>NC_060144.1:459169910-469169910 GCF_021461385.2 Schistocerca piceifrons | reverse complement strand
AAAGATATTGATTCTTATGCAACATGTCTTCAAAATATTTGGCAAGACTGGAAAATTCAGATTGTTCAAAGTGTTTCATCATCATGATGCTATGTTTTACACGGTCTTGTGTAGCTTGAGACCAATATGCTGAGAGGAAGGCATGGTAAAACTCTCCTTCACTGTGGCAATCGCGAATTACCGATCGCATTCTTACAGCTGGTTCATTCTCCAAGTAGCCACACATAAATTCTAATCTGTGTTCTAACGACCAGTTGGGAGGAAAACAATGAGAGAATTGATGGAGCCATGCTTGTGGATGAATGTCGTTGCCAGAATTCTTAAATGTTTTGAATTTACGTGTAGTAATGAACAGCTTATAGTCAAAATCATCATGTCGCCGAGTCGCATATCGGTCATTGTTAGGCCGTGTCGGCCGTTCCATCTCAAAATTCGGTGCACATTACCAATTTCTTTCATAACTTCCGAAATGCCCTGTGTTATTATTTTGTGGCTGTTCCGTATTTCTGTGTCCCTCTTCCCGTATTGGGGCGCGAGTATCCTCTGAAATACGTAATTCTTGTATTAACTGTGTCAGCTGATCTTGTACTTCCCGGATTTCTCTTTGGTGTTGCGTATTAATCTGATTCTGATTTTGTTTGAATTTCCTAATTTGTTCGCACTCTTCTGTGTCATTAAAGACTACCGGTTTTGTGTCGTTCAGATTATCATCTACCTTCGTAGATAAGTTAGTGAACTGATCCGAAAGTTCGGCTACTTTCTCCGATAGTGAACACATTTCCTCAATGTGTTTTTCTGAACCAAGTTTCAGAGTGTCCATTTGTATTGAAATCGAATCTACTGTGTTCTTTAAGTTTTCCTGAGTTTTTGCAAGTTGCGTAACCGAATCGGTAGATGCAACTGAGTCAAATTTAGCTTGCAAGGTCTCATGATTTTCATGAACAATAATTTGCAGTTCTTTTATGGCTGATCGTGATTCTGTAATGCCTTTTCATGCCGCGAAAAAATAGGTTGAAAATGCTCACAAATTTGTGTTTTTACATCATTACAGACTTTTTGACATTTCGATTCAATGTTATGTAACTCAGTAGTTAAATCTTCACGCGTTTGTTCAAGAGTTTGTTCCAATGAGTCTAACTTTTGAAGCTGTTGCTGTGTTTGTCTCTGATTTTGTTCCAGTGTGTCTAACTGTTGCTGTGTTTGTCTCTGATTTTGTTCCATTGTGTCTAACTTTTTAAGATTTTGTTCCACTGTGTCTAACTTTTTGAGATTTTGTTCCACTGTGTCTAACTGTTGCTGTGTTTGTCTCTGGTGTTGTTCCATTGTGTCTAACTTTTCAAGCTTTTGTCCCATTTGTTGCATTAATTGTAATAACAATGCACTGGTGTCTGAAACATGTTCCTCAGTGCTTTTCGGCAGTGAAGTTGCACCGGCAACATTCACATTTTGACAAGCGGAAAATGTGTCTTGACTCATTTGAGAAAACGGTGAGAACGCAACTACAGTATTTGCAAAATTGTGTCCTGTCATTTCGGATTCCTGAGGCGACCTGTTGCCGACCGATCGATAGATAATGCTCCCCTCTTCACTAATTGTTTCACTGTCCACGCCATTGTTTGCCGCCCGCTCCATTTCCCTATGCACAGTTACCAAATTACTACTTTGAACATTAGTTAATTCATTACTCTGCGGCGCTAACACACTGCTTTCGTCTTCACTGTCATTTCTCAGTTTACTTTGGAGCCTAGTATTACGTTTTTCACACGCCATTATTGTCACAGTATTTCACACGATAACACAGAAAAGCGCAATTTGAAGAGCAAAATAAAATAACATAGCAATGGAAATAATGTCTAATTAATTGCCAGCGCAGCTGCGAAATACTTGGTGCAAATCTACATGCATGCCACAACTGTTTTACTGTACAACAATGAAAAACTACAACTACAAAGGAAATTCTCTCTATGATTACGCGCTATCAATAAACAAAATCTACACTAATTACACAAACTACAAGAAAAAAATCAGAAGATTCCAGTGAGGTATCCTCGGCTAAGGGTCGACATATGAAACGTCCCCTTTGAACAATTTATACAAGACTGTGCTTATACTGACACACAATGTTTTTAGCGCAACGCAATCTGACTTTCAAAATTCCCTACTAAAGAATGGCCCTGACTAACATTAAACTATACCTTTCACAAATCACTTACCTCACAAAAACCTTCGCTGCTCAAGCTACTGCAATACAGCGAGCGCCACTACTGCCAGCTAAATAAAAGATTCAAACTATGGAAGGCACTAACTACTGATAGGGATAGTTAGCAAATGAAAGATATTAGTAGAGAACAAACACTGTATTTACCTTGATATCATCATATATAAATATAGCAGTTCATGACAAATTTCAAAACTCCGCCATCTCTCTCTCCACATCCACCACTGCTGGCGGCTCACCTCCAACTGCCCAACGCTACGCGCTGTTCACATCCAGCTGCCGCTGCCCAACACTACAATGGCGAGTATTACAACAATGCAAAGCAGCCACAGACTGCACACAGCACAGCCAGTGATTTTCATATTGAGCGCTACGTAACGTTGCCAATAAGAAAACATAAACAGCCTACTTACATAGAGAAAACATAAACAGCCTACTTACAAGTTAAGTCCCATAAGATTTCACATATTTGAACAGTAACCACACCGTCTAATCACTGAGCCAAGTGCTTTTAACACAGTAGGGTCTTCAAGTCCTAATTGGTACGCAGATCCACCAACCTGCACATGACAGCCCGATGATAATCTGTCACAACATCACATACGTACTATGGGGCCGACACGGATGACTGACTCTTCTCTACTTGGATTGAAATGCACTCATCTTAAAGCTTGATGGATCCGGTTTACGACGAGGTCGTGCACCCTCGTGACCAAAGCCCTTCCATCCGACAGTCCATGCGTGTCGCCAGCGATCCCGGCGTGTTCTTCAATGTGCAGACCTAACTCCTCCTCAGTCCCCAACCGAACTCGCCCACTCATACGACCCAGGAAAAACAACGACGTCGCCCCAAAGATAGGACAACAGTTACTACATATCGATAACCGCCGCTGCTGCCACTAACGGACAGGCAACGCTTGCGAAGCCTAGTGGTGCCAGTCAACACGAGAAGAGGACAAACAGCTGCAACCATGCCAACTAATCGATACCGTCTGGCCTGCAACAGAGGCTGTAAACCTACCAACAGCACCAACGCGAGAAGAAGCAGGTTCAACAATACCTGTAAACAAAAAAGAAGGGAAAAAGGAAAGAACGACAAATTAAGAATAGCTGCTACTTGGTTACAGCGAGGACAATAATTTTGAATCTTCTAGATTTACAACAGATCGTATTTAGAAAAGGTGTTCGGAATTTGCTCCTTTTGTTAGAATGCAAGTGTTGCATCGCTCGATCAGCCTTTCGCGCTCAAGCCCAACTGCTGAATGTGCGGTTCAAATGGCTCTGAGCACTATGCGACTCAACGTCGGAGGTCAACAGTCGCCTAGAACTTAGAACTAATTAAACCTAACTAACCTAAGGACATCACACACATCCATGCCCGAGGCAGGATTCGAACCTGCGACCGTAGCGGTCACGCGGTTCCAGACTGAAGCGCCTTTAACCGCACGGCCACACCGGCCGGCTGAATGTGCGGTGAGGCGCGCCATATAGTGACGTCAGGTGATTAACATTTCTCGTCCATTTTTGGGTTATTTGCCGACATTTGCGACCCCTTGTGTCTCATATGTAATTACTTATCGCAGCCTCATGTACGTCGCTTCAGACGTTATTAAACGTTAATAAGATTCACTCTGTATACATCTTTCATAACCATATCTCCTAATATGTACACCTTTCAAGTTGCACCTTTACATTTTTCCAGTTAACACATAAACTGGACAGCTGCTGACCAGAAGCATGTAGTGTGATCATTAGCATCGTGATTTTGCTTCGCTTCAAATACTGCACCTGGCGAGTGCACCGACGTTCAAATTAGACCTTTAACCCGCAGCGAGTGGAGTGTGTGGTTGAAGGCAAATGTAATTCTGTGCGTTTGATGGGCGTTTTCCGCACCATTACTTGGAGAAATTAATTCATGTTACCGTAACAGGAACCAGGATGTATGTTACAACAGTCTCGGTGGCCAAGTGTCGCCCTTCGTGATCAGATTGCTGAGGACGCTGTCGATTTGTAAGATGGCGACAGACATGTTCACAGAGCATCATGCATACTGCCATGTTTCATCAGACGCTTAGGTACCTGATGCCACCTCGATTCGTCAGCTAAATTACCCGATCTTAGGAACACAGAAAAGTCTGGGGCTGTTTCGAAAAGTAGGTGAAAGGAAGCAGTCGACGGCCCCGAAATATAATTTGCTCTAAGCCTAGAATCAGCTGTTGCAGCTGGATTGGAAATAGTTGAAGACACTTCTGGGCTGTCTTCCTTCCCGTACTGAGGGCGCTACGAAGGCTGCAGTCGGTGTTTCTCGATATCAACACGATATCTCGGGAGTGATTAATTTTTATGGTTTTTGTAGTTTCTATCTTTTTGTTGTTGTTGTGGTCTTCAGTCCTGAGACTGGTTTGATACAGCTCTCGATGCTACTCTATCCTGTGCAAGCTTCTTCATCTCCCAGTACCTACTGCAACCTACATCCTTCTGAATCTGCTTAGTGTATTCATCTCTTGGCCTCCCTCTACGATTTTTACCCTCCACGCTGCCACCCAATACTAAATCGGTGCTCCCTTGATGCTTCAGAACATGTCCTACCAACCGATCCGTTCTTCTAGTCAAGTTGTGCCACAAACTCCTCCCCAATTCTACTCAATGCCTCCTCATTAGCTATGTGATCGTAGTTTATATACATTCTTATAAATATTAGTTTTATGCAACAGTATATAATTATGCAGTAAAAAAGGTAAATTATGTGTTTTGATGCAATCCAGCCGTGGTAAAACTATCAAATAAATGAGCCTTATGTTTTTCTGAATCCTAAGGATATCTGAATCCAAAAGATAGTTATTTCCGCATTATTTACTTTTTACCACAGTCCATGTGTAATATGTACCATTTCTCGTAAGTTATAGTGCAATGTAAAGATTACAATGTAATCAACGTTCGGAAAGCTTTGATGCTGAGATAGGACGAACTTGATGATATGCACTCTGTTCAGTTGTTACGACGGAAAAAGAAACATAGGTTCTCATTAATGGGTGAATCCCTCTGGGACACCTCAACCAGCAGCGCGGTATGACGTTTACATTTCTGTCAGTAAACCTTGTGGTAGCGTACTGGTCAACCGGAATGTTACGGGGACACCGCCGCGCCGCTCTATTCCAGCTCTGCCCCATGGGGGGGCGGGCTGTGGCGCTGGCAGCTGTTGTGGCGGGCAGGTAGGCTAACCCGCCAGCCATGTAGTGGACATACTGTGAACATACATACGTATGGCGATACCGGTTATTTTGCAGTAATTGAATTTGTTGGCTAAGCCACAGGTTACTAATGCTGAACGCGTTACTATAATGCAATCCAAATTATTGACTTGTTTGCGATTGGAAGAACAATTGTTCATGTTCGTTTCATATGAAAATGTCTTTTCCTTGCTGAAATGTATACTTACTTATGTTCCAGATGCGTTTCATCTTTCACATTAAGCCATATTCAGTGACTTTAATCTCGAATCATGCAGTTTTGATTTTATATACGGTACTCATACGAGGGATATTCGGAAAGTAAGTCCCGATTAGTCAAGAAGTGGAAACTACTGTGAAAATCTGATAAAGCTTTGCACATATGTGTTCGATAGTGTTCCTAGTATGCCAGTCGATCACATCACTCCGCTCTTTTCGGTCTGAGCGCATGGTGAGCACATAAAGATGCGTAGAAAATAGTGTCTCCCGCCAAGTATGAGGTCCTGTTGAGAGATGTCGCCTGATGTTATGCGGCCCACATTACAGAACTGTCATACAGTTCCTACTTTGTAACAATTCTCGGTCCCAATATGCAGGGGCAATGAAAATGCTCCTGCAGCGTTTTCGATGGGAAGTGTTTGATCACCCGCAGTACAACCCGTAATTGACTCCCTCTGTGTTTCATCTCTGCTCACATTAACTACTGGCTATGAAGACAACATTTTCGCACAGACAACGAGCTGTAGATGAATGTATAGAATTGGCGGGAAGCATAGGCGGCTGCCTTCTATGACGAGGGTGTTGGAAAGTTGGTACAACGCTGCGACAAATGTCTAAGTCGGAATGGTGACAATTTAGAGCAGTGGCTGGAAGCTGTAGCTAACTGTTGCAGATAAAATATTTCTGTTTTTCAAAGTGATTTCCATTTCTCGATCAATCAGAACTCACTTTCTAAATAGACCTAGTATATTACAAAACAGTTCACGTTATAATTTTTACATCAATAAATTGCTGTCTACAGTTATTCGTTCCTCCGACTGAATTCTGCGGTTGTTCTCATCTGGTCACAGGTTAAAAGTCGCGCTCTGACGACACTATAACAAAACATCGATAGATTTTCAGCCAATGATCTACTTGTTTTGTTGTTTTCATGTTTCGTTAGCTAACTGCTTGTGGAACATCACTACTTCTCTGGCACTAACTGTTTATTTTCCTTACGAGAGGTACGAGTAATTTCTCTCTTGTTTTCAAGCGTTTCCTCTTTCTTCATTAGTTTACGTAAATGTTACCAGACTCATGAAATAAATAACACAAACGTAACAGCCGTTCATTAATTTTTACCTCTCTCTCTATCTATCTCTGTATGAGCGTGGGTTTCTGTCTCATTGTGAGTGTGTGTTTGTGTATTTCTTTGTATATACGTGTGCACGCTTTTTGGTCACGGATGTTTTTATGTTAAGTTACTTTTTGGGGGATGGGGGTGGTGGTGTTGTGACTAATCAGGTAGAAGTTGCAGAAATTTTAAAGCGAATCTAATAATTGTCAGGGAGTGGATATAGCGTTCTAGATGATCGGATGGTTCTATTTTGATTGCAGCAAGTAAAAGGCGCTTCAGTTTATAAAATGAATATGAACTTGAAAATGTTCAGTTTATGGAAATGAAAAGGGAGTTACGGAAATCGATGAGCGAAGTCTAATGGGCAGCATATTTAGCTTTCCTCATTCTTAGAATGAGTCCTTACAATAAAATATGCCGTTATGAGGAGCTGCCGATGTGACGACAATAATAATGCATTCCTAAGTAAACATTGTTTATTTCACAGAGATTCTGTCATAGGAAGACTAACTATTCCAGTATTCTATTGGTTCCTGATCTCACAATTTTCTTTGTTTATCAGCGGAACATTGTGTAATTCTACCAGCATGAGCGCTGCTATTTGACCCGCAATTAAACTATCTGGTGGTGTGAACAGAGGGGCTTAGGGTGGAGGGTTTGTAATGCTCTCTGAAAGGTGCGTAACATATTAACAAATCAAAGAAAACATTTTGCTGACTCTATACTCAATGATGGAAGCTTTCGAGATAGGCTGTTACAGAGTCATAGAGCCTTATTGTTCAATAAAATGCTAATAATAACAGGAAGAAATTTCTGCCTTACAAAGCCTAGAAAAAAATTAAAAAAAAAACTATTTAAGGATCCGAAAGCCAGTATCACTATTCCTGAGAGGATTATTCGCGATATATAATACAACTTCATAAATATTGTATATTAAAAATCTTTGCCTTGACAAGTGTAGCGAAGGGTGAAATAAACGCACCAAGCCTCAGTACCAAAATCAGGAACTTCATACAAAAGCAATGCACGAAGCAATAAATACCATACGGCTTACTTTAGAAGACAGACTACAGAAAGGAAAGCCTACGTTTACGACATTTGTAGATTTTCTGAAAGCTTGTTTCCGGAGATATACTCCAAGAAACTCTGAAAGTTGCAAGAATACAGGGACCGAAATGTTATGTACAGTTTGCACAGAAACCAGACTGCTGTTGTAAGTTCTGAATAACATGAATGGTAGTGGAGACGGTGGTGCCCCAGGGATGTAGTCTACCCCCAATATCATTCCATCTGTACTTTGAGTGTCTAGTAAAGGAAACCAAGTAGAAATTAGGAAAGACAATTAAAGCGCAGTGCGAAGAAATAAAACAATGAGCTTTGTCTATGACATTGTCATTTAGATACGGCAAAGGGCTTGGCAGTTTAGTTGAACGGCATTGTTGTTGTCTTGGTAGGGGGTTATAAAATGAACATCTACCAAAATTAAACTAGTGTACCTGAGTATAGTATTGTTCCGAAGGGACAGGCTGAACACAGTTTGCTGTGGCGTGCTTGTTGCTGTTAGAAGTAGTTTATCGTGTCACGAAATAAAGAAGACAGTTCCTGTGACTTGATATGGAGAGAGGTCATTCTTGACAATCGCAATAAAATAATAATTGGATCCTTTTACCGGCCTCCCAATTCAGATAACACAATTGCTGAAAGGTTCAAACATGCGTTTAATTTACCCGACTTATACAATTAATATTAGTGGTGGCATTAATTGTCCTCGATATGAGGGCGAAAATACGTGTTTTCATACGGCAGTATGCATAAAACATCATCCGAAATTGTGCTAAAAGCATTAACTGAAATTTATTTCGAGCAGTTACATCATGAGATTTATACCAAATAAATAAACAAACGTTGGAGCTGAACCTCCTTGGCGCACAAAACGGACCAGAACACTGTTGGAGAAAGGCAAAAAAAGCATAACATATTCAAACGAACGCAAAATCTCGAAGATTGGCGATCTTTTACAGAACCTCAAAATTTAGCTCGGACATTAATGCGAGATGCTAGTAATAGTTTCCACAACGAAACTATGTGTCGAAATCTGGCAGAAAATCCAAAGAGACTCTGGTTGTATGTAAATAATGCTAGCAGCAAGACACCATCAATGCCTTCTCTGCGCGACATCAATGAAAATACTATCGACGAGAATGCTACCAAAGCAGAGTTACTAAACACAGCCATCCGAAATTCCTTCACCAAAGAAGACGAATTAAATATTCCAGAACTCGAATCAAGAAAAGCTGCCAACATGAGCAACTGAGAAGTAGGTATCCTCGCAGTAGTGAAACAACTTAAATCAGCTGATAAAGGCAAGTCTTCCAGTCCAGACTGTGTACCAATTAGGTTCCTTTCAGAATATGCTTATGCAATAATTCCACACTTAATAATAACATGCAACCACTCGCTCGGAGGAGGATCCGTACCCAAAGACTGGAGAACTGCACAGCTCACAGAAATTTTTGAGAAAGGTGGAAAGAGTAATCAACTAAATTACATGCCCATATCATTAACGTCGATATGCAGCATGATTCTGGAACATATATTGTGTTCGAACATTATCAATTACTTCTAAGAGAACGGTCTATTGACACACAGTCAACACGGATGTAGAAAACATGGGTCTTATGAAACAGAACTAGCTCTTTACACACACGAAGTGTTGAGTGCTATTGACAAGGGACTTCCAACTGATTCCGTATTTACAGATTTCCAGGAGGCTTTTGACACTATACGATACAAGCAGCTTGTAGTGAAATTGCGTGCTTATGGAATATCATCTCAGTTTGTGACTGCATTCGTGATTTTCTGTCAGAGAGGTCACAGTTCGTAGTAATTGAATTAAAGTTATCGAGTAAAACAGCAGTGATTTGTAGCGTTCCCCAAGGTAGTGTAAGAGGCTCCGCCCGCTGTTGGAGATTCGACTAATAGAAAATTATTGCGAAGGTCGTTCGATGAACCGTCTGCCAGGCACTTAAGTGCAAGTTACAGAGCATCCATGTAGATGTAGATGCAGATTAATCAAACCAGGCAACGCTGGGTGAACGACATTAGGAAATGAAACTCTGCAAGAAGCTTACGGATTTTTCTGTTGGGGTTGTAAAATAACTAACGATGGCCAATGTAGAGGGGATATGAAATGCATGCGACCATAGCAAGAAAAGCGTGTCTGAAAAAGATGAATTTATTAACATCGAACATAAACCTAAGAGATAGGAATTGTTTTCATAATGTATGTGTATTGATCATAGCCCTGTACAGAAGTGAAACGTGGGCGGTAAACAGGACAGGAAAGAACAGAAGAATGCTAGGTATATCATGTAATGAATGAGGAGGTACTGAAACGCATTGAAGGGAATAGAAATTTATAATATAACTTGACTACAGAAAGGGATCTGTTGATAGAAGAACTCCTGAGTCATCAAGAAACAGTCACTTTGATAATGGAGGAAGTGTGGAGGGGTAAAAACTGTAGAGAAAAATCGAGGCAAATACATGTAGGTTACGGCAACTGTACAAAAATGAAGTTTGCACAGGACTGACTACAGTTGAAAGCCGCATCAGACCAAGCTTCGGAATGAAGAGCACAACAACAGCAACAATTTCACAAGTGAAGAGACTACTGTGTGGTAGATTTAAAACTGAGATGAATTGTTTCCGATAATAACTCACTAATTTCTAAACAAGCGTTTTCAATCTGCAGTGAAGTGTGCGCTGATCTGAACCCTCTCTTTGTAGGAGAGCTACAGAGACGTTTAGAAGGTGGGAGATGAGGTACTGACGGATGTAAGGCTGTGAGGGCAGGTCGTAAGCCGTGGATGGATAGCTCAGTCGGTAATACTGGTACATACACGTCTGGAGGGATCAAAAAAGTTCGTAAATAAATAAACCATATAATATTCAGTAGTTTCAAACATACCAAATGACCTATCTTACTCGGATTTCTTTAATTTCCTGTCGTTTTACAGTGGGATATGTCCACTCGTGTCCCGTTGTTGACGTGGCTTGATAGTGCCAGCCATATTAGACCACAAATTATATTAATTAAGATAAGGTTATCTCGGATATACATCTGGCAATCATCTTCCGTCGTAAATTATAGCAATGAAGATGCACTGCGAAGAGAAACTCATGGGATAACGATTTACACGTACACAGATAGCGATGTTATTACGTACACAAGGTATAAAAGGGCAGCACATTGTTAGATCTGTCGTTTGTACTCAAATGATTTATGTGAAAAGGTGTCCGACGTGATTATGGCCGCACAACGGGAACCAACAGACATTGAACGTGGAACTGTAGGTAGAGATAGACACATGATAGCCTTCAATTCAGAAATCGTTAGGGAATTCAGTATTCTGAGATCCACAGTGCCAAGAGTGTGCCGAGAATATCAGATTTCAGGCATTACTTCACACCACAGACAACGCAGAAGCCGACGGCCTTCACTTAACGACCGACAGCGATGGCGTTCAAATAGAGTTGCCAGTGTTAACAGACAAGCACCACTCCGGGAAATAACCCCAAAAATCAATGCAGGATGCACGACGAACGTATCCGTTAGGAAAGTGCGGCTAAATCTGTCGTTTGCGGGCTATGGCAGCAGAATTGTCTGTTAGCACTGACAACTCAACTTAAACACCGCTGCTCTCGGTCGTTAAGTGAAGACCATCGGCCTCTGCGTTATACGTGGTCGGAGATAATGTCTGAACTCTGGTATTCTCAGCATGCTCTTGACACTGTTGATCTCGGAATACTGAATTCCCTAACGATTTCTGAAGGCTCCCATGTGTCTATCTCTACCTACAGTTCCACGTTCAATGCCTCTTAATTCCTGTTGTGCGGCCATAACCAGGTCGGACACCTTTTCACATGAATCGCTTGAGTACAAATGTCAGCTATGACAATGCACTGCCCTTTTATACCTTGTGTACGTGATAAAACCGCCATCTGTGTACGTGTATATCGCTATCCCACGACTTTGTCACCACATTGTATCTTCATAGCTATAATGTATGACCCAAGATGATTGCCAGACGTTTATCCAAGATAATCTTATCTTATGTAGTATACTTTGTGATCTAATTTGGCTGGCACTACCAAATCAAGTCCATGATTGTGAGATTATAGTAGACATACCCCACTGTAAAGCGGCAGAAAATTAAAGAAATCCGAGTAAGATAGGTCATTTGGCATGTTTTAAACAACTGAATGATGAATGGTTTATTTATTTAGGTACTTTTTTGATCCTACCTAATATGTCTATACTAGTATTACGTTTAAAATACGCTGCAGCTCACACAGCCCAACGTCATGCTAAATGTAATTTTTTAATGCAAGTGAGATATCTTGTTGGACACTTGTATATTGCATAGTCTGTTTATTTAAAATATTTCGAGACACTTTGGTGAAACGTAGGCTTATGACCGTATGACAGCTATGAAATGTATGTATGTAGTCATCATTTTGAACAAGGTGTTTTCATGCTTTGTAAAAATGCAACGGGAGGCGCTGAAGTACATTTATTAAACAAAGTAATCTCTTGTTTCCTAGGAATTGATACGTGAGAATTACACTGTGGTGGGACACAGTAATAATTTGAAAATAAATTTCATTGACAGTCCATGATTCCTTGTTTAAATATTACCGCTTTTTTTTTCATGCAATCACACTGTACCACCCGGTGTACCAGGAAGTAAGTTAAAAACTACAACGTTTTTTTTATTACAAACAGTAACAGCGCCCAGTCAGTCAATGGCGATCAGTGAGTGCGAACACCAGCCGAGCCCTCCTCGACAGTGCCCATGGGTTCTACAGGTGCCATCATGCATTTGTAGCATCCAGACAGCACCAGCACTGACTCCATCTCAGCCTCAACCACAATGGCAGCACCATGTCTGTCTGCCTCCCGATCCCCACTACACCCCACACCTCTAACACCAGGAAAAGTTTTTTTCCCCTTCCACGCATTTAGGCGCATCCCACGCGCCACAGTTGAGCGCAAAATACTACACGGTTTTTCATGCCCGAAAAATGTTTCTAAAAAATCAATTTGCCGATTCACCATTAAGGCTCGGGGACCAGTTTATCTGATTCAGTTTTAGGCCACACAAGCCAGTGTGTGGAATGTGATAAACGTACAGGAACAGCTAGTGACTGCAAGTCGTCTTACCTTTATCCAGGCAGCTATGAGGCGATGGGCTAACTACCGACAGTCGAGCACGGCACTGTTCCATCGCCTCTTGTTGTTCAAGTTTGCCTGGGCGTAAACAGGATAGTGTAATGTTTACCGATTATTTAGAGATTCTGGCCCATACTAGCAGCTGTACAAGTTGAGGTATTACAACCAGCGGGGTCTCCTCGTTTTCTTTATCGAAAGGCACAGACAGATACTTTATTCAGTCATCGTCCAGTACCAGCAGCGATGTAGTAAATGGCATCAGATGCATAACACGGCGTTCTTTCATTCCATTAAGAGTATATTCTCTGGTCAGCAGTGTTGTGTACAGTACGTAACTTCTCTCATTTAAGTTAGTGTTGATTACGCATTGAATAGCGTCTTCTGATTGTAAACGACATGTGTACATGCACAACTGTGTTTCCGGCACCTGGATGTTCCATTACCAGAACACTTTGAAGAGGCAACAAATCCAGTAAACGAGATTGCCTACACTACGTCTGTCAGTCCTGTTTTAGACTACTGCAGTGCGGTATCGAATCCTTTGTAATTCATTAGAGAAGGTAACTAATTTCAACTCCCCATCTGTAACTAAATTTCACTAGCATTACCTCTTACTGTTTACAATGGACAAATTTAGACGTACGCCACATAAAGCATTTCTTCGACAGCTTTATTGTCTGTAGCAAGACTGTAGCGAAAACGAGATGTGTTACACTCACATGCAACATCAGAGTGTATGATGGAGAGCACTTTCATCATGTAATCCCCATCTCTGCTCCGTTTACGAATGGTGCATGTAAAGGATGATTGCGACTGCAAAGCCGTAGCACCTCACATTTCTCGGATTTTCATATTGTGATCAGTTTGCAAGGCGCATGTCGAAGGAAGTAAAGTGTTGCCAACTCTCCCTGCAATGTAATCTGTCAGAATTTCTTTAATAGCAAATCTCTCCGTGATGCACAGGTCTGTGTTCTGGACTACGTAGCACATTTTAAAATGTGCACTGCAGGCTGCCTTTTGCTTACAAGAATCGAAGTAAAAACGTTTCCTACTCATTTATGGAGCACTGCCATCCTGCCACTGACTTCTCTGCAAAGAGGTGAGTGACAGTGAAGTATCCTTTTTTATATATATATACAAAAATCATGCATCTGTCATTGCTCAGAAAAAATTATTTTGCCACTGCGCAGACTGATTTCTCTGTAAAGAACAAGAGTGAAGCTGATATTTTTTACGATCATGCACCTACTATTTCTGTGTAGCTCGTTGTGGTGTCACCGCCAGACACCACACTTGCTAGGTGGTAGCTTAAATCGGCCGCGGTCCATTTAGTACATGTCGGACCCGCGTGTCGCCACTGTGGATCGCAGACCGAGCGCCACCACAAGGCAGGTCTCGAGATACGGAATAGGACTCGCCAGATGTACTGTCCGAATTTTATCGCTTCCAGAATCAGCAGACGCAGGCGTTATTGGATGCCCTGGGACAGCTCGTCCGGGGTCAACGTGCACTGCAACACGATGCGGCAGCCGCCGCTTCACCGCTACCGCAGCAACAACATGCAGTTGCACTGCAGTTTCGCAAGTTTGACCCAACCCAAGAGACATGGACTGAGTGGTCACGCCAGTTTGGATTTCATCTCGCCGCCTACAGAATTCAAGGTAACGAGCGGCAGCCTCATTTATTGGCGTGTGTAGGGGTGCAAACGTACCGTGTGATAGTGAAATTGTTTCCCCGACGCGACGTAGCAACTCTGTCCTACGAAGAAATTTTGTCGGCATTGGACGCCTGTTTCAAAGAAACAGTCAATGTCGTTGCAAAAAGGTATACGTTCTTTCGTACAAAACGTACGGCCGGTCAGACTAATAGGGAGTGGGTTGCAACATTGCAAGGCCTTACAAGGGACAAACCAAACTTGTGTCATTTTACGTTCTTCGTTCTTCTACTGCAGTCAACTTGTTTGGTTTAGATTTATTTCAATTGTTTAACATGTCTATCGTAAATCAGGTCCTATCAGTGAATCAGACTGTGCCTTCAGACAGTGGTCTCGTCTATGTGAAGAATTTGCAGACATTTTTGCACCGGGCTTTGGTTGCGCTAAGAACTATGAAGCACATTTGGAACCGAAAGTCAACGCGCAACCGAAATTTTTCAGAGAGCGCAATGTTCCTCACGCATTGCGTGATGAGGTCGCAAGAACATTAAACGATTTAGACTCACAAGGTGTGAGGGAATGTGCGCAATGCCTCTTCTCTTTCAGCTCCGCTTCATCGCTTACGCCGTACAAGTGTTCCGTTCGTCTGGACGACGGCATGCGAACACGCCTTTCGCCAGTTGAAATCGGCGTTGCTTTCTAATACTTGCCTTACGCCATTCGATCCCCAGAAACCCCTTTTGTTGATGGTAGATGCATCGGATTTCGGGATCGGTGCTGTGCTTGCGCACAAAGTTGGCTCGCATGATCGCCCTATTGCCTTTGCGCCCAAATTGCTCTCGTCTGCGCAAAGAAATTCCTCGCAGATAGAGAAAGAAGCTTTGGGCTCTCGTGTTTGGTGTTACTAAGTTCCATGATTTCTTGTATGGTCGTCACTTTACCATCATCACAGACCACAAAACTTTGACGTCGCTTTTTCATCCGAACAAGCCTGTACCTCCGCGTACAGCGCAGAAATTCATTCGCTGGTCTATTTTCCTCTCGCAGTACCGCTACGATATCTTGTATCGGTCCACTGCTCAGCACGGAAACGCCGATGCGTTGTCCCGTTTGCCTGTTGCTGAGGATAAAGCATTGATTCTTCCGAACTTGCTTGCATGTTCATTGATGCGGAAACCGATGAAGTGGTCGAATCGTTTCCGATTGATTTTCGTCGTGTAGCTACAGCCACAGCTGCTGACCCTGTCCTTGCTACCGTTTTGCGTTTTGTTGCTACGCAATGCCCTTTGTCAAAGTCTCGGATCATGGATCCGTTGGTTCGCCGATTTTTTGCTCACGAGGAGAGACTTTTTGTTCGACGTGGTGTTTTGTTGTTGCGTTCTGATAATGATCAGTCCAGAGTCGTGGTCCCACGTTCGTTACAGTCCTCTGTTTTACGGCTTCTTCACCAAGGACATTGGGGTATAGTGCGAACGAAACAACTTGCTCGTCAGCACTGTACTTGGTTTGGAATCGATGCTGCGATTACGAATATGTGTTCTTCTTGCGTGGCGTGTGCTGAACAACGATCCGCACCGCCGCGGAAAGTCTTTGCATGGCCAACAGCCACTTCCCCTTTGGCAACGCTTGCACATCGATTTTGCTGGTCCATTCTGGAATGCTCGATGGTTGGTTCTGGTAGATGCCTTCAGTAATTTTCCTTTTGTTGTCCGGTTGTCTTCCACGACGTCAACTGCCACCATCCAAGCGTTGTCTGCTATCTTTTGCATTGAAGGTCTTCCGCAGACTATTGTTTCCGACAATGGCCCACAATTCATGTCCACGGAATTTCAGTCATTCTGCCAGGCCAATGGTATTCAACATCTGACACCCGCGCCGTTTTCGCCTCAGTCAAACGGTGCTGCTGAACGATTGGTCCGGACTTTCAAGTCACAGATGTTGCAGTTGAAAGAGTCGCATTCTCGGGAGGACGCGTTGTTGCTCTTTTTGTCATCGTATCGCTCTCAGCCCTGAGATGGTCGCTCGGCGGCTGAGGTGCTCCACGGTCGTCCTCATCGAACCTTGATGTCTTTGCTGCATCCGCCGCATCAGGTTCCTGTGCAGCGGCAGACTTCTGCTTTTGCTCCAGGCGACGTTGTATTCTATCGCAACTTTCGAGGTTCACGGCGTTGGCTCGCAAGGCGCATTCTTCGCTGCCTCGGCCGCGCGATGTATTTGGTTTTGGGGGCCTCTGGTGAGGTGCGTCGGCATCTCAATCAGCTGCGCCTCTGTCGTCGCAAGGGTTCTGCCGCTCCCCGTCTGCTTTCAGCGACGGTGCCGTCCGGTCAGCGCCCTGGGGACCCATCTACTGGCTCGCCTCCTCCCCAGGTGTTACCGACGATGCCTTCCATTTTGCCCCATGGCGACGCGCCGCCGCAGCCGCCGCCGCCGCCGCCTGTTCTCCCGCCGGCGCCGCCCGCATTCGACGCTTCGCTGCAGCCGCCAAGCGCCTCCCTGGGTCACGCGCCGCCGATCGCTTCCCGTGACCAGCCGTCCTCCGCCATGGAACTCTTGCCCGCTCCGGACCACATGATGTCATCGCGCGTCGGGTACCCCGACGCAATGGAGGTCGACCCTTCGGCCCCTCCTGACTCTTTACGGGCGCATAAACCGCATGTTGACGTGCACCCTGGACTAGGTTTTCAGGCGTTTCCTAGGTCCCCTCGGACCGAATGGCCGGGTGCGGGTGGCACAGCCTCGCCTGTTGTTAGGCTCCCCACCTCATCGCATACGTCAACATGGGGTCCTCCCCACGGCGGGCGGAAGCCTTATAACACGACCGTTCGCCGATTTGCGGGGGAGGAATGTGGTGTCACCGCCAGACACCACACTTGCTAGGTGGTAGCTTAAATCGGCCGCGGTCCATTTAGTACATGTCGGACCCGCGTGTCGCCACTGTGGATCGCAGACCGAGCGCCACCACAAGGCAGGTCTCGAGATACGGAATAGGACTCGCCCCAGTTGTACGACGACTTTGCTAGCGACTACACTGACGAAGCCTTTTTCCAATTTGCCGAGAGACAGTTAGAATAGCCTTCAGCTGAGTCAATGGCTACGACCTAGCAAGGCGCCATTAGCCTTACATAGTTTGATAGTTATCGTATGAAATGTCTCATCAAGAACGATGTATACAATAAGGATTAAAAGTTAAGTAATAGCAGCTACGTACTTTTCTTTATAACATTAATAAGTATCCAGTTTCAGACCTCTATCTAGCCTACTTGAGATTACGCGTGCCTCTCGGCTACTTCAGTGTGGCGTAGCTGTCTTGTTACGCCACAACACTCGTAATTACAAAATAAATTCATGAACGTCAGTAGAAGAAAGAGCCGTTTTGCCACTCTGCTACTGCTTGCCCACCTAAGACAAAGGGTGATGCTGAGATATTTAAGAACATTATGCATCCGCGATTGGTATATAGTCTATATTTAAAAGAGGTAACCATTGTTGGCATAAGAAAAAGAGGAATTTGATAAACAAATCCATTACTTGCATTTCATTCTGAAGACGAAACTCCTGATTTCTCTTTCATTTACCCTACATCCTTGTTACATTCGCGAAAGTGCGTGGAAAGAGTGGTTGTCAGTAAACCTCCGCATTAGCTCAAATTTCTCGAAGTTTCTCGTTCTAGTCATTTAGCGAGATGCATGAAATAAGAAGTGATAGTTCGCTGAACTCTTCCGGGAATGTACAGTCTCGGATTTCTTCTGTAAACCTCTGTGATGCACAGTGCCCCTCTTGTAGCGTCTACCACGTTTAGATTTCCGTAACGCTCTTTCGCCAACTAAACGCCTTCTTTCATGTCCCCTTACGTCGGATTTTGTCCACCTCTTCTATTAAAGTGAAGTAGTAAGAGCCCGAGAGTGATAAGCAATACTCAAACACTGGCTGAACAAGTATCTTGCAAACCACTTCTTTTGTGAATGAGTTACATTTCCGTAAGATTATTCTACTCGATCTGGGCCTGGCATCTGCTTTCCCTTAAATTTTGTTTTATGTGGTCATTCCACATTTGGTCACTCCAGATGCTTATTGCCATGTATTTTACGATAGTCAGTGTTTCTTGTGATGTATCGTCAATAGTGGAGTTGTACAGTATTCGATTTCTCGTCCTATTTATGTACACTACGTAACATTTTTGAGTACTACTTATCAATCTTGGACCCTTAGAGGTCATATTAATAGAAAAGACGGACAAGATCAAACTGAAAGCGGGATGTACACTGGCGTAGCGGCCGGAAGCACTGCGGAGGTTTGCACGGCCAGCATTTGTCCTCTTTGATAACTAGTAGCAGGCAGGACGCTGTGATTGCTTATAATGAAACTGTTGTAACTGTTCCATTTCTTCCTACTATACTAGGTGCTACAGAGAAACTGCATAAGAAAGCATCTGCGCGAATTACAAGTCTAGCTTGTTATTAAAGATCATAGTGTGCACCTCCATAGACAAACTCACGTTTTAGTATGAACCACAACAAACGTACAGCGTAACCTTTACGAAGAAAGATTTTACTTTGTTTAAAAAATGGATTTCAGCACCCCCACAGACAAACATTATCTAGAAAGAATGTTATTTGTTTAAAAAGATGGCTACACACTTACCTGTAACATGTGTGATGTGTTACAATGATACAAGTCATTCCAGAATGTTTTAAATAAATAAAATATGGAATACACAACTGGAAAACGATCTATTACACTTGGACATTTTTATTTTACATTTAGAACAGTGAAAGTGGTGTCTTGTACGAGCTGCAGTGCGGTTATTGAGGTAATTGAGCCATGCTGCGGCTCCCGTTGGTCCTGTTTGTAGTTTTCCGCCCTCTGTTGGAGGACAGACCGTATCCATTAGTTCCCATGGTTGCGGTTGTTTGTCTTCTTTTCATCTTGACTGGCGCCACTCATTTCGCGTTACCTGTGCGCTAGTGGCAGCCGCGGCTGTTATCTGTATGTAGCAACTGTGTAAGTAGGCTGTCTAGGTTTTTATATTGGTAACGCCACGTAGAACTCTGTATGAAAATCACTGGCTGTGCTGTTTGCAGTCTGTGGCTGGGTGGCATTGTTGTAATATTCGCTATTGTAGTGTTGGGCTGTTGGCTGTTAACAGCGCGTAGCGTTGCGCAGTTGGAGGTGAGCCGCCAGCAGTGGTGGATGTGGGGAGTGAGATGGCGGAGTTTTGGACAGAGACAGTAAATTTGTAAGACTGGATGCCATGAACTGATATATATATATATATATATATATATATATATATATATATATATATATGATTTTTGAACGCTATTGAGGTAAATACATTGTTTGTCCTCCATCAAAATCTTTCATTTGCTAACTACGCCTATCAGTAGTTAGTGCCTTCAGTAGTTTGAATCATTTATTTAGCTGGCAGTAGTGGCACTCGCTGTATTGCAGTAGTTCGAGTAACGAAGATTTTTGTAAGGTAAGTGATTTGTGAAAGGTATAGGTTAATGTTAGTCAGGGCCATTCTTTAGTAGGGATTTTTGAAAGTCAGATTGCGTTGCGCTAAAAATATTGTGTGTCAGTTTAAGCACAGTCTTGTATAATTTTTGTAAGGGGACGTTTCATATGTCGACCACTAGCCGATGATACCTCACTGGAATCTTCTGATTTTTTCTTGTAGTTTGTGTAATTAGTGTAGCTTTTGTTTATTGCTAGCGCGTAATTGTAGAGAGAATCTCCTTTGTAGTTGCAGTCTTTCATTGTTGTACAGTAAAACAGTTGTGGCATGCATGTAGATTTGCACCAAGTATTTCGCAGCTGCGCTTGCAATTAACTAGATATTATTTTCAGTGCTACGTTAACGTGTCCTCTTATTTTTGCTCTTCAAATTGTGCTTTTCTGTGTTATCGTGTGAAATATTGTGACAATAATGGCGTGTGAGAAACGTAACACTAGGCTCCAAAGTAAACTGAGAAATTATAGTGACGAGCGTAGCTTATCAGCACCACTGTGTAATGAATTAACAGACATTCGAAGTAGTAATTTGGTAATTGTGCATAGGGAAATGGAGAGGGGGGCAAATAATGGTGTAGACAGTGAAACAAATAGTGAACAGGGAAGCATTATCGATCGATCGGTCGGCAACAGCTCGCCTCAGGAATCCGAAATCAGGTTTTGGGTCCTTACCGTTTTCTCAAATGAGTCAAGACACATTTTCTGCTTGTCAAAATGTGAATGTTGCCGGTGAAAATGCACTGCCAAAAAGCATAGAGAAACAGATTCCCGACACTAATACATTATTATTGCAATTAATGGAACAAATGGAACAAAACCAGAGACAAACAGAGCAAAAGCTTCAAAAGTTAGACACAATGGAACAAAATCTTCAAAAGTTAGACACAATGGAACAAAATCTTCAGAAGTTAGACACAATGGAACAAAATCTTCGCACCACACTTGAACAAACACGTGAAGATTGAACTACTGAGTTACATAAAATCGAATCGAAATATCAAAAAGTCTGTAATGACGTAAAAACACAAATTTGTGAGCATTTCCAACCTATTTTTTCGCGTCATGAAAATGCATTACTGAATCACGAAGCAGCCATAAACGAACTGCAAACTAAAGTTCATTAAAATCACGACACCTTGCAAGCTAAAATTGACTCAGTTGCATCTGTCGATTCAGTTACGCAACTTGCAAAAACTCAGGAAAACTTAAAGGACACAGTCGCTACACCGAAAATTGGTTCCGAAAGACATATGAAGGAAATTAGTTCATTATCAGAGAAAGTAGTTGAACTTTCGGATCAGCTAAATAATTTATCTTCGAAGGTAGATGATAATCTGAATGACACAAAACCGGTAGTCTTTACTGACACAGAAGAGTGCGAACAAATTAGGAAATTCAAACAAAATCAGAATCAAATTAATACGTAACACCAAAGAGAAATCTGGGAAGTACAAGATCAGTTGACACAGGCAATACAGGAATTACATATTTTAGAGGACACTCGCGCTCCAATACGGGAAGAGAGACATAGAAATACAGAACAGCCACTAAATAATAACACAGGGCACTTCGGAACTTATGAAATAAATTGGCAAGGTACTCCGAATTTTGAGATGGAACCGCCGAAACGACGCAACAATGACCGATATGCGACTCGCTGACATAATGATTTTGGCTATAAGCTGTTTATTACTACACGTAAATTCAAAACATTTAATAATTCCGCCAACAACATTCATCCACAAGCGTGGCTTCATCAATTCTCTCATTGTTTTCCTCCCAACTGGTCATTAGAGCTCAGATTAGAATTTATGTGTGGCTATTTAGAGAATGAACCAGCTGTAAGAATGCGATCGGTCATTCACGATTGCCACAGTGAAGGAGAATTTTATCATGCCTTCCTCTCAGCATATTGGTCTCAAGCTACACAAGACCGAGTAAAACATAGCATCATAATGATGAAACATTTCGAACAATCTGAATTTTCCAGTCTTGTGAAATATTTTGAAGACATGTTGCACAAGAATCAGTACCTGTCAAACCCATACAGCCCCTCAGAACTCATCCGCATTTGCTTAATCAAATTACATGAACATTTACGACATATTATTTTGGCAGGACCTTGCGAAGACGACATTGAAGCTTTTCAGGGACTGTTACAAGAATTAGAAATTGACAGTGACAATCGCAGAACGCGAAAATAGGAACACAACAATTACAGGTCACATCCGTCGCAATTCCGCAATGAAAGAAATAATAACTGGACACGACAAGACTATTCTTACAATGTAAATCGTAACCAAAACAGACACCACCCATATGACAACCGCTGGAAGAATAATAGTTACAGAGAAAGATCGCATTTCCGTAGTAATGAATATGACAGAGACAATCATAGAAACAGACAATATGGCAACCAGAACTATTATTATCATGGGAGACACAATAACTTCAGACGCAACGGTCCACCGTGCAGTGATAATTCAGGGAGAAATTCTCCACCATTTAACCGACAAGAAAGAAACTACAGGAACTACCGACATGACGACAGACGATATAATCATAACGACAGACCTGAATTTCATCAGAACTGGCGGGATTCTAACAGGGCTGGGCCCTCTCGGCAAGGCGAATTTGTAGAAGTTAGGTCTCCTAATCCCAGTAACGATGCGCGCCAACAAACTTAACAGACAATGACTCGCACTGCAGGCAGCCACGTGCACCATCTGGCTCAGAGATAAATAACATAAGCTAACCTTGAGAAAAATTCCAGTATTCTTTACCGACATATACAACATGATAATTGCTTTGAAGCTGAAACTCTGTGCACTGGAAAGGGTAAAAGACTGCACCACATTTCACATGTTAAACCGTCTATTGAGAGATAATCTGGTTTTTAACTTAGTCTTCTCCATAAAACTTTTCACTTCATGTTACTAGTTCGCTTTGTCAGACTTAGAAACTGTTAACATGCAACAATGTTTTAAGTTAAATATCCAGTCTAGAACCTAGGGAACATATTTAGATAGTAATTACGAATACATTGTCATAGTGAACAGATGACACAGTGTTATTGTGTGTGTACATTCTTGCTTGTTAATTGCACGATTACGTAACGACTATAAGGCTTACATACTTAGAACATATACTGGCACTGCTAATGAGATTTTTGGTTTACTTGAAAAGACATTCTTTATTTGAAGTACTTTCTGTGGGATTAAAGATGGCTTAGCATTTGGTTTCTTTGATAGCTACACGATTATATCACGACACTACTAATGTGTGCTACAATTTACATTGTTGCTGTTGTGCTGTATCTGCTTTATATCTGCACAGTTTTTCTGAATTCTTCTGGAAAGTAAAACATGTTTTAGTACTAACTTTTGTGGTATAGCTACAATGAGACAGCCTTTTCCGTAGCACAACCGTAAGTTACAGTATAGTACTTTCGTGATCACAGTACTGTACGTAATAACTACGATATCTATATGCATAGCATTTCACTTTTGTCTATTACAAGGTAAGTACATTGACTTCTACAGAACTTTGCTTATGGACGACGATAATTACTACACTTAGCACATTTTTACCGTTAAGTAGTGACAGAGATTATCTTACAACAAGATGCAGAGTTCAGCGCTATAGTACACGTATTTGAGTGATTAATTTTTTACTTAAACCATTTATTTTTCAAGATTTTTGAATTACAAACAAAGTTTTCCGTGATACATTTCATTCCATTGCTGTAATCTGTAACACCTGAGGGTATAATTACATTAATCCTCAGGGGGGTACACGCTTACTTTGTGTACCATGTGTTTGGCAAGCACAAGGGACCCTAGCTAATATGGTATCTGCTTATACAACTTTACACATCGGTACCATATTTCTCTAACACATAAATTACACAGCTATCTGATCATTTAACTGAGATAGACAAACATTTATTTTACTACATCAGTGACAGATATTTACGTAATTGCACCGTTGGATAACTTCACACTTACGAAATTGTATTTTGTCTGTACTTTGTGAACTGTTCATATATTTTTTCGGAGCCATTATGATACTATGAGAGCTTTGAATGATATATTTGGTATGGGATCGCGATTTTTAAAGTACGATTGAGGTAGATGACACTATTGAAATGAGCAGAGAATTTTTTTTAGGTTTTGAAATTATTGCAGAAAGCTACGACGTTTTTGAGATTTGGCTGAGTTTTTATGATGTTATTAATACGATGACAATGTGTTTTATGCTGTTGAGGTATGTTTATGATCAATAAGCTGATGCTATGTGAGGAATTTGATTGTGCTACGTATTTATTATGGTGAAATATTGAAGAAGTGTCGACGAATATTTATATGTGTAACAAGGTAAGGAATAATGAATAGTGGTTAGGGACTCTGACTTGTGAGAAAGGATGTTGGAAACCAAGAATCGTACTTTAAGAGTTATGAAATGTGTGTAAATGATTGAATGTACCACAATGCCAACGAAAATTTTTTGGACGCTGTTATATCTACAGGATTTTGTTTCTATAGATTTGCAACGCAAATTCTCGACCTGTGAAATTTTTATATGAGACTGTCACTGTAGCGAAAACTGATGTCGTAAATATTTCGGTAAGGAAGGTAGTCACCTTGACGTAATGCGTTTAGGGTGCCCAGCTGTGAGATAGTCGTCTGACAAAAGGAAGCCATTTGGTGGAAAAAAAAAAGTGGCCGTTATCCTCGCTATTGACATTTCTTTGTAGAACGCATCGCAAATAACACACGCTCAAACTTGATAACATATGATTACACTGTGGAGCTCGTAATTTACGATATTAACTAAAATGCCTAATGAAATGATGTGAAACATTTTACATCTATTGTGTTTCTAGTTGAGAGATTGCTCATTTTGTTTATTATCTAGTTTCTAGCTGCACTGCAGCATTGGTTAAAATAAAATTTAATAGATGTACTAATATCACTACTTTCTGTCTACAGACCCAGTAAAGAATAATTTTGTGATGTACTTTCCTAGAAAAGAAGGCACAAATAGACTTTTCCCTTCACAGGAATTGCATACCTGATTTTTTCAACGATTTGCTAACTTTTCTTCAGAGTAAGTTTTTGTGATGCATCACTCTAGTGTTAAGATGTGACATAGGTATTAAACATGGCCATTTTTACTGTAATATTTTTTATGCTTGAGCTTTGTCATGTTTAGATATAAGTTATTGCATTTGCTGCTGGTGTTTGCCAGGCATAGTGCTACTAAATTTCACTTTGTATTACTCTGTTAAGCCAGTTTTACTACTGATTTATTTTTCTTGTTGCTGCACATTGGCTCATATTAGTTGTAATGTTGCATTTGCTTGGTAATTTAGATTTACTGTAGCTTGCTTTGCTAGTTTGCATTTTTTTCATTGCTGTTTGTATTAATTGTGTTGTGCTGCTGCGTTGCCTCATCCCTTAGTTTAGCATCTGAGCTCAGTTGATTTAAGTTAGTTTAAGAGGGGGTAGACTATATAAGAGAATGAGTTGCGATGCATTGGAAGAAATATGCTGAGAAGTTATACGAAAAAAGTACAGAAAGCAGGTGTAGGTAGGATTTTCTTGGAAATAAATGATGAGGTTAGATAATGGAAAATAAATAATGAGGTAAGAAATATGTGAACATATAAATACAGAAAGCATGCTCGGGTAGGATTTTTTTGGTGGAAACAAATGTTGAAATAAGACGAAAGATCTATGGAATGAAGTTTTGGGTTGGACTGCAGTACCAAATGTTACACTGAAAACAAACCCTGTCCTTTTCTCCTGTGTTATTCTGCTATGTGTTTATGTACCCTTGTGTATTTGTCTTTTTCCTGTCTTTATGTGTTTAGCTAATAAGATTTATGTTGTAGAATTTTTCAAATACTATGTTATTTTCTTCGTAAAGATGTTTAGACATTATTTATTCTGTTTTGTTTTAATGCTCATGTGTGAAATTAATGTTTCGAAAACTATTCTCATTATTTTATATATTCAGTTATGTCATAATTCCTGTAACACTGATGTATCTGTTTAGATCTATTCTTTTGTAAAGCCTGTATTGCTACAAATGTTATCTGTATTGTTATGTTCTTTAATGATGTATTTTGTACGTATGTTATTGTATTCTCATGTTATAAAATTGTAATTGACACCAGTTCATCAAATTAAGTAACTTGTAAGCATTCATTTCACTGCACATATTTCTGTTGGTCATAGTATATGCACAATATGCGAAAAAAAAGAGGACTGTTAGTGTTTGGACGTGTGTTAATAATTCAGCAAGGGACTGGTTAACAGCATTGCTGGTTCTAAGGACAATTCCAAAAACTTTGTGAGTGCACAAGTGGTGGTTTATGGACTTGCTATATTCTCCGCAAGACTCTTCGATGGTGATTGTGCACCTGCACAGTCGCAACGGATGGCTGCTAGCCATCTCTACAAGGACTATAGTGGGTCTACACCTTTGATGACTCACCAATACCATTATTTCTACAAGGACTGCAGTGGGTCTGCATCTCTGGTGGCCCACCAATACCATAATCTCTATCAGGACTACAGTGGGTCTGCTCTGTGATGACCTACCTACCAATATTCTTCAAAACTTCGATTGACTCTGCTGTGGGTTTGCTCTGTTGTGGACCATTACCTGTCTGCATGTCAAGAGTCAGCACTGTCTTTCTGTTGGAAGGACAACACTACTTCTTCAAGACTGCATGGAAATCCACTACTTCCGTGTGCATATTCTTTTACTGCTCAGACTTTGAGAAAAACACTGAAATTTTACTATGATGGATGATCAGGACTGTCTTTATGGACTGTGAGCTTTTGACCAACAGTGTATCAATAAGTGTGTGCATTTGATATCTTTGTTATTGTAATTATGAAAAATTTCTTCGAATCTGTATTGACCACTGCCCAAACCAATTTGTAAAATTTTTTGTGGGGAGCATGGGGGCTATGTAAGTAGGCTGTCTAGGTTTTTATATTGGTAACGCCACGTAGCTCTCTGTATGAAAATCACTGGCTGTGCTGTGTGCAGTCTGTGGCTGGGTGGCATTGTTGTAATATTCGCTATTGTAGTATTGGGCTGTTGGCTGTTAACACCGCGTAGCATTGCGCAGTTGGAGGTGAGCCGCCAGCAGTGGTGGATGTGGGGAACACGCTGAGACCACTGGCGGCGCGCATGAACTGCCAGATGGAAGGGCTGTGGTCATGAGGGTGCCCGACCTCGTCGTAAATTGGATACAGCAAGCTTTAAGATGAGTGCATGTCAATCCAAGTAGAGCAGAGTCAGTCACTCGTGTGGGCCCCGTAGTACATATGTGATATGACAAAAAAAAATGTTTCAAATGGCTCTGAGCACTATGGGACTTAACATCTGAGGTCATCAGTCCCCTAGAACTTAGAACTACTTAAACCTAACTAACCTAAGGACATCACACACATCCATGCCCGAGGCAGGATTTGAACCTGCGACCGTAGCAGTCCTGCAGTTCCAGACTGAAACGCCTAGAACCGCTCGGCCACACCAGCCGGCTGTGATGTGACAGATTATCATCACGCCGTCATGTGCAGTTTGGTGGATCAGCATACCGCTTAGTATTTGAAGACCCTACTGTGTGGAAAGCACTTGGCTCAGTGATTAGGCGGTGAGGTTACTCAACTGTGAATTAATAAAGCAGTGAAAGGATTTGTTTCATTCTGCCAACCGTCGTTAGACATGTCACAGTGAGTTCAGTGGGCGTTTGTGTGCCTAATGAATTTGATATCACTCAATTGATACTTGGTTTTGGCTCGCTTTGCGATTGTTTCCTCAATGACATGTGGTTGCTGACTCCGGTTGGCTACATTTTGCTTTTAGATCGCACGCAAAACAAGTGGAGTTTTAGTTACTGTTATTTTGTCTGTACTGTGACTTGTTTTATCAGATTTTCGGGTTTGTGGAATCCGACGGAAATTTGGTAGTGGTGCCTTTCTCGTTCCAGGCGCTCTAAACACAGTATTCTGGGGACATAGTGTAGACCGCAGGTTCCGCCTTTGGCGTATTGTTCCATCATTGCATTTGGTTTATCGGACGTGAGGTAGCTTCAGAAAGATTATCATTAGTCATTCATTAGACTGCCACTAGTCTGAGCTACCATCTTGTGAAGCGACTGCTTCTATTGGCTGCCAATCTCATCGCTCGAGAAAGTGTTTCTTGCCGCACCTTCTCAGAAGTCGATTCCTGGAGCACTTTCTGGATCAGTTGCTTGTTTTTTAATGAACTTTTGCTATTGTGTTTGCTGTTTTACAGCAGGTTTCAAATGTTGTCATATTATTGCCGTTCCTGGCGTGTAAGGCCTTCAGCCGTAATTGTGGTCATTTGCTTTAATATCCTATTTGGTATTTGTACGTGAGCAGTAAGCCTTAAAACCTAATTTACTGCCATTCCTGGTGTCTGACGCCCTCTGCGGTGTTTGTGGCAACTTGCCTTTAATATTTCAATACCTGTAATTTGTAAGTTGCAGCGAGTTTTAAACAATTCTTAATTAATTGCCATTCCTGGCATGTAAGGCCTTCTGCCCAGATCACAGTGGCTTGCTTTTAAAACATTATCTGCTGTATCTGCGTTTAATGATGATTTGCTGAATTTTAACTCACTGAAACCACTATTATTTACACTTATTTGTTACTTCGTTAATAATGTGTGGTATGTTTTAAATTTATAGCTGAGTCTGGAATTATAGATTTAAAATGAATTGTGTGTAATTGTAAAAGGCAACCAATAGTAACTGATTACAGCCCTGTTCACAATCGTAACCGAATCCAGCCTTCCCTTGACCACCAGGTCTCAGTAATACTGGTGCATTCATGTTTGAGGGACACAAAACGTTCCCAAATAAATAGACTATGGAATATTCAGCTGTTTAAAACTAGTCACATGAGATATATTATTAGGACTTCCTTAATTTCCCGCCAATTTACATTTTCTTCGTCCACAGTGATGTCATAATGGCGAACTTATCTCGACTAGCCACCTTTGATTGTGGCAGCTAAATTAGGTCACAAATTATACCAGTTAAGCTATGGCTGTCTTAGAAAAGTGTTTAGCCTCCGTATTGGTTCATAAATTATGAAAAGTCAAGGGTGACATAAACATAGAGGCAGCCGTCTGGGATCTTAAATAATAGCGATGAAGATCCTAAATAAACACCTACAGCCTGTCTTAATTCAGTTATAAATTTCAGTGACAAGGATAAAAATAGGATAATAAGTCAGATACTAAATAAACACACAAATCTGCCTGCCACCCAATGGATAACAACGTAGAGTAATAAATAACTGTTGTAAGAAAAAGGGTAGTCCTAATTGGAAAGTAAATTTGATCCTAAATGTACACTGAACAACAACTGAAGTGGTCTAGATGTTCAAGGTAAGTAGCCCGATCAATAGCTTAACAGCCTGTCGTGTACACGCTGTTTAATTAGCTGACAAAACGAGGTAGTTGTGGGAGGGAAGAGTGTGAGGGTCATAAACTACTGATAAGGAAGGTCATAAACCTTTGTCCACGGACTCAGTCAACCACCACACACCACACTTCCTTCAACAGTTCATTCTTTTGATATCTTCCTTCTGGATATTTTTGTACTCTAAAAACAAAACTATATTATCTGATTCTTTTTGTTCTGTTTGTTTGCGATGCGGATACATTTCAACAACAAGTGAAATAATGTAGTAGAGCATGTTTGAAAGAAGACCTGAATAGCAATTAGCAATTACAATAAGTACTAAAGTATTATACTATGAACACATCGAAATATAAGTTGCACAAATTAATGATTAAATCATAGCACTAGTTGATAGATATTCGTGTATTGAACGCAACAGAAGAGTCAATATGGCGTCAGTTGCAGCTGATAAACTAAACAACGTATTCACTACTAAGTTTACAACGAGTCTGCAACGTTAACTTAGTATAAAATCAGAGCGTATTGACAGCTTTCACTTATGCCGTTGAGTTGTACCTTTCAACAACTCAAAAATCGTGGGTGGAATGGTATATTAGATATTATGAGAAGAGACGGAAAATATAGAAATGGATCAGGAAAGAAGTATAGTAGATGATATAGCAGTGACTGTAATGAAAATTAAAATGGGCGGAACATGCAACCGCGAGAACGGATGGCAAGTGGTCCAGGGAAGGAAAAAATGTTCAAATGAGTGTGAATTCCTAAGGGACCAAACTTCTGAGGTCATCGGTCCCTAGAGTTACACACTACTTAAACTAACTTATGCTAAGAACAACACACACACACACACCCATGCCCGAGGGAGGACTCGAGCATCCGTCGGAAGGGGCCGCGCAATCCGTGAAATGGCACCTCAAACCACGCGGCCACTCCGAGGGCAGCCAGGGAAGAAGTAGCATCGACGACGTATTGGTGACTGTAATGGCGGTACACGTATCTATAAGAATGGATGACTGATGGACTAAGGCAATTTTTTAGGTGGATTCCAGAAGATCAAAGACAACAGTAACAATGATCAAACCGTAAATAAGCAAAAATTCCACAGATTACTATTCCAGCAAGAATACCTCAGAATTGTCCGCAGCTCGTGGTCGTGCGGTAGCGATCTCGCTTCCCGCGTCCGGGTTCCCGGGTTCGATTCCCGGCGGGGTCAGGGATTTTCTCTGCCTCGTGATGACTGGGTGTTGTGTGATGTCCTTAGGTTAGTTAGGTTTAAGTAGTTCTAAGTTCTAGGGGACTGATGACCATAGATGTTAAGTCCCATAGTGCTCAGAGCCAATACCTCAGAATAAATACACATCACTAAAAGCAAACTCCTTTATTTAGTCTAAAGAGGCAGAAAAAGACTTATAAAAGAAGTCTGATGCAACAGTCAAGCTATAAATTTGGTGACAGTGCTCTGGATTAAGAAGTACTATCCACAAAATTGCAACACATCCAGCGTTAGTAGAAGAGTAATGGAAGGAAGGATGATTTAGAGTGTCGCATTGAGACGTGACAATGTCATGTTATTTCTCTGTAGTCACTCATTTCAAAACCTATTACCTAATCTCTTAAGCTGAGAAGAAGAATAACTTCTTGCAGAAAAGAACGTAAAATTTGCTGCTGGAATTTAAGAATTATTAGCTGGAATTCACATCCAAGTATTACGTCTAGTTCGAAAGTTATTGGATTTTTAAACAAATTAAGGCAGTTGACCAACAGCGATGTTTGACCAACGTCACACAAGGTGACGAAGCACTGTAGCGAGCGACAAGAGTCTGCTGGAGCGGGAAGAAGCTAAGTCCCAGAAAAGGCGTACGAGAGGCGTCTAGAATATTCTAGAAGTTCAAGGTACGAATACTTCGGTCGGAAGTAAAAAGGTAAGACGCTGGTTGAGGGCAGAGACACACTCTGGCATCAGCTACATGGTCTCCACCCTGACCCTGCAGAGTGAGAGAGGGAAAAATGCGTTTTGTATGAGACAGATCGCTCTTAAAATTATTACAAGAAGTGATCCGAGTAAGCAATATCGAGTTACGGCTGTGACAAAGATTGCTTACTTATGAATGTCAGGAAAAGTGTCTAATACCACAGCCTGAGCTAAAGTTAGAAATGGGGACAGTTCCCCTCGTTCTCAGCAGATTGCGATGAGTGTTGACTGAGGGCAGACCATGTACTGGCAGCAGCCCATCCTCAACGGTGCAATAAGCTTTTTTGTTAGTTCATCTGATGTTTTTGAAGTATAACCATGTACACCCAAGTAATAAGTACCTATGATTGGTGTTGCAAAGTTGTTTTTTTTTTAATTCTAACATTCCTACGGATTTAGAAGTGGCTGGACGAGATGAACTAAGATTTTGTCATGTTACTGCGTCATATCTCACTCCTACACAGGCAAGTATGGCTACGTATATTATCTTCATACGCCCGTGCTGTATCGTGACTGATAACACAAATGGCCTTGTCGTGCTGAGTGAGTGAGACTCACGTGGCAGCCCGTTTTGGTGACATCACACTGGGCTGACGAGTTTGTAAAAGTTACATGGGCGGGACGATTACTTAGCATTAGTGGCTGCCGTGGAGGCTCGTTGAATTCTTGTGTAGTGTGTATTTACCTTTCATTTTAAGTTCATATTCGTGTGCACGAACTTATTTGGAGGAAAGACGACCTCAACAAATATTCTGTTTCTAGCAGGTGCTTTAGGTACTTGTTTTCTGGTCAGTCTAACTCTTCCCAGGCCAGCATTTCATTCAAAGTTTGTGCATGTATCACTAGCAGGAGCTCAGCGTCCGAACTTCGCAGCTGAGGTATGACAGGTGTGTTCAAAGGCCGCGGCATCGCTGGTGTGGAGCGCGTGGGAGGAAGAAGCAGGAGGGTCTACTTTAGCGTTAAAACTTGTGTGCAGAGACTTAACGTTAGCGACAGCCCCGGACGGTGCACTAGTCCCGCCCAATCACCGCCCTCCACACCAATCCATATCGTAAGCTCCGCGCATGGTCTGCCGCATGTTCCAAAATCGAAGTTGCTCGTATCACAGATATGCCAGTCATAACAAGCGAGAAAATCAGTAGTTAGTACGAAATACAGTTTTTTCCGGTACCATTATGAAAAGAATTAGAAATATTTTCCAGAATGAGATTTTCACTCTGCAGCGGAGTGTGCGCTGATATGAAACTTCCTGGCAGATTAAAACTGTGTACCCGACCGAGACTCGAACTCGGGACCTTTGCCTTTCGCGGGCAAGTGCTCTACCAACTGAGCTATCGAAGTACGACTCACGGCCGGTACTCACAGCTTTACTTCTGCCAGTACCTCGTCTCCTACCTTCCAAACTTTACAGAAGCTCTCCTGCTTCGGTAGCTCAGTTGGTAGAGCACTTGCCCGCGAAAGGCAAAGGTCCCGAGTTCGAGTCTCGGTCGGGTACACAGTTTTAATCTGCCAGGAAGTTTCATATCAGCGCACACTCCGCTGCAGAGTGAAAATCTCATTCTGGAAACATCCCCCAGGCTGTGGCTAAGCCATGTCTCCGCAACACCCTTTCTATCAGGAGTGCTAGTTCTTCGAGGTTCGCAGGAGAGCTTCTGTAAAGTTTGGAAAGTAGGAGACCAGGTACTGACAGAAGTAAAGCTGTGAGGACTGCGCGTGAGTCGTGCTTCGGTAGCTCAGTTGGTAGAGCACTTGCCCGCGAAAGGCAAAAATCCCGAGTTCGAGTCTCGGTCAGGCACACAGTCTTAATGTGCCAGGAAGTTTTTTAGAAATATTTTCATTGAATATGCGAGTTGAAAAATCATCAGTAAGAAAGAAAAAGAAAAATGGTATCCACACTGTCTTTTTTATTTCATGAGCTATCATCTGCACTATATCAAAAATTCTGATATTTGTTAACTGCAGTGAGCGCAAATTTCCGTCACATCGCGTAGTGTAAGAAATTCTGTTGGGAAATATTAATTGGTAGTATCGCCAAGGATGCTGTCCATTATCTCGATTGTCTAAAGTCAATGTTGTGCATAAACAAGGCAAAGTCGATGTCTTGGTTTGTTTCTGATTACCTCATTAAGACAAAAGAATATAAGAGTGGGATAATGTAGAAATGCGTAATGCAAGCAGTCAGATATTTATACAGTGACATTCTTCATTAATATTTGCCTGTGTAATGGGTGAATTTTTACTTGTGAACTCTTATGACTGCTTGCTTATAGCAGACACGAGATTCGTTTGCGTTCTTCTTCAGTGTTTGGAGCTTTAGAGCTGTCTGTTGTTAAACATACGTACATAATTTCGTCAGTGTCATTCCAACACATCTTATCGTACTTTAATGTCTGTTAGGTATGAGTTTTGACAGCAGTTGGCCTTAACAGTCAAGATTAGGTACCTTGTGCATGATAACTTTATTGAGAGTGCGTATCTATGTTTCATTTTGACAGTATTACACAAACTGCTAAGAAGTACTAACAGGACAACACTGCTAGTATGAAAACCGCGGTAAAACAAAAAACGACGAACAAAAACACGACAGCAACGAGGAGTACCAAAGATCATATTGATGCGCTCTTGATTGGTGTGGCGGGGGGGTAGGTGTGGAGGGGGGTAAATGGGCGGGGCTTGTGCAAATGTCTGGGGCTGTCGCTAACGTTTCCTTGTATAGAGACGTTACATATTTTCTACTTTTTCACTCAGTTTGTAGAACTCGATGCATAAACATTAACTGACAGGTGAAAAAAAGTTAAAAAATTAGTTTCTCGATGGTTGGGCCGGCGATGAAATCTAGGTCTTGAAAGGACATTTTAAGTAAGGTTCCAGAATCACTGCTTAAAACATTTATAGATTATTAGGAAAGCTCTTTCGGAAGATTTCCATTTTCAAGCGCGTCCAGTTGCTCTGGCGTATATGTAACATCTGGTGTGTCTGTACCTGGCGACTGTTTTCGATGTATTTCACGTGAAATTCTAAAAGATCGTTTTCACGTCGATATTGTGCTGTTTTAGATAAAACGTATGTTGCGTGAACTGTCAAAAAATTACAGGAAGTATCTACAGTATTATATCAGAATATTACGCCACACTGTATAAAACAGCAGAAAATCGACGTGAAATCGATATTTTAGAACTGCACGTGAAACATAACGAGAAAAATGAAACAAAATGATGAAAAATTAAATGAGATGGCATTGTTGGCCGGGAGGTCCGACTCCGATTCGGTCGCCAAGTGGAAGTCTTATTTCAGTCGGTGCCACATTGGGCGACATGCGGCCGATGATGAGGATGAAATGATGATGAGGACAACACAACACCCAGTCCACGAGCGGAGAAAATCTGTAACCCGGCCGGGAATCGAACCTGGGCCAGCTGCATGGGAGGCTAGCAAGTTACTACCTTTCATCTTTTTTTAAAAAGAAAATCTCATTTTGTTCGTCGCGTTTGTCCCATGACACCCGTTCAAGTTCATAGTTGACCTGTTCACTCAAGGTTTGGTTACAGAGGGCAGCTAACCCTCTGACCGAACACGCTGAGCTACCGCGCCGGCACCGCCTGGCTAAGCAGGCGGACAAATGAAATGATCATCCGGGAAGTTCGGCCACCGAGTTGAGAGTGTTATTTAAGGTGACGCCATACTGGCCGACTTGCGTGTCGGTGAAGATGAACGATGATGAGGACAACACAACGCCCAGTCCGAGAGTGGCGAAAATCTCCAACCCGGCTGGAAATCGAACCCGGGCCTGCTGCACTGTAGGCAAACGCGTTAACCACTCAGCTAAGCAGGCGGACATATAACGAGAACGGTCGCCAGATATAGTCACACCAGATGTTATATATACATCAGGTCAACGTACACGTAGGTGAAAATACAAATCTTCCGAAATAGCTGTCGTAATAATCAATAAATGTTTTAAGCAGTGAATCTGGAATATTGAAAAGTTCCAAAATGTCACTTCGACCTATGACCATTACAGAATAATTACTAGTGTGACTGGCTGGCCGCGGTGGTCGTGCGGTTCTAGGCGCTCCAGTGCGGAGCCGCGCTGCTGCTACGGTCGCAGGTTCGAATCCTGCCTCGGGCATGGATGTGTGTGATGTCCTTAGGTTAGTTAGGTTTAAGTAGTTCTAAGTTCTGGGGGACTGATGACCTCAGATGTTAAGTCCCATGGTGCTCAGAGCCATTTTAACCATTTTTTTGTAATCTTCACTATACTGTGTCACGGCTTAACGCTAGTATTTAAAAAATAATAATTATTGATAACTTATGGAATCAGTATTACACTTTAATGAAATAGTGATAATAGTAATGGTTTTTTTAAATAATTTAGTTCTAGGTGCTCCAGTCCGGAGCCGCGCTGCTGCTACGGTCGCAGGTTCGAATCCTGCCTCGGGCATGGATGTGTGTGATGTCCTTAGGTTAGTTAGGTTTAAGTAGTTCTAAGTTCTGGGGGACTGATGACCTAAGATGTTAAGTCCCATGGTGCTCAGAGCCATTTTAACCATTTTTTTGTAATCTTCACTATACTGTGTCACAGCTTAACGCTAATATTTAAAAAATAATAATTGTTGATAACTTATGGAATCAGTATTACACTTTAATGAAATAGTGATAATAGTAATGGTTTTTTTAAATAATTTAGTTCTAGGTGCTCCAGTCCGGAGCCGCGCTGCTGCTACGGTCGCAGGTTCGAATCCTGCCTCGGGCATGCATCAGGTCAACGTACACGTAGGTGAAAATACAAATCTTCCGAAACAGCTGTCGTAATAATCAATAAATGTTTTAAGCAGTGAATCTGGAATATTGAAACGTTCCAAAATGTCACTTCGACCTATGACCATTAGAGAATAATTACTAGTGTGACTGGCCGGCCGCGGTGGTCGTGCGGTTCTAGGCGCTCCAGTCCGGAGCCGCGCTGCTGCTACGGTCGCAGGTTCGAATCCTGCCTCGGGCATGGATGTGTGTGATGTCCTTAGGTTAGTTAGGTTTAAGTAGTTCTAAGTTCTGGGGGACTGATGACCTCAGATGTTAAGTCCCATGGTGCTCAGAGCCATTTTAACCATTTTTTTGTAATCTTCACTATACTGTGTCACGGCTTAACGCTAGTATTTAAAAAATAATAATTATTGATAACTTATGGAATCAGTATTACACTTTAATGAAATAGTGATAATAGTAATGGTTTTTTTAAATAATTTAGTTCTAGGTGCTCCAGTCCGGAGCCGCGCTGCTGCTACGGTCGCAGGTTCGAATCCTGCCTCGGGCATGGATGTGTGTGATGTCCTTAGGTTAGTTAGGTTTAAGTAGTTCTAAGTTCTGGGGGACTGATGACCTAAGATGTTAAGTCCCATGGTGCTCAGAGCCATTTTAACCATTTTTTTGTAATCTTCACTATACTGTGTCACAGCTTAACGCTAATATTTAAAAAATAATAATTGTTGATAACTTATGGAATCAGTATTACACTTTAATGAAATAGTGATAATAGTAATGGTTTTTTTAAATAATTTAGTTCTAGGTGCTCCAGTCCGGAGCCGCGCTGCTGCTACGGTCGCAGGTTCGAATCCTGCCTCGGGCATGCATCAGGTCAACGTACACGTAGGTGAAAATACAAATCTTCCGAAACAGCTGTCGTAATAATCAATAAATGTTTTAAGCAGTGAATCTGGAATATTGAAACGTTCCAAAATGTCACTTCGACCTATGACCATTAGAGAATAATTACTAGTGTGACTGGCCGGCCGCGGTGGTCGTGCGGTTCTAGGCGCTCCAGTCCGGAGCCACGCTGCTGCTACGGTCGCAGGTTCGAATCCTGCCTCGGGCATGGATGTGTGTGATGTCCTTAGGTTAGTTAGGTTTAAGTAGTTCTAAGTTCTGGGGGACTGATGACCTCAGATGTTAAGTCCCATGGTGCTCAGAGCCATTTTAACCATTTTTTTGTAATCTTCACTATACTGTGTCACGGCTTAACGCTAGTATTTAAAAAATAATAATTATTGATAACTTATGGAATCAGTATTACACTTTAATGAAATAGTGATAATAGTAATGGTCTTTTTAAATAATTTAGTTCTAGGTGCTCCAGTCCGGAGCCGCGCTGCTGCTACGGTCGCAGGTTCGAATCCTGCCTCGGGCATGCATCAGGTCAACGTACACGTAGGTGAAAATACAAATCTTCCGAAACAGCTGTCGTAATAATCAATAAATGTTTTAAGCAGTGAATCTGGAATATTGAAACGTTCCAAAATGTCACTTCGACCTATGACCATTAGAGAATAATTACTAGTGTGACTGGCCAGCCGCGGTGGTCGTGCGGTTCTAGGCGCTCCAGTCCGGAGCCGCGCTGCTGCTACGGTCGCAGGTTCGAATCCTGCCTCGGGCATGGATGTGTGTGATGTCCTTAGGTTAGTTAGGTTTAAGTAGTTCTAAGTTCTGGGGGACTGATGACCTCAGAAGTTAAGTCCCATGGTGCTCAGAGCCATTTTAACCATTTTTTTGTAATCTTCACTATACTGTGTCACAGCTTAACGCTAGTATTTAAAAAATAATAATTATTGATAACTTATGGAATCAGTATTACACTTTAATGAAATAGTGATAATAGTAATGGTTTTTTTAAATAATTTAGTTCTAGGTGCTCCAGTCCGGAGCCGCGCTGCTGCTACGGTCGCAGGTTCGAATCCTGCCTCGGGCATGCATCAGGTCAACGTACACGTAGGTGAAAATACAAATCTTCCGAAACAGCTGTCGTAATAATCAATAAATGTTTTAAGCAGTGAATCTGGAATATTGAAACGTTCCAAAATGTCACTTCGACCTATGACCATTAGAGAATAATTACTAGTGTGACTGGCCGGCCGCGGTGGTCGTGCGGTTCTAGGCGCTCCAGTCCGGAGCCGCGCTGCTGCTACGGTCGCAGGTTCGAATCCTGCCTCGGGCATGGATGTGTGTGATGTCCTTAGGTTAGTTAGGTTTAAGTAGTTCTAAGTTCTAGGGGACTGATGACCACAGCAGTTGAGTCCCATAGTGCTTAGAGCCATTTTACTAATGTGACTGGACGGTGCTAGGCGGAAGACACGTTCTGATAGCCATTGAAAAGTTAGCAGCACGCAGGCTACAGACCTATCACTGTTAGAGCTTGTTTCTTTTTGTATCGAATATAGTTGTATAATATTTCCTAGAAACAAGTTGCTAGGACTTCCGAAAGCAAGTTACACACATCGTCTCACGTTACGGCCATTGCGCAACAAGTGTGGTCAGATGGGAGAACATGTTCCAGGTTTCCTGCAGACACAGTTCTGTTTCGGAAGAGATGATAGGGTCATCACAGTGTGCAAGTGAATATGCGCGGCAACTGGAGACGTACTCCAAAGTCGAAGTACCCGGTACAGTACGTCTAAAACGCATACAGACTCACGGTGAGAATCTGGAAGTCTCTGGACCAAATTCAGTGTCACGTCGAGCCGTAGTTAAATTTTGCCAACAACTTGACATACGCCGGCCGTTGCGGCCGAGCGGTTCTAGGCTCTTCAGTCTGGAAACGCGCGACCACTACGATCGCAGGTTCGAATCCTGCCTCGGGCATGGATGTGTGTGATGTCCTTAGGTTAGTTAGGTTTAAGTAGTTCTAAGTTCTGGGGGACTGATGACCTCAGATGTTAAGTCCCATAGTACTCAGAGCCATTTGATTTGAAACTTGACAAAGGCCGAATAGACGTCGGCGACGCTGATCGGGAGGGAAGGCCATCGACATCGGCCACAGACGATAAAATGTAGGCAACCATTTCGAAATGTAGGCAACCATTTCGCAAGCTAAAAGACCATCAGCAGACAGATTTTCCAACGGTGAGGACGTCGATAGAATGACTTTCTAAAGGCTCCCTGACCAAGGAGTGGATTCCATTGTCGAGGAATTGAACGTTCCGATCATTGTTTACAGAGAATTGGAACTATGTTGAGAAATTCTGTCACGTATCTGAGTCACTTATTGTTGAATTAAAACTTATTTGGTCTGCCATTGTAATGTGTAACTTACTTTCCAAAGTCCCCTTGTTTACACAACTTGACTGCAAAATAAAGTAGAATTATTGCAGTTTTACATTTTCGAGAATAACCGCACTGTTCGAACTGTTGCAATGGTTTGTGGTGTTTGCAAAGATCTGCAGAGCTTCGCCGATACGGCTTATTCTTCCGTGACTCTTCATGCATAGTGTAGAGCATGCACATTTGCTCGAAGCAGTTATAGTCAGTGCTGTAAGCCATCGTTAATGTGTCAACATTCAAGCATCATCTAACTTGGATATTTATTTAACATATTAATTTGCTGGAAGCTGTTGTGAATAGTGTGATGTCAATGATACGTGCATTGCAGCTAGTTTTTTCTTTACAGCATCCTTACATCAAGTCTGTTTAATAACTTTAGTACTACTCGAGCGGCTACAACTAAGAATTTTCAGTACTTTTATGTCATATTTTCTAGTTGGCAATTAAATTACTGACAGTTGCAACCGTACTGAAAGCAACAACTACTCGAAAGTAACGCGCTCAAAAATAGCGTGAACATAGTGGATTTATTTTATGGGCATAACATGATGTCATAGGAGCAACGACGCACATGACATTATCTACTACTAAAAACCCATTCCTTAAAATACTTGAAAATCACCTAAGGCCGAAATTGGACAATCGTACATAAAATAAAGAGAATGGCGGCTGAAGGCATCAAGAAATCTTTCAAAAATTCATCGCAGCTGCGGACCCTATCGCATTGAAAACCATATAGTCTTTCAGTGCAGCAACACTGTGCAAAACTTTCGCTCTGACATGTCTAATAATGTGTTCTGGCTGTTTAATACAGTACTTTTGTCGCCAGCTGCTACGTCCTGTGTCGCCTCAAACAGAAGTGTCTTTTTCACCTGATCCTAGCCTGGGCCGTCATTTAAACTATCATTGAAATTCATGGATGCGGTTTATTACAGAGCTACCCGTCATTGGTTCATCTCACAGGAATTTCAAAAGTTCGTTGCCTGATTGCTGCCAAAGATCACACACATACAGAGTGTGCCTGAGAGAAAAAAAAAACAGCAGACAGTGCCGATTATGTTTTACGAGCGGCAAAATCGTTATTTGTCAAGGGAAAACGACTCTCCGTTCATGACAGATTGCGCCCTATGACGCCCTGACGTTTGAAAACGGTTGCATTAAAGTTTATACTGATTCCATTTTGTATGCAAGCCATTAGCGATCAGTGTAAAGCGGGCGCACGGTCTGTGCCTAATAGCCTCCCTGAGCAAGCGCTGCACATTTGCATAGTCCTTTGTTCTCGTCATGATTGGTTGGCTGTATCGCATACCAGTGGTACAGCGTTCTTGGTAGTATTACAACGTGTACCAGGGCACATAGATGGAAATTAACAGTACAGTTTATTTGCTGTACACGGCAAATTTGATGGCACTAACAGAGCTGCTGCGCCATTGTAACGAAAGGCTTCCCAACAGAAATACTCTCCAGCATTCGACGTTTAGTACAACTGACAGGAGCCTGAGAGAGACGATACAGTTGCTAGTGGATACCTCGTGAAATTAACAATGTACTGCACATGTGATAATCCTTCTTAATAATGTATGAATCGCGCTCAACATCCACGCTTGGCTAGAACAGTCGCTTTTCAAAATGACAGTTGGAGGTGGTTCGAAGAGGAAACGTTTGCCAGTACCCAACTGGAGGATTAAACGTTTACCATGCTACCCTGTAGAGTGCTGCCCGTAAAAAAAAGCTGCATTCAAACGTCTGCTGAAAGTCCAAACAGTAATAGTTGATGATTGATTACGGCTAGTTTGCGGTATGGTATTTACAGAGTTATACATTCCAGTGACAATTCCTGACTTTGGTGCTTTTCCCCTATAAACGAACCTTCTCTTGAGACGGCACTGCGAACTCAACGCTATATATGGGCAGATGAAAATCCTCACTGGGATAATTTGTGGTCAGATTTTAGACCACGACGATGACAGTTACGCTAACACGAAATATCTATTTCATTTTTCTTGGAGAAATTCTAACTAACACATTGAAAAAGGTGGGATAATTTGTGGTCAGATTTTAGACCAAGACGATGACCATTACGCTAACAGGAGATATCTATCTCATTTTTCTTGGAGAAATTCTAACTAACACACTGAAAAAGGTCTTGTTGCCGGAGCTTCTGCTAACGTTGATAGAAATGCTCTTATTTCATCAAGTGATCACTCTTTACATTTTCGAATTACATCTTTTTGTAATTTATTGCCCATTGTAGTGCTCTTAGTGCATTTTTAACGAAATATGGAACCCACGCCGCCTCCATCGACATCTACATTTACATGGTTACCCTGCAATTCACGCTTAAGTGCCTGGCAGAGGGTTCATCGAACCATTTTCATACTACTTCTCTACCATTCCACTCTCGAATGGCGCGTGGGAAAAAGGAACACCTAAATCTTTCCGCTCGAGATCTGATTTCTCTTATTTTATTATGATGATCATTTCTCCAAAAGTAGGTGGGTGTCAACATATTTTCGCATTTCGAAGAGAAAGTTGGTGATTGAAATTTCGTAAACAGATCTCGCCGCCAAGAATACCGCCTTTGTTTCAGTGACTGCCACCAGAAACGCGTACCATGTCAGTGACACTCTCACCCCTATTGCGCGATAATATGAAACGAGCTGCCCTTCTTTGCACTTTTTCGATGTCCTCCGCCAATCCTACTTGGCAAGGATCCCACACCGCGCAGCAATATTCCAGCAGAGGACGGACAAGTGTAATGCAGGCTGTCTCTTCAGTGGGTTTGTCGCATCTTCCAGTTGTTCTGCCAACAAAGCGCAGTCTTTATTTCGCCTTCCCCACAATATTATCTATGTTGTCTTTCCAATTTAAGTTGCTCGTAACTGTAATTCCTTGGTATTTAGACGAATTGACAGCCCTTAGACTTGTGCGATTTATCGTACACCCAAAATTTATCGGATTTCGTTTAGTACCCATGTGGATGACCTCGCACTTTTCTTTGTTTAGTAACAATTTCCACTTTTCGCACCACACAGAAATTCTCTCTATATAATTTTGTAATTGGAATTAATGGTCTGATGATTTTACTAGACGGTAAATTATAGCATCATCTGCAAACAGTCTAAGTGGGGCTACTCAGATTATCACCTAGATCATTTATGTAAATCAGGAACAGCAGCGGGCCTATGACACTACCCTGCGGAACGCCAGATATTACTTCTGTTCTACTTGATGATTTACCGTCCATCACTACGAACTGTGACCTCTCTGAGAGGAAATCACGAATCCAGTCACACATCGTAGACGATACTCCATATGAACGCAATTTGATTAATAGTCGCTTGTAAGGAACGGTTTCAAAAGCCTTCTGAAAATCTAAGAATATGGAATCGATCTGAGATCCCTTGTCGACAGCACCCATTACTTCATGGGAATAAAGGGCTAGCTGCGTTGCACAAGAACGATATTTTCTGAATCCGTGATGGTTATGTATCAGTAAGTCATTTTCTTCAAGGTGATTCATCATGTTCGAGTACAATATATGCTCCAAAATCCTACTGCAAATTGCGGCCATGGATGTGTGTGATGTCCTTAGGTTAGTTCGGTTTAACTAGTTCTAAGTTCTAGGGGACTACTGACCTCAGAAGTTGAGTCCCATAGTGCTCAGAGCCATTTGAACCATTTGAACCTACTGCAAATTGATGGGGCTCGAAGTCCAGAGCTGCTGTAGGTGTGGGTCAGCACCTTTGGGTACAGCAGATCCCGTTGCTGTTCTGCGTCTAAAAGAAACTTTCGATACCGTTACCGGCTTAGTGACGCCAGTGGAGTTGTATGGACGTCATAAACATCGAGCTGCATGAAAACGAAATTTCATGGCAGAATTCGCTAGAGATGCATGTGAAGTATGCGTACAAATAAGTGTGAAACATATTACATACAAATGAAATATACACTATGTGATCGAAAGTGTCCGGACACTTAGCTGAAAATGACTTACATGTTCGTGACGCCCTCCATCGGTAATGCTGGAATTCAATATGGTGCTGGCCCACCCTTAGCCTTGATGACAGCTTCCACTCTTCAGGCATACGTTCAGTTAAGTGATCGAAGGTTTCTTGGGGAATGGCAGCCTATTCTTCACGGAGTACTGCCCTGAGGAGAGGTATCGATGTCGGTCGGTGAGGCCTGGCACGAAATCGGCTTTCCAAAACATCCCAAAGGTGTTCTATAGGATTAAGGTCACGACTCTGTGCAGGCCAGTCCATTACAGGGATGTTATTGTGGTGTAACCACTCCGCCAGAGGCCGTGCATTACGAACAGGTGCTCGATCGTGTTGGAAGAGGCAATCACCATCCCCGAATTGGTCTTCAACAGTGGGAAGGAAGAAGGTTCTTAAAACATTAATATAGGCCAGTGCTGCGATAGTGCCACCCAAAACAACAAGGGGTGCAAGCCGCCTCCATGAAAAACACGACCACACCATAACACCGCCGCCTCCTAATTTTACTATTGGCACTACACACGCTGGCAGATGTCGTTCACCGGGCATTGGCCATACCCACACCCTGCGATAGGATCGCCACATTGTGTACCGTGATTCGTCACTCGACACAATGTATTTCCACTGTTCAATCGTCCAATGTTTGGGCTCCTTACACCAACAGAGGCGTCGTTTGACATTTACCGGCGTGATTTGTGGCTTATGAGCAGCCGCTCGACCATGAAATCCAAGTTTTCTCACCTCCCGCCGAACTGTCATAGTACTTGCAGTAGATCCTGATGCACTTTGAAATTCCTGTGTGATGGTCTGGATAGATGTCTGGCTATTACACATTACGACCCTCTTCAACTGTCGGATGTCTGTGTCAGTCAACAGACGAGGTCGGCCTGTACTCTTTTGTGCTGTACGTGTCCCTTCACGATTCCACTTTACTATCACATCGGAAACAGTGGACCTAAGGATATTCGGGATTGTGGAAATCTCGCGTACAGATGTATGACACAAGTGACACCCAATCACCTGACCACGTTCGAAGTCAGTGAGTTCCGCGGAGCGCCCCATTCTGCTATCTCACGATGTCTAATGACTACTGAGGTCGCTGATGTGGAATGCGTGGCAGCAAGTGGCAGCACAATGCACCTACTATGAAAAACGTATGTTTTTGGGGTGTCCGGATACTTCTGATCACATAGTGTATATTTCATAAAGAAGGTATTTAGTATACTGCAAATTTGCACAACCACAGCCAAACTCCGTTCCACCCAAAACCTGTTGTGACATCAGTGTCTGCTAAGTGAACATTTCTTGAGACTGTCACAAGCGCATTCCGTGGTGTGAAACTTCAAATAAAAGCCGACTAAATCAGTAAGTCTATGATTTTGTTTATGGTACAAAGCTGTTCTCGCTCTCGTCAACAGGATAGCCACATGTTACGCTGGCTAGGAAATGTCTACCAACATCTGTGTGGTACCAAGCTACCGATCTCAGTCACTATGTCCAATACACAACGGTACTTCGTGAATCCGTCCAACACATGACAAGAGTGTGATATTGCGTAGTATCTGGGTAAAAATTCTCCCACTACCACAGGAGCCATAAACACTGTCATTGCATGAAAGAATTTTTGCACGTGTTGCACAGCATTTTTTAGTAATTATGGACATGATGTACCGGCTGTTCCTCTCGTAAAATATCCGTGACTTCCATGATGAATGTACAAACATCTTTCTTCTGTAACGTTATATTTCTTCTTTGGTGGTTTCAGAACTTGACACATCCCCATCACACTTGAAATTGGGCGCTCTGAGCGTCTTTAATTCAAGTAATTTTCCTCCAATCAGTCACTTGTGGGATTCTTTTGGTCACAATATTATCACAAGAAGTGATCGCTTTCGCCTTCTGTGGACTATAGAGTTAAGATACGAGATCAGACGATGTTGATGCACATCTGACTGGAACAATCCGCACATTATTCCAGTTCACTAAAAATGTGGTTATATATCTACATACCAGAAAAATGAGACTAGTCTATTCCAGATTCGGAAAAAAATTCAGGCAATTTGCTTGTTGGTGGTAGTCAATTAGTTCCATTTCCCTCACCTTATGAAGTTAGCAGTTGTTGTAACGTATCGTAATTATCTTCGTAATCAAATAATGAAATATTTAAACTTATACAGTACAACAAAATCGGTTTAAAAATTTATCACTTTCATGTGGAGACGTGTTTATTAACAAATTGTACGTTTTTCCACATCTACTGTAAGATCGTCTCCTTCAATATGAATATTCCTATCTGTTATCACACGTAAACATCAGGCAGGGGTACTGTTAGGTGCTAACGATTCCCTCCTCTGGATTATAGGACAATGTATACACACACACACACACACACACACACACACACACACACACTCACTCACTCACTTCAATACCAACGCCCACGCGTGAATTTGGCCCTGTTTGCTCGCGGCCATGTTAGGCGATAGTACGGGCCGCGTGATTGCGGTTATCGACCAGGTGTGGGTATCGGAGGCAGACGGTAGCGGCTGCGATAGGCTGCAACTGCTGAAGACCGTGAGGCTGCGTGCCTGGGAGGGTCGACCTTTAACTAGGCTAGCGATGCGCAAACTTAGAGCGGTGGCAGCGAGGAGTTACGGCTCCGAGGTTGCGCCAACGTAGCAAAATAGCTCGCCGACAGATTACCGTATGCAACAGAAACTGCTCTGTCATTTGATAGTATTTTTCGTCGGTCCACAAGATCTCTCATTGCTCTGTACGGCAAGGATTCCTCCGTCTTCCGTGTGCGTCACGTGAGAAGTGACTGAACTGTTTCCGTATTCTAGTCTTCAAGCATTGTTAACATACAGTAACAGCCCCACATTACAATGAGAAACAAAAACATGACCTAAAATTAAAAAGTTTATTACACTTTTTGAAAACGGAAGTAACCAATTTCGCATCTTTGGTGATGTCGGTGTGCGTAAGTTTTATTAATCATACAAACCGCAATCAACGTATCGTCACGAATAACACATGAATCACCTGAGTACAAATGACAGATCCACCAATGCGTTGCGTTTTTATACCTTTTGCACGCGATACTACCGCCATATGTACATGTGCATATCTGTCTCTCGACCTTTGTCATCTCCGTGTATGTCATGCAAAGTTATTCAAAAGTTATCCCACACAAAAGTCCCTTCTTGAGCCGTGGCGGACTGGCGCCAGCACGGGGTACGCTCATTATATCGTTGCGATCGATTTTGGAGGGTATATGAGATCTTTGCATATCGTGTGGCTTTCTTCAGGGTTGGGGGGCTTCGAGTCGGCCGTTAGGTTCCAAAAGGAAAACGTAGACATCGAACGTCTCCGGAGAAAGGAGTGTCGACTGCGACCGGGTGTTTCCTATCAGCGTGATATACCGCTCAATTGCATTGTTCGGCAAGTCTGTATTTTGGGGCAGCTCGGAGATCCAAGTTTCGTGTTTTCTATCAAGGAAAAGGTCCCTGAGGGAATGTGGTTAAGCTGTTTCAGCCGCTGAGTTGTGCTGTGTGCAAACATCAAGTAAGTTGGCCGTTAGTGTATGTGGCTGAGCGACACGTTGAGAGGCGTTTCACTCGCTAGATGATTGTGGAAGTTACACAGCCGTTAATTGACAAGTATGTGGATGAGTTCCGTGTGAGCTGGTTAAATGTTGGCTTCGCAGTGAAGTCTTAGTTATAACTGTACTAAGCGATTGAAAACTGCATCTAAGTGATACTATTATTGTTGGTGAACCGTCGTTAAGTGGTTTCAATTTAAAGGGCAGTGGTTGCTGTGGACGGAACATTTTGTAGACTGATGAACGTATGTGTTAAAAATTAGTTCAAATGACTTTGAGCACTATGGGACTTAACATCTGAGGTCATCAGTCCCCTATAACTTAGAACCACTTAAACCTAACTAACCTTATGACATCACACAAATCCATGCCCGAGGCTGGATGCGAAACTGGGACCATAGCGGTCGCGCGGTTCCAGCCTGAAGTTCCTTGAACCGCTCGGCCACATCGGCCCGCGCACGTATGTCTGATGTAGGGATTCTGCCCTGAATTATGTGTATGTTTCAGAGTTGCAATTGTCCTGTGTTTGTCAAAAGCTCCTGTAAGTGCCAACGCGGGGAGTGAGGTGTAGCCCGCAGCCTAGGTCCTGCTGTGTTTACGTAACCCTGCCTCTGCCGGATTTCTTTGGGCGATGACCCCGTACAAAAGGATTAGTAAATCTTTTTCTTCCGCCAAGGTGGGTAAAACGCGTTTTATAATTTGTGATTTTCTGGTGTTTAAACAAATAGACCTGCAACTAAGTGTAATCTGGGTTTGTTGCATGACAATCTTTCTTGCTTCTGTTACACATCCGTTCTAGTGAATTGTGGTTAACCACGTTAGATTTAAGTGTTGTTTGGGCCGTGTAGTATTTAAATGCAGTTAAGTGGCTGCCCCACTCCGATAGGAACTGTACTGTTAGTTGTTAACTTTTGTAAAGTGTGGTGAAGCCACGGTAATACTTTTTGCTAGTTGTTATTGAACTGTTTTTACATGCATTTTATGGTTATATTTGTTTTGTTTTAATAAAAACTTATACTAAATAACTGCTGCTTGTAGTGAAGATTGGCCGGCCGGTGTGGCCGTGCGGTTCTAGGCGCTTCAATCTGGAACCGCGTGACCGCTACGGTCGGAGGTTCGAATCCTGCCTCGGGCATGGATGTGTGTGATGTCCTTAGGTTAGTTAGGCTTAAGTAGTTCTAAGTTCTAGGGGACTGATGACCACAGATGTTAAGTCCCATAGTGCTCAGAGCCATTTGAACCATTTGTAGTGAAGATTGTTTGGGCCGTGTTGGGGCGTGTTGTATTCAAATGCAATTAAGTGGCTGCTCTACTCTGATAGGAACTGTACTGTTAGTTGTAAGCTTTTAAGTGTAGCAAAGCCACGCCAATACTGTTTGCTAGTTGTTTCTGAACTCTTTTACATGTGTTTTATGGTTATACTTGTTTTGTTTCGATAAGAACTTACACGAAGTAACTGCTGCTTGTAGTGAAGATTGAGGGGAATGATCTGCAGGAACCTTGTGTTAATAAATTAAGTATGTGTAAATAAAAAGTACTACTACCAAACATGATTCGCCATCCCGTTTTCCGTCCTGATAACAGTTGTGGTATGGATTGTGCAAGGTCGTATTAAAGGGGCCACGTACCACTTCTTACGTTTATTTCTATAAGCACGTTAAAATGTTCATCAAAAAAGTTCATAACGCTCACGACTTGAAAGAGACTGAAGAGGGTACATTCCACAAAAATAATTGTTTGATTCTGCATCAGTTTAGTGCACATTGTTACACAGGAATGATCAAATATGCGTGGTTCGCGTCGAAGTTGATTGAAAAAAGAGCAGTCTTTTTGAATTCAAGCGAACTGTGTTTTCTGATATCGCTTATGAAAAATCCGTGCTCCAGCAAGGCAGCGACTATCATTAAACGTGCCTGGTGCTCTGCGAATTTGTGTTTCAATTGCTTCTACGGCAAGAACCATCCGGAGCTTCCACGACAAGTACCATCCGGAATCCTGTTCTATCACAGCAAGTAAGGAGATTGTGTAATCTATTCTGTAAGTAAGTAGATGAAGGTAAGGAATTCTGTTACATAGTCAGCAAAATAACTCATGATGGACGGGGCAAGGAGGACATAAAAAGCAGACTAGCAATTTCAAAGGTCATTCCGGGGCAGGAGAAGTCTACAAGTATCAAACACAGATCTTAATTTGAGAAAGAAATTTCTGAGAATGTACGTTTACAGGTCAGCATTTCACAGTAGTGAAACATGGAGTGTGGAAATTCCGAAACAGGAAAGAGTCGAACCATTTGAGCTGTGGTACCACAGAAGAGTGTCAAAAATTAGGTGGACTGATAAAGTAAGTAATGAGACGGTTTTCCGTAGTATCGGAGAGGAAAGGAGTATGTTGGTAACAATTACAAGAAGAAAGGACAGGATAATACGACATCTGTTAAAATATTAGAGAATAACTTCCATGGTACTAGAGGGAGCTGTAGAGGTTAACAACCTGTTAAGATTTTGCACAAAGCTCATTCTTGGCATTCACGCTCGACTGTAGTTATGTGCATTCCGATCTCCGTACTACTCGAATTCCGAAGCAGAGATCGATCTCCCGCAATGTGATTGAGAGTAATAGTCAGGCCACACTATAGCCTTTCCCCCTTACATAGGTACGAGCGATGTGCTAACATGAGGTCAGCCAAAAACATGTGACGATACAAAGGCTTCACGCTATCAGGTTGACGGGTCCTCCCCTCTGCACACAATGCCACCTCCCAGACGCTGGCAAACATAGTTTAACCTGTGGAGCTGTGTTTGACGTGTGAATGTTGGTACAGAAGAAGCCCGCCTGTTATGTTCACACCCCACTTCACACGATTAACCCCAGCTCACCCTCTGCCTGGAGGACCTCAAAGAGTCACGCTCTTACAAGGTTTAACAGAAAGTCCATTTACTACTTATTCCTAAATGATCAGAAGGTTCCAGACTATGAGAAATATCTCCAAGATAATCATAGAAAACTTGAGCACACTCCTCGATTCCAACAACTCTTCACAAATTATTTACGCAGTGTCTTTTAAACCCCCTCACAGCTGGGGAGCACCGGATAGAGGACGACGGCCGTAGTGGACACTGACAAGAGGTGAAGTGGTTATCTACCTAGAATCTATTATCATTGTTCGAAAATGGGAAGAGCGAGTGGGATGACGTGCAGGATTTGTTTTTCATCATTATTTTGATATCTTTCGATCGTGTGGTCGTTGTTTAAGTGATATAATGGTAACAATTTCCATTCTCTTATTTGTCCTTACATGTTTCGAGTTTACTCGAGTGCTGGAAATGGTCGCATGAAGCAAACGTGATTAAATTTTATTTCCTGTTGAGATTATTTATGTCATTTAAATTGTTTACAATTCTTTCCCTGTCACGGAAACAAATTGGTATTAAAATTATATCCCAAATTTTGAAGTTTCAGAACAAAATCATACAATATATATAAATAAAACTGGACGGGGTGTTCAGGACTGGGAAGGGAAAGGCATCGTGGCCAGGCCTCTAGTTTCGACGCCTGTCTAGCCCATTTCCACAAGCTTAAAACCGATCGCTGTACTTTCAAAAAAAGATGTAAGCAAGAGACCCGGCTTCAAAACCCCCAGTCAGTAAAAAAAAGTTCCTGCTCGTGTAAAGCTGGAAACTGGGTTCGAGTTCCGGTTTGGCACAAAATTTCACTGTCGTCATTTCAATATGCTGCCAAAGGTGGTTCATATTCGCGATTGTAAATACGTTTTCTGCTTTCTTCACCAGGGCCAAACTGGCGTCAAAAAGTCAGTTCAGATAACTCGGAATAACTTACGTTATCGAATTTGAAATCAAGTAAAATAGTTCTTTTGTACCTTTTAACGGTAATCCGCAATTAAGTATAGCTACATGGGCCATCGCAATTCACAAAACTTCTTTTAAATTTCAGTAATTGATTCCATATTGATCTCTTTTTACTATTAAACGTCATAGATATTACTTTCACTTCCGAGCACACACAGTTCGTAGTAACGTTGATTTATTAAACTTCCATTTATTCTCTTTAAGACTTCATACGACTATTAAGAATTTCCATTGAAGTTGCCTATGAATTTTCCTAGAATTAGAAACCCTCAGAATTAAATATCCACATATATCGTGTCTCTCTTGTGCAAGGTATCACAGTACTTCTTCCGAGGATTTCTCACGTGAGATAAATCACCGAAAGACGCGTATCACTTAGAACATAATTTTTTAGTGTTCACCATTGGGCATCAGATACAATTATTGTTACAGTCTCATCTTTTCATTCAGTTATCAAGCCGGTTTAATTATCAAACTAAGAAGGATAGCTCCCCAGTGGTGGAATCAACTTTTTGAAACCATCTACACGATGATGCAGGTTTATATCTGAGGTATCACACCCTGCAGCCATTCACCTTGGAGGACCCTCGTTTGGGAGAAATGGACTATAAAATTAGTTTCGGAATTCCACCAGCTGCTCTACAGCTTTAGAAAAGACGCATGTTGTAGGCTGGTTGCATAGCATAATGGTTACAGTACAAGTTTATGCAAGAGGTTATCGGTTCGAATCTCGTCTAGTGCTGGGAATTTCTTTTTAAATCTTTATGGAAACAACTTTGCTCATTATTTTTACTTAGTTAATTGGTTTAAACGTATTTTTATTCGTATTACTTTCTCACGTCATTTAATCATTGTACTAACTTTTTCCGTAGCATTCCTTTCTATTCCTTTACTGCCTCCTTCACGGAATCTTTTTGCATGTGATTTTAATTTGTTCTATTTCATCATCCTAAATTTTCGTCCATGATATTACGTTCATTATTTCTGTTCCTCAATTGGCTTTAATTTCGTTTTACTTACAATCCCTTCTGTCGTTTAAAACTTAATCTGTGTTATTTTGTCCAAATCATAATAAGAATTTATGTTTTAAATCTTTGTACGAGGATTACTACCTAAAAAAATAAAGATCGTGTAACGAAAATTACGTTTTTGACACCATTGTACAGTCAATATAAGTAGATTACTATGTCTTTTGTTTTTTAACCAGCAGATCTGCGTTTTGAAATGTTTAAATATTATAATAGATAAATAAAAATAATTACAGTCACATGCACAAAGATTCCAGTTAGAAAGTGAATTACAGCAAGAAAAAATGAGAGAAATTAGAGAAGTTAATATAGTGGTTAAAATGATGTGACAAAGGAATATAGATAGAAGTTACAATTAAACCAGTTAGTTTACTAAAAATAATGATGAATGTCATTTCGGTAAATATTTAAAAGTAAAAAATCGAAGCACTTCATAGGATTTGACCCAGAATCTCTTTCATATGAGGCTTGTACCATAACCATAACGAAAACACTTTTTCAACGCTGTAGAGCGTCATACGAAATTCGCAAATTCTTTTTCCTCGCTTACTCGCAAACGAGGGTCCACCAGGGTAAATGGCTGTAGCGTGTGACGCTTGGAATCTTCCCCTACAATACTGTATTGATGATTTCAAAAAGTCGATCCCACCGCCGGGGATCGCTCCCTGTAAGTCTCGACAAGCTCTTCCTGGTCTTCTGCAGTCCGCTAACCGTCGCCTGGACCCATTAGCGCCCGGTATAGTCGCCGCCGCGTCGTCAGAACAGTACTGGAACACCAAAATATCCACGGGTGTACTGCCGGTCTACAGAGTCCAACAGGCACAATATTTCCGTGATAATACATGTCGCCATCATCAGGTGCACTGACGGACTGAGCTCCTGTGAACGTGCTGGCACGCAGATCCGTACGCTATGGCTGCTCAGAGGAAACTGGGGTCGATCACGGCGACGGCAGATTTAAATACCCTCCGCCCGCGGCGCGCTCCCTCCGCTGTCCGCGCCCCGCGCCACGGTCGCGCGGTGGAACAGATTGCGACGGCGTCTGAGATGACGTCGGAGTGATGGCTCTGTCCGCCGTGGTCGTCACAACTATAGGTTTGCTCGATTTACTCTTGACTAACCCAATCGCTGGTTCCCGAGCCTTGTTAAGATTATAGCCACAGTCACGGTTTATGAGGTAGTCATTGGTACGCATTTCGATGGCCTCTCTAACAACGCTGTCCCAGTACCTCGAAGTCTGTACCAGAATCCTCGTGCGTTCATACTCCATAGCGTGATTTTCCGACAAACAATGTTCAGCGACCGCCGACTTGCTCGGATACATCTGTCGAGTGTGCCTCTGGTGTTCACGGCATCGATCCTCGACGGTACGCATCGTCTGACCAATATACGACTTGCCACATTGACACGGAATCTGGTACACGCCGGCCTTCCTCAAACCGAGGTCATCTTCGGCGCTCCCCACCAATGCACGAGTTTTACTCGGAGGACAAAACACAGTTCCGACCCGGTGTTTCTTCAAAATGCGGCGATTTTCCCCGAGAGTGCGCTTTTATATGGAATAACCGCAGTGCCTACCTCCTCCCTCGTGATTTCATCCATCTCCACAGGTTGTGCTGCAGTGTTTGGGCGGAGCGCACGTTGAATCTGCCACTCTGAGTACCCATTTTTTCGAAATACAGTTCTCAGATGTTCCAATTCCTGGGGTAGACTCTCTGCGTTAGAGATAGTGCGCGCCCTATGTACTAGAGTTTTAAGTACCCCATTTCTCTGTGAAAGGTGGTGGCAGCTGTCTGCGTGAAAACACAGATCAGTGTGCGTTGTCTTCCGATACACTCCATGACCTAGGGTGCCGTCCGCCCTTCTCCTGACCAAGACGTCAAAGAAAGGTAATTTACGCTCCGTTTCAGTCTCCATAGTGAATTTGATGTTGGAGTGTATGGAGTTTATATGTGTAAGGAAGTCAAGGAGTTTATCCATACCACGTGGCATTGGCATTCAGAACTGCTTACAGACGTCTCGGAATGGATAATTACAGATCCTGCATGGGTTTCAAGGAAGTCTTTTTACTGTTCTCCCAGCAAAATAGTGGCAAGTTCAGGTAACGATGATGGAGGTAGACAGCGATTACGTACCCTTCTCTCCAAAGTAGGGCACAAAAGCTCAATGATATGACCTCTGGTGGTTGCAGTGGACACGGGATATGTGACAAGTCATCCTCGTGCTCACTAAGCTAGTCCTGGACGATGCTATCAGTGTGAACAAGAGTCCTGTAGTCTTGGAACGCAAATATTATTTCATGGCGTGGACCAGATTAGCCAAAATCGTCAAATACAGAGTGCATTCCATAAGTAATGTGACCAATTTTATTCTGACTTCTGACTCAACGGTACACCACAGCGTGTTGTAACCTTGTAACAGGCTGGGCTAAGTGGGGGGGGGGGGGGGGGGGGTGTTGGCTTCAAAACGCTCTTTGTCTCATTCAGCTGCGAGCTGCCGGAGAGAGAGGACGTGCGTTTCCGTCAACCACGTTTTGAGTTTAAATAACACAGCACAATGTATCATTCTGTAGAGCAACGGTACGCTATCAAATTTTGCGTTGAACTTGGGAAGTCCGCCACTGAAACGTTTCCATTATTTCAGCATGCCTTTGGGAATGATTGCTGGTCCAAATCACAAGTTTTCCGATATCACGAGTCGTTCATGGAGGGCCGAGAGGAGATCACCGACGAACATCGCAGTGGACGGCCATCAACCGCACGAGTCGACGAAAATGCGGGCGATTTCTTCAACTCTGACAGACGGCTGTGCCTTCAATTGATAGCAAAACTCTAAATATATCAAAAACAACCGTTTTCCGCATTGTGACCGAAGATCTGAACATGAGAAAGGTGTGTGCCAAACTCGTCCCAAAAGTGTTGACCGTCGGACACAAGCACATGCGAGTGGCACATGCGAGTGCTTTGGTGCCGAGAAACGTTGAAATGTGTGAAAATGATACTCATTTTTTAAACTCAGTTATCACTGGTGATGAGTCGTGGATTTTTGAGTAAGGCCCTGAGATAAAACGGCAGAGTTCAGAGTGGCACACCCCATCGTCTCCCCGTCCCAAGAAGGCACGCATGAGCAAGTCCGGGATCAAAACCATGCTCATTGTCTTCTTTCACGTCAGAGGCATTGTCCACCACGAATTCGTACCTACCGGGACTACAGTGTACTCAGCATCCTACTTGGAAGTGCTCAAAAGACTGAAAAAGACGGTCTCACGCTGCCGAAGCGACATCAAGGACACGTGGAAAGTTCAGCACGAGAACGCGCCGTGTCACAGCGCCTTCATTGTCAACGACTTCCTGGCCAGGACCAAGACCCCACTGGTTCCCCTGCCTCCCTACAGTCCTGACCAGGCTCCTGCTGACTTGTTTTTGTTTCCTCAGTTAAAAGGAGTCATGAAAGGAAAACATTGGGACACGACTGAAAGCATCCAGGCGCATGTTACATCATCTCTAAAGGACATTCTGGAAAAGGCATTCCAGGATGCCTTCCAGGCATGGAAACACTGCCTCCAGAAGTGTAACGACGCAAGAGGTGCTATTTTGAAAATTTTTTATTATTTGTACGTATATATTCAGTGATGATTTTTTTTGTAATTTGGTCGCATTACTTATGGAACTCACCTTGTAATCCATGGCATTAAGGCGACCCATGGCACTCATGGAAAACCACGATATGGCTGCTCAAATCATCGAACCCCAATCACTTTTCATTCTCTGCAGCAAGCAGTCTACATAGTGGGCTTGGGACGCAGTATGCAAGAATTAAAATCGGACAGTTGTAAATAGTGTGAAACGAGACTTATTCATCAAATTAACTTTCTTCTACTGCTACTTAAACCAGGTTTTCTGGCGTCGGCACCCTGTTTCCCGGTTACTGCTTTTGGAATTCCAACTCGCCCTGGAATACCCTCCTAATGGAGAGCCCTTCGCGTAGTTTTCGTGCTGACAGGGTTCGCGATTGCGATATTAGGTTCTGCCAAGACCCTTGCAGCTTTTGTCTCAATTACCATCCTCTTTGAGACCTATCGGATGACGTTTTCCCGCTTTCCCTGTATGTGCTATATTCGATACGGTGCCTCTTGAAACACCTAACGCTTCGGCCACTCTTGTTCGGAAGCAGCCACGATATCAGTACCAAAAATTTTCGCATATCCATTTAGCTCCGAAGTAATGCTCTCATAAGTAAACAGAACACCGATTTGACCACATCTGGCACTTTCTACGTACTGAGGACATTCCATAAGTTTCGCTCGTGGTCAAATATAACAGCGCCACCTGCCGGCTTGGTTGCCCTCTGCATCTACCTTCAGGCACACCTTTCTCGCGCTGTTTCCATGTTTTTGTTCACTGTGTTATAAGAATGTGATAAATTGAAAATGAGTGCCGGACCATGACTCGAAAGCATTTCTCACACATCGACTGTCACAGATTACTCCACCAGAGCACGTAACACAAACCGACTCAAGAACTCACCACCTTGCCTTCTCGTCCAAACTATGCAGAAATTCTCCCACGGTACTGCATGATGTGTGTCCGACAAAACTGTTTAGGTTTACATGCTAGGGCGGAATCAGGACTGTGACAGATTCGTCTTCTGAGTCGGTCTGTGATAACATGGTAGCCGATTGAGCGTGAATGATAAGGATTCAACATCGATTACCAGTTCAGCATACAGTTTTAAGTTGTCACATACTGTTAATACCCATGATACTTGGAGAGACAGTTATGTGCGGTTCATATAGCCGATGTCGTCATAAATTAACATCAATCACCCCATTTGTCATAGACAGTGACAGCTCCCTGAATTAAACTCCCAGCGCATATTGAGTGTAAACACAGTATATTACGGTTATCTACTCGTAGATCACGTAGGGGAATTAGCGCTGAGACTTAAATGTGCAAGGGCAGAGTTCCGTAATGCTCTTTTCGTTCACCATGAACGACTGTACATTTTTACTGCTACATTTATGTGTAGTTTCAGCTGAGGACATGCACAACATAAATTAAAGATGGGAAAGGATGAATATCACCCACAGATGACAAGGTCTGATAAAAAGTGAGCTATGTTTGAAAATATACTGCAGCAACGCAATAAAAGACCATAAAAAAGAAAACGGTGAAGGATATAGATAAAACTGACTATCTGAAAATAATCGTTGATTTAAATGCATGAATTCATAACAAATCTGTAACTTTTATCATAGGAACACAAGCAGAGCTAACTCCTATCTACATGAAGATATCCATAAGTATACTTGAAAAGAGCGGGGAAATAGGTCTAGTAAATGAGAAAGTTTGGCCGTATTTCCAGGATACAAGAGACATTAGAGAAGTAGCAGCTGATACTGGTGGTTTTTTACTGGAATCCAAGTTTAAGCTTCCTAGAAAATTTTTCAGGAAAAAACAAAGAAGTCAGGAAAATAACACCCAGATTTTAAATGCCAGCTACTAAAAAAACCTGGAATCAGACATTTGTATCAGATGAAAATAAAGAATTATGTCAGAAGCACACTTGGAGATACAGGGCAGGACTGGAATAAGTGGAAGCAAATTTTAATTGAGACTGCTAAAGAAACCGTAGGGACATAAAAATGACAAAAACCAAATCTTTTGAAATTATGGAATGATGAATTCAAGCAAGCTACAATCGAAAAAAAAGAAACTAGACCTTATTTAGATAAAAGGGGAGATAGTGAAAAACTTTGTACTCTATAAAACGCAAAGAACGGTAAATTACAGACTTGCTAGACAAGTAGAGATAGCTATGAAGGAACTGTTAAAAGACTGGAATATGATTTAACTGGAGGTCAAAAGTTTGGATACAAAATATTAAAAAAGTTGCGTGGTGGGATCAGTGACGAATCAAAAATAGATTGAAGACCATGAAACGAATGGTTGCGGTACTAAAAGAAGCTAATAGTCAAGAAAGATGAGTTCTGCTACACTAGTATTATGAACGCTGGAGAATAAAATGAAGTCTCAGTGAGAGACGTGGAAAGTAATTTAAAGGAGGCCGGGAACAAGAAAGCTACAGTTATAGATGGAATAAGTCGGAAGCTTATAAAACATGCCAGTATTAAATGGAAAACGTTTTTGGGGATGCTGAATAATATTCGGAGCTTTGGAAAAATTCCAGAGTAATGGAAGATAGCAAGAATTATAAGTCCATACAAGAAAGGAGATAGAAAAGAATGCCCAAATTACACGGGTGCAGCAATTTTAAACGCTGCTTGTAAAGTTCATTCCTCTATCAAAGAAACGGAAATTCAAGCCAACAGCAGTAACAATTTTACGAGAGGAGCAATGAGACTTTCGTAAGGGCTGACGCAACATTTGTTTTGAAACAACTGACTGAAAGAGAACAGGTTTCCACAAGCCACTATTTATACTCTTCCTAGACTACAAAAAGGCCTACAGTGAAAATGGCATGATCAAATTATGGAAAATACTCATTGACTATGATCTACATTCGTGGCATGTAGCATTAATGTGCATTCGTTGAAGCAATTAAACCACTATACGATTATTTTTTTCGGCGACCACAAGCAGTCAGTGAAAGAGTTTTAAAGGAAATGTGTTCAAACTGAACAACGTTGTTTAACAAACCCATCAGATAGTTATATCTGCAAATAAAGTAATGTCAATAAAAGGGAAACACAAGAGCGAAATCAATGATAAACAATAAAATATTATAACAGGCAAATTCGTTTAAATATCTCGAACTGAGATGTCAATATACAAACTAAATCAGATGTGGTTCAAAATATACATAAATGTAACGCTATAAATGGTTATACAAGGAGGTATAGTGGTAGATCTATTAGGAAAAAGATAACGGTAAGACTACACTAGCTACACCTTGTCTTATATTTGACACTGAAAACTGGATCCCGAAATCTACGAGGGAAATCCCAAAAGTAAGGTCTCCTATTTTTTCATAAGTACAGAACTCGGTTTGTGTGGCAGTTGGTCACACTGTTATGAAGAGTGCTTCACGCACTGTGTGTAAACATGCGCACGCGGCGCTCAGGCGCTCAGTCTTGGCTTGGCAGCCGTTGAGAACAGAGCTCCCGTTGGATGTTAACCGTCAACTGCGAAATGCGCTCAGTTATTCACTTTTTTAACGCAAAGGGCACTGCGCCAATTGAAATCCATCGCCAATTGACGGAAGTGTATGGATGTCAAAAATGTTCGTAAGAGTTTGCAGCTGATCGGACCAAAATTCACGACGAACAAAGGAGTGGGAGACCGTCAATTTCTGAGGAGACAGTGTTGAAGGTTGAGCAAAGCATGCGTGCAGATCAGCGAATCACCCTGGATGATCTCTGCACGTTGGTTCCTGAGGTTTCCCGAAGAACCGCTCACAGAACTTTAACGGAAACATTGAACTACCGGAACGTGTGCGCAAGATGGGTGCCACGCATGCTGACTGAGGACCACATGCGGAAACGAGTTGATGCTTCCCGCGCGTTTCTTCACCGCCTTGCACCCGAGCAGGACAATTTTCTGGACTCAATTGTCACGGGTGACGAAATGTGGGCATACCATTTTACAACTGAGACCAAGCAACAATCACGCAAGTGACGGCATCCTTCTTCGCCAAAGCCATGGAAATTCAAACAAACACAGTCTGCCAGTAAAGTCATGACAACCGTTTTTTGGGATCGGAAAGGGGTATTGTTGGTCGACTTTATGCCCACTGAGACCACAATTAACGTTGACAGGTACTGTGAGACTCCGAAAAATCTCAAACGGGCAAAGCAGACCCGGAGAAGAGGAATGTTCAGCAAGAGCGTACACATTCTCCATAACAACGCTCGCCCACACATCGCTCGGCAAACCGATGACCTCCTGCAACAGTTTCAATGGAACATAATCACCCAGCCACCCTATTGTCCTGACTTGGCACCCAGTTCACAATTTTCTGAACAGCATGGCGGCGAGTTGGCATGACATGGACATACAAAAACTGCCACAGCGTCTACAAAAGTGCATAGACAGAAACGGTGATTATGTCGAAAAATAGTTAAATGTTCAAGCTGTAAACTGATGTAAACCATTGTAGAAATAAATAGGTCTATGTACTTATAAAAAAGTAGGAGACCTTACTTTTTGGGTTACCCTCGTATTCTTGGACTAATGCTAAGAACAGAGTGCGGAGTGAAGATATAAGACAACACCTAGACATAAAATTAACGACGACAGAAGAAATTAGGCACTACCAGAAGAAGTGGTACGACCACATCAAAAGGATGCCACCTGAGCGCCTTCCGTGGCAAGGACTGCATTTCAACCAAGCTGGAAAATGGGATATAGGAAGGCTAATGAAGAGATGGAGACAACGGTTTTCTTTTTAATTCCTTTGTTTTCGGAACAGGCCAATAACCATTCATTGAAATGGAAGAAGAAGAAGAAGAAGAAGAAGAAGAAGAAGAAGGACAGATCCTATAAAAGAAAAATGGTTCGTCAATATTTGGGAGTTACCTCAATTTCACCAAAACAAGAAAACGTTTTTCATCTTGCGAGGTGCTGAGTACTGCATCAAATCAAACATGTGTGAGCATATGCCGAAGAGGTATCCATGTCACGGCATGATGGAACATCTGACTGGATAGAAATGAAGAGTCAATTTCCCTAATTTGTACAACTCTTCTTATATGTTATGGTTAGTTTCAAAGGGCAATAGGCGATATTCTCAAATGATCTTCGGCCATTGCTGACTTACAGCCGCATATAGACTTCCATATGTTGTGATGTACACCCGCATCCAAGTCTGTCTAGCCTAAATCCTAACATTGATTCTTAACTTGCACTAGAGGGTCGTTTAAGACATACCTTCTTAGGAGGAAGCGATTAAAGAAACTCTTTGTTCGTCTTCGTTCTCAGTTTCTTAACGGTCACTACGACAGCCTCATTTAAGGTCTTTTCACCTACCATTTATGTGCCTGGCTGTTCTAGTTCCTCGCGGCATATCTCTTATTAAAACTTTTTGTGTAATCCCACCACGTCATTGCGTCGTCTGTTGTCTCCTTCTCACATTTCTACGACGAAACAGCTTTCTGCGAACCAAACAACGGCCAAAGAGTATTTTCAATTGTGACGGTTATTGTCTATCATCAACATGGACAAATGCAATGAATATGGATGATACGATATTCTCAGGTATTCCGCGGTTTGAATTCACTCTTTTCTTTTTTTTTTTAGCAGTTGCATTGATTTGATTTTGTAGATGATACTGACAATATCATACACACGTATAATGCATTATTCATACTACAACTTCTCCCGGATAATTATTTTGTTCAAATTGCACAAGAATTCCACCTGACGTAGTGTAATAATGTTGACTGTAAGCTGTGTTCATATCACTAAAATTACAGATCGTACATCAGAGTTTTTATAATTTTGTCTTCGATGGATTTAATTATTCTTAGCAAATTTATCATGAAAAGGAACCACAGAATACCACCCGCGCACAACACTGACGTATGCTACCAGAAATATTTTTCTCCGTGATTCGTGCGTAGTTTTTAATTTTGGCCTAATACATCAGCAATGAAATCTTGTTCAACAATAAATCCTATCAGCACTGTTCTTAGAAAATGCAGTCTGATTCGATTAATTTTTTTCTTTTATCAATAGAGTTCAGTACCACCGGTGCACATTTATTTCTTACACATCGGAATATTGTTTGCAGTTTCAAGTAATTTAAATTTGCCACTGTGATAAAAGTTAAGATGGCGGCCAACAAAAGATAGAGGATTTCTTTTTAATTAAGATTTTCCTTTGCTCAATAAATAATTAATCATTTAAATTGATACCACCAATAAAAAAATTATTAAATTGTTTTGCAAATTAGTTTAACATAAACCCATGCTATTTTCAACTAGAAGTACAGACAAAGTTGCTACATAATCGCAACTAACAATAGCTGTGCTTCTTGCAGCTATGATAAAACAATTAATACAAAATTATAATTAAAAGAGGAAGTGAATTTTCAATAATTAATCATAAATAATTTTAACGCATTCGGCTCTATTTGTTTTTACCAGCAAATGAACCTAAAAGTACAATAATTTTACATTAAATGTTTTTTCATTCAACAGACCTCAAATCGATTCACGTCTTGCGTCGGCGACGTACATCCGAAGAAGACGACAAAAGGGTACAAAACAAAATAAAAGAATGACATAGATTAACAAAGAATGTGAAACAAATATTGTCTCTGTTTTACATAATGATCATCTTTTTAAGAAATAATTACATAATTGAATGAATATTATTGAGTTTCGTAATTTCATATTCAGGTTTCCGCATTTTTCCTTGGGGCCAGGATGGGTCCACTGAAGAAAATGAAAGGCCGATTTCCCTCCCCAAATTAGGCTAATCTCAGCTCATACTCGACATCAGCTGGACACAAATCCCAATATTCACTCGATCTTACTCTCTTGGTACTGTGCGGGTTTGGATGTGCAAGTGTGCTCTGTCAAACTGTGTGCCTAATATTAGAAGGAAACTATTTTTCCTTTCAAAATTTATTTGCTGACTACCTAAACCGCTGCTGGGATTGGTTAGTGTAGACGTTATGATAGGGACGCATTCGGAAGTAATGTGATTCGAATCGAAGTCCTGCCTCTTCTTTTTAGGTTTTTTTTGTGATTCTTCGCACCTGTGAAGGCAGATACTCGCATGAAGAATGGAGGAATGCTTCCATTGAGTGAAATATGTGGTGTGTTCTGCGAGGGCAGGAAGGCCTGAATGTGTATTAGTCAGGTTAAGGAAATATGGAATCTGTTCAGTTGCTTTTTACCGTGCTACTTTACGATATTTGTCTGGTCCTTAAGCAGCTGTTTATCCAATTTAATGCTCTACTTACGTGACAATTTTCCTAATACATTTGAAGATCTCTGCTTTTATATTAATGTCCTTAACTGTTGTGCATGCTAGCGATACTATTGCTTAAGATTGTGTGCAAATGTTGAACGGTTTTGGCATTTTACTATGCTCCGATATATTCTTTAAATGGGAATCATTCAGTAAATAATAATGTCCCACAACTCAGTACGTATTTGTTCTTGTTGTTGTTGTTGTTGTGGTCTTCAGTCCTGAGACTGGTTTAATGCAGCTCTCCATGCTACTCTATCCTGTGCAAGCTTCTTCATCTCCGAGCACCTACTGCAGCCTACATCCTTCTGAATCTGCTTAGTGTATTCATCTCTTGGTCTCCCTCTACGATTTTTACCCTCCACGCTTCCCTTCAATACTAAATTGGTGATCCCTCGATGTCTTAAGAGTTAGATTTTGGTTGCAAAACGATCAATATTTCTTTTACGTGTACTACTTTTCTGCGTAGCTTCCATTAACTTCTACGGCCTTTCACTATCATTGTGTAAGAGCATGTATTCCCTGTCGCTAAAAGCTCTTGCCCTATGGTCGTAGCCATATTTTCACTGCATGAATTGCAATCTCAATATTTTTTAAGTCTGTCCCAAGTAGTGTGGGTTAAAGTAGCCCAAACAGACGAAGTGCCAGGCCCCAGGCCTGAGTTACAGGGTGGATGAGGCATGATGTAGACTTGTGTGGGTGTAAATTGACGTGTGAATTAAAATTTCATTTCGGAAAGGTTCCTCAGTTCGTTCACATATGTCTCTGAATTGACGATAACCCATGCATGAAAATGACATCATCACTGTTACGAAATACTATCAACATGACTTTGTCAGCAGAGTGAGCTGCCTTTAACATCTTCTTTTTCAGTGATTTAGGGTGATACCACTCTAGTGACTATGTTTTTATTTCTGTCTCAAAGTAACGCTCCCAGGTTTCGTCACCTGTAACGATCCGTGACACAAAGGCCTCTCCACTTGAAACATCCCCTTTGAAAAAATTTATAAATGACAGTGCTGGAAAACCTCTACGTTATTTGATTTTCAAACAGCTGAGAAAAACTGAACGTATTCAGATATTTCTCTCTTCACTTATTCTGATCATCGCTAAACTGACACACAATATTTTTTTAGCGCAACGCAATCTGACTTTCAATAGTCCATACAAAAGAATGACCTTGACTAACAATAACCTTTACCTTTCATGAACCACTTACCTCACAAACATCGTTACTCGAACTACTGCAATACAGTGAGCGCCAATACTGCCAGCTAAATAAGAGATTCGAACTACTGAATACACTAACTACTGATAGGCATAGTTGACAAATGAAAGATTTTGATAGAGAACAAACAATGTATTTACCTTAATAATGTTCAAAAGACATATATATATATATATATATATATATATATATATATATATATATATATATAAGTTCAAGATATCCAATATTACAAATTTACTCTTTCTGATGGATACACGTCCAGATCGTCCGCTCTCAAAATTCTGTCATCTCTCTCCCCACATCCACCACTGCTGGCGGCTCACCTCCAACTGTGCAACGCTACGCGCTGTTCACATCCAACTGCCCAACACTACAATAGCAAATATTCCAACAATGCAAACCAGCCACAGACCGCACACAGCACAGTCAGTGATTTTCATACAGAGCGCTACGTGGCGTTACCAACATAAAAACCTAAATAGCCTGCTTACACACTGGTTTCTACCTGCTCCAGCAGCTCAGAAGAGATGACTTTTTGAATCTTGTAGTCTGTTGTGAGCATTCGTGAGACGAATCTCGAGCACAACTACAGAGCTAATAGGCAAGTTGTGATGCACGGGTAAGTACGAATGATGGCATACGTGCGATTCGCCATGTCGAGAGCAGTGACTGTGACAGGAATTCCCGAACGTATCCGATCATGGAGCTCAGCTTTTGCAATTCCTGACGCATTAACTCCCTTTATCCATTACCCAATAGTACTCCTATCAATTCCATTATTGCACACACAAACACACACACACACACACACACACACACACACACACACACACACACATACATGAATGTGAACCACGGTTTCTTTTTCCGCAACCAAGAAAATTCAATTATTATAGGCTCCTTGAATTGGACTCTTGGATAGATGCCTTTTTTGATGGTTTACTAACGATCTGCCATTTGTCGGAATTGTTCGAATCTTCGCACACGTAAGGAGAAAGCATCAAATTTGAAGCACCTACAAGAACGTTTTTCTGTTTAATTTGTATCAATGGCTGTAATAAAAGTGGAGCACTACTGATATCTTATGCCAAAGGTTTTTTTGGCCATCTATATGAACACTGAATCACAGTCTCTGCTGTTGATAGATGTTTCTGTACAATTCTGTAAAGTGCTTTTGGATCGAATTATCTGTTTTGCGTGAGTTTATGCCTCCGGTTTTAAAATGCTGCGTATTTGCTGTGAGGTATTTATTGTGATGTGTCATTTTGTGCCGTTTTTAGTGATTTTGCTGCTTTTAACAATACAGATAAACACGAAATTCTATATAAAAATGGAAATTTCGTGACATTCAGTGACTCATAATCTACCCGGCCAAACCCACGAAGAACAGAAACTTGAGATTTGGAGAGGTTTATGATCATACATTGCAGGTATCGTTTAAGAAGCGATTTTTCGAAGTTCTATTCCTAAAAGGGTGAAATAAGGGATGAAAGGTTCGTTGCAAATATGTCGCTAGTAAGGAAAATTTTAACCTAGAACTACAAAAATTGGTATTTGGTTTCTCGTTAAGAAACCAAAAAATATCTGTTTTAGCAGTTTGGAAAATCAAACGCTAAGGGAGTGAAATAGTGGATGAATTTTTTAAAAAAATAATTCATTCTTCAAGAAGTACAAAAACGTTTTCAAAATGATATCTTTGAAAATAGGAACAAATAAGAAAAATACATGTTTCAGTGTTCGTGGAAATTAAACATTCAAAGGGGTGAGATGGAGGATGAAAAACTTTATGAAAAAATTTAATTATAAAAGCTTTTGTAAAAGTAAATCTACGAAAATGTATATTTTGCTTCTTGGTTCGAAATAACAAACTTACTTGTTTCAGTGTTTCTGAAATTGAAACGCTGAGAGGGTGAAATAGGAGATGAAAATTTTTTGAAAATATTTCGTTGAACTGAAACATTATCAGACCTAAATCTATGACAATTGGTATTTGATTCCCGGTTAGAAACAAGAAGTATATTTTAGGGGATGAAAGTTTCTTTGGAAATATTACCACAGGAACGCAAAAGACAAGATTAACAGAAGCCTCCGACTCCAACTACCTGAATTTTGGTGAAAAGTACATTCGGAAAAGACCATCTTAATTAGACGATCTGAATTAGCTCGAAAAGCTTAGAACGTGTTGCAGTTTGTACATTAAATCAAAGAAGGTTATTATACAGTTGCCAACACAAATCGGATTTGTCAGAAGTGAATAGAAAAAGAAACGGTTCTCAATTACATTAATTTTTCTGTAGTCCTAATATAAATTTATAAAATTAGTTTTGTTGTAATTACTGAGCAACACGAGCGAAGCAGCGAACGCTAAGCTAGCAATTAATATACATATTTTGCGTGTATAATCGACTGTTTTAGGAGTTTTATTTGTTTCCTCTTTGAGTTGAACCAAAAATCTTCTGAACAGTTATTAGTCTGACAAATGTAATTAGCGGGTGACGTAAACTTTTTTATTCAGACACGCAAGCCAGGCCCTTCATGCCTGTAGTTTCAGTATTTACATAAAACTGAATGATCTCTCTCCTGTGAATGACTTTACCCCTCATAAAAAGAAGTTATTAGCACAACAGATTCCCTCTTTCATATTCACTTTACTTGAACTGTATATCCTAATCATAGAAGTGGAGGAGGAAATTAGTGTTTTACGTCCCATCGACAACGAGGTCATTAGAGGCGGAGCACAAGCTCGGATTAGGGAAGGATGGAAAAGGAAATCAGCCGTGCCCTTTCAAATAATCATCCCCGCATTTGCCTAAAGCGATTTAAGGAAATCACGGAAAATCTAAATCAGGATGGCCGGAAGCGGGTTTGAACCTTCGTCCTTCCGAATGCGAGTCCAGCGTGCTAACCGCTGCGCACCTTGCTCAATATATATCAATAGAGAATAACAGGTTATATTTTAATACGGCTCCTACCAAACGGTTTGCTATAGCTTAAGATGTAAAAATCTATTTACCGGAAATCAGTCCAGTTGTATGCTTTGTAAATTAATAATAGGTTTATTCACAACAGTCAACATTTAACATAGCCACTATTCCTCCAATCCACTTATCAAACAATCACTGGGCCATCCACAGCCCAAAGTGACAGTTCCAAAGACATACCCCAGTATTCAGATGGAAAACTCCGTATAACTTTCGAAATGTAATTTCGATAAGTAGCACTCAGAATGGAGCTCTACCCACAAACTCCGATAAAATTCTACTAGTGAGCAATCATCTTGTAACGTATTTTGCAAAACTTCCACAGACTCATCCGAAAAATTTGAATGCAGACAGAACAGTCAACAAGAAGTCGTAATAAAGTAACTGCTATAGGGACATAAACACTAAAATGGAATCAAATTATTTTTCGAGCGTATTTGCAACGTTTGTTGTATTAATGAGAAATAAATAAAAATAGTACCAAATATTATTCAATATTCACATGAAAACACATTTTTGTATAATATAATACGATTGCGTTATTAGAAATGTTCCGTGCTTATTTGAATTTTCATTATCTGTCGGACTCCACTTCCATTCCAATTATAGTCGCAGGCAGCAGACTCCGAGAACACCGGCGCTTGTCCTTGTATGGTTTTCACTTCACTTCAATGAATAAAAAATACTTGATACTGTTGTTCAATATACTATTATTCATGCACACATATGATACATAGAACTCGTAATACTTCATATTTAAAATCGCACATCTTCATCGTCCTTCTACTTACGAGAGAGTGCGTAAAAAAAAAAAAAAAAAAAAAAAAAATGTCTGCCCCTTACCGCGCATCGCGCATCCATAATTAAATTCTTTGTTAATGCTTAAGGTCGATCGGTATTTCAATTTTTTGTTTTTTAATAAATCTTAATTTTACGATATCCTGAGGTGTTTCACCATTTACTGACACAAACGTCGAATTTGTTTAGAACTTCCTATTGCAGCGTAATTCTACGTATCCAGGGTGTTTATAAGTTAGTTAACAAGAGCAAGCTCTGATTGTGAAAAGAGCAAGTAACTTACAGACATGTCTAATACAGCACTGCCTGCAGTATATCTTCAAGTCTTATTCCCTTCTAACATTGTTAGTTCCCAGCGTCCCCTGTAGGTGGCAACACGAATGAGCTGTTCCAACAGTCATCATGGAATTGCATAACGGTGCAGAGTTTGCGTGTTGTTGTTTATGATTTCATGAACCCGAATCCGCTACTACAGTTCAGAGACAATTCAGGACTAAATATTGCAAGCCACCACCTCAAAGACAATCTGTCATTAACTGGTACAGTAGTTTAACCGACACTGGCTGTGTACCACACAGGACGCTGGGTCAAGATTGGCCAGCAGTCTCTGACGCAGCAATTGAACAAGTTTTTCAGGCTTTTCTACATCTACATCTACATTTATACTCCGCAAGCCACCCAACGGTGTGTGGCGGAGGGCACTTTACGTGCCACTGTCATTAGCCCCCTTTCCTGTTCCAGTCGCGTATGGTTCGCGGGAAGAACGACTGTCTGAAAGCCTCCGTGCGCGCTCTAATCTCTCTAATTTTACATTCGTGATCTCCTCGGGAGGTATAAGTAGGGGGAAGCAATATATTCGATACCTCATCCAGAAACGCACCCTCTCTAAACCTGGCGAGCAAGCTACACCGCGACGCAGAGCGCCTCTCTTGCAGACTCTGCCACTTGAGTTTGTTAAACATCTCCGTAACGCTATCACGGTTACCAAATAACCCTGTGACGAAACGCGCCGCTCTTCTTTGGATCTTCTCTATCTCCTCCGTCAACCCGATCTGGTACGGATCCCACACTGATGAGCAATAATCAAGTATAGGTCGAACGAGTGTTTTGTAAGTCACCTCCTTTGTTGATAGACTACATTTTCTAAGAAGTCTCCCAATGAATCTCAACCTGGTACCCGCCTTACCAACAATTAATTTTATATGATCATTCCACTTCAAATCGTTCCGCACGCATACTCCCAGATATTTTACAGAAGTAACTGCTACCAGTGTTTGTTCCGCTATCATATAATCATACAATAAAGGATCCTTCTTTCTATGTATTCGCAATACATTACATTTGTCTATGTTAAGGGTCCCATAACACTCCCCTGTGGCACGCCAGAGGTTACTTTAACGACTGTAGACGTCTCTCCATTGATAACAACATGCTGTGTTCTGTTTGCTAAAAACTCTTCAATCCAGCCACACAGCTGGTCTGATATTCCGTAGGCTCGTACTTTGTTTATCAGGCGACAGTGCGGAACTGTATCGAACGCCTTCCGGAAGTCAAGAAAAATAGCATCTACCTGGGAGCCTGTATCTAATATTTTCTGGGTCTCATGAACAAATAAAGCGAGTTGGGTCTCACACGATCGCTGTTTCCGGAATCCATGTTGATTCCTACATAGTAGATTCTGGGTTTCCAAAAACGACATGATACTCGAGCAAAAAACATGTTCTAAAATTCTACAACAGATCGACGTCAGAGATATAGGTCTATAGTTTTGCGCATCTGCTCGACGACCCTTCTTGAAGACTGGGACTACCTGTGCTCTTTTCCAATCATTTGGAACCTTCCGTTCCTCTAGAGACTTGCGGTACACGGCTGTTAGAAGGGGGGGCAAGTTCTTTCGCGTACTCTGTGTAGAATCGAATTGGTATCCCGTCAGGTCCAGTGGACTTTCCTCTGTTGAGTGATTCCAGTTGCTTTTCTATTCCTTGGACACTTATTTCGACGTCAGCCATTCGTAGGCTGAGTAAATCAACGAGACGTGCCAGCTTAGAATTGATTATGGCTAGTGTTAAAGTGTAGAAGGTTTAATAGAAACGCCTGTCATTCAAACCCTACAAACTGGAACTGTGTGCAAACTTTTAGAGAAAGTGACAAAGAAAAACTGGATAAGTTTTGTGTAGAATTTTTTAACAAAATACAGACTGAAGAAGATTTTCTTAATAAAATTGTATCTAATGACGAAACCAACTTCCATATCTGCGGTAAAGTGAATCGGCGTAATGTTGGGATATGTGGTGAGCAGAATAACGTCAGGTAATCGAACATGTACTGGACTCGCATAAGGCAATTCTTTTTTACACTGTAGCTGTAACGCGATTGACGGTTTTTTCTTTTTTCCAGAATCAGCTGTAGCTGGCATATCGTAACTGGACATTCTTTAACAGTATCTAGTGCCTCAATCACAACAGGATATGGACATAGAACTTACTTTCCATCAAGATGACGCGCTACCACATTATCATCGTGAAGTTGCAGTGTATCTCCGTAGGAATGTGCTGACTTGGATTTGACGTGTTGGAACAATACTCTGACCTGACTACCAGGATAAGCTGATACAATCACATTGGACTTCTGTGTATGGGGTTACATTAAAGACAGAGTATTTGTTCCTCCGCTTCCGGGAAACGTCCACGAGCTGCGACAACGGATAACACAAGCAGTTGTCACTATACATCAAGACTTGTTTCATACAATTAGGCAGGAAACTGGTTATAGATGGGACATTTATCGTTTGACAAAAGATACTCACACTGAACGTTTGTAAATAAATCCCACAGATATACAGCATTCAGCGCTGGAGCAAACATTTCTGTATGTTATTTACCTTTTCACAGTTAACGTATGTTTATGTGTAGCTAACTTATAAACGCCTTGCACCACTAAACAAGAAGAAACTGTTGCAGGCATGTTAAGCCACAGGAAACAACACATAACTGTTTAAAGCCTCCCATAACTGAAAACGCAGACCACTCGGTACTCGGTGGCAGTTCTGATATTTGCAGCTGCAAATGACAAATGCAGAATACGAAGAATTTACAATTTAAGGTGATCATCATCATCTTGGACAGTTTCCAGCCACTGGCTGGGTCTGTCGGGAACACAAGCCTCTCCACCGTGTTCTGTCTTTCCACCATTCCCCCTCTTCCACCTTCGTCCAGTTCTCTCCTCTTCTCATCACACATTCCTTCACTCCCTTCACCCATCTATCTCTTGGTCTTCCTCTGGGCCTCTTCCCCTCCAGTTGCAGATCAAACATCCTCTTTGGAATTCGTCCCTCATCCATTCTCTTCATGTGTCCATACCACTGCAGTCTTGATTTTTCTATCCTGTCCTGTACTGGTTCCTCCTTTAGTCTTTCCCTCACATACAAATTTCGCAATCTGTCTCGTCTTGTTACACCCAACCTGCTCCTCTGGAACTTCATTTCACTAGCCTGTATTCTACTTTTGTCGCTTTTGTGCATTACCCATGTCTCACTTCCGTATGTCAATATGGGGACAAAGTAGGTTCGGTATATAATTCCCTTGGATTTCTGTGGCACCTCCTTGCTCCAAATAAGCCCCCTAATGCATTTGTAGAACTGCCCTGCTTTTCTGCATCTTTCATTTATTTCCATTGCGTTTCCCCCCTTACTTTCAATCACGCTTCCCAGGTACTTGAAGTTCTCTACCACTTGTAGTTTTTCCCCTCCACAAGTTATATCCACATTTGGCCTATTCTTCTTCCTTGTTGTGACGATTATTTCACTTTTCTTTGCAGAGAAATGCATTCCATATTGTGCTGCCGTTGCCTCCCATGCATCTAACTGCTCTTGCACCTCCTTCACACAATTTCCCCATAACATCAGGTCATCGGCAAAAAGCACTGCTTTCATTTTATGATCTCCAATTGCATCTGATACTTGCTGTAGGATTTCATCCATAACAATAATAAACAATAAAGGCGAAAGTGCACTTCCCTGTCGCAGCCCATTTTCCAGCTTGAACCATGCAGTACGTTCCCTCCCCACTTTCACACAACTCTCACTTCCCTCATACATTTTTCTGACTTTTCGTGTAATCTCTTCATCTATCCCTTTTGCGTTCAGCACATCCCAGAGCTTGTCCCTACAGATACCATCATACGCCTTCTCAATATCCAAAAAGGCCATGATTAAGTCCTTCCCGTACTCATAGTGCCTTTCCTGCAGTTGCCTTACCGCAAATATGAGGTCCGTTGTTGATCTTCCCGGTCTGAAACCGTACTGCTCCTCTTGCAGTCTACTTTCAATACTGCTTCTTATTCTCTTCTCCAGCATCTTTTCATAGATTTTTCCACAGTGGCATAGCAGGGTGATTCCTCTGTAGTTCTCACATCTACTTTTATCCCCTTTCTTGAAGATCGGGACTATAATTCCTTTCTTCCAATCCTCAGGAATTCTGTTCTCCTTCCACACCACCCTCAGCACTCTGTATAGCCACTGGGTTCCTACTTCTCCTGCTGCTTGTATCATATCCACTGTTACTTCGTCCCAACCTGGTGCCTTGCCCCCTTTCATCCTCTTTATGGCTTCTTCCACTTCATTCCAAGTTAGATCATCAATTTCCCCACTATTATAATCGTCTGCTGCCTTAGGCTCTCCATCGCTGTTAGTTACCTGCTTGGCAGCATTCAACAGATCTTCAAAGTACTCCTTCCAAATCTTTTTGAGCTCATGCATTTCCTCCACAACTCTTCCATTATTATCCATGATCCTCAGGCACTCGCTTCTGTCATTCCTCTTATTTCTTACCATGGTGTAAAGTACTTTTTTGTTCCCTTCACTGTCCTCTTCTAACATTCTTGTCCATTTTTCCATCCACTTCTTCTTCTCCGCCCTTACTATGGTCTGTGCCGCTTTCTTGCTTTCCTTATATTTTACCCTAGCTTCCTCTGTTCGGGTCTGGAACCATTCTCTGAAGGCTTTGTTCTTTCGAAGTACTGCCTCTTTACATATGTTGTTCCACCATGGGGTTTCCCTACTTCTCCTCTTTGTGCTAGTTCTTCCGCACACAGTCTCAGCTGCCTCAACTAGAGCCCTCTTAAAATCGCCCCATTCTTCTTCCACTGTTCTCTGATCTTCCTTTGGCAGCTTCTTCCTGATCAGTGTCTGGTACTGGGTCCTCCGTTCATCCTCTTTCAGCATCCATGTCTTCAACCTTTTCTCCTGTATATCTGTTGCCCTCGTATCTTTTTTCTCTCTTAGGGTGGCTACCAACAGCCGATGGTCGCTGTCTAAGGCCTCAGATGGTATGACCTTAACATCTGTGAGGCTGCTCATCATCTGCCTATCCACTAGTACATAGTCTACTACTGAAGTTTGGGACCAGTCCCCACTGTACCAAGTTATTTTGTGACTACTCCTCTTCTTGTACCACGAATTTGCGATCGCCAGCCCATTCCTCTTGCAGAATTCCAGCAACAATTTTCCTTCTCTATTTCGGTTCCCCCAGCCCTCTGGTCCCATTATCTCCTCGAATCCTTTCCTGTCTGTGCCAACATGTGCATTGAGGTCCCCTATTATAATCTGATTTCCTCCATTTAGCTGCTTTTGCATGTCATCTTCAAATTCCTCCTTCTCCTTTTTTGTACACCCCACCTGTGGGGCATATGCTTGGATGATTTCAATGCTTTTTCCTTTCACCCGTACTCTGGCTTTTATCATTCGATCATTGATACCTTCCACCTCCTCCTGCAGACCCTCTCTGACCACTATTGCCACTCCATTTCTTCCCCTCTCATTCCCTATCCAGTACAGTTTACATCCTTTACTTAGTGGTTTTTCACCAACTCCTCTCCACCTAGTCTCAGCAAGTCCCAAGATGTCCAATTTAAGGTGATATGGTTCGTAAATGGAAGTAGCAGAGGGAAAAAAAGCAAAAAAAAAAAAAAACAAGTGAAGACTGTCGCTGTTCTCTTGGTCGCTGTCGTTGTCCATTACAAAACAAAAAAAGCGGATTTCATCAGACTTGTGATTGGTTTGATCAACCCGACAAGTCTTCCTCTCCTGCGTCAACGTCTTCAATTATTTGTTTGATACATCCCAAGCCTTTACACTTTACACTACCCTCTACTACCTTGGAAGTTACTCCGTTGTCTTACACCACGGCCTGCCATCCTGTCATTTCTACACGCAAATGTTTTCCACACATTTCTGTCCTCGCCGATTCTGCGAAGGACGTCCACATCTCTTATCTTATGATGCCCACCTAATTTTCCGCATCCTTGTACAGCGTTATACCTCAATCGCTTCTGTTCTCTTCTTCTCCGGTTCCCCCACAGTCAATGATTCACTTTCATACAGTTCTACGCTCTAGACGCATATTCTCAAAAATTTATTTCTCAAATGAAGGTGATGTTTGACACCAACAGACTTCTTTTGAATAGAGGTGCCCTCTCGTACTAGTTTGCTTTATATGTCCTCGCTTCATCAGTGCGTGTTATTTTGCTTCCAGGGTAGCAGAATTCCGTCACTTGGCCTACTTTGTGGCCATCAATTTTTATACTTAGTTTCCCACTAATATTATTTCTGGTACTGCTCATAACTTCCGTCTTTCTTCGCTTCACTGTCAGTGGTGCGATTCTCTCGAAGGACGACCGATATGTAGTCTTCATCTCAACTCTCTACGCAATAACAGTAATTGTTTGTGGAAATAAATAGTACAGCTGGAAGATGTGGCATTAATCACACGATTATCTCAAAGGCTGGCGTCATATGTTTAGCCCCGTTATTCTGCAAAATTAAGGAAGAGAGGAAGCAAGGATTTAACGTCTGGACGAGAACGATAGTGTTAGAGACAGCGTACGAAAAGAAGAAATGGCTAAGAAACTCAATCGTGGCCTTGCCAAACGAAACACACCCGCGATTTACGGAAACTGAGGAAATCTTCCATCCTCAATGCGAGTCCAGTGGAGCATCCCGTTCAGTTCATGTAATACTGGCATGTTTTTGAGGTGTCTTCTGGTCTTCTGTGAATCAGATATTTCGTTGCGACGTTCTGGTATAATAAACTCTCGGATCTAGTTGCATAGCTTTTGGGTCATCAGTTATAGGTTTCCACGATTATATCAGTCTTCAACTTCAAGATTCAAAAGCACTATCGCATTGATCCTTCTGCCGTTTGTGAATAATTCAGCATATCGTCTTAGTGATGATCAAATTGTCATGTACAAAGCGTAGGATGTGATAACGAAGGAACACAGGTCCTGCGTCATTAGGGAACGCAATTGGATTAGATTGATGACCATTTTACTCTCACCTCTCACAGCATTCAACGCCATATCGGCGATTTCATTGCTTTTTCCCAAAATATTGCTTGTAAATCCAGCCTCTATTTTTCCTAGTTTACAACAGACCACCCCATTATCACCCTCGATTCTTTATCAATCTTGTTTCCATGTAAGAAATGCTTCACACTTACTTTCAAAATGAGTTAATGTGTTAAATATTTGCTGTTAAGCATTTAAAAACTTTACAGCTATAGACGTAAATACTATTTTTTCACGCACCTCAAAGTTTATGACATCATATCTCTTGATTTATCTGTCACAGAATGATTTAATTTTGAAAGTGCATTCAGTAGTAATTGTAGACTGTGAGAAAAATATTTTGCGAATAGCGTTAGTTGGTAGTAAAGAAGTAATTAGCTAAAACGTTGCGTCTGGTGGTGAAATTTTACGGCGTGAACAGCGAGAATGTAGCAAGCGACAAATTTTTTACGTTCATTACTTTGTGGGGCGACGGCTGACAACAAGTGAAAGGTTGCCAAAATGTTTGAAATTGTCTGCCATGTTAGCTGGAAGTCGCAAGTCCTCTCACTCTCAGATGCTATATAAATGTACAGTGAGTAAATTTGCGCGCCATGAGTTTTGCTGCCACAAAATATACAGAAAGTTTCTAATTTCAGTGCTTCACCTATAGTGTTAAACATTTAACGTAACATTATAGTTCTTAAGAGGACACGCGCCTGAACGGGCAGCATTTTTAGCATTCTCTTCAACCTCATAGTGCAACTGATCTACACTACTGACCATTAAAATTGCTACACCATGAAGATGACGTGCTACAGACGCGACATTTAACCGACAGGAAGAAGATGCTGTGATATGCAGTTGATTAGCTTTTCAGAGAATTCACACAAGGTTGGCGCCGGTGGCGACACCTACAACGTGCTGACATGAGGAAAGTTTCCAACAGATTTCTCATACACAAACAGTAGTTTATCGGCGTTGTCTGGTGAAATGTTGTTGTGATGCCTCGTGTAAGGAGGAGAAATGCGTACCATCACGTTTCCGACTTTGATGAAGGTCGGATTGTAGCCTATAGCGATTTCGGTTTATCGCATCGCGACATTGCTGCTCGCGTTGGTCGAGATCCAATGACTGTTAGCAGAATATGAAATCGGTGGGTTCAGGAGGGTAATTCGGAACGCCGTGCTCGATCCAACGGCCTCGTATCACTAGCAGTCGAGATGACACGCATCTTATCCGCATGGCTGTAACGGATCGTACAGCCACGTCTCGATCCCTGAGTCAACAGATGGGGACGTTTGCAAGACAACAACCATCTGCACGAACAGTTCGACGATGTTTGCAGTAGCATGGACTATCAGCTCGGAGACCATGGCTGTGGTTACCATTGACGCTGCATCACAGACAGGAGCGCCTGCGATGGTGTACTCAACAACGAACCTGGGTGCACGAATGGCAAAACGTCATTTTTTCGGATGAATCCAGCTTCTGTTTACAGCATCATGAAGGTCGCATCCGTGTTTGGCGACATCGCGGTGAACGCACATTGGAAGCGTGTATTCGTCATCGCCATACTGGCGTAACTTGGTTACACGTCTCGGTCACTTCTTGTTCGCAATGACGGCACTTTGAACAGTGGACGTTATATTTCAGATGTGTTACGACCCGTGGCTCTACCCTCCATTCGATCCCTGCGAAACCCTACATTTCAGCAGGATACCCTACAGGTTGCAGCTCATGTACGGGCCTTTCTGAATACAGAAAATGTCCGACTGCTGCCCTGGCCAGCACATTCTCCAGATCTGTCACCAACTGAAAACGTCTGGTCAGTGGTGGCCGAGCAACTGGCTCGTCACAATACGCCAGTCACTACTCTTGATGAACTGTGGTATCGTGTTGAAGCTGCATGGCAGCTGTACCCGTACACGCCATCCAAGCTCTGTTTGACTCAATGGCCAGGCGTATCAAGGCCGTTATTACGGCCAGAGGTGGTTGTTCTGGGTACTGATTTCTCAGGATCTATGCACCCAAATTGCGTGAAAATGTAATCACATGTCAGTACTAGTATAATGTATTTGTCCAATGAATACCCGTTTATCATCTGCATTTCTTCTTGGTGTAGCAATTTTAATGGCCAGTAGTGTATAAATGAGAGATAGCTCAAAATTCTTAAAGACAATTATGGTCATTAGCCAAAGCATTTCCCAAAAAATCATTGAGGTATTTATTATATTTTGTTACTGACAACAGTATTTATAACAGTATAAAAAACGGAACACTATTTCACTGCAGTGCCATTTTCTTTGGAACCACTGACTGCACAGCTTGGAAAAAGAGTCAGAGTACAGAAAACATTCATATAAGTGTTTTATGCCTCCAATTTCCTTCTCTGATACTGATCTGTGACGAAGAAAAACAATTTATTTTACTACAAAAAAAAAAATATTTTAAAATGTAGCTCAAATATCACCGACATCATCATCATGTTATAAAGTTTTCAGGAAATAGTAGGCAAGAGAGGTAGAGGAGGTCATTCTAAATATCTGTACCAATTTTTGTGAGATTAACTTCAGTCATTTATTGCACCATCATTGAATGTTATTATTGCATTCATTACACCAGTCTTCAGCACTGTGAGCCAGCAAGTACAGTTTTGGGTATTTTTGGGTATTTTCTCCCATATAAAGCTGTTGAAGCTTTGATTTGCATTTGAGAGAGACCTTGCGTACAATTCTTAAGTAGATTATTATTTGACAGATCCCTATACATAGGCCTAATTGCCTCCATTACAGCAAGTGGTAAGAAATGCTTTTGGGTACATTCTATACCAGTAGCATTGCTCAACCAGTACTTGCACCACCAATCCTCCCCTTTTGGACACAAACCATGTTGTGGGGTTTCACCTGTTGACACTCTGTGAAACCATGTTGTCTAGACAGCTCGTCCCATAATCTCCTACATTTCTCCTTATTGCTAGTCCATAATATTGAGTCAAAGAATCAATTTCACTTTTTGTAAGACGACTTGGACCACCTATGTGTTTTCCATCTAACAGTTTTTTTCCACTGAAGTCTTTACGTAATTTTCTCAGCTGAGCTCTCATTCTTTTTTGTACATGCCCAACACATTCAGGCTTTCTATCAGAGTGTCCCCATATGGTCTGTCATTAACAACAGTAATGAGTCCTTTACGTTCTCCATCCCCAAGGTAGCCTACATACATCACACCACGACTAACCTCTGATCTTCTAAAAATGTTTAGGACTCATTTCGTTTCCATGTTTCCATTTGGGTCATCAAAGTTCTTTACTCAAACATGGGTGCCAATAAATTTACTTGAACAACCATGGAAGTGCTTTGTTAGAATTCATAATCTAGTGTCTTACCAGTTTCAATAAATGTGGCAATTACAGCCCTGTACAGAGAAGTGTGACGTCTCTTCTGCCAAGATTCATCAAATGCTATTACAATGTCTGTAAACTCAGACAATGAGGCAAATCCATCACTGCACAAAAAGTTTGGGCAGTTCTCTTTTCCCTTCCAATACATGGCATTGCATAAGCAAGCTGAATATTTACACTGTAACGTCGACTATAATTTACTGGCGATGTCATAGCATTACTGTGTATCTTACACGAGTTACAGGCCATCACTAACCTTACTTGCTGGACTGTCCTCAGAAACGTCAATACTGTCTTTAGAATTGTAGTAGTTACATTTCACAGCAATCTTAAAAAGTCTTGACAGCTTATTTGGGTTCACAATAAAATTTTCGTCGTTATTGCTGCTCACTATACTACTAGGCTTGTTCTTATTACGTTCAGAAAGCGAAAGTTAACGTCTAGAAGCACTGCCTGTAGACACAGTTTCCGCAGGCGACTTTTGAAGCAACTGCTGTGTATCATTCGGGTGTGTTTGGAACTGATTGCCGCGAAACCTTCGTTTGGGGATAACTTTCTTTACTCTCGGAATTTGTAGCACAGGAAACACACACATAGAAACGAAACAACACACAATAACTAAAAAACCACACGTGTATGGAATTCCGAAATCATACATTCTCAGATCTTCGTTTACATTCGAATCATAGCCTTCTAGACATACCTGTACTTTGGTTCCAGGAGTCCGTGCCTTCTAGAATACACCTGTTTTAACGATACGTAACTAACGACGGAAAAAATGGAAGAACAAAAAATGCATCACGTATTCTGACGAACTTCAAACTGACAGATGAGCGTGGCCTCTGTGCAACATTACTTTCAACCTCAATTTTAGAACTAACGGAAAATGATAATGCCCATAAATTATACATTTTTGAAATCAGTATCAAATGCACTTTTCTATAGACCAAGAAATTTGTTTTCAAATTTTTGGTCATTTTCACGAGCATGTCCCCTTAATGAGGAGATTATGACATCAGTTTAAATTTTTAAATTCAGTCAGTAATTATCTGAAATACAAGACATGGTCAAATTAAAACAAGAAAAATGAAAAAAGTAACTAAAATGTTTATTATTGTAAAATAAATCGCCATAACTATTAACACATGTATCCCACTGTGAGACAAGATGGTCAGTGCCTTCATGGAAAAATGTTTGTGCTTGCTTACAGGTATATGATTATATCCAGGCACACAATTCTTCGTCCAAAACAAACAGATGGCCATAAACGTTTATCTTCTTGGCTTCAAAAATACGGAAATCTCATGGGGAGAGATCAGGACTGTATTGAGGACGCGTAAGAGCTTCCTAGCGAAACTTCGGTTGAATAGTCTAAACAACCTTGGCAACATGTGGGCGAGCATGATCCTGTAACAGAATGATAACTTCTTGAATATTCTACACGGGGTTCTTGTGAACCACTAAATACTTTTCCGGTAAGCACTTACACATCCTCATATAGTCGCGATTTCTCCACGTACGGTTTCGATATTTTTGTAGCTCTGGCGAAAGACATTCGTGGTCGTAGTTTTGCTTCGGGTGAAGAGGTGACAGCTAGGCACAATCATGGTGCCATAGGCAAGCACGGTCATATTCCCATGAAGGAATTGACCCTCTGGACTCACAGTGGGGTAAAGTTACCAACATTTATATCGATTACCTTTGCAGTAATTAACAGTTAACAGTTTACCTAATTTTCCCCATTGTCTCGTTGCCATTTGACTGCCCTTATGTAAAAAATTAAATTTTGGTTGTCCCTGGAAGCCGTTAGATAAGGCCTGCAATTGGATCATGGTGATGTGCGATCGTTTTAACCGTATACTTATATAGATGTGCTAATGCTTTTGAGCATCAGGATTGAAAGTTGTACCCTTCTACAGGCTGCATTCAACAGCACGGATAACTCCAAAGCCTTTTTGAGCTGTGTACATCACGAGTGCTCGACACAACGTTCAGCTGTATTTACGGAGGTTCTTGGAAGTGTTGTAGAAGTTGACTTAAAGGGCAATTTTAAGATCAGTACCCATGTCTGGATACACATCCAACGGCACTGCAGACCGTCGAAGGAACATAGGAAACGCCAGCCGCCAGCTCATTCTTTGGCAACAAACGTTATTTGTAACGCACTGTCGGACATCACGCCGAACTCATTATTGTGCGAGACGTTAGATGGCATACAAAGTGTCTCCGCCTCTCAACAACAGCGTAGCCTGCACTAAGCGCAATGATGTCGGAAGTGTCGGCATTGTAATTCAGTTTAGCTGCCGAAAGGGTGGCCTAGAGGCAGGGGTCTTTTTTCTCTATGTCTTCGACGACCTTAGCGTTTGGGTTCCTATCCTGAATATGATCTTCAAGACACCCTCTTCAGCAGCAGTTTCCATCCTGGGGGTTATTACCCCCAGAGGGTTGAAACGAAATTTTTTGAGGGATAAAAACAAAAGGGATTGATTGTGTTTCGTTCACGAAACTAAATTATTTAAAAAAACCATTACTATTATCACTATTTCGTTAAAGTGTAGTACTGATTCCATAAGTTACCAATAATTATTATTTTCTAAATACTAGCGTTAAGCCGTGACACAGTATAGTGAAGATTACAAAAAAATGGGACTTAACTTCTGAGGTCATCAGTCCACTAGAACTTAGAATTACTTAAACCTAACCTAAGGACGTCACACACATCCATGCTTGAGGCAGGATTCGAACCTGCGACCGTAGCGGTCGCGCGGTTCCAGACTGTAGCGCCTAGAACCGCTCGGCCACTCCGGCCGAAGATTACAGACTGAATATCTGAATACCTTCTTCTTCACGCTGTCCACCCACTGCACACATACACACATAAAAAATAAGTTTTGCATCACTTCGGTTCCGAGAGATCGGGAACCTGTACAGGAAACTGGAATAGAAATAAACATAAACATGCTCATGAAAACCACACATTGCCTATTGTACCACCATACAGCGAAATCTTCAGAAGTGTGATCGAGATCGCTGTACACATCTGTACCTCTAATACCCAGTAGCACGTCCTCTTGCATTGATGCATGCCTGTATTCGTCATGGCATACTATCCACAAGTTAATCGAGGCACTGTTGGTCCAGATTGTCCCACTCCTCAACGGCGATTCGGCGTAGATCCAAGAGAGGGGTTGGTGGGTCACGTCTTCCATAAACAGCTCATTTCAATCTATCCAAGGCATTTCCGATTAGGGTTCATGTCTGGACAATATGCTGGCCACTCTAGTCGAGCGATGTCGCTATCCTGAAGGAAGTCATACAGAAGATGTGCACAATAGGGGCGCGAATTGTTGTCCATGAAGACGAATGCCTCGCCAGTATGCTGCCGACATGGTTGCACTATCGGTCGGAGGATGCCAGTCATGTATCGTACAGCCGTTACGGCAGCTTCCATGACCACAGGCGGTATACGTCGGCCCCACATAATGTCATCCCAAAACAGCAGGGAACCTCCACCTTCCAGTACTCGCTGGACGTTGTGACTAAGGCGTTCAGCCTGACTGGGTTGCCTCCAAACAAGTCTTCAACGATTGTCTGGTTAAAGGCATATGCCACCCTCGTCGGTGAAGAGAATGTGATACCAATACTGAACGGTCCATTCGGCATGTTGTTGAGCCCCATCTGTACCGCGCTGCATGGTGTCGTGGTTGCAAAGATGGACCTCGACATTGACGTCGGGAGTGAAGTTCCGCATCATTCAGCCTATTGCACACAGTTTGAGCTGTATCATGACGTCCTTTAGATGCACGAAAAGCGTTATTCAACATGGTGGCGTTACTGTCAGGTTTCCTCCAAGCCTTAATCCGTAGGTAGCGGTCCACCATTGCAGTAGTAGCCCTGTCTCTCTGTATCTCCTCCATTTCCTAACAACATCGCTTTGGTTCATTTCGAGACGCCTGGACACTTCCCTTGTTGAGAGCCCTTCCTGACACAAAGTAACAATGCAGACGCGATCGAACCACGGTATTGACCTCCTAGGCAAGACTGAACTACGGACAACACGAGCCGTGTACCTCCTTCCTGGCAGAATGACTGGAACTGTCGGATGTCGGACCCCCCTACATCTAATAGGCGCTGCTCATGCGTGGTTGTTTACATCTTTGGGTGGGTTTAGTCACATCTCCGAACAGTCAAAGGGATTGTGTCTGTGATACAATATCCACAGTCAACGTCTGTCTTGAGGAGTTCAGGGAACCGGTGCGATGCAAAACTTTTTTTGATGTGTGTACTTCATACATCTTATATGCTTTAATACCTCATTAAAATGCCGTTTCCTATTTGTAGGTAGTCTGACACTCCCCTCTTTTTCACGTTCGTCAGACATCAGAAAAACCCTCCGTGAGTGTATTAACGTCACTAGAATAAATGTCAGGTGTTAGGAGTGGAGCCTTACGCTATGACAGAGCACATCGGTGTTTAACTGTAGAAGTGTTTTTTTCTCCATTATTGTCAAAGAAGCACACGAGTTTACATAGATTGTGACATTACGATTTCAGGACAGTTGTCAACATAAGACATGATGTCCTGTTTAGCAGAAATAACACTGAAATCAAAAATTTCATATTTAAATAGAAGGTTCTCTACAAGATTTTTCTTCCTTATAGACAGTGAAGTTGGCTAATATTACGACAAATCATCCTATTCCGGTTCTGAGTTCGGTACCATTTAGGTTGACAGTTAAGTCTACGGAGGATGTCTAGTTTTTGTGACAAGACGAGCAAAAGATTACTGAAGGTTGCTTGAGTTCACAGTCGATGCAAGCTGGTGATCCAACAATTTTAGGCCCCTGCCAGCGCCATTTACCTATAGCTCTTATGTGCTGTCAGCTGCATGGCTGCTCTTGCCCTCAGAAAATCCTTGTTGTTGTTGTGGTCTTCAGTCCTGAGACTGTTTGATGCAGTCTCCATGCTGCTCTATCCTGTGCAAGCTGCTTCATCTCCCAGTACGTACTGCAGCCTACATCCTCCTGAATCTGCTTAGTGTATTCATCTCTTGGTCTCCCTCTACGATTTTTACCCTCCACGCTGCCCTCCAATACTAAATTGGTGATCCCTTGATGCCTCAGAACATGCCCTACCAACCGATCCCTTCTTCTTGTCAAGTTGTGCCACAAACTCCTCTTCTCCCCAATTCTGTTCAATACCTCCTCATTAGTTATGTTATCTACCCATCTAATCTTCAGCATTCTTCTGTAGCACCAAATTTGAAAGCTTCTATTCTCCTCTTGTCCAAACTATTTATCGTCCACGTTTCACTCTATACATGGCTACACTCCACACAAATACTTTCAGAAACGACTTCCTGACACTTAAATCTATACTCGATGTTAACAAATGTCTCTTCTTCAGAAACGCTTTCCTTTCCATTGCCAGTCTACATTTTATATCCTCTCTACTTCGACCATCATCAATTATTTTGCTCCACAAATAGCTACTACTTTAAGTGTCTCATTTCCTAATGTGATTCCCTCAGCATCCCCCGACTTAATTCGACTACATTCCATTATTCTCGTTTTGCTTTTGTTGATGTTCATCTCATATCCTCCTTTCAAGACACTTTTCATTCCGTTCAGCTGCTCTTCCAAGTCCTTTGCTGTCTCTGACAGAATTAGAATGTCATCGGCGAACCTCAAAGTTTTTATTTCTTCTCCATGGATTTTAATACATACTCCGAATTTTTCTTTTGTTTCTTTTACTGCTTGTTCAATATACAGACTGAATAACATCGGGGAGAGGCTACAACCCTGTCCCACTCCCTTCCCCCTTCCCTTTTATGTCCCTCGACTCTTATAACTGCCATCTGGTTTTTGTACAAATTGTAAATAGCCTTTCGCTCCCTCTATTTTCTCTTATGAACGCGAAAATAAATTGTTCGTGCCTACTTACATAGGGACAAATTATCTTCCTAAGAAAATAAGTCAGAGCTCGGGCGGAAAGATTGACGTGTTCGTTTTTCCCGCCCACTGTCGAAGAATGGAACGGTAACGAAATAGTGTGAAAGTGGTTCAATAAAAACTCTGTCAGGCACTTAAGTGTGATTTGCAGAGTAGCCACGTAATTGGATGTGTAGATTTACTGTCCCTTTCACGTTTTATTTTAAAATCAATTATGATTTTCCACCATTTATTATCATCATTAAGATAATTTTGATCGTTTCGCATCATAGAATAACCTTTCAGCTCGTAGATGTGAACTCTACTTAACGGACTTCGATAGAGTCCCGTAATTGCTTAATATTGGAGCAGTTGTGTGTCACTATAGCCACACAATCACCTTCGTGTCCGTAGAGTATTCCTCAACGTGTTCCGACGCACTTCCGAAGCGGTGTGGTGACATGCGATCTTGATGGTGCCACGGGTCACCCGAGAATGCAGTGGCCCACCAAACAAATTACGAAGTACATGATTTCGTTAATGGCATGTACATCAGAGTTAACACTTCAGTCCATGAATACATTACACATTACATGTGCCTCATGTGGTTTTAGACGTGTTCATACACTGCCATTGGGGTATAATGTACACTCGTCGACCCAGGCGAACCTTTTTCATGGTTCGAGCGTCAGTTAGTGTTTTTCTAGTTCCCATGCATATCCCTGCGAGCCGTAACGAACACTGAGCAGAGTTACACATGCCTTTACTGTCCCATACAACTAAAACAATAGTTACAGTCCTTAAACAACTTACGGTTTGTGGCGAATGGTACACCTGGCATTAATATATTTTCTGCCCTTTCCCTCTTCCACTCGCTAACAACATGTGGGACTAGGGACTGTCCATAAACCATTCATTATCTCTAATTCCTCTTTATCGTTGTGCTAATTTTGCAAGACATACGTGGAAAGAAGACTCCCTGGAATGTACTCTCTTTGAATTTCAGTAGCAAACGTCTTCGTGAGGGACAACGCCTCTGTCGTGGCGCCAACCGTTGCAGCTTGTTGAGCATCTCCGTAACGCTCTCGTGCCGACTAAACCATCACGTGACGGTATGCGCGCCGCTCTTCATTGTATCTTCTCTTTACCGTCCAATATTCCGACCTAATAAAGGATCCGGACTGATAGCAATACTCAAGAATCAGTTGGACATGCGTTCGTAAGCCAGTTCTTTCGTGGATGAAATGCACTGCCTTAAGATTCTTCTTCTGAATCTCTGTTAGCATCTGTTTTTCCTACAATTAGTTTTATGTGGTCGTTCCACTTTAGGTCGCTCTGAATGGTTAACCCTAGATATGTTACGGTGGTTACTACTACCAGCGATCTGTTGTCAATAGTGTATTCGAATACACGTTGACTTCTTCGGCTACTTATTTGTAATACTGTTGTGGATTGGCAGGAGAGCCAACCCAGGAATATTAGAGGAAGCCGAAAGGCACGCGTTTTAGCTCACGCAGGCTGGCGTGAAGTCTGGAACAGGGAAGGGAAATTAGACTTTAGAAAAGACGGACGTAGCTGCTGGAATACTTAACTTTCATCCATTAATGGTGAACGTCGGTCTGACGGTACATGATTAACAAGAACAATAGCCGCTGATAATGGCGCCTTGCTAGGTCGTAGCAAATGAGGTAGCTGAAGGCTATGCTAACTATCCTCTCGGTAAATGAGAGCGTATTTTGTCAGTGAACCACCGCTAGCAAAGTCGGTTGTACAACTGGGGCGAGTGCTAGGAAGTCTCTCTAGACCTACCGTGTGGCGGCGCTCGGTCTGCAATCACTGATAGTGGCGACACGCGGGTCCGACGTATACTAACGGACCGCGGCCGATTTAAAGGCTACCACCTAGCAAGTGTGGTGTCTGGCGGTGACACCACAAATACAATACATTTTTTTTACGTACAGGATCAAGTGCTGGTCCCTACATAAATCATCGAGTCTTCTTGTAATTTTCTACAGTATTATGAGAACAATTTTTTTTTCCAACCTCCGATCGGTCGCGAAATGGAAACCACAGTAAAAATCAAAAGTTTTTTATTTGCAACATCTAGCTACACCTTCCAGCTACTTCTCTACATAATTGCCGCTCCGACTTAGGTGTTTGTCGTAGCACGCTCTCCAATACCCTCATACCCCTGTTATTTCCATCTATTCCCCACTCTGGTCTGCAGCTCGTGGTTTGTGCCGCAACGTTATCCTCATAGCCAGTGGTTCATGTAAGCGAAGAGATAAGGGAGGCAAGTCCAGGCTGTATGGTGGGTGATCAAACACTTCCTACTGAAAACGCTGCAGTAGCGTCTTCGTTGCCCTTGCAGTATGCGGACGATAATATGTTGTCATGAAGAAGGAAACGCATGACAGTTGCGTTATGTGGGCTGCATGAAAACAGGTGAAACCCCTCGGCAGGTATTTACACTTGGCGGGAGACGCTATTTTTTAGACATATTTACAAGCGTCACTGTGCACTAAGGACTGAAATGTGCGATGTGACACAACAGACAGAGACACTCTGCAGCATAACTGTGCAAAGCTTCAGCAGATTTTCTCTGTGTTTTTAACTTCACTACCGATTGAAGATCGAAAAAAAATTATGCGAACTGTCATCTCGCGTTGGTAACTTCTCGTAGGAAACAGCAATATCTGCGGTTTATACAGTACCTGACCAAAAACTTAAAGCATCTGGAAGTCATGGACGGATGTCAACGTAATTTCGTACACAGTACACATACAAGCTGTCATCGTGTGTGTGAACGTTGTAACTGCTATTATCTGTGAGAGGTAGAACAGTCACGAAAGTGCATTAGTGTTCTTGTGTTCAGTGGTTAGCAGGCCTGGCAAGTCATACCCTGGGCGTGAACACCATCAGATACTGAGTCACCACTGTGAAGGAGAAGGGGAGGGAGATGCCACATACTCATGTGAAACACTGCTGTCAGCACCTGACAGAATTTCGAAGATACCTCACTGTGGGTCTCAATTTGGCCGGCTGGTCACATTTTGTAATATACAGATTTGCGGAGCATTGGGAGGTGAGAGTGGCTTGATGTTGGATTGCAAGAGTCGGTGAGTGCAGGCATATTCGACATTCAGATTCCAGTCGACCACGTCTGACTACCACAAGAGGGGATCGCCATATTTTGCATGAAGTGCATTGTCTCTTCACATCTATACCTGCCATTCAAGAACAAATAGCGCACACACTGCAACATTCAGTGTCATTCCGCAAAATTGATCGGAGGCTAGCAGCAGCCGCTCTAGGGAATTGCACTCCCATGCCTAAGTTCCCGTCAACATCACAACGCGAAGTGGGAGAGTAGGACAGAAGTACCAGTTCTGGTTACACTCACTTATGTCAACACTATTTGGTTTCAAAGTTCCATAAACTGCGCTAATGTCAGCACAATCCGGTATAACCGTTTTGATGCTGACCTTAAATTTAAGGTCACTGACCGTGGAGGTCGACATCATCATGCTCGTTAAACTTAAGGTCACTGACTATAGAGACCGACATCATCATGCTGTCAGGCAATTTGCTCTCCATTCTAGATCTGTGCCCTATAGTGAGAGGATGAGGATATGGTTATTTGTTATAACAAATTAATTTTATTTTTATTATTCCAATTACACATGTTTCGTCGTTCGCTGTAGTGAGATCATTGCCAGCAGAGTTGTGCTACCTGAACACGTGACCATACTGGACAGTATAAATTAGTGAAGAAATGCCGTTTTCTGCAAAATGGCAGTAAATATTACCTTAAGATACTTGCCTCGTCGTGGTCATTTCGCGAGATGCTTGGGGGAGGAAGTAATATTTTGTCGACTCTTCCCAGAAAGTAATCTCTCGAAATTTCAGGATTGCATAACGCTCTCTTGTTACGTCTGACAATGGAGTTTGTTTAGCATCTCTTTTAAAGCTCTCCCGCCGACCAAACGATCCCGTGTCGAAATGCGGCGCTCTGTGTTTATTATCAATGTAAGGTACTTGACACTACAGTGTGTACAAATTGACGAAGTTCTGAAAACCTGTATGTGACAGAGTGCCATCCCACCTACAAATGCTATCTAATATTACTATAATTAATGACTATTTTCAAGTTTTGTATCTTAATCAACACAGTTAACCGCAAAGCGTTGTTCATTTTCTGTAACTTGCTATGGAGTGGTGCCGTCACCGGGAAGCATAAGACTTCTGATAAATGGCGTCGTGTTGTGTTCTGCAACGAATCGTGGTTCTGCACCAAACTGGATGACCGTCCTCGGTGAGTGTGGCGGCGACCTGGAGAGAGGACCCGTTCTTCCCATACTTTGTAGATGCACAGCGGAGACACTCGTGGCGTCATGGTTTGGGGAAGCATCGGATATGACTTCAGGTCACAGTAGGTACTCACTAAAGTAACTATAACGGCACAACGGTACGTCAAGAACGTTCAACGTCCTGATATGTACTTGTGACAGTACTGTGGTACCCCTTTTAACAGGACATACTCGTCCAGATTTGGGGCGTGTGTCTATGAACAGTATACGTGACGTTGAGGAACGCTCATGGCCAGCAAGATCCCCATATCTGTTCTGGATGTAACATGTGTGGGACCAGCACTGACAGCCTCCGTCCCTGTGGCAGTATGTGGGATATCAAGGACCTGTTACAACGGTTGTGGGGCAATTTACCTCAGGAAAGAATACATCGGTTTTATGACACCCACCTCAACCGAATCAGTGGGTGTATCCAGGCCTGAGGGGTTGCAATCTCATTCTGGTAAGTGGTTTTATACTGCCAAGTTCTTTGTAAATGTGACTCAAAGTTGTAGTCATTTAAATAACATCATCTACAACCCCAATCTCTAATGTTTCAATTCGTGTCCTCCTCCCATAGCTTCAATTTTTTGTGAGGCAGTATGTACACTCCTGGAAATTGAAATAAGAATACCGTGAATTCATTGTCCCAGAAAGGGGAAACTTATTGACACATTCCTGGGGTCAGATACATCACATGATCACACTGACAGAACCACAGGCACATAGACACAGGCAACAGAGCATGCACAATGTCGGCACTAGTACAGTGTATATCCACCTTTCGCAGCAATGCAGGCTGCTATTCTCCCATGGAGACGATCTTAGAGATGCTGGATGTAGTCCTGTGGAACGGCTTGCCATGCCATTTCCACCTGGCGCCTCAGTTGGACCAGCGTTCGTGCTGGACGTGCAGACCGCGTGAGACGGTGCTTCATCCAGTCCCAAACATGCTCCATGGGGGACAGATCCGGAGATCTTGCTGGCCAGGGTAGTTGACTTACACCTTCTAGAGCACGTTGGGTGGCACGGGATACATGCGGACGTGCATTGTCCTCTTGGAACAGCAAGTTCCCTTGCCGGTCTAGGAATGGTAGAACGATGGGTTCGATGACGGTTTGGATGTACCGTGCACTATTCAGTGTCCCCTCGACGATCACCAGTGGTGTACGGCCAGTGTAGGAGATCGCTCCCCACACCATGATGCCGGGTGTTGGCCCTGTGTGCCTCGGTCGTATGCAGTCCTGATTGTGGCGCTCACCTGCACGGCGCCAAACACGCATACGACCATCATTTGCACGAAGGCAGAAGCGACTCTCATCGCTGAAGACGACGCGTCTCCATTCGTCCCTCCATTCACGCCTGTCGCGACACCACTGGAGGCGGGCTGCACGATGTTGGGGCGTGAGCGGAAGACGGCCTAACGGTGTGCGGGACCGTAGCCCAGCTTCATGGAGACGGTTGCGAATGGTCCTCGGCGATACCCCAGGAGCAACAGTGTCCCTAATTTGCTGGGAAGTGGCGGTGCGGTCCCCTACGGCACTGCGTAGGTTCCTATGGTCTTGGCGTGCATCCGTGTGTCGCTGCGGTCCGGTCCGAGGTCGACGGGCACGTGCACCTTCCGCCGACCACTGGCGACAACATCGATGTACTGTGGAGACCTCACGCCCCACGTGTTGAGCAATTCGGCGGTACGTCCACCCGGCCTCCCGCATGCCCACTATACGCCCTCGCTCAAAGTCCGTCAGCTGCACATACGGTTCACGTCCACGCTGTCGCGGCATGCTACCAGTGTTAAAGACTGCGATGGAGCTCCGTATGCCACGGCAAACTGGCTGACACTGACGGCGGCGGTGCACAAATGCTGCGCAGCTAGCGCCATTCGACGGCCAACACCGCGGTTCCTGGTGTGTCCGCTGTGCCGTGCGTGTGATCATTGCTTGTACACCCCTCTCGCAGTGTCCGGAGCAAGTATGGTGGGTCTGACACACCGGTGTCAATGTGTTCTTTTTTCCATTTCCAGGAGTGTACATTGTTCTGTTAAGAGGGTGGTGCTAAGTTCTTTCTGCGACTGAGTACTGAATCCAATCACGAAACTTGCTCGGCTCTAGGTAAGCTCGTATTTCCCTCACTGAGCAGCAGTGTCGAGCTGTAACAAATGCCTTTCTGTCGTCAAGTGAAGGAATACGACATAAGTCGGGCTACCGATGACAACGGCGCCCTGGATCTCTTGGACAAACAGAGCAAGCTGAGTTCCGCAAGATCTTTGTTTGTGAAATCCATGTTGATTTTATAGAGAAGACCTGGTTCTCCAAAAAGACACTCTCCCTGTTTCAAATATTATGTACACTGTTCCACTTGTTACAGTATTGGCAACTTGGTCAATGTCATCTGAGACATCTGTCATACTTTACGACAGGGGTGTTCTCTAAAAGCTAGCCGCTGTCACAACTTTGAAAGCGTCTTCTGCTGAATCGTGCACCACTTCCATGGTAAATAACGGCGTGATTCAAGTAGTATTTTCACTGGCGCTAAGCTCTGGGCGCAACCAACAATACCTGGCGTGCATTTCTACATGTTGGCCTGCACGCCAGTTCATATTTAACATCCAGTTGCTGTCGCAGCTCTGAAATCTTCTGCTGAATGGCTCATATCGATACGACAACGCTGTCTCCATGCGAACCATTGGCATCGCTTAACTACTCTCCTTGCTGGCTTACAGTCTACGAGTTTTCGATATATCGCCTGTGATCTCACAACAGATTATGGTTGGTTATCTCCTTTATATATATTTTATCACATGTTGAAGAAATGCTGTTTGTAGCAACGCTGTATAACGTAATGCACCTATTTCTTCATTGGTTATTAGCTATCGTGTAACTATTCCGTATATTCATTATTGTAACAACTTTTTACGTCCTGTATGCCTGATTGGCTATCGCTAACGTAATTCGGTATGCAGTGGGCGGAGCAACGCGTATTTCAGCAACAACAATGTTGCTCTCCGTAGCAGTTCATGGGGTCATGGCACCTGCTCCGTTCCCCGCTACCGCCTACCATCATGGATATAATTCTTATTTTAATATTTGTTATACTTGATGTATTTTACATGTTACTACTATTATCAGATTGCCCTCTAAATTAATCTGCGTTCATGATTCAGTATAAGTGTCTGAAGATGGACATACTACCGGCCGAAACCGGTACCCATTAAAATAAAAGTTTTATAGCGGTCGAGACTGTTTGTAATCCGTTTTTAAAGTACTTTTAGCCAGATCGTTGTTTTCTTGTAAGGTGAGGAGGTGTCTTTCATTACTTATTCCAAATATTTCCATGTTTTTGTCTCTTGTAGTAAGTTGGTGATTATTTTCTCTGAAAAGTTCTGCAAAAGATGAGCGGCTTGTTCCATATTTCCATGCTCTGATCCATTCTTTAACTGGATATAGAATTTTCTGCTGGTTTTTCCTACATGGTACAAAGAAAGAAATGCAAATAGTTAGAATACATAATGAAAGACACCTCGCAACCTTACAAGAAAATTACCATACACACAAGAAAAGGGTGAATGGAAGATTCTACTAAATGACCAAGTGAATATGACTAACTGCTCATTGTTTAACTGAGTGACATTGTAATAGACAGTAATACAAATATACGATCACAAATCACGCCGCCCAATAATATAAATCTATGTGAAAAAATAACAATAAAAATAATTACAAACTAAAAATGTACACACACACACACACACACACACACACACACACACACACACACACACACAGACGACAACAAGAACAGATCTTACATCACCATACATATATTCGCAGAAAAAATAATTAAAGCAAAACCTTAAAAGTTGGCGCCACTTATAAAAATAAAAGACTCTATACAAACAGAAAAATGGCAGTTAAGTCGTTGTATGTTGAAAACAGTGACCAAAAGCAAAACTGTATACTTTCAACCAATTTGCCACCTGAGAGAGAGCTGTTTACCTTAAAAATTACGAAGTAGACGATAATTTGCAAGTTGTTGTTGATGTGGTCTTCAGTCCTGAGACTGGTTTGATGCAGCTCTCCATGCTACTCTATCCTGTGCAAGCTTCTTCATCTCCCAGTACCTACTGCAGCCTACATCCTCCTGAATCTGCTTAGTGTATTCATCTCTTGGTCTCCCGCTACGATTTTTACCCTCCACGCTGCCCTCCAATACTAAATTGGTGATCCCTCGATGTCTTAGAACATGCCCTACCAACCGATCCCTTCTTCTTGTCAAATTGTGCCACAAACTCCTCTTCTCCCCAATTCTGTTCAATACCTCCTCATTAGTTACGTTATCTACCCATCTAATCTTCAGCATTCTTCTGTAGCACCACATTTCGAAAGCTTCTATTCTCTTCTTGTCTAAACTATTTATCGTCCACGTTTCACTTCCATACATGGCTACACTCCATACAAACACTTTCAGAAACGACATCCTGACATTTAAATCTATACTCGATGTTAACAAATTTTTCTTCTTCAGAAACGCTTTCCTTGCCATTGCCAGTCTACATCTTATATTCTCTCTACTTCGACCATCATCAGTTATTTTGCTCCCCAAATAACAAAACTCCTTTACTACTTTAAGTGTCTCATTTCCTAATCCAATTCCCTCAGCATCCCCCGACTTAATTCGACTACGTTCCATTATCCTCGTTTTGCTTTTGTTGATGTTCATCTTACGCCCTCCTTTTAAGACACTGTCCATTCCGTTCAGCTGCTCTTCCAAGTCCTTTGCTGTCTCTGACAGAATTACAATGTCATCGGCGAACCTCAAAGTTTTTATTTCTTCTCCATGGATTTTAATACCTACTCCGAACTCATCTTTTGTTTCCTTTATTGCTTGCTCAATATACAGATTTAATAACATCGGGGATAGGCTACAACCCTGTCTCACTCCCTTCCCAACCACTGCTTCCCTTTCATACCCCTCGACTCTTTATAACTGCCATCTGGTTTCTGTACAAATTGTAAATATCCTTTCGCTCCCTGTATTTTACCCCTGCCGCCTTCAGAATTTGAAAGAGAGTATTCCAATCAACACTGTCAAAAGCTTTCTCTAAGTCTACAAATGCTAGAAACGTAGGTTTGCCTTTCCTTAATCTTTCTTCTAAGATAAGTCGTAGAGTCAGTATTACCTCACATGTTCCAACATTTCTACGGAATCCAAACTGATCACCCCCGAGGTCGGCTTCTATCAGTTTTTCCATTCGGCTGTAAAGAATTCGCGTTAGTATTTTGCAGCTGTGACTTATTAAACTGATAGTTCGGTAATTTTCACATCTGTCAACACCTGCTTTGTTTGGGATTGGAATTATTATATTCTTCTTGAAGTCTGAGGGTATTTCGCCTGTCTCATACATCTTGCTCACCAGATGGTAGAGTTTTGTCAGGACTGGCTCTCCCAAGGCTGTCAGTAGTTCTAATGGAATGTTGTCTACTCCCAGAGCCTTGTGTCGACTCAGGTCTTTCAGTGCTCTTCACGCAGTATCATATCTCTCATTTCATCTTCATCTACATCCTCTTCCATTTCCATAATATTGTCCTCAAGTACTTCGCCCTTGTACAGACCCTCTATATATTCCTTCCACCTTTCTGCTTCCCTTCTTTGCTTAGAACTGGATTTCCATCTGAGCCCTTGATATTCATGCAAGTGGTTCTCTTTTCTCCAAAGGTCTCTTTAATTTTCCTGTAGGCAGTATCTATCCTACCCTCGGAAGATAAGCCTCTACATCCTTACATTTGTCCTCTAGCCATCCCTGCTTAGTCATTTTGCAGTTTCTGTCAATCTCATTTTTGAGACGTTTGTATTCCTTTTTGCCTGCTTCTTTTACTGCATTTTTATATTTTCTCCTTTCCTCAATTAAGTTCAATACTTCTTCTGTTACCCAAGGATTTCTAGCAGCCCTCGTCTTTTTACCTACTTTGCTGCCTTCACTACTTCATCCTTCAAAGCGACACATTCTTCTTCTACTGTATTTCTTTCCCCCATTCCTGTCAACTGTTCCCTTATGAAACTCTGTACAACCTTTGGTTCTTTCAGTTTATCCAGGTCCCATCCCTTTAAATTCCCACCTTTCTGCAGTTTCTTCAGTTTTAATCTACAGTTCATAACCAATAGATTATGGTCAGAGTCCACATCTGCCCCTGGATATGTCTTACAATTTTAAACCTGGTTCCTAAATCTCTGTCTTACAATTATATAATCTATCTGATACCTTTTAGTATCCCTAGGGTTCTTCCATATATACAACCTTCTTTCATGATTCTTGAACCAAGTGTTAGCTATGATTAAGTTATGCTCTGCGCAAAACTCTAGCAGGCGGCTTCCTCTTTCATTTCTTACCCCCAATCCACATTCACCTACTATGTTTCCTTCTCTCCCTTTTCCTACTCTCGAATTCCAGTCACCCATGACTATTAAATTTTGGTCTCCCTTCACTTTCTGAATAATTTCTTTTATCTCATCATATATTTCATCAATCTCTTCGTCATGTGCGGATCTAGTTGGCATATAACCTTGCACTACTGTAGTAGGCGTGGACTTTTTGTCTATCTTGGCCACAATAATGCAATCACTATGCTGTTTGTAGTAGCTTACCCGCACTCCTATTTTTTATTCATTATTAAACCTACTCCTGTATTACCCCTATTTGATTTTGTATTTATAACCCTGTATGCACCTGACCAAAAGTCTTGTTCCTACTGCCACCGAACTTCACTAATTTCCACTATATCTAACTTTAACCTATCTATTTCCCTTTTTAAATTTTCTAACCTACCTGCCCGATTAAGGGATCCGACATTCCACGCTCCGATCCGTAGAACGCCAGTCTTCTTTCTCCTGATAACGACGCCCTCTTGAGAAGTCCCCGCCCGGAGATCCCAGTGGGGGACTATTTTACCTAAGAGGACGCTATCATCATTTAATAATACAGTAAAGCTACATGCCCTCGGGAAAAATTACGGCTGTAGTTTCCCCTTGCTCTTAGCCGTTCGCAGTACCAGCACAGCAAGGCCGTTTTGGTAAGTGTTAAAAGGGCAGATCAGTCAATCATCCAGACTGTTGCCCCTACAACTACTGAAAAGGCTGCTGCCCCTCTTCAGGAACCACACGTTTGTCTGGCCTCTCAACAGATACCCCTCCGTTGTGGTTGCACCTACAGTACGGCTATCTGTATCGTTGAGGCACGCAAGCCCACCAACGGCAAGGTCCATGGTTCATGGGGGGAAATTTGCAAGTACTTTTCCTTTATTACTATGAAAGCTTCAACGAACTGTTTTAAATCAATGATCTATAAGATGAAACGATAACTTGCAATCATGTATTATCTCAGGAGACCCACTGAAGATGCATTGTAACTAAGCCGAAACGCATCTGTGTGCATAAGATAAATGAAAGAAAAAAACTTAATGTTCAGCATGTAAAAGACGTCTTTCTTTTGAACGACTGTAATTTATAAACAGCTGCTGCGAAAATGACCAGTACAAGAAGCGTGTTATTATTTATTTATTTCTTACATTATAGTCCACTACCTGTAATATAAACGCAGACTGTATTATTTGCATCTCCAGTTAGTGTTATTTTCTGTTATTCGACAACTAATGAAAATACGTGTACAACAGCTGCAGAAGTTCAAGAAGCTTCAGAATGACCATTCCAAGCGTGAACGACAACAACGCCTGTTTAAAGAAACATCTGCACCGCATCGGTCCAACACTATCCCTGGTGAGCACGTGTAGTAAAGAGAAGCACACTAACCACATCTTTGGTTAAATCAATCGATTTGATTACACAAAATGCCTATTGCATGATTTGCTAAAATACAAAAGGTCCCCTGCCACTTTCAATAACATAGTTAAAATCGGAGAACTACAAGGTACAGAAGTTCGTACACACTTTTGAAATCTGCCTGTAAATCTCTCTTAAATAGTAAAACGTAAATACTATGCGTTAAAACTGGTAGCACGTTCCACCTTTGATTTAATCCATTGTGGAACTAGTTATAAATATATTAGAGGTGCCTCTAAGAGAACCTCTCAGATACAAATAAAAAGTACCATTCCTTGAAAGGGCTCATATTAAGGACGTTGAGTAACCTTTCACTGCATTTCATTGAAATTATCTGTTAACAATAAAGTATGCAGTTGTCCTGCTTTAAAATCGACACGTGTTCAGAACAGCTAAATCACAGAATTCCTTTAAACCTCACATGTGACATCTTGAAACTATGAATATGTAAGGTGAAAACTATAATTTCGTAGCTTGTCATTTTTGGTCACGAGTGTGAAATACACTCCTGGAAATTGAAATAAGACCACCGTGAATTCATTGTCCCAGGAAGGGGAAACTTTATTGACACATTCCTGGGGTCAGATACATCACATGATCACACTGACAGAGCCACAGGCACATAGACACAGGCAACAGAGCATGCACAATGTCGGCACTAGTACAGTGTATATCCACCTTTCGCAGCAATGCAGGCTGCTATTCTCCCATGGAGACGATCGTAGAGATGCTGGATGTAGTCCTGTGGAACGGCTTGCCATGCCATTTCCACCTGGCGCCTCAGTTGGACCAGCGTTCGTGCTGGACGTGCAAACCGCGTGAGACGACGCTTCATCCAGTCCCAAACATGCTCAATGGTGGACAGATCCGGAGATCTTGCTGGCCAGGGTAGTTGACTTACACCTTCTAGAGCACGTTGGGTGGCACGGGGTACATGCGGACGTGCATTGTCCTGTTGGAACAGCAAGTTCCCTTGCCGGTCTAGGAATGGTAGAACGATGGGTTCGATGACGGTTTGGATGTACCGTGCACTATTCAGTGTCCCCTCGACGATCACCAGTGGTGTACGGCCAGTGTAGGAGATCGCTCCCCACACCATGATGCCGGGTGTTGGCCCTGTGTGCCTCGGTCGTATGCAGTCCTGATTGTGGCGCTCACCTGCACGGCGCCAAACACGCATACGACCATCACTGGCACCAAGGCAGAAGCGACTCTCATCGCTGAAGACGACACGTCTCCATTCGTCCCTTCATTCACGCCTGTCGCGACACCACTGGAGGCGGGCTGCACGATGTTGGGGCGTGAGCGGAAGACGGCCTAACGGTGCGCGGGACCGTAGCCCAGGTTCATGGAGACGGTTGCGAGTGGTCCTCGCCGATACCCCAGGGGCAACAGTATCCCTAATTTACTGGGAAGTGGCGGTGCGGTCCCCTACGGCACTGCGTAGGATCCTACGGTCTTGGCGTGCATCCGTGCGTCGCTGCGGTCCGGTCCCAGGTCGACGGGCACGTGCACCTTCCGCCGACCACTGGCGACAACATCGATGTACTGTGGAGACCTCACGCCCCACGTGTTGAGCAATTCGGCGGTACGTCCACCCGGCCTCTCGCATGCCCACTATACGCCCTCGCTCAAAGTCCGTCAACTGCACATACGGTTCACGTCCATGCTGTCGCGGCATGCTACCAGTGTTAAAGACTGCGATGGAGCTCCGTATGCCACGGCAAACTGGCTGAAACTGACGGCGGCGGTGCACAAATGCTGCGCAGCTAGCGCCATTCGACGGCCAACACCGCGGTTCCTGGTGTGTCCGCTGTGCCGTGCGTGTGATCATTGCTTGTACAGCCCTCTCGCAGTGTCCGGAGCAAGTATGGTGGGTCTGACACACCGGTGTCAATGTGTTCTTTTTTCCATTTCCAGGAGTGTATAATAAATGAAAAGCACCAGTTTGCTTTGTTCTACAATATTACTTTTATTGCTAACCGGTTTTCGGCTTACAAGGACATCTTCAGACATTTACTTTGGTGATAACACTCAGTAAATGTCTGAAGATGGCCTTGTAAGCCGAAAACCGGTTAGCAATAAAAGTAATATTGTAGAACAAAAGCAAACTGGTGCTTTTCATTTATTATTATAATGTTGTTCTACCAAGAACCGACGGAAGATTCTGTTAAGTGTGAAATATGGTTCCACAAGATGTCACGTGTAAAGCAGTTGATGGTGAAAACAAATGAACCACTCCCAAACTAGTTCGTTTGTCTGAAGACCACACTCACGTTTTAGGCATTCCATCTGTTCACTTTTTAACGATTACCTGCCCCATGAGGAGGCATCTCCATGCTCACCGATAATTGTCGTATTGGAAGTGGAAACTATTTTTTTTACGTAGCCCAGACGACAAATTTCAAAAAGTAGAATTTACTTTAACTGAAAAATATTACTCTCTGGTCTCGTCAGGGGTCAAGCTCTCAACCAGTGAATATCTCAGGTTGGACACCTGCTGCCCCATTTCGCTGCTTGATGAAAGAGAAACAAAAGCCTCCACATTCCGTGCTTCTCGGTAGACCACAACACAGATCCAAAGGTTCAGGGTACTACCCGTAGCCCGCATCTCGTGGTCGTGCGGTAGCGTTCTCGCTTCCCACGCCCGGGTTCCCGGGTTCGATTCCCGGCGGGGTCAGGGATTTTCTCTGCCTCGTGATGGCTGGGTGTTGTGTGCTGTCCTTAGGTTAGTTAGGTTTAAGTAGTTCTAAGTTCTAGGGGACTGATGACCATAGCTGTTAAGTCCCATAGTGCTCAGAGCCATTTTACTACCCGTAATGGGGATATGTTTAGTACTTGCATCTCTGGCAACGCTTCGTGTATCTGAGAAATACGTAGGTGCCCCGTGACTTTATTTATTATTATTATTATTATTATTATTATTGGTGTTTTGCCCTTAAAGAGCGCATTTGGACTAAACTACATGGCCAGTTCCTTTTGCTGCCTTCGTTGCTGCCCAAACTTCCCTCATTCGCTCACTGTGTTTCTGTTTGCGGTCCTCTGTCCATGCTTCTTGTCGGCTTTGTGTCTTCGACTTCATCTTGATTGCCTTTTTGGTTGCCAATATTTCTTTCATCTTCCGGCTGTGATCTTGCTTGCGTTCTTCGTTCCATTTTACGCCTGTTCTTTTGTCACATTGTATCTCATGTAGTTTACTTTTCTTAATGATGTTTCTGAATTTTATTCTGTCGTCTATTGTATCTGCTGTTATGCTGAGTTGGTTCAGGTCGTTTTTTACCTCTGCCACCCATTTGTCGTTTCTATTGGTTACCCAGTCAAAGATCTGTTTGGTCAGTCTGTGTGATGGCATTCTGTATAGGTGTCCATCTGCGTTTTCTAATTTTTTCTGTGATTGTCTCCATACGTTTGTATAGTTCCTCTGTAGGTTTCTTGGTCCATATTCCATTGTTGTTAGTTGCGCCAAATATTTTCCTAAGTATCTTCCGTTCTACTTTTTCTAGTTGTCTGATACGTGTATGCCCTAGGATTAGTGTGGTCTCTGCTACATATAGTGCCTCGGGGAGCACCACTGTGTCGTAGTGGCGTAATTTGGCTTTTTGTGAGATAGACTTCTTGTTGTAATGATTCCACACTACTTTGTATGCCTTGTCCAGTTTAGTTTTTCTTTCTTTTTTGAGTCTCTGTTATGTCCACTCATTTGTAGTGTTTCACGGAGGTATTTGAAGTTTGCCGTTTTGTAAATCGTGCCATACTTTGTGTTCAGAGATGACAGTTTCTTTGTGCTCATAAACTGTGTCTTTTCGTAAGAGATCCGTAGTCCAGTTTTGGAAGCGATTTCGTGTAGTTTTTCAACAGCGTCTTTTGTTTCTTTAATACCTTTCGTGACAATCGCCAAATCGTCTGCAAAAGAAAGGCATTTAATCTGTAGGTTTCCTAAGGTTATCCCATGTTGTGAAGTTTCCTATTCTTTTATTACCTTATTTAACACCGGATTAAAGGAGAGGGTAGAGGCCATCGCCTTGTCGGACACCTGTGCGAATTTCAAAGGGCTCTGATAGTTCACCACAGAACTTTACTCTGGAGGTCGTGTTGCTTAAAGTTTACTCTGTGATATTTATTTACATAATGAATTCTTCGTTCGCCTAAAAGTATCAGGCTAAGTCAGTGTACAGGCAGAAGGGAAAGGCATACTACCGCCAAAGACCAGTGTCTTGTGTGACACTTGGCTGTTCTACTCAGTTCTCCGGTACTTTTACCTTAAAGCGAGCTACAAACCTGAAGAAACTCCTGCCGCGAAGCAGAAAAAGTGAATACGTTTGTATAGCAGCTGACTTTCTAGTAGGCCGCTGCAGCACATTGCCTGGGCGACAGTGTCACGGACCACGATCACAGGCGTCTTAACCACTTGCAACACTGAACGGAAAATAGGCGGAAGGCGAAGAAAGTGAACTTGGTGAGTTTTTAGCGCCGCTGGAAAGTCCGCTACGTGCCTCTTACGGACCGCGGGCAACAAATCGCTTGTATCCGTGGCGCTGTACTGTCGCCCGCTGCTGCTCTTCCGCTACGGACTACCCAGAGGTATTCACAAGTCTGCCCTGTGGGTCACTTCTCATAATGTAAGCAGCTTGCTCAGTGATCCTTAGCTCAGCTAGCTGCTAAAATTTAAGTAAGACATTCCATCTTGTTCATTGATTCATTCATTGCGTTCCGTAGACTCCATCAAGAAGGAAAACCCAAAGGGAATTGCTGTTAGTCGAGGTACATATTGTTGATGTTGCGGCCTTCGGTCCGAAGATTAGTTTGAGTTACCTCTCCCTCTCCAAGCTAGTCTGTCCTGCTTAAACCTATCCATCTCTGCATACCCACTGCAACCTATATCATTCTGAGTCTGCTTACCATCGTCAAGTCTACAATTTCTATCCACGAAATTCCCTACGTTTTAAGCTAACTGTTCCTTGATTTCTCAAAATATGTTATATCATCCTGTCACTTCCTTCGGTCAAGTTTTGCCACAAATTTCTGTTCTCCCCAGTTCAGTTAAGAAAACGGAGGATCGGTTAGATTGCGATCGGTTTGGCTTTAACAATGGCTAAGGCACTAGACAGGCAGTTTTAGTGTTGCGTTCCATAATGGAAGCAAGAATTCAGAAAAATCAAGACGCCATCTACAGAAAGCATTCGTCAATGCTAAGTGATGCAAATTGTTCGAAATTCTCAGGAAAATAGGCTTACTCTATAGGAGAAACGGGTAACATACAATATATACAAGAATTATGAGGGAAACACAAGAATGGTAGACCATGAAAGAAGTTCTCACATTAAAAATGGTATAACACAGGGATTTGCTCCTTCGCTTCTAATGCTTTGTCTATAGATCGAAGTAAAGGAAAGCTTCAGGGTCGTATTAAAACTCAGCGTGAAAGGATGTCGGTGATAAGATTCGCTGATGACACTCCTTCCTTAGTGAGAGTGAAAAAGAATTGCAATATATGTTGAATGAAATGAACTGTCTAATGAGGAAGCATTATGAACTGTAAGTTAACCAAAGGAAGATGAAACTCATGAGGAGTAGCAGACCCGAGATTAATGATAAACTTAGCAAACAAAATTGCCGAGTACGAAGTAGACGGAAGAAAAGAAATGTGTTACCTCAGAAGCAAAATAACCCATGTCGGATGAAGTAACGAGTACATACAAAGCAGACTCGCACAGGCAAAGAGGACATTCCTGGCTAAAAGAAGTCTACTAGTATCCAACGAATTTTCTGAGAACGTACTTTCGGAGCACATCACTGTATGGTAGTTAAACATGGACTGTGGGGGAAACCGGAAAAGAAAAGAATCGAAGCGTTCGAGACGTGGTGCTGTGCTAGGATGCTGAAGATTTGATGAACTTAATAAGAGATACGGTTATCCCAATAAACAGCGAGAAGAGGAATATGTGGAAAAGATTGAAAGAAGGAGGGACGGAATGATAGATGTAACTTCCACGGTACATGAGACAACTGCTGAGAGTAAAAATTGCATTCGGTACAAACAATTAATGTCTTACTTCGGCCACCATCAGCCATTTTGCTGCCAAATAGCTATTTTTATTCTCTCATTTCGTAACCTAATTCCCTCAGTATCGCCTGATTTAATTCGACTTCACTCCATTACCTGTGTTTTACCTTTGTTGATAGTCATCTTACGACCTCTCTTCAAAATATTTACCACCTTGTCCATCTGTTCTTCCAAGTCTTTTCCCGTCTCTGAGACAATTACAGTGTCGTCGGCAACACTCAAAGTTTTAATATCTTCTCCCTAATTGTTAATTCCATTTCCAGATTTCTCGTCGATTTCCTTCACAGCATTCTCAGTGTACAGATTGAATAATATCGAAGATAGGTTTGACCCCAGTCTCACTCCTTTCTCAACCAATGCTAAAGTTTCATATCAATTGACTCTTTATAACTGCCGTTTATTTTCATACCCTATGTTCCCTGCATTGTATCCTGGAAGCCTTCCAGAATGTCAGAAGTATGTTGCAGTGTACATTAACAAAAGAGAGACTGATCGTAGAAACTTAACCTATGTACTCCTTTGACAATAAGCCGTCACTATGATCATTAACGCTGTTCATGCTTATGGCAGTTACGTTTTATCAAAACAACTGGAAATGTAGCTACTACTCTGAAATAGATGCTGCCTCCTCAGTTGGACCATATAGCTGCTGTTTATGTCCTATTAGCAGCTTAATATTTACTTGATTAAATAAGTAATTTTCAAAGAAAACAGTTATCTAAATGTTAACCACCGACAAGGAAACTTAAACGGCTGATGCTCTTCAATTATCTTCATACTTACAGGATGTGAAAGTCAGTATCCGGACGTCAGTACCTCAAAGTAGTACGATGTAAAATGGCTTTTGAAATGAGAAGATTTCTGAGCACTAAGAAGAACGAAATTTTTGTGGCATAAACAAGAAACTACTGATAGCTGAATGTGTCGCTTATCTGTCTTGTATTTGCGAGGTCATTCATCTAATTCTCGTTATTAGTTTTATTTATAAATTCTATATTTATTATAAAATGGAAGCGTTACTTAGCAAATACTAAATCTTAACTTTTTTCCAAAAATAACATTTTACGTTAGTCAATAATCATATAAAAATGAATTAAAATTTAATAACGAAACGTTTTATTGTTAGATGCAACAATTATATACTTCAAAAATTGTTCAATCACTACGAATAAAAAACCTACTTTGTATTCTATTTGATGTTTCGTGTTATTGAGCCGAATGTTAATTTTGAATACTCGCATTTTTAAACGATTAGAAATTAAAATTGAAAATAAAAATGGATATATTTTATTTTCATTAAAAATTATGATTCAGTCTTTTTAACTAAAGCTTCCATTTTATAACTGATATCTAATTTGTAGACAAAAGCAAAAACCAATGTTACTCGTCAGAATCGGACCACCCTATAAATGCTTTGTACTTCACAGCGCTTGAAATGTTGCAGGCTTCGTAGTTCTTCTAGTTTTTTTTTTCCTTTTTGGAGAACTGTGTAGTAGTTTTTTAGGAAACGTAAGTCCTGGCACTGATTATTAAATACAATAATTGTGAATAAAATGAAAGTAGGCCTGTTCTTAAGGTCCCCTCGTGAGTTCTTTTTTGCAGTTTATTACCACTTCTCATGCATCTATAAACTAACGCTGCTGTTTACTATGAAGCTAACAGAAATTTTCACTCATTGAATTTAGATACCTAAATAATTTATAGGCGTGGCTAATAAGGTGAAGGTATGTTTTCAATTTTCCTTTAAAGTTGCTGGTGTTCCATTTTTTTCTTGTTGGATAGGAACTTGATGAATACCGTTGAACAAGAGGGCATAACTCCTCTAACCATAGACAAGAAGGTGAAGCCTACGGGAAAATTTTTCACTGCTCACATTTTGTCCGGTATTCTCCTCAAGCGTTTCAAGAATACGGGTCAATTTGCTTCAACAATGCACCTCCTCTCAAAAGATGCCTCTGATAACAATTTACTGCTAGACTACCAACATTTAAAATCTATGTTGTTGTACACAAACTTATACAAGTAATAACTACCGATTACATCAGTTAAGTTTTCGGTGGATAATGTATCGTAAAAGCATGGTTTTTCGTTGTGCATTTCTAGAGTCCTCTGTTTTCGGAAAAAGTATGGAAGAAAAAGCAAGACATACACATAGCACATCGTTTTTGCTGTTTATTCCAGCGCTGTTATCTGTCACAAATTATATTCACTTCATAACGCATCGTGTTGGAACATACACATCTTTGTTGTTTACGATGTATTTCTGTCTAAATGTCTGATTTGTTACTGAAACATATGAAGGTACACCAAATGTATTCTATTTTTCTGTCCGCGATGACCTCACTGCACAACTACAAACTAATTAAAATTTAAAAGGTCATTAATACAGTACACAAGGATCATCAAGATGCAAAACAAAGGTTTAGGTAAACTGCAAATATATGCGAAATGGGTCTTGCAGTGACATCTTCTGTCACCAATGTCGTACATTTCCACTCATCGGGCCTTTCTGTTTATAATCCACACAGAAAACGGGTAGTTACCATACCTAATGTTCATTTGAAACAGATACTATACGATACCGCTCTTGCTGCCCAAAAAGATACAGAAAAATCCACGTGAGAACCGATGACATGGTTAGCATTCCACAGTTAGGTGAAAAAGATTTCATACAAAAATGCAGTATAACCCAGTCGTTACATAACAATACTGTGAACTGTACACTCGCACCACAGCATACACACTACCCCAACAGGCAAACGACCACCAACAACGTCTGTTCCGTTATGTGAGTTCTATACTTCTTAGAGGGCCAGAGGGCAAAGACCAACTATAACGCCAATGAGCGTGTGGCAAAACACAGTGACAACAATCAATGAATGATGTCAGTTCAGAGCAGCAAATTCCCTTCCATACGAAATTACTCGTAAGGCCTACCACGTAACAGTCCATGACTCGGCCCAACGAGTTTACTGAACAGGAAGCCGCTTCCATGAACCACGTTCCGTGGAAAGAAACATACCATCATGTCCATGTTATAGAGGCCTCTTTCCTCTCTGGGGGCAGTGACTCAAAATCCCCACAGACTTAACCGTAGTAATCACTGCAAACTTCCACGTCGGCCACAGAACACCGATAGCCGTAGCCCCACTTGCCACACACACGTTCCGTTACGTACTGCCCCATACACAGCCCGCACTGGCGTTTGTCGCTGCACCATCCACCATGTAACAACCGTCGTGGCTGCCAGCACCGAGCTCCAGCGATGAACGGCACGCAGCCCATCGACCGCCACAGAGCTGTCCATAGGAAAGATGCGACAACCGGCATACGGGGAAGGCCAGTCCGGATTTAGGACAAATGTAAGAATACACGAGTCAATAGTGGATATACGACTAATCTTACAGCGTATGTGAAAGAAGAGCATACCTACGTCTATAACAATTGTAGATTTTGATAAAGAATATACTCTTGGAAATTCTTAAGGCGGCGTGAATAAAATATAGGGGCTGTAGGTTATCTACAACTTTTACGAAAACAGTGATAAGAGATGAAGCAGATTAACTGGAAGCTGTAGTTGAGAAGGCAGAGAGGCAAGGTTGTAACCTCTGTCTGTACCGCGAGCAAGCAAACTATGAATGAAACCAAGAACAAATTGAGATTGTAAAACATTAGGCAGAAACATTAAAAAGAAAGAGAATATAAATTTAACTCTTAGTATGTCTTTTTTGGAGGCATGCAACCAAGGTGCTGCCTTCTATAGAAGTGAAACGAGAACGATAAACAGTTCACACGAGAATAAAATAGCAGCTTTTAAATTGTGGTTCTACAGATGAATGCTGAAGATAAGATACTTATATAGACTACTAATGAATAGTTAACAGAGCAAAATTGGGAAGAATTTACTGCTCAACTTGACTAAGTCTTATGGCATTTCTGGCTGGAATATCCCACAGGGTGGGTTAAGCCACCTCTCACAGTGATAGTTCCTCCACACCTACTGGTCACATCCTTGCGAATACATAAGAAGTGAATCATATGTATATTTGTAGAGTATAGTGACTGCTTTACAGTCTGTAGTGTGGTGTTATGCCTGCCTCGGTGGCCGAGCGGTTCTAGGCACTTCAATCCGGAACCGCGTGACTGCTACGGTCGCAGGTTCGAATCCTGCCTCGGGCATGGACGTGTGTGATGTCCTTAGGTTAGTTAGGTTTAAGTAGTTCTAAGTTCTAGGGGACTGATGACCTCAGATGTTAAGTCTCACAGTGCTCAGAGCCATTTGATTTTTGTGGTGTTATCTTTGTTTTCTATGACGATGATGAGAGAGAGCAGAGGGTGAAACTCGGTGCCGGTGCAAAGCCTATTCCTCTCTAATGGCACGAAGGGTCCTGCCGAGATTGACGTCCGCATCCGACGGATCACCATCAACAGTGTCCCCCTTATTTCATGACAGACTGCGGAGAGGTTTGGAATTTAATCCAGCACAATGAAATAAAAGAAATTATTCAGATTGTGAAGGGAGACGAAAATTTAATAGTCATGGGTGACTGGAATTCGAGCGTAGGAAAAGGGAGAGAAGGAAACGTAGTAGGTGAATATGGATTGGGGGACAGAAATGAAAGAGGAAGCCGCCTGGTCGAATTTTGCACAGAGCACAACATAATCATAACTAACACTTGGTTTAAGAATCATGAAAGAAGGTTGTATACGTGGAAGAACCCTGGAGATACTAAAAGGTATCAGATAGATTATATAATGGTAAGACAGAGATTTAGGAACCAGGTTTTAAATTGTAGGACATTTCCAGGGGCAGATGTGGACTCTGACCACAATCTATTGGTTATGACCTGTAGATTAAAACTGAAGAAACTGCAAAAAGGTGGGAATTTAAGGAGATGGGACCTGGATAAACTAAAAGAACCAGAGGTTGTACAGAGATTCAGGGAGAGCATAAGAGAGCAATTGACAGGAATGGGGGAAATAAATACAGTAGAAGAAGAATGGGTAGCTTTGAGGGATGAAGTAGTGAAGGCAGCAGAGGATCAAGTAGGTAAAACGACTAGGGCTAGTAGAAATCCTTGGGTAACAGAAGAAATATTGAATTTAATTGATGAAAGGAGAAAATATAAAAATGCAGTAAGTGAAACAGGCAAAAAGGAATACAAACGTCTCAAAAATGAGAGCGACAGGAAGTGCAAAATGGCTAAGCAGGGATGGCTAGAGGACAAATGTAAGGATGTAGAGGCCTATCTCACTAGGGGTAAGATAGATACCGCCTACAGGAAAATTAAAGAGACCATTGGAGATAAGAGAACGACTTGTATGAATATCAAGAGCTCAGATGGAAACCCAGTTCTAAGCAAAGAAGGGAAAGCAGAAAGGTGGAAGGAGTATATAGAGGGTCTATACAAGGGCGATGTACTTGAGGACAATATTATGGAAATGGAAGAGGATGTAGATGAAGATGAAATGGGAAATATGATACTGCGTGAAGAGTTTGACAGAGCACTGAAAGACCTGAGTCGAAACAAGGCCCCCGGAGTAGACAATATTCCATTGGAACTACTGACGGCCGTGGGAGAGCCAGTCCTGACAAAACTCTACCATCTGGTGAGCAAGATGTATGAAACAGGCGAAATACCCTCAGACTTCAAGAAGAATATAATAATTCCAATCCCAAAGAATGCAGGTGTTGACAGATGTGAAAATTACCGAACTATCAGCTTAATAAGTCACAGCTGCAAAATACTAACACGAATTCTTTACAGACGAATGGAAAAACTAGTAGAAGCCAACCTCGGGGAAGATCAGTTTGGATTCCGTAGAAACACTGGAACACGTGAGGCAATACTGACCTTACGACTTAGCTTAGAAGAAAGATTAAGGAAAGGCAAACCTACGTTTCTAGCATTTGTAGACTTAGAGAAAGCTTTTGACAATGTTGACTGGAATACTCTCTTTCAAATTCTAAAGGTGGCAGGGGTAAAATACAGGGAGCGAAAGGCTATTTACAATTTGTACAGAAAGCAGATGGCAGTTATGAGAGTCAAGGGACATGAAAGGGAAGCAGTGGTTGGGAAGGGAGTAAGACAGGGTTGTAGCCTCTTCCCGATGTTGTTCAATCTGTATATTGAGCAAGCAGTAAAGGAAACAAAAGAAAAATTCGGAGTAGGTATTAAAATTCATGGAGAAGAAATAAAAACTTTGAGGTTCGCCGATGACATTGTAATTCTGTCAGAGACAGCAAAGGACTTGGAAGAGCAGTTGAATGGAATGGACAGTGTCTTGGAAGGAGGATATAAGATGAACATCAACAAAAGCAAAACAAGGATAATGGAATGTAGTCTAATTAAGTCGGGTGATGCTGAGGGAATTAGATTAGGAAATGAGGCACTTAAAGTAGTAAAGGAGTTTTGCTATTTGGGGAGCAAAATAACTGATGATGGTCGAAGTAGAGAGGATATAAAATGTAGGCTGGCAATGGCAAGGAAAGCGTTTCTGAAGAAGAGAAATTTGTTAACATCCAGTATTGATTTAAGTGTCAGGAAGTCATTTCTGAAAGTATTCGTATGGAGTGTAGCCATGTATGGAAGTGAAACATGGACGATAAATAGTTTGGACAAGAAGAGAATAGAAGCTTTTGAAATGTGGTGTTACAGAAGAATGCTGAAGATTAGATAGGTAGATCACATAACTAATGAGGAAGTATTGAATAGGATTGGGGAGAAGAGAAGTTTGTGGCACAACTTGACCAGAAGAAGGGATCGGTTGGTAGGACATGTTCTGAGGCATCAAGGGATCAACAATTTAGTATTGGAGGGCAGCGTGGAGGGTAAAAATCGTAGAGGGAGACCAAGAGATGAATACACTAAGCAGATTCAGAAGGATGTAGGTTGCAGTAGGTACTGGGAGATGAAAAAGCTTGCACAGGATAGAGTAGCATGGAGAGCTGCAACAAACCAGTCTCACGACTGAAGACCACAACAACAACAACAACAATGGTGCACAGACTGGTGATCAGGAAGCTTACACCACCATCTCCCCTTCCCTTTCCCGCAAAATACAGGCAGTGAAAATTTCACCTATTATTAGGATTCGAACTGGCTTATCCCGTAATCGAGCGCCAACGCACGAGCGTGAGTAACGATCCTTGCTACGGAGGCGAATAGGAAACGAAATGAACTTCCACAATTGACAAAGGTACCTCCCCATCGCACCCCCCCCCCACCCCCTCAGATTTAGTTATAAGTTCGCACAGTGAATAGGCCTTGAAAAACTGAACATAGATCAATCGAGAAAACAGGAAGAAGTTGTGTGGAACTATGAAAGAAATAAGCAAAATATATAGTAGTAGATGCGCAACATATGCGTCATCAAGGAGATCCTTGGTTCAAGTCATCCCTCGAGTAAAAAATTTAATTTTTTATTTTCAGTTATGTGACAAACTCTTATGTTTTCATCACTTTTTTGGGAGTGATTATCACATCGACAAGAAAACCTAAATCGGGCAAGGTAGAAGAATCTTTTTACCCATTCGCCAAGTGTACAAGTTAGGTGGGTCGACAACATATTCCTATCATGTGACGCACATGCCGTCACCAGTGTTGTATAGAATATATCAGACGTGTTTTCCTGTGGAGGAATCGGTTGACCTATGACCTTGCGATCAAATGTTTTCGGTTCCCATTGGAGAGGCACGTCCTTCCGTCTACTAATCGCACGGTTTTGCGGTGCGGTCGTAAAACATAGACACTAAACTTATTTCAGTGAGCAGAGACGTCAATGAACGAACGGACAGATCATAACTTTGCGAAAATAAAGAATGTAAACTTTTCACTCGAGGGAAGACTTGAGCCAAGGACCTCTCGCTCCTCAGCCGCTCACGCTAACCACGGGACCACGGCGCTCCTGACCTGACACTATCCATGATATTGCCTATGTTGCGCATGGACTACTCAGTTTGTATATTTTGTTTATTTTTTCATAGTCCCACACAACTTCTTCCTGTTTTCTCGATTGATTTGTGTTCAGTTTTTCAAGGCCTATCGACTGTGCCAACTTATAACTAAATCTGAGGGGGGTGCGATGGGGAGGTTCCCTTGTGAGAGGGTACGTGCTGTTATTACAGTGATTACAAAATATAGTCAAATCTACAAAGATCTTAGTAGTAAGAACCTACAAACCAGCATGACGTTGCATTCGCTGTGGTGGCATACATGCATGCACTAATGCGATTCGAGAGTGTCCTGGGCGAAGCTGGCCCACAACAGTTGTAGCAAAATTTCAAACAAATCAGCATAATTTACTACATTACCATTACGTTCCTCGTAGTTCAGTTCTAAACTGTTTACAAATATATTCATATACTTCCCCCCAGCAATGAGTAACCTTATGCCACCATATGTCCTATCCCTGCTGGAAAAATGCTGGCGATGGAAATTTCATCCACAACCAGGATTCGTACTGGCTTACTTTCGTATCGATGCACCGTACAGGAAAATAAGGGAGTGGTTGGATCAGTTGACAGGACAACAAGCAATTGTCAGTTTGGTAATGGGGAAAAGTGTGGGAGTAAACACTGTGGAAGGAAAGCATGGTTTCACTACAGAAATCGGCTGCAAACGGATATTATTTCCAGTAGTTAGTGCGATATGAAGAGGTTCGCAACATAACATACCGTACTAGTGTGGAGAGCTGGATCGAAGCTATCCTCGCACTCAGGACCACAACAGTGACATCTTGCGGGATACGGATCGAAAACTTAAGAAAAAAGAAAAACGTACGTAACATTGACAAGAAAACGATGTAAAATGGTACATAGCACAGTGTGAAGGCTGATTAGGAAACCGTGCTACTCGACTGAACATGCAGTGGCTTCGCCGTAGATACGTTTATGTTTAAGGAAAGTCTGTTGCGGAGCCAAACATCTCAGTGGACACAGCAGACGTCATCTGAGAAAGCTTTCACTGTCCACCACAGAGTAGCCCTGAGCGCATTTGTAAGAGGTCTGTCCTAATGAATAGCCAGCAAGCGCGGAAGAGCAGAACGCCGGAGTCTTGCGGTGTACCGCAATCCCTGGAAAATTACCATCACAATCCGAGCCCATTCTTTCCAACACCCCGCCCATTGCGCTCTTGTCTCAATCGTTGGCCCCTGACGCCGTAATTTTTTCAGCTGTCCGCTGCGTGGTGCAGCTGTTACCTTTCACAAGAAAGGGGGTCTTTTCCCCTCCTTCCTAACAAAATTACTTCTTAGAAACGTAACGTCAACAGCCCTGCAGTTTGGTAGGAAACGTCTTACCACAACTATTCAGCGGGAAAATAATTTATCTGTTACTGACGACAAAGAAAGTTTAGCCTTGTAGGAAGGCACACAAACATGGCGGTGTGTGGACGGAGCACAGGTAGGTAATCACTCTCGAAATTTTAATCAATTGTGAAGGCCCTTGCGTAAGTGGATTGTGTTTCATCACGAAAAGCAGTCCTTCACATCTACTAATACCTGACCGTACAGAATTACCTTTATTGGGATGGATACTTTATTTTGATGTTTAGCTTTTGTCTCATTTGAATTATACAACATAGGGTAACGAAACTGGGCATAAATTTCTAAGTCCACATGAATGTATACAACTGTTGGTTGGTACAGTCTTTTCTACTGCATTTGTTTTACAGTGAAAAGGAGTGTCATATACTATAATACACTCCTGGAAATGGAAAAAAGAACACATTGACACCGGTGTGTCAGACCCACCATAGTTGCTCCGGACACTGCGAGAGGGCTGTACAAGCAATGATCACACGCACGACACAGCGGACACACCAGGAACCGCGGTGTTGGCCGTCGAATGGCGCTAGCTGCGCAGCATTTGTGCACCGCCGCCGTCAGTGTCAGCCAGTTTGCCGTGGCATACGGAGCTCCATCGCAGTCTTTAACACTGGTAGCATGCCGCGACAGCGTGGACGTGAACCGTATGTGCAGTTGACGGACTTTGAGCGAGGGCGTATAGTGGGCATGCGGGAGGCCGGGTGGACGTACCGCCGAATTGCTCAACACGTGGGGCGTGAGGTCTCCACAGAACATCGATGTTGTCGCCAGTGGTCGGCGGAAGGTGCACGTGCCCGTCGACCTGGGACCGGACCGCAGCGACGCACGGATGCACGCCAAGACCGTAGGATCCTACGCAGTGCCGTAGGGGACCGCACCGCCACTTCCCAGCAAATTAGGGACACTGTTGCTCCTGGGGTATCGGCGAGGACCATTCGCAACCGTCTCCATGAAGCTGGGCTACGGTCCCGCACACCGTTAGGCCGTCTTCCGTTCACGCCCCAACATCGTGCAGCCCGCCTCCAGTGGTGTCGCGACAGGCGTGAATGGAGGGACGAATGGAGACGTGTCGTCTTCAGCGATGAGAGTCGCTTCTGCCTTGGTGCCAGTGATGGTCGTATGCGTGTTTGGCGCCGTGCAGGTGAGCGCCACAATCAGGACTGCATACGACCGAGGCACACAGGGCCAACACCCGGCATCATGGTGTGGGGAGCGATCTCCTACACTGGCCGTACACCACTGGTGATCGTCGAGGGGACACTGAATAGTGCACGGTACATCCAAACCTTCATCGAACCCATCGTTCTACCATTCCTAGACCGGCACGGGAACTTGCTGTTCCAACAGGACAATGCACGTCCGCATGTACCCCGTGCCACCCAACGTGCTCTAGAAGGTGTAAGTCAACTACCCTGGCCAGCAAGATCTCCGGATCTGTCCACCATTGAGCATGTTTGGGACTGGATGAAGCGTCGTCTCACGCGGTTTGCACGTCCAGCACGAACGCTGGTCCAACTGAGGCGCCAGGTGGAAATGGCATGGCAAGCCGTTCCACAGGACTACATCCAGCATCTCTACGATCGTCTCCATGGGAGAATAGCAGCCTGCATTGCTGCGAAAGGTGGATATACACTGTACTAGTGCCGACATTGTGCATGCTCTGTTGCCTGTGTCTATGTGCCTGTGGTTCTGTCAGTGTGATCATGTGATGTATCTGACCCCAGGAATGTGTCAATAAAGTTTCCCCTTCCTGGGACAATGAATTCATGGTGTTCTTATTTCAATTTCCAGGAGTGTAGTTATACATCATTTCTGCTGATTGATTTTCACTATACGCATTTATCCTGATAATAATTCACATATGATTCCACACTAATAGCCGAGAGCACAGTGTTCCTTCGGCAGGTGAACAGCGTGTACGTCTTTTTTTGCGTCCCGTTGTAAGTAGGCTGTTTATGTTTTCTCTATGTAAGTAGGCTGTTTATGTTTTCTCTATGTAAGTAGGCTGTTTATGTTTTCTTATTGGCAACGTTACGTAGCGCTCAATATGTTAATGAAATCACTGGCTGTGCTGTGTGCAGTCTGTGGCTAGTTTGCATTGTTGTCTGCCATTGTAGTGTTGGGCAGCGGCAGCTGGCTGTGAACAGCACGTAGCGTTGCGCAGTTGGAGGTGAGCCGCCAGCAGTGGTGGATGTGGGGAGAGAGATGGCGGAGGTTTGTAATTTGTCATGAACTGATATATATATTATGACTTGTGATGATATCAAGGTAAATACATTGTTCGTTCTCTATTAATATCTTTCATTTGCTAACTATCCCTATCAGTAGTTAGTGCCTTCCATAGTTTGAATCTTTTATTTACCTGGCAGTAGTGGCGCTCGCTGTATTGCAGTAGCTTGAGCAGCGAAGATTTTTGTGAGGTAAGTGATTTGTGAAAGGTATAGTTAAATGTTAGTCAAGGCCATTGTTTTGTAGGGAATTTTGAAGGTCAGATTGCGTTGCGCTAAAAATATTGTGTGTCAGTATAAGCACAGTCTCGTGTAGAATTGTTTAAAGGGGACGTTTCATATGTCGACCCTTAGCCTAGGATACCTCACTGGAATCTTCTGATTTTTTCTTGTAGTTTGTGTATTTAGTGTAGCTTTTGTTTATTGCTAGCGCGTAATTGTAGAGAGAATTTCCTTTGTAGTTGCAGTCTTTCATTGTTGTATAGTAAAACAGTTGTGGCATGCATGTAGATTTGCACCAAGTATTTCGCAGCTGCGCTTGCAATTAACTAGATATTATTTTCAGTGCTATGTTAATGTGTTCTCTTATTTTTGATCTTCAAATTGTGTTTTTCTGTGTTGTCGTGTGAAATACTGTGACAATAATGGCGTGTGAAAAACGTAACACTAGGCTCCAAACTAAACTGAGAAATAATAGTGATGACGAGCGTAGCTTATCAGCGCCGCCGAGTAATGAATTTACTAATGTTCAAAGTAGTAATTTGGTAACTGTGCACAGGGAAATGGAGCGGGCGTCAAACAATGGCGTGGGCAGTGAAACAATTAGTGAAGAGGGAAGCATTATCGATCGACCGGTCGGCAATAGCTCGCCTCAGGAAGCCGAAATGACACGACACGATCTCGCAAATACTGTAGATTCAGGTTTTGGATCCTCACCGTTTTCTCGAATAAGTCAAGACACATTTTCTGCTTGTCAAAATGTGAATGTTTCCGGTGTAAATTCACTGCCGAAAAGCACTGAGGAACATGTTTCAGACACCAATGCATTGTTATTACAATTAATACAACAAATGGGACAAACACAGCGAAAGCTTCAAAAGTTAGACACAATGGAACAAAATCAGAGACAAACACAGCAAAAGTTAGACACAGTGGAACAAAATCTTAAAAAGTTAGACTCATTGGAACAAACTCTTGAACAAACACGTGAAGATATAACTACTGAGTTACATAACATTGAATCGAAATGTCAAAAAGTCTGTAATGACGTAAAAACTCAAATTTGTGAGCATTTTCAACCTATTTTTTCGCGGCATGAAAATGCATTACGGAATCACGAAGCAGCCATAAAAGAACTGCAAACTATTGTTCATGAAAATCATGAGACCTTGCAAGCTAAATTTGACTCAGTTGCATCTACCGATTCGGTTACGCAACTTGCAAAAACTCAGGAAAACTTAAAGGACACAGTAGAATCGATTTCAACACAAATGGACACTCTGAAGCTTGGTTCAGAAAAACACACTGAGGAAATGTGTTCATTATCAGAGAAAGTAGTTGAACTTTCGGATCAGCTAAATAATTTATCTACGAAGGTAGATGATAATCTGAATGACACAAAACCGGTAGTCTTTAATGACACAGAACAGAGCGAACAAATTAGGAAACTGAAACAAAATCTGAATCAAATTGATACGCAACACCAAAGAGAAATCCGGGAAGTACAAGATCAGCTGACACAGGTAATACAAGAATTACGTATTTCAGAAGACACTCGCGCTCCAACACGGGAAGAGGAACTTAGAAATACGCAAAAGCCACAAAATAATAACACAGGGCATTTCGGTAATTATGAAAGAAATTGGCAAGGTACACCGAATTTTGAGATGGAACCGCCGACACGACGTAACTATGACCGAGATGCTACTCGCCGACACGATGATTTTGACTATAAGCTGTTCATGACTACACGTAAATTCAAAACATTTAAGAATTCTGGCAACGACATTCATCCACAAGCATGGCTCCATCAATTCTCTCATTGTTTTCCTCCCAACTGGTCATTAGAGCACAGATTAGAATTTATGTGTGGCTACTTGGAGAATGAACCAGCTGTAAGAATGCGATCGGTAATTCACGATTGCCACAGTGAAGGAGAGTTTTACCATGCCTTCCTCTCAGCATATTGGTCTCAAGCCACACAAGATCGTGTAAAACATAGCATCATAATGATGAAACGTTTCGAACAATCTGAATTTTCCAGTCTTGTGAAATATTTTGAAGACATGTTGCACAAGAATCAGTACCTGTCAAACCCATACAGCCCCTCAGAACTCATCCGCATTTGCTTAATCAAATTACCTGAACATTTACGGCATATTATTTTAGCAGGACGTTGCAAAGACGACATTGAAGCTTTTCAGGGACTTTTACAAGAATTAGAAATTGACACTGACAATCGCGGAACGCGAAACCAGGAACACAACAATTACAGGTCACATCCGTCGCAATTCCGCGATGAAAGAAATAATAACTGGACACGACAAGGCTATTCTCACAACGCAAATCGTGACCAAAACAGACACCACCCGTATGACAACCGTTGGCAGAGCAGTAATAGTTACAGAGAAAGATCGCATTTCCGTAGAAATGAATATGACAGAGATAACCATAGAAACAGACAATATGGTAACCAGAACTATTATTATCAAGGGAGACAGAATAACTTTAGACGCAACGGTCCAGCGCGCAGTTACGATTCAGGGAGAAATTCTCCACCACTTAACCGACAAGAAAGAAACTACAGGAGCTATCGACACGACGACAGACGATGTGATCGTAACGACAGACCTGAATTGCATCAGAACTGGCGGGATTTAAACAGGGCAGGGCCCTCTCGTCACGGTGAATTTGTAGAAGTTAGGTCTCCAAATCCCAATAACGGCGCGCGCCAACAAAGAGACAGACAATGACTCGCACAGCAGGCAGCCGCGTGCGCCCACTGGCTAAGGGAAAAATAACATAGACGCTAACCTTGAGACAAATTCCAGTATTCTTTACTGACGTATACCACTTGATAATTGCGTTAATGTTGAACCTCTGTGTACCAGGAAGAGTAAAGGTTTACACCACATTTCTCATGTAAAACCATTTATTGACAGATAATCTGCCTTTTAACTTTGTCTTTGCCATAAAACGTTTCACTTCACGTTACTAGTATGCTTTAGAAACTGTTACCATGCAACAATGTTTGAAGTTAAATATCCAGCCAAGAACCAAGAGAAATTATTTATACAGAAATTACGAATGCATTGTTATTGCGAACAGACGACACAGTGTAATTGTGTGTGTACATTCTTGCTTGTTAGTTGCACGATTAGAACATTTACCAGTACTGCTAATGAGATTTTAATGCAACATTTTGGTTTACTTGAAAATACATTCCGGATTTAAAGTACTTTCTGTGAGATACCAGATGAGACAATAGTTAGTTTATGTGACAGCTACACGATTTTATCACGACGCTACTAATGAGTGACAATTTACAATGTTGATTTTGCGGTGTTTCTGTTTTATATCTGCACAGTTTTTCTGTATTATTCTGGAAAGTAAAACATGTTTTAGTAGTAACTTTTATGGTATAGCTACAAGGAGACAGCCTTTTCTGTAGCACAACAATACGTTACAGCACAGTACTTTCTTCATCACGGCAATAAGCGTAATAAGTATGATATCTATACGCAAAGCATTTCACTTTTGTTTATCATGAGGTAAGTACATTGGCTTCTGCAGAACTTAGCTTTCGGCGGACGATAGCTACGACACTTCCACACAGATTATGTTGCAACAAGACGCACATTTAGCGTTACAGTACACGTATTTGAGTGATTAATTTTGTACTTGAAACATTTATTTTTAAAGATTTTTTAATTACAAAGAAAGTTTTCCGTGATACATTTCATTCCATTGCTGTAATTTGTAACACCTGAGGGCATAATTACATTTATCCTCACGGGGGTACACACTTACTTTGTGTACCATGTGTGTGGCAACCACAAGGAACCCTAGCTATTATGGTATTTGCTTATACAACTATACACATCGGTACCATATTTCTCTAACACACAAATTACACAGCTATCTGATCATGTAACTGAGAGATAAACTTTTTTATTACATCAGTGACAGATGTTTACGCAATTACACAGTTGGATAACTTCACACTTATGAAACTGTATTTTGTCTGTACTTTGTAAACTGTTCATATTTTTTCGGAATCATTGTGATACTATGAGAGCTTTGAATGATGTATTTGGTATGAGATCATGATTTTTAAAATACGTTTGAGGCAGATGACACTTTTGACATGAGCAGAGAATTTTTTTAATTATTGGAGGAAGTTACGACGATTTTGAGATTTGACTGAGGTGTTATGATGTTATTTTTACGACGACGATGTGTATTATGCTGCTGAGGTATGTTTATGATTAATAAGCTGATGCTATATGAGGAATCTGATTATGCTATGTAGCTATTATGATGAAATATTGAAGACGTGTTGATGAATATGAATATGTATATGTGTAATAAGGTAAGGAGTAATGAATAGTGGGTAGGGACTCTTGACTTGTGAAAAAGGATGTTGGAAACCAAGAATCGTACTTTAAGAGTTATGACATGTGTGAATCATGTGTGAATGTATCACAATGCCACTGAACATTTTTTGGACACTGTTATATTCATAGGATTTTGTTTCTACAGATTTGCAACGCTAATTCTTGACCTGTGAAGTATTTTTATGTGAGACTGTCACTTTAGCGAAAATTGCTTTCGTAAATATTTCCGAACGAAAGTTAAGTGACCACCTGCACGTAATGCGTCGCGGGCACCCAGCTGTGTCAGACGCCTGGAGAAAAAGTCATTAGCGCGTGCCTTTCAGAGCACAGGAAGAAAAAAAAAAAAGGAAAGGGAAGGCCATTATCCTGGCCATTGTCATTCCTTTAGAGAAAGCATCGCAAAAACGACACGGTCGAACTTGAAAACATATGATTACACTAGCTCTTAATTTACGATATTTACTGAAATGCCTAATAAAATGACAAGAAATATTTTTACATCTGCACACCTGATTATGACAAGCGTCTTTCTATGAGAGTTGAGAGAATTTCTACTAACTTATGAAATGTCACATGACTACTGAATGATATTTTTATACTTTGCTTTTCGTAGTTGCTTATTTCATTTGACATCTGGTTTCCAGCTGTGTTGCAGCATTGCTTTTATAAAATGAAATGCATTTGCTAATGTGAACACTTTCTGTCAACAGATCTATTAAATAATTATTTTATGATCCACATTCTTTAAAAAAGGAGCACTTGGAAAGGAAAGAACAATAAGAAGGAACTAGTAACTGCATTCATAATTTTCTTTTCAAGTAATTGGTAACTTTTTGGTAGAATAACTTCTTGTGGTGCACCACTTTAATTACATAGATATTAAGATGTGAATATACATTTCCCTTATCTGCATTGTTGTTTTTACTGTATTATTTTTTCTGCTTGAGCTATGTCATGTTTAGATATAAGTTATTGCATTTGCTGTTGCTGTTTGCCAGGCATAGTGCTACTAAATTTCACATTACATTACTCTGTTAAGCCAGTTTTACAACTGATTTTTTTTTGTTGCTGCTCATTGGCTCATATTAGTTGTAATTTTGCATTTTATCTGTTAATTTAGATTTACTGTAGCTTGCTTTGCAATTTTCCAATTTTTTGGTCATTGCTGTTTGTGTTACTTATTTTGTGCTGCTGCATTGCCTCGTCCCTTAGTTTAGCATCTGAGCTCAGTAGATTTAAGTTAGCTTAAGAGGGGGTAGCCTCTAAGAGAATGAGTTGCGATGAATTGGAAGAAATGCATTGAGAAAACAGGTTTAGGTAGGATTTTCTTGGAAATAAATGTTGAGGTAAGAAATGTGTGAACATATAAATACAGAAAGCATGCTTAGATAGAATTTTTTTTGGTGGAAACAGAGGATGAAATAAGAGGAAAGATATATGAAGTTTTGGGTTGGACTGCAGTACCAAATGTTACACTGAAAACGAACCCTGTCCTTTCCTATTGGTGTTATCCCACTATGTGTTTGTGTACCCTTGAGTATTTGTTTTCTTCCTGTCTCTGTGTACTGTTTCATAGAATTTTTTTTCTCTTCTAATACTAAGCTATATTCACTATGAGGAGGAATACTGTTATCCTCAAATATAAGTTGCATTAATAATATGTTATTTTCTTTGTAAAGTTGTTTACAATTCTGTTCTGTTTCAATGTTCATGTGTGAAATTAATGTTTCGAAAACTATTCTCATTATTTTATGTATGTACTTATGTCACTATTTTTGTAACACTGATGTATATGTTTATTTCTATTCTTTTGTAAAGCCTGTACTACAAATGTTATCTGTATTATTATGTTTTTAATGATGTATTTTGTACCTTTGTAATTGTATTCTTATGTTATAAAATTGTAATTGTCACCAGTTCATGACATTATTAACTTGTTAGTTACATTTCACTGCACACGTTTCTGTTGGTCATAGTATGTGGACAATATGTGAGAAGTAGGGACTGTTAGTGTATGCACGTGTGTTAATAACTCAGCAAGGGACTGGATAACAGCATTGCTGGTTCTAAGGACAATTTCAAAAACTTTGTGAGTGCACAAGTGGTGGTTTATGGACTTGCTATATTATCCGCAAGACTCTTCAATGCTGATTGTGCACCTGCACAGTCACAACAGATGGCTGCTGGCCATCTCTTCAAGGACTACAGTGGGTCTACATCTTTGATGATCCATCAATACCATTATTTCTACAAGGACTGCAGTGGGTCTGCACCTCTGGTGGCCCACCAATACCATACTCTCTACCAGGACTACAGTGGGTCCGCTCTGTGATGACTTACCTACCAATACTCTTCAAAACTTCGAATGACTCTGCTGTGGGTTTGCTCCATTGTGGCCCATTACCTGTCAGCATGTCAAGAGCCAGCACTGTCTTTCCGTTGGAAGGACAACACTACTTCTTCAAGACTGCATGGAAATCCACTACTTCTGTGTGCAATTTCTTTTACTAATGAGACTTTGTGAAAAAAAACCTGTGGTTACCGTAATGAATGATCAGGACTGTCTTTATAAACTGTGAGAAAATTTTAGCTTTTGACCAACATTGTATCAATAAGTGTGTGCATTTGATTTCTTTGTTATTGTAATTATGAAAAATTTTATCAAATCATTATTGGCCACTGCCCAAAAAAAATTTTGTAAAATTTTTTGTGGGGAGCATGGGGGCTATGTAAGTAGGCTGTTTATGTTTTCTCTATGTAAGTAGGCTGTTTATGTTTTCTCTATGTAAGTAGGCTGTTTATGTTTTCTTATTGGCAACGTTACGTAGCGCTCAATATGAAAATGAAATCACTGGCTGTGCTGTGTGCAGTCTGTGGCTAGTTTGCATTGTTGTCTGCCATTGTAGTGTTGGGCAGCGGCAGCTGGCTGTGAACAGCACGTAGCGTTGCGCAGTTGGAGGTGAGCCGCCAGCAGTGGTGGATGTGGGGAGAGAGATGGCGGAGGTTTGTAATTTGTCATGAACTGATATATATATTATGACTTGTGATGATATCAAGGTAAATACATTGTTCGTTCTCTATTAATATCTTTCATTTGCTAACTATCCCTATCAGTAGTTAGTGCCTTCCATAGTTTGAATCTTTTATTTACCTGGCAGTAGTGGCGCTCGCTGTATTGCAGTAGCTTGAGCAGCGAAGATTTTTGTGAGGTAAGTGATTTGTGAAAGGTATAGTTAAATGTTAGTCAAGGCCATTGTTTTGTAGGGAATTTTGAAGGTCAGATTGCGTTGCGCTAAAAATATTGTGTGTCAGTATAAGCACAGTAATGTATAAATTGTTCAAAGGGGACGTTTCACCGTCAGCATAGTCCCGAGCGCGCGTAGATTGTTTATTTCCTCACCGCAATTAGTACGAGTCCGTCGACATTGAGTCACTATGGCTCGTTCTTACAGAAAAGCCACCATCAAGATCAGGGTCCAACCTGACGACGCAAGACCAAGAGCCTTCGAAATCGAACACTTTATCCGTGACGAACTTCAAGTAGAACCAGAGCACATCGTAGGAATCGACCTATCCATCACAAGCAGGTCATCTATGTCAAGGTGGTCAATGACGCGATATGTAACACATTTGCATGCCAAAGTGTGAACACACTCAAGTTCAAACGTTCCAGTGTCAGCATTGGGATGGTTACCGTTGTCATGCAAGACGAGGATTACATACAGTACGTGTCTTCGAACTACCTTTCGAAGTGCCATGGACGTGGTCACCGCGGCTTTCTGGCCATATGGGACAGTAATTAGCCCCGTGGCAGATAAATGGAACACCTTCTAGATGTACGCAGACCTCAAGGGCGTGCGAAAATTTAAAACTGAATTAACAAAACACGTGCCATCTCACATAGTCATAGGTGGATTTCGAGCGATCGTGATGTCCGATGAACGGCCATGTATTCGTTCTAGTCGTTGCCAAGAAGGTCATGTATGTACGTTCGAAATGGACTCTGTAACGGCGTACACAAATCTCATTAAGTGAATCAGAGCTACTCTCCATGATAACGGCCCTCCCCCTCAATTACACAGGCATAGCGCGGTCGACCATCACGGCAGACGGAGGACCACTTGCAAGAACGTCAGACAGCACACCCGCGGCAAGTTCAGGACTGACCGGTACCATGACAGAGTCGTCACAGGTTGAGGGAGGTCGTTCATTGACTCCACGGGCAGATTCAGCTAGAGAATGGAACACGAGGCTATGTTGCACCAATCTCTGCTTTTCTCCCTGAGGAAGATGCAGAGAAAGAACAATATACTCTTTCGGAGACGGAAACCCATGTCAGAGAACAGAGATCACGAAGTAAACATAAAGAGCGACGCCGTACACCCTTCGACAATTGCCTCGTGCAGACGTCTTCCCCGGCTGATGAGAGGATGGCCGATGACACAGGAAACCTGAATGACACAGAGTCAGCCTCACTTGTTTCTTTCCCTGACTTCGATGCAGCTCTTTCCAGTCCCTCTGGCAAACGTATCACAGCTGGAAATGACTGCAGATTCAACTCTGGTGACTCAGTTCTCAAGTGCCCTACCTCAGCCATGGTTAACTTCTGGACCTTGGACGGACGGCATTGAAAAGGATTCTGCGCCCACTGTGGCGGATAAGGGGAGGGCTGTCTTCTAAAACACCTGGGCCCCTCTCGAACAGCAGCGAAGAATGGTGCGAACACAGCCTGCAAATATCAGGCCACTACATTTACTGCGACACGGCGGTCCCCATTGCAGGAGATGATCTACAGACCTATCGTTCAGCGATCATCAACATTAACACCATTCAGGCACGTACGAAGTTATCGTTTCTCCAAGACACAGTCAGTGCAGCAGACATTGATACTGTCCTTCTCCAAGAGGAGTAAGTAGATGATTTCCCGGGTATGCAAGCTTCTATGGATCATGTTTCCTACGCCTCACCAACTAACAGCGGTGTCGCAGCTCTCCTCAGGGAGGGCCTCAAGGGGTACGAAGTACGATGTCTCCTCGAATCTGGAGGAATGGCTGTAACGGTGCTAGGCGTCCAGTTTACTAATGTGTACGCCCCTTCCGGAAGGAATTGACGCCGCGAACGATCACTGTTCTTCGCGGAAGGAGTAGCATCGCTCTTTCACGGCAGGAACGACGACATTTTGTAAGGGGGGGGGGGGGGTGGGAGCAATTTCGTACCGTCCAGGTGCTTAGGGATCATCTGCCGCACCATCATTCACCGTGCACCGAACGTGGAACACTCGACGGAGTTCTCCAACTGGTAAATACATGGGAACACCTCCATGGAAATCGGTCGGGATTTACTCATTTTACTAGTCATTCATCTAGTCACATAGATAGGATTTAGAGTCTTCCGTTCTCCGTTCTCTCGCGGCAACAGTGAGAGATGCGGAGGTGTGACCTGCAGTCCTTTCGGATCACGAGTCCTATATACGTGCCTTTCACCTTCGTCGCCAACTGGTGTGACGCAGCCAACATCCCTGGAAATTAAACCTCTCTCAAAAAAAGTGTGTGAAATCTTATGGGACTTAACTGCTAAGGTCATCAGTCCCTAAGCTTACACACTTCTTAACCTAAATTATCCTAAGGACAAACACACACACTCATGCCCGAGGGATGACTCGAACCTCCGCCGGGAGCAGCCGCACGGTCCATGACTGCAGCGCCTACGACCGCTCGGCTAAACCTGCGCGGCAAACCTCGCTCATCTCGCTTCTCCGGTAGTAGGCGCGCCATCGAGGACACATGGAGCTGATGCGTTCGCCGCCTCCCAACGTATCCTACACCAATCCAATGGTGGTTCAAGAGCATTGATTACGTACGGTCGCGAGACTGTTGCTTGGAGGCGGCGCCCTTAGATTTTTACTTCACCGTCCTTCGCGAGTGTGCCTCCCTGCGAGCCACGTCGGAACGAAAGGCGACAGTACAACAACGTGCCAAGCCACAGATCGTAGCCCTTGTGCGCCGACACCTCGAACGGATGATTGTCCGAACGGGAACACACAGCAATGGAACGACGCACCTTGTATGACGTCAATCGAGTACGAAAACTACGGTGAAGAGCGCTGGTACAGGCAATGACTACTGCTGACGGCCGTCGCCTCACTACGCAACGCGGTATTGGTGCAGCCTTCTTAGACCAATACGCACGACTTTATTTGGCTCAATATTCTGATCCTATGACGGTGACAGTATCCTCACGATTGGTTTACAGCACTGTTCCACATGACTTACAGACTGAATTATTAGACGAAATTACGGAAGAAGAAGTTATCTATTCCTTAGGTAAATTAGCTTCGAACAAGTCTCCTGGCAAGGACGGACTCCCTGTGGATCTTTTGAGATGTTATCCTTATTTACTGGCTCCCAGTTTGACGGACATCTGTTGGTAGCTTACATTCCCTGCGGTGCCGCTCCCCACAGCCTTCGTCGAAGGAATATTACACCTGGCCACAAACCGACAGGTGGCGCTCGAGTACCGTCCGCTGACACTCCTCAGCTATAACCTGAAGATATTCACCAGATTGTTGACGATCCGTACACGGCTGATCCCACCTCACGTCATCTAACCACATCAGGCTTCTCTAGAGGGCATCAATAACGTCTACACAGCACTGTGTCGATACCGCATCTCCGCATCTCTGGAGCGCTGACATCACTAGACTTCAGCCTAAGCTTTTGATCGTGTGGATCACGTGTACCTGACGTCCTTTCTCCAACACAAGCGCTACTCGCAGCAGTTCTTAGACGTCGTGATGCGCCTACCCCGACTGGCTACCTCCATGGTCCTCGTCAACAGACGTCTCACGCAACCCCTCCCGATTTCCACATCGATGCGTGAAGACTACCCCCTGTCGACCTTACTCTACTCCCTGGCACTTAACTCCCTCCTTGGAAGTCTCCGTCAACGCTTCCCAGGGCTAACGTTTCGTAGCATCGCATTTCGCTGTACAGCATACATAGACGACCTGGTCTCGTGCTCCGAAAGGGTGACGATGTAACCAACGCACTAAATTCTTGACAACCAGAATAGAATAGTAATTGGATCCTGTTACCGACCTCCCAACAATTGCTGAAAGGTTGAAAGAGGTTGTTCTTAGCATAAGTTAGTTTGAGTTAGGTTAAATAGGTGTAAGTTTAGGGACCGACAACCTCAGCAGTTTGGTCCCTTGGGAATTCACACACGTTTGAACATTTTTTGAAAGGTTCAAAGAAACTTGAGTTTAATTTTAAACACGTACCCGACTCTTACAATTACAGTTGATGGTGACTTTAATTTACCCTCGATACACTATTCCAACAAAAGTATCCAGACACTCCTAAAACATTCGTTTTTCATATTAGGTGCACTGTGCTGCCACCTACTGCCAGGTACTCCATATCAGCGACCTTATTAGTCATTAGACATCGCGAGATAGCAGAATGGGTCGCTCCGCGAAACGCACGAACATCGAACGTGGTCAGGTGATTCTGTGTCACTTGTGTCATGCGTCTGTACGCGAGATTTCCACTCTCCTAAACTTCCCTAGGTCCACTGTTTCCGATGTGATAGTGAAATGGAAGCGTGAAGGGACACGTACAGCACAAAAGCGTACAGGCCTGTTGATTGACAGAGAACGACGACAGTGAAGAGGGTCGTAATGTGTGACAGGTAGACATCTATCCAGACCATCACACTGGAATTCCAAACTGCATCAGGATCCACTGCAAGTACTATGACAGTGAGGTGAGAAAACGTGGATTTCATGGTCGAGTGGCGGCTCATAAGCCACAAATCACGCCGTTAAATGGCAAACGACGCCTCGCGTGGTGTAAAGAGCGTAAACATTGGGCGATTGAACAGTAAAATAAGTTGTGCGGAATGACGAATCACGGTAACAATGTGGCGATTCGGCAGCAGGGTGTGGGTATGGAGAACGCCCGGTGAACGTCATCTGCCAGCGTGTGTAGCGCCGACAATAAAATTCGGAGGCCGTGGTGTTATGGTGTGGTCGTTTTTTTCATGGAGGAGGCTTGCGCCCCTTGTTGTTTTGCGTGGCACTGTCACAGCACAGGACTACAATGATGTTTTAAGCACCTTCTTGCTTCCCACTGTTGAAGAGCAATTCGGGGATGGCGATTGCATCTTTCAACACGATCGAGCACCTGTTCATAATGCACGGCCCGTGGCAGAGTGAATACACGACAATAACATGGAATGATCTGCACCGAGTCCAGACCTGAATCCTACAGAACACCTTTGGGATGTCTTGGGACGCCGACTTCGTGCCAGGCCTCACCGGACGACACCGATACCTCACTTAGTGCAGCACTCCGTGAAGAACGGGCTGCCATTACCAAAGAAACCTTCCAGCACCTGGTTGAATGTATGCCTGCGAGAGTGGAAGCTGTCCTCAAGGCTAAGGGTGGGCCAACAACATACTGAATTCCAGCATTACCGATGGAGGGTGCCACGAACTTGTAAGTCATTTTCAGCCAGGTGTCCGGATACTTTTGATCACATAGTGTATGGTGGAGAAAACACATGTTTAATATTAGAACAAATAAGCCCTCGGTCACAAATATTAAGTCAAAATTGACCGGTTTCGACGCTACTATGAGCGTCGTCTTCAGAATTAAACCAACTGTTTTAAAACATAATAGATATATAATACATTAATAAAATTAAAGTTTGTACTGACTGGAAAGAGATGCAGTACTTACAAGTCACATTTTTAAAAGAATCTAAGCCGGAAAGGCAACGTCATGAATAGTTGTAAATAAGATGGCGAGCCGCTAAGGGCTGCTCGTACGTTACAAAATGTATTTCTGTTTAAAGCAAATAAATATGTAACTTCATCCTATTATTATTAGTGCTTACGTTATGCCTGAATCAGCTTCATCACAATTTCATGTGTCTAATTTTGAATGCACAGTAGCCTAGTTGTTTCTGCGGCTACTAGATGGCGCTCGTAGCAACACCATGTTTACTTGCCCACACTTTCTAAGGTGGGCACCTCAGTCTTGTTTCAACCATTGTTCACTCAAGTACGGGCAGCCCTTAGCGGCTCGCCATCTTATTTACAACTATTCATGACGTCGCCTTTCCGGCTTAGATTTTTTTTTTAAATGTGACTTGTAAGTACTGCATCTCTTTCCAGTCAGTACAAACTTTAATTTTATTAATGTATTATATACCTAATATGTTTTAAAAAACAGTTAGCTTAATTCTGAAGACGACGCTCATAGTAGCGTCGAAACCTGGTCAATTTTGACTTAATATTTTTGACCGAGGGCTTATTTGTTCTAATATAATTCTGAAACGGTCACTGAACCTTAGCAGCTATGTTAAAAGTTTTACACATGTTTAAACCTGGAGGTACGCACTGAACATCATCCTAAATGTGTTAAAAGCATTCTCTGAAAGTTATTTCGAGCAGTTAGTTCATGAGCCCACACGAATAGTAAACGGTTGTGAAAACACAATTGACCACTTAGCAAAAAATAATCCTGAGGTAATAACGAGTATCATAACTGATACAAGGATAAGTGAATACAGAGTGGTCGTAGAGAGATTCAGTGCTGTAGCTCCAATGATGCAGATGATGCTATCGCTTATCGTCTACTAAACTCATCATAAGACAAATGACGGATTCCGGATCATTTGTAAGTCTCCCAGTTTAAGGCCCTTGGTTAGAACTTGTAGACTTGTTAATGGTCAATATCTTCGTTTGATAGCATTCATGCGCATTTCTTGTCGTGTCGGTGAATTTTCTGAGCCCGTGGAGGTTTGTGGCGCAGGTTTCAATCACCGACTTCCTCTTTAGATGTGACTTTATAAGTAAAACGGAATTAATTTTTGTGGATTATGCCCTTGGAAAATTTTATTTTCGTTTTCGGCTTGAGCTGAAGTTCCGATTGTGCCGCCATTCTAGCAGGGCAGGTCTCTGTAAACTAACATAATGGGGCAGTGTTTGACGTTGCGCACTTACCTCCTGATCAGGCTGTGCTTCTCCTTCAGACGTTGTGTGGTTTCCTGGATGTGTTGATAGATATATTAGGAATGAAAAATCGTACTGAATATCGGCCTACCAACTGTCTCCACCTATGATGAATGTATTGCCTTAGTTGGTAGATAAAATGTTCACTGAGAGGGTTATAAGGCTGTCCACCACACCAACACTTTTGGTGCTTAAGAATAAGGGGTGGGTGGTGTATGATACACACTGTGAACTATTGCGTTCTTAATCATAAAGTAATCTTGGATTCCGTCCCTCTTCCTGATCTACACGGGAGCTTTTCGTGGTTTTCTGGTGTCCACTATTTTTCGGTTTTCGATCTTAACCAGACGTCTTACAAGATTACCCTTGCTAAAGAATCCAAGGAAGCCACTGCCGGTGCCACTGACTGGAATTTACATGAATCGAATTTTCTCATTTTGAGAGTACTGAACGTACGATCAGTTTTACTTGCTAAAAACATTCAACAGCCTACATCTCATAAAATATTTCTTTATTTGAGACAACAGGTTTCGACATACTTTGTGCCATCTTTAGGTTTTATAAATCTTTTGTTGTGAAAACGTGTTTATTTCACGTTGAACCTCAAGCCAAGTTGTCGTGTGTACAAAAGTCAGCACATATAAAAGGTCTGTCATAGCTAAAATATTTAAAACCTTAAAGCAACTTGTGCAAAACGTCATGTCCATACACACATCTCTCACTTGGCGTGAGGTTCAATGTTAAATGAGCTTTTTCACAACAATTGACTTTAAAAGACATGAAGAAGACAGCAGTGTCTGACGAAATCTTTTTACTTAAATAAAGAAAAATTTTGTGATCTGGGCTACATTAATCTAACCGGGTGCCTTTCCTCCCTTCTACCGGGGTGGCAGCTGTTTCTACGTTACTCGATGCTGTGCTCGGATATCTGAAGTTCAAGTCAGTGTATAACTACTTGGACGGTGTTGTCATTTACAGTGCCACCTTCTCCGAGCATTTGGAGCGTTGGTGACTGGTTTTGGAATGTTTGAGGCAAGCGGGGATAACTTTCACATCGTCTCAAGCAGTTGTTCCCAACCTGAGGGATAAAATGAAATTTTCTGAAGATTAAAAACTAAACGATTCCATTCCGTTTCAGCCAAAAAAGTAAATTATTTTCAAAAGCTCATAACTATTATCACAATTTTGAAAGATTCTAACTTATCAAAGATTACTTTTTCTTAGTTAGTAGCATTAACGTGGTGGAGGTTACAGGTTCCTCACTTATTCTACCAATTATACACACATGTTCCACTTTGTCCCATACATCGCTGGGGTTGAATGCGAGGCATGTACGTAACAAGTGCTAAATATCTCAAGAAAACATCTTGTCCTAGTTGCAGATGCTACCTGCAGTAGTCCTGAAATTGCTTCATTACTCACTTCTAAACAGGTAAATGAATTAATTGACAGCATGACACAGCAGTAACTACATCAGGCCACTATAGTGCTGTACACAGCTGTTTATTATTATTATTATTATTATATTATTATTAGAGTGGTTAGGCACGAAGCATTAATAGCCCGAACTCGTCCAATTTCTACCAGTTCAGAAGTAAGGAGTGTACCAATGAACTGATTTGCGAACAGTAAGTATGGTGCACTAATATGAACTTGTTGTATTTTAAATGGGCTTGCAGTACGCACGTCAAGCAAGTGCCACCCAATGGAGAGGAGTAATTCAGGGGAAACATGTTTTGCAGCAAGTGTGTACCCTCACTGTGGAGAGTTAGCTGTCTTTTCTGAGCAGGAGTCTGGATAGCACTTGTGATGTACCACAGAATCTTTCGTCATTCATTCTAAAACACACACACACACACACACACACACACACACACACACACACACACACACACAAATTAAATATTAGTCAACATTCATCAGTTAAAAAATAATAGTGTTCCAAGAAAAGTCTTTCATTCAACAATTTAGTCACCTGCTAAATTTGGTGATAATCTGGGGGAGAGGGGGAGCAACGGATGGCAGTGGGGGAGAGAGGGGAGGGGTTACTAGGTTATGTCTGACTGTGCTCAGGGGTAATGGGCTAAGAAGGGCTCGGAACCACAGGTCTATAGTTATCTTAGTTCGTCATGAGATATCTCTTCACGGGCATCTAGTCTGGGCTGAGGAGATCAAGCGAGATCAGTATAGGAGCCGAGATATTTAGTTTCCACCCTCTTAAGACCAAAAAAGAATTTTTTTGTGGTGGTAAGTTCTATGGGACCAAATTGCTGAGGTCATCGGTCGATAAGCTTACACACTACTTAACCTAACTCAAACCAACTTACGCTAAGGACAACACACACGCACATGCCCGAGGAAGGACTCGAACCTCAGACGGGGGGAACCGCGCAGACCCTGACAACACGCCTCAGAGAAGCTCGTTTCATTTTAATGACTAACTTCTTCCGAAAATTCGTTCAGGAATTTGCTGAGTTAGCCACTCCGCTAAACCTCTTGTGAAAGGAAGGGGAGCCGTTTGTCTGCACCGACAGACTGCACTTAAAATCACTTTGAGTAATACCATTTTTTCTGGCTATTTCTTACTTCAGTCAAACCTTCATGGTCTAAACAGATGCCTCTAACTCAGGAATTGCCGCCGTCTTGCAAGGTGGAAAACGGAGGTCATTAGCCTACTCCGTGGGTGCCTGTTTCCAGCTGAGAAGAAATACTCTTCTTTTGAGTTGGAAACGCTGGCTGTCCTCTTTGAGCTAAAGAAATTTAAATACTGCCTCGAACTCCAGGAATTCACACTCGAGACGGGCAACTAGTCCTTTAGTAGGGTTCAGTTTCTCCCATGTAAAACTGGGTGTATTGCGAGGTGAGCCGTCTCTATGTCTGCCTTCCGCTCGAATGTGTGCTACATTAGTGGGTGCGATAACGTTGTAGTGGGTAACATTAGCAGAATGTTCGAAGTGCACGAGGAGTGTTCTTCTCCCCATGATGTTAGTACAGTTCTTACCGATGTTCCATTATTGTTTCCTGACCTTGTACAACAACAAGAGCAGGTCAGGTTGGTCTCCATTATGGATCAGTTGAGAGCCGGTCAGCAAGTTCACAGGTACAAACTGCGGAAGGACATTCTCTACAGGCTCGGGAGCCGGGGTGAAGACCTTAAAGTCTGTCTGACTGCTGTGCTTATCCCAGCTCTTTTCAAATATTATCATAAGTCTGTCGTGGGGACATCTGTTTGTATATAAAACCATTCATAATATCCGTGAGTCCGTAACCTCTCCCACCCTGTATTAAGAAGTTAGAGAAATGGTTGTCATTGTCAGGAATCAATGATGGGTTTCGTTTGTTTCATCAATCCACTCAAGCGGCCGTCCCCATGGAGCAGCCTTTTATTGATTACGCCTGTCCCCTTCTCCGGATACAAGGTGAGCAGTATATATTTATGGTGGATGGTGGTTTTACTCCGGTCACCCTCAGTAGTGGTATTATTCCGTACAAAGTATTAGGCACCTGAGTAAAATTTTCTCTTGGTTCGGTCCTCCGAAGGTCATTGCCAGTGATAACGCGCCTGGTTTTTCTTTGAGGGGGTTTCGGAACTTCCCTTACTGGTCAGGGGTTACACACTTCACCACGATACCTTATTACCCCCAACCTTTATTCACGGAATGGGTTAATCATAATTTAGTCCTCTTTAATTCTCCTGCACTCTGAGGTCAAACTAAATTTGACCTTTCTTCACCATGGCTGAACCTAGCCTTTAATACTAAATGGCTCTGAGCACTATGGGACTCAACTGCTGAGGTCATTAGTCTAACTAACCTAAGGACATCACACACACCCATGCCCGAGGCAGGATTCGAACCTGCGACCGTAGCAGCAGCGCGGCTCCGGACTGGAGCGCCTAGAACCGCACGGCTACCGCGGCCGGCCTTTAATACTGCCAGAGATGAGTTGCATTGGACTACCCCTGCTTCCCTCATGTTTCACTATCACCTCAATTCCCTTCATCAAATATCTGATCCATACATGATTTGTTGCCAAATGATATTAGTCCAGAGTTAATCAAGGGTAATTGGTATAGAGTCAGGGCATATATTCAGAGCGCCCATAAAAGGGGATTGCCACTGTACAAGCAGGGCCAACGATTTGGAACACTCAGGTCGGGGACACAGTCTTTGTAATTTGGTGGGAAGAGGCTCCGTGAGTAAGGCGTCCAGAAAACTGTCACCCCACTTTATGGGCCCGTGTAAGGTGTTGGAGATACCCACTCCAGTCACTCCTAGGCTCTGTAAGGAAGACAGTGGAAATGAGCTGTGGGAGCACCTTAGCGAGGTTAAGAGGGTTAGTGTCAGTTAAGTATCCTTTGTGAGCCCTGCACCCTCTCAGGTTACCTGGTTTTGGGGGGACCTTGAACCGTTGCGTTGTTAATAGATCATGCAACGTCTACTGGAACACGATCATTGCCGTGAAGGCAGTGTGGCACATTTGCCGTGATGAATGGTGTTGAGGCCGCATGGCCGCATTTTTTTGTTTTTTTTTCGGGAGAGCTATCGGGGAAACAGCGCGGACTGCTGAGGTCTCCAGGGAAATGGACTGGCTATTTGTTTTGTCCCCTATGTAATTTCCAAAGTTGCCTGGCTGAGCATCTTCTGAGCAGAAGAGACATGCACTGCAAACGGGAGTGGATGCATTATTCCAACAAGGTCTGGAGGCCAGTGGTGAGTCATTATCATTCACACATCTCCTGGCAGCACTATTTGTCAGTACACGGCAGCTCTGGACGCTCGGTGAATTACTTTTAGTACGGGGCGTTGGTGCCGAGACCACACGGCATTCATAAAGACTGGTCTTCCTCCCCGCTGTGAGCGTGGTAATCGTGACTGTTTCGCTTCATGCTCGCGTTTGTGTCTTGTTGCTTCTACATCAGATTCGTCAGCCAACCGTTCGCGTCTTCCTTCCAGCTATATTTTCCGTCCAGCGTGACTGCTAAATATTTACCGTTTCCGACACATGGCGTGATTTGAAGCTGAAACTCGGTTGATCACTGAATTTCTTTTCAATCAAGTGTGAGTGCTTGTCTTGGGCGAGTTACCTTATCGTCTTTTTACGACTTAGTACAACAGGTTTGTCTACATTGTCAGCATGTAATCCGATGTTTTAAGTTTTTACTCGTGTTACTTAAAAGTTACTTCTCTGTCTTGGGACTGGTTGCTTAGAAAAGGAGTGTGGTGAGCAGCGTATCGAGTGTGCCCTAAGTAATTTCGGATCCGTTCGTTCGGAGCACATTACCGGATGCATGGTGGTTTCATATCAAGCAACTTTAATGTTTTTCTTTCCTTCTAATTAACTCCTTTTAGGAGACTGAATTACTTGTTGCATTTTAGTTAAGCTTAGCCTAAAGACGTTTACCACCTGCCTCTTTTGGAGACAGTTTTAGTACCATGTTATCCTTTTTATAAAACTGTTATTTGCAGCATTCTTGAGTATTGTACTCAAAGAAATTGTTTAACCGACTATCAGTAGTTGCTTTCGGATGGTGTTATCTCTTAATATATCAAGGTCCTGTTGACCTAATTAGAAGTGTGAATAAAAATCTTAATACGTATGATGTTCAGTTCTTATTTTGCGTGGTCCTTCCACTCTCAGGTAACATTGCGCCAGTAGTGCGTACCAGCTTCAGATTTCGTACATGCACGCCCCGTCCAGTTTTCGATAAAGAACTACTACCCCTTCCTTCAGAGCGTCGGGCACTATGACGCCTCGCCACACGTCCTTGGCAACAGCTTCAAGAGACCCTTTTAGCATGTCCCAATAGCATTGGTAGTGTTCTGATCCGAAGCCACCATGCTCTGGCGATTTTCTGCTACTTGCACGGATGGTTGCTACCTCGATTTCATTGATCATGAATCGGGATCCAGAGTGATTCTATGCGCCTCCTGCAGGTGTTCTTGGATGGTGCTTAGCATTGCGAGACAGGCCTGATCGTCGATATTTATCTTTCATACAGGATACTACAATATGCGCGCGCACAGTCCATAATCACCTTCTATCTACTCGCTGGCTGGTGTCATTCACAACTCCATTAACTAGTTGTGCTTTCTGTCGGTGTGCAGGACGCAAAATATGGTATCGTAATATCCTTTCTTAGGCTACGTCTTTTGGTGGAGACTCGACACAGACTCTCTAGAGTTGCGGTCGCCACATATCAGTGATTTTATCTTTAAAATACGTGAGCTTCCCTTATGATGACGCGTCTAGGACGTTAGCTCTTTGGTAAAGGACCCTTATATACTGATAGTAAAACTCTATGCTCGGTTTTGGCCACAACCGTTACCGTCGACCGTAATGTTTCACTTTTGACTGAAGCTTAGGGCTCGCGTAGCGAATACAACATGGCAGAGCGTCGGGTGGTGGTGTCATTTAGAAAAAATTGATCCCAGTTGAGTCTTATTTGACTCCCAAGCTCGGGATCCTGCTGGAAGCTAGTATTCAACTTCCAGTAGGCGAAACCACAAGAGACCTGTTGTCGTTGAAGATTTATAAAATAGGAATAGGCACAGCGCCGAGAAAAACTGACTGACGCTATGTCAGGTGGTTGAAGAGCGAGAGAGGCGTACTTCCTATCCAGCCTGCTTGCTACACAGTAGGACAAACAGGTAAATACGACGCAGTGGTGGTGTGACTGTTCTCAAGTGCCAGCGAAATGAAGACCTGTGATCAGAGTTTCCAGTTCGTGACACGTTATGAAGTTGAGCTGCTTATCCTTAGAATGGAGGACGCAGTCGTAGTCTTCAGCAATGAGCAGAGGACCACCGTTGGTGCAGATAAGACGTGGAAGCTCTTCTTTAAAAAGCAGGGAAAGCTCGTGTCGTTTGGTTGAGCCTGATGGAGCATAGAGGTTTATTATCTGTATTCCATTGACGGTACATGAGATGCCTTGACCATTAATAATAAGGTGGACATTAGTAAATGGAATGCTGTCACACATCAGCATTGCAGTTCTGTTAGAATCTTCACTACTCACATTAAAAATGGCACTATAACCTGCAATAGTAATATCGGTAGTGGTAACTTCCTGAAGAAGGGCAATATCGACAGCAGTGCCGTACATAAAGTCTGCAAGAGCACGGATTTTATGACCACACGTAATCCGGTGAATATTGATTCTAGTGATATTATAACTCTGGCCCTGCATTTGGGGGCTGTAGCTGCATTGCAGCATGAGGTGGCGTTCCCGTCTCGACTTCCGCCTACCAGAGCGATGTTTCGGACGTTACGGGTGGGTCTTCTTTCATGGCTGTAGCCTTAGCAGCGACACAGATTCCGACGCTGGCGTAACACCCTTACTGGACGCGACCGTTTTCGATAGAGTCCGCTTTAGTTTTTCAACTTTCTTCTGTACTCCGGAATGCGCGACAAAATTTTTTTTCGGGTGACGGATGTAAGGTGTCTCCCTTCCCTTTGCCATTCGTGCTCTTGTGATGTTGCTGTTTGAGTTACATTTCATCGTGAGAACACTGAGTGGAGCCCTGCGGTGGTAAGGACGGCACTGTCATTACTTCCGATCAGAATTACATTCCTAGTTTCGCCGGGAATATCGAGGCCTGATGAGTGGCAGATGTAACAGATTCGGCAGCCAGGGTGCTTGCAGTTGGGCATAAGGTGTCAAGCGCAGCTTCCACGTCGTGTGAGGTCGCCTCCTCAGTCATCAATAGCTTTCTCAGATTCACGCGTGTGGTTCTCGGTAAGGGCAAGTGCACCTCCCGGCTCGGTATGCTGAGCAACAGCTGTGGGGTTTGCGTCGTAGTCAGCCAAAACATTGCGGGAGAGCGCGGCAGCGTACCTGATTTCTGGGGAAGTAGCCGGCACTCGACAGTTTGCCAGTAGGCGGTCAGTCGACCCGCAGAAAGAGCAGTGGACCGTACAATGTGAATGTCCACATGTCATCAACATCTCAGTACACTGATAACAAGGCTGTCAACTAGGTAGATGTAAGCGGGCGACCACTTTTCATTAGCGAGGCTAAGGACGGTTCCATACGGACATAGCAATCGTGGCGTATCATCACTCGAAAATTCGAACGTCAGATTGAATATGTGAACTTTACAGATGCCGTAGCCAGTATGTACAACTTCTACGTCACTAATTGAGCCGTCAAAGTGTTTGAAGTTTAGATTTCCACCAACGGAAGTTACAATACTTCCACATAGCTCCGAAGTTTCCAGTCTTATAAAGAGAGAGTTCAAAATGAAATCAACTGAAATCCCACGATATCTTTGTGAGCAGCCTTAAGTTCCTAACGTACCCATTTGTGAATGTCTAAGACAGCAGGACGCAAAGAGTTCCGATCAAAGTCACACTGGATATAATGTGCTCTGCTTAAGTTCCATATGCTACTTACAGAACTTTGTTACGACACCCACCAAGTCGTGAACCTCACGCGACACGTAAAAGCACAGGGACCACGGCGGTGGACGAGAGCCCTTTGCAGACGTCCGATCCTTGCCGCAGCTGCCACTACACTTGATACTAGGCAGCCGTGCTAACCACTACACTACCGTAGCATCGTGGACTACACGTGTCCACTACCCTCCCCAACACAAACTTCAGTTCACACCTTCAACTCCTTTTCCCCTTCTTAAATGGTCAGTACTGATGAGGGTCGAAAACATTGGAATAGCCCAACAGTTTTGTGCGTAATGGGGAAATTCTGCCTATACCTGTGGTGTAGGTAATGTACTGATCTGTGGAATTATATTTTCCTGGAGGAGACATATAAGTCTCAACGTTATCGTTGATAAAGTCCGTGCAGCGGTGGTCGCACAGTGTGTTGTCGTGACGTGGTTAGCACAACTGTCTAGTAAGCAGGAAATTCAGGTTTAAGTCATGGCTCTAACACGGATTTTAATTCATTGCTCCGCCTTCTTTCCTTTTTGAAGATAAGGTTGAGACTCATATGCCTCCAGGAAAATGTAATATCGTTTAGTATAATGTTTTCACACTTGAACGCAAGATATACACTATGTGCTGTCACACGGGGATCTTCTCCCGCGGCGAGTGATAGCATCAGGAATTCAACTTACACTGCCAACCCCATAGAGAAATTGGAAAATTCTAGGGGAAAAAAAGAAATAAAAAACATATGCATAGGAATATGTACCAGTGTCAACGCTGAGCACTGGTCATGGGACAAATAGCTAGTGGTCAGATTTGTTTAAGTCTAAACTTTATACTACTTTTCATGGGGGTGATCCATTCAGTTAGTTCTTACTACATCTGTAGCATATTGCAGTTAGCATGAGCATCAGCTTAAACGGGGATCACAGCTTACAAAGCTGTATGCATTTAATAGAGCAACTGGATCTGAGTATGATGTGTAAGTAGGCTGTTTAGGTTTTTATGTTGGTAACGCCACGTACTGCTCTGTATGAAAATCGCTGACTGCGCTGTGTGCAGTCTGTGGCTGGTTGGACTCATTGTTGGAATATTCGCTTGTGTAGTGTTGGGCACTTGAATGTGAACAGCGTGTAGCGTTGTGCAGTTGGAGGTGAGCCAACAGCAGTGGTGGATGTGGAGAGAGAAATGCCAGAGTTTTGAGCGGACGATCTGGACGTGTGTCCATCAGAAAAAGGAAATTTGTTTAATTGGATGTCACAAAATTATATATATTATGACTTTTGAACGCTATTAAGGTAAATACATTGTTTGTTCTCTATTAAAATCTTTCATTTGCTAACTATGCCTATCAGTAGTTAGTGCCTTCAGTAGTTTGAATCTTTTATTTAGCTGGCAGTATTGGCGCTCGCTGCATTGCAGTAGTTCGAGTAACGAAGACTTTTGTGAGGTATGTGGTCCATGAAAGGTATAGGTATGGTCATGCTTTTGTAGGGATTATTGAAAATCAGACTGCGTTGCGCTAAATATATTATGTGTCAGTTTAGTGACGATCAGAATAAGTAAAGAGAGCAGGCCGAAGTGGCCGTGCGGTTCTAGGCGCTGCAGTCTGGAACCACGAGACCGCTACGGTCGCAGGTTCGTATCCTGCCTCGGGCATGGATGTGTGTGATGGCCTTAGGTTAGTTAGGTTTAACTAGTTCTAAGTTCTAGGGGACTAATGACCTCACAAGTTGAGTCCCATAGTGCTCAGAGCCATTTGAACCATTTTAGCCAAGTAAAGAGAGAACTGTCTGAGTACGTTGTGTATTGCTCAGCTGTTTCTGTATCAAATAACGTAAGAGTTTTCCAGCACTGTCAGTCATAATTTTTCAAAGGGGACGGGTCGGAGGTGCCCAGGCAGGAGACAACTGGCCCAATAATTATTAGTGTTTACAGTCCTGTTGACGATGAGATCCTTAAACACAGAAACGAACTTCTATTTGACTGATAGATGGAGAAAATCGCTGTCCCACTAATCAACCTAAGTTAAGATATAGACACAACTGACCATAAGATCAATAAATAAGCAATTAAGTCAATCGTAATTATTTTACCTACTTACGTTGTTATCTTCTTCGAAGCCGGAACGTTAACCGATTTTTTTTTTCAGAGAATGTTAAGCAGCAACGTAAATATCCGATAAACATTCACCAGATGCGTAATATTAGAGCCAGAGTGTAGGATTAGAACAGAGAGACAATGAATGGTACTTGATCGATTGGTCGTTGAGTTACATGTACGAAGTCTTTTTTGTGGTTAGTGATCAGATTGTTTACGACTTTTTAACAAAAAATAATACTGTGAATAAAAGAGTAGTTGATGAAACCATCAACACATTCTCATTAGTTGCAGAATGGCAGGCGACGTCAAGAGTCTTGATACAGAAGTATCTTCGATGAACGCCAACACTGAGGAACATTTCTACGATAGTAAACCATCTGATTATTCGGGGTGATGTATGTTTGTTAGGAATGGACGTCAAACAAGGGAACACTCACGAAATCTAAACCACTGCAAACGATGCAGTGTGACTGTTCAAACGAAGTCAATAACCATCATCGCGAACTACATAATAAAGTGCCAAAATACTGATTAGGCGTCACGTAGATTTCATATGATTGATGTAGTACGAATGTCTATATGAACATGTACCGGAGACGTTGAAGAGGCATTTCACAGATTTCATGTGTTTAAAGTAAAATGTCGTTACTGAAGACGTATCCGATTCCTTGAGAGCATAAACAAGCTACAGGAGAGGAGATACAAATAACAGAGGAGGTTACAAAAATATCCTATTCCACATCAGAATATACATTCTCATTGTCAACAATGCCGAAAAAAATCAAAAGGATGTACCGTTGTTGGGACAAAAATAGTCAGGAAGAGATTGACTACTGCCGATTTCGTGATAATTCCAGAAAATAACGGCTGACTTCATTAGGCACAGAAGATAACCAAATTGTAGCTCACATACTTTATGCAGTGTAGATGTATCTTGAAGTATTTTGTAAGAGATTATATGGAAGTTGATGAAAAAACAGAAAATTACTTCCGTTACAGACTTCGATCCTTCAGTTGTACACCACAAGACTACTGCTCTAGAATCTACTGTAGACTTCAGAGAGATCGGTAGTGTGGTGCAGAGGCACATAGATTCTGGTGCCAGTCGTGTTGAGAAACAGTCAAAAACGCTAAAACTGAGCATTCCACCAGGGTTTGATGGATTCCTGTCAGAGCTTAGCATCTTAAGATTGTCGTCACTGACAAGTGCATACTATTCAAAATTAATATACTGATTCAAACCGTCATATAATGCGAGATTTATACGAATTTTATTAGCAAACGTCTTTGGAATGGGCTAAGAAACCACATGTAAGACGTCGTTAATGATCTACAAGCGCCAGATACTAGTCCAGCAAGAAATAGATAAACCTTTACTTGGTAATATGTCAGCACTATATGAATGGCTAATCTGCCTATTACTTGTAGCTCCTGCCACAAGTCACCGCTGCTCTCACAACACCGCAGTCCCTGGCAGCAAATTAAAAATTCCAAGATGGTAGAAAGCTATGATCCCCATATCTATCATGTGACAAGCCACACTCCCATTATCAGTGGCGTCATCATCATCATCATCATCATCATTACGTGACAATCCATGCACTCGCCTCTTCCTTTCCCTACCCTTCCCCCCTAGTTTGAGCCTATAGGAGCATAGTATTAAAACTAAACAGCCAATAACAGTGTAGTACTTAAGAGACCCTTAAAAGAAAGATCCAGTCGTAATGTAGCTCCTGAACAGTCTTCTTAGCCATGGTCAGAAACAGTAGATTTATTGAATTTGTTTTATCATGTAGTATTCACACGTCTAAAATACGACCATCGACACACACACACACACATACACACACACACACACACACACACACACACACACACACACACACACACACATACAAACACACATACATACGTACGTACATACACATGCAATTCGTCATCCAAGATGCTGCCTGAAACATGATTGGGGATTCTAAGATTAAGCTTCTCCGTGCTATTTCCGCATCTAAATTCTTATAAAATACATTTGGCTTAAAAAAAATTAAAATAAAAATAAGCTAAACAGACAGCTGACATTTCGTGTTAGGTATGAATGAGGCTATGTAGCAAAACTAACCCGACAAAACGTGTTTCCTAAGATACGATTCTAAGCAAGCAGGCACACTGCTAGCTACTGGAAGGATGCATTTAATTGTATTATTAGCCTTACTTGGTGTAAAACGCCTTGAGCTCTCAAACTAAATATTTCCAAACGTAAATTATTCTATTATTCCTGTCAAATGTTACAAAGGTATCTTCTCGTCTGAAATAGGTAAAGGACGTTAGCATTTCAGTCTGACACTAAGCTGTTGGTTGTCCATAGAACCAACTGTTGTTACCTTCGATTTTTAACCGTTCTTCAGTACCTTTAAGCTAAGCAAGCACCATTTTAGGGAGAAGCAGATAATGCATCATGTTCTATACAAGAAAATATAGTCTTTGATGTTAATTGCCAACTACTGCTTTTTATCAGAAATGATACAGGCCTACTCGAGGCTATGCGCGAAAACAAATTTTGAGAAAGCCCTTAATATTAATCAATTAAAACAGTGGAGTCAAACTCTCTAAAACGTTTACATACTCTCTTCACCATACTCAATCACTAAGTAACACCAAAAATGTGATCGTAATGCTCCATAGTATGACATGTAAAAATCACAAGACAGTAACAGACAAATGTACTGACAAATCAAAATTTTAGGAAGGAAGGAGAAAGGTGTTTTGATGAGGTATTTACTGCAGTGCAACACTTAAACTGTACATTTCCATAGTTCACGAGGCATGTCACAGGAAATGCTTACACATTGCGCAATGCGACCAAAGACAGTGATTAAACAAGATAGGCCGTCCAGGGTGGCCGAGCGGTTCTAGGCGCTACAGTCTGGAACCGCGTGACCGCTACGGTCGCAGGTTCGAATCCTGCCTCGGGCATGGATGTGTGTCATGTCCTTAGGTTAGTTAGGTTTAAGTAGTTCTAAGTTCTAGGGGACTGATGACCTCACAAGTTAAGTCCCATAGTGCCCAGAGCCATTTGAACCATTTGAAAACAAGATGGAGATTAAACATGGCCAAAGATAATGGTGGTACAGGACAGAGATGAAAAGTCTATATCTCTAAAATACAATCTTTGCCACCAAAATAATATTGTCATGGTAAGTAACTATTCTGAGCACAAAAACTCAAGCACAAACGGGTTGCTTACCACAATACACAAGTATAGTTACAGATGTCTGACCATGAACAAAAATTAGAATTTTGCCAAACTATTTGTGATTTTCTGCACAAAACAAACATGGAACTTCTGTCGTAATGTACTTATTCTTCAAAACGTCTTTGAAAATACTTCTCTAAAACTGTTGTAAAAGTAAAACATTATATCGACATAATGTTAGGGCGTTAACTTCATCATAAAGTTCAAGACGTAGCCATCTTTTGCTTTCGCACAGTGCAAACTACATGAAGTGGCAGTCTTTGTGTTATTGACATAACTGTGAAGACATTTTACTTGCGTAAAGAACATTGTGAACTGAATAAGCGTCATACAACAATTTAGACACTCAAAACATTTAAATGGAAGTCCATTGCGATTTACACCAATCGTGGTACAACAGTCGAACATTGGACGTTCTCAGGAGCTCCTCTATCCGCATTACTCAAATTTTTGGATAGACGCTTTTGTTCATGATGTAGAAACAAATTCATATAAGTTGGATATTTCTGAGAATGACTATGATGGGTACTCTGGAGTTACATTGTGACTGGATTTTCCATTTTAAGGGCCACTAAAATATTTGACTGGCTGTTTCATTTTAATACTGTGCTGTTATGGGCTGAAATGAAGATGGGTAGGGTAGGGGAAGGAGGACGTGAGTGTATGGCTTGTCACATGATGGTGATGATGATGATGATTATGATGAAGATGATTATGTCACTGACAAAGGGAGATCGGTTTGTCACGTGATAGATAAGGGGTGCGTGGCTGGCGGCCAATTTGGATTTTAGAATTTCCTGTGAACACTAGCGACAGCAGAGCCGAAATGGCAGCTCAGTACTCGAACTTTGCATCATTCTCCGTAGATATGCCTACTGGCAGCTTACATCAGTAGATATATACACTCCTGGAAATGGAAAAAAGAACACATTGACACCGGTGTGTCAGACCCACCATACTTGCTCCGGACACTGCGAGAGGGCTGTACAAGCAATGATCACACGCACGGCACAGCGGACACACCAGGAACCGCGGTGTTGGCCGTCGAATGGCGCTAGCTGCGCAGCATTTGTGCACCGCCGCCGTCAGTTTCAGCCAGTTTGCCGTGGCATGCGGAGCTCCATCGCAGTCTTTAACACTGGTAGCATGCCGCGACAGCGTGGACGTGAACCGTATGTGCAGTTGACGGACTTTGAGCGAGGGCGTATAGTGGGCATGCGGGAGGCCGGGTGGACGTACCGCCGAATTGCTCAACACGTGGGGCGTGAGGTCTCCACAGTACATCGATGTTGTCGCCAGTGGTCGGCGGAAGGTGCACGTGCCCGTCGACCTGGGACTGGACCGCAGCGACGCACGGATGCACGCCAAGACCGTAGGATCCTACGCAGTGCCGTAGGGGACCGCACCGCCACTTCCCAGCAAATTAGGGACACTGTTGCTCCTGGGGTATCGGCGAGGACCATTCGCAACCGTCTCCATGAAGCTGGGCTACGGTCCCGCACACCGTTAGGCCGTCTTCCGCTTACGCCCCAACATCGTGCAGCCCGCCTCCAGTGGTGTCGCGACAGGCGTGAATGGAGGGACGAATGGAGACGCGTCGTCTTCAGCGATGAGAGTCGCTTCTGCCTTCGTGCAAATGATGGTCGTATGCGTGTTTGGCGCCGTGCAGGTGAGCGCCACAATCAGGACTGCATACGACCGAGGCACACAGGGCCAACACCCGGCATCATGGTGTGGGGAGCGATCTCCTACACTGGCCGTACACCACTGGTGATCGTCGAGGGGACACTGAATAGTGCACGGTACATCCAAACCGTCTTCGAACCCATCGTTCTACCATTCCTAGACCGGCAAGGGAACTTGCTGTTCCAACAGGACAATGCACGTCCGCATGTATCCCGTGCCACCCAACGTGCTCTAGAAGGTGTAAGTCAACTACCCTGGCCAGCAAGATCTCCGGATCTGTCCCCCATTGAGCATGTTTGGGACTGGATGAAGCGTCGTCTCACGCGGTCTGCACGTCCAGCACGAACGCTGGTCCAACTGAGGCGCCAGGTGGAAATGGCATGGCAAGCCGTTCCACAGGACTACATCCAGCATCTCTACGATCGTCTCCATGGGAGAATAGCAGCCTGCATTGCTGCGAAAGGTGGATATACACTGTACTAGTGCCGACATTGTGCATGCTCTGTTGCCTGTGTCTATGTGCCTGTGGTTCTGTCAGTGTGATCATGTGATGTATCTGACCCCAGGAATGTGTCAATAAAGTTTCCCCTTCCTGGGACAATGAATTCACGGTGTTCTTATTTCAATTTCCACGAGTGTACATAAGACGCCTGACAGATAACTGAATCACCCGGAAGAGGAGGAGAAAACAAAATGATATATCATTACTTGAACTCTTATGTGATGTTTCAGCTATTATATAACCGAGTTACATTTACAAAGGAGTTGGTAGAATGAGTCTACTTATCAGTATGGCGTTGCACCCCGTCTTGCCTGCATGCACATACTGATTCGGTTCGGAAGTTTGTCATAAAGCTGTTGTCATAAAGTGATGTGAGTGTTTCATCTTTTTTTCAGGCAGTGTGTTTTACCATTCGGCTGTTCCTTTTGTGGCATTTCATTTAGATATTCATTTCACGATAAACTTGAAGAGGATGAACATATATATATATATATATATATATATATATATATATATATATATATATATATTCCTCTATGGTATAAAAGGAATTGTTAAGGAGCGTCTTCTTTAATCTATGTTCGAAAACATGTGTGCTATCTGTCAGAAGTTTATTTTCCATTGGCAGATTCTCAAAGGGTGTATTTCACCGCTCTCATTCAGATTCATTAAAGAGTAATGCAGATCCTTTTCCCTACTACTGTTTTATTTGTGAGGACCTCTTACATTTTCAAATTCATATGGACAGTTCTAACAATTTTCATATTTGAACACTGTGCAGCTGTGGTTAATATTCCCAGCTTCTTAAAGAGACGCCATTAAGATGAATGTATGTGAATCCCATAGACAATTGTATCTCAACACAGAGATAGATTCCCTGCTATGGCTATGTGTGTCAGAAGACAAAGGCTGGTTATGTACTCAGCTACGAGAAACGGTCAAGCTACCTTCACCTACAGTGAGGGAAAGTTTCGGTCCGTAGGAGACCTTGCCCTTGAGCTAAGACACTGTAGAAACTCTCCTACATAACTGGCGGCACTACGTGCAACTTCAAGCGATAATAATGAAGGAACAGCTTATTTTAAAAACAGCCGACCATATTGTAAAACTTCCTCATACTGACTTTTCATATTTACAATATTATTTGTTACCAAGAACTTTGGAAAGAGACACAAATGGGTCAGACAAATGTTACAAATGTCGGCAGGGGATAGCCGAACTCTGACGGAAATTAGTCCTGCTCGGTAAGTGGACAACTGTTACGTGTGGTCATTAAGCTGTCTACCTCGGTACTAGTGTCACGTAACTGGTCATCTAACGAAAAATTACAAGTCTGTGCTCAAAAGCGAAATACCAGCAGTGCTGGATATTGAGATCACGGGATATTGGTATCAATATCGTAACATCGACTTATGGAGTTTCAGCGACTCTCACGCGGCGCTAAATTCACCATACCGCCTGAAATAAGTGGTTCCTTGTTTTACACAGCTTCATAAATAAATAAAGTAACATCTGTTTTCTTAAATCAAAGATATTGAAAAATCTCATTGTTAAAAGCATATATATTGTCTCTCTTAATAATGCTCAGGCACATTTTCGCTGTCTTCTCGGCAGATATTTGAAATTTAGTTTTTCTGTTGTGTAGATGGAGTCGGTTCAAACAAAAACTGCTTATCACATGATTCATGCGACGGCCAGTCTCAACGGAAAGCGTCGGCTTGTTTCTCGTTGCTAACAAACTAATTTTAAGATGAGATTTTGCGTGACCGTCTGACAGGGTGGTCCCAAATTAGCCTATTTCGACTTTCCTTTTATCGATATCTACTGACAGTTCCTGTAAAACAGGAAGAATAATCCGAGGAACAGAGCTGCTACTTGGCGGTAGCAGTCAGCGTGGGCCGTGAGTAGCTGCTGGAGTACTGCCCGTTCATCGCACTTTACTGTCCTGTTAATAGATACTGGTAAAACGAATACCACGCTCCACTAATATGGGAGCGCTCTGTTGAATGGCAGCATAATATACCGCTTTAAAAATCATTTTCCTTTTAACGGGAAACAACCAGACGCTTCCAGTTGATGCTAGGAGTCGCATGGTACATGTGATGAGCAATATTCGTTTGGTCCAAGTCATGCGTAACACTGCAAAAATGAACTGTGTTTAACTGCAGAAACAGCACAGAAAACGCGCCTGGTGGCTCTTAGAGGAGACACACGGTACATCGTGCCTGATAAACAGAGATAAGCCAGCAGAAGACACGGTTGGGTATCTTTGTAACTTCGCATACGTACAAATCGTCGGCTGGTATGCAGATCATAACTGCAATTTTGTGTGACGGATGGAACGGCCACCAGAGTACATTAGTGTTGTGTTATTTAGTGTTGTTAGTATTTCAGGCAATTCAGTTGAAGAGGAATGAACATCTTTAAAAAGGTCAGTCACAGAAGTTGTAAAGAGAAAAGTAGGTAGAAAGATGGTAACAGCGAGGCAACCATGGGTAACACAACAAATGCTTCAGTTGATCGCCGTGGGAAGGAAGTACAAAAATGTTCAGGGACATTCAGCGATAGAGAAAGAAGTCAATTAGGTGGTTCAAATGGCTCTGAGCACTATGGGACTTAACTTCTGAGGTCATCAGTCCCCTAGAACTTAGAACTACTTAAACCTAACTATCCTAAGGACATCACACACATCCATGCCCGAGGCAGGATTCGAACCTGCGACCGTAGCGGTCGCGCGGTTCCAGACTGTAGCGCCTAGAACCGCTCGGCCACTCTGGCCGGCGAAGTCACTTAGGAATGAAGTAAACAGGAATTACATGGAAGCTAAGGCGACATGGGTACATGAGAAATGTTAAGAAATCGAAAAAGATATTATTGTTGGAAGGACTGACTCAGCATACAGAAAAGTAAAAGTATCTTCGGTGAAATAAAAGCAAACACTGTAACATTAAGAGAGCTATGAGAAGTCTACTGTTAAATGCTGAGAAGAGAGCGAATAGGTGGGAAAAGTACATTGAGGGCATCCATGAGGCGAAAGGCTAGTGTGATGACGTGACAGAAGAAGAAACAGGAATTGACGGAGAGAAGAAAAGAGAAGTGTTAGAGTTTAAAAGAACTTTGGCGACCTAAGGTCAAATAAAGGAGAAGGGTAGACGACATTCAAAACATTCCAGAACTTCTAAAATCACTGGGGGGGGGGGGGGGGTGGCAACAATGGCAATAAAACGACTATTCAAGTTGGTGTGTAGAATGTGTTGAGACTGGCAGTATGCAATCAGACTTTCAGAAAATATCATCCATACAACTCCGAGGAAAGCAAGAGCTGACAAGTGCGATAAAATCAGCTTAAGAACTCATGCAAAAGTAGAAATGAAAAACAACATTGAAGGGTTGCTCTGACATTGCGTTTGATAATGGAAGCAAGAATGAAGAAAAATCAAGGCGCGTTCATAGAAACTGTCGACCTGGAAAAAGTGTTCGACAATGTAAAATGGTGCAACACATCCGAAATTTTGAGACAAACAGGGGTTGATGTACAATATGTACAAGAACCAAGAGGAAACAATAAGATTGGAAGACCAAGATCGAAGTGGTCGGATGTAAGACAGGGATGTAGTCTTTCGCCCCTACTGTTCAATTTCCACATGGAAGAATCAATGACGGAAATAAAAGGCTGGTTCGAGAATGAGATTAAAATTCAAACTGAAAAGATATCAATGATAAGATTTGCCGATAATGTTGGTATCCTTGCTGAGAGTGAAGGAGAGTTACCGGATGTGTTGAATGGAATCAACAGTCTAGTGAGCACAGAATATGGACTGAGAGTACATCGAAGAAAGACGAATGTAATGAGAGGTAGCTGAAATGAGAACAGCGGTAAACTTAACATCAAAATTGCGGATCACGAAGTAGACAAAGCTAAGGAATTCTGCTACGTAGGCAGAAGAAAACGGAAGAGGACATAAAAAGCAGACTAGCACTTGTAAAGTGGACATTCCTGGCCAAGAGAAGTCTGCTACTACAGTGTGATTCTAATAACTGTAGCGGTTTCCCGTGAATAGTGCGCCCAGCTTTCAGTAGCTGGTTCGCGGTGAAAGCGCCGCCTCCGCCGCTGCGCGCGTTATGCCGGTGGCGGCAGTTTTTGCTGGTCGGGACACAACTGCGATGCAGCCTGCCGTGTCCTTCCGCCCACGCCAGTCACACTGGCGCCAAACTGCTGGCCGTGACGGACTTTAACGAAGCGCGGCGGAAACCCATGACGTCCCGCATCGCATTACTGCTGCCAATCGAGGAATGCGCCGGACAAACGGAGGAGGAATGTCTGTGCGCTGGCAATGCGGCGGTTGGGGAGCAAACACGGAAGTCCAGCAGCACCGCAGTGGCAAGCCGACGGCACGCGTGTCATTTTGCTCACGTAATAAACAACGAAAGAAGTTAATCAAAGTTCCAGAATTGAGTAAGAATATAAATACAGTTTGTAATGTTATGTATGCCTCACTGCTTTTTCTTAAAACTAATTTGTTCCTGATTTTATTCTGAGAAGCTCAGTAATGTATGTAAATACCGTGAATGTAAATGTGATTCAAAAAGTACTTGAAGTGAAGTGAAGCGTAGCTGGACAGCAAGAAACTCTTTAGCGCGCAGTCCCCACAACGATAGTAGTTGTGAATCTTTGAGTATGGTCTCTAAAAAAAGACAATTGATTTATTAAAAAAAAGAGGACTGTTAATCTGCATCTTGTGGAAAGAGGGCGTGTTGCTAGGCATTCGCTCAGAACGTATTGTTACATTTAATGAAAATTGATATTTTAGTGATAAAACCGAGTAAAGTATGTGTAAGAGTTGCAAAACATCTATGTATACAAATTTGCTGGAAGTGAAGAATAGAAATATCTTGTTTTAGGAAAAGAAGGTGAACTTCATTGTCGTCGCCGTGTATCAATCGACAGAATTGTAAGTGTACAAAGTTCACTAAAATAAAGGAAAAGAAATGCATTCTCTATAGTTTTCATTCAATAAGTAACAACCTCTCATAATTTTTTAATTACAGTAGTTGCATTATGTTCTTGTACAATAGTATGGTGCTGAACTCCACTGACCAATTTTGATGTAGCAGAACGTGTAGTTTGAAGGAAGCTTGCGTGCCAAGCAATCTCCTTTTCTCACGAAAAGCAGATTGCTGTCTGATCTTATTTACTTACAACAGTGGTCCCTTAGGTACGAAAAGCTACGAAAACTTGGGCTCAGAGCTATCCGCAGTACGGCCAAGTAACTAACAGAGTCGTATTTTAAACCTTAAAGAACAATAACTTCCTCCAAATTGTAATACGTCACCAACTGGTGCAGAAGCTGATCATTGAAGGAGGCACCAACCAAAATTCACGTACCAGTTAAGACTTAAAGTAAAAATCTCAATCAGAAATCAATCTCTCTCTCTCTCTCTCTCCAAACACATATATAAATATTCATATTATTAAGATTAAAGTCATTTTATAAATTGCAGAAGATTCTCAACCACCTTCCTGATGTGATCGGAAGGTGCTAACCAACGAGAGTGTTGTGGAACGTCAGAACACAATGCAGGTGAGCTAAAGACTACTCATCAAACGATAATCAGTGAATCGATCGTCAGAAGTGAAACGGAGGGCGTACCTCGAGGAACTGTCGTATTGTGCTTTTCAGTTCAAAGGATGGTTGCATGCAACTCTCCAAGCTTTTCCATCCTGTACAAGCTTCTTCATCTCCGAAGAACTACACAACCTACATCCTTTTGAACATACTTACTGTATTCATCACTTGGTCTCTCTCTACAATTTTAACAAATCACGCTCCCACCAGTACTAAACTGGTGATTCCTTGATGTCTCAGAATGTGTTGCAACAACCAATCCCTTCTTTTGGTCAAGTTATGCCAAAAATTGCTTTTCTCACCAGTTCTATCACTCGTTACGTGATCTACTCATCTATTCTTCAGATTTATTCTGTAGCACCACATTTCAAAAGCCTCTATTACCTTCTTGTCTAACCTGTTTTTGTCCATGCTTCACTTCCATACATGGCTACACTCCATAGAAATACTTTCAGCAGAAACTTCCTGATACTCAAATCTATACTCAGTATTAACAAATTTCTCTTCTTCAGAAACGCTTTTCTTGCCATTGTCAGTCTACATTTTATATCCTCTCTATTACGGCCATCGTCAGTCATTCCGCTAACAAAACAGCAAAATTCATCTGCTGCTTTAAGTGTCTCATTTCCTAATATAATTCCCTCAGCATCACCTGATTCAACTAAATTCCGTTATTCTAGATTTTCTTTTGTTAATCTTTCTCTTACATCATCTTTCAAGATACTGTCCATTCCGTTCACCTGCTCTCCCAAGCCCTTTGCTGTCTGCGACAGAGCTATAATGTCATCGGCGAACCTCAAAGTTTTCATTTCTTCTCGCTGAACTTTAAATCCTACTCCAAATTTTTCTTTGGTTTCCTTTACTGCTTGCTCAATGTACATATTGAATTATACCAGTTACATGCTACAGCCCTGTCTCACACCACTCTCAAACACTGCTTCTCTTTCGTGTCTTCGACTTTTATAACCGCCATTTGATTTCTGTATGAGTTGTATATAATCCTTCGTTCCCTGTATTTTACCCTGCTATCTTTAGAATTGCAAAGAGTTTATTCGAGTCAACCCCCCCCCCCCCCCTCACCCCAAAGCTTTAAACGTAGCTTTGTCTTTCCTTAACTCTCGCAATACCATGGGAGGGGGGGGGTGGATCCTTTACGCCCACGCTTTGAACGTATTGTTATCTAGTTAGCTACTTCAGCAAATTATGTTCATTGTTGTTGATTTTAATTCTCAGCATACTTTTTAAAGAGATACTGAGATGTATGCAAGACGCTGAACATGGGCATATTGAATACGACATGCATTACAAATGTGCCATGTATAACTGAGACTTAAATTTTCTGGTTAATTTGTCTGAAAAATTTAAAACATATGTGTCATCAAAAACAATAAACATTTTCTCAAAATTTTGAAACGTTAAGTAACTAAGTAGATAAAAATATGTTCAGCAGTAATTAAATAGTCATTATCTACAATTTTTACCCTCAAACATCTCTTTATCACCAAATTAACCATTCTTTGTCGTCTCAGGTCGTGTCCTATCAAACTGTAGCTTTATTTAATGAAACTGAACCATTAAGCGTCCAACTGAAATCGACGTCTAAGCATGTCTTTCTTCAGTTCGCCGAAGAAGTGAAAATCACTCGGTGAAGTATCCAAGCTACACGGACGATGTTGCAGTGTTTCCCAACCATATCACTAAAGTTTAGTCATCATCCGGCTGGTGGTGTAGGGGCGGACGATTCTGTCCAACGGCATATCTGGGCTTTTTGACTTTATGGCGCGTCCCAATTTCGGCAAAGTGTCTTCATAACGCTGTGCATTGATCAAAGTTTCACGCTCGAGGAACTCACCGGGAAGAGGTTCCCTACAGTCTAAGAAGTAGGTCATCATGACCTCGCCGTGACTTGAGTGGATTTATTTGGCTGGGGAGCTGTATGACCTCGCGTTAGAAATGATGGCGGCCTGGAGAAACACATGGGTGGACGTCGGTTTCGTCGAACGATGAAGTGGAAGACTCGGCTTGGTTGTGGATTAGTCAGCGACCGGCCGTATTCTATGAAACCGAAGTTGATTGTCTGGTCTCCCAGTGGAATAAATGTCGTAACGCGTTTGGTGAATACTTTTGAATGAATCCATTCCATGGTCCCTTTGCAGCGGGTGTTCGGTTTCCATTTGACTGCCCCTCATAGCAACCCTCACCTACTAATTTTAGCTTCTCATCTAACTTCCTCACCATCGCCGGACTTAATTGGACAACAGTTCATTGCCTTGATTTTACCAGATTCTCACCTAACTTCCTCACCATTGCTAGACTTAATTAAACAACATTGCACTGCCACTGATTCACTTTTACTGAAGTTAATGGTATAATGATCCTTAAATATACGGTTCACTCCTTTCAACTGATCTTAAAAGTTCTTTGCTGTCTCTGAGAGAAATACGTATTCTTGCTATCCAAATTCCCGCTTACTTTTCTTCACTTCATACTCAGTGTATAGCCTGAAGAACAAGGGGGTTGAGGATCGGTACTGTTTGCAGTAAACAAGATATTTCAGTGAGAAAAAAATAGTATCAGTCATCTTAAAAGAAGAACATAATGTGATTTGCTTTACACACAGCGATTCCCGAAACATGACTACCTGAAGCTGGCAGCTATCGCCAGCTTGCCCACCTAAAGGCGTATTTTACTTGCGCAGAATTGTGTACAGTAGTTACGCAAAAACCTCCAATAATTAGAGGTGTTGGATCAATTTTCAGCTACGGACCTTAAACTGTGCTCTAATGAGACATCGTCAGTCATTCCGCTGCCCAAATAGCAAAATTCATCTGCTGCTTTAAGTGTCTCATTTCCTGAGTTTTATGGATACGAGCATTCTGACTCGACGCAGGTCCCGATTCTTTAAATGGAAAAGCGGAATCAGCTGTTATATTTACCAAAAACTATTTCCTGGCCGAAGAATGCCCCTCAGAGTAGTGCTTGTGAGGATCTTCGGTGCAGTGCGTGAATGTCACCTCACTTTGGTTAAATATGTACGCGTAACATTTCAAAGTGGCGTGAAGTGGAAGAAACACTGAAGGTCAGTTGTACAGAAAGCAAATGGTCGAATAAATTTATACGGAGAGCTATATAAAAAATTGAGATTGCCTACAGACCACTTGTGCGATACGTTCTGAGTACTGTTCGAGTTAAGAGAAGATGTCTGAGATATTCAGAGGCGTGCTGCTGGATTTGTTACCGATAGGTTCGATCAATATGCGGGTATTACGGAAATGCTCCGATGTTTCGTAAACTCAGATGAGGGAAGAAGACGTTGTTTTCACGAAATATTATTGAGAACGTTTAGAAAAACGGCACTTCCATCAGACAGCAGAACGTTCGTACCGCCACCAACACTCATCTCGTGTGCGGATAGCGGTGACAAGATAAGAGGAATCAGGGCTCGTACGGAACGATATAGACAGTCGTTTCTCCCTCGCTGCATTTGCGAGTTGAACAGGAAAGGCAATGACTGGCAGTGGTAGAAAGCGCTCTCCGTCATGCATCGAATGATGGCTTGCAAAGTATTTTTGTTGGTGCAGATGCATACGTAGGTAGAGTTCTCTTACCAGCGTACGCTTCTCCTCGGAGAAGGAGGGACAACAATATGTAATAGAAGTTGTGAGCTATCTTCATGCATTGAATATCTAAATGAAGGAATTGTTAAATGAAGACGAACAGTTGAATTAAAAACTCTACATTGCTATTTATTTATACCCACACAAGTAAGGCACGCCTTACATGAGCAGGGAGTGTATTCGTATTACGAGCAGTGTGTGCAGAACATTGAGATGACAGTTAATGTCACGTGGCTTGTAATATAATGCCAGCCAGGAATAAGGGTATGGACAACCTGATGTCATGAAGGAGAGATCGCGGGAGCGTTACTGACAACCCAACAACACTCTGATCATATTAACGCAGCATAGTTGGCTCAAGTGTATTCCTACTTAGAAGATGTTTACCGAAAATTGCTGCAACAGTGATTGAAAAGGCTTCACTGTGTTCGAAGCAGATAGGCATAATTTCGATCTTATATTCTAGATGTAGTCATCTTACACAGTAAAACACTTTTTCTTCCTGCCTGTGATTATTATTTTTATACCGAACACATATTCTATAGCAAACATCATTGGTCCCCCAGGCTGTGATTGTATGAGGAATCAGAAGGCTGCGGTGCATACATTCGGCGAATAAATGTATGAATGGACTGCTCTCCAGTCTATATTGCAGACTGTGACCTACAGACGATGAAAAAAACCCCCCAAGGTTTCTAAAGCAAAAATTTCCTGCAACAGAAAAACATTCATTCTGAGATCACTTTTTACTGAGAACCATATACATATCGCACAACGATTGGAAAATAACGTAAACGGGATTCATACAAAGGTACACTACGTGATCAAAAGCACCCGGACACTCCCAAACCATACATTTGTCATATTAGGTGCACTGTGTTGCCATCTACTCCCAGGTACTCCATATCAGCGACCTCAGTAGTCATTAGACATCGTGAGATAGCAGAATGGGGCGCTCCGCGGAATTCACGGACTTCGAACGGATCAATTTCTTGGTCCGCTGATTGGACGTCACTTGTGTCACGCGTCTGTACGCGAGATTTCCACACTCCTAAACATTCCTAGGTCCACTGTTTCCGATGTGACAGTGAAATGGAAACTTGAAGGGACACGTACAGCACAAAAGCGTACAGGGCGACCTCGTCTGTTGACTGACAGAGACCGCCGAGAGTTGAAGAGGGTCGTAATGTGTAATAGGCAGACATCTATCCAGACCATCATACAGGAATTCCAGACTGCATCAGGATCCACTGCAATTACTATGACAGTTGGGCAAGAAGTAAGAAAACTTGGATTTCATGGTCGGGCGGCTGGTCATAAGCCATACATCACGCCGGTAAAGGCCAAACGATGCCTAGCTTGGTCTAAGGAGCGTAAATATTGGACGACTGAACAGTGGAAAAACATTGTGTGGGGTAACGATTCACGGTACGCAATGTGGCGATCCAATGTCAGGGTGTGGTTATGGCGAATACCCGGTGAACGTCATTTGCCAGCGTGTATAGTGTCAACAGTAAAACTCGGAGGCGGTCCTGTTACGGTGTAGTCGCGTTTTTCAAGAAGGGGGTTTGCACCCTCGTTGTTTTGCGCGTTATTATCACAGCACAGGCCTAATTTGATGTTTTAAGCACCTTCTTGCTTCCCACTGTTGAAGAGAAATTCGGGGATCGCGATTGCATCTTTCAACACGTTTGAGCACCTGTTGATAATGCAAGGCCTGTGGGGAGTGGTTGCACGACAATAACATCCCTGTAATGGACTGGCCTGCACAGAGACCTGATTTGAATCCTACAGAACACCTTTGGGATATTTTGGAACGCCGACTTGGTACCAGGCCTCACCGACCAACGTCGATACGTCTCCTCAGTGCATCCTTCCAGCAACTAATTGAACGTATGGTTGGGAGAGTGGAAGCCGTCATCAAGGCTAAGTGTGGGCCAACACCTTACTGAGTTCCAGCATTACCGATGGAGGGCGCCACGCACTTGTTAGTCGTTTTCAGCCAGGTGTCAGGATACTTTTGATGATATAGTGTAAACATTTGTGTGTGTGTGTGTATGTGTGTGTGTGTGTGTTTGTGTTTGTGTGTGTGTGTGTGTGTGTGTGTGTGTGTGTGTGTGTGTGTGTGTGTGTCAGTCTCCAGTTCAGCATAATGAACAAATACTGGAATTGGTGCATGATTTAGTCTATACCACGTGCAATAAGGGGACCAGCTTTTTTGGTTTGTAGGTGTAGATGAAAACATGTATTCCACCGTGAAACATGTATTTTAATTCAGTAGCACATTGTGCAAATAGCAAATTTGTTATTTACAGATCCATGAAACACGATGAAGTCAGTAAGTCATATCTGTGGTCTGGCGTTAAAATCTTCGCCCGCCTACATTGATTTCGGATGCCCGCTCGTTCTCTGAATTACTGTGGAAATTACAACATAGAACCTCATAAGTTACCTGAAGATTCATTTCTCAACTTGAAAGAAGGAAAGAAGATTGAGGTTTAACTTCCCGTCATCGACGAAGTAATTAGAGACCGATCACAAGCTCAGATTGAAGGAAACGTGGCCAAGAAACCCTCCCGGAATTTAATGAAACGATTTACGGAAGCTATGGAAAACTGTGAGAATGCTATATCTTCACACGTTGCAATTATGGACTGTCATTTGACACTTTTCTTAAGCTTATCCTTCCGTTCGTCTGGACTTTAAAATATCAAGCACCGAAAGACACAAGGCAATTGTATCTAACAGTAAAAATAATCTTTGCCAGTCATAAGAGTTTTATGATTAGGCTTGACATTAGCAATGTGCACACGCTGGGCTAAATACACAGCCTGACAAAAAAAGTCAAGCATACAGACGGAGAGAAGGAGGCGAAATGAAAGTTTGTCGGATGAGAGGGAATATGGGGGTATTCCACTGATTACAAAATCGAGTAAAATGTATGACGAACTTGTTAGCATGAGCCCACTAATTGGTATGACGTCGCACACTTTTGGCCTGGATGCATGCAGCGATTCAGTTCGCCGTTGTATCCACTTCTGAATCCAGCTAGCCCACAACTGTTGTAATTCGTCCTTCATATCCTGGATGTTGGCAACAGTACAGAGTTCACGTCCGAGCTGGTACCACACATGTTCTGTCGGTGATGTATCTGGAGATCTTGCTGGCCGCAGGAGAACTTCGACATAACTTCGACAGTTCATAGAGACACGTGCCATGACTGGACCAGGATTTTCTGTTAAAAAATAGTACCACTATATTTTCAAATGAGAAGAACATATGAGAACGTAGGATGTCCGTGACGTATCATTGAACCACCAGAGTTCTCTCAACCACTACCAGCGGTGACCCGACGGTCCACCACACTATGACACCAGAGGTGGGACTGCTGTGTCTCTCCAACACATTTGAAGAATGCAATCTTTCCACAGGCTGCCGCCATACTCGCCGACAATGGTCATCCGGGGCAATGGAGAACCGCGATTCATCATTGAATCCAATGTGACGCAGTTCATTAGCAGTTCATACTTCTCAATCACGCCACTGCTCCAACATGAGACAGTAAGTTCTCCTCCAGCTGCTTCTAGTTTCCGACTGATGGAGTGGGATGCATAGACAGTGTCAAATTTCATTACCAGTTCATCAATGGTAGGAACCGATTGGAAGAGGTTACGACGTGTTTGGTGAACAATACAGCGATCCCCCCTTCTGGCGGTCAGACGTGACTGGCCGTAACCTTGACGACAAGTATGCCTGCCCTCATATTCCCACACAGTCCAACATGGCGTCACTGTCACAGCCTAATGTCCCAGAAATTTAGGTATGGTGCAATTCAACCACTTGGCCAAATGGATACCCACCGTGAAGCCCTTTCCAAACTCTGTCAAGTGCTGTTAACGCTGTTTCACACGAACACACACAGCGTATCTGTGTCCTTCACTGTCATCACTCAACATCTGAAGCTGTTGACGCCCCTTACATACACAGCAAGTCTTGGTAAGAACACTAAATACGGAGAATACCGATGTACACTGATGGCCGTTCTACCTGACAGAGAGAACTGCAACTATAATCATTAACATACGAGACGATGTGCATAATTATGAGGCTGCATTGACATTCGACCATGTCTTCTATGGACTTTATTTCTTTTGTGGGGCAGTCTATTTTGTATGACACACAGCTGATAGGTGTAGCTCATGAGATGCAGGCACGTTGAGAAGTGTGTTTCGGGCAGGAACCAAATTGCACATGTCTCGAAATTTTATTCAGTTTAATTATTTTCATCTTTCCCCTACAGTATACCTGTACTACAATTGTGAATAAATTTATTACATGTTGTTGCATACGATATTTTTCTGAATCAAAATGCAACATAAATTTTTTCGGGCAATACAATTGCAAGAACAAATAACACCTTTGCTGAGGTGTATTTACCTGAAGTCCATTATGGGTTTTAGGGCATGGCAATAATACACTTCTTAAGGAACTCACAAATTATTATTGCTCTAAGCCAGCTAATTAAATGCCTATACAAACTGCGACTGACCTATGAGGGAAGATTGGTTGAAGTAGTAGATGAGAAGAGGAATGATGAAGTATCGTCGCTAATGCTGAGCAGCTGTCAGAAGGAACCTGCATCTGAATGATCAGGTGGAGATTGATCCCACGATCCCGTCAACTGCGGGTCCAGTCTCTCACTATTGGCCACCTCGTCCGGTTTTCTTGATCTTCCAGCAGACCAAGTGCCCCGTCCTTAACGGCAATACCGTCCACTATACGCTACAATCCAACCTTGCTCCAATTTCTAATTACTTTGACGTCAACAAAATTCTGCATATCAAGCTTCTTTTTGTTTTGTTTTATTCACAGTCACTTTTATAACCCTCAACGAGGCGGCATTCAAATTTTCAGATTAAAAGACAGGTAGTATTGCCACTCGGGCATGTAAGTGCCCCTTTCCCCACCCACCTCCCAACTCCACGGGTATCGGACAGTTATTAAACCGTGAACGAATCTGACACTAAATAATAACAAACAAGGGTCCAAGGAACCGGTTACGATGACAAAACAAGCACATACGTTTGGAAGGGTTCCAAAAACAAAACCATTTAGGGTGCGGTTAAGATTAGACATTTACTAACGTAAGATTCACTGACAAAGGATCAAAGAAAGTATGAACAGAAAAATCATGAGTCACACTTAAACACTGACATAATGTTAATAGTTATACTATGTTGTTGGCAAGACCATTCCTTACATGTGTATAACTGACGGATGCTAACATGTTACATTTGCTATCCATAGGAGAAGTCTATCATCACACATTTTTAAGAAGCATGGTCATTCAGGCTGACTGGAAGTAGTAGGGTATTGGGGCTCCCCTCCCCCATTTTGATATCAAATTAATTAAACTGTTCAATTAACTAACCCCACTCCCAGATGACCTCATGGGTTCTTCCTAGTCGGCACGTACATCCGCATCCCCTCCTCGTTCCTCTTCCGTCCCTTCCCCCTCCCCATTTCCCACCTGTCCTGTTGGTGGAAATATCGAATTTTGGCGGGAAATTCAGAAAACGATGGGACTTTCAAAAATGGCGGGAATTTCTTTGTCCTAGGACTATACTGAGGTACCACTCCACCTGCGAATTTGCGGGAAATTAAAAATGACGGATACCCTTTCCTTGGACTCATACCCCGATCCCTCTGGGCGGAAAGGCCAAATGCGTCCCGCAACACAGGTAAACTGCCCAGATGCACGACAGCAAGTTAGGATAATGTAATTTATTTATTTTGGGTGGGGACCAGAAGTGAAGATCGGTCCTAATTACGTAACTACATAAGTAATCATAAAGATTGCGCCTAATTACACAACTATATGCATAGGTTTTACATGTGGTCTAGCGGTAGCCGGCACGGTAGCTCAGCGTTTTCGGTCAGAGGGTTAGTTACCCTCTGTAACAACAATCTGAGTGAATGGATCAACGAAGAACCTAAACGGGTGTCAAAATAAAAGGAGGGGGGGGGGGGAGGTAGCAACTTAGATTATTAATCAAAATGTCGTCGGTCCTGGGGCCGAAACCTGACACTGCTTAAATTTTGATTAATAAACAGCATTGGCTGCCGAAGACTTTCGGCACAAGAAGTCACCCTCAATCTGCCAACGGCCTTGTCAAAGAGGGCGGAAGAGTGGACAGAGGTTCAGGGCACTCTCTTGTCCTTCGGGTGGGAAACTGAACCAAAGGTGGAACAATCAGCAATGATCAACGGCATGAGGATGCAGAAGGCAATGGGAACCATTACATTAAAGACACATACTGTGTATCCATAGGACATGGGGCCATGTGATTGGTATGGTGTCACAATGGTCTCTCCATTGGGAAAAGATTCCGGAATAGCCCTCCAATCGTATCTCCTGGAGGGAACTGCCAAGAGGGAGGTGACCATGAGAAAAAGATTAAAAAACCAGCGAAAGAACGAACTTCTACGAGTCTGGCTGTGGAATGTCAGAAGTTTGAACGTGGTAGGTAAGCTAAAAAATTTGAAAAAGGAAATGCAAAGGCTCAGTCTAGATATAGTAGGGGTCAGTGAAGTGAAATGGAAAGAAGGCAAGGATTTCTGCTCAGATGAGTGTAAGGCAATATGAACAGCAGCAGAAAATGGTGGAACGGAAGTGGGATTCGTTATGAATAGGGAGGTAGGGCAAATAGTATCTCAGTTATAGGGTTGTTCTTATCAGAATCGACAACAAACCAACATCACCAACGATGGTTCAGGTGTACATGCTGACGTAGCAAGTTGAAGATGAAGAGGTAGGGAAAGAATAGGAGGATATTGAAAGGGTAATAAAGTACGTAAGGGGAGACGAGAATCTAATAGTTACTGGGGACTGGAATTCAGGTGTAGTGGAAGGACCAGAAGAAAAGGCTACAGGACAATATGGGCTTGAGAAGGGAAATGAGAGAGGAGACAGTTCGGTAATAAATTTCAGCTAGTAATAACGAATACTTTGTTCATTAATCACAAGAGGACGAAGTATACTTGGAAATGGCCAGGTAATACAGGAAGGCTTCAGTTAGATTACATCATGGTCAGACAGAGATTCCGAAATCAGATACTGGATTGTAAGGCGTACCCAGGAGCAGATATACACTCAGATCACAATATAGTAATGATGAAGAGAGGCTGAAGTTGAAGAGGTTAGTCAGGAAGAATTAATACGCAAAAAAGTGGGATACGGAAGTACTAAGGAAGGATGAGATACGTTTGAAGTTCTCTAGCGCTATAGATACGGCAATAAGGAATAGCGCAGTAGGCAGTACAGTTGAAGAGGAATCGACATCTCTGTTGTTGTGGTCTTCAGTCCTGAGACTGGTTTGATGCAGCTCTCCGTGCTACTCTATCCTGTGCAAGCTTCTTCATCTCCCAGTACCTACTGCAACCTGCATCCTTCTGAATCTGCTTAGTGTATTCATCTCTTGGTCTCCCTCTACGATTTTTACCCTCCACGCTGCCCTCCAATGCTAAATTTGTGATCTCTTGATGCCTCAAAACATGTCCTACCAACCGATCCATTCTTGTAGTCAAGTTGTGCCACAAACTTCTCTTCTCCCCAATCCTATTCAGTACCTCCTCATTAGTTACATGATCTACCCACCTTATCTTCAGCATTCTTCTGTAGCACCACATTTCGAAAGCTTCTATTCTCTTCTTGTCCAAACTGGTTATCGTCCATGTTTCACTTCCATACATGGCTACACTCCATACAAATACTTTCAGAAACGACTTCCTGACACTTAAATCTATACTCGATGTTAACAAATTTCTCTTCTTCAGAAACGATTTCCTTGCCATTGCCAGTCTACATTTTATATCCTCTCTACTTCGACCATCGTCAGTTATTTTACTCCCTAAATAGCAAAACTCCTTTACTACTTTAAGTGTCTCATTTCCTAATCTAATCCCCTCAGCATCACCCGATTTAATTTGACTACATTCCATTATCCTCGTTTTGCTTTTGTTGATGTTCATCTTATATCCTCCTTTCAAGACGCTGTCCATTCCGTTCAACTGCTCTTCCAAGTCCTTTGCTGTCTCTGACAGAATTACAACGTCATCGGCGAACCTCAAACTTTTTACTTCTTCTCCATGAATTTTAATACCTACTCCGAATTTTTCTTTTGTTTCCTTTACTGCTTGCTCAATATACAGACTGAATAACATCGGGGAGAGGCTACAACCCTGTCTCACTCCTTTTCCAACCACTGCTTCCCTTTCATGCCCCTCGACTCTTATAACTGCCATCTGGTTTCTGTACAAATTGTAAATAGCCTTTCGCGCCCTGTATTTCACCCCTGCCACCTTCAGAATTTGAAAGAGAGTATTCCAGTTAACGTTGTCAAAAGCTTTCTCTAAGTCTACAAATGCTAGAAAAGTAGGTTTGCCTTTTCTTAATCTTTCTTCTAAGATATGTCGTAAGGTTAGTATTGCCTCACGTGTTCCAACATTTCTACGGAATCCAAACTGATCTTCACCGAGGTCCGCTTCTACCAGATTTTCCATTCGTCTGTAATGAATTCGCGTTAGTATTTTGCAGCTGTGACTTATTAAACTGATAGTTCGGTAATTTTCACATCTGTCAACACCTGCTTTCTTTGGGATTGGAATTATTATATTCTTCTTGAAGTCTGTGGGTATTTCGCCTGTCTCATACATCTTGCTCACCAGATGGTAGAGTTTTGTCATGACTGGCTCTCCCAAGGCCATCAGTAGTTCTAATGGAATGTTGTCTACTCCCGGGGCCTTGTTTCGACTCAGGTCTTTCAGTGCTCTGTCAAACTCTTCACGCAGTATCATATCTCCCATTTCATCTTCATCTACATCCTCTTCCATTTCCATAATATTGTCCTCAAGTACATCGCCCTTGTATAAACTCTCTATATACTCCTTCCACCTTTCTGCCTTCCCTTCTTTGCTTAGAACTGGGTTGCCATCTGAGCTCTTGATATTCATACAAGTTGTTCTCTTCTCTCCAAAGGTCTCTTAAATTTTCCTGTAGGCAGTATCTATCTTACCCCTAGTGAGACAAGCCTCTACATCCTTACATTTGTCCTCTAGCCATCCTTGCTTAGCCATTTTGCACTTCCTGTCGATCTCATTTTTGAGACGTTTGTATTGCTTTTTGCCTGCTTCATTTACTGCATTTTTATATTTGCTCCTTTCATCAATTAAATTCAATATTTCTTCTGTTACCCAAGGATTTCTATTAGCCCTCGTCTTTTTACCTACTTGATCCTCTGCTGCCTTCACTACTTCAACCCTCAGAGCTACCCATTCTTCTTCTACTGTATTTCTTTCCCCCATTCCTGTCAACTGTTCCCTTATGCTCTCCCTGAAACTCTGTACAACCTCTGGTTCTTTCAGTTTATCCAGGTCCCATGTCCTTAAATTCCCGCCTTCTTGCAGTTTCTTCAGTTTCAATCTGCAGTTCATAACCAATAGATTGTGGTCTGAATCCACATCTGCCCCTGGAAATGTCTTACAATTTTAAACCTGGTTCCTAAATCATTGTCTTACCATTATGTAATCTATCTGATACCTTTTAGTATCTCCAGGATTCTTCCAGGTATACAACCTTCTTTCATGATTCTTGAACCAAGTGTTAGCTATGATTAAGTTATGCTCTGTGCAAAATTCTACAAGGCGGCTTCCTCTTTCATTTCTTCCCCCCAATCCATATTCACCTACTATGTTTCCTTCTCTCCCTTTTCCTACTGACGAATTCCAGTCACCCATGACTATTAAATTTTCGTCTCCCTTCACTACCTGAATAATTTCTTTTATCTCGTCATACATTTCATCAAGTTCTTCATCATCTGCAGAGCTAGTTGGCATATAAACTTGTACTACTGTAGTAGGCATGGGCTTTGTGTCTATCTTGGCCACAATAATGCGTTCACTATGCTGTTTGTAGTAGCTAACCCGCACTCCTATTTTTTTATTCATTATTAAACCTACTCCTGCATTACCCCTATTCGATTTTGTATTTATAACCCTGTAATCACCTGACCAAAAGTCTTGTTCCTCCTGCCACCGAACTTCACTAATTCCCACTATATCTAACTTTAACCTATCCATTTCCCTTTTTAAATTTTCTAACCTACCTGCCCGATTAAGGGCTCTGACATTCCACGCTCCAATCCGTAGAACGCCAGTTTTCTTTCTCCTGATAACGACGTCCTCTTGAGTAGTCCCCGCTCGGAGATCCGAATGGGGGACTATTTTACCTCCGGAATATTTTACCCAAGAGGACGCATGCCCTCGGGAAAAATTACGGCTGTAGTTTCCCCTTGCTTTCAGCCGTTCGCAGTACCAGCACAGCAAGGCCGTTTTGGTTAATGTTACAAGGCCAGATCAGTCAATCATCCAGACTGTTGCCCCTGCAACTACTGAAAAGGCTGCTGCCCCTCTTCAGGAACCACATGTTTGTCTGGCCTCTCAACAGATACCCCTCCGTTGTGGTTGCACCTACGGTACGGCCATCTGTATCGCTGAGGCACGCAAGCCTCCCCACCAACGGCAAGGTCCATGGTTCATGGGGGGGAGGACATCTCTAAAACTGGCAAATCAGATAAGTTGTAAGGGAAAACATAGGTACAAAGAAGATAACTGCAACGAAATCGTGGTTAACAGAAGAAGTACTCCTGCTGATCTATGAAAGAAGAAAATACAAAGCTGTTTAGGGAAATTCTGGAATACAAAAATACAGGTCACTAAGGAATGAAATAAATAGAAAGAGCAGGGAAGCTAAGACGAAATGGCTGCAGGAAAAATGTGAAGGCATCGAAAAAGATATGATTGTCGGAAGGACAGACTCAGCATACAGGAAAGTCAAAACAACCTTTGGTGACATTAAAAGCAACGGTGGTAACATTAAGAGTGCAACGAGAATTCCACTGTTAAATGCAGAGGAGAGAGCGTATGGGTGGAAAGAGTACACTGAAGTCCTCTATGAGGTGGAAGATTTGTTTAATGTGATAGAAGAAGAAGCAGGAGTCGATTTAGAAGAGATAGGTAATCGATTATTAGAATCAGAATTTCGAAGAGCTTTGGGAGACTTAAGATCAAATAAGGCAGAAGGGATAGATAACATTCCATCAGAATTCGTAGAATCATTGGGGAAGCATCAACAAAACGACTATTAACGTTGGTGTGTACAACGTATGAGTCTGGCGACATACCATCTGACTTTCGAAAAAATGTCGTCTAATAAATTCCGAAGATTGCACCAGCTGACAAGGGTGAGAATTACCGCACAATCAGATTAACAGCTCATGCACCGAAGTCCTGACAAGAATAATATACAGAAGAATGGAAAAGAAAATTGAGAGCATGTTAGATGACGATCAATTTACCTTTAGGAAAGGTAAAGGCACCAAAGATGCAATTCTGACATTGCGGTTAATAATCGAGGCAAGGCTAAAGAGAAATACAGACACGTTCATAGGATCTGTCGCCCCCGAAAAAGCGTTCGACAATGTAAAGTGGTGCAAGATATTCGAAATTCTGAGAAAAGTAGGGGCCAGCTATAGGGGGAGATGGGTCTGTACAAGAGCAAAGAGGGAATAATAAGAGTGGATGACCAGGAACGAATTGCTCGTGCTATACACGGTGTAAGACAAGGACGTAGTGTTTCGCCCTTTTGTTCAGTCTGTACATCTAAGAAGCAGTGATGGAAATAAAAGAAAGGTTCAGGAGTGGAAGTAAAATTCAAGGTGAAAGGATACGAATGATACGATTCGCTGATGACATTGCCATCCTGTGTGAAAGTGAAAAAGAATTACAGGGTCTGCTGAATGGAATGAACAGTCTAATGAGTACAGAATATAGACTAAGAGTAAATCGAAGAAAGGCGAAAGTAATGAGAGGTAGTAGAAATGAGAACAGCGAGAAACTTAACATCAGGATTGATCGTCACAAAGTAGATGAAGGTAAGGAATTTTTCTACCTAGGCAACAAAATAACCAATGACGGGCAGAGCAAGAAGGACATCAAAAGCAGACTATCACTGTCAGAAAAAGCATTCCTGCCCAAGAGGAGTCTACAAGTATCAAACATAAGCCTTGATTTGAGGAAGAAATTTTGGGAATGTACGTTCGGAGCACAGCATTTTATGGATGTGAAACGTGGACTATTGGAAAACCAAAACAGAAGAGAATCGAATCATTTGAGATGTGGTGCTACAGACGAACGTTGAAAATTAGGTGGAATGATAAGGTAAGGAATGAGGAGGTTCTACACAGAATCGGAAAGGAAAGGAATATGTGGAAAACACTGACGAGAAGATGGGACAGGACGATAGAACATCTATTATGACATCACTGAACAACTTCCATGGTACTAAAGGGATCTGCAGGGGGAAAAAACTATAGAAGAAGACAGAGATTGGAATACATGCAGCAAGTAATTGAGGACGTAGATTCAAGTGCTACTCTGAGATGAAGAGGCTGCCACAAGAGAGAAATTCGTTGCAGACCTCATCAAACCAGTCAGAAGGCTGATGACTCAAATTCAGGAAGGCTAATACACGCTGCCATAACTTAGTGAAAATGCTTCACTGTTCTATTTACTCATCGAAACTGGCGTGAGGAAAACCAGCATTTATAAGCAATGGGTAAAAACGCAATACATGTACTGCGGAGTGAGAAATGTCACAATAACATAGCTACCACAAAAACCGACCCCTAGATATTGCGCCAGGAGTGAGTGTTCTCCTTGCTGTGCAGTCACAAACTAGCCAGCTAAGAGCCAATCTTACTTCCCATTACCACCCCTAATCCCTCCCTCTCCTTACCGTAGGTAGGGATACAGGCCTGTTCTATTGTGTCGCTGATGGTCCACAAAGAGATCCATCTGGTGGCACTGACATATTGGCTCCAATCTGAGTAAAACAGCCACAGATAGATGAAAGACAAGAAAAGGACGCTTTCTGCAATCTGTTAAACGTATTTCTTGAAAAGAGTTCCCTCCTTAGAACAACTAAGAGTTCTGGAGAACTCTCCAGATCGTTTTTGCGAACGTCCACTGCTTGGGAAACGGACTGCCGCTACCACTTCTGAGTGCAGACGTGCAAACCACGCAGCATGCAGGCAGTGCGTTCGATCTGCCTCTCCAGCAAAATGCGTCGTTGGGGCAGTCGCGCTATCGATGTCAACTTACACAATAGGCCATGACGCCAGCAGGCCAGAGAACAAAGCGAGGTAAATGGCGTCCATGCCACCTGCATATTGCTTGTCTAAAGTGTGGCTGCGGAGCCTATGAGGAAAGCTCCCATACCACCAGCATCCTGCCCCCGAAAGTGTTCGCCATTCTGAGAGGGAAAACACTTCACTGTTACAGTTGTATTTAACGTCAACGCACCTCATATAAGCAAGTGTCTACTAAAAAAACACACACATAATCGCGATGACAGCAAAAGACCGTCTTCTTTCCCTGATAATAGACACAGTCCATTTTCTCTTAGTTTTATGAGCAAAATCAGTATAGTTTGAGAGCATTCATCGTGTTCAAATTATAAATTATCATGCACAAGATTTCAGATGATTGAATTATCAATATAGTACAGCATATATACAGTTATTCTTTTATGTTCGGCTGCAGGATACAATTCACCTCTCTCTCCCCACCTCCCGTTATTTAGTGACATCCAAAGAAGTGAAAAAAAGCTACAGCACTGCAGCTGGTTACAGATGACAAAACTGCAGGTGTCAAAGCCCTATAGCGACGCATCTGACAAATTTATTAACTTATCTCACATCCCCTATACATATCCACCCTGCGTAAAATCGAAAAAAGCTTCCACTGTTTTGCTATGAAAGCTATCGATTACTGCAGAACGTCATCATTATTTCGAAACTTTGACCAGAGTAAAGAAAAAGCAAGAATTTACACTCCAAATTGCATCGTTTGAGAGCGTTCCTGGCGTTTAAATTGGTGTCTTTAAGTAAATTGTCGAGCACATATGTATTACAAACATTTCAGACACATCGAATAACTTTACAGGATACAGTCCTTCACACTATCTGCTCACATGTCGGAAAAACACAATCATTTTATGTTATGGAACAACAAGCTTTAATTAAAGAGGACATTGATCATTTGTACACTATGGCACGTCCTGTTTCACCAGAGCAGTCGTATTACATGCTGGCGTTTACAAAACGTAAAAACAAATCGTGAGAACATGCCTTGTTATAAAACCTCCTAGCGCCACCTAGTAGAGAACTCTGTAAGATCCCAAAAATACATCGAAACAAATACCGTCTATGTGCTGATATCTGACGAGTTTGCTCCATAACTCGCCTCTACCCAACTGTGAGTAAAATTTCTGTCACTCAGCAGACCATCAATCGCAGTTGGAGTAAATTCATGTGTTGTAGTTTCAAACCCAATTTGGTCATCATAGAACAGCCTGCTTTACACTGTCTACTCACATGTTGGGAAAAATCTATCATTTATAGGCTCACAACGATCTATAATTCAAGTTGTGGTTACTTTATAATTAAGGGGTATGAAGTATGATATAACGCAGTGCTTGGGGTAATACATTTTTTAAACCCACAACCGTGACAATAATAATAAAAACAGTCATATATCCATGAGAATAGGTATTGTCGATTTCTATTAGTTTTACAAGCAAACTAGGTGTATTCTGAGAGCATTCCATGTGTCCAAATTGCAAATTGTCATACATGGGGGCATAACATTGTAAGTAGGCTGTTTAGGTTTTTTATTGGTAACGCCACCTCTGTATGAAAATCACTGGCTGTGCTGTGTGCAGTCTGTGGCTGCTTTGCATTGTTGTAATACTCGCCATTGTAGTGTTAGGCAGCTGGCTGTAAACAGAGCGTAGCGTTGCGCAGTTGGAGGTGAGCCGCCAGCAGTGGTGGATGTGGGGAGAGAGATGGCGGAGGTTTGTAATTTGTCGTGAACTGCTATATTTATATATGATGATATCAAGGTAAATACATTGTTCGTTCTCTATTAATATCTTTCATTTGCTAACTATCCCTATCAGTAGTTAGTGCCTTCAGTAGTTTGAATCTTTTATTTAGCTGGCAGTAGTGGCGCTCGCTGTATTGCAGTAGTTCGAGTAATGAAGATTTTTGTGAGGTAAGTGATTTCTGGAAGATATAGTTTAATGTTAGTCAGGGCCATTCTTTTGTAGGGATTCTTGAAAGTCAGATTGCGTTGCGCTAAAAATATTGTGTGTCTGGTTAAGCACAGTCGTGTATAATTTGTTAAAAAGGGGATGTTTCATATGTTGACCCTTAGCCTAGGATAACTCACTGGAATCTTCTGATTTTTTCTTGTAGTTTGTGTATTTAGTGTAGCTTTTGTTTATTGCTAGCGCGTAATTATAGAGAGAATTTCCTTGGTAGTTGTGGTTCTTCATTGTTGTACTGTAAAACAGTTGTGGTATGCATGTAGATTTGCACCAAGTATTTCGCAGCTGCGCTTGTAATTAACTAGATATTATTTTCAGTGCTATGTTAATGTGTTCTCTTATTTTTGATCTTCAAATTGTGTTTTTCTGTGTTGTCATGTGAAATACTGTGACAATAATGGCGTGTGAAAAGCGTAATACTAGGCTCCAAAGTAAACTGAGAAATGACAGCGAAAATGAAAGCAGTATGTTAGCGCCACCGAGTAATGAATTAACTGATGTTCAAAGTAGTAATTTGGTAATTGTGCATAGGGAAATGGAGCGGGCGGCAAACAATGGCGTGGACAGTGAAACAATTAGTGAAGAGGGAAGCATTATCGATCGATCGGTCGGCAACAGGTCGCCTCAGGAATCCGAAATGACAGGACACAATTTTGCAAATACTGTAGATTCAGGTTTTGCGTCCTCACCATTTTCTCAAATGAGTCAAGACACATTTTCCGCTTGTCAAAATGTGAATGTTGCCGGTGCAAATTCACTGCCGAAAAGCACAGAGGAATAGATTCCAGACACTAATGCATTGTTATTACAATTAATGCAACAAATGGGACAAAATCTTCAAAAGTTAGACACAATGGAACAAAATCAGAGACAAACACAGCAAAAGCTTCAAAAGTTAGACACAATGGAACAACACCAGAGACAAACACAGCAACATCACAGAGGAACAGATTCCAGACACTAATGCATTGTTATTACAATTAATGCAACAAATGGGACAAAATCTTCAAAAGTTAGACACCACACTTGAACAAACACGTGAAGATTTAACTACTGAGTTACATAACATTGAATCGAAATGTCAAAAAGTCTGTAATGACGTAAAAACACAAATTTGTGAGCATTTTCAACCCATTTTTTCGCGGCATGAAAATGTATTACAGAATCACGAAGCAGCCATTAAAGAACTGCAAACCATTGTTCACGAAAATCACGACACCTTGCAAGCTAAAATTGACTCAGTTGCATCTACCGATTCGGTTACGCAACTTGCAAAAACTCAGGAAAACTTAAAGGACACAGTAGATACTCTGAAACTCGGTTCAGAAAAACATACAGAGGAAATAATTTCACTATCGGATAAAGTAGCCGAACTTTCAGATCAGTTCACTAACTTATCTACAAAGGTAGATGATGATCTGAATAACACAACACCTGTAGCCTTTACTGACACTGAAGAGTATGTAGAAATTAGAAAATTCAAACAAAATCAAAATCAAATCAATACACAGTACAAAAGAGAAATCCGAGAAGTGCAAGATCAGTTGGCACAAGTAGTACAAGAATTACGTATTTTAGAGGACACTCGCGCTCCAACACGAGAAGAGGGACATAGAAATACGGAACAGCCACAAAATAATAACTCAGGGCACTTCAGAAATTATGAAAGAAATTGGCAAGGTACACCGAATTTTGAGATGGAACCGCTGACACGACGAACCAATGACCAATATGCTACTCGCCGACACGATGATTTTGACTATAAGCTGTTCATTACTACACGTAAATTCAAAATGTTTAAGAATTCTGCCAACGACATTCATCCACAAGCGTGGCTCCATCAATTCTCTCATTGTTTTCCTCCCAATTGGTCGTTAGAACACAGATTTGAATTTATGTGTGGCTACTTGGAGAATGAACCAGCTGTAAGAATGCGATCGGTCATTCACGATTGTCACAGTGAAGAAGAATTTTACCATGCCTTCTTCTCAGCATATTGGTCTCAAGCTACACAAGACCGAGTAAAACATAGCATCATGATGATGAAACACTTTGAACAATCTGAATTTTCCAGTCTTGTCAAATATTTTGAAGACATCTTGCATAAGAATCAGTATCTTTCAAACCCATACAGCCCCTCAGAACTCATCTGCATTTGCTTAATCAAATTACCTGAACATTTACGACATATTATTTTGGCAGGACGTTGCAAAGACGACATTGAAGCTTTTCAGGGACTGTTACAAGAACTGGAAATTGATACAGACAGTCGCGGGATGCGAAAACAGGAAAACAATCACTACAGGTCACATCCGTCACAATTCCGTGATGACAGAAACAATAACTGGACACGACAAGTCTATTCTTACAATGCAAATTGTGACCAAAACAGACACCACCCATATGACAACCACTGGCAGAGTAATACTAGTTACAGAGAAAGATCGCATTTCCGTAGTAATGAATATGACAGAGACTACCATAGAAACAGACAATATGGGAACAAAAGCAATTATGATCAAGGGAGACAGAATAACTTCAGACGTTACAGTTCAGCGCGCAGTTACGATTCCGGGAGAAATTCGCCACCACATGACCGACAGACAAGAAACTACAGGAACTACCGACATGACGACAGACGATATAATCATAACGACAGACCTGAATTTCATCAGAACTGGCGGGATTCAAACAGGGCAGGGCCTTCTCGTCAGAGTGAACTTGTAGAAGTTAGGTCTCCTAATCCCAATAACGGCGCGCGCCAACAAAGAGACAGACAATGACTCGCACAGCAGGCAGCCACGTGCGCCCGCTGGCTCCGAGAAAAATAACATAAGACTCTAGCCTTGAGAAAAATTTTAGCATTCTTTACCGATGTATACAACATGATAATTGCTTTGAAGCTGAAACCCTGTGCACTAGGAAGAGTAAAGGTTTACACCACATTTCACATGTAAAAACATTTATTGAGAGATAATCTGCTTTTTAACTTCGTCTTTGCCATAAAACTTTTCACTTCACATTTCTAGTATGCTTTGTCAGACTTAAGAAACTGTTAACATGCAACAATGTTTGCAGTTAAATATCCAGTCTATAACCTAGGGCACATTTTTAAACAGAAATTACGAATGCATTGTTATAGTGAACAGACGTCACAGTGTTATTGTGTGTGTACATTCTTGCTTGTTAGTTGCACGATTACGTAACGACTATAAGGCTCACATACTTAGAACATATACCGGCACTGCTAATGAGATTTTCATGCAACATTTTGGTTTACTTGAAAAGACATTCTTTATTTGAAGTACTTTCTGTGGGATTAAAGATGACTTAGCACTTGGTTTCTTTGACAGCTACACAATTATATCACGACGCTACTAATGTGTGACACAATTTACCTTGTTGCTTTTGCGGTGTATCTGTTTTATATCTGCACAGTTTTTCTGAATTCTTCTGGAAAGTAAAACATGTTTAAGTAGTAACTTTGGTGGTACAGCTACAATGAGACAGCCTTTTCTGTAGCACAACAATACGTTACATTATAGTACTTTCTTGATCACGGTAAGGTACGTAATAACTACGATATCTATAAGCAAGGAATTTCACTTTCGTTTATGATACGGTAAGTACATTGACTTCTGCAGAACTTAGCTTTCGGAGGACGATAACTACGACACTTCCACAGAGATTTTCTTACAGCAAGACGCACATTTAGCCTTTACAGGACACGCTTTTGAGTGATTAATTTCGCACTTAAAACATTTATTTTTAAAGATTTTTGAATTACAAAGAAAGTTTTCCGTGATACATTTCATTCCATTGCTGTAATCTGTAACACCTGAGGGTATAATTACATTAATTCTCAGGGGGGTACACGCTTACTTTGTGTACCATGTGCGTGGCAACCACAAGGAACCCTAGCTAATATGGTATTCGCTTATACAACTTTACACATCGGTACCATATTTCTCTAACACACAAATTACACAGCTATCTGATCATGTAACTGAGAGATAAACATTTTTTTTTTACTACGTCAGTGACAGATGTTTACGCAATTACACAGTTGGATAACTTCACACTTATGAAACTGTATTTGTCTGTACTTTGTAAACTGTTCATATTTTTTTGGAACCATTGTGATACTATGAGAGCTTTGAATGATGTATTTGGTATGGATTCATGATTTTTAAAGTACGTTTGAGGCAGATGACACTTTTGACATGAGCAGAGAATTTTTTTAATTATTGGAGGAAGCTACGACGATTTTGAGATTTGACTGAGGTGTTATGATGTTATTTTTACGACGACGATGTGTATTATGCTGCTGAGGTATGTTTATGATTAATAGGCTGAGGCTATATGAGTTATTTGATTATGCTTCATATTTATAATGACGAAATATTGACGAGTGTCGATGGATACGTATATGTGTCATAAGGTAAGGAGTAATGAATAGTGGGTAGGGACTCTTGACTTGTGAAACAGGATGTTGGAAACCAAGAATCGTACTTTAAGAGTTATGAAATGTGTGTAAATGCGTGAATGTATCATAATGCCGGCGAAAATTTTTTGGACACTGTTATATTTATAGGATTTTCTTTCTACAGATTTGCAACGCTAATTCTTGACCTGTGAAATATTTTTATGTGAGACTGTCACTGTAGTTGAAACTGGTGTCGTAAATATTTCCGTAAGAAAGTTAAGTGATCACCTGCACGTAATGCGTCGTGGGCACGCAGCTGTGTCAAACACCTGGAGAACAAGTCATTAGGGTGTGCCTTTCCAGAAGCACAGGTAGAAAAAAAAAGAAAGGGGAGGCCATTGTCCTCGCTATTGACATTTCCTTGTTGAAAGCATACTGTGGAGCTCTTAATTTATGATATTTACTGCAATGCCTAATGAAATGACGAGAAATATTTTTATGTCTATACACCTGATTATGACAAGTGTCTTCCTACGAGAGTTGAGAGAATGTCTACTAACTTATGAAATGTCACATGACTATTGAATGATATTTTTATGCTTTGGTTTGCGTAATTGCTTATTTCATTTGACATCTGTTTTCCAGCTGTGTTGCAGCATTGGTTTCATAAAATAAAAGTAAATGCATTTGCTAATGTGAACACTTTCTGTCAACAGATCTATTAAATAATAATTTTGTGATCCACATTCTTCAAAAAAGGAGCACTTGGAAAGGAAAGAACAATAAGAAGGGACTAGTAACAGTAACTGCATACATAATATTCTTTTCAAGTACATGGTAATATTTTTTTACAATAAGTTGTTGTGGTGCACCACTTTAATTACTTAGACATTAAGATGTGATTATACATTTCCCTTATCTGCATTGTTATCTTTAGTGTACTATTTTTCCTGCTTGAGCTATGTCATGTTTAGATATAAGCTGCTGTTTGCCAGCCATAGTGTTACTGAATTTGACTTTGTGCTGCTGCATTGCCTCACCCCTTAGTTTAGCATCTGAGCTCAGTAGATTTAAGTTAGCTTAAGAGGGGGTAGACTATATAAGAGAATGAGTTGCGATGAATTGGAAGAAACGCATTGAGAAGATATAAGAAACAGATTTGGCGAAAATGAGTATTGTGCACTGAGAAATAATTATTTTGAACGAAATATGAATAGAATACAGAAAGCAGGTATAGATAGGACTTTTTGGGAATAATGATGAATGAAGGGAGATCTCCAAGAAGTAAAGAAAGTTTTGTTTGCAAAATACTGCAGTAAAACAAACCCTGTCCTTTCCTTTTGTATTATTATGCTATGTGTTTGTGTACCCTTGTGTATTTGTTTTCTTCCTGTCTCTGTGTAGTTTCATAGAATTTTTTCTTCTTTTAATATTAAGCTACATTCACTATGATGAGGAATACTGTTATCCTCAAATATAATTTGCATTTATAATATGTTATTTTCTTTGTAAAGATGTTTAGACATTATTTATTCTGTTTTGTTTTAATGCTCATGTGTAAAGTTGATGTTTCAAATGTTATTCTGATCTTTTATGTATTTACTTATGTCATAATTCCTGTAACACTGTTGTATATGTTATTTCGATTCTTTTGTAAAGCCTGTATTACTACAAATGTTATCTGTATTGTTATGTTCTTTAATGATGTATTTTGTACCTTTGTAATTGTATTCTTATGTTATAAAATTGTAATTAATGCCAGGTCATCAAATTAAGTAACTTGTCAGTTCCATTTCACTGCACACGTTTCTGTTGGTCATAGTATATGGACAATCTGTGAGAAGTAGGGACTGTTAGTGTTTGCACGTGTGTTAATATTTCTGCAAGGGACTGGATAACAGCATTGCTGGTTCTAAGGACAATTCCAAAAACTTTGTGAGTGCACAAGTGGTGGTTTATGGACTTGCTACATTATCCGCAAGACTCTTCAGTGGTGATTGTGCACCTGCACAGTCACAACAGATGGCTGCTGGCCATCTCTACCAGGACTACAGTGGGTCTGCTCTGTGATGACCTACCCACCAATATTCTTCAAAACTTCGACTGACTCTGCTGTGTGTTTGCTCTGTTGTGGTGCATTATCTGTCAGCATGTCAAGAGTCAGCACTGTCTTTCCGTTGGAAGGACAACGCTACTTCTTCAAGACTGCATGGAAATCCACTACTTCCGTGTGCATTTTCTTCTACTGCTCAGACTTTGAGGAAAACACTACTATTTTACCTTGATGAACGATCAGGACTGTCTTTATGGACTGTGAGAAAATTTGAGCTTTTGACCAACATTGTATCAATAAGTTTGTGCGTTTGATTTCTTTGTTATTGTAATTATGAAAATTTTTTCAAATCTGTATTGGCCACTGCCCAAACTAATTTGTAAAAATTTTTGCGGGGAGCATGGGGGCTATGTAAGTAGGCTGTTTAGGTTTTTTATTGGTAACGCCACCTCTGTATGAAAATCACTGGCTGTGCTGTGTGCAGTCTGTGGCTGCTTTGCATTGTTGTAATACTCGCCATTGTAGTGTTAGGCAGCTGGCTGTGAACAGCGCATAGCGTTGCGCAGTTGGAGGTGAGCCGCCAGCAGTGGTGGATGTGGGGAGAGAGATGGCGGAGGTTTGTAATTTGTCATGAACTGCTATATTTATATATGATGATATCAAGGTAAATACATTGTTCGTTCTCTATTAATATCTTTCATTTGCTAACTATCCCTATCAGTAGTTAGTGCCTTCAGTAGTTTGAATCTTTTATTTCAGTAGTTCGAGTAATGAAGATTTTTGTGAGGTAAGTGATTTCTGGAAGATATAGTTTAATGTTAGTCAGAGCCATTCTTTTGTAGGGATTCTTGAAAGTCAGATTGCGTTGCGCTAAAAATATTGTGTGTCAGGTTAAGCACAGTCGTGTATAATTTGTTAAAAAGGGGATGTTTCAACACTCGTTTCAGTTATATGAAATACTGATACAGATCAGCACATGTGCAGTCATTTACTATATATGAGAGCACTCCTTATCGTTATTTTGTAACATGCAGTGTAGGGAAAAAGACAACAAACTATGTGCATCCAAATATTAGTGTTTCCTACCATTCCTTCTAATACAACCTCGTATAACATTTTACTGTTTTTCTCTCTTGTGATATATCGAAAAACCTCTGCATGTTAACATAAAGCATGTTACTTATACATGTATTGGTTCATTGGAGCGGGTGGCCAGTGATCGAAGTGGCTTGTGCATACGTGTGTAAGGTTTTATCGCCTGTACTGGCGGAAGATCGTATCCCACAGACTATCAGTCACAAGCAATGGTACCTGTGTTATTCTTTTTTTGTAAGCAGTTTGATACATTGCTTTACAGCTGTAACACATCCAAGCAGTGTATGACTGCAGCTCTGTACATAGCTATACATTTTATTTTTGGACCATGACTTCTACTTTTGTGTCAGGTGCTAAGCCGACATTAACACATTTTGTTCTGCTGTTTCTCACAGAAAGCTAGACATCGAATGATATAGACTATACTGTTCCCACTACACGCATGATGGTAGAAATGAAAATTAGAGGCGATGTTCCTTATAGACAAAAATGTGGAAGACATGGCAACATATGGAGACTAGAAGAGTTTGCAGTATTCTGAAGTGTTTTCAAACAGTTGTCTGAGGGTTGACGACATAACTGTTATGACTTCTACACCACTTGTTAGCAGCAGACACAGTGGCTGCGCCAAAGACTGAGACGGCGTGGAGTTTTACAACTATTTATTGAACTTTCTTTACAATTTCTCCCTCGTCGTCCCTGCCCAGCCCTGCGGATACCTCCACGTGGCTGCTGCTGTGTAGATTCTCCGACAATGAGTGCAACGGTGGCCGCTGATAGCACTCTGTAGCCTCAGGCCACCTGTGCTCCGCTGAAGCCAGGATGCCCTGTGGTTGAGATGAACTCGTCGCCGCTCGGCGCCCCAGTACAGGCACACCCACGGAGCCGCGTCGCTGTGAGGCCAGCTGCCGACGCCTGCTACACCAGCGGCTGGGAAGCCGTCAGTCGCTATGTCCGCGAGTTCCCGTCATGGACGGACCACGCGCCGTGTGGCCGGGTTGCTGTGAAGTCCGGGCGTCAGTCCCCGGCGGCGCCTGTGACCAAGACCGCGCTGTGGCCGGTCCTGCTGGAAGTTATCGCTGTAGTTAGCCAGCCATGGTGCCGAACGAACTCGGGTGACCTCCAGAGCTGAAGCTGACATCTGGTGGCGAACGGATGACTCCTGCGAGCTGGAACAGACTTCTGGAATCGTCACCTATGAAGATTGAACATTCGGACACGGACCAGGTCCGTCCTCAGATCCGAACTGCTTCCTAATGGCTTCTGTCTGTTGCTGCCTGCGCTCCACTATTTATATCCAGCAGGAGGACGTTTTTTACCCTCGGTGGTAGCTTTTTGTTATTACGCCCGCAGTATATTGCTGCGTAACTTAGCGTGTTACTCAGCACTCTCCCGGCTTCACTCGGCGCTCGGTCTGTGTGCGTCCTTGCGTCACCCTATTGGTAGACTGCTGCTGTCAGCAAGGCTATCTGTGCGTGCTTACTTCACAACGCCTCGGTCGCTGGCGTGCCTCTGTTTTGTCATTCTCCTCTGCGTGAAGCAACGCTTACTACATGTGGCTGCAACATAACATTTAATTTCATCCTCCACAGAGACAGGGTAGCAGATGTGTCAGTGTTCCATTTCAAAGAGACCAAGAACATTGTTTCCTCATTTTGCAGTCATGTACATGATCACTGTTCCAGTGTTGACTATCCCCAGAAGGTGCGGTTCACAACACACATGGGATAGCAGAAGAAATAAAAAGGAACTGCTATCCTTTTGGTGGAAAAATATGTGGAAGGCATCGTAGCAAGATTGAAGTAGGACAGTTCCGCAGTATTGAAGAATGTCTCCAAACAACTGTGTGAAGGTGGTGACCTTATGTTCGACAATGACAAGTAGCAGATGTCCAGTGATCCACCGAGGCTCTCTCGATCTCAAACAAGTGCTGTCAGTTCATCATTATGTGGTAATCAACAGCTTACTAGTGAATGGATCACATGGACAAGGCGCCATCGATATGGGACCATGTGCTGTAATAAATACAGCAGTTGATAGCACAATTCATTTTAGAAATTTTACCAGTTCTGTAATTTGTATCGTGGCTAAATCACCTTCCACTACTATGCAAGTATTATATACTGGATTGCTAATCCAGATATATGACTGTAGAGTACGTCCCTTTGGTCATATATACCAAAGTATACCAGACACTGTACTGTACCACTGGAGTCAGGTTATCTACATAGTTCTGGCACATCGATCATAGTGTGGAATTTACGATTACGACTGGCCACTTTCCCTATGTGGATGGGAGTCACAGAGTATTCTCACACTCACAGGATAAAGCCAGAGATTGAAAGAACTGCATTGTCCTTGACCAATCCTCTCTGCAGCACTATCGCCCGTTTAATCTGCAACTGACCGGAAGTAGGAGGATTCTATACGTGCCACATTAAACGCCTCATGAAGGAACAGAGCGAGCTGAGTCTGTAATTGTTGTTCAGCGAAAACTGTTGCACACCATTCTTACTTACAGTGCCTATCCAAGTGCAAAAGATCTCTCCAGATGCATGCATATCGCGGAGGTTAACACCCCTTATTGCTGTATAGTAGACATGAGAGTGTTGTGATATAACAGACGCTTAAGAAGAAACATGTGATTCATGCTTATTGGAGCTAGAGACCGATGGAGTTTGAAACATTTTATGTATATCAACTGTGCTATCAATTCTGGACTATTATTCCAGCGTCTGGAGTCAGTAGTAAGCAAGTATCAGCAAGAGAGGAAGAACTGAAGAGCATAAACACACACACTCCTAAGGCTGTACTGTTTTGTACCTAACAGTAGTATACTGTTAAAGCCATATGCTTTCTGAAGATTAGTCATGTGGAATGCAACGTTCTTAACACTAATGTTTGGATGCACATAGTTTGATGTCTTTTTTACCTACACTGTGTGTTACAAAATAACGATGAGGAGTGCTGTCATATGTAATAAATGACTGCATATATGCTGATCTGTATCAGTATTTCATACATCTGAAACATGACAATTTGTAATTAGGACATATGGAATATTTTAAATGGACTGTGTCTATTCTCTTGGAAATATGGCTGCGTTTATTATTATTGTTACGATTGTGTGTTTAAAAATATATGTTGCCCCAAGTCCTGTGTTATTTCATACTTCATACCCTTTTATTATAAACTAACCACAACTTGAATTATAGATCGTTGTGAATCTACAAATGATAGATTTTCCCGACATGTGAGTAGACAGCATGAAACAGTCTGTCCATGATGACTAAATTGTGTATGAAACTACAACACATGAATCTGCTCCTACTGCGAATGATGGTCAGCTGAGTGACAGAAATTTTACTCACAGGCGGTTAGAGGCGAGTTATGGAGCAAACATGCCAGATATCAGCACACAGGCGCTATTTTTTTTTTTTTTTCAATGTATCTTTGGAATCTTGTAGGGTTCTCTACTAGGCAATGTTGGCAGGTTCTATTACAAGGCATGCTCTCATGATTTGTTTTTATTTTTTGTAAACACCAGCACGTAATACCATTTCACTGGTGAAACAGGACCTGCTATAGTTTACAAAATAACAATGTCCTCTTGAATTTCAGCTTGTTGTTTCTGAACATAAAATTATTGTGTTTTTCCGAGATGTGGACAGACAGCATGAAGGACTGCATTCTGTAATGTTATTATATGTGTCTGAAATTTTTGTAATACACATGTCGATGACAGTTTATTTATATACAGTTATCTGAATACCAGGGTCGGTTTCAAACGATTTACTTCAGAGTTGAAATTTACGCTTTTTCTTACTCCGATAGTAGAATGGTGAGGTCATTCTGCAGTGATCAATAGTTCTCATAGAAAAATAGTGGAATCTTTTTTTATTTTATTCACAGTGGACATGTGAGATAAGTTGATACAGCTGATACAATATTGCAGTACCTGTGTTATTCTGCTTAAAATGCAAAGTTCCTTTGGACATGTGTCGATGTCCAAAGGAACAGGCACAGCAGCGACCATAGCCGTTACGAAACATATCCGTTCTACAGCTGACGGTAGTCCTTATTCTGAAATGTGAATTCATTTCATGAGTCAATACATCTGCAGAAGTATCAGCGTTGAGCTTTGACCTACATGGTTTGGTCATCTAATCAGCGGCAGTGTTGTAGTTGTTTTCACTTTGTTGGATGTCACTAAATAACGGAAGGTGGATAGAGAGATGTGTACCGTATCCTGCAGTCGAAAGTAAAAGAACGACTGTATAGATTATATATTGATAATTCAGCTGTCTGAAAACAATGTAATGCCCTTGTGCATGACAATTTATGATTTTAACATTATGAATCCTCTCAGCCTATACCGATTTTGATCACAAAACCAAAAGAAAGTAGACTACACCTATTTTCATGGAAACAAGATCGTCTTTTATTTTCACCGCGATTTTTTTTAATAGACACTTGCGTATAAGAGGTGAATTGACGTTAAATACAACTGTTACAGTGACGTCTTTTCTCTCTCAGAATGGAGAGTGCTTGGGGGGCGGGATGCTGGCAGCATGGGGGCATGTCTCATAGAGTCCGCAAGTGGACTTTTAGACTAACAACGAGTGGTAAGCATAGCCGTCATTTATCTCGCTTTGATCTGTGGCAGGCCAGCGTCATGGCCTATTGTGTATGTTGGCATCGATAGCGCGACCGCCCCAGCAATGTGTTCTGCTGGGAAGGCAGTTCGAAGGCATCGGCAACTTGCTGGGCGGTTCCACGACTGCACGGAGAAGTGGTACCCGCAATCCCTTTCCCAAGCAGTGGACGATTGACAATGTGATCTGGACAGTTCTCTGGAATTTCGATTTGTTTCCAGGGGGGGGCGTTCCTGTTCTTGTCGTTTGTCTATGTGTTGCTGATTTCCGCAGACTTGAGATAGTATATCAATGTATCAGTGCCACCAAATGGACCTTTTTGTGGACCATCAACGACAGGATAGAACTGACCTGTATTCCTACCTACTATGGGTGAGGGAGGAATGAAGGGTGGTTGGGGGAGGTAAGACTGTGTTAGTTTGTGACGACACATCAAAGAGAACACAAATGCAACTGCCGCCTCTCTCTCCTGGTGCAGTAATTTGTCATTGGTTTTTGAGGTACTTGTGTTTTTACGATGATTTTTTCCAATCTCAAGTGCATGTGTTGCATTATGACCCATTGCTTACAAGTGCTGGTTGTTTGCACGACGCTTTCATTGTATAATTAGAACAGTGAAGCATTTCCCTCAGTTGTGGTAATTCCTGAATTTCTAGCACCAGGGCTGCAGGATGATTGTCAAGCAATACAGTGGGAGTCTTCAGTACTGAACTCCAACGTCAAACAGCGACAGACACAGTCCTCAGCTGTATGCTTACAGGTAGTACACTTGTCAAACCGCTCTCTGTCCAACACCAATATCTCATCAATTGATCACATTTCCCGTCAGAAGTAAAGAGAGTACTTTCCACTACCGCCTTTTCCCCGCCAGCTTGTAGATGAATGGATCTGCTTATGTAGAGTTGAGTATGTCTGCCACTAGTTTCGAGTGGTGTTGGGAATTTTTCCAGCAACATAACACCAATTGTAGCTCTATGCATACAGTTGTGTATTTAGGCGCAATATTTATGATTAATTACATAATTAGGACTGATCTATTCTTCAATTTCCCATCTAAAATAAATTAAGTCTTCTAACTCAACCTTCCTCTCCTGTATCTGAACAGTTTCCCTGTGCTGGTGTGGGTGCATTTAGGCTTTCTGCTCAGAAGGACCAGAATTCTAATCCCGGAGAGGGAATTTGCATTTTCAATTTGCCTCCTATTACCAGGTGGGTGTGGGGTGGAACTTCATCTCAGCCCTGGGACAAAGAAATTCCGGCCATTTCTGAAATTCCATCAATTTTATGAATTTACCACCAAATTTCGAAATTCCCACCAATAGTTTAGATTTGGGGATGGGGAGCGGAGGGGAGGGGAGGAGGGAGTGGTTGGAGACCTACTTTCTGACTGGAGAGGTCCCATGATGTCATCAAGAAATGGGGATAATTAATTGATTAATAAATTAATTTGATTCCCAAATTGGGGTTGGAGCCAAATTACCCTACTATGACTGCTTGTGTAGACCTGTCCCATGCACCATATTTAACCCTTAGTTATAGGTGAGCCCTGAGGACAACTGCAAGAGGAAGGAAGTGATAGCTGGCTAGTATCACCCCATGAAATAACCGTAGCTAACCCTGTGCCGCCAATTCGCGTACTAGTACTGCTGCCACTGGTACTGCGGCCATCAGAAATGCGGTAGTTGTCCATGGTGTAGCAGCCAGTCGCCCCACACCTGCATCCTCCATCCAGCTTTTCAGCACTATGGCACCGAAAGTCTTAACAGTCCCTACCTGTTCCGTGTTGATATCCACAAGGGCCTAAAACTGAAACGTCCTCACTCTAAGAGAGCCTATGCCGGAATTCTCCCCTCAGGAGTTCTGTCATGCTCCAAGGGCAACGCAGCAAACCCGCTCCCTCTACCACCAGTCAGACAAACTGACGCAAGAAACCCAAATCTATCAACCAGTTTGGCATGCTATTAAAAACCACCACTCCGATCTAAAGAGCTACCCTTTGAATAGCAATCACTGGTGTTTCTGGGTATGGAAAAGAAGCGCAAATCAGGTCCCAGAATTGGAATCCAGACTGGCGCCTTCCCCCTCCATACGACAGAAGAACACCGCCACCCAGGACGGCGAGTGCGAAACGCAACTTTTAGAAGGTTTGTATTAGGGGGGGCGGGGGGGGGAGACGTACTATGGTAGCCCAGAAGCTGTGTTATCCGCAGTGTCGGGGTCGCACAGTGGTTAGTGCACCTGGAATCGAACCCAAGCCTTGTTAAAATTCTTAATTCACTGCTTCAGCTGTTTTCGTTATGCTAGAAAGATATTATCAGTAGCTCCCGCTTCAGCCAACTCTTCAGGAAGGATGGTCTTTTAGCGTAAGCGCCGCCGTCCTTTCGGCTGCCTAAACTGACGACTGACGACCCCTGAAGGACATGCAATGGCCGACGAGGACATAGCGCATTGTCCGGCTGTAAGAGCTGGGGAGGGAGGGAGGGGGGGGGGGACAGCTTGTAGTGGGACGAAATTAAGCGTCACCCATCCGCCAGTGTCAGCCCAGTTTGCAGGTGACTATAAGTTTAATTTAGTTTTGTTTATGTATTTTTCTTAATATTTGTAATAGCTGTGAATTATCCAAAAGTTTTGTATTTTTTTATGTTTCATGTACGGAGAGGGCGGCGCAACGAACGGAGACAGCATCTTCGTTGCCGCGACCAGAGAGGAAATTGCTGGCCGCTATACGTCGCGGGTCGAAAGTCAAGAAGCAACAGAAGATCCTGGAACCGAGTTATTGCGTCGTGCTTCTAAAAATTAAAAATGATTTTTTTATACTCTTTTTGTACAACAATGACGTCATATAGAGCTTAATCTTATTGAAAAGTCAGTCCTAGTTTGTCAACGGTCAAGTTCACATCTGTATGTGTAGGAAGCTAATAAAATAGTGGATGCTACTAAAGTTGAAACACATGTTCTGAGGATTTATTTATGGAGAATTATGTGAACGGATTAACAATATATTTGACAAGATTATTGATTCTGACAGCGTTCATCGAAACTTTTAATCTCAAAAGTTTATTCAATGTGTGATTCTGATATCGATTAAATCAAGATAACGTGTGTCAATATAATTTCTGAGGAGAAACAAACGAAATTTAACTCGAAAAAGTTTACGAAGACAAATTGGCTCAAGTGATGTAATTTTTTGCATACGACTCAACTGATGTTTTACAGTTTCGTTCAAGAACCATTCTATGACAATTTAAAAAGAATATAAATCATATTGAAGTGGGTTGTAACTGACGTAGGTGACGAAGTCTGCACATGGTCATATGTCAAACGAAAATCGGTTAAACAAAACTTACGTCGTTACACTACACCGTGGTGACCTTAGAAACAGGACTTGTGTGCAACTAAGGCACACAGGTACGAAACAAAACATCAAGAGTCCTTCGGAAGTCAACGCGAGTTTTCGTGGAGCCTTCACCAGGCAGCGGCGACTTCGCGGGTGTGGGCATCTGACGGAGCGCAGCCAAGCAGTACGGTCACGCAGTTGTTCCACGAGAAGGCGCATCTGTTGGGCAGCAGCTGAACGCTGCAAACCCCGACAACCTTTTTTCTCCCTAAACTAATAAGCCCAGTACGTCAGCTGCGGGGCGTCCCTCCGGCTGGTATTAGAGGTGTTGCTGAGGGCTTCGCCTGTCTACGGCGGTGCCGGGCGTAGTTGCAGCCAGTGACGTTTCCGGTGTTCGACTCAGCGTCCTGCCGGTTGCGGAAGCGGGGTCGCAGCATCTCAGCGGCTGCATCGACGGCTGTTACATCTGCAGCCCATAGCAGCACACTGATAATCGAGAACTACAAATTACAATATTAGTGTCCGGTGAGTTTGTTTCAAGTTGGAAGTGGAGTGTTGTACATAGGGAGTGTGCTTTTACAGGATTGTTGATTACAAGTCTGCGTGTGTAAATAGTTAATATCTTAAAATAATGTCGGGAAGTGAAATGTCAGACGAAGAGCAATCTATGTCCGATAGGAGCATGAGATCCCTTTTTAGGGCGATCGCTAAATTGAAACAATCTAACGAAGAATCTAATGCTAGATTAAAAGAGGAATTAAAACAGTCTAACGAAGAATCTACTGCTAGATTAAAAGAGGAACTAAAACAGGAATTAAAACAGTCTAACGAGGAATCTAGTGCTAGATTAAAAGGGGAGCTAAGAAAATCTACAGACAGGTTACAGGAATATCTTAATGAAACCAGTCGAGAATTAAGTGATAAAATAGAGTCTTCTAAAGTTGGAATGCAGGAAAAATTAGTAGGACTTAGTAATAAGATTGCTGATAATTGTAAAAGGTTAGAAGAACATATCCAGGAATCGCGCGAGGAAAAAGCTCGCATGCGAAACGATATTATTGACTTAACCGAGAGACTAGATAGTGTCAATATCTTAGTTGTAAATGAAATACAGAAAAATAACGATATGTTACGAGATGAATTTTCTATGCAAACAGAAACTGTTCGTAGAGAATTATTGGAATCTATTAAAGAGGTCTCTACCAAACCTGTAGAGATTTCTTCAATAGATAATGTAGAATTAGAGACATTAACTCATCAAGTAGAAAAAGATCATACCGAAATCGAAAACATGAAATTTTTAATTACTGAAATATGCAGTAACCTTGAGACTGCCAAAGATAATAACATTGACGAAGGTACAGAGCGTTCACATCGTGAACACAGTGAAGAATCGATATTAGCTAATCGCGCATCCAGTACAGAAATGCGAATACAGGAAATTACTAAACGGTTATCGGAATTAGATAATAATGAAAACATTTCAAGTAGTAGGAGCAATAACGTAATCAGAGACAACAGTCGCATCGAATTTGCTAGCTCGGACGACAACAATACGAATAAAGAAATCACGGCAAACCAATCCGATGCAACTCCGTCTCTGCAATCTAAACAAAATCCAACTATTTCTCTCGCAGAATGTTTGGAGGATATAACGACAAATTCAAATGTAGCAAGTCGATTTCCTGTATTCAAACCAGGAGGCGAACTTCACCCTATAATCTTTATAAAAGCTTTTGAAACATCATTATCTCCTAAATGGAGTAATGAAAAACGGATTCAATTTGTAATAGGACATTTAGAAGCAGAATCTGCGGAATGGGCAGTACTGAATAGAACTGAATTTAGGGACTGGGATGATTTCGTTAAGCAGTTTAAACAAAATTATTGGTCAAGAGGAAAACAACAACACTTAACTTTAGAGTTGTTAGACCCTCCTCCATATTCTAAACGGTGGGGAGGTTATAGGAATTATTTTGAATGGCATTTAAACCGAGCTAAATTAATTGAAGAACAAATTATTGAAAGTCATTTAATACGAGTCCTAATTAGTAGGTTACCGTATTATGTAAAGGAAAGAATAATAGGAAGAGAATGGTCACAGCCGTGCGAATTATTAGGATATTTAGAACAGTTAGATATACTTAATAGAGAAAGGGAAGACGAGAAATTTAGATTTGGTAGAAATGACAATCCTCGAAATAATAATAATTCAGAACCACGAAAAGCTAACAACAACAATCATAGCCGGTTTTGTTATGTAAAACGTCAATCTAAAGATAAAGAGAGCCAACAAAATCTTGGTAATAACCCTAAAATGCGGAAATTACACAATAACGATCAGGAGATAAATCATCCTCAAGTAATTAATGAAGGTCAAGTGGTAGGTGACGTTATCATAGAAAGTTCGGAAAACTAGTAAAGTCCTTTAGTACGGATCAACTAAAGGGAACTGTTAGTCAAGATTATACAAGACCCAGTCGCAATTTATCATTAAGCTGCCAAAAGGACGGTGATTGGCAACAGGATTTACTTCAGGAAGACAATCAGATAAGGGAGAATATAACTTATAAACCCGTTATTAAAGGTTATATTAAAGATACCGAAGTAAACATTATAATTGATTCGGGTAGCGAAGTAAGTATTTTATCTAAAGAATTATTTCAGCTTAAGAGAAAATATTGGAATTTCCCAACCTTACCTGTAACTGGGATGAAAATTATAGGAGTTACTGGTAAAAGAAGTCAAAATATTACTGAGGAAGTTTATTTAACTTTAGAAATTTCTAAACAATTAATTTCTCACTCTGTACTCGTCGTAGCCAACTTAAATGTGGCCATAATTTTAGGTATAGATTGGCTGTGTAAATATAAAGCTATATTAGATTTTAAAGACTCTTCCTTAACTATCCATAAGGAGGCATGTGCTTTTAAAGTGAGGTTTTCTAATAATCAAGTACCTGAAAATTGCTACGAATCCTTACAGATAAAGTACGCACCGACCATGAACCTTTTAACAGATTTTAGTGATCTTGAATATGCAATATACCAATGTCAGGCTAGTAATAGTATCGAAACCGAAGTGAAAGAAAAATGTTATTCTACGAATTGTCTATCCGAACAAGAAAAGGAAGAGTTGGAATCTTTGTTGTTTGAATTTAGAGCCGTCTTCTCAGATGAACCGGGGAGAATTAAAGATTACGTTTGTAAACTTAAGATTAAAGATCAAAAACCATTCTTTAAGAAACCTTATCCTATTCCAGTACAATTCAAAGAACCGGCTAGTAGAGAAATAAGTAAGATGCTAGAACAAAACATTATCGAACGATCATGTAGCGCTTTTAACAGTCCATTGTGGGTAGTTAAGAAAGCTACTGATGGGGTACGACTGGTTCTGGATGCCCGTGAATTAAATAAAATTATAGAGATGGAAAGAGACAGACCTATTCCTATGGAGGACGTACTTCTTAAGATTGCTGGTTCTCGTTATATGAGTACAATGGATCTAACCGCTGGCTACCATCAAGTAACATTACACCCGGATTCACGGCAATATACGGTTTTTCTTTTTGAAGGCAGATCATATCAGTTCCAAGTTTTACCTTTTGGATTTAATATATCAGTGTCAACTTTCATTAGGGCATTAGATTCTGCTTTGGGTCAGCAATTGTTACAAAAGATTATTTTATATGTAGATGATGTTTTGGTAGCTACTAAAACGTGGGAAGAACACGTAACGATATTACGGGAATTGTTTAACCGTTTAATTGACAGGGGAATTACTTTAAAATTATCTAAGTCTTACTTCGGAAAGGAGGAAGTGAGATTTTTGGGGCATATAATGGACAGTAAGGGTGTTAGGCCAGACCCAGCACGTATTGAAGCTATTGCTCGATGCCCGAGTCCTAGAAATCGGAAACAACTGAAATCATTCTTAGGAATGGTAGGATTTCTGAGAAGATTTCTTCCAGGGCAGGATATTGTTAATCCTAGATTACTAGATTTATTAAAAGAGAAGTCAGTATGGCTCTGGGGACAAGAGGAAGAGGAAGTTTTTAATAAGATAAAAGGAGCGTTAACCGAAGCAAAAATGTTATACCACCCAGATTTCGATCAGGACTTTTGTATGTGTACGGATGCCTCTGATTATGGTGTGTCTTGTGTAATATTCCAAGGTGATCTGACCAATGAAAAGGGATTATATCGGCCTATTGGATTCGCTAGTAGAACTTTAAATAAACATGAAAGAAATTATTTTGTATCCGAGAGGGAAGCTCTTGCAGTGGTATGGGGTTTTCAACGATTTAGAGAATTGTTAATGGGAAGAAAAACAATTGTATATACTGATCATCAGGCTTTAATCTTTTTGAACAATTGTCGGTTACTTCACCGTAGGCTATTACGTTGGGTATTATGCTTGCAAAAATTTCAGTACGAAATTAGGTATATAAAAGGATCTCAGAATGTAGTTTCGGATGCTTTGTCGAGGCTTCCCGTAGGAATGGAAAATATTAACATTGCAGAAGAACCAGGAACAAATTACCATGTTTATTTCCTTTTAACTCAGGAGAACGAACGTAAGGTTAAACGGATAGTAACTGCTATTAGATGCAATCAAAGAAATGATGATCAATATAGGGACCTTATACAAAACCTTAATAATGGGGACGAAACAGTTAACACCCGGGGCGTGTGGTTATATTTTAACGACTTGTTGTATTGGAAAGCACAGAGGGAACACCAGAGATGGGAAATCTGCATTCCGAAAACTGTTGTGTACGAGTTAACAACTTATATTCATTAAGGATACGGGCATTTTGGAATTCATAAATGTATTAAACATCTAATGAAATATTATTATTTCAAAAATATGTCCCGTATTGTGAGGAGTATTATTAGGGCTTGTGATACCTGTCAAAAGGTTAAAGTTCATAACAAATCTAAGCGTTATAAATTATATGCCGTAATTCCTCGAGGTCTGTGGGATCTACTGTCATTAGATTTTTTCGGCCCTCTGCCTCGTAGATCAGGAGGATTAACTTATGTTTTTGTTGTAATGGAATTTTGGTCCAAACATGTGAAGCTATATACTTTGAAACGAGCGAATACAGCAAGCGTTATACGCTGCCTCACCCGAAATTACTTTGTTAACTGGGGCATTCCTAAACGACTTATGTCTGACAACGGTAGTGCCTTTATTAGTCAAAGATTTCAAGATATGATAAAACAATATGGAATCAAACATATCTTAATTTCGAAATATCATCCTCAAAGTAATTTAGTAGAAAGAGTCATGAAAGAATTAGGACGATTATGTAGAACTTATTGTGCACATAAACATACTCGGTGGGCCAAGCTAATGCATGAATTCGAAAAGATATTAAATGAATTGCCTCACCTAACGACGGGATTATCACCTATAGAAATTTTAGGCAAACGAATTATAGGTGGGCCTTTACTAGCTGCTCTACCTTGGCCACCAGTAAATGAGATCCAACAATGCATCCCAGACGAAAAAGTTTGCGAACAGATTGTAATAAATGCCGAACGGAGAATTAAAAGTTATAATCAACATGTTATAGAACCCTCATTTCAGGTAGGAGATCTTGTGTTAGTACGATCTCATCCTAAAAGTTCTAAGATCGGTAAGGAATGTAGAAAATTCTTCTTTATCTTTGAAGGTCCATATGTTGTACATAAGATTGTACATCCCAAAGCGTTACTTCTTATGGAACCTTCCTCAGGTGTAATTAAAGGATTATATAGTGTTGATCAAATGAAACCCTTCATTCCTAAATAAGTTAATATTTAGTATATGTTACACACGGAAGAGCGTTCATAGTTTATTCATGTGAAGTTTTTCGTGACAGTTACGTATTATTTTAAAGAATTAAACAGAAACCTTAAACAAGTGTTCTACAATAATCTACTGGTACTTCAAAACGAGAAAGATAACCAAAAGGGGGATTTATATGAAAGAAATTTTGCTATTAGGTCGAAAGGAATTTTGTATATTTTAAATTTACTCGGATAGTAGGAACCAAAGGGGATGGTTAATAATTTTAGGGACCATGGGCGTCCAGAGCTATATGGCTCACGAGAACATAGCAGAATGCCTTTAATAGAGGTTTGTAATAGTGTTAATATAGAACACACCAAACGGGGCTCTCTCGCTTGTTTCTCCTAGATAAATTGCCATTACCCAACAAGGTGTCCGAAGGTAAAGAAAGCCGTGCCGAGATTCTAAAGAAAGTTTTGCTTGATTTCTTCTTGACATCAGGCATAAATAAGGCATTAAGGAAGAGAATGACGTAAAGTAAATAGTACTAGTAGTTATTGTGAGAAACTTATTAGTAATATACATTTTTGGAAAGAATAACTCTAGTAAGTGAATAAAACTGAAACTAATTTATCACAATTTGAACGCTCTGTCCTAATGCAACAACGTTAAAGAACGTACTAAATTAGTATTTATTAGCAACTATTAAATGAAGAGGAGTAATCTCCATATATTCGGTTATGAATTACCATAATAGCACAATTAAGAGTAAATGACAAATAGTCTCAACAATATCGTATTAAAAGGATTAAATCTATCTAAGAGCAAGGACTCTAGAGTACGTAAAATGTGAGGAAAATGTATTAACATTTAAATATTGTATATTGAAAAGTTTTAGTTTCGGTTAAAACCTGACAAACTGAGCTTGTGGGTGGGGCATGTAGTGGGACAAAATTAAGCGTCACCCATCCGCCAGTGTCAGCCCAGTTTGCAGGTGACTATAAGTTTAATTTAGTTTTGTTTATGTATTTTTCTTAATATTTGTAATAGCTGTGAATTATCCAAAAGTTTTGTATTTTTTTATGTTTCATGTACGGAGAGGGCGGCGCAACGAACGGAGACAGCATCTTCGTTGCCGCGACCAGAGAGGAAATTGCTGGCCGCTATACGTCGCGGGTCGACAGCCAAGGAGCAACAGAAGATCCTGGAACCGAGTTATTGCGTCGTGCTTCTAAAAATTAAAAATGGATTTTTTATACTCTTTTTGTACAACAATGACGTCATATAGAGCTTAATCTTATTGAAAAGTCAGTCCTAGTTTGTCAACGGTCAAGTTCACATCTGTATGTGTAGGAAGCTAGTAAAATAGTGGATGCTACTAAAGTTGAAACACGTGTTCTGAGGATTTATTTATGGAGAATTATGTGAACGGATTAATAATATATTTGACAAGATTATTGATTCTGACAGCGTTCATCGAAACTTTTAATCTCAAAAGTTTATTCAATGTGTGATTCTGATATCGATTAAATCAAGATAACGTGTGTCAATATAATTTCTGAGGAGAAACAAACGAAATTTAACTCGAAAAAGTTTACGAAGACAAATTGGCTCAAGTGACGTAATTTTTTGCATACGACTCAACTGATGTTTTACAGTTTCGTTCAAGAACCATTCTATGACAATTTAAAAAGAATATAAATCATTTTGAAGTGGGTTGTAACTGACGTAGGTGACGAAGTCTGCACATGGTCATATGTCAAACGAAAATCGGTTAAACAAAACTTACGTCGTTACACTACAAGCTGTGGCGCGCACCACGGGCCATTCAGCCAGCAGACCTCAGACTGGCTTGTGGAATTTGTACTTATAATGAGTAAGCTATGTTTCCCTTCCTTTAGCCAAGTTTTCCGTGTCTCATTCAGAAAACGCGAAACCGTATGCATATGGCTTTTTGAAAACATACACTACATATGCACAAGAGTGTAAAAAATTAGGAAGTGCGATGGAATGAAGTTGATATGATACGCAACCACTCCTCAGTACTTCAGGAATTAAATTTAATACTGTGGACGTCAGTTCATCAATTAAATCAGTTGTTATATTATGAGTATGAAAGGAAAACATTAATAAAATTGGGAGGGGCAACATGCACATGGCTACCATTTCATAATATTTGATAAATTTATTTTATAAACTAAAACACGAACTGTTCCACAGCTCTTTGACTTCTGAATTGTTTTTCGAATTAAATGGCATTCAGCAAACACTACCTATCCCCGTCAAAAACGATCACAAGCTGGCAAGTAACGGTCAAGAAGAAACTAGAGGCGAGGCAGTCGAAAACTGGGTAGCGTAGTCCTCACCATTGTAAATTAATTCACACGTTGTGGTCTCTTTTATAAGCTCCAACAGATGAACCACGTACATGGCTGGCATAATGCCTCGAGGCTACTGCGTGCTCGTTGATTGGAAATGTGATTGAAGGGCTACGTAGCGGTTAGCGTTAATACCAGAAAATCATGATCTGTGAACTTCCAATGGCGAGAGCGGCCGGATGGTGCCTTATAAAGTCGTCCACCAGGTGCCAGTGGTGATGGTTCGTGACTCGAGTAGGCAAAATAGTGCCAATGATAGCAGCACTGCGTACGGCTAATGTATCGTCACCTGGTATCATGGCTGTTGGTGGAGAAGATCTCTGTGGTTGTGTTGCTGGTATATGGATTTGAGTGGCAATCTGCAGTACATTGCTCTGTGGTTGACAGCCGGGTCCTAGAGACAGCTGAGTATATAGCTACCCTCTTTCCTATGGAGAAGACAGTGTATTCATCTCCCTGTGATGATTGTGGCTGTGGTGGAGGCGACAGCCGAAGATACTGCCTCCCTTCTTCCCCAAGGAAGAGATGGCAGTTCCACGACAGGGAACAACTGCCACCTAGAGGGAGGAGGCAACCCAGTGCTGGTCGGCAGATCCAGGAGTGGGTGTCGGCAGTGCTAGAGGCCCAGACTCGGAAGGAAGACAGAAGGATGGTTGTGCTGGGGCGGTCCCAGAGATATGTCCAACAGGGTGAGAACTGGAGGAGTAATCGTGGCAAACAAGAGATCTGCAGGGTTATTGAGAAGAGGTTACCAGGTCGCCTTAGTGGCATGAGAAGACGTGGTCAGCCTTGCAGTGAAAGTTCCATATCGTCAGGACTCTGACGGCGATGGAGTCAGTGGTGCTGTGGCCGATAGTGGTGGAGATGGTGACAATGGAACCGGCGACGCTGGAGCTGGTGGTGTTGGAGTGAAGGCAGAGAAGGCGTCGGAGTTCTACCAGTGGAAGAGACAGAGATGCCAAAGGCAGTGTGGCTGGGCTAGGCTAGGAGACAACCATCGTGGAACACAGAGGCCTTCAGGAAATGTTACAGTCATCCGAGGAAAGAGGTCCACGAATCCAAGGCTTTGAACTCCAAAGGAGACGGGGGCTGTGACATTCATGCTTGGTCCAGTGCGACATCTGGTAGCAGCTAAGCTGATATCAAAGAATCTCGAATGCGCACTATAAGAGCCCTACTTCAGACAGAAAATGTGCCAATACACCTGTTGCTTGTAGTGGCACCAGCCATACATAGTAGATTAATATTAAAAAGCAGTTGTATCTGCTCGCCGCATAATAGTAAATTTCGAGTTTGTGACTGTTCCGGCATTGGATTAGCCATGACGAATCGTGAAGACAACTACATGTGAAACCTTATTTATCCAATCCAAAAAATATAAAAATGTAAAATTACTGTCAAAGTCTTCACTCCCATTAAAATATTGTTAATAATTTACAAGCGAAAGAAGGAGAACTTGAATTTTCTCAGTTAATATCAAAAGTGACTATCGTTTCAAAACCCTGCGACACTGCAACGAAATGGAATAATTGTCAACAAGACCTAGACATAAAGAATGCAAAATAACGAATAATTTGCAATCACTGTACCTTACACAGAGTTTCTCAGGGGGAAGTGTCAATATTCAAGAATGTGACAGGAACGGTCATTCGAAGCGTCTAGTAAACAGTGACCCTAAAATGCATTCTTTAAGAGCCGTGAGAACTTGGTCGGCAGATGTGTTTCACAGTAGCTCTTAAGGTATGCTATTTACAGCCCATGTCTACCAGATATTTTAATCTTATTTTGGTCCATACTGCCACCTCCTAAAATAGGGTAACCAAAGAGCTTGCAGCAGAAGAGATTTGGCTCAAATTATGGATGATAGCTCCTAAAGTATGCATGTCAGATCCCATGTATGCTGGACATTCTTGCTCCGAATGGTCGCTCCTGTCATATCCCTGAATATTCTCCATTCCTCTTGGGACATCCTGTATAGAAAAAATTGTGGATGGGCGCTTGCGAATTTCGTCACAATGACCTGATAGCAAGATGTATGCAACTTGTAATTTTCACAATGTACAGACTGTCACACAAATACAGTAATACAATTTGAAAACAAGAGATACGCTACGAATACTGGAAACCTAGAACCAGACCGTCAGTTAGCCACAAGTCGCTGTAAACACCAGTGCAGATGTGTGTAGCCAGAACCAGCCGAAAATGCCGCGTGGAGAGCACATGAATGTAGCGAGTGGAGAAATATGTCACACTGATTGAGCACAAAGTCACAGGTGACAGAAACCCAGAGTCAAAAATATTCATTTCCTAACTATGCGACGAGAACATTGCAGAAAATTTGAACCCTCATTGCCAACTCTTAAGTTACGTTGTGGATGTTGTATGCCACTAGTGAATGGATGTGCCAAGGTGGACGAAGAACAACAGAACACATCAAGCGAGTCTAACATAAAGCAGCTTCAGAATAACCATATTAAAAGAACGACGAGATCTGATATGAGAATGATAAAACAGACAGTAACAGTTTCTTATTAAGTGCAAGCCGTATCGTTCACGCTAGTTGCGGTCTCTGTGTTAAATACACTCCTGGAAATGGAAAAAAGAACACATTGACACCGGTGTGTCAGACCCACCATACTTGCTCCGGACACTGCGAGAGGGCTGTACAAGCAATGATCACACGCACGGCACAGCGGACACACCAGGAACCGCGGTGTTGGCCGTCGAATGGCGCTAGCTGCGCAGCATTTGTGCACCGCCGCCGTCAGTGTCAGCCAGTTTGCCGTGGCATACGGAGCTCCATCGCAGTCTTTAACACTGGTAGCATGCCGCGACAGCGTGGACGTGAACCGTATGTGCAGTTGACGGACTTTGAGCGAGGGCGTATAGTGGGCATGCGGGAGGCCGGGTGGACGTACCGCCGAATTGCTCAACACGTGGGGCGTGAGGTCTCCACAGTACATCGATGTTGTCGCCAGTGGTCGGCGGAAGGTGCACGTGCCTGTCGACCTGGGACCGGACCGCAGCGACGCACGGATGCACGCCAAGACCGTAGGATCCTACGCAGTGCCGTAGGGGACCGCACCGCCACTTCCCAGCAAATTAGGGACACTGTTGCTCCTGGGGTATCGGCGAGAACCATTCGCAACCGTCTCCATGAAGCTGGGCTACGGTCCCGCACACCGTTAGGCCGTCTTCCGCTCACGCCCCAACATCGTGCAGCCCGCCTCCAGTGGTGTCGCGACAGGCGTGAATGGAGGGACGAATGGAGACGTGTCGTCTTCAGCGTTGAGAGTCGCTTCTGCCTTGGTGCCAATGATGGTCGTATGCGTGTTTGGCGCCGTGCAGGTGAGCGCCACAATCAGGACTGCATACGACCGAGGCACACAGGGCCAACACCCGGCATCATGGTGTGGGGAGCGATCTCCTACACTGGCCGTACACCACTGGTGATCGTCGAGGGGACACTGAATAGTGCACGGTACATCCAAACCGTCATCGAACCCATCGTCCTACCATTCCTAGACCGGCAAGGGAACTTGCTGTTCCAACAGGACAATGCACGTCCGCATGTATCCTGTACCACCCAACGTGCTCTAGAAGGTGTAAGTCAACTACCCTGGCCAGCAAGATCTCCGGATCTGTCCCCCATTGAGCATGTTTGGGACTGGATGAAGCGTCGTCTCACGCGGTCTGCACGTCCAGCACGAACGCTGGTCCAACTGAGGCGCCAGGTGGAAATGGCATGGCAAACCGTTCCACAGGACTACATCCAGCATCTCTACGAGCGTCTCCATGGGAGAATAGCAGCCTGCATTGCTGCGAAAGGTGGATATACACTGTACTAGTGCCGACAATGTGCATGCTCTGTTGCCTGTGTCTATGTGCCTGTGGTTCTGTCAGTGTGATCATGTGATGTATCTGACCCCAGGAATGTGTCAATAAAGTTTCCCCTTCCTGGGACAATGAATTCACGGTGTTCTTATTTCAGTTTCCATGAGTGTATACTGGTCTATCCTAATAAAGTATCACTGATGATGCCCGCGATTGATGAAATCGCAGTTACTTGATAATCTGGACGCGTCATGCGACGCAATAGGGTCCTACCAGGGATACACCGATAAAGGCGACCTGAGGTCCAAAGTATACAGCGTGCTCGTCGAGCGACCGTGTAGTGGCCGGCATTAAGCCCAGAAAACCGTGAACGGTGAACTTTCGATGTTGACTTCTAGACAGCGGCAGGGTGGCCCCCTGTAAAGCCGTCTGTCAGAGAAGAATAACAGGGAACACTGGTGGGGGCACATGACTCGCGGAGCTGATATATGCCAACGACAGCAGCGCTGTATATGGCGAGCGTAGTACTGCGGTACTGTGACGGCTGCTGGGGTGTGGTCACTGCGATTGTATTGCTGGCGCACAGGTACGACTGGCAACCTGTGGTACATTACTGTGTGGTTGTAGGTGACACCCGAGGTTACAGTATAATTAATTATTGATATTCTTTCGGTACTAACCACTGCTTGACCTCATACTCTTCTCATAATTCAACAATACAAGTCGTTCTGCATGTATGACTAAACAAATAAAGTGTTACTAATCTTATTCATAGCCATGACACACTCCCTAGTCTCAGTAACTGCTCAATGTGTACGAGAACCGATATCGTTTCTAATTTTATATTTCTTCCATATATATCTCTGAAGTCTGTTGCACAAACTAGCATGAAGTTAACCAGCTGGAAATTACAATGTTACAAACATCCAGCCAACCGGCTGCAAACAGAATTTAAAGTTCTTTAACTAGTATTCAACGCCAACTAGGGACGTCTTCCTCAGAAGAAACTGTTACCTTACGTAACAATATCACAGGAAGTAGCACGTAGGCACAGAACAAATACTGAAGACGTTAAAGCCACAACTAAAACATTTTCCATCTGGGTTCATAAAAGATACAGTCAAAATTTTAAAACAATGTTTAAACATGCCTCTAAGGCATGTAGCCTTTTCTACTAACAACAGCTTACATAGCAAAGTTATACGTAATTTAAAATCAGAACGGTCTCCCCTCCAGAAATCAGGAATCTATAAAATCAGCTGTGACACATGTAAAGCCTATTACATAGGCCAAACAGGTCGTGCTTTCTCTACCGGATACAAAGAGCATCTTTTAGGGAAAAATGGTTCTAATATTCATAACTCAACCTTTGCCAACCACCTGTTGAACACTGGCCACAAACCTATGGAAATTCAAGACATTGGAATTTTGCACTGCGAAAGTAAACAATTTAGACTGAATATTTTGGAAGAGTTACAGATCTTCAAACATTTTTCTCTGAAGGATGGCCTCATATACGTAATATAAATTTTTTCAACGGCTTAAAGCCGCTGCTAAAATATGTTTGACAGCTAAAGTTGCTTACCCGTTTCCCTGTAAGCCCTTAAATACTGTTTTCCTCTCCCTTGCTTATATAATTCACGTCTTATTAATCAGCTAATCACTATTATATTAATTTCTTGTAGCTATTGTTAAGCTTTTATAAATTCTGCTACCAGATGGCGCGATCTGTATCATGTTCACGTCGTTATTTGGCACGGCCTGGTCGCACAGTTGCTGTTATTCGTGGCCAACACCACTGCAGTGCCATTTGAGGCATGTTTACACTTTTTTTTAAAAATTTTTGACTATATCTGTTATGAATCCAGATGGAAAATGTTTTAGTTCTGGCTTTAACGTCTTGACAAGAGCGATGTCGCTCATATTTTCCTTTTAACCACATGTGAATATTTTTATGCAATTTAACTTGTAAAAATTAAGTATTTGTTCTATGCCTACCTTCTATTCCTGTACCTTGCTATGATATTGTTAGGTAAGTAACAGTTTCTTCTGAAGAAGGCGTCCCTAGTTGGCGTTGAAAGCTAGTTAAAGAATTTTAAATTCTGTTTGCAACCGGTTGGCTGGAAATTTGTAACATTGTAATTAATTATGGTTGCTGAGCACAGCCATGTTCAAAACAGCTAGAAAGTAATCCTCTCGTTGTCGCCTAGCATCCGGCACACCAATCACTTAATGTGGCCCTAAAGGAAAATTAAAAATCGAACGGTGTGAGTAAAGGCGGACATGCTAGTCGGAAAATGTGATGTGTCCCTTCAACTTAAGTATCAGCAAAGTTGTTACTCAGATGTCACTAATTTCAGCAAGAGCAGCATAAGTCAGTCACGTTCCATCACTTCCTTTTATGTGCGAGGTGCACCTCCAATTCATTTTCACCTGAAAGAGATAGAAATATGAAGCTTTTTTGAAAAAATAAAATTACACGTGCGCTGCTTGTGAATTTGTGACAGAGATGACAGCCCTGTATGCCACACAGCACTCTAGCATCAGGGAGAGAGAGGGGGGGTGGTATTTGACACTTTAGAAGGCAACGTTTTGATTATGAGAATAGTGTGTAACCATTTCTTTCCTCTATTTGCTTGGTGAGATGCCAATTGGCTAGTTGGAGACCTGTGCTGATGGTGTCATCGACGTAACTACATCTATGTACATAAATACACCATACGCCTACCACTGTACGGTGCGTGGCAGAGTGTGCGTTGCAGCAATATTACTTATTTCCTTCCCCGTCCCACTCGCATACTGAGCGACGGGAAACGACTGTTTAAAAGCCTCTATACGAACCCTAATTTCCCGTGTCTTATCTTCACAGTCGTTCGTTGAAGATAGTACAATCGTTCTGCAGTTATCCTCATATGCTGGCTCTCTAAATTTGCGGAGTTGTGTGTGGTGCGGATCCCGGACACTCGAATAGTACTTAAGAATTGGTCTCATTAGCGTTCCAAAGCCGCCTCCTGTATGGATGAGCTACCCTTTCCCAAAATTCTCTCAATATAAAGAATCTGCAAAAAGGTGGGAATTTAAGGAGATGAGACCTGAACAAACTGGCTAAACCAGAGGTTGTACAGAGTTTCAGGGAGAGCATAAGTGAACAATTGACAAGAATGGGGGAAAGAAATACAGTAGAAGAAGAATGGATAGCTTAGAGGGATGAAGTAGTGAAGGCAGTAGAGGATCAAGTAGGTAAAAAGACGAGGGCTAGTAGAAATCCTTTGGTAACAGAAGAAATATTGAATTTAATTGATGAAAGGAGAAAATATAAAAATGCAGTAAACGAAGCAGGCAAAAAGGAATACAAACGTCTCAAAATTGAGATTAGCAGGAATTGCAAAATGGCTAAGCAGGGATGGCTAGAGGACAAATATAAGGATGTAGAGGCTTATCTCACTGGGGTAAGGTAGCTACTGCCTACAGGAAAATTAAAGAGACCTTTGGAGAAAAGAGAACCACTTGTATGAATATCAAAAGCTCAGATGGAAACCCGGTTGTAAGCAAAGAAGGGAAAGCAGAAAGGTGGAAGGAGTATATAGACGGTCTATACAAGGGCGATGTACCTGAGGACAATATTATGGAAATGGAAGAGGATGGAGATGAAGATGAAATGGTAGATACGATACTGCGTGAAGAGTCTGACAGCACTGAAAGACCTGAGTCGAAACAAGGCCCCGGGAGTAGACAACATTCCATTAGAACTACTGACAACCTTGGGAGTGCCAGTCCTGACAAAACTCTACCATCTGGTGAGCAAGATGTACGAGATAGGCAAAATACCCTCAGACTTCAAGAAGAATATAATAATTCCATTCCCAAACAAAGCAGGTGTTGACAGATGTGAAAATTTCCGGACTATCAGTTTAATAAGTCACAGCTGCAAAATACTAACGCGAATTCTTTACAGACGCATGGAAAAACTGGTAGAAGCGGACCTCGGGGAAGATCAGTTTGGATTCCGTAGACATATTGGAACACGTGAGGCAATACTGACCTTACGACTCTCTTTAGAAGAAAGATTAAGGAAAGGCAAACCTACGTTCCTAACATTTGTAGACTTAGAGAAAGCTTTTGACAATGTTGACTGGAATACTCTCTTTCAAATTCTAAAGGTGGCAGGGGTAAAATACAGGGAGCGAAAGGCTATTTACAATTTGTACATAAAACCAGATGGCAGTTATAAGAGTCGAGAGGCACGAAAGGGAAGCAGTGGTTGGGAAGGGAGTGGGACAGGGTTGTAGCCTCTCCCCGATGTTATTCAATCTGTATATTGAGCAAGCAGTAAAGGAAACAAAAGAAAAATTCGGAGTAGGTATTAAAATCCATGGAGAAGAAATAAAAACTTTGAGGTTCGCCGATGACATTGTAATTCTGTCAGACACAGCAAAGGACTTAGAAGAGCAGTTCGTACAGAATGGACAGTGTCTTGAAAGGAGGATATATGATGAACATCAACAAATGCAAAACGAGGATAATGTAATGTAGTCGAATTAAGTCGGGTGATGCTGGGGGAATCAGATTAGGAAATGAGACACTTAAAGTAGTAAAGGAGTTTTGCTATTTGGGGAGCAAAATAACTGATGATGGTCGAAGTAGAGAGGATATAAAATGTAGACTGGCAATGGTATGGAAAGCGTTTCTGAAGAAGAGAAATTTGTTAAGATCGAGTATACATGTCAGGGAGCCGTTTCTGAAAGTATTTGTATGGAGTGTAGCCATGTATGGAAGTGAAACATGGACGATAAATAGTTTGGACAAGAGGAGAATATAAGCTTTCGATATGTGGTGCTACAGAAGAATGCTGAAGATTAGATGGGTAGAGCAGATAACTAATGAGGAGGTATTGAATAGAATTGGGAAGAGGAGGAGTTTGTGGCACAACTTGACAAGAAGAAGGGACCGGTTGGTAGGACATGTTCTGAGGCATCAATGGATTACAGGTTTGGCATTGGAGGGCAACGTGGAGGGTAAAAATCGTAGAGGGAGACCAAGAGATGAATATACTAAGCAGATTCAGAGGAATGTAGGTTGCAGTAAGTGCTGAGAGATGAAGATGCTTGCACAGGATACAGTAGCATTGAGAGCTGCATTAAACCAGTATCAGGACTGAAGACCACAACAACAAAGAAACGAGCATTCGTTCCATGTAATATCGCTTTGCAACGTTACGCTTAGATATTTAATCAAAATGACTGTTTCAATCTGCACCCTACTTACATTGTATTCGAGTGTTAGGACTGGTTTTCCTACACAACTGTTTTAAATTACATTTTTTTTTCATTTAGAGCAAGTTGTCATTCATCACATCAACTTTAAATTTTGACTAAGTCACCTTGTATACACCTACAATCACTTAACAAAGACACCTTGCTGTACACCATAACGTATCAGGAAACAGCCGTAAATTACTGCACGCCGTGTCCATCAGGTCATTTTTGTATATAGAGAATAAAAGCGGTTCCGACATTTCCATGGGGCACACCTGATTGCACTCTTGTCTCTGATAATACCCGCCGTCCAAGACCACATACTGAGTTCTATTACTTAAAAATTCTTCGAGCGACTCACATAGCTGGGAACCCGAACCATGTGCTCTGACCTTCGTCAACAGTCTGCATTGAGGCTCTGTGTCAAATGCTTTGCAGGACTCTGAGGATGTGGAATCTGCGTGTTGCCTCCACCCATTGCTTGTAGGATATCATGTGAAAGAAAGGCAAGCTGAATTTCATATGAGCAATATTTTCTAAATCCATTCCAGTTTTTTGGACAGAAGATTTTCTGTCTCAAGGAAATGTATTTCATTGTGCTTTCGTGAACAATTCAAAAACGTCAGAACGTCATGTGACAACAAACCAAGACAATCTCGACCACGCACCAGCTGGTCTGACGACATGATTGAGAGAGTAGAGAAGGTTGTGTCGGAAGCTCGCCAAATGCGTGGAACACATTGCTTCTAAGGCTAGCTTCCTGTAGGATCTTTGCACACAATCCAGCATACAGACCTGAAAAGACGAAAAATATCTTCCAGGAGGATTCACTAATACTGACAGACGACCACAAGGCTGCAGGTGTGGTATATTGCCAAGTAATGTTGATTCATTCTTCCCTTTCATCTACTGTAACAATGGATGAGGTATGAACACCGTTTCCTAATTCTGAAACAAAGCGCCAGTCAGCTCAGTGGAAGAACACACATTCTTTGCCTTAAAGAAAAATTCATGTAAGTTCCAGTGCCGAAAAAATGATGATGGCTATGTTCTGCACATTAAGGGATAATTGGCCAGCTAGGCAATTTAATTATGTAAATATATGGTGTCTGTTCTTCCGGACATGACTGAAAGAACAGACACCATACATTCATATAAATATGCCTTTGCTGTATACCATGCCCTTGTTTCACTGTAGGGATCTTGCCCTTGCGTTAAAAAACAATGGCTTCCTAAGAAGATTTTAACAAAATAAGATTACTGTAAATAATTACGGGAATTTTCCACCACCACCACTGTGGAACAGAATTGTAGGAATTTGAGCTTTATTTAGTAACAAGCGAAGTACAGGGACATCTCTCCCACCATATGGATTTCATTATGTTGGGTAGCTTCCATGCAAGTCTGCTACATAGCCACCACTTCATACTGGCCCACCCACCATTCCACCTCGACTTCCGACACATACCAAGTCCTATTGCTACTACTGCTTCTTATTCTAAGGTTGCATCCAACAGACACTGCCCTGTAGATGATTTTTTAATAGTAAGGTGGGGGTGAGAAGAGGGTGTCCAGTGGATACATGAGCAAACAAAAGACGAGTATAGTGGCTCCATACACAGAGCATCTAATGTGTGACCTGTTGATACTTGCTGCTAGCAATGAACCATCTGCTGCAAATGCTGGTAGTATTACAAAACGAACGCAACAGTATTAAAAACTGGCCTTAATGATTCACGAAGCAAAGAGTCTTAAATACATTAATACTCTGAGAGAACGATATACAAACTTGCATTTAATTACGAAACTTATTTCGAACAGAAGGCAAGATTGCGATGTACAACATCGCAATATCTGAGATACAGCCTCTCAGCTCGAAAAGTGATGTGATATTAACATACTGTCTTGCATAACAACAACAGGACAGTAGGTATTATAGTGAGTGGGAGGTCATATATGGCTCGCCAGGGTCACTAGCTCCCACAACGCAGCAAAGTGCAGAAGCGCAGATACACCATGGGGCCCCTTCCATTACATCCCAGAACAGACAAGGTTGTATCTGCAAACATCCTCCCACCCTGTACAATGCTTTACCAACTAAGAACGGATGCTGCCTATGACACTCATGCTGTACATACATGCCACAACTCGTACATTCCAATTTTACAAAATGATCCCTTAATCGCCACGAATGACATATTATTTATGTTGCGGCATCTCACCATACAATTATGATGTGTATCGAGTTAACCCACATTCTGGTTGCAAACATTAGTAGCATGAAACTCCTGTAATTCACATCCAATTGAGGACCATTTTCCCACAAATGTACATCTACTAAATTTTCGAATTTTAATTATATATTAATGCAAATATTTTTAAATGAGAGGAATCGGTTGCGCTAGATAAAATTTTATAAAACGTAGTATATACCACATTAAATACAAGTAGAATGCTGCAAATGTTTGAGAAACTTAACATCTATTGACAGAGAACTTTTCCAAAATTTAAAATCTGTATAATAAATAGTTTTGCATCAATTTTAAAGCCACATTTACTGTGCTTTTCCGTGCTTGTAACTTGAGGGCTAATACATTCTATGAAATTCTTTAGCTAAAACAACCATTACCATCACCGTTTGTCACCACAACCCACTCCTTTCAAAACTGTCTATTGGGAAAATATTCTACTCACGAGAGATCTGGTTATATGATTCTACAGTAACGGAGGTAAGTGGATAAAATGCTTGCCATTACTCATACACTGAAGAACAAACAAAAATTCGTACACCTGCTGAATATCGTGTAGAGCTACCGCGAGCACGCAGAAGTGCTGCTACATGACGTGGCATGGACTCGACTAATGTCTGAAGTAGTGCTGGAGGGAAATGACACAATGAATCTTTCAGGACTGTCCATAAAGCCGTAAGAGTGCGGCAGGGTGGAGTTCTCTTCTGAACAGCACGTTGTAAGGCATCCCAGATGTGCTCAATAATGCTCATATCTGGGAAGTTTGGTGGCCAGCTGAAGTGTTTAAACTCAGAAGAGTGTTCCTGGAGTCACTCTGTCTAAATTCTGGACGTGTGGAGTGTCGTATTGGCCTGCTGGGATTGCCCAAGTACGTAGGAATGCACAATGGACATGAATCGATGAGCGCCAAAAAAATGGTCAAATGTGTGTGAAATATTATGGGACTCAACTGCTAAGATCATCAGTCCCTAAGCTTACCCACTACTTAACCTAAATTATCCTAAGGACAAACACACACACCCCTGCCCGAGGGAGGACTTGAACCTCCACCGGGACCATCCGCACAACCCATGGCTGCAGCGCCTTAGACCGCTCGGCTAATCCCGCGCGGCTAATCGATGCGCGTGATCAGACAGGATTCTTACGCACATGTCACCTGTCAGAGTCGTATCTAGACCTATCAGGGATCGCATATCACTCCAACTGCACACGCTCCACACCATTACAGAGCCTCCTCCAGTTTGAAAAGTCCTCTGCTCACATGCAGGGCCGGCCAGAGTGGCCGAGCGGTTCTAGGCGCTACAGTCTGGAACCGCGCGACCGCTACGGTCGCAGGTTCGAATCCTGCCTCGGGCATGGATGTGTGTGATGTCCTTAGGTTAGTTATGTTTAAGTAGTTCTAAGTTCTAGGGGACTGATGACCTTAGAAGTTAAGTCCCATAGTGCTCAGAGCCATTTGAGCCGTATGCAGGGTCCATAGATTCATGAGGTTATATCCACACCCGTACACGTCCATCTGCTCGATACAATTTGAAACGAGACATGTCCGACCAGGCAACATGTTTCCAGTCATCAACAGCGCAATGTTGGTTTTGACGGGCCAGGCGAGGCGTAAGGCAGGTGAAGTTATCAAGGGTATACGAGTGAGCCTTCGGCTCCGAAAGCCCATATTGATGACGTTTCGTTGAGTGGTTCGCAAGCTGACACTTGTTGATGGCCCAGCATTAAAAACTGCAGCAATTTGCGGAAGAGTTCCACTTCTGTCACGTTGAACGATGCTCTTGTGACGTCGTTGGTCACGTTGTTGCAGGACCTTCTTCCTGCAGCAGCGACGTCGGAGATTTGATGTTTTACCAGATTCCTGATATAGACAGTACACTCGGGATATGGTCGTACAAGAAAATCCCCACTGCGTCGTTACCTCGGAGATGCTGTATGCCATCGCTCGTGGGCCGACTAAACACCATGTTCAAACTCACTTAAATCTTGATAACCTTAAACTGTAGCAGCAGTATCCAATCTAACAACTGCACCAGACACTTTCTATCCTATATAGGAGTTGCCGACCGCAGCGCCGTATTATGCCTCTTTACATGTCTCTGTATTTGAGTTGACATGCCTATACAAGTTTCTTCGGCGCTTCATTGTAGCTGGAAAAACAAATGTCACTAAGAGCAAATCAAATTGTTTCTGCTGTAAGACTTTTTTTATAAATTTGTGGAAGAATCATCAAGAAGAGAAGAAATGGAGGCTGATAATAAGAATTTTTTCAAGAATCATGCTGTTCACAAAATGAAAACTCTGTAATGGTGGATATGCTCGTTCGATTTTGTGAACAATCATTAAACGTTTTCACGAAAATCCTGCATTACTTTCCAATCAGGGGACACAGTAATATATCTCCTAACAGGGTATTCGATGTAGTTGAGAAAGAGCCGAGGAAAAACAGTCAAAGTACCATCACAATACCATGATGTGTTGAATCATCATGGCACTTATATTTGAGCGCTATGAAATCAGGGAACAGCAAAGTCATTAAAAGGAAGTTACCATACAAACTAAGCGAAGCAACAGTTCTCGTATACCAGAGGGCTGGAAAGATCGTGTTGGGTGCAAACAAACAAACAGCTATTATGTGACTCCAGTCTCTGTTCTGCTGAAAAAAAAGATCAGCAGTTTCAGAAAAGTTGATACCGCTCCATTACCATGACTAGAAAATGAAGTCAGTATTAAGCAGCCTGAAGAAAGGAACTGTTCAAGTACTTTGACAACTCTTTGAATGAAGAAAAATGGGTTACATGCAAGCTCTTCGAGGTCCATCTGTATGGCCTTACACAATCTCTGCTTGTTCCCGACATGAATACCAGACCATTCAGTCGCTTACAGTACGTTGCAATAATCACACAGCCTGCAACACACAATGAACACAGGGTACATTATCAAAGAAACTATCATTCGTCAATACCGCGTACCGTGGCAACAATGCATTTCTGGACACATCTGCGTAGTATCTTTTCTCCGGCTTTTGTAGTCAGAAAGCCGTCCCTGCAGTTTGTCGGTTTCATTAACGTTCGCCTTGCATACAGCAAACTAAAATACTCTGTCCTTCTTAAAGAAACATTGTCCTTAGAAGTATCTAAGACACAAACATTGTGTCGTTTGAATGTGATTAACAGAGTAGAGATTTAATGAAACGTTATGAAGTGAAACAAATAACGTGTGACATTTCATTTAATGAAAATTTTGCAAGCAGGAAAGTCATGCCACGAGAGAAACTGTACCAACAACGAGAATAAGTAGTAACGTGCAGTGAACAGAAGCTAAGTAAAAGAACGTTTTTAAGAATACGAACGTAAATTCGTGAAACTTCTAGCGATTTTCCTTTATATCTTCTCAAGATATGACGAAAGTCAACGCAAACCAAACGACAACAGAGATTATGAGGTCTGATAACCAGTATTAATTCAGTTACTTCTGTACAGCAAAAATAAGACATAGAATTGGTGGAGTGCCAGCCAGAATAATGTAAATGCGAGTATGTACTAATTAAATGGATATGTTACGGGAATGTACAGATTCATAAAGCTATTACTATGAACTGAAACCGTTACTTGTGAGGTCAACTATGGATATAGACTTAACACTGATGGTAGCAACAATGAAATGGTGTAAATGAAAATACGTACAAAAGTTTATAAGATCTTTAGTAAGTGCAGCGCATCTATTTACTTTTCGGTTTTTGGTTACCTTATGTATGTTATCTTATGTATGTTCCCCATGAACCATGGACCTTGCCGTTGGTGGGGAGCCTTGCGTGCCTCAGCGATACAGATGGCCGTACCGTAGGTGCAACCACAACGGAGGGGTATCTGTTGAGAGGCCAGACAAACGTGTGGTTCCTAAAGAGGGGCAGCAGCCTTTTCAGTAGTTGCAAGGGCAACAGTCTGGATGATTGACTGATCTGGCCTTGTAACAATAACCAAAACGGCCTTGCTGTGCTGGTACTGCGAACGGCTGAAAGCAATGGGAAACTACAGCCGTAATTTTTCCCGAGGGCATGCAGCTTTACTGTATGGTTAGATGATGATGGCGTCCTCTTGCGTAAAATATTCCGGAGGTAAAATAGTCCCCCATTCGGATCTCCGATAGGGGACTACTCAAGAGCACGTTGCTATCAGGAGAAAGAAAACTGGCGTTCTACTGATCGGAGCGCGGAATGTCAGATCCCATAATCGAGCAGGTGGGTTAGAAAATTTAAAAAGGGAAATGGATAGGTTAAAGTTAGATATAGTGGGAATTAGTGAAGTTCGGTGGCAGGAGGAACAAGACTTTTGGTCAGGTGAATACAGGGTTATAAATACAAAATCAAGTAGAGGTAATGGAGGAGTAGGTTTAATAATGAATAAAAAAATTGGCGTGCGGGTAAGCTACTACAAACGGCATAGTGAACGCATTATTGTGGCCAAGATAGACACGAAGCCCACGACTACTACAGTAGTACAAGTTTATATGCCAACTAGATGTACAGATAATGAAGAAATTGATTACATGTATGATGAGATAAAAGAAATTATTCAGATAGTGAAGGGAGACGAAAATTTAATAGTCATGGGTGACTGGAATTCGAGTGTAGGAAAAGGGAGAGAAGGAAACATAGTAGCTGAATATGGATTGGGGCTAAGAAATCAAAGAGGAAGCCGTCTGTTAGAATTTTGCACAGAGCATAACTTAATCATAGCTAACACTTGGTTCAAGAATCATAAAAGAAGGTTGTATACATGGAAGAATCCCGGAGATACTAAAAGGTATCAGACAGAGAGTATATAATGGTAAGATAGAGATTTAGGAACCAGCTTTAAAATTGTAAGACATATCCAGGGGCAGATGTGGACTCTGACCACAATCTATTGGTTATGAACTGTGGATTAAAAATGAAGAAACTGCAAAAAGGTGGGAATTTAAGGACATGGGACCTGGATAAACTGACTAAACTAGAGGTTGTACAGAGTTTCAGGGAGAGCATAAGGGAACAATTGACACGAATGGGGCAAAGAAATACAGTAGAAGAAGAATGGGTAGCTCTGAGGGATGAAGTTGTGAAGGCAGCAGAGGATCAAGTAGGTAAAAAGACGAGGGCTAGTAGAAATCCTTGGGTAACAGAAGAAATATTGATTTTAATTGATGAAAGGAGAAAATATAAAAATGCAGATAATGAAGTAGGCAAAAAGGAATACAAATGTCTCAAAAATGAGATCGACAGGAAGTGCAAAATGGCTAAGCAGGGATGGCTAGAGGACAAATTTAAGGATGTAAAGGCTTATCTCACTAGAGGTAAGATAGGTACTGCCTACAGGAAAATTAAAGAGACCTTTGGAGAAAAGAGAACCACTTGTATGAATATCAAGAGCTCAGATGGAAACCCAGTCCTAACCAAAGAAGAGAAAGCAGAAAGATGGAAGCAGTATATAGAGGGTCTATACAAAGGCGATGTACCTGAGGACAATATTATAGAAATGCAAGAGGATGTACATGAAGATGAAATGGGAGATATGATACTGTGTGTAGAGTTTGACAGAGCACTGAAAGACCTGAGTCGAATCAAGGCCCCGGGAGTAGACAACATTCCATTAGAACCATTGACGGCCTTGTGAGAGCCAGTCCTGACAAAAATCTACCATCTGGTGAGCAAGATGTATGAGACAGATGAAGTACCCTCAGACTTCAAGAGGAATATAATAATTCCATTCCCAAACATAGCAGGTGTTGACAGATGTGAAAATATCCGGACTATCAGTTTAATAAGTCACAGCTGCAAAATACTAACGCGAATTCTTTGCAGACACATAAAAAAACTGGTAGAAGCGGACCTCGGGGAAGATCAGTTTGGATTCCGTAGACATATTGGAACACGTGAGGCAATACTGACCTTACGACTCTCTTTAGAAGAAAGATTAAGGAAAGGCAAACCTACGTTCCTAGCATTTGTAGACTTAGAGAAAGCTTTTGACAATGTTGACTGGAATACTCTATTCCAAATTCTAAAGGTGGCAGGGGTAAAATACAGGGAGCGAAAGGCTATTTACAATTTGTACAGAAACCAGATGGCAGTTATAAGAGTCGAGGGACGTGAAAGGGAAGCAGTGGTTGGGAAGGGAGTGAGACAGGGTTGTAGCCTCTCCCCGATGTTATTCAATCTGTGTATTGAACAAGCAGTAAAGGAAACAAAAGAAAAATTCGGAGTAGGTATTAAAATCCATGGAGAAGAAATAAAAACTTTGAGGTTCGCCGATGACATTGTAATTCTGTCAGGCACAGCAAAGGACTTGGAAGAGCAGTTGAACGGAATGGACAGTGTCTTGAAAGGAGGATATATGATGAACATCAACAGAAGCAAAACGAGGATAATGGAATGTAGTCGCATTAAGTCGGGTGATGCTGAGGGAATTAGATTAGGAAATGAGACACTTAAAGTAGTAAAGGAGTTTTGCTATTTGGAGAGCAAAATAACTGATGATGGTCGAAATAGAGAGGATATAAAATGTAGACTGGCAATGGTATGGAAAGCGTTTCTGAAGAAGAGAAATTTGTTAACATCGAGTATAAATTTAAGTGTCAGGAAGTCGTTTCTGAAAGTATTTATATGGAGTGTAGCCATGTATGGATGTGAAACATGGACGATAAATAGTTTGGACAAGAGGAGAATAGAATCTTTCGAAATGTGGTGCTACAGAAGAATGCTGAAGATTAGATGGGTAGATCACATAACTAATGAGAAGGTATTGAATAGAATTGGGGAGAAGAGGAGTTTGTGGCACAACTTGACGAGAAGAAGGGACCGGTTGGTAGGACATGTTCTGAGGCATCAAGGGATCACAAATTTAGCATAGGAGGGCAGCGTGGAGGGTGAAAATCGTAGAGGGAGACCAAGAGATGAATACACTAAGCAGTTTCAGGAGGATGTAGGTTGCAGTAGGTACTGGGAGATAAAGAAACTTGCACAGGATAGGGTAGTATGGAGAGCTGCATCAAACCAGTCTCAGGACTGAAGACCACAACAACAATAACATGTATGTTCACAAGGTGAACAATCATGGGAAAAATAGAACCAAAATCAGAACCAGGGATATGGGGAGGTGAATATGTTTTTGGACACAACTATGGACTATGGAAAGGAAGTGAGGGAATGTAAACAAGTACAGATTAATTCGGCCAGAGAAAAATTGTTTGCTTGAATGGGCCAGTTGACTGTAGAAAGTAAAGAGGCATTCTAAAAACATAGGACAGTTTAGTGCTACCAATCAGAAATAAAGCCGCACTGAGTGACCGCGAGGTTTGAGGCGTCATTTCACGGACTGCGAGGCCCCTTCCGCCGGAGGTTCAAGTCCTCCCTCAGTATGGAAGTGTGTGTTGTTCTTAGCATAAGTTAGTTTAAGTAGTGTGTAAGTATAGGGACCGATGACCTAAGCAGTTTGGTCCCTTACTAATTCACACAAATTTGAACATTGCAGAAATTAAATTATGTGTTACCAGTTATCTGTTATTATGGAGGAAATGTGAGCCGTTTTGAAATCAGAGTACAAGCAATAGAAACGATAGTAGATTTCGGAGAATCTAATCCGAGAAATTAAATGAAACAAATATTAGATGAAAAACTTGGTGAGAGGGAGAAAAATACACGAACTTTCGAGAATATACGTGCTGAAATCAAAAACACAGAAGTGTGCCACTAATGTAAAATCAGATGTGGGATGCAGTTAACAATTCTTGAGGGTAATATTGATAAGAAATTAAAAACAGTAAATGAAATTGTAAAATTCAACGAAAGAGTATGTAAACATAGTGTCCCAATTTAAAAAATAATATTTCTGTGTTTACTGTGAGAGTTAAAAAGATAAATAGCGATTTAATTACTAGAGAGCAGATATGTATTAATTCCAGTGTAAGTTGATGATATTTTGAGGGTAGTAGATCATGCAAATGAAGAGATACTCTGTTTTCTTGATTTTGAGTATGAATTTGTGTATGTGGAAAGTGAAAAAAGTAAATACAAGTTGTCAGTAGCAGGTGAATTTCCGATATTGAAAGCAAAAAGTTATTCAAAATCTATGATATGTAGAAAACCAGTTTGACTACAACACAATTTTGTAAACAATTACAGCTTGATTCATAGGAGAAGTACAATAATGAATTTTGTAACGTTTTAGAACTAACTGGAAGGAACTTCAAAATTAATGTAGTTAATGGTGTTGATTTGTTTGAAATGTTTGATTCTACTGAGAAAATTCTCAATTTTAATTTGTCAGTTGCATTGGGAAATAGAATACCAGCAGTATGTGAAAGTAGATTTACGTTCGTTTCTGTTAAAATTTTGCGCAATTCAGATGTGACTGTGAATTTAATGCAGAGACTAGGTGTGAAGAGTGCTTGGTATTGAAATCGAAATGTAAAAAGAACCACAGGATGTAGTAGTTAAAATAATAGAAAAACACATAAATTAATGTATGATAGGAGCACAATACAAATTTGTCTCTGAGGGATAACTGAAAGACTTTTTCTTGATTTTATTTTGGTAAATGGACTTTTATCTTCCTACGTTGTGGCTTAAGCCAGGATCTATACTACACAATCAATAACAACGATTTATGATTTAGAAATGATTCCATAATTTATACTGTATTAAGATTAATGTTGGCTTAAGTTTTTGTGCTTATGTCTACGTTATTCTTTACGTTAGCAAGTAAGCTGCATTATCCGGCGTGTTTTACTTATTCTGTCACGTAGTATTTTCTGCAATAAACGAATGGAAACACAAGGAAAGCTGAAAAGTAAGAAAACATTATTGCAGTCACTGTTCTACTAGCTAATATTCTTCGCAGATAAATAATATTTCTAGTTTCTCTTCGTTGGTGTACATTAAACTCACACAGACCTACAACTGAAGACGATTTAATTTTGAATGAGAGCTGTGCATGTTCCTTGTGTTTCCATCTGTTTGCTGTAAACTCCAGTAAAATATACGAGTTACATTGTTCCATGTGTCTCCAATGTGTAATATTACAGTAGAATCAAAGTCAGTTTTTTGTTACGTTTTTAATAACATCATTTCACATGAATGTTACAGGTTTTTAAGCAGTTCTTCATGAGAGGAAGTGGATTATCGAACAAAAACTATAAGGTGCTATTTGAAAGAGAAGGCGTTCTGCTGTTAAAGTGCTTGTAACGAACGAAGTTACAAGATAGGCAATAATGCTGGTTAATGTCCCGTTGGCAGCTAAACAAGATTTGCTTGTTGCAGTTCTATTTTGCTTCTGGGAAAATAATTACTTTCAGATATCAAGATTAACGGACATTATCTACAAAAGCGAAAATATATACTATGACCACCTGCCTTAGCAACGTGTTGGTGCGTCTTTGGAACGCAATAGAGCAGCGATTCTGCGAGACGAGGATTCGACAAGTCCTTGATAGGTTCCCGGACGTATGTGACACCGGATTCCTACGCACAGGTTAGGCAACAAAGGGATACAGTTGGTTCACAATAATGATCCCGTAGTGCACAGCTCCCATGGTGATTTCGGTTACTATCGTAGCTTCTGGTGAAACACACGTGAACATCCCCCAAATTGCCCCCATCGGCCTGCGTCCGTGATAAGACGCATGTTTAGAGCAGTGGTTTATATCCAGAACGTTTCCATAAGAGCGTGAAAAAATGTAACAGGACATAAAGAATGTTCCACTAAACAATTTGAAGTAGGGAACATGGGATCGGAGAAGCCAGCTTAAGGAGATGTGGAAGTAAACTTGTCTACCGCTTTCTCCAGCATTACTGTTTCCAGATTATTTACAACTAACATGCGTACAAGCTTACACGTCCTGTGCTGTTTATTTACATATACATTCATTATTTCTTGCAAGGAAGCAAGAAAGTCTTACCTGATTACCAGGAAGCCATGATGCATCTTTTGTTTAATTTATTTGTCGATAAGGTGGCTCTTTTGTATCGTATTTACATTGTCCCATGACAGAACGTGCTATGAATCAATGAAAGGCCCATCCATTACTCAGTCCTATTCAGAAATGTACAGCACAGTACGATGGAACAGTACCGGTATACTATTTCTGGGTTGCTGGATTTGAAGGAGATGTCCTACTTCGTGGTCACCTTACCCGAATCCCCTTTGTTATTTCCTATAGGAATATCTGTACTCACTTGTGTAAGAGACCCCAGTGGGTACGGAGATAGAATTAGTTACCAGAATTGTAGCTGCCTATGATGTAATTCGAAACACACCAGGAACATTCCTCAGGGTGCGTCATAAACTTCTTCTTCGATGTCATGCTTGCATTGAGGTTGATGGCCTCAGTTTCATCATATTTTGCCAGATATAGTACCAATGGTACGTTCATTGTGCGAATGATGGTATTTACAGTTAGCTAATGTAAATATAAAAGTACACATTGATGTTATTTTATTCGTATTATCTCCTTAAGCTGGCTTCTCCGATCTCAGGTTCCCTATCTCAAATTTTTCAGTGAAGCTTCCTCTATGTCCTGTTATGTTTTTGCACGCTCTTAAGGAAACACCTTGTATACTACCAGAGACAAAAAATGAAACACCCAGCAAACGTGGGCGAATTTCAACGTAACTTCGTGCATGTACACATCATCGGCGAGTATGTATAAGCTCAGAGTTTCTATCTGTGACAGACACAATTGCCACTAGAGTGCATTACTGTTATTCGTGTTTGGTGTTGTTACCAGGCCTGGTGGGTTTTGTAAGCGGTATGAACGGCGTCAAACATTGAGTTATCCAGTGAAGGACACAGATACGCCACTTACTCGTGTAAGACAGCACTGTCAGGACCTGACAGAATCTGAAACGGACCTCCCTGTGAGTTCCCATTTGGCCGACTAGTTGAATCGTGCACTGTCCTAATTTGTGTGACGTTGGATTGTACCAGTGCCCAACGCTGGATTTTCTAGGTACGTGACAGCAGGTACATTCGTTGTCAAGGTGCCGGCGACCTATTCTAGTCACTACAACGAAGAATCGCCGTATTGTGTACCAAGCACATCATAACACCTGCACAACTGCAGCTGTGCTACTGCTGACGCTACTGCATTTGTAGAATACGTTATTCGTTGGTCTACGCGTGTTAAAGCGCGTGACCTTGATTCGGACTTAGAATTTTTCGCTGCCGCACAGCGTCCCGTATATTTACTTAGATCGTGTTGCAGAAGAATTCACTTCCGGTCTGTGTTATTCTTATGGAAATTACGGCGCTGATAACGAATAATTGCGGAAAAAGACTTCCGGTGCGCGCTGCTGGCGCGTGAGATAAGGACTGCCTGGAGCAGCGGACTGTGCAACAACACGAGCTCTAGTATTACTAAGCTCGTGTTGCACAAAAATGTATAGTTTAGGCGATTTAGGTTGCGCGATTGATTCTTATTATTATTGTCATCCCGCGCTGTATTTTGTGCTGCGGGTTGCAGGGGTTTTTACGCCTGGAGAGGTGGGAGGGTTATTTGTTTTACGGCTTTATTTTATTGCTCTTTTGCATTATAGTATTGTTCTTGTTAAAATTAGTGTACTTATCTTTATAGTTCATGATTGTTGTGGTTATTGGTCGCGCCAGACCGCTCGTGATTTTTTTTTTTTTTTTAATGAATTAAAATTAGTTTATGATTTTTGTCATTGTTAGGTTAAGATGTTATAACCTCAATAGAATAAAAACCTCAAAGTCCTGCTCAGACACAACTGCAGCTGCTCCTAGAGCATTCTCTGTCATCCCACAACACTGGTCATGGACTACTAATAGCAGCGGCCAGACTATGGAAGCAGTGTCTCATATGTAAGCAGCCCTTAATACCTCAACACAAATGACTACGTTTGGAGTGGTGCCATGACCGGTAGGCATGGATTGCTGATGAATGGCGTCGCTTTGTGTTCAGCGACGAATTGCGGTTGTACAGTATCACCAATGACCATCGTCGGTGAGTATGGCGGCGAAAGTCACTGCTGGTAGTGATTGGTTAAACCTTCCTGGTATAATGGTATGCCATGGACATACTGCAGTATTAACTCTCATGCGACAGTATCGTGCTGCCATGTCTCAAAAGGACTATGCTCGTCCACTGATGGGACGAGTCTCTATGAAAAAGCTGTGTGATGTTGATGTACCCCTCTGGCCATGAAGATCCAGCGTTCTGCCCCGATAGAACTTGTGGGGAACTAGCTAGACGTCAACTTCGCCCTAGTGGCAGTATCGGGAATACCAAGAGCAGTTGAAATAGTTGTAGGCCAGCTTGACTCTGGAGAGGACACAACGGCTTTGTCAGACCCTTCCTAATCCACTAAATTACAGGCCCATATCGTTAACGTCCATATCGAGCAGGATTTTAGAACATATATTGTGTTCGAACATTATGAATTAACTCGAAGAAAACGGTCTATTGGCACACAGTAAACACGGGTTTAGAAAACATCTTTCCTGTGAAACACAACTATCTCTTTATTCACATGAAGTGTTGAGTGCTATTGACAAGGGATTTCAGATCGATTCCTTATTTCTGGATTTCCAGAAGGCTTTTGACACTGTACCACACAAGCAGCTCGCAGTGAAATTGCGTGCTTATGGAATGTCGTCTCAGTTATATGACAGGATTAGTAATTTTCCTGTCAGAGAGGTCACAGTTTGTAGTAATTGACGGAAAGTCGTAGACTGAAACATAAGTGATTTCTGGTGTTCTCCATGATAGTGTTATACCCCTTTGCTATTCCTTGTTTACATAAACGATTTGGAAGAGAATCTGAGCAGCCGTCTTATGTTAATTCAGATGACGTTGTCGTTTATCGACTAATAAAGTCATCAGAAGATAAAAAAAACTGCAAAATATATCTTTAGAAAAGATATGTGAATGGTGCGAAAAGTGGCAGTTGACCCTGAATAACGAAAAGCGTGAGGTCATCCATATGATTGCTAAAAGGAACTCGTTAAACTTCGGTTACACGATAAATCAGTCTAATCTAAAAACCGTAAATTCAACTAAATACGTAACTATGACACTAACAAACAACTTAAATTGCAAGGAACACATATAAAATGTTGTGGGGAATCCAAGCAAAGACTCCGTTTTGTTGGAAAGACACTTAGAAAATGCGACGGACCTACTAAAGAGACTGCCTACACTACGCTTGTCAGTCCTCTTTTAGAATACTGCTGCGCGGTGTGGGATCCTTACCAGATAGGACTGACGGACTACATCAAAAAAGTTTAGAGAAAGGCAGCACGTTTTGTACAATCGCCAAATATGGGAGAGAGTGTCACAGAAATGATACAGGATTTGGGCTGGACATCATTAAAAGAAAGGCGTTTTTCGTTGAGACGGAATCTTCTCAGGAAATTCCAATCACCAACTTCCTCCGAATGCGAAAATATTTTGTTGACACCGGGCTACATAGGGAGGAACGATCACCAAGATAAAATAAGGGAAATCAGAGCTCGTGCGGAAAGATACAGGTGTTCATCCGTTCCGCACGGTATACAAGTTTGGAATAATAGAGAATTGAGAAGGTGGTTCGATGAACCCTCTGCCAGGCACTTAAATTTGATTTGCAGAGTATCCATGTAGATGTAGATGTAGCTGAATCGTATTAGGCCATGCATTCAGACCATAGGGGGTGCAGTGTCGTACTGCTAAGTGGGCTCTGTGAGCTCTTACTTGCAATTTCTTTCTTGATTTGATTACATTTCGTAGACACTGCAATAACAGCATATATCCCCTCAATCGTGGTGTTTCGTATCGTTTGCTACTCGCATTATAGAATATTACTTTAGAAAGATCACCGTAAACTCAAGGTAGCACGAATTATAAATCTCCGTAGCCGAGGTCGAATCGGCTCAGCAGCTCAGCGTGTTTGGTCACAGGGCTGACTGCTCTCTGCAATAAGAAAACTGAACGAAATTATCAACTATGAACTTGAAGGAGTGTCGTGTGACGTCCACCAAGAAGAAAACACTAAAGCGCACGCCTGTGCGGTGGCGCTCGACTTCAGAGTATACCTGTTCGAATACTGGTGGTCGATGAAAATTTTACTGTGAGTATTTGGCCGACAAGGGAAGGAGAGACGGTGGCCTAAATATCCTGATCGGCCGTCTTTGCGGCAATGACCTGGACTCAACTCCAAATCTTCATGCAGTGTCTCACGTAGCTATGGCATTTAACACTATTGCTAGCGATCCGTCTGTAGGATGGGGACGTTACGCTCGGCGGTCCCCTTCGTACTATTTGCGAGCAGTAGGCTATGTGTCGACATTGTGTTTCGCCCTCTCCCTTCTGTCGTGGTCTCCAACATGAACACAACACTACTCTACGCGCACACTCATTCCAATCACCCACACTCAGCAGTTACACTTAAATAGACAGCTCACACGTTGCGATGGAAAGCTGCCTGCGGGCGCGGAAGGTAGCAAAAACCTTTCCAATTAGGCGGCTGAACCTATCCTTCGTCTTCTCCCAACCAGTCATGCCATACGACTTCAGTTTACTTTACTTACCGTAAATCTGGTATACTTCGACCGATTTTCAGATTAAAATGTGATTATCGTGACTTTTTTTTTCAACTTCCGTGATGTTTATGTTAGTGAACACAGGGGTTTGTATGAAATGATTACATACTAATTAGTACAAAAATTTTCTAAAATGCTGAGAAAGTAACAGAAAAAATGTCGGTGGTCAAAGTTAGAATGGATTTCGGGATACATTGAGTGCCCTATACTTCCACAGCAACTGTCAGCTACCATTCCATTTATGGTCAGTATTTCGGAAACACAATGAAACTTGGACCACCCATAAAGAAATACATTGATCGAATGTTTTGTAAGTGCTTTGTTAAGATACATAAATGAAATACGTTAGTAAGGTACATAAATATTCAAATGAGTGTGAATTCCTAAGGGACCAAGCTACTGAGGTCATCGGTCCCTAGACTTACACACTACTTAAACTAACTTATACTAAGAACAACAGACATACCCATGCCCGAGGGAGGACTCGAACCTCCGGCGGGAGTGGTGGCGCAATCCGTGACACGGTGCCTCAAATCGCGCCGACACTCCGGGTGGCGATACGTAAATCAAACAGTGCGATCCATCACCAAAATTATAAACGTATTGAAAGGTACTAAGATGGAATACCACGCACATAGCTCCAAATTTAGTTGAGCCTTGAATGTTCAGTTTCATCCATCTTAGACCTCAATCATCGTTTCAAAACATCCATTGATGTTAGAATAAACGTTATCTGTTCTTCATTTATCGAGGCGATATCTACCACTTGTGGCCTAATAAACTTCTTTCCTCGGAGATATTTGACTTCATATGTTGTACGTGAATCTTTTGCCTGAACCACAACATCTCACAGTTTGAGCAACAAATGACTGATATTAGTTTTTCTTAGTTATACGCACATTAACAGTTATAAATAAGTCTTCGTCTATATAGCGATCGTTAATGTATGTATTCCTTCGTTCCTCACTCTCATTGGTATCTAAACATTTTGTATTTGCTGGCCGGTGTCGCCGAGCGGTTCTAGGCGCTTCAGTCCGGAACCGCGCTCCTGCTACGGTCGCAGGTTCGAATCCTGCCTTGGGTATGGATGTGTGTAATGTCCGTAGGTTAGTTAGGTTTACGTAGTTCTAAGTCTAGGGGACTGATGACCACAGATGTTAAGTCCCATAGTGCTTAGAGCCATTTGAACCATTTCTTTGTGTATTTGTAATCGTAGGACAACGATGACTAGCGGTCAAAGTACACTCCTGGAAATTGAAATAAGAACACCGTGAATTCATTGTCCCAGGAAGGGGAAACTTTATTGACACATTCCTGGGGTCAGATACATCACATGATCACACTGACAGAACCACAGGCACATAGACACAGGCAACAGAGCATGCACAATGTCGGCACTACTACAGTGTATATCCACCTTTCGCAGCAATGCAGGCTGCTATTCTCCCATGGAGACGATCGTAGAGATGCTGGATGTAGTCCTGTGGAACGGCTTGCCATGCCATTTCCACCTGGCGCCTCAGTTGGACCAGCGTTCGTGCTGGACGTGCAGACCGCGTGAGACGACGCTTCATCCAGTCCCAAACATGCTCAATGGGGGACAGATCCGAAGATCTTGCTGGCCAGGGTAGTTGACTTACACCTTCTAGAGCACGTTGGGTGGCACGGGATACATGCGGACGTGCATTGTCCTGTTGGAACAGCAAGTTCCCTTGCCGGTCTAGGAATGGTAGAACGATGGGTTCGATGACGGTTTGGATGTACCGCGCACTATTCAGTGTCCCCTCGACGATCACCAGTGGTGTACGGCCAGTGTAGGAGATCGCTCCCCACACCATGATGCCGGGTGCTGGCCCTGTGTGCCTCGGTCGTATGCAGTCCTGATTGTGGCGCTCACCTGCACGGCGCCAAACACGCATACGACCATCATTGGCACCAAGGCAGAAGCGACTCTCATCGCTGAAGACGACACGTCTCCATTCGTCCCTCCATTCACGCCTGTCGCGACACCACTGGAGGCGGGCTGCACGATGTTGGGGCGTGAGCGGAAGACGGCCTAATGGTGTGCGGGACCGTAGCCCAGCTTCATGGAGACGGTTGCGAATGGTCCTCGCCGATACCCCAGGAGCAACAGTGTCCCTAATTTGCTGGGAAGTGGTGGTGCGGTCCCCTACGGCACTGCGTAGGATCCTACGGTCTTGGCGTGCATACGTGCGTCGCTGCGGTCCGGTCCCAGGTCGACGGGCACGTGCACCTTCCGCCGACCACTGGCGACAACATCGATGTACTGTGGAGACCTCACGCCCCACGTGTTGAGCAATTCGGCGGTACGTCCACCCGGCCTCCCGCATGCCCACTATACGCCCTCGCTCAAAGTCCGTCAACTGCACATACGGTTCACGTCCACGCTGTCGCGGCATGCTACCAGTGTTAAAGACTGCGATGGAGCTCCGTATGCCACGGCAAACTGGCTGACACTGACGGCGGCGGTGCACAAATGCTGCGCAGCTAGCGCCATTCGACGGCCAAGACCGCGGTTCCTGGTGTGTCCGCTGTGCCGTGCGTGTGATCATTGCTTGTACAGCCCTCTCGCAGTGTCCGGAGCAAGTATGGTGGGTCTGACACACCGGTATCAATGTTTTCTTTTTTCATTTCCAGGAGTGTAATATCGAAATCACGCCGTTGGCATCAGAAATCGTAATATAGTGGGAACTACAGGGTGTTTCACAGTTCGTGTTGCACACTACTAAAGGATGTAGAGGGGTCTTAGTTGGTCAAGTTTTACATACCTATTTCCGGAAACGTCGTCCAACGCCGCTACAGACCGTCAAAGTTAAAGGCGCCTGCGCCTGTCAATGTATGTATACCATTATATACAGAGTGATTCTGTGATGTTATTACAAAACTTTCTAGGATGATAGAGAAGGGTAATGTATCAATCTGAAGTGAGGATCCCTGTACCGCAAACGAACAAATCGAATGTTATAAGCGAAAACCGTTCTGATACCTCTGACATTGGAATACATGTGCTGTTACTGTTGTTGCTAAGGCTGCAGAGTAGACAACTTTCAGACGTGGTATTGTAGACCAAAACAAGAAAAAGATGTCCAGTAAACATGGGATCTAAAATGCATATCAGAGTAGGTATGAGCGCTTGTTCATCTTCGCCCGCCACACTGAAGCACATCTTCTCTACTAAACAAGTGCTCACAGCTCTTAAAATATACATTTTGGAGCCCACGTTTGTTCAACATTTCTTCTTGTTGTGGTCCATACTACCACTTCCAAAAGTTGACTACACTACAACCATAGTAACAATAGTACCAGTACATGTATTCCACTTTCAGAGGTATCAGAACGGTTTTCACTTATAATTTTCGACTCGTGCGTTCCCACTATAGGGACCCTTACCTCAGATTACTCTGCCATCGTAGAAAGTTTGCAAAATCATCACAGAGTCACCCTGTATATATAGGGCGACAGTTACGGAACCATATGACAAAAACGTAAACTAGTTGCAAACTACGGCATGCCCACACTTTATTCAACATGTAAACGTCACTACAGATATTTGGATTTATATTATGACATGTTCGATATCCTCCCATGAACCATGGACCTTGCCGTTGGTGGGGAGGCTTGCGTGCCTCAGCGATACAGATGGCCGTACCGTAGGTGCAACCACAACGGAGGGGTATCTGTTGAGAGGCCAGACAAACATGTGGTTCCTGAAGAGGGGCAGCAGCCTTTTCAGTAGTTGCAGGGGCAACAGTCTGGATGATTGACTGATCTGGCCTTGTAACATTAACCAAAACGGCCTTGCTGTGCTGGTACTGCGAACGGCTGAAAGCAAGGGGAAACTACAGCCGTAATTTCTCCCGAGGACATGCAGCTTTACTGTATGATTAAATGATGATGGCGTCCTCTTGGGTAAAATATTCCGGAGGTAAAATAGTCCCCCATTCGGATCTCCGGGCGGGGACTACTCAAGAGGACGTCGTTATCAGGAGAAAGAAAACTTGCATTCTACGGATCGGAGCGTGGAATGTCAGATCCCTTAATCGGGCAGGTAGGTTAGAAAATTTAAAAAGGAAAATGGATAGGTTAAAGTTGGATATAGTGGGAATTAGTGAAGTTCGGTGGCAGGAGGAACAAGACTTTTGGTCAGGTGATTACAGGGTTATAAATACAAAATCAAATAGGGGTAATGCAGGAGTAGGTTTAATAATGAATAAAAAAATAGGAGTGCGGGTTAGCTACTACAAACAGCATAGTGAACGCATTATTGTGGCCAAGATAGACACAAAGTCCATGCCTACTACAGTAGTACAAGTTTATATGCCAACTAGATCTGCAGATGATGAAGAAATTGATGAAATGTATGACGAGATAAAAGAAATTATTCAGGTAGTGAAGTGAGACGAAAATTTAATAGTCATGGGTGACTGGAATTCGTCAGTAGGAAAAGGGAGAGAAGGAAACATAGTAGGTGAATATGGATTGGGGGGAAGAAATGAAAGAGGAAGCCGCCTTGTAGAATTTTGCACAGAGCATAACTTAATCATAGCTAACACTTGGTTCAAGAATCAAGAAAGAAGGTTGTATACCTGGAAGAATCCTGGAGATACTAAAAGGTATCAGACAGATTACATAATGGTAAGACAGAGATTTAGGAACCAGGTTTTAAATTGTAAGACATTTCCAGGGGCAGATGTGGATTCTGACCACAATCTATTGGTTATGAACTGCAGATTGAAACTGAAGAAACTGCAAAAAGGCGGGAATTTAAGGAGATGGGACCTGGATAAACTGAAAGAACCAGAAGTTGTACAGAGTTTCAGGGAGAGCATAAGGGAACAATTGACAGGAATGGGGGAAAGAATTACAGTAGAAGAAGAATGGGTAGCTCTGAGGGATGAAGTAGTGAAGGCAGCAGAGGATCAAGTAGGTAAAAAGACGAGGGCTAATAGAAATCCTTGGGTAACAGAAGAAATATTGAATTGATGAAAGGAGAAAATATAAAAATGCAGTAAATGAAGCAGGCAAAAAGGAATACAAACGTCTCAAAAATGAGATCGACAGGAAGTGCAAAATGGCTAAGCAGGGATGGCTAGAGGACAAATGTAAAGATGTGGAGGCTTGTCTCACTAGGGGTAAGATAGATACTGCCTACAGGAAAATTAAATAGACCTTTGGAGAGAAGAGAACCACTTGTATGAATATCAAGAGCTCAGATGGAAACCCAGTTCTAAGCAAAGAAGGGAAGGCAGAAAGGTGGAAGGAGTATATAGAGGGTTTATACAAGGGCGATGTACTTGAGAACAGTATTATGGAAATGGAAGAGGATGTAGATGAAGATGAAATGGGAGATACGATACTGCGTGAAGAGTTTGAGAGAGCACTGAAAGACCTGAGTCAAAACAAGGCCCCGGGAGTAGACAACATTCCATTAGAACTACTGATGGCCTTGGGAGAGCCAGTCATGACAAAACTCTACCATCTGGTGAGCGAGATGTATGAGACAGGCGAAATTCCCTCAGACTTCAAGAAGAATATAATAATTCCAATCCCAAAGAAAGCAGGTGTTGACAGATGTGAAAATTACCGAACTATCAGTTTAATAAGTCACAGCTGCGAAATACTAACACGAATTCTTTACAGACGAATGGAAAAACTGGTAGAAGCGGACCTCGGGGAAGATCAGTTTGGATTCCGTAGAAATGTTGGAACACGTGAGGCAATACTAACCTTACGACTTATCTTAGAAGAAAGATTAAGAAAAGGCAAACCTACGTTTCTAGCATTTGTAGACTTAGAGAAAGCTTTTGACAATGTTGACTGGAATACTCTCTTTCAAATTCTGAAGGTGGCAGGGGTAAAATACAGGGAGCGAAAGGCTATTTACAATTTGTACAGAAACCAGATGGCAGTTATAAGAGTCGAGGGACATGAAAGGGAAGCAGTGGTTGGGAAAGGAGTGAGACAGGGTTGTAGCCTCTCCCCGATGTTATTCACTCTGTATACTGAGCAAGCAGTAAAGGAAACAAAAGAAAAATTCGGAGTAGGTATTAAAATTCATGGAGAAGAAGTAAAAACTTTGAGGTTCGCCGATGATATTGTAATTCTGTCAGAGACAGCAAAGGACTTGGAAGAGCAGTTGAATGGAATGGACAGTGTCTTGAAAGGAGGTTATAAGATGAACATCAACAAAAGCAAAACGAGGAAAATGGAATGTAGTCAAGTTAAATCGGGTGATGCTGAGGGGATTAGATTAGGAAATGAGACACTTAAAGTAGTAAAGGAGTTTTGCTATTTGGGGAGCAAAATAACTGATGATGGTCGAAGTAGAGAGGATATAAAATGTAGACTGGCAATGGCAAGGAAATTGTTTCTGAAGAAGAGAAATTTGTTAACATCGAGTATAGATTTAAGTGTCAGGAAGTCGTTTCTGAAAGTATTTGTATGGAGTGTAGCCATGTATGGAAGTGAAACATGGACGATAACCAGTTTGGACAAGACGAGAATAGGATCTTTCGAAATGTGGTGCTACAGAAAAATGCTGAAGATAAGGTGGGTAGATCACGTAACTAACGAGGAGGTATTGAATAGGATTGGGGAGAAGAGAAGTTTGTGGCACAACTTGACTAGAAGAAGGGATAGGTTGGTAGGACATGTTTTGAGGCATCAAGGGATCACAAATTTTGTATTGGAGGGCAGCGTGGAGGGTAAAAATCGTAGAGGGAGACCAAGAGATCAATACACTAAGCAGATTCAGAAGGATGTAAGTTGCAGTAGGTACTGGGAGATGAAGAAGCTTGCACAGGATAAAGTAGCATGGAGAGCTGCATCAAACCAGTCTCAGGACTGAAGACCACAACAACAACAACATGTTCGATATCTCTGCCATCATTGGCGATAATGTGGTGCAGACGAATAGCGAAATTCTGCATGATCTGCTGAAGTGTCGAAACATCGTTGCTGTCGATGACTTACTGAACGGCTCTTTCCAGCTCAGCAACTGAGTTGGGGTATTTGCTGTACCCCTTGTGTTTAATATAGGCCCACAAAAAGCAGATGCATGTGTTCAGATCCGGAGAATATGGCGTCTAGTCGAGGCCCATTCCAGTGGCCTCTGTTTACCCCAGAACCAGAATGAGGTCCCCAAATTGCTCCTCCAGGACATCAAACACACTCCTGCTTCGACGGGGTCAAGCTCCGTTTCCATGAACCACATCTTGTCGGAATCAGGGTCACTTTGGATAAAGGGGGTGAAATCATTTTCCAGAACCTTCACATACCGTTCGGCAGTCACAGTGCCATCAAGGAATATCGCACCGATTGTCCCCACACTGAACATTGCGCACCACACAGTCACCCGTTGATGGCGAAGAGACTACGCGATCGCGAAGTGTTGATTCTCAGTCCCCCAAATGAACCGGTTCCGGTTTTCTTATTAAAGAACCCATCCAAATAAATGTGAGCTTCGTCGCTAAACCAAACCATGCATGCGCATACTGATTCCAATTATTCCCTGCGGCCAACCATGCAGTTTGACGCTCTATAGCGGTGTTGTACGACGTTTCCGGACATGGGTTCCTGTGTGAAACTTGATCTATCATCTGTCATGTCCCCTCTACAACCTCTACAAGTGTGTAATACGAATTGTGGATCACCATGTATAAATATGTGAAGAAAAAAACCAATCAGTGGCCAGTTTTTAGTATTAATCGAATAACATACATGATAGCATAGAAATCACCGATCGATTTCCAGTTAAATGATATCGTTGTATTTCGCACAATTTGATTTTAGTGCACTTTACCGTATATAATTATAGGTTGCAAAAGATTCTCCAACTGTTACACAAGAAACACGGCACTACATTGGACCATTTAGCATATATTTACGGAACTTTACCATCAAACAGTACGTACACATATCCAAGAAAGTTTTTCATCACCCTGGTTCCCAGAACTCATGAAGACAGATGTTGGCTGTGGATACTGTATGACAGACACAGTCCCTTTGACTGTTCAGCGATGTCACTAAACCCGCCCAAAGATGTAAACAACCACGCGCCTATTACACGCAGGATATCCGACAGCCAATCAGTTCCAGTCATTCCACCAGGAAGAAGGTACAAGGCTCGTGTTGTCTGTAGATCAACCATGCATTGACAGTCAGTACCGCGGTTCGATTGCGTCTACATTGTTACTGTGTGCCAAGAAGATCTCTCAACAAGAGAAGTGTCCAGGCGTCTCGGAGTGAACCAAAGCGATGTTGTTCGGATATGGAGGAGAAACAGAGAGACACGAACTCTAGATGACATGTCTCGCTCAGGCCGGCCAAGGGCTACCACAGCAGTGGATGACCGCTACCTACGGATTATGGTTCGGAGGAACCCTGACAGCAACGCCACCATGTTAATATTGCTTTTCGTGCAGCCACAGGACGTCGTGTTAGGACTCAAACTGTGGGCAATAGGCTGCATGACGCGCAACTTCACTCCCGACGTCCATGGCGAGGTCCATCTTTGCAACCACGACAGCATGCTTTGCGGTACAGATGGGCCCAACAACATGCCGAATGGACCGCTCAGGATTGGCGTAATGTTCTCTTCGCCGATGAGTGTCGCATGTGCCTTCAACCATAAAACCGTCGGAGACGTGTTCGGAGGCAAGCCGGTCAGGCTGAACGTCTTACACACACTGTCCAGCGAGTGCACGAAGATGGAGGTTTTCTGCTGTTTTGGGGTGGCATTATGTGGGGCCGACGTACGCTGCTTGAGATCATGGAAGGCGCCGTAACGCCTGTATTATACGTGAATGCCATCTTCCGACCGATAGTGCAACCATATCGTCAGCATACTGACGTGGCATTCGTTTTAATCGACGACAATTCACGCCCCCACCGTGCACATCTTTTGAATGACTTCCTTTAGGATAACGACATCGCTCGACTAGAGCGCGCAGAATGTTCTCCAGACATGAATCCTATCTGACATGCCTGGGATAGATTGAAAAGGTCTGTTTATGGACGACGTGACCGACCAACCATTCTGAGGGATCTATGTCGAATCGCCGTTGAGGAGCGGGACAATCTGGACCAACAGTGTCTTGATGAACTTGTGGATAGTATGCCGCGACTAATACAGGCATGCATCAACGCAAGGGGACGTGCTACTGGGTATTAGAGGTACCAGTGTGTACACCAATCTGGATAACCACGTCTGAAGGTCTCGCTGTATGGTCGTATACATGCAATGCGTGGTTTCATGAGCAATAAAAAGGGCGAAAATGATGTTTATGTTGATCTCTATTCCACTTTTCTGTACAGGTTCCGGAACTCTCGGAACCGAGGTGATGTAAAATTTTTTTTGGTGTGTGTAGTAAACACCCAACTGAGACCCAGCTGAGAGTTGTAAAACTTATTGTGTAGTTCGACAGAGTTGCGCCTGATTTTCTCTTCAGCACAAAATTTCTATTTTTTTGTTACTTTTTTTAACTTCTGGCAGCATGTTCGTATAGAGTGCCATATAAACTTAAGTACTATAATCACTGAAGCGCCAAAGAAACTGGTATAAACATGCGTATTCAAATACACAGATGTATTTAACAGGCACAATACGGCACTACTGTCGGCAACCCCTATTTAAGACAAGTGTACGGTGCAGTTGTTAGATCGGTTACTGCTGGTACAATGGCAGGTAATCAAGATTTAGGTGAGCTTGACAGTGGTATTGTGGTCGGCACACAAGCGCTGGGACAAAGCATCTCCGAGGTAGCGATTAAGTCGGGATTTTCCCGTAGACCATTTCACGAGTGTACCGTGAATATCAGGAATCGGGTAAAGCATCAAATCTTCGACATCGCTGCGGCCGGAACAAGATAGTGCAAGAACACGATCAACGACGACGCAAGATAATCGTTCAGCGTGACAGAAATGCAACCCTTCCGCAAATTGCTCCAGATTTCATTCCAGGGCCATCAACAAGTGTCATCATCGATACGGGCTTTTGGAGCCAAAGGCCCACACGTGTACCCTTGATGACTGCACGACACGAAGCTTTACGCCTCGCCTGAGCCCGTCAACACCGGCGTTGGACTGTTGTTCACTGGGAACATGTTGCCTTGTCGGACGAGCCTCGTTTCAAATTGTATCGAGCGGATGGACGTGTACGGGTATGGAGACAACTTCATTAATTCATGAACTCTGCATGTCAGCAGTGGACTGTTCAAGCTGGTGGAATCTCTGTAAAGATGTGGGGCGTGTGCAGCTGGAGCGGCTCAAATGGCTCTGAGCACTATGGGACTTAACATCAATGGTCATCAGTCTCCTAGAACTTAGAACTACTTAAACCTAACTGACCTAAGGACATCACACAACACCCAGTCATCACGAGGCAGAGAGAATCCCTGACCCCGCCGGGAATCGAACCCGGGAATCCGGGCGCGGGAAGCGAGAACGCTACCGCACGACCACGAGCTGCGGACCAGCTGGAGTGATATGGGACCCCTGATACGTCTAGATACGACAGGTGACACCTATGTAATCATCGTGTCTGACCGCCTACATCCATTCATGTCCATTGTGTATTCCGACGGACTTGGACATTTCCAGCACGACAATGCGACATCCCACACGTCCATAATTGGTGCACAGTGACTCCAGGGACATTCTTCCGAGTTAAAACACTTTCGCTGGCCACCAAACTCCCCAGACATGGACATTACTCAGCATATCTGGGAAGCCCTGGAACGTGCCGTTTAGAAGAGATCGCCACCCCCCTCGTACTCTCACGGATTTATGGACAGCCCTGCACGATTCATGATCTCAGTTCCCTCCATCACTACTTCAGACATTAGTTGAGTTCTTGTCACGTAGTGTAGAGACACTTCTGCATGTCTGCTGGGCCCTACATCTACATCTACATACATACTCCGCAATCCACCATACGGTGCGAGGCGGAGGGAACCTCGTACCACAACTAGCACCTTCTCTCCCTGTTCCACTCCCAAACAGAACGAGGGAAAAATGACTGCCTATTTACCTCTGTACGAGCCCTAATCTCTCTTATCTTTGTGGTCTTTTCGGGAAATGTAAGTTGGCGGCAGCAAAATTGTACTGCAGTCAGCCTCAAATGCTGGTTCTCTAAATTTCCTCAGTAGCGATTCACGAAAAGAACGCCTCCTTTCCTCTAGAGACTCCCACCCGAGTTCCTGAAGCATGTCCATAACACTCGCGTGATGATCAAACCTACCAGTAGCAAGTCTAGCAGCCGGCCTCTGAATTGCTTCTATGTCCTCCCTCAATCTGACCTGATAGGGATCCCAAACGCTCAAGCAGTACTCAAGAATAGGTCGTATTAGTATTTTATAAGTGGCTGAAACACATCTTCCTAAAATTCTATCAATATACCGAAGACGACTATCCGCCTTCCCCACAACTGGCATTACATGCTTGTCGCACTTCATATCGCTCTGCAATGTTACGCTCAAATATTTAATCGACGTGACTGTGTCAAGCGCTACACTACTAATGGAGTATTCAAACATTACAGGATTCTTTTTCCTATTCATCTGCATTAATTTACATTTATCTATATTTAGAGTTAGCTGCCATTTTTTACACCATCACAAATCCTGTCCAAGTCATCTTGTATCCTCCTACGGTCACTCAACGACGACACCTTCCCGTACACCACAGCATCATTAGCAAACAGCCGCACGTTGCTATCCACCCTATCCAAAACATCATTTATGTATATAGAAAACAACAGCGGACCTACCACACTTCCCTGGGGCAATCCAGATGATACCCAGTACGTTGTCCTCGATGGTGAGTGTTCATCGGAGGTGATGATACCCTCACCTCCGATGAACACTCACCATCGAGGACAACGTACTGGGTTCTATTACTTAAGAATTTTTCGAGCCACTCACATACTTGGGAACCAATCCCATACGCTCGTACCTTAGTTAGGAGTCTGCAATGGCGCACCGAGTCAAACGCTTTCCGAAAGTCAAGGAATCCGTCTGATACCCTTCATCCACGGTTCGCAAGATATCATGTGAAAAAAGGGCGAGTTGCGTTTCGCAGGAGCGATACTTTCTAAAGCCGTGCTGATGCATGGACAGCAACTTCTCTGTCTCAAGAAAATTCATTATACGGGGTGTTACAAAAAGTTACGGCCAAACTTTCAGGAAACATTCCTCACACACAAAGAAAGAATATATGTTATGTGGACATGTGACCGGAAACGCTTACTTTCCATGTTAGAGCTCATTTTATTACTTCTCTTCAAATCACATTAATCATGGAATGGAAACACACAGCAACAGAACTTACCAGCGTGACTTCGAACACTTTGTTACAGGAAATCTTCAAAATGTCTTCCGTTAGCGAGGATACATGCATCCACCCTCCGTCGCACGGAATTCCTAATGCGCTGATGCAGCCCTGGAGAATGGCGTATTGTATCACAGCCGCCCACAATACGAGCACGAAGAGTCTCTACATTTGGTACCGGGGTTGCGTAGACAAGAGTTTTCAAATGTCCCCATAAATGAAAGTCAGGAGGGTTGAGGTCAGGAGAGCGTGGAGGCCACGGAATTGGTCCGCCTCTACCAATCCTTCGGTCACCGAATCTTTTGTTGAGAAGCGTACGAACACTTCGACTGACATGTGCAGGAGCTCCATCGTGCATGAACCACATGTTCTGTCGTACTTGTAAAGGTACATGTTCTACAGCACAGGTAGAGTATCCCGTGTGAAATCATGATAACGTGCTCCATTGAGCGTAGGTGGAAGAACATACTGACAAACTAAAATGAACTCTAACATGGAAATTAAGCGTTTCCGGACACATGTCCACATAACATCTTTTCTTTATTTGTGTGTGAGGAATGTATCCCGAAAGTTTGGCCGTTCCTTTTTGTAACACCCCGTATACGAACTGAGAAAATGTTCGAGAATCCTGCAACAAACCGATGTTAAGGATATTGGTGTGTAATTTTGTGGATCCGTCAGTCTACCCTCCTCATATACAGGCGTCACCTGCGCTTTTTTCCAGTCGCTCGGGACTTTTCGTTGGGCAAGAGATAGATAGATATTAGGCAGATGTACCAGTTTCTTTGGCCCCTTTACCACCCCTGACAGTAATCTCGCCTGCAGCTGGCCAAAGTTGGTACGAGGGAGGAGGCAGGGCGCGTCGGCGTTGACCTCTGTGCGACAAAACGTGGCGTCCGTTTGTCCCGGCGGCCAGCGGGCTTGTGCCGAACGCCGGCTGTCCAGCGACCGCAGCGCCAGTGGAAGGGGAGGGATGGCGCCAGCCGGCAAGATCGCCCGCGGCCGGCGCAAGTTTCGCCAGCGGCTGTCCGCGGTGCGGAGCGGCTTCTGCCGGCCAGTGGTCGCCGGGCAGCGGAGAAAGCGTGCGAACAGAGAGAGCCCGGCCAGGGGGCAGCCGCGGCCGCTGGGCCGTGACGGCGCCATAAAACGGCGGCGCTGCGGCCAGGAGCGGCAGACATGGCGAGGGCGGCGATCCTGTTGGCGGCCTCAGCGGCCGCCGCGCTGCTCCTGGTGAGGGCGGCGCCGTCCGGCAGCGGCAGCACCGACACGGGCCGCGTAGCACACCCTGCCAGGTCAGCCGCTACAGCTCTGCATCTGCTTCTCTGCACTTGCGCCTCATCTACATCTACATCAACATGATTACCCTGCAATTCACATTCAAGTGCTCGGCAGAGGGTTCATCGAACCACAATCATACTATCTCCCTACCATTCCACTCCCGAACAGCGCGCGGGAAAAACGAACACCTAAACCTTTCTGTTCGAGCTCTGATTTCTCTTATTTTATTTTGATGATGATTCCTACCTATGTAGTGTGGGGCGGCGGGTGGATGTATAGAACAAATGTTTTGTATTTATGCTGTTTGCCGTTCTCAGCACTGGCTCTCTAACTACAATATTGGCAACCAGAAAGTGATAAGCAAAACTTGAAGCCTGTAATTAGAATTCATAGTGCCCACTTCATCTGAGAAATACATTTATAGCTGCAGCTTATAGCTCTGAGGAATTAGGAGATTGTCTGGGATTCATAATCAAAAACCATTATCTCTAAAATGTTCACTATATTCTGAAAGTCACAGACCAAAAAGAATCCACACAATCCAACTACCAGAGCAGTTCAGAGTCCAATGTGCTGATGCCACTATAACTGTTCAAATTAAATGTTTAAGTGAATGCTCGCCATAATTTGATGATAATGTTCATCAAACGCCACACTAATAATGGTACAATGTCTGTCCTGCAGTGGCACGTGAAAATACGACATACGCAAACTAAAGATAGATCATTAATGTCATCCCAAAATTAACACTTCACTCGAAAACGATTTCATGGTTACGCGTATCCCGAGTAACTTATTACTGCATCCGAGGCTGTTTATATCAACGATACCGACGCGACACGACTCCCGGCACAGGTGGTGTGCCAGCGTCTGGAGAGAATTGGGGCCTTCTTCTCTCTCACAGCGTTCTTACATATAAAACCGCGGTGCGGACGGCTGAGGGAACGCCTGATCAAATCTGCTCTCCCGACTAGCCGCTGGGCTAGTAATGCACCACTTTAAGTTATCGAATAAATTATTGCTTCCTTTGCTGATGGCTGATGAAGCTTTCAATTTAATTGTGCAATCAGCACACAAGTAAGTAATCATAATAAAAGTCTGACGTGGCTAAGTCAAATATTTGGGCGAGAGAATTAATTTAATTACACTACATGCAGTAGACGAGCTCTGAATTTGCTATTTGGAGGTACGCTATAGCTATAGTTTTATAGTTATTCTGTTGAAACTTCTCACATTTTTATGATTGTAGCGGATCTCCCGTCTACTTAAATTTAAACATCCTAGCTTTATTTATTCGCCTACTTAATCTATCTTGCTTCCTTAATTTCTAAGACAAAAACCAGAAAATCATCAATTTCAACTAAAATTTTAATTTGTGAGATCCAGAATACTGCTTCTACTACATTGTTAGGCAAAAGGAATCTAAATATAAATTTTTAAGTTTCTAGCTCTTTTCTGTTGCACCAATGATTTTTACAGAGAAACATCCAAATTTCGAAAATGATTAAAGTTATTGAACTGATATCCAACACATGTTGATTTTGTATTACTCCTGACATGCTAGAAACGTTACAGGTTATTTACTTCATTTTAAAGTATTGCGCAATATTTATGACGTCAGAGCTAGTTACAGCGGACTGGCTGGCACACAATGGAAAGACTGATGTGAATTTTATAAGGCGTGAGTAGGCTGCTTCCCTACAGTAGGTTGGGCTCAACAAAATATTTTCGCATTCGGAAGAGAAAGTTGCTGACTGAAATTTCGTAAATAGATCTCGCCGCGACGAAAAACGTCTTTGCTTTAATGACTTCCATCCCAACTCGCGTTTCATATCTGCCACACTCTCTCCCCTATTACGTGATAATACAAAACAAGCTGCCCTTTTTTTACACCCTTTCGATGTCATCTGTCAATCCCACCTGGTAAGGATCCCACACCGCGCAGCAATATTCTAACAGAGGACGAATGAGTGTAATGTAAGCTGTCTCTTTAGTGGACTTGTTGCATCTTCTAAGTGTCCTGCCAATGAAACGCTACCTTTGGCTCGCCTTCCCCACAGTATTATCTATGTGGTCTTTCCAACTGAAGTTGTTCGTAATTTTTACACCCAGGTAGTAAGTTGAATTGACAGCCTTGCCGGCCGAAGTGGCCGTGCGGTTAAAGGCGCTGCAGTCTGGAACCGCAAAACCGCTACGGTCGCAGGTTCGAATCCTGCCTCGGGCATGGATGTTTGTGATGTCCTTAGGTTAGTTAGGTTTAACTAGTTCTAAGTTCTAGGGGACTAATGACGTCAGCAGTTGAGTCCCATAGTGCTCAGAGCCATTTGACAGCCTTGAGAATTCCAACGGGTTTCTTTCGGAACTCATGTGCATCACCTCACATTTTTCGTTATTTAGCGTCAACTGCCACCTGCCACACCATACAGCAATCTTTTCTAAATCGCTTTGCAACTGATACTGGTCTTCGGATGACCTTACTAGACGGAAAATTACAGCATCATCTGCGAACAACCTAAGAGAACTGCTCAGATTGTCACCCAGGTCATTTATATAGATCAGGAACAGCAGAGATCCCAAGACGCTTCCCTGGGGAACACCTGATATCACTTCAGTTTTACTCGATGATTTGCCGTCTATTACTGCGAACTGCGACCTTCCTGACAGGAAGTCGCGAATCCAGTCGCACAACTGAGACGATACCCCATAGGCCCGCAGCTTGATTAGAAGCCGCTTGTGAGCAACGGTGTCAAAAGCTTTCCGAAAATCTAGAAATACGGAATCAACTTGAGATCCCCTATCGGTAGCGGCCATTACTACGTGCGAATAAAGAGCTAGTTGCGTTGCACAAGAAAGATCTCTTCTGAAACCATACTGATTACGTATCAATAGATCGTTCCCTTCGAGATGATTCATAATGTTTGAATACAGTATATGCTCCAAAACCCTACTGCAAACCGACGTCAATGATATAAGTCTGTAGTTCGATGGATTACTCCTACTACCCTTCTTAAATACTGGTGCGACCTGCGCAATTTTCCAATCTGTAGGTACAGATCTTTCGGTGAGCGAGCGGTTGCATATGATTGCTAAGTAGGGAGCTATTGTATCAGCGTAATCTGAAAGGAACCTAATCGGCATACAATCTGGACCTGAAGACTTGCTCGTATCAAGCGATTTGAGTTGCTTCGCAACCCCTAAGGTATCTACTTCTAAGAAACTCATGCTAGCAGCTGTTCGTGTTTCAAATTCTGGAATATTCCATTCGTCTTCCCTGGTGAAGGAATTTCGGAAAACTGCGTTCAATAACTCCGCTTTGGCGGCACAGTCGTCGGTAACAGTACCATCGGCACTGCGCAGCGAAGGTATTGACTGCGTCTTGCCGCTTGTGTACTTTACATACGACCAGAATTTCTTCGGATTTTCTACCAAATTTCGAGACAATGTTTCGTTATGGAACCTATTAAAGGCATCTCGCATTGAAGTCCGTGCCAAATTTCGCGCGTCTGTAAATTTTAGCCAATCTTCGGGATTTCGCGTTCTTCTGAACTTCGCATGCTTTTTCCGTTGCCTCTACAACAGCGTTCGGACCTGTTTTGTGTACCATGGGGGATCAGTTCCATCCCTTAACCAGTTTATGAGGTATGACTTTCTCAATTGCTGTTGCTACTATATCTTTGAATTTGAGCCACATCTCGTCTACATTCACTGGTGCTTCAGTTTCCTCAGTTGGTTGCTGTCGTGGTCCGAGGCTGATTCAGCTCGCCACGATCCCTGCATAACCACTGCAACCTATATCCAACTGAAACCTCTACTGTAGTCATCGTCTGGTCTCTCTCCGCACTTTTAACCTCAGTACCAAATCAATTATTCCTTGACTCCTCATGATGCGTCAATTAACCTGTCGCTTCTGATCCTTCACTTATTACATAATTTTTTCAAGTCATTCGATTCATTATTTACTCATTTCGATTCGTTATCTACTCAACCAATCCATCTAATCTCCAGCATCCTTCTGTTCTATCACTTTTCAAAAATATCCTGTTCTCTCAACTGCTTATCGATCACTTTCACTTTTGTATGAGGTTACGCTCTAGACAAACACGTTCAGAAAAGATTTCATTATGGTAAAAGTAATAAAATATTGTTTTTATGATACAATCATAACACGTTTCGGCCTTCAAAGCCTATGGGCGGCATTTGATGAACAACCATTTATGATTGTATCATAAAAAAGTAACTGATTAAAAAGAAAGCTTGGATTTTTATTAAGTGTTGACATAGTTCTCCGTGCAGAAATGCGTTTCTTACTACCACCTTTCTGCATTTTGTGTCCTCTCTACTTCCACCACATCAATTACTTTGCTGCCCAAGTAGAACTACTGTTCCACTGCCTTTATTGCTTCGTTTTCTACTCTAACTCCCTTAATATAGCTAGATTTAATTCGACCCTTGTTTTACTTTTGTCAGCATTAATCTTCCAACCTATTCTCAAAACACTGACCCATCTTGCAAGTCCTTTGCCATCTCTAACAGAATTACAATGTTATCAGAAAACTTCAAAGATTTTATTACTTCTTCCTGAACTTCAGTACCCTTACCAGATTTCTGTTTATTTTTCTATACTACTTGCTGAATGTGCACTCTGTTTCACTCGCTTGTGCCTCATTTTCTTGTAACTGCAGTCCGCTTTCTGCACGATCTGTGGATAACGTTTCGCTCCCCTCCCTAAATATTTTTCCTTTCTTCCTGAGAGTTTCAAATGGCGTATTCCATTCGAAACTCTAAAAATCTTACTATAAATCTATAGATACCATAAAGGCAGTTTTGTCTTTTTTGAACCTGTGTTCTAAGATGTGTTGTAGGGTCAGTATTACGTACCTGCTTCTTGCATTTTACCAGAATCCAAACAGATATTCCCTGAAATCGACTTCAGAAATTTGTTTTCTGTCCTTCTGTAATTAATTTCTGTTAGTATTTTTTAACCAGAACTAATAAGATAGATGGTTAAATAATATTCACACCTCCAGTACTTTACTTCTTTGGAATTGCGACTGTTACATTCTTCTTGAATTGTGAGAGTGTTTCACCTGTCTCACATATATTTCATATCATGTGGAATAGTTTTGTCATGGTTGGTTCTCCCAAGGTCTTTAACGATTCTAAGACAATATCGTACACTTTTGGTGGTTTCTTACAATTCATGTATTTCAGTATTCTGTCAAATTCTGCTTGTGTATAGAAAGAAGTTTTAGGTCTTTGAACTAATCTGCTAGTGTCTTCCAGTTCTTTCATTCTTGTGGTAGTCTTTCGATTTCCACATACGTCTTATCAACAAGATCATGGATAACACGATTTTACATGCCAATTTCTATTTGCCCCCACAGTCCTTCTTCGAGAAGTTCTCAGCAGGAATCTGTAGATCTCGTTGTGGCATGAACGCTTATTCTTCTGAGATGTTGTCTCAGACAGTCTTCTTGGTCGAATACTAATGGCTTTTCTTATCACGATCTTCTCTAGTATCGGTCTCAAACACGGTAATAAAGCTATATTATAATGTAAAAATAATTATATCATTTTCCCAGTGAGTGAGTCAGTGTAGTGGCGTTGTGTCGCTTCTCCCTGATAATCAAATTGTCCATTGTGTGACGTTTTACAGTTCTTGTACAAATCACCAGCCGATTGCCTAATATCTCCCGGAAAGTACTCCCACTGCCTGACGGAGTTCCACCATCACAGAATCGCGAGGTATACAAAATACATGTTTGAGATCTCAGTTACGCACCCTCTGTAGACGACCGTCATGCGCATCGGTCGCGATTCCCCTGACAGCTCCAGTGTATTCCAGAACTAGGCGTAGCTGTGTCTTCTACGGAACAATTCTGAGTTAATGTCGGTGTGTTTAACGTCGAAGCCAGTTTTAAGATGTTTTTGATACATCTACAGATTTCAGATTGATCTATTCTTTCTTTTGACAAGGATTTTCTACAGAGTTACTTCTTCACCTCTTCTTTCTAGAAAAAGTCAGTCCAAGCGTCTTGTAAAGCAGCAAAGCGCTTTCTATGGGAATTAAACGTCATTGTGAAAGCATGTTCTCTCAGAAGCGCCACAGGGGTCATTCCCATGCTCACTGTTGTTTTCCTCGTATCTCAGTGATATTTCGTCATCGGTTCCGTCCGTCTTCAAATATCATTTCTAAGTCGTCGAACTCCAGTTTTATCAAAGTGCTACACCTGAAGAGATCAATACTACGATATTTCTTGAGAATGATGATCTTTCAGTGGTGAGATGGTTGTAAAATCTGGGACTTAAATGCGAAAAAGTCCAAAACAATCTTAGTATCCGCCTTATATTAATAAGTTATGAATTCCACAAACATTTGCCTCTATTCCAGCCGACGGTATTCCTGTAACTCGTCAAAAACAGTGAAAACTTGAATGTAACTTTGGATGAGCATCTCAGCCGGGAGAAAATAGTATCGCCGCGTGCAAGAAGACTTCCGCTTGCCTTCATGCTCTTAAAAAGTTTCGGAACATCTTTCCACAAGATGTGAAACGTAAACTTGTCGAATCACTTGTTCTAACAAACCCCCACTATAGCAACGAATCTGTCTATTTGACCATGTCAGTGATTCATACGCCCCACTTAGGTTGGCTGCTAACAGGTAAGGTAGGCGACTTGAGCACTTCATCGGCTCCTCACTGCACGAATACCCCGATATGTCTCATCGTAGATTAAGCACCTTCCACTTCATCAGTATCAAAACCCCTGATATCATTTGCTGAGAACCCTAGCTATCCCCATTCGTTAAAAAAAGTTAAGAAGCTGAAGCATTTCCTTCTTTTACCTTCTTAAATTTTGTCGATGTGTGGTAGAGTATAAGAGGAGTGAGATTCTGCAAATTTCAGTGATAAATGATGTTCTTCTTGTATTACGACGACGTTCTGAAAAATAATTTCCCCGGATTTTTTATGTGAAAACCCTTTAAGCTTTTTAAGTAAAACACACGTTATTTATATTTTACATCTTTACTCTTCATGTGTACATACATGCAGCCCTCTGCCGCTAGAGTGATCCAAATTGTAGAACATAACATTGCAGTGAGAAACTTAAGTGTACGTAGGTAGGTGGGGAAACAGCTTTCGGTAACCGAGTTTCTAGCCGCAGAAGAGTTCGTCCACACCTGAAGTACCTTCTCCTTCAGCATAACAATTCCAGAGCACACATCAGTGCTCCGACATTTGAAACGACCTGACGCCTTGGATTCATTGTCATCGATCATCCTCCATACACTCCCGACACGGCCGCAACCGAATTTTATGTTTGCAAAATTGAAAGAACACCTTCGAGGACTTCAGTTAAATAGTGATGAATCGGTGCAGGCGAAGATGAGGTTGTGCCTCCGTCAACAAAGTCAAACATTCCACAGTGACGGTATGAACAAACTGGTCTCTCGCTGGGAGAAACGAGTTCATCGCCAGAGTGACTATGTTGAAAAATAAATGTGCAGATTAAAATGTTGATGCAAATGTTGATGTAAAATGTTGATAAAGTTTGTTTTATTGAAAAAAACTTTAAGAGTTTTCACATAAAAAACATAGAGGCATTACTTTTAAGCGCGTCGCCCGTACATACACGTAAATTAAGAGTGACAATAGGCTGAAGCCCTGCCTCCGTTCTTCGTAAAAGAGGCTTATCTTTATTTATGTTTCAGCTTTGATGTTTTTTTGCTCATAGGTTGATCACGTCTTTAGATTGACCGCCCGCTATTCCATTGACATTAAGTAAACACCGCTACGTATTCATTCATCAACCTTTCCTTTACATAACTCAGTAAATCAAATGACTGGGAAGTAAGACCTTCGTGGAATAGCAGCCCTGTACTTCTACCATTAGACCAGGACGTGATCAGTTCTTTGCTACGCGTACTTTCTCTAGCTCATTCTTCAGCAAAATATTGTCCCTTTCCAGATACGTTATTTCTTCAATCACGCCATTCAACTAAAAACTTTATAAATACCTTGCCCAAAGTGTAAATTTCGTATGCAATCGTTGTGTATGATATCACCTACGATATCAGACTCAAAATAGAAAACTTTTTCTTTATTCGTACGCACTTCAAGCCTCATCTTTTCGAAATGTGAGTTGTTTGCCTCAGAGGTAACACTTTCCTACAGGAGTTTGTGATAAGCGCGCTTATACTGAATAATGTAATTTCGTATTAATGATTACAGGAGAAGCGAGAAGGTGGAGTCCTGTGCTAGAACATGTCTTACCCCTGTTATTAACTGCTAACGGCGCTTCCTGTAGACTGAACAACACCCTACAACTCCCCAAAAATTCAAAATGCTCGTATGTAATGATAATTGTTCAAAATGCGAAGTTAACGACTTTTGTTGGAGCAACGAGGTGATGTCTAATTTACGTTACACTGTGACACAAGTTGCGGCGAAAAGGGTTTATTTACCATGGAAATGTTCGTGGCAAGAATAACGATTCAAAGCGCATGTCCATAATGACACATTTTAAGCATGTCATCGAGATAAGGTTATTTTTTTCATGTCGTGTGCCATAGCCACAAGTTTATTAAAAGACTGTCAGATTTTGTAGTATGATCACAGTAATGTATTTTCACACTGTCAGCTTTCAAGTGTTTACTCAAGTGATTTGTATTGCATTACGAACAACCTCGTATTTTACAAAGTTACTCTGTATGGGTGTATACAATGTATGTCTGTCACGTTCACATTACAGGGTTAGATTGATCAGAATTAATGGCGAGCAATACCGTGGGGAATAAGTTAATTCCAGAACTACAACAGTGAGCGCATTGCGTGTGGTGCACAGGAAATGCTGTAGTCCTCCTGGCATCCTTCATACAGTCAAATATTCGCACTCCTGCTCAGTTTCAATACTGATTAGTCAGGTGTAAACAGTATAGCAGAAAGGGTAATATTGAAGAACAGGTGATAAAGTGGCACAGGGAGCAAGTGGGGCAGTTCTCCCAAGTAGTAATAAGAAACCCCGGTGCCTGACTTCATAAAATGTATCGCTACGTAAATTTATCATGAACAGAATGACCCCTGCCTTGTCAAACAGCATGGATTTCGAAAGCATCGATCACCCGAAACCCAACTTGTGCTTTTCTCAGAAGACGTCGGGGAGGCCATGGATCAAGGGAATCAGGTAGGTTCATATTTGTGGACTTTGAAGAAGCATTTCCCTCGGTACCACATCAGAGTTTATCAGCAAAAGCACGATTATACGGAGTATCTAAAAAAATTTGTGACTGGGTTGAGGATGTCTTGGAAGGTATGACACGTCATATTACCCTTGATGGAGATCCTCAACAGAAGTAGAACTGTATTGGCACCCTTGTTGTTACTGTTGTTTATTAATATGTTAATGAACAGGTGGACAATATTAATAGTAACTTGATAGTTTTCACATATAATGCCGTTACCTATAGAGAAATAATACTTGAACAAAAGCTGTAGAAATAGTCAATCAGATCTTGATAAGATTTCAAAATTGTGCAAAACTCGGCAGCTTAATAAGCTGTACATAAATGCAAAATTACCCACTTCACAAAACGGAAAACATAATATTCTATGACTGCAATATAAATTATTCACAATTACAATCAATTATCTCATATAAATACATGGATGTAACGATTTGTAGAGGAATGAAATATAGTAATCACATAGGCTCAGTTGTAGGTAAGGCAGATGCAGACTTCGGTTCTTTGACAGGAAAATGGAGTCAGTCTACAAAAGAGACTGCTTAAAAACTTGTAATTGCCATCTTAGATTATATGATAGGTTTATGGGAGCCACAGAGAATGAACTCACGGGGGATATAAAACTTACACAAGGAAGGGCGGCACAAGTGGTCACAGGTTTGTTACACCCACAGGAGTGCTTCACGGAAATGCTGAAACAGTTAAACTGGCAGACTCTTGAAGAGGTAACAAATCATATCACTTAAGCCGACTTACAAAATTTAGAGAACTGTATTAAATCCAGAGATATCCTTCGGCCCCCTACGCATCACACGCAAAGAGGCATCTAAGCAGTCTTTCTTCCTACGCTCCACGCGCGACTGGAACGAGTAGGAAGGCTATTATGCAGTTCAATGCAAAGTATCCTTTACGATGTACTTGATGGTGGTTTGCAGAGTACGTATCTAAGCGTACATATAGCTGTATCAGTTACATACCAAAAATTATGCAAAATAAATTTCACAACTACGAGGGTGTTATCTGCTACTATTTTAATTATTTTCATTTTTTATTTGACACCGTCTAGTGAATACAGTATACATTCTTCAAAACTGAAGTGGACGGAAGCCTACATAGAGAAGAGATTTGATTACAAGTGCTAAATTACGGCTCCAGTTACTGTACCAAAGTGACGTCAAACGGCTTGTATTTTTAATATTGCCATTTAAATTTCAAAATGCTCGCAGTTTGTTATTCGCTATATCTGGATTAGATAAGACTATAATTCTGTCGAATTGTAGGAAAATCTTTAATTTCGTGCAATATTTTACTGGCTATGATAATTGTAGCACCATGTAGGAACCATTTGATATGAGTGGAATGTGCTGCACATATGGAGTAGTACCGCAAAGAAAATTATACGAGTACATCTGTGGGCATCGTGGGAGGTAACTGATCTACAATACCACTCATCGAAACTTATTATACATAATATGCAGTACACAACAAGAATTATAGTTATTCTCGTGACATCACATGTTTCGGCTTCCCCATCTCACAACCAAACTACCACCTCCAAGACTAACCTACATAGGTTACCATAACCTACAATTCCAAAAACCATATAGTCGAAAAAAAATATTGTCTGCATTCTGTCTTTGCCCGCGTATGGCGTTCCTTGCCACATCATCAGTGCATCACGGATCAAAGCAGACGTCCAGTATCGTAAATTAAATCGAACCAAATGAAGCGGTCGAAGAAATAAAAACTTGTTATTGAGTGAGGCATTCAGTATTATTGAAAAGTTGTAGCGTATTTTAAGAGGATGTTGTCCCATAGCTCGTGAATATTTGAAAAAACGTCATGATTTGCTGACAACAGTGGCTGATGAAAATTCCTTCATTGTACAACCATTTCTGGTACACAGACCATCATTAGGCACCGTAAAATATTTACAGCGGCTTAGAAGGCGATATAAAATTAATAGAGTCAAGTAATAAAAAAATCTATGATGCAGGATCCATGGTTATATAGCCTTGTAAGCCTCTGTAAATTGTCATATCTGGTGATGGTTTTAAAATAAAGGAATTCTCATCAGCAGCTCTTGGCGATGGATCACGATGTTTTTCGAAAATTTGTGAATTCTGATACATTTGGTAATAATGAGATGTGGTTTTGGTTTCTGTTGACAGCTACTCATTCGAGACGTACGAGACGAAGATGGTGCCCGCTGAGAGCGCCCCGCGGCGCAAGGTGATGCGGAGGCCGGCAGCCATGGTTGAGCAAACGGCCGAAGAGGTGGCGGCGGTCGCGGAGTCCAAGGTGGCTGAGGACCTCGCGCCCTCCGCTTCGCACCACGGTGGCGGCGGCGGTGGGGGAGGAGGTCACGGTGGTGGCCACGGAGGCGGTCACGGAGGCGGCGGTGGAGGCCACGGAGGTGGAGGCGGTGGTCACGGAGGCGGCGGTGGAGGCCACGGAGGAGGAGGCGGCGGTGGCGGTCACGGAGGTGGAGGTGGTGGAGACCACGGCGGCCACTGGGAAAAGGGCGGGGGCAAGAAGCACCACTCCGACCACCACGAGAGCGCCGGCCACAAGGGCGACAAGGGCTACAAGGGCCACCACTCGTACGAGAAGGGTGCCAAGGGCGAGCACGACAAGGAGGGCCACAAGGGCCACTACGCCGACCACGGCGGCAAGAAGAAGAGCCACCACGAGGACGGCGGACACTACGGCGAGCACCACCACGGCGAGAAGGGCGAGAAGGGAGCCAAGTACGGCGAGGGTGGCAAGCACTCCAAGGGCCACAGCACCAAGGGAGGACATTCGGTGCACAAGAAGGACGAGTACGAGAAGAAGCACGAGTTCTACGACGAGCACCACGAGGGTGGCGAGCACGAGAAGGGCGGCGAGTTCCACGCCCACCACGAGGCCAAGGGCGGCGGCCACAAGAAGGGCGGCCACCACCACGGCGAGCACCACGAGGCGCACCACGGCAAGAAGGGCCACCACGAAAAGGGCGGCCACCACGACGACCACAAGGGCCACAAGTCCGCCGGCGGCCACGAGGAGCACCACGAGCACAAGGACGACTACGGCAAGAAGGGAGGACACGACGAGGGCAAGCACTGGGGCTACAGCTCCGGAGACGGCGGCGGCGGCGGCGGTGGAGGAGGAGGTCACGGAGGCGGTCACGGAGGCGGCGGCGGAGGCCACGGAGGTGGTGGTGGCGGCGGTCACGGCGGCGGTGGCCACGGAGGTGGAGGCGGTGGAGGTCATCACCGATAGGAACGCGTCCTGCAGCGCAGCACCGAAGGTTCTTTCTGAAGCCTTCACGTCTGTGATGCCGCCGTACGGTGGCCTATCGACTACGACTTGTGCGATTACGCGCGCTGATCGTCTCGTGTACAAGGTCTGCCCCCTCTGACACGTCCTACCTGTGTACTGTGTCCTAGTCTTTCCTTACGCGGTACCGCAAAAATTTGGCCTGATGTATTCTCTACATCTCAGTAGACTCGCAACTAATCTGTGATAATATCCAGCTAGATCTGTCTTTCCCAATACCGTTTAGCTGGCTGTCACATTTTCCAGTCAGACAAAAATAATTCTCTTTTTCTCTTCCTAATATGACGATAAAGCCCACAATTTTTTTCGCTGAATATGTCGTAGTACAGTAAATCGGACGTTACATAAACGGTATTATCTAAAAAGTCATATTCCTAGCCTGATGTAGCGATGTCTCTCACACTTTCTTCATGCAGTATGAATAATTACGAAAAGCTACAGTAGCTGACAATGTATCAACTTATTCGACGAACTCGCTTCATTTATACTCATATACTGACTGACGTTCGTTGCATCATGCATCTCGGTCGTTCCCTGTTACATAATATAATCCTGTTGCTTGTGAAATACGTCACACTAGTTACATAAATTTCCCTTTTTCCCTTACTACTGAGCAGTCAGTAGTTGCTCATAATCTGTGATGAAGAGTGTAATTGTTAGTTTATAAATGTTACAAAATAAAAGTTATAACTTCAAAATAAAATCGTATAATTTTGTCTTTCCCTCCTACTATTCACAGCTTTACTTACTATATCTTCAGTATGTACTAAGTATGAATTAATGCTGCGAAGTGAAAAATATAATGTGTAATATAAGCTATTTACTCAGGACATGAGAATACCATGCCAGACCTAAAACTGATGAGAAATCGCTCGCTCCAGAAAGTGGAAAGGTAATGACAGGTTCTTCTGTTAGGTGCCTCTACTAAAGGCCATACTGAATCAGGTGACCAGCTGCCATCTGTGAGGAAGAACCAGGTTGAAATGTTGATTTTCGTAACTATTTTTTCACATATTAGGCTCTTTCACAGCTGCAGACTTGACAAAATTACGTGGTGGCACATAGTCTTACTTCCTGTAAGGAAAGTCAGCAAAGTGAATCGTTATGTGGATGAGCTAGAAACCAAGCAACATTCGATCCAGTGAAGGACAGCGTAAATACGGTTGAAGAAATTAAGGAGGATAAGAACAACAAATGAAAGGAATGATTTTTAGATTTTTGACGTAAAGGGATAGCCCACTATTAATTTGTTCCACATTATATCACAGTTAATCAATATTAATAAGTTCAAGTCTTAAATTTTTGTGTGGGCACTACAGAAAAAACGGTCCACATTCCGGGGATCGAAGGACTAGCTCTTACACCACTAGAAAACTCCCATTCACAGGGCTATCAGATAGCTTTTAGCCAAAAATAAAGTGCAACTGTTTCGCACTGACCCTACCACCTGTTCTAACCCTTGTGGTTTTGTCTCGTTCTAGAAAAATAAGGATCCAAAAGCAAAGCATTTCCAGGTGGTGTGAAACAAATATCACTACAAACCTTCGCACTGCTTGAAAAGATGTTCTCTTCAATGGGTTCCGTTATTTAGTGTTAGTTTACAAATACAGGGTGATTTTACTATATGGAGATAAACTGCAGGAAACGATCCCTGACAGTACAAGAAGCAAAAAATGTCATATCGGCACTTGACCGGGAATGCATGGTGTCAATAGTACTGAGTATTTGTTAATTTACCGTTCCTGTACAGCTCAATGCTGTAGGACATGCTAAGTGAACATCATCGTTAGACAAGTGTTAGAAGCGGCCCCACAGGCCTCGACATATCAGCGAATACACCGGAGCAGCTACTAAAGCATATGTTCAAACGCGCTACCCCACAAGTTTATAAAGTCACAGGCAGCATGAACGCTTTGGTCAAGCGTTTGCATGTCCCGATGGGTTCCGCAGACCCGACTTCTTTCAAATGATACTGCTGTGCCTCTGTTGTTCAGAAGTATGAAGCAAAGTTCCTACAGACATGCATACATGTCCGAAGCAACAAGAACTGCGGTGACTGCAGCTGACGGTTGTTCGTATCGGCAACTGCGGATGAATCTCATGTATTACACAACGGCTGTAGTCGCCGTAGTGCCTGTTCTTGCACGCATGACCGAAGGAACATTGCATTGTTCTTGTTAACAGCACAAGCTCTGTAATATCGTATTTATCCACCGAAACCGGGCAAGTGACTTTCAAGTAAAGCGTCTCGCCGTACAGAGGTATACATAGTGGATGTATGAGGAGACACATGGTTGAACACATATAGAAGTTTGAGTCTGGGAGTGAGACGTGCTGCGATAGCGTAAGACTAAGCTGACCGCTCACCTTAAGAAGGATTTCCGGGACCGAGATCCTGTTAGGCACAAATTTTCACTGTCGTCATTCCATTGTCCATATTCGTGACTGCGAATACATTTAACGACGTCTTTCAGGTGGCCCCACAGGTGGAAATCTAAAGGGTTGAGGTGCGATGACCAGACGGGCCATGCGACTGGATCACATCGGTAGATCCTTCGGCCAGGGTAGATGTTGTCGAAATGCCACCGTAGGGCAGTGCGCAAGTGAACAGGAGCACCTTCATGTAGCCCTTCGAACCGGCGGTGCTTGTCGCTGCTGTCATAGGATGGGGATCTCCTTAGCCCTTAGGCGAGTGTTGTAAGAGTTGCGATACCGCTCCTTTAAAAGGCAGTCTCATCTGTGAATGAGATGGATGACGGGATTCCCAGCACCGTGGGGGTGTGTGCAGCGAACCAGTGACAAAACGCTCGTCACGGAACCAAGTCCGTAGGTAATAACGACTGCACGCATTGTACGTGAAACAGATAGTGGTAGTTGTCCTGGAGAACGTTCCACACGGTCGTCTGGCCCACTCCATGCTGCGAACCACCTGCAAAAAACTGTGGTGATAGCGTGTCATATTCTACAGTGTGCGACATCTGTATTTCCGAGGCTTATATACGTACCAGGCGCATCTGCCTTTCTTCATTACCCATTGCTGTAAATGATCATGTCTCGCACAAACGACGATGTACTGTTGCAAACAATTTGTAGCTGTTTGCTCTTGGCGAGACATACTTTTCCCAGTACAGTGATGCCACCCACCCATTTCCATTTGACTGTCCGTATGCAAGGATCATGTTGGCCTGTTCCTAGTCGGTATATCGGACGGTCACCTCTCAGAGCGCTGCGCTATACGACGCACATCCACACCAAGGTCAGTCGGCACCTTTATTATTTTTTTCCATCAGGCAGCGAAGTGGATGCGCCCTAGTACCGATCGTGAGTGTACCAACATTACTGACCTCTTGAGTGTGGAGCTAAAACACTGGTACAGAAAAAAAACATTGGCACTTGTGTGGTCTGTTCTCACGTGTGCGTTCATTCACTGAAAGCTGCACTGTCAACATCTTTTATCTCAACTTTCCAGTGGGTACCTCCCTTGGCACCCACTTCTAGATACAAACCCATCAAACCCATATGATTTTTTTTTTTTTTTTTTTTTGTTCGTTAATCGAGGTGCCGTCCCATCTTGAAAGTGATCCTCTGGCAGCAACGCTCCAACCGTCCAATTCGATGCTGCGGCGTGAGTGGAAGATGGGATGGAGATGTATGCGCCCGTAGTATCACTGCTAATAACGGGCTCACGAGCTAACGCCTGGTTACGATACGGCGATCCTGGCTGTCGTCTGTGATGTGTGGACGTCCAGAACCTCGTTTAAGGGTGTGAAAATGTTCACGTGACCAGGTCCAACTTGTTTGTTAATTCTCCGAAAGGATCATACTGCCACTCGGAAGGCCACAATTTAACCCCTTTCAAACACCCTCAGTTGGCTGTAGGAAGCACGAGTGCATCTCCGTGGTTGGTTGCCTACTTGCTTGATGCGTTTGCACCACGCTGAGCCTTCTGCCTCTTGAGCATTTCCTATTAAAGGGCAGACACAGATGTTTTTGTAGCTACGCCACTACGCTATCTGTAGGCGGACGATGTTGAAACCATCATCAGTCCATCTACTATCCCACAGGTGGCATAAGCCGTCATCTGAAGGAAACAGACGTCGTCTTTCCAGGTGCGCTAATTCTTTTTTCGACAGTGTATTGTTGAGGTATGTCAGAAATATCGTGGAAGTTATGATCTGAGATCAAGCAATAAGGCCGAGGACAACACAAGCAAAACGAGCTATCAGTAAGCTAAATTCCACCCACTGATCAGTTAAAATTAAGAAAAAGGCAAAGAAGCATTTGTTTCTTTAATGCCGAATCCTAGGAAATGACAAAACAAGACATAAAAAGACTTGAAATCGAGCAAATGGATTTTTTTAGGGTAAGTTGTAGAATTTCAAGGCAAGAGAAAAGCCAAAAACATTAAAAAAAATTAAAATATGAAAAATAAATCAGGAAGCAAATAAAAACTCCCATGTACATCCGAAAACACGGAAAAATGGCATTTAAAATGGTGTGGGCATTTGATGAGAGTAGATCGTGATGGCCGGAAACAGTATTCCTTTGGTAACCTCCAAACAAGACGAAAATAAGCACACCATGCGCAGAATGGAAAAGTCAAATGGAGAAGTATGTACAACGAATAAAAGTCCGAGAAGCTTAGACACGAGGCTGCGAGGAACGGCCTCAGGAGCTATAAATAACACATAAATTTAATTAAAATTTATTTCCATATAAGATGTGAATATGATGTTTAGCAAAATTTTGTTTTACCATTTAAAATAGAGGAAATGGTTTAAATATGGTAACCGTATTTTTCTTATCACTTCAAGCTCGTTATATCGCTGAAAATGGGGTTCAGGTATGGGCCTTCCCAAAAAGGGCACAAAAACCTTTCAAAATGTTTCATTGGAACTAAATGAGACGATAAAGAGCAGTACAATAGCTCACCGTAGCAACTTCTGCATTGTAGCAGCTTAACTGAACATAAAATCGCAAACGTAATGGCTCTTTCAGCCCTAGCGCAATCTGCCCACATTTAGCACATCCGATATTGAACCGACGTTTTGCTACGTCTTGAGAGAACTTCTCATCACAAAAGATGCAGGTTGAATCGCTCGATTCTCCTGTTTCCACGTCGTTTGGGTCCAGGTCATTATCGGTGTCCGCAAGAGGAGGTTCGCAGGAGTGTGGTTAGCGTGAGGAAGAATCGGATCGTTTCCTGGGTTTGATTTTCTTTCTCAAGGCCTTTTGTCTTCGCAACCCTGTCTCCTAGCCGGCATCCAACCCTTGTAAAACTTAACGACCTCTTTTCAACAACTCTTCTGTCAGGCGACTTGGTCAGCCGATTCTTGCACGGGAATCTTGCAGTATTAAAATGGGGGGGGGGGGTCACATTACGCCAGCCCCATCTAAGGATGGTGGCTTCTATTACATATCACGTAAGAACATATTGACCGAAGATGTGTTTCTAATAGCAGCTTAGGATTCTGCTTTCCGGATGGCAGCGCGGCATTACTTTAAACTAACGGTAAGGCCGTATGATTCGCATAATACAATCAAGTGGTTGCAACAAGACTTCACTTGACTTGGTTTCGACACCGACTAAGGGTGTCTTCATCAGATAAAATCTGAGAACAATTACCTGTAAAAGATTACAAAACAAATAATATATAGGAAAAGCAAAGAATAGATTGTTATTATACGGAACAAATTGATGAGATGACTATATTTACATGTAATCTCTGTTGGTCCATTACGGCCAGGGGACATCAGCTAGTACGTACTTTTCAATTCAATAAACTTTACCAACAGCCGTACACTGAAAGATATTTTATTTCATTTCGAAAGCATCCAGTTTCAGCAATTCATTTTGCCATCTTCAGGCCCCATACGCTTTTTTCGAATCAACGAGCTTATCGTATAGACCCATAAAACTGGATATCGTGAATTCCAATCATTGTCCAGCTGATTCATGCGAAAGCGTGACAGTTGCCATTTGATTATAAGTCTGTGGCTTCATTCAGTCCAACGTTTCCTTAAATGGTCGAGTAGGTGTTGCACCATCACGCGACCATTTTGCACTGCTATCATCTGGTAAAGGTTCGCCAGAAGAGCTAGGTTCAGCGTGGTGTTTATGAAAGTAGGACAAGATTTAGAAAGGCATGTTCCGTAGGAAAATTAACGAACAGCTGCTTTTAGAGTTGTGGTTCCGGTAATGGGGCTAGGTAATTAAAAAGTGAGACCTCAAATGTTGCACTGCATCCCATTCATTAGCAACCCCTTACCATGCAGCTCTATGCACTGGGCTCTGCTCAAATGTACTTCCCCATAGCAGGTGGCAATGACTACTATCTGTGTTGGTACTGAGTATAACCACTGTGAACCAATCTTCTGAAAAAATTTAATGACTTCCGTGGGGTAGGATATTTGGTCACAGACTTGTCGAAGCGAAACGGAGTATACTCGCGTAAGTCAGGTTCTGTGTGTATTCGCTTGGTGGAATCTGTGGCATCGCTTTGCGATACACAACCACTTAAGGTGTATCAGGAGTCAGTCACCCAATTTTGATCTCATAAAAAGGGGATAATAACCGACTCTTCTTCGCATGTTGTTCTTCCAGGTGCTCATAAAGGTACATCGATGGTGGTTGTCTCGCTGACTGCTACTTGTCAAGCATAGTGCGGTGTAATGTGCCTACTTATACATTATTAAGTAAGAGTGTTAGTCAGTATTTAAACGTCCACCCTGATAATTTAAATATTTTTGCATACTGAATGGATGATGACGAAATTGAGGAGCATCCCCATGGCACAGCTGGACGCTAGGGAGTTCACATGTATTCAGTGGAATCACTGACTTCATGAGTCGGCACTCGCAGTACAGTGTGCAAGTATTGACTAGGCAAGCCCATTCCTTTCCGCTACGCTAAATTTGTGAAAGTGCGCGTGTGCGCATGCGTGTGGCAATTTCTATTCTGTTTCACGAGTCAGATACCGTTTTCAAATTGCATGACAACTGCACATTTGCATAGCTTAAAAGTATCAGGGCTTGAGTGTCCCTGCTTATGGGTGTAGTCTTCCATATTTTTTTCACACACACGTCTTCCAAATCATAAACCCAAAGAAATTTTGAACAGAGTACAATCATAGAGCTATGAGGAAAGCAGAAGTCTTCCTAAGTAGGAGACGGTAGCCAGCAGTAATATCTCAGGAGTAAACGAAAGTTTCACAATTAACGCTTGTTATCACTCTTGCAACCCTTCCTCCTATTATATAAAGATAATACAAGACGCTCATATATCGTATTGCGAAGAATACAAGCTTGCGAAACAGAGATATGAGCAGGACCCAAATCCTACATGCACACCAGAGGAGCAAACATTTGAAATTATCAATTCCATCCCTGATGTGAACAAATTTCACTCCTTTTAGGTTGCTGTACTTGTATACATCTTTTGCAACACCGAAAATTGACACAATTTTCATTCAGATATTCGTGCTTTAATTACAATCTCCTGTTCTGAAGCACATTGTGGAGAGAAAGTAATTTCCTTGCATTAGAAATAAAATTGTCTACAATTTAATATTGAAAGAAAACATTGATAATACAACAAGGGAAAAAATGGTTCAAATGGCTCTGAGCACTATGGGACTTAACTTCTGAGGTCATCAATCCCCTAGAACTTAGAACTGCTTAAACCTAACTAACCTAAGGACATAACACACATCCATGCCCTATGCAGGATTCGAAGCTGCGACCGTAGCGGTAGCACGGTTCCAGACTGTAGCGCCTAGAACCGCTCGGCCACCAGGTGCCGGCCACTAGGAGAAAATTTTAAATCTGTATTTATTACGATTTATTCTAGGCATCTGCTGTTTGATTTATACGAAGGATAGAACTTACGAGTGTGACGAGTCAGCAGAAAGAATCTCACATACCGCTATGCTGGTCTTCATTTTAGATGCATTTTCACATTTATTCTGTTCTGTCGGCTACTGTGGGAACCAGCACCGACACATACAACGTAGGAGAGACGTTGCGATGGACTGTGGCAGGAATTCAAAATGACCCGTACCAAACGCTTGCTAATTAATAGAAAACTATTTCTGTTAAAGGCTGAAACAATACTTAACTTCATGCCTATTCTTCCTGCGCCTCCGACATTAAGGTACTCTATTACTACTCGTAGAACGCAGGCTGATAACGTCTTCTTATTCAGTACTGACTCTTTCGAAGTTTTTGACCGAAGTGGGCCGACGAGTTGTGGGAGGCTGGATAAATCAGCGTTTACAGGGGCGCTGAACTGTCATGGAGGCGTGGTGCTGCCCGTTATTTCCCTTGGCGCGCGCAGTGCCTTCTTGATGCCGTTTCGCGGTGCTGCGCTGGTCAGTGTGACGTCGACGCTTTAGGTTTGCACATTCCTCCCTCCACCCCCACCCCCACCCCCAAAACGCAACACAGGTGTCACCTAGGGAGCCCTCTTACGACAACTGGTGGCCGGGGGGGGGGGGGGGGAGGCAGGAAAGTGGGTGGCGTGAGGTGAGGAGCCGGCTGCCATATTCCTTGACTTCCGGAAAGCGTTTGACTCGGTGCCTCACTGCAGACTCCTAACTAAGGTACGAGCATATGGGATTAGTTCCTAAGTATGTGAGTGGCTCGAAGACTTCTTAAGTAATAGAACCCAGTACGTTGTCCTCGATGGTGAGTGTTCATCGGAGGTGAGGGTATCATCTGGAGTGCCCCAGGGAAGTGTGGTAGGTCCGCTGTTGTTTTCTATCTACATAAATGATCTTTTGGATAGGGTGGATAGGAATGTGCGGCTGTTTGCTAATGATGCTGTGGTGTACGGGAAGGTGTCGTCGTTGGGTGACTGTAGGAGGATACAAGATGACTTGGACAGGATTTGTGATTGGCGTAAAGAATGGCAGCTAACTCTAAATATAGATAAATGTAAATTAATGCAGATGAATAGGAGAAAGAATCCTGTAATGTTTGAATACTACATTAGTAGTGTAGCGCTTGACACAGTCACGTCGATTAAATATTTGGGCGTAACATTGCAGAGCGATATGAAGTGGGACAAGCTTATAATGGTAAACGTGGGGATGGCAGATAGTCGTCTTCGGTTCATTGGTAGAAATTTGGGAAGATGTGGTTCATCTGTAAAGGAGACCGCTTATAAAACAGTAATACGACCTACTCTTGAGTACTGCTCGAGCGTTTGGGATCCCTATGAGGTCGGATTGAGGGAGGACGTAGAAGCAATTCAGAGGCAGGCTGCTAGATTTGTTACTGGTAGGTTTGATCATCACGCGAGTGTTACGGAAATGCTTCAGGAACTCTTGTGAGAGTCTCTAAACGAAAGGAGGCGTTCTTTTCGTGGAAATTTAGGAAATTTAGAGAACCAGCATTTGAGGCTGACTGCCGTACAATTTTGCTGCTGCCAACTTACTTTTCGCGGAAAGACAACAAAGATAAGATAAGAGAGATTAGGGCTCGTACAGACGCATATAGGCGGTCATTTTTCCCTCGTTCTGTTTGGGAGTGGAACAGGGAGAGAAGATGCTAGTTGTGGCACGAGGTACCCTCCGCCACACACCGTATGGTGGATTGCGGAGTATGTATGTAGATGTAGATGTAGATGTACTGGGAATGACGCTGCGCCTCCGACCCCGCCCGAACATCCGTCCTGCGGTCCGAAGGGAACATCGGTCGGAAGACACCCGGAGAGGCTCCCGCCCTCTTCCTGGACAAATCCGATGAAAAACGGAAGGGGTGGCAATGCTGCCGACGGCGACGACGACTGCTCGTCCACGGGGGGCGCCGGGAGGTTAAGCTGCTGCGGCGTCGAAGGCGATGGGCCCCAGCTCCATCGGTTCCGCCGGCCGCAAGACCCTGGTGGGATGCAAATCTGGGAACAGAAAACTACAGAAGAATCTCGCAATAGACAAGCACTAATCTGGTTCTGATGGCGTCGCAGTAGCCCAGCATGGAAGCTCCCAAGTTTCGAAGAATCATTCCTCTCTCTCTCAGCACCTTGTGCGACCAAAACCTCCGAAAAAATAGAAATACTTGTGGAGATGGGAGGCGTCATGTGCTGCCGTGGGTGTAGCAACTGGAGCAGCGTTAGGTGCCGCCGGCCATGTAGAAACGACAGAGCGTATTTTGAGCAGTATCTTGCGAGGGAGAGCAGAATCGCTTGCTCCCGTGTGCGGCAGGCGCGTAGTTTATTCATCTGTTGCTTGAACGTATGCACATAAATTTCAGCTTCTCCGCACGAATGAGAATGAAACGGACCACTGATAAGGTGAGTGTTACCATTCGCTGTACAAAACTGTTCAAAGCTGTGAGCCATAAACAGTGGTCCGTTATCTGTAACCTACACTTCAAGCAAACCTTCCAAGTAATAAAAAGATGAGAAAGCTTCAATGATACTCTGCGACGTAGTCGAGTTCATGGGCATTGCAAACGAATATTTGTTAAAAGAGTCCACAAGCCAAAGAGTGTTCCAATAGGAACCACCAACGTCAATATGCACCCATTGCCAAGGCGATTGAAACTTTGGCCAAGCTGAAAACGCTGGCACCGCGGGCAATAGAGATTCAGCACAAATTTGACACTGTGAAACTTCTTTATTAAAATTCTTTTCTGCTTCTGTTGCTGAATGAAATGGGGAGTTGAAGCTTCTATGTTATTTAATTCTGAAACAGCTGAGTAAACCTGAATGTACTGAGCCTACTTTCCCTTTACTTATTTATATCATGTCAACACTGACCACAATATTCTAGCGCAACGCAATCTTACTGCTCAAAAAAAGGATAACTTTACTTCAAATAATTAATTCAAAAGAATGACGCTGACTAAAAAGAAATCCTAACAATAACCTATACATTTCATTAAGCACTTACCTCAGAAAAATCTTCATTACGCGAACTACTGCAATACAGCGAGCGTCAATACTGCCAGCTAAATAAAAGATTCTAACTACTAATAGGCATGTGGTTAGCAAAGGAAAGATATTGTTGCAAAAACAAATAATGTATGTTTTTACCTTAATATGTGACATCCAGTTCAAACACGAATATACATCGTCATTGATATCTAGTTCAAAGGTACATAATCATGAATAATATTCAGTCTCCAAGTCGAACATGTACAGATTGTTAGCCTACGCTAACACTTCGGACCTCTACCCTCCATCAATGCTAACTTCTCACATCTAACATCCATCACTGCTGGCTGTTCACCTCCAACTGCCCAGCAGTACTTCCATCAGTGCTGGCGGCTGACTTCCAACTGCCCAACAATACTGGCGATTAACTTCCAACAGCGAGTCCAACCAGCCACAGAGCCTTTTACAAAGAAAGCGCAGTTACAGATCCAACGCAAAGCGCTACACAGCGTTGCCAACACAGACGCAGCCCACTTACAACTGTGACACCATCTGTTCAATGTGGGCGTCCATGGCCGGCCAAGTACAGTGCCGACACGCTAACTGTATTGCGCGTACAATTCCCCTATGTTTTCGGTGGAGCAATCGCAACGATTATTTTTTTGCAACACTTTGGGAAAAAGCACATGCGATTGTCGAGAGTCGCTTTGCAATAAAATCACGCCGTGGTGGGCGGAGAGGCTTTGGCGAAGAGCAAAATGTCGACACACAAAAGAGTTCTGAATGTTTCTCACTGAACGAGGCCAAGCAGAACGAATGTAATGCAACAAAAGGTTGAAGTCAAGGTCTGCTTCTGTGGCTTGTGCATTTTCCTATAGCTCAGTGGGAAAGTCTGTAAAAGCACAGTGTCCTGCGTATCGATCTGATAAGATGGGATAGGAGCATCGAATTCAGAATCAGGACCAACAGGAAGGCGAAAAACGGTGTCACCATTTGCAAGCATGGACATGGGCAGGTACAATATTTCCTGCTGATACTGTGACAATAACAAATTGACAAAAACAAAGCACAATGCTGCAGTTTCTGAGCCGTGCATGGCTGAACAGGTTTGGACGGATGAAACAGACTGAAGTGGCTTACGGTCCGTCACTAGATAAAACTCCCGACCAAACAGATAATGGTGAAACCTCGTCACGTCATAAATAATAGCGAGTGCTTCCTTCTCGATTGAGGAATAGTTACATTGACTATTGGCCAATAACTTGGAAGCGAAAGCAATCGGCCTGTCCTGCGAACCAATTCCGTAAGAAGAAGCGTCCACTGCCGAAACCACAAGCTTAGCGGGATCGAAATGAGCAAGGCTTCTGTCACTCAACAAGGAAATTTTAGTTTCTGAAATGCATCCCGACACCTTTTGCTCCAAAAAAGACACGTTCTTCCTGCTCAAACGATGCAACGGAGCCGCGATCTGGGTAGCATTGTGTATAACTCCTATACAACAAGTGATCTACCCGAGAACTGACTGCAATTCCGTCACGATCCGCGGGGCAGGGAGGTCCCAGATGGCCAGCAAACGTTACTGAAGGGGATCAACACCTTGACTAAGAAGAAAATGGCCTAAATACTAAATTTCAGTATGAAAAAAAGGCACATTTGTCCAAGCGATGCGGCAAAACTGCAGCTGAAATCACTTGAAAAAGCGTAAGAAGATTACTGGTATGTTCCTCCAGTGCACGTCCTGACACTTTCGAACACTCATCGCGTAAGCCAATTTTTGAGACATAGCGGCATGCACCAAGCCTCTCGGTTAATTTTTCAGGGCGGGGCAACGCATAAGTATCAAGATTTGTTTTGTGGATTCACAATGGAAATAAAATCAATAAAATGACGAAGGCTTCTAGAAGGCTTTCGTATGATTACTAAGGAAGAAACCCATTGAGTAGCCTGGATAGGAGCAATAACACCATTGTCTTGCCATTCTTTAAGTTCACTTGCAGCTTTGTCTCTAGGTGCATAAGGGATAGGAGGCACCCGAAAGGTTGTGCATTGTCCTTCGTTGTAAAGTGCGCTACAAAATTATTTGCTCTGCAAAGTCATTCGGGAAATAGATCAGTAAACATTGCAATCAATTAACACTGCCTTTTGCGTTGAAAGCAGACACAGAAAGTACATTGTCCTGAACAAGAAGACCAAAAAAACAATCAAATGAATCTAACCCAAAAATATTTTCACAGTCTCACGAATGCTAAATGGTAAATGTCATTGTGCTGATATCAGCCTGGGTTGTGGCCGACAGACTAAATGTACCAAGCACTGGAATGTTCTGACCATTCTACGGAGTAAGTTCCATGCAAGATTTTGCAAACTGTGGCGAGTCTAACTGTTCATAAGTTACACTATTAGGCATTGTAACGGAAGCTCCAGTGTCTAATTGAAGTCGCATACAGTGTCCGGTAACGACTAATTTCACAAACAGTTCATTTAACTGTCACTGCACAGCACTGGGCGGGACGAACGCATACCCTGAATTTAGTCATTATTAGTACCGGTAGCCGGTTTTGAAAAAAAAAACGACAATCACTGAGTGAGAAGGTGCTTACTATAGCGAACATGGGTAGAATTCTTTCTCTGTTGCAAGCACACAGACTGTACGTGACCTGGCTTCCCAGCAGCAAAGCAACTCGCATTCCGCGAATGTCAGTTTTGTCTTTTATGCGTGGAAAAGCAGCTGGGACATCATTTCACAGCAGACACACACGTTGACACTTTTTTACTCTCGCCATGGCACGGTGCCCTTTTGCCGTGTGTCAGTCGGTCGCAAACCCATACCTGCTCGTCACTTTGCGATACACTGCAGACGGTAGCTACCTTCAAGATTACTGTCCACAGTTCCATTGAAAACGGCACTGTCGTGTCAAATTCTGAAGCTCAGTGACTTACTGACGGTATGTCTGTTCTGGCTTTTCCTGCAATCGAAAGAACCTGTAATGAGCTGCAGCAACCTACACCTGGTCCTCGTAATACTTAGTAAGGGCGGGAACTAAATCTTCAAAAACCAGCAACTCCGGCCTAATAGTCGGGAAAAACTGAGGGGGGCAGCAAACTCCTGTGCCGGCCGTTGACAATAAATAAGAAAGTTTCACAGTACCTTGCATTTGTGTAGCACATTGAGCGTCGAAACTGAGCGTAGTACTTCTTCCTTTTCTCTTGTTCATCGAAAGCTAGGACTGGTGGAATGCACGCAGCGATGCCCTGGATGTAGCTGGCTGTAATGGCGGAGTTGATACAGCAGCTGCTTGTGCATTAATGAGGTGCTGGAATGCCGTCATCAGCTACGACAGTTGGTGGTTCTGGGAATGAATAAATTGCATTAAATTAAAGCCGGCAGCAACAGGAGGCGTAGGCAAAGTTGGTGTAGGAGGCGGTTTAGAGGCCATTTTAATGAGAGGAGTGCCGCAACAAAGTAATTATACACAAATAGCGAAAGCGGTGCCGCTAGCCTGTAAGAAAGAACACAATTAGTAGCAATGCGTCTCTGAAAGAAAAGAGGGAAATATTAATGACGCGCTGTGACGGAGCGGTGTAGAGCACAGGTAGCGTTTGTTCTGTAATCCTCGTCGCAAGATAGTGTGTCGGCTACTGTGGGAGTCAGCATCGATTTAAACAGGAAAGGACAGCAGTTGCAATGGCCGATGTTAGGGATCCAAAATGATCTGTTCAAAACACTTTCTAATTAATGGATAACTATTTCTATTAAAGGAAGAAACAATACTTTATTTCTATGCTTCCTGTGCCTCCCTCGGGCATTGATGTCTGTTTGTTGCCCTTAGTCTAAGTTAGTTTAAGTTAGATTTAATAATGTGTAAGTCGTTATCAGGAGAAAGAAAACTGGCATTCTACGGATCGGTGCGTGGAATGTCAGATCCCTTAATCGGGCAGGTAGGTTAGAAAATTTAAAAAGGGAAATTGATAGGTTAAAGTTAGATATAGTGGGAATTAGTGAAGTTCGGTGGCAGGAGGAACAAGACTTTTGGTCAGGTGATTACAGGGTTATAAATACAAAATCAAAAAGGGGTAATGCAGGAGTAGGTTTAATAATGAATAAAAAAAATAGGAGTGCGGGTAGCTACTACAAAAAGCATAGTGAACGCATTATTGTGGCCAAGATAGACACAAAGTCCATGCCTACTACAGTAGTACAAGTTTATATGCCAACTAGATCTGCAGATGATGAAGAAATTGATGAAATGTATGACGAGATAAAAGAAATTATTCAGGTAGTGAAGGGAGACGAAAATTTAATAGTCATAGGTGACTGGAATTCGTCAGTAGGAAAAGGGAGAGAAGGAAACATAGTAGGTGAATATGGATTGGGGCTAAGAAATGAAAGAGGAAGCCGCCTTGTAGAATTTTGCACAGAGCATAACTTAATCATAGCTAACACATGGTTCAAGAATCATGAAAGAAGGTGGTATACCTGGAAGAATCCTGGAGATACTAAAAGGTATCAGATAGATTACATAGTGGTAAGACAGAGATTTAGGAACCAGGTTTTAAATTGTAAGACATTTCCAGGGGCAGATGTGGATTCTGACCACAATCTATTGGTTATGAACTGTGGATTGAAACTGAAGAAACTGCAAATAGGCGGGAATTTAAGGAGATGGGACCTGGATAAAATGAAAGAACCAGAGGTTGAAGAGAGTTTCAGGGAGAGCATAAGGGAACAATTGACAGGAATGGGGGAAAGAAATACAGTAGAAGAAGAATGGGTAGCTCTGAGGGATGAAGTAGTGAAGGCAGCAGAGGATCAAGTAGGTAAAAAGACGAGGGCTAATAGAAATCCTTGGGTAACAGAAGAAATGTTGAATTTAATTGATGAAAGGAGAAAATATAAAAATGCAGTAAATGAAGCAGGCAAAAAGGAATACAAACGTCTCAAAAATGAGATCGACAGGAAGTGCAAAATGGCTAAGCAGGGATGTCTAGAGGATAAATGTAAGGATGTAGAGGCTTGTCTCACTAGGGGTATGATAGATACTGCCTACAGGAAAATTAAAGAGACCTTTGGAGAGAAGAGAACCACTTGTATGAATATCAAGAGCTCAGATGGCAACCCAGTTCTAAGCAAAGAAGGGAAGGCAGAAAGGTGGAAGGAGTATATAGAGGGTTTATACAAGGGCGATGTACTTGAGGATAATATTATGGAAATGGAAGAGGATGTAGATGAAGATGAAATGGGAGATAAGATACTGCGTGAAGAGTTTGACAGAGCACTGAAAGACCTGAGTTGAAACAAAGCCCCGGGAGTAGACAACATTCCATTAGAACTACTGATGGCCTTGGGAGAGCCAGTCATGACAAAACTCTACCATCTGGTGAGCAAGATGTATGTGACAGGCGAAATACCCACAGACTTCAAGAAGAATATAATAATTCCAATCCCAAAGAAAGCAGGTATTGACAGATGTGAAAATTACCGAACTATCAGTTTAATAAGTCACAGCTGCAAAATACTAACGCGAATTCTTTACAGACGAATGGAAAAACTGGTAGAAGCGGACCTCGGGGAAGATCAGTTTGGATTCCGTAGAAATGTTGGAACACGTGAGGCAATACTAACCTTACGACTCATCTTAGAAGAAAGAGTAAGAAAAGGCAAACCTACGTTTCTAGAATTTGTAGACTTAGAGAAAGCTTTTGACAACGTTAACTGGAATACTCTCTTTCAAATTCTGAAGGTGGCAGGGGTAAAATACAGGGAGCGAAAGGCTATTTACAATTTGTTCAGAAACCAGATGGCAGGTATAAGAGTCGAGGGGCATGAAAGGGAAGCAGTGGTTGGAAAAGGAGTGAGACAGGGTTGTAGCCTCTCCCCGATGTTATTCAATCTGTATATTGAGCAAGCAGTAAAGGAAACAAAAGAAAAATTCGGAGTAGGTATTAAAATTCATGGAGAAGAAGTAAAAACTTTGAGGTTCGCCGATGACATTGTAATTCTGTCAGAGACAGCAAAGGAATTGGGAGAGCAGTTGAACGGAATGGACAGTGTCTTGAAAGGAGCATATAAGATGAACATCAACAAAAGCAAAACGAGGATAATGGAATGTAGTCAAACTAAATCGGGTGATGCTGAGGGGATTAGATTAGGAAATGAGACACTTAAAGTAGTAAAAGAGTTTTGCTATTTAGGGAGTAAAATAACTGATGATGGTCGAAGTAGAGAGGATATAAAATGTAGACTGGCAATGGCAAGGAAATCGTTTCTGAAGAAGAGAAATTTGTTAACATCGAGTATAGATTTAAGTGTCAGGAAGTCGTTTCTGAAAGTATTTGTATGGAGTGTAGCCATGTATGGAAGTGAAACATGGACGATAACCAGTTTGGACAAGAAGAGAATAGAAGCTTTCGAAATGTGGTGCTACAGAAGAATGCTGAAGATAAGGTGGGTAGTTCACGTAACTAATGAGGAGGTATTGAATAGGATTGGGGAGAAGAGAAGTTTGTGGCACAACTTGACTAGAAGAAGGGATCGGTTGGTAGGACATGTTTTGAGGCATCAAGGGATCACAAGTTTAGTATTGGAGGGCAGCGTGGAGGGTAAAAATCGTAGAGGGAGACCAAGAGATCAATACACTAAGCAGATTCAGGAGGATGTAGGTTGCAGTAGGTACTGGGAGATGAAGTAGCTTGCACAGGATAGAGTAGCATGGAGAGCTGCATCAAACCAGTCTCAGGACTGAAGACCACAACAACAACACCGAGCGAGGTGGCGCAGTGGTTAGCACACTGGACTCGCATTCAGGAGGACGACGGTTCAATCCCGTCTCCGGCCATCCTGATTTAGGTTTTCCGTGATTTCCCTAAATCGTTTCAGGCAAATGCCGGGATGGTTCCTTTGAAAGGGCACGGCCGATTTCCTTCCCACTCCTTCCCTAACCCGAGCTTGCTCTCCGTCTCTAATGACCTCGCTGTCGACGGGACGTTAAACACTAACCACCACCACCAACAACAGCAACAACAAGTCTAGGGACCGATGAATGGTTCAAATGGCTCTGAGCACTATGGGACTTAACATCTAAGGTCAGCAGTCACATAGAACTTAGAACTACTTAAACCTAACTAACCTAAGGACATCGCACACATCCATGCCCGAGGCAGCATTCGAACCCGCGACCGTAGCGGTCGCGCGGCTCCAGACAGGGACCGATGACCTCAGCAGTTTGTTCCCATAGGAACTTACCACAAATCTCCAAACAATACACGTACTTTACCTCTATTACTACTCGCAGAACGAAGGCTGAGTATCTTCCTACCACTCGGTACTGACGCTATCGAAATATGCGATCGAAGAGGGCCGCCCAGCCATGGGTTCCTGGTTAAATCAGCGTTGACAGGGGGTGCTGAACTCCGCCTTCATGGAGGTGTGGAGCTGCTCGCTCTTTCCACTGGCGCACAAGTCAACGCTTTCTTGGTGCCCTTTCGCAGTGTTGCGATGGTCGGTGTTCAGTGGATGCCTCAGGACTGCAAACGTTCGTGGTCGAAATTCACCTCAAAAATTCAGCCACCATACAGTTAAAATAGGGAACTTCCAGAATGCAGTTTAGGCCATTTGTATGCAAGTGGTCTGCACAATATTTGGTAATTTCCTAGAATGATTGTCTATCGAATTCAGGGGGTCCAAACGATATAGATCGAACGTGCGATCATAAGTCGATCATGCGACCCTGGTGGCGGGCGTTATGAGTAAGTTTACACTGGTCGCTACAGCAACGACAAAAGAAGACCGATACAAAAATACTCGTAATTGCAAAGGAGACGACTTACCTTACTCGTCGTCGGTGTTGCCATCATGTGAAAGTCCATTACGGTGGTCTGGATGGATAATTTAGAAGAGTCGAACCATGTATTCTTCCTGATACGCGTTCGTTTTCGGCACTGTCCGCAATGAAATTGTAAACGGTATTTCAGCATCGAAACTGTTCTTACGAAGTTTTACACACTTCGCACCACCACCTTGTACATAGTTCCTTTTTGCTCGTCCGGTGGTACTCCATACTTGCGACAAAAAGTCAAACAATTTTCTACGCTGGAAAAACATGGAATTAGATATTTCCTTGTGATAGAGTCCGCCCAAGAAACGTCAAGAACACCAGACATCCCACTCACTAACGACATAAATCGTCTGGGATTCTCTAGCAACTTATAAATAATTCGCAGAGGTAGGTAGGTAATTTAGAGCAACTAAAGGAATGACGGACAACAGATAAAAAAACGATCACAAATGATACAACGACCGCCACCAGAGTACCATGATCGACTTACGATCGCACGTTCGATATGTATCGTTTGGACCCCCGACTTCGATAGACAATCATTCTTTGAAATTACCCAATATTTTTTCCCTTAAGATTAACTGACTCTGGGAATGAGATATTTTGCCATAAGAAATAAACACTAATCGCTACAATCACTGAACAATATTAAAAACGAATTACAACTCTACGCACACACTTATTTAGAGGACTGTTTCAGTGACTTTCCGTTTAAAATATTAACAAAAACACAACGCAGCCAGTCACTAAACTAAGTTTTCTGTTTATCGTAGACTTTGGAGGACTCGCTCCGCGATCATGTGGCAGTTCTGGTGTTCAGCTTACGTGCATTACTACCGAGAAACGACCGATGTCGAAATATGTTGTCCATATTGCGCGTGATTACTCCCTTTGGCCGTTACCAAGCAACGGCTTCATGTGTGAGCGCTTTTCAGACCGTTTCCTGTTGCTGTGCGTCTGCACCATGGTGCCGACTTTAACTTGCTGTTTCCCGTAATTCGCTCTCTATTCGTCTGCCGTAGATTTCTTGCTTGGTGTTCGTTACTGCCGCCGACAGACTTGAAAAAAGTCTGATGTTAAATTCCTTCTACTTGTTAATTTGTTTATATTATAACTGGCAGGAATAAAAATGTTATTTGCCCTAAGTTTAAATTGGCCATATATTCGTTTGTGTACCGGGCGTAAGGGAGAATAGAGCTTACTCATACAGGAGGCCTGAGCTTGTTCATTGAATACGTCTGGTTTTAAGATTTTTATTGTGTGAGCTTTATAACTTATTCTAGTGAATGCTGTATCACTTGCCTAGTTCTGATTGGTTAGGCTTGCGTCATCAGTACTGTTTCCCACAAGTTTCAGACCAACTGTTTTACGCTTGTATCAGGTTCTCCGGGAAAAGTTGTTGGTTTATTATTCAAGATTTAATGGCTATTGGCTTTAGATTCAAGGACTATTGTTTTAACTTACTCTTATTTTTGTTTAAATTACTTTTTAGTACTGTGAAATGTTATTTTAAACTTGTTTTTGGGTGTGGGCAATGCAATGTGTAATCCTGTGAAACTCTAAAGAGCCGCCTGCTTTTGTGAAATGGTTAGTGTGCATTTGTTTTGTATGTGCTACTTGTATGTTTTAGAAGTACCTGTGACTGCACTGTTTGGCCAGCATTCTGTAGAGCGACGCGTCAAGTACTGTGAACTGGTGATGGGTTTGAGTCCCAGCAATACGCAGCTGATTGTAAAAGGAAGCTAATAGGACACCTGCTGGCATTTATAATTGCACTGTCAACTTTCAGGCAGTCATTTGTAGCTTGTTACTTACTGAATCCAGTGCTAGTTTATTCTAATAAACTAGGTATAGTGCGAATGATGCCTATTGCACGCCCTAGCCCTACCACTCCCCAAGCACCTAGCTCACAGTCAGATTCACTTAGCATATTCTGTCACTTTGATTGAAGAACGCAAATTGATATTTCGACATCGTTGCTTTCCCAGGAGCGATGCACATGAGCAAAACGCCAAAACTGCCACCTAATCATGAAGCAAAGCCTCCGAATGTTATTGTAAATTAGGAAACTTAAAATTCAGTTTCTGATTCCATTTTGCTTTTATTTAAATTTTAAGAAAGTATACGTTATATAACATGTGATACAATAAACACAAGTTTTTCGTAAGTTTTCTGCTGTTACGCTAAACTAAGCGAAACGATTGGTCATTGCGTCCCTTGTTACATAGATGTCACATCATGACGAGCGGTTTCCGCGGCGTTCATATCAGTGCTGTCAGCTGTTTCTAAAATGTGGTAACGCAGTATACTACGAGAGAGTAGCCATATATTCTGGCCAACTCCAGTACAGTCTCCTTCACACCCGACAGTGAGTAAGCGAACCGGCCACCGTCACCTCTAGAGAACTTTCTGACTGTTTACCCTCACTGTTCCCCTAAACATTTCTGAAACACGTTGCCGACGACACCCACGTAATTTACCGCGGCTATTACGCGGTCGGTAGGGCCGCCCCGAAGTACTAACGCTTCCCTCGACAGGTCGTAAGGCGTTCCTTTCTATGAAGCTGTCGTCTCCAGATCAATTTAACGACCTACACAGTCCCACATCCGCGCACGCCGAACATCCATCTTCTTGCAGCCGTAGGGAGTGTATTTGCTGTAGGTCACACCATACATCCTCATATACAGCAAGATCCCGATTACACGGGTCAATGCAGACGCGAGATTTCACGGATGAACGAAACAGAAGGATAATCCGAAACAGACATGTTCCTACCGGAAGCTGCTACACACTGTATGTACAGGACTGGTCTTGTGACGTGAGAGTAACTAGATTTTCATGTTCTACTTCGAGTAGATATGTTGAAGATGTTACACAGATCTCTGACGGTGATCTACAGTTTTCTGAGTGAAGTTACTACGCAACGTAGTGAAAACAACCTTCAAAGAACTGAGTATTATCTTCAAAAGTTCTGCTAGTTGTAGTGCATGAAAATAATTGCACATGAAAATAATGGTCCTTAAGGGTGATTATTCAGTCCGGACTAAAGCAACAAAATACACACATCAAAAAAAGTTTTGCATCACCCCGGTTCCCAGAACTCCTGAAGATAGACGTTGACTGTGGATATTGTATCACACAGTCCCATTGACTGTTCAGAGATGTCACTAAAGCCGCCCAAAGATGTAAACAACCATGCATGAGCAGCGCCTGTCAGACGTAGGGGGTCAGACATACGATTAGTTCCAGTCGTTCCATCAGGAAGGAGGTACATAACTCGTTTTATCTGTAGTTCAACCATGCCTAGACGGTCAATACCGCGGTTCCATCGCGTACGCATTGTTAGTTTGTGCCAGTTGTTCGGATATGGAGGAGGTACAGAGGAACAATAACTGTCGATGGCATGCCTCGCTCAGGCCGCCCAAGGGCTACTACTGCCGTGGATGACCGCTACCTACGGATTGTGGCTCGGAGGAACCCCGACAGCAACGCCACCATGTTGATAATGCAGCCTCAGGACGTCTTGTTACGACTAAAACTGTGCGAAATAGGCTGCATGATGCGCAACTTCACTCCCGACGCCCATGGCGAGGTCCATCTTTGCAACCACGACACCATGCCGCGATGTACACATGGCCCCAACAACATGCCGAATGGACCGCTCAGGATTGACATCACGTTCTCTTCACCGATGAGTGTCATATATGCCTGCAACCAGATAATCGTCAAGGACGTGTTTGGAGGCAACCCGGTCAAGCTGAACGCCTTGGACACACTGTCTAGCGAGTGCAGCAAGGTGGAGGTTCCCTGCCATTTTGGGGTGGCATTATGTGGGGCCAACGTACGCCGTTGGTGGTCATGGAAGGCGGCGCAACTCCTGTATTATACGTGAATGCCATCCTCCAACCGATAGTACAACCATATCGGCAGCATACTGGCGTGGCAATCGCCTTCATAGACGACAATTCACGCCCCCATCGTACACATCTTGTGAATGACTTCCTTCAGGATACCAACATCGCTCGACTCGAGTAGCCAGCATGTTCTCCAGACATGCCTGGGATAGATTGAAAAGGGCTGTTTATGGACGACGTGACCGACCAACCACTCTGAGCGATCTACGCCGAATCGCCGTTGAGGAGTCGGACAATCTGGACCAACAGTGCCTTGATGAACTTCTGAATAGTATGCCACGACGAATACAGGCATGCATCATTGCAAGAGGACGTGCTACTGGGTATTAGAGGTACCGGTGTGTACAGCAATCTGGACCACCACCTCTGAAGGTACTGCTCTATTGTGGTACAACACGGAATGTGCGGTTTTCATGAGCAATAAAAAGGCGAAAACGATGTTTATGTTGATCTCTACTCCAATTTTCAATACCGGTTCCGGAACTCTTGGAGGCGAAGTGATGCAAACCTTCTTTTGATGTGTGTAAATACTGTGAAAATAAGTGTCCCACTTCGGATTCCTTGAGTGTCACGTAACTTATCACATTCATCATGAATAGATCACAAATTGGATAAGTACCATGTTATATAGGGAACAATTCGATAAATGTTACCCAGGAAAACGAGTAATGAATCAAAATGAAATTTTGTAAAGTAATGGCTGCTCTGGGTGACGCATCATAAATATCGTAGTGAGTTAAGGGATCAGAAATGAGATTCTAGAGATCAGTGAGAGGCTGCACGAGACTCGATGGATTTAAAAATGGCGACGTTCAGAGAGATCTGAACATTTTAAAATGAAGAATAGATTAACGAAAATATAGTAAGATTGCTATCACATCTGCACCGAATGGAAGAGGGAAGAATGCAAAAATAAATTTTATCACACTGACAAAATGGTAAATAATAAACCGGAAGACCAAGGAAATCTGAACAACTTTCTCTGTGAGCTGAAGAGGCGTTTGAATGAAGAAGGCAAAACATACTATTTGTCACATTACTTAAGTTTGCCATACTATCTACATGCTAGATGTCGGAAACCGACAACTTAATTACAAAGTTATACTTAAAACACACTTAATTTCGTACATGTTGCTGTGAGTTGTTTTTTGGGAAATAATCGTCCAATTATTTCAGTTTCTACAATGAATTTTCAATCTGCATCGGTGTGTGCGCTGATTTAAAACTTTCTGGCGGAAAGAAACTGTGTGTCATATCGAAACTGACCCTAAGCTTTTCGCAGGCAAGTGTTCTGACGACTGAACTACCCAAGCACTCCTCAGAACCCATCCTCAAAGTTTTACTTCCGCCAGTATTCTACTACCTTCCGAACTCCACAGAAATTCCCTTGCATACCTTGTGGGACTAGCTCTCCTGGAAGAAAGGATATTGCCGAGAAATGGTTTAGCTGCAGCCTAACAGGGTGTTTCCATAACTTAATTTTCAATAGCATGTGAAATACTTCATTTATCTAGAGAAGTTCTGAGACTCCTTATTGATTCAATTTCAAACGGGGCATGCATTTGAGAAGGCTATCAACACGAGAAGAACAATAAATGAGATAAAGATTAAAAATAGTAGAAATTAAATTCATGGTGGAGAGTCTCGCAGATGAAGCCGTACATGGAGAGTGCAAGGATGGACTGGAAGAGGTGGTGTCGAAGTCCGACAAGAAAATATAACATGAAGTTCCGTTCAGTAATTACCTGCGAAGGTAAAGGTCCACTTTCGTGCCCAATTGTGGCATAGTATTGATCTACAGTACGTTTTCCTTTGTTTCTGTTTTCCACTCACTTTTTTCCTGATTATAGTCTCTAGTTACCGGGGAGTCAAAACATTCGCATAGTCAGACAAATTTTGTCCCGAACGCTCTAATAACACGACGGGTGTTCAGTAAGCCATGCAACAAATTTTCGGTTTTTAAAATGTACAATTTGTTGTGAGACATTGCGGAATATTTCCGGTTCAACCCCTGTAGTTTCGTAAAGTTCCAATAGGTGGAGGCTCTATATGTAGCCTTCAAAATGGCGTGTGTAACGGAGCTGTCACTAAGTTTCTTTTGATGGAAATCCATAGCATCGCAGATATTGATAGGCACTTGCAGAATGTCTAAGGAGGTGGCAATGAACAAAAGCGTGGCGAATCATTGGACGAGACGTCTGTCGTCATAACAGCAATGTCGCTCTGACCTGCCCGATCTGGTGCGTGCGGGCCGGATGTACACAGTTGTGGCTCCTGCAGTTTGGAAGGTGAGGACACACTCATTCGAAGTGATCGACTTTAGCGTGTTCATTATCACAAAAAACTGCAAATGAACTTCTCCTTCTCCATCACAACGGAAAGCCTCACGCAAGTCTGCTCATCCGAGAGGAGCTCACAAAACTTCATTGGATTGTTGATTCTCATCTGCCCTACAGACCAGAACTCACGCCTTCCCACTTCTAACTGTAGCAGCGGGAAGCAGTACGTGGATGAACGGGAGGTGATTGATGCAGCAATATGTTGGCTCCGGCGTCGACCAGTAGATTGGTATCACGCTGTCATACAAGCCCTCCCAGTAAAGTGCCGTCATGCCGTCGCACTGAACAGAGACTGTGACGAAAAATGGGGTTTTGTAGCTAGGGGAGTGGGGAATAATATGGTGTGTAATAACCCTGAATAAAATCAACTTGATTTCAGAAATAAAATGTGTTGCGTTACTGACTGAACTCCCCTCGTACGTCAACACATTTCAGTACCTCTTTTTGCTTTATGACGGATTCCTCGATTCCCTGGCATTCGCTATCTGCCTCTATTGAACACCCCTTGTTTCCTACGTTGTCAGAACAACACTTTGCGTCTATCGGTCGTCTTCCTAGAACATGTAAACCGTTTGTAAATCCAGTAACAATAAGAAATTTGATAAAGATTAACCCTCATTGTCAATTATCCACTTTAGATGCTATTGTTGAGACCTGTCGGCATATGATGTTTAGCTACATACTTTCATTTCGTATCCCCGCAAAGCAGGATGAGATAAGAGAAACACCAAATGCTCAGAATGATGTCCGTCAACCTCAATGCATTTGGCAATACGTGTAACGACATTCCTCTCAACAGCGAGTAGTTCGCCTTCCGTAATGTTCGCACATGCGTTGACAATGCGCTGACGCATGCTGTCAGGCATTGTCGGTGGATCACGATGTCCTTCAACTTTCCCCACAGAAAGAAATCCGGGGACGTCAGATCCGGTGAAACATGCTTAGACGACCAATCCTCCTGTCATGAAATATGCTATTCAATACCGCGTCAAACGCACGCGAGCTATGTACCGGACATCCATCATGTTGGACGTACAACGCCATTCTGTCATGCAGTGAAACATTTTGTAGTAACGTCGGTAGAACATTACGTAGGAAATCAGCATACATTGCACCATTTAGATTGCCATCGATAAAATGGGGGCCAATTATCCCTACTGCCATAATGCCACACCATACATTAACCCGCCAAGGTCGCTGATGTTCCAATTGTCGCAGCCATCGTAATTTTCTGTTGCCTAATAGTGCATTATATGCCGGTTTATTTAACGCTGTTGGTAAATGACGCTTCGTTGCTAAATACAACGCGTGCAAAAAGTCTGTCGTCGTCCCGTAATTTGTCCTGTGCCCAGTGGCAGAACAGTACACGACGTCCAAAGTCGTCGCCATGCAACTCCTGGTGCATAGAAATATGGTACAGGTGCAATACATGTTGATATAGAATTCTCAACACCGACGTTTTTGAGATTCCCGATTCTCGAGCAATTTGTCTGCTACTGATGTGCGGATTAGCCGCAACAGCAGCTGAAACACCTATTTGGGCATCATCATTTGTTGCAGGTCGTGGCTGACGTTTCACATGTGGCTGAACACTTCCTCTTTCCTTAAATAACGTAACTATCCGACGACCGGTCCGGACACTTGGATGATGTCGTCCAGGATACCGAGCAGCATACATGGCACACGCCCGTTGGGCATTATGATCACAATACCTATACATCAACATGATATCAACCTTTTCCGCAATTAGTAAAAGATCCATTTTCACACGGCTAATGTATCACGAAGCAAATACCGTCCGCACTGGCAGAATGTTACGTGATATCACGTACCTATATGTTTGTGACTTTTGCTGCACCATCTATCACAAAGGGAAAAAAGTGGTCCAACTAAAACATTCATATTTCCTTACGTACTACACGAATATGTAATAAAGAACGGGGGTTCCTATTTAGAAAAAAAAAAAAAAAAACAGTTGATATCCGTTTGACCTATGGCGGTGCCATCTAGCGGGCCAACCACAGCGCCATCTGGTTTCCCCCTTCAAACTAGAAGCGTTTCGCTCTTTGCAGTTTTATCGTTTAATGCTTATTTCGTGAGATGTATTCACAAAGTATTATACTAAATTAAATCACATAGATATTTACATTAATTCTGTTGCTGTCTGCAACTATGAGTATACCTAGAGGTATTGTGTCACATAGAATAATGGCGGTGTGCCAAATAATTATCTACAGCGATGGCAGATATGCGTCCGATCAGAACGGCTTCCAGAAAAAAAAGGCTGCCGCTTTCTCGGTAAGACAACTGAACAGCGTAATTATTCTAATGTTTCAGCAATTGCACATCACAATCGATACAACCGCTTACACTAATTAATATCTTATGTAATTCTTTATTTATATTCTGAACTTATATCTACGTTTTTGTTATATATCCACACCCACCCTGCAAATGTGCCTTTAGATGGTACAGTACATGCCCACACCAGGTTAGGTTTCTTACACGACTGGAATCCTTGTGCTTGCCTTCCCCTTTCACTAATCTTATAATCCTTCCTTCCGCTATCTTCTATTCTGGTCCTCAAGTAGGCCTACTTGGAACTTTCGCTTTCTTTAGTACTTTATGTTGTGTTGGCAAAAGAGCCAACACCGTGTTACTAGTGGAGGCCGAAATGCACGCGTTTTGGCTCACGCAGGCTGGCGTGAGGAGGGAAGAACTGTACTGACGTGAGGTCTGGAACATGACAAGGAATGAGACTTCAGAAAGTGGACGTAATTAGTTTGATACTTAACTTTAATCCATTAATGATGAACGTCGCTCTTGACGGTACATGATTCACAATATTATCTGTTCAGAATACTTTCATAGTAACTGAATATGGCGCCTTGCTAGGTCGTAGCAAATGACGTAGCTGAAGGCTACGCTAAACTGTCGTCTCTGCAAATGAGAGCGTATGTAGGCTGTGAACCATCGCTAGCAAAGTCGGCTCTAGACTAGACCTGCCGTGTGGCGGCGCTCGGTCTGCAATCACTGATAGTGGCGACACGCGGGTCCGACGTATACTAACGCGCCGCGGCCGATTTAAAGGCTACCACCTAGCAAGTGTGGTGTCTGGCGGTGACACCACACTTTCCCTCTAAAACAGACTCCGGCGGAATGAATAGCAGGACTTGAGTCACGTAGTACGGCGTCGGTGTTGCGTTTGCGTGAGATTGCACGCTTGCGCCGCGTTGAGTAAGGACTACCATTTGTAATTATGGCCTTATAGAGTTCAAGCATTCGCCGTCGAGGTGTATTTAAAAAGCAACAAGTCTCTCATCAAAGTTCAGCGATCCTCCCGTCGCCATTCCGAGTTGAAACGACATGGTGAAGTCCTGGATCATTGGCTGACTGAATAGTAGGTCCAACAATTCAGAACTAGTGCAAAGAAGAAAAGTCCAGGGCAAAGGACGCAGCGGACCGCAGGGGAGCACTGATCCGAAGGCCCCACTGTTCTGCTGCGTCATTTATTGGCGCTAACAGTGACAGGTCTTTCCGTGTGGCGCATCTTCCTTGATGACCTACATGTCCACCCATACAGAACGCAGGTCGTACAGAAACAAGTACACGATAGACCTTCGCCTTACGCTTCTTGGCTTCTTCCAGATTTCTTCTTATGGGAATAATTGATAAGTCAAGTGCACACCGTACATCGTTATACCGTGGCTGCACTCATGGAAAGAATACGTATGGCTATGTAGGAAATCCCGTCGAACATGCTGAATCGGTTAATGGCAGCTTTCGTCGCCTCCTGGAGGAATACACGGAAAGCGCTGGCGACCTTCTGTTTGGTACTGTATTCAAAACTAAATACGTAATGGGCGTATATTACACTTAATAACATATATTTTTCTTTGGTTGCAAAGTGTGTTTCAAGACATTTTGTAAATTTGTTTCCATGATCAGTCCGTTTTAGATCCCACTATTCGTTCCGCCGGACCCTGTACTTATATCTGCAGCTACTCTCCTCTCATTTCTCATTGTCATCATCACCTCGCACTTCTTTGCATCAAATTTCTATCCATACTGTCCCACCAATTCGTCCTATACATTTAGCCTTTCTTGTACCTCTCCTTCTTTATTTCCCCATATCATTAAATCATCTGCAAACGCGATTGCTTTTATATTTTCATCTTCTATTTGCACTGCCTCTCCTGTCGTTATCTTATCCACGTCGGTAATGAAAATAAGAGGGTTAGTTCACTCCCTATTTTCTGTTAAAATCAGTTTTTCTCTTGTCCTATTTTTACGAACTTCCTTAATGTGAGTGGCAATGAAATGACAATAATAAAGAAGTAAAAATGTACGTAAACAATGTATTATTTCCAAAGGAATCGCCACTGAGAAGCAAAACGCACAGTGTCTTCATGGAAAAATGATTGTGTGGGAACACGATTGCGCCCAGGCGTGCATCTCTTCTCCCGAAGCAAATCGACGGGGGACGAATGCCTTTCGTCAGGACTGTGCCAAAGTTGTGTAAGAACTTCGCAGGGAAGCTTCTGCAGCGATCTCGAAACAACCTTGGCAGCATGTGAGAGTGAATTTAATGGATTAATAATTATGACGATTACTTTTGAAATAATAAATAGTTTACTTACTTTTCTCCCGTCTGTCTCGTTTTAACTGGACTGTCCCTCATGTATTTCCTTTATTGTTCTCATAGGCAGACTTCCCCTATTCTGAAGAGTTTCCCAGGTGTTTTTTCCATCCACAGTATTATACTTTATGTTGCGCTCTACCAAAGCTACAGTTCAGTGGTTTTGATACAGTACATAAATGACGTGGTAAGTGGTAATATGATGTGACGGAACCGGTTTATAGTATTTCGTGACTTCAATTACTTATACGAGGTGTGGCTAGAAAAAAACCGGACTAGTACTGGTGAAACAATAAAACGAATGCAATAAGGCTGAAAGTCGCGTTGCCTGTCACGTGACTCTCGCTCCGCCTACTGCTCGAGTTTCATCTGCCTCCTGCACTCAGTCTGCCCGTGGCGTCTGTTTTAAGTAGTTGACGTTTTGTCTGTGCGTCGGAAAATGTTGAGTGTGCAGAAAGAACAGCGTGTTAACATCAAATTTTGTTTCAAACTAGGAAAATCTGCAAGTGAAACGTTTGTAATGTTACAACAAGTGTACGGCGATGATTGTTTATCGCGAACACAAGTGTTTGAGTGGTTTAAACGATTTAAAGATGGCCGCGAAGACACCAGTGATGACACTCGCACTGGCAGACCATTGTCAGCAAAAACTGATGCAAACATTGAAAAAGTCGGTAAACTTGTTCGACAAGATCGCCGTTTAACAATCAGAGCAGGTCTGAGTTAACAGGAGATGACAAGGAAAGTGTTAGGCAGATTCTTCATGAAAGTTTCAACATGAACAAAGTGTGTTCAAAAATGGTTCCAAAGTGTCTCACAATTGAACAGAAGGAACGCCGAAGAATGATTTGTTCTGACATCCTGGAAAACATTGAAAGTGATCCCACCTTCTTACAAAATGTTATTACTTGCGATGAATCGTGGTTTTTTACTTACGATCCCGAAACTAACCGCCAATCGATGCATTGGAAAACTCCTGGTTCTCCACGACAAAAAAAAGCACGAATGTCAAAATCGAAATTCAAGGCAATTATGATTGTTTTTTTTTTTTGACGTCAGAGGGATTGTGCACATTGATTGGGTACCAGAGGGACAAACAGTGAATCAGCATTACTACATTAGCGTCCTGGCTACCCTACGTGGGCGAGTACGGAGAAAACGGAACGATTTGTGGAGAAAAAAGTCTTGGATCCTTCACCAAGACAATGCCCCAGCTCACAGTGCGTTGTCAGTGAAGACGTTCTTGGCAAAACACAACATTCCCATCTTAGATCATCCACCCTACTCACCTGATTTGGCCCCCTGTGACTTTTTTCTTTTCCCTAAAGTCAAGTCAGCTTTGAAAGGAACTAGATTTGAGACTGTTGAAGCAGTAAAAGAAAAAGCGACGGAAGTAATGTATGAACTTACCGAAAATGATCTGCAGCATTGCTATGAACAGTGGAAAATTCGTATGGAGCGGTGTAGAGACCGAGGAGGAGAGTACATTGAAGGAGATAACACGAAATTGTAAATAATTGTAAATAAATGTTTTTTCCAGCATCAGTCCGGTTTTTTTCTAGCCGCACCTCGTAAATGATGTTTCAGGTAGATCAAAAGCAATATAAAACCAGTTACCTATTGTCAGCGTAACAATTGGTTTGATTTCAAAAATGATTATCCTGGATAATATTTGTCACTCTGCTAAAGAAATCTCCACTTGACGTTGTGTAGAAACGTTGTCTGTAAAGTCGTGTGTGTGGCACGAAATTGCATATCACTTATCAGATTTTACACAACTGTTACTTAATCTATTTCATTTATTTCATGTAAATAGTCATAAATAATTAGGCTTCATACATCAGCAAATAAGAAATTGATACTACGTAACATGCTGTGAGCACTGTTTTTAAAGATTCAATCTGAGTTGAATTCTGTCTTTTAAAGTACATTCGGGACCACCGGTGCACATTTATTTCCATTCATTTATATCTAACAACATTTATGTTTTTTTTTTAAATTCGCGATTCAAAACTGCTGCGGAGATATTTTTGCTAAGATGGCGGCAGACAGACGATAGTCAATTTGTCTATTGTTATTCTCGATTCCTTTTATATCAAGTTAATGCATTCAGGTAAAAGTCTTTAAGCCTTTTGTTCTCTATTCTTTAGCACTTAAAATTATTCTCAATGAAAAATGTTTCATATTTTTTATACCAGCTACTAGTAAACTCCGCTGTAATTTAGTAGCGCTAATGGCTGCGCTCCTAATTGCGGAGCTGAAAATTAATTAGATTGGATTACAATTGAAATAAATACAAATCCACGTCTAGACAACATCTACTCTATTTTTTCATAAATTATAATATTTTTCAATAAATTATATATAATTAACAGGTTTTCTCTTTACAGGCCTCACACGTCTCACGTCCGAACAGTTCATCGGTTAGCACAGGAAGAACAACTGAATCACAATTACCACAGATAACAAAAAAAGATTATAATTGTCGTTGTCTATGAATTAGTTCTCTGACAATAGTTTTAATTCGCACAGAAATTAAATTATTATAAAAATAATGAAATAATTATCGTCATTTTTACACGATAGAGCCTTTTTTATACGTAGTATCGGTGATATTTGTTGAAGTTTGTACACTTACTTCATTTTAACATCTTGTGACTAGAACATAAGGTCGTGGATATTACAATGAGCGGTAGTATCAGTAGCACTAGTAGGGAAAGAAACATAAATGACTGTGTCAGTAACTGGGAACCAACCGCTTGTCTTGGTATTTTGTTTGTTTGCATATTTTGTATGTTACTAGTTTTGTAAAATCTCGTCGCCAGTTGTGTAAAAGGCCTCGTTGCTACTGCTGTGGAGACCTAGTTGCCACTGTTGTTACTGCAGGCCGAGTTTGTGAGTTCGTGAAACGGCTTCTGGGGTAGTATACCGGTAAGACAATTTTTCCAAGCCACGATTACACAGCTATGCCCCAGAGTCAGGTAACAGGACAGGAGAACGAAGGTTCTGCAACACTCCAACAAATTAGTAACAAAGTCACAGAAAGGAGTTATAAGGTTTAGTTATCTTTGTAACTTCTTGCATAATGAAGTCTGCAACACAGCTTCTAATGTAACACGAAAAAGGCCCCCAATGGCTGAGTGCAAATAATCATAGGTAAATTTCACAGTACATAACAAGCGCAATTTACAACAACTCTCTGTTCATTCTAAGAGTTCACCAAACGACATTGTGTGTCTAAGTCAGCCCTGGACGATGAACTATAACCAAGGGGGCGAGAGCTGCTCTTCTATTTTCCGAGAAGACTTTTGTCCGTTGTCGTCCAGTCACTTGCAGATTATACTCGGCGGGCAATTGGCGGCGCCGGCGGAACCCGCGCAAATGGAGAACCTCAACGGCAAGTGCGTCAGCCTGCATCCCGGCCGCGTCCCGCTCGGATGACACAGCAGTTACAACGGCATATGGTTCAGTGTTAGTTCAATGAGTATTGTATAACTTTAAGAAATACATATTGCATTTTATAGGTGATAAAAAATTTGTTTAAAACGCAATTGCTGCCTTTTTATGTAACCAAATCTATCACTTCTGATGTAAGTACAGTTTACATGCACAAATATAAAAGAAACTACATAATCATTGTTGTTATTTTGTAATCAATAGAACATTCTTCGGTATGAAGAAAAGCAAGAATCTCCTGTTATTATTGATAATTTCGAAAGTTGTTTATGAATTATAAACATCTTTTATAGAAGCTTGACGAAGTATTGAAGAGATGGTTGAAATATTTTTGTTCATTGTTCTTTTATTTTATCTTTTTTGAGAAAATTGCGTTTTGTAGCGCTATTCAGATAGTGAAGAGAAACGAAAATTAAATAGTCATGGGGGATAGAAGGAAAAGGAAGAGAAGAAAAAGTAGTAAGTGAATATGGAATGGGGGTAAGGAACGAAAGAGGAAGCCGCCTGGTAGAATTTTGCGCAGAGAATAACTTAATCATAGCTAAAACTTGGTTTAAGAATCATGAAAGAAGGTTGTATACGTGGAAGAGGCCTGGAAACACTGGAAGGTTTCAGATAGATTATGTAATGGTAAGACGGAGATTTATGAACCAGGTTTTAAATTCTAAGATGTGGATTCTGACCACAATCTATTGTTTATGAACTGTAGATTAAAACTGAAGAAATTGCAGAAACGTGGGAATTTAAGGAGATGGGACCTGCATAAACTGAAAGAACCAGAGATTGTAGAATGTTTCAGGGAGAGCAGTAGGGAATGATTGACAAGAACGGGGGAAGAAATACAGTAGAAGAAGAATGGGTAGCTTTCAGAGATGAAATAGTGAAGGCAGCAGAGGATCAAGTAGGTAAAAAGACGAGAGCTAGTATAAATCCTTGGGTAACAGAAGATATATTGAATTTAATTGATGAAAGGAGAAAATACAAAAATGCAGTAAATGAAGCAGGCAAAAAGGAGTACAAACGTCTCAAAAATGAGATCGACAGCAAGTGCAAAATGGCAAAACAGGGATGGCTGGAGGACAAATGTAAGCATGTAGAGGCATATATCACTAGGGATAAGGAAAATAAAAGAGACCTTTCGAGAAAAGAGAAACACTTGTATGAGTATCAAGAGCTCAGTTGGAAAACTAGTTCTAAGCAAAGATGGGAAAGAGGAGTACGTAGAGGGTCTATACAAGGGCGATGTACTTCAGGACAATATTATGGAAATGGAAGAGGATGTAGATGAAGATGAAATGGAGATATGATACTGCGTGAAGAGTTCGACTGAGCACTGAAAGACCTGAGTCGAAACAAGGCACCAGGAATAGACAACATTCCATTAGAGCTACTGATAGAACTGGGAGAGCCAGAGCTGTCAAAACTCTACAATCTGGTGAGGAAGATGTATGAGACAAGTGAAATACACTCAGACTTCAAGAACAATATAATAATTCCAATCCCCAAGAAAGCAGGTGTCGACAGGTGTGAAAATTACCGAACTATCAGTTTAATAAGTCACGACTGCAAAATACTAACACGAATTCTTTGCCGACGAATGGAAAAACTGTTAGAAGCCGACCTCGGGGAAGATCAGTTTGGATTCCGTAGAAATGTTGGAACACGTGAGGCAATACTGACCCTACGACTAATCTTAGAAGGTAGTTTAAGGCAAGGCAAACCTACATTGCTAGCATTTATAGACATAGAGAAAGCTTTTGACAATATTGACTGGAATACTCTTTTTGAAATTCTGAAGTTGGTAGGGGTAAAATACAGGGAGCGAAAGGCTATTTACAATTTGTACAAACACCAGGTGGCACTTATAAGTGTCGAGGGGCATGAAAGGAAATCATTGGTTGGGAAGGGAGTGAGACAGGGTTGCAGCCTAACCCCGATGTTATTCAATCTCTATATTCAGCATGCAGCTAAGGAAAGAAAAAAATTTAGAGCAGGAATTAAAATCCAGGGAGAAGAAATAAAAACTCTGAGGTTTGCCGATGACATTGTAATTCTGTCAGAGACAGTGTCTTGAATGGAGGATATAAGATGGTAATCAACAAAAGCAAAACGAGGATAATGGAATGTAGTCAAATTAAATCGAAAGATTCTGAGAGTATTAGATTAGGAAATGAGACACTTAAAGTAGTATATGAGTTTTGCTATTTTGGAAGCAAAATAACTGATGATGGTCGAAGTAGAGAGGATATAAAATGTAGACTGGCAATGACAAGGAAAGCGTTTCTGAAGAAGAGAAAGTTGTTGACATCGAGTATAGATTTAAGTGTCAGAAAATCTTTTCTGAAGTATTTGTATGGAATGTACGCATGTATGGAAGTGAAACATGGACGATAAATAGTTTAGACAAGAAGAGACTAGAAGTTTTCGAAATGTGGTGCTGCAGGAGAACGTTGAAGATTAGCTGGGTAGATCACGTAACTAATGAGGAGGTATTGAACAGAATTAGGGAGAAGAGGAATTTGTGGCACAAGTTGACTAGAAGAAGGGGTCGGTTGGCAGGTCATGTTATGAGGCATCAAGGGATCACCAGTTTAGTATTGGAGGGCAGCGTGGAGGGTAAAAATCTTACAGAGAGGGCAAGAGATGGATACACTAAGCAGATTCAGAAGGATGTAGGGTGCAGTAGTTACTTGGAGATGAAGAAGATTGCACATGATAGAGTAGTATGGAGAGCTGCATCAAGCCAGTCTCTGGACTGAAGACCACAACAACAACAACAACAGCAGCTCTATACGATAAATCTGAAATTAAAAAAAAAATTGATACACCGTCCCTCTGCTCCACATTACAAATCAACAGTTTTCCAATAAAATCGGAATTAAACAATGACAATTTCAATTTTGCTGTAAATACTGTTAAGTTCTAAGTAACAGAAGGAGGATATCTATGTAGAGCAAAAATATTCAGTAAGGCGCTTTATTCATCCTCACTCACTTCCCAACCCGTTCACCGCTGCCGTTTTCTAGGGAATCTGGTAAGAGACTGGCTACATACGTAAACGAGGCGATCGAAATGAGGTAGGCAACACATCGAACGGACAGGTTGTGATCTTAAATGACCATAACTATAGGAAAACTGCCGTAGTCTCTGCTGACTTACGATAGTCTACGTTAGTCTCCGGTAGTTTCACAATTCTAATCACACGTCTCCTCACTCTCCACTAATACCATTACCAAATCCTCATCATGTTAAAAGTCTTTCTATTGAAGGTGTTTTGGTTCAAAAATTACTATCTCAGTCGACCGTCCCGGTGTAAACCCTTGTCGTTTCCCGCTTGGTCCTCGTCCCCTTGGGGCAGCCTTAAGCGTCTCTAACGGCTTTTCGGGAATGATCGTCAGCAACTTCTGTCTGTTGCAGAGCAGAAGGGAAACGCATTGACGGAAAAAAAATCTCAGCACCAAGAAGGAGTTGTCTGAGTAGGAGTTGTGTGACATAAATGAAATTTGTTAGTAGTGTTTCTACATCTAAAAAACGATATCATCTTCAGTTTCGCTCCAGTTTAACAAGAGCGGCGCTAGTAGTGCCACTATGAGGATGCAAATCAGGTTTGCTTTAAACACGCGCTGTAACGGTTGTGAGCGTCAGGTACCTTTGAGATTGGACGTGGTGATATTGATCAAGAATGCCTTTAAACCCACAAAGACGCCATTATCAACACCTTAGTTTGAACAATATCGTATAATAGAGCTACGAGAAGCTGGCTGTTCCTTGAAGTGTTGGCAGAAGAGCCAACTTCCTTGAAGTGTTGGCAGAAGAGCCAACACCGTGTTGCTAGAGGAGGCCGAAATGCACGCTTTTAAGCTCACGCAGATTGGCGTGAGGTCTGGAACATTACAAGGAAATGAGAACTTAGAAAATCGGACGCAGTTGCTGTAATACTTAACTTTAATCCAGAAGTGGTGTACATCGGTCTGACGGTACAGGCATCACAATTTATATATCTATTGATAATGGCGCCTTGCTAGGTCGTAGCAAATGACGTAGCTGAAGGCTATGCTAACTATCGTCTCGGCAAATGAGAGAGTATTTGTCAGTGTAGCATCGCTAGCAAAGTAGACTGTACAACTGGGGCGAGTGCTAGGAAGTCTCTCTAGACCTGCTGTGTGGTGGCGCTCGGTCTGCAATCACTGACAGTGGCGACACGCGGGTCCGACGTATACTAATGGACCGCGGCCGATTTAAAGGCTACCACCTAGCAAGTGTGGTGTCTGGCAGTGACACCACATTCCTTCTGCGGTGTTGCAGAAAGACATAGAAGGAATGAAGCCACTGTACATGGTTGCTGGCAGTGCCGGTCACGGGAGTGTACAGTCGCAAGAAGACCGGGCTCCGGTGGACGACCACGTGGTACTACCGAAAGGGAAGACAACCACGTTCGGCGTGTGCTTCTGGATCATCGTAATCCATCAGCAGCAGCAATCTGATCAGGACTTTTCATCGCAGTGGCATAGCGAACTGTTAAAAATCGGTTACTTCAAGGGCAGCTTCGAGCCAGAAGGCCTGTAGCGTGCATTCTTCTGATCCCAAACCACAGTCATTTGCGACTTCAGTGGTGTCAAGCGAGAGCTCACTGGAGGGCAGGTTAGAGGTATGTTGAGTTTTGCGATGAAAGCTGATTCTGCCTCCTTCCCAATAATCGCAGTGTGTTGGTTAGCAGGAGACCAGTGGAGGGGCTGAAATCAACTTTTCTGCGTGCTAGACACACTGGTCTCACACCTGTAATCACGGTCTGGAGTGTGATTCTGTATGACAGCTGGAGCAGTCAAGTGGCTATCCCAAGCAATCTGTCGTGTCCTGAGAGAGAGTAAGAAGGACATGTTTTAATTACAAGGGCTCACCTCGATCGATGGAATCGACGGGCGACTTTCGCTTAGGCAACTGATGGATTCCGCCCTGTAAAGAAACTACAAGCTTAGAGGGTGATCGGAGGGACAGAATTCGGTGTAACTCAAGGAATCTCAGGTTGTATTCAACTACAAATAACGAAGTTTAATGACAATTCACTTCTGGCATTAATGACTTCAATTCATTTGTACAATGCACGATACTTAGTATGTGGCACACTCGGCTGTAACAATCAGCTGCTGCCTACCTTCTCAGTACTGTCTATTTCCCAACACGGCTCTAAATATTCTAGGTCCTCAGCCTGACGGCGACCGGCACAGAGGAAGTGTCGCTGATGACTACCTACTGTGCTCTCCTTTTAGTTCGGGCGATTCCCCTCTTTATAGCGCTCACGAAGTTGCCAGAACATATCCTCTGATGCACATCACCGGCAAGGGAGTGTACATTGCTGTATATGGGGCAACTCGTGATGCACTTGTGTCACTATGACGCGTTGCTATACAGCATCTGGGTATGCGCTGGCTGACCGTAATCTGTCTCCATATATGTATAGTCTGTGTACCGTCCTCGCCTGCCTGTCACTGTTTGAATAACCGACTGTGCCAACGCTTCCACCGTCTTTCCTGAACAGCTCCTAGCTGCAGCTTGAATGTAATGCCGTATTTCCTCCCTTAATACTACAATCCGAGACTGTCCTGACTGCAAATGTGTGATTTGACCTCTTGTGGCTACGGTCGCAGGTTCGAATACTGCCTCGGGCATGGATGTGTGTAATGTTCTTAGGTTAGTTAGGTGTAAGTAGTTCTACGTTCTAGGGGACTGATGACCTCAGAAGTTAAGTCCCATAGTGCTCAGAGCCATTTAAACCATTTTTGACCTCTTGTGCTGCCATTCATGAACATCATTCCAAGGGCATGTTCTCCGTAAGATAACGCTCGCCGACATAGCGCTGTGGAGCGCCGAGATGTCGCTTTAGCCTCCTCGATCATCAGATCTGTCTCCAATAGAGCACATATGGGACATCATGGAGCGACAACTCGAGCGTCATCCACAGCCAGCATTAACTGTGCCTGTATTGATACTGACCGTCCAAGTGCAATAGGCATGGAACTCCATACCACAACTGACTTCCGGCACCTGTACGATACCATGGATCTACGTTTGCATGCTTGCATGCAACTTTGTGGTGGTTACGCCGGTTATTAATGGACCACAATTTCAAATTTACAATGGCTTATCTCGCCCTTACATTAACCCGTGATCTTGCAATGTTGATCACTTAAATTCGTTACCTACCGAACGTATTCCCGAAATTTCAATACCGTACATTAATTATTTTTTTGGTGTTGCAGTTTGTTTTCTTCAGTGTAGAATACCTATCTTGGAGTCCGCCTGCTTAGCTGAGTGGTGCCGGCACAGTAGCTCTGCGTGTTCAGTCAGAGCGTTAGCTGCCCTCTGTAATAAAAAAAAAATTAAAAAAAAGTTCATGGATCACCGACGAACTCGAACAAGCGTCATGGTACGTCCGCCCCGAACAAATAGAACGAACAGTAACGAACAAAATGAGATTAAAAGAAAGTGGTTACGTTCTTGGCTACCATGCAGAGGGCCCGGCTTCGATTCCCGGCCTGGTTGGAGATTTTCTCCGCTCGTGGACTGGCTGTTGTGTTGCCCTCATCATCATTTCATCCCCATCACCGGCACGCGAGTCGCCCAATGTGGTGTCGACTGAAACAATGCCGGCCGATGTGACCGAGTGGTTCAAGGCGCTTCAGTCCGGAACTGCGCTGCTGCCGCTGCTGTCGCAGGTTCGCATCCTGCCTCGGACATGGATGTGTGTGATGTCCTTAGGTTAGTCAGGTTTAAGTAGTTCCAAGTTCTATGCGACTGATGACCTCAGATGTTAAGTCCCATAGGGCTTAGAGCCATTTGTACCATTTGACTGAAACAAGACTTGCACTCGGCAGCCGAAATTCTCCGGATGGGACCTCCCGTCCGGCAGTACCATACGATCATTTCATTTTTTCACCTGTCGTGAACCATAAAGACTGGAGATAAAATTCCATTAAGAAATATAGCTATGGAAGACCCAGCGATGTTGTAGTGGATAACATACAGGCATTCGTATCCGTACCGAGGGTTGTGCCTGCTAATAATAAATAAAGTAAAATAAATGGCACGATATCTGACGATTCCGAGTGACATTGTCTCTATACGAAAGAATCTACATTTCGAAGAGCTGCAGAGACAGGCGAGAGGGCGACCGGCCGCCCTGCGGATCATCGCGAAAGCGTGCAGCGTGCCCTGTGCGCGGAGACGGCCGCCTCGGCTCCCGGCGAATGGGACCAAAGAAACCGCGCGGCCAACGCGGACGGCGAGCCGCGGCAGGGAAGGGACCGCCGTAGGAGAGCAGGGAACAGCAGGCCGGAGCAGGGCGGAGCGAGCCCTGGCGGAACGGATCGCGCCGCCGGATAAATAGCGCCGCCGCAGACTCCCAGCCATCACAGCCCGGCCGTGCTCCAGCAAGCGACAGTCGCACAGGTGGGTCCGCCGCTCGCTGGCTCTCTCACAGCTAAGCTCGCCTCACTCAAGCTGACACCCAGGACTTTCGGAAGCTGCATTCGAACCATTCATTTTTCAAATTTCTAAACATTTTCTTAAAAATTTTGTAAGTCTTTTTAAGTGGAAATACTATTTTATATTTCCAGCCTCTGCTCGCACAAATACTATCATTACCAATTTACACAACTTAGAAAATCATAATCAGATGATACCAATATGTCTCTTAGTAAATCTTCCTGAGGATCAGTGCAAAACATCGGTAGATGCACAGTTTTGCCGATCGCTGCACTCATCCTTTCGAAAAGTTACTATGTAATGTATTCAAGTCATCTGATGGTGATTGTCTCAGTGGTCTAAATCGGCAGTGATAGCGCCTGTGTGACACTAGTCTACTAAGGCCTTCAGTCTGGAACCACGAGACCGCTACGGTCGCAGGTTCGAATCCTGCCTCGGGCATGGATGTGTGTGATGTCCTTAGGTTATTTACGTTTAAGTAGTTCTAAGTTCTAGGGGACTGATGACCTCAGATGTTAAGTCCCATCGTGCTCAGAGCCACTTGAACCATCTACTAAGGCAAAATATGAAATTGTTCTTTTTTAGGGTTCTGAATCTCCTTCGGTAGAAACAGAAACCTTATCTTGCACTATCATTTTGTTGTCCGTCTGTGTGTCTGTCTGCCTGTTAATAAGGCTTTTTCCTAGGAACTGGTTGCTGCATCAAGTTGAAATTTTTATCAAACACTAAGGTCTACTGTTTCTTCTCGGTGTAAAAAGCTTAAGCCTCTAAGTAAATGTAATCAAAAGACACGGCCATTTATGTCACATTCTTTGATACTCACAAACTCACTCATCAAAACTTACAGGTCAATTATCTGTATACACAATTAAGCTTGTACGGAATCCTCAGAGCGCCAGTCCTGGTCACACTTGCTCGGTATTTTTTACTAACAACCGGGTGCTTATTTCTCAACAAACATTGTTTACATTGAACCTGAGCGTCGAATAACTAGTATCTTCCTAAGCATACAATTCCCAAAAAAGCGACAAATTTAAGACCTCCATTTCATATGAAGTGTTTGAACGCTCTCACAGTTGATATTCCGATCAAAAAAGCCTTTTTGTGTTCCTTTCGCTTGGCCCAAGGACCGAAATTTTGTCACTTGTCCAATTTGAAACTGACATTGAATTCGAGAACCACTGATCGTAAAACTGCTGTTTCCGTTTAAAGTCACAGGGCACACTCCGAAAAGGGTCACATTCTAGTGCTAAAGAAGGAATCTGTGGCCAATTCTACGTACCTTGTGTCTCTTTGTAGGGAACAAAACCATTTAGCGAAAAAATTATATTCTGTTAGCAGAAATGGTAACTGGCGTAGTACATTCTTTAAATCTATCATTGACACATTCAAAAGAACAACTTAATCGATTCCGAACACGCAGTGGTTATTTTTCTGACTCCAGCCACGTTTTACGAATGACCACACAATGTAAGCACCTGATGCTACTAAACGCGGCGTGTGCACCTAGTTTAATTTTATCACTGACTGGCTGCAATTGGTTAAATTGTGAAATGTTATTCTAATTCTGCAAATAACAGAGTAAAATAACAAAACAGTATAGTTCCAGGCATAGTTAAAATGAGTATTTTGCTCAGCATCTTTCCTTCTCTCTGTTAAGTTCTGCATCTAACATGATCCTCTAACGTGCCAATACGTGCAGCGTCATCGAGTTTACCATAGTCGAACAGAAAAATCGGCGCCTCTAGATCCACTCGTCTGGACAAGACAGTCGTGTACGGTCAATCGGTTGCATGAAGAACTGCCACAGAATCTTGCCTTTGTGTTAGACGAGGAAGTAGGAAGATAGTTTGCAGTTTAAGATCCCATCGATGACGAGTTCATTACATATAAAGGACGATTCCAGATTGAGAATGTATTAGGAAGGAAATGGACCATATCATCTCGGGTTTTGCCTTAAGCGACTTAACCAAAGCTCGGACATGCGAATCTGAATATTCATACAGGGATCTGATTCAGTGAAACCCCTGAACGAGAGTCCAGAGTCTTAGCGTGTCTAAGGCTAGTTACTGAATCCTGTGTTACTCCACTGCTTTGGATATTAATCTCAACGGACAAAATGTTAGTCACCTCCTTAAGAAACCGCACTAGCTGCTTTGGCGTCTTGTGGGAGTTTTAGAACTGGTAACAGGTGATAATGTGCCTTCCACCGGTGACTTAAGTCATGCCAGTGAATTCCGATTCATCTCAACCAGTTTCCGAGCTCGCCGCTGAAATCGGGTACCGGTCACGTGACATCTCGCGCTCGCTGTGTGGTGTGATCTTTCTCTTGGCCACCAAATTTACGAAAGCCTTTTTAGAATTCGATCGCAGATAAATACCTATGACGAACAAGACCATAAATATGACTTGCTGCTCGTTTCATTCGCAGGAATTTTAACTTTTCTCCTATATTTCTGGCTAACCACGCCTTCGGAAATCGCGATACATTCGGGAAAAAGTGGTCAAATATTTCTGACAAGGTCAAATACAAATGTTATTGCCAGTTATTTCACTCGCACCAGTTTCATCTTTCTTTAGTTTTTTAATCAGACTGTAGTCACGAAATGGAACAGACATTACTGAAAGAGTACGCTCTTGTATGAAACATCGAATATTGCAGAACATGCTTCTGCACGTCTCTGTTCACAGGACCACACCGACCACTGCTTGTTTTGGCTTTATTATTCCTTATATGAAACCTCCTTAGGACTTTTACAGTCGAACACACATTAACTATCACAAATCCTAACTAGAGTGATGCGTTTGTGACAAACCATCCTTGCGCTGTTGCCTTTTAATGGCATACTGCCATTACACGCAAGTTAACGCAAATACAGTGAACCCAATATGGCGATCAAGGGACTTCACGTGACCCCAATCCCAGCCGCACATCTGGCACTTCCGAATTTTAGTCACTCATGGACGGAGGAGCTATTATACCGATTCCTTCGTGGGACGACGGGTGGGGTCAGGTAGCGCATCCGGCGACCGGTTTCCACTGGCACTGTCAAATCCGATCTATAACGATGCTGACACCTTAAAAATATGAGAAAAGGAAAAAGAAGAAAGAAAAACAAAAGTTGCAGGTGACATCCCTGCAGTTGCCTAGCTCTACAGGATGTAGTCACCAATGATAGCTTCCGCTGGACGTGGTATACTGAAGACACTTGTGGACTTCGTCCCTAGCCAAATTGAGACCATCATCAAATCTAGAATTAGCGTGAAGTGTCCTGGAGGTGGCTATCAGTACTTCGGAGATCTTTCATATGTAGGCTTAGAAAGGATTTTGTCTGCCCAGTTATGTCCGTTATTGCTAATATAGACAACTAAATGAAGCTCTCGTCACTTACTGGTTACAGGTGAACTGACCGCCGCTGCCTGTTAGACCTTGGACTGTCGGTGATGGCGCGGATGGAGCGCCTCTGCCTCTACGCGGGGCTGGCGCTCTGCGTGGCCGTATTGGCTGGCGCCCGGACTGTGGGCAAGGAGGAAGAAGCCGCCCCCGCTGACCTCGAGTCGGCCGCCTCCCACTGGGGACATGGAGGCGGAGGAGGCGGTGGCCACGGGGGCCACGGGGGCGGTGGTGGTGGCCACGGGGGCGGCGGTGGCGGCACCGGCGGCCACGGCGGACACCACTTCGAGAAAGGTGGTGGCCACGAACACCACTCTGGCCACCACGGCGGCCACGGCCACAAGGGTGACAAAGGATACAAGGTGAGGCTGATGAACGTGGATTGAGATACGAATTTTTTCCACCTTCTTACTGGCCATTCCATTCGAGTCCAGCAGGCGACCCTGTACACCGAATTTCTCACAGTTTAAAAGTTGTTGTTGTTGCGGTCTTCAGTCCTGAGACTGGTTTGATGCAGCTCTCCATGCTACTCTATCCTGTGCAAGCTTCTTCATCTCCCAGTACAGAAGGAGAACAAATAAATGATCATATAAAGTGATCTGTCATTCACGGGCAGATGTGTTCTGAAGGGAAAGCTCTTATGAACCCTTTGGCTCGTTTGAGCACGACAGTGCTTTCTTCGTCGTAGTGGTTTTGCCTTCATCTGACCTATAATCTTACCTACCCAGCAACTTACAGGGGAAAGTACAGTTTAATGTGAACTCAGAACAACAAAACTGGTTACTATCAACACAGAAAATATAACAGATTCTTCTCTACACATTTTCGACACTGTATTTCTTTCCTTGAATGAAACTAGGCTGTCGACACTGCAGCGAAACTTCAGTCTCGATCGTCTTATGGAGCATTACTGGACAGAAAATCTTAGAGCCTCTTACTTGATACAGATTTTCACCTTATCAGTTCATTCGTTTAATATAACTGTTGTCGTGCTTAAATCTGTTCTACAAAGCTTTCCATACAATTTCTCTGAAGGTTGATGGTTACAGCCACTTGCTGATAATACCTACATCCTGTGCTCAATTCAAATTGATTGTCTCAGTAGTTTTCTGGAGTGAGAAAGTGTTATATGATAAGATTCAGCTTTGTGAGGTCAAATAAAGAGCTGTTAGGATAAAGTGGCAGTGATGTTGTCGAGTTACTGTCACATTATAGTTTTGCAAACATTGTGAGACACGCTACGTTTATTATTATTCATTATTTTCAAAACTGTACATGCATTTCTGAACGTGTTTCCACCTTCTATCACGTCTTCGTATGTTTCCCTCATGGAGCTTTAACCTACCTTCTAGCACGAGCAATTCTTTTTAAACATCGCAGCTTCTACTTGCGGTAGTCTCTTGATCGTACTTTTTAGTGTTTGTGTCTGTTAGCTCATATCTTCAGCCACAACAAGCTAGTTTTCATTTGTGTTTTCGACCCCTTATTTAAAGTAAATCCTTCTGTTGACTAATTTAGCACATGAAAAATTTTAACACTTATGATATTTGTCGACTCAGAGGAACCAATAGTTTTTAAAATAAAATTAAATTAGTACTTCCTTTTCGATGAAAGCATAAGTGAAAAGATAATGTTTTCTTTACGAACAGGGATACCATGAGCACGAGAAAGGTTCAAAGGGCCACCACGACAAGGAAGGGCACAGTGGACACTACTCTGATCACGGAGGCAAGAAGAAGAGCCATCACGAGGAGGGCGGTCACTACGGAGAACATCACTACGGCGAGAAAGGCGAGAAGGGCGCCAAGTATGGGGAAGGTGGCAAGCATTCCAAGGGTCACAGCACCAAGGGCGGCCACTCAGTGCACAAGAAGGACGAGTATGGAAAGAAGCACGAGTTTTACGATGAACACCACGAGGGTGGGCACCACAGCAAACACGGAGAACACGGCTCGCACCATGAAGGAAAGAGTGGTGGACACAAGAAGGGAGGCCACTACCACGGCGGCCACCACGAGGGCCATCACGGCAAGAAAGGCCATCACGAGAAGGGAGGACACCACCACGACCACAAGGGTCACAAGTCCGCTGGGGGTCATGACTCGCACCACGGACACCACTCTGATTATGGGAAGAAGGGAGGTCATTCCGAACACCACGAGTGGGGACACAGCAGTGGAGGCGGCGGTGGTGGCGGCGGCGGTGGTCACGGAGGCGGCGGTGGTGGACACGGAGGCGGCGGTGGCGGCCACGGAGGCGGAGGACACGGAGGCGGAGGTGGTGGTGGACACGGTGGACACGGAGGCGGCGGCGGTGGCGGACATGGTGGACATGGCGGAGGAGGCGGCGGTGGACACGGTGGACACGGAGGCGGCGGTGGTGGCGGACATGGCGGACACGGCGGAGGAGGCGGCGGTGGACACGGTGGACACGGAGGCGGCGGTGGTGGCGGACATGGCGGACACGGAGGCGGCGGTGGAGGACACGGAGGATGGGGACATGGAGGCGGCGGTGGTGGACACGGAGGCGGCGGCGGCGGCCACGGTGGACACGGAGGCGGCGGTGGCGGACACGGAGGATGGGGACACGGAGGCGGCGGTGGTGGACACGGAGGCGGCGGAGGCGGACATGGAGGATGGGGACATGGAGGCGGTGGACACGGAGGCGGCGGCGGCGGACATGGAGGCGGCGGCCATGGTGGTTGGGGACACGGAGGTGGTGGCCATGGTGGTGGAGGAGGTGGACATGGGCACGGGTGGTGAAACAGAAACAGACGTGGCACCGATGAATACATACACATCCATTAGAAAAAGAGAGTTCACAGCCTCATTGTTGAGGGAAGTGGATTCTTACTCACTGATCTCGTTTTTCTCCCTCCTGTTGTTAATGTTTGTTGATCGCTCTCCCTTACTGGGAGAAATTTGTTGTATCATTGTTGACTAAATGACTGACAATAAAACGAATTTACAAATAATATTTTCAAATTATTTTAATGCTATTCCAAGCCAGACAATGACGGTTTATCAAAGAATAAACTTTGTCCCTATTAGCAACTAATTAGCTATATCACATTAAAGTTTAAACAAAATTATCATACAACAGAATGCAGCGACTAGATACGTATAATATCAAAAGAAGCTTAAATTTCAGAAGTAAACACGATAAATAAAACAAGTATGAATAAAATACCCTGGTGGTGATGCCAATTTTGTTTTGTCAATGTAATTAATATAGGATTTGCAGTTCATTGTTTGAATATGAAAAAAAGCAGTAGGTAATTGAAGCTGCTTGGCTTTTCTCATCCCAGCTGTTCCAACATGAAACACTTGGAAGTATGCCCTCTTGCTGTGCTCGTGTGAGTAAGCATTTTTTAGATATGTGAGATATTCAAATCAAGTTAGAAAATCATCCATCACCATTGTTTGGCAAAATTTCCATCTTTCATCGAATAATGTTCCAAATCTGGTCTAACAGAGACAATGTTTATTACCAACATCTTGTAAAAAAATTATTAGAATACTTTCGTTAGTAGTGTTCAACCGAATACAAACAAAACTGCGCAAATGTATTATGCATGACATGAACTAGCAATTTATAGAACTTGTATTTAGGTGTAGCCACATATAAATCAAAGTTATGACTAAAATTCCTCACTGATGCCGTCAGTGTAAAAGCCAGAAACTAAAAGTGGAAATACCGTTTTTTTCACGAACAATAATATGATCCGTACAGCGGCCTGTCGTGTTTCAATTTGATAAGACTATTCGTGCTTCCAGCTTCGACGAGTGGTTTAAATTTCAGCAGCCCTTAGCGGCTAATCTAATGCTTCACCGTCACTTCGAAGTGACGGTTTTATAGAACTGTGCTACTGGGCGTGAAGTCGCACGCTGCCAGTCCACCATTAACAAAGCACACCAGAGCTTCACCCTCGCCGTGCCAAGAACCTACGCCGTACCCAGCTGCAGGCTACCGTCTTTATTCACGTGTTACCTGCTACTCACATTTCTACAGTTTCTTTTAGTATGTTAACCCATTAACAACTGTATTACTATCATAATGAACCTCAAGCAGTCGACTTATAGAAGTCACAATTGCCACTAAGAATCCAACAATGACACAAACAACATTTCTGCACACTGAAATTACTAATTAACACAGTATCTTTATTCAATTCAAAATTATATAATTATGGAACTTAACAGCGAGATATTTAGTCACTTCACAAGACCGTAATTGTAACACACTCGTTATAAATGGATGATAATAAATTCCAGTTGATGTTTTGATAACAAATATTCTGAAATCAACCAATATGCACACAATAACAATCAATACTCATCCGTAATCGGAAACCTACACTATTTGCCTGGAATAAAAATTCATGTAGCCATATAAGTAAACATTAAGCATTCCACGTACATAGTCACAGGAGTTATATGGAAATATCTTCATTATCTGGTGCCGCAACTTTAATTGTCATTTTGTCTATCGAGACGCTAAAAGCATTCATCCTCTACTTTTCTATATCCACGTGGATTCTCCTTAGGATCAGTCTATATACTATTTCCGTAATGAAACCTTCACTACCAGAAAGTTTCAAAGCAGTGTATACTCAGCTGCAGGATTCAAGATGCGTTATAGGAAGAACTCCTCGGCTGTGCGTAATTAATTCTACGCGGCACGCTTTCTCTCAGGAGATCAGATCCAAGAAGTTAGGTAGAAGAATTACTGAACAGTGTGGAAAGTAGGAGAGAACGACTAGCAAACGGAAATTGTGTAATGGGCTGTGTGACACATCTGGATATCACACTCCGTAACAGCACTTTTCGTGACAGGTAAAGATCCACGTTCGAAGTCTGTCCTAGTACATCATTTTCACCTGTCACAGGCAGCTACCATACTTTTCACTATACCACACAGCATTTCCGCGACTTCATGGAATCATGCACCTAGGACATAAGGATTAATTATGCAAAAATAAAGATGAGAGGTTTCATTCAAAAATGGTTCAAATGGCTCTGAGCACTATGGGACTTAACTTCTGAGGTCATCAGTCCCCTAGAACTTAGAACTACTTAAACCTAACTAACCTAAGGACATCACACACATCCATGCCCGAAGCAGGATTCGAACCTGCGACCGTAGCGGTCGCGCGGTTCCAGACTGTAGCGCCTAGAACCGCTCGGCCACTCCGACCGGCGAGGTTTCATTAGAAAAAAACTTAAACAACGAGTACGATCTAGGAACCTAATGATAATATCGTTTCCATAAGATTCCTCATAAGCACTATATTTTAGTCAGAGATCCACTATCATCGATTACTGTAGATCCATCCATTTAAATCCATTTAAACTATACTTATTTCGCACCTATCACTTTTTAATTCTTTGTTTAACCAAAGATCAGGTTGAAGCTAGAATGAAATTTTCACTCTACAGCGGAGTGTGCGCTGATATAAAACTTCCTGGCTGATAAAAACTGTGTGCCGGACCGAGACTCGAACTCGGGACCTTTGCCTTTCGCGGGCAAGTACTCTACCAACCGAGCTACCCAAGCATGACTCCAGTCCTCACAGCCTTAATTCCGCCAGTACCTCGTCTCCTACCTTCCAAACTTCACAGAAGCTCTCCTGCTAATCTTGCAGAACTAGCACTCCTGGAAGAAAGGATATTGCAGAGACATGACTTAGTGACAGCCTGAGGGATGCTTCTAGAATGAAATTTTCACTCTTCAGCGGAGTGTGCGCTGATATGAAACTTCTTGGCAGATTAAAACTGTGTGCCGAACCGAGACTCGAACTCGGGACCTTTGCTTTTGCGGGCAAGTGCTCTTCTGCAAGGTCCGCAGGAGAGCTTCTGCGAAATTTGGAAGGTAGGAGACGAGGTACTGGCGGAATTAAAGTTTGAAGCTGTTAATAAATTCCTTGTATAATCAGAATAATGTTTTTAGGGGATCAGATCGTGGATAACGTAAACCAAATACGACTTTTGGAGGAACCATGAACCATTTCTCTTTTATGTACACTTTCAAAAATGAGACGCAAAAATCTTCAAGTTTCGAACTCAATTTGTAGTTCAGATGCTATCAAAATAATCAGTGATAATGGTTAAGACTGCAGTTTATCCAACATTGTTGTAAATTATACTAACATTTATCTGATTCGGTTAGCTCATAAACTCTATTTGCAATACAGTTTTTCGCATCATTTCTACTGTATTATTGACCGTACTTTGTTATTTTTCCAACGGTGTATCAACAGACAAGAACATTTAGTTACAAAAAACAGCACCATCAGTAACTCATGATGTATATCCTCAAAAAAGTTATTCCTATGAAATAAGAACATTGTTCATTATAAACGAACGTAACCAGTCATAAAGAGCCTTTGACTTATCTTCTTCGAGAGTTATAATGCAGGGAACAAATTTTAACGTGAAACGAAGTGTACACGGTACCGAACGTGGTATTTTGTGAAACCAAAGCGCTGCGTTATGCTACACTCCTGGAAATTGAAATAAGAACACCGTGAATTCATTGTCCCAAGAAGGGGAAACTTTATTGACACATTCCTGGGGTCAGATACATCACATGATCACACTGACAAGACCATAGGCACATAGACACAGGCAACAGAGCATGCACAATGTCGGCACTAGTACAGTGTATATCCACCTTTCGCAGCAATGCAGGCTGCTATTCTCCCATGGAAACGATCGTAGAGATGCTGGATGTAGTCCTGTGGAACGGCTTGCCATGCCAGTTCCACCTGGCGCCTCAGTTGGACCGCGTTCGTGCTGGACGTGCAGACCGCGTGAGACGACGCTTCATCCAGTCCCAAACATGCTCAATGGGGGACAGATCTGGAGATCTTGCTGGCCAGGGTAGTTGACTTACACCTTCTAGAGCACGTTGGGTGGCACGGGACACATGCGAACGTGCATTGTCCTGTTGGAACAGCAAGTTCCCTTGCCGGTCTAGGAATGGTAGAACGATGGGTTCGATGACGGTTTGGATGTACCGTGCACTATTCAGTGTCCCCTCGACGATCACCAGTGGTGTACGGCCAGTGTAGGAGATCGCTCCCCACACCATGATGCTGGGTGTTGGCCCCGTGTGCCTCGGTCGTATGCAGTCCTGATTGTGGCGCTCACCTGCACGGCGCCAAACACGCATACGACCATCATTGGCACCAAGGCAGAAGCGACTCTCATCGCTGAAGACGACACGTCTCCATTCGTCCCTCCATTCACGCCTGTCGCGACACCACTGGAGGCGGGCTGCACGATGTTGGGGCGTGAGCGGAAGACGGCCTAACGGTGTGCGGGACCGTAGCCCAGCTTCATGGAGACGGTTGCGAATGGTCCTCGCCGATACCCCAGGAGCAACAGTGTCCCTAATTTGCTGGGAAGTGGCGGTGCGGTCCCCTACGGCACTGCGTAGGATCCTATGGTCTTGGCGTGCATCCGTGCGTCGCTGCGGTCCGGTCCCAGGTCGACGGGCACGTGCACCTTCCGCCGACCACTGGCGACAACATCGATGTACTGTGGAGACCTCACGCCCCACGTGTTGAGCAATTCGGCGGTACGTCCACCCGGCCTCCCGCATGCCCACTATACGCCCTCGCTCAAAGTCCGTCAACTACACATACGGTTCACGTTCACGCTGTCGCGGCATGCTACCTGTGTTAAAGACTGCGATGGAGCTCCGTATGCCACGGCAAACTGGCTGACACTGACGGCGGCGGTGCACAAATGCTGCGCAGCTAGCGCCATTCGACAGCCAACACCGCGGTTCCTGGTGTGTCCGCTGTGCCGTGCGTGTGATCATTGCTTGTACAGCCCTCTCGCAGTGTCCGGAGCAAGTATGGTGGGTCTGACACACCGGTGTCAATGTGTTCTTTTTTCCATTTCCAGGAGTGTATTATTGATTACGTTAAGGGGAATGTGACGGGGAATTTGACTGAACAACAGTTGGAAAACGCCTCGTAGCCAATTTGACAACAATAGTTCGAAGAAGCCAAAAATGAAATCCAGCACGCCATACAGAAGCAGCTGCCTTCTAGTAATGTCATGAGAAGATCATGACGAAATGCAAAGTGATGCAGACAAGATACCGGCAAGGCGCGAAAAACTGCAATTAACCATAAAGAACAAAATGTGTGAAGCCCTTCCTCCACATGAGTACAAAAAAATGTCCGTTAAATTTCTGTTATGGGATAAACCACATGAATATTAAGATTGTCGGTTCGACTAAATACCTAGGAATTACAGTTACGAGGAACTTAAACTAGAAATATTGTGGGGAAGGCGAACAAAAGACTGGTTTTTGTTGGCAGAACACTTAGAAGCTGATACAAATATAAAGAGACTACCTACACTACGCTTGCCACTCCTTTTGTGGAGTACTGCTGTGAGGTATGGCATCTGTATCAGATAGGATTCACGGAGGATATCGAAAAAGCTCAAAGAATGGCATCTCGTTTAGTATTACCGCTAAATATGGGAGAGAGTGTCACGGATACTACAGGCGAGTCGGGATGATGATAATCATTAAAACAAGTCCATTTTTCGTTGCATTTTTCCAAAGTGCTGGTCTAGTATGGGTCGGCTGAAGAGTAGCCTGAAAGTAATTCCATCTCCCTTGCCAAACACTTAAGTGTTATTTGGAGAGTTGTCATGTGGACGAGGTCAAATTAAAAAATTATGTATCATTAGTCTACATCTACGTCTAAACTCTGCAAACCACTGTGAAGTACATCGCAAAGGTTATGTTCCACTCTACCAGTCATTACGGTCTTTCCCTGCTCCATTCATGTATGGAGTGCGGCAACAACAAGTGTTTAAATGCCTCCGTGTGCACTGTAACTAAACTAGTCTTGTTCTCACGATCCATATGGGAACGATACGTATGGGGTTGTAGTATATTCCAGGTTCTTCATTTGAAGCCGTTGATTTTGAAACTTTGTAAGTAGGCTTTTCCTCTGGATGGTTTACGTCTATCTTCAAGAGCTTGCCAGTCCAGTTTCTTCAGCATCTCCGTGGCACTCTCTCACTTATCAAAAAAACAAGTGTTAATTCGTGCTGCCCTTCTCTGTATACGTTCAATATCCCCTGTTAGTCCTGCCTGGTACGGACCCCATACACTTGAGCAAGATTCTAGGATGTGTCGCAAGTGTGACTTGTAAGCAATCTGCTTTGTAGACTGATTTCATTTCCCCAAAATTCTACCAATAAATCGAAGTCTATCACTTGCTTTACCCACGACTGAGTCTATGGGATCATTCCATTTCATATCCGTACAAAGTGTTACATCCAGGTATTTATATAAGTCATCGATATCCTAGTTGTGACTCATTAATGTGATACGTATATGCTACTACGTTTCTTGTTTTTTTTCATTTTATAAAGTGCTCAGTCTTAGGTTTATGAACGTTTAAAGCAAGTTGCCAATTTTTGCACCTCTTTGAATTCGTATCGAGATGTGACTGAATATTTATACAGCTCCTTGCATGCAGTACTTTATTATAGGCAAATGCATCATCTACAAAAAGTCTGAGGTTTCTACTAATATTGTCTGCAAAGTCATTAATACACAATACTTCCCTGGGACACACCCGAAGTTACTTCTACATCTGTCTGTAATATCTCTTTATATTCGATGAATTATTCTGATACAATTCTACCCTTGAATGACATTTACTTATTTTCTATCTTCATACTCGCAGAATCCATGCGCAAAGTAGTTTCATACAATAGCTATGCCATGAGCGCATAATTATTCTTTGTAGTACTCTCTCTGGTGGTTGTTAGAAAAAGCTTCCGAGATTATCTTCGTGCCGATTAGCCTGAGCATTTTTTGAAGAATTGTAATCTGAATATTGAGATTTATGACAAAAGATAACTGATACGAAATTGTACGATTAAAAGGGAAATATATATAGATTGCTCCTTCATACAAAAGGTGTGTATTTGACATTTGAGAATTAATGATATTCATCGATATATTGCGTAGTTGTTAATCTGAAGGGAACTTCCGAAAGACTGAATAAGAACCTGCATTTAATAATACAAGAGCTCCATTACTTCTTCGGAAGGTTAAACTTCATCAAAGCCAAATATCCGCTTCATCTGAGGTTTCCCGACTGATTATACAACACTCCCAAAATTACGAGGCATTTTATTTGTACAGATTAGCAGACTGCCGCAAAGCACGAGCCTGCAGAGAAGAAGAATCATCGCCTGATTTCATTCTAACAAATAAAATTTCTGAATCATTTTGAGTGACTGAGTTATGATTGTGTTTCCTGTTATGAATGATTGATTGCTCGAACGAATTGAGATTTACATAACTACATAATTACATAGATAGGAGGAAAAATTACATGTCGATATCTCTCCATATTTCCGTATTTCCAGAAAGCAATTGACATGGTGTCCCGTTGCAGGCTGTTAACGAAGGTACGAGCATATGGAATAAGTTCACAGATACGTTGAATGACTCGAAGACTTCTCAAATAATATGACCCAATATGTTGTGCTTGACGGCGGGTGTTCATCGAAGACAAGGATATCGTCAGGAGTGCCCCAGGTGTGTGATAGGGCAGCTGTTGTTCTTTCTATACATAAATGATATGCCGGACATGGTGGGCAGCAATCTGCGGTTGTTTGATAACGATGCATTGGTGTACGGTAAGGTGTCGAAGTTGAGTGACTGTAGGAAGATACAAGACGACTTACACAAAATTTCCAGTTGGTGTGATTAATGGCTGCTAGCCCTATATGTGGATAAATGTAAGTTAATGCGGATAGGCGGGAAGATCAAAGTAGTAATGTTCTGATACAGTATTACTAGTGTCCTGCTTGAAACAGTCAAGTCGTTTAAATATCTGAGAGTAACGTTACAGATCGATATGAGTGGAACGAGCATGTCCGAACTGTGGTAGGGAAGGCGAATGGTCGACTTCGGTTTATTGCGAAAATTTAAGGAAAGAGTGGTTCACCAGTACAGGAGACCGCATATAGGACGCTGGTTCGACCTGCTCTTGAGTTCTGCTAGAATGCTTGGGATCCGTAGCAGATCCGATTGAAGGAAGACACTGAAGCAATTCCGAGGCGGGCTGCTTGATTTGTTACCGGTAAGTTCGAACAACACCTAAGTGTTACGGACGTGTTTCGGGAACTCAAACGGAAATCCCTGAGGGAAGACGACTTTCTTTTTGAGACACACTGTTGAGAGAATTTAGAGAACCGGCATCTGAGGCTGACTGCCGAACTATTCTACTGCCGTCAACATACATTCTGCGGAAGGACCACGAACATAAGAGATGAGAAATTAAGGCTCATACGGAGACAATCGTTTTTCCCTCGCTCTATTTGCGAGTTGAACAGGAAAGGAAATGACAAGTAGCGGCACAGGGTACCCTCCGCCACGCACTGTACGGTGGTGTGCTGAAAATCTATGGAGATGTAGATGTAGAATTTAACTTGCTGCGTCCTCCTTAATTCTCAATCCCGCCACAAATTTGGCTTGATATTTTCTGACAATTGCCCTTGAAATTCCCTACAAGATTTTACTACCAACTTCTTGCATCTCTCAAAGACACCGGAAGGTTCTTCTGGCTTGAGATCTGGTGCCATATACTGAAATTTATAATCCAAGTACGCCAGCCTGGGTGGCCGAGCGGTTATAGGCGCTATAGTCTGGAACCGCGCGATCGCTACGGTCTATACTTCTGCTAATAAGCGTAGATATGGTACTGAGTCAAATGCTTTACTAAAACCAGGAAATACTGCGTCTACCTGATTGGCTTGATCCAACGCTTTTCTTAGGTCAATGTGAAAAGTGTGAGCTGTGTTCCACATGATCGATATTTTCGGAATCCATACCGCTTGACATGGAGGAGGTCATTGTGTTCGAGATATCTCATTATGTTTGAGCTTAGAATATGTTCCAAGATTCTACAACAAATCGGTATCAAGGATACTGGACTGTAGCTTTGTGGATCACTTTTAAGACCCTTCTTGTAAACAGATGTGCCCTATGCTTTCTTCCAATTACTTGGCGCAGTTTTTTATAGGAGGTAGCAACGATAATTTATAGTTAAATATAGGGCTAACTCAGCCACAAATTCAGTATAATAGAATATAGGGATTTCATGTGGCCTTGGGCCTTAATTCAATTTTAACGCCGGCCGGTGTGGCCGTGCGGTTCTAGGCGCTTCAGTCTGGAACCGCGTGACCGCTACGGTCGCAGGTTCGCATCCTGCCTCTGGCATGGATGTGTGTGATATCCTTAGGTTAGTTAGGTTTAATTAGTTCTAAGTTCTAGGCGACTGATGACCTCAGAAGTTGAGTCGCATAGTGCTCAGAGCCATTTGAACCATTCAATTTTAACTATTTCCGTTGTTTCCCAACACCACTGACACACAAACACTTATTTCACTCATTTTTCAGTAGTACGAAGATTAAATTAGGACAGTGCTTCCAGCTTGTCTTTGTAAAGGAACATTTGAAAATGGAGTTAAGCATTTCTGCTTTTGCTTTACTACTCTCAATTTGAGGTCCTGTCTCATCCACGAGCAGGTGGCCATTAACTTTGCTGCCGCTAACAGCCTTTACATACGATAAGATTTCCTTTGGCTTTTGTAAAACATCAGTAGACGAATTTCTGCTGCGGAAGTCACTGAAATCTTAACGCATTACTTTCTTGACAGTCAAACGCGTTTCATTCATCATCTATGTCTATAACCCTCTGCTTTGTTTTAACATATCATGCAATAGTTTGTGTTTCTTTATAAATTTCTTTACAGTGACTGTATACCATGTGGGGCTCTACCATTATTAACGGTTCGACTGCGTACAAATCTACCCAACGGGTTGTCAACTATTCGTTTAAATTTGAACTGTAGTTCCTCTACATGTTAATGTCCTCTGATAAAAGCTTCACGGTCCTCATTAAGATGTGAAACTGTCCTTTTATAAATACGTAGTCTTTTGAATATATGCACCTTTCTACATGTATTGATTTGCGCGTAATACCTTCGCAATCATTGTTGCCACAACTGGGTCGTGGTCACTGATACCAGTTTCGCTGAGGACATCCTCAAGCTGGTCAGCTCTGTTTGTTGCCAGTAGACGAGAGTTGGGTTCCGAACCATCAGTTCTAAGTGGTTTTCAGAAAAGCCATTCAGCAGTGTTCAACAGGATGTCTTGTCCTGCCCACCACTAAAAAAACTGCAATTTCCAATTGATTGTTGGATGATTAAAGTCTTCACCATTGATTACAGTATGATTGGGGAGCTAAGTACAAGTGACCTGCAGTTTTCTCTAAAATTTTCGGTTACATCAAGGGGTGAGTCCAATGGTCGACGGTTTGATGTCCATTCCTGATACTAAGTCTTGCGTGAGTCCTTACAGTAGCGTTTATTGTATATTGTTTTCGACGCCAATTTCGTGACTGTAGTTTCTTTGCTTTGTGTTTTAACGTCTAACGTTCCTTCATTTGTTAGTCATTTGCTATCGGCTATGTAGGCACGTACCGGAACGCCTAGTGTGTGATCTACAGTCGCAATAATAAATGCTTAAAAATGTACAGCTGTGTGCTGCTTCTGATGACGTCCACTGTTTGCAATGTACATTTTAAAGAGGTTAGTCGTACGTTTTTCCCCTGACTTTTTGCTGGCTTTTATGAGTCTCATAATGAAACCAGTCTCTCGTTACATTAAGCCACTTTAAACTATAGGATACACTCCACGACCAGATCAACGCGTTCAATCCCAACGACTCGTATGCAACGTAATATCTCGTTCTTAAACAAACGAAACCTAATCCACGTTCTGAACAACCAAAACTAAAGTGACGTTGAACTGAAAAACTACTAGGAATACAGGGACCGGCCGATGTTGCATGATGATTTAATTTTCGTCTTGCAGCGGACTGTACTACCCAGAAATTCCGATTGCAAGTAGTCTGTCGCTACCAATACCAGCGATCTTTCCAACATTGTAGTCTGTATTACCACAGATGAATCATTCTCAATTATAGTAAAATATACCTTCGTCTTGTTTTCACTTACCACTGTCAGCACTTCATTGCTTTATGAGATTCTCTAATGTGAGGCTCAAAATATTATGTCAGTAGTGGGACACTATATGTTAACCACATTACCTCTGTTTAATATTTCTTAAGTTATATGAGTTACAGTGTTCAGTAACCACACAGAAGAAAGTATTATTTAAAATTATCAAGCAATCGAGTGCCAACATAATCGACCTGCCCACACCATTCCCAACTGTCACGTACGAATCCCTAATCCCTCTAGATCCACTACGACTGATTACTGAACTGAGCTGAATTAATCTCTCGGCGGACGAACACGGCACCTCCGTGATTTATATTGCGATGTGTAGGTCATAGTTAAATCCGTGCCACATGTCACAGCATTAAAACTACTCATGGGATCGACTAAAAGTTTCTTGGCTATTTTCTTAACGGCTGCCGCTCTCATATCATATCGCCAAGCAGAATTATTTATAAATGCTAAGAATTATCAGTTTTGAGTACTCTCTACGTTTAGTAAATACCCACTATCATTCTAGGAAATAAAAAAATGACTCATTTGCTGCACAATAAGAATTCTCAAATAATTACTAAAATTACAAACTAAGCAGTCTAGAAGGGCAATTCAGCAAAATTTACGTGTTAGGTCACAGGAAAATTTTTTGCCTCTGGTGTGCAACGTTAATTTTGCTAATACGTCGGACTGGTTCCTATTGTAACCCATACAATCAGATCTGAGGATGATTCTAGTGGAAACGAAAACGGTCATTTAAAAAGAATGGTGGAATGTAGACGGACTCCCTAAATTTCTGTGCACAGAATTAAGGTATTCGGATTGTCCATATACTCGGGTGATGGCAAATATACATCCTGAGAGTACGTCAAGATGATTTTCTCACCTTAAGCATCATTAGAGAGCCATTTTAGGCCAGATGATGAGACGGAGAAGACCTGCAAAATGCGATCATAATTATGTTGGTGAGGCAACTTCGAGGTGTCCGTAACAGAAGCGCACACAACTTTTCGTTTTATGAGAACTGATTGACGGTTCTCTCCGAAAACAGTATGTCACTTTTTGGAAAACATACAGTGTGAGTCACTAACTATTGCCTCCTAGAATATTTCCGAAAGTACGATAGTAGCTGAAAAGTTTGTGGGACAAAAGTTGCATGGGACAACAGGGGCAATAATACGACGTTGGTTTTTTGTTGCTACGTGAGGTCGCTTCAGAGATATGGTCAACTTGTTATTTTTTTCTTTTTAAATGGGACGCTATACTTTGGTACTTCTTTTCTGATAGCTGCTATCGAGAGATGATTTTCTCACCTTAAGCATCATTAGAGAGCCATTTTAGGCCAGATGATGAGACGGAGAAGACCTGCAAAATGCGTATATCGAGTGATGTGTAACAGTAACGTCTTTGAAGGTTAACGAAGGTCAAAAGAGTGGCATGAACGTCCATTTACAGAAGCCGTTCCAAGTGATGACCATTGGTATCAATGCAGCGCTGCATTCTTCTTATTATGGATTGAGTGGGATTCCTTATCACTTCGGCACTTATCGGAGCTCATGCTCTGACAATTCTCTCTCGTATATCGTGCAAATAGTAAATAATCGCCGAATACGGCGTGTCTAGCTAACGTGCCATTGACATGTAAACACCATTCAGCGGTTTCGCAATGCAACAGTAATAGGTACGGTAAGACTAGTATCGTCGGATCAAACGAATGGGAATGATGTATTCCTTCGAGAAATAGGTCGATATGCTTCTCATTTAGGGAGAATGCCAACGAGATTCAGAGAGAGCTAGAGACATATACGCTGAAAGACATCCTCAACGAAATCACCCTAGCCATTGTACATTTAAACATGTGTATGATAAATTGAGAACAATTGAATCTTTAACGCATCGGAAACAAATCCGACAAAGGAAAGTGGCTAAAGAGGAAACGGAAACTGGTACTCTTGCCACTGTGGTTCGAGATCCTTGTGTCGGTTCGTGTCAAATCGCAAGGGAATCTGACATGAGCCAGAGCAGTGTTCTTCGTGTTCTGCATCGCCATAAATATCATCCTTACCATATCAGTCTCCACCAAGAATTAACTGGTACAGATTGTATGCTTCGCATTGAATTCTGCCGATGGGCTCAACTTCAGATTCAGAAGGATGACACATTTATTAATTCGATTTTATTTACTGGCGAGGCTACATTCACGAACCATGGAAATGTTAATTTGCACAACACGCATTATTGAGCAACTGAAAATCCATGTTGTCTGCAGCAAGTTGCACTTCAAAAACCGTGGTCGGTGAATGTGTGGTGTGTGATTATGGAGGACACATTTATAGGCCCCTATTTCATCGAAGGAAATCTTAATGGTAGGTATACATTCCAAGAGAATTGCGTGGTTGAATTATTTCTGAGTTATCTGAGGTGTTTCGATTCTCGTTTGTCGCTTCCAAGAGTAAGCAACAAGTTCCAATGATGTATTACGTAACAATAATTTTAATAATATTTTAAACAACTTGCATTCATTTTCTCTTTACGTAGTCCACAAAGAAAGCTGGTAGCCTCCACAAGTTTCCAAGGTCTTCCAGAACTTCTGCCGGCCGGTGTGGCCAAGCGGTTAAAGGCGCTACAGTCTGGAACCGCGTGACCGCTACGGTCGCAGGTTCGAATCCTGCCTCGGGCATGGATGTGTGTGATGTCCTTAGGTTAATTAGGTTTAAGTAGTTCTAAGTTCTAGGGGACTGATGACCTTAGAAGTTAAGTCCCATAGTGCTCAGAGCCATTTGAACTAGAACTTCTACGTCTTCGTTGCTTATTTCTGTATTTTTTATGGCCGTACATGGATATTTTGAGCTTCTTCGGCATTTTGGAGTATGGTTCTAAACGAGTACAACACATGTTCTGCCTTTTAACTGAAGTCTAACGGTTAGCGAAGCATTTACTAATTCTACAGAGAGCCAAATCCTGATTTTATTTTTTATGCAAGAGAATATTGAAAATGCACGTTCACCTGCAGCATTTGATATGAGCAATGTTAGTGACGCCGCTGCAAAGTAGACAACATCCCAAAATAGGACATCACAACCAGCTGTGTAGCACGTATCTTACGGAACCTCCTTCCCGAAACCTACAATGTTTAATTGGCTGGGCTTTCCATTCCCAGGCGATGTCATCTATTTTACCATTTATCTTTGTACTTCTAGAGCTTGAGACAAGTGGAAGGGCACCTTGTCTGTATTGGGAACTTGTAGTAGAAGGATGAAGTACAGTCATCTTTTGCAAAAGTGCTATATTTTCCGACAATTGCCCTTGAAATTCCCTACAAGATTTTACTACCAACTTCTTGCATCTCTCAAAGACACCGGAAGGTTCTTCAGGCTTGAGATTTGGTGCCATATACTGAAATTTATAATCCAAGTACGCCGGCCTGGGTGGCCGAGCGGTTCTAGGCGCTACAGTCTGGAACCGCGCGACCGCTACGGTCGCAGTTTCGAATCCTGCCTCGGGCATGGATGCGTGTGATGACCTTAGGTTAGTTAGCTTTAAGTAGTTCTAAGTTCTAGGGGACTGATGACCTTAGAAGTTAAGTCCCATAGTGCTCAGAGCCATTTGAACCATATAACCCAAGTACAAAGCTGAAGTATAAATCAGGTGACTTTCAAAATAAATAGCCGAATACATAGCTAGTCAACGTGTACCACAGAATCATTTAACTTTTTTGGGATTGTAGTTAGATATCATAGTTTGATAAAGCAGTTTATATTGGTCCAGTTCCCATCAAGTTTTCCACTTTTAAAACATCGTTTCCAGTTTTGAGTTCAGGACATTATAAATGGTTGGGGCATCACGAGCAGTTAATTGCAGAATGCTATACAGTGTAGTTATAATGCACTTCTTCAAATCAGAAAGCTACCTAAGCAAAATTCAAAGCTGCTTTTGAGTCGTTACACCTGTACTTTTATTAATAATTAAAGAATACGGAACATTTCTTAAATATTCTTGGACGCTAGCACGGATCACATTTTTAATGATCATGGTACATTTTGTGTGATGTATTTTCAAACTTGCAAAGAAATTGAAGGACCTATTATTGGCAGCAGTTGTAACTGATTTACACTATTAGTGGAGGAGTGGTGAGCAACATGAACGGCAACTTTTAAGTCTGCCCTTTTAATACAGTTCTTGATTTCAAGAGGTTTTATTTTTTAGCATGATATTGCTATTTATCCATTTCAAGTTTTTCTTGGCGGTTTTTACTTTTTGCGTTATCTAGCAGATCCTTTTTATGAGCACTATTCACAATAAGCTCTACATTCTTGACCGGATGGGTCAGGGGCAATCCAGCCTGAAAAGCAACGAAGAGGGAGGTAGGTTACTAATTAATAGCAAGCTCCTTATAACATGCATGAAACATATAGAGAGCAGTAATTAGTGTTTATTTTTGCCGATGACATCTTCCGTTAATATTGTACATGTCGAGCTATGTATTCATGCATTCACTCCAAAAATCCATTGCGGGAAAATACTAGGTAGAGAGCAGTAATTAGTATTTATTTTCAACGACGAAACCCTCCATTAAAACTCTGCTTGTTGATCGACGTACTCATGCATTAATTCGAAAACTCCATTCCGGACAAATAGTAATTTTTAATATTCTCTAAAAAACCATTAATTTCCGCATGACGTATTAAGATGTAAATCGTACCAAATAGGCTACAAGGCAAGGTACATAACATCGTCACTGTTCAGCTACGCACATAATATAAAAAAGAAAACAGAGATAAACGAACCTTTCAGCAAGGGATGTGATTGTCACGTTTCGGTGTATCTCTGGAAATACTTTTTTGTCCCTTGATGCCATTTCACTTAATATATACACAAACTTAAAACGCTTTCAAACATCAGTTCACAAGCTTCACTGTACCGTTCCTCTTTACTGATTGCCTGCTACTTACTCACTTGATCTATACACTCTCTTTGAAGCCCCCGACTGTACGTAATCGGGGTAATCCCCAATTCAATAACAGTTTCAGTTGCAGAAGCGGTCGTAAAGGAGCGGAGCCAACTAAAATTCAGGAATGAAATACATCGGTGTAAGCTGGGACTACAAATTTTTTAATCGACATGCGTTATTCATATTCGGTAAAACCCAAAGAATTCCTCACAAAGCATACTCCCCATGTATTTTCCCCTCTGAAGCACTTAATCCCACTATATTCCCCTCTAAGGCAGCTGATTCCACCAAAATTTAGGGGGAAAGCCCTCAAGGTGGCAAAGTGGCAACACTTTAGCGGAAGGGAGACGAACGCCTAATCATTCTAGTGACGACACGGGTCCCAAATGGGGAAATCCACTGACAAAAATCTACTCTCACAAAGGGCAGACTGTTATGGCCTGACGCCTTGGAACGATCATCTCGTAATCGGTGGTGCTGTTCAGCTGTTTGCGTGCTACTGTCGTGAGCACCTACGGAATACGGTTGAAGGAAGGTGAGGCCACAGGTAGGCGACAAGGTGTTGGATGTCCACGACTCATCTCAGAACACGGAGTAGCAGGCTTGCGCAGTAGGCAAGGACGTGTGGCAAACCTAACGACAAAGTACAGCACTGGTGCAAGATTTTCGGAAGACACCACCCAGCGTACATTTTCAACATACTGTTCAACAAAAGACGAACCTATGTGTTTCTATGCTGACTGAAGGATGTCGTCAATTACAATCGCTGTGGGCACGGGATCGTCGCTATTGGCCTGCGGGTCAACGGGAATGTGTCACCCGGTCGGATGAACCTCGTTTGTTGTTACACCGGACCAAATGCGTCAGAATGTGCCACCATTCAGGCGAAAAGCTGAGTAGTTAGTCAGTTAGCGAGTCAGTTTATAGGTATACATGATCAGTGTTAACATTAATCAACACATCACTTTTTGTTCGTACTCATGCTATTTTTTATTTCATTCTATTTTATTTTACAGCTAACCAAATTTTAAATAGGAATTAGTGCATGGATTAGAAGGAGTTGTCGAGGAGAAATCATTTTGGGTGAGATTTAAAACTTGCTTTGGTACCCGCCTGACATTTTACAGTACTAAGAAAACGATTAAAAATTTTGGTATTGAAATCCTTCCTGATTCACTGACTGACAATAATATGCTGTTTTGTTGTTGTGGTCTTCAGTCCAGACACTGGTTTGATGCAGCTCTCCATGCTACTCTATCCTGGTTTGATGCAGCTCTCCATGCTACTCTTTCCTGTGCTCTCCATGCTACTCTTCATCTCCCAGTACCTACTGCAACCTACATCCTTCTGAATCTGTTTAGTGTATTCCTCTCTTGGTCTCACTCTACGATTTTTACCCTCCACGCTGCCCTCCAATACCAAATTGGCGATCCCTTGATGCCTCAGAAGATGCCCTACCAACCGATCCCTTCTTCTGGTCAAGTTGTGCCACAAACTCCTCTTCTCCCCAATTCTATTCAATACCACCTCATTAGTTATGTGATCTACCCATCTAATCTTCAGCATTCTTCTGTAGCACCACATTTCGAAAGCTTCTATTCACTTCTTGTCTAAACTATTTATCGTCCACGTTTCACTTCCATACATGGCTACACTCCATACAAATACTTTCAGAAAAGACTTACTGACACTTAAATCTGTACTCGATGTTAACAAAATTCTCTTCTTCAGAAACGCTTTCCTTGCTTTTGCCAGTCTAAATTTTATACCCTCTCTACTTCGACCATCATCAGTTATTTTGCTCCCCAAATAGCAAAACTTCTTTACAACCTTAAGCGTCTCATTCACTAATCTAATTCCCGCAGCATCACCCGATTTCATTCGACTACATTCCGTTATCCTCGTTTTGCTTTTGTTGATGTTCATCTTATATCCTCCTTTCAACACACAGTACATTCCGTTCAGCTGCTCTTCCAGCTCCTTTGCTGTCTCTGACAGAATTACAAAGTCATCGACGAATCTCAAAGTTTTTATTTCTTCTCCCTGGATTTTATTTCCTACTCCGAATTTTTCTTTTGTTTCCCTTACTGCTTGCTCAATATACAGATTGAATAACTTCGGGGATAGGCTACAACCCTGTCTCACTCCTTTCCCAACCACTGCTTCCCTTTCATGCCCCTCGACTCTTATAACTGCCATCTGGTTTCTGTACAAATTGTAAATATCCTTTCGCTCCCTGTATTTTACCCCTGCCGCCTACAGAATTTGAAAGAGAGTGTTCCAGTCAACATTGTCAAAAGCTTTCTCAAAGTCTACAAATGCTAGAAACGTAGGTTTGCCTTTCCTTAAGCTATTTTCTAAGATAAGTCGTAGGATCAGTATTGCCTCACGTGTTCCAACATTTCTACGGAATCCAAACTGGTCTTCCCCGAGGTCGGCTTCTACCAGTTTTTCCATTCGTCTGTAAAGAATCTGTGTTTGTATTTTGCAGCCATGGCTTATTAAACTGATTGTTCGGTAATTTTCACATCTGTCAACACCTGCTTTGTTTGGGATTGGAATTATTATATTCTTCTTGAAGCCTAAGGGTATTTCGCCTGTCTCATACATCTTGCTCTCTAGATGGTAGAGTTTCGTTAGGCCTGGCTCTCCCAAGGCTGTCAGTAGTTCTAATGGAATACGCCGGCCGGGATGGCCGAGCGGTTCTTGGCGCTACAGTCTGGAACCGCGCGGCCGCTACGGTCGCAGGTTCGAATCCTGTCTTGGGCATGGATATGTGTGACGTCTTTAGGTTAATTAGGTTTAAGTAGTTGTAAGTTCTAGGGGACTGATGACCTCAGAAGTTAAGTCCCATAGTGCTCAGAGCCATTTTTTCTAATGGAATGTTGTCTACTCCTGGGGCCTTGTTTCGACTTACGTCTTTCAGTGCTCTGTCAAACTCTTCACGCAGTGTCATATCTCATATTTCATCTTCATCTAGATTCTCTTCCATTTCTATAATATTGTCCTCAAGAACATCGCCCTTGCATAGACCCTCTATATACTCCTTCCACCTTTCTGCTTTCCCTTATTTGCTTAGAATTGGGTTTCCATCTGAGCTTTTGATATTCATAGGAATGGATCTCTGTTCTCCAAATGTCTCTGTAATTTTCCTGTAGGCAGTGTCTATCTTACCCCTAGTGATATGTGCCTCTACATCCTTATATTTGTCCTCTAGCCATCCCTGCTTAGCCATTTTGCACTTCCTGTCGATCTCATTTTTGAGACAATAATATAATGAATAATAAAAATTTATTTTCCTCTAGTGTTGTAGGTATGGATACCACTATTCTCCTCAAACGTCGATGGATTATTTATGGCGAATTTCATTAGCAGATATATGCATTGTGACTGTATATTTAAAATGATCAACTCCTGGAAAAGGTGCCTACATGATAACCACAGATGAATAACTTACACATGCACCACTTCATGGATGTAGGCCCGTGGTGGTAGTATTATGTTATGGGGGAGAGTCACCTGGGCCTCCATGGGACGTGTGGCAGTAATCGAAGGTACCGTGACAGCTGTGGAGTACGTGAACATTACTGTGGAGTCCCTGCATCCCCTCACGCTTGATGTCTTCCGCGACGCCGATGGCATCATTCACAACAAGACCACTGTCCGTGTCAAACGCCATAAGCGTGCTACAGTGTTTTGAGAAGCGTAATAGTGAACTCTCATTAGTGTCTTGGTCACTAAATTTGCCTGGTTTGAACCTGATGGAACACATTTGGTCTCTGTAGGGCGACATTTCGGCGCTAACAAACCACCAGACCAATGACGGAAATTAAGTGGCCTGTGCGTAGAAATGTGGTGCTATGTACCTCGACTAACCGCCAAGAACTAGTTGGTTACATACTCATGAATTCAATTCACCGGGAACACTTATGGGGGATTATTTTACCACCGGGATATCTTACGTATGCTGATGTTACCGCGATTAAACCACGCATGTCCCCTGCGAATGTATCGGCTGTAGTTCCCCCTTGCTTCCGAGCATGCCGCGGTATATAATGACTGTACTGGCTAATGACACAAAGCCAGAGCGTTAATCCAGTCTGTTGTCGTCGTGACAACTGAAAAGGTTGCTGTGCCTCTTCAGAAACCGCACTTTCATCGGTCCTCTCGACAAAGGCCGTTGTGACGCGGTCGCACCTTCAGTAAGACAGTCTGCGTTTTGAGGCGCACAACTCATGACTTCGCATCAAGACCCATGGTTCGCAGGATTGAGGGGCAGGCGAGAAATGTGCCATGTCTTATGGTATCATATTTTTGGGGACCTCTAAGCGTTCGCAAAGACTATTCTTAGCCCAGAAAAATCAGCTATAAAAGAACGCTGCGTTAGTTCGCGTTATTCGGGCAGACCATTAATTTTTGGTGTGTGTCATGAACGCATTTGTCATGATCTGCAACATTCACTGAATGTACTCTAGGCAAAAGAACTGTTTGCAGTCGGATAACACTTTGTTGAACAGTGTTCAGAAATGATGCTGTTATCCACAGTCTCTGTTTCCAGTGGTCTTCAAGCAAAACTAAAGCATGCGAACACTAAACAAAACATCAAATATAACTCGAAAGATTTTCTTGTATCACGTTACTTTTATTCTGTTGTGAAATTCACGCAGTATTTTACAGACTTTTAGCGTAATGTATTACTTATTTCAATGCCCTATCCCTTGTATCAAACCTGGCGGTGTGGCCGAGCGGTTCTAGGCGCTTCAGTCTGGAACTGCGAGACCTCTACGCTCACAGGTTCGAGTCCTGCCTCGGGCATGGATGTGTGTGATGTCCTTAGGTTAGTTAGGTTTAAGTAGTTCTAAGTTCTAGGGGACTGATGACCTCAGATGTTAAGTCCCATAGTGCTCAGAGCCATTTGAACCATTTTTGAACCTTGTATAAAATTTCCGCATTTTTACAAAAATTTCTAATTACTTTTTTCGGCAGCGTGTAAATTAATTAGTGAGCCGTCTGCTGTAAGAGTAGTTTTGGCTCATATGGTCTAACGTAACTTTAAAAATAAATAAATGACGGTACTCGTGCAGCGAATGTATCAGAACTACATAGACAGTCTCCGGCCGACGATTGTGGCATATAAAACTCACACACCACTGGATAAAAAAAAGTAAAAAACTGATTGGCATTGAACGTACTGACAGGATTTCGTTAGTTCTATTAAAAGTAATCATGTTGGTAACGTACTGATCTGACTATTTTCTTTCATTACATTTTATTCGTAACCTTAGCCATGTTGGTGTTGTAGTCTCGGATACAAATCGAAAGAAGTTTCCTTCATATGCTACGGTAAACGACGGCCCTTCTGACCACTTTCCTGCAGTCCTGCTTCACTGACGCTCAGTGTTCGTAGAATTGGAAAGTTGAGAGACTCTAAGAACGGTTTCGACAAGTGGGAGAAGCAATCTGCTGTGTCAGAGACTTGAGCAGTACGAAAGCTGACGAAGAAACCGCAGGATGTAATATTCAGCTAAAATTCGTATGCATGTAGGGAACAGTAGACACATTAGTAAAGTAGAGAGTCATACATGCAGTGAATGGACTTTGATGATTTCATTGCAAACAATACGAACACAAAATTTATAGGAATTAGACAAGAAGCTGTAGAAAACTGCTTAGAGTAAACAAATTGTTCGCTGTCTGGAAATACGGTGGTTTTTATACTTCGTCTCTAATGAGTTAGACGTCAAGAAGATATTAAACTCTCACCTACCTCCCTACGTTCTTTGCATCTTGAGTTACGTTTGAAGCATGTCTCGAATTACTTTTTCCATTTAATTTCCTGCGACATTCACATACTTTTTAAACTTAGGTAAGTGTTATTTTTATACCATAACCGCTATAGTATTTCGTCTGTTGTCTCTACAACAATAGTTCTTCTTGATACTGGATGGAAGTTTCATATCAAAGTTAGTGTAGAATCGATGTTCCTAGGAGTAAGTAGCGGCCTTTACGATGGCTGAGACAGAATTTCCACAGGCAACGGTTTTCGTGTGACATGCACAGTCTGTGGGAGGACATTACCACGAGTAAAACAAATTATAGCTTATACGTAGTTATTTCACGAAGAACCACACTTGACGCTTTCAGACAATGTTCACGCACTGTGACGACTACACCCTTTATGAAATAGAGGAAGTCTATCCACAGTTTCGAATACGGGCAACATCAAACTGTAGGCTGGAATAACGACATTGTAAATTTGTGCCGGACCGAAACTCGAACCTGGATTTCCCGTATGTCGGATGCACGCATGTACGAAGGAACATTACAACGTACTTATTCCAAATACAGGCACTACAATATCGTATTCATCAGCCGCTACCAGGCTAGCAACTTTCGATTCAATGGCTCCCAAGTACGGAAATTACAATAAGTGTACGACTGCAGGTTAATGACACATGGACGACGACATATGGAAGTTTGGGGCTGGTTAAGAAACGTGCACAAATAGCTGAAGTTATTAAAGCGACCACTCGTGACAAGCGGGACCTCTGGATTCGAGCACCGGTCCAAGATAATTTTTCGGATGTAATCATTCCAATGTTCATAAAGTTCGCTTTCCATTAAGTGCCTGGATCTTTTCTTCGGGCTTTTGACTGATTCCGCCAATGACTGCGAAAGGCTTTCCATTGGTTTCATCGTGAACAATACTTCTTGATAATGGAAGTTATAGAAAATGATAACGCTGCCGACTACGAAACACAGGTTTCTTCTTAGTTCTAATAAACCACTATCTTTACTTCGCGGATAATCCTTGTACTACACTAACTGAATTAGTAGAAACGTTGTGTCATTTTTCCATGCTTATGATGAAGAAAGTGTTTGTAATTACAGCTTTTGCTATGGTGTTACGAGAAAATATTACTATGAGATTTAAAGAGAAATAGTTCGAAATGCTCTGTTTTTGAGATGTACGCCTCAATAAGGGCGAGTGCTTACATTTATTGTACGCGAAACGAGAAACCCTACCCAATAATGATCAGTTTCTTTGGTGCTGTGCTAAGTCAACCTGTAAGCTTCTTCATATTTAAAAATTGTGCAGAAGTTTATACACTTTGTGTGAAGTTACAAATACAACGCCTCTATATAAATTCTGCCTCTGCTGTGGTGACTAAAAAGCTACAGGCACGCACAGCAGCCGTGCGACTCGCAGCCACCCATTTCGCAAGATGAATCTCCTAGCTCAGCGACACCGTCGCCTGCATAACTCACCTGCATGAGTTCCTCAGACGTTGGTCTCCTTCTGCTGACACAATGGTATACTTTGAATTAAATAATATGCTTCGGAGGCACTTGGTCGGCTAGCAAATACACTACTGGCCATTAAAATTGCTACAGCGAGAAGAAATGCAGATGAGAAAAGGGTATTCATTGGACAAGTATATTAAACTAGAACTGACATGTGATTACATTTTCACGAAATTTGGGTGTATAGATCTTGAGAAATCAGTACCCAGAACAAAAAACTCTGGCCGTAATAACGGCCTTGATTTGCCTGGGCATTGAGTCAAACAGAGCTTGGATGGCGTGTACAGCTACAGCTGCCCATGCAGCTTCAACACGATACCACAGCTCATCAAGCGTAGTGACTGGCGTATTGTGGTGAGCCAGTTGCTCGGCCACCATTGACCTTTCAGTTGGTGAGAGATCAGGAGTATGTGCTGGCCAGGGCAGCAGTCGAACATTTTCTGTATCCAGAAAGGCTCGTACAGGACCTGCAACATGCGGTAGTGCATTATCCTGCTGAAATGTAGGGTTTCGCAGGAATCGAACGAAGGGTAGAACCACGCGTCGTAACACATCTGAAATGTAACGTCTGCTGTTCAATGTGCCGTCAATGCCAACAAGAGGTGACCTAGACGTGTAACCAATGGCACCCCATACCATCACGCCGGGCGATACGCCAGTATGGCGATGACGAATACACCCTTCCAATGTGAGTTCACCGCGATTTCGCCAAACACGGATACGACCATCATGATGTTGTAAACAGAACCTGGATTCATCCGAAAAAATGACGTTTTGCCATTCCTGCACCCAGGTTCGTCGCAGGAGCTCCTGTCTGTGGTGCAGCGTCAAGGGTAACCGCAGCTATGGTCTCCGAGCTGATAGTCCATCCTGCCGCAAACGTCGTCGAACTGTTCGTGCAGATGGTTGTTGTCTTGCAAACGTCCCCATCTCTCGACTCAGGGATCGAGACGTGGCTGCACGATCCGTTACAGCCATGCGGATAAGTTGCCTGTCATCTCGACTGCCAGTGATACGAGGCCGTTGGGATCCAGCATGGCGTTCCGTATTACCCTCCTGAATCCACCGACTCCATATTCTGCTAACAGTCATTGGATCTCGACCAACGAGAGCATCAATGTCGCGAAAAGGTAAACCGCAATCGCGATAGGCTACAATCCGACCTTTAACAAAGTCGGAAACGTGATGGTACGCATTTCTCCTCCTTACAAGAGGCATCACAACAACGTTTCACCAGGCAACGCCGGTCAACTGCTGTTTGTGTGTGAGAAGTCGGTTGGAAACTATCCTCATGTCAGCACGTTGGAGGTGTCGCCACCGGCGCCAGCCTTGTGTGAATGCTCTGAAAAGCTAATCATTTGCATATCATAGCATCTTCTTCCTGTCGGTTAAATTTCGCGTCTGTAGCACGTCATCTTCGTGGTGTAGCAATTTTAATGGTCAGTAGTGTAAATACTAACGTAGTGTTGTAAAAACGGAATATATTGTTGAGACCCTGTTCCCTACAGCCGGTCGGAGTGGCCGAGCGGTTCTAGGCGCTACAGTCTGGAACCGCTCACCGCTGCGGTCGCAGGTTCGAATCTTGCCTCGGGGATGGATGTGTGTGATGTCCTTAGGTTAGTTAGGTTTAGGTAGTTCTAAGTTCTACGTGACTGATGACCTCAGAAATTAAGTCCCATAGTGCTCAGAGCCATTTGAACCATTTGTTCCCTACAATTAGGTTGATATGCATAGCATTAGAGTCCCATAATTAAAGTTCCAGTTTAGAAACGCTGTAGAAACAGAACAACGGTTGAGAATTACTTCAAGTTTGAACAGCATATTACTGACAAAAGGGAAAAGTCATGGAACAAAAAAAAATTAACGAAAATTTTACCAATAGACGTAAAAGGGGGCGGGTACAAATGGCAGATGAACCGTGAGTTGATTAGTTGATGATTTGCACATTACGCCATCCGTACTTTCAATGTGTATGACTGCACAAGTTGGGTAGTCAACAGCTGTAGCACAGTTAGTTAGGTAAGTTTTTGTTGTTGCCTGTTCCTGTGTCTGGCCAGGGAATATGACGAACGTGACACTCGTATGAAAACATATAGCTTCAGTATGGTGATTGACAGAGACTTGTGATTTGACTGTGCCTTTTGAGTTATTGGAGTACTGTAATTTTTTATGTTTAATGTGTCATTATTCGTGACGTGGCTGGTTGCTGTCTTCTTCTTTGTAAGAATCAGCCTACATTAATTCTATACAGCCACGGTCTCACCACGTCAGTTTTAGACAAAACAGCATTAGGCATACCTCGCCAGGTACTGAGAAATGTTCACTAATAGTGGCTGGTTGCTGTCTTCTTCTTTGTAAGAATCAAAGTCCATCCACTACGGCGAGATCGTGTCACGTCGGATGGGAAAAACGTTTTTTAATAATCCTGAAGCCAAAAACCGCATAAAAATCAAAATGAGGTTGGTTGTTAATTATCTTGGGGCCAAAATCGGCATAAAAAGGACGGGAGCCTCTGTCCAGAGTAATCGTCTTCCCAACGTTCTCTCTAAGAACTCGCGACACCCACGGCTAATTGAACACAACACAGAAGCGCACTACGATCAGTTGGTCGAATATATGATGCCACATCCACCAAGTTCACATCCTGTCTTAGGTTCGAGCAGGGTGTCACTTGGCTACCATTGGTAAAATGACATTTTACCGTCTCCCCTCACGTCACCCGAATCAGGTTTAAATAAAAGGAAATCCCTCGTCCCATCGCACCTAAAGTTCCACGTGCATTTCCCTCCATTGCATCCGACTGTGGAAGGGGCTGGACCCACCATGGCGAGCCCACCTTGTCCTTGCGCCACGCTGATGGACGGATGTGTACCTCGATTGTTGTCCTCTCCCTCTACTTTCCTTATAACGTTCATTATACTGTCAATAACGTTTTTTTATTGTTCCTCACACTTTTTGCTAATAAAGTTATTTACAAGAAGCGGTAAAAGGCGCGCCTAGAAACCAAGAGATCGCTGGTTGGTTCTCGATCGGATTACCAATTTCTTTTTTTTTTTCTTTTTTTTTTTTTTAAGTGGGCAATATGGATGACTATAATGCGGAGGATCCGGGTTCGATTACCGGCTTTGCCAAGGGTTTTTCCCTGCTGGCAGGACTGGTAAGAGATGCACGCAGCCTCGTCATGCCAATTGAGGAGCTACATGAATGAGAAGAAGCGCTTCACGGTGAGAAAAATCAGCAAAACGGCCGGGAGAGCGTTGTGCTGACCACATGCCCCTCCATACCGCATCCGCATAATGCCGGATGGTAGAGGTTGACACGGTGGCCGGTAGACGTCCCTTGGGCCTTTGGGGCCCGGACGAGGAACTCGTTAGTACAAAAGTTGTAGAAATATACAATATTATTTCTTGTGCGGTAATGCGTTTATACTTTTCAGGTGAATAACAGTAAAGAAAACCAAGTAAAGCATTAAGCCTCAAAATCGCTCAAATTATAGTGACCAGTGACTAGCCACATCCAGAGGGACTTCTTGTAAAATAATGTATGGTAGCAGTTACGGAATATTTATTTCTAAGAGAGTTGCAACTAGTTGAAGAGATTAGTCTTTCGAAGAAAACAGTGTCTCTGGATCCGTGGCAAGCGATTTAGACAGACAGGTCAGGCATAAAGGCGAGACATTTGTTCCATTTTCGCTTGCACAGATATATTCGATTGTGGTCAGATTTCATTATTTGTGCACTGTGTCGATGTAGTGCATGGTGGTAACTGAGGAACCCTAGGACGTGGTACTGCCGGTTGTATGTAAACTGGACATGATATTTTTGACGCTGTTTGGGAATCAGTGGGCTATATCAATCTGCCATGAGACGAGCTCCTTCCTGTAGCCACAGACAATGCACGACAAACGGTCGGTTGTCGTCGGGGTTTCCCTTTTCGTTAAAGGGGGTAGGACATCAAACGGGACGACTTGGAGCAGGAGAAGCACCACAGAACATTTTAATTTCCACTGTCTATACTTTTACAAATAAATTCATAAAACTTTGTCAGCATGACCAGGAAGGATTCAGGATTCGCACTCATGGGACTGAAGTTCAAAAACATAACAAAATAATTTTTTTACATGTGGAATTTCATCATTTTTCAACTTTCTATTGGCTGCATTTGTTGCTTTCGGTAAACTTTTCTTCATAACTAAGAGAGATTCTTCGATGAATTTTGCAAAGCTTTTAAGTCATTCTTACAGGTGTGTGAAACTCTAGAATTTTCCAAATCTATTAAAAATTGACGTAATTAACTACAATGTTTGAGTTTCTTTCCAAACATGAAGTTTAAAATGTAACAGCTCATTCATTTTTTCATAAATTAAATAAATTCTAGAGTGTCATACATCTGTAAATATTATTTTTATGCTGTAAAATTCATCGAAGAAGCTCTCTTACTTATGAAGAAAAGTGTGCCTATAGCAACAAATGCAGCCAATGGTAAGTTAAGAAATGATGAAATTGCACATGTTAAAAAAAATTATTTTGTTATGTTTTTGAACTTCGACTGCCATGAATGTGAATCCTGAATCCTATTTATAGCAACAAATACGGACAATAATAAATGAACAAATGATGAAATTTCACATGTGAAAATTTGTTATTATGTTTTTGAACTTCCACTGCTATGAGTGTGAATCCTGAATCCTTCCTGGTCATGCTGACAAAGTGTTGTGAATTTATCTGTAAAAGTTTAAACAGCGGAAATTGCAATGTCCTGTGGTGCCTCTCCTGCTCCAATCGGCCCGTTAATGTCGTATCCCCTCATAAATAAAACTCAAAATCGAATTCACGAAAAAATTCACAAAGAGGCACTGCGTGCTGAGAGAGTGGGACTTAGTCACGAAATGGAAGCTGTGAATAAGTGCGTGAATTTTGTGCAGTGTTGTGGTGTGATTCATTGTCCGTTCAAATAATTTCTGAAAGATATAGAACCAAAGTAGTAACAGTAGTAAGAGCAGAGTTCGTTGGCTTTGTCGGGGAAAATTTATTTTAGGTTTCCATTTTCATTCGCGAGGAAAACAGACTGACGTAGGACAGAATAAACCACAAACCTAAAATTCACTGTGTGTACGAAATGCTAGTGAAACAGAAAAGGAAGTGTAAACATTGGAAAGAAACACCTGAATCTGTGGGTGAAGTAGTGGTCACAAAACGTAGGTACTTGTAAGTGAATCAGTGTATCTGCTGCAGCCAGGTGACATGTAGGAATCTGAAAGGTTGTTTTAGTAATGGTGAATGAAGTGTACCGGTACGAGCCACAGTCACTGTCAAGCACAATACCTAGGACTTTGCCTTGTGCTGAGACACAGAGTGACGCATTCGCGGTGGCAGCAGCCGATCCGTGGCCAGCCAACCGGTAACGCGAGACTTCCTTGGCGCTGTATTTGCCACACTTGCTAGGAATCAATAGCATAGCGCCGAAAACTAACCATTGTAAATGAACAGTAATGAAGGTTTCTTGTAATCACGAGCTGCCGTCTTCTACTGCACCCTCACCCATCTACAGCAAGGATAACCGCCCACTCCAGGCCATTCTACACACCACGTTATATTTGGCGTCATCAGGGTGTCTTCTTTTACGGTGTTATAGTTAGCTGTTTATTCACCCTCTGAGATTTCACAGAGTACTATCATACATGATATCTTAGCTGAAAAACAGAAATAAAAATTAACCACACTCATGCTCATAAATTAAGGATAATTGCGGAATGTCGTGCCACACAACATGGCACTACACAAAACTGACGCTAATAGCGTAGGCACATAGGGAACACACACGACACAGATTCGTAAGTCCACGTATTGGTGATAAGTTGAGAATACCGTCCCGAAACACATGTGCTACAAAACGCCACTGTTTCCTGAGCATGTACCCCGACATCAATATGAGATATACATACACAGGCCGCACAACGGGTTGGCATACTCTGGATCAGGTGGTCGAGCAGCTGCTGGGGTATAGCCTCCAATTCTTGCACCAGTGCCTCTCGGTGCTCCTGAAGTGTCATAGGGGTTTGAAGACGTGCAGCGATGCATCGACCGAGAGCGTTCCAGACGTGCTCGATAGGGTTTAGGTCTGGAGAACAATCAGGCCACTCCATTCGCCTGATATCTTCAGTTTCAAGGTACTCCTCCACGATGACAGCTCCATGCCGCCGTGCGTTATCATCCATCAGGAGGAAGGTGGAATCCACTGCACCCCGGAAAAGGCGGACATACTGGTGCAAAATGACGTCCCGATACACCTGACCTGTTAGTTCCTCTGTCAAAGACATGCAGGGGTTCAAAAACTGGTTCAAATAGCTCTGAGCAGTATGGGACTTAACATCTGAGGTCATCAGTCCCTTAGAACTTAGAACTAATTAAACCTAATTACCCTAAGGACATCACACACATCCATGCCCGAGGCAGGATTCGAACCTGCGACCGCAGCAGTCGCACGGTTCCGGACTGAAGCGCCTAGAACCGCTCGGCCACCGTGACCGGCCCAAGCAGGGGTGTACGTGCACCAATCATAATCCCACCCTACATCATCAAACCAAGACCTCCATACGGGTTCCTTTCAAGGACATTAAGGGGTTGGTATCTGGTTGCTGGTTGACGCCAGATGAAAACCCGGCGAGAATCAGTGTTAAGACTATACCTGGACTCGTCCGTGAACATAGCCTGTGACCACTGTTCCAATGACCATGTACTGTGTTCTTGACACCAGGCTTTACGGGCTCTCATGGACCAGGGGTCAGTGGAATGTACCTTGCAAGTCTCCGGGCGAATAAACCATGTCTGTTTAGTCGTCTGTAGACTGTGTGTCTGGAGATAACTGTTTCAGTGCCTGTGGTAAAGTCCCGAGCAAGGCTACCTGCAGTACTCCGTGGCCGTCTGCGGGAACTGATGGCGAGATATCGGTCTTCTTGAGATGTTGTGCACTGTGGACGTCCAGTACTGTAGCTCCTGGACACGTTTCCTGTCTGCTCGAATCGTTGCTATAATCGTGAGATCACATTTTGTGGCACACGGAGGGCCCATGCTACGACCTGCTGTGTTTGACCAGCCTCCAGTCGCCCTAGTATTCTACCCCTCATAACATCATCAATATGTGTTCTTTGAACCATTTTCAACACACAGTCACCATTAGCACGTCTGAAATCGTCTGTACACTTACTCGCTGCACCGTACTCTGACATGCACCAACACACCTCCGTATGTGAACTGCTGCCAGCGCCACCGTGCGACGACCACAGGTCAAATTCACCGCATGGTCACACCCCGAGGCGATTTAAACCCGCAAACCTCCCACCAGAGCGTTGTTTTACCATGTATTATCCTTAATTTATGATAATGAGTGTATTTTATGCGTATATTAATATTACCTGATAAAAAATAACATAACATTCATTTGAACATATCACTGGTCACTGCCCATGCTACACACACACACACACACACACACACACACACACACACACACACACTCACGAGTGACATCAGAACTTTGCCGATACGTTGCCCTTCTATTAAATTCTATCTTTTGTTCCACTGGCCCATCAATGACAGAGATGATGAGCTCAAGAAAATGGAAGAGGATTATGAATGTCCATCACAGCTCCTGGGCATAGTTCTTTTTACGGTAACAGTCATTAAATTAAGACAGTTTACTGTAAAATGAGATTTGATTTTTATAAAATTATGTGTTTTTAGTGTTCTCTACTCCGTGTAATCTAAATAACCAATGACTGTGTGATATGAATTATTTAATAAGTATTCTTTAATTGACTTTTAAAAACCCTGACGGAAAAACTGTAACAACAAAAACTAATTAATGTAGAGTAATGAGGTTTCTGGAACACATTTGTTTAAGTGATTAACATTGCAAGATCACAGGAAAATGTAAGCTCGAGATCAACTGTTGCAAATGTGAAATTCTGGTGCATTAATAATCAGTGTAACAGCCAGAATTTAGAAATAAATGCATGCAAACGAGCATGTGTTGTGTTGTACTGGTGCAGGATGTTGGTGTGTGGGATGGAGTTCCATGGCTTTTCCACTTGCTCGGACAGTTCGGGGACAGTTAATGCTGTATGCGGATGACGCTGGAGTAGTAGTCCAATGATATCCCATATGTGTTCGATTGGAAACAGATTTGGTGAAACAGCAGGCCGACACAACACGCCGAAACAACGGCGGTATGTGGACGAGCGTTATCCCGCTGGAAAACACCGCCTGCAATGCTGTTCACGAATAGCAGCACAGCAGGTCGACTCAAAAGATTGACTTACAGTTTTGCAGTCACGGTGCGTGGGGTAACCACGAGAGTGTTCCCGCTGTCATACGGAATCGAATGCCACACCATAACTCCACGTGTGAAATGTGTCTAGCATGCAGACAGGTTGGTTGCAGGCCTTCAACTGGCATCCTTTTAACCAACACACCAACGTCATTGGCATCGAGGCAGAACCAGCTTTTATCAGAAAACACAACAGACTGCACCCTGCCCTCAAAAGATCTCTCGCTTAACATCACTGAAGTCGTAAGCGGCGGTGGTTTGGGGTCAGTGCAATGCACTGTACAGAACGCCTGATCGGAGCTGTCCTTGAAGTAACCGATTTGTACCTGTTCGTAGTGTCACAGTGGAGCGAAATGTTCCTCACATTGGTGCTGTAGATGCACTACGATGCGACAGAGACATATGCTGAACACGATGGCCTTCCCTTACGATAGTGCAATGTCGCCGTCCGGCGTCAGTCGTCCTGTGACTGTACACTCTCATGACCACCGCTGCCACCAGTCACGTACAGTGAATGCATTCTTGCCAAGTCTTTTTGTAGTATCGCAGAAGGAACATCCAGCTTCTCGTAGCCCTATTGCACGACCTCTTCCAAAGTCAGTGAGGTGTTGATAATGGCGTCTTCGACGCCTTAAAGACATACTTGACTAATGCCAACCCACCAGTCCAATCTGAAAGGTAACCAACGCTCACTACTGTTACAACACGCATTTAAAGCAAAACTGATTCGCATCCTCATAGTGGCGATATTAGCGACAGTCTTACGCGACTGACACGAAATGTAAATAGACATTATCTTTCAGCTGTAGAGATAGGGCTACGAACTTTCGTTTATATCGCACAACTTATTCTTGGTATTGCGATTTTTTTCTGTCAGTGTTTTGGGACTTCAGTTGTTCCTTCGACGTGTGCTCCCTACCGCCGTTGGATAACCAGCTGCCGCAGCAAGTCGTATACTCTTAGCTCATTTATTTGTTACATAGTTTAATTCTTAATTTCTTTGCGTGTTTTTGGGTACTTGCATCGTTTAATTCATAAATTTCCGGCGTATTATAGTATTTGAGAGTTGTAGCATCGCGCTTTAGTACCTGAATAGTGTAAATTCGTGTAGTCTCCTTCTGCCACCGAGCAGTGTGTCATCAGTGCGCAAGTAGCAGCATTACTGCATTTACTAGGCAATCTTATATTTTAATAACCGTTTAAATTTTTTGTCGAATTGTTTGTGCTCTCTGTAGATTAGTTCAGACAAGCACTCCGGGGGGAGTCATTCCAGATGTGGAAAGGGTCATTCCGGATGCCATGAAACACAGAACAACTGAGAGAAAATCTGGAATACATTTCACATAAATTTTCTCAGTATGTTATAGTCTTAGGTGGAGATTTCAATTTACCAGATATAGAGTGGGACACTCAGATGTTTAGGACGGGTGGTAGGGACAGAGCATCGAGTGACCATCTGCAGGTGGTCCCTCATGTCGGCACCAATGATATGTGTCGCTATGGATCGGAGGAAATCCTCTCCGGCTTTCGGCGGCTATCTGATTTGGTGAAGACTGCCAGTCTCGCTAGCGGGCTGAAAGCAGAGCTCACCATCTGCAGCATCGTCGACAGGACTGACTACGGACCTTTGGTACAGAGCCGAGTGGAGGGTCTGAATCAGAGGCTGACACGGTTCTGCGAACGTGTGGGCTGCAGATTCCTCGACTTGCGCCATAGGGTGGGGGGGTTTCGGGTTCCGCTGGATGGGTCAGGAGTCCACCACACACAGCAGGCGGCTACATGGGTAGCAGGGGTTGTGTGGCGTAAACTGGGCGGTTTTTTAGGTTAGATGGCCTCGGCCAAGTACAGAAAGGGCAACAGCCTCAAAGGGTGCGGGGCAAAGTCAGGACATGCGGGGACCAAGCAGCAATCGGTATTGTAATTGTAAACTGTAGAAGCTGCATTGGTAAAGTACCGGAACTTAAAGCGCTGATAGAAAGCACCGAAGCTGAAATCATTACAGGTACGGAGAGCTGGCTGAAGCCAGAGATAAATTCTGCCGAAATTTTTACAAACGCACAGACGGTGTTTAGAAAGGAAAGATTGCATTCAACCGGAGGTGGCGTGTTTGACGCTGTTAGTAGTAGTCTATCATGTAGTGAAGTAGAAGTGGATGTTGTTGTTGTTGTTGTGGTCTTCAGTCCTGAGACTGGTTTGATGCAGCTCTCCATGCTACTCTATCCTGTGCAAGCTTTTTCATCTCCCAGTACCTACTGCAACCTACATCCTTCTAAATCTGCTCAGTGTATTCATCTCTTGGTCTCCCTCTACGATTTTTACCCTCCACGCTGCCCTCCAATACTAAATTGGTCATCCCTTGATGCCTCAGAACATGTCCTACCAACCGATCCCTTCTTCTGGTCAAGTTGTGCCACAAACTTCTCCCCAATACTATTCAATACTTCCTCATTAGTTATGTGATCTACCCATCTAATCTTCAGCATTCTTCTGTAGCGCCACATTTCGAAAGCTTCTATTCTCTTCTTGTGGATAGTTACTGTGAATAATTATGGGTGGAGGTTACACTCAACAACCGAACTAGGTTAATTATTGGCTCCTTTTACCGACCTACCGACTCAGCAGCATTAGTGGCAGAACAACTGAGAGAAAATCTGTAATACATTTCACATAAATTTTCTCACCATGTTATAGTCTTAGGTGGAGATTTCAATTTACCAGATATAGAGTGGGACACTCAGATGTTTAGGACGGGTGGTAGGGACAGAGCATCGAGTGACGTTATACTGAGTGCACTATCCGAAAATTACCTCGAGCAATTAAACAGAGAACCGACTCGTGGAGATAACATCTTGGACCTACTGATAACAAACAGACCCGAACTTTTCGACTCTGTAAGCGCAGAACAGGGAATCAGTGATCATAAGGCCGTTGCAGCAACCCTGAATATGGAAGTAAATAGGAATATAAAAAAAAGGGAGGAAGGTTTATCTGTTTAGAAAGAGTACTAGAAGGCAGATTTAAGACTACCTAACAGATCAAAATGAAAATTTCTGTTCCGACACTGACAATGTTGAGTGTTTATGGAAAAAAATCAAGGTAATCGTAAAATGCGTTTTAGACAAGTACGTGCCGAGTAAAACTCTGAGGGACGGAAAAAACCCACCGTGGTTCAACAACAAAATTAGGAAACTACTGCGAAAGCAAAGAGAGCTTCACTGCAAGTTTAAACGCAGCCAAAACCTCTCAGACAAACAGAAGCTAAACGATGTCAAAGTTAGCGTAAAGAGGGCTATGCGTGAAGCGTTCAGTGAATTCGAAAGTAAAATTCTATGTACCGACTTGACAGAAAATCCTAGGAAGTTCTGGTCTTATGTTAAATCAGTAAGTGGCTCGAAACAGCATATCCAGACACTCCGGGATGATGATGGCATTGAAACAGAGGATGACATGCGTAAAGCTGAAATGCTACACACATTTTCCAAAGTTATTTCACAGAGGAAGACCCCACTGCAGTTCCTTCTCTAAATCCTCGCACAAGCGAAAAAATGGCTGACATCGAAATAAGTGTCCAAGGAATAGAAAAGCAACTGAAATCACTCAACAGAGGAAAGTCCACTGGACCTGACGGGATATCAATTCAATTCTACACAGAGTACGCGAAAGAACTTGCCCCCCTTCTAACAGCCGAGTACCGCAAGTCTCTAAAGGAAAGGAAGGTTCCAAATGATTGGAGAAGAGCACAGGTAGTCCCAGTCTTCAAGAAGGGTCGTCGAGCAGATGCGCAAAACTATAGACCCATATCTCTGACGTCGATCTGTTGTAGAATTTTTAGAACACGTTTTTTGCTTGCGTATCATACCCGTGGTCTAGGGGTAGCGTCTTTCATTCATAATCAAAACGTCTTCGGTCCTGGGTTCGATCCCCGCCACTGCCTAAATCTTGATAAATAATCGGCATTGGCGGCCGAAGACTTCCGGCATAAGAAGTCAGCCTCACTCTGCCAACGGCCTTGTCAAAGAGGGCGGAGGAGCGGATAGAGGTTCAGAGCACTCTCTTGTCCTAGGGGTGGGAAATTGCCCCTAAAGGCGGAAGAATCAGCAATGATCAACGACATGAGGATGCAGAAGGCAATGGAAACCACTGCTTTAAAGACACGTAACGTGTATCCACAGGACATGTGGCCTGTATTTGAAGAAGTGTCATGATGATCTCTCCATTGGCAAAAGATTCCGGAATAGTCCCCCATTCGGATCTCCGGGAGGGGACTGCCATGGGGGAGGTTACCATGAAAAAAGATTGAATAATCTACGAAAGGACAACGTTCTACGAGTCGGGGCGTGGAATGTCAGAAGCTTGAACGTGGTAGGGAAACTAGAAAATCTGAAAAGGGAAATGCAAAGGCTCAATCTAGATATAGTAGGGGTCAGTGAAGTGAAGTGGAAGGAAGACAAGGATTTCTGGTCAGATGAGTATCGGGTAATATCAACAGCAGCAGAAAATGGTATAACAGGTGTAGGATTCGTTATAAATAGGAAGGTAGGGGAGAGGGTGTGTTACTGTGAACAGTTCAGTGACCGGGTTGTTCTAATCAGAATCGGCAGCAGACCAACACCGACAACGATAGTTCAGGTATACATGCCGACGTCGCAAGCTGAAGATGATCAGATAGAGAAAGTGTATAAGGATATTGAAAGCGTAATGCAGTATGTAAAGGGGGACGAAAATCTAATAGTCATGGGTGACTGGAATGCAGTAGTAGGGGAAGGAGTAGAAGAGAAGCTTACAGGAGAATATGGGCTTGGGACAAGGAATGAAAGAGGAGAAAGACTAATTGAGTTCTGTAACAAGTTTCAGCTGGTAATAGCGAATACCCTGTTCAAGAATCACAAGAGGAGGAGGTATACTTGGAAAAGGACGGGAGATACGGGAAGATTTCAATTAGATTACATCATGGTCAGACAGAGATTCCGAAATCAGATACTGGATTGTAAGGCGTACCCAGGAGCAGATATAGACTCAGATCACAATATAGTAGTGATGAAGAGTAGGCTGAAGTTCAAGACATTAGTCAGGAAGAAGCAATACGCAAAGAAGTGGGATACGGAGGTACTAAGGAATGACGAGATACGTTTGAAGTTCTCTAACGTTATAGATACAGCAATAAGGAATAGCGCAGTAGGCAGTACAGTTGAAGAGGGATGGACATCTCTAAAAACGGCCATCACAGAAGTTGGGAAGGAAAACATAGGTACACAGAAGGTAGCTGCGAAGAAACCATGGGTAACAGAAGAAATACTTCAGCTGATTGATGAAAGGAGGAAGTACAAACATGTTCCGGGAAAATCAGGAATGCAGAAATACAAGTCGCTGAGGAATGAAATAAACTGGAAGTGCAGGGAAGCTAAGACGAAATGGCTGCAGGAAAAATGTGAAGACATCGAAAAAGATATGATTGTCGGAAGGACACACTCAGCATATAGGAAAGTCAAAACAACCTTTGGTGACATTAAAAGCAATGGTGGTAACATTAAGAATGCAACGGGAATTCCACTATTAAATGCAGAGGAGAGAGCAGGTAGGTGGAAAGAATACATTGAAAGCCTCTATGAGGGTGAAGATTTGTCTGATGTGGTAGAAGAAGAAACAGGAGTCGATTTAGGAGAGATAGGGGATCCAGTATTAGAATCGGAATTTAAAAGAGCTTTGGAGGACTTACGGTCAAATAAAGCACAAGGGATAGATAACATTCCATCTGAATTTCTAAAATCATTGGGGGAAGTGGCATCAAAACGACTGTTCACGTTGGTGTGTAGAATATATGAGTCTGGCGATATACCATCTGACTTTCGGAAAAGCATCATCCACACAATTCCGAAGGCGGCAAGAGCTGACAAGTGCGAGAATTATCGCACAATCAGCTTAACACCTCATGCATCGAAGCTGCTTACAAGAATAATATACAAAAGAATGGAAAAGAAAATTGAGAATGCGCTAGGTGACGATCAGTTTGGCTTTAGGAAAAGTAAAGGGACGAGAGAGGCAATTCTGACGTTATGGCTAATAATGGAAGCAAGGCTAAAGAAAAATCAAGACACTTTCATAGGATTTGTCGACCTGGAAAAAGCGTTCGACAACATAAAATGGTGCAAGCTGTTCGAGATTCTGAATAAAGTAGGGGTAAGCTATAGGGAGAGACGGGTCATATACAATAGGTACAACAACCAAGGGGCAGTAATACGAGTGGACGATCAAGAACGAAGTGCTCGTATTAAGAAGGGTGTAAGACAAGGCTGTAGCCTTTCGCCCCTACTCTTCAATCTGTACATCGAGGAAGCAATGATGGAAATAAAAGAAAGGTTCAGGAGTGGAATTAAAATACAAGGTGAAAGGATATCAATGATACGATTCGCTGATGACATTGCTATCCTGAGTGAAAGTGAAGAAGAATTAAATTATCTGCTGAACGGAATGAACAGTCTAATGAGTACACAGTATGGTTTGAGAGTAAATCGGAGAAAGACGATGGTAATGAGAAGTAGTAGAAATGAGAACAGCGAGAAACTTAACATCAGGATTGATGGTCACGAAGTCGATGAAGTTAAGGAATTCTGCTACCTAGGCAGTAAAATAACCAATGAGCAAGGAGGACATCAAAAGCAGACTCGCTATGGCAAAAAAGGCATTTCTGGCCAAGAGATGTCTACTAATATCAAATACCGGCCTTAATTTGAGGAAGAAATTTCTGAGGATGTACGTCTGGAGTACAGCATTGTATGGTAGTGAAACATGGACTGTGGGAAAACCGGAACAGAAGAAAATAGAAGCATTTGAGATGTGGTGCTACAGACGAATGTTGAAAATTAGGTGGACTGATAAGGTAAGGAACGAGGAGGTTCTACGCAGAATCGGAGAGGAAAGGAATATATGGAAAACACTGATAAGGAGAAGGGACAGGATGATAGGACATCTGCTAAGACATGAGGGAATGACTTCCATGGTACTAGAGGGAGCTGTAGAGGGCAAAAACTGTAGAGGAAGACAGAGATTGGAATACGTCAAGCAAATAATTGAGGACGTAGGTTCCAAGTGCTACTCTGAGATGAAGAGGTTAGCACAGGAAAGGAATTCGTGGCGGGCCGCATCAAACCAGTCATTAGACTGATGACCAAAAAAAAAAAAATCATGTCGCTTCTGGAAACCCAGAATCTACTCTGTAGGAATCAACATGGATTCCGGAAACAGCGATCGTGTGAGACCCAACTCGCTTTACTTGTTCATGAGACCCAGAAAATATTAGATTCAGGCTCCCATGTAGATGCCATTTTCCTTGCCTTCCGGAAGGCGTTCGATACAGTTCAGCACTGTCGCCTGATAAACCAAGTAAGAGCCTATGGAATATCAGACCAGCTGTGTGGCTGAATTGAAGAGGTTTTAGCAAACAGAACACAGCATGTTGTTCTCAATGGAGAGACGTCTACAGACGTTAAAGTAACCTCTGGCGTGCCACAGGGGAGTGTTATGGGACCATTGCTTTTCACAATATATATAAATGACCTAGTAGATAGTGTCGGAAGTTCTATGCTGTTTTTCGCGGATGATGCTGTAGTATACAGAGAGGTTGCAGCATTAGAAAATTGTAGCGAAATGCAGGAAGATCTGCAGCGGATAGGCACTTGGTGCAGGGAGTGGTAACTGTCCCTTAACGTAGACAAATGTAATGTATTGCAAATACATAGAAAGAAGGACCCTTTATTATATGATTACATGATAGCGGAACAAACACTGGTAGCAGTTACTTCTGTAAAATATCTGTTAGTACACGTGCGGAACGATTTGAAGCGAAATGATCATATAAAATTAATTGTTGGTAAGGCGGGTACCAGGTTGAGATTCATTGGGAGAGTCCTTAGAAAATGTAGTCCATCAACAAAGGAGATGGCTTACAAAACACTCGTTCGACCTATACTTGAGTATTGCTCATCTGTGTGGGATCCGTACCAGGACGGGTTGACAGAGGAGATACAGAAAATCCAAAGAAGAGCGGCGCGTTTCGTCACAGGGTTATTTGGTAAGCGTAATAGCGTTACGGAGATGTTTAGCAAACTCAAGTGGCAGATTCTGCAAGAGAGGCGCTCTGCATCGAGGTGTAGCTTGCTATCCAGGTTTCGAGAGGGTGCTTTTCTGGATGAGGTATCGAATATATTGCTTCCTCCTACTTGTACCTCCCGAGGAGATCACGAATGTAAAATGACAGAGATTCGAGCGCGCACGGAGGCTTTTGGCAGTCGTTCTTCGCGCGAACCATACGTGACTGGAACAGGAAAGGGAGGTTATGACAGTGGCACGTAAAGTGCCATCCGCCATACACCGTTGGGTGGCTTGCGGAGTATAAATGTAGATGTAGATGTAGATGTAGATGTAGATGTACCCGGGCAATTTACTGCAAAATTTGTTGCCCTTTTAGAAACTTAGAAACGTTGTTTTGTCTTTTCTTGGTCTGAGTGTGACCAAAACATGACTCCCTATACTTTGAAATTTAAGCAATGGGTTTTTGTCCGAATTTTCACATCCGAACGAAGAGTGGGAAGTGGATAATTGTGGCATCAAACTAACCAATATGAGGTGCTATTAGGAAGAAAATATTTAACTGCTTAAAAGTAATTATAGTTATTGACAGTAAATTAATTAGAGGTTTGAGAGAAAACTGCATTACGAAATGTTGTCCGAATTTTCGTAGCCAAACGAAGGGTCAGAAACAGAAAAATGAGTTGTCAAATTTACCATGTGAAATATAGTTTCCCAAAATAGGGTTAGACGCTTTAAAATGATCAGGATAGTTAAGAAAAGTTAAATAGTGATTTGAGAGATAATTTTCACCCGAATTATCATGCACAAACGAAGAGTGGAAATTGGACTAATGTCTGCCAAATTGCCTAGCATGAGATCCAGTTGCACAAAGTAATATTTAATTCGCTTGAAAGTAATCAGGGTAATTAAGAGAAACTTAAATTATGATTTGAGGGAAATTGAAATCGTTCGCGAATAGCAGCTACTACCTGTGTAAATGAACTGTCATAAATTTCATTTCTTCAGGGTGCGTCCATTTTGCACATAAAAGTTGCATTGGTGTGATACTTAACTGTCAGACCAAGTACAAAATTTAAAACATGTCAAGAACTGAAGACGCTACGAAAGCAAATGAGATATCAAAAAGTTCATTCTTTTAGGTCTAGCTGCGTCGCGCATAAAAAGTTGTATTGGTATGATATTCAACTGTCAAAATGATTTCGTTTGAACGAAATACTAAATTCAGGACATTTCGAGAACAGAAGACGTTACGAAAGCAAGTAACTGGTCAAAAAGTTCATCTGTTCAAGGACTAGCTGTTTCGCGGATTGGTATGATATCCAACTGTCAAAATGGCTTCCTTCGAACCAAATACTAAATTCACGGCGTTTCGAGATCAGAAGACGCTAGGAAAGTGTCTCTATGGTAACGCCTCAGTATTGTTACAGCTCTATTTGTAAATTATTGTTTCTCTGACGGCCGTTAGCGCTTCACAGTTCAAAGCTGACAACAGCGCTGCTAGCTGTGACGAACCGTCTTGTGCCATCTCCAAAATAACGAATGTCTGCCTGCCAAATTAATCCAGTGGAGATAGAATTTTGGACTGCAACAGCTGGAGTAATTTTGATTTTCAGGTATGTTGTATGTTTACTCCTCTCATGAAAAATCCATATTTTAGACCTTTTCCCCCTTGTGCATTATCCGCCATCTTGAAAAAACCGTTAAGAAATGGCACATTTTTCATGTTTTCCTCAGCAGCTCGCTTCCACTGCATTTTAAGTAAAGATATATAACTATCAATTTAAAGGAACGTTAAATTTACTGCGGGCTTCATACATAAAATATTGGAAAATTCGGAACAGTTAAAGATATAAGAGGTTGTGTAAATATGCAAAAAGTGTCAAGAAATCGCAAAAAGTTAGATATGTCAGTGGTTTTGCCTTAACTTTTTTAGTGCAGTTTCGTGCAGAGTTGATAATTACCGGTGTTGTAGGGGATTTAATTTCCTTATAGATTCATACAAAATATTTGTATTTGATCCTATACACGCCAATAAACGTCGCATTAACAATTTTAATTAAAATGGACTCGAAACTGAAAATATTATCCGAAGTCAAAAAGAGTTGTCCTGAATGTTACGATCTTTAAGCCATTATGTATGGAATATATATGTGTAGTTCATGGAAAAAAAAAACGACGCGACCTCTGCGATCGCAGTTTCGAATCCTGCCTCGGGCATGGATGTGCGTGATGTCCTTAGGTTAGTTAGGTTTAAGTAGTTCTAAGTTCTAGGGGACTGATGACCTCAGAAGTTAAGTCCCATAGTGCTCAGAACCATTTGAACCATTTTTGAACCAAAACTTGTCAGAGCGTCTGATTGTGAAATAGCCACAAGTTGTAAGCTTTTTAAATTCTAATGGCTCCATTTTATTTTCAAGAGTCTGCATATACGACAAATACGCGAATAGGCTAGCACATTTGTCGTAGTGGAAGTGTCCAATAGCGTGAAATTATGGAATCATTTTCTGAACCAAGATGAAGCTGCCAATTTCCCATCCTTTCTGCTTCAGGAAGTATTTTATCAATGTGACCATCCGTAAGTACTGAACCCCCAGTCAGATTGTGCTGCGTTTCCTCTCGTCTTTCCAGTTCTTCGTTAAACTTTGCACTGACACTGCGGAGATTTAGATCTTGAACCACGTGACAACTGACGATGACATTTTCAGTTTCGAATCCAATTGCACTAAAATTGGTAATGCAACATTTCTCGGCGAGCATAGGGAGGAATTACAAACATTTTCTACGAATCTAGAGGAAAATTAAATCTTCTGCAATAATGTTTGTTATGCATTCTGCACAAAACTAAACTAAAAAAAAGGTTATTAAGGCGAAACTACTAACACATCTAACTTTTTGCAATTTCTTGATATTCTTGCAGATTTTCGCAGCCTCGTATCTCAGAATCAGTTCCGAATTTTCCAGTATCTTACATATGAAATTTGCAGGAAATTTAACACTCTTCGAAGAAGATACAGGTATATTTTTGCTTAAAATGCACTGTAAGCTAGCTAGTGAGGTAAAACTGGAAAATTGCTGTTTCTCAGAGGACTTCCCAAGAAGTTGAATAACGCACAGGGGAGGGGGGCGGGGGGTAGGTCTAAAACATGGAAGTTCTTCCAGCGGCAATGAAGGCATAGAAGCGTGTGAGGATGACCAAGAACGGAAAATATCGTCCACGAGAGCAGAATTAGGTGAAGGAATGTTGACAAAATCCTTTTCAGGCATTGACGCTTTCCCGATAAAGTCTTGTTGTGTTTGCAATCCCCAAATGTTTCCACAACTTTTCGCATGGCCTGCAAATAACAAAAGAATTCGTAAGACGCTGGTAAATAACAATATGTCTGTCGATGATTATGGTAAATTATGCGCAAGATGGTTCAAATGGCTCTGAGCACTATGGGACTCAACTGCTGAGGTCATTAGTCCCCTAGAACTTAGAACTAGTTAAACCTAACTAACCTAAGGACATCACAAATATCCATGCCCGAGGCAGGATTCGAACCTGCGACCGTAGCGGTCTTGCGGTTCCAGACTGCAGCGCCTTTAACCGCACGGCCACTTCGGCCGGCTATGCGCAAGATGTAATGTAACGAGTGAGTAAGCTTACCTCACAAATATTTTTCTGTTAATAGTTTGTTATGTTTGTAAACATAATTTTTGTAACTGGTTATATGCATTTTTAGGGCCCACTCCTTCTGAAGAAGATATTTTTAGAAATATCTAAACCTAGTTCAAGGGTAAATAAACCATTATTTTGCAACTGGTTGGCTGCTTTTTTCAAGTTCTTCAGTCTCCTACTTCTTTCTTACCAAGGGAGCTATTCACTACCTGTGAGGACGTGGCCCATATCTCAGCTACTTACTTAAAATTCCACAACATACCACGCGTACTTGAATATGTGGAGCAATCGGCACCCCAGATCACATCGTCAGGGATTGTGTTTTTACAGAAGGTGTCACAGGGAAGGATAGCAACGTCCTTGGGTATAACATAACAAGGAATGAGGAGTTTTGGCACAAGGCAAACTATCAGCTTACGAGCTGTAAGTCTGCATGGCCTAGAGACCACCCAGAAGAGGCGTGACAGTGAGAGGCATAACGGAAGAACATCCACCGACAACAATGTTCTAGAGGCAGCCATGCAGCCAGGAGATGAGCGTCTGCGACGACCAGGAAGGATTTCCTGAGACCCTGACAGTCATTTCCCAATCTCTTCAACTTTGGGTGCAGCCCCTGTGCATCCTGAGTTGTGGGGTGCACCATGGGCTAACTACCCAGACAAATGAAGAAATCAGCTTCCGTTCCAATACCAAGAACAAGAGTGTTCTGTAGTGTAGTGCTATCTAGTGTAGTACTGTACAGTATAGTGCAGTCTAGAATTCGTGCACTGTACCATACTGCAGTAGGCCAGTAGCATGTGCCTTCTGGATTCCGGGTGAACATAATACGAGCGCGAGATAGCCAAACGGTAGTATGTTGATTATTAAAATTATATACTTAGTAGACATTTTATGTATTTTTTTCCTTATACACGATAATTCTTTGTTCTGCTGACTCATCTGTAATTCTGTTAAAATATTACGAATTATGTTCATATATACTACATCTTGTTCAACATTTGGTCTGTTCTTGTGTCTAGGTACCAGACTAAAAGAAAATCGCAATATCGCAAATAAATAAATGTCCTTGAGTATACATGTATTACTGCAAAGAATCTCATTGCTGGAGCAAGGTACACGACGATGCTGTGTGATCCTGCAAGGAAAAACGATCAATACGCATGTCCTCTTAACCACTATTTGCGAGGAGTTTTTGATATCCCGTATGCCGTTAAGTATGGCTCATCTGGGTCCATGAATCTCATATTCGCATCACAGTCTCGGTATCGCAACTAACTCGAGCATTAGTCTCGCCCAGTGATAAGCCGCGGTGTTGATAGGCCTCCATCCTGACACTCGAATTCTGACACGTACTGGTAGACATTTTTCTTTCATACACGATGTTTGACACAGATTTATCAGGAAAACCAACATCCAGACGTCGTTTCTGAATGAAAAATCTGTTGTGTTGTCTTTCCCTATGCAGAGAAAGAAGACGGCGCTACTTCCTATTTAGTGTTGTTATGCTGAAAGTTCTATCGTCTGAATATCCGAGCATGTAGAACGCTTCATGCACGTTTGACGTTTGTTGCATGCCGCATTCACGGTGCTACTGTTTTATTGGTCAGCAGTGTATCTGGGATTATGAGTAAGAAGCGATTTAATTTGGAGCGACCACGTAAATCTAAGCGTAAGAAAGGCAGATGCCACGCGGAGGTTCATTGGAAGACTCCTCAGCAAGTGCAGTCAACCCAGGAAAGAGGTTTCGTGATCAGTCAAGTACGGGAGGGGACCTAGACTAATATGAAATATAAAAGTAAATCTTCAACAGACAAGATTGCGCTAATTATAAATTTATTTATGATGACCGGTTTCTGAAAATCTAAATTGCCGCCATCGGAACCGTAAAGGAGATACATCGAAAAATTACAAACAGCAAGTAGTACAACTGATAATTTAAAAAATGTATTTGGTTATTCCAATATATTCTGGATTGGATTACTCGTGTCACACAATTAAATACTAAAATGTAGACCACATAAAATGCAAAAACATCAAACGATTTTCTTGATTTGTGTAAGCAGGGGTAATAGCGTATTCATACTTTGAGCCTGTAGTGTAGGATAGTGACACTAAGACTATCCTTCTGCTGCGTATACAAATGGACCCAGCCCAAGAGCTACCCAAAACACTTGACCCTTCCTTTCCATCACCAAACAGAACCCGAATATAAGCACTTTTCATGCACAGCATTTTGGAACATGTTGGTAAGCATGCTGCTGCGTGCATACCGGCTACATTTCGTAAAAACGACTGCAGCCCAGTTTGGCAATGTTATGGTGGAGAACGTTTTCCTCTCCCAAAATATCGCCACCAACTTCGCAGAGAAAACTTCTTTTAAGGGTGTTAGTTAAATAAATGGCGAATAACAGTCGATCATATTTCTCATCCGCCGCCGATATTTGATGGAAACGCTTTCATCCCTTAGCACCATCCTCCCTGTATTCGTAGTAGAACGCAGTGCGGAAGTTTCGCACCCACACTTCATCGTCAGAGGCGCTGGTGTCGTCAGAGCCCGGCGCCCCACCGCCGCCTGATTTACGCTGCTCTCCAGGCTGTTACGGCAACGCTCCCCTTCTTGCGCCAGTTGCCAAACGCGCCGTGGTCGCTGCTGCATGCCGCGGTCCACCGACCACACCAGACTCCAGATGTTTCACCGCCGTCCGTCCGTCCGTTATGTAGCTTTTTGTACTGCCAGCTCTGCTGTGTTGGTTCGAGTCACTGGGCGCGAAGAGCTAGATCTGATTCGTTTCAGCCTCCGCCCCATTAAATAGATTCTTATTTTACCACTGCTACCCGCCTGATATTTTATTGGCCCAGCTGTCTCGCTGTAGCACTAAAAAAATTATGCTAGACACTACAAATGACTTACTTTCATTGTGCTTAGTTAAAGCGTCTGTAAGTAGGTCACCACTTGCCATAACAGTCCAAAACTGAACGGACGTAAACAAAACGCCATCACTTCCATCATCATTTATGCAGTATCAGTTTCCCAGGTGTGAGACAAGAATTTACACTCTGGCTCCATAGCGGTACATCAGTACTCCCTGTGAATTTCAGATCTCATAGCTTGGCCTCGTGCTTCTAAGTTCTAACTTCGTCATTCTTTTTACTTTTCGCTTTATTGTGTTTGCTTTTAATCTGAACGAGGACAAATCGGTACTGATGTTCCACATGATTCAGTATTGGGACCGCTACTGGTCTTCTGTCTGTAGACGATACAAACATAGCAAAAATAAAATAAAAATCATGTATAATTTTGAGACAATTACACTACTGGCCATTAAAATTGCTACACCAAGAAGAATTGCACATGATAAACGGGTATATTGGACAAATATATTATACTAGAACTGACATGTGATTACATTTTCACACAATTTGGGTGCATAGATCCTGAGAAATCAGTACCCAGAACAACCACCTCTGGCCGTAATAACAGCCTTGATACGCCTGGGAATTGAGTCAAACAGAGCTTGGATGGCGTGTACAGCTACAGCTGCCCATGCAGCTTCAACACGATACCACAGTTCATCAAGAGTAGTGACCGGCGTATTGTGACGAGCCAGTTGCTCGGCCACCATTGACCAGACGTTTTCAATTGGTGAGAGATCTTTAGAATGTGTTGGCCAGGGCAGCAGTCGAACATTTTCTGTATCCAGAAAGGCCCGGACAGGACCTGCAACATGCGGTCGTGCATTATCCTGCTGAAATGTAGAGTTTCGCAGGGATCGAACGAAGAGCAGAGCCACGGGTCGTAACACATCTGAAATGGAACGTCTGCTGTTCAAAGTGCCATCAATGCGAACAAGAGGTGACCGAGACGTGTAACCAATGGCACCCAATACCATCACGCCGGGTGATACTCCAGTATGGCGATCACGAATACACGCTTCCAATGTGCGTTCACCGCGATGTCGCCAAACACGGATGCGACCATCATGATGTTGTAAACAGAACCTGGATTCATCCGAAAAAATGACGTTTTGCCATTCCTGCACCCAGGTTCGTCGTTGAGTACACCATCGCAGGCGCTCCTGCCTGTGATGCAGCGTCAAGGGTAACCGCAGTTATGGTCTCCGAGCTGATAGCCCATGCTGCTGCAAACGTCGTCGAACTGTTCGTGCAGATGGTTCTTGCCTTGCAGACGTCCCCATCTGTTGACTCAGGATCGAGACGTGGCTGCACGATCCGTTACAGCCATGCGGATAAGATGCCTGTCATCTCGACTGCTGGTGATACCAGGCCTTTGAGATCCAGCACGGCGTTCCGTATTACCCTCCTGAACCCACCGATTCCATATTCTGTTAACAGTCATTGGATCTCGACCAACGCGAGCAGCAATGTCGCGATACGATAAACCGCAAACGCCATAGGTTACAATCCGACCTTTATCAAAGTCGGAAACGTAATTGTACGCATTTCTCCTCCTTACACAAGGCATCACAACAACGTTTCACCAGGCAACGCCGGCCAACTGCTGTTTGTGTATGAGAAATCGGTTGGAAACTTCCCTCATGTCAGCACGTTGTAGGTGTCGCCATCGGCGCCAACCTTGTGTGAATGCGCTGAAAAGCTAATCATTTGCATATCGCAGCATCTTCTTTCTGTCGGTTAAATTTGGCGTCTGTAGCACGTCATTTTCGTGGTGTAGCAATTTTAATCGCCGGTAGTGTATTAGTAAAGTTTACACACACATTAATTAACGGTCAATTCTGTGAGTAAACTTCGAAAAGACACACAATATGCACTTCAAGACTTAGAGCTTCACCCCCAGTGTATGATTAAAATGCGACGACAAACTGATTGCAGTAAACAGTATTAAACTGTTATACTACAACTTGGTAATAAATTCAAGTGGTAGCAGACACTGAAAGGTTTATATATCATGAGGTATGTCAGTTTAGTTTGGATCAAGTCACAGATCGATTAAAGACATTAACTACAAGTGGACACTGATTTATATCAATGGGAAAAGTTGGAAATTTGTGTCGGACCTGGATACGAACCCGAGTCTCCTGCTTACGAGGCAGATGCGCTGACCTCTACACAATACGCTCAAAGTGGCCAACAAAACCGCGCCGGCTAGCCAAGTTCGCCTCCCATCAGACACAAAATCTAAACTTATTCACACTACTGATGTAGTGCCCCGTTGCCCATTGTTTTCCATACTCACGATATTTCTCCGATTCCCATAAGAGTTGGTGCGTGTATTCAATGAAGGGATCATTGGCGGTCCTCCTCGCTTTAATTACTTGTGTGTTGCTTCACACACACACATGCACATGTGTGTGTGTGTGTGTGTGTGTGTGTGTGTGTGTGTGTGTGTTTTGTCCTTTGGGTACGTTAGATTAAGTAGTGCGTAAGCCTAGAGACCGATGACCTCAGCAGTTTGGTCTCATAGGAACTTACCACAAATTTCTAATTTGTAATTATTGTAGTGCAAAGATTCGATTTTGTTTAACAATATCTGCGTTTTGGTACCCAGGGCGAATTATAGGCAATGCCTTCAGAATCTTAATTATTATTCGTAGCACTCCTCTTTCAGTTGAAAGCATTTTGCAGGAAAGCATAGAATAAATTTCGCAACTTTGGTTCTGTTTGTCTGAATCAGTGTGCATTGTTTCTAATAATGCAAAGAAAGGTCGTAGTTTTGTGGAAGTAAGATTCACTTCCGTATCATAACAATCATCTTAATACTATATCAATTTAAAGCAACGTTTTCATTAATTTCCAAACATTTTCATCCACACAGTTTGACTAAGTCGTAACATTAGTGCACTATTACGTCTTGCGCTAATTGCGTGGACAGCTAGCTGAATGATAGGAAAGGTAGCCAAATTCTCTTTCGACAATGCAGCCGAAAATAAATAATAAGGCAATTAGCTACGCAGTGATATATTTCACATTACCGAGCTAAGCAGAGTTTTCCGTCGCAGATAAGGAATAATTTTAGGGCCTAGACAAACTTTCCGAGATGGAGTTAGGAACTTATTCATTTGTAAAACTTGGAGACAACTCAGTAGATGCATTTTCTAACAGCGCATAGTCTCAGTACGCGACACTTTCCCACTGTGTTTCGATTGCTTGATGACGATCCGTTCCATGTACTGTTCATAGCCATTCTTTATATGAGTAACTTAGAAGTAGGTATCCTCTGAGCAGGAAGCAGATTAAATCACCTAATAAAATCGAGACTTCCGCTCCAGATTATATTCCAGTTAGGTTACTTTCAGAGTATGCTGATGCATTAGATCCATACTTAACAATCATACACAACCGCTCGCTCGAGGAGAGATCCGTACCCAAAGACTGGAAAGTTGCACAGGTTCCATCAATATTCAAGAAAGGTAGTTGGAGTGATCCACTAAATTGCAGTCCCATATCATTAATGTCAATATGCAGCAGGATTTTGGAACATATATTGCATTCGAACATTATGAATGACCTCCAAGAGATCGGTCTATAGACACACAGTCAACAAGGATTTAGAAAACATCATTTTTGTGAAACACAACTAACTCTTTACTCACACGGCGTGTTGTGTGCTATTGCTTGAAGGCTTTTGACACTGTACCACACAAGTGGTTTCTCGTGAAATTGCATGCTAATGGAATTTCGGCTGTACGAGTGGATTCGTGTTTTCCTTTCAGAGAGGTCACAGTTCGTAGTAATTGACGGAAAGTCATCAAGTAAAACGAAAGTGATTTATGGTGTTCCCCAAGATATTGTTATAGGCCCTCTGCTGTTCCTTACCTATATAAACGATTTAGGAAACAATCTGAGCAGCCGTAGTACGTTGATTGCAAATGATGTTTCCGTTTCTCGTCTGGTAAAGTCACCAGAAGATCAAAACAAATAGCAAAATAATTTAGGTAAGATAGCTGTATAATGCGGAAATTAGCAATTCACCACAAATAATGAAAAGTGAGAGGTCGTCAACATGAGTGCTGAAGGGAATAAATCAGTCATATCTAAAGTCCGTAAATTCGCATAAATACCTAGAAATTACAACTACTAACAACGTAAACTGGAAAGAACACACAGAAAATGTTGTGGGGAAGGCAAACCAAAGACCGCGATTCATTGTCAGAACACTTAGAAAATGCAACAGACCTAGTAAAGAGACTGCCTACACTACACTTGTCCGTTCTCTTTTGGAGTATTGCTGCGCGGTGAGGGATCCTTACCAGATAGGAGTAATCGAGTACATCGAGAAAGTTCAAGTAGGGCACCACGTTTTGTATCATCGAGAAACAGGGAAAGTGTGTCGCGGGGACATGATACAGAATTTGGTAGGGACATCAGTAAAACAATGTCGTTTCTCGCTGGGGCTGAATCTTCTCGCGAAATCACCAACTTTCTCCTTGTATGCCCTACGAGGTTTGATAAGATCGCTAAACACGAATACACTTTGCCGGACGTTCTACCAGTCTCAAAAAATGCATTAAGTTACGCTGACATCCATCCATGTCTCCTGGCTGTTTCACTTATTGGCCAGGCAGTGTGTTACTAACCCAATTAAAAATTCAATGTTTTTTCTTAAAAGGAAGACATTGTATAGATAGTACATTTGTACTGCAACAAATAATTTAAAAAAAGCTCAAGGAATACAATTAAGAAGCGCACACGCTTCACATAGATAATACATAGGCCTTTGATAAAGTAAATAGACAAGTGTTATGGGAGGTACTCAGAAGAAGAGAGAAGCCAATATATCTTATACAGGTAATTCAGAAAATCTATGATAATACAAGAATCCAAATAATTAGGACTAATGAGAAAATAACAGGGGATATTAACGTAGGAACTTGACAAGATTGAAGCCTTTCACCACTAGTCTTTAATATGCACATCAATGAAACTGTAGCCTAACGGAAAATGAATATGCAGAATTACACATATCATTTTAAGCAAAAAGATTGTACAACGATGATACTATTTGCTAATGATCAAATTTTAACGTCGAACAGTGAAGATGGACTACAGAGATCTACCTGTGTACTCCACAAAATACGCCAGATATATAACAAGTTTCAATACATGAAACAGAAGCCATGGACTTCTGTGAGGAAACTCAGTGTGGACAAAAAGAGCAATCGAGAAATAAAATCATAGAGTAAGTAGATAGATCCAACTTTTTGGGGATCCTACTGAAGTATAGAGAACATTTAGATTAAAAAGATAAAAGTTAGAAGTTCAACTACCTAACGATACCATTAGAAGATCGCTCCAAAATAAAATATGAACAGAAACTTAGCCAAAATTTTATAAAGTTACGTAGGTGGCTACGTTGCTGTTGGAAGTGAATCTTGAGCGATAAGAAAAGATAAAGTAAGATTAATGACAACGAAATGAAATTCCTCAGGAACATAGCAGCTTACACAATGTTCGATTATGTAAGAAATATGGATATTAGGAAGGAATTGAGAATATTTGATACAAACGAAAGGCTGAAGAAAAAAGGCAAACATGGATATTGACCCGTTGTGAATGGGGGAGTCAAGATTACCACTATAGTTTTGCTAGTATTTTTCGCAAGATAAAAGACACATTGAGACCAGTTTAAAGATGAAAGAACCAGATAAACCAACAATAGACCGAGCAAAGCCTAAAGCATGAGGTAGAAGAAGAAGATTATTATTTCATGTAAGTGATGCTGAACTAGAAATTGGTACATCGACATTTTATAGTCACTGTCAAAAGCGTAATTCAGGATAATCAAATAGAAAAGCTACAATAGTTCTGCAAACGTTTTCTCTTGAGAAATAGAAATTACTTTCTAGCACGTACGTCTACTCTCTTCTTTCTCTACACTCAGCTAACCGCGACGACTTTTTCTGTAAGAACTCTGATTACAGTTTCACTCTTGGAAATGCCACTACATCGGGTTTCTAGCAGGAAATTCTAGAAGTAGTAGCAGATCGCAAACACTACTAAAGACTGAATGCTGCAGTTACGTTCGGTAATTGTTTAAATGAAAATTAAAGTGGATATCTGGCACCCCGTCATCCTCCAGGAACCTAAAAACCTCAGATAATTATCGAATCTGAGTTTAAGTCTGTGTGCAGATCTTAAGACGGGAATAACCGGAATAATCTGTGTAATTCACCGCTGTTAAGAAGTGCAAACAGCAAAACTTGCATCGGAAATTTTCCGTTTGAGATAAGAAAGGTCATGGTAAAAACTGAAGTATAGCTGGCAGGAAAATCGTTGGTCTGCCAGGCCAATGCCATTCTTCATATTCTTACTTTACCTTTTTTGGCTTTCAGGAATACTATTTCCACTCTGAAAAGTAAGTTTCATTAATTTTGCAAGACAGGATTCGAAGTGACATCGGTATGTCATTGTAAAGAAACGCTGTATTGTGTTGCTAATAGATCTGATAATTTTATTACATGGGCTTATTAGAAGAGAAACGTTTAGTACATCAAACGATTTGGTGTCGCAAACTACGATTGAGTCTCACGGATAAATAAATTGTGTCGCTTGACTTCCGAATATTCCTGTATAAAGAGTGGCGTATAGCTCAACGTTCTGTAACAGAAATTTTAGCTGTTGCGTTGAATAGCATGCATTTTTCTAGAAAGTTTCGCCAACTACAATCTTTGTTGAAATAAGAGAAACGTAAATACATGTTGTATAACACAATCTACCACAGGTTTCTCATTGTTACTGTAATGCTGGTGTTAGCCACATAACTAAATTTTATGTAGCACACTTATTTAACTGAGCGACGTCAGTGTTTAGTCGTTTGTGACTTTATAAACATAACGGCATTGTGTTCATTCGGACCGAACAAATGTAAAAATGCAAAATGTTTAATTCGTATGATCTGTGCCGTTCCAAGCACACACTTGCTCGATTCACGTTTGAGTGAGCAAAAAAAGCAAATTACTTCTGAAGAAGGATCCAAGTTCCACAACATCTGTTTTGTACACCGCCGTAAATTAGACACTTTATAACAGAAGATGTTTTATATCTATCTCTTGTGTATCCATTACCTCTAAAATAAAAATTACAAACTTGTGTATCAGTGGCGCAGTAACATACAAACTCATTAACGTATGAAAACTACACTGCGACAGCGGGAATTTATTATGTAAACGAAGCACCTTTGAGTTACTTTGCTGTGATGGACAGAAGATAAAAACTTCTACTTGGCAGGGAGAAAGACAGTCTACTCAAGTGGAGAAGTGTTTGGAACGGATCGCATTACACGGTCGCAGCTTCTGTGTTACAATGCTACCGTGTGCGGAAGAAAACGCCATTCACCGGACAGCGGTACGGGTATAAATAGTGCGGTCAGAGCTCCGGTCGGCAGTCAGCGGCCACCCAGCAACCAGCAACCATGGCAGACATGAGGTGCCTCAGGTACCTCCTGCCAACACTTCTGCTCTCTTACGTCATCTGCTCGCAGCAAAGTTCCGCTGAAATTGCAGCGGAAGATGCTGACACTGCTCTGGAGCTGATCGACTTGGACCAAAAGATGGCGGCCGCTTTTGGAGGATTTTTCAGTGAAAACTATGGTCACGGTGGCGGTGGAGGTGGTCATGGCGGTGGTGGTCACGGAGGTGGTGGTGGAGGCCATGGAGGTTATGGAGGTGGCGGGCACGGAGGCGGCGGTGGCGGCCATGGAGGCGGCGGCGGTGGTCATGGAGGCTATGGAGGCGGTGGCCACGGAGGTGGTGGCGGCGGTCATGGAGGCTATGGAGGCGGTGGCCACGGAGGTGGCGGTGGTGGTCATGGAGGCTATGGAGGCGGTGGCCATGGAGGCGGCGGCGGCGGCCATGGAGGTGGTGGCGGCGGACATGGCGGTGGTCATGGAGGACATGGTGGTGGCGGCCATGGAGGTGGTGGCGGTGGTCACGGAGGATATGGCGGAGGTGGTCACGGAGGTGGTGGCGGCGGCCATGGTGGATATGGAGGAGGTGGTCATGGAGGTGGTGGTGGTGGACATGGTGGTTATGGAGGAGGTGGCCATGGAGGAGGTGGTGGTGGACATGGTGGTTATGGAGGAGGTGGCCATGGAGGTGGTGGTGGTGGACACGGAGGATATGGTGGTGGTGGACATGGAGGTGGTGGTGGTGGACATGGAGGATACGGTGGTGGTGGCCATGGAGGTGGTGGTGGTGGACATGGTGGCTATGGAGGAGGTGGTCATGGAGGTGGTGGTGGTGGACATGGAGGATACGGTGGTGGCGGACATGGAGGTGGTGGCGGCGGCGGCCATGGCGGTCATGGAGGCGGTGGCGGCGGTCATGGAGGTGGTGGTGGAGGCCATGGTGGTGGTGGCCATGGAGGTGGCGGTGGCGGCGGCCATGGTGGTTATGGCCACTACATCTCCTACTACTAAACCACCTGTTGTTAAGTTTCTGAAAAGGATTTGAAAACCTTTACATTTTGTACATTATTGTTTATTTGTGTATCTGTTGACAAAAAAATAAAAATAATTTTCTAGTGCAATTTGCTACTTTTTATTGCCAAGGTTATAACCCTCCTCATTTTCACTTTTCATCAGTCCTGCGTGCAATGAACAGTGAAAAGAAAATTATTTGCCATCTTGTTTCAAATTATGCATTGGCAAACGATTCTACAAATTACACTGATGAAGTGGCCAAGAAAAGGCTGTGTCACATCACTTCTCTTTTGTGGAACTAAGACATATTTCTGGAAAGGCAATAAGTTAAATTAACTGTCCCTGGCCTGTCTTCCATTGATACACATTTCGTTTAGTTCAGCGACTTAAATAAAAACAGTTATACCACGGTTCACAATATTCAGAACTATTTTGATCGCTGTACAGCTAAAAACATTTATGTGTATCACAACAACTTTTTAATGTGTCAAAAATGGTCTCGAAAACACAGTTTTCGCCCAAACCCGTAATGCAGTTCTGTAGCAATTAGTAAGCAGTTTCCTGTATTTCACTGAAATTTGTTAGTGTGTCAAAAACACCTACAAAATTCAACATTCGGCAAAAATCATAATGTAGCTCTGCACCTACCTGTAGGCAGTAGCTTTCTGGGATTTTCTTTTTTTTTTTTCGTAAACATATTTCTGAGTAGTGATAAAAATACAGAAACTGTATAACAGTGAACCTGTTAATAGGCTCAGAAGGAATAATTGGAGCATAATTCTGAAATGTTAGTCTATAATTTCGCACACTACTAAGGAACGTTTCTGTGGTTAATATGCGAAATTTGTTAAAAACGTCTCTGACGTAAGTTCAACTACTGAAGTTTACAGTGAAACTCTTGCCTCGTGCAGTGAGCCTTCATTTTTAAACACAACGTTAACCTATTGCACCTTTTGCACATTGCTTGCACAGTCTTGGTTGGTCTCTCGAAGACAAGAAGAAAGTATACGACGCTGACGAAAGATGTGGCTCAAATGGCTCTGAGCACTATGACATCTGAGGTCATCACTCCGCTAGAACGTAGAACTACTTAAATCTAACTAACCTAAGGACATCACACACATCCATCCCTGAGGCAGGATTCGAACCTGCGACCGTAGCGGTCGCGCGGTTCCAAACTGAAGCGCCTAGAACTTTCGGCCATCCCGGCTGGCATTACTGATGGCTAAAGTCTCTGTTATGTGTATCTATAGTTAACTGATTCTCAGATTTACTTTTTTTTTTTTTTTTTGTACAGGAATTTTTTTCGAGGAATAATTCAGCAACCGAAGGAAATTGTGAAACAGGTGATGAGAGATTAAAGATGAGTGTTGAATCGTATGTTCGATAGGTTTTATAACACTATTGTGTGTGAAACGTGAAAGTATTCGTTCGATTCCCTAGTCAGAACAGTTTTTTAATCTGTCAGAATGCTTCAGGTGAACAAATTGGGTAACTGGGATAATTTTATAGGGAAACATACATCAGTTTCGCAGATAACAATGTCCTCCTAACCGAAAGTAAGGACGGCTTGAAATAACTGTAAAATGGGAATGGGATAGTGTATTGCATAGAATTTGGGTTAATGATAAACTAAAAACTTGAAATGTCGGTATTTTTATACGAGGAGAAAAACGTAAGAAGTAAAATCATAGTGTTGTCTATGTATCAGGACAACGTAACATAACCGAAGTACTGATGACCTTATGAGCAAACTGACGCAGACGAAGAGCGTCTTTTCGTACAAAAAAGAAGTAATGTTATCTATATATTGACGCAGACTTCAAAGGAAAGTTTTTGGATGACTGCGTTTATTTACAGCACGCACTATTGTATGGAAGTGAGACGTAGAGTGTGTAAAAATCAGACACCAAAAATATGTATGCATTTGGAATGTAGTGCAATCATTAGAATTTAAGGAACTGTATTGATAGACAGATTGAGATGCTAACAAAAATTTCAATTATGTAACCTTTATTTACTTTCACACAGACTGACAGTCACGCTAAGGTTTCTGGACACGGGGGAAACATTCCAGATGTTGGCCTCTGCAGCAAGAACAGACACATTATTCATAATAAATAGCATCGACCATTGAGATAACACTTCTGATAAACGAATAAGAAAGACCCAGAATCTTTTAGAAAACAAAAGATGTGAAAAAAATTTTCAAGAAGATGTGGACGCTAATATTCTACCCTTCTGCACACAACTCATGATCTCGCGAGGCTATCAACTGTGCTACAGAGTCGACATACAAACTGGGGCTTCGTATATGGAACACACTGTGTAGAGACTGTATCTACAAATGTCATTATTTGATATTTAACATGAAAATTGCCCAAAAAGTCGAGATTTTGATAGATCATCATTGTGCCTTAGCACTGAGAGGGTATACTTTCGTAGCACACTTGTTATAAAACTTAAAACATCAACAAAACATCACCTACAGAAAGCTTTTAACCATCGATATGTCGTTTCCTGTTATTTTATTATAACAAATCGCAGCTAAAACTATGCGTCTTCGAGAGATCCTAAATTTGCTGATGTTTTGAAACATCAGTATAACATGTAATCCGCGAAAAAGAAAAAAATCCACCAAGTACGATTTTTAGCGCTATACAATATGACGACTCCTCTATTCTGCTTCGACGTAAAACTACGTCGCATCTCATTGGCCACTTTCCTCTCCACGAGGCAAAAATCTGACATGCTAGAGTCTTTATTTCATCTCCGCATTTTAGTGGAACGTGGAATTCCACACTGTGACGTCGCTAACGCCTCGGCCACTTGCATTTTCATGTCCCATGAGAGGACGACTCAAGATGATAACAGTGCCACATAAATGCGCAATAAACTGCAATAGAAAACACCACAGTTTTTCTAAGCTTCTCCTAATCGCATGTCAAAACAGTATACTGCACGTTGAAGTACATCATTAAATAAAAATTCTGTATTCATCGAGTCTGTAGGTGTTCCATCGTGCCTTACACGACTACTCCTTGACATCTTATGGAGTATCTCAAGATTTCTGCATCTAACGGCTTCATCGAAACGTTTGCGCAATTTTTCATTAGTCTTGTAGGAACGATGAACCGCATGGGACATGATTATATCCCGTTGTGAGTTGCTTCTCGTTGAAAGGTCCCGGCTTCGTGGTGATCATATCCCCTCCCCACCATCACCACCATTACTGCGTCACAAAGCGCGTCAATATTCCTATATTGTCCTAAAATCACAACGCACTTCTGTATCCACCTGTAGGTAGCTACTTTCTGCGCTCTTGCTGATTTTTTAAATAAACATCATACGATAATATTTAAATTATCCCAAGCAGAATATTCCAGAGTAGTGCAGCACTTAACACAATAGTAGCAGCACGTGACACAGTAGTGGCAAAACCATGTAGAATACAGCACCCTCGAAGCTGTTAACCATGGAACTCACACACCTAAAGCCAAAGTGTGATGCAGTTACGTGCTGCTGTAACCACACATCTTACATGATTCCCTAGTCATCGAGCTCTGACCACGTTAATAACAAGCCCAAATTAGAATTTCCATCCAGGTACCCATCGAAAAAATAAGGACAAAACAAGCATCGTGATGGCATCGCGCCCCATATCACTATATAAGGCGATTTACTTTACCACTCTCTCTCCTCTCAGCGATCACAGGCCCTGTAGAGCACGCGCTGCATCAACGATCTGCTTCCGCCGCCTTCTATCTCTCACAGGCTCTCTCCACCCTATGCAAATTCCTAATGCTGCGATGTCCTTGTCTATGTCATCTTTCCACCTTGTACGGGGTCGGCCCAATGGTCTTGTTGCCTGGAGAGTTCCTTCAAATGTTTTTGTGGTGATTCTGTTGTTTTCCATTCTAGCCACATGTCCAGCCCATTGCAGTCTCCTACTTTTTAATTTCTGGATGATAGTGGATTGCTTCATTAACTGATAAATTTCATTGTTCTTTCGAATTCTCCATACACCCTTCCCAACACAGGTCCCCAGATTTTTCTCATTACTTTTCATTCGAAAATATTCAGTTTTGCTCTTTTATTCTTTGTAAGTGTCCAGCTTTCTGAACCGTACAGTACTGTGGGGCAGATGATAATGTTGTATGTCTTCATCTTTGTGGTGATTGACAAAGTTTTACTTTTTAGTGGATTGCTTGGTGAGTACAGACATCTTGACCCTGTGGCTATTCTTTCATTTATATCCATTGTTATGATATTTTCATTTATATCCATTGTTATGATATTTTTACTGTTGAAACGTGATCCAAGGTATTTAAACTGGAGAACTTTTCTGAATTTAGAATGCTGGTCAGTTTCAATGCGATTGAAATAAATAACCGATTTACAGTATTGCAAGAAGCCGAGGAGGAAAATAGTGTAGAGAAGGCTTGGGAAAGAATAAAGACTGTAGTAACAGATGCAGCGGAAAAAATACTGGACATGAAAAAGAAAACGAAGAAACAGAAATGGTTCAACGAAAAGTGTCAGAGAGCAGTAGAAAGGAGGAAAGAGGTCAGGATGCTGTGGCTGCATAATAAGGAGAGTGAGGACAGGAGAGAGACCTTCAAGGTGGTTAGAAGAGAACAGAGAAAAGGAAATATCTAACGGGAGTACTAGAATCTATAGAAGTGGAAAGCAGCAATGGAAACTCAAAGAAGTTGTTCCAGTATACAAAGAATAGTAAGAAATGTTATCAGAGTGAAAACCTATTCATAAAAGATAAAAATTGAAATATGCTAACGAAGCTGGAAGATATCCTAGAAAGATGGAAAGAGTATTTCTCGGAAATGTTAAATTGCACTGATCCGCACATAACCTTCAATTACGTAATGTCTGAGAGTGACAGCATTAATAAGCCTGCACACGTACAGGTGGAGTCAACTTTACTTTACCACTCTGGCATATAATAGGAAGTTCCCTTACACCATAAATAATATTTCTCCTTCGAACAGCAATATATCGCATTTAATCAAAAACAAGGTGAGCGAAACATGATATTTGGAATGTGTACTAACGAAGTTACAAGGGCTGCAACCCAATGCTGTATCTCGTTGTCAGATAAGTCATTCACAAACATCGTCGGACTAAAGCTTTTCATGTTCAGATCTGTTTTAATTTGATCATTAATTGTCGAGCACGGTAGTTGAGGTCCAACTGGCCTTTTGCGGAAGAATTTCATTGTAGGCTGTTCAGTTAATTGAGCTACAGCGGCGCGCGTTCCCTCTCCGATTTCTTACGCCCGCTGCGAGGCCTGTCTTTGACACTGCTGGAAACAAAATCATGCTTATGCCACTGATGCTGGGCTTCTGTACGACCTGGGACCCTGTCAAAGCCATCTCCAAATGTACTGATTAACTCTGTTACTGTTCGCCCTGCCTCCGGATACTCATGCATCCAAAAAAGTCACTAATCACTCCTCGGCAGTATAATAACGTTCGCTTCTCTATTAATCTTCCACTCTTATTGTTCTCTTTCGTTTTCTTGTCCCCAGCGATCGCCACCCATCTTTCGCTACTGTATATCCAATACCTGAGAAATTAAAACTTATTACAGACATTCTGACGAGGAGGACATTGTGACATTGTGATCAGCGGGCGATCTGTAGTCTGTAATATCTGAAGAAATATTTCAGAGCCAAGTTCGCTTTAAATATTTACTTGAACTGATGACCAGTTTCAACAGTTTTTTGTTGTCGTCTTCGGATCTCCAATACGACAAAGACACACACTGCATTTCTAAACATACGTACTATGCCATTGGTAATAAAATTTATAAGTAGAATATTTTACGTACAGGTAACATACCTCATCTTTTTCAAAATTAAGTCATATTCAATAGGTACATCGATACTATAAATTAATGCAACACGTTACTTCAGATGCCTCGAAATTGAACAATACCTTTTGTATAAGCGTACTATGAGGTTGTACTCCGTTAGGAAGGTGCATGTTGGCTACAGGATGCAAACATGAACAAACAGTGAAGGGTAATGAATGGTTGTACATTAATCTTATTTGTGGTTCCTTTCACAAAAAATGGTTCATGAAGAGTCTCATCTCTCACTTAGAAGAAGGCTGACGAATCTCAAGAACACAAAAGTGGCATTCCTTTTCTAAAATGTTGATTGTCCCTTTAACTTGTCGTATTTTATACTACATAGGCCTAACTGTACACCAGAACATGAAACTGTATGTAGCTGCCTTTAGGAAAATACATAATTTATAAAATTATGTCTATCCCACCTATGGGTTGGCTAACGAGGCTCTTGATTTCTCGATGAGGTATAGTTTACAAATTATAGCTACGCCTGTATCATCGCAGACTCATGCCCGTATAAATTAAATGTTTTATTATTACTATTATTATTATTATGATTATTATTATTTAGAATATTCTAGCTACTGTTCCTGTTGGGCCGGAGATCTTTGACACTACCTAGGTACCAGGAAAATTAATGTATCGTATTTAGTCTGCATCATATCTGAAACTTCGTTTTTATCTGTGAAGTTATGCAGATAACTGAGAAAATATGAGATTCGTGTGAAATAATCCACACGTTATTTGGCACGTATGCTTGGAGATTGTTCAGTGGAAAATTCTATACTGTACGGATTGAACTGTTATTTCAGGATGTTGTGACGTTACACTGACGATAACAACGTTTGTGGTTTGTTATTTTGTGACGCTAGGCAGCGTAATAAAAAATAGTTATGTCACAGTAAAATACCTAACAGATAAATGAGTGAATTGTCCAGATAAGATTGCTTCAGAAATAAAAATAAGAAATCATGAGAATAAATGTTGCCTGCTTTATACTACAGTGGTTATTTAATCAAAGAAGTCGTACAGAACCTGCGATGTATAGGAACAATGAAATTAAAGAATTAAAAATATTAAAAGCCTTTTGTTTGACTGGTTTTAAATCCTACAAATATAAAATATTCATCGCAAAGCAGAAAAGTGTTAAGCAGTGTATTACTTACTTACAAGACGATATTGCTCCTTTATGAAAGAGCTTGTATACTGACAGCTACTACTTCTGTATAATCTTTATAATATGTCTGTAACTTTCTTTGACTTCAGATTCAGTCTACTTTAATCACTGTACAAATTTCTCATAAACGAATGTTTGTAATTTACCTAGTGTCAATGCTAACAGTACCGTTTGTTATCACGCTGCTACCTAATGGACATAAGAGGTAGCTTGCCTGTCACAGCGCCAGACTCCCACGGGAACGTTCCCTAGTGTCAATAAACGATCTTGATTAAACTAGATGGGTGCGTAGAGGGGATAAAATAGTGCAGTACGTAGTTCTTTGACTCTCCCAAAAGCCTCGATGGCACAGGTACAGCTGTAGGATGCACACAGCTTTTGATGTTGGAAGAACTTTCTGAGAAGACTTTCAGATATCGTTCTGTTGAATTATAATTATGTGGGTGTCCGTCCGATAAATAAAGTAGTCAAGCTGCAGACAGAATTGACCAGGAGAAAAACAGTCTACTGAAGTGGAGAAGTGTTTGGAACGGATCACATTCCACGGTGCAGCTTCTGTGTTACAATGCCACCGTGTGCGGAAGAAAACGCCATTCACCGGGCGGCGGCACGAGTATAAATAGTGCGGACAGAGCTGAAGTCGGCAGTCAGCGCTCACCCAGCAACCAGCAACCATGGCAGACATGAGGTGCCTCAGGTACCTCCTGCCAACACTTCTGCTCTCTTACGTCATCTGCTCCCAGCAGAGCTCCGCTGAAATAGCAGCAGAAGATGCTGACACTGCTCTGGAGCTGATCGACTTGGACCAAAAGATGGCGGCCGCTTTTGGAGGATTTTTCAGTGAAAATTATGGGCATGGCGGTGGTGGAGGCGGCCACGGTGGTGGAGGCCATGGAGGTGGTGGTGGAGGCCACGGTGGTCACGGAGGCTACGGAGGTGGTGGACATGGAGGACATGGCGGCGGCGGCCATGGAGGTGGTGGTGGAGGTCATGGAGGTGGTGGTGGAGGCCATGGTGGTCATGGAGGCTACGGAGGTGGTGGTCATGGAGGATATGGCGGCGGCGGCCATGGAGGTGGTGGTGGGGGTCATGGAGGTGGTGGTGGAGGCCATGGTGGTCATGGAGGCTACGGAGGTGGTGGTCATGGAGGATATGGCGGCGGCGGCCATGGAGGTGGTGGTGGAGGTCATGGAGGTGGTGGTGGCGGCCACGATGGTCATGGAGGCTACGGAGGTGGTGGTCATGGAGGATATGGCGGCGGCGGTCATGGAGGTGGTGGTGGAGGTCATGGAGGATATGGTGGTGGCAGTCACGGAGGTGGTGGTGGTGGCCATGGCGGGTATGGAGGAGGTGGTCATGGAGGTGGTGGTGGAGGTCATGGAGGTGATGGTGGCGGCCATGGCGGTCATGGAGGCTATGGAGGTGGTGGTCATGGAGGATATGGCGGCGGCGGCCATGGAGGTGGTGGTGGAGGTCATGGAGGATATGGTGGTGGTGGTCACGGAGGTGGTGGTGGCGGCCATGATGGATATGGAGGAGGTGGTCATGGAGGTGGGGGTGGTGGACATGGTGGCTATGGGGGTGGTGGTCATGGAGGTGGCGGTGGAGGTCATGGAGGCAGTGGTGGAGGTGGCCATGGTGGATATGGCCATTACATCTCATATTACTAAATCACATATTGCTAAGTTTCTGAAAAGGGTCTGGAAACCTTTACGTTTTGTACTTTGTTATTTATTTGTGTAACTGTTGACAAAAAAATAAAAATAACTTTTTACTGTATTTCGCTGCTTTTTACTACCTTAGTTTATAACCCCACTGATTTTCACATTACATCAGTCATGTATACAACAAATAACAAATAATGTAAAGAAAATCATTTATTCCATTTTGTTGGCAATTATACATTGGCAAATGCTTCTGGAACTTACACTGATGAAATTCCAAAGAAAAGAGAATGTCACATCTTTTCCTTTCTGCGAGACTGTAACATATTTCTCGAAATAAAATAAGAAAAATTAATCGTCCTGGGCCAGTCTTCCAAAGAATTACATTCCTTTCAGTTCAAAGACTAAAGTAAACAATAGTTTTATCAATAATCTTAGTATATGGAATAATTTTTATTTATGTAAAGGGATAAAGTTTTGACTGAATTCTGTCATTGTGACAGTACTGAAAGTGCGATCTGATTTACTTGCCAAAAAACATTTAACAGCTTATATCACATAAAACATTTCTTGAATTAAAACAACTGGTTTCGACAGCCTTTGCTGTCAACTTGAAGCCTTAAAAATCATTTCGTTGTGAAAAGTGTTCATTTTACGTTGAACCTCGCGCCAAGTTGTCATATGGATAAAAATCAACACATTATAAAAGGTTTGTAATATTTAAAGTATTTAAAAACATGAAGCACCTTTCACAGGAGGCCATGTCCATATACCAATCGCTCATAGTCGCTTGTAACATCACAAAAACACAGTAACAATCATTTGAATCAGATGTGAGTCTTATATCACCTTTCGCACAAATTGTTTTACGTATTTTCATTGTGACAAAGCTTTACACTGTAATAAGTTTCCTTTAATTTACGTCTATGGTCACAATCTTTTCTGTTTAACAGATTACCGGTTTCGGTCTTTAATGACCATCATCAGATCTGTCTCATGAAACGATGTTTATTTAGTGTGAGATAAATTTGAAAAACACAGATAAGTATGGTGCAATTGCATATTCCGTCATTCAGGGTGTAGTGGATGGAAAAGCGCCCATAATTATTTAAGTAAGCAAATTTCTCTGGTTTTCAGCGTCAACACTGGATTTAAGTTTTGTTTCTATAGTTTGTTGTGATTTGTTCTATCTTTAAACTTTATGTGAATCATTTAGCACAGCAAAAATTATGAAATGAACGGCACAAAGCAGAAAAATTAATCATCGTACTATGTATTATTTAAGCCTGCTTGATGCAATGTTTTACCAGCCATGTTCAGGTGCACCGGCGTAATGTAAAAATTGAGGTAGATATGGTGTCATATAAAAAATAGTTATCTAAAAGTCATATTATTTTAGCACTGAGATATGGCCGTAAGGACGAAAGTTAAGCAATAAATTTCATGATTTTAAGAATGCAGTCTTATCTTTAACAATAAAATTTCCTCAGGTGCACCGATATCCGTCATCTTGTACTTCACCTTAATGGGGCATTCAGTAGGAGTTAACTTGGCTCTGGAGGGAAAATCAGCGACAGTGCAAACAACACTAAGGAAGTGTGATTCAAGCGCAAAAAATGGCTCTTACAGAGTTCTTGTTCGAAAAATTCTTGAGGATTTTTCAGTGATCTGAAGTTAGATTAACTAAAGAAATTAATATCATTGTAATAATAACGTTGCGCTTTGTAACACGTTCGTGTAATCAGTCTAAGGCCGGCCGTACGAACGCCACAGAAATACGCAACAAACTGCAATCGGGTACACTACGGTGTTTCGGAGGAGTCCCCGCAACCGTACATAAAACAGTATATTGAATACTGAAATACATCATTATATAAAATTTATGTAGCCAGCAGATCTGTATGTACACCATGGTGCCTCACACCTCCACTATTTGACATTTTATGGGGTATTTTAGGAGTTATGCTTCGAAAGGCTTCGTCGAAACTTTTGCTCAATTCTTCATCAGTGTTGTACCAGCGATGAGCCCGATGGGACACGATTATTTTTCATAATGAATTGCCAGCAGTGGAAAGTTCCCGGCTTCGTGTTGAGAATTCTCATCTCCTCTCCCTTAATGTTACTGTATCAAAACAGAACTAAAAATTCCTATGTTCACCAAAAATCACAGTCGAGTTCAGTACCCACCAGTAGGTAGTTACTTTCTGTGCTTCTTATTGATTTCTTTTCGTAATCATGATTAAACAGGACTTGAATTTTCCAAATCAGGCTATTCCATAGTAGTGCACCACGGAAGACAGTAACGGCTTAAGCACGATGGATACAGCAGCCTGGAAATTGTTTATCAGGGAGTTCATATATCTGAGTGCCAAAGTGGAGCTCCATTTGCTGTAACCACACGTCATACATGATTACCTAGGCTTCGAGCTCTGAGGTATTTACTACGTTTATAACATGTCCACATCAGAATTTCCATCCACCTAACCATCAAAAAATTAAGCATTGTGATGACAACACGCCCAATATCATAACATGCAGCGACTTACTTTACCATTCTGGCCCATAACAGGATTTTTCCCTTAGACCAAGAAACAATATCTCCCCTTCGAACAGAGATATATTGCATTTCATCAAAAAATAACACTGCAAGCGGGACATGGCATTTGGAAATCGTACCAACATAGTTCGGCAGGCTGCAACACGATGTTCTATGCGATTGCCAGATAATTCATTCACAAATATCGGTCTAAACCTTTTCATGTAACTATTTTTTTTTAATTTCGTCACGCATTGTTTATCGCGATACCTGAAGTTCAACTGCCCTTTAGCGAAATGATTTATTGTACTCTCGCATTTTCTTACATTCGCTGCCTAGTCTGTCTTTGACGCTGTTGGGAACAAAAACATGCTTTCCCCAATGAAGCAAGGCTGCTTTACAACGTGGGACGCTGTCAATGTGATCTCCAAATGCACTTATTTACTCAGTCACTGTTTGCTCTATCTGTGGGTTCATGCATCCACACACATGCCACCGGCTCCTCAACCGTGTAACAATGTTCGCTTCTTTATTAGTCCACCATTCTTACTGTTCTCTCTTGGTTCTTCTACAAAGTGTTTATCACCCATCCTTCGCTACTGCATATCCAGTGCCTGGGGAATTAAAAAAACTTGCTTTTCATATATGACTGACATTCTGACCAGAAGGCGATCTGTAGACGGTAATATCTGCAGAAATATCTCAGACCCAAGTATCGCTTTAAGTATTTACTTGAATTGATGACCGCTTTCAACGGTTTTTACTGTCGTCTTCGGATGTGTAATACGACACAGACACACACTGCATTTGCAAATATATTTTCTATGCCAGAACTAACGAAGAACATAAGCATAATATTTTACTCATCGGTAACATACCTCATCTTTTTCAATAGATACGTTAATACCTCATACAGCATGAAATTGAATAACATCTTTTGTATAAGCGTACTATGAGATTGTGCTCTATAAGTAACGTGCATGGTGACTGCAGGTTATGGCATTTACAAACAAAAACATGGCATTTACAACATAAACTGGTTCATGAAGAATTCCTTTCTCTCACATAGATTTCAGCCGAATGTCCTCGAGAACATGAAAATGGCATGCATTTCATAAAGTGTTCATGACCTCTTTAACTTATCGTATTTTACTCTCCATAACTGTACCAGTACAAGGAAATTTGCGTGGCTGCCATTAGAAAAACATGTAATTCATAAAACTATGCCTATACTACCTAGGCGAAGGATAACGAGGCACATGATTATGCAATGTGGGGTAGTTTATAAAATTATAACTTCGCCTGTACTATAGCGGACTCATGCTACATAATTAGACTTAGAGTCCTTGTTACTGCCTTAAATGAGAATATCATCTACTGCTATTTGACAGTCACATGGTAAAATCAGTAAATTTCACCCAGGCATTGGGTGACATGATGTTTTACATTAATATACTTCACAAGAATTCATACACCATATAAATAAAATGTTTTACGTTATTATTTAGAATAAGCCAGTAGCTGTCCATGTTAGTCTTGCGAGCTAACATACCAAAGATGTTCGGGCTCACATTTGGTTCCTCTTCGTCGAAATGTCTTGGCTCAAACTAGTCTAGGGGTTGAACCTCATGTGTCGCATCACACGACCTAAACTAGTCATTTGTGACCTTTTGGGTAAATTGTCTAGCTGATGGAAAGTTTGCGAAATTGTATGAAACATACAACGTTAATATAACACATAACAACAGTAATAATAATATCGGAAGCTAAATTAACGACCCATATATGATGTAGACCACACATTTGTGATTCCCAAAGGCTGACCCTTTCGGCCATATACTTAAATGAGAGCGGAATGCTCATTAACTCACAGTCTGGAAATATTTGACACTAGCTAGCTACAAGCAAATTATGGTATTGTATCTCATGTTTGAAATGTGGTTTTTTTTATGCAGTTAGCTGTTTTCTAAAAATAAATATAGAGATAAGTGAGAAAATATGAGAGTCATTCGCATATTGTATGATGCCATCTAGACATTATATTATGTCTAGTCTTGGTGCTGCTTCATTGGATAATTGTATAAAGTATGAATTGAACTGTTATGTGGGGATGTTACGACTTTTCACTGATGTTACCAAGTGTATGGTTTGTAAATTTGTAAGGCTAGGTGGTATAATGAAAATAGAAATGCACACAAATCGGTGAGTTTTCCAGAGAGTTTGTTTTAGAAATCAAACTAAGGACTAATGAGAATAAATGTTGCCTGTCTGATGCTATAGTTGTCATTTAATTCAAAAAACAATTCGTATAGAACCTGCGATATGAAGCGACAATAATATTTTAAATTAAAAAAAAACATTATTTGCATTGGTTTTAAATCCTACAAATACGTTGAACAACAACAAAAATAGCAGTATATTACCTAAGTGTTGATATTGCTCTTTCTTGGAAGTTTGTGTAGTGGCAGCTAAATACTGTACAATCTTTATAAATTTTCTGAAATTTTCTTTCACTTTAGATCTGGATTAGTTTAATTGGTGTAGATATTTCTCATAAATGAATTATGTAATTTACCTAATGTACGGCTGGTCCTGGCGGAAGTTCGAGTCCTCCCTCGGGCATGGGTGTGTATGCTTGTCCTTAGGATAATTTAGGGTTAAGTAGTGTGTAAGCTCAGGGACTGATGACCTTAGCAGTTAAGTCTCATAAGATTTCACACATTTTTTAACCTAATGTAAATGCTAAAAGTACACTTGTTTCCACGCTGCCACATAGTGGATATAAGAGGTAGCTTGCCTGTCACAGTGATGGACTCACAAAGGGAACATTCACAAGTGTCAGTAAACGATCTTGATGAAACTTTGCGGGCGTGTAGAAGAGGCAAAATAATGCAATACATATTTTATGATTGTGCCTAATTTCAATTTTAAGGGGTAAGACACACCATGAAATTTAATTCGGCATTTCAGGATTTGTGAGAATATCTTCGAAACGACGATATATTAAAAAAAGAGTTTTTCATGTAAAATGTTGATACGTAATTACTGTTCTTGAAAACTGTATAATCATCTTTCGTATTAATCTGAAATTTTGCTAAATGTCCCACCACCATTAATCAATACTGAATAATGAAAACTTTTTTAAAACATAAATTAAGGAAGCTTACAAGCCAGTGTAATAGAGCTGGTTTCTGAAATACCATTTTTGGAAAATAAGCTGTACAAAATGTGCTGTTGGAGTATTTTCAATAGCTAATTGAAATATCTAAACTTTCATTACTATTCTAATTATTTATTTTACTTACATTTGTTTTATGTGTGAAACTGTTATTTTAGGTTTTATATTCATTTTTTGTTTTATTCCGTTTATCATTTCACATACGTGAGTTCAGTTAATTTAAAATAATAAGTAACTCATTATTATGATAGAAAATAATTACGATAATGATAATCTATAAAGAAATGCTTAAAACATAACTTTTTTACACATGCACATAAAATGAAGGATATTTCACGTAATATAAAAGACGGAGAAGACGATAGAAAACAAAATTCAGCAGAACTAGATATGAAAATCATCTTAGAAAGTTCTTTCAATATAGAAAGCCGTATATGTTCCACATTCACTGTGCCATCGAGTCCTTTGTCAAAACCGGAAGTTTTCTGTCCTAGGGCTTGAAACCGTAAGTTATGTTCTAACAAAAATTTTCGTTTTTCAGAACTGATTAATTGTGGTGGAGTATTTTGCAAAATATCAAATTATTAAAAAACTGATCATATAGTTTTCAAGAACGTTAATTACATATCAGTTTCTATATGAAATTCACTTTTTATATATCATCGTTTCGAAGAAGTTCCCTCGAAACCTGAAATGCCAAATTACATTTTGGGTTGCGTTTTGTCCCTTAAAAGCGAGATGAAATTGGGCAGAAACAAAAAATTGCACTATTTTGCGCCTTCTACACACACACCAAGTTTCATCAAGGCCGTTTATTGAAACTCGGGAATGTTCCCTTGTCTGTTCAGCTCCAGACAAACATGTGTGTGGTCGCTCGTAATAGGCCAAAGTTGCATGGTAACTTGATTGTAAACAGTGTTGTTGTTAATGCCGTACTTGTTGGTTGTTATCTACCTGCTAGTAGAGCTCACGTATCCAAACTGTTTAAATTTCAACGTTCTCAAAATACATAGCATAATTTTGAAAAAATATGAGGCATGTTATCTTGTATATAGAACATTATACTTAATCATTTCATTACTACTGGCATAGAAAATATGTTTACAAATGCAGTCTGTGTCTCTACCGCATTGCAGATCCGAAGACGGCAGCAAAGTACTATTGAAACCTTTCATCAATCCAAAATAAATATTTAAAAGCGATCTTAGCCCTGAAGTATTTCTTCAAACCTTATCTTCTTTCACCTTATATTGTCGAAAGGAGTATATCACGACCTAGAATAACATCTTTCCGACAACAGAATGGGTGTAACACGCTTGAGATTGCTCTGTATGAATCAGGCAAGGCGTATCAGGTGAGACGGAGCTCCTAGCTGTGCAGCTGGCAAGAAAGCCGTGGGCGGCGAGACCGAAGCTCGTCCACGGGAGGAGAAATCGCCGCTGCAGCTGTCGCAGCTGGTGACAAAACAGCCGACGGCCAAGCCTGGGGAAACTATCAGAGGACGAGTCGTGGTCGGCACACGTGTCACAGCTTTTCATCCGCCTCCAGAAAAACTCAGAGAGATGCAGATCCAGGGACACATTATGGGAAGCGGGGCGGGATTACAGTTTGTTACTTCTTCGTCCCCACCTCCTAAATGTAACTTAGCGTCACCCGCACCTTTAACGAAACACAAATGCCTAAGATTTAAAATCGTATGATATGAATTAATATGACAATAGCAATTTGTTTATAGTAGTGCGCCGGCGGTGGCCGTGCTGTTCTAGGCACTTCAGTCCGGAACCGCGTGACTGCTAAGGTCGCAGGTTCGAATCCTGCCTCGGGCATGGATGTGTGTGATGTCCTTAGGTTAGTTAGGTTTAAGTAGTTCTAAGTTCTAGGGGACTGACGACCTCAGATGTTGAGTCCCATAGTGCTCAGAGCCATTTTTTTACAGTAGTGCTTAGCACACTATCTGATCAACCGTATCCGAACATCCATATGTAACGCGCAATTGACGCTAGATGCCACGATAGGCGGGCGCATCAGTATAAAAGGAGGCAAGGAATACTGTGTTGTCAGCAGGGAAGCAGAAACTGGAGAATGATGAGTAAGGAGAACTGAGTGACTTCGACTGTGGTCTAGTCATTGGATATCACCTGAGTAACGTGATCAAAAGTATCCGGATACATGGCTAAACATGACTTACGAATCCGTGGCACCCTCCATCGGTAATGTTGGAATACAATATAGTGCTGGCCCACCCTTAGCCTTGACGACAGCTTCCACTCAAGCAGGCATACGTTCAATGAGGTGCTGGAATGTTTCATGGGGAATTGCAGACCATTCTTCACGGAGTGCTACACTGTGCAGAGGTATCGATGTCGGTCGGAGAGGCCTGGCACAAAGTCACCACTCCAAAACATTCCTAAGGCGTTCGATACGATTCAGCTTAGGACTCTGTACAGGCCAGTCTATTACAGGGATGTTATTGTCGTGTAACCACTCCGCCGCAGGCCGTGCACTGTGAACAGTTGATCGATCGTGTTTGAAGATACAATCGGCATCTCCGTATTGCTCTTCAACAGTGGGAAGCACGAAGCTGCTTACAACATCAGTGTAGGCCTGTGCTGTGATAGTGCCACGCAAAACAACAAGGGGTGTAAGCCCTTCCATGAATAACACGAACACACCATAACACCACCGCCTCCGAATTTTACTGTTGGCACTACACACGATGGCAGATGACGTTCACCGGGCAGTCGCCGTATCCACACCCTGCCATCGGATCGCCACATTGTGTACCGTGATTCGTCACTCCACACAACGCTTTCTCACTGTTCAATCGTCTAACGTTTACGCTACTTACCCCAAGCGAGGTGTCGTTTGATGTTTAAAGGCGTGATGCCGTGGTTTATGAGCAGCTGCTCGACCATAAAATCCAAGTGTTCTCACGTCCCGCCCAACTGTGTTACTATTTGCTGTGGATCCTGATGCACTTTGGAATTTCTGTGTGATGGCCTGGATAGATGTCTGCCTACTACACATTACGACCCTCTTCAACTGTCGGCGATGTCTGTCAGTCAACAGAAGAGACCGGCCTGTACGCTTCTGTGCTGTACGTGTCCCTTCACGTTTCCACTTTACTGTGACATCGGAAACAGTCGACCTATGGATGTTCAGGAGTGCGGAAATCTCGCGTACAGGCGTATGACACAAGTGATACGCAGTCACCTGACCACGTCCGAAATCCGTGAGTTCCGCGGAGCGCCCCATTCTGCTCTCTCACGATGTCTAGTGACTACTTAAGTCGCTGGAGTACTTGGAGAGTAGGTGGCAGCACAATGCACTTAATATGGAAAACGTATGTTTTTGGGGGTGTCTGGATACTTTTGATCAGATAGTGTACGTTTCAATCCTTCTAAAGCTGCCCAAGTCAACTGCTAGTAATATGGAGGCGCGAAGAAATATCCAGAGCTAAACCCAGACAGGCTGACCTCGAGAACAGACGGACAGGGACTGCTGACCGTTGCGGAGGGCGGTTGTAAAAAAATCACATGAAATCAGCGGAAGGAATCACTCGTGATTTCTGTGGCGCTTCAGCAGTAGAGATAGCACAATCACTGTCCGTACGGAGTGAAAAAGAATGATCGAACAGGTCCTCATGAGGTACCATTTTCTGGAGTCAGTGTTAAGCAACAGTTGAGGTGGTGCAAAGAGCGACGTCAATGGATAGTGGATGACTGAAAACGAGTGATTATGAGAGATGAATCTCGCTATACATTGCGAAAATGCGATGGAAGGGCTAGAGTTCGACGAACGCCAGGAGAATGTTACCTGTCATTAGGTGTAGTACCAACAGTGAAGAGTGGAGGAGCTATTATGGCGAAGGGAGCTTTCGCGGTATCGCGCTTGAGAAAACGTAAACTATGTACAGTGCCGGAACATTTCGGAGACGGTGACTGTCTGTATCCGCTTGATAATGCGTAAGGTAGCGTCTCTGAGGCAATGGTTTGTGGTCACTAACACTCTTGAGATGTATCCACCTGTCACGAGCCCCGATCTAAACTCACTGGAACTCCTTTGGGGTGAGTTACAGTGTCGACTCCGCTCCCGATCCCAGCGTCCTACTCTACTACCCTCCATTGTTTCGGCCGTTGAGGAAGAATGAACTGCCACTTCTCCACAGACATTCAGACACCTCACTCAAAGAGGGCCGCAGCAGAGTTCAGACCGTTATAAAAACGAAGAGTAGGCACAGTTTACTTACAGGTGTCCAAACAATTTTGATCAGATAGTACACATCTCTTTAACACAACTGCTAAAAAAACTGCAGTTCAGAGATACACATTATTTGAAAAGCATTTGGTGACCACACACACTACCCTGAGTTGCACCGTGTGTGGGAAGTCAATAGTATGCGCATCACTCTTCCTCTAAACTTCCCAACACAAATTCGCATGAGGCAGTACAGTAATTGCATGCAGGTAAAATCACGCTCCGTTTGTAAGAAACATTTTAAAGTACTCAAACACTGCAGATTCTGATCGCAAATAAACTTAGATACAGACAGGAAAAAAATGTGTGATTATCTTCACTACCTAGCAGTGGTTATCTTACTACGCATAACATTCCGATAATCAAATAGAAAACAGAATCGGCTTTCACTCATCGTAAATCAATGAAACTGCTTAAACCAGTTACTGTTCCTTCTTTTTATTCCAGGTGTTTACAATTAAAGTGCAATTACTCACTGGTGTCCAGTGCGGGCTGTTCAAATGGTCCAAATGGCTCTGAGCACTATGGAACTTAACTGCCGTGGTCATCAGTCCCCTAGAACTTAGAACTACTCAAACCTAACTAACCTAAGGACACCACACACATCCATGCCCGAGGCAGGATTCGAACCTGTGACCGTAGCGGTCGCTCGGTTCCAGACTGTAGCGCCTAGAACCGCTCGGCCACTCCGGCCGGCCCAGTGTGAGTTGTAATTATTATATGACAGCGTAAAGTTCTAATGCGGAACAGATATATGCTGGGAAAAAAATTAGTTCCAATTTGGGCCACCATTGTAAATTTGGCACTGTGAATGCAAGAAAAACGTATAGAAATGTTTCCATATGTAATGGATTAGGATCGATTCGTAGGTACAAAATATCAGACAAGTGAGGAAGGCATAATATTGATTTTATTGTCTACCACCACTTACACAGTTTGTTCAATACGAGCACCAGAGATGTCGCCATGATGCTATACAGTGCGAGATTTGCACCTGGTGGCCAAAAACTGAACTTTTTTTCCAGCGTAGGTCATTTCCGGTATTAACACGTTCTCATATCAACCAGAATTCGCTGCCACAGGATAACTGCAGCCCACACTGGACCTCCCTGAGTAGGTGCACTTTAATTATATCCATCCAGTACCTTTAGTCACTCAATATAGAATTCACTCTTAAGTGCCTGGTAAAAGCCGTAATCATGTTATGTGTTTCTGAAATGCACTGTAATTTGAAGAGGAATGCCGAAAATTTTTTTACTTTCGCTACAAAATTGTTGAAATGTAGTGAATCTAAATATCTTGGTGCGAAATGAGTTTTGGATTGTCTCTTTATTCACCACATACATCTGCACTTGTCAGTACTGGTGTTTAAGTCTGCAACTGATTAAACCAGTTTGGAGTAGCAAGCATTTATGAAACTATTGGACGCAGATCTTAATAAAAAATGAAATAAAATAAAGGATAAGCAAAAGAGCTCACTATTTACTTGCAGGACTGTTACCTTTGGGTGTCTTTAAACTGTAGTTAAATTATTTAACCTTAGAAGATTTAGTCAGAAACTGAAAGACGAACTCCAAATACCTAACTTTCGAAACATCGAGAAATTTAAAATTGTTAGTAAACAATATACAAAATGACAAATCTCGCAAAACAGAGCAAACAACTCTGTTTCGGATACTGAAACTTTTGGGACACTGAAACTTTTCTGTAAGATATTGTTCCGTTCGAATCTCGGTCTGGTTTATTTTTAGAGCTTTTGTGGAGTTAAGAATAATTGAAACTGCTGTATTACAGAAATGGTGGCTCTTTGTACCATACAGAAATCAATGGCTATATCAGCACGAAATAATAAAATGAATTTAAAATAAATAATTACGAGTACTTACTAAATAATGTTTCTACTCGAGATATAATTACGATTCTGAGCAGTTATTAACTTAAGTCACATAATAGAAGTGCAATGTTCCTAGATTTGTGCGTCTTGAGTGCTTTAAATCAAAGCATGGTTCATCGACAACATCTACATTGAAATACAACTCCAGTTATAAGCTGTCACTTCCCTGTTAAATTTTGAATGCACCTAAATGTGTACAGGAAATTACCTTGTTTCAAATGCCGTCTTTTAAAAGGAAGTTTCTTGATAAGTGAAATTTTAGTAAAAGCTGACTACAATATTTAGAATATATTCAGAAGAGGAAATCTTACATCGCGCAACTTATTAATCTATGGGCGTAAATGAACATTTAAGAGAACTTTAGTGATGAAATTTCGTATTAGCAAGTTCACGGTCTGACTTAAAAGATATGTCGACGTCCCATCATACGGACAAGGGCCCGTTCAATGAGCACACGGGGCTCACATTGCTATTTTAACATTTTTCCACAAAAAACTTGAAATTATAATTTACTGGAATTAACACTGAATGAAGCGTGAGATTTCGTCAGCGGCTACGGAGATCTCGACGCATCTCATCTTCAAGTCAAGAAAGACAGTGACAGATGCGAGAAAATAATCGCGATGCCGAACAAATAAGTACTTACTGTGAACGCAGCTAGTATGAATAAACACGTTTGGTGAAAACGCATCAGAATTTCTACTTAGGTTAACTGAAAAGTGCACCAAGGCATGGAAGGTTATGCAGAATCATTATTTTTCAGTTACCAATGTAACACAATTCATACATGAAACAGGTGGCACTCTATACCACCACATAATAATCTGCCAAGTTCTTAAATTTCTCCCAGCGTATTTGTTGACCAAAGACTACAGGGATGTACTGCCGCTTCATTGTGTCCATTAAAGCAAAACTAAACTAAACTCCGTCCGAACAGGCCTTGGAAAGCCCAACGGTACCGACCGGCCGCCGTGTCATCTTCATCACACAGGCCTCACTGGATGCGGATATGGAGAGGCATGTGGTCAGCACACCACTCTCCCGGCCCCATGTCAGTTTACGAGACCAGAGCCGCTACTTCTCAATCACGCAGCTCCTCAGTTTGCCTCACGAGGGCTGAGTGTACCCCGCTTGACATCAGCGCTCGGCAGACCGGATGGTTACCCATCCAAGTGGTAGCCCAGCCCAACAGCGCATAACTTCGGTGATCTGTCGGGAACCGGCGTTACCACTGCGGCAAGGCAGTTGGCTCATTGTGTCCAATTGGCACAATGTTTCAGCCATCAGATATGCGACCATCGTCAGGTGCGCTGAAAAAGTGAGCTCCTGACATCGAACTGGCTGAGTTTCACCTATATTGTCTAGGAAAATGAAGCATCCTGTTACACACTGATTTCCGCTTAGCTAGCCTGGGTTTTCACCTCAGGGCGGGCGGACAACTAATATCCGATGCCCCCGCGAGCCGCTCCGTCCGTGGTCCGAACCCGCGGCCGAGCGACGGCGGTCGCGGGGACGCTAGCGTCGGAGTCTGTGATAGCGTAGATGAGAGTTCTAAAGGTCTCTGTCCGCCCTGGTAGCTTGATCGTTATGCTTGCTGAGAGTCTTCTTAATTAAACTCAGTGCTAGTTACAAAGCTTTGATAAAATTGTAGCCGCAATCTCGGTTGATGGGATCCTCCTTGGTAAGAATTTCTATGGCCTCTCTAACGACGCTGTCCCGTATTAGGAAGTCTGTGCCAATATCATGGTACTTTCGTACTCCATCGCGTGATTCTCAGACAAACAGTGGTCTGCGACCGCTGACTTGTTGGGCTGCGTCAGTTGAGTGTGGTTCTGGTGGTCTCGTCAACGATCTTCGACGGTGCACACTGTCTGTCGAACATCACTAGAACAGAGAGAGCAGCTATGCGAGACCTGAGAGAGTTCCCTGGGATGGTTGTCTCACCTGCAGAGAAAGGCAACGGTACTATCGTTCTTTCCCACAAGGACTGCAGAAGATACAGAACCTGCGCGATGACGACCCCTAGAGGGAGATCAACGCTGACCTCACAAACAAGTGGAGAACAAGACTAGGGCTGCCCTCAAGACCACAGATTTGAAAGAGGGGATCGCCAAGAAACTTTTACCTGAAGAACCTGTACCGCCAAGGCTTTATGGACTCCCTGTCCGCCCCGATAGCTGAGTGATGCCGGCACGGTAGCTCAGCGTGTTCGGCCTCTGTAATAAAAAAAAAAAAAAACTGAGTGGAACGATCAACAAACGAACTTGACCGGATGTCATGTGACGTCCGCAACGACCAAACACAACGATCAACAAAGAAAAAAAGGCAATGAAAAAAAAAGTGGTCAGCGTGACAGATTGCCGTCCTACGGGCCCGGGTTCGATTCCCGGCTGGGTCGCCGGCCGGTGTGGCTGTGCGGTTCTAGGCGCTTGAGTCTGGAACCGCGTGACCGCTACGGTCGCAGGTTCGAATGTTGCCTCTGGCATGGATGTGTATGATGTCCTTCGGTTAGTTAGGTTTAAGTAGTTCTAAGTTCTAGAGGACTGATGACCACAGATGTTAAGTACCATAGAGCTCAGAGCCACTTGAACCATTCTGAACCCGGCTGGGTCGAGGATGTTTTCTGCTCACGGACTGGGTGTTGTGCTGTCTTCATCATCATTTCAACTCCATCCGGCGCGCAGGTCGCCCAGTGTGGCGTCGAATGTAATAAGGCCTGCAACAAGGCGGCCAGACCTGCCCCGCAAGGGGCCTCCCGGCCAATGACGCCAAACGCTCATTTCCATTTTTGCCATGGACTCCCTAAAGTTCATAAAGATGGGGTGCTGTTCCACCCCATCGTCAGAAACATTAGGGCACCTACATATTTGCAGGAAAAATACCTGACGGAAATACTAAGTCCTTGTGTGGACAAATGGACTCACCATATTCGAAATCCTGTGGATTTTTTAAAAATGTCTCGACAGCTTCAGGGTGAAAGACTCAGATATCTCTATGAGTTTTGACGTCGTTTCGTTATTCTCAGGATGCCTCCACGGAAGTCACTAGAGCTTATAAGTCAGAAATTTGACGACAAGGCCACCGTACCTATCAGGCATGTCATGACCTCCACGTATTTTCTGTTTAATGGCGAATGCTACGAAGAAGCGGAAAGAGTCGCAAAAGGCAGTCGACTCTCGCCTGTGGATGAAAATTTGTATAAGGAGTTCTTCAAGGAGGAAGCCCTCACGTCATGGAAACCAACGTGTTTTCTTCCATTATGTGGATGGCGCGTTTGTCCTCCGGCCCCATGGAAGGAGAAACTCCTTGAATTCCTCACAAATTTGAACTCCATACATTCCAATAGGAAATTCGTTATAGAGACCGAAGGAGAAGAAAGATTACCATTCCAGGAATTCATGGTCAAGAAAACAGCTGATGGCACCCAGGGCCACGGTGTGTATCGGAAGGAAACACTCACCGACCTGTATTTCCATGCAGACAGTTGCACCACACTTCACAAAGGAATGGGGTACTAAATACACTAGTACACAGAGGGCGCACCATTTCACATGCAGTGAGTCTGCCCCAGGAGCTGGAACACCTCAGAATTGTATTCCGAAAAAACTCGTAGCCAGAATGGGAGATTAGGCGCGCTGTGTGATCCACCAGAACAGGACATCCTATGGAGACGGAAGATGCCACGGAGGAAGAGAGCAGCCACTTCTTTTATACCGTACACTGACGCGTTGTCGGGAAAAATCGGACGCCTATTGAAGTAGTAAAAGATGTCTTTGGGCCTCCCAATAAAACACGAGAATTTTTGAGAAACGTCAAAGATAATATCGGTTTGTGGAAGGCGTATACCAGATTCCAAGTCAGTGTGGGAAGGCATATATTGGAGAGACAGCGAGCACCGTCGAAGTTCGTTGCCGAGGACACAAGAGGCACACTGCTTATCCGAGAATCACTCGATGGAGTAGGAACGTATCAGGATCCTAGTACCGACTGGAACAGCGTTATTAAAGAGGTCATAGAAATTCGCACCAGGGAGGATGTCATTAACCGAGATTGCGACTATAGTGTTAGAAAGGCTTTGGAACCAGCACTAAGTTTAATTAAGAAGACTCTCAGCAAACAAAACGATCTAGCCACCAGAGCGGACAGAGGTCTTTCATCAACGCTGCCACAGACGCCCTCGCTAACGTCTCCGCAACCGCCGATGCAGGATCGCGGACCGCGGACGGAGCGGCTCGCGCTGGGCAGCGGATATTAAGTAGGCCGCGGGCCCTCAGGAGCTCAGTTCGTCAGCACACCTGACGGTCGCGACATTGAAACGGTACAGTAGTTTCCGCTCTATAAGCAGCAGGTTTCGCTGCTCGCTCACACCGAGAAATACAAACAGAGGCGGCTCTGCCGCCAATTTTATTTCACGATGCGGCCGGCCGCGGGTGCAACAGAACCCATGTCGACGGGTGGAAAGAAATAAGTCAGGCTTCATAATACGTATTTATATGTGACGTGTACTGTGCACTTCTTGTACGTAAATGTGAATCTGCACATGCACTTTCCTAATCCTCCTCACGCCTTTCCGTAAAGCGTGGCCAAATCTTAGTTGGGAAGTAGTTCTGCAGAATAGTAGTGCCAACCTCACTCCAGGGTAGGGGATCAGAGAGACATCACAGGCAGATAAAAGTCAAAGACGTTCCAGTGTCACAAGATTTGGGGTGGAGAGGTTGGTCACGGCCAAGTGGTGCGACCACCCCCTCCCCCGGGGCCCAGGAAGACCTCCGGCTGCCCGCCATATTCGGGGTGTTACAGAAGACGGGTAAGTGAGCAGACGTGCCCTGAGTGGGTCTGTCGCAATGTTCACGCATGGAAGAGAGGTATTTGAATATTTGCACTAATTCTTTTATTTCCCGCTTTGGATTGTGTAAGGAAATGAATGTTCTCGTTTAATTTCGGAAATTTGAGCCCCCGTGTTAACGTATCTGGTCCCCAGTTTGCCCGTTATCCTCCTCACATAGTGGATGTCCCATGTAAAATATTGGGAGACTTTGGTGGTATACATTTGGCCAACGCAATTCCATCTTGCCCGTATAAAAATGCGTGCAGATTAGTATATAATATACCCGAGCTATAAGTTGTAAAATTGTAATATCTGTAAACTGGAACAATTGTTGCAATCGCTGTAAAGTCGAGTGATAATGTTTAAAACAAATAGGTAACCAATTGTCATCAATCTTTAACATATCTTAAAAATCACAAAGAAGTCAAGTTAAAGGAATTCATTTAAAATAAAATATATAGAATGCAGAGACCCACACATCAGCGTGTGAGCCCACCAGCCCCTTGCCTAGTATCGTACAGAAAGGGCACGCTCTCTAGATAGCGCTCTCAAGTTCCCCTCCCCAGTTATCCGTTGCTCAATTTTCATTCAGGGCTTGATGACATCAACTTTCATCTGGCGTCCGTAGGCAAGGAGGTTAGACGAGAATCTTTCAACACGTCTGATGGAAACAGCCTGCTAATCAAATCTTGTGCTCTCACAAAATTTACAACGCTGACTGCATCGTCCATCACTTTATTCACTTTCGTTTGCACTATTTTAGAAGCCAATGGCTCCCTATATATCACATATTGTGTGAATTTTATAGAAGGAGAAAGAGTACACACTCTTGCCATGAACCCTTTTTTTTAATTCCGGTAAATGCTGCCGCCCAGCAACACAATCAGTCCGTGACAGTTTGTTGTCAGCAAAAACGGAATTCACAAGATAGAAAATGTCTTCGCCTGTAGACCTCCCATCCAGAGCTTTACAAAAGATAAAGAACTCTAGAATTTCATTTTCATAATAGCTGCGTACAAAAACAAAAATTTGTGAAAGATTTCCGATATCAGTACTGTCATCCAATTGCTGGACGAATTTTGGGCTATCATGAAGACGTGGTTGCTATTGATTTTTCATGTCAGTGGCTATTGCATCAATACGACGAGCCACAGTGTAATATGGGAGTGGTATCGACTTCACACTCTCACCAGGCCTTTTTCATGGATGATTTTGCACAAATTTTGACGACTACGAGAAGCAATTTCTCACCAATAACGTGTGATGATTTGGATTTTGCATTTCAGAGAATTCCCCTCTTATGACGTTGTTAGGAACTGATACTTATTTTTTTAAGAATCTGACATTTCCTTTTAGTTGTGGCTCATGACGCTTAAAAAAATCGATGGGTTTATTTACACGGTCCGGATGTTTTGTCTGCAGATGTCTCGTTGATTGTATAGGCAAAAGAATGCTGATACAGGCTAATATCAGGTAATCAACTTGATATTTACTTATTTGGGTGCGGTTTTGCTTTTAGAAGAAACGTTGCTATTAGGAACAAAGAAAAAAGAACGTACTTAGATCAAATTCTTTCTTATTATTAGAACTGCATACTTTCGAAGGAGAAGAAACATTTTGTGAATCATTACCATGGCATCTCTTGTTTCACTGCTAACCAGCCACTTGTCCACGTAAGTGGTGGAACTTGTGTATCTTTACTTAAAATCCGGTTAACTACTTCCAGTGAATACGTACTAGAGTTTTATTCATCTTCTAGTTAACTTACTAGCTTTCAAATGACACCAGAAGCTTTCCTGAAATCAAGTGGAGAGTCAGGATGACTGTAGGGTTGGGTTGGGTTGTTTGGGGGAAGAGACCAAATTGCGAGGTCATCGGTCTCATCGGATTAGGGAACGACAGAGAAGGAAGTCGGCCGTGCCGTTTCAAAGGAACCATCCCGGCATTTGCCTGGAGCCATTTAGGGAAATCACGGAAAACCTAAATCAGGATGGCCGGACGCGGGATTGAACCGTGGTCCTCCCGAATGCGAGTCCGGTGTCCTACGATGACTGTGATTAAGAACTTATTCTAGTAGCCAAAATATTCAAAGGAAGTGGCATTGTCAAGTCAATTATTATCATAAGTGGTTGTTAAATGTGTGGTAAGTGCTAACCATGCGGGCGATCGGTGGCAAAAAAAAGAAAAAAAAACGGCTTTAAGTACTATGGGACTTAACATCTGAGGTCATCAGTCCCATAGACTTAGAACTAACCTAAGGACATCACACACATCCATGCACGAGGCAGGATTCGAACCTGCGACCGCAAAAGCAGCGCCATTCAGGACTGAAGCGCCTAGAACCGCTCGGTCACAACGGCCGGCTCGGTGGCAGCATCTGCCTAATGAAACGTTACTCGCTACTTTTCTCAGCATTCCAGCTGACAGGATGTACTGGACAGTTCTTGTGAAGTAAGACAGCAAATTAACTATGGAAGAGCTTCCTAACCTGGTTCATGGAGGTGAGAACCTGATGCTAGCTATATTCGTTCGCCAAAAATCTTTTTCTTACGTAATGTGAAACATAAATATTCCAATGAAAGCCGGCGCCCCCTTTTTTACTGTCTCCTGCTGACCTACGCTATGAGAAAAACTGACAGTAATTTTGTATTAGGTTTGTCCATAAGTTCGTAGCATTTCTATTTTTCATGTAGGGTTTGCAGTTGCTATGAGTTTATTTATCGATTGACATTTCTGTTGAAATCCAATGTTGTTATCTGAGGTTACATGTTGCCATTTTGTCATCTAGACATAGTGAGTGGTGCTGTGGACGCTAGAAAATGGAGTGTCAAGCGGATAAATTGGTACATTTCCGACATATTTTTCTGTTTCAGTTCAGCAGAGGTGTGACCGCAGCGGGGGATAATGCCATTCGACGTTATACGACACGAAAATGGTTTCCTCTTTTTAAGGAGGATCCTTTTAACATTAGTGATTCTCCATGTTCAGGAAGACGTTCGGAGTTTAATGAAGATCCCTTAACCACATTAATCCAAAATGATCCACGTCAGTGTACTGGAGAACTAGCAAATGTAATGAATTGTGGTCATTCTACCATCGTGCGACATTTGTATACAATGGGGAAGGTTCAAAAATGTGGTGTATCTGTATGAATACCACAAGCTCTAAGCCAAAAACACAAACACCGTCGCCGGCCGGAGTGGCCGAGCGGTTAAAGGCACTACAGTCTGGAACCGCACGACCGCTACGGTCGCAGGTTCGAATCCTGCCTCGGGCATGGATGTGTGTGATGTCCTTAGGTTAGTTAGGTTTAAGTAGTTCTAAGTTCTAGGGGACTTATGACCACAGCAGTTGAGTCCCATAGTGCTCAGAGCCATTTGAACCACAAACACCGTCATATACCCATCTCTGCTTACGAGTCGTCAATTGGCTCGTGAACGACACCGACCATTCCTATCCTCTGTCGTTGCTGGTGAGGAAAAGTGGTGTCTTTATGTTGTTGTTGTTGTTGTGGTCTTCAGTCCTGAGACTGGTTTGATGCAGCTCTCCATGCTACTCTATCCTGTGCAAGCTTCTTCATCTCCCAGTACCTACTGCAACCTACATCCTTCTGAATCTGCTTAGTGTATTCATCTCTTGGTCTCCCTCTACGATTTTTACCCTCCACGCTGCCCTCCAATACTAAATTGGTGATCCCTTGATGCCTCAGAACATGTCCTACCAACCGATCCCTTCTTCTGGTCAAGTTGTGCCACAAACTTCTCTTCTCCCCTATTCTATTCAATACCTCCTCATTAGTTATGTGATCTACCCATCTAATCTTCAGCATTCTTATGTAGCACCACATTTCGAAAGCTTCTATTCTCCTCTTGTCCAAACTATTTATCGTCCATGTTTCACATCCATACATGGCTACACTCCATACAAATACTTTTAGAAACGACTTCCTGACACTTAAATTTATACTCGATGTTAACAAATATCTCTTCTTCAGAAACGCTTTCCTTGCCATTGCCAGTCTACATTTTATATCCTCTCTACTTCGACCATCATCAGTTATTTTGCTCCCCAAATAGCAAGACTCCTTTACTACTTTAAGTGTCTCATTTCCTAATCTAATTCCCTCAGCATCACCCGACTTAATTCGACTACATTCCATTGTCTTCGTTTTGCTTTTGTTGATGTTCATCTTATATCCTCCTTTCAAGACACTGTCCATTCCATTCAACTGCTCTTCCAAGTCCTTTGCTGTCTCTGACAGAATTACAATGTCATCGGCGAACCTCAAAGTTTTTATTTCTTCTCCATGGATTTTAATACCTACTCCGAATTTTTCTTTTGTTTCCTTTACTGCTTGCTCAATATATGGATTGAATAACATCGGGGAGAGGCTACAACCCTGTCTTACTCCCTTCCCAACCACTGCTTCCCTTTCATGTCCCTCGACTCTTATAACTGCCATCTGGTTTCTGTACAAATTGTAAATAGCCTTTCGCTCCCTGTATTTTACCCCTGCCACCTTTAGAATTTGAAAGAGAGTATGAGTCTTTATGTTAAATAGGGAAAAGAAAGGAATGGTTGAGCTCAAGCAGTGGAGCAATTCCCTGTTCAAAGACCTGCGCGCAGCTGTAAAAGATAATGTTACGCACATGGTGGAACAGCGACGATGTGATGCACTACGAATTGCTTTCTCGAGATGTGACCATCACTGCCGATATTTATTGTCAATAACTTCTACGGCTTGCAGGCGTAGCCCAAGAACAAAGACCAGGAGTACTGCATGAAGTGATGCTACTCCATGGTAACGCCCGCTCGCATCCTGCTAGCCTGACAGAAAAACACAATACAGGGGTTGGATTGGGAAGTCATTCCGCACCCACCTCATTCACCTGATGTTTCGCTCTCAGATTTTCACCTTTACCGCTCTCTATCGAACGATCTTCAAGGAACTTCCTTTTCGGCTGAAAATGCGCTCCGAATATGGCCTGACGTGTTCTTTGCCTCAAAACCACTTGATTTATACAGTCGCGGGATCGACGAGTTAGCCCAGTGCTGGTAGAATGTTATAAGCAATGAAGAAGAATATATTATTGATGGTTCAAATGGTTCAAATGGCTCTGAACGCCATGGGACTTAACTTCTGAGGTCATCAGTCCCCTAGAACTTAGAACTACTTAAACCTAACTAACCTAAGGACAGCACACACATCCATGCCCGAGGCAGGATTCGAACCTGCGACCGTATCGGTCGCGTGGTTCCAGACTGTAGCGCCTAGAACCGCTCGGCCACCCCGGCCGGCATTATTGATGGCTAAAGTCTCTGTTATGTGTATCTGTTTCGTTTATTAAACTTAAGGAAAAGTGCTATGGACTTATGCACCAAGCCCGTGTCTGGCAGACCGTTTGAATTTCTGCACACAAGAGACTGACTGGCTAACTTCGATGCTAATTAACTCGGAGACGAGGGAACACGTCGATTTTTTTCTTGACAATTATTTATCAGCTCAGCCTACCCTGTTACATCCTTGCACACTTTTCAGGCTGTTTCTGACCGCCCTGTGTGTTAAAAAATGTGGCGCGTGCAGTGGCCACGAGGTTTGAGGCGCCATGTCACGGATTGCGAGGCCGCTCCCACCGGAGGGTCGAGTCCTCCCTCGGGCATGGGCTGTGTGTTGTTCTTAGCATAAGTTAGTTTATTTTAGTATAAGCAGTGTGTAAGTCTAGGGACCGATGACCTCAGCAGTTTGGTCCATTAGGAATTCACACACATTTGAACTATTTTTTGTAAAAACGTGCCTTCAGAAAAGTGTAGTTTTGAGGAGATAACTGCGCCCTAATTCTGCAGCTATCATTACGAAAAGTACACCCTGAAGTTTAACGGAGAGTACAACAACAATAGCGGCGCCCACCCGACTAACTGGCAAAGTGAAGCTGAAACGATGTTACTTTTTGTCTCGTTTCATTGACACCTTAACATGACGCTATCCTGTCATGTCCAAAGAGGCGTGCACGTATACTCGTACTGTCGATGCTGCACTGTCTTTCGTAGCTCTTTGGAGGTTCATGCCCTGGTTTCTGTCTTGGTTCTGGTCGACCTGGCGGTCGTCTGTTGCCAGTCGCTGTGCTATGTTCACTTAACGATGCACATTGATGCAGATCTATTGTTGAGATCGCTGCATACTTTTGTCTTAAACAACAGATAGCGAGTACAATCGGCTGCATTGAGTTAAGACGAAATTACTTTTCCGATTTTGAGGTTACACCTTCTCACTGGGATTCAGACAGAAAACGGAACTTGGTTCGTTGAGGATGCGTTTCAGTTATGTGCCCACGTGAACCATGCGTTCTACAGGAATCCACGTTTTTAAAACAACAAATCCCCCAGTCGGTCCATATCAAGTGCGTCACATGTTTTGACACCATTGTTTATGTTTTCCATAAACTGACATAATATTTGTACTTAGTTTGGATTTAGATGATGCTCACTAACCTTTGCTGTACATCTGCTGACTTTGTACAAAGAGTGGTTTTTGTAACAGAGCAAGTTTTTAGCAGATTTGGTATCTACATAATTTTTTTTTTCCAACCTTTCAACCACGTATTTGTGAAAGATCACACATTGAAACAGGCGGTACTGTGAACCCATGCCCTGCTTAGGCGCACAGCCACTCACAAATATTTTGTACATTCCCCATCTGTACGACTATTATTACATATTTTCATCATTTCCAGATAAAGAACTATACAGGAACTGATAGTAACTGTAGCAGCACGGTAAGCATTAGCTACAGATTAATTTAGGTTGAGTTATTATATTCTGAAGATGACAGTTGGTTTTCACGCTGATGACCTAGCTACGGAGGAAACGGTGCTGTTTGTTCTTATAATTTTTTACAAATCTGCACAACGCATATAATGTAACGTGGAATCAAATTTTCGTCTTAATTATGTGCAAACACTATTCACATCTCATTACATTAGAGTTAAACACACACAGACACACACACGCGCACACGCACGCACGCACACATACACACACACACACACACACACACACACCACTGACACTAGTTCACTCACTGCGGTTCACACATGTAATTTCATTGCCATAATTACTATTGCTATGCGCCATATTCAGTTCAACAGCATTTTGAGTGGCTGACTACCTGAAGTTATCAAAACAGAGATCAGTAGCAGAAACGCTTCTCATGTGAAAGACGTAGTAAAACACATCACAAATATTCCTATAGAAACTGGCAGTCCTATGTCAATACGAATAATATATGTATTCCACAATGCTATCAAATTGTTGGATGTTATCACCTTTTTAAATTCTTTTTAAACATAAGTAATGTATTTATATTATTTATTTCTGCAGGCAATGCGTTGAAGGTTGGTTTAGGTTTGTATAACATACTATTCTGACACAGGAACTTGCTATGTATTTGTCTGTCTAAATCAGTTCTACAAAAGTTTCATAATTGTGAACTTATCTCTTTCAGTGCTGAAATTTTCATGTCTGGTTTAAGGTAACACACACTTCAGTAGCCCTGAAAACGAAGCGCTGACACTTACTGCGTGTCTAAACGCCATGGCCTGTGTAGCATATCAGTTAACCAATGACTCACACTTTCGTCTGACAACACTCTTCGGACACTATCACTTTGTCAGCGTTTATTCATACTATAACATTATGAACTGCGTTTCGTCTAAGTAAACCACTGGTCGATGCTTCTATTTTTCATTATAATAATATGTAGTTGGCATTTTTCTTTATTAAACACTTTTGTCTCGTTCGCATATGACACATTATTTCTTCTGCAACTTTTAAAGCGAAATTCCATAGACATACCAACTTTTCACATCGTTTCTTTCCTCGCCTTCAAGTCCAGGTATGCGTGACAAAAGCTGTGATGCCTTTGCAACTTTGGTACTTCCTTGAATTGCTCCCATTGTAGCAGAAATTCCTGCCTAATAACACAGTCAAGAGGATAGTTATTGTGCCCACTTTGCGTCTTCTTCTTTGGGACAGATACTTCAGTACCACTTTCCTCACCATCCTGTCTAATCTGCCATGACTTTCACACAGTCGACTTTAACGTTTTGCTTACGCTTCCTGCCATCTTTTCGGTGGACACTGTCGCTCCTTTCTCCTTTTCGTCGTCAATAGTTTTAATGGCGTTAACAACAAGACACCGAGGCTGCCCCCGAATCACTTCCGATTACTACCCTCCGGATTGTACACTAATATAACAACACGAACTACTTTGAATTGCCCTGCCTTCGAAGAATGAAAAGAGGACAGTAAACTGTCTCAATTCTCGAAGGAAACGTAATTCGGCTTGTTATTCCACGTTGATCCTGGTTTCACAATGGTCGTCTAACCAGATGCCTGATATCCACTCTCAGTCTTATGAGATCCAACCGCGAAAGTTTACCGATGAACCTTCACCGCACTGTACCTATTCCAAATACGTTCTGTGACTGCACTAACATTACAGTATGTGATATCAGTCACAGCCTCTGTGCCTGCGAGAAATGGAGGAAGCACAGACAATCGTTTATTGGAATGGTTATGTCTTATGAAATAACAGTCTCCGGCAAATGACTCCATTCCACTTTCTTTGAGCAATCCTGCATATAACAAAGAGATTTTTAAATTTTTACAAGCTGGAAAGATATCTTTGTAGTAGTAACGCAACACTGGGAATAACACTATGTGATCAAAACTATCAGGACACCCCTAAAAACGTACGGTTTCATATTAGGTGCATTATGCTGCCACCTACTCCCGGGTACTACATATCAGCGACTTCAGTAGTCATTATACATCTTGAGAGAGCAGAATGGGGCGCTCCGCGGAACTCACATACTTTGAATGTGATCAGTTGATTGGATGTCACTTGTGTCATTTGTCCGTACGCGAGATTTCCGCACTCCTAAACATCCCTAGGTCGACTGTTTCCGATGTGATAGTGCTGTAGAAACGTAAAGGGAAACGTACACCACAAAAGCGTACAGGCCAACCTCGTCTGTACACTGACAGACACCGCCGACAGTGAAGAGGGTCGTAATGTGTAATAGGCAGACATCTATCCAGACCATCGTACAGGAATTCCAAACTGCGTCAGGATCGACCACAAGTACTATGGCAGCTAGGCCGGAGGTGAGAAAACTTGGATTTCATGATCGAGCAGCTGCTAATAAGCCACACATCACGCCGTTAAACGCCAAACGACGCCTCGCTTGGTGTAAGTAGCCTAAACATTGAACGATTGAACAGCGGAAAAACGTTGTGTGGAGTGACGAATCACGGTACACAATGTGGCGATCCGATGTCAGGCTGTGGGTATGGTGAATGTCCGGCGAACGTCATCTACCAGCGTGTGTAGTGCCAACAGTAAAATTCGGAGGCGCTGGTGTTATGCTGTGGTCGTCTTTTTCAAGGAGGGGGCTTGCACCCATTGTTGCTTTGCGTGGCACTATCACAGCACAAGATGTTTTAAGCACCTTCTTGCTTCCCACTGTTGAAGAGCAATTCGGGTACGGCGGGTGCATCTCTCAACACGATAGAGCACCTGTTCATAATGCACGGCCCGTGGTGGAGTGGTTACACGACGATGACATCCCTGTAATGGACTGGCCTGCACAGAGTCATGACCGGAATCCTACAGAATACCTTTGGGATGTTTTGGAACGCCGACTTCGTGCCTGGTCTCGCCAACCGACATCGATACTTCTCCTCAGCGCACCACTCTGTAAAGATTAGCCCGCCAATCCTCAAGAAACCTTCCAGCACCTGATTGAACGTATGCCTGCGAGAGAGGAAGCTGTCATCAATTCTAAGTGTGGGCCAACACCGTACTGAATTCCAACATTACCGGTTAAGGGCGTCACGAACTTGTAAGTCATTTTCAGTCAGTTGTTCAAATGGTTCAAGTGGCTCTGAGCACTATGGGACTCAACTGCTGAGGTCATTAGTCCCCTAGAACTTAGAACTAGTTAAACCTAACTAACCTAAGGACATCACAAACATCCATACCCGAGGCAGGATTCCAACCTGCGACCGTAGCGGTCTTGCGGTTCCAGACTGCAGCGCCTTTAACCGCACGGCCACTTCGGCCGGTTCAGTCAGTTGTCCGTATACTTTTGATCACATAGTGTATGTTAAAAATCCTTCCTTGTTAATATGTATTTTATATGTATATTTATTTCAACTTAGGCATTGGACATTTGTATTTCTTTCGTTCCTAAGTTTGTTCTTTCGTTTTGTTTGGTGATGCCAGATCAATTCTCTCTGTTGAACAAACCAGTAGAATTTCGCACAGCATTCAAACTCCTTTGTCATACATGTATATTTACTTTTATTTATCCTAGAACGCCATTGTTAATAGTTAAAATTGTTACATTGTTGTGCCATCTTTTTGTCAATCAACATCTGGGTTCCATAGACAATGATTAAACTTGCTCACTCTCATATTATGTCATTAATTTATATTTCGTATGTCAATTATTTAGCTTTTAGTGGGCCTAATGGCCATTAGCTGTTGAAGGACAAATAAATAAATAGACAAATAAATCAAGTAAATCTACGGTCGCAGGTTCGAATCCTGCCTCGGGCATGGATATGTGTGATGTCCTTAGGTTAGTTAGGTTTAAGTAGTTCTAAGTTCTAGGGGACTGATGACCACAGATGTTAAGTCCCATAGTGCTCAGAGCCATTTGAACCATTTGAAATCAAGTAAATAAAATATTTTGTACTGGAATGTGGCTCTACCCAACGATGGTATCAAACTAGTTTTTCCACTATGGTCAGGTGTACAGTTCTGTTTGCCGAATAGCTCACATTTCCCTCTACCACCCAGAAAGATGAAAACATGCAGGTAAAGAGTTCTAATCAGCAGAGCCAACGATCTACACAGATCAACAAAACTTTGCGTTACTCCGATATGTCGTGTAGGCATTTTGTTCGTTCAGAAGATCATCCCGGATATTGTTTGTAAATATAGACACAGTTACCACGGACGCTATCTATGGGTAGAACACCCCATTCGAATGGACTGAAACAAAAGAAAAAAAATGGCTCTGAGCACTATGGGACTTAACTTCTGAGGTCATCAGTCCCCTAGAACTTAGAACTACTTAAAACTAACTAACCTAAGGACATCACACGCATCCATGCCCTAGTCTGGATCCGAACCTGCTACCGTAGCAGTCGCGTGGTTCCAGACTGTAGCACCTAGAACCGCACGGACACTCCGGCCGGCAGACTGAAACATATCAGTTGAAAGTAAAGTACCAGTAGAGACGCTTTAGAGACGTCTGTGGAAGAATGAACATCCATTATGCCACGAGCGACAGTCGCTACAAATAGTAGAGTCCGCATCATCACGTTACGCGTAGAAGTATTGTTAACCGCGGAACGCGTACACTGGAATCAAAGCGATGTTGGTTGGCTGATTAAGGAGAGAGGACCAAACAGCGAAGTCATCGGTCTCATCGGATTAGGGACGGATGGGGAAGGATGTCGGGCATGCCATTTCACAGGAACCATCTCGGTATTTACCTGAAGTGCTTAAGGCAAATCACGGCAAACCTAAATCAGGACGTCAGATGCGGGTTTGAACCATCGTCCCCCTGAATTCGAGTCGAGTGTGCTAACCACTGCAGCACCTCTCTCATTCAAAGCATTGTCGGTTTATCGTGCTTGTCCTGTACGTGGACAACAACACGTGGCGGTATTTCACAAGGTTTTGGCCTTGTTTTGAGGTTGAAAATGATCATTGGATTAAGTTTAGTACCGCCAGCACAACATGAAACAACAACAGTGTAGTGCAATTATTCATCTCCTCTTGTTTTTATAGTTACAGTTTTAGCACCTTTCATGGCAACAGTTCTGTTGCCCGATGCATCACATTTCAGAAGGCTTTCGTCCATATTCACTGTTTGGCTTAGTTACACACTGGTTTTCTTTCGATGTTGAATAATAAAGCAGTGGAAAGATAATATTTTCTATTTATACTCTTGTGCCATTTTCTGAGATATTTCGATTTTGGTTCGCATGCTACGGGTAACTCCACGACTTTTCATAAAGCTGCAGCACCAACCATCTCCACCCTTAAAGTCTGTTAAGTTCCAGTGAAGCTTACGAGAGTGTATTTGAAACATTTTTGTACTAACTGAATGGCATTTTGGCGGTGTTCTTGAATCCATTTCAGTTCGTCTTCTTCTAGATTGGCCATTTTGCATTTAGTCATCTATTTGCATATTTAATCTTCCTCATTTTTTCAGTTTTTCTTTACTAGACTGCAAATCGTAAATGATTTTTTTCTGTTGGTAGAGGGCCGAATGAAGCTCGGAAGCTCTGTTTTTTCTGCATATGCTATTACTTGCAATTTATAGCCCGCGTCATATGAATACCTTTTACTTTTCTCCATTACGAAACTAGCTACTTAATAAAATATTGTACTGTTACCGATAGCACAAACCACTTTCAATTCAAGTCCACTGGCTTCGTAGACTTCAATAACGCGTCATAGGCTAGACAGTGTTCTGGGTTTGTGATGGCGGGACGGAAGCGAGACATTGTTAGGAAGCTTGTGAACCCCTTCACTCATGTTCGTCGCATCGGTGCACTGCCGCTGCCAGTTGAATCCAATGTTGCCCGATAGAGATAGGCATAGAATACATGGTGCAAATTTTGAATCTCACACTGGAAGTTTTTATATTAATTTCGAATGTAAGACGCACCTGAATTTTGGAGGCAATTTTTCGAAGAATAAAGTGCGTCTTGTACTAGTAGGGCTTAAAATATGGTAAGTTAATCGTATAAATATTACTCACAAAACCAAATCTTGAACTCGGTTAATAATCCAAAAACATGCCGTTAATCAATTACGCCACGAAAAAGCTAGAAATCACAATCAGAACGAAGATTGTTCGTTCGCAGATTTGATTTTAAATTTACTGTAACGGACATCCGGGTATGGTACCGCATCATAATATAAAGTGACTATCATTGAAGAACAGCGACATTTCGACTGCGGATACCACCTGTGTCTAATGGTGTACTTCGTCGTTCAGGGTACAAGTAGACTAGTAGACGCGAAGGACGATGTGGCCGAAACATTGGTGTTCTTCAGTGATAGTTATTTTACAATTCAACAAGGTACCATACCGAGATAACTGTTATCTTAACTGACTCTGACGGCTGAAGCCTACGCAACTGTACGAAAAATCCTCTGTTTTATGGAACTATTTAAAAGTGAACAGACTATTTGTGGTAAAAAATTATAAATTTGTGGTAAGATCTTACGGGACGAAACTGCTTAGGTCATCGGTCCCTAAGCTTACACACTACTTAATTTAACTTAAACTAACTTACGCTATGGGCAACACACACACCCATGCCCGAGGGAGGACTCGAACCCCCGACGGGTACAGCCGCGCGGTCCGTGACAAGACGCCCTAGACCGCGCGACTATTAGTGGCTCAAAAATGGCTCTAAGCACTATGGGACTTAACATCTGAGGTCATCAGTCCCCTAGACTTAGAACTACTTAAACCTAACTAACCTAGGGACATCACACACATCCATGCCCGAGACAGGATTCGAACCTGCGACCGTGGCAGTAGCTCGGTTCCGGACTGAAGCGCCTAGAACCGCTCGGTTACAGCAGCCGGCTCTATTTGTGGCTTTCAAAAAATTTGTACCACTGAATCAAGGTAAAGAAGTCTGAAGACAAGTAACATGGAAGTTGAGCCGTCTCTTGAAACTGTATGAAGTCTTATTTGGACGAAAAGCGTCTCGCTTGATTTAAAGAATCATCAGAGGAGACTGCAACAGCAACAATCACCAGCGGCCTAGCTACGTCGAATAGACCTTTCCTCATCAGATCACCGAAGTTAAGTAACGTCGGACGTGGCCAGTACTTTGGCCGGTTAGTCACGCAGGTAAGCTGCGTGATGTTGGCTTCTTTCAAGAGGGTTCAATGGTTCAAATGGCTCTGAGCACTATGGGACTTAACAGCTGTGGTCACCAGTCCCCTAGAACTTAGAACTACTTAAACCTAACTAACCTAAGGACATCACACACATCCATGCCCGAGGCAGGATTCGAACCTGCGACCGTAGCAGTCGCGCGGTTCCGGACTGCGCGCCTAGAACCGCGAGACCACCGCGGCCGGCTTTCAAGAGGGATGGTGGCGTAAAATCCCTGATTGCCAGTCTTCGCGTCAATGTCCTAGATTAAATTCATAGCTCTCAGTAGTGCCTCATGATGCTACGGCAAGCGACGATGCTGGTTAGTCCGTCGGATGGGGACCTTAAGCTGGTGCTATTCGAATGGAGTAGGCTAAGAGCCGGCACCGGATTGCACCCTCTCCCTTCTCTCATTTTCGTACAACACAAACATACCGAGTGAGGTGGCCCAGTGTTTAGTACACTCGACTCGCATTCCGGAGAAAGACTTTTCAAATCCGTATCCGATCATATTGGTTTACGTTTTCCGTGACGTCCCTGAATCACCTATCCTTGAAACAACCCTAGCACATGTTCTATCTCCAATCACCTCGTTGTCGACGGGTCTTTATCTCTAACCTTTCTTTCTCCCTTCTTCCAACACAAACGTGACGCCATGCCACTCATACACACGTTACAGTTACCTACACTTAACACACACACTTGAACGTACAACTTTCACTCTTCGGCATGGAAAGGTGCCAGTGTGCGGGTAGGATAATGATAAATCCTTCCAATTAGGCGACTGAACTTGTCGTTTTTATTGTAACAATTGAAGCTATCAGAGTACAAGTGGTGTAAGTCCACAACACTTGGGATCAGAGGTATAGTGAATGAAGTTCCTACTTGAGCTGTGTGGTGTCAGATGGCAGCACTTTACTTGGAAAATGAAGCTGTTCATTATTTCAGACGACAAGAGAAGTAAGTCCACACTGCACGTTGTGTTTCGAAGTTTTGTAGTTCAGTTTCACCAAATAATCGTTACTGTGGACAGAGACGACTTTTCAGAAGAAACTGAAGGTAAACCAATGTAATTCAACACATATCGTGAAACATAGGTCACGTTTTTATCACTTACACCATTCGTGAACATGAACTGACAACAACATAACCTGTTTTGAAACATTGTAAGCATGTGGTTATATATTCCGACAGCTGCACAAGACACAATTGTATCACTAAAATGGCACTTGATTCGAAGGAACTGTTACAAAAACCTGGTATGGAAAGAGAAATCACAGACCACAAATTCCTTGTGTCAGGGCATTCGTACCTACCAAATGAAACTGACTTTGGCTTGATAGAAGAAAAGAGTAGAAAAACAACTCATATTTCTGCATCAGATGACTGGATAACCATTGTGAAAGAATATAACAAGAAAAATCTGTTTAAAATAGATCAAATCATGCATACAGACTTTTTATCCACAAAGAAATTCTAAGCAGCTTGATGGTCACAAAGTGAACTGGCTAGACATTTAGGAGTTGAGGTACGAAAACAGATGTGCATATTCACTAGAACCCAAAATCAACCACTATCCTGACATACAGTTCCATCAAATTAATCTGGCAAAGAAAGGTAGAACAGCTCGTCAGCTACCGGAACAAGAGAGCCTGTACAAGGAACAACGTGCAGTTTCGGATGCAAAGAAGAAGAAGGATATGATGGATTTGCTGCCTTTTATTCCTCCTATTCAGCACCATTTCTTCAAATGTATTCCTTGCATTGCAAACACACGTTTGCTGAAAGTGACACCGAGTCTGGAGACAATGACGAATTGTTCCACATGAGAATACGCAGGTAAATGTAGTAAGTACAAGAATGAAAGTGGCAATATTAAATACGGAACTGTTATATTGTGTACTACTTTCTTTGCCTCGTGGTCGTGCGGTAGCGTTCTCGCTTCCCGCGCCCGGGTTCCCGGGTTCAATTCCTGGCGGGGTCAGGGAGTTTCTCTGCCTCGTGATGACTGGGTGTTGTGTGATGTCCTTAGATTAGTTAGGTTTAAGTAGTTCTAAGTTTTAGGGGGCTGATGGCCATAGATGTTAAGTCCCATAGTGCTCAGAGTCATTTGAACTTTCTTTGCAATTATTTTGATGAGACTACTGAAGCAAGTCCATATCCCGTTTCAAACACTGTTACAGTCTCCAGTGTTTTGTCTATGTGCTCTGTTTTGCATGGAATAAGTGAAATACAATTGTCTGTTTCAAAATAAAGTAAATTTATCTTCGTAAAGTTTATGCTGATTTTATAAATTCCCATATATCATTATCCTCACATATCTCTGAACTTTCACCACTTGCATTCTGAATGCCTCAACTGTCGTTTTTCTTATAGATCTATTTAATCAGATCACAAACAGTTCTCATATTTAGTGTTACTTTTTACTATTCACGTTTTTTGGCTCCTACATTTCCATGTATTCTGCTGTAAACAGATACGTAGGAACACAACAAAAAATCAGAGTCGACAAGAGACATGCTGTCACAGCCGCAAAAACAAAAGACGATCACAGTCCGCGGGATCACAGAACACAGAGTAAACCTAGCCACGACGTGAATGTGGATGTTCAAAAACATGCAAAAAAGAAATTTGTGTGTGTTAGTTAAAAAACGGAAGTCTGTGTATCGTAGATTTATAAAGAAACCGACAATCGTTACAGTGACTAGTAATTATTCTTTAAATACATCGAAATACGTTTGGTCCAAGTAGAAAAACATGAGATAGCTCCATATTAGTTGTGAAACGGAGATTACTAAGCGAGGGCCCAAAAACAGAAGAAAATAAGTAAAAGTATGAAGAAGTTGTCTGCATGACGCCAGATGAACGAGCTCGTTATATAGGAAAGGTTACTGTTCTATTCTCGAACATGGGAATCAATTTCCTCTTCACCGTATAAATTATTCGGAAATTCCTAGCAGCTACGAAAAGGGAACTGACGCCAATGAAAAACTAATTGAACGTTAAAGTTTCAATCCTCAACGCGTTGAAAACAAGCACAAATAAATCGCTTATAGATAACAAATCTCTTTGCACAGATATATATAACAATATTTTATCAGCTGCTTTTACTCTGCTTTAGTTAGTTCTATATGTGAAGACATTATATCATCATCAATTTGACATCCATGTTTGAATAATGGACTCCTCCAGACTTCTACATTCATTATGACCTCCACCAATGCATATGCTTCTTCTTCTCTTCTGTAGTGGTTTTCTTAAGTCTCCACCCACCTTCTGTTCAATTGTTTCCTCGTAGGTTTTTTATCTCTGGGAAAAAATTGCTTCATTTATCATCAGTTCGTCTGTTTACAGACCTGCTCACGTTCGTCTCTTCACAAATCGTACTGCAGCTTTCACTACAGATTGTGCCCTAATCTACTTGTTTGTTTCCTCGCCTCTACTAGCAAATCTCTATTGATCGTAGAGAAACTCCCCGTTACCTAGTGGTACTGAAAAAATTATCCACTTTGATCGCAGAGTAGTCACAGGCAGACACTTCATCATATTAAGCCCCTGAGTAATCTTTAGGAGTACAATTTGGGAAGAATAGTGATATGTATACCTACAACACTATAGGAACAAATGGCCTTTGTAAATCATTATTAAAGCATTAAGAAATTAGCTCAATATGCAGCAATAAAAATGTTTGATCATTTGCCCAATACCGTAAAACGTCTGACAGATATCAAAGCAGGTTTAAATCTAACCGAAAATTATTTCTCCTGGACAACTGCTTCTATTCCATGGATGAATGTTTATTAAAAAACTAGCCTAAAAACTAATTTTTAAGTATTGTTGCATGATGAAGACTAAAGACCCATAACTGTGTTTTTAGTGTTCTATTTTTCGGTCAAGAAGCTATTTACAGACACATTTGGTCGAGGTTATTTAGAACATCCCTCGATTATTCTGCAACACCCCTGACTTTTTCGAGCTATCAGCGTAATGGGTCTTAATAGTTTCTCACAAATTTTCATCCTAGCAGCGGATCACTATGATGTAACTATTTAGGCCCTATCCACGGCTTTCGATTGGAATCCATAGATCCGGCTGTTTGATTCAATAACGTACCGTCTTTTAGTAGTGTTTTACTTTGGCGGGCAACGAATGTTGGGTACCGAGTTCCGAGCTCTTAGCCCTAATGTTTTGGTTACGTGAGTACAAATGTTTTAACGGTCTTATGTAAAAGCTTTCAAAACTTTTTAATTTTTTTGACGGTAAAATATTTTTAGAGAATTATCGTATCTTAGAGTTGTTATTCCTTCTTTATTCATTGTTATGCATTTCTTCACCTGAAGATTTGACTCCTAGTGCCACGAAAACGGTAGTGATTTAAAAATAAGGGACTAAATAAACCGGAAGCGGTTTATTAATATCCAAGATGGTTACTCGAAGCTGTGATTGCTCTATCTACAAGGTTATCTGCAAAAAGTTATACGTTCTTTCATGTTAACACACATGATGTATACATAAATATCCCGTTAACTGATTCGTTCCGAATTATTTCGATAGAAGAATCATTCAGATCATCTAAGGAATACGCAACTAACTAACTAGCTATGCCACACATATACGGATATGTTCACATTGCGTGAACGCATCAATCCGCTGCTGAAAGCGTTACACCCGTAAAGTGTTACAATATATGTGATGTGAGGTGAAATACCGTTTGGATATTTTGTATGTCACCAGTGGTACTCACATTGAGTGCATTAAACGATGTTACAATGACTGAAAACTTCATGACCTTGTGAACATCAATGTCAAAATAATTGGTATCCTGTAAATAAAAAAATAAAAAATAGTTTGTGTGTAGTGCCACTAGTAGGACAAAAAATTATATCTTCATTAATGTTAACACTAATAACGTATCACGTGTACCTGTTAACTTAATCGCTCCATATCATGCCGATAAAGGAATCGTTCAAATGATCTACGGAACATGTAACTAAATAACCGTGATGAAACACGAGTCTCTCTGAAGCTGTTCTACGATGGCAGCGGATAATAATCTCATCGCGACATCATAATTAAAGCCGTAATTGTTAGGTTGCAGCAAGCCGCAAGAGAATAAACAGAATAGATTGGCGTGGAGATCGGAAGCGTCAAATCAGTGTTCCGATGAAGACCACAACAGCGGCAGCAACAGATACATTTATAACAACAAACTCTACACAGCAGACTATAAAATTCCCTCTCTAAGTCCTAAGATATGCTGCATAATGGATATTATTAAAATACAATGTCTAAGGGACTTTCCAGCTAAAGCTTCCGTGGCTTTTTTATAGTTACATAGCGTGTAGGTAACGAAAACAGTCGCAGAGCATCAAGAAAAACCACCTCTATAATCAACGTACTGTAATTACAACCGAATTGCATCTTATGTGGTCAACAGCGGTAATAAAACACCATTCCGGCGCCATTTATTCATTCTTGGCCTACAATTCTGTAAGGGATAATGTAGTGTTGATAGCGATGAAATTGGTGAGAGGTGTCATTCCGTCTTGCGCTCTGTGTAGCAGAAAAAGCTTTGTTTTTTTTTCTTTGTGGAGAAAAGATCGCCATAATTACATAAATTGGGGGTCTCTGTGCAGCAGGAAGACCGGAAGAGTAATTTGCAGGAATCGAGCGCTCCTTACGAGTAACAGCCTCGCGGCAGATTACGCTCCTTCTTTTGAAAAATAAGCTTCTTTCATTCGGGTAGGATCGTGCTAGGTCTACCACGTGGCTTCGACGGCTCGACGTAAAGTCCGTATACGTGAGGTCACTCCCACCCCAGTGTCGCGGACGAGCAACAGCTACTGTCATCAGGACGCCACCATAATGAATCTGCTTCAGTTGCTTCACAACAGGAAGCCGGATCCCCGCTGCGATACTGACGAGGCACAACGCAGGCGCCCCGACGCCGCGGCGTCGCCCTGGAACCAGCGGCGACGACGCCTTCTCTGCCGAGTACGGGAAGAGCAGAATTCACCCAAATTCGTCACTCTTCGCTGAGATTGGGATGTTACGCGTTGATTCTCGGATTACTGTGTCTGTATGATGTATTGCCCGGTCCGGACACATTAATGTGACCACCTCAACTTGTAAGAACCACTCACAGACGGCAGGTGGCACCACTAGTAGCGGAGGGAATATTAAGCATTTTGGGGAGACGTGGGAAACAGTACAGTCTCAGTCGTAATACGGAAACGGAGTGTTTTATCTAACGTCAAAAATGACAAAAAAAAATGGTTCAAATGGCTCTGAGCACTATGGGACTTATCATCTATGGTCATCAGCCCCCTAGAACTTAGAACTACTTAAACTTAGCTAACCTAGGGACATAACACACATCCATGGCCGAGACAGAATTCGAACCTGCTACCGTAGCGGTCTCGCGGCTCGAGACTGTAGCGCCTAGAACCGCGCGGCTACTCCGGCCAGCCAAAAAGGACATAATCATTGGTTACTCGGCCAAGGGTAGAAGCTTTTCCGAAACAGCTAAGCTTCTAAACTATTCGCATTTCGCCGTGGTTAAAGTATACCATGGTTGGCAAAATAGCGCTATCCAAAACCGAGGCAACCGTGGTGCACCATGAGCCACAGATGCTAAGGATGAACGACGACTGCGGAGATGTGTAAGGCCGAATAGACGTGCACCTATTGAGCTACTGACCACCCAGATTAACCAGTGAACTACCAGCAGCGTCTTCCCAACGGCTGATCAGCGCACATTGCCTTGTATGGGCCTCTGCAACAGGCACCTGGTTCATGCACCCTGTTCATCGACATCGATAGCTGAAATTTGCACATCACTACCGCAACTTGTCCACTGCTTAGCAACAGGTGGCCTTTCCAGATGAATCACGATTTATGCTCCATGGGCCGTTGGCATGAACGGCATGAAACGTCTGAAAGCAAACACCCAGCAACAATGGTCAGAACGGTCTAGGCCGGAAACATTGTCTGGGTATTCTCGTCATTCTGGAAGGCACAATGGATCAAGACAAGAATGCATCTGTCCTTAGTGACCATGTCTATTCCTACAAGCAGTTTTTACCCCTCAACACGATGGTATCTACCAGCAGGTCAATGCAACATGTCACAAATCTCGGATTGTACGTGCAAAGTTCGAAGAACACCTCACTCAACAGGCCACCAGACTTTCCGGATCTAAGCCCAGACGTCATCTATCGGACCACCTCGATCGGGGTGTTTGTGTCATGGATCCTCAACAGAGAAACCTAGCGTAGTTGCCTATTGCACTGGAGTCGGCGTGACTCCACATCCCCGTCGTTGCCTTTCAGAACCTCATTGACTCTGTTCCTGCACGTCATGCAGCGGTCCGCGCTGCGAAAGGTGGGTGTTTAGGCTTTCGACAGGTGGTCACATCAATGCGACTCGACGCTATGTGTTCAACAATTCGTCGAAATACTGGCCACGACTGAGCTTCTCAATGCTTGGAAGGAACAGGCAACGTCTTTGTTTGATGATATGAGTACAACCGCAACTGTCCATGGCGAATTTTTGGGAACGCTGGTGTTCGGATAAGAAAGACGTAATTCTACTGTGGACCACTGCCCGAGTATGTCGGATGTGAGCCACTTCAGTATAAGCTGTGACGCCACTACAGATCTTTGCTATGAGTGTGGGTGACGGTCATCAGCTGCAGCAATTGCTGATAACTTCTCAGGTACTGTCATATCGAGGTCCCAACCGTGAATACAACAGTATTGGCTCACATGCATACCCACTCGACACCAGCATGTCAACCATAAACTGCCTCGTAATGAGAAGCACTAAAGAATTTCAGTAAAAGTTCACCTGGCTGTGTTACGTTTCCCTAAAAGTAGTAACTAACACCCAGAGCATACTTTTCTTTTCTTTCTTTGCGTGGCGGGAAGATGTTGCATGCTTCATAGTGAGCTCATGTAAGACGACCATATCTTTGGAAGCCTTAGATTTCACATTACATTTTACTCTGAGATAATAAAAACTTTTGCAATGAATATTTAAATTCACCCTGAACTCAAGCTCGGTTTATGTAGCAGATTGCTGAGAAACAGCACCAGTAAGAAAAAGGAAATCGCTTGGAACAGTATTGTACTCATCGGCAGATCACGTGAAGCCTCGCGGTGCAATATGACAAAAGCACAGCGTGCAACGCAGGGACGCTAAACCGGTGGAAGGGAAGCAAACCATCGTCAGTAGCGTCAAAACAGAGCAGAGCGGATAAGGATGTTGCGAGTGGTGTGTGTAAGAGTGAAAGGCCGTGAATCAAGTGGAAGTGCTGTAGCAACTACTCAATAATAAAATTAGTGAATAAGTTTCACTTTACCTAAGTGTTGAACATGGTGAAACTAGCTGGTGCAATCGATGTTGATATTGTATGGTAATAGCTGGTGCAAAAAGAAGGAAAATTATAAGTCGTCACACACAAGGAATAACGCAGGTTTTCTATTTCATTTAACCGTTTACCTGCAAATCATCGCCAATAAAAGATCTACGCAGTCTGGCGGAACTCACCATCATGTTGCAGGTAACACTTAGGATATTAGATGCTTGGGTAGCAAAATAACATTTTCAAAGTGTAATATACATCACAACACTTGTTTCAAGAAAAAGACTCGGGAGTTTCAAGGGCCAAGATGAAAGTCTATACCGCAGATTCTCTCACTACCATTTCATTGCAGTCAGATTCTATCCTACGACCAGACATGAGAAATAAGGAGGAGGAGGAGATTAGTGTTTAACGTCCCGTCGACAACGAGGTCATCAGAGACGGAGCGCAAGCTCGGGTGAGGGAAGGATGGGGAAGGAAATCGGCCATGCCCTTTCAAAGGAACCATCCCGGCATTTGCCTGAAGCGATTTAGGGAAATCACGGAAAACCTAAATCAGGATGGCCGGAGACGGGATTGAACCGTCGTCCTCCCGAATGCGAGTCCAGTGTGCTAACCACTGCGCCACCTCGCTCGGTGAGAAATAAGCCTCAAGGATCCGTTGCACAAACAAATGTTTAAAACTTAACACTTAGAAATTAAAAAATAGCGAAATTCATTACACGTTATACCGTAAGTAGGTTTGTAAAGGATACTACAACCACCTTATCCTCAGCCTAAAATAGATCAGCTTTGTGAAATAATAACAATTATCATTAATAGATACCGCTGGCCACTTAATTTGTTTATTTTGTTGATTTCATATGCCACATTTAAATGTATTGTACACAATTCATAAACCTGAATGCTGTAAGGTATTTTGCTAAACTGAATAGCTTCCCACAGTTCGTTAAATAATTGTGTGACTATACGAATACCAGGTGGCTATAACTAAAGTGCAGCTGCTGAGAGTGGTCCAGTCTGTGTTGCAATTATCGTATAACACCGAAACTGGGTAGGTGTTCTAATGTGTTAATGCGTAACCTATTTACAGTGGAAAAAACTTAGTTGCTATGTCGGGCACCTGGTGTAAATCTGGTGTGGTGAATGTAAGAATGACGTATAGAAAACTTTCGACATGTAATGGATTAGGAAGACGACGTGGGCAGAGGAGGTCAAAACAAGCCACAAAAACATAATGTTCATTTTATTATTAATCGCCGGTGATGCTAATAAGATGATGTACAGTGACAGTTTAATTCTGTTGACCAGCACTCGAATTTTTTCCAGCGTAAATCGGTTCTGCGTTATCTACCAAGTTTTGCTGTCTTACGGTAGTTTCAACCCACACTGGATCTCTGCGAGTAACTGTACTTTAATTATATGGTTCAAATGGCTCTGAGCACTATGGGACTCAACTTCTGAGGTCATTAGTCCCCTAGAACTTAGAACTAGTTAAACCTAACTAACCTAAGGACATCACAAACATCCATGCCCGAAGCAGGATTCGAACCTGCGACCGTAGCGGTCTTGCGGTTCCAGACTGCAGCGCATTTAACCGCACGGCCACTTCGGCCGGCTCTTTAATTATAACCGTCCCGTATGTCACCAAACTGAAGTTACTAATTTAACATTACAGGCGCCACAGACCATTCATATCTCTCGTAAATATCAACTATGATAGTGCTCGAAGCTGAACCTTGGTGCTGCAACTGAAACAACCTCCCGCCCAATTAAAAAACAAAACAGCGCAAACAGACTCTTGTCTACAGTAACATCTAATCGAAATTTCCTCATTACGGGATTTCAGACCACACGGACGTTATCGGCACCCATGGCAACAGTGGATCCTCCTCAGAAAAGAACGCAATTTGCTACTGCACTACTGGCCATTAAAATTGCTACACCAAGAAGGAATGCAGATGATAAACGGGTATTCATTGGACAAATATATTTTACTAGAGCTGACATGTGATTACATTTTCACGCAGTTTGAGTGCATAGATCCTGAGAAATCAGTACCCACAACAACCATCTCTGGCCGTAATAACAACGGCCTTGATACACCTGGGCATTGAGTCAAACAGAGCTTGGATGGCGTATACAGGTACAGCTGCAAATACAGCATCAACACGATACCACAGTTCATCAAGAGTAGTGACTGGCATATTGTGACGAGCCAGTTGCTCGGCCACCATTGACCAGACGTTTTCAATTGGTGAGAGATCTTGAGAATGTGCTGGCCAGGGCAGCAGTCGAACATTTTCTGTATCCAGAAAGGCCTGTACAGAACCTGCAACCTATGGTCGTGCATTATCCTGCTGAAATGTAGGGTTTCGCAAGGATAAAATGAAGGGTAGAGCCACGGGTCGTAACACATCTGAAATGTAAGGTCCACTGTTCAAAGTGCTGTCAATTCGAACAAGAGGTGACCGAGACGTGTAACCAATGGCACCCCATACCATCACACCGGGTGATACGCCAGTATAGCGATGACGAATACACGCTTCCGATGTGCGTTCACCGTGATGTCGCTAAACACGGATGCGACCATCTCGATGCTGTAAGCAGAACCTGGATTCGTCCGAAAAAATGACGTTTCGCCATTCGTGCACCCAGGTTCGTCGTCGAGTACACCATCGCAGGCGCTCCTGTCTGTGCAAATGCAAATGGCTCTGAGCACTGTGGGACTTAATTTCTAAGGTCATCAGTCCCTTAGAACTTAGAACTACTTAAACCTAACTAACCTAAGGACATCACACACATCCATGCCCGAGGCAGGATTCGAACCTGCGACCGTAGCGGCCGCTCGGTTCCAGACTGTAGCGCCTAGAACCGCTCGGCCACAAAGGCCGACCGCTCCTGTCTGTGATGCAGCGTCAAGGGTAACCGTAGCCATGGTCTCAGAGCTGATAGTCCATGCTGCTGCAAACGTCGTCGAACTGTTCGTGCAGATGGTTGTTGTCTTGCAAACGTCCCCATCTGGTGACTCTGGGATCGAGACGTGGCTGCACGATCCGTTACAGCCATGCGGATAAGATGCCTGTCATCTCGACTGCTGGTGATACCAGGCCTTTGAGATCCAGCACGGCGTTCCGTATTACCCTCCTGAATCCACCGATTCCATATTCTGCTAACAGTCATTGGATCTCGACCAACGCGAGCAGCTATGTCGCGATACGATAAACCGCAATCGTGATAGGCTACAATCCAACCTTTATCAAAGTCGGAAACGTGATGGTACGCATTTCTCCTCCTTACACGAGGCATCACAACGTTTCACCAGGCAACGCCGGTCAACTGCTGTTTGTGTATGAGAAATCGGTTGGAAACTTTCCTCTTATCAGCACGTTGTAGGTGTCGCCACCGGCGCCAACCTTGTGTGAATGCTCTGAAAAGCTAATAATTTGAATATCACAGCAACTTCTTCCTGTCGGTTAAATTTCGTGTCTGTAGCTTTCATCTTCGTGGTGTAGGAATTTTAATGTCCAGTAGTGTAATTGACTATTCTTGGCCAATAACAGTGTCGTTTTTTGTAGTTTATAGGACGAATAGTCGTCACCGCATCTGCAGAGGAAAGCTGGTGAACAATCATTCTATAACAACGTCATGAATAATGAAAGCTCCTCGGGGTAATATTTATTCGCAGAGAAACGTTTTTGTTGGTTTCTCTAGTGCCTTTATTCTTTTAGTACGCTATCGATCATTCTGGTTAACAATTCGCTCTCGGAGACCACTTTCATTGGCACAAGATGATTTTAATATCTTGGACATCTTTCAGCAGGACAATGAATTTTTCTCCACCAATTTGTCCCAAAGTTCCTGGAAGAAACAGGCTTCACATCTTACCTCATTTAAATTTATGAAAGATCACCTCAGTATTCGTGTTCATTGCAAAAGGAACTACAGAGAGAATGGCAGCAGATGCCTGTGATTGTTTTTTAAAGTCTGCCAGATAGTGCAACTTGCTGGCGTTACTAGAAGGAGCAGTCAAATGAAAAGGAGACAAATGGAAAAAAAAGAAGTAAACTGTTTGTTACTTTAAAAGCACTCGCCGTAACTGTTAATACATTTATGCCACTGTGGGACAAGACGGACAACGCCTTCATGGAAAAATGTTTGCGGTTACCTACGGATCCATGATTGAACCCAGGCGTGCACGTCGTCGTTCGATGCAAATCGACGGTTACGAATGTCTTTCTTCACGACTTCAAAAATATGAAAATAGCATGGGGAGAGATCAGAACTGTATAAACGATGTGTAAGGGCTTCCCAACGAAACATCTGCAGCCTAGACGAAACAATCTCGGCAACATGTGGGCCCACCCAAAATTTCGAGCCGGCTGCAGAAGTTTCGCTGGGAAACCCATGCACATTCTCAAAGCAGTCCTGATATCTACAACCCAATTTCGATATCTTTGTAGCCCTGAAGCAATACATTCGTGGCCGTCTATTTGCTTCTGACGAAGAGGTGCTCGCCGTGCTACAATTGCGGTTCTGTATGCAACCGCAAACATATTTCCGTGGAGACAACGAGCGCTGTGTCTGGCAATGGGATAATGTGTTTACAGCTATAGCGATTACTATAGAAATAATACACAGTTTACGTATTTCTTTTCAATCCGTCTCGCTGTCATTTCAGTGCCCCTTATAATAACGTGAGCCATTAAGTGTGGCTGCCACGAGCGTGACTGTTTTACAAAACGGTGCGACTGATGGGTATCTCTGTGCACTACATACAGTAAGCAAAGTCACGCAACCGTAAGTAGATCACAGTGACGCGGGTGAGTAGCCAACTATAATGTGGACACATGTTAACGAATGTCCAATTTCGTTATTTTAACCTGTCAAGCATTCAACAGTTGTACACACTGATTGCCTAACAATTATTTCATCATTTAGACATTTCGGTTCTCTGAGTACGCTTATTTCTGTAAAGGCATTTTTAGAATGCTCTTACTAGATGCTCATACTGCGCAATATTAACACTGACCTCTCTCAGTTTATGTCCACTCAGAAACTGGTGGTCTGCCCTTCAGCAGTCGGCATACTCCTTTAGAGAGAGGAAGCACACACAATTAATTGACCACAGTTACTCAGATCTCAGAAAAATCTCCCAGGGACGGAGAGCCCATCCGTCTTCTGTCGTAAAAATTTCAGAAGAGGCGGGAAAGAGGGCCATTAGTTTCTAAGGGCAGACCGCTACAACCTTTTACTCCTGACAACCCGACAACTACGCGGTTCTGGAGTGCATCTTCCTCTCATGGAGTCTCATCACGCCTTAAACAATAATTTAAAAAACATTATTTCGAAGCGCTCCCTGCAAACTATACATTTTTACCATTTTTTACTAAATATCCACAGGTGAACAGTAAATTCAAGCTAATTACTAATATACAAATTTACGAAATGAGGACACGTCTCCATTTGACCTATTATTAAGTGAAAAATCATGTGCCAGAATCGGTAATTTTCCCGTATAAATACTAGAGGAATTGGAAAATAGAGTTCGGTTGCATAGTACGCAACATACGCATCGACGTGTGCTGCACGTCAATATTTATCATTGGTCAGTATGCACCTGATATCCAAATAATAAATATCACTACAACTTTATGTGAAAAACATTTTTGAAATGATTATTGCCATCGCATGTCTCACCGTTGGTGAAGTGTGGTCAATGAATCGTTTTGTGTGGGTGAAAAAATAAAGGACCATAAATTTGTCTAGTTTATGTTCATAATGTTTTGACTGACCATGGTGGGAAACAATGGTGTGGCGTCGTTCGAGACAGTGACCTAGCAAAGACGGATTGCATTTTGCTGCCACATATGAAACGTCTATAATAAGTGGGCGAAACTCTGCACTGAAAAATTTTCATTTTATGGAAAGAGGATCAAAACTCATTTCATTGATGTCTAGAACATTTTGGAACGAACATATTGGCGTTCTGAATTCGCTATACTGTTGCTGAGCGATAACATTCACACGTACGCCTAGTACCACGAAAATTTCAGAGATTTTTAAAATTAACAAATAGTGATTTCATCTCCTGAACAACCCTGATTACTCTCCTAGTTATTATCACGTCTCGAACTAGGAAAAGTTACCAACGCCACAGCGTTTCTCATACTCCGATAAACCTTCAGAGACATAAACTTTACAGCTCACATTCAGATCATAAGTGGCGTGGGATTTGAGGTCATTCGTTTCTTGGTACACGAGGTGCTGCGTACAGGAGTAAAACGGCGACGGGGTCAGGCTGAGATTTTGCAGATCTCTGTGGGTCGAGAGAGTACAGAATGATTCTCATATTAAGCTAAGGAGGTAGATATGCTGATGATATCGAAATGCGACTCTAGGTTGGCTAACTGATGTCATTTTATTGCTTCTTCACATGTTTGGAATGAAAATGCAGAAGAGCACAGTCACTACTTTCTAAAAAGCAGTTGAGGCTTACTAGATAGTCCAACCATTTACCAGAACAACAACCACCCTGGCCTACAACTTCGCTAAGATTCGGGTATACAGCCAACCTATTACTTCTTCCTACGTATATCTGGCGAAAAGACCTTTAAGATAAAATTAGAGAGATTTGAGCCCACACAGTGGCTTACCAGCAATAGTTCTTTCCGCGAACCATTCGTGACAGCAACAGGAAAATCGGGAGTGACACTGATAAGCAAAATACTGTCCGCCACTCACCATAAGGTGGCTTCTGGAGCGAAGACGTAGATGTACATGAAGTAATCCTCTGGCGATTGTACTACAGGCTGTCATAATGAAAAGTAGCAGGAAGCCGTCCATGGTGTTGTTTTTGTTCTATGACAACATCCCGGCTCATTCAGTATAAGACAGTCACACATGCCGCTTCTGTGGGATATCAAACTGTGCCTCGCTCGTTCCCGTTCTCCCTAATATAGCACCCAGTTGTTGCTTTCTCTAGTCGCGACTGACGAAACCATTACACGGCAGGCATTCGCAGAACGTCTACGAGACGATTTTCAAGGTACAACATTTCCAGAACAGCCAATATGCAGACTTCTGCAACCAAGGCCTCCACCAAGCCTTCCATCGTTGAGAAAAATGTGTGACACTGAAGAGCAAGTATTTAGAGATGATCGAAAACCATCGCCAAGTTTTATTGCTGCTGTTTCGTTTTTTCCTGATGAGAATTAAAATATTACTACTACCCCTGGTAAGTGGGTTACAATATGGCAAACAAACGATTTACTGGCACATATTTCATCACGCGTTGCGAGGGTACATGAATCTCTTGGGCCGTGTCAGCCACATCGTTTGACATAGGACGTCATCCGGTCGGGCCTGGAGGCGTACAGGTATTGGACGGTGGTTCGCGGCGTGGCCACCTGCATTTGCCGTAATTGGATGTCCAGATGATAGGTCGCTGCGGTGGCGTCCCACGCCGCTCCGCACATGTTCTGGTTGCTACGGTCTGATTAATCACATACCACTGTAAGCTACCTGATGATTGCCGAGTTCACGAACACTGTCTGAAGGATAAATACTTTAGAGTGAGTATTTGTAAAAAAAAAAACGTTATTTATCAAGTATACAATAACACCGGAGCGATGTAAATCCGAAATTTTGTTGCTGTTTATCCACTTCCTGCATCTGTTTTCTTCTTTCAGCGTTGGTGTAATGACTCTTTATGGACTTTTGTCAAATTAAATTAGGCGATGCTGAGGGAATTTGATTAGTAAATTAAACACGAAACGGAATTTGAGAGTCTTGCGTTTTTGGCAGCAAAAATGGCTGACGATGACCGAAGTACAGCCTTGCGCGGAAGTAAAACGTGAATGAGAACTTCAAACAAGAAGAGAATAGGTTTTGAAAGGCGTTGTTACAGAAGAATTATGAACATTAGGTGAGCAGATCATTATAACCAATCAAGATGTTCCAGATCACATGGGGGAAGTAAGAAAGTGGCTTCGAGGAATGGACCAGCTGACTACATAGCGAAATGTGTGGGGTAAAGACTGTAGAGGAAGACCAAGGCTTGATTACCGTAAGCAGGTTTAAATGTGTGTAGGTTGCAGTAGTTATGCAGAGATGAAAATACTTGCGCAAAGTAGACTCCCCTGGAGAGCTCCATCAGATTCGGACTGAAAACTAAAATAATATAATGGTTGTAGTATAATTCTACACGTGTCTTCTTCTTCATCTTCTTTCCGTTTTACCCATTTACTGGCCACGTTAAATCAGGTCAACTTCGTTTCCTCCGGTCTTTGTCCGTGACCATTACTCTTTCGTTCTCAGACTCCGGACGCTCTTTCAATATTTGCCTGTGATATTTTTGTCCTGTGTCTAACTCCGACCTGTAAAATATGATATTTTGCATTTTTTATATTTGAAAGTCACCCTTTCGTAAATCTTTGTAACAGTATTCCCACTTTTTTGCAGATCCCTTTGTACCTCTTGGATCCACCGTACTCTTGTTCAGAAGAAACGGAACTTTTGACGTGTCAACCTCCGATGGCACGTTCTAATGATGGTCCTCCTTTTCCTGATGGCGTCCGTGATTCTCTCAGTCTCGGTTCGCTCGTCTTCTGTATTCTGGTGCGACGGTGGGTTTTGATTTTACTAGTGCATGCGTTCTCTATATGGAACTGGAACCACATAACAAGGGCCAACAAATAACTAAAATGAGAAACCGGAAAATACACTACTGCCCATTAAAATTGCTACACCAAGAAGAATTGCACATGATAAACGGATATTCCTTGGACAAGTATATTATACTAGAACTGATCTCTGATTACACTTTCACGCAATTTGGGTGCATAGATCCTAAGAAATCAGTACCCAGAACAACCACCTCTCGCCGCAATAACGGCCTTGATACACCTCGGCATTGAGTCAAACAAAGCTTGGATGGCGTGTACAGGTACAGCTGCCCATGCAACTTCAACACGATACCACAGTTCACCAAGAGTAGTGATTGGCGTATTGTGACGAGCCAGTTGCTGGGCCACCATTGACCAGACGTTTCCAGTTGGTGAGAGACCTGGAGAATGTGCTGGCCAGGGCAGCAGTCGAACATTTTCTGTATCCAGAAAGGCCCGTACAGGACCTGCAACATGCATTATCCTGCTGAAATGTAGGGTTTCGCAGGGATCGAATGAAGGGTAGAGCCACGGGTGGTAACATATCTGAAATGTAACGACCACTGTTCAAAGTGCTGTCAATGCAAACAAGAGGTGACCGAAACGCGTAACCAATGGCACCCCATACCATCACGCCGGGTGATAACGCCAGTATGGCGATGACGAATACACGCTTCCAATGTGAGTTCACCGCGATGTCGCCAAACACAGATGCGACCATCATGATGCTGTAAACAGAACCTGGATTCATCCGAAAAAATGACGTTTTGCCATTCGTGCACCCAGCTTCGTCGTAGAGTACTCCATCTGAGGCGCTCCTGTCTGTGATGCAGCGTCAAGGGTAACCGCAGCCATGGTCTCCGAGCTGATAATCCATGCTGCTGCAAACGTCGTCGAACTGTTCATGCAGATGGTTGTTGTCTTGCAAACGTCCCCATCTCTCGACTCAGGGATCGAAACGTGGCTGCACGATCCGTTACAGCCATGCGGATAATATGCCTGTCATCTCGACTGCTAGTGATACGACGCCGTTGCGATCCAGCACGGCGTTCCGTATTACCCTCCTGAACCCATCGATTCCATATTCTGCTAACAGTCATTGGATCTCGACCAACGCGAGCAGCAATGTCGCGATACGATAAACCGCAATCGCGATAGGCTACAATCCGACCTTTATCAAAGTCGGAAACGTGATGGTATGCATTTCTCCTCCTTACAAGAGGCATCACAACAACGTTTCACTAGGTAACGCCGGTCAACTGCTGTTTGTGCATGAGAAATCTGTTGGAAACTTTCCTCATGTCAGCACGTTGTAGGTGTCGCCACCGGCGCCAACCTTGTGTGAATGCTCTGAGAAGCTAATCATTTGCATATCACAGTATCTTCTTCCTGTCGGTTAAATTTCGCGTCTCTAGCACGTCATCTTCGTGGTGTAGCAATTTTAATGGCCAGTAGTGTAGTTATTTAATTTGTTAGAAAAATGGTGTAGAAGTAAGGAATACTGGGTCTGAACGTCATCATGGCCAGTAGCGTAGATGTAGATGTGCTTGCCGTAGCTGAAAAATAAATTCCTTTTCACTCCTCTCAATTGAGTAAGGATATAATGACGACACATTAAAGCTGCACTGTTTGAAATAATCGTGTATATTCAAAATACCCGTGGTTCCACACATACAAGTGGTCCATTAACCACACTGCTCTCCACAGCTTTTGGAGCACAGTTCAGATTCTAAATTTCGTCAAAGCTCTATGACCTATACTTCTCTTTTCTACGACAAATTATTTGTATAATCCAAAAGCATAATTTAACTGATTTAAAGAGGTAGGTTTTAATACTTGCCACGTAGATTTAGAATACAGGCTTAGCACAAAACATGAGAAACCGAAAGAATCCTTTCGAACGTTGCGATGACCCTGGAGAAGCTCGGTTGTGCAATGATGTGTTGCTGTTTGGAGACAGCTAACATCTGCATATTGCAACAGTTTAACTTCTGACAAAATATTTCGTTTTAGCTCATACATAGAAACTGCAGGAGTAATGTGCCCAAAATTATAGCTTGTCGTATATGAGAACTAAGGTGTCAAGATCCTCATAATTTCTCTCTAAACCAAGTTTTTCTTCGTCATGCGAAAGTTCAATTTCTACCAGTTCTATACAAACGCAGTCTTTAACTTGCTAGGTGTCTGCAAAAGGTGTCCGTACACGCCATCCGCGACTCGCAGTCCCGACTGTGGCTAACAGCATGACACACACCATCGTGGAGCTCGGTACTGACTTGCTGTCCGACAGTGACACACACTGTTGACTAAAGACTTTGAGAGAATTAACCCAAGTGGCAGCTCCTGGACCTCTTATATAGGATGATTTTTTTCCACCGTGCACAAACTCTGCGGATTGATCGATGAGAGGATGCGGAACAAAAAAGGTCTAATGAACTTACGTCTGGAAAACGATGGTTCCCATGTTAGAGACCGTTTATTCAATCATTCGTTGTTACAGAGACTGTGGTCTAATATGCGCCTTAACATGCAGCCACAGTTACAGTATGTGTTGAAAATGGTTTCCATACGCCTTAACGCATGCGTGTACGCGCCGCAGCATGTTCTGTCTCACATATTCTCATCGGCCAGGCTGCATCCGAACAGCGTCAAAGGCATCATGGACACGCTGCTTCAGTGTCTCCACATCCGGAACTGGCTTTGCATAGACGATACTTTTGAGATGGCCTCATAACCATAAATCGTACAGGCTGAGATCCGGTGAACGAACAGGCCATGCAACTGGACCCCCTCGTCCGCTCCATCGATCAGGGGAAAACTATTGAGATGAGTCCGGACGTTAACGTCGAAGTGGGCTGGATCACCATCAAGTAGCAGCCACATAACTCTTCAAATCGTCAATGGCACTTCTTCCAACAGGGAAGCCGAAGTTACCCGGCGTTTTAGGCGATGTGAAAAGAAGACTGGTCCCAAAATATGGTCGACAATTATTCCAACCCACACATTCCGGCTCCACTGTTGCTCATGATTTGGGTTTTGCATACTAGCCCATAGATGACTGTTATGAAAGTTGGAGATACCACTCCATGTAAAGGTGACCTCATATTTGAATAGCGTGGATGACACAGATCCCGGAAGCGTGACTGCCTGTTGAAGAAACCAGTGACAAAACTACTCCCGATGTGGAAAGTCTGTCGCTAGTGAGCCCTGCACAAGCTGTAAGAGGTAAGGGTAGTAACAATTGTCACGGAGAATGTGCCACACGGTCATCTGGATTTCCCTGTAATGGTGGGCCAATTGCCTGGCACTGACACGGAGGTCGCCTTCCACAGTGTTAATCACATTTTCCTCCAGTCTGGTGTCCAAAGATTTCGGATTTCCTGCTTCCTGAAACGACCCTGTCTCAGACAAACAGTGAAACACTGTTGCAAACATTGAATGCTGTGACAGTTATCGGCGGAGGAAAGGTCTCCTGATACAACCTTACTGCCCGCCGCCCCTTGCCATTTGCCTCTCTGTAAGTAAACACCATGTGGGCAAGACCTCAGTTCGAGTATGGAACCATTGCGTACAACGCTGTATTACATCCACTACAAGGTGAGTCACCAAGAGAAGTGAATCAGACGCAACATGTGAGCATGCTAGGGCATGACGTATGAGGAACGCTACCATCGTCTATGAATAAACCACGTATACTGCAACAGTGGTTGCATGGTACAGCGCTTATTAGACCGCAGTCTCTATGACAATGTGTGGTGTCACCGCCACACACCACACTTGCTAGGTGGTAGCCTTTAAATCGGCCGCGGTCCATTAGTATACGTCGGACCCGCGTGTCGCCACTGTCAGTGATCGCAGACCGAGCGCCACCACACGGCAGGTCTAGAGAGACGTACTAGCACTCACCCCAGTTGTACAGCCTACTTTGCTAGCGACGCTACACTGACAAATACGCTCTCATTTGCCGAGACGATAGTTAGCATAGCCTTCAGCTACATTTGCTACGACCTAGCAAGGCGCCTTATTCAATTGATATTCAGATTCTATTAATGTATCATCAAGAGCGATGTTCTACAAATGTGGATTAAAGTTAAGTATTCCAGAAGCTACGTACTTTGCTTTATAGCATTCATTACGTATCCTGTTTCAGACCTCACGCCAGCCTGCGTGAGTTTAAGCGCGTGCCTTTCGACTTCCTCTCATTGTGTCTAGGCTGTCTTGTATGATTGAATAAATGGTCTCTAGCATGGAAACGATGCATTTCAGACCATAAGCTCATTAGACCTTTTTTGTTCCGTATCCTCTCAACGATCAATTGCTAGAGTTTGTACACGGTGGAAAGAATCACACTGCATATCCTCAAGGCGATCGGGAGTGGACCGCGAAACTGAACTACAGCATCTATAACGCCTAGGCAAATGCCGCAGTACGCTAAAACCGCCCGCTCGGAGTACTAAATTACTGATAACTTTTCCACTTGGGATTGTATCAACTTTCTCATTTTATCTACCGTAGACTCACTCTCTCTCTCTTCTCAGCGATCACAGGCCCTGTAGACCACGCGCTGCATCAACGATCTGCTTCCGCCGCCTTCTATCTCTCGCAGCCTCTCTTCGCCCTGCGGAAATTCCTAATGCTGCGATGTCCTTCTCTGTGTCATCTTTCCACCTTGTACCAGGTCGGCCAAATGGTCTTGTTGCCTGGAGAGTTCCTTCAAATGCTTTCTTGGTGATTCTGTTGTTTTCCATTCTGGCCACATGTCCAGCCCATTGCAGCCTCCTACTTTTTAATTTCTGGATGATAGTGGGTTGCTTCATTAACTGATAAATTTCATTGTTCTTTCGAATTCTCCATACGCCATTCTCCAACACAGGTCCCCAGATTTTTCTCAAAGTGATTTGAAAAACATTCAGTTTTTCTCTTTCATTCTAGACTCACGTTTAAGGAAAATTTAATTTCAATTACGTCAACGGCTTTGTCGGAGGTGGCAACACCGATTCCAGTGAGATCACCGAAGTTAAGTGCTGACGGGCTTGGCTAGCTCTTGGACGGGTGACCGCCCTGGTGTCTCGAGTGCTGTCGGCAAGCAGGGTACACACAGGCGTTGTGACGCCAGTTGACGGCCTTCTTCACTAACAAATAAGAGCTCCGGTTACGAAAACAGCCGACCGTGACAGCGTTTTGCTGACCACATGCCTCTCCAGAACCACATCCAGAACATATTTCTTTAATCTCGGTATTCTAACACAGTGGATAATCTGTTAGGTTTAACCCACTACTTTAAATTTTACATTTGCTTTAAAAACAAACAAAAAATTACAGAATATTTCTACATCATATTTTACATTAAATTACACATATTATCAAAATGTCAAAGTCTTTAACCCCTTCCGGGCATAAATTTTCGTAAAATAGTGAGTTTTGGCGGAAGAATTTATCTGATGAAGTTCAGACTCAGTATTCCTTACTTCTACACCATTTTTCTAACAAATTAAATAACTACACTACTGGCCATTAAAATTGCTACACCACGAAGATGACGTACTACAGACGCGAAATTTAACCGACAGGAAGAAGATGCTGTGATATGCAAATTATTAGCTTTTCAGAGCATCCACACAAGGTTGGCGCCGGTCGCGATACCTACAACGTGCTGACATGAGGAAAGTTTCCAACAGATTTCTCATATACAAACAGCAGCTGACCGGCGTTGCCTGGTGAAACGTTGTTGTGATGCCTCGTGTAAAGAGGAGAAATGCGTACCATCACGTTTCCGACTTTGATAAAGGTCGGATTGTAGCCTATCGCGATTTCGGTTTATCGTATCGCGACATTGCTGCTCGCGTTGGTCGAGATCCAATGACTGTTAGCAGAATATGGAATCGATGGGTTCAGGAGGGTAATACGGAACGCCGTGCTGGATCGCAACGGCCTCGTATCACTAGCAGTCGAGATGACAGGCATCTTGTCCGCATGGCTGTAACGGATCGTGCAGCCACGTCTCGATCCCTGAGTCGAGAGATGGGGACGTTTGCAAGACAACAACCATCTGCATGAACAGTTCGACGACGTTTGCAGCAGCATGGACTATCAGCTCGGAGACCATGGCTGCCGTTATCCTTGACGCTGCATCAGACAGGAGCGCCTGCGATGGTGTACTCATCGACGAATCTGTGTGCACGAATGGCAAAACGTCATTTTTCGGATGAATCCAGGTTCTGTTTACAGCATCAATATGGTCGCATCCGTGTTTGGCGACGTCGCGGTGAACGCACATTGGAAGCGAGTATTAGTCAACGTCATACTGGCGTATCACCCAGCGTGATGGTATGGGGTGCCATTGGTTGCACGTCTCGGTCACCTCTTGTTCGCATTGACGGCACTTTGAACAGTGGACGTTACATTTCAGATGTGTTATGACCCTTCATTCGATCCCTGCGAAACCCTACATTTCAGCGGGATAATGTACGACCGCATGTTGCAGGTCCTGTACGGGCCTTTCTGGATACAGAAAATGTTCGACTGCTGCCCTGGCCAGCACATTCTCCAGATCTCTCCCAAACTGAAAACGGTTGGTCAATGGTGGACGAGCAACTGGCTCGTCACAATACGCCAGTCACTACTCTTGATGAACTGTGGTATCGTTTTGAAGCTGCATCGGCAGCTGTACCTGTTCGCGCCATTCAAGCTCCGTTTGACTCAATGCCGAGGCGTATCAAGGCCGTTATTACGGCCAGAAGTGGTTGTTCTGGGTACTGATTTCTCAGGACCTATGCACCCAAATTGCGTGAAAATGTATTCATATGTCAGTTCTAGTATAATATATTTGTCCAATGAATACCCGTTTATCATCTGCATTTCTTCTTGGTGTAGCAATTTTAATGGCTAGTAGTGTATAATAATATCAAAATTTTATATTGCGTAGTTCCACAACTCTGTGTCAGACGCAACAAACCACTGAAGAGTGCTTGGATTGATCTTGAGCCTCGACAGAAGAGTAGAGTAAATCTCTCTCACTCCCTCTAATTAGTCACTGTTGCTAGGCACCTAATGCGCTTGCTCCCTCGAATCCTATTCTACGAGATCCCAATATCATCCTTTATGCTGAAAGTCAGGTTTTATAAAATACTGCTGAGTCAATTAGTTATTGCTTTCTGCTAGCAGTGTCGTCTTTGTGGCATGTTAACTGCAATCCCTCTGCTTCTCTTTGCTTTCTGTAATTAACAGACTACATTCGTCAGAGTAAACTTCTAAAAGGGCGATTGTCTCCTGCATTCGACGAAACGTTAATTGTGTCGTTATATGCTGGTGGCTTTGCTTTCGCTCGACCACATGCGGGCATACTGTATGCGCAGGGACAGAAATCAAACATTGCCAGCCGTAAGGTTTTGTTCTCTCGCCCCCGCACGAAAGGCTGCAAGGTAGCGAGGAACGACATTTCACAAAGCGAACAGGAGGGGCACCGTGTAGCCTCTGGGCGCCAAACTACAGCGACCTGTCCGTCTCTAATGGCGTCTTTGTCGATGGGACGTTAAACAGTAATTTTCTTCAACAACGATCTGCTTTCTAACAAACAGCTGACACACACGAGCGGGGAATTCTCGTTTCTAATCATTAAATGAAACTTCCTTACGATTAAAATGTTCCATCACCTTACATAGGATATTTATCGCTGCACTGAATCATTCAACTGTATATTTCATGACTTCAAAAAAGCAGTATCACACTAACGCTTATCAAAGATAATACAATCATATGGAGTAGCAAACGAATTTTGTGGACAGACTTAGCGTTTCTTGGTAGGGGGACACAGCGCGATATCTTCGTCAGATGTAGAAGTATACTCTGTCGTGCCACAGGGAGGTTTGTTTGGACTCGTGCTGTGCAGGTCGTATGCAGTGTGTTTCAAGAGGAATGGCCAATATTCAGGGATATGACAGAAACTCTCATTTGAGGCAAAAAACCTTACATGGGAGTAGGACTTATTTCGAATGGTTTCCGAGACGGAACACAATGGACATTTGTTTTCCAGCTAGTGGCGCTCACGTATGTGTCTTACCCATCCAGCCTCTTTGCCGTTTTATTCTAGCCCAGTGGTTCTGAAACTGTGTGGCGCGACCCTGTGTAGTGGGGAGGGGGAGGGGGGAGGGCGAATGGCGTGCAAGAGGAGGAGGAGGAGGAGGAGCTTAGTGTTTAACGTCCCGTCGACAACGAGGTCATTAGAGACGGAGCGCAAGCTCGGGTGAGGGAAGGATGGGGAAGGAAATCGGCCGTGCCCTTTCAAAGGAACCATCCCGGCATTTGCCTGAAGCGATTTAGGGAAATCGTCTCCCATAAGTCCAACCCCTCGTCCAAGTCGTGGGAGATGGGCAACGGCACAAAGTAGGGGATTGCCTTTAGGGGCGATGTACAGCGGGGACTTCGTGTGCCCCAGGACCGCTACGGTAGCTGAGAAGGCCCTATGGGAACCCTGAAACGTGACGGCTAACGGGGCTCTGGTGAAGCTGCGATAGGCCTAGCAAGCCAGTAGTGGATAAATCAACTGCTTTCAAAAAGGGAACATGCCTCGGATCACGGAACGGATTTAAAGGAAACGGACCAAGCAATGGAAAAGGATTACGAGATGGTTTACGGCTGGGCACCTTAAACGTAAGGACTCTAACTGGGAAGTTAGAAGAAATTGTAGAAATGATGGAAAGGAGGAAATTGGACATCTTGGGACTTGCTGAGACTAAGTGGAGAGGAGTTGGTGAAAAACCACTAAGTAAAGGATGTAAACTGTACTGGATAGGGAATGAGAGGGGAAGAAATGGAGTGGCAATAGTAGTCAGAGAGGGTCTGCAGGAGGAGGTGGAAGGTATCAATGATCGAATGATAAAAGCCAGAGTACGGGTGAAAGGAAAAAGCATTGAAATCATCCAAGCATATGCCCCACAGGTGGGGTGTACAAAAAAGGAGAACGAGGAATTTGAAGATGACATGCAAAAGCAGCTAAATGGAGGAAATCAGATTATAATAGGGGACCTCAATGCACATGTTGGCACAGACAGGAAAGGATTCGAGGAGATAATGGGACCAGAGGGCTGGGGGAACCGAAATAGAGAAGGAAAATTGTTGCTGGAATTCTGCAAGAGGAATGGGCTGGCGATCGCAAATTCGTGGTACAAGAAGAGGAGTAGTCACAAAATAACTTGGTACAGTGGGGACTGGTCCCAGACTTCAGTAGTAGACTATGTACTAGTGGATAGGCAGATGATGAGCAGCCTCACAGATGTTAAGGTCATACCATCTGAGGCCTTAGACAGCGACCATCGGCTGTTGGTAGCCACCCTAAGAGAGAAAAAAGATAGGAGGGCAACAGATATACAGGAGAAAAGGTTGAAGACATGGATGCTGAAAGAGGATGAACGGAGGACCCAGTACCAGACACTGATCAGGAAGAAGCTGCCAAAGGAAGATCAGAGAACAGTGGAAGAAGAATGGGGCGATTTTAAGAGGGCTCTAGTTGAGGCAGCTGAGACTGTGTGCGGAAGAACTAGCACAAAGAGGAGAAGTAGGGAAACCCCATGGTGGAACAACATATGTAAAGAGGCAGTACTTCGAAAGAACAAAGCCTTCAGAGAATGGTTCCAGACCCGAACAGAGGAAGCTAGGGTAAAATATAAGGAAAGCAAGAAAGCGGCACAGACCATAGTAAGGGCGGAGAAGAAGAAGTGGATGGAAAAATGGACAAGAATGTTAGAAGAGGACAGTGAAGGGAACAAAAAAGTACTTTACACCATGGTAAGAAATAAGAGGAATGACAGAAGCGAGTGCCTGAGGATCATGGATAATAATGGAAGAGTTGTGGAGGAAATGCATGAGCTCAAAAAGATCTGGAAGGAGTACTTTGAAGATCTGTTGAATGCTGCCAAGCAGGTAACTAACAGCGATGGAGAGCCTAAGGCAGCAGACGATTATAATAGTGGGGAAATTGATGATCTAACTTGGAATGAAGTGGAAGAAGCCATAAAGAGGATGAAAGGGGGCAAGGCACCAGGTTGGGACGAAGTAACAGTGGATATGATACGAGCAGCAGGAGAAGTAGGAACCCAGTGGCTATACAGAGTGCTGAGGGTGGTGTGGAAGGAGAACAGAATTCCTGAGGATTGGAAGAAAGGAATTACAGTCCCGATCTTCAAGAAAGGGGATAAAAGGAGATGTGAGAACTACAGAGGAATCACCCTGCTATGCCACTGTGGAAAAATCTATGAAAAGATGCTGGAGAAGAGAATAAGAAGCAGTATTGAAAGTAGACTGCAAGAGGAGCAGTACGGTTTCAGACCGGGAAGATCAACAACGGACCTCATATTTGCGGTAAGGCAACTGCAGGAAAGGCACTATGAGTACGGGAAGGACTTAATCATGGCCTTTTTGGATATTGAGAAGGCGTATGACAGTATCTGTAGGGACAAGCTCTGGGATGTGCTGAACGCAAAAGGGATAGATGAAGAGATTACACGAAAAGTCAGAAAAATGTATGAGGGAAGTGAGAGTTGTGTGAAAGTGGGGAGGGAATGTACTGCATGGTTCAAGCTGGAAAATGGGCTGCGACAGGGAAGTGCACTTTCGCCTTTATTGTTTATTATTGTTATGGATGAAATCCTACAGCAAGTATCAGATGCAATTGGAGATCATAAAATGAAAGCAGTGCTTTTTGCCGATGACCTGATGTTATGGGGAAATTGCGTGAAGGAGGTGCAAGAGCAGTTAGATGCATGGGAGGCAACGGCAGCACAATATGGAATGCATTTCTCTGCAAAGAAAAGTGAAATAATCGTCACAACAAGGAAGAAGAATAGGCCAAATGTGGATATAACTTGTGGAGGGGAAAAACTACAAGTGGTAGAGAACTTCAAGTACCTGGGAAGCGTGATTGAAAGTAAGGGGGGAAACGCAATGGAAATAAATGAAAGATGCAGAAAAGCAGGGCAGTTCTACAAATGCATTAGGGGGCTTATTTGGAGCAAGGAGGTGCCACAGAAATCCAAGGGAATTATATACCGAACCTACTTTGTCCCCATATTGACATACGGAAGTGAGACATGGGTAATGCACAAAAGCGACAAAAGTAGAATACAGGCTAGTGAAATGAAGTTCCAGAGGAGCAGGTTGGGTGTAACAAGACGAGACAGATTGCGAAATTTGTATGTGAGGGAAAGACTAAAGGAGGAACCAGTACAGGACAGGATAGAAAAATCAAGACTGCAGTGGTATGGACACATGAAGAGAATGGATGAGGGATGAATTCCAAATAGGATGTTTGATCTGCAACTGGAGGGGAAGAGGCCCAGAGGAAGACCAAGAGATAGATGGGTGAAGGGAGTGAAGGAATGTGTGATGAGAAGAGGAGAGAACTGGACGAAGGTGGAAGAGGGGGAATGGTGGAAAGACAGAACACGGTGGAGAGGTTTGTGTTCCCGACAGACCCAGCCAGTGGCTGGAAACTGTCCAAGATGATGATGATGATTTAGGGAAATCACGGAAAACCTAAATCAGGATGACCGGAGACGGGATTGAACCGTCGTCCTCCCGAATGCGAGTCCAGTGTGCGTGCAAGAGGAGCGCTATATGTTAGAAAAAAATATATATATTCTAACTAACAAACAATTAAGTTCATCTTTTGTCGGACAAACGACATGCGGCTAATCTAGTTTGAATTTCGCCCGACGTCGGTGTTAACGCCAGACGTGGTCGACGACAATGAAACCGTTGTCACATTTTCAGCATTGTTTGAAATGATCGGTCAAGCTCCGCGACTTCCTTCAACGCCACCTATGAACAAAAGCTACATATGCGAGCAGATCAGGCTTTGTTCCTAGGTGGCGCTGCTTCCTTCGATAGTCGGCGGAATACGCTTTGTCGCCTGCGCCATTACTGTTTCCTTGACTATCCCGCGCAGTGCAGGGTTTGGCTCGTGTGTCTCAACGCATCCTTATAGTGACGACTATAATTATAGTCTTATAATTATAGACTTTGCGCGGAAGACTTGACTGTAGTATGAAGCAGTCCCTGATCAGTGACAAACAACAAGACAGCAGTGGCCCGTCAGCTGGTGGAGGGGAGGGAGATACTCCAAAGGCGGAAAGGGGGAGGTATGATGACAAATATTTACTGCTAGGTTTCACAAAAACTACAGTCAGGGTGAGGAACGTCCGCTGTGTGTAGTTTGTTTAACGATTTTAGCTGTAGATAGCATGAAACCTAACAAGTTGAAGAGACATCTTGAAACTAAACATCCTGAATAAACGGGAAAACCAAAAGATTTTTTGTCAGGAAACTAAATGTTTTACTATCTACTTAGAAGAACTTCACTAGAACGACGAATATGACGTCTAAAGGCCCTTTTAGCCTCTTACCAGATTTCTCATAGAATTGATAAATGCAGGAAACCACACACGGTTGCAGAAACTCTGGTTTTACCAGCAGCGATTGATGTAGTATCAACAATGTTTGGCGACTCATTTTCTCAACAGTTGAAAACTATTCCCGTCTCTAATAACACAGTGTGTAGAAGAATTTTAGACATTTCTGACTACTTGCTCGAGCAGTTAATAGATAAATTGAGCAACAACTATTTTGCACTCCAAGTGGACGAAGCAACTGACATACATAAAGATGCTCATCTGATTGCTTATGTTCGTTTCGTTGATGAATTTAACATTAGAGCAGAATTTCTTTTCTGTGAGCCGATACTGAAAACAGCTAAAGCTGAAACCCTTTGTGACATTCTCAATACTTTATTTAATCAAAATGGTATATCATTGAATAGGTGCAGTGGAGTATGCGCAGACGGAGCTCGTTCAATGTCTGGAATTCATGGTGGACTGCAAGAGAAAGTTAAAGCTGTAGCTCCTGATGCTGTATAGACTCACTGCATCATACAGTGAGAGGCTCTGGCCGCTAAAAAACTTAGTCCTCCCCTTCATGAAGTTCTGCAAACGGTTATACAAACAGTTTAAGGCGAAATCTATAAATTCGAGGCTTTTTTAAGTGCTATGTGAGGAGATGGGTGATGAAAACACTCAGTTCCTCTTTTTTAGTAATGCTCGATGGCTTTCAAGGGGTAAGGTATTGAAAAGAATGTTTGAGCTGAGGAATGAGGTATTCTGTTTTTTAAAGGAGAGAAGTCATTCTTTGACAGACTGTTTCAACAACGGAGATTTTCTATTTAAAATGGCTTACCCCCTGACATTTTTGAGAAACTAAATATTCTTAGCAGTTCACTCCAAGGTAATCAGGCGACTCTACTATCTTGGAATGAAAAGGTGAAGGCGTTCATTAAGAAGTTAGAGCTGTGGCAAAACCAAATGGAGAGTGACATACTAGATACGTTCCCTGCTACAGTGTCACTGTTAGAGGATACAGATAATTCGGTACTTCCAATGGCGATAAAAGCTTTCTCTCTTCATCATCTTGCAACATTAAAACATCACTTCGAGAAATATTTTAGCAAAGATTTTGCTGGATTTAATTCGATTAAAATTCATAAATGCTCCTGGACCATCATTTCTAAGTATAGAAGAGCAACAACGACTTATTGAACTCACTTGCGATACTTAACTGAAGAGTAAAATTAATGAAGTGTCTTTGTTGACGTTTTCGATACATATTAGCAAGGACTTCCCAACGCTAAACCAAAATGCAATGAAGACCCCGATTCCTTTTGCAACAACATACTTGTGCGAGACTGGATTTTCAGCCTTTTCAGCTATGAAGTCGAACTACCGTTCAGAGCTAAATGTAAACAAGGAACATCGAGTGGCTCTTTCTGCTACTCCTTCCCGTCATGACAAACGTTGTTCTCAAAAGCAAGCTCTTCCATCACACTGAACTTTTTAATTTAAATTGTTATTGCTCTTGTAATTCTTGTTTGCCAAATTGTAAACAATGTTCATTTAATAATTTTTGAATAAAAGACGTGATGAAGGTAAAAAATTTGTTCCGTATTTTCATTATAATAAGTCATGTTATTATTGGTTTCTGCTTCGTAAAATCCTTTTAAAGTGATGTTGGTAAACATAATAAGAAAAAATATAAAATATGACTATTTTATTAATAATAATAGCCTGCAGAGTCTGATCCTATTTTTCCTAGTGAAGGGGGACCCCGAGGAGAAAGGTTTGAGAACCACTGTTCTAGCCCAACATATCTCGTTTCTTCCAGTCTCTTCGTTCGGGATATATTTTGCCATTAAACTAGCCTGTTGGACGCATAGTTGTCCACGAGTGAAGTAGTGCGTGGGATTGAGAGCGTATCACAGAGAGGCATCTGTTAGCTGTGTTGGAGCACACACTGGCTAGAGTGCCATCCATACATCTAGACTAATGAAGAATATGCAAATATGGTGTATGTTTACGGCTTCTGCAATGGTGGTGTTCCTGTTGCTGCAAAGGATACTGTCGACACTTCCCGAAACGTCGAATTCCTGATCGTACACTGCATACCAGTTTTCGTCATATTGCGTGAAACAAGTATACTTCTAATTTGCCGATTTTCTTCTGAGAGTATAACTCAACAATATATGCAGTGACAGCAACACACTGCCCTACTACCAGCACATGGCGACTTTCTGCGTATTGAATCTCGGAAACAATTCCAAATAGGGCATATGTCCATACGAAGTTTCTTGCTTCAAATGATCATACTTGTCTTATCCCTGAGTTTTGACCATTCCTGCTGGAGCACATTGTAAAGGACCTGGCAGGCGATGTTAATAGTAACCTCAGGTATCTCACAGATGACGCTGCAAAGATATACACTCAGACCTTGGCAAGATTTCAAAGTGTTGCAAAGATTAATGTGCAGTAACTAGTTGCAACCCACCGCGACGCCAAGGGAATTCAGAACACCGTGTTCCAGTTACCGACCCGAAACCACGCAGCTGATGACACAGCCGACTCGCAGAAGCGCCACACGTTACGTCAACGTGTGGTAAGTCTCATACCGATTCGCCGACGAGCATCGCACCAACCGGCGCTTCATTCCTGCGCCACCAGACAGCCAAACACAGTCGACGAGGCGTTATTTTTACACGCCCATCGAGCCGCCTCGCAGAGGTTCGACTCGGAGACCGTGACCAGCGGCACCGAACAGACCCATCATATGCTTGACAGCCGTCGGCATCAGCCCTCCCCTCGTATGCCTAAGCCCTCAGTATGTGGCGCCCTCCCTCTATGCTCCACACTGACTTAGAATCCTGAACACCTGGAAAGAATTTCAAAATTACTCCACTATTTCCAGAAATGAGTGTAATGGGGTTTCTAAAGATTCTTTTAGCGGTTTTTGTGTCGAAATTGAAAAATTCAAAATGGCGGATCCAATCTGACGAAAACAATCTGGAAAAAAATAGTGAACTGAACAAAAACTGTTTTCATGGTAAACTCTATTACAAAATTGTCCCTATTACTGTCTTTATTACAGAAGATATATATTAGTAACAAAACCTGGATCTTTTTTAAATCTGCTTAATCTTCACGTGAGGCAATACTGACCTTACGACTTATTTTAGAAGAAAGATTAAGGAAAGGAAAACCTACGTTTCTAGTATTTGTAGACTTAGAGAAAGTGTTTGACAATGTTGATTGGAATACTATCTTTTAAATTCTAAAGGCGGCAGGGGTAAAATACAAGGAGCGAAAGGCTATTTACAATTTGTACAGAAACCAGATGGCAGTTATAAGAGTCGAGGGACATGAAAGGGAAGCAGTGGCTGGGAAGTGAGTGAGACAGGTTTGTAGCCTCCCTCCGATGTTATTCAATCTGAGTACTGAGCAAACAGTAAAAGAAACAAAGGAAAAATTCGGAGTAGTTATTAAAATCCATGGAGGAGAAATAAAAACTTTTGAGGTTCGCCGATGACATTGTAATTCTGTCGGAGACAGCAAAGGACATGGAAGAGCAGTTGAACGGAATGGACAGTGTCTTGAAAGGAGGATATAAGATGAACATCAACAAAAGCAAAACGAGGATAATGGAATGTAGTCGAATTAAGTCGGGTGATGCTGAGGGAATTAGATTAGGAAATGAGACACTTAAAGTAGTAAAGGAGTTTTGCTATTTACGGAGCAAAATAACTGATGATGGTCGAAGTAGAGATGATATAAAATGTAGACTGGCAATGGAAAACAAAGCGTTTCTGAAGAAGAGAAATTTGACATCGAATATTGATTTAAGTGTCAGGAAGTCGTTTCTTAAAGTATTTGTATGGAGTGTAGCCATGTATGGAAGTGAAACATGGACGATAATTAGTTAGACAAGAAGAGAATAGAAGCTTTCGAAATGTGGTGCTAAAGAAGAATGCTGAAGATTAGATGGGTAGATCACATAACTAATGAGTAGGTATTGAACAGAATTGGGGAGAAGAGGAGTTTGTGGCACAACTTGACTAGAAGAAGGGATCGGTTGGTAGGCCATGTTCTGAGGGATCAAGGGATCACCAATTTAGTACTGGAAGCCAGGGTGGAGGGTAAAAATCGTAGAGGGAGACCAAGAGATGAATACACTAAGCGGATTCAGAAGGATGTAGGCTGCAGTAGGTACTGGGAGATGAAGAAGCTTGCACAGGATAGAGTAGCAGTCTGCCGGCTGCGGTGGCCGTGCGGTTCTAGGCACTGCAGTCCGGAACCGCGGGACTGCTACGGTTGGAGGTTCGAATCCTGCCTCGGGCATGGATGTGTGTGATGTCCTTAGGTTAGCTAGGTTTAAGTAGTTCTAAGTTCTAGGGGACTGATGACCTAAGCTGTTAAGTCCCATAGTGTTCAGAACCAGTAGCAGTCTCAGGACTGAAGACCACAACAACAACAACTGTCTTTATTACAGAAGATATATATCAGTAACAAAAACTGGATCTTTTTTAAGTCTACTTAATCTTCTCCCTCTTGCGCTTCTTGTTCTTCATCTTCACGCCTTCCTTCATCTTCTTCCTCACCGACGTTTGTATCCTCTTCATCATCCGTAGCATCCGATTCCTAGTAATCCTCTGCAGTAGGGACCAAGAGGACAACAACTTCCGACGACAATGTTTTCACTTCCGTCGGAGATTGTTTCCGCAAAGAAGAAAATATGTAGGAATCGTTTGTTGCCAGAAGTCTCCGGAACCGCGAGAAGTGGCCGCGCGGTTTGAGGCGCCATGCCACGAATTGCGCGGCCCCTCCCGCCGGAGGTTCGAGTCTTCCCTCGAGCGTGGGTGTGTGTGTTGTTCTTAGCATAAGTTACGTTATGATTAAGTAGTGAGTAAAACTATGGACCGATGACCTCACCTGTTTGGTCTCTTAGGATTTCACACACGTTTCAACATTTGAAGTCTCTGGAAAACATCCTCCATATTTTTCACGCGAGAAGACTTTCGGGCAAAGCTTAAGCGATACTACCTCATTAACTTGTTTGTTGATCCCTGCGCATCTTCCGAGAGGTGATCTGTCGGTGAAAGTGTTGAAACAATTATGTCCAGTCCGTGGATTAATAGTCTGTGGACTCCTGTTGCCATATTGTACCAAGACCAGTCTTTGACATAATACCAGGCTCTGGCAGTGGCGTAGCCTCGAAACTTTTCGCTTTTAGTTTCTATTCTTTCAGTGTAAATAACGGCATTTCACAACCCTAACGCTGAGTTTATGTGATCGCTCTAAGCTTGTGGTTATAGCTTGATAGCAGTGCCTACCAATTTTAATTGTATATTACAGCACTGAGGATGGTCATTAAGTGACCGACAATCGATTTTGCTGATATCAAAACAACAAAATACGGCCAATGCTGATTTCCCTTCCAGTTCTTAAAAAAGTTGCTCAAAGCCGGAGTTGTGGCTAGTAGCTGAATTTTAAGGCTGATTCGCTAAGATAATGCTACATACTTAGAAAGGGAATGAAAAAGAAAGCGAAATGTGGTGCAATCTAAAATTTGCATATTTTTTTCTTTTGACCGTGTTTTGCAATTTTCTTCCTTGCATTCCGGCAACAAGTTAACTAACAAAAATCAATCGTTAATTAATGATTAAATAATGAAATAAATTTTCGCAATTAAATACAAATACTTTTCTAATAGCCCCTGTTTATAAAAATTTCGGTCTAATTTCGCTGAACGAAAATATTTCGTCCGACAGACGCTGTACTTTTTCAGCCCGGCTCGCTCGGTGCGAGACTCAGAAATGAGTGCCGCATTGGACCTGAAATTGAACCTTCGAAAGAAACAGCTGGCCGCTTCTCAGACCAGTACTCAATAGTCCCAACATTATCCTAGCAAAAATATTAAAGGAAACTTCTTAACTCCGAAGTTTTCTTTTTTATTTATGGCCAATTTTTCCGGCTTCTGACCCGTAAGCGCCGCACGGCACTGCAGGTTTCGCCGGCCAGCGCAATTCGCCGCGCACGGACCGTGACCACTACTTGCCGTCTCAGCAGTCGCTACATCAACGTGCGTGCTTGCGTTTAGGGATTGGAAAAATCGACCGTTTAAAACCGTTAACGCTTCTGAATAATCGGTATTTTTGGTACCACAATATTTGACAGTGTTGTTGGACTTAGTTATAACAGTTTTTTTTCAGTTGTTACTGATGTGTTGTTGTGGTCTTTAGTCCGAAGACTGGTTTGATGCTGCTCCCCATGCTACTCGATCCCGTGCAAGTGTCTTCATATCCGAATAACTACTGCTACTTACATCCTTCTGAATCTGCTTACTGTATTAGTGTCTTGGTCGCGTTTTACTCCCCATGCTTCACTCCAATACCAAACTGTTAATCCGTTGATTATCTCAGAGTGTGTCCTGTCAACCGATCCCTTCTTTCAGTCAGGTTCTGCTAAAAAATTTCGTAACTCCCCAAGTCTATTCAGTATGTCCTCATTACTTTCAAGATCTAACCATCTAATCTTTAGCGAACTTCTGTAGCACTAGATTTCAAAAGCCTCTATTCTCTTATGTCTGTTAATCTTCTGTTTTTCACTTCGGTACATGGCTACACCCCAGACAAATACCTTCATAAAAAACTTCCTAATATTTAAACTTATACTCGATGTTAACAAATTTCTCCTCTTCAGTTAGGCTTCTCTTACCATTCTCAGTCTTCTTTTTACACCCTCTCTACTTCGGCCATCATCAGTTTCTTTACCGCTCGGATAGAAAAACTCATCTACTAGTTTTAGAGTATTGTTTTCTAATCTAATTCTCTCAGTATCGCCTGATTTAATTCTACTACATTCCATTACCCTTGGTTTGTTTTTGTTGCCATTCAATTTATATAGCCCTTCCAAGAGCGGCTCTAGGCGGTTCAGTCCGCGCGACCGCTCCGGTCGCAGGTTCGAATCCTGCCTCGGGCATGGATGTGTGTGATGTCTTTAGGTTGGTTAGGTTTAAGTAGTTCTAAGTTCTAGGGGACTGATGATCTCAGATGTTAAGTCCAGTAGCGCTCAGAGCCATTTGAACCATTTGAACCTTTCAAGATGCTGACCATTCCTTTCAGCTGCTCTTCCAAGTCCTTTGCTGTCTCTGACGGTATGACAATGTCATCGACAAACCTCCATATTTTTGTTTCTTCTCCCTGAGCTTTTGTCCGACTTCAGATTTTTGTTTGCTTTCCTTTAATGCTTGCCCAATGTACCAATAACATCTAAGACAGGCCGCAACCCTGTCTCACTCCTTTCTGAACCATTGCTTCCCTTCATGTCCCTCAGCTCTTATAAGTGCCGTCTGGTTTTTGTACAAGTTGAAAATATCCTCTCGCTCCCTGTATTTCAGCCTCGCTACCTTCAGAACTTCAAAGAGGGTATTTCAGTCAACATTTTCAAAAGTTTTCTCTAAGTCTACAAATGCTGTAAATTAAACTTTGCGTCTCCTTGATCTACCTTCTAATACAAGTGGTGGAGTCAGTATTGCTTCGCGTGCTCCTACATTTTTCCTGAATCCAAAGTGAACCTCCCCGAAGTCGCCTTCCACCACTTTTTCCCATTGTTTTGTAGAGAATTCGTGTTAGTATTTTGCAATCAAGACTTATTCAACCGATAGTTTGGTAATAGACACACCTGTCAGCTCCTGTTTTTTTTGGAATTACAGTTATTATATTCTTCTTCAAGTCTACGGGTATTTCGCCTGTCTCATACATCTTGCTCTACTAAGGCTGGCGGCCGGAGTGGCCGAGCGGTTCTAGGCGCTACAGTCTGGAACCGCGCGACCGCTACGGTCGCAGGTTCGAATCCTGCCTCGGGCATGGATGTGTGTGATGCCCTTAGGTTAGTTAGGTTTAAGTAGTTCTAAGTTCTAGGGGACAGACGTTAAGTCCCATAGTGCTCAGAGCCATTTGAATCATTTTTTTTTTCCTACTAAGGCTATCATCAGTTCTGATGGAATATCGTCTAACCCTGGGGCCTTCCTTCGACTTAGGTCTTTCTGTGCTTTGTCAAATTCTTCTCGCAGTGTCATATCTTCCATCTCATCTTTATCTAGGTCCTCTTCCGTTTGTATAATATTGCCTTCTTAGTAATAATCGGAGAAATACCGAAATATTGGGTTATTCTATAAAGCGGGAAAGTGATCAGCGTTGTTATAATAACAACACCGACCGTTAGAAAGTAGCAGCACATTACATACAAATCAGACAGCATCACTGAGACGATAGAGTATGTGCTACCGTTGGAAGTGGCCTGTTAGACATTACGCTGGTCCGTGCAGTGTCCAAGACCCGCCACCAGCTGGTGTGTACGGAAGCTTGTCGCTGTCGTCCTCGGACAAAGGCTGTGTTGAAGAATGGCCATCCCTAGTTTGGAAGTATTCTGAGAAGTCTGGTGGCAGTGAAGTATAATGCTCCATTGGCTTTAAACGATTTAAAACCGGAGGAGGCACAACAAACTTCCGGCAGCATATAAAGAGAAAACATCCACAATGTTCCATGGAAGAAAAGGTAAATTTGAGTGACGTACCTACAATTTTATTGACGTACTGTTAAGTTGGAATAGTAACTGAACCCTTAATTTCATAGTCGCTGCAGGGTGAAACATTGGTACCACCCAAAGGTGACGATGCAGGAAAGCCATCTACTTGTGATCTTTCCTATTGTCATTGCTACGCGCGTCTTCTTCATCTTTGCCATCTTTGCAGGAGGCTATGAGATCAGTTTCTGCGATAGCGTTAATCCTACATCGATCGAGATCTCTTACTCCTTCGCCTTCATTTGAATTTTCCAGTCTGTATTCGAAGCCTACGTTTGTTACAGGCAATAATAGCAATAATAAACGAAAATTGGTTATTTCAGAAACTGATAACTTTGAGTGGTTTTAACAGTTAACCATCAACTCTAGAGAGCATTAAGTGGTGTGCAGAAGCAAACGTGTTTCTGCTGTTGTGCGCACGACGTCACGGCAGAGCTCTTGGCGTCCGCACTTGTATGTTGGCGGCTGTTGTAGTTTCGTGAGTTTTGTCGTTTTCGCTTAGTCACTTTCTTTCGGAAAGTGACTTGTAATAAAAAGTGTTTTGACATCGTATAACCAGAGCCTGGCTGTGCCGTTGTTGGCGACAACGTTCATAATCGTAACACAAAAGCGGTTGAAGTAGTGCCTTATGATTTCCCGCGGAATGTAAGTTTGGAAAAGGTTTCACTGTTGAATCTGCTTGTTACGCTTTAAATAGAGTTAATATACAGAATTCCTTAGCGACATTACAGAGGATAAGTGGTCATCTGAGAAATTTTTAGCAATAATGAAAATATCTGGGCACAATATTTTCACCTCAGAAGCTTCATGCATGGGTGAAAAGTGGTACGAAGAGGTAAGCAGGACATCTGCAACAGATGCAGGGAAGAAATATTTTAACAGACGGGGGATCCATAGAGCAAGGGTAGAGAAATTAGAATAGATTTCACCTTAGAAGAAGAGTGCTGATAAATGCAGCCACCCACTTTGATAAAAGAAAATCCAAAGGGTAGGAGTACGCCCAAAGTACAAATCTGAGTGTGGTATTTAAATTAGCTAATTCAAATACTTTCTAACTATGAGTCACTGACATAATTACCTGAGAGAAACGACCTAACCGATGAAGGTTTTTCGTGTGATGAATCCATAATGGAAATAGCGAGATATCCAGATCTTGTTTTCTCATTAAAACTTTGCTCATAAACAACATTTTGCTCTTTGCCAACATTTCCTTTTGGAGAAAACTGAAAAAACAAATATCCTGAACCTCAGGCGTGTTACAGTGTGATAGCTGCATGAAGTTTTTTAAGTCAGCTGTTTTTGTTTCAAAGTTGGACAGTTTGCAGAATGTAGCAGTAAAATTCTGGCAGTAGAAGAATAGCTATTTATATTTCATTTTTCTGGAAGAAAGTAAAAGCCTGACAGTGGAGAAAACAAAGAGTTCTTAATTAAAGTTCTTGCACACTTAATGCAGAAATAAAGTTATGTAGGGTCTAGTTCAAGTCAAAGAACACAACGCAAATAATTTTAAGTCCATTAAACTTAGAGGATAAATACCGAAATATTACAAGCCTGCTGCTTCGTCACCAAGTCAGATCAGGTCTTCTTTTGGAAGACCACGTTGCAGGTTCTGGGACGCGAAGGCCGGCTCAGATGGCGTCTATGGCGTTGCACTGGCTCCGGAGTGAGGTGGTTGAAGAAATGCATAAGCATTCAGTACTTGGCTCAGGAGACACAGAGTGAACTGACATCTGAGGACCCGTGAGTTGACCTAAGTATAACTCCAGGCGTCAGGATACAGTCGGTCTTGCTTCCCTTAACATGGCTAGTGTAGGGAAGAGGTCCATGGGACAAGCGACCTTTGCTGGCGCTTCGCAAGCTATGTGTAGCGTGGCAGCCCTGGCGTGTCATCTGCTAGGATGCCAGTTGTCTGGCTAGCTCTGCTGTTATGTGGGCTGCTGGCAGAGTAGGGGTGGACCCCTGATAGAGCAAACAGTTTTTAGGGATGTGAATTACAATGATCTAATACTAGGCTCAGTTCTAAGTAAAAGCAGGTAGCAGACCTTAATTCATTGGTAGGATACTGGAAAAATGCAATCAGACTGCAAATAACATTGCTTACACAATACTCGTACGACCTACACAAAATATTACTTGAATGTGTGAGACCCATACTAAACAGGACTGATATAGGATATTAAATACGTACAAAAAAGGGGCTGCAAGAAAGGTCATTATTTATTTGACAGCATCACAGAGATGCTGAAATATCTGATCTGGCTGATGCCTGAAGATAAATGTCAGCTGTCCCACCAAAACCTACTTCAGAAACTCCGAGAAACAGTATTAAGTGAGGAATATGCTACAGACTCCTATAGATCACTTCTTTAAGGTAATCAAAGCCTAATTACAGTGCATGCAGGGGCATTTATGCAACCATTCTCCCACACTTCGTATGTCAATGGAACAAGAATGAAGCCGAATATGGAGCGCAATGGGTTGCGCCTTCTGCCATGTACTTCACAACGGTTTTGAGAGTAGACATGGTGATTTTTCTAAATGGAGACAAACAGCAGGAATCAATCACTGAGAGGATAAGGACCGTAGAAGGTTATATGGACATTTAGCTGGAAATGCAATCCAAGGTATCTACACCCACCCAAAGAGAGAGATAAAAGGCCTTTCGCAGTATAGGTCTCAAGGTTGAAAGCATACATGAGAATAACCATACGAGTGGAAATGTTCTTCTCTACTAGTGTTTTAGATGCACACCCAAGAGGGCAAAGAGGTGTGCCACCATCAACATATTACCCTTCATACCATTATGAGCATGTTTTATAGAAGGGGAGATAGGGTCACCTTCCGGAATTGCTGATGTAAGGGAATGGTGACTTGTCCCTCAAGGCAGTCCCCAATAATCCTTGCCCATACACTGAGGACGAATCAGTGCACATGGCTCACAGCTACCATACCGTGAGGATTCTCCGTAGCTCACAAGTGGGTGTTGTGAAAGTTGAATATACTGCCCCTCGCAAAGGTATCCTCATCTGTGAATAGGATGGATGACAGGAATCCCAGTACTGTGGGTGACCTGTGCGATGATACAGCGTCAAAACTGTTGCCTCGGAGGTGAGTCCGTAGATAACAGGGCTGCACACATTTTACATTACATGGATTGGGGCAGTTGTCATGCAGAACATTCCACTCGGTGGCGTGGCTTATCTGATGCTGGCGGGCAACCTGTTGGTGCTGATACCGAGATAATTGACAAACATATTTTGGTGCTAGCTTCAAATTGGTGAACCTCCCATGGAAAGCATTTCCGCCTGTACTTCCATATGGCTCTGTTTGCTCCTTATTCTCTAAAGTATCGTTTCCTGTGGTTTGTCCCCATTTAGCAAAGTCACCCTCTAGACGTAGATGTAGATGTAGAGCCGTGTAGGTGTTTCACGTCTTTAGATATGATTTAATGTGCCTCCGTTGCTGAGGACACTGTGGTCGTTGTCACAGGTATGCACACAGTGCGTAGCTGTCATCCGTTACAACAGACGATCCATTAGCGGAGGAAAGTGTAGTGAGGACCAGCCGACCTAGTCAGAAGAGCTGTTTCAGATAGTGACAGTCTCGAGAGATTTTTGTATCATAATGGAATGTAGCAAGAGTAGTGACGTTTCTACAAGCTTTTCAACTCAGGAAGACAGACAATTAATGGCCTCGCCGCGCGGGATTGGCAGAGCGGTCTAGGGCGCTGCAGTCATGGACTGTGCGGCTGCTCCCGGCGGAGGTTCGAGTCCTCCCTCGGGCATGGGTGGGTGTATTTGTCCTTAGGATAATTTAGGTTAAGTAGTGTGTAAGCTTAGGGACTGATGACCTTAGCAGTTAAGTCCCATAAGATTTCACACACACAATTAATGGCATCACTTTTTTATTATCCAAGACTGTGGCGTTATAACACACCAGTGATATAGTCTGCTACGAGTAAAAGTACATCATTTTCGGTCAGCACGCCCTATACGGGGTGAGCCAGGAGCAAATGTACTGCGTGGTTATAATTAAAGTGCAGCTATTGATGGAGATCCAGTACGGGCTGCAGTTGTCGTTTGGCAGCGAAACTTATTACATATGCTAATGTGCTAATGATGAACTGATTTACTCTCTGAAAGTATTAGTTCCGATTTTGACCAGCAGGTGCAAATCTTGTGCTGTACAGCATCTCGTCGACATCTCCAGTACTCATATGGAACAAACTGTGTAAGCATCTGTTAATAAAATCAACATTTTGTCTTCCTCACTTGTTTGACTTTATCTCCCCATATTTCACCCCTATCCCATTACGTATGGAAACATTCCTTTACGTCCTTCCTGCATTCACAGCGACAGGTTTGTACCTGGTGCTGACAACTGGAACTAACTTTTTCCATCGTAAATCGGTTTCACATTAACGCGTTGGAATATAAACCAAGGATCACTGCCAAACGATAATTGCAACCCACACTGGACCTCTGTGAGTAGCTGCACTTTAATTATAACCACAGTATTAGTGATTCTGAACGAAAAACAAATCGTATGGAATACGCACTATTTCGTAAGGTTTCCTAAATAGAGCTCGTTTAATACCATTTTCGTATGTTTTTGTTGAATAACTCGAAAACCGCTCCGTTCAGCGAAAACGTGTTGCAGTACACAAGCTACATTGTATTTCCTACTAAAGAGGTCCTATTCATTTTTTCTCTTGGGCTACCAATTTGCACAAAGAGAGCCTGAGAGTATTGAAAGTCTGGCGCAACGGACATTTGCTGTAGCTTAGATATTTTTTGTAGGCCAATTTCAGATAGTCTCTCGACTTGACAGACCACAAGAGCCGCATATCAAATTGTTCGTTTCATCTTCCTGTACTCTGTTGTGGTATGTTGCAAACTACGGGTATTTTTGAATAATACAGATAATAAATAACACTGTACATTAAATGTGTTCTGTCTCGAAAAGCATTCGGAACAGAACATATGTCCATACGAAGATTTCTGTTCAGAATCACTGATATTCCCCCCCTGCAGAGCGTGTATCTTTCCTCATTACTCACCCTGTAGATGGCATGGGCTAAGAGTGACAAACTGAGTGGCACATATGTCTATTCAAGTAAGTATTTTATCTGGACTGCAGCTATCTGTGTGACGCAAATGCAAGAGTGTAACTCCAGGGTGAAGTCAGCACAGCCTGCGAGTAAAGCGGTGGGCTAGATCTATGACCGACAACGGTGGTAATACTGTGAGAATTGTGAAAAAATCGTTATACAAGCGCACAATTTATCACAAAGATAGGCTGTACGCGAGAACAAATAAGGTTTCATGCCTATATCACTACAGTTCTTGCGTAGAATCTATACATTGCTAACAAGGTGACCGTACGAACTTCCTCTCACCCCTGATTTTCATTGATCTGGTCTATAGGGCACGATTAGGACTTCAATACCTGGAGACAGGGAGACGCAACTCTCAACCGTTTCCGCGGAAATCTGGTTTGAGAACTTGTGGTGTAACTATGTACTCTCTGTGATGGTCAGTAGAACTCAGAAGATCACAGCCGAGCGAGTAAGCATTCAGTTTCATAATTACAAGATCCGTGGATCGAATCTCATTCAAAGTGTGGTTTTTTTTTTCGTAATTCTAACGACAGGTACGCATGGTACGAGACGAAATTGTGTGACGATCGAGAACCAAGTTTGTTTTGCAACTGACACATTGAAGAAACCATGCACATGGCAAAAGTTCAGCTTACATTAAATGTGCTCTATGTCGCAATAATTAATGCTTCCATATTTCTATGATCAGTATCATCCCGATTCGTGCAGTGTTACGTAGTTACACACTATACGTTTCACAAATGTACACACAAAAACATAAAGAAAATTGCCACACTGATTTGACTGAAAGCTTTTGTGTATCCAGTTTTTATATGCCGTTTTCTTACAAAAAATTTCTCATTTTTTCAGGACAAAGATTACGCTAATAATAAATGAACCACTATATATTGACCATTTGAACAATCATAATAAATCTATTGCTACAATTATGTCGGAGGGAAAAAAGGATGTAACGGCAGTGAGATTCGATCCGGTGTCCTCACGATTATGAACCTAAGCGCTTCTTCGTTCGGTTGCGGATTCCTTAATTAATAGCGACCATACAAGAATATAAGCACGCTTAAAACTTTCAATTTCGAGTTTCTCGAAAATGATTGAGAGTTACAACCTCCTGTTTCCGTATGCTGAAGTCCTAGTTGTGCCCTGCACACCCTGTGAATATGAATTAAATCGACGAAGGGAAGTTCATACGGTCCGCTTGTTAGCTTCTTCGAGTTGTGATAACAGCGTCTAAGTTCATTCTCCATCAATGTACTCTGCAAAATTATAGTAACTGGTGTTACTCGATGTAGAAACAACCAGGAGGTAGTATATGGCCCTAGAGTTAACAGTGGCTCCGAATTCTGTTCAGTGATTGAGTCCTCCGTCGAAGATAAAAGTATAATGAGAGCGATATCTCTATCTATTTCTTATCAATTTTATAATATTTGTATTTAAATGACTGTCGGACCATTTTTAAAGAACTATATATTTTACTGTCACGGATGTACTGTATCAGTTCACAGGACTGGTCTTTGCTGATGTGAAACAAATACGTTCAACTCCTTGTGAGCAATTATGCGTAACGTAAACCCAAAGACATTAAGTCGCATTCTTGTCCTATGTCGTGCCGGGTTTCTATATCTGATGCTCATGACACGCAGCTACGGCAGCTCTCGTCGGATTACAAATGATTGCAAGGGTCATACAGAATAAATCAGAGATTAGAAGGCATCATTAATAAATAATGTCCACGAATTCTGACTTCGTTCATCGACGCTCACGAAATTAATTATCTCGGGGAGAATTTGTGACATGTTTATATTTCCACTTCCTGCTACACAAAGTTCACAGAAAGTTTCTTAGGACTGAAAACACCCGTCTCTTACACGGTTTGTAGTGAAGAGAAACAGCATGTGTTAATGTAGCTGCAAGACGTTGTAGTGCACAATGCTTAGGAAGCGCCCACCGCTATGTGCTTGACGGTGAGTTAAGGGGTGTAAGTATAGATGAAAATTGGAGCGAATAGAGGGAAATGGAGAATAAGAAGCAACCACTAGATTGAGACAGCTACAAAGTCGGATCCAGAGGAAACCGTGCGTTACTACAGTACGACCGGGACCACTGATCCCGGTCCGGGTGGAGCGAAAATCGCGGGTGTGGTAACGCAGTTGCTGCCCGCGCGCCCTGCGGACGTAATCCGCCCTAACTGAGCGTGAAATTGCCATTCGTCCCCCAGCATCGAACATTTCCCAACGGACCGGCACAGATGAACAAGAAACCCGTCATTTTCTTTGTCCCGAAGTAATGTTCCTTTCTATGAAGAATAAGAAACAGCGACTCTGTCGGACAGATCGATACGCCCATATTTCCTTGTAACTGTTCCAGTACTCCTTTACAGAAAGAGAAATCATTCCTTCCGTCACAGCAGACATTTTCATACTGTTTCCAAAGGGCACTTATTACCATGAAAGTACAGTGCCGTGTAATACTTAAAGTAACTTTCGCATGATCTTGTACCGTGACGTCGTTGTGTTGTATTGTAAGGCGCCACGTATACCGTTTGTATCGTTTGTGCCGGCCAGGGTGACCGAGAGGTTCTAGGTGCTACAGTCTGGAACCGCGCGACCGCTACGGTCGCAAGTTCGAATCCTGCTTCGGGCATGGATGTGTGTGACGTCCTTAGGTTAGTTAGGTTTAAGTAGTTCTCAGTTCTAGGGGACTGATGACCTCAGCAGTTAAGTCCCATAGTGCTCAGAGCAATTTGAACCATTTGTATCGTTTGTATATGTGTACGTGTATGTCGTCGTTGTCGTCTTTTCTTTTCCTCGTCGGCATCAGAGCATGAGAAATGTTTATGCTTGTGTTTACCTATTTGTTGTTGACAACACACATCTACACGGCCACGGTACCACCTGATTCCAGGATAGCTAGCTTAGGTTCTTCATTTAATCTTTCAGTCTCTAAGAACCGGCTACTTTTAATCAGGCCCGAAACTCGACTTGTAACGAGAGCACTTACGACCAGTCTGTCACAATATTAATAATATGTAAGGCTTTACACCACTATAAGAAAATATCACTGTTCATGAAATAACAAAATATACGAATAAACTTCTTTATATCTTTCCTTTTATTTAATCAAATGCTTTCAAATATTTATTTCGTACCCACAAGTCATTCACACCTGGATATACAGTGTAAATGTGTGCATGAAAAATAGTACACTGTTTCTGCTGATAACCACGTATGAGTTTTTGGATTGCTAGGCTACTTCGATTAACAGGATTTATACTGGATTTTGAAATTGATCTTTCTATCGGAAATTACGTCCTCCACAATGGCAATTCAACAGTGGGGTAACCATCAAATATTGTACCCTTTCGCGATAATTAAGAATTCGCGTAAATTGTATTCTCGAGAGATTAAAGCAAACCATCGTCGGTGCAAAAGCAGTCTTGATACCGCGACACACTCGCGATGCTTACTAGTCTGTCGCGAAATTGAACTGCATACATCTACAATCAATTCCAAGGTCATAATTCGCCCCACGTGACTGTGTGCAACTGAACTTCGTCAAATCAATTATTTCTCGAATCGTAATCACTGATCCCGACACTGACCGTACATAAACGCACAATTAACACTCTTTTTTTCTAAGAGTAAAAGATGGCGTCATTTCATCTCCATAGTTATTAAAATATTATTCCAAATGACCTCAAATATTTATCGTCATTCTATATTTAACGGTGATCAGAAAAAATATGATTTACTATCGGAAAATAAAACATAACAGATCGCAAATGCCGGCCGGAGTGGCCGTGCGGTTCTGGGCGCTACAGTCTGGAACCGCGTGACCGCTACGGTCGCAGGTTCGAATCCTGCCTCGGGCATGGATGTTTGTGATGTCCTTAGGTTCGTTAGGTTTAAGTAGTTCTAAGTTCTAGGGGACTGATGACCCCAGCAGTTATGTCCCATAGTGCTCAGAACCAACCAGATCGCAAATCGCACGTAACTAAATGACAGATTTGCATAGTGTCAGGACTTAATCACGCAAAACCATATAAAGAAATGCCTGAAATCTCAATTTCTCCGTACCAACTGACAGATACGAATAAGATATTCAAGAACTCATAGATCAATCCCGACCTGTAATGTTATAACCAGTCACTGCCAACTAACAGATCTCGATGAAACTTGGACCATATATATCAAGAATTGCTACAGTAACACAGGAATACACCATGATACGAAGAGATACGTCAGTCTCATTCAGAGGCAATAATAACACTGAATCACCGCGTTTCATGAACGTCCTATGGACATTACGAAAGGCGGGACACTGTTCTTAATGGGGTTATGATCGCCAAGGACGGCAGTGCATGCTGTGAAACATCCTCCCATGGTGGTCATGAAGTTGATAAGAAGTTCTTCCATCTGGACTACCAAAGCGATGATTTCGGACTATATTACCTGGTGCACTACACATTCCTTCCTATCGCCACATGAGGGCATATCCAGAGTTACACTCCTGGAAATGGAAAAAAGAACACATTGACACCGGTGTGTCAGACCCACCATACTTGCTCCGGACACTGCGAGAGGGCTGTACAAGCAATGATCACACGCGCGGCACAGTGGACACACCAGGAACCGCGGTGTTGGCCGTCGAATGGCGCTAGCTGCGCAGCATTTGTGCACCGCCGCCGTCAGTGTCAGCCAGTTTGCCGTGGCATACGGAGCTCCATCGCAGTCTTTAACACTGGTAGCATGCCGCGACAGCGTGGACGTGAACCGTATGTGCAGTTGACGGACTTTGAGCGAGGGCGTATAGTGGGCATGCGGGAGGCCGGGTGGACGTACCGCCGAATTGCTCAACACGTGGGGCGTGAGGTCTCCACAGTACATCGATGTTGTCGCCAGTGGTCGGCAGAAGGTGCACGTGCCCGTCGACCTGGGACCGGACCGCAGCGACGCACGGATGCACGCCAAGACGTAGGATCCTACGTAGTGCCGTAGGGGACCGCACCGCCACTTCCCAGCAAATTAGGGACACTGTTGCTCCTGGGGTATCGGCGAGGACCATTCGCAACCGTCTCCATGAAGCTGGGCTACGGTCCTGCACACCGTTAGGCCGTCTTCCGCTCACGCCCCAACATCGTGCAGCCTGCCTCCAGTGGTGTCGCGACAGGCGTGAATGGAGGGACGAATGGAGACGTGTCGTCTTCAGCGATGAGAGTCGCTTCTTCCTTGGTGCCAATGATGGTCGTATGCGTGTTTGGCGCCGTGCAGGTGAGCGCCACAATCAGGACTGCATACGACCGAGGCACACAGGGCCAACACCCGGCATCATGGTGTGGGGAGCGATCTCCTACACTGGCCGTACACCACTGGTGATCGTCGAGGGGACACTGAATAGTGCACGGTACTTCCAAACCGTCATCGAACCCATCGTTCTACCATTCCTAGACCGGCAAGCGAACTTGCTGTTCCAACAGGGCAATGCACGTCCGCATGTATCCCGTGCCACCCAACGTGCTCTAGAAGGTGTAAGTCAACTACCCTGGCCAGCAAGATCTCCGGATCTGTCCCCCATTGAGCATGTTTGGGACTGGATGAAGCGTCGTCTCACGCGGTCTGCACGTCCAGCACGAACGCTGGTCCAACTGAGGCGCCAGGTGGAAATGGCATGGCAAGCCGTTCCACAGGACTACATCCAGCATCTCTACGATCGTCTCCATGGGAGAATAGCAGCCTGCATTGCTGCGAAAGGTGGATATACACTGTACTAGTGCCGACATTGTGCATGCTCTGTTGCCTGTGTCTATGTGCCTGTGGTTCTGTCAGTGTGATCATGTGATGTATCTGACCCCAGGAATGTGTCAATAAAGTTTCCCCTTCCTGGGACAATGAATTCACGGTGTTCTTATTTCAATTTCCAGGAGTGTATTATTCTGACTAAGTTTGCTCTCGTCTGAGAAGAGCCAGCTAACCCACTCGTCGTTGATCCAGTACCTATGCTCTTGGCACCATTGCGAATGATGCCGCCGACGTTTTGGTTCAACGGAACTGAACGTACGCCGGGCAAAGAGGCCACCTTCATGCTTCGCAGTGCCATTGTGGAGTGTGAGACTGCGTGCCCTGCAATGCTGTTGAATGTGGCTGCAACTGCAACCGCTGCTTTTCGTGGGCCTCTTATAGTCTGTTGCATAATGTAGTGGTCATCTGCAGCTGTAGTTGACCGTGGTCGAGCACTTCCTCTCCTACGGGCAGCAGCGTCTGTGGTTCGGATCGTTTCCGAGGCACGCGAGCGATACCAACTTTCTGGGCTACACTCGTCACTCTTCGCCCTTCTTCTTGTTTCCCGATGATTCTTCCCAGTGTGAAGTCATCCAGATGTTGCCTCCAGGACTTTTAGTAATAAGAACACCACCATAATTCATCTTAATATCTCACTGATTGACACATACTGTGTTTTCCCTTTCCTTCAACTGACTATTGTTGCTCACTACAGTCACGCTAACCTCAAGCCATATGACGTCCAACTTCCTGGGCGCCACTGGGAGACCTCTGGCAACATGACTCCGCACTTTCATTCATTACCACAAGGTGGGTAATATGCTATGTATCTTCATTAATCTCGGCCTAAAGTGCAGCAAGCAGTCCATATTTTCAAATTCACATTTCATATGCAAACATGTTGAAAATCTGTACATTATATGAAAAGGATGTGAAGGATTGATTCGGTATATTGCAGCACAGGTCCACATTGCATTGAGAAATATCCAACAAATTTGAAACACACATAGGAGAGTTTTCCCAGTTGCCGGACAGGTCTGGTTTACCCATTTGCATCCAAGAAGGCGGATGCTGACTGCTCTGCAATTTTAGCGGAAAACACTTGGGTGATGTTTCTCATGCCACTTCCCTTTTGTTCTTGATAATGGTATGAAGTCCGTTGTTAAGTGAACGTTCGTTGTTACTAGTACTATGTACGTAAGTTTTATAGAAATTTTGCATCGTCCTCTCTTAACTTAAACGAAACTATTATTATATCAATAAATAAAATAAATGTCGTGTGACTAGGGCCCCCCGTCGGGTACACCGTTCGCCGGGTGCAAGTCTTTCGATTTGACGCCAATTCTGCGACTTTCGCATCGATGGGGATGAAATGATGATGATTATGACAACACAACACCCAGTCCTGACCGGAGAAAATCTCCGACCCAGCCGGGAATCGAACCCGGACCCTTAGGATTGACATTCTGTCACGCAAACCACTCAGCTATCGGGGGCGGGCATATCAATTAATATGTACCTGAATTAAGAGTAGCACGCCGTTCCTTTTTTTTATCGAAACTACCTATATTTGAAAAGCACTTCGTCTTTTTAAATCTGTCGTGTTGGCCCCAGTCTCAGACACTACGTTTGTGAGCAACTCAAGCAAACATACTCAAACTGTTTTTCATTTTTTATCGATTATTGTCAGCATGACAATTTCAAATCAATGAAATTGGCATGAGTAGACAATGAAAAAAGCTGTCTATCGAATATTAGCTGGAAACGGTCAAGGGAATCTATTGGCACTAAAAACATATTCCTGTTGTCTCAGAATCGACAACTACAGGTCCTATCCGGCGGCGACCTTCAACCAGGCGGGACTTGCAGCAGCTTCCCAGTGTCCCCGTATTGTCCACGAAGACATAACAGGCACAAGGTATAAAACCAACTCGCCCAAACACAGTGCAGCGCTTCACAACAGAACAGTAAGGCGATAACACAGGCAAACTATGAGTTTCTGAAACCTTGCAGTGACGTCGTTCGATGTAACTAGACCAGTGGACTATAATGAGTGTATTATAAGCCAGGAATTCTTACTGGATAAACCTTATGCTTCGATCACATTTAACAAGAATGACGAAATTAGGATTGTGTTCCAGTACTCTCCCATGCAGGAGTTTCATATTTCTTGATGGGTCATTTATGAATAGGGATGATACTGCTACAATGTCAGTCAGCCTTACACACAATACTCTAGTGTTCCTGTTACCTGAGATGTAATATGAACTTAACAGGGTCGAGATTGATGTACAAGCAGTACAGACATACCATCAACTCCTAAAACGTATGTCTCTGCTTCTCCCTCGGAGCTGAACTATGTAGAAAATGCTGGATGGTTCATAGACGAGCCATTGGATGGAACAGTGGAAAACCATAAGATATTTACTGAAATTTTCTGGCAGATTAAAACTGTGTGCCGGACCGAGATTCGAAATCGGGACCTTTGCCTTTCACGGGCAAGTACTCTACCAACTAAGGTACCCAAACTGATGATGAGGTATCACCTAGAAACGAGTCGCTGAATAAATAATTTAGTAATCAACTAATTTTGTGACAAAGTTATCTGCAATATTTTTCATATTTTTGAAAGAGTCACATTCGATTAATGGTGAATATGGCTTCCGATTAATGTATCAGTTGTTGAGGGCTTACGGTATACATTAAATTCAAGATTATCGCCCGTCAGAGTAAAACTAAGATCGAGGAACGATGAGATACCATCACTGTGAGTTCTTTGTTCGGAGCTTGCCTGTTAAGAGCTGCATGCGTTAGATTCATATGTTCAATACTACCATGAAAAACTACAATGACATAACCCACATTCCATTTGTACAACAGTACTCTGTCTTTAAACTAATGTTGGTTACTGAAAAATTTATTTTCCAGGCGAGACATACAAATGTTTGCAAGTGTGGTACCTGTCAGGGAACAACTGCTAATTCTGTGTGTTACTGATATGTAATAGCTCCAAATCTACAGTGATTATACTTAAGGATAGTGGATAACAGTTTCATAAATTCACTAACATAATCACCCTCCAGACTGCTAAAGATGTGTAGGTTGTCTCCAATAACACATAACAGGTCAGATACCGGGATGTTATAGTACATGTTTTTTATATCGAAGAATGCTAGATTAGCATCCGCAGGTACCTTCACCACTGGTAGGCATTTAATGACCTCTCCTTTATTGTTTTTTACTTTGTATGATTCCGACAAAAAATAATGCAGATTAAGTGACTTACTAAGGAATCTCCCCAACCGATGCCCCTGGGCTATCAATGGCATTAATAATGGGTCTAACGGGTGCATACTCTTTATGAAGTTTGATAGTGCCACGGAGAGTAGGTGTTCTAAGATTCATAGTAACTCTACGCCTCTTTTGAGGCTCCATGAACCTTACTGATGCCACTGAACGTGGTTTAAGCTCCCCCACAAAACTATCTTGCCTGTTCTACGTTATTGTTAGCCATAAAGTTCTCGACTTTCTGCTTGTATTCTACCTGTGATAAAATAATTGCTGTTTTACCTTTGTCCGCACTTATAATCAAGGCATCATTACCAACTAATTTAGCCGGCGGCTGTGACCGAGCTGTTCTAGGCGCTTCAATCTGGAACCGCGCGACCGCCTCCGGCATGCATGGGTGTTATGTGTCTTAGGTTAGTTAGGTTTAAGTAGTTCTAAGTTCTATGGGACTGATAACCTGTGATGTTAATTCCCATACTGCTCAGAGCCATTTTTTTCAACTAATTTCTTGTTAATACTCTTAGTTATTGCAGTCTCATCATGAAACCACCCACCCTCTTTGCTAGACCCGTCTATCTGTCTTCAGTTGTATTCTTATGAAAATGCCATCTTATTCTTCTACACTGGTAATGCTTTAGCCTGGCCTAATGCTACTGTGGCGTGGGCGATTACGCATTCCGCCAGTTTTTGCGTAGACCGCTGCTCGTTATTATGCAGGAGACTCTTATCTAGCTGTTTTAACTCAGACTCAGAGAACTGAATGTTGGTAATATTTTGCACCTCATGAAAAAATTGAGAAGTAGACTTAAGTTCAGGTTCCTGTCTCCGAGTGGTTTGTGTTTCGGTACCAGATTTTGGAACTTACTTGCATGTCTAGTCTCAGTTTCCCGCTGAAATATTTCCATGCAGTTAATGATACACTTAGACACTACGTCAAACACCTCTGCATCCGTGTTAGCTACTAACTTAAGATGTGACAAATATAATTTCAGGTTAATCTGATTTTTACGTTTGTACAGAGCTCAGATTCCCTTTGGAAACACTGTTTGTAATACTCTCCACGTAACCACGATATTTTTCATTAGTTTTCATGAATTAAGCATTGACATAATTAGACACTAACCTCTTCTCAATGCATTCTTTGTTGAACTTTATTGCCGTACCAGTATTAATTAATTTCTTTCGAAAATTAACGTATGTACAAAAAGTCCCAATCGTCTGGCTAGGCACCAACTGGCATAATTTGCTCTTTGCGAGACACGCAGAACTGTTTCCAAAATTTTTAATTTTGCATAAATCCGCTCCAGTTGTACTTGACGGATACTTTATTTGGATAAAATCGTACACTCAACCAGGGTTTCAGGATGTAAATCCCATATTGAGGAGCTACAAAAAGCTAGGAAAATTAAAAGGGATTCTTCATAAAATTAATTAACATTGAAAGGGTCCATACAAATGCGAACATGAGTTTATGCCTTGATTACATACGAGAAAGTCGTACCAGTCACGTAAAAAATCCAGCAATTTTTCAAGTAGCATGTAAAATCCCGTGCTGGTTAGGCATGAGATTGTTCTCCGAATCATCTCCGTTTCATTCTCGAGACGTCTTCAACATTCATGTTTTCCGTGAGGTCCTCGAAGTCCCTTGTTGAAACCATACCCAGATTTTGACGATGAGTACTGATGATGGTGTATAAATGAGGATGGAGGTCCAAGTACCTCTAAATCATATAATATTTATTATTCCATCTTGTGGGAACGTGTGATATTAGGTTTCTTCGTCCTACCTTCTGTCAGTTTCTTCAAATAGTCGCGCGCTTAGAACTCTGATTCTGACAAACATTTCTTCTAGTCCTGCAGAGGACAACGCTTTTTGACATATGGTCCAAGTACTGGATGTGACTTTGCTGAAAAACGTAGACACTGCTGCTTTGACTACATCTTGGCCGGCCGGGGTGGCCGAGCGGTTCTAGGCGCTACAGTCTGGAACCGCGTGACCGCGACGGTCGCAGGTTCGAATCCTGCCTCGGGCATGGATGTGTGTGATGTCCTTAGCTTAGCTAGGTTTAAGTAGGTCTAAGTTCTAGGGGACTGATAACCTCAGAAGTTAAGTCCCATAGTGCTCAGAGCCATTTGAACCATTTGGACTACATCTTGCACTGTCTGCAACTACAGGTGTGACCTTACCACGAAGTATTTCGAACTGTTCACAAATGTTTTTCAGAAAATGACCAATATAGTTTGCAGTATGCTGTTCCGTAAACTGAAAAAGTTCTAAAGAAACTAAACGTATTTGATCCCTATCAGGAAGTACATAATGGACTTCGGGTGGAGTCGTTGCTGTCAGCACGAAGGTAATTACACTGATCAGCCGGAAAATTCTGAGCGCCGACCTGTTATCGACATAAACCCGTCAAGGAGATAGCGGCGTCACCTGGCGAGGAATGGCTGCCAGACACAGGCATAGCGCATGTAGTATCAGTGAGCATTCTGTCCGTGTCCAGAATGAAAAGGCGTACAATCTACCTGACTCTGACCGAGGGCTGATGGCCCGAAAGCTCGGTACAAGCATTTCGGAAACTTCAGGAGTTATCTGGAGTTCGAGGAGTGCTGTGGTGAGTGTCTTCAACATGTGGCAAAGGCAAGGTGAAACCACGTCCAGACTACCCAACATTACAGATGTCGGACGTCGTAGGCTGGACAGACTGGTAAAACGGAACAGGTGGCGAACTGTGGCGGAAACAACATCAGACATTAACGCTGGCAGAGCACAAGTGTGTCTGAACACACACTGCACCGAAAACGCACAACGATGGGCCTCCGCAGCCGACGACTCATGCATGTGTCAATGTTAACACCACGACATCGGCAACTACGAGGGAAATGGGCACGGGACCATTCACATTGGACGTTGACGCTGCGTCAGAACGTTGTATGGTCTGATGAATCCTGATACCTTCTTCATCATCACGATGGGAGGGCCCGAATCCGTCGCCTTCCAAGGGAACAGCTCCTTGACACCTGTACTGTGAGACGGAGACAGCCTGGGGGCGGCCCCATTATGCTCTGGGGAATAGTCATGTGGGCACCCATGGGTCGAGAGGAGCTCGTGCAGGGCACAATGACGGCCAAGGAGTATCGTGCACTGGTTGCAGAGCACGTACATCCCTTCGTAAGGATCGTGTTTCCGATGGCAGTGGCATTTTTCAAAAAGATAATGCGTCATGTGATGGAGTGCTTCGAGGGACACAGTGGCAAGATGCAATTGATGTGATGTCCCCCCAACTAGTCAGAACTGAACCCGATCTGGTATGTCACTGGACACAGACAGAGCTCATCGCCCCCACCCCGGAATTTAAAGGAATTAGGCGAGATGTGTGTGCAGACATGGTGCCAACTTCCTCCAGCGTCCTACCAAGGCCTCACTGCTTCCATGCTACGACGCGTCGCAACAGTTATCCGTGCCAAAGGTAGGTAGACATAATGTTTTGGCTCATCAGTGTACACTAGCCGGTGGCAGATCGACTAGAAGCAGAAAGAGGAAATATCAATGTGTGAGTCAATCTACGGGGCAGCAGAGGATCCGAACACCATGTAAGGAACGAGCTTGGAGGAAAACGTAACACTCGACCAACGCGAATGATTGACAATTGAGCACACGGGAACAGAGCCATTGCTGAGGCGAAGGCTTGGTCAGTGTTAGAATAGCCCGGCCAGGAGTTGCTGCTGGCAGGTAAACGCTTGGGTCGATGGGTCTGCACACCCCTACTTCGCCCGCGCCAATCGTGATAGTATTATGGATTATTTCACTGCGATAACCACGCTAGTTCCTCTGCATCCATCTCGATATCCGCTGGCGGATTATTAAAAACACCCATGAAACTTCTTGTTTTTACACTGAAGCGCCAAAGAAACTGGTATAGCCATGAGTATTCAAATACAGAGGTATGTAAACAGGCAGAATACGGCGCTGCGGTCGGCACCGTCTATATAAGACAACAAGTGCCTGACGCAGTTGTTAGATCGGTTGCTGCTGCTATAATGGCAGGTTAACAAGATTTAAGTGAGGTTGAACGTGGTGTTACAGTCGGCGCACGAGCAATGGGGCACAGCATCTCCGAGGTAGCGATGAAGTGGGGATATTCCCGTACGACCATTTCACCAGTGTACTGTGACTATGAGGAATCCGGTAAAACATCAAATCTCCAACATCGCTGCGGCCGGAAAAAGACCCTCCAAGAACGTGACCAACGACGACTGATGAGAATCGTTCAACGTGACAGAAGTGCAATCTTCCGAAAATTGCTTCAGATTTCAGTGCTGGGACATCAACAAATGTCTGCTTGTGAACCATTCAACGAAACATCTTCGATACGGGCTTTCGGAGCTGAAGGCCCACTCGTGTACCCTTGATGACTGCACAAAACAAAGCTTTACTTCTCGCCGGGCCTGTCCAAACCAACATTGGACTGTTGATGACTGGAAACATGCTGCCTGGTCGGACGAGTGTCGTTTCACATTGTATCGAGCAGATGGACGTGTACGGGTATGGAGACAACCTCACAAATCCATGGCATGCCAGCAGGGGACTGTTCAAGCTAGTGGAGGTTCTGTAATGGTATGGGGCACGTGCAATTAATGTGATATGGGACCCCTGATACGTCTAGATACGACTCTGACAGGTGACACGTACGATAACATCCTATCTGATCACCTGCATGTATTCATGTCCATTGTGCATTCCGACGAACTTGGACAATTCCAGCACTACAACGCGACACCCCACACGTCCAGAATTGCTTCAGAGTGACTCCAGGAACACTCTTCTGAGTTTAAACACTTCCGTTGTCTACCAAACTCCCCACACACGAACATCGTTGAGTATATCTGGGATCCTTGCAATGTGCTGTTCTGAAGAGATCTCCACCCCTTCGTACCTTACGGATTTATGAACAGTCCTGCAGGATTCATGGTGTCAATACCCTCTGTGGTGTGCATACTGTAAGACCTTCGGTATACACACCATCAGATTATTTGACTTGTCGCTCTAACAAAGTAGGCGAGTGTCAGCAGTATGTCTCGTGGTCTTATGATGGCGTGTTTATCTTCTGCCGTTAGGTCAGACGATAGAAATGCCACTTGCACGCTTAGAGTAGCAGATTGACGGTGACCAACTTTAAACAGAACTTGATTAATTTTCACACACATTTATTAAAATAATAAAAAGCATAGACATTATGTAACTTGATTCTGGATGCTGTTTACAATTGACAATCTGAAGTTCCTTTGGTCTTGCTACGTTAATCTTATTCTCACATATCTCTGATACTTGACAAAGTGTCTATTCATTTATCTTCATGGCTAGGTACAGGAATACGGTAATCTTATTAGGCGCAGACTTAAACTTGACTATAGACTGGTACAGACTAATGTAGACTGGTACAGACAGGTGCAGATAAATGCAAACTCGTACAGACTAATGCAGATTGACTAATCAGAGGTCTGTACACTCATTATAATACCTCACGCATTCAGGTATCACTGCGCGAGTGTGATCCGCAAGGAGAAAAGGTTCTATGTTAGCAGCAATCTCATTGGCTACGTTACATATTAATACGCGGATCGGCGGAAGCAGAATTTGGTCCGTCTCTAAGGCAGCGCCATCTTGTAGTGCAGAGACGGACGAGCGCTGCGCCTGCGCTGTTGTGCTTAGTGGGGCGCGCTCTAGTGGGAAAGTTGTGTACGCGCTGACTACGCGGAACTATGTACACAACACCCTCCAGCACTACTTCAGATATTAGTCGAGACCATGCGACGGCGTGTTGCGGCACTTCTGCGTGTTCGCGCGGACCCTGGACGATATTAGGTAGGTGTACCAGTTTCTTTGGCTATTCAGTGTATATGTTCCACTCCTTATTTTCTTACTATACTTAATTACTGCTGAAACTGCAAACAAAGCATGTCATCAATTCATTTGAGTTATGACGTCTTTTTCCTCCTTCAGCAGATAATGCAAGATTTTTCAAAGCAGTGGCGACACCTCCTTGTGTACAAGCAAAATAAGCATCTGTCGAAGTCGAAGTATCTGCTGGCCTGGAGATGCAACTGAGAGGTCTGCTTTCTATGCCAACACTATCAGGGTTTGGTTTTGATGCCATTTTCTTTGACGAGCCTGTAGGCTCCCGTCCCTGATCAAACATTTCAGATTCTGGAACGTTAAATGGGCTTTTAAGTTTTTTGTGTTACTAGATGTTCTGAGTACCTCCACACGATAACTGCTCTTCGCAATTTTACTATGATATGATTCAAAATTCTTCCACACATCATTTACGATAGGCACACACAGAAAAATCAGTAATATAAGCAAACAATGATCAACTAAAACTACAAACAGAAGAGGAACCGAGAATTTGGTTTCAAACATTGCTACCAAGCGTACATTCGAGTGAATGGGGGCTACGAAAATACGCAAAAAATTGGTCAAAGTTTCTCCAAAAACTTTCGGGTAAAAACTGTAGGTATTTCTTATATTGTAAATATTTCAGTATTAAAATGCATGTAGCGATGAGGTTTCCCAATTATGAGTTATCTGATGACGAGAACAATAATACTACCCGATTATATCGGCACAAAATATCGATGTTATATATATATATATATATAGAATATATATATATATATATATATATATATATATATATATATATATATATCGAATAGACAGATTCCGTTTAGAAATATCGCTTAACAATTTCCTATATAGCAATACATTGCTGTTCTACCACAGTCTGGGTATCAGGAAAATGGCGCAATGTTGTTACTTACCCAGAGCAATGTTTGTGATTAGTTTCTTGTTTGGTTTACAAAAATAAATAAAAATGTGTGTGAACCCGTTAGAGCTTCAGTTATAAAGAAAATAAATGCCTAAATACATCACAAATAACAGGAATGAAACTTAGGTTCGAGTCCTCTCCCTTGGAGGACATGGGTGCGTGTGTTGGCCTTAGCGTTAAGTTAGTTTAAGTTAGATTAAATAGTGTGTAAGCTTGGGGACCGATGACCTCAGCAGTTTGGTGCCATAGAATCTAACCACAAATTTACAATTTTTTCCAAGAATAATGACTGGCCGTAAAGAAAAAAAGTAGTGGTTACAAATCTACCAACAGAAATGAAACTTATTTGCATCAAGTTTGACAGGAAAATAAATATATCGAACTGATAATAGCACGAACGGAGCTGAAACATTTAGATTGACGATACTGAATCCCGTGCCACGCTTCGGGTAGTTCTTATCCTTCACAGCTGTGAAATTTGATTGTTGCGCATCGTTTGAAATCTATATCGTCCATGAGGGATTTTAACGTGTTAAGGTCTAGCAGAACGGACGGCAGCAAGCAGGTAAGTAGTGTCTTGTTCTACAGGACCCAGAGTAGCAATTGTAGTACCTATTTTCAAAATGCAAATACGATTTTAGCACACGTTCTAAAGGATGACTCAACCCATTTATTTCAGGAGAGGGCTAAAATGGATGAAACGGCCTGTGTTACTATACACAGCGAACCACCTGAAACTTACCCGCAAATATTGCCGAAAGGGAAGGTGCTATTGGTGTGCGGTTTTCACAGAATTGATTGGTAGTCAGGGACTCCTACTGTTAGTCAATCAACAGGGTGTAAAAACACTTAAAATGTGTATTTTCGAGCATACATACACTTCTTAAATGGACTATGGATATTAACACTAACAAAGCAAAAGAAGAGTTAATTATAACGTCAGTGGACATGGTTGCAGGACTCTAGTGCGAGTCGTTTACGAGACGTCATATTTTAGAAGTTCCCATACCGCCACTTGTACAATACCTGTGGTAGCACACACTGAAGAACAACACAACTGCATACAATAATTGCGTGGTTATTGACCAGTACCGTGACAAATGACGAACACAAGTTCTGTACAAAATCACCATTGGCAGCGGCAATACACGCTTCCAATCTGGTATGGAACGACTGCTGCACGCGTGCTGGCATTTCGGTGGATATGTCCGAGCAGCCTGGAGCAATACGTCGTTGCAAATCATCGGGTGTAGTCGGTATGTCCTTGTAGACAGTGCCTTTCAGTTTTACCCAGAGAAAAAAGCCTACAGGCGTCAAATCCTGGAAACGGCCGATCAAGGTACAGGTTCTCTGCATCCAATCCAGCGATTTGGAAACAATTCGGGATGACAACCTATGGTACTTCGTGCACTATGGGCTGGACAGCTATCATGTTAGTGCCACGGGTTCCTCCTAGTCTTCAGAAGGAAGTCTTCTAGCTTCCGTGAAAGATGAGCTGTCAGGAAGCTGCGCGTTCAGCGTTCCATCTATGAAAAACGGACCTATGAACTGAAGGTTCACTTTCGCACACCACACGTTTACACTCCATGGACGTTGACATTTCACCTGACGAAGCCATTGGGGTCAACAGACCAGTAGTTTGCCTGGCCTTGATTGGTAAATGCGGCTTCATCAGTTAACAAGATACGTGATACACCTGGAGTATCACGATTAATGACGATGTACAGAAGTTAACATGATACTTATTATCGTTCCCATTCAGACCTTCATGGAGAGAAATGTGGTAGGAATGGAACCTATGTCGATGGAGAATGCATAGGACACTTGCCTGACTAATGGCACATCCTCGTCGGATTGCGTTGGAGCTAAATTTCGAATCTATTGCAACAGCAGCAGGAACATTAATTTGCCCCTCTTTTGTCGTCACTTGTTTCTTCTGTTACATTGTCTAGGCTTTAGCCTACCACTTTCACGTAACTGATTGAAGAAACTTATAAGTAACTGCCGAGATGGTTAACGTCTATTGGGATACTTTGCCGCATGCACCGTACAAGAACGGACTGCACTCCTACACTCTCCATATACCATGAGCATGTCGGCTTTTTCTGCATTGGTACACCCCTTCGTCCAGTCACCAGCTCCTGCTTGAACTGTCACATAATAACTGACCAGCAAGTCGCAGTGCACTCAGGGAAAGCACAAGCACTCTGTAAGCAAACATAACAACACCTTGCATAGCAACTACGCAGGTTGAATGGCACAAACAGTTGTTGTTGGGGGAAGTTTTCAAAATACGATATCTCGTAAACGACTCTCACTAGAATCCTACAACAAACACCACAGATATTCTGATTTACCCTACTTTGTTAATCTCAATAGGCATTGTCCCATCTAAAAAAAAGCATGTCTACACAAAAGCACTCTTTCTAGATATTATTACAATCTGTTTATTGGCTAATAATACGAGTCCCTGACTATCAGACTATCATGTGAAAATCGCACATCGATAGGTCATTACAATTCCGCAATATTTGCGATGGAAGTATTAGGTGGTTCACCCTGTACACTGCTAAATGAAATGGCTAGTGAAGGCTCAGACGTTGAACTATGTAGTAAACACGATACAGAATGGGAAGAAATTGGGGGTGACTGTGATACGGATCAGAACAATATTTTTTCTTTTTTTTTTTTTGTAATGACAGTCACACCAAATAGATGAAATATATCCCTCAACCTCATATAAGAACTAGGTGGCATAATATTCTACCACATGTTCCAGGTGTGAGAGGAATTTCGAAAAGTAAACAGATGAAATGGCGGTCGTTTTTCACTGATGAAAAAACGAATGAAGTAATAATAGTACTAACTGTGTATAATGTCTGCTAATTCTAAATACTTTTCTTCTCAGCCCGTCATTTATAAGACGAAATTTAAGCCTTTATTGGCATGTTATATTTGGGTGGAATTTACGAAGTTGTAGAGTAAATACAGAAGAACTCTGTGGCAGAGATGGTGCAGGATTAGAAATATTCTATTTCACATTGACATTACAGAGGTTCAGGTTTCTGACACAGAGTCTAAGATCTGATGATGAATCATCTGTATCCGACAGACGGAAAGAGGATAAATTGGCTCCAATGCGAATAATCTTTGATGTGTTTACTAAAGTCTGCATGCCACACTATTCTCTTGGAGAATATGTGACTGACGATGAGATGCTTGTAAAATTTCGAGGACGGTGTACATGGGGCAATGAAATAGCTTCTATTCGAAGGCCGTACAGTCCATAATCGGTGTGCCAATCAGGCAGAATCACCGTGAGCTTGAGGTAATCATCCCACGCACGCACCAGGTTGAAGATACCCCTTTAGGTGTACCACCGTGTCCTGATGTGTGATGGAGCCCGTAAGTGTCTGCAGTAGTACATCCTCATCCGACAGGAATCGCCAACCCTTCAGTGCCTTTGTTAAGGGACCGAAGGCGTGATAATCGCACTGCGGGAGATCAGGACTACAGGGCGGGTGCTCAAGCGACTCGCATTTGAGTTAGCGTAACTACGGCGTTACGACATTTGCGCTTTGAGGACGTGCGTTAACATGAAGCAGTACCACCACTTGTCCAGTTTTACCATTTTTTCTTAACTGCACGCCGTTATACATATTCGTCACTCTCCAACGGGTGATAATAAAGTCGCCATAATTCACGTTTCTGCATTTACCGCGCGAATGGCCAGACACGAATGCCACACGAACACGAATGCTTTGCCTACATGCCTGTGCGTGTACACATGCTTTGGAGTCCGCTACATTGCGAATACGCTGCAGCAACGCCCTCAGACGGAAACATTTTTGATCGCCTTTACAGTTTTTGACCGTGCATTTCTTCCAAACCAGGAAAATGTGGAGTGCCAGAACAGCTAACATCTAAAATTGGTACGTTTATTTAGGAAAGCAGCCAACTGGATCTTACAAGCTGAGTAACTGTGCAGCTGATGTAAAAATGTTGTGTGTGCATATTACAACAGCATAAAGAAACTTAAGCATGTATAACTCGTTTATGAACCACGAACTGGCCCTGTCACATCTGAAAGATCATCAACTTGCTTTTCACAATATATATAAATGACTTAGTAGATAGTGTCGGAAGTTCCATGCGGTTTTTCGCGGATGATGCTGTAGTATACAGAGAAGTTGCAGCATTAGAAAATTGTAGCGAAATGCAGGAAGATCTGCAGCGGATAGGCACTTGGTGCAGGGAGTGGCAACTGACCCTTAACATAGACAAATGTAATGTACTGCGAATACATACAAAGAAGGATCCTTTATTGTATGATTATATGATAGCGGAACAAACACTGGTAGCAGTTACTTCTGTAAAATATCTGGGAGTATGCGTGCGGAACGATTTGAAGTGGAATGATCATATAAAATTAATTGTTGGTAAGGCGGGTACCAGGTTGAGATTCATTGGGAGAGTGCTTAGAAAATGTAGTCCATCAACAAAGGAGGTGGCTTACAAAACACTCGTTCGACCCATACTTGAGTATTGCTCATCAGTGTGGGATCCGTACCAGATCGGTCTGACGGAGGAGATAGAGAAGATCCAAAGAAGAGCGGCGCATTTCGTCACAGGGTTATTTGGTAACCGTGATAGCGTTACGGAGACGTTTAATAAACTCAAGTGGCAGACTCTGCAAGAGAGGCGCTCTGCATCGCGGTGTAGCTTGCTCGCCAGGTTTCGAGAGGGTGCGTTTCTGGATGAGGTATCGAATATATTGCTTCCCCCTACTTATACCTCCCGAGGAGATCACGAATGTAAAATTAGAGAGATTAGAGCGCGCACGGAGGCTTTCAGGCAGTCGTTCTTCCCGCGAACCATACGCGACTGGAACAGGAAAGGGAGGTAATGACAGTGGCACGTAAAGTGCCCTCCGCCACACACCGTTGGGTGGCTTGCGGAGTATCAATGTAGATGTAGATGTAGAACTAACGATTTTGGGAACAGTAAGAAAGAACAAGAAACAAATTGACCCAGATTTCCTGAACACACGATACAGAGTTGCTTTTACATGCATCTTTGACTTTCAGAAATATTGCACAAGTATCAAAGGAAAGGAAGTGGGTGATTCTATTGAATATTACGTACGACGACAAAAAAAAGTTGAAACATCTGGAGAAGTCTTAGATGATACTAACACAGCAGTAGATTTAGTAGATAAGATGTGCACCTCACATTATGTATGAAGAATAAGTAGAAAATGGCCTTTGCCCTAATTCTTATGCTTACTGGATGAAGCAGGCATAAACAGTCTTGTCGTTTTCCGCTATCGACCAACGGGAGACGGATAGGTAAGTCTTTCTGAAATCACTTTGGAAGACTCTAATCAAAGCCGAATTACTACAGAGGGCTCGCAGTAAGCATATCACCCAACCTCTCTCAAAATGTCTGTGAACAGACTGACGGGCCCCTTCCAGCAAGATGCTATGGTTGTGAAGACATTAAAATTCAATACGTCTGTTATAATTGTTCTCCATTATTGTCCCAAAAACCGTTCCAACTCCTGTTGTGAAGATTGTATGCAGTAGCCAGATGCGTTAAAAAGAGATTTAGATACAGTATTTTAAAAATAAATTGTGGAGCCCCCACGAACCATGGACCTTGCAGTTGTTGTACTGTAGTCGCAACCACAACGGAGCGGTATCTGTTGAGAGGTCAGACACTTGCGGTTCCTGAAGGGGAGCAAATGCCGGAATGGTTCCTTTGAAAGGGCACAGCCGACATCTTTCCCCATCCTTCCCTAATCCGATGAGACCGATGACCTCGCTGTCTGGCCTCCTCCCCCAAACAACTCAACCCAATCCTGAAGGGAAGCAGCCCCCTTCACAGGAGTTGCAGGGCTAATAGTCGGATGATTGACTGATATAGCCCTATAACATCAATCAGAACGGCCTTTTTGTGCTGGTACTGCGAATGGCTGAAAGCAAGGGAAACTACAGCCATAATTTTTCGAGAGGGCATGCAGTTCTACTGTATTGTTAAATGATGATGGCATCCTTTTGTGTAAAATATCCCAGAGGTAAAATAGTCAGCCATTCGGCTCTCCGGGCGGAGACTACTCAGGAGGATGTCGTTGTTAAGGAAAACAAAAATGGCGTTCCACGGATCGGAGCACAAATGTTAGATCCCTTAATCGTGCAGTTAGGTTACAAATTAAAAAAAAAACGAAATGGATAGGTGGAAGTTAGATGTAGTTGGGTTTAGTGAAATTCGATGGCAGGACGAACACGACTTCTGATCACGTGAATAGAAAGTTAGAAATGCGAAGGGAAATAGGGGTAATGCAGGAGTGAGTTTAATAATGAATAAGAATATAAGAAAGCGGTCAAGCTACTGTTGACAGCACAGTGTACGCATCATCGTAGTGAAGATAGACGGAAAGCCCACACCTACCACAGTAGTATGAGTTTATATGTCAACTAGCTCCGCAGATGATAACGAGATTGAAGACATGTATGATCAAATAAAAGAAATTATTCAGATAGTTAAGGGAGATGAAAATTTAATTGTGATGGGAGAATGGAATTCAAAAGTAGAGGATGGAAGAGAAGGAAAAATAGTAGGTGAATTTGGACTGGGAAAAAGGAATGAAAGAGGAAGACGCTGGATGAATTTTATACAGAGCATAACTTAATCATCACTAACACTTGGTTTAAAAACCACGAAAGAACGTTGTATACGTGGGAGGGACCTGTAGACGCCGGAATGTTTTAGATTTATTATATGACGGTAAGACAGAGTTTTCGGAACCAGATTTTAAATTGTAAGACATTTCCAGGAGCAGATGTGGACGTTGGCAACAATTTGTTGGCTGTGAACTGTAGTCTAAGACTGAAGAACCTTGCAAAAAGGTAGGAAGTTAAGGAAATGGGATATGGAAAAATTGAAAGAACCAGAGGCTGTTTAGAGTTTCAGAGCGAGCATTGGACAACAGTTGACTAGAATAGGGAAAAATCACACAGTGAATACGAATGCGTAGCTTTAAGAGATCAAATAGCGAAGTCAGCAGAGGATCAAAAAGGTATAAAAATAAGGCCTAGTAGGAATCCTTGGATAACACAGGAGGCACTGAATTTAATTGATGAAAGGAGAGAATATAAAAATACAGCAAATGAAGAAGGAGAAAGGTAATACAAACGTCTATAAAATGAGAAGTGGAAAATAGCTAAGCAGGAATTGTTAGAGGACAAATATAATGATTGAGAAGCATATTTCACTAGGATAAACGTAGATACCGCCAACAGGAAATGAATAACAAGAGCTCAAATGGAAAACCAGTCCTAAGCAAGGAAGAGAAAGGTGCAAGGCTGGTTGGTTTAAAGAGGAGGGAAGGGACCAAACTGCTCGGTCATCGATCCCGAAAGCTGCAAGGTGGAAGGACTATATAGAGGAGAGATGAACTTGAAGGAATTATTATAGGAGTGGAAGAAGACGTAGATGAAGATGAGATAGGAGATACGATACTGCGAGAAGAATTCGTCAGAGCAGTGCCGCTGGAGTAGACGATATTCCGTAGAACTACTGTTAGCCTTGAGAGAGCAAGCCGTGACAACGCTCTTCCATTTGGTATGCAAGATGTATGAGACAGGCGAAATACCCTCAGACTTCAAGAAGAACGTAATAATTCCAATTTCAAGGAATGCAGCTGCTGAAAAGTGTGAAAATTACAAAACTATTAGTTTCATAAGTAATGTTCGTAAAATACACACAAATTCTTTATAGAAGAGTGGAAAAACCGATACAAGCCGACATCGGGGAAGATCAGTTTGGATTCCGAAGAAATGTAGAAACACGCGAGACAATGCGAACGCTACGACTTCTCTTAGAAGATAGATTAAGGAAAGGCAAATCTACGTCTGTGACATGTAGATTAAGCGAAAGATTATGACAATGTGGACTGAAATACTCTCTCGGAAATTCTGAACGTAGCAGGGGTAAAATACATGGAGCGAAAGGCTATTGACAACTTTTACGGAAACCAACCGGCCATTATAAGAGTCGAGAAGAGAGTGAGACAGGATTGTAGCCCGTTCCAGATGTTATTCAATCTGTACATTGAGCAAGCAGTAAGGAAACAGAGGAAATATGTGTATTAGGAGTAATGGTGGGAAGGTGAGGGGTTAAAAATCGTAGAGGGAGACCAAGAGATGTATACAGTAAGCAGATTGAGAAGGGTGTGGGTTGCAGGAGTTATTCGGAGATGAAGAGGCTTGCATATGATTTAGTAGCATGGGGAGCTGCATCAAACCAGTCCTCGGACTGAAGACCACAACAATAACAAATTGTGGAGGCAGTTTACTTGAAAGTTTTCTTGGATAGTGTTTACTTAATTCTCATTAGCACACTGTGATTTTCTTAAACTTCATTGTTCTCCTTTATTTGCCATTAAACAGTTCTTTTGAAACGAAAAAACTGTGTGAACTCGATTTCTACTTTGTTCGTGTAAATTCACCCTTCCTAATCATTCTTCGTCCTGAACTCGATTTTAGAAACTGCGTAAGTAGGAAGTAGTAAAACGAACAAAAAACGTGTTTATTTATTTAGTGTACTCAACGTAATTAAATGTCAATTCCTTTTGTAATCCAAACCATTACCAAAATGTGAGAAAAAGGCATTGGGCCTGAGAGGCATATCATGGTAAAGGTGATACAAACGACCACAACAGCAATGCAAGATTAAGACATTGGTCAGGCAGTTTCGAGAAACAAAATTCAAATCTCCGTCCGGTCCTACAGATTTAGGTTTCACTAAATCTATTAAGGAGATTGCTGGGATGGTTCCTTTAGCACAATGGACACAGTCAATTTACTACTTCAGGTATTGCACCTGAGAGACATATCATGGTAAAGGTGATACATACGACCACAACAGCAATGCAAAATTAAAACACTGGTCAGGGAGTTTCGAGAAACAAAATTCAAATCTCCATCCAGCCCTATAGATTTAGGTTTCACTAAATCTATTAAGGAGATTGCTGGGATGGTTCCTTTAGCAAAATGGACACAGTCAATTTACTACTTCAGGTAGAGGACCTGAGAGACATATCATGGTAAAGGTGATACAAACGACCAAAACAGCAATGCAAGATTAAGACATTGGTCAGGCAGTTTCGAGAAACAAAATTCAAATCTCCGTCCGGCCCTACAGATTTAGGTTTTACTAAATCTATTAAGGAGATTGCTGGGATGGTTCCTTTAGCAAAATGGACACAGTCAATTTACTACTTCAGGTAGTGGACCTGAGAGACATATCATGGTAAAGGTGATACAAACGACCACAACAGCAATGCAAGATTAAGACATTGGTCAGGCAGTTTCAAGAAACAAAATTCAAATCTCCGTCCGGCCCTACAGATTTAGGTTTCACTAAATCTATTAAGGAGATTGCTGGGATGGTTCCTTTAGCAAAATGGACACAGTCAATTTACTACTTCAGGTAGTGGACCTGAGAGACATATCATGGTAAAGGTGATACAAACGACCACAACAGCAATGCAAGATTAAGACATTGGTCAGGCAGTTTCGAGAAACAAAATTCAAATCTCCGTCCGGCCCTACAGATTTAGGTTTCACTAAATCTATTAAGGAGATTGCTGGGATGGTTCCTTTAGCAAAATGGACACAGTCAATTTACTATTTCAGGTAGAGTCAGGTAGTGGACCTGAGAGACATATCATGGTAAAGGTGATACAAACGACCACAACAGCAATGCAAGATTAAGACACTGGTCAGGGAGTTTCGAGAAACAAAATTCAAATCTCCGTCCGGCCCTACAGATTTAGGTTTCACTAAATCTATTAAGGAGATTGCTGGGATGGTTCCTTTAGCAAAATGGACACAGTCAATTTACTACTTCAGGTAGTGGACCTGAGAGACATATCGTGGTGAAGGTGATACAAACGACCAAAACAGCAATGCAAGATTAAGACATTGGTCAGGCAGTTTCGAGAAACAAAATTCAAATCTCCGTCCGACCCTACAGATTTAGGTTTTACTAAAGCTATTAAGGAGATTGCTGGGATGGTTCCTTTAGCAAAATGGACACAGTCAATTTACTACTTCAGGTAGTGGACCTGAGAGACATATCATGGTAAAGGTGATACAAACGACCACAACAGCAATGCAAGATTAAGACACTGGTCAGGGAGTTTCGAGAAACAAAATTCAAATCTCCGTCCGGCCCTGCAGATTTAGGTTTCACTAAATCTATTAAGGAGATTGCTGGGATGGTTCCTTTAGCAAAATGGACACAGTCAATTTACTACTTCAGGTATTGGAACTGAGAGACATATCATGGTAAAGGTGATACAAACGACCACAACAGCAATGCAAGATTAAGACACTGGTCAGGCTGTTTCGAGAAACAAAATTCAAATCTCCGTCCGGCCCTACAGATTTAGGTTTTACTAAATCTATTAAGGAGATTGCTGGGATGGTTCCTTCAGCTAAATGGACACAGTCAATTTACTACTTCAGGTATTGGAACTGAGAGACATGTCATGGTAAAGGTGATACAAACGACCACAACAGCAATGCAAGATGAAGACACTGGTCAGGCAGTTTCGAGAAACAAAATTCAAATCTCCGTCCGGCCCTACAGATTTAGGTTTCACTAAATCTATTAAGGAGATTGCTGGGATGGTTCCTTTAGCAAAATGGACACAGTCAATTTACTACTTCAGGTATTGGAACTGAGAGACATATCATGGTAAAGGTGATACAAACGACCACAACAGCAATGAAAGATTAAGACACTGGTCAGACAGTTTTGAGAAACAAAATTCAAATCTTCGTCCGGCCCAAAGATTTAGGTTTTCCTAAATCTATTAAGGAGACTCCTGGGATGGTTCCTTCAGCAAAATGGACACAGTCAATTTATTACCTCATTCAGACACGGGTGCATCTCCGAAGGAACAAGCTCTGCAGCGATTATAACCGTCACAAAATACATGAAATGCATTCACAGTTACGAATGCTAACAACCATCAGCTGTATTAGGGAACGTCAGTCATGAAAATTTGAGCTGGACCTGGGGCTCGAACCCGGATTATCCGCTTTACCCCAGAGGCCATTAACCACCCTGGTCATCCGTGACTCGTGGCCAGCCAAAACTTCCATGTTGTTGTTCCTGCGGGAAATCCGGTTTCGAGTTCCGATCCAGCACAAATTTTCATTGTTCACTTTCCCTTACACAGCTGACAGTTTATCGTATTCGCAACTGCCTATAAATTTCGTGAATATATGTGTGTATGTACATGTATGTACGTACATATCTCCCACATCTCCTCCTATGCCACTGGACCGGTTTCATCCAAACTTGCACACATATGACTTACTGTCTGTAATTCATGGCTATGACTATGGGGGGGGGGGGGAGAGGGGGCAAGCAAGCACCGCCTATCTATAGAGATGATGGTGGGGCTGGAAAAGCAGTGTAGCCCGCGACGCGCGAGTACTCATACTTTAGTCATCCAGTATTTGAGAATGAGAGCATTTAGTGTCTTTCTACAGACTTGACATGTAATTTCAAGCCTCCAAGAAACTTTTTCTTCCTTACGACCCACAAATAATGATGAAAGGGAAAAGTTTGTCGCTTACTTCATTTTCACCGTTTATGCAGTAAAACTGCCGCATGAAGTATGACATTTTAATTTATCATATCTTCAGTACTAACTATACTTGGGACATATTTTCCAGCCTGTATTCACATTTTTCCCTGAATGCACGAGAAAATTTATATTATTGTACGCCACAGGAGATATGATGTCTTAAACGCTGAAATTTATGAAATACTGCAGCACCATGTATAAGGTTTTAATTTATTTCTTCTTTATTAACAACTCTGTTCGCAACATATTTCGTAGACGGTATCCACATATGCCGCTGAATACAAGTACATAAATATCATTGCACATCGTTGCAGGTTGTCTATAACAGACTGTCTGCATGGCGACCATTGTTGCAGCTTCCCTTGACGTTGCAGCAGAAAAAAATGTATGTGAAATCTTATGGGACTTAACTGCTAAGGTCATCAGTCCCTAAGCTTACACACTACTTAACCTAAATTATCCTAAGGACAAACACACACACCCATGCCCGAGGGAGGACTCGAACCTCCGCCGGGAGCAGCCGGTTGCAGCAGAGAAAGAGACACATGGACTGTGGTGCACCGGACGACAGACATGGACAGACGTAGAAGTTTGGCACGACATACTATCTTCAGACAAGTTCCAGTTCTCCAATTCTGCATGTGGTATCATGATATATGTATCCGCATATGGGGCATTCATCATCTTCATCAAATGGCCTTTGTACCCGATGTGATGTTGTGGCTAGGTACTGGGTACACAATACGATCAACTTTTGGTTTTCATAATCGGCAATTTGGACATCAGTCGTTAAATGACTCAAGTACTAAGGCCGGTGGCTGTGGCCTGTGTGACGTCTCTGTGACTTTTTGAACAAGATAAAGGAAGACGTATGTTGCATATGTTGTCCTGAGCCACCTCGATATAGATTTTGTTGGACTGTTAACATGGCCGTCAATTTCCAACAAACAGGCACGCCACCATTTGTCAGCCACTACAGCCGTTGAAATCTGGGGTAGCGTTGAAGCAGAACGACATTACAAGGTAGTTTCTGTCATTTACGCTCTGTTCGACTAGATGTCCAGTTGGGTGAGAGGTAGTGTTTCTGCTGCAGATGGCATTAACTTTCACAACCATTATATCCCGACTCACCTACAAAATTAAACATCTAATCTTTCCATCATACTACTGAATATATGAACAAAAAAATAGAATTTCTTGGTGCACTGGCATCTACTATAAGACAGCTCTCACATCTCGCAAAGGAAAGGTGTGTATGAAGAAAACACCTCCAAGGCTGTGGTACTACTGACCTTAGGCTCTAAATTCCCTGTCAAATGTGCCACACACTTCTTTCTTTCAGCCTCTTACAAGCGGTGTCCATAGAGACAGTTACATATTCTGATCATCACTAGCAAAAATGCGCTGTCTAGTGCACTATAGATTATCAATGTTTTATTAAGCATTTAGGAATTTTTGGATATGCACATGTTTCAGAACCTCTTAGTTGTTTATTAGCTGCTTATGGTTTCTCTATAGTTGAACTCACTAACGTAAGTAATATTTATGCCCTAAGAAGGATGAAGCTGGGTACTAGTTGTGGAACCTGGTATAGATTCTGGTACACGTCAAATCAGTGGAAGCCCCCAATGTTTCAGAGTATCCTGCAGACAGAACTTTATGATTTCGAAACCTGTCGCTATATTATATGGACATCCGAATAAGTAGCACATGTGAGAGGACAATTTATTTCATATAACAAATATTTGTCATTATTTCGCTTTTCGTTATTAACATAAGTCGTCACATTAAAGTTTGCTGGTACGCCCTGAACTCATAGCGAACTCTCTTCCATGAAAGAAATGCTTTATAAACTTTCAGATTTTTCGTTTCAAATCCTCATCAGGCTTTTTCTGTTGACGGCAAGGATTGTCTAGACTTTATTAATTTCTTAACAGGTGCAACAACGGTTAATGTACATACCCTCTACCAGATACATGTGTTATACGAAATGATAAACTTTTGCTAGGTATTTATCACATATAATAAGTACAAGGTTCCTGGGTTTGCTTGTTTTATAAATATTTTCCTGTTGCTCCTACTGCAAAAGGTGTCTTTAGTTCAAGTGACATTAAAATAACAAAGATGCAGCTCGTAAATGTAAACAGAACATACTTTGTGCTGATTGGGCTCATATAAGAAGAATAAAATGTTATACGGGCTGGTATGAAGTTGTCCTTCTAGTAAATGAAACAAAAAGACAACAAGTGTAATATCGAGAATCAGAGAGCACGTGTAATTATTTTTACAAACAACAGCATTAAATTTCAGTGTAACATGTAACATCATTCGTTGTGTGAATTAAAAACAACTGATAATGCGTTTTTAAATATATTGAAACCTGTTGGGCAGAGTAAAAAGGAGATGAAGACAATAGTATGTAAGACGTCGCAAGTGTTCATTTTGTCTCCTATACTTTCAAATTACTCTTCACAAAATATGCATATAACATCAGAGATAACTGTTAAGTAATGGTGCTTCCTGCGCTCTTCAAATTAACTGAACGTTGCAAGTAGTCCATACCTCCTACGCATGAAAAATTCCTGGAAATTGTGTTAATGAAGTTTTTCGCCTTCTGATGTTTGCACAGAAAGTGTCCTTTAAACCTGTCGCCCACTTGCTGAGATATAAACAGTCACTTGGGACAGACAAAGCTTCCTTTATGGAGAAAGAAGCTTAGCACGACACAAACTCTGGCAATTAGGGAAGTTTCACTCGTACTTGCTTCTCGGTGCTTATTTGCTGACGACAGACACTTCTTGTTTACGAAACTGTTGTCCGTAAAATAGGGAGCATGTTTTGTTGGCACTGGTTTACGTGGAATCCTTTGCGTATCGACCCGTACTTCGAAACACTTTTGGCCTGCGTTGGTGAAGCTGGAATCCATTCCATTGTTTCAGATATTCCCTCCGCGGATGGTAACTCTATTCTATAAATTATTATACAACTACAACTGAGCAGATAGATAATCTAGAGTTGCGTTTATAAATCGCACACAAGAAATCATTTTCTTATTAATACACACGAACAAATACTTTTTGAATCAAAATATTTAACTTTTCTAACAATATAGTTCACGTAGCTTTGCTAACTAGTCCTTGAAATGATTTGTTATATTTGTTCACGTTTCTCTGTTAACAGGTTGACGACCAAGATAGATAGTTGTTGCGGTGAACGTAATTTTCAATACATATTACCTGAAAAGCCCTACAGCTTTGTGAAATGGTTTGGACTTAAAAGTAAATGGTCAATATTTACCCAGTGATATTCTTATACCAGTCGTCACCGCGCGGCACCAATTCTGATTTGCTTCAGAAACTGTTTACTCGTTTTTCACCCAATGCATTAGCTTAACGGTGACTCTTCGAAATATAATGCAAATAAACAAGAGATAGTCGTAAAGTTTTATTTCTCATGTGAAAAAACGAAGCAACGAACTTAAAAACTTGGTCCTCGCAGGTCAGAGATAGAAAAGATTAATATGATTTTAGTAAACTGCAGGGGCATCTAAGGAAAGCTCCCAGAATTACTTTCGGAAAAGACAGGTTATAATGCACAGATAGTACTGGAAACAGAAAGCTAGTGGCAGTGTTCTGGATGTCTTGTCAGAAAATTATCTTGAGCAGACAGTTAGAGAACCAACTCATGAGGGTAACGTCTTAGACCTCCTGGCAACAAACAGACCTGACCTTACTGAATCCGTTAACGTAAAGGAAGGTGTCACTGATCATAAGGCTGGGACAGCATCTATGACGACGGCTCTTACAAGGAATGTTAAGAAAGGTAGGAAGATATATTTGCTCATCAACAGTGACCGGATACAAATTTTGGAATACCTCAGCAGTCAGCATCAAATACTTTAGATCACATAGTGCATGCAGGATATCCCAGAAATATTGCCACGAACTTCTAGGGGAGATGGGCAGTAAGTGGGTCAAAATCATCTATTTCTCTCAGCGACCACACCAACACCGAAACTGAAGATAACGGAGAGAAGGCCGGAATACTGAATTTGGTTTTCCGAAGTTGTTGCACCGCGGAAGATCGTAACACTGTCCATCCTTTCAATCGTAGTACGAACGTCGAAATGGAAGATATTGAGATAAGCGATTGCGGAACTGAAAAGCAGTTACAATTGCTTAGTAGTGGAAAGTCGTCAGAACCAGATGAGATACCTATAAGATTCTATAAAGATTATGTGAAAGAACTTGCTCCCCTTCTAGCAGTAATTTATCGTAGATTGCTTGAGCAACGAAAGGTACCTGACGACTGGAAAAAAGCGCAGGTCATTCCCATTTTTAAGAAAGGCCGTAAGACAGAAACACACAATTACAGACCTATACCGTTTATGTCAATCTGTTGTAGAATCATAGAACATGTTTTATGCTGAAGAATTATGACATTTTTGGGAAATGAGCGTCTCCTCTATAAAAATCAACATGGATTTTGCAAACAGAGATCCTGTGAAACTCAGCTCTCACTGTTCCTCAATGAGATCCTCAGTGCAGTGGACAACGGCGCTCAGGTTGATGCTGTGTTCCTTGATTTCAGTAAGGCATTTCACATCATCCCGCATTGCCGTTTCATGAAAAAACACGAGCTTACGGAGTATCGGAGCAGACTTGCGACTGGATTCAAGACTTTCTTGCAGATAGAATTCATCACGTCGCTCTTAACGGAACAAAATCGACAGATGTAAAGGCAATATCCGGAGTACCACAGGGAAATGTGATAGGGCCGCTACTGTTTACGATATATATAAATGGTCTAGTAGAAAGCGTCGGATGCTTTATAACGCTTTTCGCAGATGATGTAGTTGTCTTTACCAATGTAGCAGCGCCATAAGACAGTAAGAAATTGCAGAACGACCTGCAGAGAGTTGATGAATGGCAGTTGACGCTGAACCTAAATGAATGTAACATACCGCGCATACACAGGAAAAGAAATCCACTGCTTTACAGCTACACTGTTAATGACAAAGAGTTTGAGACAGCGTCTGTCGTAAAATATCTAGGCGTAACTATCCAGAGCGACCTTTAGAGGAATGACCACATAAAATAGATAGTGAGAAAAGCAGATACCAGACAGAGATTCATCAGAAGAACCTCAGGGAAATTAACAAATGCACGAAAGAAGTGGCTTATAAGGCGCTTTTTCGGTGGATTCATAAGTATTGTTCAGCTGTTTGGGATCCCTGTCAGCTCTTCCACATGCTGCCACAGCTTGATTTGCTCCTTTGTCTCGGGGTCATTAGTAGTACAGTACATGCAGCACTATTCCATGGCGATTGGACGGCTGAATAAGCCATCTGGATTGACCTGCCACACCTGTAACATTTGTGCTGCCGCCTGGGTTCGACGTGCGTACTGAATAGGCGTGAGTAGTGATGGAAACCAACGGACGGAGACCTTCGTCATTTTCAGAATATCACGCAATATATTCAGAACTGATCTATGACAGATTTTCGCTTTTTCAACTATATTCTCGACTAAGAGATGCCGGTCCTCGAGCACCAGTCCCTCCACTTCTCTAGCGACTCCACGTTCTTCACAGAGAACTGGTCTGCCATTTCGTTCTCCGTCATGCAGACTCGTTCGACCACACTGGACTCGTCTGCGCCAGCTAACAACCACTGTGTCATATGACGGAGCACTGCTGCCCTACACTTCCACCAACTCAGGACGCATCGTTGCAGCGATGTTCCCTTTCAAAAGCAGGAAACTAATTACCGCACGGTACTGCACTTTACCAAAAGGCTTCGCCATTTCGTTCTGGCCCCTGTAGCGTAGTTCCACGGCACTGTGGGCGGAGAGTTCATTATGTTCTACGACTGCATACATGTATCCGCAAACAAAAATGTATCACGGAGCTATATTTTCGAGGTTATAATTAAAACCTTATGACCCCTCGTAAGCAGTAGACAATTTCTCATGTGGAAGCCGGTAGCCACTAGTTTCCTGCATTATAGTAGCATCTAGGACAGACATTGATACACATCCATCTGAGAGTGACGAATGTGTATCGGACAACATGTCTGTCGAAAACGATCGTTGTGGAATTGTGCGACAAGTTCCATGCTGCGTCCGCACATCGCAAATGTCATAACGCAGAAGTTAAACCAACATAAGTGAGAGACACTCGAAGACCTGCCCTGTGGTCCTAACTTCTCCCTTTGTGATTATCACGCCTTCGATCATTTAAGAAAGGTCTGTCAGACGAGTATTACCAGCACGCAGTTACGGACTTCTGCACACAGCACGGCATGCTGTTTTACCAAATTAGTATCTTCAACCTGTTGCTTCGGTGAGATGATTGCCTCAATGCTAACGGAGATTTTGGCTGTTTCGTATATCGATTCTGGACTGCATGGGCTTCGAACGATAACTTTTTGATCCCCCCTTGTATAATACACACATCAAAAACGTTTTGCATCACCTCGGTTCCGAGAGTTCCGGAACCTGTACAGAAAATTGGAATAGAGATCAAAATAAACATCATTTCCGCCCTTTTTATTGCTCATGAAAACCACACAGTGCATGTTCTACCGCCATACAGCGAGACGTTCAGAGGTGGTGGCCCAGACTGCTGTACACACCAGTACCTCCAATACCCAGTAGCACGTCCTCTTGCATTGATGCATGCCTGTATTCGTCGTAGCATACTATCCACAAGTTCATCAAGGCACTGTTGGTCCAGATTATCCCACTCCTCAACAGCGATTCTTCATAGATCCCTCAGAGTGGTTGGTGGGTCACGTCGTTCATAAACAGTCCTTTTCAATCTATCCCAGGCATTTTCGATAGGGTTCATGCATGGCGAACAAGCTGGCCACTCTATTCGAGGGATGTCGTTTCCCTGAAGGAAGTCATCCACGAGACGTGCGCGTTGGGGGCGCGAATTGTCGTCCATGAAGACGAATGCCTCGCCAATATGCTGCCGATGTGGTTATACCATCGGTCGAAGGATGGAACTCACGAATCGTATAGTCGTTACGGCGCCTTCCATGACCACCAGCGGCGTACGTCGGCCCTACATAATACCACCCCAAACCAGCAGGGTACCTCCACCTTGCTGCACTCGCTGGACAATGTGATTAAGGCGTTCAGCCTGACCGAGTTTCCCCCAAACACGTCTCCGCCGATTGTCTGGTTGAAGGCTTATGCGACACTCATCGGTGAAGATAATGCGATGCCAGTCCTGAGCGGTCCATTCGGCATGTCGTTGGGCCCATCTGTACCTCGCTGCGTGGTGTCGTGGTTGCAAAGATGGACCTCGTCATAGACGTCGGGTGTGCACAGTTTGAGTCGCAACACGACGTCCTGTGGCTGCAGGAAAAACATTATTCAACTTGGTGGCGTTGCTGTCAGGGTTCCTCCGAGCCATTTTCGTAGGTAGCGATCATCCATTCCAGTAGTAGTCCTTGGGTGGCCCTAGCTAGGCATGTTATCGACAGTTCCTTTCTCTCTGTATCTCCTCCGTGTCCGAACAACATCGTTCTGGTTCACTCCGAGACGCCTGGACACTTCCCTTGTTAAGGGCCCTTCCTGACACAAAGTAATAATGCGGACGCGATCTATCCGCGATATTGATCGTCTAGGCATGGTTGAACTACAGACGACACGAGCCTGTACCTCCTTCCTGGTGGAATGACTGGTACTGATCGGCTATCGGACACCCTCCGTCTAATAGGCGCTGCTCAAGCATGGTTGTTTATATCTGTGGGCGTGTTTAGTGACATCTCAGAACAGTCAAAGGACTTTGTCTGCTATACAATATCCACAGTCAACGTCTATCTTCAGGAGCTCTGGGAACCGGGGTGATGGAAAACTTTTTTTGATGTGTGAATATAGAAGAACCAAGGTGGAAAAATCAGACCATATCGGCAACATATTGGTGCGGCATTCGTCTTCATGGACGACAATTCGCGCCCCCGTCGCGCACGTCTTCTGAATGACGGACTTCCTTCAGTACAACGACATCGCTCGACTACAATGGCCAGCATGTTTTTCCATACATGAACCCTATATAAAATGCCTGGGACAGGTTGAAAAGAGCTATTTATGAACGACATGACCCACCAACCACTCTGAGGAACCTACGGCGAATCGCCATTGAGGAGTAGGACAAACGGGACCAACAGTGTCATGATGAACCTATGAAAAGTATGCCATGACTAATACAGGCATGCATCAATGCAAGAGGACGTGCTACTGAGTATTAGAGTTACCGATGTGCACAGCAGTCTGGACCACCACCTCTGAAGGTCTCGCTGTATGGTGGTACAACATGCAATGTGTGGTTTTCATGGGCGATAACAAGAGCGGAAATGATGTTATGTTGATCGCTATTCCAATTTTCTGTACAGGTTCCGGAACTCTCGGAACCGAAGTGATGCTAAACTTTTTTTTTTGATGTGTGTAAAACACCAAAAGATAAAGAGACAGTTCTCTTACGTTATATTCACGTAATGATCGAACAGAGCCAAAATTTACTTTCCCTGAACTGCGACTGACATCAGTGATTTTCAGGGTAGTCAGGAATTTGACGGCGTACTTTTATGACTAAAGTGAAATAGAGTCGTGTTATTGGGAATAGCCTTTGGAAGTGGTTTATTAGTCTAAACAGCACTAATGTGATTTTATCAGTTGTGTGTCCTATTACGTTAGGGCTTTTCTGTGCGGTTTTAATAGATTTAACCATGATAACTGAGTTAGTGATGAGTTTACGAATTTTAATTCATTTATTCTGCGAAAGTGAATTATTCCTCGACTTTTGTGAATTTGTCTTTCACGTATGGTTGAAATAGTAAATTCTTACATTCGACTTCTTTTAATATTCAAATTAGCAAAAAAATCGCTTATATATAGAGTATTACATATTTGTAGTTTTTCTGCTCCTTTTTCTGGATTCCCCCTGGGACTGTAATTACAAATAGAAGCAACATAGGGCAGACTGATAAGGAAATCGCCACAGTATGTACTTCGACCGCATGTTATGCAGAGCGGAGCAAAAATGCGACGGTCGCAGCTGAGACTTCCTGGGTGGGAAAAAAGCTAAAGACCTGGCGAGGGAAACTACGGCCGGCAGGATCGCCTCTCTGTCTCGCTCCTCTCACCTGTGGAGGCAGCGTTTCACAAGGGGAGCCGCGAAGCGCCCGCTGTCCCAGCGGCCCGTTCCTCTGTCTCCGGTCCAGCGGCGGCCGCGCGTGAAACGCGAGACGGATCGGGGCTCCGCGCACCGCTGCGGCGGCCACTCCCTGGAATCTCCAGCTATCGGACTGGAACTCCTGTCCGCGGCCGTTCGGCAACATATAGACAAGTACTCCATGCCATACGGCTTGTCTTCTTTCGCCATATAGTGTAATACGAGGCGGGTTTCCTAAGTAAGAACCGATCATAAACACGAGGCTTGGAACTTAAATAGTGGCAATTACTTATTTGTTGTTGTTGTGGTCTTCAGTCCTGAGACTGGTTTGATGCTGCTCTCCATGCTACTCTATCCTGTGCAAGCTTCTTCATCTCCCATTACTTATTGCAACCTACATCCTTCTGGATCTGTTTAATGTATTCATCTCTTGGTTTCCCTCTACAATTTTTACCCTCCACGCTGCCGTACAATACTAAATTGGTGATCCCTTGATGCCTCAGAATATGCCCCACCAACCTATCCCTTCTCCTAGTCAAGTTGTGCCACAAATTTCTCTTCTCTCCAATCCTCATTAGTTATGTGATCTACCTATCTAATCTTCAGCATTCTTCTGTAGCACCACATTTCGACAGTTACTGTTCTCTTCTTGTCTAAACTATTTATCGTCCACGTTGCACTTCCGTACATGGCTACACTCCATACAAATACTTTCAGAAACGACTTCCTGGTGCTTAAATCTATACTCAGTGTTAACAAATTTTTCTTCTTCAGAAACACTTTCCTTTACATTGAGAGTGTACATTTTATATCCTCTCTACTTCGACCATCATCAGTTATTTTGCTCCCCAAATAGCAAAACTCATTTACTATAGAGGGTCTATACAAGGGCGATGTTCTTGAGGACAATATTATAGAAATGGAAGAGAATGTAGATGAAGATGAAATAGGAGATATGATACTGCATGAAGAGTTTGACAGACCACTGAAAGACCTAAGTCTAAACAAGGCCCCGGGAGTAGACAACATTCCATTAGAACTACTGACAGCCTTGGGAGAGCTAGGCCTAACAAAACTCTACCATCTAGTGAGCAAGATGTATGAGACAGGCGAAATACCCTCAGACTTCAAGAAGAATATAATAATTACAATCCCAAAGAAAGCAGGTGTTGACAGATGTGAAAATTACCGAACTGTCAGTTTAATAAGACACGGCTGCAAAATACTAACATGAATTCTTTACAAACGAATTGAAAAACTGGTAGAAGCCGACCTCGGGGAAGATCGGTTTGGATTCCGTAGAAATGTTGGAACACGTGAGGCAATACTGACCCTACGACTTATCTTAGAAAATAGATTAAGGAAAGGCAAACCTACGTTTCTAGCATTTGTAGACTTAGAGAAAGCTTTTGACAATGTTGACTGGAATACTCTCTTTCAAATTCTGAAGGTGGCAGGGGTCAAATACAGGGAGCGGAAGGCTATTTACAATTTGTACAGAAACCAGATGTCAGTTATAAGAGTCGAGGGACATGAAAGGGAAGCAGTGGTTGGGAAGGGAGTGAGACAGGGTTGTAGCCTTTCCCCGATGTTATTCAATCTGTATAGTGAGCAAGCAGTGAAGGAAACAAAAGAAATATTCGGAGTAGGTATTAAAATCCATGGAGAAGAAATAAAAACTTCGAGGTTCACCGATGACATTGTAATTCTGTCAGAGACAGCAAGGGACCTGGAAGAGCAGCTGAACGGAATGGACAGTCTCTTGAAAGGAGGATATAAGATGAACATCAACAGAAGTAAAACGAGGATAATGGAATGGAATGTAGTCGAATTATTTATTTACGATCCAAAATAGTCCCCATGGTCTAGGACGGCCGACACGGCAGCTTTATATCAAACTAGCTATACCTGGTGAACTTATTTCCGCCTCTGAAAATCTTTATATGTTATAGCTGACGCGGTAAACGTTGTTTTGCCATATAAATCGTCTCTAGTCTATAAGAATAATGTATACGTGTAACACAATGTATACCCGGCGAACTTTGTTCCGCCTCTGAAAATCTTTATAGGCCTATGTTATACCTGACCCGACAAACGTTGTTTTGCCATATAAATTATCTCTAGTCTATAAGAATAATGTGTACGTGTAACACAATGTATACGTGTAACACAATAGCCGTTGTTGGCGGGAGCTCGTGATACAAACAATTATAATGGCCGAAAACTGTGTAGGAAGTGAGAAAATGCTTAGGGGGAAGTCCGACAGTATCGGCCACTGTTAGTTCTAGCGTTTCTACGGTAGATCGCGCGGATTTAACAATTGCAGCCGATACACGGCTCGTCCATTAGCATAGAAACATAGCGGCAATTTCGTGTCTAAACGTGTTCGTGAGCATTATGAATAAGGCCAAGCGCACACGTATCGATTTTTATCGTACGTAAAAATACTGTATGATTCAATTCTTTTAGAGGAACAATGGGAACCATAGGAAATTCTTTGTTCCAATAAAAGAATTTGATAGTATGATACGTTTCGGTACGATAAAAATCGATGCGTGTGCGCTAGGCCTAAATCTCGGTTTGGCGAATGACGCGTGCTACCTAGTTAAACTTCTCGGTCTAGTTACGTCGATTCAAAGAGGGATGTTCGAGTCCCTGCTTTTGGTAAGTTTTCTTCAGCTACCTATCTATCGAATAGTGAAAGACTGGCAGGGATAACTGATCAAGTGACAATTGATCAGTTATCGACCGGGGTTGAAAATTATTAAATTACTAAAATCGCTGTTAAAAATAGGGGTTGGTGGTAGAAGGGTGAAAATCTAGGGTTGCGTGTATTTTTAATGCCAGATCATAAGAAAATAAAAATAAAAAGTTCTGTCCAAAAAATACGAAAAAAGTTTTGGGGTGGACCACCCTTATCACTTGGTTGTATGAAAAATAGATGACGACCGATTCTCAGACCTACCGAATATACATATAAAATTTCATCAGAATCGATCGAGCCGTTTCGGAGGAGTATGGCAACTAACACTGTGACACGAGAATTTCATATATAAGGATGAAGAGAACAAAAAACGAGCGGAGGGGGAGGGTAGCATCTTTCACTAGTAATCAAAAAGGCATGAGAGCCGCGTTCGAACCCATCGACTACTTAAATTCTGAATATAAATCAACAGCAATGGCGCCTGTTGAGGCAAAGGCTTTATCAAAGGAAGCGGCGGAGAGCAAAGTGTTGCAGAGCACTCTCTTGCCGTTTGGGTGGGAAACGTTTCCAAAAAGGCGGAAGAATCGGAAATGATCAACGGCATGAGGACGCAGAACGCGATGAAAACCACTGCATTAAAGACAAATGACATGTATCCACAGGACATGTGGGTTGCGATTGAAAAGCAAATGTCATGATGATCCCTGCGCTGGCAAATGATTCAGGCTTAGTCCCCCAATCGCATCTGTGGGAACATTGAACGCGTAATTCAGTATGTAAAGAGAGATCAGAACCTGATAATGATAGGGAGACGTAACGCAGCTGTATGGAAAGGAATAGAAAAAAAGGTTAAACTGACCTGATTAGTGCCATCAGGCCCTCTCTTACATTACATTAGGGTTTTACACGTACAGTACCTTCCGTAGATCATAGTTTAATGAGAAATAAGAATTTCAGTTAATTTCAAGACGACATATAGTACTAAAATGATGTGAGCTTCTAGAGTGATAATATGAGTAAATAATATTGACTATGAATTAATAAAGTTAATGCTGGTAGTTCTTGTACTACTGCAGCTGCTGCCATTAACAGCGATGCTCGTAATAACAACAATAATAATAGTGGCAGATATATGAATTTCTAGGTGTACAAGATAGAGGTTTCCTAATATAGCGTGCTTAGTGGAAAGGAAATTTAAGAACTCTGCATCAGATAAGAGTGCCGGGAAAAGAGTAACATTTGGTTGTGATGAATGATGTACGAGGCTAACGAGTGCATACAAGGACAGTGGTAATTCTTAGTGTTGCTTTTGTAAGTATGTCAAGTAGCTGGAAATGTTGTTACGTTCTCTAATACAATGCAGAGGGTTATTCCAGAGTCGGATTCCTGCTATTGAGAAGAATTGCGCGAAAGTGGTTGAACGACGAAGTTGGACAGAAAATATTTTGCTTTAAAGGGAATAGGTGTTTCTGCTATGTCTTCAGATAAGAGCGTTAAGGATAAAGAAAAGTATGAGGGGCATGTACGTTGATAAGACAGTACACAAGACATACGGTTCGGCAGTCCCTACGCTTGTCTGCACGCAGACAGGATAACTGTGCATAAGATGGTGAAATATGATCAAAGAATCTAGGATCACAGATATGATGAAAACAGGCACTCATAAACAATTCCAGGTGCCGTGGGCTTTCCTGAGGGAGGGCCTTGCTGGATAACATAGCTGTAATCAATAATTGGAAATGTGTCTGTTTAAATTTCTATTTGTAAAAATCACAGACGCAGCCGTCTCGTGCGAGAACGAGAGCGAGTGGGCGCTGTCGTACAATGCTGGTGAAACGCTATGTCAGTATACGCCGGTCGTGGAGCATCGCCACACACACAGTAGTCGCGTCGCATTGCTCACCGTTTTCAAGGGAACTACGGATATTCAACGCGCATGGTTTAGACGTGAAATTTATGTCTTTTCGGCTCACAATGGAGTCTTAACAAACCCGTATTTATTCGCTGTAGGACGACCGACGCAGCTATAAAGGGTCGGCGTAGCGAGCTCGTTGTTATACTGTTCTTACGGAAGTAAACTGGTGATGATAAATAACTCGGTGTCCGAGTGTTTCTGTACCTCATGGATCCAACGCCTGCAAAATCCTGACGAATATAAAGGGAGACCCTAAGCCGAGGAGACAAAACCTTAATCGCCTTATATTTTTCAGGTCAAGAGAGACTAGCTTTTTATATTTTTGCAGGGTCTGGAAAGACTCTGAGTATCATGCGCATTGCAGTTAAGCTCTCCGTGCAGTTTCGATTTTCATCTGTTACCACTCCTAGACTGTTTTCTGAAGCAGAGAACCTTATTTAGGGTTACAGATGGTAGTTATTCCCGATATTTCTGCTTAATGAGCCTAGAATGACCCTCCAGTACCGCTTGCGTATTGGATGGGTTGAGTTTTAACCCCATACCCTGCGCCATTTTGATAGTGCACATAGGTCGATACTGAGATTCTCGATAGCAGTCTTCAGGTTTTTTGGTTTTGCACACAACTGCACGTCATGAGCGTACATGTGGTATTTGCAGTGGGACAGTACTGATGACAAATCATTTACTTATTATGAAAAGAGCGTAGGATCTAATACCGAACCCTGGGGGACGCTGACACTTTTTGCCTCCACTGTGACGTTGCGGTGCCGGAAACGATGCATTACTGGAAAGACGTCAGGTATGAGTGAACGAAATTTAGCCTGCTAAGCTTGACAAGTAAAATGTCGAGGTCTACAGTGTCAGAGGCTATGCTGATGTCTAAGAAGCATATGATAGTCGCTTCTTGTGCATCCATGGCAAGCTTAATATTTTCTGCTACCTTTATTAAGGCAAATGTTGTGCTGTGATGTCTATAGAAACCTGTTTGGTATGCATCTACTATGTTGTTAGTAGTTAGGTAGTTTGTTAGTTGTTTGCGGGCTATGTATTCTAAGGCTCTGGATGGTGCAGGAAGAACGCAAATAGGTGGAAACGCTGTTTCTTGGTACTGGCTTAACTAGCTCCTGTTTCCATTCCTTAGGAAAAACATTTGTGCTTAAGGAGTGGTTGAAGACAACTGTTACAGTGGGCAGAGGAGACTCAACAATAAGCTTCTTCATTTGTACTGTGATGCTTTCACATCCAGTAGACGCTGATTTGACATAAATGATGGCTTTTTTGATGGTACTCGAAGTAACAAGCCTTAAATAGAATTTTTCGTGGCTACAGTAGTTTACCCCCATGAAGAAATCAACGAGTCTCTGTTTCATTTGTGGTTCAGTTGTGGTTGTAGATAATATGAAGTGTTGGTTCAGTTCTTCAGCTGTGACAAAGGGATAAGGTGTAGCTTTTACTTTGCCCGTATCAAAACCACGCAGGTTTATCCACAAGACAGCTGGTCTATTTCTGCTGTCGGTTAATGTATGGGCATGCCTGAAGTTTTGCATGTCTAACAGCTTGACTGACTTTGTCCCGCTTCTGCTTGTAAGCAACATGATTTTGAAGGTCGGGGCGTTTTTCGTATGCCCGATGTGCTGTGTCTGGGAGATTCATGAGCTGTTTTAGAGTTATCCAAGCTAAAGTTTTCGTACTTACTTTTCCGGTCTTTATGAGAGCATATTCGTCATTTAGTTCAGTAATCTTGTTAGTAAATCAATAAATTTTTCGTTTATGTCCAAGATGGGAATAAAAGACGTTCCCCAAACAATTTCAATAGAAGACGTTCCCCAATCCCACAGCTGCCAGTTCAGTTAAATTAATGCATTTGAAGTCTCGGTACGCAGTCAGTTGGTGCTACTTTCTAGGACATTCTAGCGAGTACGTCATGAAAACTATGTCACGAGTAGACAGGCCAGGTACAGATATTTGAGGGCTGCTGTTGCAGTAAAATAAAACTATCGTATTACAAACATTATATTTACTGAGAAAAAAATTGTCTGTAGCATCAAAGCAGTAAGAGAGCTAATTAGAGCAACACTTTGATTTTCTTTTTAAATAAAGTCAAAGGTAATATAATCACATTAAAAATGGAATGAGTGGAATAAAAAAAGGATCTCTTCTCCACCTGTTTATCTCTTAATACTTCCCCTCTAAATGATATCCAAAATTAACAACGTATATAATTTAGAATGTAGCACGTTCTTACATTGACGTTCATGAATATTCTGATTCAATGGCTTTGTTAATAAGTCTGCTTTATTTTTATCTGTCGAGATGCATCGAATGTCAATCGTTCCATCCATTACTTACTCCCTGATGAAATGATGTTTTATGGCAGTGTGTTTTGTTGTTGGTTTGTCTTTATGATTCTTGGAGTTTATGTTTGCTGCTTCATTATCACACTATACACATGTTGATTTTACAATTGGTTCTTTCAAATTATGGCTTGTCAGTAATTTTCTCATCCATACCACCTCTCTTGAGCAGGCTTCCCGTGACACTTATTCTGCTTCTATTGTGCTCAGTGCAACCGCAGTTTGTTTCATACTCTTGCAGTATACCGGCGATTCTGCCACTAATATTACGTATCCCGTAATACTTTTACTATCATCTATACAAGCAACCCAACCAGCATCAGCGAATGCTTCGAGTGTTTGGGTCTAGTGAAGCAGGGGATACAATCCGTCGCCTTTGACCAATGACGCCATACATTTCTCAGACAATAATGTCTTCTCTTTCAGCCATAGATAATAAAACAGTTCTGTGTTTCGGATAAGCGCTATCATTGTACATTAAAATAATTGAATGTGATTTTAAAAGAGATCGCTCCATATTGCTCAAAATATTCTTCTTGTGCATTTATTTAAATAATTGGTTGTTCGCAATTCATTCGGTACTTAATTTCATTCTTAGTGATATTGAGGTAATTTGGACTATTAGTTTCTTATTTTAGGACAATTTTTAGTGTCTCATTTTCGTTTGTAGGTATGGATTTATCTGTTCCGATGAACGTGGATGATTTGAGAGAGGCTATGGGAGTAGACATGTTGGCCACGATTTGTTTTTTACAAACGTGTGGTCTCGTTGCCGAGTACGTTCGATGTCGTGAGTGCGGCGAACATATGCGCCTCACAAGAGTATCTCGTCGCGTACTCACGACTTATTCGTATGGCGCTGGAGCAAAGATCGATTGTGGCGGTCCATTAGAGGAGGGACGTGGTTCGAAAAATCTAAGCTCGCCTTGAGAGACATTATGAAAGTTACGTACTGTTGGTGTTTGTGCCTGTGCGGCTGTGTGCCCATGAATGTCGTGTGAGTAAGCATACAGTTGTGGATTGGTACTCTTTTTGTAGGTAAATTTGTGGGGAACACATGAAATGTAGGGGGCCGTTGAAGGGGCCGGATATTATGGTCGAAACTGACGAGTCGCATTTTGGCAAAAGGAAGTACAATAGGGGGGAACCTCCGGTGGGATTATGGGTTTGGGGGGCTGTAGTTTCTGGTCAAGAATGTGACGATATAGTGTTTAAGGTAGTACCCAATCGAAGGAAGGAAGTTTTGGTCAGTTTATTTGAAGATCACGTTGCAGAGGGTACCATTGTAATTTCAGATGGTTTTTCTTCATATAATGATTTAGGGGGAAGGGGTTATCAGCATCTCGTAGTTAATCACAGTATTGAGTTCAGATCACTATCCACAGGGGCTTGCTCAAATAGCGTAGAGGGCTATTGTTTAGCTGTGAAATCTCTGTTAGCGAAGGGGAAACACCGGATTTCCACACATCAAAATCACTGAGACGAATATTCATGGATGCGTAGTATTCCCCAAACATATTGCCCGTTTAAATGTTTTTTTAAACGTGTTGGGTAAATGTACCGTCCGAAATATATTAGATAATTTCACATTAGTATGGGGGTGGGGGAGTGAATGTGTGTGTTTGTGAGTGTTTTCGTAATGTTTTGTTTGTTGTGTATGTGGGTATGTGGTTGTTGTTGATGTCTTTCTAGGCGAATTTCGGTTCTTTTAAGAAGTTCCCGTGTGGTAAGTTCGGTTTTCCATTTTTTTTTATTTTACTGCATTTGACGATTTTGACATATTTCATTGTTGTATTACACCATTACGTATGTTTTCTTGTACTGCAGTACGTAATAGAAATTTCACAGCTGTCGTTCTTCTTTCGTTTCTCAGCACTAGAATCAGTACGATTTTTTCGAATCTGTACAAGCAATATTAAAGGCGATGCGCCCGACACAAAATTTGTATCCCGTTCTTCAGTTGACCTTTACACCAACACTACCTATTCGAAAAGAACGACATATGTAACACTGATGAGATTTACCTATATACACTCCTGGAAATAGAAATAAGAACACCGTGAATTCATTGTCCCAGGAAGGAGAAACTTTATTGACACATTCCTGGGGTCAGATACATCACATGATCACACTGACAGAACCACAGGCACATAGACACAGGCAACAGAGCATGCACAATGTCGGCACTAGTACAGTGTATATCCACCTTTCGCAGCAATGCAGGCTGCTATTCTCCCATGGAGACGATCGTAGAGATGCTGGATGTAGTCCTGTGGAATGGCTTGCCATGCCATTTCCACCTGGCGCCTCAGTTGGACCAGCGTTCGTGCTGGACGTGCAGACCGCGTGAGACGACACTTCATCCAGTCCCAAACATGCTCAATGGGGGACAGATCCGGAGATCTTGCTGGCCAGGGTAGTTGACTTACACCTTCTAGAGCACGTTGGGCGGCACGGGATACATGCGGACGTGCATTGTCCTGTTGGAACAGCAAGTTCCCTTGCCGGTCTAGGAATGGCAGAACGATGGGTTCGATGACGGTTTGGATGTACCGTGCACTATTCAGTGTCCCCTCGACGATCACCAGTGGTGTACGGCAATGTAGGAGATCGCTCCCCACACCATGATGCCGGGTGTTGGCCCTGTGTTCCTCGGTCGTATGCAGTCCTGATTGTGGCGCTCACCTGCACGGCGCCAAACACGCATACGACCATCATTGGCACCAAGGCAGAAGCGACTCTCATCGCTGAAGACGACACGTCTCCATTCGTCCCTCCATTCACGCCTGTCGCGACACCACTGGAAGCAGGCTGCACGATGTTGAGGCGTGAGCGGAAGACGGCCTAACGGTGTGCGGGACCGTAGCCCAGCTTCATGGAGACGGTTGCGAATGGTCCTCGCCGATACCCCAGGAGCAACAGTGTCCCTAATTTGCTGGGAAGTGGCGGTGCGGTCCCCTACGGCACTGCGTAGGATCCTACGGTCTTGGCGTGCATCCGTGCGTCGCTGCGGTTCGGTCCCAGGTCGACGGGCACGTGCACCTTCCGCCGACCACTGGCGACAACATCGATGTACTGTGGAGACTTCACGCCCCACGTGTTGAGCAATTCGGCGGTACGTCCACCCGGCCTCCCGCATGCCCACTATACGCCCTCGCTCAAAGTCCGTCAACTGCATATACGGTTCACGTCCACGCTGTCGCGGCATGCTACCAGTGTTAAAGACTGCGATGGAGCTCCGTATGCCACGGCAAACTGGCTGACACTGACGGCGGCGGTGCACAAATGTTGCGCAGCTAGCGCCATTCGACGGCCAACACCGCGGTTCCTGGTGTGTCCGCTGTGCCGTGCGTGTGATCATTGCTTGTACAGCCCTCTCGCAGTGTCCGGAGCAAGTATGGTGGGTCTGACACACCGGTGTCAATGTGTTCTTTTTTCCATTTCCAGGAGTGTATGTAAACTGGAGAGCAGGATACAAATGTTGTGTATAGCTACATAGCTCAACTAAAGAATGAGATACTATTGTCATTGCTGTGATCAAAACTATAACTTTCAGTTGAAGGCGAAAAAAAAAAACTGTACGCCATAATGAATTACGGGATCCAAATTGTATATGTGTCGTCTTATTGCCTGTTCGCGTAGTTCAACTGAGGTACAGGTTGCAAATGTAACGTACGTCCACTTCCACGTTTTCGTTAGCTGTGTACATATATATATGTCAACGGAAGTATGGCATACAAATATGATGTATGTAGCTCCTTCTGGCATCGGTAGTACTACTATCTACGTAGGAACAGACTATTAGTGGTAGCGAAGGCGAAAGAAACAACACATGTAAAATTTGTATCCCGTGCCTCAGTTGACCTATATAGTTCAACTGAACAACAGGATATTAATGCTAACGAAAACGAAGAAATCGACGTGCGCTAAACTTGTATCCCGTACTGCAGTTTTCCAATACAGTTCGAATAAGGTTCGAAATACAACCCATATATATGTAACGTGAGGTATTCTATGCTACCAATATTTACATCCATTTTTCCCCTACATTTTCCTCAGAAATAATACGATACAAACACGCGATATCCTTAACATGAAAATACTACTTGCCTTGATATATGTCACCTATATTTTTCGCCTCTCATATTCCTTTGTTTCTGAACAGTCTTGTCAGCTCTTTCATATGTGTAATAAATGCTCTCTGGCCAATTCTGACGTCATTGGTCAAAGCCGAATGGTTGTATCCCCTGCTTCACTAGACCCGAGTATTTGACCAGTGGGATAATACGTTAGTTTATAATGCGCTGCTTCCTTCACGTATCTTACTACCCTTTTTGGATCATTTCGTTGGTTCATATTAAACGTTGAATAACATTGTGACAACCTTGTCACTGAGAAAGCTAAACCTGGTAGAGACCTTTGTGACAGGTAAAGAATGGCACCAACACGCTCACGATATGGAAGATTTTTAACTTCTTCATCACACTTCTCATGCAGAAAATTCGGTTTCATTTCCACTTGGGTCCTGGCACCCTTAGCATTTTGAGGTCCAGATCTATCAGGTAGATATTTAATAAGACTAACTGTCAAATCTTCAGTGTTCTCAAATTTCACTCCTAACATGTTTGATACCATGGTCATGTGATTGATTTCAAAGCAACTTCCTAAAAGAGCTTTCACCTCTTGCCTCATCTCTTCATTTTGTGCAATATAAGCGTATCATCTAGATACACAGACAGAGTAGCTTTCCCTTCCTTTGTACTTAGCTTGTACACACAAGGATCTACATGATTCCTAATGAACTCCAGTTTTTCTAGTGTTATTTAAATGATCATTTCAGTAGCTTGTTTCAGTCTATATACTGCCTGGTTTAACTTGCAGACCAAACTTTCTTGGTCTTTCCCGATGAAAGGTTCTGGCTGGAACATATACACATTTTCTTTTAATTTGTTATGCAGATAGGCACTTTTCACATCATAGTGATCAGTACGTCGACTTTTCTCAACAGTGGCTGCTATCAATTGTTTAGAATCTAAAACAGGAGCATAAATCTCGTTGTAGTCTACACCTGCTAGTTGACTAAATCCATTTGCGACCAAGCAAGCCTTAAAAATCTGCTTCTCACCAACTGTCTTCTTTCTAAATACCCACCTGTTCTTTACAGGAATTACACCAGACGAAAGCTCAACCAATTTCCAAGCATCATGATTCCTCAAGGAAACATTGAAACTATTAATTCCGCTCCCTCGTCGGAATTAACTGATCCTCCTGATCTGAGAAACCATAGAATTCCTCTTCAGTGCTAGAATCTTCTCTTTCACTGCGTATTTCTTCTTCGATACTTGAAAATCATAGTGTTCCATCACTGTACAGTTCAGTTTATTATTTTCGGATGAGAATTTGCCATTAAAAAGTCCTTTGAATATGCAGTCCCTGGATTCCACAACCTGATTCTTTTCTGACATCCAGATCCTGTATCCATTACCATATAGAGAATATCTTACAAGAACACTTTTTTCTGCCCTTTTAGATAATTTAGAACGTCGTCTTTGTCTGCGCGCAAGAACTCCGCATTTTATCTCACGTAAATATTCTCACACTAGGCATTCTAAATGTCTGCAAATCACAAGGCGCTTATTCGTTTCTGTGTCTATTTGTAACACGATTTCGTATGTATGCAGCAATGTATACCAGCTCAGCCCAAGAAATCTTCGGTAAATTACTTCCTAGTAACTGCAGCCTTACCATATCCATTAACATTCTGTAGAAACATTCAGCTACACTATTTTTCTGAGGTGAGTATGTCATTATTATTTCATACCATATTTCTTCAGATTCACAAAACTGCGACCATCTGTACGAACAGAATTCTAGGCCATTGTCAGTGCGAGTTGTGTTCAAGAGTTTTCCGGTTTGTTTTTCCATTTCAGTCTTCCATTTCTTGAATTCTTCCAATACCTTATTTTTTAAGAAACGTACAAATATCTTTCTGCTTGCCTCATCCACGATACTCATTAAATATCTATTTCCTCCAAAACTTGGAACATCAGTAGGTCCCATGAGATTACTACGAACAAGTTCTGAAGTGACTGCTCGTTCCTTAGAATCTTGCGATACAGTTTTCAGAAACAGTCGATGTACCCGCCAAACAGTTATCACACGTCGTTATTTTCACCTTCTGCTTCATAGTCTAATCCCAGGATTGCTTCCTTTCTCATCATGTCCTTTATTGTATGCTTACTGACGTGCATCATTCGACAGTGTCATAAGTCTAGTGATTTTGTGTTACATTATTTATTTCTCAATATGTTTATTGGTCTATCAACTGAACATGGCTTCGTATTTATGTAATATAAACGACCTTTCTGCTCAAAAAAAAAAGGTTCAAATGGCTCTGAGCACTATGGGACTTAACATCTGAGGTCATCAGTCCCCTAGAACTTAGAACTACTTAAACCTAACTAACCTAAGGACATCACATACATCCATGTCCGAGGCAGGATTCGAGCCTGCGACCGTAGCGGTCACGCGGTTCCAGACTGAAGCGCCTAGAACCGCACGGCCACACCGGTCGGCCCCTTTCTGCTCAGGGCACAAGTAGAGTATTGTCAGCTACGAATTCCTTAGCTAATTATCTTCGCCTTTACTGTACCTTTCCCCATGGCTTCTATTCTTCCGCCATCAGCTAAGCTTATGATCTCAGCTGAAATATTTTTATCAACATCTGAAAAATAACTTTCATTTGGAGCCATGTGATGCGTTGCTCGGGAATCTACTACCAAGTTACCACCATTCAATGCAATTGTGCCACAGGCAAAACTCATTCCGTCTCACCAGGCTCAATTATAATCCAAAAATCAGAATCCAGTAGAATCATTTTCATCTGATACGACCAGGAAGCGTATTTCACACCACTTAGTTTCTCCGTCATCTCTGTTTGTTTCACCACTCATTTTATTGTTTTTTCTTTCCCGTGAGATCACAAACACAGTTCGGTTTCAATTAACGTTTTCCAAATACGTCACCCAAAAAATAATCGGCCAATATCGGGAAATATTCCGTCTTCGCCACACGGATGAGGTTAAGATCGGTTAATTGACACACACAGTTTACTGTTTCCTTCGTTAGCGCGACTGAGGCCATAACCATTGTTGTAGTGGAATAAAACTTCGCTATCAAATACGTCATAGACTGAAGAGCCAAAGGAATTGCTATAGGCATGCGTATTCAAATTCAAAGATTTGTAAATAAGCAGAATACGACGCTGCGGTCGACAACGCCTATATAAGACAACAAGTGTCTGGCGCAGTTTTTAGGTCTTTTACTACTGCTACAACAGCAGGTTATCAAGATTTAAGTGAATTTGGACGTGGTTTGATAGTCGGCGTACAAGCGATAGGACACAGCATCTCCGAGCTATCGAAGAAGTGGGGATTTTCCCGTACGATCATTTCACGAGTATGCCGTGAATATCAGGAATCCGGTAAAACATCAAATCTCCAACATCGCTGCAGTCTGTAAAACATCCTGCAAGAACGGGACCAACGACGATTGAAAGATATCGTTCAACGTGACTGAAGTGCAACCCTTCCGCAAATTTCTGCAGATTTCAATGCTGGGCCATCAACAAGTGTCAGCGTGCGAACCATTCTACGAAATATCATCGATACAGGCTCACTTCTGTACTCTTGATGACTGCCTCGCCTGGGTCCGTCAACACCGACATTGGACTGTTGATGACTGGAAACGTGTTGTCTGGTTGGACGAGTCTTGTTTCAAAATGTATCGAGGGGATGGACGTGGACGGATATGGAGACAATCTCATAAATCCATGGACCCTTCATGACAGCAGGGGACTCTTCAAGCAGGGGCGAGGCTCTGTATTGTTGTGTGACGTTTTCAGTTGGAGTAATATGAGACACCTGATACGTCTAAATACCCCTGTGAGAGGTGGCACGACGTAAGCATCCTGTCTGATCGCCTGTATCCCATCATGTCCATTGTCCAAAATGGTTCAAATGGCTCTGAGCACAATGGGACTTAACGTCTGAGGTCATCAGTCCCCTACAGCTTAGAACTACTTAAGCCTAAATAACCTAAGGACCCCACACACATCCATGCCCGAGGCAGGATTAGAACCTGCGACCGTAGCTGTCGCGCGGTTCCAGACTGTAGCGCCTAGAACTGCTCGGCCACTCCGGCCGGCTGTCTATTCTCCATTCCGACGGACTTGGACAATTGCAGCAACAGGACAATGGTACACCCCACAAGTCCAGAAGTGCTGCAGAGTGGCACCAGAAACACTCTTCTGAGTTTAAATACTTCGGCTGGCCATTAAACTCCCCAGACAGGAACATTATTGAGCATATGTGTGGTGCCTTGCAACGTGCTGTTCAGAAGAGATCTCCAACCCCATATACTCTTACTGATTTATGGACAGCCCTGCAGCATTCATGGTATCAGTTCTCTCCAGCACTCCTTCAGACATTAGTCGAGTCCATGCCACGTCGTGTTGAGGCACTTCCACGTGCTCGCAGGGGCCCTAGACGATATTAGGCACGTGAACAAAGTTTACTTAATGAGAGAAAAAACTGCGTACACCATCAAAGCAGCAACGCTATAACAACACTCTGACTATCTTTTCAAATAACGTCAAAGATAATAAAATAGTCATAAAAATGAAATGAATGGAATTAATGAAGAATTTCTTCTCCATCTGTTTAGCTCTTAAAAGGTACGAATTCCTTTGTTTGTAGATTTTATTGTAAATATATCTATGAGAGTGTAACTACCATTTGCATGACAGGTTGTAGCACTTTGGAGGAGTGCTTAAAGGACAATTGTATATTATACTGACGTTAGTGTCACCAGCTATAATTATATGCTCACATCTCGATTCGAGACTTGAAAGAGCAGTTTCGAAGGAGGAAAATCTGCCTACATTAGGAGGTTTGAAGAGGACTTATGTCAGTCACTTTCTGTTAAGCGACTGGATCTCTATGGACATATATTCCGTTTGTTTACCTCCACTATTGTTGGATATGTGCAGCCGAGTAAGTGACAAATGAGAGGGTATGTACGCCACTACTACAACCCCTCATCATTTACATCTGTCATGTCCTAGATAGATGTAGCTATCTAGATTTACTGAACTTGTGGGAATACTTGGTTAGAGTCAGGTCTGCAACAAGTGTCTATATCTTGACATATATGACGGAACTCGTCGAGATGAGCTGGCAGAGACTGGGCGTTTGCGTCCGCAATATGAATTTAGTGAGTTCAGGTGCAAAGCTGGCTAGGTTATCGCTGGTGGACATTGGTGACTCTGGGCCAGCGGGGGTGGAGCAACAATGCATAGCGGGGCGTTATGTGGTGGGAAAGAACAGATTTCCGGAAGTGGGAGGGCAGGCATCTTCAAGTAGAAGGGAAGCTTTGTTCCAAAGTCGAATAGGCTTTGACGGTGATCGTTAAACTGCCAACTGGTGTCAGGAACAGAATCTTGCTAAATAGAGCTAGAATAATCTGTGTGCAACAGTACTAAAAGGAAGATAAACGGAGTAAGAACAAAGTATAAAGATATGATAATAAATTGCTACATAAAAATTGAAGTAAGAGAGTACATTAGTCATCTGAATCACAGTCCTGCCAGAATATTGAGGTAACAGTGAAACACAATACATAGGTATTTCTGCCTCGTGATGACTGGGTGTTGTGTGATGCCCTTAGGTTAGCTAGGTTTAAGTAGTTCTAAGTTCTAGGGGACTGGTGACCATAGATGTTAAGCCCCATAGTGCTCAGAGCCATTTGAACCAGCCAACATAGGTATTGGGATAATGAAAATTGAACACAAAATCTATAATTAGTACTAGATGCAACGAAACAAACGAATAATAATAACAGGAAACTGCTGTAAGGGAAGCATTACAAAATTAATAGTTTCTTTACAAAATAAGACACAAAAATAACACATGTACTGGAGGCAGCAAGAGCTAACATGTTCTTAACTCCTAAAGCACAGGCATTCGAGTTCATCTGCATCCCGTTTTCGATTCCCGCAATTAACCTGCCATTGTTTGTTCACTCGTTTTGTAGCAAAAATGTTGAGATCGCACTGTTCAAAATTTTCAGTTTTTCACTGGTGAGTACCTCGCGTATTGTTGGACTTGACTTCGCATGTTTCTTCTCCGCCCTGAAGATTTCAGATATTTTCCTGTATGACGCAAACCTCATTGTAATGGGTTTAGGTTTTGAAGATCCTTGCGTCTTACGCCATCTCTGACTTCTGTGTCATTCAGTGTCACTCCCAGTCCTACCTTTTCACGGGCGAGATCGATCACTAAATCGTCTGCATTCTACCTGTTGTTCTCAGGAATCCCAAAGGTACTGCACAAGTTCGTTAAACTTTTCGATCAGCTTCTGTTCGAGAAATGTTGGCATAGAGATGAGAAAGGAGAAAGACTGATTGAGCGCTGCAATAAATTTCAAATGGTAACATCGAATGATCTCTTCAAGAATCACAAGAGGAGGAGGTATACATGGAAAATACCTGGAGACACGGGAAGACTCCATCTGGCTAATAATCATTATCAGACAGAGATTCCAAAATCAGATATTGTATTGTAAGGTGTACCTAGTGCTGTTATAGAGTAGGATCACAATTTAGTAATGATGTAAATTAGACTGAAGTTTAAAAGACTCATACGGAAAAATCAGTGTGGAAAGAAATGGGATGCTGGCGTACTGAAGAATGATGAGATACTTTTGAAGTTCGCTAAGATGGCACAGGAGACCAAATCGTGGCGGGTCGCATCAAACCAGTAAGAAGAGAGAGAAAAAAAAGGACGTGCCTTCTGCGATAATGAATGGCAGAGTAGGTAGATTAAGGGGATTGGACATCTGTAAAAATGGCTTCACAGATGTTGGACAGATAAAAATAGGTACAGGGAGGATAACTGTGAAGAAACCTTTGGTAACAGAAGAACTACTTTGATGGATTAATAAAAGAAGAAAGTACAAAAATGTTCAGGGAAATACCATAATTCAACAATATAAATCTCTTAGGAATGAAATAAATAGGTAGAGCAGGACAACGTGGCGAAATGGCTGCAGGAAAGATGTGAAAATTTCGAAGAACACATGATCGTCGGAAGAACTGACTTAGCATATAAAAAAGTCTAAACACCCTTGGGCGAAATTAAAAGCAAGTATAGTAATATTAAGATTGCAATGGGAAATCCAGCGTTAAATGGAGAGGAAAGAGTGGATCGATGAAAACGGTACAGTCGTCTATGAGGGGGAGGACGTCTCTGTTGATAGAAGAAGCAACAGGATTCAATAAAGAAGACGTAGGGTATACAGGGAGTCAGAATGTAAAGAGCTCTGGAAGACTTGGCACACATTCCATCATCGTATCCAAAATAATTGAGGAACATAGCAACCAGTCGGCTATTCACGTTAGTGTGTAGAATCTATGAGACTGGTGACGTACCGTCAGACTTTCGGAAAAATATTCCGAAGACAACAAGAGCAGATAAGTGCAAAAACTATCACACAATAAACTTAACATCTCACGCATCCAAGCAGCTGACAAAAATAATACACAGAATAAAGGAAGATAAAACTGAAGAACTGTTAGATGAAGACCAGTTTGGCTTTAGGAGAGTTAAAGGCACAAGAGAGGCAGTTCTGACTTGGGGTAAATAGTGGAAGCAAGACTGAAGAAAAATCAATATACTTCAAGCGTTCGACACTGTGAAATGATGAAAGGTATTCGAAATTCTGAGGAAAACATCAATAAGCTGTAGAGAGAAATGACTGTTATGTATGATGTGCAACAACCAAGATGGAACTATAAGACTGAAAAACCAAGAACGAAGTGTACATATTCAAAATGTAATAAGACAGGGATGCAGTCTTTCGCCCCAATTGTTCCATCTATACATCGATAAAGCAATGACAGAAATAAAAGAAATGATCAAAATTTATATTAAAATTCAGGATGTAAGGATATCGGTGAAAAGATTCACTGATGACATTGCTGTACTCGGTAAAGTGCAAAAAATTACAGGATATCTTGAACGGAATTAACAGTCTAATGAGTACAGTATATGGAATGACAGTAAACCAGAAAAAGAAAAAAGTAAGGAGTAGGAGAAATGAGAACAGCGAGAAACTTAACATCAAAATTTGTGCTCACGAACAAGATGAAGTTAGAGAATTCTGCTACCTTGGAGGCAAACTAATCATGATGGACAAATCAAGGAGGACATAAAAATCAGAGTAGTGCAGGCAAAGAGGACATTCCTAGCCAAAAGAAGCCTACTGGTACCAAACATTGTCCCTACTTTGAGGAAGAAATTTCTAATAACGTACATTTGGAAAACAGCATTGTATGGTAATGAATCACAGACAGTAATAAAATTTTAACAGAAGCGAATGGAAGCGCTTGAGGTGTGTGGCAAGCAAGATAGCAGAAGATAAAGCCTAAGGGATAACAGTATGTACTGTTGGCAAATTCCCTGGGGTGTAGATGTGGCAACGTCGCATTGTTGTCATCACCACCTCAACCCTCCTCCCTTCCCCATTTCTCCTCCCCTCCCCCGCATCCATTCCTCCCCTCCTCCACTTACCCTGCCCTGCACCATTTGGGAACTGGTGGGAAAAGGACTATCTGTGATGAGCTGCTCGAGAGGAAGGAAGTAAGGTACTATTAGCCCTCCTGGCTAGCCGAGAGGTCGAATGCACTGCTTCCCGAGAGGGGAAGGCGTGCCGGTCCCCAACACGAAACTGCCTGGCAGATTAGTGTCTAGGACTGGTGTGCCAGACAGCCTGTGGATGGTTTTTAAGGCGGTTTTCCATCTGCCTCGACGAATGAGGTCTAATTTCCCTTATTCCGCCTCAGTTACACTATGTCAGTGATTGCTGTGCAAACATTGTCTCTATATACGTGTACACCACCATTACTCTACCACCTATACATTGGGGTTACACTCGTCTGCCACAGGATGTTCCCGGGGGGTGTCCCACTGGGGGCCGAACTGCACAATAACCCTATGTTCAGTGTGAGGCGTCGGTGGTGTGAGTGGACTGCTGCAGCCTGTTGTGGGGTTGTGTACCATTGAGAGCTACAGCAGTGGGGACGGACCCTCTCATTCATTTCTAGGTCCTCATTTCAATACATACATACATACATACATACATACATACAAGTACTATTTTTCTGTATTTACATTATCTATTTTTAAGGCTATTATCCAGTTGCTCGAATGTCCTACAGCTGCCCCACACTTGCCATCCCCCACCACCCGCCCTCACTTTCATAACCCCCCTTCCCCACACTTTTTAAAGGCAGACTGCTCTAGTGCACAATACTGCCCACCCGAGGGTACTCGAAACTGCATTACAACCTTCTCCACCAACCACCACTTACCACCGCTCCCACCCACCACCTTTCAATTGGCGGGAAAAAGCCTGGAGTGGAAGGTACTGCCTTTTATTTTTGGTTGGAAATATGTTCAGTTGACAGGATGTTGGTGAGAAGTTTAATAAGTGTATTACCTGTAATCATACAGCTGAGGGCCGTGTCCATAGTCTCCCACATGAAGAATGGAAGGAGGTGATAATGTATGAGCATAGAGGGAAGACATTTCAGTAAATAATGGTGAGGTAGAAGGATGGACTGACCATGACGGATTTCGCAACTCATAGGGACTACTGTCTGTGCTGGAGCTGTTTTTGCTTTCTGAAAAGGCCGGTGAGTCCACAGTGCAAGAGACAACTTCACCCTATCCCACTGCCCCAGAAAGAATGAACCAGAGGTGCTCGCCTTGGTGTATGCAGCTCAACTGAGAAAACTTGAATTGGCTTTTGCTCCGTTTCCGATCGCATGTGTGTATATGTTCACCTTGCTGTGTGCTCCAGCCCACAATGCCACTCGAAATTGGTGGGGAACGTCCTACAGCTGCTGCTAAAAGATTTGCCTCCTACCAATGTACAAGTGTATAGGTGCTGAGGAACTTTCACACACATACATGAAAATAGGGGATAGGAGTGCAAACTATCACTGAAGCGTAGGAAGAGATGCCTCCTACCGATCTGGAAGTGAAATAGCTGCTCAGGAACTTGCCCACAGATACATAGTAAGATGGGATAGGGCGGCAAATTATACTGAAGTGTAGGATGCCTAATACAAGCTACCACGAGTGATGTAAAATGCTTTACTGCTCTAATTACACGTCGAAATTGTGGAGAAAAAAACCACCATTCGTAAACAACTGGTCATACTGCAACATAAGCACTGGGAATGAAGAAAATACATTATAATAAAACAACTACCATAAAAACTGACCTCAAAAGACCTTATCTCGAGAGAGTGGCAGCAAGTGCATGTGTGTTCACCTCAAAGCGCAGATACAGATAAAACAGCCTAGAACCAATTTGTACCTCCCCTCCTACCTCCCCTCCTACCTCTCTCTCCTCCCCCTGTAGTTAGGGCTACTTGTTTTCCAGATCCTTCTAGCCTGTTATTGATGGTACACAATGAGATCCATATGTTGGCATTGATATAGCGTTTGCAATCTGCAGAAATCAGTCACAGATGGACAAAAGATTCAAGATTAGGACGTTCCCTGCAAGCCATTAAACGTATTTTTCGGAGAGACTACTACCCCTGGAACAATAGCAAAATATCTGACTATTCACCACAGATGAAGAACTGGAAAGTCAGGAGCAGAATGCTTTCAAATGTTCTGGATGTGCCAACACTGTCACAAAGTATTCTCGTATTTATAGGATAAGGTCAGATATTGAAAGATCTCATCAACACCTTGGTGATTACTATCCCAAAAAATGAATAATATCTATAGCAGCACTCTGTCCTCCATTTCGAAATCAGCTGCCCCTTCGTTGAACCTATTGGCTAATGATCCTGAACAAAATTCTACATAGTCCCTCTCTATCCATCTCGTAGCTTTGACTAATCCTCCCTGCAACATTGTCTCCAGTTTAATTTGGAACAGACAGAAGTAAGAGGGTACTATACCTGCTATATTCGATGTCTTTTGAAGGAATAGGACTGAGTACCACATAATCAGTACACTTTGATATTTTGCTTTCAGGAAGACTATAACACGTGTTCCAAACTTGTACAACTGACCGATACTATATAGGCCAGTTTGCAATACTATAGATCCAAGTAGCAACTGATCTGTACAAAATTCCTCCATCATCTACGTCTTTGCCGTCTGTACATAAGGAACCTCGAGCACACACACACACACACACACACACACACACACACACACACACACACACACACACACACAGCTGTTATTCGGTACAGTGGAATGTGTGAAACCTCTACCAGACGCCCTTTGGACTTGAGCTGATAATCGCTACATTCTTGCCTTAAAGGCGTTCTTGACTAGCCTCAACTCACCACGTCCAATCTCAAAGGTAACTAGCGCTCATGACCGTTACAGCGTGTATTTGAAGCAAACCTGATCTGCGTCCTTATAGTGGCGCTACTATCACCACTCTAGCGACTGGCGTGAAATTTGAATAGCCGGCCGCGGTGGTCTCGCGGTTCTAGGCGCGCAGTCCGGAACCGCGCGACTGCTACGGTCGCAGGTTCGAATCCTGCCTCGGGCATGGATGTGTGTGATGTCCTTAGGTTAGTTAGGTTTAAGTAGGTCTAAGTTCTAGGGGACTGATGACCACAGCTGTTAAGTCCCATAGTGCTCAGAGCCATTTGAACCATTTGAAATTTGAATAGACATCATCTTTCAGATGAAGAGAACACAGCTACCAATTTTCGTTTATATAACGAAATTCCTTCTTTGTGTTCAGTGTTCTTTTTGTTTTTCTTTTCTTTTCATCGGTGTAGAAGTTGTGCACTGAAGCGGCAAAGAAACTAGTGTAGGCATGCGCATTCAAATACAGAGATATGTAAACAGGCAGAACACGGCGGCTGCGGTCTGCAACGCCTATAAGACAACAAGTGTCTGGTGCAATTGTTAGATCGGTTACTGTTGTTACAATCGCAGGTTATCAAGATTTAAGTGAGTTTTAACGCGGTGTTATAGTCGGCGCACGAGCGGTGGGACCCAGCATCTCCGAGGTAGCGACGAACTGGGGATTTTCCCGTACAACCATTTCACGAGTGTACCGTGAATATCAGGAATCCGGTAAAACATCAAATCTCCGACATCGCTGCAGCCGGAAAAAGATCCTACAAGAACGGAACCAACGACGATTGAAGAGAATCGTTCAACGTGACAGAAATACAACCCTTCCGCAAACTGCTGCAGCTTTTAATTCGGGACCATCAACAAGTTTCAGCGTGCGAACCATTCAACGAAACATCATCGATATGGGCTTTCAGAGACGAAGGCCCACTCGTGTACCCCTCATTGTTGCAGGACACAAAGCTTTACGCCTCGTCTGGTCCCCACAACACCGACATCGCACTGTTGATGACTGGAAATATGTTGCCTCGTCGGACGAATCTCTTCTCAAAATGTTTCGAACTGATGGAAGTGTAAGGGAATCCATGGACTCTGCATGTCAGCAGGGGACTGTTCAAGCTGGTGGAGGTTCTGTAATGTGGGGCGTGTGTAGTTGGAGCGATGTGGGACCCATGATATGTCTAGATACGACTCTGTCAGGTGACACATACGTAAGCATCCTGTCTGATTAACTGCGCCCATCCATGCCAATTGTGCATTGCAACGGACTTGGGCAATTCCAGCGGGACAATGCGACACCCCCCGTGCCCAGAATTGCTGCTGAGTGGCTCCAGAAACACTCTTTTGTGTGTAAACACTTCCGCCGGCCAGCAAACACCCTAGACATGAACATTATTGAGCATATCTGGGATGCCTTGCAAAGTGCTGTTCAAAAGATCACCACCTCCTCGTCCTCTTACGAATTTATGGACAGTCGTGCAAGATTCATGGTGTCATTTCCCTCCAACACTTCTTCAGACGTTAGTTTAGTGCATGTCACCTCGTGTTGCGGCACTCCTGCGTGCTCGCAGGAGCCTTACACGATATTAGGCAGGCTGTACCAGTTTCTTTGACTCTTCGGTGTAGGATATCTTTAGAAACGCCAGTTTTGTTGACTGTTAGAACGGAGCGGGCTATTGTGCGACACGTCTCTGTCTCATATGAGCCAAAGCATTGTTGTGCATTGTGATGGGCGGGTTCTGCATAAAGTGTCAGCTACTCTTTCGCGAAGTTAGTCGGGATCTGTATTCCAAAAATGAATATAAATACATCGAATTAATGGTCTACAGTTGGTGAGTAGTTTGCTGGATTTCGGGCAAATTTTAATCGTCGTAATGACCCGGAAATACCCCACTCGTTTGATCGGCTTATCAGGTGCAGCTTGTACACCTTTCTCCACCTCTCATCCGGCGTAGTGATACGGCGTGAAGAAGCTGTCCCTCCGTGTTCACAGTATTCCAAGGGGGTACGAGCGCCATCGTTTCTTACTCAGTTATGCATTCCCGTTAATTGTTCGGAATCCATTGTGATGCAATTTTTCATGCCCAATTTTTCCTTCAAAATGTGGAATACAGTCATCTCTGCTAATCCTTGCCGACGGACGGTTCGGCGTTGATTGCTTCTCCGGTATTAAGGAAAGAACAGCCGCTTCGTCTACACTGACCCGGGGATGATTATGGCGGCGAATATTTCTCACATTTTGGCGACCCTCGTTGAAAACTTTTACCCACTTTACGCTGTTCTGTTGGATAATGCAGATACGACGGAAGCCTCTTGACCACTTTAATGACATTTATGTGCTGGACGTCCTCTGGCACATTCAAGTTCTACCCATACCTATTGCTCTTGTTTCGAAAACGTGGCAGCAGTAGACCGTCCACTACACGAGGCTCTTCTTTCCTCCTAACTGCGCATGGGCGTGATGTGAGAAGGGGGAGAGGGGGGTCCATTTGCGCTGAGGTAATGTAGGTGCATGTAACTAAATTGTGGTATAAGCAATATAGTTTCATTCCGTTGTTTTACGTTTCTAAGGCACTGCTGTCACTATTCTAGTTCTAGCCTTCGTAAGTACCGTCTGGATATTAAATAAACAAAAGTGCATATTTTTGAAAGCGTTTTACTGTTGTGAGACTTTAGTTTGTCCCGGCGCATGCATTGTTCAAATAACATATGGGAATTCAGCCGGGTGACGTCGTCGACAGCCGCCGACATTTCGACAGGACTATATCCTGCCATTTTCAATGCAAATCTCTTGCAAGTACGCGCATTGCAATCGAATTGAAAACCTCAGTTTTCAGAGAAGTCCGCGAAGATAAGGCTCACACGTACTGTAAACACTAGCGCCATCACAAACGAAAGCTGACCAATGTCAGGAGATATCGATAGTGAAATTAATAATCAATGGGAGGTAGCATAAACTCTGTTCTTCTGTTTCTTCACAAGTGAGAAAGCAGGATTCCATTCAGAATCTGAACAAAATCCACCATCTCTATTCATAAGGTTACTTGCTAATTTAATTTCAACAACTTCCTTAATAACACTATCCCATTGCTGGAAGTGCATGCCAGAATCTCCGTGTTGTTATATTGCATAGGATGACTTCTGCCAAGACAGTGTTCTGCAATGGCGGATTTTCTCGGCTGTTGTAAGCGTGTGTGACGCTTATGATCAGTATACTGGTCCTCCACAGTCATGATAGTCTGACCAATTTATGATCTGACCAATATAAGACATGCCACGACTACAAGGTATACGTTAGACATCCGCCTCACGCAAACCAAGACCATCCTTTACTGGACCTAAAATGACCCTAATCTTATATGGTGGAATAAAAACACACTTCACGTCATATTTCCGCAAAATACGATCAGTCCTGTTCGAAATACTCAATCGGTAAGGCAAAAAAGCCGTAGACTTTGATGTCACCTCGGTATTATCATCACTTATCCGGTGCACAGCTGGTCGATAGCGCAACGCACGTCTAATCTGTCTTTCATTACAATCATTCTGACGAAGTGTGACTTCGAGATGGGCTAACTCAGCTGTCAAACTCATAGCGTCCGAAATGACAGGGGCGCTGTGAACCAAGGTACACTCCTCCACGTTGAGGCGAATGGTGACAACTGAAGCCTACAGGTGCAAGCCAACGTGTGCAGGTTTCTTATAAACGGTATGTTCCAGCGTGCCATCCTGCTTCCGCCTGACCAATACATCAAGCACGGGAAGACAGCCTTCCATCTCCATTGTGAAACGAATATTAAGATGGATTGAATTCATATGTTTTAAAAAGTCGTTCAAATTTTCATTGCCATGAGACCAAACAACAAGAATATCGTCTACATGTCTGAAAAAACACACAGTTTTCAAAGCCGCCGATTCCAAGGCACGTTCCTCGAAACCTTTCATAAATAAACTGGCAAAAATAAGTGTCAACGGCGTTCCCATTCTCGTCGTAGTACTGGTCAACGAATAAAATGTAAGTGGAAGTCTACACATGTCGAAATAGGTTCCTTAATTCATCGCCATACCTAACCTTAGTCAACCGTAAGGAATCAGGCACAGGAACACGAGCGAAGAGAGAGAGTACATCAAAACGTACTAGAACATCAGAGTCATTCAAACGCATTCGCTCTAATCGACGGTATGATATCCGCCGAGTTCTATAGGGCTCAACAGAGTGTTTTGCTACGTGATATGTCATAGCATTAATGTTACTCGCAATCGAAGAGGAGCACCCTCCTTGTCCATATAACCTATGAGGAACAGTACAATAAGAACTGACACTTTTGATAGTCTCCTGAGGTAAGGAACTATTATTCAGGAAGCTGCTGGTTTTTCTTTCAACATTTTTTTGTGGGGTCAGCACCGATCCCGTGTTACGCTGAATCAGACAGTAAACATTGCATCTTCTGAACGTAATTATGCTTGTCCAAAACAACGGTAATATTGCCTTTGTCCGTAGGTGAAATAATATCTGGATCAACTCTAAGTGAAAGTGAAGCAGCCCTCTCAGCCGCTGTGATATTGCTCTTGGGTGGGCGTGCCCCAGTCAACACACGACATGCCTCTTTCCTAGCCTCCTCTGCAACATCAGGAGATAGTTTAACAACAGTCTGTCCAACAGAACAAATACAATGAAACACTGGCAAACGTTTGGGAGTCGGAGCAAAATTTAAGCCCTTCCCTAGCATAGACAAAGCTGCGTCGTCAAGATTCTCCGTGAGATTTATCACAGATAGTTGAGATATAGTATGAGATTAGTATGTGGCGACGTCTGAACGTTTCCATGGCTCGTAGTCGAATACTATACTGTTACTATGTCGGAAGAAACATTCTATCGTATTTCTGAACAACACAGACACTGCAATATCATACGTCTTCATTAAATGAATGGGTAAGTTGTTAGGGCATATTCCGAGGCATCAAGGTGTAATTGATTTGGTTATGAGAGGAAATTGTCGAAAAGCATAGCTACAGTAACGAAGTTAAAGTGGATGTATGTTGCGAGTATTGATGCAGATATGGAGAGATTTGTGGAGAGAGGCATCAGTCCAAACTTCAGACTGAAGACCATAGGAACAGAGGCTCGTGAACTGAATAAAATTTCGGTATCGGGAAGAAGGGCTATCGGGCATGGTGGCTGGAGTGGGCACAGCAGGTGGTCGTAGACACCTAGCGCTGTTAGAAACTGTTGTAATGGTGTACCAGCAGCCAAACGAGGCACTCTCGAATACACCAAGTTCTTGCGACGTAGGCTTTCGTGGTCAGTATTTACATCCCTTGGCGATTGTTCTTTTATAGGCAACAGGCGGTGGGCTGAGGCAAGCTCCTGCGCTTAGCGTTTTGTCTAACTGGTTCAAATGGCTCTGAGCATTATGGGACTTAACTTCTGAGGTCATCAGTCCCCTAGAACTTAGAACTGCTTAAACCTAACTAACCTAAGGATATCACACATATCCATGCCCGAGGCAGGATTCGAACCTGCGACCTTTGCGGTCGTACGGTTCCAGACTGTAGCGCCTAGAACCGCTCGTCCACTCTGGCCGGCGCGTTTCGTCTCTCAAGGCTGGTATGGGGTGCCACTGGCATACATCACGTTCGCCTCTGGTGGCATAGATGTTAAACTGGAAATGAATAAACTGATGTAGTGTCTATTGGGAATCCGCTCAGCCCAGCTGTAGGGAATTTCTATTCGGAAAACTTGGAGCAACACTCCGACCGGCCAAGAATACATACAGCGGTACGTTGACAACACTTAGTTATATGACGTCATGAAAAATACGAAGTCTCAGAATTTAAAATTTTTCTCATTGGCATTAATACATAAAACTTTTATAAATGAATATGTGTAGAACCACCTACTTGTCAAAGGGGTGGGAGTGAAAATAGTGCAGGCCTCGACGCACCAATACCCATACTTTAGCCACCCATTACTTGAGCATCAGAGCACTTAGTGACTTGCAGCAAACTTCGGGAAATGTGATGTCATAAATACTGAGAAGCGTGAAAAACTGCTGCATAATGCAAGACGTTTAAATTTATTACTGCGTTCCTATTAATTCTATTCGCAACACATTTCGCAGACAGTATCTACATATGTTGCTGAATGTATCTATGTCATTGTGTGAGGGGAAGGAGATGGAGAGAGAGAGGGGGTAGGAGAAGATGGACGGAAAGAGCGGGAAGGAGGAGATTGAGTTAGAATGGAACGGAGATGGACGGAGGGGGAAGGAGCGGACAGAAGGAGGGGAGAGAAGAAGGTGGACAGGAAGGAGGAGAAGGAGGAGGAGGAGAAGGAGGAGCAGTTGGGTGGAGAGAGGGGCACCAAGAAATGGGCAATGAGTCGGAAAGGGGGGAGGGATGCATGAGATGGACAGAGAGGAGGTGAAGGAGGAGATGGACAGAGAGAGGGGAGAGGAGGAGATGGACTAATAGAAGATTGGAATAATTACATACAGGAGCGACAGAAAGTACTCAGCTAGTTCTAATATAAAGTTTACACTCGAAAGATAGAAAGCCATGTTTCATTTTAGGATACATAGGAACTTAGAAAAACTGGCGGAACTTTAGGGCACAAAATCGACAGAAAGCCCCTTCGCTCGGACATACACCTTCGTAAATTTACAGTCATCGTCCCAAGCGGTAAATAGGAGTAATGAAGATACTTGTACGAAGAAAACGAATTAATATTGGACGAAATGGCTGTTTTGACAAAAAGATAAATCGGATACTACATCTTAACCTGCAGGTTCTAGCGAAAAAGAACCTATTGTGTCTCACTGTTTAGAGGCACAAAACGCGTGGGTGTTTTCAGCTCGTTACTAAATGCAAATAAGTAGGAGGCCGAGTTGATAGGAGCTGAAGAAGTCCAGGTTGCAATAATATGCGGTACGGCACACTGTTAGAGAGAAGGATTATTACTCAAGAAACACATTGTACAATGAAAATTACTTATCTTCAGTAGTTTGTAGGACAGCAGTTGCGCCTATGAACCAAATCTCGAAACATGGAATACCATGAACTAATACAACATATTCTCAGGGACTAAGCCTTATGGGCCCTCCTCAGAGAATCAATGCAAACATTACAGAACTGGCTGAGGGCCGATTATGGAAGTGCGTCTGCCTAGGTTGAAATCTAGCTGAGAAGTGAACGAGGCACACTCCAGTTCCGTCGAGCAGCACAGCCCGCTAGAGTGGGCTGTGCTCGGCAGACGACGGGCTGCCAACCTTGCGTTGGCGCGGCGTTGTAGTAGTATCTGTGGCAATGATACTACAGAACCAGCTAAGGAAATGTTTTCTTCCCATTCATAATAACAGTCACAGATCGTATCAGCAGACTGCTAAGAAGACACAGTGTTAATACGATGTGCAGACCGACAAACGAGGTGCATGAATATTTGAACGCTGTGAAGAACCTGTTGTTGTTGTTGTGGTCTTCAGTCCTGAGGCTGGTTTGATGCAGCTCTCCATGCTACTCTATCCTGTGCAAGCTTTTTCATCTCCCAGTACCTACTGCAACCTACATCCTTCTGAATCTGCTTAGTGTACTCATCTCTTGGCCTCCCTCTACGATTTTTACTCTCCAAGCTGCCCTCCAATACTAAATTGGTGATCCCTTGATGCCTCAGAACATGTCCTACCAACCGATCCCTTCTTCTGGCCAAGTTGTGCCACAAACTTCTCTTCTCCCCAATCCTATTCAGTACTTCCTCATTAGTTATGTGATCTACCCATCTAATCTTCAGCATTCTTCTGTAGCACCACATTTCGAAAGCTTCTATTCTCTTCTTGTCCAAACTATTTATCGTCCATGTTTCACTTCCATACATGGCTACACTCCATACAAATACTTTCAGAAATGACTTCCTGACACTTAAATCTATACTCGATGTTAACAATTTTCTCTTCTTCAGAAACGCTTTCCTTGCCATTGACAATCTACATTTTATACCCTCTCTACTTCGACCATCATCAGTTATTTTGCTCCCCAAATAGCAAAACTCCTTTACTACTTTAAGTGTCTTATTTCCTAATCTAATTCCCTCAGCATCACCCGACTTAATTAGACTACACTCCATTATCCTTGTTTTGCTTTTGTTGATGGTCATCTTATATCCTCCTTTCAAGACACTGTCCATTCCATTCAACTGCTCTTCCAAGTCCTTTGCTGTCTCTGACAGAATTACAATGTCATCTGCGAACCTCAAAGTTTTTATTTCTTCTCCATGAATTTTAATACCTACTCCAAATTTTTCTTTTGTTTCCTTTACTGCTTACTCAATATACAGATTGAACAACATCGGGGAGAGGCTACAACCCTGTCTTACTCCCTTCCCAACCACTGCTTTCCTTTCATGTCCCTCGACTCTTATAACTGCCATCTGGTTTCTGTACAAATTGTAAATATCCTTTCGCTCCCTGTATTTTACCCCTGCCACCTTTAGAATTTCAAAGAGAGTATTCCAGTCAACATTGTCAAAAGCTTTCTCTAAGTCTACAAATGCTAGAAACGTAGGTTTGCCTTTCCTTAATCTTTCTTCTAAGATAAGTCGTACGGTCAGTATTGCCTCACGTGTTCCAATGTTTCTACGGAATCCAAACTGATCTTCCCCGAGGTTGGCTTCTACTAGTTTTTCCATTCGTCTGTAAAGAATTCGTGTTAGTATTTTGCAGCTGTGACTTATTAAACTGATAGTTCGGTAATTTTCACATCTGTCAACACCTGCTTTCTTTGGGATTGGAATTATTATATTCTTCTTGAAGTCTGAGGGTATTTCGCCTGTTTCATACATCTTGCTCACCAGATGGTAGAGTTTTGTCAGGACTGGCTCTCCCAAGGCCGTCAGTAGCTCCAATGGAATGTTGTCTACTCCGGGGGCCTTGTTTCGACTCAGGTCTTTCAGTGCTCTGTCAAACTCTTCACGCAGTATCATATCTCCCATTTCATCTTCATCTACAACATCTTCCATTTCCATAATATTGTCGTCAAGTACATTTGGAGATAAGAGAACGACTTGTATGAATATCAAGAGCTCAGATGGAAACCCAGTTCTAAGCAAAGAAGGGAAAGCAGAAAGGTGAAGAACCTACGCCCAATAATTATCACACAGGAATATACAAAATTCCTTGCAAATGAGATGAAGTATGTGTAGGACATACTAAAAGAAGTGCTAAAACCCGGCTTCAAGAGCACGAAAGCAATTGTTGTCTGGGAAACATGGATAATTTAACAGTACCAGATCATGTACTGAGAGGATGCTACGATGTGCAGAAACGCCATGGAAATTCAAAAAATAGATAGCAACTTTAACAAAAAAGAAGAAGGTCTGAAACTAGATAATCTTTGAGCCTTAATGGTAAATAAAACAAACAGCATCAGCTCTTTTATGGAACAAGCTCCTTAACAAGATCTTCGGCGGCAGTCTGATGAGGTCACGACCCGATTGTTGCGCTACTAGCTACAAATAGTTCGGCCAGCTGAGCTTGTTGGTCTTTGAAAATCAACGCACAAAGTCTTTATAGATTTAAAGTATGTCACCACAATTAAGAGACGAAATCATACCTTAGATTGCAGCCTAGAAAGGAATGTGTAACGCTGGCTTTGCTTCGACCAGTGTGGATTTTTAACGGTTTTTAAAATTACAAGTAAAATGTTCGCGAAATAAGGCCGTATAACACTGAAGAGGGCAAGAGAACACCAAAGTCATGCAAACCTAAGTTTTGGAATTAATGAAATAGAATCAAGTTCTCCTGCTTTGTCAAATTCCTTCAATTGATTAAATACCCCTTATCTTCATGTAAATGACTCATCAATTGACTGCATACTTGTAATCTTCATGGAAATGACTCATCAGATCCAAAAGTCTTTGTTGGACAGCGGAAAAATTTGATGACATGTGGCCTCTTAATATTTAGTTTCAGTGCAATGAAATGACTGTGATAATGGGACTTCGTGAAAAACATTAGATTGTAGGCTCGACTTGTAGAAAAGAATTTGCATTAACGACAGTGCGCCTATGGTTTATCATCGTTGCAACTAGCAACTACCAGGGAATTTAACAGGCTGAAATGTTAACTTCAGACTTCCATATTATTAATGAAAAGGACCAATCACATCACTAGAGAAATAACGTACACTAGTGGCCTTTAAAATTGCTACACCACGAAGATGGCGTGCTACAGACGCGAAATTTAACCCACAGGAAGATAATGCTGTGATATGCAAATGATTAGCTTTTCAGAGCATTCACACAAGGTTGGCGCCGGTGGCAACACCTACAACGTGCTGACACGAGGAAAGTTTCCAACCGATTTCTCATACACAAACAGCAGTTGACCGGCGTTTTCTGATGAAACGTTGTTGTGATGCCTCGTGTAAGGAGGAGAAATGAGTACCATCACCTTTCCGACTTTGATAAAGATCGGATTGTAGCCTATCGCGATTGCGGTTTATCGAATTGCGACATTGCTGCTCACATTGGTCGAGATCCAATGACTGTTAGCAGAATATGGAATCGGTGGGTTCAGGAGGGTAATACGGACCGCCGTGCTGGATCCCAACGGCCTCGTATCACTAGCAGTCGAGATGACAGGCATCTTATCCACATGGCTGTAACGGATCGTACAGCCACGTCTCGATCCCTGAGTCAACAGACGGGGATCTTTGCAAGACAACAACCATCTGCACGAACCGTCCGACGACGTTTGCAGCAGCATGGACTATCAGCTCGGAGACCATGGCTGCGGTTACCCTTGACGCTGCATCACAGACAGGAGCGCCTGCAATTGTGTACTCAACGACGAACCTGGGTGCACGAAAGGCGAAACGTCATTTTTCAGATGAATCCAGGTTCTGTTTACAGCATCATGATGGTCGCATCCGTGTTTGACTACATCGCGGTGATCGCACATTGGAAGCGCGTATTCGACATCGCCATATTAGCGCATCACGCGGCGTGATGGATGGAGTGCCATTAGTTACTCGTCTCGGTCACGTCTTGTTCGCATTGGCAGTACTTTGAACAGCGGACGTTACATTTCAGATGTGTTATGACCCGTGGCTCTACCCTTCATACGATCCCTGCGAAAACCCTACGTTTCAGCAGGATAATGCATGACCGCATGTTGCAGGTCCTGTACGGGCCTTTCTGGATACAGAAAATGTTCGACTGCTGCCCTGGCCAGCACATTCTCAAGATCTCTCACCAATTGAAAACGTCTGGTCAATGGTGACCGAGCAACTGGCTCGTCACAGTACGCCAGTCACTACTCTTGATGAACTGTGGTATCGTGTTAAAGCTGCATGAGCACCTGTACATGTACACGCCATACAAGCTGTGTTTGACTCAATGGCCAGACGTATCAAGGCCGTTATTACGGCCAGAGGTTGTTGTTCTGGATACTGATTTCTCAGGATCTATGCAGCCACATTGCGTGAAAATGGAATCACATGTCAGTTCTAGTATAAAATATTTGTCCAATGAATACCCGTTTATCATCTGCATTTCTTCTTGGTGTAGCAATTTGAATGGCCAGTGGTGTATTAAGCTCATACCTGTTGTTATTCAAGAAAGATTACAGCGCGTAAAAGGTACGTGACGTTCCAGGAAAGTGGTAGGAACAGCAAGAGTAAGCAAGAAGAAGAAGGTTTACCGTACTTCACTTTCTTTATCGGGAATGGTGAATTAGGTGTCAGTGGGCCCTGATTTAAATCAAGGGGGAAAGTTGAAAACTTGTGCCGGACCAGGATTCGAACCCGGGTCTCCTGGTTAATAGGCAGATGCACTGATCACTTTTTTTAATTTTTTTATTTTCTATTTTTTCCCTCCCTTCTCCCCTCACAGCCCTTCCTTGCGCTCTTCAAAGGTGCCTTCATCGGTGACCTTCACTGCCCTAGTTAGATTGGAACGAAAATATCATGTTCCAACAAAGGGTGATTCATAATCTTCTGACCTTTACAGCAGTAAAGAACGAAATCAAGAAATAAATCGCATGAAATTATATTGTAAGTGTCCTTCAGAGTCCACGTGCCGTGACGAGAGTTCCTTTTTGCGAACTGAACCTGCTTGATGTATAGCAAAACAGAAAGTGTATTTCTTCATAATGCAAATTTACAAAAGAATTTTTTGACGTACTGCTCTTCTTAAAGCCCAATAAAGAACGAAGAATAAAACACGTTAGCAGCAGATAGACGAATTGACAGTCCGTCATAAGAGTTGAAAGCCTGTGGCGTTGCTTGGTTATCAGACAGGAAATAAAATATTCACTGGACGCTGCACAAAAATCATAATCGTTATCGAATCACTTCGTTGAAAACGTTTTTCTGTCGATAACAGAATAATCGTCTTCGAAATCTAAAATTCCTGACGGAAGTACTGAATACAAAATAACATAACCTGGCAGCAGACATTCTCGCTACAAATGTTTTCCTCCGGAGGTTGCATGCTGTTTGGAAATAAAAGGCCCCTTAAATAAACGAAACAGAAGTTATATTTGAAAAAAGAGACAGCATTGGTCGTATATATTTTACTATTGCAAAATCGATTTTCTGTCACTGAGTGACCATCTTCAGTGCTATATTGTATAACTTAAATTGGGATGCACTGTTGTCACTAAGCTTACGGCAATCACATAGTTTCTTCCAGCTGTTCTACAGGTCCAGTCGTAGGCAGTATCATTCAGTAGACAGGCCGCCTATCTCCAAGACACAAAGAGACATGTATTGGAATGTGCACCACACCCAGCAAGTCCAGAACACTTTTGAGACAAGTTGCGTATGTCTATTTTACTGTTAGTACTCTTGCAATAATGTGTTACACAGCGAAAAATCTCAGCACATGAAGCACAGAAAAGTAAATAAGGACTTCGGACAGCACAGTAAATCATGAAATCAGTTTAAATGAAGGGAAAAGATGACACAAAAGAAAAAATAGACCGAGTAAATTATAGCACCATATCACTATACGCTTTTGGCAATGGTATTTTCAGGAAATTCTACATCTACATCTACATGGATACCCTGAAAATCTGCAGAGGGTTTCCAACCACCTTCACAATTACGGTATATCGATAATTTTTACTTATGGACCGTCTGACAGCAACTGAATAAAACACAATTTTAGTGCCATACGCGTTTCGCCTTTATTTTCTGCAAGGCATCATCAGTGGCAGGTTGCGTGGACAATTTCTTACATATTACGCTCCTGTTGCATTTTTGGTGTTGTTCTTCCTCTTATGAATGCAAATTTGCGGTTTTTTCCCACATTCCACAGCTCTATGAACTGAACACTTGTTTCAATGCAAAAAATGCAGGTGGAGCAGCTCTTGGAGCGAATGGTGTGGCCTGCGAATTGCCCCGACTTAAATCCCATGTAGCACGTGTGAGAAGCGCTGAGGACACGTGTTACAGCGCGACCACATCCAGCAACGACGATCCAGCAGTCGTCAGTTATGTTCGTTGAGGAATGGAAGGCTGCTTACTAACTTGGTGAGCATGGGAGCACTTTCCATACCATGCATTGCCTTTCACGGTGATCGCACACGCTAATAAGAACCACGTCCTGCATTTTGTAATGTCCAAGGGAAATCACAAACCGCAGTGACTTTAGTACCTTTATTGGGTTTGAACAAAAGTGTCATTTTTGTTCGTCTCATTGCGTAGTAATTTCAGTTAGGTTCTGTACTAAATTTCAATAATTCTTACTACGTATGCTCACGTTTCGTCGAGCTATGTTACTTGGCTGTGACACATCACGTGAAAGTTACTTTCCTCCTTGAGTTTTGTACTCCAATGTATAATCAACAAGGATACCAGGTTCTGCCAAAGCTGAAGCAGCAGTTCACAACGCCGCATTTAACTTGTTTGTCATCTAGTTTTAAGTAACTGATTGCCTTACTTCAACGCTACTAGGCAAAGATAGTCTGTTTCCACCCTGACTCTCGGGAATGTTACCCAATTTACCAAAGTCGGCAGTACATATGATATTTCATGGCGCAGTGGGTGTAGGTATAAACCCCAGGCGTGAAATTTGCGACCTGGTCAGAAGCTATCGTATTTTCCATGTTAAGACACTTTTTCATGAGGCCTTCGAAAATAAAATCCCTCTGATTAATTCATAGCTATGAATATAAATTTTACATAACAACTCGTAAGATGTTGCACACTTTTAACATTTCTCTTGTCCTATTGGTCTTCCCTATCTGTAAATAACTAATGGGCAGGCAGTGCTGTATTTAATTATTGCATTACTTACTTTATGGGGTGTAATGGTTGTAAAACTGAATGCTCAGCGAAGCCAGCAGCTGTTATGTCCAATGAGCTTAATAGGGTTCAGGAGAATAAAAACAGCACTCAGTTTTCTTTTAATTCCGCGTTGTTTATTCTTCCCTGTGGCCCGGTGGCAACGTTAGCGTATTTCCTAGCTGCTTGCTGTTGTCGGTTCTCACATTTCGCATAGTGCCAGAATGGTTAGTAAATACTCGTGTTTGAAGACAGGTGTCGTTGCTTAAGGTAAGTCGGCGTTACCACCATGGAGCGCCGTCTGTTGAGAAGTCGATAAAACAAATGAATCGCTTATTTCTAGAAGAGAACGACTCACGTTTGATAAATTACTGAGGAGGAAGAAAAAAACATTCCACAACCTTGTTCAACAATTTAATGGCGAGTTTCTCTCTGTTGCATGAAACAATTTATTTACTGTAATGAGTTACGCTAATAATACCGAGTTTGAAAAGTTTACCTTCTACGGTGATTTGAATCAGGTGGAGTTATTCTTTTATAGCAATAAATGAGGAAGCAAATATATTTTAGGAGCTTTGTTTAAATAACGTTTAATGGATGACAGTATTTCGACTCCAATAAATGTAAATAATCATGATATGAAGTACACTTAAATGGTAACCAGAAAACGTAGTATTTCTGGACCTAAACCAATAACTATGTTTAATATTATTTTTATAGTGCTATTTTTTCACAAAGCTGCCATACGTTTACACAAAAACGAATACAAAACATGTTACAGAAAATTACTGGTTCTAGTCACTTTTCAGTAGTCTTCATCCATTTCTCTTATATGCTACGTCTCCAGCTCGTTATAAAGACTTGATTCTGACGACCCGTAACATACTTCTGCAGTCTTCTTCTTGATTACGGGCAATCTACCACCATATTCTTCTAGATCTACATCTACATAGATGCTCCGCAAGCCACCTTAAGGTACTTGGTGGATGGTACCCTGTTCCACTACTAATCATTTTCTTTCCTATTACATTCGCAAATAGAGCGAGGGAAAAACGACTATCTACACTACTCGGCACTAAAACTGCTACACCAGGAAGAAATGCAGATGATAAACGGTTATTCATTGGACAAATATATATTATACTAGAACTGACATGTGATTACATTTTCACGCAATTTGGATGCATAGATCCTGAGAAATCAGTACCCAGAACAACCACCTCTGGCCGTAATAACGGCCTTGATACGCCTGGGCATTGAGTCAAATAGAGCCTGGATGGCGTGTACAGGTACAGTTGCCCATGCAGCTTCAACACGATACCACAGTTCATCAAGAGTAGTGACAGGTGTATTGTGACGAGTCAGTTGCTCGGCCACCATTGACCAAACGTTTTCAATTGGTGAGAGATCTGGAGAATGTGCTGGCCAGGGCAGCAGTCGAACATTTTCTGTATCCAGAAAGGCCGTACAGGACCTTCAACATGCAGTCGCGCATTATCCTGCAGAAATGTAGGGTTTCGCAGGGATCGTATGAAGGGTAGAGCCACGGGTCGTAACACATCTGACAAGGGGAGGCCGCCAATTGTGAAATTCAGATTCGGTTCATACTGCGCATAATAAAAGCTCATGGCCAGAGTTGTAATGTGGCAAAGCACCAAGATGCACTTCTCAGCCGTTGTCGAGAAAATCGACAGTTAAAAGAAACCGTTGCGGTGAAATACTCTCTACGATTATTAATTTTCTACACCGTAGTGGTGCAGCGGTAAGCGGTCGAATTCGTAATCTGAAGGTCGCCGGATCGATTCTCGCGCCATGCTACCTTTTTTTTTAAGTATTTGTTTTTTGTAATTCAAATATATATATATATATATATATATATATATATATATATATATATATATATATATATATATATAATTCCCGGCAATCAGTTGCAACAATTATGCATATAATAAGTTGTTGAAAGTCGTTTGTCGTGGAAAAACTGGCGACTTCGAACATCATTATGTTTCCCGCAAAGTTGTATTTCACAAATGTTATTAATTATCTTCATAATGTTAACCACGTATAGTTAACGGAAGACGTAGAAACGACATTCCGAAACGATTACGTATAGCGTAAGTCAAACGTTCGAATTAGAATAGAGACCCCACGAACACAAACTTGCTGTGGCAGGTATGAAATATAAACTCCGTTACTCGCTCGTTACACTTGAAGGACAGATGTTGAATGGGCCGAAACGAGCCGCCGCATAACAGCGTAGTTGCCTGCTAACTTCGAAAGAAGGTAGATGCGGTCCCTAGCGCAACTTATTACATCGTCGAAAATCAGTGCGGACGGGAGAGCTTTGGTACACCCTGTTAAACAAATGGAAAAATGGAGGCGGTACAATTGGAGAGCGATCCGCCTTCACCAACATGCATAAGCAATTCATTAATATTATATATATATATATATATATATATATATATATATATATAAAAATTACAAAAACTAATAATAAAAAAATTGCATAGCGCGAGATTCGAACCGGCGACCTTTGAATTACGAACCCCAGCGCTTACCGTAGAGAGTATTTCACCGCAACGGTTTCTTTTAACTGTCGATTTTCTCGTCAACGGCTGAGAAGTGCATCTTGGTGCTTTGCCACATTACACCTCTGGCCATGAGCTTTTATTACGCGCAGTATGAATCGAATCTGAATTTCACAATTGGCGGCCTCCCCTTGTGAAATGTAACGTCCAGTGTTCAAAGTTCCACCAATGCGAACAAGAGGTGACCGAGACGTGTAACCAATGGCACCCCATACCATCACGCCAGGTGATATGCCAGTATGGCGATCACGAATACACGCTTCCAATGTGCGTTCACTGCGATGTCGCCAAACACGGATGCGAGCATCATGATGCTGTAAACAGAACCTGGATTCATCCGAAAAAATGGCGTTTTGCCAGTCGTGCACCCAGGTTCGTCGTTAAGTACACCATCGCAGGGGCTCCTGCCTGTGATGCATCGTCAAGGGTAACCGCAACCATGGTCTCCGAGCTGATAGTCCAAGCTGCTGCAAACGTCGTCGAACTGTTCGTGCAGATGGTTGTTGTCTTGCAAAGGTCCCCGTCTGTTGACTCAGGGATCGAGACGTGGCTGCACGATCCGTTACAGCCATGTGGATAAGATGCCTAACATCTCGACTACTAGTGATACGAGGCCGTTGGGATCCAGCACGGCGGTCCGTATTACCCTTTTGAGCCCACCGATTTCATATTCTGCTAACAGTCAATGGATCTCGACCAACGCGAGCAGCAATGTCGCGATACGATAAACCGCAATCGCGATAGGCTACAATCCGATCTTTATCAAAGTCGGAAAGGTGATGGTACTCATTTCTCCTCCTTACACGAGGCATCACAACAACGTTTCATCAGAAAACGCCGGTCAACTGCTGTTTGTGTATGAGAAATCGGTTGGAAACTTTCCTCGTGTCAGCACGTTGTAGGTGTCGCCACCGGCGCCAACCTTGTGTGAATGCTCTGAAAAGCTACTCATTTTCATATCACAGTATCTTCTTCCTGTCTGTTAAATTTCACATCTGTAGCACGTAATCTTCGTGGTGTAGCAGTTTTAATGGCCAGTAGTGTATATGCCTCCCTATGAGCCGTAATTTCTCGTGTCTATTCTTCGTGGTCCTTACGCACAATGTATGTTGGCGGCAGTAGAATCGTTTGGTAGTCAGCTTCAAATACTGGTTCTCTAAATTTTCTCAATAGTGTTTCTCGAAAAGAACGTCGCCTTCCCTCCAGGGATTCCCATTTGAGTTCCTGAACCATCTCCGTAACACCTGGGTGTTGTTAGAACGTAAAGGCAACAAATCTAGCAGCCCGCCTAGAATTGCTTCGATGTCTTCCTTCAATCCCATCTGGTACGGATCCCAAACACTCGAGCAGTACTCAAGAATATGTTCGCCCCAGCGTCCTATATGCGATCTCCTTTACAAGTCAACCACTCTTTCCTAATATTCTCCCAAAAAATACCTTCCCTACCACAGTTCTCATATGCTCGTTCCATTTCATTTCGCTGTGGAACGTTACACCCCGACATTTAAGGGACTTGATTGTGTCGAGCAGGACATTACAGGGTTGTTCTTCCTACTCACCCTCTTTGTCTTACATTTTTCCACATTTAGAGCTAGCCGCCATTCATCACACGAAATGGAAATTTTACGTATGTCCTCTTGTATCTTCCTAAGTCACTCAACTTCGACAGCTTACCGTACACTACAGCATCATCATCAAATAATCACAGCCGGCCGCGGTGGCCGAGCGGTTCTAGGCGCTCAGTCCGGAACCGCGCGACTGCTACGGTTGCAGGTTCGATTCCTGCCTTGGGCATGGATGTGTGTGATGTCCTTAGGTTAGTTAGGTTTAAGTAGTTCTAAGTTCTAGGGTACTGATGACCACAGCAGTTAAGTCCCATAATGCTAAGAGCCATTTGAACCATTTCAATTAATCACAGATTATCACTCACCTTGTCCGTCATATCGTTTATGTATATAGAAAACAACAGTGGTCCCATCACATTTCCCTGGGGCATTCCTGGCGATATCCGTGTTCTGATGAACGCTCGCCGTTGAGGACAACATACTGGAGGGTTCTACTACTTTACAAGTCTTCGGTCCACTCACATATCTCTGAACTTATTCTATATTCTCGTACCTTCGTTAACATCTGCAGTGGAACACCGTGTCAAAAGCTTTACGGAAATCTAAAAATGTGGAAACTGCCTTTTGCCCTTCAGCCATTGTTCGTAATATATCATATGAGAAACGTGCAAGCTGAGTTTCACACGACTCATGCTTTCTAAAACTATACTGATTCGTAGACACGAGCTTCTCAGTCTCTAGAAAGTTTATTATATTCAAACTGAGAATATATTCAAGGATTCTGTAGCAAACTGAAATTAGGGATATTGATCCATAATTTTGCAGAATCATTCTTTTACCTTCTTTTATAATGGAGTCACCTTCGTTTTTTTCCTGTCGCTTGGGGCTTTGTGCCTGGCTAGAGATCCACGATAAATGCGGGCTAGTTAAGGGGCCAGTGCCGTAGAATATTCTTTGTAAAATCGAATTGGGATTCCATCCGGACCTGGTCATTAAGCTGCTTTCAAATCTATCAGCTTTTTTTCTTATTCCAGGAATGCTTATTACTATGTCTTTTGTTTGAAGAAGACCAATGTTCTTTTTAGGAAAATATGACTTGGGTTTCACTAATGTAACTTAGAGTCCTCCGATACAGGGCTTAGCAAGCACCTGCCTTTTGTTTCTGGAACTGTACTCGTGGCACAGAAGTTAATGAGGAGCAAACGATACTTTGTCCCGTTTTCTAGTGCCTCTCCCCATTGTGTCAGTGAAGATGACAACCTTTCTGTATAAAAGAACCCACAATATTATAAAATTTCTATATTCAAGTGATCTGGATTCGGTGATAAGTGACATATATTGAGCTGGAATAAGCACTCGATCGCACATTCGTAGCTTCCTTTTCACGACACCTAAGTCGCGGTGAGAAAGAGAGCACTCCGATGGGTTCAAATGGCTCTGAGCACTATGGGACTTAACATCTATGGTCATCAGTCCCCTAGAACTTAGAACTACTTAAACCTAACTAACCTAAGGACAGCACACAACACCCATCCATCACGAGGCAGAGAAAATCCCTGACCCCGCCGGGAATCGAACCCGGGAACCCGGGCGTGGGAACCGAGAACGCTACCGCGCGACCACGAGATGCGGGCACTCCGACGGGGAAAGAGTTGTAGATCTTATCAAATGTGCCACTGTCTGTTGAGAATGACAGCACTTTCATAACAATATAACTGCGATTTTGGCCACTTTTACAACAGTATGAGTGCGATTTTGGCCACCGTATGCATTGCTGAAAAAGTGGAATTTTGCTATGGGGACAAAGTACACAATATAGCAGCATAAACAGGCGCACACTTCGTTGGGACCTTTCTTACCTTGGCCCTTTTTATAAGAATAATAAGTACATCTGTTTTTATGTTGTGTGTCTGAAAAACCTATAGCATATTGAAAAGTAATCAGGGTTACCATCATTTCGTTTTATTGGGTTTTTTTTTATTTTCGCCGTTATTTGTAGCTCCAGGGTCTGAGATGTTCATGTTGATATTATAGGTGGAATAGTTAATCAAAGTTTTCAACAAAAGTCACCGACCGGTTCAGCATTTTTCCACATCTGCCACAAGTTCGTTTCTAAAACGTGACAACTCCTGGAATTGTCCCCTATTAGAAACAATTGTCGATTTAAATCTGATCTATAGAAGCAACAAAATAATGATGGCCTCCAATTATAATTCAATAGATGCATCTATGTCTCAAGAAACCTAAACCGACAAAATTGGTTTTAAAATTTTTGAGGAGTTATCCCCTTTAATTTATAAGAGATTCAAAATGAAACTTCCCCTTTGAATGTAAAGAAATGTGAAACATTCCCTTTGAACGTAAAGAAATATGAAAATTCCCCTTTGAATTCAAAGAAAGACTGTGCTGGTAAACTTCTACGTCAGTTGATACAGAAACAGCTTAGTAAAACTGAACGTACTCACACAGTTTTCTCTTTACTTATTCTGATCATTTCTAAACTGACACACAATATTTCAGCACAGCGCAATCTGACTTTTAATAATCCTTACAAAAGAATAGCCCTGACTAACAGTAACCTATCCTTCACGAACCACTTATCTCACCAAAATCTTCGTTACTCGAACTACTGCAATACAGCGAGCGCCAATATTTCCAGCTAAATAAAAGATTATAACTACTAAGGCACTAACTACTGATAGGCATATGGTTAGCAAAAGAAAGATTTTGATAGAGAACAAACAATGTATTTACCTTAATAGTATTCAAAAGTCATAATATATATATAAATTCTTGACATCTAATTTGACAATTTTCCTCTTTCTGACGGACACACGTCTAGATCGTCAACTCACATTAACATCTCAAAACTTTGACATCTCTCTCCCCACATCCACCAATGCTGGCGGCTCACCTCCAACTGCCCAACGCTACGCGCTGTTCACATCCAACTGCCCAACACTACACTAGCGAATATTCCGACAATGAGTCCAACCAGCCACAGACTGCATATAGCGCAGTTAGCGATTTTAATACAAAGCGCTACATGGCGTCACCTACATAAAAACCTAAACAACCTACTTACAAAATGTGACAATAATATGAATGATAGTTCCTGCAGACATTTCAGTAAATTATACTACGCCGTTTTGCCATGAAAAACTGCAGTAGCCTTTTGCTGTTGGGATAGAAAATGCGTTACGAGGTAAGTTGTAAGAGGAACGATAGTCAGGATTCCCAGCAGATACTTTTACCGAATAAATCACTGAAAAATTGCACGATGTAATTCTCGCTGATCGTTCAAGGGAAGTACGCGGAATATTAGTGTCGGGAGGAGCGGTGAGTATCACCTTGCTTGCCATTTAATGTTGGAACACAATGAAGACGGCATGCAAAGAATCTCAGATTGTCAAGAAGTGTATTACACGCTTGGGTATCCAGGTAATTCGCATTTCAGCGTAACCGCACAAACTAGGCAGAAATTAGCACCTGAGAGAGGGACAGACAACACAACTTGTTCCTCACCTAGAAACTGCATTTTAATGAGTGTTTGTAATGAGATTATGTTATGCCCCGTGTTGGAAGGAGAAACTTCCACCAGAATGTGTCGGAATTCCGCAGCGGTAGCTATCTAGTCTATCGACACCGCAGTATATCGTGCCACAAATTTCCTGGTCACGGTAGTTGGGATGCAATTATTGTCATGCGAATATGGAATCGCTGGGGCAGAATGGACACACTCAACTCTACGCGGGATCCCATTGTCCCGGTGTGGCTGGTGCCAGAGAGGACAGGCAAACAGCTCGCCCGACTGTTCAGTCAAGGCAGTTACCTCGAGTCGGGAAATACGCTTGCAGCAAGGCAGATATGCGGGACGGCAGTGCGACGACGTCTGGAGCACCACTGTGACTGTTGCTGCAGCGTCTCGGTTCTGCATCAGCATCACGACGGACGTATGCTTAAGTGGATGCTAAGAGGCGAACAACCTTTCCAGATCCCATTCGTTATCGTCATTCACTGAGGGGACAGAAGTGATAGGATGCCTCCTAATATCGTGTCGGACCTCCTTTAGCCCGGCGTGGTGGCATGGACTCACCAAGTCGTTAGAAGTGTCCTGTAGAAATATTGATCCGTGCTGCCTCTACAGCCGTCCATAAATGCGAAAGTGTTGTCGGTGCATGGTTTTGTGCATGAACTGACCACTCGATTATGTCCCATAAATGTTCGATGTGATTCATGTCGCGCAGCCATTTGCTCGACTTGTCCAACAACTGACCACTCGATTATGTCCCATAAATATTCGATGTGATTCATGTCGCGCAGCCATTTGCTCGACTTGTCCAACAATATTCTTCAAACCAATTGCGAACAATTGTGGCCCGGTGATATGGAGCATTGTCATCCATAAAAATTCCTTCGTTGTTTGGTAATATGAAGTCCATGAACTGCTGCAAATGGTCTCCAAGCAGCCGAATATAACCATTGGCACTCGATGATCGGTTCAATTGGACCTGAAAACCCAGTCCATTCCATGTAAACACAGCCCACACCATTATGGAGCCACCAACAGCTTGCACAGTGCCTTGTTGACAACTTGCGTGCATAGCTTCGTGGGCACTGACCCTAGCAGACACGTTCGTCGTACGTCCCACGTTGATTTCTGCGGTTATTTTCCATCAGTGTTGCTTGTCTGTTAGCACTGACAGCTCCACGTAAACGCCGCAGCTCACGGTCGTTAAGTGAAGGCCATCGGCCTCTGCATTATCCGTGGTGAGAGGTAATGCCTGAAACATGGTATTCTCGGCACACTCTTGATGCTGTGGATCTCGGAATATTGAATGCCCTTATGATTTCCTGGAATATCCCCTGCTCCTAGCTCCCGCTACCATTCCGCGTTCGAAGTCTGTTAATTCACGTTGTGCAGCCGTAATCACGTCAGAAAAGTTTTCGCACGAATCACCTAAGTACAAATGATGTCACTGCCCTTTTATACATTGTCTTCTCGATACTACCGTCATCTATATAAGTAGATATCGCTGTCCCATGACTTTTGTCACCTCAGTATATGAGTTCAGTGGATGCCGTAATAATGTAGAGAGCCATTTGGTCCACAAAATTACCTCTAGTACACGCTACCGGTAATTTGAACAGCATCTGCTAGATTCCTGACGCATTAAAGCCGATGACTGTGCGTTATCATCTAGATCTCCGTAACGTCAATTTCAACAAGATAACGCCAGACCGCATGCTCCCCGTGCTCGATACAGGTGTTCGACTACTGTCCTGGGGTGGGTACCGATTGCGCGCAAAATTGAAAATTGTGTACTGTTACCCAACCGCCCACAAGCAGTTTCAGCGCGCGATGAGGTAGGTCAAGTGTGTGCAGGTGTTTTATTAGCTACTTGGAGATGTTTGCACTGAACTGTTAGTAGAATTCATATCATTAGTCACTTTCTCCGAGTACTATGCTATACTACTGGTCGCAGGCTTGGTAGGGCAAAATTCAGGCCTTATGGCTATATTCTGATCATAAACAAAATAATACTGATCTAGCTATATGGTTACACTGGACGTTTGGCTTAGCTTTTCTTCATGCCGACGAATTTGTGGAGCTTTCTTGAAGATTTAATGAGTATTAAGTGAAAATGTTATATGCTTTCAGATTATTTGACAACCAACTTCATAGAATGTGGGATTCCGTCTGAGATTTTGGTTTCCAATACTGAAAGTTACGAAAAAACAACCAATGGTCATCATGCTTTTCACTGGGTTTTCGGCCTTAATTTTCATAGTGCACATCCACACATATATCATTCTGCTGACGCTATCTTTCTAACTCAGACTACCACTACATTTAAATGAATCATATAGATAGGCCTCACCGACCTACCAATAAACGTGAAAAACATGTGCAGTAGTTGCAGGTTTTGACGTTAGGGAACAGAAATGTAACTATGACACTTTTAGTTTTTAAAAAAAGCGTTTCTTATTGTCATGCTCATTAAGGGCATGAGTATTTTATCAAGCGTTTTTAACAACACGCAATACTGTTCCTGCTTAGCAGTCATAGAGAGAGCTAAGTCTCTGAAAATGGGAAGAAAATGCTGTAGTGTCAACTTGTGTTTTCATCTGCGTACAGTTCACTTGACTCAAAAATTTACCACGACATGCACTTGACCTACACTGATGGAAAAAAATCTCAATACCAAGAAATAATTGATAGGCCTATAGAGTAATGAAATGTTGGGAATAAATTTGTCTAGGTAGCATATTTAAGTGATTTACGTTTTCACAGGTTCCTGATAACGAACAGGCCCGTATATTTCTTATATTCCAGCATAAAAACTCCAAAAGTCCCTGGCTTCTGCTAGACATTGGAGTTCCTTGGCTTTTTATTGCCACCGGTGGTTTATGAAAATTAATACAATTTAATAAAGAACATCAATTAGATATAATATAAGAAACAAAATGTACGAAAAATAGAATCATAAATGGTCTTATATAATGCAGAAATAGTTTTCGCCGAGAAAAGCGATTCAGTATGTACTTTCTTTACAGCAGGAGTTCCCATTTTTTTTCTTCTACGCGGCAACGCGTATTTACAACAGCTGTAATCGTCAAAGCAGTGTCTGTTTCTTCAGACATGTATGCATTACGTTGTAATATCAGATACAGGCACTGTATAAAAATTACATTCAACTTACCTTACACATGAAAAATGTAAGAACTCACAATGTGGCGCTCTTCTTAAGTGACCCATGCACACAAGGCGAATCATGAGATAGCCTACAACAAAACTGATACTCTGCCTCGAAGAGTATAAATTGCGAGATAGAGAAGTGATGTTTTTCGTGCACGGTGGGACACTTCAGTAATATTTTTCAGTGACATAAACTAGTAAATGCCATTTTTTGACTTGTGGCACTTTTCCTGCCGGTGTGCAATACGTTAATAGCATTTCAGTACTTACACAGCTAACACATATATGCCTGACAGATGCCGAAGAGCCCATTTAGCATCAGTAAATTTCGAAAGGGAGTATGACACAGTGCTACTGAATAAGTTATCACTGAGCGTCAGGAACAGCAGGTCTTAATAACCTACATTGTTGCAGTAAGGGGCTTTATATTGGGGTCACACACGGTGACTGAAATTGGATAATGTCTTATTAGATTAATTCCAAATTAACATACAGCTTCGAAAGGATAGCCTACTGGTTCCTCTGATGTTTAAAATTTATCTGAAATAAATATTTAAGACATGAAAAAGCAACTGTAGCTCTATAAGAACGTCAGTGGCAGATGGTAAAAAAACATTCTCTCCTATTAGCTGATGTGCAGTTGATAATTGCCAAAAAAAAGCTATATTCTAAGGAAACTGTTTGATGAAAATGCCAGAAGGGGGTTAAAAATAAACACAAAGAAAACTGAGTATATGATAAAGTGTAGTGACGAACAGCTTGATTGAGATGCTGCAACTTTTAGTGGTGTATGTTCTTTTAAATAACTTTGGTGTAACTGTACTTGCGAATGGAAAGTGCATACAAGATATTAATAATACCATTGGACAAGGGAAACCTCTTATTTGACAACTAAACTCAGTCCTTTGGAGCAATAAGCTTACAAAAAAGAAAAGATGTACAGAATAATAGAAGAATGCATACTAGCATATAGGTCTGAAGTTTGAGAAATAAGGAAGAGAAAAAAAAGATCGACTTCTATGGGAGTGGCTTAATGGAGATGAAGCGCTGGTGTCTTAAGGTAAGTTCAGATCAGAAATGGTGAAATTAGAAAAGCGATGGACGTGGAACGAAACTTAATGGAGGAAGAGGTTAGTATGGTATGGCTATTTAGAACGGATGGGTGATGATAACAGATGACGAAAGAAGGTATAGATGTGGATTCTAAAGGGAGAAAAGAAACAAGGTCATCCGTGTAGAAGATGATAGATGTAAAAGAAACTATTGATGCCGGTAATCTCCAATTGGGAAGACAATAAACAATGGAGTTTGAGAAGCGACAAAGAGCATCAACGCTAAAACCTAGCATACACTTCTTTCACCTGGTCTTATCCCTTAGCTTCACGGCATCGGCATGTTAAATCTGGAATTGGCGGTAGGGCGGAGGGAGGGGGGAAGGCGGAGGTGGCCTTCCTCACCCCCCCCCCCCCCCCTCATTCTCTCCATGTGATTTATGCACTCAGTTGCCTGAGCCGAATGGTATCCCATGTGTAAGCGCTTTCGAAATGTTCGCGAGTCGTGTAATTGAGGCGGGACATAGGCGCCAGCCTGGTATTCACTTACAAGGGGAGGCCGCTAATTGTGAAATTCAGATTCGATTCATACTGCGCATAATAAAAGCTCATGGCCAGAAGTGTAACGTGGCAAAGCACCAAGATGCACTTCTCAGCCGTTGTCGAGAAAATCAACAGTTAAAAGAAACCGTTGCGGTGAAATACGCTCTACGATTAATAATTCTCTACAGCGTCGGGGCGCAGCGGTAAGCGCTCGGGTTCGTAATCCGAAGGTCGCCGGATCGAATCTCGCGCCATGCAACCTTTATAATTTCTCGACAATCAGTTGCGACAATTATGCATATTATAAGTTGTTGAAAGTCGTTTGTCGTGGAAAAACTAGCGACTTCGAACATCATTATGTTTTCCGCAAACAAAGTTGTATTTCACAAATTTTATTAATTGTCTTCATAATGTTTACCGCGTATCATTAACGGAAGACGTAGAAACGATATTCCGAAATGAATACATATAGTATAAGTCAAACGTTCGAATTAGAATTGAGTCCCCACGAACACAAATTTGCTGTGGCAGGTATGAATATAAACCCCGTTACTCGCTCGTTAGACTTTAAGGATAGATGTTTAATGGGTCGAAACGAGCCGCCGCATAACAGCGTAGTTGCCTGCTAACTTCGAAAGAAGGTAGATGCGGTCCCTAGCGCAACTTATAACATCGTCGAAAATCAGTGCGTACGTGAGAGCTTTGGTACACCTTCTTAAACAAACGGAAAAATTGAGGCGGTACAATTGGAGAGCGATCCGGACCCTTCGCATGAAAGTGATATGATCTAAGAAGATTCTATACACAGTGATGCGGCGAATTGAAAGATGCGTTGGTGTATTTTGAAAGCCTCCTTCGTAACAGTAATCGCATCGCAGCAGAACCGTCATCAATCAACGAAGAAACCATGGTAATTGGGGAAGAAATGTTCCAGAATACGCTGCAAATGCTCGCCGAAAAAACCCTCGTTCATGATGAGGAACTGATGGACATTAATGAAATCGACGATAATAAATTCTACGATGACGTTGAAACGAGTCCCATTGCCAACGAATCATCAAACGAATACGAGCCGGACGAGAAGAAAAAAAAGGGTACAACTATATTTCTCTGGATTACAAAATTAGAGCTGTCAATCTGGCCAAAGAACATCCAGGCTGAAGTCTCAAAACTCTACAAAAAAAGGGGTGCTCTCGTTTGACAAATATGGGCTATTTATCCAGGTGGGAAGAGCAAATCAAACGTGGTGGTAGCAAATTTGATAAATATTGTACCATCGATTCATAGGTGCGTGATCGCTTCGTAGAAGCTCGACAAAACTTCCAGCAAGTTACTACAAGAAACCTGCAGCAGTGGGCCTTGGGCGCTGCGAGTCAGTTCCCAGATTTCAACTTCAAAGCTTCAAAAACGTGGGTCACCGAATTTAAAAAGAAGCATGGGATTCGGCAACGGAAAATCACAAAACTTGTTTCCCGGAAAGAGACGGCTACCCAAGACGAAATTATGGCCGCAGCGGACACATTTCGGATCCAGACGTGAACGTTGATAACGAACTTCGACAAAGATTTCATAATTAATACTGATCAAACAGGTACGTAAAGAGCTGTTCACAAATGTCATATGACATGATGATAGAATATGATAATCTGATATATGATAGACAACACAGATTTCGTATATTTCTTATATAAACGATATTTTTATATTTTGTTTGTCAGGGTGCCAGTACCAGTCCACGTTCAACAGAACTCTCGCCGAAAAAGGGTCAAAGGGTGTCCTGGTAACCTGACACGACATGAACAAGGTGACGCATTCGTGTACGGCACAATATTCAATCACGATGTCTGGACGAGTCTTGCCTCTTGTTTTCGTATCCCTCCAAGAGTCCACAGGTACGTTTGGACCCAGGGTACAGAAGACAGTCGACGAGTACGCCAAGAAGTATACCAACTTCGTTATTACATCCTCCAGATACGGTAAACTAACAACGGGTTTGTTCGAGGACTTCTTGCGTAATGCTTTGCAACCATACATACAAAAGAAAGAATTTCTCCTTCTGATCGACTCTTGGGGTGGGCAAACGAACCCGGCGTTATACGATGAGATGTTCCAGGACGATAAGAAGTTACCAACGTGCACTATAAAAGTCATTCCTCCAAAGTGCACTCCTCTCGTCCAACCGTGTGACGTGTATTTTTACCGGCAGGTAAAAAATTTGATCAAGCGCCTTCAAAATTGTGCTTTTTTAATCGAGCGAAACCGTGACATCAATTCCAGAGACGATTGTATAAAAATCCAATCCATCGTCCACCACCAATTGTCTTCTCCGATTTTTGCCGATATGATACGATACGCGTGATATGCATCAAACCTGACGAACGATAGAACAATTTTTCAGAATGTCAGTCAGGTGTGTTTCCCAACAATTAATTTAAAAAACAATTGTTCTTGTAAAAACGCATCGTTTATCAGATGTGCTCGATGTCGTGCTGTTTTCTGCTTTCCATGTTTCTATGATAACTATCACTCTGGTTCGTGCGATACTCCAGCTACTTCTGGTGACTAACTGTTAATTATGTGCGAGTGTATACCGAACTTTTCAATAAATTGTATCCATTTGAATATTATTTGTGATATTGTGTTTTATTTCAAGTATTATTTTTCCACGACAAACGACTTTCAACAACTTATTATATGCATAATTGTTGCAACTTATTGCCGGGAATTATGTGTGTGTGTGTGTGTGTGTGTGTGTGTGTACATTTGATTTACAAAAAACAAATAATAAAAAAAAACTTGCATGGCGCGAGATTCGATCCGGCTACCTTCGGATTACGAACCCAAGCGCTTACCGCTGCGCCACACCCCGTAGAGAGTATTTCGCCGCAACGATTTCTTTTAACTGTCGATTTTCTCGACAACGGCTGAGAAGTGCATCTTGGTGCTTTGCCACATTACACCTCTGGCCATGAGCTTTTGTTATGCGCAAAATGAATCGAATCTGAATTTCACAATTGGCGGCCTCTCCTTGTTAGACGAAAGTGGAAAACCGCCTAAAAATCACATCCAGGCTGACCGGCACACCGCCACCTCGTCGTTTATTCGCCGGCGTGCCTCCCTGAAAATCGGGAGCGGCGTTGTAACGCGCAGCGATCCGTGCGGGTAAATGGAAAATATTCCAGTATACACAAAAACTGGCCAGGACATTGGAAAAAATTCAGTACCTATTAAACAGGGCCATGTTAAAAAATGAATAACCCGTTTTTGGAAAAAAATGTTATGTCAATCGCTCTCGTAATGTGGGTGCGCACGACGCGCAGGAATGAAGGTAGCGGTGGATGTTACTTACGTCTGTCAAGTACAAAGCATATTACGGTCCATTAGTTCCGACAAATCGCGGAACCCGGCCGTGCAGGTATACACGTACGGAGTACAACAGCAGTGACCGCCACAGTAGCTAGTGGAAAGACGTGTGTCTACTCCGTGACACGTTTGTGCGAGGTTGTGCGAGGGAGGCGCATTCCCGCTCTGGTAATGCTTTACGCCATGGTGCAGGCAACCCGCATCGCAGCTGAGCAAGTCCCGGCGGCAGCGACTGACCGACAGCTAAACACACGGATCGAGGTGGCGAAAGCTTCCACACTGTTCACAAACAAAAGTCTCGAGACACACACCACTTGCAAAGTGCAGCGAAAGGTCACTTTCCGTATGAATCTAGCGGCTCTGCAGAAATATGGGCGACTATACGCGACACACAGTATTATTGTTAGCGTTGGCCTGTGTTTACAATACTCACAACGCGCTCAGGCAAGTTCTACTGTTCCACCAACAGATGCAGTCTTCTGATTAATGTATGTCTACAGGGTTGCGGGAAGGGCACACTTTGAAATCACTCGTTTCATATGCCACCACTGTTGTTTTCTTGCTTCTTTAACATTGGAACTTCATATATTTGACTGTATTTGACTATGCGGCATGATTCACACTTTTTGTCAACACGTCATTTGTGCAAAATTTTGATTTTGTATACCTTACGCGTATTATTTATATGTCCTTTCTATTGATGGGACTTTATACCAATGTAACAATTGTTTTACAAGTTGTTGTTTAACTTTCTTGCTTTGTATACCTATCTGAAAGTTGTGTTTTATACTCTAAAATTTTTATGTAACTAAATTAAAGTTTATCAAATGGCTCTGAGCACTATGGGACTTAACATCTATGGTCATCAGTCCCCTAGAACTTAGAACTACTTAAACCTAACTAACCTAAGGACATCACACAACGCCCAGTCATCCCGAGGCAGAGAAAATCCCTGACCCCGCCGGGAGTCGACGCTGGGAACCCGGGCGCGGGAAGAGAGAACGCTACCGCACGACCACGAGCTGCAGACTAATATTTATTATTCCTTTTTCTACGCTATGCGGCACCATACATGTACGCTGCAGCGCCCACTGGTCGTGTAAATTGTCTACCTAGAAAGCATGTTGTAGTTTTGAAATTAGTTTGCCATGACAGTTGTGCGAGTGACAACGTGTCTTTATGTATCTGAATACATAGATGATCATGGTGTGTATGTGAGTCTCAATATGATGAAGCTTTGTAATGCGTGTACTCTTGTTATGTTGCTCTCTACACCTTAGTATATTTTCTGTCATTTGTATTTTGGTTTCCAGACTATCTGCTGCTTTAACAAGTGGCATTTCATTTAGCGACCAATTCAGCAATTTTTCAGCACTGTCTCAATCGAAAATAATTTCCTTGTTCAAGTAATTGTTGTGGTGTCACCGCCAGACACCACACTTGCTAGGTGGTAGCTTAAATCGGCCGCGGTCCATTTAGTACATGTCGGACCCGCGTGTCGCCACTGTGTGATCGCAGACCGAGCGCCACCACAAGGCAGGTCTCGAGCTACGGAATAGCACTCGCCCCAGTTGTACGACGACTTTGCTAGCGACTACACTGACGAAGCCTTTCTCTCATTTGCCGATAGACAGTTAGAATAGCCTTCAGCTAAGTCCATGGCTACGACCTAGCAAGGCGCCATTAGCCTTACATAGTTTGAAAGTTATCGTATGAAATGTCTCAACAAGAAGAACGATGTATACAACAAGGATAAATAAAAGTTAAGTATTCGAGGAGCTGCATACTTTTCTTATTAGCTTTCACTACTTATCCTGCTCCAGAAGTCACGCCCGTCTGCGTTAGATAGCGTGCATAAAGGCCTCCTCTATCTACAAGGTGTTGGCACATTTACCAACACATCAATTGTTAACAGGGATTACGGTTGAAAATGTTGCAATAGCATCAACAGCAGGTGGTAGCGTGTCTTTGGCTGCAGTGGAGCATAACATTGTATATCCAGAGGACACCAACAAATTAGTTGTAAATCTAGCATATTAATTCCCAGTTCAGAGCAGCGTTTGAATGCATACAATAATATATATGTGCAGTAGTGTATACATAAAGCTTGTGTAATGTAACTTTTGGACATACATTGTAATTTTTCTTGCATGCAGTTGGGACCAGGGGATTAAAGGTGGAATTGGCTGACTGAGTTCTGGTTACTAGACCAATACTTACGCATTTATTGATAGCGTGAATAAATAGTATTACACAGACACAGATTTGGCTTGAACAGAACAACAGCTAAAATCACTCGATTTATGAACGGAATGTTTCGAAGACCAAATATTAATACAGCGAGAAATTATTATTAAAGATTCGGATTAAATAAAATGTACCTGAATTTAGCGTCACAGTTAAGGTTACATTAGAAAAACCGGCTACAACCACTAGTTCGTAAAAGGAATGTTACCAAGACAAAATATCAACGCAGTAATAAATTATTAATAAAGATTCAGGTTAAAGAAAAATTAAATGAACTTTGCATCATAGCTAAAACAACAAAAGCATAATAAAACAAGCCATTGGAAGATAACTTCTTAAATATTTTGAGTCTAAAAGATCAAACGTTTACGCTAAATACTATAATAGGAACAGTAGCTTACCGTTTGAAGGACCATGGGAGTCTACCGACTGAGTTTTGCCTTTAACGTGCATTTTGGTACTTGTAGTTCAATCCACATATGCACGTAAAATACACGTGAAAATACCACACAAACTAACCTGAAACAACTCAGTATTATAAACAGAAATAAACATTGGCTTATTTTATCAATATCGTATTCTACTCGTGGTGTTCCCCCCATATCACAGTACTATTAATCACAACATATAAAATCTAGCAAACTGGCTGTTCACCTGATACCTTACAATAGGTACAAGATCTGTGTCCTGTACAGCAAACCCCTACACCGTAGACAGCCACTTCAATATCATCCGTTATTCCACTGCGACGAACAGTTTGTGGATAACTCTTAGATAATGCCGGATTTAGCCAACACCAGATTATAGTATCCGTTCAGAAGCTCGGTAGTAGAAACAGAAAACAGCCGTGCCGTATTGTAGCAATAACATATGTTACTCATGGTGCATACACTATTATCACGGTACCATTATACCCACAATAAGAGGTGTCCAGAAGCATACTGCAATGAATCTACTGTTGGCCGCATGGGATTAGTCGAGCGGTCTAAGCGCTGCAGTGATGGACTGTGCGGCTGATCCCGGCGGAGGTTCGAGTCCTCCCTCGGGCAAGGGTGTGTGTGTTTGTCCTTAGGATAATTTAGGTTAAGTAGTGTGTAAGCTTAGGGACTGATGACCTTAGCGGTTAATTCCCATAAGATTTCACACACATTTGAACATTTGAACAATCCACTGTTCTCCATACTGCTGTCTAGCGATTACGGTCTTAAAACACGAGCGAAACGGCTTATGCCTCCCTAAAGCATACGTACGACAGTTGAAAATATGCACTTCTTGTTGCAAAACAGAACTGAATGAGTCCAATGAATGATGAAGTAGCAAAACTTGGTGTGTCCTTAGCACTCGCCATCTCATAAGAAGGTTGAAGACACAACACTGGCTTTGTACATGTTCTGTATTTTGTCGGAATAATGCTGATTTCCCAACTTATTGCTTCACAGAGATCTCCCAAATGCACGCTTCTGTGAAACAGAAAACAGTAACGCGCTCACAATATGTAGCTATATTGGCGCAATTTTCTTCTCTTGGCTTGCTTATGATTGCATGGGCTATGGTTATGATGGCTTTGTTTTAATAAAATATCAAGAGTGCTTTGTCATTTCCTCCATAGTCATGGATATTAATGATGCAATAAATGTACAATCAGCCCCAAAAGGGAAAGGCCATGAAGGATCAGTAAGTACTTCTGATCGGAAGAATAAAGCAAAGCACTTGAGGTAAGATTCAGTCATCAACTCTCAGTTTTATGCTATTTCTCTGTACGAAAATAATAAGAAGTTCATTATCAACATATCTGTAAACAGTAATTTAGGCTGTGGTGTGTGAGTTTCTTCAGGAGTTGCTCAGTCTCGCTATTGTCTGTGCGCTGGACGGAATGGTCGGCCTACTTCTTGAGTGGCACTCCGTGCTGAAGGGCTACCGCAGCCTTAAACACTTCAAGGCTGCAGTAGCTCGCGACGTGCGGGCTACCACAGATCTTTTATTTTGGAGGGCGCTTCTTGGGTAGCAGACATCTTTCTCTCGAGTGTTCGCCAGCGCATTTCACCCTTGCCTCGAGGAAGGTATAGTGGCGTGCCATAGATCCCCCATAGCAGTGAAAGCACTGGAGTAAGCTTTTCTTGTTCCACAGATTTTCGACAGTAACCTTAGTATTGGGCACCTTCTACACCGAAAAGAACTTCTTGTTCTCCTAGTTCTTGTTGGTGATCGCCAAGAGTGAAGGTGATTGCCTCTGCATCAGGGCCGGCCGCGGTGGTCTAGCGGTTCTAGGCGCTCAGTCCGGAACCGCGCGACTGCTACGGTCGCAGGTTCGAATCCTGCCTCGGGCACGGATGTGTGTGATGTCTTTAGGTTAGTTAGGTTTAAGTAGTTCTAAGTTCTACGGGACTTATGACCACAGATGTCTAGTCCCGTAGTGCTCAGTGCCATCTGCATCAGGATAGATTTGAGGCGCGTCTGTATACACACCAAATCGGATGTCCTCCAGGGGTTCTTTTGGGAGGTCAAGGTCTGTGCACTTTGGGAAACCCTTCAAGATCGCCTTCACGGGATTGTCTGTGACAACAGCGTAACTATAGAGAGAGCCCTGCTTCTTGGTGTGTGAATTTCTTGAAATCTTTAACGGTTGAGAGCTAGACTGGCTCATTGTCATCTCTTGCAGCCATGACAATGACGACGGATGTCGTCCACTGTCTGAAGCGCTGCAGTAATTCTCTGTAGTATAAACTTAACTTTCATGATAACGGGTAGAAGCTGATGCTCAGGCCGCCTGGCAGGTAGGCCGAACGGCAGCTGGCTTCGTCTCTATTCGGCTGTCTCTCTGATGCCTGTGCAGCCAACGGTGTCTGTAGCCCCTGCTCCGACTGTTCAGTAGAGTGTCCTGGACGTGACCTGGCGCGTCTTCCGTGTTCGGTTTTTGGCCGTTCTCACGGCTTTCTTCTGTTCCGTCAACAATGGTTGATATTGGTTAGCGACTGAGGAGATGGTGGCTGCTTCTGTGGCTAGAATTTTCCGCCGAGTAGGAAAGGTTTTCCGATCTAGATTCACAATTACGTCATCCTTAAGTTATCAAGGGTCACTGTTATCCAGTTGGGAATGCATGTTTACACTAGGTGTTGGATGGATGCAGTTGCTGATATCGTTAAGTCACCTGGTCAGTGGAACTTCAGATTTGTAAAAGAAAATGGATTGTGAAAGTCAAAAGTAAACATTTAAATGCAATAGTAAGAGGTGAAGTGGCCTACAAAATGGACGCATATGAAGGAAGAAGGGTATGGAGGCGACGCAAAGCCTACTCGTCCGTGGAACGAAATGTTATCTGAACTGGAATAGCCGTAAACGAAGCAAAAGTGAGGGACATGGATTTCCTGTTCAAAAACATTTCGAGCAGACTTGGGGAGAAAACGAAAACCCTACTGTCTACAAGAACGTAACCTGTCAACAACGAGAAAAATGACTAAGGGTTTGCAATTCATCCAGCGTATAGCGAGTTCCCAATTTAGACGGGATACGACTGGACTTGTGACGTTTTTAACTACTTTCAGACTTTTGCTTCCTGTTCAAAATGTTTCAGATGGCTCTAAGGACTATGGGACTTAACATATGAGGTCATCAGTCCCCTAGACTTAGAACTACTTAAACCTAAGTAACCTAAGGACATCACACATATCCATTCCGGAGGCAGGATTCGAACCTGCGACCGTAGCAGCAGCGACGTTCCGGACTGAAACACCTACAACCGCTCGGCCACAGCGGCCGGCTTGCTTCATGTCACAAAGTTCGTAATCACAGCCAGTTGTAGGTATTAAATCGTTTTCTTTTCTCCTTTGTACCAGCATTAAGGTGACTTATTACTATTATGTTATGATAATCTCTACAGAAGCAAAACACTGTAGATGTATGGGAATAGATTCAAAACTTGGTGAATCCACATTATTTTAAGTTATGACTACTAAAAGGAAACCTGAATATTTCAGGAATTGTCGGAAATTAACTCTTCCACAAATGCAAATCTATGAAGAAAAGGAATTTCGAATATCTTTCATATGAAAGAAGTAAGAAGACTTTCCCGTTTCCTGGAAAAAATGTTCTGATGCGTTCACTGCATTTTCCTCCTGGACGCCTCATATAAAAACCTCAATCAATCCGATAGTCCACCATATAACATACAACTGATACAAAATCTGTACCCTTCAAAGCAAAGATAATACACCGTGGATCTCAGTATCATCAGTTACTGCACTGCGACGGTCTATTTAAGAGTGCTGTCAGATAATTCCGGTTCTAGTAAACACCAGATTACAGTACCTGTTCAAAAGGTAACATTGCTCAGCACAGCTAGCTATATATACATCATAGACATTTTATATCTCCTTGTGCTTGACATACAAGGAACATCGACTTACACGAGCAACAGACTCCACCGACTCAAGCCTGCTCAGTAACTCACCAGTAACTGCCATGGGTGTGGGTGGCCTCTCTTGAACAAGCCCGCTCTGAACTTGCGGCCAAACTTCTAGCAGTAAGCCGACCAGCGCTGTCAACACCTGTGGTTCCTCTCACAGTTTTCCACTTATCCCTCAGCGCCAGCAGGTAACCCCTTCCTCTGCCGAGAGATGTGCCAGGCTAGCCAGCGCCATATCACAGGATGTAGCGCCAACCTAGAAAATCTAGGCAAAACAGTGTCACATTTGGGACACTTTAATTTGTTTAATACTGTTGCTCATTATTTTGATGTCATTACGTTAGCTTCTTTTAAGTTAAATACACTGTACAGTGTTTCAAATAATAGTACAGTCCATTTAGTTTCCGTTTAACTACTTCATACACTATGTTATCAAAAGTACCCGGACACCCCCAAAACATACGTTTTTCTTACTAGGTGCATTGTGCTGCCACCTACTGCCAGGTACCCCATATCAGCGACCAAAGCAGTCGTTAGACATAGTGAGAGAGCAGAAAGGGGCGTTCCGCGGAACCTACGGACTTCGAACGTGGTCAGGTGATTAGGTGTCACTTCTGTCGTACGTGAGTACGCGAAATTTCCACACTCCTAAACATCCCTAGGTCCACTGTGAAGTGTAAACGTGAAGGGACACGTACAGCACAAAAGCATACAGGCCGATCTCGTCTGTTAACTGACAGAGACCGCCGACACTTGAAGGGGGTCGTAATGTGTAATAGGCAGTTCATTTATTCAGACCATCACACAGAAATTCCAAACTGCATCAGGATCCACTGTAAGTACTATGACAGTTAGACGGAAGGTGAGAAAACTTGGATTTAATGGTGGAGCTGCTGCTCATAAGCCACACACCACGCCGGTAAATGCCAAACGACATCTCACTTGGTATAAGGAGCTTAAACATTGGAGGATTGAACAGTGGAAAAACGTGATGTGGAGTATTGAATCACGGTGCACAATGCAGTGATCCGATGGAAGGGTGTGGGTATGGAGAATGCCCGGTGAACGTCATCTGCCAGCGTGTGTAGTGCCAACAGTAAAATTCGGAGGCGGTGATGTTATGGTGTGGTCGTGTTTTTCATGGAGGGGACTTTCACTCCTGGCTGTTTTGCGTGGCACTATCACAGCAAAGACCTACATAGATGTTTTAAGCATCTTCTTGCTTCCCATTGTTGAAGAGCAATTCCGAAAAGGTGATTGCATATTTCAAAACGATCGAGCACCTGTTCATAATGCACGGCCGGTTAGGGAGTGGTTGCACGACAATAACATCCCTGTAATGGACTGGCCTGCACAGAGTCCTGACCTGAATCCTATGGAACACCTTTGGGATGTTTTGGAATGCCGACTTCGTTTCAGGCCTCGCCGACCGACATCGATACCTCTCCTCAGTGCAGCACTCCGTGAAGAATGGGCTGCCATTCCCCAAGAAACCTTCCAGAACCTGATTGAATGTATGCCTGCGAGAGTGGAAGTTGTCATCAAGGCTAATGGTGGTCCAACACCATACTGAATTCCAGCATTACCGATGGAGAGCGCCACGAACTTGTAAGTTATTTTCAACCAGGTGTCCGGATACTTTTGATCACATAGTGTACATTGTATGTTATATTCGCAACTGTAGCATCATATGACTATTTTAGAAAACATATCTGTAATTCCGACACTCGATAATTCGGATTGTCGCCCCCATTACACTGTTTTAGCGAAGTTTCACTGTACTTGTACTTCAATAATTGTTAATGGACGGAATTTTTCGTCCTAATACGCACAGTCGACAATAGTAGAGTAACACACAGCCCCTGTTATCGAGAGTGCGCATAACTGTCCCGACGCAGATGAATGTAAGACATGATAAGGTAATGAGTGTTTAGTCAATTCTCATTTGACTTACACTTTTGGTTGCAATGAAATTTCACACTAAGATCAAGTTTGTGTGTCCTCAAGTCTTCCAAAAAAGTCTCTGTGCGGGTGATTATCTGTCACTCGCCACAATGACGTGACAGAAACCAAGCCGTAACTATGACGGCACAATTGATTTTTGTAGCAAGAGGCGTGTAACTGGGATGGCCACACTAACGTGGCGGTACGCCAGGTGGTGCCACGGCGGTTTCACAGCGGTGCAGCATTTCATGCCACGTTGCCGCACGATCGCTGCAGACCGCGTTTCCGTTGCGCTTCCGCACAGCTACGCTTCTGCACGGTGCATAACTACTCTGAGGTGATCAATGTCATGGAATGCCTCCGACTATCGTATCGGACCTCCTTTTATACGGCGTAGTGCAGCAACTCGATGTGACATGGACTCAAGCAAGTCGTTGGAAGTTCTCTGCAGAGATACTGAGCCATGTGACCTCTATAGCCGTCTATAATTGAGAAAGTGCTTACGGTGCATAATTTTGTGCACGAACTGATCCCTCGATTTTGTCCCATAAATTTTGGATGGGATTCATGTCGGGCGGTTTGGGTGGCTAAATTATTCGATCGAATTGTCCAGAATATTCTTCAAACCAGTGGCGAACAATTGTGGCCCAGTGAATGGCGTATTGTCATCCCTACAAATTCCATTGTTATCTGGTAACATGAAGTCAATAAACGGATGCAAATCTTTTCCAGATAGCGCTACCACTAGCTCCTACCAACAGAAATCGAGACTCATCTGATCAGGGCACGGTCTTCCAGTCATCTAGGGCAGTGTCAGGTCGGCTGCATTCATTATGGCGAAGCCTCTCGGCGGGCCCTCCTACTTGGCGGGAGACATCGTTGTCCTAGGCACCTTTACTCGGCCACAGTGCGCTCACAACTGAAAAGAGCGTCTTGATGCGATCGACGGTCGTACTAGAGACACTACCCAAAACATCTGTGCAAAGCTTCATAGGGTTTCCACTGTGGTGTCCATTTCGCGACCGATCGGAACTCACTTTCTGGACAACCCTCGCTTATTACGGTTTGCAAGGATCTGTATAGCATCGGCGAAACATTTGCTTCTGGGATCACAGACATTTTACCCTGGTTTTAGTGTCACAACTCTATAATTAACATCAATACAGGCACAGTATTTGACACAGGCATAAACTTGATCACAAAGTTTTCAGTCATACGTAACATGTTTTATTGCCCTCATTGTAGGCACCGTTGGTGACACACAAAATATCCAAACGGTACTCTGTCTCGCGCCGTATATGTTGTAGCATTTGAGCACTTTCAGCAGTTTGAATGATGCGTCTGCACAATGTGAGCGTATCAAGTACAGGTGTAGCATATATTTTGATATTAACGATTCCCCAAAAGAAAAAATGCAATGGTGTAATGTCTAGCGATCTTGGTGTCCATGGTATTGGGCTATCCCTTCCAATATATCGATAAGAAATTCTTCTTCCAAAGTCTCTCGGACACGCGTTGTACAGTGAGATGGTGCTCCATGTAGATTTTGAAGCTTTAATATGATGTTCGGTACTTGGGGCTGTTGTCGTGCTTGTCTCACTAATTTGGATGATGATCATATAAACACTGTCCGGACATTTCCGACAGTCTCTGCAAAATCGAAGTTCACCCACTGCTTTGCTTTTCAGATGCACTGCTATTTTTAAAAAGACTTTCATACATTTACCGTAAGTTGTTCTGAACCTTCGTTACACCTTGACTGGAGATCTGTCTGAGGCAGCCACACAACACAGTGTGCCTTTACCCGTACTAACACTGTCATTTTTCGCTCTAATCGATTGTGGCGCTCTCAGCGTAACATTCAGGAACTGAAACACACCATCATGGAATTAATGAGTTTATCAACATACTAAAAACAGAATGTCACAGACAGATTGCATAAGTAAATAGTAATACCTGTTTAGAATCACGGTAAACATTTTGGGACACTGCGTATAACAGATATGATGCAATCATTCTTTCCTATACGACAAGCATATTCAGTGCTACTTTTAAAATATTACGATACCGTCAGCATAGTATTTCGCGTTGTAAAAGATATATTACATCTAAATACAGTCGCAGGATTTTATATTACAATATGATTTTAAACATTGCTTAGTAGTACCACTACCAATAAAGCAAAAAGCAAACTATATCAGTATAAAGGTATTATACAGCCCGTATCTATAAGTTGTCAAGGCAGTGGAATGTCCAGTGTATGATCACTTCAGCGAATATCGGTGGACACGTAAGGAGCATACCAGATAAGGTTCTGCCCTGTTGGAAGTTGCAGTTGGTAGCAAATTGGCTGTCTCTGACAGCACTTAATTTTAGCAACTTTGTTACGATACTTTTTGAATATTATTTGCAAAATTGAGAAACACGAAATTGTCTGACTGATCCTAGATACCATCTAACCATATCATAGAGGACGACAAAGTTATTAATTACAGGAAGGCAGGCACTTCTAGGAAGTGAGGTCAAGAACAGAAATTGTGCTATGGCCGTTTTCTCTTTCCATGAATCGTATATCTCCCATATTCGTCCACATTATTTACTTGGGTACACAAACGTCTTTGACCCATATCTAAAACCAAATTAAAACTCTGAAGAGTACTATAAGCTCAATAAAAATACGTAAATCTTTAAGAGAGGACTCTACATTATCTCAACATTATCACGACACCATTAAAGGGCAGCAAAATCCTAGTAACGAATCGATAAATTTCCGGTTCAGATTCTAAGTAACAATTTAGAAGCCTCTGTTTCTCCCACCGTCCAAGACCTTGGCTTAACACTAGATTAGTACATAACTTGGATTAAAAACGTTGCAGCCATATACCGAAAGCCATATTCGTTTTTCATTTCTTATAAAACTGCATATACCTTTCAACAACTGCGTCATCACCAATCTGCAATTCACATTTAAGTGCTTGGCAGAGAGTTGATGGAACCACTTTAATATTATTTTTCTACCGTTAAACTCTCGAACAACGCGCTGTAGAAACGAAGACTTAAATCTTTCCGTGAGAGCTCTAATTTCTCTTATTTTGTAACTTCTCCCTAACAAAATATTTTCCCATTATGAGAAGGAAGTTGGTGATTGAAATTTCGTGAAAAGATGCAGCCGCAACGAAAACCGTCTTTATTTTAATAACTGCCACCCCAACTCGGTTACCATATCCGTGACACTCTCTCCCCTGTTTCGCGATGCTACAAAAAGGACTGCCCTTCTTTAAACTGTTTCGATGTCCTCCGTGAATTCTACGTAGTAAGGATCCCATAACACACAGCAGTACTCTAGCAGAGGACGGACAGGCGTAGTGTAGACAGTCTCTTTAGTAGACCAGTCGCATCTTCTAGTGTCCTACCAATAACACGCAGTCTTTGGTTAACCTCTCCCATCACATTATGTATGTAATCGTACCCATTTGCTATCTTAATTGTTGCTCCTAGGTCTTTAGTTGAACTGGCAGCCTTCAGTTTTTTGTGATTTATCACGTAACCTTTCAGTACTCATTAGGACGGCCTCACACATTTCATTATTTAGAGTCAATTGCCACTGACCGCACCTTGCAGGTATCTTATATAAATGAATTTGCAATCGGTTTTTATCTTCTGACGACTGTACTAGAGGATAAATGATAGCATCATCTACAAACAGCCTAATATGCCTGCTCAGATTGTCTCTTAAATCATTTGTACAAATTATAAACAACAGAAAGTCTATTTTTCACTTTGTTAAAATTTGAAGATTACGCAGCATGTCCTTTAGACGGAAGCCTCTAATAGGTTTTCATAGGATATTAACAAATTAACCTTTCAATACGCACACCTGTTTCTTAGTTCTGCGAAAGATTTGAATGTGGATGAGGGGAAAACAACAAAACCATTTTCAATGTGTAGTCACTGCGCGTAGAAATAAAAAAATGGATAACGAAATTTCGATTACAGGTCGATTTACTTCAAAGCAAAATCCTTTGAGATGCAGCCTTTGGTAAAAACACCTTATGCTGATGATTAAGATGCATAAGTCTGCATCGTTACGTAAAACTTTCGGCACCGTTATTTCTTTTGCCAACACCAACGAGGCAGCGTTTCAAAGTGAGACATGTATTGGAAACGAAACACATCAGTGACCGGGGTTTCGTAAAGGCACGTGTTGTATTGGCCGATTCCTCTTACGCGGACACTCTTCTTCCATATATTTCATTTGTATACTTTGCAGTTAACTATGTACTAAGAGCTTCTTTTTTCGTGATTGTTTCATCTCTGTGAGCCGGCTATGTCGAGTTTCATTATTCATGTGACCAAATAAGACAAAATTTCGACCTATAAATGCACAAGACAACAGCAAACACTGCCGGCCGGAGTGACCGAGCGGTTCTAGGCGCTACAGTCTGGAACCGCGCTACCGCTACGGCCGCAGGTTCGAATCCTGCCTCGGGCACGGATGTGTGTGATGTCATTACGTTAGTTAGGTTTAAGTAGTTCTAAGTTCTAGGGGACTGATGACCTCAGAATTTAAGTCCCATAGTGCTCAGAGCCATTTGAACCATTTGCCAAACACTGTTTCGGACGACAGCCACTTATACGCGATACACATTACAAGCATCTCTGTAATATGTAATTCTGTTTGTCGCCAACTATGTTGTTTAACAAGCAACTCTGAAGGCAAATGTTTCAAAATTAAAAGTGCAGTGCTACTATAAATGATTTATCTTTTCCAAAGTTCTATATTGTCCAAAGTTTTACGTGTACAGGTATGACTGATGCATGAATAGAACGATAATTTCACCGAGTTCGCATTGTGCCAACAGTTGGTGTTAAAAATGCAGTGCTCTGACAAATGGCAGCAAAGCAAGAAAAGAATTTTTGCGTACTGGAGTATGCTATATGTTTATCTGTTACAACAGTGCAGCATGCATTCAGAAGGAATTAGGGAAATTACCACTATGTAAATACAGCGTGCGCTGGTATCAAGATTTTAGGGGCACTGGCTGCCTCTGTGAAACCTGGAATACCAAAAAAGTACATTTTGTTACTTAATCCATTTAGCAAGATAACTCTTAAATTCACATACAGCTTCCGTCTAAAAAGATCAGAGAGTGATTTTGCATCTGGCGTAGAATCAACGTCAGCGCACTAACTACGGTGGCAGCTTGAAAAAACAACCGTATACAACAGATGTGCATTCGATCAGTGAGATGAGAACCGTTGGTGTTCAGTTGTGGACATGTGTCCGTGGCACGTTAACATAGTTACAAATCGCACTGGAGAAACGAACTGAACGTTTCTAAATCAAGTGTTGAAAACTCTCTCCAGAACGTTTTGAAGAAGAAGAAAGTGTGCAAACTTTGTCCTGCACACCTGACTGCCAAACAGGTACGTCGACGCTTGGAAATCTGCTCAAACTTGATGAAATGCAAAACGCGGACAATTCTTTTCTGGAAAAAATCGTTGAGGGTGATGCGACCTCATCTACTTGGTGTTACCAGTACGAACCTACCACAAAACTAGAAAGAGCAGAACGGGTTTCTGGTAGCTCGCCAAGACCGAAGAAAATGCGAATATGGCACGCGAGGTGAACAACATCCGAAAGAAGAACTTCTCTGACAATTTCACATGGTTGTATGAATGTTCTGTGCCTCGTACTGGAGTGGGGAAAGACTGTGTAGAACACGTGAAGCATTAAAATCACCATCTTAACTTCCCTCTAGACTTTATTGATCAAGATTCGAAGCTTTTTGGACTGACGGTGCGTGATGTTTTGTTCCAGGCCACCTAATGGCTTTATTTAAATCTGAAGAGACTCTTCGATGGGACTGAACACAGACACGCAAGTAGCATAGATGGACAGTTTCCCATTTTCAGAACTAAAAACTGGCATGTGAAATGTTGGTTGTTTATAACAAAATAACAAAAAATGTCAACAACGTATCATATGTAGCTTAGAACTTTATTGGGACATCCAATAGAATCAGTAGATTTTCAGTACATGTGAGGCATAATGAAGAGAAGCTTTTAAGAGAACAGGAGATATGACTCAGTCTGTACCAGGTAATCCCGGTGCGGATACTGCTTTGTGGATATGGAACTTGAACAAGAAGAAGAGTAATAGGATTATGGAAAGATGTGGCGATAAGATTCGTTTAATAAGCAGTTGGCTATACACTGATCAGCCCAAACATTATGATCGCTGCCCACCGTTACTTTGGATGCCACTTGGAAGCGTTGCGGGCACATGACGCAGTTATAAAAACGCGAGGCGTGTTTTTAAGTAAGTGCCGTTTCGAAATTAAAAAAGACATGCTAAATTATCTCAAAAATTTAATTTTTACATGAAAGTCTGTACCTTAATCTATCCCCTGACGCCATTACAGTATGATTCTTCCTTGTTTACGTTGTGTACTGAGTGTTTAAGATGCCTCCGATAATCGTGAGTCCCGTCGACTGTGATGTATGGGCTGTTATAAGATTTCTTAGTGCTAAAGGCCTAAAAGCGATCGATATTCATCGTGAGATCTTTGAAGTTTACGAAGAAAACGTTATGAGTGATGGAATGGTAAGAAAGTGGGTGAGAGCATTTAAAGATGGCCGCACAAATGTGCATGATGAATAACGGAGTGGGCGTCCTTCAGTCATTAATGAAAGTTTGGTGCAGGAAGTGGACAATAAGGTGAGAGAAAACAGACTCCTTGCGATTTCCTCCTTGCGGGATGACTTTCCTGGTATTTCTCGTAGTGTTTTGTATGGCATTGTGACCGAGCACTTGAATTACTGAAAATTGTGCGCACGTTGGGTACCGAAAATGTTGACGGATGGAAGTTGAGCAAGGGCATCGTTTTGCTGCAAGACAGTGCCAGTCTGCATGTGGCGAATCAGACCAAAGATCTCATCACATCTTTTCGATGGGAAACACTAGATCATCCCCCGTACAGCCCCGATCTTGCGCACAGTGACTACCATCTGTTCCTGCACTTGAAGAAACACCTGGGCGGTCAGCGTCTTCAAGACGATGACGAAGTCAAAACAGTCGTGATGCAATAGTTAACAAGTCAGGCGGCAGACTTCTGTGAGGAGGGTATTGAAAAACTGGTACAACGTTATGACAAATGCCTCAATATTGACGGAAATTATGTAGAAAAGTAGATTAAGATACAGGCTTTCATGTAAAAATAAAATTATTGAGATAACTTAGTACGTCTTTTTTAAATTTCAAAACAGTACTTACTTAAAAAACACGCCTCGTACACGGTGACAGTTATTGAACTATATGGAAAAAAACGTAAACTAGCTACAAAGTCTGGCGTACACACACTTTATTCAACATACAAACGTCACAACAGATATGCGGATTTAGGTTATGACATGTTCGATATGCCTGCCGTCATTGGTGATGATGTGACGCAGACGAATAACGAAATACTGCTTGACCCGCAGAAGTGTCGGAACATCGATGCTGTCGATGACCCACTGAATGGTTGTTTTCAGCTGAGCAATGGTTTTCGGTTTATTGCTGTACACCTTGCCTTTAATACATCCCCAAAAAAACGAGTCGTATGTGTTCAGATCATATGGCGGCCAATCGAGGCCCATAACAGTGGCCTCTGGGTGCCTCAGAGCCACAATGCGGCCCCTGTTCCTCCAGGACACAAAGCACTCTCGTGCTGCGATGTGATCGAGCTCCGTCTTGCATGAATCACATCTTTTCGAAATCAGGGTCATTATGGATAAAGGGGATGAAGTCATCTTCCAAAACCTTCACGTACCGTTCCGTAGTCACCGTACCATAAGGAATATCGCACCGATTATTCCGTGACTGGACATTGCACACCACACAGTCACCCATTGAGGGTGAAGGGACTTCTCGATATAGAAATGCGGATTCTCAGTTCCCCAAATGCGCCAACTCTGATTATTGACTCACCCATCGAAATGAAAGTGGTCTTCGTAGCTAAACCAAACGAGTGTATATGCGCGTACTAATTTCCATCATGCACCGCGGCCAACAGTGCAGTTTGAACGTCCTCATGCAAACCGTTCAGAAGTTATAATGATTTTATTTCAAATAGTTCAATAATTGTCACCTTGTATGTAAGCGGAGCATACACGAATGGGGGATCACACCCTCGAGGATATGAGCCGCAAGAGGGCAAAACCGTTGAGATAGGCGACTTGACTAGGGGCAGATTATTATTAAGGAGAACCCGTGAACGAGTATCTCGAAAACGGCGAAGCTGGTCGAATGTTCACGTGCTACTGTCGTGAGCTTCTACGGAGAGAGGTTGAAGTATAGCGAAACTACCACCAGGCACTAAATTGTTGGATGTTCACGACTCTTCGTAGAATGTGGGGTTCAGAGGCTTGTCTGCTCTGTAAAGTAGGATAGACGGTGATCTGTGGCATCTTGCCGAAAGAACACAATGCTGGTGCATGCACAAGTGTTTCGGAACACGCTGTTCATTGTGCATTGTTGAACACGGATCTCCGCAGCAGACCGCCCCTACGTGTTCACATGTTCACCTAACGACATCGTCAGTTACAATTGCAGTGGACACGGGACCATCGGGATTCGACCGCCGCGCAATGGAAACGTGTCGGTCACTCAGGTGAATCACATTTCTGTTACGCTATGTCGATGATGGTCGTCTCTACAAACGCCCTCATCGAGGTGAACGGTGGCTCGAAATGTGCAGCACGCCACGGACGCAGGCGGATGGGAGCAGTATTATGCTATGGCAGACATTCTCCTGGGCTTGCATGGGACCTGTGGTACTAATCGAAGACACACTGACGGCTGCAAACCACCTCTATGCCTTCATGCTTGATGTCTTCCTTGATGTCAGTGTCGTCTTTCTGTAGTATAACTGACCGTGTCTCGGAGCCAGAAACATGCTACAGTGGTTTGAGGAACATTATGGTAAACTCAGGATGATGTCTCGGCGACCAAATTCGCCTGATGTAATCCCTGTGGAACCCATATGGGTCGCTATCGGACACCATCACAGCGTACGCAAATAAGAGGCTCGTAATTTACGCAAAATAGATTATCTGTGCGTAGACATCTAATGCCACAAATCTACCAACAAACTGTTGGAACCCTGATACGCAGAATCAGTGATGTATTTCGTTCCAAGGACGGACAAACAAGCCATTAAGCAAGTGGTCGTAATGTTTTGGCTCATCAATGTTCTCCGGACAAAAAATTAGTCACTTTTAGAGAAATAATTAAAAGCACCATTAATACCGTGAAATTCCCAACCTAGGGTTGATAACCGCGTGCTCAATGCACAATGTTTTGCAGGTATGTCGCATCCAACTTAAGCCACCCGCTGAGGATTTGATCGCGCAGTTACACCAAATGCAGGGTTGTTGATGTCTGCGTTCTACCCATTGTTGAACACATCCCACATTTTCTATGGGCTTCAAGTCAGGAGATTTTGCAGACCAATCGAGAAGTGTTTTTGTGGGAGAGACTTGAGAAAACCGGTCACTTATAATTCCGCTCGATGAACTACGCTTTTGTCGTCTTGAAAAATTAGGAGATCAATAGCATACTCATTATGCAGTTTTTGACTGAAAGACGACATCTGATCATTCAGAATGTTTAAATAAGCATGCTGGTTCGTGTTGGCGGTCACCTCAGTGAGAGGGTCCGATTCATGATAAGACAAACAGCCTCCAAAGCATTACCTAACCTTGCACACATTCAGGATGAAATGCTTCATTTGGTCTTCGGTGTACTGGACGACTTGCTTCACTTGAATGTAGAGTAAAATGTGATTCGTCAGACCATGTTTCGCTCCGCCAGTCAGCTATAGTCCAAGTTCGATGATTTCTAGGCCACTGAAGACGTGCAGATTTATGTGCCTGTTTGAGCAATGGCCTCTTGCGAGGTGACTGACTCCAAATGTTCGTTGCATGCACTTCCTGCCGCAATGTTTTCTCACTAGCAATAGGGGGTGGACCTTTACACACTGCATGCAGCAGTTTCCTGTCGGGAGTGAAAGCGATTTCGATTCACAAACCATGAAAGCAATTTCCGGTGCCTCTCTGGCAGGATCTTTTTCCGACCACAATTCTGACGTCATGCTTCGTTGCCACGTGTGTTACACACCACTGCTTGTACACGAGCTGAACAGTCCGCCGCGAAACACCACCAAATTCAACAGTACCACACTTATTACGCCTATGAGCACTGTCAAACACGATTTCCCCTTTCTGGCACTCTGCTACGTTCTCACATTTACCCTTCTTAAATACAATCCCCGCTGTAAACATAAATGTCTCACGGATTGCTACTTCCTCATGCAGAGACCGTACGCACATAGTTGAGCACGTGGCTAGATCACTGCACCATCTGTAAAGGCTTAACTACTCATCACTGCACGTCCAGTGAGCTTAGTAAGAAAGTATTAAGATCCCAGAGAGGACTTTACAACGTAGATAAAAACACAAGGTAACCAACCAGTAAAGTTTAGGTTTCTTTTATTTACGTCATATTGCGGAGGCATTGATCCAATATCATATGGTAGTTCCGGTATATAGCTCAAGTGAATTATTGGTCAGATTTACAGACGAATGGGAAAACTCGTAGAAGCGGACCTCGGGGAAGATCAGTTTGGATTCCGTAGAAATATTCGAACACGTGAGGCAATACTGACCTTACTACTCACGTTAGAAGAAAGATTAAGGAAAGGAAAACCTACGTTCCTAGCATTTGTAGACTTAGAAAAAGCCTTTGAGAATGTTGTCTGGAATACTCTCTTTCAAATTCTAAAGGTGGCAGGGGCAAAATACAGGGAGCGAAAGGCTATTTACAATTTGTACAGAAACCAGATGGCAGTTATAAGAGTCGAGGGGCATGAAAGGGAAGCAGTGGTTGGGAAGGGAGTGAGACAGGGTTGTAGCCTCTCCCCGATGTTATTCAATCTGTATATTGAGCAAGCAGTAAAGGAAACAAAAGAAAAATTCGGAGTAGGTATTAAAATCCATGGAGAAGAAATAAAAACTTTCAGGTTCGCCAATGACATTGTAATTCTGTCAGAGACAGCAAAGGACTTGGAAGAGCAGTTGAACGGAATGGACAGTGTCTTGAAAGGAGGATATAAGATGAACATCAACGAAAGCAAAACGAGGATAATGGAATGTAGTCGAATTAAGTCGGGTGATGCTGAGGGAATTAGACTAGGAAATGAGACACTTAAAGTAGTAAAGGAGTTTTGCTATTTGGGGAGCAAAATAACTGATGATGGTCGAAGTAGAGAGGATATAAAATGTAGGCTGGCAATGGCAAGGAAAGCGTTTCTGAAGAAGAGAAATTTGTTAACATCGAGTATAGATTTAAGTGTCAGGAAGTCGTTTCTGAAAGTATTTGTATGGAGTGTAGCCATGTATGGAAGTGAAACGTGGAGATAAATAGTTTGGACAAGAAGAGAATATAAGCTTTCGAAATGTGGTGCTACAGAAGAATGCTGAAGATTAGATGGGTAGGTCACATAACTAATGAGGAGGTATTGAATAGGATTGGGGAGAAGAGGAGTTTGTGGCACAACTTGACTATAAGAAGGGATCTGTTGTTAGGACGTGTTCTGAGGCATCAATGGATCACCAATTTAGTATTGGGGGGTAGCATGGAGGGTAAAAATCGTAAAGGGAGACCAAGAGATGAATTCACTAAGCAGATTCAGAAGGATGTAGGCTGCAGTAGGTACTGGGAGATGAAGAAGCTTGCACAGAATAGAGTAGCTTGGAGAGCTGCATCAAACTAGTCTCAGGACTGAAGACCACAACAACAACAACATTGTATGTATGTACCACAACCGTGTGCAAGATGAACAAAGTCGATGATCAACTGGATCTATGCTTCCCTTGAGAGTTACATTTAAGGTGGTTCTCGATCGGTTCATGAAGGACTGTTGTGCAACCGCGCAACCTGCCTGTCTTCAGTCTTCACAAGCTTTCATCACGCCCACTCTCATATTGTGGGGCAACATTCAGTGCTAACAGCTTTAACGTCAGTTTCATACCTGCCCTGATCAGATAAGAGTGGGCTCATTTGCCACCGCTCGCATGAGCTCTCCTCCCTCGGTCCCAGATACAGCGCTGTCTGTGTTCCATTCACATTCTCCAGCCACGCTCATGCCAGGAGGATATCAAATACATCTGACAGCAAAATTAGCGAACAGCAATTGTTTATCTCTGGATGATACGCATAACATGACGTAACGCCTTACTGAGAGCTGTTCTGGAATGTTTTGCTTTGTCATCCTCCATTATCTGCAACTTCATCCGCGGTGATGTATTAGTACTAAAGCTCTGTCATGGACGGGTCGAACTTTCATTTTGCCTGCCATTAAACACAGCTTCATATAGATAAAGGTTATCGGCATCTCGTAACGCGCTGCGATAAAGTTCAGGGAGTGTTGGGCATGAGTAACTCGTTAGATCATTCCTGTATGTAAAGTCTATCAAACGTCGAGTTCTTCAGCTGATCCAGGACAAAGAGTTTAAAGAAAATAGCTTGTCCTGGTTATATTGCTAATCTAAGATGTCAACAGTTGTCATGATCTGTATTTTACGAGGGTGTGCTGAAAAGTAATGCCTTCGAATTTTTTATGTGAAAAGTCTTAAAGTTTTTTTAAGTAAAATAAAATTCATTAACATTCTACATCTTTGTTCTTCACGTCTCCATATTTATTTCTCAACGTAGTCACACTGGCAACGAACACATTTCTATCAGCACCCTAGCGACGAACAGATTTCTATCAACGAGAGAGCAGTTTGTTGATACCATCACTGTAGAATGAATTTGTCGTCGGAGCCATAACCTCACCTCTGCTTGGAATTCATCATCACTATCAATGTGAAGTCCTCGAAGGTCTTCTTTAAGTTTGGGAAACGGATGAAAATCTGGTGAGGTAAAGTCGGGACTGTATGGAAGATTGTCGACGACAGTGAGTCTAAGACGTCGGACTGCTGCAGATGTCGCTGCACTCTGATGTGGTTCGGCACTTTCATGCTGGTAGAGACGGTGTTCCATGTGGGGACGATCTCTTCGAAATCGAAACGTGATTACAGCGTGCTGTTTCTCACGCGCCGAAATATAGTTACGTTACACATCGCCATGTTACACGTAAGAATTTTGAGCCCTCCAGGGGCAGAGGGCTGCAAGTGTGTGGACATGAATAATTAAGATGTAGAATGTTAATAAGATTTCTTTTATTAAAAAAGCTTTAAGGGTATTCACAAAAAATTTCGGTGGCATTACTTTTCAGCTCGCCCTCATAGTATCAAACCAGCGACCCAGGGTTTGCACGGATAGCACTAAGTATGATGTCTGGCTAACGGTAATAAATTATATACACGGACGTTCCTTGAGATTCGGTCTATCTGTAAGTGAAAGTCGTATCTAAATCCCTACAATAGTTCTTGAGATTAGCCTTCACACACAGATAGGAAAACATGGGGAGGTATGTGTGTGTGTGGGGGGGGGGGGGGGGGGGACTTTTATAATATGTGTAGAAGTAACAGATTCTAGCATTTCAGAGCAGAAGTAGAAAGAATATTATGGAACATACGTGAGCTTTTGTCCCGCATGTTTTTAAACGAGTCCATTCACTCGCTTATTCAGCTCTTACATATTGCTCTCCTTGGAGCCGTGAAGGTAGAGCCAATCAGTAACATATAGATGAGCAGTCATTACGCTTAATCGACTAAAGTAGTGGTAAAAGACCTTAACAGATGCCATATCTGCCTCTGTAAGGCTCTCAAAGTAATTTTCAGAGTATAGATGTTGCAGCAGTACACGAAAATTGAGTGTTATTGTCGTCTGTTTATTGCAGTACTGTATACTACACACGCTGCAAACTGTATGGTAATGGTAAAAACATACGACTCCTGAAAACTACATAACGAATGTTAGATGTATCAGTGTTCGCAAGCATTACTGTTTGCAATAAAACTGAGACTGTCATCAATCCAAGTTTTTCAAAAAAAAGTTTCCACTCTGCAGGTGAGCGTACGCTAATTTGAAACTGTCTGTCAGGCTAAAACTGTAGGTCAAATCCGGGATCTTTTCCCCTTTTCCAGAGAAATGCTTTAATGACTGCAGGCACGAACTCAGGCACTACTTCACAGTTTTACTTCCACCAGTGGTGGAACATTTTCCCGCGAGAGGCAAAGCTCCAGGATTCGAATACCGCTCCAACATATAATTTAACTTACAAGAAAATTTCAGATGCCAATGTTGTTAGTTTGCACAAATAAGTAATTTTACCAGTGATGGCGCTATTGGAGATAGTTTACGTTCAGAGTAGAAAAATCGATTCAGTGGCCACTGGTCAGACATGGGGTGGGGATGGGAGGTATTACAATTAATGGTCCAAGAGCAAAATGCACACTGCCCTCCCAGAACTTAAAACTGGCTTAATCAATTCTCCACCAACAATGATTCGAATTAGGAACCTTCGCCTTACTAACAGTTAGGTTAGTGTATATTGTCTTTTCGGCAGCAGAATGTTTACAAACGAAGCACTAGGTAATGCGCCCTTTAATCTGTCGATGGATTCGGTGTTCGTCAGAAGTCCTTCAGAGAAAGGATATATTTTCTCAAATGGGATAGCTGGTTTTGTTCTTTATTTCATTTTCCTCTCAGCCACTGCACAACCTCGCTTGGCTACAACTTGCCAGACTTCAGCGCAGTCGCTTTATTTATCATCAGGTTTAATTCCACAGGAATATTTGTGCCCCACGACCGTGATGTAATCTAGGACAGAGAGAAGATCAGCATCGCTCTTAATATCATCTCTACTTTGTCGAGATCTAGATTTCTGCTAACGGTGCAGCTATCATTAGTGCTGTAAATATAAAAATAACAAAGGAAACAGACACTAAACAAGAGCACTAACCAATAACCATGTCGCAGCTGTGCAAAATGCCAGCTGCACAATTATATACCCTTATAGGTAGTCACGAAGACTCAGCATAATTATAATGACACTTTTTGTTACAATATAACTTTGGCACGTACAAGCATCAATAAATCTCAGGCTTCTGTTTACAGATTCGTAGAGCTAACCTCGGTTTACATCATGTTGGATCGCCTACACCCTCTGTTTCCATTGTCCATACATGAAAAAGTGGGTTCAGGTAAGTTTTTATACGTAACACATGAATTCAAAATAACAGTAATAAAATACAATTTTGTCAGATAGCATATAAATTAAAGTAATCATTGCTACAAATATTGCGATACAATGAGTCCATCATCGTAAAGTACGTGACAATGTATTAAAAATTTTATATTCCATAAACTATTAAAACAGGAGTTCAAAAAATGGTTCAAATTGCTCTGAGCACTATGGGACTTAACATCTATGGTCATCAGTCCCCTAGAACTTAGAACTACTTAAACCTAACTAACCTAAGGACATCACACAACACCCAGTCATCACGAGGCAGAGAAAATCCCTGACCCCGCCGGGAATCGAACCCGGGCGCGGGAAGCGAGAACGCTGCCGCACGACCACGAGCTGCGGGCGCTGGAAAAACAGGAGTAACAAGTTGGAGTAAAACATGTGACAATCTAAAATTATCTATACTCCTATATAAAGACAAGTTGTTGTTTAACGTTGTTATCAAAAATCTCGAAAATTTCCTAACTTACTTTAAATTTTAACACGATACACTAATAAACCTTCGGACCAACAGGTACATGTTATATGTACGTTTTCTATAAATATTATATACTATGCAAAAGGGAAAGCTTTTTAAGAAAAATCTCTAAAAATTCTTGATCGATCTGCTCCACATTTTTAGATATTACCTTTACAAACGAACGCACGGATATAGGCTACATATTTTTTAATGTATACGGTATATAAATATACATAAAAAATCTAATTTTTATATGAAGACAAGGTAATCTTCATCGTTATTGCCAAAAATATCGAAAAGTTTTTCACCCATTTACATCAGATTTTTACGTGACTCTAATACACGTTCGGAGGGACGTAGGCTACACACTTTTTTTATATACATATGGTGTATATAAATAGAAACTGACGAAAAAATGGCAGCACCAAGAAGGAACAGTGCGACATAAACGAAAGTTGGTAGACGTCTGACATCTGAAAGATGATGTTTATTCAGATTCACTTCTGTCTCTAAGCTGGTCGTAGGTAGTGTTCCAAAAATGAACAGCATAGAGACAGAAGTGATGACACTTTCAGCAGGACCTGACCTTCATTTAGCAGGACAATGCTCAAGCACGTACAGTGCAAGATGTTACTGATTTGTTTGACTGATGGGGCTGCTAAGTGCTATACCACCTACTGCACTCCCCTGACTTAAGCCCTCGTAAGTTCAATTCGATTTCTAAACTGAAGGAAACACTTCACGGCATTTACTTCAGAACTGCTACAAATTCGTCGGGCAATAGACCGCGCCGCTCGAACTATCAACACAACTGGCACTGCTAAGAGTATCCTACGAGTCCCACATCGCTGGCAGCGGGTTATACACAATTCTGGTGACTACTTTGAAGGTCAGTAAAACTTGGAAACACGTATCTTTTTGTACGAGCTGTAAATAAATAGTTGCCACTATTAAAGTTCCAACCCTCTTAATAGAACCAAAGGGCATAGAAGAAGCAAAGGAAACACAGAATTGCGTGCTAAAGCACAATCTTGTACCTTTTAAATAGTGTCAGTATTAAGATGACATAAATGTACTACCAGTAAACATCAAATAACACAGCAAAATATTTATAGTGAACAATTATCTCTCTAATTTCTTTGTAAACCACTGAAGATATCTAACACGATTGGGGTAACATGTTTGGTAAAAATAAAAATAGAAAGCACAATTACAAAAGTCGGATAATATTCGTTCTTATTTACATGACAAACAAATCAGATGTAGAGCTATGGTAGAAAAAAAAGTGTTTGCCACTATCGTATGACCTGCCACTAGCCTGACTGTAGGTACAAAATAGGTTTATTCTCTGTAGCAGTAGGAGGTAGCGGGTGGCGAACCCAGTGCCCCAGCCATCCTTTACCTCCAGAAAATATCCTCGATAGTTATTTGATCGCAGGCTTAGTGGATCTGGCACTTTCCAGGATGATCTGAAAAGAGGAAATTCCCCAGCATCAATCCAGGATTGAACACAGCACCTTCAAGCCAAGAGTATGGTGTGCTACTCACCAGACCACGACTATATGCAAAAAGGCAGCAGATATTATCAGTATAGCTATTTTTAAATTATTTGCTCATTAAAACCTTCACATGCAAACCGCGCGCATCTGCGAACTCTCAAAAGCTGCAAGGTTCCGTGGCATCTGCTCGACCAAATCTTCTCTTGCCACATCTGCTTCAAAGCAGCGATCGCAGGCCAACGCACGCAGCTACGAGCATATTGTAATCGACCACCTGCTTGTGACATAATATACCACAAGCGAGGAAGTAAACTTGTGATGTAGCTCGTTCTCGTGGACAGTGACGTTTCGGAACTTTCTGATACTTCATGAACAATAAAGGACTCGAACGTCAAACGGAGTCTGCCATGACTTTCTGTACAAATTCTGAAGCCCTACGCTTGGCTGGTGCTCTGTATCAGACAGCTGACCACACTGTCAGCGAGTGCAACACTAGAGCGTACCCAGGACCAAAAACACATCTATATAAACTGACTGGATGGCTCAGACATTAATAAATAAGCATTATGCTTGCTGCCCATGTCTCTTAATCCAGACAACTGTATTAGTGTAAATTTATTGTTCATTTCATTGTTACGATAATTACTTGTCTTACTGTTCATTTTTATGTTATTTTTATTGTTTACTTTAATGCCCATTCAACTGGTCATCTTAATGAGTAATTTATTGCTTCTTTTATTGGGTCTCCTCACAGGCCATTTTTACTTACCACTTTTACAGTCCATTGTATCACACATTGTGCTGTTCATCTTACTGCATATTTTATATCTATTTTATAACTAATGTATTTAAACGCAATGTATTTGGTTCCTTAGCTCATCGTTTGGGGTAATTTAAATGTCCAATGTATCATACGCATCCACATGTTTATGCAAAACGATAAATAAATAAATCATCATATTATTCTTGAAGAATAAAGTTTGCAAGGATAGCTAGCAATTCATTTTATTACTACGACCGTTTTCGAGGATATACGCTGCCATCATCAGATCTTTCAACATTATGAGATGTACGTGCTTTTTGCAACACTCAAAGTCACGGAGCAGTGTTGTAATAAGCACGTACATCTAATAATGTTTAAAGATCCGATGATGGCAGTGTAGATCCTTCGAAACCGTCATAGTAATAAAAGTAATTGCTAGTGATCTTGTAAAACTTGATTCTTCAAGAATAATGTAACTTCAGAACACCCCCAACGACTGACGCAGTGTCAAATATGTATAAAATAAATGAATGATACTGGTGCCCAGAGGCCATTTGTAATTACATCCTAGAGAACCAGAATGTGTGTAGCTCAGCCCTCGTATCGTGGCCTGGTAAAGGTGATGTTTCTACTCGAAAACTGAGATTAAAATAAGACCTGAAAATTCGTGGGACAGGCCACCAAAATTCCTATTATTCTGGTTGTTGAAATGGTTCAAATGGCTCTAAGCACTATGGGACTTAACATCTGAGGCCATCAGTCCCCTAGACTTAGAACTACTTACACCTAACTAACCTAAGGACATCACACACATCCATGCCCGAGGCAGGATTCGAACCTGCGACCGTAGCAGCAGCACGGTTCCAGACAGTAGCGCCCACCGTGGTCGGCCTATTCTGATAGTTTTTCTTGTGAATTCTCTACGATTTGCCTTAGTGATTCGAATGAAACCCAAGAGGCAGAAATATTTTAAATTTTTCTAAAGATATTAATTTTATAGATCAAAGCCCAAATAAAAAAAAATTAGATTACATGTCTCTGAGGTGAGTCTTAAATGGGGTATTAAGAAGTGCACGGAGCAAAAACTAAAACAAGATTATTGTTAGTTACGTTTTGTACTGGACGAACAGGCAAAATTTCGGAGATTATTCCAGAATACTTCTTTAGTTATTTTTGTTACACGAATCCCCGTGGACTCCGATCACTCGTTATAGAGTAATACTTTAATTATCATTTATTCGGTTTGTTACCGCAATTACATTTTCACAGCAGAGAAAAGGCCCGTAATGCGCAATGATCAAAATGTACAACACAAAACAAGGACTAATGCAACAACATTCAAATGCAAATGTACTGTGATATGGTGGCCGTGACTGCGGGAACAGCGGAACAGAACATCTTAGTGCCGCTCTTTTATCGCATTCAGTGAAATGATAAACCAGGTGCATATCGACAACTCACCATTAGTAAACATATGCGTACTAATGCGTGTCCCAGTAATGTATAACCGACACCACCAGAAAAACGATCCCGAGACACAACCGAGCAGTACTAAGTGCATGCTTGAGTGAGAAAAATAACGTGGGTTGTACCTTTATTAATTGCAAGTACCGAAAGTGAAACGAACGAGTTTGTTTCCAAACAAGAAACGCATTGCACTGTTGTGCAAGACAGGTACTTTTTGACCAAATGATCGGGACACTTGTTGCTGGACACCGTTCGCCTTTACGACAACTTGAACTCTGTTGGGACACTTTCAGTTATGTTTCTGATGTCTCTGTTCCTTCTAACCCATTCCACGGGTATTCTATTGGAATCAGGTTGGGTCTCCGGGCAGACAAATCACTTCAGGAATGTTACTATCCACAAACCGTTGACTCACAACTGCTCTTCCACAGACTGTTCTTCTGCTGTATGCACTACGCAGTCCTCTAAAATGTCTTCATATGTTTCTCTGCCTCGTGATGACTGGGTGTTGTGTGATGTCCTTAGGTTAGTCAGGTTTAAGTAGTTCTAAGTTCTAGGGGACTGATGACCATAGATGTTAAGTCCCATAGTGCTCAGAGCCATTTGAACCATTTGTCTTCATATGCCACCGCATTTAACGTTTCTTAATCACAATAAAGGGACACAACCTAACTCCAAAAACACTGATGTGTGGGCCTTCCGATCATTGTATTTCCGACCAAACAGTTCTGCACTGTGGACTTTCCGATCAGAGCTTCTACACCAGTCTTTTGCCAGCAGCGGATGTATTGTCACCATCAGTCAGGCAGGGTCCTCGTCGATAGCGTTCGTTTTTGTATAACGTTCTTGCCTACCTGACTAAGCAGATATGCAGGATAAGAAACGAATGCATCAGTCTGGTACAAGAGAACACGGAGAAAACACTATTGTTGTTTTCCAAATTTTTAAAGAGGCATTTAAAGATCTGAAAGATGAAGTTTAGATTTCGTCGCCATATGCCAACTTATGAGAACTCCAAGACCGCATTGTGTAAAACAAGAGGGGAAGCTGCTCAGACGATCCAGAACCACGGCCCTAGATCGGAAATTCATCCGAGGAAAGATATTTTGAAATCAACTGAACGTAATTGTTTCTGACCACAAAATGCTGGTGTGCGGTTGTGAAGAAGTGGAAAAAAACCTGTGTAAAAAATGGGAGTGTTCTTACGGACGGGACATTTGACAGTTGTTCGGAGAAATTCAAACAAATGTACGCCATACACTTTGACATCGGGAGCATAGAAGAAGGACGAAGGTATTTCCTGTTTTATCTGTCTTGCTCTCAGACAAAAGTCAAATTACATACGAAAGACTTTTTTCTGCATTAAAAACTAAGATGCCTGGGTGGACACCGAAAACTGCAGTTCTAGATTTTGAAATGGCTACAATAAAAGCTATGAAACAGTGTTCCCCGAAACATCCCTTTCCGGTTGCAACTTTCACTTCAACCAATGACGGTGGAAAACAATACGAGTGCTGCGATTAACGGAGGTGTACAGGGATAGAGAAGAGCAATTGTTTCGCCGCGTTTGTGCTACGGTGACGTACGTTCCACCAAACAGTGTTGATGAAGAGTCGATGGTAGTAATGGAGGACATGCAAACTGGCGAAAAGGTCACGAAATTCGCTGGCTATATCGTTCAGTAATGGATGAGAAGTTCAGCTGCAATTTTTAGTGTTTTTAACCAGTGGAACAGGACCACGCATGCCGAGAAGGTTGGCATTGGAAAACTACACTCGAATGTATATTTTACGATAAAAAATCGGAAGGAGAAAGCAGTAAATGCTATAATTGAAATGAAAAAAAAGATTTCATCCGCCTGCGCCTTCAAACAAGAGGAAAAAGATAGATAAATCTTGACAGGAGGTTAAACGACATCATAACAATATACAGAAACTGGGAGGATTTAAGAAAATGTTTAACATTTTTGAGGTTCTTTAAAAAAATTGAAAGAGGAATAAAAATTCACAAAATAAGATAAGTTTAATCACTTGTTGAATTAATGTTGTAGAAAGAAAAGGTCAAAATAAAAATAGTAAAAATAAATAGGTAAAAATAAAAAATAAAAAGGCATTTAAATATACCTCTGAACTACGTGGGCTAATGGCCTTGCCGCAGTTATAACACCGGTTCCCGTCGTATCACTTGGATGGATGACCGTTCAGGTCTGCTGAGCTCTATTGGCAACCGGGCTACACTCAGCCCTTGTGAGGAGTAGCTGCTCCGTTCACGAAAGCTAACAATGACCGAGGGTGCTTACCACATGCCCCCACTTGCCCGCATTTGTTCAGGCCTTAGGCTAAGAATGACACGGCGGTCGGTCGGTACCGCTGACGTCACGAGTCGCAAAGCCAACGGTCGGAAAGCCCGAAAACACCACCATACTGTAACATCTCCTCCTCCATAGTTCACCGTTGGCGCTACACGGGTTGGCAGGTAACGTTCTCCTGGCATGCTTCCAACCTAGACCCTTCCATCGGTGATTTATCACTCCAAACCAGTTGTTTCCATCGGCCAATGTCCTATGGCGCCGCTTATTATTGACTACAGAAATTCGCTGCTCGATCATTATACCTCATTCTTTTTCCCTCCCGACGCAAAGTCGTTGAGCTACCGGGGCTGCTGGCAGCATTTTGGAATTCACTAGTGATTCTGCTAACAACATGAGATTTTTTGCAACCACCCTCCGCAATGCTCGGCGGTTCCTGACCATTAGAACAAGGCGTCTCCCTGGTGTTGGTTTAGCTATGGTTTCTTCTTTGCATTAGCATATCACAGTCATACGATACTGCACATACTTCTGAACAACACGGGCGCTGCAGCGCCGTATTTATCCACTGATACTGGGCAAGCGATGGGTGTCCATATACGTAACTGCGAATACATTATATAAACGGTTCTGCCTCTCGTGACAACTAATGGTCAATTCCGCATTACATAAGGATGTCCGTATACTTTTGATCAGATACTGCGATAAGAAACCAGACTACTTCAATGCAAATTCTGTTCGATGAGCAACCGGAGACCACGTATCCTTAGGAACTAAATATTCGGATAATAACTCTGAACAATGTGCTGGAGTTTTGTCGGGAATACACGAGTGCAGGTTGCAGACACATGGCCGACGACATGTGGAAGTCTGGGTCTAACCATAAATCGTGCCCGGGTAATCTAATGGTAAGGCGACCGCTCGCAGTAAGCGAGAAATCTAGGTTCGAGTCCAGGACGTCACAAATTTTCGTTTTTGTCACTCCATTATACAGCTGATGGGTGTCCATATACGCAACTGCAAATACATTATATAAACGGTTCTGTCTCTCGTGACAACTAATGGTCAATTCCGCATTACATAGGGATGTCCGTATACTTTTGATCAGATACTGCGATAAGAAACCAGACGACTTCAATGCAATTTCTGTTCGATGAGCTACCGGAGACCACGTATCCTCAGGAACTAAATATTCGGATAATAACTCTGAACAATGTGCGGAGTTTTGTCGGTGGAGCTCGCACATACCCTGTAGATCCTTCATTATGGTAATCACTGTATACTGATGTGAGTCACAGTAGTGGGAGCGTTAGTCTAAAAAACAACATGACGAGATGGACACATACCCAGGAAACCTTTAATGAGAATGAGAACGGCTGCGTATTTCCATGTTCGGACAGATTACGCTTTCCACATTTGATCCACATGCCATTTATTAACATTTTCAGTGAAACGTAGACTTGACTGAAATAAGACGTGCAACATCTATATGTGCATCAAAATTAACGTCTTTGTTCCACAAGCCAGCGTACAGTACGTAGAGGACAATAATTTCGCGCCAGAATCAACAATGCCTGATAATGAGATTGAGAATAAGAATGAAAAAGAAAAATCAAGAGTCCCTTACCTGTCTTATGGCAGCCCAATTTCTCAAATATCGTTGGATTCCTACAGAAACGTAGCGTCCGATGAACTCCGTGTGGCAAAAAAAGTGAAGTACCCAGAATGGGGGAAGGAAAACAGAACGAAACTTCACGAGTTGAGAGGTTACGTGATGTTATTTCAGTAATTTCCAAATCGAGACGAATGCACAAAGAACTTGGTAATATCAGCCCACTTATCAGCGCTCTGGCCTGGATTCGTGCACTGATTCGTTTGAGAAGGCTGTTATAAAGCCGTTCCATTCTCTCCTGAGGCAAGCTGGACCACCACTGTTGAAAGTGGTCCTGGATATCCTGGATACTCTCACTGGGACGGAGTTGATGTCCGAGACGGTCCCACATATGTCCTATATGGGACACGCCTGTGGATCACACCGACCACGGGAATACCTCATCATCAGGCAGATACTTCATAGAAACACGTATCGTGTGTGAACGAGCATTGTCGTGTTGAAAAATGACATCAAGGTATTGTCGCGAGAGAGGCGACATAGGAGAAAGCAGACTGTTCATGACGTACTGTTGCGCCGTCAGATTCCCCTCGATTACTACCAGCCGGGACCTGAAGTCATGGCCGGTGGCCTCACACACCGTGACGTCTGGAGTAACGGCACTGTACCTTTCTAAAACATTGGCTGAATGTTTCCGTCGTTACGGACAGTGGTCATACGGAGTACACAGAATCGCGATTCATCGTTCAGCACGATGCGACACCACTCAGCAGTAGTCCATTCTTCCTGGTCACAGCACCAATCGTCACCACGCGTCAAAGAAGATAAAAACTCTTCGTTTTAGTGCTATAGACTCTCTACGCCTCTGAAAGCTAGGTGTGTATCGCATCCCACCCGAATGTGAATCATGAACTGAAAAACGATTAGTTTCTGGAACTACGCAATTAAGGAGTCTATTAAAATATAGATATAGAAAAACGTAATAAACGAACAAGTAAAACTAGCGATCAGGCATTCAGCTTATTAACACCTCGCTAACAACCTCATCCGTCAGAACTGTAAAACTGTAACACAATGTGTTTTTCACGTATTAACAGAGCGTGCTCCGAAAAACAATTGAGCATCGAAAGGCGTTGAGGGCACTGGGATTCGAACTCGACTATAAAACATGGAGAGACGCTAACATGACCTCACCGTTTGGGTGCGGTTCAGCGAAAGCGCAAAACAACAAAGTCGCAGCATCTGACGAATACGGCAGCATCGGTCGTCGAATATATTGCAGAAATATGTAACTGATGACTCAGCTAAATGCCCGAAAGCGCATCATTAATCAATAACGCCGAGAAAACCTGAGAGATTACATCATTTTTGCTTTCTCTTGTTCTGTACGTGAATTGTCGGAACCTTTCTGTGTGCAAGTCATAATTTTTCCAGATTTATCCCCCTGGCAGTGCACGGGATGTATGTTACAGGAAGTAAAATTGTAAGCAGTTGTTTTGCCGTCTGCTGTAGGAGTTTATTGAACATATCTGTGTTGATAGTTTTCCATAAACTTACGATGCAAAAGCGTACGCGATAAAGAGAGCAAGAATCGTTTTAGGCTACACACTGAATTTACCCCAACAGCAAAAACCAGTAAGGACCAGAACAAGAGCAGGGTTGCTGTGTACGTAGTGATATGATGAGATACTGAGCACTTCACACAGCGCGGAACAAGAGATTACTGGCTTCCCGGTTGGCCTATATCTGTGGGAGAGTGTAGCCCACGTGACTCGCCGCTTCCGCCTCATGCTGTCGGAGGCGGCGGCTGTCGTAGCAGCGAGATGCTCAGCTCCTGTCACTATCGACACCCACTGTACGCAAGGATACCACATATATCACACTAAAGAAGCAAACCCTCAACAAATTATGCAGCTTTTCTCCCCATTCTGTGGGAGAGAAGATAGTGAACACTCTGAAGCAATGATTCCAAATGAATAAACTTTTACTTACACACTTTATACACTCATGCTCATAAATGAAGGATAATGCTGATACATGGTGAAACAACGCTCTGGTGGGGGGGTTAAATGGTTCAAATGGCTCTGAGCACTATGAGACTTAACTTCTAAGGTCATCACTCCCCTAGAACTTAGAACTACTTAAACCTAACTAACCTAAGGACATCACACACATCCATGTCCGAGGCAGGATTCGAGCCTGCGACCATAGCGGTCGCGCGGTTCCAGACTGTATCTGGTGGGGGGTTTGCGAGTTTAAATCAACTGGGGGTGTGACCATGCTGGGCATTTGACCTGCAGTCGTCGCACGGTGGCGCTGGCAGCAGTCCATATACGCAGAGGTGTGTTGGTGCATGTTAGAGTACGGTGCAGCGAGTAAGTGTGCAGATGTTTTCAGACGTGCTAATGGTGGCTGTGTGTTGGAAATGGCTGAAAGAACACACATTGATGATGTTATGAGGGGTAGAATAGTAGGCTGGTCAATACAGCAGGTCGTAGCACGGACCCTCTGTGTGCCATAAAGTGTGATCTCAAGATTATGGCAATGATTCCAGCAGACAGAAAACGTGTCCAGGCGCTACAGTACGGGACATCCACAGTTTGCAACACCACAAGGAGACCGATATCTCACCATCAGTGCCCGCAGACGGCCACGGAGTACTGCAGGTAGCTTTGCTCGATACCTTACCGCAGCCACTGGAACAGATGTCTCCAGACACACAGTCTACAGATGACTGACAAACATGATTTATTCGCCCGGAGACCTGCAAGATGCATTCCACTGACCCCTGGTCACAGGAGAGCCCATAAAGCCTGGTGTCAAGAACACAGCACATGGCCATTGGAACAGTGGTCCCAGGTTATGTTCAGGGACGAGTCCAGGTATTGTCTGAACAGTGATTCTCGCCGGGTTTTCTTCTGGCGTGAGCCAGAAACCAGATACCAACCCCTTAATGTCCTTAAAAGGGACCTGTAATGGAGGTCGTGGTTCGATGGTGTGGGGTGGCATTATCATTGGTGCATGTCTTTGACAGAGGAGCATTTGCTCAATTAGCTATTTGTGCAACGACTTTTGGCAATCAGTTAGGTCCCGATCCGTGATAACTTTGTAATCCCGCTCCCATGCATAAGAAGAGCGTTTCCTGGTCGCGCGCATGCGCAGTGATTTCATTAGCCGCGCATGTGAGCAGCCTATGGTGTCTCAGTTAGGTGGAGAGCCTGTGACCATCATACGTTGGCTGGGGCGAGGCAGCACACACAGGGTTGAGATAAGTAATATTATTTTTTGATACATATGTACAGTGTATTTGTAAAAAAAAATTATGGGGCCTTGCCGCTGATTTTAGCCTTTGACTACGCCTATTCAGGCAAGCTGTTTTATATTTGTTCTGAAGAAGGCGTGGTTACCCACGCTGAAACCTAGGTAAACACCAGGTAGTTTGTGCAATCGAGGCGGATTTTTCATAATTATTCGTCCACTATTTCAACAAGCCGAAATTCTGCGTGCAGTGATTAAACTATAACGCTGACCCACAGCAAACTCTAGAGTCAACCGTGTGCGGCTCCACTCCATCGCCTGTTGTGCTCCTGAAAGGCGCCAATACAGTGCAATTAGCGCCATGGGCCGTAATGGTAGTGAGACGACGCTGATCGAAATGAAACTAATTCTCCGCTTACATAACGAGTGCAAATCTTCTTACGAGATTGCTAAAGTAGTCGGTAGACCTAGGTCGACGGTTCAGTCGATAATAGATCGATTTTGCGCAACAAAATCATTAAGAAACCAACCACATACCGGACGCCCTCACACTTTGACTGATGCAGACGTGAAATTTATCGTGAGGGAAGTGAAGAAGAAACCCAAAATCAGCGCTCCTAAATTGGTTGGGGAGTTAGAGTCTAGGGGAGAGAAGGTATGTGCCAACACAGTCAGAAAATTTTCAAAACGTATGGATATCATGGCCGGGTAGCGCGCAAGGAATTTTTAATCAATGAACAGAATCGAAAGAAACGTCTTCATTTTGCGATGGAACATAGATTCAAAAAGGGAGACTTCTGGAATAGAGTAATATTTTGTGATGAGAGTAAATATAACGAATTCGGGTCGGATGGCAGACGAATGGTGTGGCGTAAGAAGACTGCGGAGATGTTGCCATGCAATCTTGTGCCAACGGCTAAACACAGTGGTGGCTCCCTGATGGTGTGGGGCTGTATGAGTGCTGCAGGTGTTGAAAAATTACATTTCGTAGAAGGTACAATGGATGTATATCAACATTTTAAAGGACTATCTCAATCCTAGCGCCGAAAAATTAGGCCTGCAAGCAAATTTCATTTTTCAACAAGCATACGGCTCTAAATACAAGGCTGTGGCTCTTATACAATACCCCAAAACAACTTAACACCCCTCCTTAGAGCCCAGACATTAATCCTATTGAAAACCTTTGGAAAGTACTGAAAGATAGCATCAGGAGAAGACACATTTCTACCGACTTAAAAGAAGCACTTCAAGACTAATGGGACAAAATTCCAGCCTCCCTGAATGCAAACTTGGTCAGGTCGATGCCCAGATGCCTACAGGCAGTAATAGCTGCAAAGGGAAACCCCGCTAAATATTAATTTTTGTGACTGAAATCATATTTTCATATTGTAAATTTTAAAAAGTATGAGTAAGCATTTACATTTTGAAGTAGCCCTTGAATAAATTCTCCATTTTGTCAAATTTCTTATCGCTAAGGATGTATTTATTTCCTTGTCCATCAATAAAAATGACTTACAAAGGTTCGTTGCAGACGACTGAAAGTTCACAGTTTTTGTTCCTTTCCTTTCACGTGACATATACCTAGTTTTTTTTTTTAAAAATACAACCAAACGAATACCTTTTGGACTCACTGTGTATAATATTTCATTATTAGTGCAGTGGGATCGCTACCGTTCCCTATATGTTTACAACAATTATAGAACCGATTTTTCGACTGTATTACAATGGCCTTTCAGCATAAGGCCGCGTGGCATTAGCCGAACGGTCTGAGGCGCTGCAGTCATGGACTGTGTGGCTGGTCCCAGCGGAGGTTCGAGTCCTCCCTCGGGCATGGGTGTGTGTGTTTGTTCTTAGGACAATTTCGGCTAAGTAGTGTGTAAGGTTAGGGACTGATGACCTTAGCAGTTAAGTCCCATATGATATCACACACATTTGAACATTTTTTCAGCATAGGACTGGTTTTGGAGGAGGAAAGGTGCCCTCTACATGTTGCAGATGATCGATGTCATCAACTCATATTTGTGAAACTATTGGCCCTACGATACAATAAGCTAGTCTTGACGAAAGGGGAGAAAATAGGAAAGAAGCTATTTGTGGAATTTCAGGCTTATCAATGACTCGCGACAGTTTGCAAATCAGCTCTTGGCTTCTGGTGGGCATGTTTTCTGCCTAGTTTGTTCGGAAATGCACTGTCAGTTCCTCTATAGTTGTTTATGTATGATGTCGCGTTTGTGTCCACTCAGGCTTCTGCCCCACGACTGCTGACAGCCTGTTGGACTGGGATAGCCTGCAGCTAGGACGCTGGAAATCTGTAGTTGTCCTCTCTATTGATGTTGTCATGCTGCTTAGTAATTTCAGTCGACCCTTGCATTCTGCATTAGCGTGTTCACAGGTCTTTCGTCTATGCATAGGCTTCGTGAAACGTGATAAGTTGCCCACAGTGACGGTGGTGTTCTGCTATCGCCGAATTATTGTGCTGTACTAATCATACATAGGATTCACGTTCGTTCTGCCACTCGTGTGCTGACTGGCCTGCCTGCCTCACCTATACTGGCAGCTCCGCCCTCACAGCGCGGCTCACACACTCCTGCAGTATTTAAGTTTGTTCACTGCATCCTATCATGTCATGAATCCTGTGGCAGCTGTCGAAAATTTTGAAACCTTGTAGGCAAAGGACTTTGCCTAGCCGTCACTGACGTCCTTCGCATATTGTAAGTGCACTAGCAGAAGCTTCTCTTCCTTGCCTTCCTCTCTTGTTTTATTACAGTTGGCCCTGGTTACGTTTCTTATAAAGTTGCTGTCATAACTTTGGCGAGAAAATTGTGGTGTAGCTCCATCAAATCTTCTTTGATGTTTGAGCTGTGCGCGGCTCGTGTTTATGCCGTTTCTTGTTCGACAGCTTCTCTTTACAAAACTCGCCTCGTTTCTTATTCGACTTACTGGCGTCACTAAGTTGTTGGCTTGCCTGCCCGTCAATGGCAGCAGCAGCGCGTATCGATAAGAACACTGTCGTATTATCTTTGAAGCGACCGCTAGTATTTCTAGCTCGTCGTGTGGCGGGGACTGAGTCGAGACGCAGCGCCAGTGTGGTGCGGACAGCCAGTACTCGTCGACCGCTTACGACACACATGCACTGTCCGACGGAAGGAGACTGGAGCGGGAACGACCGTTGGTTGGTCGTTCGGTCGGTCGTCTCATCGGGCGATGTATATTTGGTCTTTTGACCGTTTATGGGCCTCGTCAGTTGGTCATCTTGCCGGACGTGAGTCGGTTCCTTCCTTGTGCAGAGATGTCGGGTGGCCAATGGGCAAGTGTTCCCACTGCATAGTTGGGTCCGAGCCAGTGTGCTGGGGTCGCCGTGTCTCCGGGTTCCCAACGGACATGGAGTTGAGTCGGGATGGAGCTGCAGTGAGGTCCGGACTGCCAAGACTCGCCCGACTGATGCTGACACACATAACTTGAGTGGCGACGACCTTGGCTGGTCGTTCGGTCGGTCGTCTCATCGGACGATGTATATTTGGTCGCCGACCGCTTCGGGTTCACTGTGTGTGTCGACTTGTCATTCGTCCTTGTTGTTCCACAGTGATTGCTTTTACGATTGTTCGAGTGCTTGTGGAAGTGTTTTCGTGGAATTGTGTCTAGCTTGTGTAATTTCGACTGAGGAGTTACGTTAATGCTGTCTGCGTGCTAGAGTAGGCAGTCGGTCGGTTGGGACAGTGCAGCGAGAAAGTCTCCGCGGCGAGGGTGTTAGCGTAGTGTTCCGCAGTGTGGTTTTCCTCGCCGTGTTGATGCTGTCCGTACCGCGTGTAGTTTGACAGCCTTTGGTGTTGTTCATATTTTAGAGTGGTTATTGTGCCTTGGCTGTTTTTAGACGCCAATTTTGAAGAAGTAGTGCTTTGGTATCTTCGTCCTCGGCTGATATTTTCCGTTGTGCCGCTGGTAGGCGCAGCGGACTTGATTAGGTTGTTGGTCGGTCCCTCAGCCGTCCCTGGGTCGGGTTGCCATCTGATAACTTAATCTTATTCTTGGCTGCCTATCTCACCTAACGTCCTCAGGCCTACCTCATGTACGGTGCGAGGCCTTCAGCCGCCTTTTAATTTAGTTTGTTATAATTTTAAAATAAGGCCTTCAGCCGTCTTAAGTTAAAACTTTTAAGATTCTTGTTTGAACTATTTTTTTAAAAAGAAAAAAAGGGGAATTTTGCTCTATTGCAAATCCTTGTCATCCAGGCCTTAAGCCGTGGGTTGTTCTATGGTCAGAATGTGGCCTTCAGCCGAGCTTTATGTCAAATATTTTTAAGATAACGCCTTCAGCCGTCTTAAATAAAAATTGGAAAATTCACTTGTTTAAAACCTTTTTAAATTTTCTTCTCTATTGTAAATTCTTGTTATCCAGGCCTTAAGCCTCAGTTCTTCTGTGTCCAGTGTGTGGCCTTCAGCCGAGTATTTACGTAACACTTTCTTTTTAAAGTAAGGCCTTCAGCCGCGTGTATTCCTTAAAGCAATTTTAATAACTCGTGTTCGGGCTTTCAGACGTATTGTTTTGAATCCTTTTGAGGGCATGTGTGATTAAGTGTTTTTAGGAAAATAAAGTTTGTGTGTTTTGTGCAACTGACAGTAACTGATTCTGGCCCCTTTCCACAACCATAACCTGCACCGCTCTGTCCTGCGAACCATATTTCAATGTTGTTATTGTCACTTATGTGGTAGGCACGGCAAGCAACGTACGCAGAACACTATACTCCTGATCTGGTGGTGGTGGTTCTCCGTTTGCAGTTACCGATTTGTGTCGGTTCACTTTCGGTACAATTTGTAGCCCAGTGTACCATCGGCAGTTATACAGGGTGTAACAAAAAGGTACGGCCAAACTTTCAGGAAACATTCCTCACACACAAATAAAGAAAAGATGTTATGTGGACATGTGTCCGGAAACGCTTAATTTCTATGTTAGAGCTCATTTTAGTTTCGTCAGTATGTACTGTACTTCCTCGATTCACCGCCAGTTGGCCCAATTGAAGGAAGGAAATGTTGACTCGGTGCTTGTGTTGACATGCGACTCATTGCTCTATAGTACTAACATCAAGCACATCAGTACGTAGCATCAACAGGTTAGTGTTCATCACGAACGTGGTTTCGCAGTCAGTGCAATGTTTAAAAATGCGGAGTTGGCAGATGCCCATTTGATGTATGGATTAGCACGGGGCAATAGCCGTGGCGCGGTACGTTTGTATCGAGACAGATTTCCAGAACGAAGGTGTCCCGACAGGAAGACGTTCGAAGCAATTGATCGGCGTCTTAGGGAGCACGGATCATTCCAGCCTATGACTCACGACTGGGGAAGACCTAGAACGACGAGGACACCTACAATGGACGAGGCAATTCTTCATGAAATTGACGATAACCCTAATGTCAGCGTCAGAGAAGTTGCTGCTGTACAAGGTAACGTTGACCACGTTACCGTATGGAGAGTGCTACGGGAGAACCAGTTGTTTCCGTACCATGTACAGTGTGTGCAGGCACTATCAGCATCTGATTGGCCTCCACGGGTACATTTCTGCGAATGGTTCATCCAACAACGTGTCAATCCTCATTTCAGTGCAAATGTTCTCTTTACGGATGAGGCTTCATTCCAACGTGATCAAATTGTAAATTTTCACAATCAACATGTGTGGGCTGACGAGAAACCGCACGCAATTGTGCAATCACGTAATCAACACACATTTTCTGTGAACGTTTGGGCAGGCATTGTTGGTGATCTCTTGAATCGACCCCTACGCTCAATGAAGCACGTTATCATGATTTCATACGGGATACTCTACCTGTGCTGCTAGAACATGTGCCTTTACATGTACGACACAACATGTGGTTCATGCACGATGGAGCTCCTGCACATTTCAGTCGAAGTGTTCGTACGCTTCTCAACAACAGATTTGGTGACCGATGGATTGGTAGAGGCGGACCAATTCCATGGCCTCCACGCTCTTCTGACCTCAACCCTCTTGACTTTCATTTATGGGGGCATTTGAAAGCTCTTGTCTACGCAACCCCGGTACCAAATGTAGAGACTCTTCGTGCTCGTAATGTGGACGGCTGTGATACAGTACGCCATTCTCCATGGCTGCATCAGCGCATCAGTGATTCCACGCGACGGAGGGTGGATGCATGTATCCTCGCTAACGGAGGACATTTTGAACATTTCCTGTAACAAAGTGTTTGAAGTCACGCTGGTACGTTCTGTTGCTGTGTGTTTCCATTCCATGATTAATGTGATTTCAAGAAAAGTAATAAAATGAGCTCTAACATGGAAAGTAGGCGTTTCCGGACACATGTCCACATAACATATTTCCTTTCTTTGTGTGTGAGGAGTGTTTCCTGAAAGTTTGGCCGTACCTTTTTGTAACACCCTGTATACACCTCTACGCGCAGATATGGTAATGTACCGTTGGTTTCTGTTTCGAGGATGAACTGTAGTGTCACCGCCAGACACCATACTTGCTAGGTGGTAGATTAAATCGGCCGCGGTCCATTTAGTACATGTCGGACCCGCGTGTCGCCACTGTGTGATTGCAGACCTAGCGCCACCACAAGGCAGGTCTCGTAATACGAACAAGCACTCGTCCCAGTTGTACGGACGACCTAGCTAGCGACTAGATGTATGAAGCCTTTCTCTCTCATTAGCCGAGAGACAGAATAGCCTTCAGCTAAGTTAATGGCTATGAACTAGCAAGGCGCCATTAGCCTTACAGTGATTGTAATTAAAGTCTCCTGTGTATAGTCAAGAGCGATGTGCCACAATGATTGATTAAAGATAAGTATTAATCCAGCTACGTACTTTTCTTCATAGCATTAATTACGTAGCCTGTTCCAGTACTTCATGCCCGTCTGCGTTAGTCTAGCGTGCATTTTCAGCCATCTCGATCTACAAGGTATTGGCCCAGCTGCCGACACATCACATGGCGACGAGTCTACAAAGGATCTTGTGTTTTACTTTGCCCTAATTTATTTGTGTCATGGCTTCGCCACATTCTCCAGATGTACTGTCCGAATTTTATCGCTTGCAGAATCAGCAGACGCAGGCGTTATTGGATGCCCTTGGACAGCTCGTCCAGGGTCAACGTGCCATTCAAACCGATGCGGCCGCCGCCGCTTCACCGGTACCGCAGCCACAACCTGCCGTTGCACCACCATTTCGAAGTTTTGATGAAACCCACGAGACTTGGCGGGAATGGTCCCGCCAGTTTGCCTTCCACCTCGCCGCCTACAGAATTCAAGGTAATGAGCGGCAGCCGTTTTTGCTTTCTTGTGTCGGTGTGTCCACCTACCGTGTGATAGTGAAATTGTTTCCCCGACGCGACGTAGCAACTCTGTCCTACGAGGAAATTTTGTCTGCTTTAGATGCCTATTTCAAAGAAACAGTTAATGTGGTTGCAAAACGGTATACGTTTTTTCGTACAAAACGTACGGCCGGTCAAACTAATAGGGAGTGGGTAGCAACATTGCAAGGACTTACTAGGGACTCTGCCTTTGACTGTGACTGTGGTCTTTCTTATTCAGATACAATGGTACGTGATGCAATTGCACAAAACGTTTCTGATGTTTGCATACGGGAGCAAATTTTGAAACTAGTTAATCCCTCCCTTCAACAAGTGATAGACATATTGGATAGACAAGACACACTTGACTGTGCTCAGGAATCTTTTGAAACTTCGCCAGCAGTGTGTAACATTAACTGGCCCGCCGGGCGAGCTGCGCGGCCCGGTCAACTGCCATCGCACAAACAAATGCAGCTGCCGCCGCGCTCTAAGCCACGTGTGCCGCGCCAGCCCACAAATGCAGTGAAATCATGCCCGCGGTGTGCTACTAGACATTCGCGTGAACATTGCCCGTCACGCCAAGCTATTTGCTTTTTCTGCAATAGGAAAGGACATGTTCAAAGTGTTTGCCAGAAAAAGCTCCGATCAGACAATCACAATCATTCCAGGCCCTTTGCTTCGCGCCGGAATCGAACCAAGGACACTCAGGATCATGGACCTTCGCCCATGGACATTCATGTAGTTAATTCCGCTTCGTCCAGTGCCACTTTCTCTAACAGTGACTGTGTTCGTCCCACAAAAACTGTGCGTCGACGTCGCCAGACATCACGTCCATTAGCAAGTGATTCTGTACCAGTGTCTGTTCAAATTGCACAAAACAGTCGCTCTTGTCGTCAGCAGGACAATAAACTTTTTGTGGACTTAGACTTTGAAGGCAAAGTGATACCATTCCAGCTCGATACCGGAGCTGCAGTTTCATTGCTCAATCACGACACGTACAAACAACTGGGCGCACCTCCGTTGCGTGCCACAAATGTTAAGCTCACTACGTATTCCGCACAGACAATTCCTGTGTTAGGACAGTGCACTCTTCTTGCAACATATAAAGGACAATCAAAGCTTGTGTCGTTTTACGTTCTTCGTTCTTCTACTGCAGTGAACTTGTTTGGTTTAGATTTATTTCAGTTGTTTAACATGTCTATTGTAAATCAGGTCCTATCAGTGAATCAAACTGTGCCTACGGACAGTGTTTCTCGCTTATGTGACGAATTTGTAGACATTTTTGCACCGGGCTTAGGTTGCGCTAAAAACTATGAAGCACATTTGGAACTGAAGGTCAACGCGCAACCGAAATTTTTCAGAGCGCGCACTGTTCCCCACGCATTGCGTGATGAGGTCGCAAAAACATTAAACGATCTAGAATCACAGGGTGTAATTGAACGTGTGCAAGCTTCTCTCTGGGCCTCACCCTTCGTAATTTTGCCAAAACCTTCCGGAAAATTGAGACTTTGCGTGGACTTCAAGGCCACAGTGAATCCACAACTAGTGACTGCTACTTTTCCTTTGCCCCGCCCGGAAGATCTTTTTGCTAAACTGTGCCCGGGAAAATATTTTTCGATGTTGGACCTAGCCGATGCGTACTTGCAAATACCGGTGGACGACGAATCCCAGCGTGTATTGGTGGTTAACACGCATCTTGGATTGTACAGGTTCAAAAGACTGCCGTTCGGGTGTGCATCCGCCCCTGCATTGTTTCAGCAATATTTACAAACTATTTGTGCGTCGGTCCCTACTGCAGCAAACTATCTGGACGATATAGTGATCTCCGGACAGACAGAAGAAGATCATCTTGCGAACCTACGAATGTTATTTCAGGTCTTGCGACAAAATGGTCTTCGCTTGAGGAAGGACAAATGTGTGTTTTTTGCTCGTGACTTACCATACCTGGGCCATGTCATCAATGCCCAAGGCATACATCCGAGTCCAGAGCACCTCCGTGCCATACAAGATTTACCTTCCCCTCGCAATGTGAAACAGCTCCAGAGTGTGTTGGGTAAAATTAACTATTATCACAAATATATGCGCAATGCCTCTTCCATTTCAGCTCCGCTTCATCGCTTACGCCGTAAAGGTGTTCCGTTCGTCTGGACGACGGAATGCGAACGCGCCTTTCGCCAGTTGAAATCGGCGTTGCTTTCTAATACTTGCCTCACGCCTTTCGATCCCCAGAAACCCCTTTTGTTGATGGTAGATGCATCGGATTTCGGGATCGGTGCTGTGCTTGCTCACAAAGTTGGCTCCCATGATCGCCCTATTGCCGTTGCGTCCAAATTGCTCTCGTCTGCGCAAAGAAATTATTCCCAGATAGAGAAAGAAGCTTTGGCTCTCGTGTTTGGTGTTACTAAGTTCCATGATTTCTTGTATGGTCGTCATTTTACCATCATCACAGACCACAAACCTTTGACATCGCTTTTTCATCCGAACAAGCCTGTACCTCCGCGTACAGCGCAGAAATTCATTCGCTGGTCTATTTTTCTCTCGCAGTACCGCTACGATATCTTGTATCGGTCCACTGCTAAGCACGGAAACGCCGATGCGTTGTCCCGTTTGCCTGTTGCTGAGGATAAAGCATTCGATTCTTCCGAACTTGCTTGCATGTTCATTGATTCGGAAACCGATGCAGTGGTCGAATCTTTTCCGATTGATTTTCGTCGTGTAGCTACAGCCACAGCTGCTGACCCTGTCCTTGCTACTGTTTTACGTTTTGTTGCTACGCAATGGCCTTTGTCAAAGTCTCGGATCGAGGATCCGTTGGTTCGCCGATTTTTTGCTCACAGGGAGAGACTTTTTGTTCGACGTGGTGTTTTGTTGTTGCGTTCTGATAATGATCAGTCCAGAGTCGTGGTCCCACGTTCGTTACAGTCCTCTGTTTTACGGCTTCTTCACCAAGGACATTGGGGTATAGTGCGAACGAAACAACTTGCTCTTCAGCACTGTACTTGGTTCGGAATCGCTGCTGCGATTACGAATATGTGTTCTGCTTGCATGGCGTGTGCCGAACAACAATCCGCACCGTCGCCGAAAGTCTTTGCATGGCCAAAAACCACTTCCCCTTGGCAACGCTTGCACATTGATTTTGCTGGTCCCTTCTGGAATGCTCGATGGTTGGTTCTGGTCGACGCCTTCAGTAATTTTCCTTTTGTTGTCCGGATGTCTTCCACGACGTCCTCCGCCCCCATCCAAGCGTTGTCTGCTATCTTTTGCATTGAAGGTCTTCCGCAGACTATTGTTTCCGACAATGGCCCACAATTCATGTCCGCCGAATTTCAGTCATTCTGCCAGGCCAATGGTCTTCAACATCTGACGTCCGCGCCGTTTTCGCCTCAGTCAAACGGTGCCGCTGAACGATTGGTCCGGACTTTCAAGTCACAGATGTTGAAATTGAAAGAGTCGCATTCTCGGGAGGACGCATTGTTGCTCTTTTTGTCTTCGTATCGCTCTCAGCCCCGAGATGGTCGCTCGCCGGCTGCGTTGCTCCATGGTCGTCCTCATCGCACCTTGATGTCTTTGCTGCATCCGCCGCCTCAGGTTCCTGTGCAGCAACAGACTCCTGCTTTTGCTCCAGGCGACGTTGTCTTTTATCGCACCTATCGAGGTTCACGGCGTTAGCTCGCAGGGCGCATTCTTCGCTGCCTCGGCCGCGCGATGTATTTGGTCTTGGGGGCCTCTGGTGAGGTGCGTCGGCATCTCAATCAGCTGCGCCTCTGTAGTCGCACGGGTTCTGCCGCTCCCCGTCTGCTTTCAGCGACGGTGCCGTCCGGTCAGCGCCCTGGGGACCCATCTACTGGCTCGCCTCATCCCCAGGTGTTACCGACGATGCATTCCATTTTGCCCCATGGCGACGCGCCGCCGCAGCAGCCGCCGCCGCCGCCGCCGCCGCAGCCGCCGGTCCTCCGGCCGGCGCCGCCCGCATTCGACGCTTCGCTGCAGCCGCCAAGCGCCTCCCAGGGTCACGCGCCGCCGATCGCTTCCCGTGACCAGCTGTCCTCCGCCATGGAACTCCCGCCCGCTCCGGACCACATGACGTCCTCGCGCGTCGGCTACCCCGACGCAATGGAGGTCGACCCTTCGGCCCCTCCTGTCTTTTTACGGGCGCATACACCACATGTTGACGTGCACCCTGGACTAGGTTTTCAGGCGTTTCTTAGCTCCCCTCGGACCGAATGGCCGGGTGCGGGTGGCACAGCCTCGCCTGTTGTTAGGCTCCCCACCTCATCGCATACGTCAACATGGGGTCCTCCCCACGGCGGGCGGAAGCCTTATCTCACGACCGTTCGCCGATTTGCGGGGGAGGAATGTGGTGTCACCGCCAGACACCACACTTGCTAGGTGGTAGATTAAATCGGCCGCGGTCCATTTAGTACATGTCGGACCCGCGTGCCGCCACTGTGTGATCGCAGACCTAGCGCCACCACAAGGCAGGTCTCGTAATACGAACAAGCACTCGTCCCAGTTGTACGGACGACCTAGCTAGCGACTAGATGTACGAAGCCTTTCTCTCTCATTAGCCGAGAGACAGAATAGCCTTCAGCTAAGTTAATGGATACGAACTAGCAAGGCGCCATTAGCCTTACAGTGATTGTAATTAAAGTCTCCTGTGTATAGTCAAGAGCGATGTACCACAATGATTGATTAAAGATAAGTATTAATCCAGCTACGTACTTTTCTTCATAGCATTAATTACGTAGCCTGTTCCAGTACTTCACGCCCGTCTGCGTTAGTCTAGCGTGCATTTTCAGCCATCTCGATCTACAAGGTGTTGGCCCAGCTGCCGACACATCATGAACTATATGTTCTTTTGCAGGCTCTTTAAATGCTGAAGGAAATTTCTCAACTCCACTTCCCCGTGTGGGCAGAAAATGAATGTGTCGTCTACATGCTGTAGCCAGCAAGGGCGGCGTAACAGTGCAGGATCCGAGACTTGATAGGCTCCACCAAGGATGCAGTGAACAAACTTCTTACTTCACGAGTATATGAACTATGTCATGAGTGCGTAGCAGCCTACATAGGTGAGACAGGAAGGCCACTCAGCACATGAGTAGCAAAACATGAACGCTACGTGTGATTAGCCCAACACAATAAATCGGTGACAGCGAAACACCACTGCAATTGTGGACAACTTCTCGTGTTTCAGGAACAACGAGAGGCGGTCGTATTTTATACAATGACGCGTTTCATCATCCAGGAAAATTTTAGTCATTATGACACCGCCCGCGGAAGCGTACACAGTTATTCATCTATGTGTAAACATTGAGACTACACAGAGGCCAGTCACCGCCGATTATGACTGGAATGGCGCAGAATTCACTTCTGGGACTTGTAATGTATCTATCCAATGAAACGACACGTTCAAGCAGGCGAGAGGGACAGTTGCCCTGTACACCGACGATACTGTGCTACTGAAGCACTGCTGCAACCTCGATTAAATTGCTAGGTACCTCCTGGCGCACCTGGAGAAAACCTCCAAAATGTGTAATGTCTGGAAGGTAAAACATATGCTGATAAAGGCAAGTGAATCAGTTCACGTCCAAGCTCAAGCACCCATACCATCAACTTGGCACAGAAATGGTGTGACTCAGCCAGATACCTTGGTATAATAATACATAAGAGACTGACTTGGAGACGCGCATAACCAAGCGGTCATCCTATTTTATCGACTGTTTCTTCTCCTTAAACGTGACACACTATCAAACGACGCAAAGCTGATCGTCTTGCGTGTCATCATGCTCTCGGAGACCCTGTATTTCTGTGAAGTGTGGTCCACGGATCCCCACCGTCACCTAAATCGTCTACACATTCTCCAAAACAAAATTTTCCCAGTTATCACCAGCCGAGACCGCTATACTCTCAAACTTACATATTAAGCAGCAGTTAGGGAAACCATCAATCTAGCAACTCATCCGACCTAAATCCATCTAACATTATGGTACAACAATTTCTTCTCCCCATAGTCTGATAAATTCATCAGAACAACTTCATTTACGAGTGCTAGATACATGCAGTTTCTACAAAGATCATGAAGTGTGACGTTTATATACATCTGTAGCACTGTTAGAAGTCAGACGGGCATATAAAATCTAATAGCCTCCCGTCCAGACACATACTGTTCGTATATGACGCCATACTATTCTTTTAGACTTGTCTGCGTTTGTAACTGGAACTGTATTCTGTCAGCGTTTACAGCTTTACTTTTATAGTCTACTATTCCCATTTGCACGGATATAGTATGGTGAAACTGTTTATCCACGAATTTAGCGCTTAGTATTTCCGTAATCCAACTGACCATACACTAAAATCTTATTTAGCGTGGCATCAGTGGCGAAGCCAAAGAAATGACACGAACGGGGACTTGTCATTCTTCGTGAGATATCGCAGAACATGATAACTCAAGGTATTCAACTAATTTCCTACTTCGCTTTCGAAAAACACGGAATATAGTAAACACCTTGCTTCGTATATCATTGTTCAAAACATTCGTCTATGAGGCAGTGCGCTGGGGTAGTATGACATGATCCCTGTTGTGTTTGACGGATTACACATTGCAGCGCGCTAGCGACACATGTGGTCGTGTGATCAATCCGTCCTTGTCTGTGACGGATTGCTCGTGGCAGCGACGCAACTGCTGACAAGAGACGTTAATGGTGTGACGCCAGTGCTACCGGTAATTGTATATTATCACCAGAAACCCTAACAGCCTGAAATTTAGTCTCGTAATTGAGGCGTCCTGGAAACACTCACTTCGTAACTGACAAGGTTAGAAATTTATCTAAAGACTGACAGACAGCGATATGCGTGATCTGTAAAGGAGGGGAGACTTGGGATAGTTGGCGTAGTTTTTAGTTTTCGATATTTTTTCCTCTAATACACACTCTTAAAGGTATGTCTTCTATGCTGCTCACAGTGTTAGTCTTTTACTATTTATAGGTGATGAAAATATCACTTAAAATGATATACTGAACTCGTAAAATATTATGTACAAAAACTTTACAACTACGAAAACTTACCTCAGATGCAGGAAAAGCTGTGTACTCCCTGGATAAGATGTCATAGAACGATAGTTAATGGCATCTGAAAATTAACTGCGAAACTTTTATTTCAACACAAAATGCTGAAATAAGTGATGTACATTAGGGATGAGAAGAACCGACCGGTTAAAACCGATAACGGTATTTTAGTTTTGAATTATCGGTATTTTTCTCCAGGTTTTTGATATCGGTTATAACAAATATATTTATTTTTTACTGATAACTAGGTATGAAACTGGGATAACAATTTGCCGCAGAAATGGCGCCAAAACTTCGGGTTTTTAAACAAAGGAGTTTTATAGGAAATTCTGTGGCTTCTGAAAGATTGTTTCTGATGGAAGGAATCAACTTACAGATCAACATATTACAGAAAGAATATTTATGAACACATTGGACTATAAACATTGGACAGTAAACTAATTCGTTAATGAAATTTTAACAACTCTCATGTAATTGTTCCTGGCGAATGTTACATTTTGTCCGTTACCTAAATTGTTCATTCAATTTTTTTGAAATAACATGTTTGGTTTTGTTACTATAAAATCAGTTGTACTCGAATTCCTATTAAAAAGTAAAGATATACATTTCCTCAAAAGCGTATTTCCCATTCTATTAAGAACGAAAAAATGCTACAAATTTTACACAAAAGCTCAGCATTTTTCTGCCATTTCTATCAAATAATAAAAGAGAAAGGGAGTTACTGCAACAGTAATAAATTAAAAACTTAAGAATTCATTCATCATTCACAGTGAAAATAGAAAGGAGATTATCTGCTGGCTACGTCTGTGTAATATGAGTTTACCTGTTCGTAGCCTTTAGAAAATGATAACTGAACACGAAAATTAGAGTTATTCAACCTCATCTTTTAGCCTTTAGCACTGACTATTCGCAATGCCCAAATAATGGTATGATCCTCGATTACAACATGGTTTTTGTGTAGATATTTTAAAAAAATAGAATCAGGAAGAGAATACTGATGAATTTTTATAGTATTCGACCCCCTCATTACTTATAAAGAAAAGCAATGAACAGTGGAAGAACTAAGCTTTTTTCTAATTTACCGATGTTATTTGATATTTTAATTTCGTAACGCAAAAGTCTGAGAGGGTCTTAGAATTTGTCAATGTTTGTTCGATTGCTGGAAATAATAGCAATAAAAAATTTAAAATCGGTAATTTCAAAAACCCGTTATTTTGAGCGATTTTAACAGTCAGGTTAAGTCGGAGGTGAAAAAAACGGTAAAACTGAAAACCGATTGTTTCAGCGATAACTGACATCCCTAATGTGTATGTTAAGCATCGATATACAAATTAAATAAAGAAACAAACAAAGGAAGGTTACATAAGAAAACAAGAAAGTCATCAACAATAGCTTCATTATCTCCAAGAACATCATCTCTAAGAATCTCGTTTGAACTAGTAGTTTTAATTTTTGCACAGTCTTGTTACGGCTATAATAAAATGTCAGGAATGTCCGGCCATCTTCAAAATTTCTTCTCATTCGCCGTAGTGGAAGCAAATAATCCATCACGATTAGCTTCCATTATCTTTGAAGAATATAGAGAAGCATCATACTTCATTGACTGGAAATCGTCCAGGTGATACTGCTCTGAAATATGTCCACATACCACATTCACAGCACTCTGATTTAGAATTAGTGTAAGTGAGCACTCTCAACATCCTGAAAGTTTGGTTTAGCATTCCTGTCCAATGTCTGTGCGTGCTGGTAACCGGTACTGTCCTCATGTTCGGCATAGCTTATTAACTTTGGTGAGTCGTCTTCAAATTCTGTAATGTCAGAAACTGCAAACTTCTGTTGCTTTTTTTTTTTCTTTTACTTACTTGTGCCCTTCTCCCTACCTAGTAAATGTAATTTTCTTTGAGTAAGTGTATCACTAGGGAATGAGGGGAATGACTGTAAGGAGGAGGTCTGATCAAAATGTTCTGGCGTGTCAGATTTTCTTTTATGATTCCTAGTGGTAAACCTGCAGTAAAAAAATAAATAAAAAACTACTTAAAATGCTTCAACAGATAGCTATGTACAAAAACTGTGAGTGAGATGTAAGCTGCGATATATCATGTTCCCTGTACCAACATGTCCCGAAATAACATGGCAACTTGCTCCAATAGTTCTTTTTGGACAATGTGGATGGCTCACTGTTCCACAAAAGTCCCATGAGTAATTCAGCATTTCAGTACAATTGTTGTTAATAGTTCTACCCATTATCAAGAGAGTCACAGAATAACAAAGACTTCGTGTGAAAGAAAATACTTTAGTGGCTGAGAATCAGCAAAGTTAAAGTTCTTCTTCTCATTTCTCATCAAATTGTTACTCTAGTGGAGGATATGGTGCCTCCATGTTGTTTGACTCTGACAGTACTAGCGTTCATCGTGTATAGCTGTGTGGAAAAAGCGGTATCGCAACCAGCCCCGCTTTCCATTACAGTTTGTAACAGATTCTCTTAACCTCACCAATGAAAAAAAAAAAGAACTAGCATTTTTCCTTTGACAAGAGTATTCAGCAGTAAGCAGGGGAACTACAAAATTATTTTATACTCCGCTGTTGGTGTAAATTGCAAGACGCAGAACAAATATTACTTCAAGCGTAAAATTTGCAAAGTTCCTCAGTAATTCTGGGCCGTTACATTGTCACACCCATAGTGTTATGTGCCTCGTAGGAGCTAACTTCCACCTGTCGGAAGGTCTTTGAGTAAATTATTTTGGTTCACAAACTGTACCAATCCTGCAACACCACAGAATGTGTTGGAGGAAGTCTGAAAGCCTCCTGAAGAAAAATTCCTTGTCGCCGGAGACTACGATTTTTTTTTAGACTGCTCAGTCTTCTGACTGCCACAAATTCCTCTCGGGTGCCAATCTCTTCATCTCAGAGTAGCAATTGCATCCTACGTCCTCAATTATTTGCTGAGTATACTCGAATCTCTGTTTTTATCCTCTGCAGCTCCCTCTAGTACTATGGAAGTTATTCCCTGATGTCTTAACCGATGTCTTATCATCCTGTCCCTTATTCTTCGTCAGCTTTTCCTCGCCGATTCTTTAGAGAACCTCATCATTTCTTGCCTTATAAGTTCACCCAGTTTTCGACATTCTTCTGTAGCACCACATCTAATATATTACAGCGCCATCTATCACAAAGCGAAAAAAGTGGTCCAACTGAAACATTCATATTTCTTTACGTACAATACGAATGTGTAATAAAAAATGGGGGTTCCTATTTTTAAAAAACGAAGTTGATGTCCGTTTGACGTATGGCAGCGCCATCTAGCGGGCCAACCATAGCGCCATCTGGTTTCCCCCTTCAATCTGGACAAGTTTGGGTGTTTGTAGTTTTTTCGTTTGACGTTTATTTCGTGAGATATTTGGCCCGGTCACGATCAATGGACCACCCTGTATATTGTACATTACCCGTCTTTCATTAAAGGCTATCCCTATTTTTCTCAGAAATTCCAACGTCTTGCATCATTCTACATCGTCGAACGCTTTCTGTAGGTCGACAGGTCGACAAATCCTGTGAAAGTGTCTTTATTTTTCTTCAGTCTTACTTCCTTTAGCAACCGTAACTGAGAACTGCCTCTCTGGCGCCTTTACCTTTCCTAAAGACAAAATATCGTCATATCTATCAGATCCTCAGTTTTCTTCTCCACACTTTTGTATATTATTCTTGTCAGTGACGTGAATGCATGCTTTGCGGTTTTTGCAATATTTGGAACTGTGTGGATGATATTTTTCCGAAAGTCAGATGGTATATCACCAGTCCCATTAGATTCTACACACCAACACCAATAACAGTTTTGTTGCCACTTCCTCCAATTATTTTAGAAATTCCAATGGGATGTTTTCTATTCTTTCTGTCTTACTTGATCTTAAGTCTTCCAATGTTCTTTTAATTTATTATTCCAATTCCGGATACGCTATCTCTTCCCTACAGATTTCTGTATGTTCCTGTATCACGTCATCTGATATGTCCCTTCCGTCTTAGAGGTCTTCAGTGTACTCTTTCCATCTATCCACCCTGTTCTTTGCCTTTAACGGTGGAATTTCCGTTGCACTCTTAATGTTACCGCCTTTGCTTTTAATTTCACCGAAAGTTGTTTTGACTTTTCTATATGCTCAGTCATTCCTTCCAAGAATCATTGCCTTTTCGATTTCTTCACGTTTTTCATGCAGATGTTTCTCATTAGATTCCTTGCGCTTCCTATTTACTTTATTTCTAAGGGAACATGTATTTCTCTGTTCCTGAATTTACCTTAACACGATTGTGCTTCTTTTTTTTTGGTCGATGAACTGAAGTATTTCCTGTCTTACCCATGATTTCCGATCAGTTTCCTTCATTGTACCTACGTTTTCCCTCTGTGATTATCCTTTTTAGAGATGTCCACTCCTCTTCAACTGAACTGTCGATAGGGGTCTTCATTATCTAAGTATCTACAGCCTTAGAGAACTTCAAGCGCATCTCTTCGTTCCTTAGTACTTCTGATTCCCACTTCTCTGGCGCACAGATTCTTCCTGACTAGTCTGTTAAAATTCACCCTACTCTTCATTATTGCTAAATTGTGATCTGAGTATATCTGTTTCTAGGTACGCCTTACAATCCTATATCCCATTTTCGAATCTCTGGTTGACCATGACGTAATCTAACTGAAATCTTCCCGTAAACCCTGGTCTTTTCCAAGTACATCTCCTCCACTTGTGGTCTTGAACAGTGTATCCGCTGTTAATAACTGAAATTCATTGCATAACTCAATTATTCTCCTCTCTCATTCTTACTACCACGCCTATATTCTTCCGTAACCCTTTCTTCTACTCCTTCTTCTACAACCCCACTCCAGTCCCCATGACTATTAGATTTTCATCTCCCTTTACGTACTGAATAACCAGTTAAGTATCCTCATATAGCTTTTCTATGTTTTCATCTTCTGCTTGCGACGTCGGAGTGTATACCTGAAACATTGTTGTTGGTGTTAGTTTGCTATTCGTTCTGATGACAACTCTTATCACCGGACTATTCACAGTACTTACTCTCTGCCCTACCTTCTTATTCATTACGAATTCTACTTCCGTTATGCCGGCCGAAGTGGCCTTGAGGTTCTAGGAGCTGCAGTCTGGAACCGCGAGACCGCTACGGTTGCAGGTTCGAATCCTGCCTCGGGCATGGATGTGTGTGATGTCCTTAGGTTAGTTAGGTTTAAGTAGTTCTAAGTTCTAGGGGACTAATGGCCTCAGAAGTTGAGTCCCACAGTGCTCAGAGCCCTACTTCTGCTATACAATTTGCTGCTGCTGTTGATACTACCCTACACTCATCTGATCAGAAATCCTTGTCTTCTTTCCATTTCACTTCACTGAACCCATTTTACCTAGGCTGACCCTTTGCATTTCCCTTTCCAGATCTCCTAGCTTCTCTACCACGTTAAGATTCTGATATTCCACATTCCAACTTGTAGAATGTTATCCTTTCGTTGGTTATTCGGTCTTTTCCGGATGATCACCTCCATCTTGGGAATCCCGTCACGGAGATCCGAAAGGGGACTAATCTGGAATCGTTTGTTGATGGAGAGATCATCATGAAACTGTTTCAGTTACAGGCCGCATATCCTGTGGATTATGAGTCTTTAATGTAGTGGTTTCCATTGCCTTCTCCATTCTCATGCCGCTGATCATGGATGTTCTTCCGTCTTTTAGGGGCAGTTTCGCATCCAAAGGGCAAAACAGTGCTCTGAACTTCTGTCCGCTCCTCCGCCCTCTTTGACAAAGCCGTTGGCAGAATGTAGGTGGCTTTTTATGCTGGAAGTCTTCAACCGCCATTGCTAATGATTTTTATTCAGAATTTAAATTGTGGTGGTGTTCGAACTCAAGACCGAGGAAGTTTTGATTGCTAGTCAAAGACGCTACTCCCCCCCCCCCCCCCCGCCCCTCTCCACTTTATTCGTGACTGTTTGTTCAAAGTTGATAGGGCTGTAATTGGCCAACGCCCTTCCCGCAGTGGTAACACCGTTTCCCGTCAGATCACCGAAGTTAAGCACTGTCGGGCTGGGCTAGGACGAGGATGGGGGACCGTCCAGTCCGCCGAGCGCTGTTGGTAAGGGTTGTGCACTCAGCCCTTGTGAGGCAAACTGAGAAGTAGCGGCTCCGCTCTCGTAAACTGACATACGACCGGGAAAGCGGTGTGCTGACCACATGCTCCTCCATCTCCGAATCCATTGACACCTATAGGCAGAGCTTGGAACGTGGAATATCAGTACACGGCGGCCGGTCGGTACCGTTGGGCCTTCATGGCCTGTTCGAGCGGAATTTAGTTTTATTATTATTATTATTATTACTTGAGGTGGTAGTAAGCAATACTTACTATGGTTAAAATCACGCAGGGGGCTGAGGTTAAGGTTCCTAAACCTACGAGTCGGCGTTGATATTCGGAACGATATGTGGTCTAAAAAATGATTCATTCATATGCACCATTTTCCACAACGAACACCTGATGTGGGGAGGCGAGCAGAGACAGGTCTAAAGTATTGTTGAAGTTAGTCAGATTTTTAGCAGGTAGGATATCTATGGATTATCTATGGATCACAAGTAAATTAATGTGTAGGTGATATTTAGGATGGTGGTTCAACTGATGGTGGCAGGTAAACGAAAGGTTGGTACGGAAATACTGCACTGGCTTTACTTGATCAACAATCCTTGAGCCAGTAGCCCTGCGTTCTGTATGTCACTGTAACGTCCCTGCTCGTGCCAAGTGAAAATAATAACCATTGAGCTTGTCATGGAAGCTTTCTTTGGAAGAATTCTGATTTGTCTGTGATTGTCTCTTTACGAAAGTCTGTCACATATTTCTCGGAGCGAAACAAGATGAACTCACATGACGTAGGGGACGGTGCATACCCGCTGTGTAGAGCAGTTGGTTATCGGTTCGGCTTGGCCGTGCAGTAATTCTTGCGAGGGGAGCAGTGTATGGGAGTTCTGGCTAATATTGTCCTTCATCTTATGTAAATAAACTGTTTGGGCAATAAAAACTTTATTCTTAAAGCTAAATACCGGTGACGAACGCATGCGCATTTTCACGCTCGTCCTCAGTCATAACCTACTTGCTGTTCAGGCCTGTACAGAATCAGCCAAACGTACTCTCTTCACCAAATAGTCAACATATCGCATCATGCAGCATCGATGTTTTCCTATCAGCCTAAGCGCTAAAAATTCGCCCTAAAACTCCTTCAACCTAGTATCTAAATAAAATGTTTCACTGATGTTTACTAGTGAGCCTCTTCCACAAAAACATCCTCTATGACACAATACGTCTTCAAAATAAATACGAGTATAAACATATCATATATGCACCAAAGGTTGTGTAAATTCTTATTAAATATTGGATCTCAAGTATCTGTGGCAAGTAAGCCTGTACTTAGTAAACTATAACTTATTCCGCCACACTGGAGATTAAGCAGCATAGGTAGCGGTCATGCTGACTCACTCGGCTTCGAAGTGCTAGGATTCTGAATGGGGGAAAGTAGCTTCTGGGTTAATGTGGCACTGCTCCCTAAGCTTGGGCGTGGTTGTGAAATCATACTAGGTTTATATATTCTGGTAGTGCATCACACCAAAGCTACCTTGGAAATGCAAGTATCATACAAGGATGAAACACCTTGTTTTTGTGGCCAGAAAGCCATTACTGTTGCAAGGAGTAGTTACCCAAACTGTGAACAAGGCCCTCAAAGACAACTCGTGGGGTACCATGCCGAACAGTATTGGAAAATTAATGTGGTCTGATGTAGAAGCTGATCTGCTGGTCAACCCTTAATATGTAGTTGAGCCTTTGCCTGAGCATTAAGAATTAGGTAAAGTACAGCGTTTTACATGATTTAGTTTGTCCTACACATAGAAAATTGATGTAAGCAGAGTTGTGCCCTTCAGCATCCATAACTTCAGTTCTGGAGAGGTGCAGCTATCATAAAGTATACTGATAGCTAGTTAAGAAATACTAAATTAAGTTAACTTAGATAGGAATTCCACATTAATCTGTGCAATGCTCCAACAGTCTGTCAGTTTAACTATGTTGAGGAGGAAAGTGTCACATCTCGAGTGGCAGGAGAAGGAGAGTGTTACACTATTAGAAGAATACGCTGAGTTACTTGATTCTCCTGGACTACTGCCTACCATGCCACTAAATCAATATAATATTCGAACTGGGAATGTGTTGTCTGTCTATTAGAAGCTGTGTAAAGTCCCACATCACTAGAAAACTGTCATAGAAGAATTTGTAGATCAATAACTTCAAGATGGAATCACAGAATGGAATAAAATCCCCTGGACTGCACTTGTCATCATTGTATTCAAGAAATCATCAGATGGCAGTAACACACATAGGGGTTTTTGTGACTACTGATATTGAAACGAGAAAACAATTAAAGATGCCTACCCTGCACGTAATATGATAGAAGTCTCAGGTAATCTAGACCAGTCTCACTGTTTTACAACTGTAGGTTTATGAAGTGTTATCACCAATTGGAGGCAGCGTCCGATGACCATCCAAAAACAGCATTCTCAAATCCATCTTGTCATTATCAAGATTAACAGGCCGCGCGGCTTTCCCTATAGGAGGTTCGAGTCCTCCCTTTGGCGTGAGTGTGTGTGTCGTCCTTAGCGTAAGTTAGTTTAAGTTAGATTAAGTAGTGTGTAAGCTTACGGACCGATGATCTCAGCAGTTTGGTCCTATAAGGCCTTACCACAAATTTCCAGTTTCCAAAGATTAACACATAACTTCTGGAGCGATAAACTGCCAACAACGTTCCAGTGCCTATAGGATGGTGTACTGAATTAAAACTGAAGCAATATGTGGGCTATTTAGATTATTGTGTGCTCAAAGGACACCCAGGTCCATGTACCAGATTTACGTGAAGCCTCTGATTGTTAACATGCAGCATTATTAGCACTCTGTTAGGAAAAATTTCATTTCATGTTAGAAGAAGCCCATTACTTGGGCCATATTACGTTGTACGAACTTCTCCATGAACTGCTGATGCAGTAGAAAATTTTCTAACCCCTCTACAGAAAACGAATAATTTTTATTCATTACAAAAATGCTGATACTGCAAAACAGCTCAATTAATGATTGAAAAAGTCGTAAAGTCTTAATGGCCCCGATACTGTGAAATGGCTTTTGAAAACTAAAAGATTTGTTGACCTCTAATATAGTTTACCATTCTGAATTACCAGAAATAATTTCTGATTGTTGTATGATGGAGTTTTTTTTTGCCTTGAGGTGAATTTTTTGACTACTTAGAAAGAAATACTAGCACTAATATACAGAGTAACTTATTTCTGTTGTTATTTGTATGGACAGTATTTCAAAGTAATAGCAGATCATGCAACATTGAAATGTTTACTAGGACTTGAACTCCAATGAGTTGTTCAACTAGATGAGCATTACAACTGAGTGAATTTGATTAAAAAGTGGTAAATCCACCAAGTAAATCACATAGAAACGATGATGGCCTTGATCACAAAATTCGCTCTGTGTAATGTGCTGGGCTAGACACAGAGAAACTGAAAGAAGCACAGATCACTTATGCAGACTGTCAGAGGTTACCAGAGGCAGGTAAACCATTTCAGTTGATTGGCATGCACGTATATTTGGACTATTTGCTCAAACATGAGCAGGAGACCATTACGTGCTAATGATAATTGATCATTTTTCACGTTTCATGTCCATGATAGGAATATCTTACCAGCAGGCATAAAAAGTGGCACAAGCGATGGTTAACCAGTGGCTACTAAAGTTCGGAACACCTTAGCTAGTGATAACGTACCAAGGAAAGAATTTTTTATCCAGTTTAATAAAGCAATTGTGCTGATTATTACACTTTACGAAATTTTGGTCCAGTGCATTTCACCCACAAGCAAATGGACAAACAGAGGGACACCATTGTCGGGTAGAAAAATGTTGAGTTACTACATTAACAATCATCACGGTGATTGGAACACAGTAATCCATTGTGTAGTAATGGCATACAATTAATAAATCCACAAGAGTATAGGATTGTCCCCCTGTCACGGAAAAGATGTATCAGCAATAAAACAATTATCGACAAAGTTAAAAAATATTTGGTGTGAGGTTAAATAAATGAACACAAAACCTTTGGAATGACAGGAAATTACCCATCTTAAAAAAAACTGTATATGGCATGCCAGATAATGGCTTATGTTAACCAACCTCTGCGCATCAACGGGAAAGGCTAAAAAATTTCTTGTGTATTACCAAAGACCCTATCACGTGATGAAAATAATTTCACCTGTTAAAGTTAAATTACAGCTTCCAACGTGCGAAAGTGGTCAATGTACGTCGAATCCGCTATTTTAAAAGAGCCCCACAGGTCCTGCCTCAATTTCTGGCAGTACCTTCACAAAGGAGGTGTGTTGGGGGGGGGGGGGGGGGGGGGGAGGAGGGTGGAGTGCCTGGGGCAAGAGAAAAGTATGGTAAAATTAGACAAGAAAAACGGAAAAAAACACGATACATCTACAGTTATTCTGAAACACCCACATGACTTAAGATCACGAAGAGGATTGCAAGATAACTGGGGACACATTGAGATTTGCTTTTTCTTATTGTCTTATTAATTACTACAATTTTTTGTGCTTGTATGTTGTATTTATGTTTAAGGAGTATTGTGGTATAGAGGGTGTTGGTTTTGTGGAAGAGGATCACGAGTTAACGTCAGTGAAACATTTTGTTTAGATACTATGTTGAAGGAATTTTAGGGTGAATTTTGAGCGCTTGGTCTGATAGGAAAACGTCGATGCTACATGATACGATATGTTGACTATTTGGTGAAGAGTGTACGTTTGGCGGATTCTGAACAAACTTGAACAGCAAGTAGGTTATCATTGAGGACGAGTGTGTCCATGCCTATGCATTAGTCTCGGTTGTGATACACCTGTGTTTTAACACCATGGCCTCCACCTCTCTTGATCTCTTGCGATTCCTGTTTCTTCAGTCAGAGATGATCTGCCACGTAGTTCTTCATCATTCAGACATGTTTGACCACGCTGGGAAACTCTGTACCACCTAACCATTGTATCATACAGTTGTACATTGTTTCTGTACACTTCCACCTAGTCAGAATAGACTACTGCAGCTTTTACCACACACTACAGTCTGCTTTATCAAAGGGCTGCACCACATTATTTCGGCTCGGCTAGCGGTGTGCTCCAATACAGTGGTGTGGTGATTTCATTTTATATGTGAGAATTAAGACTTTATGGCTACCTCTTGTATTGTTGAATGGGGTCCCTCCAAATCAGTGGTGTTGTAGCTCCCATCCGATCTTACACCTGCCCTGTATAAAGTATGTTTTACGGAAGAGACATGCTGGTCAAAATCGATTACTCATAGTGGGTGCGAGTCACGTCCTTGCGTGTAAATCAGCAGCTAACCATGCAGGGCTGGTTTAAGCAGCAGGCAACATTAGCCACCGCGTAAGGCGCCGAGCGCCAGGAGCGCCATAACCATAAGATTTCTACACATGACGTGTTACAATTAGTAGCAGCCACCAGGGGAGGTAAAATGAAAAGGACACCGTGACTGCCCAAGTGAGAGATCAGTATTTATTCTGTATCACAATTAGTAGCGAAAACTGACACAAATGGAAGTATATGAGAGAAAAGGGGCAGAAAGAGGGCCACACATGATAACTAGCTTGTGTCGAAAAATTATCTCGAACTGGCCTTGTAGTTTATTTAATTGTAGAGAAGAAATAAACTCTGTTTCACGTGATTAGTGATTCATTCGAAAAGTGCGATCCTGCAACGGATAACAAAATCCTTTTCCACAGCTGCCACAATGTCTTCATTGAATTCTAAGCGTTCTCCAGGCACAAATTCCTTCCAGTGCGCGAAAATGTGGGGAATCATAGTGTCTAAATCTGATGAATATGTTGCATGTTGCAAAATTTTTATTTCAAATCCCTCAGTTTTTCCACCCAGAAAGCACATTTGTGGAAAGGCGCATTGACCTGATGGAAAATGACAATCTTTCTTTCAAAAACCTGAGGTTCTCTCCACTTTTATCAGTCACCTTGTGCAGAATTCTCTAGTTTTGACTGACCCACTGCAGTGTATTCAGCAAGAGGATTCGATGTCCCACCCAGAAAATGCCGTCTGTAGACTTCTGGGCAACTGATATCGACTTCTCCCTTTCCAGTTTCTATGCACTGCCCTGTCTGCTGCTTCGCTTCTGGAGTCGTATGCTGCACCCACGTCTCATATGTACAGACGTATCAGTGCACAGAACCCGTTGCACTTTAAAAAAGAAAAATTGAAACATTGGTGAGAAATTTACTTCTTCATTTACTTGCAGTCACCATACAACAAATTTCATCAAATTTTCATCATAGATAATTCTCCAGGTAAAACATAAGGCTGTCTTGAACAGAAACGTTGTCTTGAACGCTGCATCCGTACTGGGGATTGTATTCGTTTTGCCTCCTCCGACCTCTGACCTTACTTGCCCAGACAGTTATATTTTCATATTAACTATTCGCATATGTGAAAGAAGAAAAGATTCAACGACCGACCTGTCATCTAATCCAGAACCTTCGGTTCCTCTGCTCTAGTTACTGTTTTACTTGTTTTTCTTTTTTTTTATTCTTTTCTTTTTTATGCCTCCTTCAAGTGGCAGTTACACTAAGGACGACACATACACCCATGCACAAGGGAGGACTCGAACCTCCAGCGGGAGGGGCCGCGCAATCCGTAACATGGCGCCTCAAACCGCTCGGCAACAATGCACGGCATTGGAGATAGGCTACAACCTTGAGTCACTACTTTCTGAACTACTGCCTGCTTTTAGAGTTCTGGGTTTTGTAAAAGTTAGAGATAACTTTTCGTGGCCTATATTTTTCCCTGTTAACTTCAAAGATTCAGAGAGTGTAGTCCAGTCAACACTCAAAAGCTTTCTCTATGGCCCGGTTGTAAACACTCAGCTCAACAAGGGGTTAAGCTCCATTCTTGGAACAGCGCGGGAAACGCGTTGTACCAATTAGAGTAACGCCGAACAGCTGTATAAACTAGGGATAACGTAACTGGCGTTTTAGGGTCGGGTTAGTGAGTTTATCAGGAAAATAAGTTTACACAACGGGAGGAATAGATATAGAATTAGAGAGGGAAGACCAGGTTTCAGCGGAGTGAAAAAGGGGAAGAAAGTGAAACATTGCCCCAATTAATTTGAAGAATACGTTGATTCCGAATTTGTGCATAGATACCGTCCGTCGAAGGAAGCCACACAGACACTTTAATAGCAGCAAAAAGATAGGATAATGACTTACACATAGTATGATTGAGACCATCACCTCGAACACCTTCATCAAGAAATTGTGAATGACCTGGTCAAATGCCTTACTAAAATCAATAAAGAGCAAGGCTCCAGAAACAGAAGTAGCTGCAGCCACCGAGACGACGTTCCGGCATGCGACTACAGGTGTCAGAATTGTGCGTTCAGGCACACAGCTTTGGTGAATTGCAAGAATCTTATTTATAAATACTACAAATAGCTGTTAACCGCCAGCGCGACAGTTTTGTAATCGAAACTAAGTAATATAATCGGGCAGAATTTATCAGTGTCCGGACCTCAGATTGTCTTCGGAATTAGACCGATTGCACTAACCTTCAAATGGGTAGGAATCAACCCCCTTCCCCCCTCACCTTCCGCATCACCTTATGTACCAGTGAAGTAATAGCATCTCCTATAAGAGGTCATAAATGCACATAAAATTCCTTAGAAATTTTCGCGATGATGAATTAACAATAACACGATATATATCAGCTGAAGTTGCTTAGAAACTTGTTACTTAATGCAGGAAAGGAGTAAATGCAGCTAGGAAAATCGAATCAGTAGCATGAACGTAACAAAGATTGGAAAAGTAGTTATGAGGGACGCGATACATGCTCGTTCTCGATGCGCCCGCAACCGGATAAGATGATATAAGGTCAGTTCATCCTATAGGAATGAGCGGGATTTTGATCGCACCCTGAGTCTTTCCATCTGTTGTCTTGTTAACTGAAGAAGCTTCGCCTTAACATGGCGAACATCCATATTCCGTATTGGAGCTTATCTGGCACCCTCATTAATAATAATAAAATTTCTGGGTCTGCGGAAGATCCCTCACTCTCTCAGTGCCGTACGTATTTATGCTCTCTGGGTTCAAATGGCTCTGAGCACTATGGGACTTAACATCTGAGGTCATCAGTGGCCTAGAACTTAGAACTACTTAAACCCAACTAACCTAAGGACATCACACACATCCATGCACGTAGCGGTCGCTCGGTTCCAGACTGTAGCGCCTAGAACCGCACGGCCACTCCGGCCGGCTGCTCTCTGGAGTATCAGTTTTGCATACCTTGACCACCAATCCATAAGTGAAGGATAATGGTCCTGGGAACGCAAGTTACGGGTCCAAACGTCTCGAACGGTACTTTCTAGAAACTGGGTCTTTAAGAGAGGTGTGTTCACATCCAGAGGAGGCGACATAGTTTTACTGGTAGCGGCACATGGTTTAATGTATAAGGCACAGTGTGAGTCGCCGCTGGCTCATGTTATGCGTTAGGTTAAGCCTTGGTTGCTATTCTGTGTTTGGTCTCCTCCGGTTATCGCGATTATGCTGTTATCCTCTCTCTCCGCGAGTGGCAGCAGCGGTCTGTATCGATATTCGCACCTTGTACTATCTTTGGCCTGGCGCTGATAGTTTCCGGCTGTGCTGTGTGCGACCAGTTGGTCGGTTGGCGTGGAGCAGCGAGGAAATCTCCGCGGCGCGTAGTTTGGCCGAGGCCGCTGGCGGCGTCCAGGCGCGGTCGGAGTGTGTGGTGCTGTTCCCATTGCTACGAGGTCCGCGGCTCACCGATACTGGACACGAAAGTTGAGTTTTGACTTAATCTACCAGCACGTCAAGACTGTTCACATTGTGTCGTTTGGATTTCATTGTCGGCTGTTGGGACATTCCCACGAGCAACAATGTGTGTTTTCAAACTGGCAAATTTTAGCCACCCTCCGGTGGAGTTTAACTCTACTTGGTTATTTTGAATTGAAGTGCACCAGTGGAATCTTCTGCCTTGTGGCCGTTAACATTCCCGTACCTGCCCTGGCCGTTGACGTAGACAGGCAGCGTATTTTCCTAATCGTGTTGTCGCTGTCCAGCACGGTGTGTAGTTTCACAGCTCAATGTATGATTGGTTGTGGACGCCAGTACCCTCTACTTTGTTCCACCGAAATCCTTGTTGTGTGCTGGTCGGGTGGAGCGGAACTTATCTTGTCGGTGGGTCCGTTGACTGTCTGTCAGTTGGGTTGTCGTCGGATCGAGAATGGTTGGGCCGAATGCCTATCTCACCTAAGTGAACGTTAGTGTTTGAATTCCAGGCCGACCCTCGGAAACTTCTGAGCGCTGTTGGGTGTACTGCCTTTTCTTATTTGTTCTTGTTATTTGTATTTGTATGGCTTCTAGCCGATTTTTAAATTAAGGTTGTTTTTCCCTTAAGGAGTAAGATTGTTTGGGCCTTCAGGCTAATTTAAGAACTGCTTTAAGTAAGGCGTTGGGCCTTTTTAAAAATTTAATTTTTGTTTGAGTCAAGTTATGGGCCTTCAGCCGATTTTTAAATTAAGGTGTGTTGCTCTTAAGGTGTCACATTGTTTGGGCCTTCAGCCTAATTAAAGATCTGTTTCAAGATAAGGCCATTTGCCTTTTAAATTTCTGATTTTGGTTTGAGTCTTAAGTTACTGCCTTTCAGCCGGTTGTAAATTAAAGTGGTCTTGCCACTTAGGCATGAGATTGTATGGCGCATTCATCCAGTAATGAAGTTCCAAAAATTAATGCTGTGTTTTTTTTTAAGTTTTCTTGGCTCTTGTAATGTTCGGTCAAACAAATAAAATTGTATGTTCGAATGTAACTGACAGCCGCTTATTTTGGCCCCTTTCCACAATTTAAACTGCCTGTCCTGTCCTGCGGGTTTAGCAGGACGTCTCACAGTGATCAGTGAAACATGTGGCTATCACGTCTGTCACTTACAGTTGCCCACCTAACCAGACAGACAAAAACGATCGAGTCTGCTGCTAGAAGTAACACTCAAATGCGTGTAACTAACGAGAGTGGGATAGTGACAGACCCATGCATCGCATATCAGGTAATCTAGTTCTTTAGTGAAATTAAAATTGGGGGTCTGATCCACAATGATTGTTAGCAGAACATGAAATCGGTGGGTTCAGGAGGGTAATACGGAACGCCGTACTGGATCCCAACGGCCTTTTATCACTAGCAGTCGAGATGACAGGCATCTTATTCGCATGGCTGTAACGGATCGTGCAGCCACGTCTCGATTCCTGAGTCAACAGATAGGAACGTTTGCAAGACCACAACCATCTGCACGAACAGTTCGACGACGTTTGCAACAGCATGCACTATCAGCACGGAGAACATGGCTACAGTTACCCTTAACGCTGCATCACAAACAGGAGCGCCTGCGATGGTGTACTCAACGATGAACCTGGGTGCACGAATGGCAAAACGTCATTTTTTCGGATGAATCCAGGTTCTGTTTACAGCATCATGATAGTCGCATCCGTGTTTGGCGACATCGTGGTGAACGCGCATTGGAAGCGTGTATTCGTCATAGCCATACTGGCATATCTCCCGGCGTGATGGTATGGCGTGCCATTGGTTACACGTCTCGGTCACCTCTTGTTCGCATTGACGGCACTTTGAACAGTGGACGTTACATTTCAAATGTGTTACGACCCGTGGCTCTACCCTTCATTCGATCTCTGCGAAACCCTATATTTCAGCAAGATAATGCACGACCGCATGTTGCAGGTCCTGTACGGGCCTTTCTGGATACAGAAAATGTTCGACTGCTGCCCTGGCCAGCACATTCTCCAGATCTCTCACCAATTGAAAACGTCTGGTCAATGGTGGCCGAGCAACTGGCTCGTCACAATACGCCAGTCACTGCTCTTGAACTGTGGTATCGTGTAGAAGCGGCGTGAGCAGCTCTACGTGTACACGCCATCCATGCTCTGTTTGACTCAGTGCCCAGGAGTATCAAGGCCGTTATTACAGCCAGAGGTCGTTGTTCTGGGTACCGATTTCTCAGGATCTATGCACCCAAACTGCGTGAAAATGTAATCACATGTCAGTTCTAGTATAATATATTTGCCCAATGAATACCCGTTTATCATCTGCATTTCTTCTTGGTGTAGCAATTTTAATGGCCAGTAGCGTAATTTAGCCGCTTTGGAAATGCTTCCACCCTCCATCCGAAAACCAAATATCATTCCGTTTTTGACGTCAGATAAATTGCTCAGTTTCCGCATCGTGACAACGACTCCACTGTTTTCCGCATCCCCCTGAGGCGCTTTATAAACTATCTACTGCTACTGCTACTACCAGCCGTCTATGAATGGCTATTGAACGTTCAAAATAGTTCAAATGGCTGGTATCACTATGGGATTTAACATCTGAGGTCATCAGTCCCCTAGACTTAGAAACACTTAAACCTAACTAACCTAAGGACATCACACACATTCATGACCGAGGCAGGATTCGAACCTTAGACCGTAGCAGCAGCGCGGTTCCGGATTGAAGCGCCTAGAACCGCTCAGCCACAGTTGCCGGCTATTGAACGTTGACGTCGAACATAGGCACTAGTCATATTAATCTGACTGGACTGTGTAAGATGTATTTGAGTCATGATAGCAAGGGAAACATTTGATCTTGCATTATCTTCTACAAAAATAACATCAAGAAGATGTCGAAGCCAAGGCACAGCCACCAGTCTCAACACGTCAGAAATGTAACGCCTGCTGTCCATATTACCGGCCACTGGAACCAAGGGTCTTCGTGTTGTGTACCGAACGGTACCCCATACCATGACATGAGCTTGGCCTTTATTACGCTCCTGAATGCATTCGTGGAAAATGTGAAGAAATGGTTACGATCGATCGTAGAATGACAGTCAGAGAATTCGCTGATGATGTTGGCATATCAACTGTCTCGTGACATGAAATTTTTTCAGGTGTTTTGAGTATAATATGTCTGACAGGATTCAGGAAGTTTCAAAAAAATTTACAATAATTTCTAACTTTAACAAAACTTCTCCACGCTGACACCCCCATAAAATGATGAAGGGTGAGAAGTTTACCACATACTACATTTTCACTGTTCATGACGTTATAATTTCCCACTTCTTACTACTAACTCTGTTGGCAACACATTTTGCTGACAGTATCGGGTTATACCTCTAAAAGTAGCTGCAAAATTACGTCATTGTCACTCATAAACACTGACATGCGTGAAAGACTAGCTTTTGCTCAAAACGAAGCACAAATTACCCACACTACATTCATCCAGTGTTTCTTAATAAGAGCACTTTGCGGCTTTCAACAAACTGTGAAAATAAATTCAAGCTTTCTGTAAACTTGTTCTCGTGCCAGGCGACAATCAGTACAGGAATAAAACGTCAAAGGCGCTGTAGTACACTCACTTGCCAGGAGCAGTCGACTGAGACAAGAACTTTGCTCGAGTGTAGTTTGTTCACATTGTACTGAACGAATTTTCTGGGGGATGCGGGGAGCGGAGGGAGCAAGCTCCGCTCACTGTCAACCAGCACATTGTTTGTAAGGGGTATGAAGAGGTTCGGAAAGCGACGAGGAGGGGTGGGGGCGGGGGGGGGGGGGGGCGACAAGCTGCAGTTTCATCATGCAGTGGTTACCGGTTTGACTAGGGTTGGTTTGACAATCACTTCGTAACGACTATACTATCCACGGTTACTCGATGTTAGATGGCCAATGTTGGCAGCTCCTGGTTACAAAGCACTAACAGACCGAATTCGACCGACTTCTATCGACTTCAGCGGATCCTGAACCCTAGATCAGTCAAGGTGTAATGAAGAAGTTGAAAAAGGGGGCCCGACTTGAAACGTGTCAGGCTTGAGCCGGTCCGTCGTTTCATTCCTTTTCTTGCTATTATTCACATTTCGACCACGATACAGCTAGATTATTTCATTCTTTTCTTTTTCCTTATTCAAATAATGCAAAACTTTATATTCAAATGGGACATCAATGATTGCAGTAGGGCTGTTGCTACATATTTATTACTCCCAATCCATATTCACCTACTATGTTTCCTTCTCTCCCTTTTCCTACTCTCGAATTCCAGTCACCCATGACTATTAAATTTTCGTCTCCCTTCACTACCTGAATAATTTCTTTTATCTCATTATACATTTCATCAATTTCTTCATCATCTGCAGAGCTAGTTGGCATATAAACTTGTACTGCTGTAGTAGTCGTGGGCTTCGTGTCTATCTTTGCCACAATAATGCGTTCACTATGCTGTTTGTAGTAGCTTACTCGCACTCCTATTTTTTTATTCATTATTAAACCTACTCCTGCATTACCCCTATTTGATTTAGTATTTATAACCCTGTATTCACCTGACCAAAAGTCTTGTTCCTCCTGCCACCGAACTTCACTAATTCCCACTAATTCTCCAAACTACACTCCTGGAAATTGAAATAAGAACACCGTGAATTCATTGTCCCAGGAAGGGGAAACTTTATTGACACATTCCTGGGGTCAGATACATCACATGATCACACTGACAGAACCACAAGCACATAGACACAGGCAACAGAGCATGCACAATGTCGGCACTAGTACAGTGTATATCCACCTTTCGCAGCAATGCAGGCTGCTATTCTCCCATGGAGACGATCGTAGAGATGCTGGATGTAGTCCTGTGGAACGGCTTGCCATGCCATTTCCACCTGGCGCCTCAGTTGGACCAGCGTTCGTGCTCCACGTGTAGACCGCGTGAGACGACGCTTCATCCAGTCCCAAACGTGCTCAATGGGGGACAGATCCGGAGATCTTGCTGGCCAGGGTAGTTGACTTACACCTTCTAGAGCACGTTGAGTGGCACGGGATACATGCGGACGTGCATTGTCCTGTTGGAACAGCAAGTTCCCTTGCCGGTCTAGGAATGGTAGAACGATGGGTTCGATGACGGTTTGGATGTACCGTGCACTATTCAGTGTCCCCTCGACGATCACCAGTGGTGTACGGCCAGTGTAGGAGATCGCTCCCCACACCATGATGCCGGGTGTTGGCCCTGTGTGCCTCGGTCGTATGCAGTCCTGATTGTGGCGCTCACCTGCACGGCGCCAAACACGCATACGACCATCATTGGCACCAAGGCAGAAGCGACTCTCATCGCTGAAGACGACACGTCTCCATTCGTCCCTCCATTCATGCCTGTCGCGACACCACTGGAGGCGGGCTGCACGATGTTGGGGCATGAGCGGAAGACGGCCTAACGGTGTGCGGGACCGTAGCCCAGCTTCATGGAGACGGTTGCGAATGGTCCTCGCCGATACCCCAGGAGCAACAGTGTCCCTAATTTGCTGGGAAGTGGCGGTGCGGTCCCCTACGGCACTGTGTAGGATCCTACGGTCTTGGCGTGCATCCGTGCGTCGCTGCGGTCCGGTCCCAGGTCGACGGGCACGTGCACCTTCCGCCGACCACTGGCGACAACATCGATGTACTGTGGAGACCTCACGCCCCACGTGTTGAGCAATTCGGCGGTACGTCCACCCGGCCTCCCGCATGCCCACTATACGCCCTCGCTCAAAGTCCGTCAACTGTACATACGGTTCACGTCCACGCTGTCGCGGCATGCTACCAGTGTTAAAGACTGCGATGGAGATCCATATGCCACGGCAAACTGGCTGACACTGACGGCGGCGGTGCACAAATGCTGCGCAGCTAGCGCCATTCGACGGCCAACACCGCGGTTCCTGGTGTGTCCGCTGTGCCGTGCGTGTGATCATTGCTTGTACAGCCCTCTCGCAGTGTCCGGAGCAAGTATGGTGGGTCTGACACACCGGTGTCAATGTGTTCTTTTTTCCATTTCCAGGAGTGTATATCGATATAAAAAGACGATATTTTCCACATTATTTTTCAATATCAAAATTTCCATATCGAGTGCCGATATTTTTATTTTATATTATATTCTTTTCACAATTTTCTATAAATATTTGAAGCTGTTCTCTTGAAACTGTAGAAGAATATAATTTTACTTTCACTGTGTCAAGGAGTCTTAATACTTTTTTTAGCTTTCATCACGTCCAGTCTCTCTCTTTGACTGTGTGAAGCACGTATATGTGCACAAAAGAAGTCCGATTTCACTGGTCAGTGGCGGTGTGAATGAAATAACGAGATTTCCGATGTGAAGAAACAGCACACCAGTTGCCTTATTAAAAAAAAAAATGCGGAACCTAGTGTATGATTTAAATTGGTAGAGTGCAGTTTAAGTACCACATTCTTTTCACTGTCCCTTCCCGACGAATTCCCATTCTATGGTTGTATTTAATTGAACTTACTGTAAGGATTTTGTGCTCCAGTGTTCCCTCATCTCCGTTGATTTGGAGAACATATTCTCTGATTCCCCCCCCCCCCCCCCCAACACCGTGAACCATGGACCTTGCCGTTGGTCGGGGGAGGCTTGTGTGCCTCAGAGATACAGATGGCCGTACCGTAGGTGCAACCACAACGGAGGGGTATCTGTTGAGAGAACAGACAAACGTGTGTTCCTGAAGAGGGGCAGCAGCCTTTTCAGTAGTTGCAGGGGTAATAGTCTGGATGATTGACTGATCTGGCCTTGTAACAGTAACCAAAACGGCCTTGCTGTGCTGGTACTGCGAATGGCTGAAAGCAAGGGGAAACTACAGCCGTAATTTTTCCCGAGGGCATGCAGTTTTACTGTATGGTTAAATGACGATGGCGTCCTCTTGGGTAAAATATTCCGGAGGTAAAATAGTCCCCCATTCGGATCTCCGAGCGGATACTACTCAAGAGGACATCGTTATCGGAGAAAGAAAACTGGCGTTCTACAGATCGGAGCGTGGAATGTCAGATCCCTTAATGGGGCAGGTAGGTTAGAAAATTTAAAAAGGGAAATGGAAAGGTTAAAGTTAGATACAGTGGGAATTAGTGAAGTTCGGTGGCAGGAGGAACAAGACTTTTGGTCAGGTGAATACAGGGTTATAAATACTAAATCAAATAGGGGTAATGCAGGAGTTGGTTTAATAATGAATAAAAAAATAGGAGTGCGAGTAAGCTACTACAAACAGCATAGTGAACGCATTATTGTGGCAAAGATAGACGGGAAGCCCACGACTACTACAGCAGTACAAGTTTATATGCCAACTAGCTCTGCAGATGATGAAGAAATTGATGAAATGTATAATGAGGTAAAAGAAATTATTCAGGTAGTGAAGGGAGACGAAAATTTAATAGTCATGGGTGACTGGAATTCGAGAGTAGGAAAAGGGAGAGAAGGAAACATAGTAGGTGAATATGGATTGGGAGTAATAAATGAAAGAGGAAGCCGTCTGGTAGAATTTTGCACAGAGCATAACTTAATCATAGCTAACACCTGGTTCAAGAATCGTGAAAGGTTTTATAAGTGGAAGAAGCCTAGAGATACTAGAAGGTATCAGATAGATTATATAATGGTAAGACAGAGATTTAGGAACCAGGTTGTAAATTGTAAGACATTTCTAGGGGCAGATGTGGACTCTGACCACAATCTATTGGTTATGAACTGTAGATTAAAACTGAAGACACTGCAAAAAGGTGGGAAATTAAGGAGATGGGACCTAGATAAACTGACTAAACCAGAGGTTGTACAGAGTTTCAGGGAGAGCATAAGGGAACAATTGACAGGAATGGGGGAAAGAAATACAGTAGAAGAAGAATGGGTAGCTCTGAGGGATGAAGTAGTGAAGGCAGCAGAGTTAGAATAAAGTCAGAGAGCACTGTCTACGATGAGAACAGGCATTGGATGATGCCAGAGCGCGCGAAAGACCGCCATCTTTTAGATATAAAAACAAGGATTTCTCTCTTCAAAACCCATGTGAAACTTACCCTCGCAGTTGGAAGCCATTGTACTAACAGGAACATTTGAGTATGTACTTAGATACCACATACTCTCGTGGACGAATATTCATAGTCAGACAGCTGAAGCAAATTATTCACAAATGGTTGTATGTTTCAGTGAATGATACCTACTATTTCTTGACAGAATTTGATGTTAACTTGTTTTCCTTTGCTGTTGGCAAGTGATTTCACAGCAGCTGTATTTTCATTGTATATTATACTGAAATGTTTACGTTTGAGACAACACAGAAAGTGACAGTTTTTCTGTGAGGAAAAAGGCTTTCAGCTTTCACAGTGCAAGACCCACACTGTACTGTAGTACCAAGATCATCAAGTGACTTTCGATGTCTCACGTGAGCTCTCAGGTTCGGAAATAAAATCATGCTGAATCACGTACTCATAACATCGCTAGCCATTACATAAATGGAATTCTGTGGATATACATATTGCATCATTTGTGAAACCAGGTAAGTTTCACACGGGTTTTTAAGGGAGAAATCCTTGTTTTTATATCTAAAAGATGGCGGACTTTCGCGCGCTCTGGCATCATCCAATGCCTGTTCTCGGCGTAGACAGTGCCCTCTGACTTTATTCTAACCTCGTTGAGTGCAAGACTGCTGAGCCAGCGGACTAACACAATGGTCTTCCCGTTGCTCCCTCCTCACCCTCTGCGCCGCAGACGTAAATGTGAACGCGAGACCGGCTCGGCGGTAGGTGCTTACTGCTCGAAGCGGTCTGCTACAGCCGTGGAAGACCTGCGCTGTGATCCCACGGCCGTATGATGGCCGCCCCTCAGTGCCGCACCGGCTTATACGACGCGACAGCCAATAAAAACGGGGATTATCTGAGCACTGCCAAACTAATTCCTGCCGACCCGCGCCCCACTGCGGATCGCGTCTCCGAGACGCGTTTAGGACTCGGCCCGCATTAAAGCGGCCGAGCGCCTCTCCGCTGTTAACGACCGCGCATCTACTTGGCTATCGCCGGAACTGTGTACATACAACTGCACTCACTTCGAATGATTGGCTCGTCGTTAGTGCCGGTAGAGTGGAGGCCGCTACGTGCAGTGATATGAGAACTGCTGTTACATGGTGTTCATAGCAAATTAAGAACCGAGAAAGATCACGGATTGAGCGTGTAGCATTTTAATTTTCTGTTTCCATTTTATCATTTTGATGAATACTCTGATTCAGTAGCAATATATGGCTTAGCTGGTGCTTCGTGGCCGGCACATCAATAACGCGAGGGTCTACCACTTCAGGAGCTGGTGTACGGACTACTCGAAGCCTGTCCGAGAACATTTATCCACAAAAGTGACAAATCATTTGGCGCCACCTGCCTCGCCACACCTCCACTTTAGTTGCCTTCCCTTGGAAAGAACATTGTAAGATAAATGTTACAATGTCTAACTTCATTACGCGAAAAACTTTGGAATGATAGTACAGAAGGAAACCGGCACTTTTTATGAAGCACCAGATATCTGACTTCGGGAGATCGAGACAGACGACAGCTTGCAGTGCATTCACAAAACTAAGTTTTAGTGAAGGCTGTACTCTATGAAGGACTGGTAAGTCGGGAGTCAGACAGTAAAGCCTCTGCTATATTCGCAATTTTGTTTAACATTATTTTTAAAGTTGGTGAACAACGCAGAGAGCCGAAAATACTGTTAAATGCTTCATTTCAATACCATAACCGGTTTCGGGCTACCATACCCATCTTCAGATGGCTGACATTTCCAGTTACACTGATGTCTTGGTCAGCAGCTTTTGTCTTCTGCTGTAGCGCTGCACAGATATATTTAAATATTTAGATCCACTTTATATGTTGTGTCATTAATAAAAATATATTAATGTGTCTGCATTTATTTAGGTAGTGACTGTTACCTGCAGCTGCAGTCACAATCAGTAGCTTTGATATGATGAGTGATGGTGAGTAAGTAAGCTATCGTACATGCAATAATATAATTTGCCCTCAGGTGTCTGCCTGTTCGGGTGAGCATAGCACGCGACGTGTTCTCCGCTCTCCCTCCTCCAAAGATGTTGCAACAGACAAGGGGCACATCTGTGCATAATGCTAATGAAGTAGCTATACATTGTACAACGTGTACATTATGCAACAAATAATGTGGATGTATGGCTTAAACACATCGAAGGTTGTATAAGCATTATATTCGTTACTTTGAACAATATCATGTAGCACGTATCGACCAATGAAACCATTTTCACAGATATCGTAAAGATCAAGAGTCAAACAGTAATACCGTTTTCAAAGAGTAAATATTTTTCCCTAATTCCCTTAATATTCTTCAAATCAATAAGTATCTTTTACTACGCACGTTCTAAAGCAGTCTCTCTTCTTCCTCAGGATTCGTGCTACCTCCATACCAAATTTCATCGAAATCGGTGCAGCGGATTAGTTATGAAAACGCAACAGATAGAGCTAATTTCGCATTTATAACATTAGTATGCACATCACTTTCAATTACGATACCTCTTATGCTCAAGTTACCTGTGAAAACCTCATGAAACAGATTATCATGTCAACCAGACAGACACACAGATACGATGGTTTTAGATAAAACTTTAAATTACAAATTTTTTTCATCATTAGATTTTTGCGAAATAAGGCCTATACAGTTACCCGATGTATGCTAAAGTTACCTGTGAAAACCCCACGAAAATTCGTCAAGCAGTTTTAGAGAAGCATATTCAAACAGACAGACACGACATTTTTACAGATTTATCGTTAGTGTAGATAAGGCGAAACCTTTGTGCACACTTACATACACTCCAATGGATGGCGATTTGTTTCGTTATTGTCCTTATGCCTTTCCAGGTTGATATATAGCAGTTGCATTACAAATGTCGTAAATATTATAAATAAATCACAATGGCACACTTCATAACAATCTAAGTGCATTGATGTTCAAACTAACATTACAAATATTATGAAGTGCGCCACTGTGATTTATTTATAATATCTGCGATGTTGGCAATGTAAGAGCCATTGAAAGCCATACGGACCATAACAAAACAAATCACAATCCACTGGAACGTATACATGTGATATAATTGTTTCGCCTTATATCTAAATAATTGCAGGCACAGTAGCATGTTTTCATTATTGAAACTACATATAAAGTGGCTCTAAATATTCAAACACTCCTGTGCAGTGAAGGAACAGATAACATGCTGCTAACCAAAACATCAGTGTACTTGGAAATGTTAGCCGTCTGAAGACGGCATGGTAACACAAAATCGGTTATGGTATTGAAATAATGCATTCAAAAAGTATTTGTGGCTGTTCCCTAATTCATCAACAATCAATGAAAGCCACAGAGTTCACAAGATCCAAAATGGATCAAATAACATTATTTTTACTTCTTCGATTACAAACCTATATGCTTCCAGAATGAGATTTTCACTCTGTAGCGGAGTGTGCGCTGATATGAAACTTCCTGGCAGATTAAAACTGTGTGTCCGACCGAGACTCGAACTCGGGACCTTTGCCTTCCACCGGCAAGTGCTCTACCAACTTTTTTTTTTTTTTTTTTTTTCCCTAATGAACCGCTGCAGGAGCAGGGCGACGGGTAGGGCAGGGGTCGACACCCGAAGCCTGGCCATCCCGCCGCCACGCCCAAGCAACGTGTTCGAGTTCGAGGATCGAAGGATCAGGAAGAGGATGGAGTGGGTTTGTCGATGTTGTTCTTTTTATTTATTTATTTCTTTAATTTTTATAACATTTTTATTTTTTTGTATTATAGATTTATTTTTGTTTCATTAAAAAGAAAGATCCTACTACTGCCGTAGCCGAGCGTCCGAGTCGTCTTCTCGTCTGTTGGGAGGGGTTCCCCCCTATTCCGTCCGTAGAGGATCAATATGCTCCAGGATTCGTCTTCATTTTCAGCATCTCATACCCGGAACGCCCCAGTGAGCAGGAGGATCCGCAAATTATGAACCTAAATAATTTGCGAAACGAGTTCTGTACTTCGGGTGGCGGCTGAAAGCTGTATGTGTCGTCATCAATAGGGACCAAAAGTCGAGTGTGCCTTTGGGAGCATCGCAAAATATGTAGTAAAGGGCCATGCCTTTTAGCCAGTTAACGGCGTTCGTTCTGGTTGATGGAAAGTATACAACGTCGGGGCGCAATACGTCATCAGGGGAGATAGACTCCGGCAATCGCCGCAAGAGTAATGCCAGCATGCGCTGCGTCAGTAGCCAGCACTCGCTGGTCGCGGCACACGTCAGACGGTGTGCATCCGAGTCAGCGACTGAGCATGTCGGACACAAGGGGTCGTCCGTCAGATGTATGGAATGTAACCTCTGACGAGTAGCGAACTTCCCATTCACAACTACGTACCACAATGAACGCACCGTCGTAGGTAGAAAAGGCGTGTGTACCGCTCGCCACACCGTGTTCCAGGCAACTTCAGGGTGTCTGTGGGTGACCGTATTTACAGGTTGCCGCTGCTGATAGAGGCGATAATAGTCTTTTGTGCTGGGCTTCCGTGCCGTCGGAAGTTCTGAACGTAAGTAGCTGAAGTCAATAAAGAAGTCTCTGATGTGGGTGAGTGCCGGTGAAATGTGTCCTACAGAAACCGGGGGATGCAGAGAGTGTGGTGCCATTTCCGCTATCAGGGTGCCCGTCAGAGTGGCGTGGGCAGAGGTCCATGTGCGACGCATAGTGTTGAGATAAAGCGATCGCGCACGGTTATATACGTGAACTAAACCGATACCGCCCGCCCGCTGCGGCAGTGTCAGGGTGGCGTATCGGACTTTAAAAACCAGACCGGTGCTTACGAAATGTCCATATGCTCCTTGAAATCTGTCGGCCATCGTAGCTGTCAAGGGAAGGATATGCGCGAAATAGTTCAGTTTTGAGATAAGATAGGTGTTGACATAACGTGTTCTGAGGAGCATATCCAAGCGACGCAGTTTGTTGTCCTGCAGCAGAGCACGTGTCTGGTGTAGGAGCCGGCGGTACGAAGCCGCCGCCGTGCGGCGGACATTGCTATAGAATTGCACTCCTAAACACTTGAGTACGGGCACCTTCAAAGGGCACCGCCGTTGTGTGGGAAATCCCCCCTCCGACATCCATGTATTTTGTCTTCTTCACGTTGATGACGCTCCCAGCGACCGCCCCGTACTGGCGTAGCCACTGTAGCGCCATATGCATTTCATCCTCTGATCTGGCCAGGAACACCACGTCATCGGCGAATGCACCACAACAAAAGTTCACGTCCCGCAAGGAGATACCAGTTAATCGCTGCCGTAGACCATGTAAAGCTGGTTCAAGTGCTGCAGCAAATAATATGCCCGACAGGGGGCACCCTTGTCGCACTGACCGTCCAACAACAATGTGACCAGACTGATAACCGTTGACCATCATGCGGGAGCGCGCTCCGTGGACCAGTCGAAGGACCACCTGTGCAGACTCCGGAGAGAGGCCCATCCGATGCAAAACTGCGCGTAAGAAGCCGTGATCGACGCGGTCGAATGCGTGGTCAAAATCTACGGCGACAAGGGCGCCTCGTATTTTGCAGGCCGCCGTCAAAGCAATTACGTCGCGGTATGCTCCTAACGCCTTATGAATGTTGCTGACACCACCTAAACATGTCTGATCGGTGTGGATGGCTTTCCCGATAGCGGTGTGGAGACGCGCGCGGAGGATACGGGCGAAGATCTTGTAGTCGTTGTTGAGGAGTGTGAGTGGGCGAAAATCCTGCCACCTACAACCACCATTCGGTTTCGGAACTGGGATCAAGATGCCTTCTGTGAATTCTGTGGGGACAGTGAAATCAGGGCGGATCAGGTCTTGAAACATTTGGAGCCACTTGTCACCCATAAGGTGGTAAAAAGTGCGGTAGAATTCCAGGGGTAAACCGTCCGGTCCAGGCGACTTGTTCGGTGCTCCGCGTGCCAAGGCCGATGTCAGCTCGTCGGGTGCAATGGGCAACAGCAGACTATCATCGGGTGCCACGTCCCGAGGGGCGGGAAAATCGTGCAACAGCCCGTCATAATCACGTACATTTTGCGGATCTTCCATGTACAAGGTCCCATAGTGTCTGGCGAACGTGTGCGCGATGTCCGTTTGTGTCACTGCGCGCCCGCCGTCCTCCGTGTTTACCGCCGTAATGAGCTGACGTTTGCGGTGGCGCCTCTCGCGCACAATGTGATACACTGACGCTGTTTCGTTGGGGATACAGTCTTGCACTCGCGCACGGATGCGGACACCGTCTAGCTGCTCTGTCCTGATGCGAAGTAGACGAGCTTTGATGCGTTGTACGGACATCTGACGTTCGGGAGACAGCGGTTGCGTCGCCAGCTCACGTAACGCTGTATAGTAAAATTCCGATGTTGCCCTTTGCCAGTTGGATCTGTCACGCCCGTAGGCCATCAAGGTCTTTCGGAGGGCAGGTTTGACACATCCCAGCCACCACAGTAACGTGGAAGCATACATAGGCAGGCGCCTGATACATCGACGCCACGTGTCAGTGACTGCTCGCCGACACGCTTCCTCGCGAAGGAGGGAGACGTTCAGCGTCCACGGGCCCCTGCTGCGTCTTGTGAGTTGTCGGGGCAAGGTGACAGTGCAGATGTACGCGAGATGGTCCGTGAAGGCCGTCGGCCAGAGTTCTGCATCACGGGTTGCTGTGCGGAGGGCACGCGAGACGTATATCCGGTCCAGACGACTGGCAGAATGGCTGGTAAAGTGCGTATATCCACTCTGGGTCCCATGATGCAAGAGCCATGTGTCGTGGAGCGCGAGGTCACGTATCAATGCTTGTAGAGCGGGGCATGGGACGTAATGCGGTATCTGGTCCTCGGGCCGCAGAACACTGTTAAAATCGCCGCCCACTATGTAATGGTCCATATTTCCTTGCAAAAGTGGGGCCAACTCCTCCGAATAGAAGACATGCCTGTCACCGCGGTGCGAATTACCGGAGGGAGCGTAGACGTTAATGAGGCGGACTGCGCCAAGTGTGAGTGCGATGCCTCGCCCGTTCGGCAAGTACGTCGCGTCCGTCGCGTCTATGCCATCTCGGAGAAGGATGGCCGTTCCTCCTGCGCCATCACCTACGGGTAGGCTGTACGTGGTGTAGCCATATAGGTCTAAACACAGCTCGGGACGGACCTCCTGGAGAAGGGCAATGTCCAAGTCTGCCGCTCTGATCATGTCGTGTAACATGCGGGTCTTGACAGTGGAGTGGACAGCATTTACGTTGACTGTTCCCACACGGTATGACTGAGACATATCAAGTGGCGGAGGCAGTGTGCCGGTGCAATCCCACAGTGATTTCACAATTCACACACCACACAGCCATCCACCTGCATGCTGTGCATTACTGTGCCGTAGAAGTCCCTGACTGGCAGAGCCCTCCGGGCTCATTGTCAGCCATGGGCTCTGGTGGAGATATCGATGTTTGCTGTGCATCATCTGCCTCCATATCGTCTGCCCAATCACCAAGAGACGATTGTGATGTCATTGGGGGCTGGACGCTTTCACAGGAGACCACATTTTGGGAGTCGACGCAGTGCGCCTCGTTTTCTGGGCCACCAGATTTAGGAGAGTGTTCCTTGTCTTCAGGCACCTTCTGGTGAATGATGCCACTGGAGTCCGTTGCAATTGTGGGCGAGTCAACGAAGTCGATGTCTTCCGCCGGCTTCACATTCCTGTCCTGTTCGTCAGCTGACAATCGCCTCTTCTTGTGTCGCTTGGGTGATTTTTGCTTTCGGGTCCGAGATTCGACATCCACTGAAGGGCGGGGCTCGACACAGTCTCCGTCGCTAGGAACCCCTGTGTCTGATCCCGACAGTGACGGTGGCTGGGTGCCCACGACGCTGCGGTGGGCGGAGGCTGTAGGAACCTCTGCACCGTTGGGCTGCGGCGTCGTCGACGGCGCTGACTCTCCAACGGAGCTGGTAGCGGCTTGAGGAGGTAGCAGGTTTTGATCATCCATCACATCATGTCGTGCCGCCTCCACATATGTTAGCGGGAGAGAGGTCATACTGGATCGTTGGGGAAGTTCATTGCGGGGCACCTGAACGAGGCGGCGCTGCAGACACTCAGTTCTAACATGGCCCTCCTGGCCGCAGCCCGAGCAGGTCCTCGGTTGTCCATCATATATAACAATTGCGCGGCAGCCACCAACGAAAACATACGATGGAACGTGCTTCTTAAGTTCTATGCGCACTTGTCGTACCCCGTTAAGGACAGGGTACGTTTCGAATGTGTTCCATTTCTCCTCTGTGTGACTCAGAACTGTGCCGAATGGCCGCAGCGCATCAACGACTAGGTTGGCAGGGACTTCGAACGGTAGTTCAAAGATGCGCACGGTGCGCACCCCCAGACCAGCATGGTCAACTCCTACCACGCTCACGTTACCGTCTGCGTGACAGAAGCGAAAGCCGTTTGCAGATCGTTGGAGTAATCTGTCGCAGGCCGCTTCATCAATCAGTTTGAGGTACACTGTGCTGGTTACAATAGACAGATGAATTCCTATCAGTTCTTGTGGTTCGATGTGCATGATGTCTCGTAGAAACCGTTCAATTTCATGGGCCTTCGGTCTCGTGTACGATGCGTTGAACGTTAGTTTGATTGTAGCTTTTCGATATGAGAACGCCATGTCGGGTCGGTACAGGTACTATACGGCAAGACAACGACGCGACCGCGCGCTAGCGGGTAAACAACAACACCTGCGGAGCACTGCCCGGCGCGCCGAGCCCGTCCGCACGGTAACACGGCTGAAAGCCGACTGTGTATACATGTGATATAATTGTTTCGCCTTATATCTAAATAATTGCAGGAGTTATTGAAACTACATATAAAGTGGCTCTAAATATTCAAACACTCCTGTGCAGTGAAGGAACAGATAACATGCTGCTAACCAAAACATCAGTGTACTTGGAAATGTTAGCCGTCTGAAGACGGCATGGTAACACAAAATCGGTTATGGTATTGAAATAATGCATTCAAAAAGTATTTGTGGCTGTTCCCTAATTCATCAACAATCAATGAAAGCCACAGAGTTCACAAGATCCAAAATGGATCAAATAACATTATTTTTACTTCTTCGATTACAAACCTATATGCTTCCAGAATGAGATTTTCACTCTGTAGCGGAGTGTGCGCTGATATGAAACTTCCTGGCAGATTAAAACTGTGTGCCCGACCGAGACTCGAACTCGGGACCTTTGCCTTTCACCGGCAAGTGCTCTAACAACTGAGCTACCGAAACACGACTCACGCCCGGTACTCACAGCTTTACTTCTGCCAGTATCTCGTCTCCTACCTTCCAAACTTTACAGAAGCTCTCCTGCGAACCCTGCAGAACTAGCACTCCTGAAAGAAAGGATACTGCGGAGACATGGCTTAGCCACAGCCTGGGGGATGTTTCCAGAATGAGATTTTCACTCTGCAGCGGAGTGTGCGCTGATATGAAACTTCCTGGCAGATTAAAACTGTGTGCCCGACCGAGACTCGAACTCGGGACCTTTGCCTTTCGCGGGCAAGTGCTCTACCAACTGGGCTACCGAAGCACAACTCACGCCCGTTACTCACAGCTTTACTTCTGCCAGTATCTCGTCTCCTACCTTCCAAACTTTACAGAAGCTCGAAGTGTCACTTAGCTAAGTTGCTTGGCAGTTGACATATCATTGTGAATGTTACTGTCACACCAGTGCACATAAAAATGTAAACGCTTCTACGGAACCGATCCCGCAGTATCCATACCTACCAAGAAAAATGTAACACTCCAAACATCAAAGAAGGCAGCTGCTGACAGGTTCGAGTATTCTCGGATCATCAGTTTAACAAGTCATAGCTGAAAAGCATTAATGCGAATTATCTATAGAAGAATGTAACTATTGCATGAAGCCAACATATGAGAAGATCAATTTGCATTGAGAAGTTACGTAGGAATACGCCTGGAAATACTGACTTCATCACTTTTTTCAGAAGCTGGACTGTAAAAAGATAAGTCTACTTTTATAGCAACTGTAGATTCAGAAGAAGCATTTGACGACGTTGACTGGACGACACTCTGTGAAATTCTACAGTTGACAGTAGGCTGTTGGATACATCTGCAGAGACCAGCGTTGTAATTGACTTGTAGCGTGCTGTTCCTACTACAAAAAACGGCCAAGATGAAGTGCTGGTAAATCCTGGGACATCTTTCCAAATGAGGATTTTCCAAGGTACCGCCACAACATGGATGCGGAGGAGAGCAGATAATGGATCATGGACCACCTGTGCTACCGTCCATGCTGCTCTCAGTCATGCAGAGATGAAGAGCTCATGAAGGCTGAAGGCGGTACAATGCAGTATTTTTGGGCGTTCCCTCTGTTATCTTCCGTCTTGGTGCCAGTAGTAGTAGGGATTTAGGGGTGCCAGGATACTTTTGATATCAAATTGATATGCAAATTAATTAAATTGATTAATCAATCACCCCCACCCCAACCACCCCCGCCCCCGACCACGCCCACCCCCGCCCCCGGATGACGTCACGTGTTTTCTCAGCTGCATGTGTGCCCCAGCCCCCTCCCCCCCCCCTCCCCACCTGCCACCAACCTGGGTATTGGCGGATATTTTTAATTTTGGCAGGAATTTCGAATTTTGGCGTGAATTTCTTTGTCCCAGGGCTGTGCTGCCATCCCCCCTCCCCCCATCCACACCCGGGAATTGGCGGGAAACTAAAATTGGCGGTTTCCTTCCCAGGACTCGAACCCTGGTCCTGCTGGGCGGAAAGCCCAAGTGCACCAGTCTATCACAATTAAACCACAGAGGTGCTTGGAATTGACAGGAAATTAAAAACGGCGGTGGCCTGTCTGGGACTCGAGTCCTGGTTATCCTGGGTGGAAAGCCTTATTGCACACCCCTAACGCAATTAAATCACCAGAGGCGCTTTGAATTGACGGGATATTAAAAATCGGTGTGCCCTTTCCGAGACTCGAACGCTGATTCTGCTGGATGGAAGCCCAAGTGCATCCCCAACACATGGAAACTGTCCAGATGCGGGAGAGGAAGGTTGGGTTAGTGTACTTAAATAAAGTCGGGAAACTGGCGCAAAGATCGATCCTAATTACGTAATTAATCAGAAAGATCGGGCCTCATTACACGACTATATGCACAGTGCTACACAAGGATGGCATAAAAGCGCAATACAGCTCAGAAACTGACAATGCCATACAACTGCTGTTGTCGAATGTAAAATGGTTGTCTTTTTCTTTTTTTTTAATAGTTGTACCCGTGGTCTAGGGGTAGCGTCTTTGATTTATATTCAAAACGTCTTCGGTCCCGGGTTCGATCCCCGCCACTGCGTAAATTTTGATAAATAATCAGCATTGGCGGCCGAAGACTTCCGGCATAAGAAGCCAGCCTCATTCTGCCAACGGCCTTGTCAAAGAGGGCGGAGGAGCGGATAGAGGTTCAGGGCACTCTCTTGTCCCAGTGGTGGGAAATTGCCCCTAAAGGCGGAAGAATCAGCAATGATCAACGACATGAGGATGCAGAAGGCAATGGAAACCACTGCATTAAAGATACGTAACGTGTATCCACAGGACATGTGGCCTGTAATTGAAGAAGTGTCATGATGATCTCTCCATTGGCAAAAGATTCCGGAATAGTCCCCCATTCGGATCTGCGGGAGGGGACTGCCAAGTGGGAGGTTACCATGAGAAAAAGATTGAATAATCAACGAAAGGATAACGTTCTACGAGTCGGGGCGTGGAATGTCAGAAGCTTGAACGTGGTAGGGAAACTAGAAAATCTGAAAAGGAAAATGCAAAGGCTCAGTCTAGATATAGTAGGGGTCAGTGAAGTGAAGTGGAAGGAAGACAAGGATTTCTGGTCAGATGAGTATCGGGTAATATCAACAGCAGCAGAAAATGGTATAACAGGTGTAGGATTCGTTATGAATAGGAAGGTAGGGCAGAGGGTTTGTTACTGTGAACAGTTCAGTGACCGGATTGTTCTAATCAGAATCGACAGCAGACCAACACCGACAACGATAGTTCAGGTATACATGCCGACGTCGCAAGCTGAAGATGAACAGATAGAGAAAGTGTATGAGGATATTGAAAGGGTAATTCAGTATGTAAAGGGGGACGAAAATCTAATAGTCATGGGCGACTGGAATGTAGTTGTAGGGGAAGGAGTAGAAGAAAAGGTTACAGGAGAATATGGGCTTGGGACAAGGAATGAAAGAGGAGAAAGACTAATTGAGTTCTGTAACAAGTTTCAGCTAGTAATAGCGAATACCCTGTTCAAGAATCACAAGAGGAGGAGGTATACTTGGAAAAGGCCGGGAGATACGGGGAGATTTCAATTAGATTACATCACGGTCAGACAGAGATTCCGAAATCAGATACTGGATTGTAAGGCGTACCCAGGAGCGGATATAGACTCAGATCACAATATAGTAGTGATGAAGAGTAGGCTGAAGTTCAAGACATTAGTCAGGAAGAATCAATACGCAAAGAAGTGGGATACGGAAGTACTAAGGAATGACGAGATACGTTTGAAGTTCTCTAACGCTATAGATACAGCAATAAGGGATAGCGCAGTAGACAGTACAGTTGAAGAGGAATGGACATCTCTAAAAAGGGTCATCACAGAAGTTGGGAAGGAAAACATAGGTACAAAGATTGTAGCTGCGAAGAAATCATGGGTACAGAAGAAATACTTCAGTTGATTGATGAAAGGAGGAAGTTCAAACATGTTCCGGGAAAATCAGGAATACAGACATACAAGTCGCTGAGTAATGAAATAAATAGGAAGTGCAGGGAAGCTAAGACGAAATGGCTGCAGGAAAAATGTGAATACATCGAAAAAGATATGATTGTCGGAAGGACAGACTCAGCATACAGGAAAGTCAAAACAACCTTTGGTGACATTAAAAGCAACGGTGGTAACATTAAGAGTGCAACGAGAATTCCACTGTTAAATGCAGAGGAGAGAATACATTGAAAGCCTCTATGAGGGTGAAGATTTGTCTGATGTGATAGAAGAAGAAACAGGAGTCGATTTAGAAGAGATAGGGGATCCAGTATTAGAATCGGAATTTAAAAGAGCTTTGGAGGACTTACGGTCAAATAAGGCAGAAGGGATAGATAACATTCCATCAGAATTTCTAAAATCATTGGGGGAAGTGGCAACAAAACGACTATTCACGTTGGTGTGTAGAATATATGAGTCTGGCGATATACCATCTCACATTCGGAAAAGCATCATCCACACAATTCCGAAGACGGCAAGAGCTGACAAGTGCGAGAATTATCGCACAATCAGCTTAACAGCTCATGCATCGAAGCTGCTTACAAGAATAATATACAGAAGAATGGAAAAGAAAATTTAGAATGCGTTAGGTGACGATCAGATTGGCTTTAGGAAAAGTAAAGGGACGAGAGAGGCAATTCTGACGTTACGGCTAATAATGGAAGCAAGGCTAAAGAAAAATCAAGACACTTTCATAGGATTTGTCGACCTGGAAAAAGCGTTCGACAATATAAAATGGTGCAAGCTGTTCGAGATTCTGAAAAAAGTAGGGGTAAGCTATAGGGAGAGACGGGTCATATACAATATGTACAACAACCAAGAGGGAATAATAAGAGTGGACGATCAAGAACGAAGTGCTCGTATTAAGAAGGGTGTAAGACAAGTCTGTAGCCTTTCGCCCCCACTCTTCAATCTGTACATCGAGGAAGCAATGATGGAAATAAAACAGAGGTTCAGGAGTGGAATTAAAATACAAGGTGAAAGGATATCAATGATACGATTCGCTGATGAAATTGCTATCCTGAGTGAAAGTGAAGAAGAATTAAATGATCTGCTGAACGGAATGAACAGTCTAATGAGTACACAGTATGGTCTGAGAGTAAATCGGAGAAAGACGAAGGTAATGAGAGGTAGTAGAAATGAGAACAGCGAGAAACTTAACATCAGGATTGATGGTCACGAAGTCAATGAAGTTAAGGAATTCTGCTACCTAGGCAGTAAAATAACCAATGACGGACGTAGCAAGGAGGACATCAAAAGCAGACTCGCTATGGCAAAAAAGGCATTTCTGGCCAAGAGAAGTCTGCTAATATCAAATACCGGCCTTAATTTGAGGAAGAAATTTCTGAGGATGTACGTCTGGAGTACAGCATTGTATGGTAGTGAAACATGGACTGTGGGAAAACCGGCACAGAAGAGAATCGAAGCATCTGAGATGTGGTGCTATAGACGAATGTTGAAAATTAGGTGGACTGATAAGGTAAGGAATGAGGAGGTTCTACGCAGAATCGGAGAGGAAAGGAATATGTGGAAAACACTGATAAGGAGAAGGGACAGGATGATAGGACATCTGCTAAGACATGAGGGAATGACTTCCATGGTACTAGAGGGAGCTGTAGAGGGCAAAAACTGTAGAGGAAGACAGAGATTGGAATACGTCAAGCAAATAATTGAGGACGTAGGTTGCAAGTGCTACTCTGAGATGAAGAGGTTAGCACAGGAAAGGAATTCGTGGCGGGCCGCATCAAACCAGTCAGTAGACTGATGACAAAAAAAAAAATAGTTGTTTCATTACAGGAGTCGAGCGTAGAATGGTGGGCGACTTCCCTACGAGGCTGTGACTCTCACTCGGTCGGGATAGCAGACATTTATCACGGTTCTGAGGATGCCGGCGTCGCGTTTTGGCACTGCGGGAGGGGCTTCCTGTTTTGCAAACAGCCGACTGTTGAAACAGCCGTCTGGAGTGTACTCCAGATGGGCGTAGTTATGCTACTTAATTTCCCTTTTGTGTTGTCTAGGACCGCTGCCTGAAGGCATGGCGCATGTCGCTAGTGCCGTGGACGGCCTGCAGCTGTACGAGTGACGGCAGAAAAAACAGTAAAGGGCTCCTGACAGAACCGCTCTTTGTCTAGGGAGGCGGTGCGTGGGGGCTCTGTCGCTATATTTTGGACGAACAAGTTGCACTTGAGGTGGCCATTCTTTCATCTCCTATTGTTTAGTTGAACATAGACGGTTTTGTGCAGACGTAGCACCTCGTGTAGGGACTTCACCATTGTAGCTTCCGCCTTCTCCAGCCCACTCCCAGCAGGTAGCAGCTTGCCTACCGTACGCCTCCTGACCAGGGGCCCTATTATGTATCGTTCATACCGATCGGTGTAGTAGGTTAGTCTCGGTAGTGACGTCATTTTCGGTTCTTTATCGAAATATCTTATTCAGTAAGCTTCTGAGACTTGTTACCAAACGGTCCTCCCACCGATTTTACGGCAATTGTACCGAGAGGTTTTGGATTTCGGTCTGGCCCTGTCGATCGGTGAGCTGTGGTTTATTTACACCTATAATTTGTTATTTTAAACATATTTAGCGGTTTTAATTTTCGATTTAGTGATTGTGTTACTAAAGAATCACCAGAGGATGCATCTGCTTGCAAAGTGAGTTCATAATAGACTATTTTCCTTTGTTAGAAATATCGTTAGGTTAGGTTTTTACTGGGAATGATTACATAAAGAAAAACGTTTTCGGACAATATTCTCTCAAAATACGCGTTATTTTTATGCAAATAAGAGTTTAAAGATCATTAAATATCAAGATATCGGCTCTGCTTACGTATATTACATGAGTGTGAACAGATGCTACTGGTGCCTTTGTGTACTTTTTCCCACAAATGGTTTAGTTGGTAATGAGCGAAAAGTGTTTACAGCTTTCAAGTAACAATGGAAAGCAATTATGTGAAGCCTGATATTGGAAACCTTCCAAACAATATCGCATTTATGACTTACGCAGCACCGTCTGGCAACGAAGTCAGCCTACGTTCCCCTACACTACGAACCTGAGCAGGATGTCTTGCGACGTTCGCAACGACCAAACAAAAAAAAAGTGGTTAGCGCGCGGGAATGCAGTATGAAAGGACTCGTGTTCGCGCATGGGTGAATACAAGAATTTTTTTTCCTCTTCATAAATGCAACACAATCTGAGACATTGTTATTCGTGTAATTTAAGATTTTTCTGCAATATTCGTTATTACTTACATGTAAGAGCGCACTTCCTCAGTAATGATTTCGTGATTTCTGTGTGTTTAAAATACGGAATATGAAATTGTTGGAGATGAAATTGCTGTGAGTGAAACAACCGACAGTGACCTTTATATTTTTGCTTGTCAGAAATAATTCACCATTTTTTTCCAAATATTTAGCGATTTCCGAGTATGCGGGTAGATAGGAATCTTAGAGCACGACTTAAATTACTGGAAATGTAACAGTCTTCTTCATAATCTTGCTTGTCTCAAGTATTTATCTGCGATCGAACCCTCAACCACAGTAGACAGAGATGGAAGATCTCTGCCGTAATATTTTTAGACTGTAGCACCATATACGAAACATTTTCATTCACGAGATGCATGTTATAAACTTCGACGAACTGCAGGAGCTCTCGTAAATGTGGTTTTTTTTTCGATTTTATTTTTAAGACCCAAATCGTTGACGTATTATATAGACAAGTGGGCTACTTAATCATTTGGATCTCTAGGAGCGAGTTACAATCACATTATGTGTATCTTCTTATTCTTTGAAACTCTCAGAATCTATTTTTCGGGTGTTTTTATAAATGTATTAGTACAATGTGGTACTACACACTATTCCTAACTCATTTTCCGAACGTAAAATCCAAAACACGATGTCAGTGTGAATGATAATAAGATGACATAATGCTGCATTTACGACAATCTGCAGAATGCAGTTAAATACGCTATCGTTATTATGCATGCATGGAAACATGCGGTCAGAGAAACTGTAAAAATTTTTATGCATTTCAGCTGAGAATCATGGAAATATATATACTGTGCCTGTACTGTTAAGGAGGAGGCAAAGGCAATGAAGGCAGGCACGTCAGCTCGATGGAATGTGGCGTCATCCGTTATGGCAATGTAAACGCAATTTTCGGTACTTGGAAGAATAGCGCGCCTGTGTCGTCTGCTAGCCGCTTTCTGGTCGTGGTGCTGTGTGCGCTGCAGTGCGCATGTGCAGATCTGTGGCCGCTTGCTTTTGATTGGCTTGCGCGACACGAACCGACAACAGCGCTTCGGTTCTCTAGACCCGAACGGTATCGCTACTCAAATGGATACTGAATAATGCAGGGACTCTAATTCGAGTACTAGACCGTTCGGTGCTCTTGAGTACCGAAACGATCGGCACAATGGCGGAAAGATACAGAATAGGCACCCAGCTGCGGGCCATTTGACACGAAAGGTGCCGCACCACACGAGCTAACGCAAGTGTCGTTAGGTGATGTAATGACGCAACCGTGACACATGCTCTGCTCGGCCATGTGTCTGGCAGTCTCTACTGATGACCACATGTTTGCCTCCGTCAGGGGGGAGCGGGGGGGGGTCGGCAGTCAGCAGCTGAAATCTGTATACAATTCTGCTCTCAAGGCGTACTTTGTTGGTCATTACTGGTTTCGAAGGTCAGCGTCTTCCGCCACAGCCCTGTTCTAAGCAAAATATTTTTCGAGGACTGCAGCTGGGACTGGGCGTGTCAGACTTTCCATCTGTCTCAGACTGAACAATGGATGTTTTTCTAAGGCTAACAGCTACATCCAATTTTCGATCCACTTGCAGGCAAACACAGGATGTTGGTCTCAGATTTTTATTTCCTCCCCCCACAGACGTGATACTTTCCTCAAACAGATGCACCAAGCCTGCTTGAAGAAAAAAATACAAGTTATAACTTGCTCGTATGGCACTCTGAGCTCCTATTGGTCCTCTACAAAATAGAGCGTAGAGTCTGAAGCTATATAAAGCTCAACACCCACCACAATCATCATCAGTCTGTGACAGTGTATAGTGTGATTACTACACCATGAAACGCCCAGCCAGCATCGGTGCCAGCGGCAGTGGAGGTGGGAAAGGGCCAAACATGGGTCAATTGCCATGTAAGTGTTTATAAAAAAATAACGAGTTCAAATTGTGACAGTTATGAAATTTCGTAGCAAAGTAATCAAAATTTTTCGAAATTGTGTTACATTTTCGTAACAAGTGATTTTAAAAGTTCTTTTTTCTTACTATTACAGGATTCATTCCCGAAATGCTGTTGGAATTAGAACGCCAGCTGGAGGCTGAAAGTCTCCAGCATGCGGAAGAGGTTGTGCCAGCGTCATGTAAGTACATCTCAACATTCTGTGTGTGATAGTTATATGTTCAGAAAGCGTCTCCTAAAGTGTTCAAATAGTAAAAAGTGTTTATAGCATTTCTACTGTTGTTCTAGCATTAGAGAAGCAGCAACTGGAAACTGAAAGTCCCCATCAAGTGGAAGAGCTTGTGCTAGCATCACACAAGTACATCTCCAAATTCTGTGTCGTAGTTTACATGTTCAGAAACAGCTCTTGATGTATTCAAATAATAAGTGTTAATAAACTTTTGATCTCGCTGTTGCAGCTTTAGAGCAGCAGCCGATGGACATTGAGCTGCTGCTGAAGTCTGAAATGCAGCAAGAAAGAAAGTAGAGTTGTAACGTACTACCATTAGACTTTTTTTATCGTATACAGTTGTGAGGTATATATTCATTGTTGTAGATGTTTCTAATACTCAGGAGGACAATGGGATTCTTGTAGGGGTATTCGTCGAGCAAGAGGACCTGGAGTCATCACTTCCATCTGGTATGAACTTTTTACTTATTTATGTAATTTTTTCGTAGTTATAAACGATATCTCGCTGTAGTCAAATTCAGTAAAATTTTGTTGTTGTTGTTTCTAATAACCAATATCTTTGCCTCACGGGATTAGCCGAGCGGTCTAAGGCGCTGCAGTCATGGACTGTGCAGCTGGTCCCGGCGGAGGTTCGAGTCCTCCCTCGGGCATGGGTGTGTGTGTTTGTCCTTAGGTTAATTTTGGTTAAGTTGTGTGTATGCTTAGGGACTGACGACCTTAGCAGTTCAGTCCCTTAAGATTTCACACACATTTGCGCATTTGAGGAATATCTTGTTTTAGGCGACTTCCGTGAGATGGATCGATGGCTTCACAACAACAACAACAACAATTCCGGCGAGGGTGAGATGCGTGAGTGGGAAAGTGAGATGGTGACTGCTGAAAGACAGTGCGATTCCTCCCTTCTGGAGTGGGGGCTGGATGTATTTGACTGGGTGGGAGAACTGCCAGAAAAATCGACTGAACTGCTCAGTCCTGGGACCCAGAATGTAAGAGATGATTATAATATGACCATCATCATTTAATCATATAATTATCATTCAGGAATGGTGAGTTACTTAATTGACATTGTTTGTTTACAGCATATATTTTTTAAAAATCTTGAGCATTGTGCTGAATTTTCCTCGTTATTCGTATGTTACGGAGGTGACACCAACACCGCCATGACAGGAGATGGCTGTGGCAGGTGCACTTGGAGCAGTGGTTGTGGGGACGGGTCTAACACACACACCCGAGCGGCGTGCACCGCCGTGCCAAGCGCCACTTGTTGTCGCGCGGGAGGTGGTCACGGCTACTGCAGTGCCTACCCCTTGGGTAGTTCAATCAGAGCAACGATCACCCACCTCCCAGGCTGGGGGTGGTGAATGCTCCACTATGCAGGAGCATCAAGGAGCACCCTCGCCGCAGCCTGGATGCGCCCTCAGGAGGTCGCAGCTACAACCTCCTACTCTCGCTCTGACTTCTCGCCTCACCGTCTCATATCCCTGCCCCTTGAAGGCGCCTCATCCCCAGCTTCCTCATCCACTGGCTGGACGTAGTCATCGCCTAGCTGTCGTATTAATGATAATGAACTTGTGGCTAGCGATAGTGCTCTATCCCATCCTGATAGTGAGGGACATAAGATTAGTGGTATCATGACCCCTCTAGAATACTCGGCCTTTGAGGGGTGTATCTCATTTAATGGAATAGATAATCCGGCGGGGGGTAGAGGGTATCGTGACCCAGCCAGGTTTCTAGAACCACGCCTCCCGATGTTAGAAGTGGAGCTCCTGAAAGCCCTAGACGATCTGAGTTATATTGCCATTAAATGTAACGCAATGCTCTGCTGCGAGTTGACTCACCCACCCAAACAGCAGGGTGCTGCTGAGGAGAGAACTTTACATGGCGTTATATCTCGGAGTACATGAGTCGCAGTTGGTATCATGAATCCACCTTGGGTGCTATACTGGCCCGGTTTTCCGAGATGGAAGTAAGAGGGTCAGCTAAAGCACTCATCTAAATACCACATCTCGACATCCAAATTAAAGTCTATGATCCGTTAAATGGAGAGTTCAGTTATATCGACTTCACTGAGGATATTAAGTAGAAGTGGGCTTGCATTAACGTTCAAAATGAAGAAGATAATGCTTGTTTTGCATGGTCTATCCCGGCTTGTGAAATAAAAATTAAACAGCATCCAGAGCACACATCTGGATACGGAATAGGTCTTAACATTTGTGGACGTTATAACTTTGACGGTATCGAGTTTCTCATAAAGATTTAGGACATAGCAAAATTTGAGGCTCAAAATCCCGGCATATTGGTTCGCATTTATGGCCTGAAGAAGAAGCAGAAAAGCAATCCAGATGAGCAGAACAAGCATAATACAGTTTTACCATTCCATTTTTCGAAATACGCAGGTGAGCATGATCTCCATGTAAACATGCAGCTCTTCTCTGAAGGTGATAATCGGCATTACGTATGGATCAGAGACATGTTCTGCCTTCTTTACAGCCAATTGTGGAAACATAAAGATAAGAAACACATTTGCTTCAGGTGTCTAAATAACTTTTCAAAAGAAAAGTATTTAAAAAGGCATCTGGAGGACTGTGAATCCAAGGAACCAGTATGTGTTGTTATGCCTGCAGAAGAAACCAAGTTCATTAAATTCAAGAATGCTCGCCACCAGGAACAATGTCCATTTGTTGTATACGCAGACTTCTAATGCCTTCTTAGCCTCAGATACCACATTCACGTAAAAACGCGTACCGTATGTGGCAGCGCACCAAATTGCATTTCATATTGTCACGCAGAAGACGGAGTAATTAGACGAAGGTTTATTCAGCACTTGCACATACAAGAGTGCAGAGAGAACTGCCTCCAGAGAGAACACCTAAAGTATACATACAGCTACAGAACATTCCAGTACAATGATGTTTGACATTTGTGGACAATTCTAGAATGTATTCGAACCGAATATAGATATTAAAATTTTACACTTCAGGTCAGTTTTGAACTCATGACCCTCCATGCAACAACTTAGTATCATAACCACTACACCACTGTGCTACTGAGTTTTTCCTACCGCACTCCTCCCTCTTTAAATGAACAGAGTCTCGGTGTTACGTCGTCCTAATCGGGGAACATGTCATCGGTCCTGCATACTCCGACACCCGATGACTGATGCTCGCCCTGGCGGTGATCTTAGAACTTCTTTTGCTGCTACGCACTTCGTCACCTTTCTGGTTGTTGCCGGTCGCTAGAGCTTCGAATTTACCCTGGGTTTCAGGATCCTTGTAGGGCTTCATTCGAAGGACATGGACCGTATCTCTGATATTTCGTCGTCTTGGGTTGGGGTCGAAATCTTCAACTTCATAAGTAACGTCAGACGACTGTCTTACATCCTTACAACGCCCAAAGAAGCGCTTGAGGAGCTTCTCAGAGAGACCAATCCTCCGAACAGGAGTGAAGATCCAGACAAGGTCACCAGGCTGGTAAACAACAGAGCGGTGGCTCACGTCATACCTTCGGTGATTGTTTTCTTGAGCCTGCAGCGTGTAGAGTCGAGCTAACTGCCGAGCTTCCTCAGCTCTGGTTAACACCTGGCCGATATAGTCGTCCACGTCATCAGGATGTAACGGAAACTCAATGTCAATCATCGTAGACACCTTACGCCCACGCACCAGAAAAAATGGCGTAAATCCTGTGGTGTCATGTTTGCCGGTGTTGTAGGCAAATGTCACGAAAGGTAGCACCTCATCGAAGTTGCTCTGCTCATCATTGACGAACATTGATAGCATGTTGGCAAAGATCTTATTAAGGAGTTCAGTAAGGCTGTTAGTTTTCGGACTGTAGGCAGTCGTCATGTGATGAGTAATGTTCCACCGACGGTTTACCTCTGTCACAAAATTCAATTGAAAAACTTTCCCCCGATCCGTAATTAACGATCTTGAGGCACCGGGTTTTAATACAATGTCTTCCATGATGAATTTGGCTATCTCGAATGCTTCAGCTATTTTCACGGCCTTTGTAATGGCATAGCGTGTCAGATAATAAAGTGCAAACAATAATCCCTATATTGCCACTAGCAGACTTTGGAATTCGTCCGAGGGGGTCAGTCCCAACACGCTGAAAAGGCGTTTCGGCTGGTGGAATTGGTATGAGTCGGCCATGTGGTTTCTGAGGGACAGCCTTTCTCCTCTGGCTCTCTCGACAGTGCGACACATAGTTACAGTCACTCCTAAATAAACCTGTCCAGAAAAATCTCTTGCGGATTCTATCGTATGTCTTATTAAATCCTAAATGTCTGGCCTCAGGTGTGTCCTGGAATTTCTGTAGAACATCTACGCGCATGTGAGAAGGAATCACAGGTAGCCACCCCTTTCCAAATGGATCAAAGTTTTCTTGCAACTACCTTAAATTGTCCTTTCACATCCTCTGACCGATTTAAGGCAAACATAATTGGAGATATCTTCGCGTCCTTCTTCTGCTCAGCAGAGAGATCCAAGAGTGCAGCGAGACACTCACTCTCTTCATCAATGTCTTGATGGTTTTCCACAGGGTTTCTTCAGAGACAGTCGGCATCTTGGTGTTTTCTTCTACTTTTGTGCACTATGGTAATGTCTTGAAGATGTAGTGCCCACCTGGCGAGTCGTCCTGTTGGATCCTTAAGACCTGTCAACCAACAAAGTGAATGATGGTCTGTAACAACTGTGAATGGCCTTCCATAGAGATACTGTCGAAATTTGCACATCGCCCAGATCACAGCAAGATATTCTCTTTCTATAATTGATTAGTTACTCTCAGCTTTTGTCCTAGAAGCACAGGCTATAACATTCCCTTTTCCATCCGAACTTTGCACCAGAACAGCACCGATCTCATACGCACTGACATCTGTTTGTAGTTCTGTAGGTGCTCTCTCATCATACAGACCAAGTACAGGGTCAGTCGTCAGAGCTTTCCGCAGCACATCGAAAGAAGCTTGTTGAACACCAACCAAAATAAATTTAACACCATATTTTAACGATTCTTGGAGTGGTTTGGCTTTGATACAAAAGTCTTTGATAAAACGACGGTAATAATAGCATAATGCGAGGAAGCTTCTCACATTTCTAATAATATTAAGAACAGAAAATTCCGTTATAGATCTCACCTTTCCTGGGTCTGACCACACACCTTCGTTTGACGCAAGGTGTCCAAGTATTTTGATTTATTTTGCTCCAAAGAGACACTTTCTTGAATTAAGTTTCAGTCTGCCTTGTTGGAGACACGTTTTATATGTTCATCAAATGTCTCTGAGAACACTATAATGTCATCAAAACAATAAAGACACATCGTCCACTTCAGGTGACTTAGAAGAATATCCATCAACCGTTCAAAAGTTGCTGGTGCATTACACAAACCAAACGGCATTATCTTAAACTCATACAGACCCTCAGGGGTGACGGGTGCAGTTTTCTCACGATCAGCCTCATCGTTTTCGATTTGCCAGTAGCCCGAGTACATGTCCATGGTCGAGAAAAGCTTAGCCCCCTTCAGACAATCTAGTGTATCATCAGTTCGAGGAAGAGGGTAAACGTCCTTTTTAGTTATCTGATTAAGCTTCCTGTAATCAACACAAAAGCGCCAACTGCCATCCTTCTTCTTGACAAGGACCCCTGGTGACGACCATGGGCTCTGCAAAGGCTGAATGATGTCATTCTTCATCATTTTCTCTATCTCGTCGCGAATTATTCGACGTTCTGCTGCTGACACACAGTATGCTCTCTGGCTTATTGGTTGATGGTCTCCAGTGCTAATCCATTGCTTCACCATCGATTTGTCTAATTTGCTCTTTACCTGTGGATTGAAGCATTCAGAGAACTCTTGAAGAATGGCAAGTAGCTTCTTCTGTTGTTCCTCAGTGAGATCTGGTGATAGTCGAGCTATAAGATGTTTTCTTGTAGTGGTAGCGCTAATTTCGCCCTCAGACTCGGCATGGGAGGTTTCTATGACGCTCAGCTGTTCTGCAATTAATGGCTCAGCGTTTGCTATGCACATGCGTCTTGGAAGGGCCTGTGGTTCTCGGTGACAGTTAACTATCCACAATTCACCGAATCCGTTCTTAAACGAGACGACAGAGGCTGGGATGACCAAGTTATTCTTCATTAGAATGCTTCTCTCACATTCCACTACAAGATCCATGGGTTGATGTATGGCATTACACTGCTGACTGCAGGAGTGATCACTTCATCCATCGCACATAGTCTCGACACACTCAGATGTGCATCTTCCTGTCCACAGTATCTCATCTCGTCTAACATAATCTTCGAGCGATCACAATCTATAATTGCCTGAGAAGCATTCAAAAATTCCCATCTGAGAATGATGACATGTCTACACTCTTGTAAGACGATGATTCTAAGGGCTGAATGTTACATCTTCCTGTCGGTTTTACATATTTCCTATTAGCCACCTTCAGTAGAGATGTTTTTCTGTCGACGGATACGGTTTTCTGCGACAGTAATTCTCTGAAATGGCTGAATATGATGCTCCAGAGTCCACAGGAGCTTGAGGTGATCAGTCATCCATGAGGATATCGACGTAGTTTCCTATCATTTTTGTAGTGATCGACGGCGGACGGTTTTTCTCTTTGGTGGCCTCACCTCCAAGGAAGGTTGCATCCTTTAGTTCTCCAGGTTGCGGCAGCTAGTGATCGGCTGGAGCTTCTAAACAGCGATGGAGACCTTGCTCGGCGTGTTAGGAGGCGTCCTCTCCAGCGGCTAGCTTGCGGCGATGGTGATCTATGTCGTCCTGCACCCACATCTTCTTGTTCATCTTCATCGTCCCAGAGTTAACGTCGGCTAAGATCGGTCTGCTTTCTTCTGACGCAGGCGTCATCAAATATCCGTCGCCTTTCTCGAAAATAGCCCAACACATCTCCTAACATCAGTATTCCTTGCTGCCCAAACAAGTTCCTCATGGGGCATTGTAGGAACCTAAATTCGCCTGGGTCTCGACTTTTTCACCGTTTTAAATGGAAATGGAGGACGAGAGACTGGGTTCAATGTCTGCTCCACGTCCTTCCTTGTGAGCTCTTGAAGCGTCTCGGTTTTTTGCTCGCCGTGCAATCCAAGTGCCTTCTGAACTTCCTCTCTCACTATCTGACGAAGAACATTTGTGAAATCAGTTTCTTCCTCCATCACAGACATCTACATGACGTTTGGAAGCCGTTCAAACTTCTTGCGTGTAATTCTTTCTTTATGCATTGTCTCGATACACTGGCACCATTTTATGAAGTCATCTGCTGCCGAAACCTCCTTCAGGAGTAGGGCTTGATACATGTCCTCAGCAACACCCTTCATGAGATGTGCAACCCTGAATGTAGGATGCTGTAGTTTCCCCTGGACGCTGTGCTCTGTTCTTTAATTTATCTTCAGCCTTGCACTTCTGTCATTGTGTGTCGCCGAAATACTCGTGCAGTTCCGTCTGGAATACTTCCCAGCTTGTGAACGTCTCCTCGTTGTTCTCATATTATTGCTTGGCAGTGCCTTCCAAGTAGAAAAATACGTTAGCCAAACACATCGTGTCATCCCATTTGTTAAATTTGGCTATACGCTCAAATACCTTCAGCCATTTGTTTGGATCTTGGCCATCGTCACCAGGGAACCCGGAAGGATGTCTCATGTGGTGGCACACCATTGCTGTCATCGTAACATCCTCTTCTTCTTCTGTCTCCGATTAATTCCGATATTTTGAATATCGCTCGAACTCGGGTTTCTCGTCACGTAAACGGCGGCTCTGTCGTGGCCTGAGGGGAGCTACTGTGTCGTCGATAATGTGCGCTATCACAAGTTCTAATACCCAGCGTCTACACAAGGATAATGTCACGCAGAAGACGGTGTAATTAGATGAATGACGAACGTTAACTTCACTTAACAAAGGTTTATTCAGCACTTGCACATACAAGCGTGGAGTGGACTGCCTTTTGGGGAGAACATATATAGTGTTTATACAGCTACGTAACATTATAGTACAATGATGCTTGACATTTGTGGATACTTCTAGAATCTACTCGAACTGAATGTAGAAATTAAAATTGTACAGTCCCTCCATGTGACAGTTTAGTATCATAGCCACTATGCCACGGTGCTACTCAGCTTCTTTTGCGACAAAATGAGTCAAGTCTTAACCGCTATGAATCTTATGTCGGAGATAATCCTGCGGTTTGGTTGCTCACTGATCTTGAAAAACTCCCATGGGATGTTGACAGGCTTTACAGCACCAACATCCCCATGACCGAATCGGAGGAGGATAAAAAATTATACAATGATACAGTTAACTGTCATATTTGTGGGCTGTCATTAGATAGAAAAGCTGAAACTCTATGTAGAGATCATTGTCGTGTTACTGGGAAGTTATGCGGTGCAACACACAATGCATGTAATTTGAAGTATCAGTTACCACGACACATACCCGTTTTCTTCCATAACCTAAGTGGGTATGACGCTCCCTTTCTAGTTGAGCAATTAGTTAATTTCGGTTGGGAGAAAAATCAGGTCAGTGTCATGCCTGAGAGTGTTGAGAAGTATATTTCGTTCTCCAAACGAATGACGCAAAAAATTACGCTCCTCTTCCTTGACACACTAACTTTTATGCAGGCGCCACTCCAGAAACTCGTTGAAACTCTACCTCAAGAGGATATGCATATCACCCGATCTGCTTACCCCTACAAGGAAAAGTTTCAGCTTGTGACTAGGAAAGGAGTTTTCCCTTACGAGTATTGAATAGTAAGGCGAAACTATAAGCAACCAGAATAGCCGATATTTCTGCATTTATGAGTACTCTCACAGGCAATGCCACAACTAGTGCAGATTATGAGCTGGCCGTGATTGTCTGGCGGGAATTCAACATTCCAAATTTGGGTGAATATGCAAGATTATACATCGACACCGAAGTGTGTTTGCTTGCGGATGTTTTTGAAAAGTTCTGGAGTGTATGTATGGCCATGTACTCTCTGGTCCCCGCCTTTTATTACACGACACTGAGTTGTCCTGGGACACAATGTTCAAGAAAACGAGGCTTAGCATCCTACTTTTGACTGATGCCAATATGCTTCTTTTCTTTGAGCACGGGATCCGTGGAGGATTTTGCTAGTGTGTCCATAGACACGCCAAGGCAAATAATCCATGTATGGGTGCGGGCTTTAACACATCTCTCGATTCAAGTTTTATTCTATATTGTGATGTGAATAACTTATATGGGAATGCGATGATGCAGCGACTACCAGTTGGTGGGTTTCAGTGGATGCTCGAAAACGAATTAGAGAGAATAGGTGGACAAATATTGGGTCTGGCAGCTGATTCTGAGGTAGGGTATGTGGTGAAGGCAGACCACATATACCCTGTTAGTTTGCTTGAAGTGACAAGCGACTTGCCGTTAAGTCTAGAGAAACAAGTTCTGTGAGGAAGCACTAATCCTAAACTGATGACTAGTGTTGGGCACAAGCAGAGGTAATCTCCATCAGTGTCTCAGCTTAGGGATGGAGGTAGGCAGAATTACCCAGGCTATCCCCTTCAGTCAGTCCCCCTGGTTGAATGAGTATATTGAATTAAATATCGAAAAGAGGGCGGTCGTGAATAGTGATTTCGAAAAAAACTTTTACAAATTAATGAATAGTTCCATTTTGGGTAAAACCATGCAGAATGTAACAAATGAACGTGATATTTTGAATAGGAGTGAATGGGATTGGCGTTGGGGCGAAAGAAAGTGCATCGCCAGACCAAATTTTAAGCGAGTCACAATTTTCAATGAGAACTTTGTTGCTGTGGAGATGTCCAAGGTTTCAGTAGAGTTTACGAAACCAATCTATTTGGGTATGTGTATACTGCACATCTCCAAACTCTACATGTACCGCTTCCACTATGAAATTGCTTAAACTCATTTTGTGGAACCAAGATAAATTTATATGGATACAGATAGCTTCATCTACTGGGTGAATAACTGCAATCCATATGATGTAATTAGGTGTCATGGTAACGAATTCCATACATCGGGATACCCAGCCAGTAATCCTTATGGTATTGTTCCTCAGAACAAGAAGGTTATCGGCTTAATGAAAGATGAGGTAGGGGATTGCCGATTGTGGAGTTTGTGGGTCTAAGATCCAAAATGTATGCATATCGTACAATAGATGGAGCCACCCAGAGGTGGGCTAAGGGTGTGCGACATGCTGCATCACGCATCCTCATGCACGAAGACTACTTGCAGTGCCTATACGGTGGAGTTCACGGTGCTCCGCCACAACCTCCCACATTTGGTACAGAGAATTAGTATTCGATCGATAGCTCATGAGGTGTACACTGTGCTTCAATCTAAAGTCGGATTGTCACCTCATGACGATAAAAGAGCCATTTGTGATGATGGGATTGAAACCCTCCCATACTCACACTATTTACTTGAAGTGCGAGAGGGGGTGGGGGACTCTCACAGTCTGAATGAGAGAGAGTGAGTGAGTGACTGGCTGAGTGAGAGCTTGTACCTAACAGTATGGCTCTTTTATCATAGTTTAAATATTGTATGTTTGATGTATGGCGTGGCTGAATGTGTGAGTGCTTATGTACATCTGTGTGTATGCTTGTGAGTGCACTTGAGTGTGGATGTCTGTGTAAATATGTATCCCTGTGTGTAAATACCATAATATCTGGGCATGACTACATAAGCGGTATGTGCTGGGAAAAAATTATAAAAAAATTATTAAAAAATCAAAAATGTGCAATGTATATAAAAGGTTCAAGAAATTCAACCAAAATCATCAAAAAAGTTAAAAATGGAAAAGGAAAAAATAGTTTACCGTATTATTTCTTGCTTTGAACTTCATGTGCGTGTGTGAGTGGATGAGTGCATGTGTAAATAGATTAGTTTTTAAGTTTCACCTACAGTTAGCTATCGAAGTCATACTAGTTTTAAGTGTGAGCTCCACCCGTTCATTTTAGTGAAGCTGTTTGGGATGAACCTTTTAGAGCCATCCGCTTCATTGTATTAAATTATTTCAGCTGCTTGAGGTGGAAAATATTTAGAGCCAGCCAGTTTAAAGCATAAATTAAGTCTTCTGTTTGTATGGAACTTCGCAAGTAATAGTATTAGTGTAAGAGAAACTATACCTCTGCAATAGCAGTAACCAGTACTGCAATGTAAAGTACAAAAAAAAATTTTCCAATCGGTACTATTATTTTTAAAAACTATGAACTTTAATAAAAAAATTTCAAACAGTTACAAGAAGTGTGATTTAAAAGGAGTATTACTTCGTGTATGGTAAAAACAAGGTTTGTGGATGTAAAGCTGTATTATTACTGTTAGTATTTATGTCTGAATAAAAAATAGTTATTTGTTACCATACGTCTTTGTTGTTATTTCACAAATCCCTATCCTTACAAATAAATATAAATGTTGTGCAAGATGCACAAGATATTAGTTTAAAGCATGAGGGAGGTGACGTTTAAGATGGATGAAAACAAAATATATGTAATGATTGCATGGAATTTAGCCTATCATGCTGCACATAAATTTTTGGGAACAGGCGGAGCGTTATCGTGTCCGTTTCCAAAGACATACAGCAAACATGGCTGAAATTATATCTCCTGTCCTTGAACAAAGCCACATACATAGGATCTGGGAAAAGCTACGTGCTATGTAAGTAGAAGCTAGGTAGAAAGAAAGAAAAACACAGAATGTGAGGTAAAAAATTAATTTATTTTCGTTAATCCAACTTAATTAATTTCACATTTTCATAAGCAGACACAACACTGTTTTCACACATCTTCTTCTTGAGCTTATGGAAAGCAGGGCACCCGTTGAATTCCAGATCTTGAATAGATGCAAACTTGAAGATTCGCTGCATCCATTCGATCTTCTCCTCGCCTTTGACGTAGACGATGGTCTCAGGATGATCGAATATTCGAAGTGACGTCATCATTTCTTTGTAAGGTATAGCAGGATCGTCCCAGTGCAGTCCATGAAAGAAACTTGTTAGCCACTTTGCACTCCTCCGTGTTTTAGCACAGTTCACATCCTTGAAAGGCCTCTGTGACGCAATTCTTGCTGAGAACGTCTCTATTATACCAGCATCTTCTGTGTATGCTGTGAGTGTAACATGTTTAAACACGAATTGTCTACACCCATTAAACCTTGAATGTCGACAACGCCGTTCAGACTGCAAGTTGTCGTTGTGAAGTACGCTGGGCATGCCACAGCACTTGGTCATTTATACAGCACGCTGCACAATACCAGAAAGTGGGCAATACTAAATCACACAGTCATGTAGAACTAGAGCATATGCTGCAGCGTGTTCTGGGAAATTTGATGAAAATTCAAATTCGATTCGTACACCTATCGGTCCTGATTTAATAATCTCATTCTGCTGAGAACAGTTTATCACAATGATTGGTGCCAGCTCCTTGAATTTCCGTGGACTAAGTAGGCATCATAGCCAGCCGGGGTGGCCGGGCGGTTCTAGGCGCTACTGTCTGGAACCGCGCGACCGCTACGGTCGCAGGTTCGAATCCTGCCTCAATGTGTGTGATGTCCTTAGGTTAGCTAGGTTTAAGTAGTTCTAAGTTCTAGGGGACTGACGACCTCCGAAGTTAAGTCCCATAGTGCTCAGAGCCACTTGAACTTGAGTAGGTATCCTTCCATTTCAACACCTTCATAGTAAGAAGCACGGAATCTTGCATACGTGTCAAATGCTAGACTGTATACATTCCGATCCCACTGTATGACTGTTTTAATAGCCTATGTTTGTCTGCTCGCTGTCGGTAGCACCGGGTACTCAAAAAACCCCCATGAGCTGAAAGTTAATGGCAGATATGTACCGGTAATCAGAACTTTTAAAAGCTTCAAAGGCTCCTTGTCTGTTACAGTGATATGCGGCATTTTCCATATAATTTTCTTGATATTGAGCACTTTGAATGTATGAGTTGGTATCTGTTGCACTCCATACCAGAATAAGGTCCTGTTTAGCATTCATAAAAATTCGATGCATATCCTCAAGGTACCTCATAAGCATTTTTAGAGGTATGCATGCACTAAATCGGCGGTACTCTTCTACTGTTCTGCCCACAGGCTCATCTATGAACCATTCTGCATTTTCTAAGCCATTAAAATCTGAGGGTGACAGTGACAGATAAGTTTTAAGGGTTGATGCTATGCCGACATAACGTGTATGATCAATCTCTACCCCAGTAAGTTCACAACGTATTTCCTGGAACAGGGATGCCAAAGTGTTACGTGGAAGCCTTGATCCCACTGTACGAGTACCATCCTTTTTCTTAAAGGATCCACCCAAATACATGAAACTCTTGCATCGAAGAGTAAAAGCGTCTTGATGCTGGATGACAATTCTAATTTCATCATTCTTGTTAAATGTCGTTGAAGCATAAGGTTTACGCGAGAAGTATTCCTGGCGTATGATTCGTTCATCATATTCCACCAGGTGAGATATATTGAGCGATGACGCCCATATTGTCGTAGATGTAGTCGTACAATGATTTCCTCATCACGAAAGTCAACAAGTTGGTTATTCTGATCCACAATACGCAGCCCCAGATAGTCCAATGTCTGACATGTCACTGGAAGGTATACAGCAGTGGTAGGAGTCTCGACAATCTTATACCCTGTTCCAACTGATGGGAAGAATCCGTAAATTGAATGAACCACTCTATCGTTGAGATATGAGCTCGTTGCAATGTTACACTCAACACGGATTGTACTGTCTTCTTGCTCACCGTCACAGCTCCAGTTGCCTACAACAAAGTCTTGATGCTTGACCCACCCTGCCATGACACCTACTACGTCAGGTACTGTCGTGCAATGGGTTTTTATAGAAAATAGTGAACACTGTGCCCTTTCCATGATACCGACCATTTCAGGTACTGGCGTGCAATGGGCTTTTACGAAGAATTTAGTTAAATGACATAAATTTCTGCTGTTGCATGTTTCCAGTGAAAGAACTGGAGCAATAGCTTTAGTATTTGCAATATAATTAGAAGTAAGAAATAAAAAACACATACATTGTTATATATATATATATATATATATATATATATATATATATATATATATATATATATATTCACACACAGGGTGCACTGCATCAACTGCTTCTTTCTTTATCTTAACGCCAGTACAGAATATAGAAAATAAAGCCTTCTTGTAAGCACAGAATTCAGCATGTATTTCTCTCAAACTTATTGGCAGTGCATTAGTTCCGGCACCATACTGGCCCATTGTTCGATGTCGTCTACATGCACGCTGATCATACTTAGATACTCCGCAATGTCTCTATACACAGCTTTAACACAAGGCAGCCATCTGTTCAGTCTCCCCAACACAATGGATAGCACCATCTATAGATCGAAAAGATTTTTAACGGTGGAGTGCTGTAGATAAAAAGATGTGTCACCTGATTTCAAACGGAGTGCAGAGTCATCGTACACTGTTCTAATGGATAGATATAGAACAGCACGGTAAATGTCCGGAGGAGGACGGCTTGGGTGGAACTCGGCAGTCAACCGCTGCGTGATATACGCTTTTGCACGACAGAGTTCATCCCATTCCAACACCATAAACCGCACTTTAATACTTTTAGATGCATTCTCGATCTCTATCACAATACACCGCTCTCTGTCTATGGCTGCTTGTATACCAACTTGTAAATGTTCTGAACCACTAGCTGTTAAATTATACACTGAAGAGTAGTGGTGCACAATGCTTAACTGCCCTTACGGTATTAGGGCATCCGCGGCCTAGGGAGTCTTTCATTTCCCTCTTTCTGCCTTTCATGGCCCTTGCCCTCTTGCTTCCGATAGCCCATTCTTCGACTGTCGGAGCTCTTTCTCTTCCGATTTCTCTTGAAGTTAGTCAACAGCTTCAACGGCGGACGAGGTCTGGAGACCCAACGGCGAAGCAGGTGGGAGAACCAACTTCAGCAGCATCTGTACTCCATATTAGCAGGGGCTGCATCAGGCGTCTGTTCTCCATGTCAGGAGCAACCTTTTCTCCTACTGGCAGTGGTTCTGTAATGCTTGATGACAGGCTATGTGACGAGCCGACCGTAAAAATTCTGTCATGTTTATGGAAATGTTGTCTACTGGATCCGGTACAAAGGCTAGGGCGTTTCCCGTAGGCGCGTTGTAAGGCCCGGTCAGCGTGACAAATATCCAAGGGTTACCGTCGCACGGGCGGCGACGGCTAAACAACCTAGCCCTCACATCCCATCTTGCAACACTCAACGTCGGCACCATGACTGGACGGTACAACGAACGATCTAACGCACTTGAAATCCGACGCATAGGCATCTTTGCAGTGCAAGAAACATGGTGGAGAGGAAGCAAATCACACGACATTGGATTATCATCCAAGTTTGATGGTTGTTGTTGTTGTTGTTGTTGTTGTTGTCGTCTTCAGTCCTGAGACTTTTTTGATGCAGCTCTCCATGCTACCCTATCCTGTGCAAGCTTCTTCATATCCCAGTACTTACTGCATCCTACATCCTTCTGAATCTGTTTAGTGTATTCATCTCTTGGTCTCCCTCTACGATTTTTACCCTCCACGCTGCCCTCCAATGCTAAATTTGTGATCCCTTGATGCCTCAGAAGATGTCCTACCAAACGGTCCATTCATCTTGTCAAGTTGTGCCACAAACTCCTCTTCTCCCCAATTCTATTCAATACCTCCTCATTAGTTATGTGATCTACCCATCTAATCTTCAGCATTCTTCTGTAGCACCACATTTTGAAAGCTTCTATTCTCTTCTTGTCCAAACTATTTATCGTCCATGTTTCACTTCCATACATGGCTACACTCCATTCAAATACTTTAAGAAACGGCTTCCTGACACTTAAATCTATACTCGATGTTAACAAATTTCTCTTCTTCAGAAACGCTTTCCTTGCCATTGCCAGTCTACATTTTATATCTTCTCTACTTCGACCATCATCAGTTATTTTGCTCCCCAAATAGCAAAACACCTTTACTACTTTCTCTCATTTGCTAATCTAATTCCCTCAGCATCACCCGACTTAATTCGACTATATTCCATTATCCTCGTTTTGCTTTTGTTGATGTTCATCTTATATCCTCCTTTCAAGACACTGTCCATTCCGTTCAACTGCTCTTTCAAGTCCTTTGCTGTCTCTGACAGAATTACAATGTCATCAGCGAACCTCAAATTTTTATTTCTTCTCCATGGATTTTAGTACCTACTCCGAATTTTTCTTTCGTTTCCTTTACTGCTTGCTCAATATACAGATTGAATAACATCAGGGAAAGGCTACAATCTTGTCTCACTCCCTTCTCAACCACTGCTTCACTTTCATGCCCCTCTGCCATCTGGTTTCTGTACAAATTGTAAATAGCCTATCGCTCCCTGTATTTTACCCCTGCCACGTTTAGAATTTGAAAGAGAGTATTCCAGTCAACATTGTCAAAATCTTTCTCTAAGTCTACAAATGCTAGAAACGTAGGTTTGCCTTTCCTTAATCTTTCTTCTAAGATAAGTCGTAAGGTCAGTATTGCCTCACGTGTTCCAATATTTCTACAGAATCCAAACCAATCTTCCCCGAGGTCAGCTTCTGCCAGTTTTTCCATTCATCTGTAAAGATTTCGTGTTAGTATTTTGCAGCTGTGACTTATTAAACTGATAGTTCGATAATTTTCACATCTGTCAACACTTCGGTCTTTCAGTGCTCTGTCAAACTCTTCACGCGGTGTCATATCTCCCATATCATCTTCATCTACATCCTCTTCCATTTGCATAGTATTGTCCTCAAGTACATCACCCCTGTATAGACTCTCTATAAACTCCTTCCACCTTTCTGCTTTACCTTCTTTGCTTAGAACTGGGTTTCCATCTGAGCTCTTGAGATTCATACAAGGGGCTCTCTTCTCTCCAAAGGTCTCTTTAATTTTCCTGTAGGCAGTATCTATCTTACCTCTGGTGAGATAAGCCTCTACATCCTTACATTTATCCTCTAGCCATCCCTGCTTAGCCATTTTGCACTTCCTGTCGATCTGATTTTTGAGACGTTTGTAATTCTTTTTGCCTGCTTCATTTTCTGCATTTTTATATTTTCTCCTTTCATCAATTAAATTCAATATCTCTTCTGTTACCCAAGGATTTCTACTAGCCCTCGTCTTTTTACCTACTTGATCCTCTGCTGCCTTCACTACTTCATCCCTGACAGATACCCATTCTTCTTCAACTGTATTTCTTTCCCCCATTCCTGTCAATTTCTCCCTTATGCTCTCCCTGAAACCCTGTACAACCTCTGGTTTAGTCAGTTTATCCAGGTCCCATCTCCTTAAATTCCCACCTTTTTGCAGTTTCATCAGTTTTAATCTACAGGTCATAACCAATAGATTGTGGTCAGAGTCCACATCTGCCCCTGGAAATGCCTTACAATTTAAAACCTGGTTCCTAAATCTCTGTCTGATTCCTTCTGGTATCTCCAGGAGTCTTTCATGTATACAGCCTTCTTTCATGGTTCTTGAACCAAGTGTTAGCTATGATTAAGTTATGCTTTGTGCAAAATTCTACCAGGCGGCTTCCTCTTTCATTTCTTACCCCCAATCCATATTCACCTACTATATTTCCTTCTCTCCCTTTTCCTACTGTCGAATTCCAGTCACCCATGTCTATTAAATTTTCGTCTCCCTTCACTACCTGAATAATTTCTTTTATCTCATCATACATTTCATCAATTTCATCGTCATCTGCAGAGCTAGTTGGCATATAAACTTGTACTAATGTAGTAGGCGTGGGCTCCCCGTCTATCTTGGCGACAATAATGCGTTCACTATGCTGTTCGTAGTAGCTTACCCACACTCCTATTTTTTTATTCATTATTAAACCTACTCCTGCATTACCCCTATTTGATTTTGTATTTATAACCCTGTATTCAACTGACCAAAAGTCTTGTTCCTCCCGCCACCAAACTTCACTAATTCCCACTATATCTAACTTTAACCTATCCATTTCCCTTTTTAAATTTTCCAACCTACCTGCCCAATTAAGGGATCTGACATTCCATGCTCCGATCCGTAGAGCGCCAGTTTTCTTTCTCCTGATAACGACATCCTCTTGAGCAGTCCCTGTTGTGGCGTAACAAGACAGCTACGCCACACTGAAGTAGCCGAAAGGCACGCGTTAATCTCACATAGGCTAGAGAGAGGTCTGAAACAGGATACGTAATGAATGGTAGCAAGAAAAGTACGTAGCTGCTATAATACTTAACTTTTAATCCATCATTTGTTTACAGCATTCCTTGATGATACAAGTGAGACTCTATCTTAAAATGGTTAATGGCGCCTTGCTAGGTCGTAGCCATTGACTTAGCTGAAGGCTATTCTAACTGTCTCTCGGCAAATGAGAGAAAGGCTTCGTCAGTGTAGTCGCTAGCAAAGTCGTCGTACAACTGGGGCGAGTGCTAGTCCGTATCTCGAGACCTGCCTTGTGGTGGCGCTCGGTCTGCGATCACACAGTGGCGACACGCGGGTCCGACATGTACTAATGGACCGCAGCCGATTTAAAGCTACCACCTAGCAAGTGTGGTGTCTGGCGGTGACACCACATTCCGCCCCCGCAAATCGGCGAACGGTCGTGTTATAAGGCTTCTGCCCGCCGTGGGGAGGACCCCATGCTGACGTATGCGATGAGGTGGGGAGCCTAACAACAGGCAAGGCTGTGCCACCCGCACCCGGCCATTCGGTCCGAGGGGAGCTACGAAACGCCTGAAAACCTAGTCCAGGGTGCACGTCAACATGCGGTGTATGCGCCCGTGAAGAGACAGGAGGGGCCGAAGGGTCGACCTCCATTGCGTCGGGGTATCCGACGCGCGAAAACGCCATGTGGTCCGGAGCGGGCAAGAGTTCCATGGCGGAGGACAGCTGGTCACGGGAAGCGATCGGCGGCGCGTGACCCAGGGAGGCGCTTGGCGGCTGCAGCGAAGCGTCGAATGCGGGCGGCGCCGGCGGGAGAACAGGCGGCGGCGGCGGCGGCTGCGGCGGCGCGTCGCCATGGGGCAAAATGGAAGGCATCGTCGGTAACACCTGGGGATGAGGCGAGCCAGTAGATGGGTCCCCAGGGCGCTGACCGGACGGCACCGTCGCTGAAAGCAGACGGGGAGCGGCAGAACCCGTGCGACGACAGAGGCGCAGCTGATTGAGATGCCGACGCACCTCACCAGAGGCCTCCAAAACCAAATACATCGCGCGGCCGAGGCAGCGAAGAATGCGCCCTGCGAGCCAACCCTGTGAACCTCGATAGTTGCGATAAAATACAACGTCGCCTGGAGCAAAAACAAAAGTCTGCCGCTGCACAGGAACCTGATGCGGCGGATGCAGCAAAGACATCAAGGTTCGATGAGGACGACCATGGAGCAACTCAGCCGGCAAGCGACCCTCTCGGGGCTGAGAGCGATACGAGGACAAAAAGAGCAACAACGCGTCCTCCCGAGAATGTGACTCTTTCAACTTCAACATCTGTGACTTGAAAGTCCGGACCAATCGTTCAGCGGCACCGTTTGACTGAGGCGAAAACGGCGCGGATGTCAGATGTTGAATACCATTGGCCTGGCAGAATGACTGAAATTCTGCGGACATGAATTGTGGTCCATTGTCGGAAACAATAGTCTGCGGAAGACCTTCAATGCAAAAGATAGCAGACAACGCTTGGATGGTGGCGGAGGATGTCGTGGAAGACATCCGAACAACAAAAGGAAAATTACTGAAGGCAATTACCAAGGCAAGAACCAACCATCGAGCATGCCAGAATGGACCAGCAAAATCGATGTGCAAGCGTTGCCAAGGGGAAGTGGCTTTTGGCCATGCAAAGACTTTCCGCAGCGGTGCGGATTGTTGTTCGGCACACGCCATGCAAGAAGAACACATATTCGTAATCGCAGCATCGATTCCGAACCAAGTACAGTGCTGACGAGCAAGTTGTTTCGTTCGCACTATACCCCAATGTCCTTGGTGAAGAAGCCGTAAGACAGAGGACTGTAACGAACGTGGGACCACGACTCTGGACTGATCATTATCAGAACGCAACAACAAAACACCACGTCGAACAAAAAGTCTCTCCTTGTGAGCAAAAAATCGGCGAACCAACGGATCCTCGATCCGAGACTTTGACAAAGGCCATTGCGTAGCAACAAAACGCAAAACGGTAGCAAGGACCGGGTCAGCAGCTGTGGCTGTAGCTACACGACGAAAATCAATCGGAAATGATTCGACCAGTTCACCGGTTTCCGAATCAATGAACATGCAAGCAAATTCGGAAGAATCGAATGCTCTATCCTCAGCAACAGGCAAACGGGACAACGCATCGGCGTTTCCGTGCTTAGCAGTGGACCGATACAAGAGATCGTAGCGGTACTGCGAGAGGAAAATAGAACAGCGAATGAATTTCTGCGCTGTACGTGGAGGTACAGGCTTGTTCAGATGAAAAAGCGATGTCAAAGGTTTGTGGTCTGTGATGATGGTAAAGTGACGACTATACAAGAAATCATGGAACTTAGTAACACCAAACACGAGAGCCAAAGCTTCTTTCTCTATCTGTGAATAATTTCTTTGCGCAGACGAGAGCAATTTGGACGCAAAGGCAATAGGGCGATCATGCGACCCATATTTGTGCGCAAGCACAGCACCGATCCCGAAATCCGATGCATCTACCATCAACAAAAGGGGTTTCTGGGGATCGAATGGCGTAAGGCAAGTATTAGAAAGCAACGCCGATTTCAACTGGCGAAATGCGCGTTCGCATTGCGCACATCCACTCACACCTTGTGAGTCTAAATCGTGTAATGTTCTTGCGACCTCATCACACAATGCGTGAGGAACATTGCGCGCTCTGAAAAATTTCGGTTGCGCGTTGACTTTCAGTTCCAAATGTGCTTCATAGTTCTTAGCGCAACCAAGGCCCGGTGCAAAAATGTCTGCAAATTCTTCACATAGACGAGAAACACTGTCTGAAGACACAGTCTGATTCACTGATAGGACCTGATTTACTATAGACATGTTAAACAATTGAAATAAATCTAAACCAAACAAGTTCACCGCAGTAGAAGAACGAAGAACGTAAAATGACACAAGTTTTGTTTGTCCTTCGTATGCTGCAAGAAGAGTGCACTGTCCTAACACAGGGATCTGCTGTCCTGAATATGTAGTGAGCTTAACAGTCGCGGCACGCAACGGAGGTTTGCCCGGTTGTTTGTACGTGTCGTGATTGAGCAATGAAACTGCAGCTCCGGTATCGAGCTGGAATGGTATGACCTTGCCATTAAAGTCCAAATCTACAAAAAGTTTATTGTCCTGCTGGCGACAAGAGCGACTGTCTCGTGCAATTTGAACTGATACAGGTACAGCATCACTTGCTAATTGACGTGATTTCCGGCGACGTCGATGCACACTTTGTGTGGGACGAACACAGTCACTGTTAGAGACAGTGGCACTGGACGAAGTGGAATTAACTACATGAATGTTCATGGGCGAAGGTTCACGAGCCTGAGTATTCGTGGTTCGATTCCGGCGCGAAGCAAAGGGCCTGGAATGGTTGTGATTGTCTGATCTGAGCTTTTTCTGGCAAACACTTTGAACATGTCCTTTCTTATTACAGAAAAAGCAAATAGCTTGGCGTGACGGCCATTTGTCACGCGAATGTCTAGTTGCACACCACGGGCATGATTTCACTACATTTGTATGTTGGCGCGGCACACCTGGTTTAGAGCATGGCGGCAGCTGCGCGGACGTGCGCGACGGCAGTTTACCGGGCCGTGCAGCGCGCCCGGCGGGCCGGTTAATGTTACACACGGCTGGCGAAGTTGCAAATGATTCCTGAGCAAAGTCAAGCGTGTCTTGTCTATCCAATATGTCTATCACTTGTTGAAGGGAGGGATTAACTAGTTTCAAAATCTGTTCCCGTATGCGAACATCAGAAACGTTCTGTGCTATTGCATCACGTACCATTGTATCTGAATAGGGGAGTCCACATTCACATTCAAAAGCACAATCCCTTGTAAGGCCTTGCAATGTTGCAACCCACTCCCTATTAGTCTGACCGGCCGTACGTTTCGTACGAAAGAAAGTATACCTTTTTGCAACTACATTAACTGTTTCTTTGAAATAGGCGTCCAATGCCGACAAAATTTCGTCGTAGGACAGTGTTGCTACGTCGCGTCGGGGAAACAATTTCACTATCACACGGTACGTTTGCACCCCTACACACGCCAATAAATGAGGCTGCCGCACGTTACCTTGAATTCTGTAGGCGGCGAGATGAAATCCAAACTGGCGTGACCATTCCGTCCAGGATTCTACGTCTGCTTGAAAATTAAGGAATGGCGGTGCAACTGCATGTTGTGGCGGCGGTAGCGATGAAGCGGCGGCGGCCGCATCGTGTTGCAGTGCACGTTGACCCTGGACGAGCTGTCCAAGGGCATCCAATAACGCCTGCGTCTGCTGATTCTGCAAGCGATAAAATTCGGACAGTACATCTGGCGAAGCCATGACACAAGTAAATGTAAGCAATTAGAAAGAACAAGACCCTTTCCGTTTACTCGTCGCCAACTGTTGTGGCGTAACAAGACAGCTACGCCACACTGAAGTAGCCGAAAGGCACGCGTTAATCTCACGTAGGCTAGAGAGAGGTCTGAAACAGGATACGTAATGAATGGTAGCAAGAAAAGTATGTAGCTGCTATAATACTTAACTTTTAATCCATCATTTGTTTACAGCATTCCTTGATGATACAAGTGAGACTCTATCTTAAAATGGTTAATGGCGCCTTGCTAGGTCGTAGCCATTGACTTAGCTGAAGGCTTTTCTAACTGTCTCTCGGCAAATGAGAGAAAGGCTTCGTCAGTGTAGTCGCTAGCAAAGTCGTCGTACAACTGGGGCGAGTGCTAGTCCGTATCTCGAGACCTGCCTCGTGGTGGCGCTCGGTCTGCGATCACACAGTGGCGACACGCGGGTCCGACATGTACTAATGGACCGCGGCCGATTTAAAGCTACCACCTAGCAAGTGTGGTGTCTGGCGGTGACACCACAGTCCCCACCCGGAGATCCAAATGGGGGACTATTTTACCTCCAGAACATGTTGCCCAAGAGGACGCCATCATCATTTACCCACACATTAAAGCTGCATGCCCTCGGGAAAAATTACAGTTGTAGTTTCCCCTTGCTTTCAGCCGTTCGCAGTACGAGCACAGCAAGGCAGTTTTGGTTAGTGTTACAAGGCCAGATCAGTCAATCATCCAGACTGTTGCCCCTGCAACTACTGAAAAGGCCGCTGCCCCTTTTCAGGAACCACACGTTTGTCTGGCCTCTCAACAGATACCCCTCCATTGTGGTTGCACCTACGGTACGGCCATCTGTATCGCTGAGACAGGCAAGCCTCCCCACCAACGGCAAGGTCCATGGTTCTTGGGGGGATGGTAATATCTCTGAAGTGCAAAGATATGATGATCGCCTGTTGAAGATTGTGTACATCAAAAATGTCAGAATAATCCACTTTTTCAGTTCCCACACTCCACGAAATGGCCAAGCAACTTCCATCAAGGACGCATTTTGGAGGATACTTGACGCAAAGACCGCTGAAGTGGCTCCAGAATCGGTGCAGAAAGGAAGAACATATTGCTCACGGTGGGCATGGATTCGGAGAAAAGAATGACGACGGTCAGCGTATCCTCGATTTCTCAGAAGCTCATAACCTGGCAATTCCGAACACATGGTTCAAAAAGCGAGAATCACATCTAATCACGTATTACAGCGGCACTAACGCCACGCAGATCGACTACATCCTCGTGAGACGCCATGACCTCAAAGATGTGCTTGATGCAAATTTCATCCCCTACGAAACAGTTGCAACACAACACGTCCATTGATTTTTAAGCTACGAATCAAGTTGCCAACAAACAAGCACGTAGTTCGCACAGGACCTGGGACAATCAAATAGTGCAAATTCAAGGATAAGGAAGCCGGCATCATAGCCCGAATTACCTTGCCACCAATTACCACAATTGATGAAAGCTGGGAGAAACTTAAAGAGTCTGCTCACGAAGCTACACATCCAACTCTTGGGACAACAAAACCAGGACGATGGAGGGTCGATAGAGATACGTGGCTTTGGAATGACACTTTCAAAGACGCGGTACACACAAAGAAAAAAATTTATCATGAGTTTCTCGCCGTCAAAACACCGGAGCAATGGAATGCATACAGAACAGCCTGAAGAGATGCAAAATAGGCTACAGCAGCAACCAAATCCTCACATTATGCTGCTCTATACGCAAAACTTGACACACGAAGGGGAGAGGGGCTTATATCGACTGGCTAAAGCAAGACATCACAATTCAGAACATGTTCATCGGTTCTACGGAGTCAAGGATGAGACTGGTAATCGGCTAGCTGACGGAAAGGAGGCCAGAGAACGATGGTGCAGCTACTTCAAGAAGATCTCAATGGAAGAGTTCCCCCATCCACCAATACCCACTGGCCATGCTGTTGAAGGGCCTGTAAGAGAAATTGCAGTCAAACAGGTCAAACTGCTTGGAGGAAAATGAAGCCTGGGAAAGCCACCGGTCCAGATGACCTTCCAGCAGAGTTAAGGTGTTCCCATCACTGGAAGGCAGCCGAATCGTTAACAGGACTCTTCAACAAGATCACTGATGAGGGACAATCCACAACCGATTGGCAGCAGAGCATCAACGTGCCTATCTTTAAAAAGGAAGGGAAATCCCGCCGATTGCATGTACTGCGTCCAATTCGACTTCTCTGCCACGCCATGAAAATCTTTGAGCTTGTTCTAGACCAAAGGATCTATGAGATCACACAGATTTCCAGAAAACAAGCTGGATTTGTGAAGAACTACGACACAACTGATACGATTCAAGCTGCAAGAAACTTAGTCGAGAAACATCATGAGAAAGCCAAACTGCTGCATCTAGCATTCCTGGATCTCGAAAAGACCTTTTATCGGGTGCCACACAGTCTCATCTGGCTAGCACTTCTACAGCATGTTGTGCCAGAGCAGCTTATTAAATGGGTTTAGTTACTTTATCCACAGCCAAGAAGTTATGTCCATACAACCTCAGGACTATCCAAGGACTTCCCCATCACAGTCGGGATCCATGAAGGTTCTGCATTATCACCGCTTCTGTTCATTCCCATAATGGACACGGTGACAGCTAATCTGCACCGGCCATTACCATGGACCCTACTTTATGCTGACGACACGATGCTGGCAGCAGAAAACAAGCTTGATCTGCAGAGCCTAACTCAAGAATGGAGTAACTGGTTGGCGCAACACGGTTTGCGCCTTAATTTGAAGAAAACCGAGTACATGACATCAGACAGACATGAAATGGGAACCATCACGATTAATGGTAAAGATCTGACTAATGTGAGTAAGTTTAAGTACCTTGGTTCCACAGTCACCATTGATGGCAGACTCACCAAAGAGGTCAACACCAGAACTCACACAGCCTGAATGAATGGCGAACAACAACCAGAGTCACTTGCTACTGCAGGATGAAAGATAATTTAAAATCAAAAATCTATTGCACTGTCATCTGACCAGTGGCCTTGAGTGGTGGTGAGTGCTGGCCGACTACAGTTGAGACAGAATGCCGCCAAAGTGTAACGAATCCGAAGATGCTAAGGTGGACAGCAGGCCTCACGTTCATAATGATAGCATTAGGAAACAGTTTGGTGTTGCACCGATCCAAGACAAGATGCGTGAGAGTAGTATTCAATGGTTTGGGCAAGTTTAACTAATGACTATTGCCAAGGTGGTTTACACACTTGAAGTCAGCGACTGTAGAACCAGAGAACGACCTAAGCAACGTTGGGCTGATACGATTCATAAAGACATTAAATGCGTGAACATCCACCCAGATGCAGTCCATGATAGAACAAAATGGAGACCATGGACCCATGTAGCGGACCCCGCAGACACACAGGACAAACGCTCAAGGAAAAGAAGAAGAAGAAGAAGATACTGACATCGCTATTAAACCACAGTGGGTCTTTCCCATCCCTTAAGACCTTGCTGGGAACATACTTGTCTAAAGCCCGGTCCACACACAACGATCTGTCTGCGCAGACATCGGCGCAGATGTCTGTACATGCAAAAGATCGCTGCAAATGTGGTGTGTTCACACGACACAAACCCCAATCTACTACTCGCCCGCCATCTGTCGGTGTAGAAAAGAAATATCAGTGGCAAGCGACTACGCTCTCCGTAAACGTCAAAAATTTAATTCAGTTATTTTGAAATATAGAAATGGAGGAAGTTTTGTTGTGGTCTGTGTTCGCAACTTGTGTTGCAAAAAACATTCAGACCAACCGCAGGAAACAGAGAAAGCGGTAAAAATGGTGTAGACAGTGGCTGCTAAAGCGAAAGCAGTTTTCTCACGTAAATTTACTGCGAGAGTTGCAGGGCGAACCTAACGACTGTCGAAATTATTTGCGGATGGATGTCGAAACTTATAATTATCTCTTAAAGCTTGTAACCCCTCATATTATGAGAAAAAATACTTCATGAGAATGGCAATTTCTCCTCGTGAACGGCTGGCAGTAACGTTAAGATTTGTAGCAACAGGAAGGAGCTACAATGATTTGGAATTTTCAACGGCAATATCGAAACAAGCGTTGAGTGAAATAATAGCCAACACATGTGAAGCTATTTACGCTGTCCTGTAGGATGAGTTCATGAAGGCAAGTCAAGTAAATTAAGTCTGCAAAGTTACAGATAATATTTTTAATGTTGTAGACGTGTTTGAAACACAGTAGGCCTATATTATTAGAGATTATATACCTACATGACCAATGAGCTATGGTTTACTTTGTTTCTGAGTAGGCATTTTCAGTTCGCTACTGTGTAGAAGCAACCTGTTACAAACTTTTGTTACAGGATGCAAAACTCCACTTTGAATTCTAGACAGAGTTCGCAACGAATTTTTTTATTACTGTTTCTCTGTTTGCCGTGGCGGCAACTGCCGGCAATTTTTCAATTACAGCATTGTATGCTGCTGTCTTTTTGTCTCCGTCACTATATTCTTTACTTTTAATCTTCCACAAACATGGGTGGTTTATATATATTTCAATGAATTCACTTACAAACTCTCGAGAACACTGACGAGTATCAGCCATTTTAATGCCCTGTGCGCACAAATACAAACACTAGACTGAGCAAACAGCTGTTTCGCGCCAGATTTGCGGCGATCTGTTGTCCACACGCTCCAACTTGTCTGCGCAGATGTGGTTTGAACCCACAGATTTGAGAGGTTTCGCTCAAACCTCCAACTCCAACTTCCATGTTTGCACACACCTCAGGTTGGTGCAAAGCTCCTGTCCACACGCGACGATCTGTCTGCGCAGATCTGATGTGCGCAGACATTTGCGCAGACAGATCGTTGCGTGTGGACGGGCCTTAAGGCATATTGAATATGCTGTAAGTTCTGACCCTGGCGGTAGAGCGCTTCAGAGAAAAGCATCTGATTACCATTTTTGAGCGGCCTTTGATGCTTAACGTCACTCAGATTAGTTCACATTCGGAACCCGTGATAACCCCACTCGAAATTATCGAATTCTTCAATGGATCGCTACCAGCTTCAACCAACATTTGTTCTTCAGTGCCCAGTCTGGGGGTTATAGCCTTCAATAAGCGATACTAATTCTGGTAACTTCCCTCAGATACTCCTGCAGTTTACTAATATGATATTAACCTTTTTGATATCTGATCTGCGAGGACGAGTATTCTCTGAGAACACTGTGGCTGATGCATCGTCGATTTTTATAGGCAGTTCATCTCTGAGCCCATTGGGGAGTTTCTCAAACCTAAAATTGTTCCAGAGCACACTGGTCAGTGTACATTGTTGTATATGGGACTCCACAGTAGAGGTCCCTATGTTTTCCCGAGATTACCAATGTGCTAAATGTGGTGTAGCCTACAGCCTTCGTCTTACAACGATAGTAATTGTAAGTACACTGAATGTCTTAATTGTATGTATAGTGTTTAAATATATTTAAATTTTGTAATTAATTGTTTAATGTTGCAATAAATAAAAGAAAGTGAAAAAATTATGGTATTAGTGCGAATGAAACTGAAGCCGATTATTAAAAATCAGTGCACATGACCATTTGTCTCCAGCTCCAATATCTCAATTAACTCCTCAAAAATCTTTCATACTCTACACCTGCACAATACAGTACATACATTTTCAAAGAAAAATACTGATCTGGTGCTGTAAGCAACATTATACTCACAGCACTGGATGGGCCGACATCACATCAGAGCATGTGCAGTAGGAAACAGATAGCTGCATCCCCTCTCCGAGTTGATCATCACATGGCTGACCACCATTTCAGCACTCAACCCTGGTTTCTAGCTATCGTGCAGAGTGCGCTCAAAAATATATTTCGTCCATTTTATTTATAAACCATCATACATTCAAAGGCAAATGGTGTAATTTTAGTGTGAATTCCAGCTGATATTCAAAGAGAAATGGCATAATTTTAGTGCTGTAGCACATTATAACTGGCCGCCTTTGATATTGAGTCAATGACATCATCAGTTACGATTGTACTGGGCATGAGATAGTCGAGATTGGACATGAATCAATGGAAACATGTCGTCTGGTTGGATGAACCATGTTTCTTGTTATACCAAGCCATTGGCCATGTCTGGATATGCCCTAATCAGACGAATGCCTGCTCAAAATATGCACCATCTCACATATGCCAGTGGGTGTGGGCAGGTATTATGTTACAGTGGAGATTCATTCAGACTTCAGTGGAACCTGCGGTAGTAGTTGATCCACCATGACTGCTATGGACTACATGAACATTATTGTGGGCCACTAGCCTCCCTTCAGGATAAATATCTGATGGCGATGGTATCTTTCAGCAGGACAACTGTCTCTGTCACAAGTCCAGAATCGTACTACAGTGGTTTGAGGACCTTCATAGCAAACTTATGTTGTAGTTTTGGCCCCCAAATCCACCTGACCTGAACCTGATGGAACACACATGGGATGCTGGTAGGTGACACCTCCTCTCCCACAAACCACCTTCCCGTAATTTACATCAATTGCCTGTCCAGTCCATAGACAATCTGTTGTGGTTCATCATCTTTGGTAGTGGTACATACTCTGTGAATCTAGCAGCAATTACATGCTACAGATTTCATTACTCTGTCGATAAGCTGTAAACACCTGCACAAGGCTGCTGTCCACTACCTCTGAAGAAATTTTTATGTAAATTGTACAGATTTGGTGTTTTTGCAGTTTCTATGTGGGCATATATAGAGATAAATGTGGTACCTTGTTGATTTCAGTCAAGTGCGTCGAATTTTCACCTTCATATCTCTTATCACTATGACTGTCTCCAAACATACATTTATCTTTGACCGTATGTTATCAACACTATTAGAGACACCACTATGCTTATGTTATTAGATGTATCTCAAGTTATTGTGACACGTCAGTATATATGGGTTTCTTCTCTGAAATTTTCATTGACTGCACATATTGTCTAAGTCCAGAATTTGAATCAAGAAAAGCAGCCGATACGAGTAACTTAGAAGTACATATCCTCAGAGTTGTCAAGCAACTTAAATCACACTGTATACCAAATAGGTTGCTTTCAGAGTATGCTGATGTAAAAGCTCCATACCTAACAATCATCTACAGTGTAATGCTTGATGAAAGACCCATACCTAAAGACTGAAAAAGCTGCACAGCCCACACCAATGTTCAAGAAAGGCAATAGGAGTAATCCACTAAATTACAGGCCCACTTAACATCGATATGCAGCAGGATTCTGGAAAAAATATTGTGTTTGAACATTATGAATTACCTCAGAGAGAACAGTCTATTGCCACATAGTCAACGCAGATTTAGAAAACATCATTCTTATGAAACACAACTAGCTCTTTACACACACGCTGTATTGAGTGCTATCAACAAAGGATTTCAAACTGATTGCGTTTTTCTAGTTTTCCAGAAGGCTTTTGACACCATACCTCACAAGCGGGTTGTAATCAAATTGCGTGCTTATGGAATATCATCTCAGTTATGCGACTAGATTTGTAATTTCCTATCAGAGAGGTAACAGTTCATAGTAACTGTTGGAAAGTCATAGATTAAAACAAAAGTGATTTCTGGTGTTCCCCAAGGTAGTGTTATGAGCCCTCTATTGTTCCTTATCCATACAAACAATTTAGGAAACAATCTGAGCAGCCATCTTAGGTTGTTTGTAGATGATGCTGTTGTTTATCGTCTAGTAAAGTCATCAGAAGATCAAAACCAATTACAAACTGATTTATATAAGATATCTGTATGGTGCAAAAATTGGCAATTGATGCCAAATAGTAAATAGTGTAAGATCATTCACATGAGTGCTAAAAGAAATCCGGTAAACTTTGGTTACATCATCGATAAATCAAAATGCCATAAAGTCGACTAAACACCTATGGATTACAGTCATGAACAACTTAAATTGGAAAGAAACCATAGAAAATGTTGTGGGGAAGGGGAACCAAAGACTGTGTTTTATTCGGAAAATGCTTAGTAACTGTAGCATATATACTAAAGAGGCTGCCTACATTATGCTTTTCCCTCCTGTTTTGGAGCACTGCTGTGTGGTCTGGGATCCTTATCAGATAGCATTAATGGAGTACATTGAAAAATTTCAAAGAACAACAGCACGTTTTGTATGACCGCGAAATATGGGAGAGTGTGTGTCACAGACATGATACAGGATTTGGGGTGGACATCATTAAACAAAGGCGATTCTACTGCCATGGGAGCTTCTCAGTAAATTTCAATCACCAATTTTCTCCTCCAAATGCGAAAATATTTTGTTGATACAGACCTACATCAGGAAAAACGATCATCATAATAAAATAAGGACAATCAGAGCTCACACGGAAAGATAAAGGTGTTTGTTTTTTCTGTGCATTGTTTGAGAGTGGAATAAGAGAAAATTACTCTACAGAGCATGTCAAAATAATCACAAATACTTAACTTATTCGAAGAGCTCTGATGATGTCATTTATTAATTAAAATGTCAACCAAACAAGCATTCCAGTGCAATCTGTTTTTACAGACTGCAGTAATAAGAGCTAATTTCAATTTAAATGAACTGTGACAAATATCAAGAGCTCTGCTCATTGCCAACTGTATGGTGAACAAATTTACTTCACTTTTCTCTAAATTCTTCACAGCTGGGAAAAATGTTGTTATGTCTATTACGAAGTTTCAGATATTTCAGATGACATCGAACATTTTTTTCTTTAAAAGCCATACAAACTTTACACATTTCTTGATAATTTTATTTCATTCTTCTCATACAAAACAAACAATATAATGTAAATTATGACTACTTGTAGCCTACATTAAGTTATGTAACAACTGTCCTGACTAACAGCATGACATTGACTGACTCTATATAATTCAAAATTACATGATATCCCTTTTTTTAAAAAAAGAAAAATATCATCACAGTCAGGAGTCGACATGTGAGGCATATTCATCTTACCTGCGGCCATCAACTGGATGGTGAAGTCAATGAGATACCCTTATGGCTGACTGGGTGAGTTAAGACTGCCAGTGTCTTTGATTTCTTTCTGTGTTGCTCAAGTAAAATAGGGGAAAAAGCATCATTTGTAGACAACAGATAAACAAACATCTTATAATGCACAAACAAGAAAGCATTTACCAGCTACGCTTTCCTGTTACAATCTGTCTATTCTTTGCACTGATCAAAAAGGCTGTTGAGGAACCTTCTTGCCCATTATACTGGCTCCCTGCAAGCACACAGATCCTGGATTTGTAGCTCTTAAAGATATTACTATAAACTTAAAAGACGCTATACTTCCTGTACTAGGATTTGCACATTTCTTCACTTTACCGAATATACAGGGTGGCGCAGGGAAACAGGAAATTTCGAAATAACGTCATTTCCATGAATAAATTCATAAAATTAGTAATTTATTAACGAAAGTGAATGTATTCAGTATGCCATTATTCAGTATGTCTTTACAATCAAAATGTCCAAACGTATCTCTTTACTTTTTAAAGATGACATCAGAAAGATGTGCTCCCATTCGGCGTTCATACTCTAACAGCCTGTTATGAAAACTCTGGAATGCATGGTGTAGCAAATCTTGGGGAATGGCAGTGATTTCGTTTTCCATGTTCTCCTTCAGTTCATGGACTGTTGCAGGTCGTGTACGGTACACCTTGCCTTTAAGATATCCCCCAGGAAGAAGTCGCACACACCAAGATCAGGGGATCTTGCAGGCCATGCAATGTCACCGTTACGTGAAATAGTGCGTCTTCCAAACAATTGACGAACTGCTGGCATCGATTGTCGAGCAGTGTGTGACGTGGCTCCGTCCTGCTGAAACCACATGTTTTCGACGTTAAGATTAAGCTCGTACAGTCTCGGTGTAAAGAACATTTGAAGCATTTAAACATATCGAGCGGATGCTACTGTCACTGCACTACCATCCTCACGTTCAAAAAAATAAGGGCCGAGAACACCATGACATGATACAGCACACCATAATGTGACCTTGGCGCTATGTAGTGGTCGCTGGTGAAACTCGCAAGGATTGTCCTGTGCCCAATAACGAAAATTCTGTTTGTTCACGAATCCGTTCAGGTGGAAATGGGCTTCGTCTGATATCCATAAGTTACCAAGGAAATTCGCGTCCTCGTTGATTTTAGCCAATATCTGGCTACTAAACTCCATACGTGACGCTGGGTCTCGTTCATGTAAGTGTTGCACGATCTGCAACTTATAGGGATGGAAGTCTAATTCATGCAGTATTCTATGTAAGCTTCGTCGCTTAATCCCTAGCGAAGATGCATGCTGTCGAATGAAGCGGCGAGGACTTCTCTCGATTGCAGCTCTAGCAGCTGCAATGTTCTCTGGGGTACGTACCGTTGGAATGCCACCTGGAGGTTTCTTTTTCAAGGCAGATCATGTTTCTTCAAAATTACGCACCCATGTTGTAATCGCATGCGCAGATGGGACACGTCCATGACGTCCAAGCTGGTAATGCTGTCGAAATGTTCTCTACGCGGCAGTCGCACTATCACCATTTTTGTAAAACGCTCTCACAGCTACTGCACCCTCCACACCAGTCCAATTCTCCATTATTACTAAATAGCAATGCGTTCACATCAATTGTGCAAAGTTTCAAACATCTGCCGGCGCTACAGTGCTGCCAACTGTAACGTTCAAAATTTCCCGTTCCCCTGCGCCACCCTGTATTATCTAATCTATATAGACGACTACTACTTACTTAGAAATGCCCTTTTTTGACATGAGTTCATCTATGATGAAATGAATTATTCATTTTACCGTATTTGTTTTCGTTAGTTAGGTGATATACGCTATATTGACAGCGTGATGTATCCTGTATTGACATTGGATAATATGTTCATTTACAACAGCAAAGAAAATCCCTTCTTGTACGTAGTCTTTGACTTTGCGTTTCAGACCTAATAAATTATCTCACAGATAATGCCTGACTCCACACATCTCGTTACATAGTGTGTCAGTTACGACAATGGACTTTTCTTACGTTATTATATCAGTTTATCCTTAAGTAAATAATGTTAGGCATTATTCAGTCTCGTGCAGATCATACTTGTGATGTCCAAAAAAGTATGCATAAGAACACAAGACCAGAGAAGGTGGTGAAACAACATCGGTCAATGGTGCGCTGATTAGGACTGCACCACAGCAGGAGCGACATCTGCAAAAAGTAGACATAATCGCCCGCTCCTGCCAGCCTCGGTTGCTCAGATCGGCTCTCTCTCTCTCTCTCTCTCTCTCTCTCTCTCTCTCTCTCTTTGTCATCAGTCTTCTGACTGGTTTGATGCGGCCTGCCACAAGTTCCTCTCCTGTGCTAACCTCTTCATCTCAGAGTAGCACTTGCAACCTATGTCCTCAATTATTTGCTGGATGTATTCCAATCTCGTGTCTTCCTCTACAGTTTTTGCCCTCTACAGCTCCCTCTAGTACCACGGAAGTCATTCTCTCATGTCTTAACCGATGTCCTATCATCCTGTTCCCTCTCCTTATCAGTGTTTTCCACACATTCCTTTCCTCTCTAATTCTGCATAGAACCTCCTCATTCCTTACCTTATCAGTCCACCTAATTTTCACCATTCGTCTGTAGCACCACATCTCAAATGCTTCGATTCTCTTCTGTTTTCCCACAGTCCATGTTTCACTACCATACAATTATGTAATCCAGATGTACATTCATAGAAATTTCTTCCTCAAATTAAGGTCAGTATTTGATATTTATTAGTAGACTCCTATTGGCCAGGAATGCCTTTTTTGCCATAGCTAATCTACTTTGATGTCCTCTTTGCTCCGTCCATCATTGGTTATTTTACTGCCTAGGAGATAGAATTCCTTAACTTCAGCGACTTTATAATTATCAATCCTGATGCTAAGTTTCTCGCTGTTCTCATTTCTACTACTTCTCACTGCCTTTGTCTTTCTTCGATTTACTCTCAGTCCATACTGTGTACTCATTAGACTGTTCATTTCGTTCAGCAGATCATGTAATTCTTCTTCACTTTCACTCAGGATAGCAATGTCATCAGCGAATCGTATCATTGATATCCTTTCATCTTGAATTTTAATTCCACTCCTGAACCTTTCTTTTATTTCCATCATTGCTTCCTCGATATACAGATTGAACAGTAGGGGTGAAAGGCTACATCCTTGTTTTACACCCTTTTCAATAGGAGCACTTCATTCTTGGTTATCCACTCTTATAATTCCCTCCTGGTTGTTGTATATATTGTATATGGCCTGTCTCTCCGTATAGCTTACCCCTACATTTTTCAGAATTTCGAACATCTTGCACCATTTTATATTTTCGAACGCTTTTTCCAGGTCGACAAATCCTATGAACGTGTCTTGATTTTTCTTTTGTCATGTTTCCATTACTAACCACAACGTCAGAACTGCCTCTCTCGTGCCTTTGCTTTTCCTAAGGCCATACTGATCGTCATCTAGTGCATCCTCAATTTTCTTTTCCATTCTTCTGTATATTACTGTCGTAAGCAATTTGGATGCATGAACTGTTAAGCTGATTGTGCGATAACTCTCGCACTTGTCAGGTCTAGCAGTCTTCGGAATTGTGTGATTGATGCTTTTCTGAAAGTCAGATGGTATGTCGCCCGACTCATATATTCTACACACCAAAGTGAATAGTCGTTTTGTTGCCACTTCCCTCAATGATTTTAGAAATTCTGATGGAATGTTATCTATCCCTTCCGCATTATTTGACGTTAAGTCCTCCAAAGCTCTTTTAAATTCTGATTGTAATACTGGATCCCCTGCCTCTCTAAATCGATTCCTGTTTCTTCTTCTGTTATATCAGGCAAAGCTCCCCCCTCATAGAGGCTTTCAATGTATTCATTCCACCCATCCGCTCTCCCCTTGCATTTAACAGTGAAATTCCCACCCTTGCGTTTAATTGGCTCAGTATATGGATTAGTGGAAAGTATTCGCGTAGCATAGCACGGCCTAGCAGAGAGTAGTACAAGCACAGTTGGTAGTGATCCACAAATTGTGTGTGTCAACTTGCAGGAACATTGCATATAGCCAAGGACTCTGAATTATACTGCGTGTCGCCCACCGCTGGCGATAACATTTTGTACATACAAGTTAAGTGTAGTCAAATCTGCTTTATAGAATTAAAACTACTAATGTTATTAGCTTGAATTCCGATAACGCAGCATCCCTTAGGCAACCTCTATACGAGACGAGTGGGCAACACCCAAAACTAATAGTTATTTACACTACAGACTATAGGCCTACTCAGCATTTTACCTTTTGGGTACTATCGACGCTGGCAATGATAAGTAGTACAGACCCGCCACTACTGTGTCTGTCATCCAGAACATTTTTACCAGTTTATGTAAAAGACTACTTCTACATAACGTAAAAATACCCCGTAAGAGGTAACCCACTGCACCAGTTCATATTCAGTGATACACAGAAGAATATATAGTTTTAATCTAAATTTGTCACATTAATTGACATTTACTGTCTAGGACTCTTTTGTCATGATCTCGATATCAAAATAATCATGGTATGTAAACTTTCCAATAATATACTTCGGTAACACAACACCTTACTTCGTATCTGACAACAGTCCTAGGCAAATGAATTGGATTTCGTCCTCTGTGTTACACTATTTCCGACCAACCACAGCATACTACTTCATTATCCTGAGACCTCTAGACGCAACAAGATCGACAATCGTCTCTCTCTCTCTCTCTCTCTCTCCCTCCCTATATATATATATATATATATATATATATATATATATATATATATATATATATATATATATATATATATGCGTGGAATTCTCAATACATTCAATGGGACTTACTACATGACATTCCGGATCGTTTTTTCCACCAACACACTCATACACTGTGCGACAGTTTGGTCGATATATGTGTTGTCATTAAACTACACATCTGGCTTCTTAGGATTGACATGTCGTTCAGGTTATAATTTATATCAATTAAATAAAACGCTATTACAAAAAGATTCTTTATATAGACATTATTGCTATATATTACATTAGAGTTATTAATACCGTCGCAGAAGAAGCTGAGTAGCACAATCACTGTGGTGTTGTGGTTATGATACTAGGCTGCATGGAGGGTCGTGAGTTCAAAACTCACTTGAAATGTATAATTTTAATTTCTATATTCGGTTCGAGTACATTCTAGAAGTATCCACAAATATCAACAATCATTGTACTAGAATGTTCTGTAACTGTATATACACCGTATGTGTTCTGGCCGGAGGAAGCTCACTACGCACTCTTGTATATCCAAGTGCTGAATAAACCTTCGTTAAGTGAAACTAGCGTTCGTCATTCATGTAATTACACCTTCTTCTACGATCTACGTGATATTTCTCTGGTGGAGGTGCTGGGTATTGGAACTTGTGATAGGGCACATTATCCATGACACAGTGGCTCCCATCAAGCCAAAACAGAGCCGCCATATACATGACGAGGAACCCGAGTTCGAGCCATATTCGACAGATTGCAATCTATCGAAAACAGAAGAAGAAGAGGACGTTACGATGACAGCAACTATGTACCACAACATGACACATCCTTCCAGGTTCTCTGGTGATGATGGCCAAAATCCAAACAAGTGGCTGAAGGTATATGAGCGTATAGCCAAATTTAACAAATGGGATGACACCGTGTGTTTGGCTAACGTACACTCCTGGAAATTGAAATAAGAACACCGTGAATTCATTGTCCCAGGAAGGGGAAACTTTATTGACACATTACTGGAGTCAGATACATCACATGATCACACTGACAGAACCACAGGCACATAGACACAGGCAACAGAGCATGCACAATGTCGGCACTAGTACAGTGTATATCTACCTTTCGCAGCAATGCAGGCTGCTATTCTCCCATGGAGACGATCGTAGAGATGCTGGATGTAGTCCTGTGGAACGGCTTGCCATGCCATTTCCACCTGGCGCCTCAGTTGGACCAGCGTTCGTGCTGGACGTGCAGACCGCGTGAGAGGACACTTCATCCAGTCCCAAACATGCTCAATGGGGGACAGATCCGGAGATCTTGCTGGCCAGGGTAGTTGACTTACACCTTCTAGAGCACGTTGGGTGGCACGGGATACATGCGGACGTGCATTGTCCTGTTGGAACAGCAAGTTCCTTTGCCGGTCTAGGAATGGTAGAACGATGGGTTCGATGACGGTTTGGATGTACCGTGCACTATTCAGTGTCCCCTCGACGATCACCAGTGGTGTACGGCCAGTGTAGGAGATCGCTCCCCACACCATGATGCCGGGTGTTGGCCCTGTGTGCCTCGGTCGTATGCAGTCCTGATAGTGGCGCTCACCTGCACGGCGCCAAACACGCATACGACCATCATTGGCACCAAGGCAGAAGCGACTCTCATCGCTGAAGACGACACGTCTCCATCCGTCCCTCCATTCACGCCTGTCGCGACACCACTGGAGGCGGGCTGCACGATGTTGGGGCGTGAGCGGAAGACGGCCTAACGGTGTGCGGGACCGTAGCCCAGCTTCATGGAGATGGTTGTGAATGGTCCTCGCCGATACCCCAGGAGCAACAGTGTCCCTAATTTGCTGGGAAGTGGCGGTGCGGTCCCCTACGGCACTGCGTAGGGTCCTACAGTCTTGGCGTGCATCCGTGCGTCGCTGCGGTCCGGTCCCAGGTCGACGGGCACGTGCATCTTCCGCCGACCACTGGCGACAACATCGATGTACTGTGGAGACCTCACGCCCCACGTGTTGAGCAATTCGGCGGTACGTCCACCCGGCCTCCCGCATGCCCACTATACGCCCTCGCTCAAAGTCCGTCAACTGCACATACGGTTCACGTCCACGCTGTCGCGGCATGCTACCAGTGTTAAAGACTGCGATGGAGCTCCGTATGCCACGGCAAACTGGCTGACACTGACGGCGGCGGTGCACAAATGCTGCGCAGCTAGCGCCATTCGACGGCCAACACCGCGGTTCCTGGTGTGTCCGCTGTGCCGTGCGTGTGATCATTGCTTGTACAGCCCTCTCGCAGTGTCCGGAGCAAGTATGGTGGGTCTGACACACCGGTGTCAATGTGTTCTTTTTTCCATTTCCAGGAGTGTATTTTTCTACTTGGAAGGCACTGCCAAGCAATAATATGAGAACAACGAGGAGAAGTTCACAAGCTGGGAAGTATTCCAGGCGGAACTGCGCAAGTATTTCGGCAACACGCAATGACAGAAGTGCAAGGCTGAAGATTAATTAAAGTGCAGGGCACAGCGTCCAGGAGAACCTACAGCATCCTACATGCAAGATGTCTTGGAGCTGTGTAAAATTGTGGATCCTAGAATGAAGTAATGAGATAAGGCTGTACATCTCATGAAGGGTGTTGCTGAGGACATGTATCAAGCCCTACTCCTGAAGGAGGTTTCGACAGCAGTCGACTTCATAAAATGGTGCCAGTATATCGAGACAATGCATCAAAAAAGAATTACATGCAAGAAGTTTCAACAGCTTCCAAAAGTCATATCGATGTCAGTGATGGAGGAAGAAACTGATTTCGCCAGTGTTCTTCGTCAGATAGTGAGAGAGGAAGTTCAGAAGGCACTTGGATTGCAATGTGACAAAAAAAACGAGCCTCTTCAAGAGGTCGTAAGGGAGGAAGTGGAACAGACATTGAACCCAATCTCTCGTCCTTCATTGCCCTTTAAAACGGTGAAAAAGTTGAGATCCGGGCGAAGTTACGTTCCCTCAATGCCGCATGAGGAACCTGTTTGGGCACCAAGGAAGACTGACGTCTGGAGGACCCAGGATAACCAGCCAGTGTGTTTCCACTGCAGACGACCAGGACATGTGGTGCGCTATTGTCGAGAAAGGCGGCGGATATTTGATGACGACCACGCCAGAAGGCAGCACACCAATCTTAGCCAACTCCAACTCCGGGACGACGAATATGAACAAGAAGCTGTGGGTGCAAGACGACGTAGGTCGACATTATCACAAGCTAGCAGCTGGAGAGGACGCTCCCCAATACGCCAAGCAAGGTCTCCATCGCCGTTTAGAAGCTCCAGCCGATCACCTAGCCGCTGCAACCTGGAAAACTAAAGGGTGTGACCTTCCTTGGAAGTGAGGCCACCAAAGAGAAAAATCCTCCGCCGTCGATCACTACAAATGTGATAGGAAACTACGTCGATATTCTCATGCATGGCTGACAAGCCCAAGCTCTTGTGGACTCTGCAGCATCATATTAAGTCATTTCTGAGAAGTACCGTCGCCATTTACAGAAAACCATATTCATCGCCAACAAAACATCTCTGCTGAAGGTTGCTAATGGGAAGAATTTGGAACCTACAGGAAGATGTGTCATCGTGTGTGTGTAAGTGCCCATACACAGCCATTAGAATTCATCATCTAACAAGAGTGTAGTCACGACGTCATGCTCAGATGGAACTTTTTGAATGCTTCTCAGGCAATTATAGATTGTGGTCGCTCGAAGATCATGCTAGACGAGATGAGATACTGTAGACAGAAAGATGCGCATCCGAGAGTGTGGAGACTACGTGTGCTGGATGAAGTGATCATTCCTGCAGTCAGCGCTAGAAAGGTAACTGTCACGTGTCAGGCCATGCATCAACCCATGGATCTTGTAGTGGAATCTAAGAGAAGCATACCACTGAAGAATAACTTGGTCTTCCCAACCTCTGTCGTCCCATTTAAGAACTGTCGCCGAGAACTGCAGATCCTTCCAAGATACATGTGACTAGCAAACGCTGAGCCGTTATTTGAAGAACAGCTGAGCGTCATAGAAACCTCCCGTGCTGAGTTTATGGGTGAAATTAGCGCTACCACTAAAAGACAAGATCTTCTACTTCGACTATCACCAGATCGCACTAAGGAACAACAGAAGAAACTACCTGCCACTCTTCAAGAGTTCTCTGACTGCTTCAATCCATAGGTGAAGAGCAAATTAGACAAATCGACGGTGAAGCACCAGATTAGCACTGGAGACTATCAACCAATAAGCCAGAGAGCATACCATGTGTCAGCAATAGAATATCAAATAATTCGCGACGAGGTAGAGAAAATGATGAAGAATGACATCATTCAGCCTTCACAGAGCCCATGGTCGTCACCAGTGGTCCTTCTCAGGAAGGAGGATGGCAGTTGGCGCTTTGTGTTGATTACAGGAAACTTAATAAGATAATTAAAATAGGATGTTTACCCTCTTCCACGAATTGACGATACCCTAGATTGTCTGAAGGTGGCTAAGTTTTTCTCAACCAAGGACGTGTACTCGGGATACTGGCAAATCGAAGTAGATGAGGCTGATCGTGAGAAAACTGCATTCATCACCACTGAGGGCCTGTATGAGTTTATGGTAATGCCGTTTGGTTTGTGTAATGCACCAGCAGCTTTTGAATGGTTAATGGATATTCTTCTACGTCACCTGAAGTGGACGATGTGTCTTTGTTATTTAGATGACATTATAGTATTCTCAGAGACATTTGATGAACACACAAAAAGACTGAGAGCCGCTCTTAAGTGTCTCCAACATGGCGGACTGAAACTTAAACCTGGAAAGTGTCTCTTTGGAGCAAAAGAAATCGAAATACTTCGACACCTCGTGTCAAACGACGATGTGCGGCCAGATCCAGGAAAGGTGAGATCTATAACGGAATTTCCTATTCCTAAAAGTATTAGTGATGTGAAAAGCTTCCTCTGATTATGTTTTTACTACCATCGTTTTATCAAACACTTTTGTATCAAAGCCAGGCCACTCCAACAGTTGTTAAAATGCTAAATTTAGGTGGGGTGGTGCTCAACATGATTCTTTTGATGTGCTGCGAAAAGCTCTGACAACTGACCCTGTACTTGGTCTGTATGATGAGAGAGCACCTACAGAACAGATACCAGTGGGTATGGGATTGGTGCTGTTCTGGTGCAAATTTCGAATGGAGAAGAGAAGGTTATAGCCTCTGCTTCTAGGACACTTACAAAAGCCGAGAAAAACTACTCAACTACAGAGAATGTCTTGCTGTGATTTGGGCCATGTACAAACTTCGACAGTATCTCTATGGAAGGCCATTCACAGTTGCTACAAACTATCATTCCTTTGTTGGCTAACAAGTTTTAAGGATCCAACAGGACGACTCGCCAGGTGGGCACTACGTCTTCAAGAGTACGACATGACCATAGTGTACAAAAGAAGATGCTGACTGTTACTAAAGAAACCCTGTGCAAGACCATCAAGTCTTTGATGAAGATAGTGACTGTGTCGCTGCACTCCAGGATCTCTCTGCTGAGCAGAAGGACGCCAAGATCTCAAGTTATGCTTGCCTTAAATCGGTCAGAGGATGTGAAAGGACAATTTAAGGTAGTTAATGGATTACTTTCCAAGAAAATCTTTGATCCATTTGGAAAGAGATGGCTACCAGTGATTCCTAACCACATGCACTTAGATGTTCTACAAAATTCCATGACACATCTGAGGCCGGACATTTAGAATTTATTAAGACATGCAATAGGATCCGCAAGAGATTTTTCTGGTCAGGTTTATTTAGGAGTGTCCATCACTATGCGTCGCATTGTCGGAAGTGCCAGAGGAGAAGGGCAGTTCCTCAGAAACCGTCTGGCCGACTCATACCAATTCCACCAGCCGAATCGCCTTTCCAGCGTGTTGGAATTGACCTCCACGGACGATTTCCAATGTCTGCTAGTGGTAATAGATGTACTGATTATCTGACATGCTATGCCATTACAAAAGCCGTGAAAACGGCCGAAGCATTTGAGGTAGCCAAATTCATCGTGGAAGACATTGTATTAAAACACGGTGTCCTAAGGTCGTTAATTACGGATCGAGGGAAAGTTTTTCAGTCGAATCTTGTGACAGAGGTAAACTGTCGGTGCAACATTACTCATCACATGGCTACTGTCTACCATTCGCAAACTAACGGGCTTACTGAACGCCTTAATAAGACTTTGGCTGACATGCTATCAAATTTCGTCAATGTTGAGCAGAGAAACTGGTATGAGGTGCCACTTTTCGTGACACATGCCTGCAACATCGCAAAACAAGACACCACAGGATTTACGCCATTTTTCCTGGTGTATGAGCGTGTCGTAGTCATGACGCTGGACACTGTGTTTCCATTACATCCTGATGACTTGGACAACGACTACATTGGCCAGGTGTTAACCAGAGCTGAGGAAGCTCTGCAGTTAGCTCGACTCCACATGATGCAGGCTCAAGAAAACGATCGCCGAAGGTATGGCGTGATCCACCGCCCTGTTGTCTACCAGCCTGGTGACCTCGTCTGGATCTTCACTCCTCTTTGGAAGGTTGGTCTCTCTGAGAAGCTCCTCAGGCGCTACTTTGGACCTTATATGGTTATAAAACAGTTGTCTGATGTTACTTATGAAGTTGAAGATTTCGACCCCAACACAAGATAACAAAAGATTAAGGATAAGGTCCACATCCATCGAATGAAGCCCTATAAGGATCCTTCAACCCAGGGTAATTTCGAAGCTCCAGCAACAGGCAACAAGCGGAAAGGTAACGAAGAGTGTGGCGGCAAAGGAAGTTCTAAGAAGATCACTGCCAGAGTGAACATCAGTCATTGGGGATTGGAGTATGCAGGGCCAATGACTCGTTCCCGGACTAGGAGGACGTAACACCAAAACGCTGTTCTCTTAAGGAGGGAGCAATGTTGCAGAAGAAGCTGACTAGCATAGTCACCATGGTGTAGAGGTTATGATACGAGACATGGAGGGTCATGAGTTCAAAACTCACCTGAACTGTAACATTTTAATTTCTATATTCGATTCGACTACATTCTAGAAGTATCCACAAATGGTAAGAAGCATTGTAATGAAATGTCCTGTAACTGTATGTATACCATATGTTTCTGTCCAGAGGCAGTTTGCTCCGCACTATTGTATGTGCAAATGCTGGATAAACCTTCTTAAGTGAAGTTAGTGTTCTTCATTTATCTAATTACATCTTCTTCTATGAGACAATATTCCTTGGAGCTGCACACAGCACAGCAGTCTCTTCACTACTTGCGACGATGTCAAACACAGCACTAAGTTCTTATCTTCATGTGAAGTCCATTAGGAATACCTCAAGCAAATAAACAGGACAATCATGACACGACACGCTCCATAGTAAATAATCATACATAATAAAGATAAGATAGTTCTAACTATCAAAATGCCTTTTCTAGTCAACTTCGCCAAATCGTGCAACTATATACACTTGTTCACTTATGTGTGATGTTTTCCTATTAATCAAATTGTTTGATTTTTTACATTCTTACCAATAAAATAGTGGGAAATCTTGTACCCTCTCAATGTTAGAATTTGTAATATTGGCCCTGACCAACAAGATGTCTCCTTTTTAATTGACACTTAATTTCCTTTGTCTTACTCTGTCCTGTCTCCATCATCCAAAGGTTTGCTTACAGGAAATTAACACATTTAAAACTATCCAAACCATTAATTTTACTAAAGCTGTGCCACACAATATCATATGAAACCTAAATTTTAAGTCTTTAGCTACTGATTTTACTCTCTATATTTGACATTTCTTAGATGTTGCCCAAACCCTTAGATTCTCCAGTCTACGGTTACTGCCTTCTTGTGCATTATATCTGCTGTTTTCCACAGACCATGGTTCTTACAGCAAAACTTCTTTGTTCTTGCTTAGGTCTCAAACTTCGTTCATGTGCTCTTACCCTGTCCTAGTCACTGACATGAAATTCTGGTAAACTTGCTACCTGATTACATAACCTTTTCATTGCGTTTTCTCTCAATCACTCTCCGACCTCATCGTGAATAACAATTACTTCTTGGTCACACTGAGGAGGCCATTTCTATTTCTGTATTAGTGGCTATCCTGTGATGTAACTAACAATTACTTCCAATGGTACCTATAGTGTCATGCAGCAATTCATTAGCAACATCTCAAATTCTTTGTGATGCTGACTGAGCCCCCCTCCAACTTAAACAGAAAAGTTAAATTCCTGAAGAAACTGTACACATTGTTTCAGCCTTTCTGATAATAACTTACTATTCATTAGAAGCGATAAGGCCTTACGATCTGTGTAAATTACGGTTTGGTTTCCTGAGAGCACATAGTAGAATCTATGGAAACCCCAGACAATTGCTAGGGCCTCCTTTTCAGTCACAGAGTAATTTAACTCATGTTTATTACACGTTCTGCTAGTGAAGGCAATACTTCTGAGGTTATCCAGGTCATCAGATTTACCTTGGAAGATTTGGGACGAAATTCCATAAAATGAGGTGTCAGACGCCATTTTAAAACTCTCATGGAGTTTAGGGTTATGTAGTATCTTTGCCTGTACTAGTGCATTTTTTCATTCCATTTACTATTTTGCTTTAATAAGTTCCAACAGTTCTGGATTTATGACACTAAACCTTGATATATGTCTATAAAAATCTATGAGGCCTTTAAAAGATTTTAGTTGCCTTTTCGATGTAGGGTGTAGGCAATATGTGATGACCTCAATCCTCTTTGGATGTGGTTTAGTCCCGTCCCTACTAACACTGTGGCTTAATTACTTCACTTTCTGTTCTCCAAAGGAAGGTTTCCTAGATTTTATCACTATCCTCTTTTTCCTAAAAATGTCTAGAACTCATTCTAGAATCTCATTATGTTCTTTCTATGATCTTGCGATAATGAAATCATTATCCACATATATCAACAATTTCTGCAGCAATTGTGGTCCCAAAGCCTAGTCAGGCACTCACACGAAAACACTTACTGGGATATTTAAACTGAGTGGTAAAACTGTAAACTGATAAGACCATCCTTCAAAGAGAAATGTAGTAACTGGTCTTGAGCTGTGGTGTACCTTGACTTGCCAGAAGCCAAAATTTAAGTCTATCTACCTAATATGTATGATCCCCACCAATCTGAGCAAAATTTCTCCTTTAGGGGGAGGTCTGTCTCTCTACTTCTACATGTCGGTTATGGATCTGAGCATTAAGCATCAGTCTGACATTCCCACACAGCCTTTTGACAACAAGGAGGACACTATTGTTGGGGATCCCTGATCTTTTGATTACTCCTTGATCTAGTGTTTTATTGATTTCCCTCCTGGCAGGTCCCTTTAAAACCATGGGAATTGCATATGGTTTCACATAGAAGGGCTTTAAATCTCTAATTTTTAGTCTACATTCGTAATCATGTATCATCCCTGTCTGATCGGAAAATACTGAACTGTATTTGTGCAATATTGTAAGGTCATCCATTTCTTGTCTGTTTAACAAATTGCTGCTCTGTACTGTATCTATGAGCAACTGATTCATCTCCCTATCAATATTATTTGTGTCTTTTCGTACAGAGCTAACATCTAATGTATTACCTTCACCAGGAATTTTTTAAAAAAAACAGGTACTTATCTTCTCTCTCTCTCTTATTACACAGACTACTACAGTTGAATGGTATTATATTCTCATGGTCTGGCATTCTTAAAATTAGACATTTCTCTACAAAATCTAGGACCATTCCTTATTTTCACAACTAAACCAGACCTAACAAAACAGATACATTTAATCAAGGAACTAGCAAAAAGTTATGGTCACTTCGCAGAGTGCAGACCAATAATGGCAGCAATGCTTTTTCTTTAATTGGCTTCCCCCTCATATCTGTAATTCCAGTAACCCTTACTCTGCTAACAAGGTAAGCTGGACAGCCTTGGTTATGGCTTATCTGCTGAATAATTTCTTTATTCACCACACTTGTGCCACTTCCTGAGTCTAATACAATGTTCATCATAACTTTACCTACTTCTCCTAAGATTATGTCATGTATTCGTAATATGACTTGCTTTCCCATTCTTCTAAAAGTTCCTCCCATAATTATCTTTCTCATTTCCAAGTTTGAAAACTTATCCTCTAGGGCATTTGTTTCATTATTCTTGGTCCCACAGAAAGACCCATACTGAAGGACCTGCTTCATTTTCCACTTAAGTTATTTCAGTAATTAATGGGTACTGATTTTTATACCAGCCAGAGGAGGAGGAGGAGGAGGAGATTAGTGTTTAACGTCCCGGCGACAACGAGGTCATTAGGGACGGAGCACAAGCTCGCGTGAGGGAAGGATGGGGAAGGAAATCGGCCGTGCCCTTTCAAAGGAACCATCCCGGCATTTGCCTGAAATGAGTTAGGGAAATCACGGAAAACCTAAATCAGGATGGCCGGAGACGGGATTGAACCGATGTCTTCCCGAATGCGAGTCCAGTGTGCTAACCACTGCGCCACCTCGCTCGGTATACCAGCCAGAAGTACAAATTTCATGTACATTGTCAATGTTCTGACTTTAATTTTCCCTACTGTCATTCACTTTATTACCTTAGGTTTTGCAATATTAGCTATTAATGACCTCTCCTCCTCGTTTTTTTGGTTTGCCCGTTAGCTGAAAAACCCCTGCAACTTTTTCTGCTCCATTCCTCCTACTCTTGCAACAAGTGAAGTTGAGCAAGGTATCACAGCAACCTGTTTTCCTTGCTACAACCTGTAGCAAGCAACTTTGACTATACTGACACAGGTAAACAATTGGTTAACACATGAAGTAATAGCTCTTCATTTGCCAGCTTGTCAAGGAACTTAGCTCCATTCAAGTGAAATTTAAAATAGCACTTGTGGCCTCCCCACCTACACCCTTGTGACTTGGGATCTGCTAATTCTAATGGAAGTTTTTCTTTTTCACCTGTATTCAGTATTCTTTCCTTAAATAACTTGACAAAATTCACACTGCTTTCTTGTGCTCCTCCTCTTAATTTACTCATTGGGAAGTTGATCGTTGCTCCAGGATGAAGGTAGTCTGCTCACAAAGAATTTAAAAACAGAATAGTGTGGACACCATTTTCCAGTTTAAAGGAAGAGATCTTTCTCATCCACCCATTTTCACTCTCAAACCCCCTATCCTTATAAAAATTCATTGCCAGATCCAGACAATTCTTCCATTGGTAGCCTAAGTGCTACTTTTTTCATCATATTTATCATTAATGGAAGTCCCTCCAGAGCTAGGTACATATAAATTTACTCCTGCATATTGTTCCTTTATGCAAATGGTCTCTGTCATGAATATGGGCCTCTGCATTTCAGATTTACAAGCCTAAACCATTTACTTGATTTCTTACGCATTCTAAGTCAACTCTATCACTTTCACCTGGTAACTGGATAATGTGACATTTGCCTGTAAGGTGTCAATGGTTTCATTAAATTTTTTAAGTTCATAATATTGAATCTGTGCCTATTTGACTTTAAATGAGTCCAAACCTCTATTGATTACTTCCTTTATATCTTGGACTTTGTTTATGAAACCTTGTTGGACATCTTCAATCTTTTTCTTTAAAATCAGCCATATAGACAATTTTAAAATAATCAGCTCTTTGGCCAATTTGTCTATCCTGGAATTTATGGCAACATTCTCAGATATGTGCTTGTAACTTCTCATTCATTGTGACTGGCCAACTTTTTCTAATTGTTCACCCAGGGCCATTTCTATCATTAATTAAGCTAGTATAGGCTACTGCCTAGGGCAGCTAATTTTAGGGGCAACGAAGGATGAAAAATTAATTTCAAATGAAACAGTGAAAAAATTGAGCAAATGAGGGGGAAAAAATCGAAAACAGAAAAAATGAAAACAGTGAACTGTTCTCAGAAATATATGGAATACTTGCAAGTCTTCACTTACTTTGGCAACATTAAACACATTGCCTCCACCTACCTCAAAACTACAGCAGGTAAGAAATGGAAACAACCATTCTTGTAATTAAGTAAAATAAGTAACTGATGCAAAATTTTGTTCCACTGATATATTCAGTTCAGTACTAGTTGAAAATTTCAGCACATTCTTCCTATTTCAATTATTTCAAGAAATTTCAAAAACTGAGGAAAAAATAAGATATTGAGGTTATTTGTTGTCCTCAGTCAGTTTTAAACCAACTGAGGACAAAGCATGAAAACCGAGAACTGTCCTCAGAAAATGAGGACATCTAGTCACCTTAATTTAATGATAAAAAGTATAATAGGAGATTTGCTTTGTTGTGACACTGTATGCTGCTCGTGGTGGACCAGACAGCAATATCATGGAGTCTGATGGTAGAATGAAAGAAGGGATGTCATTTTTCTATTCCCACTTAGGGTGACAGAACACTTATCAATGTCCCTTGCATTCACCCACTCTTTTAAACAATTTTCTGCTTCATCATTACAAAGAACTAAATTATCATTTACTCCCTACAATCCGGAATTTATCGTGTTACTACTCATTTGTTGTAAACCTACGTCTATCTTTATTATTACATAGACCCAGATTATCATTGTTTTAAACCAGTATCCATGTTTCAGTTTACTTTTCTTAGCTCCACAATTAACATTTCTATAAGTTCTGTCACCACATGTGAATAGTCAACAAAACGACATTTACTTGCCGTAATGATAATTTATATATACTGGAAATAATCAGTTAAATTAATCTCTACCGCCAGGCTTTCTTAGGGCAGATAAATTAGTTCCAAAATGTGTCTGTACATGGTTACTCACTCCAGCACTTGGATTTCATGACTGCTAGTAAAACACATCCACTCATAAATTTTCTCATCTCAACAAGTTCTCACACTCACCCAGACTACCAAACTAGTGCAGCAGACGCTGATACTGAACACAGCCACTCGCCATGGTCTGAGATTGCCAACTCTGTATTGCTATAGCTGTGCAGTGTTCATCTTGATCAACTTCCTTCTTACATCTTGATATTGACTTCGCTCATCCGAGCAAAACCATGTACTGAAACTTCCTGGCAGATTAAAACTCTGTGCTGGACTGAGAATCGAACTCGGGACCTTTGCCTTTTGCGGGTAAGTGCTTTACCATCTGAGCTACCCAAGCACGACCCACGCCCCTTTGCGAAAGGCAAAGGTCCTGAGTTCAAGTCTCGGTCCGGCACATAGTTTTAATTTGCCGGGAAGTTTCATATCAACACACACTCCACTGCAAAGTGAAAATCTCATTTTGAAAACCATGTACTGCACTTTTTTCCAAGTTTCCATACTCTGGGCTTCTCTACGCTCACACTGCTCATTTACAGGTGCCACTGTATTGGTACAACCTCTTCTGTAGCAGTATGTGCTCTGTAAATCTAGCAGCAGTTAACGCAATGTATTTCAATACTCTTTCGATAGCAGTACACACCCACACAAGGCTGCTGCCCGGTAGCTCTGAAGAAATTTTTATTTAAATTATACAGATTTCATGTTTTCGCAGTTTCAACATGGTCAAATAAAGATGAATGTACCAGCTTAATACAGCAATATTAATTTCATTCACGTGTGTTGAATTTTCATCTTTGTATCTGTCATTGCTATGACTACCTCCAAACCTATATTTATCTCGACATCAAGTTATACATACTATTAGCGAAATCCATATGCATGCATTATTAGACATCCCAAGTTACTGTGGCCCATCAGTACATATGGGTTGCTTCTCCTTAATTTTCATGCACTGTACATGTCATCTAAGTCTATCTGAGTTAATTAATATCCCATTTCCACACACGTTTTCATGAGGTCACTTTGCTAGATATTCTCTTCCTAAGTGAATCAGTGGATTACATTATCAGAAAATGTAAAAATTATCACGTATGGGTAACCCCTCTAAATACACTTACAGTGCCACTTCCAAATAAAAATGTCAATCATATTCGTATTACAGCACAACCAACTTTCACACACTGCAGTAACAATAGATAATTTCACTTTAAATGAACTGTGATCAATATCAAAGATGCTGCTTATTGCCAAGTGCATGACAAACAAACTGACTTTATGTGGTGTCACCGCCAGACACCACACTTGCTAGGTGGTAGCCTTTAAATCGGCCGCGGCCCATTAGTATACGTCGGACCCGCGTGTCGCCACTATCAGTGATTGCACACCGAGTGCCGCCACACGGCACATCTAGCACTCGCCCCAGTTGTACAGCCGACTTTGCAAGCGATGGTTCACTGTCTACATACGCTCTCATTTGCCGAGACGACAGTTTGGCATAGCCTTCACCTACGTCATTTGCTACGATTTAGCAAGGCGCCATATTCAGTTACTAGGAATGTATTCTGAACAGATAATATTGTGAATCATGTACTGTCAAGAGCGACGTTCATCATTAATGGATTCAAGTTAAGTATCAAACTAATAACTTCCACTTTCTGAATTCTAATTCCTTGTCATGTTCCAGACCTCACGTCAGTATAGTTCTTCCCTCCTCACGCCAGCCTGTGTGAGCTAAAACGCGTGCACTTCAGCCTCCACTAGTAACACGGTGTTGGCTCTTATGCCAACACAACACTTTACTTGTCTATATATTCTTCACAATTAGAAAAAATCTTGTTACCTCTTAACAGCCTGAATATTTCAGACAACATCAAACTTTTTTTTCTTTAAAAGCAAGTCAAATCATAGAAACTTTACACTTATCTTGAAAATTTCATTTAATTCTCCTCAAACAATATAAACCACATAATGTAAGTAATGACTACAATGACTGCTCATGCCATTTATTACACTATATTACAACTGTCTTGACTGACAGCTTTTTTTTTTTAATTCATCACAGTTGGGAGTGGGCACATGGGCACATGAGGTATCTTCTCCTTCCTCATGTCATCGACTGGATGGTGAAGTCGACCAGATACTCTTATCACTGACTGGGTGAATGAAGACTGCTATAGTCGTAGATTCCTTCCTGTGTCACTCATGTAACACAGGAAAAAAACATCGTTTATAGATGCGAGATAAAGAAACATTATACTTGGCACAAACATGAAAATATTTAACTGTTACACTTACCTGTTACAGTCCTCATATACTTTGTGCTGTCCAAGAAAGTTACAGAAGAAACTTGTTGTCCCATTACACACATTAGTGCATGATAGCCAGCTACTACTGACACTGACCCAGCGACATCATCAATTAGGATTGCAATGGGCTTGGGACAGCCCAGGCTGGACATGGGTCAATGGAAATGAATTGGCAGTTGGATTTGGATGAATCATGTTTCTTGCCATACCTAGCTGATGGCTGTGTCCCAATATACCCCTTCAGGTGAATGGCTGCTGGTAGTAATTGAAAGCACCACGATTGCTGTGGATTACATGAGCATTATTGTGGACCATCTGTCTCCCTTCATGCTAAATATCTTCCCCAACGGCAATGTCCTAGAATCATACTACAGTTGTCTGAGGAGCATGATAGTGTACCCATGTTGTTGTTGTCCCCACCATCAAATTCACCTGACCAGACACTGATGGAACACATGTGGGATGGTGCCAGGAGCCAGCTCCTCTCCAAGCCACATGCCTCCAGAAAACTACCAAGAACAAAGCAAGAAGCAGACTTTCATTTACAGGAATTCTGAATGTATACAAGGAATGACAGCATGAGTGGTGAAATGGATTTTTTTTTAATCCATAGGAGAGCGTCACGGAAATAGAGAAAAAACTGAACAACCAGATGCTTTAATTCAGACCCAGCACATCACAAAAGCCTACTTACAAAATTTCAAGAAATATTATTAAGTAAGGAATCTAGCAATATACTACAGCCCCATTTTCCTACTAAACAGAATGCTTGCTAATTGAACAAAAAGAGGTTGATGCGGTAGTAAGGCACAGATAAAAGGTTGGTTTCTGGAACAAGCATGCGAGAGGGGGTCACAGTTTCTTACTTTCTCTTTCCCTGAACGGCCAATTCCAAATACAATTTGCTGTCATTCTTATTTTTAATACACTGCAGTTGCCTGGGATTTAATAACAAGAACTTGCTTACACTAATGCTTAGTACATTGCTTTAGCATAATTTACACAAATAATAATAAACACGACATAAAATCAAAGTGTTCACTCAAAATTATCAGTATTTTCACTCCATACTACATCTGTTAACATAGGTCGGCAAACTGCAGCTACGCGAGCATTAAATGAGAGGAATGCTGCTCCTACAGCCATTTCTGACTACAGTCAAGAAAGTCGGGGAGAGAGAGAGAGAGAGAGAGAGAGAGAGAGAGAGAGAGAGAGAGAGAGAGAGAGTGAGAGAGAGAGTGTGTGTTTAGTGGGTGTGCCCTTTTTTCTTGTCTTACTCAACCTCCTGCAGTTACCAGTTTTACCTGTGGACTCAAGAACCATGTTGGATTTGTTGTTGGCAGCAGGCATGGCCAGACCAGGAATGTTCTCTGCAGCCGGTTAAGCTGTGAGTGCATCCATGTGAGCTGGCCCACAAGTGAGCAAATGGAAAGAGTCCTAACTTGGGAATTTAGATATATAAAAATTTAAACAGTTTTAGTACAATACTTTTGGGGAGTGGTGGGCAGGGAAGGAGGGCGGGGGGGGGGGGGGGATGATGGAATGGAAAGGGGGCAGGGAGGGTTGGGAAGTCATGATACCAATGATGACCCTCTCCCACCTGCCTCGGGTCTGTACCCAGTGATGGGTGGGTCATTTGTGAAACAATGTGAGGAGAAAAGGAAGTGATTATTTTGCATCTCCAACCAAGTGCAAGGAAAGATGGAAGAAATTAATGTACCCGCTGGTAAAAGTGTTTCTGTAAAAGATTTTTAATATTTTGCACCTGATGATTCAAATGGTTCAAATGGCTCTGAGCACTATGCGACTCAACTGCTGAGGTCATCAGTCGCCTAGAACTTAGAATTAATTAAACCTAACTAACCTAAGGACAGCATACAACACCCAGCCATCACGAGGCAGAGAAAATCCCTGACCCCGCCGGGAATCGAACCCGGGAACCCGGGCGTGGGAAGCGAGAACGCTACCGCACGACCACGAGATGCGGGCGCACCTGATGAGTAACCCCTTCTCCAATGCCCATGGAAAAAACTTACATGCCCAAGTTCCAAGCTGTAGGAGGCCAAGGCTTCACTTAAGTGAGCAGGTTTGAATGGATGTAGGTTGCAGCAGTTACACAGAGATGAACAGGGTTGCACAGAATGCACTACAGTGGAGAGTTCTTTTGCATAACAAAACAGTCTCAAACACATCTTTATGCAGCTGGGACTGTTTCTCTGTATATAAAAAAATTAATAGAACTGCTGACTTCCAATAGAAACAACATAAAATGTTTCAAAAAAATTTAAAATACAGTGAAGAGCTCCATCAAACCAATCTTAGAACTGTAGACCACAACAACAGCACGTATGATCAAATGTTATTATGTAGAACACACATGAAGTAAGTAGCATAAAAAAGTCAAATGTATTCAAAAGTATTCTGAACAGCTTGGCTCATTGCTGAGAGGAACAGAATAACAAGCCACTCTGAGAAACATCTAATTAGAATCTATATCAGTTTTTGCACATTCAATTCATTGTTTTCTAAACTCAAGAGTAGGTCACCAAACAAGGTAATTTTTGTCTGTTTTCCTGAATACAAGTCACAGTCAGTCAAGGTATGATACACTGTAAGTAGCGTGCCACAAATACTGCGAATTGGAGCACCCTATCTCTGTAGGCAATGGCCTTATATCACTTGGCAATGTTGTTAGTCTTAGCATTGTCAGTCCTACTTCTTTTCATCCTTGTGGCTGAAATGACGATTGCTAGGGCTGTATACTGGGTTAATCTGGTGTAGCTTACTGGTTGTTTTGTACTGCCTGGGGGCAAGCTGTGTAAATAGCATTAAAAATACAGTTATCATTCAAAAGTCCAGAAAATTCTTGTCTAAAAACAATCATGAGTATCAGATTTCCAGTACTCTGTTAGATTAAAATACAGCCTAAGACTTTGCAATAGCCATGGGGATTAACTACATCAGTCCAATGTTTGCAAGGTGCTCCTTTGCCCAGATCTATAACAATCTTACTGCTGCCATATGATATAAGAAAATGCATCCAGATAATACTCACACAATTGAATTAAATAACGTTGACTAATGAGCTGACTTGAATCAATAAGCAGGTTGTACCATAAGTAGCTTTGGAGAGTGATGGCTCCACCACATTGCCACATATGCTATGTGTGGGACTTGTTCAAAAGGCATCTGTAGCTAGCCAGTAACCCACTCTAACATTCATAGGTAAGATCTTCCTGCTCATCGTCCATACACAGGCACAGTCCAGCCACAGATGTACAAACACTTTAGGGAGAGGTGCTGGGGATGAGCTTCCCGTACCTCAAGCCCTATGAAGCAATACAAAAGCCTTTAAAGTTCTAGATTTAAGAACTTTTACGTGAGGCAGAGAGCCTCTCATCAAATATGAGGCCAAGTGTCGTATAATGACGACTTAATGAATTTAATGTTGTTATGCTTAAGGCTGTTGGGAGACATCAAGAGCACTCAAAGACAGGAAATCAGAGACACAATGCAGAGAGTAAGCAAAAGTGGCAGTGTTTAGATTACCAGAGATGAATCATAACACTAGACCACTGCAAATTGCAGATGCCCTGAGCATCTGTCCCAAAGGGAGAAGTTTCACTTCAGAGAATTAACTGGTAACTCCATGCAACGCCTAGACACTGTTGTAAGGCATCACTGTAAAAGAATGCCATGAAAAGGCGTGTCTTAGCAGAGGCAGCACGCTTGATACTTGCTCCTGAGAACTGCAATATCAGTGAGTTTACATGGGTTAGAGTGCTTCTACAACAGTCCCCACCCACAGGAGGACAGAGGCCGGGGCCAAGTTACTTTAAAAACTGTTGTTGATGGCCATAACAGAAGTGGCAGTGATGTTTAGCTTTCAGTTGAATGCTGCTGATACCAAACTTGGAGTCTGTTAATAGAAATCCAGAAGTTCCCTATCTACCGAATAGCAGTAGAGCAATAATCTAAATGTGGTTGGCCAGAGGCATCCTGGAAGAGTATAGTGACTCACCAGATTGGCTGAAGCTTGTTATGTGCTGGTGGATTGACTATAAGAAGGGAGGAATGGTGCACCACCATGATCCTTTAAAACCCATGTTTCGTATTCGGGGGAGTTCTCGGTCAGATCGATGGGGTGCCAACACCGTGTCACATGTGGTCAGCCTCAGTAAGCACCGACAAATCTGTTTTTCTCACTTGGAGTGCTGCTCTCAGGTTTGAACTAAACATGCTACTAGTGTTCGCTATTTCTGTTAGGACCCATCCCCATGGCTTCAGACACTGACTTCTGTTGTGCAACCAATTGTCTCAATTGCTTTTTCTGATGTTTAGAATTAGCCTTCAGTTTATTAGTTAGTCTGATCGCAAATAAATAGTGTTAATCAGACCTATGAGTTCAATGAGTCTCCTGCACCAAGCATACTGTTGAATCAAAGAATCCACATCTCTCATAGGTGCTCTGTGACAGTGTTTTACACTGATCCAAGTCATCAACCTACCTTCACTGGGAATTTGTCTTTTTGCATTTGCTCCTCACCCACTCAGAAAATGTAAACTGACCTCAAATGCCCTGAAAAATTCTCAGTGAAGGCAGGCTGATGACTTGAATCAGCTCCAAATACTGTCACAGGGCACCTACGAGAGATGCGGATTATGGGACTCGACAGAATGCTTGCTGCGGGAGACTCGTGGAATTCATGGGCCTGATTAACATTATTTATTTGCGATCAGACTAGCTAATACACTAAAGGCTAATTCTTAACATCAGAAAAATTAATGGAGGCAACTGGTTGCTCAACAGAACAACAGAAGCCAGTGTTTGAAGCCATGTGGGCAGGTGCTAACAGAAGTAGCAAACTCTAGCATCACATGAAGTATGAGGGTAATCCCAAAAGTAAGGTCTCCTATTTCTTTATAAGTACATATACCTGTTTATTTCTACAATGGTTTACGTCAGTTTACAGCTTGAACATTTAGCTATTTTTCAACATCATCACCATTTCTGTAGACGCTGTGGCAGTTTTTGTATGCCCATGTCATACCAGATCATCGCCACACTGTTCAGAAAGCTATGAACCTCTTCTTTCATCTTGTCATCGGAGCTGAATAGCTTTCCGGCCAAATGTTCTTTTAACTTATGGAACAGATGATAGTCACTGAGCGCCAAGTCAGGACTATAGGGTGGGTGGGTGATTATGTTCCACTGAAACTGTTGCAGGAGAGGAATGGTTTGCCGAGCGATGTGTGGGTGAGCGTTGTCACGGAGAATGTATAGGTCCTTGCTCAACATTTCTCTTCTACAGTTCTGAATTGCCTGTTTGAGTTTTTTCAGAGTCTCACAGTACCTTTCAGCATTAATTGTGGTCCAGTGGGCATAAAGCCGACCAACAATACCCCCTTCCGATCCCAAAAAACAGTTGTCATGACTTTACCGGCAGTCCATGTTTGTTTGAATTTCCGCGGCTTTGGCGAAGAAGGATCCCGTCACTGGCGTGATTGTTGCTTGATCTCAGGTGTAGAGTGGTATGCCCAGGTTTCGTCACCCATGACCATTGAGTCTAGAAAGTTGTCCTGTTCGGCTGCAAGGTGGTGAAGAAATGCGCGGGAAGCATCAACTCGTTGCTGCATGTGGTCCTCAGTCAGCATGCGTGGCACCCATCTTGCGCACACCTTCCGGTAGTTCAATGTTTCCGTTAAAATTCTGTGAGTGGTGCTTTGGGAAACCTCGGAAACCAACATGCAGAGATCATCCAGGATGACCCGCCGATCTTACGCATGGTTTCCTCAACCTTCAACACTGTCTCCTTAGAAATTGACGGTCTCCCACTCCTTTGTTCATCGTGAATTTCGGTCCAACCAGCTGCAAACTCTCTACACCATTTACAAACACTTTCGACATCCATGCACGACTCACCATACACTTCTGTCAATTGGCAATGGATTTCAATCGGTGCAGTGCCCTTTGTGTTCAAAAGCTGAATAACTGTGCGCAATTCGCACTTGGCGATAACATCTAACGGGAGCTCCATTCTCAACGGCTGCCAAGCCAAGACTGAGTGCCTCAGCGCAGCGTACACATGTTTACACACAGCGCATGAAGCACTATTCATAACAGGATGACCAACTGCCACACAAACTGAGTTCTGTACTTATAAAACAACAGGAGACCTTACTTTTGGGATTATCTTCATACAAACTTGAGAGCAGCACTCCAAGTGACGAAAACAGGCATGTCAGAGCTTACTGAGACTGGCCACAAGCAACACAGAGTCAGTGCCCCAGTGGTCTGACTGAGAACTCCCCCGAATACAAAAGCATGGTTTTTCATGGATCATGGTGATGCACCATTTCTCCCTTCCTATTGTCGACCCACCAATCCACCGGCACTTAACATGCTTTGGCCAATCTGGTAAGTTGCTCTGCACCTCCAGCACGCCCCTAGCCAACCACATTTAGATTCCTGCCCTACTCCTACTCGATAGGTAGGGATACTTCTGGATTTTATATTAACAAACTCCAAGTTTGGTATCACCAACATTCAACTGAAAGCTAAACATCACTGCCACTTCTATTATGTCCAGCAAGAACAGTTTTTAATGTCACTTAGCCCCGCCCTCCATCCTTCTGTGGGTGGAGACTGCTGTACTGGCGCTCTAACCTGTGTAAACCGACCGATGTTGCAGCTCTCAGGAGCAAGTATCAAGCTTTGTGCCTCCGCTAAGATCCACCTTTGCGTGGCAATCTTTTACAGTGATGACTTACAACAGTGTCTAGGTGGTGGATGGAGTTACCAGTTAATTCTCTAAGCAGAACTTCTCCCCTGGGGCAGCTGCCCAGAGCATCTGCAATTTGCAGGGCTCTAGTGTTACTATTTAACTCCAGTAACCTAAAAACTACAATTTTTGCCTACTCTCTGCACTGTGTCTCTGATTTCCTACCCTGGAGTGCCCTTGATGGCTCCCAACTTAATTTTTTAAAGAACTGAAAATTATGAATTTTTCTTTGGTTTTACATACTTGAAATACTTACACAAAAAGAGTATACTGAGAGAAGATAACATTTTTATACAAATAATGATCTGTGTAAGGTCTGTTCAAAAAATTGCAGGACATTCATACTTTCACACCTATGGTGTGTTGGAGCAAAACGCAGTTGACATTCCCACACATGCCTGTGTCTAATGTGCAACTTCCAGAAGTTTCATAGTTGTATGTCTGTTAGTTATTGTCCAGTGCTGTATTCAGTAGAACATTGTGTTCCACAGTTTCCAAATTTCGAGATGGCACAGTTTGAAGAGCAACACCTCTGAATTAAATTTTGCGTGAAACTCAAGAAAACCAATTGAAAGGATAAAGATTAGAAAGGATAAAGATTAGAAAGGATAAACAAGATAAAAGAAAATTCGCTGACTGTGCTTTGCAAGATCCAGCTACAGGCATACCAAGACAGCTTCCAGAAGTGGAAAGGGGGCGACGGGCAGACAGTGTATCAATTGTGGAGAAGAGTATTTTGAAGGAGACCATGCACAATAAGTAAAAGAAAAGCATAGAAAAAATGTGTGGACAAAGTTCCAGAATTTTTTGAACAGCCTTTGTATTATCATGGCATATTGTTCAGCAGTGACCAATATGCTGGCCACTGCCGTACCACATTGTACGTTTCATACAGGAACAAATCTATATATAATAAGTTATTTACACATACTGAAACTTCTTCTAAAATACATTTTTTTAAAAGTCAGTGATATCTGACTTCCTGAAAAACTGCTTCTATTAAATATCACAGTACACTATTTGTGTATGTCTATAAATAATATGTATTTGCACAGTTGATGTTATCTATCCATTATAACAAAACACTGACTCCAAAATGAGGTTTTCACTCTACAGCAGAGTGTGCGCTGATATGAAACTTCCTGGAAGATTAAAACTGTGTGCCAGACCGAGATAAGAACTCAGGACCTTTGCCTTTCGTAGGCAAGTGCTCTACCACTTGCCTGTGAAAGGCAAAGGTCCCGAGTTCAAGTCTCGGTGTGGCACACAGTTTTAATCTGCCAGGAAGTTTCAAAACACTGAGTGATACACTGTGCAAGTTGTTCAGTCAACATGTAGATAAAGATGAATGTGGGGTCCATCATCTTTGATACAACATATGCACTAATATTCAGATGGATAACTGAGTGCAAACAGAATTTCAAACAGTGGTCACCTTCACAGCAACAGTTTTTTCTGACCTCAAATATCATCGCTCTGTTGGGGGTTGTATCAACAAACATAGTAGAAATATTAACTGAAGACAAAGTACAAGATTGCAGTGGAGTGAGCTCACCATACACACATATATACAAAATTTCCTTTAGTATATCACGGCCAACCCCAGGAAAATCTTGGGGAAAAAAATCATATAAAACCAAGATAAAAACAATAAATATATTATTTACATCACTCTGATGAAGAATATTACAAAAAGAGAGCTCTTCATACAATAATAGCATAATAAAAGATTTCCACTTTTTGCTTAGCTGCGAAGTATAAAGTTATTACACACAGGTTACAGTTCTTTCTCTTGTTAAATAAATATAACAAAAAATAGTGTTAAACAAAATATGCAGCAAGTTGTGCCATTTTGTCTCTTGGGGCTCGTGGTCGGCCCCGACTTTTTCCTTTACCCCCTCTTCCCCGAGGAGCCCGACTGCCGGCAGGCCTGGAAACAGCACGGTGCTTCTCCACAAGTGCTGTGAAATGTGGCGAGCAGAAAACGCAACCTGTCATTTCCGTTGCCTCACCTGGAAGCCGTGTCTTCTCCTACAACAAAAGGCAGATAACTGTATCACTTGCTGCACAGCTGTAAAGAAGCTACATATGTTTTTCACATGTGGTACAAAATAAGTTCCACACAACAAATTTTCTTTATGAATCATCAATGATAATCTTTACATACTTCATCTTTTTTTCTCTACATTTTGTAAATGAAATAATCGCACAAATTGACTCATCTAGGAAATGCAAACAGCATATAATACTGACTTATGTACATAACAAAAAAAAAAAAAAAAAATTAATGAAGTAGTAGCTATATAATGAAATAGTAATCATATCATGAAATAGTAATTATATATTGTCAAAATAAAAACAAAAGCACCATTAATTAAAGCATGCAACATTCCACAATAGAAAATGTCTCAAAAGGCCCATAACAAATGCTTCATGCACAAACAGTATTAGCTCCAAAAAATTAATGGTTACTACACTACCAAGGAACAAAACCATGAAGCCATGACTTACCTTCATTCATTAAATTAACATATTGGTGCAAACGTACCCTTAATAAATTAAACTGTGGTGCTGAGAACCACAGGGGCCTAAAGTATACTACTGTTGATCTTGAGACTGCATCATGTATGCATGCTCCTGACATCTGCTAATCTAATGGTGAGCCAGGTTTATCTGTGCTGTAGTCCCACGTGACATATATGAACATCACAAAAAACTGTCTCACCAATTTCACTGATATTTACTTCCGTATGGGTCTGGCAATGGTGTGCTTTAGACCATTATGGTTCTCAGTGCCTCAGCTGTTCCTTCTTCTCTAATGCTCTAGTTGGCATCAACATGAAGTTCCCGAGAGTTGTTGTTCTCTAATGCTTTAGCTGGCATCAAGATAAGATTTCAGACCGTTAAATGCGACAACACTATATTACAAATGTCGCTGCCAACATCACTTTTAACCAGCAAGTCCTACACATCCTGCCTTACATCTATCTACTATTGATCATGTACTACATTTCTCATAATTTTTTTTTATTGGGAACAGGCAACAATTTCATCTCTACAATAATGTATAGTGTAGGTTAACCTACCGGTTTGTACTCAACACTTATCAGCTGTGCTCCACACTCACATACTGCATCCTCAACTAATACTTTATGTGCATCCTCAAATAAATGTATGATGACATCACATCTGTAATGAATAAACATCATTATTAGTTTACCTATAATGTTAGAAAAGGAGTGTTCACTATTGACAACTTTATATTACTACTCACTTGTTGCAACCAAGTTTCCATTTTGGTCCAGATGATGGATCTAATACTAAAATACCTCCCTCACATTCAACACAACTTGACATGCCAGTACTATTCAGACTGTGAGGGCAAGTTGGGTGTGTACAAGCATTACAACCACTTCCTTTCTTCATTTGTCTATAACATACAGAAATTCTCATTACAATTTTTATGATTGGTGTTTCTGAATTTTAATATTTTCTTGTAAAGTTTCACTACATCAAATCAAAAATTTTGCATTTAGTAATGTAAGTCAAGAGGATACAGAAAAAGTGGATTCAGGGCAAGAGAGAGGAAAGTGTGAGTGGGTAGGGGGGAATGACACAGAAGCATCAAGGAAAAATAAAATAACAAATCAACAGAAGATAAAGCCAACTATTATCTGAAAGCATTTTGTTGTTCTCATTCATGTCTTTCTGTAGCACAAAACTTCCCTGTACAAAGTGTTTAACATAAGAGACATGTTTAGTTACAAATATTCATATTTTTAACTTTGCAATAGGTCTTATAAATGATAAGAACTAAAGAAAATTCAACAAAATGTATAATATGCTCAGTTAGAGACAAACTGAGAAAGGGAGGTGCCATGACCAGTATAACAAACAATAAGCTGGACCTGGTGTCTGATCGACCTATTGCTACATTCTAACTTTCCCCAAACTAACACTCTTTCCTCCCTGAAGAAGAAATAGTTGAAAGCTAGGACAGCATTTTCTACTTTTATATTTGTCTACCAGCAGTATTTACAATTTTGTCCTCTGAAGATAAGAACCAGATTTTTCTTTTTCTTTTTTTTTCCCCCTCTTTGCAAGTATTTGCAACACACAAACACAACATGACCTATGGCACTCCAGGTTACTCATATCATTACTAACAACACCCTCCTCCAACCTCAGATGAGGAAAGTGTTTTTATGAGATGCAGTTCCAATCTTACAAAGTTTGTTGCCGAGATGTGTTATGAATCTGTTATAAAACTGTTTCAGTAAGAAGATGCTTGGCTTGTCAAACAAGAAGTAAAAAATACTATACACCCCCTCTATGAAGACTCTTAGTGAAATGGTTGATGGTAGTGGCTGAATTTAAAGAAGCTGATACAGTTTGTGTTGACTGATTTCTTTTCATTACCAGCTGTGACAAGCAGACAACTGACAACACTGGCTTAGTTCATATTTGTCTATGAAATCATAAGAGGTGTTCACAAGTTAATGATCACTGTCAAGTTATGAGTAATAGGATTTGAAATCTACTTATTCATAGGCATATTATGCAGACTAAACACAGTACCACTTTACTTCCATCCGCCGCCATACAGAAAGACTCCACAGAGAGAGTGTACAAGGTGTGTTCAAAAAGTAAGGTGACTTTATATTTTTATGAAAAAAATATTTATTTATTCATCAATATTCATGTTGTCTCATTCAAAGTAATCCCCTCAGATACAATATATTTGTGCCAACGCTTCTTCCAACCTTCAAAGCACTTCTTACAAGCACTTTGTGGTACAACCTTCAGTACTTCCAACGATGCAGTTTTGATTTCTTCAATCGTTCAAAATCTTCATCCTTTCATAGGTCTTTTCAGGTTTGAGGAACAAGAAAAAGTTGCAGGGGGCCAAATTCGGTAAATATGATGGCTGAGGCATGACTGTCATGTTGTTTTTGGCCAAAAAATCTCTCATATACAATGATGAATGAGCAAGTGCATTGTCATGATGCAAAAGCCATGAATTGTTTTTCCACAATTCCGGACTTTTTTTTTGCATATTGCTTCTTGCAAACAGTGCATAATGTCAAGGTAATACTCCTTATTGACTGTACGACCTTGAAGCAAAAGTACATGATGCACTATGCCACAGTTATTGAAAAAAAAAAAGTGAGCAAAACTTGGACATTTGATCGAAGTTGGCATGCTTTTTTTGGTCTTGGTTCTCTGGGATGCACCCAAAATGTCGTAACCGTAAACCCCATGTTTCATCACAACTTATGACCCTTTTGAGCAAATCAGGATCATCGCTGACATCATTCAAGAACTCCTGAGTGATGCTCATGCGTCAGTTCTTCTGATCAAAATTGAGAAATTTTGGAACAAACTTCGCGGACACACGTCTCATGCCCAAAACGACTGGAAAAATTGAATGACGTGAGCCGACCGATATGCCAACATCCTCAGCAACTTCTCTTATGGTAATTTGATGGTTTTTTAAACAATTTTCTTCACAGCTTTGATGTTATCATCTGTTGTTGATGTGCTGGGGTGTCCAGAGAGGGATTCGTCATTGGCATCTTCCCGGCCATCTGAGCTTGTACACTTGTAAACATTTTTTTTTTTTTTCTTTTAGAGCAGACTCACCGTACGCCACTGTCAACATTTCAAGTGTTTTAGAGCACTTGATTCCATTTTTCACACAAAATTTGATGCAAATTCTTTGCTCCATTTTTTTTGTAATAATCGAAAGTCTGCCAAGCACACTAAAACACATCTAACCTTTCTATCTGTCAAAAACAAACGAAGCATACTGTACACTTGAAACTGCGTTGAACAGCCCTCGTATGGTAGCATGGCTCATTCTGGGTCTTCCATATCTTAGGAATAATAAAAGCTTGCCACAAATGAACTGAGCACTAACAATGAAGAAATGCAAATGTGGCACAGACCTTTCAGCAAAAAAAAGTATTTTGACAACTTACAGTGGAAGGAAAAGGTACTGAGATCAGGAAAAATGTCCATTTCATCAAATTCAAGTGTACATTTTACCCTCAGCAATAATTGTGATGAGTCAGCATATTATTTTTGAAATTTCTCATAGATATGTTTTTGTTATTGAAGACATGACTAAAATTTATGAGAAGTATTCAGGGACATGAAAATTTTGTTCACAAAATAAGGCAAGGGAAAAACATGAAAATATGCCATAAATATAAGTTTAGTTCAATAAATAAACAGTGTCAGTTTCAGGCTGTTCGAGAATATGCAAGAGCAAGCACTTTTTTCTTTGCATCTCTGTAAACTAGTTCTGAATCAACATTATTCGACAAATATCAAACTGCTGTTGTTTTGTCTCCTGTGGATACTGCCCTTTGTTATACACAATATTATGTGCAATAGCAATCTAGCAGGCACTGCTAAATGCTGGTTTCCATTTTCACTGGTATGTAATGTTTCATCAAAAGCATCATTATTGAACAAACCAAAACATAAGGTGATATCGTAAAATATTTCAGTATTTGTTACCTCCACGTTATATCTCTGCTGTCCGCCCCCCCCCCCCCCCCCCCCGCCTCCGGTAGCTGAGTGGTCAGCGTGACAAAATGTCAATCCTAAAGGCCCGGGTTTGATTCCTGGCCAGGTCAGAGATTTTCTCCACTCAGGGACTGGGTGTCGTGTTGTCCTAATCATCATCATTTCATCCCCATCGATGTGAAAGTTATCGAAGTGGCGTCAAATCGAAAGACTTGCACCCGGCGAACGGTCTACCCAATGGGAGGCCCTAGTCACACGACATTTATATATCTGCTTTGTTAGACCCTTGATATGAATCACAGAGTATACAGCACTTTCTTTCATAATCAGCAACTAGCATTCAAAAATTCAGAAACTACAGTGCAGTTGTTTCAAATAGATGTCCAAAGAGTACAAGGCCATCATGTTTCCTCAAAAAATCTAACTACAACAAACCTGATCCCTACTCCAAACTCAGGCAAGAAGATGTGGATTTAAGTACTATTCAAACTTGTGAAAATACATTGAAATTTGAAGTTAAAACAGTGCCATTTTGCAACAGTGCAACAGCAGAATTTTATGGGATTGGAAAGACACTGTTTCAAGAGATGTGTTAGATGAATGCACAACAAAACAGACCCAGGCTCTCCAGTATCCTGATGAAGGGCAGTCTTCAATTAGAAATAGAAAAAATATATGACACAGTGCGTATCTGACTTTGGCAACCATGGAAATATTTTTTGAAGGCATACATTCTGCTCCACAAATTGCAAAATGAGAATTTTTGGCAGTGGGTAAAGAAATTTGTTGATGATGAGACGTGTTTAAATGATAGTTAAGAGGACAAAAATCAGATTATTAAAGTTTCAACTTTAAAGAATAGAGTAATAATTTGAAACCACTGTAAGTTCTAGTTTCTTTTTAACTTATGAGACAGACTGAATTATGTTTTTGCTTTATTAATGAAGCACCAATGGCCCTGCCATGTTGGAAACACCTGCCCTCATCTGATGACCAAAGTTAAGCACTGTTGGACTCAATTACTAGATGGATGGGTAACTGTTGATGACTGTCTGGATAGGCCTGGTACCTCTGCCTCAGGGTAATGCAAGACTCTGTAGTGGCATCTCACTGAAAGACTTGCACAAATCTGTTGGTCATGTGACATTATTATTATTTACTAATGAAGACTACTGATGCATTAAAAGAACAAAAACACTCTTTAAATGTTTCTTCGCACAGTCAATTTAACATAGGATGCTCGTGTAATAATAAGTGCTCTACAAGAATGTAATAAACAATATGACATAGAAATGGTATAGAGGAAAAGTGTGAACTAATTAAAAAAAAAATTATTGAAGTTACATTATACTCTGAGTTGGTGACACTAGTTCAATTTGACAAATGCTTACTTAAGGAACTTTTGAAGCTGAGCACTGAACTAAGTAACTCAAAGATGGCCTTTGTGAACAATATAAACATGATACTCTAGTTTCTGAAGGAAATGAGAATCAATTTATTTTTCTCTTCAGGTGCTAATATTATGGATTTATGACTTTCTATACCCACTTACATGGTATAATATTTTGAAGCAATGAAGGAAAAGCTTCCACAGTGATGACATGTGGAGACTATGATACGCCAACATTGAATATGCAAATTACTTTCAAATGACAACACAAATTAAACTTTTGTGGGGGCCATGTTTGTTACAAAGCAGGCTAGGTATTTAATTAACATGACTATAATGTGATTCTTCAGTTTTTTCTTAGGGTATTTGTCAATCGAACAGTCCATGGGTGGGTGTACTGTCAGTTAATACTGTCGAAATGGTACTGACAAATCGACCTCCTGCGAGCGCATAACTGATTACTGACTTATATCCCCCCCCAAGACCAATTCTCTATGCAGCCCAGGTTGTGTTAGTGTGGATGCAGTTATTCCATCTGCACTGGATGCCAGAATGTTTTGTTTGCTGAATACATTCTTAATTAGACCCAGTGCTGATTCTGAAGCCTTGCTGAGATTATAGCCAGAGTCCTGGTTGATGAAACTTTCCCTTGTGCACATTTCAGTGGTGTCTCTAATGACATTGCTCTACTATTTTAAAGTTTGTGCTATAATCCTGGTACAATTGAATTCTATTGAATGAGTCTTGGCTAAACATTGCTTTGTGAGAACAGACTACGGATACCTTAGTCTCTGTACTGCTGGTGTTTTCAGCGTTGATGTTAGATGGTGTGCATTGATTGTCTGAAATGACTTGCCATATCTGCACAGAGTATGATATAAATCCACTGTTCCTTAAACACAGGTTACTTTGACACTCTCAAGTATTGCCCATGCTTTACTGGGCAAGTAGAAGACAGTTCTCACTCAATGCTTTGTCAGTATGCGCCTAACATTTCCCAGCAGTGCACAAGTTTATGGTAAAATGGCAGTGGCTGCCTCTTTCTCTGTGTTTTCATCCATCTCCACAGGTCATCCTGTAGTGGTAGGTCATAGAGCATGCCCAACCTGCAACTCTGAGGAACCATTTCTTTTGAAACACAGTTCTGAGGTGTTCGAGTTCCCAGGGAAGACTCTCTCCAACCGAAATGGTGCGTGCTCTATGTACTGGTGTTTTTACTGTCCCCTTCCTTTAAGCAGGGTGGTGGCAGCTGTCTGCATGCAACTGCAAGTCAGTGTAAGTTTTCTTCCGATGCACACAATGGCCTACGGTGCCATCGGCTTTTCTGTTGACTATGATGTCAAAATGTCCAGAAATGGTAGTCTTCTTTCTGTGTCAAGCCCCATAGAGAACTGAATTTATGCATAATAGTTCAGATGTGCACAGAAGTCACAGAATTTGACCCTTCCATGGGGCCAGATGATGAACATGACATCCATATAATGGAAAAAGCAAGTAGGCTTCCCTTCGGAAGTCTTCAGAGGTTCTTCCTCAAAGTGCTCCATACACAATTTGCAATCAAAGGCAAGAGTGGGCTGTGCATTATGACTCCTTCCATTTGTTTACAAAATATTCCATTAAATACAAAACATTTCAAGATCAGGGCATGCCAGAAACAGTTGGTGGTCGTCAAGTGCTCCTCTGTTTAAAGAATGCCAATGTGGTAAAACAGACAGTTCGCACCACCAAAGATCGATGCCAAGAACAAAAGATGAATGCCAAGAACACCAGAGGCACACTCGACTAATGTATCGCAATAAATTGGTGGTTGCAGAGCTCTGTTTGTCTGAGGCAACTGTACCAGGATTTTAGAACAACCTTAGAAATACTTGGACAGCATCATTAGAGAGGCCATCAGAACATACACCAGGGACAGTCTATCAACTGTAACTCTGACTATAATCTCAGTAAGGCTTTGAGAACCAGCACTGGGTCTAATTAAGAAGACACTCAGCACACACAATGTTTTGTCAATCTGTGCAAATGGAGTGGCAGTACATTGCATGGATTGCTACCACAACTGATGCACACTGCCGCACATTGCCGCTCACAGATGCCAGCGCAATCGCATCCTTGGGCATTGATACATGTGCTCCCAAGCAGGGCAGTTTGTCAGCATATCTGATGCGATGATATGTCTGATCACCAAAATATTGTGCCCATTGGTCACTAGGAACTGGTAAAGCACCCGTGGATTGTTTGATCAATATGAATTTAGCATGTTCAAATTGTTGTACTTCATACAAATTGTATTCCAAGCTATAAAATTGCTTGAAGATGTCTTCACTGTTGCATAAATAGGAATTTTTGGTGATGAAACAATTTGACTCACTTAAAGCATACACAAATCCAGTAGAGTTTTTGAAAATTATGCCTATGCTCATGTTTCAAGAACTTCCAGCAGTATGTAGTTGAAGAGCTATTTGCTCTGAATTGTTATCTTTTTCTTTAATATGACTGATGCACTTTCGAAAATAAAAGGCATTTTCATTTTCAACATAACAACAAAATATGTAGTAAGGTAAAAATAGAGTACAAACATCAAAAATAAGTCCTCAGGAACCAACATCATCATGGACAAAAAGTAACACCAAAGTTCCTATCCCTCAAAAACAATAAATAAATAAATTAATTAATTAATAAAGTAAAATAAAATAAATTAATTGAGATGTCAAGACGGTCTGAGGTACCTTGCCACAGTTCGCACAGTTCTCCCCCCATTAGAGGTTCAAGTCCTCCCTCGGGCAAGTTAGTTTATGATCGATTAAGTAGTGTGTAAGCCTTCGGACCGATGACCTCAGCAGTTTGGTCCCTTAGGAACTTACCACAAATTTCCAAATATTATTCCAAGCACTAAACTTTGTGACAACAATGCTGCTACATAAGGTGATAGACTATATAAATTGAGGTCAACTGTCTTTTACACTAAAGAAAAATTCACATCCTTTAAAAGCTTTTGCACTGAAGAAAGCTTTCCCCTTTTCAAATTATGCCTGGTCTTCAAACTGCACAATCGATAAAGTAAACTTCAAAATAAACACATTTGTTATTTATGACTCTGAATTTATATGTTATTCTTTAGTTCATGTAGTCTAGTACAACATTACCCTGTGGGCAATAGATATCTCTCTTTTCAGCATCATGGAGTTAGTTAATTACTTCCTGATGGATTAAGTGTACAATGTATTAAGTCTCTTTCAGTCTCGTCATGAATGGAGGTCTTTGCTGACACATTCAATTTACGCATGACAACTGGACACTAAGGGAAATTGTATAAAAAGTTTTACACTAATTCGACACTTCAGCTCAGTCTGAACGTAATACACTTCTACTAAAAATATATGTCATAATGAAAATGTGTTTAGCGCACAGAACTGGAAAATGTTCAGTCAAAAACTAAATTTAAAAAATAATAAATAAAGTACATGGAATAGAATGATGGATATAGTAACTCAGCTTTTCATGCTCATTTAGAATGAACTTCTTGCACATTCTCTTCCATGACTGCACTTTATTGTTAAATTATTAATGTTAGATATGATTGAAAATACAGTCTCTTTCAACAGAAGAGGTTCAATTATATTGGTTACCCATAGTTGTATGGGAATGTTAGAAACACATTCCCGTCATTTTATTAGCTGTTTCTGGAGTTGGCTGAATAATTTTTATTGTCCAATTAACTAAGTTAATTCTCACTATTGTGTGTACATCAGAGCTTCTTAGAAATTTGAGTAGCATTAATTATGAAATGCTTGTTGAAAAGTTTTGCAAAACTACACACATCTGTTACCAACATTTCATTTACTCCCAGGCCCATCTGCTCCTCTTCATGTCTGGTTATACCCATTTCCTCCTTCACTCTATATCATATTGTCTATATTTCGTTATATGGTGCGATTACTTATTTTCTCTTAATGCATTTCCTTCCATGTCCTCATAACTACCTACAATGTTTTGCAAGAAGTTTTGCAATGATCCACAGTATAAACACTAGCAGTGTTTCAGAGTGACAGTTACAGTTTCCTTTTTGTTTTACAAGGTAACTTTATCCATAAGCAATCCATGGCTTCTTTGTACACTTTGGTATAATGCGAGTTAGTTTTTGGAGAAAGCAGTATTCAATTATTCAGTACTCAACTTTTATCAATAAAGTGTTATGTTTTTCATTCATGCCACAAGTATATGATAGAACCCAAGAAAAATGTCTCTGTGGTACATGTACTGAATGGCTTTGTCAGTCTGAGAGGAAGATGGGAGGAACTGTGAGAACTGTATGGAACCTGCGACACATCTGAAGGGAGTGGAATGATCCCCTCAAGTCATTAATATCGGACTGGAAAATGAGTCAGAGTAGCTGTGCATGGGAATAGTTTATAGAATTTGGGGAAGATACTGACCAATAGGCATTTTAAATAAAGATAGAGACAGATGGGTTGCGCGTGTTACCATATTGTTGTACATGAAAACGCATAAAAATGTAATTTGTACATGATTTTAGCCTTCATGTTTTCTGGGTTTATCAAACAATATAATGCTGTTCAGATGAAGAGAAAAGAAAAGAGCAAGCTGTTTCACAGTTCTAGAGTTAAGACACCACACTAAAAGACTGTAAGTAGAGGCTAAGAATTTTCGAGCAGTCCAAAGAACACTGGAAGACACTGAAGTCTTATGAATGACACTGGCACAAGGTCAGTTCACAAAGTAGATCTTGCCCAATAAAGTTAACATACACAAGAATAAAAATGGAAATTCCTGGATGGAGCAATATGTAAAATAACTGAAAGCCAACCTCTGACCTACAGCAGATTGCTGTGTTGAGCACAGAAACATGTAACAGCATTCAATCTAGCTTTTGAGCACTAGCTCTTTTTCTAGCAAAAGGCACACACACGCACACGCACACATGCGCGCGCTCACACACACACACACACACACACACACACACACACACACACACACACACACACACAGAGAGAGAGAGAGAGAGAGAGAGAGAGAGACCCTAATGCACACATGTGTTCCTCTGTCCACACATCAAACTGCTATAGATGAGTGGTTGCCTTTACCTTACTTTTTATATCAACACACAAGAAGCTAATTTTATGTCATCCACATCTGTTGTTCTCTTGTTTTAGCAGTTGTTAAACAGTCGCTACAGTTTTTTACTGTATGTTACAGTGGTATAAAAATTCAAATGAGAGCGTTAATTTTCCCTGTAATTATGAGATAGCCACCTATTTCTAAGCATGACGTCCACTGTCATTACAGTGTAGTGGCAGTTTGAAACTGAGGTAGTATGCACAATTATAATCCACAAATACACAGCTAATTATTTTCATGTTAGAAAATGTATTTTGCATGTATCTGGCACATAAAAACATCATAAACTATATATTTCTGAGGAAAAAATTATACAATCATACCTGAATGGGGGGTTATTGTAGCAGTATGGGCAGAAAGGATAGCTTCTTCCCTTTGTTCCAGCAGACCATGACAGCAACTCAAAGTCATCTAATGGGCACTTGAGTTCTTTATAAATACGTATACAACCATTCTGTGGTACACTGTAAGTTTCATCACAGTGGGAACAATGCATGCGTGAGGGTTTGGCTTGAATATACTTCATGTAACGTCTGCATTTGCCACATCTTTGCAAAAAGAAGAAAAGGAAAAGTTAGTTTTAGCAAGAGGTCAAATTATTCTAAAACATAGATCGTAAGAACCAATAAAAACAACAAAGTAGAACAGAACTTAACCATAGTAATAAGGCCACATAGCTTGCAAATACTAACAGAAAACAATATGGAAAAATGATAGTTACATTAGTTAGGATACGACATTGCAAGACAGTAGCACACAAAGATACTGACTTGCAAACATCAGTATTGTTTGCATTCTAGGTATTAAGATATGTTAGGCAGTTACTCAGCAGCTGTATCCCTGGCTCCCATTAAACCACTGATAATTTTTTTGGACAAAGCTCCCATCAATCTCAGTATCTACTTAGGCTCACTACTGCATTTACACAAAAAGTATCCACTTATGATGCCCAGGTTACAAGATCCAGTACTCACATAGACAACAAATGGAACATCTTACAAGTGAAAACAAAATTTTAGATATTTAGTGTAATATTACGGAAGGATAGCACAGCTGAGAGAGGAAACTAGGAGAAAGTGAAAGTCCAAGGAGACAGAAGGTGTGCAGCAGCACAAAGAGCAGCAGTACGGTATGGTGCAGTGTCTATAAGCTCCGAAGCATGCAACATATTTTCTATTTCATCTTGTGTTCATGCTGTAGTAGGAAGTGTGAGTAGATAGAAACAGTCATTTTAAATTTTTGTTACACAACTCTTATTTTAGAAATAAATAAATTCAGTTTGGTGCCAAGTCATTGCAGAATGAATTTTGATTTCACACAAAACAATGGAACAATGTGCCAACTTAAACCAGGGACAGTTACAGGCATGTGTGACAAATAATTTCAACTGCTGGTGGTGCTTTTAATAAGTGAATTAATATGAACTATTTAGTGCAGCAACATTAGTACAGGTGGTAGTATACAGCAGTATACACGTGGAAACATGGTGGCTGATACAAACTGCAGCACTTGCATCTACGAGGGACATTCAGTACTTAAACAAACACATTGGTGTAGGAAATAAATATTTATATTTTTAGAAAATAAGAGTCGTGTTGCTTCTCAACATCTCACTACTCATTTTACTCATTCCTGAGTGGTGGCGATCTCGTTTCCTCACTCATTCTTACGTAGTTGACTCTTTGGACAGATGTCTCCATCCACAGCGATCTTCGGCCTTTCTTAATATGACGTGAAGAGGCAGGCTGGTAATCTTCTTCGCTTGATCCAACCATCTGTTTGCTGCTCTCCCATGTGGTCTTCTGCCCTCAATTTTTCCCTGCACAATGGTCTTCTCTAAATTATCCCCTTTCCTTCTCAAGATGTGCCCAAGGAACTGAACTTATCTTTGGCTGACACGAGAAGATAAAAGTTCTTGTGATTTTAAGTTGTTCTATTATTGAAACATTTGTTCTTTATTGTGTCCACGGTACACGCAGCATCCTCTACCAACACCACACCTTATCCTATAGTTGGAGCAGCTCTAACTGATCCTTTTTTGTGCAAAGGAATTAGTCCAGTCTGTGGGCCACTCACTCATTTTCCACACCTTATTACATATTAACTGCGCATACCATCTATATAAGAATGCAGGAAACACCAATGCTTCTATCCAGCGCATCTTTGTTGTCTTGGATATTGCCTAATTCTGCCATATCTTAACGAGTTTGACCATTGCGGCTCGGTCAAGAATGATTCGTTGTCTTATTCCTTTATCACAATTTCCTGTGCAACTGATCAGAAAGGCAAGATATAAAGGGTTATTACAAATGATTGAAGCGATTTCACAGCTCTACAATAACTTTATTATTTGAGATATTTTCACAATGCTTTGCACACACATACAAAAACTAAAAAAGTTTTTTTAGGCATTCACAAATGTTCGATATGTGACCCTTTAGTGATTCGGCAGACATCAAGCCGATAATCAAGTTCCTCCCACACTTGGCGCAGCATGTCCCCATCAATGAGTTTGAAAGCATCTTTGACGCGAGCTCGCAGTTCTGGCACGTTTCTTGGTAGAGGTGGTTTAAACACTGAATCTTTCACATAACCCCACAGAAAGAAATCGATAATCAAGTTCCTCCCACACTTGGCGCAGCATGTCCCCATCAATGAGTTTGAAAGCATCTTTGACGCGAGCTCGCAGTTCTGGCACGTTTCTTGGTAGAGGTGGTTTAAACACTGAATCTTTCACATAACCCCACAGAAAGAAATCGCATGGGGTTAAGTCGGGAGAGCGTGGAGGCCATGACATGAATTGCCGATCATGATCTCCACCACGACCGATCCATCGGTTTTCCAATCTCCTGTTTAAGAAATGCCGAACATCATGATGGAAGTGCAGTGGAGCATCATCCTGTTGAAAGATGAAGTCGGTGCTGTCGGTCTCCAGTTGTGGCATGAGCCAATTTTCCAGCATGTCCAGATACACATGTCCTGTAAGGTTTTTTTCGCAGAAGAAAAAGGGGTCGTAAACTTTAAACCGTGAGATTGCACAAAACACGTTAATTTTTAGTGAATTTCGAATTTGCTGCACGAATGCGTGAGGATTCTCTACCGCCCAGATTCGCACATTGTGTCTGTTCACTTCACCATTAAGAAAAAAATGTTGCTTCATCACTGAAAACAAGTTTCGCACTGAACGCATCCTCTTCCATGAGCTGTTGCAACCACGCCGAAAATTCAAAGCGTTTGACTTTGTCATCGGGTGTCAGGGCTTGTAGCAATTGTTAACGGTAAGGCTTCTGCTTTAGCCTTTTCCGTAAGATTTTCCAAACTGTCGGCTGTGGTACATTTAGCTCCCTGCTTGCTTTATTCGTCGACTTCCGCGGGCTACGCGTGAAACTTGCCCGCACGCGTTCAACCGTTTCTTCGCTCACTGCAGGCTGACCCATTGATTTCCCGTTACAGAGGCATCCAGAAGCTTTAAACTGCGCATACCATCGCCGAATGGAGTTAGCAGTTGGTGGATCTTTGTTGAACTTCGTCCTGAAGTGTCGTTGTACTGTTATGACTGACTGATGTGAGTGCATTTCAAGCACGACATATGCTTTCTCGGCTCCTGTCGCCATTTTGTCTCATGCGCTCTCAAGCGCTCTGGCGGCAGAAACCTGAAGTGCGGCTTCAGCCGAACAAAACTTTATGAGTTTTTCTACGTATCTGTAGTGTGTCGTGACCATATGTCAATGAATGGAGCTACAGTGAATTTATGAAATCGCTTCAATCATTTGTAATAGCCCTGTACATAATCACTCACTATCTCCAGGTTCCTTAAGCATCCTATAAGTTGTTTTTGATCAATGCCTTGGCAATTTATAACCGTTAGTTTGGTTTTTTTCATGTTTACCTCTAGGCCAAGGTTTAGATATCTTTCACTCTTGAGAACAGATCACCAAGTGCTTCCACACTTTCTGCTATGAGTGTAGTATCATCTGCGAAGAGTAAATTGTTGATTTTCCTGCCGCCAATTGAAATCCCTCCACCCCAGCCATCCAGCGCTTTCCTGATTACACACTCTACATAGATATTGGAGAGCTGAGGTGATAGTATGCAACCTTGTCTGACACCATTTGTCACATCGAAAAATTAAGAGTATACACCATCTACTTTTATGATTACGGTATGGCTATTATAAAGACCTTTTAGTAAGCATACCAGGTGTTTTGGAATCCCAGACTCGTTGAGCACATGCCACAACTTGTCCCACATGACACACTCAAAAGCCTTTTTATAATCTAGGATGCAAATGTAGGCAGGGACACAGAACTCATAACATTTTTCAATTATCTGCCTTAAATTCAAGACTGCCACCTGAGTACTTTACCTGACACACAACCCGCTTGTTCTGAGGAAATCTGAGACTGCAGAATTTTTTTTAGACATCGATTTATTATATGCAGGAGGACTTCACTAGCATGTGATATTAATGCTACAGTCCTATAGTTGGAGCAGCTCTAACTGATCCTTTTTTGTGCAAAGGAATTAGTCCAGTCTGTGGGCCACTCACTCATTTTCCACACCTTATTACATATTAAATGTAGGTCATGCATGCCTTCCTCTCCCATTGCAGTCAGCATTTCTCTGAAAATATCATCTATACCTGGGGATTTGTTGCTTTTCAGATGCTTGATGGCATTTTTGATGTCACTGTACAGAATATCAGGTTCTTTATTTGATTCCGTACAAATGTTCTCTTCTTGTATGTTGTTTCCTTTGCAATACAATGTTTCACAATATTGTTTCCACTAGGTATTGCTAATTGCTTGTCACTAATAATAGCACCATCTATATCTTCTACCATCCATGTAAGCGGTTTGAACTCTCGGGTGATGCTGTTTATCTTCTTGATTAGGTCATGTATTTCATTTAGTTTTTGATGTTGTTCTATGTCATCAAAAATACTGGTGAGACACTGAATTGTCGATTCGGCAGCTGCGCTATATTTTGCAGCAAAGTTCTTTCTATGCTGCTTCATCTTGAGCTGTTTGTATGCCACGTTTCTTTAGTTTTCTCCATTCTTCGATGAGAAGTAGAGTATTGTTCGAAATTCAGGGATTTTTCATTGAGGGATCTTAGTGACCTGTTCAGGGAGAGATGAGCTGATCATTTCTTTCAACATAATACCACCCAATACTAATATACTTTACTCAACAATGAACTACTTTTTTCATACTGGTGCAAATAAGTCTTTGTCTGTTAGAACCACTTTCCCATGAATTCCTTGAACTCCTCATCGTTGCTGATCTTTTTTCCACATAATGCCTCCACGAGTTGGCCAAACAAATAAAAAACTGAGGGAGCCGAATGTGAACTGTAGGGAGAATGAGGTAATATCTCCCAAACCATTTTTCAAATGGTTTCTTGTGCCAACTGGGCAGAGTGTGTACGGTCCTTGTCATGTAGCAATATCATGCCTTTTTTTTTTTTTTTTTTTTTTTTTTTTTTTTTTTTTTTTTTTTTTTTTTTTTTTTTACCTGTAATGTTTTTCTCTCATTGATGGCTCTATTTTGTTCATCAGGACGTCTGAGCTGTAGGTACTGTTTATCGTATGTTCATTTTACAAATAATCATAGAAGATAATTTTTTGTGACTATTTTGAGATAGTGAGAGACAATATACTGTGTGGCAATAGAGTCAAATTAATATGAGCCTAGAAATTTACAAAATTAATTAAAAACAATTACTCTTCAAATAACAAATAGCCCTGAAATGTTCTCAACAGTAATGCACATAACTTTTATTGGCATTGATATGGTGTGAGAATAATCATAGCAAGTAAAAGGAATTTTGGAAAGACTATCATTGAAACTGAATGACAGAAAAGCAAAACTTCGATATGCAACATAATTTTAGTACTCAGAAATGTGTAGCATTGAACTGAAAATAACTATTTAAGCACTTTTATTTAGGTTGAAAAGCATAAGCGAAAACCAAGACAGACACAAATAAATTTAGCTCAATATAATAGTGACTAACCTCTACAGATACTGGTGCATTGGAAATAAAAATTCATTAAACGGTTTGAGTAAAGCACTATCTTAAAGGATACAAAATACAAAGGAAATAAAGTTAATGAACATTTCTCATGTCTCTTCCACCCATCCAACACTGATAAGCAAAAACAACCATCCAGACCAACATACTTGGTAAACATACCCTTGTTGCCTGAAACATATTTTGCATAATGACAAATATGAGATGAAAGTTACATCAGTTGATAAATATATTTTCTCTGAAGTAGAATAGATCCATAATCATGGGGACAGCAAGACTGAAAGCTAAGCTACAGCATTCAATACTTATGTGCATATGTACTGCTTAGTGCTTCCTCTGTTGTTTGTAATCTGCCCAATCTGTTACATCTTATTAATTTGGAACAGCAAATCAACAATCACAATTCACAAAATCCTTTAAAATGTGTGCACTATGCAGATGAGGTCTTAATCAATACACTGCTAATGATTTATCAGTAAAAATGAAGGAAAGGAGAGAATTAAGAATGTTCTGCAAATTCAATAAAAGCTGCAGAAAAAAATAATTTTAGAAAATATAAAAATAAAATCATAATGCAGTCAACTTACTTATACCATAAAAGAAGTGGAAGAGAACTGGAAACAGAAATATATTTAAAAAGAGAACGAAGTAAAAAGCCATTAGCACAGATTGGTGGAAAAAACACATGCCAAATTCAACATACAGTGGCAGAACAACAACAAAGATGGCAGTATGTATCTACTCTTAAAAATAAAATAGGAACAATAACGGGATTATACATTGGTGCTTGGCAGAGCATGACAATAATTATAACAACTCCTCCTTAATGTTCTGGAACTATATATAGTTGGAGCACATCAAGGAAATGTTTCCATTTTTGTTACAAAACAACCACTTCAACAAATAAATCAAAACATTGTTGCAATGACAGAGCCGATAAACAACATATCAATAAAAGGAGACAACATATCAATAAAAGGAGAGAATGTAATTACACTATCATAAGTAATCATACTATCATAAGTAATCAGAAGTTTATAAAAACACAGTAACACTTCTACATTAACAAATAATCAGAACTTAAACAACATAAACAATACTCACCTTCATTGTACACAAGGAAGCAAAGTTATTAAACTATACTTAATCTAATATGTAAATAAACCAACAATTTTTCTGATTCAGGACCAAACCAATTTAATGTAAGCAATAAAAAAAATACTGATTACATGAAAAAATGCTCACATGCACCCAGAGAAAGGGTGCTTTATAGAAGAATTCTCAAAATGTTTTACTCCATTTTATTGATTTATTACTTTCTTTATTACTTTCTGAAAATGCATATTATAGTTAACTGAGGGTAAATAAAGCAATCAATTATTGCACACTCTTCAGCAGATATAAAGTATGTATTTTTTAAACACATCGATGTCTCATAATATTCATGGGATTTTTGAAACAGGTGTATCCAACATTAAGCAAAGGCATGTGCATATAAGAGAAAGAACAAAGAGAAAGAGAAAACACAAATAATGAGGATGGCACACTGAGTTTATGAAACTAAAACAGTGATGTCTGAGTATATGTGTAGGTTCCAATATGGCATAAGAGAAAGTGTAAAGCTGAAGTGTATTACATATTCAAAAAATGGAAACTCAAGGGTGGAATATCAACAATATTGTTAGGAAAAGGAGAGATTGCTACTCACCGTAAAGATGACCCCTTCAATCGCAGATAGACACAACAAAAACACTGTTACACTTTGTAGTTTCTGGCCAGAATCCGATCAGAGCTGTCGGTGGTAGCAGTCATGTGAGCATGAGGTGTGTTTTCTTGTGCAAATGTGTTAATGGTGGACTTCTGTATATGTAGCCAAATTGTTTCTATTCTATGCACAATATTTTGACAACTGTCCATGTTGTCTTCTTCATGAGCTACGAGTTGCACTGTTATGTGTACTCCCTCCCTGTAATCCAACCAGACTGTGGTTTCAAGTCACTATTTGTAATTGAGTTCAATTCCCGTTGTCCATTACAGCCTTTAATGTTCTTTCATTTCTCAGAGCTTTCACTGATATTCCATGAGACATATGTTACCTCAGCATTTTCTAGTTCTGGTTCACGATATCTGACAGATTCCAGACATCACTTCAAAAGAGCTTCTTCATCCCAACCTTTACATGTCAGCTACACTCTTGGCAGTTTGTTGGGAATGGATTGACAATATAGCATTGTCATATGCAGAATCAATACAGTTCAAAACGTCTGCCTACCAGAAAGTAAAATTTGTTCACTTGCACCAAAAGCCAAGACAAGATATATGGAACCAAACAAAACTTACTCTCACTGATTAACAGCTGGACAGGGACACACTGAAGATCCTTGCTAAAGGACTAGATTTTACACACAGTCAAAAAAGTCACCAACAGTACACTACAGCAGCTTCATGGAGCATGTTCCAGCTTTGCTCCAACAAAAGCAGCAGAAGAGGTTCGCTGCAAAATCTGTAGAGCACTTATCAAGGTACCAATACTAAGATCCAACATCTTCAAGATAGAAAGAGCAGCACTTTGAATTCTGCTGGAGGACAACAAAAATGTAATTCCGGTGACCAACAAGGCCAATGCTATAGTCCTAACATCATGTGTGGACTAAAATAAGATTTTCAATCTTTTGAATGATACTGCCTGCAGACAGCTAGACAGACGGTAATATTGGTGCACCTAGGTATCAGCTGGCACAATACCTGAAATGCATTCTCAATGAATACGGTGGACAGGGCGAACATCACATTCGTAACTCTGCTTTCTTTGTTCACTATCTCTGTCAACTGTGGCTGCAGGATATGGATATTTGTCATTATTCTGTTTGATGAAAAATATTATGAATAAACTGATGGCATGGTGATGAGTAGTCTGTTATCAACTCTTGCCACGGTGAACTTACACATGGAAGATTTTGAAACAAAAGCGCTAGGGTCTGCCGAGAATACACAGAGTGAAAAAACGTGAAGAGTTCCTGAAGCTTTTAAATTCTATTCAACCTAATAAAACATTCATCTTGGAACTTGAAAAAGATGGCTAACTACCTTTTCCTCAGAGTAAAGGACTCTGGTTCATAAAGCAGAACAGATTCAGACAAGGAGAGCTTTGTCAAAAATTCACACCACCTATGAATAGTGTTCTGATGGAATGGGTACTAAGATTTTCAAAGCGAGCAGGCATTGCAGTGAAAATCAAGAGCAGCTGAGAAAGAGGTTGCAAGTGAGAGAGAAAGAGAAAGCAAGATTCACTTATCTACCTTATGCTAGCCTAATATCCACAAGTATCTACATCTACATTTGTACTCTGCAAATTGCCTGTGTAGAGCACTGCAGAAGGTATGTCCCACTGTACCAGTTATTAGAGCTTTATCCTCTTCCATTCATATAGACCAGTAGACTCCTACAGAAACATGGCATCCTGTATTTCATTTCCATCAACAAAGCTAAAAAGTCTTCTTTGTAAAGTTAAAGACAAGCAAGGTCCCCGAAAGCCGGGTATGTACCATATTCAATGTAAATGGGGCATGTCTTAAATGAGGCATACAATCAGAATAGTTGAGGAGAGATGCAAGTAACATAACCGACACATCCAACTAAAGCCACCAAGCAAATAAGCTACCACCGAGCACTGCGTCAAATATAATCTACAACTTCCTCTATGAAATACTCACAAGACACCATACGGTGCATGGCAGAGGGTACCACATATCACTGTTAGTCATCTCTCTTCATGTTCCATTCGCAAGCAGAGTGAAGCAAAAACAACTGTCTGTATGCTTCCATGTTAGCCCTAATTTCATTCAGCTTATCTTTGTGGTCCTATACAAAATGTACGATGAAGCAATAGACTCTGTCTGCAGTTGTTCTCTAAATTTCCACAGTACTGCCTTGTGAAAAGGACATCGTCTTCCCTCCAGGGACTCTCATATGAGTTCATGAACCATCTCCGTAATACTTGGCACACTGATCGAACCTACTGATAACACATCTAGGAAGATGCCTATGAAACGCTTCAATCTCTTCATTTAATCTGATCGTGTGGGGATCAAGACTAGGACACATTAGCAGTCTGCACACCATCTCCATTATAGAAGAGCTACACTTTCCAAAAATTCTTCCAATAAAATGAAGTCTAGCATTCGTTTTCCCTACTAGCAAACCGACGAGCTCATTCCACTTCTTACCATTTTGCAATGTTATACCCCGATATTTACTCGATGTGACTGTGTCAAGTAGCACACTACTAATGCTATATTAGAAAATGGTAGATTTGTTTTGCCTACTCATCAACTTTAATTTACATTTTTCTACATTTATAGAAAGCTGCCATTCATCACAGCAACTAGAAATTGTAACTAAGTCATCTTTTATCAATGCCACAGTTACTCAATGATGAATGACGACACCTTGCCACGCACCACAGAGTCATCAGCAAAAAAACAGTACCGTATTTACTCGAATCTAAGCCGCACTCAAATATAAGCCGCACCTGAAAAATGAGACTCGAAATCAAGGAGAACAAATTTCCCGAATCTAAGCCGCACCTGAAATTTGAGACTCGAAATTCAAGGGAAGAGAAAAGTTTTAGGCCGCACCTCCAAATCGAAACAATGTTGGTCTACTGTGATATGAGACACAATTTAGGTAGAATAAATGATGATACAGCTACAGTAGTTTGGTTCGAGTCGTAAGCTTAGCAGTTAAGCTTTACCAGGTAGCCATTGCTATGCGTCAGGTGTGCTTCGTCTGGTTTGAATGGGTTGCTTATTTTTCTTTGATCTAATAAGTGCCATTCTCTTTGTTATAGGTGTTTACGTCACTCTAGGCTGAAAGTGCATTATTGTACTGTGTCATGTGTTGTTTGTCGCATTCTGATAGTAAGTGTTTACGACCTGTCGCCGCTCGCGGCATGGCTTGCTTAGGTGCACGCTACCGCCGCTTACAATAAAAATAAAGAAAGGAATTGTCTCATTAGCGAAACAATGGCAAGAGACTGCTATTTGTTGTTAATTATACTGGTGTTTTCTTTGATAATGATCAACAAGAACCAAATAATAGACTGCGTATGATAGATGTTCTGAATGACAGTTTAGCTAAAATTTTTCTCCGTCTGAAAATCTTTGCAGACGCCTCTTTTGTACATTACATTCTGCACAGAAATTAGTCATCTTAGATTTAAAAATCTAGTCAATTGCTGTGCTTCATTTCTGACTGTATCACTATTAGGCATCAGAATTATACGAATATAAACATGACATGATATGTATATTCTTCCGCATTTGCTGCTGTCTCACACTAGTTTCGTAGGTTATTAGGCAGACACGATTTAAATGAGATAGCAGCAAACACTAAAGAATACATGGCAAAATGTTTATATCCGTATTATTCTTATGTTGAAGAAAATACTGCATGTGATTCGCAATTCATAAAAGTTCCTATTAGCAACCATCTCTTCTCACAGGTAGGAAAAAATTCAGAACGTAGAGTTGGCCATATTGACAAACATCCCAAATAGTCTTGCCAGTCGGATTTTCGTAGTACATTGAAATGCTGCTACATTCGAAGATGAACAACACGGAATTTGTATTTACTTCGTTGGATAATGTATGAAAATGCAGTGGTCAAAACTCGGGGCGGAGAAAAAAGCTCGTCTTACACCTTTTTTTTAAAAAAATTTATTTTCTGACGCAGAGGTTTTGGCGCCAGTATTTATCTCTGTGCCTGCAAAGCATGCCTGTGTAGCGCTACATATATTCGACGGCAGAAGTTAGTTCTGGCGGCACCTACCAACATTTTTCAGAACTTCCACTTACTTTGCACTCGATTATAAGCCGCAGGCGATTTTTTGGATTACAAAAACCGGAAAAAAAGTGCGGCTTAGATTCGAGTAAATACGGTAAATTGCTGTTCACCCTGTCAGACAGATCACTTGGGTAAATAAAGAATAAGAGCGATCCTATCTCTCATCATCCATGGTTTGTAGGGTAACATGTGAGAAAAGAGCAAGCTGAATTTTGCACAAGCAACAGTTTCTAAATCCATATTGATTTCCCGGCAGAAGCTTTTCTGTCTCAGGGAAATTGATTATACTGAAACTCATAATGTGCTCAATAATTTTGCAGCAAACGAATGTTGAAGATATTAGTCTATTATTATGTGGGTCTGTTCTTTTACCTTTTATGTTTCATGAAATGAAACATGTGATCAGTATCATGGTCCAAATGCCAAGTTCCTGGGACAGTGTAAGTAAAGAAGCTATTGAAATAGAGATGTCATAAAACCTAATAAAAAAGGGACAGATGTTTCTATCTAAACAAGGCTTGGGTTCCAGCACTCAATTTATCAAGATCTCACCAATCACCACATTCAACAGAGCTTGAGGACACTTACATAATGTGTGTTTCATGGAATATCAGTGCAGACTATGAAAAACAAAAGAGCATCAAAGTGTGTCAGGAATCAAACTAAGTTATAGTGACGTTAGAGCAATAATGCTTCACAATCTGGTTGGAGTTCGAGCTGCAAATACATATAACAGTGTAGCTTGCAGCACATGAAGAAAATGACTGTATGGTGATTGAAATATCATCCAGAATATGGAAACAACAGTTCAGCTGGAAACATGGAAGTATGCCACTAATGAATACTCTCCCTCACACTTTTAAGTCAATATGCTGGATTAAATTCTGAACTTCTTTGAAGCATCTCATGGAGTGAGGGCACATGAAACTGTTGATGCTGACCCATCCGTCAGATGGTGCTATTCAAGAGGAGTGCAGTATGCAGTAGTACTAGATTTCTTTCTCTCCCTTCCCTTCCTCCATAACATCACAAACAAAGCTACACTGTATATAACCACTCATCACAATTATCCATACAACAAAGATACACACTTGACTTTTGTATGCGTGGTTAGAAGAAGGGAACAGTAAACCATCTCCACTGGGACCTTGCCCACAATGGCAGCGTGAGATTTTTGCATCTGCCCCCAATGCCCGTTACTAAAGTATGAGACTACCTGACTTCAATGCATATAAAAGAAAATCAGTATCTCAGATAAACATCAGTAACCATCTAAACAGTAACTAAAAATGTAACATGTAATAATGAATATCACACACACAGAAAAATCTAACTAACTGTAGCAACACCCATAGACACAAAAACAGGCAATAGCTAACATAAATTGTGTAAATAGTGATTTCTCAACAACAAGAGAGACAAATGGCTTTGGGGATAATGCGATAAATCGGGAACTAAATAAGAGGGAAAGTCATCCAAGGTTCCAGATCAAGAATATCTCTCTCTCTCTCTCTCTCTCTCTCTCTCTCTCTCTCTCTCTCTCTCTCTCACACACACACACACACACACACACACACACACAGAGAGAGAGACACACACATACACACAACTACAGTCTCCGGCAACTAAAACCACACTGCGAGCAGCAGTCTCAGTGCATGATGGGAGTGGCGACTGGGTGGGGGTAAGGAGGACGCTGCAGCAGGGAGGGGGAGGGATGGTATGGTGGACAATGAAGTGCTGCAGGTTAGACTTAGGGGAGGGGAGAGGTGGGGAGGGGACAGGGTGGGGGAAGTAGTGGGAAAGGTGAGAAATAAAAAGACTGGATGTGATGGTGGAATGACAGTTTTGTAGTACTAGAAAAGGAACAGGAAAAGGGCTGGATGGCTGAGAACACGGACTAATGAAGGTTGAGGCCATGAGGGTTACGGGAACGTAGGATGCATTGCAGGAAAAGTTCTTTCCAGTCTCCCGCCATGTCCCAAAGCCCCACTGTCTGACCACAGTGGAGCATTCCCCTTGTAACTCAGTATCACCCAGGACTGAAGCAACTGAATTACATTCTCTGCCAGAGCTTCGACTACCCCTCATCGTGCCCTGAAATGAGAAATCTCCTGCCCACTATCCTTCCCACTCATCCCACAGTGGTATTCTGCCATCCACTGAACCCACACAAAATACTCGTCCATCCTTACACAACCCCTACTCCCAACCCCTTACCTCATGGCTCATACCCCCATAATAGACCTAGATGCAAGATCTGTCACATACATCCTCCCACCACCACTCACTCCAGTCCGGTCACTAACATCACCTATCCCATCAAAGGCAGGCCTACCTGTGAAACCAGTCATGTGACCTACAAGCTAAGCTGCAACCACTGTGCTGCATTCTATGTGGGCATGACAACCAACAAGCTGTCTATCTGCATGAATGGCCACCGACAAAATGTGTCTAAGAAACGAGTGGACCACCCTCTTGCTGAATATGCTGCCAAACATGACATCCTTCATTTCAATGACTGTTTCATAGCCTGTGCCATATAGATCCTTCTCACTAACACCAGCTTTTCTGACTTGCACAGGTGAGAACTTTCTCTGCAATACATCCTATGTTCACGTAACCCTCCTGGTCTCAACCTTAGTTAGTCACTGTCCTCACCCATCCAGCCCCTTTCCTGTTCCCATTCCAGCACTACACAGCTGTAATTCCACCAACACACCCAATCTTTTTACTTCTCTCCTTTCAAGCTACTTCTCTCCCCCTCCCCAACTCTCCCCTCCTCCCTGTCCAACGTGCAGCACTTCACCGTCCACCATCTTCAACATACTATCCCCACCCGTTGCATTTACGTGTGCACGTGTGTGTTTTGGCTATTGTTGATGAAAGCCTTAACGGCCGAAAGCTTTATTTGTGACAGTCCTTTTGTTGTGCTTATCTGGGACTCACCATTTTCACTATATCATGAGTAGCAACTTTCCTTTTCATAATATTGTTACATCCCATCCTGGATTTTCCATTGTTTGATTTTATCAAGGATAAGTATATTTAAAAAGATAAGAAAATGGAGGCAATAAGCAATGAAAGGAAATTTGTTCCTAGGTCAGTAGTTGGAACCAACAAGGGGCAAGCAACTATCTGTGAAGTCCTGAAGAAAACTGGTGCCGACAGGAAGGATATCTAACTGCCAACCATGCAAGCTGTTATTCCACGGAAGCAAATGATTTCACAGGGAGTAAGGTCATGAGGAAGTGTCAGTAGAAGAGAATAGGAAACACTTTTAGAGATCGCAGTCATAGGACATGAATCAAAAGCCAAGGAAATTGACTAAAGAGTGCATAGTACTTTAGCAGGACACTGCACAGCTCAGCAGAGGAAAAAGAATATCACCTCTGTAGTGAACAATGTAAGAGTATAGGTAATCACTCACCATTCAGATGAAGTATTGATACAGAGATTAGCTAGTGAAGAACTAGCAGAATAAATAACCTGGTTGAGGTGATGTGTGATAATAAGACTGACTAATGTAGATTTCGGATAATGTCATTCCTCAAAATTAACAGGCTAGCACAAAAGGAATTAATCTCATTACTGCAGAACACCTCAACTAAATGGTGTGTGACCTTTATTTGTATCATTTCTAGATTCCGCTCAGAACTTTTCAGTTCTGAATGTTAGGTTCATTATGATGTGGCCATCATTTCATTAATCATCATAGTTATTGGGGTATTTACCTGAAAATAAGACACACTGTGAAATTAGAAAAAGTTTGTGATGAAAAATAGGGGTCGCTATGATTTTGTGTCTGGTGCATATTATATATGAAGTTTAGTATATATATGGAGTTTTTCTTTCGACTTGGTTGGAGATCTCTATCTGTCAGCAATCTCAAGAAAACTGATCTTATGTAACGCACTCATTTGTGATCGCACCACATCAGCAATAGAGCCAAAGTGAAATATACAGAACATTGCTCATGTTTCATAAATGGTTTGAGATACCAAAATGAGATTTTGGCAAATCATAACACACAAAGAGGAGAGTATTTTTCCAAATGGTTATTGTGCAAAACTTCATTATCTGTTATGATATTCCACTGAGTACAGACATTTCTGATGAAAGAATATAATTTTAAGGGCTATTGTTAGCTGGTGAAATGAAAAATGCTATGGGTTTTGGAACAACATAAGTGAAGTCATTACACATTTATTTTATACCGAGGATGTGGTTTTTCATAAAATGCTGACTTTACTTTTCCCCAGTTCATCATATAGTGAACTTAGTAAACCAGTTTTTCACAACTCTCTCGCAAGTATGTCTGCACAACATGTTAGTTAGGTTAGACTGTGTAAACTCAGCTGAGTGTTAGCAAAAGGAGCAAATTTTAATATGGCAATAACACAAATGTGTAGGTTTTACTCAAACTTTCCCACTCATGACTCTTCTCTGAAAGTTACAAATGGTTAATCAACCACGTGAAAATAAATCACTGCATTTTCAGCAGAATTCTTTTTAGGTACTAAACAAAGAAGAGGTGACGGATCTTTCTGAATGGTCACAATGCAAGTGTGGGTGTGGAGAGGCCCCACTTAATATTTACCAAAAATGTGAGTTTAGGCTTCAGTTTAGAACGGCACTTCCCCTCCAGCATTTGGCATTTCCTCTACAGCACTGTGAGTGACCCCCCCCCCCCCCCCCTCCATCAGCTGCTCTCCCCCCATGATTCCCCAGCCAACTGTGCATCTATCGGTTACAGCATTTTGTGCCACTATACCTGATATGTTCTAAAATGCTGCACATAAAAATGGGGTTTTCTGGTGGTCATCCCTTGGATTCTATTGGTGATAAAAATGTAGGGTCAAGTGTTTTGAATATCTCTTGGGCTAGGAATCATTTGTATACTCAACAGAAGGATCATCTTAGTGTCCCCACCGGATCAAAGTACGAATATTACGCACGTCCTCCTGCTTAGTCAAATGGAGCAAATTGGTCGGTTCTTTTTGCATTTGATGTGGTCTACAGTGGATTGATGGAACTTTGGAGGCAAAATTATTTCATGGGCTGTTCCTCCAAAAACCTTGAGAAAATGTGTCACTGTCACTGGTGAACCAAAACCTAGTTGCAGATTTTGAGACGGCTATATGCAGCAAATGGCTGTAATTTTTCAGACGTGTTCCTAACATCACGATCTCGAACAACCTTGAAAATTTTTGCGTGTTTCTGAGACACAGAGGTTCAAAGCTAGCCTCTAGTACACATAAAATAAGCACGTAAAATCCATTGTGAGGTAAAAACATAGTTTATAAAGTGATGTACCACAGAGAAATACACTGTAAAATGTCTTTGTTATCATCTGGAAACCCCATGTTGAAGCACATCAATTTTTTTTTCTCTATTGGAGCACAAATAAGGCAAATATGTTTCTGTTTATTTTAAAAGATTCTGACTGAAAAATGGGGTACCAATTGCCTCATTTTACCTTCCTTATGCTGAGAGAGAAGAAGACTGTGGCAGTGAGACTGAAAAATAATAAATACTGGAAGATAGTCGAGAGTGGTTGCGTTATAGAAAGAGTGCAGCAGACACTGGCAGTGTGAGAGAAAGAGAGCAAAACATAGTTGACAATGACAAAACAGTGCTAGGAAAAGAGTGAAGGAGACAGAACCACAAGGCAAGGGGGGGGGGGGGGGGGAGATAAAGAATAAGAGAAAATGGAAGTGGATGAGAGCCAGTGATAAAGAGAGACAGAGTACATGAAAATGACAAGGAGGGAGAGGGAGGGAGGGAGGGAGGGAGGGAGGGAGGGAGGGAGGGGGGGAGGGAGAGGGAGAGGGAGAGGGAGGGGGAGGGGAGAGAGAGAGAGAGAGAGAGAGAGAGAGAGAGAGAGAGAGAGAGAGAGGCAGTAGGAAGGAAGGAAGGAAGGAAGGAATGAGATATTAGCAGTAAGAGAGAACAAGAGGGAGACAGTGGGAGTGAGACGATCAGTAGTAGTATGACAGAACAAAGGAGATTGTGGCTGTGAGACAGGAGACAGTGACAGAGAGACACAAAGAAATAATGGCAATGAGTTGGGCTGAATGAATGAGTGAGTGAGAAAAGGCAACTGAGAGTGGACGGATATGATCGACTTACAGTGACAGACTAATAAGTGTGAGCGAGTTACAGCTAGGGGAGCTTGTGGGACTTTGAAGTGAGAGTCATGATAAAAGAAGCACGAGTATGTCAGCGTGTCAAGTTTTTGGGAAAGGTGCTGAGGAAGGCAGAATGAGGCAGCTGATACCCCACTTTTCACTTAGAGTCTTTTAAAATAAACATTAATATATTGGCATTTTTTTGTGCTCTAAAAGAGAGGTTTGGCAGAAGTTTCCTCCAGCAAATTCTCACTTTATTACTGATCCTATCAAGCATGTAAATGGATTTAGTCTCCCCAGAAAACTGAGGATAGCTCTGAATCAATTCCATATAGGGCATGAAAGGTGTGGTGCTTGTTTGTATGACTGGGGGTTCAAGGATGCTCTGACATATCACTGTGGGATAATTGTGCAAACTACACAGCACCTGATTGAGGAGTGTTTGTAATAAATTTCCTGGTGGCCTTTAAGGACTGCATTTGGTAACACCAAGATCTGGTTAAGAGACTTAGCTATTCAGCTACAAAATGTGTGTGTGTGTGTGTGTGTGTGTGTGTGTGTGTGTGTGTGTGTGTGTGTGTGTCTGTGTGACTGCGTGTGTGCGCTTTTTTTAAAATATTACGTTTGTTTTTATACTAGGTATATTTAACCATTTATATAAGAAAGTATAAGATAGTAAAATGACAATATAAATGTCCAGCTTGGCAAGGAAAGAATGTGTAACAAGATCACTGGAAACTATTCAGTTCACTGGAGAACTGTTCATGATAGAGAGAGATTAGTGGAATTATGCAGAGCATTCAGCCTGGTTCTAATGCGAGCTGCTTTCAAATGTACCTAGAAAATGTAACAAAACATCCAGAACATTTAAGCTTCTGAGGAATTTCAACCTAGACTCAGATCACAATATTTGAAGATCAAAGTTTGACTAATTCCAAGAAATATCAAGAAGGTTACTCCCAGAAAAAAATTAAGTTTGACAGATACAAGCTAATGAATAATGAGCAACCAAGAAGTCACTCACAAGTTGGAAATCTTAAACCCAGAGAATGAGAACAACTACAAGGGGTTATAGTCAGAGCAGCTAAGGAGGCTGTCCCACTCATCAAATAAAGATGACATTCTCGGCAGAAATGGAATTGCCAGAAAAATGAACTGAACAGGGTCAACTTCCTAAATGCAAGAAAATCACCTACATGTGGGGTAAAGCATGCATTTCATAAGAATCCATTGGTATCCTCTCCAGAACCTACAGTTGAAAGATTCCAAAGGGAAACTACCTCACAGTGACAAAGTTAATTGCCAGATTCTGGCAAGTTATTCTGAAACTATCTTCAACTGTGTGGCTCCAGAGGCTGAATTTCTTTATGAAAATAACCCAAACATCCATCCACATTCATCTCCAACCATGAACGAAGAAAACAGTAAGATCATTATGAAGGATAATGATGCAATGGGTGAAGAACTGATAATTGCTGGACTTTGGAAACATGCAGTGGATAATGCAATTGATAGACTTTTTGCAGTTAGAAATCTGGAAAAGCAGAAAACCAGTGGATGGCCATCTGCCACAATTCATCCACTACATAAGAAAGGTGACAGAACAGATGTGGACAACTACCATGATATCACTTCCCTGGTAGCAACTTACAAGATGCTCTCAAAAGCTCTGCACAGTAGGGCATAACAGCAAATCAATCCACAATCCAGGAATACCAAGGGATTTTTAGGAAGGGATGATCATGTGTTGAGAAGATTATGAATCTGAAGTCCATCCTTTTATATCTGTAACTCACGATCATGGAATTTGTGGTGAGTTACGTTGATTTCACGAAAGTGTAAAACTCTATTGACTGTACCATCTTATTTCAAATACTTGAAGAGTTTGCCTTAGATAAGACAAAAGTGATTATCCAGTAAACCCTGACCAACACTACACCTAAAGTGATGTTCAGAGGAGAGATGTCTGATGCCTTTCAAATCAGGACAGGCGTGAGACAAGGAGATGGAATATCATCTCTGTTTATGTTTCAGAAAAGGTCATCAGATCATGGCATAAAGTAGCATTTGCAGATGATCTAGTCACCTTTTTCGACTCCATAGACACTGCAGCAAAACAGCTTGAACAACTGAAGACACAAGCAGCAATGGCTGGGCTTAAAATATCCTTTGAGGGGGTGCACTCTTTATGACAAATGCAAAATCAGTGCCAAGAGAACTGGAGGTCGGACTACAGAAATTAAGCATGGAGGAAAGTTTAAATATTCAGGTGAATGGACGGAGCCTAACCTATCAGAGAAAGAAGCATTCATGTCATGCAGCAACAAAATAAAGTGGCATAACAACTAATTAAAGGCACCTACAATAATGGAGAAATATTCTTACATGCCAAAATTAGGCCTCTTGCACTGTTATTTGGCTGGAGGCTCTACATGCAGCAGAGACTTACATTGAGCAAGAAAGGTAATGGATAAACTTGAGGCCATAGAAGAAAAAAAAAATTCAGAAAAATCCTGGGCTCCACCACAAAAAACACAAGAGTACAGAAGGCATCACCACCACAAACTACATAACAATGTGGAGGAGATAATGACACAATGCAAATAAGAAGTATTGTCTTTTATGGCCATGTGACACCAATATGTTTGTAAAGGATATCTAAAAGGATATTAATCTACTTTCAAAATAGGAAAACCATAGGGGCATGGTTCACTGAAGTTGATAAAGATCTACAAGAACTGGAAATTTCGCCTACAGATATCCATGAGCATGATCTGCTTGAGGAGAAGCTACAAACACACCAAGGTTTCCTACAATCCTGGAGGTGAATTTTCTTTCCACATCATGAAAATGTGGTGGATCTAAAGGTTAATTTCTTTGCTGTTTTTGAGATTAGTCAGTAGTTGCTGGTTGGCTAAGACTGTAAGGCAACTCCTGCATGTTACCAAGATAGGTGGTATGTTTGTGCAATGAAGGCAATTAACACAACTTTTTTCTCACAATTTATGTAGAATATACTCTGAGTTCAAACACAATTAAGTATGTCAAACAGGATGACAACAATCATGGACCTCAAAAACATCAGCCATGCAAAGCACATCTAGTACTTTTCTCTCACTACATCCTAAAATCCATGGATCAAGGCAGTCAGATGGATGCAATATTTTTTGACTTCTGGAAAGCATTTGATTCAGTACCACACCAACACTTATTAACGAAAGTACCGCCATGTAGGGTACCAGAGTATGGACGTAGATGTAGACTCTTGGATATAGATATGGCGAATTTCACATGTACCATAAAGCAATCTACCATGATTGGCTTTTATGGTCATATATGCTGGGATATGTCACAACAGCTCGAGCACATTTGCTTCTATCAGTACTCAAGAGTAAAGTTCTTATTAGTTTCACATTTTTTTTTTTTTTTTACCATTGGATTACTTCTATTCCTTGTAATTATTGGCTATACTTAAAAAATATTGCAGATATTTGTCTGTTCGTAATGACTTTCACACTGTTTACTTGTCAATCACTACATTGGCACCCCATGTTTAACTATAAATGGGGTACACATTCCTATAAAGTAACTCATAACTGAAAGCATGATAATGTTACGATGTTTTGATGCATTATCATTACAACTGTGTTGTGAAAAACATCACAAAGCACATCAAAAGGTTGCTATATTAATACTTATTCTGCCAATGACAAGATATGTACAATACTCTGTCACAAATTTAATTTTCCAACAAAATGACTGAAATAATATTAGTCTTATTAAATTTCATTCATTGTGAAATTAATGAAAGAGTATATGAGTATTTCTACCACTCTAGATAATAAAAATGCTTTAGTTGTTACCTGCAGATGCATAGATCCACTGTGGCATGTAGCTTACATTCTAAATATTATTCAACAATTTTGTTATTTATGGCAGTATACATAAGAATTCATACTTTGTAAAAGTTGTCTGTAAGTAGGTATTGCATTTTCTACATTACCTTAGACATCTGGATGATCACACGCTATAAGGACAGAGAACTTTAGTAATGGTGTTTTTATTTTATTTTAAAATGTATTTATAAGCACTGCTATGAAAATACACTTTTAGTAACTGTTATAAAAATACATCACTGTACATATCATAGAAAATGTACTAATGTTTGTGAAAATTGTGGTGCCATAAAGAATAGTCAAAATAAATCCAACCTCCAAAGACATACAGAACAGCGTAACAACAATAAATGATTACGGTTGTAGACAAAACGTACACCTTTATCCGGCAGTGTGTTCTCTTGTGAGTGGAAAAACTGGTGCACACCAAGCTTATTCAGAGGAGGGGAATGTGAATATGTCCCACTTTGGACAAAGAGCATAACATTAACAAGCGAGTTTGAATGGGGGCATAATGGTCAGCCTTCAGGAATTGGCTACATTAAATAATGACATTTGAATCTGTACAGGAAATACTGCTATGAACCTTATGGCTGTATGCATCCAATTGATGCATGTAAGTCATACACAGCAATGAGGATGAACTAGAACACACGAGTCCCAAAGTAAGACAACCACAACCCTGGCTGGACACATAGCCGTAATAGACTCTATAGCTTAATTGCAGTCAGTGGCATGTTAATAAGGGCACTGTGGAGCTGGAGCACCCCCTATTTCCCCTTGATACTACTGAAATGAAATGACAGAGTGTCATTCCTCCTTTAATTCTTTCTTTATATTTGTTGAAGGTACAATTCTTAAGCTTAACCTGTTAGTAGACATCAGTTTACGAAGTTTACAAAGTTCAAATGTGAACTGTATACTTCAAAGAATATTGCTCCATGATGAATTTAACTTGTCATGTAAATGCAAATACGTCCACAAACATAGTTCAACATTTAACAAGTGTCTGTGGAATGTTATTTGTATGGACACCCCTAGTTACACAAGGTGCTGTTTAACTGTATTGTTTTTATTAACAAACCTGTATGGAATGTGCACATAATATCCACTATGCACTCAACAAGGACATGTGATACAGTCGTAATGGAACAGGACATATAACAACAAGATTTTTTTGAAGATGCGATGATATCAGTCTTAACTGTTGAAACTGGCCATTAGGAATAAAGAGTACTGAATGAATCCTTGGTTATTAAATGTTTCTTCTAAGCAAATATAGATTGCTCCTTCTGATCTCTAATTATGAGAAATTTCAAACATTTGTCTCTGACATTATCCCAATGTTCTTCTCAAGGTCACCACAATATGCCCACTCTCAAGAAGCATATGGAGTCAGCACTCCACATCCATTTCCACAAGTGGAACTTCAACATTTGGACCATTAACACAGCTCTAGAAAATTTCCAGCCTTTAAAAAGCAGCCTTACTGAAATTCAGTGGCTGTCTAATGCAGGTTGAACCACTGCAAAGGTAACAGCAGTTTTTTAATTACAATAATTCCAAAATTTGGTTAGAGCTTTTACAGAAGATTGATGCATCATTTTCAAAATTAGAGTGTTTAAGGGGAGTTAGAACGGGGAAATTTTTTTTCACTTTTTTGGATTTTTGTCTCACTATAAAATTTGCAATTTTCACAATAAAATGATTATATATATATATACTCACATGGGAAATATTTTATTTCATTTTTTGAAATATAATCTACACCGGTTAAAAAAATTAGAAGTTTTACGTGCATTACTTCAAGATCTAACGAAATCAGTAATTTAAAAAGAAAGATGATGAAACTTACCAAACAAAAGCGCTGGCAGGTCGATAGACACACAAACAAACACAAACATACACACAAAATTCCAGCTTTCGCAACCAATGGTTGCCTCGTCAGTTCTCCTTCCCTCTTTCCTGACGAGGCAACCATTGGTTGCGAAAGCTGGAATTTTGTGTGTATGTTTGTGTTTGTTTGTGTGTCTATCGACCTGCCAGCGCTTTTGTTTGGTAAGTTTCATCATCTTTCTTTTTAGATATATTTTTCCCACGTGGAATGTTTCCCTCTATTATATTGAAATCAGTAATTTTTTATATAGAAGGCTATCAGTTGCTGTGCTACAAAGGTTAAATTATGTGTTTGTATTGGTAGCACTGTCAGAAACAGTATCGTATCATTTCATAGTATGAATACACATTGCATGTCCAAGTGCTTACATTTTCCCGAGGAAAGGCAACAAATACATTGGTAAATGTCTCAAAAAGTAAAGAATGACACCAAAATGAAGTTTTTTTAAGAAATGTGGTTTTCGTGGTAATAGATTTTTGAGTAAAGGGATACATTGTGTTCAGCAAGTGGCGTGTGAAGTTACAGACAATGAAATACACGCAAACTCTTCAGTATCTAGAGAAACACCCATTAGTACTTCAGAGATTAAAATAAAATGTGATACACAGTTTTCTCAAAATGAAAGTTATGTAAATGGTAGGTTAGGTTATATTCTGATAGATTTACACATCCTAACAAGGATGTTAGGTGAATGAGTGTGTTGTAAAATATGTGGAGGGCCAAAGTTTACAAGAAGACAGTGAGGTATCAAATGGACTAGCCAGGAAACTTATCATTAATTGTGCCAGTTGTAAATATGCTAATTCATTTTGGAATGCTGATAAGTGTAAAGATAATTAATTTGAATCAAATGTTAGTTGGTTTTATGAATTGAGAGCTATTGACAAAGGACACAGTGCAGCAGAAACAATGTGTGCCGTGATGAACATGCCATGCCCACATTGTAAAATCAATAAGTATGCAGGATTTATTGGAGTTGCTGTGGAATCTGTTGCATGTTAGTCAATGAAGGGTGCTGCAAATGAAGCTGTTGGAATAAATGATGGTATGACTGACATACCAGTAGCTTTTGATGCATTTGGCAGAAGTGCAGCTACAGTTCTATGAATTCTGTTGCTACGGTGACCAGTGTAGATACCAGAAAGACAACAGATTTCCAGATTTTAACCAAACATTGTTATAAGTATAAATCACTGAATGAAAAATGGCATATCTGTGACAGAAAATTATGAAGGAACACGTGGTGGTATGGAGGCCTCTACAGCTATTGAAATTTTTAGTCTATCTTTGAATGGAAGTGGAGTGTGTTACACCAAGTTCTTTGGTGATGGAGACTCAAAAGCAAATAACAGTGTAGTGGTCGCTCAGCCTTATGGTTTGAAGATTATCACAAAACTGGAATGTGTTGGTCATGTCCAGAAGAGGATGGGCACCAGGTTGAGAAAGTTGAAACAAAGTCTGAGAGACAAGAAACTTTCTGATGGTAAAACCGTAAGAGGTAGGCTGACAGACAAAATGATGTATGAACTACAGCAGTATTATAGGATGGCCATTAGAAATGATACTGAGAATTTGCTGAAAATGAAGCAGGCAGTATGTGCTAACTTCTTCCACAGACTATCAACTGATGAAAAACCAGTACACCCTTTGCCCTCCTAGACCTGATTCATAGTGCAATTACTGCAATGCCCAGTACTCAAACAGTTCATACTGCCATAAACATTTCACCCCAGCAGCAGTCATGGATATCTTAAAATCTATTTACAGAGACCTGGCAAATCCTGAATTACTGAAGAAGTGTCTGCATGGTCAGACTCAAAATCCCAATAAGTCGTTCAATAATCTTATATGGACTTGCTTACCAAAAAATATTTTTGTTGGAATGAAGACACCGAAGTGGGGGGGTCAGTGATGCTGTTATTGCTTTTAATGATGGTAAGATTGGCAGAGTGAAAGTGCTACAGCGTATGGGAATTAATCCTGGAGCAAATTGCATCAGAGAACTTGAACAGGTGGACAAGGTTCGCATTGATAAAGCAGAGTATGCAGCACAGTTGGCCACTAAGAAGTCCAGAAACAAGAAAAAACTTTGAAAAAGATCAAGAGGGTGATATACAGTATGGCACAGGGTGCTTCTGAGTGACTAAAAATCAAAAGTTGAGCATATATTAAGTGAGTTACAGTCTTTTGAAACTTCAGAACCCGTTCCCGAAATTTTACATTTTCTGTTGCATTTTTCCCTGATTCTCAGAAACCACTTCAAGTAGAGTATTCAAATTTTCAGGGAGTAATAACATACATATCCTCAGTCTACTGAACTAAAAGAAGAACATAATGTTATGTATAATTAAAATTATTTAGGATAACATACAAAAAAGTACACAAAATTTTAACCATGTAATTAAAAAATTGTATTTCGGAAAGCAGTGGCTGAAATGCAATTATTAATTATTCCAGTTCAGCAGACTCAGAAGGTACAGATTAATGTCCTGTAAAAGTTTCATGTCAATGGCTATAGTGGTTCCTGAATTAACGGGAACCCAAGTCACTAAATTTAACATTGTCAGGATAATGCATTCCAACTCTCCTTAAAGTTAATTTCTATATATAAAGGCAATGTCCTGACTGAGTGAATGACTCATCAACACCCAGCCCAAACCGATAAGGACAGAAACTTGAAATTTGGAGAAGGTGTGGAACTTACATTGTAGGCATTTTTTAAAAAAATGAATTTTCAAAATTCTGACCCTTAGGGGGTGAAATAGGGAATGAAGAGTTTTTTTGAAAAATGTCACTATTAAGGCAATTTTGAAGCTAGGCCTATGAAAATTGGTATTTGGTTTCTCAGTGAGAAATAAAAAAATATGTGTTCCAGTGTTTTCACAAATTTAACCCTATGGGGGTTAAATAGTGGGTGAAAGCTCTTTTTGAAAATGTATTATTATTAAAGAACTACCGAAGTATTTTGAAAGCCACATCTATGAACGCTGGTCACTGACCTCTCGCTTACAAATACAAAAATCAGTGTTTTTGGACACTGAACCCCTAAAGGGGTGAAATAGGGGATGAGATTTTTTTATCAAAATATTTTATTATGAAAGCATTTTTAGCTGAATCTATGGAAATTTAAATTTGGAGTCTCAGTTAGAAACAAAAGATACATGTTTAACAGTTGGGGGTTGTACATTTTCTTGTACAAATGAAAACAAGAATGGATTTCCTTTTTAAATGAATAGATCAAGCTCGCATTGTAACAATTTAGGTACAGTAAGGAAAAGAATGTCTGATTTTGTTCTGTTAGAGTTTTATCAATTTTCTCAATAAGCTTTCTTTTACACGTTTTTGTTTCCTTTTACACATCCTTAAACCACAGGGTAAAAATTTTCTGGATCAGTTCCACCACTGGTTTCAAGTATGAGCTGCCACTACCTGCAGCAATGGTTCAACAATGGAGCACTGTAATAGGTGTGTCATAAACTAATAGCTTGCATGGTAACACACAAACTTCCCTCGTCCAAAAACTACAAATGTCCCAGACTGCTGAAGTGAAAGCTGTCATTGATTTGATGAGTGGCTGAATGTATTGTTGCCAATTAACAATTCACCCTCAATGAAGTATCAGTTCATCCTTGTTCACAACAGCAGTCATATACAAGTTCAATCCTACAGTGGACCACAATCCAGCAAGTCTGCATAGTTAGACAGCACAACAGAAAAATGTCAAATATAGTGGTCTCAAATGCCACTAGATATAAAATGTTGACTATATATACTGAAGAGAAACATGAACAGCAACAGCCATATCAGGCAGGTTTTGGGGTTCAAAGCACTGTCTCTACTTTACACAACTTTAAAGGTCATATTACAAAGGGCACTTTTAATCATCTACAGCAAAAATATACCTTCCACTCCCAGGTGGTTCATATCTCCCAAATACATCTTTGTAGAGATTGCTGAATAGTAAGAGCATGGACCATGAACATAAGGAGTAAAAGGCAGAAGTGTGTACTGTCATCCCCCACAGAGCAGCATGTCCAACTGATGAACAATGAAAGTCTCCCTCAAATTGCCTTAAAGGGTTGATGTTCTTTGCGTGTATGCCTTACCCTCTAGTTACAGAATGCAGGTTACTTTGAGCAATTGAGAAAGTAATTAAGAAATAGAACTTACTTTCTAGTGGCATAGTACATATTGTATAGGTAAGTGCATTTGGGTACCAGTCATACAGCTTACAGATGTTAGCGAATCTGTAGGCTGAGACAAAAATGTCAGTAACAGTGGACTAAACTTACATCAGCAGTTACCATTAAAAAAGATAGTGAATTAGTTTGGTTCAAGCTATTATCCTAACACTTCCTGGCCCCATTTGGAAAGAAAAAGGCACGTATTTCACAAAGATGATAGATGGCAATGCTTCTCTGGTCTACATGTTCACTTAACCATGTCCCCACAAAATGGGGCTGAAATGTGTTCAATTGGCAACTTGTTTGTCACAGTCCTCCAGAAAAAGTTTTTAATTCTCTGCAGATCTTAATACAAACCGTGTGAAGAGAGGTTCTCCAGAAGCATATTGAAAGACACTTTGGCTCCATGTCGTGGCAATGAAAGACTGATTGTATCATGAATTTTTCAAAGCAGAGATCATACGCATTCTATTATTCCTACAATATAACAGAAGGAAAGTTGCTACTCACCATACAGCAGAGATGCTGAGTCGCAATAGGCACAAAAAGAAGATTCATATAATTATAGCTTTTGGCCTTACACACACACACACACACACACACACATAAACGCAACTTGCACACACGTCTGTAGTCTCAGAGAGCTGAAATCACACTGCCTCTCTGAGACTGCAGACGTGTGTGCAAGTTGCGTTTGCATGAATGTGTGTGTGTGCGCGCGCGCATGTGCGTATGTGTGTCTACTGCTGACAAAGGCCTTAATGGCCAAAAGCTATAATTGTGTGAATCTTTTTGTTGCGCATATTGTGACTCAGCATCTCCGCCATATGCTGAGTAGCAACTTTCCTTCTGTGGTATTACATTCCATCCTGGATTTTCCATTGTTTGATTCTATTATTCCTACATTTTTGTGCTGTTTTGTATGTAATATACTATTTAATATAAGGGGTAATCACAAAGTTTCCCTTTGGGAGCCTTACTATAACATGTATGCAATCAGCGAAACTCCAATGTGGATATATAAACACCGACATGTAGGGAAGGGATTAGTGGGCTGTTTATGCCTTTCTGATATGCATGCGGTAAATGCGAAAATGTGAACTATGGTGACATTATTACCAAATGCAACAAAACAGAACCAAAATGCTGTCATTCTTTTCATGGCTACAGCAGGACAAACAGTGGCAGACATCCACTGGAGAGTGGAAAATGTATGTGCAGCACGTATGTCGAAAACCACCATTGTGGAATGGTGCGACAAGGAGTGCTGCTGCTTCATTGTAAAGCTTGTCCCCATATAGCAAATGTCACAAAACAGAAGATGCGCCAACTCCAGTGGGAGACACTCGAGCAGCCGCACTATAGTCAGATCTTCCCCCATGCAGTTATCACTCCTTCCGTCCCTTAAAAAAGGTTTTGCAGCATCAACAACCCCCTTCAGATGAGGATGTGCAGCAACAGGACATGGTGCTTTGCCAAACGTGTATTTTCAACCTGGTGCATCGGCAGGATGATTGCCTCAATGCTCACAGCAATTATGCCTGATTAACACACCAATTTGGGATTGTACAACTTTCAAACAGAAACTTTTTGATCGCCTCTTATATTAAGTCACATGTATGACACATCACTGTTTGCAATTTTCACAAACTTTAGTGTAACAAAGTAACTGATAGCCTCATAATTTAGTATAAATTGTGAAAAGCACACAACAGACCTTTAAACAGATATTCTCATGTTAGAAACTTGTTACATTAGCAGTGGCAGAATATGGCACAAAACTGAAGCTGATAAAGCACAAAAATCTGGCACGAACTAAGTAAATGTTGCCAGCTCACACTAATGTACATTTCTAGAAATTGGTAGATTGAAGATAAGCAGTTACAAGAACAAAATTTCAGTTATTACTTGCATGCACAATTATATAGTTCAAGCACAAAATTCAATATCAGTAGCAAAGGTGTGCAGAAATTTGGGTAGGCATGGCCACAAGTAGCAATGTTATTCGCAAAAAGCTGTTCTTCAAAGATTTTAGCAATAAATTACCTGGAGTATGATTTTCCAGAAGAAGCCAAAGGCGAGAATGTCACTTCAAAAAGCTGATCCATTCCTTCAATATTTGTTACAAAATAAAGAAATTTCTGCTTAAATATCTCAACTGTATGAAGAAGAACTGCATTATAATCAGCTTTTCCATGAGCTATAAGATTCAACTGTTCTTCTACAGCAGATCGCATTGTGGGCAAGACCAGCTCCGGATCAATCTAACAAAATGGCAAAAATACAGATAGCTTCAAATATCATACTGTGCTTCAGTTTTGTAATCAGATTTAAAGGCTTCAAAAACAAAAATGCATTCAGCCAACAACAATGAAATACAAACAAATAATATAAAACTGTTAAACACGTAATGTTAAATTCAACATCACATATTGGAGTCCATACAGCCAAAATGAGATGAGACTCCAGTTTAAATGAAACACCACACTTCTCTCTTTTTCTGATACAGGCTGCAAAATGCTTAGACTGCTTTCACAGAATCAATATACCTAAATCACATTCAACAGAATTAATGTTCAGTAAAACACATCACTCTGAGAAATCAGCAATATTAGAACAACATCTGTTGGCTTGCAGCACCTCTCTGCCAAATTTCAAGATGTACATCAAAGTTATTTTAATTTAACAAAACAACAGTCTTTCAGATTTTGATCCCAGATGATAGAAGTTTGAGTTCACAAATCTCTGTTTCCAGTGAGTATTAAATGAGTACACAGTGTCGTTAAATGGCAGTGTACAAAAACAGCTCACAGGAATATCTTTATGGATACTTTAGACCCCCTCCTTTTCTATCCCGCTCTGCAGAAATATAGTACCATTTATGACCATTCACAGCAGAACAAACAAGTGGTTCCTGTGGTCAGTGAACAGATGATCAGAGTGAATAACTGGCTCGGAGCAAAGTCTAGAGAGTAGGAAAAGCTGTTGGAAGTGTGCACAACCAGTCCTCGTAGCAATCTGAATCAGAAAACATAAACATAGACAATGTTGATAACTCTACCATCAATGGCACGTATTGAAGGGTTCAGAGAGTGGTTAGAACTTCTGGATAAGTGCAGCATTCTTGCTTCAGTGGATGGGCTCATGTAACAGGAGAGTGGCGGCATCCTCCACAGGAGCAAGCTGAGGGTGTGATATGAAGCTCGAGTATCTCTGACCTTTCCCACTCAATCAATCAATGCATATGATGACAACACTACCTGTTGCCTGGAATTGAGAGAATTATTTAGTTAACAAGATCTTCTGATCATCCTGGCTGCTATGAAAGTCTTAGCTCATAAAGATATGACAATATATTGAATTGAAATATTATATGACTTAATGACATGCAGTTTTCCTGATGACTGACACTGGAATCTGTGTAGTTGCTTTAAATGAACTATTCATGCCATATTCTTTCAGAAAAAGAGAAATATTTTAAAATGTAACATGAATTTAAGTATTAAACAGTCTTATCTGAAAGTATTTGTCCAGAATGTACCCACATATGAAAATAAAATGTCGATAATGAGTGGCATAGGCAAGAAGAGAGTAGAAGTTGGAAAAATGCTTAAGATTAGAAGGTAGATTGAATAATTAATGAAGAGGTACTGAATTGAATTTGGGAAAAGAATGTTATGGCACAATTTGACTCAAGTAAGGGATCAGTTGATAAAACACTTTCTAAGGCATCAAGGAACAGTCCATTCGGTTATTGATGAAAGAGGGGAGGGGGATAAAAAATGTAGAGGGAGAACAAGTTTTGACTACAGCAAGCATGTACAAGTAGCTATAGATTACAATAAATATGCAGGAATGAATAGGCTTGCAGAGGATATACTGGCATGTAGAACTGAAATCAATCAAAGCCTTTGGACTGAAGACCTCTGCCACAACAATGTACTATACAAAGAAAATCAATCTTTGTCCTCTATTTGAATTATTACTCATGATTTTTTTTTAAATTTTTTATGTTTGCCTTATTGGCTTTACATTTGAAATGAAGATTCATCTTGTTGAGCAGGTATAGGAAAATGGATCAGTTGTGAACAATGAATAAGAGTTTTGACATTTGCACAAGGAATGAAAGGTAACCACAGAAAAATTTGAACTGAAATGTTCAGACAATATTCCAGACATACTCCTGAATGCAGTATCATATTTTTCCTAGTACTGTTTCCTGTTCATTAGGTAAAGGCAAACACGGTCAGGAGGTTGTGAGTAGTTCGTTAATTGTTTTGATAGCACCCATACAAAAAAATCAAAGTTAAAAAAAAAATGTTTACACTATCCACTTATCAACATATGTGTGTGGGTTTAGATGCAGGGGAGGACGAAACTGAGGAATAAGCCTTATGAAACCTTAAACAATAACTCTACTATGACAAGAAATCGAAATTGTAATCAAAATGGCAGTCTGTTCAAAAGTGAACACTGTGAAAGCAAAATCTGCTACTGAGTAATGTTTCATATCATATTGTGTTGATCCTGGCCCCATTCATTGAAACAAGCTCCCATCATCCTCAACATCTTGTCCGCAAGGTGGTTGTGATGTGGCTACCCAAGAGTGTTCCACTCTTCAATAGCAGCCCTCCTGAGGTAATTCACTATATCAGGAAGTATACTGTGAAGACTAATAAGTTTCAACTTGTCCCAAGCATCCTACATGGGTTCATGTCAGCAGGTGCTGTGGGTTGTTCTATTCAGTTGATTTCTTCCTCCTGGAGGAAGGAGTGCACAGTGTGCTCATGCTTTACCATCTTGAAACATTAATCCATTGCAAAAATGCTGACTGCAGGATACTGCACCAACATTTCACAGCCTTCAAATTACTGCCAATAACTGATGAGATGCATTCATGATACTGAACAAAAATATGACCGGCTCACCTCCCTGCTGAACCAGTGGGCCTGCAAAGCTGAAATACGCACTGATCCCTGGCCACCTCCACACTCTTGCACAACAGTCATCGGACATCAGACAAATCCTGCACTTGTCAGTGAAGAGGGTATCACTAATTCAAGTTCCATTTCAGGTGTTGTCTTGCCCACCTCCTTCATGAACCATGGTGTTGGGGCATTTTGTCTCTCATGGCAGTTGTTGAATTTTCAAATAACATCACAAAGCCATGCACTAATTCGACATGCAACTTTCCATGCTGACAACAGTTCTTGTCATAAAGTGACAATGCACATGTGGTCTAAGGTTGAATTGACTCCTCAAGGCTTATAGGAAGACAAGCACTGTACACAGACTGCTTTGTACCATTCACAATTGAAGAGAGAATGCAACCCACCGAACTACTCTGAGAATGCAGGTTGCTTTAATCTCAATAATGCAGGAGTCAGTACATAGTAATTTCCTGTGGTTAAAAGAATATTGAGAAAGCGGTTATCTTTTCTAAACACACACACACCCACACACACTTTATCTACATCAAATCACTCTACACTGAAATAAAGACAACATATATCTGAAAGACCAGTCAATGTACTTAAATTATTTCTGGAAGTTTGACAATAGGATTAACATCCACCCATCTATCAAACTTTTTTAATTAGGAGAAATAACACCATTTCAAATTTACTGAGGCTGTGGAGCCCAGCCAGAAGAAAATGATAGGTGTACACTCGAGCTTTCTTCCCCCCCCCCCCCCCCCCTTTCCTTTAAAAAAAAAAAAAGACCTGAACACTTTGAACAACTAGATATATGACATTCATATTCATAGGACATGTACATTAGTATGCTCTGCAGAAATGATTAGCATTTGAACCATGTCAGAATGCGGGTGCAAGATCAACATTGATTCATGGTGCAACACCACCTACTGGTATAATGTACCTGCACCTTGTTGTGACTCGCCGATCATTCAAAGCGCCGCCGCGCAATTACGCGCGTCCTCTACGTGTGGCACTGTCTGCCAGCCATGTAGCAGCTGCGCCACCAAAGCGGCCAGCCGAGCAGCGGCCGCTAGACTGGGACTCAGTGCTCATTCAAATGCTAACATGTACACATGTCTTGTTTGTCAACTTACACTGTGACTTATATGTGTTGTGTCATTCTGAAATATATTTGTTAAACTTGACGTTATAACACACCTCTCATTGTCGCCATAAACTGAAGGTAATGGATCAGTGTGACTTGAGCAGAGGCACAGGATGCCTCACAGACATAGCACAAACTGTACCTTCAAATCAGTGAGTTTCAAAGAGGGTGCATTATTGGCATGAGAGAATGTGATGCATCCATTCAAGAAATTGCTGCTTGTGTAGGATAAAGCCTTTTGGCAGTGCAACCGGTGTGAGCAGAATGGTTCACGGAAGCTCATAAAACACAACAAGATGGGTCAAGTCACACCACCCAGATAACCCTTTCCTCTGACCTCCCAAGGAGATCGAAACTGCAGGACAAATCTGCATCCTCCTCAGCTCTGGCATAACAAAGGAATAGTGTAACATGTTGTACACTATCAGGAGTGGCAGTCTACCACCATTTACTATGACATGGGTCACGTGCATGTCATCAACTTCTCTGCCTACCACCGAGTGAGGTGGCACAGCGGTTAACACACTGAACTTCCATTCAGGAGGATGACGGTTCAAACCCACGTCTGACCGTCCTGATTTAGTTTTACCGTGATTTCTCTAAATTGCCTCAGGCAAATGCCAGGATGGTTCTTTTAGAGGACACAGCCAACTTCCTTCCCCATCCTTCCCCAATGACGCCGCTGTTTGGTCACCTCTCCCAAATAAACCAACCAACCTCTACCTATCTTTGACAAATGTGAAGAAACATGCTAGATCACAATGGTGTATGGACTGATGTCACAAGGGACAGGAATGGCATTAGATAGTGCTTTCGGATGAATCCAGGTTCTGTTTGTTTGAAAATGTGGGCCACATTTTGGCTTGCCGCAGACAGGGGCAGTGGCATCACAGTGACTGCATTCGCACAAGACCTACATCGCCAACTCAAGGTATTATGGTGTGGAGTGCTATATGGTACATCTTCAAATCACAGATGGTGCAAGCCCAGGGCATCCTTTCTTTACAACACCCCAGATACCATTCTTCAGCAAGACAATGCATCACCAGACTTGTAGCCAATTAAAAATGTGTGGGATATGGTAATATGACAGGTGCCATGCTGTGACACAAAGCAAACCATCACACAAGAATTTTGGAACCAGCTGAACGCAGCATGAATAGCTATACCACAGGATGCCATTCACGCCTTATTCATGTCGATGCCATCATGCATGGAACAAATTATCAGGGCGCATGACGGACCCTGTACTTACTATGCAACAGGAAACATACTGAACTGAGGTGGCTGAAATGCTAATCATTTCTGCAGAACATACTAATGTACATGTCCTATCCCTAGTTGTTCAAAGTGTTCTATATTTTTCTCAACATGATGTACTTAATTCACATTCTCTGTTCAGTTGTCAGTGGTGTTATCCATAGCAATAAGTTATTTTTAATTAATATTCAGTAAATTTTTATTTCTGTTTAAAAATAATGAAGCCTATATCTGCCTCATAAGCAAATACATTAACACGTTAGTACCACACTGGACACAGGTATTTGGCTTGGTTTTACACAGTGGCATTAATTTTTTTTTTCTAAGTAAACTTATTATTTTGGTGTGACTTTGGTTCTTTATGCTCTAACTGCATTACATAGATCTCCCCTCTGACAGTGGATAGTGATTCCAGCTTCTGTGCAGACAAATGGGGGTTGCAAAGTATGATCCAGTCAATGTTCAGATCTGGTAATTATAGGTAACATTCATACAAGTACAGTGTGGTTCAAAAAAACATTTACAAACTGACATGGCACATCTGGCTTACAACAAGGATCAGTAATTACATAAGAACCGGGTGTCACAAATGCCATGATAGGGCACTATAATCACAATACAGTTGGCATCATCAGACAGAAGAGGTTCTGAGAAGTTTGGAAGGTAGGAGACGAGGTACTGGCATAACTGAAGCTGTGAGGACGGGTCATGAGTAGCGCTTGCCTGTGAAAAGCAAAGGTCCCGAGTTCGAGTCTTGGTCTGCACACAGTTTTAATCTGTCAGGAAGTTTCATATCAGCGCACATTCGCTGCAGAGTGAAAATCTCATTCTGGCATCATCGGACACTGCTTAATTGTGCCATACATTCTCTGCATCAGATTTCAGAATGATGGAGCCCCTGCACATTTCAGCAGAGAAATGAGGGTACATCTGCAAGCAAACTTTCCTGGCCACTGGATTGGTCACATTCGGCCAGTCGCATGGGCACCACAATCACACACTCTGTTTCCAATCAATTTTTTCCTGTGGGGGGTATCTGAAGGGCCTTGTGAATGAAACACCTGTTATATCACCGGATGACCTAATGGGCCAGATTGTTGCAGCACCAGCAGCAGCAGTATGTCTTCGAGATACACCAGGTATCTTTGAGAGGGTGTGCTGTTTAATGCAGTGTCGATGTCAGGTGCAACTCGATGTGTCTGCACAAAACTTTGAGTATCTCTTGTAGCGGGCATCAATTGGCAGCACGTGACTTAACAACTGTAATAACATTTAGTAGCCCCAGATGGCCTCTGTGACCTCTGTTTCCTATATGACTACTGATCCTTGCTGTATGCCCAATGTGGTGTGTCAGTTTGTAAATGTTTTTTTGAATCACCATGTATAGGGCTCAATCATATGTTTAGAAGGAAGCTGTCCTTTGGATCGTAACAACACAAGTGATTCAAACTAACAACAAAATGAATATGAAGTTTCAAATGATATTACTATGATGCTACTTGTTACATTGTACATTTTTCTAATGTTTGCAAATGTTCAACAATTTCTGAACAATGTCATGCTGTCCTTATATAAATTATCCACACGTTTGTGCCTGTCATTCTCATTTCAACTGCTACACATATAATGTCCAATTAACACATTTTACTCACACCTAAAATTGAAACACATACACAAAAATAAACATTGAATTTAAAAAATTGTTTCAAAAGGAAGCTGCAAATAAAGAGTTTTTGTACTTATTTCAGGTTTTCTCTTTTTTAAAGTAAACTGAGTGCAGTAGATCAGTAATAGATATACACACCTTCTGATATCCATGTACTAACACAATTCCAAGAGGTGTAGGGATAAGCCTGCGACCAGTTCCCAAAGATACATAATTACGCTGACAAATGTTGTTGATGTGGACAGGAATAGAGGCATCTGTGCCAATCCCATGTTTCTCCATCAGAGTAATTACTTCCGCTTCAGTCAAATAATCAGGTGGGCATGTTTGTCTCTCCACAATTTTTGCCTGAAAAAAGAATAACAGGTTGCACTTAACTAAGAAATTTACAACAGTTAACATCTTTCTAACTCCTCATTTTATGTATTTTCTGTCACTGCTTGGTCACAACACTGATTATCAATATCTTCTCAGTGTACAAATTCCATTACTGTGACTAAATAAAAGGGTGGTTTGGTTGTTTGACACTTTTTTTTTTTTTTAATTTTATTTTTGAAACATGTTCAGTGGTCTATAATATATATTTTGTTGCTTACTATATTAATATATTTCATATATGACAACATTAAAACAAAGAAATTTTTCAGTGTGGTGATAACTCTTAATGAAATTTACTCTCCAGATTTCTCCTCTGAACATGAAAATATTTCGTTGACGCCCACATACATAGGGTGAAACAGTCATCGTAATAAGAGAAATCAGAGCTTGCACAGTAGATTAAAGTGTTCATTTTTCCGCATGCTGTTTGAGAGTGGAACAGTAGAGAAATAGTGAGAAAGTGGTTCGACGAGACCTCTGCAAGGTACTTAAGTGTGAATTGCAGAGTAGTTATGTAAATGTGATGAAACAGTCCTGAACACACTTAAACATACTTTTTTCATTATTTTTAGGCTTAAAACAACTTTTGGTGCAAAAGGTATGTGTTTTAAATAGTTTTTCATTTCACTTGCAATTCTGTGTGGAATAACATAAAAAATATGACATCCTGGACTGTATAGAATATGCACAGTTCCATTGTGGCACTATGTACAAAGGACCACAGAAAATTGAAAGTGGAATAAGGAACTATTAAAAACACAGATAATATGTGCACCCCAAGTAATTAAAAAAAAAAAAACTGTTTTACGCATCATCGTCATCTTCTCTTCAGGTATTAGGCAAGAATTGCCTGTTAGGGTACCCATCTCTGTTGCAGCCTTCCTCTGTCTGTTCTCCCATAGTACTTAAAATTTCTTGCCTTTAAGGGAAGTCTCTCACTCTCCGTCCTTTGTAGATGTTTGTTCCATGTTGTTCTGTAATCTCTAATTTTATCATTGAGGCTAAGGGTTTGCAGTTCTTCTCTAATATCTTGATTTCTTAGCCTGTCTTCTCTTGTGCATCTCTAAGGAATTTCATTTCTTCTGCCTGAATCCAGCTTTCTTGCTTCTTAGTAATCACCCATGTCTCACAAAAAGGCTAAAAACCATGTCATTATGTACTTAATCTATAAATCTAGTAAGAAACAGAATATGTATTAGTAAGTGAGAAACCCGGCACTGCCCGGGTATTTATTTATACCTGTGCCTGATATTTCATATACGTGGGATTTATTTTTGACTTATAATGTTTGTAATAGTCTGACTGGAGACATGAATGAAGGGCTTTTTTTCTTCATTAACAAGGGAGAGAGCCATGTAGAATTGCCTGTGTGAGAAACAATTAACACTATGGTCCATCCCCACAAAATGCAGCATCTATCCTTGCACTTTAGTTATGGTCATGGCATAATATAAGCTCACTAGGAATTGTACATTTCTTGAGCAAAATGGTGAAGAGGTAGGAGGATGCAGGATCGGGGCTATAAAACCTCATTTGCCTGCACAACTTCCTGTTAAAATTTCATCAACTTCTATGATGTCACATTTGAGAGAAGTAACTGCAAATCTCTGAGAGTGAATGGTTCTGAAGATCAGACTTACATCACACCTCGCTTTCTGAAGGAGTTTCAAAAGAGTAAGTTAAAGGCCTGATTGCTCAAGCCACAGTAAATCCCACCTCACAATCTTCATTGGATTCTTGAGACCACACAGTTCTCAGCCTTTTAACTGTTCTGGTGCATTCACAAAGATGTAACCATTTTCTAAGCATTTTTATTTGTAAACAAAACAAAATAAAAATGTAACAAGTAGGAAACGTAACAAGTAGGCACCCAAATCGCATAGCCAACTTATTAAGTTCATTTTTCCTGGAAAATAGTGTAAATAAAACCTATCCAAAGAAGCAAATCAATGTTGTTAAGTTTTTAACACAAAAAGCAAAATCAGCAAATCCATAAATCCTAGCAGAGTAAATTAGCTGCTATTTTGAATTTTAAAGATAAGATTGTTCAGCTTAATTGTGTCACTGACATAAACTTTGGAAAATACACCTGTCAGTGAGTTAAAAAAACACTAATAATGCCATGTACTGGTTCTTCAGTGTATTACACAGTGATGATTAAACATTTGAACTACCAAGCTAAGCACACAATTTTAGAAAAAATGTAAATTTACGATTTTTTAACATGTTTCAATTTTGATGAAACAAATTCTATATTTTGCACTTTTACAATTTTATTATTAGAGTAGATAAGCCACCAAAGATACTTGAAATGCAACCAGCAATCAAACAAACAACATTATTTAGTCACAGCGACAGAATTTATTCACATAGAAGATATTAACAGTTCTTGTAACTGCCAATTAATTTCTAAACTGCTCCAATTTTCTATGTGGAAGAAAAGTACCTCAATAGTAAATGGATACAAAGTCTTACATCATGTATTGCAGCTTCTTCACCAACAGTAAAGTCAGGGATAATTTCATCCTTTCCCAAAGCCTGCCAGTGCATAATAGTTGTGTAACCAGGATCCAACAATGTTTTCCCAGTGCAGGTGAAAATTTCTGTGCCAATAGAAAATGCCACTGTTGTGCTTAGATATTTGCAGTCACGTGAAACCTGAAAGATATATTTCATTAAAAAATAAAAATTAGCAGTAGCTGTAGGTATCAGGACTTGCATACAAATTGTGTGTGTGCACATGTGTGCATTTATTTCAGACCATTACAGTAACAGGAAGTATTTAAGGCAGCAATATTTAATGAAATCCTCCTGGGCTAACCATGAAAAAGTGTTGGATATCATTATCATTGCAGACACAGCCATTATCCAGCTAGAAGAGTATGTCACTTTGACATCAATAAAATGCGCAAAGAAATGGACTGGTAGACATTCAGTAGGTATGTTCTGTTCTGTGTTAACTCAATGGATATCACACGTAAACAATCATAATAAGCTCTGGCTTGTGACATAGCAATCTGAATAGGTTCTGTTTGTCACTGCCAAAGCCAATCTGGAACTTGTCACTGTCCCAGTCAACATGAAACTCAGACTACCATCACTAACGCTAAAATGAAATCTGTTACAATAGTTGAACACAACTGCATGCCATTTGTGCGTCCAATTTCTTCTTTCATTACAGCATAAGAGATAGGCTGCATAGTGACACAGAGTGGCACCCAGCAACCATCAAATGATTCCCAATAGTCCTCTCTGGCCATCTGGATGCAGCAGTGATCCTAATTTGTACTGTGGTCACCATGTGATTAGTCTCGTGACACGTGTCGGGTGTGATTCTTTATACTGTTGCCATCCAAAAACAGTACCACAAGTACGAGCACCACCTACATCTATTCTGTTCTATAGTTGTAACTCTTATCCAGTGTGTTCTTCTTTCTTTATTGAATCATCCACCTTCTCACAGACCCACAACACACTTTCGGTAAAATTCAGTTAACGACACTACATTTGCTTGTTGACACAGTCCTGGCATGTCCACAACATTTTACACCTCTGTGACTCAGTGCACTAGATCACTACTACAGAATATCAAATACAGCTGTTACAGCTTCAGTTTTTTTTGTGTTCTGTAAGAGGTTCCTGCCCCACTCATACAATGGTACTGCCTTTATCAGTGACTTGTGCAAATATTGTTTTTCTATGCCACATATTTAAGATAATCCACTTTATCAAAGTAGGATTGGAGGTACTTTATATACAGCAAGAAGAGGAGAGAAACCAGTATCAAACGATAGGGCATCGAACACCTGAATCTTACTTTAGCAGTGTCCTTTTGAGCGGCATTTGTGTCCCACTGCATAAGGCAAGAAAGTATAAAGTGAGATAGATGCCAGAGAGTAACTAATCCTGCAATGTTGCAGGCAAATGTGACAGGCTTAAACTGAATTTAAAAATGCTGTCCTCTAATCCAACCACCAAATAAGCGATAACTGAACGCATGGCTCTGTCATCAAAGGAAATATTTAGCACGATAATGGAAATTATAGAATGATAACAACAACTGACGTGTGTGCATTTATGTGCAGGTGTACACACAGGGAAGGGATGGTTGCGTGCTGGTGGTGAGGGAGGGCGGATGTGGAGAGAGGAGGGGGTGTGCATGTGTGTGCACAAGTGCATGTCTGAGTTACAGCTGTTATGTACAAGCACATCCCCACATCTATCTGCAAACACATCACACTGGACACTTTGCACTGGATTTCCAATCCAGTACAACTTTAATGTTCTTCAGCACCTTCCACATAAACCTGATCTTACCTTGTAATTCAACTTCATTTCTACAAATTAAAGTTTAGATGAAAATAACTGATTTCCTACAAAGGACAATCTGCTGCAGACAATGTAAAATGTACAACTTCCAGGTAATATGCAGGGAAAAGAATGGACTTCCTTAGAAAGGTAACATGATGAACATGTATATTGGAAACCATTTTACAAGAAGCAATATCAATCAGGCTGTACTATAAAATTTTATCATCATCTTTTGTGGCTAGGTTGGTTTTATAAGTTTTTTGTGGAAAATAATAAGCAGAACATGCAACATAATACATACATTCTTATATAAAAGTAAGTAAACAAAGTTATAAGGCTAACTTACAGTAGCAATGAAGTGCCTTGTTATGTAATCATAAAGTCTCCACGCATCATTGTCCAAGTCGCCCTTGTTAGCCAGTTTCATGGGTGTTATTGGGGGATGGTCACCAGCATCATGGCCTTTACGAGGTTTGTTTATGCCATCCGCCAGTATTTCACGAACCTCAGCTCCCCACACTGAGCTGTGTTGTTGTTGCTTCAGCACTCCCCTGGTTTGTAAAGATATACACGTAGCGTTTCAATATTGCTTCCACTGAGTTATAAGACAAAGTTGGCAGATAACATGCTTATACAACAATTTTTTTATTACTGTTGTTAAAGTTATAAAATTATGTTTGGGGGCATATCTAAAGGAAGCTGGTGCCGTTTAATGCCACTCACAACTCTGTACTAAATTTAACAAATAAATATATTCAGATCTTACTGCTAACAGTGAATATTCCAGATTGAGACATTTGAGGCTGCACTGGAGAGCTTACTGAAATGAACATCTGTGTCAGGTTCAAAGTATGTCTTGGTGTGGGACTTAAACATGCAAGTAATGATCTGCCAACTGAGAACTTGGCACACTTCACATATTGAGACAGTTCCATCCTATCATTAAATTTCTCCTGCTGCTGTTTCTTCTATAATAATCTACCGTTTTATTTGTAGCCCTCAGATATATCATTCTGAAATTAATTATTGGTGTGTGGTTAAGATATCTGCCATCATACTATCTGTTCTAATACTAGACTTGCAAGATTCACAGAAATAGTTATGTGGAATTTGGAAGAACAGATGAGAGTTGGTACCAGATTGAAACTTTGATTAATCTAAGTTTTATACCCATAGACTAAATGGGCCCATGAAAGGCACCAGTTATAATTCATGTCAAACAATTTTAAACGATCAAAAAGACTTGAAGTAAAGTGTTGTTGCATCTTTGCCAACAATCAAGTTTTGTAGAGGGGGAGTAGTGACAGTAAAATATTCAAACACTAGTTATATATTCACTTGATAAAACATTCTCTCTGATGCTGTACTGACTCAGTACAAAAGTTAGTTCTGAAATTTGTTAACAGAAGACAAAAGAAATGCCACCTGCCAAATAAGCTATGCTCCTAAGGGTTTGTCCCCTAGTAACCATAATCATCAACAAAGTAGCATGTGAATATTCTGCAATCTACTTCATTTACAAAGAACTTAATCTTCTTCTCACTTCTTCAAAAGAACCACAGTGTTGAACCTATTTCCCAGAAGTGTACTTACACATTTATTACACCCTCTACGTAGTGAATAGAAGAGAAAGTGTGCTGGCTCCCCTAGTTCACTGGAGCCACCATGATATTTTAGTAACACTTATGGCATTGTGCAACTCTTATTGCTTGATGAACCACATAACCTGCCTCAAGATAAATCAACTTTAATTTGCTGAGTCCATTTCTAGAAGCTTTGGCACATGTTGCTAATCTGACTGAGCTTCTGTGGGGATATGTAGAGCAAACAGTATTTGCTTATAGTTGCTAGTTACAAAACTCTGTCTGTGTTATTTTGCTCCAAATTTCTAGCATTTGGTTTATGTATGTTAACAAGCATTCACTTTTAAGGCCCGTTCACATGCAACGATCTATCTGCGCAAATGTCTGCGCACATCACATCTGCGCAGACAGATCGTTGCGTGTGGAAAGAAGATTTGCACCAACCTGGGGTGTGTGCAAACCTGGAAGTTGGAGTTGGAGGTTTGAGCGAAACCTCTCAAATCTGTGGGTTCAAACCACATCTGCGCAGACAAGTTGGAGCGTGTGGACAGGAGATCGCCGCAAATCCGGTGCGAAACAGCTGTTTGCTCAGTCTAGTGTTTGAATTTGTGCGCACAGGGCATTAAAATGGCTGATAACTCGTCAGTGTTCTTGAGAGTTTGTTAGTGAATTCATTGAAATATATAGAAACCACCCATGTTTGTGGTAGATTAAAGTAAAGAATATAGTGACTGACACAAAAAGACAGCACCATACAATGCTCTAATTGAAAAATTGCGCGCAGTTGACGCCTCGGCAAACAGAGAAACAGTAATAAAAACAAAAAAATTCGTTGCGAACTGTTTACCGAAAAGAGTTATCCAAAGTTCAGAAATCTAGAAGATCTGGTGTAGGAGTAGATCAAATATACCAGTTAACGTTATAGTATTTTGATCTGCTTGGCTTTCTTAAGGTTCGCCCTGCAAATCTCGCAGTAAATTTACGTGAGAAAACTGCTTTCGCTTTAGCAGCCACTGTCTACACCATTTTGACTGCTTTCTCTGTTTCCTGCGGTTGGTCTGAATGTTTTTTGCAACACAAGTTGCGAACACAGACCACAACAGAACTTCCTCCATTTCTATATTTCAAAATAACTGAATTAAATTTTTGACGTTTACGGGGAGCGTAGTCGCTTGCCACTAATTTCTTTTCTACACCGACAGATGGCGGGCGAGTACTAGATTGGGGTTTGTGTCGTGTGAACACACCACATTTGCAGCGATCTTTTGCATGTACAGACATCTGCGCCAATGTCTGCGCAGACAGATCATTGCGTGTGGACCGGGCTTTATATTCACAGTTTTTACCAGATGACAACAACAGTTTTACAGGCTTATAAACACATGTAACTTGTGCAAACCAAGGGCATTTATTACTGATGGAGGATTGTTGCAACTCAGAGAACTCACGATGTTGAAATCTCATTCAAATGGTTCCAATTGAAGTTTAACTTTTCTTGTTCGAAAAATTCAGCCTGCCTGAGCATTTGTATTTTGTTGTTCCCAAAAATAGTTGCCATCTACCTTCACAGCATTTGTATTGATTCCACAAGGGTACCTGATACCCTTTACTAAATTTATGAGGTGTGTTTATAACAGAATAGCAATAATTTATATTTGAGATAATGTTCATATCTCTTTGAGCAACTTAATTTTTAGGAGTATGCTGTAGGTAAGAAACTCATTATAATACAGCATTCACTTATTATGGTATAACTGGCATCTACTTAACATTGTGTCAACTGTGAATGTCTGTTTTTATTAAGTTTAGGACATCTAGGTCAAGGAGATCTGAACAAGCAATCTTTCGTTAAACCCTATCGTGTTGAGTTTCAAATAACGCAGCTGCTCATAGTTCATTTGATTCACGCACTAATATTTGTTTATACAAAATGGATGGCACCTCGTGTATCCTCTGTGACTGTCACAGACTGAATCGATTTTATTTTGCTGTTTTTGCTCTTTTTTATTTAATGCTTTTTGTTAATCTTAAAATAATCTGTATATGTCAAAACTGAAAATATTTAATAATATTTAAATGATAACATTCTGAAAGAATGAGAGTTTAAATATGTATAGATGAGTAGCAGGTTTCAAAGCAATGCCAGTTACGGAAAGATGGTTGTGGCTGGTGGATGGCATAGAAGGAAGGAAAATTTGGATATAACATACCATCGACATGAAGGTAATTAAGAAACTCTGTGCAAGCTCAGACTTTTCCAGGAATATGGAACAAAATTGGGTGTGTACTTGCAAAGGAACCATCTCATCATTTGCCTGAAGCGATTTAGGATAGTCAATGCAGATTTCAACTGTTATCCTCCGGAATGAGAGTTCAGTGTACCAACAACTGTACTGCCTTATTCAGTATGTGCATAGCTGGTGAATTTGTAACCATGGTCATACAGACTGTTTTCCAGTGTATTGTGGACTGTAAAAATAATGGGCAAGGTGCATTTAAATGAACATACCTTGGATTAATTTTCTAAGCAATATTATAAAGACTGTGATATTGGAATAGTGCAAAGAGATATGTCTATTAATGAGACTGTTTTCAAGGGACTCTTTTTGTGAACTAATGAACTGTAGAGCAATGTGAAAGCAGTGACTAAAAGCAGAGGTCTAGCAAGTGAACTGATTTTAATACTGAGCACATACTGTGAACTGTGCACCATATGCAAAAGCTACACCGTTCCAGCAATAGTCACAAGTGTTTATTGCATGCAGTGATGTTGGCAAACATTACATCTTTCAAGACAGACTGCATTTGCTCTGCATTGCTGACCACCAGTGCTTAAAACAACATGTAAATGGTGAGTTCTTTTTACTGGAGCTTCAATCTATCACTTTCAAGATGAAGGCTGCATTGGCATTGTTTAACAAGGCTCACAGTTACTGGAATATGTTTGCGGGCCATCAGTGTGCAATAATTAATCACCATTCCTCATTGTTGTTAACCACTTCATATAACATAACAACAAAAGTGTATAAATAATTTTTCCAAGAACTGCAATAAAACTGAATTCACTGTGTAAAACATTTCACAGCAAAATGTAAATGCAAGTAGTATCTGTTTGCGTTACATTCTTTTAGCACTTACATGCATAGCATATTCTTAATTCTTGAAGTAATACGAAGCATTTTCTTTAATTTTGCTGTTATGATTTATTACATGTAAATTGATAATACTACTGTTTATACAACTGCTCTTTTTTCTGTAGATTTGGAGACACACTGCAGTACATTATACAGTATTTTATTCAAAGTGGTAGTAAAATGTGAGCATTTAAAGTGTTCACCATCAAGCCAGTCAACTCTGACCAGTCGGAGCAGAGTAGGTAGACTTTCAGTACTAGACCATTTATACAGGGGGCAAGCTTTACATCTGACAGTGGTGTGTGAGTAAAGTCTGTTTACACATAAAAACTGTTATGTTATTGTATACCAGAACACTGGAACAACTTTTCTGCTTGTGGGTGAGTATTACTGATTATTCTACTACAAGTGAGAGTATTATTTGGTTCATTCTGGAACAGTCAAATTTTAGAAAATGTTTTAGTTATTCAAAAATTAAATGCAATGGATATTTTTACTAATTTCATTGGTGGGTGATCAAGCTTCTTTGTTTTTATTTAACATTGTTCACCAGATTTCACTTTTATTTAACAGTTTGATTAAATTTTGTTGAATTTTTGCTCAAACACTATCAGTACTGCCAGGGGTATTAATTAAGAAAAAGGGGAGGGGGGCACAATCTTGTTTTTGCTGCATGTCCTATGCTGCCTGTGTTAACACCCAGCAAGTCAGCAAACTTCCTCTCTTCTACACACCACACCATGTATCACTACAAACAGTGACACCTAGGTTTTTGAGATATATCACTGACTCTAATCATTTACAATTGTTACTGTACTTAAATTCCACACAGTATTTCTAACTGATGATAAGCACTAAAATATATTGCATTTAGGCAATGACATTGATTTGATGCTTTTGATTGCCCTGAGTATCAATTTGGTGTAAATATTCTGGAATTTCATACAAGTTCTCATGATGTGACACCACGCAATAAAAGACAATGTAACCTGTGTAGAGTCTTAACCCTCTAGCAGGCGTGCCAATTTTCATAACGTGTGTGTGTGTGTGTGTGTGTGTGTGTGTGTGTGTGTGTGTGTGTGTGTGTGTGTATGTGTGGTGTACTTTGTACACATGTAAGGAATTACTGTCTTTATGTTACAAAGGTAAACATATATGAGCAAAATCACAGTTTAATGAAACAACAATAAACTAAGCTTAGATCATGTGAGCTAAAGCCCTGTTTAAATAAGGAATAATAAAGTAAATTTTCATTATATCACCCTGTTGCCACAGACAGGTGTTACCCCACACTAATGACCGACCTGAAGCATTAAAAAGTGTAGTCGCATCAGATCCTAGCCAGCCACTTATTCGACTACTAATTATCTTATAGACAATTGCCTCATTGTGGGAGTGTGCTCCTAGCTAATAATTTCATGCAGAAACCATAAGTTTTTTCTTGCCCAACTCACTGTTTATTTGCTGCTCACTTGTGAGCAGGACAACACAATTTACCACTGTATTAGCTGAAAGTAGTAATGAAGGAATAGGTATGGGTTCGCAATTGTGAAACAACAATGATATGGTGCAAAATAATTTTATTTGTGGTTGGCGTACTTTATAAATAGGTGTGCCTGTTTGAGGGTTAATGAATCACTTCCAAGTTCCGATTTTCCTTCTGCCTATCTCACTGGAATAGAACTTGAATAGAGACTCTCCCTTCTGCATTCAGTCCAACTGTTTGGGCATTTAGTTTCCATAAGTGAGTCTTTACATTTTACCTTTAATTATTTATCTCCTCCTTGTTGACTCTCACAGAACTCACATCTGACTTGTCCCCTGTACTCATTTTACCATTTGAATCAATGTGTTTGCCATTATGAGCTGTAGCACACTCACTGATACTGATACTTTTCCTCATCTTGACTTACGTTTCCATGCTTTCACTCTGCTCCCAATTATTTATTTTTGCTGCACCTCTCTCACCATCAAATATTAATGAAGTGAGAAAGAAAGAAAGAAAGAGAGAGAGAGAGAGAGAGAGAGAGAGGTGTGTGTGTGTGTGTGTGTGTGTGGGCGCGCTACTAGCATTATCAAAATAGTTTCCCTGCTTGGTAACACAGGCAAAAACTAATTTTACCACATTTTTGAGGTCACTCCACACAACACATTACCCTTAAGTTATTAATCTCCATTATGTTAATCTTTACTTGAGCCAGTGTGTGCAGCATGTTTTTATAGACATTCCCTTTCAGACAGCCCCACAGGAACAAGTCTGGAGATGCTAAATCAGGAGAATTTGGTGGCCATAATCCTTCAGAGATGATTTAATAATCCAAAAAATTCACACGTGAAATGAATCGTTTCAGTAGATATGTGACAAGTTACACAATCTTGCTGCAGCCAACAATGATTTTCATCTACTTCAAGAAATGAAAAACTGCATAATGTTATCTTGTTTCACAACACTGTTCACAGTAGTATCAAAGAAAATATGGCACACTATCCAACAGTGCAGTATGGCACACCACATTCCAATTTGCTGATGATGCAAGGCATTATCACAAAAGACACATGGATTTTCAGTTGATCACATTCTTGTTTTGACTATTCACATGCCCACTACAGTGAAGAAAGTAATGTATAGTTCTGTGAGTCCATGGATGTCAACAAATGATAAAAATCATGTTCAGTACACTAGACGCTTCTTTTATCTAATGGCTTCAATTCCTGCACACAACAGATGTGATATGCATCACTATCTAAGCAATACCATACAGACTCTGAGACTGTATAGATAGTCGCTCGAACATTTTGGAGGCGAACACAGCAACAAGTCACTCACCTCAGAAATTTTATCATCTGTCAAAATATGTATTTTCAATCTTGTTTTCTCCTGGATCTGATGCCTGATGGCGTGTCTTCTTTACCAGTTCTGACTATGGACTATCTCACCATCTCACCTCTCCCTCCAACCTCAAGCTCAGCATTCCTCCTGATAAGGCTTTCACAATTTAACTGCTATTTAATTTCTTCTGGATACACTATTGCAATTTCAGATATGTAACCATTGTCAAGCAAATCTACAGTTAACATATGCATTTCAGAATTACTACATAATTATAACATGACTATTTACACTATAAAAAGTCGTACTGAGTATAATGTCAACATAAAATGCAAAATCAAACTTTCAATAGTGTTCCCAGAAGAAATAAATAAATAAAATAGTGAAAGCATTATGATTTAAGATAATTCTACATGACTGTGACTCTTTTCAGCTTCAAACAAAGGGATATGCAAGTTCAAGATGGTATACTGTCCATTGCTAAAAATGCAAATTGTATCTCTGTAAACCAACTGCTTAATCCTGCTCAATTTTCCTAAAATAAATATTGCACATAGTTTTTGTAAAGGGAACTGAAGTAAGTATTCTGGTGTCATAAACCTTAAACTGGTTGCCCTTACCATATACATATACTTACACAAGGTCAAAATTCTCTGGGTACTGTGTAGTCTCTGTTCGAGGATAACTTATGTACCCTTGAGTGTATAATTTCTCAGCAATCTGCATAGCATGATGAGGCCCAAGACCAAGCCCAGAGCTAGCTACTCTCATAAGTTCCACAGTGTTGAGTGCCTGTGGTCGAGCCTTAACCTTCTCCTTCTTTGTGATACTTGTTACTCTAGAATGAATCACAAAATTCATATCGTAAAACACTGCTCCTACAAACAAGAATCTGGGGCAGTTTCTACATCTAACTTGGACAAAACAAATAATTTACCTATATTAATGAATATAATCTATTACAAGAATTGTAAACAATTTTTCTGGAAATACAGTAGTATCTTTCATTTTACAGTTAATGTGGTAAAACATGAAAAAAGTGGTGAAAGCATTTTCAAATACTGTGTACCTTCTCAGTTTTTTATATTAAATTTCTTGCAATAATGAAATAAGAAGAAATACTGACTCACTGAAAGACCAAACAGTTTCTTAAATGGTGTTACACACAGTAGACATGAATACAATATAATCAATATACGTAACTGACATATCTATAAACACCTCAATTAACAGTGAAAAACACATATTGTCATTTATTTGCCATAATTACTCTTTCTCCTAATCTTCCTTGTCTCATTTATTTTCCTTTACTACAATATGAATTAGAGAGGTGGTGTTGAATGGTAGAAACGCACAAAAGTGTACTTTTATATGTGGTCATCAACTACTCAATGACTGCGTTATGTGGTGAGTGAAAATCTGTCCTTATTCATATTGTTGTTATTCCATCCCAGATTTGTTTTCCATTTCTGCAAAAGAAGTATCTACTGTCACTTGAGTAGTAGTAACATATCAATATTATCTGTGCTTCCTGACTTCTAACTTGCAGAATCTTGCAATTGTCTGAGTTCAGAAATAATCGAAACTTTAAGTTTTCCAGTCAGTTTGTATTTACTCAAGTTGTCTCAGAAAAGAAAAGAAAAAAGAAAATGGTACATATAGTTTTCAGGCGGAAGCCCACAGCATACAAGTTTACATTGATACTACTGGTTTGGATGTTTCAGCCAATATCCTCTATTACATAAATTAATCATACAACTATGTATTATATTTTATAATCATTTGAAGCTGGCCAATCATACCTGAAAGTTTGTTATGAGGGGCAGTCAAATGAAAATCACTCTACACATTCTTCTAGCATGGCACCACAATAAATGTGCAGTGCTTTAAAAATACTTTGCAGACATTGCAATGTGCCATAATGTCGAAACACCCAGGAATGCTGTCCAAAAGAATCATCGTGTTGCAAGATGACACCCACCCCCACACAACCAATCAGACAAAGGCTTTGCTTCAGCAATTTGGTTGGGAAACACTGCAAAAACCTCCATACAGCCCAGATCCTTCAACAGGTGATTTTCACATCTTTGGCAACCTGAAGAAAACCATGCAAGGACATTGGTTTCAATCAGGTGAGGAAGTGCAGAAGTGGGTGCGGTTGTGGATCTGTCAGCAACTGACCATGTTCTATGAAACAGAAACTGGTCGCCTCATCTCTCAGTGGAATAAATGTCTTAATTTGTATGAAGATTACTTTTGAGTGGAACCATTCCATGGTCCCACTATGGTGGATGTGCAGTTCTCACTCAACTGCCTCTTATAATACGAAGCATTTTACTATGAGTACATAAGGTTTGGCATGAAGATAATTACCGATGAGTCATTAACTCATGTTGTATAAGACGGAGAAAGAAATCAGCTGTCCCCTTGTACAAAGAACCATCAAGACCTCAGCTTTCCGTCATTTAGCAAAACAACATAGAACCTACATCAGTATAGATGTAACATATCTTTTCCTCGGCACTATGTGTTCACTATTCAGTCTCCTTGGCCAGTTCCTGGCTTCTGGGGGAAGGGATTATTATTATTATTCCCCCCCCCCCCCCCCTATATGTAGATGGTAGTCCAGTCTTTCCATAATCTCCTAAATGTGTTGTGGGTGGAACTTAACAAGGCTGGCTTACAGATATGTGATTTCCCATGAGGACCAGCACTTTCTGATACCTATTACAGAGAAAGTTGTAACAGTCCTGACAAGTAGCAGCACCTCACAGAAGCCTTATTAGTGGTAGACGGAAGTGGCCAATGAGAATGCCTACATTCTGCTGTCAATTATAATTGGCTAAAAATGCCTCATGGTTAAATAATTTTATAGTGCAGTCTGGAGATTATGAAATCGAGGAGTTGACCTGCAATCATTGCGGAGTGCAGAAGTGCCCTCTGGGTCAGAGGTGGGGTTTCCATATCTCAAAAGTCAGAAGAAGGTGATCCTTTGTGACCAACCAAGTTATTTTTTGCAGAGTGGAAACTGAGAGATTCTGAAAGTGCTACTTCATGTGCAGTCATCGATTTTGAATTCAACCATTCCAATTTTTTAAGCGAGTATTGCCATTTTGTGAATGTGCAGTTGCTCCATAGGTACAGACACTAAAATAAGTAGTGTAGCCAAGTAGCTACGTGCATGGTGATGCTTTAGTGAACGAGGCACATTTGTCGAGGTTTTAACAGAAAACAATTCCCTTTTGTTTGTTTGGTTGGTTGGTTGGATGAGTAAAAAGACCAAACTACTAGGTAACCATTCCCTTTTTCCTTGAACAGACAGGTCTACATGACTGTACAGCAGAGATGATCTACCATGCAAAACCCAGAGGAAGAAAATCCCAAGGTCTGCCAAAGGTCAATGAAGGCTAGATAAGGGACAAAAAAGCAAAAATGGAAAAGTAGGGAGAAAGGCAGGTGAGATGCCCCACCTAGGGAGATGCTGGAAGCCCCCGAAAGGTGGTAAAAGGCCCCCTCATGAATAAAACGTAAACGAAGTTCGCCACTGAGGCATCGTCTCCTAACACAAGGGGTAGCAAGTCAGGGAAATTACGAGTCCGAGGCAGGGCGGCGAGGTTGGGACAGTTCAGTAAAATGTTGACCACTGTCAAACAGGAACCAGAATGACAGTGGGGTGGGTTCTCACAATGCAGGAGAGTCCTTGTGGGAGGACTGCATGGAAGACCTCCGCAGATTTGTAGTCTCCTGTATCGTCTGTGGTTGTTTGATGAAGCCAGAGTGAGCCATTCCATATCTAGATCCCTAAAACCTGATGACATAATATCAATGAGACGGCTGTTTCCATAATAGCAATATCAAGAGTTGACTTACTTGGCCAGGCTATCAGCAGGTTCACTCCCCATGATACTAACGTGGCCTAGGCTCCAGACAAAGGTCACTGAATGTCCACATTGTTCAATGGCATACAGGGAATCCTGGACAGTCATTTCCACAGGATGACAAGTGTAACACTGGTCAAGAGCTTGCACACTGCTCATTGAGCTGCTGCAGATGAGAAAGGACTCACCCGTGCAGGAAAGAATATGCTCAAGAGCATGAGAGATGGCTAACAATGTCACAGTGAAAACAATACAGCAATCTGCACTGGCAAGGACTGCAGTTCTCTATGTCCCACTTGAGTATAAGCACAGCCTACGTGACCTACTGAGCCATCGTGCATACTACTTCTGTACTCTGGGATGTGCCAAGGATGGAGAAAAAATGGTGGGGAGAGCCTCAGGATGAACGGGATCTTTCAGGCACAGGGTAAATTCAAGATCAAGTTTTTGGCAGGAGATGCACCAATAAGGTGTGAGTGGACCCATAGGAGAGGCTGTAGAGGAAACAACTAGCGCTAAGAGAGAAGGAACCATCATGGATTGAGTTTGTAATCCTTGGTCTGAGCCACTGTTGTGGGATATGGATTTCCATGTTTGGAAAGAGGAGACTGTAGTTTGGATGCTTGGGAGAGCTGCAAATGTGTGTAGCTTAACTGACAAGTTGTTGTTGGTGCCTGATCTGCAATGGAGGGACCCCACCCTGTGAGTAAACTGTTCACAGGGCTAGTCTGAAAGGATCCTATCAAAAGCGAACACTGCAGTGGTGTGTTGGATCGAGTATCTACAATGCTGAGGGCAATGATAAACCACATGCCAGACTCCCATAATCAAGACGGGATTGTATCAAGGTGTTGGAAAGTTGAAGAACAGTAGTGCAATCTGCATCCCAGCTCGTGTTACTCAGGCAACAAAGTGTATTTAGGTGCAACCAGCACTTTCATTTCAACAGGCAAACATGGGGAATCCACATCAACCAAGCATCGAAAACCAATCCTAAAGAGCACCAAGTCTCTGCCACATTGAGTAGCTGGTCATCAATGTAAAGTTCTGGTTGAGGGCAAATGGTACAACATCAACTGAAGTGCAAGACACAAGTCTTAGCAGCTGAATACGGAAAGCCATGGGTGACGAACTGTGCCTGCACCTTCCGTATGGTGCCTTGCTGTCGATGTTCTGCAACACCCACACTAGAGGAGCAATAGTAGAGGCAAAAGTCTTTAGCATAAAACGAAGATGATACTGAAAACACCACAGCTGCTGTGGACCATTGATGATTACTAGAAAGAGGAGGACACTCAGTACAGAGCCCTGCGAGACGTCATTCTCTTGGATATCAGGAGAACTGTGGCAGGCACCAACTTGAACCTGGAAAATACAATGAGACATGAAGTTCTGGATACAAATTGGAAGCAGATCCCAGAAACCTAACTCGTGTCAGGTAGTGAGGATATGGCGTTGCCATGTGGTGTCAATGAGCCTTGCATGTCAAAGAAGACAGCTAGCTATAAAGCATTGACATCAGACAAAAGCTGTTCGGATGGCACGTTCCAGCTAAATCAGATTATCAGTAGTGGAACAGCCTTGGCAAAAACTACCCTGGGATGGTGCCAGAAAACCCCGGACTCAAGGAGCCATCACAGTTGCCTGCTGACCATGTGTTCAAGCAACTTACAGAGAACACGGGTGGGACTAATTTGGTAATAAATGTCCATCTCTAGGGGGTGCTTACCCGGTTTATGTACTGGGTTAATCATGCTTTCTCGTCATTGTGATGGGAACTTGCCCTCACTCCGGATGCGGTTAAAAACCCCATTTGTTTCCATGGAACTTTGAGTGCTGCATTTCTATGAGACTTTTCAATGTGTTGACTTTCAACTATTTTCCTTCTTTGTTGGTGAGGTAATTACTGGTGGGAGTTGCTAGTAAACAGTTGGAGGCAACATACTAAACAGTTAGTGGTGCCTATCCCAGACCAGTGGTCAGATCTGAAATCTTGTCTGCGAGTAGTTGGACTGCAAGGGGGCATTAATTATTTGACTATGGAGTAGTCCTAAAACATACGTTAATGCAAATGAGCAGGAAAAACATAATGTTTGATTACAGCATTGATAGGGTACTGTCATGTCGATTACTCAGACGTCAACAATGCAAAGCAGTCTGAAATGGAATGAGCATGTAAGGATGGTAGTAGCACAAGTGAATGGTCCCGCAAAATGATGGATGGGTCCTGTACAAAATGTCACCACTTCTTTCTCTAAGCTAGTCGCAGGCTGTATTCTAAAAATGAACAACTTAGAGAAAAAAAAGTGGTGATACTTTCTGCTGGACTCGCCTATCATTTTGCCCGACAATGTTCGGGCGCATATAGTGGAAGTTGTGACTGATTTGTATGAAATGGGGCTAGAAAGTGCTGTAGCACCCACCACATTCCCCAAACTTAGGCCCTTGTTACTTAAACTTGATTCCTAAGTTGAAGGAAGCACTTTATGGCATTTGCTTCAGAGGTGGTGCAGAGACTTGTCGGGCAACTGACAGCTCCAGTCAAACCATCAATACAACTAGCACTGCTAAGGGTATCTTATGACTTCCACATCACTGACAATGGGTACACAACATTGGTAACTACTTTGAAGGACAATAAAACTTTGAAACACATATTTATTTTTTGTACATTGTAAATAATTGTTGTTGTTATTAAAGTTCCAACACACATAGTACCAATGTTTACAGCAACAAATTCACTACTAAACTTGTCACCCTCTGTCCGCAAAGAGACCAGGAAAGAGTATTATACTTCTATCATCAGATAAGAATGGACAACATGTCAGTAGAGAGTACTTGACCTGCTCGCATTCAAAAACTTAGTTATAATGGGAGGTCAGTACACCATAACACCGCAGACAGTGAAGCTACTCATCAGAGTATGAAGGATTATGTTACCATGTGATGAGATATGCAGAAATATGTAATTAATTGAATGAATACTACTATGGCTGCTGAAAAATGGCCGTTCAGACAAACTTATTATTCTCTGTCACTGCTTATAAAGAACTTGAAGTGTCATGTTAATACTATACAAAAAGTAGCGAATTTCCAAAATTTTTGGAAATAGAATCTCACCAGAGTTATTCAAACTCATAGTCCAGAAAAGCAGATAAGTTTAAAAAGGTATCAAGGATGAGAATTTAAGATATCTAAATAAGTAGCCTACAAATAATTAAACTATGAATCTTATTAGACCACATGTAATTAAAAACTTACAGGGCTTCCTTAAACTCTTTGACTTGTGACAGGAAAATGTTAGCTATCTCCCTCTCAAAGCATCGAACTCTCTCCCAGTCCAAAGTATATTCCCGTCCATCTGCTCCTTTTACTATAACCTATAAAAACATAGCAAGTTAATTTAAATAATAAAATAAATATTTTTTGCATTCAAGCTCATAGCAAAATGTTGTGCCAGACATATTGCACAACACACCAACTGTAAACCGAACATTTTCAAACTGTCCTCCTCTGATGAGAACCCAGAATACAATTGCTGTTACTGATAGCAGAACAACATCTTGGAATCACTACAAATACAGAAGCAATGACTTCTTGGGTACCCATTCACATACTTAGCAACTATTAACATTACTTCAATGAATAGCACAGCAAAACATCAAAGCAACTGCATCATCTGTAAACTCAAAAAGACTGTTACATCAGAACATACAGCATAATCTCTTTCAATACAACACAGAACTCATTTGTTTGCAACATCTGTTTCACTCTTTTTTGTCAGGTAACAATTTATTCTATCGTAAACGTGTTTTCAAGGCACTGCAGGCTCACCATCATGTTTATGGTAGAATAAATCGTATCAAAAAACTAAAAAAGTGACTAGTTACATATTTATAACCAGATACATCGCCAAAGACATTCACTTTTCTCTGGGTGCTGTCACTGCCAGCTATCGAATGCACCACTGCAATAAAGCTGCATCACCCACTGTTGGTTAATTGCATTAAGTCAAGAGTATTTTGCCATGCTCCATTTGATTTAAAAACGAATGGTCCATGATACGGTTCATCAGATTCACTTTCCAAAGCCAAAACATAAAAGGAGGTATATAATTTGCAGCAGCAGCACGAAAGGACACAAAATTTATTATTAGACTGCTACAGCAAAGAGATGGGGAAAAAAGGCTTACTCCAATCCATTACACAGTCTAAATTAAAAACTGCTACCACATAGGAAAACACATGCCCCGTCTTTTTAAGGCTGAGCAGTTTTTCCTGATCTCACCCATAGGAATCACTTGGAACACTTAGGAAGAACAGGTTGTATCTTGTTATAATCTATTTTTTGTAAATGTTGTGGATTGGCAGGAGAGCCAACCCAGGAATATTAGAGGAAGCCGAAAGGCATGCGTTTTAGCTCATGCAGGCTGGCGTGAGGTCTGGAACAGGACAAGGAAATTAGACTTTAGAAAAAACGGACCTAGCTGGTGGAATACTTAACTTTAATCCATTAATGGTGAACGTCGGTCTGACAGTACGTGATTAACAAGATCAATAGCAACTGATAATGGCGCCTTGCTAGGTCGTAGCAAATGACGTAGCTGAAGGCTATGCTAACTATCGTCTTGGCAAATGAGAGAGTATTTTGTCAGCGAACCATCGCTAGCAAAGTCGGTTGTACAACTGGGGCGAGTGCTAGGAAGTCTCTCTAGACCTGCCGTGTGGTGGCGCTCGGTCTGCAATCACTGATAGTGGCGACATGCGGGTCCGACGTATACTAACGGATCGGGGCCGATTTAAAGGCTACCACCTAGCAAGTGTGGTGTCTGGCGGTGACATCACAGTAAATATTCATTAGTTCTTTGAAATGAATGTGTATTAGCTCCCAAGTGCTTTGAAACACTGATCGAGCATGTTGCTGCCAATTTGCAATTAGTAAAGACTACTTATACCCCCCACAGCAAAAAAAATAGCACATCACACCAGGGCTACTGGAAGCAAATATATAGGATTTTTCTGTTTTCCACCCCCAGCACACCTCGTGCAAAGTGCCAAACTGCAGTGCACACAAACTAACATTAAATCTACACCTACATCATACTCTGCAAGCCATCTAATCGTGTATGGCGGAGGGTACTTTTGGTACCACTATCTGATCCCCCCCAACCCTATTCCACTCATGAATAGTACGTGGGAAGAATGATTGTCGGTAAGCCTCTGTATTAGCTCTAATCTCTCAAATTTTCTCCTCGCGGTCAATATGCGAGATGTATGTGGAGGGAAGAAATTTGTTGCCTGACTCCTCCTGAAAAGTGCTGTCCCAAAATTTCAACAGCAAATCTCTCCATGATGCACAACGCTTCTTTTGTACATCTGCCAGTAGAGTTTGTTAGCATCTTCATAATGTTCTCTCATCAGCTAAATGATCCCGTGACGAAACGTGCCGCTCTTTGTTGGATCTTCTCTATCTCCTATCTGATAGGGATCCAAGATATATGAACAATACTCAAGAATCAGGTGAACAAGTACCTTATATCCAATTCTTACGTGAATGAGTTACATTTTCTTAAGATTCTTCCGATGAATCTAAGTCTTGTGTCTGCTTTTCCCACTATCTGTTTTATTTGGTCATTCCACTTAAGGTTGCTCTGGATAGTTACGCCTAGATATTTTAGGGCAGATGCTGTCTCCAGCTGTTTGTCATCAATAGTGCAGGTATACAGTAGTGGATTTCTTTTCCTATGTATGTGAAATATGTCATATTTATTTATGTTCAGGGTCAACTGCCAGAGTCCGCACCATTCATCAATTCTCTGCAGCAGGTTATTCTGCAAATTCTTACCATCTTCTGGCATTGCTACTTTGATACAGACAACTAAGCCTTAAAGAGCATCTGACACTTTCTACTAGATCATTTATATATATTGTAAATAGCAACGGTCCTATCACACTTCCCTGTGGTACTCCAGATATTACCTTTCCACCTGTCAATTTTGTTTCCTTAAGAGTGATGTCTTGAGTTCTATCTGCAAGAAAGTCTTGAATCCAATCGCAGGTCTGCTCCGACACTCTATAAGATTGTATTTTTTTCATCCACTGTGCTGTGGATCTCATGGAGGAACAGAGCGAGCTGAGTTTTGCAGGATCTCTGTTTGTGGAATTCATTTTTCTTTTTATGGAGGAAATGTTCATTCTCAAAAACCTCATAATTCTTGAGCATAAAACATGTTCCATAATTCTACAACAGACTAACGTCAATGATATAGTTCTATAATTGTGTGGGTCTTATCTTACGGCCTTTCTTAAAAACAGGAATGACCTGCACTTTTTCCAGTTGTTAGGTACCTTCCGTTGCTCAAGCAATCTACGATAAATTACTGCTAGAAGGGGAGCAAATTCTTTACGATAATCTTTATAGAATCTTATAGGTATCTCATGTGGTCCTGATGCCTTTCCACTACTAAGCGATTATAGCTGCTTTTCGATTCCGCAATCGGTTATCTCAATATCTGCCATTTCAATGTTCATACAACTATGGAAAGGAGGAACAGCATTATGTTCTTCCATGGTGAAACAACTTCGGGAGACCAAATTCCGTATTTCGACCTTCTCTCTGTTATCTTCCGTTTCAGTGCCGGTGTGGTCGCTGAGAGAACGAATAGATGATTTTGTACCACTTACTGATTTTACATACGACCAAAATCTCTTAGGGTTTTTAGGGTTGGGTTGTTTGGGGAAGGAGACCAGACAGCGAGGTCATCGGTCTCATCGGATTAGGGAAGGATGGGGAAGGAAGTCGGCGGTGCCTTTTCAAAGGAACCATCCCGGCATTTGCCTGGAGTGATTTAGGGAAATCATGGAAAACCTAAATCAGGATGGCCGGACGCGGGATTGAACCATCGTCCTCCCGAATGCGAGTCCAGTGTGCTAACCACTCTTAGGGTTTTTACTATGGTTGGTTGAAAATATCTTACTTTCACAATCTTTGAATGCTTCTCTCATTGCTCTTCTTACACTTATTTTCGCTTAGTTCAGCTTTTGTTTGTCAGAAGTACTCTGTGTACATAGTGCTTTTCTAACATGGCTATTAAACCACAGTGGATCTTTCCCGTCACTCAAAACCTCACTCGGAACATACTTGTCTAGGGCATAAGGAATTATGCCTTTGAATTTTTTCCATTTGTTCTCCACATCTACGTCCTCATCATCAAATATTTGATGTCGACTGCTGAGATATTCTGAAATTTTTATTCTGTCACCCTTGCTGAGCAAATATATCTTCCTACATTTCTTAACATTCCCTGTAGGACCCGTCGTCATAGCTGCTGTCACAGCTTTATGATCACTGATACCTTCTTCTATGTTAATTGATTCGGTACGATCATTGCTTTGTTGACAGGAGGACTAAGAAGTTACCCTCATGAGTTGGTTATCTAACCATCTGCTGAAGGTAATTTTCGGACAAGACATCCAGAACAATGCCACACGATTCCCTGTCTCTGGCACCAGTATTGATGGCATAATACTCCCAATTCCTACCTGGCAAGTTGAAGTCACCCTCTATTACAATGGCATGATCAAGAAAATTGCTAACGATATTCTGCAAGTTCTGTCTGAAGTGCTCTACAACTACAGATCCTGACCCTGGTGGTCTATAAAAGCATCCAATCACCATTTTTGACCGTTCTTTGATACTCAATTTCACCCAGGTTAATTCACATCCAGAATCCGTGATAACTCCGCAAGATTTTATCAAATTTTTTACTGCAATAAATGTGCCACCACCATTGGAGACTATCCTATCCTTACGATAATCATTCCATCTGAATGTAGGATTTCATTGTCATTGACATCTGGTTTAACCAGCTTTCTGTTCCCAATACCATCTGTGCATTATAACCTTCAGTACGTGATACTAATTCTGGGACCTTTCCTCGGATGCTCCTGCAGTTTACTAAAATCATATTAATCTTTTCTATCTCTGATCTACGAGGACCAAGATTCTCTGAGGTCACTGTGGCTGATTTTAAAGGCAAATTGTCTTTGCTCCCAAGGGAGGGGTTCTCTAACCTAAACAAGCCCCATGTGCATGCCACACATGATCCGATCCCTAGTAGCCACACCCTGCATGTAGTGCACACCTGACATATTAAGGGGAACCCTACAATTCTGCACCCGATAGCGGAAGTCAAGAAATTCACATCTGATACCATTGCAGAATCATCTGAGCCTCTAGTTTACACCTTCCACTCTGCTCCAAACCACAGGGCCGTGATCAACCCGGGGTACAATGCAACAAATAGACAGCTTAGCCAGCACCCCGCGTGCGTTGCCAATTGCCTTCACCAAATCAGCCAGCCACCAAAAGGAGCTGAGGATGGCCTCAGAACCGAAGTGGCAGGCAACATTCATGACGAAATATGCCACTACATGCAGACGGTTGCATCCTGTGATGAAGCAAGCTGGGACAGTTTTAATTCCCACCTTGGTTTGCCATAACCTTCAACACGTGATACTAATTCTGGGACCTTTCCTCGTTATGGAGCTACCATCAGCTTGCACAGTGCCTTGTTGACAATTTGGGTTCATGGCTTTATGGGGTCTGCACCACACTTGAACCCTACCATCAGTTCTTACCAACCGAAATCGGGGCTCATCTGACCAGTTTACGCTTTTCCATTTGTCTAGGGTTCAACTGATCTGCTACCGAAACTCATTAATGCTAAATTTTGCCACAATGTCTCAACGCATACATTCATCTTACATTCCACGTTGATGTCTGCAGTTACTTCACACAGAGCTGCTCATCTGTTAGCACTGTCACCTCTACGCAAATGCTGCTGATCTTGGTCATGAAGTGAGGCTGTCAGCCACTGCATTGTCCATGGTGAGAGTTAACGCCTGAAATTTTGTATTCTTGGCACACCCTTGACACACATGACTTGAGTGGGAATGACCTTTGTTGGTCATTCGGTCAGTTGTCTCAACAGACGACGTGTATTTGGTCACCGACGGCTTCCGGGTTTTCTGTGTGTGTCGACTTGTAATTCCTCCAAGTTGTTCCACAGTGACTGGTTTTAGTATTGTTCGAGTTGTTTGTGGAAGTGTTTTGCGGAACTGTGTGTAGCTTGAGTGGTTTTGACTGAGGAATTATTTTAATGCTGTCTGCGCACTGGATTGAGTCAGTCGCGAGGCCAGGCCAGAACTGCTGGTGGCGTGCACGCGCTGTCAAATCATGAGGCGCTAGCTGCGAGAGCGACAAAGTTCATTGCCCACCGAACCTGGACGCTGAAGATGAGTGATCAGTTACCTGTTATGAAACCTCAACTATTGTGACATTTCTTCGTTCATTTGCAGGTTGTTGCTCTCTGGGCCGTTCGGGCTAGTAGCAACATATGATGTGCTGGAGTCGGCAAAATCTTGCAGCAGTCTCCCTATATGGTGATTAATTATTAAATTGACTGTTACTTGCCAGTGAAGTGCGCCAGCGGTATTTTCTGCCCTGTTGCCGTTAACGCCCCAGTTACCTACCCTGGTCGCTAGCGTACTTTTCTGGCAGTGTGCCTTTCCTCGTCGTGTTAATGCTGTCCGGCACGGCGTGTAGTTCGACAGCTTTTTAAGTTGTTTAGTTCATATTTGCTTAGAGTGGTTATTGTTCCCTTGGCTGGTTTTAAACGTCAATTTCTGAAGACGTAGTGCTGTTCGTATCCTAGTCCTTGGCCCATATTTTCCATCGTTGTGCAATTGGTTAAATTGATGGTCAGCCCTTGGGCCATCCCTAGTTTGGGTTGCCATCCGATAATTCAACTTCAATTCTTGGCTGCCTGTCTCACCTCAACTTACGTTTGAGCTACCTTCTCAGGTCAACCCCTGGAACACTTCTGAGCACCACTTGTTCTGTTTGTTTCAGAGTGTGATTTTCATTTTCGTTTCCATGTGTATTCTTTAAAGGAAAATTTTTTTATAAGAAGGAAGGGGTTTATTTTAAATTGTTTGTCTGACTTGTTGTTCAGGCCTTCAGCTGTTGTTTCAAATTTGTTTATGGCCTTCAGGCGTGCAATAAGTTAATATTTCTTTAATTCCGCTTTCGGCCATTCTGTTGTAAGTTTAAAAAGAAATTTCTTGCTTAAGAAAATTGTTTATTAATGTGTTTTAATTATAATTGTACTTCAGACATGTAGTGTAGGCCTTCAGCCGCTAATTGTTTTCAATGGCAATTTTTTTAAAGGAAAAAAAATTACCTTCTATTTTAATTGCTTTTTATTTCTAAGCCAGGCCTTCAGCCGTTCTTGTTTTTGGTGTGGTTTTGGGCCTTCAGCCCAGAATACATCAAGTTCTTAACTAGGGTTTCAGCCATATTGTTTTGTTGTTATCTTTTAAAGCAATGTGTAAACGAGAGGTTCTTAGAAAAAAACATTGTGTGTCTGATTGTGCAACTCTCAGTAACTGTTTACGGCTCCATCCACAATCATAACCTTATCCAGTGCGCGCTCTGAGTATCTGCCAACCAGGTTGTTAACAATGAAATTAAAGTACTATGAAACACAACTATACAACTGTGCACCTGTCAGCTACATAATTTGCAGTAGTCAGTGTCGGAATCCACAACCCATTTTCTCAGCCTGTATAGCAATGCGGAACGACGATACCGAGGGCAATCGACAATCAAAACAGGAAGAATAAGAAGCAGAATGGACCGCTACAATCCACTGTGCTCGACAGCCGTCAGCAGGGCCTCCTCCACAGCACGAATGAGACCACCCAGCAAACATACCGAATGCACACTGGAATTCTTTCCCGCCTTGCCTGCTATCTCCCTGAGGGTATCCATCACCCACCTAGCATTGGAGTTCCCAATGACTAGCATACCCACCCTCTGTACTTGTTTGGACTGGGCAGGAAAATCGACCGCTGGCCCAACAGGAGAGGCATCCCATGCTGGCTCAGAGTTATCATCAACACTGGGTAGCACCTCGTACCTGTTGCTCAGACATAGGGAGCCAGCCACACAGCCTGCTCTCTCTTTGGTCTTCCGCCCAGTGACACGCGAACCCACCACTGTCTGCCACCCACTCTGGAGTGAGGACGGACCGGTCAGATGTTGTGTATCAGAAGTCGCAGCGATGTGCAGGTCACCAGGGGATTCCAGTGGCACCAAAGGTGTCGCAGGTCTCATCACAGGTGCCTCGATGTCACAACAACTTCGAGCATTAGCTAGAAGCTTGTATCTTTAAACAGATACAAGTGATGTGAGCAAAACGGAATTTCATTTTAAGAAGCACAGTGGTACAGGGGACATGACATGAAAACTCCTCAGAATCCTGGTGATGCTTCCTTTCTGTCAGCAACTTTAGAGGTCTGGGAAGGACACTGCAAACAAGTGCAACAGTTGAGAAGAGAACTGGGAGTAGATGGGGTCATGACAGCTGCTATGAAGGAACTTTTTTCACTGTGGTTTGAACTGACAACTCTCTGGACACCTAAACATCGACACCAGTGAACTTCGAGCAATCATCCTACACCTATTTTCATTTTATATTGTTGTCAATAAATTTTATGTGATTTGCAGCTTTAAGTCTCCTAACTGAATATGTCAGTTCATAGGGATAATTCAGTTTCTCTTTTTAAAATTCAGTCTTGATCACACCACGTATGTTACAAGAACACATCACATGACCATCATCAGACCCATGGCATCCTTCGAGGATGGTAGGTGGAGCTCTCTTCTCAGCTGCTGTGATGTCAACTGATTTTTTATCACTGTTCTGAAAATGTTTATTAAAATATTTCAATTTCCATTACATAGAACATTTTGACAAACTATACTTCCACATGTCATGTCTGCTCACGTAAAGGCACAAAACACAGGTAAAGATGCCAACACTGTGAGAAGAAGTTGGCACATCCCCCCTCTGCTTCTCTTCCTGCGACAGTCTATGAATATGTGGATCAGGCATCCTTCCTTTCAGTCCCGACAGCAACCATGCAATGTGTCTTCCTACTATTGACAAACACAAGTAGCTGACAGATCCAGAGAGATACTGAACATCTCTGCCTCACCATAAATTTAATGAATCATGAGATGGAATTGTTGGCCAGATTATACCTTCAGGAGGCAAACTGTGTAGTACTGCTGACAGCCTTCTGAACTAATACACTCAAGACAAAAAAGAATGAGGCACCACGAAGGAATTATCACAGTGGGATGGAAACTGATACATGTGATGAACATGTTCAGACATACAGTTTATTCAAGAGAACATGCTTCATAAATTGAGCAAGTCAATAACACGTTGGTCCACCTCTGACCCTTATGTAAGCAGTTATTCGGCTTACCATTGATTGATAAGACTTACTGGATGTCTTCTTGAGGAATATCATGCCAAATTCTATCCAACTGGAAAGTTAGATCATCAAAAATCCCAAGCTGGTTGGAAGGCCCTGCCCATAATGCTCCAAATGTTCACAATTGGGGAGAGATCCAATGACCTTGCAGACCAAGGTAGGTTTTGGCAAGCACAAAGACAAGCAGCGAAATCTCTCGCCATGTGCAGGCAGGCATTATCTTGCTGAAATGTAAGCCCAGGATGGCTTGCCAAGAAGGACAGCAAAATGGGGCATATCTTTGCTTGTCATCAGGCCTCAATTCAAACCAGAACTCACTGTGAAGAGAATTCTACTCCAGTCAATGAGATTCCAGGCTGAAGACATGTCTGGAGATGCCCCAGGCAACTGTGGAATACCAAACTGAATGGACCCACCATATGGGCTGATGACCAGGAGTGATGGCCTGGATTGCTATTTCTTTTTGTTGCAGGAACCCTTTGGCTGTTATCCACAGTACCCTCAGAGTAAAGCAGTACATCAATGATATTTTACACCCCACTTTGTTGCCCTTCATGGTAAGCCATCCTGGGCTTACATTTCAGCAAGATAACGCCCACCCGCACATGGCTAGAGTTACTACTGTTTGTCTTTTTGCTTGTCAGGCCCTACCTTGGCCAGTGTGGTTGCTGGATCTCTCTCCAACTGAGAAGATTTGGAGCTTTGACAGGCCTTCCAACCAGCTTGCAAAGTTGATGATCTAATGCAACAACTGGACAGAATTTGGTATGATACCTCTCAAGAGGTCATCCAACAACCCTATAATCAATATCAAGCCAAATAATTACTTGCAAAAGGTCCAGAGGAGGAGCAACACTTTACCAACTTGCTCAATTTGTGAAGCTCTTTCTCTGGACTAAATCATCCAGTTTTTCTAACATTTTAATTATTTGTTTGTATGTACATGTACATCACATTTACTGATTTCCATCCTATTAGAATAATTCCTTGGTGGTGGTTTCTTGTCTTACGGTATAGTATTTTCATCAGGAAGGAAATAGAGGCTGGAAAGTTTACTCTTTCAAAATCCATTTTCTGCAGTACTACTCCAAATATGCAGCTTCAAAGATTTTGTACATAGTATTTCTGAATGGTGGAACTGCAGTGTACATGGAAAATATAAGGTAACAAATGACAATACAAAAAGAAACAAAACATTTCATGTGCCATTCATGTTTGAGGCACAGTGATTTGCTGGTAGTGTTGCACAACACTCCAAAAGCAAAGTGAGCAGTTTCAAAGCTATGTTTCTTCAGTTACAGCACTGGCTACACCTATTGTTAACTATTCGTTAATTCCAAAACAAAAGCATTTACAGACTGTGTTACTTGCCCAAAATTCAATGAACAATTACAAAAGAAGAAATTAAATGAATATGAAGTCAGTTCTCATCGAATGCACATGAAGATTGGTTCTAAACTTACTTCCTTCAACACCATTCATCATCCTTCACTGCTGGTATGTGTGTTCTGACTTCTTTGTTTATTATTATTTCTTACCCCCATTACTTTCCTCTGATTTTGCATTAGATTAGGTTGTTCATAAGTTTATAGCATTTTTCCATAAGTTTAATAAACACAACAGCTACACATAACAGAAACTTTAATCATTAATCATATATACTCCTTCACTATTTGTAACAGTCTGCCAGTGCTGGGTAAACTTTTTAATTCTGAAACTGTAAAAATCACATCGTTTTGAGGTGAAGAATGCATCAAGCTGTGTTCAGGGCGCATTTTCATATGGAAAGGAAGTTCCTTGAAGGTTGTTCGATAGAGAGCACAAAGGGTACAAGATTAGGTGAATAAGCTGGGTGTAGAATGACTCTTCAACCCAAATCCTGTACAATGATTTTTGTTAAACTATCAGAATGTGGGCGGCATTATCATGGAGTAGCATCTCTTCACACATCCTTCCTAGTCATTGTTCTTTGACTGCATATGCAAGATGTTTCAGTTGTTGACAATAAATGTCAACAGTGGCAGTTATGCCTTCGGGAAGCAATTTGTTGTACACCACACAGTCGCTGTTCCACCATTTGCATAACATTATCTTCTGTGGATGCACATAGGTCTTTGTACAGGGAGTTGCTGCTATGTTTGGGCTGAACCATTCCTTTCTTCCCTTATGTTAGCATAAAGGCACCATTTCTCAGCACCAGTAATGGTTGGTGTTGTTCAAGAGCCAACTGATGAGCAAGTAGAGATGCACATATGGTCACCTGCTCATTTTTGTGATTTTGGCTAACAGCATGTGGTACCCAGACACCTGATTTTTGAACCTTCCCCACTACATGCAAATGTCACATGATGGTGGATTGATCACAGTTCATCACATCTGTCAGTTCTCAAATACACTGACATGAATTATTGTGGATTAATCCACTTGAATGATCTTTTCCAAGCCATGAAGGTCTTCCTGAATGGCGAAAGTCACCAATGTCAAAACAATCCTCCTTAAAACAAGAAAAAAATTTCTTTCCATGCTCTGTCCAATGGCATTACCCCCACACACAGCACAAATGTTTCTTGCTGTCTCAACTGCTGTCACCCATCTAGTGAACGTAAACAGAAGCATATGACATAAACATTCCGATTTCTCCATTTGGCAATCCATTTTCTAGTGTCGACAACTCCACTCACTATCTTCAAATGATAAAACAACAATATGTAAACTCAAATAGCTGCAGTGAACCACAAATAAAAATTGACAAACCCATAGCAACCAGAATACCAACATGCAAAACAAAAATGCTATGAATTTATGAACCAGCACAATAGATGTAAACCCATTTTTGTTCCTTCACTTGATTTCGGGTCATGCTTCCACTTCTTACAGATATAACAATGCACGGATCTTGTACTATAAGCCTTTATGATGATTCTTCAACAACCACAAACTAAATAAGGAAGGAAAGATGGTTTCCATGACATTATTGTCACAAGGGTTCCATGTAATACCAGCTATTTACACAAAACACAGTTGCATTAAACATCCAGGTCAAACTGCTGATTCCAGAGTAATTTTACAGTAATCTTAACATTTCTGCACACTTCTGTAAGTAAATACGAATACCTGACTATAAGATATCCCCTATACAATCTTCCAAAAATGTACTTAAAAACATGAACAGTAAATTGTAAAACAAGATAAATGTTTGCTTCCTAGGAGTGACTGTAAAACCTCTATCACAGATGACGAAAAAAAGTTTAATCCCTAGGTATTGCAATGTTTTTAGATTGCCATGAACAAGAGATCCAAAAAAAAATGAAAAAATGGAATGGCATATGCACAACTGCTGAAGCAAAGGGGAAATAACTGCTAAATCAGCAGGTGCAGTGCACAATTCAGCAGCTGAGCATTTTACCCTCTTTCTCCTCATGCAGTATATGATGCTGTTGTTGTCTTCAATCCAAAGATTGGTTTGATACAGGTCTCTGAGCTGATCTGTCCTGTGCTAGGCTCTTCATCTCTGCATAACAACCATGCACTACAGCCATTCAAATCTGCATACTGTATTAAAGCCTTGGTCTCTTTCTCCATAATTTCTGCCTCCCATTATCACACTTCCCTCAATTACCAAAATGACTATCCACTGATGTGTCAGGATGTTTCCTATCAACAAATCCTTTCTATTAGTCAAGACATACCATAAATTTATTTTGTCCTCATTTTGTTTCGGTATCTTTAATTAGTTGTCCTATCTATTCATCTAATTTTCAGCATTCTTCTGTAACACCACATTTCATATGCTTTTCTTTTCTTCTTGTCTGAACTGCTTATTGTCCACATTTCAACTCCACACAGTGCTACACTCGAGACAAATACCTTCAGAAAAAGAGTCCCTAACACTTAAATTTATATCAGACGTTAACAAATTCCTTCTTATTAGAAATGATTTTTGTGCTATAGCCAGTCCACATTTTACATCTTCCCTACTTTGGCCATCAGCAGTTATTTTGTTGCCCAACAAAACTCATCTACTGCTTTTAATGTTGCATTTCCTAATCTAATTACCTCAGAATTGTCTGAGTTAATTCCAATACATTACATTACCCTTGTTTTTTTTTTATCCATGTTCATCTTATAATCTCTTTTCAAGACAATCTATCCCTTTTCACCGACTTTCTTAGACCCTACCTAATCTACATCTAACTGAATTACAATGTCATTGGAAAAATGAAAAGTTTTTATTTCTCCTCCCTGAACTGTAATAGCCTTTCAAAATTTCTCCTTGGTTTCCTTCATAATTTGTTCAATGTACAAACTGGGTAACATCAAGGATATACAACAACAGTGTTTCGCTCCCTTCTCAACTATGGCTCCCCTTTCATGCTTTCAACTCTTGTAGCTGCAATCTGATTTCTGTAAAAATTGTAAATAACCACTTGGCCCCTGTATTTTATTCCTACCAACTCAAAATTTCAGAGTGTGGTCCACTCCACATTGTCAAAAACTTTCTCTAACTCTACAAATGCTAGAAAAATAGGTTTGCTTTTCTTCAACATATCTTTTAGGTGCTACTGACAAAGGATTTAAAATTGATTCTGTATTTCTAGACTTACACAAAGCTTTTGACACTGCACCACACACGCAGCTTGTAGTGAAATTGCGTGCTTATAGAATATCGTCTCAGTTATGTGACGGAATTCGTGACTTCCTGTCAGAGAGGTCACAGTTCGTAGTAACTGATGGAAAGGCATCAAGTAAAATAGAAGTGATTTCTGACATTCCCTGAGGTAGTGTTATAAGTCCTCTGCTATTCCATATATATATAAACGATATAGGAGGCGATCTGAGCAGCCATCTTAGGTTGTTTGCAGATGATGCTGTCATTTATTGTCTAGTAAAGTCATCAGACGATCAACATAAATTGCAAAACAGTTTAGGAAATATATCCGTATCGTGCAAAAATTGGCAATCAATCCTAAATAATGAAAAGTGTGAGGTCATCCACATGGGTGCTAAAAGGAATCTGTTGAACATAGGTTAAATGATAAATCAGTCAAATCTAAAGGCCGTAAATTCAACTGAATACCTAGAAACTACAATTATGAACAACTTAAATTGGAAAGAACACACAGAAAATGTTGTGGGAAAGGCAAAGAAAGACTGTGTTTTATAAACAGAATACTTAGAAGATGTAACAGATCTACTTAAGAGACTGCCTGCACTATACTTGTCCATCCTCTTTTAGAGTACTGTGGCGATGTGGGATCCTTACAAGACAGGATTAATGGAGTACACAGAGAAAGTTCTAAGAAGGGCAGCACATTTTGTATTATCATGAAATAGGGGACAGAGGGTCACTGAAATGATACAGGATTTGGGGTGGATATAATTAAAACAAAGGCGTTTTTCGTTTCAGCAGAATCTTCTAACGAAATTTCAATCACCAACTTTCCCCTCCGAATGAAAAAATATTTTGTTGATGTTGACCTAGGCTACATTGGGAGAAATGGCCATCGTAATAAAATAAGGGAAAACATAGCTCAGATGGAAAGATATAGGAGTTCGTTTCTTCCACGCACTGTCTGAGATTACAATAATAGAGAATTATTGTGAAGATGGTTCGATGAACCTCTGCCAGATACTTAACTGTCAGTATTACCTGGTGTATTGCTACATTTCTCAAACACTGAACTCATCTCTGCCAATTTTGGACTCTATCAGCTTTTTCCACTCTTCTGTAAACAATTCAGGTAAATATTTTGAAACCATGACTTATTAGACTGATGGTTCAGTAGTATTCATACCTGTCATGAATTTGAATTATTACATTCTTCCTGATGTCTGAAGGTACTTTGCCTGTCTTGTATCTTGTTAACTGGGTGGGATAATTTTGTCATGGTTGGCTCTCCCGAGGATCTCAATTATACCTTGTTTTCACTCACATCTTCAAGTGCTCTGTCAATTTCTTCACACAGTATCGTATCTCATATCCTATCTTCATCTACTTCTTCTTCTCATTGTATAATATTGCCCTCAGATGTGTTCTCCTTTATGAAGGTGCTCCTAAATATTTGTTCTAACGTTCAGCTTTCCCTTCTTTGTTTAGTACTGGCTGGCCAAATGAGTTCTTGATATTCTGTTTTCCCAACAGGTCTCTCTAATTTTCCTACAAGCAGCATCAATCCTTCCCTCTAGTTATGTATCCTTCTACAGCCCTGCATTTTTCCCCTACCCTTTCCTGTTTAGACATTTTGCTCTTTCTCTCAGTTTCGTGTCTGTATTCCCTTCTGCCTGCTTCATTTGTTGCCTTTTTCTTTTCATCAGTTTATACTGGGCCTTGTCTGTTTACTTATGTGACCTCCTGCTACCTTCCTTATTTCATCTCTTAAAGCTACTCATTTGTTTTCTGTTCCATTCCTTACTTGTTTCAGCCCAATACTGCATATCAATCCCTCTCAAACACTCAACAACTTATGTTTCCTTGAATTTTTCCAGGTCTCATTTCCTTAAATTCCTACCTTTTCACAATTTCTTCAGTTTCAGTTTGCAATTCACAATCAATAAATTCTGTTCACAGTACACCATAGCCACTGCAAAAGTCACATTTTAAAATGTGATCTCAAAATCACTGTCTTAGCATTACATAATCAATTTGAAACCTTCCAGTGTCCCTAGGTCTCCTTCAAGTATACAACCATCTTTCATGATTCTTATAGCAAATGTTAACAATGATTAAATTGTGCTTTGTGCAGAATTCTACCAGGTGGCTTGCTCTTACATTCTGTTCCCCCAGCCCATGCTTCCCTCCCATTTTTCCCTCTCTTCATTTCCCCACCCTTCACAATGAAGTTTTCACCTCCTTCAAGTCTCTGAGTAGCTTCCTTTATCTCACCATACATTCCTTCAATCTCTTCATCACCTGCAGAGCTATTTGGCATATCAACTTTTATGGGTGTTGCCTTCACTTCTATCTTGGCCATGATAATGCATTCACTATGCTGTTCATAGCAGGATATCATATTCCTATTTTCTTATTCATTATTAAGCTTACTACTGCATTACCCCTATCTGATTCTGTGCTGATAACAAGTTACAACTTATCCACTTTCTTTTTTTTTAAATTATCTAACATACCTATCAGATTTACGGATCTAACATTCTGTACTCTGAAAAGTATAATTATAGTCTTGTTTTTCCCGATGATGACATGCTCCTGAGGAGGCCCCAACCAGAGATTCAAAGGAGTGACTATTTTACCTTCGGAATATTTTACTCAAGAGGACGCTTTCATCATTAAGCCATACGGCAGAGCTGTTTGCCCTGCTTTCAGATGTTTATATTACCGGCGCAGCAACAACATGTTGATTAATGTTACATGGCCAGAGCAGTCAGTCATCCCGCAGCCATTGAGAAGGCTGTTGCCTCTCTTCAGGAACCACGGGTTAGTCTGGCCTCTCCTCGTAACATGGCTACCTGTATCATTGAGGCACACAAACCACCTCACATCAGCAAGGTCCATGGTTCATTAGGGGGAGGTGACCACGCAGCATGTATGGCTCTGAAGTAGTCAAATATGTAGCTTTCTGTGGCGTCACCGCCAGACACCACACTTTCTAGGCGGTAGCCTTTAAATCGGCCGCGGTCCGTTAGTATAAGTCGGACCCGCGTGTCGCCACTGTCAGTGATTGCAGACCGAGCGCCGCCACACGGCAGGTCTAGAGAGACATCCTAGCACTCGCCCCAGTTGTACAGACGACTTTGCTAGTGATGCTACACTGACAAATACGCTCTCATTTGCTGAGACGATAGTTAGCATAGCCTTCAGCTACGTCATTTGCTATGACCTAGCAAGGCGCCATTACCAGTTTATATTGAGATTGTAATTATGTATCATCAAGAGCGATGTTCTCCAATTATGGATTAAAGTTAAGTATTCCAGAAGCTATGTACTATTTTTGGCTACTATAATTACTTTACCTTGTTCCAGACCTCACGCCAGTCTGCGTGAGCTTAAACGCGTGCATTTCGGCCTCCTCTTGCAACGCGGTGTTCGCTCTTCTGCCAACACATCACTTTCATGCAGTATATGACTCTTGAAAGCTACATATTTTCAAGTATATAAAGTTGTCTGTTTGTCAACATTGCTTCAGTTAACTATTCCAGCAATGATGTAGTGAACTTCTATCATGAATGTTGCCAGTATTTTCTGATTATTTCTACAAAAATAAGAACGAAGTCATTTTATGGTTAACCTACCCTCCCTCTCATACCCCCCCCCCCTCTCTCTCTCTCTCTCTCTCTCTCTCTCTCTCTCTCACACACACACACACACACACACACACACACACACACACACACACACACACAGTCAGTCACTGTCTGACAGATATTAAGTTAGAGACCACCATTAACAAAAGCTACATTTACATCCTCAGAAATTTAGCCCAAAGTTTATAGATAATAAACAGAAATTCATAGCTTACCACAAGCACCCAATACGGTTCTGGTTTAAATGTTTGGATTTCATCATGCCTCTGAACACAGAATCCTAATGTAGGTGTTTGGCAAGGACCATAGGAAATAGTAGAAGCATCTAGGTCACCATACTTTCCCTGTGAAAAACAAAAACATAAAAATATCCAATTTGTCATAAACAAATAGTAAATACTACTGTGCCCTAACAAAATCCAATGCAGTGAGAATATATAGGCAATGAACACAAATGACATGTTCTGCCCTACTCTTTATAACTAGAACACAGTTGATGATCACTTAGGCAGGTGATAATACAGAGAGCAGTGAAACAAACAGGCAGTTCCTGAGGTCCATAACAGTAGACCCCATAAAGTGACTGGCTAGCCAGAAAAAGGTCCAGAGCATAACAAAAGCCATCATAAGCACACAAACAGTCCAGGGAACAATCCAAATCAAAAACATAATACAGGCTATGTCAAGCACTATACTAACCTATGGTATGTGTCTAAGGCTTCAATGAACTAGTGAGACGAACTGGCAACTTCAGAGTGGCAATATGTACAGGCACTCTCATGCCAGTGGACAGTCCCATGTGATATGCTTCCATCTGCAGCGGTACATCATGCAGGAGCAAGCTGTGGCCAGAGTATATACCCCAAGTATCTCTGGCCTGTCCTCCATATCAAGAGTTGGGCTAGGTGGGGAATCCAAATCACTGTCAAAATGGTTCAAATGGCTCTGAGCACTATGGGACTTAACATCTATGGTCATCAGTCCCCTAGAACTTAGAACTACTTAAACCTAACTAACCTAAGGACAGCACACAACACCCAGTCATCACGAGGCAGAGAAAATCCCTGACCCCGCCGGGAATCGAATCCGCAAATCACTGTCAGATACTGAATATCCCCCGTGTCAGAAATTGCTTGTCCTGAGCTGACTTCATCATGGAAGGGGACAGAGATGTAGAAACCCCAAAAAAGGCTGCCGCAGTAATTTCTCAACATGATCGATCAGTTCTGTGGTGCAGGGGAGTGGGTGCCAGCCACGTTGGCAATGGCGATGATAGTTCAGCCTCCACAGGCACACTTCTTTAGTTTGAAAATGTTTCCACACAGATAATTACGAGGTTACAGGGTCACTGGTGTTAGTGAGAGCTGGAACTGGTTTAGAGGTTTGACTTGGCTTCCATCACTCATCATTGTCAACCCTCTGTTGATGTGTGATGTGTAACACAAGGGTGGAGGCTTCAGCACTAATAGGCAGGCTATTAAGCAGCCTTGGCCTTGGCTTTGTTGCCCAGCCGATAGCCGAGGGGGATGAGGGGTGGGGCTTGTACGTATCATTGCAGTCACAGCCAATTTCAATGCATGATTAGATGCTCCTGGCTGGCCACAGCCTCAAATATTTGCCACCCACTACTGCTGACATCTACATCTTGGGTCCACCCAGCGTCCCAGCTGGAAGTGTGAGCCCAAAGTGGGAGCCCATGGGTAATGTATGTGGGTGGTGTGTCCACTGAGTCAGGCATTCAGGCATAGCAGAGGTCTGAGCAACCTTCATTCATAGGGGATGAGCCCATTATGTGGCAAGGAATCCTGTGAGTGCTTCCCAAGAATCAGCTGCCGTCGTTACCTAGTGCAACTGCCGTCGTTACCTATTACATCTGTGTTTTGAAGGTCCTGAACATCTGCTCAGCTTCTGAATTGGACAAGAGACAGAAAGGAGTAGTGGTCAGGTGCTCCAAACTGCTGCACTGAAAAAAATTCTGAAATGCAGATGCTGTTAACTACGAACTGGTGTGAAAACCAGGTTCGGAGGTACCCCCTCTATTGCAAATGTAATGGAGAGGGCACAGATGGTAACTGCTGCGGGGGTCGTAGCCAACCTTGCCCCATATGGGAAGTCAGAGAGGGTATCAACAACTAGCAATTGCACTGCACTTGGACGTGATCCAGAGAAACTAACATGCACTCTTTGCCAGGGTTAGTCAGGGTGTGGCCAAGGATTGAGAAATTGTGCAGGAGCAGATTGACTGTAGGTGCACACGAGGCAGTTCTAGATGTAATATTGTAGGGTTGCATCAACAACAGGCCAGTACATGGGGTGTCCCACTATTACCTTCATTCAGCACATTCCCCAATGTGCAGAGTGGAGGAGCTTCAGTATGCATGGTGGAGCATGGTAGAAACTACCACACAGCATTGAGAATCATCCATAGCTAACAATATGACACCATCAGTGACAAAAGCCTGTATCATTATGAAAAACAGGTGGGCCACACATGGTCAGTGCCCTTAGGCAAGTGCTCTGGCCAACCCTGCCATGCAGCAGACAACACTCTGCAGAGCAGCGCACTAGGTCGTTTCTGTTGCTACCATAAACAGGAATTCGTCAAGGGTGTGACGCTGATTTGCATCTAAGACAACACAATACTTTATGCTTGTCAAACTCTACATCTGGGCCTCACTGCATGTCACTGCATTTGAGTACTGCATGGTAGGTCAATGACAGATATCATAGGTGTAGTAATTTTGGAACAATGTCCACTGTTGCAGCCACTGAGCCATATTACCAGGAAGTTTTGAATGGGTACCAAGTAGCAAAATGATGGGCTTGTGACTGGTGATCAGATGAAACTCTGTATCACAGAGATATAGGTGAAACTTCTTGATGAATATGATTGCCGACATCTATTCCTCAATTTGCAAATAATTTCTCTGTGTCATATTTCATGTTTTTGATGCCAAAGCAATGGGCTGTTCTGTGCCACTGACATATCTGTGGGACACCACTGTACCTAAGTCATAAACCACTACAGCAGTGGCAAGTGTTAAGTGTCTGCCTGTATGGAATATTGCTAAACAATGGGCTGACCTGAGGCAGTTTTTAATTTGCAAGGAAGTTTCCTGACATGGTGCTGACTGCAAAGGAATGCCTGTAGTTCTTTGAGGTTCTTGGGACATGTTATATTAGTGATTCATGTTGGTATGAGCCCTTCTTTACCTAATATACACCCCAGGTACTTTACACTTGGCTCCAAGAAACTACATTTGTCAAGCCAACAACAAAAACCACGGGTTTCAAGCCTCTCAAACAAAATCTGTAGAACATACAGGTGCTGCTCCACATGGGCCCAGTAATTAATGTGCCATCTAAGTAAATAAAACCAATGGAAATACCTTTAATGAGCTGTTCAAAGTATCTGAAATATCATGGAAGTGCCTGCAACCCCTAATGACAAATGGCATGAACTGTTTTGTCCGGTCATCTACAGGTAACTGAAAGCAGGCATCAGTGAGAGCTCTCTCTGGAAAACAATGGCTCCCAACCAATTTAATCAACAATTCCTCCAGCCTAGCAACTGGATGCAGGTCAACATTTGTTTTTGTTTGTGCATTAACAATATACCACAAATTGTATGTTATCCATTTGATTTATCAGCTATGACCCCAGGCATTGCCCACCGGCTAAACATTACCAGTGATATTACTCCCATACTTTGCAGTCCATGTCATTCGATTTTAACTCAACTGTGCATGCCGAAAGACACTGGATGCGCTCAAAGATCTTAGGCAATGCTGATTGCTTTGAGGATACATGGGCTTGGAAACCTGTTGAACAACCTACTTTAGGTTCAAACAACTGCTTATATTGCACATATAACTAGGTTCATGAAAGGGGCATGAAAGGGAAGCAGTGGTTGGGAAAGGAGTGAGACAGGGTTGTAGCCTCTCCCCGATGTTATTCAATCTGTATATTGAGCAAGCAGTAAAGGAAACAAAACAAAATATCCGAGTAGGTATTAAAATTCATGGAGAAGAAGTAAAAACTTTGAGGTTCGCCGATGACATTGTAATTCTGTCAGAGACAGCAAAGGACTTGGAAGAGCAGTTGAACGGAATGGACAGTGTCTTGAAAGGAGGATATAAGATGAACATCAACAAAAGCAAAACGAGGATAATGGAATGTAGTCAAATTAAATCGGGTGATGCTGAGGGAATTAGATTAGGAAATGAGACACTTAAAGTAGTAAAGGAGTTTTGCTATTTAGGGAGTAAAATAACTGATGATGGTCGAAGTAGAGAAGATATAAAATGTAGACTGGCAATGGCAAGGAAATCATTTCTGAAGAAGAGAAATTTGTTAACATCGAGTATAGATTTAAGTGTCAGGAAGTCATTTCTGAAAGTATTTGTATGGAGTGTAGCCATGTATGGAAGTGAAACATGGACGATAACTAGTAAGGACAAGAAGAGAATAGAAGCTTTCGAAATGTGGTGCTACAGAAGAATGCTGAAGATAAGGTGGGTAGATCACATAACTAATGAGGAGGTATTGAATAGGATTGGGGAGAAGAGAAGTTTGTGGCACAACTTGACTAGAAGAAGGGATCGGTTGGTAGGACATGTTTTGAGGCATCAAGGGATCACAAATTTAGCATTGGAGGGCAGCGTGGAGGGTAAAAATCATAGAGGGAGACCAAGAGATGAATACACTAAGCAGATTCAGAAGGATGTAGGTTGCAGTAGGTACTGGGATATGAAGAAGCTTGCACAGGATAGAGTAGCATGGAGAGCTGCATCAAACCAGTCTCAGGACTGAAGACCACAACAACAACAACTAGGTTCAAACAGTTGCTTGTATTTCAAAAGCATCTATGCCACAAATTTTAGGTGTTGTCCAAGTGTTGACTAATAGCAGGATTGTCAAGCTACATTGTTATACTTCGCGTGGATTGTGATCAGACCCCACAACAAAATCAATTGTCTATTTTATGCCACCACTCTGTACTGACGGCACTGCAGCGGCAGGAAGCCGATGTGCCAACACATACCCACATTAATCAGATACATGGCTGTGCCTGTGAACAACTGCAAATCTGATACTGATCCATTAACTCCCAGCTGCAACATGAGCTTCTGCATCCTATCTAGTACCATTATAGGAACTGGCCAGATAAAGTGCAGCACACTGAGAGCCTTTGTTGCCATACACTGGCTGAGGCAGACACTAGATGCCCTGGTTTGCAGCATGCAAAACAGGTGATGTCACGGAAATGGCAATGACAATTATGCTGTGAGCCACACACTGGACATGATTCGATAGCACAAACTTTTCTGGGACTCTTCGACAATCCTGGGGAGAAATCTGTTGTTGGAGCTTCCACTCAATTTGGGACATGCAGATGGCAAATAAAGCTATTACTTCATGAGTTTTGGAAATTTTTTGCCCATTGCTCAGGAATGGGTCAGATGACTAAAGCCTTCACACTAACTGCTCTGTCAGGAGAGACATGTATAATGACATCATGGATTAATAATTCTGCACTTGATGTGGCACACTATTTACAGTAAAAATCACACTTGCATACCAAGCCTTAAAAGTCGACAGCCCACGTGGCATAGGACTGCATACATGCTTAACATATTTATTAAATTTGAGCCAAACTGCAACTATGTGGGTTTGGTGACCGTAACAGTCATTCAGCAACCAACAAATATCAGAAACACTACTGGGGTCCGATAGTGCCATACTTTCTGCACCTTCATACACTATATTACTTTACGACCATAATGGTGCATGCTAATGTTCTGGGTGAATTAAGTAACTTGCTTGACAGTGAAGTACAAAATGATGTAAACAGGCCTCCCAACTCACATTTGCCTCATCAAAGCAAATGAGTGGTGGAGTGAGAGATGAAGATACAGCAGCAGATTACTGTTGGTTTTGCAGTAGTTGTAACAGCAATTTCTCCTGTCACTTTTGCAATTTCCACAGCTGTTCATGCCACTGCTGCTGTCGCTGTTGCTGCTGCTGAAATTCCCACTGCTTTTCTTTCGGTTGCTGTTGCTGCAGGTGTTGTTGCTGTTGCAGCTGCAATTACTGTTGTCACAACTTTACAAACTCAGGATCCATGCTCCACTGAAATAGTTGCATGGCCATAAAAGTCCTAGTTGCCACTATTCACTCCTATACTGCATAGTTAGAACACAGTTTATGATCACTCACACTGGCGGCAATGCAAATAATGGTTAAATAAATGAGTGGTTCCTGAGGTTGATGGCATCAGAGTTCACGAACTGAGCAGGTAGCCAGAAATGAATTTCAGTCATAAGCTAACCACAAAGTCCAGGGAACAATCCAAATCAAAAATGTAACACAGGCAAAGTCAACCATCCTGCCAACCTATGGCACATACCTCGATAAACTACTGAGACTAAATGGCAACTATGAGGCCACAGTATTTAAAGGGCACATTTGAAAGTGCAGCGGCCCCTCATTTGGGAGCGAGCTGCAGCCAGAGTCCATGGCCCGAGTATCTCTGAACTGTCTTCCACATCAATACTTGGCCTGGGCAGGGAATTTGAATCACTGCCTGATAATAAGTAGCCTACTATCTTCCACAAGATTTTCATTCTTCAGTGAAATTTCCAAACACAAAGATGATTAAATTAAAGGAATAGCTTTAATATATAGTTGAGTTATTAATTCCTTACGAAGACTAAAATTCTTGATTACAATTTAGAAACAAAAAATCATTGGACGAAACTCAAAACGTGCATCTTTACTGTGAAACAGGTATCAGATACACTGAAAGCTAGATGTTTCTTTCCATTTAAACTACTGTCCTGAAGAGTATTAAGCCAAAATATTAATTTTCAGGAATGAAAGCATTTTGAAGCGGATTTCAAATTTTTTTTTAACAAATATCAAGAAAAGTATCCACCAGAGCTGAAAGTAGAGAAATATACTCATACATACAAACAAGGATAATAAATAAGAAAACTTCTTAATTATGGTAACAACTAACAAGAGAACAAAGATGAGGCAGTTTAGAACATTCGTCAGACTTCAGTGGCCAGAGACAGTGGTCGCACGCACGCGGGTGTGTGTGTCTGTGTGTGTGTGTGTGTGTGTGTGTGTGTGTGTGTGTGTGTGTGTGTGTGTGTTTTCAACTTTAGAAGAAGGTCTTTTATTGGAGTTATTACAACCTGGATTTTCCATTGTTCATCAAAAATAAAAGCTACACAGAACAATACACACACAAATTAAATTTTAAAATCTGGAAACAAATAGATTGTTTATCGCATCACTTCAAAAAAAAAAAAAAATCAGAAAAGATTCTACAATTTGTCATAGTTGTGTTATGGTCTTCTGTCCAAAAACTGGCTTCATGATGTAACTCTCCACACTATCCTATCCTGAGCAAGTCTCTCCATCTCATATCTCAGTGCAACTGCTGTAACTTGCATCCATTTGGACCTCTTTCTGAATTATAGGTTCCAAGGATTGTCATTTTTGTCTCTGTCACTTCATGACAGTTCAGAATAAAGATATGATTACATTATCCTGAACATAAAGTAACTGAAGTGAAATTTATACAGGTAATGGTCGAAATTATTTTGTAAAGAAAAACTATGGAAGAATACAGCATTATAAAGAAATAGGCAATATTGTTTACATAGGAGTGAAATCAATCTAATGTGTACAGTAGCAAAAGAAGTGAGCAGAAAAGAGAAAACATAAATAAAAACACGGAAAAGTTGAAGCACACAAAAAGTTCACATGAAAGATATGTAGTGAATAGGGGTTAAACTGTCACAGTACCCTGAGATACGCCGGATGCTACCTCTGATTCTGATAAAGTCTCCTGCTAAGAATGATATACTGACTTCTGTTTGCTAGGAAAACTTCAGACCGATTGTGCATTTGTTCCAGTATTCTGTCAGTCTGTATTCTGTTCATTAGGCAATGGTGTGAAACAAATGCTGTTTCCTGTTACATGTCACTGTGCACCACAAATCAGTCCACAATAGGTAAGTGGTTGCTTTTCCCTTATTTTATGTATTGCTCCATACAGGAATATCAACTGCTGTTACTTATTAGATTCTGGAATTCAAGAAACATGGCATCAACCTGAGTACTGTGTCATGCCTTCTGGATCTCATTAATGAACAAAGCAAGTTTGGTATCACACAATCTGTGCTTGTGGGAATCATGTTTGGCACAAGGAAAGGAATTATTTGGTCTTCATGGCAATCATCAAATGTGACTACAATAAAATTTTCACAATTCCTTGAAAAATTTAAGTCAAGGAGATAGGTCTATTGAGCTTCCTTCTATCATCATGTCTCCCTCTCTGGGGGACACCAACTTCACAAAGCACTGTCCGTGCAGGTGGAGAGGCTTGTGTACCCATGTGAAGCTGAGGGCTATGCCGAAGGTGGAGGACCTACTGCCGGAAAGGCCTCAGCCGATGGATCAGACTAAGACTGTCCCATTGTCCCTATCCACTCCTGTCCTACTCAACTCCACGACCCAACCCAAGGTGTGATGCAATCTATGCCATGGGGTGCAAGGCACATGGGAAGATGTGTCGCAAATGGAGACTCAGGGATACCAGGCAACCTCCCTGAGTAAGTATCCTTACACCGAGCGGTGTATTGGTGGTGTGGACCTTGTAGATCCCCAAACCTTGTGGGACCAATATGGCACGACTAAAGGAAACAAAGAAAAACAAACTGAGGGGCAAATTGAGACCTCAAATATCCAAACATCGGGGTCAGTACCAATGGAAGGCATTCCCACTACTGAATCAGGGTCTAGACCTGAGCCAGAAGTGGCAACTGTAACCAAGAAGCTAGACCAGATTAAGATCAAAGGCTTGTCTGGGACCCAGAGGAGGAAACTACTCAGGGATCAGAGGAAAAAGGAAGGGAAAGAATGGCTTCCTAAGACAAGTGGAAGGAATTAAAGGGATTGAACCTAAGACCCCCCAGGAAGAAACTATCTCAGGTTGAAGGGGTTACGCAGACCCCCACTGCGTCAAAGACAGGTAGCAAGCGGATAAGGGAGGAATCAAAGACTCCCTCCTCCCTGGATAAGCAAGTCCAGAAAAAACCGAGGCAAGAAACAGGGAAACAGACCTATAATACTGCAGTCTCGGTTTTTAGGATGGCAGTTATCCAGGGAGGCTATCCACTGGTGGCCACCACTTCGCAGCAGGAGAAACTAGTACAGATGGCCCTCTTTGAAAAGATTTGGAGGAGGGGGATGCTGGCCCAGGAACCAAATTCAGGACGGTCTATCTAGATCGTGGTGCCCTCATTTTTGTCTGTGAGGGGGTGCACATGGTGGAATGGCTCAAGGACAAGGTGCCCATGATACCCCCATGGGAAGAAGCAAAGCTGCTGGTTAAGACGGCAGCGAAGCTTCTTAAGAGCGCAAAGATATCAATATTGGTACCAAAGATTCTTAAGGAAGTCTCTCCTAAGACTCTATTCAGGAAAATAGGGGACCAGAACCCAAAGTCTCAACAGAAGATTGGAGAGTGATCCACCAGAAGGTTGCACCAGAAGGACGAACCCTGGTAGTGGACGGAGAGAAGTCCTTGAAGGCGATGAGTGAGCAGGACCTGAAATTGTTTTTAGGGTTCTTGCAGGTCACCGTCAGGGTTCTCAAAGACGGCAGCAAGCTGGAGACTCGAGATGCTGCAGATTAATCTGCAGTACAGTAAAGGAGCCTCTGCTGTCCTGAGTTGCTGCCTGGAGAGGCAGGAAGTGGATGTGGTCCTGATACAAGAACCCTATTTCTTTAAAGGGGGTGTATCGGGCCTCGGTGGCACTGGAGGTAAGCTGATTTATGCTAGAAATCTAAGAAACTCCAGAACATTCATCTATGTAAGAAATGGAATTTCTATCATGCCAATGATGGATTTCTGCTCTATGGATGTAATGACCATTAAAATGCAGCAGTGTGAGGAAGATATCACAAGTGAAATTGTTTTGGCCTCAGCATACCTTCCTTACGAAGACAGCTCACCTCCTGGTAGAGACTTGCCGTCAGCAAGGTGACCAACTGCTGGTGGGATGCGACGCCAATGCCCACAACCTAGCGTAGGGCAGCAAGGACACCAACAGTAGAGATGAGTACCTTCTTGAATTTCTTTTAGCTAACAACTTAGAGGGCCTAAATAGGTGCAATGAACCTACATTCAGGAATAGCAGAAGGGAAGAAGTAATTGACATAACCTTTAGTTCCATGATGATGGGCAGATATGTCAAACAGTGGCATGTGGTGTTAGAGCCATCTTCATGGGACACATGTACTTTAAATTCAAGGTTGAAATGGGAATCAGACAGACTACAATCTACAGGAATTCCAGGAAAACAGACTGGGAGACATATAGGAGAACCCTTGATTTAGGCTTATCGGAAATTAAAACCATAATAAGGAATCCAGTAGAATTTGAAGAAATAGCAGAGGCTGTTACCTCTGCCATAGTGACCACATATCAGGACAACTGCACAATCACCAAGCAGTGCACAAATAGGAGTATGCCTTGGTGGAATAACAACTTGGAAATGCAAAGAAAATAGGTACAGAGACTGTTTAATGTTGCAAGATGTAAAGGACAATGGGCTGAATATCGTGAGGCCCTTGTCAACTACAATCTTGCAATCAGACAAGCAAAGAAGGCATCCTGGAAGACATTCTGTGAGGAAGTGGAGAGCACAGCTGCACAAGCCAGACTTCACATGATACTGGAGTACCAACCAATCCAGGAGGTACGTTGAGGAAGGAGGATGGGGCATATACAAAGACAGCACATGAGATGCTGGAACTGCTCCTCAAAACTCACTTTCCTCAATATGCTCTGCCTGACAACAAAGACCAGAATGTGATCCAGAAGAGACATCGGTTCTCAGGCACTCGAAGAGAGGAATGGGAATCGGCCAAGGAGTGTGTGAACTTTAATAAAATCCAATGGACGGTGGGAACATTACAACCGTTCAAGTCACCTGGCCCAGATGGAATTTTTCCAGCTCTCCTGCAACAGGCAGGAGAGAAGCTCATAAGAGTCCTATGCAGGCTATTCAGGGTTAGCCTAGCTGTAGGAATCATTCCAAATGATTGGAGGGCAGTGAAGGTTGTCTTCATTCCAAAGCTGGGGAGAACTGATCATACCAAGGCTAAGGATATGAGACCAATCAGTCTGTCCTCCTCCATTCTCAAAATGTTGGAAAAACTGGTTAATGTATATGTTGGGAAGAGGAGGCTAAGTAGGGCTCCTCTACATTCAAACCAACACGCATATCAACCAGGTAAATCATGTGAGACAGCTCTCCACCAACTCATTGGGAAGGTGGAGAAAGCACTTCACTTCCAAGAAATAGCCCTCTGCATCTTCCTGGATATCGATGGGGCCTTCAGTAACACAACCTTCGATTCCATGGTAAGGGCAGCAAAGGTGCCGGACCTGGGGACCACTATATGCAGGTGAACCAGGGCCATGCTTAGTGGAAGGAAGGTGGAGGATACCATGATGAATGAAAAGATGGTAATTAACACCACTAGAGGCAGCCCACAAGGAGAAGTTCTGTCCCCTCTATCGTGGAATCTAGTGGTGAACGAACTCATTGAGGAATTTAATTCCAGACAATGCTCCTGCCAAGGATATGCAAATGACCTTGTCATAGTAATACTTGGCAAATTTACTGACACAGTTAGAAATATGGCACAGGAAGGTTTGGACATTGTGCACAATTGGTGTGTTAAACAGGATCTGAGGGTTAATCCTAAGAATATTGTTGTGGTGTCATTAACGAAGAGACATATTCAACACTCAAGTTGGAATCTAAAGCTCTTCAATGAAACTCTACCTGTGAAGGGGATAGTGAAATATCTAGGGGTAACCTTATATGAGAAGCTAACTTGGAGCCCTCACATTAAGAGTAATTCTCCATGGCAAAAAGTACTCTAGTGAGTACTAGAAGGGCTTGTGGCAAAAACTGGGGCCTAATCCCCAGGGGTATGCACTGGATATACACCACAGTAGTCAGACCTAGGATTTCCTATTGGTTGCAGCTAAGGATCTTGCTAAGGTGCAGATTGGCCTGCTTAGCCGTAACAGGCAGAATTAGCAGCACACCAACTGCTGGAAAGGAAGCCATGCTAGACATGCCTCCACTACACCTTTGGGTCAAGATGGAGGCAGCAGCTGGGGCAAACAGACTTAAAACTGGCAAAAACTGGGTCTCATTCGGATAACCAGAATCACACACTAACATAGTGAGTGAGGTAAATGTAGGAATGGCTGGGGAAATGCCTGCCAACTATATAATAACCCCCAACTGCTTTGAAAAGCCTTACAATATAATAATTGGAAGCAGGGAGCAGTGGGAAAAAACAGTTCGAGACCGTACGGGGGACATCGTTTCGTTCACTGAGGGGTCAAAAATAGACCACGGCGATGGGGCACGGGTGTATGGGGTTCAGCCAAGACTGGAGGGCATCATCTTTTTCAGAAAACTGGCCTCTGTATTCCAAGCTGAAATTACTGCTATCAGGGCATGTGTGGAGGAGAATATGCGTAGGTGGTACAAGCATCATAGCATCTACGTCTACTCAGACAGTCAGGTAGCCCTGAAATCATTGGCAGTTCCTGCAACAAGAGCTAAGATTGTTGCAGAATGCCAATGGGCTCTGGTGGGGCTAGGAGAAAGCAAAAGGGTAAACCTAGTGTGGGTCCCTTGCCACTCAGGGATCTGTGGCAATGAACAAGCCAACAGATTGGCTAGGGTGGGGGCAACAACTCCATTTATTGGACCGGAACCTGTCCTGACAATCACCAAGGCTATGATCAAATTAGAAGTATGGAACTGGCTTAGGAAACAGCATGTAGGATATTGGACCAAGGTCTGTAAACAAAAACATGGTAAGGTAATGATGGCCAAGCCATGTTTTAAAAGCTATGTAATCCTGGGATTGAACAGGAAAGAGATCAGACTCATAACTGGACTGATGACTGGCCATGAGAATTTCAAAAAAAACCTACACACAATGGGTATAGCGGAAAAGGAACTGTAGGATCTGTAATGAGGGTGAAGAAACTGCATCACACTTAGTCTTCAAATGCATGGCATTGGAGAGTAAAAGATACAGAATCTTCAGGACAACTAGACCTGAAGAAATTGTGTCTAACAAAAAACTGGTAGAGGGTCTCCTTAAACTATTTAAGGGCATTTGTTGGCTTTACTAGATATACAGGGAGCGGTACAGCAAAATAAACTTAGTTTCGGTGTGGGCAGTGGTGAGTTAGACTTATACTGTTTTAGCTTCCCTGTTCAAATCAAATCAAATCAAATCAATCATTTGTCTCAGTACCATAACACTCAAGATGCAACTGGACTGGCACATTCATTATATCAACTGATTATACATAAAATCAATATGTTTTAATGTTTTTTACACCTCAGTACATAAGATCTTGCTTTAAACACACTAAATATTTCTCACAAAATTGTCTTTATGCTTGTTTCAACTTTGTTCAGTTTTTACCTGTCAGTAATAGCTCAGCTTAAATTGATTCTGATATGCAACACTCTATGCTTTCCTAGTAGTCTCCTAATATTAGTTACTGGGCTGTGATTTGTCCCTCCCATCACATAAGCTCTCCTCACATAGAACATTGTTTCTCATCATAAAGTACAAATGTGGTTCCTATCATGGTCGGCGCGCACTCAGAAATGAGTTGGTACATCACATGGGATGTGCTGACCGTAATTTGCAACTGCAGTGCTTTCTAGTGGCTGGCACACACACTACACTGTTTGTTTACAAAAATTTACTCGTGTAAAATTGCCAGTTTAATGTTGTTGTTGTTGTTGTTGTTGTTCTGGCCTTACTCTGAAGACTGGTTTGATGCAGCTTGCCATGCTGCTCTATCCTGTGGGAGTGTCTTCATCTCTGAATAACTACTACAACCTACATCTTTCTGATTCTGCTTAGTGTTTTCATCTCTTGGTCTCCCTTTAAGATTTTTACCCTCTGCACTTCCCTCCAATACTAAATTGATGATCTCTTGATGCCTCAGAACAAGTCCTACCAACCAATCCCTTCCGCTAGTCAAGTTGAGCCACAAATTCCTTTTCTCCCCAATTCTATTCAGTACTTCCTCTTACTTACATGACTCACCCATCTAATCTTCAGCATTCTTCTGTAGCATCACATTTCAAAAACTTCTATTCTCTTTCCATCTAAACTGTTTATCATCCATGTTTCACTTCCATACATGGCTACACTCCATACAAATACTTTCAGAAATGTCTTCCTGACACTTAAATCGTTACTTGATGTTAAAAAATATATCTTCTTCAGAAACACTTTTCTTGCCATTGCCAGTATACATTTTATATCCTCTCTACTTTGGCCATCATCAGTTGTTTTGCTGCCTAAGTAGCAAACCTCATCTACTACTTTAAGTGTCTTGTTTCCTAATCTGATTTCCTTAGCATCACCTGATTTAATTTGACTACACTCCATTATCCTCATTTTGTTTTTGTTGATGTTCATCTTATATCCTCCTTCCAAGTCCTTTGCTGTCTCTGACAGAATTACAATGTCATCAGCAAACCTCAAAGTTTTTATTTCTTCTCCCTGAGCTTTAAATCCTATTCCATTATTTTTTTATGTTACATTAACTCCAGTGAAATACACTCTTGCTGCCTTGTCTATATGCTATGCATGTTGTTCTGCCTGTAGTACACATTATAAACATTATTTAGTCATTACTGGGGGGTTGCATATGTCCACACACACATTTGCATATACAATCTTCATAAAGGACTGAAATCTGGAAACATGTTTGAATGAATGAATGAATGAATAAATACATAAATACTGGCCTGAGAGTAAATCAGGAAGTACTATACACAGCAATCCTGCAGTTCAGTGACTTCACTGGTGCATGTTTCCTGGTATGTTCAGACTATCGAACTCGCTCGCTCTTATACTTTCAGAACATCAAATATTCCAGAGCATATTTGTATTAATTAGATAAGAAAGTTCCAGAATCTTTTATAAAATATGAAAGTGGATAAAAAATGTACACAGAAAGCAAAACATGAATGCGTAACCTTTTGCACCACAGTCCAGGACTCCATCCACTACATTACAATTAACAGACACCAGTTTCAAAACTATGTCTTTCATCTTACCACTTCCTCAAGGCTTAAACTGTCATTATGTCATTAACTGACATGTAATTATAACAAATCATACCAAAAATGAAGCATTTTGGATAAATATTTGCTGCACTGGTGCCTAGAATCAGTATATTTTTGTAGCTCTCAAGTTATAGTTCTAAAAGCACTAAATATGAAAAGCCATTAAACACCAACATGTTTTTTCCTGTCATTTTATTATAACAAATTGTACTGAAACTGATGTGTTCAACAGATCCTCAATCTGAACTTTCAATTCACCACCACTGATAAACGACCATGTAGCAACAGCCTTACAGTCACTGATTCCTATCTCGTGTTCCTAGACCCCATCATTGAACCAAACTTCCAGGTATTGTGCATAACTGATAGAAATCTTCCCGCAGTGTACAGTGAAATAAAATATGTGAATCTGTAGTGTAAGTAGGATGGAAAATGAGAAATTAACAAAGGAATATACCAAATAATACAATTAGAAATATCAAAAAGGCAGTAATTATTTGAAAATGGAAATGAAGAATATAGTAACTGATATAAAAGTATTGGACAAATAGTGTTTTACACAAGTAAAACATAAAAGCTGTTCAAAACATATAAAATATCAAAAGTAGACTAGCTTACACAAAGAAATGTTCATTCAAAAATAAATCTGTAGTTGTTACATAAAAACTTGAAAATACAAACAAACAAAATTTTTGGACAAAAGCACTACATGGAAAGGCAATGGAAAACAAAAGGAAAGATGGGGTTGAAAACCAGTTCATAACATCACATCCTGTGCCAGATATCTCTCTGTGCATTCATTTCATAAGATATGTTGAGTGGAGCATCACCTGAAAAAATTTTGTTTGAAATCTTGTGAACGAACATCCTATTCTGAGATCCAGTTCTTGCCTTGCATCCACACTCTTTGCCTCATTTTCATTTGGTTTTCCCAAATTTGACATTGCTGCTTTGATGTCCTTTTCTGTTATAGCTGAAAAATGTGCTCTGTACACCACCTGAAAAATAAAAGTAGAAATAACTTGACAAGGTTACAATTAAAATCTGTTGCCATGGAATATCCGTTTTCTTGCCTAATAACTATAAAGAATGTTAATACTTGAAATTCTCTCTCTCTCTCTCTCTCTCTCTCTCTCTCTCTCTCTCTCTCACACACACACACACACACACACACACACACACACACACACACACACACTGGGAGGAAAGGGGGGGGGGCTGGGAGGGGGGAGAGAGCATTTATGCATTGCACTAGAGAAAAAACGCAAAACTGAGTTATTTAAGTTAAACCTCTTGCTTAGGGGCCTATTTACTGCTCCTTGCTTCCACAGCCTAATGACAGGTTGACTTAACAATTTTTCACATTCTATCTGTAATTTTCCAATATCTTATTAATCTAATACTTAAGCATCTGAGCAATTATGACAAACAGTAATATACATTTACCTGTGTGTTTTACAATTCACAATGCTTTCTTTTGCACACTGTGAAAGTACTAGGTGTAAAATAAAAGTACTAGTACAGATTTTAAAACTTCTGTTTACATCAGCACTAAATAAACCTAGTAGTTCTCCAAGCAGTCCCCTGGGATGTCCAAATGTGGCATCCAATGTTGCTACCTCTCTCTTTAACAGCACTGGAAGGCACTCTGACATGACTGTGGCTTCCTAAAATCATGCCTGAAATGAGGTCCGTTCTGTCCAACATTTCGCCCACCACAGCTAGAATAGCCTTTTGCTGTCCTCCCAATCTCCAAATTATCTTTGTCCAGCCCTATCTTCTTCAGCACCCACATCCTTACCCAATGGCTCCTATCCATGTGACTGTCTCCACTAGTACTATCAAAAGGAGAGCCACCAGTGAAGCAACACAAGTCATGTATCAACTGTTATATAAACACTGTACAGCCCTTTACATTGGCAAGACTACTACCAAGTTATCAGTTAGGATGAATGGGCTTGGGCTGAGAGTGTATACTCGCAACACACAATATATGATTACAGAATATGATCTACAACATGATAGTCATGACCTCAGTGCCTGTTTCACAACATGTACCATCGGGATTCTTTCCCCAGACACCAGCTTCTCAGATCTCCGCAGGTGGGAACTGGAGTCACAACATGTCCTTCATTCTTGCCACCCAACTGGTCTTAATTTACGTTACTTTCAACAGTCTGAGCATATCTTCTCACTATTTCTTTCTTCATTACCTTTTACTTTCCTACAGTGAAGTAACAGAAGTCATGGCATAGTGATGTGCTCACATACAGATGGCAGTAGTATCACGTAAACAAGATATAAAAGGGCAGTGCATTGGCAAAGCTATCATTTGTACTCAGGTGATTCATGTGAAAAGGTTACCTGCATGACTATGGCTGCACGATGGGAATTAAAAGACTCAGAATGTGGAAAGATAGGTGGACATGAGACAGTCCAACTCGGATATCGCTATGAAACTCCGAGATCCACGTAGTCAAGAGTGTGCCAAGAATACAAAATTTCAGGCATTAACTCTCACCATGGACAATGCAGTGGCTGACAGCCTCACTTCATGACAAAGATCAGCAGCATTTGCGTAGACGTGACAGTGCTAACAGATGAGCAGCTCTGTGTGAAGTAACTGCAGATATCAATGTGGAATGTAAGATGAATGTATGCGTTGAGACATTGCGGCAAAATTTAGCATTAATGAGTTTCGGTAGCAGATCAGTTGAACCCTAGACAAATGGAAAAGCGTAAACTGGTCAGATGAGTCCCGATTTCAGTTGGTAAGAACTGATGGTAGGGTTCAAATGTGGTGCAGACCCCATAAAGCCATGAACCCAAATTGTCAACAAGGCACTGTGCAAGCTGATGGTGGCTCCATAACTATGTGGGCTGTGTTTACATGGAATGGACTGGGTTCTCTGGTCCAACTGAACCAATAATTGACTAGAAATAATTACGTTTGGTTTCTTGGACACCATCTGCACCCATTCATGAACTTCATGTTCCCAAACAACAAGGGAATTTTTATGGATGACAATAAACCACATTACTGGCCACAATTGTTTGTGATAGATTTGAACAACTTTCTGGACAATTCGAGTGAATGGTTTGGAGATACAGATCGCCCGACATGAATCCCATTGAACATTTGTGGGACATAATCAAGACGTCAGTTTGTGCACAAAATCCTGCACCAGCAACATTTTCGTAATTATGGATGGCTATAGAGGCTCACGGCTCAGTATTTCGCAGGGAGCTTCCAATGACTTGCTGACTTCATTTCATATCAAGATGCTGCACTACACTGAGCAAAAGGTGGTCCAATACAATATCAGCAGGTATACCATGACTTTTTTCACCTCATATCTACTATTTTTTGACCTATCTTATTTTCCCAGCCCCCCACCTCTACACACACAACGCACTTAACCTTCTGCTCATATTAAGTCATGCAAAATGTTTTGTCAGTACCCTTTGTCTTGTGGAGTACTCTATCCTCCACCTTTAAACTCTCATGTTTTCAAATCTTTCAGTGTGGTCCCCAACAATCAATTGTTCTTTCTCACCCCATCCAGTAAGTCTGCCCTGACTCCGGGTTTTGGACAACTTTTACAAACTCAACCTGTTTCCTACACCTCAGTAGTCCTTTTCCTTCACCCCTATTTCTCCCCTTTCAACCATTCTGCCAGGAGGAGCCACTGGCTCCAAAAGTTTGCAGATTTCAGTATCTTTATATGTGTGTTTTCTTGCCACCGTTTTGTGAGTAGATCTTTATTATATTTTCAGAAACTGATTTTTTTTCAGATACTATTTTTTTATTCAGATACTATATAACACAATCATCAGACCAGTCCTAGCATAAGCTGCAGAAACATGGAGTTCAACCGAAAGGGAAGAATACCAATTACAAGTATTAGAAAACTAAGTTTATAGAAAAATCTTTGACCCATACTATGATAATGAACTGTAAAGCTGGATGAGAAGACACAAGACAGAGCTCCACATGCTATCACAACAAGCTACAATAATGAGCATAATAAATTCCAGAAAACTTCAATGGGTAGGCCATCTGCTGAGAATGAAAGAGGATCAAGGGGTTTCAAGAACACTCATGGAGAAGTCAGGTGGTAAGAGACCAAAGGGGCATACCTAGGAGTACATGGGTAAATGAAATTAAAACAATATGCAACAATATGGACATAAATATTTGGCAGCAAACAGCGCAACACAGAAGCATTTGGAGGCAACAAGTGAGATTGGCAGGGGAGCTATGAGCCCCTTAGAAGTCAAGAAGAAGAAGAATATTTAATACACAAAATGCATATTACAGCATACGAAACAATCAGTACATGTGTTTGTCTGAGCAGTAAACCACCTGGAGAGAAGTTTCAAAGACATGTGTTCAGAATACTTTTACAATTCTCATAGCCACACTCAAGTATTTTTTTAAGGTATGGACTTGAAGCTAAAATTTTGTTTTTAGTTTGCTTTTATTTTATATTTATTTTCCAATGCATTTCACAGAAATGTCAGCATTTCTTCTCCATGTGACCAATTTTGAAATAGGGTGCAACATCTCCTATTCGTATTTCATTTTCCAGCACTATTATATCTCGCAACTAATGTATGTGCGTGCTGAGTGTGGTGTTGCCACACATGCATGTTTGAATTGGCTACCAACTGTAACAGTGGGGACCAGTTGGTGGAGGCCGCCTAAGGGAGGCATGTGCGCACTGATGTCTCCACCCTGCTGTCTACCAGTGACTCGTGCACATATATGCACAGAGCAGCGCTAACTGGCCTCTCTTGTGTGTCTTTCCAGTCTGCCATTCACATCAGAGAGTCCATATTCCATTTTAGTTGAGTGCTGCATGACTAAAGTCATATTTTGGTTGCTCTGGACTGGTCTCATGTACTACGAAGTTACAACATAATTGGAAATGATTTTGGAATGGTTTCTGCATATGTAATCTTCACATGTAGTTTCTTCAGGTTTATTCATTATGGACGCTGAGCTGCAGGCCTTGACTGAACAGTTTACTTTAGCTGTGATCACCTTGTTCCCTTCTATTAATAACCAGGGTATCATTCCATCGGTCCATCCACCTGCTTTCCCTCCACATGATGATTCAGCCCAGCATTGGGACGCTTACGAAAAAAAACTCAAGACAGCACTTTTTGGCCTTCAGTGTGACAGACTCGAATTTGTTCAAAGCCTTCTTCCTCTAGTGGATTCCACCTAAGGTGTATCATTTACTGTGTCAACTTGCCCCTCTACAAGAACTGGCAGCTCTTACTTTTGATCATATGTGCAATTTATGGTCCAACTACCATCGCAAATGAATATGTGTCATAGCGGCACAAGCTGAGTTCTACTGATGCCAATAGCTGGGGAGCCAAACTTCATAGCCTTAGCCATAAATGTCAGTTCGTTACTAGCCCATAACGACGTTTGCACTGACTCTGCAGCGTACGACACAATTATCTGTTTACTCCAGACAAAGAAGTGTGCCAAAAGGCTCTACTCTGTGAAAAATCACAGTTGGCACAAGTTGTGCAAATAGCACAATATTTTGAAGTTTCTCAGACAGCGGGTGACCAAATTCAAGCTTGGGGTGATGTGGCAGGAGTGTCACAAGATGTACCCACTAGGATGACAGATAACTTGCACAAGGAAGCAGCACTGGTGGCAGTAAACATGCGGGCTCAGCACTCAGCAGACCAAGGCTGGCACAAGTAGCCGCGACCACCATGCCGATATCAGAGTTCTATGTTTCAATCTTGTCCTTCCTGTTTTGTCCAGCACAAATATTTGGAGTGCCCTACATGCCGGGCTATTTGTAATGCTTGCTGAAAGAAAGAACACATTGCCTCCCCAATTTGTTCACTGAAGGTTGCTCAGGATAAAGACATGGCAGTGAACTGTAAGATTCCAATGCTTGTGACTTCTCCCAAGTAAGCGTTTTTCACCCAAGTGATTTGGCTACAGGTGGACATAATTGAATTCTCAAACCTATGTGAGTTTAGGCTCGTCGCTGTTGACTCCAGTCAGGGAGAAGATGGTCAATTATAACAAATAGAAAATTGCACTCTTGGGACAATTTATGGCATCTGCCTTTTACAAGTCAGTGGTTCGCTCCATTGTATTTTTGGCGGTTCTTGATGCCAGTGTCGAGAGATTTTTCGAGATGGATGAATTTCTACAGTTGGATTTTCTATCACTGACTCAGTTCACCTTGTGTCTGACCACGTACAGTAGTCTCAGTGAGAAATACTGTGTGCAGGTTTTTCGGACTTATTTTTGGGAAGGTATAGAGGGTGCTACAAATTTCTCTGCTCATATTTCTTTGAAGTCCACAGCTCAGTTTTGCTGTTGTCATGTGCATCATATTCCTGTCACCGTGAAAGATCAAGTGACAGCAGAATTAGATGGACTCCAATCTCTAGGGGTGGTGCAACATGTTATGGCTAGTGAATAGTCATCTCTGCTGGTTGCAGTTCAGAAACCGGCGGGGAAACTTAGACCCTGCAATGACTTCAGTACTACTGTCAATGCACAGTTGATCATGGATAAGTATCTTCTCCCATGCCAGGAGAAACTGTTGTTGAAATTATCTAGTGGCTTATAATTTTTGAAAAGTGATTTTTTGAAGGGTATTTGCAGGTTCCTGTAGTAGGCAAAGTCTCTCATCAGTGAGTTCTGGTTTTGAATACTCCTTTTGGTCTCTATCAACATTTGTTCCTTCCTTTTGGCGTGACTAGCACCTCTGCTATTTTCCATTGACTTTTAGAGCAATTGACAATGCCTGTCCCAGGTTGATTTAATTATCTACACGATATCATCATGGGCTCGTCCACCGCCGATCACTTGTAAAATTTGCACATTTTGTTTTCTGTCTTCTAGTCCATGGGCTTACAGTACAACCTTGCAAAATCTCTTCCCCCCCCCCCCCCCCCCAGCCTTCTATTGTTTATTTGGCATTCAAGGTCTCACAGGATTCACTCTCCACTGTATCATCTCCACTGTTACGTCTATGCCTCACCCGTCATCTATGGAGGAGCTTCAGGCCTTCCTCGGGAAGATAGCCAACTACCATAAATTTCTGCTGAGGGTGGCCTCCTTGGTCCACCCATTGCATGCCTTGTTACAACAGGAATGTACCTTTTTGCTGGATTCCGAAATGTGAACATGCTTGTCAAATGAAATCCAAACTACTCTCGGCGCCTTGTTTAGCTACATTCTCTCCGGGCCAGTACATAGTTTTGGCGAGTGACACTTCACAGTAATGCCCTCATACACCGGTAGGCTGATGGCTCTGAATGACCTGTTGCATTTGCCTCTACACCTCTCACTTCAGCCTGGCAGTGTTACTTTTAGGTGACAAAAGAGGCTCTTGCCATAGTCTATGCTCTCCGGAAATCTTATGGTTTTTATTTTTTGGTATGGCTGCACGCTTCACCTTATTAATGACCATAAACTCTCAGTTTCCTTGTTTAACCCTCACATTTCCTTGCCTTGATAAGTCACACTGCCTACAATGCTGGCCACTGCTCTTGTCTCACTACAATTACAAAATCCATTTTTGGCCCAAATTCAAACGTGCTAATCTGGGTGCTTTCTTCTGTCTTTCTTTGGGTCCTGAACCTGACTTTGATTGTGAAGAATAGTTTTGCTTTCATTTTGATAATGAAACACAGGCTGCAGTTGAGGGTTTCCCAATTACGAGCTCAAGCATAGCAACTGTCATTGCTGCTGACCTAGTTATCTGCCAGGTGGTTTGGTTTGTCAAACAGGGCTGTCCAGATAAACCACTGAGTTGGGCTTCAGACCCTCTGCGCAACTAGTTTTTCTTATGGTATCACCTCTCTGTTTTTGACAGTGTTTCACTGTTGTCCACAGAAAACCTCTCTCCCAGAGTAGTCATCACCGCACCATGGCACTAGGTTCTGTGCCTTCTCCACCAGGACCATTGGGGAATTTTGCACACTAAAGTGTTAGGTAGGAGACATGTTCCTTGGCCAGGGATCGATGGTGAAATTGTCCATTTTGTAGTGGCTTGTGACCTGTGTGCCTGACAACAAGCAGCTCCTAGGGTGTCTCTGTTCCTCTGGTCTACTTCAAGTCAGCCATGGGAACGCATTCATGAACATTTTGCAGGTCCCTTCTTCAATTCCTTTTGGCTCTTGGTTGTGGATACATATTCCCCGTTTCCTTACATTCTCCAAAGTGCATCCAGACAACAGTATGTCATCATATCTGAGGAATCAATCCCACCCACGTATTTATTATAATGAAATATGACAGCAAGTTTCTTCAAAGGTTGTCGTTTGCGAATACTTCTCTCTGACACTGTTTCAGTAGAGGAGGATCTGATCAACATAACTGGATTTTTCTGTGACTTCTTTTGCCTGGAGCCACAGAGAAGCACAAGGCCTTTCTAAGGAATTTGACCTGCCCAATGTCAAATTTGGAAAGAAGATTAGGTGGGAGAAATTTTCTGTTCCTCCGTATTGTGCCAGTGAGGAAGGTTCCCATGGAATACAGTTTTTCCACTACTGGGATTGACGTGAAAAAATTGTCACAGAAAATGTGGTACCTCCTGTTCCTGTAATTACCAAGAGCAAGTAATTTGTATTAACTACTAGCCTAATCCGTGCTCTTTTACCTCCATTCTGTCAGCTTCACACCTTGCACCACGGTGCACATAAAATGCAAGGCAGTAGTTCACCACAGAATCACATAGCATCCAGAACTTTACATCCGATCTGTGGTGATGTTTATTAGGGAGGTACTGGACAAGTTGAGAATTACTTTTAGAGCCAACAAGACTTTAGTCAACACTCAGCTGTTGATGAGGCGTATAATGGTGATGAAACACATTATTGGCAATATTCAGCATAATATCAAACTTTGCAGTGGGGTCATATGCTGGATGCCCAGGAGGGTACAATTTTGTATTGTCTGTCAAGTGGAAAAATTTTAGGAGCAACTGAAATCTATTTCGCGAAAACATTCGGGAAAACCGTGGAGTTGCCATGTTTTTGTCTGTCGACCAGTGACTAAAAATTGTCGGTTTCTTTACGAATCCCATATTTAGTATTACCGCCACAAAAACCCTCATTTCCAGCACTGAGGTAGGATACCACTTTCTCACATGAGAGTTCACTGATAAGTTTACGTTTGCTTCGAGAAATTGCCAAGCATATCTGTTTGTTTCCGCTTCTGTTTCCATTATCATAAACAGTTGACTGAAAAAAAAAGAAATTTAAATCAATTAGTGTAGCATTTTTTGGTACATGTTTGGGGCCTAGTAATTCCGAAAATGTGAAGCAGTGAGGAGCAGGATTGTCCAACTCATCAGTTCCAATTTTAACAAACGTGTCGCTGGCTGCAGTCAATTCTTCAACATCGTCTTCATCGCTTCTGGGTGCAGATTCGGCTATTGATAACTCACATGATGAGATATCACCACTAGACCACTCATAGATCGATCTACTGTCCGAAAAACCTGCAAAATAGTTCTCACTTTCACTACTTCCGTGGTATACATTGCACTCAAACAAGACTTCTTCCTTGGCAGCGCCATTGTACCTTTGAAACGAACGAAAAACAACCTTGTGTTTGGCATTATTGATTATTGGCATTGACAATCGAAACTAAGTATCTGACGACTATCTTTAGACAACATCGATATACCATGATCTGTGCCTTAGTTCGAAAATAAAGTGCATGAAAACGGCAGTACAATTAGATAGTACGTGGCACTTTTCGTGCGTACCGTGCGATCTGATTAGATCGTATTTGGCATTAAAAGGGTTAAAGCCCCAAATGAAAAAGTTTGTTGTGGAGTCTTTGCCAGAAGATGCCCTTCTCCATTTTCTGAGCACTATTGCTTCATGCCCATGGGGGGAGAGGAGCCCGACTGAGTTGCTTAACAAACGGCAGCCACACATGCTGCACCACCTTCTGAGGCCTGCGCCGCACCTGCAATGGTTTGGTTCGTACGGCTGCTTCACACTGGGATTGGTGGTGTGGAAGCAAGGGTTTGGTCGCCAGCCGATACTGGCTACTGTCGTTTGCTGCTGGGGAAGCCGTCTGTGTGACATCTGTATGGCCAACGGGCTGGCGGCATGCCACCTGGATCAGCTGCACCCATATTGCTGCCAGAAACCACTAGTTCATGTGTGTGGCCCCCGTTGCCACAGCCCGACCCACTACCCTCCACCTCAAGCCCATCACTGCCTCATCCAATTGGCTGTCTTCTCTAAATGTGGCGTATATGAGTTCCAGCCTCCCAGCACTCAGTGCCGGTCCATCTCTGGCCTCGGGTCCATTGCTAAGGCCTGGTGTTCCAGATGGGCCACCTCCACTATCCCCCTTCCCTCATTAAATCAGCCATTGTCACCAGTATCCAGCCACACTGCCCCCATACTGGGACCTCCCTGCTGATCACGATGTTGAGACGGTGATGGTATCCTCCGCTCTGGTGCTGTCATCAGGCACCACACGGGCCCACTGCCCTCAGATGAGCCCGTGTCCCCACACATTCCGACCGTATGCTCTGGTGCCCAACCAGCACATTATCCTGTCCCTCCATCAGCACTGACTGCTGTCACTCCAGACCTGATTAATTTGTCTCTCGCCAGAATGCCGGCATCTCCTCCGTTGCCTGGGTGTCCAAGCACAAGGCAAAGGTGTGTTACATCCCACAACTAGTGTGTGTGTGGTTGTGTAAGTGTGCGCGCGCGTGCTAGCTGGCCTCTCTCGTGTGTCTTTCCAGAGTGCCATTCACATCAATGTACTGCGTATTGTTACATGGAGATTCACAGGAGTCCGTATTCCCTTTTAGTTGAGTGCTTCATGAATAAAGCCATATTTGGGTTACACTGGACCAGTCTCATGTACTACGTAGTTACAACAGACACATTTTCTGTTATGAGTTAACTACATTTCTATGCATTATAAGAGCTTTCTTCGATTGTTCATTTATTGTATCATTGGGAAAATATGTCTTAATCAATAAAAGCATGCTTGTCATCAGAGAACCTCCTTCTGCCAGTTTGCCATCTCTTTGTTCCAAAGATTTCTACAAATTTTATTCCCAGAGTCAGATGAAGATTTGCTACTGAAATCTTTCGTCAATTAACACCTCTGCAAAGAGCACGAGCACTTAGAAAGCACAGGACCAGGACATGAAAAATAAATATTTATATCTTTCACAGTCTTCAGCACTTATACATCTGAGCAAGTGAAGAGCACCCAACTGCACCAATACTTTATTAGTAAATTACACTACATTGTAGTTTCCTGATAGGTTTGCTCACTTTCCTGTTAGTCTCGTCCACATAAAGTATTTCTGTGGTTTTATGAGTGGTTAAAAATCCATTTTTTCCCTAAATAACACCATTTGCTGCTAATCATCAAATCAACTGACATAAATGGCATATATCCTCCTATCATTAACTTTTGTAGCTTTGGTTTGGTGCACTCGGTCCTACTATTAATACCAGGTGCTGATGTTCTGTGGTTCACAGGTCAGAGTAACAATTAGGAGTATGGATACTGGTTGGCTACATGTGTCATCTCCCTGTTCCAAATAGGTCTTACGAGTATTCCTCATGTTGCCAAACCTAATTTTGAGTGTTGTGATCAAATAGATACTAAAAACCAAGAAATTACAACTCTGGCGGTTGCACAGAATGTGTTACAAATGTGTTATCTCAAAACTACTTGATTTTCATAGAATAATTTGTTCAGAAGATAAAGGCATAAATGGCCTTAGAACAAAATTAAGCTTTTACAAATACTATTCAATCTGTTTTGATTTCTGGACAAAGTCTTTTGTTAGGTTTTGCCAGAGGAAATCACTTTAGCAAAGGGTGTGCACTAACAAAATAGTAACTAGCAAATCTGGAGAATGTGCTGTAATACCTTACCACAAATACTTAAACTATGATAAAAATCAGATGTATGAATTTAACAGTGAAAATAGAATAACAGGGAATGTGTGGATTGTTTGTCCCCATATTGGCCACATAATCAGATCTGTTGATTTACGTAACCGGAAGGAGAAAACAAAAAAAGTGTTGTTCTACAGGGTTCAATTCTTACAGCTAAACAGTCAAGCTGCCAAAAACAATTATGACAGGTTTGAAGTTTCTATGGCAAAGAATCCCACTATCCTAGGCCTAAAAAAAGGAGGAGGAAGAAGAAGAAAGAGGGACTACTGTGATTTCCCACTATACACATATCTCATCATTTAGGAAACAATTAAGATAGAGTAGATTTACATGTTGCACAGAAAACTTCATTCTGATATTTACCCAAACATGACACACATATTTGTGAGCTATTTTATTTGCAAATTCTTAATGTGTAAGAAAGTGTAAAATATCATACTTACATCAGGATTATGAATACTTCTTTTCATTGAGTTCTGCACAGCTGAAATCACTTCAAAACATATATTTTCACCTTCTTTATCACAATCTAGCCACAAGATGAGGTAGTCACATCCCTTAGCTTCATGTGCCAGAAATGCTGGCATCTTTAATTTTGGTGTTGCTTCTTTCTTCTCAGTAGGGCATGAAAATAACTCAACCTGCAAATCAGTAACTAAATGATTCCATACTTTAAAAAAATATCAATACAAGTTTTTGGTTTCGTAATTATAAAACATAGGGGAATCATAAATAACATATGCATGCTGGAAAATTAAATACTATGTGTATGATGTACAAAGCATAATAAATAATAATAATAATAATAATAATAATAATAAAGAAATAATGAGATGAATAAGGTTTAAAACTAAAAATACAATGAGTTTTCTATGCACCCCATACTGATGATCAGAGGAATCGTCAAAGAAGGAGGCATAGGATGGGTGGCCACGAATGTCAGACAAATGGCATGCATACCCGCTGAGGAGAAAGTCATGGCATTAAGACAGTGGTAGTTCAGCAGCTTCAGCACACAGGCTCTCAACCGTGCTAGTGTAAAAGGTGCCCGTGGCCAAACAGTTGTCATGATGGTGGATAGTGTTGAGACACCGTAAGATGGATGGAGTGCAGACGCATAAACAAAGCACCCATAGTCGAGTTTCGAACGGACAAGGGACCAGTACAAATGGAGGAGGGTGGTTCGATCGGCACCCCAGGAAGTACCACTGAGGACACATAGGACATTGAGAGACCGCATACAGTGGGCTGCCAGGTAAGACACATGGGAGGACCAAGAGAATTTCCTATCAAGCATGAACCCCAGGATTTTTGTAGTTTCAATGAATGGAAGGGCAACAGGCCCAAGACATAATAATGGTGGGAAAAACCACTTGTGTTGCCAGAAATCCATACAGATGGTTTTGTCAGTGGAAAAGCGAAAGCTATTGTCAATGCTCCAGGAGTAAAGACGATCAAGACATTGTTGAAGATGCCGCACCATGAGACAGGTCCATGGAGAACTGCAATAGATGGCAAAATCATCAACAAGAAGGCAGCCGGAGACGCCCGGTGGAAGACAGGCCATTATAGGGTTAATGGTGATGGCAAAGAGGACGACACTCTGGACAGAACCCTGAGGCACACCGTTTTCCTAGATAAAGATGTCCAACAAGGCAGAAAACTTGATATTTTAAAAATTCCTGAAGGAAACAGGGCAGGCAGGCAGCCACAGAAGCCCCATGTGTAAAGTGTATGGAAAATACCAGTTCTCCAGCAGATGTTGCAGGCCTTCTCTAAATCAAAAAACACGGCCACAGTCTGTGATTCCACAGAAAACCATTCATGACATGGTGAACAAAGTAGCGAGATGGTCAACTGCAGAATGCCACACTCGAAATCCACACTGTGTTTTCGTCAGTAAATTGCAAGACTTGAGCCACCATACCAGTGGGGCATGAATCATACGTTGCATAACCTTGCAAACGCAGCTGGTAAGAGAGTTGGGGCAGTATCTAGAAGGGAGGTTTTTGTCCTTACCAGGCTTAGGTATGGGTATGGCAGTGGCTTTATGCCAGTGTCCGTGAAATGTGCCCTCTGCCCAGATGCGGTTGTATGTGTTAAGCAGAATATGTTTGCCTGCAAGAGAAAGGTGCTGCAACATCTGAATGTGGATGGCATTTGGCCCTAGGGCAGAGGATCGTGATGAACTAAGAGCATGATCTAGCTCTCTCATAGTAAATGTGGCATTGTAGCGCTCATGATTCAGAGAAGGGAAGGGTATCACCCGAGCAGCCTCCACTCATTTCCGATGGAGGAAGGCAGGGTGATAGTGGGAAGAGCTTGAAACTTCCAAAAAATGATGGCCCAAGGTGTTGCAGATAGCAATAGGGTCCATGATAACATTGTCCGCTACTGTCAGGCTGGAAATTGGGGAATGGATCTTGGTCCCAGAGAGCTGTCGGAGGTTGGCCCACACAACAGAGGAAAGGATGGAATTGTTAAAAGAATAGTGAGTGAAATGCAGCTAGCTCTTTTGCTATCCTGAAGAATGCTACGACACTTTGCATGCATCTGTTTATAATGAATGAAGTTTGCCATCATAGGATAATGTTTAAAAACCCAGAGAGCACGTGTCCGTGCGCGATTTGCATTGCATGGTAAAGAGGAAGTGCGAGGAATGGAATGTTCTGCAGCAGGGCTAGTATAATGGCCATCAATTCAACAGTGAAGACACTGCAGCCATGTGAGGCAGAGGGTGGAGTTCACTGGGCCATGCATGTGTGTATGCAAAGCCTGTTCATCCATCAACTGCTGACCCATCGGTGAATACCACTTCTGAACCGTTATGTCTCAAGGGCAGCCAATAACAGGTGGTGAAAAATCATGGGGTCAGTGGAATCTTCTGGACCAAAGAATATTTTGAGTCAAAGCCAAGGTTGAGGCACAAGCCATGGGGCAGACGCAATGTCTCCCTGACCAGAGGTGACAGTGGAGGAAGTTTCAGTTCCGAACAGAGACACTGTAGTTGTGCACCAATTGTAAACACAGTTCTGGGTTGCTGTTGTGGGAGGTGGAGTTCCCTTCCAGGTAAAAGGATACAGTTGTTGGGTTGTTCAGGGAAGCTACTTATGCATGTAGCATAATTCAGCAGCTGCTGTAAGTGCCTGGTAGGTAATGGAGGGACTCCAGCCTTGTCTAGCTGGCTGTTCAGAGGGCTAGTTCAGAAGGCTCCTGTAACAAGTCAGACCCCACAATGATGGATAGAGTCCAGTATCCACAATGCTGAGGGTGATGCTGAACCATTGCAAGCTTTGTAGAGCCACAAAAGGGTAGAGAAGTATGCACTTCAGCTAGTGTTACTGAGGCAGCAAAATGTATTAAGGTGCGCCAGCACTTTCATTTAAGTTGGCGAAGGTGGGGAAGTCATGTCAACCAGGAATTGAAGACTAGTCCCAAAAAGCGGTGCATCTCAACTACAAGAAGTGATTTATCAGCTAAATAAAGCTCGGGGTGTGGGTGGGCAGTATGACGGTGACGGAAGTTCATGAGTCTTTGGCGGCTGAAAACGGAAAGCCATGGGTGAGAGCCCATGGCTGTGCCTTTCATATGGCGTCCTGTAGGCAATGCTCAGCAACACCCATACTGGAGGGACAATAATAAAAGCAAAAATCGCCAGCATATAAGGAGAATGATACCAAAGACCCCACAGCCACAGCTAGACCATTGATGACCGCCAGAAAGAGAGGGACACTCAGTACAGAGCCCTGCAGGATCCCATTCTCTTGAATATGAGAGGTACTGAATGAAGCATCCGCTTGAACCTAGAACATTGATTGACAAAAATCAGGAGTGGATCCCAGAGACACCACTCATGAAATGTAGAAAGGATGTGGTGACGCCATGTCATGTCATAAGCCTTCTGGAGGTTGAAAAAGACAACAACGACATGCTGACAATATGCAAAGGATAGTGGACGCCAAGTGAAACAAATTATCAGCAGTGGGGCAACGTTTGTGAGTACCTCCCTAAGAGGCAGCTAAAAGGCCCCAAGACTCAAGGAGCCAACACAGCCACTTATTCATCATACATTACAGGGAACGTTGGTAAGACTGACTGTGCAATAACTGTCCATCTCCGGGGCATTCTTACCCGCTTTCAGTACCAGAACTATTGCACTTCTCGCCACTGAAATGGGAACTCACCCTCATTCCAGGTACGGTTAAAGAGGGCAAAGACATGACACTGACAATCCACTGAGAGATGTTTCAGCATTTGGTTGTGCATACGGTCTGGCCCTCGGGCCACATCTGGCAATGGGCTGAGGCACTGGAGTGTACTCATTCACCAAATGGAGTATATTATGGCTCCAGGTAACAGGTAGTAAAAGATAAGCAAATTCCCTCCACCCACTATTTTATGACCCGAAAGGTGGGGTTGTAGTTATCAGACACAGATAAGTGAGCATAATGCTCAGAAAAGTGTTTGGCAACTGCTTCTCAATCAGTATAAACAGCTCCAGCTAAGGAAATACTTGGTACACCTGCAGGAAACTGAAAGCCACAGAGACGTCTCATGTTTGTCCACACCTGTGATGGAGAGGTACGTGACCCAATGATGGAAACATACAGTTCCCAGGATTCTTGCTTTTGTCGTTTTATGAGGTAGCGGACAGTGGCACAGAGCCATTTAAAGGCAATGAGGTGCTACAGTGAAGGGTCCTGCTTCTGGTGTCAGAGCCCGCCTACAATCTCTAATGGCCGCAGTGATCTCCGGGATCCCAAGGAAGAGGGGACAGCTTGAATGGCTGTCATTCTATACTGAAGAGCTGCATCGATACTGCCTTGCGGTGAAGAGCTAAGGGCGACAGCAGAGGTGAACCCATCCAGTCAGCATTACGGAGAACCCAACTGGGCAAGCAACACTGAGGGAAGGACAGGAAGATCAGGAAGTGGTCACTACCTTACAGGTCTTTGTGGAATCTCCAGTAGACAGATGGCAGAAGACCACGGCTGCAAAAGGAGAATCAATAGCCGAATGAGTTGTGTGTGCCACACTGAAGTGTGTGGGGGCACCAGAGCTCAAGAGGCAAAGATTGAGCTGTCTCAGGAGGGTTTTGATATCTTCACCATGGCCAGTGATCAGTGTCCAACTCCACAAGGGTTATGAGCAATTAAGTCATCTAAGACTAGGAAAGGGATGGGGGAGCTGCGAAAGTAATACAGACAGTACATCCTGGGACATGACATCATCGGGAGGTAGGCAGATTACAGATGTGCCCTGAGCAGCCACAGCCTCCAAAGATATATCAAAAGGCACAAGGTCACTATATATACAGTCCAGAACGTACATACAAACTCCACCTGATACCATAGTTAGTATGATTCTTAAAATAACCTTGGCGGCCACAAAGGGCTCGGATCCAAGCTGCTGCAAACCACATTTCTGGGACGGCAATACACAGTGCAGGGTAAGTACTTAAAAGCTGCTGTAGCTCGGCCAAGTGTGGAAAAATCTGTTACAATTCAACTGGAGGACCAGAGTGTCCTTCTTCCCCTCTTCCTCCTTCGAAGACAACAACTGGGAAGGGGGTGTCCCTGAATTGTTTTCAGGGATAGAGGAAGAACGAGAAGTCCGACAGCCAACAGTCTTTGGTTCCTTCAGTCACTGAGTGGCACCTGGCTGTGGATCAGCAGCAACCGTGGAGGGATAGTCCCAAGTGACTTCTTCCTAGCTAGAAAAGCTGGAGGAGGATGAGGTGCCTCCAGCTGCGGAATGGAGACTGGTGTCCCCGGCAGATGGGGAACCAATGCTTCTGAAGTGGGTATAAGTGCAAAAGGTCCCCCAACCTACTGGTGGAGGATGGAGCGAGGGGAGGGGTGGGGGGCAGTGGCATTAGTGGGCGGATCTGAGGACTCATTGTAAGAGGCCCAATAGAGGAAGGCACCATCGACAGTGAAGGCGACGATGTTGCAGCTGTAGCATAAGACTGTCATCTGTAAGGGATTAAAACACTCATACTTTTTTCTGGCCTCTTGTTATGTGAGCTTGTCCAAGGTCTTATGCACCTGGACTTTCAACTCAAGCTTAAGAATGGAGCAATCTGGGAAGCAGGGGGGGATGGAGCTCTTTTCAGTTTACAGAGATGGAGCCAGGGGCACAAGGAATCTTTCCATGCAACGGACAACCAAAATCTCTGCAGACATGCAGGGTTTTGGGTGAACTATAACAACAAGAAGGAATGGTGCCAGGGAGGAAGGGCAGAGAGGCGGAGCATACACCACAGCAGGTGACCTTCCCTGCACAACACGCACTTCTGTAAAATTGGGACAAGACGTTAGGTGAAACCCAATAATGGTGACCATATAATCATTAGTAGAAGGTAAAGACTGCACTGGGAGCAAAACTGGAAATCAAGACCAAAATCATGAAACAAATCCAAGCAGCGTCTGCACCAAACAGGCCATCCAACGGAAAGTCAGAGGAGAGAAGAGATAGTTGAAGTGTAGGTTTGCAGCACAGAAAGAGAAAGTAGTGCTGCAAAGGCTAGACCCTGTGGTAGCCAAGCATGTACTCACTGAACTGTTGTGAGCCCACTGGGAGGCAAGATGTCAGTCCCAGACATTCTCATGTCACATTTTTGAAAATGGTTAATTCAGTAACATAAATGTGACATTTAAAACCATGCAGGAGGCAGACAATTCTTATTATAATAATCAGTATTCTACAGTCAAAACGACTGGGTCCCAAAGATAAAAGTCAAACATAAGGCAAGGAATGACTTTATTGCTCATGTGATTTGTTTTGGAATTTGTCCATCAACAGATATCCAAAAGTGATTACGGCAAGCAGCCATGACATTTCAAGTTGTACACGAAACAAACACTCACAGACTACTCTGTGAATATTTGTTTTAAATGCAACTTGAAATGCCATATCTACATGCAGTAATCACTCGTGGATGTCTGATGATGGATAACTTTCATAAAGAGTCGTATGAACAATAACATTATTTCTTGCCTTATGTTTGACTTTCACCATTGCAACCCAGTTACCCTGAATGCAGAACTACTGATCGTTTCAACTTCAAGTTTGGCGTTGAATAACAAATAACAAAAAAAAAATTCTGTGTGACATAAATACAAATTTACAGTTCCTGTATTTTTTCCTTTGGTTGTCGTATGAAACCTTGCTTCTTGCCAAATTTCATGATCCTAGGCCAATGGGAAGTACCCTACATGTTTGGATGAGTGATGTTGCAAGAATCAAAATATGTGGCCTAAATGGCTGTAGCTTTTGCTTCAATGACTTAGAAGCTTACATTTATTAAACCACCTAAGGCCTATAGATCTTAGAATGTTGCATAAATTTCAACTTGATATGTCTACCTGTTCCTGAGAAAAAGGGGTCTTAACAGATAAACGAACAGCTAGAGAGTCCAACACTAAATGACAAAAAAAAACCTGCGATGTGATATAATTACAAATTTACAGTTTTGAATTTTTTTCTTTTGGTTGTACTGTGAAAGCCTTCTTTTTGCCAAATTTCATTATTCTAGGCCAACAGGAAGTACTCTGTAGGTTCTGATGAAGGAGTTGTGAGTCTCAAGGCATGCGACATAAATGACCATATATTTTGATTGCATTGACTTAGAAGCTTCAGTTTATTGCACCACCAAGGGACTGTAGAGCTCTGTAAGTGACATAAATTTCAACTTGATATGTCAACCTCATCCTGAGAAAAAGAGTCTTTAACAATTGGACAGACAGATGAACAACAGAGCTATCCTATAAGAGTTCTGTTTTTGCTGATTGAGGCAAGGAATCCAAAAATGTGCTTTCGTTTGTAGGTGTTTGCATATAATTACATTATCAGTGGAAATATGTCTCCTTTGTTGTTGTGGATGAGGGACAGTAGGCCTACTCCTGCATCTGATTTCATATAGGACCACTTAAAACGAAGTTCAGTATTCCTGTTTCTGCTTTCCCACCTTAAATGTCACTTCCTGCCTCTTTCACGAATGCCTAAACACTAACTACCTTGCCACTTAAAGCCTTTACATATGGCAACAATATCTTTCGGTTTGTTCATGTTTGCCATGTTACTGGCAGTGAGAAGCAGTAAGCACATTACTTTTGAACAGTAAAGTTTATTACAGTCAAATGCTGACCCAAGTTCTTTACTGGCTAAAACTGTTTTTCAGTAACTGACAGATACCTCTTGGCAGATGCTATGTTGTTACAAGTGAGGACTCAATATCTATAGGCTACTGGTCTCCTATTAGAAGCTTGGCTGAGTCACAACTTGTGGGAACTCAATGTTGGGTTCTTAATAGAAGTCATCCACTAGGAGCCTGGCATAAATACTGACTTCCATCATGTTCTCACACAATGATGGATGACAAAGGACCTATCTGCAATTGAAAACTGTGTAACACTACAAACCGTTCTGACTGTTAAAAATTACATGAGTATTTGACTGCAATGAACTTAACTGTTCTTCGGATTTTGTGAGATGTCTTTCAATAACATTCTACTAGGCTCGCTTTTGAGGGTGTCACACATTGTAATTTTCAGAACAAAATGCATTTGATTTTTCATGTCTGTATGTAGAGTCCTCTGATTTGTTTTACTTGTATTATGTAACCATTTCTATACAGTGTCTGCATGTAATGTACTAGATACATATCAAACAGTATCTCTCAGGAGGAATGGAAAGTATTCAGGGATATGACAGAAATGAACATTCAAAGCAAAAAAATCTAGTCAATGTGGGTCTACAATGTATACTGTAAGAGCTATGGACACTTCTTCGATCTTCGAGTCTATGAAACAAATATTTTCTACCGCAAGCATTTTACTTTTCATATTTTGGGAGAAGGTAGTATGAACCAAAAGAAGAAAAAATTGTCTAGAAAACATGGATGATAAAATGCACATCTTTAAGAGCTATGGGCACCTGTTCAGTAGGAGAGAAGGTGAACAAATGCTCATAGGTCTTACGGTATGCATTTTGGAGTCCATGATTACTAGACTTTTTTTGCTTCAAATAATAGTTTCTGTCACGTCTCTGAATATTGACCATTCCTCCTGAAACACCCTGTCTACAGTGCTTGGTCACCTTTCTCCTGAACTTGAGCAACATTCCTCCACATTCTTCTGACCAGAGTTAAAAGCTATAAGTTCCTGCTTGAAGTATAACACAAATGCCTCTTTATCCAGTTTACTGAACATATGAGCCTAACTCTTCCTATATAATGTAGTTGCCCCTTCTAAATAGTGATTATTAATGCTAAAACTGTCTCTTGTTCACTGATTAATAACTTTGCAATATATGCGTACTTATAGAGGTCAGGGCTATTAACTGCCATTATAAATAACAGATGTCTGTCACAAGTTGACTTCCCAGAGACTTGTTCTAAGCAGTTCAGTTCCGTTTATTAAGATCGTAAAGATACAAAAGCTCTGTAAAACAGTCGTCAAATGTTTCTCGCAGTTGGAACTATAGCTGCAGAGTGAAAAGGGGATAAGAAGAAACAGAAACAAAATTACCGGGTCCACTCGATCCCAGTTATTGTACTTTCCACAGAAGTCCAAAGTCATAACGTGGCCACATACGGATGTCATTCGGAAAAGAACGGTCTCGTTCTGAAACTGCCCGGTCCACTCGTGCACTGCGCACGCTTCTGATCCTGAAAAGAAGGAAACAGCACACGCTTGTTTTTTTGGGTTCTGGAGGCGACTGCAAAACAGTAATCGAAAGAAGAAATACAGACCTCTTCTAGAGTTGCTTTTCCCATTACTTAGTATGCTCGCCAATGACGCAGCCAAAGAAGGCTTTTCTGCTACCATTAACGCCACTTTCATGTTTTTTAATTTACAGTAGTGCCCCTAACCATAAACAAACTTCACACACCTCCACAACGCTGCACAGTTTACATTTGCACCAACGATGTTACCCGGTAGTGTTCATGTTTACCACTCGTAGCTCTCAGCAGAGTTAATATTAATGTTGATGACTGGAACGATGATAGAGACTCTATGATCGAAGAGTGAATGTTATAATAAAATTCGCTTTTTGGTTATGGAAAGTAGTAACTTCATTTATATATTCGCCCAAAAATCTATTAAGTTGTTTGTGGAATACATCATTCATTTGCAAATATTGCTAACGAAGTACGGTACTCGGGATAGTAGTTACGTATAAGAACAACAACTAAAGGGTCATACGACTCTGTGGCGACGTCAATTATCCACTGCGCCAAAAACAGCGGGTGAAAGCTGCAGCTGATAGATATTTATCTTTGCTGTAGTCGGCTTCATTACGAGTTGTTTATTCTTGTTAGTTTTTGATCTGTGCTTGGAAAATAAAACGTTTTCTCATCTCATGAAAAAGCTGTTACTTCATAAAATATAAAGGCTCCCACAGTGGTGACCCCGAAAAATCGTAGCAGAAGCATAAAGAAAATATATATACCGACGAGAATAATGAATTCAGAGACAAAAGCATGGGGCAGTGGAATCAATATTGAAGACTACAGTCTGTTCGACCAAGGATCGCGGTCCACGCCCTTTGATTCGCCACAAAACGGAACGACAGATGTTAACGCAAAAGATGGGAGTACCTACGCGCGACACGGGAATGTTAAGCTTTCCGCGTTCTGGCCGACGCGCCCCCAGCTTTGGTCTACGCAGGCTGAATGCATATTTCGGCATTGACAAATTTAATATAGTGGTTTCACATCTAAATTTAGAAGTGATAGAGCAAGTAGAAGAAACCTTGTCGCAACAAAATTACTTTGTGCTAAAGGAAGCTCTCATACAGCATTATACGTTGTCACCAGATTTGCGACTACAAAAAATTTTCGCATACGAAGATTTGGGCGACAAGACTCCGCCACAAGTACTCAAAGCCTTACGTACATTAGCCGGCCCGGAACTCCTATCTGAAGAGTCTTTACGTCTAATATGGCTTCGTAAACTTCCTGCCAACATCCGTGCCGTCATTGCAGCAGAAACAGACTTACCATTGCAAGTCTTGGCAAAAAAGGCAGACACCATCGCAAACACCTTAACTGCGTGTTCCGAATTCAACTACAGCCAGGATAGAGGCCCAAGAACGTGTAGTGTGATGGAATCTGACGTCAGTGAGCCAGGAACATGCAATAATACTTCCCAACATCAGTGCTCATCGACCGAACCCAACATACAGCAACTGGCAGCACAAGTGGCAAAACTCAACGTGCAAGTAACTTCACACCAGCAGCAGCTACGAAGTCGCAGTTGGAAAAGACGAAGAAATGCTATCCAACAGGATTTGACAGATCAGTGATGCTGGTACCACAGACGCTTCGGTAACACTGCCCGTCAATGTATTCAACCCTGCAGCTACCCAAACTTAAAAGGCGGGCGGTAAAGGGCGCTAACGTTCGTCAACAACAACATAGGCGCCCGAGTCATAGCGTGATTCAAAGAGGTGAAAACGCCACGGTATCTGCAGTCAACCAATCACACCAATTGTTCGTGTTGGACCTCTCTTCAGGTGAGAAGTTTCTGATTGACACAGGTTCAGAAATCAGTGTTTATCCAAGAAAGAGAGGTGATATACTCACGACAACAACGCAACATGTGCTGACTGCGGCAAACAATTCCAGAATATCTACCTATGGTGAGAAACAGTTGGCATTACATCTGAATTCCAACTTCCATCCAAAATGGACTTTTGTGGTTGCTGATGTGCCGAGTCCTATAATTGGAGCGGACTTTTTACGGAACTACCGACTTATGCCCGACCTGGTTAACCGTCGTTTGGTGACAGTTCCCACAGAAGGGATATTGCCTACTGCGTCTTCCGCGTCGGTTCAAGTGCAGGTCGATGTGCCCGTGTCTTTCCGCACGTAGATTTCCGGCTCCTCTACCGCATCATCCGCGTCGGGATATTGTGATACGGTTTCGTACCCGCAACTAAGCGGGGCGCACACGTGTGCGTCACGCAAGAAGACACCCGACAGTCGTAACGATTTGTAGGCAATATCAGAGCACTGTCGTAGGAATCACTTTTTCGTAAACTGCTTCAAGACTTTCCAGCACTTACCGAACCCGTCAACGCAACCAGGAAATGCAGACACAATACTCAACACCACATCAGCGCGACACAAGGTCAACCCGTTGCCTTCCGCCCGCGGCGTCTGCCTCCAGAGAAACTGCTCGCGGCGCGAGCTGAGTTCGACAGACTTCTAAAAACGGGTATTGTAAGTAGGTCTGATAGTTCATGGGCATCTTCAATTCACATGGTCCGTAAAAAAGACAATTCATGGAGAGTATGTGGAGACTACAGGGCGCTCAATGCCCGCGCAATTCCCGACCGCTACCCAGTACCCAATGTGACTGATTTTAACAGTACGATTAGCAATGCCAAAATATTTAGTGTGATTGATTGCGCCAAAGCATTTTCCCAGGTTCCCATGGCTCCATCTGACATTAAAAAAACAGCAGTTATCACACCATTCGGTTTGTTTGAGTACAATTTTATGCCATTTGGCCTCAGAAACGCTGCCCAAACATGGCAAAGATTCATGCATGAGGTGCTTCGAGAATTACCATTCGTATTTTGTTATATGGACGACATTTTAGTATTCTCTGGTTCTGTATATCAGCATGTCGAACATCTGCGGCAGCTTTTCCGCCGTCTGACAGAGTATGGCATAATTATTTACGAAACAAAGTGCACGTTTGGAAAACGCGAGGTTAAGTTTCTGGGGTATTTGGTTTCAGCAGCAGGCCTGTCACCTTTGCCTGAGCGGGTTGAAGCAGTACAACAGATGCCCCTTCCCACAACTTACAAAGGACTTCGCAGATTTTTAGGCATGCTCAACTATTACAGACGTCACTTACCTAAATTAGCTGCCGCCCAAGAGCCACTCACAACGTTACTTGCAGGTAAAAATACAACAGGAAATCGTAAAATTCCATGGAGTCCAGATGCTGAAGCAGCTTTCCATGACTTAAAGAAATGTCTTTCTCGGGCAACACTACTGGGACATCCAAGATTGAGCGCTCCTTTAGCGCTCATGGTTGATGCGAGCCAAATGGCAGTGGGTGCAGCGCTACAGCAAGAAGTTGATGGCAGATGGCAGCCGCTCACATTTTTCTCTAAAATCCTGACTCGACAGCAGCAAAAATGGAGTGCTATTGACCGTGAGTTGCTTGCTATTTACTTAGCCATAAACCATTTTCGCACGTCTGTCGAAGGGAGGCACTTTGCAATTTTTACCGATCACAAGCCGTTAGTAGCTATATTTCAACGAGACACAGAGCCCAATTCACCACGTCAGTGCAGGCAAGTCGAGTACATTGCACAGTTCACAACTGACGTGCGTCACATTTCAGGAAAAGACAACCTGGTCGCAGATTGCCTGTCTAGGAATTGTGCCAGTTTAAATTCAATTCGTTGGACCGAGTTAGCGTCTAAACAACGAGAAGATCCTTTCTTGCGCCGTCTAATAGAGGAACAGAGAACTGCGCTGCAGCTCAGACGTGTGTCTGTCCCAAATGTTCCAGACGGAATTTGCTGTGATATAGCAAAAGGAAAGGTGCGAGCTTACATACCAGAACAATATCGTCGCGAGATTTATAGTGCACTACATAACCTATCACATCCAGGAGTACGAGCTACAGCCAAGTTAGTTTCCTCCAAAGTAGTGTGGCCTGGAATACAAAAAGATTGTCGTGCATGGGCGCGTGCATGCCTAACATGCCAGCGTAATAAAATCAGCAGACATGTCTTTGCACCTATTGCTGACTTCCCGACGCCATCTGCAAGATTTTCACATATACATGTGTACATTGTGGGCCCGCTATCATGCTCTTCAGAACAACGCTATTTGCTCACAATCATTGATCGTTATACCAGGTGGCCAGAAATAGTTGTAATACAAGACATTTCTGCGGAGTCGGTTGCAAAAGCACTGTTGCATTCATGGTTCTCCAGGTTTGGCGTTCCGCAAAACATAACAACAGATCGCGGAAGGCAGTTTGAAAGCCAACTTTTCAATGAACTTTTACTACTGTGCGGGTGCAACCACCTACGCACCACAAGCTATCATCCATCTAGTAATGGAATGGTGGAACGACTACACCGCACGCTCAAAGCTGCATTAATGTGTAGTTCCACTTCATGGCCTGAAGCACTACCGCTGGTCCTACTCGGATTGAGAACGCCCGTGAAGGAGGACTTACAATGCTCTTCCGCAGAATTGGTTTATTGCGAGCAATTGAGGGTTCCTGGAGAATTTATCGTTCCAGCATCTACACAGCCGTTCGCCCCTGAGCTATGCACGCAATTCGCGAGACAACTCAGCGTTAGAATAAGGAACATCAAACCCACTAACCCTGTCAGACATGGAGACTGGAGAGTGTTTGTATATAAAGACCTGCAAGCAACGTCCCACGTGTGGCTTAGGGATGTTACGGTGCGCCCGCCGCTTGTTTCGCCTTACTCTGGACCATACAGGGTAATCACAAGAGGAAGCCACAGCTTCAAAATCGATAAGGATGGTAAAGAAGAGACAGTCTCAATTGAGCGGCTTAAACCTGCTTACACCGAAGAGGGTACACTCCTTCCTCGGTCTGCAAAATCACCCTCAAACGTGGAGGCCAAAGAAACAGCAGAGAGTCTCGCCGAGCCCTCGGTTTCAGAAGAGGACAACGAAGCAGCAAGTGCACAACAGGAGCAGCCATTGCCTGCACCAGATGTTTTCACGAGAGCTGGTAGAAAAATCAAGTGCAAGTTTCCCCACATACCTGGTGCACCCAGTTTCAAAAGGAGGGGGGCTGATGTGGTGACGTCATTTATCCACTGCGCCAAAAACAGCGGGTGAAAGCTGCAGCTGATAGATATTTATCTTTGCTGTAGTCGGCTTCGTTATGAGTTGTTTATTCTTGTTAGTTTTTGATCTGTGCCTGGAAAATAAAATGTTTTCTCATCTCATGAAAAAGCTGTTACTTCATAAAATATAAAGGCTCCCACAACTCCATACAAATACATTTTATTGTTCTACTAGGTGCAAAGCATGTTGTCACAAGCATCGTTTATAGCAAAGTTGAAAGTAGCAAACTAACTGCAGGTCCAGAGAAGTTACTTGAGCTACCTCAGAGTAGCGATATTGTTCTGGGCGACTCCACACACACACACACACACACACACACACACACACACACACAGAGAGAGCAATAATATCAGGTTGTTCTTCTTGGAGTTCCAGAAGCTTCGAAAGAGTACCTGCATACCACTGTATCGATTTTTTTGACAGTAACAAAATGAAAACACTCTGAAATCGAGTGAAGTATAGCAGCAGTTATTCCATGATAACTACGACATAATGCTGGTGTTTCGAAATACAGCCACCATGGACGCAGTCTAATGATGCTGTTGCTATTCAGTTGTGGCAGAATCCCAGTTGTGTCACAAAATACAACAGAGTTGCACTATAAGTGACATGGCAAAAGTTGTGCTTCTTGGGCGACGTCACTGAAAACCGGAAGTTCACACATGCAACTGTAGTATGCCTCTAACTGTGGTGTCATTGTAGTTGTGTGAATGAACATGGTTTAAGTTACGCTGATAGTGAACTAATGTGCTATGTGAATGCTTCATTTTAATATTGGGCTACCAATCGTGTTTATTTCGTGATGCTGCAACTTAAACATAACTGAGTGATGTAATTCTGTGAGTGAGATACTTGAAATGTTGCAGTCGATCGATTGTCATAAGAGATTATCGATTCTTTCTATGTGTTTGATTCACTAAATGTCATGGGTCTTATGTCCAAAAAGTGGATGCAAAATAAATGTACCATCATTCAAATAAAAGAAATCCAATTTTGGAGATAAATGTGAATATTCTTGTACTGGTATTGAAAATGGATGGAATTCAGTGTGGTAATTCAGTTATAATTTTACAGGCGTTCATATTTCATATCAACCTTATAAGACGTAATCAATCAATCTCCACCAGTTATTACTGTTATTCATCTTCTTGTTCAGTTTTTAGGCCACTGAAATGTCCTTGATTGACTGTGTGAATGAAAGCGAGCAAATCAGGCTCATCCTTTTTCTTCTTTGCTTGGACTTTTCTTGTTTGTAGATACACTAGAGAAATTGGGATCACACCACATGCTTCAAACCTTCTTCTTCCATGTTTTGGGGCAATATGTAGAAGATATAAATTAATATCATCATTCACAGTTTCTTTGTACAACATTTTGTAAGGCTTCTGTCTCTAGAATCTCATCCATTTGATTTTGATCCAGTTACACTCACTATTGTTTTCATTTTTCTTCTTCCTTACTATTGCATTTTGTAATTCATTGAGTGCTAAGAAGCCATAATGCTCCATAAGAATTTATTTTTCCTGCACATATTTTGTGGCGATTAAAGTTCTTCTTATTTAAATTCTATTTTATAAGATCGAAGTCTCTGTCATTAGGTAGCTAGGACTGACCTGACAGCAGGAACTTTAAATTAAATCTGTCTAGATTTGAATCAGGATCCTGTGTCACATTCATTTTATATTCGTGTTTTGGCCACCATATGTGTCACTGTAAGTAACTACATGTTTCTCAGCTAAGTAAATGATTCATGTATATATTTTGGCAAACAGGTACTAATTTCTGTTTGATCAAAAAAATTATGTACGTGACAATCTGTTGCATTGTGCCATTCAGAGTTATTTGTGCTGGGCAGGAAATACTCGCATTTGAATGTGCTCGAGATTTCCTGTACACTGCAGAAAATTTAAAATGGGAAGTGGGTAGGTTAAAGTCAGATATAGTGGGAATTAGCGAAGTTTGGTGACAGGAGGAATAAGACTTCTGGTCAGGTGAATACAGGGTTATAAATACAAAATCAAATAGGTAGTTTTAAAAATGAATAAAAATAATAGGAGCACAAGTAAGCTACTAAGAACAGCATAGTGAATGCATTATTGTAGCAAAGATAGACACGATGCCCATGCTTACCACACTAGTACAAGTTTATATGGCAACTAGCTCTGCGGATGATGAAGAGATTCAAGAAATGTGTGATGAGATAAAAGAAATTATTCAGAGAATGAAGAGAGACGAAAATTTAATTGTCATGGGGGACTGGAATTCGATAGCAGGAAAAGGAAGAGAAGGAAAAGTAGTAGGTGAATATGGAATGGGGTAAGGAATGAAAGAGGAAGCACAGAGAATAAATTAATCATAGTTAACACTTGGTTTAAAAACCATGAAAGAGGCTGTATGCGTGGAAGAGGCCTGGAGACACTGGAAGGTTTAAGATAGATTATATAAAGGTAAGACAGAGACTTAGGAACCAGGTTTTAAATTGTAATACATTTCCAGGGGACTCTGACCACAATCTATTGGTTATGAACTGTAGATGACAACTGAAGAAACTGCAGAAAGGAGATGGAACCCGGGAAAAACTGAAAGAACCAGAGGTTAGAGAGAGTTTCAGAGAGAGCATTATGGAACGATTGAAAATAATGGGAGAAAGAAATAAAGTAGAAGAAGAATGGGTAGCTTTGAGAGATGAAATAGTAAAGGCAGCAGAGGATCAAGTAGGTGAAAATACGAGGGCTAGTAGAAATCCTTGGGTAACAGAAGGGATATTTAATTTATGAAAGCAGAAAACATAAAAATGAAGTAAATGAAGCATGCAAAAAGGAATACAAATGTCTCAAAAATGAGATCGACAGGAAGTGCAAAATGGCTAAGCAAGGATGGCTACATTACAAATGTAAGGATGTAGAGGCATATATCACTAGGGGTAAGATAGATACTGCATACAGGGAAATTAAAGAGACCTTTGGAGAAAAGAGAACCACCTATATGAATATCATAAGCTCAGATGGAAAACCTGTCCTAAGCACAGACGGGAAAGCAGAAAGTGGAAAGAGTATATAGAGGATCTATACAAGGACGATGTATTGAGGACAATATTATGGAAATGGAAGAGGACGCAGGGGAAGATGAAATGGGAGTTGTGATACTGTGTGAAGAGTTTGACAGAGCACTGAAAGACCTAAGTCGAAACAAGGACCCGGGAGTAGACAACATCCCATCAGAACTACTCATAGCCTTGGGAGAAACAGCAGAGGACAAAACTCTACCATCTGGTGAGCAGGATGTATGAGACAGGGGAAATATCCTCTGACTTCAAGTCGACTATAATAATTCCAATCACAAAGAAAGTAACTGTTGACAGGTGTAAAAATTACCGAACTATCAGTTTAATAAGTCATGGCTGCAAAATACTAACACATATTCTTCACAGAGAATGGAAAACCTGGTAGAAGCCAACCTCGGGGAAGATCAGTTTGGATTCAATAGAAATGTTGGAACATCTCAGGCAATACTGTCCCTATGACTTATGTTAGAAGATAGAGTAAGGAAAGACAAACCTATATTTCTAGCATTTATAGACTTGAGAGAAAACTTTTGACAGTGTTGACTGGAATACTCTCTTTCAAATTCTGAAGGTAGCAGGGGTAAAATACAGGGAGCAAAAGGCTATTTACAATTTGTACAGAAACAGGATGGCAGTTATCAGAGTCGAGGGGCGTGGAAAGGAAGCAGTGGTTGAAAAAGGAGAGAGATAAGGATGTAGCCTATCACTGATATTATTCAGTCAGTATATTGAGCAAGCAGTAACGGAAACAAAAGAAAAATTTGGAGTAGGAATTAAAATCGATGGAGAAGGAATAAAAACTTTAAAATTTGCCAATGACATTGTAATTCTGTCAGAGACAGCAAAGGACCTGGAAGAGCAGTTGAACGGAATGGACAGTGTCTTGAAAGGAGGATATAAAATGAACCACAACAAAGACAAAACGTGGATAATGGAATGTAGTCGAATTAAATCAGTTGATGCTGAGGAAATTAGATTAGAAAATGAGGCACTTAAAGTAGTAGATGAGTTTTGCTATTTGGGGAGTCAAAATAACTGATGATGGTCTAAGTAGAGAGGATATAAAATGTAGACTGGGAATGGCACAGAAAACTTATCTGAAGAAGAGAAGTTTGTTAACATCGAGTATAGGTTCAAGTGTTAGGAAGTTTTTTCTGAAAGTATTTGTACAGAGTGTAGCCATGCTTTGAAGTGAAACATGGACGATAAATAGTTTAGACAAGAAGAGAATGGTGCTACAGAAGAATGCTGATGATTAGGCGGGTAGATCACGTGACTAATGAGGAGGTATTGAATAGAATTGGGGAGAAGAGGAATTTGTGGCACAACGTGACTAGAAGAAGGGATTGATTGGTAGGACACGTTCTGAGGCATCAGGGGATCACCAATTTAGTATTGGAGGGAAGTCCAGACAGTAAAAATCGTAGAGGGAGATCAAGACATCAATACACTAAAGAGATTCAGGAGGATGTAGGCTGTAGTAGCTACTCAGAGATGAAGAAGCTTGCACAGGATAGAGTAGCATGGAGAGTTGCATCAAACTAGTATTTGGACTGAAGACCACAACAACATGTTTTTCTTAAAGTCCTGGTGAGGGTATAGTACCTCAATATTGTTTGACTTAACGTTGGCTAGTAAGTAGCTCACTTCATGAGGTATACTAGTGAATGTAAGTGGACCTGACTACATCAGTTGCCATTTCTGTTTTTTTTATTTTTAAGGGGATTGTTTCAGATGTGACCCTAAAAACATTTGATCCCCCACTTGGAATTCTTGGATATGTGTTAACTCTCTATCAGTACTCTGATTACATTTGCTTTGTGATCAAAATATCAGTGAATTGAGAAGTACGGACCAGCTGCCATCCAATCATAGTTCTTTCTCTAGCACCAGATGCTCACTGTGTTGGTTGTTTTGTTGATATATGCAGCGCCTTCTGAAGTGTAGCTGGCTGGTGGTAACACTGCCCCCACAACTTCAATCTGCCAACCACAAAGCAATTTTAATTGGTACGTAAATTTTCGGAAATTTGTGGTAAGTCCTATGGGACCAAACTACTGAGGTCATCGGTCCCTAAGCTTACACGCTACTTACTCTAACATAAACTAACTTACGCTAAGGTCAACGCACACACACCCATATCCGAGGGACGACTCGAACCTCCGACAGGGGGAGCCGCACAAACTGTCAAGGTGCCTTAGACCGCGCGGCTACCCCACGCGGCAATTGGAGTGCACAATGCTTTACTTAGGTGAATATTTTCCGCTAATTTAATCAGTGTTTGTCTGATTTTCTCTCCTCAGGAGCTTCCTTTCCTCAGGATTTGGCGAACTGGATCTGTCAGCTCATTCATTTCTCACCCTCAAAGCATGAATTCAGCTGGTGTCTATTGGATAAAGGTGTGTGACAGATTATTGACTATTTGTTTGAAAGGTCAAAGCTACTCAGCCCAATGTGTTTACTGATTAGCAGGGTGAGTACAGATGGATCGTTTAAATTCCCTGCAAACTCTTCCTATGAGATTTGTGTCAGGATGAAATCTTGAAATTAAAATCTGTTTAATCTGATGTCCCCACAGGAATGCTTTTCACTTTGCACTAGTGAAAGTTAGAAGCACTATCTGGCAGTAATGTACCCTGCAGACGAATCCTTGGTATATAGTCATCTTTTATCACTTTACTAATAGGTACTGCTGTGGTAGTTTTCATTGCATACAACCTTACATTTTTAGAAAATATATCATGAAGTGCAAGTAGTAGTTTACCCCAGCACAAACTTGCGGCAGGGGGCCCTGATTTGTACCGATTTAGTTGGCAATTTTGAATGTAGCTCTGGTCGACAGCACTTGTCAATCGTTTGGTCTTTTGACACAGCACGCAAGTTCTTAAAAGTTTTTGCACATTTGGAAAGTATCAGTAAAGATTAATTTTCTTTGAACAATCTTCAGTCATGAATTGCCTCCATACATGATGTATATGTCATATTAGGCTAGCTTTACATGCTGTGGGAATAAACACACACCAAGAGTCAAATTATGTGTTACAGCCACTGAATAATACTTTATTATGGATTGTATAGTATCATTACAGTTTACCAGTGGATTTTTGTAGCAATAACTGTTTAACCTTCTTCCATCTGTGGTGTATATTTTGGAGAATCTCCATACACTTACACATGTCTGTATCCTTTATAAGCAAGTTTCAGTGGGCTGAAGCTTATTCAATTAATTCTGAGAGTCTGGAAGTCATTGGAAAGTAGGAGATAAGGCATTTGCTTCTACATTACTTTTTCCAGTAACATGAATTATTTCAATGTCATATTTCAGCAAAAAGAAAGACCAGTGCACTATGTGGAAAGGTAAGAGTCTGCAGCTTAAAAGAAAACTCAGAGCCTAATGAACACAAAAACTTTTTCACATGATTACTATAAATATATTAAAGGAATGTTTTAAAGACAAAACAATGGCTAAAGTCTCTAACTTGGTAGCAGAATATGCTCTTTCACACTCAGAACTTATAAGGTTTGCATACGTTATGATGCAAGTACTAAGTTTCTCCTTATCTTCATTGATTAGGAATAAGCAATTTGAATTGGAATAAACAACCTTCCAAGCCACAGCAGGAAGTGTCTGTCACAAGACATATAAGGATGGTGCAATAGTTAAGAATTCACCAAGGCTCAGTTAATAGACTAAGAAGCTATTTGACATTCTTTTGACCAAAACCAATGTGTATTTTATCTCAGTAAATTCAGGAGTGCTTTGATAATCAGTGATTGAATTGGTACAAAACACCTAGAAAACAAAGCTGTGCCTAGGAATGCTTTGAGCTGATTCTTCAATCTAGGTGTAGAAAAACCTTTTACTGCAGTCATTGTATCACCATCTGGAACTATTCCCATAGGTGAAATTACATGTCAAAATAATCTTATTTTATCCTTACCAAAGTTCAAGTTTTGGAGATCTGTTGTAGCTCCTACCTATAAAAACGTATGTATTACTCTTTCTATAAAATTAATGTGTTTATTGCAGGTGGGTTTCACGATGAACAAATCGTCCACATACAGAGTTACTTTATCTAACAGTTGAGGTGCCACAACAATTCCTACAGCAGTAATAAAGACACTTGAACTGACATTTAAACCAAAGGACAGAGCACAATACTGTTATCTTCTACCTGCAATTATGAATTCTGTATATTTGTGAGATTCCTCTATTAAGAGGATGTGCCTATAGGTGAGTCTTAGATCAAAGGTTGTAAAAAATTTTGCAGCATGAAATTTTTGTAACTGTTCATCCAGATTGTCAGACCTAATCCAGGCACGAACAATGAGTTGACTAATAGCTCTAGCATCAATCATAAGTGGAACATTACTGTAGTGTTGGCAGAAGAGCCAACACCGTGTTACTAGAGGAGACCGAAATGCACGTGTTTTAGCTCATGCAGGCTGGTGTGAAGAGGGAAGAACTATACTGACGTGAGGTCTGGAACATGACAAGGAATTAGAATTCAGAAAGCGGACGTAATTAGTTTCATACTTAACTTTAATCCATTAATGATGAACGTCGCTCTTGACGGTACATGATTCACAAAGTATCTGTTCAGAAGACTTAGAAACTGAATACGGCGCCTTGCTAGGTCGTAGCAAATGACGCAGCTGAAGGCTATGCTAAACTATCGTCTCTGCAAATGAGAGCGTATGTAGTCAGTGAACCATCGCTAGCAAAGTCGGCTGTACAACTGGGGCGAGTGCTAGGGAGTCTCTGTAGACCAGACCTGTCGTGTGGCGGCGCTCGGTCTGCAATTCACTGATAGTGGCGACACGCGGGTCCGACGTATACTAACGGACCGCGGCCGATTTTTTGCTAACACCTAGCAAGAGGTTTAAGTAAAGCTAACAGTGGACTATCATATGGTGATAACAAAGCCTCAGTGATCTTCCAGGATAGCAGTTTATGTATTTCTTTAGTGACAGCCTCTTACTTGGACCAGAGGATAGAGTACAACAAACAACAGAAGGTTCTGTGACAAATTACCTCCATTCGGTATTCATAATCATGGAAGATTTCTTGTTTCTCTGCAAATATTTCTATGTTCTTTAATAGCAGTTTAACTAGTTCAGCTTGTTGCTGAGAATTAAGATACTTGGATTCCAACTTTTGTTACTTATATGATCCTCATTATAGTTCATACCCAAGTACTGAGACTACTGATATACAGCAATTTTATTTTAATATATTTGACCTTTCTATGTTGCCACTACTTACCATGTTTTGTTTTTGTTTTTAATAAATATTTAGTAGTACTCTTTCCATAAATACAGGGGTAGCATTTACCCTCAGAGAGGTATAATATACGATTAAACTGCTGAAATTAGGAACATGCATCTAATGTCTTCATTTCCTGGGATTACAGGCACTTGTGTTTGCACCTTGACGTTGCATGATCTAGTATCAACCGTATGAACAATTTTACAGTTCTAAACCAGCAAGGTAGTCCCTTTTGTAAACTTATTAATTTCAGTGAATAAGTTAGTGGACATCACATTGGCAGTAGCTCCAATTACTAGTACAGTTATAACTGGTACATATCCACAGCATCTTGAGCTAGGTTTTCATGTTGCTCATCATCCGTGTTAATATCAGAACACTGCTCATCTCTAACATCGTTTGCAGCATTACATTGTAACAGGTTAACAGTATTGGCATCATTGTCCTCACCCCATCCCACAACTGACATTGGAGGGCATAATGTGGTAGGTTTTAGCTTGTTTAAATTGGCTTAGTGGGGTGACCGACTTACGCCACATTAGCCACACTAACTGATGGATCCTGAGTGTGTCAATTCGTTTTAGCAGTTCGGTTTTGCTCTTCATTATTTGCATGGTGAATATTTTTTACATTTGATTGACCATGATTTCTTATATTAGGCTTCCACCAATCGTGATTAGTATTATGCCCTCATTTCCTTCTTTACCAAAGTGTACAGCATTGTATCAACTGCCTTATCATCTGCTTTTACTTGCGTCTGATAGACTCAGATTTCCATGTGTATGGTTATTCATCTGAGGTCCTGCTGTCAGCGCTGCACGGCTGTCATGGCAATAGTTCGTTCTAATTTGATTGTCAAAATAATTACCCAGCAGAATGGAATGGTCAGTGCCATTGACATTATTCGTTTCAAAATCCTCATGTATCAAGTCAGTCGAGTCCAACACAGACATTTATAAATTTTTCTCTGATAGTTAGTGATAGTTTATTTTGAATAATCCACGACACATCTCAGTGTGAGAATAGTTCAGCCCAGTATAACGTTCTGTTCAAATAATTTTCAAAGTATTTACATAAACTAACTTGTCAGCTGTGAACAGACTCTGGATTAAAAACTTTTTTCCCTAGCCTTCCCTGTAAATAGGTAGACCAGTATTTGGAAAAGAAAGCCTTTTAAAATTGTTCTTGAATGACAACAATTGGCAGTTTCTGTTGTCTCTGTATATATTGACACCAGTCTTCTAACTGGTCTGATGCAGCCCACCACAAATTCCTAGCCAGTGCCATCCTTTTCGTCTTAGAATAGTAATTGCAACCGACATCCTCAATTATCTGCTGGATGTATTCAAAGCTCTGTCTTCCTCTACAGTTCTTACCCTCTACAGCTCCCTCTAGTACCAAGGAAGCTATTCCCTGGTATCTTAACAGATGTCCTATCATCCTGTCCATCCTTCTTTTCAGTGTTTTCCTTGTGTTCCTTTCCTCACCGATCCTCCAGAGATCCTCTTCATTCCTTACCTTATCAGTTCATATACTTTTCAACATCCTTCTGTAGCACTACATCTCAAATGCTCTGATTCTCTTCTGTTCTGGTTTTTCCACACTTCAAATATCTCTACCACACAACGCTGTGGTATAGATGTTCAGTCTCAAGAGTTTCTTTCTCAACTTAAGACCTGTATTTGATACTAGTATAGTTCTTATGGCCAGGAATTTCCTTCTTGCCAGTGCTAGTCTGCTTTTTATGTCCTCCTCGCTCTGCCTATCATGAGTTATTTAGCTGCCTGTTAAGGTTCTGGCTGTTCTCTCTCAGTCCATACTCTGTACTCATTAGACTGTTCGTTCCATTTAACAGATCCTGTAATTCTTCTTCACTTTCATTGAGGACAGCAGTCATCAGCGAATCTTATCACGGATATCCTTTCACCCTGAATTTTAATCCCTCTCTTGAACCTTTCTTTAATTTCCCTGATTGCTTCTTCGACGTATAAATTGAACAGTAGGGGCGACCCTACATCCCAACCTTACGCCCCTTTTTAATCAGAGCACGTTTTCTTGGTCTTTCAGTCATATTGTTCCCTCTTAGTTCTTGTATACATTATATATTATCGTCTTTCCCTATACCTTACCCATATGTTTCAGGATTTCGAACATATTGCACCATTTTACATTGTCGATCGCTTTCTCCAGGTCGACAAATCCTATGACCGTGTCTAAATTTTTTCCATTATCGACCGCGTCAGAACTGTCTCTCTGGTGCTTGTACATTTCCTAAATCCAAACTTACCGTCATCTAACAGATCCTCAGTTTCCTTTTCCACTCTTCTGTATATTATTCTTGTCAGTGACTTGGATGCACGAGCTGGTAATCTGATTGTGAGGTGATTCTCGCACTTGTCGGCTCTTCTAATCTTGGGAATTGTGTGGATGACGTTTGTTGGAAAGTCTGCTAGTATACTGCCTGTCTCAGACATTCTACACATCAATGTCAATAACTGTTTTGTTGGCACTTCCCCGTATGATTTTAGAAATTCCGATGGAATGTTATCTATAACTTCTGCCTTATTTGATTTTAAGTCTTCTAGCGCTCTTCTAAATTCTGATTCTAATACTGGATCCCCTATCTCTTCCCTGTTGACATTTGTTTCTTCTTCTATCGCATCATCAGATAAGTGCCCCCCCCCCCCCTCAGAGGCCCTCAATGTATTCTTTTCACATATACGTTCTCTCCTCTGAATTTAGCAGCGGAATTCTCAATGCACTCTTAATGTTACCACCCTTTCTTTTCATTTCACTGATAGTTGTTTTGACTTTTCTATGTGCCGAGTCTGTCCTTCCGACAATCATTTCTTATTCGATTTCTTCACATTTTTCACGTAGCCATTTCACCTTAGCTTCCCTGCACTTACTGTTTATTTCATTCCTAGGTGACTCATATTTCTGTACTCCTGAATTTCCCTGAAAATTGTTGTACTTATTTCTTTCGTCAATCAATTAAAATATTTCTTCCGTTACCCACTGTTTCTTCAGAGTTATCTTCTCTGTACCTACGTTTTTCTTTCCAGCTTCTGTGATGGTTTCTTTTTAGAGATGTTCAATTGAACTGCCTACTGAGCTGTTCCTTATTGTAGAATCTATAGCCTCAGAGAACTTCAAGTGTATCTCTTCATTCCTTAGTACTTTCGTGTCCCACTTTTTGTGCCTTGATTCTTCCTGACTAATCTCTTAAGCTTCAGCCTACTTTTCATCACTACTAAATTGTGATCTGAGCCTATATCGCTCCTGGGTATACCTGAACCATTATTGCCAGTGATGGTTTGTCCACAGAAACACACTCTCTGCCCTACCTTCCTATTCATAACGAATCCTACATCCATTATACCATTTTCTGCTGCTGTCGATATTACCCTATACTCATTTGACCAGAAATCTCTCTCTTCTTTCTATTTCACTTCACTGATCCTTACTATATCAAGACTGAGCCTTTGCAGTTCTCTTTTCAAGCTTCTGACGTTCCACACCCCAATCGTAGGACGTTATCGTTCCATTGGTTGTTCAGTCTTTTTCTCATGGTGACCTCCACCTTGGCATTCCCTTTCCGGAGATCCGAATGGGGGCTATTCTTGAATCTTTCGCCATTGGAGAGATCATGATGACACTTTTTCGATTACAGATGACATGTCCTGCAGTGGTTTCCATTGTCTTCTGCATCCTCATGCTGTTGATTACTGCTGATTTTTCCGCATTTAGGGGCAGTTTCTCACCCCAAGGACAAGAGACTGCCCTGGACCTCTGTAAGCTCTTCCATCCTCTTTGACAAGGCCGTTGGTAGAATGAGGGTGACTTCCTATGCCATGAAGTTTTCGGCCGCCAACGCTGATTATTAATCAAAATGCAAGCTGTGGTGGGTTTCATGCCCAGAACGAAAAACGTTCTGTTTCCTGATGAAAGACACTACCCCTAAACGACAGGTGCAGATGTATCACACACTCTTTCTTTAAAAGTGAAAAAGTCCCTCCTCATATCATTAATATGTGCAAAAACATTGTTATGCAACTCAAAGAGGTCACTAGTTACTGTAGTTTTAATTTGACACAACGTAGATTGAATTATATCCCTGAAGCATCTGCGTCTGATGATGCTCCAGCACTAGACTGTTGTATAGCAACTAATCTGTACCTCTTTCTCAGATATCCATTTTTTAAATTCTCGAAAAAATTCCAGCTCTGTGCATCAAATTCTTTTCATTTTACCTCTTGTGCAGCAGCTAAACTACTTACTTTCTCAGCTGCTGAACAGTTCCTTTTAGATTGGATTGTTCTGATAGTACTGAAGCAACTTCGTCTGTTAGTCCTTTTATAACGTCAGGAGTGCCTTCATAAGCATCAATCAGTTCCGAGATTTCGGATCATAGTGCACCCTATGTGGACTGAAAAGCGTCCTGTTTGAATTGAGTGGCGCAAAGTTTGGACTTTAAGGTGTTTTGAGTGGACTGAAAGGTATACTGTTTTAATGATAAGCAATCGAAATGTGTATTCATCTGTGGCCCTTTTCTTTTTATACAGCCCTACAAATGGGACTACATTGTGGCTAGTTTGTGGTATAAACTCCCCAGTTTCAGGTTGTGATTACATCACGCCAGTTGGAGATTCTACATTATCAAATGATGGTCAGCAAATTCGCTGCCATTGGCATGTGGTTTGTAATCACTGTTTTCTACAGATTCCATATTTTTGATTTTACCAATTTTTACCATAACACAGATGCCTGAAATTTTTTTGACAACTTTCGTAAATCCATTTTAAATAGCAACACACAAGTAATATCGACTCAAAGCATAAATTGTCAACAAGAAACTATCGATCTGCAGAAACAAGATAGCAGTGCTGTTCCCTAATGTCTATGTTGTTCACAAAATCAGCCATCTTGCTGACATTAATTTATTGAATGATGTAAGTAACAAACAATTTTCCATACCAGTTGATGTAAATTATTGGCCATTTAACTATTCATCCAACTGAGAAAATTTGATAACACACATAGACGTAAGGATAAAGGATGATTTTAGACAGTAGGCAAAAACATGTCTATCAGAAAATTTTATTTAGGATATTTTATGATCTTTTTACTTTCTGCTTTTTATATTTATTGCTTATTTATTTCCGTTTTCTGCATCAGGATATGTCATTGGACACATACATAAAATATGAAAATGGTAAAGGTATCATTTGTAGTTGCATGATAACAAATTTCGTAAATACTGGAAGATCAACAAAATAAAATTGAGACCCAGATAAACATTCATCACTTGGAGTGCTTCCTTCGATATAAACTGATTAATTGTCCAAATTATAAGTACAATGAAGTTTCAAGCAAAAGGATCATTTCAAAGATGATAAAAAAGGAGGAAGAGCAATTATTCTTATTTGTAATTGGAACTACTGTAAATGCTGATTATTTTTACTTTAAATGAAATTATGTTCCAGTGATTTTAACATGGTGAATAAAAATGAGCTTTAGGCCAAAACATCATTGTTGGTTAATGACTTGCTTGCTGTCAATTGGCCATGTATGTAGTTAATTTTCAAGCAAAGACGATTTTTTGTAAAAGAAATGGATTTAGAATTGAGATGCAGTTTCCACTTTTTAATACTAAAATAACTAATGTCTGCATGCTTATAGAACTCCACTGCTGTGTCACCAAGTAAGCAGCTTCCAACTTATTTTAAATGGCCAGAAATTAATTGCATATTTCAATTGGAACAGGAGAACTGAGAGGTTTGTCCTTTTATAAAATGAAAACAAGTTTGAAATATAATGATCTAATTATCATTATTGGCAAAATGGTACATCATGTATAGTTACATCCTTATTGTCTTGATGCCACAAAAAGAACAAAGAAACAGTAGTGTCTCATTTTTCTCAGAACAATTACAATTATTGTAGAACAAAGATTGATATAATATTAGTAGTTTATAGATATTAATTTTTCTAAGATTTTGGTTTTTCATAAGTACAACCAAAAGAAATAGTGTGTAACTACCCATGCAATGGAACTGGTATAAACTTAGAAACACTGTAACTGAAATAAAAGTAACTGCTAGTGTCAGTCTACAAGCAGGAATACTACTTGGCATTATCTTTATCATATTCCTTCGGGACTATTCAATCAGGCATAAGGCTTCACACTTGTGGCCTTATTAAAATATGTATTGTAAGCTGAGGTCGCGACAAGTTGAAACTCTGTCTGCAGTAACCTTTCTTAGACGAAAAAATTTATTTTAGTAATAAACCAATCGTCATGTAATGTTTCAAAGCACTTACATCTTGTTGTTTCTGTGGGACGTGAGAGTTCCATGGTTTTATTGCTTGCTAAACTTCCGGAACTCCTCAAGGTCTCCACGAGCAGTGCGTGTCTGAATCGGAATCCTCGTTTTGGCACAAGAATTTTCATAGTGTCTTTTCAAGTTGTAGCACAACAAACTACAGGTTTTAGATATCTCCATGTGTTGTTAACAATAACGCTTAGTGCCGATTTCGGTTCCCAGTGAGACGTGGAACGTTTCATCATATCATTTCAGGCTCTAACATGCCACTCCTAGTTAGTGGGAAAAAAGAATTCAATAAAAATGTAAATATCATATGACTAGGGCCTCCCATCGAGTAGGCTGTTCACCAGGTGCAAGTCTTTCGATTTGACGGCACTTTGGCGACTTGCGCGTCGATGGGGATGAAATGATGGTTATTAGGACAACACAACATCCAGTCCCTGAGAGGAGAAAATTTCCGACGCAGCTGAGAATCCAACCCGGGCCCTTAGGATTGACATTCTGTCACTCTGACCACTCAGCTATCGGGGGCGGACGAAGAATTCAATAGTGAACTTCTATTCGTGTAGTCAATGATGATTATATATGCAGGACTCGACTCCTAGTGAACACAGAACATTTCGTCGTACTGTATCCAGTTCAGACATGTGTACATCTTGTTACTAGCGAAATAAGGGGATATTGACATCTTTCATGTCTAGGAAACAACGATGATGCTAACGGATTCGTATCCCTGTAAGGCAAAGCTTTTTCGCCTCGTCATTTCAGTTTCAGTGATCTCGCTACTGGTGAAAAATTTCGGTATCTAACATGTGACTGGGCTTAGCTAACAATCCGGCCACATACTGGGATCACTCATCCAACACAAAACTTTGCGCCATGGCGTTTCAGGTTTAAACATGTGCAGTTGCTGCTACTTGTGATCGAAGCAATATTTAAAACTGAATTTTTGGGTGCTAGTCCAGCACTAAAATTTTCGTCATGTAATTTCAAGCTGACCCTTGATTTTTGAAGTGTCCGTCACTACAATAAATTTAAGTTTACAAGCATTAAAGATTGTGTTATTTTTAACAACTTGTTTTGTAATAGTTCCGTTATCATGCTAGTAATTTGCATCTGGACTGATAGCTGCACAGAGCAGTTTTCTGTAATGTTCTATTGTACTAACCATTTTTTTTGTAGTGAAACAACTGTACCGAAAAGAAATCAGAGAACCTGCAAGACAGTTATCTTATGTGTGTTGCATACAAATCAGGTGGAACGCAATTGAGATCGTCCGGATACTTTTGACCATGGTAGTACAGTGAAAGTGTCATCGTATTCACATGGTATGGTGACGTTCTTGTTGATTTACAAATTCAGACAGCGTATCATGTGCTATCGTTTATATCTGCATCAACATCACATATGTGGGGGAAAGTAATGTTGTCCGACACGTACAGAAAGTGCTCTCTCGCAATTTCAAAAATAAACCTCTCCGTGATGCACAACGCCTCACTGGAAATTGTTGAGTGTGTCTGTAACGCTCTCTTGTAGACTAAACGAACCAGTGACAAACTGTGCCGGTCTTCATTGGATCTTTTCTATTACTGCTATCATTCTTGCCAGGTAAACGTCCAAGATTGATGAAAATTAGTCAAGAATAGATCAAACAAGCGCCTTGTAATCCATTTATTTAGTGGATGAAACACACTTCCTTAAGATTTATCCTATGATACTCAGTCTGGCATCTCCTTTTCCTATTCCCCAGGCCTAAAAATTAATGGCCAACAAACAGCCACTGACGGAGACGAAAAAAAAAATCTGATGATTTCGATGTCACTCTTTCTAAGATCTCTCTCGATTCGTCTTCAGAATCGATGGACCTTGATATTGGCTTGAGGTATTCATCTCGCCCCAAGACTGAACCTCCACCCATTGCAGGCTTCCCACGCTGGCGGAAATATAGGGTGAAAGTGCTACCCCCATACTACAGTGGAACATTAATGGATTCAGCACACACGTGGAGGAATTAAAACTTCTATCGCACAAACGTCCCCTGTGCTTGTATTTGCAGGGAAAGCGTTTTAAAACGTTTGATGCTCCTGGACTACATGGATGACCTGACTGAGGACATGGCCAAGGGAGAGGTCGCTGCCTTTGTCAATATGGTCCTCTGTCATCTCCCTGGCCACTAACCTACAAGCAGTTGGAGTTAAAATTTAAGTGCATCAGAGGAGAGCAGTTTGTTCGCTGTATTTATGTCTACAAGTTGTGATAGGCTCTGAGGTTCTCATAGATCCCCCAACCATTTTTCCTACTGAGACTCTTAAATGACCATTATGTTTTGTGAGGCTCGACCTCTACTTGTCCTCAATGTCGGATTTTGGAAAGTCTCATGACGTCCCAGGAGCTGTGCATCCTCAACTTGGGCACACCCATAAACTTTTGTGCTGCTGCTAGGTCATCCTCAGCCATCTACTTCTCTTTTCGCTGTCCAGCCTATGTGGACTCTGTCAGTGAGAAGTCACTGATGACCTTCATCCTAGTGACCACTTCCGACTCCAGATTCACCTAATGGATGGTGCTCTCCCAGAAAGATCGCAGCCATGATGGATGATCATCAGAGCCAACTGAACACAGATCAGCTGCGTGACTATGTTCGAATGTCACGACAGCGTGTAGATGTAGATGAACCACGTGACTTAAGTGATCCACTACACTGCTGACAGTTCCATCCCAAAGTCTTGTGGTCATCTTCGTAGGCAGCCTGTTCGGTGCACTGATGAGTGCCGTTCAGTCAGTAATCCGGGTCAAGAATGCGGCTCTGCGACAGTTTAAGGCCACCCAGCAGTGGAGAACCTCGCAGCTCTTGGAGTGGTGAGGGCAAAGCCTCGATGCATCATTGACGAGAGCGTTCCTGGACTCTAACCACTATTCCACTTGTTCTACAACAGTATGGGTAGCCATCAGGCGGTTTTACAGTAAAGGCAGCCGGTTACCTATAGTAGCTTTGTTGAAAAATAGGTGTTCACCTGAAGACATTGCGCATACAATGGCATAGCATTTGCTTGACTATTGCTTCTGTCAGGCAGGATACAGTACATGGGGTCTTGCACCTCATCGCTAGTAGGATGCCTACGGGATGGAGCATTCTCGGAATGATATACACCAATTTCAAACAAATAACATTGGTTGTTTTATTTCCAGAAAGATAACTGACACTACTTAACTTTCTTTACAGCAAATATTGCTAGTGAGAGGCGACATGAAAACAGTACAGTCCGTGCTATACAGCGAGTTCAAGGAAACACTTGATAAGGATCACAGCGTAGCACTAATCACGTTGCAGACTCGAGGCGATCTAAGTGGCTGAGGTTAACAGGAGCTGCGTTTAGAAGCACTTGTTGCAGGGGGCGCGCCTGGCGCGGAGCGGTCCGATTCCGCGTACAATTGGCTGCCGTTTCCTCACAACCTTCTCTGCTCTTGCATTTCGCCTCTTCGTTCCGGCGTTTGTGGTTACGCCAGAACACCGTGTTCCGTCGTTACCATGCCACAGACGGGAGGGCTGAGTTGGACTTCTGGTCCACCAAATCAGAGCTTTGCAACTGCCCATCCTCCATGTGGGTGGTGGATTTCTTGCTGTCTGCTACTCGTGATACGGCGCCCGGTCACGACCAAATCCGGTACAGCGTGCTACAGTACTTGCAAACGGTGTTAATGGATATCCTATTACCACGTTTTAATTCGACATGGTTGACTGTCCAGTTTCCTGACTCGTGGCGAGAGGCAATTTTAACACTTCTTCTCAAAACAGGAATGACCAAACGTGTCCCAGCAGTTGTTGGAGGGTCGCTTTAATGACCTGTGTAGGAAAGACCCTAGAACGCATGGTCAGCCGTCGTATGGTCTGGATGTTAGAAGCCAGGTAGTGCCTTAGCTCTCAGTGTGGATGCAGGATATGTTGGTCAACTTTTGACAGCCAGCCCCTGCGAGAGGTGGAAATTCAACATTCTTTCCTACATAAAAATCATTGCCAAGATGTGTTCTTTGACATCAATAAGGAGTACAACACTAATTGGAGGCACAATATTCTCAGTCAACTACTCCAATGAGGCTTTCATGGCCACTTTCCCATCTTCATTCGATCATTCCATCATCATCATCATCATCATCATCATTTAAGACTGATTATGCCTTTCAGCGTTCAGTCTGGAGCATAGCCCCCCTTATAAAATTCCTCCATGATCCCCTATTCAGTGCTAACATTGATGCCTCTTCTGATGTTAAACCTATTACTTCAAAATCATTCTAAACCGAATCCAGGTACCTTCTCCTTGGTCTGCCCCGACTCCTCCTACCCTCTACTGCTGAACCCATGAGTCTCTTGGGTAACCTTGCTTCTCCCATGCGTGTAACATGACCCCACCATCTAAGCCTGTTCACCCTGACTGCTACATCTATAGAGTTCATTCCCAGTTTTTCTTTGATTTCCTCATTGTGGACACCCTCCTGCCATTGTTCCCATCTACTAGTACCTGCAATCATCCTAGCTACTTTTAGATTAGATTAGATTAGATTTACTTTCATTCCAATTGATCCGTAGTGAGGAGGTCCTCCAGGATGTGGAACATGTCAGAAAAACAACAATACATGACAAATATTTACAACTAAAACAAATAAGCTAATGTACCATTCCACAGGTCCCAAGTGGAATGATCGTCATTTTTTAATGAACACTAAGAGTCATTTTACAAATACTATTGCACTGAATTTAAAATAAAAAAGTTTTTTATTTATTTATAAGGTAAGAAACATGTAATACAACTACTGTAATACTTATTTACAATGAACACATTACTGCACTGAAATGGTGCAGAAGTTAGATTATACTTACACACTTACACACACACAAGCACACACACACACACACACACACACACACACACACACACACACACACACACAAATTTTCAGTGAACACATTACTGCACTGAAATTGTGCAGAAGTTATGTTGTACTTATATACAAATCAGTTGGTTTTCCTAAGAAATTCATCAATGGAGTAGAAGGAGTTGGCCACCAATAAATCCTTTAGGCTTCTCTTAAACTGAATTTCATTGGTTGTTAAGCTTTTTATGGCTGCTGGCAAGTTATTGAAAATGTGTGTTCCTGAATAATGCACACCTTTTTGTACAAGACTAAGTGACTTTAAATCCTTGTGAAGATTATTCTTATTTCTAGTATTGATTCCATGAATTGAGCTGTTGGTTTGAAAAAGTGATATATTTTTAATGACAAATTTCATTAAGGAATAAATATATTGGGAAGCTGTAGTTAGTATCCCTAGTTCCCTAAACAGGCTTCTGCAGGATGTTCTTGAGTTCACACCACATATAATTCTTACTGCACGTTTTTGTGCTCGGAAAACTTTAGCTTGGCTTGATGAATTACCCCAGAAAATAATCCCATATGACATTATGGAATGAAAGTAAGCATAGTATGCCAGCTTTTTCATTTTTATATCCCCTATGTCTGACAAAATTCGCATTGCAAACAGAGATTTGTTAAGACGCTTCAGCAGTTCTGTGGTGTGCTCCTCCCAGTTGAATTTATTATCAAGCTGTAATCCCAAGAATTTAACACCGTCCACTTCTTCTATCTTCTTGTCATCATATGTTAGACATATACTCTTGGGACACCCCTTACAAGTTCTGAACTGCATGTAGTGTGTTTTTTCAAAGTTTAGTGACAAAGAATTGGCTAGGAACCAGTGATTAATGTCCACAAATATTTTATTGGCTGATCTTTCTAAGACTACACTTGATTTGCTATTTATTGCAATGTTTGTATCATCAGCAAACAAAACAAACTTGGCATCTGGTAATGTTACTGATGACAGGTCATTGATATACACAAGAAAAAGTAAGGGCCCCAAAATGGAACCTTGTGGGACCCCACATGTAATTAGTTCCCAGTTGGATGATGCCTGATAGCTTGATACATGTCTCTTTCCTAATAACACCCTTTGTTTCCTGCCAGAGATATAAGATTTGAACCATTTTGCAGCATTTCCTGTTACACTATAATATTCTAGTTTACTTAAAAGGATATTGTGATTTACACAGTCAAATGCCTTTGACAGATCACAAAATATACCAGTTGCCTGCAATTTTTTGTCTAATGAATTAAGTACATTTTCACTGTAAGTGTAGATAGCCTTCTCAATATCAGAACCTTTTAGAAATCCAAACTGTGACTTTGACAGTATGTTATTTGAGATAAGATGGTTATAAAGACGACTGTACATTACTTTTTCGAAAATTTTTGAGAATGCTGGCAACAGTGAAATTGGACGGAAATTTGATGCTATTTCTTTATCTCCCTTCTTAAACAGTGGCTTAACTTCAGCATATTTCAGCCATTCGGGAAATATTCCACTGATAAACGACTGGTTACACAGATAGCTTAATATGTTCCTTAGCTCAGAATCACATTCTTTAATTAACTTTGTTGATATTTCATCATACCCACTAGATGTTTTTGATTTTAAAGATTTTATGATGGACGTTATTTCTGTTGGGGTAGTGAGGGTCAAATTCATATTATGGAAGTTACTTGAAATGTCTGGTCTAAGGTAATCCATAGCAGCATCTACCGAACCTGACAACCCCATCTTTTCAGTAACAGTTATAAAATGTTTGTTAAAAAGTTCTGCAACACTATACACATCTGTCACCAATGCATCATTTACTCTTAATGCTATTTGTTCCTCTTCATGTCTGGTTCTACCGGTCTCCTCCTTCACTATATCCCATATTGTCTTTATTTTGTTATCTGATATGACTATCTTTTCCTTGTAATATATTTGCTTTGACATCCGTATTACAGTCTTTAATATTTTGCAGTATTTCTTATAATGTGCTATAGCATCAACATTGGAAATGTTTCGGATTGACAGATACAGTTTTCTTTTTGTTTTACAAGATACCCCTATTCCTCGAGTAATCCATGGCTTCTTTGTAGACTTTGCTCTAACCTTGGTAAGTTTTGGGGGAAAGCAGTGTTCAAATAAGGTAAGCACTTTATTAGCAAAAATGTTATATTTTTCATTCATGCCATGAGCACTGTAAACATCAGTCCAGTGAATGTCTCTGAGGAGTGTCCTAAAATAATCAATTTTTGGTTTACTGATTACCCTCTTGAGCTCAGATTTAACAGATTTTATATCCTGTTCAGTATTAACATTTAACAGAAGGAACTGCATGTCATGGTCTGAGAGGCCATTGACTATTGGTTTTGTAATATAATTTTGTTCATTTGACTTTTCTATAAAGATATTATCAATGGCTGTTTGTGAGCAAGTGGTTATCCTAGTGGGGAACTTTACTGTGGGAATTAAGTTGAATGATAGTGTTACTAACTCAAATAGGTTCTTATTGGGAGATGCTTTCATATCCGTAACCTCAACCTTATTGATAAGGTAACCTGAATCCACCCAGCTTTCGCTCCCATACAACAAAGTTGGTCGAAAGATTGAACGGTGCACAGATAACTTAGTCTTGGTACTTTCTTCCTTCTTGCAGAAGAGAGTAGATCGTAGCTGAGCGCTCACTGCATTAGCTTTGCTACACCTCGCTTCCAGTTCTTTCACTATGTTGCCATCCTGTGAGAATATGCATCCTAAGTACTTGAAACCGTCCACCTGTTCTAACTTTGTTCCTCCTATTTGGCACTCAATCCGTTTATATTTCTTTCCCACTGACATTACTTTCGTTTTGGAGATGCTAATCTTCATACCATAGTCCTTACATTTCTGATCTAGCTCTGAAATATTACTCTGCAAACTTTCAATCGAATCTGCCATCACAACTAAGTCATCCGCATATGCAAGACTGCTTATTTTGTGTTCACATATCTTAATCTCACCCAGCCAGTCTATTGTTTTCAACATATGATCCATAAATAATATATATAATCGATCATTCCTCTGAAGTTCATTTTTTAGATAAAGAGTCAGTGACATGCTGTCAGATAGTTTTGTGTAGGAGAATGGTCTTCCACATGAAGCTGCTTTAAGTGTCGCTGTCTTTGCCACAGCCATTAACCGTATCACGTCCACAATACACAGTCCTGTACAGTGTTCCTTATTTCTGCACAGTTTTGCGGTCTTCTTCCTCCGGCACCACAGCAGTGAATCGTCAGCTGCATCTTACACTGAAGAAGTTGGAGAAGTGGACTGCAAGGACTGGTTTTACATTTTCTGGAGAGAAGTGTGTGTGTGTTCATTTTAATCGTTCTCGTCGCGTCTTTAATTTACCTGAATTGCATACGTGGGACGCTATTCTTCCTTTTAAAAACTCTTTGAAGTTTATGGGCCTCATTTTAGACTCTAAACGGTCGTGGTTATCACATCTAAAGGAACTGAATTCAAGGGTCCAGAAGGCACTGAACATCTTGAACTGACTTAGTCACAGGTCCTGGGGAGTGGATAGGGCGTGTTTGCTCCAGTTTTAAAGGGCCTTTGTGCGATCGCAGCTAGACTATTGGTGCACAGTATATGGGTTAGCGAGGCCTTCTTACCTGGATGTGATTGAAGCTATACACCATAAAGGGAAAGGCTGGTCACGGGCACTTACAGGACCAGCTCCAGAGCCAGTCTCTGTGCTGAGGATGGTGAACCGCCGCTTACCATCCGGAGCCAACTCCATATGGTGCGTCAGGAGTGTAAGATCCTTGCTACTACCACTTCACCAGAATGCCATACCGTTGCTCGTCCAGCTACGGAACGCCTCTTTACCAGTCTTCTACGGGCAGTGAGACTGTTAGGGATCTGTGTGACGTGCGTGCTGGAGTCCCTGATCTGGGCTCATATCCGGGTTTTAATCGACTGCTACTCTGGTTACTGCAGAGGTTCCGAGTGATTTTAAATTTAGTGGAGCGCAGGAGAGATTGCACTCCTCCTTATGCTTTTAATGCGATATTTTCCGACATTTAAAATGAGCATCACAACTATATACTTGTACTCACTGAAGGGTCTAAACAGTAGTATTTCGTTGACTGCTCTGTCCTTTTCCTTGATCATGTCCTCAAGATTTTGTTGCCTCCAGACTTCACTGTCTTCGATGGAAAATTATTCGCGATCTTGAGGGCACTGGAGTAAATGAGATGTTCCGTGCGTGCTAAATTGCTCGTCTCTTTGTAACCTCCCCCTTCGTAATTCGCTTACTGAATTGCGATATAAGTTTACAATTAATAAGGCCATCGATGAAAATAATACCGGTTATTGGGAGGAAAGTCTACAACAGATAATTCTGAAGGAAGAATTTATTCTAGACCTAATGTAAATACCGGTAATTTTGAAAAGGTGCAATATAATGCAATCGCTCACGAATCACACAGAGGGAAAAAGGATACCACGTCATATTTAATACAAAAAAATACTGGTTAGTAAAAAGGGGATAATTAAACGGTCGTCAGCCCACTAGCACAATGAATATCCCGAATCCTAAGAAAGATAATGGCTAAGAAAATTCAGCAACAGAAGGTTGTCATGCTCTTCCACAACGCAACAGTTCACGAGAAAATAAATGAATCAGACAGCACTGAGTTCGGAGTTCCTTATTCCGAAATACTACATTCTGAAAGCACAGGTAAATGAAGTTCCTGGTAAAATAAATGACTGACTGTAACTGAAAATTTGTCATACAACAAAAAGACTTTCAGTAACCTCAGTACAACGTAGTACAAAATTTGGAAAAAGGAAAACAATTTACATTTAATTATGAAAGATTGAATTGAATGTACTTTAAGCAAATGTGCAACTGATTTACGTTTAACATAAGAACGATAAAAAAACATACCAAGCCAACAGAAGTCACATGAGAAGATAATATGGAATAAATGAAATTGCGCACTCTTAATTTGTTCTGTAACTTTAGTTATTAGTTTTGTCAATGAAATTTTATGTTGCTTTAAGTGAGTAAAATTAATACTCAGAATTGCAAATTATCTAAGCCTCTGTTATGCAATACAAGAATGACCAGTTACTGAGGCAATAAAATTTAGATTGGAACTGAGCATTAGTAAACAAACAAATCTGGCAGTAAATACTTAACCAATTTTCATATTTTTACGACGCTTGGTGACTGGATGGAAAGCAAGGGAAGACCGATTGGTAATAATGTATGAGGACAATGACAACACAGGTGCCCTATACGTTTTTAAGTATTGCAGCTTGTTATTCAAGAAAGTTAGTCATTAAAGTTCATTAAAGAAATGCCACAGGGTAATGCCTTTACAATATTAGTTATACTTCGTCAGTTAACAGTCTCACTATGTTGTACCTATGCGGACGACGAAGAATATAGCCGACAACCATGCTGAGACGCTGCTGGTTGCGAAACACGAGTTGTTTCCAGAGCCATGGATAATTCAAATGGTTCAAATGGCTCTGAGCACTATGGGACTTAACATCTGTGGTCATCAGTCACCTAGAACTTAGAACTACTTAAACCTAACTAAGGACATCACACACATCCATGCCCGAGGCAGGATTCGAACCTGCGACCGTAGCAGTCGCGCGGTTCCGGACTGAGCGCCTAGAACCGCTAGACCACCGCGGCCGGCTGCCATGGATAATTATGGGAAAGGAACAGAATTGCAGTTTTCTCCGCCTGTTCACTCCTACCGTGCTCTTAATACTCGTGGGTTAACAAAGTAGGTGCTCCTACACTGGCGCGATCAGATCTGGACACCGTGTCTGCGGGAGCGCCCGACAAACCCTCGCGCACCCTCAAGACTGAAGCTGCTCTCTCTCCTCTCTGCTTGCAGCGCTATAGAGACTCTCCATTTGCAAAGATAAACACCGGCACAGCCACTGCCATTTAGTCGTTGCTATTGATACATTTGAAAACAGTTCCCTTGGAGGCTACCCCGCTATTTACAAGATTTACATTATAATTACAATCAATTATGTACATTCACAAATAAATACACTACTACATCCATTAAATATTAAATATAGTTTTTGTAATGAAGCTTACAGATTCAGAATTTTCAGCGTATTACAATTTATCACCAGATATTAAACGGCGAAAAATTTTGGATGGTGCAGAAGGTATTTTTATCTGCATTGTGTATGTTACATGTACCGGCTCTATGAGTGGCCTTCGGTCTCTGCAACGCATGCATCCAGCCGATAAAGTAGTCCAGATGCCCAGGTCGCCCTTCTTCACTTACAAACACTGGGGATGGTTGTAGCTTCCTGCTATGTACCTGAGCACATGGATATTGCTGGGAACGGAAGGCCGGATGTAGCAGGGAAGGGGACATGTAATCCTCAGTTAGTTCAGTGTGGAATCTCGCACATGCCTTCGCCTCGCTATTGAAGTACAGAGTCATGTGCCAATGGGAAGAAGAGCTGCTGGAAGTGACAGACAGTAAGCTGTCCCTAGTAAAGTCCGGTCTTGGCGTACCTCCTTCCAGCACGCTGGCGGGATGAAGCCCTGCTTACTTCGTCTTCGTGTAGGCCACAGCACTACGACGCTTGGCTTCTTGCTCCAGCGAGACGATCCTCCAATGTGTGATGCCTGTGGTGTACAGAACACTGTGCGCCACATTTTACTAGACTGCGTTTTATTTTCAGACCAGAGGGCGGCGGCAGGTTTGCCGTCAGATCTGTCCTCATTTTTTAAGTCACTCTCAAACGAATTTGGTTAGAATTTTACAGTTTTATGATATGTCCAACTTGTTTCCTAAAATTTTAGGGATATGTTGTTGATGTATTAACAGAGTGACGGGCTCACCTACGTTTTCTGTAAGTGGTCAGTCAGTCACATTTCAGTCTGATGTTATTGTTGCTCCTACGTCGTGTTTTAACCCTAGGTTTTCTACGTTTCACCCTTTCTTCGCTGTCTTATAATGTGTGAGATGGAGTGATTGTGTGTGCCAACGCGAGTGAGTTAGGAGAGGAGTGACAGTGTGACAACGTTTTCAGCTCCATTATCCACATTCGTGTCTTTTAATATTTATAAGGGCGCTGACAAACTCGCCGTTGACAGCCCATAAACTATAAACACTCACGTACTCTCTCTCTCTCTCTCTCTCTCTCTCTCTCTCTCTCTCTCTCTCTCTCTCTCTCTCTGTCACTCCCATTTAGTTTTAAAGCCTTGTAACGATAGATTGTTAGACTGGGTTTTTTGTGCAAACAACCTCTGGACAAAAGTGAACGTCCTTCGTGCCACGAACAAATAACTAAAGTTAAACTGCGCTGATACCACTATTCTGACGAACTGAAGAGAACTGCGCCGACCGAAAAACGTTACACCGCAATACTAAATCAAATGTTGCGCTATTCAGCGTACTTCCGAGAAAGACCAAGCAAAACCGGGTCGGTCCGCACGACCGACTGGAGTGTGGATTAGCATGCCATGACGAGCCTTGGTATACGCAAACGGAAAACTCACCCGACGCGAAGCCGCTGCGTGGAACACAGTCGTTAAAAATGTATTTCCCAATGTGCGGCATCAAGGCACAGTTTCCGTACCTTATTAATTACTTTAATCAAAAATTAGGCAAAATGGCATGTTTTAGTATTCGATAGTCAGCCACTGAAGAGTGTGGTCGAACATTCAACTAACAGCGGTTACCGTATCCAAGAACTGTGAATTTCGTGCGTGTCAAGTTCCTCCATTTGTCACAATGAAAATTCTTTTTCTAAATTAAAGCTAGTGAAACAAGTGCTTCTTGTCACGTTATCGCGAGGTATACGGCACACTATAACCTTGATTAGTATTAAATACGGTATCCATATTGAGATTAGTGATACTGTCAAGGATTTTACAAACACTAAACCTTGCAAAGTATTTTTATTATTTTTAAAATCGAATGACTAGCTATATGATACAGTGTAATAATAAATGAAGTTCACAATATACGTGCAACTTGTAAAACAATATTAATATCCCAACATATTTCCTGAATGCTACTTTCAGATTAGGTGATCAACCAAACTTCAACATCAGCTGTGACGTCAACTTAGTACACCAACCTCACTGAGAAATAGGCTAGCCTCATCTCTGTCAGAAAATATTAATTACAGGCTGTCTTCAAATACATATTGAATTTATCACAAACATCAGTACTTAAAACATAAAACTCTTGAAAATAAGAACAGTGTTCTACTTCTAGATAGGAAGCTGAAGTAATAAATGCTTGTAAGTGCAAAGAAATTCTGTATTTTCCAACATATGCTTGCTTGTGTTTTTTTTTTATTTCACATTGTGTTAGTAACAATTAAGAAGTTAAACGATAAATTTACTATACAGCTTCGAGCAAAAGCTTTCATTAGGAGATATTTGAAGCATAATAAAAGATAACATTTCGGCACCCTGATACCAAGTATAGGAGAGGAGTCGAGTAATTCTCCTACTAACAAAAATTTGTGCGTTGTCGTCTCCCTCATAAGCTAATAATCTTGGCAATGGAGTCATAAATACAGACTAATCTTAAGCACTTATTTACACAGAGGTCACCGTATAAGGGCCTCTGTTCTTCATCAGCAAATTTTATGTAGCACTATTTTTTATGTTCAGTAAACAACTGTCAATGGCTATGGGCACATATGTCCTCTAATGTATTCTTTACCATTCATAGAATTCATATAGACAATTTTTGCTACTCAACAAATGTGTTTACAGATCTTTTAACAGGCAACTATTCTCAGTGCCCATTCAGTCAAAGCTAATGTTAAATGTGTGCTAGCACTATTAGATCTGAGAGACACTAAGTGATGACTGGAGAGACTTATTGTTTATACAGATGTGTCATTTTTTTCCAAACTTGTACAAAACGGTGGAAATCCTTGCGTTGAGATGTAGGCTGAGTTTCTGATGCCAATGTAGAAAAATGGGACGTTATTTGCTACTTTGGGATCCATAAAGCATGTTGAACATCGCATACGATCCATTTAACACCTGTGGAAAAATTCACATCCAAGTATTTTTAAATGTTTGGAATTTTTAATCATGTTCATGCTAATATATAGTATAACAATATCTGAAAGCGTAAGTCGTTAATAAGGAACTCTGAACGAAAAGACAAATCATTAATACAAGCATAATATTAACGTAGCTCTCTATTGTTATTGATAAATACTTGATATACACTAGTAATTACAAGGCCCAGTCGCGTCAATGTGATCACCACCTGTATTCCATGTGAACGAGCAATAACCACTCACAGACAGCAGGCGGCAGCACTAGCGGTGGAGGGTACATAAAGCACGTTGGGGGGACACTGAAAACAGGCAGCCGTTGTCGTAATGCAGAAACAGAGCGATTTATCTGACGTCCAAAAGGGCATGATCATTAGCTTTCGGGCCAAGGGTGGAAGCATTTCCGAAACGACTAAGTTTGTAAACAGTTTGCGTGTCGCCTTGGTTAAAGAATACAGTTATTGGAAAAATACAGATCGAGGCTGTTTCTGTTTCCGAACACTTCTCTTACTATGATTGACTAGTTACATCTAATGAAGTATTCACTCTCCACATGGCTGTTAAGATTATCGAGAGAACTAATGACAACCAAATTATTGCAGCTCGTTTGTAGAATACATGTCAGGTGAAATGTCTTCACGAAAAACGTAATAACAATAACAAAGAAAGTAGGTGCTGAATTATGGGACTGTTTCAGAGACGTTAGTTTGTCATATCATGGTCTCACAATATTGATACGAATTTTCTACAGAAGAATGGGCGCAGATAAGGGACAACACCAGTTTTCATGTCGGAGAAATGTGAGAACACGCGAGACAATACTGACCTAGAAATTTAACTTAGAAAGTACATTGAAGAAAGACAACCCTCATTTAAAGCATTTCTAGATTTAGAAACAGCTTTTGGCAGTGTTGACTAGGATATAGTCTTTGAAATTCTGAGGTTATAACGGATAAAATACAAGGAGCGAAAAGCTATCTAAAAATTGTACGAAAACAGGCTGCAGTTGTAAGAGACGATGTAAGTGGAAGTGAGGCCATAGTGATTGAGAAGAGAATGAAGCAGGGTGTAGCCTGTCTCCCGTGTTATTCAATCTGGACACTGAACCAACAGCAGAGGACAGAAAGAAGAAATTTGGAAAAGAAATAAATGTTCAGGTCGAAGAAATAAAATGTTTGTTGTTCACAGATATAGTGTAATCCCACCAGGGACTACAAAGGACTGGGAAGCTCAGTTTAACGGAATGGATAGTGTCCTGTAAAGAGGTGATATGGTGAATATCAACAAAATTAAAGAGCGTTGGGGAATAGCCAAGTAAATTCAGGCGATGTTGAGGCACTTCCAGAGGGTGTTCTACAAAGTGGTTTAAACTGTTTGAACTTTAATAACTGAGAAGATATTAATGGTAATCTGATCCACTTGATTATTTTGGTTCTCTCATGACTAGTGAGTGAAGACATTCATCTGTTTTTCCTTTTGTTTATTTTAAGTTGCTTATAACTACACGTAAATAACAAGATGGTTTGAAACTTGACCTCGCAGTATAGAAAGTGGATTTTGAAGTGTTATTGGAAATGTGAAACCATTAGCGGTTCATTGAACCCTCTGCCAGGCACTTTATTGTGAATAGCAGAGTAATCACATAGATGTAGATGTAGATGAAAGAAGTGGAGAGATGATGACGGACAGAGTTTGATACTGAGCCGTCATCACGTGTAACAAAACGTATTGATTATAGCTTTCACAGGGTCCCTAAAGAAGTCCATACGCAAGCTGCACGGGGATTAGGTGTACGCAGATTAAGTGTTAACCGCATTTGAAAGTAAGCAAAATGGAAACCCTAAATTCCCAGGTCGAGATGGGCCTCTCGAATTTTGTGAATGGATTTGTGATACTGAACTATTGACTGATGTCATTGTTTGTTCCGATGAGGCGGCCCTTAAACTGAATGGAGCTATCAGTCGTCGTAAGTGTGTACACAGAGCAAGAGATAATCCCCATGTTACGGAAGTACGAGCTGTTAATCTCCCTCGGTCATCAGCGTAGTGTGACATTTTTGTCAGAGGACTTGAGGCCATTCGTTTTTGAAGGGAAACTGCAGGCGTAAAGTACGTTCCAATGTTGTTGGATCGAATTGTACAAGCTGTTCACCAACTGTACCGAGATGAAGACGGCGCACTGTCACATTGCCAACGGACATGCGGCAGTTCGTGGATGAGACATCTGTTGAGAGGTGGACAGGCCGACGAGCAAACCACGATTCAATGCCGTTAGATCTCTTTCCACGCCACAAAGCACCGTACATTGGACGCCATAGAGAGGCGACTGTGGCTGCCTGTGAATTCGTACCAACGGCAACTGTAACACATGTTTGTCGATCTGCTCCGCACCTTTGCACACGCTGTGTTGCTGCCGATGGAGGACAATTTGAACATATTCAACAGCAAAATGCCATCAGCAATGTCGTGACCATCTATGTGACGTAAAAATTCACGGTTTTTATTATTATTTTCCGAGTTATTAAAGTTCAGACAGCTAAAACGCCATTGTGCGGCGCCACATATTAGGAAATGGGGCATGAACTGTAGTAAATGAGTTACGCTGTTTCTGCGGTATAATAACTGACGATGTCCAAAGTAGAGACGGTGTAAAATGCCGACTGGCAAAAGCGAAAAATGTTTTATGAACAATAAATGTTTAACGTCGAATATAAATTGCAGTGTTAGTTAGTCTTTTCTAAACGTACCAGTAACAGCCATCTCCTATCAACAGTTCTTCAAAGACTCGAAATCCCATGTAGAAAATAGCTTCAAAAGTCTGATTGCTTTACAAATAGGTTAATATTTTAAATATTTTACGTTAAGGATATAAAACTTCTGCCGTCGAAGATGCAAAACCCTAATTACTAGTTGCCCATTATTCACGCACAGACTAACGAAAAAGTCAGGACCAAAACAAAACGAGTACTGTTTGGATAATTTGCGCTCCGTTTTAAGAAAATCCAGTTTTTTACGAATCTTAATGTTCATAGTGTCGCATGTCTTGAATTATGTGCCGTACTGTGGTATAATTTTGTAGCCACACTCACTGGTATGTGTGGATAATGTAGCAATGAAGTAATAAATTAAAATGTGATTCCTGATGCTAAGGTTTTAGTACATGAACAACGAAAATATAGTATGCGAAAAATATTTTTCCTTTCATTATTTTGTAGGGGATGTCAATGAAAACAAGTTTCGAAAATGTCTGAAATTGTGCGTAAAATTTGTTGGAAGTCGGTAAGCGCTCTCGTTCTCAAATACTGTATGAATATAATCTGGGTAATTTGCTCACTATGAGTACCACTGCCTCAACACATTTACACAGTTTTTAACTGTATACTTACTGTGTTAAACCTTCGATGTAACATTATGTCTTTCATTGAGTAGATTGACAGAATTTAATTTTTTAAAATTTGGTCAAAAATTATATGAAGTACTGAAAATCAAAGTTTTGTTGCTTGCGGAAGCAATTAGACAGGCAATCCGCCACTGGAACGGTTGACCATTTTAGCTATTTAGTAGGGGAACTGGTAGACATTATCAGTAGTGGCACTATGGTCAATTGCTGTTATTTCGTTACACTGCCTTTAAGATACGCCACCGACAAAGGAGGTTGCTGAGAACAATACCGTCTCTTTCCACGAACTTCTCAGTCTAGTTAAATATTCGAGATAGGAAGGGCAGGCATTTTTGCCTGCTCTAGTTATTTGGTTGTGTACTCCAAGGCAACGCTCTTACTAAGCAAGTAAGAAGTAAGTACAACGATTGAAGTCCATATATTGATTAATTTAACAGTATATATGGCGATAAATCTTTAAAACGTATTCGCAAACGAACTAAAATAATTTCAGCAAGGCGATGGGGCAAAGTGGCCACCCTAAATAGGGGAAGATCGGCCCATGAGGCAACCTCTTCTTTCGCCTTATATAAGTATTTTAATAGGTACAACGTAATCAAAGTCTGGATCATATCAAGTAGAAAGTATTGTCCTGCACTGATTTTAAAACTGTAACATCAATGTGATATTTGATTTTTTTTTCTTCCAAAACCCATAACTTACGTTGAAGTATTCAACTAAAACGATTGTAATATAAATTTGAAATTATTACTTACGGGACATGGCAGAACACACATTTCAGAGTATATTTATCAAATCTACATGTATCTCCGATTGTAGTCTTGTTTTTCTCATCGTCACTCAGCCCTTTTGTTTTTAGGGTGGTTGGAAATTATAAAAAGAAAACTGATAGAGGCGATGTTTTTAAGCAACTATGACATTAGCGGTGATAAAAGCAACACGCCGAGAAACATCACGTAGGGAAATGAGCAAAGCGTTTAACATTCCAAGAAAAAGTTTAGGGGAGTACTGCAACAAATTGAAAAGACTTAGAACCTTCTGAAACGGCAATAGAATTTTTTGGTAGACTTGGCCCCACAAAAACATTTCTGATAACATATTTCTTTGTTTTGTGGTGTTGTACTTAATATTTTCGCTATTTTGATGATAACACCGAATACAATGGAAATAATATACAGGGTGATTCAGATGCCATTACCTGTAGGATTTATGCAACCTGTAACGCCTTCAAAAACCACATGTGAGATTTTCATGTTCTCTCGCTCTGTACGTGCAGACTGTTAGTCATACAGAAAAAATAAATAGTCCTTTTTGTAGGAATTTTAGTATAGATAAATTTCGTACTTGGATACATTTTCGCTGATGGTCTTGGTTTTCGACTTACTCAAGGAAACCGTGTTTTAAGGTCACTTTGGTACATTTTCCTTGGATAATTCTAAAACTATGGTCTGTTGCGAAAAACCTACCCCGGTACAAAATTTAACCACACTGAATTTTCTGCAAACAGGTCCTGTTTATCTTTTCGATACGACTAATAGTTTGCAAGAACCCAGCGAGAGAATATGAAAATCTTGCACATGGTATTTCAAGGTGTTGCAGGTTGCCTAAAACTGGTGGGTAGGGGCATCTGAATCACCTGTATAAAACTAAGTTCGCTAATAGCTTCCTGAAAGCACTATTTATTCTAAGAATATTTAAATACATAGCGGAGATGAACTCATTTTTCCACATGTCTGAACCTCAAAAGGAAAATTTGCTTGAAGAGTGCTTTACTAAAGTTACTGACATATTTTCGTCTTTCACCAAAAGAAGATAGGTGGTTTGCTTACAATTATGCCGTTGCCTGTCAGCGTAAAATATGCCAATCTTGGAGTGGTTTTGGAATGGCGGGACCTTGTTCGTTTTCAGGAGATCTGAAATGCCACTCAGCACGCTCCATTCGATTCCTCAGGTAAATAGTTAGGCACGATGTACTCGCTCCAACAAATGCAATATAACCTTGTTTTTTGACAGCCTGAAGGCTGTTTAGACAAGAATGAAACTGAACGCTATGGACATGTGGAATATAGATGAAGCTGCTATCACTGCAGTACAAAGGTCTGATAGATTATTCACTGGAAGGCGGTTACATCAAATAAGGGTGGGTAACATGGATCTCTTATCGCTATGGCTTCAGCTTTTAGTGCAACTGGGAATAGCGTTTCTCTATTATTTATATTTCCTAGGGCTGACTTCGAGGGCCATTCTATCACAGGCGCTCATGTTGGGAGCAATAATAGTTTGGACGACAGAAACTAACTCCTTGAAATAGATGCAGCGTATCACATGCCCTTGCTTGGTACTAATTGACACTCTTAACTTCCATTTAATCACTTAAGTCTTAGATTTTTGCCAAATAAATGGTGTCATAGTTTTGCCTTTTCCAGATGATGATGATTGTGATGATGACGATTATGATATTTGGTTTGTGGGGCGCTCAACTGAGTGGTTATCAGCGTCCCTTCAAAGTCCCAATCTCTACACAGTCCAGTCTCGCCACTTATCCCAAATGATGATAAAATGAAGAGAACAACACAAACATGTAGTCCCCAGGTGGAGAAAATCCCGCACCCAGCCGCGAATCGATTCCGGGACCCCGTGATCCAGAGGCAGCAACGCTAGCCACTGGACCACGAGCTGCAGTCTGCCTTTTCCAGTTCAGTGCAGCGAAAAACCAGAGTCCGTAGACGGAAGAATTTACGGCCCCATAAAGAGTTTGTAAACTCAGGTGCGAAGCAGACAAATGACAAATGATGACATACGACCTCCTGGGCAGTGTGAACACTGAATTACCGAAGGCAATTACTCCCAGAAATATAACGGCTGGGTTCAAACTTATAGGAAACTCACCCTTAAACTGGAACAATTTACACCGCTAGTGCATAACACACTTGATCCTTATTTTGTTGACAGTCGTTTAACTGCTGAAGCTGGGCCTTCAACTGCTCACGTACACATTGGTAGGCCTATGGTTTTAGTAGGTTGAAAGTCACATCACCTGACCATCCATGCCACACGATGCCTGAAGAAGTCAGGCCAATTGAGAAATGGCAACCAAGAGAAAAAGATACCAAACAAACAAAAAAAACTTCAGTAATACTGACAGACACTACAGTGAAAGTCGCATTAGTGCTCGAACAACAGAAAACCTCCACAGACGTGAAAGGAAACACTTTAAAGAAAATAAGGATGTTCTTTGCAAAAACCCATTTAAAAAAAACATTACCGTGGCGAAGCTTAATCATATGATAAAACTCCTCAAATAAAGTGTAAAAAAAGTAGGCACTGCAAAGAAGGTCCTTCAGGATGAAAGATGTGTGTGGGGATGCCCTATGTGTTATGTTACTTAAACCATTTTCTGACAGCAATACAGGTGATGAATGATTTCAGTGCATAAGCTATAAGCGGTGGACACATCTGCCGTGTGTTAAAAATGATGCGAAAAGACTTTTTATGGGTGTTTGGGCTGTATAGATACTATCGAGGATTCAGACGAAGACTGATAAAAACTTAGGACATACTTGTATGACAAACTGTTATCATCAAACGATAATCTGGATTATGATTTTTGTGTTTGTCATAAATCTGTAGGAATTTGTATTAAATAAACAATGAGTATTAAAGTCGATATATTTTCAGTTAAATAAAGAAGGGATCGGTTGACAGGACACATCCTGAGACATTAAAGATAAGTCAGTTTAATACTGGGTGGAAGTACGGGCGGGAGAGGGGTGGGGGGAGGGGTGGGAATTGTGAAGGGAGGCCTAGGTGTGAATACATTAAGGAGGTTTAAATAGAGTAGTTTATGTAGAGATGATTAGATTTATATGGGACAGACTACCCTGAAGAAAATTATCTGTAAATAATTCAGATGTAGCTACATAGTTACTTGCCTCGATATAAGTGCTGTTCAAATATCAAATTAGTGTTAGATTTCGGGAACTTTTGGGTAGCATCTCGAAGCTGAAATAAAATGACCTGGGTGTCTGGGCGTCCTAATTATTATGTCTAGCGGCTGGCCGTCTAGACTAAGTTTCTTTCCTTGGTGTGCGATTATGCAACGACAGAATTACACAGGTGAGAAACAGGTATGTGAAATGAACATTGAGGTTCATCGATGAGTATGCTATATTCACATAAGAACGTAGGACACTAAGGCGTGCAAACCAAGACGTGCCTTTGAGATCATAACAATGCTTCCAGTCATCTGTACGCCGATTGGATAAAGTGCTGTTGAGATGGTACTTCAGATACATTGTAGAATCTGGAGAGATTAAATCTCGCTGGAGGAACATAGAGTTCCCCTTCACCAACGTAGTATCTTATATTGTCCAAACATATTTTCCATACAACTAATAAAAAAGAAAGTGGTCGCGAACCAAGAACGAAACAAACTTTAGAGTATAGAGTGTGATCTGCCTCGGGCTGTAATCAGCATAGAGCAAATACTAATTTGAGCTTACATGCTTTTCCGGAATATTAACCTTCCTCCTGGTAGACATTGAAGGAAGCTACAACACTCACTTCAGCTCACCTGCAAAAATGTCTCTTTGTTCAACGTGTACATCTTTCCCACTTTGACTTTCAGAGGCTGCCCGACCACCATTGAAAAGGTGAGCAGGCTGCGTCTGGATCGAGCGTCGAAGTCCACCCACGCACTGCTGTATGCTGAGTCCATCAGCCTCTCGCTCTATAACTCATGTAATAGTTAAAATAATCGATTAATGATTTACATAGAAATAATATTATGTATCTAACTAGATCATTGGGCTCATTATAGGACATTATTTCCATTTAAATCCAGAAAGATGACTGAATGAAAATGGAAATTTGTTGTACTTCAGAGAGATAATGTCTTAGAGTAACGAGAGGGAGCGAGATTGCAACAAAGATAAGTCGTAAAGTCAAGAGCGAGGCGTTGAGTTCCGTGCATACCGTCATGAAATGGTTGCTGTTTGAAAACTGCTTCATTTTTCCCCCATTTGCATGGCTGCTGATCCCATAGCTCTTAGCACAATTTTCCTCTTTTCTGATGACAGCGGTACCATAGTCACTGAGGAACGAGAGTAATCCTTGCAGAGAAAGCAAATGAAACCATGAAAGAATTTTACAATTGGTCAATACGAAAAAAAGTCATTTGACATAAATAAAATAAATTCTATGAATTTCAGTTTGAGTAGGGAAAACGACACTGTCAGATTAAATGTATATGACACCTCTATACACTGATCGACCAAAACATTATGAACACCTACCTAATATATTTTTTTAAAGACATCATGTTTACGCCAGTGACTGTTAAACTTTTTATTTACACTATTGCAATTTCGGCCTTAGGCCATTATCAAGTGCAGATGTTTTGGCTTTAAGCCATGTCAACTTTCTACACGGTTGCAGATTTATATGTCGTTGTCATTTGCTGTTATATACATGACAACGTCGTATGAATGTGTCATTTGCTGTTATATACATAACAACGACATATAAATGTGTCATCGTGTACAAAGTTGACATGGCTTAAAGCCAAAACATCTGCGCTTGATAATGGCCTAAGGTCGAAATTGCAATAGTGGAAATAAAAAGTTTAACAGTCACTGGAGTAAACATGATGTCTTTCAAAAAATTTTACATGACTGCGAATCCCAGTTATGAAAAGTTACCTACCGAATAGTCGCTATGTCCACCTTTGGCACGGATAACAGCTGCGACGCTTCATGGCTTGGAGGCAATGAGGCCTTGGTAGGTCGCTGGAGACAGATTGCACCACATCTGCACACACGTCACCAAATTCCCGTAAATTCCGAGGAGGAGGGTTATGAGCTCTGACGCCACGTTCAGTCACATCCCATATGTTTCCAATCGCGTTCAGATCTGGCGAGCTGGGAGAGCAGCACATTGATTGGAACTCACTTTCTTCCTCGAACCACTCCATCACACTCCTGGCCTTGTGACATGGCGCATTATCTTGCTGAAAAATCCACTTCAGTCGGGAAACACGGCCCACATGAAGGCATGTACGCGATCTGCAACCAGTGTGCGACACTCTTTGGCCATTATGGTGTCTTACATGAGTTCCACTGGACCCATGGATGCCCACGTGAATGGTCCCCATAGCATAATGGAGCCGCCGCCAGCTTGCCTCCGTTCCGCAGTACAGGAATCAGGGAGCTGTTCCCCTGGAAGACGACGGATCAGTGACGTCCCATCGGCGTGATGAAGAAGGCATCGGGATTCATCAGACTACACAACGCTCTGCCAACGCGTCAACGGCCAGTCCCGATGGTCGCGTTCCCATTTCATTCTGAGTTGCTGACGTCGTGGTGTTAACGTTGGCACATACTTGGGTACTCGGCTGCGGAGGCCCATCGTCAAGAGTGTTCGCTGCAGTGTGTGTTCAGACACACTTGTACTCTGCCCAGTATTAAGGTCTGCTTGCTGTTAGTTCCGCCATAGTTCGCCCCCCGTCCTGTTTGCCAGTCTGTCCACCCAACGACTTCCGACGTCTGTAGTGAGCGGTGGCCGACCAACCCCACGAGGTCTGGACGTGGTTTCAACTTGTTTTCGCCACGTGTTGAAGACTCACCACAGAAATTTTCGAACAGCCGACAAGTCGCGCAGTTTCCGAAGTGCTCGTACCAAGCCTCTGCGCCATCATTATCTGCACTCGGTGAAACTCAAACAGATCGCGCGTCTTCCCCTTTCTACTCACAGACAGCACGTTCGCTGATACCACAAGCACCGTGCCTGTTCTGGCATTCGTCGCCAGGTGTCGCTGCTATCACCTAGACGGGTTTATATCGATAGTAAGTCGGTGGTTATACTGTTCTGGCTGATCAATTTTTATTGTGTAACAAACACCAAATTTCCTGGAATGAGTGTCGATTCTTGGCTGAAGTAGTGAGAACACACAGGACACTTGCTAATAGAACGTCATCAGGTGCAAATAACCAAAGCAATAGTAGAGGTCGTTGTGAAAATCTGTTCAAAACACTGGAGACCTTAACCATACTGTGTGGGTACATTTACCAGTCAGTTGTACTCATTTAAAGGTGTTGTGTTAAAAAAGCAGTGAACTACTACTATCAGAACCTTAAAGCTATGCAATAAGTATAATTCTTATACCCAGAAATAATTTAGAAACGAAGTCTGACTCTTAATGTCCAATAGAAATAGTCTCACTCAGTCACACACACACACACATACATACACACGCACAGGGAGAGAGAGAGAGGCAGACAGAGAGAGAGAGGGTGGGAGGGAGGGAGAAAGGAAGAGGTACTTTCATGATACAGTGCTCCCGAAAAACGGATTTGCACATGATGAATAACTGAACAAGAGTAAACTTTGTGATTATAGCGTCCGGTTATGCTGAAGAGATGTTTTCTCAGTTTTGTAAAGGTCAAAGGAGTAAGTAATCCATCAGATTAAACACATAAATTATAAATGTTATTGCCACCTAATAGTACAGTAATATGGAAGAATATCTCACAGGAGGTGTAGCAAGCAGCGAAAGTCTAATCAGCATTCGTCGACCCACCTTGTGTGCATCTGGAACCTAATAGCATGCAAAGATAAACTACTTAACACTAATGCTGTGACTGCGACTCACGTGGTTTCCGAGACAATAGAATATTTATGAATCGTAAACTGAATCCACGATAGATAGCAAGATAGTGGCCATGCAAACGTGCCGCTGTCGTACATAAACAACGAAGAATGATTCGGTTTGGACCGAAATAATTCAAGAAGTATTATGTGTATTGATAACAAATGAAAGGAATTGTTTTACAAGCGGACATAGATCCTCAAAGCAGCAGATATAATATTCAACTTCACATTATATACTGGTGATACTATGTTCCTAGTACACGTCTTGAAACAAAGGAATAACTCCTTTACAATGTAGAGAGGGTGATAACTTTTAAGCTTATCGCACGATGGTTTGAAAAAAGAAGGTACGTCTCTATAATCTTCTTCTGTTTAACCAAGTTTGAGTTTCCACTTTACGCTGCGGAGGAATACTATCGTATACCTAATCGCAGAATAATCGCCCCCAAATGACGCAGAAATTTAGCTGGCAATCCTGTAATTAACCTAATCGCTTCGTTTAAAATTCACCATAGCAAACAACTGAAAAATGAACTCATTCAATATTTTAACCACTGTAGAATCCCCACATCAGCACAAACCCTCTCCAGACAAAACCTGTCTTTCTCCAGAATCGGAACAGTAAACAGACTTCTTCTAAGTGCAACATCAGGAAGCAGAATCCTCAACAGCAGAACACGGAATGGCTAACGCTATTTCATAGAAAGACGACCTCGCGGCTTCTAAACGACAGAGCCTTCCCACTGGTTGAAAGACAAACTGTATCACCAAAGATGCGAAATAGGCTGAGCGATAATGCGAAGAGTTTGCTCAAGGAGCTTATATAGATCAGTCGAAGTTGAGTGTAGCAGATACGTGAAGAAAAGTATTGCGAAGGTAGCTGTCATGATCTACTAAAAGCAACATGTAATGGAAAGAAATGAAATGACCAAACAGGCAACTTTCAACATCAAAAATATAGATAATTACTGCACAGACAGATCTGTCAATGAAACTTCCTGGCACATGAAAATTGTTTGTCGGAGCGAGACTAGAACTCGGGATAACCCATCCTTACAGCTTTACTTACGACAGTACCTCATCTCCTGTCTTCCAAACTTCACAGAAGCTCTCCTGCGAAACTTGCAGAATTAGCACTCCTACCAGAAAGCTTCATATTAGCGCACACTGAAACACCCCCAGCTTGTGGCTAAGCCGTCTCCACAACTCCACAATATCATGTTTTCCAGAAATGGTTATCCAGCAATGCCTGGATAACTCAGTCGGTGAGCACTTGCCCGCTTAATGCAAAGGTCGTGAGTTCGAGTTTCGGTCCGGCATGGAATTTTAATTTGTCAGGAAGTTTCGTATCAGAGCACACTCCGCTGCAGCATCAAAATTTCTTTCTGGAGCTCTACCCATGACCATGGTACAAGATCTAGACTACACTTACATTTACCAAGAAATAATGCATGAAAATCAAAACAGAATTTTCTATACATTTCCTAAGGAGATTAAATAATTACTAAATGAAACTTATTAAAAAAGTAAGTTAAAGTGTATCTGTTGAGCAATACATTGTACACTGTGCGGGGTTACCTAGAAATCATAGAACAGGGTTTTGGCTCTGAGCACTATGGGACTTAACTTCTGAGGTCATCGGTCCCCTAGAACGTAGAACTACTCAAACCTAACTAACCTAAGGACATCACACACATCCATGCCCGAGGCAGGATTCGAACCTGCGACCGTAGCGGTCGCGCGGTTCCAGACTGTAGCGACTAGAACCACTCGGCCCCCCCCCCCCCCCCCCCCCCCGGCCGGCGAACAGAGTTTTGGTAAAAGATATAAAACAAATAAGTAAAGAAACTTATTTTCTTACCTTATCCTATTTTTGAGGTCAACATCTCACACATTAAAGATGGAAGCTGACTCAGCTGTTCGGGCTAACAAATGGGAAGTTGCGGCACACAAAATGGAAACCAAACATCGTCTCTATGGCCCTGTCGTCATCTGGCAGTGTGTCCAGCGTTGTATTAGGAAACAAGATGTTTCTAATGTGTGCTGTGTGCGCGGTGACGGAGAGTTTTTCTAAACAGTGTCCGAATGAACAGTCATTACTTCCTTTCTGTCTTGAGTGTAGCATTGGCCAATTACATTATTTAATAAATACTTTGCAAAACACTATTTTACACCACGGATACACGGATTGAGGTAGCACTTTCTTTAAAGCAGAATGGCCTTATATTTGCAAGGGTGAAGGCTCCAATCTTCAACTGATCGTCCTGATTTAGGTTTTCCATTATTTCCCTAAATTACTTCAGACAAAATGGCGGCATGCTTCCTACCATAATGTCTCAAGCAACTGCCTGTTCCATGCATTTCAAACTAGACCTATAAGTATGTAAATGCCTGTACGTATGAATCATGTTTTATTTTTATTTTTCTTAAATAAATACCAAGTCATGTCCAGTATCTATGTAAAAGAGGTTTACAGATGAATGAAACTATTTCTGCCACAACTTCTACTTCTTATTTTTCGTATTTGTTCGTGATGAAAGGCTAGCAGTAGTAACTAAACGGACATTAATAAGATAAAACACTGAAGCGCCAAAGAAACTGGTATAGGCATGCATGTCCAAATACCGACATACGTAAACAGGCAGAATACAGCGCTGCGATCGGCAAAGCCTTTATAGGACAAGTGTCTGGCGCAGTTAGATCGGTTACTGTCGCTACAATTTGAGTTTGAACGTGGAGTTATAGTCGGCGCACTAGTGATGGGATACAGCATCTCCGAGGCAGTGATGAAGTGGGGATTTTTCCGTGCGACTATGTCACGAATGTACCATGAATATCAGGAATCCTGTGAAACATCAAATTTCCGACATCGCTATGGCCGGAAAAAGATCCTGCCAGGAACCAACAACAACTGAAGAGAATCGTTGCAAAGGCTAGAAGTGCAACTCTTCCACAAATTGCTGCAGATTTCAGTGCTGAGCCATCAACAAGTGTCAGCGTGCGAACCATTCAACACAACATCGTCGATATGAGCTTTCGAAACCGAAGGGCCGCTCGTGTACCCTTGATGACTGCACGACACAAAGCTTTATGCTTCGCCTGGGCTCGTCAACGGCGACATTGGACTGATGATGACTGGAAAGATGTTGCCTGGTCGGACGAGTCTCGTTTCACATTGTGTCGAGTGGATGGACGTGAATAGGTATGGAGACAACCTCATGAATTTATGGAACCTGCATGTCAGAAAGGGACAGTTCAGGCTTGTAGAGGCTCTGTAATGGGCGTGTGCAGTTGGAGTGGTATGGGACCCCTGATACGTCTAGATACGGCCCTGACAGGTGACACGTACGTAAGCATCCTGTCTGATCACCTACGAGTATATTCATTCATGTCCATAGTGCATTCCGACGGACTTGAGCAATTCCAGCAAGACAATGCGATACACCACATGTCCAGAATTGCTGCAGAGTGGCTCCAGGAACACTCTTCTGAGTTTGAACACTCGCTGGCCACCAAACTCCCTAGACATGAATATTATTGAGCATGTCTAGGATGCCTTGCAACGTGCTATTCAGAAGATATCTCCACATCCTCGTACTCTTACGGATTTATGGACAGCCCTGCAGGATTCATGGTGTCAATTACCTCCAGCACTACTCCAGACATTAGTCGGGTCCATGCCACGCCGTGTTGCGGTACTTCTGCGTGCTCGCGGGGGGGGGGACTACACGATATTAGGCTGGTGTACCAGTTTCCTTGGCTCTTCACTGTGGAAGTAGTTTGCGGTTTCCCCAACACATTTGAACGACTTTGCTTGCGACTGAGGTAGCCAAGGTAGGAGTGGTCGCTGGTAGTTAAGCAGATGCAGACTTACCTGGTCATTTACCATCTGACCGAAGATACAGTACATCGCGACGTTATACAGGAGGACGGGTAATGTGAGAATCGACTTCAGTGCTCTTGTCTGTCCTCCAACAGTCTGTAAAAACTATTTGTGCACAAACATTATAACGTGATTTTATTATTACTATGAAATATCGATTTAAGCATTATTCTAGAATGTATTTGTGCCAGCAACAGACATACTGACTTACGTTAAAGATCGTGATTGTCTGCCTAGTTCTTTACTCATCCCAATCACATATTATACGTAATACATAATAATGCTCAAAGCGTTACAGAGTTAAATCGAAACCCTCCCTAACATCATCCTCAACCCCAGGGTCAAAATGCTATCAGAGCTGTCACAAATAATCCCTATTTAGACCGAAAAAGTTTATATTCAATACTAATGTAATTAATTTTCGATCATTCCTAGCACGTGGTACACTTCACACTCACATCCCATCTCTAAGGGTGATAGTGGTATCTTATACCCACAGCATTATTCCCAGATAGTAAATCAAATATGCACCAAGTACGATTTAAATTGCTCTAGGTGTTCCAAAGTTTACATGTTACTGATCTGCCACACCCACACACAGGGATGCTAGATGTGTCTTCATTCATGGTAGATTTCTCCTGATGCTACGTCATTTGTGTAGACCTACGAAGTTGGGTTGAAATAAGTACAGGCGTTCCAAGGCAGAGCTGAAACACACACACACACACACACACACACACACACACACACACACACACACACACATATTTTTATATATACAGATGATGACGAACTTTAAGGAAATATCAAAGTACATTCCAGGTATCTCTCAGATAAAGTATTAGTATTTAGCGGTCGGTGTACGATAGTGCACGGTACCAATACGTTGCAAAAAGCAGCGTGCGAAAATGCGACTTTTGATAGGGTCCTATTGGTCACAGAGATAAGGGGACAAGTGTTTTAGATCGCCATTGGCCTACCGATCACTCGTGTACCTATCGGAAGAACGGGCTATTGTAGCTGTCCTGCAGTACATGGACAGTTTTTAAGTATTGGTCCCTTCCTCCAACCCACGCAAATTGACCAAATCGGCTTTACATTGGTTGAGGTCTAGGGCGGACCTTATTCAGGTTATAAAAGCACCATTTTTTCATGGATGGTTCCTGAGAAAACCTACAAAAACCAAGAGTTCTGGGTACGAAAAATACAAATTGTGGGGATGGCCATTCCTATAATTTCTATTCATGTTAGATAGAAATTTATGCCATATGTTTTTAAGATGATACTTCCGGGAAATTTCGAAACTTTTTTTGATGTTCTTATTCATTATCGAGATACAGAGGTTAAAAGGTACAGAACGTACGCACAAAATGACAAAATCCACTTTTTAGTCATTTTTGCACATTGGGACGCAATTATGTAAATAAGTAATCATTGCAGATGGCTCTTTAAACATTTATCTAGGATGCGACTTTTCCGTTTACGAAAATCTTTATCCGTTATAAAGTTGCAACCGAAAAACTATGTTTTTGGACACAAAAAGTATAAATTGGAGGGATGGCTACATCTAATATTTCTATTCATGCCAAATAATCCAAATTTTGACTGGATGTTCTTAAGATCGCCTAGATCCTCGTGCTAAAGATTCCCGGTCTAGGGGTCAAAACCCCGAGAAAATTATCCCGAATTGCATGTGTGGAGATGAGACACTGGTGTTTGAAGAGACAGACAGCAGAATGAAAGCAAGAAATGAAGACATATCGGACATGTGAGACAGAACAGATACCACATACGTCTAATTAAGGTGAGGACGACTAGTTTATCACGTAAGTGCCGATGCACACGACTCTCAACTCTTACGGGAATCAGCGATATGCCGTGAGTAACGAGGGGAATGGGGAAGGGGCACTACAGGTACCTCACTAGTGTGTGGATAAACTGAGTGTTTGGGTCTGAAAGAAAGCTTGCTAGGGGAGACCGTGCAGTTGCTATGGCCACTATGCCTGGACTGCGCAATGGACAGCGCATCTGCCTGGTAAGGAGACCTGGGTCCGAATCCTGGTCCAGTACAAATTTTCAACTTTCCCAATTGATTTAAGTCGATCAATGTCATTAATTCTTTTGTGTCTAGAGAAAGAAAGAGACAGTGGCAACTGGAGAGAAAAAGAATGGGAGAGAGACAATGGCAGTGGGACAGAGAGACAGTGAAAGTAGCAGAGAAGGAAACACTTAAGAATAGCAAGAGAAAAGGATGAAGACAGTGACAGTGTGAGAGACAGACAGGAGAAAGTACCAATGGGATAAAAAGGAGACAGTCAGGGGGAGATGTATATAGACAGCGGTAGTGAAATGGAGATGCTGAGAATGGAGACTTAACTACAAAACGAGATTGCGCGAAAGAATTTAAAATGTTCTTTGTTAAAACGGTGCTAATATGTTCACACGCCCAAATTTTTGGTTACGAAGGCGGATTGAGGATTGAGGCAGCTGGTTCTTCACCTTTCTGTCAGAGACTTTTAAAGAGGAACACATTCGCCTTTTTGTGCTGCTACAGGAGCGTTTTTCAGCTGTTCATTATTGTTTAAATTTGAGTGTCAGAAGTTATTATTTATACCTGAATATAGCTGACACATGACAGTGCGCGATATCGATGGTATGTCTTATTTTGTCCTTACGTAACTCGTGAGGACGTGCTTGTCCTCAGCGCCCAAAGGGGACATCCGACGCTACGGCGACTAACGCATATCCTGAATTTGAACTTGAGCTGCCTTTGTCCCAAAACCAGTAACATTGGAACATAGTTCTATCTCAACGTTCTCGGCGTACAGTGCTAGAATTGGAGGAGATAGTGGCGCCTCCTTAGGAACAAGAAAGGATATTTCTTGTGTCTCGTTCCAGGAAAATTTGGCGTCTCTCTCCAGTAGCTCTTGCAAAGGAGGTGCCTTTGTGATATAGCCGGTGGTACAAACACATTCCAAAGAAACTTCTCACATCAGGAATGTGTGACTCTGGATCAGGACACACGCCATTGCCATTCGCTAGATGCCCCAAGACTTTTATTTCTTGGGTGGCAAATAAACAAATTTAGAAATTCAGATGAAGGCCTGCAGTCTAAACATGTTTCAGCACGGTTTTTTGGCGGCTTAGATGTTCTTCAAATGTTTATTAAACGACGTTTTCAAAACACCATGAGCTGTACTTGACATGTTTATTTGCCATATCAGTATTCAGGTGTATAACCAATGGTCAGTAGTATCTGATACATAAGAACAAAAACTGTATGTACGTCGATTTCTACAACATGACAACTGTTTATACTGTTTATATAAATGCATAAATAGAAGTCTACCTATATAGCAATGACATTTGTGTCAGTTAACACGACGGGCTGTGACATCCGTCCTATCACATAGTATACAGGCTGTTGTGTATGTGACTCCTGTCAGATCTTAGATAGTGACAATTATAGATGAATACAATAGGACATGAAATCCGTCCTATCACATAGTACACAGGCTATTGTGTATGTTACTGATGCTAGACAGTGACAATTATTGATGACTCCGACATAACTGCCATTTAGTGTAAACATGTTACTTCTAAGATCTGTGACATTTATTCACATATGTAGAATACAATCTTAGGACAGTTGATCTATGGAGGTGGTTTATACATTAGACATAAATGGCAAGATAATATAATGTACCACGTCGAATTAAACAATTCAGGATATGGAGAGACTCGAAATCGAACTTATTCGGTTAAAACTCGGTAGGAATTTTGTAGACTTTTGTATGGACATCTTATTACGTACCTCTGTTTGTTCATTAAGTATGTTGTCTGTTTGTTCAATCATATGGGTGTAAATTTCAATTTCTTCTAGAATATTTAATAATCTCAATTTTTCTGCCTTATGAAAAATGGTGATGTTTTTATTGACATCATTACCAAAATGCTTGTATTCTCTTAAACGACCACCGAGTGAAGAGTGATTGGCTTCACTAACATTAATATATTCTCTAAACCTCGTTTTAAAGTTTCTCCATGTTTGCCCGACATAAAATTTATCATATTCACTACATGTTATTTTATATACAGTTGACGTGTCATATTTTTGGCTCTTATCCATACTGTGTATAAGATTTAATCTTACATTGTTCTCTGTCCTGAAGCTAATTTGCAGACTAGTTTTTCGAAACAACGACTTAATGTGTAGGGAACGTGACGCCAGTATGGTAAGGTCATAAACTTATCTTTTTTTACTTGCTTGTTCTTTTCTAATGCGATCTGCTTTCTATTCTTAGTATGTTCTTTTTGTTTTTTTGTGTATAATTTCGTAACTGGTTTTGCAGGATTGTATTTTTCATCCTGCAACTTCGCAACAAAATCGCGCGGAATTTTCGACGTAAGTACCATAACCACTTAACCTCACATATTTATTTACTCTGTATTTCATCGTTTGGAGGTTAGTTATTTTCACAAAGGGCGCTTCTAACACTGTTTTCTACCGTAGGGCACCAACACACCAAAAATATTTCGCCACAGTGGAAGAATAAAAATCGAAAACTGCCGATAATGTACAGTGTATCTTGCAAATCATGTGAACAGCCGCCTGACGATGAACTTGCCAGTTCGAAACCGGTAACGGCGCTATTTACGTAAATAAATAGCTGTATTAATAGTTGCTACGGTCGCAGGTTCGAATCCTGCCTCGGGCATGGATGTGTGTGATGTCCTTAGGTTAGTTAGGTTTAAGTAGTTCTAAGTTCTAGGGGACTGATGACCACAGCTGTTAAGTCCCATAGTGCTCAGAGCCATTTGAACCATTTTTTCTGTATTAATAGTGGCTGGTTGCTGTCTTCTTCTTGGTAAGAATTAACCTACATTTATTTTCATTAATTACTGCCACGTTACTGTATATCACTGTTAACGTATAAGCAACACAGCCGGAGTAGCAAACCCGAGACAGGACCGTGCAGTACTGGATGCAAGCAAAGGTCCAAGAGTAAAGCACGCGTTACTGTTGTCTACAGCAAGAACCGTGAGCGAATGGAACAAGTTTGTTTCCAAAAAAAGACACACACTTCATACTGTTAACATTTGCACTCTTGTGCAGATATTTTCGGTAAAGGAGATAAGAAATCAAAGAAATGTAATTCGCCTGTAACGAAGCATCGGAGACCACGTGTCCCGTATGTCAAAATACCAAGAAAATATTCTTGAACGTGCTCCGAAGTTTTGTCGGTGGAGTTATGGTTCACTGATTCACCATCTGGAGGCAATAACAAACTAGTTTGTGTTATGTAAGAAGCAAGAATTCCATGTCACTGGAGTCAGTACTAGACTCGAGCGATTTAGGGGCGATTCGCAAAAACTCAGTACAGTGTGGGCGGAAACGTATCACAAGGCATCTTCTGGCTCCAAGGTTGTTCTCTACAGAATCGCCCCGTCCCAAACAATAGCAGCAGTCTTGCAACGCGTTGAATCTTGTAGCCCTTATGTGTTATTTCCAGAATTTGCTTTGTCCTATCTTGTACAAAATTCGATATAACTCGAGAATGAACAGAGCTATGCGCAAATCGGAGGCACCTTTTTGAGTAAGCCTCTATCTCTTTCATATATCACATGACACCTTTCCATTTCAAAGTTACGACTGTTTTAAAAATGATCGCCCTGAAGGTCAAGAGCCTCTCAGGTTTTTCTTCTGCTACCGTATACTACCTGACTAAAAGTTCTGTTTATCCATCTGTTTCCGATGGGTGGTGCTTCATTTATGGACCACCCTGTACAAGGTTGCTACTTGATAGTCTCCTAGCACATTCATATGAAATTGCTGCTGCAGTATCACGTGTAACCTCATATAATTTCTGCCACTTAACGTACAATGTATGAAACAGACAAAGCAACAAATGCAAAATGTATAATAATTTCTATAACAGACCATCGAAGCAAATTTGGCACTGAGGTTAAAGTTTCCTCATACGATCAGACTTATATGTAAAATTTATCTGAAGCTTGTATGTGTAGCGCTCATGATTTTTGCAATCTACATTAACAATTGAAAAATGTAATGTCAGAAATATATTAAACTTCACAAAACTTCCGTTTTTGATCTCCGCTATTGAAATACATAAAAAATTCTAAACATTATACAACGTACGTTATATTCCTAGATGTAAACTGAATGTATTTTATTTTTCGCGGCTATGAAAACTTGGTGCATTGTGTCTGATACCAATTGACGAAAATGATAATTCAGAATGATAGTGTAAGGTGAGGGGTTTGGTGCAGAAACGGTGCATCTCACAAATACTCATTTTTTATATTTTTGTGTTTTTTTGTTACTTCATTACATTGTTTTTACAGACTGGCATTTTTCTACTTCGTTCAGGTGGCAGTCAGGAGTAAAAAACTAGAGGTTTAACGTGTAGACAACTATTTTGAAATTAATTGAGTGCAAAATTGGTGTAACCCACTACGGATTCATTTAGTGAAGAAGATCTGAGTGATTCTGGTTCTGATGAGGAATATGTTCCAAATACTTCTTCATACGAAAATGACTCTGATTACGAAACAACCAAAAGGAAGCTTAAAAAGAGAAATGTGAAAAGACAAGTCAGTATTGAAACAGCAAGACTACAAGCATCTGCCGTGTCAGCACTTATAAATGATCCACAACGTAAAAGAGGTCACCCTACTCTCACAGATCCTGGGAATGATGGACAAATGTCAAGTACCTCAACTAAAACAACAGTTGCTGTCGTTGAAGGAGATGAAATTGCCGATCTGGATGCGAATGGAAACTTTATTGATGCTGAAGATGACCTTCCGGGCATTAAAAAAAAAAAAAAAAGGGCAGAAAGAGAACAAGGAATCCTTATTTGTGGAAACGAACTGTAAAGAAGATGGGACGTGTTACTAACAGCTACAAGAAGTTTAGTTTCTATTATTGCAATTATCCTAAAAACTGTGTGGTTAATGTTCCTGAAGAAGTCAGGTGGTGCAGTTTTGAAAGGTTCTATTTCTTTGGCAAAGAAGGTGAATTATCTCAAAAAGGTTTTGTCTCTTGATTGGTGCAACAGACAACGAAGAAGCGGTCATATAGTACAACAGAATCACGTCGTGCATTCACTCGTACACACACCTTAAAGAAACAGGATAGTACTAATGTTAATGTGTGCAGACTTGCTTTCCAAAACACCTTTCAAATTTCGTCTGGTTGGCTAGATCCTGCTTTTACTTCTTACAAAAAAAAAAAAGAAAGAAGTCGCTTCAGATAATCGTGGTAAATGTGAACATGCAAACAAAACTCCTGCAGAGGTCAAACGTCAAGTTAAGGAGCAAATAGAATCATTGCCAGGATACCACTCACACTATTCCAGAAAGGAAAATCCAAATCGGGAATACCTTAATCCCGAACTGAACATTGTCAAACTGCATCGTTTGTATTTAGATTGGTGTAAAGAACGAGATTACACCCCAGTAAAGGAATCTTTTTACCTTCAGGTATTTACTTCAGATTTCAATCTTTCATTTCATCCACCACATTCTGATACATGTAAAAGTTGTGAAATGAAGAAAACAGAAATAGCAGCTTCAACTGAGAAAATGAAAAGAAAATGCTGGAACTGTCACATCAACCACACCTGAGCGGAAGCTGAACTGGCGAGGTCCCAAATGAAGGAAGACGTAGAACTGGCCAGATCTGATCCTCAGATGTGTGTTATAGCATTTGATCTGCAGAGTGTTCTTTCATTCCTAGTGTCTGAGATATGCTATCTACAACAGTTAATCTGATTCAATTGCTGTATCCACAATCAATTGGAAGACAAAGCTTCAATGTATTTCTGAACAGAAGCACAAGCAGGTAGAGGATCGCAAGAAGTTGCTTCATGTACGTTTCATTACGTGAAAAATCTTCCCTTGCATGTAAAGAAATTGGTCTGCTATGGTGATAGTTGTGGGGGACAAAATCGAAATTTCAAACTGTCTTTTATGTTGCTGTATATTGTCACGAATCCAGAGATTAGTGTTGAGACAATTGAGCTGAAATTTTTTGTATCAGGACACTCTTTCATAGCCTGTGACCAGGATATTTCATTTATAGATAATGTGATGAAGAAAGAACAATATATTTTTGGTGCTGCAAGTCTTATTAGAATTATAGGGGCGGCAAAGAAGAAAGGAAGCAAATTTCAAGTCGTTCATCCACAGGAAGGCGATTTTAAAAGCATCAAACCTTTGAAAGATATATCTGTTAAGAAGAAAATATGTATAGATAGTAACAAAATCAACTTGCTGAAGATACAGTAGCTGAAATTTCACAAGCACAAACCTTTGTAAATCGATTTCTCTGAAACAGTAAATCAAGATATGCCATACAGGTCCATGAATTTCAAGAAAACCAGAAAAGTACTTCAAATACATCAACCATGTGTGTCACGCTTTTGAAATTGTCTGAGGTGAAAAAACCTACAATAACACACACTAAAGTTAAAGATTTAAGGCAGCTGATGAAATGTGTTCATCCTCTCCATTACAGCTTTTATGAAGATGTTATTGATTTACAGGCTACACTTCCAGAGTCTGATCCAGAGATATATTTGAGTGAAGAAGACGAAAATGAGTGATTGCTTCTTTACTGGGAGAAATGTCAAGACGTTTTTGTAATATTACCTTAAAAAGTTATATTATTTTGATTACTAATGTCAGTAAAGAAAGAAGTTGTACTTTGCATCCCATGTTCATAGCAAAATGTGAAATAAGTGTTGTTTATTTTCTTCAATACATATTGCTTATTTAATGTAAATAGTGTTATATCCCTCATTTTTCTTAAAACTATGATAACGTAGGCAGTAAATACAAATTTTGTTCGTAGAGAGCATCAATGTTGTATAAAAGTACAAAAATGTGTAATACACCAATAAAGTTTCAAATTTTTCTTGGAGGTAAAAATGATGTAACCCACAATTTTGTCACTGAAAATGCAATTTTTAAGTTCATGTAGAGAGCAAATACTTATATTTAAACATATAAATCCAAGTACAAAGAACAATTTTTGTGGCAGTAATAGTTAATTTATACAGTTTCTTTAAGTTTCACTCCTTTTTTTGAAAAACAGGAAACTCGTGGGTCACACCATTTCTGCAGCAAACCCCTCATGTGTGGCATATAGTCACACAAGAGGTCTGTGACCATTTTTTGAAATTATAAACTTTGAACACGGCTATGATGGTAGCTAGAGAAAAAATTTTTAGTAGCTTGATATTGCTTGATACTCAGCAACTCAGTTCTATTTAAGTTTTTCGAGTAAACTCATCCTCAGAATATCAAAGGAGGTAAAGTGCTTCATATACCACTTACGGTGCCATGAGTGAGTCACCAATTTCATATTAGAAGTGTAATACAGTATTACAACTGCAGTATGAAATTCGTGACTCAAGCATGTCATCATACAGGGTGCACGAAGCAGGTTCCCTCCTTTCATATTCTGAAGATAAGTTTACTCGAAGAGCTTACATAAAACTCAGTTGCTGAACATCAAGTGACTAAACATTTTGTCTCCAGCGACCATCACAGCAGTGTTTAAAATTTATAATTTCAGGATGATAGTATATGGCAGCTCGCTCCACACAATCTGAAGCACAAACGAGGAAAGCCGTTACCGAAGAAGGGACTGATTAGTGGATGAGTCACGAAGGCATTCAAGAAGGATTCACCTGGCGCGGGAAGTAACGAGACGTAATGGAATGTGATTTTGTTGGAGTAGAAGAATATTGGAACATGCAAAGCAGGTTTTCGAAGGTTTTCATTATAGTACGTATGAGCAGATGAAAATATTAGCACAAGATAGTCACTGAGAATACCATTACACTAATCGAAAGACTGACATCCCAAAATAATCGTCATACTCTTATACTGAAGGAAATGTCAAGTGAACTTACCACTGCAGCAGCGAAGATGTCAGCGCATATTCCGATCATCATGGCCAGGAACAGAACGAAGATTGCTGTACTCATTCCGTCCTCTAGCAAGGCGACGGACCTGGAGTCAAAGAAACTACACTTCTCTATTTGTCATAACAGCATGGTTGCAGTTACCAAACTGTCAACTAAGGTCAATTAAGAAAACATGGAATGCGTCCGGCAGATTAATGGGCCGTCGGAAGATTATCACAGAATGCTAAAAGAGTCCAACCAGGTGTTTAAGCTCGTTAGTTTGCTCCTTTAATCCCCGTTTGTTGGACTTCTTTCAAAGTTTACTTTCTAAAAGAGAAACTGTTAGTAATTTCGCGCTTTTGTATTCCATATGGTTGTTAGAGAGCCCAAAATGTTTCGTTTTATCTGGTGGAAATCAGCAACAGCAAAATTCATGGGAATTAGGTGGTAGGAGTGATGTTTTATCTGGTAACTTAAGTTACAGCTATTTTAATTGTGTAAAAACAAGGCCTACATGTTAAGTGTACGTAGAATTGGAACCGAAATGGTCGTGTTGTTGTGTTATTTGTATATTATGATCTGGGAATTCCTTATGCTAATTCGTTCCTTATTTAAAGACACAACTTCAAATTTTGGGTAGTGATTTTCCTTATCCCTGATAACATTAATCCAGGAAGAACTGTGTTGTAATCTGAAGAACACACCAGCATTCAGTTTAACATATTATGAGCACGAATTTTGCCGCATCCAAATAATGCACCCTTTATTCTCCTCCTCATGTGTTTGCTAACCTATAATCATCTGCTGCACAGTTGTTCATTACATGAGGCCTGTGTCTACAGGCTATATAGATACTCCATAAGCCACTATAGGGCACGTAGCGAAGAATATCCTGTGCCACTACTGGTTGTTTCCTTTCTTGTTCCACTCGAAAATAGAGCGAGGGAAAAACGACTGTCCATATGCCTCCATATAAGCCCTAATTTCTGCTATCTTGTCTTCATAGCCTTTATGCGCAATTTATGTTGGCGGCAGCAGAATCGTTCGGATCAGTTTGAGATGCCAGTTCTCTAAATTTTCTCAATAGTGTTCCTCAAAAAAAAAAAAAAAAAAAAAAAAAAAAAAAAAAAAAAAAAAAAAAAAAAAAAGCGACCTTCCCTCTAGGAATTCCTATTTGAGTTCCTGAAGCATCTCCGCAACACTTCAGTTTTGTTAGACCGTAGTGGTAACAGACCTCCCACTCAACCCCTGAATTGCTCCGTTGTCTTACTTTAATTTGATTGGTTCAAATGGCTCTGAGCACTATGGGAATTAACTTCTGAGGCCATCAGTTCCGTAGAACTTAGAACTACTTAAACCTAACTAACCTAAGGACATCACACCCATCCATGCCCGAGGCAGGATTCGAACCTGCGACCGTAGCAGCAGCGCGGTTCCGGACTGAAATGTCTTCCTTTAATTTGACCTTGTACGGATCCCAAACACTCGAGCAGTACTCATGAAAAGGTCGCACCAGCGACCTATATACGGTCTACTTTACAGATAAACACTTTCTTAAAATTCTTCCAACAAACCAAAGTCGACCATTTGCCTTCCCTTCCACAGTCCTCACATGCTCGTTCCATTTCATATCGCTTTGCAACGTTACGTCCTGCTATTTAAACGACGTGACTGTGTCAAGCAGGAAACTGCTAACGCTGTGTCCAAACAATAAGGGTTTGTTTTTCCTAATCATCCGCATTAACTTACATTTTTCGACATTTAGAGCTAGGCGCCATTCATCACACCAACTAGAAATTTTGTCTAAGCCATCTTGCATTCTCCTACAGTCACTCAACTTCGACACCATACTGGACACCACAGTATCATCAGCAAACACCTGCAGTTTGGTGTCCACCCTGTTCACCAAATCATTTATGTATATAGAGAACAATAGCGGTCCTATCACACTGCCCTGGGGCACTCATGACGATGCCATTGCCTATGATGAACACCCTACGGCTTTGATTGCCTTTGTTTATTAAAACAGGCGTCCGGCCGAATATCATATAAGAGGCGATCAAAAAGTTTCTGTTTGAGCGTATATACATCGTAGTACGACTCCGATACCGGTATATAAGCATCGACAAGTAGGCAAGGGATTATGTGGCATTCGTGTCTGCGATAAAAGCAGAAAAGAGAGCTTTGGCGACGTTATTACCAAATGTATCCAAACAGGACTATGTGCTGTTATTTATTTACTGGCTGTCGAAGGAGAAAGAGCAGTAGACAACCATCGGAGAATGAAGAATGTGTATGGGGCTGCATGTCTGTCGAAAACCACCGTTGTGCAATGGTACAGCAAGTACCGTGCTGGTCATGATTCGATACAAGAGGCTAGTCGCTCTTGGGCGGGGCGGAGGGGGGGGGGGGAGGGGGGGGCAATCACTAACGGAAACTCAAGTGGGAGCCACTCTAGCACCCGCCCTACAGTCCTGATCTGTCCCCACACGATTATCACACCTTCGGTCCCTTTAAAAAGGGCTTGAAGGGTCGACGATTACTGTCGGAGGAGGATGTGCAGCAGGCAGCCAAAGCAGCAGGACATGCTGTGTTACCAAACGGATATCTTGAACCTGGTGCATCGGTAAGATGAAGGCAACAATTCTCACGGCAGTTTTGCCAGATTGGTAACTTTTTGATCGTCCCTTATACTATTATGTCCAGAGATTTTAGAAAGGATGATTTCAATTAGAAGATGTACAAGTTTTAGTAACCATGTGATTATGACCAAGTTATTCCTTTGCACTACCACTGGCTGCAAAGTGTAGAACAATATTGGTCTGTTCATTTGTTACTGTTTGTTAGGTTGAGGGTCACAGGTGAGTGGTAACTGTAAGCGAATTCCGCAGGCATGTCAAAATATCTAAAGTGTATTAAGTGCAGTACAATAGGGCAGATCTTAGGGTTGTCTCCGATGAAGACAGAAACATCTGTGTGGGCACTTACATTTTAATAACATAAATTACTTGCTTTCTACTTAAATATTCGTTATAGTCATATGTACATTCATTAGGGTCAGATTCGTATTCATTATCAAACTGCTGAGTATACTGTGTGATGTGGAGAACCTTATATAGTCTTACAACGCAAAATGCCTGACACAGACCTACTAGTTCGTTTATTAATTAATTTCTGCTAGAGGTCACGTGTTCTTTATGATCAACTTTTAAGGCTAAAAACTTATTTTAGAGTAACGCTATATTAAGTGCAGAAATGATAACAGTCGCAATTAATCACATGCCGTATCACATCACAATTCAAACGAAAATTTATGTGGTACTTTTAATTACATAAGGGACGATCTAAAAGTTACCGTTCGAAGACCAGACAGTTCGCAATTGGTATGTCAGTCAGGTACAATCACAGAGAGGATTGAGGCAATCAACCCACAGATGCACTAGGACGAAAAGAATCGTTTGGTAAAACAGCATGTTCTGCTGCGTGAAAAAGTTCGTAATTGCCTCGTTCCGACAGGAATCTTCGATCATTCAAGGTCTTTTCTAAGAAACCGAAGGCATGATAATCGTATAGAGAGAGATTAGGATTTTAGGGCGAGTGTTGGAGTGTCTCCCACTTCAATCGGCTTTAACTTCTGCGTTACATTTGCGATATGGGTACGTGCGTTATCATGAAGCAGCATCACGCTTTCTTGCAGTTTTCTCTGACGTTTCGCCTTAACTGACGCCGTAATTTCTGCAGCGTTGCGCAGTACCGTTCACCAGTTATGGAGAGACTAGGTTGTGAGATTGTCCGCACATCGTATCTCTACAGCGAGTGGACTAACGTGTGCAAACTTAGCTTACCACTTAGAGCACCAATGGACAAAATCTGAACTGTCTTCTCAAGCCCAGGGTGTTAAACAGACAGCCGGCCGCGATGGCCTAGCGGTTCTAAGCGCTTCAGTTCGGAGCCGCGCGACTGCTACGGTCGCAGGTTCGAATCCTGCCTCGGGCATGGATGTGTGTGATGTCCTTAGGTTAGTTAGGTTTAAGTAGTTCTAAGTTCTAGGGGACTAATGACCTCAGATGTTAAGTCCCATAGTGCTCAGAGCCATTTTTTGTTAAACGGACATTCTATACAAATATGAAACTGGCCCACTAAATCAGTTAATATCATGTGTGGATCGTAACAAAACCATTAGAAATGGTGATATGACTTAACTAGAATGCATTAATTAATAAAAGTGAAAGTTTGGGGTCTATTCTAAAAACACAGAACAGCTATTCCCATTTTTAGTCTACAAATAATTTATCAACTGTGCTTTCAGGGGTCAAGTGATACACAACAATCATGTTCAGTTACTTTCAACACTCAATAACAAAGTATTAAACTCTTGGACATACTGGACTGATGGTTATTAAAATCGTTATTTCTACATATGAAAAATTTCTTATCATTGGAAAGAAATTAGAAATCTTCATCAGCTAACTTACATCTATGATGGCATAGCTGGTCAATGCACTGAGTAGGTGGAGAATAAATTTACTCTATAAACCAATGAAAAAATTCTCATGCATTCAATGTGAGGGTAGGTTAGTATCCTAGCTTTTGATATTCAGTGGTCACGGCGTACTCAAGTTGGAATGAGCAAAATCTCAACTCAACATTTACTGTGGCCTAATGTGCGATGGTGCTTTACCAAGCGGCGTCTACAATGGTGTTGTCTCCATGCTGGGTCTGAAACGCTAATTCCCTACTCTGGCCTTGACTGAATTCAGTCAGTCTCAACTTTTCTGTGTTCCGTAGAAGGTTAATTTTTCCCTAGTCGAAATAATGCCTATTGCGCACTCGCTAAGGATTCGAGTGTCATGCACAATTTCTTTGCCCACAAAAATTCCCGCAGGAATAATTAACTACCTCTCAGCTATCTGTCGCCACGATATATGAAGGATATCCTCCACACTTCACAGAAAGCAAAGCTTTCAACATCTTCGGTATTTTCCACACACTTGTGCGGTCCGCCGCGAGACGAGAGGGATATCTAGAAATTTTAGTTCTCAAAATGCTTTTATATAATGCGGATCTCCCCATCGCGTCTGCGTTGCCCAGTATGGCTTCACCCAATCGCCGTCTTGTTAGAGGTGAATTTTATTATTCTTGCCGGGTCGTAGCCTAGCCCTGTTAAAGCCGTCCAGCCACTTACCCTCAGTCCCGGACGTATTTACGTTAAAAGGAATAATGTATTGTTCTGGCCTTATCCCTTTCTGCACTGAAGCTCGCCATTCTCTTGTGAAGAGGGGTTTTCCGATGCCATTAACCACCTGCTCAGTTCGTCTCCAAAATGCGTTCCACTGTAACTTGTTTATTCATGCCCCTGTCCATATATTGATAGATACTGTTTTGTTACTTTTCGGTACATGAGATTAATTGCAATTGCCTTTTGCTGATATAGTATAGTTATTATTTTCTGAGGATGTCGTACTGTATCGTACTGTTGTTATGGATCAAGCTTATGTAAGATCCGTAAAATCCGGAAACCTTAAAAGGTTCCTTGTAAACAATAAGCAATGTGCTCTAATGAAAGAACAGGATGAGCATCAGCTTTCCAGCAGATAGGTGGTCATTGAACTTCTTGGGACAAGGGGACGATGAATGACACCGCTGCATTGTCGACGCTTCCTACTCTGTGTCCCAGTGGTGGCACCAGCTCCCGTTGCCTGCAGCAATGTGCTCAAGGAATATGTCACCTTCAACGTTAAAATGAATGAGATGCTTCAGACAAACAGCGATCTAATTAGCTTTTTGTTCAGTATTCAACACTCGGGGTGTCCACTGACTGCAGAATTTACAGTAGCTTAACTCCTGTCGGATAATGTGTTGCAGGCTGTCGAAGCTGATGTCGAAAATCTTTGCTAGCTCACAAATGGTTATGTGCTGATCGCTTCTAATCGCATTATCATCCGTCTGATTATTGTGGAGGAGGCTGGCCAGTACGGAACTTGGCGGACGATTCCACTACGATGGTTTTCGACAGAGATGCTTCCTCATACACATTCTTCATTCTCCAATTGATGTCTACCGCTGTTTTTCCTTTCGGCAGCCAAGAATAGAATAACAACACATTATTGCGATCTGGGCGCATTTGATAATAACATCGCCATCGTTCACATTCTGCACATTTATCGCACGAATGTCGCACTAATCCCTTGCCTATTTGTCGGTGCTTATAAAGCTGTATTGAGGTCGCCCGAAGCTGCACATACGCTGCAGCGACTTCCTTATGCGGAAATTTTTTGATCGCTCCTTGTAATTATCAAAGCCGTTCGATACTATTAAAGTCTTTTATAGCGCTGATAACAAACATGTTGGGTGCCCTAAACAAACTAACAATAACTAAACTATGAAGTGGAATAGTGTGGTATATGTTTCATTCAATTTCCATGAGCACTTCATAATTTCTTTTATGACAGACTTCCGATGATAAAGCAACAGAAAGCACCGGACAAACAATTAGACTGCCGCAGATGACATCACAGTAATATCGAGCAACAACGAATCTAGCCGTGATAATGACCTAAATTCGGCACGGAGCGGGATCCACAACTGCCTAGAGCTACGTCGTAGCCGGCTGAACCCATCCGTTGATCATTAGATCCTGTAGAACTACCAAACTGCTAGTATGTTGGCTGCTGCGTCTCATCCATTCTCTACAGTAGACCCAGACATTTTGTATGGCGGCCAAAGGCTGTTGTGGTCCGAAGCGATCTGACTGCCGTCTGAGTTCAGAGTGTTGAAACCTATAGAAAAGCCTCTGCTCTTTGTTATAGCTCTATCGTCAAATCCATGTCTACGAAGGCGAAAGATGCGTTGCTCCCGGACAGTGCACACCTATTATAAAACCAATGGGAAGCGCTGAAAGGCGAGACCACCTTGCCTTAAAATTGGGGCTTATAGGCTGCGAGGGAAAACGCTGACAGAAAATCTGAAAGATCGTGTAGCGTAAAGGTGGGAGTACCACCACTTTGTAGGCCTACCCCCATAGGGCGGAAAAAATCAACTCGAAATTTTCGCAAAAATAATGGAGGTAGATTTGGATTTCTATGACCATGACCCGACCATACCAAAGACAAGAGATTAGAAGTTTCAGTACGACAGCATTAACAACATGGACTGTGCAACGATTGTGACGAGATGAAGAGAAAGTGAACAGGAAATTAAAAGAAAGAAATGTGAATATAGGTGTCGTAGCTTAAACAAAAGAAAGTACAAAAGAATTGAATGAGTACATAATATATTTGAATAAATAAATAACCGCAACATCTGCCATTAGAAGATTTCTTGATCTGCTATTGATCAACAACTGGTTTCGTGACTGTAAAGTCACATCTTCAGGTGCCAAGCAAAACAACTTTGGACTAGTACACGGAAAAATGGGTATACACGGAAATATGGTCCAAAACTGTTTTTTGCCAACTGTGAATTTACAACCAAATCTTGAGCTGGCGTTCTACATTTTTGTGTTTGGGCGCGACTAATTGTTGCTCCCACAAGAGAAGCTGCTGACCACCATAAGAAAGCACTTGGCACTGATAGTGCTATAAGTGGGGCATCCCAGATGGTGACAAGCATCTAAATTGGTTACATTTGCTGAGGTCTCTGTGTCTAAATGAAACTTCTTGCAACACTCGCCAATCTGCAAGTCTGCAGTGTGGCTTTTGGTCCGTTGACGTGATCACAGGCTTGGTAGCGAACAAGAGAACGTTGTGCTGTGGTGCTATTGCCGTCATTTTCTGCACACAGCTGCTAAATGTGCTGGCGTAAATTGGGCTCGACTAGCTGAAAATAAATAGGGGAATTGGCTCCCCTCGTGTAATGAACAATAATCTGGCCAGGAATGAAAGCCGGGGGGGCGGGGGGGGGGGGGGGGGGGCGGGCAGGTCAGACGCCTGCAAGGCTTTGAACTCGGCGGGTGACTGACTAGAAACCCCTTGAGTGCGAGGTGCATCTTTAGTAAGGCTGTTTTGAAAGTGTTGTGTTAACAACTACGACAGGAAAAACACTAGCTGCTAATGACTCACTATGAGCATCACGAGGGCGACAGAAAATGAGTGTTCGGGAGGTGCAGAGATCAACCTTCTATGGGATGCATGTATTAACTTCACAAAGTCGACATCGTCAACATCCAAGAAATGTTCATAGACAACCACTATCTTGCACCATGAACACCCCAAGTGAAGAACGGCACGTCGCAGTGATTAGGAGTTTGGCACCATCAAGATCGAAAGCAGACTCCTTGGGAGTTACAAAACCGTGCACGACATTCAGCTAAGCATCCACCCTAAAAGAATGCATATAGAATAATATTGATGTAATGGGGTGATGGGAACTGATGGAATATGATGGCTTGCAAGTGAATGCGAAACAGTCTGTCGTGAAGCTTATCGTTAAACTGGTTACTCTTTGAGAAGAAGCTGCAGATAGTGCGCTAATACGTTTTATAGGAATGGAAAAAACAAACACCCAGAGGCTGAATTTGTCCAGTGGCTCCACGTGGTATGAACTGCAATGTCCCGCATTTTTCAGGAGGTATAGTTTGCTCTGAAGGGGTATAATTTTTATACGCAGAGCAGGAATCAAACAAAAGCTAATTATTTTGACCAGCTGTTAACAAAAGTAGTGCTCATACCGTAGTTGAAGTTCTCATATGCACATTTTCCCACTGTTGCTTGCTGTGACGTAAATATTCCCTATTGCCCTTGCAAGATCATGCACACGAGGAAGAATCGTAATGGATAGATCACAACCAACTTCTCGCAACCCCATTAATAACTTTCCAGCCAATTTACCGTCCATATTAACAATCGGCATAATGGTATACGAATGCGTTAAGGACTGATGTTAGTTCGTCTTGATACAATTGTCTTGGTACCTCTGATATCCAAGGTTCCTTTCATATGCATTTCTTTTTGAAATCCAGATTGGTTGGAGCTGAAAACAAATTCCTTACTGAATGATCGGATAAGTTTGTTTATCTCATCTACAATTTTCGGGACGATACCGCAGTTTGTTGCGGATCGTTAAATTGAAGTTTTGCTTTAAATTTGTCTTACGCCTCCCAATGCTGTAGCACTGTTTGAAGTTATGTAACCATCTACTGCCTCGTTTGAAGTCACTGTAATCTATGTCACGAGCAATTTGATGTGCATGACGTAGTAGGTCACTATCATGCACATCGTGTAAACTATGTATATCGGGCATCCTTGAAACTCGCAAACCCCAGTTTTTGTAGCAAGTGGGCCCTGTTCTCACCTGAACATCCGTAGTTTTTCTTATTCACTATAAGCTCATATTGCCGCGGGCTTATTCCAAATCTGTCCACAATTTTCTTTTACTGTGCTGCTGGGGATCTTCCTTGTATGTAATTATGTTTAGTAGCCGCTCCATGGACAACGATTGTTCCTTACTGCGTTTCAGTGGAGTCGGGCATTGTGGCTCTCTGTTCCACAAGGATGATGAACTACATGGCTCGATATCTCATTGAATATCACTTCCGCTTTTTAAGCATGTATCGTCATCGTTGTACTCCTCATATAGTTTTTCCGCACAGTCGAGCGAATACGACACTACACATTCCACTGACTCATCTTGCATAACCGCTAATATTTTATCTGCCGCTTCTTTCTCACTCTGTGAAATTCGTTGTTTTCCTTACTAACGGCATGCCAACTTCGGGAATTGTTGTTGTAGATATAGTGCAATGTTTGCTTCGTTTATCGTTGCCATTGCTCTGATTTGTGTCAAATGGTACAAATGGCTCTAAGCACTATGGGACTTAACATCTGAGGTCATCAGTCCCCTAGACTTAGAATTACTTAAACTTAACTAACCTAAGGACATAACACACATCCATGACCGAGGCAGGATTCGAACCTGCGACCGTAGATGCAGCGCGCTTCCGGACTGAAGAGCTTAGAACCGCTCGGTCACAGCGGCCGGTGATTTGTATCAACACCACTAGCACTGCATCGCTATTGTCAGTTATTCGTCGATTAAGCAGTTCAACAACGCTTCATAACCTCATATTGTGCTCACCATTGAATTCCTTCAGTTCCTCGTTAGTATTGTACACAATTCTGCAAATTTTGCATTTTCAGGAATCGTAAAGCTCTACAATTTCTGCACCACGTGATACAAACTACTAGTACATAATACAAACAAAGCGGTCAGTTCTACTTCACCACAGATGCGCCTTACTTATTAGCACAGTTTAAAATGGCGTAGACAATTTTCCCAAACTGCCGTTGTCGCACCAAAACCAGCAGACTGGGTCAGCATCAGCGGCGGTGGCCGGTGCTCAGCTACCGGCTCCATGGCCAACAAATGGACGAGCTCTTGGATTTCCTACTGCTGATGTTGGTGTTGCTGTTGTTACAACTGCTGTTCCTGCTGTTGCACCTGTTGTTGTTGTTGTTGCTGCTCCTGCTCTTTCAGCTGCTCTTCCTGCAACTGCATTTGTTGTCTCCAGTACTTCAAAAACGTTGGGTCCATAATGGGCACAATATACACCAACACGAAACCGAACATATATGCGGGAGCAAGTTCTCGTCGCCAGTTATTATATGTCACCCAGCGAGATGATAGCATCGACGTAAAACGTTCAGAATAAGCGACACATAGGGGAAACACCGGTGTCAACCTAACCGGCGCGCAGAGCGTCTGAAGGCACTGATACGTGGCCGACCGGAGTGGCCGAGCGGTTCTAAGCGCTACAGTCCGGAACCCCGAGACCACTACGGTCGCAGGTTCGAATCCTGCCTCGGGCATGGATGTGTTCAAAAATGTTCAAATGTGTGTGAAATCCTATGGGACTTAACTGCTAAGGTCATCAGTCCGTAAGCTTACACACTACTTAACCTAAATTATCCTAAGAACAAACACACACAGCCGTGCCCGAGGGAGGACTCGAACCTCCGCCGGGATCAGCCGCGCAGGCCATGACTGCAGCGCCTTAGACGGCATGGATGTGTGTGGTGTCCTTCGGTTAGTTCGGTTTAAGTAGTTCTAAGTTCTAGGGGACTGATGACCTCAGCAGTTATGTCCCATAGTGCTCAGAGCCATTTGAACCATTTTTGAACCACAGATACATTCGTATCGATAGGGTGCCACCCTGCATCGCTGGTGCGGGGTGGTGATTCCTGCTAACGTGCGACTGGGTGCGCGCCGCTGCAATAAACGATTTGAAGGGGGTGCTCATGTGCAATTGAGGCAGTTGGTGGTTGGAGGACGTTGAGCAAGGAAGCCTGAGGGGAACCGTAGCCACGTGAGCGCTGCCACGCCAAATGTTGACGTTGACAGGTATGGACACGCAGCGAGGCTAACAGTCTGGCACCGGCGAGATGTGTGTACAAGCTACACGGAAGGACGCGGCGTGGTGTTACTGGCCCGGTAGGTCGTGATGAGGGCAAGCAAGTACCGCATCGCGCTGCGCACACGTCCTGGTTACCTTCATCCTCTCAATCTTCCAGCTGCTTTAAGTGGAGCTACGTTATGCTGAGCTCAATGGCAGTTCATTGATGGTGGATCAGCTTAAGAGCGATTGTTCATGGAAGCTTATTCTTTAACTGACAGACTGTATTGTAGAATTTGAGCTTTGGTGTTACCTTGCGGAATTACATGTCATTGTTTGCTCTTCTAATGTACTGCTGAGTGGGTTTGTGTACTGTGAATATTGAATTCTAGGCAAATACCCTGTCACGTTCGTATTTTAGTGTGAGCAGGCCAACATGACAGAGTTTTCTGTTAACTGTTTATCATTCTGCAGTCAGTTGTGTGGAGTTTATTAACGACTGATTTACTTGAATGTTCATATGCAGTTAATAGATTGTCACATGCATGATTGCTTTTCCATGCCACTGCGTGTGTATTTATACTTGTTTCTTTTGTTATAGGTATCTGAGCTGTTGTTTGATTACACTAAATTAAGCTGGCAAGGGACCTGCGTGGACCAGTGGATTTTCTACCAGCTGCTGTTCCCGAATATCTTGTATCCGTCAGGCGCTCCTATTGTAAACAAATTGCCGGGAAACAATTTGCTTTTGCCAGTTGTTAAAAGTCTGCTAGTATAAGAAATGATGTTAAACTAAATTTTTTATGTTCGAGACAGATTTTGACTATAGTGCTTCTGTAACAGATTGCTGTTATAACTTTTTTACCGTCTTAGTTGTATTTAAATTGTCAAGTGTTGTACAGTTTAGCAAAATCTGGCTGAGAGTAGTTAAAGAAATTTAGGCCAGTGACCGTGTACTGTTCTTCTTGAATATTACGTAGGGTGGTATACCAATCGTTGCTCAAGTAAACTCTAAGAATTCAGTAACACGTGCCGATCTCCTTTGTTTCTTGTAAATTTTTATGGGACTTTTATTCAAGTTCTTTAGTTCAAATGGTTCAAATGGCTCTGAGCACTATGGGACTTAACATCTATGATCATCAGTCCCCTAGAACTTAGAACTACTTAAACCTAACTAACCTAAGGACGTCACACAACACCCAGTCATCACGAGGCAGAGAAAATCCCTCACCCCGCCGGGAATCGAACCCGGGAACCCGGGCGTGGGAAGCGAGAACGCTACCGCACAACCACGAGCTGCGGACCAAGTTCTTTAGTTACATAAACTATCTATTCCTCTAAAGACATATTGCTGCCACCTGTGTTCAGATTGCGTAAGTAACTATTTTCTTTTTGTGGCGGAAGAGCCTTTGACTGTTCTTCAAACCTAATTATATAACTCAGTAAATGTGTAAAAGCTGTCAGTCGTTGTTTAAATTATACCTTTATAGCTGACTTTTTTTATTTGTGGTTAAGTTTTAAAGGGTAGTGGCAGTTGCTGTCTTGAATATTTTAATCATAAAATGTCAGTTTACGGTATTTGGTTTTGTGCTCAAAGTACCATTGTGTGGTGTATGTGGAAATGTTATTAGTAAATAAAACTCTTTAACGTCATTTGATGAGTCCAGCCCACAAGCTTTCCTTGTGTACTACCCGTATGTCTCATTGAAAAGATCAATCATTTCAGGCACTCTCAGGCACAAACATGGAAACTGTAAGAGCCCAACAGCATGAAACTTATGCAACCGAGTGGAGGCTGAGAGAACCAGATCCAGACTCCCGCCAACATGTGACTAACTTGAGGAGTCCGTGAGGTCGAATCAAGAGAATTACGACTCAAGAGGCACTGCCTAACGTATGTGACACTCATGTGGTCACGGATCACACCGACTCTTGACTGTGAACAGCATATCACCTGATATGCATGAGTCTGGTGGAAATAGCAAAAGACGCAGAGTAAAAGATTCATTATTAAAACAGCGCCTAGTCAGCGTCTAAGACATTTCTCCCCGAAATTCTACCTTCAAGGAGTACTAGGTAGCAAGATTTGCTGTTGACCTACTGTTGTGTTTGGAAAGTAGGAACAGGCTCATGACAGAATGACCCATGCATCTGCTAAATTCATTTTGCCCTTTGACTGTTGTTGTTGTTGTTGTTAGAGGTTATTATTTTTATCAGAATCTAAATGAACCTGAATGCTGAAATAATGTAATGAAATGATGGCCACGTCATTATTACAATCAATTATTGGTAGTTGATTAATGTCAACGTGGGATTGATCTTTTATAAAAAAAATTATGGCAAAAGTTTATTGGTCATAAAACAGAACAAACAATACAAGTTAAGCTTGATGACAAATAAATTATGAACTGTTGGCAACACAGATAGGCGCAACAAATAAGTAGCACTCGACTGGATGGCGACTGGTGGGCAAAGACTAAGACTCTGACTCAACACATGGAAATCACCTGACGCTGAATAGACTTCGATGGATTTATTCTACACAGAATTATATTATATTGGTGCAGCTGTAACAAGTGGCGAGACTGTGAGTCTGTTTGCCCCAACAAGCTGCAGCTCCAATACTGTACCCGTTTCTCGATGTGTAGCACTGTCTCAGGTGATGTTCATGGTGCAAGCAGCTGCAGAGTAGCGCGCCTGTGTAGTGGCCGGCGACCTGGTAGGCGGACCGCAATTACTCTCTAAAAGAGCTCTGAAATCTCGGCAGATTGCAGCATGCGACACTCCCGTTCACCGTTCATAGCATGGACCAGTTTGACTCACTTATAGGGCAGTTCGCACAAGGAGATCGAATGTCAAGGTGGCAGACCTGACACAAATAAGATTGCCCTTAACACAGCCAGTTGTCCGAGATGACTGAAGTCTAAACTGTCAGTACAGCTAAGTCCTCACCACAGGCTCCCCATTCAAGAGCAATGCCAGAGTGAAGTCATGCTCAGAACGAGTGTCCGAAGTGTAACAAGAATCAAGACCGGAATCCTCTCCAGACCAGAGTCCGAATCAAAAGATCCAGGTTCTCCGCTCCTCCTTTTCCACCAAACCTCAGTAACCTCCGCAAAAGCACTCACACAACTGCTCTCACACAATGATTTCGTACCAATCACAAATTCCACGAGCTCCATGTCTCCTCTCTAATTCATCTGCTCTACCCATCAGCCAATCCTAATCATACTTAACAATGTTTTCCCCTTTTCTGGAGAAGCAGCCAATTCCTGATTTGTAAGTTTTTTGCACAGAGAGGATATGGCATTGAGCTCCCGAATTGTTTTTTTTTTCTCGTGGCCATGTAGGCAGCGTGTTTTGAGTTTCCGTTTAGCCCTAAAGTGAACAACACAACTGGATTGGCAGAATGTTATAGTGTGTCTGACCCGGTGACTCGGCTGAACAATGAGAAGCGCTTTTGTGTCCCAACAGGAACCATTTCAGAGTCGCCATAAATGTTGTGTTCCATTCTAAAAGTAGTTTGAAGGCCTGAGGGTTCCCAAAAAACTCGGCAGGCTGAGGGATGACACCACTTGAAGGCTCCCTTGATAATGTTCAGTCCAAAGTGAACATGGAAACTTGTGAATTTTTATGGCTGTCATCGCCAGCCGCTGTGGCCCAGCGGTTCTAGGCGCTTCAGTCCGGAACCACGCGGCTGCAACGGTCGCAGGTTCGAATCCTGCCTCGGGCATGGATGTGTGTGGTGTGCTTAGGTTAGTTAGGTTTACGTAGTTCTAAATCTAGGGGACTGATGACCTCAGATGCTAAGTCCAATAGTGCTTGGAGCCATTTGAACCATTTATGGCTGTCATCCCTGTTAAAAAAGCGCGTTTACGACACTGTCGAAACGCCTCGGCTGGGCAACCTAAATTCCTCCTGCGCCCCTGAACCTGCCAGGGCTAGAGGCTAGAGGTAGTCCGAGGCAGTCAGTTTTTTCGTCTCTTTGGCCGAAATCATTGACTGCACACTTGTCCAAGAAATTCTTGGGACCAGCGTTCTGTTTCTGGTAAGTGCTTCAAGATGTTTCTTTTCCTAATAGCTGCACGTGGCTACCAAGTCCCCAACGTCCACTGCAAGATTTATTGTCAAATGACCAAACTGCATGTTCTTCTGACTCCGGAAAAAACTATTTGAAGGAGAGCCACCATAAAGATCCCGCAGGCATTAACAAATTAACAACGTACATGCTTCCATCAGTGTCTGCTCATGTTGATTAACTACCTCTCTCAAACTCAGTTGGTAAGAGCACTGTTTGCTAAAGGAAAGTTTCAGAGTTTTAGCAGTGGCTCTGAACAAGGGTTAAAAGTGCGAAGAATTCTGAAAACAACCAACCTCTGCAGCGGAATGAAAGTTTCTTCCTGGTCAAAATAATCGATATATTTTAATCCAAAATGACTTTTACACACAGGAACGCCTGTCTTGCTTAGAGTGTGCGGTTCGACATTCATTAGTGACTGGGAACATAGTGCAGTTAACTGTTGTTCCGCTTTGATTATCTGAACTAAAATTTTGTAATCCCATAACTTTTAACAATTATTATGCGTGTTACATATCCATAAGTTTGTAAACCATCCGATTTTGAAATTACTAAACGAGTTTTTACCACTTCATACACACTATGCGCAAATATTTACTTATATTATGAGGCTCTAAATCCGTACAGGGGTCGACTGCATCAAATGGGTTTCATCTTTCCCAAGAATATTACTGTGACGTGATGCAGAGAAAGGCTCATCATTTTAACCTTACTATAATCGCTAACCGTGCTGGTATGTTACACCATTCACTGGTACTGTCATTACGACACAACGGAGGAATAACGTGAAGTTCCCATCGACTTCCACTTCAATTTGCTGGTGTTCACTGTCCAGTTGTCATCCTCTTTGTCCTTCAGAAAAATTATATTTTCTCCACTATTGCAACACATATACCATCAATACAGTATCGATAGGAAAAACATTAGACTCACTTATTCTTCTCTTGAAAACAGTCTACAAAATTGTTAAAGAAAAACGTTCAAACGTGTGGGAAATCTTATGGGACTTAACTGCTAAGGTCATCAGTCCCTAAGCCTAGACACTACTTAACCTAAATTATCCTAAGGACAAACACACACACCCATGCCCGAGGGAGGATTCGAACCTCCGCCGGGACGAGCCGCACTACAAAACTGTCATCATCCCGCTGGGCTGAAATGGAGATTAGCTCATCTACAAAATTTATTTGTAAACAAATATGAGAACAAGAGAACATTTTAAAACACTGCTTATCGCATATAAGGGACAACCAAAAAGTTTCCATTGGAAGGCCGTAGTCCATAACCGGTATGTCAATCAAGCAGAATTGCTATGAGTATTGAGGCAATCATCCTACTGATGCATCTGGTTGAAGATACCTGTTTGGTAAAGCACCGTGTTCTGCTGCGTGAAGAATGCCATAACTGTCGACAACACTTCCTTGTCCGGCAGGAATCATCGACCCTTTAATTCCTTTTTTTTTTTTTTTTTTTTTTTTTTTTTTTTTAAGGGACCGAAGGCGTGTCAATCGTATGGAGAGAGAACAGGACTATAGGGCGAGGGCTCGAGCGTCACGCACTTGAGTTGGAGTAACTTATGCGCTACATCATTAGCGATATGGGACGGTCATGTGTCGAATCGCGACCGACATGGAACATGGCGCATCATTCCACACCGATGGTCTTCGACAGACATGCTGGCCCACTGAACACATTCTTAATTCTCTGATGGATGTCTGCTGGTGTTTGTCCTTCGGCAGCCAAGAAAAAGGTAACAACACGTTGGTCCTGTTTGGACGCATTTGGTAATAACGTGGTCCCAGTTCACGTCCGCGCATTTGCCGCACACCAGTCATTTGACTACATTTTGGTGATTATATATCCTCATCGGAGTCGCGCTGCCTTGCATATATGCTACAGTAACGACCTCAAAGGGAAACTTTTTGATCACCCCTTATACTTTGTCTTACAACACCAGTTTATGGTGAGCTCTGAATTGCCACTGGATTGAGTTTAGTTGTGTCTTGAGCACCATCCCAATGACAATACAACGTTAACCAACAAAAATCACGAAATTGAACAAAATTTCGGATTATACAAACCTAAGAATTGCCTGGTGGTGCTTGACATTCTTCGAAAGCTGTAGATGCACCTCAAAATCGGAGGCCAAACTGCTTGACATGTACTCGTTGGATTTTGCTGAAACTTTCATTTTACGCAAACTAGAAATGTTGTCGTTCAGAATCTCTAACTCGGCAGCAACCCTCAGCATCAGGTCAATAAAGACGCAGTCAGAGGATACAGTGGCTACAGACGGGACTATTAGGCACAGAACTTGCATCATGTAGAGTAGCTCATATGTGGGAGATGCGTAGATGTCCAGTGGTAACCAGGCAGGCAGCGGCAGTGGCCGAGGATTTCCGGAAGAGACCTCAGTGTCCATGTTGACGACCAGATGAACCAGCGGGGAAGCCACCCAAATAACCGCTGTTACGCTCGTGATCCCCTGAAAAGTACAGCAAGTGTGAGCCTTCAGAACAACAGTATCAAGGTAATATACGAAGAAAGCAACTGGAATGAAATTTTCACTCTGCAGCGGAGTGTGCGCTGATATGAAACTTCCTGGCAGATTAAAACTGTGTGCCCGACCGAGACTCGAACTCGGGACCATTGCCTTTCACGGGTAAGTGCTCTACCATCTGAGCTACCGAAGCACGACTCACGCCCGGTCTCACAGCTCTACTTCTGCCAGTATCTCGTCTCCTACGTTCCAAACTTTACAGAAGCTCTCCTGCGAACCTTGCAGAACTAGCACTCCTGAAAGAAAGGATACTGCGGAGACATGGCTTAGCCACAGCCTGGGGGATGTTTCCAGAATGAGATTTTCACTCTGCAGCGGAGTGTGCGCTGATATGAAACTTCCTGGCAGATCAAAACTGTGTGCCCGACCGAGACTCGAACTCGGGACCTTTGCCTTTCGTGAGCAAGTGCTCTACCATCGATGGAGTAGAAAGAGTTTGCCACCGGCTCAATCTTTAGTCTCCTCTTAAACTGAAATTTATTACTAATTAAACTATTTATGACTCCAGGATAAATTTTCACTCTGCAACAGAGTGTGCGCTGATATGAAACTTCCTGGCATATTAAAACTGTTTGCCGGTCCAGGACACGAACCTGGGAAATTTGCCTTTCGCGGTAAAGCACTCTATCGTCTGAGCTACCCAAGAACGATTTATGATTCGCCCTCACGGCTTTCCTTGCGCTAGTACCTCGTCACCTACCTTCCAAACGTCACAGAACTTCTCCTGCGTAAGTTGTAAGAGTTGCAAGAGCAACACTCCTGGAAGAAATGATATTGTGGAGACATGGTCTAGCCACAGCAAATGTCCCAATTTCGAGTTCTGGTCAGGCACACAGTTTTTTGTGGATACGGGCAAGTTACTGAAAATCTGTGTTTCCGAATAACGGACACCTATCTGAACTAAAACAAATGACTTTATGTGGAGATTATTCTTATCTCTAGCATTGATTCCACGAAATGAGCTTTTGGTCTGAAAAAGGATATATTTTAATGACAAGTTTCCTTATAGAATAAATATATTAGGAAGCAGTTTCCTAAACAGGCCTCTGCAGATTGTTCTTGAGTTCATACAACAACTACTTCTTATTGCATGTTTTTGGGCTTTACAAACTTTAGCTTGACTTGATGAGTTACTGCTAAAAAATAATCCCATATGACACTGTGGAATGAAAGTAAGCAAGCACAGTAGGCCAGACATTTTTATCAAACTTTAATACCAAGAGGTTAACACTGTCAACTTCTTCTGTCTGCTTGTCATCAGACTTTAAGAATGTATTGGGGGAAGGAAAGCCCTTACAAATTTTGAAATGCATGTAGTGTGTTTTCCAAAGATAAGCTGCGAAGCACCTATTAATGTCCATGAAAATTTCATTAACGGTCATTTGAGGCTGACTGCACTGCCGCCAACGCACATTCCGCGTAAGGACCATGAAGATAAGATTAGAGAGGTTACAGATCGCTCTGTTTGCCAGTGGAACAGAGAAGGAAATGACTAGTAGTGATACACGGTATTCTCCAGCAGGCATTATAGTGATGCTAGCGGAGTATCTATGTAGATGCAGATGTTTCTAAGGCTAAATTTGATTTGCTACTTATTTAAATTTTTGTATCTGCTGCAAACAAAACAAACTTGGCATCTGGTATTGTTATAGATCAAAGGTCTAACGTTTACACAGGATAAAGGAAGGACCCTAAGACTGGATCATGTGGGATACAACACATAATTAGTTCCCAATTGGACAATGCCTGATAGCTCAATACAGGTTTCTTTTCTATTGACACCCTTTGTTTAGTGTCAGAGACATAGGATTTCAACCAGTTGCAGTATTTCCTGTTTCACTCTAACCTTCTATCTTACTTAAAAAGATATTGTGATTTAGACAGTAAAATGCCTTAGACAGATCACAAAATACATCAGTAGCCTGTAATATATTGTCTGCTTAATTAAGTACGGCGCCGGAGTATGTGTGGATAGCCTTCTCAGTTTCGAAACCCCTCAGAAATCCGAAACTGTGTCTTTGTAAATATATTGTTAGATGGTTAAGAAAGCCGGTTACTTTTCTAAAATTTTCGAGAATGCTAACAGTAGTGAAATTAGGTGGAAATCTGACAGTAGTTCGATAACTCCTTTCTTAAGCGAAACGCTTAACTTAAGCATATTTCTACGATAGAGGGAATATTCTACTGATAAATGACTGGCTACACAGATTATTTAAAACGTTACCAAACTTTGAAAGCACATTCTTTCATTAATTTTACTGATATTTTATGATAACCACTAGAATTTTTTGATTTTAAAGTTTTTATGGTGGACATTAGTTATACTGATGTGCTGAAGATAATATTCATACTGCTGAAGTTATTTGTAATGACTGATCTGACACAATCCATAGCAGCATCTACTGAACCTGACAATACCATCTTTTCAGTAACAGCTATGAAATGTTTGTGAAGATGTTTTGCAACACTGCACATTTCTGTTATCAGTGTATCACTTACTTTTAATGCTCTCTGCTTCTCTTCATGTCTGGTTCCACCAGTCTCCTCCTTCATATTGTCTTTATGTTATTATCTAACGTGATTATTTTTTATTGTAATGCATTTGCTTTAATTTCCGTATTACAGTTTTTAATATTCTGCAGTATGTATTGTACTTGTTATGAGCTATTGCGTCGACGCAGCTGTTTCGGACTGACAAGCACGTTTCCTTGTTGTTTTACAAAATACCTTTGTTCTATGGGTAATCCATGACTTTTCTGTAGATTTTGGTCTAATCTGGTTTAGTTTTGGGCGTAAACATTGTTCAAATAAGGTAAGAACTCTATTAATGATCGTGTTGTTTCTCGTCTACGCTGTGAGAACTGTACACATCACTCCACTTTATATCTTCGACAAATGTCCTATCAATTTTTGCTCTTGAACTCAGATTTATTAGATTTTATATCCTGTCAATACAAATGTTTAACGAAACAAACTGCATGTTATGGTCTGGTAGGTCACAGACTGTTGGTTTTGTAATATAATTTTCTTTGTTAGATCTTTCTATATAGATATTATCAACGGATATTTGTGAGCGATTATCTACTCTAGTTTTTCAGTTGAAATTAAGTTGAAAGACAGTGTCACTGACTGTAATTAAATCTTACTAGAAGAGTTTTTTAAAGAAAATCTACATTAACAGAAATAACTTTTCCTTTTTTTGCTGTTCAACAGGCCACTGGAACTTCAAGGTGATTTATGAGCAGCCCGAAACTACCTGCAGGTGCTCAGTATAGGCTTACTATTGTTTTTGCTGTTGTTGTTGTGGTGCTCAGTCCAGAGACTGGTTTGATGCAGCTCTCCACGCTAGTCTATCCTGTGCAAACTTCTTCATCTCTAAGTACCTACTTCATCCTCATGAATCTGTTTAGCGTATATATCTCTTTTCTCCCTCTACGATTTTTACCCTCCACGCTGCCCTCCAATACTAAATTGGTGATCCGTTGATGCCCCAGAACATGTACTACCAACCGACCCCTTTTTCTAGTCAAGTTGTGAGGCTTATTATTATAAAGGATTTAATATGAAGGTATACTTCTGCTGCACGTGTTTAGATATGCTTATCTAGGCAAATGTTATGAATTTAAGTGTTCTTACATTTATGACAATTGTCGATGAATGTGCCAACTCTTCCTTTTTGCATTTCTGATCTACAAAAGTGACCTAACTTAAATCCTGTAATACTCAATAGGTCTATACCAAAGGTCGTGTCATGTTCAGAGAGGCAGATTATATCAACTGGATTCGATGACTAATGCATAAATGCAGATTTTATTTATCAGCCCTGGAATATTCTGATGCTTTGAAGATAGCTGCAATTTTACACAGAACGAGATGAAATTACACAGAAATAAAATTTTTTCTGATATCCGAAAATTTTTAACCAACAATTGTTAGTGCAGATGCAATATGCCAGCATTATGTTGTTTAGTTTCTTTCTCAACATAAAGATTTGTTTCAATCCTAAGTTCTCTTGAAACTTTGTCTTTCTGTCTTTTCTATTTTAAAAAAGATGCTGCTCTGACACCTGCAAGCAGGGATATTTTACAAGTCATAATAGTACTCCCCCCTCCGCTCCTCACTTAACATTATCTGTTGGTAGTCCAGGCAATTTAACCGTCCCTCTCCTGTTGAGGTGCAAACAATGCCATCTGTCAGTAGATCGGATTATAATTAATCCCATCTTCTGACGGAATCAAGAGGAACTATGCCAATATGTGACCCTGCACACAACGTAAGCAGCAATTCCACCCCCAAATTAGCTCTCCTGACTGAAGAAGCGGAATGAGGTCGGTTATGACTTCTGAGAGCGGATGCAAACTCAACATTAGTGTTTCTCGATGCTGATTAAATCTTTGCCAGATCACTTTTCCTCTACCCAGGATTTCCGTCAAAATATTACCTGACCCAGACAGTTAAAGTGTCTTCCTTGCTGAAGTCTTTGCAAATGGCTCTGAGCACTATGGGACTTAACATCTGTGGTCATCAGTCCCCTAGAAATTAGAACTACTTAAACCTAACTAACCTAAGGACATCACAAACATCCATGCCCGAGGCAGGATTCGAACCTGCGACCGTAGCGGTCACGCGGTTCCAGACTGAAGCGCCTAGAACCGCACGGCCACACCGGCCGGCAAGTCTTTGCAAAGTGATCGAAAATTCTCTGTCATCTGTTCCAGATAAGCACTAGCTTTACAAATAATTTGTGACCTGGTATTCTGATCCTAGTTCATACTGCAAAAGTTTGGAAATAACTCTAGCACGAGAACTACCTTCCTTAGTTTGTAACAGAGGTAAAAGATCAAACTTATGTTTCACATTCATCACAAAGTTATTAGAAGAAATTCTCATGTTCTTCCTTCCGCTACATGTTGTTAAATTCAACAAATGATACTGCTAGTTTTAATACTTCTGTCACTTGGGTCCGCGCTCAAGTTATTTATAAATGTTTTTGTGCTTTTTCTAAACGAGGAAATAAGTAGCATGAAATTCAGTATTCCTTAGACCAACATGTTTTAGAAATAACCGAAACTGTTGATATCCTCTGGTTGAGCACGTATGGTACTCTTCGTGCTATGCTCCTATGCTACTAGTCCATTATGATGCCATATGAACCTTTTCCCCAGGCCGGTGCGGATTTAGCTAGGGTGGCCGAGCGGTTCTAGGCGCTACAGTTTGGACCGCGCGGCCGCTACGGTCGGTGGTTCGAATCCTGCCTCGGGCATGGATGTGTGTGATGTCCTTAGGTTAGTTAGGTTTAAGTAGTTCTAAGTTCTAGGGGACTGATGACCTCAGCAGTTAAGTCCCATAGTGGTCAGAGCCATTTGAACCATCTTAGCTAGTTTGACAGAAGAAATCTTGTTAGAAATGATGAGTTAAATATTTATTGCAAGTTTAATGATTCTGGATGATACATTAATTGCCATCTCAAACTGAAGTAAAGTTTTGTAAAAACATTCAATCAAAATTTCACTGCTCCCTGAACTTGTTCCTAGAATGGTGGTACATATTTTAAGAAGTATCACTTACCATTGCGAGTGTGATGACGATAGCGGCAGGAAGTTAAATATTAAATTAAACTAAAAACTAAAAGTGGGCGCAAGAGCAGTTAAAAGTGTGCTGTTGACAGAGAAGAAGAAATAAATTATGAAAAACGTAAGGAAATTTCTGGAAAGTATGAGTAATGAAAACGAGCAACGGGTCATTGACAAGGCTGTAAAACTGACAAAGCTAAGTGAATATATAGAAAGTTTTAAGACATTTAAAGAATATAGTGATAGTGAATGTACAAAACTGTGCTCGATGTTGGGACTCGAAAATTTAGAAGCTGTTATTGCGAACATTTCGTTCGCACTTTCAAATCTCAGATGACCAAATTTCGCGATTACGAGTTGAGGTAGAATGTACTGTTATTGCTTCTCAGAGCCTTTCACACTCTACCTTTTCTCAAGACTTCGCCGGGAGAACTGTTATCATGATCATCGTCACCTCTTTTTGGTGCATCTATTTCACCCTCGACATCCTGCTTCAGATGATAACATGGTAACGAAGTTCCACACGAAGGAAAAAGTTTTTTATCGCGTCTCTAACAAGCCTCACACCTGGGAATCCGGCACTGTCTTTCAGACGACTGGATGATCTCATTATCACACCACACACGGCGAAACAGGCACCCATCGATGGTATCAAAACAGCCTTCGCTTTTGTGATTATTGTGATCCTGCCGTAGATTTTCGTTTTTTAGAAATGTTGGCTGCACCCCAGACTTCTGACTTTTCCACTGCCTGAAGTTCGGGCGCACGGGGCAACAGAGTTCGGCCGCTGCCAGCCTACACAGCCGCACACACGGCCACTGCACCCGTTGACGTTCACAGAGACGTGAGCAACGGACATAGCGTCTGCACCAGGTTTACAGTATTCTGCGTCCTCAGAAACGCCGCATCTAAATTCACCTGTACCATTAGATGGAGATGCTAGCAAATGTCACCCGTAAAAATTCCGTCGTTGTTTGGGAACATGAAGTCTATGAATGACTACAAATGGTCTCCAAGTAGCCGAACATAGCCACGTCCCAGTCCATTCCATGTAAACACAGTCCACACCGTTATGGAGTCACCACCAGCAGTGTCTTGTTGACGACTTGGCACCATGGTTTCGTGGGGTCTACGCCACACTGGAGTCCTACCACCAACTGCAATCGGGACTCAGCTGACCAGCCCACGGTTTTTCAGTCGTCTAGGGACCAGCCGACATGGTCATGAGCAGGTGATGTCATGCTATTAGCAAAGGCACTCGCGTCGGTCGTCTGCTACCATAGCCCATTAATGGCAGATTTCTTCGCATTGTCCTAACGGATACGTTTGTCGTACGTCCCACGTTGATTTCTGCGGTTATTTCACTCAGTGTTGCTTGTCTGTTAGAACTGACAACTCTACACAAACGCCGCTGCTCTCGGTCGTTAAGTGAAGGCCATCGGCGACTGCGTTGCCAGTGGTGAGAGGAAATGTCTGAAATTTGGTTTCTTGGCACACTCTTGATACTGTGGATCTCGGAATATTGAATGCCATAACGATTCGCGTAATGGAATATCCCATCCGTCTAGCTCCAAAACCGTTGTGCATTCAAAGTACGTTAATTCCCATCATGCGGCCATAATCACGTCAGAAACCTATTCACATGAATAACCTGGCTGCAAATGACAGCTCCCCCACTGCACTGCCGTTTTATACCTTGTGTGCGCGATATTACCGCCATCTGTATATGTGCATATTGTTATCCCGTGACTTTCGTCAACACAATCTGTAGCAGAATGTGCTTTCTCATTGCAAAATAATTGCAATACAAATTCAATGGTGGTTTAATCATCGCAATTCTCTTCAAAACACTTTGTATTCCGGGCATTCGTCACACACATTAAATGGTCAAACTGGAGACATCGCAATCTTCTTGCAAATTTCGACTGTCTAATAGTGTTACTTATTTCTATTCATATTTGTACTATTACAGTGTTGTGCTTTCGCCTCATTTCCTATTTACTTTTGTTTTCTCCCATTTACATTTGGTTCTCTCCTCTTTCCCTATTATCCAGTCACTTTTCTATTTTCCTTCACCCCCTCTCTTTTTGAGATCACCTTTGCATTTCTCGTTTTATTTAAGTAAAAGTTATCATCGCTATTCTAAGTCGATGATTATGTGTTGCATTTAATGTCTTTTATTTTCTGTCAAGATTATTTTACTTTCCAGGTTTCATTATATCTCGCCATCTTTGTGTTAATCAGCTATGGAAGGACGCCACCCAATTTTCTCTGCCCCGTTCATTCGTAGCAATTATTGCGTCTGTCGTGTTCACCGAGCAAAGTGGCGCAATGGTTTGCACACTGGACCCGCATTCTGGAGGATGACGGTTCAAATCCCCGTCCAGCCATCCAGATTTAGGTTTTCCTTGATTTTACTAAATGTCTGCAGGCAAATACCGGGATGGTTCCTTTGAAAAGAGCAAGGCCAATTTCCTTCACAACCTTCCGTAATCCGAGCTTCTGCTTTGTCTCTAATGACTTCACTATCGATGGTACGATGGTTCCTTTCAAAAGAGCAAGGCCGATTTCCTTCCCAACCTTCCGTAATCCGAGCTTCTGCTTTGTCTCTAATGACCTCACTATCGATGGTACATTAAACTCTAATCGCCCTCCGTACCTGTCGTGTTCACATGGTGTCGCTTATCACGTAGTCTGTGGGCGCAGGTCTTTCTGGACATTTCCTTGTCCCCGCGCGCTCCGTGTTCCAACAGCTCTCCCGTGTATTCGTTCCGGTTGCGTATCTACCGAGTTTCACGTTCTGGGTTTCTATTGTACCATGGTTTTTATCAGATCTGTTTTTCTGCCTGCAAACCACCTTATGCTAATGCCACACGAGTCTACTCCGCATCATGTTGTTCTCCCAACGCCTAATTTCTCTAATTATTTTTCCATATTATTAATTACTGTATTGTCCGCCCCTGGTAGCTGAGTGGCCAGCGCAATAGAATGTCATACCTAACAGCCCGGGTTCGATTCCCGGCTGGTTCGAAGATTTTCTCCGCTCAGGGACTGGGTGTTGTGTTGTCCTTATCATCATCATTTCATCCTCATCGAAACGCAAGTCGCCGAAGTGGTGTCAACTCGAAAGATTTGCAACAGGCCAACGGTCTACCCGACGGGAGGCCGTAGCCACACGGCATTTCCAATTACTGTATTTTAATTCCATTTTTTCAAAGGCTTAGACCCTATCAGTCGTCTTGAAGTTTTTTCACTGTAGGATCCCTTGCATTCTGAGATGGTCCACTCTATTTTATGACCTGACTGCCGTGCCTTCGACGGACACTTTATTTTAATTTGAATGAGAATGCTGGGTCGCCCATTGAACTCTGGTCTGAGTTTTATATGAATTTATCCGTTATTTTCGAAGTATTTTTTAACTTTTGGTATGGACAGTACTGTTTATTTTATTTTTCCTCAATTTTTCTACAACAGATGTGTACCTGAAGATGACGCTATAAGGAGCGAAACTGGTCGTTTAAATAAAGGATCACTTAACAGCTGTTGTGGATCTTCATTTATCAATAATACTTTGTAATTCTACCAATCGTATATCCAGGTGGACTCCAAGCTCGTCTCCAGAACTGCAGTCACACATTTTTATGGTTTTCCAACTTTATTTCTTCAGAAGAGCAGTCATTAATATAAGGACACATATTTATCTTTCTGCTAATCTCTGCTGTAGTGGAAATCAGGCTCTGACCTTCTTTTCCAACATAAAAAACTGGTTTTTGTACACTCCTGGAAATGGAAAAAAGAACACATTGACACCGGTGTGTCAGACCCACCATACTTGCTCCGGACACTGCGAGAGGGCTGTACAAGCAATGATCACACGCACGGCACATCGGACACACCAGGAACCGCGGTGTTGGCCGTCGAATGGCGCTAGCTGCGCAGCATTTGTGCACCGCCGCCGTCAGTGTCAGCCAGTTTGCCGTGGCATCCGGAGCTCCATCGCAGTCTTTAACACTGGTAGCATGCCGCGACAGCGTGGACGTGAACCGTATGTGCAGTTGACGGACTTTGAGCGAGGGCGTATAGTGGGCATGTGGGAGGCCGGGTGGACGTACCGCCGAATTGCTCAACACGTGGGGCGTGAGGTCTCCACAGTACGTCGATGTTGTCGCCAGTGGTCGGCAGAAGGTGCACGTGCCCGTCGACCTGGGACCGGACCGCAGCGACGCACAGATGCACGCCAAGACCGTAGGATCCTACGCAGTGCCGTAGGGGACCGCACCGCCACTTCCCAGCAAATTAGGGACACTATTGCTGCTGGGGTATCGGCGAGGACCATTCGCAACAGTGGTGTCGCGACAGGCGTGAATGGAGGGACGAATGGAGACGTGTCGTCTTCAGCGATGAGAGTCTCTTCTGCCTTGGTGCCAATGATGGTCGTATGCGTGTTTGGCGCCGTGCAGGTGAGCGCCACAATCAGGACTGCATACGACCGAGGCACACAGGGCCAACACCCGGCATCATGGTGTGGGGAGCGATCTCCTACACTGGCCGTACACCACTGGTGATCGTCGAGGGGACACTGAATAGTGCACGGTACATCCAAACCGTCATCGAACCCATCGTTCTACCATTCCTAGAGCGGCAAGGGAACTTGCTGTTCCAACAGGACAATGCACGTCCGCATGTATCTCGTGCCACCCAACGTGCTCTAGAAGGTGTAAGTCAACTACCCTGGCCAGCAAGATCTCCGGATCTGTCCCCCATTGAGCATGTTTGGGACTGGATGAAGCGTCGTCTCACGCGGTCTGCACGTCCAGCACGAACGCTGGTCCAACTGAGGCGCCAGGTGGAAATGGCATGGCAAGCCGTTCCACAGGACTACATCCAGCATCTCTACGATCGTCTCCATGGGAGAATAGCAGCCTGCATTGCTGCGAAAGGTGGATATACACTGTACTAGTGCCGACATTGAGCATGCTCTGTTGCCTGTGTCTATGTGCCTGTGGTTCTGTCAGTGTGATCGTGTGATGTATCGGACCCCAGGAATGTGTCAATAAAGTTTCCCCTTCCTGGGACAATGAATTCACGGTGTTCTTATTTCAATTTCCAGGAGAGTATCAATGAAATAGACCTGATCGGGCCAAGGATACTGGGTTTGGGAAGCCAGCATATAGGGCTAATCGTAAGTTACGTCTAGACACGTTGTCCTGCTTACCACAAGAGCCAGGAACAGGCGGTCTCCGAGTCTTCGGTAGCGACGCCGAATGTCCTCACTGCGTTCACTGCTGCTGTTGGCCTTCCAAATTTCGGACAGCAGTTGCACTAGCTCACGCAAGGTTGGCCCTTGCACAACGAAGCACAACAACTGTACGGACAGAGAAAAGTGTTGGTGAAACACAGGTTCTAGTCAGATTCTTCGGACAGGGGAAGAGGTGGGGGAGTCGCCTTGCTGAGGAAGCTGTTACTTCTGTGGTGCCTTCTTCCTAGCTCTGTATACAGTTAGTGCCTGCGTCAGCTGTGCGTGTGTGGACTTTTTATAGCAACGTCACTGTAGGTAGCGGTTAGCTAGCCTCTTCCCAACACACTGCTACATGTCCTTGTGGAGTCTAATGCCGTGACTTGGGCCATTTATCAATGAACCTGGTGTATTAAAGACAGCTCCTTACAGTTAGATAGTTGTCAACATAATTGTAGAACTAAATCTACAGCTACATTTGTATTTACATATTTAGCCCATTAAGCCCTGTTATGATGTTTGGCAGAGTACTTATAGTGCCACTGCTCTCCCCCGTCCTCTACCCCTTTCCTGTTATAGTCTCGAACTGTGGGCGGGAAGAACGATTTTTGATATTCCTCTGTGTGTGCTGGAGTTTTCTAATTTTACCTCTATAGTCTTTTCATATAAGGCTCCAATGACTTGGACCTCATGGGAGTCTTTTTATTCGTGAGCGGGTACCGACTGTTATCAGCCATCCACACATGAACGTACAAGGGTTATCCAGAAAGTAAGTTCCGATCGCTCACGAAATGGACATCATAGTGAAAACCCGATGAAGCTTTGCATAGATGTGTTGGGTAGTGTCTCTAGTATGACCGTCGATCGCATCAAGACGCTGTTTTCAGTTGTGAGTGCACTGTGGGTGAGTAAAGGTGCCTAGAACAACAATGTCTCCCGCTAAGTAGGAGGGCCCATTGAGAGGCTTCGCCTTACTGAATGCAGCCCACGTAACACAACTGCCACGCACTTCCTTCTTTATGGCAATTCTCGGCCGCACTCTGCAGGGGCAGTGAGGACGCTCCTGCAGCCTTTTCGATGGGAAGTGTTCGATCACCCACATCACAGCCCTAATTGGGTCGTTCTGAGTATCATCTCTGTTCACATGAAACGCTGGGTACGAAGACAACACTTGGGCGCAGGCTACGCGCTATAGACCAGCGTAGAGATTTGTTGGAAAGCACAGGCGGCTGCTTTCTATGACGATGGTGTTGGAAATTTGGTATAACACTCCGACAAATGTGTAAGTTGGAGCGGCGACTATGTAGAGAAGTATCTGGAAAGTGTAGCTAACTCCTGCAAATAAAATGTTTCTGATTTTCACTGTGGTTTCCAGTTAGCGAACGATCGGAACTTACTTTCTGGGCAACCCTCGTATTTCTTTCAGTCGATGTGGTTGCTATTGGTTTGCTAAGTACTAGAAAGTGCTGAAAAGTAACGCCTCCGAATATTTTATTCTGTTCTCAATATCGCTTGAGGGATTGCATGTCATCCATATTGCTCGATCGACTTTCCCCACTTTGCTGACGCAAGTTGCAAGCATTTGCCGCTAGAGGACTCCGAATTGTAACTTGTCACATGGCGGTGTGCAACGTAGCTATGTCGGTGCATGAGAAACAGCGTGCTGTAATGGACTTTCTAACCACGGAAGAGTTCGTCCACACATGAAGCACTTGAATAACAAAGGAATAAAGCAAATGACTAAAATTAGAAAAATATCTTTCCATCCTTTTCTTGATGCTTTTTGGTCCTCTTGGGTCCTATGTCCTCCACCCTTCTTAGTTTTGAGGGGGAGAACGGGACATCTTGGCCAGACTTCAGATTGCGGCCCTCACCTACTTCGCCCCAGACTCTTCCTTAGCAATGACTGAAACGAAAAAGAAAGAAGAAAATGGTCAAGTGCAACCCACCGGCAGTTTGTCAGCTAGGGATCGATTCCTCCAGTTACTATCTTTTTTTATTCCTTGTAATGTTTAACGAGTAATTATAAGCTTTAAATGTATTTAAACAGCTCAATTTATGGATGCAAAATTAATTTATTTAATTTAGTTACGAATTATACCCTTGTAAATCAAAAGGCTATAGGTCACCACTTTGTAGCACATTGCTATAATTTTGCACCAGCCGCGGCTAGTTTTTCAACATACGTTTTGCGTTTCATACAGTTTAATCATCTCCGATCACAGCAGTCGGCTCATAGTTTGCTGTTGCATGTTTATTCTTCTTCCAGTTTCTGGAAAAGATGTACACTACTGCCCATTAAAATTGCTACACCACGAAGATGACGTGCTACAGACGCGAAATTTAACCATGCTGTGATTTGTAAATAATTAGCTTTTCAGAACATTCACACAAGGTTGGCGCCGGTGGCGACACATACAACGTGCTGACATGAGGAAAGTTTCCAACCGATTTTTCATACACAAACAGCAGTTGACCGGCGTTGCCTGGTGAAACGTTGTTGTGATGCCTCGAGTAAGGAGGAAAATGCGTACCATCACGTTTCCGACTTTGATAAAGGTCGGATTGTAGCCTATCGCGATTGCGGTTTATCGTATGGCGACATTGCTACTCGCGTTGGTCGAGATCCAATGACTGTTAGCAGAATATGGAATCGGTAGGTTCAGGAGGGTAATACAGAACGCCGTGCTGGATCCCTCGTATCACTAGCAGTCGAGATGACAGGCATCTTATCCGCATGGCTGTAACGGGTCGTGCAGCCACGTCTCGATCCCTGAGTCAACAAATGGGGACGTTTGCAAGACAACAACCATGTGCACGAGCAGTTCAACGAAGTTTGCAGGTCCGCAGCTCGTGGTCGTGCGGTAGCGTTCTCGCTTCCCACGCCCGAGTTCCCGGGTTCGATTCCCGGCGGGGTCAGGGATTTTCTCTGCCTCGTGATGACTGGGTGTCGTGTGTTGTCCTTAGGTTAGTTAGGTTTAAGTAGTTCTAAGTTCTAGGGGACTGATGACCATAAATGTTAAGTCCCATAGTGCTCAGAGCCATTTGAACCATTTTTTTGAAGTTTGCAGCAGCATAGACTATCAGCTCGGAGACCATGGCTGCGGTTACCCTTGACGCTGAATCACAGACAGGAGCGCCTGCGATGGTGTACTCAACGACGAACCTGGGTGCACGAATGGCAACACGCCATTTTTTCGGATGAATCCAGGTTCTGTTTACAGCATCATATTGGTCGCATCCGTGTTTGGCGACATCGCGGTGAACGCACATTGGAAGCGTGTATTCGTCTTCGCCATAGTGGCGTATCAGCCGGCGTGATGGTATGGGGTGCCATTGGTTACACGTCTCGGTTCGTACTGATGGCACTTCGAACAGTGGACGTTACATTTGAGATGTGATACGACCCGAGGCTCTACCCTTCATTCGATCCCTGCGAAACCGTACATTTCAGGTTTATAATGCACGACCACATGTTGCAGGTTCTGGATACAGAAAATGTTAGACTGCTGCAGCACATTCTCCAGATCTCTCACCAATTGGAAACGTCTAGTCAATGGTGGCCGAGCAACTGGCTCGTCTCACAATACGCCAGTCACTACTCTTGATGAACTGTGGTATCGTGTTGAAGCTGCATGGGCAGCTGTACCTGTACACGCCATCCGAGCTCTGTTTGTCTCAATGCCCAGGAGTATCAAGGCCAGAGGTGGTTCTTCTGGGTACTGATTTCTCAGGATCTATGCACCCAAATTGCGTGAAAATGTAATCACATGTCAGTTCTAGTATAATATATTGTCCAATGAATACCCGTTCATCATCTGCATTCCTTCTTGGTGTATCAATTTTAATGGCCAGTAGTGTAAAATTCCTCTTCCACCTGATTTTCCGGTTAAGTGCAACTTGTCAACATAACTGTCCACTAGTCGCTTCGGAGCTTTGTAGATAGTGTGGAACTAGTACCAGGTGATCTTGTGACCTTTCACGGCTAAGGTCAAACATGGGAATGACATGATCTGTTCCAGTCGGTTGTGTGGAATCAGGTAGTTAAGACGCGTTGAAGCGGAGCCATTACAAAATGGCTCATAGAGTTTATCGTATTTGGAGGTGCCCATTACCATATTGTGAACGACCTTGCTCGATATTTTAGTAAATCAGGGTGGACTGCCTAAGGTGTGTACTAGGAATGATGTATCACTCGCATTCACCTCGCACATTGTGAGGGCAGTGCTTGTGAGGTCATTCTAACCAACAGGGAGACGAGTGTCACGTGTTCCAATGACAACTGGCTTCACACCCACTGGGAATTGCTCCTGTTGGTGAACCCAGGTGCAACTGTGTCACTTTTACAGTGAACAATGCGGAAGGAACCGCAATGCAATGAGAGGAATTCTATGTCTTGCAGTGGCACATGAAGCTGCACCGTCAATGGACCACACAACATGGTAACTGTCTGCGGACGCGTAGTATGCTTTGCTTCTTTCCACATGATGCAAGGCATCGAATGCACCGACTGTCTGTAACACTTATGTCAATTAGAAGTAGGTTCATACTATGTAACTCCGTATCTGCAATTATGAAGTGTGTATTCAGTGTTATTTAAACTCCTTGACCTGTGGCAAGAAAATTAGAGTTTTGTAATGCATATATGAAAAAACCAAAAGGATATGCTAAAATGATAAATTATTGTAATATGTGTATGTTCGTAAAAAGAAAATGTTTATTGAAAGCTGGTTCATGCTTAGGGCACCTGTATTTGTAACATGTAAAAGCTGTTGGGAATTTCCTCGTAACGGAAGTGGCATGGCGCGAAGTAAAAGGTGGTTTTGGCGGTCGAACTGAGCGTCCCCTTTGTGTGAACGGCACGCAGTGTGTGCTAGCCGTAGCACCGTACATTTCTACGGTGCTAAGAGAGGAAATTGGAGACTGCTTTATAAAGGATTTGCTTCGGATGTAGATCTGGCTATTATTTGGTATTCTGAGCATAAAGGAAAGGTTCTAATATGTTGAAAATCCGACGCCAATAAGAGATTTTATAGAGCATTTGAACATCAAGAGCCGTGACTACAGTTAGCCGCCATTGTCGCTTGCCACCAATCTTCGCCATTGATTCACAAATTTCAAACATTCAGTAATGTATATGGACATGGTCCAGTTAATTTTTGTGTTTCAATAATACTCACAAAACATAAATTCGTGTCCAGAACCATATTTTCTATCCTGATCACGAACCTATGCTGGGTCCTCACCTAAGTGCTACTAAAACCGAGTATCCTGATTTAAATGAACAATTCGTGCATTCAAGTTTTAAAAGTGATTTTTTTGTCTAATGTAAAAGGATTAGTAAAAGTTAAAGTGAAAACCACAAAAGCGAAGTTCGATAGGATTTTGCTAAAGTATCCTTAGTTTATTACAAAATATAGTTTTGTAGGATTACAGTGCAAACGTGTGTAAATATTATTGTCTAAAATACCTGCTTCACAGGTGATAAAAAGGCAAGTTAAGCTCATTTTCAAAATTAGTGTGGTTTTTATTCCTATCATGAATGGTTCCTTTTTTGAAGGTGAGTGTTGTGTATTATTGACTTACAAAGTAAATTATGAACTACGGCAAGTGAACTGAATGATTAGTTTTTTGGATTGGTCTTTTCTACTGTAATAAACAAAGAGCGTTGACTAGTGGAACTATACTAGTTTATGGGTCCCCATCGTATTCTCCAACTATTAGAAAAAAATTGAAATATTACTGTTGCTAAGGAAAACTGATATATGTACAGGAACTTAAGGGGCTCCGGAAAGGCTCAAAATCATGAAAAGTTCAATTTTTACTTTTTTGCGTTTTCTGAATCTGCAGACTATTACCTTTTAATAGATATATAATTTATTCAATTCTGAATAACAACTATTTTTAAATTTTTTTTGAAATGTGTTCTACACGGGCGTGACCCACTGTGGCGCTGTTAAACTGCTGTCAAATGGTGTTATTATTAACGTCCGTGTTCATCAGGTACATTTTAGTGATGTGAGATAAAGTATGTGTTGTGGCTAACCTGTGATGATTCAATATATATCGCTGGTGTGATTGTCGATTGTTTCATGTTTATTTACTATGTCGTTATCTCGAAAATATACGTAATTAATTCTGTTTCTTGAGTCTCTGTTTTGTTGAAGTATAATAATGAGTAAAAGTAAAGTTATTAGAAATCCTCTGAAGGCTTTTAAGAAAAGTAGAAATGTTGGAAAGCCAAAGGTATGTGTTATTACTGTAAACAATAAAGACGATAACCAAGTGAGTGAACCTAACCTCTCAAGTACACCTGCCCATAGCAGTCAAAGTGGGAAAGAAAATACTTCACAGAAGAAGCTTGGTTCAATGAGTGAAAACTATGAATGTTTTATGGGCGAATCGGATGTGAATGAAGTATTTGATATGTCGGTTCTCAAAGGAATTTTTTCAAACTGTGTAAGATGTATTCATTGTAGTGAAGTTGGTCCTGAACTCTCCATAATAAAGCACGTAGGACTAGTGAAATACAACTGAAATGAGATAAGTGTTCATACATGACCACCTTTTGGAACAGTGTTGCAGTAACTGCAACTGAAGAAAATGGTAGCAAAATCTACAAACACTACAACGAGCGATGCTTGCTTTAGACAAGGAACGCCTTCTGGCTGCAGACAGGGCTGTAAAGAGTCTAGAAATACAAGCAAGAGTAAACAGGAGGAGGAACAAGAGGAAGCTGGAGGAGGAGTTTGCAGAGGATGAAGATAATCCATCCTATGGACCTGGAATGCGCTAAAAAGTTAAATCAATCTTTGTCGCTCGATTCCCAAAACTTTTATTTTCTCATACTAATTACATGTTTTCTAAGTATCTTCCAAACATATTTGTTTCAAACTTTCAGTAAATGTTACACAGTACCTTCTGCATAATTTAACACAGCCTTTTTCCAAAAAACTGTATATTTTTGAATATATAAATAAAAAATTGCAAAAAGATGTTGTGAATTTTCATTACAATTGAAAAAAAATCATCTTTAATAACTGAACTAAAATTTTGTAAAATCCCTGTGTTAAGTTGTAGCCCATATTCCAATAAATAATTTGTAAAAAGTTCAACTTCCTACCTCAAATACTTTGTGAGGAAAGATGTAATTTATAAGCGTTATTTTAACATTGCAAGTATAGGGCATTCCGGAGCCCCTTAAGCAGTGTATTTATGATATTATTCATCTTTATGTATTTATTTTCTTTTTCAAGTTAGTTAAGTTGGAAATTTGTGGTAAGGATTAGGGGACCAAACTGCAGAGTCATCGGTCCCTAGGCTTACGCACTACTTAATCTAACTTACGCCAAGGACAACACACACACACACACACACACACACACACACACACACACACACACACACACGTGCCCGAGGGAGGACTCAAACCTCCGTGGGGGGGGGGGGGGGGCGGGATCCGCGCGAACAGTGACAAGACGCCTTGACAGCACGGCTACCCCGCCCGGTTCAGTTAAGATAATAGCCCCTCATGCCCAAATTTAGTTCTGTCCTTCATACAGTAACATTTCAGTAATTGATTAAGTAATGCTCTTGAGTGTAGCTGTCATTAGTATGAGCTTGGTACAAATTTGCTTCCTATAATTTACTGGTGTGAGTGTTATTGGTAACTGCTGCTACACACAATTCAGAGTGCACTGTGTCAGTTTGTATCCTGTTCACTATTCAAAGGGAAATCTCAACGAAAGTAACTTCAATAACCAATAGTCAATTTCCTCAAATAGGTATTTCCAAATTAATGTGCCTAATTGGGCTGGGGTCCGTTCATTTTTTTTCATTCTTTTATGATTTTATCTCTTTCATTAACTCCCAAGGTTAGAGTCCATTTAGTTTTTCTGTTAATTTCACTAAATTCAAAATTATTGTCCGATACCTTTGTCCATTGCGGTCAAACTTCAAAATCGCCGCGTGGGATTAGCCGAGCGGTCTTGGGCGCTGCAGTCATGGACTGTGCGGCTGGTCTCAGCGGAGGTTCGAGTCCTCCCTCGGGTATGGGTGTGTGTGTTTGTCCTTAGGATAATTTAGGTTAAGTAGTGTGTAAGCTTAGGGACTGATGACCTTAGCAGTTAAGTCCCATAATATTTCACACACATTTGAACATTTGAACTGAAACGTCCCCTTTGAACAATTTTTATATGAGACTGTGCTTAACCTGACACACAATATTTTGTTAGCGCAACGCAATCTGACTTTCAAAATTCCCTACAAAAGAATGGCCCTGACTAGCATTAAACTATACCTTTTACAAATCACTTACCTCACAAAATCTTCGCTGCTCAAGCTACTGCAATACAGCGAGCGCCACTACTGCCAGCTAAATAAAAGATTCAAACTACTGAAGGCACTAACTACTGATAGGGATAGTTAGCAAATGAAAGATATTAATAGAGAACAAACAATGTATTTACCTTGATATCATCATATATAAATATACCAGTTCATGAAAAATTACAAAACTCCGCCATCTCTCTCCACACATCCACCACTGCTGGCGGCTCACCTCCAACTGCGCAACGCTACGCGCTGTTCACAGCCAGCTGCCTAACACTACAATGGCGAGTATTACAACAATGCAAAGCAGCCACAGACTGCACACAGCACAGCCAGTGATTTTCATACAGAGGTGGTGTTACCAATAAGAAATCCTAAACAGCCTACTTACATAAGAACCTCAACAGCCTACTTACATAAAGATAACATAAACAGCCTACTTACAGAACAAACTTCGAAATCCTCTCCGCGGGTAACATTAGCGTGTTTCACGACAAGTCCAATCAGGCGCTTAACTCGCAGCGTGTGCAGAATGTAGTTTAGTCCAGAGATCGTCGTGTGATATTTTGTGCGACTTTTTCGTACCACGATTTGAGCTCTCTCATTCAGGTGACAATAGACTTTGAGACAGCACATGCCGAAAACGGTGACAACAAACTTGAAAAACAGCCATGCACGCACGTCCTGTTGTGAAGTTAGGAGTAGGCGTGCCCGAACCGGGCGCGTGTTTTGGCAGCTGAGGAGGCCGACATATGCAGGTCGTAGAAGCCGAAGTCTAGCGCTGTCATCAATAGCTGATGATGATGATGATGTTCAGTGCAGTGTGTGGGGCGCTCAACTGCGCGGTCATCAGAGCCCGTACGAAGTCTCAATTTTATACACAGTCCAATTTTTCCACTCTCACGAATGATATTGATGATGATGAAATGATGAGGACTACACAAACACCCAGTCCCCGGGCAGAGAAAATCCCTACTCTGGCCGGTAATCGAACCCGGGACTCCGTGATCCAGAGGCAGCAAAGCTAGCCACCAGAGTCATCAATAGATGGCGTTACGTTTTGGGGTGCTGTGGTTGGCAGACTCCCAAAGTATGAGAATTTTAGACCGCAAGTGAGGCAGGCGCCGGCTCTGGCCACGTGCTCGGAAAAACCGGGCGGTTAGCGCGAAACAAGGAACGATAACTGCAATGGCCGACATGATTGGCCAGAACATATATTAAAAAGACTAAATATATCTAAAGCTAAACCCAACTAGCGATGAGAAGCCAATGACATGGTTACAAAAACAAAATTAATATGAGTCAGTGGATGGAGATGCGCCCTCAGTAAGAAGTGTAGTTTTTAGGTTATTTAATGTTAAATGTTTTAGGTATATATAATAATCTCTATAATGCCTGAAGTAGTGTCTATGGATAGGTGTAAGTGAGCACTAGCGAACTGTCATAGTAGACTTTTTTGGTAAGTATCATTTATTTTGAATTGCAAACTTCTCCTTTCATCATTTGTGACTTATTTATCTCTCCAGTTGCTTATGCTGATCTCATATAGAGATTATTACAGAGAAAATTTCATTTTTCTATCGATATACTCACAACAGGAACTACCTTATTCGTTTCAGCATTATCAGTGAATAAGTGTTGCCCTTATTCAACATCTTCATGCTGAGTTCGCATTCTGAGATGACAATAGCCACTCTCACAGAGCTGCTTGTTCCTCAGATAACTTTCTGCAGTTCAACTGTCTCGCTAAACCACCAGATATTAATGCCACAAAAATGTATGGAAATATATTAAACACCAGGTGAACTGCAGGAACTAGTGTCCTTGCAATTTATTAGCTCAACTATATGTAATCATTATCTAGATATGACATGCCTGACGAATCTTGTGGACTCTCTTCCTCTCCTGGTAATCAAGGCTAGGGGTTGTGTTTATACTATCATGGTGTCTCCTGAGTGTGCCTAAAATGTCGTCTGGCGTACTTGAAAGAGGTTTGTACAAAGTTTTAGCTATAACTTCGAAAAATTAAAGTTATATAATTAATCTTTTGTTTATTGGGAACTGCATTTCTGCAGTACTGACACATACAGAAATCCCTACGACACAATACCGTAACACGCCGGCAGATGACCCAAAACAAAACGGTGCAGACCATCGATAAAATGGAGATGAGCCACATTATTTTGTTTTGGATCATTTAGCAGAAATCTGCGATACTATGGAATGGGGACTCAGTGTGTGTAAGACCTGCAGACATGAACTTGTATCAAAGAAAAATCGGACCCTTCAGTGTTGCCGGCAAATACACTCCTGGAAATGGAAAAAAGAACACATTGACACCGGTGTGTCAGACCCACCATACTTGCTCCGGACACGGCGAGAGGGCTGTACAAGCAATGATCACACGCACGGCACAGCGGACACACCAGGAACCGCGGTGTTGGCCGTCGAATGGCGCTAGCTGCGCAGCATTTGTGCACCGCCGCCGTCAGTGTCAGCCAGTTTGCCGTGGCATACGGAGCTCCATCGCAGTCTTTAACACTGGTAGCATGCCGCGACAGCGTGGACGTGAACCGTATGTGCAGTTGACGGACTTTGAGCGAGGGCGTATAGTGGGCATGCGGGAGGCCGGGTGGACGTATCGCCGAATTGCTCAACACGTGGGGCGTGAGGTCTCCACAGTACATCGATGTTGTCGCCAGTGGTCGGCGGAAGGTGCACGTGCCCGTCGACCTGGGACCGGACCGCAGCGACGCACGGATGCAGCCAAGACCGTAGGATCCTACGCAGTGCCGTAGGGGACCGCACCGCCACTTCCCAGCAAATTAGGGACACTGTTGCTCCTGGGGTATCGGCGAGGACCATTCGCAACAGTCTCCATGAAGCTGGGCTACGGTCCCGCACACCGTTAGGCCGTCTTCCGCTCACGCCCCAACATCGTGCAGCCCGCCTCCAGTGGTGTCGCGACAGGCGTGAATGGAGGGACGAATGGAGACGTGTCGTCTTCAGCGATGAGAGTCGCTTCTGCCTTGGTGCCAATGATGATCGTATGCGTGTTTGGCGCCGTGCAGGTGAGCGCCACAATCAGGACTGCATACGACCGAGGCACAAAGGGCCAACACCCGGCATCATGGTGTGGGGAGCGATCTCATACACTGGCCGTACACCACTGGTGATCGTCGAGAGGACACTGAATAGTGCACGGTACATCCAAACCGTCATCGAACCCATCGTTCTACCATTCCTAGACCGGCATGTATCCCGTGCCACCCAACGTGCTCTAGAAGGTGTAAGTCTACTACCCTGGCCAGCAAGATCTCCGGATCTGTCCCCCATTGAGCATGTTTGGGACAGGATGAAGCGTCGTCTCACGCGGTCTGCACGTCCAGCACGAACGCTGGTCCAACTGAGGCGCCAGGTGGAAATGGCATGGCAAGCCGTTCCACAGGACTACATCCAGCATCTCTACGATCGTCTCCATGGGAGAATAGCAGCCTGCATTGCTGCGAAAGGTGGATATACACTGTACTAGTGCCGACATTGTGCATGCTCTGTTGCCTGTGTCTATGTGCCTGTGGTTCTGTCAGTGTGATCATGTGATGTATCTGACCCCAGGAATGTGTCAATAAAGTTTCCCCTTCCTGGGACAATGAATTCACGGTGTTCTTATTTCAATTTCCAGGAGTGTATGTTCAGTATATGGTTCTTGGCGCTATTGCAACAAGCACTGCTTCTAAGTTTGGAATGATGTATATTGGCCAGATTTGTACAGTGCAAGACGAATATGAGAAACACCACAGTCATACACATCTGGGCCAACCGGATAAATCTACAACAGCAGACCAGTGCCTTAGTACAGAACACCGCGTGATGTACAAAAAAACAAAAATTTTATACGTAGTTTCGTCTTTCTGGGACTGTGTGGTAAAGGAGGCAATACTCATTTGCGTAGTGTATGGCCTAATAAATAGGACTTCAGTATTCCAATTACGTACAGCTTGCAACCCTGGGCTTGTAGCCATTGCATATTTTCAACGGCAGTTACTACGCCTCATATTGGAGGTTCCGTGTAGCAAATATTTCAATTTGGCCCCTAGCCACAACAACGTTTGGTGGCAGCACCTGTCACCTGTTGCATGTCCAGAAGGCTCTCAACACGCTACTGTCACTGTCTCCAAGCATCCAAGCAACTCAATCGTGCATGTGTGAGTTTCAAATGATGACTTCATACAGTCATAAATGCGGACACTGGTAAGTGCTAAATAGCAAGCAGTAACAACCAGCCAAGACCAGTCGATGTCAGTTGCCTCGAGAAATACTGTGGGCAGACTTGAGAGCCACATACAAGGTTGTTATAGATGACTGAAGCGATTTTCTAATTCACTGTATCTATATCAATTGACAGACTGACACAAAACTCAACACTCAAAGTTTTTGTACCGTTGTAGCCACACATCAGATTCCTGCCATGAGAGTGCAGCAGTGAACAGTTAGGATCAGTCTGCTGTAACAGTGCAACGACACTTCAGTACGAAGTTCAATGAAGGTCCACCAACTGCCAAATCTATTCGGCAATGGTTTTGCGCAGTATAAGCTCAGGATGCCTCTGCAAGGGGAAATCAACAGGTCAGCCCGTACTGAATGAAGAAACTGTTGACTACGTGTGGGCCGCGCGGGATTAGCGGCTGGTCCCGGCGGAGGTTCGAGTCCTCCCTCGGGCATGGGTGTGTGTGTTTGTCCTTAGGATAATTTAGGTTAAGTAGTGTGTAAGCTTAGGGACTGATGACCTTAGCAGTTAAGTTCCATAAGATTTCACACACATTTTTTTGACTACGTATGGGCGAGTTTCCCATGCAGCTCTCAGAAGACGATGAACAGACCAACCACAGAGCTGAACAAACCCCAACCGACTATTCCGAAGATAGTAAGGGAACGACTGTAACTGAAGCCTCACCACTTGCTATTGTTATGAGCCCTAACTCCCGAAGGCAAAGTCAGACACTTTGAACTTTCTACACAGTTGAAACAGCTAATGGTAGAGGATGGATTTTGTGAGAAACTCATCTTCAGTAATGAAGCAACATTGTTTGTGAATGGCACCGTGACGTCAGTCTGGAACCGCGCGACCGCTACGGTCGCAGGTTCGAATCCTGCCTCGGGCATGGATGTGTGTGATGTCCTTTGGTTAGTTAGGCTTAAGTGGCTCTAAGTTCTAGGGGACTGATGACCTCAGATGTTAATTTCCATAGCGCTCAGAGCCATTTGAACCATTTTTTTGGCACCGTGAATAAGGACAATGTGCGAATCTGGAGGACAGAAAATCTCCACGCTATCCTGCAGGACATTCGAGAGTCATTAAAAGTTAATGTGTTCTGTGCAGTCTCAAGATTTAAAGTTTATAGTTCCTTTCTCTTCCGTGACAGACCATTACGGGACACACGTATCTGGATGTACTGCAAAAATTGGCTCATGCCACAACTGGAGAGGGGCAGTGTGGATTTCATCAGCCACCCTCTTCCATCATGATGTTTGTGAATTCTTAAACACGAAATTGAGAAACCTATGGTCGGTCATGAACGGATGGACACTCAGCGATTCAAATCATGGGCTCTGTGCTCTAACACACTGTTTTCTTTTTTTGTGTGAAGTTATGTGAAAGATTCAGTGTTTACTCCTTCTCTATCTGCGAGCTTCTCTAACTGCGAACTCACATCAACAGTGCTTTTGTACAGATTGATAGGGACATTCTGCGAGAACCGTGAGAGGAAGTCCATTATTGACTTTATATCTGCAGAACCAGTAGGCCAGCGGGGGGAGTACATATAATGCAGTTGTGATATGTCAAAAAAACTTTTAGTGTTTTTGTATGTGTGAAAAGCCCTCTGACAATATGTCAAATAAAGTAGCTACAGCAGATCTGTGAACTCGCTTAAATCATTTATAATAGCCTAGTGCTAAAGAGAAAAATTTTTATGGAATAATGCGCCTGTTCTTAGAGGAACATACACATAATAAAAAACTTAATATACAGTATTAATGTTCCACAATAATAATTAATTAACAGTTCGCTATGAACCGGCGTCCGGCTTCTTAGGCCATCGTCGGCTGCCTGTGACTCATAATTGAGCTACATTAGCACATTTGATAATATTCGTGAAATATTCCGTCGGCTTTTGGAGGAACGGAAACATATTAAAAACTTGAATACAATGTATTAATGTTCCATAGTAATATTTATTTATTTATTGTGGAACGTTAATACTGTGAATTCAATTTAAAAAAATTATCTAGTATCATTTTTTCGTGGTGATGATTAAAAATTAATGACAACCCCTCGGTATTCCGATAACAAAACTGTACGCTCGTAAACAAGAAAACCTTTTGGGGATAGTGAATAACTTAATGAAGGTTGTTAGAAGAGGATCGGAATTGCTTACCTTGATCAACATTTCGCCGTGCATTGTCACATTGAAGATGCATGCGACTAGCTCCTCGAGTTCTCGTGGACGATCCATCAGTAGCTTGAGGAGGGACATGGTGACCAGCCCGCACGTGAGTGCCAGCGAGACAGCGGCAGCGAAGGCGGTGGCAGCGGTGCGGCCGCCCCCTGGTGGGGTCCAGAGGCCTTGCAATCGCAGCAGCGTGGCGCTGGGGCCCAACACCGCCCCCACGTCTGGGTCGCGGCTCGCCATGCAGTGAAGTACAGCGCAGCGCTCCACGTCACCCCAGCTGCTGCACTTCTGGAACACATCAGTGGCTACAGAGCGCGTTGTACTCGGATTCTACCCGGCAGACCCTACCGTGACCTAGTCAGCTGTGGCATGTCAGCTGACCATCCATAACACGGATTCCTACAGCTTCTACCCCTCCGCCGGTGTGCACCAAGGTTCCGTCCTCTCCCCTCTTCTATACCTTTGGAATAAGGCGGACATGCCGCCAACTTCACTCCCCATCCACCTTCTCCAGTACGCCGATGACACCGCCTTCCTTGCTCTCACCCCCAACCTGCAACGCTCCCAACAACTTCTCCAATCCCATCTTGACCGGTTCACCCCTTGGTGCAACAAGTGCTTGCTCAAGGTCAATCCTTCTAAGACCCAGGCGATCATTGTAGGCAAAACCACCCCTTCCTTCAGTCTCCTCGACTTCTATGTCACCATTTATAGCCGTCCTATCGCCCTCGCCCCCACCCTTAAATGCCTTGGCGTCACTCTTGACCGTCGCCTCTCCTGGACCCCCCATCTACGGATAATACAATCCAAGGCACACTCCAGACTCCGTCTCCTCAAGCTCCTTTCTGGCTGCACATGGGTTCTGGACCCCTCCACCATCCTCCACACATATAAATCCCTCATCCGCCCTATCCTCTGCTACACCCACCCTGCCTGGATCTCCGCCCCTCCTACCTTTTACAAATCCCTTCAAATCCTAGAATTCTATGCTCTCTGCCTCATCTATTGCATCCATCTCCCCTCCCCCACATGGATCCTGTACAATCTTATTCCGTTCCCACACCTCCTCCTTTTCCTCGAACAGATACAGATCCTCTACACCTCCCGTAAACTTGATCCCCCTCACCCACTTGTCTCTCCCATCCTCCCCTACCCCCATCCACTGCCACGCCTGTATTCCCATGGCCTGCCTGCTCTCCATCTCTCCACTCTCCATACCCTCTCCCAAGGTGGCTTCCACCAGCTCGCCCTCGCTGATGATGCCCTCACCCCCTCCATCTACCCCTCCTATCAACTTTGATCCTCCTCTTCCACTTCCTGTGTTTTTTCCTTAGGGCATCCCCTCTCCCTTCTATCCCTCCTTCCTTCCTCCCCCCACCCCCGGGCTTCCCCTACTCCCCATACCTTCTTCCCTCCCCCCCATCTCCTCTGCCACTGGCATCTCCACACTCCCCTCTCCCTCCTCCCCCACCTTTTTACCCTTTTGGCAGGTCCCCGGACTCGCACACGTCACGTGAACATTAGTGCGCCGGACATCATTGCCATCGGTTTTGCGTGTGTGCCGTCGTATTCGTGTTTCAGTGATTTTCGCTGCCCACGATCCATAGTTCACGTGTGTCATCTCCATCATCAGTGTTCGTGTACAGTGCTGACGGTTTTTTTGTTTTTCTTCGCATGTGAACAGCTTTGTGTTTTTGGATTACTGTGTCTACTGTTTTTTGTCCACTGTCATGTTATGTTAATTCTGTGTCTCCATTGTTTTCTCTTTACACTACCTGTGGCCGAAGAGCGGCCCACCTTGTGTAAGGTGTAAACTGAGAATAAAGAAAATAAAACATGTCAGCTGAAATCGAGGATGCTTAACAATGTTGTTGTTGTTGTGGTCTTCAGTCCTGAGACTGGTTTTATGCAGCTGTCCATGCTACTCTATGCTGTGCAAGCTGCTTCATCTCACAGTATGTACTGCAGCCTACATCCTTCTGAACCTGCTTAGTGTATTCATCTCTTGGTCTCCCTCTACGATTTTTACCCTCCACGCTGCCCTCCAATACTAAATTGGTGATCCCTTGATGCCTCAGAACATGTCCTACCAACCGATCCCTTCTTCTAGTCAAGTTGTGCTAGTAACTCCCCTTTCTCCAATTCTATTCAATACCTCCTCATTAGTTATGTGATCTACCCATCTAATCTTCAGCATTCTTCTGTAGCACCACATTTCGAAAGCTTCTATTCTCTTCTTGTCCAAACTAAATATCGTCCGTGTTTCACTTCCATTCATGGCTACACTCCATACAAATACTTCCAGAAACAACTTCCTGACACTTAAATCTATACTGGATGTTAACAAATTTCTCTTCTTCAGAAACACTTTCCTTGCCATTGCCAGTCTACATTTTATATCCTCTCTACTTCGACCATCATAAGTTAACAAAGAGAACAGAATTATCAGCAGAAAAATATAAATGGATGGATCCCTTGAAACTCAGTTACGTATATAGACGGTTCGTCTATTACGGGAATCGAGGATTTCGACAATTTTTGCCTGTTATCGACATTGATATTGGCAACATATCGGTCCCAGGGATTCCAAGACTTTCGAGAATGTTATAATTTGAAGTTTGACGACGGACAACACATGACAAAAGAAACTTTTTTCCGTGTCGTATAATTAGAAACCGCCGATTTACTGATTTTTTTTTCCTGTAATTGTACTTTGAAATCTCGCTTCTCGCCACATTTTATGATGCTACGTCAACGGTATAGGTTTTAATGAGCGAGTTTTCGACTATCAAAATTTGTGATATACTTTTCAACTTAATACTTCAAGCTCTTCCTGAGAAAAACGTGCCTTAACAGACGGCCAAATGGCAAAAAATATTTTTCATGTGATATAAACACAAATTAACAATTGTTGGATTTTTTCCTACGGTTCTACTGTGAAACTTTACTTCTAGCAAAATTGTATGATTTGAGGTCAACGGGAAGCACCCTACAGGTTTTGATGAGTGAATTTTCGAGGATCAAAATATATGACATACGTGGCCGTGTCTTTTGACTGCATTGGTTTAGAAAATTCCGTATTTCACACCGCCAAGGGACTGTTGACCTTTCTATGTGAAGTACATTTGAAGTTGATACGTCTATCCGTTCCTAAGAAAAAGGGTTACAGTCAGATAGACAGACAGACAGACAGACAACAACGTGATCCTGTAATGGTTTTGTTTTGGCCGTTTGAGATACGGAACCCAAAAAATGGATTTTGTTAACCTAATTGGTATCCATGGACTTCACTAGTAAACAATGCTTACGAGTAAACAATGCTTAAGGGTAAACAATGCACATTGTAGTTCTTCCATGATCAGTGACAAATACACCGCATTATCCTCACACTTATACGAGACTTGGCATTGTTAATGTACTCATCATGACAACAGATGAAGCTTCCGGGCTTCCAAAAATGATGGTGGTGTGGTGGCCCTCAACTCCGTACACTCCGACTCAACGTTGCAATACTAAAAGTTTTGGCTGGTTTCGTTGTCTAGGAGCTGGGATACGTAGTAGCCGCATTACAGGCCAAATACTGCTGAGTCTACAGTATGCCGTAAGAATACACACATCAATCGAATGGTCGAAGGTTTCTATCACTCGGCAATTGCGAATTATGAATGTAACATATAAATTTATAAATGAAAGATTGCAATTAAATAAATCTGCAGGTACTATCTTAACGACTTTAAATGATGACTAAGATAGTAGAAGTACTTTTGAGAATGCGGTACATTTCTGCAAAACACTTATTGGTGTCGATGGTCCAGCAATTAAATAAAATATAAGCTGAATAACAGGGAAACCAAAGAGTCCTATTACAGCTAATAAGTTATTAACAACAACATAGCTTGCGATATATTCACTTCTAAACGCACACTACCTCTTCACTGTAGAAACTTCGGAAATCTCACAAGTGCGCACTCCGAAGTATTTCTGTCTCTCGCGGTCACGCGCAAACCGCTCCGCACTCCGTGCCTCACGCTGTACCGTCCCGGCTCTTCCCGTGTCCTGTCCCGTACTCTACTTGGCGCCGCACTCACAGAACTACAACGTCCTGGGACGTACTCGCAGAACTGCCCTCGTGTCCTCTCTCGAAACGATCCTCCTCCCCCACTTCCGTACAGTCTCACCATTAACGAGCGTTGTGATTGGCTAGAGCGCGCCCTCCATGTCTCCAAGCGAACGTACACTCACAAACATATTTAAGCACATTCGAATTACTGCCTATATATTTAAATACTTGAAATTAAATAAATATTTCTACGGCTGGACCAAAACACGCTCTAACATACATTATTAGATGCACAAACAAATTAAATAAACTTATATCAAAGGAATAGAACAAAAGGTAGGCCAGTAGTCTAATGTCTCTGTGCTTTCTGAAACACAGTAGATATCTAACCAATTTCTTCACAAATAGTATGTATACCGGATATAAACAAAGACATAGATGAATAAATATATTTACAAGAAGTCTGCTACCGTTTCTTCGTGTAACTGTGGAGTACTTATGGCTTGACAAGATCGATAGTAATCGGCCACTTTGACCTCCAATAACTCATGCGCTATTTAAGTTACATGCCTGTAATTTACACCAATTTAGGTTTACACTAATAGCTTTCTAAAGTCATGGCGACATACAAAATCGGATGAAGCGTTCATATTTTGGAAATTCGTTGCTGGGTGTTAACTTTTATAACTTGTCGTCAGGTACTAAACTTTAAACTAATAAATATATTGAATATCTGATTACACCATCAGAGGCCGGCCGGGGTGGCCGAGCGGTTCTAGGCGCTAGAGTCTGGAACCGCGCGACTGCTACGGTCGCAGGTTCGAATCCTGCCTCGGGCATGGATGTGTGTGATGTCCTTAGGTTAGTTAGGTTTAAGTAGTTCTAAGTTCTAGGGGACTGATGACCTCAGCAGTTAAGTCCCATAGTGCTCAGAACCATTTGAACCATCAGAATCGTAGTGCAAATAATAGAAATGTACATGTTTCTTTTTGAGGTATCATGATTCATCTGGTTACTATTAATTTATATACGAACTGTGAAATGTCTGCTATTAGGGTTTCACAAAGTGCGCCATTTTTGGCACGCCCTGCGTGTCTCCTTCATCAACACAGCGTCACGATGGAATTCCTAGTCACGCGGCTGGACCGACCGTTGTGCGGCATCACGCGGTTGCTAAGCTACCGTTCGGGACCACATGGTTGCTGCCGGGCCGCGGCTTTGACGAGCGTCCTGTGCGGCCGCCCCAACTCCGAACATATAATATTTCCATGTGCTCAAAACGAAGTGAGCGTGCAGCATGTTAGATTTTGTAAACACATTATACAACATTGTATAGATATGGAGGGACGTGGCAGGGTCAGTAACAAGGTATACAGACAGTTAACAGTTGAGGAAGCCAATCGTGGAGTAACTCTTCTGCATGAGAATCACTCACAGCGATGTCTAGCAAGGGAACTTGGTGTAAGCCAAATACAGTGTCTAAGTTGTGAAAACGGTAGGATGAAAGTCAAACTATTGCTAGACAGTAACGCTCGGGTCGTAGAATGATAACAAAAGCTTTTGAGGTTCGCTAGCTTCGAATTCTTGTATCGAGTAACCGCACAAAAACGGCACGTGAATTACGAGAAGGCTTTCGCCAAGTTACTGGGCTACTGTTAAGTGATCAAACAATCCATAATAGACTACTCGAGAATGAATTTGGGTACAGATGACAGAATAAAGGGTATAGTTTAGCCAGATTACATAAACAAAGGAGACTACGTTTTGCCGGAAGATCACAGACATCGTCAGTTAAGGTGTTGGAGGAAAGTGTCATTCTGCGACGAAACTAGAGTGAACTTACATGGAGACGATGGTCTTATATGGTATGGAGAACTCATGGAGAATCTAATATGGACACTACAGTGTCCCCAGCATCTCTTTTGGAGCAGAGATTATAATATAGTCAGGAGGAATTACAGCGGACACTGGAAGAGAGCGTGGTTGTGATCCACAGAAGGAATAGCAGAGGTCTATCCCGGGGAAAGTACATCGGTGGAATACTTGATCGTAATATTCGACCGCTGGCACAAGATCTTGGGGAAGAATTTCTTCTGATGCACGGTAATGCTCGTGCCCATGTTGAAGCCACAGCGCAAAATTTTCCTCGGCGACACAATATTAACGTTCTTCAGTGGCCAGTGTGTAGTCCCCACCTAAACCCCATAGAGAAAATATGGAGAGTCAGGATTCGTGCAAATCCTTGAGAAGCACTACAGCAGTTACAGGGAGCCTTACTAGAAGAATGCCAAGAAATACCACAGGAGCGGTTCTAGGCGCTACAGTGTGGAACCGCGCGACCGCTACGGTCGCAGGTTCGAATCCTGCCTCGGGCATGGATGTGTGTGATGTCCTTAGGTTAGTTAGGTTTAAGTAGTTCTAAGTTCTAGGGGACTGATGACCTTAGCAGTTAAGTCCCATAGTGCTCAGAGCCAAATACCACAGGATTTCATTCGAAAGCCGATTCGAGGTATGTCGAGAAGCTGTGCTGCCGTTTTTGAAGCAAGAGGGGGCAACACGGGCTACTGATGTGCAACAAATGTAAGAAAACTTAATTTCTTATGTGAAACAAAATCAACTCAGTTTTGTGCTTCTTTGCAGTTTTTTATGGTTCCTTCGGAGATTTGTACCTATACTTGCGCACTACTAAAACTACAGTTCGGTAGTTTTGGTACTCTACATAAATGACGTGGTAAGTGGAAGGATTACCGGTAGTACCGGTAGGATGGGAAAGGAAAGAAACATAAATGAATGTGTAAGAGAGACACTAGGTGCTAAGGACTTCTCTTCGCCACGTAATTAGAACCGCACATCATTCAATAATCATTCAGTGTTACTTCATTACGTATTTTATATCCTTACAGAAAATAAATTCCATTTTATAAGTAATAAAAATTATTTGCTCACGTAATTTTAGTGCTTCTATGTAACCAAAGCAATTACTCTTGACGTAACTACAGTCTACATGCACAAACATAAAAAATGAAATTATTGTTATTATTTTGTATTCAGTAGAAGTTCTTGACCATGATCAAAGGCAAAAGTTTCATATTGTGATTGATAAACGTGAAAGTTACTTTATGAGTAACAGAAACATGTTTTATATAAGTTCGATGACGTATTGAAGCGATGTTAGATATATTTTTGTTCTGTAGTTTTTTTATTTTACCTTTTTGCTAGGAAACTGCATTTTCAAGCGCTCTATGATAAATTTCTATTTTTTTCTTTAATTTTACTAGAACATCTGTCTGTTTCACTCTAGAAGTCAACAATTTTCGAATAAAACCTATATTAAACACTGACGAATGCAATTTTGTTATAAATACTGTTTTTTCTTAAGTAACAGGCAGGAGGATAAATACGTAGAACAAAAATGTTCCGTTGATTACCCTGCCCTTTCCATGTCCTCCCTCAGGCTCTAGACAATCCCTCATTTCCGGTTTTCTGGGGACTATAGTACGACAATAAGCGCATACGTAAAGAAAGCGATCGTTATGAGCCAACACCCAACAGATATGCAACACACCTAACATACAGATAATGCAGGTACGACATTAATCTGTACTAGGGAAGCTCCTGTAGTCTACGCTTACTTATGGTAGTCTTCGGTAGCCTAAGGTACTTTTACAATTCTAGATGTATTCATTTCCATTTGAGACGATGCGGCAAAATTTGTAAAGAAAGTTTATTTTTGTAAAAAGCTATAATTTTGAAAATTACATACATTTAAAATCATGAGAATATTTTTTGAATCGTTTACATAGATTATGACCGCAAAACGATTTTTTGATGCTGAAAGTATGTTATAAATTACCGAGTGTTGAATGGAACCGTGCACCGACCGCAATATAGGAAGCTACAGGCGTTCGACGAATATTAGTTCAAGAAATGATTCGACCAATGTATGTACTCGTATTTATGTCTAATGAAGATTTGCTTAAAATATGCAGCAGTGCCAATACACAAAATGACAATGAGGGCTTCACCGCGTACATTTGGAAACTGGTACCGAAACATCTGCATTGTGGGGCAAAAACTGTTGAAACAGCAGCATATATATATATAGCTGCATGTGTATTCAACGAAGGTTGTTTATCTATTCTAAAGAACATGAACGCGTTAGGAGTCGTCATATTGACGAACAGCAAAATCTTCTCGTACTGTCTGACAGGAAACGCGTGACCGCCGCGGAGCAAGCAATGTTTCAGTTCGTTAAAAGAGGCCGGACTGAAAAAATACAGCACCAAATTCAGAATCAGAGCACGTCTGAGGAAAAAGAAGGATACCTTTACGCTCCTGTGAGAGCAGATTAACCGTAAATTTTGAAACTTTTTTATTTTACTCTAAACTTTAAAAGAGTTTATCTCGAAACAACATTTCTCAGCTCACGAAGCGCTGTAAAGCCTCTACAGATTAACATACACATTTGATTTTTTAATGAAAGATAATTAAATTAAGGGGTTTTTTGCTGTATCTTCTTTTTAATTCGAAGTTTATCCACACGTTTATCCGCAGTTTATCTCGCACGTGCCTCACACTGGCATTGACAAGTAGCGTTAACATTCTATTAATGAATTTTGGTTATGCTGCCGGTGCTTAACTCTCTCAGCACACATAGCTACTGAAAAATTGTCGAATTATGTACAAGGAATACATACTTGGCCTTCAACTCATAAATTCATCGCCAGGAAAGGATGAAGGTATAGTTTTTCCTTCGTTGGTAAATTTTCTTAATTTATGTTAATTCAGAAGCGTTACATAAAACACAATTCTCTTGGAGATGAGTGTTAATTGCACGATCTTCTGCTCTAAGCAGCAGCAACTGATGGATATTTGATGCTTCATCGGTGTGACCACGAACTGCTATTGCCTGCTGACATAAAAAACGGAGGGTCGTTATTATTTTTAGAATCGTCTTGTGAGCATTTTTCATGTCTTGTAAGTTACGTGTTGAGATAAGGGATGACACATTGGTACCTCGTTTCGTACTTGCCAGAGCAGTCACGGACGAACTGCGAAGTCTACATTTTTCCGAACTCTGAACGTTCAGTTGCGCTTTGCCACTGGGAAAATCCATTTCGAACAAGTTCTTTACACAAATCCCTGTCTGCAGAAATAGCAGTTGCTGACGGAACCACCATACTGGAATCAAAAGCGTTTTGCGTACACTAGAGAACACTTCTCCCAATTCTTTGTCGTAATAAATCCAAGAAATTGTGTTTTTTCATCTTTCACGGTATGATATGGCTGACAGTTTCTTGACACTTCTTGCTGATGTACTGGAGCAGCTGGTAGAAGACACATTCTCGGATACCTTGTTTTTTGGCTGAACATGCTTTTCGCTATTATCGGTGTTAGTAATATCCACCTGTGATGATGACGACAAACGTATGACGAATTTACCAGTAGCTACTAGGAAACTGTTCTAATTCGAAAGTAAGTATAAAAGCAATAGCCAAAATTGTGTTTCAGCTTTCCACACCCGTCTAGTAATCGCCCAGCATTTGAATATTGCGAAAATTTTTGCTCGGCGAAGAGGTATCGCTCCACGCATCCCGTCAGTAGACCTCTTCTTTGTACTAGCTATTAATGCGGTATCACTCCTTCAGTCTACAATATCAACCCCCGTATCCTTTAAAGTCATCGTCTCAACAAGCAAAACGACAACAATCCAGTTTACGTGAAAACTATTTCACTCAAATTTTGAACCACGCCGCTGTCATGTATGTGGAAAAAAAATCCACTGAGGTAATCCACAACAATGGGCTTCCTTGTATCTCCGATTATTATTTATTATTGCTCAATATTGGCAAGCAGATATTTTAAAATAACTGTTGTCGAATGGAGTGGGCGTATTTTAGCGTGTCACTTGTAAGGAAACATGAAATCAAGCCGAAAAGGTAGGATTGCATTCACAGTATAGCGCGACTGTTATTCTGAGCAGTGCATTTGACTTGGCCAGAGAAAGGCAAGGAACGGGGGCGTGTGTTGCTTGGTTGCGTTAGCACAAAGACATCTGAAACAAACAGATACGTTTTAGAGGTCAGAAATTTTAACTTCCATCTGAGTGTTTTAATTGCTCATTACTTTTTGGTAAACGCAGGTGAGAAATATTTATTTTGTTTCATTTTTTGCAAAGTAAAAATTCTGTGAGTGCGGCGCACATACAAGATTATGTTTGCGGATGCTCGAGCCCCGGCGCAGCCACGTTCTCGGCATGCATGCGCATCATTGGACCGACATTTTTTGACACTACCCTTAACACGGCTGCATATATGGATATTTTTGATAAATTTTGTGCTCAATTCACTCAATATAAAAGACAACACTGCTTCTTCCAGCAAGATGGAGCAACATGAAACACGTCTAGGGTACCCTGGAATGGATTCATGATAGCAAAGAACTCTCAGCAAATATTTATGGCGACCACGTTCTCCGGATGTAACAATGTGTGATTCTTTCCTGTGGGGACAAATGAAGAGCAAGGTCTATGAATCAAACCCACACACAATACAGACTGAAAGACAACGCCAGCCTGCCACCATAGATATCTGAACTTTACGCCGCTTGTATGTGAGTATACTTAGACGTGCACAACTGTGTATTGATGTTGCACAGGGTCACTTTCAGAATTTTCTGTAAATGTAGTTTTCACTGCGTTTTTCATTGTAAGTAAGTGGGAAGTCCATTTCAGCTCTTAATTTTTGCAATTTTAGTGTATTTTCTTCATACTTACAAGGGGTAGTTTTATCTGCACCACTCTGTGTATAAATATATGTTTAAAGTCTACTCTACTATGTAAAGATAGTTAATGTTTTTACGTTGTTACCAAAAATCTCGAAAAGTTTATGACCGATTTACTTCAAATTTTTACATGGTACTCTAATAAACTTTAAAATTGACTATATATATATATATATATATATATATATATATATATATATATATATATATATATATTAAACAAAATGATTTCAGATTAAATTGCTATCTTGATATCTTAACAGACTTCTAGTGTAGCAGTGTGGCGAGTGGAGAGGTCTGAGAGGAGGATGGTGAGTGCCTATCATTCATTGTCTGTGTGCGTCGGTCGAGGATATGGCCGTGTTTGCAGAGTCGACATCAGGAGTAAACACAAAGGCCGTGAGATGGTCACGACACCAACGTCCACATTTACAAATTTTTATGTTAATACTTTAACGTCCTTTTTCTCTATTTCAGTAATAAATCTACAAGTTTTGTATTTCCGTATTACAAAAAACAAAAATGAGTTGCAATATAGATTTCACATACTTTACAGTAGAGGGAAAAGCTACATAAGCTTTACTCTGTATAATTTTGATCTGTAATTTAAATTGTTTTCATCGTAACATCTGTCCATTTTATTACTTTTACAGATTACTTTTATGAAATGACTGTATGCTTAATACTAAGGAAAAAAATTGCAATGTTAATTTAAATTCTAACGTGAAAAGTCTACATGCTTTTAATAGCACCTAACGGTCGCAGATTGTAATTTTAGGTAGACGACCTGACTGAACTGCACCAATTTATGGTACAGGTGTACATGAGAATTTACGAGGTATAGTGCACCGGTATCCTAAATGTCGTGCGTGGTATGTATTTTTGCAGTACTTGTACAAATACTACTTAAAGGTACTATTTCTAATCTGAAAATCCTGACAATCACGGTGGCCGAAACGCGTGAAGGTGTATGACATTTATAAAAATAAATCGTACCAAGACGAATTATTGTGCTGCAGATACAAGTGACGTTAATTGATACAAGTTTACTGACTATATTGCGTAGAAGTTTCTGATGTAAAGGGCAGAAATCATGTACTGTATTACTGGTTAACGAAATCCTCTCACTGGGCAACATAGAAGATGCTGATATAGATGTGGTAACTACCCACTCCGCTTCAGCTGTATTGAAATAAAAGACAAATGATGTGATTGCCATTTACTTCATCTTAAGAGCAAACAAAGCAGCTGAACTTTGGCCGAAATAATCGGAGTGAAAAGTAAAATTATAAATCACTAGTATCAGAAGATGAACTTGCTGGCAGAATTTGCGTCAGGCTAAGATACACTGGCTTCTCTGTCAAATGGTTCAATCTTTTTTCTGAGAAAGTGAGGGAAATACTCGATAGCTGAATAATGTACAATTGCGCATGCACAAATTTACTTCAAATTCTATCATTTTTTAAAGATAAAAATCTTCAAGAACACCAGTTTGATAGTAGCTTAAGTTTAAAAATTGAGATGTAATGATGTTATTGGATTTCTTAAGTATTATTTTTTATTTCGCTATGGTGCTATCACTGGACTGCCTCTTTAGTGAACGTGTCTCACGTACATTAATACTGACAGAATCACCGTTTAACGATGTAAAATATTGCTATTTTGTAACAGAAAGTCAAATTATGATACCAGATGAGGCATTATAGTAAAGTGCAACCATTTACTAACAAATCTAATTAATTGCTGTAAATTGGATTTTTAATCCTTTTTCTCTGCATCCATTTTCTGGACGTTTTCACTATTTCATCGTTCGTTTGCGGGAAAAAAGACAATAGTTGATTGAGGGTGGTAAAGGCAAAGTGAATCTTTGAATCCATCTGTGAAAAGTTCTGTAACTCTTCATCTCGAAGAATGAATTACGCAAAATATACTGGTACAGTGTACAGTCGAAAGCCTATTTAACAAGTGGAATTTTACTGTTATGCATGCGAAATATCTTTTTACATGTGGAAACCTGCATATATACGGTTTCCGTCTGATTCCAATGATTACGGAATTACCCATTTCTTTGTTTATGTATTTCTTAACTGAATGTTTAAAATCAGACTGAACTATGCGAAGGGAAGTGTGGGATGTACACACTGAAAGCAGGCTACGTAAATAATAATGGATACGCAACTGAAAATTGAGTAGAAATAATACTTAAGACAGTTAAATTTCTTAGTTTAAAAACAGAGGAAGAATATCTTACATTGTAACACAAGGCTAGAGCAGAATACAACTTCAGCCGAAAAGTGAGCCTTGAGTCAAAAATTGCATGCAGTTACCAGGATGTAGCTGCATGCACTGAGACAATAAGAATAAATGAATTATATGAATGTCCTAAAGGCAGTAATTCCGATCTATTGCTATGATGATGATGAACGGCAGCTTAGAAATGTAATACCTTTTCTCAGGAGAAGAATCAGGCCATAGGTTAGCCATTTACATGACAGGGTATTACATAAATCTTAACACACGGAGTCTCGAGTGGCAGCCGGCGGTCACAGCAGAGTCTCACGCCTAACGCCGTGTGTCTGTCTTGGGCTGCCGGCGAAACATCCATCACTAAGCGGGAGGCAGTCAAAGTGTTAAACTAATTTTCTTTCTGTGGGTGGTAGTCGACGCCATTAACGTATTTAAATATATAATAAACCAAAGAAGCAATGATCTTATTTATGTTAGGAAATCCACTTAATCATTGTTCAAAACAGTTTGCAACACACACTCTTTCAATAACCTTGCACATACCTAAACGCTCTTAAGGGGGGTAGGACGGCAAACGGGCCGACTTGGAGCAGGAGAGGCACCACACGACATTTTAATTACCACTGTCTATACTTTTACAAATAAATTCATAAAACTTTGTCAGCATGACCAGGAAGGACACAGGATTCACACTCGTAGCAGTGAAAATACAAAAACAAACAAAATAAATTTCTTTTACATGTGACATTTCATCGTTTTTTTCACTTACTACTGGCTGCATTTTTTGCAGTAGGTACACTTTTCTTTATAAGTAAGAGAGATTATTCGATTAATTTTGCACAGCATACAAAGCGTACTTACAGGTGTATGAAACTCTAGAATTTATTTAAGTTATGAAAAAATGAATGAGATCTTACATTTTAAACTTCATGTCTAGAAAAAACTGAAATCTTATACTTAATTATCTCTATTTTTATCACAGTTTTTAATAGATTTGGAGAATTCTACAGTTTCATACACCTGTAAGTATGGTTTGTATTCTGTGCAAAATTCATCTAATAATCTCTCTTACTTATGAAGAAAAGTGTACCTACAACAACAAATGCACCCAGTAGTAAGTGAAAAAATTATAAAAATTCCACATGTTAAAACAATTATTTCGTTATGTCTTTGAACGTCCACTGCTATGAGTATGAATCCTGAAACCTTCCTAGCCATGCATTTTGTGGATTTATTTGTAAAAGTATACACAGTGGAAATTAAAATGTCCTGTGGTGCCTCTTCTGCTCCAATTCGGGCCGTTTGACCTGCTACCCCCGTTAATGCCACTTTTCAGACCAAGGTGGTTGACTTTATTCTCACCAAAATCCTTCCTTAATTGTAGCAATATTTTCTTTCCATTCTTGTTTTCTCAATGTAATTTACTGATAGAAGGACAGAGGGAACTGGACTCTCCTACCTAAAGTACCCCTCCTGATTCTTGGTTCTGCATTCTCTCCAACTGTAGGGAACCAAGTATAAATAGTAGATTAGGTTTCTACCGCACTGTAGCGGAGTGCGCAAGTCGCCTGCTTGACACGTTACATTTTTTCATAGTGGAAAAGTTTTTACGTTGTGCAAGTTTTTTTTCATTATTTCTCCGAGACACTGGCCGGTGAGCCTTTCAACATAAGTGTTCTTCAACAGCGAGGGTTAACGTTAATGTTTTTTGTTAAATTGTTTCATTTATATGTTTGATTAAAAATCTTTTTGCTTAACAAAATGTAGCAGTTTTTCCGTAAACTGGACACCTTACTTTTTCACGTATAGAGACTGCCTGCGTCAATGCGAACACTTATTGTGTTGGAATTCCATTTCAGATTCAAAGAGGATAATGGGGAAGGTTGATCAAAGAAAGTGTAGTCCTTGTATGATTAAAGTTATTGATGGAATCCAGGAAAAGAATGTTGGAGGATGGTCAGCGAGCAGATTAATGTTGCAACGCTTATGACATGAACTACGCTACACCAGATGAAGCAGCAAAAGAAAAATAGACAGACCTACTATTCTGGGTATAGTTCTCGAAGAAAAGCTGGTTTACTGTTGTCTTGCCATGGAATCTTTTTTTTTTTGGGCTTCCTCTTAATGACTTGCGAAGAATAGCCGTGCAACTGGCAGAGAGAAATATCAATGAACACTCTTTCAAAGGCGAAATTTCTGGGAAAAAGTGGGTTAGTCTTTTTCTTAAACATCACATAACCAAACTGTCAGAAAGAAAGCCTACAGAAACCTCTTATAGCAGGGATCTTGGGTTCAGCAAAGGAAACACAAAGAAAATTTATAACTTCTGGAAGATGCTATATTATACCTACTTTGAAACTACATTGTGTTTTCCCTAATTCAACATCTTTTTCCAGTTTTGTTTGGTGATACTTTTCTTATTTTTAGGAGATGTCGGATTTTGGAAACTACTTTTGAGACTACCTATGTGTAGGGCTTCTGAAAATATTTTTTTTTCATAATAGATTTTAATGTTATTTTCTAAGAGTAAAATGTAAATTGTGAATAATATTATGAAGGAAATATTAGATAACTTTAAATCAAAAACAAAACAGGGGTCCGATTTCTGCCACTTTCCTCCATGAATAGAATTAAATCAAAAACAATTCGTACTAGAGTACTATCATAATCCTCATTTTCTGAAATCTTAATTTCTTGTGTAAATAGTGTTATATAACTTCCAGAAAAAATTAAAAAAAATATTTTTTATGAAAATTGTACTCTGGTAGTAAAGACCTCAATGTTATCAGTGCTAATGAGATGTGTGTAGCAACCTATTGTGTTATCAAACTGGCATTAAAGAAATCAGCGGAAAAATGTAAGAAATTGATCATATTACGAGACATGAGGCATCTATACCAGAGTTGGTTTTTAAATTGTCTCCCGAAAACAATTAAGGCAAATAGTAAAACGATTTCTACTCGCAAACCACAACTATAACAGATATACATCCATACACTACATGTTCATATTTTTGTTTAAGACGTGTAGAACCAGGAACAAATTAATTATAGCTTCAGTATCCTGCTCCAAACCAATATTTCCGGAGGTTTTCCTTGATTGAAAGGCAAATCCTGGCAGTCTGTTTCCATGTATTCTCTATTGGGAATCACTTGTCCCAATTCCAGCTCGCTGGTATCTAGCTGTAAAGATCTCTAGTCTACAATGAGACGAGATCTTGAACAGCCTGCATTGTCTGTCAATAATAATAATAATAATAATAATAATAATAATAATATCAGCTGAAAGGTTATAATCACTTGTGAACATACTTCCATAGCAAATTCAAATTTCTCTTTGTAGAACATTCTGTAGTGATCTGCTCTATGTGGTTCTGCCACTGAGCGGGGCTTCAAAGTAAATTAAAGTAAAACATATAAAAATAAAATTGAATAGTTTAAAATCCTAGAAAATTGTTTAAAACTTAAAAAAGTGTATGGTGAGACCAGAAATAATACGCTGATTGACAAAATATTAAATTATTTTAGAGATCTGCATGGATAGGAGAAGTGAAATCCGGGTTTCACAAGTCTTTTATACATATCCGCAGTTATTAAAATTTTGGAAACGATGTCCCGCCTCCGCGCAGACCTCTAGTTATTTGGACTACCCACAGCCCATACGTGCATCTACCTGTGGTGGCAGCGTTTGCCTGTCTTCCTGCTGCTGCGTCCCCTCTGCACAGAGTCACAAAAGGAGAGGAGTCTGCCGTGCTTCCCGTTATTTTATATGAGACAAGTTAGTCTCATTAACGTTGAAAACTCCCCACCTCGGCTACGGAACACACGGAATATGAAATACTCTCCATGCTGTAACGAGGGGCTATTTTGTTTCCTTGCACCAATAATGATAGAACGGTATGACGATGTAATTGTCAAAAAAATACATTTGTACCATGTTGAAAGACATTCTTAATAAAACATGCCTGTTTGATATGAAGTACTCTTACCGGTTGTGAAACACTCTGTTTCAGGTCAAAAGTTCATGGTGGACACTGCTGACGACATCTTATCGAACAACATACATATTTCTACGCAGTCAACAAATATGGTTGCTACTAGTTACCTCAAATCAGTTATTCAAATCAAGAGAACAGACAGCCTGAACCACATTTAGGGATAATATTGGTTTGACACCGGCTGAGTGCCTAGTGCAATTGTTAATGTGTAGTCGTTCTCATTATATTTTGTGAGCTCTCTTTCTGTGTGAAGCTTTTTGCAACAAAATAATTACAGCACAAAAATCATTCTCGACGCAGCACTAATTAGATTTTATTTTTGTGTCTGAGAACACACTGAGAACAGGCAAAAAATATTTTAATTGGGGAAATTTCAAAATACGCTAGGGGAACGGGTCTGTGTGGTGCATAAAATATACGTAAGCGTATAATTGTTCAGAAAGGATAAACACGAGGAAAAATTGGAGTCGTGATAATAAATAGATGGGGAAAGCGAGAGAAAGTGGATGATATTCGTCGTTTTGGAGGGAGTGATACTTTTGGTGGAGTTGAATTCCAATGAACATTGGAATACGTTAGAAAGTTAGGATTAAGACTTTGCTAGATTAAACTGTAGATGGGGGATCGCTATATTACGTCAGTTATTAGTTTATTTCTTGATTGGTGGAGGATGAGTGGCAGGTATTTGTGCCATGCTAATTTATTATGGGTATTAGAACTACACTGAATTAGTTACCATGACACGAGAGTAGTAAATGACTGGGTGAACACCAAGGAGGGAGAAACTGTATCTAGTTCTTCCTGTAATTACCGTCTGCGTTTTGGTCGGTTTATGTCTAGCAGTACCCACTGGTTGCACTAGCAGGTAATTTGTTTGGGGCGTAGCTGGAGGGACTGTTGGGAGGTAGTTATGAGGGCTACTAACAAACTGCTGTCACTTAACTACGGCAGGCAGATTAGAGGTAATTTAGATTCGAACTACGTGTAAGTAATATACAGTAGCGGAGACGGTGCGATATATGCATTATGATGGCTGCAAGTGTTAAAGGTTCGGCACAGCGTACGCAGTAAGACGGTTGCTGTTTCCGAGATGGACATAGCTTTGAAGTTTCCAAAGAATATTGTATTTTTATAGAGAATCATAGGCAGTTTGCGAGTGAATGAATCGAAAATAGCAGACTTTCCTTCATTAAATTGGTGGCGGCAGACAATAGCGTGTTATACGAGGTGGGCAAGAATTAAGTCTATACTAGTAATTGTTTATAATTTTTGCAACTGTTAACCAGTTTTCATGAAACAAAAAAGCATTTTGTTCCTTACAATGTGGAATTGCAAAAATTCAACATATAAACCACTATCATCTGCCAGTTACGGTGAACGGATGTGAAAGTTTGAGACAGACTTCTGTAGATAATCCAGCGGTACGGGAGTTTTTGGTTTTGTGCAATAAACTTCCCCTTTCGCCCACATCGAGAGGGAGAAAGCGCAGGACATTAGGTCAGAACTCCTCCCTCGCCTTTCAAGGGGGCCACGACGCCTCACCTAGCGTTCTGCAGAATTAGTGTCGAGACACGCAAAGACAGGATACACGAAGCGAGGCGGCGCCCATTATTGCATAAAGATTAGTTCATTGTAATTGTCCGATGTGGATACTGTAACACCTCTTAGCAAAAGACATATTATGTAATAAAGAGAAAGCATTATGTGTCATGCTTTGTTCTTGTATAGAATAATGTACTGTTTTTTTTTATTTAGATAATACCTGTGTCGGCGAGTACTGAAACCGCCACAGACGATACTTATTAAATATCAAACAAAGATAAGAATATGTGATTAGTATAAATAGTCTTCTTGTAGTTACGTGAGCAGGAAGAGCCTGTGACGTTATATTGTACTCTTGCGTAGCATTCTTTTGTCAAGATTGTGAGAGGGACGCCATTAGACATAGCCTTGGAAAGGTGTGTAATAACTTGATTTGTTTAAATGTTTTGAATAGAGTTACTTAGTGAAACCTTACATTATGATTTGTAATAAGCTTGCCTGGTATTTTATCCCATCCCTTTAAGACATTTTCAGTTATTTAAATATTATTCGTGGTGCAGAGCGGCGCTACGAACGAACGAGCCACTGCCACGGCGCATTCAAACTGCATTAAATGAAATCAATCATACCGCAAAGAAGCGGGCAGGTAATAGTGAACAAAAATTATTTCTTTCAGCTTCCGGAATTGCAGAGCAGTGCAGCAGATTTTATGATGTGTTTTACAGGTTGACGCGGGCTGCTGATAATATATTACTAACAGTGCAAAAAGATGATTTACCTCCAAAACATAAAAGAAATCTTGCTGTGCGTAGTTCTGGTCTGGCAAACCTTATAGTAAAAACATCTTTTTCTATGACAATAGTCTCATGTTCTCGTGGTAATTATCGGTGTTTTACTGTTAACAAAAATCCACTGCAAAATTTTGATGTTGAACAATCATTGCGTACTGTAACATCAGTATTGATAACGAAGTAATTTTCTTTAACCTTTTCAATAACTATAAAGTAAGGAAGATATGTTGAACTTTATGGCGAGTTACAGTAACGAAAAAATGTTCCTTTAATAAAAAGCCAGATCCAGAATAATAAGAACATAATATATTTTGTTTTGTTGAAAATTAATGATCCAAAGAAAGTTATAGCACAGCATCACTAAAGGGTATTTCGGGGCTCTTTTTGTAGCAACATATTTTATCTCATATATTAGTTGTTACGCGAGTAATAGTAAAACAAAGCAAATAGTAAAGAGCCAGTGAAAATACAATACCGTGAACATAATTTTCAAGCATACTAAGGTTCTGATCTGGATCCATTGTGTCGCGAATGAGACACTGAACCTCAACTTTCGTGGATGTCATGCCGCACCACACCGTGGCCCTTGGGCGATGTTGGATTTGTTCAGCAACCACCTTCGGATCCTCTGTTGCCCAATAATAACAATTGTGCCCGCCAACAATCGCATCTCCCACCTCTAACATGGAACACGACTTCATCTCACCACAGGATACTGCCGGAAGTATCGGACAAGTCTTCATACCAAGTAAGCATCATCTCCCCAAATTTCGACAGATGAACAGCCTTCCAGCGATAATTCCAATCCTTAATTTGGTTTCCAAGGACGATAATTCAATTCTTTCTTCAGAACAGTTCTGTCTACGTACCGGGTTATGCTGCCCGAGATGATCCTTGTGATTTCTGAGATCTTCGAGTGAATATTTCCTGAACCACACGCACATTTTCCTCTGTTCTAGATGTCGACGGTTGTCCGCTTCTCCTAACGTCTGATACAGAACCCGCCTCCATTAGCTTCGAGTGGCAATTCCTTATTGTCTTTGCACCTACCGAGGCATGAGGTCCTTTCAGACTTCGCCATCATCTTTGTACTTCTACCATTGATCGCCATACTTCGTACCGGGATGCCAGAAGAGCCCACCCACGCAAGGTTAGACGTTGCGCCATCGTCCGCCACTAATATCTGCAATGATGTAAATGAGATATAATGTAATAAATTCTATCATTTTAAGGGACTGAATTTTTTTTTGTTTCATAAAAATTAGTTAAGTATTAAAAAAGTTATAAACGGTTTTCAAGAGGTATGTGTGGTAATCGAGAGAGATGTTTAAGTGGAAAGTACTGTTCCGAAAAAAATGTGAAACACTCTAACTAAATTGTTAGTGGATACGTTGGGAACACATAACACCAAGGTAAACACTGAGTTTAGGATTCTCATGAGCATTGTTCTTTCTATGTGTGCCAGGAAAACATTTATGAAGTCATCGACAAACTCAATATCTTCAGACAGAAACCATTTAGTTTTAACACTGCATTTCAGTGATGCAAATTTTGAAGTATAATATCTTAAATTATTAAACTAACAGTGTATTTGCTCAAGGTTTCAACTAATTTCATCAGTGTTACTTTTACCACTTCCTACGATATCAGTGGTTTGGATTGCCCTGACCTCACATTACGCCGTAAAACGTACACACAACATTTCGGGAAATGGATTGGCCCTGTGGTGGAGAGGTACCATCATTGCCTGGTAATCAAAACATCCTGGATCCGAGCCCATCCACTACTTAAACTTAGAATAAAACTTTTAGCAAAATCGGCTGAAGACTTCTGGTAAAAGGAAAAGAAGGTGAAGACGCGGACAACCTCTCAAGGCAACCTTTTGACCTTGGGGTGCGAAACTGCCTTTAGAAGGTGGAAAATAAGTAATGATCAACAGCATGAGGATTTACAAGGGAACACAAACCAATGAATTAAAGACACATAACGTGTGACTGCAGGATTTATAGCCTTTAACTGTAAAAAGTATCGTGACGATACCTCTAGTAACAAAAGATTCCGTATTAGTCCCACATACGGATCTCCAAGAAGGTACTTTTGAGAGAAGGTAACAAAGATAAAATGACCATCGGAAGTGTGGCATTCAATGAGTCGGAGCATGGAATATCAGAAGTTTGAACGTGGTTGGGGAATCCGGAAAATCTGAAAAACGAAATGCGAAGGTTCAGTATACATGTAGAGGCGGTCGGCGAAGTAAAATGGAAGGAAGATAAGGATTTCTAATAAATCAAATATGGAGTAATAACAACTACACTAGTAAATGGGATAACGGAAGTAGCATAGTAGACAGGGCAGAGAAAGAGTTACTGTGAATAGTTCGGTGATAACGCAGTTGGCAGAATCGACATTAACCGAAAGCTATGTAGACAAGTCAACGTCAAAAGCAGCTGATGAAGAGGTAGAGGAAGTATATGAGGACAATGAATAGGAAAAGTCCCGGAATAGTTGGAATGTTCCAGCAGTTTTACGTCATAGACGTTTTGAAATCAAAATTTTCGGTAGCGAGGCATACCCAGGAGCAGGCGTAGACTTGGAACAGACTTTAGTAATGACGAAGAGTAGTATGGAGTTTAAGAAACTGGTCCGGAAGAATAAATGTGGAAAGAAGTGGGGTACTCAACTGCTGAGGAATGATGAGACGCCTTTGAAGTCCTGTAAGGTTGTAGATATCGTGATAGCGGTTACCAAAGCAGGCTGTTCAGTTGAGGGACGGACATGTCATAAAAGGGTGATCACAGAAGTTAAACAGACACACGTAAGTAACATAGGTTCAAGGAAGGTGTCAACGAAAGCACCTTGGGGAACGGAAGAAATTTCTTAATTAATCGTCGCAAAGAAGAAGTACAAAAATGTTCAGGGAAAGACAGGAAATCATTTATATAAGTCACGTGGGAGCGAAATAAACAGGAAGTGCAGGGAAGGGGAGGCGAAATGTCTCGGAGGAAATGTAAAAAAACCGAAGGACTGATTCAGAATGAGTGAAAACAATCTTCTGTGACATCAAAAGCTACGGCGGCAGCTTCAAGAGTGGAAAATGAATTCCAATGTTAAACGCAGATGAGATACCGAATAGGTGGAAAGAGTATACTGGGGGCCTCTCTGGGAGGGAGAACTTGCCTGATGAAGTGATAGAAGAACTATGAGTCGAGATGGAACACGTAGGGCGTCCAGTATTAAGGTCAGAATTTAACTGACCTTTGAAAGCTGTTATATCAAATAAAGCAAATAGGATGAAAAATATTCCTTTGGAATTTCTAAAATCATTGGAAAAATGGCAACCAAATGACTATTCAAGTCGGTATAAAGAATCTATGAGAGTGGAGTCACACGATCAGACATTCTAAAAATATCGTCCACACATTTCCGAAGGCAGCAAGAGCAAGCATCCAAGCCGCTGACAAGAATAATATATAGAAGAATGGGAAAGAAAACTGAGGTCTGTTAGATGATAATCACTTTGGCCTTAGAAAAAATACCGGCACCATATAGACTGTTCCACGTTGATCCTGATATTGGAAGTGAGACTTGAGAGTAATCAAGACACTTTCATGGGATTTGTCGACCTTGAAAGAGCCTCCGAGAATGTGAAATGGTGCCGGCCGAAGTGGCCGTGCGGTTAAAGGCGCTGCAGTCTGGAACCGCAAGACCGCTACGTCGCAGGTTCGAATCCTGCCTCGGGCATGGATGTTTGTGATGTCCTTAGGTTAGTTAGGTTTAACTAGTTCTAAGTTCTAGGGGACTAATGACCTCAGCAGTTGAGTCCCATAGTGCTCAGAGCCATTTGAACCATTTGTGAAATGGTGTAAGGTACAGGAAAGACGGGTTTTTACATAATATGTACAAGCACCAAGAGAGAACAATAATACTGAAAACCAAGAATGAAGTGCTCGCATTAAAAAGGGTGTAACACAGGAATCCAATCTGTAGCCCCTATTGTTCAGCCTTTACGTCGAAGAAGCAATGATCTAAATAGAAGAAAGATTCAAGAGTGTGATTAAAATTCAGATAACGGATATCAACGATAACAGTCACTGATGACATTGCTATCCCCAGTGAAAGTGAAGAGGAATTACAGGAGCTGTTGAATGGAATGAATGGTCTAATGAATACACAATATGAAATGAGAGTATACCGAAGCAAGACGAAAGTAATGAGGAGCAGTAGAAACGAGAATAGCGAGAAACCTAATATAGAAATTGGTGACCACGAGGTAGACGAAATGAAGGAATTATGCCACCTTAGAAGCAAAGTAGTACATGGCGGACGAAGCAAAGGGGTCTTTAAAAGCCGATTATCTCACTCAAAGGTGTTATTAATGACTAACTGAAGTCTACTAGTATAAAACACAGGCTTTAATTTAAGGAATAAATTTCTGAGACTATACGTTTGGAGCTCAGCACTGTGTTGTGGCGAATCAAGACTGTTTGGAAAACCGAAATATAAGAGAAGGATGTTAGAAATTAGCTAGACCGACAAGGTAAGGCATAAGGACGTTCCTTGAAGAATCGGCGAAGAAAGGGATATATGGAAAACAAGTGACAAGAAGACTGGACAGGATGGAATTACATCTGTTAAGGCATCACGGAATAATTTACGAGGTACTGGAGGAATCTGTCGAAAAAAGTTATACATAGAGATTGTGATATACCGAATAGATTAAGAACATTGGTTGCAAGTTCTACTCTGAGATGAAGAGGTTAACACAGTTGAGGTATTCGTGGCGGGCCGCATCAAACGAGACTGATGACTGAAAAAAGATGTAGCGACTAGGCACGACACTATGTGATCAAAAGTATCCGAACATACCCCAAAAACATAAGTTTTTCACATTAGGTGTATTGTGCTGCCATCTACTGCCAGGTGCTCCGTATCAGCGACCTCAGTAGTCATTAGACATCGTGAGAGAGCAGAATGGAGCGCTCCGCGGAACTCACGGACATCGAACGTGGTCAGGTGATTGGGTGTCAGTCGTGTCATACATATGTACGCGAGATTACCACACTCCTAAACACCCCTAGGTCCACTGTTTCCGATGTGATGGTGAAGCGGAAACGTGAAGGGACACCTACAGCACAAAAGCATACAGGCCCACCTCATCTGTTGACTGATAGAGACCGCCGACAATTGAAGGGAGTTGTAACGTGTAATAGGCAAACATCTATCCAGACCATCACACAGGAATTCCAAACTGCATCAGGATACGCTGCAAGTACTATGACAGTTAGGCGGGAGGTGAGAAAACTTGGATTTCATGCTCGAGCGGCTGCTCATAAGCCACACATCACGACGGTAAATGGCAAACGACACCTCGCTTGGTGTAAGGAGCGATTGAACAGTGGGAACACGTTGTGTGGAGTGGCGAATCACGGTGCACAATGTGGCGATCCGATGTCAGGGTGTGGGTATGGCAAATGCCCGGTGAACCTTATCTGCCAACGTGTGTAGTGCCAACAGTTCGAAGGCTGTGATGTTATGGTTTGCTCGTGTTTTTCATGGAGGGGACTTGACCCCTTGTTGTTTTGCGTGGCGCTGTCACAGATCAGGCATAGATTGATGTTTTGGCTGGCTCTGAGCACTATGCGACTCAACTGCTGAGGTCATCAGTCGCCTAGAACTTAGAACTAATTAAACCTAACTAACCTAAGGACATCACACACATCCATGCCCGAGGCAGGATTCGAACCCGCGACCGTAGCGCCTTTAACCGCACGGCCACACCGGCCGGCTGATTGATGTTTTAAGCACCATCTTGCTTCCCACTGTTGAAGAGCAATTCGGGGATGGCGATTGCATCTTTCAACACGATCGAGTATCTGTTCATAATGCACGGCCTGTGGCGGAATGGTTACACGACAATAACATTCCTTTAATAGACTGGCCTGCAGCCAGTCCTGACCTGAATCCTATAGAACACCTTTGGGATGTTTTGGAACGCCGACTTCGTGCCAGACTTCACCGACTGACATCGATACCTCTCCTTAGTGCAGCACTACGTGAAGAATTGGCTGCCATTCCCCAAGAAACCTTCCAGTAAGTAACTGAACGTATGCCTGAGAGAGTGGAAGCTGTGATCAGGGCTAAAAGTGGACCAACATAATATTGAATTCCAGCATTACCGATAGAGGGCGCCACGAACTTGAAAGTCGTTTTCAGCCAGGTGTCCAGATACTTTTGTCACATAGTGTTTTTACTCCGCATTCAGGCTGTATCGTGCGACGTCGACCAGACGCCCTGTCAACATGCAGCAATGGCATCGCTGGATGTTGTATGAACGTGGATTAAGTCAGCACACAACTCCGCTGGCCGTTGTCAGCATTCCAGATCTTTGAGTCGCTGTATCTCCTTCAAGTAGCTCGTCACTTGCCATCAAAATGGTTCAAATGGCTCTAACCACTATGGGACTTAACATCTGAGGTCATCAGTCCCCTAGACTTAGAACTACTTAAACCTAACTAACCTAAGGACATCACACACATCCATGCCCGAGGCAGGATTCGACCTGCGACCGTAGCAGCAGCGCGGTTCCGGACTAAAGCGCCTAGAACCGCTCGGCCACAGCGGCCGGCACTTGCCATCAAGAGAGGGAGTGCAATCATTCCAGCAAACGTACATGATGTGGGAACATTGCATTTTGAAGATGTTTATTGAGGGTAAATTATATTTTAATACCCTATCACAACGTGCCCCTTTTCGTAAAATGGGACTTCCCTGTTTAACAGTAACAATATTGGGCGATTCAAGTGGATGGTTGGTCGATTTACCGTGAACAGTTTTTGTGACTTCATTTAAACCACTAATGGCAAGTTCGTAGGATTGGTGGTGTTGGTTACATTCTGCGGCCAGTGCGGTCTCTTAGTTTGATCCCAATGTTTCATTCTATGACGTCAACTGAAGTCCATTGTTCTCCTGCAACCTTTTCTACTGCTACAGCTGAGACCGGGGGAAGAAATCCTTTTGTTGTTTAATTCGGTATTCTAATCTATCTCTTTTGTTCATCATCGTAAATACAGGATGCAACAAAAAAGTGTGGGTGAACTTCCAGCAGACGTTCCTAACAGTTCGAGGACAAAAATGTGTTACACGCACATGGGTCCGGAAACACTTCATCTCCACGTTAGAGCTCAGTTTCTACAATTGTTGAACTCATTAATCGTTGGAAACCCAGAGGATAAGACCGGATCACCACAGTATGCAACACGTTCGTAAATACAACAACTGCCACCGTCATATCTTAGCAAATGATTTGGCAGAGAACCCGAGAAAATCCTAGTCGCATGTAAAATCGCTAAACGGGTGTAAGGCTTTGATTCAGTTCCTGTTGACCAATCTGGTGTGGCAGTTGAAGAAAGCAAAATGAAAGCCCAAGTTTCAAATTTCACGTTGAAGAAACAGTTCACACGGGAGTATCGTACAAACATTCCGTCATTTGACCATCGGACGCACTTCCATCTGGACGACATACTAATAAGCATCCCTGGCGTAGAGCAAAAACTGAAAGATTTGAAAAAAGTAAATTACCAGGTCCAGCTGGAATCCCAGTTCGGTTTTACAAAGAGTACTCTATGGCTCTAGCCCTTTACGTAGCTTGCATTTATCGTCAATCTCTCGTCAAGCACGAAGACTCAAGCAATTGGAAAAAAGCGCATGAAACTCCAGTATATAAGAAGGGTAAAAGAACGAACTCACAAAATTACAGACCAATATCCTTAAGTTCAGCTTGATGCAGAATCCTTGAACATATTCTCAGTTCGAATTTATTAAACTCTCTTGAGACTGGGAGGCTTATGTCCACGGATCAGCCTGGTTTCACAAAGCGTTACTGGTGCGAAACTCAGCTTATCCTTTTCTCACTTAATGTACTGCGAACTATGGATAAAGGGTAACAGGCAGAGTCCATATTTCTAGATTTCCCGAAGGAATTTGATGTGATGCCCCATTGGAGGCTTTTAACGAAAGTACGAGCATATGGAGAAAGTTCACAGATATGCGAGACTTTTTAAGTAATAGAACTCAGTATGTTGTCCTCGACGGCGACTGTTCATCAGGGACAAGGTTACGGTCAGAAATGCCTCAGGGCAGTGTGACGGGACCGCCGATTTTCTCTACATAAGTAAATGATCTGGTGGACAGGGCGGGGAGCAATCAGCGGTCGAATGCTGATCAGGCCGTGGTTAACAGTAAGGTATCAACGGTGAGTGACAGTACGAAGATACGAGACAACTTAAACAAAATTTCTAGTTGGTGTGATGAATGGCAGATAGCTCTAAATGTGGAAAAATGTAAGTTAATGCGGATGAGTCGAAGAACAAACCTGTGAGATTCAGATACATACGGTATTAGTAGTGTCCTCCTTGACAAAGTGAAGTCGTTTAATATATGAGCGTAATGTTGCAAAGCGATATGAAATGGGACGAACATGTGGGAACTATGGTAGGGAAGGTGAATGGTCGACATCGGTTTATTCGGAGAATTTTAGGAAAATGTAGTTCACATCTAAAGGAGACCGCATATACGACGCTGGTGCGACCTGTTCTTGAGTACTGTTCGAGTGTCTGGGATCCGTGCCAGATCGGACTGAGGGAGGACATCGAGGCAGTTCAGAGGCGGGCTGTTATATCTGTTACTGGTAGGTTCGAACAACACGTAAGTATTACGGAGATGCTTCGGTAAGTCAAATAGGAATCCCTGGAGGGAAGGCGAAGCTATTTTCGAGGAACACTAATGAGAAAATTTAGAGAACCGGCATTTGAAGCTGACTTCCGAACGATTCTATTGCCGCCAACATACATTGCACGTAAGGACCATGAAGATAAGATCAGAGAAATTAGGGCTCATACGGAGGCACATAGATAGTCGTTTTTCCCTCTCTCTATTTGCGAGTGGAACAGGGAAGGTAATTGACTAGTAGTGGTACAGGGTACCCTCTGCCACACACCGAACGGTGGTTTGCGGAGTATCTATGTAGATGTAAATGTAAATGTAAATGAAATGTTCTGAATTCCCTCCGTTATCAAGGATACGTCCATAAACCCCCTTCGCATTGAATCCCTGATGCTCTAATGTATTCCTACAGAACTGTGTGTTGTTAAACAGCGTTCCAGCCCGCCGCTGTGGCCGAAAGGTTCTAGGCGCTTCAGTCCGGAACCTCGCTGCTGCTGCGGTCGCAGGTTCAAATCCTGCCTCGGGCATGGATGTCTGTGAAGTCCTTAGGTTAGGTAGATTTAAGTAGTTCTAAGTCTAGGGGACTGATGACCTCAGATGTTAAGTCCCAAAGTGCTCAGAGCCATTTAACATCCTTCCACAATACAGACATGACGACATTTTACATCATCTACCGGCGATCGGTACACAAGAGTTTTCAAATGCCCCCACATTTAAATGTCTTGTGGGTCTACGTTTGTAGACCGTGGAGGCCAAGGAGCTGGTCCAGCTCTAACTACCCATGTGCCACGGAAATATATATTCAGAATGTTAACACTGAATGAGGAGCCACTCGACCGTGAGTGAAGTAGATGTTTTGTCGCACTGGTAAAGGCGCCAGTTCTAGCGGAACAGTTAGGACAGTTTCTAAAAAGGCACGGTAATTTTCTCCGTTGAACCTGGGCGGAAAAACATGAGGCTCTAACAGTCACCAACAGTACCGGCTCAGACTTAGACAGAAAACCTTTCTTGATGATGTGACTGCGCAATTTCCTGAGGATTCTCCTCAGATAACCAAAAATTTACAAGCTGATTGCTGTGAAAGGAAGCTTCATCTGTGATCAGCAGAGTTAGACTGAAGTGATAGTTGACACGCTGTTGGATGAACCAATCGTAGAAGGGTACCCGGGCAGGGCAATCAGTTCCTGATAGTGCCTGTACACGCTCTACATCGTACGCATGCGGCAGGTACTCATGTAGCATTCTACGGACAACCATGTGGTCAACATTACTTGTTGCAGTTAACTGTCCAATATTGACTTTTGGGTTGTCGTCAACTGCGCGTTAAGTTCCTCCTCCAGGCCAGATACCCTCGTTCTTCTAGGCGTCCCCCACTCCCAAGTAGCTGGCTTATACGCAGACGTCCTCCTTTCGGGGCATTGCCTTTATTGAAATTACTCCCGATATAAACGTTGAGCGCCACGGCAATTATCACCAGTTAATCCGGACCGCAATGGACATTCCTCAACTCTGTGTTTGAGTACACTTCCACCGCACTATACCGTGTTACGTAATAAGTGAGTGGAAGGGCTAGGTTGAGGTGTGTGCTATAACATTTCTTCAAAACGCATTACACATTTATTCAAAAAATTCCCATTAAAATACAACAACAATATTCAACTCACAACTTCCTCAGCAATTACAAATTAATTTATGAAAGGCAAGATAATGAAACAAATCTGATAAAAGTTTCATAAATCCCACGTTATACATGAATGAAAAAATACTACTGTTACATGAATAACACGAAGCCTCGACAAAGTAAAAAAAGTATTTCCTTTTTACACAGACAACTATTCACATTCATATAGTTAATAAGTTCCTTAGGGTATTTTCGTTCCGTTGTTACAACTACTAAAAAATACTTGTCTTTTCTCATCAGATTCGTTTCGCTTTATTGAGGTAAAGCCTCATCAGTGGTCTGTAATAAAAGATATTTACAATTTGATTTGTTTTTAAGATCGAAAAACAGTTCGTTAACAGTTTGTTGGTTTTTACTTACGGTAATTTCTGCTTGGTTTCTTGCCTAAATCAGGACATGCCATCCGCTAGCACATCATTTGTTTCTTTCTTTATTAGATACTGATACTTCTAATATAATTTTTCTCTGCTTTGCACAAATAAGCATTTTTTTGCGTTTTACACAGGACACTTCTTCAAACACAACTGTTTACACGCTGAGTGTGTATTGTGTTTTGTAATGTTGCCAACATCGGCACTAGTTTGTATTTGACTAACACTTTTCTTAAAGTTAATTATATATGTGTTATTCTATTTACTTATGTTGCTGTGTATTTATGCACTGTATGAGAGTAATGAGGGAGTGGTGATGGAGTGAATTTTTTTTTTTTTTTGTGAGTAGGGGAGAGACGAGGGAGGAAAAAAGATGAGTGGACGTTAGTGGATAGTAGTGATGGAGAGTGAGTTGGAGGAAAAGGTGAAAGCAAGAAGTGAAATGAAATTGGAGGAGGGGTGGTTGTGCGGGAGAGGGTGGAGGATGGAAAAGGCCCTAATGCTTTTCGCGTGATCCTCAATTATTTTATATTGTGTTCGTTTTCCAATATCTTTTTGATGTTTGAGCAACTGTTTATGTTGTGTTATTGATTTGCGTATGTGGAAATTTTCTTGTAAAGGGAGAAAGTGTCTGTCTTTACTGATTCTTACGATGTTCATAGATTTCTCAATAGTGCGTGGTCTGTCGTATTACTGCTTTAGTCTGCGAGTGTTGAATGGTTTTTATTGTAGTTCAATACTCAGATGTTTCCTTTATACCTTGTGTCAAATGTCCTGCCAGTCATACCAATGCATATTTTTTCACAAAATATGCAACTGACATGATAGATGCCATATGGTCAGTATCTGCCTAGTTTTAATTTCAGTTTAGGAATGTGCTTTTATACGGAGTTATTTGTTTTTTAAGCAATGTTTATGCCCTTTTTTAAAAAATGATGCTTATTTTCTGTATGAATTTGTTGTGGTAGGTCATTGTATGCAGATCGTCTAAAATAGGAATACCACAGACCAAGCACCGTTGAGACAGATATGAACATCATATGAATCAGTAACGACAGACACCTCCTCCCGTTGCAAGAGAATTTCCACATACAAAAGGCATTAACACAAAATGATCGGTGCTCAATGACCAAATTAATGTTGGAAATCAGACGTTATATGAAATAATTGAAGAAAGCACATGAAAAACGAAAGGGCTTTTTCCGCCCTTCACCCTATCCCACCCAGCACCCCCCTTTCCTCCCTTCCATCGCCCCAATTTAATTTCACTGGTTGCTCCTCACCTTTACCTCCAATTCATTTTCTGTCACTACTCTCCACTTATGTCCAATCATCTATGCTTCTTCCCCCGCCGCCCCCCCTTCTTACAAAATGACACTCCATCACTATTCCTTCATTACTCTTACATAGTATATAAATACAAAGCAACATTATTAAATAGAATAATACACATATAACTAACTACAAAAGAAAGTACAGTCAAGACAAACTAGTGGCAATGTTGGTAACACTACAAAACAATACACACTTAGAAGAATAAAAATAAACAGTAAACAGTGGTATACGAAAAAGAGTGCTGTGTAAACCGTAAAAGAATGAATAGTTGTGCAAAGCAGTGAAAAATTTGATTAGAAGTATCAGTGTCTAATGAAGAAGGAAACCAAAGAAGTGCTAGCAGACGCCAATTCCTGATGCAGGCGAGCATCCAAGCAAAAATTACCGTTAGTAAAAACCAACAAATTGTGAACAAACTGTTTTTCGATCTTAAAAACAAATCAAATTGTAAATATCTTTCATTACAGACCACTGAAGATGCCTTACCTCAATAAATCGAATCGCGTCTGGTGAAAAAAACACCCATTTTATTGTAGTTGTAACGACCGAACGAAAATACCCTCAGGAATTGTAAAGCAGCTACGAACAATAAGACCACACAAATGAAGAATTACAATTAATAAAACATACATGCAACGGAGAAAAAAAACGGCAATAGGTCGCGAAATTCGTCGCTTTATTATAGCAGACCTAATTTCACCTGTTACGTAGTCATCTTCAGAGCATATAACAACAGGCGACATTAGTCCAAAGTGCCACGTAGTAAACAGTATTGGTTACTGTATTTAGGATATAGGTGTCTAACATGAACTCATGAAGTTAGACTCCTATATGCTCTTCCGTGACCGATATTGTTTATTACGTGACATTTTGGACTAATGTCACCTGCTGTTATAGGCACTGAAGGTGACTGTTTAATAGTTGAAATCTAGATCTGCTGTAATAAAACGATGAATTTCGCTATCGATTGCTGTTCTTTTCTCCATTGTCTATGTTCAACGGTCGCCAACGGCCTTGCCGCAGTGGTAACACCCGTTCCCGACAGATCACCGAAGTTAATCGCTGTTGGGCTGGGCTAGCACTTGGATGGGTGACCATCCCGTCTGCCGAGCGCTGTTGGCAAGCGGGGTGCACTCAGCCCTTGTGAGGCAAACTGAGGAGCTATTTGATTGAGAAGTAGCGGCTCCGGTCTCGGAAACTGACACGGCCGGGAGAGCGGTGTGATGACCACTTGCCCCTCCGTCTCTGCATCCCTTGGCGCCTTTGAGCTGAGGATGACACGGCGGCCGGTCAGTACCGTTGGGTCTTCATGGCCTCTTCGGGAAGAGTTTTTTAGTTTATATTCAATGGTCGGTGCGCGCAAGAAGATTACATTGAATCCAATCCGATTAAAATTTATATGTGTTATAAGATGTCCCCCAAACAGAGCTCCAATTAAATACAGCAACCAAAGAGACTGGATCCACTGCAGTAAACTTATCTTAGGCCATCCACACCAACTGTTTTGTGAATCACAACCAGAGTCTTTTCTGAATGACACATAACCCGCCCAGCACTTCTGCACATGCATCGAGGTACGCCCGGGTTCACAACTCAGAACAGACGGCCACGCATGTGACACTGATCACCCGATGGTAGAGGGCGCCGTTGATGACACAGAGCCAGCAGAAACAAACATGTCAAGCAAGAACTCCAGAGGGGTGGACTCCTTCTATGGCCGCTGCAGGCGCAAAAGCAGGTGGCGTTAAGAGAATTCGTGTCGTCACTCACAAGGGAACCTCCCCATCGCACCCCCCCCCCCTCAGATTTAGTTATAAGTTGGTACAATCGAGAAAACAGGAAGAAGTTGTGTGGAACTATGAAAAAAATAAACAAAATATACAAACTGAGTAGTCCATGTGCAAGATAGGCAACCACAAGGAGCGTGTGAGCTCTGGAGCGCCGTGGTCCCGTGGTTAGCGTGAGCAGCTGTGGACCGAGAGGTCCTTGGTTCAAATCCTCCCTCGAGTGAGAAGTTTACTTTTTTTTATTTTCACAAAGTTATGACCTGTCCGTTCGTTCACTGACGTCTCTGTTCACTGTAATAAGTTTAGTGTCTGTGTTTTGCGACCGCACCGCAAAACCGTGCGATTGTCATTGAAGTCGCGAGCTATATTTGCTGGATTCATATTGCCCACGGAATACATCTCACGTATTTAATGCACTCTCGTCCAAAGCAGCGAACAGTCAACTGCCAGCCAGGGAGCCTCGTTAGCAGGAATACTCTCTCCTCTGTGCGCTGTAGTCGACTGACGTCGTGTGTTTCGATGTTTGTTTAGGTGTAGCGTCCCCATACTACGGCGCAGTTACCTCGGATCGGACGGACAGATAATAATTGTCTAAAAATAAAAAATTAAACTTTTCACTCGAGGGAAGACTTGAACCAAGGACCTCTCAGTCAGCAGCTGGTCACGCTAACCACGGGACCACGGCGCTCCTGAGCTCGCACTGTCCTTGATGTTGTCTGTCTAGCGCATGGACTACTCAGTTTGTATATTTTGCTTATTTTTTTCATAGTTCCACACAACTTCTTCCTGTTTTCTCGATTGATTTGTGTTCAGTTTTTCAAGGCCTATCCACTGTGCCAACTTATAACTAAATCTGAGAAGGGTGCGATGGGGAGGTTCCCTTGTCAGCAACAGATGGCACACAGCTTCGTCTAGGAAGCGCCACAACCGCATTGCCCACATCGTCCCAAGAGCGCTATAAGCAGAGTTCGAATGCACCGCAATTGTGGCGACTTTTGAGTCGGGACACACTGCCTGCCGAAACAGAAAACTGAGGCGAGGGACGATGTAGCTGAAAGAACTTTTACTTGTACATCTGTACTCCTTGTCAGCTCCTCTTCTCAGATCACAGCATATGTATATTACCTCCGATAAGTTTACACAAGACAGAGTTAGAGGCATCCTTTCAAATTGTGGTGTAAGCTGTGGTATATATGTTCTGAAAATCACATTCTAAGAAAAAAAAGAAAAAAAACGACCCATCACGAAGAAATTATCTGAATGGGATGGAAATCAACAGATGATTACAATTTCAGAAAAATAGGATGATTTATTCAAGAGAAGGAGCTCCACAAATTGAGCGAGTCAATAATGCGTTGGTCCACCTTTGGCTCTTAAGCAAGCAGTTATTCGGCTTTTATTGGCATTGACTGACAGATATGTTCGATGTCCTCGTGTCCTCATGATATAGTGCCAAATTGCGGCCAAATGCCGCGTTAGATCGTCAAAATCCCTAGCTGGTCGGAGGGCCCCGCCCATAATGCTCCAAACATTCTCAATCGGGGTGAGATCCAGTGACATTCCTGGCCAAGGGAGGGTTTGGAAAGAAAGAAAGTAAGCTGTAAAAACCTTCCGCTTGTGCGGGCGGGCATGATTTTGCTGAAATGTAAGCCCAGGATGGATTGCCATGAATGGCAACAAAACGAGGGGTACCGCAGATGAAAACCAAAGGGATCCTACTATGAAAGGAAGTGACACCCCAGACCATCTCTCCTGATTGTCGGGCCGTGTCGTATGGTGGGCGACAGTCAGGTTGGTATCCAACCGCTCAATTAGAAGCGGGGTCATCACTTAAGACAGTTTTTTTCCAGTCAATGAAATTCCAGGTCGAAGACGTGTCTGGAGAAGCCCCACACAGCACAGGGTTTGCAACCTGACTATTGCCCATCATACGGCAACGCTAAGTTGCCATTGGTTGACGGCAGGCAATTTGAAATGTTCTGTTAATGAGTTTGCTATGAAGGATACTTGGCTTTCGTTGTCTAACACTCGTCGACTAAGCTTACTTAGTGTGGTTGATCTTACGATATGCACCTGAGCTGTTCTCAGGAATGTGAAGGTTGGGATAGTTGCGTCAGTTTTACTAACAGAAGCGACGTTGCTATGTGCTGATGGGGTCTTACACGCCGTACCTTCGACGCATATCGAAGTTAGCACAAATTGCTTTACACTTCTTCCCGCAGTATGGCACCATATCCTCCGTTTATGCAACAAAAAAAAAATCTGCTGGTACTTTTCAGCTTTTTTTTCGTTCAGTGAAGTTAGTAATTTTACTACTTTATTGAGTCGAATGGCCACATTCTACGTAAAAGACGCAAAATGGATAGTAATTTTTTACGGACGTGGAGGCTTGCAGCTGTGGGACTGTGAGTCAACGTTTTATTGTCACAGAGGATCTTCTGTGAAGCAAGCGCTGCCACTATTTTGGCCTTTATAATCGTTCGGCTTGAGTGGCACCACTTCAGAATGGACAACCTCTGGGCCTAGAAGTTGTCCCCACCCCAGCGCATAAAAAGAAGCGGGATATGTCAGGTTGGCTGCGGAGTGTTTTACTGGCGGAGCCACACCTCCTATACAATCAAACTAACGGAGAGACCATCTCCAGCCAACTCTGATACAGGTCCTTGTTGATGCCGTTTGCTTATGGATCGTTCGTGAAAACTGGTGAGGAAGTCTGCCACCATCTTAGCTAGCAGCATGCTGTTGTAGCCTCCTTCACGTTGGTGTCAGGTGTATATAACCATGGCAGGGAACTTGACGCGTCGGGAGAGAATGCACACGACTACGTTGGTCGCTGAAACTACACATATGTGTCGTCTTCAAATGGTTCAAATGGCTCTGAGCACTATGGGACTTAACATCTATGGTCATCAGTCCCCTAGAACTTAGAACTACTTAAACCTAACTAACCTAAGGACATCACACAACACCCAGTCATCACGAGGCAGAGAAAATCCCTGACCCCGCCGGGAATCTGTGTCGTCTTCCGTGCGGACCATCACAACCCGTTGCTACCTTGATAAGAAGTACCACATATTCGTTCTTTGCATTCGTATCTCATTAAACGTCATGCTCAATGTCTTCCTTCTTTTTTTCACAACTGTTTCCCGTGATTTTTGTCTATTAGAACTACACAGGGTCAGGACGAACTTTTCACACAGTTTGTATTCTCCTTTATAATTCATAACCTCGCAGGCGACAGGCTATTACCACAGGCACCCCATCGTTGTGGATTGGTGCTGTCTTTCTCTGTATGGCTGCCTCGCAGTTCATTAGTCTTTATGGTTTAATATAAACAAAAATTAATTCACTCTTGGCCTCCCTGTAAGATGGTTTATCATAAGATTGTACTGATTCATGTCATTTTGATACAGTTATCGCATGTGTTTAAGAAAATATGTTACCTCATGGACCACACAATACGATTTGGCAAAAGTAAGGTACTTCCCTTGGTCAGGATGGATGCAAGTCTAGTTTAGGTCAGGCATATCCAGAGCTAGAAGTCATGGCACTATTAAATTCTGCAACACGTAGTCATTTCTTAAATAAGAAATTACTGCTATAGTGAGGTCATGAAGCTCAGTAAACCAACCACGGTATTATCTGCCGAGAAAGGGTACTGAAAATCACAGTCTTATCTGAATCACATTAGTGAAACTGGAATTCCACAAACTTAGAATTTTGTTTGGTAACGATATTTTTCTACACTTTTGAAGTGGACACTAAGTTTAAATACGAGTATCTGCAGAGATTTCTGAACTAAAATTGCTCTTCACAGATTCTGAGCTTGGACCATGTGATAATCCAGATTTTGATTTTGCTGAAACGAAAACGGGTAACTTTATCGTGTTTATTTATTTATTTATTTGAGTCATGAGTCTTCTGAATGATACGATGCGACCCGTCACGAATTCCTCTCCTGTGTCAAGCTTTTCATCTCAGAGTAGCACTTGCAACCTACGTCGTCAATTATTTCCGGGACACGTATTCCACAGTTTTTACCCTCTACAGCTCCCTCTATTACCATGGCTGTTATTCCCTGATGTCTTAACAGCTGTCGTACCATCCTGTCCCTATGTCTTGTCAGTGTTTTCCATATTTCTTTTCCCTGCCGATTCTTCTTTGCTCATATCTTTTCCTTTCCATCTTCTATGATTGCCCTTGTTAGAGATGTCGCCAGCCGCTGTGGCCGAGCGATTCTAGGCGCTTCATTCTAGAAATGCTCTGCTGCTACGGTCGCAGGTTCGAATCCTGCCTCGGGCATGGATGTGTGTGATGTCCTTAGTTAGGTTTAAGCGAAATGTTGAACAGTCTCGTGTGCTATCATCCACGTAATGAGAACAATTGACACTAATTGTATCTGGCGGCTCGCTTGAATTTGACGCAACGGCCTGTTTAGCTAACTTTAATGCTAATTAACTCGAAAACGGTGAAACGTATCAAATGATGATCTCAGGTGTTAAGTCCCATAGTGCTTAGAGTCATTTGAACCATTTTTTAGTGATTTCCGTTCCTCTTCAACTGAACTGCCAGCGAAATATTTGTTGTCGAAGTATCTATAGCCTTTCATAACTACCAAATTGTGATCTGAGTCTCTACATGCTCCCGGGTACGTCTTACAATCCACTATGTGTTTTCGCAATCTCTGCCTGACCATAATGTCATCTAACAACTCCCGGCCTTTTCCAAGTATACTCCCCCTTTGGGTTTCTTGAACAAAATATTCGCTACTCCTAGCTGAAATTTATTGCAGAATTCAGTTAGCCTTTCTCTTCTCTCATTGCTGGTACCAAGCCCATATTGACCCGTAACCCTTTCTTCGGTTCCTTCCCATACAACCGCATTCCAATCCCCCACGACGATTAGATTTTCCTCTTCCTTTACGTACTGAATTACCCGTTCAGTATCCTGATAAACGTCTCCTCTACATACCGCTTCAAATAGATGACGTCGAACATACCGAATAAATTATCTGTAAAGAACGGGTGTAACTTTTAACAGAAGGCGACATATTAAGGCCTTTGACTTGCCATTTACTGTCTGTTTTGCGTTCCAAACGTCGTTGCTGACGGCAAATATGTATACAGGATCGTCAGATACTGTGTGAAAAGCTGGTAAGGGTGTTGCAAGTTACGTTGTGTAGATAAATAACTGTTAAGAAAAAAATTCCATACGTTACGCCGTTTTCGAGTTAATTATCATTAAAGTTAGCTAATCAGGCCGTTGCTCCAAATTCAGGCGAGCCGCCAGATACAATTAGTCTCAATTGTCCTCATAGCGTGGATGATAGCACACGAGACTGTTCAACATTTCGCTCGGTTGGATACTTACTACCGTCCCACGTCAAAATTTTGAATTTCTCTCTTGTTCGGGTTAAGGAAACCAAACGTACCACATGTTTGGCGACACCGTCTCTGGCAGACTGCTTGAATTTGAGCGCCCAACGGCCTGATTGGCTAACTTCAATACTAATTGACTTGGAAACAGCAGTATGTATCGAATTTTTCCTCTCATGAATTTTTTATCAGCATAACACACTCTGCAACACCATTACAATCCTTTCAGGACTGTTTTTGACCACCATGTATATATAGCTAAGAGCTAATATACGAAGTAATTCACGGAGATTCAGTATCATGTACCGTCTCCAACAATAAATTTATTTTGAAAGTAATCAATCAATGATTGGTGGCGTTTTCATATTTATTTCTGAAATATTCTCTAGAAAAGCAAACAACTGAATAAATACCTGTTTTTGGAGAACTGCTTCAAAAAATGACCAAAAAGTACTAAATGGTTCCTGCATACACTACTGTAGCAGAAGCCTTATACAAAATATGCTAAATCGAATTACCCGGTAAATTCATACACTGCAGTGGCATTTCTCTAGCTAAAGAAATTTCAGTAGTGGCTTCGCATTGCAGCTGTGGTGGCAAGAAGAATCTTTACAAAAAAATGGCTCTGAGCACTATGGGACTTAACAGCTGTGGTCATCAGTCCCCTAGAACTTAGAACTACTTAAACCTAACTAACCTAAGGACATCACACACATCCATGCCCGAGGCAGGATTCGAACCTGCGGCCGTAGCGGTCACGCGGTTTCAGACTGTAGCACCTTTAACCGCTTGGCCACCCCGGCCGGCAATGAAACTAGTCTCTGCGGTCATGTCAGCTATATGAATGTTTTCACTCATTTGCCGGATTCGAGTGGTTTCATTCACTGCGAGACAACCGATCGAAATAAGTCTCCGTCAGTTGCGGCCGTTATATGAATGTTTTCACTTACTGACCGCGTTACAGTGGTTTTGTTCACATATTTCGGCTATACAAGAACCATGACTAGGATTGAAAACTTTTGACACACAAATAAAGTACAAGTATCTTATTTCAAGGAGTTGTGAATAAAACATATATTTCTAAAAAAATTTTCAAAATATACGTATTTGTTTACTTAAATACGAATTTTCGTGCTAGTGGCATTAAATATCAATTTGTGGTTGGTTTTAAAAGTTTAATAAATGGTGTTGCACAGTAAATTTATGTTTGTATAAATGAACAATCACTTTTTAGCACGTTTTTATTAGGTCGGTTTCCTGTCTGTTTGTTCGGTACAAATTTTGCAGTTGATTTTAAACCTACTTCCCGATAAACTAGGCGACTTGAAGCTTTCAACTTAGCTAAAAACTGTATGATACTGCAAAATTAACTCGCTTTCGAGTCTGGTATGTGGTGAAGGGCACTTTTTTCTCGGTCAGTCTGTCTGTCTGTGTGCAAATTTTGCAACTGATTTTTAACTAACTTCCTGATAAGCTCAGAATTGGATAACATATACTACATATACTGCCACTTCTGGGAGGGTAGTTTTTAGAGAAAAATATTTGTCATCATTCGTTAATTTCGTTTGAATTTCTGGCGTGAGTACAAGTATTGATATTTCCCTGTTTTCCTGTTCCAGGCGCGAGTATTTCGCAATTAGTAACAATTCTTTACAGGCTTCCGCGTGAGCTCGATTTTCTCTAATTTTTCCATTCGCCGTCTTTCTGTAAGATATCACGTAGGAGGAAGCAGCTTTACTTCTGCCAGTACCTCGCTGTGAGTACCGGGCCTGAGTCGTGTTTCGGTAGCTCAGATGGTAGAGCACTTGCCCGCGAAAGGCAAAGGTTCGAGTCTCGGTCGGTCACACAGTTTTAATCTGCCAGGAAGTTTCATATCAGCGCACACTCCGCTGCAGAGTGAAAATCTCATTCTGGAATATATTTGTTGACTCAACTGAAGAGAAACTGAAATAAATCTGAACTTTTCCACATGTCTCTGTTGTAATCACATCTAAATCTTTGAAATCAACTGAATGACTTCACACACACACACAGGATTAAGAAGCTGAAAATAACTATTTAAACAAAAAACTTTTTAAGTTAACACATTTTTAAAACGGAGTAAAAGTATTGAATAATCTCTCCTTGCCTCATACAGATTCCTCATGTCATACAGATAGTCTGGAAAATTAGTGCTTGTGGATTGTTAATAACTATGACAATACTTGTAAAATTGAAAACAGAAAACGTTGGGCGCCTGCAATAGGCAATACTAACGAGTGGAGAGAAAAACCGTCGTTGAGTAAAATCACAGAACATTTTATATCATTTGAAGTCCAATAAAACTGTTAGCGACGTAGCTGAACTGTTCTTGCATCAGTTGCCTATTGCATGCGTCCCACGTATTTCGTTTTAAATTTTGAAGTATTGCCATAGTTATTAAAAATTCACATGCACAAATTTTCACGACTGTCTGTATGACGTTAGGAAACTATAGAGGGCTAGATGGAATTATGTAATACATTTTCGTTAATTTTAAAAACGTGCTATATTAAAAAGTTTTTTACTTAAATACTTTTTTTTTTAATTTACATTTATTGAAGGACCAATTCTCTCTCCCTGCCGGTTAGCACCCACCATCAATAATTCTTTTACGGATAATGCTGAGGTGACGTGTACATAAACCGTATACGACACAATTTTTGTAATTGATGACTTGCTCAGTTTCATTTTAAGCATATATTGCCACTTGTGGGAAGAGTTTTTAGAGAAAAATACTTGCCATCATTCGTTAATTTCCTTTGAATATCTCTGCATAATGTAGTTTCATAACATGAATCGTCCTTTCAGATATTGTTAATCACAATGGATTTATCCTGAGGACCACGTCTTACTCTGTCATTTGTGTATATTCCTCTGATTCATGTATACATATTTTTATGCAATACTTAAGGCTTCTTCGTTTCCATCAGGCTTTTGATTAATCAGGATCACTTGCAGTATTATTTATTTCCATCTAAGGGGCATAAATGAACAAAATGCATTCATAATTTTCACACTTTGCAGGTCCTTACAACAAACGAAACACAATAATCTTGACGTCGTAACTGCTGTCTGCTTCACATCTGTTGTGCAGCGAGCTACGTTAATTTAAGTATTAACTGTATTTTTCTTACTCGTCACTTCTTCTTCCTTGTGTTTTTGTTTTTAGAAAACTTTAACTTTCGAGTACTAGTAATAGTGTTCCGTAGATTTCGTGTTTGTTTTGAATACGGTCCAGAGACAGGTAGTGCTTATTTTCATTGTTTTCAACAACAAGTGTCTAGTAACCACAGTTTAGTCAGCTATCAGCCGCCTTTATTGAATTAGCAGTTTAGTCAAAAGTTGATTAACTCTCTACAGTAAATTGATTTCTTAGGATGGATAGGATGTGTGACTGCTGTGTACTGACGCAGGAGGAGCTGGCCAGTGTTCGCGAACAGCTGAGCGTGTTGATGGCTGCGGTCAGCCGTCTTTAGGCTGCTGCCTCAGAGTGTAGCGGCGGTGGGTAGTCTGGTGCGTCGCATGGTACACCCCAGGTATTACACATGCTTCACCCACGGTCCCTGTTGTCGAGACATCTTCGCGGGTACCGGGCGCGGTTGGGCCACCCTCTCCCCAAGGGGAGTGGCGGTGTTCGCGGCGCACGAGGTGGAGGGTCAATGTGGAGGCTGGCCGTGTGGCATCGCCCGCTCTGACTGTGAGTGGACATGTGGCCCCTCCTTCAGCATGGTCCGAGCAGGCACACGGGGGGGGGGGGAGGGGGGGTTATTAGTGATTGGGAGCTCCAACGTTAGGAGGGTCATGGGGCCCCTTAGGGAAATAGCGGAAAGATCGGGGAAGAAGGCCAGTGTTCACTCTGTCTGCTTGCCGGGGGGTCTCATCCGAGATGTGGAGGAGGCCCTGCCGGTGGCGATAGAGAGTACTTGGTGCACCCGACTGCAGATTGTTGCTCATGTCGACACCGATGACTCCTGCCGTCTGGGTTCAAAAGTCATCCTCAGTTCATACAGGCGGTTGGCGGAGTTGGTGAAGGCGGAAAGCCTCGCTCGTGGGGTGGACTCTGAGCTAACTATTTGTAGTATCGTTTCCAGAACCGATCGCGGTCCTCTGGTTTGGAGCCGAGTGGAAGGCTTAAACCAGAGGCTCAGACGATTCTGCGGAGATCTGGGGTGCAAATTTCTCGACCTCTGCTATCGGGTGGAGAAATGTAGGGTCCCCCTGAATAGGTCAGGCGTGCACTACACCCAGGAAGCGGCTACAAGGGTAGTGGATTATGTGTGGAGTGCACATGTGGGTTTTTTAGATTAGAGAATTCCCTCCCTAGGCCCGACAAGACGCTTCCTGAGACGCGACGAGGTGGTAGTGGTAGGCAAAACGCAACAGGGAGTAACAATATTAATGTGGTTATAGTAAACTGCAGGAGCGTCTATAGAAAGGTCCCAGAACTACCCTCATTAATAAACGGTCACAACGCCCACATAGTACTAGGGACAGAAAGTTGGCTGAAACCAGATGTAAACAGTAATTAAATTCTAAACTCAGATTGGAATGTATACGGCAGAGACAGGCTGGACAGTGAAGGGTTCAAATGGTTCAAATGGCTCTGGGCACTATGGGACTTAACATCTTAGGTCATCAGTCCCCTAGAACTTAGAACTACTTAAACCTAACTAACCTAAGGACATCACACATATCCATGCCCGAGGCAGGATTCGAACCTGCGACCGTAGCAGTCCTGCGGTTCCGGACTGATGCGCCTAGAACCGCACGGCCATCGCGGCAGGCACAGTGAAGGGGGAGGAGAGTTTATAGCGATAAAAAGTGCAATAGTATCGAAGGAAATTGACGGAGATCCGAAATGTGAAATAATTTGGGTGAAGGTCACAGCTCAAACATGGTAATTGGATGTCTCTATAGGCCCCATGGATCAGCAGTTGTTGTGGCGGAGCACCTGAAGGAAAATTTGGAAAATATTTCGAGTAGATTTCCCGACCATGTTATAGTTCTGGGTGGAGATTTTAATTTGCCGGATATAGACTGGGAGATTCAAACGTTCATAACGGGTGGAAGGGACAAAGAATCCAGTGAAAATTTTTTTAGTTCATTATCTGAAAACTACCTTGAGCAGTTAAACAGAGAACCGACTAGTGGTGATAACATATTAGACTTTCTGATGACAAAAAGACCCGAACTATTTGAAACCGTTAACGCAGAACAGGGAATCAGCTATCATAAAACAGTTACTGCATCGATGATTTCAGCCGTAAATAGAAATATTAAAAAAGGTAGGAAGATTTTTCTGTTTAGCAAAAGTGACAAAAAGCAGATTTCAGAGTACTTGACAGCTCAACACAAACGTTTTGTCTCAAGTACAGATAGTGTTGAGGATCAGTGGACAAAGTTCAAAGCCATCGTACAATATGCATTAGATGAGTATCTGAGAAGCAAGATCGTAAGAGATGGAAAAGAACCACCGTGGTACAACAACCGAGTTAGAAAACTGCTATGGAAGCAAAGGGAACTTCACAGTAAACATAAACATAGACTAAACCTTGCAGACAAACAAAAATTACGCGAAGCGAAATATAGTGTGAGGAGTGCTATGCGGGAGGCGTTCAATGAATTCGAAAGTAAAGTTCTATGTACTGACTTGGCAGAAATTCCTAAGAAATTTTCTTCTTATGTCAAGGCGGTAGGTGTATCAAAACAAAATGTCCAGACACTCTGTGACCAAAATGGTACTGAAACAGAGGATGACAGACTAAAGGCCGAAATACTAAATGTCTTTTTCCAAAGCTGTTTCACAGAGGAAGACTGCACTGTAGTTCCTTCTCTAGACTGTCGCACAAATGTCAAAATGGTGGCTATCGAAATAGATGACAGAGGGATAGAAAAACAATTAAAATCACTCAAAAGAGGAAAGGCCGCTGAACCTGATGGGAAACCAGTTCGATTTTACACAAAGTACGCGAAGGAACTTTGCCCCCTTCTTGCAGCGGTGTACCGTAGGTCTCTAGAAGACCGTAGCGTTCCAAAAGATTGGAAAAGGGCACAGGTCATCCCGGTTTTCAAGAAGGGACGTCGAACAGACGTGCAGAACTATAGACCTATATCTCTAACGGCGATCAGTTGTAGAATTTTGGAGCACATATTGTGTTCGAGTATAATGACTTTTCTGGAGACTAGAAATCTACTCTGTAGGAATCAGCATGGGTTCCGAGAAAGACGATCGTGTGAAACCCAGCTCGCGCTATTTGTCCACAAGACTCAGAGGGCCATAGAAATGGGTTCCCAGGTAGATTCCGTGTTTCTTGACTTCCGCAAGGCATTTGATACAGTTACCCACAGTTGTTTAATGAATAAAGTAAGAGCATATATGGACTATCGGGACCAATTGTGTGATTGGACTGAAGAGTTCCTAGATAACAGAACTCAGCATGTCATTCTCAATGGAGAGAAGTCTTCCGAAGTAAGAGTGATTTCAGGTGTGCCGCAGGGGAGTGTCGTGGGACTATTGCTATTCACAATATACATAAAAGACCTTGTGGATAACATCGGAAGTTCACTGAGGCTTTTTGCGGATGATGCTGTAGTATATAGAGAGGTTGTAACAATGGAAAATTGTACTGAAATGCAGGAGGATCTGCAACGAACTGACGCATGATGCAGGGAATGGCAATTGAATCTCAATGTAGGCAAGTGTAATGTGCTGCGAATACATAGAAAGAAAGATCCTTTATCATTTAGCTACAATACAGCAGGTCAGCAACTGGAAGCAGTTAATTCCGTGAATTATCTGGGAGTAGGCATTAGGAGTGATTTAAAATGGAATGACCATATAAAATTAATCGTCGGTAAAGCAGATCCCAGACCGAGATTAATTGGAAGAATCCTAAGGAAATGCAATCCGAAAACAAAGGAAGTAGGTTACAGTACACTTGTTCGCCCATTGCTTGAATACTGCTCACCGGTGTGGGCTCCGTACCAGACAGGATTGACAGAAGAGATAGAGAAGATCCAACGGAGAGCAGCGCGCTTCGTTACAGGAGAATTTAGTAATAGCGAAAGCGTTACGGAGATGATAGATAAACTCCAGTGGAAGACTCTGCAGGAGAGACGCTCAGTAGCTCGGTATACGGGCTTTTGTTGAAGTTTCGAGAACATACCTTCACCGAGGAGTCAAGCAGTATATTACTCCCTCCTACGTATATCTCACGAAGAGACCATGAGAATAAAATCAGAGAGATTAGAGCCCACACAGAGGCATACCGACAATCTTTCTTTCCACGAACAATACGAGACTGGAATAGAAGGGAGAACCGATAGTGGTACTCAGAGTACCCTCCGCCACACACCGTCAGGTGGCTTCCGGAGTATGGATGTAGATGTAGATGTAAATATAGACGTTGTTCCTTGAGATTACCTCTAACGGTGGTTTTATGTGTGTTGAAGTGTGTCTGCGTAATGGTATTAATATGTAGATACGTATTTCGTGTTGTAAGCGTTTTTGTATCGTGTAAATAAGGCTGAAATGGTTAACCATCTCCGCATTCGCCTAGACGCGTGTGAACAAACCGCGTAAGAAACCACACTCAGGGTGGCTGACAAAAGCGATTCGAAGTGATGGGTAAGCAAACCGAAACGGCTCTCGCCTTCCCAAGTCTGGCACACAGCAAGCACACACATTAAAAAAATATGTTAAAACTGCCCAGTTGAATTATATTATAACATATTGTACTGGTGTTCAAATAAGCCATGAGCATACTCGCTCAACTTTACTCTGCAAACGAATATATTTACTTAGGTAAAGTTATAATTTTGCAACAGTGAGTTTCCCAGGATTGGTTCTGGTTTTGAGGGCCTCTGGAGGCGTATTGGACTAATTTTTCGTGTCTGTGGAAATTTCACTGATTATAAATAAATGGATTGTAATAACCCTTAGGCAAAATTCATTACATGAGGACTGGCCCGTAGGTAGTTTCTTTGTTTCAGTCTATTAAAAACCTAGAGGTAAACACGCTTGGACACTTTCCTATGCACTTTCAGGATGTTTCAAAATGATTTTTACAACTTTGATCACGTGTATTTCAGAAATGGAAATAGGAAGTAAAAATGTGCGACTTTTTTTTATTTACTGACTGACTCCCAGCGGTTGGCACAGTGAGTGGAATGGTTGGTACAGATCAGATCTGACACCATGGTCCAGCGGAAACCCATTTTATTTTTATCTATGGGGGGTGGGGGGTGTGGGGGGGGGGGGGCGGACCTGCAGGCACTGTGAGCTCGTGCTAGAGCAGCAACAGCTCACGTTAACGAGGACACGTTAGGCTGGACATGGTAAGAATGTCGCATAGATATCCTGTATGCTGCAGATTGGGCACACATGGAAGGCGATGTCCATCTCTCCCCCACTCCACTTCTTTTTGTGACAGTAACAATTTTTCTAGCTCTGTCTCAAATTTTTTCAAAACTAATTCCAGACACCAATTTGTTTTGGATTTAACAGTTACGAAACGATTTATCCCAAATCACATGTTTGTTTCACCTATATCAATGTGCTGGTACCGAAAGAATATTTTCCCAAATAAGTAATGAATGGAGCAGTGACAAAACACAGTTTGTTGTAGAATCTACGTAAGCAATGTTAGTGACTAGAATGAGCTATGACGAAACCTGAGTTGAATGTTTTCATATGCTGTTGAAGAATAAGTTAGTGACTAGAATGAGCTATGACGAAACCTGAGTTGAATGTTTTCATATGCTGTTGAAGAATAAAGGCATTCTGAAGAAAATGTACAGCACTGATAAAAATGTCTGCTAGATCTCCTTCATCTTAGAAGGTAATAATAAAATATAACGTAATGTACTTTTTGAACAAATGAAAGTGGTAGTTTACATTTATTACAATTAAATAAGACTTTTTTTGCAATCTCAAAAATTTTTAATGTGTTCCTAATTTGGACCTAGAAAATACGGTCACTTAACACAGTGAACTCAAGCGGCTATTAGAGCCTCAGATGCGTAAGAACATCATGCTGTAAACTGCATGTTTCTGTCTCTTCCCATTTCTGAAATATATGTGATCAAAGTTGTGAGGATAATTTTGGAACACCCTAAATTTTCCATACCTTTTTATTGAGACAATTAGAAGCCGTCGACGCGACGCCGGCCCGCCCGCCACACAACCGAATATTTTAAATGGCATATGAATCCTACTCACCTAGCTGTATCAAAACTGACTAAGTTTGCGCTTGTATTTCGTACTACAAATGAGTACTACGTTTGAACATGAACTTCTCTATAATGCACTTCCACAATTCCTTGTTACTCTCGTGTGTCATATATATCTGCTAATCGGTAGGAGACGCGCGTCTGCTGACGTTGTCAGCACTGAAACGCAACCGAGGAAACATTTCCCCATCTCACCACCCCGCTCCCGGCTGTACATCGTGGTCATCAGCCATGTTATCGTTTACACTCTGTGTGTGTGTGTGTGTGTGTGTGTGTGTGTGTGTCAGCGAAAATAATCCGATTTCACCAAGATGTCTGGGGTTTTCGATGTTTTTGGTTTTTTACTGTGGTCGACAATTTAAAAGTTCTGGCAGGCCTACCCCAGCGATGTGTGAACTTAATTAGTTGCATGTTAATGGCACCAAGAACAACTTAATCTACTGCAATACACGAATCAGTTTTAAATGATGAAAAGAAAAATTACTCCATTCAATACATACACTACTGACCATTAAAATTGCTAAACCACGAAGATGGCGTGCTACAGACGCGAAATTTAACCGACAGGAAGAAGATGCTGTGATATGCAAATGATTAGCTTTTCAGAGCATTCACATAAAGTTGGCGCCAGTGGCGACACCTACAACGTGCTGACATGAGGAAAGTTTCCAACCGATTTCTCATACAGAAACAGCAGTTGACCGGCGTTGCCTGGTGAAACGTTGTTGTGATGCCTCGTGTAAGGAGGAGAAATGTGTACCATCACGTTTCCTACTTTGATAAGGTCGAATTGTAGCCTATCGCGTTTGCGATTTATCGTATCGCGACATTTCTGCTCGCATTGGTCGAGATCCAATGACTGTTAGCAGAATATGGAATCGGTGGGTTCAGGAGGGTAATACGGAACGCCCTGCTGGATCCCAACGGCCTCGTATCACTAGCAGTCGAGATGACAGGCATCTTATCCGCATGCCTGTAACGGATCGTGCAGCCACTTCTCGATCCTTGAGTCAACAGATGGGGACATTTGCAAGACAACAACCATCTGCACGAACAGTTCGACGACGTTTGCCGCAGCATGGACTATCACTCGGAGACCATGGTTGCGGTTACACTTGACGCTGCATCACAGACAGGAGAGCCTGCGATGGTGTATTCAACGGCGAACCTCGGTGCACGAATGGCAAAACGTCATTTTTTCGGATGAATCCAGGTTCTGTTTACAGCATCATGATGGTCGCATCCGTGTTTGGCGACATCGCGGTGAACTCACATTGGAAGCGTGTATTCGTCATCGCCATAGTGGCGTATCAGCCGGCGTGATGGTATGGGGTGCCATTGGTTACACGTCACGGTCATCTCTTGTTCGCATTGACGACCCCTTGAACAGTGGGCGTTACATTTCAGATATGTTACGACCCATGGGTCTGCCCTTCATTCGATCCCTGCGAAACCCTACATTTCAGCAGGATAAGGCACGACCGCATGTTGCAGGTCCTATACGGGCCTTTCTGGATACAGAAAATGGTCGGCTGCTGCCCTGGTCAGCACATTCTCCAAATCTCTCACCAACTTAAAACGGCTGGTCAATGGTGGCCGAGCAACTGGCTCGTCACAATACGCCAATCACTACTCTTGATGAACTGTCGTATCGTGTTGAAGCTGCATGGGTAGCTGGACCTGTACACGCCATCCAAGCTCTGTTTGACTCAATGCCCAGGCGTATCAAGGCCGTTATTACGGTCAGAGGGGGTTGTTCTCGGTACTGATTTCTCAGGATCTATGCACCCAAATTGCGTGAAAATGTAATCACATGTCAGTTCTGGTATAATATATTTGTCCAATGAATACCCGTTTATCATCTGCATTTCTTCTTGGTGTAGCAATTTTAATGGCCAGTAGTGTAATAAAATGAACATATGTAATGCTTATTTTAACTTTGGCATAAACCCTGAGATATGCCTTCACTTTCCCCATGGGGGTATGCCTACTCACTGCTGGCGATATAACGTAATACGGCTTTAATTCAACTAGCAAACGTACTGCAGGCTGATTTCAGTCAGAAGAATGAGAGGATAGCTCAGTCAACTAAAGCGCTACAGAGTGATTTCAGCTGAAAGAATGAATACATGGTTCAACCAAAAGTAAAAACTTCGGGCAGTTTTCGTTTGAAAAGAAAGAATGAATAATTCAGTCAAGATGCAAAGCCACAACGGTGTCAAATATTTTTATTCGGTTGGTGCCATAGACTTTCACTCGAAAAAAAAAAAAGAATAATAATCCAACTGGCACGTAAACTACAACCGACTTTCTCGACTGTTTTTATTCGGTTACTCCCACAGATTGGTTTCATTCAAAAGAATAAATGGCCGGACCAACTAAACGACTGTTTCCATCCGATTGCTTCCACAGGCTGGTTTAACTGGAAAGAATGAATGAGTAAGACTACAACCAAATGAGTTGACTGTTTTCTAACAATCGAATGAATCGATTGTTTTCATTCGGTTATTCCCATCACTAATTCCCATTACAGGCCACCATTTCTGACACGCATGAAGAGGTCTCTTTCACCTGCGTTAACGCCAATTGAAGACCTTCAGTGTACACCGTGGTTCGGAATTCTCGTTAAACATGATGTAGCTTCGCTGAGGCTGAGCCGATTTAGATTGGACGATGACAGTGGTGAAAATCGCGGCAAATAGAATATCTGTCATTAGTAAGCTTTGCAACACCAGCAATTTTATTTTACTTCCTGAAACAATCGTCATGCAATCACAGGGCACCTGTTTCTTATATTTTTCTAACTTGAAATGTTGAAAATTTGGGATCTCGCCTGGGATTTGAACTCTAACCTACCTTTTCGCGGGAACTAGCTCTGTCGGGATGATACAGTTCCAGCATGTCCGCTCCCGGTAGCTGAGTGGTCAGCTCGACAGACTGTCAATCCTAAGGGCTCGGGTTCGATTCTCGGCTGGGTCGGAGATTTTCTCCGCTCAGGGACTGGGTGTTATGTTGTCCTAATCATCATCATCTCATCCCCATCGACGCGCAATTCGCCGAAGTGGCGTCAAATCGAAATACTTGCACCAGGCGAGCGGTCTACCCGACGGGAGGCCCTCGTCACACGCCATTAGTTCCATCATAAACTCCTTAAGGTCCCCATGATAGGTGAATATCTGACTTTTAATTCTGGTCCCTCACAAAATTTTTCATCATGTGATTTAAGCCTACCTATGCTTGTATACTTTCATGCATGTGTGAAAGAACAGACACTGGCGGGAGCACGACGATAACAACATTGGTTTCGATCCCTCGTTGGCTCATTCTCCCTGTTGCGGGAACCCAAGTAACATTGCGAGCATTACGTAATGTATTTAGTGCAATACGATGTAAGGATGTAGACAGTGGGACACATGGAAGTCTGGGTCGGGCTGGGGAGAGTACACGGAGAGCCGAAGTGGTTAAGCGGAAATCCGGGTTCGAATCTCGGTCGGTCACTCTTGGGTAGTAGTTCTGTACCTAATACGGATGATGTCAAGGAATTCGCAGTCAGTGAATTAATTTCTTAAACGTTATCTTTTCTTAAAAGACTCAGTTCCTAGCTACTGATAAAAAATAATTCGATAGCTGTCTCTTCGTGTGTAGTCGACAAAACGATACGGGCGAATTTCGGCTCCCCGTCAGCACAGCAAGTTTTGTCGCATTATTCCTAGATCAAATACGACCTCATTTACAACAAATTGTTATCTGACGCCTTTTTGTGACCAGGAAACAGCAGCGATAGATGCTGGGTTCGAATCCCATTCAGTTGAAAAAAATTTTAGTCTCATCTTTTCAGGTTCAGATACATCACTATTGGTAAAAAAATTCTATATCCTAAATCAGATTGAAGGTAATTAAAAATCCCATTAGATGTTGGGTTAAACGTCAGTGATACGGGTTCATAGCTGTACGTGTCAATCTTACTACTTTTCTTCCAGCAGTATGAGAGTTAATAAAAATCCATAGCACAAAATTGAATATGGTGTACTCCACCGATAGTGCAGGCGTGACCTGCCCACTATCAAATGCGTTAATGTGAAGAGTCTTATGTATCCAGCATTCGACTGTTATGAGGCTTTTTTTTTTTAAAGTAAGGTCCGTTTTGTTGTAGACACTAGTAGTTCGCGCGCATACCACTACGAGAGCGTGCGTCATGTATCGGCATGCCTAGGGAACAACTGTGCTCAGGTTCAGCTCTGTAGCTAACCTGTACATTTCTGTTCTGTGCTTTCAAAATGTTTAAGACAATCAACTCGCCCGCCGCGTGTGAGGTTCGCTCAGTGGTCTGTTGTTGTCAGCAAGGAACCTGTCTGTTGAAGAAATTCATCGACAGATTTTCGAAGCGTACGGTAATACTGTTATGAGTGAAAGCAAAGTGCGTTTAAGTGGGTACGAGAATTCAAAGGTGGACGTGACAACGTCCATGATGAGGACCACTGCGGTTGCCCTTCTTTGATTACAGACGATTTGGTGGCTTCAGTTGCAGCGAGGATTCGTGAGAACAGGCACTTCACAATAATAGGTCTCTCAAACGAATTTCCTGACGTGTCGAGATTAGTGCTTTACAACATTGTCTCCGAACACCTAAAGTTTAGGAAACTACGCCCCCATTGGATCCCGAAACTCCTAGCAGAAGACCACAAAAACTAAATATTTGAGTGTGCGATGAAGTTCTTGACTCGTTATCACGAAGTTGGTGATGGCTTCTTGAGTCACATCGCAATTGAAGAAGAAACATGGGTTTGGCATATCATGCCCGAATCGAAGCAACAGAGCATGGAATGGAGACATACACACACTCGCCTGTAAAGGTGAAGGCCAAACAGACTCTGTCCCAGCGCAAAATCATGGCGTCGGTGTTTTGGGATAGTCACGGTGTTTTGTTGGTCGACTTCATGCAACGAGGTACCATTATCAATGCAACATACTGCCAAACCCTGAGAAAGCTACGCAGAGGGATTCAAAACAAAAGACGCAGCATGCTTACAAAGGGAATTGTCCTTCTCCATGACAATGCAAGACCTCACACTGCAGGTCAGACCCGCAATTTATTGGACAGTTTTGGCTGGGAATTTTTAGACCACCGACCCTGCATAAAAATGGCTCTGAGCACTATGGGACTTAACTTCTGAGGTCATCAGTCCCGTAGCACTTAGAACTACTTAAACCTAACTAACCTAAGGACATCACACACATCCATGACAGAGGCAGGATTAGAGCCTGCGACCGTAGCGGTCGCGCGGTTCCAGACTGTAGCGCCTAGAACCGCCCGGCCACTCCGGCCGGCCACCGACCCTACAGTCCAGATCTTGCGCCGAGCGATTACCATACGTTCCTCCACCTCAAACAACACCTCAGTGGCAACTGTTATAATGATGACGACGACGTGAAACCAGCAATGAACTCTTGGTTATCGGAGCAGGTAACAAGTTTTTATGAAGAGGGTATTTTAAAATTGGTTGAGAGGTATGATACGTGTTTGAACAAACTTGGCAACTATGTCGAAAAATAGAGTGAAGTATGTACTTTCTGAAAATAAACTTGCTGTTTTGAAATAACCTTTCGTTGTGTACTTATGTTCAAACGGACCTTACTTAAAAAACACGCCTTGTACATAGACAAGACGTGGTGACATCCCAGTCACTTGTCGCACCAAGCTATTATATTTTCCATGGCTTCGTCTTAGCTCTACGTTTAACGCAGGAGCTACCTCTAATACAATTGTTCATGAATGTGTATGCATCCATTTACATTTACAAAACATTTAGTACAAAGCAAAAAAGTTGAGCAGGAAGAAATTTATTCTGAAGACTAAAAGTTGAGTGAAAATCTGAAACAGGAAACTCCTCCTGATGGAAGCGTAGTGGACTTTCTGTGTCTGGAAAAATCTGTCCAGTGACCATGCGATAGACACTACTGGAAATGACAGTATATCCTCTAGTTGTATATTAAAATTGTTAATGCGAAAAGGCGTGGTGTGTCGGCCGAAGTGGCCGTGCGGTTAAAGGCGCTGCAGTCTGGAACCGCAAGACCGCTACGGTCGCAGGTTCGAATCCTGCCTCGGGCATGGATGTTTGTGATGTCCTTAGGTTGGTTAGGTTTAACTAGTTCTAAGTTCTAGGGGACTAATGACCTCAGCAGTTGAGTCCCATAGTTCTCAGAGCCATTTGAACCAAAGGCGTGGTGTGACGAAGTGTATTTCCTCAATCTGAGAAGCCACATCTGTACAACATCAGTAGTATGGTCACCATCAAAGCCACATACGTCCACCTCGAATTTCAAACTTCAGAATTTTCGTAGGAAGTGTCCAATTATTCTAACATGTTATTTTATACTAAGAGAAGGTTTCTTACGACAGTGATATTATGGATAAAATTTAAGTTTGCATACGACACGTGAACGTCAGTCGAAGATCAAACAATAATATGACACAACATTTAGTCTTACATGTGATGACGTGCTCATGTGTAGAATACGACACATTGTAAATAGAAGTTCGAATGCTAGAAGTTTCCCAATTTACCTTTTAATTATGTTTCAAGGTCTCAGTGCAAATATTAGTCAGATTTGTAGCAGAACTGAAAATAGTTTAGTTATTTTCTTTCGCATTTAATGTACTCTGAACTTCTTTCGCATTTAATGTACTCTGAACGTCACTTTAGGGATTTTTGGCGCCAAGTGTCAAGCATGAGAGCAGACTACGTTCAACTGTTTTGAAAAATATGGCGAAAAGGCGTAGTTTCTTGTGGTAAATCGTCAATGTTGAGTGAGGTGATTAAATCGTAGTGCAGTACGTTACATGGGCTCTCTCTAGCGTAACGCTTCTGGTGCCTAAGTGAAGCAATGAGGAAGGGGAACACGCCTGAGCCTTTGAAGGGCACAGAGGTCAGTACGAGACTGGTTAATGGCTATCGTTTTCCCACCACACTATTGTTCCACTCAACCGAAGAATTGCACAAATCAGTTTCATATCCGATTTTCTGTGGAACTCTCCTCACTTATCTTAAGGCTTCTGTGTCGTAACAGCTTTCGTAATCACATATACCTGAGTACTGTACTTTGTGATACATCTATTCCCATGTCACTTTTTATCAACAGATAATTCAGCGTGGGGACTTCAGATTGAATGCGACGTTTCCTGTTTCGATAACAAGGCTACGTTCTCAGAGAGTGACTATGCGCCTTTCATTGACTGCATAACAATCATTCAGAAACTGTTGTTCTCTGATGGCGAAATACGCAACACCACTAGCAGCCAGGGGCATTCGTGAGCCATTCTCTTTCAGGTGTCCACCGGTGAGTTTTGTGTGGCTGCTGTTTGAGCTCCCACACGAGAAATTTTTTTGTGGCTGGAAAGATGAGGCTGAATTTTACGTCCCTAATGCTTCGTACCAATATTGTATGAGAATCCTTTGAACGACACATTTCCGTCGTAATTCCTAAGTATTTTGGATATCCCTGATTCCAGAGACATCCTCATCGATGGGCCAACTTGCTGTTCAGGTGCAAATCTTGATATTCAGAAATCCTGTGTATGTATGCACAGTTTAATGGTGCTTGGAACCGTACTTCAAATTGAATGAATATCATCAAACGCTACCTAAGCCAGTTTCCCACTGCCACCCAGTGGCTAATTCGCTTCAGAACCTCGACATAATAGAAAAAAGGATATAAAATCCTACAAAACTATGTTCTTCTTTGATTTTTGGGATCCTTGATTACCTATATGATGACGGAATTACAAAGTTCATAATGGTGGATTCAATGTGGTGGATCGAACATTATTAATGTAGCTGTTTCGAGCGAAACTTTGGGTAGAAATCATTTGAGATCTCTGATAACGTATTAAAAGTCAAAATTTTCAATTCAGTATGCGTTTCTCTTCTTCAGTTGGATCAGAAGATGCCAAAGCCAATGAAATACATCATGCATCGTCTTCTCATTGGAATATCTACGCATAAAACCCTCTCGGTAACGACCGACATCCTTATTCTGAGTTTCCTACGCATCTTCAGACAGCCGATCAATCGGCAACGGAGCAGCTTCGATTATGGCGTATCCATGCATCAAAACTGTATGGACTGATGTTGGCATAGTGCAAATAAATTTGAAGTCATTAACCGTTCTATTAAGGCAGTAGTAGACCCATTTGCAAAACTGGAGCCACGTAGAGGAATTTTTGTAGCCAACGAATTTGGCTAATATTGGTAGGAGTTTAGTTTTAAGTCGATATATCTCATTGCACTGATTACAAATGCCATAAACGTAGCTTCAGGTGTTCTATTCACCTTCGTTTGTTCTGATAACTGAGCAGGATCGCTGTCATACAGATATAAACAATATCTGGAAAATGTGTCTTTGTCCGATGTACTGTTTACCGGCAACGATCAAGGTACGTATCATATCGACTTGTGATTGGATTGTCACCGTAGCATTATAATATAACTTACATAAGATCTCGCAGGACTAAAGTTGGAACTCTTTCTATTGTGTCCGAAACGAGGTGGCCCAGCGTATGTCAGGCAGAGCAGGCTGGTGTACTGCTACAGATGCTGGTCTCCAATTTTGGAGGACTAGGCACAGACAGGTTTTCTGTAGTTTTCCAGAATCGGTTGAAGTTAACGTGGGGAGGTTGCTTTCCATATCAATTTCACCAGAGGTGCGTTAATGACTTCTTTACCGGCAGGACGTTAACATTTCTGGAGAAGAGGCAGGAGGAGAAATTCCACTTGTAGCCTTGTCTGTACTGTGACCACATTTATTTCACACTTACAGCTGATTCCGACGTTGTGTCGTTATTCAGATGAAATCCCTATTCCAGAATGAGATTTTCACTCTGCAGCCGAGTGTGCGCTGATATGAAACTTCCTGGCAGATTAAAACTGTGTGCCCGACCGAGACTCGAACTCGGGACCTTTGCCTTTCACGGGCAAGTGCTCTACCAACTGAGCTACCGAAGCACGACTCACGCCCGGTACCCACAGCTTTACTTCTGCCAGTATCTCGTCTCCTACCTTCCAAATACCTATTGTTTTAGACGCTGAAAAAGTTGTCTGTTGCAACGTATCTTTCCGTTCTGGATGATAATAAAGTGTGAACAATAATTAAATCGAGCAAAAAATGTACAGTGCGTGAAAGACACGTCACAAACACGATGGCACGATGTGGGCAGTGTTATGACATACATCAATAAGTAATCAGTTATTATATTGTATCACCTTCACTGTATTTTGTTTACCATCTCTTATTACCTTTCTTTTGGCGTATCAGGCCCTAGTGGTTATTGCACATCATCTTTGTTTGAAAAAATTTGACCTGAAAATTTAAACTGACTTTCACGCAAAAAGTGGTAGCAATAGTCTGAACTTCGTAAACAACAATAAGCATGTACGACTTTTTAAGAACGTAGTATATGGACGACACAACGCGATAAGCTATGTAGGTCATTCTGTCTTCTTTAGTTTTGGCCTAATTTTTTCGCAGTCGCCGGTATGCAAGTTGTATACGTTAAATACCATCTTTTGCAACTGTAATGGAAGTGATATTGAGATGGTCTTAATAATGCTTTCACTACAGTTGCAAATGACGGTATTTAACCCCTACAACATGTAAGCTATCGGCAGTTCTGCCTTCAAACAACGTGTGCACAATTCCCGACACATTCATCTGCAACATGAAACTTATACTACTAAATTAAATGACATTACTGAAACATTGATACAATGAATGTAGACACATTTATCGTCATTATGACAATCATTGTTCAATAAACACGATAAAATACAGAGCCCAGTCATACGAACCTCCTACAGTTTGTAAGGCAACATCTGAAGTCAGTTACAAGGGAAGGAAGGCCTCGCTTCGGAATTTTTTCTTTTTATAAATATTTGAATGAGGTTTACACATTTGCTGTAACAATTATCGTGTACGCTGTATTTGAATTACAACTAATATTAATAGTCTTTGACATTATGTACATATTTTATCACATGGCTCTTTTACAGATCAATTATTTCATCCTAAAAATTTAAAAAAAATGGAAAGTAATACATCTTTTACAAGATACTTTTCACTGTTCATTCAGCCATTACGTTTGGCATTTAGTAGACTGCGATTGCTGTCTCTGCAAAACTTTACGTGTTTCAGCTACACTCAGTTTTTATTAATCGATATAAACTCTTCGAGCGACCTCTTTGCGCGATCATTCAGGAGATCTCGCATCTTTGGGGCAGTAAGTTTGTCTTTCCACCACTAGGAAACCATAGTGCATTAGAAGCCACGAAGTAGTCTTTGAAACAGCAGTGGTCATTCTGTGTTCTGTGTTATCATCTCGAAGATTCTAGTTCCTGTTGCCGCAGTTGAAAGAGTTCCGCTCAGTGTTCCAATTTATGAAGACTGGTTTTGTTTGGAGACGATCCGTGCTCGTATGGAGATCCTACCAGGATTAACGGATTGACTGAGATCAATTATTTGCTGTGGTGAGATTATTTGCGGAAATGCAGGCTAAATTTGTGTATCACTTGGTCGCGACTGTCCGAGTTTAAGCACACGACAATATTCCTCAGCCTGGTAAAATGGAAACTGGTGGGTCGCTCGAACTTCACTGGATGGAAGCTGATTACATTATAATTTTTTTCAATTCGTCGTGTTCTAGATTCAATGTAATCTCCTCCCCTAAATTATGAAACAGTTATTTATTTGTTTAAAGTCATGTTCTGGGACCCTAACGTTTCGATGACCCACTGTGAAGCTGAATTTTATTTCTGCCGCTTTGAGGACCCACGTGGGCATGTAAACCAATTCCTCGTTTTGTGGTAACAATGTGCGCTATCCAGTCACGTTAATCTGACAACCTGTTAAAAGCATGAATAACCACCGTTTGCAGTGCGGAGCGGTCAATGAGGTGTTGGAAAGTACCGACTGGGATATGGAGCCACGCCCACTCTAGAGCTGCGCTAGCTTTCTCGGTTGAGCATCCACGACGCGAACAGTCCGACCGGAATGGTCGCACAGGATCTCGATTGGGTTTAAATACGTGCAGCTTGGTGGCCAGAGGAGTGAGGCGAACTCCTGGTGCCCTTCGAGCTATGCACGTTCACTGCGAGCTGCGTGGCACGTTGAATTGTAGTGGTGGTAGATACCATGATGCCGAGGAAAAACAAAATGCATGTAGGGGGCGACATGATCCCCAAGGATCGATGCATCCTTGTGTTTATCCTTTGTACCTTCCAGAATGACGAGATCAACCAGAGAATGAGACGAAAACATTTTCCACACCATAACGCACCCTCCTATGTTCTGGATCCTTCCGCTGATTGTTGCAGGTTCTTTCTTTGCTTTCAGACATTTCAACCCATACACGCCAACGGCCATCTGTCCGATGGAACACAAAACGTAATTCATCTGAAAAGGCCACTTGTCGCCACTCAGTGGGCGTCAGGTTGCAGTATTGGTGAGAAAACTCCAGCCTCCGTCGCCGATGAACAGGTACCAGCAGCAGGCGCCTGCTGTGCAGGCCCATACACAACAACGTTCGCTGAACGGTCGTTGAGGATATTGATACATCTGCGTAAGCAGAAGAAACTAACCATCAAAGTCCGAAAACAATTTATTGGACTGTTTAATTAACCAAAACAAATTCTCCAAGTATAACACCAACACAAAACAGTGATCCGTCTTCGGATCACAGCTACATACAAGAATAATATAGAAAACAACTGAAATAATTTCCTACCAGTGTCTGCAAGAGACTTCTCCGATATACCAAGCCTAATCCAGAGATCAGCGAGAAGATCCAAGCCGGGCTGCCGGGGCGGCAGCTATCCACGTCTGCTGGCGGTCGATGAACTGCCGATGTGCTGCCGAGCGCCGGCCTTTATAGCGCTTCGGCGGATGAGTACCACGGAACTATTTTCCATCACGTGGTTTGACATGTGAATCTGCAGCGACCTCTTCCTTATGTTTATGTGGGCCGGTAGTGGCCCCGGGTGGCCGCTGGTGTCTTTGTTGTGTTGTTGTTGTTGTGGCCGTACATCAATATTGCCTGTCGCTTGTGTAGTGCTGCGGTGTGCCTGCGAAGCGGGCAACCCACGGCTGCAGGCTGTCAGTTTGGTTGTTGATACTTTAGGCGCTGTGACGTCTGGTGGAGAAGGCCACAGCAGATATACTGTTAGTAGCCCGTTGGTTCTTCTAGGACTGTGGTTTGCAACCTGGAGGTAACTACCCCCTGAAAGATAAAACGAAATTTTGTGAGGGGTAAAAACTAAACGATTCAGTCATCATCATCATCATCTTGGACAGTTTCCAGCCACTGGTTGGGTCTGTCGGGAACACAAGCCTCTCCATCGTGTTCTGTCTTTCCACCATTCCCCCTCTTCCACCTTCGTCCAGTTCTCTCCTCTTCTCGTCACACATTCCTTCACTCCCTTCACCCATCTATCTCTTGGTCTTCCTCTGGGCCTCTTCCCCTCCAGTTGCAGATCAAACATCCTCTTTGGAATTCTTCCCTCATCCATTTTCTTCATGTGTCCATACCACTGCAGTCTTGATTTTTCTATCCTGTCCTGTACTGGTTCCTCCTTTAGTCTTTCCCTCACATACACATTTCGCAATCTGTCTCGTCTTGTTACACTCAACCTGCTCCTTTGGAACTTCATTTCTCTAGCCTGTATTCTACTTTTGTCGCTTTTGTGCATTACCCATGTCTCACTTCCGTATGCCAATATGGGGACAAAGTAGGTTCGGTATATAATTCCCTTGGATTTCTGTGGCACCTCCTTGCTCCAAATAAGCCCACTAATGCATTTGTAGAACTGCCCTGCTTTTCTGCACCTTTCATTTATTTCCATTGCGTTTCCCCCCTTACTTTCAATCATGCTTCCCAGGTACTTGAAGTTCTCTACCACTTGTAGTTTTTCCCCTCCACAAGTTATATCCACATTTGGCCTATTCTTCTTCCTTGTTGTGACAAGTATTTCACTTTTCTTTGCAGAGAAATGCATTCCATATTGTACTGCCGTTGCCTCCCATACATCTAACTGCTCTTGCACCTCCTTCTCGCAATTTCCCCATAACATCAGGTCATCGGCAAAGAGCACTGCTTTCATTTTATGATCTCCAATTGCATCTGATACTTGCTGTAGGATTTCATCCATAACAATAATAAACAATAAAGGCGAAAGTGCACTTCCCTGTCGCAGCCCATTTTCCAGCTTGAACCATGCAGTACGTTCCCTCCCCACTTTCACACAACTCTCACTTCTCTCATACATTTTTCTGACTTTTCGTGTTATCTCTTCATCTATCCCTTTTGCGTTCAGCACATCCCAGAGTTTGTCCCTACAGATACTGTCATACGCCTTCTCAATATCTAAAAAGGCCATGATTAAGTCCTTCCTGTACTCATAGTGCCTTTCCTGCAGTTGCCTTACCGCAAATATGAGGTCCGTTGTTGATCTTCCCGGTCTGAAACCATACTGCTCCTCTTGCAGTCTACTTTCAATACTGCCTCTTATTCTCTTCTCCAGGGTCTTTTCATAGATTTTTCCACAGTGGCATAGCAGGGTGATTCCTCTGTAGTTCTCACATCTCCTTTTATCCCCTTTCTTGAAGATCGGGACTATAATTCCTTTCTTCCAATCCTCAGGAATTCTGTTCTCCTTCCACACCACCCTCAGCACTCTGTATAGCCACTGCGTTCCTACTTCTCTTGCTGCTCGTATCATATCCACTGTTACTTCGTCCCAACCTGGTGCCTTGCCCCCTTTCATCCTCTTTATGGCTTCTTCCACTTCATTCCAAGTTAGATCATCAATTTCCCCACTATTATAATCGTCTGCTGCCTTAGGCTCTCCAACGCTGTTAGTTACCCGCTTGGCGGCATTCAACAGATCTTCAAAGTACTCCTTCCAAATCTTTTTGAGCTCATGCATTTCCTCCACAACTCTTCCATTATTATCCATGATCCTCAGGCACTCGCTTCTGTCGTTCCTCTTATTTCTTACCATGGTGTAAAGTACTTTTTTGTTCCCTTCACTGTCCTCTTCTAACATTCTTGTCCATTTTTCCATCCACTTCTTCTTCTCCGCCCTTACTATGGTCTGTGCCGCTTTCTTGCTTTCCTTATATTTTACCCTAGCTTCCTCTGTTCGGGTCTGGAACCATTCTCTGAAGGCTTTGTTCTTTCGAAGTACTGCCTCTTTACATATGTTGTTCCACCATGGGGTTTCCTTACTTCTCCTCTTTGTGCTAGTTCTTCCGCACACAGTCTCAGCTGCCTCAACTAGAGCCCTCTTAAAATCTCCCCATTCTTCTTCCACTGTTCTCTGATCTTCCTTTGGCAGCTTCTTCCTGATCAGTGTCTGGTACTGGGTCCTCCGTTCGTCCTCTTTCAGCATCCATGTCTTCAACCTTTTCTCCTGTATATCTGTTGCCCTCCTATCTTTTTTCTCTCTCAGGGTGGCTACCAACAGCCGATGGTCACTGTCTAAGGCCTCAGATGGAATGACCTTAACATCTGTGAGGCTGCTCATCATCTGCCTATCCACTAGTACATAGTCTACTACTGAAGTTTGGGACCAGTCTCCACTGTACCAAGTTATTTTGTGGCTACTTCTCTTCCTGTACCAGGAATTTGCGATCGCCAGCCCATTCCTCTTGCAGAATTCCAGCAACAATTTTCCTTCTCTATTTCGGTTCCCCCAGCCCTCTGGTCCCATTATCTCCTCGAATCCTTTCCTGTCTGTGCCAACATGTGCATTGAGGTCCCCTATTATAATCTGAATACCTCCATTTAGCTGCTTTTGCATGTCATCTTCAAATTCCTCCTTCTCCTTTTTTGTACACCCCACCTGTGGGGCATATGCTTGGATGATTTCAATGCTTTTTCCTTTCACTCGTACTCTGGCTTTTATCATTCGATCATTGATACCTTCCACCTCCTCCTGCAGACCCTCTCTGACCACTATTGTCACTCCATTTCTTCCCCTCTCATTCCCTATCCAGTACAGTTTACATCCTTTACTTAGTGGTTTTTCACCAACTCCTCTCCACCTAGTCTCAGCAAGTCCCAAGATCTCCAATTTCCTCCTTTCCATCATTTCTACAGTTTCTTCTAACTTCCCAGTTAGAGTCCTTACGTTTAAGGTGCCCAGTCGTAAACCAGCTCGTAATCCTTTTCCATTGCTTGGTCGGTTTCCTTTAAATCCGTTCCGTGATCCGAGGAATGTTCCCTTTTTAAAAGCAGTTGATTTATCCACTACTGGCTTGCTAGGCCTATCGCAGCTTCACCAGAGCCCCGTTAGCCGTCACGTTTCAGGGTTCCCATAGGGCCTTCCCAGCTACCGTAGCGGTCCTGGGGCACACGAAGTCCCCGCTGTACATCGCCCCTATAGGCAGTCCCCTACTTTGTGCCGTTGCCCATCTCTCACGACTTGGACGAGGGGTTGGACTTATGGGAGATTAAACGATTCAGTGACGAAACTAAATTCTTTTCAAAAGGTCTTTACTACTATCACAATTTTGTGAGACTCTAATATTGATTTTGTGAATTGCCAGTAATTACTTTTTCTCAACTTAAAGCATTAATGCGGTGGAGGTTGTAGGTTCCTCATATAGTCCAGCCACTATACACGTATTTTGTGCTTTGTCCTGCACATCGCTGATGATAAAAGTGTGACATAAGAAATGCTTCTGCAAGGTTTAGATAGTTCCTGCACTAGTCCAGAGATTCTTACATTACTCGCTTCGAAACAAATAAAAGAACCAATTGACAGCGTGACAATGCAGTAACTACACAAGTGCTACTATAGTGCTGTACACCGTTTTATTATTATTAGAGTGGTTAGACATAAACCATTAACAACCTGAAATTGTGCAATTTCTTTCAGTTCAGAAGTATGGAGAGCGGCAATCAAGTGATCTATGAACAGTAAGTATAGTGTAGATATCTGGACTTGTTTAATTTGAAATGGAGTTCCAGTGTGCAGATCAAGCAAGTACCGCAGTAGAGAGGAGTCATGTAGGGGCAGCATCTTTTGTATCAAGTGTGTACCCTCATTCTGTTTAGTTAGCTTTCTTTTCTGGATAGCACTTGCGATGCACCACGAATTCTTCGTCACTCATTCTAACACACACACACACACACACACACACACACACACAAACACTTACACACAAACACAAGAAAAAACTATCATTCATCTTTCATCATTTTAAAAATAAAGGTGCCTCAAGAAAAGCCTTTGATTCTACAGTTTATTTAGGTGCAAAAGTTGCTGATAATTTGGGGAAAGGCGGGGGGCAACAGATTGCAGGGGCGATGGGTGCGGGCGGGGGCACTAGCTAATGTATTCATGGGTAATGGTGTAAGAAACGATGGGAACCACTGATCATGTGCCACTGGTCAACTGCTCATCAGTTGCGCATCTATTGGCCCGTACACATGTAGGCTGTCGTTCACAGCTGTCATACACAGCCTGTGGTGCACCACAGTTGCCTTGGCGCCGGTTTCGGATAGTGTGGTTCTGCCATGCACGGTGTACTTTAACAATGGTGGTATGTGAACGGTTTACAAACAGCCGTTTCGGAAATGCTCCAGCCCTCGGTCCCAAAGTCAATTCAATGGTCTTGTCCTTTTGGACATCAAATGAATCGCTTCGTTTCCGCATTATGACACCGACAGCACAGTTGTCCGCGTCCTCTTCCCCCTTTCCACCCTCCAATATGCTTTGTATACTCTCCACTGCTGGTGCTGCTACCCTGCCAACTGCCAACTGTGAGTGGTTTTTGCACTTTGAGGTTGAACATAGGCGGTGGTCACATCAATGTAACTGGACCATGTATTGTATGTTCTTATCAACCAGCTTCTTCCTGTACTGTTTCGACTCAAACCAAATCATTCTTTGTTACTTGTTCATAACATAGTACCAGGTCGCATAGTCGTCATATCGTTCTACATCGTGGATTCGACCCACGGTCCATGAATATTTTTGGGCGTCGGAAACCACATATTGACCTGTAGCCGCAAAATATTAGAGAAAAGTAGCTTTCCTTTCCATGCTGTCGGGTTAAAGACGAGAAAAGGTAGGTCGACCGGTGTTGTTTCGACTATCGCTGATTGCTAAATATCGTGCAGAGTGATCTCATACCCACTATGACGTTAGCAGGTAGTAATACTCACAAATTCTGTTTTGATCCTGATGGTTTAATTGTTATGTTTCCTTAAAGAGAGCGATTAAAAGGACAGTTCAGGATCATTATCTTGAGGGGTCATTTTTTTCTGCTAAATGTGATAGCTATGCTAAGCCCATTTTCAGTTGCGCTAGATTACAGAAGTTTGTGTGTGTGTGTGTGTGTGTGTGTGTGTGTGCGCGTCTTTTTAGGGCCTAACTATCACTACTCATGGGAGTAGTTCACCGACCTTTTTATCACATACACACCTTGCAGTTGTCATTCGGCTGTCTTGAGTAATTTGATTCTGGTTCCTTGGTAATGGATTAATTTAGCCATTTCCTGGCTAGGCAGTTTAATATATTCGATTTGATAGTGTCTAAAAAGCAAAGTGATTCCAAAATACAAAAACACTTGGAAATGGCACCCCATCGAAATTATCTGATGGTGTGAAGTATTCGAATGATCATAATATAGCGAGGAAGGAAAATGGAACTGTCCTTCGATGAATTTGTTGCTGTGGCACCCGCTACGAAAAAACGTATCCTCTGAAGAAATCGTCATAGTTTCCTCAAGTACAGACGGTGTTTCGTGGAACTTGATATTTTCGTTAATGAGGTTCAGATGGAATTTCAGCTCAATGCCTTATTCATGCCGTCCAGAAAGCCTTACATAGAAATCCGCGCTTGCGTCAGGTGAATATTTTAAAAGATATGCAACTGGACTCAAGAATTCCCTGCAAAAACAAATTAATAGGTCATTCTTTAGTGGGGAGGCACTATCAGAAGCAAAAGTAGCAGACAGTGTATTTCAACGAAGTGTAAAAAATCACTGTTGGCGATGTATTGGGAGAACCTGAACTCTGAAAAAAATTATGGCGTTATCAGGGATTTTTATGAGTATTTTGGAATAACGGACCAGTGGTATGATTTCACTGAAGCCGACATTTCGTTGCGAGATTGCAGCAACTTTGCTCATATTTAAAACAATGCTGATATATACTACAAAGATCTGAATATCATCCTGGAGTTCGAATTAGAATTGTTTTAATTATGGTTTGTTCGGCCAATTACATATTTTTCTGAGAAAATACCTTCACAACTGTGACAAGGTCAATAATATTTAGTCATCAGTACGCAGAACACAGAGTAATGCATCAATCGTCTGCAAAAGTTTTGTAATGCCACTGGTGTTGCTGTAGGAACGTCTCAGAATATAACATTACAGTGCCGCTCGTCCACTGCATTCAGTGAAACACACGATATGCATATTGACTAACTGTTCCTCGGTGAAGCTATACGTCTCACTGTCCACTGCTGTTAACGTGTAACACTACGATATAGGAGACAGAACCAAGCAGTAAAGATGCAAGCTTGTAGAAAAAAAGTAAACTGTGCATTACTGTTGCTTACAGCAAGCTCCATGAGTGAATGGCACAAATTTGTAAATGTAGCGTTTCTTCTTTCGGGCATAGTCAAAAGAGCAGACTCGTTTTGATCCTGCAGCCATTGTGTACCAGAAAACGAATTAATGACAATAGCTGCTAGTGGGCATTGATCTAATTCATCATATTTGTGCTGGACCAGGATTTGAACCCAGGTCTGCTGCTTACAAGGCAGATGCACTGACCACTGCACCACCTGGACACAGTTCCCCTTGGACATTATCTCCATTACTCATAGAATTTCGCCGAGCGCATAATGAGCATAATGGGCAAGGGACACTACATCAGTAGTGCGTGAATAAGTTAAGAATTTGAGCCAGATGAGAAGCGTGCTATGGACTCCATGCAGCTGCGATGATCACTGTCTCTGGATGATGCAGTGATCAGCTGATCTGCCTAGTAAGTAGGAGATCTGATTTCGAATCACAGTCTGGCACGAATTTTCAATTTTCGCCAGTGATTTAAATCAGTGGCCACTAGAAGTTGATGTCATTAATTTCTCTGTGTCCTGATTCATAGCTGTGGGATCAAAATTGAGGTGGGATGATCAATTGATCACTTCAGCGCAAATGCACACTACACTGTTTCTGTATGGCTCAGTGGTCAGCACATCTGCCAAGTAAACGGGAGACCCAGATTAAATCTCAGTCCAGTATAAATCTTCAACTTTTCATACTGACCTAAATCAATGCCCACTTGAAGCTAATGTCATTAATTCCTTTGTGCCTTGAACGAATTTGTTTCCGTTAAGACATGCAGTACATATCGTTACAGTGTTGTGCAGATAAATGCAGTACAATACCGATACAAAGAGAGATGTAGGGTAGAAAACCAAACAAAATGCAATTACTCTGTAGTGAGTCATCAGATGTGATGGGTCACTTGTGTTAATTCACCCTTCGTACAGAACGTAAAAACATTATGTATACAAAATTTAAAGTACTCAGAGGAAATAAAAAAGAAACCTCATTTATGTGACAAAAATGTGATAGGTGCACAGTTCCATCACTAGGGCTCCTTCAACAGTTTGGTGATGGATTTACTTTATGTACTGGCGTAAGCTGTCGCCAGCACACCAGTCGACAAAGATGTAGCAAGAAGATCGATAATAGTCAGTGGATCAAATGCGCCTATCAGGAGAGAGGCCAAAGACTGACTTGCAGGCAACATGCCGCCAACGTCCTCTCGATTGCAAGTATATAGATCACAGTCTCAGTCTGTGTCTCAGTTACTAGCTCAGTCACGAGTTCAGTCACTAGCTCAGTCACTATTCTAGTTGGGTGTCTGTCAGTTCATATCATTGGCCAATAGAGTGTATAGCGATCGGTGTCGTGTTTATAGCGGGACTTGCACTTCACCTGGAGTGAGGCTAACATGGACTGTTACGGACGAGCTTGCACCGCAACACATGGACTCACTTTAGATAAGTAGATATGTAGATAAAGAACCTGTTACAACATGTGTGCAGTTGTGTTGTAGAAAGCGGATACTGGACACCAAACAACATCCTCTCCCTCGTTTTATGTGTACAAGACTCTGCACCTTAGACCAGGGGCAGCCAAGAATACGGATCGCGAGCTGTTCCCTGGTATGAGAGCCATAGCATCGCTGCACACTTCCCCCACCGCCACGTCACACTACCTGTGCGCGAGAAGGGGGGAAATAGGCGAAACTGCGAACGTGCCGAATTTCAACGGCAATGCAATCGCACTGCATATGACTTGATTTTATATTTCACGTTTTTCAACAACATCGATCACAAAACGAATTTTCAGTATAACTTAATTAATTTTGGCGCGATGAATGCATAATATTAATTTTTATCTCGTAAAAACTGTCGGCATATGGACAGACGCAGACAATTTCACAGATTTTCACATTAACTTAATCGGATCATATTTAGTATTATAACTGAAAAAAATCTTTCACGCAGGTATCACGATCGAAATTTTGTACCACTTCTGTGTGGAAACTGCATCTGAGGAAAGCAATGAAGACATCTCAAACAGTTTTAACATAAAAAGATTTGTCACTGAAACGAGAATTTCCTTGCAGATCAATCAATTACATCTACACATGCTCAGGGACACTTTCAACTGAAACGCCAAACGGTCGCGAAAATAGCCCGAAAAAATATAGTTAAGAAACGATCTTCGGAATTCTTTCAAGGACCCTGAACCGTGATTTATTTTCTAAGAATATTAACAATTTATTTTATTTACTAGCGATTCATCAAGAACATTAACACATTTAATCACACTATGTAAGCATGGAAGTAGTTGCAAGGGAGTAACTGATGAAATCATAAGCAAATTCCTTTTAACAAATGGGAATTTTATTCACTTTAATAGTGCCTAAAAGCATTTTTTAAAAGAAACAGATTTAAAATTATAATCAGAAAGCACCCTCTAAATATCAAGTTACAATTTGTTCAGAGGTAGAAGAAACAAGTTTTGACTGTATGAGCTTTCGGGCAGAGAACCTTGCCACTCACTTTTGACACGACTGTAGTTACGACCACTCACAACAGCCTCTGAAAGACTACACTGGTGCAAATCCGCAACACACCAGATTACTTTAAACTAAAAGTTTTAACAATTTACACAAGCACACAAACTATGCAGGAGGGATGGAAATGCCGGCCGCGCTGGTCTCGCGGTTCTAGGCGCGCAGTCTGGAACCGTGCGACTGCTACGGTCGCAGGTTCGAATCCTGCCTCGGGCATGGATGTGTGTGATGTCCTTAGGTTAGTTAGGTTTAAGTAGTTCTAAGTTCTAGGGGAATGATGACCACAGCTGTTAAGTCCCATAGTGCTCAGAGCCATTTGAACCATTTGAGGGATGGAAATGGTATAAAACACTAAAAATTAAAATATTAACTTTGCCATCAAAGGTGCAACTTGATTTTAGCTTCTAAGAAAAGTCTTACGGTGAGAGGATGGCAACTTTATATACTAAAATGATCATTTAAAGAAAAGCCCATGAAATGAAATCTTATATAAAATTCTACAAGGTTGGCCAAACAAGTTAAGATGCTCTACAGTACACAGATACCGCCTCTCAAGATGATAGGTGTGGTGTCACCGCCAGACACCACACTTGCTAGGTGGTAGCTTTAAATCGGCCGCGGTTCCTTAGTACATGTCGGACCCGCGTGTCGCCACTGTCAGTGATCGCAGACCGAGCGCCACCACACGGCAGGTCTCGAGAGACTTACTAGCACTCGCCCCAGTTGTACGGACGACTTTGCTAGCGACTACACTGACGAAGCCTCGCTCCTTTGCAGAGCAGATACTTAGAATAGCCTTCAGATAAGTGAATGGCTACGACCTAGCAAGGCGCCATAGCAATTGATAGTTATCGTATGAAGCATGTCTCATCAAGAACGATTGTATACAAATGATGGATTAAAGTTAAGTATTCCAGAAGCTACGTACTTTTCTTTATAGCATTCATTACGTATCCTGTTTCAGAGCTCACGCCAATCTGCGCGAGCTTAACGCGTGCCTTTCGGCTACTTCCGAGTGGCGTGGCTGTCTTGTTACGCCACACCAATAGGTAACATCAAAACATATTTCAGGAATTAGGCCGTTACTCTCCAAGCAATAAATTCGTTATTAACACACCAAATCCGACAAACATGACAGAGGCAGCTACTAACGTACGGTAGATTGATACGGAGATTACCGAACAACCCGAACCGCAGGTTGCTCTAACCCGCACATACTCCACAAGGGAAAAACGGACCACCCAATTTGTAAACAACCATCTTCTCGTGGGTGGGCAAAAGGAGAACAATGGTGGGACGACCACAAAGCAAAATGGCTGGTGACTTCACCAAGAAAACAAGTAGAATTTAACAAGAGTAGATGAAACAACACATCACCAATCACTTAACTTCTAATAAACTGCGATTTCTCGTGAAGACCTGGCGCAGCACCCCCAAATCGCTCTCTCGAACCGTCCGCTGCCAGCCGCTTCAACGGACGCAGGAAGGCGCGCCGATCTCCCGTCTCACGGCGTCGCAGCTCGCACCGGCCAGACCGATGTCGTGGGTTGACTCCTGTCGACCGCGAAGCCACTACCCCTCGCTATACGGTGCGGCCCACTGGACTCACGTGGCGACCTCACATGCGCCGACGCTCAAGGCGGACAAGTAAGTCATCTTGTGTCTCAGTGCGCGACCGACCAACCGATAGATCCAACCGCAAATGACCATTGCCTGAGCAAACTCGAGCAGACTGGAGGCCTAACGCGCAGACTCAGATGCAGGAACTAAGCCCCGACCGGGCGACCACTCGCTGAGTTCTCTTACTGGCGGATTGGAAAGACTCTCATTTTTCCGGCTTTATAGGTTAATCCGAACGAAAGACATACTAGCACTCCGGACGACAGACAGACACTAACTGCCTCACAAACGCGGATGAGAGACGGACTAGCAAGCTGGGGACGAGAGACTGACCCAGACTGACCCACTGGCGAGCTCATAGCGCCCCTTAAATGCACGTGAACAGGCAACCTTTCCCACCAGAAGGAGACACCAAAGCTGCGATTGCCACAGCGGCGCCACCGCCAAAAACGGAGGGCGACTGCTTCACACTACGCGCTGCGGCGCGCTCCTCAAAACAGTAATTTTTACCACGGCTCAGACCCAATGAATTCTTCAAACTTCGCGTTTTCTATAATGGCATTCAACTTAGGGAAATGGACTTTCGACTGTTTGTCGGAGTGTGTCTCTTCTACAATGCGATTTTGTTTTTAAATGCATCCACATAAAATCAGAAATAAGTTGCAATGTCTCACTGGAGCAGCGTGCATTCAAGTCCACTTGAAATGCATAATCTTCAATCCGTTCTGGATGTTCTAATTTTGGTTCCTGCTCTCCTTTTTCCTTCAGAAATTCAACAATAGCATGTATTAAATCGAAATATCGTTCCAGGCATGCTCCCTGACGTAACCAACTTATTTTGCAGCAATATATAAAGTATCCGTATTGTTTGTTCGGTTCCATAGAAACTGTTGCAGGTGACAGTGGAATAAACTGTGCAACTTGAGAGATTTTACTATTCATGGCCACAATTTCTTCACTTGCTGAGTGCCTAGAAGTCTAGCACAAAGTGCTACTTGATGTGCCGAACAATACATCCCGTCTTCCGATCGCTGTAATTTTTTGCTCTTAAAGTGTCATCTAAATCTTTATGTTATTTCTGCAGAGTAGTGTAATATCGTTTCGTAGAAAATCTGGGGTACCCATAGCTTGCGCGACTGCATAAAAGATATTGAGAATTCTCATCCCTATCTTCTGTTATTTCCATTCAATTTTAAAGGATTGTGACGATAAATCGCTAGACTGCCTCTTTTTGTGCAAAGACTCACTGGACCTATGAACGTTCTTCGTATCATGAACAAACAGTGAAGGATACACAGCGCTCACACCACGATTCTGTCAAAGTGAAGAGGGGTGTGCCGACCGAAAAATCGCACGCCGCAGTACTGAATGAAATGTCGCGCTTCGCCGAATACTTCCAGAAAGGAACGAGCAAAGTTGTATTGGTTGGTTCATATGTAACACGTTGGTACTGGAATCTGATTTACAACGGAATTATATCCCACAGCTAGGAAGGGAGGAAGGGCAAGCTTTCATTACTGCTAACATTGTCCACTCCCCTAGATAGGCAACCACGTTATTATACTTTAGGTTATTGTACTTTTTGTTTCTACTTTTTATATAGAGAAATATTTTTACTGATGATCAAAACTCTTGAAGGCCGATTCCACTCTAACCGAATTAGCTGATATGGATTTCATTTATGGGTAAGCTTGACACAGTAGTTGAGGAGCAACGAGTAGAGTGGAGCATGTCACAGTTGGAAGACTTGCTGGCCGTCTTAGTGAAACACTCCTATTCATTTCCTGTTTTTGGAGGGAGACCAGTAAAGTGTTTGGTGTAGAAGACACCGGCAGACGCTCCAAAAGAGCTGTTTACCCGTTTGATTGAAGCTACAACTATTATTCGTGATACTGGAGACACCTGATTGCTTTGAGCACGCTAGACAATCTTTAGCACGTAGATGCCAGTTGTGCATTAATGAATACGAACGGCGTTTTCAGTTACATCTCTAAAACAGTATTTATCACCTAGTAGTGTGAAAACCGTTTCTAAAAATTACTGGCGTCAAAATCTTAGTGGACGCATAGCGGGAAAACGGCGCACATGTCACATAAAGAAACGTTTCTTTTTATCTCCTCTGAGACTACAAAATTTTGCATATATAGTTTTTTATGCCTTATACTAGTTGACAAACCTGGCATTGGCCGGGTATTCATCTTGCGAATTTTCTGTTAGAAACGAAATAATGAAGAGTATTTGTAGTGTAGTATCGAAAAATTTCATTTCCTTGAACTTTTGACATTTCAAGGTATATTTGTGTAGCTATATGGTAGTTGTGGAGACCTGTAAGTTCTGAGGAGGCTTCCAGTTCTGCAGTATTACGATTATTTGCCTCTAGGAGTACAACAGCTCCCATACATGCTATCGCTGAAATTGCACTGTAGCTAAAATTCGCACATAACAGTGAAGCAGGCTGTGAAACATAGGCAAATATTGCAGTACCATTGTCTTCGACTGTTCTGAGATACGATTTTTTTTTTCGTCCACGATACTCCATCTAGCCATTGCTTCAACTGTTAAAAACATTCGTGCTCATCGCCAATACTACATGTGTTAGATCGAAAGGTTACCATGAAAGGGTACAGTACCGCCCGACATAGAAAATAGGTACAACGTTCTTCGTTATTCTTGTCAGTACAACATATTTTTTCTAATAATAACTCAATTTCAATTACTACAGCGAAGTCGGTTACCAGTGTGGGAAAGAATGACAATTTATTTATTTAATTGATCACATGTGCACTCCCACAAAATAAATCCCTACATCCAGTTTGGTGAGATCTGTGAAATGAATGAATGTATGGTCGTCTGCTAACTGCAGATAGTGAATGTGAATATATGATCATCTTTGAGACGATCCTTTGGTCACCTTTGGTGGAACCAAAGAGATGTAATTTACCGGAGCTTTGAGCGCCTGAAATGTGGCTGACCAATGGGTAGCATGGTCTTCCCCCACCTCGACGGAGGTGCGAGCTGACCTGAAGAACGGCCATGTTTCAGCACTCTGCCCTGGATCTAGTGTTGGTAAGACCTGTCTTAGGTGTGCTCCGTAAAAACAAAAGAGTGGAGACAAGGTATGCATGTGAAATACTTAAGAGTAGTTTCGAATAATAATTTCTCTATTTCAGGAACTTTTGTGGGGAGAATTAAATGTCGGGCGGGTAATATTAAGGAGATCGTAGTAATCTTCGGAAGTGACCAACGGTCACAATGAAACCACGTGTAGCAATAAGTTGAAATACATCCGAGTGCATAAGTTAAGCTGAATTCTACATCTACATCTACATTGATACTCCGCAAGCCACCCAACGGTGTGTGGCGGAGGGCACTTTACGTGCCTCTGTCATTACCTCCCTTTCCTGTTCCAGTCGCTATGGTTCGCGGGAAGAACGACTGTCTGAAAGCCTCCGTGCGCGCTCTAATCTCTCTAATTTTACATTCGTGATCTCCTCGGGAGGTATAAGTAGGGGGAAGCAATATATTCGATACCTCATCCAGAAACGCACCCTCTCGAAACCTGGGGAGCAAGCTACACCGCGATGCAGAGCGCCTCTCTTGCAGAGTCTGCCACTTGAGTTTATTAAACATCTCCGTAACGCTATCACGGTTACCAAATAACCCTGTGACGAAACGCGCCGCTCTTCTTTGGATCTTCTCTATCTCCTCCGCCAGACCGATCTGGTACGGATCCCACACTGATGAGCAATACTCAAGTATAGGTCGAACGAGTGTTTTGTAAGCCACCTCCTTTGTTGATGGACTACATTTTCTAAGCACTCTCCCAATGAATCTCAACCTGGTACCCGCCTTACCAACAATTAATTTTATATGATCATTCTACTTCAAATCGTTCCGCACGCATACTCCCAGATATTTTACAGAAGTAACTGCTACCAGTGTTTGTTCCGCTATCATATAATCATACAATAAAGGATCCTTCTTTCTATGTATTCGCAATACATTACATTTGTCTATGTTAAGGGTCAGTTGCCACTCCCTGCACCAAGTGCCTATCCGCTGCAGATCTTCCTGCATTTCGCTACAATTTTCTAATGCTGCAACTTCTCTGTATACTACAGCATCATCCGCGAAAAGCCGCATGGAACTTCCGACACTATCTACCAGGTCATTTATATATATTGTGAAAAGGAATGGTCCCATAACACTCCCCTGTGGCACGCCAGAGGTTACTTTAACGTCTGTAGACGTCTCTCCATTGATAACAACATGCTGTGTTCTGTTTGCTAAAAACTCTTCAATCCAGCCACACAGCTAGTCTGATATTCCGTAGGCTCTTACTTTGTTTATCAGGCGACAGTGCGGAACTGTATCGAACGCCTTCCGGAAGTCAAGAAAAATAGCATCTACCTGGGAGCCTGTATCTAATATTTTCTGGGTCTCATGAACAAATAAAGCGAGTTGGGTCTCACACGATCGCTGTTTCCGCAATCCATGTTGATTCCTACATAGTAGATTCTGGGTTTCCAGAAATGACATGATACGCGAGCAAAAAACATGTTCTAAAATTCTACAAGAGATCGACGTCAGAGATATAGGTCTATAGTTTTGCGCATCTGCTCGACGACCCTTCTTGAAGACTGGGACTACCTGTGCTCTTTTCCAATCATTTGGAACCCTCCGTTCCTCTAGAGATTTGCGGTACACGGCTGTTAGAAGGGGGGCAAGTTCTTTCGCGTACTCTGTGTAGAATCGAATTGGTATCCCGTCAGGTCCAATGGACTTTCCTCTGTTCAGTGATTCCAGTTGCTTTTCTATTCCTTGGACACTTATTTCGATGTCAGCCATTTTTTCGTTTGTGCGAGGATTTAGAGAAGGAACTGCAGTGCGGTCTTCCTCTGTGAAACAGCTTTGGAAAAAGGTGTTTAGTATTTCAGCTTTACGCGTGTCATCCTCTGTTTCAATGCCATCATCATCCCGTAGTGTCTGGATATGCTGTTTCGAGCCACTTACTGATTTAACGTAAGACCAGAACTTCCTAGGATTTTCTGTCAAGTCGGTACATAGAATTTTACTTTCGAATTCAATGAACGCTTCACGCATAGCCCTCCTTACGCTAACTTTGACATCGTTTAGCTTCTGTTTGTCTGAGAGGTTTTGGCTGCGTTTAAACTTGGAGTGGAGCTCTCTTTGCTTTCGCAGTAGTTTCCTAACTTTGTTGTTGTACCACGGTGGGTTTTTCCCGTCCCTCACAGTTTTACTCGGCACGTACCTGTCTAAAACGCATTTTACGATTGCCTTGAACTTTTTCCATAAACACTCAACATTGTCAGTGTCGGAACAGAAATTTTCGTTTTGATCTGTTAGGTAGTCTGAAATCTGCCTTCTATTACTCTTGCTAAACAGATAAACCTTCCTCCCATTTTTTATATTCCTATTAACTTCCATATTCAGGGATGCTGCAACGGCCTTATGATCACTGATTCCCTGTTCTGTACATACAGAGTCGAAAAGTTCGGGTCTGTTTGTTATCAGAAGGTCCAAGATGTTAGCTCCACGAGTCGGTTCTCTGTTTAATTGCTCGAGGTAATTTTCGGATAGTGCACTCAGTATAATGTCACTCGATGCTCTGTCCCTACCACCCGTCCTAAACATCTGAGTGTCCCAGTCTATATCTGGTAAATTGAAATCACCACCTAAGACTATAACATGCTGAGAAAATTTATGTGAAATGTATTCCAAATTTTCTCTCAGTTGTTTTGCCACTAATGCTGCTGAGTCGGGAGGTCGGTAAAAGGAGCCAATTATTAACCTAGTTCGGTTGTTTAGTGTAACCTCCACCCATAATAATTCACAGGAACTATCCACTTCTACTTCACTACAGGATAAACTACTACTAACAGCGACGAACACTCCACCACCGGTTGCATGCACTCTATCCTTTCTAAACACCGTCTGTACCTTTGTAAAAATTTCGGCAGAATTTATCTCTGGCTAAAGCCAGCTTTCTGTACCTATAACGATTTCAGCTTCGGTGCTTTCTATCAGCGCTTGAAGTTCCGGTACTTTACCAACGCAGCTTCGACAGTTGACAATTACAATACCGATTGCTGCTTGGTCCCCGTATGTCCTGACTTTGCCCCGCACCCGTTGAGGCTGTTGCCCTTTCTGTACTTGCCCAAGGCCATCTAACCTAAAAAACCGCCCAGCCCACGCCACACAACCCCTGCTACCCGTGTAGCCGCTTGTTGCGTGTAGTGGACTCCTGACCTATCCAGCGGAACCCGAAACCCCACCACCCTATGGCGCAAGTCGAGGAATCTGCAGCCCACACGCAGAACCGTCTCAGCCTCTGATTCAGACCCTCCACTCGGCTCTGTACCAAAGGTCCGCAGTCAGTCGACGATGCTGCAGATGGTGAGCTCTGCTTTCATCCCGCTAGCGAGACTGGCAGTCTCCACCAAATCAGATAGCCGCCGGAAGCCAGAGAGGAATTCCTCCGATCCATAGCGACACACATCATTGGTGCCGACATGAGCGACCACCTGCAGATGGGTGCACCCTGTACCCTTCATGGCATCCGGAAGGACCCTTTCCACATCTGGAATGACTCCCCCCGGTATGCACACGGAGTGCACATTGGTTTTCTTCCCCTATCTTGCTGCCATTTCCCTAAGGGGCCCCATTACGCGCCTGACGTTGGAGCTCCCAACTACCAGTAAGCCCACCCTCTGCGACCGCCCGGATCTTGCAGACTGAGGGGCAACCTCTGGAACAGGACAAGCAGCCATGTCAGGCCGAAGGTCAGTATCAGCCTGAGACAGAGCCTGAAACCGGTTCGTCAGACAAACTGGAGAGGCTTTCCGTTCAGCCCTCCGGAATGTCTTTCGCCCCCTGCCACACCTTGAAACGACCTCCCACTCTACCACAGGTGAAGGATCAGCCTCAATGCGGGCAGTATCCCGGGCAACCACAGTCGTAGTCCGATCAGGGGATGCGTGGGACGAGCTGGCCGTCCCCGACAAACCCCCATCCGGACCCCCACAGTGATGCCCATTGGCAACAGCCTCAAGCTGTGTGACCGAAGCCAACACTGCCTGAAGCTGGGAGCGAAGGGATGCCAACTCAGCCTGCATCCGAACACAGCAGTTGCAGTCCCTATTCATGCTAAAAACTGTTTTGCAAAAAACGTCTGAACTAATCTACAGAGAGCGCAAACAAATCGATAAAATTTAAATGGTTATTAAAATACAAGATTGCCTAGTAAATGCAGTAATGCTGCTACTTGCGCACTGCTGACACTGCTCGGCGGCGGAAGGAGACTAAGCGAAATTACACTATTCAGGTACCAAAACGCGATGCTACACTCTCAAATATTATAAAACGCCCAAAATTTATGAATTAAACAATGCAAGTACCAAAAACACGCAAAGAAATTAAGAATTAAACTATGTAACAAACGAGTGAGCTAGGAGTATACGACTTGCTGCTCAGCTGCTTATCCAACGGCGGCAGGGAGCACACTGACTGTGACCAACCGACACTGGCCGTTCAAAAACAAAAACAGTAGACAAACGACTACGCGAATTTACACTACTCAGGTACTAAAACGCGATGCTACAACTCTCAAATACTATAATACGCCCGAAATTTATGAATTAAACAATGCAAGTACCAAAAACACGCAAAGAAATTAAGAATTAAACTATGTAACAAACGAGTGAGCTAGGAGTATACGACTTGCTGCTCAGCTGCTTATCCAACGGCGGCAGGGAGCACACTGACTGTGACCAACCGACACTGGCCGTTCAAAAACAAAAACAGTAGACAAACGACTACGCGAATTTACACTATTCGGGCACTAAAACGCGATGCTACAACTCTCAAATACTATAATACGCCCGAAATTTATGAATTAAACAATGCAAGTACCAAAAACACGCAAAGAAATTAAGAATTAAACTATGTAACAAACGAGTGAGCTAGGAGTATACGACTTGCTGCTCAGCTGCTTATCCAACGGCGGCAGGGAGCACACTGACTGTGACCAACCGACACTGGCCGTTCAAAAACAAAAACAGTAGACAAACGACTACGCGAATTTACACTATTCAGGCACTAAAAACGCGATGCTACAACTCTGAAATACTATAATACGCCCGAAATTTATGAATTAAACAATGCAAGTACCAAAAACACGCAAAGAAATTAAGAATTAAACTATGTAACAAACGAGTGAGCTAGGAGTATACGACTTGCTGCTCAGCTGCTTATCCAACGGCGGCAGGGAGCACTGGCGTGTGTACTATAAGTTGGAAATATTTAAGAAATGCCATGTGCAGAACTTGAAATTAGAGACGAGTACTTCCACGTGGTGAGTACTGTGTGAGTCTCAATCTGTGTGTGAGACAAAGGATAAAGAGAAGTACTCGTCCACGGTATCAGTTGTGGACTCGCGTGTGTGATGAATATGTTCTTAATATTACTTTGCGTGTTATGTTTCCGTGTGACGCTTGATTCAAACTATAATACTCTGAGAGTGAAGCAAGGTGAGTCAGCCGTCTATCCAGCAACGCCACTTGGCTTGCATTGCACAGAAAGACGTGCATATATCCTCCAGAGTCCACAGTAGGAAAGAAAAGTTACGAAGTGGGGCAGTGTTGTGTGAAACTGGGATGAATACTAATTGAAGTGGGAAAGCTGAAAGTGATGTGATTATAACGTTGTGACTATTCTTTCTATTGTATGTTGCCACTGTGATGTATTTCATGAAATTTAAGTATGTGTGGTTGGCATGGGAGAGTAACAAGATAGTTTCAGAGGCAGTAGGTTATGCATGTTCCTGTTTTGTACCACTCGGTCTGGAGGAATTTTTCGTGATGATGGGTGTGGGAGTCGAAGTGTGAGATAAAGCAAAAGATCCACCATCCTATCCAGAAAGAGCACTGTAGCATTAAATAATTACGAGACCATAAGATTGAGAATCACCAATGTAAAGCCATGCCCACTGGGCGGAATTTCTCATGTGTTATTGTTGTAGGTTATAGAATTTGTGTGTTTAGGTTATAGAATTCATCGGAATAAATAAGATAGTGAAAAGAAAAAGATTGGTGGCCTTTTCCTTCGAATAGTATGTTGCCATGATACCCAGAATTTATAATGTGTGCGCCATTCATATTCAGTGCGATGGCCACGTGTTGATCAAAGCCATTGAATAAGAACGAAAATGTGGTATTGCCAGTGCGTAGTGAACAATCAGAGTTGTGTAAATTTTTAGTAGTCAGATGTGCATTATCCGTTTCCGTTGGTTAATATTCAAACAGGAGAATAATATGTAACTTAATTGTGAGTACTAGAGCTCATGTTACTTGATAAATAAAAAATGAATCCACTTGCTTGGCAGACCACTCATCTTGTAGGCCTGACTGCTTGATGCCACAGTATGAGCAAGGCATGTGGGTGCCTCTCAACCATTATATTCGTATCCTAACACATAAATACCAGTTGTTTAGTGCAGCGGGTCTACAGTAGAGACACACGTTTGATCTGTGACCAAGAAGAACATCTTCCTTTCGTTTATTCTTGTCTTATATGTACACCTGTGTGGGATGACCCCATACAGTTTCTGTACGCTGGGCGCAGCTGCTTCGCTTGTCTACAAAGCGATTTTGTAAACGTCTCCGCAACAGCGCATTTTCACAGCTCTATAAGTGGCTATTGATTTAGCCTACAGGTAGTTACACTTCGGCGCTGAAAGCTGTCAAAAGCGTTACCAGGTGATGGGGATATCCTTAAGTTGGCTCAACTGTAGGAGTGTCCCAGTAGTAAAGAATAATGTATTAACATTTCATGCGTTATTCTACATTTTTTCACTCTCCTCACAAGGAGATGTCCCCAGCGATAGGATCCGCTTTTTGAAACCATCTGTACGGTGATGTAGGTCAAGATCCTAGGTATGACACCATGCAACCATTTACCATGGTGGGCCCTCGTTTATAAGTAACCGACAAAAAAAAATTCGGAAGAAAGGATGGTGTAATGAATAGAGTAATGCTTTCACATGTAGAGGGTCATGGGTTTGTAGCTCCACTTGGATTTTAAACTTTTTTTTATGATTGTTATTATTCTGTTGATTAGTTTAAAAGTATTTCTATTTCTTTGTCACATCATTTTAATCACAGTACGAATTTTTTCACTGTTTCTCATTTTCTTCGTTATATAATTCTTTTTCCAGTCGGAACTTTAGTGAACGTGAATTCAATTATGTTTACATACTACAATATTTGCATATTTGAAAATGCTGATCTATTGGTTAAAAACAAAAGACGAAATAATCTATTTATATTATTTATATTGAGTGTGCAATGGTGTGAAAACGTATCATCATACAAACATTTAAAACATAGTCGAAATTCCTATTACACAACATAACGCAACCGAAAATTTAAATGGAAGGAGGTTTACAAGTAAAAGCAAATCCAGTCAAAATGAGGAATAGAAGTAATGAATAAAATTAGGTGTACGAAAAAATAGCATGATAAACCGAAAGAAATTAAATCGAAAACAATAACTAAAATCAATTAAAATCACACAAACAAAAATTTTATCTGGAAAAAGAATGACAGGAAGAAAAATGAGAGCAAATGAAGAAGTTAATATGATGGTTAAAATGATGTGATCAAGGAATAGGAAAAGGCATTAATTTCACACCAGTTAACTGAATTAAAATAATGATAAAGTTATTTTGATAAAAAATTTAAAAATAAAATAGCTGATGAGATTCCAACCCATGACATTGTGTACGTCGATACCTTACCGTAGCCATTTCAGGACGCAACCACTCAGTATAATACTTCTTTTTTGGGGTATTGAAAGTCAAACAAAATGTCTGAAATTTTTTCTTCAATTACTCGCAAACCGGGGTGAATGGCTGCTACGTGTGGCAGCTGGCATGTTAACCTACCTCGCCATGCAGATGGTTTCCAAAAGCCGATCCCAGCGCTGGGGAGCTCTCCTTGTCAGTGTCGATGACGGCATATCTCTTGGACTGTCGTACAATCATATTGGTGTAGGCACATTCAGGGACATACATGGATACCGTAAGTGAAATACGTTGCGACTAGAGTTCGTAGCAAAGAAAGAATAAATTCAAACATCATGCATAATTCAGCAGTTTTCAGTCATCTCGCTGTTCGTGATGTCGTATCTCCCGACTGTGATAGATATGTAGTTATTACCTCCACAGCGATTATTTGCTGACAGTAAGGGACGCGTGTACCAAGTTTGGTTGAAATCGGTTCATTAGTTTATGAGGAATATACGTACACAGAAATGTACAAACATCCATTTTTTTAGTATGTATGTATACATGACACGGTAGATACATTTTACAGCTCCACGAGGCTTATATCAGACGACGGACTTCACAGAGAGACGCTGTCGTCGGGAAAATGTTATGTAATGCAGAAAGATTTGCTAATATGTTTGGTGTACTGATACAATCTCAAATAAAAAGTAGAATGCAGTCATCCGGCTCCAGAAATCAGCGGAGTTCGGTAGGAGTCGAAAGAGGAATTCTGGATTTTTGATTCCACCTTCGAGGATGAATTTATGGATGCCGAGCGGAAGATCCGACTCATACACAAGACAATCATTGCTATTTGTGTCTTTAATCGTAGCAATACCAACGCACTTTCCATAACGTAATATGCTATGGGGAGATACTTTATTCCCTCCACAAAAAATTTTTTTGAAAACGAATTTGATTAATTGTTGTTTAATTAACAACATACTTTTCAAATAGGTATTGATCTAAAAGTCGGGTCCAGAACTTGAAAAGATCCTTTAGCACACTCTTAGCAATATCAAAGCGTTTTCCGAAATGTATGCTCGAGGGAAACGGTACTTTATGAAATTTTTAAAACAATTTTATTAACTGTCGTTGATTTTCAATGATAACTTTCTCTTTAAGGATATGTATATATTTAAGAAGTGTCCTCAACCTGAAAATATGAATATGACATTTATTGCAAGAGTTAGTATACAATGGACTATAAAATTTAACTGTTAGGCACATATTTATCTAACAGAGGTGAAGTCCAGTTTTATAGACACTCGACTGCATAGGTGCCACGGGAGGCGTCCGTTCTCTAGCAGTTCACCCTCTCCGCTACTGACGTTAACTCCTTGGGCACCCAGGGTACAACAATTCTGTTTACCTTCCTTAAGTCACACAGTTTTTTTGCCCTCAAATATGCATACACTTTCAAAACGGATACGTCTCGATATTGTAACTTGAGTTATCTTCCCACGGAAAAAGCTAGGACATTTTGACAGCTGTGATTACGCTAGACCATGTCATTTCTAAAACTGGAATAGATGAACCGTTAATTAAGCCAGTATGATTCGAAATAAAGTAATTTTATCTCCATTAATTTATAAATGTTAATCAGTAATTATGGCACCAATCTAAATGAGGAAAAACAAATATGTCGCGACAGTTGAAACTTATCCTTTCAATCACTAGAAACAGAATAAAACCACACTAAAAGTCACAGTTATAAATTTATATGTGCATTTTCATTAAATAATTACGAATTCTTATCTATTCTAATGTGGCGTCATACATTTTTCTATTCAGAATTCCTTAATTTACTCATAACCATCATAAACAGAATTAACAGCAATGTTTTAAAGTATGTATATAAAGCACTTCCCTTTACAGTCTTGTTTTGCAAGTCTCATGTATGTAATCAATCCATTTTGCAATATTTTGTCTCACACGGTTTTCTATAAAATAATATCAGACTGATAATGTTACATGTCCCGGCTCCATGCTGCAAGTAGTTTTTATTTCTCTGTCGCGAATCTGCATACTATTTGGTATCAGCTTTTAAAGAAATCTGGAGAAGGAGACATTGTCACTGCAGCATTCATTTTCCAAGGAACTTTCCAGGATGTGTTTGATCATATTTTTAGAACTGAAAGAAGTAACAATTTTCAATATCGTTTCCATCAAAGAACATCTCATAGACAAAGACCAAACACATCGATTCCGTATTGACAGAATAGAGTCATCTGATTGAAAGCATCTTATTAAAAAGGCTTTAACCTTCCTAAAGCGCGAACAAAAAGGTTTTTATTTCAAGTTGTTCATTATAGTATTCTTTAAATACTTCATGTATTCTCCACACGAAGAAAATTAGAAAACTTGAAATAGTAAACTATTTAAAACCAAAAAAATTTCACAATACTGTTTCCAAACATGATATGCATTATCTGAATTTCCTGTAGTGTATTGTCTTTGGAAAAGATACACTACAAACAACATATCACATTAATCCTTTAGCAGTAGTGAATTTCGAAGTATGAAAGACATCTTTTCATCCAAAAATTTCCACGAGAAATCGTAGAAATTTGTTGAAGAATTTCTCACAATAGGTGACATTCTGCATTGACCAACGTAGCTCGTTGCCGGCTGAGGAGATGGAAGAGTCTGCCGTCAGGTTTCCACTGTAATTGCTGACACGTGCGAGTGCGCGGGATCGATAACTTATGTGTGTTTGTATCGTTGCTAGACTCGCTGTTAAGTGTTTACCTTCCCTGTCCAGAGAGGGTAACCGGCGTATGACGACTTAAACGGAGTGGTGGTGCTCACTCAGCCAGCTGTGTGCTGGAGGGATTGCTCGTGGACTGGAAGTCGTACTTGATCACCTCATTTCAAGTTGTGACTGATCATGAGGCTAATAGAGACCTTTGTTTATGGTGCGTTTCCTGCAGTCCAAACCTGCTTGTTTACTTTGAGAAGCGCCTCAGGAAGGAAATGAGCCCGAGTCGATTAACATCTGGACGCGACACGGACGGTTTTTTATTTTATTTTATTTATTTTAGTTTATTTTTTGAGTCATCAGTCTTGTGGCTTGTTTGATGCGGCCCACCACGAATTCCACTTCTGTGCCAACCTCTTCACCGCAGATTAGCTCTTGCAACCTACGTCCTCAATTATTTTCTGGATGTATTCCAATCTCTGTCTTCCTCTAGTGTTTTTGCCTTCTACAGTTTCCTCTTAATACCAGGGAAGTCATTCCCTCATGCCTTAACAGATGTCCTATCATCCTGTTCCTTCCCCTGGTCCGTGTTTTCCACGTATTCCTTTCCTCTCCAATTCTGAACGGAACGTTCTCATTCCTCGCCTCATCAGTCCACCCAATTCTCAAAGTTCGTCTATACTGCCACTTCTGAAAAGCTTCAATTCTCTTCTGTTCCTGTTTTTCCTCAGTCCATGTTTCACTACCACACAATGCTGTGTTCCTAACGTACACTGTAAGAAATTTCTTCCTCAAATTAAGGCTTATGTTTGATACTAGTAGACTTCTCTTGGCCAGAAATGTCCTATTTGCCAGTGCTAGCCTGCTTTTGATGTCCATCTTGCTGCGTTCGTCACGGTTATTTTGTTGCCTAGGTAGTAGAATTTCTTAACTTCATCTGCTCCGTTACCGTCGGTCCTGATGTTAAGTCTCTCGCTGCTCTCATTTCTGCTACATCTCATTACTTTCGTCTTTCTTCGCTTTCAGCAGACCATGTATTCTCCTTCATTTTCACCCAGGACGACAACATCATCAGCGAATCTTATCATCGATATCGTTTCACCTTGAATTTTAATTCCACACCTGCATCTTTTTTTTATTTCCATCGTTGATTCTTCTATGTACAGATTCAACAGCAGGGACGACATCCCTGTCTTACACCCTGTTTAATCCGAGCACCTCGTTCTTGGTCGTCCACTCTTATTATTCCCTCTTGGCTCTTGTACATATTGCTCCTTACCCGTCTCTCCCTATAGCTTACCCCTATTATTCTCATAATTTCGAGTATCTTGCACCATTTAGCACTGTCGAACGCTTTTTCCAGGTCGATAAATCGTATTAACGTGTTTGGATTTTGCTTTAGTTTTGCTTTCACTACCAAGAATGTCAGAATTGCCTCTCTGATGCCTATAACTTTCCTAAAGTCAAATTAATGATCATCTCTTTTCCATTCTTCTATATATTATTCTTGTAAGCAACTTGGATGCATGAGCTGTTAAGCTGAACGCGCGATAATTCTCGCACTTGTAGGCTCTTGCAGTCTTCGGAATTTTGTTGATGATATTTTTCCAAAAGTCAGATGGTATGTCGCCAGATTCATACACTCTATACACCAACGTTAATATCTTGTTGCCATCTTCCCCAATGATTTTGGAAATTCTGATGGAATGTTATCTATTCTTTCCAGCTTATTATATTTTAAATCTCCCAAAGCCCTCTTCAATTCTGATCCTAATACTGGATCCCCAATCTCTTCTGTATCGACTCCTGTTTCATCTTCTAACACACGAGACAAATCTACTACGTCATAGAAGCCGTCACTGTACTCTCTCCACCTGTTCGCTTTCTCCTCTGCATTTAACACTGAAATCCCCGATGCACTCTTACTGTTACCACCCTTGCTTTTAAGTTCACTGAAGGTTGTTTTGACTTACCTATATTCTGAATCAGTCCGTTTAACTATCGTTTCCATTTTCGGTTTCTTCACATTTTTCATGTAGCCACTCCGTCTTAGCTTCCCTACAGTTCCTATTTATTTCATTCCCCAGTGACTTGTATTTCTCTATTCCTGAAATTTCCTGAACATTATCGCATTTTGTTCTTCCATAGATCAACTGAAGTATTTCTTCTATTACCATGGCTTCTTCGCAGTTTCCTTCTTTGTACCTCTGTTTTTCTTTCCAAGTTCCGTGATTGCCAATTTTAGTGATGTCTTTAACTATACTACCTACTGGGCTTTTCTTTATTGCTGTATCTACAGACTTAGAGAACTTCAAGCATGTCTCGTCATTCCTTAATACTTCTCTACGTATTGATCCTTTCTGACTAATCTTTTAAACTTCAGCCTACTCTTCATGACTACTACATTGTGATCTGAGTCTATATCTGGTCGTGTGTACGCCTTACAAACAAGTATCTGATTTTGGAATCTCTGTCGGACCATGAAGTACTCTAACTGAAATCTTCACGTATCACTCGGCCTTTTCCAAGGATAATAACTCCTCTTGTGATTCTTGATCAGAGTATTCGCTACTACTAGCTGAAATTTATTACAGAATTCAATTTCTCCTCTCTCATTTCTTATCCCAACTCCATATTCTGCTGTAACCATTTCCTCTACACCTTCCCCTACAACTGCATTACATTCCTGCATTATCAGATTTTCATCTCCCTGCACGTACGGTATTACCCTTTCAATGTCCTCATGTACTTTCTCTATCACATCATCTTCCGCTCACGACATCGGCATGTATACCTGAACTATCGTTGTCATTGTTGATTTGCTGTCGATTCTGATAAGAACAACACTATCACTGAACTCTTTACAATAGCACTCTTTCTGTCCTATCTTCCTATTCATAACGAATCACACTCCCGTTTCATAATTTTCAGCTGCTGTTGATATTACCCTATACTCACCTGACCAGAAATCCTTGTCTTATTTTCATTTCACGTGACTGACCCCTACTATGTGTCATTTCCTTTATTGTTCCACTCGCAAATACAGTGAGGGAACAACGAATGCCTATATGCCTTCGTGTGAGCCCTGATTTCTCGTTTCTTATCATCGTGGTCCTTACACGCAATGTATGTTGGTGGGAGAAAACCGTTGGCAGTTAGCTTCAAACGCCAGTTCTCTAAATTTTATCAGTAGTGTTTCTTCAAATAACTTACGGGTTTGCTGGCGGGTGACGTCGTCGACCACCGCCGATGTTTCGACAGGAGCACACCATGTCATTCTCAAGGCACAACTGAATGGCAGGGTGTGCTCCTGTCGAAATATCGGCGGTGGTCGACGACGTCACCCGGCAGCAAACCCGTAAGTTATTTGAACATTCAATTCGCCGGGAAAAGTTAAGGTGTAAATAGTGTTTCTCTAAACGAACGTCACCTTCCATCTAGGGATTCCCATTCAAGTTTCTGAAGCATCTCCGTAACAGTTACGCGCTGTTCGAACGTACCGGTAACATATCTAGCAGCCTGCCTCTGAACTGCTTCGATGTCTTCCTTCAGTCCGACCTGGCAGGATCCCAAACACTTGAGCAGTACCCAAGAACGGGTCGCACAAACGTCCTATATGCAGCCTCCTTTACAGGTGAACCACACTTTCCTAAATTTCTCGCAATAAGCCTAAGTCGACAATTCGCCATCCCTACCACATTTCTCACATGCCCGTTACACCTCATATCGCTATGCAATGTTACGCTGATTTAAATGACTTGACACTGTCAAGCAGGACACTAGTATTACTATATCCGAACATTACAAGTCTGATCTTCCTACTCATCAGCTTTAACTTACATTTTTCCACATTTAGTGCTAGCTGACATTCAGCACACCAAATGGAAATTTTTCATAAGTCGTCTTGTATCTTCCTATAGTCACTCAACTTCTACACCTTACCGTACCCCAAGGCATCATCTGCAAACAATCGCAAATTGCTATCCACCCTGTCCGCCAAATCAGTCATGTATATGGAGAAAACACCACTACTATTACACTTCTCGGGGGCACTTCTGACGATTCCCTTGTATCTGACGGACGCTCGCCGTCGAGGACAACATACTGGTTTCTATTACTTAAGAAGTCTTCGAGCCACTCACATATCTGCGAACTTATTCCGTATGCTCGTATTTCGTTAAGAATCTGCACTGGGGTTCCGTGCCAAATGGTTTCCGGAAGTCTAGAAATATGGAATCTGCCTGTTGCCCTTCATCCATAGTTCTCAGTATATCGTTGAGAAAAGAACAAACTGAGTTTCGCCCGAGCGATGCTTTTTAAAACCATGCAGATTCGTGAAAATAGGCTTCTCAGTGTCAAGAAAGTCTATTATAATTAAACTGCGAATATGTTCAAGGATTCCGCAACAAACCGAAGTGATGAATATTGGGCTTTAATTTTGAAGGTCCGTTCTTTTACCCTTCTTGTGTAGTGGAGTCCCCCGCGTTTTTTTCCAGTCGCTTGGGACTTTGTGCTGGGTGAGAGATTTACGATAAATGCAGGCTAGGTACGGAGTCAAAGCCGTAGAGTACTGTTTGTAAAACCGAACTGCGATTCCATCCGGACCTGTCGGTTTATTTGTTTTCAAATCTTTAAGTTGCTTCCCTACCACGTTCAAGCTTCTTACGATCCACAAATATGGGAGATAAGTGATAGACGTCAAGCTTTTTAAATGGAATCGTGAACATTTTATTCAAGTACGCACTCACCCTCTCCAAGACCTATTAAAAATGTACCACACTGTACCACTTTATACACGAAACTAGCAACTATAGTAATGATAAATAATACATAACTTATCTAATTTAAATATAACTGCATTGCATTTCTCTAACTCAATCATTTACCCTCGTCAAAGCGCGTTTGAAAATTTTTATCAATAAACATTGCATGCAGCATTACTTTCAAATGGTTCAAATGGCTCTGAGCACTATGGGACTCAACATCTGAGGTCTTCAGTCCCCTAGAACTTAGAACTACTTAAACCTAACTAATCTAAGGACATCACACACATCCATGCCCGAGGCAGGATTCGAACCTGCGACCGTAGCGGCCGCGCGGTTCCAGACTGTAGCGCCTAGAACCGCTCGGCCACACCCGCCAGCTGCAGCATTACTGCAGTACTGCACTGCACTGTACAGTAATTGGCTATTGTTATTGTACAGTATCGTATATAGTGTTTATGACAATGCAGAAGTAATGAGGCCTTTTGTAGTGACATTTACTACATGAAAAACAGAGCGTTTACATCACCTGTTCAAAATTGGCATTCATACACAGGATCACTCTGTGGACGAAGGGTGGCCTTCATCGCGCTACTACTTCCTCTGTGATCGCTAAGCATCAATAATGCGTTGATGCATGTCCTCTGGTGTTGTTGGAAAATTTTGTAGACGATATCCTTGCACGTTCTCCACAGAAAAAAAAATTCAGTGGCGTAACGTCCAGAGATCGTACAGGCCAACTAACCGGCCCATCACATTCAGTCATCCCACCAGAGTATTTACAGTCCAGAATTCGTCGTTCTTGTAAGGCATTATGCGCTGGGCAACTATCGTGCTGATACCACATGACCATCCCCTGATTCACAGTTACGGCGTCGAAGAGAACAGCAAGAGCGTATCTTAAAAATCCGGCATATTGTCTGCCATTTTGGTTGCTGTTTACAAAGAAAGGTCCGATAATGTTGTCTCCAATAATTCAGCAGCAAACATTAACGTTCCACGGACGTTGATGCTCTACCTGTCGGGACATCGTGGATTGTTGATGGACCAATAATGCATATTTCACAGGTTAACAGTTTCTTTGTTAGAGAATGAGTCGTCGTCGGTAAAAAGAACATTTGAGAAGAACTTAGGAACATATTCTCATTTCGAATGTAATACATTTTCTTGAGGCAGAAGCTTATCCCAAGAATCAACATGGATTAAGAAAGCATTGCTCGTGTGAAATTCAGCTCGCCCTCTCCTCAACAATATACTGAGAACTATGGATGAAGGGCAACAGGCAGATTCCACATTTCGAGATTTACGGAAAGCATTCGACACGGTGCCCCACTGCAGGTTGATAACGAAGTATATGTTATAAGCTCTCAGATATGTGAGTGGCTAGAAATATTTTTAAGTAATGGAACCCAGTATGTTCTCCTCGACGGCGAGTGTTCATCAGATACAAGGGTATCGTCAGGAGTGCCCCCCGGGAATTGTGAATGGACCACTGTTTTCTCTCCATATACATGACTGATTTGGCGGACACGGTGGGCAGCAATGTGGGGTTGCTTGCTGGTTGCCGTGGTCTACGGTAAGGGTCGAAGATGAGTGACTTTAGGAAGATACAAGACGACTTAGACAAAATTTACAGTTGGTGTGTTGAATGGCAGCTAGCCCTGAATGCGGAAAAATGTAAATTACTGCGTATGAGTAAGAAGATCAAGCCTGTAATGTTCGGATACAGCATTTCTAGCGTCGTGCTTGAAGCGTCAAGTAATTTAAACCAACGTAACGTAGCAAAGTAATATGATGGGGGACGAGCATGTGAGAACTGTCGTGAAAGAGTGGTTCACCTGTAAATAAGATCGCCTATAGAACGTTAGTGCGACCTATTCTTCAGTGTTGCTCGAGTGTTTGGGAACCGCACCGAATAGGATCGAAGGAAGACATCGAGGCTATTTAGAGGCAGGCTGCCGTAGGTTCGAACAACACGTAAGTATTACGGAAATGGTTTCGCGAACTCGAATGTGAATCCCTGGAGGAAAGGTGACGTTCTTTTCCAGAAACACTATTGAGAAAATTTAGAGAACCTGGATTTGAAGTTGACTGCCGAACGATTCTACTGCCTCCAAAATACACTGCGCGGCCACGATGATAAGGTACGAGAAATTAGGGACAATTTTTATTGCATCATCAGTCTTCTGACTTGTTTAATGTGGCCCGACACGAATTCCTCCCCTGCGCCATCCTGTTCATCTCACAGTAGCACTTGTAGCCTACGTCCTCGATTATTTGTTGGATGTATTCCAACCTCTGTGTGCCCCTACAGACTGGCAGTCTCTTTTTATATCTTTCCAGATAAAGTGCCTAATAATGAGCAGAGTAGAGGCACAAATGCCCAGGTGTGCAAGACTGTGTAAGGTATTGAAAACTTGATGGTGCAAGGGAGCCCATAACACTGGGCATAAGACCCCAGCTGAAGAATAGCAGCAGACCTTGTTGGTGAAACAGGGGTATCATGCCTTGGTGAACACGAGCGAGATGGTTGGGTCTGCAAGGAGTACTTGGGCATTCTCATCTGTTTGCCTGAAGAGTACCTACATTAGGCAAATCGATGATGTTGGACACTGCATTGACACATGAGAAAAAAATCAGCAGTGATATTATCCGCACCCTTGATATAGTGGACATATATCATAAACTGAGACACCAAGTCGAAATGGCAGAAATTATGAGGGGCTGGGTCCTCCGGAGGGTTTCGGAAGGCATGGGAGGATACAGAACGTGCGTCCTTCAACGAGAGGGTTGAAATGTTTAACAGCCTCGTAGATGGCCAGGAGCTCCCTGTCGAAGGCAGAGTATTCCTTCTGTGTGGCAGACAGTTTTTAGAGAAGAGGTGCAGGGGTGAGATGTTGTCATGGGAGTGTTGTTCAAGGACAGCTCCCACTGCTGTGTCACGAGCATCAGAGGTAATGAATAGTTCATCCAAGGGGTCTGGGTGAGTGAGAGTCACAGTCCGGGCCAGGGAAACCTTTAGTGCCTCGAAGGCTTCGAGTATGGGGTCTGTCCAAAGGACAGGTCGAAGTCCTGAGGTTTGCTTGCCTGACAGTGCATCCATGAGAGGTGCTTGGATTGCAGCCAAGGAGTGGATGTGACGGTGGTAGTAGTTGATGGGGCCAAGGAATTGGCGCAGTTCTTTGTAAGTCGAAAGGGGTGACTGATAAACTGGCCTGTACATGACGTTTTGGAGGTTGTATACCATCGACAGATACTAAGTAGCTGAGGAAGGTTACAGATGTCTGCCATAACTGTAACTTATCTATGTTGACTTCTACACTGTTCGACTGTAAGTTCTTCAGTACCGTGGATAAGTGACGTCATGCTCCTCGGTATGTTAATGAAAATGAGTGTGTCGTCCAGGTACACGAAACAAAACCCAAATTTTCGTAGGATGGAGTCAACAAATCATTGCCAAGGGAAGTGATTCCCTGATCTCTTGACAGGTGCCCTATCATCCTGTATCTTCTCCTTGTCAGAGTTTTCCACATACTCCTTTCGTCAACGATTCTGCGCAGAACCACCTCATTCCTCATCTTATGAGTCTACCTAATCTTCAACATTCGTCTGTAGCACTTCTCAAATGTTCTGGTTTTCCCACAGTCCATGTCTCACCATCATACAATGCTGTACTCCAAACGAACATTCTCAGAAATTTCATCCTCATACTAAGGTGTATGTCTGATACGAGTAGACTTCTTTTGGACAGGAAAGCCAGTTTTGCAAGTGCTAATCTGCTTGTGATGTTTTCCTTGCTCCGTCTGTCATTGGTTATTTTGTTGCCTATTTAGCAGAATTCCTTAACTTTATCTACTTCGTGACCATCAATCCTCATGTCAAATTCTCGCTTTTCCATTTCTTCTACTTTTCATTACTTTCGTCTTTCTTCGCTTTATTCGCAATCCATATACTGAACCTATTAGACTATTCATTTCATTCAGCAGATCATGTAATTCTTCTTCACGTTCACTCAGGATAGCAATGTCGTCAGCGAATCGAATTATTGATACCGTTTCACTTTGAATTTCAGTTTCATTCCTGAGCCTTTCTTTTATTTCCATCAACGCTCGTTCGGTGTACAGGTTGAACAGAACGGGCGAAAGAATACATCCCTGTCTTACACCCTGTATAATCCGAGCAATTCGTTCTTGGTCGTCCACTCTTATCATTTCCTCTTGGGTCTTGTACATACTTTATATTACTCTCGGATACCTTGCACCATTTTACATTGTCGAAAAATTTTTCCAGATCGACAAAATCAATTAACGTGTCTTGATTTTTCTTTAGTCTTGCTTCCATTATCAACCGCAACGGCAGAGTTGCCCCTCTGCTGCCTTTACCTTTTATAAATCCAAAGTTATCATCATCTAGCTTATTCTCAATTTTTTTCCATTCTTCTGTATAATATTCTTGTCAGCAACTAGGGAGCATGAGCTGCTAAGCTGATTGTGCGATAATTCTCGCACTTATCTGCTCTTGCAGTCTTCGAAATTGTGTGGATAATATTTTTCCTGAAGTCAGATGGCATTTCGCTAGGCTCATACATTCTACACATTAAAGTGAATAGTCTTTTTGTTGCCAGTTCTCCCAATGATTTTAAAAATTCTGATGGGATGTTATCAATCCCCTCTGCCTTATTTAATTTTAACTACTGCAATGCTATCTTAAATACTGATTCTAATATTGGCTCCCCTTTCTACATTAACTCCTGTTTCTTCTTCTATCACATCAGACAAGTACCCCCCTCACAGGGGCCTTGAATGTACTCTTTTCACCTGTCGTCTCTCTTCTCTGCATTTAACATTGTAATCCCTCTTGCATTCTTAATGTTAACACCCTTGCTTTTTAAGTCACCGAAGGTTGTTTCAACTTTCCTGTGTACTGAGTCAGTCATTCGAACAATCATTTCTTTTTCGATTTCTTCACATTTTTCATGCAGCGATTTCGTCTTAGCTTCACTGCCCTTCTTATTTATTTCATTCCTCAGTGACTTGTATTTCTATATTCCTGAACATTTTTATACTTTTTCTTTCATAGAACAACTGGAGTATTTCTTCTCTTACCCCTTGTTTCTTTGCAGTTATCTTCTTTGTACCTATATTTTTCTTTCCAACTTCCGTGATTGCCCTGATTAGAGATGTCTGTTCCTCTTCAACCGTTCTGCTTACTGCACTATTCCTTACTGATTTATCTATAGCCATAAAGAACTTCAAGCGTGCCTCGTCATCTCTTAGTACTTCTGTATCCCAATTCTTTGCTTATACAATCTTCCTGGCTAATCTCTTGAACTTGTCTACTCTTCATCACCTCTACATCGTGATCTGTGTGTATCTGCTCCTGGGTACGCTTACAATCCAGCATATGAGTTCGGAATCTCTGTCTGACCATGATGTACTCTAACTGAAGTCTTCTGACCTTTTCCAAGTATATCTCCTCTTCTAGTGATTCTTGAACAGAGTATTCGCTACTACTAGCTGAAATTTATTGCAGAACTCAATTAGTCTTTATCCTCTCTCATTCCTTGTCCCAAGCCCATATTCTCCTGTAACCTTTTCTTCTACTCCTTCCGCTAGAACTGCAGTCCCTCCTGATTGTTAGATTTTCATTTCCCTTTACTTTATATACTATATTACCCTCATATACTTTCTCTAGCTTTTTATCTTCAGCTTGCGACGTTTGAATGTATACCTGAACTATCACTGTCGGTGTTGGTTTGCTGTCGATCCTGACAAGAACAACTCTATCACTGAATTGTTCACTGTAACACACTCTTTTCCCTAGTTTGCTGTTCAAAACGAATCCTACTTCCGTTATACCGTTTTCTGCTGCAGTTTATATTATCCTATGCTCATCTGACCAGAAATCCTTGTCTTCTTTCCATTTCACTTCACTGAACCCTACTATATCCAGATTGAGCTTTTGCATTTCCGTCCGCAGCTCGTGGTCGTGCGGTAGCGTTCTCGCTTCCCGTTCCCGGGTTCCTGGGTTCGATTCCTGGCGGGGTCAGGGATTTTCTCTGCCTCGTGATGACTGGGTGTTGTGTGATGTCCTTAGGTTAGTTAGGTTTCAGTAGCTCTAAGTTCTAGGGGACTGATGACCATAGAAGTAGGGTCCCATAGTGTTCAGAGCCATTTGAACCATTTTTTGCATTTCCCCTTTCAGATATTCTAGTTCCCCTACCACGTTCAAGTTTCTGAGACTCCAAGTCCCGATTCGTAGAACGTAATCCTTTCGTTGGCTGTTGAATCTTTTTCTCGTGGTCACCTCCCGCTTAGTGGTCCCCTCCCAGAGATCCGAAAGGGAGTTACTCCGGAATCTTGTGCCAATGGAGCGATCATCATGACTCTCTTTGAATTACAGGTCACCTATCCTGTAGATATAAGTAATGTGTCTTTAATGCAGTGATTTCCATGGCCTTGTGCTTCCTCATGCCGTTGATCATTGATGATTCTTCTGCCTTTAGTGACAGTTTCCCATCCCAAGCACAAGAGAGTGTCTGAACCTCTGCCCGCTCCTCCACCCTCTTTGACAAGGCCGTTGTCAGAATGAGGCTGACTTCTTATGCCAGTGCTTATTATTAACCAGAATATAAGCAATGCTAGGTTTCGAACCTGGGACCGAGGATGTTTTGATTACTAATCGAAAGCGCTAACCCCCTCTTTTTTTGTATTTGGTTTAACGGACGTCACATGACATCCGTCGAATTTCGTTGCTGAACCCTTCACTCAGTTTTTTTTATTATAAGGACTAGCCAGATCTCTAACCGAACACGCTGAGCTACAGTGCCGGCGACCCCTGGACCACGCGCTCACACGGACTCATATAGATAGTCGTTTTTCCTTTGCTGTATTTGCAAGTGGAACAGGAAATGATCTAATACGTGGTGGTAAAGGGTACCCTCCGACAGGCACTGTACGATGGCTTACGGAGAAGCTATGTAGATGTAGATGTAGAAGGCGATGGCTTCTCAGGTAATCGTGTGCTGTACTGTAGTGGCGCCTGAACAGAATTTCGACCAACAACAACACCGTCCAAGCAGACCTTGATGGCCCAACGGTACCGACCGGCCGCCGTGTCATCCTCAACCATTAGTCGTCACCGGATGCGGACATGGTATGACAAAACACAGTACAGGTACGTAGCGTAGAGCACAGGATAGACATAATAACATAATAATCATAAAAGTGTGAGTTAATTATTTCTTGTCAACGTACTTTCTCCGTAGATCAGCAGCATTTCTACCCTACCGTCATGAGTATACTTCATACACCCTTACACAACAAAAATTGATTTCGTACTGTGCACTGCCCCCATGCGGTTACTAAGTTACTCTGACGGACGACGACATTGGTAAGCAGTGTACTGTACGCTAAAACAACAACAAATGAGATGCGAGTCGGAGGGGGGGGGGGGGGGGGAGGGAGAGAAATACCTGTGCTTACATGTGTCGGAAATCATAAACAAAACCAACACCTCTTCTGTAGTACTAGATTGGGTACGTAATGTGTAGAATCTCGGGAGTAAAAAACTCGGTTTCTTCCCAGCCCGTGTGCTTTGTATCGTTTGCACATCTCCATTTTATTGATAAAAATAGTACAGTGTAATACGTTTTTGAACAGCTCATGAAGAGGATATTCTTGACTATAATGTACATGTTTCCATTGAAAATATTTATCCTTTATCCCGCATCTCCTGCATCTGTGGGGATGCATAAAACGTATACCCACAGCAAGAACATCCCAATGATGTTAAAAGACACTGGTCGCAACAGTTTTTCACTTAATACATCAGAAAAAAGTTGGTTTGGTTGAGCAACATAAATGGGACACCCTGTATAGCACGCCGAGTTTCCAGAAACAGCCTCAAATCCGCGGTTTAAGTGGACAACAATTGTCAGTGTGTTAAAATCTAACAATCCTTAGGTACATACATCGGATTTAACGTTCTCCACCTAACATTAAAATCTGTTCTGAGTTTTGTCCCACAAGCATCTTAGAATTCGCCCACCCGTCTTTTCCCACACAGTGGCCCCTCCCATCAGATGAGATAAGTGTCGCGAGGTTTTTACTACGAGTCCAACTATAATGAAACAATCCTTATTACTTCAGACGGGATGGTCGCTTGGAAAATGCTGGTGGCGAATTCCTGTCTCTACCATGGTCAGTCTGATCATTGTCTCAGTGCCTAGCCACCTCGCTGTCAAGACGACTGTACCCCTAATCTTATTTTTGATTTGAGTGTCAGATGATTTACTCTTATCCACGATAATACATTTCTAGCCAGCTTCTACGCTATAGACTAACCAGTGTACTTTCTTTTAAAGAGGTATTTCGGTCATCATGTGGTTGCGTTCTGGCTAACAGCTGAATGTTATATGAATTTGACCGTAGTTCCTGTGTAAAAAAATCTGTTATATTTTCGAATATACGCCTCGTATTTATTATTCATCACCAAGGACGATCACACTCACTTGACTGAATCATCAATCGTTAACATAGCTACATTCGACACTGTGGACGGACATTTAAAAGTACTAAACAGTCGTCACCGGAATGTTATCGATGACATTTTCCGCCACTCTAACCTGACCCCTGCGGCAACTGAGGTGATAACATATTGATAACGGCAATCAGCCCGAGCAGTGAGTTCATACAGTCCTCTGTCATTAAATGTCTTTGGTTCTCATGTACCGAACAAGTGGGTCGATGCCTGCTACCAAGAAATAGTGGGTATCAGGAAATAGGTGCGTGATTACAGTCATATCTTCAGCCCTCTCATGAATTAATGTCAAAGTATGGAGCATTGTTATCTGTAATGTAGATAACCTTTAACAATTTGTCATCACAAGTCTAAATATATCATCTTGTTGTTGTCGCTGAGAGTTGAATACTTGTAAATGCACTTCTGACTGTACTTTTCGCTGAAGCAGTTCCCCTGAGGTCAAAAATCTCCACAAAGTACACTTAAGAAATGTAATATTAAATACGGGGGCAGCAAGCAGTTTGATTGTATTACGCATACTTAGTACTTTTATGAAACATTATCCACAGACTTGAGATTTTCATACATACAAATAACGAACCTTTATACATAGAAAGTGTAGTCAAAATTATATAGCATTCAGATGTTCGCCAGACGTCTACATCTACATCTACGTGATTACTCTGCTACTGACAATAAAGTGCCTGGCATAGGGCCCAATGAACCACCTTCAAACGTTCTCTCCACTGTTCCACTCTCGAATGGCGCGTGGGAATAACGAGCACTTAATTATTCTGTGCGAGCCCTGATTTCTCTTATTTTATCGTGATGATCATTTCTCCCCACGTAGGTAGGTGCCAACAGAATGTTTTCACAGTCGGAGGAGAATACTGGTGACTGAAATTTAATGAGAAGATCCTGTCGCAACGAAAAACGCCTTTGTTTTAATGATTGCCAATCCAATCCACGTATCATGCCTGTGCCACTATCTCCCGTATTTCGCGATTATGTAAAATGAGCTGCCCTTCTTTGAACTTTTTTGCTGTCATCCGTCAGTTCCACCTGATGCAGATACCACACTGCACAGCGGACAAGCGTGGTGTAAGCAGTCTCTTTAGTACTCCTGTTGTACCTTCTAAGTCTTCAGCCCATGAATCACAGTCTTTGGTTTGCTCTATCCATAGTATTATCTACGTGATCGTTCCAATTTAGGGTATTTGTAATTTTAATCCCTAAGTACTTAGTTGAATTACAGGCTTCAGATTTGTGCGACATTGCGTAATCGAAATTTGGCGGATTTCTTTTAGTACTCATGTGAATAACATCACACTTTTCTTTATTCAGAATTAATTGCCACTTTTCGCACCATACAGATAAGTATTGGGACAGCATTCCTTCTGGCACACTCTGCATTGTTGCCAGATGTATCCAAGATGGCGGCGATGACGTCATCCAAGATGGCGGCGTGTAGTCTTGGCAACAGCACATGACATCATCCAATATGGCGGCCATGACGTCAGATGATGACGCAAGTACCGTTATCCAAGATGGCGGCTTTTGGTGGAACATTTGTATTTTGTCAGGAAAGTACCATGCTACCCTCCTCCAGAAAAATGGCAGGAAGATCAAATTCCAACAGGATAATGCCTCAAACCACGGTTATCTCTACAAACATAAGAAAATCGCGAGAAGATACCTCACTTGGGATAACCTAAGTCATCTGACAGCCACTTCTTCCTATGCACTGGCGCCAAGTTTGAATTTTGGCGGTAAACAAAGGTCAATTTGTATATCTCTACTAAGCTTAGAAATTGGTAGTATTGGGGCAAGGGTTTGGTCACACCACTTTCCATTGTTGCCAGATGTATCCAAGATGGTGGCGATAACGTCATCTAAGATGGTGGTGTGTAGACTTGGCAACAGCGTTTATGTAGGTTAGTACACGTTTATGTATGTTAGTACACATTAGTACATGATAGTACACGTTTATGTACGTTAATGTATGTGACATTTTGTCCAGAGAAATAAAAACACAAACACGAATTTAAGATTGTAAATATATTTATTTATTCGATGGGAATAGTTTAAATCGACTGAATACACCGAAATACCTGTAAAATGAGAAAGTACTTGTATATCCCCCCCATGAACCATGGACCTTGCCGTTGGTGGGGAGGCTTGCGTGCCTCAGAGATACAGATAGCCATACCGTAGGTGCAACCACAATGGAGGGGTATCTGTTGAGAGGCCAGACACACGTGTGGTTCCTGAAGAGGGGCAGCAGCCTTTTCAGTAGTTGCAAGGGCAACAGTCTGGATGATTGACTGATCTGGCCTTGTAACAATAACCAAAACGGCCTTGCTGTGCTGGTACTGCGAACGGCTGAAAACAAGGAGAAACTACAGCCGTAATTTTTCCCGAGGGCATGCAGCTTTACTGTATGATTAAATGATGATGGCGTCCTCTTGGGTAAAATATTCCGGAGGTAAAATAGTCCCCCATTTGGATCTCCGGGCGGGGACTACTCAAGAGGATGTCGTTATCAGGAGAAAGAAAACTGGTGTTCTACGGATTGGAGCGTGGAATTTCAGATCCCTTAATCGGGCAGGTAGGTTAGAAAATTTAAAAAGGGAAATGGATAGGTTAAAGTTAGATATAATGGGAATTAGTGAAGTTTGGTGGTGGGAGGAACAAGACTTCTGGTCAGGTGACTACAGGGTTATAAACACAAAATCAAATAGGGGTAAAGTAGGAGTAGGTTTAATAATGAATAAGAAAATAGGAAGGCGGGTAAGCTACTACAAACAGCATAGTGAACGCATTATTGTGGCCAAGATAGATACGAATCCCACACCTACTACAGTAGTACAAGTTTATATGCCAACTAGCTCTGCAGATGACGAAGAAACTGAAGAAATGTATGATGAAATAAAAGAAATTATTCAGATAGTGAAGGGGGATGAAAATTTAATAGTCATGGGTGACTGGAATTCGAGTGTAGGAAAAGGGAGAGAAGGAAACGTAGTAGGTGAATATGGATTGGGGCTACGAAATGAAAGAGGAAGCCGCCTGATAGAATTTTGCACAGAGCACAACATAATCATAGCTAACATTTGGTTCAAGAATCATGAAAGAAGGTTGTATACATGGAAGAACACTGGAGATACTAAAAGGTATCAGATAGATTATATAATGGTAAGACAGAGATTTAGGAACCAGGTTTTAAATTGTAAGACATTTCCAGGGGCAGATGTGGACTCTGACCACAATCTACTGGTTATGACCTGTAGATTAAAACTGAAGAAACTGCAAAAAGGTGGGAATTTAAGAAGATGGGACCTGGATAAACTGAAAGAACCAGAGGTTGTAGAGAGTTTCAGGGAGAGCATAAGGGAACAATTGACAGGAATGGGGGAAAGAAAAACAGTAGAAGAAGAATGGGTAGCTTTGAGGGATGAAGTAGTGAAGGCAGCAGAGGATCAAGTAGGTAAAAAGACGAGGGCTAGTAGAAATCATTGGGTAACAGAAGAAATATTGAATTTAATTGATGAAAGGAGAAAATATAAAAATGCAGTAAGTGAAACAGGCAAAAAGGAATACAAACGTCTCAAAAATGAGATCGACAGGAAGTGCAAAATGGCTAAGCAGGGATGGCTAGAGGACAAATGTAAGGATGTAGAGGCTTATCTCACTAGGGGTAAGATAGATACTACCTACAGGAAAATTAAAGAGACCTTTGGAGATAAGAGAACAACTTTTATGAATATCAAGAGCTCAGATGGAAACCCAGTTCTAAGCAAAGAAGGGAAAGGAGAAAGGTGGAAGGAGTATATAGAGGGTCTATACAAGGGCGATCTACTTGAGGACAATATTATGGAAATGGAAGAGGATGTAGATGAAGATGAAATGGGAGATACGATACTGCGTGAAGAGTTTGACAGAGCACTGAAAGACCTGAGTGGAAACAAGGCCCCGGGAGTAGACAACATTCCATTGGAACTACTAACGGCCCTGGGAGAGCTGACAAAACTCTACCATCTGGTGAGCAAGATGTATGAAACAGGCGAAATACTCTCAGACTTCAAGAAGAATATAATAATTCCAATCCCAAAGAAAGCAGGTGTTGAGAGATGTGAAAATTACCGAACTATCAGTTTAATAAGTCACAGCTGCAAAATACTAACACGAATTCTTTACAGACGAATGGAAAAACTAGTAGAAGCCAACCTCGGGGAAGATCAGTTTGGATTCCGTAGAAACATTGGAACACGTGAGGCAATACTGACCTTACGACTTATGTTAGAAGAAAGATTAAGGAAAGGCAAACCTACGTTTCTAGCACTTGTAGACTTAGAGAAAGCTTTTGACAATGTTGACTGGAACACTCTCTTTCAAATTCTAAAGGTGGCAGGGGTAAAATACAGGGAGCGAAAGGCTATTTACAATTTGTACAGAAACCAGATGGCAGTTATAAGAGTCGAGGGACATGAAAGGAAAGCAGTGGTTGGGAAGGGAGTAAGACAGGGTTGTAGCCTCTCCCCGATTTTGTTCAATCTGTATATTGAGCAAGCAGTAAAGGAAACAAAAGAAAAATTCGGAGTAGGTATTAAAATCCATGGAGAAGAAATAAAAACTTTGAGGTTCGCCGATGACATTGTAATTCTGTCAGAGATAGCAAAGGACTTGGAAGAGCAGTTGAATGGAATGGACAGTGTCTTGAAAGGAGGATATAAGATGAGCATCAACAAAAACAAAACGAGGATAATGGAATGTAGTCGAATTAAGTCAGGTGATGCTGAGGGTATTAGATTAGGAAAAGAGACACTTAAAGTAGTAAAGGAGTTTTGCTATTTGGGGAGCAAAATAACTGATGATGGTCGAAGTAGAGAGGATATAAAATGTAGACTGGCAATGGCAAGGAAAGCGTTTCTGAAGAAGAGAAATTTGTTAACATCGAGTATAGATTTAAGTGTCAGGAAGTCATTTCTGAAAGTATTTGTATGGAGTGTAGCCATGTATGGAAGTGAAACATGGACTATAAATAGTTTGGACAAGAAGAGAATAGAAGCTTTCGAAATGTGGTGCTACAGAAGAATGCTGAAGATTAGATGGGTAGATCACATAACTAATGAGGAAGTATTGAATAGGATTGGGGAGAAGAAAAGTTTGTGGCACAACTTGACCAGAAGGAATCGGTTGGTAGAACATGTTCTGAGGCATCAAAGGATCACCAATTTAGTATTGGAGGGCAGCGTGGAGGGTAAAAATCGTAGAGGGAGACCAAGAGATGAATACGCTAAGCAGATTCAGAAGGATGTAGGTTGCAGTAGGTACTGGGAGATGAAGAAGCTTGCACAGGATAGTGTAGTATGGAGAGCTGCATCAAATCAGTCTCAGGACTGAAGACCACAACAACAACTTGTATATCTTCCGGTTTACGCTGAACAGTTTGTACATGGGAACAAGAATGAGGCAACTGGAGGAATCCGAGAAAATGTCAACATTGGAACAAAGGGAATCAGGGAGGCAGTCAATTTTTTTCCGTCAAGGCAGTATTATACTGTATGTCTATTGAGGTACCAGTGATACACGCGAGTTGACTACTGTATTTGATACTTTTCAGGAGGACAGAGAACCATTCACCTCTAAACTTACTTGCATCTGTGTTAAAGGATAACAGAGAGTGGATGGGGTGATCGGTTGAGATAGAGCTGTAACAAGGTACGATTTAATGGTTGACTGATGCATTCCTAGAAGGAGAAATTGGCCTAGGTAAATTTTTTTCCAGTGTTCTGTCCAGATGCATCAGTCACGTGACATAGCTTGCATTCTACTCATATACAGCCATGTGTTTTGGATATGGTTTAAAGCGCTGTCTACTTGCAATCGTTGATGATAAACCTGTGGGTGATGAACCTTCACACATTCCTCTAAACAAACTTTGATTCATGCGATGTACTCGATTTCATTCCCCCCCCCCCCCCCCCCCCCTCTTCTCTGTCGCATCTTGGGTGTAATATCGAGACTTCAGCGTCATAACTACGTTAACATAGGAGCTTGTGAGGCACTGCAATCCCTGTGTACACATCCTTGCCCTACAGATGTGCTGCTTACAGAGTTAGTGATGGAATGACTTGTAATTTTCACATCTTGGACGCTGCTGCTGTGTGTTTATCTGTTTCCTTGTAGGATGTATCCCTTGCTACTAATGATCATTTTTTATAGACCTAATGCAGGCATCGTATAATTTCTGAACCCTGATCAGACGTGAACAGTGCCCACTATACGTCTCGGGAAAGCTATATTGTGCTCGTAGCTTGCAGAGCAAGTGTTTTACAGAAGTAGTTTTTTCGTTTTATGGTTCGAGAACGTAGTTTATCATAGAGAAACCGGGAAGAAGGATGCGTTTCATGCGACTGAAATATATTTCTCACAATGGAATATTAACAACGCTACATTCCATATGACTGATAGGTCGGAAACATAGGCGATCTAACATTATAGCCCGTTTTAAGTGCAGAACATTGTAGCTCTATGACTCCCATTAGCAGCGAGGTCGATCGTAAATTAAAAACTATGCTCGAGGTGATAGAAATGTGAGGAGCGGTGTCTCGTATGCTTTGATGATTTATGTGTTCGAGAATTAACACTGAATGGATGTACCGCACAGTCAGCTATCCACGTTTGCAATGATACTCGCAAAGTGGAGAGGGGGTGGTTTAGCTATGATACTTAAATTAGGGAAACATACTGTCACTTCATTTTCCGATGTTGAAGTTACTAAAAAATTGCTAAAATTGTTCACACTATCAACTGTGATGCTTATTATTAGAGTACCTTGATGGTGTCTTTTCCATCCCATGTGTGCACTGGCACACTGTTGGTTACCACATAATGATTGACTGATATCGCTTGTTTGAGTTGGGGGAAAAGTTTTGGTGGATGTACAGCACGTTCTGCACCGAAACACTGATTGTGTACATGAGTGCAATATGAGGAATCAGTCGAAAGGGAACGCAGAGCCATAAGATATTCCGCCAGTGTGAGAGATGAGCCTAAATGTAGAGCTCGGACTGTAGTACGGAAACATATGGAAACACCATAAAACTCTTCCAGTTTGCTTGTATTGTAACTGCCTTTTATTTAAAATCAGCCTATGTGTGGCGTGTTATGCTATCCGGCGTAAAAGTATGATTTACACCATGCAGCGCCAAGTTTCCTGCGGAAAGCCATGGATCAGAACTTCTTAATGTCAGTTTAGAACCTGGCACAGGCCTCAAAGTCATGGCAGAAAAATGAAATGTTTGGCATTGTACAAAAGCGTGTTAGAAAACAGTGTTTGAAACAACTAAACAGGAGCAAAGGGAGCATCTCAAGCGATGTAGTATAGTCTGTGGGATACGATCATTCACCTAGAGTATAGGTGATCAAACTTTAAAGTGGCCTCTGCGGTGTCTGTATATTTAATAGGATCGTGCCACACAGGCAGCAGCAGCAGTAGCAGCATCAGTCTGAGCTGTAAATTCAATGAGGGGCTGGGTATACCGTTAGGAATGCTTGGATGGCTGCACGCTGCACTATTCTGGAGAGCATTGTGAAATCTCTTTCTCTGCACTGGACCGCACTGTAGCTATGCATCATTCCGCTAGCATCAATGCCTAGGTGACTTCTAAATCGGATGAGCTTTTATAGTTTCTAGTTTTTCTCTGTTGGGGGTAGAGAGTAACGATGATAGCATGTTGGGCTTATCGACTTGAATGGACGTGAATCTGCTTCAGGCTGTGGTATCTGTATCTAGTGTGGAGACAAACCACATTGCTCGCATTTCCACCGAATGGTCAAAACACGGTCCTGTTGCAGTAACTCAGGTCGTTCTGTTTCTACATGGAAGGTGTTTGATATGTCTTTCTCCGACTTCTGCTCAGTTCTGACTTAGATTGGAACGATCACATGAGGAAAGCTGTAGAAATGGGAGCAGTTGCAAGTTGCGTAGAGGGTGACTAAAACCACGTTGTAATTTTACTGTAGCAGCTGGGATCGGGAAAGGTGACTCGTTTTGAGATATGAGAGGGCCAGAAATATGACTGAGTAGTGGTTGTAATCATTAAAGGAATTGTCAATAGGATCCAACGTAGGTATGTGCTTGAATAGAAAGACCCGGTTCCAAATAATGGACCTCATTTCTAGTGGGTAGCTTAAATTTAGAGATCTGAGAAACTAGTGTACATTTTCTTACGACCTCAATCGGCACATCATCTACTATTACTGTTTGTGTTCCTTCTCAATCAGTCATCGCCTATTACTCAGTGGATATATCGCAGAACCTCTGATATGGTCTCAAGACAGAATGCGTTAAAGATACTATAGAATTATCTAGCTGGGGCGGTGTGAGAGAGTCGCAGATATCGCTTACGTACCACGTTCCTTAGCCGAATCACTTTCAAAATGTGGTAATTTTATCACGAGGTTGCATCGTAGGCTGATAATACACATTCCTACGATCACCATCGCGGTTTTGTTCAGAAAACTACCTCATTCAGAGGTAATGTCTTACCTCGATTCGTAAAGCGGGTATAGCTTTTAACATAGATACTTGTGTGCACCTGTAGAACCAAGATCGCTTGTGACGGTAACATGCAGTGGTTGTTGGGATCGGTTTATTTTATTTAATTTTTTTTTTAATATCTGGCCGATTACGTCTCTCTTTCTAAGACACAGTGGTAGCACTGACAAGAACAACATAAGAGACATCTTCACCCATCGTTGATTTTCGGTCAGTATTATTTCGTATCGTAGGCAATCAGTTATTGACATGAAGTATTATACTTCACCCCGTGGTGGGTGTGTGATATGTTCACATTTGAGCATCAGGTTTATAATGCATGTGTTTCTGCAAAGGAAAAGACTATGTCCAGTCGTAAGGAGGGTATGGATTTGACTTGGAGTACTGTGATAGCAAAGGGAAGAGTATGTGAAGTCATAAGAAAGGTAGTGATATTTCTTTTTCCAGAGCTACTGCCAGCAGCACAGTGTATTTCCAATGCTCCATTCATTGTCGAATGCTGTTCAATTGAGACCGCGATCATAATATTTAATTGTAAGTATAATGATAAAAGATATATGTTGCCGGTTTTCTGGAATGATTGCGGGTATGCATGGCCTGTGGTGGGAATGATTCACGTTTCCCGTTAACGGAAGCAGCTGTCTGAATGCAGAGGCCTGTTGGAGTGTACGAATGTATCTGAGTTACCTTTGGCGTCCTCTAGAAGACCGAATAGCAATTAATACTTAGTATGTGTTGGGCAGCTTTCGTGATCAAAGTAGAAATTTGAGAAGCTTGTGTATGGAAATGCGTTTGTGCTGGACTGCTATTCCCTCCCATGTAAATTGTTCGGTTGACTGCTTCTGCACATTTCGCGCCTTTATTTTGTTGAGAGAAGATCGATTGTGGTGTGTGCATCTGTCATGTGGAAGACACGTTTGCCTGTTCTCTAGCCGGCTGCGGTGGTCTCGCGGTTCTAGGCGCTCAGTCCGGAACCGCGCGACTGCTACTGTCGCAGGTTCGAATCCTGCCTTGGGCATGGATGTGTGTGATGTCCTTAGGTTAGTTAGGTTTAAGTAGTTCTAAGTTCTAGGGGACTGATGACCACAGATGTTAAGTCCCATAGCGCTCAGAGCCATTTGAACCATTTTTTTTAACCTGTTCTCTAGACATGGGAAAGACCTTAGTTGGCTTGTAAATTATAGGGATGATTTGGAATGTGTTACATTACCGACATCGATATTCGAGAGTGGAAATATCAGTTTCCTCTATTTGTTTCTAGTTACTCAATGGTTTACAGCACACTGCACTCGCTAAAGTTTGGGGTTTGTAAAGAAATAATTTTTCAATCCATATCTTGGGAATTATGTTGCGCTAGCTATTGGTAGGATGCTGACTAATGCTTGATCGAGAAATACCGCGAAAATGGTATAATATTATGGTGAACCATGCCAAAATACGTATGTTCTTGTAATCCCCGAGTTTGGAGATGTGTGTAGAAAAGCGAGCAAGCAAGGAAGCAGGTTCGGAGCGGAAACAGTAACGTGGTTGTGTCGAGTGGAAACGAGTGCACGTTAGTACACGTTTATGTAGGTTAATGTATATGACACTCTTCCTTGAAATATACCACTTGGAGTTCATTCATTCAGTCGTGTAGCCATTGTAGTTCAATATTCAAGCTCCTCTCCTCAGTGTGAGAGCAGTGTAATTGAGTAAGAGTCTTTCCGTATTTGACAAAATATAGGTGTCAGTGAAGTGAAGTGGAAGGAAGACAAGGATTTCTGGTCAGATGAGTATCGGGTAATATCAACAGCAGCAGAAAATGGTATAACAGGTGTAGGATTCGTTATGAATAGGAAGGTAGGGCAGAGGGTGTGTTACTGTGAACAGTTCAGTGATCGGGTTGTTCTAATCAGAATCGACAGCAGACCAACACCGACAACGATAGTTCAGGTATACATGCCGACATCGCAAGCTGAAGATGAACAGATAGAGAAAGTGTATGAGGATATTGAAAGGGTAATGCAGTATGTAAAGGGGGACGAAAATCTAATAGTCATGGGCGACTGGAATGCAGTTGTAGGGGACGGAGTAGAAAAAAGGTTACAGGAGAATATGGGCTTGGGACAAGGAATGAAAGAGGAGAAAGATTAATTGAGTTCTGTAACAAGTTTCAGCTAGTAATAGCGAATACCCTGTTCAAGAATCACAAGAGGAGGAGGTATACTTGGAAAAGGCCGGGAGATACGGGAAGATTTCAATTAGATTACATCATGATCAGACAGAGATTCCGAAATCAGATACTGGACCGTAAGGCGTACCCAGGAGCAGATATAGACTCAGATCACAATATAGTAGTGATGAAGAGTAGGCTGAAGTTCAAGACATTAGTCAGGAAGAATCAATACGCAAAGAAGTGGGATACGGAAGTACTAAGGAATGACGAGATACGTTTGAAGTTCTCTAACGCTATAGATACAGCAGTTGAAGAGGAATGGACATCTCTAAAAAGGCCCATCACAGAAGTTGGGGCCGGCCGCGGTGACCGTGCTGTTCTAGGCGCTCCAGTCCGGAGCCGCGCTGCTGCTACGGTCGCAGGTTCAAATCCTGCCTCGGGCATGGGTGTGTGTGATGTCCTTAGGTTAGTTAGGTTTAAGTAGTTCTAAGTTCTAGGGGACTGATGATCACAGCAGTTGAGTCCCATAGTGCTCAGAGCCATTTGAACCATTTTTGAACAGAAGTTGGGAAGGAAAACATAGGTACAAAGAAGGTAGCTGCGTAGAAACCATGGGTAACAGAAGAAATACTTCAACTGATCGATGAAAGGAGGAAGTACAAACATGTTCCGGGAAAATCAGGAATACAGAAATACAAGTCGCTGAGGAATGAAATAAATAGGAAGTGCAGGGAAGCTAAGACGAAATGGCTGCAGGAAAAATGTGAAGACATCGAAAAAGATATGATTGTTGGAAGGACAGACTCAGCATACAGGAAAGTCAAAACAACCTTTGGTGACATTAAAAGCAACGGTGGTAACATTAAGAGTGCAACGAGAATTCCACTGTTAAATGCAGAAGAGAGAGCAGATAGGTGGAAAGAATAAATTGAAAGCCTCTATGAGGGTGAAGATTTGTCTGACGTGATAGAAGAAGAAACAGGAGTCGATTTAGAAGAGATAGGGGATCCAGTATTAGAATCGGAATTTAAAAGAGCTTTGGAGGACTTACGGTCAAATAAGGCAGAAGGGATAGATAACATTCCATCAGAATTTCTAAAATCATTGGGGGAAGTGGCAACAAAACGACTGTTCACGTTGGTGTGTAGAATATATGAGTCTGGCGACATACCATCTGACTTTCGGAAAAGCATCATCCACACAATTCCGAAGACGGCAAGAGCTGACAACTGCGAGAATTATCGCACAATCAGCTTAACAGCTCATGCATCGAAGCTGCTTACAAGAATAATATACAGAAGAATGGAAAAGAAAATTGAGAATGCGCTAGGTGACGATCAGTTTGGCTTTAGGAAAAGTAAAGGGACGAGAGAGGCAATTCTGACGTTACGGCTAATAATGGAAGCAAGGCTAAAGAAAAATCAAGACACTTTCATAGGATTTGTCGATCTGGAAAAAGCGTTCGACAATATAAAATGGTGCAAGCTGTTCGAGATTCTGAAAAAAGTAGGGGTAAGCTATAGGGAGAGACGGGTCATATACAATATGTACAACAACCAAGAGGGAATAATAAGAGTGGACGATCAAGAACGAAGTGCTCGTATTAAGAAGGGTGTAAGACAAGGTTGTAACCTTTCGCCCCTACTCTTCAATCTGTACATCGAGGAGGCAATGATGGAAATAAAAGAAAGATTCAGGAGTGAAATTAAAATACAAGGTGAAAGGATATCAATGATACGATTCGCTGATGACATTGCTATCCTGAGTGAAAGTGAAGAAGAATTAAATGATCTGCTGAACGGAATGAAGTCTAATGAGTACACAGTATGGTTTGAGAGTAAATCGGAGAAAGACGAAGGTAATGAGAAGTAGTAGAAATGAGAACAGCGAGAAACTTAACATCAGGATTGATGGTCACGAAGTCAATGAAGTTAAGGAATTCTGCTACCTAGGCAGTAAAATAACCAATGACGGACGGAGCAAGGAGGACATCAAAAGCAGACTCGCTATGGCAAAAAAGGCATTTCTGGCCAAGAGAAGTCTACTAATATCAAATACCGGCCTTAATTTGAGGAAGAAATTTCTGAGGATGTACGTCTGGAGTACAGCATTGTATGGTAGTGAAACATGGACTGTGGGAAAACCGGAACAGAAGAGAATCGAAGCATTTGAGATATGGTGCTACAGACGAATGTTGAAAATTAGGGGGACTGATAAGGTAAGGAATGAGGAGGTTCTATGCAGAATCGGAGAGGAAAGGAATATGTGGAAAACACTGATAAGGAGAAGGGACAGGATGATAGGACATCGGTTAAGACATGAGGGAATGACTTCCATGGTACTAGAGGGAGCTGTAGAGGGCAAAAACTGTAGAGGAAGACAGAGATTGGAATACGTCAAGCAAACAATTGAGGATGTAGGTTGCAAGTGCTACTTTGAGATGAAGAGGTTAGCACAGGAAAGGAATTCGGAAAAAAAGGGCACTTTGCGAGGTTTAGTTGTCGGTGCAATATGATGGAAAAAAAGACGTATGGCGCTTCAATACCGGCGGCATCTGTAATTCGGCACAGAAGTTCGATAAGAGCCAATCATAGTGCTTGATTCATTCACATCCTTTGTGCTGGGATATAGGAGCCTCTACATACCGGTGAGAACATTTGCGTGTCTGGAGAGCAGGAAGGCTACCACGTCAGGAGCGCTGGGAAGATTGCATTCGATGTTAATCTGCGCTATTTTCGTAAACAGGTTCTCTTAGGGCAAGAATTTCCTTGCATACAAGCTGAGACATCAAGAAAGCGAGCGTTAACTATTTCTGAGACACTATGCAGTTTACAAGAGATCGACTTGGCTGTTATATTTTAGAAAGCCATGTGATGTAAGAATAACACTGAGCACCTTTCAGATGGCGAGTTGGCATGCAGACGTTTCGCGGTGAGGTGTCAGTCATACTGGGACAGGTACGCACAGCTGAACACGGCTCGTATGTTCTGTTAGGGGAAAAGGAGCCTGTGCTATTCTGTCATCAATGGTAAAGACAAGAGACAAGTGCTGCCTGGAGGTGTCTCGCATATGGGGGCTGCGCCTTGGAGTTCCGTGAAGTCGGTATAACCGTGACTGTATACTCAGAAACAGAGGCAACTTTCACCTGTGTCCAGCAGTGGCTCGTGGCTGCGCTCGCCCTCAACCCGTCAGCACCTGTGTCTAGGTGAACATGTATTTGGATAGGAAAGTCTCTGGTGTCAAGTATGAAAGAGATGTCGCTGCCTCATGTCTGAGGGCACCTGTGTGTAGCTTGACAGCTGACGGCCATGTCACTTTGCCTCTAACCTCCTGTGCACTCTGCTGGACAGGGAACGGTGGACAGAGTCTGTGCACATTGATTCGGTGTGTGTTGCATTATTTTGTGAGTAGGTCTGTAAGCTGCAATGTGCGTTATTTCGATAGTTTACGAGTACTAAGCGTGTCTACACATCTCAGCATTATTTAGGAGGAGTCGGCATGTCTGTACTGAAATTATTTCGGTAAATTAGGAGTTGTTTGCGCGTCTGGAGAGGGTTATTTAAGAGTAGTTTACAGATCTGTGGGCTGTGTGGCGTGGCCCCAGGCATGTCAGAGCATGTGTTTTGTATCATTGTGATAAATATACTCCATCCCTAAATAAAATGTTCGAAATTAAATATAGTACACTCCTTCCTTACTCTCTTCAGCAGCCCAGCGCAGGCTGAGTCATTTTTGCGCCATTTTCCCTCTACAGACAATCATCTTGGATATCATCACAGGAGGGATGACAGCACCCTTTGCTGGCAATATTGTGTCAGTTGGACTCCAGAACTCCTGGTGGAGAGAATGCCTACAAAATAATGACTCATGTCCAGCATAGGCAGAGTTGTTTTCCCGCCATTTTCGCCCCACCATCTTGGATTACGTCAAAGCAGGGATGACAGCACCCTATGGTGGCATTATTGTGTTCTACGTCAGTTGGAGTCTAGATCTCATGGTGGAGACACTGTCTGCAAAATAAAAACTCATGTTCAGCACAGGCAGAGTCATTTTCACATCATTTACCCTCACCATATTGAGTCACATCAAGAAACGGACAACAGCGCACTCTGAGTACTAGTTCCAGACCTTGTGGTGAACACACTGTTTGACATCATTTTCAATAACGGTACTTGCGTCATCACCTGACGTCATGGCCGACATCTTGGACGACAGCACCCTCTGGTTGTGGTGCTGTGTAGTAGGTCAGTTGGAGTGCAGACCTCATGGCGAACACACTGGATGGTGATGCTGATTCTAATTGTTTAAATAAAGACTTGTGCACGATTTTGACAGTTGACAATTAGCAAGCATGTTTGCAGAGTATTTTAGATTGGTTATTATTTTGACCATTTAACGAGTTGTTTGGCTCTCTGGACGTAAATGTTTTGCATAATTTATGAGTGGTTTGCATGTTTGTAGGCTGTGCAGTGCGTTATTTTTGACAGTTTACAATTAGAGTTTACAATTAGCAAGCGTGTGTGTAGAGCATTATACATGAGTTATGTAGGAGTAGTTTGCAGATCTGTATGCTGTGGGACATGTCAGAGCGTGCGTTCTGTATCACTGTGATAAATATACTCCATCCCTAAATAAATTGCTCCAAAATAAATAAGGTACACTCCTTCCTCTCTCCATCAGCCTAGCACAGGCTGAGTCCTTTTCCCAACGACCCCTAGGAAGAGGTGGCAGTCAAGTGACTTATGTTAGTGGTGGTGAGCGTTGTTTCCTGCAATTTTCTTATATTGGTGGCGAAACCCCAAGTGACCTTTCTTTACGGCCAAAATTCAAACTTGGCACCGGTTCCTAGGAGGAGGTGGCGGTTGGGTGACTGAGGTTAGTCCAAGTGTCCTTTCTTTCGCGCCATTTTCTTAGTAGAGATATGCAAATTGACCATTGTTTACAGCCAAATTTCAAGCTTGGCACCAGTTCATAGGAAGAAGTGGCGCTCAAGTGACTTAGGTTAGTGTGGGTAGCCCAAGTGAACTATCTTCCAGTGATTTTCTTTGGTTAGTGTAGATAACTGTGGTGTGATGCATTATCCTGTTGGAATTTGAACTTACCGCCATTTTTCTGAGGGAGGGGGGCGTGGCACTTTCCCACCAAAAGCCGCCTTCTTGGATAACGGTATTTGCGTCATCAACTGATGTCATGACCGCCATCTTGGAAGACGTCATTCGCTGTTGCCAAGTCTGCACACTGCTATCTTGGATACGTCTGGCAATGATGGAAAGTGGGGTAATACCACCCTGGTCCCAATACTCAGATATCTTATCTAAATCATTTTGCAATTCGTTTTGGTTATCTTAACGAGACAGTAAATGACAACATAATTTTCAAACAAACTAAGAGGGTTACTCAGATTGTGTCCTATGTCGTTAATATAATCAGGAACAATAGAGGGCCTGTAACACTTCCTTGGGGAACGCTGGATATTACTTCTGTATTACTAGATGACTTTCCTCTATTGCTACGAACTGTGACCTTTCTGACAGGAAATCACGAATCCCATTGCACAACTGAGGCAATATTCCATAGGCATGCAGATTGGTTAAAAAACGCTTGTGAGGATCGGTGTCGAAAGCCTCATGAAAATCTAAAAATGTGGAATCAATCTGACATCCCCTGTCGATAGTATTCATTACTTCATAAGTATAAAGAGCTAGTAGTGTTTCACAAGAAGGATATTTTCTGAATCTGTGCTGACTGAGTGTCAATAAATCGTTTTCTTTGAGGTAATTCATAATCTATATCTACATCCATACTCCGCTAGCAACCTTGCGATATGTGGCGGAGGGTACTTTGAGTACCTCTATCGGTTCTCCCTTCTATTCCAGTCTTGTATTGTCCGTCGAAAGAAAGATTGTCGGTATGCCTCTGTGTGGGCTCTAATCTCTGATTTTATCCTCGTGGTCTCTTCGCGAGATATACGTAGGAGGGAACAATATACTGCTTGAGTCCTCGGTGAAGGTATGGTCTCGAAACTTCAACAAAAGCACGTACCGAGCTACTGAGCGTCTCTCCTGCAGAGTCTTCCACTGGAGTTTATCTATCATCTCCGTAACGCTTTTGCGATTACTAAATGATCCTGTAACGAAGCGCGCTTTTCTCCGTTGGATCTTCTCTATCTCTTCTATCAACCCTATCTGGTACAGATCCCACACCGGTGAGCAGTATTCAAGCAGTGGGCGAACAAGTGTACTGTTACCTACTTCCTTTGTTTTCGGATTGCATTTCCTTAGGATTCTTCCAGTGAATCTCAGTCTGGCATCTGCTTTAAAGACGATTAATTTTGTATGGTCATTCCATTTTAAATTACTTCTAATGCCTACTCCCAGATAATTTATGGAATTAACTGCTTCCAGTTGCTGACCTCCTATATTGGAGCTAAATGATAAAGGGTCTGTCTTTCTATGTATTTTCACCACAGCTATGAGTATTCATTTTGGGTATTAATAACCACTTCAGCTGTATTTGGTCTTTATCACTGTACCAACTCTGGTTTCGTGGCGCTAAAAACCACATCTTCAGGTGGCATATGATTAAAACATTAGATCGGAAAAGCTCAGAATCTTTTTCCCCCCAACATTCGCTGTCTCAAAACAAAACACCGCTAAAAGACAGTATGTCATGGATTAAAAACCGCCAGATTCCACTATATTGGATGTGACCAAAACAAACCGTATCATAGTATCGCTTCTCCGATCCGTGTACAGGGGACGCGTCCGCGTGCTACGATTTATTTGGGACCCATTTTCAATGTTGGAATCTGGCAGTTTTTAATCCATGACATGCCGTCTTTTAGCGGTGTTTTGTTTTGCGGACAACTAATGTTGGGAAAAAAGATACCGAGCTTTTCCGTTCTAATGTTTTATCACATGTAGCGTGAAGATGTGCTTTTTGCCACGGACCAATTACAGCTGAAGCGGTTATTAATACCCAAGAAAAGTTCAGGTAGGCTGTGGAAGAGACTGGAATTCGACACCACCATTTTCCAAGCGACTAATCTCGCCTTAAGTGATTTTTTTTTCCAATAGAGTTGGACTCATAGTAAAAACTTCGCGACACTCCTCACATCTGACTGTTATGCCGGCTGATGGGAAAAGAGGATGTGTAGGAAAAGATGAGTGGGCGGGTTTAACACTGTCCGTGGTCCATAATGAGAACAGATTTTGATGTAAGTTGGAGAACGTTATATCAGATGTATTACCGCCTAACGAGTGTTAGCTTTTAACACACTGACATACTTGACACAAAGATTAGGAATTGCATCTGGAAACTCGTTGTTTGACAAATTATTTGTGAGGCTGCTTTAAAATTTAATATTCCGCCAGTTAAATTATTTAGGAAAATCACGTAAAATGTAGATCTACGTTGCCGGAAGCTTATTTGGACTGTACTCGTTACAAACACCAGTCGAAGGCCTTAAATAGTGTGCACTCCTTGATCGGTACGCACGTTGAGTATACCGTGTTGTTACCACTAAATCACTGTACAAAACTACTGCAAGTAACCCAGCGGTCCTGTAAGCTGCATGCACTAACCGCGCTTAATAATTAATTACATGTTTCGGATTAGGACATCGGCTTTGTTTCGATGAGGAAAGAAGTGAATGCTTTAGTCAACTTAGCAACGGGGTGTCGACGCATTATTTCTAGGAAAAAAGAAGGCAAAGGCAACAGCTACAAGGCATTATTCAACCACTACTCAACTCCTAGGCAACTCTTTCGAATAAAAGTGAGAATAGTGTAACATAAATCGGAGACCTGAACCATATGAGTTACCATTCTGCAGGCAGCACGATAGTCACAAAGAAAAGCTATTGAACCATTTAGTAAAATCTGCGAAACAGCTACCAACTACTTCACACTATCTGCAGTACGTGAACGACAGAAGGGAGTGTACAATTCCAGCTGAATTATTCTTTCAGTATTTTTTAAACTAAATTACAATACAACAATGAAAATAAAAATCTTGTAATATATTCGTATGAAGAAACGTTGTAATAGTTTAGATAGCTGGATCGTCACCATTACCAAATCGCAAAATAACTAAATACGAAATAAGTGGGCACCATTTTCTGGACGATTTCTCATGTAAAGTAACAGAAATATTGGAAGGGGGCAAAATAAGAGAGCTACAGGCTGTTCCTTCAGTTGTTCATAGACGACATTTACCACCAGTAGAGCGGCAAGAAGTTTTGCATACAACATCCGAGGAGTAAGATGCACACAGCTGACTTATATTTGCTGCTAGGAACTGAAGCAAACAGAAAGGCATCGCTGTCCCCACTATTGTCTACTGCTTTTGCCACTTCTCCTCGCTATCGTTGTCATTGCTCTACTGTTGCCACTGCTCTCTTCAGAATGCAAGAAGCGCTTACATCTACAGTGTACCGTACGTCAATGGACGGCTGTGCACTTTACAAACGTTTCTTAACGCAGGAAAACAATATTGATTTTTAACGAAAAAGTTAATTTCAGTCAGTGATGAAAATACTGTTTAATGGTTTCAACGGTTTCAACTGGCTATTAGTTGTCAACGGCTCATTAGCACTTCTTAGCCATTAAACAGTTAATGTGAGAACAGAGTGAAGAAATTTAATAGTTAAAATAATCATCACACTGGTACTCTTGGCCAATAATGTGGCTAACATGAAGGTATTTGATTTGGTGAGATCCTGTAACATACTAAAAGGCATGCCACCGGGTGTATCAATGTAGCCTTATTATACACTGTTCAGCCACATTAATTTGAAGTGACCGCTCACAGAAGGTAGGTATCAGCCCTAGCAGTGCGGGATATCCAAACTGTGTCTGGGGGATGCGGAAAACACTGCAGTCGTTGTCGTAATGCAGAAACGGAGTGACGATCAAAAGGACATGATCATTTGCTTTCGGGCCAAGAGTGGAAGAATTTCCGAAACGGCTAAGTGTGTAAAGCGTTCACATGCCGCCATGGTTAAATTATACCGTCACGGCAAAGTGGGGCCATCCACTGGGCATTGTCAAAAGGGGTGAACAACGGCTGCGGGAACGTGAATACGCAAATAGACGTGAAACTTTTGAGCAACTGACCGTCTAGATGCACCAAGGGGCTACGAACACTGTCCACACAATGGACTTTCAGCGAACGTTGCTGCGCATGAACCTCTGTACCCATGCTGACTGCTGTTCATCAGCGACGTATGCTGAAATTTTCATAACAGAACCACAACTGGTCGTCTACTGTGTGGCAACAAGTGGTTTTTCCAGATGAATCACGTTTTATTCTCCATCGAACAGACAGTCACTGGTGCGTGGGGCATGAAACGTCTGATAGCAAACACCACGCAAAATCGTCGGAAGGGTACAAGCCGGAAGACGGAACGTTATTGTCTGGAGAATGCTTTCGTCTCATTCCCTGTGTGAACTCGTCATTCTGGAAGGCATGTTTGAGCAACACAAGTATTCACGTATCCACACCTACATGCAGTTTGTTTTTCCTCTGCACGACAACGAAACGTGCCACAATGCTCGCCGTTTAAGTTCGTAGTTCTCAGACCACCACAGAAGGTTTACAGCACTCCTCTGACCCCAAACTCTCCGGATTAAACCCAATCGAGAATCTGTGGGACTATCTCGATCGGGATGTACGCGTCGTCGATAGTGAACCGTAAAACCTGGCCACGGCTCTGGACTGGCTTGGCTCCACATCCATGTCTGTCCGTCAAGATCGAAGTTTCGCAGCGGTCCGCGACGCAAAACGTGGCTTTTAATACTTTTGACAAGCTCTGGACAGTGTATATTATGTGGTGTATCTTCAGATGGACTCGTAGATCTCCAGCTTCTCCATTTACAACGTTGTTTATACAGGTTACTAAAGATGGCATAATTGATAATTATTTACGCTCTGAAGTAATTCCTTGTGATGGAATTAACGATGAAGTCTATGTTAAGTCGCATATACACTGCTGGCCACCGTAAATGCAACACCCTGAAGGAAGCATCCGAATCAAGTGAAATTTACACCATGGGTTTGCAGCGATGAGATATGCAACTGATTAGAATTTCAGCGCAGACGCACATCACGCGCGCCTGTGGCGCCACCTCATAGCGCCATTTAAGGCTTGGCGATTTCGACGAGTGTACGTTCGGCACGTATGTTTACCTTGTGGTTGTTTCACAAGACGATCAGTTATGCCTCGTAGACAACAGCGAACATCGTTTGATCAAGTATCCGAGTTCGACAGAGGAAGGATAGTGGCTTACCGAGATTGTGGATTATCATACTGAGAAATCGCTAGTTGTGTTGGGCGAAACCAAACAACTGTAATGCGGATATGTGACCGTTGGATGCAGGAGGGTACGACGGACCGACGTGGTCGATCGCATTCACCTCGGTGCACCACTGCACGTGCTGATAGGCAAATTGTGCGCATGGCAATGACGGATCGCTCAGTGACATCCCGAACCATAGCACAGCACATTGCGTCTGTAACGCATCATCCAGTGTCTGCGCGTACCATTCGACGCCGTTTACAGCAGAGTGGTCTGTCCGCAAGACGTCCATTGCTTCGTCTACCATTGACGCAGAACCACAGACGTCTCCGTCGCCAATGGTGTGATGACAGACGGATGTGGACGGCAGAATGGAATGACGTTGTCTTTACTGACGAGGCACGCTTCTGTCTGCAGTACCACGATGGTCGGATTCGAGTGTGGAGACACCGTGGAGAGAGAATGCTGGACAGCTGCATTATGCACCGCCACACTGGTCTTGCACCGGGTATTATGGTATGGGGCGGTATTGGATATTACTCACGCACTCCTCTAGTACGCATTGCCGGTACTTTAAATAGCCGGCGCTACATATCCGAGGTGCTGGAGCCAGTTGTCCTTCCTTACCTTCAGGGCTCGGGCACAGCCATATTTCAACAGGATAATGCGCGACCACACGTGGCACGCATTGTCCAAAGGTTCTTCGTCAATAACCAGATTGAAGTGCTTCCCTGGCCGGCTCGCTCTCCGGATCTTTCGCCGATAGAAAACATGTGGCCCATGGTTGCTCAACGAGTGACCCAGATTACATCCCCAGCTGCCACACCAGATGATCTTTGGCAACGTGTGGAAGCTGCTTGGGCTGCTGTACCTCAGGAACACATCCAACGTCTCTTTGACTCAATGCCGAGACGCGTGGCAGCGATGATCTCCAACAATGGCGGCTACTCTGGCTACTGATTCTGGCAGGAACCACATGTCAGAGACGTCTGTAAACGTAATCGTTTGATACTTGGTCAACATGTTATCTACAAAATAAATTTTGTTGTGCTACCTCTTGTCTTTCTTGGTGTTGCATTTACGGTGGCCAGCAGTGTATATCTCACCGAATAGGTATTCGGCAACCTGTATCATTTGCAGGATCAAATTATACAATTAGCATTGTAAGGAAGAACATAAGTTTAGGGTTTCACTTTCCGTCGGCAACGTGGTCATTAGTGACGGAGTACAAGTGCGGATTGTTTCGTGGATGGAGCCTGGAGCGATTTAGGGACATCATGGGAAACCTAAATCTCAATGGCTGGACGGAATTTGGAATGGTGGTCTTTCCGAATGCGAGTTCAGTATGCTAACCACTGCACCACCTTGCTCGGTAATTAGCATTAGTGCAGAATTTCAATGCACTTTTACCGAAGTTCTATCGAAATAGTAACAAAATAGTGTCGTGATGCTTATATGTAGCGTAAGATAAGTTATCGATCAACTGACGCCGAACAATAACTGAGGTTCAAGTTCATCTTATGAAAGCGAGACAAAAGTGAAGCATTCCAGATGGTGGCCGTGAAAGAGATACATTGTTCAGCCAGAACGTTATGACCATTGAGTGCTGTCGATATGAAACCTTCCAGGGGATAGCAGCATCTCCGGACAAGGAATGGCTGCAAGTCACGCACATGCACGTTGCTTGTAGTGTTAGTGAGCGGGCTGTCCGTGTGTTGAAAGGGAAGGCGCGCGATCTGAGTTTGGCTGAGAGCGGGCTGTGATGGCACGGAGGCAGGGCCCGAGCATTTCGGAAACTGGACGACTTGTCGGGTGTTCGAGGAGTGCTATGGTGAATGCTTTCAACGTATAGCGATACCAAGGTGAAACCACGTCCAGACGTCGTGGGCTTGGATGACTACCCCTCATTACAGATGTAGAACGTCATAGGGTGTGAAGACTGGTAAAACAGAACAGGTCGCGAACTGTGGCGGAACTAACATCACATTTTAATGCTGGGAAGAGTACAAGTGTGAATACACAGTGCACCGAACACTCCTAACGATAGTCCTCCGCAGCCGACGACCCGTGCATGCGTCATTGTTAACACCACGACATCGGCAAGTACGGCTGAAATGAGGACGTGACCATCCGCACTGGACGTTGGCGCAGTGGCAGAGCGTTGCATGGTCTGATGATAAACTGTTCATCATGCCGATGGGAGGGCGCGAATCCGTCGTCTTCCAGTGGAACAGCTCCTTGCACCTCTATTGCAGGACAGAGACAAGGTGGCGGCGGCCCCATTATGCTCTGGGGAACATTCACGTGGGCAATCACGGGTCTATTGGAGCTCTTGCAAGGAACCATGATGGCCAAGACGTATCGTACACTGGTTCCAGACCGCGTATACCCCTTCATGACGATCATGGTCCCCGACGGCAGTTCTATTTTTCATCAAGGTAAAGCGCCATGTCACAAGGCCAAGAGAGTGATGGAGTGGTTCGAGGAAGACAGTGGCGAAACCCAATTGATGTGATGGCCCCCCAACGCGCCAGATCTGAACTCGATCGTACGCATCTGGACTGTGATTGAATGTGGCGTTAGTGCTCGTCGCCCGCTTCCCGGAATTTACGGTAATTAGGTGTCTTATGTGTGTAGATGTGGTGCCGGTTACCTCCAGCGACCTACCAAGGCTTCATTGCTTCCGTACCACGACGTGTCACGATGTTATCCGGACCAAATTTGATCATACCGGCTATTAGTTAGGCGTTCATAATGTTCTGGCTGATCACTGTAAATAAGGCAGGGGAGGGGGGAGGGAGTTACAAAGGTAAAGGTTATAAACCTCTTAGCTCTAGGGCAATAGCTGTGAAGATCATTTTCGTATAGATTATCTGCAGTGTCCCTAAATCGCATTATTTACTAGATGGCTTACATTTGCTCACAGAACGAAAGATCACACCTTGTGACTACAAAGTAATTTGCATTGAATCTACTACCAAATACGCTACACCTTCAAACGAAATACGACTCACATTAACTGTCTTAAAGAAGTCATACAACTTGGGTTGTAGGGCATGACCGCCATGTTTATTCTTATTTATCTTGTATTTCTTGTTTATGTCAGTCAGCGAAATTAGCGCCCGTGGTCTGTGGGTAGCTTCTCCGAGTAATATTCAAAACGTCATTAGTCCCTGGTTCAAAGCCCGCTATTCCTTAAATTTTGAATAAAAACTGTCAGCAATAGCGTCGACGACTGCCGGGATAAGTCACCCTCGCTCTGCCAACGTCTTTGTCAAAGAGGGCGGAAGAACGAACAGCGGTTCCGAACAGTATCTTGTCTTTGAGTGAGAAACTGCCCCTGAAAGGCGGAAGAATCAACAGTGAGCAACGGCATGAGGATCTAGAAAGCAATGGAAATCACTGCGTTAAATACAATGTGTCTCTACAGGCCATGTGGCCCGTAATTGAAAAAGTGTCATAATGATCTCTCCACCGGCAAAATATTCCGAACTGTTCCATCATTCGGATCTGCTGAGGGGATGGGCAATGGGGAGGTCACAATGAGAAAAAGATTAAACAACGGATAAAAGGATAACGTTCTACTAGTTGGGGCGAGCAATATCAGAAGATTGATCGCGTTAGGGAAGCTAGAAAATCTGGAAAGGAAAAGGCTAAGGCTCAATCTAGATATAGTGGGGATCAGTGAAGTGAAGTAGAAATAAGACAAGGACTGCTGGTCCCATGATTGTAAAGTGATATCAACAGCAGCAGAAAATGGTATAAGGGGAGTAGGTTTCGTTAGGACAGGAAGGTAGGGTGGAGAACGTGTTGCTGTGAACTTTTCAGTGATAGGGATTTTCTCATCAGCACTGAGAGCAAGGCAACACCGGCAACAATAGTTCAGGTGTACATGTCGACTTCACAAGAACAAGAGTAAGATTGAATCGAGAACAGGAAAATAAAACTTACACAAGAATACGAAGCCTGGAAATTTGGGAATAAAAATCGAAATGACAGAATACTTGAAGACTGAAGGTACACCTCATGAGTTGACACGAGGGATATGAAAAATTAACAAAGCTGAAAAATGTAAATATGGCGGAAAGTGCACCTAAACGTGCGAAAAACGAAAAAAATAGTGTGCACGTCACAATCAACACTTTTTGGTAGCTAATATCTAGAATCCTTCTTTTGTTAAAGCTTTTTTTTAATTATTCGTTTCGGATAAGGCAGAAGTGGTTTCTATCGTAATTTTAATAGGAACCAGATGACACGACACTCTCTTCATAATTTACTTTATTTCAATCCATTTTTACTTTCAGCACCGCCACTCGGCGCTTCACAAACAACAAGTTTCGTTCTCATGTCAATCTACTGTGCTGCCCACTGGTATCAGCATATGCGTTGTTTAGAGTGGTGGTCTTTACCACAAATCTATTTTCGCACCACATATTACCATGGTTTGTGGATGTATTTTTTCGGTCGTAATCCTGAACTTTCCCAAATTTTATTTCTTACTGAACTTGTAATTCTACGCTTTTAATCAGAGATTTTCACTTGTCATTTCAGGCTTTCCTATGTTAATATCTTTGCCATCATATCAACGATCTTAAATATCGACATAAAAGTTTTCAGGGTTTGGTACCGCGTCATAATGTAAAAACTACTGCTGCTATAGAAAAACCAACGTTTCGGCCACGATTGCAGCGGCCTTCTTCTGGGTTTTTCTATAGCAGCAGTAGTTTTAACATTATGACGTGGTACAAAACCCAGAAAACTTTTATGTCGACTGACTCTGGCCGCGGAAGCCTACGCAATGGCCTTAATATGACTAATGCGGTATCCGCTGTGCAAGACAAGCGAATCACTTTACTTCTCACTTTTAGCTTATCTATCTTATTGATAGGCGCCCGACAGGTTCGAAAGTAAACTGTTTTGTAACAAGATCGTTATTAATAATTACAGATAATCTGGAGATTCACTAACCGCGTGAAAAGCGTCGTTTTTAATAAATCACTTGCAACAGAGGCTCTTTTTTATTTTCAGAATTATCAGTTTCACTGGAAATCATATACTCAGAAACACAGATGTGTGGGGTCTTTATCAAGATGACGGACACGCTATGGTCATTCATGTGATGTCGTAATGTGGGTGCCTCTAATCAGACGCTGTGCAGGTTTCAGTTACGTATATATACAGGGAGCAGCGGCCCGTCCTGCCTCAGTTGTGAAGATGCGTCCAACCTCGCTGCTAGTGCTGGCCGTCGTCGTGTCTGCGAGTGCCGTTTCGGCCTCGGTGATCCGGCCCCAGACCCGGCAGGTACAGGCCGCAGTTCGTGCTCTTCACTCTGTACATTAGCCTGTCTCTGGTTTTGGTAGCCTTTTCTAATTAAATATTTATATCTACATCTGTTTTCATGTTTTCATGCAGACAACACGCTACGGTCGCAGGTTCGAATCCTGCCTCGGGCATGGATGTGTGTGATGTCCTTAGGTTAGTTAGGTTTAATTGGTTCTAAGTTGTAGGCGACTGATGACCTCAGAAGTTAAGTCGCATAGTGCTCAGAGCCATTTGAACCATTTGTAGCCAACATTACCATTCCTTTGATATAGTGCTCCTTTGTCGCAAAGAGATCTGTTTAGAGTCAAAGAAATTTGACTAGTTAAATTGAAGTACGCGATATATTTTGAAGAATACTTTTTTGTTCCCAACTGTCTTGTTCGCATTGGATGGACTTCAAACAGTTTACCAGTTTCGATTCTTGTGAGGCATCATCAGAGGCAATAACTTGACATTAAGTGACATAAATGGACGTTAGGTGACTAGTCGCCGCGTTACTTTTTTTAACAAAGTGCTTGTTCTGATGATTACAGACGAGTCGAAACAATGAAATGTTGCTAGTACACATGTCCACCCCATAACACAAAACAAATCTGAATAAAAACTTCTTTTCACTCTCAATAATATTAGCGTAACATGAGTAGTCGTCCACCAATTTACTTTTTATATGATTTTTTGAAACATCTATGTTCAGTGTAAAAAATCAAAAGACTTCTGAAGGCTACTATTGTTGTGACTCCTACATCTACATCCATACTCCACAAGCCATCTGACGGTGTGTGGCGGAGGATACCGAGAGTACCTCTATCGGTTCTCCCTTCTATTCCAGTCTCGTATTGTTCGTGGAAAGAAGGATTGTCGGTATGCTTCCGTGTGGGCTCTAATGTCTCTGAATTTATCCTCATGGTCTCTTCGCGAGATATACGTAGGAGGGAGCAATATACTGCTTGACTCTTCGGTGAAGGTATGTTCTAGAAACTTTAACAAAAGCCCGTACCGAGCTACTGAGCGTCTCTCCTGCAGAGTTTTCCACTGGAGTTTATCTATCATCTCCGTAACGCTTTCGCGATTACTAAATGATCCTGTAACGAAGCGCGCTGCTCTCCGTCGGATCTTCTCTATCTCTTCTATCAACCCTATCTGGTACGGATCCCACACTGCTGAGCAGTATTCAAGCAGTGGGCGAACAAACGTACTGTAACCTACTTCCTTTGTTTTTGGATTGCATTTCCTTAGGATTCTTCCAATGAATCTCAGTCTGGCATCTGCTTTACCGATGATCAACTTTATATGATCATTCCATTTTAAATCACTCATAATGCGTGCTCCCAGATAATTTATGGAATTAACTGCTTCCAGTTGCTGACCTGCTATTTTGTAGCTAAATGATAAGGGATCTATCTTTCTATGTATTCGCAGCACATTACACTTGTCTACATTGAGATTCAATTGCCATTCCCTGCACCATGCGTCAATTCGCTGCAGATCCTCCTGCATTTCAGTACAATTTTCCATTGTTACAACCTCTCGATACACCACAGCATCATCTGCAAAAAGCCTCAGTGAACTTCCGATGTCATCCACCAGATCATTTATGTATATTGTGAATAGCAACGGTCCTATGACACTCCCCTGCGTCACACCTGAAATCACTCTTACTTCGGAAGACTTCTCTCCATTGAGAATGACATGCTGCGTTCTGTTATCTAGGAACTCCTCAATCCAATCACACAATTGGTGTGATAGTCCATATGCTCTTACTTTGTTCATTAAACGACTGTGGAGAACTGTATCGAATGCCTTGCGGAAGTCAAGAAACACGGCATCTACATGTGAACCCGTGTCTATGGCCCTCTGAGTCTCGTGGACGAATAGCGCGAGCTGGGTTTCACACGACCGTCTTTTTCGAAACCCATGCTGATTCCTTCAGAGCATATTTCTCGTCTCCAGAAAAGTCATTATACTCGAACATAATACGTGTTCCAAAATTCTACAACTGATCGACGTTAGAGATATAGGTCTATAGTTCTGCACATCTGTTCGACGTCCCTTCTTGAAAACGGGGATGACCTGTGCCCTTTTCCAATTCTTTGGAACGCTACGCTCTTCTAGAGACCTACGGTACACCGCTGCAAGGGATGAATAGTAACATTTCTGTATCTTTAGTGCAGTTAATAACAGCCTTAGTTATTTAATAAATGTATTTTATAACCTACAAACTTAAGCTGCTTACACATTATTTATTGATGATAGAGTAAATATTGCCTTGAGACATGCTGCAGCTACATAATTTTTAAAAATTATTGGTTCTATCGCAGTTGCAATTTGTCACACATGGTAACTAGTTTCGATTAGTTTAATCAGAAGTGAAGATGGTCATTAACTGGTCGAAACTAATTAACGTGCATGACAAATTGCAACTGAGCCTGTCACAATAAATATCTTAAAAATTATTTACTACTAGCGAACCCGGTAATGCTTCGTAATTGCTAAAAAGTGTATGAGAATTGCATATACGTCCTAAATTTCTTGCCCTCCCCTCTCCCCAATCTCTCTGCCCACATTTTCTTTCCTCCTCTAAATCCGTACTTGCCCTCCTTCCACCCCCACCCCCACAATCCATCTATTCATCCTTTTCCCTCTGAGTGTTCAGTAGTTCCGTACATCTCCTCCTGCCTCCCTCCCATCCCCCCACCTTCCCTATAACCTCTTGCCCCCTCTCTCTTCCTCACCACTCTCTGTGTCCATTTCTATCTGAATGTTCAGTAGAGTATAGCGTAAAAATTTGAAGTAAACGCATCAAGATCTTTATGAGATTATTGGTAACAATGTTTTCCCTTTATATATTATACGTACACATATAAATGTAATTTGTTACAGAAATATATAGAGTATCTGTCTATGTCCGTCCGAGTGATAGAGTATCGCGTATAAAATTGAAATAAATCGGTCAAGAACTTTTCGACGTTTGTTGTAACTGCTTTTCGTTTATATATTACATGTACAGGTCTACATTACATATCTTAAAAGTATAGCTTATGTTCGTCCGAACATTCATTAGAGTATCGAGTAAAAATTTGAAATAAATCGGTCAAGAGCTTTACTTGGATTCTGGTAACTGTGCTTCCATTATTATTACATACATATGTATATATTATATATATTACAAAAATGTATAGCCTATATCGTTCCGAACGCTCAGTAAAGTGTTGTGTAAAAATTTGTAGCAAATCGGTCAAAATTTATCAAGATTTTCGGTAGCAACGTTTCCGCTTTATATATTTATACACTGAAGAGCCAAAGAAAGTGCTACACCTCCCTGCCTCTTCTGAACAGCACGTTGCAAGACTTCCCAGATATACATAATTATGTTCATGGCGGGGGAATTGGGTGGCCATCGGAAGTGGTTAAACTCAGAAGAAAGTTTCTGGAGCCACTCTGTAGCAATTCTAGATGTGTGGAGTGTTGCATTGTCCTGCTGGAATTGCCCAAGTACGTCGGAATGCGCAATGGGCATGATTGGATGCAGGTGATCAGACAGGATACTTCGTACGTGTCACCTGTCAGAGTCGTATCTAGGTGTATCAGGGGTCCCACACCACTACAGAGCCTTCACCAGCTTGAACAGTCCCCTGCTGAAATGCAGGGTACATGGATTCATGAGGCTGTCTCCATACCCGCACACGTCCATCCCCCGGATACAATTTGAAACGAGACTCGTCCGACCAGGCAACATGTTTCCAGTCATCAACAGTATTTTGTGGTGTTGACAGGTCCAGGTGAGTCGTAAAACTTTGTGTCGTGCAGTCATCAAGGTACACGAGTGGGCCTTCGGCTCCGAAAGCCTATAGGGATGACATTTCGTTGAATGGTTCGTACGCTGACACTTGGTGATGTCCCAGCATAGAAATCTTTGCGGAAGGGTTGCACTTCTGTTGAACGATTTTCTTCAGTCGTCGTTGTTCCCGTTATTGGAGGATCTTTTCCCGGCCGCAGCGATATCGGAGATTTGATGTTTTACCGGATTCGTGATATTCACGGTACACTCGTGAAATGGTCGTATGAGAAAATCCCCCCTTATCGCTACCTCGGAGATGCTGTGCACCTTCACTTGTGCGACGACTATAACACGACCATCAAACACACTTAAATCTCGACAACCTGCGATTGTAGCAGCAACAGCCGATCAAACAACTGCGCCAGATACTAGTTGTCATTAGGCGTTGCAGACCGCTGCGCCATCTTCTGCATGTTTACATATCTCTGTATTAGAATACGCATGCCTATACCAGTTTCTTTTGCGCTTCAGTGTAGATGGAGCAAGAGAAAAGGCTAGGATGTTGGTTTTTACATCTTCTGGTTCGTATTACAAATGTATTTAGTGGAGGATCCAGTCTCTTGCCGTAAACACACAGCTCCACGCAACTCTAGAATTTGAGTCATACGAACAGAACGAACATGGAAATATACAAGATTCATTGTTCTACAGAAAAATGAACACGTAAAAAACAAGGCGGCACAATGTAAGACATGAGTACCATCCCACGTTGTTTAGAAGTTCTTTTGGTACTCATTTCTTTAAGTTGTCGTATACCTAATCTGTAGCGGAAGTTCATTTCTCAGTGCCGCAGTTCTACTGTGTATGCAGTGCCATTTCAGTGCAGTGATGCTGTATTCGCGTTGGACGTGCAGATGAAGCTGCTCTCTGCCATGTGTCCTCGGTCTTAGGTTCTTCTCCATGCTTCTGAAAGAGTTTGCTGTCAATTACACTCTGGTTTTGGGGCCTGTTTCATTATTTTCCTGTTTGGTTTACCACGTAAGCGTCGAGTAGTGTGATCACCATATCTCTTCCAGATTTTTGAATAGCCCCCACTGGTTTATTCTTCATACATTTTAGTTCCAAGGTGCTGATCGTAACTCGTGTTTCAGTTAGAGTATGCGGTCGCTACAACTGAGAATGGAGTCGTGCGAGGTGAGGTAGTGACCTCGCTCAACGGGACACCCTACAAGCGGTTCCTCGGCATCCCATACGCCACACCGCCGACTGGAGACCTCCGCTTCAAGGTGAGTGCCGCGATGCGGTCTTGCAGCAGACATCAGTGGATGGATCCATAGCGCTTAATTACTTTTATCGTGTTTCAGTGCTCACCAGATTATTTATCCCTTGGCCACTTACATATTACTCCAAATCTCTAATTTTTGATGCACTTTCTTCAGTGGGACATGCAGCAAATGATTATGAAGTGAATAATTAAATATGGTATTTTGTCACATGCAACGGTTCTACAAAGATTCTCCCCTACTCAGGAACTTAAATTAAAACGTATAAACATATCTCCTATTGCTAAAAATGTTCAGTTGGAATTAAGACCGTCCACAGGAGATTCCTTCTTCCTTTCGTTAGCTCCAACGATGAAAAAGGTAACTAATAAAATTTCTACCTGAAAATGACCATGAATACGTAAATATTTCGTTGAAAGAGTCATTCAGATAATATAAAACAGGTCAAAATGACAAAGAACTGTCATAATGATGACGAATCCTGATTCACAAGTACTGTAATACATACAAGAAGCTATTAATGCGCTCTATGGCTGATTCAGTATTCCCTGCTTATTCTACTAATCATCGAGTAGGTACTATAGCCGCTTGACATGTTTCAATATACACTCACACTGAAGCATGGGAGAGTATACACATACATATAAGGGAAGACAGAGATATCAAGAAGCTGAATGTTATGCTAATACTGCAAGAAATTCCCAGGAAGTAAATGGCGTACGAAAGAAAGTATGACACTAAATGTAATCATTTCTCATATTAACAGAATCTTCCGTCGGTTCTTGGTAGAACAACATTATAATAATAAATGAAAAGCACCAGTTTGCTTTTGTTCTACAATATTACTTTTATTGCTAACTGGTTTTCGGCTTACAAGGCCATCTTCAGTTTGTTTTCTAACATACCAGTAGTAGAATGCATTGATATTCTGACAGAGCTGATGCACAAGTCTAATGTCAATCCTGTGGAATTGAATGACTTGATACTGGCCACACAGACATGCCTTGCACAGAACTATTTCCAGTTCCAAGGCACTCTTTATAAACAATTAGATGGCTTAGTTATGGGTTCCACTCTTAGTCCACTGTTGGCTGAAGTATTTATGGACCATTTTGAACAAAATTTTCTGAAAACAGAACCTTTGAGTGCAAACATCAAATACTGGTTTAGATATGTAGATGATGTCCTGTGTATGTGGACTGGTACTACAAGACAACTCAACACATTCTTGAAAAACCTAAACAGTCAACATAAAAATATCCAGTTCACTATGGAAATTGGCAACAAATTCATAAACGTCTTAGATCTTACCACTGACATCAGTACATACGCACATTGTTTCAAAATTTACAGAAAAACAACATCTACAGACACAGTAATACCTTCTTGCTCACAACACCCCATAGCTCACAAACATGCACCTTTCCACTCAATGGAACACCGTCTCATATCCATCCCCATGTCTAGAGATGATTTTAAAGCAGAGTTAGATACAATAAAATCTATTGCCACAGCCAATGGCTACAATCCAGTTCTTATTGACCACATCTTGCACAGGAAACAAAAACGGAAAATTATACCCATCCTCTATGCCCCACCTGCTTCCCCATCCACTGTCTGCAAGAAATGGTGTACACTACCATTTCTAGGTCAGGTATCACAGACTGTAGCCAAAGCACTGAAATCCTGCAAGTATAGGGTTTCCTGCTATGTCAGGAACACTACAGCCCAGTGTGTTTTTAATAGCAAAGACAAGATCCAGTTATTAGCCAACAGTGGGGTATACAAAATCACCTGTTCTGATTGTGACAAATTTTACATTGGTCAGTCAGGCAGAGACATATCAACTACGCTGGCTGAACATGCACGTAGCTGGAGGTTGCAGAATTCAGACTCTGCATTTGCTGAGCATGTACTGAGTGAGGGTCACAACTACCAGCCAGTGTCCCATGTACTTCACTTAGCAAACAAAGGCCATAAACTCAACCTGCTGGAAGCCCTGGAAATTAACGAACATCTTGCTCACAGTCCAGGTCTCATCCTAAATGACCAGACACAACTCAACACTTCCCCTCTCCTAAACTTCATATAATCATCTTTGTTGTTCATTACTTCCTACACTCTCTCTTCCTACATATTCTCATTTTCCCGTACTCATTAAGTTGTTTTATTTGTTGCAGTTGTCTCTGTATTCCACATAGGTTGTAGTTTCAATAGTTTTAACTTGTACTTGTATTACTGTCCATGTGTAACTCCCCTTGTAGTTGTCTCATCAAATACTGTTCATATTTTACTTTGCTAATTTATTTAATGAAAACTGGTACACAACCACTGCTTTGATTATAATGTTAATGTTAAAATGCAGTACCACCACCTCTAAAACTGTAGGTTCCCTCAAACACCTCCATTTTCCTGCATTTATTAATTTCTGTTTATCTTATTGATATTGCATAAGTTCCTTATGTATTCTGTGTTTACATTGACAACTGTCTCTTCTTTTTTAATTCGTTGTGTATCACTCTCCACGTTTCATACCTCTTGATGCAGCCTTGTCTAGTACTAATTTTATCTTATTTTATTAGTTTTGTTTATTAATAGAAATGCTATTCCTATTTTGTGCTAAAGGTTTTCCTGTCAACTCCATTGTTATTTATGTACTGTTCAGTTTTTACTATTTCATTGCAAAGATGTTACTTACTGTATGTTTCTACTTCACTCTAGATGTGTTACTTCTCTTCTCTGTTGTCTGCTAACATTTAACTTCTTTGGTGATAATACTCAGTAAATGTCTGAAGATGGCCTTGTAAGCTGAAAACCGGTTAGCAATAAAAGTAATATTGTAGAACAAAAGCAAACTGGTGCTTTTCATTTATTATTGTAATCATTTCTCTTATTTACCATTAGTGTCAAAAATAGTTTTATTACGTGCGTAGTTTCTACGGCTGAGAATTTGTTTCAAGTGTTTTAAAGGGTCGTAGAACAAACTACACGCCAATTAGGATATAAAAATGGGAAGTCATGCAATTGCTGAAAAAGGACAGTGCATGAACGAAATTTGTATCCTAACAAATTAAGTTAGGGAGAGAGAGAGAGAGAGAGAGAGAGAGAGAGAGAGAGAAGAGACAATCATGTTATAACTGAGGTTTTAAAAAATAACTGCAACAAGTCGCCTATTGTGTTGATTAAATTTTTATCGCTATCCCGGCCATTGTTACCTTTCGAGACGGTAGGCGCTATTTCTCAATAAAGTGGCTCCTCAGTTGGCTTCACAAGGGCCGAGTGCAGCCTGCTTGCCAGTAGCGCTCGTCAGACCCGGACGGTTAAACATCCAAATGCTGAGCCAAGCACGACAGGGCTTAACTTGGTTATCTGACAGGAACCGATGTTACCACTGATACAAGGCCGTTGTCCTACCTGTCACGATGAAATGAAAACTGAACCACCACAAAAGGCGACTGGTCGCGGTTATTTCTGAAAACTATTAATTATCGCACTCACCGTGTTCTACATCCATAACGGATAAAAATTTCATGTCGCGAGAACATCTTTTAGTACCCGTGGTTTTCAATGTATGTCACGTAACAGTCATAGTCGTTGTGGCGTGTTCATAACTCAGCGAACGGCATCCAGTGATTACATCTTCACTCTGTACTGTAAACGTAGCTATCTTCTTGAAAGCTGTCATTTCAAGACGCCGAAAAAGTATTTGCAAATTTGGGGTAGGTTACAGTTCTCACTCTTTACGGTGGGGAACTAGTGAGCTCGGTGCGATTAAAAACTGTTTAAAAATATCATCTAAGGCTCATGTGCACCGGTAAACTTCAATTGCTCAATTTATTGTGAGTGTATCATTCTATAAACGAAAACAGTTAATATTACAAGTCGTTTATTTTGCAATTGGCATGTGTTTTTTTTATACCACAAATGAGTTCAGCTGCCAGTGGCGAATTGTAGACAGCGTGTAATGTTGTTGTTGTTGTGGTCTTCAGTCCTGAGACTGGTTTGATGCAGCTATCCATGCTACTCTATCCTGTGCAAGCTTTTTCATCTCCCAGTACCTACTGCAACCTACATCCTTCTGAATCTGCTTAGTGTATTCATCTCTTGGTCTCCCTCTACGATTTTTACCCTCCACGCTGCCCTCCAATACTAAATTGGTGATCCCTTGATGCCTCAGAACATGTCCTACCAACCGATCCCTTCTTCTGGTCAAGTTGTGCCACAAACTTCTCTTCTCCCCAATCCTATTCAATACTTCCTCATTAGTTATGTGATCTACCCATCTAATCTTCAGCATTCTTCTGTAGCACCACATTTCGAAAGCTTCTATTCTCTTCTTGTCCAAACTATTTATCGTCCATGTTTCACTCCCATACATGGCTACACTCCATACGAATACTTTCAGAAATGACTTCCTGACACTTAAATCAATACTGGATGTTAACAAATTTCTCTTCTTCAGAAACGTTTTCCTTGCCATTGCCAGCCTACATTTTATATCCTCTCTACTTCGACCATCATCAGTTATTTTGCTCCCCAAATAGCAAAACTCCTTTACTACTTTAAGTGCCTCATTTCCTAATCTAATTCCCTTAGCATCACCCGACTTAATTAGACTACATTCCATTATCCTTGTTTTGCTTTTGTTGATGTTCATCTTATATCCTCCTTTCAAGACACTGTCCATTCCATTCAACTGCTCTTCCAAGTCCTTTGCTGTCTCTGACAGAATTACAATGTCATCGGCGAACCTCAAAGTTTTTATTCCTTCTCCATGAATTTTAATACCTACTCCGAATTTTTCTTTTGTTTCCTTTACTGCTTGCTCAATATACAGATTGAACAACATCGGGGAGAGGCTACAACCCTGTCTTACTCCCTTCCCAACCACTGCTTCCCTTTCATGTCCCTCGACTCTTATAACTGCCATCTGGTTTCTGTACAAATTGTAAATAGCCTTTCGCTCCCTGTATTTTACCCCTGCCACCTTTAGAATTTGAAAGAGAGTATTCCAGTCAACATTGTCAAAAGCTTTCTCTAAGTCTACAAATGCTAGAAACGTAGGTTTGCCTTTCCTTAATCTTTCTTCTAAGATAAGTCGTAAGGTCAGTATTGCCTCACGTGTTCCAGTGTTTCTACGGAATCCAAACTGATCTTCCCCGAGGTTGGCTTCTACTAGTTTTTCCATTCGTCTGTAAAGAATTCGTGTTAGTATTTTGCAGCTGTGACTTATTAAGCTGATAGTTCGGTAATTTTCACATCTGTCAACACCTGCTTTCTTTGGGATTGGAATTATTATATTCTTCTTGAAGTCTGAGGGTATTTCGCCTGTTTCATACATCTTGCTCACCAGATGGTAGAGTTTTGTCAGGACTGGCTCTCCCACGGCCGTCAGTAGTTCCAATGGAATATTGTCTACTCCGGGGGCCTTGTTTCGACTCAGGTCTTTCAGTGCTCTGTCAAACTCTTCACGCAGTATCATATCTCCCATTTCATCTTCATCTACATCCTCTTCCATTTCCATAATATTGTCCTCAAGTACATCGCCCTTGTATAGACCCTCTATATACTCCTTCCACCTTTCTGCTTTCCCTTCTTTGCTTAGAACTGGGTTTCCATCTGAGCTCTTGATATTCATACAAGTCGTTCTCTTATCTCCAAAGGTCTCTTTAATTTTCCTGTAGGCGGTATCTATCTTACCCCTAGTGAGATAAGCCTCTACATCCTTACATTTGTCCTCTAGCCATCCCTGCTTAGCCATTTTGCACTTCCTGTCGATCTCATTTTTGAGACGTTTGTATTCCTTTTTGCCTGTTTCACTTACTGCATTTTTATATTTTCTCCTTTCATCAATTAAATTCAATATTTCTTCTGTTACCCAAGGATTTCTACTAGCCCTAGTCTTTTTACCTACTTGATCCTCTGCTGCCTTCACTACTTCATCTCTCAAAGCTACCCATTCTTCTTCTACTGTATTTATTTCCCCCATTCCTGTCAATTGCTCCCTTATGCTCTCCCTGAATCTCTGTACAACCTCTGGTTCTTTTAGTTTATCCAGGTCCCATCTCCTTAAATTCCCACCTTTTTGCAGTTTCTTCAGTTTTAATCTACAGGTCACAACCAATAGATTGTGGTCAGAGTCCACATCTGCCCCTGGAAATGTCTTACAATTTAAAACCTGGTTCCTAAATCTCTGTCTTACCATTATATAATCTATCTGATACCTTTTAGTATCTCCAGGGTTCTTCCATGTATACAACCTTCTTTCATGATTCTTAAACCAAGTGTTAGTTATGATTATGTTGTGCTCTGTGCAAAATTCGACCAGGCGGCTTCCTCTTTCATTTCTGTCCCCCAATCCATATTCACCTACTACGTTTCCTTCTCTCCCTTTTCCTACACTTGAATTCCAGTCACCCATGACTATTAAATTTTCGTCTCCCTTCACTATCTGAATAATTTCTTTTATTTCATCATACATTTCTTCAATTTCTTCGTCATCTGCAGAGCTAGTTGGCATATAAACTTGTACTACTGTAGTAGGCGTGGGCTTCGTATCTATCTTGGCCACAGTAATGCGTTCACTATGGTGTTTGTAGTAGCTTACCCGCATTCCTATTTTCCTATTCATTATTAAACCTACTCCTGCATTACCCCTATTTGATTTTGTGTTTATAACCCTGTAGTCACCTGACCAGAAGTCTTGTTCCTCCTGCCACCGAACTTCACTAATTCCCACTATATCTAACTTCAACCTATCCATTTCCCTTTTTAAATTTTCTAACCTACCTGCCCGATTAAGGGATCTGACATTCCACGCTCCGATCCGTAGAACGCCAGTTTTCTTTCTCCTGATAACGACATCCTCTTGAGTAGTCCCCGCCCGGAGATCCGAATGGGGGACTATTTTACCTCCGGAATATTTTACCCAAGAGGACGCCATCATCATGTAATCATACAGTAAAGCTGCATGCCCTCGGGAAAAATTACGGCTGTAGTTTCCCCTTGCTTTCAGCCGTTCGCAGTACCAGCACAGCAAGGGTGTTTTGGTTATTGTTACAAGGCCAGATCAGTCAATCATCCAGACTGTTGCCCTTGCAACTACTGAAAAGGCTGCTGCCCCTCTTCAGGAACCACACGTTTGTCTGGCCTCTCAACAGATACTCCTCCGTTGTGGTTGCACCTACGGTACGGCTATCTGTATCGCTGAGGCACGCAAGCCTCCCCACCTACGGCAAGGTCCATGGTTCATGGGGGGGTGTAATAGACATCATTAAAAATAGTTCCGTTGAAAACCTGTTCTGGTTTACTGCTTGTATGGACAGCTGTGCATATTAATTCAGTTGTGTCTTGTAATAGGAACCAACATGAAAACGTCTACGTGAGTCCGATTCAGACTTGGTTGCACCGCACGACACAATTCATATGAAGAAAAAGAAAAGATTCTGCGTTTTAATTGTAAACAGTAGTAGAAACCTCTCTACGAAACTCATGTGAACGCCTAATCACAGTTCACAGCAGCATAGATCAAAGTCTATTTGCAACATCTTTAGTGCTGTACGTGGCTCTTCTTATGCTAATTCAGCAGAAGCTTATAATAAGAGGGCTAATCATAAGTAAACGCTTAAACACCACAGTCCACTGCATAAAAAGTTTTCGGTTTACTTGCCGCGATGGCGGAGGTAGTCATCGAAAGCTCGGGATTTTATCCAAATTTGACGCGGCAAGTAAACCGAGAACTTTTTATGCAGGGACTCCGTCGCGAAAGACTCCGTAGTCACCATAGTTTACGTTCCCACGGTAAACCGTCCACTTAAAAATGAAGCATGATCTCACAGTCTGTTCATAGAATTTCACGTAATAATTCAAAAAAGATATGTTTATGATAGAACATACTAAAGTAACTGTTCCCTTTTCATACCGTGTTTCGTGTATAACTAACAGGACATTGATTACATGGTTACGATTCCTGCGCCGTGCTTTGCTTACTGCCGGTAACACTGCAGTACCCAGACTGTTTCGTAACCACCTCAGATAGCGACCTATCGATATGTCACAAAGCTGACTATTACGTAAATTACAACTACTTCAATTTTTAACACGGATATATAGTTTTATGGTCATATAAATATTTTGCCCAAAAGTACTAACATGTCATGCGAAACACACTGCAGCACTAAATGAAAAATAATAATTCCACAAACGGCAGTTACAACATATCGAAGCCACACTTACATGACTGCGAAACGAAATGAAAAAAGAAACAAAAATAAAGAAATTTAAATCGTATTTCGGCATCCCCACAAGCACTGCCTTCAGTTAGTACAAAAATATCGGCAGATCAAGAAACTGTGCAAGTCAGCATACGGGTTTTCGAGTTCAAATTTATCTTAATAAGAAACAGGAATTTATTCGAGTGTTTTAGAAATGCAGACAGTACTGATTAACATACCAGAGGAAGAGGTGATGTGCACTTAGGTCTCTGGATTTGTATCGATAAATTTTGTTTCACTTGTTCAGTTGTATTTTTTCTAAACCGTAAGTGGCGTAATGAAATTAATATAACGTTTTTTCTAAGACGTTTTCGTTGTTTTTATTAGAGTTTCTGACGATGGCAGTCTGCCAGAACTCATTGCAACAGTAAATGTGGAAAAAATAAAAGTCATGTAGACAAATCGTTCATTGCACAATGATTCTCCCATTCGTTCAGTCAGAACAACGAGAATAACTCAGTCACACGCTTGAGGGAGAGCCGGGCAAAGAGTCCATGGCGGACAAAGATACCATTGAGGTCCCGGAGGTTATACGTTGCTGGCACAGCGCGGGAAATGCTTCAGTGTTTTCTACCTGTAGCGACAAGTCACCCAGTGAAGTCTAACGTGTCTGCTATTCTGCTCCTCAGAATTGCAATGATTTCCGTGGATTTTAGTTATCCTGATGTAAGGATAAGTGGTCAGTTAATTAATCTATTATGGAGGAGGAATATTGGTTTCTTCTTTTTAGGTGTCATACGTTGACTACGTAATCCTTCTCTAGTTATTGAAAGTTCGGTCATGCTATTAGAAGGTCTACAGCTTTTGTACAATGGCGCCACTGCTGCAAATTGGCCGTCTGGGCGGCGGCTTCTGGCCACTTTGTGTGGGAGCAAAAAGGAAAAGCAGCGACCGAAAAAGGACTCGGCGGCGTCACAGTAACTTCTTATAAAGAGTACCCAGAAGCGGGAAATATGGAAAGGCAGGAAAAAGGAAAAACCGAAAGCAGGCGAAGAAAGGAAAGGCAGTAAATAGAAAATGCGGACGTCCTGAAACCCAAACCTAAAAGAGCTCTTTTTGATGACAATGATGAATTCAGACAGCGCCGTGATGAAATATTTTCATATTCAAGACCAGAAGAGCAGTGAATTTACTGCTAATTGTGTTCCCTCTGGGCCCACGAATTCTGTACAGGAGGAGTACAATTTGACTGTTATTTCTGAAAACTGTAAATAATTTAATTCGAATAATGTTTTACAATAAAGGACATTTAGTTCTTTGTTAAAATAGGTTTTAATCCCTTATTTCTGAGTTTCAAATTAAGGGCCACTTTCCCCACTCAAGTCGATCCTTAGGTAATTAGACTATTCGATATTGTCCTTCTATAGTTGCAGATTACAATTAATGATTTCTATGCGTTTCCGTCTATCGCTCATCACCTTAAAAATAGGAATACCTTAGACTACACAGTTTTCCTGAGTTTTCCCTACAGACAGTCACGTGCGTGGGTCTTTCAGTTGAAATGCCCTAATTTATAGAAATAACAAAAAAAAAGCTGTATGTAGGTTGCAGAGGGCAGCTATCAGTGTTAAAATGTTTCATAAAATGTGCAAGTAGTCACGCGACTATGTTTAGTTATTTGTGTAACACGCCCCCGTCACTTCCGTTTGCTGCAAGCCGCCGGTGTGTGCAGGCTCCGCTGCCGGCAGCCAACTGGACTGGAGTCAGGGACGCCCTCACCTTCGGCCCCAGCTGCTCACAGTCTGGCCGGGGCTCTGAGGACTGCCTCCACATCAACGTGTTCGTACCCCAGACGGACGACGTCTCTCCACTGCCTGTAATGTTCTACATCTACGGCGGAGGCTTCACTGCTGGCACGTCCAACGGAAAGGCACCAGACTACTTCGTGGAGAACGGTATCCTCCTAGTGACTTTCAACTACCGCCTGGGTCCTCAGGGTGAGTACCTAATCACGGCATCGCTCCCATTCTCAATCCCAAACCTCACCAAAACAAACCAGTTTAAAAAATAATCTCTTAAAATTAAAAAAAAATTCTTAATAATTATTTAGGTCCTGTACATTAAAATATAGTAAATAGTTTCAGTTAACTAACCAACCATATTTCAATCTGGGAACAAGTAAACAAAAGAAAATTGCCTGAAGTTAAGTTTTAACCGCTCAACCTTGACCTTACAAAAAATTTCGAAATTGAGGAAACAAATCAGATTTACAGCACACATGATAAAATTGTTTGTTTTCAGATCTGAAGATGATTACTTAGTCAACTAGAACTAGTCATCACACTTTAATATTTTACATCGTACGTGATCTAGACAATATTATAGACGGTCCACCCACATTAATGTGACCACCGCCTGTTTTAGACATCAACGTGCAACAACCACTGACACACCTCAGGTGGCAGCAGTCGCAGTGGAGGGTATACAAAGCGTGTCGGGGGGGGGGGGGGGGGGGGGGTCGCAGACAACAGTAAAAGCCTGGGGGTAGCGCAGAAAGGGAGAGATTTGTCTGATGATTAGTTTCCTTCCAAGACCGGAACCATTTACGAAAAGGCTCTGATTGTAAACTGTTCATGTGCAGTGATCTGCGGTATAAAAGGTTCTGGCATCGGACAGGGGGTGACATTAATGTGACTGCTAATGTATAAAAGTGTTACACCAGTTATAGATGTGTAATAATCCGAAAAGTGTCTTCGCTGGTTGCTGTATTTCTTTAAGTTATAAGAAACTTAGTGAATCCAATGAGAAATCACGGGTCGTTCCACCAAAAAATTTTCCAGCTTCTTGTTGTGTTCGTGAGCACGTTCAAACGTAATAGCTCCTTTTTACAGTTCGTCACATCCCAACATCAAGTCATCTTACTGACCATATTAATATTACTTTTTGTGAGTCATCAGTGTTTTGACTGGTCTGATGCCGCCCGCCACCAATTCCTCTCCTGCGCCAAACTCTTCATCTGAGAGTAGCTCTTGTACCCTGCGTCGCCAATTATTTGGTGGATGTTTTCAGATCTCTGTCTTACCCTACAGTTTTTACTTTCCACAGCTCCCTCTAATACCATGGAGCTTATTTCCTGATTTCATGACACATATCCTATTTTGCTGCTCATTCTTCTTGACCGTGTTTTCCATGCGTTCCTTTCTTCGCCGAGTCTGAGGAAAACCTCCACGCCGCTTATCTTATCAGTCCACCAGAATACTATCAGTCAAACGTACATTCACAGAAATTTCTTCCTCAAAATTAATACTTATGTTTGGTACCAGTAGACTTCTTTGGGCCAACAATGCCCCCTTTGTCTATGCTAGTCTGATTTTTATATCCTCCTTGTTTCGTCCATCATGCGTTATTTGGCTGGCTAGGTACCAGTCGTCCTCAACTTCGTTTACTTAGTGTTCAACTTCCATGTTAAGTTTATCGTTATTCTCATTTCTGCTACATCCCGTTACCTTTGATTTGATCTCAATTCATATTCTGTGCTCATTATATTGTTCATTCCATTCAACAGATCCTGTGATTCTCCACACTCAACGGGAAAAGCAATGTTATTAGGGAAACTTATCACTGATATTCTTTCACTTTTAATTTTAATCCCACTCATGAACTTCTCTTTGATTACCACTATTGCTTCCTCGGTGTACAGATTGGGGAAAAGACTACATCCCTTTCTCAAACCATTTTAATCCGAGGTCTTTGTTCTGGACTTCCAATCTTATTGTTCCCTCTTGGTTCTAGCACAAAATTTACCCGTCTTTGCTTAGAGTTTACCCCTATTTTTCTTAGAATTTCGAACATCTTGCACCATTTTTCATTGCTGAGCGCTTCTTCGAAGTCGACGAATCCTATGAGCATCTAATGATTTTCTTCAACCTTGCTTCCATTATGTTCAAGTGTTTGTGAAACCTTATGGGACTTAACTGCTAAGGTCATCAGTCCCTAAGCTTACACACTACTTAACCTAAACTGTCCTAAGGACAAACACACACACCCGTGCCCGAGGGAGGACTCGAAACTCCGCCGTGACCAGCCACTTGCTTCCATTATCAAGCGCAACATGAGAACTACCTGTCTGGTGCCTTTACATTTCTTAAAGCAAAACTGATGGTTACCTAACGGAACCTCAAGAATGTTTTCCTTTCTTCTGTATTTTATTCTTGTCAGCAGCTTGAGTGCAAGAGTTATTAACCTGATTGTGCGTTAGTTTACGCACTTACCTGCCGTTGCTATCTTCGGAATTGTGTGGACGATAGTTTTCCGAAAGTCTGGTGGTACGTCACCAGTCTTATCGATTCTACACACAAACTTGAATAGTCGTTTGGTTGCAACGACCCAAATAATTTAGAAATCTCGATAGAATGTTAGTTATCCCTTCTTTCTTATTTGGTCTCAAGTTTTCCATATCGACTCGAATTTCGTCTTCTATCACGTTGTCAGACAAGTCCTAGACGTCATAGAGCTTCTTATCAATTGAATAATGAAACTCTCATACACAAAAAACGAAGATGTACTTATTGCCTTTTCATAACTTGTTGTTGTTGTTATGATCTTCAGTCCTCAGACTGGTTTGATGCAGCTCTCTATGTTGCTCTATCCTGTGCAAGCTTTCACACATCCTTCTCAATCAGCTTAGTGTATTCATCTCTTGGTCTGCCTCTACGATTTTTACCCTCCTGGCTGCCGTCCAATACTAAAGTGGTGATCCCTTAATACCTCACAACATGTCCTACCAATCGATCCCTTCTTCTAGTCAAGTTGTGCCACAAATTCCTCTTCTCCCCAATTCTATTCAGTATCTTCTCATTACACACGTGGTCTACCCATCTAATTTTCAGCATTCTTCTTTAGCACCACATTTCGAAATCTTCCACTCTCTTCTTATCTAAACTATTTATTGTCCAAGTTTCACATCGATACATGGGTACACTCCATACAAATACTTCGAGAAAAGTCTTCTGACACTGAAATTTATAGTCTAAGTTAACAAATTTCTCTTCTCCAGAAACGTTTTTCTTGCCATTGCCAGTCTACATTTACATCCTCCCTACTTCGACCATCATCAGTTATTTTGCTCCCCAAATAGCAAAACTCTTCTACTACTTTAAGTGTCTCATTTCCTAAACTAATTCCCTCAGCATCAACCGATTTAATTAGACTACATTCAGTAATCCTCGTTTTCCTTTTGTTGATATTCATCATATAGTCTCCTTTCCAAACCACGCCCACTCCGTTCAACTGCTCTTCCAGCTCCTTCGCTGTCTCTGACAGAATTACAATGTCATTGGCAAACCTCAATGTTTTTATTTCTTCTCCATGAATTTTAGTGCCGACTCCAATTTTTTCTTCGGTTTCGTTTACTTCTTGCTCTATGTTTAGATTGAATAACGTCGGGGATAGGTTACAACCCTGTCTCACTCCCCTCCCAACGACTGCTTCCTTTTCATGTTCCTTGACTCATAACTGCCATATAGTTTCTGTATAAATTGTAAATAGCCTTTAGCTCCCTGTTTGTGCCCTCTGACACCGTCAGAATTTGAAAGAGATTATTCCAGTCAACATTTTCAAAAACGTTCTGTAACTTTACAAATGCTGCAATCGTGGGTTTGCCATTTCTTAATCTATCTTCTAATTCGTAGGGTAAGTATTGCTTCATGGGTTTCAACATTTCTGCGGAATCCAAACTGATCTTCCACAAGATCGGCTTCTACCAGTTTCTCCATTCGTCTGTAAAGAATTGGTATCAGTATTTTGCAGCCGTGACTTATTAAACCGATAGTTCGGTAATTTTCACACCTGTCGTCGCCTGCTTTCTTTAGGATTGGAATTATTGTATTGATCTTGAAGTCTGAGGGTATTTCGTCTGTCTCATAGATCTTGCTCATCAGATGGTAGATTATCAGGGCTGGCTCCCCCAAGGCTATCAGTAGTTGTAATGGAGTGTTGTCTGCTCCTGGGGCCTTGTTTCCACTTAGGTCTTCCAGTGCTCTGTCAAATTCTTCACGGAGTATATCTCCCATTTCATCTTCACTTACTTCCTCTTCCATTTCCATATTATTGCCCTCAAGTACATCACACTTGTATAGACCCTCTACATACTCCTTCCACCTTTCTGGCTTTCCTTCTTCGCTTAGAACTAGGTTTCCACCTGAGCTCTTGATGTTCATGCAAGTGGTTCTCTTTTCTCCAAAGGTGTCTTTAATTTTCCTGTAGGCATTATCTATCTTAACCCTAGTGATAAATGCCTCTACTTCCTTACATTTGCCCCCTACACATCCCTGCTTAGCCATTTTGCGCTTCATGTCGATCTCATTAATGAGACGTTTGTATTCCTTTTTTCCTGCTTCATTTACTGCATTCTTATATTTTCTCCTTTCATCAATTAAATTCAGTATCTCTTCTGTTACAAAAGGATTTCTACTAGCCCTCGTCTTCTTACCTACTTGATCCTCTGCTGCCTTCACTATTTCGTCTCTCGAAACTACCCACTCTTCTTCTACTGTATTTCTTTCCCCCGTTGTTGCCAATCGTTCCCTAATGCTCTCTCTGAAACTCTCTACAACCTCTGGTTCTTTCAGTGTATCCAGGTGCCATCTCCTTAAATTCCCACCTTTTTGCAGTTTCTTCAGTTTTAATCTACAGTTCATAATCAATAGATTGTGGTCAGAATCCACATATTCCCCTGGAAATGTGTTAAAATTTAAAACTCGGTTCCTAAATCTCTTTCTTACCATTATATAATCTATTTGAAACCTTCCAGTGTCTCCAGGCCTCTTCCACATACACAACCTTCTTTCATGATTCTTAAACCAGGTGTGAGCTATGATTAAGTTATGTTCTGTGCTAAATTCTACCAGGCGGCTTCCTTTTTAATTCCTTACCCCCATTCCATACTAATCTACTACTGTTCCTTCTCTTCCTTTTCCTACTATCGAATTCCAGTCCCCGATGACTACTAAATTTTCGTCTCCCTTCACTCTCTAAATAGTTTCTCTTATCTCATCACACATTTCTTCAATCTCTTCCTTGTCTTCATAATTTAAAAACGGTCCTTCATGCTCCAGGATAGTCGTAGGCATCTTAGGCCAAGTACAGGTTATTGGTCGAAGCTGAATACACCTACGTAACTGCAGTTCTGGATCAGAGTCAGGGATCCAGATACTTGATGAACACCTTCGATTAAGAGTGTCTCTTGATGTTCGAATATCTGGCTTTACAGCATGAGGTCCCAGGAAAGTCGAATATTTAGCTTTGCACAATGATGTGCAAAGGCGGTGCTGTGGCGCGGTTCTTCCCGTCCCTTTACGACGAACCTGTGAACATTGTCTCAGCATATCATCAGTAGGGAAGCCGAGCGAAACCTACTGTACTTCGACGTGAACCAGGCTGCAATTAAAGTTTCGGGAGAAAGTTTTCACGCGAAATGAAAGGTTGGAAATTTTGTCCTCAGTTAATATATTCTGAAACTTAGGTGAACAAGTATCACTGCCAAGTCCGTGCTAGTCTTAACACAGTCACTCACAATCCTTTTCATTCACGTTAGCATGTTTATTGTGTTACATTTCCCGAAAACGTAATAGCTACAAAAATTCTGATTGTTTTTGATTGAGAATGCCCGCCAAAAATTAAGTCTGTCGGTACCAAATGCAGTCACAGTTTTTAGCCACCGACCTGCTCAATACGGCACGCGGAATATATGTCTTTTCTCGTCACAAAATAACACTTAAAAATTCCGAAATTTCTACACGTCCATCGGAATAATTATGTTTTCGCTTTACCACAGTTTTGATGTATGAAACACTGCTAGATCCGGCAACTTACCATTTCACTGGGAACTACTACTATACACGTCCGAACTGTTTCATGGCTAGGCTCCGACTCCTCTCTAGAATACTCTAAGTCTTCTCTACCAGCAGAGAAAGGTGCGCGAAGAATATTGCTTTACCATTGGTCAGTTTACTCAACAGCCAATAGCAAAACAACATTTTCTCGCGTCAATCCGCGCTTTTCATCAATAACCAAACGCTATATAGTAAACCTAACGACTGTAGTTTTTACCGACGTAATTATCTAATATGCTGAAGTATTGCTTATGCATAAAGCTATTTACTATTGTTATTTATACCTGAATTAACTTTCCCTTTACCATAAACTTACTTTACAAATCTGTTCTACAAAAATCCCTTTGTCCATATCCATACTTCTTCGAAAAGTTCCCACACTAAATCCTACCACATAACTCGTTAAACAATTATCTTCATGTTAAACTTAAACCACACTCAAGCATCATTCATGCTGCTAAAACACATTTATAACATTTTTCATACACAAAAAGATATAACAACACTTTATGAAAATACTAGGACAGTTTATGAAAAACATTCTATTACTTTAGTGCACTCTAGTGGGAACAATCGAAACTAAAATCACAGTCCCCAGATCCAATATTGTCCTCTATCGGCTGATACATAAACTACGTGCGCGTCCAGTCTCGCGTCACCATCTGTCACTATCCAGCTCTGAGACACATCTCCCACTAAGCCGCCTCAAAGGTAGGATCGGTATACGGCGCTACGCCTCAGTTGGTGGATGTTCAGCACTTGTATTACACCCGGAATTTACTTTAAACGTCTCTAATGGAGGGATCTGAACCGCCTTCTGAGTGCGTAGTATTCAGTTTTGCTGCACCAAGCCTTTGTCTAGTAGGCTCATTGTGGACACACTGGAAAACATCTGAAGGGAGTAGGCGAAGGTTCACCGTCGCTTTGAACGACAGGAGATCAGTTTGTCCACCTGTCGCAGGGTTCCTGAGCCTGCAGAACGACGACATCCCGGGGAACGCGGGCCTCAAGGACCAGCTGCTGGCGCTGCAGTGGGTACAGAGGAACATCGCGGCCTTTGGTGGTGACCCCACCAAGGTCACCACCTTCGGGGAGAGCGCTGGTGGTGCCTCATCGTCATTCCTGTTCCTCTCGCCAAAAGCCGAAGGTAAGAGTGTTAAGATAAAATGTACAGTTATTTAGGGCATGGAAAGACGTCTCTCCTCTTACGAAACTGCATCGCAAGTGAGAGAATAGCGTAGATACGCGATACTTTGAGTATCGCTGCGCTAGAGTATCAGCTCTAGAGTGTTAGATCAAGGGGGAAGATTAGAGGGGCGATAGAAATAGCCAACAGAAATTAGGGGGCGTGTACTGCCTTTGCTGCCAGCAGTAACAGCACTACGGAACTGCAGCTCACGCGAAGCAACACACGCACATACAAACAAACACACACACACACACACACACACACACACACACACACACAGACCAGGACACACACACACAGTCGCGGGAGACCACAGCGGCCCCGGGTACACAGCGTACTGGCACGCCTCAGCCAAGCACTAGGCAGCAAGTGCTGACACCTAAACCTTCAGATATCAGACACTGAGATGGGTTCCGAACTTTGCATCTCTATAGAATACAATTCGTGCAATGTGCTGCCGTACAGGAGGATGTGAGTAAGCGGTAAGTAATAAGTACCACATGACCTCCGGAGCACAAATAAAGCACAGTTGTGAGCGTTTGCTGTGTGGAGCTCATGAGGGGAAGTCGTAAGAGCGTTATTTCGTCGTACGAATGATCCCTCGCTAGTTTTTGTACTGTAGTAAGCGTGAAACTATTATATGGCACAATACGTTCCTGACATGTAAAAGGACTGTTCGGAATGTATAGCTTTCGCTTCGTTTACTTGAAAGTATCAAACCTATAGGGTACATTTTTAGTTTCACAGAATAAACACTGAGAATCGGAACAGAAGAATGAAGGAACAATTGCATCACACTTGTGAAAGTATTAATAGTAATAATAATAACAAAGACAACAAAAAGAACAGTAATTGACTGCTAGATGGCAGCACTGTTGTACATCTATAAATTCCGCACAGTCCTTTTACAAGTGAGGAGCATGTTGTGTCATATAATAGTTTTACACGTACTACAGTTCAAAAACTGGCGTGACCATTGGTCGAGCCCAGTACCCTTGGTACAATGAACTAACGCTCTACCGATTTCACCACTCGAGCTCCCCACGACAGACGCTCGCAGACATTATTTCCTGTGCTTTGTAGGTCATGTCGTACTTATTCCTTCCATTTTACGCAACTTCTCCTGGACGACAGCACATATCACAAACTATATCGGAGTTTTGGTTGATACTCTATCGATATACAACGTTTGGTACAGATATGACAGTGTGACGTCTAGAGGTTTGGTTGTGAGTAAATGCTGCCGCCCGTTTCCCATTCGCTTATATACACGAGTGCCTAGCACTTAAGTACACCCCAATCAAGAACGTCTATTTCCACCAGTGACAAGAAACAATGAAAACACCAGTAAACAGAATGCATTAAATGTATTCGCATTTGCGAATGAGGACAACCATCAGCTGTAAAATGAAATGACAACAATGAAAATTTTGTGTCGGACCGGGACACGAACCCGGATTTCCCGCTCGTAGCGAGTGGTCGCCTTAACATTTTTTTAAAAGTATGTCAATATTGTTTATTTGTCACCGTAGAGTACAAAATAATGCTATGTGTTACAAAACTTGCAGTACTGTAACGTGGCCAGAAATAATGAATTTCAGTACTAATATTGAATCATTCACATATTACTCATTTTGTCTTTATGAGTAATCATAATCGTGTCGTGGCACGTCAAGGCTTCGGGCTCCTCCTTGCGATGATGACCGTCGCCCAGGTGAAGATTCAGTCCGTTGAGGGACTACAGTCAACTTGTGTGTCAATTGTCCTTCTGAGCTACAGATATAAGTATGTTTCCTCCGGGTCGGATTAGAACCAGAGACCTATGGATTTCTGCTTACAGAACCTCCACGGTGCACCTTGATTCTTCTAATTCTAGTTTTAATTTTTTCTCTGACAAGGGAACTTCCCCAACGCACCCTCCTGAGATTTAGTTATAAGTTGGCACAGTGGACAGGCCTTGAAAAACTGAACACAGATCAATCGAGAAAACAGGAAGAAGTTGTGTGGAACTATGAAAAAAATAAGCAAATTTACAAACTGAGTAGTCCATGCGCAACATATGCAACATCAAGCAGAGTGAAATCTGAGGATCGACGTGGTCACGTGGTTAGCGTGCGCAGCTGCGAACCGAGAGATCCTTGGTTCAAGTCCTCCCTCGAGTGAAAACTTTAATTTTTTTATTTTCATCACTTTTTTGGGAGTGATTATCACATCCACAAGAAAACCTAAATCGGGCAAGGTAGAAGAATATTTTTAGTCATTCGCCAAGTGTACAAGTTAGGTGGGTCGAAAACATATTCCTGTCATGTGACGCACATGCCGTCACCACTGTCGTATAGAATATATCAAATGTGTTTTCCTGTGGAGGAATCGGTTGACCTATGACCTTGCGATCAAATGTTTTCGGTTCCCATTGGAGAAGCACGTTCTTTCGTCTACTAATCGCACGGTTTTGCGGTGCGGTCGCAAAACACAGACACTAAACTTATTGCAGTGAACAGAGACATCAATGAACGAACGGACAGATCATAACTTTGCGAAAATAAAGAAAATAAATTCACTCGAGGGAAGATTTGAACCAAAGACCTTTCCTTCTGCAGCTGCTCACGCTAACCACAGGACCACGGCGCTCCCAAGCTGTCTCTATCCTTGTTGTTGCCTATCTTGCGCATGGACTACGCAGTTTGTATATTTTGCTTATTTTTTTCATAGTTCCACACAACTTCTTCCTGTTTCCTCGATTAATCTGTGTTCAGTTTTTCAAGGCCTATCCACTGTGCCAACTTATAACTAAATCTGAGAGGGGGTGCGATGGGGAGGTTCCCTTGTGAGTAGTTTGTCATGAGAAGGTAAGGCGAACACTCGCGAAGAGCGAGAAAACCGGGTTCGAGTCCCAGTCCGGCACAAATTTTCATTGTCATCTTTCTCTTCTACAGCTGATGGTTGTCTTTATTCACAATTTCGAATTCAGTTAATTTATTTCGTAACGACTGTAGTCGCCGCAGTGCCGTTGCATCGTAATCAGAATAACACAGGCACTGCAATATCGTATCGCAGCGTATAATAAAAATAATGTCTGATACACCTCCGCCTCATCCTCAATAGCCTATCAGATTTCGATGATAGCTTCTTCCGCCAATATACGAGTATTCAGCAGTTAGAGGAAAAAGCACCCTGCGGAAGGCAAGCTGCAATAGTGACCGAAAATTTGGAAGTTTTTCACACTGACAAGGGGGTCACAGACCCAGAAGAATTTTATTGATTATATCAAGGCGCTCATGGTACAGCACTTGCCACTAGCGTGATTAAATAGAAAAGCAACCGTTTAGAAAGGAAAGAAAGAAAATCCGTCATATTGTTCTAGACGTAGATATGATTGCATCGTCTCCCCTTAGAGTCTGTTCTCCCCCCGTGTGTAAACGGCCTGGTCGTGTTGAGACTGAGGTGACAACCAGCTGACGCGTCTGTGCCCGCAGGCCTGTTGCGGGCAGCGGTGATGGAGAGCGGCGTTGCCTCCGCCCCGTGGGCGCTGCAGCCCAGCCCGCGCGACGTCGCCTACCGGCTGGGCGCCGCCCTGGGCTTCCAGCAGCAGGGGGACAACGCCACACTGGACGACGAACGCCTCGCAGCCTTCCTGAGGGCGGCCGACCCGGAGGACCTGTCGACGGCCCAGATCGTAAGTGTCTGCTCACGAAAGAACCTTGCAGCTTTAACACAGCCCTAGCTCTATCAAAATTAATTCGAGCAATTAGTTCACGAGCCCACTCGAATAGTAAACGGTTGTGGAAGCATACTTATCCTCTTAGCAGTAATAATCGTCAGCTAATAACGAGCGTCAAAACGAGATACAGGGATTTGTGAAGACAGGACTGTCGTAGCGAGACTGAATACCGTAACTCCCACATACTCCAAAAATAAACGAAAAATATGTCTATATTGGAACAAATAAGCCCTCGGTCACAAATATTAAGTCAAAATTGACCTGGTTTCGACGCTACTATGAGCGTCGTCTTCAGAATTAGACTAACTGTTCTAAAACATATTAGGTGTATAGTACACTAATAAAATTAAAGTTTGTACTGACTCGAAAAGATGCAGTACTTACAAGTCACATATTAAAAAAGATCCAAGCCGGAAAGGCGACGTCATGAACAGTTGTGAGATGGCGAGCCGCTAAGGGCTGCTCGTATTGTGAACAAGGGTTGCAACAATGAACAATATGACAATCTGCATGTACGACTTCAAGTCGGGAAATTAAAACTTCATCACCAATACTAAACTCATTCGATACAAATATAACCAAGCCACGATGTGTAATAACCATGCCAGGTTTGTTTTTAACATTAACAGTAACTGGTCGCCCTTCGACAAAAACAATTACCTTGTGGATACGACTGTCGTACCCACCAAATCCGAATTCGGAACAAAAGGCAAATAAACGTGCTGCTTTTTCGATAAAACCTTTTCGATCAAGGTTGACTTGCCAATATTTGTATCGCCAAATAAATATATTTGCTTTTTATGAACCTCCGTGGACCGAAAAGCCTGTTCAAAAAAGCAGATGAAAATTCGGTTGACGCCTTCCTCAGAGATAGTCTGGATTTCTTCCAAAATAACAATATAAGTGTAAACCAAATGTACCTTGAATCTAAAGTAATAGTATCGACAGCAACTGAGAGATTCATGCCAAATAAATTAACAAACGACACAGCTGATCCCCAATGGTACAAAAACAAGTCAGAAAACTGTTGCAGAAACAATGAAAAAAATCACTTCAAATTTTAACCAACGCAAAATCCCCAACATTGGCGATCCCTTACAGTAAATCGAAATTTAGTGCGGACGTCAATGCGAGATGCTTATAATAGTTTTACCAATGAAACTTTGTCTCGAAACCTGGCAGAAAAACCGAGGAGATTCTGGTCGTATGTAGTCTGCTAGCGGCAAGACAGAATCAATGACGTCACTGCTCGATAACGGTACAAATACTGTCCATGGCAGTTGTCCTACAGCAGAGTTACTAAACAGACCTTTTAGAAATTCGTTCACCGAAGAAGACGAAGTAAATGTTCCAGAATTCTAATGCCAATATGAGTAACGTAGAAATCGATATCCTCAGAATAGTGGAGCAACTTAATCATTCAAGCAAGTCTACCCCTTCAGACTGTATACCTTTTACGTTTCTTCTAGAGTATGCTGATGCAATAGCTACACACATAACAATCATATACATCCGCGTATTCGACGAAAGATCCGTACGTTAAAGACTGGAAAGTTGCACACGTCTCACTATTATTCAAGAACGGCAATAGAAGTAAGCCACTAAGTTACAGGCCAATATGATGACAGTCGATATGCAGCAGAATTTCGGAACGTACTGTACATTGTATTCGAACATTGTGACTTACTTCGTAGAGGTTTCTTAAAAATCTTTACCCCCTGTTTCACCCCATAAGGGGTTGAATTTCCAGAAACAGTGAAACACGTATTTCTTTCATTCCTAATCGAAAAGCCAAATACCGATTTTAGCTTTAAATTGCTTTCGCAGTGAAATGTTTTCATAAAACATTTCACTGCCTGTTTCACTCCATTACGGATTGAGTTTTCACAATAGTGGAATGTATATTTTTCTATTTCTAACAAAGAAACCAAATACAACTTTTCATAGACTTCGCTTTAAAAATACTTGCGTAATGAAATATTTCCTCGAAGGTTTTCATCTCTTATTTGTCCGCAGCTCGTGGTCTTGCGGTAGCGTTCTCGCTTCTCGCGCACGGGGTCCCGGGTTCGATTCCCGGCGGGGCCAGGGATTTTCTCTGCCTCGTGATGACTGGGTGTTGTGTGTCTTTCATCATCATTTCATCCCCATCGCCGAAGTGGCGTCAACTCGAAAGACTTGCACCAGGCGAGCGGTCTACCCGACGGGAGGCCCTAGCCACACGGCATTTCCATCTCTTATTTCACCCCCACAGGGGATGAATTTCCAACAAGTGACACACGTATTTTTTATTTCTAACGGAGAAGGCAAATGCAAATTTTCATAGATTTAGCTTTGAAAATATGGTCGTAATGAAATATTTCGTAAACCAGGTACATATAGTCTGCGGCCGCGAGCTCGCCTCCAGTTCACCACCGGCAATGGAGGGTGAAGCTTTGACAATGCCAGCCACTCGTGCTGGCGAAACGTCAGAAAAATCATTAGATGAACGTCGGCCAATAGGCAGTTTGTCAACAAGTGGCCACGAAAGCCTTAACAATTTTGTAGAGTTAAGTACATTTAAAATTACGTGAACTTAGTCAACCCCCTCATGCTGATAAATTCATATTAACTGATTAAGAATATTTAGTTGAGAATTAAGTCTTTTACATAATTTGGCCTTTGCACACATTTTCTAAATGCAGTGGTTTTTTTTTTTTTTTTAATATTTACTACATTCCTCCCGGCGTTAGCTATGGAACACAAGACTGTCTCTATCAGCAGAAAATGGTTAAATATTGCCAAGCCGACGTTTAATTATCATTGATAAAGCACACTTCACTATACATTTAAGTTATTTGAAAGAACCAATAAATTGTTAAATTTCAACGTTAACTATCCGCCTACGAATGCACAAATGTGAAACTAGTAAATAATTCCGTCAGTCTCAGGATCGCTGCAAAAGAAAAAAACATTTTCTTAATTCACTGCTAATCTTTATCTGCTCCCGATTTACGGGTTTGGTTAATTTTTCTTAGCGGAACAATTTTTTAAATGTGCCGCCGCTGCAAATCGTTCGGTCGCGGCACAGCCCAGCAACACCAGCGATTATTGCTAAAAAAATGCTGAAAATTCTTTAAAGAAATATTATAGATGACATGGGCAAGCTAATTTACATTAGTAATACACACTTTTGACAAATTATAATGTATTTAGACCACAACAATAATTCAACTTACATTAGTTTGTAATTTCTCCTCTAATGGCGGCTAAATCTAGATACAGACAGATGAAGTCTACCCGTTCATAAAATGCTACGTCACAGGTTCCTCTCTCTCTCAGCTCTCGAGGAAGAAGACAAAGAATGCACACTATGTATTCCTATTTATACGACTCACAACCGTTATTGTCTCTTTGCAATCTGCGGCTGTATTTTACATTTTTCTTATCGCAGATATTGACACATTTCGTAATTACATTATGAGTATAGAAATATTACAATCATAAATACATCGAGAATATTATTACAGAAAATATTACAATAATAACGAATGTCCTTTACACAAAATTAAATAATATTTTTTTTTTGTTAAATAATTACAGTATATACAAATTGCTTCATAGCGGCGTATATAGTACAATTAAATTTTAGTTTATTAATAGTGTGTGTGCTGCCAGGGAACGTTACAATGTCCTTAGGTTAGTTACGTTTAACTAGTTCTAAGTTCTAGGGGACTAATGACCTCAGAAGTTGAGTCCCATAGTGCTCAGAGCCATTTGAACCATTTGAACCACCCTCAAAGAAAAAGGTCCAGAGGATTTAAACCAGGAGACCCAATAGGCAAAGAAACCGTTCCTCCTTGACCAATCCATCTGGCAGGATACCTTCGGTTCAGAACACGACGTGCTCGCAAGGCATTATGTACTGGACATCCATCGTGTTGATACTACATAAGCATTCTGGTTCTTAGCGGCACTACATCCAGAAGAGAAAGAAGAATTCGTCAGATGAAGTTGGCATACGCTGTGCCATTTAGACTACCATTGATGAAATAAGGACCAATAATTGTAGCACCAAGCATCCCAGACCAGGTGTTAACTCTCCACTGACGATGGTGTTCCACCTGTCTAAACCGTCGTGTGTTGTCGCTGGACCAATAATGCATGTTCCTTGTATTTACCTGTCCTTTGTTTGAGAAGGATCATTCATCGGTAAATAGAACAGTGGAGAAGAAGTTCGGGTTGGCGAGGATTTACAGCCGTGTCCACTGACAGAACTGTACACGACCCTGGAAATCATTCCCATGCAATTCTTGATGTAGGTGTACATGGTAAGGATGGAACCAGTGCCGTGTAAGAATACGATGTACACTGATTTTAGGAATGCAAATCTCGTGTTCAAGCTGTCGTGTGCTCACATTGGGATTCATAGCAACAGAAGCGAGAACAGTACCTTCAGCAGTTTCGTCTGTGCAAGTGCTACGAAGATTTCGTTGTCGTGGGTTGAAACTTCTCGTTTCCTGAAGCGTCGCAAGAAGACGAGAAAGCATCCGTCGGGAAGGTGGGTTCTTGTCAGAATATCGCTATGTGTACAATTCCGCTGCCCGCGTAGCATTTCGCCTACCTTCAACAACAACAACAACAATAAAAGAAACTTTATGTTGATGCAGTTTATAGGAAGGAACTAACTTACGCTGAGAACAACACACACACACCCATGCCCGAGGGAGGACTCGAACCTCCGTGAGTAGAATTTCTACCTTCTCTTTGGTGGTGTACATTCTACTGACACAACTCTTCAACTGACGATGATGGACGCAATGGCGGGTGTGCATTCTGCTTGTTTACATTTGTCCTGTGTCAACGTCAGCAGGTGGATGTATTCCATTGCCCCGAGTACCTGCACTAAGCGCTGGGAGCGTCAACGTCAATGAACTAGATGGCAACTAAGCAGATCATTCAAATTGTCTCTGCTGACGTCATGAACAGGGTCGCCACTTTCACGGTTTTCAGCACATTTCTGAAATTCGTAACTGGTTGGGAACCAGCTACAACTAAATGTGTACAGCTGCATAAGTCTCGTTTAATTGGAGCCCACGGCTGCACTTTAATTATAACCACCCGGCTCAACTAACACAATTTACAACACCACTGATTAACATTTTGTTATTTTTTGCCGCTGTGATATTGCAGGAATATAATCAATCTACGTCTCAATTGCTTTATGTTTTCTCGATTTATTGGTGTTTTTATGGTCCATCCAGAATTTGTAGACAGCTTGGTAGATTCTTCACACGCACTAATAGCTCAGTAACATCCTGAAAACTAAAACGTGCTAAGTTAAAAATTTCGGATTACTAATGGTGCATACTTCGGATCTTCCGCAGGATGGGGCACCAGGTATGATAGCCTTCGCTCCAGTGGTAGAGGCACCGTCCGACTCTGCGGTGATCACCGAACTGCCTGAGGTCAGCCTGAGTGAGGGCCGTTACAACAGGGTGCCCTTCATGGTCGGCGTCACATCGGGGGAAGCCAGTTTTTTCGCCTTACGTAAGTATTTCTTGCCTTGTTATTTTACAGATCTTCCGATATAGAGCTGTTCCAGCCACAACTCCAAGTTTGATGTGCAAGGAGTTCTCAAGTGGGTCTCAGTCCTAAAGAGCAAGTAATTACACCTTTATGACTGTATAAATCAAGGAATATTTTGTATCACAATGTCAACTTGTAACTTCTCCATTTACATAACCGGCTTTTGCGAAAATATATTTGACAGTGTTCACGTGTGACTGACAGGAAGAAAAATTTGGGAAACCTGTCGGTTCCGAGGGAAAATGTGAAAATGTAACACCGATTAGTGAGGGAGAGGTTTACAGCAAGTTATCTCTGAGAACGAATTGTTCTGTCTTCTCTACTTCCAGTTAAATGTAGTTCAGTTGTCAAAAACTGTGCAGTCATTCACGTATTGTTCCAACGAAAAGGCGCACCGTGGTACTCGGGACATAAAACAATAAACTTTACTAATACTTTTGGAATAAATGAAGAACACGGTCGCCAGCCTAATTGGAGCTTGTCTGTTCACTAAATAATCAAAATTGTGGACAGTAATGAGTAAGGAATACTTCGAATACACGCGGCAGCGGAAGAAAACACACGCGTTTGCAGTACCAAAAGTCACGAAATAATAAGGAGAAAAATTTCAGTTATTACTACACTCTTTATTAAACACACAATGAAATGAATCAGGAATAAATAACTCTCATACTGACTAACTGAAGGCTGTTGCGCAACCTCACATCAGCGTTCACTCACGTTTGCTGACTTGGGAAGTGGCGATGAAACACGAAGGGAAATTTCAATTGACTTTAGAATTACTTAAATAAAGGAGCTACCGCTGAGTACAAACACAATTGCAACGCCGAAATACGAACCAGGCCTACCCACAAAACAACATCACATGTTTACGTAAAATTAGCAAGTATGAATAATTGCTTTCTTAAATAACATCATCAGTTTGAAGTGAAAGGAATTAATTTACTTTCACATGAATGAGTGTACTTTTCATCTGCAAGAATAAATTTGCTTTTAACAATATTTATCTCAAGAGTGAAGCGCACTGAAAAACACTTTTACTCCTGTTTCCAAAATTAATTCTGATATATTTGTTTCTTTTCGAACAATCGACGCTCGGGTTGTTTCAATAACAGGAATGAAGATGGGACCTAATTGGTGACAATGACTTGGGACGGTGGTAAGGTGGGGGGGGGGGGGGGGGGGGGGGAGCAGGATCTTGATGTGAATGGAGCTGAATGCCGCAGATTAAAACTTCTCCTCACACTGACTTAGCACGCAACTCGCGCTTCTGATGACGTCAGAGTCCGCAGACAATTGCTTGTGCAGCTCACAGGTTCTTACGTCACATCACTCGCGTCAAGAAACGCCGCTGCACAGTGCGTTTTTATACTTCGATGGGTATCCCTAACATTTCCATAACCAGCACTGATACAGTATAAATTGTAGTTATTTGCATTATTATCTACACAGATCAATAAGCTTTCTTTGCACATATGAATATTTTTTAAGGTTTACGAGAAAATCGAAATAAAGTATTTAAAGTATATGAAGGAAATTTTTTAAAATACATACATGTGTATTATAATGTTACAACCTACAGAAATTTCGGCTGGGAATTAAATTGATTACTTTCAAATATCCCGCTCACTACGGAGACGAAGACTGAGCCATGAGCTCTACAACTGCGCATGGCATTGGCGATGTCTGGGACACTCAGCGTCGGATTCCCTTCCATGTGACACAGCACGCCTTCTTCGAAGTCGAGAAATCGGCGCATCCTTGGAACACCACGGTAAATCGACTCGTTGTGAGCGTGCCAGTTTCTCGCAGCCGTTGTTGTGAACGGAAGAAGTGGCATGTGATCTCATAATTACAGTCCAGACTGACGACGACACCATCTTCTCTTCCTTTGTAATAAATATCAGCACGTGATATAAATATGGCGCTGAATACAATAAGTCTTCTTTGCACTTGATTTGTTTGTTGTTGCGTTTATTACAGTGGCGGGATTTATGAACGAATCAGAAGCTTCTGAGACCTTCGTGCAGTCGGTGGCCGACCAAATTCCTCTTCCCACAGAGGAGGAAAGAATTGAGGCTGCCAAACGAGTCGAAGAGTTTTACTTCGGATCCGAAGGGTTCAGTGTGAACAAGACACAAGCAATCAGTGACGTAAGTGTTCCCTGCAATAATCACATTTTTTTCATAAAACATACTTATATTATAGGCGTCCTTTAGAATGGTACTTTTTTAAATGCCGCTATTAAGGTAGACCTACGAAAATTGGTTTTTGGTTTCTTGGTCGGAAATAAAGAAATATGTGTTTCAGGATTTTTGCAAATTTAACCTAAGGGGGTGGAGTAGTGGGTAAAAGCTTTTTTTTTTAAAAAAAATATCGTTATTAAAGAATTATAAATGTACTTTTAAAGCTACATCTATGAAAGTTAGTAGTATGCTTCTCGCTTACAAACAAAAACTCTGGCTACCAGAATTGCTTTTTCGTCGGAAGTACATTTAGAAAAGACCATGTTTATATGGCCTTAATTAGCGTGAAAAGCTTAGAAGGTGCTGCAATTTGTGGACATCATAAAAATTCGCTTAAATAAAAACAAAACAAAAAAAATCTCTGCAGGTCGTACAGTCTACTCGAGCGGCCGATATCCTGTATATCACGCTTTGTCTCGCTTCTCAGTTATGTTTAACTTTTGGGCGGTAGTAAGAAAGAAAGGCAACTTGGTCATTAGAGACGGAGCTCAAGCTAGTAGCCGCGCGGGATTAGCCGAGAGGTCTGGGCGCTGCAGTCAAGGACTGTGAGGCTGGTCGCGGCGGAGCTTCGAGTATTCCCTCGGGCATGGGTGTGTGTGTTTGTCCTTAGGATAATTCAAGGTTAAGTAGTGTGTAAGCTTAGGGACTGATGACCTTAGCAGTTAAGTCCCATAAGATTTCACACATTTCAAGCTAGTATTGCGGGGCGGGGGAAGGTGGTTGCTCGTCTCTTTTGTGTAGGCAATTACACAGAATTTGCCTTTAGCGATTAAATTAAATCGTCATTCTCCAGTATATCAGTCCGATTCCACTCCGCTACAACACCCCGCCGTGTTTGCATCCCGCCGCATGGGGTGGCCGCGCGGTTAGAGGCGCTATGCCACGGATTGCGCGGCTCCTCCCACCGAAGGTTCGATTCTCCATCGAGCATGGGTGTGGGCGTTGTTCTTAGCATTAGATAGTTCAAGTAGTGTGTAAGTCTGGGGACTGATGACCTCAGCAGTTTGGTCCCTTAGGAATTCACACACAATTGAACATTTAAGTTTGGATCCCATACGAACGGTCGTAGCTGTTGAATTCTTCTACTGAGTGCCGATGCACGGTGTGCGTCAGATTTGCGTGATGGAATTGGATGAAAGATCACGGCAGCTTGTCTGAATATTAAGGGAGAGAAAGTGTACCTTCTTATTCTTCTGTCTGGTTTGATGCGGCACACCACAACTTTGCTTCTGTGCCGGCATCTTCATATCAAAGTAGCGCTTGCAGCCATCGTCCTTAATTATTTGTTTGATATATTTCAGTCTCCCTCTGGTACCATGGAAGTTATTCCGTGGTGTCTTCACACCTGTCCCGTTATCTCTTTCTTTTTTCTATATCCCTTTTCTTGCCCATTCTGCGGAGAAGCTCCTCTTTCCTTGTGTCTGTAGCACCACATCTCAAACGCTTCGATTATCTTTTATCTGGTTTTTCCACAATAAAAGAGTCACTTTCTTTTCTTTTTTTTTCATCAGTCTACTGACTGGTTTGATGCGGCCCGCCACGAATTCCTTTCCTGTGCTAACCTCTTCATCTCAGAGTAGCACTTGCAACCTACGTCCTTAATTATTTGCTTGACGTATTCCAATCTCTGTCTTCCTCTACAGTTTTTGCCCTCTACAGCTTCCTCTAGTACCATGGAAGTCATTCCCTCATGTCTTAGCAGATGTCCTATCGTCCTGTCCCTTCTCCTTATCAGTGTTTTCCAGACGTTCCTTTCCTCTCCGATTCTGCGTAGAACCTCCTCATTCCTTACCTTATCAGTCCACCTAATTTTCAGCATTCGTCTATACCACCACATCTCAAATGCTTCGATTCTCTTCTGTTCCGTTTTTCCCACAGTCCATGTTTCACTACCATACAATGCTGTACTCCAGACGTACATCCTCAGAAATTTCTTCCTCAAATTAAGGCCGGTATTTGATATTAGTAGACTTCTCTTGGCCAGAAATGCCTTTTTGCCATAGCGAGTCTGCTTTTGATGTCTTCCTTGCTCCGTCCGTCATTGGTTATTTTACTCCCTAGGTAGCAGAATTCCTTAACTTCATTGACTTCGTGACCATCAATCCTGATGTTACGTTTCTCGCTGTTCTCATTTCTAGTACTTCTCATAACCTTCATCTTTCTCCGATTTACTCTCAAACCATACTGTGTACTCATTAGACTGTTCATTCCGTTGAGCAGATCATTTAATTCTTCTTCACTTTCACTCAGGATAGCAATGTCATCAGCGAATCCTATCATTGATATCCTTTCACCTTGTATTTTAATTCCACTCCTGAACCTTTCTTTTATTACCATCATTGTTTCCTCGATGTACAGATTGAAGAGTAGGGCCGAAAGGCTATAGCCTTGTCTTACACCCTTCTTAATACGAGCACTTCGTTCTTGACCGCCCACTCTTATTATTCCCTCTTGGTTGTTGTACATATTGTATATGACCCGTCTCTCCCTATAGCTTACCCCTACTTTTTTCAGAGTCTCGAACAGCTTGCACCATTTTATATTGTCGAACGCTTTTATCAGGTCGACAAATCCTATGAAAGTGTCTTGATTTTTCTTTAGCCTTGCTTACATTATTAGCCGTAACGTCAGAATTGCCTCTCTCGTCCCTTTACTTTTCCTAAAGCCAAACTGATCGTCACCTAGCGCATTCTCAATTTTATGTTCCATTCTTCTGTATATTATTCTTGTAAGCAGCTTCGATACATGAGCTGTTAAGCTGATTGTGCGACAATTCTCGCACTTGTCAGCTCTTGCCGTCTTCGGAATTGTGTGGATGATGCCTTTCCGAAAGTGAGATAGTATATCGCCAGACTCATATATTCTACACACCAACGTGAATAGTCGTTTTGTTGCCACTTCCCCCAATGATTTTAGAAATTCTGATGGAATGTTATCTATCCCTTCTGCCTTATTTGGCCGTAAGTCCTCCAAAGCTCTTTTAAATTCCGATTCTAATACTGGATCCCCTTTCTCTTCTAAATCGACTCCTGATTCTTCTTCTATCACATCAGACAAATCTTCACCCTCGTAGAGGCTTTCAATGTATTCTTTCCACCTATTTGCTCTCTCTTCTGCATTTAACAGTGGAATTCCCGTTGCACTCTTAATGTTACCACCGTTGCTTTTAATGTCACCAAAGGTTGTTTTGACTTTCCTGTATGCTGAGTCTGTCCTTCCGACAATCATCTCTTTTTCGAGGTCTTCACATTTTTCCTGCAGCCATTTCGTCTTAGCTTCCCTGCCCTTCCTATTTATTTCATTCCTCAGCGACTTGTATTTCTGTATTCCTGATTTTCCCGGAACATGTTTGTACTTCCTCCTTTCATCAATCAACTGAAGTATTTCTTCTGTTACCCATGGTTTCTTCGCAGCTACCTTCTTTGTACCTATGTTTTCCTTCTCAACTTCTGTGATGGTCCTTTTTAGAGATGTCCATTCCTCTTCAACTGTACTGCCTTCTGCGCTATTCCTTATTGCTGTATCTATAGCGTTAGAGAACTTCAAACGTATCTCTTCTTTCCTTGGTACTTCCGTGTCCCACTTCTTTGCGTATTGATTCTTCCTGACTAATGTCTTGAACTTCAGCCTACTCTTCATCACTACTATATTGTGATCTGAGTCTATATCTGCTCCTGGTACGTCTTACAATCCAGTATCTGATTTCGGAATCTCTGTCTGACCATGATGTAATCTAATTGAAATCTTCCCGTATCTCCCGGCCTTTTCCAAGTATACCTCCTCCTCTTGTGAGGAGAAACTTGTTACATAACTCAATTAGTCTTTCTCCTCTTTCATTCCTTGTCCCAAGCCCATATTCTCCTGTAACCTTTTCTTCTACTCCTTCCCCTACAACTGCATTCCAGTCGCCTATGAGTATTAGATTTTCGTCCCCCTTTACATACTGCATTACCCTTTCAATATCCTCATACACCTTCTCTATCTGTTCATCTTCAGCTTGCGACCTGAACTATCGTTGTCGGTGTTGGTCTGCTGTCGATTCTGATTAGAACTACCCGGTCACTGAACTGTTTACAGTAACACACCCTCTGCCCTACCTTCCCATTCGTAACGAATCCTACACCTGTTATACCATTTTCTGCTGCTGTTGATATTACCCCCCAATACTCATCTGACCAGAAATCCTTGGCTTCCTTCCCCTTCACTTCACTGACCCCTACTACATCTAGTTTGAGCCTTTGCATTTCGCTTTTCAGATTTTCTAGTTTCCCTACCACGTTCAAGCTTCTGACATTCCACGCCCCGACTCGTAGAACGTTATCCTTTCGTTGATTATTCAATCTTTTTCCCATGGTAACCTCCCCCTTGGCAGTCCCCTCCCGGAGATCCGAATGGGGGACTATTCCGGAATCTTTTGCCAATGGAGAGATCATCATGACACTTCTTCAATTACAGGCCACATGTCCTGTGGATACACGTTACGTGTTTTTAATGCAGTGGTTTCCATTGCCCTCTGCATCCTCATGTCGTTGATCATTGCTGATTCTTCCGTCTTTAGGGGTAATTTCCCACCCCTAGGACAAGAGAGTGGCCTGAACCTCTATCCGCTCCTCCGCCCCCTTTGACAAGGCCGTTGGCAGAATGAGGCTGACTTCTTATGCCAGAAGTCTTCGGCCGCCAATGCTGATTATTTATCAAAGTTTAGGCAGAGGCGGGGTTCGAACCCGGGACCGAAGACGTTCTGATTATGAATCAAAGACGCTACCCCTAGACCACGGGTACTAGACCACTTTCATACATTGCTCCAAATGGATATTCTCTCTTCCTGAAATTAAACCGTTGTTTGATACTCATAGAATTTCTCATGTCAAAAATGCTCTCTTTGCCTGAGCTAGTTTGCCTTTGATCTACTCCTTCCTCTGTCTGTCTGATTTTGCTTCCTAGGTAGCAGAAAACCTTTTCTTGATCTACTTATATGTCACCAATTTCGATATTTAGATTACCATGCGTCTTATTTCCGATACTCCTCATTAGTATCGTCTTTCTTCCGTTTACTCGCAGTCCATATTTTGTGCCAATTATACCATTCCACTCAACAGGTCCCGAAAATTCTTCCTCATTTCCTGTGAGGATAGCAAAGTCATCATAGAATCTTATCCCTCACATTCTTCGACCTCGACTTTTAATCCCTACTCTTGGACCTTCCTTGTACAAAGGAAGTTCAATAAGAAATTCAACCCTTTTTTTCTCCGGAAATATCGGTTGAAAAGCGCTGAATTTACTGTTGGACGTCCTAGAATATTCCCGCTTCAGCCTCTAGAGTTTCCGATAGGTGGCGTCGCTATATGTAGGCTTCCGTAACGCAGGTGCGTTCCAAGCAGAGAGCTGGTACTGTGTTTCTTTTGGTGGAAAACCAGAGCATCGCATCGCAAATATTCATAGGCCCTTTCAGAATGTCTACGGAGATCTGGCAGTGAACAACATCACAATAAATGGCTGGACGAGGGGTCTTCCAGCTTCTTCTGAGGTAACTTTTGAATCTGACATTCTCTTCGTCTATCCTCCTGCCAGTTCGTATAAGTGTCTTTAATATCACCTCTTCCAGATATTAGGCACAAGGCGGTGGCCATTATTATACACATTGATCAGTTGCTGTAATCACCATAAAAATTTAAATTTTTTTCTGAAATATTATATAGGTGCGTGATTTCAACCTTGGGTATCGTGGTTTTTCAGCAAAGAGGCGTCAAAAGAAGGTATAAAATGTAAGAGGGTGTGTGATGACGTTTACATCGTGTGACACGTCCACGATGGCTTTGGCCAGAAGGCCAGAACTGTAGTGAAGCTAGATTTGGTGAGAATGTGACAACATTAATCTTTTGTTTCTGACATGTCCGGAAGAACATTTTGGTCCAGCAGTCACCATGAATTAAGGCACAAGGGAATTAAAGACATTGGCTGGGAGAGGGCATTTATTTAAATCAATGAGGAAAATTGAACATTTGTGCTGGGGCAGGTTTTTTTTTTTTTTTTTTTTTTTTTTTTTTTTTAAAAAATCACATTTTGTTCGTTATAGTTTGCTGTTGATATACTTTCCGGGATGTGAGGTCGTGGTCCAAGAACTTTTCTGCTCCTTACGTTTCGTCCAGGACTGCGCTGGACTTCCTCAGAGGCGCTGCTCCGCTGAGTCTTGCCGACTGACTGGTCGGGTGTCTGAGAGCGACTTATATATTGTGAGAAAGGGGGGCGTGGTTCAGGTGACACGTGATGAGCAGTGATAATCCATAGCAAAGATAAGGTTGACTATCGATTACCACCTTGTCAAAGATAAAAATTGTCAGCAATTTTGTAGAGCCACTGTCCATATATCGCTAAGTTTCATAGCCTCCTCTTTCCTATTAAAATTATCGTGATGTTTATAAATTTCAATAGCTTCTCTATATAGCCGTGGATAGTAATTTAACGTTGTAGATAAAACTTCGGTATCCGAAAACTTCACTTGGTGGTTGCCTGGTTGAAGAGCATGTTCCGCTACAGCTGATTTTTCTATTTTTCCAAGTCGACAAAGACTTTTATGCTCTTTCAGTCGCGTGTTTACGCTTCTTTTGGTAGTACCAATATAAACTTTACCACAGGTACATGGAATTTTATACACACCACATGTCGACAGGGGAGGGCGTTTATCTTTCACAGATCGTAGTACTTGACTTATTTTCTTTGCTGGTTTAAAGACAGGTTTTATGTCATGTTTTCGTAAAATCTTACCGATCCGATCTGTTACTTTTTTAATAAAAGGGAGAACTACTGTATTTTTCTGTCGTTGTGCTTCATTCTTATCTTTTGGTCTTCTATTCCTTGGACGCAAAATTCTATTTATCTCTTTTCTTGAGTATCGGTTTTTTTCAAAAGCCTGCTTCAGATGTTTCACTTCACCATCCAAATGTTCAGGTGTACATATCCGTTCCGCTCGATAGACAAGACTTTTTATGACACCCCTTTTTTGTTGTGGATGATGATTAGAATTTTTATGGAAATATCTGTCCGTATGTGTTGCCTTCCGAAAAACTTTATATTCTAAGCTTCTATCGGACCGTCTCATAACTAAGACATCCAAGAAAGATATTCTGTTACCCTTTTCTATTTCCATGATAAACTGTATTTTTGGGTGAATTTTATTTAGATAATCAAAGAAATCGTCCAAGCCCTTTCTGCCTTGGGACCAAACCACAAATGTGTCATCTACATATCGATACCAACGAGATGGTTTGTTATTAGCTTTGTCTAGGGCTGATTGTTCAAATTTCTCCAGGTAAAGATTGGCAATCGTAGGGCCTAATGGATTACCCATTGCTACTACATCAAGTTGTTCATAAAATTCATTATCCCACTGGAACTGACTTGATGTAAGACAATGTCTGAAAAGAACAGTCAAATCTTCTGGAAAAATATCCGCTATGAAAATCATAACTTCGTTAACAGGAATCATTGTGAATAAGGACACAATGTCAAGACTTACAAGAATATCTTCAGGGGCCAGAGTTAGTCCCTCTAGTTTTTCAATAAAATGACGCGAGTCTTTTATATATGAGTCAGTTTTTCCAATAAATGGTTGTAAACAAGTTGTTAAATATCTTGCTATTTCATAAGTGTGAGAATTGATGCCACTGACTATGGGTCTTAAAGGAAAATCTATTTTATGAATTTTAGGTACACCATACAATCGAGGACACATAGCTTCACTTTTCAACAAAGTTCTTTTATCTTCTTTTCGGATAGAGGTAGATGACTTAATCAAATTATTTGTTTTCCTAAGTACACTGGCTGTAGGATCCCTCGTAAGTTTTTTATACTGTCCTGACGTTAAATGGTTCAAAATTTTCCTTCGGTAATCTTCTGTATTCATAACAACAGTAGCATTCCCTTTATCTGCAGGAAGAACCACTATTTCTTCATCTGCATTCAATTCCATAAGAGCCTTCCTCTCACCTTTTGTTAAATTACTTTCTAGATGTCTACTGTGGCTTAAAACTCTAGTGGTTTCAATTCGAATTGCATTCGCGGTTGCCTTAGGGATATTTCGTATACCTGCTTCTATATTCGCGATAATATCTTCAAGTGGTACTTTCACAGGTGTTATAGCGTAATTTCCTCCTTTTGCAAGGACGGAAATCTCGTCTTGAGATAACACTTTCTTTGACATGTTTATAACAGTATCAGTCATCAGCGTATTACTTGTAGTTGTTACATTAGCTTGTAACTTTCCGAACTTTTTCTTATGTCTACTAGTAGTCATTTCTATCGTAGCTTCCATAGTTGTAAACGTAAGATAATCAGTTTTATTCCACAGGTCTATCTGTATCTTACAAGCTAAGAATAAATGAAGCTTCAGTAACTCACAGTCAACAGAATCCATTTCTCGTCTTGTGTAATGTATCCTTTCTCGAAGTAATGCTCTTTCTGTATAATCATATAGTTCGTTGTAATTGTTCGTGGCGGACGTCCCCTGACGCCCGTTGAAGTTCGTTATTGATCCATTCACTCAGTTTTTTTTATTACAAAGGGCAGCTAACCCTCTGACCGAACACGCTGAGCTACCGTGCCGGCGGGGTTCGAACCTTGGTCTCCTCCTTACTAGGCAGACACTGTGACCACTAAGCCACCCGGACACAGTGGTCATCGCCGCTGCACGAATTACCCTACCACGCCTCCCATCAAAACCAAATTCTCAACTTATCCACGCCCTACATTATTCTCATTACTCGTGGCATTTAGCCGATTCTTACGGGAATCGGCGAAATGCCGTGAATGATGAGACTAATGGACAGGGATACTACATTAGCAGTGTGTGGATGAGTTGAGAATTTGAGTCTGAAGGAGGCATGCTTGGACAGTCCGTGCAGTTTGCGATGACGACTGTGACCGGATGCGTTAGGGGTAGCCGGCACGTAGCACAGCGTGTTCGGTTAGAGGGATGGTTACCCTCTGTAATTAAAAAAAAATGACTGAAGGAATCAACAACCGACTTCAAAGGATGTCGTGTGACTTCCGTACCGACTAAATGCAACCAACAATACAGAACAAAATGAATAGAAAAACCTCACGTGAACTTCTAGCTGCGGCCTCTTTCACATGTATCGGCACCTCGCCGTTTGGAACGTCTCCGAGCCCGCGGTTCAGGTCGCAGGGCGACAGGCCTTTGTCCCATTACAGATGAAGGTTTTAGGCATCTCTGAGAGAAATTTCAAACTGATGCCTCACATTGGGAGACAATTACGGAGTCTCGAAAAAGTTATACTTTCTTGCGCAGAGTAATTTCAGGAAGCACCGCACTCTAGAAATCAGATGAGAACACTAAGAGACAGATAAATACGTCAAATAGACTACATGATATCACCATGATGAGACAAAATGAGAGATACAGAAATTAATTCTGATCGTTGCCGAGTACTGGCGAACAGTAAGCCTAAATTGAAAAGTCCCTGAGAGTGTTAACTGAAAAATTCAGAAAACATTGCGACAGGGAAATTCTCTAAGAGCGGTTCGTGATAGAAAGGTAGAATAACATGTAAGTAAATAAGGATAAAAAGTCAATCATAAGTACAGCAACGATAGAAAAAAATAACCCTAGTCAATAAATAACCATAAGCGCCAACCTACTGTTCGTATAACGATGTGTAGAAATAGACAGCACCCAAAGGTATTGAATTTCATAGTTAAGTACGCATTACGTCGCACTGTATGTTCTAGACAGAGAGATTTTATATGTTAAAGCGGGAGTTCAAATGGTTCTGAGCACTGTGGGATTTAACTTCAAAGGTCATCAGTCCCCTAGAACTTAGAACTACATAAACCTAACTAACCTAAGGACATCACACACATCCATGCCCGAGGCAGGATTCGAACCTGCGACCGTTGCGGTCGCGCGGTTCCAGACTGTAGCGCCTAAAACCGCTCGCGCACACCGGCCGGCAAATCAGGAGTGACGGAGAAGACAGCGGAATTAAAGGGCAGGAATTTATTGTAAAATGAAGATATATATTATAAAGGAAGATAACGGCTTGCTAATCTCAAAATGTTGTCGTACACAGTAGAAATGAAGTAACCCTACTACCTTACTAGAACTAATTAGCCGTATCTAAAAGGCATCAACAGTATATGATAGCAGGTCACGGAAAATATGTTTGAAATCAACTTTACTTATCTCAGCTATGATACAAGTTCGTGGCAGGGCTTTGTGTTGAACAGCTACGTTGATGGTGGAAAAAAATAAATAAAAAATATATGCGAAAGAAAGAGAGAGAGAGACAGAGAGAGAGAGAGAGAGAACGAAGAATCTGATATATACTAACAACAAACAACATGAGTTCAAAAAATGGTTCAAATGGCTCTGAGCACTATGGGACTTAACATCGGAGGTCATCAGTCCCCTAGAACGTAGAACTACTTAAACCTAACTAACCTAAGGACATCACACACATCCATGCCCGATGTAGGATTCGAATCTGCCACCGTAGCGGTCTCGCGGTTCCAGACTGAAGCGCCTAGAACCGCTCAGCCACACCGGCTGCCCAATCAACATGAGTGAAATGTGGTGTAGTGAGAAGCTGTTTCTGCCTCTGTCAAAAATCAGAACTTGTGGAAAATATTTTCAACCGTTGAAATACGTATTATCGCAGTGGACGAATAGGTGGACCATGACACCGAATTAGACGAAACTGTAGGAATACATTGAGACTGAAATTCATGGCTTTGAAGCCTAACTTTCTTTGTAAACCCTTTCCATCATCATTTATAAGCGATAATGATACATTGTACTGCTGTTTCACTGTACCTGATTTCTGTGTTGTACGTTGTAAAGTCTGCATGCGCAACATTTGTGTAAATACCACACAATTTTCTACGAGAAAGCACACACGTCTGTACGTAGTTTCTTCGATATCCGTCACACAACTTGCGGAACAACAATCATTTTTATTGCTTCTCTCTTGCTTTGTTAATATTTGTTAAGTACTTTTTGGTAAGTTTATGTTTCTCCTTTACTTTCCGGGTATTTTGATAAGTGCTCGTTTCTTCTGTAATTTTCAGGTATACTCGGACATCTTGTTTATACAGCCTGCATATGCGTTTGCCAGATCAGCGGTGAACACAAGCAGCTTGCCCGTCTATTTCTACTACTTTGACTATGATGGATGGGGCTCATCAGAATATGGTAAGCAACAGAAGTATTTCCAGCTTTATGACGTTCTCACGTTGCGATGTTTGCTACTGGCGCTTGTAACAGTGGCTGAAACGTTGGTCGATACCACAATATGAAGTCACGGTTCCACACTTTTTTTTTTCTTTTCGTGTGTGTGTGTGTGTGAGTGTGTGTGTGTGTGTGTGTGTGTGTGTGTGTGTGTGTGTGGTGCTGAAGTCTGAGTAACTTCGTTGATTTTTACTTCTATAAGGAATGGAAAGGGTAAATATTTCACTTTATTTATTTATTCTTCTATCAGCTTTAGTTTGGGCACACAGAAGGGTCCTTTAATTCGCCGCTTTTGGTGTGTGTGTGAAAACAGTGTGTAGAAGTGCTAAAGGACTTTATGCCCATAAATTATGTAGAATTACGTAGGGATAACATTTACGGGGGATGCAATACTATCGCTTTCGGTACTTTATATTTGTTGTTGCGTGAGGGTTCTACCGTCCCTACTGTGGTGAGTTGTGGTGTACTGTCGAGTATCATGTCCAACTTCGGAAATAAGGTTCGTGCCTTCTCCTTGACCTAGTCTGAGAGGTAAGATTCGCTTAAGACTCGATGAATATCATGATTACGGATCCACCATTTGGCTCCAGTTATCCATCGCAGACGTCTGCTTTGTATAACCTGTAACTTCTTGTAGTTAGTGGCACGCGTAGTACTCCAGCAGGTCGATCCATCGATATAAAGACTGTGACGTGGTACAGCTGGAGTTTCGTGCGTTGTCTGGGGTACGAGCTCCTCAGAAATGGGAGGAGAGCTCCCAGCATTTTGAGGCCAGACTTCTTCTCCATAATGTGATTACTACACAGCAGTTTGGCGTCCAGATGCACTCCAAGGTATTTTACAGTTGTTGCCCACGGGAGTGGCTGGTCTGATATCCGTAGGCGTTCATTGAGAATGGGTCTCCGACGTGTGAAGACAATAACTTTGCTTTTCTCTGCGTTGACCTTTGCCAGCCGGAGTGGCCTAGCGGTTCTAGGCGCTACAGTCTGGGATCGCGCGACCGCTACGGTCGCAGGTTCGAATCCTGCCTCGGGCATGGATGTGTGTGATGTCCTTAGGTTAGTTAGGTTTAAGTGGTTCTAAGATCTAGGGGACTGATGACCTCAGAAGTTAAGTCCCATAGTGCTCAGAGCCAATTGAACCATTCGAATTTGAACACCCTGTATAGGGACAGGAAGGTATTTACAGGTGTCGCTAGCGCAACATTTAGGTCTCACTTAAAATAATTTATGTGATTACATTACAATCTGCTGAATAAAGGTGAACGAAAATAAACCTAAAAATGTTTACAAATATATTACCAATTAATAATTAATGCAGATTCCTAAAAGTTATCCTTATAGCGTTAATTACGAAATGTACCTATGTAGACGCAGAATTTATATTTGGTACCGTTAGTGTAAATTGATATACAATAGACTGCTTAACAAAGGATGTAAAAATTAACAAATACCACAGATACACGCACAAAGCCATTAAAATATTTTTTTAAACTTATTAAAAATCATTGATTACCGAAAGCGGTTATCGAGAATAAAGGTTATTATTAGCGATCATGCGGAAGAAGTTCTGTGATATGCTTTCACAGATCGGCCCTTGCTTCTCAAAATCAGTAAACTAGATGTTAAGAAGATACGTAGAAGATTACTATAAGTCTGACGTATGCAAAGAAGCAAACTATAAACAATAGTAAATGACTGTGTGATACAGGGTAGACTGATATATTTTACTACAAAAATAAAAACTAACGTAATCAAGCGTCTTGTAACCAAACTGCGTGCCTACGGACTATCGCCTCAGTTGTGCGACTGGATACGTGATTTCCTGTCAGAAAGGTCACAGTTCGTAGTAATAGACGGACAGTCATCGAGTAAAACAGAAGTAATATATGGCGTTCCCCAAGGAAGTGTTATAGTCCCTCTGTTGTTCCTGATCTACATTAACAACATAGGGGACAATCTGAGCAGCCGTCTTAGATTGTTTGCAGATGATGCTGTCATTTATCGTCTTGTAAAGTCATCAGATGATCAAAACGACTTGCAAAATGATTTACGTAAAATATCTGTATGGTGCGAAAAGTGGCAATTGACCCTGAATAAGACGTACGAAGTTATTCACATGAGTGCTAAAAGAAATCAGCTAAATTTCGATTACGCGATAAGTCACACAAATCTGAAGGCTGTAAATTCAACTAACTACTTAGGGATTACAATTACAAATAACCTAAATTGGAACGATCACATAGATAATATTGTGGGTAGAGCAAACCAAGGACTGCGATTCATTGGCAGAACACTTAGAACGTGCATCAGGTCTACTAAAGAGACTGCTTACACCACGCTTGTCCGCCCTATTCTGGAGTATTTGCTGTGCAGTGTGGGATCCGCACCATGTGGGACTCACGGATGACATCGAAAAAGTACAAAGAAGGGCAGCGCACTTTGTATTATCGCGAAATAGGGGAGATAGTGTAACACACATGATACGTGAATTGGTGTAGCAATCATTAAAACAAAAGCGTTTTTCGTCGCGACGGGATCTTCTAATGAAATTTCAATCACCAGGTTTCTCCTCCGATTTCGAAAACATTCTGTTGGCACCCACCGACATAGGGAGAAATGATCATCACGATAAAATAAGAGAAATCAGGGATAGCACAGAAAAATTGAAGTGCTCGTTTTCCCCGCGTGCCGTTCGATAGTGGTTCATTGAACCCTCTGCCAGGCACTCTATTGTGAATAGCAGAGTAATCACGTAGATGTAGATGAACCACAAAATTTAAAGATTTTTATTTACAATGTGTTTCTGACGCCTTGTTCTATCATCAGATGGGATTCCGGTGTTTAAGCTCAGGTACATTGCTCTGGAGGAAACAACGTCTTCGAAATATCTGCAGTCCTGCATCTCTTCCATCTGTACTTTCCTCAACACACGGTTGGTGCTCCCAACACTGGTTTGTATTTTTGCCTATATTTACTTATTCACCAAAAGGCATCTGTGCCAATAACGCTGCCTCGAATGATTCCGCGTTATGCTCTACGCCGTGGACGTTGCTTCCGAAGAGGCGAGAGCACGATATCACTTCACAGACAGGAGCAACATCTTCATTGAAAGAAAACGTGAATGATTCCTTGCATTCGTTACTCAGAACTTCTGCAGCTCGACAATCGATGATGTATACGACTGACTGACCTTATTAGGGTATTGACTGTAGTGCAACTCAACAGTCACAACGAGAATTTGTCGATCATGACGATGCTTCAACACATCACAAACATCACCGAATTCCGTGCTACTAGTGTCAGAGAGAGGCCATTATTTCCTCGTCCCTTCATATAACTAATTACAATAAGATACTAATACAGCACCCTCATCACCGAGTCAACGACCTTACTATCTTCACAGTAAACTACGAGACTGCGTAAATACGATTCCTCTACATTATTTTAGACTTATAAACTGACGAACGATGTCGTTGCTCATGCAGTAACTGCTATTGTCACTGGCGCTTCTGCTCTTGTTGCAGTGTGATCTGCTGCTGCCATAATTCGAAAATGTTTGTTCATATTTTCTAACTGCGTAGATACTTATTGCTAACTTTTGTATCTCTCCAGATACTGAAACACTGCTCGTAGAGTTCGACGCACTGTGTTCAGATCCCACACATCCGAAGAGAGTGGGAGAACATCAAAATCCGAATCTTGTACTTCAATAAAGTGTGCGAAAAGCCAATGTTGCCGTGAGTTAGCGGATACAGTACAAACAGATCTGATGCCAAGTCCAAAATAACATCAAAATCGTGTACTGCAAAGCACCCAACCCGGTCATCACTTAAAAAGACAAAAAAACTAATTTTTGCGTTAGTGGTGAGTATTAATTACTCTTTCTCCGCTGGTCAGCAGCACTGACGAGCAAACAATGTATGAAGTGAAACGATAGAGACACAAACCGCAGCCGTCCGACTTGACCATAATGAGAGCCGCGGCTTAACAACCAATGGCTCCCCTCACTTAACACATTGCTCGCGACCGCAGCGGAAGCTGCTGTCCAGGCGTAAAATGTGATCCTCCCAAGTCATGCAACCATACAGTGGTGGTATGTGCGTTCATTTCTTCGTCATTGTTGCTATCCAGTAGGGATACAATCGTTAATAGTCTCCAATAAAGCAGAAATTAAGTTTTTTTTTTTTTTTTTTTTTTTTTTTAAGGGGTTACTTGCGAAGCCCACACCACTGCAATACGTATCACTGCGGTCAGTAAGCACTGAGTGCGCCACAGACACACTCGACCTAAAATCCGATTCATTTTCCGTTTAAGAGTAGATAAACTCTTATTAAATGTTAGTGGAGTCGGATGGACACAAAATTTAATAAGATCACCCATATCAGCTTTTTACTTTCAGTATTTCGAACACAATACGATTACCGTATGGCAACAAGTGCAGCAAGTGGACCTCTATAAATCCACTCAGTCGCAGTATATAAGAGTGCAATTTAACCTAAAAAGCTGATAACATTCACATAATGATAAAAATTGTTGTGTCAGTAACTTCAGACTGCTGTGTGTGGTGACAATTCTCTTAAATACACCGATGGCCTTCGTTCCGCTTGAATTAATTTTCAGAACTAACAGATGATGACAAAATAGTCAAAACTGGCTGAAGCAAATTAAAGTTTGGTAGCAGTTCTTTGTTGATACACATAAAAAATAATTCTAGAGTGTTGTCCCCGTGTTTGGAGTCTATAACTATTAGTCACGTAAAAAGACATTGAACGTATTCAGAGCCGGCCGCTGTGGCCTGAACCGGGCTGCTGCTATGGTCGCAGGTTCGAATTCTGCCTCAGGCATGGATGTCTGTGATGTCCTCAGAAGTTAAGTCCCATAGTGCTCAGAGCCATTTGAACCATTTGAACCTTCTGGTAAGAAGCTTATGATGTCTCATTTATTAGACAATCTAGCACGAAGATAATAATCTTCAAACACTTTGGAGGTGAGCATTCTTGCACGTGTAGCTTTTACCTGTTAAATCACGATTTGTGTCTAACAATGTATCGGGTGTGGTCAGGGACGTCATAAAAGTAATCAAGAATTTTACTGGCAAGTAGTGTGTAAGGTTCATGCAACTTCTAAACGTGGATATAAGAACTTATAAAATACAGATGTATGAAAGAGTCAGATGAACGCCATTGCGTCCGCTGTTAGTATTTAGTGCACGTACTTGCACCTAGATATAGTCTTCTGGATATGTTTCACGCTATAAAAGGAATGTGTCTGATGCGGTTATTTTAGACGCCGTAGAGCCTGAATTTATGAATCACACACTACTTCTATTTTATTTTCACAGGTATGAACCACGCAATGGAAGTAGCGTATTTGTTTCCTGGTATATTTGGACCGGATAAAGATCCAGCTTCCAACGATGGGAAAGTGATCCAACAGCTGACAACATTGTGGACAAACTTTGGCAAATACGGGTGAGTACTTTGGGTTCGTGACTGAAAACGTACACATACTACTGTCTGAAAATGCAGAAAAAATAGTAGAACTCAGTTCGAAAACTATAGGACAAAAGGAAACAAATAACCAGGTCTCATGGTAACGTAAGGGACTTTTCATAAGTAAGCAGCTCTGCTTTGAAAAATTATAATTCTGCACCATTCAGAAAATTTTTACTTCTTTCACTACGCGTTTCGAGCGTTTCACATCATCAGTTGGAAAGGATCGTTGTGAGCGTGTGTGTGCTATTCTGTCATTCTGCGCAAAGGATTAATCTGAGATGTACCCCTTACCCTGTGGCTCCTGCAAGATGCAATTTCCACCCCCACACTACTACAGAAGTCAGACAGACGCTCCTAACGTTCTAAAGAGAAGTGCCGAAAAACTTTCAGCAATAAATATCTTCTGGAGTCGTCCACTGTATGGAAATGACACAAAAATTTACAAAATTTCTTACGTAACTAGTGGGATACTTGGGTACTGGAGTAGTGCTAGTTAGTGTAAGAAAAACATGAAACTAACGAAAATTATTATTTATTTTGAAAAAATTCTGAGAAATCACAATGGCACTTTTAGTTATGAACTGAATAAATTATTTCCGGGTTCTTTTTGGAATGTGAAGTTACCTCTTAAGGACAGGATTCGCTAACGAGATTTCTATACAAAATTTAAGATTGTTATTGACTTGGCAGAATGGCTCAGAGCCGCACCTACTCAACTTGAATAATTATGTGTTAGGATGTTGGTAGGTACAGTCGACGCTGTCACGTGTGAAATGCAGTGAAGTGTATTATTGTGGAGGAAATATGGGGCTCGCAAGAGCTGTAGCACACAATACCGTAAGCTGTGATGACTTCTGTGTGCGCCGTTCGCTGCTGACACAGTAAGTGTGGTGGACAAAAGAGTGAACAATGCATAATCGCAAGGACTCAATATAGAGTCGCACTGTGATTCGCTCTCGACAGAGGTGCTCTCCCAGTGAAGTACTGAGGAGAGACTTGTTCCTCGCTCTTTGAGTACACGTACGAGTGCACACACTCACGTTACGTGTTCTCGCTCCAAGAGCGACAACGGAACAGCCCCTCTCCATGCCAGACATGAAGGGGTATATCTTTCGGTCTCTTCCATTACTCCTTCAGCTCAAGGCGTCAGGAATATCGTCTGCCAATCACCATTGCTCTTCTAAAATGGGAGAATGACGTTTCGTTTAAGGCGACCAATCTGGAAATCTGTAGCATCGGCGTTTGGCGATTGCTTCTCCCTATGAAAACCTCTGAAACTGCGTGCTATGTTTGTAAAGACTGCGTAGGCTGGGCGTTCCCACACAATGTAGTGGAATTTGCCTTTAAGCCGAACACGGGGTCATTCTCCCCTTTCACTCAGGCAAACACTGTCTGCTCCACGGGCGGTCGCTGTCCGACGTAGATAGGCTGAGTTGTCTTCTGAAGTGACCGGCCTCTCGGCGTGCGGTCCGCCTCTCCCAAACTAAAAGCTCTTGTGACCGTCGTGTGTTGAATGTGTGTGTGTGTGTACACCAGCCTCGAGTATCTCAACCCCGGTGCGCACTTGCTATTTGCATATCGTTTACATGAATTCATACAACACTGACTTTATCTTATCGAGTTTTGGTTCGAATAAAGCGTCTTGATGTACGGAATATGATTGTGAGGGCGGAATATGTAAGCAATGAAGGTCAGGAGACCACAACATCTTACATCGTTTATACAGCTGTTCTCCGTAGAAAGAGTGGACGATTTCTTGCAGCAGCTCTCGGGGCCCCCAAGAGACCAATTTGCAGCCTATATTGTTCATTGGCCACAGCACCTACGATGCGACGTAGCAAACTGCTTAAAGTCGTAAAAGTAATTTAGAGTGAGAGAAGAACAGTATGAGAGCTGCATTCTTAAGAGGATAATCCCACATTCTAATGCAGTAGGAATACATGTGAAGAGAGCTTAACATACTGTTCATGTCACCAACTTCTGAAACAGACACGTGACGCTGATGTTTACATTTTGGGATGAGACAGAAATTTTAGTATTACACGTACACTCTAAGACGAGAAAACGACGCAGCAAGAAGGGTTAGCAGAATGGGATGAAAAACGTGTAGGTGTGGTGTACATGAAAAGACAACACATGATCAGAATTTCATAAAACTCAATGATTTGTTTGAGAGAAAGAGTCCGCAAGTGAGCCAGCCAGTAACGCGTTGGTGCACGTCTGGCCCTTATGCGAGCAGTTGTTCGGCTTGCCACTGATTGACAGAGATATTGGACGTCCTCCTGAGGGATGTCATGCAAAATTACGTGGAGTTGTCATGTTAGATCCTTTAAATCCCAAGATGGTTAGAGGATCCTGCCCATACTGCTCCAGACGTTCTCAGTTGGGGAAAGATTCTCCAGTGTAACGGCTTAATTATGGTATAGAGGGCTGAGGATTATCAGCTGTTTGCCCAAAACTGATATTACTAATGAACTTTTGACATAATTACTCAAATTTTTTTAAAAAGTGAGTCATCGCCTCCTCAAAATAATGATTACAATTAGTACAACACCTGTGAAACAATGAAGCACCAAGATGGGGCGGAGGAAGCGAAGTGTGACATCACGGAGTGAGATGACGTATAATCTAATTTCAGTGGTTACATACTCGAGTCAAGTTTACAAACAACTTGGCTGTGGGAACTCACTTAACAATATCAAATCTGCAACCTCAGTGGTCTGGATGCATACACTGATACGGATAGAAGGAAGGTCATAAAGCCGTTGCATCCTCGACTAACTCACACTGATCCACAACTGTTATAGCTGGTCGTTGATATCCCGGATACTGCGACGGGTATGAAGTCGACGTTCGAGATCTGGGGATCTCACTGCTCACAGGAGTAACCCATCACGCAGACAGTTGATAGAGGCGCACGCAATGTCTAGAAGATCATTGTCCTGCTGAAAAGTGACACAGTAATACTATCACATGAGAGGTAACACACGAGGCCGCAGGATACCCGTGACGTAGACGTACCGTTGCGCCGACAGAATCCACTCAATTACTATCAGCCGTGATCAGAAGACGTCCCCTATAGCTACCGAGGCCACGACGCAATGAGAAACTCTGGTACGTATCTACAAAACAACGGAAGAATGTGACATCTCCCCACGTCGGCGTCTTGTCTATAGTCGGCGACAATTATTCTTGATTCATCGCTGAACGTAATGTGAAGCTATTCGTCAGCAGCCCGTGCTTCGCTTTCACGGCACACGTAAAAACGCAGCTATTTTGTATTGTAGCGTTAGCTCAGTATGTGCGTGAGACGGTAGTCCCCTAGTCAACCTAAAGCTAGTTTTCCACAAAAGGCGCAAGATGACACAGTGTGTTACGTGGAGTCCATGATTTGTTCTCGGATGGCAGGCACAGATGTGGAGATGTTGCGATGGACTTTGTCCTCAATATGACTATCCTCCCTCGTGGTAGTCAGACGTGGGCGACCCATAGTCCGACAAGTACTCTTGCCCTCACGTTCCCATGCACTCCAGTATCGGGCCACTGCCGCATCCGACTGCCGCACAGTGGGGAGATGCACGATCTCACCAGCTGGAGACCCACAATGAGAACGCCTTCAAACTCTGCCAGATGCTGATAACCGTCTCAAACGAGTTCACGCCGTTTCTTCACAGCGATCACTCAACATCTGATCCTGTTCACGCCAATTATATACCCTACCAGGCCTGGTAACAACACTAAAAACGAGTAACACCAAAGCACTTTGATGGACATTCTATCTGTTGTGACGTTCTTTATAAAAACTCAACATTCAAGGGTCAGCACTGTAAAATTCAGCAAAATCCTAATTGCGTTGCTGCACACTTAAAATTAAACATACAGAATTTCATTACCTTTCAAATTTGTTCCAGTTGGTTCCCCTTTGAGTTACAGTATCAATTCATTACTCGTCTCTAATTGCTATGGACAATGGTCAATATCTATTAACGATCGGTATCACTTTCAATTCTTGACAATCTTATAGCCTTACAAATTAACACTTTTATAGAAATAACTACGTCCTAACATTAACTGGTTCTATGTGACCACAAACAATATTATTTATCCCTTCATTTTATAAAAATTGTATTATGCTGCATTCATAGGTCAGCAACTAAACTCTCACATCTAGCCACTACCTTTAAGTCTTACATCCTACCTATAACAAGAGTGCAACCGCAACTGGTGCTGCGCTCCTAGTTACAACACATTTTGCCACTCAGGCAACAACTTTGGTTCAGTGGTGTCAAAATACCACTTCTTCTACATAAGATAACAGTTTCGTGTCATTTTTCATGAAGTATATTACACAATCTGGCTGCACATACAAGTGCACTCCTCACACTGTCACAAAGAATTGACACCGTGCTCATTTACACACTCGCAGATGATGTATACGTGTACGTAGTTACTCTAACATCCGACTAGGTTATTCGAGTAACACAGTTTTTCTTACGTATATCCAACCACTATCATTTTACGTATTCAGAATGTTCAGAAACTGATTTTCCGAAACATATATTCAATACGCATTCACTGCACATTAAATGGTAATGCTAAGACAGTCTCCTAAAAATAATTTCTTCGAACTCGTAGATACAAAGGATACTGAAAACAGCGTATGGAGTGACATATGACGATCTGTTGCAATTTATTTGAATCTATGTGCGAGCATTTGTATGCAGTTTCACGTATCTTAGCTATTAGACTCGTTTCGATTAGTTCTCTTGCGTGTTCCGTGGACCTAATTCGTGTTACTCGCCATGCCGTGAACCATGTCAAAAGGGTACACTTCCTCTCTGGAAATATGTCCACATGGTAGCCATTATACATCAAGATTTATTCAAAAAATATGTACATAAAAATTTGACAAATGTAACCCAAACGCATACATAATATCGATTTAGAGGGTGATGTATAGACTGGATGCAGCTGCCACGTAGAAAAGATTTGAACTTGTTTTTAAAACCATTATCTGCCAGTACCTTTAATTCACGAGGGAGTCGATCAAGTACTTTTATGGCTGTCTTCTTCTTTTCTTAATGTACAGCAGTAGGTTTAACTTGGGAATAGGGGAGGTTATTTTTCCTGGTGTTACACCTATGAATGTTAGTATTATTTTCAAATTGTACCTGACTTTTTCACAACAAACACCAAAGGAAAGTAAATGTGTCATGAGTCTGTTATGTGTGTGTGTGTGTGTGTGTGTGTGTGTGTGTGTGTGTGTGTGTGTGTTTGCGTGTGTCTGTGTGTGTGTGTTTGCGTGTGTCTGTGTGTGTGTGTGTGTGTGTGTGTGTGTGTGTGTGTGTGCGTGTGTCTGTGTGTGTGTTTGCGTGTGTCTGTGTGTGTGTGTGTGTGTGTGTGTGTGTGTGTGTGTGTGTGTGTGTGTGTGACTGCATTTTTTTCACATTTTGAGAGAGACGGGGGGGGGGGGGGGGGGGGGGCAGTGAAACAGAATTGTTAACAATAATTGATTCTACGTGAAGACTACACAATAGCTCGAAATTACTAATGAGTTTTCGTATGGTATTCGTAACAGTAGCGATGTTGTCTAGCCTTCATTTTTCGATGATTCTTACTAAGAAAGGGTATGACTTGTGCACTCTTCAAAGTTGCGAGATCCTCTTATGCTTCAGAGATACTTAGCCTGTGTCCGTAAGCAATATTTGGAACGCATTCTGCTCCAAAGTCCATGAATAATACTAAGTACAGAGAAAACTTCATCTATATATGGAAACTGAGCTAAGAAGCAGACGTATGCATACGACGAGAAGGATTCATTGTGTTCCTTGTTTATTTTCGCAGAGAGCCAACGCCGGAGGGAAGCACGATGACGTGGGACAGGTTCACAGCGGACACGGACAGCTATATGGACATGAAACTCGAATTCGTGTCGCGTCAGCACTTCCTCCAGGAGCGAATGGCGTTTTGGAGAGATCTACTGCACTTGTAGCACGTTGAATTCAGTCAACTGTTGGTCTACAGAGAAACAGAAAACGTTCTACAAACATTGTATATAGCCACACGTAGAAATTTCTCCCGTGTATCTGTATTAAAATATTCGTTTGTTAATAAATTTATTTTTACCTTTTAGCTTATTTGGCCCATGTTCTTCTTTTGGTACCCACAGTACTCCAGTATTTCAGCGAAATACTGTAGTCTATAATTATAACACCCGTAAATTTATCGCGAGATATATCCCCTTAATGTGATTTCATATTGTTCTCCAATGACATTTGTGTAGAGTATTTTTAACTGTGGTTGTGATGGGTAAACTATGGAGAGGAAAGGCAAAAAATTAGAAAGTAATTGAGATGTGGATGTGGAGAAAATTCACAAAAACATCCTGGACCAAAAGTTAGTTACTCTGTGCTGAGTTTCACAGTCTTCAAAAATCTTGTGAAACATAAATCCCTTGCTTCTTTCGACTACACTGCTTTTCTCTTGAGCAAGTTGAAAAGAAGAAAAAAGAACTACTAGAATGGATTCGTTTTACCTGATGTAACGTAAAAAGATTTGGTTTTATTTTACTTGGATTTAGAGCTTTCGTCTCTACCGCAGACCTGTTTGGGAGTGGGACGATTTCCTCGGGGACACTATAATACTGGACGCACAGAAATATTGAAAGGCCTACTTCTCATCCCACGACATCATATGGCGACCGGCCGATGGTGGTTGAAATATCATCTACCATGCCACGTAAAGAAAGAGAGCTTCATCAAAAATTTAAGCAGAATGAAAGCCTTGCCGAAGAGAAATGCTGAACGATGTTAAACAGGGCTGCTCGAGAGCAATGTTAGAAGCATTCAATGAATTGGAAAGTACACTTTTGCTCAATGGCCAGATAAAAGATCAAAAGACGTTCTGGTCTTATGTACGGTAAGCTTAGGGAGCATACCAGCACGGGAATGGGATATGACAGAAGGCCAGGACAGTGAATTTGTCGTTCCACAATTATTTCTCTTTGGAAGACTGTAATACGTTTCAAAAATGGCTCTGAGCACTATGGGATTTAACTTCAGAGGTCATCAGTCCCCTAGAACTTAGAACTACTTAAACCTAACTAACCTAAGGACGTCACACACATCCATGCCCGAGACAGGATTCGAACCTGCGACCGTAGCGGTAGCGCGGTTCCAGACTGTAGCGCCTAGAACCGCTCGGCCACTCCGGCCGGCAATGCGTTTCCCTCTAACAGTTAAATAGCGAACACACATCCGAATACGTCTTGAGGGCCAACTGTACCGCGCGACTGGCATCTCATCGTCAGTCCATAGGTGTTACTGGGTGCAAATATGGAGGGGCATGCACGCAACTCAAGTAGCGGGGTTGTTCTGTCTGGCCGACCTGCGTTCAAATGTTGGACAGTTGTTGTGGTGATGGCATCAACCATGAGCAATCAGACTGTGGTGACGGTGTGCCGACGGACGTGGGCTCTGGCATCCACAAATAACAACCATGTTACGGTGATGAAATGTCAGGCGATGGTATCAGCTATGACCAGCTGGGCACTGAAGCAGGAGGGTGCTGTGGCAGCTGCGACCAGATGGACGATGAGGCAGGAGGAGCAGGTGTAGACCAACTCGAGCACCTGGGCAAACACTGCACCTACTGCGATGAAGAGGCAGATAAAGGTGGCACCCTCTGTGGGCGTTGTGGAGGTTTCAGTTGTGAAGCAGGCATAGGCTGTGGTGGTGAAAAGCCAGGTGCTACAACAAGTAAACAAACACTTGCACATAAGTACCATATTAAACAAAACAATTATCACACGCAATGCTATTTGCTCATATACTCGGTGTTGGATAGCGCAAATGCTTGCACTTTGTCTGGAGTCCACAGGGGTCATGTACTCTCTTTCTCCAAAGTGTGTAAGAATTCACCATTCGTATTTAGTCGTGATTGCTCCTCGTCTGGGATAGGATCATCTACAAAACTTTGTATCATGTTAGAATATATATAAATAATATTTTAACACATGTTTAGGATAATGTACCAGCACTTGCTGAACAATGAATCACTAACCTATTTCGCATTACACTGCTGATGGTATTCTCAAGCAGTAACCACCTGTTTCGGACGTAATCAAATATATTTTTCGATTCCATTTGTTAGACTATCATCATCGTCAGTCATTTCTAGAATTACAAAGAAAATACAGCTAATATCACTGTATCAAATGTAGCACCATACAGACGTGTTTGGGATGGACAAGTGTCCAGTTGACTTTAGGTGTCTCATCTATAATACATAACACAGCAAGTGTTGAAACCGAAAAACAATTGCTTTGTAGTTATTAGTACATCGGCGCTGACACTCGCCGCCTTCGATTCGTGGTGTGAAAGATAACTTTGCCGAGTTCCCAACCGTCTTACATACAGACAGAACCCCTAATGACGAAAGCGCTTTAAAAACAACTGCGCTGTAAGTTTGTAGTTTATCTAGTGACTGCATGGGGAAGCTTTTATATAGAAGGCTCAAAATAAGACACGCAATTAAGAGAGGTTGTACAACTAGGTAAATGTATCTATACTAAAAAAATAATTTCAGTGAATGGGATGTGTACTAGATGGTTATTCAGAGACTTTTTTATTTGGATCCATTGAGAAACTATTGCCATTGCCAAGTCCTGTAACATAAAATCTTTATGAGAAAAACATTTTCACATGTGATTAGATTGTATAGAAAATAGAGTTATGTGTATCATATGACTGCTGACTGTCTTCGGAGAATGACTTATTCTCACATACGTTTACAAGAGTGTTCACCAGCACGGTTTTAGGAAACAGCGATCGCGCGAGACACAGCTCGCCCTCTTTGTACATGATATACAACAGGCTCTAGGTACTGGCTCCCAGGTTGATGCCATATTTCTCGACTTTCGAAAGGCATTCGACTCAGTTCCGCACTGTCGCTTGCTGAAAAAAGTGCGCGCTTACGGTCTATCCGATGACATATGCGGTTGGATACGTTTTCTAACAGACAGAGAGCAGTATGTCGTTCTGAATGGATTGACTTCAACAGAAACAAGCGTAACTTCAGGTGTGCCCCAGGGCAGCGTAATAGGTCCGCTGCTTTTGACGATTTACATAAACGATCTGGTTGATGGTATTGACAGCGGCATTAGACTGTTCGCCGATGATGCTGTAGCCTACAGGAAAGTAGTATCACACGTGAGTTGTGAAAAAATCAAGAGGATTTGCAGAAAATAAAAGCGTGGTGTAATGACTGGCAGTTATCTCTCAATATTAGCAGGTGCAACCTACTGCGTATGTTGTTGTTGTTGTGGTCTTCAGTCCTGAGACTGGTTTGATGCAGCTCTCCATGCTACTCTATCCTGTGCAAGCTTTTTCATCTCCCAGTACCTACTGCAACCTACATCCTTCTGAATCTGCTTAGTGTATTGATCTCTTGGTCTCCCTTTACGATTTTTACCCTCCACGCTGCCCTCCAATACTAAATTGGTGATCCCTTGATGCCTCAGAACATGTCCTACCAACCGATCCCTTCTTCTGGTCAAGTTGTGCCACAAACTTCTCTTCTCCCCAAACCTATTTAATACTTCCTCATTAGTTATGTGATCTACTCATCTAATCTTCAGCATTCTTCTGTAGCACCACATTTCGAAAGCTTCTATTCTCTTCTTGTCCAAACTATTTATCGTCCATGTTTCACTTCCATACATGGCTACACTCCATACGAATACTTTCTGAAATGACTTCCTGACACTTAAATCAATACTGGATGTTAACAAATTTCTCTTCTTCAGAAATGCTTTCCTTGCCATTGCCAGCCTACATTTTATATCCTCTCTACTTCGACCATCATCAGTTATTTTGCTCCCCAAATAGCAAAACTCCTTTACTACTTTAAGTGCCTCATTTCCTAATCTAATTCCCTCAGCATCACCCGACTTAATTAGGCTACATTCCATTATCCTTGTTTTTCTTTTGTTGATGTTCATCTTATATCCTCCTTTCAAGACACTTACAAGGCGAAAATCCTCATTAACGTACGAGTACAAAATAAGTGCCCCGTCTTTGGAAGCGATAACGTTCGTCAAGTATCTGGATGTACTATTCGAAATGATCTCAAATGGAATGATCGGATTACACAAGTGACGGGCAAGGCGAACTTTAGATTGCGGTTTATTGGTAGAATCCTGAAGCGATGCAGTTCTTCAACAAAGGAAATAGCTTACAATACGTTAGTTCGTCCAACCTTAGAGTATTGTTCGTCTGTATGGGACCCTTACCAATTGGGTCTCATTCAAGAGATTGAAAAGGTCCAAAGATGAGCGGCAAGATTCGTGACTGGTATATTTAGCCATCGTGAGAGCGTTATAAATCTCACAGAAAGTTTGTAGTGGGACACACTTGCAGATAGACGACCCGCTTAACGGAAGGGGCTGCTCACTAAATTCCGAAATCCGATCTTGGTCGAGCATGTAGAGCATGAGCATATATTATTACCACCAACTTTCAAATCGCGCAATGATCACCATTCAGAGATAAGGGAAATTAGAGCTCATACTGGGCGTTCAGACAGTCGTTTTTCCCTCGTACGATCCGCGAGTGGAACAGAGGGGAAGGGGGGGGGGGGGGATTATGACTTTGGCGAGAATTGTGCCCTCCGCCACACACTGATTGGTAGCTAGCGGAGTACATATGTAGATGTAGATATCATTGGTTGTTCAGCTACAGAATGAGTAACAGTACATGATTACGAGACAGTTTATACAGCTAGATGAGAACATCTGTAGTAGAATCCCTTAAAATAATATGCTAAATTAGACAAAGCTGTTACCGTACGCTTATGTCATCAAATCCAAGAAAATGCCATTGATTTTGCTGATATTTGGTATCATAACAGCTTTCTCTGAGGTTCTGCAACATACAAGGAGCGCTCAAATGAAAAGGTACGAAATGTCGTAATAACCAGACTGGTTGAAATTTGCGTATGCCGCTTTGGGTTAACCTAGTGAGAGATCTGGGGACGCAAATCTAATGTTCAGCGTGGTTGGGTCGCCTCCTCTCCTAAAAAATTAGAAGCTGTGCCCTCAGCAGGCAAAGTGATGCTCACCGTCATCTTCGAATTACTCGAGCACAGAAAAATCATTAACAGTTATGTGTACTGCGAGTCACTCCATAGCCTACGCAAGTCCATCAGGAGCAGACGGCCGGGTCTGCTCGGTCAGAGAGTGATTCTGTTCCACGGTAACACATGTCCATACGTCTCCAAAGTCACACAAAGTGTGATGGCCAAGTTCAGTTGGGAGCAGCCCGGTCCTCACCCTGCGACTTCCATGTGTTTGGCTCGCGAAGAGAACATCTCAAAAGGAAGCGCTTCTACTCTGACGACGAAATGGAGGACACAGTGGGGGACTGACTCCTGTCACAGCCACAGGAATTCTGGGAACTGAGAATCCTTTGGCTCGTGAAACAGTACGATAGTTGTGATTACTTTTGAATAAAGTCTTTATTTATGCCCACAGTGTTGTTTCGTGTTTCTGCTTTTGAACACCCCTCATAATACCTTTACGAGAAAATAATCATATGATTACACATGTAATGAGTAAAAAAGTGTGTGGTGCATAACTATTTTTTCACCCATCCTACTCATCATCATCATCCTCCTCCTCACTCAACGGTAAGTGTACTAAACTCTCGAATAGTGGTGAACTGTCACTTATTTCACACCAGTGTTTGTATTTATAGATCATGTTCGGTGCAAAACATTCCCTTTTCACGTAGTTTGTCATGGAAGTACACACAGAATTCAGGCTTTTATACCCCTGAAAGAATCAGAAGAGCACGAATCTTTAGAGAAGAAAATTAGAAAAGAACACGAATTAATTCAATCTTTGCAGCAAAAATTAGATCACTTAATTGAACATTTTAAAGTGGAATTGCATAAATTATTTACGATCAGTCAAAATTGTTTTAATTTTAAAGGTAGACGTTTAGTATACATAAATGAACCTGTAAATGACTATGTTGCAGTTACAAAAAAAGTATCTGAAATCTGCCCTCAGTAAATACTATAGCAAAAAAGAGCTAGAGAAACTTTTCGTGAGCAAAACTGAATACACAAGCATTCTCACGCAATTTAATAATTATTACAGCAATAAAGGGCTAGAGAACCTTTTCGCTGATTATTACACGAAGCATGATCTAGCTTCGAATATCAATCAAGCAGAAACAACCCTGAAAAAAATAAATGATAAACAAACGGCTGGATTCATGTTCATGACAGGCGAAGAACAGTTAATTTATACTTTTAAGTACCAATTTGTACGGAAAAAAATTATTGTCATTGCAGAGAATACAAAAGGAGAGCTGAAATTCGAGGATTTTGATATAGCAGTAGCCGTAGGTGATAAAGTATGTGAAATTAATTATAGTTATCAGTCAATAGTAGTGAATAAGCCAAATTTTCTAACTGTCAAATTGAAAAATTCTGTTAAAACTGTGCCAGTAAATCCGAATTAATTTTATTTAGTGAAATAAACTAATAATGGGTGAAAAAAATAATGCAAGAAATTCACAGCTACAATGAACCTGCAAAAATTTTCTACAAAAGATGCACTAACAAGAGTCGGCGGCAATTGTGCAGAATCTAAGAGCAAGAAGAGCAAGTTTGTAAAAAAGGTGGTCGACAGTGAATATTGGTGAAGAAATTGTTAATGAACTACACAAACCTGTGAGGAAAAATTTCCCAAGAAGACCAGTAAAGACCTTTTGCATAGACGACTTGTGGCAAGCAGATTTGGTTGAAATGGGTTCTAGGAACCTAAAGAACCTATCCAAAATCAATAAAAATACGCGGTATTTGTTGACTGTGATAGAGGTTTTTTCAAAATTTGCTTAGGCGATTCCTGTTGAAGATAAATCTGGTGAAAACGTTACTAGCGCTTTCAAACATAAATTGGCAGAAAGAAAGCCGAAAAACGGTAAAGAATTCTACAACAAACATTTAAGAGAGGCTATGAAGCTTGAAAACATAAATCACTACTCTACTTTTTCAGATATTAAGGCGTCAGTCGTCGAACGGATTAACAGAACACTCAAGGAAAAATGTGGAAACAGTTTGCACTTCAAGGTAATTAGAGGTGGGTCGACCCACTGCCAAAGTTGATACACAGTCACAACTGTACATAGCTCAGTAGGTATGAGCCCTGTAAATGTAATGGATTCGCTACGGCTAAAAGCTGTGGAACTCAGAGGCGGATCTCCCAAGTACGTGCCAGGTGATAAAATGCGAAAGAGCAAAATGAAGGGTTTGTGCGAGAAAGGTTATACAGCAAATTGGTCTACTGAATTATTTGAAGTCCTTAATGTCAGCTACACAAATCCGCGTACATATAAGCTGAAGGATAAGAGTGGTAACGAAATTAAAGGATGCTTCTATAAGCAGGAATTACGGAAGACGAAATACCCAGATGTTTATCTCGTGGAAAAGTGTTGAAAAATAAAGGTGATAAAGTTTATGTGAAGTGACTAGGTTTTGTAGCTCACACAGTAGCTGGGTGAATAAAAGCAGTGTAATTTTAATGGATCTTGATCCATTAAAATCTGATAAAGATTTTAATTTTATCTCTATATTTGCCTGAATTCGCTTTCCGAGTCATATCTGTAGTTATAAAGCCAAAATCCTCGTGCCAATTTCTCTAAAATCGTTCCACTTCAAATCTCCACCCACAAATTCGTCGTGGATGTGCTTTAAATTTGTGTCATCTTGCCCAAAAATGTTCAGAATATTAAGGTTATCTCTCACCAACTGCTTGGGAATTTTTGAGTATGTTTGTGGTAAACAGCAACAGTCAGTGTTCTTACGTCGTCCTCTGGTAAAGTATTCTTTGACTATATCTTGATTTTCAAGAATGAAGTCTTCAAAAACAACAACGGAGTTATCTTTACTTTCATGTAGCGGAATAATTTCATCAGTGTTGCTGATAAAAGTAGTATTTTTTTCTTTGTGTGTATCTTCACTCTTTTTGCATGCTTTTATAAATTCTTGACATTTCGGCTGATCTAAACTTCAAAAGTAAACATACAGGTGGTTAATTTTTTTACAGTTCAACCATGATGTCGCTAAGATATAATTATCAATCATTAACGTTGTTTTCCCACAGCCCTTTGAGCCTATTCTATCGAATAGAATTAGCTAAAGTTCACCATGTTTCTTTTTCTGTTTCTTTTCACGAATTCTGATTTTTGTCTCCCAATCTGTTGCCACTTATATTACTATAACTGAACAGAATTTGTGAACTCAGCGGAAATACGTCAACTTTAGAAAAAAGACTTAACGTGCCAATACGAAACTCTTTTACGAAAGTAGGGTTGGTTGGTTTTTACACGAGATTCTTGACGGCAAATGTTCCAACTGAAAACAATATGCTACATTATGACAAAAATGACGTCATCACCACATTGACTATTCCTATAGGCCAGTACAGTCTAGAAGATTTAGAAAACTAAATTCAACATCAGCACTCGTTCATTGCCGACACTTTAACTATAAAATCAAACATATACAGAGTGGAAATTGAGAGCACAAACAACAAACTACTTTTTGATAAAGAAAATAGTATTGGCTTGTTGTTAGATTGTAAGAATCAGATTGCTGAGCCGGGCATCAAAACCGCAGCAGCAGAATTGCTAAAAATTATTCTGTTCGAAAAAGTTAAAGTGCCCTTTAATTTTCCCGATGGCATGTTCGTCAAGAATTCTGAATATTTTCATAGCGAAACAAACACTACCGCATCACTGAAACCAAAAATGGAGCAACTAGCTGGCCACTTATTGTTTGCTTGCCCTATTGTATATGAGCCAAAATTTTCATTATTTTTTTCAATTCACGATAAAGTACAAAATCTGAAAGTCATTATCACCGATGAAAACGACCATGTGATAGATTTCGGTGGTGCAAATGTTACTGTGCTTTTGGAAATGTTGTGATAAAAAATCTTCTTCTGCATTGATAATAAAGAATGAATAAAATAGAAAGTTATCAATGGCAGCCTTTTTCTGTATACGAAAAAACCGAAAATAATTTACATTTAGCAAATAAAAATGTGGAAATAGACGTAAAAGTTGGCGATGGTTGGTTTGAAAATAATGCTTACTTGTACGTGACATTTAATGCTACACATGCAAATGGCAGAGACTATGCAGTATATGAAGAAAAAACGAATGTGAAATTAGTTGACAATTTTCCAAGTCAGTTGTGAAGTGCAATAATTGTTAAAAAAAAGAGGGCCATATAATCTAAAGACTAGAAAATCCTGGCATTTCCTCAACAGTTTTATATCATCTAACGTCATCTCTTACTGATGACATAAAATATGAAGGCAATTTCATTAACAACGGAAACTTACAAAAGAAAGAAGACGAAGTGTTATATCCACTTAAAATGCTGGGTGCCTTTTTTAAAGTCAACCAAGAAATAATGTGGGAAGGCGATTCAACGTTCAAATTTGTTGGCAGCGCAAATTCGAGTGATGCATTGTATAGATGGTTTCCAAAAAATGGGATGACACTGACAATCCAGGTAGTCGTCCATCTGAAGGTAAATTTGCAATTACAGATATGTGCCAATATTTGTGCCATTTTAAGAGAGCCTAAAATTGCAATTTCGTTTTTTGATATTCAAGCACAAGAAATAGCAGGAATCACTAGTAAAAGAAATTTTGAAGTAGACACAAACTACTACAATACTATGGAATTTGATATGCCTTATTTTGTTTTTGTAATGTTTCAGACCAATAGAAAAGGCAACCAATACCCTGCTTAATCATTGAATGATCTTGTTAATCTGCAAAATATTTATCTCAAGAATGGCCGAAACGAAATATTTCCTGAAGAACTGTAGAACATTGAACCACGTATCACATATTGGAAAGCATCCAGTGTTTTTACATATTTCAAAAGAGCAACTGAAGTAAAAGATGCCACAAAAATTAATGCATATAGTTTCATTAATGCATACCCAACTTACGTTATCAATATGAACAGGTGAAAAAAATGTTGTTACTGCACAAAAAACTGCTATGAAACTGTCGGCGACTTTTAATACGCCTATTCCTCATCACACTTTGGCGTACATAATTATATATGGCAGGAGAAATTTAACATACGATGTTAAGCATGATATAATTAGGGAGAATTTTTAAATGATTTTAATGGAATTTTTTCCATTAAAAAGTGACTGAAAAGCGATTGCAAAAACGCAGTTTCAAAAAAGTGGGTGCAAAAAAGTCGTTGCAGAAGCATGGTCGCCAAGAAGGGCTTGCCAAAAAGTAGCCGCCAAAAAGCGTGTGTGTGTGTGTGTGTGTGTGTGTGTGTGTGTGTGTGTGTGTGTGTGTGTGTGAGAGAGAGAGAGAGAGAGAGAGAGAGAGAGAGAGAGAGAGAGAGATTGGTTAGGGTTGTCTGAGGGAAGCGACCAAACAGCGAGGTCATCGGTCTCATTGGAGTAGGGAAGGATGGGGAAGGAAGTCGTCCGTGCCCTTTCAAAGGAACCATCCCAGCATTTGCCTAGAGCGATTTAGGGAAATCACGGAAAACCTAAATCAGGATGGCTGGACGCGGGATTGAACCGCCAAAAAGTGCCTGCCAAAAAGATGTTGCAATTTTTCAAAAATCGCTAACATTTGGGCAAACAAGTGGCTGTCAAAAAAGTTGCCAACATTGGACCAAAATGTTAAAGGCTTTCTTAAGTGAAAATGATCAGGAAATTATTTCTGATGTTTTTCACTTGTTAATTTTTTCTGATATTTTCCATTTGCTGTTTTTTTCTGATGTTTTTCTCTTGATAATTTTTTCTGATGTTTTTCTCTTACTAATTTTTTCTGATGTTTTTCACTTGTTAGTTTTTTCTGACGTTTCCACTTGTTACTGTTCCGATGTTTTTCATTTGCTAATTTTTTTCTGGTGTTTCCCATTTGCTGATTTTTTCTGACGTTTTTCTCTTGCTAATTTTTTATGATTTTTTCACTTGTTAATTTTTTCTGATGTTCTTCATTGTTAATTTCTTCTGATGTTTTTCACATGCTAATTTTTCCTGATATTTTTCAGTTGTCAGTTTTTTCTGATGTTTTTCATTTGCTAATTTTGAACAGAAAATTATGTGGAAGCATTAAGCGAAAACTAAGAGGAAAATTTTCACTTTGCTTTCACATGTGTCCCAGACCTACGCTACCACTAGCCACGTAGATGTCGAACAGAGGCGGTACTCAGATTAATGTGATTGGCACGTGTAGTTTCCTAGTGATCATTGCGAAGAGAACCTCAAGAATCGGTTATTTTGAGTACCTCGGAACATGGACCTTCCCATTTGTGGGGAGGTTTGCGTGCCTCAGTGATAGACTACAGGTATCTGCACAGTAGGTCCAACCATGAGGGAGAGGCCAGACAAACGTGTGGCTTCTGAAGAGGGGCAGCAGCCTTTTCAGTAGTCGCAGGGGCAACGTCATTGACTGGTCTGGCCTGGCACTGATCTGGCCCTTCGGTTAATGAACCGAAACGGTCTTACTGTGCTGGTACTATGAACAGCTGAAAGCAAGGGGAACCTACAGCCATAATTTTTGCCCAGGGCATGCAGCTTTACTGTACTGTTAAATGATGATGGCGTCCTCTTGAGTGAAATATTCTGGATGTAAAATAGTCCCCCATTCGGATCTCCGGGCGTGGACTACTCAGGACGAAGTCGTTATCAGGAGAAAGAAAACTGGCGTTGTAAGGATCGGAGGGTGGGATGTCAGATCCGTTAATCTGTCAGGTAGGTTAGAAAATTTACAAAGGGAAATGGACAGGTTAAAGTTAGATATAGTTGGAATTAGTGAAGTTCGGTGGCAGGAGGATCAAGACTTCTGGTCAGGTGAATGCAGGCTTATAAACACAAAATCAAATTGGGATAATGCACGAGTAGGTTTAATAATGAATAAAAAAAATAGGAGCGTCGATAAGCTACTTCGAATAGCATAGTGAATCCATTATTGTAGAGAAGGTAGTCACGAAGCACACGCCTACCACAGAGTACAAGTTTATATGCCAACTAGCTCCTCAGATGAAGAACAAATTGAGGAAATGTATGATGCTACAAAATAAATTATTCAAATAATGAAGGCAGACGAAAATGTAATAGTCATGGGGCACTGGAATTCGACAGTAGGAAAAGGAAGAGAAGGAAACGTAGTAGGTGAACATGGAATGGGGTTAAGGAATGAAAGAGGAAGCTGTCTGGTAGAATTTTGTACAGAGCATAAATTAATCATAGCTAACACTTGATTTGAGGATCGTGAATGAAGGTTGTATACATGGAAGAGGACTGGAGATACTGAAAGGTTTCAGATAGATTATATAATGGTAAGACAGAGATTTAGGAACCAGGTTTTAAATTTTAAGACATTTCCAGGGGCATATGTGGACCCTGACCACAATTTATTGGTTATGAACTGCAGATTTAAACTAAAGAAACTGCAAAAAGGTGGAAATTTAAGGAGATTGGACCTGGATAAACTGAAAGAACCAGCGTTTGTACAGAGTTTCAGAGAGAGATTAGAGAACGAATGACAAGAATGGGGAAAAGAAATACAGTAGAAGAAGAATGGATAGCTTTGAGAGACGAAAAGTGAAGGCAGCAGAGGATCAAGTAGGTAAAAAGACGAGGGCTAGTAGAAATTCTCGGGCAACAGAAGAGATATTGTATTTATCTGATGAAAGGAGAAAATATAAAACCGCAGTAACTGAATCAGGCAAAAAGGAATACAAACGTCTCAAAAATGAGATCGAAAGAAAGTACAAAATGGCTAAGCAGGGATGATTAAAGGACAAATGTAAGAATGTATGGGGGTAAGATAGATGATGCGTACAGGAAAATTAAACAGACCTTTGGACAAAAGAGAACCACCTATATGAATATCAATAGCTAAATGTAAAACCATTTCTAAGCAAAGAAGGAAAAGCAGAAAGGTGGAAGCAGTAATTACAGGGTGGTCCATCTGAAGTTTCGGATGAGAGTATCTCAAAAACTATACATCGGGTAAAAATAGTGGGTAAGACAAGTTCATAAGCTCAAAGGAGGACATCAATTAAATCTTAAATGGAAACATCCATTTTTTATCGCTGATTCGGATTCTCTACAAAAGAGTAATCAAGTTTTGTCTGAAACATCTTTTTAAACCATTGACAGATGGCACTGAATTCGAGAAAAGTTAAAATTGGGGATTTATTTAGAATGATCCGAGAAGGGCGCATCAAATCGATACGGAATGTGCACCAATTCTTTCATTACTCCAAATTAAGCTATTTTTTTTTTTACAAAATATATTCTACCCAGCACAGTTTTTGATGGAGGGAGGCAGAATGGTATTAAAATCTGGTTAGGGAACTCTTCACAACTGCTTAACTCGCCCAACTGTGGTGTTACCACGGCCAAACTGCGAACTATGGCTCATTATAAAGGTCGGTGCAACGCGATCAGACGGGCTCCTGTATGAACTGATGCCCTTCCCCCACCTCCTCATGTTCCTCCAACATCTCTGCATCCTTTACATGTCCGCAGGCTTGATCCCCCCCACCCTCTGGTTTCCTCCTTCCTCTCCACCCCCCGCCCATTGCCGCACCTCTATCGCTGTGTCCCTCCCTCTCTCCACCTCCACACCCTCCATCTCCTTCATCAGGGCAATTTCCAACAACTCCCCCTCCCGGATGACGAACTTTGCCGTAACATCTACCCTTCCTTCCAACTATAACCTGGCCTTGTTCCTCCCCCCCCTCCCCAGGGCCCCCTTTTTCCTCTTCCCTCCTTCTCCCAGAGCGGGTTTTTCCTCCATTCATCCCCCCCTCCTCCCCTGAGACCCTGCACCCCGTACTTGCCTCTTTCCTTCCCACATCCCTCCCTCCCTGGCCCTCCTCAGCGCGCCCCCCGCTTTTCTCCCCCATCTCTTCCTCTCCCTCCTTTCTTCTGGTCTCCCTCATCTCCTTGCGCCTGGCAGATCCTCTGTTTTGATCATCGTCAGTGTGCCACATCAGTGTTGTGTTTAGTGCCGTTTCTCCTGTGCGTCAAGAGGTGTGATTTTCATTGTGTACTGCCTTGAGGATCGCCGTCAGTGTTTGTTATGTGCTACGCCATCCGTTGATACCTTTTATGCTCCAGTCATACTGTGCCTTGTGTTCTTTTAATTGTCGCAGTGTGTGGCTTTTGTGTGTGCTACTTTTAAACAGTTTTTTATCTCCATTCTACAGTCACCCCGTTTTTTGTCTATTGCCTTCCATGATGTTCCCTCCTTTTTTATACCTATGTTCACCATATTCTCCCCTTTGTTATTTTTAAATGTCTTCTATTGTTTGTTCTACATCTTTCGGCTGAAGAGCAGCGCATATGCTGCTGCCAGCCCACCCTGATGGGAAATTGAAATACAATAAAAAAAAAGTGATCAGACGTCACTTCACTTTCAGAGTGTGAACCGTAAACATCAACTGACGAAAGTAAATTATTATTTAGCGAAACACGGCTCACCATCATCCTACAGAGATTGTTGATATTATGTTAATTTTAGGTAAATACCATAACAATTACGCTGCAGCTGCGCCATTGTATGCGGATCGTTTCCCAGACAGACGAAATTCACGCAAAAACATTATTCGAAATTGCACTCAACGAGCTAGAAATGGATACATGCACTGACTATCTCGTCATCGTGAATACAATGAAAATGACGCTCGTACCCTTACCGTTCTCGTCTGTGATCAACTGGATCCCGAAATTAGTAGTCGTGTGATTCAGAGTCAAACTGGAATACCGAAAACAACTGTTTTGAGGATTTTGAGGGCACATAAATATCATGCCTATAATATCACACTCACACAGGGATTAACGGCGAAATATATGCAAATACGCATACATGTCTGCCAATGGGCCTAGGACATGATAAGAGGTGACAATGATTTTTTAGATGCGTTACGTTCACGGATGAAGCAACATTCAAAAACAATGGCGAATGAAATCGTCATGATTGTCATTATTGGTCCCCAGTCAATCTTCACTGGCACAGACCCTGTTGACAATCAACAAAAATGGTCGTTAATGGTGTGATGTGGAATTTTAAACGGTTACTTGATAGGACCGTATTTTTTTGACCAAAATGATACTGGGAAATCTTATTTACAACTTCTCCGCGATGATTTTTTGGAGCTAATGGAAGATATTGATTTAGAAACTAGGCAACGAATGTGGTTCCAACAGGACGGAGCAGCTCCCCATTATGCTAAAAATGTGCGGAACGTTTTAAATTCACGGTACCCTGGACGGCGGATAGGAAGCGGCGGACCAATTCAGTGGCCTCCACGTTCATCAGACTTAACATCTGATTTTTTTCTTGTGGGGTTATTTAAAAAATATTGTTTATCGAAGACAGCCCACAACCAGGAACGATATGGAGCAACGCATTCGAAGAGCGTGTGCAACCATACCACGGGATGTGCTGCTCAAAACTGTGGACAACTTTCGCAAACGATTGACTTTATGCATTGAAGCAAATGGGAATAGTTTTGAACAATTTCTTCGTGGCCAATTTCATTAATTAAGCACCCCAGATTGTGAGAGGTAAGGGGACTCACACTAATGAAGCACCCCATGGGAACGTAACGTTAAAAGTAGAATACAGTACATTTTGTACAAAAATAGCTTAATTTGGCGTAACGAAAGAATTGGTGCACATTTTTTACCGATTTGATGCGTCTTTCTTGGATAATTCTAAATAAATCAGAGTTCTTCCCCAATTTTATTTTTTTCTCGATTTCAGCGCCATCTCTAAACGGTTTAAAAAATGTTTCAGACAAAACTTGATTACTTTTTTATGGAGAATCCGAATCTGCAATAAAAATGGCTGTTTGCATTTAATATTTAAAAGTTGCCACCCGCCCCACCCAAGAGCGTATACCCGTGGCTTTACATATATTCCGAGCAAGTCAGCGTAGTGTAGTGGTAAAGGTTCACGGCTACCTCGCCGGAGGTACCGTGATCGAATCCAGCCCCCTTTTTTTTATTTATCCGAGAACCATCCGGAAAATTTGGTCCTAACGTTAAAAAACGAGTAGACGAATTAACTCAGAAATACAGAAATGTAGTCGTGTCCTTCACGAAAACCGGGAAGTTCACGAAACTGGTGTATGAAGAATTTTTGCGTTCTGTAATTCTTCCGTACGAGGGATGAAAAAATTTTTGTACATTATCGATTCGTGGGGAGGGCAAACCGTTACCACTTTATAATATCATCTATTCACTGATGAAAGGAAAGCGAGCACCTGCACCCTAAAAGTGGTCCCACCAAAGTGCATTCCTTATTGCCAATCCTGCGATGTTTATTTTTACCGAAAGGTGAAAATCTTCAAGAAAATTATTCTAAATGCTCCCAACTTGATGTAAGACAAAATTTTTGAGAAAGTAATGTATTCAAGAGTAGCTTCACATATCTGTAAAAATGAAGTACTAACAAAATGTCAGTTTGGTTTCCAGAAAGGTTTTTCAACAGAAAATGTCATATATGCTTTCACCAGTCAAATTTTGAATGATCTGAATAACCGAACACCACCCAATGGGATTTTTTGTGATCTCTCAAAGGCTTTTGATTGTGTAAATCATGAAATTCTGCTAGACAAGCTCAAGTATTGTGGCATGAGTGGGACAGTGCACAAATGGTTTAATTCGTACCTAACTGGAAGAGTGCAGAAAGTTGAAATAAGTAGTTCTCATAACATGCAAAGATCAGCACATTCCTCAAACTGGGGAACTATCAAGAATGGGGTTCCACAAGGGTCAGTCTTGGGTCCTTTGTTGTTCTTATTGTATATTAATGACTTGCCATTCTATATTCATGAAGAGGCAAAGTTAGTTCTCTTCGCTGATGATACAAGTATAGTAATCACACCTGAGAAACAAGAATTAACTGATGAAATTGTCAATACTGTCTTTCAGAAAATTACTAAGTGGTTCCTTGTAAACGGACTCTCACTGAACTTTGATAAGACACAGTACATACAGTTCCGTACAGTGAATGGTATGACACCATTAATAATAAACTAGGAGAAAGGACGATCTTCACTATTCAAGATTAAATCTAACTTTGGCACAGAAAGGGGTGAATTATACTGGCACTAAAGTCTTTGGTCACTTACCAAATAGTATCAAAAGTCTGACAGATAACCAACAAATATTTAAGAAGAAATTAAAAGAATTTCTGAATGACAACTCCTTCTACTCCATAGAGGAATTTTTAGATATAAATTAAGAAAAAAAAATAAAAAAAATAAAAAATAAATAAAATAAAAAATAAAGAAAAACAAAAAACACAAAAAAATAAAGTTGTTATATTAACTTAAGTATGTTGTTAAATTAACCTAATTATGTCATGTATTGGAAAATTCGACTCGTTCCACATCATTACGAAATATCGTATTCATGATCCATGGAACTAGTATTAATCTAATCTAATCTAATCTAATCTAATCTAATAGAGAGATCGCTTCTAGAGAAGCTCGATGAAATTACATCCGCTAATCCTACATCAATTCAGCGCACCTAATTTCGAAAGCGTGATTAGATACGCACGGTTCGCATCGAAATTAGCGGATGAAAGAGAAATCTTTTTGAATGCAAAAGAATTTTGTTCCCTGGTATCGCTGATGAAGAAACCATGCGCCTGGAAGACAGTTGCTTTCATAATATGCGCGTGAGGCTGCGAAAATTTGTACTTCGGTTGTTTCTAATCACCCACAATATTGTTCTGGCACATCAAGCAATGTGGACGATGAAAAATAAGATTTTGTTATATTGCATGACAGAAAAAAATTAATAACTGAATATATCTTTATAATTTCGCACAGCTTAAAATGTGTTGATATTCTTTGAAATAAAATTGGAAAATTCGGTCTTTTTTTTTAAAAAAAAAAGTACACGAGCAGGATTAAAACGCGGTACCTCCAGCGAGGTAGCCGTGAACATTCACCACTATGCTCCGCTGACTTGTCCGGAATACGTCTAATGTTACGTATATACAAATCGCGCAATGAATTTCAAAATCGATTTTCTCAGAACCCAAGGCCCGTCGCTAACAAACCGGATAGCCAGGTACTCGGGGTATGTGCCTCTACAACATATTTGAAGCGCATCAAAATCCGTAATTTACAGTATGGAGGGTCCGCTTGTTAGAGAAAGCTTTTGACTATGTTGACTGGAATACTCTCTTTCAAATTATGAAGGTGACAGGGGTCAAATACAGGGAACGAAAGGCTATTTACAATTTGTACAGAAACCAGATGGCAGTTATAAGAGTGAGGGGCATGAAGGGGAACAGTGGTTGGGAAGGGGACGTGATAGGGATGCAGCCTACCCCAGATCTTATTCAATCTGTATATTGAACAAGCAGTGAAGGAAACAAAAGAAAAATTGAATTAAGAATTAAAATCCATGGTGAAGAAATAAAAACTTGAGGTGTGCCGATGCCATTGTAATTCTGTCAGAGACTGCGAAGGACCTGCAAGAGCAGTTGCACGGAATGGACAGTGTCTTGAAAGGAGGATAGAAGATGAACACCAACAAAATCAAAACGAGGATAATGGAATGTAGTCGAACTAAATCAGATGATGCTGGGGAAATTAGATTACGAAATGAGACACTTAAAGTAGTAGATGAGTTTTGCTATTTGGGGAGCAAAATAACTGATGTTGGTCGAAGTAGAGAGGATATAAAATGTAGACTGGCTATGGCAAGGAAAGCGTTTCTGAAGAAGAGAAATTTGTTAATATCGAGTATAGATTTAAATGTCAGGAAGTCGTTTCTGAAAGTATTTGTATGGAGTGTAGCCATGTATGTAAGTGAAACATGGATGATAAATAGTTTAGTCAAGAAGAGAATAGAAGCTTTCGAAATGTAGTGCTACAGAAGAATGCTGAAGATTAGATGGGTCGATCTCGTAACTAATGAGGAGGAATTTAATAGAATTGGGGAGAAGAGGAATTTTTGGCACAACTTGACTAGAAGAAGGGATCGGTTGGTAGGACACGTTCTGAGGCATCAAGAGATTACCAGTTTAGTATTGGAGGAAAGCGCCGGGGAAGGGGGGGGGGGAATCGTGGAAGGAGACCAAGGAATGAATACACTAAGCAGATTCAGAAGGATGTAGATTGCAGTAGTTACTCGGAGATGAAGAAGCTGGCACAGGGTAGAGCAGAATGGAGAGTTGCATGAAGCCAGTCTTTGGACTGAGGACAACAACAACAACGAGCTCGGGAAAGGCCATTATTCACAGTGCCATTTAAAGATATAGTCTTCAGTGATCCAAACGTCACTCACAACAGGCTGTCCGTAACTACAATCACATTTTTTTTAATGATGCAAAGCGTCAAGTACATATATAGCCCAATGAGACGTAGTGTGTGGATGGTGTATCTCATAGCGTAATTGGTTTGTGATTTTCTGACGGCCTCTCGTTCAGGCTACCGTGAACACGAGGCAGGATTTTTGTTTCAGAACTGTCGGTGATTAAGAGTTACCCTTTCTTTTACTCCTTTATGACGAATATTCTGTGGACATTTCTGTCTTCCAAGACGACAAGTACCATGTTCACAGTGCTGTGCGCATTCGTTTCTGATTTGATGGACCCTCAGGCATTGTGGTTTAATGTTGTACGTATCACCAGGTACTCATCGTTATTATATGTCGCAACGTCTTCTTGTACTGACGATAAGATAAAAAATTATTTATGACGCAATGTATTTCTACGAACCAGTTGTAGGATACTTGAACTACAGCTAATTATCGTCTTTCTCTTATTGTAAATAATATGAGAGACAGTTGCGCTGCGATCTGTGGGTATATAGACTGCCAGCGCAGTTGCGTCCTCTCAGAGGCAAACATGCACTGTCTCGCGCTGCTGTTCATTGCTGCCACCTTTTCGACGAAGGTGGAGGCTGCCCCACGCCGTCCAAAGATTCTAGAGGTACGATAATCAGCAAAGTTGGTAGCAAAACTAAAATTTTTTCTATATTTAGATACAGAATTCATAAGAGACATAGCAGTAGCTCACTACTTTCTCTCCGAGTCCAAAGATCACTAAATCTTAGTTTCCATATACCTCGCAGCATTTATGGAATTGTCGCCTGATGAAATGAATCTTTCTGGCTCACACGTTCGTCTAGATATGTGCAGACGACATGATGTTTAGAAACCTGCATTTGTACGAAATCGCATTTCTCATAATCCCTTTCCACAACGTTGCTCTTAAAGTTCTCAGCCGACGGTACATTCAATAGGCTTATGGTAAAAGCTGTAAATCTGCCATTTTTTTTCCTTGAGTGACAATTTCTGTATCTTAGCAGTTTTGAGTACGTATCAGAGATGAATATCTGTGGGGATGGTTGCCTGCATGAAACCCTTCCTAGGTCTGAGATGTGGAGCTTTGTTGAGGTAGCTGGACATGGGATCGTTGATGTTGGTCATCTCCTTCTTCCTGTCCCCCCAGTGGCATCTGTTCTTGCATTTGGATGATAGATGTTCGTAATGCGATAGTCAGAATGGTGAAGAGGACTTTAAACGGGTTTTCACCATTCTTCTAGTTCTCACTGAGTGCGACTTTGACATGCTTTTTGTGAGCTAATGCTTTCGGCAACGGCACTTCATTCATCTGCCGCAAAAATTAGACTGACGGCTGCTGTCCGCAAACGATCTGGAATGGCTTCCCACTTAATAGCTAAGATAACATGAAAACTTCATTAAACGGCTAAGGAAACCGTCCTATACATTTCTGAAGTGGTTAGTGAACCCAAAAATGCTATGTATTCGATTAGGTAGACACCAAGTGAAGTCAGCTCCTCTCTACAAGCCGAGCCTAGTTTTCATACTCTGTATCCATGGTTAGACTTTCTTCTTTGCTGTGAGTCATAAGTAAATGTTTTTTCGCTTGTAGTTTTCTAACATGTCATTAAATAAAAGTAACGTTCCCTTTCTCGGGGACTTTTTTATAGTTATCGTACGCAGTAAGGGAAGCATCTCATTGAAACCAATCGGGGAAGTATCTCACTGAAACACCCAGGGAATTTAAGAGCGATGAAGAAACTATCAGGAAGATACTGATTAATTCCTGTCCACCTAGCCTGATTATATGTCATTCTCCTGGGTTAAGTCACTAACCTCTTCGTATACCTGATGCAGTTACACTCTTAATGGAGATCGGTTGGCCCATGGGGTTTTGGTATAGAATAGCCATTCAATACAAAAAAAATGCTATAAGTTAGTCTCGTTGATAATTTATTCACATACGTCAACAACTTTTCTTATTTAGGACTAGCAGCATAGTATATGTCTGATAACGACATGATTATTAGAGTATATGCACCAAACTGCTGCTTATAATAAGTAATCTTTATTTATGACAGACTGTTGCGGCTTTATCGCCATTTTCAAGTACCTGCGATTACAGTATTGGTGAGAACAGGAATGAATGTCAACGTCATTTATATTAAAGTAGCTGTATTGTACTCACGTCTAGATTAATGTAACGTCCACATTACGTCGTTAGTAGACTGTCTTATAACTGTAAGCGTTTTAGTAAGATGGGAAATGATGTCAAGATGTTGAAAATACACTGTTAGTTACGATGTGACAGTAGCTTGACAGTTCCACTCTTACGACGGCACATGTTTACAAATACTGAGCAGATGAACAGCGATATTATTTTATTAACTAAATTTGTTATGATTATCTTTGGTTGTTGTATATGTTATTTCCGATTTATCCATTTTCGTGTTCTGTAAGTTCAATAAAGTTTTTGAGGTAGTACTTGTGTCTAAATTGCTTTGAGCAATGACTTCATGCCTAAGGCAAGGACTCTACATATAGGCAGTCCAAGCAGCGGATCATACTCGTAAACAAACGAATGCAGCATGCGATAAAATTACAATAACATTTCACGCAGTTATTTATAATGAGTTATATCGAATGGAATTGCAGATAACGAAAATAAAGAAGAACAAGAGTTAAAAACAAATTTTCATGTCTGATAAGAATTATTCTCGTGGTTTATGCGAGTAGAAAAGTACAGGCAGCCTTTAAATTGCATTACAGTAAAGCGATAGTGAAGTCATACTATTATAAAATAGGGTTAATTTTAGTCTTATTTATTGACTCTAGCGGTAGAAGCGCTGGAAAGTTGGTGTTTTGGACGGGAACAAACTAAAATGTAAAAGAAAAACGGGAAAATGAAGTGAATAACAACAGATACGAAACAGCAGCATGAAATGTGGAGGAACAGATACACTAAATTCTAGAAGGAAAGCCAGTACACAACTAACGAAAAAACACAAAAAGTAACAAATATCAGAATTGATAACTAGAATTAAACTTATACGTAGACTCCAGTTACCGATTCCAACCGTTCCATGATTCATATGTAAATTATATTTGCAGGAGTTGTATACTCTGTAACGTAATAGCATTTCTACATTTTTATTACTCTCTAAAACAACTGCGGTGAAATAACAAAAATTGGAATCAGTAGCCAGTTACCGATTCCAATATTAGGAACTTTTTCGCAGTAGTTCCGAGAGCAATTACAAGTGCATAAATCCTATTACACCACATTTTAGTGCACACACCTGCTGAAAAAACAATCTAATTCATGGACGATCGAATGGTATGAACTGGTAACTAGAATTGACCTATAAAGGAGGTCAATTCTAGTTAACGATTCCAGCTATTCGATGGTTCATAATTTTGGACATTTTGCAGTAAATCTGTAGGATTTCTACATTTCTTATTGATCTCAGAAGTACTACGAACAAGTAACAAATATTATATGTACAGTTTCCATTTTTTTTCCTTTTTCGTAATAGTTGACAGAGTAATACCAAATGTAGAAATCCTGTAACACTATAGTGCACGCGCTTGTTGTTAAAACGAACCAAATGACGAAACGTGGAATGGTTGGAAACGGTAACTAGAAATGGCTTATGTAGCTTAATTCTAGTTACCGATTCCAATATTCTTTAGGCCCTACTTTTTGTGATTTTTCGTTACTTGTGTTCTGGTCCCGTTAGATTCAATAATAATTATTAAAGCGTAACTCTATCTCACAACGTTACGACTTCATCATATGCTATATTGTAATGGATTTCAAGGTTCTCTGTGATTTTCTTATTTGCATAAATTACGATAATAATTTATTCAGATATGTATACTTCTCCATCTCTGTTCATATACATTTTCGATACCGTCAGTTCTTTCCGATGTAATTTATGGCTAAGTAATTAATCACATGATCTGTTATTGTAACTTTATCGTATGCTACATTCGTTTGTTTACAAATACGATCGGCTGCTTTCAAAGATTGCCTCCATGTAGCGTTTCTGCCTTAGGGATGACGTCATTGCTCAAATCCAAGGAGTGGAATCGGGCAGTAGAATTGACCTGGTTTTGCAATAAACATACTTGAAGAATCAGAAATCTATCTGTACATGAGAAAACACTCACAAGAAATATTAAACATACATACAGGTTTATACAAAAGCACTACCTCAAAATTTTTATTGGACTTATAAAACACGAAAATGGATAAATCGGAAGTAACATACGCAACAACCAAAGACAATAGTAACAAATTTTAGTTAGTAATATAACATCGCTGCCGCGCGGGATTAGCCGAGTGGTCTAGGGCGCTGCAGTCATGGACTGTGCGGCTGGTCCCGGCGGAGGTTCGAGTCCTCCCTCGAGCATGGATGTGTGTGTTTGTCCTTAGGATAATTTAGGTTAAGTAGTGTGTAAGCCTAGGGACTGATGACCTTAGCAGTTAAGTCCCATAAGATTTGACACACATTTGAACATAACATCACTGTTCATCTGCACAGTCTTTGAAAACATGTAGCGTCGTAAAAGTGGAACTGTCTAACTACTGTCACATTGAAACTTCCTGGCAGATTAAAACTGTGTGCCAAACGAAGACTCGAATTCGGGATCTTTGCCTTTCGCGGGCAAGAGTTCTACCAGCACTTGAGAGCAGAAGAGCTTCTGTGAAGCTTGGAAGGTAACAGACGAGGTATTGGCAGAAGTAAAGCTGTAAGGAGAGGCCGTGAGTCGTGCATGGGCAGCTCAGTTGGTAGAGCACTTGCCCGCGAAAGGTGGTGGTCCCGAGTTCGAGTCTCTGTCCGGCATACAGTTTTAATCTGCCAGGAAGTTTCGTATCATCGCACACTCCGCTGCAGAGTGAAAAACTCATTCTGCTGTCAAATTGTAACTAACATTTTATTTTCAACATCTTGAGATTATTTCCCATCTTACTAAAACAGTCCGCTAACGACGTAATATGGAAGTCACGTCAATCTAAAAGTGAGTACAATACAACTACTTTATATGAATGACGTTGACATCCATACCTGTTCTCACAAAAACTGTAATCGCATGTACTTGAAAATGGCGATAAAGTGGAAACAGTCTGTTATAAATATTACTTATTATAAGCAGCTGTTAGTTGCATTTAATCTATAATTATTCACATGTCTCTGTGCCTAGGTTTGTGTGTGTGTGTGTGTGTGTGTGTGTGTGTGTGTGTGTGTGTGAGTGAGTGAGTGAGAGAGAGAGAGTGTTTGTGTGTAATAGAGAGATTAGGATGGTGACCAGAGAACTTGTTACAGGGAGACGACGTGTGTGTGTGTGTGTGTGTGTGTGTGTGTGTGTGTATGTGTATGTGCATGTTTGTGTGTGTGTGTGTGTGTGTGTGTGTGTGTGTGTGTGTGTGTATGTGTGTGAGTGTGTGTGTGTGTGTGTGTGTGTGTGTGAGTGAGTGAGTGAGAGAGAGAGAGCGTTTGTGTGTAATAGAGAGATTAGGATGGTGACCAGAGAACTTGTTACAGGGAGACGACGTATTCGTGACTGTAGAGAATGGTGCCTTGAGGGGAGTGGTGGCCACATCACTGAACAGTGCTCTCTACAACCAGTTCCTGGGCATACCTTATGCCACACCACCTCTGGGAGATCTCCGATTCCGTGTGAGTGATACAGCTGAAAGTTTCAAACCCCATGGTCACCCTGTATAATATATTTACACACAGTGCAAACACTCATGATCACTTTATTTAACTGATAACGCAAGTCACTCTTTTCTTGACCTGTTCTAACCCCATATGAGAATGCTTCACAGTAAACTGAAAATTCGGTCAAGAAATCCACTCAGATTTATTAGCAGTAGCTCCACTTTCTAACGATGCAGCTGAGAGAAAGTGTTTCTTTGAAGTTAGCGTCGCAGAGTTACTAAATGCAACGCTGGAAGAATGAATTATCACGACGTCTTTCCAATAGACATGGCGGTTGCAACTGCTTAGCGCCATTCTCTGCAGTACGTCCTTTTTTATCTTAAGTTTCCAATTCAAAAATATCTATATTCAGTATTTTGAATCGTCTGACAAGGGAGCCCCGTAACGTTACAAAATGTTTACGTTCGTCACAGGCTGCTGTAGATTCGGCATCTGTTTTCGTAAATATTATTTTGCGAAGTTTATGTGGAGAAACGAACAGCTACCGGCCACTATCCGCAACAGCTGAAAGCCTTGGCGATCACGGCTGGTAGTGCACGTGATCTTCACAATTTTAGCACTACATCTACCACAGGAATTCGGACTACCTTAAATTGTATCGGACCTCTTGTCCAGAAAATCAAATGGACGGTAGAATATGCAATGATAAACATGTCCACTCTATTTATGTCTCGGTAGTCATAGTAGAACAAAAGTTGAACATTGCTAAATCCTAAGCGTGTCTTTATGTATTGCAAGCCCTTTAACTCATGTCTCCTTGCGCTCTTTCTCATACTTTTATTTTAATTTTCTTGCTTCTCTCTCTGTAAAATCTAATTGTATTATCGTTGTTTCAGTATAAGTAAAATAGTCATCACTCATATTGATGAGCCATAACATTATGACCACTGTCCACCGGTTGAAAGAATGCGACCTGGTGGCATCATGGATACGTGACGAAGTGAGAACGCAGAGCAGAGACTGAAGGGGAATTATTCTTGCCGGAAATAGAGAGGCCCACTGACATAATTGACTTTGGAAAAGGGAACATAGTTACGGCGCAGCGCCTAGGAATGCGCATATCGGAGACGGCAAAGCTGGTCAGTTGATCACAAGCTATTGTCGTTGGCACCTATGAAAAATTCACTGACGAAATAAAATCCCAACACCGAGAATAAATTGTGCGAGAGAAACGAAAGTTGTTAGGCGTGTTTCTACAACTGAAACATGAGGTCTATTCGAATTTCTCGTCAGTTGCGTAAGAGTGGCGCTAGTAGCACCGCTATGAGGATGAAAATCAGGTTTGCTTCAAATACGTGCTGTAACGGTCGTGAGTGTTAGTTACCTTTGCGATTGGACGTAGTGAGTTATATTAGTCAACAATGGGACCAAAGTAGCTATTATCAATACCTCACTGAGTTTAAACGAGGTCATGTAATGAGGCTGCATTATACTGCAGAAAGATTTGGTAGGAATGTAACCACCATTTACGACGATTAGCTCTTTACAAGAATGTACGGGCCACGTGGCACTACTGAGAGGGAAGACCCTCGTTTTTCATACATGACTATGGTTCATCACATTGCGTCTGCAGCAACAATTCGAGCAGCAGCTGGCACCACAGTGACACAACGAACTGTTATCGGCAGCTCATTGGAGGGCGAATTGGAGATCTATTGTGTTTTCTGATAAAAGTCTGTTCCGCCTAGGTGCTGTACTGACCTTATGTTGGTTGTAAGTATGCGAATTAAGGGCCTCTGGAGTGCGATTTTGCATGATAGCTGGAGCACTCTCGTTGTTGTCCCACGAAACCTGACGGCAAATTTGTTCACCAGTCTGATGATTCTACCGGTTGTGCTGCCATTCATTAACAGCATACCACAAGCAACTTAAATCACTTAATAAAAGCAAGTCTTCTGATCCAGACTGTATACCAATTACGTTCCTTTCGGAATATGCTGATGCATTAGCTCCACACTTAACAATCATATACAATCGTTCGCTCGACGAAAGATCCGTACCCAAAGACTGGAAAGTTGCACAGGTCACACCAATATTCAAGAAAGGTAGTAGGAGTAGTCCACTAAATTACAGGCCCATATCGTTAACGTCGATATGCAGCAGAATTTTGGAACATATATTGTGTTCGAACATTATCAATTAAGACTCAAGCTCCGTCCTCAGGAAGGTAGGAGACGAGGTACTGGCGGAATTAAAGCTGTGAGGACGGGGCGTGAGTCGTGCTTTGGTAGCTCGGCGAAAGGCAAAGGTCCCGAGTTCGAGTCTCGGCCCGGCACACAGTTTTAATCTCCCAGGAAGTTTCATATCGGTGCACACTCCGTTGCAGAGTGAAAATTTCATTCTGGATTATGAATCACCTCGAAGAAAACTCTCTATTGACACACAGTCAACATGGGTTTAGAAAACATCGTTCCTGTGAAACGCAACGAGCTCTTTACTAACATGAAATGTTGATTGCTATTTACAAGGGATTTCAGGTGGATTCCGTATTTCTGAAGTTCCGGAAGGCTTTTGACACTGTACCACACAAGCGGTTTGTAGTGAAATTGCGTGCTTATGGAATATCGTCTGTTATGTGATCGGATTTGTGATTTCCTGTCAGAGAGGTCACAGTTCGTAGTAGTTGACGGAAAGTCATCGAGTAAAACAAGTGATTTCTGGCGTTCCCCAAAGTAATGTTAGAGGCCCTGTTCCTTATCTATATAAACGATTCTGGAGATAATTTGAGCAGCCGTCTTCGGTTGTTTGCAAATGACGCTGTCGTTTATCGACTAATAAAGTTACCAGAAGAGCAAAACAAACTGCAAAACGATTTAGAAAAGATATCGGAATGGTGCGAAAAGTGGCTGTTGACCCTAAATAACGAAAAGTGTGAGGTCATCCACATGAGTGCTAAAAGGAATTCGTTAAACTTCGGTTGCACGATAAATCAGTGTAACGTAAAAGCCGTAAATTCAACTAAATGCCTTGATATTTCAATTACGGACAACTTAAATTGGAAGGACCGTATAGAAGATGTTGTGGGGAAGGTTAACCAAAGACTTCGTTTTATTGGCAGGACACTTAGAAAATGTAACAGATCTACTAAGGAGACTGCATGCACTAAGCTTCTCCATCCTCTTTTAGAATACTGCTGCGCGGTGTGGGATCCTTACCAGAGAGGACCGACGGAGTACATCGAAAAAGTTCAAAGAAAGGCAGCACGTTTTGTATTATCGCGAAATATGGGAGAGAGTGTCACAGAAATGATACAGGATATGGGCTAGACACCATTAAAAGAAAGGCGTTTCTCGTTGTAACGCAATCTTCGCACGAAATTCCGATCACCAACTTTCTCCTCTGAATGTGAAAATATATTGTTGACACCGACCCGCATAGGGATAAACCATCACCAAGATAAAATAAGGGAAGTGAGAGCTCGTACGGAAAGATATCCCCCCATGAACCATGGACTTTGCCGTTGGTGGGGAGGCTTGTATGCCTCACCGATACAGGTAGCCGTACCGTAGGTGCAACCACAACGGAGGGGTATCTGTTGAGAGACCAGACAAACGTGTGGTTCCTGAAGAGGGGCAGCAGCATTTTCAGTAGTTTCAGGGGCAACAGTCTGGATGATTGACTGATCTGGCCTTGTAACACTAACCAAAACGGCTTTGCTGTGCTGGTACTGCGAACGGCTGAAAGCAAGGGGAAACTACAGCCGTAATTTTACCCCAGGGCATGCAGCTTTACTGTATGGTTAAATGATGATAGCGTCCTCTTGGGTAAAATATTACGGAGGTAAAAAAGTCCCCCATTCGGATCTCCGGGCGGGGACTACTCAAGCGGAAGTCGATATCAGGAGAAAGAAAACTGGCGTTCTACGGATCGGAGCGTGGAATGTCAGATCCCTTAATCGGGCAGGTAGGTTAGAAAATTTAAAAAGGGAAATGGATAGGTTAAAGTTAGATATATTGGGAATTAGTGAATTACGGTGGCAGGAGGAACAAGACTTCTGGTCAGGTGACTACAGGGTTATAAACACAAAATCAAATAGGGGTAATGCAGAAGTAGGTTTAATAATGAATAGGAAAATAGGAATGCGGTAAGCTGCTAAAACAGCATAGTGAACGCATTATTGTGGCGAAGATAGATACTAAGCCCACGCCTACCACAGTAGTACAAGTTTATATGCCAACTAGTTCTGCAGATGACGAAGAAATTGAGGAAATGTATGATGAAATAAAAGAAATTATTCAGATAGTTAAGGGAGACGAAAATTTAAAAGTCATGGGTGACTGGAATACGGCAGTAGGAAAAGGGAGAGAAGGAAACGTAGTAGGTGAATGTGGATTGACGGTGAGAAATGAAAGAGGAAGACACTTGCTTCAAGACTCATAAAAGAAGGTTGTATAAGTGGAAGAAGCCTGGAGATACTGACAGGTTTCAGATAGATTATATATCGGTAAGACAGAGATTCAGGAACCAGGTTTTAAATTGTAAGACATTTCCAGGGGCAGATGTGGACTCTGACCACAATCTATTGGTTATGAACTGTAGATTAAAACTGAATAAACTGCAAAAAGGTGGGAATTTAAGGAGATGGGACCTGGATAAACTGACTAAACCAGAGGTTGTACAGAGTTTCAGGGAGAACATAAGGAAACAATTGACAGGAATGGGGGAAAGAAATACAGTAGAAGAACAATGGGTAGCTTTGAGGGACGAAGTAGTGAAGGCAGCAAAGGATCAAGTAGGTAAAAAGACGAGGGCTAGTAGAAATCCTTGGGTAACAGAAGAAATACTGAATTTAATTGATGAAAGGAGAAAATATAAAAATGCAGTACATGAAGCAGGCAAAAAGGAATACAAACGTCTCAAAAATGTGATCGACAGGAAGTGCAAAATGGTTAAGCAGGGATGGCTAGAGGACAAATGTGAGGATGTAGAGGTATATATCATTCGGGGTAAGATAGATACTGCCTACAGGAAAATTAAAGAGACCTTTGGAGAAAAGAGAACCACTTGTCTGAATATCAAGAGCTCAGATAAAAACCCAGTTCTAAGCAAAGAAGGGAAAGCAGAAAGGTGGAAGGAGTATTTAGAAGGTCTATACAAGGGCGATGTACTTGAGGACAATATTATGGTAATGGAAGAGGATGTAGATGAAGATGAAATGGGAGATATGATACTGCGTGAAGAGTTTGACAGAGCACTGAAAGACCTAAGTCGAAACAAGGCTCCGGGAATAGACAACAGCCGGCCAGAGTGGCCGCGCCGTTCTATGCGCTGCAGTCTGGAGCCGAGCGACCGCTACGGTGGCAGGTTCGAATCCTCCCTCGGGCATGGTTGTGTGTGATGTCCTTAGGTTAGTTAGGTTTAATTAGTTCTACGTTCTAGGCGACTGATGACCTCAGAAGTTAAGTCGCATAGTGCTCAGAGCCATTTGAGCCAATAGACAACATTCCATTAGAGCTGCTGACAGCCTTGGGAGAGCCAGTCATGACAAAACTCTACCATCTGGCGAGCAAAATGTATGAGACAGGCGAAATACCCTCAGACTTCAAGAAGAATATAATAATTCCAATCCCAAAGAAAGCAGGTGTTGACAGATATGAAAATGACCGAACTATCAGTTTAATAAGTCACGGCTGCAAAATACTAACGCGAATTCTTTACAGACGAATGGAAAAACTAGTAGAAGCCGACCTCGGGGAAGATCAGTTTGGATTCCGTAGAAATATCGGAACACGTGAGGCAATACTGACCCTACGATTAATCTTAGAAGCTAGATTAAGAAAGGCAAACCTACGTTTCTAGCATTTGTAGACTTAGAGACAGCTTTTGACAATGTTGACTGGAATACTCTCTTTCAAATTCTGAAGGTGGCAGGGGTGAAATACAGGGAGCGAAAGGCTATTTACAATTTGTACAGAAACCAGATGGCAGTTATAAGAGTCGAGGGACATGAAAGGGAAGCAGTGGTTGGGAAGGGAGGGAGACATGATTGTAGCCTCTCCCTGTTGTTATTCAATCTGTATACTGAGCAAGAAAAATTCGGTGCAGGTAATAAAATCCATGGAGAATAAATAAAAACTTTGACGTTCGCCGATGACATTGTAATTCTGTCAGAGACAGCAAAGGACTTGGAAGAGCAGTTGAACGGAATGGGCAGTGTCTTGAAAGGAGGATATAATATGAACATCAACAAAAGCAAAACGAGGATAATAGAATGTAGTCGAATTAAATCGGGTGATGCTGAGGGAATTATATTAGGAAATGAGACACTTAAAGTAGTAAAGGAGTTTTGCTATTTGGGGAGCATAATAACTGACGATGATCGAAGTAGAGACGATATAAAATGTAGACTGGCAATGGCAAGGAAAGCGTTTCTGAAGAAGAGAAATTTGTTAACATCGAGTATAGATTTAAGTGTCAGGAAGTCGTTTCTGAAAGTATTTGTATGGAGTGTAGCCATGTATGGAAGTGAAACATGGACGATAAATAGTTTGGACAAGAAGAGAATAGAAGCTTTTGAAATGTGGTACTACAGAAGAATGCTGGAGATTAGATGGGTAGATCACATAACTGATGAGCAGGTATTGAATAGGATTGGTGAGAAGAGGAGTTTGTGGCACAACTTGACTAGAAGAAGGGATAGGTTGGTAGGACATGTCCTGAGGCATCAAGGGATTACCGATTTAGTATTGGAGGTCAGCGTGGAGGGTAAAAATCGTAGAGGGAAACCAAGAGATGAATACACTAAGCAGATTCAGAAGGATGTAGGTTGCAGTAGGTACTGGGAGATGAAGAAGCTTGCACAGGATAGAGTAGCATGGAGAGCTGCATCAAACCAGTCTCAGGACTGAAGACCACAACAACAACGAAACAACGGAAAGATATAGGTGTTCGTTCTTTCCGCGCGCTACAAGAGATTGGAAAAATAGAGAATTGTGAAGATGTTTCGATGAACCCTTTGCCAGGCACTTAAATCTAATTTGCAGGGTATCCATGTAGATGAAGAATGTTAATCACTGTTCTCTCGAGAAATGTATTACCGAAATTTCATTATTATACATCAATTATTTCTTGATGATGGCTATTTTTTCCGTCGGTGTAGTTGCAGGATGGTGAAGCCACGAAGAGGCAACAAGGTGTTGGATGATCACGCCTCGTTACGGAATTTGGAAGTACGAGTATAGCCCACTCTGTAAAGCAGGATAGGTGACGAATAGTGACAAAGTCGACAATGCTGGTGCAGGCACAAGTGTTTCGGAGCACATTGTTCATTACACATTATTGAATGTAGGCCTCTCAGTAAATGACCCCAATGTGCTCCTATGTTGACTCAACGACATCGCTAGTTAAGACTATAATGGGCACGGGATTATCGAGATTTGATAGTGGATCAACGGAGACTTCTCAGCTGGTTGGATGAATTACGTTTGTTCTTACACTGGTTCGGTGGGGACAGTAAGGTGTTAGGGGGACATTCAATTGAGCTTTCCTCGTACCTGTAGTAGTAAACGAAAGCACCATGATACCAGTGTACTATGTGGACTTTCCTGTGGGCCGCCTGCATCCCTTCACGTTTGATGTCTTCCTCGACGGCGGATATCTGTGAGCTACAAGGCAGAATCGTTCTACAGTAGCTTGAGGAGCATGATAGTACGCTCACACTGATGTACGAGCCACCAATTTTTTCTGATTTGAACCGCGTGTAACATATCTGTAATTTACGGGAATCGCGTGATCTCTTCGCAGACGTCTTGTTCCATACAATTACGGAACTCTGCCAAGGATTTGCAGAACCCAAGCCATGCACAACCGCTGTTGTAATACGTTCCAAAGATGCACCAACATGGTGCTAAGCATTTGCTCATAATTAGGGTTCCGTACCTCACTCAGTTAAAACGGAATCCTTACAGGATCACTTTGTTGTCTATCCATCCCTATGTCTGCCTGTCCGACTGTTCAGAACCCTTTTTCGCAGGAATGAGTAGACTTATCAAGTTGGAATTTATGTCACACATCGAAGTCTACGGTCCTTTGGTGATGAAAAAAATTGAAGGTTCGAAGTCAATGCAATTAAAAGATACGTCCGTTTAAGTCACAGTTTTGATACTGGCAATCTCAGACATCAAAACCTAGGTGGTACTTCCCGTTGACATACAATCATGTAATATGGCAAGTAGCTGGGTTTCAAACTACAACCAAATGAAAAAATCCGAAAATTGTTAATTTGAAATTATATCACACGAAAAAAAACTGTCATTTGTTATCAGAATGTCTGCCTGCCCGTCCGTCTGTTAAGGCCCCTTTCTCTTAGGAACCAGTGGCCGTATCAAGTTGAAATTTATGTCGCAAGCTAAGATATAAGTCCCCTTGCCGCTGTAATAGACGTTAACTTTAAAGTCAATGCAGTCAAATGGTTCAAATGGCTCTAAGCACTATGGGACATAACATCTGAGGTCATCAGTCCCCTAGAACTTAGAACTACTTAAACCTAACTAACCTAAGGACATCACACACATCCATGCCCGAGGCAGGATTCGAATCCACTTTCCGTTGACCTATAATCGTGAAATGTGGCAAGTAGCCAACCCAAAGGAAAAAAATCAAATATTGTTAATTTATAATTTCTCACACGAAAAAAAATATTTCTTTTGCCTTTTTTCCGACTTCGAACTTGAAATTAAAACATTCTCGAAAGTCTTGGAATCCCTGAGACCGATATCTTGGCAGTATCAGTGTGGACAACAGGCAAAAAATGAACTGTCTTTGTGCCTAATTAAATTTGTACAGAACGCTCTGTGAGCGTGTCGTACTCACACCTGATCTTTCTATCTTATTTTGTCTTTATCATCTAAAAATTGACACATGTTCACCCAAACTTCAAGGAGACTGATCTCACCTAGGATGGAGGCCTCGATCTGACCTGGGAAAACATTCGAATAAATAACCGTCCTTTCTTGCTTGACAATTTGCAAAGGGAATAATGATATTTAAAATACTAATGTCTTGATAGGACGGATTTATTAAAAACTAAAAATCACACGTCAAAATGGTAACTGGTTTCGATTTTATCAAGAATCATATTCAGACAATGTCTCATCAGGTGGTGAGCAGAGACGAGTGGTAACGTGTGGTTTTTAATTGTTAATAAATCTGTACGAACACGACTGATTAGTATTTTAATTATCGATCAGATCGCTGTTATTTCCAGTAACGTTTTCAAAAGTGAATAGTGACATCTTTTTAATGATATGCTGCTAATGAAATATTTTTAAATGTTTGCAGAAATACCTCGTGCACTGATGCGTAAGTAAGTGTAGCATTATTGGCTGGACATTCGAGCTTCTCCTTGACAGGCCCCGCAGCCTGCGACCTCCTGGTCCGGAGTTCGAGACGCGCTGTCCCTCGCGGATGACTGTGCCCAGCCAAAGCTTCAAGGCGCGCAGCCCACTACTGGCTCCGAGGATTGTCTCTACCTCAACGTGTTCGTGCCGACTGCGGCGAGTGGTTCTTTGCCCGTCATGGTTCACATCCACGGTGGTTCATTCAGGACTGGTTCTCCTTCCAATGGCGCACCGGACTATTTTGTGGAGAAAGGCGTCGTGATGGTTTCAGTCGCTTATCGTCTCGGTGCCCTCGGTAAGTCAATCCTTTTGCTTATAGTTTTACTTGATGTATTCACTATTCAGTTACTATTTCGACACATTTCAGATAAATCCTGAAGTTTCTGCCACTAAAAGAAAGCCACTAGTGGTTTACAATTTTCAGTGAGGGTTTAATGTCAAAATACAGCATATCACTATCAAAATGTAAATATTGCCGCACACATTTAGAGAAGGATTACTGTTGCAAAGAAGGCCGATCCAGAATGGTGGAATGTTACTGAGCCATCAGCTTGAAATGTTATGGTTCAAAAATACTGATACAAATTAGTTACAAAAGACAGGAAGACCAGTTTGGATTACGGTGAAAAGTAGGAAGAGGCGAGGCAATACTGACGCTACGACTTCACTTAGAAGTGACGAAAGATTGTCCTGCGTTTCCAGAAGATTCAGAGAAGGATCTGGAAATTTTTGATTGTAATAGACTCATTGATATTGTGAGGGTAGCAGGGATAAAATACCGAGACTGAAAATCTGTCTACAAATTATATAGAAACCAGACAGCAATTATGAGAGTCGGATGACAAGAAATGGAAGTCGTAATTGAAAACGGAGAGAAATGGTCTTATAACTTATTCTCGATGTTATTCAGTTGGCACATCGACTAAGCAGTAAAGGAAACGATGAAGAGATTTCTAAAGGATTTAAAGCCCAGGAAAAAGAATTTAAATGTTTGTGGTTCACCAATTACTTTGTAATTCTGTCACAAACGGCAGCATACCCGAAAAAAAAAAATAAACAGAATGTGCTCTTGAAAAGAAATTGTAAGATGAAAGTTAAAAAATAGAAAAAGACAGGGTTGTGGAATGCACCTGAATTAAATGATATGTTGCTGTGCGAATCACATTAGGAAATCAGACTCTAAATGTAGTCGATGAATTTTGGTATTTGGGCAACAAAGTAACCAAGAAATTGCAGAAGTAGTTCAAATGGCTCTGAGGTCATCAGTCCCCTTGAACTTAAAACTACTTAAACCTACCTAACCTAAGGACATCACACACATCCATGCCCGAGGCAGGATTCGAACTTGCGACCGTAGCCGTCGCGCGGTTCCAGACTGCAGAAGTAGAGATGATACAAAATGGAAATACGAAGATACGGATTCCATCTTCGCTTCTGTTTGCACACATAGAACCAGCACTGTTTCTAGCTACGGTATGAGTGACAGATGGTCAAATACATGGCATACAAAGTTACCATGGTTCCTTCAGATCCGAAGGCCTACTGGTTTGATGACACATCTTCGCCGGCCGCAGTGGCCGAGTGGTTCTAGGCGCTTCAGAGCCATTTGAACCATTTTGAACACATCTTCAATTTTTCGACGTAATTGAAAGAGTTCTCACAAGTGCACCTCACGGACTGCTCTACCCTCTTATATTTTCCTCATACTTTCAGGATTTGAATATTAATACTTTAAGCTCGTTTTCCTAATCTAGTACGACACAATTTTTAAAAAAAGTCTCTGAAAAGTAGATTTATGGAAATTTGTGGTAAGGTATGGGACCAAACTGCCGAGGTCATCGGTCCCTAAGCTTACACACTACTTAAAGTAACTTACGCTAAGGTAAACACACCCATGCCCGAGGGAGGACTCGAACCTCCGACGGGGCGAGGCGCGCAAACCTTGACGAGGCGCCCTAGACCGCTCGGCTAACCCACGCTGCGAAAAGTAGATTTCCGAGCGCTGTTAAGCATAAAATATTTTGGTCTCATTACCACAGTCGCCGGTGGTTGACCACATACTCATTCTACTCATCATTCCTACCCCCTCCCCTCCCCTCACGTTACACCCTCCACACATGTATGCCATCGCAATATCCCAATAAAAAGACAACTGCCTGAGCGTGTCTCGTAATCGTAAAGCCATTGATTAGATTCTCATCAGCAACAGGGTTGTTTTTCGTTTAACTAATTTCCATACATAGTAACAAACGGAAATATTATTTAAGAAATACTGAATCACAATTTTTTAATAAAAATAACAGCCTTTATTCTGAAATACCAAATGCACGAAAATGTGAGTGTTGATGATAAATTAGAATTTTATACAAAAATTCAACTCAGCAAACACAAAACATACTTTTTTATTTTCCAACGTTGAACAGTATTATTGGCGTAGAGAATTGTTTCCATTTAAGAGAGAATTGTTTCCAATTAAGACACTTGAGATGTCATATACAAGGTGTTACAAAAAGGTACGGCCAAACTTTCAGGAAACATACCTCACACACAAAGAAAGAAAATATGTTATGTGGACATGTGTCCGGAAACGCTTACTTTCCATGTTAGAGCTCATTTTATTACTTCTCTTCAAATCACATTAATCATGGAATGGAAACACACAGCAACAGAACGTACCAGCGTGACTTCAAACACTTTGTTACAGGAAATGTTCAAAATGTCCTCCGTTAGCGAGGATACGTGCATACACCCCTCCGTCGCATGGAATCCCTGATGCGCTGATGCAGCCCTGGAGAATGGCGTATTGTATCACAGCCGTCCACAATACGAGCACGAAGAGTCTCTACATTTGGTACCGGGGTTGCGTAGACAAGAGCTTTCAAATGCCCCCATAAATGAAAGTTAAGGGAGTTGAGATCAGGAGAGCGTGGAGGCCATCGACTTGGTCCGCCTCTACCAATCCATTGGTCACCGAATCTGTTGTTGAGAAGCGTACGAACACTTCGGTTAAAATGTGCAGGAGCTCCATCGTGCATGAACCACATGTTGTATCTTACTTGTAAAGCCACATGTTCTAGCAGCACAGGTAGAGTATCCCGTACGAAATCATGATAACGTGCTCCATTGAGCGTAGGTGGAAGAACATGGGGCCCAATCAAGACATCACCAACAATGCTAGGACTGTAGAGCAATGAGTCGCATGTCAACACAAGCACCGAAGTCAACATTACCTTCCTTCAATTGGGCCAACTGACGGTGAATCGAGGAAGTACAGTACACACTGACGAAACTAAAATGAGCTCTAACATGGAAATTAAGCGTTTCCGGACACATGTCCACATAACATCTTTTCTTTGTTTGTGTGTGAGGAATGTTTCCTGAACGTTTGGCCGCACTTTTTTGTAACACCCTGTATATAGCCTGAGTCACGTAAGACGTAACACTCCTTTTATTTCACGAACGGTTACGCATATCGAAACTCAGTTATCGGAAAATGTTAGAGAGTCGGGGGCCACGTATGTTTTTGTTTGGTGAACGTTTTTAGCGCTGGTATCAACTGAGATATTCAAGTAAGTTCGTTTTTTTATATGGAACTGTATACTTTTTATAACTTCGTTCAATAGTTCTTGAGAAGACAAATACAATATATAGCGCGTGTTATTGTTGGCATTGAAATCTGTCGTAAAAACGTTGGAGAAATGCCCTAGAACTTGAGAGCACGGCGGCCGGAAACAGCATGAGCAGTGCAAACACTGACAAGCAGGCGTCTCGGACCCGGCTGCGTAGTTTTATACCGTAAGGCAGGCCTGCGTTTTCCGCTTGAACCAACGTACAACCTAGATGCAGGTTCATCGACGAGTGTTGCAAATGGTAATACGTCATATGCTAGAAACTAGGACTTAGGAAAACTATCTCACATTTGTGCTTCCTCCCAGATATGCGTGAGCTGAAACAGAGAAATCAGCTGTTCATTCTTCAAAAATGAAGAATTCTTACATGCTGCAAAAAGCCACTACCGTATTAAATATCTAAATATTAGAAAGAAGATTTGATCTATCTTTTCCGGTACGTGGTCGGAGATGAAACACGTGCTGCCGGATAACTGTCTCTACCTATACTGATCTAAAATGAGACTTTCACTCTGCAGCGGAGTGTGCGCTGATATGAAACTTCCTGGTAGATTAAAACTGTGTGTCCGACCGAGACTCGAACTCGGGACCTTTGCCTTTCCCGGGCAAGTGCTCTACCAACTGAGCTACCGAAGCACGACTCACGCCCAGTACTCACAGCCTTTCTTCTGCCAGTATCTCGTCTCCTACCTTCCAAACTTTACAGAAGCTTTCCTGCGAGAGCTTCTGTAAAGTTTGGAAGGTAGGAGACGAGGTACTGGCAGAAGTAAGGCTGTGAGTACCAGCCGTGAGTCGTGCTTCGGTAGCTCAGTTGGTAGAGCACTTGCCCGCGAAAGGCAAAGGTCCCGAGTTCGAGTCTCGGTCGGGCACACAGTTTTAATCTGCCAGGAAGTTTCATATCAGCGCACACTCCACTGCAGAGTGAAAATCTGATTCTGGAAACATCCCCCAGGCTGTGGCTAAGCCATGTCTCCGCAATATCCTTTCTTTCAGGAGTGCTAGTTCTGAAAGTTTCGCAGGAGAGCTTCTGTAAAGTTTGGAAGGTAGGAGACGAGGTACTGGCAGAAGTACGGCTGTGAGTAGCGGCCGTGAGTCGTGCTTCGGTAGCTCAGTTGGTAGAGCACTTTCCGGCGAAAGGCAAAGGTCCCGAGTTCGAGTTTCGGTCGGGCATACAGTTTTAATCTGCCAGGAAGTTTTATACTGATCTAAATTATAGCATATGGGATACATTCGTTGAACTAAATATTTTGTTAAAAATGCATTGGTGACCATCTGTGCACCTCAAAACAAATATTGTTCTTAACAAAACGTCGTTTCATACTGAACGTAAGAGCGTAATGATAGTGTTAATAGATGCGTGCAATACACACTGACGACTTATTTGAGACTGCAATGCAATTTAGTACACACATAAATGAAATAAACAATTCACTAACAATGATTTGGTAACCACCTAAGTCACATAATAAAATTTTATCTTCCAAAAAGCGTCTCATCCTTTGTTTAAACATGTGCTCAAACTGTTGACCATGGACTGAAAGGCCATTTGCATTCGCCGTTCGAAAGAACGGTGAACAGTGGATGATATGGTAGGGCATGCACTGGCGATTCGGTAACACATATCGTTGGGGCTTCGTCATAGACTGCCGCTTTGAGTGCTCCCCAAAGATAGAAATCAAAAGGACTCAAATCGGGGGACTTTGCAGGTCATTTGACAGCAGAATTTCGTCCTGTCCCACACTGTAATTTCCTACGACGCCGCACCGTACGTTTACGCTCCACAGCTGTTGACGGTGCGCCAGACGAAGCCAGTGTGGATTTTCCGCTGCCCAGTAGTGCATCTTATGTAAATTTAAGTTAGCGTGGTTAGTAAACGTTGCTTCATCGGTAAAGAGCGCACCTTAGAAAAATCTAGGGTCGTCCCTCAGTTGGTAAAGAGCAAACCGACAAAATTCTGTACGACGTTTGAGATCATCGTCGGCGAGTGCCTGATATAGTTGCAGATGATAGAGATGGAAGTTCTGTCGATGCAAGATGCGAATGATACTCGTCTCGTTGATTCCACTTTCCTTGGCAACATGTCTCCAACCACGGTGCGGTTTCATTAGCGTTGTAGTCAGAATAGCTACTTCGTGTTCTCTGTCGGTTGCAGTCTTCATTCTAGTCCGGTTTTTGACATTCAAGCAGCCTGTCCGCACTGCCTTCTTAATAATTCGTGCAACTGGCTGGAGTGTCGGAAAATGGTTATCCAGATAGATAGCCCAATATCACTGTACTGTTCTTACGGCGTTTATTTTACACCAACTATATAACAGTAGTATATCCTATTTCCCCTCATTGGCGTACACGTCTGCACGCAACGAATGTTGAAGCAGAAATGAGCGGCCTGCAGTGAAACAGTAAACAAAATAACACGAGAGCTCTGCTTGGCGGTGTTTGCACCGCTATGCCGTTTCGGCCATGGTGCTCTCAAATTCTAGGACATTTCTCTAATTTAACTAACGACAGGTTTCAAAGTCAACATTAACGAACGCTGTATCACTGAAATTGTCTTCACAAGAGCTATAGAATGCAGTTATAAAAAGTACACGGTTCCCTTTAAGAAAACGTACCTTCTTCAATGTCTCCGCTGCTATCAGCACTAAAAACATTAACCAAACAAAAAATACGGGCCCCTCGACGCTCTAACATTTGCCGGAAAGCGCGTTTCGATAAGTGTAACAATTCACGAAACAAAAGGTCATTAATCCGCCAGGAGGATTCGATCTGGGGCCGGCGCTCCTACCCGAGTCCAGGAAGTAGCTCCCTGGCGGGTCGTCATAGTTCAAGAGATATGATGTCATAAACAATGGGATGCGTGAAAGGCTGCCGCATTGTGTATGATGTTTAAAATTTATTCGCAACACATTTCGTAGACAGTATCCACAAATGTCGCTGAATGTTGCTACACAAATATATCAATGTACTCACATAGACAGAGACATATGACCCCATAAACACTGAGATGTGTGGAAAGATGTCGCATCATGCTTGAATTCTTAATACATTTATTCTTTACGACCAAGACATTCCTACGGTTGAACCAACTTAACGATATCCCTGCCACCTAGCAGCCCTTTTGACAGCTATCAACTGTGAAGTGCAAAAGGCTGTAGGCGAAAACAACAGCCGTTTATAGAGCTATGAAGAGGAGTTAAAATAGACACGTATAGAAAATCGCGTTGCAGACACACGAAGCAACTGCGCCCAGGATATTGGAACTAGGTGATAATTTCAAAGGTGTTTTCACGAATGTATGGAAATGAAATTTTATCGGTATTACATTAAAAATACTGTTAATTTTTTTGTTTTCGTTTCTAATAGAAATTTGGTAAAATGAATACCTGGGCAATGTCGGGTTTGGCAGCTAGTATGAAAATAAAGTATACGGCCAGCGGGAGGTGAAAGTTCCCCTGAAACTCATGCATTTATATATAAGATCATTATATTCAAGCCACTTAGCACAGTAAATAACGTCAAATACCATGTTATGTGACATACAAGCATTGTATTTGTTAGTTAAAAAAAAACAGGAATTCTTGCAGACCACAAACAAACCCCGCCTTTTACCGTAGCTCGTTTGTATGAAAAATGATCCCGGAGGAATGAAAGAAAATCTTGAAATTATCGCCAGCTTTCCTTACGCACGGCTTGTTCCAATATGTCTACTACCTGCCTAAGGGTGTCTGTCTCACAAGCTCCCCGCGTTTTTATTCTGCCCAGAGTCCTACCGCATCACTAAGGACCAGCGATGATGCCGTAAAAAGCGCTTTCAAGTTACAGGGTTCTAATTTTGTGTTCTTCGTATGAAATATGACGCAGATACTTTAGAAAAATAGAAACTGCGGCAAGTACATCAACACTGACTGCTTTCATCCTGAGGAATGTGAGTCAGATGTAGAAATCAGTGTCATCTAGCAGCAGTTAACGCAGAACAGGGAATCAGCGATCATAAAGCGGTTACGGCATCGATGATTTCAGCCGTAAATAGAAATATTAAAAAAGGTAGGAAGATTTTTCTGTTTAGCAAAAGTGACAAAAAGAAGATTACAGAGTACCTGACGGCTCAACACAAAAGTTTTGTCTCAAGTACAGATAGTGTTGAGGATCAGTGGACAAAGTTCACAACCATCGTACAATACGCGTTAGATGAGTATGTGCCAAGCAAGAACGTAAGAGATGGAAAAGAGCCACCGTGGTACAACAACCGAGTTAGAAAACTGCTGCGGAAGCAAAGGGAACTTCACAGCAAACATAAACATAGCCAAAGCCTTGCAGACAAACAAAAATTACGCGAAGCGAAATGTAGTGTGAGGAGGGCTATGCGAGAGGCGTTCAATGAATTCGAAAGTAAAGTTCTATGTACTGACTTGGCAGAAAATCCTAAGAAATTTTGGAGTTATGTCAAAGTGGTATGTGGATCAAAACAAAATGTCCAGACACTCTGTGACCAAAACGGTACTGAAACAGAGGATGACAGACTAAAGGCCGAAATTCTAAATGTCTTTTTCCAAAGCTGTTTCACAGAGAAAGACTGCACTTTAGTTCCTTCTCTAGATTGTCGCACAGGTGACAAACTGGTAGATATCGAAATAGACGACAGAGGGATAGAGAAACCATTAAAATCGCTCAAAAGAGAAAAGGCCGCTGGACCTGATGGAATACCAGTTCGATTTTACACAGAGTACGCGAAGGAACTTGCCCCCCTTCTTGCAGCGGTGTATCGTAGGTCTCTAGAAGAGCGTAGCGTTCCAAAGTATTGGAAAAGGTCATAGGTCATCTCCGTTTTCAAGAAGGGACGTCGAACAGATGTGCAGAACTATAGACCTATATCTCCAACGTCGATCAGTTGTAGAATTTTGGAACACGTATTATGTTCGAGTATAATGACTTTTCTGGAGACTAGGAATCTACTCTGTAGGAATCAGCATGGGTTTCGACAAAGACGGTCGTGTGAAACCCAGCTCGCGCTATTCGTCCACGAGACTCAGAGGGCCATAGACACAGGTTCACAGGTAGATGCCGTGTTTCTTGACTTCCGCAAAGCGTTCTATACAGTTCCCCACAGTCGTTTAATGAACAAAGTAAGAGCATATGCACTATCAGACCTATTGTGTGAATGGATTGAAGAGTTCCTAGATAACAGGACGCATCATGTCATTCTCAATGGAGAGAAGTCTTCCGAAGTAAGAGTGATTTCCGGTGTGCCACAGGGGAGTGCCATAGCACCGTTGCTATTCACAATACACATAAATGACCTTGTGGATGACATCGGAAGTTCACTGAGACTTTTTTCAGATGATGCTGTGGTGTATCGAGAGGTTGCAACAATGGAAAATTGTACTGAAATACAGGAGGATCTGCAGCGAATTGACCCATGATGCAGAGAATGGCAATTGAATCTCAATGTAGACAAGTGTAATGTGCTGCGAATACATAGAAAGATAGATCCCTTATCATTTAGCTACAAAATAGCAGGTCAGCAACTGGAAGCAGTTAATTCCATAAATTACCTGGGAGTACGCATTAGGAGTGATTTAAAATGGAATGACGATATAAAATTAATCGTCGGTAAAGCAGATGTCAGACTGAGATTCATTGGAAGAATCCTAAGGAAATGCAATCCGAAAACAAAGGAAGTAGGTTACAGTACGCTTGTTCGCCCACTGCTTGAATACTGCTCAGCAGTGTGGAGTCCGTACCAGATAGGGTTGATAGAAGAGATAGAGAAGATCCAACGGAGAGCAGCGCGCTTCGTTACAGGAACATTTAGTAATCGCGAAAGCGTTACGGAGATGATAGATAAACTCCAGTGGAAAACTCTGCAGGAGAGACGCTCAGTAGCTCGGTACGGGCTTTTGTTAAAGTTTCGAGAACATGCCTTCAAACGGTTCAAATGGCTCTGAGCACTATGCGACTTAACTTCTGAGGTCATCAGTCGCCTAGAACTTAGAACTAATTAAACCTAACTAACCTAAGGACATCACACACATCCATGCCCGATGCAGGATTCGAACCTGCGACCGTAGCTGTCCTGCGGATCCGGACTGAGCGCCTAGATCCGCTAGACCACCGCGGCCGGCAGAACATGCCTTCGCTGAAGAGTCAAGCAGTATATTGCTCCCTCCTACGTATATCTCGCGTAGAGACCATGAGGATAAAATCAGAGAGATTAGAGCCCACCCAGAAGCATACCGACAATCCTTCTTTCCCCGAACAATACGAGACTGGAATAGAAGGGAGAACCGATAGAGGTACTCAAGGTACCCTCCGCCACACACCGTCAGGTGGCTTGCGGAGTATGGATGTAGATGTAGATCTGAGAATTGATCTGGATGAGCATAGGACAGGTAATCTAAGGATAATCTAATTTATTTATATAAATGATATGCCTCTGGTATTACGGGTAAATCTAAAATATTTCTGTTTGCTGATGACGCTAACTTGGTAGTAAAGGATGTAGTGTGCATCATTGGCTCGGTTTCAAATAGTGCAGTTCATGACCTAAGTTAATGGCTTGTAGAAAATAAACTAACTTTGAATTACAGTAAGACTCAGTTTTTACAGTTTCTAAGACACAATTCAACAAAACCTGACGTTTTTATTTCACAGAATGGGCATATGATTAGTGAAACTGGACAGTTCAATTTTCTGGGTCTTCAGATACATGAAAAACTGTCGTGAAAAGCCCACTTTCAGGATATTGTTCAAAGACTTAATGCTGCAATTTTTATTATTCGAAAGGTATCTGAGGTGAGTCATCGTTCGACACGAAAATTTGTCTACTTTGCTTATTTTCATTCACTTATGTCGTATGGTATTATATTTTGGGGTAACTCTTCCATTCTAAAATGATATTTTTGGCTCAGTAACGGGCGGTTCGGGCAATAAGTGGTGTAAGTTCACGAACCTCTTATCGACCACTGTTCATGAGTCTGGTTATTTTGACATTGGCCTCTCTCTCTCTCTCTATATATATATGTTCCTTACTGTCATTTCTTGTTAACAATATTAGCTTATTCCCAAGAATAAGCAACTTTCATTCAGTTAACACTCGGCAGAAATCAAACCTGCATTTGGATCGGAATTCCTTAACTCTTGTGCAGAAAGGTATACAGTATACTGCTGCATCCATTTTAAATAAACTACCACTCTAATTCAAAAATTTTAGCAGTAATCCACGCTCGTTCAAACTGAAATTGAAGAGTTTCCTCATGGGTTACTCCTATTCTGTCGAGGAGTTCCTTGAAAAGTTAAGCGGATTCATGTTGTATTGCTGATTGTCTTTACTTAAACTTGTGGATTGACTTCCTTCTTCTTCGGGTTCATTAACATTTTATTTTTATCTGTTGTTACTTTTATGTTATAATTTCATGTACTGACACGTTCTATGATCTTGGAGATTTGCTTCTCAATTTGGTCCTATGGAAACTGATGTGTAAGAATATATATATATATATATATATATATATATATATATATATATATATATATATATATATATCCCTGCGATATGCACTTATCTGCAGCAACTGACATTTCTATTGTGAAGATACGTTTGAAGCATATTTGCTTCATTTTTATCTACTACCAGAGATAATATACCCATATACCACATACAGGCCCCATGCTTATCTAGCTGCTTCTGAACATCAATACGTCACTTTGAGCTTCAGGGAGCCACTTACTCTGTTGATACATCCACAATCTGCAAAAACATAATTAATAAACTGATACCAAGAGATCAGTCCATTAGGCAAGCAAACTGTGACTAGTCATCTCTCAGATACGTCGGAAAACACTATATTGCTTAGCTTGCTGTAGAGTCCTACTGTGTCGGATATCAAAAACTACATGTACATCAACACCTGCAGGAGTACTCTGCAATACACAATCAAGTAACTGGCAGAGGGTTCATCAAACCACCTTCAAGCTATTTCTTTATCGTTCCACTCTCGAACAGCGAGCGGAGAAAACGAACATTTAAATCTCTCCGTGCGGATGCGGATCCCATACGGCGGGGCTATGCTCCATAAGAGGACGGGAAAGCGTAGTGTAGGCAGTGTCTTTAGTGGACCTGTTACATTTTCTACAAGCAAATCGCAGTCTTTGGCTCGATTTTCGCACAACATTACCTATGTGATCGATCCAATTACGAATAATAGTAGCCGAAATATTAGTTGATTTCACAGCCTTTAGATTTGTATGATTTATCGTGTTACCGAAATTTAGTGGATTCCTTTTAGTACTCATGTGGATGACTTCACACATATCATTATTTAGAGTGAATTGCCACTTTTCGCATCATACAGGTATCTTGAATAAATAATTTTGTAACTGTTTTTAATCATGTGATGATTTTACAAGACAGTAAATGACAGCATCGTCCCCAAACAGTGTAGATCAGAAACAGCAGAAGGTCTATAATGTTTGCTTGCGGAATGCGAGATATTACTTCTGTTTTACTAGATGACTTTAGTACTACGTACTGTGACCTTTCTGACAGTAAATTATGAATCCAATCGCACAGTTGAGATGGTAGTCGTAGAGACATAATTTGATTAGAAGTTCCTTGTGAGGAAAGGTGTTAAAAGCCGTCTAGAAGTCTAAAATTATGGAATCAGTTTGACATGCCCTGTTGATAGCATTCATCACTTCGTGAGAATAAATAGGTAGTTGTATTTCATAAGAAGGATATTTTTTGAAACTGTGTTGGCTATCTGTCAATAAATCGGTTTCTTCGAGGTATTTCATAACGTTTGAACATAATATATGTTTTAAAATCCTGCTGCAAGTCGACGTTTGATCCGTAATTTAGTGGATTGCACTTATTTTTTTCGAGGTTTTTGGAATGACCTGAGCTACTTTCAAGTCTTTAGATACGTATCTCTCGGTGAGCGAGCCGTTGTGTATGATTGCTACGTATGGAGCTATTATTTCAGCGTACTCTGAAACAAACGTAACTGGTATACAATCTGGACTGGAGCCGTTGCCATTATTAAGCGATTTAAGCTGCTTCGCTCCACCGAAGATACCTAGTTTTAAGTTACTGATGTTAGCAGTTGTTCTTGATTCAAATTCTGTACTACTTACGTCGTCTTCTTTGGTGAAGGAATTTCGGAAAACTGTATTTGGTAACTCTACTTTGGTGGCACTGTCTTCAGTAGCATCGGAAAGTGAAGGTATTGATTGTATCTAGCCACTGGTGTACTTTAGATACGACCAGACTCTCCTTGGGTTTTATGACAGATTTCGAGAGAGAGATGTAAAGCAACTTTTAGGTAGCATAAACATTGTTGTTGTCGTTTGATAGTCTATGTTTTGAAGGAAAATATATCTGGTGATGCTGTTGGCTTGCGGCAGGCTTCCTGAGCCTTCAGAACGACGACATCCCGGGCAACGCGGGCCTTAAGGACCAGGTGCTGGCGCTACAATGGATACAAAGGAACATCGCAGCCTTCGGGGGAGATCCGAGCAGGGTCGTCGTCTTCGGGGAAAGCGCAGGTGGCTCCTCCGTATCACACCTCCTTCTCTCACCGGCGACCAAGGGTGAGCATCTCTCAAGCAGTCAAGAGCATAAACCACGTGCATTTATTCAAGAACTGGAAGACTCCTAAACAAGATACGAAAAGCAAATGTATCAGTACAGTTGACAAAGTTACATAAATATTTCAGTTTCTTGTTTTTGTTACAGCCTCTTTCGACTACCTCATTAAAATTCTTCTGTGTGCACTGACACAGCGTCTTCTAAAGCACTTAAAATGTTAAAATACTACAGTAGTCGTTTTGGCCTATTATAGCAAGTTTCTTCAGGGAAAGACTAGATTGGTGGGTAACGTGTGCTTCAATGTATTGATTTAACAAAACAAAACACGTCAGATTTCTTTGATTCTTTTGGGCCTGAAATACCACTGATCGGTATTAGGAGGCAGAGAGGCGATATGAAGCAGACTATTTGTGGGTTACACGGCTTGTTGTAATCGGCCTCAACAGGCCACGTTACACATGCGGACGAGTGCGCCAAACTGTCCGTTGAGCAGGTCTGTCCCGCCCTGTTCACCTGTTCGTTGACAATGAGTCCGCGGTCGGATCCGTGGTCTACGTCCGTTGGTTCGATCAACGGACCTCTACCTACTTGCCTCGACCGCTAGGAGCCAACCCACACCTCCGTCAGTGCAACCAGGTAGGGTTTGGCAAACAGTCGCCGGTATCCACTCACAGTCGCACAGGTCGGCGAGCGGGTCGGTGGACCAGTCGCGCTGTGAATGGATGCCCATTACGAATCAGCTTCTGGGGAACATGAGGAGAAATGATGCCAGTTGTACATGCAGGTTGCAGCAGTGTGCGGTTAGACCGGTGCACTTCTGCCACACGTGGTGCGTCATATCATGATCGTTGGCAGAAAGAACTCCTAGCGTCTGTAGTTGTCTCCTCTATCGATGTTGTGAAGCTGTTTCAGGATCCAGAATGAGATTTTCACTCTGCAGCGGAGTGTGCGCTGATATGAAACTGCCTAGCAGATTAAAACTGTGTGCCGTACCGAGACTGGAACTCGGGACCTTTGCCTTTCGCGGGCAACTGCTCTACCACTGAGCTACCCAACCACTTGCCCGCGAAAGGCAAAGGTCCCGAGTTCGAGTCTCGGTCCGGCACACAGTTTTAATCTACCAGGAAGTTTCATATCAGCGCACACTCCGCTGCAGAGTGAAAATCTCATTCTGGAAACACCCCGCAGGCTGTGGCTAAGCAATGTCTCCGAAATATATTTTCTTTCAGGAGTGCTAGTTCTGCAATGTTCGCAGGAGAGCTTCTGTAAAGTTTGGAAGGTGGGAGACGAGGTACTGGCAGAAAGTAAGGCTGTGAGGACGGGGCGTGAGTCGTGCTTGGGTAGCTCAGTTGGTAGAGCACTTGCCCGCGAGAGGCAAAGATCCCCTGTTTCAGGATGTCAATCGCTGCTGTTATTTTGCGGGTGTGCATCCACATCTCTTTCTCAAGTATGCAATCACGGTGGTGTTCCGTTAGTGCTGATCTGTTGTGCCGCCTCAACCGAACATAGTGCTCATGCTCTGCTACGTGAGTGCCGACAGGCCTCCCGGTTTCCTCAGTGTAGGTGTCAACGCTCTCGCAATTTATTTCACCTGCGGCGTTGAAGCCTTTTAGCGCACCCTCAGCCGACCTTACCAAATACTGGATCCAGTAGTCAGTCTGGAAAACTGACTTGATGCCCCCTCTGTGAAGCACCTTGCCCACTCGATAACTGACGCCCTGAAGGTGAGGTAAATGTACCATGGGACCTGTTCTTTTATTTCATTTTCTGTACCTGGTTTCTCCTTATTGGTTTACTGTCCTAATTAATTGCTCGGAGCAGAAGTTTTTCCGAATTAAGCTATCTAATGAATTAAAAAGACGGTATCAGTTCTGCAACTACCTCCGCATAAGCCACCAGTACAAGCCACGCGACAATTCAGTGCTACTGTCCTGCAGAAGTACTTTCAGTAATTTAAACAGACTGATGAAAAGAGCGAAATAGCAGCAAAGAACTGAAATTTGCTATTCAGAGTTATTATTTGATACCAAAAAAGATGAGGGATTCCACACAGAATAATCAGATTGATATTGCATTATTTACGCTGTTCTCTTGGCACAATCATACTAAGACCTGCTCAACAACGCGGCCAAAAAAAGAAAAATATTTAAACTGCAAAACCTTTTCGTGTATGAGATGCCGGCTTGCTAAACGCGATCAAGAATCAGAAACAACAATTAAATAAAAGGTGATCTGCCTCAGGTTGATCATAACCACAGGTGCCAGCTGCTCGTTCGATTGCCAAAGAAATCACAGTATTGCAGTATAGCTCGCCAGGTTGTAAACTAAAGAAACAGATTACCTCGTATTCTGGAGTCCACGTATAGATAATACGTTCTGTTCCTAGCACCACTGCATGAGTACTAACCATAGGCTACTTTTAGGTATCGCTCTGCATCTTTCGCAGTGTAATACAATGCACCCTCGATAAAAATCACACTTTATCACACGTAAACAGTACAACTTGACTCCAGAAAAGCCTAAACGAAATAGATTGGAGTAGAACGCCTTGTTCAAAAATGTTCAAATGTGTGTGAAATCTTATGGGACTTAACTGCTAAGGTCATCAGTCCCTAAGCTTACACACTACTTAACCTAAATTATGCTAAGGACAAACACACACACCCATGCCCGAGGGAGGACTCGAACGTCCGCCAGGACCAGCCGCACAGTCCATGACTGCAGCGCCTCAGACCGCTTGGCTAATCCCGCGCGGCAGAACGCCTTGTCTTCCTTCAAATATGCAAGACTATATGGCGTAATGGCTTTCTCATTTCTTTGGTAGAATATTACTCTTTTCATAATAATAAAATATAGCATACTCAAGAAGGGCTCAGCCTTTACATGACCGATTTACATCCCTAAGTATTTGACAATGAAGAATTATTAAGCACAATATACTTTTACATTCGTTTGATGAAATCTCTCTCCCCACAATCATCTTTAATTAATCATATTAGAGATCAACAACACACGCAAATGTAAATGTAGCGCTGTTCTGTTACAATTCTAGCTTCTCCTTCCCCAGCTTGTGCTTCGTCTCTTAGTTAATCGTACGCCTACGGACTTAAGAATGTAATCTTATTTTCCGATGATCGTAAATCTGAGGGTGTATTGTTTGTGAAAGTTGTACTGAAAGAATGACATGACACTGCTTATTTTCTTTTTATGAATGGACAATATATAATCAATACACCACACTAGGATACCAACTTAATTCGTAACTCCTTCATTGTGGGAATGATTCGTGTTTAATTTTAGGGAGAAATTTCTTGGCAGGGCTCTTCAGCGGAGTAATCATGGAAAGTGGGGTAGCGACGACCCCTTGGGCGCTGACGGACAAACCCCGCGAGAGGGCGTACCGCATGGCGGAGGCGCTAGGGTTCCAGGCGCAGGGCGGCAACCACACTGACGACGACGACGCGCGGCTGGCCGCCTTCCTTCGCTCTGTGAACTACTCCGACCTCGCCACTGACGATTCTGTGGCACTCTCGCATTTCGTAAGTGCGCCAATTGACTATGTTTTATCTACTATTTCAACAGCGAGCTGCGGTTGAAATACCTGCTCAAGCAAATACAAAGTTCCTGAACATGTTACGCAGGACGTCCGAAAGAATGGCATCATGGATGAGGAGAAAATATTAGTAGCAGTTTAATAATAACAGGTATACTATTCACTGAAATGCCTTACAGACCTCCTGTGTGTCTGCCCCTAAGTAATCTTGGAGGAGGTTCCCTTTCTTTTTGTTTCTCTCTTGTGTACATTCTAACCCATATTCTGTGGGAGACCTCTTTTTCCATATATCATGGAGTTTTGAAGAGAGTTATGACTCTTAGAAATTGGAAGAGGTAGCCTTTCTAAGTTTTAGAACCACAGTGTGTGTTATGTCAGACGAAATCCCTCTGAGATTTATTTCATGACCCTGTACGTTAATTAAGCACGCAAGGGAACTAATGCGAAGACTTCGACACAATCACAGCGACGATGTTTTTTATATCATTGTCAACCAATTCCTAACGGAATAATCCAGTCATTGTTGGTTTAACAAGGAATGCAGCGAGACGGCCGACCATCAGCGCGTAAAAGTGATTCGCATTCTTTAATACGAACATTTATTACGAAGAAAACCCTTTGCACCTATAGTGTTCTGTGTAATTCTGAGTGCATTGTGCATTCGAACATGGGCAAATCGTTGGTGGTCGTATGGTGGTTGCTTCCGTAACCAAGACAGCCAAAGTGGTTGGCATTTCAAAAGGCACCGCATCGAAGATTTCTATACCATACAGGGAAAGCACAAACCGGACGAGAGTGTGTGTTGAATGAGAGTGACGGGTGGTCATTGAAGAGGACTGTAACGAGAAACAGAAGACGACAGCTGCAAAAGTCACTACAGAACTGAATGTCACCCTGTCAGCACAAAAGCAACACGAATGGAGCGCCGTAAGCACAGACTTGCAGGGAAAGCTAGACTTCCAAAACCACTCATCTGTAGTGCAAATACCTGTAAAAAGAAACGTGCTGCCAAAGCCATAAAATCTAGGTTATGAAGAAATGGAAGAATGTCATCTGTTCGGATGAGTCTTGTTTCACAGTGTGTCCAACTTCTGGCCGAGTTAACGTCCCAAGAATGAAATCGGGGTCCATAAGAAGAATGGAAGCAAGATAGTCGCAAACTAATGAGGCTCGATGGCTTAATGTGAATCAATTTGTTGTTTCTTGGATGTGGCAACATTATTTATAGAGACCGAAACAGTATCCCAAAGACCAGGTCAGGGCCGACCACGTGTGATATCAGAGAGACAGGACCGCTATTCGGATTTAAGTGCACGAGGGTACCGCGTTAGAACTGCACGGCAACTGGAATATGACCTCCCAGTATCCACTTCACGTGTTGTATCGAGACAAACGTTGTCCAGAAGGCTTCAGCAGAGTAGCCTTTATTGTCGTAGATCTGCTGCAGGTTTACCTCTGATGCTTCTTTACACAAGTAAACGCCTAGAGTGGAGACGACAACACGCGACCTGGGCGGTCGAAATTAGGCCAATGTTCTTTTCACAGATGAGTCCCGATTTGATCTGGAGAGTGATTTTCGACGCATTCGCATGTGGAGGGGACGTGGAACACGATTTCGGGACCCAAACATTATCGAAAGAGATCGATGTCGAGGAGGGTCCCTAATGTTGTGGGCAGGGATTATGTTGATCACATAAACACCTCTTTATGAAATTGTATGGGTGAATCGGTAAACTTTAACTGTTGTCAGGTATCGCGACGTGACCCTGGGACCTCATGTGAGGTTGTTGCCAGGTGGCGCGGGCCCAGACTTCGTATTGATGGACAATAATGATCGACCTCATAAAGCAAGAGCGGTTGATGTTTTCTTGAAAACGGAAGATACTGCACGCGTGGCGTGGCCTGATAGCTGTCCCAATTTCATTTCCATAGAGCATGTCTGCGGTGCACTAAGAAGACGGGTTGCATCACTTTAACATCCACCAACTACTCTCCAAGACTTGCGGACAGCTCTCCAGGAAGAATTGGCGTTATTGCCTCAACATGAGGTTAATGATCTCATTCACAGCATGCCCCGTCGTTGTCAGGCCTGTATTTCTGCCAGAGGGGGTCACACCCCATACTGAGCACATTAACCGGTTGTCGGAATGTGTGTGCAAATCTGTTAAGTTGGATAAAATGAAGAACATTATTGTCTACCATTATGCATATTGCAGTTGTTCACGTTGTGTATTCTTTACATTTTTTCAACTTTACTATCACCTGTTTTCCTGAATGCACATCAGGCACTTATAAGGAACAAAAGGCGCACAAAAGAGAAAAATTATCCTCTAAAATACTCTGAGATCTATTGATATCAACGGGATAATCCGCAGTTATTTTGGGAGTGTACTTATATGTCGATGGCTATGTATGTGTTACTATCCTGCTAGGAATTGGTTGGTATTAATTATCTTTATTCACTATAAAAATTGCATTTGAATACAGTATTAGTAATCAGTATAAAATTACAGTATTAGATATGTCAGTTACGGTTTGTAATTAAAGTAATTCGTAACTGATTTTATTTCAAAAATTTTTATTTATTTTCTAAATTTATTTCCGTGTTTAGAAAACCTATTCTCAATCAGTTAATGTCTTTCCATTAGACACTAAGATTGATCAGAAAACAATAATAAAATAACTGTTTTAATAACTAACTCGGAGCACATAACCTGGGTAATAGTTGTTGTTTTGAAACAGACAAAACAGACGCAGAGGGCACTGTTGTTCACAGTTTAGTAAATTTCATTACCTGATGGTGTCCATTTGGTGTGTAGTCTCCGCTGTAGAGTGATAGTCTGATTCCAGATTGGGCTGTAGGGTGACATCCAAACTGCTCGTGGGGAAAAGCAGTCTTTGTAAGTGTCGGCTGCATGTGTCGCAGTGACCAGGTCAGACTCCACCAGGCATCTACCGCCAACGACTGCACTTGACTTCCACACCAATTTTCTCTACTTTTGAACAACTGCAACTGCTTATAGAATACATTATCCAAATGTCGCCTCAGTTGTATATGTTTTATTACACCTCATCCGACTTCAGATACAAAGGTCCCTTTTCGAGTTGTATCTGAAGAAAGTTCTGAAATTAGATGGGGTACAATAAAAGTTATGCTGTTAAGGCGAAATTTTTTATAACATGAAGACTGTCATTGCTTACGCCTGTGACTAAGATACTTCCCAGCTAATGTTCATATGCCTCAGATTATACATATTAGCCAAGCGTCTCCAGCAGAAGTTATTACCTGCTTCTATTTTCCTTTACATGTTACTGGGACGCCCAGATCCTTCGACCTACCGATCAAATTATTATTACATGCCAAAAGATACACTTACTCATCAAAAACGGTGATTTCTAAAAGTCTTCATGTCGCGAGTAATTCATACTTACTCTGATATCTGTTAACTCCATGTATAATGCTAGTAAAAGGGCATATATTATCTTGTCCTCAGGCTGTATGTTGCTACTATAAAACCATTATATGTCGTCCTTTCCACTATAAATTGGTGCTGAGGGGGAGATAATCCTGAAATATCACTGTCTGGAGACTAGCTTCCTCTCCTTCAGGATCGTCTCATGCAACCAACGTTTAACTTGTAACCTAATTCTTGTAGTGCCGAACTACTATGCATGTACTTTTCTCTTTTCATTTTAATTTAGAAAACTTGTGGTCCAAGTGATAATTTGTGTATAGTTGTGATGAAACATTCTTATTTAGAGGTACGACATGCTAGCACCTCTTGCACCATTAACGCAATGTTCCCTGTGCAGGAGAAGCGCTGCCCGGTGCACCTGGCTTTCGTCCCCGCCGTGGAGCCTCCATCGGACTCTGCAGTGATCATCGAGCCTCCAGCAGACGTCCTCAGAGCTGGCAGCTACAACCAGGTCCCCATCATTCTTGGCGTCACTTCTGGAGAAGGTTTCGTGGTATATCTCTGTACGTAACAAAATATTTGAATTCCCTTGCTTCACAGCCAACGCTTGCAATCACATGTGACTGACTATAAATTTTTTAGTACACTGCCGTTTGTGAAAAGTGCAACACCGAGAAGGAATTACCGATTAGCGCCACGCTTGGTGGAAGTGCCGACGGGTGTGGAAGCAGAACGTGATACTTTTTGCACCGAGATAGGGTACACGTAGGCCGAGCAGAGCCATCTCGTGTCGGTCCGACAGGGTCAGTGTTGCGCCTAGTGTAGTCGGTGCAGAGCTGTCACACAAGTTGCAAACAATACAGTGAGTGCCAGTATGCCTCGTCCACTTCGAAGGGAGCTATGTCGGCATGTGAGCGAGTTCGAACGGGGCAGAATGACTGGTCTCCGGGAAACGGGGTTGTCATACCGTGACATTTCGGCTCGCACAGGGCAGGCTGCTACGACAGCGATGCGTGTGTGGAAACAGTGGATAGAGAAAGGTCGTACGCAGCTACGAGCGGGAACTGGACCACGGAACATGACCACAGCACGGGATGACCATCATCTTGTCCGCATGGCCATTACGGACCGTACAGCGTCATCCACAGTGTTGGTTCGTCGCTGGAGCACTACAACAGGTGTGAACTTGTCTGCATCGACTGTCCGTCGTCTTCTGCTGCAGGCTGGACTGGTTGCTTGCATGCCATTACGTCGGCTTCCATTGTCCAGAAACCACAAGCTCCTCCGACTGCAATAGACACGTGAACACCGTCACTGGATTGCTGAATGGTAACATGTACTCTTTTCGGATGCGTCCCGCTTCAACGTATCCTACAGCGATGGCCGCATACGTGTCCGGCGGTACCGTGGTGAGCGCAACCTGGAGGGCTGAATTGTGGGGTGGCATAGCAGACAAACTCCAAGTGTGATGGTTTGGGGAGCCATGGCTACAACAACCGATCTCGCTTCGTACGTATTGCTGGCGCTTTGAACAGCAACCGGTACCTAACGGAGGTTGTGGAGCCTAAGGTACTCCCCCTGCTTCAGGCATCTCCGCAGGCCACATGTCAAGAGGACAATGCCCGGTCACATATTGCGAAGAATGTACGGGCCTTCTTCGAAGAGCGACGGTTACCATTGCTTCCCTGGCCTGCACGTTCGCCAGACATGTCGACCATCGAACATGTCTGGGATATGGTTGGTCGGCACCTAGTGCGTCACGGTCCTCCAGTAACTGGGGTTGTGGGCTCGGATACAAACTGCGTGGAGGGAAATCCCTCAGGAACGTACTCAGAACCTTATTGATTCAATGCCACGGCGTATAGCAGTTGTAATTGCACCGCATGGTGGCCACGCGACATAATGAATAGTAGGGCTCAAACGACATGTACAGATTTGAAAAGGTAGTCATTCGTTACTTGTCATGTACGTAACTTGTGGTATTAAATTAAGTGAATTCATGTGTTTCCTTCTTGGTGTTACAATTTCCACAAACGGTAATGTATTTGTATTCATTGTAGTTCCACGTGTCCTCACGGGTACTCAGATAACTAGTTCTGCGTATTTGGTTGAAACACTCCATTCACAAGATCGTGGGCGCACAGTACATTCCAGAAAATATCTTAGACGCTGTTTCATTTGAAATAAAGAAAATATGCAGTCTAAGTCAGAAACTGCGCTGTAGCTCGAATAAATTAACTTCCTGATTCACAGATGACAGTGGACGTGGTCCCTGTCGCTGGCTGGGGGACAGCATGGTACTTGCCCATGCAATGTCGATGACAGCTCGCACTGCAAGTGAAACAGAACACGCACTTCGAAATTGTTGTCTCCGTAATCATCAGTATTCGGGAGGGCATTGAGGGTTTTAGCAGTAGGAGCAACTGATTTAGTCACTTTGAAGGATAAATCAACACCATAACTACACGCTTAAGGACGAATTACACCCATTAGATCAGTGCTCATCCTCGTATATTAAATTCAATGAAGTAACAAATTTCATAACAAAGCATGAAAAGAACTGAATGTAGAGGCTAAAACTCAAATTTTTAATGAGGAGGATCCACTACTAATGTAGTTATTCACATACTTTCATCTGTGGGCCAGTAAAACTGTTGTCAGAATTTCACTAAACAATAAGTTGCTCGGAGTGTTTTCCACAACATTTTCATTATCGCTTCCTTTGTGGGTTCCATATCATCATGCCACTCTCATCGTGAACTTCTGTTTACAGCATGTCTTTGTAACAGTACTACTTCTGCCAGAGTACATTTTTATTGTTCTTTATTTCGTATCACTAATTTGAGTTTATTGCATTTCAAATTTTAATAACGCTTCCTGTGTTTTGGAGGTAACTGTAAGCCTCTTACGAAGGATAATAGAACGTTGAGAGGCATTGGCTATTGCCAATACTAAAAGTGGGCAACCTGTTCAAAACATAGCCTGCAAGCCATTGTTCTGTGGCTGCCGATTTCCATTTATTTGAACTATACATTATTTTCCACGAAAACCATCAGGGAGAGCCATCAGTTTCTTGCCTTCTCAACGAAGCGATTTGGTGCCAGTTACTACTTTATTTTGTGGAAGATTTTGGCGTCTGTTATGTAACTGTAATCACCAGTTCACGAGTTATCAAATACCGTTAGAAACATTATGTACGTCGTTAAGAATAAAAATTACTGTCTAGGTAAATGAAAGCAAAATATCTAATATTAACTCTGCAACAAAATGCACCCACTTTGGCGCGGCGTAGTTTACCAACAACCTCATTACGCTATCTAAAACCGATTGTGAAATTATGGGAGCTTTGTGACTTCTAGAATGACTAGGAATGATTTCACAAATGGGAAATGGGAGCTGGAGGAGGGGGGGGGGGGGGGGTGGACAAAAGTGAAATACAAAACAAATCGAGCTTGTTTTTTTCTTTCTTTTTCTTCTTCTTCTCTCTCAAGCATTAGACCAGTTGGTCTTTTGCGACTTCTTGCTCTACCCATTTTCTCTTGGATCTGCCAATGTCCACTCTTCCTTAAAGGATGTACTGTAGAAGTCGTTTTGGTGTACGTTCATTGTGCAGCCTTTCTATATATTCTTTCCATCCTTTTCTGTATTCATTGATCTGTTCATTTAAGTCGTAAGTCCCTACATCCTTTCCAATTATGTCTTTATTTCATTTGTCTCTTCTTATCAATCCCTGTACTGTTGTCAAAAATCAAATCTCAGCTGCTTTGAGTCTACTATTTCTAGGGTTCATACTCTTACTCTCACACTTGCTTCTTCAACGTAGTCCACGTGGAACTGCTACAACTTTGAACAATTATAGCATGGTGTCCTTTCGAACGTTTCACCTGAGCGATTGTTTGACGGTGTCACACACTATATTGAATCTCCCAACCTTTTTTTCAACATCGACTTCGCCTTTATATGTCACAGCCCAAGATACTGAAGTTGTTAGCTTGTCTAATTGTCTTGTTTCTAATATGAATTAAAGTCTTAAGGGTTGTGAGCCACGGTATGCCATGGACTTCATTTTATCTATCGACATGCTTAATTTATGTTGCATTGCTATTTTACATAGTTTATACACCGCTCTCTCAAGTTGTCTTCGTTGTTCGCAGCTAGAATCTGGTCATCAGCAAACATAAGAGTTTTGATAAAATCTCTTCCTTTGAAGCTCTCCTCTATATTAACTTTCATAATTCGTTGTTTCTGTTCCCTCATAACGTCGTCTAAACACAAATTATGAATAAAAAGTATCAGCGAAATACATAACCATTGTCCAATCCCTTTATTAATATTTCTACGGGCGATGTTTCCAGATTCTAGCTTTACAGTTATTTGTGTTCCTCTGCATATACTTCGCGTAACTTCGGTCAATTGTAGTGGTATTTCACCTTTTTCCGTATTATTCTCTAGTATCTCGATCCTACAATTTTGACTGCCTGCCAGAAGGCGTGGACGTTGACGACAGCCGATTTGGTTTTTCTCTCTGGTCTGGGAGTGGTATTTCACCGTGTGGTCTGCGTTGTCAGTCGTCCCTGTTGTGTGTGTGTGTGTGTGTGTGTGTGTGTGTGTGTGTGTGTGTGCGTGTGTGTGCCTTGTACCGGCGATTTCCGGTTGACGCCGGTCTCGACCCATTCCGGTCACAAGATAATCCATATTTTTCCTCTGTGCACAGTAGCAAAAGCTTTACTGTAGTCTATAAAGACTATGTGGGTTTTTAAAATGTATTCTATTTTTTTCTGTTATTTTATTAAGGAAAAGATGATAGCAAAATTTTTTTTTCGAAAACTTGATATTTCTTCAAGTAATATGCCGTCTACGATTTTTCTAATTCTATTTACTATTATCTTCGCATATTTCTTGTATACCGTATTTAAGAGATTTATACCTTTATAATTTCCATAGTCTGTCCTCCATCGCCCTTTTAAAAATGGGTATTGCCATAGCTTTTTCTAGTACATTATTATGTTTTTTCACTACTAGCATTTGTTTAAAAAGTCAAGTAGCTTATCCTAATGGTAGGTATTCATAAAGTTCCATGTCTAAATAGTCCGTTCCAGGAGCCTTTCAGTTTTTACAGTTTTGTAAGGCCATCTTGAGGTTCCTTAAATTCTGTGTTATCAATTTTCGAAAGACATCTGCTCTTTTCTTCTACTGTCTCATTTTGTTGTTCTTCCTCACACACATATTTTTACAGAACTTCATCCACTCATTTACATGTGCACTCTTTTACAGATTCCCCTACGCGCTTTACATTTCCTTCGCTGTTAGTGCTACGTCTCTGAGTAATTATTGCACGTTGACGTCGAACGTAGGCTGTGGTCTCATTAATGTAACTGGAATATGTATTAGGAAGTCTTTGTCCGGGGGTATTTGTCTGGAATGCAGCCACGTTGACGTTACAGCTTGCATAGATCACGGTCGGGAAGCCCGCGTCACCAGCCAACCTTGCGTCCACTGTTGTCGTTGGACGTACCACACTCGGAGGGCCTAACTTTACTGCTTTCGCACCATGGGGATCAGCAACGATGGGCACTGTGCTGACAATCCTTGTGCTCCAGATGTCAGTGGATTTTTAAGTGTGGTTACTTGTCCTGCTGCAAGTAATCTTAATCCCTCTGTCAGTGTACGTGACGTCGGTGTGTAACCCTGACGGCCTAGCAAACAAAATGTCTGCCATCCCGGGCGCTAGTCGGGAGGCCGTTGAACTACCCCTGAATCCAACGAATCAATAGATGCATGAAAGTCGTATGATTCCGACACGTTGTTATAGATGTTTCTCCTTCTTTCACGAGGCATAACATGACCTTTTTACAAAGAACCAACATTTAAATGGGACCGTGACCGCTTAATTTTCCCTTAATGCAGAATGTAAATGACGAAACTAAACCTATTTTTGGCATTTGCAGTGAAATAGTAATCTTATGCATACCCAAGCTCGAAGTAAACTTGTTCCCAGATTTACCTTTGCAGCATGCCGGCTTTTTGGTGTTCCAATTGCAATGACCAGTACTACACTGAATTACCAAACAAACATGGATCTAAAAAAATTAAGCATAGACAGTTTTAGCACAGCATTATACAATACTAAAGAACCTTACAGAGCTTAACAACTGCTAAATATCTATGGGTATTGGATATATATCACAAAAATCCGCCTCGCGGGGTAGCCGCGCGGTCTAGGGCGCCTTGTCACGTTAGTTAGATTAAGTAGTGTAAGCATAGGGACACTCAGCAGTTTGTTCCCATAGGAACGTATCAACATAAAACTCCTTCTCCCCTTATCTCTCCCCACTTACTCTTGGCCCCGTCTGTTTGTCCATCTTCTCCTCCACCTTCTCTCTCTCTCTGTTCATCATCTACTACCTCCTCTCTCTGTCCACCTCCTTCTCCACCTCTCTATTTCCAATACCTCACCCCCCCCCCCTCCCTCTGTCCTCTTGTTCCACTCTATGACCTTTACCCTTGTTGATTGTTATTGCAAACGAAATCTTGATTTAGTGTTAAGCTCGCTTAAAATCAGTGGTAAATCGGTTGGGGTCATTGATATACCGGGTATGAGAGACTTCTCCTGGTGCTGGGTCTACGAGGATAGTAGCCTCAATGGCAGTATTTCACATAGTTGTAGTCTGCGAAGGGGTGAATTACAATGGTGGTGGTGGTTAGCGTTTAACGTTCCGTCGACAACGAGGTCATTAGAGACGGAGCGCAAGCTCGGGTTAGGGAAGGATTGGGAAGGAAATCGGCCGTGCCCTTTCAAAGGAACTATCCCGACATTTGCCTGAAACGATTTAGGGAAATCACGGAAAACCTAAATCAGGATGGCCGGAGACGGGATTGAACCGTCGTCCTCCCGAATGCGAGTCCAGTGTGCTAACCACTGCGCCACCTCGCTCGGTGAATTACAATGCATCGGACGATTCAGATTCCGTAATAGTATTTTAGTAATAGGCCGATAAGCTAAAAATACAGTTTTCCTATTTTCCGTGTAACCGACGGCAAGGAAGAAAACATAACAGCACATTGTTGTGTATATAATTTTTGTTTGAAAATATGTGCAAGGAGAAATAATGTCAACATGGGAGAAAAAGTTTGTGTAATGGTTTACATGTTCTTCTATCGTGGTTAAAAATCACTGCGAAAAAGAAATCGGAACCGCGTTATTTTTACAGCACAGCGTTTTCTATGTCTCAGTCGGTTATAACAGAGAACTTGTACATTACTGCTTAAAAACTATATGGCCTACGTCCGTCTTAATGTTTAGAACAGTATAGTGTAAAAATCTGAAGTAATTCGGTCAATACCTTCTTGAGGTATTTCTTAACGAAGTTTCCCCTTTACACACTGAGCGCCAAAGGAACTGGTACAGGAATGCGTATTCAATACAGAGGCAAGTAAACAAGCAGAACTCGGCGCTGCGATCGGCAACGCCTATATAAGACAACAAGTGTCTGGCGCAGTTGTTATTATGCTCCAGTCATACTGTGCCTTGTGTTCTTTTAATTGTCGCAGTGTGTGGCTTTTGTGTATGCTACTTTTAAACAGTTTTTTATCTCCATTTTACAGTCGCCCCTTTTTTTGTCTATTGCCTTCCATGATGTTCCCTTTTTATAATATCTATGTTCACCATATTCTCTCCTTTGTTATTTTTAAATGTCTTCTATTGTTTTTTCTATGTCTTTCGGCTGAAGAGCAGCGCATATGCTGCTGCCAGCCCGCCCCGATGGGGAATTGAAATACAATAAAGAAAAAATAATGGCGCAGTTGTCAGATCGGTCATTGCTGCTATAATGGCAGGTTATCACGATTTAAGTGTGTTTGAACGTGGTGTTATAGTTGGTGCACGAGCGACGGGACACAGCAAAATGGTTCAAATGGCTCTGAGCACTATGGGACTCAAATGCTGTGGTCATAAGTCCCCTAGAACTTAGAACTACTTAAACCTAACTAACCTAAGGACATCACACACATCCATGCCCAAGGCAGGATTCGAACCTGCGACCGTAGTGGTCGTGCGGTTCCAGACTGTAGCGCCTTTAACCGCTCGGCCACTTCGGCTGGCGGGACACAGCATCTCCGAGGTAGCGACGAAGTGGGGATTTTCTCGAACGACTATTTCACGAGTGTAACGTGAACATCAGGAATCCGGTGAAACTTCAAATCTCCGACATCGCTGCGGCCGGAAAAAGATCCTGCAAGAAAGAAACCAACGACGACTAAAGAAAATCGTTCAACGCGGCAGAAGTGCAACACTTCCGCAAATTGCTGCAGATTTCAGTGCTGGATCAGCGACAAGTGTCAGCATGCTGTGGGCGAGTGGTTCTCGACGATTCAGTCTGCGCTACTGCTGCAGTCCCAGGTTCGAATCCTGCCTCGGGCATGGATGTGTGTGATGTCCTTAGGTTCGTTAGGTTTAAGTAGTTCTAAGTCTAGGGGACTGATGATCTCAGATGTTAAGTCCCATAGAGCTCAGAGCCATTTGAACCGTTTTGTCAGCGTGCTAACCTTTCAAATTCATGGATATGGCTTTCGGAGCCGAAGACCCACTGGTGAATGCTTGATGACTGTACGGGACAAAGCTTTACGCCTCGCTTGGGCCCGTCAACACCGGAATTGGACTGTTGATGACTGGAAACATGTTGCCTGGACGGACGAGTCTAGTTTCAAATTGTATCGAGCGGATGGACGTGTACGGCTATGGAGACAAACTCATCAATCCACGGACCCTGCACGGCAGCAGGGGACTGTTCAAGCTGGTGGAGGCTCTGCAATGATGTGGGGTGTGTGCAGTTGGAGTGATATGGGACTCCTGATACTTCTAGATACGACTCTGACAGGTGCCACGTGCGTAAGCATCCTTTATGATCATCTGCATCCATCTACGTCCATTGTGCATTTCCACGGACTTGCGCATTCCAGCAGGACAATGCGTCACCCCACACGTCCAGAATTGCTACAGAGTTGCTCCAGGAACACTCTTCTGAGTTTAAACACTTCCACTGGCCACCAAACTCCCCAGACATGAAGATTATTGAGCATATCTGGGATGCCTCGCAACGTGCTGTTCAGAACAAATCTCCACCTCCTCGTACTCTTACGGATTTATGGACAGCACTGCAGGATTCATGGTGTCTGTTCCCTCCAGCACTGCCTCAGACATTAGTCCAGTCCATGCCACGTCGTGTTGCGGCTCTTCTGCGTGCTCGCGGGGGCCCTATACGATATTAGGTAGGTATACTAGTTTCTTTGGCTCTTTAGTGTACATTATATATATGGTTATATCTTGGTGTACTGACACATACGTAGTCTATTTCGGACGGAATGTGATTAGAGTATCGTGTAAAAATCTAAAGTAAATCGGTCAAGTACATTTCGAGACTTTTGGTGACAACACTAAACAACGAGCTGGCTTTATGGAGAAGTATACATAAGTATAGCCTCTAGCTGGGATATTACTCAATATGTGTGCCTACCCGCTGTATGCAGACCAGAAACCTGCTGTGAACATCGACTTATAAATACTGCATACCAGGACGTTCTACTAAATGACTGAAATCTTGGTGTAAATTTCATTAGCCTCTGCTAGAAGCTTTAATCTGGACCTGCAGCGCTATCGTTCATGGAATGTCTGGCTGTTGCTGGAGAGCTGTGCGTGTGTTGCAGCGGCGGGACTGCTGACGGAAGTGGGGATCGCCGACATGAAGGAGAACTTCACGGCGCTGGTCGGCTCCCAGCTGCCGCTCCCCACGGAGGAACAGCGAACTCGTGCGGCGCAACAGCTGGAGCAATTCTACTTTGGGGACGACGGCTTCTCCACAGACGACATGCAAGCCGTTGTTGATGTAAGCATAAGTAAGGCATTCTGCTGTGTCAAAGAATACTAGCTAAATCATATCGAGTTGGCTCCACATTGGGTTCCCTATAATACTCCAAAGCTGAATTGGGAGCCACACCCGGTTTGCCTAAAAGCAAGTATCCATGATCGAGTCTCTGTTAGTGTCTCAGTTATGACGCAAATATTGGTGGTTCAGTCGTGAGGCTTTAGGTCTCCTGAAATGAAGATACTGTAGATTTCTCGTTGAGTATTAATTAATTCGTTTGTGGTGAAGTATAACAGAGGTGGGCGGGGGGTGTTGATGAGACACCTTTCATATCATTCCTCTTTAACTCCGATGTATTGACGGAGTCTCATGACACTAGAATACTTCTACTTTCTTTATTTCGCAGTATTTAAAATGTGATGTGAGGCAATGCTATGGGAAATTTCCTACACGTGTATTCTTGTTTAGGAGTCTACACGACTTTTATTACCAAAGGGTTATGATACTTCTAGGTTTACTTGACTGTCTAGCACCAAATTTTCTCATACTTTCGGCGTTTTCTTGCTTGCAATTTTTTTCAAAACAAAAATTCTAGCTATTCTAGAGACAATAATCCTTCCCTATCGTAGTTAGTCACGTGCTGGTAGTAGAAGACAAGCGTCAGGGACGTCAAAACATATAACATATAACGTACTGAGTAGGAATGATCTTTCTCCTAAAAGGTACTCTTTAACGCTTTTCAAGTGGAATAAAACTATTCTGATTAATAATATTTTCTTAATCTGGAGAACCTGTGACAGAAACAGGTAATCTGTATTTGAATGTAGATATATCGATCACTAGATTCAGACACCACTGTAGTATCGTGCAAACTTCGGTTACACGATAAATCAGTCTAATCTAAAAGCCGTAAATTCAACTAAATACCTAGGTATTACAATTACGAAAAACTAAAATTGGAAAGAACACATAGAAAATGTTGTCGGGAAGACTAACCAAAGGCTGTGGTTTATTGGCAGGACACTTAGAAAATGTAGCAGACCTACTAAGGAGACCGCCGGCCGCGGTGGCCGTGCGGTTCTAGGCGCTGCAGTCCGGAACCGCGGGACTGCTACGGTCGCAGGTTCGAATCCTGCCTCGGGCATGGATGTGTGTGATGTCCTTAGGTTAGTTAGGTTTAAGTAGTTCTAAGTTCTAGGGGACTGATGACCTAAGATGTTAAGTCCCATAGTGCTCAGAGCCATTTACTAAGGAAACTGCCTACACAACGCTTGTCCGTCCTCTTTTAGAATATTGCTGCGCGGTATGGATCCTTACCAGATAGGACTGACGGAGTACATCGAAAAAGCTCGAAGAAAGGCAGCACGTTTTGTATTATCGTGAAATATGGGAGAGAGTGTCACAGAAATGATACAGGATTTGGGCTGGAAATCATTAAAAGAAAGGCGTTTTTCGTTACGACGGAATCTTCTCACGAAATTCCAATCACCAACTTTCTCCTCCGAATGCGAAAATAGTTTGTTGACACCGATCTACATAGGGAGAAACGATCATCATGATAAAATAATGGAAATAAGAGCTCGTACGGAAAGATATAGGTGTTCATTCTTTCCGCGCGCTATACAAGATTAGAATAATAGAGAAATGTGAAGATGGTTAGATGAACCCTCTTAAGGCACTTAAATGTGATTTGCAGAGTATCCATGTAGATGTATCAGTATTTGCTGCTCCATGTCCTCCTACCTGCGCAATTCAAGAAAAATAAATTGCGATAAGCGATTCCGGTGAAGAATTACTGCTTATGTTAAAGCTTGCCACATTTTATGCACCGGTAGCCGTTAGTTTGTAATTGTGATGGTCCACACATTCGCTGAAGACCTTGCCAATCATCGTCGAACGTGCAATAGAGTCAGCAAAATTCAGCATCGAACAGCCGATGGACCTCACTCACAGTCGTCATTTACTTCTGAAATGAAACGACATTGCATTAATTCTGTGAGAGAATAGAAGTTGCTCGGTATTCAGTCTGTGTTATTTCAATTAAAATTGACGTTTTTGACAGCTGCCTTCGACGGAAGACAAACTTCTGACCATATCAGGGATAAAGGCAGGTACGAGGTAGTTTACAACAGTGAAATCAACGCTCAGCCCATAGACTGATTCATTCCCTTCTGCCTGTGTAATCTATGTGAATCCTTTGGCCAAGTGGTAAACAGCACTAATAGCTTACTGAAATATTCCTTTGATACTTCTAGCTACCAGAAGTTTTATTACAACAGAACAGTGCAGCAAACCAGACGAGTATGGGGTTCACAGGACTACCATCTTTAAGATCACATAATTACAATCCTCAAACCGCTGTTTCTCTAATAATGTTGTTATCAGGGGAAACATAGGGAAAAAATACGGAAGTTTGGTGGGAGATATGACAAGGACAGCCCTCTACAACGTTAATCTGTATGTGCTGACGCACTTGGCAGATGTCACCATTTATTTTTACAGGGTAATTGTTTATTTGCAGCTGTTTTCAGATCTCTATTTCATTCAACCAGCGAATTCCTTCTCTACGGCAGTGGTGAACTCCAGCAGTATACCTGTACACTTCTATTACTTCGACTACAACGGCCCTGGCTACACGAAATACGGTAAGACTGCACCATTAGGCGTTGCTTCCATCTACAGATCACAGTTTCTGAAAAACGTGATCACAAATTTATAAATAAAATTAGTTAAAACACTATAGTGTTTCCCCTACAATTTTATTTCGTAGGACTACTACTTCTATGCACAATCTCACCACACTTGACAAAAACCCAGTTACTGAATAATGTTGTTTCCTTTATTGGTTAATATTACGATCTGACTGATTTTCTCAAACAGCGGCGAATTACACGACATAAACAAGTACGCCAATTTTGTTTCTTCACCACACATACAGGAAGATAGCACAGATTTAATACACGTATGTCAGCCAATAACCTTCACACACATACGCATTTATCGTTAAAAATTACATATAGACGCTTCACTTAAGGTAGCAGGGAGCTATAACCGAGGAAGAGAAGGGTATATTCAGTGCTTCTTTCATCGACAACAGGCAACAGCAAAGTAGGAAAAACTGATGTGTTGCTCCACGACTTAGGCTATGGCACAAGAAGAATAATGAAAACCCTCACTGTAGTAACTGAATACGCACTAACCAGTTCTCTGAGCTGCGAGAGAAAATGGGGCGTCTACTGTGACGATTGTCTGGAAGATCCCCCATAAAACTGGCGACTCAAAGAAATCAATTTTACGTATAATATCTAGTTAACCTCAGTGTTAAAACATGGTAGTACTACTTTCCCTATCGCAACTTAATCCAGGACAACAGCTTGTTATCAGCACTTGCGTAGGCACAGCTGAACCCACTAAGAGAGAGAGATGACACCTCAAATGTATTAACTAAATGAAAGTACGAAACTTACTTCCAGTATGCTGGATGGCAACAAGGCAGCAACCTGAAATGATTCCATAAAACTGTAAAAAAACGTCAAGTTGCACACAAGTTTTTCTTTATTAACTAAGGACTAGTTCTGGACCTTTTCAGTCACTTTTCAAATCATCCTGTAGCAAAAAATATAAGGTGCTCGAAACTGCCTGTTGGGTTCTGTCTCGGATTCGTCGGACGACGTCAGTCTGATGATTTTTCTGACGTTTCGCCAGCATGAGTGTTTGACGTTGTCAAAGGTTCACCCTCCATTGCTGGTGGTCGACTGGAGCCGAGATCGCGGCCGCAGACTACATGTACCTGGCGCGCCAACGTCCGAGGGCTTCTTCGCGGGCGTTTCCGGTACGGTTCTCTTGCTGTCTGCGACGATCATTAGCTGCAGCGCGAGAAGCCAGGATTCGTTTACCCTGAGTCTTTCTTCTTTCTTGTTGAAGCTGTTCTCGTCTTTATCTACTTCTACAGCTTCTCTGAACAAGCGGGTGCGATAACTCTTCTCTACAGCCAGAACTTCTATGTCGATGAATTTTACTAAGCGGTCGGCCTCACACAGCGCGTGCTCTGTCACGGCCGATCTCTCCATCTGCCCCAACCTGCAATGTTGCTTATGTTCCGTGATCCTGGTGTTGATTGAGCGTCCAGTCATTCCAACATAAACTTTTCTGCACGTGCGTGGTACGCTGTACATTCCCGACATTGTAAGTGGATTCCTTTTCTCCTTTGCCAATTTGAGATACTTTCTGATCTTCTTTGTCGATTTTTAAGTAATCTTTACACCGTGTTACTGCATACGACCGATTCTGTCCGTCAATCTGGGAATGTATGGTAGAAAGGCCATAGCTGACATTGCTTTTTCCGATTTGTCACTTCGCCGAGTGTTTGGCCTGTATACGAGTACGATGCCCGTTACGTGTTTTAAGTGCAACAGAACAATTATTTTGTCACCGTAGTAATCCACAAGATTTCCGTCTTGGTCTCTAATTGATGTACCTATTTCTGAAACTATCTCACCGCAGTCGGCATGTAAATAGGCGAATCTGGTTATTGAACAATCTTATATCCAGGTTACGGCAAGCTGGAACTGATGTAACATTTGTGTGGGAGCAGCATTGTGGAATGAGCCGCCATATATGTTACAGTCAGCACATAGGACGTCAATATTATGAATATTTACTAGATGTTTTACTATTTATAAGGTTTTCTTTTTTTTCAGGAAAGACTATCTCAAAACCTAAAACTGAACCTGTATTACCATCCAGCTTAAAATCGACATACACATTACTCATCATCTCGCATCATTTGGGAATATTATTGTAACTGAAGGTTTCACATTTTTTCCATTCCTCCGCATTATTTTTGTTACCATTCTTGATGTATGACTCTGCCTCCTTCAACAAGGTGGAAGTAATGTCACCGAATTTATAAGTGGCGTTTTTATAGTAACACTGTTCAAAACTTCCAGATCACGTATCTGATTACAAAAGTTGAAGTTATTGTTTCTCGATGTAATGTTTGTTACGGAAGTGTAAACAAATAAGGATAGAAATTGAAGCAACGAATACTGTCCTTATCGAAGTTAAAGTTGAGACTTACATGTCGCCAGAGAATGTAATTCCATTACATCAATGTAAGTAAATAAACTGAGTAAGGGAATTTCATATGCAATAAGGCTGAAGACAGCTGTCATAAACGAGTTTTTACCGGACGGGCTAAACGTTACACCATGTTCGATGGCATCCGTTGAGAGACTGTCATTACTTGCTAAAAAACTTGCTAATTCATCTAGAGCGCAGAAACTTGAAATACAGGTAGCCGCACCTCTGATTTTAGGTGACTGAATCGAACTGTCGCTATACTTAATTGTCTAGTTTTTGAAATATCTCAGTATTTCCGGAGGAGGTGAAAGATTGCTGTTGTTGTTGTATATAGGGCGTATGCATAACAGAATTTCCAATTTGAAAACGCTGTTCAGAATTACGTCAGATTTGAACAGTGTGTTATTGATCCAAGAGGAAACGCCAAGGAACAATAAAAAAATTAAAGAACATTTCACCATAGGTTGTGCTATAAGCATCTTAATGTAAATGTGGCCCGCTACAAATGACAGATGAATCGCAACAGCACGGCTATGGTTTGAGTTGCACACTAAACATCCGTACTGTTCAATGTGAATCAATGCACAAGTTCTCTACTGATAGTAAGACCTTGCATCAAGGCAAATTGTACCACACTGCGGCCTTTCAAAAGTAAATTGATGGTGACCCTCAATTACGTACCCTCAGACTCAGAGTTGGAATATTAAAAGTTTTGGCTGGTTTCGTTGTCTAGGGGCTGGAATACGTAGTTGCCACATTAAAGCCAAATACTGCTGAGTGTACAGTATACAACACGAACATACACATGAATCGAATGGTCTAAGGTTCCTATCACTCGGCAATTGCGAATTTTGAATGTAACATAGAAATTTATAAATGAAAGATTGCAATTAAATAAAATCTGCAGGTACTATTTTTAACAACTTTAAATGATGCATACGATACCAGACGTATTTTTAAGAATGCCGTTTATTAGTGCAAAACACTTATTGATGTCGATGGTCCAGCAATTAAATAAAATATCAGTTGAATAACAGGGAAACAATAGATTCCTACTTCACGTAATTAGTTATGAACAACAACATAGCTCGCTAGATATTCACTTCAAAACGCATACTACATCTTCACTGCAGAAGCCACGGAAATCTCACAAGTACACAAGTCGACACTTCGAAATATTTCCATCTCCCGCGATCACGCACAAACTGCTCAACACTCTCCAAGTATTTCCTGCGACCGTCCGTCGCGCCTTCCCGTCCAGCACTCCCCATGTCCTGTGTGACCTGATGCTCCTCCCCCGCTTCCCTACAGTGTCTCCATTGATTTCGGTAGTCGCCTATCGTAGTAACGAACTTTGTGATTGACTAGAGCGCTTGCGCCTTATCTCCAAGCCAACACACACACACGAACATATTGAAACACTTACGAAATACTGGATTTACATTTAAATAACTTGAAATTAAATAAATATTCCTGTGGCTGGAGCATAAACACGCTCTATCACACCTTATTAAATACATAAACAAATCAAATAAACATATATCAAAGGAATAGAAAGAAAAGTAGGTCAGTAGCTTAATGTCTCCTTGTTTTCTAAAACACAGTAAATATTTGACCAATTTCGTCATGAATACTATATATCAGATATAAACAAAGACATACACGAATAAATATATTTATAAGCATGCTGCTACCGTTTCTTCATGTAACTGTGGAGTACCTATGGCCTGATGCGATCAATAGTAATTGGCCACTTTGAGCTCCAATAACTCATGTATTATTCAAGTTTCATACCTGTAATTCATACCAATTTAGGTTTACACTAATAGCTTTCTAAAGACACATCAACAAAATCGGATGAACCATTTAGATTTTGGAAATTCGTTACTGGGTGTTACTTGTATAATTTACAGTCAGATACTAAACTTTAAACTAATAAAGATATTGAAAATCTGATTACACCATCAGAATTTTCGTGCAAATAATGGTAACATAGATGTTTCTTTTTAAGGTATCATGATTTCTCTGATTATTATTAATTTCTACATGAACCGTGAAATGTCTGCCATAATGGTTTCACAAACGCCGCCATCTTTGGCACTTTCAGCATACAAATCTCCTTCATTGACACAAAGCCCATTTCTCGACACAGCGTCAACATGGAATTCCCAGCCACGCGATCGGTCTGGACCACGAGCTGGGGCTACCCCTCTTGCTCCGGCTAATATTCAGCACCACATGGTCACTGATGAGCCCCAGCTTGCCGAGCGGCCCATGCGCCCACGCCACCTTCGAACTTAGAATACTTTCAGGGCGCCATAACTCGCCCATTGCCTCACAACACCGAATGGTAAAAATCGGTTTTCAATTGTCCTGGGCTCAAAAACCGCACAAAATGCAAAATGACGTCAGTTCTTAATTGTTGTGGACTGGTGCAGGACATAATGAATATGCTGTCCACCATTTTCTGTCACAAATGGAAATCATGGAACAGCATATTCCACTACAGTTCGCAGTGTCTCTGGAGTCATGTTCATAATGCGTTGCCCAAAGTACGCCTTCGAGTCAGCTACATTCATAATTAGAGCACTGAACACAATGTATTTCAGATAACCCCATAGTCAGGAGTCCCACAGATTAAAATTAGGTGATTTGGATGGGCAGGTTGCAGGAAATAACGGCTGATAATTTTAGCGTTTCTGAGATCCCTGTGCAGCAGCCACTTCACTGGCTGCGCAATGTGCAAAGCAGTTCCATTTTCTATAATAATGATCTTACCCATACATACACGTTGTTGAGCGGTTGGGATCACGTTGGTGCACAAAAGACTCTCCTATCGCTTACCAGTGATGGTACAAGTAACATTATTCATCTCCTTGAAAAATTACATTCTATGATACACGATTCGGTTTAGAATCCCAGTGACTGGACTATAATTGTCTTAAGTGATGAGCCCCACTTCGAACTGAGACCCAGTGACCAACGAAGACATGTCTAGGGATGCCCCAGACAGTGATGGGACACCAACCTGACTGTTACCCAATGTACAGCCCGATAACCAGGAGTTGTAGTCAGGAGTGCCATTTCTTTTCATATCAGGACCCCTTTGGTTGTCATCCACAGTACCCTTACAGAAAAGATTTCACCAACATAATCCCGCTGGCACACGGCGAGATTTTCTACTGCTTGTCTTACTTGCCAAACCCTACCTTGGCCAGCAAGATCACTGAATCTCTCCCCAACTAAGAAAGTTCGGAGCATTATGGGCAGGACCCTCTAACCCACTCGGGATTTTGACGATCTAACACGCCAATTGGACTGGATTTGGCACGATACCCCTCAGGAGAACGTCCAACAACTGTATCAATGAATGCCAAGCCAGCTTGCATAAGTACCAGAGGTAGACCAACGCATTACTTCAAAATGGTTCAAATGGCTCTGAGCACTATGGGACTTAACATCTATGGTCATCAGTCCCCTAGAGCTTAGAACTACTTAAACCTAACTAACCTAAGGACATTACACAACACCCAGTCATCACGAGGCAGAGAAAATCCCTGACCCCGCCGGGAATCGAACCCGGGAACCCGGGCGTGGGAAGCGAGAACGCTACCGCACGACCACGAGTTGCGGACCAACGCATTACTGACTTGCTCTCAAAAAATCACCCAATTTTTCAGATATTGTAATCAATTGTTTGTGTCAACGTGTACATCATCACATCTACCGATTTTCGTCCTATTCGGATAATTCTTTTTTTTTTTTTTTCTTGGAGTCTAGGCGCATTCCAAATCACTTCAGCAATATAAACATAAATTTCTAGGACACAAGTCTGAAAATTAGAATGACATTTGATATTTCACATCTTTGAATAACGGAGATTTAATATCGCCGGATAAAGTGCTATCACATTCGACATTTAATTTCAACGATATTGCTTATGGTAAACTAAATAATACGAAGCCATATTTTTCTTTGGGTCACCATTATGGCGTGGACTGCTTTTGTATGTGCCAATAACATTTCAAAACTCTGCACCAGTTAATTAGAGACAATGCTAATGGAACTACTCTTTTCAGAGGAGAGGAACATTATTTGAATCATGCATTCAGCGATCATGTCAACTTGGATATGGCTTTTAATGCATTCCTCCAAATTTGCAGATGCGCATAGAGTGACTTAATGATTTAAGTAAAGGATATTTTCATATTATTTTCGACAGTTATATTTGTGTTAGATATCATCTGTTATGCATGAGCAGTGGTATAGGCTGAGATGACTGCTTATAATCATTCCAGATATTGATTTAGCGCTATGATTGTCAACAATTGTCTCTGTTCCACTTGACAAACGAATACTCTTAAAAGCTAGATGTTGAAGTTATGACATAAATCTCCGCAGGTAACTGAAAAGAGCAGTTGAAGCTGAGTCTGGAAAGAGCATCGGAACCTATTTTTCAGCGACCAGAGTGATTGGGGTAGGTTTTTCAGAAAGAAAACAAGACAGACAAAGATGAAGGACAGGGGTCAAAGAAAACATAGTATCTGTGAAAGCAGATGTAGAAGAAGAATATGAATTAAATGAGGAGATGGTGATACAAATGAGAAAGAGTCACAAAAGAAAATTATGGCATAGGCTTGGGGTAAACTGGCAACATAAAAACCCGTGACACGGTATAAAGCAAAATATGTGATCAAACAGCTAAGTGTGGACGGTTATTAATTCATAAGTAACTGTTGAAGGAGATGATTTCATTATATATTAAGTAAGATACTGGGGATTCAGGAGATTGCTTAATATATTGCTTAAAATTAGACTTTCTAAGAGGAGTTACTCAGCATTAGATTTTGAAAATTGTGTTAAAATACACAGGGCAGACAATGCTGATAAACAAAACAACTTCTTCTTCAGAGGCTATAAACATACCAACATCGTTAAACCTCCATTAGATAAAACTGCTTAGGAATCATTATTGACAGGTGATGACATACGTATCAGTGTGAGACAGAACGAAAATGCTCTTGGTGTTCTTGACTATAAGACATTTCCCACAGAATCACCATCACACATCAGTTTTGATGACTGGAATAATCCAAATAAATTGGTGGAGTGATGGGTTTTTTTTTCGAAATTCAAAAGTGGTAGGCAATAACACACATGATAATAAAATGAAATGCGATGTTGTGTATAAGAACAGTCGATAATTGAAAGACTACCATAAAAGCGCGATTTGCAGATTTGGAAACAGTTCATGTAATTATTACATGGGATTTTGCATTTCGATCAGTGCACATTGGGTCTTGTGAACAGATGGCAAGGGACTGTATTCAATTTCAGAGGCGAATTGAAAATATGCACCGAATTATAGCACCAGTGTTATGCACCCAACTGGAAACTTAACAGAGTTGAGTGTTTAATGTACTTCTCAGCTGAACACCTCTTATTTCGCTCTCCCCTGTAGGTAACGGGTGGCAACTGCTAACAACTGTTTTGACATATAAGGTGTGGCAGGTGGCTTAAACATTCGTTAAATTTTGTGATGCAGAGTTGTGATCAGCCAATATAATCATGCAACACAGAGGCATAGAGAGGCAACAATAGCCGTGTTTCAGATTCTTGAACGCACACATCAGTTTCATGTTACTTCTAACATGAAGATACAGCAGGCACATTTCACGCTATGTGTCCTTAATTATGCATACCTTAAATCATACACACATACAAAGCCATGTTCTTTGAAATGTGGAAAACGAAATAAGATTCTTATATGGATAAGACAGGACTACCTGACTTATGCTGACTAACCACATTTTTTGGCTGTTTCTGGCTAGAGAAGGGAAAGGAGTAGATGGAGGAAAGGGGGAGGGGCTACAACCAGAACTGAGCTAGTTCCATAATTTTTAAATTACCACTCGACAACCTCTCTCGGTTTTACATTTGACACCACTGCCATTTTTCATTTTTAAATTTCCCATTACTGCCCTGGTGGCATTTTTCAAATTTCCCATCACTGCAATCTTGTATGTTTAAATTTCCCTCCAACACCATGTCGCATTTTATAGTCTCCCATCATCAACCATCTTGGATTTATGAGTTTCATGTCAGTACCATCTTGTATTTTTAGCGACTTTAGTACCGACTAGTGGGAGAAACTCGAACTGTGTGCTAGAGGCCCCAAAGATAAAATACTTACAGACCTGAAGTAGTGAGTCAAGAAGTGGGTAGCATCTACTGCGTGATATCGTAAGTGAATATTGGTATCTAAACGTAACATTAGGTAATTTGCTTCATTACCTTATTGTTTTTACCTTTACCTATATTATGTCGCATTTCCACTCTGAACTTACTGTAGAGTCACTGGTAGTGTCGAGCTTACTTTTGCTGTTATTTATTTCTAATTTCAACGAGGTCTCTATTCCTGGTATTATGTGCATAGCAGGCAGGAATTCTGAAAGTTTAATTTCAATTCTCCTATGATAAACTAAAGTGACCTGCTGTTGGTGCTGTGTTACACTGAATGTACTATTCATTGCTAGTGCATAGGGAGATATCACATTATTCCTTTTTAAACAAATATTATATAATTTTGCAAAAAATTAGGAAGTGTTTCCTATTTAATGTTAATTATTACTGGGTTTTCCTGATGGAGATATAATGAGCTTGCTCTGACAAATCATTCTGCTTTGTCTTGTAATTAAAAAAAGAATATCTACTTACATCCCTATTACTTTAATCAATTTCCAACGATTAACGTACAAATATTTTACAGGTATGATACATGCTGGGGAAACTACGTATCTGTTTTCAGACGGTTTATTTAAACCAGGCACAGAACCTAATTCCAACGATTTGAAAGTCTCAGATCAGATGACAACACTATGGACCAATCTCCCAAAATACAGGTGAGTACAGCATCAAAAATTTTGCTTATTTACTTTTAGTTAGTAATAGCTTCCTCAGTCAACTACTGCTTGAACAGAATATTAATTTGTTGTTTTTGTAACCTTGGCGTGAACAAATCATAAATTGTATACAAAAAATCTTCTGTTGCTACAAAGGAAAGTAAGAAAATTCTTTGTCACCGAAAATAAAAAGTTGGTCAACATAGTTGCAGTAAGTATTGTAGAGAACTGTACGTTAAGAAAGCTGTGAGTACACGCTTGATTTAACAATAGAGCTGAACTGAAATTACTAAATGCATACGCTGGCGTAACCTATAATACATTGAAGAAGCTGATACTGATCAACACAAATGATTACTCATTTGGCCGATAGTCTTCTTTTGGACATGTCTTCTGACTGGTTTGATACGGCCCGCTATGATTTCCTGTTCTGTGCCACATCTTTTTCTCAGAATTGCACATACAGACAATATCCCTAATTATTTTTTTGGAGGCATTCCTATATCTGTCCTGTCCTATAGATTTTACTCTCTACAGCTTCTTTTCATACCATACAATTTACTTCCTTGCGTCTTAATACGTTTCCTGTCATCTTGTTTCTTCTTCCTGATGGTGTTTTCCACATAATGCTTTCCTCGACGATTCTGCGCTGTATCTCCTCGTTACTTAACACCCTACCTAATTTTCAGTATCCTCCTGTAGACCAATTCGCAAATGCTTCGATTCTGTTCTTTTCCGTTTTTCAGAGTTTAGCGTGAAAGAGTACTTTCTAACCAATGCCATTCGGACTGTGGGTATCGAATGTGCAGCTTCTTCCGGGACGTAGCTGTTGTGTTGAGTGTGTGCATAGTGTAGCGTTGTGTTTGATGATGATGGTAACGGATGAAACATAGTGCCAGTACGTAAGCCACTCTTCTAGAATAGCACCAAGACGGTCATCGAGAGTAACGACCCACTCTATGTGATTCTTCACCAAGGTTTGGAACCAGGAGTCATGTGTATAATCTGTCAATGAAGGAGCATAAGTTATCAAATCGCACAAACATTCAAATATTTCTTTAAGTGTTTCTATAGTTGAAGATATTAATCAGAAATGGTTAATAACGTAAATAAAGATTTTCCCCACGTAATGCCAGATTGCCTCTATAGATTTAACCGGGATATAAAGCAAGTTAGCGTGTCCCTAGATGAAATTTCAATAGAAATATTTAAGGTGGAACTTCCTAAATTACATACAGACTCTCTGTGGAGAAAGAAACTTGCAAAATTGGAACAATGGTGTTTTTATTGAACATTATAAAACATAAAACTAATAGCTCATGAGCCTCCACAGTCTAATGTACAGGTTTAACAATCAAATTATCACTCAACGACTATAAATAAAATTAAATTTTAATTAGGCAAAGAAACAAACTCTGTAGATGTGTAAGCAGCACAACGGGTCATTGGTAAGGGGCGAACTAAATTATAGAACGGAACAATGAATGGGTCAAATGGCTCTAAGCACTGTGGCACTTAACATCTGAGGTCATCAGTCCCCTAGAACCTAGAACTACTTAAACCTAACTCACCTAAGGACATCACACACATCCATGCCCGAGGCAGGATTCGAACCTGCGACTGTAGCAGCAGCGCGGTTCCGGACGGAACAATGAATATTAATCAGAATTTAGAGAAGGATTCATAACTGTTGAATCACCAACAATGTTCTAAGCTGTCCCAGAGGAAGGAGAAAGAAAATGGATCATATAGGATTCATGTTTCTTTTTCCTTCGTTGTCATTCGTTTTCTTTTATATCAGTCCGTCTGTTTGGTACAAATTTTGCAACCGATTTTAAACTAACTTCCGATGAGCTACAGACTTGAAATTTCATAAATAGCTCAGAACTGAATAACAATTGCAATATTAACGCGCTTTTTTGTCTGGTGTGTGTCAGAGGGTACTTTGTGTGCACTGCCTTACCCCCTCTCTCCTGTTCCACTCGCGAAAATGCTTCGTGGGAATGGTGATTGCAGGTAAGCTTCAGAGTACGCTCGAATCTCTCTCATTTTTACCTACACGATCTTTTCACGAGATAGATGTAGGAGGAAGCAATGCATTGGTTGAGTCAGGTGAAATGAAACTGAAATAGGCCTGATATTTACCACAGATCTCAGTTGTAATCTCATCGAAATATTTGAAATCTATCGAAAAATTTCAGATACACACAAGACTAAATAGCAGAACATTATTATTTAATCAAAAATTAATTTTTAATATATCACATTTTTAAATTAGAATAACAAGTATAAAATAATTTCACCCAACCCCATATAGACTCCTAATACCATACAGGTAGTCCTGAAAGTTTGTAATTGTGAATTTTTAAAAGCTATGAAAATGCTTGTAAGATATAAATCGAAAAACGTGGGGTACATGCAATATATAATTGATTCTTAGATATTGCACTTCCTTACTACTATAGTATTTACTGATTTATGCATGACTGCTTCACCTACTTTCTATTGTGTATTAGATGCAGCCCATGTTTTTCGTTCAAAAGTAATGGACTGCGCGGCTGGTCCCAGCGGAGGTTCGAGTCCTCCCTCGGGCATGGGTGTGTGTTTGTCCGTAGGATAATTTAGGTTAAGTAGTGTGTAAGCTTAGAGACTGATGACCTTTGCAGTTAAGTCCCATAAGATTTCACACACATTTGAACATTCGTTCAAAATCTTACATGTATTTTCACGACTGCCGGTATGGGGTTAGGATTCTGTATGGGGTAGGAGGAAATATTTTATAATTTGTAGTCTGGTTTATAAACGTGGTGTGCTAAAGATTCATTTTATTTAAGTAAGTACTCTGATGAGATTGCACTGCTTGTATCTCGTGTTACAGCCGCAAGAGCCAGCAGTGTTGCAAGATGACCACTTCCAATTCCAAAGTGATATATGTGGACTGCTGTGGAATTGGATTTCCGTTTCTGTGCCCGAGCAGCGTATCGAGAAAACTTACACAATTTATTTATGCATTTATTTTTGGTTTGCAAAACACCATACATTAAAAATCAAGTAAAGTCAATAGTAATAAAATTTAAAGTTACATATACTTGGCCAAATATTCAGCTACACAGATGGGCTTATTATTATTAACTGTAAATACAGTGGGGTGTAGCTTTGCTGAGGTTTGGGTATGTCGGTATGTAGTCGTCGGTTTGGAAATTCCCAGGGTCACATAGTGGTTTCCCATCGAAGTAGTCCCATGGGGCAAGGTGATACTTACAGTTTGAGACCTTAGTCCTCAGCCTGTTGAGAGCCTTCCAGGTTATGAAGAATTTGTTGCTTCTAGCTACAAGTACTTCCTTCAGCTCCTAGATGAATTTGGTGTTTCCTCCTTTTGTAGATGAAGTATTTTCTCTTCTACTGTGGGCTGATTGGCCCTGATGTCCAAAGGAAGCTTTTTCTTGAGCGAAGCAGCCTGAGCTGTTGTTGGTGCCCGTATAGGGGAGTGACGATTATCTGTCATCTGTTTCTTCTTTTTCCCCCTCGGCAGCTACTTGCCGCCGTATACTGAGCATAGCTATCCCTATGAGAGGTTATATCTCTGTCGGCGTTGGCATGAAACACCCTGATATGATGCAGGAGTACACTTTTGGCCACATCAATGTGTTTCACATAGGCTAAATTCTCCCACAGAATCGCGATACATTCAGCTGCCGACAAACTGAGTACAATGGCTGTTGTTCGAAGCACTTGTCGGTCAGCAGCCCAATTTGTGTTGGTCAGTTTACGAATGATATTACTCCTAGCACTAATCTTTTGCTTAGTGTCTGCGCAGTACTGATTAAATGACAGAGTTCTGTTTAACTTCACACCTAAGTATTTGGGAGTGTAGCAGTGTTCTTGCCCCTGCCCTTCCCGACTCACATGGAGAGTTCTTTTGGCTTCTTTATTCCTAAGGTGGAAAATGCAAACTTGCGTCTTTGCTGGGTTTGGTTTCAGGTGGTTTTGGTGATAGTAATCCCCCAGTATTCCAAGATAACTCAACCAGGTGCTGTAAAGATACCACAGCATTCCAACGCCTCAGTAATCACCCAATGGTAATAGCCGCACTTGTCGGCACCTAGACCTTGGTTGTCGAATCGTATATGAAAGCATCAAGTAATGAAGAATGCTGTTATTGTATAACTTACCCAGTAACAGCATTCCCTACTAATCGATGCTTCGATACAGGAGTCGACGGCTGAGGCTCGTGCCGACAACTGCGGCTGGTACCAGTGTGTGACTAGTGAGGTACTGAAATGTTGTGGCATCGTAACAGCAGCTGACAATGACGATGCTCTGTCAGACGCAATAAATGGTCAGGCTTTATGGCTGGCCTGGCATACACTGCACTTGGTCCGAGACGGCTGGCAGGACTTGCAGGCATCCTGTGCTGAACTTATGATCAACAGGGATTGGTTGGAGAGTCAGGCGGGGGCACCCACTGGCCTTGGCAGTTCCAGTTCGAAGCCTGGAACCATCAGGGCTAGCTGATGTCCGTAGACCAGCGGCTTAACCTAGTAAGTGACGTTGCATGATGATACTGTGGTAGCTTAACGTCACATTGGACTGATGACTGGCATTGGGACTGTGCAGGCGGAACGCATGACGCCGAAAGGATTCTGCTTCTACCAGCTGAGCTGGGAGCATAGACACTCCGTCCTGTAGTGTAATGAGAGGAGCTAGATACCCCTCACGTAGCCAGCTGTGGAAGTGCTGCATCGTGCTCAGCACGTAGCAACCTAGTCCATCACTGATGGAAGAACCTCGCGTTGCAGGGTAATGAGTGAGTGCCATTCCAGTAACTGGATGTAAGACAACGTCCACCGCTGGCCCGAAAATCCCTTCGTTGGCTGTGTTGGCGAGCCTGGGGGTGATGCCACAACTCTAGATACAATTCAACAAGAAATGGAGAAAGTAAATCAGTTGTACTCAGAAAAAAATAACATATCGAGAAAATTAGTACAAATTAACGGTAACATTGTAGACCAATTGGTCAGCTTTTGAATTGAGAAAGTTAAAGAATACTACTGGATGCCTATGTAAATAACTTGGAATGCGTTTTCTAAACTAATTGTTGTGTTAAAAACAAGCTTCTGAAGTATCTGTAAATGAATGCTTGAAGCCAATCGTGTGGCTAGTTTTGAAACAGGACAACGAGCCATGAATTTCTAAAGAGTACAAAAATGAATGTACCCTTATATCATTATTCTCTCCTACACAGTCAACTGATTTGGAGAATGGCCACAATCAAGTGGTTCCACAATGCACTTAATTATATGAACCATTCGAATAACATAAGAGATTTGTGACTTTATGAAGCATAAGAGTGTCCTCCGTTGAATAGAATGTGTTCGTCAGAGCAACTAAAGTTAATCCTCACAGTTACAATGGGTGACTGAAGTGATGAATTTTTCTCAATTACCTCGTTATATTTTATTTCAAAATATATGCAGACTTTTCTACGAACGAAGGTAAAATTTATAATATCAACGATAGATTCGTGAGATGCCTGTTGAATTTTACGCAAAGTCTAGGTATAAAAAACAGCTGAATACATTTCAGGTTAATAGAACACACATCATGAAATATCTTCAAAAATAATGCGCCATTCGGCTCCAGCAGAAATAACACCAGTACCAAATGTGATTCCTACATCGAAGCCATGCAGGACACATGACATCTGATGTTGCTGATCATTGTGTCAAAAAGCCCCGTAACAAGCTAATACAGTTTTTCGTGGAAAGGTGCTCCCAGATCGAGAAAGGCCTGTAAGCAGTAACACGACTCATGAAGGCATCCAAAACAAGATCTCTGGAGCACGAAACGGTTCACAGCAAGTGATGAGGCGTCTGCTGTTGGGACGAAAGCTGTGTCGCCGAGATTTTAGCAAACTTATAGAATGGTGTCGTTTCCTATTGCTGGGAAATAAGAAGATTCATAAACGTAAATGGCCTCATCTCAGCCTGTACATGTGTGTGCACCACATACCTTTACTGCCTCTTGAAGTGCCCTTTTCACAGATATTTTGTAGATGAAAATGGTCACAAGGTTCTCACCAGATTAAAACACCCATTATGCACTAAGTAGACTCATGATAGTCATCTATGAGGATAAAGTTCGTCCACTGACTTCAGTTTTGTGTACACTGTCCTGTCACATTAACGTGACCCTGTATCAAAAACCTGAATAACCGCCTTCCACAGCGCAGACCAGTACAGCAAGAGAGTCAGTGAGGTTCAGAAAGGTAGCAACAGGGAAGTGAACCATGCTAACTCCCGTCCATGGCCAGCCTCGCTAAGGTACTCAGTTGAGAATCCATGGTGCGAACAGTCCTATCGAGGTGATATCACAGATTCCTCGTTGGGTTTAAATACAGCAAATACAGGGAGTTTGCTGGCCAAGAAGTACGGTAAGCTCGTCGCGGTGCTCTTCAAACAACACGTGGACACTGCGAGCTGTGACTCATTGCATTGTCCTGCTGGTAGATACCATCGTTTTCAGGACCAACAGCCTGCATATAGGGGTGGACATGGTCGCCAAGGATTGATTCATGGCTATGATGACCCACTGTGCATTCCAGAATGAGGAGATCACCAAGGGAATGCCACTAAAACATTCCGCAGACCATAACGCTCCGTCCACCAGCCTAAATCCTCTCGACGATTTTTGCAGGATTTTTGCTTTCTGACATTTCACGCCCTACACGCCAAGGGCCATTTATCATCTGAAAAGACAACCTGTCGCCACTCTGTGGACGTCCGGTTGTGGAACTGAAGTGCAAATTCCAACCCTCGTAGCCGATAAACAGCAGTAAGCACGGGAGCATGAACCAGACATCTCTGTGGAGACCCATACGCAGCAACGTTCACACGCGAACCGTTTACAAACTTAGCCGTTTCGGAAATGCTTCCACCTTTGACCCGAAAACCAATGAGCATGCCGTTTTGGACGTCAGATAAATTGCTCCGTGTCCATCTTACAAGACCGACTGCACTGTTTGACGCATCCCTCTAAGAGTGGACGTCGCACATTAATTTCGAATATAAGTGGTGGCCACGTTAATGTGACTGGGCCGTGTAAATTAAGCGCCCTTTGCAAACACTTCCTCTTCTGACAAGCAATAAACATCACATACTTGGTCTGTTGCCTCACTTACATACAGCCTCCCTGATTTATTCTGCAGACAGTGCTCAAAGCAATAAATTTTTCGGCGGATGTAATTAAAACTGATGTAACTGCTGGTACTGTATTCCTCTCCCATCGTTTGTATAACAGCATTTATCGATCTTAAACCTTTAGTCGTCTTTGACTGAAACTTACGACTTCGCACTTGTAAACAGCGACGTTTCCATAGTTTATAAAGATAGGAAAGACAAATATTTAATCGTCAGTTACCTCTGCGGGAGTTACAGCCGCCCTCGTACTGTTTATTTACGAGGTGACTATGACACCGTGCAGCCATTTGGGTATGTGGTCTGTCATAGCTTTGTGCAAGTTACGTTTGTCGATCTGAGCGCTGTTTGTTGGTGTGCAGCTGTACCAAGACAACCACGTATTAACTTTGGTGTCCATCATTTATATTCTCTCGAGCTAGGCGTGATTCTGTTATTTTTCTAAATTTGTAAAAATGGGTGAATTTTGTCGTTTCTCTTCCCATACAAATACAAGTTAAGAGTTTATGTTACATTTGAATCAGATGAACTTTGTTATAGTTTCTGCTTGACAGAGATACGCACAATGCACCAGAAAATCGTCAATTTCTTTTCTAGGGATCCGGCACCATCTGGAAATCCAATAGTGTGGGAAAAGCTGACTGCTAATGCTTCCAACTACCTTGATATGAAACTCGAATTTGTGACACGTCAGGACTTGCTCAAGGAACGAATGGAATTCTGGAGAGAAATACTGTCTTCACACTGAGTGATATACTGTGATATAAATTCTCGTGTACTGTTTAACGTAAATTGAATGTTGCTTCTGTTTCGTCTGTAAAAAAATTTATCATCACTACATCAATCACAATTTCATTCAAAGTGTCTTAACTAAGTTTCTATGACGAATTGTTAAGATGTGGCTGGTGTCAGTAGTGATGTGTAATTTGTAATCTTGCACTATGTGATAAGTACATTACAATTTTCAGTGATTTGGGATCTTTAATTTTTGATCTAGTTGTCAGTCTGAGAGCAACTGGTTGTTCATCGTGAACCTATACGAACATAATATTTTCGTAATCTGAATTCGATGTAAATATTTCTAAACAGGTATAGGCAGCTATAATGGAGCTCCTCATATATATATATATATATATATATATATATATATATATATATATATATATATATATATATGAGTGAAAACGGCGATGAAGATCATCAGAACGGCGCAACTGGTGGAAGAGGGAGGCTTTTGTATAAAAGCACCAGACTGTAGCGTCTGTTCCCACAGTGGGCGGCTACAAAAGGTGTCTGCCCCACATGTTAGTGGCGGTCTCACTTATCATTCTAAGCTAAATGCTTGAATTTTTATCATGGAAAAGTTCAACTACTTTTCCCCAAACTAGACTTTAACCTAAGACATGATAGTAAATTTCAAAAGGAAAACTACTCCAGGAAGTAACCAATCTTCCATCTCTATTCATAGCGGTGCAACTAGGCCTTTGGATTCTGGAAAGCCTAGAAAGCCATGTAAGGAAGAGTCGCAACTTCCTAGAACTTCTTCAAAGATAAGAACCAAGAGGAAATTACTGACGACTCGGAACATCGGCACATTTATGAAAGCTGGAAAAATAAAACACCTAACGGACACTCTCAATCAACGCAAGGTACTTATATTAGCACTTCAAGAAACAAGGTATCTGGATGAAAATTCATTTTAGTCAGGTGGATATAGAATATAAAAAGGAAAACCAGCCATTAAAAATTCCCATAATACTATATTGGGGACAGCATTTATGGTCAAACACCAACTTACTGAATCAATAACTAATTTTAGCCTCCCATCAGAACGAATTTCATTTCTGACTATAAATGCACATGCACCTATCAACCTACGTAACAGAACAAATGTTGACAAAGTGGAAGATTTTTGGGAAATGTTAGAACACGAAACATCCAAATTACCAAAAGAACATATCAAAATTTTAGTGGACGACGTTAATGCACAAATTAGCAATGAAATAAAATTTAACTCAATAGTTGGAGATTATCCAGCACATGAAAGAACCAACAGAAATGCGGAAAGACTCATAGATTTTTGTAAGCAATTTAACCTAAAACTAATGTCGATATTTTTCAGGAAACTTGCAAAAACGAAAAAACGTGGGTATCACCTAACCCAAATCATGATGAATATCAGTTAGACTATGTGGGAATAACGACTCGTAACTAAAAGGAAATCTTTGATGTCAGAATGAGGAAGGGCTTAAACATAGACTCAGACCATTATCTGACTGAAATAAAGACCACGTTCCAACGGAAGAAACCTAAACCAAAACCAAAAAGATTTTCAAGCGTAAACACTACATATCTCACTCAAAATCAGGAAAAATTCTGTGATGTATTAAACACAACAAAAATGGATGTCTGGGATGAAATTAAAGAAACAATGATAGAGTCAGTTAAAGAAATGGGAGAACCTCAAAAATACCAAGACACAGATGGAAGAACGAGCTGTGTGATGCAGCAATTGACAAGTGACTAAAGTCATGGAAAAAATGGAACAGTAATAAGAAACATGAATACTGGGGGGAGTTTAAAGAAGAAAGGAAAAAGACAGCAAAAATCATTATATCAGTGAAAAGAAAATATGAAAAAGACAGTTTAGAAGAAATAGATACAGACGTTAAAAGGAACAACATTAGAGACTTCTATAAGACTTTCAAAGAAGTTTTAACAGGATTCCAGTCACCAAGTTTACATTTCAAAGATAAAAATGGAAAAATGGTTTTAAGCAATAAAGATAAATGGCAACTTTTTGCTCAGTACTTTGAAAATCTATTAAATTGTGAAGAACCTAATGACAGATTACAATTTCAAAAACCACAACATTAAAATCCACCATCGGAACCACCTACAGTAGAAGAAATATAAAATATTATCAAAGCATTGAAGAATAACAAAGCACCAGAAGAGGATGGGATAACAGCAGAAATGTGGAAACTAGGGGGCTTATCCGCATCGCAGAAAATTCACAAAGTAGTTAAAGACATTTGGACAAAAGGAATCATGCCCAGTTACTGGAAACAAGCATTGATCCACCATATACATAGAAAAGAAGATAAAACAGACACCAACAACTACAGGGGTATATCCTTGTTACCAGCAACATACAAAACACTGTCTAAAGCACTTCTAAATACAATGGAAGAAGAAGCAGGATCTAATATAGGGGATTATCAAGCAGGATTTAGAAAACATAGATCATGCGCAGAACAGATTCTTAATTTAAAAACAGTTTTGAGAGTGAGAGCTATACAAACTAAAAATATAGTAGGTACATTCGTAGACTTCAAGAAGGCCTACGTTTCAATTGTCAAACACTATTCACAAATACACTATTCACAAATACAAAATCAAGGATTAAGTTTCAAGGCGAAATTTCTGATCCATTCAAAATCAAAACATGAGTTCGACAAGAAGATAGACTGTCCGCAATTCTCTTTAACTTGGTTTTAGATAAAATAGTAAAAACATTGGAAAGCACATTAAAAACAGAGGCACAAAGGTTATAAGCACAGGCCAAGGAAAGAACAAATTTCAAGTGAAATGTTTACTCTTTGCAGATGATAAGGCATTGATAACTGAAAACCGAAGAGACGCAACAGTTATGCTTGATCTGTTACACAAGATTGCTGAAAAGACTGGCTTAAAATATCCTATGGAAAAATCGAGTATATAGAACACAAACGTAACACAGAAAAGTTTACGAAAACAAAGTATGGAAAAATTAAAAGAGTTGATTAATTCAGATACCTTGAGCAATGGATCCAAGCCAATGGACTGAATAACACAACAAATAAAGAAAGAATAAAAAAGTGAGAATTTGCATATAAATTAACACAGAACAACTACAATAAGAAATCAATATCAATACAAGCGAAGATTAGACATTAGAATTCAGATATTAGGACATAAGCAACATATGGATCAGAGAGAGTAACATAGAATGAGAAAGGCGAATTAAGAGAACTAGAAATAGGAAAGAGACAAATACTAAGATAAACTCTAGGTCCTGAGAGAAACAATGAAAATAAGAGGATTAAAAGGAGAAATGAAGATTTATACAAAAACTACAGAAAAGATCACAGGTACAATGAGGAAGAGAAAGCTAAAATTTTATGGAAATTTAAAAAGAATGGAGGGAACACGGATTACAATGAAAATTTAAATTATGTTACTAAGCTGACAAAACTGTAGTATGGATAGACGCAATAAAGAAAGATGCCAACAAAATGGATGTTACAGAAGAAATAATACGTGACAAGAATCACTTCAGGCTACTGATAGAAAACGCAAACTGTGAAGAAGATGAGCCAAAACCTCGACCCAAGAAAGTGTGAACAGATGAGCAGGGACGAGCAGTTGGAGAGAAAATGAGGAGGTACTGGGGAGAAAGGAAAAAAAAGGAACACTATAAGTCTTAAGTTGTATGGGGTCCATAGCTGGCCAAATTCGTAAATAAAAAAAAGGAGTAAATACATCAATATGCAACTTTCGGCAAGTTATATTTAACAATGTGAACAATTTTCTGATGTATGCAAGTAATTTGTAACATTCATAGCTGCCAAATTATGACACCACCTTCGATAAAAATGTTACTGGATCACTTTTTCTGTGGCTCTAGGAAGAAGCTTTCTTCAACATGTAACACTCCCACACCCTACGGCATTCATGGAATCGACAGTGACTAAGGGCACCAAATTACCGAAAAATACATCAGTTTCGTACGAAATAAACAGAAATGATGTGGAAAGGAGTAAAAACGCTCGTTACTGTGACATTTGGGTAAGTTGCTCTAACAACGATCGGCGCGAATCATAGGTAAACATTAAGATTAATGTTATTACCGATTAAGAAATTGCAAATTAGAGAAAATGTCATTAATTATTGAAGCTATATGGTAACCAGTCCTACAGTGGACAACAGTATTTGGAATTAACTGGAACAGATTGAATTTTAACTCAAGTAACACTTAATGATACATGTATGGACGACTGTGGTCATTACTCATGTAGAAGATCAATTTAATATATTAACTACCACAAAATTTTGTTGTTCACTTACCACCATATTCAACATTTAAGAATTATCTAAAATAAAAACTGACTGAATTATTGTCTCCCATGATGTGTTAATAATTACATAGCTTAATCTCACAGTAATGTTTACTGTTACAGAGTTTAGCTAACAATTTCTTCCAAATAGTTAAAATTCATTATCACAACCGCAATAATGACGTATAAATAACACCACAGTAAACAGCAATATATTAAGACAACGCCGAAATTTGATAGCATATGAAATTACTAAACACACTAAATTGAATGATAAATATGAATATGAGTATAAAAGAAACTTTTGTTTCACAGCTTTAATAATTACAGTAGTTAATCAAGTTTCAAGAAGTTGATTAATATTGTTTGAATAGAAGATTTACTTAATGGCTTTCATTAAGTAGGAAGAATTTATATTTCAAAGAAAGTGAAAAAATAGTTTTTCTTTTTGGCTCATTTACCGTTCTTATATTGATCATTTCTCTTTTTCATAAGGTGGTGCTCGATAGTTAGGATGATAGGATATGGGTCCTGGGTTAATAATTGCCATTGAAAGAGGATTAACAATGCTGGTTGTCTGAAATGGTACTGTCTTATAATGTAGAGCTAAAAGCATGATGCATTAGTTTGAAGGCAACAGTTACATTGAACTTGTCTCATATTGCAATTATGAAAATTGTTAGAAATACTTTAGCCACACAGTATCTTTCCTTTACCATGTTCATGAAGCCTCTTCAGCAATTAACACTGTACTGAGGCCTACAGGATTTCATGCCTCTCAAATCCACTAAGCTTTTCCAGCTACACTGCCACCAGCCCATACGCATACATACTCATTCACACTCGCTTTTTATCACAGCCGCATTGCATTGAATCCCTTTCACTGCAACTTCCGACTCTACCCCGCTCTCACATACTCCACGGACAGTGTGTACTATCTTTGATTCAATACAACGCAGCATCTCTGGCATTGACATTGTGTCTAGTTTACAAAATTTACAAAATCGTTTGAATGTGTTTACATGAAATCAGAACCACGGTATTGCACCTGATCTTCATTGACAAAGAAATAACGAAGAATATTACGTTCTTGGTAACATAATAACACAGAAAAATACAAAAGTAATTCTGTATCATAGTGTGACACACTGTGTTGAACTGTTACAAAAGAAGTAACATTTTTTGAGCTGGTTTAGGTAGTAACAAGACCTCTAACCACTGTCTCACGAATCAATGTCCCACTATCAGAAGAGGTGCGCGCCTTCCTGTGATGAATGTAAGTGAACATGTAATTGTCGTGCAGGTCATGACATCTCCAGTGCGCCTGAAGTCTATCGGTCTGTGCCCTTTTGATGTAGCTATGAAACAACTACATAGTAAGTATATTCACACTTTCGCAATGAATACAACAGCCGAAAAGTGGATATGCATTTCCCTTGTGGTGAAAGTGGCCATTCCGTTAAGGCAGCAGCGTAGTTGTTTACAGAAAGATATTGAAATGTTCAAATGTGTGTGAATTCCTAAGGGACCAAACTGCTGAGGTCATCGATCCCTAGACTTACACTCTACTTAAACTAACTGAAAGTAACTTATGCTAAGAACAACACACACACCCATGCTCGAGGGAGGACTCGAACCTTCGGCAGGAGGGGCCGAGCAGTCAGTGACATGGCGCCTGAAACCGCGCGCCCATCCCGCGCGGCGAAAGCTGTCCCGATCGTGTCAAGCATTCGTTAACTACCCTTGGAATAATTTTTTAAACACACGAGACTGGATAGGTGAAGAATAAATGCGCCATGAAAAACAAATGCAACATGAGTCCTATGCAGCCTATATTTTAGCAACGGTAAAAGATTAATCATGTGTCAGTCCATGGCTGCTTTAGGTGCGACAGTGACAATTCAAAACTTTCGTTGTGCGAATACTATAGTCCATCGCGTTTCATCCTTCCCACAATTCGCTCCAGCATTGGTTTCATTGTAATGAATTTCAAAAGCTGTTACAGTTTTCAGAATGTTCTTTACAAAAACTGAGAATTAGTGCGAAATTTTTACGCAAGTTTTTCTTTATTGATGAAGCACGTCTGTAAACGATGGACGATTCACTCTTCGCTGTATGCGCTACTAGCCAGCTGAGAAGCAGCGTTGGCTAAGAGAAGTGGAGAGTTGCAGACAGGACAGGAGACACTACGGGTTAGGCAGAAAAGCAGTCGCGGACAGAGTCAGTCAGAATGCTCGTCTGAACTCACTGTGAGTAAACTAATTAGCTGAAAGGGCTCTGCTCGTTTTCGAATTTATACAGGGCGATTCAGCTTCGCCTACCAGTTTTATGCAGCTCACAACACCTAACCACATGCATCAAGTTACACCGACTGGAACATGTTCGTATTACGAATACATTAGAGCATATACTCCGTCAGTTGGGTGTTTAAGGAATTAGTTATTTCACTGTTACCTCGTTTTAAGCATTAATTCCGCTCTTTGCTACATCCGGATAACAGGCACGACATAGAAACATAGAGGGTGATCCAGTGGCCCCTACAGAAACAGTCTTATGCAGCCCAGTAAACGTGTGAAGTCGCCACAAGGTCGATATTCCCTTGCGCGGGCTAGCCGCGCGGTCTGGTGGCCCCTTGCCACAGTTCGCGTGACTCCCACAGTCGTAGGTTCGAGTCCTCTCTCAGGCATGAGTGTGTGTATTATCCTTAGCGTAAGTCAGTTTAAGCTAGATTAATTAGTGTGTAAGCCTAGGGACCGATGACGTCAGCAGTTTGGTCCCATAGGAACTTGCCACCACCACCATATTCCCTTGATGGCTTACATTATGGTACTAATATTTAGTGATTTCACCTTGAAAACGATCCTGAACGCAACTAGCAGGTGGTGTAATCTGTTCGCAAAACATCAATCCCTTAAATCATGTATCCACTTCCGTTCACCATATAACTATATCAATATGCCGTGGCTAGTGACGAGGTGTAGCAAAGAGTGAAAATAATGTTTGAAACGAGGTGATAGTGAACTGACGAATTACGTACTCGAATCTATTCGTAATACAGGCACGTTCCACAGCAGTGTAACGTGACACATGTAGTTAGGCAAGTTTCAAGTGGATGCAGTACCCTCCGTTCAAGTTCGCGTTGTATGTGTTGCAATGCGCCAGCTGCTCTACAAAAAAAATGTTCAAATGTGTGTGAAATCTTATGGGACTTAACTGCTGCGGTCATCAGTCCCTAAGCTTACACACTACTTAACCTAAATTATCGTAAGGACAAACACACACATACCCATGCCCGAGGAATGACTCGAACCTCCGCCGGGATCAGCTGCTCTACATCTTGGACTATGCCGATCCCGTCACTTGCGATGTATTGACCTCTACTCTGTACTACTTGGACTGAGACGACCCGGCCACTTGCTGGTAACAACAGTGTAACGTGGCACATGTAGTTAGGCATTGAAGGTTGCATAAAATGAAATCGTGTGGATCAGCTGAATCACACTGCATATGAAGATTTCAGTAAGCAGTTAAGAACACTGATAAACAGTCCTCTTTCTGTATGTAAGGACTTCGTTACTAGCATGACAAATCTCAGCTAGGGACGTCGGTTTTGCACACGATATTTGGAAACAAACGAGGAAATTAGTTGTATCTTCTGCGTTGCTTATTCTTCTCGTTATCCTCCAATACTATATATTACCCTCATGAATTAGTCAGACCATCAGGTCTCCCTTACACTTTAGTCAATCGGCTGAATTCCATTTAGCACAAACCCGTGTCGCTGAATCCCATGCAAAACCCACCCTCGGGACACAATATTAATAAATTTTGTGCTATGGGTAGGGTCATGTAGGTTGTGTGGTTAGGAATTTATAGATTTTAATACAGCGACTGTAGCAACTGCAGGAAGTAGTGATTACTTGCAACTTTCTGAATGCACAGAGGATAGGGCAGCACAGCCAGTAGTCACAGCAGAAGTCGGTGTAGGTAGGTACCGTTCCGAGTACGCAGCAGAGACATCTTCTGGCCGGGATGATCAGCGTTCTGATAAAGGTCAGCAGTGGGAGCAGGGAGCAGGAAACGTTGCCGAGGGCAATCGGACGTCCGGGGTTCGAGGCCAGTGGTCCAAAATTCCTAGCAGCGGCAGCAAGTGGCGGGGTCGTCTCAGTCCAAGTAGTACAAAAGTCAACACATCGCAAGTGACGGGGCGGGCATAGTCCAAGATGTACAGCAGCTAGCGCATCGCAACACATACGTAGTGAACTTTAACGACTGGTACTGCCTCCACTTGAAACTTCGGGCTAAGAGGCCGTGTTCGATGTAGAAAACTTTCTTATAACGTCTCCTCTCCGACAACGGTAGACATCTTCAAAATCAAAGCAATCAGAGCCCGAGTGAGACGGATATAAGGGCAGAGAAGAAGGCACCACAGCCCGTCAGATGACGTCGACTACGAGATTGTCTCTGGTAAGGCCAACATTCTCGCATTATCGATTGAAAGTAATCGGTCCACAGAAAGACAGAAGCGCTGTGTCGTCGATATGTATACAAACAAAAGGTACAGAGCTTCGCTAGCTTTCAGAATACAATTTCTTTTTCATGCTTGTAGGAAAAACACAAACACACAAAATCACATGCACACACCTGTCTCCCTACATTGTGCTCAGTCGACTGCCAGCTTTTTCCTGGCCCACAGTGAGTATACTGGGATGAGGTGGGGTCTTTTTCCTACAAATTTGAAACTGCATATTTTTCCTACAAGGTTTAAAACGGAAGTGCATTCCGAAACCTGTCCAAGCTCTATACTTTTTGTTTGTGTACCTATCGAAGACGCAGCGCTTCTGTCTTTCGGTGTGTCGTCACCTTTATTCCTAAATAAATGGTAACTATCAACCAGAACTTTCGGTACGAAAGTAATCGATCGTATTTTTCCGGTGCTACATTGACATTCAAATTTTATCTAATTTAACACCTTCCTCTTTTCTGTTAAAATTGTTACGATGTTTATAAATCTCAATAACTTCTATATACAAGCGGGCATGATAGCGCAGTGTTTTCGATATGATGCTCTCCTCACTGACTTTTATTTCATGGGCACCTTCTTAGTAAACATCCATTTCACCCAGTCGGTATCTTGTATTTAATCAGGGGGATGTTAACACTTCTTTTCGTGTTACCAATGCAAACCAGTCCACAATTACAAGTAATTTTATGTACACTCGGTGTTTCCTAAGGATACCGAATATTTTTACTAGTCTTAAACATATACCCTACGGCCAAAGATCCCATCCTCTTGCACGATGACAAACTCGTCCAAAGAAATCAGTTGACTTTTATTCACCGTCTCCATAGTAAAATTGATTTTCGGGTTGATACTGTTGAGATATATCAGGAAGGCATCCAACTCCTCTGCACCGTGTGTCTGTACTACGAAAATATCATCGACGTATCGGTACCACCTGACTAATCTTTTACTAGCAGTCTACAAAGCCCGTTGTTCAAAGATGTCCTTAAACAAATTGGTCACGGCCGAATTAAGACAACTGCTCACTGCCACCCCGTCAATCTTTCCATAAAAGTCATTATTGTATTGAAAATACGTTGTGATGAGGCAGTGTCTGAATAATGCCGCACTATCCGCTGGAAAAATATTCGCTATGGATGAGATAGCTTCTTACCTTGGAGTCGTGGTAAATAGCGACACACTAACAAGGATATCACCTGGACCTATGGGCATTTCTTTTAATTTGTCAATGAAATTATGTGAGTTTTTAATGTGACTATCTGGTCTACCAACATAAGGTTTCAGCAGTGAAGTAAGGTGAGTAGGAGACCATGTAGCACTAACAACAGTCCTCAAAGGAACTTGTGGTTTGTGCACCTTGACTAATCCATAGAGACTAGGCGGGTACACTTCCGTTTTGCAGAGTAGCTTCTTATCGTTAGAGGAGAAGACGACGGTATCGCCAGTCATTTGATGATTTTTAAAATCTTCCTAGTCTGGGCCTTCTGAAGTTTTTTATAATTTGTGCAATTCAAAATATTATTGATCTTTTCATGACAGTGCTCATCAGGACCATATCAGAAGAAGAGCGAGGTCGCTTGGTATATCCAGGGGACAATTTGAAACGATTTGAGAGATGTCGACCTCTTGTACTGTCATGTATAGTGTTTCTATTGCACAAAGCGCTTCTCGGTCAGGTTGGCTTACAGGTGTTGTGGCTTTAAGCGTAAAGAAATCGCTGGCGTACTCATATCATCGACTGGATTTGGGCAGTTTTTCATTATGTGGCCAGTAGTTTTATATTTATAGTAAATTACATCATCCATTTACACACAGATGTAAAAATACTGGCTTAGAATGTAAACTGTAATTTAGATGACACTCTATCGAAATCTTCAACGATAAATTGTGCAGTACGTCGAAAGCCTTGCATCTTAGATCGCATATGTCCAAGAGCGCGGTCGTATTTAGACACTTGATTAATTACTCAGCTTTTGGATATGAAACGAAAAACAGTAGTAAAAAAACAGAAAGAAAACAACTTGTGTGACTGAACTTTCGCAACGCCTGAGTGTCGCAAACATCATGTTAATTAGCGTGCGCCTTCTTACAGTAATGAGTCGACGTATCCAACTTGTGTAGAAAAATATAGGTGTTGCCATTTGCGATACATGATTAGTGTGCAAAATCTGAGCTACATATTATGTCACTCACGTCCTGCAAATAGCCATGGATGACGCTATCAAGTAAATTCTCAATGAGGACCACTGTGTCTGGACAGATAAACAGTCAGGAACGATGGGTAATTGATGACACGTTGACATAGTCGATGTCAGATGCGACGGCGTGGTCGTGGAGCTGCCGGCTGTGCAGGCATCGGCGCCTCGCATTGGCGCGTCGATATTCTGAGACCGTGACAGTAGTGCCCCCACAGAGCTGGTCGACGTACTAACCATGGCTGGCCACAAACCTAGTCGGATGTTTACGTTTCAAAATACATTAGTTTCTTAACAGAAACATCGCGATCGACTATACAAACCCTTACACGAGTTCAGTGATTACTAACAAATCGACACATTAGACGCAGTAAACGAATAAACTAACTGTAGACGGAAAGCCAGTCACGTAAACTCGGAGTCAGCACGCGTCTTTTCACTTCCACAGCTGTCAGCCGACTTCACACATATGGCATACTATATGACATTTCATCCGAGGACTATATGAGAGAATGAACAAAAATAAATCTGAAGAAGCACCAATTTTCAGAGAAAAAGATAATGCATCATATCCTACATCAGAAATAAATAATCGATATTACTGATTTGCTAATACAATCTTTTTTCTTTTCATGTGGGGTCCACAAACAGTTATCTCAATTGGTGTTGTATGCAACCACACAACATTCCCTAACGCTATTCCACAACAAACTATACTAAAACTGATGCATTTTGACGAAACGTTTAGTAACGGCATTTCGTCCGTAGGCTTATTGAGGTTATGTTACTCAAGGTACAAAGCACTAGCTATGAGCACCTGATAACAGAGAAGTTTTTCAGTAATGCATCATCTCACTAAGCATCAGTTTATGGAGGAAAAAGATAATGCATCACTTTCTACACAAGAAGAATTTAATTGATTATGCTGACTGGCTAATACTGCATTTTATTTGCATTTGACCTAAACGTACTAGAGGTTATGTACTAAATGAACTTTTCAAGAGTTCTGTGACATTTACCACTGGAACTACATTGCCAAGGCTATCCGAACGTTTATAGCTCGTATTTCGATAACAAACACTCAATAATACCAAAATATTGTCGCAATGCTCCATATTACGAGATGTAAAGGCAAAACATAGCGAAAGGAAAATGAACTGACCAAACACCATTTTACGAGAGAAAAAGGCACTTTGACAAGATTTTGTTGCGATGTACTACTTAGGTCTATACTCCACATTTTTGTAATAAGCACGGAGACTATGATAACCCAAGGAGTTTTTGCTATGGTGATGAAACATACAGGTTAAGGGACAGTGTTGACGACGAATGTTCAATTTTCAAGGCACAATGGACAGTCAAATCAAATATTACCACGCCAAAATTTTCTATATTACTTAGCAAAATAGATGTCGCTCCTTTATTAGCACCACTGAAATAAATTACATGTTAGCTGATGGTCTGAGTTAGATACCTACAAATCGTTCTGTAACACTACGAGACATACGTGGGCACTACTGCTAGTCTAATTTACAGTATTACGTCCAATTATCGATTAGAATAGTGTCGGATCTTTGTACCAAATTAAATAACATAATTTCCAGATCTTAATTTTTGAAAATTTCATCTTATTTCAGCTAAAAGCAACATCAAAGTTAGCCATACATTACAGTTACCACCACAGGATGGGGGGTTGGGGGCCTTAACTTTATCTTGCAGTACAAAATGTTTATCTTTTGCTGTTATAGAGAAAACTAGTTGACAGACTGATAAAACAGCATACTTAACACTGGTAATACACGTTTATATAGGTAGGAAATGAGGGTTGATATGCTTATCTTATTTTCAAAGTCAGTCAAATAGAATAGACCTCAGGCTGGGATATTAACTGTATCTTGCCGTACAAAACGTTTATCATCTTCTGGTGACAGTGCTAGCTTATGCTATTGCATAGTGGAGGATACATGGCATTCACCTGATACATCCTCATGTTACAGAAAATTGTAAGAAAATGCTGCTGTTACAGAAAGATTGTGACAAAATGCTCCATACATTACAATGTTTACAAAACACATGTAGATTCCATACACTGCATTAAAAGTAATTTGTAAGCCTAGCTTGTTCTTTTCCCAGTGGGGAAGTGAGAAGCGAATAAATGGAAAAAGGTTTTGTTGTGAAAATATTTCACTGATTTATACATTTACATTTACAGATGTAAAATAAACTTTATTTATTACTACCATTTTTGTGCGTTCTGTATTTCTGGTGAAAGACACTAGTAGTACTAGCGGTAGTACACTTTCTTATTCATGATAAAAGCTCTTGATGTCACAAAATATGTTATATACTCCTTTCTTGGTCTTTTATAAGTAAAACAGCATTTTAATGGATTTGTTGTGTCTGGATTTCTTTGTGTAATGTCTGGGTGTCAACGCAAAACAGTTCTATGCAGTTCTCGACAGATTTTCTATCTATGAGGGAAGTATTTGACTTCAGTTGTGCAACTGCAAATTTAAAAGAAAAACTATGTTACAGTTTCACTATATCATGAGGCAATTTATTACAATTTTGCAGTTACATGCGACAGTTTGCTACAATAAGCTTTTACGTAGATGGCAAGCAGACACCCACTGCACATACACACTGTCAGATACTGGTGATATAATGCAGTTTTAAGATCCAGTAGCTGACACCCCAGCAGTTGACAGTCTCCTTACCTGATACCCCAGTAGCTGATACCGCAGCAGCTGACTCTCTAGTAAATACATCCGAGTTGCTGCATCCCAGCAATTGACACACACTGAACATACACTATTTCAAATCCAGTAGGGCTTAGCTGTAAACTACTGTCCACATATACCGTTAACTACTGGTGTTACAATATTGTTTTAGGATGACAACCACTGTCAGGTTGTATTGTCAGAATACTATTTCAGTTCTGAATGCCTACTTGTTTGTTTCAGATATCACTGGATTTACTGCTAAGCATATCATTTTGTTCCTTTTTTTCACTCGTAGCCTAAAACGAGGAAAGAAAAGCAAAAGAAGATTCTTAAGTGAAAAGAACATCAAAGGATTCAAACTTGGGAACAGTGAAAAATTTGATGCCTGTGGCAAATGCTAGTAAACTGTACAAAGATCCCAGTATAAAGCTGACAAATAAAATTCTATAAAAGATCCGATTCAAAGACAAATGGGTCCCTACTGTGGAATACGTGAAGGATTTAAAACTCAGTTAGTTAAGTGAATCTTGGAGAGTCGAAAGAATGGATTCCCTCTTATTAGAAGTCAACTAATAGAAAATGTCCAATAAATACTTACAGCGTTGAAGGTGAATACTCCATTTGAAGATAGGATACCTGGGAACATGTGCACAGAATCATTTTCTCAGAGACACTCAGATATCAGAAAAAGATTTCAAGAGACAATGACTCCATCAAGGTACAGTGTTACTAATAGAAGATCAAGGAGTGAGTGATATAAAGAGCTTGTCTCATGAAAAGTAGGATGTACTAATACCACTACCTCTTCAAGTCTGTGTCGTGAAAAAACCAGTATGTTCGAAAATCGTAAAAAAAGTTGTCTTCATTTATGTTAATGTAAATACATAAATCAGTTGAAACTATTACAACCAAACTTTTTTTCATTTCCATGCTCCCAGTTGCAAGAAGAACAAATCAGACTTACAAAATTACTTTCAACACAGTTTGTTGAACCCCCTTGCGTTTTGTAAAAAATGCAGTGTGGAATGTATGGAGCACAGGGTCATTTTTTTACAGTTTTGCTGTAACATTAGGATGTATGGGTTCAAGTGTCATGAAGTTTCCGCTATGCGATACCATATGTCAGAATTATCAGCAGAAGATGACACATGTTTTACAGTACAAGATAAAAATAGTATCCAGAATGAGATTTTCACTCTGCAGCGGAGTGTGCGCTGATATGAAACTTCCTGGCAGATTGAAACTGTGTGCGGGACCGAGACTCGAACTCGGGACCTTTGCCTTTCGCGGGAAAGTGCTCTACCAACTGAGCTACCCAAGTACGACTCACGCCCCGTCTTCACAGCTTTACTTCTGCCAGTACCTCGTTCCTACCTTCCAAACTTTATAGAAGCTCTCCTGCAAACCTTTCTTTCAGGAGTGCTAGTTCTGCAAGGTTCGCAGGAGAGCTCCTATTATCGTGTAGTACCCACTGTTGCTCTATGTAGTGCAGCCACTCGAAGTGGTATGGACCTAAAAAGTCGTTGGACCTCTTGATTACGTCCCATACATGTTCGATGGGACTCATGTTGACAATCTGGATGGTCATATCATTCGCTCGAACTGTGGCCGTGTGTCATGGTGCACAGTCATCCATAGAAAGCCCACCGTTGTTTGGAAACGTTAAGTCCATGAACGGCTGCAGATGGTCTCCAGCTAGTCGAGCATAACTATTTCAAGTAAATGATCGGTTCAGCTACACCATTCGACCCAGTACATTCCATGTAAACACAACCCGCACCGTTATGGAGCCACCACCAGCTTAACAGTGCCGACTTGGATCCACGGCTTCGTGAGGTCTGCGCCACACTCGAAACACACCACCATTTCTTACCAACTGAAATCGAGACTCATCTGACCAGCCCACGGTTTTTCAGTCGTTTAGGGTTCAATAGATATTACCATGAGCCCAGAAAAGGCGCTGAAGGCGATGGCGTGCTGTTAGTACAGGCACTCGCGTCGGTATTCTGCTGCCATAGCCGATTAACGCCACATTTTGCCGCACTGTCCTAAAAGATACTTTCGATATATGTGCTACATTTATTTATGTGGTTATTTCACGCAGTGTTGCTTGTCTGTTAGCACTGGCAACCCTAAGCAAGCGCTGCTGCTCCCAGTCATTAAGTGAAGGTCGTCAGCCACTGCGCTGTCTGTAGTGAGAGGTAACGCCTGAATTCCGTTTTCCCGGCACACTCTTCACACTGTGGATGTCTGTATACTGATTTCCATAACTATTTCCGAAATGGAATATCCCATGAATCTAGCTCCAACTACCACTCCGCATTCAAAGTGTGTTAATTCCGTTCATGCGGCCGTAGTCACGTTGGAAACCTTTTTAAATGACTCACCTGAGTACAAATGATAGCTCCACCAATGCACTGCCCTCTTATACCCTGTCTACTGGATACTATCGCCATCTGTATATATGTATATTGGTATTGCATGACTTTGTCACATCATTTTATTTGAATATGTATTACTAATCCTCAATATGTAATTTCATCAGTCATGTAGTGTCCGCTGAATGGCAGAAGAAAAACATTATGCACTCTTGATAAAATTAATATTTTAGTTTGAGGGGCGACATAATGTCCGGCTGATTTTGATACCGAATTTAGTTGAACTAAGAGGAGCCTTAAACAAATTAAGATACAGAAATAACATTATTTACTCTGATACAAAGACCACACTATACTCATACATTAGTTCACTTTAAGCTCTAAATTAGATCAGCAGATGACTCCAGGTCTGTTCTGTAATGTTACAGAGCAACTGTTTACCAACTTTTAAAAATTTAATGCGTTGTACCAAGCCCATCGACTAATGAAATTTTCTAACATGATTTTGGTAATGTTCTTGTAGTTTGAATGTTTCTTGCTTGCTGGGAAGTTTTCAGTAACACATCAAAAGGAAGTCCCTTCCTATGTCTCTCTCTATTGTTATTTCTCATGTAGCGTGATGCTAGTTTCTATAAAAAGGCTTAGAAAGTGTGGGGAGTACCACGATCCATGGTGCCCACAATAAACACCGAATATGAAACCAAAGAGTGCCCAGAGAGTCTGAATGCTTGTTGAGGGACAAACATAGAACTATCAGAGCTTGACAACACAAAGAAACCACAAAACAAAATGCGAATGCAAACTGACTAAACAAGAATTAGTGATCTTGCCCCAGCCTGCACTGGAGTTGCCATGTCAAGGGACAAAGGGTCATGGGGATCTCTGCTAGGGTTTCCACCTGGGCACTATGTTGGGACATCAGAGGCTTGGGATAGCGTTAGGTTGATGCTTCACTAGAGTTTGAAAGTGAAGATCCAACAAAGACTTTGGCGGGGGGAGGGGAGGATTGTTCTTTCTGATAGCTGGAGTAAAGATAAAGAGAGGTACTGCACCTGAATCAGATCGTCACCTGGCAAACGGGTCTTCTGGGTGGTGGGCGTCTACAGGCGAGGACATAAACTATATGGCGAATGGAGCACAGGAGGGAGTAACGGCAGTAGGTGTCTCTCAGCAGTTGACGTGAGTGCTGAGTGGCCTCTCCCACCTGTATTAAGGGTCCCTCTGTTCCTCACTTGGGGCGGCAGCTGTTCAGTTTGAAATGGGCACAATTGGTTCAGGTGACATTGTCAGGCGCTGCTAATCTACTGCAGTTATGTAAAGCTATCACATTTACTTCCAGTCACAATGCCCTGCGTCCACCAAGAATTGTGTGACCAGACTGTGGAACTCTGATAATGCTGCGGCGTAGCCCAGGGGCCACAGGCATGTGGGAGCAGGCGCAACAGTTTGACGAGTCTGTATTGTTGAAGGCCATGCAGTACCGCAGCTGGATTGCATCTGTTGATTGGAGCTGCCTGGTTAGATGCCAAAGAACAATACAGGGCGTCTTCCCCGTTTACCGCCAGACTCTTTTCTTCAGCTGCCATCTGAACATCCTGTCTTTTCAGTACTTAGCTACAGTCTGGAACTGCGCGACCGCTACGGTCGCAGGATCTAATCCTGCCTCGGGCATGGATGTGTGTGATGTCCTTAGGTTAGTTAGGTTTAATAGTTCTACGTTCTAGGGGACTGATGACCACAACAGTTAAGTCCCATAGTGCTCAGAGCCATTTGAACCATTTTTTTCAGCACTTAATGTGACCACTTTGATGTAGTTTGTTTATGTACTTTTTTTGTAAATATTGATGGAACTGTTGTCCACTGCTGCATATATTTTTCGTCAAGTATCTCTTATGTTGCAATTCTTCGTTCTTAGCACAGCTGTGTCTGATGATGCTGTATCAATGTATGTCAATAAATTAATTTGCGACCAAGACCTTCCACGATTCATTGTATGAAGACATATTTGTAGTGGGGACAAATCTTATGTTTGTCATACAATGTTAAAATGTATTCCAAACTCTGAAATTTAAAATTAAACGACATGACACCAACTGTTTCTTAGCTCGATATCTCTTAACGCACCATATACGAGAAAACTATTATTTTTGCAAATGATACGTTACATAACATCTACACCGTAATAATTTGATGTCATGCTGTTTATTTCTAATTCCAGTCATCCAACTGCATTTTAATAATGGATGATGAAGGCATATTTTGACTACAACGTTCATTTGTTAGCGTATATCGAACACTTAAAAATGGTGCGGTTGAGAAAGTCTAAGGAACGTCAGGCAGTGCAGTAATTTATTAACTGTAATTTAGTATAATCAGTGTGTCCAATATGGGCTAGAATCGCCAAGTAAACAGGTAGTAGCGTGACCCATCTACCGACATTGTTAGCAGAACTAGCACTGAATCGGCAGATAATGTGAGAAGGCACGATAACAGGTACTAAACAGTTGTAGTAAATATGTGGGTGCCGCAAAGACTATTCTAAATGATCCAGAAGTATCACATAGTGGTATATCCAGTAATACAGGCCCATATAGGATACAGCTTCAAGAAAGTATTAACTATAAGTACATTTGTATTTTCTACAGGCAAAGACATGGTATAAAATCATACCAAATTTTTCCCTTACGGGAAAAGAGACTACACGAAATAAATTATTTGTGATTATGAGTCTTTACGATACGAGGTACCAGACTGTGGTAGTAAATCAGTTACTTTTAAAATCTTTTCAACCTACTTTAGTAAAGCTCAACATGATTAAAGGAAGATTCACTTTGTATTTAATCGCTTGGAAATCAATTTACTTCAATATAAGTTACTCGATGTATGTCATTTTCCCACAGTACAATCTGTTTGAAGATGATTTTCATGCGAAGTTTAGTAGAGGCAGTTTGCAGAAGAAGGTGTGAATACAGGTACTGGGAGTAGAAGTATGTAACATACCCCGAGATTATCCAAGTTTTTCGTATGACGTTATCGGTACCACTTTTACTTTCGTAGCTTTTGACACTGATTTAGTTCTGGAATACCTGTTACATGTTTGCTAAGAAAGTATGTGATACAGTCCTGCCTTTGTGACATTAGTAGATTTGTTACCTGTTTGTAAATAACGTAATCACTTTTCTCAGTCACGGCATGTTGTCAAAGATACCGTCCTATTCTTTTACGACTATGAAGAATATAAAAAGCTAAACTAAACTCCTCCCGAACAGGCCATGAAGCCCCAACGATACCGACCGGCCGCCGTGTCATCCTCAGCCCACAGACGTCAACGGATGTGGATATGGAGGGCCATGTGGTCAGCACACCGGTCTCCCGGCCGTAGGTCAGTTTACGAGACCGGAGCCGCTACTTCTCAATCAAGAAGCTCCTCAGTTTGACTCACAAGGGCTGAGTGCACCCCTCTTGCCAACAGCGCTCAGCAGATCGGATGGTCACCCATCCAAGTGGTAGCCCAGCCCAACAACGCTTAACTTCGGTGATCTGACGGGAACCGGTGTTACCACTGCGGCAAGGCCGTTGGCACTAAGAATATGTACCAGACAGTAATTGGCTACAACTGTATTGATTAACTATGGTCCTTTTTTATTTTACGCCGAATATAATCTACAAAATTCTAAATAAATAAATATTAATTTAGAAATTTATCAATTATAATTTCATCGTTTATTGTTCTCTTTCCTAATTTGTGTAAAGTGAGCAAAGTCATTAAAAATATCGCGTTTAATGAAATATTATTAAAAACTCATCATTTCAAGACACCTCGTATTTTGAGATAATTCTGTTCTAAATTACAAATAGTTGTAAAGAAAAAACCTACACTTAGATTACATTTAAACCTACATTTCAAAATATATGAACCATTCATCTAAATCTATTCTTTTTAGAGAATGTAACAGCATTTCGACAAATTTTCTGCAATTTCCAATTACAATAAGCTCAAACACCAAATGATTGGTAATTTAAAACCAAACACGCTGCTATCACTACGTTACTTTATTTCAGTAAATCGGTTTGCTTTCAGCATTTCAGCTGCCAGACGGCAGTTTGTTTCTAACGTTGTGATTTCTTTTATCAGGTGAACTATATACAGTTCTTTGGTGAATGAAAATGTTTGTACAGAAATATGAGAAATGAAATCGTTACAGTAAAAATTAATTAAGAAGAATCACAAAATGTGCCCAGATGTAGAACGTTATTTATATGCCGGCTCAATTATACGAAACATTGGACACTGGAGGCAGATCTAAAGACAACCACTTTCTCCAGTAGAGGTTGTAACTTTTTGAGAGTATAACTTTTTACTTGCAAGAATGGTGTTCACCACTAAGGGTACATTGAAATGATGTATACATTTAGTCTATCACAAATTCTCCTTAATTACACGGCTCATTGCGAAGTATGTATGAACTTTTTAGAATGGCGGTGTTGTGGTATGAGCGGAGTAGTGCGACGCGAAGGAAATTCAAGACAACCCACAGCTGACCTGTAAAATGTGGGTTACGTTTTACTTCCGTAACGCGTCAGTCAATGCAGCATTGCGCCAACTGCTGAAGCCTTGTCCACCATCCGCCTAAGCACACGATGGGTGCTTCAGCACCGCCAAGCAAGCGGGCTACCGCGCAGAGCATGTGCTGCAGCACAACCTGAGCCAGAAACCGACGCGTGACCACATCCACTGAACGTAGATGTCGTGGACCGACGTCAGACTGCACCACCAGACAAGGGTGTGTACCTATATTTGCTCTAACATGGAACAACAAAGGCTTTTCCTGAACGCCGTCTGCCTCACTACGGGTACCTACACCTCCAACGGACTCCTTTTATCACTTTCCAAGCCCTCGAACTCACAACGGCCAGGCGGGAAACCGACACACCGGAGGAACAGCTCTTCCACCAGCCACCGTAGATGCCAGCACACACCTGCATTTCCTGATGGCTGTCGATCTTCCACGATAATCGAGTCCATCAACATGAGGTAGCAAATATGAGGTAGCCAAGGAGGTGGAAAAGTCGGTTCCACTATGCCACGACTGCTTGATAGCTACAACAGGAAAACACAATTAATTAGCAGGAGTACAAAATAGACACTATTTATTACTTAACTTTGTTGTAGTCCATGATCTGTTGGTTCTCAATTATAGAAGACGCGACTACACTAAGCGTCTGTAGAATGACATAATTTACAAGTCACAAATCTTGTAGTGACGAATTAATCTCTCGTAATCTTGTACGTCGAATCCGGTGAATTTGAAGACTAACTTGGAATTGGGCTACAAAGACTTTATGGCAGCTATGTCGGAGCTGCAGACGATGACTGACTAACATCGGCACTGGCTGACCACTTAGCGCGGCTACGAACTGTAGACTGGGACAACTGCACTCCTGCTACACATGAAGTGATCTAGCGGCGCCTCGCGGCGAGCCTAAGTACTGCGACTGACTGTGCACTCTCTGGCTAACACAGCCGTTCTTCTGTTCCGTTTATCGAGAGAATCGCATCCGGCGAATCGATCTCTCATTCAGCGGTGTGGACGTATGACTGACGACATCATACCTCACTGTAAAACCTGTGGTAATAGTTACTACAAATCATAAAATGTTACAGCATGCTTTTGTTCGTAAGTAGCAGACCTATACGTAAACCATCTACAAATGAATACGTAAAATAAATCGACAGCTATAGATTTCAGTAAACCACGACCACACGTTGTACAATGCTCCCTACTCACGTCAGATATTCAGGTAAATGGATACATGAAACATTTTCTCGAAGTACCGATTAGCCGATGAACGATAAAGGCAGAGAGATTTCATTAGCAGGTTCTTGGAAACTTCACAAGTTTTATTGGAATCCTTACTTCAACTAAACAACAACACCGTTTCTGTGAGACTTATGTTTGCGAAAAATATTTCCATAATAAGGGTTTTCTTAATGGAGGTAGAAGGCTATTCAAATGGACGAAAAATTATAATGAGTTAATTAATAAAATAATTATGCAATATAACAAAAATTATATCACAATTTGCTTGCGTCGTACATTACAAAAAAGCCTTAATATTTCATAGATTGAAGAAGCGTGAAACTAAATCCACAAAAATATCTGTATCGACTTTATTGTCAGGAACGCTGTGGTAGTTGTTCCTCTCGAACCTCTTGATCGACTGATGATTAGCCAATAGTAACTTTTGTAGAGATACGTACCAACATAGTTGCATTGGCTCAGCCAAATGGAATTGAAGTTTTTACAGCTTCTCTAACCCAGTGTCGGTCAGAGATTCTCGAACTGAGTTACAACCTTTTGTAAAGTCCTGGAATACAGCTAAGTGTTGGCGAAACTATATGTAGCTACACATTTTTGGAAACTACAAACAATTATTACGATCAAAATATGTTGATACTGTTGTCTTTATACAGCGATCATTATTGGGCGTTAAGGCGACATGTGGCACAAATGGATAAAAAAATCAGGTAGTCCTTTGTATTTGCTTTTGAATATCGCTCTCCTTATCCTATACTGCAGAATCACGAGTGACTAATCGTTTATGGGACGAACGCGGCCTTAAAATTTCATTAGAGGAACTGTGGGATGGTGCATGGAACAGAATTAGGATTCATGTTGTGATGATACTTTTTTAAAATCAAATAGAAGCAAAATTTACTTTATGTTGAGCAGCACACGACAGTATATCACATTATGAAACTCTTTATGAAGGTAGTATTTCTCTCCAAAAATCCATCCGCTCCTTGAGCAAATCTTGACGTGTCACAAATTCCAGTTTCATATCCAGATAGTTGGAAGCATTAGCAGTGAACGTGTCCCATACCACTGGATTTCCAGACGGTGCAGGATCCCTGAAAACAAAATGAAAGCCCAGTCACACAATGTGCATATCAATCTCAAGTAATTCCTTTATTAATGGTGACCTCCATGAACACTGACGTAAGCACTCAGTATTTATATATATGGGAACTGGAACGATGCTCTGTTTTCCACAGTGACGTGACTAATGATTACAACATTCATAACCAGAGAAGTCATTCACACCAAAACCAATACGTGGTTATCATGATAGAACTACACAAAATCGCAACGCACCAGGCAACGGTAAGCGTTACCTGCGCAAAGGAGCTAACTCTGAGTCAGTGAGTGGGGGCGGTACTGGTGCTATGTCAACGAGCGGAGACAAGTGGAACAGACAACGAAGTCACATGGCACCGTGCTGTGACGGCCACCGAAAAAAAAGCTATGCTGGCAGTTGAGACACAGTCAGGTCTGTGATGGTAAATGTTTGTTGTTGTGTTGTTCCTAAATACTTCCAAGTTTGGCCAATGGCCGTTTATCTATGTTTAGTATTAGACGTTCAAACATACTGGAATGTAATCCAACAAACTACCGGCTGCTCTTTCTCCATTTACCGGAGTACTGACGTTATTGAACAGAAGGTTCATTACAGTGGTATGTAGTTTATATAGAACGAGGTATGTGTGTATCGCATACCTTTTGTCCCGAGGGCAAGCGTATACAAAATGCACTAAATTTCGCCAGTGTAGTGGACGAATGTTCTACTTCATTGATTCATGCGTCTAAGACTCAAACCAGCAGCGTTCTGATCTGACGAGGACCTGAACTCATTATCATCCACCAAAAATCTATGAGTAACATGTATCTGGACGAGGTTATGTATGTATGTAAGATTATTTTTTTAGATGATGCACGTAGCTTTATGTGGTCTTTGGAATGGGGAGATGTATACGAACGACATCACTCGCCCTTATGTTTCCCTGTATGCTTTTTCAGTACAAAATAACAATATTCTACACCTCATTTTGAATGTACAGACACCGTCTGGAGCACTATCTCTTTTATTAATTATTACCGGTTTCTGTTTGCCCAGCAGGTCATCTTTATATCTGTAGCTCATCTTTATATCTGTAGCCGCGAGGTGCAGTTTTTCGACAATGGTATGAGTGACATGTCATACCATTTTTGTAGATTTTAACCATCGCGTACCAGAGATTACATTATTTGTCTAAAATGTACCCTCCTAATATGTAGTCACATAGTTTCTAAGCTTCATCGCAATCGACAGATAACTCATACAGTTATTGCTAATATTCTAATTGTTCCCTCGACTCAGGAAAAGAATCTTATAACTTTAGAACGACAATGAAAAAAATTCACAAGTTCTGTATCATTTTGCAACTAAAATGTTGCTGTTTTATTGATAATGGTACTAAGGGAAGGGTGTATGTAACAGATTCATCTCTATAAAACGAACTATTACTTTAATACCATTACTTTAGTTATTGTCTAATACAATTGAGTGATCAACATTTCATAATCGGTACCTAATAATGGCCTTTTTATAAAAAAAAATCAATAGATAACTGTATTGCCTTTTAATCATTCGACAATACGTTCAGACGACTACACCTAACTTTAATCACGCCAAAGCTATTTTCTTCTCTCAAATGCATTCTTTTAAAAATTCTGTATGAGGGATTTGTGTATCAAACACGTTTGCTTTGAACCGAATATTCCAAAAGAATTAATGTTTTTAACGTAATAGATAGGCATGGCCCCTGCTTTACACAGAATTTAATTTATCTGCATATCTACAATGAATTGTGATACAGGAAGGCTGGGATATGTTCACAAAAAGTAAGCAGTTTAGAACAGGAATTTCATAATCACACTTGTTCACTCATGTATGTAATGTAAGTAATTCTTCTGATGTCTTTGCTCAAACCTGAGCATCTGCTAAATGCCAAAAAATCCATTAACTCCCACAATTCAGAAATGAAAAAAATAATCCACCCGTGTTAGTAGTCATTCTATTCCGGAATTTTAGTTCTATCCAATGATAAGCAAAGAAGTGACTATCTGTCTGGTCTGAGTGCCACATCGTTGGACACAGTGTTATGTATACAAAGAAACCACATTTGTTTCACTAGAAAAATTCTAAAAACCTCGCATATAATGTAGAAGCACTGAAACGGCAAGCATTTACTGATAAGTAGTGAAAGAGATATTGTGACTGCAGCCACCGATCTCATGGCACACCGTCAGAACAAAGCCCAACTTCTGAGTCTGGAAAATCTAAGAAAAATGTAGAATTCAGTTCTGCACTTCACACAGTTTTGCTTCGAATATTTACTTTGGACATTGGAAGCAATTTCACTTTTTTCGGAACAAGCCAAGATGGTGTTTGTGTGCGGTCAAGCAGATGGAAACGGTCAAGAGGCAGCACGGCTACACCAAACCAAGTACCCTCACAGACACCAGCCACATCACACAGCATTTCTAACCCTTCTTGGGCATTTGTGTGACCATGGGTCCTTTCAGACAGACGAACTTGCAGCCAGGCGATGGACTGGGCTTAAGCCAGATTTGGAAGACCCGGTTCTGCCTCTCGACTGTTTCCATCTGCTTGGCCGTACATAAACACCATCTCGGCTTGTTCCCTGTATGAATACTGCTGTTCACTGTACGCTGCGTCGATCACACAACCTGCGACACACAAGGAACACACACCATGCGGTCAGAAGAACTTTCATTCGTCAGCGTCATCTACCGTGGCAACGATGCGTTTCCAGACACATTTCTATAGGATATTTTTTCCTCCATTTTCACTCACAAATCCGTGCCTATAGTTTCTCGGTATTATTAATATTCATCCAATATATCAATTACGGCAGTAAATGTAGGGAATAAGTGTGAACTCTGTTACAACGATTATACATAAAGTACAAAAACATACAAATATAAAGTGTATAGAAAAAAGAATATTTCATACATTGGAAGTAATCAACAAAAACGTTACATGAAGTGAATGTACACACCATCACATTCAAATCTTAACAAGACAACTTATAGAAAATGTAATGCATTTACTAGGTATAACACAATGAATTTACAGTTCATAAAACAGCACCTTGAAGCCATTGATGATGTTTGACCACAAAATGGATCAGTATGATCGAAATGTGATTTACAAGAGTCTAGTACAATAAATTAAGATACGGAATGTATGCTAGAATTTAAAAAATGAAAGGAATAGGTTAGAAAATTTATAACAATAAAAAAACACTGATTGAACTCAATATGGTATATGAAAAGTAGTCAAAACTATATGTCAAAGCGTAAACATGAAAGAAATATTCAACTATATAAATGCAATCAGTGTTACAAATAAAACTGGCAGACAAGTAAAGGATTTTATCATGGGTATATTGTGAACATGAATGGCTGTCACTAATGTTGCATACAAGAAGAAATTGAATACTGAAAGAGGAAAACATTTAAATCTCTAAGACTCACATGTACAAGATTCACATCAGTAAACGCAAAGGTATTTCTCAATATGAAGAGTATCAAAGAAAAACGCATCAAATTAAAGCATAAGAAATACTCAATCACAGAATCATCATCAATTGCATATACAAGGCTTACAAATAAAGGAATAATTCTGTATAGAGTTTGAATACAAACAATCTTAACTAATCGTTCACATCAAAAACCAATTCATTACAGCCTAAATACCTACACATGACATGAAAGGTGTCATCCAACATAGGTCTACTAGTCACATTAACGATTACAGAAATGATGTTTTTCGTCACTCGTAGCTAACACATTTGCCACATAGCACATCATTAATAAAAGATACATAGTTAAAGCAGCATCTGAGATGATTTGTGGACAAAAACATTCTCCAAATTGGCTTGCTTGCCCAGACTTCCCAACTTAAGCCAATGGAACACCTCTGTGAAGTGTTAGAACGCTACTTCGCGGCAATCCCAACGTTTAACGCCAGTACCTGCTCCTGTTTCGGCTATTGATGAACAATGGGCCGCCATTCGTCCACACATATTCACACACCTCCCCGAAAGTGTCGTCAGCAGAGTTTCACGCGTCACAAAGAGGAATGATGGACACACACCCATATTAATGTCCACTAACAGGTATCTGGATACTTCTCATCACGTAAAGTATCTCTTGGGGTGGGGCGTCTGATACTGTTGATAGTGACTCTACATGTAAATATATACTCCGCAACAAAATGTACATTGTATGAAAGAGGGTACTTTGTACAGTTTCTGTAGTATTCACTGATAAAAACTGCTGGAGGAAAAATGACTTTTTACATGCTTCTGCAGGCCCTCTGGCCACACATAATTTTCTCATGGCGAGATGTGAGATGGTAGCAGCAGATTTACCATACAGTCTTTCTAGGATGCCGGTTCTCTAAATTTACCCAACAGGGTTTAGCGACAGTAAAGTAGTCTTTCTTTCACATACTCCCAATTGAGTTTTCCAAAGATGTCTGCTACACTCTAGTATACGATATGGCGAACTATTTCCACCCTACCAGGGCGTCTCTACGTTTTGTCGATTTCTGTTATCATGACTACTTGATAAATACTCAAGTCGCTGGAGCCGTACTCTAGAATTGCTGTCTCTGACATCTTGTATGAGATTTCTTTTACAGATGTACTGCACTTTCCCCAAACAATGCTGACAAAACGGCGTCTTTCATTCGCCTTCCCTTCTAATTGATGATACGTGTTCGTCGCATTTCACATCGATTTTCAGTATTATTCCCAACCATTTATACGACGTGCTCCAGATATTCAGCACTGATGTTATCGCATGCTGCCTACTCTTCTTTCTGTTTGTTTGGGCTTTATCTTCCGTTTATCCCCATGAAAAGAGAGATGCCATTCATTACACCAATTGGAAATTTTATTCACGTCTTTCTGCACTTCGTTATGATCGACCAACGATGATAATTTTCTGTGGATAAAGCTTCCTTGGGACAGGGACAGCCGTCATTTGAATGCTGACGTTAGCCATACGAGTTAATAAAACTGCCTGTACTTATTTCAGCCACTCTCTGTAGAGTGTATCGTACGAAGAAATAAGGTAAAGAAAGACAACTCAAAATTTAAATTACATAGAAGTTATTAAAGAAATCATGTGTCCACAGCTTGGACAGCATATCACCTATTATTTTACCTGATTATCTTACTGCTACAATAATATCTGACATTTAGTCTTCAGTGACTAAGCATTTGTGTTTTCTTTTTTTTTTTCAAAAAAATTGCTGTTTGTGTTTGCTAACATCACAGTTACGACTAATTAGTACTCCTTTCAAGTAATAATTGATTCTGGAACCTGTTGACAGCCACAGTATGAAGAACTATTAATGACACGACGTACCTGTATTTGCCGAAATTGGTCCATAGTGTCGTCAAGAGATTGGCCACTCTCCCATCATCCGAATTAGGATCCGTATCTGGCTGAGGCGAGTTTCCCGGAAACAGATAGAGGAGTTCCCCTACATGCTTCATACCTGAAAAATGTTTGTACAACAAATATTGTTGGCAATGCCTTAAAGTAGCTGACAGTCAAGCAGACGTCTCGTCACCAGCACCACGTAGCTGTACATCTTTAGTACCCTAATGATCAAAACAACTTAATTAAGCCCAGCGTGAATACAAGTGTTAAATACTAATGATTAAAGTTGTGACAAAAAGTGCACCGTATTTGTTTTCTATGGTCTGTTGCCAACAGCTGCATATATTATGGTATGGTATTAAAACCAATAGTGAAATAAATGTTTTTCATTTGAATCAAGAAAACCTTTCCATTTCTATGACTGGAATAACAATAGGTTGTGGTATTAATTTGCTCGCAATAGCTGCTACATAGAGCTGACTAAAACTGGAAATAAATATCAAGAAACATCAAATATCAAATGGAGAATGTACCGTTATCGTAACCTGATATCAATGGTGGAGGCTTATCTTTGGTAAAACTCAGTATTGTTTAATGAGATTCTTAAAGACTTAGAATGCGAAATAATCTGGGTGAAGAGAAGCAAGGAAGGTGTATAAAAAATAGTAATCATTTCTGTCATCACCCACATGAAGTACCGAGGTGTGGAATGGTTCAGTGAAAACTTAGGTAATATACGTAGTATATAAAGTCTCCATTAAGGCCATAGTGGATATGAGGAAATCTAAATTTGAGAGTTGTTGCCTGGAAGACAGACTTATTTTGAAGTGGTTGTAGGAACAAAGACTCTCGGAACTAAACATCTTTTTCGAAAATGGTTCAAATGGCTCTGAGCACTATGGGACTTAACTTCTGAGGTCATCAGTCCCCTAGAACTTATAACTACTTAAACCTAACCAACCTAAGAACATCACACACATCCATGCCCGAGGCAGGATTCGAACCTGCGACCGTAGCGGTCGCGCGGCTCCAGACTGTAGCGCCTAGAACCGCTCGGCCACTCCGGCTGGCCATCTTTTTCGAAAATTACCGTCGACAGTCTGTCAGCCAGCCACTGCCACGGGACACATGTTGGCAAAATATCCGAATATGACGATTCAAAAAATTTAGTGATACGAATTAATGAAAAGTTGAGGAAGGTAGGAAGATATTTATTCGTCACAAAGTCAAGCACCTGAGCCACCAACAGCAAACATTTAGGTCTAGGGAGGAAAATGTGAGGAATGCGTGTCACAACTGTAAAATATTGTGACCTACACTGAAGAACCAGAGAAACTGGTACACCCGCAAATAACGTGTAAGGCCCCCGCCAGCGGGCAGACATGCCGCAACACAATGTGGCAAGGACTCAACTAATGTCTGGAGTAGCGCTGCAGGGAACACTGACACCACGAACGCTTCAGGGCTGTCCATAAGTCCGTAAGAGTACGTGAGGGGGGGGGGGGGGGGGATGGAGATCTCTTCTGAAAAGCACGTTGCAAGGCATCCGAGACACGCTCAATAATGTTCAGTCTGGGGAGTTTGGTGGAAAACGGAAGTGTTTAAGCTCAGAAGAGTGTTCCTGTACCCACTCCGTAGGAATTCTGCACGTGTGGGATGTCGCATTGTCCTGAAGGAATTGCCCAAGTCTGTCGGAATGCACATGAAACATGAGGTGAGTACACAGGATGCTTACGTACGTGTCACTTGTTAGAGTCGTATCTAGATGTATGAGCGGTCCCATAGCACTACAACTGCACACGCCCCAAACCATAACAGAGCTTCCACCAGCTTGGCCAGTCCCTTGCTGATATGCAGAGTCCATTGTCTCCATCCCCATACACGTCCATCCGCTCCATACAGTTTGAAAAGATACTCGTCCGATCAGGCAGCATGTTTCCAGTCATCAACAGTCCAATTTCGCTGTTAACGGGCCGAGGAGAGGCGTAAAGCTTTGCGTCGTGCAGCCATCAAGGGTACACAAGTGGGCCTTTGGTTCCGAAAGTCCATATAGATGATGTTTTGTTGAATGGTTCGCACGCTGACACTTGCTGACGGCCCAGCGTTAAAATTTGCGGAAGGGTTGCACTTCTGTCACGTTGAACGATTCTCTTCAGTCGTTGTTGGTCCCGTTCTTGAAGGATCTTTTTACAGCCTCGGCGATGTCGGAGATTTGATGTTTTACTGGATTCCTGATATTCACGGTACACTCTTTGAAACTGTCGTACGGGAGAATCCCCACTTCATCGCTAACTCGGAGATACTGTGCCCCATCGCTCGTGCGCCGACTACAACAGAGCGTTTAAACTCACTCAAATCTTGATAGCCTGCCATTGTAGCAGCAGTAACCGATCTAACTACTGCGCCGGACACTTTTTGCCTTATATAGGCGTTGGCGACCGCAGCTCAGTATTCTACCTTTTTACATATCTCTGTATTTGAATACGCATCCCTATACCAGTTTATTTGGTGCTTCAGTGTATATTCTATACACATTTGTGATGTTTGAGAGAGAGAAAATATCGTGGTTCAAGAACAATTTTAGAGAATTATCACTAAAGCGAAGACAGGTATGTAGCAGGTTAAAATGCTTGCTGACAAGAAAATGTTCAGTGAAGTCTCAGAACAGCTATACGAGATGCGCCCAATGTACACTGGCTGCCAAAATAGTGAAGCACCCAAAAGGGGACGAGGAAACGTAAAGGCACTTCTAGGGTTGAGAGGGTATATGATGTTACTTCAGTAATTACAAAACTGAGTCAAATTTACATATAGCTTGGCAGTATGAGCCCACTTAGCAGTGTGATGTTGCACAGTCTCTGGCCTGGACGTATGCCCTTATTCGGTTGGGAAAGGTAAGATAAAGTTTCCCGAGGTATCCGGCCTTTGATGTATATATTGACACTGAGAGTTGACTTTCGAGATGGTTTTACACATGTTCTATCTGGGATAGATGTGGGGAATTTGCTGGCCATAGGAGTACCTCAGTATCTCAAAAACAGTTTTTGCAGACACTTGTTATGTGTGGATGAGCATTTTCTGTTGAAAAATATCATCATAATGTTGTTCATGAGAGATAACACATGAGTACGCAGGGTATCCGTCACATACCGTTTTTCTATCACAGTCCCCTCAGTGTACCAGCCGCGGCTTGGAGTCACACGTGGTGGCTTCCCACACCTAGTCCCCAGGAGTGACACCGCTGTGCTTCTCCAAAACAGTGGAAGAATCAACACCTCTTCAGATCACTGCCGTACTCGCAGATGATGATCGTCTGGGCTAATGTAGGCTGAACACAATGCGACACAATTCATCAGTAGACGGCACTTCCCATTTATGGCATAATATCTAATACAGCCGTTTGTGTTGTGATGTTAACGGCAACGTACACGGTAATTCGATAGTCCGGCTGCTGTTAGTCCCCAACCAATGGAGTGGGATGATACACAGTGTAACAGGGGGCCCATTATGTGTTCTTGAGTTTGGTCCTGAATACTGAGTTCCTCCCTTGTGATGGTCAGATTTGGTTGACCGGAAACCTGACGGTGCATATGCAGCCCTCATGTTCCCGAGCAGTTCAACATCGGGTCACTGATACATCCGAATGCCCCACAAGTCTGAATACGCGCAAATCGACCAGCCACAGCCGGAAAAATGGTAACTCACAATGAGGCTCCTTTCAGACTCTGTCAGGTGCTGATAACGCTGTCTCGCACGATTACGCGGCATCTTCGCGCTCTTCACCGTGATCGCTTAAAATCTGACGCTCTGCTCTTCACGTCCCTTACATTCCCTGCCAGACCTGATAACAACAGTAAAAATGTAAATGCCGTGTGGCGAGGGCCTCCAGTCGGGTAGACCCGATCGCCTGGTGCAAGTCTGTCGAGGTGGCGCCACTTCAGTGGCTTGCGTGTCGATGGGGATGAAATGATGATGACAAGCACAACACAGTACCCAGTCGCTGAGCGGACAAAATCTCCCGCCCTGCCGAGAATGGAAAACGGGCCGTGAGGTATAACATTCCGTCGTGCTGACCATTCAGCTATCAGGGGCGGGCATAACAACAGTAAACACGAGCAACACTACAGTCTGATCTACGAACGATAGCGGATCGTGCATGTCGAAGCACGGACGCGGATTGCGTTGTTGGCCATTCCAAGCGACAGTTGCGGTACGCAGATGAGGGTGTTTTCCACTTGAAGAATGCGTATGTGCTGCAAAATATGTCTCGCCGCTTATGCAGAATTTATCACTTACAACCACAATCAGTGATGAAAGTTCGTAACAAATGGAATCTAAATTCACTCAGCAGCTCCTTACGATCACGTTTAATGGTCGCATTAGGTACGGCGTTCTCAGCAAAACGCTCAGAACACTTCTGAACGTTCATTGGCTGCGGGATAATACGTCACGTAGCTGGGGAGAACAAGCCTAAACTCGACCGCCATTGTTCGTGACTTCGACTCTAGTGCATTCCTGTGACCGTTCTGTCTGTCACAGGTCACAGAGAATTGCAACTCTAATTATCTACACATCCGGCGACAGCGTGTACGTGTACGAAGTTGCTTTGGGATTCGACGATTTCTTCTAGGTGTTTCACTTCTTTTGTCAGGCAGTGTATTTGGAGAAATATCTCACCCACCGTGAAAATGATGAGTTCCCATACTCCGAGGAGCGTAGGTGTCGACGCGGGAGACCCGCGCTGCAGTATTAGGAAGGTCCTAGCGGAGGAGGTTTGCCATTGCCTTCCTCCAACCGTAATGGGGATGAATCATCTGATGATGAAGAGGACGCAACAACACCCAGTCATCTCGAGACAGGGAAAATCCTTGATCCCGCCGGGAATCGAACCCGGGACCCCGTGCGTGGGAAGCGAAATCGCTACCGCAAGACCATGAGCTGCGGACCACCGTAGAAAAAGGCTAATAAATTTCGTTTCTGCGGGAAAAGTGTCAGCGGGATTAAAACTTGTTAGAAGATTAGTCATGATACGAGTATCACTGAAACGGCACCGTCCGCTGTGGCCGAACTGTTCTAGGCGCTTCAGTCTTGAACCGCGCGATCGCTACGGTGTTTGTGATGTCCTTAGGTTAGTTAGGTTTCAGTAGTTCTAAGTTCTAGGGGACTGATGACCTCAGACGTTAAGTCCCATAGTGCTCAGAGCCATTTGAACCATTTTGTTACATCACAAAAACACAGTACATAATACACCTGTTTACATAAGCTGGACATACTCTAAACACTGAAGATTCTTCTTAAACGGCGCATGAGGCACAACTGCCTTCGCATTTGCGGAAGAGGAGTGCAATGTGGGTGGTGACTATGAGAATAAGATAGAATAGCGGTAACATTATAAGAAACAGGACGTGGAATACCAAAAGTCTGAACGTGGGTGTAGGGGAAGGAATGAAAGAAACGGTTATGGAAGAATATGGGCTAGGTAGTAAGAATGAGAGAGGAGAAATAGTAATTGATGTACTGCAATAAATTTGAGATAATAGTGGCACTCCGTTTAAGAATCACGGGAGGAGGAGACACGGGAGCATTCGAAATGGATTACATCATGGTCTGACAGAGATTCCGAAATCAAATATAGAGTGGTAAGCCATACCAAGGAGCAGATACAGACTCAGATTTCAAATTCCTAATGATGAAGAGCAGACTGAAGTTCAAGATAATTGAAAGGAGAGTCAGTATGGAAGGAAGTGGTATACTGTGGTGCTGAGGAAGGATGGGATGTGTTTGAAGTTAGCTAATGATGTGGATACTGCGCTAAGCAATAGCAGAGTAGGCAATACAGTTGAAGAGGAATACACATCCCTAAAAAGAGCAATCACAGAGGTTGGAAAGACAAACAGAGGTACCAAGAAGGTAACTGCAAAGAAACCTTTGGTAACGCGAGAAATACCTCAATCGATCGACGAAAGAAGGAAGTAAAAAATATTCAGGTAAAGACAGGAATACAGCAATACAAATAACAAATGAAATAGGTGCAAGGAAGCAAAGGCTAAATGGCTGCAGGACAGATGTGAAGAAATCAAAAAAGAAGTGATCGTCGGAAGGACTGACCCAGTGTGTAGAAACGTCAAAACAACCATCGCTGGGATTAAAAGTAAGAATTCCTCTCTTAAACGCAGAGGAGAGAGTGGACAGGTGGAAAGAGTAGATTTAAGGCGTCTACGGGGGTTGAGGACGTGTCTGATGATGTGATAGAAGGAGGAATTAGAGTCGATATGGAAAAGACAGGGGTCCAGTTTTAGAATCAGGATCCAAAAGAGCTTTGGAAACTTTAGAACAAATAACGCAGAAGGGGTGGATAATTCCTGTGAGTCAAATCGCTTTGACCAGACCAGCGAACGGATGCACCTAACATTGAAATCTGGCGGGATTTCAGGGCTCTGATAGGGAAGTTTCCCGGGTTCTGATAATCAGAACGCCAGACCGCGCAGTTTGCGAATTTTCGCGGCGGCATCAGAATATTAGAGCTGCCGCAGCGCCCCGCTTTCTGGCCCACAGCACACCGTTTTCTGCTGCCGCCTGAATCAAGGTGAAAGGGTAAAGTATTGCTGCAACGGCGTAGGGTTTTTAAATGGTATTCACTGCTCTGATACTCTCAGCTCAAACATTGTTAGTCGTACAGCTGATCGTAATTGATTCCATTGGAATAGAGGTGGGCCTCACAGTGGATGGAAGTAAACAAAGTCAGATTTCGTTGTAAAAGAGATTAATTCAGAGGAGAATTTGTGTACAAATGTTGATGGTATTGGGACAGCAACCAGCCACAAATTTACTTTCAGTTACTTTATTCAGAGGGTACTGTTACCGGTTTCGAATCGTTATGATTCATCTTTAGACTGTTTATATGCTTTCCTTATAATATGTGGTGCGTTTTTTACAGATTAATTGTCCTAAAATATAAATAATACATAATTATAAGCACGCCACGCACAGATGGTTGCTTTACAGATTTTCATTGGATGTGACTTACGTAAAATGTCGGTTTGGAGTGTTTGTTTTCGTAACATTCGTCCAACAGATGTGAATACACTCCCATTGCATTCTTATTGTTGCACGCGTAAATTTCTCTCACTGAACACTTTAGATTTGTCACTGAAAAGATTTCTACCACGCACCACATGTTTTGATACATACAAACAGCTTACAAACATATGAGTATCAAAGATGCTATTATATATGGTAACATTTGAAGATGTCCTATTTTTGGAAAAAGACCATATATTCGCTTATGGAAATGAAACGCTTTTTACACTAGCATAGAGAGACATTAACTTTTTGAGTTTTTTGAGTGGATACTGTTACATTAATTATAAACTTGTTCCATTTTTTTAGAACTGTATAGTTAAAACAGTACATTATTTAATTACATTTAGTGTCATGAGAATTATAGTAACATATAAATTTGCTACGTGATGTGCAGATAGACATAGCAATATTATTTGCTTTGGGGGTTGGAAAATAATTTTGGAAATTTTTCAGGAAAGGGGCGTTAGCTAACTCTGTTTGTTCATTAAGGATATAGTCTGGGGTGCTGTTTTTTTGTGTGTGTATTTCTATTTCTTCTGATATATTCATAGTTGCTCCACTTTCTGCTAGATGTAAAATGTTTTAAATTGTTCTCAATGTTTCTCACTGAATGGTTTTCTTCAGCAATATGGGCTGCAAATGCAGATTTGTTCAACTTTCCAAGCTTTGTGCAGCTTCCACGCCAATGTGTGCTTTGCCTACCAAACACCATTTCTTATCTGATTTGTGTTTGTCGTTTTCGAGTAAGTTTTATCAGCTAGTTGTAGCTACTGAAGATTTAATAAACTTGTCATTATTATGTAAACTTAAATAAGCCACTGTCTTCGTTCATACTCCTTCTACTATTCATTTTTTTTAACTTTATTGCGTTGGTACATGAGTAGCTTCACTCAGACGTATATTTATGATTAAAGCGAGAGACAGCCTGCTGCATTATCCGCAAAACCCAAAGATCCGGGTCCGGATCCCAGGTAGATTTCGACTTTTATTTTTTTGCAACTTTTCGTTTTTTGCTTTTAATTATTTTGAGAAAATTCGCCCGTCTCACTGGGTGTAACGATGATAGCATTATAACTGACAAAATTTATTTCACTTTGGGAACAATTATTTTTTTTTAAGTTTTCATCGGAGAGGTGTAAAGAAAGCATCTCTTTACGGAATGTCCTGGACCTCAGTGGTTGCTACAGATAGATACGCGATTTGCGCCTGTTAATCTTCAGTGAACAGCACAGTGCATATTTGGTTTACTGTAGTAGATGTACTGATTGTTCTTACTGTCCTTCGTACATGTATTTCTGCGCCATGTCGTTCCGTTTTCTGTTGTTATCAGTGAGAGAAAGACAGAAGAAGCACTTCCCTTTGAAGCACTGTTCTTTCATTTCGCTACGTACACAAGTGAAGCAGACGCATATAATTTTTAACAATAAATAGAGCCTGCTTATGTGCCTTAAACTTATTGGTTGTCGCAAATACAGATTCAATATCTGCTGTCTTCCACTGCTGATGATTCCAAGGAACTGAACGGAAAAATAACTGCTGTGAAATATATCGAATTACAATAACTGTACTATGAATTTTCCATGTAGCAATATTAACCAATAAACGAACATAGAAAACAATATTACTCAGAAATTGGATTAATGTCAAATTTGGTGAAACTAAGAGTGCATACAGTAATATGTATTATTAAATGGAGGTTGAGCATTGTGATATTTTAAATAATAGGAGTTATTAATAGTATATTTAATGTTACCATAAAGCTAGTCTAGAAAACGTATGTGTGTGCAAATGCAATTCCTGGCGGTGAACGCTTACCGTATTCCGTGTTGCCGGTTCCGTTGTAGTCGAAGTAGTAGTAGTGAACGGGTAGACTGCTGGTGTTCACTACGGCTCTAGCGAAGGTGTCCCCAGGATACATGAAGTACAAGTCGGAAAACAGCTGCAAATAAACAGTTACTTCGTAAAATTCCAGCGAAATGGCTGCAGGATAAATATGACAGAATCGAAAAAGTAATGCCCGTCGAAAGGACTGATTCAACATACAGAAATCTCAAAACGTCCGTCGGTGAAATGAAAAACAAAAGTTGCAACATTAAGAGAGATCGGATAGGTGGAAAGAGTAGAATGAAGGCCTATGTGAGGGGGAGGAAGTACCTGATGACGTTATAGAATAAATTGGAGTCATTAAGTAAGAGATAGGGGATCCAGTATTAGAGTTTGACCTGTTGCTTCAGTTAGAAACTGATGAGCCTCAAGCAGGGGTAGGTGTAGACAGGTCACAACAAACTTTCAATAGGAAATTGAAAAAGAATGTAGGAAAGTCATCGAAAAGGAAGAAAGTTTTGTTGTTAGGCAGTTCTCATGCCAGAGGTGTAGGCCAACTTCTGCAGGAGGAATTAGGACCAGAATACCAGGTCACAAATTTTTTCAAACCAAGTGCTAGTCCGGATCAGGTGACAGAGGATTTAGGTTCACTCTGTAAAGGATTTACCAGGGAAGACACCGTGTTTATTGTGGGAGGGCCAGGGAACAGCATCGACAGAGATCCTGGGTACAGTATAGAGTGTGACCTGGTAAAGATTGTGTCGGCATTGAGACACACCAATGTTGAATTTGTATCTGTCCTGAGACGCCATGACCGGCCTCATTTGACCTCTGCTGTTGGGAGAGTTAATTTGGAGTTGGAACGGCTGCTTGGGTAGGGTGCGGGGGCTCATATTGGTGTGGTTCCTGTTGATTATCTCAGTAGGTGGGACTATACCAGGCACGGCCTACATCTCAACAGGAAAGGGAAGGGGAAACTGGCTGGGGTAATAGCAGGAAATTTAAGGGGGGGAGGCACTGCCATGAGTGGTAAAATACCAGTGGTTACAGGTGTTGGAGCAGCACCTTTTTTAGGATAGGTAAGACAGAAAGATGTCAAGTTCTACGAGAGGTCAGGATTGAAACAAATCTTCAGTTTAGGAAAGAAATTAAACAGCACAATTCTAGCACACTGGATCACCAATCACAGCTATCAATTATAAATTTTCACCAATCACCAGAAATTTTATCTCCACCAAGCTGTATCTCAGTCCTAGGTAGTTGCATTGATGAATTAAAGTCACCCAACCCAGTTGACATAATCTGCCTCTCTGAACACCGTGTGACCACTGGTATAGGAACTAGGCCTAAGCACAATGAGAAACTCAGACAGGAGAGTACTGCAAATGTTAGAATAAGGAAAGGTTCTCATAAAAGTATAATTAAAAATAATGTAAGTATATTTCATCAAAATATTGGGAGTTTAAAGAATAAAGTAGATGAGCTTCTGGTTTGTTTAGAAGATTTAGAAGCTGAGAATGAAATAGATATACTATGCCTGTCTGAGCATCACATTGTTACTGATATGGATAAGGTAAATGTAAGTGGATATAAGCTCTCTGCACATGTAATGAGAGAAAATATGGAGAAAGGAGGAGTTGCCATATATGTCAAAAGTTATCATTGTGCAAAAGGTATAGAAACAAAAAAGTTTTGTGTAGAGAAACATATAGAAGCATGTGCTTGTGAGCTTAAATTAAATAAAGGCACATTTATAATTGTAACTGTATATAGGTCCCCATCAGGAAATTTTCATCTATTTCTGAAAAATTTGGACTCCTTGTTGTGCTATCTGTCAGACAGGGGGAAGCAAATTATTATTTGTGGGGATTTCAATGTAGATTCTCTGAAAGAGGGTAATAGGAAAAATGACCTTGAAGTATTACTCGGTTCTTTCAATTTGACACCCGTTATTGATTATCCTACTCGGGTGGTAAAGGATAGCAGCTCACTGATAGATAACTTCTTTATAGACCAAGATAAGTTTAACCAGATAAACGCTCAGCCTATTGAGAATGGTCTTTCTGATCATGGAGCACAGCTAGTTACAATATATGACATAGCTCCATTCAGCTATACTAAACAGTCCTCCAAAGTAGTACATTCAGTCAACAATTTAACAATTGCAAATTTCAAGGAAAGCCTACAGCAGTTAGACTGGGATGAGGTGTACCGTGAACCTGATGCCAATTTAAAATATAATTTATTTCATGACATTTTTGTAAATGCATTTGAAAACTGCTTCCCCAAGAAAATAGTTAAATATACTCGTAAGAAACCTTGTAACAAACCATGGCTTACTAAGGGTATAAAAATATCTTGTAACCAGAAAAGGGAAATGTATCTGACAGCAAGAAAGAGTAGTGACCCAGAAACTATCAAAAATTATAAAAACTACTGTGTTATACTAAGAAAAGTTATTAAAAAATCCATGAGTATGTGTATCATGTCTGAAATCAGCAACTCTGATAATAAAATTAAAACAATTTGGAATATTATTAAAAGAGAAACAGGTCAACCAAGAGCAGAGGAAGACAGAATTACCATCAAATTGAATGAAAACTTTACGAACAAAAAGTCAGAAGTTGAAAATATTTTTAATAATCATTTTCTAAATGTTGTGGATATAGTAGGATCCAGGTGTTCATTAGAAGATGCTAGGCTGTTAATGGAAGAGGCCATACCTATGCAATTTGAGACAATTGAAATCTCACCCACTTCTCCCTCTGAAATTAGGAAAATAATAAACTTGCTAAGAAGCAAAAACTCACATGGAATTGATGGCATTTCCAGCAAAATACTAAAAGCTTGTTCTCAACAGATAAGTAAGATTCTCAGCCACCTGTGTAATAGCTCTCTGGAACAGGGCATTTTCCCTGATAGACTGAAATATGCTATTGTTATACCTTTGCATAAAAAGGGGGATAGATCTGATGTCAACAATTACCGTCCAATCTCCCTTCTAACACCTTTATCCAAAATTTTTGAGAAATTAATGTATTCAAGAGTAGCTTCACATTTCTGTAAAAATGAAGTACTAACAAAATGTCAGTTTGGTTTCCAGAAAGGTTTTTCAACAGAAAATGCCATATATGCTTTCACCAGTCAAATTTTGAATGATCTGAATAACTGAACACCACCCATTGGGATTTTTTGTGATCTCTCAAAGGCTTTTGATTGTGTAAATCATGAAATTCTGCTAGAGAAGCTCGAGTATTGTGGCATGAGTGGGACAGTGCACACATGGTTTAATTCGTACCTAACTGGAAGAGTGCAGAAAGTTGAAATAAGTAGTTCTCGTAACGTGCAAAGATCAGCACATTCCTCAAACTGGGGAACTATCAAGAATGGGGTTCCACAAGGGTCAGTCTTGGGTCCTTTGTTGTTCCTATTATATATTAATGACTTGCCATTCTATATTCATGAAGAAGCAAAGTTAGTTCTCTTTGCTGATAATACAAGTATAGTAATCACACCTGACAAACAAGAATTAAGTGATGAAATTGTCAATACCGTCTTTCAGAAAATTACTAAGTGGTTCCTTGTAAACGTACTCTCACTGAAGTTTGATAAGACACAGTACATACAGTTCCGTACAGTGAATGGTATGACGCCATTAATAAATATAGACCTTAATCAGAAGCATATAGCTCAGGTAGAATATTCCAAATTTTTATGTGTGTCCATTGATGAGAGATTAAATTGGAAGAAACACATTGATGATCTGCTGAAACGTTTGAGTTCAGCTACTTATGCAATAAGGGTCATTGCAAATTTTGGTGATAAACATCTTAGTAAATTAGCTTACTACGCCTATTTTCACTCATTGCTTTCATATGGCATCATATTTTGGGGTAATTCATCACTGAGGAATAAAGTATTTATTGCACAAAAGCGTGTAATCAGAATAATAGCTGGAGTCCACCCAAGATCATCCTGCAGACATTTATTTAAGGATCTAGGGATATTCACAGTAGCTTCTCAGTATATATACTCTCTTATGAAATTTGTTATTAACAACCAAACCCAATTCAAAAGTAATAGCAGTGTGCATAACTACAATACTAGGAGAAAGGATGATCTTCACTATTCAAGATTAAATCTAACTTTGGCACAGAAAGGGGTGAATTATATTGGCACTAAAGTCTTTGGTCACTTACCAAATAGTATCAAAAGTCTGACAGATAACCAACAAGTATTTAAGAAGAAATTAAAAGAATTTCTGAATGACAACTCCTTCTACTCCATAGAGGAATTTTTAGATATAAATTAAGAAAAAAAAGAAAAAATATTAAAAAAATAAAAAAATTAAAATTAAAATTAAAGAAAAACAAAGAACATTAAAAAAAATAAAGTTATTATATTAACTTAAGTATGTTGTTAAATTAACCTAATTATGTCATGTATTGGAAAATTCGACTCGTTCCACATCATTACGAAATATCGTATTCATGATCCATGGAACTAGTATTAATCTAATTTAATCTGATCTAGTCAGATGAGTGCTATAAGGAACTCGTTAAACTTCGGTTACACGATAAATCAGTCTAACTAAAAGCCGTAAATTCAACTAAATACCTGGGTATTAAAATTACGAACAACTTAAATTGGAAGGAACACACATAAAATGTTCTGGGAAAGGCTAACCAAAGACTGCGTTTTACTGGCAGGACACTTAGAAAATGTACAAGATCTACTAAGGGGACTGCCTACACTACGCTTGTCCGTCCTCTTTTAGAATACTGCTGCGCGCTGTGGGTTCCTTACCAGATAGGACTGACGGAGTACATAGAAAAAGTTCAAAGAAAAGCAGCACGTTTTGTATTATCGCGAAATATGGGAGATAGTGTCACAGAAATGATACAGGATTTGGGCTGGACATCATTAAAAGAAAGGCGTTTTACGTTGCGACGGAAACTTCTCACAAAATTCCAATCACCAACATTCTCCTCCGAATGCGAAAATATTTTTTGACACCGACCTACATAGGGAGGAACGATCACCACGATAAAATTAGGGAAATCAGAGCTCTTACGGAAAGTTAAAGGTGTTCATTCTTTACGCGCGCTATACGAGATTGCAACAATAGAGAATTGTGAAGGTGATTCGATGAACCCTCTTCCAGTCACTTAAATGTGATTTGTAGAGTATCCATGTAGATGTAGATGAAAGAGCTGCGGAAGGCTTGAGATCAGATAAGGCAGAAGAGAAGGATAATATACCACGCAATTTCTAAAATGATATGGGTAAGTGGTAACGAAACCACTATTCACGTTGGTCCATGAGACTGGCGACGTACCATCATAATTACAGAAAAAAAATTATCCTCACAATTCCGAACATAGCAAGAGCTTATAAAAGCGAGAACCATCGCGCAATCAGTTCAAAAGCAGCATCCAAGCTGCTGACGAGAATAATATAAAGAAGACTGAAAAAGAAAATTAAATATATGTTAGATGGTGATGAGTTTGTCCTTAAAAAAGGTAAAGGCACTAGAGAGGTAGTCCTGACGTTGCGGTTGATAATGAAAGCAAGGGTGAGGAAAAATCAAGACACGTTCATAGGATTCGTAGACCTGGAAAAAGATTTCGACGATGTAAAATGGTCCCAGATTTGGGTATTATGATAAAAACAGGGGTAAGATGAAGGGAACCAAACAGGGACAATAAGATTGGAAGACCAAGAACCAAGTGATCGGTTTAAAAAGGGTGTAGTGCAAGGATGCAGCTTTTTGTCCCTACTGTTCAATCTGTACATAGAGGAAGCAACGACGGAAATAAAAGAAAGGATCAAGAGTGGGATTAAAGTTCAGGGTGATAGGATGTCAATGATAATATTCGCTGATGACATTGCCATCGTCAGTGGAGAATTACAGGACCTACTGAATGGAATGAACAGTCCAATAACTGTAGGATATGGAGTGAGGGAAAAACGCAAAAAACTAAAGTAATAAGAAATGACAGAAATGAGAATAGCGAGAAACTTAAGATCAATACTGTGGATCAAGAAGTAGACGATGTTAAGGGATTCTGCTATCTTGGAACGAAAATAACCCACGACGGACGAAGCAAGAAGGACATAAATATCAGACTAGCACAGGCAAAGAGGGTGTTCTAGAGCAATAAAAGCCTGTTATTATCAAACATAGGCCTTAATTTGAGGAAGAAATTTATAAGAATATTCATTTTGAGCATAGCATTGTACGGCAGTGATTGATCATGGTAAATCGGACCAGTAGAGAATCGAAGCGTTTGAGATGTGGTGCTACAGTACAATGTTGAACTTTGGTAGTCTTGTAAAAAAAGGGAAGAGGACGTTCTCCGTAGAAACTGAGAAGTAAGGAACATACTGAAATTACTTATAAGGAGGACGGTCAGAATGAAAGGACATGGTTAAGACATCAAGGAATAATCTTCGTGGTACTTGAGGGAGCAATAGAGAGCAAAAATAGTAGGGAAAGGCTGATATTAGAATAATACATTCAACAAATAACTGAGGCCTTTGAGTGCAAGAGCAGCTCGGGGACGAATAGGTTGGCGCAGGAGAGGAATTCGTGGTGTGTCCATGAAAACAGTCAGAAGACTGATGACTAAAAAGAATTATTGTACAAATAAGTGGAGACATCAGTCACGTGCATCAGCACATACAGATCAGCATTTCAGAGGGCTGCCACTGTCATGTCACCCAGTACGTAACACATTACCCCTTCCCGCACCCACGGACTGGTTCTTTAGCTGTTGTAGGCGCCAGAGCCGATTTCCAGTAGCGGGGGCAAGAGGTCTCGCTCCTCGGGTCTAGTATGTTGGCTACAAGCATTATGATTTTCCCGCGATAGTTTATGTTTTATTGGAATTAGTCTTCGAAAGTCCTGATAGAATGTCGCCGGTCGTGCGGTAGCGTTCTCGCTTCCCGCGCCCGGGTTCCCGGGTTCGATTCCCAGCGGGGTCAGGGATTTTCTCTGCCTCGTGATGACTGGGTGTTGTGTGATGTCCTTAGGTTAGTCAGGTTTAAGTAGTTCTAAGTTCTAGGGGACTGATGACCATAGATGTTAAGTCCCATAGTGCTCAGAGCCATATGAACCATTTAGAATGTCGCCGTTCGCCAACGAATGATATTAATGGGACCAAGAAATGGCCTCTGAAAATGTATACGTCCTGGTCCTGAGGTCTAATGGCTGAAATTAGTGGACGATAAAGCAATTTCGTGGATCGGCTGGAAGCTTGCCTAAGGAGATGTCAGCCGACACTCTTCGTGGATGAAATGTGGGAACTAGGGAAAGCAGGAAAAGGTGTGTGGGGGGCCTAATCAGGTACCGTTGATTGCATAGTAAGTACATAAACTTCATTAAGAAAATAATTATTTTAAAACATTAATTTCAAAAAAATTGACTGTAACACAAACTTCACTGACGGCTGAAGGCCTTATTTGGAAAGAATTCAAAATTATTTGTCGGCTGAAGGCCACAAGCAATACTTCAGAACAATTAAGCGCTGAAGGCCTGAATTACTAGTGAGGAAGACAATTACACGTTCAAAATACCAAAATAATTCTTAAAACTATTATTTAAAAAAAAAATTGACTGTATCACAAGCTATACTGACGGCTGAAGGCCTTATTAAGAAGAATTCAGATTATTTGTCAGCTGAATGCCACAAGCAATAGGAATAATTTAAACAAAATATTATTTTTAAACAATTGACATTATAAGAACAAATAAAGAAGGGCGTGATCCACAGACAGTGCTGCAAGGATCCACCTGAGAAAAAGTTCCTACAGCTGTGTAAGCGGTGAGACAGGCAACCAAGAGTTATGCTCACTTAACTCATACTAGAGACAGCTTGCGCCGACCAGCACACTCGCAAAATCCACCTAAGATGCGATAGCCAATATACCGATAGAATAACAGTTAGCATCGTCAAATGACAAGCATTTAATTGCACAATTTGGCTCCACCAAATCCTAGTACGCAGACAGGGTTAAGACCAAAGTGCCTATTCAAAATCTGACTAGATGCACATGAAATCGCAAAAGACAATTCCACAACCAACTCAAACAATGCTAAAACAGTCGATATACAGCAACAAGACGAACTGCACGTAGACATGAACGCTAAGAACACAGAAACGGTGGAAAGACCAGATACACGTCGTCCACTGAGACGACCGATCGAACGACCAACCATCGTCGCCAGCCAAGTCAGGCAAGGGAAACGTCGGAGTATAAAACCGCCAACTGACAGCCTGATGGCATGAGGTCACTTCGAGGGACGGACACACACACACAAGTGAAAGTTACATTAATCGAATATAACGATCCATTCAACTTAAACTCGCTGAATCCGGACCTCGACGTGGTTGTGTACTCTCGCGACCACATCCTTCCATCGTACAGTTCGTATATCGCCAGCTCCCTCGGCGAGTACGGGCGCTGTCGGGCCTCACTGCTGCTCCGTCTCATCTCAGCTCCGACACACGACGACCCGGAAATACTTGAGGTGGCTCCAAAGATAGTACCACAGAACTCGCTATCGATAAACGCCGCTGCTGCCACTCACGGACAGACGAAGCGAGCAAACGTAGTGGCGCCAGTGAACGCACAAAGAAAACGAGAGGTCACAATCCGAAAACACGACGCCAACCTGTGAACGGCACAAAAGCGAGCCGGAACACGACTCAGTCGATACAGGAGACGATTCGCGAGCCTTGTAGGGTGGAGGTGATGTTTGAGAAGTGATGAGTGTGTTTCGCCGGAAGTGAGTGATCCTGAGAAATGAGCAACGTTGTTTTGCCAGTACACAAAGCTTTCAGAAAGTTCGCTGGAAGGTTGCTGCACATGGGCGTAGAATTCTGGGTAAGATGACGGTTTTCTAGGCGAGTGTAGCAGTTTAGCGAGCATGCCTGTTCTAGGTAGGAAGGGGCTGCGTAATAGAGCGTGGAACCATCACCTGCCGCGAGTTGGTGTGACTGCACGAAGGCAACTCGGCGAGACTCAACTGATTTGTTTCTGTGGAAACTTGAAGAATGGGTTTCGTTTATCTTTCTCCATTTCTGATTTTAAATTGTTATCGTGCTTTGCTCTTGAAGGGTGTCCTTTGTGGGAGTTACTAGAAACACACTTGAACCGGTGTATTGATTATTTACAGAGCACGTTTTCGAATCCAGTATTCGAATCTGGGAGGCTCTCTGATAGTGGTTGGGGTACAACAGGACATTTTGCAACTTGTATATAACCCCCTGTCCCAGACATGGATGCTTTCGCATTTAAATGATAGTCGACATTAAAACAAATGCATGCAACTACACAAATTCAGGTGGAGACACTTCGTTTAGTTTTTAGTAGCGGTCTTGGAAGGCAGTCGAGTGTGAGTGTTGGGATGCTATCTTCAAAATTTCAGCCGTTGAACAAAATGAAAAATTTTAGGCCGAGAGAAGGGGGGGTTTCCTCTCCTGCCTTCTGATACAGGAAGCAGTTTGGGGATTAGTCAAGATACCCCCACAAACTTTTGTAGCTCTTTTTATGCGTATGCGAAGTAGTTTAAGTTTTAGGGAGACTTTACCGGGATGTGGACGAGAGCCATCCCAGCAAGCAGTCGGTGCTCAGAGGGGTATTTGGAAACTACTGCGAAATGGAAACCACTACGAAAATCAAAAATGTTTTATTTGCAATAGTTACTTACGCCTTACGGCTGCTTTTCTACATAGCCGACGCTCCGACGTAGGCATCTGCCGTAGCGTTGTACCAACTTTCTATTACCCTCGTCATAGAAGGCAGCCGCCTGTGCTTTCCGCCAATCCTCTACGCTCGTCTACAGGTCGTTGTCTGTACCAAAATGTGATCCTCATAGCTAGCGGCTCATTTGAGCAGAGCTGAAACTCAGGAAGACCAAATTACGGGCTATATTGTGGATGATCAGACACTTCCCATCGAAAACGCTGCAGGGGGATCTATATTGCCCCTGCATAGTGCGGCCGAGAATTGTCATGAAGAACGAAACGCATGACAGTTAAGTAATGTGGGCTACAGGACATCAGGCGAAATCTCTCACCATGTCCTCATATTTGGCGGGAGACATTATATTCTAGGCATATTTACATGCTCATTATGCTTTCAGAATTGAAAAGAGCGACGTGCTGCGGTCGACGGGCATACTAGAGAACTACCAAACACATCTGTGTATAACTTCATCGGATTTTCTCAGTGGTGTCCATTTCGCCACCGATCGGAACTTAACTTTCCGAAGAGCCCTCGTATATATAATCTAGCAGAAAGCGTAGGATGCTCTTTAAGGCTATTCACAGATGATTCAGTCGCTTATACCAATGTAGCAACGCCAAAAGATAGTAAGAGTTTGCAGGACGACCTGCAGAGAATTAATGAAATGTGCAGACTCCACAAGTTTACCCTGAACGTAAATAAATATAATATATTGCGCATACATAGGAAAAGAAATCCACTCCTGTACAGCTACACTATTGATGACAAACGGCTAGAGATAGCGTCTACCGTAAAATATCTAGCCGTAAATATCCAGAGCGACCTTAAGTGGAATGACCATATAAAACAGAAAGCTGGAAATCAGAGATCAGATTCATCGGAAGAATCTTAATGAAATGTAACTCATCCACGAAAGAAGTGGCTTATAAGACGCTTTTCGGCCGATTGTTGAGTATTGTTCGTCTATCTGGGATCCCTATCAGGTAAGACTGAGAGAGAAGATCCAACGAAGACCGGTGCGTTTCGTCACGAGATCGTTAAGCTGGTGAGAGAGCGTTACGGAGATGATAAACAAATTCCACTGGCAGACGTTACGAGAGAACCGTTGTGCAGCACGGAGAGATTTACTATTCAAATCTCGGGATCAGCCAACATATACTCCGCCCCCCCCCCCCCCCCCCCCGCCCCCCCGTACATCTCGCCTATTGACAACGAGGAGAAAATTCGAGAAATTGGAGCCACTGCAGAGGACAATCATCACTCTTACCACGCACTATGCGCGAGTGGAGCAGGGTTGGAGGGATCAGATAATGGTACCGAAAGTACCCTCCGCCACACACCATTAGGTGGCTTGCGGAGAATGTTGTAGATGTAGATAACCATTCCCAGGTAATGGTCTGTTCAATTGGACCAGAGGATTAGAGGATTCAGTCCATTCCGTGTGAACATAACCCTTACCATTATGGAGTCACCACCACGTCCACAGTGCCTTGTGACATCATGGCTTCCTCTGCGATCTGTGCCACACTCTAACCCTACGATCAGCTCTTACCAATTGATTCGGGATTCATCTGATCAGATCACGATTTTCCAGTCGTCCAGGGTCTAATCGATATGGTCACGAGTACAGGAGAGGTGCTGCAGGCAAAGTCGTGCTGTTAGCAAAGGCACTCGCGTCGGCTGTCTAACGCCTGATCTCGCCGCACTGTCCTAACGGATATGTCCTCCGTACGTCCCACTTTGGCACTCTGGATCTGTAGTTCTCGGAATACTGGATTCTCTACCGACTTCCAAAATGGAATGTTCCATTCGTCTAACTCCAACTACCAATCCACGTTCAAAACCTGTTAATTCCCGTCGTGCGGTCACAGTCCCGTAGCACACCTTTCCACATGGATCACAAATTACAGCTCCGTCAACGCACTGCTCTTTTATACCTTGTTTAGGCAATACTACCGCCATCTGTATAAATGCATTACCGCCATCTGTATGTATGCGTATCGCTATCTCTTGACTTCTGTCACCTCAGCCTATTTATATCTTCCACATCCTTCATTAGCACCTAAAAGTCGAACACTAGTAGATGTCGACTCATCACCACCTGAAATCGCTAGGAATGATGTTCCTCAGATGCCAATTTTAGTATTATGAATGAATATTTTTGTAATCATCATTTAAATATGTTCCAGTGAATGAGAATTTTATTCGAGAAAATGAAGACACTTTTATGAGCAATAGAAGATCTGTGCTTTCGACGTACCGTAGTATGTTTCATTCTTTCTGGAGAAAACTGCGCATACCTTCAATATCGCACCAGAGTTTTTGACTCGAAATGTGCTCTTAACAGAGGAAAGTCCGTGAACGTTTGCACACTGCAACAGACTCGATGATTTAGGTCGAGAGCGTCCTAGTGAATAGCTAATTTCGTACAGTAATATACTGAGCTATGGTTAAACAGGTAATGAAAAAAATAGAGAGAAGGCGTATAGTAAGCATAACCCCTTAAGAATATGGCATTTGTGTAAGAGAAAAAGTAGGAAGATATTTAAACTAAATTCCTGATAGCATGTTTGTATGAATGGTTCTTTAGATTCTAGCAAACTCTTTTGTTAACAAAATACCAATCACTTTCAAAGCATTACGTTTCCGTTATACGAGGAATATAATTCTTGTTCACAACCACCTGTGTTACATATACCATTGTTTATTATGGCCATTCCATACCACTAAAAAGTGACTAACTACGATCGCCTTCGACTGACCACTATAGCACCACAAACGATTTGCTACTTCAGTTGAAATATTCTGCGAGGTTTAGTTTTATTAACATTTGCAAACACGTAAACACTGATACGTCCCAAAATGTTTCGTTTTTCAGGTAACTGTACCCAATAATTTAACCTTTTGGCAAGAAAAATTCTTGTAGATAGTTATAGAAGAGTCATCTGTGTAGGAAGTGTAGGTCAGAGACACAGTATTTCCCTACAGGGGCTTGAATGGTGAGGATCCCCTTGTGACATAACAAATACTTGTTTATCAAAGAATGGTTTAATGAAAATGTCGTGCTCCAATAGACAGGACCTTTCTCTAGAACCTACGATAGGTGTGGTGTTTAGTGTCCAATGGATTAAGAAGCAGAGCTTTGAGGTGTAGAACTGGTGGACAGCACGAAGCGAAGTAGAGAATTTTTCTGGAGAGAGCAGAAGCACATAAAGCCCAACTGCGGGTTTAAACAAACAGCTTGGAATGGAAAATTTCAGAAGGCTCGGTAACATAATGTGTTCAGCGTGATATAACAGAGCTACAGAAAATCCAGGTACACCTGCATTTACAACTACATCTTCACCCCGCAAGCCACCTTACGATGTGAAGAGTAGAGTATTTCTAGTGGCACCATAAAAAAAAAAATCGTTCAAATGGCTCTGAGCAATATGGGACTTAATTCTGAGGTCATCAGTCAAGTGGTTCAAATGGCTCTGAGCACTATGGGACTTAACATCTGAGGTCATCAGTCCCCTAGAACTTGGAACTACTTAAACCTAACTAACCTAAGGACATCACACACATCAATGCCCGAGGCAGGATTCGAACCTGCGACCGTAGCGGTCGCGCTGTTCCAGACTGCAGCGCCTAGAACCGCTCGGCCACCCTGGCCGGCGGCACCATCAAGTAACATGTTGATCGACTCCTCTGGGAACTGTTTACTGAGCAACTCCGTACACCTCTCGCACACGCTAGCCGATCCGGTGATGAAACGGGTTGCTTTAAGTTGTATTTTCTGTGTCTGCTCTACTAAGAACGACCCCAGACTAACGATTAATGCTCAGGAATCGACCTTACGAGTGTTTTGTAGTGTCACATCGTGGAAGAATTATATTTTCTTAATTTTGTTCCATGACTCCCTACATGGCATCTGCTGTTCATACAATTAGTTTTACATGGTCTTTCCTCTGTTCCTCAGTGCTGTCTATTGGCTTTTACTGTTCCCGGTGATTAATCGCCAATAGCGTACTCAAACAGTAATGGATTTCTTTCCCTATGTATTCGCTATTTTATTTACACGCCAGGTCAATCCTGTACCAATTATCAATTCTCCTTAGATCTTCCCGCATTTCGCTACAGCCTTCCCTTTTTTCTTTTTTGAATCATCAGTCTTCTGACTGGTTTCATGCGGCCAACCACGATTTCCTCTCCTGCATCAACATCTTAATCTCAGTGTAGCCCTTGCAACATAAGTCCTCAATTACTTGCTGGATGTATTCCAATCTCTGTCTTCCTCTAGTAACATGGAAGGTATTCCCTGATGTCCTCAAAGATGTCCCATCATCCTGTCCCTTCTCCTTGTCAGTGTTTTCCGCATATACCTTTCCTCTCAGATTTTGCGCGTAAACCTCCTCATTCCTTACTTTATCAGTCCATCTAATTTGCAACATTCGTCCGCAACACCACTTCTCAAATTCTATGATTTTCTTCCGTTCCGGTTTTCCAACAGTCCATGTTTCACATGCTCCAAACGTACATTCTCAGAAATTTTTTCCTCAAATCAAGGCCTATGTTAGATATTAGTAACTTCTCTTGGCCTGTAACGCCCTTTTTGCCAGTGCTAGTCTGCTTTTTATGTCCTCCTTGCTCCCTCTGTCATTGGTTATTTTGCTGCCTAGGTAGTATAATTCCTGAACGTCATCTACTTCCTCATCACCGATCCCAATGTTAAGTTTCTCGCTGTTCTCATTTCTGATATTTCTCATTATTTTCGTCTTCCTCGATTAACTCCCAATCCAAATTCTGTACTCATTAGATTGTTCATTCCATTCAGCAGATCATGTAAATCTTATTCACATTCACTCAAGATAGCAATTTCATCAGCGAAACGTCTCATTGATATCCTTTCACCTTGAATTTTAATTCCACTACTGAAATTTTCTTTTATTTCCATTATTGCTTTTTCTGTGTACATATTAAACTACAGAGGCGAAAGGCTACATCCTTGTCCTACACCCTTTTTAATCCGAGTACTTTATTCTTTGTCTTCCACTCTTATTGCTCCCTCTTGGCTCTTATACATATTGTTTATTACCCGTCTCTCCCTACAGCTTAACCCTATTTTTCTCAGAATTTCGAACATCTTGCACCGTTTCACATTGTCGAACGCTTTTTCCAGGTCGACAAATCCTATGATTGTGTTTGGTTTTTCGTTAGTCTTGCTTACATTATCAACTGCAATGTCAGAATTGCTTCTCGGGTGCCTTTACCTTTTCTCAAGCCAATCTGATCGGTATATAGCACACCCTCAATTTTCTTTTCCATTTTTCTGTACATTATTCTTGTCATCAACTTTGATGAATGAGCTGTTAAGCTGATTGTGCGATAATTCTCGCATTTGTCAGCTCTTGCAGTCTTTGGAATTATGTGGATAATATTTTTCCGACAATCAGATGGTATGTCGTCAGACTCACATGTTATACACACCAACGTGAATAGTCGTTGTGTTGCTACTTCCCCCAACGATTTTAGAAATTCTGATGGAATAATATCTATCCCTTCTGCTTTATTTGAACTTAAGTACTTCAAAGCTCTTTTAAATTATGATTCTAATACTGGATCCCCTATCTCTTCTAAATTGACTCCTGTTTCTTCTTCTATCACGTCAGACAAATCTTCCCCCTCATAAAGACTTTCAATGTATTCTTTCTACCTATCCGCTCTCTCCTCTAAATTTTTCAGTAAAATTGCCGTGGCACTCTTAATGTTACCACCCCTGCATTTAATATCGCCGACGGTTGTTTTGGCCCTGTATGCTGAGTCTGTCCTTCCGACAATCATTTCTTTTTCGATTTCTTAACATTTTTCACGCAACCATTTCGCCTTAGTTGCCCTGCACTTCCTATTTATTTATTTCCTCAGCGAACTGTATTTCAGTATTCTTGACTTTGCCTGAACATTTTTGTACTTCCTTTTTTTGTCGATCAACTGAAGTAATTCGTCTGTTACCCATGGTTTCTTCGCAGTTACCCTCTTTTGTACCTATGTTTTCTTCACCAATTTCTATGATTGCCCTTTTTGGAGATGTCCGTTCCTCTTCAACTGTTCTCCCCACTGAGCTATTCCTCTTTACCACGTCTGCAGCCTTAGAGAACTTCCGTATCCCACATCTTTGTGTATTGATTCTTCCTGACTAATGTCTTGAACTTCAGCCTACTCTTCATCACTACTATATTGTGATATGAGTCTATACCTCCTCCGGGTACGCCTTGCAATCCAGTATCTGATTACAGAATCTCTGTCTGACCTTTATGTAATCTAATTGAAATCTTCCCGTAGGACCCGGCCGTTTCCAAGAATACCTCCTCCTCTTGTGATTCTTGAACAGAGTATACGCTATTACTGGCTGAAATTTATTACAGAATTCAATTAGTCTTTCTGCTCTCTCATTCCTTGTCCCAAGCCCATATTCTAATGTAACATTTTCTTCTGTTTCTTCCCCTACAACTGCATTCCAATGCCTCATCATTACTAGATTTTCATCTCTCTTTGCATACTAAATTACCCTTTCAATATCCTTGTATACTCTCCCTGTCTCATCTTCAGCTTGCAACGTTGGCATGTATGCCTGAACTATCGTTGTTGGTGTTGGTGGCTCTCTGCCCAACCTTCCCATTCATAACGAATCCTACTCCCGTTATACCATTTTCTGCTGCTTTTGATATTACTCTATACTCATCTGACCAGAAGTCCTTATCTTCTTTCCATTTCACTTCACTGACCCCTATAAGCTTTTGATATTCCACGCACCGCCTTTTAGAACGTTATCCGTTTGTTGATTACTCAATTTTTTTCTCGTGGTCGTCTCCCCTTGGCAGTCCCTCCTGGAGATCCGAATGGGGGCGATTCCGGAATCTTTTGCCAATGGAGAGATAATCATGACACTTTTTCTGAGCATACACGCTATGTGTCTTTAATGCAGTGCTTTCCATTGCCTTCCGCATCCTCACGCCGTTGATCATTGCCTATCCTTCTGCCTTTAGGAGCAGTTTCCCCAAGGACAAGAGAACGCCCTAGTCAGCTCTTCCGCCCTCATTGACAAGGCCTTTGGCAGAATGAGGATGACTTCTTATGCCGGAAGTCTTCGGCCGCCAGTGCTGATTATTAATCAAAATTTAAGCAGCAACGCGATTCGAGCCCGGGACGGAGGATGTTTGGATTACTAATCATAGACGCAACCCCTTCATTGCGGGTCTTCCCATAGACAACAGCACCGTCAACGGACAGCCTAATCATTCTACTGGTCTCACTGAAAAAAATTTAATGCCTCGACGAGAGTCTTCAAGACAGTTGTTAGAGGAGAGGCAGGAAATTTTAAGATCAGTTTTTCACAGGCTATAAAAACTTCGGCTACTCTCCAATCTCAAAAAGAGCAGACAAAAATGATGTCTCGTATCAAAAATAGTAATCTCCATTATGTTCAGCACATAATCTCACGTTAATATAGTTGGTAGTTACAGCCCTAAATTTACTGTTCAGTATATGAAGCATGAAAATGAGTCCGGAACGCTGAGGGCTATTCGGAAAGTAAGAGTGAACTATCGCCCAAATGGGAACCACTGTGAAAATCCGAGGAAGCTTTGCAGTAATGTGTTGCGCAGTATCTCTAGTACGCCCGCGGATGGCTCCTGCAGCGTTTTCTGTCGGAAGTCATTGATCATCCAGCGTACAGTCCGGACTTGGCACCCTCAGATTTTCAACTCTGCTCACATGGATCGCTGGCTATGAAGACAACATCTCGGCTGAGACAACAAGCTACAGATAAGCGTAGAGAATTGACAGAGAGCACGGCGGCTGTCTTCTACGATGAGGGTGTTGCAAAACTGGTACGATGCTACGACAAATACCTCAGTCGGAGAGGCGTCTATGTAGAGAAGTAGCTGGAAGGTGTTTCTAACTGTTGCAAATAAAACATTTTTGATTTTCACTGCAGTTTCCATTTCGTGACAGATCGGATCTTACTTTCCGAATAGGCCTCGTATGTACACTAGATAAGAGGAAAGCATGCGAAGAACTGACTGATTTTCTTATCCCATACATCATGAATGATTACCGTTGCAGTATATTTAATAAATATTTGGTGAATAAAAATTAACTGCCATTAAAAATTGGTGTGGCTGTGCACTTATGTTAAGGCACCCTCATAAAGAGTGACTGAAAATGGTCTAGTTGCATGTGTTGTTTACATTGGTACGTACATTTTTGTGTATGTTTTCTTTATGTAAGCTATCTCGTGTGTAATTCGCCTTCACTTTTTTGCTGTTAATGAGAGCTATAATAGACCCAGAAGCATATATGAGCTCTTAGACATTTAAATGTGCGTCTTTTGACAGGTATAATTTGTTTTAAGAATGTGCTAATTTTAAATGACTCGTTATTTTACGAAGGTGTGGAGACCTCTTCTGAACAGCACGTTGCAAGGCATTGCAGACATGCCTAATAATGTTCATGTCTGGGGAGTTTAAAGTCCAGCGGGAGTGTTTAAACTCAGAAGAGTATTCCTGGAGCCCCTCTGTAGCGATTCTGGACGAGTGGGGTGTCGCATTGTCCGTCGGAATGCACAATGGACATCAATGGATGCAGGTGATCAGACAGGATGCTTACCTACGTATCACTTGTCACAATCGTATCTAGACGAATCAGGGGTCCCATATCAACTGCACACGCCCCACACCATTAAGAGCCTCCACCAGTTTGAACAGTCCCCTCCTGACATTCACGGTCCATGGATTCACGAGGTTGTCTCTATACCTGTACACGTCCATCCGCTCGATACAATTTGAAACGAGACTCGTCCGACCAGGCAACACGTTTCCAGTCATCAACAGTCCATTGTCAGTGTTGACGGCCCGGGCGAGGCGTCAAGCTTCGTGTCGTGCAGTCATCAAGGGTACACGATCGGGCCTCCAGCTTCGAAAGCCCATATCGATGATGTTTCGTTGAATTCTGTGCGTGCTCACTCTTCTTGGTGGCCCAGCTCTGTAATGCGCAGCAATTTGCGCAATGGTTGCACTTCTATCACGTTGAACGATTCTCTTCAGTTTTCGTTGGCCCCGTTCTTGCAGGATATTTTTCCGGCCATAGCGGTCGGAGATTTGATGTTTTACCGGATTCCTTATATTCACGGTACACTCGGGAAATGGTCGTACGGGAAAATCCTTTCATCGCTACCTCGAAGACGTTGTGTCCCATCGCTCGTTCGCCGACGATAACAGCACGTTCAAACTCACCTAAATCTTGAAAACCTGTCATTGTAGCGGCAGTAACCGATCTAACAACTGCGCCAGACATTTGTTGTCTTATGTAGGCGTTGCCGACCGCAGCGCCGTATTCTGCCTTTTTACATGTCTCTCTGTATTTGAATTTTTTTTATATTTATTTATTTATTGATTTATTTAACCTGGCAAGATTAGGGCCATCAGGCCCTCTCTTACATCTAACCAGGCATTCTATTTATTTTACATTCATATGTTTTAGTAGGCATGTTAAACTACATCTAGTACAAAAAGTGAAATAAACAATTTGAAAGGTACACCTGGAAAAATACATACATATAGAGTTTATATTCTTAGGTCACAATTACTGTTATAATTAGACATTATTGAAGAGACAGATTTTAGATAGGAGTGCCGGCAGCAGGGAGTATGAGGGAGACTCATGGTGAAGGGAGGAGAAGAATAGAGACATGATGAAACATAATTAAGGAAATATAAAGGAAAAGAAGATTACGTGGCTAATAGAGAAAGATGAAGAGGAAGGCATCTCAGGAGCAAGATAGGAGACGCTAGCTTTGCTATTTGACAGATGAGGGGATTGTCCTTGTACATTAATTTTGTGGAGAACTTTGTGAGGATGATAGTAGGAAATGCTTCAACTTCTTCTTAAAAGCAGCAGGAGATCGAATTTTGCGCAAGGTAAGGGGCAGTTTGTTCCAGAGGCGGACAGCGGCAACTGAGAAGGAGTTTGCAAAAGTTTTTGTTTTGTGAGTGGACACAGTTAGGATACCAAATAAGAATGACCTCGTGTTTCGATTATGATGACATGACAGGTTTTTAATCTCTGAAGCAAGGTACTGGGGTGCTTGCGCGATGAGGAGTCGGTGGATTAGACATAGAGTGTGGTAGTCACGCAATTTGTCCGGCCGCAGCCACCCTAGCTCGGAGTATGAAGCACTAACATGATCATATCGGCGAATGTTGCAGGTGTAACGCACACAGGCATTCATGGTTAGCTCTAGCCGTCTTTTGTTTTCACTACTCATGCCTTGTTGAATCACATCACAGTAGTGGAGGTTCGGTAGAACGAGTGCTTGCACGAGCTGGCGTTTCAAGTCCTGTGGAAATATGTTCCGAAACTTTTTGAGAGCATAGAGACAAGCAGACGTCTTTCGGCACACTGCGACTGTATTCTCCGCCCAGTTGAGATGCTCATCCAAAGTTACACCCAAGTTCTTCACTGTTTTCTGATATGCTATTGGAGTACCGTCGAGCAGAATAGGAGGTAGCCGTTCGCGGAAATCTGAACTTATTAGTTTCTGATGGGCTATTAAGATTACTTGCGTCTTTTTTGCATTTAGTTTAAGCCCCAGGTTTTTCGCCCATCTCACTACAGAAGACAGATCATCATTCATCTGAGCGATTGCAGTGTTTACATCTTCAGGTCTGACGCTTAGGTAGAGCTGGAGGTCGTCGGCATAGAAATGATATTTACAGGAGGACAGAACCGACGAAATATCGTTGACATATAAAGAAAACAAAAGTGGTCCTAAGACTGATCCTTGTGGCACTCCCGAGGAAACATGTTTCCAGGAAGATTTTTCATTTACGCAGACAACACATTGCTGTCTGTCTTTTAAGTAGCTTTCAAACCATATCATTGCACTATCAGAGAAATTAAGCTGTTGCATTTTTCTGAGCAATATGTCAAAGTTAACAGTGTCAAAAGCTTTGCTGAAGTCCAGTAGCGTCAATATTGTTGCCTTTCGATTGTCGATGGCATATTTCAGGTCATCAGTTACTTTAATTAGAGCAGTGTTTGTGCTGTGATGTTTACGGAAACCGGATTGAAATTTGTCATATAGGCTGAATTCATGCAAGTGTTCAGTGGAATACGCATGCGTACACCTGTTTTTATGGCGCTTCAATCTAAAATCAGTTGAGTTACACAGTTTTTCATCGTTTATTCAAAACGGACACTACTTTCATATTTGATTTAGCAGACATCATTGTTTCACGTCTCTCTTAATATGTTCAGGGATGTGAAATAGGTGTGGGGGATTCCTTCTTGCATTTGCGATAGCCATATCTGACACATGGTGAAGACTTGTCAAACATCCCGCTGTCAGCAGGCAGTTTCAGGCCAAAAAACTCATAAACAAACTTTAAATCATGGATGAGCATATCAGCAGTCTGCATCCTGTTGTCTGACGGCGGTCACGTTGCACTAGATGGGTCGTTGTTTATACACTACTGGCCATTAAAACTGCTACACCAAGAAGAAGTGCAGATGATAAACGGGCATTCATTGGACAAATATATTATACTAGAACTGACATGTGATTACATTTTCACGCAATTTGGGTACATATATGCTGAGACATCAGTACCCAGAACAACCACCTCTGGCCGTATTAACGGCCTTGATACGCCTGGGCATTGAGTCAAACAGAGATTGGATGGCGTCTACAGGTACAACTGCCCATGCAACTTCAACACGATACCACAATTTATCAAGAGTAGTGACTAGCATATTGTGATGAGCCAGTTGCTCGGCCACCATTGACCAGACGTTTTCGATTGGTGAGAGATCTGGAGAATGTGCTGGCCAGGGCAGCAGTCGAACATTTTCTGTATCCAGAAAGGCCCGTACAGGACCTGCGACATGCGGTAGTGCATTATCCTGCAGGTATCGAATGAAGGGTAGAGCCACGACTCGTAACACATCTGAAATGTAACGTTCACTTTTCAAAGTGCCGTCAGTGCGAACAAGAGGTGACCGAGACGTGTAACCAATGGCACCCCATACCATCGCGCCGGGTGATACGCCAGTATGGCGATGACGAATACACGCTTACAATGTGCGTTCACCGCGATGTCGCCAAACACGGATGCGACCATCATTATGCTGGAAACAGGACCTGGATTCATCCGAAAAATGACGTTTTGCCATTCGTGCACCCAGGTTCGTCGTTGAGTACACCATCGCAGGCGCTCCTGTCTGTGATGCAGCGTAAAGGGTAACCGCAGCCATGGTCTCCGAGCTGATAGTCCATGCTGCTGCAAATATCGTCGAACTGTTCGTGCAGATGGTTGTTGTCTTGCAAACGTCCCGATCTGTTGACTCAGGGATCGAGGCGCGGCTGCACGATCCCTTACAGCCATGCGGATAAGGTGCCTGTCATCTCAACTGTTAGTGATATGAGGCCGTTGGGATCCAGCACGGCGTTCCGTATTACCGTCGTGAAGCTACCGATCCGATATTCTGCTAACAGTCATCGGATCTCGACCAATGAGAGCAGCAATGTCGCGATACGATAAACCGCAATCGCGATAGGCTAAAATCCGACCTTTATCAAAGTCTGAAACGTGATGGTACGCATTTCTCCTCCTTACACGAGGCATCACGACAACGTTTCACCAGGCACCGCCGGTCAACTGCTGTTTGTGTATGAGAAATCGGTTGGAAATTTTCCTCATGTCAGCACGTTGTAGGTGTCGCCACCGGCGCCAAAGCTAATCATTCGCATATCACAGCATCTTCTTCCTGCCGGTTAAATTTCGCGTCTATAGGACGTCATCTTCGTGGTGTAGTAATTTTAATGGCCGATAGTGTAAGTGTAAGCTCGCACCATCATTTATTAAATTTTACGTCTAAGACTGAGGAATGAAAGAAGCATATTTCATTTTATTCTGATTTCTAGACTGCCTCTCTATACAACATAGGTAGAGCATGAGTAGGAAGGGAGGCACGCTGGCTCTCAGGCTTCGCCGGAAACAAACTTAGAGAATGTACAAGGACTTTTTCCTTGTGCCAAAAACCTACAAATTAGGGCCGCCAACATTTGTCAAAACTGTATGGACAAAAACTGTATCCAGCTGGTCGCTCCGAGCGTACGTGCCACATAAATTGGCAAGTTGCAGCTTCAGAGACCTAATTATAAGGCAGCCAGACTGCATCCTGCTCAGTACTACTTAATATGAACAGTCTATCAGACTATTGAATCGGCTTATTTACATCAGTGACGGCTTGCATGTCGTCCGTGGAGAAGCCCTCGTCCCCAAAGTAGAACTGCTCCAGCTGTTCCGCCGCGCGAGTCCGCTGTTCTTCGGTGGGCAACGGCAGCTGGGAGCCGATCAGCGCCGTGAAGTTCTCCATCAAGTCGGCGATCCCTGCTTCCGTCATAATTGTGGTGTCTGCAAAGTAAATGAAACTCTCCATTAACTGCCAAATTTCAAGTGAATTCGAGCAAAGTTCTACAGGATTACGGCCTGGCATCAAGGAGTCATCGCTTGACATCTGTTACTGGCAGGAAATGAAACATGACAAAGAACGAATGACCAGACGAGAAGTTTGAGGAATTAGAGCCATGCATAACAAGAGTCAAGATGGATACTGACTACAGTAAAATTTAAGAGACCTTTGGAGGAAATAGAAGGAGCTATATGAATATGAAGAGCTAGATGGCAAGCCAGTATTAACTAAAGGCGGGAAAGTCCAGATATGGAAGGTATATGTAGAAGGGCTGCACAGGGAAAGGTGAGGGAAAGTAGATGAAGATAAGTTGCAAAATATGATCCTAAGACAAAAATCCGACAGAGCAGCTAAAGACCAAGTCGAAACAAACTACATGGAATTGGTGACATTTCATCACAAATTACTGAGATTCTTCGGATAGCAAGCTATGGCAAAGTATTCTACCTATTGTGCAAGCTATGCGAGAGAAGGGAATTATTCTCAGACTACAAGAAGAGAGCAATAATTCCAATTCCAAAAGAGGCAGTTGCGAGTAGGTGTAAATATTACAGAACTACACTGTAGAGCCAAAGAAACTGGTACGCCCGCCTAATATCGTTTTTGGCCCCAGTAAGCACGCAGAAGTGCCGCAACACGACGTATCATGGACTCGACTAATGTCTGAAGTAGAGCTGAAGGGAACTGATACCATGAGTCCTGGAGGGTTGTCCATAAATAGATAGTACGAGAGGGTGGTGGCCTCTTCTGAACAGCACGTTGCAAGGCATCGCAGATACGCTCAATAATGTTCATATCTGGGGAGTTTGGTGGCTCGCGGAAGTGTTTAAACTCAGAAGAGTGTTCCTGGAGCCACTCTGTAGCAATTCTGGACTTGTGGGTTGTCGCATTGTCCTGCTGAAATTGCCCAAGTGGGTTCAAATGGCTCTGAGCACTATGGGACTTAACATCTGAGGTCATCAGTCCCCTAGAACTTAGTACTTAAACCTAACTAACCTAAGGACCGGAGCGGTCGCGCGGTTCCAGACTGAAGCGCCTAGAACCGCTCGCCACACCGGCCGAAATTCCCCAAGTCCGTCGGAATGCACAGTGGACATCAATGGATGCAGGTGATCAGACAGGACACTGACGTACGTATCACTTGTCACAGTCATATCTAGAACGATCAGGGATCCCATATCACTCCAACTGCACACGCCCCACACCATTACAGAGCCTCTTCTAGCTTGAACAGTCCCTTGCTGGCATCTGGGGTCCATGGATTCATGAGGATGTCTCTTTACCTGTACACGTCAATCCGCTCGATACAATTTGAAACGAGACTTGTCCGACCAGGCAACATGTTTCCAGTCATCAACAGTCCAATGTTGGTGTTATTTTCCAGACGAAAGGGAACTCATCTGCGAAAAGAACATTGGCCCACTCTTGGACCGTCCAGGTGGCATTTTGACGACTCCACTCTAGAACTTCCCTTCTGTGAAGACGCATCAGAGCTGCACATACAGAAACCTTCTGTACACCGTTTGTCTCGATACATGAAGTCCCGTGGATGCTGCGAGGTTAGATGCCAGTTGCCGTGCAGTAATACGGCCACACCGTCGGCCAAATAACGGTCCTCTGTTTTTGATATCATTCGATGTGAGCCCTGCCCTGGTTTTTGGGATTCTGTTTCGGTCTCTGTAAATTATCGCCACATCCGAGAAACAACAGAACGGTTCACATTAAGTCTTCCGCCATATCAGTTTGCTACTGTCCTGCTTCCATTCCTCTTAGGGCCCTCCACCACAGAGAGTCTGGTAGGCGTCTTCTTTGTGCCATACTGTATCGTCTGTGACTGTGTACACAGCGAATGTGGCTGTGGGACTACCGGCAAACACTAACGCGTTTGACAGGTGCCCTGACGTTATCGTTGACGTGGTTGTCCGTTAACCGGAATGTCATCTTCCGTGCAGAACACGACTATACGGACATCTGTTGACCATTTTGTATGATTATACTGTGAATTAGACACAAGACGGGGAAATACAGGTCTGTTGCTTTAATTTTGGGCACCAGTGTAGTAACCAGACGAAGTTCCATGGCAGTCAACAACGGGACATCGTAACATGTTACTCATCCTCTGGCTTCATAAATCCAAGACAATAAACCCAACTAATTGCATAAAAGAAATTCGTGTGAGGAATCCTCATATTGATCATCAGCAACATTTGATCTCTCCATTCTCTGTTGTAGATATTTGCAGCTAGCACAACTTGGAAGCAGCATAAGAAATAATCTTGATGTCAGTGATGGAACGTTTGCTTACGAGCATGCAATATTCATATGTTGCTGTGAATATAGTACGAGGTGTGATCAAAAAATAATCGGTAATTCTTTTTAATTTCGCGGGGCTTTATACATCCGATTTTCAAAACATTTTTATGTTGTTGGTACAAATTTTTCTGGTGTATGATTTCAGTTTCAGCTGTTATTTCATTGTTGACAATCGAAAAGGTTGTAGGTGTTTTCCAGTGCTCGGCGAAGTTTTACTATCGTAAAAGATGCACCAAAGGATTCGAATTAAATTTTTGTTTAAAAATGGAATAAAACACAGCATTGCATTCTAAGTGTTATCTTTGGCTTTTGGCAAATCTACTAAGAGTAAGACAGGAGTTTACGGATGGTATAAACGTTTCGAAGAGAGTCGAGAAGACGTTGAAGACGACGAGCACTCTGGACGCACTAGCAGGTCAGTCACTGACGGCAATGTGGAAGAAGCAAGGAAAATGCTCTGAAAAATAGACTAATCATCATCAGAGAAGTTGCTGATGGTGTCGGCATATACTTTGGCTCATGCAAAGCAATTTTTACGGTTGATTTCGGTATGAAACCTGTAGCAACAAAGTTTGTTCCCAAACTGTTGAATTTTGGCTAGAAACAACGTCGCGTAGACATCACTCATGAATTGCTGGATGAAGTCGGAAATGATACAGAACTTCTACAGCAGCTTATAACAGGTGACGGAACATCGGTATACGCGTATATCGTCGAAACCAATGTCCAGTCGTCCCAATCTAAACTGCCTGAAGAGCCAAGATCGAAAGAATTCGACAATTTCGAGCACGTGTGAAAATTTCTTCTCAATGTTTTCTTCTATTGCAATGGAATAGGGTGAGTTCGTGCCTTATGGTCGTGCAGTGAATAAGGAATACAACGTGAGCAATCCGAAGAAAACAACCAGAATGAGGGCAAAACCACTCGTGGAAACTCTATCACGATAATGCTGCCGCTCACACCTCAGTATTTTTTGGTGAATTTGTTGGCAAAAGAAAACCGTTGTGTTGTCTCAGTCACCGTATTCACCGGACATGACCGTCTTTCTATTTCCGAGGCTGAAGAAATCCTTGAAAGATGTCGTTTTACCGCCATTGAAGAGATAAAAACGGAATCACTGAAGGAGCCGAACACCATAACGAAAACGGAGTTCCAGAAGTGTTTCCAAGATTGGAAAGAACGCTGGCGCAAGCGTATATTTCTGAAGGGGAGTACTTTGAAGGTGACAAAATTGATGTTGATGAATGAACGTATGAACATTCTATAAGAAAAACAAGAATTCCCGTTACTTTTCGATGAAACCTCGTGTGTGAACCATAAATGGTAAAATATGCTGAATTTACAGCCACATGCATAGTGTACATCACAAAAATTACAAGTAAGCCATATATGAATCCAAACAAAATTAGTGAAGCCCAGATTTTAAGAGGTTTTGTTACTTACTGACGGATATAAGGGCTCCTTCTCCAGATGTGACGCCTAGTATGATGGGCACCTGATTGTATGTGCCAGCTCTGAGGACGTCCACTGGATGCTCGATGACCAGCGCAGAATCCGAGGGCGGCTCCACAACGGGAACGAAATCCAGCGGCAGTGGGCACCGTTTCTCCTGTACAAGGTGCACAGCGTTAAGGTTGGACCCAGTATAGCGGAAACGACTGTATACATATTGCATTTTGTTGTTGTGGTGGTCTCCAGTCCAGAGGCTGGTTTGATGCAGATCTCCATGCTACTCTATCCTGTGCAAGCTTCTTCATCTCCCAGTACTTACTGCAACCTATATTCTTCTGAATCTGCTTAGTGTATTCACCTCTTGGTGTCCCACTATGATTTTTACCCTCCACGCTGTCCTCCAATACTAAATTAGTGATCCCTTGATGCCTCAGAATATGCCCTACCAACCGATCCCTTCTTCTAGTCAAGCTGTGCCACAAATTTCTCTTCAAATCTATTCAATACCTCCTCATTAGTTATGTGATCTACCCATCTAATCTTCGGCATTCTTCTGTATCACCACATTTCGAAAGCTTCTATTCTCTTCTTGTCTAAACTATTTATCGTCCACGTTTCACTTCCATACATGGCTACACTCCATACAAATACTTTCAGAAACGACTTCCTGACACTTAATTCTATATTCGATGTTAACAAATTTCTCTCCTTGAGAAACGCTTTCCTTGCCATTGTCAGTCTACATTTTATATCCTCTCTACTTCGACCATCATCAGTTATTTTGCTGCCCAAATAGTAAAACTCCTTTACTACTTTAAGTGTCTCATTTCCTAATCACCCGACTTATTTCGACTACATTCCATTATTCTCATTTTGCTTTTGTTGATGTTCGTCTTATATCTTCCTTTCAAGACACTGTCCATTCCGTTCAGCTGCTCTTCCAGGTCCTTTGCTGTCTCTGACAGAATTACAATGTCATCGCCGAACCTCAAAGTTTTTATTTCTTCTCCATGGATTTTAATTCTTGCTCCGAATTTTTCTTTTGTTTCCTGTACTGCTTGCTAAATACACAGGTTGAATAGCATCGGGGATAGGCTACAACCCTGTCTCACACCCTTCCCAACCACTGCTTCCCTTTCATGCCCCCTCAACTCTTATAACTGCCATCTGGTTTCTGTACAAATTGTAAATAGCCTTTCGCTCCCTCTATTTTACCCCGGCCACCTTCAGAATTTGAAAGAGAGTGATCCAGCCAACATTGTGAAAAGCTTTCTCTAAGTCTACAAATGCTAGAAACGTAGGTTTGCCTTTCCTTAATCTATTTTCTAAGATAAGTTGTAGGGTCAGTATTGCCTCCAACATTTCAACGGAATCCAAACTAATCTTCCCCGAGGTCGGCTCCTAGCAGTTTTTCCATTCGTCTGTAAAGAATTCGTGTTAGTATTTTTCAGCAGTGGCGTATTAAACTGATAGTTCGGTAATTTTCACATCTGCCAACACCTGCTTTCTTTGGGATTGGAATTATTGTATTCTTCTTGAAGTCTGAGGCTATTTCGCCTGTCTCATACAACTTGCTCACTAGAGGGCAGAGTTTTGTTAGGCCTGGCTCTCCCAAGGCTGTCAGTAGTTCTAATGGAATGTTGTCTACTCCAGGGACCTTGTTTCGACTTAGGTCTTTCAGTGCTCATTATTACGATTTATCTGGCCTATTATCAAGCGGGTGTCGAACCAATCGGCGTGATCGGATGATCTAGTCGTCCTGACAACAATATATCAAGAGCGCCGTTATGTAATAGGCTTGTACGCTCGCAGTTTATTCATCTTCCACTCGCGGACTAAAACGGGCGCTAATGTTGTTCTTTAGCTCCCCAAAATATGGAAATCACGTAGGGAAAGATCAGGACTGTATGGAGGATGTGTAAGGGCTTCCCAGCGAAACTTGTGCAGCGTAATCGAAACGATCTGGCCAACATGTGGGCGGGCATAACTCTGCAACAGTATGGCGCCGATCGTCAACATTTCTAGGAGTTTGGACGTGATGTTGAGCATCAAGGTTTGCCAGGCGTCCAAGTACCGATGTTAACTGTGGCGCCGAGTTCGAGACAATCGAAGAGCAGCAGGCACTTGTAGTCAGAGAAATGACGACACAATGTTTCATCTTCCCTGACAGTACGTGACAAGAAACGATATTCCTCATCGAGATATCGTTCCATGTGGTGCAGCGATGTCGACACTCTGTTCAACTTCTGTTCCTCCGTCAAGCTGTAGGAAATCGACTGTGGTGATTGCGTGTGCGGTACCGTAACTAATGTCCAACATGTCCGCAGTCGGTCTTTTCTGATGGCAGTAACCACCGCAGCAGCGACAGGACGGGTAATGACACGATGTGCCTGTCCTGGCCGACTGCTAACTTTCAGTGGTACCACACATTTTCGAAATCGTTTATTCCAGGCAAACACACGCTCACATGACATACTGTGATCGCCATACGCAACAGACATTTAGACAAGAATTTCACTTCCTGATACTCCTTCAGCAGTCAGAAATCGAACTACAACTCGCTGTTCCTCTTTCGGAGCTTCATAATGAAATCCGACGCACACGCGACTGGCTGACTTCACGTCGAGCACGTATAACAGACAAATAGTGAGCAATGAATGCACGCGCTGTTCGTTCCTGATTCCGAACAGAGGCCACTTCTGTACAGATACCTACCTGCCTTTCCAACGGCTGCCCTACACTCGTTATATAATCTGTCTCGTTTTCATCTGACTGTCCCTTATAATATTTTCATGTTTACGTTCTGTCATGCAAAAAGATGTTGTAAACTGATTAACGCATTCATTTCTTTTGGAGAATCACTGTGAATGCACAGGCCGCTGAAGGCGAAAGTTTGGCAAGGCTGTCTCTCCTGCTGACCGTTTCACCACAAATATGCATTGTTTTGAGTTACCGACATCGCGCATGCAGCAGTCAAGAAAGGTAACTGGTGAGCAACTGACCCGAAGCGCTTGGTCCTACCATCCCCATCGCCCAGTGTTAGGAGCCAACTACCTAGGCTGAAGCCTAGCCTACACAGATCACGGTATTCAGTGCGATGCGTTGGACTTGTCATCAAATCCAACAGAACCTACTGGTGGAGTGGTCCCTGTTAGTGAAAAAGACAGTTTGTCGTTGCCCTACATAAGAATGATTCGCCTAAGTATGTAGAATCCGAATAACAAATTTTCTAATATGAAATGAGAAGAAAGTAGCTTATACAGGGAATCACGTTACTGAAAATGAACTGACTTACAACTCTAATAAAGAAATATCTTTCCAGTGGTCAATATTTGTTCGCTAGCACTTGCACGATGCTGTAATCAGACTTCATGGTGCTCGTATTTTTATAACTGTGTCAAGTAACGTTTATCTGCATTTTATAGAAGTGTCCCTTTTTTAATTTAGTTACGCACACTAATAACTCATTTATGTTCTTTCCTTATAGTTTCTTAGAAAAGCTCTTCGTATCATGTAAACATAGAAAGTATTCTGCCTATAGTTTTGTGCCTATAGCAGTACAAATGAGGAAAGCACCTGTATAGTCTGAAACATACTTTCTATGTATTGTTCCTATTTAACATACTAACATGACCACAGGTCGAAAATCAGTGTGGGTGCTCTAAATCACAGTTCACAAATGTTGAAACTAAACCTCCTGAAAATCCAGTTTCAATATCTTTGAATGAGCAACACCTGACAAAGGTAAACAGACTACTGTTTATTACGTTCTTTTGCCACACTAATCAATTAATACAAAAAGTAATCCACAATCTATATGCAACTGTTTTATTTTTAAAATCTTTGTGTAATTTCTAATTCTCACTCATAAAGAATGTGTTCCTACGAACGGTGAATAGTTTCATGAAAAAGTACGCCACAATGACAAGCTTCAAATTTTTTGCTTCTTGTTATTGACATCCAAAATACCATTGTTGTTCAATTTCTCTTGCGTCGTTGTGTAGCACAGATAATATTTTAATCTTCTAAGGGCGGACAAAGAAAGGTCTGCTCTACCTATAGAAATTGGTATCGTTAAAGCGATCGTTATCAATTTCATCGTGTCTGGGTTCGAAGCGCACTAAGTCTTCTGTACTTACAACAAATAATTTTTAGATTTACACACATTGAACATCATATTCGTATGGAAAGTTGGTCTTTCTGGGACAAAGCTAGCCTTATAAAATTCTGTTACATAACTACAATCTTTAGTTTTGGGAAATATAAATGTCTCTATTTCTTTGAAGTTTGTCACAGCGTCTTTAGAAAATCGATCCTCGAAAGACTGAATCACAATAACTCTCCGGTTATAACCACCGGGGCCCGGCAGAAGCGTATGTTGAAGTGCCGTAAGCAAGTTTTCGAGAAGCGATTCAAACTTTTGGATGTTTCAAATGTTTCACATAAAATTTTTTGGTCAGTTCCAAGCAAGAGCTCCATACGTCATCGGAACTGTCATCGGTTCGAGATAACTTCACAACATCTCGGACACTATTAATGTTGTCCGTCGATTTATGAAGCTGTAGGGAGAAATTATGCAGAAAATCATGCGCAGTTTCACCTCGCTCTAAAATGTTGATAGGAAGTGTCACGACAAAGATTGATAAGAAGGAACACAGAAAATTTAAGATACTTTTAGCTTTAGCACCGACATCATATTTTTCGAGCTCAAGTTCCCCGAAGAACAAAATTAACTGTTCGTAGTTCTGGAATACAAACTTCAAAAAATTTGTTCTACAACACCTCCTGACAGGGAAAACAGTTCGAGGAGCTACGGGATGAATAAACTTAACACCTTTGGCAGCTCCCAAGGCTTCAAATATTGCTAGTCGCTTGGGGGACGCGAGTGTAAAATTGATTGTTTCTTTCACACTTGAAAGGCTCTCACCATAGTCTCATTTTGCATTGCCTCTTGTGTCACACGGTTCAAAGACAGTGAACCTCTAGAACTCAGGGCTCAGTTTCTCTGATTTTTCCTAGCAACCCAGAAAAAGCGCCACTCATATTTGCCGATCTGTCAGTAGCAATACTTCAGCATGACTTGACATCTAGAGAAAAATGAGTGAGAACGTCCATTAAAGTCGCCAACAGTGCGTCAGCTGTAGAAGATCTCGTATAAGAGAAACCAAAAAAGGAATTATTAAATTTGAAAATTACCACCACTGACACATCCACAATTATCGAATAGTAGTGGGAATATTTTACTAACTGCAAACTGTATCAAATTTTGTAAGACTTCTTTAGCCATAATAGAACCTATTTCACTTTTTATGGCGTGCGAAAGCCATCTACACTTTGTAAGCCGGGGCTAAGAGGATAACTAATAGTAACAATCCATTATAATTAGAATTTTCATCTGTGTGGCCATGAATTGCTAACCTATGCTGTAACAGATAACGCAGTGAAGGTAATATTCCCAACAGATGTATACCATATATAGACCGAAGAGATGAAGGAAAATTTTTAACAAGGCTGGGACTCGAACGTGGGTCTCCTGCTCAATAGGAAATTGTGCTAGCCACAACGCCACTCAGATAGAGTGGCTTTGCACAGCTGCACGCACTACCCTAGACATCTCCATCTTCAATCCCAATTCTCATTCATGCCTCAGCCCACTTCAGATTCCCAGCAGACCCCGTTTCGTTCGATGCTGAAGTGCTCAAAAAAAAAATGGTTCAAATGGCTCTGAGCACTATGGGACTCAACTGCTGAGGTCATTAGTCCCCTAGATCTTAGAACTAGTTAAACCTAACTAACCTAAGGACATCACAAACATCCATGCCCGAGGCAGGATTCGAACCTGCGACCGTAGCGGTCTTGCGGTTCTAGACTGCAGCGCCTTTAACCACACGGCCACTTCGGCCGGCTTGCTGAAGTGCTACTCCAGCCTTTGCAGTGCTGTTCAAGATGGAATACCAACTGCGCTGAGGCGTGAATGGAATTTGGGATAAGGCGGGACGCGTGCCAGGCAAGTCTGCTCAGCTGTGCAAATCCACTGTGCCAGTCTGGTGTAGATGTTATCGCATCTGCCTTGAGCATGACACCTTGGTTCGAATCCTAGCCTTGGTATAAATTTTCATTCGTCCCTTCAATCTGCATATGTACATCACAGATGTTGAGACTTGAAAACGTCTCTTAAAACATATTTTTTCATTTGATTCTCAACAGAACTACTCTTGCAGAGTTCATTTCTCCTTCGTTACCTTAGACATTAAACGCTAACCGTTCACACATCTATCAAACGCCCTTTTCCTGATGCAACATGACGTATGAGAATTAAACTTCTCATGACGAGCCAATCTTTCTAATGCTACGTTCCAAGAAGAAAATCAGACTTCAACGAATGCTTTTATCACAACTTCGTCTTGTTTAGCTTTCTTCGCGAAAGGCCCACTACAGGAATTCATTTCCTTACATACACAAGAAACACTGTACCATATTTCGCGTCTTACAACGGTCACATTTCACGGTGTTTGGAATGAACAACCACCACCAACACGACCAGTCTTCTTTGTTTCATTCGATACAGCAGTCGAGTTGTAAACATCTGAAGCAATAACTGGCTATGTCGCAGACGAATTACTTTTCTTCACTGACGAGCGAACAATGAATTTACCCATTACAAAAATCAACCACGATAAAAAATAAACAAAATAAAATTTAATTATAAATAACTGTAAATGATACTACGTTACGCAATAATAATTGTAAGCTAAAACCTACTGTCCAACAAAGAACAGTACTAAGTGAGTATTTATTGACGCAAAGTACGCGGTGTGAATCTCTACCGCCCGTTGCCCGTTGGGCGGATCATTCAAAAACTTTCGTGACGTTTCCAAGAGAGAGTAGCGCTGAGCACTCGTCAGTTGTTTCTTGAGGTCTTGAGGACTGCTCAGAAGCACCAGGCTGAGCTTACGTAGGCCAACGCGAGAGCGTGACAGCAGAATTGGAATAATTGAGAGCTTCGAATTTTTCCTGAATTTTTCTGTTTTCTTATTTATTCCTTTCTACTTTCCTTCACATATTGTGTGGGTGCTGAGCATCCCAAAAAATTTCGGGAGAGTGCGCGAGCGCTGGAATGTCCACCGTGTCGGCTATCCTGCATACTAACGTTTTATACTTGCAGTGCTGGAACAACGATATGCTGCTCTTTGTGCCCGAGCGCTATCAAAGTACACCAAAAATCAACGTGTTAGCTAATTGTAGCCCATAATTGTCAGTCTAAATGTTAACGGAGGACATTTTTTTTTACAAGTACGTAAATAGCAAAAATCTCTAGATAATTCCTCTTTGAAAGGAAAATAAAATATCTCTGAGCGTCTTGGAAGGTTCTTACACCACACTGTAATTAAGTTTGGATGTATTCATGCTAAAGATCTTCTAAAGCCTCTCTTTTCGTTCACTTCTCTACATTGCTACGCACTTTTCTAGTTCACATTACTGGAATCAAACCAGAGCAGTAGACAGGGTGTAACAAAACGCTACCGAGAAACTTCGAGCGGTTGTAAAGGATGCCTAGAGGAACAAGTTGAGAATAGGAACCCGCGTCCGAAACGTCATTTAACGACGCTATAGAGTGTCGGAGTTATAGGAGCTGGCGCCTGCTGCTAGGCCGCCTCTCCGACAGCAAACGTGACTCTGTACGCTGACGGACCGTAAGCGGAACGTGTCGCAATGTTGTTTGTCATACAGTGATTGCGACTGACGACCACCACCGCCAATGGAGCAGATGGAGCTGGCTACTGCGTAGATAGGCCTTATCTTCTATGAATGTGATGCTCTACTATCTCGGTGGATGATGTTTCGGGCGCGGGTTTCCATCCACAGTTTATTTTTCTCTTGTATACTCAAGAACATTGGAGATTTTGAAGGGTTTGGAAGGGAAAAGTAAACTGTGGATGGAAACCCGAGTTCGAAACCGTCATCCACGAAGGCAGTAGAGCATCACCTTCATAGGGGACGAGGTCTATCTGTGCAGCAGCCAGCTCTTATCTTCTCTACTGGTTACGGTGGTAATCGCTGTATAAAAAACAACATGAGACTTTCCGGCAAACACCAACATTTTCCCGCCTCTTGGAAGACGGCCAAGGTGCTGATGTTCAGGAAGCCTGGCTAAGACCACTCCCTCCCACAAAATTACCGACTCATCAGTCTGCTGAGCGCGCTCAGCAAGATTGTTGAGAAGGTAATACTAAAACGACTCATTAGGCACTGCACTACAAACGACACCCTGAGGCCGGAGCAATTCGGCTTCAGGTAACACCACTAGACAACACAACAACTCCTCCGCGTCGCTGAATACATAACACACGGATACGACACAAACAAAGCAACTGGGGCGGTGTTCCTGGACATCGAAAAGGCCTTCGATCGTGTGTGGCACAACGGCCTCATACGCACTCAGCGACGCAGGGTGCCCCGACTGGCTCGTACGTCTCATACATTTATATCTCATGGACAGGAGTTTCAACACCGATGTGCAGGGCAAACAATCGACACGACATGATATCCAGGCAGGAGTACCCCAAGGAAGCATCCTAGAGCCCTTACTGTTTAACCTCTACATTAACGACCTCTCAGCTACACACAACATGACGGAGGCAATCTATGCAGATGACACTGCCATCCTTGCGCAAGATTGGAAGCCGTCTAACATTAACTCACGACTACAGACTGCACTCAGAACTGCAGAGCCTTGGCTGGTGAAATGGCGTGTTAGAGTAAACGTCGCAAGTGCGAAGCCGTTCTGTTCACTAGGAGACCGAAACTACTTCGCAAACATCAACACTGCAACCCAATAACACTACATACACGCCCAATACGTTTCCGCGAGAAGGTCAAATACCCCGGTGTCTGGATGGACCGGAAGCTACTCTGGGGGGGAACACATTCAACACGTGACCAACAAAGTAAACGCGAGACTGAAACAACTCTACCCTATGCTTAACAGGCGTAGCACACTGAATAGGAGGGTGTGCACGTCCATGTACACCACACTTATCAGACCTCTGATGACATATGCTGCTCCCGTCTGGGGATATGCTGCGCCCACACGCCTGCGCCGTCTGCAGCTCATACAGATCAAAGTACTCAGAATCATAAGCAACGCTCCGCGCTACACACGCACCGCAGATCTTCACCGGGAATATCGGCTAGATACCATCTTGCAAGTATTCCAAAAACTCACCACACGACTGTACAAAAACACGAGACACTCGCGAAACCCCTTTATCCTTTCTCTGGGTAACTACGACCACAACCATAGATGGAAACATAACAGACCAAAGACACTATTGCCGGCTGGTGTGGCCGAGCGGTTCTAGGCGCTACAGTCTGGAACCGCGAGACCACTACGGTTGCAGGTCAGAATCCTGCCGCGGGAGTGGATGTATGTGATGTCCTTAGGTTAGTTAGGCTAAAGTCGTTCTACGTTCTAGGGGACTGATGACTTCAGAAGTTAAGTCCCATAGTGCTCAGAGCCATTTGAAATATTTGAAAGATACTATTAGCAAGAAACTAAACATCTATGGCCCATAGCACGCTAACACGACAGTACTGGCGAGCCCCTGAAACACAGCTACTACTGACAACCCCAGTTGCTCGACCCCGGGAAAAACAGGCAATCGCAGGGAAACCGTACTATACACAGCACGCAAACCAGCCACACACATCCCCTACACTGTGAGCTGATCTATGACCGAATGCCCAGTAATATATGACGACCTTGAATTGGTACAGGGACGCAGCAGCTGCAGCAAGCCCTACAACGAGCACACGCAACGACAAAGGTAGCGATGCACGATACCTCGTACTAACATAACCACACCTTGCATGCACTGTCGCAGCTAGCAAGCCGCTACTGCCCATACTACCCGTCCTACTGTCGCAGAGGTTTTCTCCCTTGGCGCTTGCCTTGGCACTTTTCTCCCTCTGCCATTACAATCCGCTACCCTTCGATCGCTTTCGTCCACTTTCTGTCTCCTGATGGACCATGTCAATGAGTAATACTACCCAAACCCATGGACAACATCGCAACCCGCATCCTGTGACTCACGATTTGAAAACTAATATGTTTTACAGAGGTGACAGTAGAACTTCAGGTTTGGTCACCACGTTGGTCTGGGGGTTGAGGGGCCCCATCCTTTATGAAAAAAAAAAATCCTCCCGTCTACCGTCCGTCAGTGTATAAAGTCACATTTTCTGCTGAAAGGGCGGCCTCTTAGCAGGAGCCGGTGCCTGTAACTTCGACGCTTTGTAGTGTCTCTGAATGACGTTTCCGGAAGCGGGCTCCTATCCTCAATTTCTTCCTCATGACACCCTCTACAAGCCCTCAAAGACTGTCAGTATCGTTTTGTAACACACTGTGTAGAATGTAAGACCACTAACAAATGAAGGCATTTTCAGAGCAGAGTTTGAACGCTGGTTTCTCCTGCAGCAGAGAACTTCGCATCAATCACACCTTTTATTTTGTCAATTGTAACAGGGTTATAACGCAAAACCTTAGTACTTCCATAGCTTCCAAGTTCAAAAATGAACTGTTTATTCAGAAGCGAACCACAATGATATCACTGCATGATCGGTTATTTTTTTCTGCTATAAAGTTCTATTTCTGTGAGTATACTAAAAAGCTGCCTCCTGCACTGCGAATTTATATTCGAGTATTTGAGGTCTCCTACACACTGTCCCATTCCGCTGCCAAATTAAGTACAGTAGAGTCTCGATTATCCGACCTAAACCGGCCGCGGCAAGGTCGGATAAGCGGGAAGTTCGGATAACACGGAAAATAATACAAAAAAACACAAAAATTAAAGTAAAGTAGGCCAAATGAGTTAAACATTTAATACAATACAAATCAGATTAGACTGAATAGATATTTACTGTGGGAAGAAGTTAGTAATTGTCTTTTGTTTGCCTGTTGTTTGCCGTTTTTCTTTGCTGCTAAATCTCGTAGTTTCTTAAGAAGTAAAACCTCGGTAGACGATGTTTCCTCTAGTTGCTCTACATATTTTAAAGCAGTTTCTAAGGCCTTGTGTCCTCCGTTGTGAGAAATCTTGGGCGCACTTTCCTCCACTACATCCGCTTCTTCGCCTTCTTCTTTTTCGTTTACCGTGTTGACTATTTCTTCATCTGACACTTCAAATTCTTCATCTTGGACAATCCATTCATTTACGTCATCTTCTGTGGCGTCAGCACATCCCGGAACTTTTCGTAACAATGAAAGCAGGGTAGTATTTTCTGGTTCCGTCTGGTGCTATAGATTTTATTCATCTGGAGAATTTTCTTGATTTTCCTGTAGCAAAATTTACAAGGATTTTGCAATTGTATTTGCTCGAACCCTCTCCCAAGATTGGGCCAAGTCATAAGCTACGTCTTTCAAATTAATACGGCGCAACTGCTCTAGTATGTCTTCTCCATTTTCCATAGCATTAATTAAAGAGGAAAGCAAGTTTCTACGGTAATTTCTCTTCAGTGTCTCTAAGGTCCCTTGGTCCATAGGCTGACATAAGGATGTGACATTTGGGGGCAAAAAGATGGCCTTTATATCTTGATCTTGAAGTTTATCTTCATTAGGATGACAAGTGGCATTGTCTAGAAGCAACAGTGCTTTGCGGGGCAAGTTGTTGGCTTTCAAAAACTGACAACACGTTAGTCATTGACCTGTCGTCGGCTGGCGCACGGCCGGCGCGGTGAAAGGGTGGGATAACACAGAAGGCCGGATAACCGAAGATCGGATAATCGAGACTCTACTGTAGTATTTAAGTTAGTGCTAGGTTCATCAAACCAACTTGTTGGAATTCAGAAAATACTTTTTTTCTTCGCCACTTATGTCTCATACAGCTCTTAGGCTGTAGGACACATCTGTGAATATATTTATGACAATGTTCGTTGATGAATCGCTTGCCGTAGTTAACTTTAGTAGCCACAGCAGTCCTTCCACAAACGGACGTAGCTGAAATTTCGGCCATGAAATGAAAATTGTCTACCTTCCTCTATAAAATGACTGGCACTGATAAAACACACTGGCAAGTGAGAATGTTTGTTCAAGAAGTCCCAAATATCAGCAGGACTGACGATATCACCGCACCAAACCTTAACCATACATCGCTGAACACTGCATGAGTTGCATCACTGAGTATCAACTGTTCGAGAGAAATACCAAAGGCGTCGCACATTTTCACAAAAATAATAACTACGAAAAACAAGGTAGACGTTGGTAGCGAACGAAACGACAGTCAGCAACATAAATGGAGTTCTCCTATTAGATTTCAGTCGTATTGGAAAACAAAACTATTTCCTGTTGTGAGTTAACTAGCACTGCGCTCTCATTTAAATGTATGGCCGAAAAAGTCAGCCATCAGGAATTGTGAACCGAACCCTGTCGTCCAGGACCGCGTACCACAAAGGACGCAGATTCAGCACGAGATGGGGATTCACAGACCTCTATTGTCTATTGCGGCCAAAGTGCTGTAGTGTGCGAGTGAGACAGACGAGGACCTACGTCATAGGGAAACCCAGTAGAAGCTGTTTGGGGCTAGGGAGACGTAGCAGCGTTAAATATGGCGGATCTAAGATCGATCATAAAGGGAAACATTGACGAAAACTATTTAATACTGTGGTAATGCAGGGAATCAAGCCACAGTAATTGTAATCTGCCATCCTTCATAAAGTTTCATGGTGATCCCAATAAAACTTGAATATTGATCATATCTATAATAGTTCAGGATTTACTGTTAAAGTGAAACTGACAAGTTTTGTAACAAAGACCTGAATGCTAAAATCTGAACGCTTTAGTCGATCTTAACGATCGACATTTCATATAGAAGCGCATCATTAAAATGACAAACGTTGTCAGTATCAATTCTGTAACTTCATTTGTTTAAAAGATATAGTAAATTTAAATTATCAGTATTTTCAGTTAAGCATCAGATCATCATTTCCTCCGCACAAAACACATTAAACGATGACAGCATGACATCTTATTGAATCATTAGGTAATAGAATATTTGTTGTAAAGTTTAGTGCATAATAGTTAATTTGGTTCTTTATTTATTTATCTGAAAGCACATTGGTGCAAGGCTACTGGCCGTGACATTCAAAGTAAAGAAGGAAATTGAGGTTGAGCCAAGGCATTTTGACGAAGAGGAACCGCATGTAAGCCCGAACATACATGGGATGTTAGCTCGCAAAAGTAGTACACACATCACACAACATTAACAGGTTCGCTTACGAAATCTGAGAGTGCAATTAGGTCGGGGCCGTTGAGGATGGAGTAATTTGCGGCACGAAGGAGGGCGGCCAGCCGCGCGTCGTCGTCGTCAGTGTGGTTGCCGCCCTGCGCCTGGAAGCCGAGTGCCTCCCCCATCCGGTACGCCCTCTCGCGGGGTTTGTCCGTCACTGCCCAGGGGCCCGTTGCCACCCCACTCTCCATGATCACTCCGCTGAAGAGACCTGCAGTGAAATTTCACCCTTATTATTAAAGAGCACAGTGACAGAAACATGGATGAAATTATACCATACTTTAGCGTTTGTACTGCGAAGAGCATTCGTAAGAAAAGTGACTCTGTGTCAACGGATGATTTCTATACATATAGGGCGTTCCGAAATTATTCGTTCAAAGTAATACAGGAGGTAGAGAACACGAAAACAAATACATTTTGATAAGGAACGTATGGTCTCTGAAGTCAGCTTGTAATGTTAGGGAACGTTTTCTTAGTTCACTACTGGCCATTAAAATAGCTACACCATGAATTGCTACACTACGAAGATGACGAGCTACAGACGCGAAATTTAACCGACAGGAAGAAGATGCTGTGATATGCAAATGATTAGCTTTTCAGAGCATTCACAAAAGGTGGCGCCGGCGACACCTACAACGTGCTGACATGAGGAACGTTTCCAACCGATTTCTCATACACAGGCAGCAGTTGACCGGCGTTTCCTGGTGAAACGTTGTTGTGATGCCTCGTGTAAGGAGGAGAAATGTGTGCCATCTCGTTTGCGACTTTGAGAAAGGTGTGATTGTAGCCTATCGCGATTGCAGTTTATCGTATCGCGACATTGCTGCTCGCGTTGGTCGAGATAAAATGGCTGTTAGCCGAATATGGAATCGATGGGTTCAGGAGGGTAATACGGAACGCCGTGCTGGATCCCAACGGCCTCGTAACACTAGCAGTTGAGATGACAGGCATCTTATCCGCATGGTTGTAACGAATCGTGCAGCAACGTCTCGATCTCTGAGTCCACAGATGGGGACGTTTGCAAGACAACAACCATCTGCACGAACAGTGCGACGACGTTTGCAACTTAAAAAAAAAGTCGAAGTAAGAACGTAGTAGCCATTCAAATTATTCATATCCCCTATCTGAAGCGAGACCTACGCTGAAAGCCGCGCATGCGCAGTGTCGCAGAAATTAAGAAACCAGATACCTTGACTGAAATGTTGGGGGCTGGTTGCACAATTTAAATTACCAAACTACAATAATCAGAGATAGTACACTCTGTTTATGAGTTGCCTAAGTCACAACTACAGTTATAACAACTTTCGAAGGGCTTGCTAACACTATCTAGGGTCCTATATACCAGAATTATCCAATGAAGTGTCTTCATAATTAATAAAATTGTTTTCACAAAGATTGTAAAGACACTGCATTGTATGGTACAATACGCTCGATATTTATCCTTTACAAAAATTTCGTATGGCACATTGGCCTGATGCAAGTCCATCGATTGGAAACCACAGCTCGCGCCTCCTTAAAACGAAAGGTAATTCGTCGAAATACTAGCCATGCAGAACGTTGCTTGATTTCGTTGATAGGGCGCGAACCGGTGTTACCAGCGTGGAAAAGCCGTTGCCCATTTTTGCGTTGCCTCACGCAGACTACACCTACAGAAATCTATGCATGTGGCAACTGATCGTACCTACAAACCACCCTAACTTTTATTCCTTTGGGAAGCTAGTAGCATCTTGAAGATCTGAGGAGATATGTCGTGTATGTGCGTGGACAGCTCTATTGAAAGAACACTGCTGTCGAAAAATAAGGATGCTGATTAGAGATGTAGTGTTGTAAGCATAACATACACTATGTGAGCAAAAGTATCCGGACACCCGAAATACATACGTTTTTCATATTAGGTGCATTGTGTTGCCACCTACTGCCAGGTACTCCATATCAGCGACCTCAGTAGTCATTAGACATCGTGAGAGAGCAGAGTGGGGCGCTCCGCGGAACTGACGGACTTCGAACGTGGTCAGGTGATTGGTGTCACTTGTGTCATACGTTTGTACGCGAGATTTACACACTCCTAAACATCCCAAGGTCCACTGTTTCCAATGTGATAGTGAAGTGGAAACGTGAAGGGACACGTACAGCACAAAAGCGTATAGGACGATGTCGTCTGTTGACTGACAGAGACCGCCGACAGTTGAAGAGGATCGTAATGTGTAATAGGCAGATATCTATCCAGAACATCACACAGGAATTCCAAACTGCATCAGGATCCACTGCAAGTGCTGTGACAGTTAGGCGGCAGGTGAGAAAACTTGGATTTCACGGTCGAGCGGCTGCTCATAAGCCAAACATCACACCGGTAAATGCCAAAAGACGCCTCGCTTGGTGTAAGGAGCGTAAACATTGGACTATTGAACAGTGGAAAAACGTTGTGTGGAGTCACGAATCACTGTACACAATGTGGCGATCAGATGTCCGGATGTGGGTATGGCGAATGCCCGGTAAACGTCATCTGCCAGCGTGTGTAGTGCCAACAGTAAAATTCGGAGGCGCTGGTGTTATGGTGTGGTCGTGTTTTTCATGGAGGGGGCTGGCACCCTTGTTGTTCTGCGTGGCACTATCGCAGCACAAGCCTACATTGATGTTTTGGGCACCTTCCTGCTTCCCACTATTGAAGAGCAATTCGGGGATGGAGATTGCATCTTTCTACACGATCGAACACCTGTTCATAATGCATGGCCTGTGGCGGAGTGGTTTTTTTTTTTTTGGTCATCATTCTACTGACTGGTTTGATGCGTCCCGCCACGAATTCCTTTCCTGTGCTAACCTCTTCATCTCAGAGTAGCACTTGCAACCCACGTCCTCAATTATTTGCTTGACGTATTCCAATCTCTGTCTTCCTCTACAGTTTTTGCCCTCTACAGCTCCCTCTAGTACCATGGAAGTCATTCCCTCATGTCTTAGCAGATGTCCTATCATCCTGTCCCTTCTCCTTATCAGTGTTTTCCACATATTCCTGTCCTCTCCGATTCTGCATAGAACCTCCTCATTCCTTACCTTATCAGTCCACCTAATTTTCAACATTCGTCTATAGCACCACATCTCAAATGCTTCGATTCTCTTCTGTTCCGGTTTTCCCACAGTCCATGTTTCACTACCATACAATGCTGTACTCCAGACGTACATCATCAGAAATTTCTTCCTCAAATTAAGCCCGGTATTTGATATTAGTAGACTTCTCTTGGCCAGAAATGCCTTTTTTGCCATAGCGAGTCTGCTTTTGATGTCCTCCTTGCTGAGTCCGTTATTGGTTATTTTACTGCCTAGGTAGCAGAATTCCTTAACTTCATTGACTTCGTGACCATCAATCCTGATGTTAAGTTTCTCGCTGTTCTCATTTCTAGTACTTCTCATTACCTTCGTCTTTCTCCGATTTACTCTCAAACCATACTGTGTACTCATTAGACTGTTCATTCCGTTCAGCAGATCATTTAATTCTTCTTCACTTTCACTCAGGATAGCAATGTCATCAGCGAATCGTATCATTGATATCCTTTCACCTTGTATTTTAATTCCACTCCTGAACCTTTCTTTTATTTCCATCATTGCTTCCTCGATGTACAGATTGAAGAGTAGGGGCGAAAAGCTACAGCCTTGTCTTACACCCTTCTTAATACGAGCACTTTGTTCTTGATCGTCCACTCCTATTATTCCCTCTTGGTTGTTGTACATATTGGATATGACCCGTCTCTCCCTATAGCTTACCCCTACTTTTTTCAGAATCTCGAACAGCTTGCACCATTTTATATTGTCGAACCCTTTTTCCAGGTCAACAAATCCTATGAAAATGTCTTGAATTTTCTTTAGCCTTGCTTCCATTATTAGCCGTAACTTCAGATTTGCCTCCCTCATCCCTTTACTTTTCCTAAAGCCAAACTGACTGTCACCTAGCGCATTCTCAATTTTCTTTTCCATTCTTCTGTATATTATTCATGTAAGCAGCTTCGATGCATGAGCTGTTAAGCTGATTGTACGATAATTCTCGCACTTGTCAGCTCTTGCCGTCTTCGGAATTGTGTGGATGATGCTTTTCCGAAAGTCAGGTGGTATATCACCAGACTCATATATTCTACACGCCAACGTGAATAGTCGTTTTGTTGCCACTTCCCCCATTGATTTTAGAAATTCTGATGGAATGTTATCTATCCCTCCTGCCTTATTTGACCGTAAGTCCTCCAAAGCTATTTTAAATTCCGATTCTAATACTGGATCCCCTATCTCTTCTAAATCGACTCCTGTTTCTTCTTCTATCATATCAGACAAATCTTCACCCTCATAGAGGCTTTCAATGTATTCTTTTCACCTATCTGCTCTCTCCTCTGCATTTAACAGTGGAATTCCCGTTGTACTCTTAATGCTACCACCGTTGCTTTTAATGTCACCAAAGGTTGTTTTGACTTTCCTGTATGCTGAGTCTGTCCTTCCGACAATCATATCTTTTTCGATGTCTTCACATTTTTCCTGCAGCCATTTCGTCTTAGCTTCCCTGCACTTCCTATTTATTTCATTCCTCAGCGACTTGTATTTCTGTATTCCTGATTTTTCGGAACATGTTTGTACTTCCTCCTTTCATCAATCAACTGAAGTATTTCTTCTGTTACCCATGGTTTCTTCGCAGCTACCTTCTTTGTACCTATGTTTTCCTTCCCAATTTCTGTGATGGCCCTTTTCAGAGATGTCCATTCCTCTTCAACTATACTGCCTACTGCGCTATTCCTCATTGCTGTATCTATAGCGTCAGAGAACTTCAAACGTATCTCGTCATTCCTTAGTACTTCCGTATCCCACTTCTTTGCGTATTGATTCTTCATGACTAATGTCTTGAACTTCAGCCTACTCTTCATCACTACTATATTGTGATCTGAGTCTATATCTGCTCCTGGGTACGCCTTACAATCCAGTATCTGATTTCGGAATCTCTGTCTGACCATGATGTAATCTAATTGAAATCTTCCCGTATCTCCCGCCCTTTTCCAAGTATACCTCCTCCTCTTGTGATTCTTGAACAGGGTATTCGCTATTACTAGCTGAAACTTGTTACAGAACTCAATTAGTCTTTCTCCTCTTTCATTCCTTGTCCCAAGCCCATATTCTCCTGTAACCTTTTCTTCTACTCCTTCCCCTACAACTGCATTCCAGTCGCCCATGACTATTAGATTTTCGTCCCCCTTTACATTCTGCATTTCCCTTTCAATATCCACATACACTTTCTCTATCTGTTCATCTTCAGCTTGCGACGTCGGCATGTATACCTGAACTATCGTTGTCGGTGTTGGTCTGCTGTCGATTCTGATTAGAACAACCCAGTCACTGAACTGTTCATAGTAACACACCCTCTGCCCTACCTTGCTATTCATAACGAATCCTACACCTGTTGTACCATTTTCTGCTGCTGTTGATATTACCCGATACTCATCTGACCAGAAATCCTTGTCTTCCTTCCACTTCACTTCACTGACCCCTACTATATCTAGATTGAGCCTTTGCATTTCCCTTTTCAGATTTTCCAGTTTCCCTGCCACGTTCAAGCTTCTGACATTCCACGCCCCGACTCGTAGAACGTTATCCTTTCGTTGATTATTCAATCTTTTTCTCATGGTAACCTCCCCCTGGGCAGTCCCCTCCCGGAGATCCGAATGGGGGACTATTCCGGAATCTTTTGCCAATGGAGAGATCATCATGACACTTCTTCAATTACAGACCACATGTCCTGTGGATACACGTTACGTGTCGTTAATGCAGTGGTTTCCATTGCCTTCTGCATCCTCATGTCGTTGATCGTTGCTGATTCTTCCGCCTCTAGGGGCAATTTCCCACCCCTAGGACAAGAGAGTGCCCTGAACCTCTATCTGTTCCTCCGGCCTCTTTGACAAGGCCGTTGGCAGAATGAGGCTGACTTCTTATGCCGGAAGTCTTCGGCCGCCAATGCTGATTACGTAGCAAAATTTAGGCACTGGCGGAGATCGAACCCGGGACCGAAGACGTTTTGATTATGAATCAAAGACACTACCCCTAGACCATGGGTACTGTGGAGTGGTTAAACGACAATAACATTCCTGTAATGGACTGGCCTGCACAGAGTCCTGACCTGAATCCTATAGAACACCTTTGGGATGTTTTAGAATGCCGAGTTCGTGCCAGGCCTCAGCGACCGACATCGATACCTCTCCTGAGTGCAGCACTCCGTGATAGTGTGGGCTGCCATTCCCCAAAAAACCTTCCAGCACCTGACTGAACGTATGCCTGCGAGAGTGGAAGCTGTCATCAAGGCTAAGGGTGGACCAACACCATATTGAATTCCAGCATTACTGCTGGGAGGTGCCACGAACTTGTAAGTCATTTTCAGCCCGGTGTCCGGATACTTTTGATCACATAGTGTAGCATCGCTGATACACGCGTCGTATTATTACTCCAGCTAGAATTCGCAGACGCCGTGTCTGTTTAGAGAGAACTGTAGTTCGGATGCTGTATGTGCAGAACGCGGGTGTAACGAAGTGAAGCTAAAAACTTCTTAATTTGAATTTATGTAACTGGTAAAATCTATGGGTGTAATTGCTGTTAATGAATAATACAATATTTACTTTGTGAGTGAAGTGCACACTTTAGTGCCAATAATGTGTTCTGATGTTACAATCAACTTCGTGACGAGAGGTAACGTGACATTCAGTAATTTACGTTAGTAATGAAACTTCCTAATAGATTAAAACTGCCTTCCGGACCGGGATTCGAATCCAGGGCGTTTGTCTCTCGCGGGCAAGTACTATATCACCTTTTTTGTCTTTTTCTTAATTGGTAGGAACCTTCCTAGAGCCATAAGGGAGGGTTGGGAGTCGCAACCCGAGGTCTAGCCACCATGTTCTGTTCCCACCCTTCAGGAACCAAGGAAAGCGCAGGAAACGTGGAGTAGAGGTATAGTGAACGTCAATAGTTAACTTATTTATTGCCCTTTTCTTTTTTTTTCAATTAAAATTAGTACCACCGAGAATAGGAGGAAACCTACGTCGCGAGGAGGAGGGCGCAGCAATACGTCAGACTCATTGAGACGTATAGTTTTTCCGAGAACATTCCGATGACATATCGGTTCTAAGCGTGGAAGAGGAACAACCCAGCTCTGGGTGAGTTAAGCAAGACACTGCAAAGGAAACGAGAAAAATCGTATGTATTTTGGATTGCGGACAACTGAACAATGGCGTTTATTCAGGAACTGTCAAGAATCAAGGCTACTTTTATCGCCCTCAGCAAACAAGTAGCGCGCTGCGTGTCCACAGATCCACTTCACAGAGTTCGCCTTTGCTTGAAGGAGGTATGCCGCGTCTCGAAACACGAGCAGTTGAGCAGGTATCCGATGAGGAGTTGTATAGGTAATTACGGCCAGCCTCTGTCGCATTAATAACCAGACACCTCTTGCCGATCCGCGCATCAGGCGATGCTCGTCTGTGCCCAAAACATCACAGGTATACACAGTGGGGTGTCTGCGATGTGAATCCCCTGAAGGCATGACCGGTATACTTGTTTCCATTGACAGTATGATACCATGCAGGCTGGACTTCAGTGTCAAGATAAGGGACTCACACCGATCCCCAAACGGCACACAAGTCGACATGGGGATGCTTCCCCTCAACCACGTTGGGTCGCCTGTGCTGCTGAAGAAAGTCATAGATCGCCTTCGTGGATGTCAAGTGCGCTGGCATTATCGCAGTACGGACGTAGCTCACGTCGAGGAGAAAGTGGCGGAAGTAAAAGAAGGGCAGTGGGACGTCCGAAAGCGGTTCAGGTGCTGAGAGAGGGCGTAGTGCAAGGGCCTCCAGCAACAGAATGGTAAGGCAGGTAGGACAATGGCGCCTTTGCGCCATGTGAGAGGCAATCAAAAGGGCTATCGCTCCGTTAGGCACAGGGGGAGGGGGAGGGGGAGGGGGGTCTCGTACCTTATCTTGAACAGCAAGCCGTGGCAAGCAAATGAACGCAAAGCCGCTAGCATGCAGTGGGCCATGGATGGCGGAGTAGGAAATGTCTGTGCCCTGGGGGATACGTGATGCCAAATATACATTTACAAACTGTGTCCATTGCAGAAGGCTGAGTGCTCGTAAACGATGATCTAAGAGCCTACCTAATAGTTGGGAAAGTAGGTGCCGGCAGTTGAGGGCAATCGTGGGTCGTAGATCACTTGCGAAATCAAGTCCTAAGCATCGGATAGTATCAGCTATATCCAAAGGAGCAGAGCTGTCAGTAGGAAGCCCTGTATTTATAACCGTGACGCTCGATTTGCGAACCTTAATGCAGCTACCAGAAGCCTCGCTGTAGGTGGTAACCCATGCCAGTGATTCCCTGACCGCAGCACCGTACGAAGAACGATGGCGAGACCGTCTGCATAAGCAATACAGCTGAATACATGGTCACCGACAGACATCTCAGACAGCCGTTGGCGGAGGCTGCAGAGCAACGGCTGCATGGCGAAAGCACGCAACAGTGCAGAGAGCGGGCAACCTTGAGTCACTGATCGACCGATCGAGATGAGAGGAATGTGACGGCTGTTGTAGTGTACACGAAACGTAGCTCCACGAAGGAGACCCCCTATGATGTCGACGGTAGTATCAGGATATCCCATACTGCGGAACACCCCTTCCAGGTAGTCGTGACAGACCCAATCGAACGCCTAGCTGAAATCAAGAGCTGCCAAAGTCCAGACATACGACGAGTGTGAGCAAGAACAATTATTTGCCAGTAGTGACAGAGGGCAGTGCGAATGTTATTGGCACCTTCCAATGAAGTTTTATCGGTGGAAACCACGAACCGAGCTGTCCGTTTAAGACGCACAGCCAACATAAGGCCCTGACAAATTTCCGTCCACACTGGCGCCAGAAAGCGACAAAATGTCCGATAAAATGTCATGGCCAAGCGACCTGTTCATAGAAACCATCTGGATAGCATCATGGACTTCGTCCTTTGTGACATTAACAAGCAGGTCCGTCGTCGCATTCACAGGAACCGAGTCGAAGGAGAGTTTTGAGACCATCGTATTACTGTTAGGATGGTGACGTTGTTCAGAATACAGCATAACAATGTGCATGGAGCGCAGACCTTATATACCGTTGGGTATCAAATGGTTCAAATGGCTCTGAGCACTATGGTATTTAACATCTGTGGTCATCAGTCCCCTAGAACTTAGAACTACTAAAACCTAACTAACCTAAGGACATCACACACATCCATGCCCGAGGCAGGATTCGAACTTGCGACCGTAGCAGTCGCGCGGTTCCGAACTGAGCGCCTAGAACCGCTAGACCACCGCGGCCGGCGTTGGGTATCAAAACGCCGCCAATCATTGGTCGTAAGAACATTAATCAACGTCCTCCGACGGTGTCGTCGTTCCGCTATGACAAAATACACAGATGGACGGTCTTGCACTAATCCGTCGTGTGTCTGCGCCCCGACCATAGCTCCTTCAAGGTGGCCGGCGAGAGAGGGATGTGAGCTGAGCCTCAACACGATGTACCACCGGCTGGCGCTCTGGCGAATACCGCATCATAGTACATTCTCAGAAAACGTTGAAATAGGATTCCTGAGCTCGTCGCCGCGACGCCGCAGCCTCCCTTCCGTGACCAATCAACACCTTATGGAGGGCAGGCTTTGCACAGAGCACGCACCAGGACTGGACAGACTGATAGACCTCACGGCGTCGACGACAAGCAGCCCACATGGTCCCGATGAACTGCCGGCAGTCGGGTGAAGAAAGGTGGATAGTGTTCAGTTTCTATGGCCCACGGCCGCGCTACACTCTTTTGCGGCAGAGACTGAGGGCGTAGATACATGAGTCATGGTCAGAGAATGCAACGGGTCAGACTTCAGCATCCTGCGCCCCACTGACAATATGGCGGGAGATGTACGACGATCGAGGCGGCTGGAAGAATGTCTAGTGAAATGTGTAAACCCCGGACGATCGCCATGAACGTTCTACCAATAATCCACTAGGCTGAGGTGCTGGAGAATTGTCGCTAGCGCCGCACACGAAGAGTGACTTGATAGTTGGTCTTTGGGTGCCTGGGTGCAGTTGAAATCGCCTCCCATGATCAATGCGTTCTGTCGACACAGGAAAAGAGACGTGATTGTCTCTGAGAAGAAGGTGGAACGTTCATCGCAGCTACCCGATGGCGCATAGACATTGCCGATCTTGACGCCATACCTCTGACATCAGGGTAACAGGCAACTGCATCAGCGAGGATACCGTCTCGCAAGAGCATCACCGCCTCATTACCATTAGGGGAAGCATGAGAGACATATGCACTAAAACCATGAGGAGTACAGGAATTTGCAACGTGCATCTCCTGAAGGAGAACAACATCAACGTCCACAGCGTACAGCATGTCATGAAGTAAAGCCAGTTTGTGGCGTACGCAATGGTATTGACATTCACCGTGGCTATGCAATAAGTCTGGGAAGCTGTCATCGCCAGGAAGACGGGCGATTCAAACACGGGGGAAGCACAGGGAACTCCCTGTTGGGCTCCCGGGGAAGGAGCCGATCCCACCAAGGGGGGTCCATTGCACGGTATACCTCTAGAATGTCAATCCTCACCATCGATACCACCTGAGCCATCCGAGCACGATTCACAACGCGCCCTCGCAACTTTACTTCCGTCAGTACCTCCTCTCCTACATGTAAGAATGGGTTGAGAGTCGTGCTCGCGCAGCTCAGGCAGTGGAGATCTTGCCCTTTAAAGGCAAAGGTCCTTGGGTTCGAGTTACAGTCTGACATACAGACTTAAACTGCCAGGAAGTTCCGTATCAGCGAACAGTCCGATACGCAGGGAAAATTCGTTCTGGATACATTAGCAGTATTAGAAAACTTCGTATGACATTTCTGGCTATGGCAACCGAAGAGGATCTTCAGCTGCCTGACCGGAAAGCGTTTCCTTCCACCGTACACAATTGTCTCTTTCCACGAGATGTATTAGAGTTTTCTTTTACGTGTACCTGTTGGGTGTAGTTGACTGTAATGGATGTATACATCGTGCGGGGTAATTTTTGTGTTGTATGGTGATAAGAGAAGTGAGATGCTTGAAACCTGGTGCCGGTACATAGCCTACTCTTTTCGAAAATCACCAAGTGTACCTTCGGGCTTAATGCCCCCATTTTGTGAACAGAGCGCCATCAACAGGCTTTGCTGAACGTTAAATCTATTTTAAATATGACCCAATCAAAAATTCTATACAGGTTGAGTCATCTAAGACGTAACGCAAAGGACAGGACGCTAAGGGGAATGTACTTTGGTATGTGACAATCGATCGAGATATTGCAGGAAGCATGATTTTTTTAAAATAGGATGATATATATATTTTAGCGACACCCAAAAGCGCTTGAAAAGATAGTGATACAACGCTTGTTAACGTTGATGTTGAAACTAGTCGCTAAAGAATCGGTGGGATGTACTAAAATTGGAAAGTGGTGTGGCCAGAGGTAGATACTGGGGTGTAAACGCCACCGAGCGCAAGCAGAGCTCTCGTGCAGCAAGACAGGCCTACGCTACCAACACAAAACCTTATTTTCCATCCTACATAGATACAGGGTCAGTTACGATTTACGTGCATGGAATTACGGCATTTGCTAGCTTCTGGGGCATGAGATGGGGCTTAGGAAAACTATTTCAAATGTGTGTAAGTTTCAAGGTTTTTATGGAAACCACAAAAACGTAAACGTTGCTTCGCCGGTAAAGAGTACACGTTGGAAAAGTATCGTGTCTTGTCTCACAAGCGGTGCAGAGCAAGCCAACAAAATTCTTTATGACTTTCTAAACCACGTTCTCCGGAGCCTGATGTAGTGACAGATGATAAGGATGGGTTTATGTACATCAAGATGTGAATGTCACTCCTCTGGCTGATAACACATTCTTTGGCAATACGTCTCGTGTCAACATCCGCCGTATAAAAGTTGCTTGTCTAACTTCTCATTGGTGTACACTGTAAGTAGACTGTTTAGTTTTTTTATTGGTAACGCCACGTAGCGTTCTTTATGATAATCACTGGCTGTACTGTGTGCAGTCTGTGGCTGGTTTGCATTGTTGTAATATTCGCCATTGTAGTGTTGGGCAGTTGGCTGTGAACAGCGCATAGCGTTGCGCAGTTGGAGGTGAGCCACCAGCAGTGGTGGATGTGGGGAGAGAGATAACAGAGATTTGAAATTTGTAAGACTGGATGTCATGAACTGCTATATATATTATGACTATTAAGGTAAATACATTGTTTGTTCTCTATTAAAATCTTTCATTTGCTAACTATGCCTATCAGTAGTTAGTGCCTTCTGTAGTTTGAATCTTTTATTTAGCTGGCAGTAGTGGCGCTCGCTGTATTGCAGTAGTTCGAGTAACGAAGATTTTTGTGAGGTAAGTGATTTGTGAAAGGTATAGGTTAATGTTAGTGAGGGCCATTCTTTTGTAGGGATTATTGAAAGTCAGATTGCGTTGCGCTAAAAATATTGTGTGTCAGTCTAAGCACAGTCCTGTACAATTTTTCAAAAGGGGACGTTTCATATGTCGACTCTTAGCCGAGGATACCTCACTGGAATCTTCTGATTTTTTTCTTGTAGTTTGTGTAATTAGCGTAGCCTTTGTTTATTGCTAGCGCGTAATCATACAGAGAATTTCCTTTGTAATTGTAGTTTTTCATTGTTGTACAGTAAAACAGTTGTAACATGCATGTAGATTTGCACCAAGTATTTCGCAGCTGCGCTTGCAATTAAGTAGACATTATTTCCATTGCTATGTTAATGTGTTATCTTATTTTGCTCTTCAAATTGTGCTTTTCTGTGTTATCGTGTGAAATATTGTACTATTATGGCGTGTGAAAAACGTAATACTAGGCTCCAAAGTAAACTGAGAAATGATAGTGAAGACGAAAGCAGTGTGTTAGCGCCACCGTGTAATGAATTAACTAATGTTCAACATAGTAATTTGGTAATTGTGCATAGGGAAATGGAGCGGGTGGCAAACAATGGCGTAGGCAGTGAAACAATTAGTGAACAGCTCGCCTCAGGAATCCGAAATGACAGGACACAATTTTGCAAATACTGTAGATTCGGGTTTTGCGTCCTCACCGTTTTCTCAAATAAGTCAAGACACATTTTCTGCTTGTCAAAATGTGAATGTTGCCGGTGCAAATGCACTGCCGAAAAGCGTAGAGGAACAGATTCCAGACACTAATGCATTGCTATTACAGCTAATGCAACAAATGGAACAAAATCAGAGACAAACACAGCAAAAGCTTCAAAAGTTAGACACAATGGAACAAAATCTTCAAAAGTTAGACACAATGGAACAACACCAGAGACAAACACAGCAACAGTTAGACACAATGGAACAAAATCAGAGACAAACACAGCAAAAGCTTCAAAAGTTAGACACCACACTTGAACAAACACGTGAAGATTTAACTACTGAGTTACATAACATTGAATCGAAATGTCAAAAAGTCTGTAATGAAGTAAAAACACAAATTTGTGAGCGTTTTCAACCTATTTTTTCGCGGCATGAAAATGCATTACAGAATCACGAAGCAGCCATAAAAGAACTGCAAACCATTGTTCATGAAAATCACGACACCTTGCAAGCTAAAATTGACTCAGTTGCATCTACCGATTCGGTTACGCAACTTGCAAAAACTCAGGAAAACTTAAAGGACACAGTAGATACTCTGAAACTTGGTTCAGAAAAACACACTGAGGAAATAAGTACACTATCGGAGAAAGTACCCGAACTTTCGGATCAGTTCACTAACTTATCTACAAAGGTAGATGATGATCTGAATGACACAAGACCTGTAGTCATCACTGACACAGAAGAGTATGAACAAATTAAGAAATTCAAACAAAATCAGAATCAAATTAATACGCAACACAAAAGAGAAATCCGGGAAGTACAAGATCAGTTGGCACAAGTAATACAAAAATTACATATTTCAGAGGACACTCGCGCTCCAACACGGGAAGAGGGACTTAGAAATACGGAACAACCACAAAATAATAACACAGGACACTTCGGAAATTATGAAAGAAATTGGCAAGGCACACCGAATTTTGAGATGGAACCGCCGAAACGACGTAACAATGACCGACATGCGACTCGCCGACATGATGATTTTGACTATAAGCTGTTCATTACTACACGTAAATTCAAAACATTTAAGAATTCTGGCAACGACATTCATCCACAAGCATGCCTGCATCAATTCTCTCATTGTTTTCCTCCCAACTGGTCGTTAGAACACAGATTAAAATTTATGTGTGGCTACTTAGAGAATGAACCAGCTGTAAGAATGCGATCGGTCATTCACGATTTTCACAGTGAAGGAGAATTTTATCATGCCTTCCTCTCAGCATATTGGTCTCAAGCTACACAAGGCCGAGTAAAACATAGCATCATAATGATGAAACGTTTCGAACAATCTGAATTTTCCAGTGTTGTGAAATATTTTGAAGACATGTTGCACATGAATCAGTACCTGTCAAACCCATACAGCCCCTCAGAACTCATCCGCATTTGCTTAATCAAATTACCTGACCATTTACGACATATTATTTTGGCAGGACGTTGCAAAGACGACATTGAAGCTTTTCAGGGACTCTTACAAGAATTAGAAATTGACACTGACAATCGCAGAACGCGAAAACAGGAACACAACAATTACAGGTCACATCCGACGCAATTCCGCGATGAAAGAAATAATAACTGGACACGACAAGGCTATTCTCACAACAGAAATCGTGACCAAAACAGACACCACCCGTATGACAACCGTTGGCAGAGTAGTAATAATTACAGGGAAAGATCACCTCTCCACGGCAAAGACTATGACAGATATAACCATAGAAACAGACAATATGGGAACCAAAACAATTATTATCAAGGGAGGCAGAATAATTTCAGATGCAACGGCCCACCGCGCAGTTACGACTCATGGAGAAATTCTCTACCACGTGACCGACAAGAAAAAAATTACAGCAACTACCGACATGACGACAGACGATATAATCGTAATGACAGACCTGAATTCCATCAGAACTGGCGGGATTCAAACAGGGCAGGGCCCTCCCGACAAGGTGAATTTGTAGAACTTAGGTCTCCAAATCCCAATAACGACGTGCGCCAACAAAGAGACAATAGGCAATGACTCACACCGCTGGCAGCCACAAAATGTACTTATGAAGCTGACGACGTAGCTGCCGTGGCTAGTAATTACGTAAAAATGGAAGACATCAGGGACATCTTACTCCAGTAACACGACGTAAAACATAACAACATTGCATATCCTGTGATTCATATTACAGTAAATGACGTAAAATTTACGGTAGTACTTGACTCTGGCAGTCCCATTTCAGTAATTAGTGAAACAGCCTTTAGCAAATGCAACAATTCGAACGATTGCCCCACACATCCGTTACGTAAGATTAAATTACAAGGTGCAATCTTTGGAAAAAGTGTAGATGTACGCCAACAAACCAACTTAGAATTCTTTTGTCAAAGCCACAGCTTCTCTATGAACTTTCTTATTGTCTCATTATTGTCGACGGAAATTATACTGGGAGTAGACTTTTTGAATGAATACAAAGCAATCTTAAACTTTCACGATGCTGAAATAACTTTAGAAAAAGAAGGTAAGTCAGTAGCTTTGAAATTTGAAGATTGGCTCTCAAACCATGACGAAGAAATTAATCGGCTTTACCTGCTGCTAGACAACAGTTCGGAATTTTCGACGGAACTTGACACTAATAATCACTCTGCAAGTACTGACAGGGATGATATCGACGGCGTATTTGATACTAATGAGTTAATTCAGAATAAAATTCAAGCAATTGAGAATTGTAATGACACTGATAGGCAGAACCTTTTTGAGATTTTACTCACAAAACAGGAACAATCAAGGGATTTCAATACCTATTTCGTGTTCGTGAGCATACTAAATTTTGTGTTAGACCATACGTAATTCCGGCGCATTATAAGGACCGTGTTAGAACAGAAATACAATCTATGCTTAACGAGGGGATTATTGAGCCTGCAGTAAGCTCATACAACAATCCATTACATGTTGTTGAGAAGAAAAATGGATCGATCAGGCTTGTCTTAGATTCGAGACAAATCAATACTACCTTCATTCCTGAAACAGACAGGCCGCAAACGTTGGAAGAACTTCTTCAAAATTTTAATGGTGTAAAAGTGTTGTCTTCCAGTGATCTCAGATCCAGCTTTTATCAGATCGAACTTCATCCAGAATGTAGAAAATACACAGCTTTCCTTTGTTTCGGCGTTTGTTATCAGTTTCGTAAACTTCCTTTTGGTTTGAACATTTCTTCAGCAACATTCATTCGCGGGCTAAATTCCATATTACCTGAGTTCTTAAAACGTCACATCACCTTATATGTGGACGATATTCTAATAGCAGAAGCTTCATGGGAACAACATGATCGCATCCTCAACAGTTTGTTACGTATTTTTGCAGAATCTGGAATGACAGTTAACTTGGAAAAGTCTGAATTCGGTAGGTCAAAGGTGAGGTTTTTGGGACATATTATTTCTTCTGAAGGCATTCAGCCGGATCCTGAAAAGTTAGAAGCAATCAGAGCCATTCCAGTTCCATCCACAAAAAGACAAGTCCGCAGTTTTCTAGGTCTCGTAAATTTTTACCGTCGTTTTCTGAATATGCAAATTCTAGTTACACCACAACTTTGTTCTATCACTGGAAAAAATACTATTTGGAACTGGGACGAACACGCACAGTTGGAATTCAATTCTTTGAAAGAATCGCTACTTAACGCGCCAATACTAGCTCATCCAGATCTGTCACAAGATTTCTGCCTTAGCACGGATTCTTCTAAAGTCGGTCTTGGTGCCCATTTATTTCAAGAAGCCACAGAAAATGACACTACTGTTCAGAAAACCATTGCTTTTGCTAGCCGAGTGCTAACAAAATCTGAAAAAAATTATTCCGTTACTGAATTAGAAGCATTAGCTATCGTTTGGGCATTTAACAAATTCCGTTTCTTTCTTTCTGGTAAGCACGTAAAAGTATACAGTGATCATCGTGCATTACAATTTATTATGTCTTCAAAATTAAATCATGACAGGTTAAAACGTTGGGCATTGTTTCTGCAAGAATTCCACTTCACAATAGTCTACATTCCCGGCAAGGAGAACATTGTTGCGGACGCAGTGTCACGCGCACCGGCTGGGCTTGAGAAAAGTAACATAGAAGGCAACCTCGAGAAAAATTTCAGTATTCTTTACATTCAGAAAGTCGCCTTTGAAAACTTCATCACCACATCTTTAAAGGACATTGCTCATGAACAAGATAAAGATCCGATTTGGAAAGACATCAAAAGTAAATGGCATTATTATCTGGTTAGAAACACTCTTCAAACGCTGCACCGTTGATGACAAGGTATGGGTACTTTGCATTCCAGACTATTTTGTTAATAAGCTCATTTGGTACATTCATTTCAGCTATGCACATTTTGGTCCACGAAAATGTTATCATATTCTTCGGACGACTTGTTATTTTAACAATATGGAAAAGAGAATTCGAAGAGTCTTGTCTATTTGTAAACTTTGTCAAAAGGCGAAACCATCTACTATCTCACATCATGCTCCGTTGTTTCCTATTATTCCTTCTAAATTAAAAGAATTTGCTGCTGTTGATCTCTTGGGACCCCTTGTCAGAACATCGAATGGATTTTCGTACGTTCTAGTCGCTGTTGAACTTACTTCAAAATTTGTTTCTTTCACTCCGTTACGTAAAGCCACTGGACGGTCTGTATCCAACGCCTTTATTAAAAATTTCTTACGTGAAGTTGGCCACGTTGCTAAAGTCATTTGAGATAACGGACCGAAATTCAGATCTGCTGTTTGGTCACGAATGCTTTGGAATCATAAAATCAAACCTGTTTTTATTTCATTGTACTCACCACATTGTAACCCGTCTGAAAGGATTATGAAAGAAATCAATAAGCTTTGCAGACTTTATTGTCACAGAAAGCATCAGCATTGGGACAGATATTTACACTTATTTCAAAATGTGCTGAATGAGATGCCTCATGATTCCACTGCTTTACCACCTACTCTTGTACTGAAGAATGAAGAACCACCGAACAGAATCAGAGAGCTTGTACCTTTCCCGAATACACGTAAACTTCGACACAAGGACATAATTGATTTGGCTATTAAAAATATAAAATCTGCAGCAGACAAGAGGAGAAAACTACACGGTAAAGCAAATGCAAAGAAATTATACATTGGTCAGAAAGTTCTCATTAAAGCTCATTCATTATCACATAAGAAGAAACACTTGAGTCACAAATTCTTTCTAGTTTACGATGGACCTTACAGAATCCGAGGTATACCACATGATAATTGCGTTGAAGTTGAAACTCTGCGTACTGGGAAGAGTAAAGGATTGCACCACATTTCACGTGTAAAACCGTTTATTGAAAGATAATCTGTTTTTTAACTTTGTCTTTGCCATATAACTTTTCACTTTACATTACTAGTAAGCTTGTCAGACTTAGAATCTGTTAACATGCAACAATGTTTGAAGTTAAATATCCAGTCAAGAACCAAGAGAACTTATTGAAACAGAAATTATGAATGCATTGTTATAGTGACCAGATGTCACAGTGCTATTGTGTGTGTACATACTTGATTGTTAGCTGCACGATTACATAACGACTATAAGGCTTACATATTTAGAACATATATTGGTACTGCTAATGAGATTTTAATGCAACATTTTGGTTTACTTGAAAATACATTCTGGATTTAAAGTACTTTCTGTGAGATACCAGACTACACAGTGGTTAGTTTATGTGACAACTACACGGTTTCATCACGACGCTACTAATGAGTGACAATTTACAATGTTGCTTTTGCGGTGTTTCTGTTTTATATCTGCACATTTTTTCTGCATTATTCTGGACAGTAAAACATGTTTTAGTAGTAACTTTTGTGGTATAGCAACAATGACAGAGCCTTTTTCATGGCACAACAATACGTTACTGTACAGTACTTTCTTCATCACGCCAATAAGCATAATAATTATGATATCTATACGCAAAGCATTTCACTTTTGTTTATCATGAGGTAAGTACATTGGCTTCTGCAGAACTTAGCTTTCGGAGGACGATAACTACGACACTTCAACAGAGATTATGTTGCAACAAGATGCACAGTTTAGCGCTACAGTACACGTATTTGAGTGATTAATTTTGTACTTAAATCATTTATTTTTAAAGATATTTGAGTTACAATGATACAAAGGTTTTCCGTGGTACATTTCATTCCATTGCTGTAATCTGCAACACCTGAGGGTATAATTACATTAATCCTCAGGGGGGTACATGCTTACTTTGTGTACCATGTGTTTGGCAAGCACAAGGAGCCCTAGCTAATATGGTATTTGCTTATACAACTTTACACATCGGTACCATATTTCTCTAACACACAAATTACACAGCTATCTGATCATTTAACTAAGAGATAAACGTTTTTTTTACTACATCAGTGACACATGTTTACGCAATTACACCGTTGGATAACTTCACACTTAAGAAATTGTATTTTGTCTGTACTTTGTGAACTGTTAATATTTTTTCGGACCCATTGTGATATTATGAGAGCTTTGAATGATGTATTTGGTATGGGATCATGATTTTTAAAGTACGTTTGAGGTAGATGACACTATTGAAATGAGCAGAGAATTTTTTTTGTTTTGAAATTATTGGAGGAAGCTACGACGATTTTGAGATTTGACTGAGGTTTTATGATGTTATTTTTACGATGACGATGTGTATTATGCTGTTGAGGTATGTTTATGATCAATAAGCTGATGTTATATGATGAATTTGATTATGCTACATATTTATTAAGATGAAATATTGAAGAAGTGTCGATGAATATGTATATGTGCAATAAGGTAAGGAATAATGAGTAGTGGTTAGGGACTCTGACTTGTGAAGAAGTACGTTGGAAACCAAGAATCGTACTTTAAGAGTTATGAAATGTGTGTAAATGCGTGACTGTATCACAATGCTGATGAATATTTTTTTGGACACTTATATTTATAGGATTTTTTTATTACAGATTTGCAATGCAAATTCTCGAACTATGGAATTTTTATATGAGACTGCCACTATAGCGGAAACTGCTGTCGTAAATATTTCAGTAAGAAAGGTAAGTGACCTTGACGTAATGTGTTTTGGACGCCCAGCTGAGAGGTAGTCATCTGACAAAAGAAAGCCATTAGGTGCAAAAAAAAAAGAGGCCATTATCCTCGCTATTGACATTTCTTTGTCAAATACGACACGCTCAAACTTGAAAACATATGATAACACTGTGGCGCTCTTAATTTATTATATTTACTGAAATGTCTAATGAAATGACGAGAAATACACTCCTGGAAATGGAAAAAAGAACACATTGACACCGGTGTGTCAGACCCACCATACTTGCTCCGGACACTGCGAGAGGGCTGTACAAGCAATGATCACACGCACGGCACAGCGGACACACCAGGAACCGCGGTGTTGGCCGTCGAATGGCGCTAGCTGCGCAGCATTTGTGCACCGCCGCCGTCAGTGTCAGCCAGTTTGCCGTGGCATACGGAGCTCCATCGCAGTCTTTAACACTGGTAGCATGCCGCGACAGCGTGGACGTCAACCGTATGTGCAGTTGACGGACTTTGAGCGAGGGCATATAGTGGGCATGCGGGAGGCCGGGTGGACGTACCGCCGAATTGCTCAACATGTGGGGCGTGAGGTCTCCACAGTACATCGATGTTGTCGCCAGTGGTCGGCGGAAGGTGCACGTGCCCGTCGACCTGGGACCAGACCGCAGCGATGCACGGATGCACGCCAAGACCGTAGGATTCTATGCAGTGCCGTAGGGGACCGCACCGCCACTTCCCAGCAAATTAGGGACACTGTTGCTCCTGGGGTATCGGCGAGGACCATTCGCAACCGTCTCCATGAAGCTGGGCTACGGTCCTGCACACCGTTAGGCCATCTTCCGCTCACGCCCCAACATCGTGCAGCCCGCCTCCAGTGGTGTCGCGACAGGCGTGAATGGAGGGACGAATGGAGACGTGTCGTCTTCAGCGATGAGAGTCGCTTCTGCCTTGGTGCCAATGATGGTCGTATGCGTGTTTGGCGCCGTGCAGGTGAGCGCCACAATCAGGACTGCATACGACCGAGGCACACAGGGTCAACACCCGGCATCATGGTGTGGGGAGCGATCTCCTACACTGGCCGTACACCACTGGTGATCGTCGAGAGGACACTGAATAGTGCACGGTACATCCAAACCGTCATCGAACCCATCGTTCTACCATTCCTAGACCGGCAAGGGAACTTGCTGTTCCAACAGGACAATGCACGTCCGCATGTATCCCGTGCCACCCAACGTGCTCTAGAAGGTGTAAGTCAACTACCCTGGCCAGCAAGATCTCCGGATCTGTCCCCCATTGAGCATGTTTGGGACTGGATGAAGCGTCGTCTCACGCGGTCTGCACGTCCAGCACGAACGCTGGTCCAACTGAGGCGCCAGGTGGAAATGGCATGGCAAGCCGTTCCACAGGACTACATCCAGCATCTCTACGATCGTCTCCATGGGAGAATAGCAGCCTGCATTGCTGCGAAAGGTGGATATACACTGTACTAGTGCCGACATTGTGCATGCTCTGTTGCCTGTGTCTATGTGCCTGTGGTTCTGTCAGTGTGATCATGTGATGTATCTGACCCCAGGAATGTGTCAATAAAGTTTCCCCTTCCTGGGACAATGAATTCACGGTGTTCTTATTTCAATTTCCAGGAGTGTATTTTATGTCTATACACCTGATTATGGCTACTGTCTTTCTAGTTGAGAGATTTTCTGTACTACCTTATGAAATGCCATATGGCTAATGAATGATGTTTCATACCTTCCTTTGTACATATCTGCTCATTTTCTTTAATATCTAGTTTCTAGCTGCACTGCTGCATTGGTTATTATAAAATTTAATAGATGTACTAATATCACTATTTTCTGTCTACAGACCCAGTAAAGAATACGTTTCTCATATACTTTCTTAGAAAAGACAGCACAAATAGACATTTCCCTTCACAGGAATTCCATAAATAAGTTTTTAATGACTTGGTAACTTTCTTGCAGAGTAAGTTTTTGTGATGCATCACTTTAGTGTTAAGATGTGACATAGGTATTAGACATGGCCATTTTTAGTGTAATATTTTTTCTGCTTGAGCTATGTCATGTTTAGATATAAGTTACTGCATTTGCTGCTGCTGTTTGCCAGGCATAGTGCTACTAAATTTCTCTTTACATTACTCTGTTAAGCCAGTTCTACTACGAATTTATTTTTCTTGTTTGCTGTGCATTGCCTTATATTAGTTGTAATATTGCATTGGCTTTGCTAATTTATGTTGTTTGCTTTGCCATTTGTATTTTTTATCATTGCTGTTTGTGTTAATTGTTTTGTGCAGCTGCATTGCCTCATTCCTTAGTTTAGCATCTGAGCTCAGTATATTTAAGTTAGCTTAAGATGGGGTAGGCTATATGAGAGAACGAGTTGTGATGAATTGGAAGAAATGCATTGAGAAGCTATAAGAAAATGGTTTGGCCAAAAAAGTATTTTGAAAGAGGATATGAGCAAAACAAGTAGGGTTTAGGGATAACAGGTTTAGGTAGGATTTTCTTTGAAATAAATGATGAGGTAAGATAGTGGAAAATAAATAATGAGGTAAGAAATATGTGAACATATAAATACATAAAGCATGCTTGGATAGGATTTTTTTGGTGGAAACAAATGTTGAAATAAGACGAAAGATCTATGGAATGAAGTTTTTAGGTTGGACTGCTGTACCAAATGTTACACTGAAAACAAACTCTGCCCTTTCCTTTTGTGTTACTCTGCTATGTGTTTGTGTACTCTTGTATATTTGTGTTTTTCCTGTCTTTATGTGTTTAGCTGATATGAGTTATGTTGTGGAATTTTTCTAATAATATGTTATTTTCTTTGTAAAGATGTTTAGACATTATTTATTCTGTTTTGATTTAATGCTCATGTGTGAAGTTGGTCTCTCAAAAGTTATTCTGATATTTTATGTATTTACTTATGTCATAATTCATGTAACACTGATGTATATGTTTATTTCTATTCTTTTGTAAAGTTTGTGTTACTACAAATGTTATCTGTATTGTTATGTTCTTTAATGATTTATTTTGTACCATTGTTATTGTATTCTTATGTTATAAAATTGTAATTGACACCAGTTCATCAAATTAAGTAACTTGTAAGTTACATTTCACTGCACACGTTTCTGTTGGTCATAGTATATGGACAATATGTGAGAAGTAGGGACTGATAGTGTTTGCACGTGTGTTAATAATTCAGCAAGGGACTGGATAACAGCATTGCTGGTTCTAAGGACATTTCAAACAAATTTTTTGTGAGTGGACATGCGGTGGTTTATGGACTTGCTATATTTTCCGCAAGACTCTTCGATGGTGATTGAGCACCTGCACAGTCGCAACAGATGGCTGCTGGCCGTCTCTACAAGGACTACAGTGGGTCTGCATCTTTGATGGCCCACCAGTACCATTATTTCTACAAGGACTACAGTGAGTCTGCACGTTTGATGGCCCACCAATACCGTAATCTCTATCAGGACTACAGTGGGTCTAATCTGTGATGACCTACATACCAGTATTCTTCAAAACTTCGACTGACTCTGCGGTGGCCCATTACCTGTCTGCATGTCGAGAGTCAGCACTGTCTTTCTGTTGGACGGACAACACTACTTCTTCAAGACTGCGTGGAAATCCACTACTTCCGTGTGCATTTTCTTTTACTGCTCAGACTTTGAGAAAAACACTGCTATTTTACTGTGATGAATGATCAGGACTGTCTTTATGGACTGTGGGAAAATTTTAGCTTTTGACCAACATTGTATCAATGAGTGTGTGCATTTGATTTATTTGTTATTGTAATGATGAAAATTTTTTTCAAATCTGTATTGGCCACTGCCCAAAACAATTTGTAAAACTTTTTGTGGGGAGCATTGGGGCTATGTAAGTAGACTGTTTCGTTTTTTTATTCGTAACGCCACGTAGCGCCCTTTATGATAATCACTGGCTGTACTGTGTGCAGTCTGTGGCTGGTTTGCATTGTTGTAATATTCGCCATTGTACTGTTGGGCAGTTGGCTGTGAACAGCGCATAGCGTTGCGCAGTTGGAGGTGAGCCACCAGCAGTGGTGGATGTGGGGAGAGAGAGAGGGCGGAGTTTTGAAATTTGTAAGACTGGATGTCATGAACTGCTATATATATTATGACTATTAAGGTAAATACATTGTTTGTTCTCTATTAAAATCTTTCATTTACTAACTATGACTATCAGTAGTTAGTGCCTTCTGTAGTTTGAATCTTTTATTTAGCTGGCAGTAGTGGCGCTCGCTGTATTGCAGTAGTTCGAGTAACGAAGATTTTTGTGAGGTAAGTGATTTGTGAAAGGTATAGGTTAATGTTAGTCAGGGCCATTCTTTTGTAGGGATTATTGAAAGTCAGATTGCGTTGCGCTAAAAAATATTGTGTGTCAGTTTAAGCACAGTCATGTATAATTGTTCTAAGGGGACGTTTCAACACGTCTGTATGCAAGGAATAATCAAGCAAAATGACCTGCCGGTAAACGACATGGTTACTGTTAGTTCTGCAGTGCAGACAAATAAATAACCGATAGGCTTGACACAACAACGTACCCCAGAAAGAGCGTGTTTACAACGCAACAGCCGAGTCCGGCCGACTTACTTTGCAATTTTACACTATTTCTTGGCTTATTTTGCAATGAGTCTCAGTCTCAGCATTAACAAGTATTATATATCTGTACTCACCTTTTCAAACTCTCTCGGACACCATCAAAAAAGTATGTCATGCTATTTTCAAAAAATTATACTTTTTCAGTATCTTCATCGATGCAAGAACTAGGACACATTGTTACATATCAAAATTCATGCCCCTTAGATTACTATCGTTAGCAAAAATCTCGTTTTGATACCTGGAACCATTTACGAAATGAAAGGGGTGTTGCATTTTAAGTGACTCACGCTATGTGTAAGATGAGCTTTATTACATATGTTGCATGTAATGTTAATGGCTATTTTTTGGCCGTGGCCATTTTCTAATGCAGTTTCGTCGGTGAAAGGTGTGTGAAAACTAAAAACTATTTAGCCGTACGTGTTTACAGTGGCTTGTTGCCCCCACCCCCCACCCCACGCATTTTGAACATCTGCACATATTTCACGGATGCAAGTGAGACGCTATGCTGTGCACAAACTTTGAACCTAATTCAACGAATTGGGGATGGATTTGATGAAAGGAAGACCAATAGCGCTTCGTTTGTTATCTGTTATCAATGCAACGAATCAGAAATACATACTAAGGAAACTCTTTTAATTGACAGATTTCTTTCTTAAATCTTTGTTGGGAGTCCAACTTCAGAACCTGAAATTCTACGATACCATTCTCGCAAGGTACAGCAAAGGATGATTATACAAAACTGATTCCTGAAGGTCGCGTTTTTGTACAATCTGCTATAGCAGCTATACAAAAGACTGCACTGTCAAATAAACGACGAATTATCATTTATTCAACATTACTTCTATAGCTCCGCAAGACAGGAACTCGGAAGAATTGGAACAGAAACTGACAAGAACTATATATTAGTTGTTGACATAATACGATGAGAACATTATGAAGCCTAACCAATCAGATATTCAGAGTGCGCATTTTACCTAGAAAATCGCGAAACAAAGAAAGACGTTGAATATGTCGGTTTCATCGGCACCCGCAAAATAGCTTCCACCTAATATATATCCTCGTAAACTTCTTCAGACTTCTGATATTAAGGAAATATACTCTCAAGAAAGAAGAAAGATGGATACAAGAAACGACCTTCTACATATAAAATTTGGGCACTGCCGTCAGTTCTTGTCACATTCTTTCACTATAGACGAGTATTCCCTTCCTGTAACGTATACAACATCGGCTAAAGTCTTGATCAGGGCCAGCGGCAGTCACGGCGGTGCTCATCTACTGCCCATAGGTTGGCAACGCGTCAGATACCCGCAGCCAGTTTTTATGGTTCTTTGACCCAACGTGTGAGTGGCGAGAACACAGGTAATGTATTTCTAGAGCTAAAATTGAAAACATTGTTTTGTTTGCTGTTTTTCGGTGTATTAGTGAATTTTGAAAGATATATTGTTTGAAAATGGCAGTGAGTACTATAAAGCGGACTGATTTAATCGATTTATTTCTGCATGGCGGCGTCGTCTGTTGTTTCACGACTCATCGATTAATTGCAGAGACACGAATATGTACCATATTTGGTGGTGAAATGACTTTTAAAGTGTCAAAGATTTGTGTGGATAGAATCACCTGGAAGTGCAGCAAAAGCCGCCGTTTTGAGTAAGTGGAACAATGTTTTTCAATTCAGTCATAGGAGAAGGTTCGTGAATCAATGTTTATTAATGATATAGAAGCACGTTCGATGTATTAATAAACATTGATCCTCCTACCCTCCCCAATGATTTAATTAAAAAACAATGATCCACCGGCCTACTCTCGTAAGTTAACTGAAAAAAATTGACCCACTTACTCAGATCAATTGCATAGCAACACAGAGCCAAGAAATATTTCACTGATTTTTCGAATATATCACGGGTTGCGACGCTGTCCTTGGTATTCAGATACTAGCGCAGTTTAAATAGCTGCGATTCAAACAAGAAGCAATTACATTTATTATCCTCGCTTACAGTAATATTACACCATTTCTTCCGAATCTATTACTTCGAAACAAGTCGTAGGCCTGCTTCTTTCTCGATGGCTGCATAACACATACTGCTGACACAAGTTATTTTGTTCCCATCATACCTCACCGCATGGGCTGACAACATTCCTGCACGAAAGACGTACACCACTTCATGACGATCACGTTTCCCAACTGCAGTGGCATTTTTCAGTAAGATATTGTGCCATGTCACAAGACCAGGAGTGTGATGGAACGTGGTGTCAGAGTTCGTGAATTAACAAGAATCAGGTGACTCGTGTGTGCAGATGCGGTGCCAACTCCCTCCAGCGACCTATCAAGGCCTGATTGCTTTTATGCCACGACGTGTTGCCGCTATCATCGGTGCCAAAGGTGGACAAACCGGCTATTAGGTAGGTGATCATAATGTTCTGGCTGATCAGTGTACCTAATTGCCCTGTCTCCGGTTTATTGTTTTTCCGTCTGCTACTTGTTAAAACGACCATGTCATCCGCGAATTACGCAAGTACAAATTGTGGTATTGTGGCTATTGCCTAACTATACTCTGACTTTTGTGGCTCTTCGACAATGAAAAATTCAGTCTGGGGGAGAAAGTAATGCATGTTCCTGTTGTACGGGTGCGGTATAGAGGCAGGGCCTGATGTCAAAATCCAAGAGCTGAATCATCTCTTACACGACGCCGGTGGCTCTGTCACCACGCGCTGGGGCAATAACAGCCGTTTCGGCGGCGCCTGGCGGGCTGCGCACGTAACCTCAGCTGAAACAAGACCTGTCTTGTTTGTATAAAAGCTGGCCGTCCGTCCAGGCTGGGCAATTTGTGACACCTCGGCTTCGAATCGGCGTCCACGTTGTGTTTGCCATGTACCTACCGTTCGCCTAAGAGGATCGGCAACCCCTCACACACTGAAGCATCATGGATTTGCATATGTCTAAGGCGTTGCCTCCTCCTGGACTGTGTCGATGACAAGGACGAGAGGCGGTGGGACGAGCGCAACCAGAGGTCCTCTCTGGCAGGCACTATTTCCTTCGCCGTGTCTCGTATGCGGAAGTGGATTGTCACAAATTCCTTGACGCCTTGGCTATATAGGATGGGACAAACCAACAGGTCGATCAACCCTTCCAAGATCCAGTAATCATCACAGGTCGTACCATCTGCTCCTTCTGGCTCCATGATTTTTACATCATTTATGGTCGTCCTATCCACCTCACTCCTACCCTGATATACTTTGGCCTCACCCTCGACCGCCACCTCACCTGGACTCACCATCTCCTTACGATCCAACACAAAGCCTACAATAGACTCCGCCTCCTGAAACTCCTGTCTGGCTGCACATGGGGACTGCATCCTCCCATCATTGTTCACACCTATAAATCCTTGATCCGCCCCATCCTTTGTTATGCCAGTGTCACTTGGATTTCCGGTTCTTCCAGATTTTATAAAGCCCTCCAAATCCTACAACGCCATGTCCTCCACCTCGCCTTTCGTATCCACCTTCCATTCCCCAAGCAGATCTTCTATGACCTCATCCCCTTCCCACATCTTCTTTTCCTCGAACACCTCTGCACCCTGTACATTGTCTGCCAACTCGATCTCCCCCATCCCCTGGTGTCTTCTTCTATTCCAGTCCGTTTCAACGCCTTTATCGTTGTTTCCCGCCCTCTCTCGATCTCCATACCCTCCACCTTCTTTCCCAAAGCAACTACCCCACCCGGATGATGAACTTCGCCGTGATGGCTACCTCTCCTACCAACTCTGACCCTATCTTCCCCCTCTTCTCCTCAGGGCTCCCTCTACCGTCCTCTTCCCGTCCGCTGAGCGGTTTTCCTCCCTCCTACAACCCCCTCCTTTTCGTGTGCCCCCGTGCCCCCCTTCTGTATCTTTGTGGTCCTTCCCGACTTGCCTTCCATCTCTCACCCCACCCGACTCCTGCCTCTTGGTGCGCCTCCCGACCCCCTCTTCTCTTTTCTTCCTACCCCCTCCAGCCCTCTCCACCACTGCACCTTCCTCCCCTCTCTTTCCCTCCTCTCGTGCCTCCTGTCCCTTGGCAGATCCCGCCCAGCAGTTTTTATTCTTCATGTGTACTCCATGGCTTACAGTGTTTTTTAAGTATCTTCCGTTCTTTGTGTTTTAAGCTGAGGCCGACTTTTAACTGGTATGTGTGATACCAGTGTATTTTAAGTGCCCCACAAGTCGCCAGCTGTGCTCTTTTAACTTTATGTCGACTTTTTTTAACTGTCCCCCAATTGATGTCCCTGTAGTCAGTGTATATTTTAACTTCCATTGTCTCCATTTGCTATGTTTTTGTACACCCCTTTTTTATGTATGGTTTCCTCTTTTTATATTTTGTAATGTCACTTGGCAGTTTATGATAGCATGAATAGAGAGCAGTTCCAGATGAATTGGGAATCTCGAGAAAGTTGGTAAGGCTGGTGAGAATGACAATGAGCGAAACACAAGGTAGTGTAAGAATAGGAGGAATGATGTCCAATACATTGAGTATTAAAAATGGAGTGCGACAAGGGGATGCTTTGGCATGTCTTCTCTTTAATGCCGCCCTGGAGAAGATGATGAGAAACGCAAACCTTCTGAATAGGGGAACGATCTTCTATAATCAGTGCAGATACTGGCCTATGCAGATGACATAGATACAATAGCAATAACCCAAAAAGCAATGGAAGAGACATTTACAGCTCTTGAACAGGCGCGTAGGAACATGAGGTTAATTATTAATGAACAAAAAACTAAATATACGGCAGCTGGAAAAGCAGATAGAGAAAATATGCCAAATGCAACAACAATGGGCAATTATACATTTGAGAGAGTTGAACATTTCAAGTATCTGAGCTCGACAGTTATCCATCTAAATGATACCTCCTATGAAATTAAGCAGAGATTAATACTAGTCAATAGAGGCTACTTTGCCCTAACAAGACTTCTATCCTCAAGGCTACTGACTCGTACCACTAAATTAACTATGTATAAATCACTTATACGACCAGTGCTTACATATGCCTCTGAAGCCTGGACATTAAAGATATTGAAACACTGGATGCATTTGAAAGAGACGAATTATCGGCCCAATCTGTGAAAGAGGAAGATGGAGGAGGAGATACAACCATGAGTTGTATATCATATACAAACACCAACCCATCAGAAGGATAGTGAAATCATCCAGACTGAGGTGGGCGGGACATGTGGCTCGCAAGAATGATACAGAAGTACCAAAAAGAATATTACAAGGAAAGCCAGGAGGGCAGAAAAGACGTGGTCGACCAAGGGCCAGATGGGAAGATGGAGTAATCGAAGATCTTAGGAAGATGGGCTACAGAAACTGGAGAGTATTGGCAAAGGACCGAGAGAAATGGATGGAAATTGTAGAAGAGGCTAAGGTTCATCATGAATTGTAGAGCCAAGAAAGAAGAAGAAGAAGAATGCCACTTGGCTGAAGATCGGTGGATTGTGCCACTGTCTGCCCTCCCCTGCCCATATGGGGTAGGGGAATGAAATCACAATAAAGAAAAAAAAACAGGTCTACAGTTCGCTCCACCAGAGCTCTGGGCAAATTTATGCACTGGGACCTACAACTTTCCAGCGATATTCCGAGATGTACCTGTCGGTCAACTACGCTGAACGCTCAACCTCCGCTGTAGGGATTATCAGTGGCATACTATTCTCGTCCTACTTTACGGCTATGTGTTCCAGATTTATTTCTGTTAGTGTCTGAGAAGTTATATAATTTTTTATTGAGAAGAGTTTCCCTCTGTGATTAAATCTCTCTACTGTGATCGTAATAAACTATTGTTCTTGTTTGCTTGTGTCTTATTATTTCTTATCAAGTAGCTCCCCATGGGAAATATAGCAGTGTTGGCTTCTGCACGGCTTTCAACAGTCTTCTGCCATCTAGCAAATACCGCGAGCCGCTGGCTGCCAGCCAGCATATGAGACTTGCTTCAGCTGGGCGGGGCCCAGTAGCGCCACCAGCAGAGTAACATCACCAGCCCACCACGACTGACGCCGCGCTATCGATGTATGCCGACCAGGCCCGGTCTTGGCACTGCTGGGGCATCAGTTACGATCATCCTCGTCACACCCCTTGCCGCCACCGTGGGCCGCGAGATCGGCGCCTGACCTCTAGGCTGGCCTGGATCGACGCCGAGAAGTGCCTCCAGACAAGAGCGCGCATCTGTAACTGCTTTACACTGATCAGTCAAAACATTATGACTACTGGCCACTGTGACGACGGATGCCACCTGGTGGCGATGCGGGCACGTGACGCGGTAACAAAAGTGTGCAAGCGGAGCAGACACAAACGGGGGATCTCCCGAAGGTAGATATGGGCAGAAAATGAAGAAATCCATTCACATACGCGACTTTGACAAAGGGTAGATTATTATTGCTCATAGCCTGTGAAAGAGTACCTCGAAAACGGCGGAGCTGGCCAGATGTTCATGCACTACTGTCGTGAGCATGTACGGAGAGAGATGGGACAGTTAAACTACCACTAGGCGCTAAACGATTGGACATCCACGAATGTGAGATTCGGAGGTTTATCTACTCCGTAAAGTAGGATAGATAGTGATCTGTGGCACCTCTATCGAAAGGGCGCAATACACAATGTTGTACGTTGCTGAATATGGAGCATCGCAGCAGACCACCCCTATGTGTTCACATGTTGACCCGACGACATCATCAGTCACGACTACAGAGGAAACGGGACCGTGGGTTCGACCATCGATCAATAGAAACGTACTGGCTCTTCGGGTGAATCACATTTTTGCTACCCTAGGTCGATGGTCGTGTCCACAAACGCCGTCATCGAGGTGAACGGCGCCTCAGAAAGTGCATCAAGCCACGGTCGCGGAGCAGTATTATGCTATGGGAGACATTCTTCTGCTCTTGCATGGGACCTGTCGTAATAAACGAAGACACGCTGACAGCTGCGAACCATCTGCATCCATTCATGCCTGATGTCTTCCCCGACAGCGATGACATCTTTCAGAAGTATAATTGTTCGTGTCTTGGAGCCGGAACCATGTTACAGTGGTTTGAGGAGTATTAAGTGAGCTCACAACAATGTCTCGGCTACCAGATTCGCCTGATGTAATTCCTATGGAACCCATCTGAGTCGCTATCGGGTTCCTTAAATGCGTACGGAAATCAGAGGCCCCGTTATTTACGCCAATTACATTACCTGTGTGTAGCATCTAATGGCACATACCTCCATAAACCTAACAACAAATTATTGGATCCCTGATACGCAGAATCAGTGATACATTTAGTTCCAAAGACGGACAAACAAGCTATTCAGCAGGTGGTCATAATGTTTTGGCTCACCAGTGTAGATTGTTAGGGTGATGAAGGGTTTACATTCAGGTCTTCCATGTTGCAGCCACCTTCTCCTCATGCAGGCCTCCCGTAGCCCTTGCCATCCCCTGGAAATCACGATGTCCAGGATCGGAGAGCTCCCGCCGTCTCGACAGCTAAAAGAAGGGATCCTCCAGCCTTTCCATAGCGGTCATTGCACACCCAATCCGCTGCGTTTTGGAGTGAGAAACTGAGTTGCCAGAGATGCTTTGGTCATCAGCAACGTAAATGAGTATCAGCATGTACATTATATAACCACTCCCGAATTCCTGTATCTGTTGTTCCTGGACTTTTCCTCCTCCCGGTGCTCTTTTTTCCATTAAAGCTGTCGACCGCTGTGGCCGAGCGGTTCTAGGCGCTTCAGTCTGGAACCGCGCTGCTGCTACGGTCGCAGGTTTGAATCCTGCCTCGGGCATGGATGTGCGTGTTGTCCTTAGGTTGGCTAGGTTTAAGTAGTTCTTAGTCTAGGGAACTGATGACCTCAGATGTTAAGTCCCATAGTGCCTAGAGCCATTTGAACCATTTTGAACCATTAAGGCTGGTGTAGACTCGGTTATGGTTAGCGGAAGGCCTGAGGGATAAGCTAATGACACGATTTATGTGTATCCATTGTAACCTAATGGCTCATACGGCCCATGCACTGAACCGCATCGTGTGGAGTTTTGGGTACACCGAAAGAAATGGCATTTCTCCAGACAAACAGGGAGAGGAGTGCGCTTGAAACAAGGAACGCCTTGGGTGCCAGAAAGGTATAAGTCTGTATGCAATGCAGGCGTTATTTATTCTAAATAGAAATTTAGGAAAAAACCTCAATAATCGCAATTTGCATCACAGGCTGCTGCGAGGCGTGCAGTGTCAGTGGAAGTGTCTGGAAGGAATCGACAGGGGTCTGAAGCCATACTGACTACAGTTCCGTGGCCAGCTGTGCTAGGTTTCTCGGTTGAGAAAAGAAGACATGAATATTGCCCACTCGAGGTAGCGTGCAAATTCTCAATTCGTTTAAATCTGATGAGTTCGGTGGCAAGGAGAGTGAGTAAACTCATCTTGGTGTTTATCCAACCACGTACGTACACAGCAAGCTGTGCCCAGGAAAAACAAACTGCATCTAGGGGTGGACATGATCCCCAAGGATAGAGGCATACTTGTGTTGATCAACTGTACCTTTCAGAATGACGAGATCACCCAGGGAATACTCTAAAACATTACCCAGACCATAACCCTCCCTCCTGTGTTTTCTTTCAGACGTTTCATTCCGTACATGTCAACGACCATCTGTCCGACGGAGTATGAAACTTGATTCATCTCAGTGGACGTCCAGTTGCGGTACTAGTCTGCATATTCCAGCCTTCGTAACCGATGAACAGCAGTCAGCATGGGTGAATGAACCAGGCGCACACTTCAGAGGCCTATACACAGCAACATTCGCTGAACGGTCGCTGAGAAGACAGTGCTGGTAACTGTTGGTAGCTCTTCAGTTCATCTGGGCGATCAGTTGCTCAACTGTTGCATGTTTATTCGCCTGTACGCATCTCCGCAGCTGCCGTTCACTCCTGTCCCCCATGGCCTAAGGTGCATCACAGTTACCTCGGAGACTGCTTTGGACAGCGCCATTTTGCCATGCAGGGTATACTTTAACCACAGAAGCACGTCAACATTTTCGGTAATGTTCCTCCCTTGGCCTGTACCCCAATGATTACGCCCTTTTGGACATCAGATAATCACTCCGTTTCAGCACTACAACGACTCCAAAGTTTCCCGCGACTCCCTGACACGCTTTATATACCCTCCACTGCTAGTGCTGCCACGTGGCGTCTGTGAGTGCTTATTGCACGTAGATTTCGAACATAGGAGGTGGTCACGTTAATGTGACTGGCCAGTGTAAATCTATAAAGGATGAAACAAAACGGTAGGACGAAACTTCCAGGAAACATTTCTCAGACTTGAAAGAATAAAATATGTTATATGGACATGGGACCAGAAACGTTTTATTTTCATGTTAGAGCTCATTTCTACTTTATTCTTGGGAAAGACGCGGAAACAGAAAGCGTCAGCGTTACATAAAACGTTTTCTTAGATGAAATATTCAAAACACCCTCTTGATTACGTTTGTTTAGAATGTAGAGTAAGTTGAAATTCTTAGGTGCACCGACAATGTTTGTAGTTCCAATTGAACGAGGATAATGTTGATATGTGACTCACTTCTTTGCTATACTAGCATCGGCCACCTAGCATCAGCTGTTCAGTGTTCATCACGGACTTGGTTTCCGGCACAGTGCAGTGGAAGTTCGCTCTAGAGCGGAGCTGACAGACACCTTTTGCTGTAGGGATTAGCAGATTCTAATGGCCATGTCTTTTAATCTTTGTATCGGGAGAGATTTCCAGAATCACAGTGCCCCAATAGGATGTCGTCTGAAGCAATTCATCATCGTCTTAGGGAGCATGGGTCATTTAAGCCTACTACTCATGACTGCGGGAGGTGTAGAAGGACGAGGACACGCCAGCTGTGGGACGAACTTCTTCGTGTAATTGTCAACAACCCTAGTGTCAGCGTAAGGCAATCAACAGCAACAAGAAACGTTGATGACATGACTAGAGAGCGCTACATGAGAACCTGCTGTATGCGTACCATGAGCAATGTGTGCAGGTACTATCAGCAGCTGATTTTCCTACGCGGGAACACTTCTATGAATGGTTCATTCAACAGTGTGTCTACAGTCGATTTAGTACAAATGGCCTGTTCACGGATGAGCTTTCGTTTCAGAGTAGACGATAAATATGTTGAGGAGCTGTATAAACTAAATTCTAAAATGGAAATAAAACTTTTTCGGAGCCATGTCCATATAAAACTCTTGATTCCTGTGTGTGTGTGTGTGTGTGTGTGTGTGTGTGAGGAATGTTAAGAGTTTGTCCATACCTAGTTTGGCCATACCATTTTGTTACGCCCTGTACATGGTGGAGTTCAGCACATGTCTCAGTTTTTGCCTAAGTTTCATCTTATTATTTACTTTGGATAGTTGCGCATCCATACTCGCATTAAAGTTATGTTTATGTTTGTGCTGCGTTTATCCGATAGCATTAGAAGTGAGCGTAAAAGAATCATTTTGTTTAGGCAACAGGTTATATGAACTGTCGGATGAAATTTCTATTTAGAGTGTTGTTAATAACAGTGGAAACTTAATATGCCTGTCAGGAAACATTGATGTTATATAGTGCAACAAGTTAATTTTTTTTCGAAGTGTGCACCTGTCATAGAAATGGTGGTTTATGAAGAAGTAGTTCCACAGACATGTAACACGAGTGCTCTAAAAAATAAAGAGCGTACTAGGAAGTAGCACAAGTATTAATTGACACAGAATATATAATCAGGGAAATATTTAATGAACGCTGTTTAGTTCCTAGATGCAAGATAGACAGTAAGGTAGATGTAAACAGTGATACAGCACTGACCAAGGAGAACATGGAATAAGTGACGCAGCAGCGCCGAATGTTTAGCGTTTGCTATCTTCGCATCATGCGACACTGACTCAAAGCAGCATAACGCTGATAGGATGCGAGATGAACGTTGTATGTTACGTCATCATTAAACTGCTCCAGGTCTCCCGAGATAGAGTGAGTATGACTGCAGAAAATCCGCCTGCGACATCTGTCCAAGTTAGAGAAGTGACATCACGGGAGAAGGACGAGGACACGTCAGCTGTGGGAGTAACTTTTTCGTGCAATTTTCAACAACCCTTGTGTCAGCGTAAGGCAATCAGCAGCACCAAGAAACGTACTAGGGGAAGTTTCATGATGAAAAGTGTACCAAGGGCAGGAAAGCTACTTGACAAGATACTGCTGCCCAGGAAGTAAGCTCCTGATACCGCGGAGTTCCTGTGGCGCAGTATGTGAGGTAATTGTGACTTAAGACATTGAAGTTTATTATGAAGTAAAAAGGATTTATTGTGAAGATGATATGTTAGGATTATGACTGCGTTGTGTAATGGAAGGTTGTCAGGTATTGTAGATATTAATGAAGTATCGTATGATGATAAAGTTAGTAAATGGAATTGTGATAGTTCCCAAGTCATTATGTCTGAAAATGCATTCACAGTGATGCTATCACTAACTTCCTTCTTTTGTAAGCAGTTTTTCTTAGCTCATAGTATAAGGCAACAGGATAGTCTTCATATATATGGATAAGTTCTTATAGATCGAGAAGCGCCTGTTTGTGATTTTTGGTTTATATAGGATAAAGGAGGGAGCGGACAACGGTTTATGTGAGAACTTTATTCAGTTTTTCTTTTCGTGTTATGTGAATTTGTGTGTCATGCATTTATGAGAAGGTAATAGCGCTAGCGTATGTATATTACTAGATGGGAGAGACTATCGAAGTTGCCCTGCAGAGTTCTCCCGGATTACTACACCCTTATTACAATGAGATGGTTTCACACTGCTGCCAAAATCGAAGGTTCACAGCTAAAGTCTAAGAGAGAGTTACGGACTCCTCAGTGAGCCAACATGATGAGTGTTGCAGGAAGCAGCAAGTGGACCAAGAAAATCGATGTAGGGGTAAGGTGATGCAGATGTCAAGCTTCAAAAACTCAATGACTTAGCCCCTTGAATGAGGCACGTCGCAAATAGTAAAAATATCTGAATCTACGTGATATCTCTACAATTCACAATTAAATACCTGGCAGCTGGTTCATCGAACCACCTTCATGCTGTTTCTCTACCGTTCCTCTCTCAAACAACGCGCGGGGAAAACGAACACTTCAGTCTAGCCACGCGCCCTCTGATTTCACTTATTTTATTACAATGATCATTCCTCGCTATGTAGGTGGGCACCAACAAACTGTTGTCACACCCAGAGGAGGAAGTTGGCGGTTTAAATTTCTTGAAAAGATCCAGCCACAACGAAAAACGTCTTCCCCATTTCGTGACAATTCAAAACGAGCTGCCCTTCTTTGAACTTTTTCGATATCACCCATCAGTCCTATCGGATGCATATCCCGTACCGTGCAGGAATACCTCAGCAGATGGCAGACAAGAGTAGTATAGGCGTCCACTTTAACATTTTCTAAATGTTTGCCAATAAATCGCAATCTTTGGTTAGCTTCCCCATAACATTATCTACATGATCGTTCCAATTTAAGTTATTCGTAATCGCAAAGTATATAGCTGCATTCACAGCCTTTAGATTTGTGGCAATCCCGCGTAACCGACATTTAGCGGATACGTTTAGTGCTCACGTGACGGATTTCACATTTTTCATTGTTTAGTGTCAATTGCCACTTTCGCACCACATTTATATCTGTCTTAATCATTCTGAAATTCGTTTTGATCATCTGATGAGTTTACAAGACGGTAAATAACAGTATCATCTGCGAACAGTCTAAGAAGGCTGCTCAGATTGTCTCCTAAATCGTTAATGTAAATCAGGAACAGCAGAGGGCTTGCAACAATTCCTTGGGGAATGTCAGATATTACTTCTGTTTTACTCAATGACTCATGAAATGAGAGTTTTCTCAACCCAGTTGGACAAATAGCACGATACTACGTAGACACGCTATTTGATGGGAAATCACTTGTGAAGGACGGTGGCAATAACCTTCTCGAAAGAGAGGGAGTCAATCTGACATCCCCTGTCGATATCAGTCATTACTTCGTGAGAACAAAGAACTATTTGTCTTTCATAAGAATGATATTTTCTGAATCCATGTAAACTTTTTGTCAATAAATCGTTTTCTTCGAGATCATCCATAATGTCTGAACACAGTATATGTTCCGACACCCTACTGCTAATCGACGTTAGTGATATGAGTCTGTAATTCAAAGAAGTACTGTTATTTCCTTTCTTGAGAACTGGTATGACCTGTGCAGCTTTCCAGTCTTTAGTTACGGATCTTTCGACGAGCGAGCGGTTGTCTATTATTTCTAAGTATGGATAGCACACTCTGTAAGGAACCTAACTGGTGTACAGTGTGGACCGGAGACCCTGCCTTTATTAAGTGGTTTAAGCTGCTTCGCTATATCGAGAACGTCTAAAGTTACTCATGTTGACAGTTGTCCTAGGTTTGAATTCTGTAATATTTACTTTATCTTCTTTGGTGAAGGAATTAAAGAAAACCAACCGTGTTCAGTATCTCTGCTTTAGTGACACTGCCATGAGTAACGTTACCATTGCTATCGCACAGTGAAGGTATTGATTGAGTCTACATCTACGTGATTACTCTGCTATTCACAATAAAGTGCCTGGCAGAGGGTTCAATGAACCACCTTCAAGTTGTCTCTCTACCGTTCCACTCTCGAAGGGCACGCGGGAAAAACGAGCATTTAAGTTTTTCTGTGCGAGCCCTGATTTCTCTTATTTTATCGTGATGATCACTTCTCTCCATGTAGGTGGGTGCCACCAGAATGTTTTCGCAATCGGAGGAGAAAAATGGTGATTGAAATTTCAAGAGAAGATACCGTCGCAACGAAAAACGCCTTTGTTTTAATGATTGCCACTCCAATTCACGTATCATGTCTGTGACACTATCTCCCCTATTTCGCGATAATACAAAACGAGCTGCCCTTCTTTGTACTTTTTCGATGTCATCCGTCAGTCCCACCTGACGCGAATCTCATTCCAGAATAGGGCGGACATGCGTGGTGTAAGCAGTCTCTGTTGCACCTTCTAAGTGTTCTGCCAATGAATCGCAGTCTTTGGTTTGCTCTACCCACAATATTATCCATGTGATCGTTCCAATTTAGGTTATTTGTAATTGTAATCCCTAAGTATTAATTGAATTTACAGCCTTCAGTTTTGTGTGACTTATCGCGTAATCGAAATTTAGCTGATTTCTTTTAGTACTCATGTGGATAACTCCACACATTTCCTTATTCATATCCACGATGAGAGTCTCTTTGGGTTTTCAGCCAGATTTCGTTGTGGAAACAATTAAAAGCATCTCGCATTGAAATCACGTTCAATTTCAAGCTTCTGTAAAACTACGCCAGCCTTGGGTATTTCGTGCTCTTTTAAATTTAACATGCTTCCTCCGTTGCTTCTGCAACTCTGTATCCGCCAATATCCGCCTACTTGCTTACAATTATGTGTTGCTCAGAAGTCAAGAATGTTTTCGCAACAATTCACACTTTTAATTGGCTCCCAGACAAAGTTTTATACATACCACCGACTTTATACGTGTATTTTCGCTAAGATGTCGAGTGTAGGTTGAAGTTCCTACCAACTATAATTGTGTGAATGGGGTGCCTGTTTGAAATTAGACTCAAGGTTTCCTTGAACTCTTTAGCAAATGTAGCATCCGAGTCGGGGGGTTGGGGGGGGGGCAATAAAAGAAACGAATGCAAAGACGTTTTGTTCGTATGTAATTTAAGTTAACGGCAAGACACGATACCTTCTCTGAACGATAGCAATGAAAACACTGTTGATGACAGCGCTGCTGGAGCAGAGTTATTAAACACTGTCTTACAAAATTCCTTCACCAAAGGAGACGCATACAGGAATCTCAGAATTCGAATCAAGAAAAGCTGCTAGTATGAGTAACTAATAAGTAGATATCCTCTGAGTAGTAAAGCAACTTAAATCACTTAATGGAAGCAAGTCTTCCGGTCCAGGTTGTACACCAATTAGGCTCCTTTCAAAGCAAGCAGATGCAATAGCTCCATTCTTAACATTTACGTACAACCGCTCGCTCGAGGAAAGATCCGTACCCAAAGACACGTCACATCAATATCCAAGAAAGGCATTAGGAGTAATCCACTAAATTACAGGCTCATATAATTAGCATAGATATGCAGCAGGATTTTGGAAAATATATTATGTTCGAACTTTATGGATTACCTCGAAGACAACGGTCTATTGACACACAGTCAACACGGATTTAGAAAACTTCGTTTTTGTGAAACGCAAGTAGCTCTTTGCTCGCTTTGTAGAGTGCTATCGCCAAAGGATTCCGTATTTTTAGATTTCCAGACTGCTTCTGACACCCTACGCCACAAGTGGTTTGCAATCAAATTGTGTGCTTATGGAATATCGTCTCTTTTGTCAGATATGAGACTATTCAAAATTTCCTGTCAGAGATGTCACAGTTCGCAGTAACTGACGGAAAGTCATCGAGCAAAAAAGAAGTGATTTCTGGCGTTCGCCAAGGTAATGTTATAGGCACTTCTGTTCTTCCTTATCTATACAAACGATTTAGGGGATAATCTGAACAGCCGTCTTAAGATGTTTGCAGATGCTGCTGTCGCTTATCGTCTAGTTAAGTCATCAGAAGATCAAAACCACTTGAAAAACGATTTAGATAAGATATCTGTACGGTGAGAAAATTATCAAATGAAAAGTGCGAGTCATCCACATGAGTGCTAAAAGAAAAGAGTTAAACTTCTGTTACGCAATAAAGGAATCAAATCTAAAGACCGTACATTCAACTAAATACCTAGGTATTACAGTTACGAATAACTTAAACTGGAAGAACACATGGAAAATGTTGTGGGGAAGGGGAATCAAAGAAAGCGTTTTGCTGGCAGAACACCTAGAAGACACAGCAGATCTATTAAAGAGACTGCCTACAGTACGCTTGTCCATCGTCTTTTGGAGTACTGCTGCGCAGTGCGGGATCCTGACCAGATAGGATTAACGGAGCACATAGAGAAAAGCAGCACGTTCGTACTATCGATAAATAGGGGAGAGAGTGTCACGGACATGATACAAGATTTGGGGTGGACATCACTAAAACAAAGGCACTTTTCGTTGCAGTGGGAACATCTCACGAAATTTCATTCACCAACTTTCTCTTCCGAATGTGAAAATATTTTGTTGACGCCGACCTACATAGGGATAGACGATTATCATAATAAAATAAGGGAAATCAGAGCTCGCAAGGAAAGATTAAAGTGAAGGTGGTTCGATGAACAATCTGCCAGGCGCTGAAGTGTGATTTTCAGAGTAGCCATGTAGGTGTAGATGAACATGTAGAATACGAAAAAGCATAAAGAGGGGAATGAAGAGTTCAAGCATATGACGGCTAAACCTTGAACTATTTCGGTCTTGTGTTTTGGTAGTGATCTTTATAAGCGTAAGCTGTAAAAGTAACAGCACCCCTGTTTCAGCTGTCTCTGTCTGTTGCGGCCTTTATTTGATTACAAAATTGTTAAGGCTTTCGTGGCCACTTCTTGAAAAACTGCCTATTGGCTTCTGTCTCGGGTTCCTCGGCCGCCGTTCGTCTGATTATTTTACTGACGTTTCGCCAGCAAACGTGGTTGGCATTGTCAAAGCTTTACCCTCCATTACAAGAGAAGTCTACAACTAGTACCAAAATAGGCCTTAATTTGAGGAAGAAATTTCTGAGAATGGACATTTGGAGCACAGTATTGTGTGGTAGTGTAACATGGACAGTGGGTAAAACCGGAAAAGAAGGGAATCGAAGCATTTGAGAGGTGGTGCTACGTTGAAAGTGAGGAATGAGGAGGTTATCCGGACAATCGGAGACGAAAAGAATACAAGGGAAACAGCGACAAAAAGAAATGACAGGATGATAGGACATCTGTTCAGACATCACGGAATAACTTCCACGGTACTAGAGGGAGCTGTAAAGAGCAAAAATTGTAGAGGAAAACAGAGATTGATATACATCCAACAAATAATGGAAGACGTAGGTTGCAAATACTATTCTGAGGTGAAAAGTTTGCGACAGGGGAGGAATTCATGGAAGAGCCGGATCAAACCAGTCAGGAGACTGACGACAGAAAAAAGTAACTGAAAGATGTCATACAACACAAAAACCCTTCCTACCTATAACGACAGAGTCGCATAATTAGGACCCAGTACATGAAATTACCAGATCCGATTGTGCTTTGCACCACCAGTAACGCTGAGTTTCATATACAATATTTCCAAGAGAAAAGGTAACAATCTAGAAAAATAAACTGCAAGATTGATCTACGTATTCATAAAAATAGAAGGAACTCCGATACAATAATGAAGTCATAATAAGATCCTACACATAAGGAAGACTGAACACCTTCTATGAAGTATTCCGAAAGAGAAAAGTACCAAAAATGAACATAAAAATAATTTTGGAGCTCAAAGAACAACCTAGATGTCAAACAGATCTAAAGGTGAGCTGGCAACACTCTGAGATGTTCTCGAGAGCAACATCTCCAACAGAGAACGAAGGACTGAAATACATCAGATGATACAGTCAAGCCTGTTGAGTAGAAACCGTGGACGGAAGAGGGGAGAAACTTGCATACCAAGACAAAATAGTAATGTGGAAAAGGAAACGAAGACTGTTTCGAAGCCGAAACAAACGCGATGTAATGAGACATATTGAAAAACTAGAAAGCAAAGGAAAGGAAACTAGAGGAAAGGAGAAAGAAACCATCTACACCTACATCCATACTCCGCAAGCCACCTGACGGTGTGTGGCGAAGGGTACTTTGAGTACCTCTATCTGTTCTGCCTTCTCTTCCAGTATCGTATTGTTCGTGGATAGAAAGATTGTCGGTATGCCTCTGTGTGGGCCCTAATCTCTCTGATTTCATCCTCATGGTCTCTTCGCGAGATATACGTAGGAGGGAGCAATATACTGCTTGACTCCTCGATGAAGTTATCTTCTCGAAACTTCGACAAAAGACCTTACCGAGCTACTGAGCATCTCTCTTGCAGAGTCTTCCACTGAAGTTTATCTATCATCTCCGTAACGCTTTCGCGATTACTAAATGACCATGTAAGGAAGTGCGTTGCTCTCCGTTGGATATTCTCTATCTCTTCTATCAACGCTATCTGGTACAGTTCCCACACCGGTGAGCAGTATTCAAGCAGTGGGCGAACAAGTGTACTGTAACCTACTTCCTTTGTTTTCGGACTGCATTTCCCTAGGATTCTTCCAATGAATCTCAGTCTGGCACCTGCTTTACCGACGATTAATTTTACATGATCATTCCATTTTAAATCACTCCTAATGCCTACTCCCAGATAATTTATGGAGTTAACTGCTTCCAGTTGCCGACCTGCTATGTTGTAGCCAAATGATAAATGATCTTTCTTTCTATGTGTTCGCAGCACATTACACTTGTCTACATTGAGATTCAATTGCCATTCTCTGCACCATGCGTCAATTCCTTGCAGATCCTCCTGCATTTCAATACAATTTTCCACTGTTACAACCTCTCGATGTACTACAGGATCATACGCGACTGGAACAGGAAAGGGAGGTAATGACAGTGGCACGTAAAGTGCCCTCCGCCACACACCGTTGGGTGGCTTGCGGAGTATAAATGTAGATGTAGATGTAGATGTAGAACTTTCGATGTTATGCACAAGGTCATTTATATTTATTGCGAATAGCAACGGTCCTACGACACTCGCCTGCGGCACACCTGAAATTACTCTAAAACTTCTCTCCATTGAGAATGACATGCTGCGTTCTGTTATCTAGGAACTCTTCAATCCAATCACACAATTGGTCTGATAGTCCATATGCTCTTACTTTGTTCATTAAACGACTGTGGAGAACTGTATCAAACGCCTTGCGGAAGTCAAGAAACACGGCATCTACACAACCACAGGAGAAAGAAAACGAACGATATGGACTGAACGCACCCTACCTGACAAATAAGAGTGAAGCATGCAGAGGACATCGTCACATGTCAATGTAACTTCGTAATATACACACCGCTGGTGGATGTATAAGTGCCTAGAGTTACAATTTCCTGTCGTTGACCGGCCACCACAGTGGATTAGTGTTCTTCCCAGCCTTGTAGGGTATATAAGGGGCTGCAAAAGCGTCAGATGTTGAGTGATCACCACAAAGACAACACAAAGACGCCGTGTGTTTGTGGGAGACAGTCTTATCAGCATCTGATGAAGTTTGAAGGAGCCTCTTTGTCCGGCTGACGGAATCCTGCAATATCCAGATCAGTGGAGCGTTCTGTTGTGACTGTGGCCCGAAGTTGGACTGCATGGGAGCTCAGAGTCAAGCATCCTTGTCAAGGTTCTGGTCGTCCACGCCCGGTCACTCCGGGCAGGTGTCATCCCAGGCCATTGGTTGGAGGTTAGCAGCAGCCGAAGTAGGAAATTACTGTCCCATGTGTAGGCTGCCATTAACACCAAAACCGAAACCTCTGCACCTGGAATGTTGGCGTGAACGATGAATCGTGGTTCTGCACTTCACCGCATGACCATCGTCGGCTACTTTTCCGACGACCTTGGGAGAGGTCCCTTTCTTCCAACGCTTTGGACAGACACAGTGGTGTTATTCCTGCTGTAATAGTGTGGGGAGCCTTCTGATATGACTCCACGTCATGAAATGTAGTGACTGAGGGAACTCTGCCGGCACAACAGTACGTCACGGACATTCGGCGTCCTTACGTTTCACCCCTCATGCGAGAATATCATGGTTCCAGTTTTCAACAAGACAATGCTCCTCCACACATGGCTCGTTCCTGTATGGCCTGCATGATGTTGAGATACGCCTGTGGCCAGCAAGATCCCTAGATCTGTCACAGACAGAACATGTACGTATACAGCTCAGAAGTACACTCTGTCCCAGTCCCAATATCCAGGATATTAAGGACCAGTTACAACAGATGTAAGCCAGCTCGCTTCAGAAGAGGGTACAATGGTTTTATGACACGTGGATGCACCCAAGCCAGAGGAGGTGCAAGGTCATACTGATAAATGAGGTCATAACGCCAGCTTCTAAATTTGACTTGATTTTGTAATCACTACAATAATATCATATACCTTACAAACCTGTAAAATTTCATTCCCTTTCTTCCCGTTCTTCTGGATGCTTCACTTTTTTTCTGAGGCAGTGTATGTTTTCTTGCCACTGTGTAGATATTTTTGCTTTTCGTATCTCGTTTTCTACTCGGCCATTTATTCAGTCAACTCACCAGCGTTAAATATTTGATAGCTTACGAGAAACTTACCCTTGGTCGCCGGCGAGAGGAAGAGGTGTGATGTAGAGCCAGCTCCTGCGCTCCCTCCCATGATGGCGACCCTGCTGGGATCTCCACCAAAGGCGGCGATGTTTCTCTGCACCCACTGCAACCCCAATACTTGGTCCTTGAGGCCTGCGTTGCCAGGGATGTCGTCGTTCAGCAGGCTCAGGAAACCTGTCACACATTAGCAGTACTTTACTGTTGAAGTATCCAAAAAAGACGACGAATTTGACGTGTAGTGTTGTAACAAATCTAAAAAGGTCTGAAGATACGAGAAAGTGTATCTGAAATAAATAATCAGCTGTAAAGTGACTCACGTTGTGGAGACTTAAGAATTCGTCGGAAGTTATTTTTGCATAATTTTAATACTTTTTCTTATCTCACAAGTTAGACAAGCCTATGGATTTAAAGTCACTTAACATTGTTCTAAGTGTCATAAACGAAACTTAAGAGAGGGCTAACTAAACAATCTGCTCATCGAAAACTCATGAACTACTTACGGTAGCATGTCACTGGGATATCCTCAGGATGGGTATTGGCCATCGGCGAGAGAGCTGAGTACAGGGTAGGAAAGATACGTGATGCCAACGCATTTCATGTTGGCTAAACATCCACATGCGGCCCTCGTCCAAGGTAGTGCAGGCACTTGGCTTTCCACGTACCACCGTGCTCAAGGTAAGCTATCAGTAAACTGGCTCAACTGAAATCGACTATCACCGACTGCAGCAGTGAGTAGAAGGGCACGGTGCAGAAATTCATTTGACAATTCAGTGTTGGTAATCGACTGTTGGTGGGTAGCCATTCTATCTAGAACCTCTTCCTGATTGAGCTACAAAACCCACCACTCCACAGGCGTACCTCTGCTCACCGCAGGTCATATGGCACAGAGACTAGTGAGATACAATCATCGGACGTTTGAAGCATGGAGAAGATCACATACAATAGCAAGACGCGGTACATATTGTTCCGCTTGGATGCTTCAGTACGAGTACATTGCCGACGTCTGGCTATGAGTGAGACGGAAACTACGCAGTAAGATGCAATACACTACTTCAGACAAGTGGATAAGGTGTTTTAATATTAGAGATATTTACACTATCTGATCAAACGTATCCATACACCAATATGTAATGCGAAATTCACCACCAGATGTCACAAGAGGTGGACGCACTAGTATACTGGTAAAAGGATGATTGGAGTACCGTGTTGTCAGAGGAGGCGCAGTAGGAGGAAAATGGGTCGCTCAAGAGACCTCAGTGACTTCGAACGTGCACTAGTCATAGGATGTCACATCAGTAAGAAATCCATCGGCGACATTTCAACCATCCTAAAGCTGACTAAGTCGACTGTTGCTGCTGTAAAGCATGTTATACCCTATGGCAATCCATGGAAGTGTTTGGGTTTAGCGAATGGCTGGAGAACGTTACTTGCCAATAGTGAAGTATGAAGGACATGGTGTTTGTTATGTGAATGTTTATCGTGGTTACAGCGTGTGGCATCCTTACTGCGTTTGACAAAATGTTAAATGCGGAAGAATATGAAGATATTTAACAGCATTGTGCACAACGTCCAGTAGAGGAACAATGTGGAGACGTTGATTATTTGGAAATGCATTACAGTCCGCCCTGTCACAAATCAGAATCTGTGAGGCAATTCTTTGTGGATAATAACACGCCTGAAATTGTCTGACCTGCCTACAGTCTTGATGTGAAAGCAGCGGAACACTACGGAGTGAGTTAGAGCGTCGACTTCGCTCCAGACTCCAGCACCCAATATTATTACCTTCTCTGGCTTCGACTCTTGATGACAAATGGTCAGCCATTTCTCGACAGACATTCAGAGAGCTCATTCAGCCGGCCGCTGTGGTCGAGCGGTTCTCGGCGCTTCAGCCCGGAACCGCAATGCTACTAAGGTCGCAGGTTCAAATCCTGCCTCGGGAATGGATGTGTGTGATGTCCTTAGGTTAGTTAGGTTGAAGTAGTTTTAAGTCTAGGGGACTGATGACCTCAGATGTTAAGTCCCATAGTCCTTAGAGCCATTTGAACCATTTGAACACCTCATTCAAAGTGTCACCAGTAGTCAACCCATCGCAAAGGTGAGGGGTGGACACCCTCCTTATTAATGTCCAGTAACATGTGTATAGATACTTTTGAACGGATATTGCACATAGTGTGAATAGGTCCATGAAACGCCTGTCATCGCCCCTCACTAGCAAACGACGCAGGAGGCCTTAGATCGTATGCATCCGAAACCACAGCATTATATGACAAATATTTCATACACTACTGGCTATTAAAATTGCTACATCACGAAGATGACGTGCTACAGACGCGAAATTTAACCGACAGGAAGAAGATGCTGTGATATGCAAATGATTAGCTTTCAGAGTATTCACACAAGGTTGCCACCGGTGGCGACACCTACAACGTGCTGACATGAGGAAAGTTTCCAACCGATTTCTCATACAGAAACAGCAGTTGACCGGTGTTGCCTGGTGAAACGTTGTTGTGATGCCTCGTGTAAGGAGGAGAAATGCGTACCACCACCTTTCCGACTTTGATAAAAGTCCGATTTAGCGTATCGCGATTGCACTTTATCGTATCGCGACATAGCTGCTCGCGTTGGTCGAGATCCAATGACTGTTAGCAGAATATGGAATCGGTGGGTTCAGGAGGGTAATACGGAACGCCGTGCTGGATCCCAATGGCCTCGTGCCACTAACAGTCGAGATGACAGGCATCTTATCCGCATGGCTGTAACGGATCGTGTAGCCACGTCTCGATCTCTGAGTCAACAGATGGGGACGTTTGCAAGACAACAACCATCTGCACGAACAGTTCGACGACGATTGCAGCAACATGGACTATCAGCTTGGAGACCATGGCTGCGGTTACCCTTAACGCTGCATCACAGACAGGAGCGCATGCGATGGTGTACTCAACAACGCAACTGGATGCACGAATGGCAAAACGTCATTTTTTCGGATGAATCTAGGTTCATCATGATGGTCGCATCTGTGTTTGGCGACATCGCGATGAACGCACATTGGAAGCGTGTGTTCGTCATCGCCATACTGGCGTATCACCCGGCGTGATGGTATGGGGTGCCATTGGTTATACGTCTCGGTCACCTCTTGTTCGCATTGACGGCACTTTGAACAGTGGACGTTACATTTCAGATGTGTTACGACCCGTGGCTCTACCCTTCCTTAGATCCCTGCGAAACCCCACATTTCAGCAGGATAATGCACGACCGGATGTTGCAGGTCCTGTACGGGCGTTTCTGGATACAGAAAATGTTCGACTGCTGCCCTGGCCAGCACATTCTGCAGATCTCTCCCCAACTGAAAACGTTTGGTCACTGGCGGCCGAGCAACTGGCTCGTCACAATACGCCAGTCACTACTCTTGAGGAACTGTGGTATCGTGTTGAAGCTGGATGGGCAGCTGTACGTGTACACGCCATCCAAGCTCTGTATGACTCAATGCCCAGGCATATCAAGGCCGTTATTACGGCCAGAGGTGGTTGTTCTGGGTACTGATTTCTCAGGATCTATGCACCCAAATTGCGTGAAAATGTAATCACATGTCAGTTCTAGTATAATATATTTGTCCAATGAATACCCGTTTATCATTTGCGTTTCTTCTTGGTGTAGCAATTTTAAAGGCCAGTAGTGTAAATACTGACGGTGACTGTCTGACCTGCCCCGTCATGCTACCTAACACTTCTAGGTTAACACCCAATGACATATACACGCCCTTAACGTATCTCCTACCAATATCTGTGTTATGGGTGTAACGTATAAATTGTTAGCAGTTGTCATCTTGAATTGAAAGCGTAGCTTGCCGGGTAGCCGGGAGGAGAGTTGATTTTGGTTCTCTCGCTGGCACAGCTGACGCTGGCAACTGGGAAGAGCGAGCGATGTACCTGCTTTACCCTGCTTGCAATACGTTATATATACTTTCTATGAATCTGAAGAAGTACTATTGAATACTAATCGATCTTTTTCGTACTTAGTACACCAAATTCTATGGATAGTATAACCATACTGTTAAAATTTCAAATCAATAACTTCAGTACTTTCGGAGATATAACTTTTTACCTAAAACACATAATAACTTTGCTGGCATTGTGAACTGATTTAGGGACGGTAATGTATTCATTTGTAGTATCAACTGAAATTACAACCAAGAGGTTAATTTCATATCTAATTTTCTGGAATTTTCTTTAGTGACGTTACCACAGATTTCTGACGTAATTGAAAATGCTTTGTAAAATCATTATTTCTCGGTATTTTGGTTGTGTGAGTGTTTTGGAGAAATTGAGAGAGTGAATGGACACACACAAGGATGGGGCCCCTCCACGCCCGCACCAACGTGGTGACCAACACAAAAGTTCTACTGTCACCTCCGTATGCATGTTAGTTTTGAATCAGGCGTCACAGGATGCAGGCTGTGATGTTATCCATGCGTCTGGGTAAGACTACTCATTAACATGGTCCATCAGGAGATAGAAGTGGTCGAAAACGATCGACGGATAGCGGTTGTAAGAGCAGAGGAAAAAAAGTGCCAAGGCCAGCGCCAAGGGAAAAAAACCTCTGCGACAGTAGGACGGGTAGTAAGGGCAGTAGCGGCTTGCTATCTGCGACAGTGCATGCAAGGTGTGGTTGTGTTAGTTCGAAGTGAATGGAGTGCACATGTAAAGTGAGAATGTAATATTTTATTAAAACTATGTAAATGTTTGCGTTAGAAAGTTGTTGCACAGTAGGGGGGATTTGTGACGTATGTCCGAGTGAGCTTGATTCTGTAAAAGGCAGCCAGAAGTGGTGTGGAGTATTAAATTTACTAGTAATTTATTTTATGAACAGTAATCTTAATTCGTTTTCATTAAATTTTATTTAGTTTTGGAATTGCGAAATTTCTAGTGTAAATTACTTGTGGTAATCTGATTCTCTGACATCAGAAATACAGTGAGTAAATAAGTGCTCGAGATGATCTGATTGACCGCTTAACACTAGTCAGCTGGAATTCAGTCATTTCCCGAACGTGTGTGGAGGGCTTTGTGCCTCAGATCTAGGAGTCGAGAGAATCGTTAGGGAGCCGTCTTCAAGTAAACACCTATGTTAAAACCGCGCTTATCAATTTTTGTGCGAAAATGTAAATGTTCGAACGTTTGATCAGTTATCGTATCGCTGACGAAAAGCGATTATAGTGTTGAGTATTTTGTGGAAGTTTGAGATTTGGGAATGATTTATTTTAGGAGATATTCGCGTGTGAACACTTCATGTCGTCAATAAACTCCACGTGGCGTGTTTCGTGCAGATAACGAAACACTATGACGAACACTTTTTTTACAAGAAACCTACAGAACGACTGAATGTGTTAATTCGCAAGTGGTCGCGAGTCAGTGACTGTTTCGGACGTTCAGAATATTGGGTCGGGCTAAATACCTTCTGGCTGCTTTCGGGTGTGAACTTGTAACAGAGACAGTCAGTAACATCCCGTAATTGATTGTGGGATATTCAATACGGACTTGGTCGCATGTTCAAAGACAATACACCTACTTAAACGAAACTTCAGTGTTTTTTTCAAACGGTCATTCAAGAATCCAGAACACTCGATAGTTTAACTAGCTTTCAGCTACTACCCATAGGCTGGAGGTATGTAGCCTTTGCGTGGTAGGTATTTAATCGAATTTTCGTCAACGCTACTTTTGTCGCCTAAATCAGTATCTACCATCGCAGAGTGAAGAGGCAGACAACCTGAAACCTACCCGGGTAGGTGGACTGATTGTTTAAATGATAGTGAGAGTCCAATGCGCCCCGCCGCATGGGGAGTAGATGAGCAGCTCTGAACAGGAAGGCTGCACAACACTTTCGGTGTGTGGTTAGGTCTATGCCACACTCTGACGTCATAAAAATTCAATGGGGTGCTTCTAGGCAAGTGTTTCTAATCCGCGTGAAAATGGTTTACTTTTTTGGTTACCAGGAGGCTACACTGGTTTCCAACACCGAATGTACACTACTGGCCATTGAAATTGCTACACCAAGAAGAAATGCAGATGATAGAGGGGTATTCATTGGACAAATATATTATACTAGAACTGACATGTGATTACATTTTCCCGCAATTTGGGTGCATAGATCCTAAGAAATCAGTACCCAGAACAACCACCTCTGGCCGTAATAACGGCCTTGTTAGTCTGGGCATTGAGTCAAACAGAGCATGGATGGCGTGTACAGATACAGCTGCCTATGCAACTTCAACACGATACCACAGTTCATCAAGAGTAGTGACTGGCGTGTTGTGACGAGCCAGTTGCTCGGCCACCATTGACCAGACGTTTTCAGTTGGTGAGAGATCTGGAGAACGCGCTGCCAGGGCAGCAGTCGAACATTTTCTGTATCCAGAAACGCCCGTACAGGACCCGCAACGTGCGGTCGTGCATTATCCTGCTGAAATGTAGGGTTTCGTAGGGATCGAATGAAGGGTAGAGCCACGGGTCGTAACACATCTGAAATGTAACGTCCACTGTTCAAAGTGCCGTCAATGCGAACAAGAGGTGACCGAGACGTGTAACCAATGGCACCCCATACCATCACGCCGGGTGATACGCCAGTATGGCGATGACGAACACACGCTTCCAATGTGCGTTCACCGCGATGTCGACAAACACGGATACGACCATCATGATGTTGTAAACAGAACCTGGATTCATCCGAAAAAATGACGTTTTGCCATTCGTGCATCCAGGTTCGTCGTTGAGTACACCATCGCAGGTGCTCCTGTCTGTGATGCAGCGTTAAGGGTAACCGCAGCCACGGTCTCCGATCTGATAGTTCATGCTCCTGCAAACATCGTCGAACTGTTCGTGCAGATTGTGGCTGTCTCGCAAACGTCCCCATCTGTTGACTCGGGGATCGAGACGTGGCTGCGCGATCCCTTAAAGCCATGCGGATAAGATGCCTGTCATCTCGACTGCTAGTGATACGAGGCCGTTGGGATCCAGCACGGCGTTCCGTATTACCCTCCTGAACCCACCGATTCCATATTCTGCTAACAGTCATTGGATCTCGACCAACGCGAGCAGCTATGCCGCGATACGATAAACCGCAATCGCTATAGGCTACAATCCGACCTTTATCAAAGTCGGAAACGTGATGGTACGCATTTTTCCTCCTTACACGAGGCATCACAACAACGTTTCACCAGGCAACACCGGTCAACTGCTGTTTGTGTATGAGAAATCGGTTGGAAACTTTCCTCATGACAGCAAGTTGTAGGTGTCGCCAAAGGCGGCAACCTTGTGTGAATGCTCTGAGAAGCTAATCATTTGCATATCACAGCAGCTTCCTGTCGGTTAAATTTCGCGTCTGTAGCACTTCTTCGTGGTGTAGCAATTTTAATGGCCAGTAGTGCACTTATTATTGTATTGTAGGGTTTTGTGGTGGTCGGCTATTCTGACTCATAGCTCTTTTTCGAAGTAGAGAAGTGAATAATTACACATTCCCTCTGTTATGCTCTATTTTGGCAGCAAACGATTTCACAAAAGCTTAAAATCAGCTGTCTGATTATCGCAGAGAGCAGAACCTTCTGAGTTTGTCTGAGATGTTTTTAGTCAACATTAGGTTCGAGACTGCGTCTACTAAAAGCGAAAAGATATCCAGTTACTTACCGAGGGCGCCGAGGCGGTAGGCGACTGAGACCAGCAGAACGCCCCTCTCAACGAAGTAGTCCGGAGTGCCGCCGGCGGGATTTCCTATCCTGAAGGCGCCGCCGTGGATGTAGACCATGACGGGGAAAGGACCACTACCATTAACGGGCACGAACACGTTCAGGTACAGACAGTCTTCGGAGCCGACAATTGTCTGTATGCCGTCATAAGAGGGCTGGACACACACATCCGCGAAGGCCAGCGCGTCTCGAACCCCGGACCAGGAAGGCGCCGGCTGCGGAGCCTGCGCACGTGAGCACACGGATCAACAGCTGGCCCGCAAGATCAGCCACCACTGTCACGCTTAATTTACTTTCAGGAACATTTAAAAATCAATATTCTGAAATAACGCTATTGTTCTACGATGAGTCACTTGCTGAATTGCTGAATTTCTCGGCGAAGTGACCAATAATAGTCCCCCATCATGTTGGCGTTCCAGCGGCCTTGGTGAAAACGCTCCCCTTTCTCCTCACTAACATCTCCCATATTAGCCGGCCGGAGTGGCCGAGCGGTTAAAGGCGCTACAGTCTGGAACCGCACGACCGCTGCGGTCGCAGGTTCGAATCCTGCCTCGGGCATGGATGTGTGTGATGTCCTTAGGTTAGTTAGGTTTAAGTAGTTCTAAGTTCTAGGGGACTTATGACCACAGCAGTTGAGTCCCATAGTGCTCAGAGCCATTTGAACCATTTCTCCCATATTGTCCGAGAAGTAATCAAGGTAACTGTTCAAAAAGTGAACTTTCAGGCTCATTAAACATTCTAAAGTTTTAAAGTTCTTTAACATTGTAGCTATAATAGAAACATATTCAGGGTCTTTTTCATGTCCTAAGAACTTTGTAATGACTTGCTTGAATGATACCCATGCTTCTTTCTCATTTAAGGCCATTGTGGATTCAAAGTTAACATCAAACATCAATTTTCTAATGTCAGATCCGACAAAGACGCCTTCTTTTAGTTTAGCTTCTGAAAGGTGTGGAAACGTTTGGCAGAGATACTGAAAACATGGTCCATCTTTAGGCAAAGCCTTTACAAACTGTTTCATTGGGCATAACTTTATGTGTAGAGGTGGTAGGATCTACAAGGTTTTTGCGCAGAATCTTCTTCTCACCAGGTTTTAAAGACTCTCACAGGCCAGTTCTTTCTGCACCAGTGTTGATCCCTAGTCCTACTGTCCCATTCACACAAGAAACATGGAAATCTAGTAAAGCCACCTTGCTGACCAAGGAGCACGTATATTACTTTTAGATCGTCACATATCATCCAATCATGAGCAGAATAGCCTATTTTATTTAGCACAATTTCTAGGATTTCATATCTTTCTTGCATATGTTCAGAATGTCCAACAGGTATAGATGCATAGATGTTACCATTGTGTACTAAAAGAGACTTTAAACTAGTTTTGGATTAATCAATAAACAACTTCCAGTGTTCCTTTTCGTACTCAATACCCAACTCATTCATCAGACTGGAAATGTCTGAGCAGTACACTAAATCACCTTCTTGTTGAAAACACTTGGAAAATTGCTGTTCTCTCTTTCTATACACGTATATACTGGTTCCAACTGCCAATAAGCTCTTTTCTTTTAATCTAGAGCCATGCAGTTCAGCTTTTTCTTTCGTTAAGCCCACATCCCTAACCAAATCGTTAAGCTCGGTCTGAGTAAACAATCTGGACTCTAGACTTTCTGTATTACAGTGGAAGTTATCATCATCTGGTTCATGTAAGTCAGATTGTACATCAGAAAATACTTCTGTTGGAATAGAATTTAAACTGCCTGGTGGTTCAGGAACCGGCAAATCTGCGCCATGCCGTACTGGTCGGATGGCTTACGGAGGGTTATGGTGCTTATAACCTTCTTGTTTTTCGAATTATTAACAGTAATATTAACAATGCAAAAGTAGCAATCAACCGAATGATTTCATGGCTCCCTCCATATCATAGGAACAGCAAATCTAAAGGCTTTTTTCTCCTTTTTGGACAATTTTCTCATATCTTCAACACACTCATAACATACCTTACGTGGCCCCAAGATTTATCTTGATCACCAAGTTTAGTGCCAAAGTATGATAGATAAACCTTTTTCACAAAGTCTGTAATGTTTCTTTAGTGTTTTTAATCACAAATTCTCCTCAAATATAATAAAAACAACTGTGAGCAGAGTTTTTACAATCACGATTAGACATTGTATTGAGCACATGTACAGGAATCGGGAAAGTGGAGTTAGATTGACAGTAAAAAAAAAGAAACACCATCTGTTAATACAAAAATAGAATCGACCTTTTTTTGCCAGCAAATGCTTTTCAGCAGTGCTACCGACGTCATCTACATTAATTACACCTCCTTTTTAAATTATTTCAACTATTTAAAAGCTGGTAAATTCTTTAAAAATTGCTTAATTTAATAAATTTAACTGTAAAATGTGAAGAAGTGGTGGGTGATACAGTTTTTTAAGTATCATATTTTGATTTCCCACCCTAAAAAACATAAGAATAAGGTATTTTCAGGAAAAAAGTTTTGCATCGTTGGCCTGTGTAATATTAAGTTGCAATTTGACGTTCTGACAAGTGGTGTTACTTCTACAGCGGTTTGGAAGTTTACCTTTAATTATAATCACCCTGAACTTAAAGCGTGATCGTCTTCCATTGGAATTATTTAGTTTCATGTCGTCCGATTGATACTTTGTAAGCTGCAACAGAGTAGGCATAGCTACAAATTATTGGTTCGCTTGAGAAACGAAAAATCATTTTTTGATTCCTTTCAGCATTAGCTGGTCGTTGTTTCATTTTCTGCAGACAACTTAAGGTCGCCCTTTATAAATGACTTATGCTATAATTATATTCTCTATAGCATAATAATTGTAATATATCTTAAGGTTTGTTTCCATCAAAAAATGCATGTTCGAATACGGTATTAATGCGATTTAAGATAGATGACATTTGTTATCTGTTATGTGAAGTGATACTATGTGCTGTTGAATTTACGATGAGTCATTATGACTCGGATATAATGCACTGAAGATAGCTACACGGTATCTGAAATCGATCTGCAATAAACAGATTAAGAACTTCCGACCGATGCTTTCCTAGCTCCCATTTTGAATATAACCAAAACTATACAAGACAGAAATGATAAGAGAACAGAAACGGATGACAAAGAGACGAGAGAGGCGAGGAGTTGAAACATAGTAAAGATAGGTAAACAGTATATCGTGAAGTTTACGGACCCTGTCGGAGCTGCCGTTATATCTAGAGATAAGCCATTATCTTATTTTTCAAACAGAAATGTGTAGTATCCTTTGCGCTATGGCGACTGTTACCTAACAGTTCAGGACTTGACAGAAACACTTCTGGCGTGAAATATGATTGAAACTAATTTCCAGTGTAAGGATCTGGTGTTCTACCAATGATTTGAAGTAGGAAGAATATATTTGAGGATACATATTTGGGGAAGCTACAATAGAGAAGACGATAAAGCCAATAAAGTTTGCACGCCGTCGAAGTGTATGCAGTCAGAAGAGTTCTCTATGATTACGGCTTTACGGCGAGCTCGCGACTTCAAGAGTACTCACTATTTGGACCTCATTATACACGTCCTAGTAATCAAGACATAATTGAGCAAAATTAGCTCTTGGAACATTTCGTTTTTGAAGAAAGCCTTTTGTTGTTTTGAAAAATAGGTGCATACATACCTTTTGGCAGACTTGCACAACACCTCAATGCCAAATAAAACGCTCATACAATGTTACGCTGTGTTCTTTAATGAAATAACAGGGATTTTGATGTTGTTTATAACAACACGCAGGTAAGATCAGAGCTGATGATACGTTGATGCGTTGTGACACTTGCTTGAGATTTAGTAAAGTTCAGCTAGAGTCCCACTTTGACCAGTCATAAACAGCTCTTGGACGTATTTGTTAATGGAGCTTATAGCTTGAGTCAGATTTTCAGGTCTGGCACTCACATAGAACTCAAGATTGTCTGCAAACAGATTTTAGACACAAAGTGAAAATATGGAAGACCTACTATTAATGTTTGGAAGACATATGAACATGCTTAGGCCAAACATGACCATCATCTGAAGCACAACCTATACTGCCACGGAAACCCACCGAACGTCTTGAAACTGCGTACCGTATTGTATACCGCACATGTATTCAAGGCCGACTCATGCATGACCCGTCATAAAGTTTCCGCGTGTTAGGCGGGCCAGTCTCTGAGGGACACCAACACGAGAGGAAATATCAGCTGAGAAACCAGTAGGCCTATTAGATTATTTCGGTTAATCGATAGTTACCGAATTCACTGGTAAAATATTTTATATTTTAAGTGGTGGCAATCAAATCAGGAAGAGATTGCTTTGTTTCCTGCAGTATACTCTACAGCGAACGTAAGAACAAATTAACTGGGCGATCACGAGCAGCACGAAAGATCCTCTTCTTACAGTCTTACGGATTTCAGAAACATATTGTGATTCGTGCCATGTTACGTGAGGCCTGCTTTCAGTTTGGGTATATCTACTGTGAACAGTTTTGTGATAAGGTTGTTGTTTCAGAATACACAGCAAACCAACATCGACAACGACAGTTCAAGTATACATGCCGACGTCGCAAGCTGAAGATGAAGAGATAGAGAAAGTGTATGAGGATATTGAAAGGGTAATACAGTATGTAAAGGGAACTGTAGAATGCAAAAACTGTAGAGGTAGACAGAGACTGGAATACATCCAGCAAATAATAGAGCACTTACGTTGCAATTGCTACTCTGAGATAAAGAGGTTAGCACAGGAGAGGAATTCGTAGCGGGCCGTATCAAACCAGTCAGAAGACTGACAGCATGACGTAATTACCGACCAATCAGAAGTCGTCTTTGTGCTACATAAGGCCACCTCACCAGCAGTTTTGACAGTCAGTTGCTCCTGGCGAAGACAATAGAGGTAATCGTTGAAAGCTCGACGTTTTACTTTGAATTCATGCGGGAATAAGTCCGAGAAAGCTTTATACGACTGTCCCGTCACGAAAGATCTCATTCTTACATATATGGTGAGAGTCAGCAGCCCTTATCTATTGGTTTTATGGAATCCGCAACACCTTAAAGAACCTCGTGTGGGCTTTTCATATTGTCTTGCTTGCTATGTGCAAACTATTCCCACAGAGGAAATGAACAAGACTCTTTTGTAGAAAATTTAATGTAGTTAAATTTTGTACTGGGATACGTTTTCGCTGGAGGCCATGGTTTCCGAGTTATTCAAGAAAAAAGCGTTTAAAAGTCTCTTTTAGTAGAAGAAATGTCTTTCACACGAGCGAAGACAGGCAGGTGCTCATAGCTATTAGGGTAAGTATTTTAGATCCCATATTTACTGGACATTTTTTCCTTGGGTTGGTCCACACTACTCCCTCCCAAAATGGAAAAGCAGAGTTCTTGAAGTAGAAGAGATCTGTTTCATAGTACCGAAGAAGACAAGTGCCACAGTTCTTAAGGTATACATTTTAGAGCCCTTGTTTTCTAGACACTTTTCTCTTGCTTTTGTGTATGGAACCTGTCCCTAAAGCTTTTTGTGGTTTTTTTGGGACAATATGTAAAATTAAATGAATTATCATGGGTTTGCAATGATTACTAAATCCAGTCAAATTTACAAAGAATTCAACATTGTCAGCCAAAGTATCAGTATGACTTTGCACGACATCTGGCCTGGATGCATTAGGAAGGGTGGCTTAAATCTTTGTATTCTCTCTCTTCAGTTGATCGATAAAAGATGGAAGTACAAAACTGTTCAGGGAAATTTACGAATCCAGGCATACAAGTCGTTGTGCAATGAAATAAATAGGAAGTGCAGGGAAGCTAAGACGACACGGCTGCATGAAATCGAAAAAGAAATGAAGGACAGAGTCAACCCATAGGAAAGTCAAAACAACATTTGGTGAAATTAAAAGCAAGGTTGCTAAAAGTTCTACGGGAATTTCATTGTTAAAAGCAGAGTAGAGAGCGTATAGGTGGAAAGAGTATGCTGAAGGCCTCTATGAGAGGGAAGAATTGTCTGATGTGATTGAAGAAGAAACAGGAGTCGATGTAGAACGACGGGGAATCCAATAATAGAATCAGTACTTAAGAGAGCTTTGGAGATCTTTAGATTAAAAAAAAGCAGAAGGGATACATAAAGTTCCATCAGAATTTCTAAAATCATTGGGGCAAGTGGCAACAAAACGACTATCCACGACGGTGTGTAGAATGTATGAGTCTGGCGATATAACACCCGGCTTTTGGAAAAACATCATCCACACAATTCCGAAGACTGCAAGAGCTGATAGGTGCAAGGATTATTGTACAATCAGGTTAACAGCTGGGTATTTGTCACATGTCGATCAATTTGGCTTTAGGAAACGTAAAGGCACCAAGGAGGCAATTCTGACGTTGCGGTTGATAATGGAAGCAAGACTCAAGCTGGCCATGGTGGCCGAGCGGTTCTAGGCGCTACAGTCTGGAACCGCGCGACCGCTGCGGTCGCAGGTTCGAAACCTGCCTCGGGCACGGATGTGTGTGATGTCCTTAGGTTAGTTAGGTTTAAGTAGTTCTAAGTTCTAGGGGACTGATGACCTCAGAAGTTAAGTCCCATAGTGCTCAGAGCCGTTTGAACCAAGACTCAAGAAAAATCAAGATGCGTTCACAGGATTTGTCGACCCTGAAAAGCCTTCGACAATGTAAAATGGTGCGAGATGTTCGAAATTCTGAAAAAAATAGGGCTAAGCTATAGGAGAGACGGGTAATAGTATACACCATGTACAAGTGCCAAGAGGGAATAATAAGACTGGGCGACCAAGAACGAAATGCTCGGATTAAAAAGGTTCTAAGACAGGATTGTAGTCTTTCACCCCTACTGTTGCATCTGTACATCGAAAAAGCAGTGATGGAAATAAAAGAAATTATCAGGAGTGGGATTAAAATTCAAGGTGAAAGGATATCAATGATACGATTCGCTGAGGATAATGCTATCCTGACTGAAAGTGAAGAAGAACTGCATGATCTGCTGAATAGAATGAACATTCTGTTGAGTACAGAAGATGTATTGAGAGGAAATCGAAGAAAGACGAAAGTAATAAGAAGTAGCAGAAATGAGAACAGCGAGAAACATAACATCAGGACTGATTGTCACGAAGTATATGAGGTAAAAGAATGCGACTCCCTTTTGTGGAACTATATTAAAGAGCAATAATAAGCCTAAAACCACTGCTGATCTGAAAACAGCCATTCGGGACGTCATCGACAGCACAGATGTTGCGACACTTCAGAGGGTCATGCTGAATTTCGCTATTCGTCTGTGCCACATCATCGCCAGAGATGGCAGGCATATCTAATATGTCATAACCGAAATCCGAATATCTGTAGTGACATCCACATGCTGAATAAAGTATGTGCACGCCTTAGTTTGCAACTAATTCACGTTTTTCTTCGTATAGTTCAATAATTGTCACCCTGTAGATACATCCTGTAATCCTGGACAAGAGACGTTCTTTAGCAGGTAACGGAAACTCGTATCGCTAGTTATTTTTGTCATCTGCGGTATCGGTTGGTCTATTAGCTCTTTCGTACAAGTCCAAGCAATATTCTGAGTTAGTCACCTATCGGAGAGCACTGGTGATAGAGACAAAGTTCGTGGAGATGTACAAGAGTGAGTTGCCAATAGTAAAGGTGGTTTCAGTAGGTGCAGTGTGAATTTCCTTAACTCCGTTCTGCGGGCATTTGTATTAACGTTCCGTATCTTGCTCGTGGCCGGTTGGTGTGGTCAGCGATAATGATACAGCCGTACTGCCGCAAGTGACACAGCTGCAGATTTCTATGTTATATCGGTAACTGGCAGGGATATAAGATCTCTCCCTCCTCCAAATTTTCTGAAAGAATCCCTGTCGAATGGGCGGTGAATGACTAGGTGCTGATGTTAGTACTGCTGGCAGTGGCTGAGGATTAATCACAGCCTTTGATCACGTAAGCGGAGCGTCTGCTGGTGCAGGGACCAGTTTTGTGGAGAAGGTACTGCCACCTACACCTCTAAGCCAAATTCCACCGCTGCTGGTGAGATTGGCCTGGTATGCTAGTCTGGCCTTGAAACTAAGGATGGAGCCTGTCCATTTGCTGGCAGCACTGAAGCTTGGCAGACATGAGACCATCAGTAGTACACCTGACTGGTGAATCACTGGACTATTTTCAACTAGGCATTCATGGTGTCCAAAAGTTCAGGCAACGTTCATTAGTTAACCAGCTGTCGGAGAACAGTGTGGACGGATTCAAAGGCCGAGGGAGAGCATCAGGGCGAGGCAGCAGTGGCTCAGTCCGACGAAAGACAATCTGACGAAGACAGAATATTCCAGTGGCAGCGGAATCGGTTAATCGGATTTGTGATAGGTTGTACTGACCTTCCACAGACTCCTTCAGGGCCGGCTGAAGTAGTCGGCGATAACGATACGCCTTTATCGTGTTGATTAACGGACCTTCGAAACTCGCGTTAACTGTATCCATTGTTGGCAGGGATGAAAGAAATCCTATGGTTGATTTGTACATCGTTGTTCTATACTTGCCGTTGCTCTGTTGGCGGTGATGTGTCATTGCCTTCATCCAACTTGTGAACAGACTTACGTCTTACATCTTACTTTTAGGAGAATTAGCATGGATTCCTAATCAGTATGCAGCTCGGCACTGTTCACACATACAGTGCGTTGCAAAAGAAGCAAGTAACGGTGAGAAACAGAATAAAGTACAGCGACCGTTTAACAGTGGAAGCCCGAATGTTTCGGTCTGCGGTATGGCACTTGCGCAGTCATATACACAGACCCACATCTTTTCATTATTGTATAACGCATTTTCTTATAAAAGTAATAATTGAATTCATGATACATTTTAATTTTAGAAACTATTTTAATGCTGTATATGAATTTAAGAAAAATATTTTTTGAGGTTGTCAGGTAAATGAGCCGTAGAAAAGCCCTCTAGGCAACATTTAGGACTTACGTGTGTACGTGTGAGTGTGTGTGTGTGTGTGTGTGTGTGTGTGTGTGTGTGTGTGTGCGTGTGTGTGTGTGTGCGCGCGCGAGTGTAGGTGGGTGGATGCGTGTGGGTGTGAGTGTGTGTGTGTGCAGGCGTGGTTTACTGCAAAAACAGGTACTAAACAGGTTCGAACCGTCACGTCTGCTGAGAGAGACAACTTTGCAACTTGGAATTTTGCTGTTTTAATGGTTGTAGTAAGGCTACGTTTCCATTTTTTGCAAGGAATAAATTTAGACAGTATCTGCGTTCAAATATGCGACTAGAACGTGGCGGGTCTGCAGGAAAATTCTTTGGATTATTTCACCGGATTTATTGTTCTTCGTTTCATATAAAAGGCACCAACGGCACGCCGATCTTGTTTTTTTCTGGACATCTCCTATCCTATGGCCAGAGATAATAATGATGGTCTCTCATCTTCTCCACCACTCTAATCTTATAAATTACAGCCTCTGGAGGGATCTGTATTTTTGCATTTTAGTAAGTTTGTCACTAGAGCTTGTAATCCGTGGATGGAAAATAACCTTATCAAGAAAGTGACCATTTGTGATACTACTCCTGTAAAGTGATATGTATTGCTAAACACCATTAAGTCTAGTAACATTCCGGCAGGATTCATGACGATTGGCATCTGATCATTCAGTACAAATGTATTTGGTGACGAAGATTACTGGCTAATGGCTGTGACCCATCGTACAAAACCAACTGAATATGTAAGTAACCTGTTTAAAAAAAGGAAACTGATTAATGATAGGCATGTATGAAGCATTGCTTCTTCTTCAGAAACATGTTCCCCTTGTGGTAATGGCATTGCTACTACCATTGAAGTCCAGGAGGCTTGCCTACCTAACAGCTCCTTCATGGAACTTCAGGCTACAGCTCCACCTTCGGCAGTCATTACCTAATGCCGTCGTCCTCGTGGGCAGAAGAAGCTTTCAAACCGGCAAGAGTAACCTAAACACGTCTTTTCTTGTGTTCGCTCTAGTGGCAACAACAGCTCTTGTATATTCTGCCTCTCTAGTTACGCTTCGGGTCAATATCGTGAACTTCACTTATCATGCTACCTCATGCACAATTCATTTCAGAGGATCGCGTTCTGTTTCCTTTTGTTCCAACGATACTTATATCAGGCATTCAAATTTGTATTATAACTGACGTGCCATGCAAATTTGCTAATGAAGAATTTGCAGCCTATTTAACCCCGACAATTGCAGAAAAATGGTTCAAATGGCTCTGAGCACTATGGGACTCAACATCTTAGGTCATAAGTCCCCTAGAACTTAGAACTACTTAAACCTAACTAACCTAAGGACACCACACACACCCATGCCCGGGGCAGGATTCGAACCTGCGACCGTAGCAGTCCCGCGGTTCCGGACTGCAGCGCCAGAACCGCACGGCCACCGCGGCCGGCACAATTGCAGAACAGTTGTATTTTTGTGTTATTAAATACACTCTGTCTTACGATAGCACAATCCATATAATTTGTTTAAAAAGAAAATAGTAATTCATGTTATGCTGATACAAGATGTTGAACTGTTTCCTAAAGACGACAAGAATAAATATGTCTGTAAGCGAAAGCATATTGAATATTCTGCTTTGATTTGTACGTCGGGATGGGAGTTGTAGATGCTTAAACCGAAGAAGATGTGTGATTAGATGCTCTCACTCAGCGAAAGAGAAACAGAGAGAGAGAGAGAGAGAGAAAGGGATAGAATGAGGGAGGGAGAGACAGAGAGAGAGGGAGAGAGAGAGACAGAGAGAGAGAGAGAAAGAGAGAGAGATAGAACGGGGGAGGGAGAGACAGAGAGAGAGAGAGAGAAAGGGCACAGAAACAAGGACGCATCGGGAAAAGACGTGTAGAGAGATGACATCCTATGGAAACGGTGCCTCGTTCCGCGCTGAGTTTGCTGGACTCTACTAGAAGTATAGGCTACCAAAAAAATGACTTCCGTGTCGTAGGTGTACTGAACGGCCTATGAGAACAAAAACTGCAGCAACAATAATGACTCTGAGGATAATTCAATAGAAAAAGGGTTTCTGAAATGAGAGGTTAATTATTAGAAAAAAATCAGACTTCTCTATAACATTAATAAGCTATTACATTTAGTCTAAATGAATCTTAATAGCTAATAAAAAAGTATAAAGTTTGTTACCCTTGCTTAGCAGGCTACACTTTGGGTAACAATTGACCAAACCAAACGTGACAACATATCCAATTGTGAAGTAATGTCTTACTATCTATGGAAGTGGAAAGAACCTCCAACTGGCGAAGTTCCAGATAACTTGAAAGACGTGGAACGTGGGAACCGTGGGCGGAGAGGAGGGGAGGGGGATGGGGGAGGAGTAAATATGCTGAATGTGAAATAACGGTACTATATTAAAAAGTGGGTTGCATTACAATAGCTTTAAAACTGTTTTTAGAATTATTATTTTATATAACAGCAAACCTACAGTCTACTTTACAGTTCTTTTTTGTTCTGTTTCGTCCGTGTGATAGGATAATAAAGTGATATTGTTCATATGGAACTGAAGTTGATCACAAAAAGGATGTTTAAAATTACTATCTAAATGTATTACACAAATATGTATTTCTTTGTTTTAGAACTACTTGCTCCAGAACCGAGACCAAGTACAAAAATACAATGGGTGACCATAGTGTTTATAACTTCCTGATGTGTAGCACTCACTCGGAATCGGAGATCACCAAGAGGCGGCGTGGCGAACGGTATGCCCCGGAACTGGTTGTAGAGAGCGCCATTCAATGACGTGGCAACCACGCCCCTCAGAACTCCGTTGTCAGTAGTCACGAACACGTCGTCTCCCTGTAACATGTTCTCCGGTCAACACTGCAATGAACTGAGATTATTGCACCCCCAGTACTGTCTCTCACCCACTCCTTTTTTCAAACACACACACACACACAAGAGCAGAAAGCGTGCTTAATTGAACACTGTCAACGATAGTCATTTGTGGCTATAATTCGGGGTCATTACATTGCGGGAAGTCTGATTATCATCAAGCGTGCAATTACGTGATAAACACGAGCAAATTTGAGATTTAATCCAGGCCTAACGTGAAAATTCTAGTGAAGTGAACAATTTTATTTCCTTATCGTGTCAGAAGAACAGAAATATAAAAAATAAGTGTTGACTTAATATTACACAAAAGAAGACCAAAAATTGGACACTTCAAGTGCGTTTGGTGCAGGTCTCGTGAGGTCTTGCATATTGCATGTGGTTGGTGATGAGGAACACTGAAAGCAATGGCTGCTCAGCGCCACACTGGCAAAGAACTGAGACCACAGAGAAACCCCAAGTCCGCAGTTACGTCTTTCATCTCGTTGAGTTTGATCGTAATCTATTGAGAGACCTCCATATTGACCACTTCTCCGAATGTCCTGGAGGAAGTTCTTCCTTTGGAGCCATCCATTCTCCCAAATACCGACATCGCGAGATCCTTGCCGCATGTGGATTCTCGATGAGAGCCTCAGTAGTTGTCAGGAAACTATTTCCTGATTTCAGCCTAGGATGTGCGGGCTGACGACCATATAGTGGATGGGCTTCCTTCGTTGTAGCCTTACTTTTCTCATATCTCGCAGCTACCTCACGTCTGATTTCAGGAGGAGCTATGCCAGCGAGGCAATGGAGTTTGTCCACAGGAATAGGTCTTAACCAATCCGCGATAATCCGGCAAGACTCATTTAGAGCCGCATCTACGTTCTTGGCATGACTGGACTTGTACCATACCGAACATGCATATTCAGCAGTGGAATAACATAGAGCAAGCGCGCTGGAGCGCCCAGGGCATGGATTAGCACCCCATGATGTACCTGTCAATTTTCGCACTATGTTATTTCTGGCTGCCATTTTCTGTTTGGTGTTTAGACAATACGTTAGCGCGCGACGCAGAATTACTCCAGAAAATTTGGGAGTAGGATTATGTACGAGTACGATTTAAGGATTTATTTGCCTGTTTATTCTTCAGGTGGAAAGCGCAGGTCCGAGTCTTGGCAGTTTTATGTTTCAAATAATTCCCATGATAGTAAACAGTGAATTCTTCCAAAGATTATGATAGCGTACCTTCTACAGTCTCAAAACAGTGAACAATAACTTTCGTAAATAACATCACAGTCACCTTTTATGTTAAAGTTATTTATTAGCACTATCGCAATTTCGGCCGCGTGTCCATTAGGCCATTATCGAGTGGTATAACAGTGATCTAGCACACACCAGAATCTAAAGGTATTCTGATATCGCTACGGTCGCAGGTTCGTATCCTGCCTCGGGCATAGATGTGTGTGATGACATTAGGTTAGTTACGTTTAAGTAGTTCTAAGTTCTAGGGGACTGATGACCTCAGAGTTTAAGTCCCATAGTACTTAGAGCCATTTTTTTTATTCTGATATGTATATACAACGTCGTCGTATCTGCGCTGCCATACACACAGTGTACACAAGTAGTGGTTTGGCATGATTCACATTAAAGATGTTAACAACGTTAAAAGGCCTGCTGTACGGATTCGACAACGAATGTATACGAGGCTTAAGATTTGTAGGTTACGATATGTGCTAAAACACAGTTGGACCACTTGATGATGGTCACATGGCCTAAATTGTAATAAACATCCCGTTTGAGGTCGTTGTTACAGCAAATGCATAACGTAGCTCGACTCCGATGTTGCTGAATAAGCAGGGACCATTCGTGTGTTTTCCATGTGCGTGCGGTAAATGCGCAAACGTGAACTACGACGACGTTATTACCAAATGTATCCAATTTGGTGGGAGACAATCGAACACCCGTCCTATATCCCGATCTCTCTCCATGCGATTACCACGCCTTTGGTCCCTTAAAGAAGGCTTTGCAGGACAGCCTACCTCCTTCGGAGAAAATTGTGCAGCGGGCAGTTACAGATTTCTTCGCGCAGCATGTCACGGTGTTTTAGCAAACGGGTGCCTTCAACCCGGTGCGCCGGTAGGACGATTGCGTCAGTGTTCAAAGCAATTCTGCCTGACTGGCATACCGATTCTGGATTACACGGCCTTCGAATAGAAACTATTCGCCACCCTCTCGTATCTCCTTATCAGCCAGTTTCTGGCAATGGTAATATCTGTCAATCCCACTGTTAGGAGCTTCTTCCTCCTTGTCATAAACCGCATTTCCAAATGTGTTAATGGTCTGAGCTGCATAGGCGGAATTCCTTGCGCAGGGAAGAAGGCCATCCGCAAAAAACAAAATTGTCACTGAGCAGTAGAACACTAAATCAGTTCAACAGAGCTCCCTAGACAAATAGCAGCGAAACCACGTTTGATTTAATGCAGCAGTGTTTAGAGGAAAGAAACCTCAAATATCTATACAGGTCAGATTCAGCAGTTGAAAATTGCGGAGTAGTGCTTATGAAACTAACTCGACTTCGACAGATCTTTGTTTGCCTGAGATGATTTAAGATTTATTTTGGTTACCCCAAGCAGTTCAGGCAAATCACAGCCGATTGTACACAAGCCGAAGGCATGACAACTGGCAACGCTGTGAAGACGGCCTACTACCGACGCAGTCCTATATTCAGCAAAATACGAGTTGTGATTATTTTGATTACAGTTTTAAGACGTGTAATGTCTCGCAAAATGTTTTCCCTAGACGTCCATATATTTCTGATCTGTCTGTAAATGCAAGTTTTCTTACTAAAGTATTACTATAGAAACGATGCCAAAATATAGCGCGAGTGTGTGATGAGACAGAGTAAACGGCATAAATGTAACTGTTAGTAAAAATTTGTGTTACATATAGCAAATGCTTTATTACTATTAATTAAATAACTTTTTATACATCCCATACAAATACACTGTACAATATGTGCGAACAGTTGCCGTTAGCGAGGCGATAAGAGTTAAACCGCGGTAATCCGGTTCTCAACAGGTATGAAGACACGCGGAGTAATTCCGAGGAAAAGCTGGATAATATTCAAGGGATCCTCGGTCCGTGTAAAGCATTTTGAGGAGAGGATATTAACAGCAGCTTATACTTCTCTCAAGATTTGCAAGTAAACGAGCAAAAGTACCCAAGAACTCGACCAAAATTACGTGAATGCGCAATTCCAACAATTTTCTCCAACCTGTCATACTATTTAGTTAAACTAGTCTGCGTCTGGATAAGCCGTAATGGAAGAATACTGAAGCGAGAGCAAGATTTTAGCAAGAGAAATGACGACTGGATCATAGAAAATGTGATTAAAAGGCTCACGTACCTGTATGAAAATATACCTACGTAATCAGCTACATTTACACAGACAACTCCCTTACTTCGGGAAGGAACCACTTAGTTGGTTGAAACTGCACTTCGGGATCTCCCAGCCATTTATCCCACAGGACTCTACATTACATGTAGGAAGCGACAGATTTTACGCTTCTGCAATAAACGATGCGTTTATTTTTCTACAGATTATCAGAAGAAGGAATTCCAAAAACTGAAACTAATGTAAAGATTAACAGCTGCAAAATTATTACAGTTCAACTGCAGATAAGTCAAAAGAGTAATGGAAACTGTTCGCACATCCTGGCACTACTTATCTGTGTGGCATCTGGAAAATGTTATTTAAATAATAATAATACACATTTACTGTTCGTAATACACAACTTCTTACTAACAGTTAAATCTAAGCAATTTGTCCTGTATCTGTGCACTCTCACACTATATTTTTAATACTGTTCCTAAAGTTACACAACAGTAAGGAAACTCGACTTTATAGACAGATCAGCGATCTTTGGACGTCTAGAGGAAACATTTCACCACACATTGCACATCTTATAACAAGTGAAATCAGTATTCAAGTACTCTCATACTCTTGTTCTCATATGCCCAGTACATGACGCTAATTTTTACCTGTTGGTTTTGTTATTAGTAAATTATGACGATAAAACGGCATTAAACCGAGAGCGAAACAATTTCAAACAAACCACACGAAACCTTGTCCTACCACAAAATGTTTAAAACAGTTGGAAATTGTGCTCATACTGTGCATGTTTTTCGGCTTTCCGTACTCTTTATGCTTCTGGATATGCAACACCTGGAACGAATCTACCGAAACAGATCATCAGAAGAGTGTTAATTACAAAACATTTCAGACATAATGGTTCAAATGGCTCTGAGCACTATGGGACTCAACTGCTGTGGTCATAAGTCCCCTAGAACTTAGAACTACTTAAACCTAACTAATCTAAGGACATCACATACATCCATGCCCGAGGCAGGATTCGAACCTGCGACCGTAGCGGTCTTGCGGTTCCAGACTGCAGCGCCTTTAACCGCACGGCCACTTCGGCCGGCATTTCAGACATATCATCACTTCTTACTGTTTACGTAAGGAAACAAATAATGAAATTCTGCCGAACTGAAATGATCGCAAAGTAACACTACAGACGTCTTTGTGTATAGTTCATGGCAGCAAAATGATGGAGTGCAGCTGTCAGTAGTCCTACTCAGTAGTCCTATTCAGTAGTCTTGAATGAACTCTGAAAGGAGCCCAAAGATCAGGGCTTGACGCACTAGGGCACGTATTACAATTCTGAAATACAGCATTGATAATGGCTAGTTACTAGCCGAAATGTGGATTTGCCTTAATAAAGCCTGAAAGGAAAGGGCGACTGACTGCTGCACGCCATCATTTTGAAAGTCATGTCACAATCTTTGAGTGCGTTCCACATTCCTAATGGGAGGTGATTTAACACGACAGCAGTTATTTCAACATTTTTTAGATCTGTTTCTGCGGAAAATTTGTTTGTAACGTGCTATGTACGTACATACCATGCACTGTGCACTATACTTGACCGGTGCACAATGTTTAGCTTTCGTGTCTCATAATTTTCGTCGTTTGTTAAAATTCCATTATTGCCCATTTAAATGGTAATAGTTCCTGTACACATGTATTAATCGTAGCATTGCTTTTATGTATGAGCATATGGCACGTCCTGTCATTTAAGATACTTGATTTCTGAAACCTGGTGGTAGTCAAGGAGGGCAGGATTCGGTTACGATTGTGGACGGGGCCGTAATCAGTTACTATTGGTTGGGTTTTCTTTTAATCACACACAATTTATTTAAGATCAACAACCAATTAAAATAATGGCAATAATTTAAAAATGGTTCAAATGGCTCTGAGCACTATGAGACTTAACATCTGAGGTCATCAGTCCCCTAGGACTTAGAACTATTTAAACCTAACTAAAGGCCATCACACATATCCATGCCCGAGGCAGGATTCGAACGTGCGACCGTAGCAGTCGCGCGGTTCCGGATTGAAGCGCCTAGAACCGCTCGGCCACCGCGGCCGACGCAATAATTACAAATTGTTTCAAGGCTGAAGGCCTTAATGGGAATAAATTAAGAACTATTTAAACTTGTTGTAACTTACAATTACAGTTATTAAAATATAAAAGACAAATCACAAATGATCTTAAAGCTCACTGCTAAAGTAGAATTACCAAATTAGGATTTCCAAACAAGTAACCATGCTCTCGGCTGAAGGCCTTAATGGCAATAAATTAAGAAAAATTTCACTGCTGAAGGCCTTAAACGCCAAGAATGGCAATTATTAAAAATATTTAACAATGTACAATAAAACAGCAAACATAATAACAAAGGTTAATTCAAAGGACAAGCAACTGATCACCTAAGAGGTGAGACAAATGATGGGAACTTGGTACTACAATAATAAAATAATAACACAATAAAAAGACAGGGGTCAGACACAGTCGGCGCTCAAGGAATCGGTCTCTGAGTAGGTCAGGCCAAAAACACTTTCGCGAGCGATGAGAAAGGCAGCCTAGAGTTGCTCACACCACAAGATGGTAACTCATGGCAGTCTGACGAGTGACTAATGGTAATCTTTGTTGGGCTACCTGACGTCCAATAAACCAAATGCAAAGATGTAAAAATACGCCAAAGTCGGAACCGGCGGTCTGGAGACCGCTCACAGAATACTGTGCTTATAGCGCCCAGAACAAGAAAGGAATCACTACCACCAAGGTAGGAGAATCGCCAGGCAACCTACAATCAAGAAAACTGTCAAACTTACACGCCTCACCGGACAGTGGCCGCAAGGCGAGGAAATATACACTGCCGTTACATGCACTAACCCCCCAGGGCAGGTACTTGGGGCGTTAGCGGCCACTAGACAGGAAAATACCGCCGGTTGAACTTAACAATTGTAACAAGCAGGAGGTAGTAAATAGTAATTAGAAGCCCAGGAAAGCTAATCAGATCCGCCTTCCCCAAGCACTCCACTCGCTGCTCTTTGCCTCGGCGACACTACGAGCAACAACACGATCTCAAGTCACTGGATAATCGCGAGATTTCGCAATGGTGGAGGTTTGTCTACTCGAATTGAAATGCACTCAGTTTAAAACTTGCAGGATCCAGTTTCGACAAGGTCGTGCACCCTCGTGATCACAGCCCTTCGATCCGGCAGTCGATGCGCGCTGCCAGCAGTCCCGGCGTGTGTATGCTCTGCGTGGACCTGGCTCCTCCTGCGTCCCCAACCGAACCGCCCATTCACACGACACGGAAGAACAACGACGTCACCCCAGAGATAGGGCCACAGTTACTACATATCGATAACGCCACTGCTGCCACTAGCGGACAGGCAACACTTGTGAAACCAAGTGGCGCCAGTCAACTCAAGAAGAACACAAACAACCGCAACCATGTCAACTAAACGATACAGTCTGACCTCCAACAGAGGACAGAAACCTATAAACAGCAGCAACGCGAGAAGCAGCACGGCTCAGCAATTTCACAATGTTCCATTTTCGTGTTTCAAAATTTTCGACGCTTGTTAATATTATATTTGTGGATATTTAAATCGGAAAATAACGGTAAATTCATTCTTGTGTCCAAGTGATAAACGAGTGTGAAAGGAGGCGTCCATACGGAGAGTTGGGCCATCTATCTGTCAGCAGCGCGGCATTGTCATATTGAAGGCGCAGGCTTGTGAAGACTAGAATACGAAGCAAATGCCAAGACGGTTCAAAGATGATTATACACAGTCGCCTTGCCATCTGACCTGTCATAAACTAGATATCTAAGGGACACGTTGATTATCGTACCTCTTGAACAGTGGGATGGCGTGGGTCGGCTGCCACTGTTGTGGAGAATGTTACAGCAATCAGCAGTAGCGCGACAGAATGCATGTTTGTCTCTGAGCGGTCACGGTTGGACAGGCAGTTAGCTTATATACTCAAACCACAGGCCAATTATCTTTCACCTGCTTTCCGATCGCACAAACTCGATTAGTATCTGCACTTCATACGCATTACACGTGGGTCATAGAAACCGATTACCTCCTCCCTGGCGATATAAAAGTAATGTGTATTCGTTATCTCCAACACCGGAGAACTCGGCAATATGTTCAGGTCTTAGCCACTTCGCGTAAAACGACACAGACACCGTTATCCGCAGTAGTTCATCGGATATAACATTAGGGGGACAGTAAAGTACGGAGTGTGTGCAAAAAGTATCGTGAATTTTCATTTTTTGTAAATAATTTTATTTATTCGTCTACATTAGTTTTAGCGCCTTCAAAGTAATCCCCATTAGCTATTATACAGTAATGCCCACGATTCTTCCAATTCCCGAAAAACATTTGGAACTCGATCTTTGGGACAGCATTTACTCTTTCAGCTACGCGCTTTTAACCACATCTAAGCTTGTAAAACGTCGGAACTTTAAGGTTCTCTTTATTTTTGGAAACAGAAAAATGTCACAGAGGGTGGCCGAGGAATCACTACCGTGTTGTTTTTCACCAAAAATTCACCAACAAGCTAGGAAGAGTGAACAAGTGTATTATCGAGGTGCGAAACCCATGAGTTGTGCGACTTTCCTCGGATTTCTTCCACACAAACGGTGGTGAACTTAGAGGTAGTACTCACTTGTTATGAAAGGTTTCGAACAACTTCCATTCGCCACTGTTTTTGCTCGAAATTCAACACCTATGGCACAAATTCTGCAGTCCCTATCCCCACCCTCCTATCGCTTCGTACCTAAAATATCCGATAAGACTTCATGACATGAACCATTCAAGCCATTCATATGCAGACATCATCAGAAACTTCTCTGCTTGTGATTCGGCTATTGTTCACAATCATGTCTTTCACTTTTTCCACATTTTCATCTGTTGTTGATGTGCTGGGGCGTTCATCTTTACCATGGCCACCTTGGAAACGCTTATACTGCTCGTAAATCCTTGTTGCACAAATCCTTGTTGTACTCATGGCAGACTCATCAAAAACATTGATAAACATTTCTAAAACTTTGTTACATTTTATCCCTTTCAACAGCTAATTTTAATGCAAATTCTCTGATCAATTTTTAGAACAAATCAATAATCACCACTCTTAAGCAACCGTACGTAACTTCCTTGATTTCTAACGAGCAGACTACAAACCCAACACGGCTACTAGTGTACTGGTACGTTTTACACATGTTAACCAACACAACAAAGAAAAATCGCTTGAAGCCGACTAAGATAACTCATGTAACTACAAAATTCCCGACATTTTTAGAACACACGTCATAATGTCGTTCGAGCGAATGTCGATATTCGTCTGTCATTTACCACCTCGTAGTGTACTTCAAATTCTTGTCAAAGATATTTTAAGGTTAGAGTGACTTCTTTACTCATAAATAATTAAACTTTAATTTGTTGCAGTGTATGGTGAAACGACTAGACAAAAAGCAGAAGAGGACACATCCGGCATCGTATGGCTTTTGAGTTTCGCAAGAGCAGCAACGCAACAGTTGCTACCTAAACGTTGGGCTGGTTGTCAAGTTCATTAGACGTTCGTAAATGTCAAAGGTGATTTTATCAGCTCAAATTCGGATGTTTTGAACTTTCCGACATGAAGACCAACAACTTTAGACAATGACATCTTAAGGGCAGAAGTGGAAGCAAACCCGTATCAAACAATCGAGGAACTATCAAACACTCTTAACCAACATTAGTCAACAGTCCAAGAACAACTGCAGCAGATTGATAAAGACAATGCTAACTGATCCGCAACATCCAACTTATTGCTTCAGCGACAGAATAGGAAGCTTTTTTTTGTTCTATTGATCACTGATTACGCCAAGTGGGTCATCAATGATACTCCAAAATTCATAAGCCAGTATCTCTCTCTGAATTAATCGCCATGAAGTAAAGCGGAACCGGGTTTACACATCAAAAAGGCGTTTTTTGTGTGTTTGGTCAGGCGTTCACGGGGTCGCTCATTTTGAAGTGTTGAAACCTGGACACATTGTGAGTGCAGACCCTAACTATAAATAATTCGATCGCGTACTCAACCTCTAACCGATTAAGTGCCCAGTGATTGTCAACAGAAAAGGCTCTGTTCTGCAACAAGGTAACGCACGACCGCACTGCGCAAGACGAATCCTGGTAAGTATTAATGAACTGGAGTGCAAGGTATTGCCTCTCTCATCACACTCACCCAATATCGCGCCATCGGATTTCCATTTATTCCGCTAACTACAACATTTCCTAAGCGACAAAAAAACTGAAAATAAGCATTATGTCCGAAATGCCATCTGCAGAATTTTCCTCAAAAACAGATTTATTTATATCGATCCAGCGTTGAAATTTTTCAGGTTATATGGTAAAAGTTTGTTGATAGCGAGGGTAATAACACCACTGATTAAAAATAACTTGTTAACCATCTGTCTGAATTTAATGTAAAAAAAGAACATTACTTTCCGATCCCCCTAATACGAATACGACATGCTGTTGCTCATTAAATGAGAAGTTAGTTAATGAAACATGAGACAGCTGTATCTTGGTGCAAAAGAGCAATTACTGATCTATTCAGACACCATTGTACGCCCCACAGAGTGGTTACAGATCACCTTAACAATTTAAAGAAAAGTAAAACATTCACCAACATTGCCCGAAAGACACTCATATCCGTATGTTCACGGGTCTTCGAGATATAACGCGTTATGGTAATCTGTGAGGACTAAACTGTGACCAAATAACACATAAGCATGTACCTTCTCAAGTTATCGACATAATGCGGTCTTCCTGTAGAAACAATGTCAATGCCCATGTGATATCACACACAGCTGAATGTCTACTTACCTTTCCCACTCTAATCCCCCAACTAACCATTCAGTTCCACACCGAAAGCAGTAGTAGTAGTGTAAGGTCAGAAACTGTACCAAATAGACAATGTCGAAAAACAAACGCACTTTTACTAAAAAAAAAAACTCATCTTTTTCTTTCAAGGTTGAGAACAATCCATCTTGCTCTTGGTGCAATTCCCTATAATGCTTTGGAACTATAGGGAAGAAACTGTACAGTTCTCTGCATTTAATGATAAGCGTTTCCTGATTTATTGGGACTTTCAGTAGCTTATTGATAAAATTAAACAGAGAATGCAGGTTATTAAACAGAACTGAGAGTCTTAAGCTGTTTCATTATTTCGTTTACGTATCCTGTCATCATTCTGTATTTCCTGATTTAATAACTTTTGTTGTATTGCTGCAGACCACTCAATGTCTCCATCGTCCATGTGAGATGTCTTCAGGCGGCAGTTCTTAAGTTTTGGGTTTGTTGTTATATTTTATATTAAACAGGAGGGCGCAGTTTCAATACTTATTTATATATTATTTTCGTTGCAGGAATAGTTCAAGTTCCACGTTTATCACTTTCTTGTGATATTTCTCTAGTTTATAAATTAATAGCGACTTATCCTACAGTTTTGTTAATGTAAAATAACGTTTAAAACTGTCATCCACCTTACGGAAAAAGTGGAAATGACGTTTGTATGTGTATATGTGAACTAAAGAGAAATAAAGTAGTTTTGTGTAGAAAGTTAGATATGTGTGTATATAGTACGGTGTCCTTTATCTATGTTTCCCACGAAACATGTTTGCTTACTCCATAATGGTTGTTTAAATGAGAGGTTGTTCAATATTTGTTTAACATGGAGAAGAACAATGAACCTCATTCTCCAGACGTCTGAGTAGCTGACTGTCGATAAATACACTACCAACGAATTTAAAAATATTGTGAATATTTTGCTCATAGTAGAAAATGTTGAGCAAGAGCTGTAGAGTCTGTAAGTGACAACTTTTTTTAGTGTCGACTTGTATATTTCAGACAAGGATAAAACAATGATAGCGCCAGTCAAACGGCTACTCATTCTGCAGGTGGCACACATAATTTAATGTAAATTGGTAAGAATCTGTGCACACTATGTTGCTCCGTGGAAATGAAAAGTCAGTTGTACAAGGTTAACGTTGCAGGTGTTTTACTACTACACATATCAAAAAAAGTTTTGCATAACCTCGGTTTCGAGAGTTCCGGAACCTGTACAGAAAATTGGAATAGAGATCAACATAAACATCATTTCTGCCCTTTTTATTCCTCATGAAAACCACGCATTGCATATTGTACCACCACACAACGACACCTTCAGAGGTGGTGATCCTGATTCCTGTACACACCGGTACCTCTAATACCCAGTAGCATGTTCTCTTGCATTGATGCATGCCTGTATTCGTCGTGGCATACTATCCACAAGTTCATCAAGGCACTGTTGGACCAGATTGTCCCACTCCTCAACGGCGATTCGGCGTAGATCCCTGAGAGTGGTTGGTGGGTCATGTCGTCCATAAACAGCCCTTTTCAATCTATCCCAGACATTTGCGATAGGGTTCATGTCTGGAGAACAACCTGGCTACTCTATTCGAGCGATGTCGTTATCCTGAAGGAAGTCATTCATAAGATGTGCGTGATGGGGACGCGAATTGTCGTCCATGAAGACGAATGCCTCGTCAATATGCTGCTGATATGGTTACACTATCGGTCGGAGGATGGCGTTCACGTATCGTACAGCCGTTGCGGCGCCTTCCGCGACCACCATCGGCGTACGGCGGCCCCACATCATGCCACCCCAAAACAGGAGGGAACCTCCACCTTGCTGCACTCGCTGGACAGTGTGTCTGAGGCGTTCAGCCTGACCGGGTTGCCTCCAAACATGTTTCCGACAGTTGTCTGCTTGAAGGTATATGCGACACTCATCGGTGAAGAGAACGTGACGCCAATCCTGAGCGGTCCATGCGGCATGTTGTTGGGCCCATCTGTACCGCGCTGCATTGTGTCGTGCTTAAAAGACGGAACTCGCCATGGACGTCGGGAGTGAAGTTGCGCATCATGCAGGCTATTGCTCACAGTTGGAGTCGTAACACGACGTCCCGTGGCTGCACGAAAAGCACTACTCAACATGGTGGCGTTGCTGTCAGGGTTCCTCCGTACCATAATCCGTAGATAGCGGTCATCCACTGTAGTAGTATCCCTTGGGCGGCCTGATCGAACAACATCGCTTTGGTTCACTCCGAGACGACTGGACACTTCCCATCTTGAGAGCCCCTCCTAGTACAAAGTAACAAGGCGGACGCGATCGAACCGCGGCATTGACTGTCTAGGCATGGTTGATCTACAGACAACACGAGCCGTGTACCTCCTTTCTGGTGGAGTGACTGGAACTGATCGACTGCTGGACCCGCTCCGTCTAATATGCGCTCCTCATGCATGGTTGTTTACATCTTTGGGAGGGTTTAGTGACATCTCTGAACAGTCAAAGGGTGTCTGTGATACAGTATCCACAGCCAACGTCCATCTTCAGTAGTACTGGGAATCGGGGTCATGCAAAACTTTATTTGATGTGTGTATTTTAGTACATTAGCCTTCGTAACATACATTATGTTAATCTTAAATTTTTGTCATTAATTTGGACAATGAACACATGTCGATGTATGTAGCCGGAATACAACCACTTAAATCGACATATATCTTTTGCTATTTGTTTAAGTACGACGGGAACAGAATTTGAAAACATAGCATAAAGTGGAAGATCCTCGTAAAAATTGCTTAGAGACGCAACTGCGTTGTAAATACTTAACAATATGTCCGTAATGCGACCAGCACTACAAATGTCTCTCAGACATCCGGCCCCAGGTCAAAAAAAGTCTTAACTGTTCTGTCTCCTGTACAGTAAACACTTCTTGCAAAGTGCGATGAACATGGTATTCTGGTCTACCCCCGATCCATATAAGCCTGACAGGACGGACGGCTCCTTCGCTAGCTTTGGGTTTTCTGCGTAGATGAAAGACATAATCAGTGTGTGTCAAGATTGCAATGCACATCAGTAGCGTGCGCAGTCTGCCATTTAACATCAGTACGAATCACCCTTGCCACGCAACGTTGATACGAAACACCCTCCGCCATGCAGTATTTGTACGAAGTTAAAAAAAGTGTTTTGGCTGTTTTTTCCTTGTGATAACTATTTTATGAAATTTTTATTTTCTTTATATTTATTTCAGCAGTTGCTGAAAATGCTTAAAATACATTACAACTCTTGAAGCGAATGTTAATTATTTCATAAACAACTTTCTGTAGCTACATGAAAATACGACCGGTATTAGATTCCAGGTAGCGGGTGCCGGAACTGTAAACAATAACAAATAAATAATTTAAGTTCCGGGCAAGAAACAGGTGGAGGCGAATATCAAATATAGCTTGATAGTTTAGGAAAGAGCCCACGTATCATTGCAAACAATTATTATGGTAAAACTGGGTTAAGAGTGTGATACTTACAGTACGTAAAGGTGACTTGAGACGCAGCTGGATCAAAATTCTGCAATTGTTTTATATTTTACTAAGCGAAGTAATTTACATCTCATTTACCTCAGAATTACGAATGCTGAGTCACTGATTGACCAGCGAACTCTTGAAATTCGACAGAGGAACTGTGGAACGGAAGATGGAAAGGAACTGTGTTTTATGTCGCAATGATACAATTTTTAAATTTTAAACACAAATAACTTTTATTTTACGTCGAGAAAACAATGTGCACCACAGCATGTAACTCATTGTGACGATAGAAGTTCTCTCCAGAAATCCATCCGTTCCTTCAGCATGTCTTGACGTGTCACAAATTCCAGTTCCATATCCAGATAGTTGGTAGCATTCGCCATGAACCTCTCCCACACTGCTGGATTTCCAGATGGTGCTGGATCGCTGGAAGGTAAAATGACAGCCTTTTGATACATTATGGAAACTGAAACTCCTTTTTTAGCGCCTAAACATAAAATGAAAACAAAAATGCAGTAGTTGCCATAACGGAATGAGAAATGACAACAACATCCACAATCAGAGAAGTTACTGAGATCAAAGCCGAAACGTGATTGTATTGGTACTGTTGCACAAAGTTACGACACAACAACCACCGACGCTGCGAAGAACAAGCGTTATAGGCACACAGGTGGTAACTGGATGCCTGGGAGTTGGAGAGCGCCGGTGTAGTGTGAATGAGAGGAGACGGGTGGGACGTACAACGTTGTCAGATGGCGTCGGGGTGTCATATTCACTGGACGAACAGCACTGGAGGCAGCTGAGAGCTAGGGAGAGGTCACTGGTCGTTAAATACTTTTCTTCTGTTGTTCCTAAATTGTGACAATGCTGTTTGTCCATACGAGTAACCAAAGCTGGCCAAGGGACATTCACCAACGTTTTGTGTTATTTGTCCGAAGACTGAATGTGGTAACATTAACCTACGATCTATAGTTTATAAGCTTGTCACGAGGGCAAGTGTTTGCAAAGAGCGCTGAACTTACACTGCGTACGAATGTTCTGTTTCTTTGATTTGTAGATCTAAATCTAATGGTGGAGTGAGATTAATGTACTTTGTTGATCCCTTATCTCGTTTAGTTGCGTTTTTATATATTAGTATGAAATCAGTCCAATGTCCAATGTTCTGTTTGTAACACGGTGTGCAATGATTCTATCTGGTGAAATAATGTCTGTCTGAAATAAATAAATAAGTCAACAAGCAACAGTGTTTTGATATGCCGAGGTTTCCGACCAACAAAGATCAATGAATAGAATGTCTGTGAGTGAGGTTGTGTACGTATATAAAACAGCAGTTTTTTAGAAGAACGCACATATCTCAACATACACTTTGGACTGCAGAGGTGTGTGCATATTAGATGACTGACGCTTATTTTCCAATATATGCCTCTGCAATAGAATATAACAGAATTCTGCAAGACTATAACGCTAAATTACACGGGGTTTCGCTAGTACACGAATATTTTCAACAACAAATACTTTAGCGCGAGAAATGACCAGCTGGGTCCATCGACCTTTACTCAACAGGGCTTGCTTGGAATGTATCTTAATAGAGATAGCTCTGAAAAAGGGGTCGGGTTGCAAAAGGTGGAGTTGGGGTTTTTTATTTTCAGGTACGTTGTTTGTGTTAGGCCTTTCGTGAAAAATCCAAGTCTTACAACTTCTCCCCTGTGTGCGTTATCTGCTCTCTTGAAAAAGCGCTAAGAAATGGCACTTTCGTCCTCAGTAACGCGCTTCTAGAGAATTTTAGTTAAAAATATCCACCGTCCGTTTTAATGAGGTTAAATAACCCACAAGTTTGATGCATAACGTGTTGGAAAATTCCGAACAGCTACTGAGATACGAGGCTGTGAAAAACTGCAAGAATGTCATGAAATGACAAAACGATACTTCAAAGTTTCCGCCTTAATAATTTTTTTTAGTTCAGTTTTGAGCACGTTGACTAATAATCAGTGTTTTGGATAATTTAATTTCCCTCAAGATTCATGCGAAATATTTGTAGTTACTCAGTTACTCCCTATACGTGCTGAGAAATATTTGCACTGACAGTTTGAGTGAAAGTGGACTCGAAACTGAAAATACCATCATCAGTCAAAAAGTGTATTCCTGAATGTAAAATCACCAATTTGAAGCCATTATATATGAGTAGAGACATGTAGTTCGTGAGATTCGTGTAATTTCTTGGGAATAGGCATTTTTAGAACTAGTATTCCTGAATGTAGTATCATCGTTAAGCAACTATATATTACATATATACGCGTCATTCATGAGATTCATATAATTTGTGGGGAACAAGTATTTTTAAAACGAAAATCGTTAATTTTAGACTCTCTTATATATACTTATTTTTCAGTAAAATACAACTTAAAAATGGATATTAAATTTTACTTTGATGATCTATACAAAATTTTAAGTTAAAAATTCATTTTATGTAAATACTTATTCCCAGAAATTACATAAATCTTATGGGCTACATGTATATATTTCATACATAATGCCATAAACATGATATTATATTCAGAAATACCATTTTTAGCTTAGAAGGGTATTTTCAGTTTCGAGTCCACTTTGACTGAAATTGTTAATCTAGATTTCTTAGCGAATATGGGACGTAGTTATAGATATTTGGTGTGAATATTGAAGGAAATTAAATCATATACAACTCTTGTTATTATGCGTGGTCCACAAAACTACACTAAAAAAGCTGACATACCTAATGCATAGTGATTTCTTGACATTTTTGCAAATTTTCACATGGTGCTTGTATCATATTCGAAAGCATATGCCACACATGCTGTGCTGATTCTTGAAGAAATCACAATCTGTATTGTTGCAGCAGACAGGCGTAACATTTTTGCAGATTTTAAATACTGTGTTTCCGAAAACACACTCTAACACACAAAAAGAAAACGACGCACCATTCCGCTCTCTAGAATATTATCGCACACACAAGAGAGATCAACCGAGACAGCTAGAGATTTAGATTCTAGTTGTTAGCGCAATCACCTTTCATAGCTTGTCTGACGGTCTTTTACAGCAGCTGATCATCTTGCGGCTATAATAACAGCCGACTTTTCGGTTTCAGTAAATATTTTTTGTTTTCCTCATAATCATATTAGGTTTTCGGATACACACTTACCATGCTTTCGCATTTATATTACAAATGCGACTAATTAATTTTCATTTCAGGTAATAAATTATTCAAGAACGTATTGTCAGCTGTGATAAAGTAAGCGGAATACTAAAAGAGGCGACTCACCCATATTTAGCGAAATTGGTCCATAATCTTGTCAACTGATCTGCTACCTTCCCATCGTTGGAATTAGGGTCCGTGTCTGGTCCAAGTAAGACGCTAGGAAACAGGTATGAACCTTCTCCTCCATGTTGCATACCTGCAAAATATTTGTACATCAAACTAGATGGCCTTAAATTACCTTATTTGTAAATACATTTTTCGCTAACTGAACCACACCGTGAGGTATATATCGGAGGTATCGTTACTGAAAACTCTGTGAAGTGTTGAACAATTTCTCTAGCCGACGCTGATGGTTACATAGTGTAGTAGAGCCTGAAAATATGTGTTAAATTTGTAGTATAACTCAGATCACATAGCTAGCATGAAAGTGTTCGTAGGCACAATGTCTAGTGCACAGTCGTGCAAGCCTCTTCATCTCTGTAACTACTGGAACCTACTTCCATTTGAACCCACTTACTGTATTTAAGCTGTAGTTTCCCTCTATAATCCCCCCCACATACACACACACTTCCTTCCATTACCAAATTGACGATTCCTTGACGCATCAGGGTGTGTCGTATGAACTGAGCTCTTCTCTTATCGTTGTACTTATAAGTTGTAAGACGGATATTCGATAGTCGAAGCACCTCATGTTGTCATCGGTTACATCCAAAATGAATGATATGAAGGGTGAAACTGAAGCCTCTAATTTTAGGTGAGGGAAACCCCTCCGTATGGCCTTTAAGCGGCTACTTAACAAAACAGATATGACCTGCGGGGGAAGAGCCACCGACAGGTCAGTAAAAGACAAGTCACACAATTGCATCCTGAGCCGAACAGTTACGTTTAGTTAGCATAACCAAGACTGATAATCATGCACTGTACGTGTACTGAAAGATTACTCCCACTAATGACTGGTGGCACGCACAAGTAATAACTGATACAGAAAACTGACTAAAGCTAGAAATAAATAGCAACGAAATATTAAATTCTGGGTTATATACCAATGGTGGACGCATATTTACTGTCAGTAGTTTTTAGAGGGGTTTAAAAAGAGTTATAACGGGAAATGACCTGGGTGAAGATAAGCGAAAAATGTGTATTAAAAATACTACAAATATTTCTGTCACCACCTACATCTATAGCCGAAACGGTGGAACGCTTCAGTGGGAGCTTAAAAAACTTAGCGTCTGAAGTCGCGGATCACGCCGTGGTTGATATGAGGACATTTCAGTCAACTTTAGGCTGGAAGACGAACGCCTTTGGAGCTGATGATATCGATAAACACTCTAGTGACCTTCTACTAAACATCTTTTCCGGAAATTCCCGTCGACATTTTGTTAGGCAACTCACTAGCCCAGGATAAAATACTGCATCTGTTGGCAAAAAATGTTTCCATCCATATCGATTTAGCGGATGTAGAGATGGGAATTAATTACAACGATGGTGTTATTAAATCGTTGATCATTCATGATAAACGAAAACCTGACTAAGGTAGGTGTACGTTTCTGTTAAACGAAGGGGACGAGTAGATTATTAACGGCAATAGGAGCAAAAGGATTTCTGAAAAAGAAAAATATATTTACTTCTAATATAAATGAATGTGTTTGGTAGTCTTTCTGAAGCTATTTGTCTGGATTAAAGCCTATATGGATATGAATGGTGGAAGTTAAGGAATTCTGACAAGACGAGAATAGAAGCTTCACAAATAAAGCTTTATACAAAAATGCTGAAGATTAAGTGGGTTGATCGAACAACAGATGACGAGGTACTGAATCGAATTGGAGAAAACAGAAATTTATGGAACAACTTGACTAAGAGAAGGCCTCAGTTGATAGGACAGATCCTGCTGCGCCAAGAAATCGTCAGTTTGGTAATGGAAGGAACTCTGAGTGTGTGTGTGGGGGCGGGGGGGGGGGGTGAGGGGGGGGCGGTGGAGGAGGAGGGGTTATACAGGGAGACTATAGTTTAAATTACAAAAAGCGGGCTCAAATGCATGTAGGTTGCAATAGTTACAGAGATGAAGAAGCTTGCACAGAATAGACTAGCATGCAGATCTCCGTGAGACCAATCTTCTGACTACAGACTACAACAACAACTGTTTCAAATGTCGAACAATTTGAATTCAGTTTATAGAGAGGCAATAGACGACCAAAGAATTCTCTGGGAAGCCTTCGTAGGAGATAAAGTAGGGCATTTGCTTGGGGGTTTCTAAGCTAACTGCTTTGAAAATGAAAAGAGCCGCAAGGGAAAAAATGTATGAAATTTTGAAATATGGAATATTTAAGACGGAGTGTCGAGGATTGTTACTGCAGGAGACTTAGAAGAGGTAAATTGCTGAAGGGATTGCTTACTAAATGACATTCAACAGCCTAAACCGCATAAAATATTTCTTTATTTAAGACAAACGGTTTCGACAGACTTTTCTATCATTTTCAGGTCTTAAAACATTTTTGTTGTGCAAACGTGTACATTTTACGCGAAACCTCATTCCAAATTGTCACGTGGATAAAAAATAGCACATTATAACCTTTTTTAACGTGCAGATTCTCATCCACATGGCATTAACGAGAATGATATATCAGCTGGGTTTATTTCCAGATATATTGAGTAAAACGTGTCTGACAGAATGCTGATATTTTTTTGCTCAAGAAGCACTCATTTTTGTCATTATACTTCTATACCCCAACGAATCTTATAATCTGCAGTGGAGCGCACGCTTTCATGAAATTTCAGAATGCAGAGGAGCGTGTGCTGGTCTCATACTTCGTGGCAAATTAAATATTTATTGAGATAAGGGACATGGACGTCGCTTCCTAAAAACTCACCCTAGTGATCCCGCAGTCCTATGTGACGATACCGTGTCGATCCATGGCGGACAACACGGTACAACCCATGTAGCACGTACATCGCTGCGTCATTCGTAAGGTGAACGGGTTACGAGCTGCTGTAGTGTTGGAATGTGAACGCTGACTCTGCTCTACGTACTGCTTTAGACGATGTTGTATTCAAATCCTGAGTATGCCATCGATGCATTTCATGTACAGGAGGGTGAGTGACAGTGCCATAAACACGGTACAACCCTTGTAGCACGTACATCGCTGCGTCATTCGTAAGGTGAACGGGTTACGTGCTGCTGTAGTGTTGGAATGTGATCGCTGACTCTGCTCTACGTACTGTTTTAGACGATGTTGTATTCAAATCCTGAGTATGCCATCGATGCATTTCATGTATAGGAGGGTGAGTGACAGTGCCATAAACACGGTACAACCCTTGTAGCACGTACATCGCTGCGTCATTCGTAAGGTGAACGGGTTACGTGCTGCTGTAGTGTTGGAATGTGATCGCTGACTCTGCTCTACGTACTGTTTTAGACGATGTTGTATTCAAATCCTGATGATGCCATCGACGCATTTCATGTATAGGAGGGTGAGTGACAGTGCCATAAACACGGTACAACCCTTGTAGCACGTACATCGCTGCGTCATTCTTAAGGTGAACGGGTTACGTGCTGCTGTAGTGTTGGAATGTGAACGCTGACTCTGCTCTACGTACTGTTTTAGACGATGTTGTATTCAAATCCTGAGTATGCCATCGATGCATTTCATGTATAGGAGGGTGAGTGACAGTGCCATAAACACGGTACAACCCTTGTAGCACGTACATCGCTGCGTCATTCGTAAGGTGAACGGGTTACGTGCTGCTGTAGTGTTGGAATGTGATCGCTGACTCTGCTCTACGTACTGTTTCAGACGATGTTGTATTCAAATCCTGAGTATGCCATCGATGCATTTCATGCATAGGAGGGTGAGTGACAGTGCCATAAACCACTTCAGTTGCATCACGAACGATATCCATATCGCCGGTGCCCTGACAGGAAGACGTTTCAAGAAGTCCACTACCGTTTATGTGAGGGACAGACGGTTCTTGCGCAGAAGGTTGCCTGTTGTATTAGAAGACCTTTCACTACAACTCCGGCAACTGATTAACTTCGTGCATGATGGTGACACTGCCCGTTTTAGTGTTATCGTCCGCCAACACTCGACTCGCCGCCATGCTAACGTGGGATAGGTAGAGGTGGACCAACTGTTTGGCCCCGACTCTCACGTGACTTAAACCTGTTGGAATTTTTCTTATGGGGCCGTTTGGAAGCGTTGCTGTATGCTACACGTGTGGAGAATGAAGCATCACTTCTTGTAAGAACTCAGGCGGGAAGTCAAAGAATGTATACAACCCGTGGAGTTTCTGAACGTGTTCGTGTCTCCCTATGGCGGCGAACAGAAGCCTTGGTGAGGGCGGGCACTTCGAACACACCTTGTAAGGCAGTGAACTGGTTGCACCATTGTGAAAATAAACTGGAGTTTCTCATACATAAAGTAATCGACTTTCCTGTTTCATATCTCAGTAAATTTCCATTCCTGGACCCCTGTTCATCTTTCTCTATCTTCTGCATGTGCTGAACCTTGTCGTGAAATATTTGAAAAACCCTTTAGAATGCATCCGTATACTGAATATTCTGGACCACAGCGGCGGTCACCGGTGGATTCGCGATTTCACTTATTAATCTGCCTGCTGCTCAAGCCCTTATTTTCCTTTTCTGTTGTCGTGGGTGTGTGAGAGAGAAAACGCTGAAACACGCTCTGCCACTGAGATCACAGTTCGCGTACCTCTTCGGTAAGACACACTGACGGAAAATTTTACATCATGAACACCATTACAGAACAGTACCAGCATTTCAGTGGCTGTGTAGTTTGTCCATTATTTCCAGTACAGAAAAAGGTCATTCCTGCAGATTAAGAATCGTTAGTATATTATGGCTATCGAATGTACCTATTGTTTATGGAACTTTGCAGGTGGAGATCGGATGAAAGCATGCCCAGACAGCGTGCGCATTTACCTTTTCACCATCTTTTGCACTTTGAGATCGGTCGAGTCACTGGCATGAGGGAGATGGGAGCATTCCGACAGACCGCACAGACAGAAAACTGACTGCAGAATGGGTGGTGACGAGACGGGTTCAGGATAACAGTGTTCCAACAATAATAGGTGCGGATCCTTCCAGAAGGAGTACACCACGAGAGGATCGTGGGATTGTTCGACTGGCTCTGGAAAATAGACCGATATCAGAGGTGAAATCCGGGCAGAGGTTACAGCCACTAACCGTCTATAACGGTGTACTGGAAGCTGGACTGACATCTCGAATTACCCTGCAACGTATACCGCAGATGCCGTGCCACAGACAACAGAGACTTGCGTTGTGTACAAACAAACTCAACTGGGGCACTGAATGCATTCTTTGTTGTTCAGCGACAAGTTTTGTCTCTGTCTGAGGTGCTCAGATCGACGTCAAGGTGTCCCTAGTCGAACCGATGAAGAGTCACAGGTAACAGAAACTGTGATTATTATTATCGAGACCCATACCTCAGCATCTCCTGCAATCATCATGCTGAGAGCCACTGAAAATTACAAAAAGCGTGATATGATAGTCGTTAAAGAGATGCTGAGTACTCGCCAGTATGTGGCAAGAATGGTACATCTCGTTTGCATATCCTTAATGATAAGATACCATCTTGCGTATCCTAGGATAATGTAAGAAAAAGATATTGCCGAGAACCCGAGAAAATTCTGGCCCTATGTGCAGTCGATAAGCAGGTCGAAGGCTTCTGTCCAGTCACTCGGAGACCAGTCTGGTATAACAGTAGAAGACAGCAAAAGGATAGCGGAAGTTAAATTCCGCGTTCAAGATTCGTTTGACCGTCGCACAGACTCTAGGATGGATGACATAGTAATGCGCATCCCTGGCGTAGAGAAACAGCTGAAAGAGTTGAAAACAAATAAGTCGCCAGGTGCGGATGGAAATCCAGTTCGGTTTTACGAAGCTTAGTCTACGGCATTTGCCCCTCACTTAACTTGCACTCATCGCGAATCTCTCGCCTAATCGATCGGTAAAAAGCGAATGTAACTGCTTTTTATAAGAAAAGAACGGACCCGCAAATTACAGATCAATGTCCTTAACGTCCGTTGTTGCAGAGTTCGTGAACATATTCTGAGCTCGAATATGATAAATTTGCTTGATGACGAAAAGTTTCTGTCCGCGGATCAGCACGGTTCTAGATAGCATCGCTCGTGCGAAATTCTGCTTGCTTTATTCTCCCATGACATACTGCGAATTATGGATGAAGGGCAACTGGCAGATTCCAGATTCCTAAGTTTCCGAAAAGTGTTTGACACGGCGCCCCATTGGCGATTGTTAAGGAAGGGATGATGCTTGGTTTGTGGGGCGCTTAACTGCGCGTTCATCAGCTCCCGATTATTAAGGAAAAATTCAAATGGCTCCAAGCACTATGGGACTTAACATCTGAGGTCATCAGTCCTCTAGACTGAGAACTTCTGAAACCGAATTAACTTAAGGACATCACACACATCCATGCCGGAGGCAGGATTCGAACCTGCGACCGTAGCAGCAGTGCGGTTCCGGACTAAAGTGCCTAGAACCGCTCAGCCACAGCGCTATGAAGGAAGGTACAAGTGTAAGGAATAGGTTCCCAGGCGTATAAATGACTCGAAGAGAAGTAACAATACTCAGTATGTTGTCCTCGCCGGCGAGCGTTCATCCGAGGCAAGGCTCAGTATTGCCCAAGGAAAGTGTGAAGGACCGCTATTCTAGACACATAAATAATCTGCGATCGTTTGCTGGTAATGCTGTGGTGTACGAGGAGGTGTCATTGGGTGACTGTAGGAGGATACAGGAAGACTTAGAATTTCTAGTTGCTGTGATGTATGGCACCTAGCTCCAAATGAAGAAAAATGGAAGTTAATGCAGATGAGTCGGGAAAGCAAATCAGTAAGTTCTAATACAGCATTACTAGTGTGACACCGAACAGTCACCTCGATTAAATATTTAGGCGAAACGTTGCAGAGCTATGTGGAATGGAACGAGCACGTAAGGATTTTAGTACAGAAGCTGAATGATCGACTTCGTTTTATTGGGAGAATTTTAGGAACCTGCATCGATATGTAAAGGAGACCGCATATAAAACACTAGTGCAAAGCTTTCATGAGTACTGTTAGAATGTTTGGGATCCCCACCAGGTCGAATTAAAGGAAGACATCGAAGCAATTCAGAGGCGGACTGCTAAATTTGTTACCAGTTCGCGCTAGTGTTATGATGGTGCATGAAGGACTAAAACAGAAGTCGCTGGAGGGTAGGTGACGTTCTCTTCGACGAACATTATTGACAAATGTAATACTACATGCTTCTCCGAAGGATCGTTGCATGGTACTTCTCAGAAACACAGACACTGTAATATCGTATTCATCCGCCGAAGCCGGTGGGAGTGGCCGTGCGGTTCTAGGCGCTGCAGTCTGGAACCGAGTGACCGCTACGGTCGCAGGTTCGAATCCTGCTCGGGAATGGATGTGTGTGATGTCCTTAGGTTAGTTAGGTTTAATTAGTTCTAAGTTCTAGGCGACTGATGGCCTCAGAAGTTAAGTCGCATAGTGCTCAGAGCCATTTTTCATCCGCCGATACCAGGCTAGCGACTTCCGATTAAATGCGCCCCTTGTACGGGAATTACAGTCAGTGAACGAGTGCAGGTTAATGACATATGGGTGACGACATACTGAAGTTTCGATCTAGCTCTGATGCCTGCACGGACAGCCGAAATTTTTAAAGCGACCGCTCACGACAAGCGGAACATCCGGGTTCGAGTCCTGGTCCAGCATAAATTTTCAGTGTCGTCATTCCGTTCTACTGTTTGAGGTTTCCCACACTCGTGGCTGCTAATAGAGTTCGGTTGGGGACGGGCGAGCAGCCAGGTCCGCGCAGAGCGCATACACGCAGGGACCACTGGCGGCACGCATGCACTGCCGGATGGAAGGGCTGTAGTCGCGAGGGGTTCAACCTCGTTGTCAACCGGACCCACGAAGTTTAAGTTGAGTGGACCTTAATTCAAGTAGTGAAACCTCCATCATTGTGAGATCTCGCCATTTGCTTGCGTGTAGCTGCTCGCAGCAATGTCGCCGAGGCGAAGAGCAGCGATTTTTTTCATTTTTTATTCATTTATTTTTTTTCCTCCTACTCTGGTGGTAGTCGTTCCTTTCTGCTTCCAGATGCTCTAAACAACACCGGAGTCTGAAGACATACTGATGACCGCCGGTTCCGGCTTGGGTGTGTTATTCCATCATTGAATTGGTCATCAGACGTTAGATAGATTCGGCAAATGATTATTGGTGATGGGTTTAAACTGCCACTAGTCTGAGTCACCATCTCGTGAAGTGAATGCAACTCTTGGCTGCCTGTCTCATCGCTTGCGAAGTTTTGAGGGACTTTCCCAGGTAGATCCTTGGAGCAACGCCGCCCCCCCTCCCCCTCTCCTTGGTTTGGTCAGATTTGATGATTTTTTAAAATTTTAATAACTGTAATTTCAAGTTTGAAGATGTATAACTGGTTCTTAAAGACTGCTATTCAGGCCTTCATCCATGAAACATTTTTTAAAATTATTACTATTTGAGCCTTCAGCCCAGAAATAGTTGAATTTGTTGTCATTTAGGCCTTCAGCCATGAGTGTTTCTTGTCTTAAAATTTTAATTAGACAATTGTATTCTAGCAGTGAGACTTTGATGATTGTTCTTTTAAAAATATTTTAAAAACTGTAATTGCAAGTAGAAGAAGTTAACTGGTTCTTAAAAGATTGCTATTCAGGCCTTCAGCCGTGAAACAGTTTTTAAATTATTACTATTGGGCCCTTCAGCCGAGAAATAGTTTCAATTTGTTGTCATTAAGACCTTCAAAAATGGTTCAAATGGCTCTGAGCACTATGGGACTCAACTGCTGTGGTCATAAGTCCCCTAGAACTTAGAACTACTTAAAGCTAACTAACCTAAGGACATCACACACATCCATGCCCGAGGCAGGATTCGAACCTGCGACCGTAGCGGTCGTGAGGTTCCAGACTGTAGCGCCTTTAACCGCTCGGCCACTCCGGCCGGCCATTAAGACCTTCAGCCGTGGAACACCTCTTAATTCATTTTCACCTTCTATTGCTTGTTGTTTCCAAATAACGTGTACGTGATTGAAAAATAAACTAACCAACAGCAGTTTATTACGGCCCCGACCACAATCGTAACCCAATCCTGCCTTCCTTGGTTCCAGGTCTCGACTGCTAGCAGAGCGTTTAGAGAACCGGCATTTGAAGCTGACTGCAGAACGATTCTACTGACGCAAACGTACATTTCGCCTAAGGAACACGAAGATAAGAGACATTACGGCTCGCGCGGAGCCATGTAGACGATCGTTTTTCCCTCGCTCTGTTTGCGAGTGGAACGGGGAAGGAAATGATTTGTAGTGGTACAGGGTACCCTCCGCCACGCACGATACGGCTGCTTGCGGAGTATGTAGATGTAGATGTAGAAAATCTCATTTTATGTTCCACACCCCAAACACATTGAGGAATACCCGGCTCGTTGACTGAGATGCACCATCCTCTGATTTGTCACCCATATAGAATGCCTGGGATGCGATGGGAAGACATATTCTGTGATACCAGCCTCCAGCCAGAAATCCTTATGGACACAAGCAGCATGTATTTAAGGCATTGCAAAAAAGGTGTTTCGTACCTGTGGGGATCACACCTCGTACTGAAGGTCGTGATAGACGTCACTGCCGAGTATCTGTTACATTATGAAATCTCCACAAAATCTGATAAATACTGAACTAGAGTTTCAAGACATAACACTTTCCGTTTCTGTCAGTGTAAAGTAGTAAAGGAGTTTTGCTATTTGGGGAGCAAAATAACTGATGATGGTCGAAGTAGAGAGGATATAAAATGTAGACTGGCAATGGCAAGGAAAGCGTTTCTGAAGAAGAGAAATTTGTTGACATCGAGTATTGATTCAAGTGTTAGGCAGTCGTTTCTGAAAGTATTTGTATGGAGTGTAGCCATGAATGGAAGTGAAACGTGGACGATAAATTATTTGGACAAGAAGAGAATAGAAGCTTTCGAAATGTGGTGCTACAGAAGAATGCTGAAGATTAGATGGGTAGATCACATAACTAATGAGGAGGTATTGAACAGAATTGAGGAGAAGAGGAGTTTGTGGCACAACTTGACAAGAAGAAGGGACCGGTTGGTAGGACATGTTCTGAGGCATCAAGGGATCACAAATTTAGCACTGGAGGGCAGCGTGGAGTCTACAAATCGTAGAGGGAGACCAAGAGATGAATACACTAAGCAGATTCAGAAGGATGTAGGCTGCAGTTGGTACTGGGAGATGAAGAAGCTTCCACAGGATAGAGTAGCATGGAGAGCTGCACCAAACCAGTCTCAGGACTGAAGACCACAAGAACATCACAAGGAATATAGGGCGATAAAAAAAGTAATCCACTGATGTCGGAATGCCATCCCTCATCCAGATACAAGACAAAAGTTAATGTAGATAAAACTGCCTGGCAGATATGCAGGTTCTATCATCCTATCTTCTTGTTTGGAAGATTCAAATAAGCAAAACTGACAAAAATATATCGAATAATATTTCACACTACAAGAAATGACCTAGACAAATATTCGGGTAGCATTATGTACAAACAATATTCTTCAGACATATGTTATACATCAAATGTGGTGAAACCAAGAGTGTATACAAGAATGGGCGCTATTAGATAAAAGCTATCTGGAAGCACTTAGACATTTTTAATAATTTTATGCAGATACAAACATTACATTTAACATTATCACCACGCTTATCAGAAACATTTATTCTTATATAAAAGCAATAGCTGATGGTGAGCGCTTACCATATTCCGTGGAGCCGGTGCCATTGTAGTCGAAGTAGTAGAAAAAAACAGGTATAGTACTGGAGTGCACCACTGCTCTAGCGAAGGAGTCCGCTGCATTAATGAAGTAGACGTCGGAAAACAACTGAAAATAAAAAGCTACTCTTTGTAAACACATATATGCATCAACACATAGGAAGCTCTACTTCAGATCATTTCACTAAATTATCGTACAGTCGACAGTAACGAACGTAATAATTGCTCGCTAGAACATTAATAAGACTGACATTTCTTAAATTTCATATTTTAATTACTACATATATATCATCATGATCAATATAAATTTCGTTATTATTATCTTTATATATTGTCCATGTACTACACAAACTGTGTTGTTGAAACGTTGAGAATGTCTGGTTAGATGTAAGAGACAGTCTGAAGGCCACTGTCTTGCAGGTGAAACCAATGCAAAAGTCAATAAAAAAATTAAAATATCTAAACTTCGTGCCAGAAAAGTGACTATTTAATTTAATTGTAGGATTAAATGAAGAAGATAAGGAAAATATTAAATTGAAGTCTTCAATGTATAATATTCTTTAGGCTAAGTTTCATAAAAGCCTGGAAAATCATGTACACATTTTCGTTAAGCTTGTTATGTATTTACGGAATTTTGGACCAGAAAATTTCTGCATGCCCTAGAATGTTCATTTTGTAAGTCATCTGTTACAGATGCAGAATCTTAAAATCATTTTCATTGTTCTCAATAGTGTGTCAGGTCTGCTCTTCAGCTGATATTGCGTCCTTTTCGGCAGTCACCAGCATCTACCCGACTATGGATGGGAAATCCAGCATGCATGGTGTTGGAGGGAACTTTTGAAACATTTGAAAACAAGGACTGCACTCGGTAGTTTTCGTTGTGTGCTAGGGCAGCGAGAAAATTTCTTATCCTTCTGAAGAGCCGGCAATGATATCAATAAAGCTTTATTTTCATTACTCTGATACATTTGCAACAATGTAAGTTCAGTATCAACGTCATATGAGTAATAGGTTTTTTCCCTGTGTAGCATTAAATCAGCATTGTGTGTGTATGTATTTGTGTGTGTGAGCGCGTTTCGTTCATCTGAATATCTTCAAATACCGTGCCGTTATAGAATTCTCTGTCTTGAAAAGCTTACGCCCAGTACATGTTCACCCGAGTTTCAGTTTGTTAAACTTTGACAACGGCTAAGGAGTCTGCTGAATAAATTGAAACGTCCCCTTAGAAAAATTATTGAATTACTGTGCTGATATATCTCTTACATTATTTGATTTTCAAACAGCTGAGCAGAACTGAACGTATTCAGACATTTCGCTCTTTACCTATTCTGATAAACACTAAACTGACACACAATATTTTGAGCACAACGCAATCTGACTTTCAGTAATACCTACAAAAGTATGGCCCTGACTAACATTAACATATACGTTTCACAAATCACTTACCTCACAAAAATCTTCGTTACTCGAACTACTGCAATACGGCGAGCGCCACTACTGCCAGCTAAATAAAAGACTCAAACTACTCAAGGCACTAACTACTGATAGGCATAGTTAGCAAGTGAAAGATTTTGATAGAGAACAAACAATGTATTTACCTTAATAGTGTTCAAAAGTCATAATATATACGTCAGTCCATGATATCCAATATTACAAATTTACTGTTTCTGATGGACACACGTCCAGATCATCCGCTCTCAAAAATCCGCCATTTCACTTCCCCACATCCACCACTGCTGGCGGCTCACAGCACAGCCAGTGATTTTCATACAGAGCGCTACTTGGCGTTACCAATAAGAAAACCTAAACAGCCTACTTACAAAATTACAACAGTTAAACGTAGAGCAGGTGAATGCAGGTTTGGCCGAACTACTCCGGAAGACGTTCGACGAGAAAGACGTCCAAGCCACCGACGAAAACATCGACAAAAGTGCAGAATACAGTATCGGACGATCAACAACTACTTGTATGTATGGTGTGTGACACAAGAGGCGTTCAGAAAGAAGGGTACGACACATTTTGTATGATGAATGAACGATGAGAAGGAGAGACAGGTGTGGTATTTGATGAATGTTGATGAGAATCAAGTGCGGATAATTTCTCCTCATAGTTTATAACACTAAAAAAAGTAACCTAAATTATTTTGTGTGACTATTCGCTTCTCTGGGCGAGACGAGAGCCCACCAGTTTACCATAGGAAGGAAACACCAATAAAATTTATTTATAATGGGAACCCTGCAAAATAAAGGAGAAATGGATTTCTTCTGCCGGGATTGGATTGCATAGTGTTCCACTTGTCACAGGATGTTTAAAGGGTAAAAGATTAACTGGCACAGGTTTTCTGGAAATGCTAGGTAAAAAATACGTGAAAAGAGCCTGCAGTCCAAAAGAAATAACTTCATCGTTCTCAGGTCAATGAATGGATGAGCAGTTCTGTATCAGTTTACCACATCACGTTGTGATCTCGCTCGTTTCATGCCACACTTAACACCTGACCACGATGAGGGACGAAATCATCGTAAGATTGACATTTTAACGGCATTTGGAGCTGCACTTTAACCAAGAACTTGCTATCCCAGGAATCCGTAACGGAATGGTTTGAGTTCAATGAAAAATCGAACGATATGGCACAGTGAGCTCGTCATTGGACATGCATTTAGTAGAAGGGAGCAGTCTTGAGATTCTCGTCCGTAGAGCAACATACAAAAGGTGAATTTCGGGAGGGTTCCTTTGTAAAGGACACGATCAATTTCATTCCCAATCCACGTTAAATCCTACCTTGTGCTCCATCTCTGATGATCTCTTCGACACCGCGTTTAATTCTAATTGTCATCTCCTCCAGGTTATAGAGCCTGCAGATGAATATTTTGTAGACATTCTACAACAACACTACGAAAAAGAAACTTGCTTACTGGAAAAGCATTGAAGAAACTGAATTGATTTAAAATGGAACGACTAAGGAAATTAAATGCATTTTCGACGTATAAAACGTAGTCTTATTCTGTCAAGCCGAGACATTGTCTCCCAAGCTCTTTAATTTGTTTCCGTATCAGGTAACAGTTAATATATTGGCACCTTCCGTACCTTCAACAACACTCACAATCTTTAAATACCCGTTATTAATAATTGATGTTGGATAAGACCCCAATAGCACCCCCACTTGAGGGTGTGAATGGAGGAAAGTAGTGACATGCAAACACAGTTCTTTAAAGCCTCGAATAATTTAAACCAGATGTGTTAAAAATATTACTCACTATACGGAAATTAGGGGTGGGATGGCCTAAAATGCAAAAAGTGTAAGCAAGCTGTACTGGTTTCGAATTCGTAGTATTCGGAGTTTATGGTCTGGTCGATGAAAGTCCTAATGACATTTTACTCCTAGGGATGAGGTGGCAGTAAGATTGGTTGACACGCACAGCTTAACCCTGGCGTGCTTGGAAGAATGTCAGTTAAACTTGGTACGAATGCGAGTCATCTGGGGAACATACTGGAGCGGGTCTGGGAAGGGGCGTGGGGAGAAGGGGGCAATAACGTCCGCTAGAGGTTGAGGATGGGTAGGGCAAAAGGGTAACTTGTTAAAATTAGTGGCAACCCCCGATATTAGTGTCGTATATACAGGGTCTTACAAAAAGGTACGGCCAAACTTTCAGGAAACATTCTTCACACACAAAGAAAGAAAATATGTTATGTGGACATGTGTCAGGAAACGCTTACTTTCCATGTTAGAGCTCATTTTATTACTTCTCTTCAAATCACATTAATCATGGAATGGAAACACAGAGCATCAGAACGTACCAGCGTGACTTCAGACACTTTGTTACAGGAAATGTTCAAAAGTCCTCCGTTAGTGACGCTACATGCATCTACCCTCCGTGGCATGGAATCCCCGATGCACTGATGCAGCCCTGGAGAATGGCGTATTGTATCACATCCGTCCACAATACGAGTACGAAGAGTCTCTACATTTGGTACCGGGGTTGCGTAGACAAGAGCTTTCAAATGCCCCCATAAATGAAAGTCAAGAGGGTTGAGGTCAGGAGAGCTTGGAGGCCATGAAATTGGTCCGCCTCTACCAATCCATCGGTCACTGAATCTGTTGTTGAGAAGCGTACGACCACTTCGACTGAAATGTGCAGGAGCTCCATTGCGCATGAACCACATGTTGTGTCGTACTTGTAAAGGCACATGTTCTAGCAGCACAGGTAGAGTATCCCGTATGAAATCATGATAACGTGCTCCTTTGAGCGTAGGTGGAAGAACATGGGGCCGAATCAAGATATCACCAACAATGCCTGCCCAAACGTTCACAGAAAATCTGTGTTGATGACGTGATTGCACAATTGCGTGCAGATTCTCATCAGCCCACACATGTTGATTGTGAAAATTTACAATTTGATCACGTTGGAATGAAGCCCTATCCGTAAAGAGAACATTTGCACTGAAATGAGGATTGACACATTGTTGGATGAACCGTTCGCAGAAGTGTACCCGTGGAGGCCAATCAGCTGCTGATAGTACCTGCATACGCTGTACATGGTGCGGAAACAACTGGTTCTCCCGTAGCACTCTCCATACAGTGACGTAGTCAACGTTACCTTGTACAGCAACAACTTCTCTGACGCTGACATTAGGGTTATCGTCAATTGCACGAAGAATTGCCTCGTCCATTGCAGGTGTCCTCGTCGTTCTAGGTCTTCCCCAGTCGCGAATCATAGGCTGGAATGTTCCGTGCTACCTAAGTCGCCGATCAATTGCTTCGAACGTCTTCCTGTCGGGACACCTTCGTTCTGGAAATCTGCCTCGATGCAAACGTACCGCGCCACGGCTATTGCCCCGTGCTAATCCATACATCAAATGGGCATCTGCCAACTCCGCATTTGTAAACATTGCACTGACTGCAAAACCACATCGTGATGAACACTAACCTTTTGATGCTACGTACTGATGTGCTTGATGCTAGTACTGTAGAGCAATGAGTCGCATGTCAACACAAGCATCGAAGTCAACATTATCTTCCTTCAATTGTGCCAACTGACGGTGAATCGAGGAAGTACAGTACATACCGACGAAACTAAAATGAGCTCTAACATGGAAATTAAGCGTTTCCGGACACATGTCCACATAACATCTTTTCTTTATTTGCGTGTGAGGAATGTTTGCTGAAAGTTTGGCCGTATCTTTTTGTAACACCTTGTATAGTTCAAGGTTGACTGATAACAGTTCCATTGGGTCTAGAATTAACGTGACATAAAAATGGTCGACAACGACTACTGTTAGTGTCGAATTCACTGTATTCGAGGTTACTACGCTGAATGGTAATAGTACTGATTCCAAAATTTATCTATAGGGAGGGGTGTAGGAGTGGGATGGGACGGGGTAACATCTAAAGTATGAGTGTGGAATATGTGTCATAATTTTAACCATTTTTGGTACACGTAAGAGTACTACAGCTTTCTATAGAAGAAGTAGCTGTGCAGAAGATTTTAGTGAGAAGGAGAGAAGGCAACGTTTAACGTTCCGTCGATGACGAGGTCATTAGAGAACAAGCTGGGATAAGGATAACTGGGAAAGGAAATCGGCTGTATCCTTTTCAACAGAACTAAACTGGCATTTGCCTTAATCGGAAAATCTATATCTTGACGGCAGGACGAGGATTTGAGCAGGTGTCACCCCGAATACGAGTCCAGTGCCTTACATTTTAGGCACAGTCGTTGCACTTCTGTGTGGAGACTTCGAATGGTGAGAATTTCTCATTTATAACATTTCACATCGAAGACCACCGAATGGAGGTAGAAAATATTTGTATTTTGACAGTACAAAACGCCCTAACTACAACCGAGTTAAAGAGAGAGTCGAAAAGATGACCTTGCACTTCGTATCCTCCATGCCCCCTACTCCAGTGCCCCACCTCTCACTGCAGCAGATTTAGTTAACACTAAAGAAGAATACTAAACTCTTATGTTTTCACAATTTGTGTCAAAATTGTGTCACGAAGGGTCCTTTGGTCTTCCAAGCCCGTCTCTGAGGGCTCTGCTCTTCTAACTGATCGAACATAGTGTGCCTTTCAAATTATCTCGGATCCTCCAGTTTTCGGAAATTGTAAGGTATCCAAACTACAGCCAACTCAGCACAATGCTGCAAATGCCTTACACTTACATCAATAACGGACTGCATCTGCTCCATAGAGAAGCCCTCGTCCCCAAAGTAGAACTGCTCCAGCTGTTCCGCCGCGCGAGTCCGCTGTTCCTCCGTGGGCAGCGGCAGCTGAGGAGCGATCATTGCCGTGAAGTTCTCCTTCATGTCGGCGACTCCCGCCTCCGTCAGCAGTTTGGAGTCTGCAATAAAAATGTAGGCTTCCAGTAACAGTCAGCTTTGCTGTGAATGATGGCGCTGATGTGGGTGCGTCACGAAATGTCCGCTATCAGAGGGGCGAGGGGCACGATAAGAGGAAAGTGCCTTGTGCGCATGCGCATCGTGAGTAGCCAAGTCCCAGCGGTAAACATTGTCAGCATGGGCAATACTGAGAGAGAAGCTAGTTTCGCTCGAAACGTGTACTTGCCCGGTACATCTGTCGACCGCTGTGGAATTTCGTAGTCGTGTCGAGTTTTACAGAAGTAAGGTGTGCGAGAGGACTCCAGGAAATCGCGACATGTACGGAAATAGGCCGAAAAATATTTATGACAAACAAGAATATAATTATCATCGCCACTCTTTTTCCCTTGCAGAAATTTGAGCTTTATTTTTAGGGTCCTGCCTCACATTCGGAAATTTCTATGTATTTTTTTTTAAGCCAAATATTTGTGACAAACAAGTCTACAAATGTCACTGCTACTCACTTCACTTGAAGTAATTTGATATTTCGCCTTGTAGTTAGAATCAAATCACAAATTGAGCGAAAGTACCCTTGGCAGAGCGCTGTAATATACAGGGTGGCCCATTGGTAGTGACCGGGCCAAATATCTCACGAAATAAGCATCAAACGAAAAAACTACAAAGAACGAAACTCGTCTAGCTGGAAGGGGGAAACCAGATGGCGCTATGATTGCCCTTCTAGATGGCGCTGCCATAGGTCAAACGGATATCAACTGCGTTTCTTTAAATAGGAACCCCCATTTTTATTACATTTTCGTGTAGTACTTAAAGAAATATGAATGTTCTAGTTGGACCACTTTTCTCGCTTTGTGATAGATGGCGCTGTAATAGTCACGTGGTATCACGTAACATTCCGCCAGTGCGGACAGTGTGTGCTTCGTGATACATTACCCGTGTTAAAATGGACCGTTTACCAATTGCGGAAAAGGTCGATATCGTGTTGATGTATGGCTATTGTGATCAACGGGCGTGTGCTACGTATGCTGGTCGGTATCCTGGACTACATCATCCAAGTGTCTGGACCGTTCGCCGGATAGTTACGTTATTCAAGGAAACAGGAAGTGTTCAGCCACATGTGAAACGTCAACCACGACCTGCAACAAATGATGATGCCCAAGTAGGTTGATTTAGCTGGTGTCGCGGCTATACGGACGAATGTCGTGTACAGTTCTGCCATTGGGCACAAGAGAAATTACGGGACGATGACAGATTTTTTGCACGCGTTCTATTTAGCGACGAAGCGTCATTCACCAACAGCGTTAACGTAAACCGACATAATATGCACTATGGGGCAATGGAAAATCCGCGGTGGCTGCGACAAGTGGAACATCAGCGACCTTGGCGGGTTAATGTATGGTGCGGCATTATGGGAGGAAGAATAATTGGCCCCCATTTTATCGATGGCAATCTAAATGGTGCAATGTATGCTGATTCCCTACGTAATGTTCTACCGATGTTATTACAAGATGTTTCACTGCATGACAGAATGGCGATGTACTTCCAACATGATGGATGTATGGCACATAGCTCGCGTCGGTTGAAGCGGTATTGAACAGCATATTTCATGGCAGGTGGATTGGTCGTCGAAGCGCCGTACCATGGCCCGCATGTTTACCGGATCTGACGTCACCGGATTTCTTTCTGTGGGGAAAGTTGAGGGATATTTGCTATCGTGATCCACCGACAACGCCTGACAACGTGCGACAGCGCATTGTCAATGCACGTGCGAACATTACGGAAGGCGAACTGCTCGCTGTTGAGAGGAATGTCGTTACACGTATTGCCAAATGCATTGAGGTTGACGGACATCATTTTGAGAATTCATTGCATTACTGGGGTATTTACACATAATCACGCTGTAACAGCATGCGTTCTCAGAAATGATAAGTTCACAAATGTACATGTATCACATTGGAACAACCGAAATAAAATGTTCAAACGTACCTACGTTCTGTATTTTAATTTAAAAGACCTACCTGTTACCAACTGTTCGTCTAAAATTGTGAGCCATATGTTTGTGACTATTACAGCGCCATCTATCACAAAGCGAAAAAAGTGGTCGAACTAAAACATTCATATTTCTTTACGTACTACACGAATATGTAATAAAAATGGGGGTTCCTATTTAAAAAAAAAAACGCAGTTGATATCCGTTTGATCTATGGCAGAGCCATCTAGCGGGCCAACCGTAGCGCCATCTGGTTTCCCCCTTCAGGCTAGACAAGTTTCGTTCTTTGAAGTTTTTTCGTTTGACGCTTATTTCGTGAGATATTTTGCCCGGTCACGATCAATGGACCACCCTGTGTAAATAACCTCAAATGTTGCAGAACGTACTATTACATTAATAAGAAAGTATTTTTTGAGAACATTTCTGGTGGGGAACAGCGGTCTGGCAAAGAGTACTTTAAAAATGGAAAGTACTGAAAAACAGGAGTTGACAGATTTTCTTACGTACTTCCAAGTATGACTAATCCTTCCCCGGAGGTGACGCCCAGCATGATGGGTACTCGGTTGTAGCTGCCGGCTCTCAGCCTGTCCGCTGGAGGCTCGACGATCACCGCAGAGTCCGAGGGCGGCTCCACGACGGGCAGGAAAGCCAGCGGCAGGGGACAGCGCTTCTCCTGTGAAATGGGCGCAGAGGCAGTCAGGATTACAGAAGATATTGGCTACTCGTTACAGTAAATCACTTCGTCACAAGCGTGTGGAAGATATCACCTGGAACATAAACTTTCTAAAATAATGTGAAAGAAACAGGCGTAGGAGGTGGTATGTTAGTGTGAGAAGCTATTCTACAAGTCCAATAAAGAAATACCTTTTCAGCAGCGTCGCTATTTGTTCATCAGTTCTTACGTGTTGCTGTATTCAGACTTCATGATATTTACACAACTATGCCTAGAGACATTTGACAGATTTTAATCAACATCTGACAGCTCTGCAGATGATGAAGAAATTGATGAAATTTATGATGAGATAAAAGAAATTATCAGGTAGTGAAGGGAGATGAAAATTTAATAGTCATGGGTGACTGGAATTCGAGAGTAGGAAAAGGGAGAGAAGGAAACATAGTAGGTCAATATGGATTGGGGGTAAGAAATGAGACAGCAAAGGACTTGAAAGAGTAGTTGAATGGAATCTATAGTGTCTTGAAAGGAGGATATAAGACGAACATGAACAAAAGCATAACGAGGGTAAGGGAATGTAGTCAAATTAAGTCGGGTGATGCTGAGGGAATTAGATTAGCAAATGAGGCACTTAAAGTAGTAAAGGAGTTTTGCTATTTGGGGAGTAAAATAACTGATGATGGTCGAAGTAGGGAGGATATAAAATGTAGACTGGCAATGGCAAGAAAAGCGTTTCTGAAGAAGAGAAATTTGTTAACATTGAGTATAGATTTAAGTGTCAGGAACTTGTTCCTGAAAGTATTTGTATAGAGTGTAGCCATGTATGAAAGTGAAACATGGACGATAAATAGTTTGGACAAGAAGAGAATAGAAGCTTTCGAAATGTGGTGCTGCAGAAGAATGCTGAAGATTAGATGGGTAGATCACATAACTAATGAGGAGGTATTGAATAGAATTGGAGAGAAGAGGAGTTTGTGGCACAACTTGACTAGAAGACGGGATCGGTTGGTAGGACATGTCCTGAGGCATCAAGGGATCACCAATTTAGTATTGGAGGGCAGCGTGGAGGGTAAGAATCGTAGAGGGAGACCAAGAGATGAATACACTAAGCAGATACAGAAGGATGTAGGTTGCAGTAGGTACCGGGAGATGAAGAAGCTTGCCCAGGGTAGAGTATCATGGAGAGCTGCATCAAACCAGTCTCAGGACTGAAGACCATAACAACTACAACAACTGACAGATTTATAATAATACCTACGAAAAATAAGTCAACGTGATCCAAGGCGCATTCGAACAAGAAAATATACTCCATTGTATGTGAACGGAGTATAAAAAGTGTTGTTCACGATGTATTGATATTCAAGGAAGTGTGTGCGAGATGGGTTGCAAAACATTTGACATCAGGAATGAAAGAAAGGTGCATAGATGTGTACCGGGAGACCTGAAGTTCGTCTGCTTGCTGCCCTCCTCTCCTTCCTCCACCCTCTGTCTTTTCCGGATCTGGCTTCTTCAGATTATCACATTTTTGATCCCCTGAAAGAAGCTATTAGTGGCGCAAGGTTCGCTGATGATGAGGAAGTCCTGGTGGCAATGCATAACTGTTTATGCAAACGTATAAATCCACATGCAATTGAGAATGTTGTCTAGCGTTGGCATAACTTGAGGAGGCTATTTTTTTTTTTTTTTTTTGGATGATCCCTGTATTTCTTTGGGAAAATGGTATACATTTTCTGCACTAGTAACTTACGAATTCCGTGAGGGCGATAGTGTCATCCCTGGCTAGGTCGGACGCGTTGGCGACGCGAAGGAAGGCAGACAGTCGCGTGTCGTCGTCGTCAGTGTGGTTATCGCCCTGCGTCTGGAAGCCGAGCGCCTCTCCCATGCGGTAAGCCCTCTCGCGCGGCTTGTCCGTCAGCGCCCAAGGGGCTGTTGCCACCCCACTCTCCATAATCACTTCGCTGAAGAGCCCTGCCGATAAATTTGACTTTTACCTTCAAATACGAATCACTCCCACATTGACAGAATTTACAGTTAAATTAGTACCCTATTGTGGTGCACTAAGTGTGTAGAAACTTTGTAAGAAATGAATTCACACATATTATATAAACGGATGTATGTATGTTTGTATGTTCCGTATCTCCTCCTAAACCAATGGATCGATTTCAACTAAACTTGGTAAATATATCCATTACTATCAGGCAACCATCACTGTGGTGGTAAGAACCATCAACCTTTCATCGCTCAGGAAATATGACGCCATAAACAATGAGATGCGTGATAATCTACCGCATCTTGGATGAGTTTTATATTTATTACTTCGTAGTTACTAATTCTATTTCCATGAAAATTCACAGGCTGTACCCACACGTGCCACTAAATGCACGTACAAAATTATATAATGGTACCCCAAATAATTCAGGAAATACGATGTCATAAACACTGAGATGCGTGAAAAAATGCCGCATCATACATGAAGTTTTAATACATTTGTTCTCTACTATTTAGTCACTCCTACAGTCGAGTTAACAGAAGAAAATCGGCGACACCAAGCAGCGCTTTTTGACAGCTTTCATCTGCTAAGCGCGAACGGGCGGAAACAGTAGCCGTCTATACGGCTTGAAGAGGGAGCCATAGAGATTTTTACAAAATCGCGTTGCAGACAAGCGAAGCAGCTGCCCCCAGAGGACATAAACTCTACACTACAACCACAGTTCATTTTTTGTTTTCGTCTCGCATAGAGAACTGGTCACATGAATTCCCGAGCAATGCCGGAATTTTCTACTTTTTTTTTCTTTTTTTTCTTTTGGTCATCAGTCTACTGACTGGTTTGATCGCGACCCGCCACGAATTCCTTTCCTGTGCTAACCTCTTCATCTCAGAGTAGCACTTGCAACCTACGTCCTCAATTATTTGCTTGACGTATTCCAATCTCTGTCTTCCTCTACAGTTTTTGCTCTCTACAGCTCCCTCTAGTACCATGGAAGTCATTCCCTCATGTCTTAGCAGATGTCCTATCATCCTGTCCCTTCTCTTTATCAGTGTTTTCCACATATTCCTTTCCTCATTCCTTACCTTATCAGTCCACCTAATTTTCAACATTCGTCTATAGCACCACATCTCAAATGCTTCGATTCTCTTGTCAACTAGTAATTCTATAAGCACACAGATACCTGCCGTCCCATTGCGAACTATCTTCCAGATTCGCTACTCTTGGGACATCATGTTAGAGTGTAATGTCCTGCCGACACACAAATACAGACGGAGCAGAAGCCTGCGACGCATTGATAGTTTAAAAGTCTGTCAGATATGTGTGAAAACTGTCTACCAGGACCATTTTGAATACCAATCAGTGTTCATTATACATGGCGTTTCAAGGTCTGTGACTAATGTCTGGCTAAAAGGTCACGTCAGTAGGAACACCTTTTGTTAGAAACACTTCCTTGGAAATTTAGGCAACCTTTAGTACTCGCCGGCAATGGGACGACAAGATATCACCGAACTAGCATGGTATAAAAATGGGTGTGTCTAAGAGGAGAAAGATATTTTAGAAACGAAACTGAAACTTCGGTTTTACGTGGCCTACCGCCTTTCACGAGGAGCAGATGACTGGATAAAAGGCAACACAGAGCATACGAAAGCCTCAGGGTGCTTACGTCCTGCAGGCTTCTGTTTGTAACGAAAGTTATTCCTCAGGACGTGACCTATCACCATTAGAAGTTGTCGCAAGAACTCTGAAACGCCCTGTATAGACGTGTTAACTTTGAGACGCCACAACTTGTGCGAATGTGTAGTAGATGTCACTACTTGATAGTCGTTCTAGCTCATCGTTTCGTCACTCGTAATATACTAATAACAGTCATTATAAGTTAACGGTCACTTAAGGTAGTGGTCCTTATTGATGGCAGCCGTCCCGGCAATCTCCAGACGTGAATTCGGCTGGTAATGGAAAGCCTTAATCAGAATGATGAGATACGGGTTGGACTCCTCTAATCCTGGACGGTTGTGACGTCCACATTTGTAGCCATTTTATTTAGCACAGCAACTCGTTTCAAGTCGTCGGAGGTCGTCCTTAATTTGAATGCCGGGTATGTGAAGTTTGCGTTGGTGCGCCGTATCTTACGCAGCTACGGTGCTCACTACATAGCTTGATCCTAGCACCTCATTTGTGTGACTAATTTGGTATTAAGATTTTTGCATTCTTCTGAAGAAGCTTATCTGTAATCAAACTATTCCAGATGGAAGTATATAATTGGTGCTGTTTCCCATGGGTGTTGAGAAGTCGAAACGGAAATGCTATGTCATGAGACACTTAAATTATTTTGCACTTTTTGTTGGGTGCTTTCATTATTCCACTACTTTAATGCAACTCCAGTGCTGCTACATAGAATATATACTTACACAGGTCAACGTTTAAAAAGTTCTAATAGTAAGAACTACGTATATGAAGATCAGAGAAGATGCGAGTATTATTATTGATTTGCTTATTTAACCGAAGAAGGCAGACTTCGGAATCCTACAAATAACATATTGTGATATTTGTATCATCAGCATCTTAATTAAATCGAATAAGTACAATCAAAAAGGGAAAGTTTTCTAATATTAGCCATAAGTATCAAAAATTTTCCTGCGTTTAAATACACCGATGGAAAAAATCCGCAACACCAAAAATAATTATGTAGAGTACCGAAATTTCGGGGCTACATTTGTTTAGGCGACATATTTAAGTTGTTAACATTGAAAGAATACAGGTTAATACAAGTGCGAGATAAGGCACTGCAAATATGAAATGCTGGTACATTAATAACCTGTGTAACGTGCATGCGTTGTGTTATACAGGAGCCGGTTATCAGTTTGTGAGATGGAGTTCCATGCCTGTTGCACTTGGCCCGTCAATGCAGGGACGTTTGTTGCTGTATGTAGGTGACGCTGGAGTTGTCGTCCACGTCCCGTATGTGCTTGATTGGAGATAGTTCTGGTGATCGAGCGGGCCAAGGCTATATGTCGGCACTCTAGATCATGTTGGTTTACAACAGCTTTATGCGGTCGAGTGTTACTCTGTTGCAAAACACCCTCTGGAATAATGTTCATGAATGGCAGCACAACAGGTCGAAACACCAGACTGACGCACAAATTTGCAGTCAGGGTGCGTGGGATAACCTCGACAGAGTCCCTACTGTCGTACTAAACTGAACCCCAGACCACAACTCCAGGTGTTGGTCCAGTGTGCCTAGCACACAGACAGGTTGGTTGCAGGCCCTCAACTGGCTTCTCCCGACCGACACAAGGCCATCACTGGCACCGAAGCAGAACAAGCTTTCATCAGAAAACACAACAGATCTCCACCCCGCCCTCCAATGGTCTCTCGCTTGACACATCTGAAGTCACATGTGGCTGTGGTTTGGGGTCAGTGGAGTGCACGCTACAGGGCGTCTGGCTCGGAGCTGTCCTTGAGTAACCGATTTGTAACATTTTTCTGTGTCACTGTGGTGCCAACTTCTGCACAAATTGCTCTTGGAGATGCAGTAAAATGCGACAGAGCCATACGCCAGACACGATAGTCTTCCTACTGGTAGTTCCTCGTGACCGTCCGGAGTTCGGTCTTCTTCCGATCGTACATTCTCGAGACCAAGCAACCATCCACCGCTAACGTGAGTCATGAGAGTGAAGTGGTATAGATGTTGCAGTCGTTTGAATTGAATCACCACAGTAAGATGAGATGATGTAGAGACGCGACAGAACAGCGCAGAGGAACATTCGTATTTGGACTTGCCGATAACCTCAACCTGAATGAAGTTGCCCGATTTGTAGATGTATCAACGCGGACTGTCGAACGTGTCTACACAGTGTGATGTATCATTCACAGACGCACCGTAAGATCAGTGCCCATAAAAGCTACTAACCGACAGAAAGTGTAGGCGAACGTCACGCTTTGCAAATGACAAACGGTTTAATCTGCTATTGTCAGTGAATGTAGGTTCATATCAACCAGATTCCGAATGAACATGACTGGTAGTGTCATAGTAAGAACTAAGACATGATACGAGTGCTATTCAGAAAGTAAGGTCCAATCGGTCACGAAATGGAAACTACAGTGAAAATCCGATTAAGCTTTTGGCAGATGCATTGGGCAGTGTGTCTAGTGTGCCTGTTGATCACGTCACGTAGCTCTTTTTGTTTCTGAGCACACAGTGAGCACGCAGGAATGCCTAGAACTACAGTGTCTCCCACCAGGTATAGGTGCCCACTGTGAGGTTTCGCCTGATTTCATGCAGCCCCACATAACATACGAGGTGCTTTCAAGTTCTAAGGCCTCCGAATCTTTTTTTCCAATTAACTACTCACCCGAAATCGATGAAACTGGCGTTACTTTTCGACGTAATCGCCCTGCAGACGTACACATTTTTCACAACGCTGACGCCATGATTCCATGGCAGCGGCGAAGGCTTCTTTAGGAGTCTGTTTTGACCACTGGAAAATCGCTGAGGCAATAGCAGCACGGCTGGTGAAGTGCGGCCACGGAGAGTGTCTTTCATTGTTGGAAAAAGCCAAAAGTCACTAGGAGCCAGGTCAGGTGAGTAGGGAGCATGAGGAATCACTTCAAAGTTGTTATCACGAAGAAACTGTTGCGTAACGTCAGCTCGATGTGCGGGTGTGTGGTCTTGGTGAAACAGCACACGCGCAGCCCTTCCCGGACGTTTTTGTTGCAGTGCAGGAAGGAATTTGTTCTTCAAAACATTTTCGTAGGATGCACCTGTTACCGTAGTGCCCTTTGGAATGCAATGGGTAAGGATTACGCCCTCGCTGTCCCAGAACATGGACACCATAATTTTTTCAGCACTGGCGGTTACCCGAAATTTTTTTGGTGGTGGTGAATCTGTGTGCTTCTATTGAGCTGACTGGCCCTTTGTTTCTGGACTGAAAAATGGCATCCACGTCTCATCCATTGTCACAACCAATGAAAAGAAAGTCCCATTCATGCTGTCGTTGCGCGTCACCATTGCTTGGCAACATGCCACATGGGCAGCCATGTGGTCATAGGTCAGCATTCGTGGCACCCACCTGGATGACACTTTTCGCATTTTCAGGTCGTCATGCAGGATTGTGTGCACAGAATCCACAGAAATGCCAACTCTGGAGGCGATCTGTTCAACAGTCATTTGGCAATCCCCTAATAGAATTCTCTCCACTTTCTCGATCATGTCGTCAGACCGGCTTGTGTGAGCCCGAGGTTGTTTCGGTTTGTTGTCACACGATGTTCTGCCTTCATTAAACTGTCGCACCCACGAACACACTTTCGACACATCCATAACTCCATCACCACATGTCTCCTTCAACTGTCGATGAATTTCAATTGGTTTCACACCACGCAAATTCAGAAAACGAATGATTGCACGCTGTTCAAGTAAGGAAAACGTTGCCATTTTAAGTATTTAAAACAGTTCTCATTCTCGCCGCTGGCGGTAAAATTCCATCTGCCGTATGGTGCTGCCATCTCTGGGACGTATTGACAATGAACGCGGCCTCATTTTAAAACAATACGCATGTTTCTATCTCTTTCCAGTCTGGAGAAAAAAATCGGAGGCCTTAGAACTTGAATGCACTTCGTATGTCTCATGAGTTTCCTTCTGCACGAAAAATCTCGGCTGAATACTGCAGGGGCAACGAATACACCCCTGCAGCGTTTTCGATGGGAAGTATTTGATCACCCTCCACACAGCCCAGATTTGGCTCCCTCTGATATTCATCTCTGCTCACATGAACCACCGGCTATGAAGACATCATTTTGGCACAGACAACGAACGGTAGACCAGCGTAGAGAAGTAGTGAAAAGCGCAGCAGCTGCTGTCTATGACGAAGGTATTGGGAAGCTGGTACAAGGCTACAACAAATGTCTAAGTCGGAACAGCGACTAAGTTGAGAATTAGCTGGTAGATGTAGTAAACTGTGGTTTCCGTTTCGCGACTAATCGGACGTTACTTTACGAATAGTCCTCGTACTACGACAGTTATAAGCCTCCATAGGTTCACTTTGTATCAGATGTGCTGACTTTGATGTACAATACCTGGAACAGAAAAAGCGAAAACATCGGACAGGAAATTGAGAGGAATACCTAAAAAGCTATAGAAAGTGCAGAATGATGTACTTCATAACAGTGGATTAAACAGAACACGGTCAGGAAAGAAAGACCGATTTCTTTCATTCAAGCACTCATCATGAACATAAGTGAGCTAGCAAAAACGATACTTACACAAACGTAGGAGCTCAAATAAAAATGAAGAAAGCTGGTAACAGAACAAGGTGCACTGGATAGCGAGGATTTCAAACAGATAACCGACGACACGAGTTCTGTTCACCAGCAGCCACCGACAGAAGAGAAGAAGAACAGTGTGTACCTGGGGAAGAAGGATGCATAGCAAAGATACGAAAAGATGGTGGAAAACGGAAAGAAACTAGAGTGGAGAGGAGAGGAGAGGAGAGGAGAGGAGAGGAGAGGAGAGGAGAGGAGAGGAGAGATGAATTTCTCGCTTTCGTGCTTTTTAGTCTTTCAGTTAATAAATTATCATGCTTGGTTTATGGCGTGAGAGAAACTCACCCTTGGTCACCGGCGAGAGGAAGAGATGTGATGTGGAGCCAGCTCCTGCACTTCCCCCAAAGATGGCGACCTTGCTGGGATCTCCACCGAAGGCCGCGATGTTTCTCTGCACCCACTGCAGCGCCAGCACCTGGTCTTTGAGCCCCGCATTGCCCGGGATGTCGTCGTTCATCAGGCTCAGGAAGCCTGCCACACGACGACAACTTAAGCAGATATTCTCTCTTTCAGCAAACAAATTATTACACATCATTCCTTCCCACAGAGTTTCTAATTTTTCCGCTGTGTAACAAAATATTCAGCTTAAAAGATAGTAGACTACAGAAAACTAACCGTAGCTATCTTTTTAAACATGTGTCGTAGAAAAAGTACAGCTTTTGGTGATACAGAAGTTGTGCAGGGTTACTGAGAACTCATCTGGCTATCTATTTTGTGGTACTGAATACAATTAATTTAATGATTTCATTACAATAATAAATGCCAAGGGTTTTTGACTTTTACTTAATGCACATACAGCCGACAAAACAAAAGGAAGGAAAAATGGCTAAATTCTGCACCGGGCATTCTCGGAATGTGCAACCGCGTCACGGGTTGTGACAATGCCTTCACCCCACAATGCCCATGTTGGGCTGGAGCAGCAACATATTATCACACCAGTGGGACGTAATATACACACTATTGGAAATGATTACCACTTTAATACAGCACAATTAATGATAGGGTGTAGACAGTGATCAAGAAATACATAGTGATTTGACCAGCAACGCTAGATGTGAGCCACATGAGGTCTGAGTCCCAATGTGCAAGTAGCTGATGGTCAAAGTGCCTTGTCGTCACTCGCTGAATCAATTTGGCTGTGTCTTCTGGTCAGTATTTCTTTATGTCCGTATCGTCATAGGTCGTAGCGGCTTTTCTGTGACAGCTTCTTTTGTCGTGATGACTACAACTCTTGTGCATATTATCTGTAGTTTTTATGAGATCTACTGTAGTACTAGCTAACAAAAACTGTATCATGTAGCTTTAAAAACAAGTCATTCAAGTTATTTTAAGGTAATTTGTTTTATAGATTTGTAGCAAAATTTTATCTTTCACATAGCATGTATTACAGATGTAAGAGAGAGTAACTAATCCAATCAACAATCATTCAGCTCTTTGGCACGAGAATAAAACTTATATATATATATATTGTTGTGGTCTTCAGTCCTGAGACTGGTTTGATGCAGCTCTCCATGTTACTCTATCCTGTGCAAACTTCTTCATCTCCCAGTACTTACTGCAACCTACACCTTCTGAATCTGCTTAGTGTATTCATCTCTTGGTCTCCCTCTCCCTCTACGATTTTTTACCCTCTACGCTGCCCTCCAATGCTAAATTTGTGATCCCTTGATGCCTCAGAACATGCCCTACCAACCGGTCCCTCCTTCTAGTCAAGTTATGCCACAAACTCCTCTTCTCCCCTATTCTATTCAATATCTCCTCATTAGTTACGTATCTACCCATCTAATCTTCAGCATTCTTCTGTAGCACCGCATTTTGAAATCTTCTATTCTCTTCTTGTCCAAACTATCTATCGTCCAAGTTTCACTTCCATACATGGCTACACTCCATACAAATACTTTCAGAAACGACTTCCTGACACTTAAATCTATACTCGGTGTTAACAAATTTCTCTTCTTCAGAAACGCTTTCCTTGCCATTGCCAGTCTACATTTTATATCCTCTCTACTTCGATCATCGTCAGTTATTATGCTCCCCAAATAGCAAAACTCCTTTACTACTTTAAGTGTCTCATTTCCTAATTACCCGACTTATTTCGACTACATTCCATTATTCTCATTTTGCTTTTGTTGATGTTCGTCTTATATCTTCCTTTCAAGACACTGTCCATTCCGTTCAGCTGCTCTTCCAGGTCCTTTGCTGTCTCTGACAGAATTACAACGTCATAGCCCCATACAGATTCCTAACCCCTTCAGATAGTCCTGAAAACCTGTATAATTTAAAACGTAAACGTGGGGTGCATGCAGTACCCATTTGATGCTTGAGTAGTTTAACTCCTTCCTTTTACCTGCTGCATGGTTTGGTTCCTCCTCGGCAAAGTATCTTGCCTGTTCGGTCACTGACGCCTTTGACTAAAGGTAAGCGCACCACTGGGAGCCGTTCTTTTAATTTCATTTTTCTGCATCTGGAACCTCCTGAACTTAGCAGTTATTATTGTTTTATTGTCGTATCCATTGTATGTTGTTGTTGTTGTTGTTGTTGTTGTTGTGGCCTTCAGTCCTGAGACTGGTTTGATGCAGCTCTCCATGCTACTCTATTCTGTGCAAGCTTCTTCATCTAACTTTCTGAATCTGCTGAGTGTTTTCATCTCTTGGTCTCCCTCTACGATTTTTACCCTCCATGCTGCCCTCCAATACTAAACTGGTGATACCTTGATGCCTCAGAACATGTCCTACCAACCGATCCCTTCTTCTGATCCAGTTGTGCCACAAACTCCTCTTCTCCCCAATTCTATTCAGTACCTGCTCATTAGTTATCTGATCTACCCATCTAATCTTCAGCATTCTTCTGAAGCACCACATTTCGAAAGCTTCTATTCTCTTCTTGTCCAAACTATTTATTGTCCATGTTTCACTTCCATACATGGCTACACTCCATACAAATACTTTCAGAAACGAGTTCCTGACACTTAAATCTATACTCGATGTTAACAAATTCCTCTTGCCTTTTTATTCAGGGAACACAAAAATTCACTATCACTCACATTTTCACAAACAGTCAGATCCAAGTTCAGTTTCTATAGAAAAAGTTTTGTCTGCAAAACTGTTCACAGAATTAGCAGACACAACGGGAAAGAGATGAAACAGAAAAATCATTACGATGGAATTGAGTAAGATGGAATAAATCTTTAACGATGAGCTCATAAATTTTGGTCTCGAAGTAAAATTTGCTGATCTGCTGGAAAAATAAGTTCAACTGCTCAGCGCAATGGGTCTGAATAAGACGTTTAAATTCTGACAGATAATATTCATTAATATGATGTCCAGTGATTCGCAAGAGATAAGCAGCCCTGAAACTGCACGAGCTTCCAATTAGTAGGACAAGCGTAGAATATGGTTTTTCACAGAAAATTATGATTCGTTTGTCCCTAATTTTCGAGGAAAATGGAACTCATTAACTTCGATGGTATGCGGGTACGAAACTGCGGATGCCAGATGACAGAATTCAATAGGCTTCGCCTTACTGCAATTAGAATTTAATTTCAGAAAAGGCCTATTTACTCGCATGTTTTGGTGGCACTGTTTTTAATTTATCAAAATGATACTATAATTACTGGAAGCGATGTTTACTATAGCGGAAAGGTGCCTATTGTGGAAGTGTTCGCTAATGTAGACAACTAGGTTCTGACTAAAGTAAGAACTCAACTCTATTGGGAAGTATCAGAACTTAGTTCTCACAACGCCTGAGGCCTAGTGTAGTGGCAATAAGACCATTATGGAACTGGACATTGTCGACAATCCTTGATTTTAAAAGTGTCGAATGCCACGTTTTTTGAATTTATTTGCTTGTAGGGCTTTAACATCTGAAACTGAGTAGCTATTGGAACCATATTCACGTGGTTATATTCTGCACAATATTTCATACGCTATAATTACCCTCCAAAACGCGCAGCATAACTATGAGGCTAGCTAGGTTCCTAGTACTAGTGGCTTACTCCTAACATGAGATACCACGGGCATCCTAATACGCGACAGTATCGCTTATTTGGACGTCCTGTGCCGAATTTGGATAACTTCAGCTGCCCCAGTAGCCGGATTCAGCTTCTTATTTTTACTAAGTGCTTTGACACTTTTGTGAATGTCGTGAACTCATCTGGTGATGACCATGTAGGGCTAATACTTGACGTACATCATGTCTCATTTGTGTGATAGACAAAGCACGAGGAAACCATGTCCTCATCATCTGTTTGTCACTCCATTCCATGCATAAAATGCAGCCTCTTGTGTGGACTTGATGTAACCGGTTAAAATGTATTATCCCCAAGAAATAGAAACTTGGTTAACAAATTATCCAGATCCAGTAGTAACCTCATTTTGGATTATGAGGTAATTTGGAACTGCCTACTTGTAAGAATGGAAAGCGCTATAAACGGCTTCTGAAAACTGGACTCTTAGAGACAATAACTCTGCAATAGACCAGGAATTTGATGTACAAGACTCATATAGTGGAGTAAATGTGAGACTAGATGGTATCTGGCCAGCTCCACAGATCAGCAAGCCATATCAAGAGCCACTGGCACTAGTAAAATCAGCACCTTCTGAGCTCCACACAGGGAACTTTTGAAACAATTCAAAGCTAAGAAAGCCGCAAAGGAATCAAAGGAGAGAGAACCACAGGAAAAATAATGTTCCTGTCATTCGGGCTTGATACAGATTTAATTGAGGACAATGCTTCGGGTGTGCAGCTTGAAGAAGAAGAAGACGCTGAATGCATGTACTACAGTGTTCGTTACTCTGAATATTCACACATAGAAATAGGCACATTGCATGGAGTGCTATCCCTGGGCTTCCGAAGAATGTTAACTAGAAAAAAAGTTTTTGTATGCCCCGACTGCACTTCTTTCCACAGTTAACGAAGAAAAGGTTGAATGGGCAGAAAGGAAGAGAATATTATTATTTTACGCTTTTACCCGTTTTTATAATCGTCGATATTAAATGTTTTCTCTGTCTGTCTCATATTAGGACACGATTAATATTTCTACTCAATTTTTTTGTGTTTTTTAATTTAAATGTATTCAATATTAATTAGCACGAAATCAATAAATAATATTTAAAGTATAGCGATTTTACTTAGCTTTCGAATCAACAAACATACTGTTGTACCAAATGTTGTAATATAAAATGCATATCGAGAAGAGGGGGGGGGCGGTCTAGTATGAGGTCTAAAAACATACTGTTGTATCAAATATTGTAATATAAAATGCATATCGAGAATGGGGGGGCGGTCTAGTATGAGGTCTAACGACCAGTGGAATCAATTACTTGCCTCACCCGCCGAGGGATGGAGGCAATAAGTCTCTGAAAATACGTCTCAATGACCGCGAAACTCTCCCATGTATCCAACACTAGGTCCCACAATGTACTTGGGCCCAGTGTCGGTCAGTGTATGTTGATAAGATGCTTCATTTTGGTGTACAAATTTTCAAGAGATTCCGTCTGACGCCCAATCAGGCCAGTCGATCAGTTCGACTTCAGTCTCTTGCCAAAAATATTGCTGACGATTAGATACGTGTGAATTGGTTAGAAGTCCTGTCTAACTGGATCACTCCATTGGGATAGGGCGTCGTCAATTTCGGTGCCGTAGTTTCATGATGTACTCATAGTGATTCGCGGAGGGATAACCATAAATTCGATGATGTATCACTGTCCTGTCCGACGACATCCACCACCAGCACGAGAATGATGCACCACATACAGCGAGTTGTAATCTGCTCGCCATCGCCTGTAGACCATCATCGGATCCTCATTCAGTGAGCTAAATATTGACACATTTGCAAAGATGACGTGGTGCCAGTCACGATCTACATTCAGTTCAGCGGAGGCAAGCCTATAATATTTTGTCACCATCAGAGAGGGCTTTTTTATTAGCAGCCATTTCGGCTATAAGGCCAGCATCCCTTAAGCGGTTGCGAACGATTTGCGAGAGTCCTGGGATACTGGTCTCATTCTTTATTTGGACGGCGTTTAAAAACGACGCTTCCCTACAGATGTCAACTAAAACATTGTCTTTCTGAAGCGTGAACACGTTTACTAAGCCTGTCCCTCGAAGCCAACCAATGACTCGTGCCACAGCTTCATCCACTTCTGAACGCAGTGAGGTTGAACGTCGCACCTGGCTGCCATGCACTGAAACCAACATACTGGACGAGTGCCAGGATGCTATCTGCCATAGCCTGCGTATGCTGAAACATCCTGGCACCAAATGACAGTTTGTCGTACACCAGGGCTTAACAACTGGCCGGTTTTGAGCGCGAGTACTCGCGTGTGCTCAGGCACGTGCTCGCGAGCAGGTGCAAGGTCGCGGAGTAGGGAGGGATGGGAAATGCGCGAGCACGTATGAATGTGATCTCGCGTTCTTAGCAGATTTAACTAGCCATCTGAATGCTTTGAACATATTACTACAAGGTAAAGATCTGCTAATTACTCATTTCATAGATCGAATACGAGCTTTTAAAATGAAATTGACACTTTGGGTGAGTCAGCTGGAAACAGAAAACCTAGCTTATTTTCCTAAATTATCATCCATGCAAGATGTTCACAAAGACTGTGAACGTTATTCACATAGTTTAGTTGATCAGCGCTTTCAAGATCTGACAGCACTAGACAGTGATTTTGATCTGTTCTCTCCATATTCAGCGAATATTTAAGAGATTCGTCCTGAGCTGCAGCAAGAAATTATTGACCCGCAATGTGACAGAGAATACAGAGACAAATTTCAGAACAAGAAAAACATTTTGGAATTCTACAGACACTTCCCTCAGGATAGATTTCCTCGTTTGCACAAACTGGCGGCTACAATAATATCAGTGTTCGGTTTCACGTATGTTTGTGAACAACTGTTCTCTGCAATGAAATGTAACAAGACGCGCCTGAGAAACGCATTGTCTGATCGAAATTTAAACTGCACGCTGCGCCTAAAATGCACAACATAGACGCAATTGTAAAGGGCAAAAAGTACAAGATAACCGAGAATCCCACACTTCAGTGACAACTTTTATTGTGTAACAGTTCACAAATTAATGCGAATGTAGAGGCATACACTAAGCTAATAAAATTATCTGGCACGTATACATTCTCCTTTATTTGTTTCATTTGTCGCAGTATAATTCGTGAGTGATATCCCTGCAGGTGGCCGCAGATTTACATTGACTGGCGGCAGCTGTTGTATGCCCCACGTGACTTTCCCCACTCTCTGGTCTGGTCCGGTAATGGGGGTAGCGTGCTCGCGCTGCTCCGTGCTCGCGCCTTGCTGCTCACAGCTTGCTCCGCGAGCACGTATGTTGTGAAGCCCTGTCGTATACCTTTCTATGGCACACTGTGTTATCGTATTCGGCATACGTTGGCTATATTTGTGTTATGTTTCCCGTACATCAACAATACAATGTAAACATGTACGGTATCGAGGGGATGTGAACCTGATGACAGAAATGGAATTCCAGAGCTTCAAAGGCTGCCATGTGGCTACCACGTAATTATAAAGAATTGATTTTATTTGTTTGTTCAAGGCAGAAGTACCTCGGTGTTTCAAAAAGATAAAAGTAGGTGTTATAACGCACGTACAAAACAACATGTGGTAATTATACAGAATTTAAAAACATCAAAAAAGATCTGTAAGTAAAACTGTTATAATAAGATGGGAACAAACACACTGCTAAAAGTTTGTTACATGTGGTGCTGCTGCAGATGCCTGTGTTTGTTCCTTGAGACTGGTGCGAGTTGTGCACAACTGAAAATACCCGTGCTTATCAAGACATGCAAAATGTTTTGTTTTGTTGACGATACATTGTGCAGATGTGGCGAATGATGAAGGTTATACTTCGCACGAAAAGGGGATTTCACATCACCAGCTTCATTACAGTCACAGTCCACAGTCCACTGCAACAAGAAGCCTGAAGCTCCACAACACATCTTGTGCCAATCACGATTTTATAACAAAAAAATTGAATGAATAATGAGTGTAATGAATGTTTTTATATTGTTTTCAGTCTCTTATTTACTGGTCTAGAACGAAGTTAAATTCCAAAAATATGAGTTATTTTTTATTACGTGTCATGTCATTGTATATTTCTAGTGAACGTACATCCACTTGGAGTTTCTGTGAATAATGTTGAATAATCATTGACTTAATCATGTACCAAGAAAATTATCTCAGTGGTACCTATTAAAGGAATTTTTATTCAGCTGGTTACATGTATTTGGAAAATTTGAAATGTTCTAAGAGTTTGAAGGATATCTTTGGTTTTATAATACTTCGCCGACATGCACTTAAAAACAGTATTTAGGTGCTTCAGACAACAGAATAACTTATTGTAAGGTCGGGTGGTCTGACCTTCATTTCTTACATATTCCGACCTCACCATCGTATTCTGCATATCAAGACATTTCATTCAAGCCTAAACTCGATAGGGTAGAGTCAATTTTACATATTTCCATTTAACTGATAAGCAAATCTAATAAGTAAATCACAAGTGCGCACCGAGATCAAAAAGTCGAAGCTGGCGTACACAAACATTCAAGACATGACAGCCACAGGAGTTTTTGTTCAGCGGAGGCAACCAGCCTGCTGGAAAGCCCATAGGAGGTTGAGTTAGCACACAGCTGCGCCGGCCGGCCAACCGCCCAGGGACCAAAACAGTTTTTGCCAAAGAAAAGGGATAATGACCTGCGTGTTCACCTTAAAGCAAACCCCGCTGTATTGTTTGGAAGAGCCCCAGCATATGCATTTTTGACAGACCTAGTGCACAGTTTCAGATTTCTCACAGGTGGAGAGTAAACACCTAATGCCGATGCTATATATTTCTGGATTGGTCGGCTTAAACGGAGCGCCATTCTCCCGTTTGTAAGAGTAACGCTCAATGGCGGACTATTTATGACGCAATGAGCCGGAGGAGTGAGGGAAAGACAGCCGACGATATACCCTTTCGCTTTTTTTGCTTGGAGAGGGGTCATTCCAATGGCGCTTTTGAAGCGGGAACATGTAGCAGGAGCGAGTGCGCTCGTGCGTGAACGCAGAGAGCGAGGAACAAAGTCTCTACTCAGTACTGCACTGAGAGAGCTCCTCTGTGGCTGGGGAATCAGAGTGATAACTCTATATTGAGTCGCTCGAGATTAGGCATTTGTTCACTATGCTGGCCACGACACTTAATGTGTGGTGTGAACACAGACAGAGAATTAGTTAGTGCCTGCGAGCGAACATTGAGTGGCATCGCGGTGGACTGGTTATCTGACCAGAGCACCATGCCAATAGTTAGACTAGGGGCAGATAGGAGTTCTTGACTTCATCAAGGTGTAGTGAGAGTTCGATTGGCGAAGTTCAATCCAGATAGAAAGAGATAGTTTTGTTATTTTTCAGCGGTGAACGATGCAGGCAGCAGTCATCGCAGCTCATCCTATTGTGCGCTACAGCGTAGGCGAGCCCCATCTTTCCTCCATTAGAAATAACATACTTCATTCACGTCACTCCATTACATTTCTCATGCAACAGCCTCGACCGCACTTAGAAAAATTCAATAGGATAATGATTCAAGCCATTCTGCTAAGTAAACAACATTCTTAAAGAAAAGGGATAAAAAAGATTTCTTGTACTTTGTACATAAATTTCATTAACAGGATTCCTATCCATAAGAGGTAACCTTCAATTCCGAAAAGAACACGGAAATTCGTGTATCAGTTTATAAATAAAAGTTTCACTTGATTTTCTCAGATTTTCAAAAAATAATATTTTCCATTCGTTTAACGTTTTTCTCACACTAACTAGCAATACTTCAGTACCCAAGCATCCCACTAGTTATGTAAGAAAATAGAATATTGTTGTGTCTTTTCCTTACAGCGGACGACTCCAGAAGATATTTGTTGATGAAAGTTTTTCAGGCATTTTTGGTACGTTAGGAGCGTCTGTCTGACTTCGGTTGTAGTGTGGGGTGGAAATTGCTTCTTGCAGGAGCCAAAGGGTACTTAACAGAACAATCCGTTGCGCAACTCGTCAACATAGCACCCACATACTGACAGTTTAAACTGTGATTGTAGAGAAGACTTTTCCTTTCTTACCATAACGTTCTTCCTCAAATGAGCTAGAAGTGCCAACATTCATGTCATTCACAATTTAATGTATTAAATATGAAAAGACAATGTGGTGAATATGGGACAGTACACAGTCGATTCTTAAACTATATTTGTGAAGTTCCTCTTGTTTTGGAGTGTACTTATTTTTTCTAAATTTTACGTTTACTGTAACTTGGCAGGCAGCAGAAGTCAATTCGGTGCCTTAAGCAGTGCTGCAGAGTAATCCGGCAACCTGTAGGAAGCTGATTCTAACGGAGGCAGTGGTGACGACTGCACCGTGTGGCACGGTAGTGAATCAGAAGACTTGGGAGAGGAACACGACCCTTGAGAGAGGACGTTGCTTGGCAGTCAGTACGTAGAAGAACCACCAGTGTTTTGGCGCGAAACGCCGATCTTACTTTATGAAATATTAACGATTTAAGTCTACTTATTCCATAAATGGTACTAGAAGGAGTCTAAGGGTCATGAGAGCTTCACTACAATAATAACGCTGTGCAGTAAACCACTAAATTCAGTAAACGAATGAATATTGTTAACTTACCAAAGATATACGAAAGGCTACACAGTATTACGACGAAAGCAAGAGATTTCGGTTGCAGGCCAACCTCGCCAGTCGGCGATGGAACGTACTCAGAGTTTGTTCTTATATGATGGTCGGCTTTACCACCCTCTCGGAATTTATAAAAGTTTTGAGAAGAATCGTTTATTAACACTAAACTATTTCGGTTTTACGGTGTTTGCAAATAAACGCGTCATAATGGCATCCTGGGAATTATTTCAAATAAACTAGCTACCCGCACTACCAGTTATAAACACAAGTCGCCTGTCTGCATCTTCTGGAGAATGCAGTGCGCTACAAGAGCTGCTTTGGGGGACAACATCTGCGAGAGCTTGAGAACAGGTTGGAGGAAATCCTAAGCGTTGATTCACTAAGGTAATCTGCGGAAGGACCATCTTAACTAGCGCAGTCTCCAGTGGGAAGGCCCGACCAATACAACGTACGTCACCTGCACCACCTTCTACGGAGATTTTGCACGTTCTTCACAACGTTCAAAACGGCTGAAATCACTTATTTCATCACAAGCTTCTGCAGATGTGTACTCACAATCATTCTTAGCGATTATTCATAATCATTGACATCAATTTCAAACATTATCGTCTGAAGGGTAATTTGTGTACCATTGTCACTCCCTCCCCCCCTTTTTTTGTGTATGGTGCGCGGAAGACTCCCTGACTTGACTGTCATGGTCTTTTTCCGAGATATGCCTGAGACAAAGTAATATATCGCCTCTTTTTATTCTTTAGTATTTTTATATTCTTTCTTTTCTTCTCTGGGTAAGTGTCACATGTATTATAGTTGTTATAATACAAAATGAAATGAAATGTGCATAAGGCTTTACTGTCCAGGAGTCCCTATGTGGAATCTTCGACAGCCTGGAGCAAGTCTTTTTATTTGACACCACCTCGGCAGACTGAGTAGTAATGATGAAGAAATGATGATCTAATGATGACGAAGACAACACACATGCCCACTCCCGAGCGGAGAGAAACCCCGGAATCGAACCCGGGTCCCTTGATGGTCAGCAATGCTAAACACAAGGCCATGAGCTGCTGACATTTTGATATACCTACGATGAATGATATGGTATAAACAATTTATAATTTATTTAGGAAGACTCTTTTCCAAACATCATAACGTGCCTGTGTATTTGCAAAAGTAGAAAATATTCCTGATAACAAGACGTAATGCCCTATTAAACATTGTAAGATGATGCAATGCATTTGTTGAAGCAAGTGGGACTCGTATTCTCGTGTGAAGAATAATTACGTTGGATGAATGTCGACTCTGTTGCACCTGCTATCGTCGCTCAACACCGAACTGTACAGGAACCTACTATCCGATCTTGTGCATATGAAGTCACCTCATTGCCCACCGAGGTCAGGGTTGTTGCGAGGCCCTCCCGAACACTTAAGGCGTCTAATGCAGACATTGCCACAGCGTGGTTTCACAAACTTTCAATAGCGTGTTACATGAACCCGCACAGGTCTATCTGAATTGCTCATGACGTAAAATCTAGTAGGATTTTTAAATGGGCTAGGTCCATTATCCGTTTCCGACAGTGCCCCCTCCTTTTCAATGTACGAGGTGTGGCTAGAAAAAAACCGGACTAGTGCTGGTGAAACAATAAAACGAATGCAATAAGGCTGAAAGTCGCGTGGCCTATCACGTGACTCTCGCTCCGCCTACTGCTCGAGTTTCATCTGCCTCCTGCACTCAGTCTGCCCGTGGCGTCTGTTTTAAGTAGTTGACGTTTTGTCTGTGTGTTGGAAAATGTTGAGTGTACAGAAAGAACAGCGTGTTAACATCAAATTTTGTTTCAAACTAGGAAAATCTGCAAGTGAAACGTTTGTAATGTTACAACAAGTGTACGGCGATGATTGTTTATCGCGAACACAAGTGTTTGAGTGGTTTAAACGATTTAAAGATGGCCGCGAAGACACCAGTGATGACACTCGCACTGGCAGACCATTGTCAGCAAAAACTGATGCAAACATTGAAAAAATCGGTAAACTTGTTCGACAAGATCGTCGTTTAACAATCAGAGCAGTGTCTGAGTTAACAGGAGTTGACAAGGAAAGTGTTAGGCAGATTCTTCATGAAAGTTTCAACACGAACAAAGTGTGTTCAAAAATGGTTCCAAAGTGTCTCACAATTGAACAGAAGGAACGCCGAAGAATGATTTGTTCTGACATCCTGGAAAACATTGAAAGTGATCCCACCTTCTTACAAAATGTTATTACTTGGGATGAATCGTGGTTTTTTACTTACGATCCCGAAACTAAACGCCAATCGATGCATTGGAAAACTCCTGGTTCTCCACGACAAAAAAAAGCACAAATGTCAAAATCGAAATTCAAGGCAATGATGATTGTTTTTTTTTGACATCAAAGGGATTGTGCACATTGATTGGGTACCAGAGGGACAAACAGTGAATCAGCATTACTACATTAGCGTCCTGGCTACCCTACGTGAGCGAGTACGGAGAAAACGGAACGATTTGTGGAGAAAAAAGTCATGGATCCTTCACCAAGACAATGCCCCAGCTCACAGTGCGTTGTCAGTGAAGACGTTTTTGGCAAAACACAACATTCCCATCTTAGACCATCCACCCTACTCACCTGATTTGGCCCCCTGTGACTTTTTTCTTTTCCATAAAGTCAAGTCAGCTTTGAAAGGAAATAGATTTGAGACTGTTGAAGCAGTAAAAGAAAAAGCGACGGAAGTAATGTATGGACTTACCGAAAATGATCTGCAGCATTGCTATGAACAGTGGAAAATTCGTATGGAGCGGTGTAGAGACCGAGGAGGAGAGTACATTGAAGGAGATAACATGGCATTGTAAATAATTGTAAATAAATGTTTTTTCCAGCATCAGTCCGGCTTTTTCTAGCCGCACCTCGTATAGTGTGGTTATCACAATTCCATGTAATTAGTGATTTTCTATGGCTGAAGGCGATAGTGTCTTCCGACTTAATACTTTTCTAAGAAGGGAACTTCATATTTTAAGGAGGAAAAAAGGACACCAACATTACATCAGCCGCAGCAGTTGACCCCGCGAGAAAATTTGCGGCAAAATTCTGACAATAGGCAGTCATGATCTTCTGAACGTATAGATATTAAACTTTCGACGACACCATTTATCACTCGCTAGAGAGTGGTAACATGCTTTTCTCTCATTGTGTCAAAGTGTACGCTTGATAGCCTGTAGCTGGAGCCATATACTTCTTTGCTTTGAAAATTTTATCTTACGTTTCACAAACACACTGTGAATGACGAAACGAATGTGTATGCGATTAAAGAAGTAGCAGAGCAATATTTCATCATTAAAATCGCTATTCTGTATTATCTTCTTTGAATTTTAAACTTGGTATTGTTAAAATGAAGTACGTTTGCAGGAGACTGCAGTGTGACTGGCATGATTAAATTGTAAATCGAAAATCATTAACATCATTTCATAAAAATTCTTCACTTGCTTAAGTTTATTCATGTTTATTTTGAGGCATACATAAGCTCCATAATGCCAGTAAGTGAATACTGTTAAAATTATAATGAATATGTATTTGTGTGAGGTTGTCATATTACATACATTACGAACAGTTTTTCGCGCAGAATGTGTTCTTGAACAAGATTTGAAAACACATGTCCACCTTCCCCCACCTCTTCCTAGCTTTCAACACCCCACGAATAGGAAGGTTTCGGTACTACCACAATTCCGCTCCAAATTTTCGCACGGGCTTGATTCTTAGGGCTGAGATCTTGCATGTGTTCCTTTTTCTCCTTAACATATACTGTCAAGTTGATGAGGGTTCCTTGTAAGCACCGAGAGATAAGTACGAGAACTATCTTACAATCAGCTCAACTCCTCAAGGATTCGAGTTGAATGATACACAGAAGCATGGAAAATAAAATTGTGTGTCTGTCAGATGACAATCACTTTGGCTTCAGGAAAGATAAAGGCAGCAGAGGGGCAGTTTTGACGTTGCGCTCGCTAAAGGAAGTCAAACCGAAAAGTATACAAGATTCGTTCACAGGGATTGTTGGCCAAGAAAATGCATTATGACCACCACCTTAATGACTTGTTGCCGGCCCCTGTTTCCGAGCTGTTCTAGGCGCTTCATTCTGGAACCGCGCGACCACAACGGTTGCAGGTTCGAATCCTGCCTCGGGCATGGATGTGTGTGATGTCCTTAGGTTAGTTAAGGTTTAAGTAGTTCTAAATTCTAGGGGACTGATGACCTCAGATGTTAAGTCCCATAGTGCTCAGAGCCATTTGAACCATTTTATGGCTTGTTTGTCCATCTTTGTAAAGAAATAAATCACTGATTCTGAGTATCAGGGATCCGACACTTTGTTGGTAGGTTTGTGGCATTAGATGTCTACCCACAGATCATGGCCGGCCGGGGTGGCCAAACGGTTCTGGGCGCTACAGTCTGGAATCGCGTGACCGCTACGGCGCAGGTTCGAATCCTGCCTCAGGCATGGATGTGTGTGACGTCCTTAGGTTAGTTAGGTTTAAGTAGTTCTAAGTTCTAGGGGACTAATAACCTCAGAAGTTAAGTCCCATAGTGCTCAGAGTCATTTGAACTACAGATAATGTAATTCGCGTAAATAACGGGCCACTTATTTGCGTAAGCGGTGATGGCGCCCGACAGCGACCTACCTGGGTTCCATAGGACTTACATCAGGGTAATTTGGTCGCCAAGACAGTAACGTCAGTTCAGTATAATGTTTCCCAAGCTACTGCAGCACGGTTCTGGCTCCGCGACACAGACAATTACATTGCTGAAAAACGCCATCGCGATCGGGGGAGTGCATCAAGCATCAAGGGATGCAGGTGGTTCGTAGCTGTCAGCGTGTCTTCAATTACTACCACAAGTCCCATGCAAGCGCAGGAGAATGTCTCCCATAACGTAATATTGCTCCTACCAGGCTGCGTCTGTGGCGCGCTGCAAGTTTCGAGCAGCCATTCATCTCCATGACGGTGTTTGTGGAGACGACTATCAACCTACTGTATCAAATATGTGATTCATCCGAAGAGCCGACACGTTTCCATTGATCGACGGTAGAATCTCGATGGTCCCGTGCCCCCTGCAATCCTAACTGACTATGTCAACATGTGAACGCGTAATGATGGTCTGCTGCAGAGCTCAATGTTCAACTATGTGCGATGAGCGGTGTGCTCCGAAGTACTTGTGCGTGCACCAGCATTGTGCTTTTCCAGCAGAGATTCCACAGATCTCTATTTACCCTAGTTTATAGAGCAGAAAAGCTTCCGAACCCCACATTGTATGAAGAGTCGTGGACGTCCAACCATTTAGTGCCTAGCGGTTGTTTCACCGTCCTTCTAGCTCTTTTCGTAGATACTCACGACAGCAGCCCTTAACATTTGCCCAGCTTCGCCGTTTTCGAAAGCTGCAAGTCTTCGAAGGAAGTACTTGAGAATTCACGATAAAAAATTGGTTCAAATGGCTCTGAGCACTATGGGACTTAACATCTATGGTCATCAGTCCCCTAGAACTTAGAACTACTTAAACCTAACTAACCTAAGGACAACACACAACACCCAGCCATCACGAGGCAGAGAAAATCCCTGACCCCGCCGGGAATCGAACCCGGGAACCCGGGCGTGGGAAGCGAGAACGCTACCGCACGACCACGAGATGCGGGCAATTCCCCATATTCAGAAACACATGGCCCTACTATGCCAATATCGATCATTTTTGAGAGGTGTACATAAGGCCTGAAGGAGGCATACTGAATTGCCGAAACTGGTAGCGAAAACAAAATAAAACAACTTCTCAATTTTCACGGCTGTTTGGCGAATTTCTTTGTTAAATGTAACTATCATGTCACCAATACCTTCAGTTTACGAGTAGGTGAATCTGGATGATACTGCTGCTTCTTTATTCAAGCAGCTCCTCATTTGGTCTCATGAGGCTGAGTGGACCTCGCTACATCAGAAAAAATTTATGGAGGTATCTGCAGCCGAAGACATTTCCTTTTGTATAAGGGCAAGGATACTAACCATTCAGCTATGGAGGCAGCCAAAATGGAAAACTGAGAATGAAAGCCGAAGAACGAAGTGTTCGGATTAGAAAGATGTAAGACAGGGATGTTCTTCAACCTACTGCTCAATCCATACATCGAAATCCAAGGCAAGACACGCGCCACGAAGGAATTAACCATATGGGGCGGAAATCAGTAGATGTGGCGTACATGTACAGACGAACAAATGATTAAAATTTCAGAAAAATTAGATGATTCATTCAAGAGACGGAGCTTAACAAATTGAGTACTAAGACGATTGTCCACCTCTGTTACTCAGTTATTCGGTTTGGTATTAATTGATTGATGGAGATGGATGTCCTCCTGTGGGATATCGTGTCAAATTCTGTCCAAATGGCGTGTTAGTTCGTCAAAATCCGTAGCTGGTTGCCCGGCCCTGCCCATAATTGTCCAAATGTGCTGTACTGCGGAGAGATATGGCGACCTTGCTGGCCAAGCACGAGCACGAAGACAAGCAGTAGGGACTCTCGCCATGTGTGGGTGGACATTATCTTGCTGAAATGTAAGCCCATGATAGCTTGCCATGAAGAGTAACAAAAAGAAACATAGAATGTCGTCGACGTATCGCTGTCCCGTAAGGGTGCCGTGGATGACAGCCAAATCGGTCCTGCTATGAAATGAAACGACACCCCAGACCATCACCCTCGGTTGTCAGACTGTATGGCGGGTGGCAGTCAGGTTAGTATCCCACCACTGTCCAGAGCGTCTCCAGCCATGTCTTCGTTCATCAGAAGCAGAATCGTCTTCAGTGATGAGTCCCACTTCGAACTCAGTCCTACTAACGAGCGAAGAAGTGCCAGCGAAGACGTGTTTGGAGACATCCTGGACAGCGATGGAATGCTAAAGTGAGTGTCGCCTGCCAATTGGGCTAAAAACCAGGAGTGATGGTGTGGGGTGCCACTTTACTTCATAGCATTCGGTTGTCATCCATGGAACCCTTACAGTACACACCTCGTTTTGTTGCCCTTCATGGTGACGACCTAACATGCCAATTAGACAAAATTTGGAATGATATCTCTCAGAAGGACATCCAGCTCCATCAATCAATGCCAAGCCGAATAACTGGTTGCGTAAGGGGCAGAGGTGGACAACCGCGTTATTGACTCTTTCTCCTGAATAAACCATCCAACTTTCCTGAAATTTTAATCATTTGTTTGTTTGTACATCTCCCAGTTTCCATCCCATTTGGATTGTTCCTTCGTTTTCTTTCTTACAGTGTATAAATGTAGTTGTGCTGATGACATTTCAATCTTCAGTGAAAGTGTGGACAACTATAGGACTTATTGAATGAAATGAACAGTCTAACGAGCACGTAGTATGCATGGAAGTATTGGGATTAGCGACAAATTTAACATCAAAATTATGCACCATCAAGCAGACGAAGTGAAGGATTTCTACTACCCTGGAATCAAAATCAAACATAACAGGCGGAACAAAGAGGACATAAAGAGCAAAGTAGCACAAGCAAAACGCATCCCTGGTCAAAAGGACTGTACTAGTATCAAACATTGCCTTTGATTTGGAAAAGTAGCTTCTGAAAACGTGCGTTTGGAGCACAACATTGTATGGAAGTGAATTATCGGCTATGGAAAAACCGGAAATCGAAGTGTTTGAAATGTAGTGTTATACAAGACTGTTGAAAATTAGGTGGACGGATAATATGGTATGTAAGTAGGCTGTTTAGGTTTTTTTATTGGTAACGCCACGTAGCGCTCTGTATGAAAATCACTGGCTGTGCTGTGTGCAGTCTGTGGCTGGTTTGCATTGTTGTTTGCTATTGTAGTGTTGGGCAGCTGCTAGTGCCTAGTGTTACGCAGTTTCAGGGTGAGCCGCCAGCAGTGGTGGATGTGGGGAGAGAAATGGCGGAGTTTTGAGAGCGGATGTCTGGACGTGTGTCCATCAGAGACAGTAAATTTGTAAGACTGGATGTCATGAACTGCTATATATATTATGACTTTTGAACACTATTAAGGTAAATACATTGTTTGTTCTCTATCAAAATCTTTCATTTGCTAACTATGCCTATCAGTAGTTAGTGCCTTCAGTAGTTAGAATCTTTTATTTAGCTGGCAGTATTGGCGTTCGCTGTATTGCAATAGTTCGAGGTAAGTGATCTGTGAAAGGTATAGTTAAATGTTAGTCAGGGCCATTCCTTTGTAGGGATTATTGAAAGTCAGATTGCGTTTCGCTAAAAATATTGTGTGTCAGTTTAGTGTTGCTCAGAATAGGTAAAGAGAGTAATGTCTGAGTACGTTCTGTTTTGCTCAGCTGTTTGAAAAGCAAATAATGTCAGAGGTTTATCAGCACAGTAATTCATTAATTTTTCTAAGGGGACGTTTCATATGTCGACCCTTAGCCGAGGATACCTCACTGGAATCTTCTGTTTTGCGCTTGTAGTTTGTGTAATTAGTGTAGCTATTGTTTATTGCTAGTGCGTAATTATAGAGAGAATCTCCTTTGTAGTTGTAGTTTTTCATTGTTGTACAGTAAAACAGTTGTGGCATGCATGTAGATTTGCACCAAGTATTTTGCAGCTGCGCTTGCAATTAACTAGATATTATTTTCAGTGCTATGTTAATGTGTTTTCTTATTTTACTCTTCCAATTGTGCTTTTCTGTGTTATCGTGTGAAACATTGTGACAATTGTGGCGTGTGAAAAACATAATACTAGGCTCCAAAATAACTGAGAAATGACAGTGAAGACGATAGCAGCGTATCAGCACCACCGTGTAATGAATTAACTAATGTTCAACATAGTAATTCGGTAATTGTGCATAGGGAAATGGAGCGGGCGGCAAATAATGGTGTAGACAGTGAAAAATTAGTGAACAGGGAAGCATTATCGATCGATCGGTCGGCAACAGTTCGCCTCAGGAATCCGAAATGACAGGACACAATCCTGCAAATACTGTAGATTCAGGTTTTGTATCCTCACCGTTTTCTCATATAAGTCAAGACACATTTTCTGCTCGTCAAAATGTGAATGTTGCCGGTGCAAATGCACTGCCGAAAAGCGTAGAGGAACAGATTCCAGACACTAATACAGTATTATTGCAATTAATGCAACAAATGAAACAAAATCAGAGACAAACACAGCAACAGTTAGACACAATGGAACAAAATCTTCAAAAGTTAGACACAATGGAACAACACCAGAGACAAACACAGCAACAGTTAGACGCAATGGAACAAAATCAAAAACAGTCACAGCAACAGCTTCAAAAGTTAGACACCACGCTTGAACAAACTCGTGAAGGTTTAACTGCTGAGTTACTTAAAATCGAATCGAAATGTCAAAAAGTCAGTAATGACGTAAAAACACAAATTTGTGAGCATTTACAATCTATTTTTTCGCGTCATGAAAATGCATTACAGAATCATGAAGCAGCCATAAAAGAATTGCAAACTATTGTTCATGAAAATCACGACACCTTGCAAGCTAAAATTGACTCAGTTACATCTACCGATTCGGTTACGCACCTTGAAAAAACTCAGGAAAACTTAAAAGACACATCAGATACGATTTCAACACAGTAGACACTCTGAAAATTGGTTCAGAAAGGCGCATGGAGGAAATTAGTTCATTATCAGAGAAAGTAGTCGAACTTTCGGATCAGCTAAATAATTTATCTACGAAGGTAGATGATACTCTGAATGACACAGGACTGGTAGCCTTTAATGACACAGAAGAGTATGAACAAATTACAAAATTCAAACAAAATCAGAATCAAATCAATACACAGTACAAAAGAAAAATCCGGGAAGTACAAGATCAGTTAGCACAAGTAATACAAGAATTATATATTTCAGAGGACACTCGCACTCCAATACAGGAAGAGGGACATAGAAATACGAAACAGCCACAAAATAATAACACAGGGCACTTCGGAAATTATGAAAGAAATTGCCAAGGTACACCGAATATTGAGATGGAACCACCCGAAACGAAGTAACAATGACTGATATGTGACTCGCTGACATAATGATTTTGACTGTAAGATGTTCATTACTACACGTAAATTCAAAACATTTAAGAATTCTGGCAACGACATTCATCCACAAGCATGGCTTCTTCAAATCTATCATTATTTTCCTCCCAACTGGTCATTGGAGCACAAGTTATAATTTATGTGTGGCTACTTAGAGAATGAACCAGCTGTAAGAATGCGATCGGTCATTCACGATTGTCACAGTGAAGGAGAATTTTATCATGCCTTCCTCTCAGCATATTGGTCTCAAGCTACACAAGACCAAGTAAAACATAGCATCATAATGATGAAACATTTCGAACAATCTGAATTTTCCACTCTTGTGAAATATTTTGAAGACATGTTGCACATGAATCAGTACCTGTGAAACCCATACAGCCCCTCAGCACTCATCCGCATTTGCTTAATCAAATTGCCTTAACATTTACGACACATTATTTTGGCAGGACGTTGCAAAGACGAAATGGAAGCTTTTCAGGGACTGTTACAAGAATTGGAAATTGACACTGACAATCGCGGAACGCGAAAACAGGAGCACAAGAATTACGGGTCACATCCGTCACAATTCCACGATGACAGAAATAATAACTGGACACGACAAGGCTATTCTTACAACGTAAATCGTGACCAAAACAGACACTACCCATATGACAACCGTTGGCAGAGTAGAAATAATTACAGGGAAAGATCATCTCTCCGCGGCAATGACTATGACAGATATAACCATAGAAACAGACAATATGGGAACCAAAGCAATTATTATCAAGGGAGGCAGAATAATTTCAGATGCAACGGCTCACCGCGCAGTTGCGACTCATGGAGAAATTCTCTACCACGTGACCGACAAGAAAAAAATTACAGCACCTACCGACATGATGACAGACGATATAATCGTAATGACAGACCTGAATTCCATCAGAACTGTCGGAATTCAAACAGGGCAGGGCCCTCCCGACAAGGTGAATTTGTAGAAGTTAGGTCTCCAAATCCCAATAACGACGTGCACCAACAAAGAGACAATAGGCAATGACTCACACCGCTGGCAGCCACAAAACGTACTTATGAAGCTGACGACGTAGCTGCCGTGGCTAGTAATTACGTAAAAATGGAAGACATTAGGGACATCTTACTCCAGTAACACGACGTAAAACATAACAACATTGCATATCCTGTGATTCACATTACAGTAAGTGACGTAAAATTTACGGCAATACTTGACTCTGGCAGTCCCATTTCAGTAATTAGTGAAACAGCCTTTAGCAAATGCAACAAATCGAACGATTGCCCCACACATCCATTACGTAAGATTAAATTACAAGGTGCAATCATTGGAAAAAGTATAGATGTACGCCAACAAACCAACTTAGATTTCTTTTGTCAAAGCCACAGCTTCTCAATGAACTTTCTCATTGTTCCATTATTGTCGACGGAAATTATATTGGGAGTAGATTTTTTGAATGAATACAAAGCCATCTTAAATTCTCACGATGCTGAAATAAGTTTAGAGAAAGAAGGTAAGTCAATAGCTTTGAAATTTGAAGATTGGATCTCAAACCATGACGAGGAAATTAATCGGCTTTACCTCCTGTTGGACAACAGTTCGGAATTTTCGACGGAACTTGACACTAACAGTCACTCTGCAAGTACTGACAGGGATGATATCGACGGCGTATTTGATACTAATGAGTTAATTCAGAATAAAATTCAAACAACTGAGAATTGTAATGACACTGATTGGCAGGACCTTTTTGAGATTTTACAAGCACATTCCACAGTTTTTACTCATAAAACAGTAACAGTCAAGGGATTTCAATACCAATTTCGTGTTCGTGAGCATACTAAATTTTGTGTTAGACCATACGTAATTCCAGCACATTATAGGGGCCGTGTTAGAAAAGAAATACAATCTATGCTTGACGAGGGCATTATTGAGCCTGCAGTAAGCTCATACAACAATCCATTACATGTTGTTAGAAGAAAAATGGATCGATCAGGCTTGTCTTAGATTCGAGACAAATCAATACTACCATCATTCATGAAACAGGCAGGCCGCAAACGATGGAAGAACTTCTTCAGAATTTTAATGGTGTAAAAGAGTTGTCTTCTATTGATCTCAGATCCAGATTTTATCAGATCGAACTTCATCCAGAATGTAGAAAATACACAGCTTTCCTTTGTTTCGGCGTTTGTTATCAGTTCTGGAAACTTCCTTTTGGCTTGAACATTTCTTCAGCAGCATTCATTCACGGGCTAAGTTCCATATTACCTGAGTTCTTAAAACTTCACATCACCTTATATGTGGACGATATTCTAATAGCAGAAGCTTCATGGGAACAACATAATCGCATCCTCAACAGTTTGTTACGTATTTTTGCAGAATCTGGAATTACAGTTAACTTGGAAAAGTCTGAATTTGGTAGGTCAGAGGTGAGATTTTTGGGACATATTATTCCCTCTGAAGGCATTCAGCCGGATCCTGAAAAGTTAGGAGCAATCAGAGCCATTCCAGTTCCATCCACAAAAAAACAAGTCCACAGTTTTCTAGGTCTCGTAAATTTTTACCGTCGTTTTCTGAATATGCAAATTCAAGTTACACCAAAACTTTGTTCTCTCACTGGAAAAAATACTATTTGGAACTGGGACGAACAGGCGCACCGGAATTTCAATTCTTTGAAAGAAGCGCTACTTAACGCGCCAATATTAGCTCACCCAGATCTGTCACAAGAATTCTGCCTTAGCACGGATTCTTCTACAGTTGGTCTTGGTGCCCATTTATTTCAAGAAGCCGTAGAAAATGACACTACTGTTCAGAAAACCATTGCTTTTGCTAGCCGAGTGCTAACAAAATCTGAAAAAAAGTATTCAGTTACTGAATTAGAAGCTTTAGCTATCGTTTGGGCATTTAACAAATTCCGTTTCTTTCTTTCTGGCAAGCACATAAAAGTATACAGTGATCATCGTGCATTACAATTTCTTACGTCTTCAACATTAAATCATGGCAGGTTAAAACGTTGGGCATTGTTTCTGCAAGAATTCCACTCCACAGTAGTCTACATTTCCGGCAAGGAGAACATTGTTGCGGACGCACTGTCACACGTTCCGGCTGGGCTTGAGAAAAGTAACACAGAAGGCAACCTCCAGAAAAATTTCAGTATTCTTTACATTCAGAAAGTCGCCTTTGAAAACTTCATCACCACATCTTTAAAGGACATTGCTCATGAACAAGATAAAGATCCGATTTGGAAAGACATCAAAAGCAATTGGCATGAAAAGACACACACACAGATTCGGCATTATTATCTGGTTAGAAACAACATACTGTCCAAATGCTGCACTGTTGATGACAAGCTATACGTACTTCGCATTCCAGACGATTTTGTTAATAAGCTCATTTGCTACATTCATTTCAGCTATGCACATTTTGGTCCACGAAAATGTTATCATATTCTTCGGACAACTTGTTATTTTAACAATATGGAAAAGAGAATTCGAAGAGTCTTGTCTATTTGTAAACTTTGTCAAAAAGCTAAACCATCTAATATCTCACATCGTGCTCCGTTGTTTCCTATCACTTCTTCTAAATTAAAAGAATTTGGTGCTGTTGATCTCTTGGGACCCCTTGTCAGAACATCGATAGGATTTTCGTACGTTGTAGTCGCTGTTCAACTTACTTCAAAATTTGTTTCTTTCACACCGTTAAGTAAAGCCACTAGACGGTCTGTATCCAACGCCTTTGTTAAAAATTTCTTCGTGAACTTGGACACGTTGCTAAAGTCATTTCAGATAACGGACCGCAATTCAGGTCTGCTGCTTGGTCATGCATGCTTCGGAATCATAAAATCAAACCTGTTTTTATTTCATTGAACTCACCACATTGTAACCCGTCTGAACGGATTATTAAAGAAATCAATAAGCTTTGCAGACTTTATTGTCACAGAAAGCATCATCATTGGGACAGATATTTACACTTGTTTCAAAACGTGCTGAATGAAATGCCTCATGACTCCACTACTTTACCATCTATTCTTGTACTGAAGAATGAAGAACCACCGAACAGAATCAGAGAGCTTGTACCTTTTCCGAATACACGTAAACTTCGACACAAAGACTTAATTGATTTGGCTATTAAAAATATAAAATCTGCAGCAGACAAAAGGAGAAAACTACACGGTAAAACAAATGCAAAGGAATTATATATTGGTCAGAAAGTTCTCATTAAAGCTCATTCATTGTCACATAAGAAGAAACACATGAGTCACAAATTCTTTCTGATTTACAATGGACCTTACAGAATCCGACGTATACCACATGATAATTGCGTTGAAGTTGAAACTCTGCATACTAGGAAGAGTAAAGGTTTACACCATATTTCACATGTAAAACCGTTTATTGAGAGATAATCTGTTTTTTTAACTTAGTCTTTGCTATAAAATTTTTCACTTCACGTTACTAGTACTCTTTGTCACACTTGGAAACTGTTAACATGCAACAATGTTTGAAGTTAACTATCCAGTCTAGAACCTAGGGAACTTATTTAGACAGTAACTGCAAATCCATTGTTATAGTGAACAGACGATACAGTGTTATTGTGTGTGTACATTCTTGCTTGTTAGTTGCACGATTACGTAACGACCATAAGGCCTACAAACTTAGAACATATAGTGCTAATGAGATCTTAATGCAACATTTTGGATTACTTGAAATGACATTCTTTATTTGAAGTACATTCTGTGAGATTAAAGATTACTTAGGATTTGGTTTCTTTGACAGCTACACGATTATATCACGACGCTACTAATTTGTGACACAATTGACATTGTTGCTTTTATGCTGTGTCTGTTTTATATCTGCACAGTTTTTCTGAATTCTTCTGGAAAGTAAAACATGTTTTAGTAGTAACTTTTGTGGTATAGCTACAATGAAACAGCCTTTTTCGTAGCACAACAATACATTACAGTATAGTACTTTCTGGATCACGGTAATGTACGTAATAACTACGATATCTATACGCATAGCATTTCGCTTTTGTTTATTACGAGGTAAGTACATTGACTTCCACAGAACTTTGCTTACAGACGACGATAATTACGACACTTGGCACATTTTTTACCCTTAAGTAATGACAGAAATTACCTTACAACAAGACGCAGAGTTTAGCGCTACAGTACACGTATTTGAGTGATTAAATTTGTACTTAAAACATTTATTTTTAAAGATTTTTGAATTACAAAGATACAAAGGTTTTCCGTGATACACTTCATTCCATTGCTGTAATTTGTAACACTTGAGGGTATAATTACATTAATCCTCAGGGGGGTACATGCTTACTTTGTGTACCATGTGTGTGGCAAACACAGAAACATCGTTACCATATTTCTCTAACACAGAATTACACAGCTATCTGATTATTTGACAGAGAAACAAACTTTTTTTTTTACTACGTCAGTGACACATGTTTACGCTATTACGCAGTTGGATAACTTCACACTTATGAAATTGTATTTTGTCTGTGCATTGTGAACTGTTCATATTTTTTCAGAACCATTGTGATACTGTGAGAGCTTTGAATGTCGTATTTGGTAAGGCGTAATGATTTTTTAAGTACATTTGAGGTAGATGGCTTTATTGAAGGTCTTGATATTATTGAAAGAAGCTGCGACGATTTTGAGATGTGATTGATCTGCTATGATTTTATTATTACGATGACAATGTGTATTATGCTGTTGATGTATGTTTATGATCAATAAGCTGATGCTATATGAGGAATTTATTATGATGAAATATTGAAGAATTGTCGACAAATACGTACATGTGTAATAAGGTAAGGAATAATGAGTAGTGGCTAGGAACTCAATGAAAGTTTTTTGGACACTGTTATATTTATAGGATTTTGTTTCTACACATTTGTAACGCAAATTCTCGACCTGTGAAATTTTTTATATGAGACTGTCACTGTAGTGCAAACTGCTGTCGTAAATATTTCGGTAAGAAAGCCGAGTGACCTTGACATAATGCGTTGTGAGCAGCCAGCTGTGCCAGCTGCCTGGAGAAAAAGCTATTGGGTGGAGAAAAAAGAGGCCATTAACATCGCTATTGACATTCCTTTGTAGAAAGCATCACAAATACGACACGCTCATTACTTGGAAACATATGATTATATTGTGGAGCACGTACTTTGAGCTACTTACTAAAATGCTTATAAACTGATGGGAAATATTCTTACATCTCCACACCTGATTATGACAAGTGTCTTTCTAGGAGACTTGAGAGAATCTCTACTGACTTATGAAATGCCACATGGTTATTGAATGATGTTTTTAAGCTTTGCTTTACACAGTTGCTTATTTCATTTGATATCTGTTTTCCAGCTGTGTTGCAGCATTGGTTTTATAAAATAAAATTAAATGCATTTGCTAATGTGAACACTTTCTGTCAGCAGATCTATTAAATAATAATTTTATGATCCACATTCTTCGAAAAAGGAGCACTTGGAAAGGAAAGATCAATAAGAAGGGACTAATAACAGTAACTGCATACATAATTTTCTTTTCAAGTTCTTCGTAATTTTTTTTGTAGAATAAGTTGTGGTGCACCACTTTAATTACATAGACATTAAGATGTGAATATACATTTCCCGTATCTGCATTGTTGTCTTTAGTGTACTATTTTTCAGCTTGTGGGTTTGTCATGTTTAGATATAAGTTATTGCATTTACTGATGCTGTTTGCCAGGCATAGTGCTACTGAATTTCACTTTGTATTACTCTGTTAAGCCAGTTTTACTACTGATTTATTTTTCTTATTTGCTGCACATTGCCTTATATTAATTGTAATGTTTCATTTGCTTTGCTAATTTAGGTACACTGCTGCTTGCTTTGCCAATTTGCATTTTTTTGTCATTGCTGTTTGTGTTAATTGTTTTGTGCTGCTGCATTGCCTCGTCCCTTAGTTTATGCATCTGAGCTCAGTAGATCTAAGTTAGCTTAAGAGGGGATAGACTATATAAGAGAATGAGTTGTGATGAATTGGAAGAAATGCATCGAGAAGTTATATGAAAAAAGTACAGAAAGCAGGTATAGATAGGACTTGTTGGAAATAATGAAGAACGAAGGGAGATCTCCAAGAAGTAAAGAAAGTTTCGTTTGCAAAATACTGCAGTAAAACAAACCCTGTCCTTTCCTTGTGTTATTCCGCTATGTGTTTGTGTACCCTTATGTATTGTGTTCTTCCTGTCTTTATGTGTTTATCTGATGAGAGTTATGTTGTAGAATTTTTCTAATAATATGTTATTTACTTTGTAAAGATGTTTAAACATTATTTAGTCTGTTTTGTTTTAATGCTCCTATGTGAAGTTGATGTTTCAAAAGTTATTCTGATCTTTTATTTATTTACTTATGTCATAATTCCTGCAACACTGATGTATATGATATTTCGATTCTTTTGTAAAGCCCATATTACCACAAATGTTATCTGTATTGTTATGTTCTTTAATGGTGTATTTTGTACCTTTGTAATTGTATTCTCATGTCGTATATTTAAAATTGTAATTGACATCAGTGCATCAAATTAAGTAACTTGTAAGCATTCATTTCAGTGCACACATTTCTGTTGGTCATAGTATATGCACAATATGTGACAAGTTGGGACTGTTAGTGTTTGCACATGTGTTAATAATTCAGCAAGGGACTGGTTAACAGCATTGCTGGTTCTAAGAACAATTCCAAAAACTTTGTGAGTGCACAAGTGGTGGTTAATGGACTTCCTATATTGTCCGCAAGACTCGTCGATGGTGATTGTGCACCTGCACAGTCGCAACAGATGGCTGCTGGCCATCTCTACAAGGACTACAGTGGGTGTACACCTTTGATGGCACACGAATACCATTATTTCTACAAGGACTGCAGTGGGTCTGCACCTCTGGTGGCCCACCAATACCGTAATCTCTACCAGGACTACAGTGGGTCTGCTCTGTGATGACCTACCTACCAATATTCTTCAAAACTTCGACTGACTCTGCGGTGGGTTTTCTCTGTTATGGCCCATTACCTGTCTGCATGTCAAGAGTCAGCACTGTCTTTCCGTTGGAAGGACAACACTACTTCTTCAAGACTGCATGGAAATCCACTACTTCCGTGTGCATTTTCTTTTACTGATCAGACTTTGAGAAAAAAAACGCTGGAATTTTACTGTGATGAATGATCAGGACTGTCTTTATGGACTGTGAGAAAATTTTAGCTTTTGACCAACATTGTATCAATAAGTGTGTGCATTTGATTTCTTTGTTATTGTAATTATGAAAAATTTTATCAAATCATTATTGGCCTCTGCCCAAAAAATTTGTAAGTAGGCTGTTTAGGTTTTTTTATTGCTAACGCCTCGTAGCGCTCTGTATGAAAATCACTGGCTGTGCTGTGTGCAGTCTGTGGCTGGTTTGCATTGTTGTTTGCTATTGTAGTGTTGGGCAGCTGGATGTTAACAGTGCGTAGCATTGCGCAGTTGGAGGTGAGCCATGAGCAGTGGTGGATGTGGGGAGAGAAATGGCGGAGTTTTGAGAGCAGATGTCTGGACGTGTGTCAATCAGAGACAGTAAATTTGTAAGACTGGATGTCATGAACTGCTGTATATATATTATGACTTTTGAACACTATTAAGGTAAATACATTGTTTGTTCTCTATCAAAATCTTTCATTTGCTAACTATGCCTATCAGTAGTTAGTGCTTCAGTCAAGGGCGTACCCAGGATCTGAACAGGGGGGGGGGGGGGGGGGCAGGTCATACTACTCTCAGGAAACAAAGACTCGAGACAATATACAGCACTTCTTATTAAGTAAAACAGTAAACCAGTGAAAAACTGCTTTTCATAAACATTTTAAATACAAGAATGCACTTGTACGATCCGAGAAAACATGCAGCATTTCTTATTAAATAAAACAGTAAACTAGTGAAAAACTACAAATATCTTCTAGTCTTCTAGGGGGGGGGGCAGCTGCTCCCCCCCCCCCCCCCCCCCTCGCCGCCTCGCCCCTCGCTGGGTACGCCCATGCCTTCAGTAGTTAGAATCTTTTATATGGCTGGCAGTATTGGCGCTCGCTGTATTGCAGTAGTTCGAGTAACGAAGATTTTTGTGAGGCAACTGATTTGTGAAAGGTATAGTTTAATGTTAGTCAGGGCCATTCTTTTGTAGGGATTATTGAAGGTCAGATTGCGTTGCGCTAAAAATATTGTGTGTCAGTTTAGTGTTGATCAGAATAGGTAAAGAGAGTAATGTCTGAGTACGTTCAGTTTTGCTCAGCTGTTTGAAAAGCAAATAATGTAAGAGGTTTATCAGCACAGTCATTGATTAATTTTTCTAAGGGGACGTTTCAGGTAGAAGGTTTTCCCATAATCGGCAGGAGACGAACGTATGAAAATACGTCTATAGGTCTCTCTAGCACCGCGAAGTCTGATGATTTCTTGTTTTCCACAAGTTCGTCTCCTGTCTACTGTGCGGAAAAACTTTAGGAGGACGCTGATACTGGAATGTATCCAAGAAGTGAGGATGTCGGGTGGAAGTGCTTCTCTGAAGTGAAAAGGGTGACACGGGACAAGATGTCATTGCTGACCTACTAACCAGTGAGACGACTGATAAGCAAAACAAAAGCGTTTAGTGCAAATGTGAAACAATGTGTGCCGGGCCATCGACCTGTGCCAATGTTCTGGGTAAATTATTGTGTTAGGTGACCGTTTTACATGCTTTGAACGTCCTACGGTGGTATTTCAGCGTTCATGTTAATCTGTGTGTTCTGTGTGTGAGAGAGGACGTAAGTGTGTGGAGAGTTGCCTTCTTTATCCCTTAACGAGGAAATGGATCTGGAGATGCATTAATAGCGAGCCGCATCAAATCAGTCAGAAGGCTGATAACACAATAAAGAGAACTGAATTTACATTTTCTTTTAAGAGCTCTGTTTCGGCATCAGACTACTCCTGAAAAGCTTGAAATCCTCTGTGTTATTTCTCGTAAACCAAAATCTTCTGCACTTAACGTGACTTTCAGCCAAAGCCTGAGTCCACTTTGCACCCGAAAAGCAAAAACAAAAAGATTTACTTACCGAGGGCGCCGAGGCGATAAGAGATTGTGACCAACACAACACCCTTCTCCACTAAGTAGTCTGGATTGCTGAAGAAGGGATATCCAAACTTGAAGGCGCCGCCGTGGATGTAAAACATGACGGGCAGAGGACCACTCGCCGCAGCCGGTACGTAGACGTTCAGGTAGAGGCAGTCTTCGGAGCCGGTAGCATTGGGCAACAAGCCCATAAGGCCGGGCTGAGTGCACATGTCGGCAAAGGACAGAGCGTCTCGAATACCGGACCACGAGGTCGCCGGCTGCGGGGCCTGCGCAGATGAGCACACGGGTCAAGGGGCTGCTGGAACAACGAATCGCCATTGCCTCACATACGTACCCATCACTTTATTCAACTTAACTTCAACATAATATTACTACAAGACACTTACGGGAAAAAAATTGCAACACCAAGAAGGAGTTGTGCGACATAAACGAAGGTTGGTAGGCGTGTTTCTAGTTCTGAAAGAAAATATCTATTCAAATTTCAAATTTCGCGCCAGACGCCTAAGAGTGGCGCTAGTAGTAGCAATTTGGGCAGCAGTTGACACCACAGTTATAACGAACTGATGCAAATCGGTTACTTCAAGACCAGCTCAGAGAAAACCGCCGTGTAGCACCACCCTCGTTTGCGATTTCATTGGTGTCAAGCGAGAGCTCACTGGAGGGCAGGGTGGATGTCTGTTGGGTTTTCTGATGAAAGCTGGTTCTGCCTCGGTGCCAGAGATGGCCGTGTGTTGGTTAGAAGAAGGCCACCTGCCTGCCTGCTATGCACACTGGACCTACACCTGTAGTTAGATATGGGGTGAGATTTAATACCACAGCAGACACACTCTCGAGGTTATCCCACGCACCTAAATTGTACATCAGTCTGGTGATTCGACTTGTCGTGCTGCCATTCATGAACATTATTCCAGGTGGTGTTTTCTAACAATATAATGCTCTCTCCCACCGCCGTCCCACCACAAACCGCCGTTGTAACCTAACATGTTCTACAGTGTGTTGACTGTTGCCTTGATCTGCTCGAAGAGCAGATCTGTCTCCAGTGGAGCACATATGAGACATCATTGGACGACAATTCCAGCGTCATCCACAAATAGCATTAGCTGCTCCTCTATTGCTCAAGTGCAGTAAGCATGGAATTCTTTCCCACAAATTGACCTACGGCACCAGTACAACACAATGCATACAGCTTTGCATGCTTGCACACAACACTTTGGCGGTGACACCGCTAATCAATGTACCAGCATTTCACATTTGCAAGGGCTTATCTTGCGCTTACATTAACCTGAGATCTTGCAACGTTAATCACTTAAATATGTTAACTAGACAAATGTATTCCAGAAATTTCGTTATTCTTCATTAATTTTTTTGTGTTGCAATTTTTTCCGTCAGTGTATAATAATTATTATGTGAATATTTTGTACATATGTTTCACAGCTAATGGGCTACGCTGAATGTACTTATATGATGATATAATTTCAAATTACTGAATTGAAAAGGTAATATCCACATTCATATTAATAGTATCAAAAGGTTATATAAACTACTGAAATATGCATAACGTTTGCATGTCAAAGTAATCTATCTTAAAAGTAGCAACTGGGTAGTTATGAATCGTTTTGTATGATTCCTGTCAAAATTAGTGCGGGGGAGGGGGCGGGAGTGCACGACGCGTTTAAAACTCATCAAATCAATTACATCAATAATTGCGTTTTTGAAGATTTGGCTTCTCTCGGACAAATTTATGCTGATGCGCAAGCATGGTATTTAGTATTGTTCCACAGGATAACTTTTAACCTACCATTTACGAAACTAAGTATCCCATCACATAAGAATGCTGAAAATTAGATGGGTACGTCAGACAACTTAAGACAATACATCGACTGCGTGAGAATGGTATTATGGCACAACCTGACTTAACGAAAGAATATGTTGATACGACATATCCTGAAGCATCAAGGGAGTGGTCAGTGTGGTAATGAATGGAAGTTTAGAGGAAGGTGGTGGGGGAGGGACGGGGGACGGGGTCGAAACCGTAGAGAAGATACCGAGACTTGACTACAGTTAAGCACTTTGAAGTGGACGTAAGTTGTTCTGCAGATACTGCGAGACTTGCATAGGATATACTAGCGTGGAGCGATGCATTATATCAGTCCTCGAATGAAGAGCACCACAACAACCGATGAAAATAACCTCAAATGACTGCAATTCCCGATATCGCAAAATAAGAGGAAGAAATCTGTTTATTATACTGGTGTTACATTAACAGTGCCAGTGCGTTAAAACAGCTATGAAACATTCTTGCAGTAATTTTATTTAAAATAACAGTAGCAACTAGCCCCGATGTCCTCAACAAATCTTCATCGTTGTCATTCGAACGTACATTAGGATCATTCTAATATAATACGAGCCTCCACAAGCATCACATAGGATTGAATGACGTCATAAAAAGAACGATTAAATTTGTTTGTTAAATAAAGTTATCAAGAGAGCATTCATCGTGTATTATTATATTTACAGCCTGCTGAGTTCCGAAACTGAGACTAAGAGAAAATTCATACAGAGGATTGCTATAGAAATAAAAATTTTAATGTATAGTACTTACACGGAATCGCAGATCTCCTAGCGGCGGTGCGGCGTATGGTACGCCCAGGAACTGGTTGTAGAGAGCGCCGTTCAGTGATGTGGCCACCACGCCCCTCAGAACTCCGTTCTCCACAGTCACGAATACGTCGTCCCCCTGTAATAAGTTCTTGGTCACCATTCCTCGTAATCAGAACAATCAATTGGTTTATTGTGTTTATCTTTTCTATGTAGAATTCCCCACTGAATCATACACAGAGGCAAAAATCTAATGAGGTAAGTTCCGGGGACCTTGATGCCAAGACATGTGACCATTTCTGGCGATTTGTCATCTTGGGAATGTTAGATTTAGATGATATTTCAGTTCAGGAGAACGTCAAAGGACTCCCACTATGCTGTAAGAGCATTCCTACCCATTTATGAAAGGAACTTCTTCCAAGAATTTCTGGAAGATCATTTTTAATTAGGTCTAGCCTATCCTCATTTTTTCTCTTTTTGATATGCAAATCTAATTAATCATTCGAGAAAACATGTTCAGATCGATTGAATCTTTCTCTGATTTAATAATACCAAAGATTGTAAGATCATATCGCCTTCCTCTTCCCTAATTAAAAATATGGGCTTACGTGCAGTTGGGTTTCCCTTGTGAAAAGCAAATTTTATTGTAGCGGTAAGAGCGGAGCGTGGATAGCAGATCAGCCGACCTCTCCCGCGCTGGTACCGAGGGGAGGATGTGAAGTTTTGTGTGTCGTTTTATATCACCAGGGGCAGAGGTGACTGGATGGAGCTGTAATAGTGGGATGAGAGAAATTTCTCCACCCACAGGCCGAAAGAAGAGTGTTGAGAACTCGTGAAAAAATAGTGCTGTTTCAATATTTTTCCGACCGGTTATTAGCTGACTAAAAAACAGGCGTTCATGACGGAGGCCAAAGGCCCAGAATTCTCGGTACAGAGCAGGTCGACAGACATCAGATTGGAGGCTACGTTTTTTTACAATCCATGGTGGGAGTAAAACAACAAATGGTATTGACAAGAGGAAGAAAGAACCTTGTCAATGGCGGTCAAATTTTTTTAGCGTGGAATCGCGCACAGAGCAGTTGCTGGGAGCATAGTGTCTTCACTCATCACCGGACTTCTGTAGACTTCTCGAGACTTGTTTTCACTTCAGGGAGCTTTTGCAGGCTTCTCTTCGCATCACTTCATAAGCAGGCAACACAGAGGGTTTGGCCTTAAGATACGGAGAGAGATGACGGAAATATCTGCAGCTAGATTGGTAGCAGTCGGAAATCTTTTGGCCTTCAACTACACATCTGCAGTCATCTCGTCTGTCCACAACTGTAGTAAGGTCATAGAAAAGCTACAGCAGCGTTTTCCTTCTTTTTGCCAGCCATTATTTATTCCAATCTCTGTCTCGCTCTAAAGCTTTTACCCTCTCTGGTATCGTAGAAGTTACGCCCCGATGTCAAGTGTCCTATTATCCTTCTTCTTGACAGTGTTACCACATATTGCTTTCCCCGCCGATTCTGCGGATAATCTCATCGTTCCTTACCTTACCAGTCCACCTAATTTTCAACATTATTCTGTAGCAGCAAATCTCAATTGCTTAGATTCTCTTCTCTTTCGGTTTTCCCACAGTCCGTGTTTCACTACCAAACAAAGCAGTCCTCCAGACGTACATTCTCAAGAATTTCTTCCTCAATTTAAGGCCTATGTTTGATTCTAGTATTCTGTATCCCAATCTCTTCCCTGATGACTCCTGTTTGAGTCATAATAAAGTTAGAGCTCAAGAAGTTCTCCTTCTTTCTCTCGACCATGCAATTTCTGCATTCACGCAAGTTCTTTACGTTTAATGAATCTGTTAGGAAGAGGTTAATCAGGCCGTACATTCCCTTATAAGAGAGACTTTCCAGGCCCTTAGTGCACTTTTTCTGCCGGCGGCTGTCGAGCGTACTGGGAGCAACCGGCTGCGTGGCACATGTCGGCACGAATGACGCTTGCCGCTTGGGTTCTGAGGCCATCCTCGGCTCCTTTCGGCGACTGGCTGATTTGGTGAAGGCAACTGGCAACGCACGCCGAGTGCAGGCTAAGTTACCTATCTGTAGCATCGTAGCGAGGTTTGATCATGGTCCTCTAGTTTTGAGCGGAGTGGAAATTCTAAACCAGAGCCTCAGACGGCTCTGCGACGGTATCGAATGCGAATTTCTCGACCTCCCCTATCGGGTGCAGAATTGTAGGCTTCCCCTTAATAGGTCAGGCGTGCACTACATGCAGGAAGCAGCTACTAGGGTAGTGGAGTACGCATGGCGTGCACACGGGGCTTTTATAGGCTAGAGGACCCCTCCCTTGGGAGCAAAGACGATTTGCCTGTTAAATCAGCCACAGAAATCTCAGAGAATCTTGGTCCTGGCAGATCAGAGATAGAAAGGATTAATATGATTTTAGTAAACTGCAGGAGCATCCAAGGAAAGGTCCCAGAATTAGTATCGCTTATTGAAGGTTATAATGCACAGATAGTATTGGGAACAGAAAGCTGGTTGAAGCCAGACGTCAGTGACAACGAAATCGTAAGTTCAGAATGGAATGGTAATCGTAAGGATAGGTTAGTCGCCAATGGTGGCGGCGTGTTTATTATAGTAAAAACTTCGATAAAATCTAGCTAGGTTGTCACGGATTCCGAATGTGAATTAATCTGGGTGAAACTGAGTATCAAAGAACTGTCAAAAATTGTGATCGGATGCTTTTATAGACCACCAGGGTCAGGATCTGTAGTTATAGAGCGCTTCTGACGGAACTTGCAGAATATCATTAGTAATTTTCCTGATCATGCCGTTGAAATAGGGAGGGGGGGGTCATTTCAACTTGCCAGGTGCAGATTGGGAGTGGTATCCCGTCAAAACTGGCATTGTCCTGGAAGACTTGTCCGAAAATTACCTTGAGCAGATAGTTAGAGAATGAACTCGTAAGGGTAACGTCTTAGACCTCCTGGCAACAAAAGGACCAGAACTTATCGAATCTGTTAACGTAGAGGAAGGTATCAGTGATCATAAGGCTGTGACAGCATTTACGACGACGGGTCCTACAAGGAATGTTAAGAAAGGTAGGAAGATATATTTGCTTAGCAAGGATGAAAGGATACAAATTTGAGAATATCTCAGCAGTCAGCATCAAATATTCGGTGATGAGGACGAAGATGTGGAGAATAAATGGAAAAAATTCAAAGGCATTGTTCAATATGCCCTAGACAAGTATGTTCCGAGTAAGGTTTTAAGGGATGACAAAGATCCACCATGGTTTAATAGACCCGTTAGAAAAGCGCTACGTAAACAAAGAGCACTTCATCTCAGATTCAAGACAAGTAAAACCCTAGCTGACAAACAAAAGCAGAACGAAGCAAAAATGAGCGTAAGGAGAGCAATAAGAGAAGCGTTCAATGATTTTGAAAGTAAGACGTTGTCAAACGACCTGAGTAAAAACCCTACGAGATTTTGGTCGTATGTAAAATCAGTAAGTGGGTCAAAATCATCTATTCACTCTCTCAGCGACCACACCAACACCGAAACGGAAGATAACAGAGAGAAGGCCAAAATACTGAATCCGGTCTTCCGAAGTTGTTTCACGGTGAAAGATCGTAACTCTGTCCCTACTTTCAATCGTCGTCGGAACGTCGAAATGGCAGATACTGAGATGACCGATCGCGGAATTGAAAAGCAGCTACAATCGCTTAGTAGTGTAAAGGCTTCAGGAGCAGATGAGATATCTATAAGCTTCTATAAAGATTATGCGAAAGAACTTGCTCCCATCCTAACAGTAATTTATCGTAGATCGCTTGAGCAACGAAAGGTACCTAATTACTGGAAAAAAGCGCAGGTCATTCCCGTTTTTAAGAAAAGTCGTAAGACAGATCCACTCAATTATAGACCTATATCGTTGACGTCAGTCTGTTGTAGAATTACGGAACATGTTTTATGTTCAAGAATTATGAAGTTCTTGGAAAATGAACAGCTTCTCTATAAAAATCAACATGGATTCCGCAAACAGAGATCCTGTGAAACTCAGCGCTGTCTGTTGCTCCAAGAGATCCACAGCGCAGTGCTCAACGGTGTTCAGGCTGATGCCGTGTTCCTTGATTCCAGTAAGGCATTTGACACCGTCCCGCACTGCCATTTAATGCAAAAAAATACGAGCTTACGGAGTATCGGAACAGACCTGCAGCTGGATTCAAGACTTTCTTGCAGATAGAACTCAACACGTCGCTCTTAACGGAACTAAATCGACAGATGTAAAGGTAATATCCAAACTACCACAGGGAAGTGTGATAGGACCCCTGCTGTTCACAATAGATATTAATGATCTAGCATAAAGCGTCGGATGCTCTTTAAGGCTACTCGCAGATGATGCATTTGTTTATGCCAAAGTATCAATGCCAGAAGATAGTAAGAATTTACAGAACGACCTGCGGAGAACTGATGAATGATGCAGACACTGGCAGTTGACCCTGAACGTAAATAAATGTAAGATGATGCGGATACATAGGAAAAGAAATCCGCTACTGTACAACAACACTATTGATGACAAACAGTTGGAGACAGCGCCTGGCGCAAAATATCTAGGCGTAATTATCCAGAGCGACCTTAAGTTGAGTGACCATATAAAACAGATAGTGGGAGAGGCAGACACCAGACTCAGCTTCATCGCAAGAACCTTAAGGAAATGTAACTCATCCATGAAAGAAGAGGCTTATAAGGCGCTTCTAGGCCCCATTCTTCAGTATTATTCATCTATCTGGGATACCTGTAAAGTATGACTGATAGAGGAGATAGAGAAGATCCGACGAAGAGCGGCGCGTTTCGTCACGGGATCGTTTAGCTAGCGAGAGAGCGTTACGGAGATGCCAAACAAACTCCACTGGCAGACGTTACAAGAGGGCCGTTGTGCATCATGGAGAGATTTACCATTGAAATTTCGGGACAGCACGTTTCAGGACGAGTCAGGCAACATAATACTTCCCCCCACATACATCTTGCGTATTGATCACGAGGAGAAGATTCGAGAAATTAGAGCCAATACAGAGGCTTGCCGACAAACATTCTTCCCACGCACTATTCGTGTGTGGAATAGGGTTGGAGGGATCATATAGTAGTACCGAAAATACCCTCCGCCACACACCATAAGGTGGCTTGCGGAGTATTATGTAGATGTAGATGAAGTGTGTTACGAAAGTTTAATGTTTTCCCTTATCCTGCGTACACACAATAACATGTAACAAAACTAGGACTTACTTGGATCATGTGTTTAATTTCGCAATAAATAAATCCCTCAGATGAAATTAATCAGTATAATAGTTGTGGAAATGTCGGCAGTTGCAATTTAATATAAGGATCACCTTACTAACAAAACTGCGTTAAATTTAACTTCACTGGATAACTTTATTAAACGTTTGGATTTGTGGAGCGATCCGCCTCCCAATAGGTGCAGCTGATGTAGTTCAAACAAGCTCACACACGGCATTTCGCATCAGAGCCCTGTATGACAAGCCGATAAGACGAAGGGCCCGATCAACTGATTGTCTGTAACACGTTACCACACATTTATAGAGTATCGCTCTTGAAAATGCGTCTCCACAAAGGTATGTGGGTTTTCGTCTGACCAACGATGTGAATTGCAGGTGATAGACCGTCAAAACTATAAACAGTATGAATGAGATGACATAGCAATTTACAATAAGCCAACGACAAAGCTCCAATCATCTACCTTCATCTCCTTATAGAAATTCTTTAATCCACTACATATGGTAAGGATAGAGGCTGTGCGTACGTTATTTCCACAATATTTTGTACGTAGAACTTCTGCGTGTGATTGTTGAAGAGTAACAACTGAATAATATCTACTACTTCACATTGTTAACGTGTCCGTCCACATGAAATATGATTGCTAGGCACCGTACTAGTTTTAGTAGGTTATCGAAAACTGGAGTAAACACTCTAGAATCTGGTACTCTGCGGCTGGAAAATCGTATACCGTTTTCCCTACAAGCAGTAACAGTGTATCTATTACAAAAACCGGAGACAGTTACCATATCAGCATACTTAGTAATTGTACATACGCTTAAACAGTCGATACAGTAGAAACTGACAGCATATCACAATCACACTTGAAAAATTCAGTTATTTAAACACGAGAACAACTTCACAGCTCGAAATTCAAAACAAAATGACAATCGCTAGCAATGGAGAGATTTATCCCAAATGAATTCATAACAGGTACACCGAACAGGTCAGAAAACTATTACAGAAGCTACAAAAAAAGAATGCCAAATTTAAAAGAACGCAAAAGCCTCATGACTGGCGACGTTCTGCAAAATATTGACATTTAGTGAGAAAGTTCAAAGAGGTGCTTTCAATAGTTTCCTCAACGAAACTCTGTCTCAATCTACTAGCAAATCCAAAGACATTCTGGTCGCATGTGAAGTACGAAAGTGCCAAGACACAGTCAATACCTTCACTGCGCTATAGCGAAGGTAATGCCACCGATAAGAGGACACTAAAGCAGAGTTACTAAATAAAGTTTTCCGAAATTCTTTTAGCAAAGAAGGTGAAGGAAATATTCCAGAAGTCGAATCAAGAACTGCTGCCAACAAGAGTAACCTAGAAGTACATATCCTTGATGTAACAAATCAGCTTAAATAGCTCAGTAAAGGCAAGTCCTCCAATCCAGACAGCATACCCATTACTTTCCTTTCAGAAAATGGTGATACAGTAGCTCTGCACTTAAGAATCATATTCAACCGCTAGCTCCAGGGGAAGTCAAGACCTAAAGACTGGAAAGTTGCACAGGTCACGCCAGTACGCAAGAAATGAAACAGGAGTAATCCCATGAATTATAGACCCATATCACTGACGTCAATTTGCAGTAGGATTTTGAAAATATACTGTTTTCGAACATTTGGAATTACGTCGACGAAAACGATCTGTTGACACGCATCCAGCACGGATTTAGAAAATATCTTTCTTGTCAAACACACCCTACTCTTTATTCTCAATAATGAGGCAGTTGACAGAAGATCTCAAATTCATTCCATACTACTGTGTTTCTAAAAGGCTTCTAATCAAGTTCCGTGCCTCTGCAGTACCGTCTCTGCTGTGCGACTGGGTTTGTGATTTCCTGTAGGGAAGGCCACAGTTCGTACTAACTGGTGAAAAGTCATCACGTAAAACATAACTAATATCTAGTGTTCACCGAGGAAATGTTATACGCCCTCTGCTGTTCCTAATCTATATAAACGACTTACAGGTAGGAGACGATCTGAGCAGCCATTTTGGACTGTTTGCAGATGATACTGTCATTTACCATCTACTAATATCAGCAAAAGATCAAAACCAATTATAAAATGATTTAGAAAAGACATCTGTATGGTGCGAAAAGCGTCAGTCAATCCTAAATAATGAAAAGTGTAGGGTCAACACATGACTACTTTAAGGAAGGCGTAATGAGAAATCACACAACAGTAAAGGCTGTCAACTCAACTATATAATAGAAAATATTCTGGGGAAGGCAATCAAAGGCTAAGTTATACTGCCAGAACATTTAGAAAATGATACAAGAGACTGCCTACTCTACGCTTGCCCGTCCTCTGCTAGAGTATTGCTGTGCAGTTTTGGATCCTTACCAGATATGAATGACGGAGCACATCGAAAAAGTTCAAACAAAGGCAGCTCGTTTTGTATTATCGCGACGTAGGGATGAGAGTGTCACGGATATGATACGTAAATTGCGGTGGCAAACATTAAAACAAAGGCGTTTATCGTTGCAGCAGGATCTTTCCACGAAATTTCAGTTCCTAAAGTTCTCCTCCAAATGCAAAATTATTTCATTGACACACACACGCACATAGGGAGAAATGGTCATCATAATAAAATAAAAGAAATCAGAGCTCGCACGGAAAGACTGAAGTATTGGTTTTTCCCGCGCGCTGTTGGAGAAACGCAAGAGAAATATTTCAAAGTGGATCAATAAACCCTCTGCCAGGAACATAAGTGTGGAATGCAGAGCGGTCATATAGATGTAAATGTAGAAACGATAAGTAACCCATATCAACTAGAGTACCAACACGCGAAATGAAAACGTACCTCGGTAGTCAGCTGCATATCTCTGTAATTAACCAAAAGTGTACACTTGGTATATGACATGTTTTATTGAAATTAATCTATAGTACTACATCCTAAAATATCTTCTGGTCCTCCAGAAACACATTGTAGTCGCAGTTCAGCAACTGAAAATGACGACATAGCGGTGAAGAAACTAGACTCGACATTTCTGAAAAAGTGCTCGTCACATCCCACTTTGCCTATACTCTTTTAAGATTTGTTTTGGATACCCAGACATTTTCAGACAAATAATGCGACAGTTCCATGGAGATTCAACAAGGCCTACATGTCTCCCAAAACTGATGCCTATGGAACGTTAAAGTTTAGCTCTACTCCTTTCGATGTTGATTAGCGTACCTCTTGAACCGCGGGACGGCGCGGGACAACCGCTGCCCCTGTATACAAGGCCACAGCCAACAGCAACAGCGCGACGGAATGCATGTTTGCGTCTGAGCGAACACAGTTGTGTTTCAAATATATACTCACAGATCATATTGGAATCATTTCCGATTTGCTTTACGATAAAACAAACGCGATAGTTATGTGTACTTCAGTTACTCAAAATACTCTTCGAAGAAAAGTATTATCTCCTTTCTTGCGACATGAGTGGTAATCTTTTCACTGCAGGAGAAGTCAGCAACGTATGGTGACGCTGATACGTAACGATCAACTAGATACGATCGTCAATGAGTTGTTGGACATGTCATACAGGAAGAAACTTGTAGACTCTCTTTCCTAGCGAAACAGAGGCTATTATCAATTCTAGAGGCGAAGTTACACGATGTTATCTTGATGTATTCTGGGTCTGGCTGATTTCTCGACTAGTGTGCTTACAAGGGAACCTCCCCATCGCAATCCCCTCAGATTTAGTTATAAGTTGGCACAGTGGATAGGCCTTGAAAAACTGAACACAGATCAATCGAGAAAACAGGAAGAAGTTGTATGGAACTATGAAAAAAATAAGCAATTATACAAACTGAGAAGTCCATGCGCAAGATAAGCAACATCAAGGATAGTGTGAGCTCAGGAGCGCCGTGGTCCGTGGTTACCGTGAGCAGCTGCGGAGCGAGAGGTCCTTGGTTCAAGTCTTCCCTCGAGTGAAAAGTTTACTTTCTTTATTTTCGCAAAGTCATGATCTGTCCGTTCGTTCATTGACGTCTCTGTTCACTGTAATAAGTTTAGTGTCTGTGTTTTGCGACCGCACCGCAAAACCGTGCGATTAGTAGACGAAAAGACGTGCCTCTCTAATGGGAACCGCAAACATTTGATAGCAAGGCCATAGGTCAACCGATTCCTCCACAGGAAAACACGTTTGATATACTCCATATGCCACTGGTGACGGCATGTGCGTCACATGACAGGAATATGTTGTCGACCCACCTAACTTGTACACTTGGCGAATGAGTAAAGAGATTCTGCTACCCTGTCCGATTTAGGTTTTCTTGTGGATGTGATAATCACTCCCAAAAAGTGATGAAAGCATAAGAGTTTGTCACATAAACTGCAAGAAATGAATGCAACAGTTTCACAGTCGCAGTTTTCCCTGTGCTCTGTCAAAAGATATGTTTTTAACGTTTTCAAAATTTTCCGTGTGTAGACCGTCAAATCCGACGGACGGACAGATAATAATTGTCTGAAAATGAAAAAGTAAACTTTTCACTCGTTCTGCAGCTGCTCACGCTAACCACGGGACCACTGCGCTTCTGAGCTCACAATCTCCTTGATGTTGCCTATCTTGCGCATGGACTACTCAGTTTCTATATTTTGCTTATTTTTTTCATAGTTCCAAGCAACTTCTTCCTGTTTTCTCGATTAATCTGTGTTCAGTTTTTCAAGGCCTATCCACTGTGCCAACGTATAACTAAATCTGAGGGGGGTGCGATGGGGAGGTTCCCTTGTTAGTAACGTTAAAGCAGTACTGGTAGTATGTTCCATTTAATTATTTGCAAGCACTTTTAGTGATAATAATTTCGGTAGCATAATGGCAAGTTACAAAGCAATACTTCATTACATCAGGAGCGGTAGAATGACGAAATGTCTGCATGTCTATTTCATTTCGTGTGTCAAACTTCCCTCGTTCCATCCTCCCCGTCCTAGCAGATGTATGAATGAACGAAAATAAGTGTACAGGCAACTAGCCGGCCACTAACCAAAGCTATGTAGAAGGTGGTAGTTTACGAAAACAGAGCAGACGGTAACGTTGAGCAAAGAGGCTAGCAGAGGCTTCGGGCTGTATCGATTGTCTAGAGGGAGTTATATCGGTCAGCCAATGAGGACTATCCTCTGCCCTCAGTGTTTGAAGGGAGGGTAGTTTGGGACCAGGTTGTCTTGCTCGTCACTCAGTCGCAGGGAGCTGACGTGTGTAGTCTCCACGACAGATGTCGTTTCATCATCGTCGGTAAGGGTAGAACCATGTTTATTAAAGTCGACGTTGACAGAGAAATATCAGAAGATGGTGTAATTTTCATAATTTTGATCTTTTAGCTTGTTAGGGCTTTGTAACTTAATGTCGTGCAGGCCCTCACCCAGGCGTGTTTGTATGTGGTTAAAGTTAAGCTAAATGTTGAACAAGTAAAAGCGAGAGTGAAATGTTTCTTCCCTACAAATGGCTATGTGGTTTTCTTAAACAAAATTAACGATATTTTCTTTGTGAAATATTGAACTTCTATATTATTGGGATATAGCTGAGTTACTCGCTATTGATATTAATGATACATTCGATCATGGTAATGGTTGGCTCACTGTAGCCATTGTACATGGAGGTACGGGAGTTCCTGACGTACCTGGACTTGAAAGTTTTGTTGATAGAGACATTATTGCCTATCGTACCTACCATATGGCAGAACTTGCTAATAAAGACTTTGGTAAATCTGCTTATATGTCGCCTTCTGCATTGTCTTTGTATACTCGTAATAAGAGAAAAATATCTGTAAATGAGTCTGTATTCATTTGGGTAAAAGGTAAAGAGTATGTGAATATGTAAAGTTCGTTGGTGACTGTACTTTGTATTTTCACAAATAAATTCATCTGCATGCAAACTGATCCGTAGCGTCACCCATTAACCGGACAAGTGTTCAGCTGAGCTCAGAGCCACTTGCAATAATTTTGAAGAAATTTTATTTGAATTAAGACGTAGTTCTCTTTTCGGAACGAGGACTTGTACGTTCAAAGCCAAATTCATTAGACATGGTTCACTGTAGTTAGTGCTCAATAAAATGCTTGTTGCTGTTGTATAATGTGTATCAGTAAGTGGGTACGTAATGAAAGTGATTTTGAACTTTTTATGAGTTTTCAGGTAGGTTATCTTTATGATAGATTTTGATACCACGTGCTTGACTACGTGTGTTCTGGCTAACATAGTGGGGAGAATAAAAGCTTAGTTCTTGCGACAATAAGTGGCAATAGAAATCATATTTGATACAAAGGGATAAATTTTAGTGCATTTGTCATTTTTCTTCATAAATTATGGTGTGCTTTAGTAGTTGTTTTTGTAGTCCGATAGACGCAAATTACTCCAAATCTATGGTAGCTTAGTTAACGTTTATAAGCATTACGAGGGAAATACGAATGCTGAGTATATTTGATTATTTTTTGGAGTTAAGTTGCGGTTTAGCTATGAGTTCCAAACGTGGTAGATTGTGTGGTACATTCTAGTGATAATAAGCCACAATAGGTATTTTTCAGTATGGCATTTAAATAAACATAAATTAACTTCGATCATTTTTTTAAAGAAATTGTAAACTTCTATGCTATGAGACGCTACAGTAGTAGTCTGATTTAGTAATGTTTAAACGATACTGCGTAAAGAAAAGAGTGCTCTGGATGATAATGTTGATGAATGATGGCAGAATTTTTATTTCGCTGCCATTCCTATCTACCTCATACCAACAGCGTGGTGTCAACAGTGCGGCACAAGTAAATTTAGTTTAGGAAATCAATTAAAGTCCTGATTGGGAACAAGGTGTTTTATGTAGGATATTTGTGTAAAAATTGAGTGTAAACTATTTTTGTGAGTGAGAAAAATGTTTTATGAGGCAGTGTTAAATCTTTGTTTGAATTCACAGTAGTAGTTTTCGCAATAGAGAAACGTCCAACCTCTCATGTCCACCAATACAAGTGAAGAAAGAATAACAGAACAATTAAAAATATTAAGAAAGGAGGTAAAAGATTTCAGATAGGAACAGGGGTACAGAGACTTAGTTAAATGTCGGGTATAACGCAAAAATCCCCCCCCTTTTTTTGGTCTGATTGTCATGGTATGCCACTGTCATAGGGACCGTTATCCGTTGCGCAACTATTTATTTTGTGAATAAACAGTTAATACAGTGAGTTTTAGTTAACTTACATTACAAGAGGATCCCTGTTGCGGCTTACCAAGACAAACGGAACAAGGTATGATGAAGGCAAAATATCATATACCTCTGATGCCCATAGAATAAATAATATAAAGTAGCGAGTAATCTGTGTCAGATTGACTTTAGGAATAACAGAATACAGAAAAAAAGCTTTAATGGCGAATACTACAAGCTGGGGCTAAATTTGCAACGGCATGTTGTTGGACTGCATGTATGAAGTTTCTTAGTGAAATGGGAGGCATCTGTAACTTGGTGTTAAGGAACAGTTGCAAAATGATGCACATGTCATTCGATGTAACATATGTAGTGATTTAAAAATCACTTTACAATTTCAAAACGCTGAATTAACGCCAGTGTTGAACTTAAATACTCACACGTCAATCTGTAAGGTAACTCATACATTGCGTCATGGCAAAACAACACAGTAACATGTAACGTAAGCCGCTTAGTGTACCTGCAGAGGTTCATCTGGACAGAGGACACGTTCGGAATATTCCGATTTATTCTGCACTCTAAAATTTTCTTAACTGGTTCGTCGAAATATTCCACTTTATTCTAATCTATAATTTTCTTAATTGGGTATGTGGATCGCTTTCAGCGGCTTTTTTGTGTTGTACTTCAATCGAACAACACTCGACTCACACCACCACAAGTGAAATACTCGTCGGCATTGAGCTATAGAGATTTTGAGACATAAATATTCACAGATTTTGCATATTAATTTCTCTCAATTATCGTTTTTACACACTCCAATAGCTAATGAAATGATGGTCTTACTTCAACGAAACCTAGGGTAACTCTTTTCTACTATACCAAAATATGACGCTAGTAGAAGGTCACTCTACGTTCCGGCTCAAATTGGTGCCATCAGCACTTTTCTCGATTTCATATAACAGCTGATGTAATAGTGCATGAATTATTCAGTGTCACTGGCGACGCAAGTCAAGGTCAGCCAGAGGATGGGAATGGGAGGGCGTAGGGGAAGGGGAGACCTGCCAATGGGAATCAAGTTCCCTCCCATCCATCCATCCATTCTGTGCTTCACCAATAGCCATCATTAGAGTTCTGTGCTCTGTAGTGAGAATACAGTACAGACTGTGCTCTGTAGTGAGAAGGCAGTACAGACTGAACTGTGATGAAAGCTGTGGCTTATGAAGTGACAAGATTACTAATAATTCTACTTGTTTCATTGTAGCGATCACAGTAACTATATGTTGTTATAAGCCCTGAATAATGTATTGCTTTGGAGAGTACAGGGCCGGAGCCTTAGCTATTAAAACTGGGTGGTATGGAGCACCGTCGATAACAATTACTTACGGAGTTTCTAAACTTGGTAAGTATTTTCGAAGCAATTTAAAAATGTTTCATTAATCATTTATTCATGGTACTCTGACGGTTTCTTCGAGACTGAAGCCATGGTAAGTACCAGCAGGCAAAAGAATAATTTTGTCATCTTTGCCAATGGTGATGGTATACTTTCTCCTTTGTCATCAGTCCAACCTTTCGTAGCAGAAATACCACTTTCACACATGTTTCGTCAATCCAAACAATGCTCTCATGCAAAAAAATCTGTAACGCCATGCGGCTATGTCTGCTAGTTCCGTCACCGTTTTACAGCCTAAAATAGTTTTGCAATTAAAACCGAGAGTCTGCAGAACCAGTCGCAAGCGACGACTAGCTGCCTTCATAAAGTTCTGTCCCACGTTATGACATATGAAGCTTATCCAATGTAGGGTGATGTCTCTTTTTGCCCAATGTATGAAGACAACAGGTTCCTGCTACGCTTCCATCCTTCTCATATTTTTCTTTACCACTATGAAGTACGGTCGTTTCACCAATCGTAACCACGAATGCAGTTTGCCCGAATGCTTTAGTAATTAGTCAGGAGTGCCCCCATTTTTCGCTGTCCTCTCTAGGCATTCTTGAACATTGCACAACAGAAGTGAACTACCGACACGCTGTGGCTGTCTGGCAATGGCGAACAGTTTGTGTGTGACAGTGAGTGCTCTTATTGGAGGAAACCAGCTCCTACTTGTGAAGTGTCAACTAACGAGTAATTTTAATCAAACTTTAGAAGCATCCTTATGATGGAGGCAACAGGCAGGTCGTGTCATGAACCCAACAGGACATTACAGAAGACAGGCAGCCACTCTAATCAATGACTACTTAACCGTGGCCCAAAACACGAGACTGGGACCAAGGAGAACCCATTTGCAGCCAAGCTAGATACTAACCAAGCCTGAGATCAGCTATCTGGTGGGAAGACGGGATGGTCCAACGAGTGGCTGCGTCATAGGAGTGCTGTTCACAATCCTTTGATCTATTTTGAGAGGGATAAACTGGTGCATTGAAGTGCTGACGGTGCTGGACACCTGCCGGGTACTTGTGCAGTTGGCAATTGGTTACTTTATCACTAACCAGTTATAGACTGCAGTAGACGTACACATCTCCCTCAAGTTAATGCCCCCAGCCCATGAATAAATGGTGCTCTATTGGTAACTGGGATGAAAAACCTCACGCAGCTTGCGGCGTATTTCCATTCTGCTATCACCATCTACTAATGTATACCAAGACTCGTTTAGCGAGGCAACGGTTTTCCGTGCTTCGATAGTATATTGGCCGTATTCCTGCTACCATGTCATTTTCTGTGGCCTGTTACGTGTGAGAGCAGAGCTAAACATGCATTGCCTTGGCTTCTGCAACCTGTAGAAAGCTACCCTATTCAACGTTGAAATGGTGAGTGGTTTGCTGTACAGTGGTCCATTTAACCAATTTTACAATCAGTGATTTTTCACAATGATGCGTCTCCGAAACATGATATTTCATACGGGTGTTTGGGCTGGGTGTACTCTTCAAATCGAGGAATTACATTGTACCTGATACCTCACAACTAGGTTTGGGATGGCTTTAAGGGAAAACTTGGAAGGTGGACCCACATATTTTGTCATTTATTGTTTCATGTAATACATTGTATTAGTTATCGACAACATTAACATCACAGTTTAAAAACTTATTAAAATAATCAGAATTCTCACCAAAGCATGAACAGGCTCAGATCATTTTTAAACAAACAACTTTAAAAATTGTACCATCAAGAGCAGGACTTGAAAATCGGAAGTGCAGAGTTCCCAAAAACAAGAAAAGCCACATCAACTGGGCGTAGCTCTAAGCAGGTTCAACAAAAAATCTTATCACCCAAATGAATTACAATAACAGCTGTTAAATGTATGAACAAATTTCAAGCTTTGGTAACTGTTACAGAATCAGACAACATTCATCCAAACACGGGAATGATCAAAAACACACCACTGACTGTAGCTATTGGAAAGCCACTTAGTAAGAAGCCGCTTAATAAGAAAAATCCCTTAAGCAATATAATTCAGTCCCTCAACCAGACCAACTGGCAAGGTACAAAATTTAAACATAAATACCCACCCGGAAATTCCAACCAAACATTAAGATTAAATTTAACACTCCTTAAAATTACTAGGATTCACAAGTGACCATATCAGCGTCTGCTGATGTAATGACACAAACATACATACGAGTATGTACCACCTTGCCTCCCACACAGATCATGTTACAATTTATTCCATTCACAGAACCTATGACAGGTAATACTCTTACACTTCCACGACGTATGACCTAGAACACAAATTGCAATTAAAAACACTGACCGAATGGCCATGCACTCAATCACTCGTAGGCGCGTTAATGTAATAGGTCCAATTCTGTATAACACAGACACGGCCTTACAATACTAAGTACTCAAAATAAGAAATCAACTCCTAACTCCACTCTGGTGTGAAGGAACCGTGCCTCCAACCCATACACGCGATCGCCGAGGTGCCGTAAACCGTAAGTTTTCGGTGTAATCGGAAAACTTCCTGACCAGGTTGCACGCTACATCTGCCTGTATTCGTCTCACACGCCTCTGCAAATTCTTAGGCGAGCCGGCCAGGCTTGCACCCGACTGATTTAACCCTACATCTCTTCTCGAGACCCGCGCGGGACGACTGGAGCCCCCCAGAAGCCACAACTTGACAGCCACGTGCCGCTCAACCGACTGATCCTACAGTCCCTGACAGACCAACCACACGCACACCTCGACCAAAGACCTTAGCTCGCGACACACGATCGAATCGATATCGGCAACCTCAGTAGTTAGTCGCGCCAGTGAAATGCCTTATCGTCAACATAGAGCCGCCACGGCTCAATACTCTTAACACAGAGGCATGTGATAAGCCCAGTGTCCGCACGACCTAGGAGAATATTTGGAAATGCGCCGCGCCTGTGACCTGGCTCCTGTCAAATGTTCTGATAACACACGTCTTGACCAAGCAGCGCCAAATACAGTGTAACGATCTGTCAATGACGTGACATGCCAATTGTTGCATTCGTTGTGGCGGGCTTTAAAGTCTAAAGCTGCTGTCTCTAACGCAAATGTCATGTGTGCATTTTCTTCTTTTTTTGCGTCATCAGGCTTATGATTGGTTTGATGCAGCCTCTCTTGTGCCAACTTTTCATCTCAGAATAGCATCTCAGAGTAGCCTCGATTATTTGCTGAACGTATTTCAATTTGTTTCCCTCTACAGTTTTTACTCTGTACAGCTCCCACTACTACCGTGGAAGTTATTCTCTGACGTCAGTCATCCTGTCCCTTCTCTTGTCAGTGTTTTTCACATATTCTTTCCCTCACCAATTCTGGGGAGAACCTCCTTATTCCTTACCTTCTCAGTCCTCCCAGTTTTCAACATTCTTCTGTCGTATTACATCTCATGTGGTTCGATTCTCTTCTGTTCCGTTTTTATGTTTCACTATATTACTATGCTATTCTTCCGAAAGTTAAGACGTATGTTTGATACTAGTAGGCTTCTCTTGGCCAGGAATGCCCTTTTTGCCAGTGCTAGTCAGCTTTTGATGTTCTTCTCTGCTTCTTCTTATGTCCACTTTGCTGCGTCTGCCGTAGGTAATTTTACTGTATACATAACAAAAGTCCTTAAATTCGTCTATTTCTTTGTTACCATTTATAAGTTTTTCACTCTTCTTATTTCTGATACTCGTTACTTTCGTCTTTCTTCGATTTTATCTCACTCCATATTTTGCACTCGTTGGGTTCTTCATACCATTCAACATTTCCTGTAATTCTTCCTCACTTTCAGTTAGGATAGCAATGTCATCAGCGAAGTTCATCATTGATATCCTTTCACCTTGAATTTTAATCCCACTCTAGAACCTTTATTTTATTTCTGGCATTGATTCTTCGACGTACAGAGTGAAAAGTAGCGGCGAAAGACTACATTCCTGTCCTACATCTTCCGTAATTTGAGCACTTCGATCTTGCCCTTCCGGTTTTATTATTTCCTCTTGGTTCTTGTACATATTATTATTACTCGTCTTTCACTATAGCCTACCCCTATTTTTCTCAGAGTTTCGAACATCTTGCACCATCTTACACTGTCGAACGCTTTTTCCATCGTGACAAATCCTATGAACGTGTCCTGATTTTTCTTCGGTGTTTTTTTTTTTTTTTTTTTTTTTTTTTTTTTTTTTTTTTTTTTTTTTTTTTTTTTGTGGTTTTAGGGCGCACAACTTCAATGGTCATTAGCGCCCTGACTACTCTAAGAATGCACCGCGAGGCACAAGTTGACCACAACAACTAAAAGGGAAAACACGATAAAAGACAGACTGACAGGCATAGGATTAAAAAACAGCATCATCAAATGTCCTTAGCGAGGTTTGTCAAATTGATAAAACGAAGAACACGAGCAGCTGCTCGTGGGTCATCCGCTAAAATGGCATCGAAAGTATTTGGCAGGTTAAGATCGAGGCGCAGTGTGTTAAGATCTGGACAGGACATTAAAATGTGTCTAACCGTCAGCAAGTGCCCACATGGGCAGAACGGCGCCGGCGCAGCCGTCAGCAGATGGCGATGGCTGAACCTGCAGTGTCCAATTCTTAACCGGGCTAAAACGACCTCCTCCCGCCGAGAAGGGCGTGAGGAGGACGTCCAAGCCACGGGAAGAGGTTTTAAGGCCCGAAGCTTGTTGTCGGTAAGTGCAGCCCAATCGGCATGCCACAGAGATAAGATGCGCCGACAAATGACCCTGCTAAAATCGGACGAAGGGACACAACAAGAAGCTGTCCGAGGCTGGAGGACCGCAGCCTTGGCCGCGGCATCTGCAGCTTCGTTCCCAGGGATACCGACATGGCCAGGAACCCACATAAAGCTAACTGGAGAACCGACGTCCACCAGCTGCTGAAGAGAGCGTTGGATCCGGTGTACGAAAGGGTGAACCGGGTACGGATCACTGAGGCTCTGGATGGCGCTCAGGGAATCTGAGCAGATGACATAAGCAGAATGTCGGTGGCGGCAGATGTAAAGAACAGCCTGGTAGAGGGCAAAGAGCTCAGCTGTGAAGACCGAACAATGGCCATGGAGCCGGTATTTGAAACTTTGTGCCTCGACAATAAAGGAACACCCGACCCCGTCATTGGTCTTAGAGCCATCTGTATAAATGAAAGTCATGTCGATGAACTTCGAACGAAGTTCCAAAAAACGGGAGTGGTAGACCGAACCGGGGGTGACCTCTTTTGGGAGCGAGCTGAGGTCAAGGTGAACGCGGACCTGAGCCTGGAGCCAAGGTGGCGTGCGGCTCTCGCCCACTCGAAAGGTTGCAGGGAGTGAAAAATTAAGGTGTTGAAGGAGGCGACGAAAGCGAACTCCAGGGGGTAGCAGGGCAGAGACATACAACCCGTATTGACGGTCAAGAGAGTCGTCAAAAAAGGAACGATAAGACGGATGGTCGGGCATTGACAGTAGCCGACAGGCATACCGACAAAGCAGTATATCGCGCCGGTAGGTGAGTGGCAATTCGCCAGCGTCAGCATGAAGACTCTCTACGGGACTGGTATAAAATGCTCCGATCGCAAGTCGTAAACCCCGATGTTGTATGGAGTTGAGGCGGCGTAAGATGGATGGCCGTGCAGAGGAGTATACGAAGCTCCCATAATCCAGCTTGGAGCGGACGATCGACCGATATAGACGAAGTAGGACGGTTCGATCCGCTCCCCACGACATACCACTGAGAACACGGAGGACATTTAAAGAACGGGTACAACGGGCGGCCAAATATGACACATGTGGAGACCAGCTAAGTTTCCTGTCAAATGTAAGGCCTAAAAATTTGGTTGTCTCCACGATTGGGAGAGCAACGGGACCGAGTCGTAAGGACGGTGGGAGAAACTCTTTGTAGCGCCAAAAGTTAATACAGACCGTCTTCTCGGCAGAAAAACGGAAGCCATTGGCGACACTCCAGGAGTAAAGACGGTCAAGAGAACGCTGAAGACAGCGCTCCAGGACACGTGTACACTGCGCGCTGCAATAGATGGTAAAATCGTCCACGAAAAGGGAGCCTGATACATCAGCTGGGAGGCAATCCATTATTGGATTGATCGCGATGGCGAAGAGAGCGACGCTCAAAACTGAGCCCTGTGGCACCCCATTCTCCTGGCGAAAGGTGTCGGACAGGACAGAACCCACACGTACCCTGAACGAATAAAAAGAGGGAGGCGACCGCGAAGGCCCCATGTATGCATGATGCGGAGAATGCCCGCCTTCCAACAGGTGTCGTAAGCCTTCTCCAAATCAAAGAACACAGCCGCGGTCGGGCGCTTCCGCAAGAAGTTATTCATAATGAAGGTCGACAAGGTAACCAGATGGTCAACAGCAGAGCGGCGCCTACGAAATCCACATTGTACATTGGTAAGTAGGCGTCGAGACTCGAGCAGCCAAACCAATCGAGAGTTAACCATTCGCTCCATCACTTTACAGACACAGCTGGTAAGCGAGATAGGTCGATAACTGGAAGGCAAGTGCTTGTCCTTCCCCGGCTTAGGAATCGGGACAACAATAGACTCGCGCCAGCATGCGGGAACATGTCCCTCAATCCAGATGCGATTGTGTGTACGAAGAAGAAAACCTTTACCCGCAGGAGAAAGGTTCTTCAGCATCTGAATATGAATAGAATCTGGCCCTGGAGCAGAGGACCGTGATCGGCCAAGTGCGTTTTCGAGTTCCCGCATGGTGAATGGGGCATTATAACTTTCACAATTCGAGGAGCGGAAGTTACGTGGCCTAGCCTCCTCTGCCTGTTTGCGGGGGAGGAAGGCAGGGTGGTAATGAGCGGAGCTCGAAACCTCTGCGAAAAAGCGGCCGAAGGCATTGGAGACAGCATCAGGGGCCACAAGGACGTCATTCGCGACCTTCAAGCCAGAAACTGGTGAGTGGACCTTTTTGTGGCGGTGTTCGTAGCGACAAACACTTGGCTGTAGAAATGGCTTACGAAGTCACCGCCACACTTAATAGCGGGCCGACCGGTCCGCTGGAACAGTGAACAGAAAGATGAAAGCCCAAACACTCATATTAAATAAAAGTCGGTACTTATCTTTTATTAATGAAGATACAGTAACACAGTAGTGAACTCGGTGTCTACAGAAATCTGTCTAGTTCAAGTCGGAGCGGCTAGGTCAGCGTCGGCTGACGACAAACAACAACTCTGCTGCGATGAACACACGACTGACTCGCAAGTACACAATTCGGTGGCGAGTATACAACTGAGCAGCGAATACAGAACTGTCCTAGCGCTCGCGACTCCAGCGCTTAAGAAGCCAGAAGCCAGCGGTGGCGCGCGCAGACTTGCGGCGATTTGCTGTCTCGCTGGCGCTGCTTATGCGGACGGCGTCCGGACTTTGATGCTGCCAACCTTTTGGCAGCGGGCTCGGTTGGCATTATTGGCTAGGACATAACACTCCTCCCCCCCAAATCGCCGCACCGTCGTTGAATAATGACGTGGCGAGCGTCGACGGCGGGGGAGGGGTCTGGCCGCAGGCGTAGCAGAAGAGACCGGGGCGGAGACTGTTGTCGGTGGCAGTCCCCGGTCCGCACCCCAGCATTGGCTGCGAGGGGCCTCGGGAAACACCGACTGAAAACCGAGGTCAGGGTGCACGCCTGTGACCACGGGCGCAGCTTCTGGTACTGGACGCGACGGGGCGTCGAGACCCACGAAGAGAGGCAGCGTCTCCTGACGCTGCGTCGACGGCTGCTGAGAGGGCGCCGGACAAGGCGCTGCGGTGTCAGACTCCTTGGGGGTGCCCAAGGAAAGCGGCTGCAGGACAGGCTGCACAGCCACCGCTTGGGAAGGCGGCCCGGCTGAGGGGTCGACGTCCATCAGCTCCGAAGGCGGTGGCGACTGAAGAGGGACCGTAGGCGCCGGAGCGACCACCCGGGGCGCTCCCGGCTGAAGCTGCGCGGGAGGCATCAACGGGACGGGCTGTCGGCGTGGTAGCGGCGACGGCTGCTGCTGCTGCCCTGGGGGCGGCAGCGAAGTCGGAAGGCGCGGCTGGAACCCGCCGCGGACCAAATCTGTGGACAAAGAACGAGCGGCAGAATCCGGGCGGCCAGCGCGGCGCAACTGGTTCTGATGCCTCCTGTGCACCCCAGTAGCACCTTGAACAGTATAAAAACCGCGACCCTGGACACGTATCACGGTACCACGTTCCCAACGACGGCGACCGTGATAAACTCTGAAAAAAACGGCGTCGTTGCGCTGAAAACGCGTGCGATGCTCAGAAGCGGCGGGTCGATCCGGGAGGTGCAACAACCGTAGTAGGGTGCGATGACGACGGCCGTGGAGAAGCTCCGCAGGCGAAGGGTCGTCGCGTGGCGTGGTCCGGTACGACGACAGGAACGTGATGAGGGCCTGCTGACGAGAGTGCGTAGCACGAAGGCGGTCCATATGATCCTTGAATGTGCGTACAAAAAGTTCCGCTGCACCATTCGATTGAGGGTGGAACGGCGGAGGAAGAACATGGCGAATGCCATTGGCAGAACAAAAACTTTCAAATTCAGCAGAGGTAAATTGTGGACCATTGTCAGACACTAAAACTTCTGGAAGACCCTCAATACAAAAAATTGAAGTCAACGCCTGTATAGTTTGTGCAGACTTTGTAGACTGCATGGGCACAACAAACGGAAAATTACTAAATGCATCTATCACGAAGAGCCAACGAGAATTCCAATATGGACCAGCGAAATCAATATGCACTCGCTGCCAGGGACCGGCAGGGCGTGCCCACTCAAAGTAGCGTTGAGGCGGAGCAGCTTGGTGTTCGGCACACGTCGAACAATCTGTAGACATCTGCGTAATCTGCTTATCAATGCCGATCCATGTACAATGACGGCGGGCAAGCTGCTTGGTGCGGACCACTCCCCAATGACCTTGATGCAACAAGTCGAGGACCTTGGATTGGAGCACTTGGGGAACCACGACACGAAGCTGGTCATTCTCGGTGCGTAACAGCAAAACTCCGTGCGAAACAGACAACAGATGACGTTGCGGATAATAGCGACGAACCACAGGATCCGATATGTCCTTTGCCTTGGACGGCCAACCACGTTGAACAAAACGTAATAGTAAACTCAGATGAGGATCCGTAGCTGTCTCACGTGCCACTTGACGATAATCAATCGGAAAATCCCGGAGGGATTGATGCTCATCGGCGTCAATCTGATGGCACGAGTCTTCAGAGGAATCGAAGACATCATCCACAGCAATCGGCAATCTAGAAAGCGCGTCAGCGTTTGCATGCTGAGCTGCAGGGCGATACAGTATCTCATACTGGTATTGTGATAACAAAAGAGCCCAACGTTGTAGTCTCTGAGCTATCCGCTGAGGAACTGGTTTAGACGGATGAAACAGTGACGTCAGGGGCTTGTGATCTGTTACTAAATAGAATGGTCTACCATAGAGGTAGTGATGGAATTTTGTGACACCGAACACAATAGCCAACGCTTCCTTGTCCAATTGGCTATAATTACTCTGAGCTTTGTTTAGCAATTTAGATGCGAACGCAATAGGACGTTCGGTGTTACCGACTCGGTGAGACAACACAGCACCGAGGCCGAAAGAAGAGGCATCACAAGCTAACACCAGAGGCTTGTTAGGGTCGTAATGGACCAGACAACGATCATTCAATAAAGCCTCTTTAAGCTGCTGAAAGGCTGATTGGCAATCAGCTGACCACACAAACGGAACATTCTTACGGCGGAGACGATGCAACGGTGCAGCAATCTGTGATGCATTAGGTATAAACCTAATATAATACGTCAATTTGCCAAGAACTGCTTGCAATTCATGCAGATTGCGAGGGGCGGGCAAATCACGAATAGCTGCTAAATGTGACTGGGAGGGATGAATGCCTTGAGCATTAATAACATGTCCCAGATACTCCATCTCCGTAAGGAAAAATGAACATTTATCGATGTTGCAACGTAGGCCTGCCTGAGACAACACTGTAAACAAACACTCCAAATTACGGAAATGTTCAGCAGGCGTCCGACCGGACACAACAATATCGTCTAAATAGTTGCAACACGATGGCACATTAGCCAAAAGTTGTGACAAAAAACGCTGAACAACAGCTGGAGCTGACGCACAACCAAAAGGCAAACGCAGAAAACGGAACAACCCCAACGACGTGTTTATGACAAAATACTGTTGTGATTGCTCGTCGAGGGGCAATTGCAAATATGCTTCACGGAGATCAATTTTGGAAAAGAAACGAGCTTCCCCTAACTTATCCATCAGCTCGTCCGGTCTAGGCAAAGGAAAAGAATCAATGACAGTCTGAGGATTAACTGTCGACTTAAAATCAGCACACAAACGTAACTTGCCAGACGGTTTCTTTATAATAACTAAGGGAGAAGCCCACTGGCTCGCTGAAACGGGTTGAATAACACCGTTGTTTTGCCAACGACGAAGTTCATCTTCTACAGGTGCCCGGAGGGCGTGAGGCACTGGACGAGCACGACAAAATCGAGGCTGAGCATTATCTTTTAACGTAATATGAGCGGCAAAGTTCGCAGCACAACCTAGTTCGTCTTTAAATATGGCACTGTATCGTTTACACAAATCGGTTATGCTGTCTTGAGGAACAACAACAGAATTAATTTGCAACACATTGTCTTGGATAGACAGGCCAAACAAGTCAAAACAGTCCAATCCGAAAATGTTGACACTGTCTGTAGCGCGGAGCACTGTGAATGAAACTGTTTTTGTATTGCCACGGAATGTGGCTGGCACGCTACATACACCTAACACAGGAATTTGTTCCCCACTGTAAGTAGCCAAAGAATATTTTGCCGCTGAAAGTTTAGGGCGGCCGATAGCCGCATACGTAGCACTATTTATGAGACTCACAGACGCACCAGTGTCTAATTGAAAATTGAAGGTCGTATCCTGGATGCGTAGCTTCACAAATAGTTTATTACACTGTCTCTGGATCGGTGCAGTGGAGGCGGAAGACACAAAATCAGCGCGTTTAGCGCGTGTTCGCTGCTTACGACAACTCGTGGGTTGGGCGGGTGGAACAACAACTCCCGCTTCACTTGCAGTCTGTACAGTACTTTTTACAGCGTTTGAATTCCGCTTGGGTCGCATAGCAGAGGGCTGGGTGGGCGGCTTATTGCGAACAAGTTTATTACCCACACGAACCGTGGAAGAGTCTTTAAACGCGACCTTCTGGGCGGGCTGGCTTTGAAGAACATGAATATCCATGGGCTGGGCAGCATTAGAACTGTTCTTGCGTTTACGCAAACAAACAGTCTGGATGTGTCCTTTCCTTTGACAAAAGTGACAAACCGCGTTTCTTAACGGGCAACGTTCACGAGGATGAGCAAGAACACACTTAGGGCAAGACTTAACTCTATCATTTTGCACACGCGGCTGACGAATGTGTTTAACATGACGCGGCCGGCTAGTGTTTACAGTCTGACTCTGCCGGTGGGGCCGCGGGCGTGACATAACTTGCTTAGCACAGGCAATTTGAGAAATATATGGCTGATCTAACTCACACTCAGCATAGTCAAAAGTATCTTGGGCTTCAATGATGTTCATCACAGTCTCTAATGACGGGTCTGGCAACTTTAAGATAGCAGCAAGAATACGAGAATCTGCAATGTTTTGCGTAATAGCGTCTCGCAACATGACATCACTGTAGGAAGCTCCACACACACACAATTAAATCGGCACTGACGGGTGAGGCCCCGTAAATCTGTTAACCACTGTTTATGAGATTGATGTGGCAGTTTCTTGAATCTGAAGAACTTGAATCTGGCTGCTGCCACATGAACTCGCGACTCGAAATACTCAGCAAGCTTGTTAACAACATCGTCATAGTCTAAAGCTTCTGGCTGGGATTCCGGGAACAACTTACAAAGTAGTCGATAGAGTTCCACGCCTGCAGTGGAAATTAAATAAAGCTGCCGCTCAGTACCTGTGATTTTGTAGACTGTCATGTGCGCCTGTAACTGCGCGAAATATTCTCGCCATTCTTCTCTGGATTCCTCAAAAGCCCGGAACTGTGGTGCTGCCTGTGCTTGTTCCTTTTGTGTTGGTGGATGAGCCGCTTGTTTGGCGATTGCTTCCACCAGACTTTGTATTTGCTGACTCTGTAACAAGATCAACTGTTGTAATTCGGCAGACATAGTGAACACAAATTAAACCAGCCCCCAAAAGTTTATCGCTATAATTAGTATAACAAGAACAAGTTGAACCAGCCCTGCACACGAGTTCGGAAGACCTCGTCGCCAGTTTTGTGGCGGTGTTCGTAGCGACAAACACTTGGCTGTAGAAATGGCTTACGAAGTCACCGCCACACTTTTAATAGCGGGCCGACCGGTCCGCTGGAACAGTGAACAGAAAGATGAAACCCCAAACACTCATATTAAATAAAAGTCGGTACTTATCTTTTATTAATGAAGATACAGTAACACAGTAGTGAACTCTGTGTCTACAGAAATCTGTCTAGTTCAAGTCGGAGCGGCTAGGTCAGCGTCGGCTGACGACAAACAACAACTCTGCTGCGATGAACACACGACTGACTCGCAAGTACACAATTCGGTGGCGAGTATACAACTGAGCGGCGAATACAGAACTGTCCTAGCGCTCGCGACTCCAGCGCTTAAGAAGCCAGAAGCCAGCGGTGGCGCGCGCAGACTTGCGGCGATTTGCTGTCTCGCTGGCGCTGCTTATGCGGACGGCGTCCGGACTTTGATGCTGCCAACCTTTTGGCAGCGGGCTCGGTTGGCATTACTGGCTAGGACATAACAGACCTTAGTGCCAGATAGCCGGCGCAGGCTACCCCAGACAACAGAAGAAGGAGTAAAACTGTTGAAGGTGCTTGTGAAAGCAGCCCAGCTGGCTTTCTTGCTTTCTTTGATAATACGACGACACTGAGCACGTAATCGTTTATAATTGATACAATTCGCCACTGTAGGGTGGCGTTTAAATGTGCGTAAAGCACGTCGACGAGTACGTAAAGCGTCTCTACATGCTGCGGTCCACCAGGGGACCGGTACGCGACGTGGAGAAGAAGGAGGGTGAGGGATGGAATATTCAGCAGCAGCGAGAATGACTTCCGTGAGGTGTGCGACCTGACGATCGCAGCTTGTAAAGGTTTGATCCTGAAAGGTCGCCCTGGAAGAGAAGAGCCCCCAGTCTGCCTTGGAGATGGTCCAATTAGAGAAGCACGGAGAGGGGGTATGCTGCAGGAGATGGATAACACACGGTAAGTGGTCGCTCGAATATGTATCAGAAAGTGCATACCACTCAAACCGGCGTGCAAGTTGGGGAGTACATATAGAGAGGTCTAAATGGGAATAGGTGTGAGATGTGTCCGAAAGAAAAGTAGGGGCGCCAGTATTGAGGCAGACAAGATCGAGCTGGTTGAAAAGGTCTGCTAACAAGGAGCCCCTCGGGCAGGATGCTGGAGAGCCCCAAAGGGGATGGTGGGCATTGAAGTCTCCAGTTAACAAAAATGGTGCAGGTAGCTGAGCAATAAGTTGCATCACGTCTGCCCTGGTAACGGCAGATGACGATGGAGTGTAAACGGTACAAAAGGAAAACGTAAAAGTGGGGAGAGTAATGCGGATGGCAACTGCCTGCAGGCCGGTGTGCAACGTGATGGGATCATAGTAAATATCATCCCGGACCAGCAACATAACCCCTCCATGAGCTGGGATACCTACCACAGGGGGTAGGTCAAAACGCACAGAGGTATAGTGTGCCAAGGCAATTTGATCGCATGGGCGTTTCCTGGAGGGCTACGACGAGCGGACGGTGCAAGCGGAGCAGCAACTTCAAGTCCTCTCGGTCACACCTCCCGAGAAACAGACGGAGGGACCAATCGGTATGGTCAGAAGGTATCAGCTCAGGCAATCACCCCTCCCCGGGCCTGGCCTTTACCAGGGGGTACGCGTGTGCCGTACATGTCTACCCAGGGCGGGGACTTACGCGTTACCCCGTCACCGGCTACGCGTGCGAACGCGTGGGTCGGCCTTCAGGCACGCACAGGGAGGAAGGAAGAAGAGGAAAAAGAAGAGAGAGAGGGAGAAAGAGGACAGACTGTCTCAAACGCCGAGGCGGAGACCAGAGAAGGCAAGGAGAAGAAGGCAATGAGAAAGCAAGGAGAAGAAGGCAATGAGAAGGCAAGGAGAAGAAGGCAATGAGAAGGCAAGGAGGAAAAGGCAATGAGAAGGCAAGGAGAAAAAGGCAATGAGAAGGCAAGGAGAAAAAGGCAATGAGAAGGCAAGGAGAAGTCAAGGGAAAGAGTAAGGAAGACAGTGAGGTGGAGAAGAGCAAAGAAAGGAACCAACAAAAGGAAGGAAGAAACGAGAAGTGAAAAACCAAAAAGACCACGATGATAGGTCGTGGAACTGTCCGTCTCCGGACGCAGGCGCTAACTACCCCCGTGAGGGGGATGGACTCCTTTTAGTCGCCTCTTACGACAGGCAGGAATACCGCGGGCCTATTCTAATCCCCAGACCTGCAGGGGGGTTCTTCGGTGTTGCTACCTTTATCAACTGCAACCTCCGAACTTCTTCTCTGGTGGCTTTATCTTTCCTAACGTCAAACTGACCGTCCTGTAATAGATCCTCAATTTTTTTCCACTCCTCTGTTTATCATTGTTGTCAGCAGCTTGGAACCATGAGCTGTTAAGCCGACTGTGCGTTAATTCTCGCACTTATCGGCTCCTGCAATCTTCACAATTGTGTGGATGATGTTCTTCTGAAAGTCTGATAGTATAGCGCCAGTTTCATACACTCCACACACCAACGTGAATAATTGCTTTGTTGCCACTTTCCCCAATGATTTTAGAAATTCCGATGGAATGTTATTTATCCCTTCTGCCTTATTTGATCTTAAGTCTTCGGAAGCGTTTTTAAATTCTGATTCTAATACTGGATCCCCTATCTCTTCCCTGTCGCCTCTTGTTTCTTCTTCTATCACGGTATCAGACCTCCCCATCAGAGGCTCTCCATGCACTATCCGCTCTTTCCTCTTCATTTAACAGAGGAATTCCCATTGCACTCTTAACGTTATCGGCCTTGCTTTTAATTTCACCGAAAGTTGTTTCTACTTTTCTCTATGCTGAAACAGCCTTTTCGACGATCACCTCTTTTTCGATTCCTATTTATTTCATTTCTAGGTGACCTATATTTCTGTATACCTGAATTTCTCGGTACACTGTTGATCTTCCTTCTTTCGTTACCTTCCTGTACCTATGTTTTTCTTATAAACTTCTGTGGTTGCCTTCAACTGAACTGCCTATGAGCTATTCATTATCGCAGTATCCATAGTCTCAGAGAACTTCAAGCGTGTCTCTTCATTCCTTAGTACTTCCGTATCCCGTTTCTTTGCGCACTGATTCTTCTTCACTAGTCTCTTAGACTTCAGCGTACTCTTCATCATTACTAAATTTTGATCTGGGTCTATATCTGCTCCTGGATACTCCTTATAACTCAATACTTGATTTCGGAATTTCTGCCTGACCACGATGTAATCTAACTGATCTCTCCGTATCTCCCGGACATTTCCAAGTATACCTCGTCTTGTGATTCTTGAACAGGGTATTCGCTATTACTAGCTGAAATTTATTACAGAACTCAGTTAGTCTTTCTCCTCTCTCATTGCTTGTCCCAAGCCCATATTCTCCTGTAACCTTTCTTCTACTCCTTCCCTTACAACTGCATTCCAGTCCCCATGACTATTAGATTTCATCTCCCTTTACGTACTATATTACCCTTTCAATATTTTCATACACTTTCTCTATCTCTTCATCTTCTGCTTGCAACGTCAGCGTGTGTACCTGAACTATTGTTCGATGTTGGTCTGCTGTCGATTGTAATAACAACCCTGTAATTGAATTGTTCATAGTAACTCACTCTCTGTCTTACCTTCCCATTCATAACGAATCCTACTCCCATTATAGCGTTTTCCGCTGCTGATGAGATTACCCTGTATTCGTCTCACCAGAAGTCCTTATCTTTTTTCAATTTTACTCCACCGACGCCCACTATATCTAGATTGAACATTAGCATTTCCCTTTCCAGATTTTCGGGCTTTCCTACCACGTTCAAGCTTCTGAAATTCCACGTCCCGATTGTAGAACGTTCTTTTTGTTGTTTATTCCATGTTTTTTTCATGGTCACCTCCCCCTTGGCAGACCCCTACCTGCTGTCCGAATGCGGAACTAGGCAGGAACCTTTTGCCAAAGGAGAGATGATCATGATCTTTTTCAATTACCGTCTACATGTTCTGTGGGCAAACACTGTGTCTTTAATGCAGTGGTTCCCATTACCTTCTACATCCCCATTCCGCTGATCATTGCTGAATCTCCCACCGTTTAGGGACACTTCCGCCCACGGGCAATAGAGTGCCCTGAAGCTCTATTCGCTCCTATGCATACCGCGGTAGAAAATCAGCAGTAAGGGAGAGTGATGCTTCGTGACTGGTGGTTGTCCAGTGACCGATCTTCGAATCACAGGAAGCAATGCACACTTGAGACCACCGTTGTATTTTGCGCAGTTTTGGTAAATAATTTAAATTATACCTTTTTTGTGATGTGTAACACCATATCAAAGCTATTGGGAAGATGTTGTTTATTCTTCAGTTACAGAATGTCATGGTATGTGAAATTCTACATATTTTTGAAACTAGGTACATAGCGTGTGTAATGTGAAGCCATACTTCATTGATCGTGCACCATGTTGTACCTAGAAACGGAAGGAGGTTCTCCAACCTGGAATACTTGATATTTGCAGATGAACTGAGTTTCTTCAATGTCTTAACAATTTTAGCCTCTTGAAAATAGATATTCGTGTTAGTACCCGACAGTTTCTATTTAAAAATGAATTTAACTTACAATTGGTTCTTGATAATACTGCTAGTTAATTTGATTTTATTTACAGATTAATGGTATGTGGTACATCTACATCTATACTCCGCAAGCCACCCATTTGTGGCGGAGGGCACTTTACGTACCACTGTCATTACCTCCCTTTTCTGTTCCAGTCGCGTATGGTTCGCGGGAAGAACGACTGTCCGAAAGCCTCCGTGCGCGCTCTAATCTCTCTAATTTTACATTCGTGATCTCCTCGGGAGGTATAAGTAGGGGGAAGCAATATATTCGATACCTCATTCAGAAACGCACCCTCTCGAAACCTGGACAGCAAGCTACACCGCGATGCAGAGCGCCTCTCTTGCAGAGTCTGCCACTTGAGTTTGCTAAACATCTCCGTAACGCTATCATGCTTACCAAATAACCCTGTGACGAAACGCGCCGCTCTTCTTTGGATCTTCTCTATCTCCTCCGTCAACCCGATCTGGTACGCATCCCACACTGATGAGCAATACTCAAGTATAGGTCGAACGAGTGTTTTGTGAGCCACCTCCTTTGTTGATGGACTATATTTTCTAAGAACTCTCCCAATGAATCTCAACCTGGTACCCGCCTTACCAACAATTACTTTTACAGCCTTCAAATCGTTCCGCACGCATACTCCCAGATATTTTACAGAAGTAACTGCTACTAGTGCTTGTTCCGCTATCATATAATCATACAATAAAGGATCTTTCTTTCTATGTATTCGCAATACATTACATTTGTCTTTGTTAAGGGTCAGTTGCCACTCCCTGCACCAAGTGCCTATCCGCTGCAGATCTTCCTGCATTTCGCTACAATATTCTAATGCTGCAACTCCCCTGTATACTACAGCATCATCCGCGAAAAGCTGCATGGAACTTCCGACAGTATCTACTAGGTGAAAAGCAATGGTCCCATAACACTCCCCTGTGGCACGCCAGAGGTTACTTTAACGTCTGTAGACGTCTCTCCATTGATAGCATGCTGTGTTCTGTTTGCTAAAAACTCTCCAATCCAGCCACACAGCTGGTCTGATATTCCGTAGGCTCTTACTTTATCAGGCGACAGTGCGGAACTGTATCGAACGCCTTCCGGAAGTCAAGGAAAATAGCATCTACCTGGGAGCCTGTATCTAATATTTTCTGGGTCTCATGAACAAATAAAACGAGTTGGGTCTCACACGATCGCTGTTTCCGGAATCTATGTTGATTCCTACAGAGTAGATTCTGGGTTTCCAAAAACGACATGATACGCGAGCAAAAAACATGTTCTAAAATTCTACAACAGACCGACGTCAGAGACATAGGTCTATAGTTTTGCGCATCTGCTCGACGACCCTTCTTGAAGACTGGGACTACCTGTGCTCTTTTCCAATCATTTGGAACCTTCCGTTCCGTCCGGAGTGGCCGAGCGGTTAAAGGCGCTACAGTCTGGAACCGCACGACCGCTACTGTCGCAGGTTCGAATCCTGCCTCGGGCATGGATGTGTGTGATGTCCTTAGGTTAGTTAGGTTTAAGTAGTTCTAAGTTCTAGGGGACTTATGACCACAGCAGTTGAGTCCCATAGTGCTCAGAGCCATTAGCCTTCCGTTCCTCTAGAGACTTGCGGTACACGGCTGTTAGAAGGGGGGCAAGTTCTTTGGCGTACTCTGTGTAGAATCGAATTGGTATCCCGTCAGGTCCAGTGGACTTTCCTCTGTTGAGTGATTCCAGTTGCTTTTCTATTCCTTGTACACTTATTTCGATGTCAGCCATTTTTTCGTTTGTGCGACGATTTAGAGAAGGAACTGCAGTGCGGTCTTCCTCTGTGAAACAGCTTTGGAAAAAGGTGTTTAGTATTTCAGCTTTACGCGTGTCATCCTCTGTTTCAATGCCATCATCATCCCGGAGTGTCTGGATATGCTGTTTCGAGCAACTTACTGATTTAACGTAAGACCAGAACTTCCTAGGATTTTCTGTCAAGTCGGTATATAGAATTTTACTTTCGAATTCACTGAACGCTTCACGCATAGCCCTCCTTGCGCTAACTTTGACATCGTTTAGCTTCTGTTTGTCTGAGAGGTTTTGGCTGCGTTTACACTTGGAGTGAAGCTCTCTTTGCTTTCGCAGTAGTTTCCTAACTTTGTTGTTGAACCACGGTGGGTTTTTCCCGTCCCTCACAGTTTTACTCGGCACGTACCTGTCTAAAACGCATTTTACGATTGCCTTGAACTTTTTCCATGAACACTCAACATTGTCAGTGTCGGAACAGAAATTTTCGTTTTGATCTGTTAGGTAGTCTGAAATCTGCCATCTAGTACAGATAAACCTTCCTCCCTTTTTTTATATTCCTACTAACTTCCATATTCAGGGATGCTGCAACGGCCTTATGATCACTGATTCCCTGTTCTGTACATACAGAGTCGAAAAGTTCGGGTCTGTTTGTTATCAGTAGGTCCAAGATGTTATCTCCACGAGTCGGTTCTCTGTTTAATTGCTCGAGGTAATTTTCGGATAGTGCACTCAGTATAATGTCACTCGATGCTCTGTCCCTACCATCCGTCCTAAACATCTGAGTGTCCCAGTCTGTATCTGGTAAACTGAAATCTCCACCTAAGACTATAACATGCTGAGAAAATTTATGTGAAATGTATTCCAAATTTTCTCTCAGTTGTTCTGCCACTAATGCTGATGAGTCGGGAGGTCGGTAAAAGGAGCTCGGTTGTAGAGTGTAACCTCCACCGATAATAATTCACAGGAACTATCCACTTCTACTTCACTACGGGAGAAACTACTACTAACAGCGACAAACACGCCACCACCGGTTGCTTGCAATCTATCCTTTCTAAACACCGTCTGTGCCTTTGTAAAAATTTCGGCAGAATTTATCTCTGGCTTCAGCCAGCTTTCTGTACCTATAACGATTTCAGCTTCGGTGCTTTCTATCAGCGCTTGAAGTTCCGGTACTTTACCAATGCAGCTTCGACAGTTAACAATTACAATACCAACTGCTGCTTGGCCCCTGCATGTCCTGACTTTGCCCCGCACCCTTTGAGGCTGCTGCCCTTTCTGTACTTGCCCGAGGCCATCTAACCTAAAAAATCGCCCAGTCCACGCCATACAACCCCTGCTACTCGTGTAGGGTAATAAAGTAACTGTTACGCGCTTAAATACGGTCCTGAGAAGATTTTCTTGATTGCAGCACTACCAAATTGCAATAGAACATTTATTCCTTAACACATAAGCACGCTGCATTTTGCAACATTTATATTCCACAGCACACAAAAAGTGGATGCTCTCATTCTAAAACTGCATCATAAAATCTATTAAATTCTTATTTAGAGTTAGGTAGATGTAAAAGTCTCACATGTGTTCCAATGTACAACATTCTCCGCTACTGAAAACTTTACTAGTAATCTATTGTTTGTACCTGATACGAGGGTCAGATTTTGAATTTTTACAAGAACAGTGAGAGCAAAACATTATTGATAGAAATTATTTTATTCTTTCTCAAAACGCTCTTCTTTAAAAATTGATACACATTTTCGTTCATTCGAATCAGGGTTGATCTTGACTCCTCAAAATCATCTTTTCAGAAGAATTCACCGGCTTCTTGAATTGATGAAGATTCTGATATGTTTTTTTAACGCATAAGGAAACGGAATAATGCGGGAAATGAAACAGTGAGTTCATCCGATCACTTGTTTGGCTTTCTGCGTAACAGCTCATATTGTTATGATGAAAAATGATGTGATATATTAAGTAGAATTGTGACATATATATCGTTGCATACTATTTGGCATTAATTGTTCTGTGCTGGAGATTTTTCTGACTGTTAAATCTGTTAGAGCAGCATCTTTTCATTTACGGTGTAATGCTGATTTGATGTAATATCTATTTTATGTACATTTTATATATAAATTCTAAAACGAATCTTAAGTGAAAGAATGTAACTTTAACTTTATGTTTCGTCATACTGTATGTAAACTCAATGTAAATTCTGTGTGTTATTGACGTAAATGTGCTATAGCCCAGTAGGATAAATTATCTCTATAACTAAAGACAAGCAGAAAGACAGTTGACTGCTGGGGTGGAAAGAAGAAAGATTGAGTGAGACAGGAAAGCTGAATACAGGAATGTGTTGTATTTTGTGCTAGGAAGATATATTTTGTGACAATAGATGGACGGTGAAATGTCGAGAAGAGTGCTGAAGTAAATGTGAAGAATTGATGTTTTGGAGACTCTGTCTGTAACGAAGGTAGTCAGAGAAAGTGTAACGTGAGTCAATGAAAATGTTATCAGAACACTAAGTTTCAAATTAAGTTAGTTTCCTACGAAGTAACTCCCTGCATTCCACCCAGATAACCCACCTGAAGTAATACATGTCAACGAATTGATTTTTGGGGCAGTTAGTTAAAGAAAAATAGCATGCAGTTTCAGCAGAGACATCTTGTCCACCAGATATCAAAACGACCATCTTCCGCTGCCAGCACTTACGATTATCTTAGGCAGAATGAACGCAAATCCATGTCATTGGGACTGCAACATTCAAAAAAGGAACATCAGTGTGTGTGTACGAGAACATAATAAGCAAGATTCAGTATTTCAGTGCAGTTTATAATTTAAAACATACTAGAGCAGTGTTAAGCGTTCAGAAAATAAATAACAAAAGCTAAACTCTTCTTCATTTCAAAATTGTAGTAATAAATAAATGTTCCTGCACCAGCACTTAACTCAAAAGTAATTGTACACACAGCAGCAGAGACCTTTCTGCAGTTAATAAACATGCAATTTCTGTATAAATACACTTTAATACGTATGCATAGCTTGTGTGAATTTAGGTAAATGCAACGTCATATTTTTTGATTCACTTGAAAACAGAGGTAATGTCGACGTCTAGTGGCTTTGCTTCAATTTTTAAAAAATCATGTCCGCTACATAAATAAATAATATTGTAGTTCGTTACTATTTGTTTTACGTATTGTTTGTCTGGTAAGTCTAACGAGATTGAAAGAATCTCTTTCCCTTCCAAGCAGTGCAATTACGAGGAAAGTTTTTTAAGAGATCATATCTAAGAGAGCAGTATTCGATTGACAGAGGGCAATAACTTCATACAGAGCATATAGTTGACATTAAGAAATGTTTTAGTTCTTCGATCCTCTAAACTATAAAGAAACCAAAGCAACAAATGTTTATTTTCTTGGAAATGTTTCACGAACGCACTATGATTGTTGAGTCCTCCTCATCTTGGAACAAACAAATAGCTGTTTTGTGCTTTGTTTCTGGATCGTACAAGTAGATCTGAGCTTCGTTTTTTTCCTATGTTGTATCTCGATTTTGCATTAAATCGGTCAAATTTTTGGAGTATTTCTTTCAGCAGCTGAAACGATCCGGTTTTTCGATCAAACTGGGTAAATGTATTGGGAACTATTCTTTTCCACAGCAAAATACAAAAATATAAAATTGAATCAATTGTAGTCTTTTATGTGACTGTGGATGCCTCTACATCATATTAAGTTGCAAACCATCGCTTGCTTTAACCATAATATGTGTCTGAGTGATACTAAATGTTATATATAACGAAAAGTATTATCTTCCCAACCTCCAATACGTGAGCCCCTTAATTTTTATATATGGACTTACTGAACTTACTCACGGCACTTTTGTTGCACAAGCCTGCAGTCACTTTCAGAACTCAAATTAATAATTAGAGTAATTAATTTAATTAGACTGAACCTTAAATTGCTGGTATACTCATGTATCACCACAATTAAATAAAAGATGTGAGTAGTTGAGACAGAATGAATGAGGACAGTGGAGATTTATGTTTACAAAATAATACCAAGTTTTGTTAATCCTTTTATAACTACAACAAGCTGACAAATCTTTCACAAAAAATGACATACACAAATCAGTAAAGGGATGGTGTTTGATTGGCAAAGCATACCTAAGGATGGAAGCTATACACATTCTCCGCTGAATTAATTCCTTTTACAACGCAGTCTGACTCTGTATACATGAATCTACTGTGAGGCCCAACTCTATTCGGATGGAATCAACTACAACCAAGAATCACAAACTACGGTCCACCAGAGAACAGAGACCTATGAATACCATTGAACAGCCCTACACGCAATATTTCTTCCTTTCACTTGATTCAGGTGATAGAAGAAAACGGCTCACTGTGTGCGAGAAGCAGCGCGCTGCGGCAGCTGCAATATTCCGACATGACCACGAAAATTTGCAAACTACGCGTCTGGCGTTCTGGTTAGCAGAAAGCGGGAAATCTCTATCAGACCCCTGAAACCCCGGCAGATTTCACTGCGTGGTGCACCCGGTCGCTGGTCTGGCTAAACCAATTTGACTCACAGGTACGACGGTGCGTGTTGGAATTGTCAAACCTCAGACGGCCGACTCAGGACAAATAAGTTCACCCTCGTGATACACGATATGCCAGAGATGACATGCAGTTCCACTATCGGTACAGCTGGAAACTGCCACTAGCTCCTAATCCACCACAAGATACAGACCACAAGTCCCACCCACTAGGGAAAGAACTGAAGTTTTCCACCAGGCGAGGACCAGAAGACGAGGAGAGCAAAGAATCACAACCACTTTCCACCAAGCCTCGGTAGAAGCCGAATAAGCAATTACGAAACCGCCCCAACTTTGCACAAACCTATCGAACTACCTCTACTCATTGAATCTCCCCTCTTGAAAGCTCTGTTGGCATGGTAGCCAATACACACACGACACCATGGTTACCACACTGGAGGGGCAAGCCTCAAATTTCCATATCCTGAGAGCAATCAATCAGCAACTCCAAATCTCCAAGATTCTGGTACTATTTTGCACAGAATTTCAGCGCCCTGCGTGAACAGTTACTATAGCCGCATAATGTACAGAGTATCAGTCCCCTTCGACCACAAGATCAGCCTGGGAGAATGCAGTTCTGCCAATGACTGCTCTAAAAAAAAAAATGAAATTGAAAATGTCACGTGACTAGTCTCCTGTCGGGTAGACTGGTCGCATGGTGCAAGTCTTCTTACGTGACGCCACTTCGGCTACTTGCTTGTCGATGGGGATGAGATGATGATGATGTTGATGATGATGAGGAGGAGGAGGAGGAGGAGGAGGACACCATAACACTCAGTCCCTGATCAGAGAAAATCTCCGACCCAGCCGGGACTCGAACCCGTGCTCCTGGGCATGACACTGTCAGGCTGACCAGTCAGCTACCGGGACGGAATGCTGTAAAAATGTGGTGCAGATCCACTTTTCACAACAAAGACATTGTACACAGATGGCTGGTTTCACGCGGAATGTCCGGAACACGTCACACAGGCACTTAACTGGCAATAGATTTGGTCAGGGAGGTCCAGTACGTTGGCCAATTCGTTACCCTGGCCCCAATCTCTTGGATTTTTGGGGACGCTTAAAATATTTTCTGTATGCAAGCCCGATTAATTATCTATAAACACTACAGGAATGCATCATCAGTGACTGCCAGTGCACCTGTGACCAACCTGGAGTTTTTCAGATAGTGCGCGATTCCCTAATACCTCTGTCGGCGAATTCCATATTGTGCAACTCTTTCAGTTATGGCTCACAAGTACAGGTCGTATGTAATAGCAAGCAGGTTACATTAGCTCAGCTGTTTCTCAGTAATAGAATGAGGTATTCTCGTTTGTTTATTGTGTTCTGTAGGTCGTTCATCACAGCAAAGAGCTTGCAATAGTAGTGAAGTGCTTGACAGTAGCGAATCTGAACAAGTGGTCATATCTCTAAAGACAAGCATTTTAGAACCCATGTGTAGCGGACTTTTTTCCTGTTTTGGTCCATACTATTACCTGTCCACATATGGAAATTTTTTTAACACCTTGAATATTTCTAGGAATTTTCTACAGGAATGTAAACCACCAAGCCATTCAGCTCATCTCTTTTCATTTATTTATGACAAATAATTCGGCTGGATAGGAGTTGAGCTAGGCATGCTACGTCATTATAAAAAGTTAGAAGGATTAATGAGATTAGACCGATGGTGTGTGCTGACTTCATTTTCCCTTTTTTAACATTCTTCAGTTTAACCTGGTGCTGTCTATTTTCACTGCTTTTCTGGATGAACTGTAGAACTCACGAGTGCTGTGGATACGGGACAGGAGCTACAAGAGCCACAGCAATAGCGACTCCCCATGGGGTGAGGGAAGGTGGCCTTCGCAGAATTGCGAGTGGCAATATGACAGGTATACCTGTACAACATCCCTCGAGTTACCTCGGAAACTCGCCTTGGCTAGAGTCATACTTGTGTCCAGCCTGTTGTGCAGTTTAATTGGCTTATTCAGTTTAGATGGCAGAGTTGAAACAATTCGTTCCAGATGATGGAACTCTGCTGGCATGAGGTAGGCGTTCACACCATGTCAAGAAAGGTGCATTCAGCTGATAAGCATCATCTGGCTTTCCAAAAAACGTAGCCAAACACCTTGCTCATGCTACAAGTTTAGAAGGCACCGCAAATTTGGTGGCTAGCCTCAATCATTCACAGAACTAGAGATGGGGTCGTTAGCGAACTAACGGGTCCAAAGGAACGGTTCACCAAGATGAACGGAACGAGCGAGAAACGAATTCTGAGAAACTGTCTTTCATAGTTCACTTCGGTCGCGGTTTTCTACTTATAGTTCCCGGGAACGCGAAACGGTCGGTTTGGTTCCCGCAACGGCCCGTCGGCCGGTCTCGTTCCAGCCTCGGTCCCGTTCCCGTCTGTCTCGGTCTCGGTCCCGCTCGACCGGACACGTTCTTCCTCACGCGGCCAGTCGTCGCAGTCCACTGCCGACTGCTCGTAGTTAGTTCAGTATCGAGTTGTTGTTCGTTTCGTTCGCTGCGCATGCCCATTCTAGGTCTCTTCCAAACCATTTTTGAACTCTGAAATTCTGGTTCTTTTCGTATTCTATTCAGCGTCCACGACCGGTGATTAAAACGTATTTTATAATAAAGTAAATTGCATAAAAATTACGTGGTATGTAATACATACATTTATCAGGTAACAAAACGCCATATCAGCTTACTTCACTATTTCGATAAACAGCAGAAGAAATCCAGAATGAGATTTTCACTCTGCAGCGGAGTGTGCGCTGATATGAAACTTCCTGGCAGGAGAGCTTCTGTAAAGTTTGGAAGGTAGAAGTAAAGCTGTGAGTACCGGGCGTGAGTCGTGCTTCGGTAGCTCAGTTGGTAGAGCACTTGCCCGCGAAAGGCAAAGGTCCCGAGTTCGAGTGTCGGTCGGGCACACAGTTTTAATCTGCCAGGAAGTTTCATATCAGCGCACACTCCGCTGCAGAGTGAAAATCTCATTCTGGAGACATCCCCCAGGCTGTGGCTAAGCCATGTCTCCGCAATATTCTTTCTTTTTAGGAGTGCTAGTTCTGCAAGGTTCGCAGGAGAGCTTCTGTAAAGTTTGGAAGGTAGGAGACGATGTACTGGCAGAAGTAAAGCTGTGAGTACCGGGTGTGAGTCGTGCTTCGGTAGCTCAGTTGGGCATTCCGGCTTTCGCTGTCGCCGCGGTCGGACGTGCTAGCTGGTTGCTCCGCGTCGTCGGTGTCGTTGCCAGTGTTTACTGTTTTGCCGTTGTGTGTTTCTGTGTTCCGAGTGATTCACGTGCATTGTCTTTTTTTTTTTTTTGTGGTCGTCCTTTTCGTCAGCAACTTGCCGATCTTGTACGGGATTCGGGCTTGACCGGATTCCATACAGCTGCAGCGCCATGTCTACCACCATCCGGAAAAACACCCTGGTTTTTGGCTTTGACAAGGATACCCGCCGAGTTCAACCGACCGCCCTCGAGATTCATGACTGGCTAACCGAGGTAACAGGCATCACTTCTGATTCTGTGCACACCACCCAGCTAGATTCTGATCGTTATTGCGTGTTTGTCAAGTTTCTCAGTCCAGTAGCAGTTGATCGACTTCTTGAAAAAATCGGCAAACAAGTCCCTTTTGTTCATCGCGACGGCACCACTAGTATGGTTACTGTAACACGTGCCGATACCTCGATTCAGACAGTTCGAGTACTTAACTTGCCCATAGAGATTGACAATGCTAAAATTAAAGATGCACTTTCTAAGTTTGGTGAGGTTAAAGAAATTGTCAACGAAAAGTGGTCGTCTCGCTACAAATTACAATGTTTCAGTGGGATTAGATCTGTGGACATGGAAGTAAAAATGAACATTCCTTCTCACATCACGGTTGATGGTTATAAGGCTCACATTATACAGGGTGTTTCAAAAATGACCGGTGTATTTGAAACGGCAATAAAAACTAAACGAGCAGCGATAGAAATACACCGTTTGTTGCAATATGCTTGGGACAACAGTACATTTTCAGGCAGACAAACTTTCGAAATTACAGTAGTTACAATTTTCAACAACAGATGGCGCTGCGGTCTGGGAAACTCTATAGTACGATATTTTCCACATATCCACCATGCGTAGCAATAATATGGCGTAGTCTCTGAATGAAATTACCCGAAACCTTTGGCAACGTGTCTGGCGGAATGGCTTCACATGCAGATGAGATGTACTGCTTCAGCTGTTCAATTGTTTCTGGATTCTGGCGGTACACCTGGTCTTTCAAGTGTCCCCACAGAAAGAAGTCACAGGGGTTCATGTTTGGCGAATAGGGAGGCCAATCCACGCCGCCTCCTGTATGTTTCGGATAGCCCAAAGCAATCACACGATCATCGAAATATTCATTCAGGAAATTAAAGACGTCGGCCGTGCGATGTGGCCGGGCACCATCTTGCATAAACCACGAGGTGTTCGCAGTGTCGTCTAAGGCAGTTTGTACCGCCACAAATTCACGAAGAATGTCCAGATAGCGTGATGCAGTAATCGTTTCGGATCTGAAAAATGGGCCAATGATTCGTTTGGCAGAAATGGCGGCCCAGACCAGTACTTTTTGAGGATGCAGGGACGATGGGACTGCAACATGGGGCTTTTCAGTTCCCCATATGCGCCAGTTCTGTTTATTGACGAAGCCGTCCTGGTAAAAATAAGCGTCGTCAGTAAACCAAACGCTGCCCACATGCATATCGCCGTCATCAATCATGTGCGCTATATCGTTAGCGAATGTCTCTCGTGCAGCAATGGTAGCGGCGCTGAGGGGTTGCCGCGTTTGAATTTTGTATGGATAGAGGTGTAAACTCTGGCGCATGAGATGATACGTGGACGTTGGCGTCATTTGGACCGCAGCTGCAACACGGCGAACGGAAACCCGAGGCCGCTGTTGGATCACCTGCTGCACTAGCTGTGTGTTGCCCTCTGTGGTTGCCATACGCGGTCGCCCTACCTTTCCAGCACGTTCATCCGTCACGTTCCCAGTCCGTTGAAATTTTTCAAACAGATCCTTTATTGTATCGCTTTTCGGTCCTTTGGTTACATTAAACCTCCGTTGAAAACTTCGTCTTGTTGCAACAACACTGTGTTCTAGGCGGTGGAATTCCAACACCAGAAAAATCCTCTGTTCTAAGGAATAAACCATGTTGTCTACAGCACACTTGCACGTTGTGAACAGCACACGCTTACAGCAGAAAGACGACGTACAGAATGGCGCACCCACAGACTGCTTTGTCTTCTATATCTTTCACATCACTTGCAGCGCCATCTGTTGTTGAAAATTGTAACTACTGTAATTTCGAAAGTTTGTCCGCCTGAAAATGTACTGTTGTCCCAAGCATATTGCAACAAACGGTGTATTTCTATCGCTGCTCGTTTAGTTTTTATTGCCGTTTCAAATATACCGGTCATTTTTGAAACACCCTGTATATTCTGGTCAAGCCCCCACCTGCCATATCTGCAATGAACTAGGCCATCTTCGCCAGGACTGCCCCCGCCGAGTTTTTGTCTTAAAAAATAATCTCCAGCCGCGGCGTAGATTAACACTTAACGAGGTAATGGCAGTAGATACTTCTAGTTGTTCTGCACAACCTGATGTTGATGCTCCCCAAGCAACTACCTCCGAGACCCCGCCCATAACCGCTGATGCGTTTCCACCACTCGTAGGACGGCAAACTGCTGCGCCAGTTTGTCTTGAAAGTGAATCTCAGCAAAAGAAAAGGCCGCTGGAACATAGTGATGAGCATTCAGATGAGGAAGTATCTCACACTACTCCTGCAGCCCGGAAACCAAAACCATCAATCGCGGAGGATTTAGTACCAGATGATGTTATGGGGGTCGATTTTGAAGCCAGTGCGGATGGACTTGAGGGGATGCCGAATTCTCAGACGCCCGGTCATGAACAGGAACCTCCAATTTTGAGTGCCGCGCCCGAAGGACAACAGCCGCTACAACGCGCACACAGTGAGGAAGTGTTGTGTCAACAACGCGCTGCAGCTGACGCCCGACAACAAGTTTCGGGCGGAAGTAAACAAGTGAAAGTGTTTACCAACCTGCCAGCTGCCGGCGGCAGTGCTGCGACAACGACACGACAGCGTCTCAAAGAATCCACAAAAACTTCGGGACCTCAAAACGCACCACGACGAAGGCTCAATCCACAGCCAAATCTCTCCGCTCCTCGCAGCAAGGGAAATTCCACTTCCTCGCAAGCGGATGTAGTATCCCGAAATATTAGTTATGAAATTGTGAGGGAACGATCCGGTGATGACAACAGCAAAGAACTCGGCGAAGCCCATCCTCCACAGTAGTAATTCCGTTGGTACAAGGTTTGTTCCATGCTGTCGCCTAAGGTTGCAAAGCTTCTTCGTGTTTTTTTCTGTCCTTTTATCCGGTTATGGTTCGCAGCATTCACTGTGTCGTTTTTGCTACAACCGGCCTATGATTCACTTGTTATGGTTTTTATTTCGCTTCCTGATTCAATAATCCTCTCATGGCTGCTCACATTATACCTTTTTTAATTCTGCAGCCGGCACTCTTGAGCTCGATGCCATCGTTTTGTTATACTTTTACATCTCATTACCTATATGCTACAGGCCTATACTATCACCTCCCTTAATATCAATAGGATTACGTCAGAATTAAAACTTGCTTTATTAAAACAATTTTTGTTTGACTCTGGTACAGATATTGCCCTTTTACAAGAGGTTGCAACATGGCAAATTAACATTCCCGGCTATGTTGCAATAATCAATTTCACTCCTGAATTCAGTGCTGGCACAGCGATTTTAGTCAGGGAAGGAATACCTCTAACCGATGTCGAAAAGTTAGACTCTGGACGGGGCATAGGCGTGAATATCATGGGCGTCAGTGTAAATCTGTATGCACCATCTGGAAGTACACGGCGCGCTGACAGATCGAAGTTTTTTTAAGGAGGATATCATTTACTTACTGCGGAGAGACTCTCCAGACTTGATCGTTGCAGGCGATTTTAATTGTGTATTGCACCATAAAGATCAATCCCCCAATTTTAATTATTCCCCTGAATTAAACTTTCTTGTCTCCCAAATGAAACTGAGGGACGCGTGGGAAGTTAGGTATCCCACGCCTGTGAAATACACGCACATTTCACATAATTCCAGTAGCAGGATTGATAGAATCTATATGTCAAGTCACATAGTGAGGAATTTGCTACAAGTGGAAATCACTCCAGTCTGCTTCTCTGATCACTGTAGCGTGAGTGCCTGCATAAACTTAGACCGGCAACCAACTCACTGGTTTAGGAATCAGTGGAGTATGAATGTCGGCCTTTTCACAGACGACGAGCTGGAGGTCGAATTAAAGACAGCTTGGGAATTTTGCTTGCGCTCTGTACTCAACTTTCCGAGTGTTTTGGAGTGGTGGACCCGCAAGGCGAAGCCCAAATTACGGAAAGTAATTATATCTTATAGTATAGAGAGATCTCGGGCAGTTCACCGTACAATGGAATTTTACTACATGGTTCTAAGGGACGTGTATGATCAGGCAGATGGCTCAGACAGGCGCTTGTCCGACATCAAGAAAATTAAAGGGACATTATTAAGCTTAAAGAGAAAACAACTGGAGGGTCTTAAACTTAAGTCAAAAGCCAGATCTGTTAGCGAGGACGAAACGGCTGCGTTATATCATCTGACTAAACATCGCAGGAACCGACGACGGATATTCATGGACGAACTTAAATTAGAAAACGGTACTGTCCTCATTGTGCAAAACGAGAATCAGAGAAATCCACAGGTATTACAATGCCCTGTATGAGGCAGAAGCAACGCAAGAGGATGATTTGGATGAGTTATTTGCGTTTACAACCTCCACAATTACGGCCGACGACAACGCCAGCCTATTTTCGGCTTTTAGTCCAGATGAAGTCCTTGAAATAATTCGCGGCTCCCCTAAAAGTAAATCGCCGGGCCCTGATGGCCTTCCGGTCGAATTCTATCAACGATATTGGAGTATCATAGGTGATAAGTTGACACAAGCCGTTAACGACGTACTGCGGGGAAAGTTTGTACCGTCAGAACTTAAAGAATGTAAAATCGTGTTGATTCCTAAAAATAAGGGATGTAAAAAGATTAACAACTTCCGCCCTATTTCTCTTCTTAATTCGGATTATAAGATTATTGCGAGAGCTTTAAACAATCGAATGATGCCGTTGACCGCAAACATAATTGGGCAACAGCAAACTTGTGCTTATTGGCGATCAATATTTCAGACTACAGCACAATATAGAGATATCGTCGCTCTGTCGTCTGCCAGCACCATTAATTGCGGCCTCCTTTTTATCGACTTTTATAAAACATTTGATAGTGTCAGCCATAAATACCTCTTCGAGACGATGCGGAGGATGGGCTTCGGGCATAACTCCATCGCTGTCGTGCGCAATATGATCACTGGTCTGGACGCCACGATCTCCGTCAACTGCCAGCTCACAAGACCAATTACCATCGCAAGGGGTGTCCCCCAAGGAAGCCCCCTTTCCATGTTGCTCTTTGTCATCTCACTAGAACCATTGCTGCGGCTAGTACAAGAGCACATGACGGGCATAATGATCGCCGGGACGAAAACTGCAGTTGGGGCATATGCTGATGATGTCGGGATCGTCGTGAGGAACAGGGATGATGTGATTCAACTGGAGGCAGACCTCAGAAGCTATTGTTCCGCTTCTGGCGCAAAAATGAATGAAACTAAAAGCAAATTTCTACGTATAAGGGGACTTGACGATGTCGGCCTAGAATGGGCTACCCATGTTACGGAACACAAATCTCTTGGGACGATACTGACGGTCCCTCCACAAAGGATGATAACGGCAAATTGGCGGGATGTCTCGTTCAAAGTCAAGGGTGCTTTAATAGATAACGTTTATCGCAGTATGGACCAAATTCAGAGGGTTCAATTTATAAATACGTGTATCCTGTCGCGAGCATATTATGTGGCATAGGTCTTTCCAATCTCCACTGTCATAGCCAAACAGATAATGAGCAAGTTGACCAATTTTCTGTGGCGGGGGGAAATATTTCGAGTTGACGTGAAGACTGTGACCCTCGACCCTCTGCATGGCGGTATGGGTCTGACCGATCTGAACGCCAAAGCAATGGCTTTGTACATTAAACGGATGACATCCTTAATCCAAAATTACTCTGACACCCTTACGGCAAAGTTGTTTGAGGCAGTCGCGCCGAAAAGCGTAGAACCGCCGATCAATGTGCAGACGATCGACTACCTGCTCTCCCACATCCGCACATATTATCTGGAAAAGAGCTACTTGAGCGAGGTCCTTCTCCAACATCGACCCTTAACTGCCAAGGACATTCTGGAGCACAGGAAACAATATGAGGGCAAGAACAAAATCGAACAAAAGCACACTGGAGTCAATTGGGATGTCCTGTGGGCGAACATCAGCAGCAGTGTACTTCCGTCCTTGGTCAGGTCGACATGGTACAAAACGGTTAACAACATTATCAGCACAAATGAGCGCCTGCATGCGATTGGGCTAAGCGACACAGCCCATTGTCCAGATTGTCACCAAGTGGATACTGTTCCCCACAGATATACTTGCAGTCACCGCATGCGCAATTGGCAATGGGTTCGTCAAAAAGTCGCCCTTATAACCAGGACTTCTGAAAATAACATCGACACGAACTTACTGCACAGACCAGACGTCAAATATTTTCCGCCAACTAAAAATAATGCCGTCATGTGGCTGTTGGGCCAATATACAAGTCATGTCTTCAATCGGCTGACGGGCGAAGATTACAGCGAGTTTCAGTTACACATGGAAACGGAATATATTAAAATTAGAAACTACGCGGATCACCGTCGCAAGTACGGTAATATGCTTCATATTGCATTCAATAGAACAGGTATTGGATAGCTGTTCGAGCTCTAAGCCCTTCACCCGTTTATGTATCAACCGAATGATCTGGCTCCAATCCCATATTGATGCTTTCCCAAAAAAAAAAAAAAGTAAATAAATAAATAAAAATAAAAAATAAATAAATAAAAATTAAAAAAGCAATGTTCCTTTACAATCAATGTGAGTGATGACGGGTATGAGGGCGGCACCGTGGCCAGGCCTCGGACTAATTGACCCCTGCCCTCCTTGCCGCCATCTGCCTGCCCCGCTCGCTATACTATTTAAAAAAAAAAAGGTATGACTCCTGCTTTAAAAAAAATGTGGTTAAGGCGTTGGACAAAAAAAATGGTGTAACGGAGAAAAAAAAGGGGTAGCGTCATAAAAAAAAAGTTGGTAGAGCACTTACCCGCGAAAGGCAAAGGTCCCGAGTTCGAGTCTCGGTCGGTCACACAGTTTTAATCTGCCAGGAAGTTTCAGCAGAAGAAATATTTGTAAAAAGGCAATACTTTTTCTGTTATTACACATGCAAAGGAAGTCGGCACGGCACACACGAGTGGCCATTTTCCGTATTTTTTTGATCCAAGATATAAGGTCATGTTCATTGTTATGGAAGGCAGACCGACTTACAACCGAATGAAGCCCGCGCTCCATGCTAACTTCTACAATATTATTTCAGCGGTGCAGGGTAGCGCACGAAAATTCGGCCGCGAATACTAGACTGTTCCTTGTCGCCGAGGAATCGTCATCTATTGTTTTAAAGTTGTTGTTTGCATTCATTTATTTGCTATTTCTTCGCTGCCTAATTATTACATGTTTATCTATTCTGCTCGTAGCGGTCCTTAATTGGAGAGCAGTCTGCATTTGGAGCCAGTTTTTCGTGGGCCACCTTATATTATTTCACTGCGATCAGCCACGTAAAGCTGTAGTTGGTAAACGAGAGGTCAAATGTTTTTTATTCCAGTCTTCGATCACAATATCAGTTCTTTTCACAATGACCAGTTTCAGCCAGTAATGACCAGATCTTTTTCTACACAGAGTCTTAAAGTGATAAGGCCGTAATGGCGTCTTCAAAACATAAATATACTCAGCACAGCATCATCACATAGATCTAAAATAAGGTGTAGAATAGGCCACATCGCCCACAGAGTCATTTTTGCAACGTGACTATGTCGCAGCTGGTGGGGTAAACGAGAGGTTTTGCAGAATCACGAAAATTACAAGTGTGTGAGAATTCTGTTATGAATAAAAATTCTGTACTCCAGGGGGGAGATACGTGCCCCCTCTTGGTGCCTTCCATCTTCAGTCACCTACGCTACTAATTTTCATTTTCTCATAAGAACCATATACCAAGCAGAAATGAACGGTGAACGAGTAAAAATGAGCGGTTCCCAAAAAGAGCGATCACTAGTGAACTGTTTCCCAAGGATGAACGAGTTTGCCCATCTCTACACACGATCAGCAATGAGAGGCTAGCTGCTGCTTGAGATGGCACCTACTGGTGAAATTGATGTGATGTCAGGGAGACGTAACAAGTAGCACAAAGTTTTTTAGAAAAGTAAGGAGGGAAAAGGGATTATTGATTTTTTTAACGTTTCATCTCTTCTTGGTAGCATATCTTGTTCAGGAAACAATTACACCACTGGGAGGCCGATATAACTGTAAAGATGATTGGTTCCCGAGATTCTTGGTGGAATAGGGTGCAATCCTTTTCTGACTAGGAAGAAAAGACTTCATCTCTAGATTTGGTGCTAAACACGTCATTACTCTGCAAGCTGTGCTCTCAACTGGAACTGCAGACCCCATCTCCAGAATGGAGTCCAATGTTCCAGTCCTTGGCATAGTGATTCTAGTGACGTACTTGATGATAGCCAGCCCCAGTGTCACTGTCTTGCTCATATCGCACCGACGATAATAGTGAACATAATTAGCAGCTCTGATGTGTTACGACCACCGCAAACTAAAAGTTCAGATTCGTGATCAGTTTCTATTTCCCACTTTCGTCAGCGCATTCTCGTATACAAGGATTCGTCTGGCTTTCCACACAAAGAAGCACTGTTTTTGAAGTATAGGCAGGTCAACATAAATTTCACAAAGTCAGGTACATGATTATTAACTAATTCTGACCCCACCAAGTAACTTGGTCACCAGATAGTTCACTTTTCTGATTCTCATAGTTAATATTCTAGGCCTTTAACTCTTCTGATTTCATGACTTATTCAGTTGCTTTTACATTGTAATCTTTTTTGGAAGAAACTAACTCTCTCCAGCCAGACCGGCTTCAGAAGGCCCAAAAGTACCGTCCGACCCCAGTGTCGTCCTCACTCGGTAGGCATCACTGGATGCAGATATGGAGGGGCATGTGGTCAGCACGCTGCTCTCCTGGCTGTTGTCAATTTTCGTAACCAGAGTCACCACTTGTCAGTCAAGTAGCTCCACACTTGGCGTAACAGGGGCTGAGTGCACCCTGGTTGTCAACAGCGTTCGGCAGACCCATCCATCACTAACCAAGCCCAACAGCGCTTAACTTCTGTCTTTCGACGGGAAGTGCTGTTACTACTATGGCCAAACTGTTGGCGTAATAAACTAAAGGGTTCACTTAAATCATGTATGTGATTCGAATAGATGTTGCCTTGCTAATCGCATCTGATAAATTTGAATGATAAAATGCAAATTCCACACCTTAAGATTCGCTGATAGGGCAACAATCTTTCATAGCGTTAATGTCCGTTGCGTACACTTGTTCCACCACTGGGTCTCAAGGATGTGTGTGGATTACTATTTTATTAATAAAACTATTGCTTTGGCGAATAGTATGTTGGCTAAATGTGAACGGAATTACTCCATTACAGGATTGGAAGCATTAGTGATTGTGTGGGGATTCGAAAGGATTTGGAAGAAAAACAAAAGTTTTTACTGACTATAAGGCACTGGAGTTTTTGTCTCATGGGAGACTTGTCACTGAATAGCAGTATTACAAGAGTATGATTTCTCAGTTACCTATGTACCAGGACCAATTAACTTTTTAGCAGATGCACTATGAAGATCTCCTCGAGGTGTTGGTAATATCACGGGAGGTAATAATGGGGAAAATCAGTTTGGAATTTATTACATAGAAAATGTACCACTTTAAAACTATGTAACTAATGCTTTAAACCAAGTTGCCACAGAGCAAAACAAACACCCTGAGATTGTGTAAATCAAACGTAAGTGGAAAGATATGAACACCAGTGACATTCGCCACCATTCATAGAAGGGCTGTGATATAAGCTCATGGGTAGTGTGTTTTTCAGAAGAGTTAATTAATAAATATATTTGGTAGACACATCTTAGCAATGGTCATAATGCCCCACGAAAATGTTACTTGAAATTAACATAGTCAGGTCATTTTTCCAATATGGAAAAAAAATTAAAAAAGTAATAGCCAAATTCAAAGATTATCAGGCGGCTAAGCATGCAACAATTAAAACCAGCTCTCCTATGTATCCAATAATTCCTGAAAAACTAAAACACATCGCAGCAACCGATTTAATGGGACCGTTACCACGGGCAAATAAGAGAAATACATTTATTTTTGTTGTGGTAGAATTAACATCTAAGTATGTTACCCTTACTCCCTTGAAAAAGGCAACTGTATGCACTATTACAAAAGCACTCAATCAGGATTGCCTACAGAAAGTGGGCAGAGTTGACAATACATTGCTTGTCAATGGACCACAATACAGGTCAAAACAGTGGCAGACTACACTCAAGCAAGATCGAATAAAGCTCGTATAAATTTCAAAATACAAACCAAGAACAAATGCAGCTGATCAGACACTGAAAGAATTAGGAACATTGTGTAGCTTATACTGCAGTAAGAAGCATCATACCTGGGATACATAATGGGCGCAATTTCAGGTAGTGATCAATGAAATGCCCCATAGCTTTCCACTGTGGACTGTTTTCTGTTTTGTAAAAATGAAACACAAAGACAATGATTTTCGTGCTTTTCAAATACGTCCCATTGTTATTCTGAAAGCATTCCTTTCCTAGAAGCTTCCTCAGACATCATGTATGGTCTTTCTAAACATATTCTGTCCTGTCGTCTCTGCCATGCTGTTAACTTTATTTTGTGCGACTTAACATTTTGCGTAAATGCGAAATCTGTTGTTATGGATCTTTGGCTGCAGCTGTACTCATTTTCCTTAGATGGGATTGCAGGCAAATAAAGTAGATTTGACCTCCAGCTATCATTTATAGGCGGTATGTTACCTGGTTTGGTATTACTGATTGTCTAAGGATGGAATGTGGGAAGGTATATTCTTCCTTCTTCTAGCCCATCTTCTTTCTTCCTTGTCTTCTACAGTGACTTTTCTGTATTTGCTGCTTCTTCTGCTATTCTTGCTTTGGTCTTGTTTTTTCTTTGGGTTGATGTACTGCTACTACTCAGGCCTGGACACCATCTCAAGTTTACTAACAGTCTCATCGATGAATGTGATGAAAAGAGTATAAGAAAATCTTAATGCCTAACTTTATTGATGTTTACGCCTGGCAAGACCATGAATAGAGCACTTATTTGGCGCAGTAGACACATGAAAGAATGATGATAATAGGGGGGACCAGAATGTATACTTTCGTAAAATAGTTCACTGAGCTCTTATGATTTAGCAGCATGCGACTCACCACCTTGTTAAGATAGTATTGCATGAGGCGCTTTTAGAATCTGTTGCAAAATTTATGTCTACATGAAGCATTCATAGAAATAGAAACATAGACATAATCCCAGGGATTATATTTCGTGTTATCATATTAAAATAGTGTTGCAGGATATCTTTGCCATAGCGAAATTAATTTAAAAAAATATTTTAATTAAAGAGAGTATTTCCTTTTTAAAAGAAGACTCTTTTCTGCCGAGAAGCAGCCAAAGTTTATACTGAACTGAAAGTTTATAGTTTTTACTTTAATATGAAATAAATTGATTTATGCACTCTCTTTTCTTTACTAATTACGACTGTGAGTCTTTCAGAGTGTCTGTTGTTGATCGAATGCAATTAAATTATAACGAAATTATTCCTATGGAAGATGACTGCCATGAATGGTCGATTGTTTGGCCATTCTTGTTGATTATCCAGCATACTGAAAACCTTGAAAAATGGGGCCTATTTTTACTTCTGCACGAAGGTCACTGTATACATGAGAGAAAAATGCGCAATTGACATAAATTACAATATATTCTTTAATATTCACAACTTACAACGTGAAATGGCTACCATAGCGTCCGTTTTCTTCAAGGCTAGAACAGAGATTGTGTCTAACATGGCATGTATTTTTGGTTTCTAGCACCAGCGAGTAAAAGAAGAATTACATTGCTACATAAATTCTATACATTTATTTTATAGGGTCTTTTGCTTAGTTGTTACTTTGTTTCATTACAAATTATACACATTAATTATACACACATTTCCAGAGTCCCCATATGATTTTTCAATAGTTGAAAGTTTCACAATTTTCATTTTACTTCGTTTTGTGCCCGACTTGTCTCCAAACGATTTAATATTTTGTACCGTGTATTGGTACACTGGTATAAGGTAAACAGAATATTAAGAATTTTGACTATTGTTTCCCAGGAATATTTGATGTGAATCATTGAGTAATGTAGTATGTGGTTACTATATTTGCCTCACAATCTAGCGTCCAGCAGTCCTTTGTACTTGCACAGATACGTGTTATAGACTTGGACCACCTTGGTGCTTCTGGAAATCCTAATTTTGCAGTAGCACACCCATCGTAAACTATGCCACTTGTCATGGTGATGAATTTCTTAGTAACCTCTGTCGCTTTAGGCTGCCTCGTTGAACAGTAGGACATATTGAAGTGTTGTGAGTGTAATATTTTGGAAACTATTTTCATTCTGTGCTATTGCATTCATGTTTCGTTCCTATACTCTCAGACTCCGCCCACAAACGAGCTGTCCACGTGCACCCTCTTGTTCTCCATGCCTTCACGTGATATGTGAGTATTTGTTTAAAAAATAGCGGTACTTTCCACTGTGGCCTGATTTCTGTTTTGTGAAGAAGAAACACAGCGACAATGTTCTTTGTGCTTTACAAATACCACCCATCGTTATTCTGTAAGTATTCCTTTCCTAGAAGTTTACCCAGACATCAGGTGTGGTCTTTCTACACGTGTTCTGTCCCATTGTCTCTGCCCCACTGTTAACTTTATTTTGTGTGTCTTAACATTTTTCGTAAATGCGAATTCCGTGTATTGGTCCTCTAAGAGCGGCTACGCTAAGATGCTTCTTCCTGTTCCACACAGGTGTGATAAAAGCTCGCTTAATGGCTTATTGTTAGCTAATGGTGACTGCCTCCCCACTGTGAATGGTCTACTGTTTTGTGGCCCCTATCGAAATGTGGTCCTTGTTCTACTTCTCTCTACAGCTGGGTACTTCCTACGTCCACTCCATCTCAAAGTGATTGCGATACTACATGATTGTTAACATGCAACGTAGGGAATGCTTGTTAGTATCGAGATCATGTCAGCCACATATGGAAGATTACTCTCTGTACTATGCAAATTAGTATTACTTTTCTTGAAGTAGGGCATGAGTGGTATCAAACCCCTCAGCTTGCTGAGTAGATTACGTTTCTATATTTAAAACAGTATCTTAAGGGACAAAATTATACCTCCACCTTACATGTCCTTCTCTTTCCAAGTTAATATTGTGCAGGGGTGAACCAATGGTTGAAGCATTGATTAACACTGCACAAAATTATGCGAAATTTTTTTGTGCAAACGTTCAATCCCTGCAAGGATTATCAACTGTATTGTCCAGCCTTCCAAACTATTCTTACGATTAAAGTATGTCACTATTAATGGATATTCATACTGTAAATGTTGCAATTCTATAATTTTGTTTGTAGATGGCACATATTGTATTATTCCATACTGAAAATTAGTATTAATTAAATCAACAATTATCTATTGATAGTCTTTACCTATCATTCTGAAAATTAATATTGATATGTGCCAAAAATTATGTATAGTTTGAGTTATACCTAATTCTTTTCCTTATCAATAATACACCCTATATGTGATGATGAAAATGGTTGAAGATGAGGAAATGTCCTTCAGATAATTACTTGAACAACAATTCCTCAACCCATCTGTATAATTTAAATTATCATCAATTCTCTAATAGTTCAATATTATCATTTGAATGCTGTTTGAAAGCATGTCAAAATTCTTGTCTCTTAAAGATTATCATCAATTAATATCCTGAGTAACGGATGTTGTATCTGAATAGAAAGACACAAACATGCGCTACTCCGCTTAACCTGTAAAAAATAGATTTAACATAGTATTTTTAACACTCTAACAATGCAAAAATATTAGTACACACATATATACATTAAGGAATATGGATTTAACAAATATGTAAAAAGTATTATGGCTTTAACAAAATTGTAAAATATTAATATACACGCATATAAGTAGAAGAATCTAATCTACACACATATACACCAATTCAAAATATTCAATCTATTCACGAGAGGGACACCCACCTTAATTCTTATCCCTCATAAATGCACTAGTTTTTATCATATCATTTATTTAAAAATAATTTACTGAATATATCCCTTGGATTTTTCTTTGTTTACACAGCATGAAAAATATTTTGTATATAACTATCCATTTATTTCGTGTTGATATTGCAGTCTTCGTCAGCTGAGGTGTGATGCCATGTAGACGAAGAAGTTGGGAGTCCGCACAGAGTGAATGTAATGAGATGGATCGATGAAGGGCATTGAATTAATATGGTAAGGATTTGAGATTATTACGTAGACATTAGAAGAGTTTTGATTCAGAGAGCTGTGATGGAGAGTAAAGGAGGATAAGACGAAAGTACTGGTGAGCCAATAAATGCAGGTATTAAAGGTACAGTAAGTGTGCATATATTGGAATAAGCTGATATATGTGATTGAAATAGTTGAGATTTACACATATGTAAGCCAATCATATGAGAACATTGTGAGGATGAGAATTTATTTTGGAGGTGTTGATAGTCAAGAAGAGTGCAAATGGCAAACAAGGGAGAGAACACAGGACAAGGGTATTTTTCATTTTCTTAGCATGAGACTAACAACATTGAGCATGAAAAGCGTAGTTACTGCATGTAAGTACTAATGATACACGAAGTACATCACCATTCCTTTCTACTCTAACTATTTCTCTCAAAATATGAGGAAACGTAGGTAAAATAAAAAAAACAATGATATATTCGAATTTAAATTTGTAAAGCAAAGGGGATTTATGCAGAACTAACTGTTTTGAGGCCTACTATGAAAACTGTTAGTAGTTTATCATGGGTTAAAAAAGAATTTTGTAACACGAGTGGACATCAAAGATCCACACAGCGAAGTTACGAGTCGATGACAATCCAGAGGGTCACCGTGAAAGTCAAGATCCAGATGAAGTGGCAGTATAGCAACGAGAGGGAAGGCAGTCAAGAGTCAGAGAAGAGGCGTTAGGCATTAAAGCACATACTAACTCGACAGCGGACAGCCTCTACTCTAGAACAAACAAACAACTGTAACCTCTACTAAATCTTTTTATTACAGAATCACCATACACGTTGGGTTCAGGTGTGCAGTTGGCGACATTGAAAACCTGTTGAACGAGGCAGCCTAAAGCGAAAGAGGTTACTAAGAAATTCATCGCCATGATAAGAGGCATACTTTAAAATGGGAGTGCTGCTGTAAAATTAGCATTTCCAGAAACACACAAGATAGTTCAGGTCTATAACACACACATAAGTAAAAAGGACTGCTGGACGCTACGTTGCGAGACAAATATAGTGACTAAATAGTACATTATTCAATGATTCACATAAAATATTCCTAGGAAACAATAGTCAAAGTTTCTAAAATTCCTGTTTACCTTATCCCAGCCCAAAGAAAAAACGAGATCCAAGCAATAAGGGCAGAAGAAAGAGCAACCACAGCAGAGTCATAGTAGAAGACAGGGAAGGAAGAAGATGGGCTAGAGGAAGGAAAAATATAGTTTCCCACATCTCATCCTTCGATAATCATTAATATCAAACCTGGTAACATACTATCTATAAATGATTAGCTGGAGCTCAAATCTACTTTATTTGCCTACAATCCCATCTAAAGAAGATGAGAACAGCAGCATCCAAAGATCCATAATACCACTACATGGAGAAGCCAAGGATTCTTTGGGTCACAGCTCCACTGCATATCAACAAGTTGTGTACCATGTACATGACTGCTCAATGGAGCTGATCTTGTTTTGGACTTAACAGTCAGGAGACTGTGACTCCAACACACACTCTCTCATTACATTCACTCTGTGCGGACTCCCAACTTCTTCGTCTACATGGCATCACACCTCAGCTGACGAAGACTGCAATATCAACACGAAATAAATGGATAGTTTTATACAAAATATTTTTCATGCTGTGTAAACAAAGAAAAATCCAAGGGATATATTCAGTAAATTATTTTTAAATGAATGATATCATAAAAACTAGTGCATTTATGAGGGATAAGAATTAAGGTGGGTGTCCCTCTCGTGAATAGATTGAATATTTTGAATTGGTGTATATGTGTGTAGATTAGATTCTTTTAGGTGACCTGTCGATAAAAATATGTTAATCTATATCAAATAGGAAATTATTAAAGATACCTGATCTTGATCAAACATGTGAACTTTGATTCTTATTATTCTGACCCTCATATGCCTTTACATAGTCCATGTGGTGTGTCCCTAAGGACTTTTCTGTTTTTGGGTAGACTAATTCGACAGCATTTGTATGTATAATTCTACGAATTTCTACTGTACCCTGACATGCAGAAAAGAACTTTTGGCATTGCTGTTTTTGTTTGTTTGATAAATAATGTTTTTACAAAAACTTTCTGTCCTACCATAAACACTCGATTGGTGGCAGTTTTGTCCACACTGGACTTCTCTTCATGACTGCGCAATGGATGTTGTTCAGTGCCATTGCCACAAGATTTCAGTGTTGTGTTTGTGGGATTGGTGGAAATTTTATTACCTCCCTAATTCTGTCTGGATCTGGTTTATTTGTTAAGACAGTAATTGGTGGAAGTAAAGTGGTGCTATGGGGTATTTCATTGATCACTACCTGAAGTTGTGCCAAATATGTATCCCAGGTATCATGCTTCTTACCACAATATAAGTAACACACTGTTCCTAATTCTTTCATTGTCTGCTTAGCTGGATTTGTATTTGGTTTGTATTTTGAAATGTATATGGGCTTGATTCGATGCTTCTTGAGTGTAGTTTGCCACTGTTTTGACCTGTATTGTGATCTATTGCCAGACAATCTTTTGTCAACCTTGCCCACTTGCTTTAGGAAATCCTGATTGAGTACTTTCATAATAGTGCAAACGGTTGCCTTTTTCAAGGGGGTAAGGGTAACATACATAGAAGTTAGTTCTACCACAACAAATGCAAATATATTTCCCTTATTTTTCCGCTGTAACGGTCCCATTAAATCGGTTGCTGCAATGTGTTTTCGTTTTTTAGGAATTATTGAATACGTAGGTAGTCTGGTTTGAAATACATGTTGATCTAAGATCGAGCTTTTAGCAAATTGAGTTAGCACCAGAATGTAGCGTTTGGGAGGTGCTACCAACTCAAAATATTACCATTTGGGCTTAACATATCATCTGCAGCTTTTATAAGGGAATTAGGAACAATTTTAAATAAAGAATTACAGGATAAAGTAACATGTTATGTAGATGACATATTAATTGCAGAACCATCATGGTAACAACACAATGAAGTTCTAGGAAAACTACTCCAAACTATGGCGTTACAGTAAATATTGCAAACCCACATTTGGGAAAATGCGAATGGAGTTCTTGGGTCATATAATATCAGCACAAGGGATAAAATCAGATCCAAATAAACTGAAACCAGTTAGAGGTTTCGGAAGGCCCTACAGTCGGAAGACGCTACGTGGATTTTTAGGTCTGATAAATGTTTACAAAAAAATCATTTGGATTGACACATTATCAGCACCACGCTTATGGCAGCTTACTGGAAAAAATACACAATGTGTGTGGGACCAGCAAGCAGAGGAAGAATTTCAGAAATTAAAGATTGCTCTAACAAAAGCACCCATATTAGCCCATCCTGATCTAACCTTGGATTTTTGCATAGCCACAGACAGCGCAAAGACGGGATTGGAAGTAATATTATTTCCTGAATGCGAACAAAAGGGACAAATTATTAATAAAACTGTTGCTTTGGCGAGTATAGCGTTGACTAAATGTGAAAGGAATTACTCCATTACAGAATTGGAAGCGTTAGGGATTGTGTGGGGATTCCAAACTCTTCGATACTTTCTACTGGGGACAAAAAGAAAAGTTTTTCCTGACCATAAAGCTTGGAGTTTTTGTTAACAGCAAAGCTAATTCATGGCAGATTTGCTCGCTGAATAGCTATACCACAAGAGATAATTTCTGAATTACTTCTGTACCATGCTCTTCTAGGCCGACAACAGCGCATACTGAAGTTTTGTGTTTGTAATATTTTGGAGGGTAAATTGTTTTGTGATCATTGTATTGTAAGTTACGCTAGGGGTTCTTTTCTCATGTAGGAACGCTTTTGAAAAGTTGTTATGTATTCATGTTTATCACGATTAATTTCATTTTGTTTGTGAATTAATTTGTCAGGATCTTCCTAATTATTAATTTTCCAACGTCACCAACTACACACGTGAACCCAGTGTGTACGGTGAGTCTGTAATAAAAAGATTTAGTGCAGGTAACAGTTGTTTATGTGTTATAGAGTAAAGGTTTTTGTGATATTGTACTGAGGACGTCATTGTTTGGCATTGTAACCGTGAAAAGCGCTTTCTTAGATGTGAATACGTGCAGCAGGTTCTGTTGCGTTTAAGGCTGACAGTTAAAATTCTGATGTTACATCACCAATGTTGAGTGAAATGATGGTAGCACAGCATCTTCGACGTAATATTTTTGATAACAGGATACTCGTGGGAACCAAGCGACCATTTGAGAAAGACTGCAGTGCTCGTGCCCTTGGACGGTGCGCAGAAAAGTAACAAAGATTAGTGAATCCACACTTTTTAGTCCCACTCAACCGAGGTATGGCGCAAATTAATTTCACATCTGATTTTCTGTGAAACGCTCATAATTATTGCAGATAATTTATCCATTGTAACTGCTTTCGTAACCAACCATATCACAGTGCTACACTCTGTAATCCATTTCTATCGTCTTCGCTTATCACCTGCTGATAAGTAAGCGTGAGAATTAAGAACTGTTGTTCAGAGGCATCATTTCTTGTCTAGATTATGACTCTTCGCATTAATGTCTAAGTTCACGGAAAATGATAAAGGGCATTTGTAGACAAATGCGTAACAATGTGGAAAATAGCTGCGCCTTAATGGTGAAAAGAACGATACGACTAGCAGTTAGTGACCCACGTTGCGTCTTGCTGCCTCACGTACGATGTACATGCAATTTTCTTCGGGTGGCCAGCATATTATTTGGTGGGAGTGTCATCTAATCATTGCCTGGAGTCATTTTCTACGGCTGACATAATTTGGTAGAAAAAATATGTTCAGATTCTCTTTTCAAATCTATGGGAACAGTTTGTACATACGTCAACCGAAAATACCATGTGGCTGTGTTGTTTAGATTTTGTGCCAAACATCAATATTACTCGCAATTGCTCCGGCTTCATACATTTATTTATTAGTAATGCAAATCGAGATACATTAAAGAACGTAAGTACTACAATGGTCTAATTCTAGGTATCTTACCGGGATGTGTTAAAAATGTTGAAAAATCGTGTAACAAAGATTTTACATAGCAGGGCACACTTATGTGTCTATGTATATCCGTTTGTATACGAGACATTCGCTAAATAAATTCGGTAGCGTGGGAGTGCGCTGTTAGTCAGTCTGTTGAATATCTATACATTTTGAGCAGTTTTCGCCTGACGAAAAGATTTGTATGCGACATTCTGAGCAATAACTTCCAAACCGTTGTGTTTATCTTAAAGTAGTCACAATACGAAACTGTAGTATTAGTATCTGTCGTGGACGATGAATATGTACGATTAATAATTTACTTCCTGAAAGATGAAAGAAAATTATACGTATGGCACCAACAGATATTTTATAGAGGGATAAATCGTTAATTTGCTTTGCGTGATATCTTCAAATTCGATGGTTTTTTTTTCGGGACACTTTCAATCTGGCGTACTAGGAAACCATTTCTTAGTGCCGCCGCAGCGTAATTTTTTAAAAAAGAGATTCGACAATAGCGTCAAGTCCAGCACAAAACCAATAAACCAGCAGTGGTTATTCCTTCTATGCATAAGAATTTGCGACACTGTGACACTTGTTCAAAACAAGCGAAATGCCGTTGCATTTATCTTTCAAAAGCCTTACTTACTCCTTGGAACTTCAGCCCATGTAGGGCCTTGACCTCTATGATGATCACAGCCCAATCCTGACGATTTTCTGCTCGTTTCCTCCATCTCCCGACCCCTGTCTTTCTCATATCATTTTCCTCATCTTCCAGCCATCGTTTCCGGGGTCTCCCTTTGCTCCTTTTGCCACCTGGATTTCCTGTGTAAACCTTTGTGACAGCTCGATCCTCCGACATTCACTCTACATGGCCCAGCCACCTCAATCTGTTACACTTAATTTCAGTCATCAAGTCAGGATTTCTATACAGTTCTTCCAATTCCTTGTTTCTCCTTATCCCACATGGCCCCGCCTCGTACACGACTCCAAAAATCTTTCTTAATATTTTCCTCTCACATTTTCTCAAGAGCTCTTCTCCTGCTACATTCGTTGTCCATGTTTCTGAACCATACATTACCACCGATCTTATGATTGTTCGATAGACAGTTACCTTCGATTTTCTGATCAGGCTGCTACGTAACTGAAGGATCTTGATCAGGCCCAGTAAGCTCTATTTCCTGTAGCAGTCCTAGATTTTATTTCTTCTGCTATCCTCCGTAACCAGCAATTCCAGGTATTGGAACTTTTCATATATCTCATGATTGCCTCTGTTCAACTTAATATATTTCTCTTTGACAACAGCATTTTTCCTGGAAGCAAAAATATACTTTGTTTTTGTGTTGCTTACGTCTAGATCCCAACTGTTCTGCCTCTTTTTCCAGTCTGCAGAATCCTTCTTCCATTTCTTTCAAACTTCTAGACAGCACACACACATCATCGGCATAAGCTAGATTTTGATGCACACGGTTATACAGAGTGCCACCTTGGTTATCAGTCTGCACCCTTCGCATCACTCTCTCCAACACTATGTTGAATAGTAGCATGGATAATACATCACCCTGTCTTAACCCTTGGTTGACCTCAAATTTTTTATAAAGTTTTCCTTCTACTTTTACCTGGCATCTTGTGCTGGTGAGGGTCATTTGTACCAGTCTTACAAGCTTACTTGGGAATTCCATTGAGGTGTCTTATAGCTTTTCCCTTTTAACACTATCATAGGCCTGTTTAAAGTCTACAAAAATCTGGTGTACATCCACATTATATTCATAACAGCTTTCCATTGTTTGCCTTATAATGAATATCTGGTCAGTTGATCTGCCACGTCGAAAACCGCACTGGTAGTCTCCGAGTATTTCTTCTGTAATTGGTGCAAGTCTCATAGCAATGATTTTGGCTAATGCTTTGTTCACCACGCTGACTAAAGCAATACCGTGATAATTTTCACAATCTGCTTTGTCCTTCTTATGAATCGGGCACATAATGGCCATGTTCCGCATCTCTTCCTTTTCCCATATTTCCACTATCAGCTGATATACCAATCTTGTTAGATGTTCACCTTCAACCTTGATCATCTCTGCTAAAATGTTGTCGTTACCTGGGGCCTTATTATTCCTTAGGCTTTTAATTGCCTTCCTAACTTCCTCTGTTGTTGGTATAGGTACAGGTCTTTCATTCTGCCACGGTTGGTCACCCTCTGTTTCATTTTCTTCCAGAACTTCTCTTTCTGTATTGACACTCAGCAGCTCACTGAAATATTCGGCCGATTCGTCTAGAACCTGTTCTTCTCCACCTATAAAATTTCCTTCTTTATCTCTGTAAAATACCGTACGTGGTTGGAAGCCTTTCTTCAGTTCCTGAACTCTCTTGTAGAATTTTCTTACTTCTTAGTCATAATACTCTTCTTCTAGCTCCGTAATCCATCTTCTCTCTAATTCTCGTTTCTGCAATTCCTATCTGCCTCTTTCCTTTTCATCATGAATTGTTGTATATTATATCTTGTTGTCCTTTTTATCATTTTCTTCCTTGCCTCATTTCTCTCTTCCACTGCCTTTTTACAGTCTTCGTCGTACCATCCTGCCCTTTTCACCCTTTCTTCTAAACCTAAAACTTCTTCTGCAGTTTCTTATAGAGCTTCTCTAATCATACTCCACTTCCCTTCGATGCTTTCTAGAGCTTGGCTTTGTTTAACCTCACACTACTTCTGCAGTTCTATTTCATACTTTCTGGATACTCCCCTCTCTTTCCGTTTGAGACCATTGTATCTTCGCGGAGCTTTTCTCTTCCCTCTGGATCTATAGACAGCTACGCGTTGTCTGTATTTCATTCTTACCATATAATGATCCGAATCTTACTCAGCCCCCCTGCAGCTATAAACTTCAAGGATGCCAGACGCATGTCCCCTGTCGGTTACCACATAGTCAATTTGATTAAAAGTAGTGGCATCTGGCGAGCGCCATGTGCTTTCCTTGTGTTCTTTCTCCGGAGCCATATACTCTTCACTGCCATTGCATTGCCCATGCCAAGGCTGTAGGTCTTTGTCCATTTTTATTCGACACCTCATGCAGGCTTTGATTTCCTACTGTTTCTCTAAAGGCTTCTTCTTTTCCCACTTTTGCATTGAAGTCACCCATCACTATCTTCACATCATTCCTTGGTATGCCTTCTAATTCCTGTTCCAGTCGAGCATAAAACTCATCTTTCACTTCATCCTCATCATCTTCTGTGGGTGCATTCACAAATACAAGACTGATGTTGAAGTGGCCCTTCATTCTCAAAGTACACACCCTTTCATTTATAGGGTTAAAATTTATGACTACTGCTTTATGATTATTGTCTACAAGAAAGCCAGTACCACCTACTATACCATACTATACCACTGTTTCCTCCACTATACATAATTGTGTAATTACCACTTCTTATGACATCATCTCCTTTCCATCTGACCTCTTGAATTGCTGCTACTCCTATATGGTAGGCCTATTTCTCCATCCCTTGTTTGTGTCCATCTAGAGCTCCTGGTTTGTTCAAAGTTCTTACATTCCAAGTAGCAAAGTATATATCTTTTCTATGTTTACGGTATCCTTTTCCTTGCATGGGTCGTTCATCAGTAACATCAGCCCAGTTGTTCCTATCTTAGAGCTTCGTAACAATGTTTTTTCCGGTGTGGGGTTGTTAGCCCCATGATCAACCTCCAACCTGGAGGGCCTGGATTTGTGTCGGGTTTACTCCCTTAGGGAGACTGGCTTCACCACGCCTCTAAGAGCCCTCCCTGCCCTGTGTTGTAGGATATTGAAAATGATAAGGAAAAAGGATGGGCTTAGGATAGGATAGGACAGGAGACATGTTAGCGGTAGGACGTTGTGGGACACACTTCGTCTGGCTCCCCCCCCCCCCCCTTTTGGCCTGTCCGGCGTGGGTGACCCTGCTGGAAGCTAAGCTACCGCCGGCATAGCCCTCCGAATCCAGAGCAGGCAAACCTCCTCGCCCGCATGGACAGTGCAACGTTAAGGCGGTGTCCTCTCAGGTCAAGTTAATTCCAGATATTGAATATAAATTATTAAGTTGCCTATGAAACGCTTGTTCATAATTCATGGTAATTTGAAAAGGATCTCTCTGCACTTGCGACGTAGCGACATTCAAAATTTGCAGGGCCCATATGGGCAAAACTTACGCCGCACCAGAACCACGTGACTGTTGGAGTATCTTGCCAACAAAAATTCCATTCTGCGGATCTGAATCCTCACTCATAGATGGCTCGATCCCGTAGACGTACAATAATGGGAGATTACCCTACAGACTTATGCTGTTCGTTGCTTTTAACAGCGCCGCCATGTTAGATGCCCCAAAACTTTAGCAGGCTACAATTTACAATTGCTTCTTGTTCTTAATTTCTGTCATGTACGCACAACAGAAATTGTTACAGTGCATTTGCGAGTAATACGGCGTCAGCAAAGCATTTCAAGACTTTTTTTCGGTTTTAAAGACATATTTGATCCAGTAACACAACGGATTTCGTCTCGTTAATGTAATTTTCTTGTTGTATACTTTTCGAATAATCAAGAAGAGAAGTGTGTGATAGGAAAAGGCTGCTTTTGTAACTCAGCATTTTCCTTAATACAGACTGACGAAGCCCATGTTCAGTCTGCGTCCTCGTTCCGGAAAAGCTGAGAGCATATTTTGCTTTCTTTGGTCGGTTTCGAATCTTTCCTTCTCACAGTGTTACCCGGAGAGCTTTTCGAATTGGACTGACAGAAAATTTAAAGTCAAATGACAGAAATAAAATCACTACAGTAAAAGTAAACAGCGCAACCAAAATTCACGTATATAAGAGAAAACATCGCTTAAACGAGTCCACTTAGAGATGAAATGTGATTCCTTTAGACTATAATCAGAGTTAATTGTACATCCGTAAATGATGCAAGCTGACACTCTAGATCAAATCACTCCGACTAGAAGCTAATGTTTGGGGCAAGTAACATAGCGGACGTCGGCTTCAAATTTATGACGTCATTCCAACTCCCAATATTATACCTCTTTGCTCGGCCCATACAGTAGGAATACCTATGGCGTGCATGTGTAGCCATTATCAAACCACAAATGTCACGTGAGTTTCGGTAATAGCTCTTTTTTTTTGCAAAATACCGGAACTCTAATATTACGCGTTTTTCTACCGTTTTTACTCATTTTTATTAGAAAATTAACGGTTAATAATTATTGATGCAGTGCATGCGAATCAAAATACGAGAAACGAATAACAGCTTCTTTTCAGTGTAGATAAGTGTCATAAAGTCAAGTGCCTTTGGAGACAATGTTAACTGGCAACTAAATTCTTTACTGCACATCTGAACGCTCGTTTCATAGGTATTCCTACCCTTTTGCTCGATCAGAAAACACTCTGATTGTGGCTAACATTTCATTTCTTTTTTGCCTTAGGATTATACACGATCGCGTACTTCTCGACTAGGTGGCACAACCTGATCACATTTTTTTCTGTAGCTGTACGTTTGCCACTATGGTGATGTATTTGAAAAGAACATCTCACAAATTATAAGCATGAACGAATAATGTTTCATTTGCGTCATTAATCTGTGAGCAGCAACCAAATTTTGTGAGTTCAAAGCTACAACTGCTGAGAGTATGATATCACCACCACAGCGTTATGATACACAGAAAAGTAAAAAGTACGTATGTCCTTGCGTGCATCTAATAGGTCTACCATAATCCGCAAAAAAGAATTATTCATAGTACTAGAACAAGACTGAGAAAGTAAACTACATTATTGGTTCAGGTGGCTCTGAGCACTATGGGACTTAACTTCTGAGGTCATCAGTCCCCTAGAACTTAGAACTACTTAAACCTAACTAACCTAAGGACATCACACACATCCATGCCCGAGGCAGGATTCGAACCTGCGACCGTAGCGGTCGCGCGATTCCAGAGTGTAGCGTCCAGAACCGCTCGGCCACTTCGGCCGGCAAACTACATTATTCTGAGGAGGCGAAAATTTACAGACTCTAGAATGTTTTGAAAAATCTTGGTTTGCCCACAGCTGTATTGTCACTTTCTTACACATCCAGTTTCGATCATAAACAGACCACCGTTCCGATTCTGCATACAATGAAAATACCAAAATAAAGTACAGACAGTAATTACAAACACAGTCTTATTATAGTAATCGCCTTTCATAACCTGTTGACTACTTACATTGTGATATCATGATTACATGTCTGACAGCCCATGGCACATGGCAAGACTGAGAGAGACTTCATATCTTCAGTCATGGAAACATGAGTCAACGATATAAACGTACCTCATGTCGAGCTGGTAACAGAGGTATACAGTATTCTTTCATCCCGTCTAGTATATTTTCTTGACAGTCTCCATCTCTGATGATGTGTTGGTGATTGAAGATCTTATGACTACTTCTGTCATGACACAACGCAAGCAGTCAGTAAGTTATGGAAGGCGATTACCACACTTCAACTGTTACTGTAATTACTCATTGTACTTTATTTTGGTCCTTTCGTTGTATGTGGATAAATGAAGATGGCATGTTTGTGACTGAAACTGACTTTACAATAAACTGGCAATATATCTGCGTGCAAACCATGATTTTTCATAACCAAATTAATAAAATGACTGCTTTCACCCTCAGCAAATTATCAGCTTGCCTGAACGCTCACGACGGCTTAAGACGCAGCCTCAGAGAACTCGTGTGACAACGTAGCTTACAAGTCAATTTCGAAACTAGGTCGTCAGCATCGAAGTACTGTCTGAGTTGAACAAGGGCGTGGAAGAAAGTAGGACAGTACTGAATTCGTCTCAACTGGCTTCAAAGTGAGACGGTATTGCGTGACTGTATACAATACCAGCGCTTGAAGCGCAAGAAAGAAAAAAATAAGAAAAGAAAGGTGTTGAGGATATGGAGTCCAGAGATGGAGAAGGCCTTGAAAAAAAATTATATATATATATATCTTCTTCTACAAAACAGTAGACAAGAAATAAAGCAGCAGCACAAAAGTAAGAATATGAAAAGCACACCAAGATTATTGGCATAAATTGATTACAAACGTTGAAATAAGAAACATGGAAGGCAGAAATTCTGCCTACAAAATGATGAAAAACTTAAACCAATTGGAAAGAGACAATTCTACAATTAATATGATTGATAAATGACAATGGATGAAACATTATAAAAAATATTGCATAGCGAAAGTGCTGAAACATGTAGGGAATACGTAACTCACCAGTACAAAAAAGACAATTGCCTCAGTAACATTAGAAGAGAGTCAGTTGATTTTAAAAAGCCTATAAAATCGTAAAGCATGCGTTCAATATGGAATAAATATCGAATTTTTAAGTATGGAGTGATGCCGCCTGAGTTAATGCTTTTACATTTCTTCATGAATGCTGACAAAATTTTAAAGTCCCAGTTGTTTGGAAGATCTCAGGGATAATTTATGTTTTAAAAACAGGATTAAGAAATGTATATGACAATTACAGAGCTACAAATCTTTTAAATGCAGTTTAAAAAATTTACGCAGAAACATTAAATAATGGCTTGCGAACAATATCAGAGGTATTCCCGGAAGAAGATGAAAGCAACTTTAGGAAGGAACGCTCCCCGGCCCGTAATATTTTCACCATAGAACAAGAATTCTAGAAAAACAACGCGAAGTCAATCTAGATACACATGTTCCATACATTGACATCGAGAAAGCTTTTGCCTCAGTAATTAGAACCAGAGCGAACAATAACGGAAGAAAGAAGATATGCCATACATCTTCTACAGCCAGTCAAAACTTATGTGAATATTCCAAAATAATCACAGAACAAATAGTTCAAAAACAGAAGAGATAATAATAAATTAAGGCGTCCGGTAAGAATGTAGCCTGTCACTGACACTATTTAATATCTGTAGTGAGAATTTCATATAATATTGTAAGTTCCGCCCCTATGAACCATGGACCTTGCCGTTGGTGGGGAGGCTTGCGTGCCTCAACGATACAGATAGCCGTACCGTAGGTGCAACCACAAATGGCTCTGAGCACTATGCGACTTAACTTCTCAGGTCATCAGTCGCCTAGAACTTAGAACTAATGAAACCTAACTAACCTAAGGACATCACACACATCCATGCCCGAGGCAGGATTCGAACCTGCGACCGTAGCCGTCCCGCGGTTCCGGACTGAGCGCCTAGAACCGCTAGACCACCGCGGCCGGCTGGTGCAACCACAACGGAGGGTTATCTGTTGAGAGGCCAGACAAACGTGTGGTTCCTGAAGAAGGGCAACAGCCTTTTCAGTAGTTTCAGGGGCAACAGTCTGGATGATTGACTGATCTGGCCTTGTAACACTAACCAAAACGGCCTTGCTGTTGTGGTACTGCGAACGGCTGAAAGCAAGGGGAAACTACAGCCGTCATTTTTCCCGAGGGCATGCAGCTTTACTGTATGATTAAATGATGATGGCCCCGGGAGTAGACAACATTCCATTAGAACTACTGATAGCCTTGGGAGAGCCAGTCCTGACAAAACTCTACCATTTGGTGAGCAAGATGTATCAGACAGGCGAAATTCCCTCAGATTCCAAGAAGAATATAATAATTCCAATCCCAAAGAAAGCACGTGTTGACAGATGTGAAAATTACCGAACTATCAGTTTAATAAGTCACAGATGCAAAATACTAACACGAATTCTTTACAGACGAATGGAAAAACTGGTAGAAGCCCACCTCGGGGAAGATCAGTTTGGATTCCGTAGAAATGTTGGAACACGTGGTGCAATACTGACCCTAAGACTTATACTAGAAGAAAGATTAAGGAAAGGCAAACCTACGTTTCTAGAATTTGTAGACTTAGAGAAAGCTTTTTACAATGTTGACTGGAATACGCTCTTTCAAATTCTAAAGGTGGCAGGGGTAAAATACAGGGAGCGAAAGGCTATTTACAATTTGTACAGAAACCAGATGGCAGTTATAAAAGTCGAAGGACATGAAAGGGAAGCAGTGGTTGGGAAGGGAGTGAGACAGGGTTGTAGCCTCTCCCCGATGTTATTCAATCTGTATATTGAGCAAGCAGTAAAGGAAACAAAAGAAAAGTTCGGAGTAGGTATTAAAATCCATGGAGAAGAAATAAAAACTTTGAGCTTCACCGATAACATTGTAATTCTGTCAGAGACAGCAAAGGACTTAGAAGAGCAATTAAACGGAAAAAACAGTGTCTTGAAAGGAGGGTATAAGATGAACATCAACAAAAGCAAAACGAGGATAATGGAATGTAGTCGAATTAAGTCGGGTGATGCTGAGGGAATTAGATTAGGAAATGAGACACTTAAGGAAGTAAAGGAGTTTTGCTATTTGGGGAGCAAAATAATTGATGATGGTCGAAGTAGGGAGGATATAAAATGTAGACTGGCAATGGCAAGGAAAGCGTTTCCGAAGAAGAGAAGTTTGTTAACATCGAGTATTGATTTAAGTGTCAGGAAGTCGTTTCTGAAAGTATTCGTATGGAGTGTAGCTATGTATGGAAGTGAAACATGGACGATAAATAGTTTAGACAAGAAGAGAATAGAAGCTTTCGAAATTTGGTGTTATAGAAGAATGCTGAAGATTAGATGGGTAGATCACATAACTAATGAGGAGGGATGAATAGGATTGGGGAGAAGAGGAGTTTGTGGCACAACTTGAAAAAAGAAGGGACCGGTTGGTAGGACATGTTCTGAGGCATCAAGGGATCACAACTTTAGCATTGTAGGACAGCATGGAGGGTAAAAATCGTAGAGGGAAACCAAGAAATGAATACACTAAGCAGATTCAGAAGGATGCAGGTTGCAGTAGGTACTGGGAGATGAAGCAGCTTGCACAGGATAGAGTAGCATGGAGAACCGCATCAAACCAGTCTCTGAACTGAAGACCACAACAACAACAATTGTAAGTTATGCAACGCAAAAGAAGCTATTATCTGAAAGCTGTGATATAAGCGGACGATGTAGTCTTAACACAGAATAAGAAAACAAACTTGCATTTGGTGTATAGGTTATATAACTAGGAAGACAATGCTATGCTCTGTAAACATTCATCACTAAAACTAGTCTTATGGTATGGCTTACTATGGGAAATATCCAGTCTGAACGAAGAATGTTATTTTAGACAAGGCATTAGAACAAGTCTCCAGTTTCAGATATTTAGGATTACAATAAAATTTCAATAACGATAAAGACGTACAGAATAAAATCCACAGACCTCAGTGCGTATGTAGAACTATAAATAAAATCTTAAAGAATGAGACGAGGAAAGGAAAAAATTAAACAGTGGATGTGTCTGTTTTGCTTCACGGGACTGAATCTTGGATTGAAAAAAATGTAAGACCAAAACAGCATATAATCGACTGAAATGAGATTTTTAATACTTGTCAATGGTTGCTCAAGGATAGATCCTGTAAGTAATGAGAAAATACGAGAAGAATTAAATATATTTAACTTAAAACGGCGAAATGGAAGAATATTGGAAGAACGGAGGCAACATCTTATACGTACAGAAGAAGACATTTCAGTTACGGTAAACAAATACAAGCCCTCAGGAAAAAGAGACATAGGAAGGTCGAGAAAAAGATGGTCTTAAAAATGTGAAGTCGGAACACGCGTATTGTCTAAATCTTGAAGTGAAGAAGAAGAAAAGTTAGCAACAACAGTGTGCTTCTATCAGTCAGGTAAGAGAGCATTGCCTCGAAACGGCGCGGAATCCGTTCGAGTACCACCACGATGATCAGATGCAGTCTACTATAAATTCCCGGTAATGTCGTAATTGTTTTAATGAGTACACAAGTGTAACATTCTGGGAGAATAGTATGCAAAATTGTGGTTCGTAAGTTTAAACAACCGATAAATAAAACATCAAGAATTTGATTTTATATAAATGAAAACAGGTTTTGGTCGAAGAGATCCGAGAAATGCAAAAAAGAAACTTAAATTAAGTGCTCTTCGTACATGGTTTATAAAAATTCTTCGGTATATGTTAGAAATTTGTTTTAAACGTAAGAGTAAAGTAATTTAAACAATTTGTTTTTACACATCGTCCTTATATTGATCTACGTATTGTATCCAACGATGGTAGCGCTACCTCATCTACCAAAGAGCTGTTGCACACTCGAACACTAATCACGGAACTTTGTCTACTTCTCCATACTAAAAACAAATTAGTTACTACAAAGTTTTAAGTCAATAATGAGATGAATTCGTTCTCGAAGATACTTTAAGCTTTTTCGCACGTCTGTTGTTTAGAAATATGATGGACGGTTGCGGTAAAGCCTTTAATCAATACGTACAGCTGTAACAGATCAGTAATTATTGAGTACAATTATCGGGTTTTCCCCGAAATCCGTATATAGACACATAATTACAGAAAATATAAAATAGTGATCCCCGCTATCAGGTCAAAACAGGGCTCCCATAATTTCCTTCAAAGTGCTACACGCTACAACTGGAGTCCTGGAACAGTGTCAAAAAAGCGATTTCGTGAGTTCAAATACACTGACAGCCCTTAAAAGCTGTAATTATGAGTAGCAGTCAGACGCTATTACTTATTCAGGAGGGGCGGCTCTGTAACTTCCCACACAACGTGACCTGATACCTCTACTGCTCCGTAATTATTCCCCACACTGGTTCTCCGCTTCGCCGCATAGGTCTGGCGGTGTTATAGGTGGCGTGCTGTCATTCCATCCGCTCCCTGGTCATCATGTTGTGCCCACAGCTGTAAGTAAGATTCAGTGATTTGTGGCTCTCGACATATGAACAGTTCGAGAAAGTCTCTGGAGAAGTCTTGCTATTTGTGACTGTAGGCTTTCCCGACGCCGGCCGAAGTGGCCGAGCGGTTAAAGGCGCTCCAGTCTGGAACCGCGCGACCGCTACGGACGCAGGTTCGAATCCTGCCTCGGGCTTGGATGTGTGTGATGTCCTTAGGTTAGTTAGGTTTAAGTAGTTCTAAGTTCTAGGGGACTTATGACCACAGCAGTTGAGTCCCATAGTGCTCAGAGCCATTTGAACCAGCCAGCTTTCCCGGCGTAAACTGTTGATGAAGGTTTCTCGGGTCTCTTTCGCCAGAAGATGGGTAGTATGACACTTCCCGAAAAGTCAAGAGATATCAACGCTACCATCTGGCTGGAGACCTGAGAAACCTTCATCAAGCACTGCTATTGTTGCAAATGTGGAATCATTGGTCTCCCATCAGGAAGTGCTGGCTGCAGTAGGAGAATTAATTAGGTAATCCAACCACTCCGCCTAGTCACATTAATGTGGCCACCTGTGAGAAGCCTCCATTGTCGTCACCAGCTGCGCTAAGGCTCTCGGTTGGGATCCATGGCGCGAAAAGCGCGATCCGGATGATCCCACAGATTCTCGGCTGGGTTTTAATCTGGGGAGACTGATGGTCAGGGGAGTATGGTAAATTCATCCTGGTGCTCTTTGAACCGTGCACATGCACTCTGAATTGTGTGACATGATGTTTTTTCCTGAGGTAGATGCCATCGCGATAAGGAAAAACAAACTGCATGTTGGAGTGGACATGGTTCGCCAAGGATGGATGCGTACTTGTCTTGATCCATTGTGCCATCTAGAATGACGAGATCGTACAGGGAATGCACGAAAATATTTCCCAGACCATAAAGCATGCAGGGTGTTTACTTTCATGCACGCCACAGCCATCTGTCCTAAGGCGCACAAAAAATGATTCATTTTCCGTAATTCCTTCACCAAACAAGACGAAGTAAATATTCCAGAATTCGAAACCAGAACAGCTGTTAGCATGAGTGACATAAAAGTAGATATCTTACGTGTTGCGAAACAACTCAAATCCCTTAAGAAAGGCAAGTCATCCGGTCTAGATGGTATACCAATTAGGTTACTTTCAGAGTACGCAGACACAATAGCGCCTTTCTTAGCAATCATATACAACCGCTCACTTGACGAAAGGTCTGTTCCTAAAGACTGGAAAGTAGCACAGGTCACACCAATATTCAAGAAAGGATATAGGAGTAACCCATTGAATTATCACTGACGTCAATTTAAGGTAGGATTTTGGAGCATATACTGTACTCGAACATTATGAATCACCTTGAAGAAAATGACTTGATACATAACCAACACGGATTCAGAAAATATCGTTCTTGTGCAACACAGCTAGCTCTTTATTCTCATGAAGTAATGAATGCTGCCGACAAGTGATCTCAGATTGTTTCCATATTCCTAGATTTCGAGAAGGCTTTTGATACCGTTCCTCACAAGCGACTCTTAATCAAACTGCGCACATATGGAGTATCGTCTCAGTTGTGTCACTGGATTCGTGATTTCCTCTCAAAGAGGTCACAGTTCATAGTGAGACGGTAAATCATCGAGTAGAACAGAAGTGATATCTGGCTTTCCGCAAGGTAGTGTTATAGGCCCTCCACTGTTCCTGATTTATATTAATGGTCTAGGTGATAATCTGAGCAGCCCCCTTAGGTTGTTTACAGATGGCGCTGTAATTTACTGTCTAGTAAAATCATCAGATGATCAATTCCAATTACAAAATGATCTGGAGAGAATTTCTGTATGGTGCGAAAAGTGGCAATTGGCACTAAACAAAGAAACGTGCGAGGTCATCCACGTGGGAACTAAAAGAAATCTGATAAATTTTGGGTATACGATAAATCGCACAAATCTAAGGGCTGTCAGTTCGACTAAATACCTAGGAATTACAATTACGAGCAACTTAAATTAGAAAGACTACATAGATAATATTGTGGGCAAGGCGAAACAAAGACTGCGCTTTGTTGGCAGAACAAACGTTGCGACAAACCCACTAAGGAGACAGCCTACATTACACTTGTCCGTCCTCTGCTGGAATATTGCTGCGCTGAGTGGAATCCTTACCAGGTATGATTGACGGAGGACATCGAAAAAGTGCAAAGAAGAGAACTCGATTCGTGTTATCGCGCGTTAGCGGTGAGAGTGTCACTGATACGGTAAGCGAGTTTGGGTGGCAGTTACTGAAACAAAGGCGGTCTTCTTTGCTGCGAGATCTGTTTACGAAATTTCAATCACCAACTTTCTCTTCCGAATGCGAAAATATTTTTTTGACACCCACCTACGAATAGAGAAATGATCATCATAATAAAATAAGAGAAATCAGAGCTCAAACGGAAAGATTTAGGTGTTCCTTTTTCCCACGCGCCGTTCGAGAGTGGAACAGTAGAGAAGTAGTATGAAAATGGTTCGATGAACCCTCTGCCAGGCACTTAAGTGTGAATTGCAGAGTAACCATGTCGATGTAGATGTAGAAAATGTCACTTGTCGCCTGTCAGCAGAATTCCAGTTGCGGTATTGGGATGCAGATTCCAACTTTTATCGCCGATGAAAAGCAGTTAGCACGAGTGCATGAACCCGGCGCCTTCTGAGGAGGCCCAAACGCAGCAAAGTCCACTGATCGATTGTTGAGGAGACATTGTTGGTAGCCCCTTGGTTAATCTGGCCGGTAAGTTGTTCAGTAGTTGCACTCTTTTCGCCGTAAACATCTCCGCAGACGCCATTCACCCCTGTCATCTGTTGGCTGTGGTGTACTACAGTTATCTCCGCCCCGTTTTGGATAACGGCAATTTGTCATGCACGTTATACTTTACCCACAGAGGCACGCACACAGTTTAAAAACTTAGCGGTTTTGGAAATGCTTCTATCCTTGACCCGAAAGCCAATGATCATGCCCTTTCTGACGTCAGAAAAATCGCTCCGTTCCCGCAATGCAACAACGATTGCTTTGTTTTCCATGTCCTCCGCTGCTAGTGGATAACCCTTCACTGCTACTGCTGATACCTGCCGTCTGTCAGAATTTGCTGCTCTTTGACTTCGTACATAGCTGATGGTCACATTAATGTGACAGGCTTCACTTATAAACTGACATGATAGTTTGTGTGATATAGGCACATCGAGCAAGTAATTCAACCACTCTAGTTTTGATAACGACCTCAATTAAGTCCGAAAGCGTGATAACACGTTTCTTCAAGTATTCCATATTCAGCTGAAGTCACTGCCAAACTCCGGCGATGTTTACGCCTACGTTTCACCCGCTATTCCAAACAGTCCCGGGCATATACTATGGGGCTAAGATCGAACGATGGAGTGCCTGAGTGTGCATCATTCAAGGAGTGTATGGGTCCAGCTATGTAAACGCAGCTGTGGTCAATCTGGACGACGGAAGTGTTCACAGTGTACTCATCAAGGATATGTACAAGAATGATCAAAACTTCCTCACCAACATCGTTGGAATAAACTGTCTGTTCATGTTCACGTAAACCTGAATAAGTGGTTTCAAGTCATGACACGAAAAAATCCCTAAAACCTCACAGTACTACCTCCTGCATGAACTATGCCCTCGGCGCTTTGGGTTAAATACCTCATTGGGGCCGTTGTGCACTCGACACCTCGCATCATCTGAAAAAGAGAATCGCGATTCGTCGAACTACACTGCAAATCTTCTGTAACCTACAGTGAAGTTTCAGTGTTTGGCCTACCGAAGACGAGCAGCTTTGTGTGCCGCTGTGGGCTGTAGCGAGGTACCTGACTCCAAACGTCCACTGCTTCCAGTTCTCTTTCAACGTTCATGCCGAAACTGGTTCAGATAGGCCTCCATATACGGAGAGTAGAGGCTGCTGTTGGATTTGAAGCTGACACACATCTCTAGCGCCTACCGCTTCCTCCTGCCGCTTACAACTTTTAAGAGCACAGTTCTTATGCCTTGTTGGTACATGACTGCGAGTCGGACAGTCTGCGGTGATTTATCAGCAGATCGGTGAACTTCATTTGTGGTGTTGTTATAAACATGTCAGCTCCTTTCTACTGTTCTGTCATGTCATCACTTCGGCCCATCCAACAGCTCTGATTCCATACAACAGGATGGCGCTTGGACATCTGGTATCACTTCTACGTCATCTCTAAAGCAGGTAATGTACATTTTTAAGAAGTTGACTAATATTTTATCCGTTGAACGTACTTACAGATATACACTGATCATCCAGAACACTATTACCCCCTACCCCATAGTCGGTATGTCCACCTTAGGCCCATTCAGTTGTAGTTGCCGATGTCGAGGTGTTAACATAGGTACATGCGTGGCTCGTCGCTTGCGGAGATCCATCGTTAGGAATGTTCGGGGCACTGTGTTTTCAGACACACTTATACTCTGCCCAGCATTAAAGTCTGTGTTAGTTTCGCCACATTTCTTCGCCTATGCCTTTTTACTAGTCACACCAGTCTTCGACGTCCGACATCTGTAGTGAGTACTGGCCGCACAACCCCACGACGTCTGGACGGGGTTTCAACTTTTACATTACATTTATCGTTTTCCATGGATCCCTTGGAGAGGAGTCTCTGGGATGTGGTTTCGCTACTTGTTGAACACACAACATTTAATTATGATTGGCAACAGGCAGATTCCATATTTCTAGATTTCCGGAAAGCATTTACAAGATGCCCCACTGCAGATTGTTAACGATTGTGCGACCATTTGCAATTGGTTCCCACGTATGTGACTCGAAGACTTCCTATGTAATGGAACCCAGTATGTTGTCCTCGACGGCGAGTGTTCATCAAATGCAAGGGTATCGTCAGGAGTGCACCAGGGAAGTGTGATAGAACCGTTATTATTTACAGTATACTTAAATGATCTGGCGGACAGCGAGGGCAACAATCTGTAGTTATTTGCGATGATGCTGTGGTGCACGATAAGGTGTCGAAATTGAGTAACTGTAGGATGATATAGGATGACTTAGACAAACTTTCTAGTTGGTGTGATGAATGTCAACCAACTCTAGATGCGGAAGAACGTAACTTAATGCGAATAAGTAACAAAAACAAAACCACCAGTTTGCTTTTGTTCTACAATATTACCTTTATTGTTAACCGGTTTTTGGCTTACAAGGCCACCTTCAGACATTTACTCAAGATGGCCTTGTAAGCCGAAAACCGGTTAACAATAAAAGTAATATTGTAGAACAAAAGCAAACTGGTGCTTTTCATTTATTATAATGTTATTCTATCAAGAACCGACGGAAGATTCTGATAATATGAAAAACAAAACCCATAATGTTAGAGAACTGTATTAATAGTGTTTTGCATGACAGACACGTCAGATAAGTATCTGGGCGTAAATCCTGTAGCACCACATCTATAAAGCTTCTACTCTCATTTTGTCTAAAAGGTTTATCTTCCATGTTTCACTTCCATACATGGGTTCACTCCATACAAATACATTCAGAAAAGATATCCTGACAATTAAATCTATACTCGATGTTAACAAATTTCTCTTCTTCAGAAACGCTTTTCTTGCCATGCCCAATCTGCTTTTTATATCCTCCCAACTTCGACCATCATCAGTTATTATTCTCCCCAAATAGCAAGACTCATCTACCACTTTAAGTGTCTCATTTCCTAGTCTAATTCCCTCAGCATCACCTGATTTAATTCGACTACATTCCATTATCCTCCTTTTTCTTTCGTTGATGTTCATCTTATATCCTCCTTTCAAGACATTGTCCATTTCCTTCAACTGCTCTTCCAGGTCCCTTGCTGTCTCTGACGGATTACAATGTCATTGGCAAACCTCAAAGTTTTTATTTCTTCTCCATGGATTTTAATTTCGTACTCCAGATTTTTCTCTTGGTTCCTTTACTGCTTGCTCAATATACAGATTTAATAACATCTGGGATAGGCTATAACCCTGTCTCACTTCCTTCTGAACCTCTGCTTCCCTTGCGTGCCCCTCGGCTCCTATAGCTGCCATCTGGTTTCTGTACAAATTGTAAATAGTCTTTCGCTCCCTGTATTTACCACTGGCACCTTCAGAATTTGAAAGAGAGTATTCCGTCAACATTATCGAAAGCTTTCTCCAAGTCTAGAAATGCTACAAACGTAGATTTGCCTTTCCTTAATCTATATTCTATGAGATCTCGTATGGTCAGTATTGCATCGGGTATCCCAACATTTCTCCGCAATCCAAACTGATCTTCCCCGAAGTCGGCTGTTACCAGTTTTTCCATTCTTCTGTAAAATATTCGTGTTAATACTTTGCAGCCGTGACTTATCAAACTGATAGTTCGATAATTTTCACACATGTCAACATCTGGTTTCCTTGGAATCGGGATTACTATATTCTTCTTGAAGTCTGAGGATATTTCGTCTGTCTCACACATTTTAATCACCAGATGGCAGCGTTTTGTCACGGCTAGCTCTACCAAGGCCATCGGTAGCTCTAACGGAATGTTACCTAATTCCGAAACCTTGTTTGGATTTAAGTCTTTCAGGGCTTTGTCAAAATCTTCACGCAGTATCATTCCTTCTCATCCTTATCTACATCCTCTCCCATTTCCATAATATTGCCCTCAAGTACATCTCCCTTGTATAGACACTCTACATACTCCTTCCACCTTCCTGCCTTCCCTTCTTTGCTTGGATCTGGTTTTCCATCTGAGCTCTTGATATTCATACCGGTGATTCTCTTTTCTCCAAAGGTCTCTTCAATTTTCCTATAGGCAGTATCTATCTTACCCCTAGTGATATATGCTTCTACGTCCTCACATTTCTCCGATAGCTGTTTCTGATTAGCCATTTTGCACTTCCTGTCGATCTCATTTTTTAGACGTTTGTGTTCCCCTTCGTCCGCTTCATTTATTGCGTTTTCATTTTTTCTTGTTTCATTGGATAAATTCCATAACCCATGTTACCCAAGAATTTCTACTAGCCTCGTCTTTTTACCTACTTAATCCGCTCCTGCCTCCACTATTTCCTATCCTAGAGCTACCCAGTCTTCTTTTACTGTATTCCTTTTCCCTTTTCTTGTCAATCGTTCCCTAATGCTCCCTCTGAGATCCTCTACAATCTATGGTTCTACCAATTTATCCAGGTGCCATCTCCTCAAATTCCTGCCTTTTTGCAATTTCTTCAGTTTTAATCTGCAATTCATAACCAATAAATTGTGGTCAGAGTCCACATCTGCATCTCGAAATGTCTTACAGTTTAAAACCTGGTTCCTAAATCTCTCTCTAACCCTTATATAATCTATCTGTAATTTTTAGTGTCTCCTGGCCTCATACACGTATACGACCTTCTTTCATGATTCTCAAACCAAGAATGATTAAATTACGGTCTGTGCAAAATTCTACCAGGCGGTTTCCTCTTTCATTTCTTATCCCCATTCCATATTCACCTACTACTTTACAGTCTCTTCCTTTTCCTGCTATCGAATTCCAATCCCCAATGAGTATTAAATTTTCGGCTCCCTTAACTATCTGAATAATGTATTTTATCTCATCACACATTTCTTCAGTTTCCTCCTCATCTGCGAAGCTCGTTGGCTTATAAACTTGTACTACTGTTGGGGGTGTAGGCTTCGTGTCTGTCTTGACTACAATAACGCGTTCACAATGCTGTTCATAGTATCTTATTTTCGTTCCTATTTTTTCACTCATTATTAAACCTCCTCCTGCATTATCCCTATATGATTTTGTATTTATAACCCTGTATTCACCAGACCAGAAGTCCTGTTCCTCATGCCACCGAATTTCACTAATTCCCCCTATGAACCATGGACCTTGCCGTTGGTGGGGAGGTTTGCGTGCCTCAGCAATACAGATACGCGTACCGTAGGTACAACCACAACGGAGGGGAATCTGTTGAGAGGCCAGACAAACGTGTGGTTCCTGAAGAAGGGCAGCAGCCTTTTCAGTAGTTGCAGGGGCAGCAGTCTGGATGATTCACTAATTTGGCCTTATAACATCAACAAAAAATAACATTAACAAAAACGGCCTTGCTGTGCTGGAACTGCGAGCGGTTGAAAGCAAGGAGAAACTACAGCCATAATTTTTCCTAGGGCATACAGCATGATGATGGCGTCCTGTTGGGTAAAATATTCCGGAAGTAAAATAGTCCCCCTTAATCGGGCAGGTAGGTCAGAAAATTTAAAAAGGGAAATAGATAGATTAAAGTTACATATATTGTGAATTAGTGAAGTTGGGTGGCAGGAGGAACGAGGCTTCTGGTCTGGTAAACACAGGGTTATAAACACAAAATCAGATAAGGGTAATGCAGGAGTAGGTTTAATAATGAATAAAAAATAGGAGCGTAGTGAACGCATTATTGTAGCCAAGATAGATACGCAGCCCTCGACTACCACAGTGGTACAAGTTAGTATGGCAACTAGCTCCGCAGATTAAAGAAATATATGATGCGATAAAAGAAATTATTCAGGTAGTGAGGGGCGACGAAAATTTAATAGTCGTGGGGGATAGGAATTTGATAGAAGGAAAAATAAGAGAAGGAAAAGTAGTTGGTTTAAGAATCATGAAAGAAGGTTGTATACGTGGATGACCCCTGGTGATACTGGAAGGTTTCAGATTATGTAATGGTAAGACAAAGATTTAGGAACCAGGTTTTAAATTGTAAGGCATTTCCAGGGGCAGATGTGGACTCTGACCACAATTCATTGATTATGAACCGTAGATTAAAACTGAAGAAACTGCAAAAATGTGGGAATTTAAGGAGATGGGACGTGTACAAACTGAAAGAGCCAGAGGTTGTAGAGAGTTTCAGAGAGAGCATTAGGGAACGACCGACAAGAGCAGGGGAAAGAAATGCAATAGAGGTAGAATGAATAGCTTTGAGTGATGAAATAGTGAAGGCAGTAGATGTCAACTAGATAAAAAGACGAGGTCTACTATAAATCCTTGGGTAACAGAAAAGATATTGAATTTAATTAAAGAAAGGAGGAAATTTAAAAATGCAGTAAATGAAACAGGCGAAAAGGAATACAAACGTCTCAGAAATGAGATTGACAGGAAGTGCAAAGTGGCTAAGCAGGGATGGCTAGAGGATATAGAGGCATATATCACTAGGGGTAGGATACATGTCGCCTACAGGAAATTTAAAAAGACCTTTGAAGAAAAGAGACCACTTGTATGAATATCAAGAGCTCAGATTGGAATCCAGTTCTATGGAAAGAAGGGAAAGCAGGAAGGTGGAAGGAGTATATATTGGGTCTATACAGGGGCGATGTACTTGAGGGCAATATTATGGAAATGGAAGAGGACGTAGATGAAGATGAAATGAGAGACATGATACTGCGAGAAGAATTTGACAGTGCACTGAAAAATCTAAGTCGAAATAAGGCCCTGGGAGTGGACAACATTCGTTAGAACTACTGTTAATCTTGGGAAAACCAGCCATGTCAAAACTCTACCATCTGGTGAGCAAACTGCTGTTTTGGTGAGGCACGCAAGCCTCCCTACCAACGGAAAGGTCCATGGTCCATGAGGGGGGGGGGGGGGGGGGGGGCACAAAGATAAGATCTAGAAATGAGGGTTCGTACGGAGGCATATAGACAGTCGTTTCTAGCTTGCTCTGTTTGGGAGTGGAACGGGAAAGGAAATTAGTAGGGTAAAGGGTACCCTCCGCCATACACTGTTCGGCGGTTTGTGGAATAAGTATATGGATGTAGACCAACTCAGTAACGCACTGGTCCACCTCTGGGCCTTACTCAAGCAGTTATTCGGCATTGATTGATAGAATTGTTGATGTTGAGTTGATTGATTGAGTTGTTGACCACTGTCCAGGTCATCTCCAGGCACGTCTTCGCTCGCCACCGGGGCTCATTTCGAAACGAGGCTCATCACTGAAGACAAGGCCACCCCAGTCAATGACATTCCAAGCCGAAGGCGCTCCGTTTTATTCCACTTCATGGCAAGCCATCCTGGGCTACATTTCAGCAAGGTAATGACCGCCCGTGCACGTCGAGATTTTCTTCTGTTTGGCATGATGGACATCGTGCCAAATTTTATCCAATTGGCGAGTTAAATCGTCAAAATCCCGAGCTGGTTGGATGGCCCTGCCCGTAATGCTCCAAACGTTCTCTGTTGGGGAGAGATCCGTTGACCTTGGTGGCCAAGGCAGAGTTTGGAAAGTACGAAGACAAGTGGAAGAAAATTTCGCCGTGCGCGAGCGGTCGTTACCTTCCTGAAATGTAGCTCAGTACGGCTTGCCATGAAGCGGAATAAAACGGAGCGCCTTCGGCCTGGAATGTCATTGACTGGGGTGGAATTGTCTTCAGTGATGAGCCTCGTTTCGAAATGAGCCCCGATGGCCAGCGAAGACGTGCCTGAAGATGACCTGGACAGTGGTCAACAATTCTACCAATCAACTCAACATCAACAGTTCTATCAATCAATGCCGAATAACTGCTTGAGTAAGGCCCAGAGGTGGACCAGTGCGTTACTGAGTTGGTCAATTTGTAAATCTCTTTCTCTTGCATAAAACATCAAATTGTTCTGGAATTTTAATCATTTGTTTGTTTGTACAGGTACATCGCATCCGCCGACTTTCGTCCTATTCGGATAATTTCTTCGTGGTGCGTGTTTTCTTTTTGTATTTGTTACAGTGTATAACTCAGGTCTTCTGTCCGACGACTAGTTTGCTGCACCTCTCCACTCACTCTTCTGCGAGTTTCTTCACCTGTTAATCATTACTACACACGCTAGTGCCTGTTTACTGTACTCAAGTCTTGCACCCCTTCTACTGTTCAAACACTTCAAACATTACTCAGAATTAACTGTACCTTGATGCCTCAGCATATGCTCTATCAACCCACACCTTCTTTCAATCGTGCGAAGAACTTTTCTTCCCACCTTAGTTTAGACCTCTTTATTGATAATCCGATCTATCCATCTGGTCTACAGCATTATCCTAAAACACCAAATTTCAAAAACTTTCACAACCAATATATCAAATAATCGAGCTAAGCAATAATTGGCCCCTCAGCCATGTAGTCCTTTGGAATATCTATTGTCGAAAAGTTGCTCATTCAGTACACGTTACTGGAACACAACCACATGGAATCCATTGTTCAGGCAGGCTATTATAAGACAAGTGACACAGTTCTTGAATTTTGGCATTAATCAGTGATAGTGGCGTAATTATTATTGTCACGAGCTTACGCCTAACCGATCGCGGCGTGGTCGTTCGATGATGTAGCGTTACGATATCCGGACGAAAAGTATCTACGCCGGTGACATTTGGTCAAGTGGATTACCTATCTCTCTCTGATAGTGCTCAAACGAATAATTGTCCCGTATACGTTACCTGCCCCGTAACCGACTTGACGAGGTCGACTGTTGTTCACGCAAGACGAAACACGATTTCGAAATTATCATTCTCTAATAAATCAACAGTGCTTAACTGTCAACGCTGATATGAAATATACAACTTCCATGGCGAGAATTTTTATTACTTCGAGGCAGTTACTGTAAATTGCGTTCTGCAGCCGCGGCATTAGCACTGCATGATACACACACACACACACACACACACACACACACACACACACACACACACACACACCACGAAGACTGAGCTACGGCTCTCTACAAGCGCGCTCTCCACTTGACAGACAGGCAACTATCGATATCGGTCTGCGGGATAGGCAGCGATAAGACAATATGCTTACAGTATGATGCAGGGACTGTTAGGTAACCTACAACGTAAATGTAAAGTATTGCAATTAGATTATGAAGCCTCATTGCTGTCCGATTACACGATTGTTGAACAATCACTGGAACCAATCACATCCATAAAATATGTGGAAGTATGAGTAGGTAGCGACTAAAAGTAGAATTACGTGGTAAAACTAAGCATAAGGAAGACATATACCACGCAGATTCTTTTGAACAATCTTCAGGAAGTGTAAGCCATATACGAAGGCTGCAACTTACAAAACTCTCGCTCGATCTATACTTGAGTATTCCTCCTTATCTGGGATCCTTAACGAGTAGTACTGATAGAGAGCAGGGCGTTCTATCGCAGGTTCATTTAGTAAACGCGAAAGCGTCACGAAGATGCTCATCCAACTCCATCGGCTGACGTTACGAGAGAAGCATTGTGGATCACTGTGTCTACTCCTGAAATTCCCTGAGGCTTACCGACTGTCGTTCATCCAGCACACCTTTGGCGACTGGAACAGAAAGGGGAAAAGTGACAGTAGTACGTGCTGTACTCTCCGCCACACACAGTTAGGTGGCTTTCCTACTATAGACTTAGATGTAGATTAGTGGGTGGATTTGGTGTTCCTATACTTCCCAAAAACTATTGATTCAACCTATAACTTCTAAATAAACTGTTGATTACCTAAGCAGGTTTCCGACTGCAACGAAATTTTAATGACAGGCAGGACACAGTAGATGGAACGTCAGGCACACACACTAAAGTAACATTTGGTGTGCTCCTTGGGAAAGTAATGAGTCTCTCTCTGTATATATTAATGACCTGGTAGGTAGCATTAGTTTCATTCTGTCTTTTCACACATGACGCAATATCTGTGAAGATAACCTGGGTAAGAATTGCAATTAAATCTCGGAAAACATATTAATTTGAAGACAAGACTGGCGCCTAGCTCATCGTTTAGAGAGATAAAGAAGTTGTGCAAGTTACGTAACACAAAAGCGTGTTATCTGTGACTAAGTGTTTAATCAAGATTTTGATGTCCATTCTTCTGACTGATGGTCTGCGGGACTCTGGCCGTTCACTTACATAATAAAATGAAACACCTACAGCGGTCGTTTTGATGTTTTTTTGTTATATTGCAACCAGTTTCGGTGACTTAATGTCATCTAAACTGGTTGTGGTAAAATGAAATAAACCAAAACGACGACTCTAGGTGTCGCAGTTTATTACATAAAGGTTTAATCAGTCACAACTTTCTGCCGTGTCATATACATATTTGCCGCTAACATTGAGTATAGACACGAAATGTCATGATTACGTATGCTGAGTTGGTACTTTTAGTAAATGGTAGATTTCGATTCATTCATAGTGTGCTGGGGAACTACACTGCCTGACAAAAAAGTGAAGCAGCAAAACCACGAGCTGCGGACAGCCTCATGGTGAGTCTCTATTTAAGTGGTTGGTCGGATTGTGTAATATCCTGTTTTCTGAGGTTTTTGGATGTAATAGTGTTCCGATGTTGGACTGCAGTGGAACGTGAGAGCTGACATTATCGTCGTCAAAGTTCTAGTGCATCAAATCTGACCACCAAAAAAGATCATCGTATTGCGTACAAAGGACACTGTAACCCCTTCACATCTGCGCCTCCCATTCGAGAGCAAGTAATTCTCACCGTTCGTTGGAGACCAGCAGAGACCAGTGTAAGAAATTGTCCCTGAGTAGGCTTCCATTAACACCAAGACGTAAACGGCTGCGTCTGGAGTGGTGCCGTGGTCCTCAAGCATGATCTACGGATGGATGGTGTTGCATTGCGTTCAGCTAAAAGGATCATCAGCGAGTATGGCAGTGAGTTGGGTGGAAGTCCCATTCTCCAAGTGTTTTGGAGAGGCATAACTGCGTTTGGCGTGGTACCGTGGCCATCAAGCGTGGACTACACATGAATGTCTTCAGCGAAGAATAGTCGGCGAGTATCGTGGCGATTTGGAAGGAGATCCCATTCTGCAAGCGTTTTGGAGAGGCGTAGCAGTTCAAATGGCTCTGAGCACTATGGGACTTAACTTCTGAGGTCACCAGTCCCATAGAACTTAGAACTACTTAAACCTAACTAACCTAAGGACATCACACACATCCATGCCCGAGACAGGATTCGAACCTGCGACCGTAGCGGTCGCACGGTTCCAAACTGTAGCGCCTAGAACCGCTCGGCCACCCCGGCCGGCGGCGTAGCAGTGTTGCTCCTTGTGTCATGGAGTGGGCAGCTGCCGGGTCTCACTTCAAGACATGGCTGATAGTTATTGGGGGAACTCTGACGTCACAAACATCCTGTACCCTCATGTGTTACTTCTCACGAGGCAGTATTGTGATGCCAGTTCTCAATAGGACAGTACTTCTCCATGCATGGCACGAACTGTATATGTGATATTCAGGTACTCCCGGGGCCAGCAAGATCCCTGGATATGTCCCTTATAGAAGGGTATCGAACCAACTCAGACATCTCCGTTCCATTCCCACTATTCGGGTGGGTCAGCTTGCTTCATGATAGCCCTCCCGACCGAATCCAGGATCGAAGGGGTGAAACGTCATACTGACAGGTAGGCAACTGCAAAGTTCTTTATAAATTTGACTTCATTTTATTATCACTGATATGTCATCACGTACCCTTTCAACTCGTCAGGTTTGATTTCATTTCACTTTATCTTTTAAGTGATTCACTGTCTATTGTCAGGCAGTACATATTTTGTCTACAAAAGAGGCTGTACAAAAAAACACCTGTACCGACCATACTTCAGTACGGCTCAGTTGTATGGGATCATACTAAGTAGGACTAACGTGAAACATCAGTAGCGGTGCGAATGGTCACAGGCATGCTTCACTGTTGAAAGAGAGTCACAGAAATTTTCAGAACTCTTAAGTAGCAGATATTCCGAATAGCATATTACATTTCTAGGTCACCTGCTCATAAAAGGTCAAGAATCGTCTTTCAGAGGATAAATTACAAATATTCTTTAGCTCCTTATGCAACTGTTACATGTAGATCACGAAAATAAAACTATGCAAATAACAGATCATACAGACCCATCGGTCTACAAGCAGTAATTTCCCTAAACTCCATGTATGGTACGAAAGAACATAGTGGGGAAAAAATTAATTAATGGCACAACTTAACAAAAAGAAGGGATCTCTTGATACGGCGTATCCTTGGGTTTCAAGGAATTTGATATTGGGGGAAGTGTGGTTCCAGAAAAGTGGTACAAACGGATTAAAGTTGCATTAGCTACACGGGGAATAAGAGGTTTGTGCAGGACAGCTATTGTGGAGAGCTGCATCAAATCAGACTGACGACCACAACAACAAACAAAATGAACCCTCTGTCATACACCTTATAGTGATTTGAAGAGTATCGATGTAGAAATAGAGATACAAATAAGAAGTAAAACATTAACATTGCTACTTCCAGTTTCATCTCCCTCCATAGCTGAAATGTCAGCACGTCTGACTGCCGTTCGCAGTACCCTGCTCAGTTCCCGATTCTGACAGAGACTTTTCCTTTGCTGGAGGACTGGAACGGGATCCAACTGAGGACATGGCTCAAGGCCTGAGGAAACTGACAACGGCCGTGAGAGTGACATGCTGACCCATGCACCTCCGTACCACATTCGAATTGATTGGCTGAGAAGGTCAAGATGGCTGGTCGGTATCGCATGGTCGTCTGGGTGTGGTCGCATAATTTCGTGTTACCGGGTACCTCCACTTGATAACCGACTAGTTACACTGAATGTCACGAGGTGCCAGGATATCAGTGCACCAGCCATACATTAAAGTAGTGTGACCTGCCTAGCGTTAACGCACTCGCCTCTTAGCCTCCCACCAAACAAATGTGATTCTAGAAATTATTCCATCTTGGCGTCGTTGTACAGCAATCGTATTATTGGTGCTATTTAAGCCACAGAATGCTACAGAATGACGACGTTACAGCAGAAAAAGCCTGTCCCTAGGTCACTAACTCGGCAGAAAATGTAAGTTGTAACTCTGTCACCTCTGCTATCGCTGCACTTTGCTGTTGAAACTTCCCAGCAGATTAAAACTAAATGCCGGATCATGACTTTGCTTATTTTCATTCACTTATGTCGTATAGTATTATGTTTTGGGGTAACTCTTCCCATTCTAGAAGGATATTTTTGGCTCAGAAACGGGCGGTTCGGGCAATAAGTGGTGTGAGTTTGCGAACCTCTTGTCGACCTCTTTTCACGAGTCTGGGTATTTTGACATTGGCCTCTCAATATGTATATTCCTTATTGTCGTTTCTTGTTACCAATATTAGTTTATTTCCAAGAATAAGCAGCTTCCACTCGGTTAATACTCGGCAGAAATCAAACCTCCATTTGGATCTGACTTCCTTAACTCTTGTGCAAAAAGGTGTGCAGTATAGTGCTGCATCCATTTTCAATAAGCTGCCACTCGAATTCAAAAATCTTAGCAGTAATCCACGCGCTTTCAAATCGAAACTGAAGAGTTTCCTCATGGGTCCTTCTATTCTGTCGAGGAGTTCCTTGAAAAATTAAGATGATTCTCATTGTATTGCTGATAGCGTTTGCTTAAACTTATGGACTGATTTTCTTTCAGGTTCATGAACATTTATTTTTATCTGTTATTACTTTTTATGTTGTAAGTTCATGTACTGACACGCTCCATGACCTTGGAGATTTGCTCCTCAATTTGGTCCTACGGAACTTGACATTTAAATAAATAAATAAATAAAGAACAGTTGTATCTTGCACAATGTTGTTTATTAACTCAAGAACGTTTCGCTCGGGTAGGGCATCATCACTTCATCTGAAAATATAAGAGGAGGACGACATTAAGATTAATCTGGTATGGTCCTGTCCTGGACTACTACAAAAGCAAACAAAGCTTCAGACACCGACCTAATATAATTAAATAGAGAAACGTAGTGTAACTCACATTAAAAATCAGAACTTTTCTGCCAAATGTATCCGTCAAAGAAGGTATGTTGCAGAATAAAAAGTACTAAAAGGCAACCTATAGGGAAAAAATACTAAGGATTACTAAATAAAAGCACAGGGATCAGGCATGAGTAGATAATGAAGGGGATGCCGAAAAATGCGTATTATCTCATGGCTGTGACGACAGGCGTAGCAGCGCAGAACAAGACATCGCGCGCAACGTGATTCTGGGGCAAACGATGAGGCCTAAAGCCTACTACAAAGATGATTTTTATTGCTTTTTGCAAACTGCTTCTTAAAATGTTGCCTAATCTGACTGTAGGTCTAGAGTTACAAAGTTCTAAACTCTTTCAGAATGCAAATCCTTTGTATAGGATGTCTTAAAGACCAACTGAAGATAGGTACCCATATGGGGAAACACCATCCAATCTCACGAAGCTACAGAATGACGACGTTACAGCAGAAAAAGCCTGTCGCTAGGTCACTAACTCGTCAGAAAATGTAAGTTGTAGCTCTGTCGCCTCTGCTATAGCTGCACTTTGCTGTTGAAACTACCCAGCAGATTAAAACGAAGTGCCGGACCATGACTCGAACTCGGGGCCTTTCCCTTTGGCGGGCAAGTGCTCTACCAACTGCCGACTGACCTATCCAATGGCGACTCGTTAGCCGCTATTGCACCCTTACTCTCACCAGTGCCTCATCTCCTGCCTTCCTAACTCTGGAAATACTCCTCTAGGCTGTGGCTAAGCCATGTCGCCGCAGTATCCTTTCCTCCAGAACTGCTGGTCCCGCAATGTATGTAAGGTGGACGTCCATGAAGTAAATTTATGAATCCTTTATGCAGGAAAAACTGTTTGGTATTCTTAAATGCTTGAAGGGAGAAAAATCTCTTAACTGATTTGCATAATAGTTTTTAGTATGTTCTTCACGTGGTCCTACTGTTCTTTTAATGGTAGATCTGCCGATCCTGGCATTAAAATCCCCAGCAATAATTATATATTCGCCTTTATGTATTCCATTAATCATTTACTATATTTATTATTAGGTTGCAAATGTTTCCTCCCTGTAGCCATCCTCTGATGCACATATACCAATTATATTCCCCAGCTTTCCCAATTTTTTTAATCTTACACGTGCCGGTATGAACATACGAGGGTTATTCGGGAAGTAATGAACGAGCGGTCACGAAATGGAAAATAGAGTGAAATATCTGATGAAATTTTGCACACATGCGTTGGGCACTGTGTCTAGTACGCCTGTCGATCACATCATGTCACTCTTTTGAGTTCTGAGCTCACAGTGAGAACGCAAAGATGGCTAGAAATTAGCGTATCCCGCCAAGTATGAGAGCCTGGCGAAAGATTTCGCCTGAAGCTATGCAATCAACATAACTGTCATGTGGTTTGTTCTACACGACAATTCTCGGCCGCACTCTGCAGGGGCAATGAAGGTGCGCCTGGAACGTTTTCGATGGGAAGTGTTTGATCACCCATAATACAGCCCGTAACTGGCTACCCCTGAGGTTCATCCCTGCTCAAATGAACCGCTGGCTACGAAGACAACATTTTGACACAGACAACGAGCTGCAGTCCAGAGTAGAAAACTGTCGAAAAGCACTAGCGGCTGTCTTCTATAACGAAGGATTTGAAAAGTTGGTACAACGCTACGACAGATGTCTGAGTGACGACTGTGTAGAGAGGTAGCTGGAAGGTGTAGCTAACCGTTGCAAATAAAACAGCAACCTATCGTTCCTTACTTTCCGAATAGCCCTCGTACATGATTGCAACCATTTCCTTTGAGTACTTTTGATCATAACATCGACTTCAATTCTTGCTCGTTCAGTTCTATTTACTGCAATGTGTTCCACCATAATACAGCTATAACCATTAATTTCTTTTGAGCCTTCCTTCTTTCTTTCTGATGTTACAGCGATATCAGTTTTGCAGTGTTTAATTACGAGGTTCGTTCAATAAGTAATGCCCTATATTTTTCAAAAATGCCAGTAATATACATCAACAAACGTCCTTGTTGGTGGCTCACATTTGATGTTCGTTACGTTCGCCGGTGAAGTTTCGAACCGTTCTGGCAGATGGCAGAGCCGTAGTACAGCGTCAAAATGGCGTCTACGTACGACTCACGTTAATCAAGCAGCGTGCTATTATTGAATTCTTGTGTTCAGAAAAAGAAACTGTGGTGAACATCCGTTTGTGTGCAGTACATGGCGATGCTACAGTTGATAGGAGTACAGTTGGGCGATGGGTAAAGAAAGTGACAGCCTCAGGAAAGGCAGAAACAGAGCTCCACGGTCAGCTACGCTCGGGACGCCCTGTCACAGCCACTGCTCCAGACATGCTGAATCGTGTCATTATTCGTGCCGACCGGAGCATCACAATTCGACGATAGGCCCTACAGATATCGGCCAGCATTGGATGTGTGTATGCAGTCATCGAGACTCTTATATTCAAAGAGGTGCTCACGATGGGTTCCACGAATGCTCACAGCGGACCTCAAGATTCAAAGAAAGGCCATTTCATATGAATTGTTGGAGCGTTTTGAGACCGACGGAGAGGCCTTTCTGTCACGGATCGTTAAGGGGTACGAAAGCTGGGAGCACCACTTTGCACCAGAAACAAAAAGGCAGTCCCCGTAGTGGCATCATCCTCATTCACCACGAAAGCAGAAATTCAAGGCAACCCCCGTCTGCAGGAAATGTCATGGCGACAGTCTTCTGGGATTGTGATGGCGTCATTCTTGTGGATGTGATGCCAAGAGGGTCAACCACCAATTCAGAGGCATACGCGAAGACTCTGAATAAACTCAAGAACCGTTTCCGACGTGTTCGATCGGACAAGAATCCAGCAGAAATCTTCCTCCAACACGATAATGCATTCCCACACACAAGTCTGAGAACCCGGGAACACATTGCCAAATTGGATTGGACATCATTGACTCATTCAACCTACAGCCCAGACCTGGCAACCTCGGACTTCCATCTCTTTGGGCTGCTTAAGGATTCTGTACTTTGAAGATGACGGGAGTGTCAGTCATGCAGTGAAAACATGGCTGCGTCTAGAGGACAAAATCTTTTACTAGCAGGGAATACACGCTCTTCCACAACGTTGGCGTACGGCCATAGAACGCGTTGGAGACGACGTAAAAAAATAGGACATGGACAAGACATGTTGATGTATATTAACACCAAATTTTGTCTCTTATCAATGAATATGTTCTGAAAAAAAAGCGTGACATTACTTATTGAGCAACCCTCGTATTTTGTTAGGTGTTCTTCTTTGGTGTTCATTTCTCTAATATTCCATGTGGCCATGTTAGTCGTCGCGTTTTTTGTCGCTTCGATCGTTATCCAAAGTCCATTCCTTCTTTCTGTTTGATTTTTGTGAGTAACGTTATAATTCCCAAGTCACAGGATACCGACAAAGCAAAATTTTTATTGTTAAATAAAAATTTTGTGATGTAAATAACTTTTAATGCCCAAACCGCCATTTTCGTTATACATTAAAGCATGATGACTAGTTACGGATGCTTTCTACAACCATCTTCAGATCGTTCAAATTGTAAAAACGAATTGAATGTACATTGTAAAAATCATCATTAGCTATAATCGTGCAATTATGGGTCATCAAGTCTAGGACAGTATGTAGTTAAAAGCTTAATCGAGAGCGAGCAAGGTTGTAAACAATAATCTTGCAAGGTACAGGAACGAAAATGGCCAGTTGCATTGATGCAATTTTTACTAACGCTGTTTTCTTCTGGTGTGATCTTCTTAGATGGTTTTCTTCACTCCAGGTTCTTCAGGTCATTATCGACTACCCTACATTGTGCACTGGCTTTTACAATGCTAAAAAAAGTTTCCTATATTTTTGTGTCCTTCTGCTATGTGATCGTATAAGAGTCTATACACTTTACACTTTTAGGTCTTTTGTCGCTAAAAACGTCTAGCTTCCAGCGTATGAGAGCTCAGGTTATAGAGCATCACAGCGACACGTTCTCGTCCGCCCAACTAACCTGTGATGATTCGTACTGCCCTCCCTTGTGCACTTACAATATCCATGTTAGTTCTGTTTGATAAACTATGTTCTTTTTCTACTGTAGCTACTACTGTTTCCACTATTTACGTTAATGTTCTCTCAGTGTTGCATTGCATGTGAAATTTAAGACCTCTTACAACGCGTCTGTCATGGCAGACCTAATTTTACCATAATTACGATAGTAAAAATTTAATGGTGATGTAGTGGTGCTTTTATTAGTTTCTCTATGTACGAATGAGGCTGCTTCCGCCACAGTTGTTCAGTTAATGAAAAGCCACTCCAGTTGCTTTTTTAGAACTTCATTTAGCTCACGCGAAAGGTTTCGGTCTTTATATTACATCATTATCAAGTGTATCTGAAACTGCCAAAACAATGAAGAAGGGCTAATTTATGGATATTTATGATGATATTTAATTTTACGTTCACCTGAAAAAGAAAACATGGGACGGTTAACCAGAAATGCATATTAACGAGCACCAATTTCTTGGATATCTCCATCCAGTTATTGACAACTTCCTGTACAGATTTTCCTCAAATTCGCAGCTGTAGCTAACTGTTTGTAAATACACTGTTTTATTAGAGGAGGAGGAGGAGGAGGATATTATAGTGTTTAACGTCCCGTCGACAACGAGGTCATTAGAGACGGAGCACAAGCTCGGATTAGGGAAGGATGCAGAAGGAAAGCAGCACGTGGTCTTTTGGAGAAATCATCCTGGCATTTACCTCAAGCGATTTAGGGAAATAGCGGAAAATATAAATCATAATGGGCGGCCGCGGATTTGAACAATCGTCCTCCCGAATGCGGGTCCAATGTGCTAACCACTGTTACCCCACTTGGTTTCCATTAGTCAGCCACTATATTACTGCACATGGTCATTACCAGAAACAAGCGGAGATGAGGTCAGCTGTTTATATACTATCAACCCCGATTAAGCACTAGATGACGGTAAGCCGACTGAAGTGCCCCCCTCCCACGTGCAATAATACTGTGGTCGCCAAATGAACAGTCGCTGATCCGTCCAAGCTGTGTTAGAGCCGTCAACAGTTCTTGGTGGTTCAAATTTACTCGTTACAGGCTGTGCAGCTTTACGCTCGACTTGCAAATATTTTACACTTTTATTAATTCCAAATAATTACTTTCAGCTTTTATTTTTTAAAAATGCAATCGTAATTCTGAAACACGTCAGATATAGCTCTTTTAAGCTAAAGCATTTTTCGGATTGTACCTCTTTATAAACACGGCACACCCATTTCTCATGACATCACTTGGTGCAAAACTTTTTTAAATCTACTTCAGTTTTACTGTTTTATCGTTTACTACCGGCATTTTATCTGAAAAATATTCAGTGTATTTCTGAAACACATCGGATAACTCTTTTTAAGCTAAACCATGAAAAAAGCTTTAAAATATGGGATTTTTTATAATGACGGCAAGGTCATTTTTCTCGTGATGTCATTGGGGGCGAAACACTTTTAAATCCACTTGAATTCTACTGTTTCTGTTATTTGACGTTGATTGTCTACAGCATGACGTTAAGTTGTATATTATTTCCCAACTTGCGGTGTACATATGTAAGCACTGTCTCTCATCTCCTATTATAAAAAACGAAAATATCTATATGCCCATCATACACCACCGCAAAAGAATTAGTACACTATTTTAGAGGTTTCCAGTTCACTCAAGGTTTATTGTTGCACATTGCATATGGAGTACTTGAAACAACTACATTTACAGATCAACTTCACAAGCGGTGCTGGTGTACCATGTATCCACCCATGCCGTAACACCAACATTAGTAAGTGGTATATCCTCCACGTGCGGCGGTGCAGGCGCTGATTCTGCCATCCAGTTTCTTCTTTTTTTTTTTTTTTTTTTTTTTTTTTTTTGAGTCTTCTGACTGGTTTGATGCGGCCCGCCTCCTCAGTTATTTGCTGGATGTATGCCAATCTCTGTCTTCCTCTACAATTTGTATCCTCTACAGTTCCTTCTAGTATCACAGAAGTCATTCCCTGATGTCTGAACAGATATCTTATCATCCTGTCCCTTTCCTTCTCAGTGTTTTACACATATTCTTTTCCACTCCGACGAACCTCCTCATTCCTTACCATATCACTACACCTAATTTTCAACATTTGTCCGTAGCATCACATCTCAAATGCTTCGATTCTCTTCTGTTTCGGTTTCCATGTTTTACTAGAGTACAACGCTGTGCTTCAAGTGCAAACTCTCAGAAATGTCTACCTCAAATTACGGCCTATTTTACATACTGGTAGACTTCTCTTGGCCAGGAATGCCCGTTTTGCCAGTGCTAGTCTGTTTCTTATGTCCTCCTTTCTCCGTCTGTCTCTGTTTATTTTGCAACCTAGGCAGCAGTAACTTCATCTACTTCGTGACCATCCTGATTTTAAGTTTCTCGCGGTTCTCATGTCTGCTACTTCTCATTACTTTCGTCTTTATTCGATTTACTTTCAATCCGTATTCTGTACTCATCAGATTGTTCATTCCTTTCAGAAGACTATGTAATTCTTCTTCACTCTCACTCAAGATAGCAATGTCATCAGCGAATCGTATCATTGATATCATTTCACCTTGAGTTTCAATTACTCTCCGGAAACTTTCTTTCATTTCCATCATTGTTTCTTCGATGTAGAGATTGAACAGTTGTTGCGAAAGACAACATGCCTGTCTTACACCCTTTCTAAATCGAGCACTTCGTTCTTGTTCGTCCACTCTTATTATTCCCTCTTGGCGCTTGTACATGTTGTATATCACCCGTCTCTCCTTATACCTTACCCCCTTTTGCCTCAGAATTTCGAACATCTTGTACCATTTTACATTGTCGAACGCTTCTTCCAGGTCGACAAATCCTGTGGACGTGTCTTGATTTTTCTCTGGTCTTGCTTTCATTATCAACCGCAACGCCAGAACTGCCACTTTGGTGCCTTTACCGTTCCTAAAGCCAAATTGATCGCCATCTAATACATCCCTAATTTTCTTTTCCAGTCTTCTACATTATTCTAGTTAGGAACTTGAATGCATGACCTGTTAAGCTGATAGTGAGTGATTCTCGCACTTGTCACCTCTTGCAATCTTCTGAATTGTGTGGATGATGCTTTTCCGAAAGTCAGATGATTTGTCGCCAGACTCATACATTCTACACACCAACGTGAATAGTCGTTTTGTTGCCACTTTCCTTAATGATTTTACACGTTCTGATGGAATGTTATCTGTCCCTTCGGCCTTATTTCATCTTAAGTCCTTCAAAGCTCTCTAAAATTCTGATTCTAATACTGGATCCCCTCTCTCTTCTAAATCGACATCACATCAGGTGAATCTCCCCGCCTCATAGAGGCCTTCAGTGCAGTCTCCTCTGCATTTAACAGCGGGATTCCAGTTGCACTCTTAATGTGGATGATGCTCTGACCATTATCAGCACATTTACTACCCCCCAGTTTGAATTTGTCGTCATCGCATCAAAATCGACGTCGTCTTTCCAGATGCACTTTTTCCGTGTAGTATGTATTAAAATTGGAAAGTTTTGTATAGACTTGATAACGACCTATTATAAAGGCAGTCGTGTGAACTTAACAAAATTCTTAAAACAGCAATTGGAGGCGATTTTCATTGTTAGTGGTACCGTTAAATCAGGCAGTTTCTTCGCAAGTTTCTCTGACAGGACCGCTACGGTCGCAGGTTCGAATCCTGCCTCGGGCATGATTGTTTGTGATGTCCTTAGGTTAGTTAGGTTTAAGTAGTTCTAAGTTCTAGGGGACTAATGACCTCAGCAGTTGAGTCCCATAGTGCTCAGAGCCATTTGAACCATTTCTCTGACAGGTTCTCACGAGGGAGAGCGTCTGGTTGAGGATGCTGTTGAGTGGTGTGCTGCTGCTGCTCGCTGCCGCCCTGGACGGCTGCGACTCGCGCCTGACGGCCCCTGGCAGTGTCACTGCTCCAGGCGACGTATCACTTCAACCTCTGGTGGACACAGCTGTCCGCGAAGCCGTCGGCGCCCGACACCGACTGACGCTGCTCACCTGCCTCACAGGTACCGTAGCCGACGTGGATGTACAGCGAGACAGATCTTCCCTTCGGAAAACTGGAGACGCCACCTTTGAAGTCCCCACTCTCCTCGTAATACACTACTGGCCGTTAAAATTGCTACACCAAGAAGAAATGCAGATGATAAACGGGTATTCAATTGGACAAATATATTACACTAGAACTGACATGTGATTATATTTTCACGCAATTTGGGTGCATAGATCCTGAGAAATCAGTACCTAGAACAACCACCTCTGGCCGTAATAACGGTCTTGATACGCCTGGGTATTGAGTCAAACAGAGCTTCGATGGCATGTAGAGGTACAGCTGTCCATGCAGCTACAACACGATACCACAGTTCATCAAGAGTAGTGACTGGCGTACTGTGACGAGCCAGTTGCTCGGCTACCATTGACCAGACGTTTTCAATTGGTGAGAGATCTGGAGAACGTGTTGGCCAGGGCAGCAGTCGAACATTTTCTGTATCTAGAAAGGCCCATACGAGACCTGCAACATGCGGTCGTGCATTATCCTGCTGAAATGTAGGGTTTCGCAGGGATCGAATGAAGGGTAGAGCCACAGGTCGTAACACATCTGAAATGTAACGTCCACTGTTCAAAGTGCCATCAATGCGAACAAGAGGTGACCGAGACGTGTAACCAATGACACCCATACCATCACGCCCGGTGATAAACCAGTATGGCGATGACGAATACACGCTTCCAATGTGCGTTCACCGCGATGTCGCCAAACACGGATGCGACCATCATGATGCTGTAAACAGAACCTGGATTCATCTGAAAATATGACGTTTTGCCATTCGTTCACCCAGGTTCGTCGTTGAGTACACCATCGCAGACGCTCCTGTCTGTGATGCAGCGTCAAGGGTAACCGCAGCCATGGTCTCCGAACTGATAGTCCATGCTGCTGCAAACGTCGTCGAACTGTTCGTGCAGATGGTTGTTGTCTTGGAAACGTCCCCATCTGTTGACTCAGGGATCTAGACGTGGTTGCATGTTCCGTTAGAGCCATGCGGATAAGATGCCTGTCATCTCGAGTGCTAGTGATTACGAGGCCATTGGGATCCAGTACGGCGTTCGGTATTACCCTCCTGAACCTTACGAGTCCATATTCTGCTAACGGTCATTGGATCTCGACCAACGCGAGCAGCAATGTCGCGATACGATAAACCGCAATCGCGATAGGCTGCAATCCGACCTTTATCAAAGTCGGAAACGTGATGGTACGCATTTCTCCTCCTTACACGAGGCATCACAACAACGATTCACCAGGCAACGCCGGTCAACTGCTGTTTGTGTATGAGAAATCGGTTGGAAACTTTTCTCATGTCAGCACGTTGTAGGTGTCGCCACCGGCGCCAACTTTGCGTGAATGCTCTGAAAAGCTAATCATTTGCATATGACAGCATCTTCTTCCTGTCGGTTAAATTTCGCGTCTGTAGCACGTCATCTTCGTGGTGTAGCAATTTTAATGGCCAGTAGTGTATATTCGGAACACTATGTAAATACATGGTAGCGTCTTTGACTAATAATCAAAATGTTTTCTGTCCTAGGTTCGAACCAGGCCACTGCTTAATTGCTGAATAACAAAATCATCAGCAAACGTGGCTGAAGACTCCCAGTCTAAGGAGACACTCTCGTTTTGCACTGGCCTTGTTAAAAAGGACTGTGGTTCATAGCTGGGAGCCAGGCATTGCCACGGTGGCCAAGGTTGTTTGTATTGGCGGGTTGGGTCAAACAAGTGCCGCTCTCAGAAGAGCAGTCAGCTCTACCTAACCAAAGAGACGGCATCGACTTGGGCCAGTGCCACAGTGGCAGACAAGTCGTGGGACGGCGCCGGGGACTTGGCCATGCACTAATCGTACTTGTCTGTGTTGGCGTGGCTACCAAGGAGTCGCCATATGGCACAGGCAGCTGCAAGGAGCTGCTAATTAACATGCCGTATCGATTTGAAGCGGTTTTTTATGTACTTTTTAATGTTGCTAGGAAAGTTTAAACATTTAGCAACACTTTTGAACTATAGTTGATTTTACTAACTGTGGTTTCAATTAAAGGCTTATCACGTAATCAATCTCATGTCTACAGCACTTTCATGTATAAAATAGTCAATGTGTACATCTGCCTTGGACTGTCGTCTTATTACCTGTACATGTCTGAAGTTCCATATTGCTTACTTATAATTCGTGTCGTAGCACCTGAACCGTTAAACGGGTCACCGAGATATGTTGGACACGCGCAACTCTGAATAGCAACTATCGGTTGTTATAAAGTATGTCTCTAGGGAATGGTACAAGATTAACCCAAACAACATCCAAATTGGAAGACCCAAAGACAACATAAGTTTAAATTGTCTAGGATTTCCTGATACCTTGCTCTCTTGTGCAACAGTGTTCAGGAAACCAAACAAAAATTTATTTCACTACAGGAAATAGCACAGAAAATTGGTCTTGGAATAGCCTTTGAAAAAATAGTCATCATGTTAACTGACCCACCAATCATAAACAAAATTGTCATAGGAAACCAAGAAATGAAAACTGTAGATAAATTTAAATATCTGATTTGGGTGAAGGTCACGGTTAAAGCAGGCTCAGACATGGTAATTGGATGTCTCTAAAGGCCCCCTGGCTCAGCAGCTGTTATGGCTGAGCACCTGAAGGATAATTTGGAAAATATTTCGAGTAGATTTCCCCACCATGTTATAGTTCTGGGTGGAGATTTTAATTTGCCGGATATAGACTGGGAGACTCAAACGTTCATAACGGGTGGCAGGGACAAAGAATCCAGTGAAATTTTTTTAAGTGCTCTATGTGAAAACTACCTTGAGCAGTTAAACAGGGAACCGACTCGTGGCGATAACATATTAGACCTTCTGGTGACAAACAGACCCGAACTATTTGAAACAGTTAATGCAGAACAGGCAATCAGCGATCATAAAGCGGTTACGGCATCGATGATTTCAGCCGTAAATAGAAATATTAAAAAAGGTAGGAAGATTTTTCTGTTTAGCAAAAGTGACAAAAAGCAGATTACAGAGTACCTGACGGCTCAACACAAAAGTTTTGTCTCAAGTACAGATAGTGTTGAGGATAAGTGGACAAAGTTCAAAACCATCGTACAATATGCGTTAGATGAGTATGTGCCAAGCAAGATCGTAAGAGATGGAAAAGAACCACAGTGGTACAACAACCGAGTTAGAAAACTGCTGCGGAAGCAAAGGGAACTTCGCAGCAAACATAAACATAGCCAAAGCCTTGCAGACAAACAAATATTACGCGAAGCGAAATGTAGTGTGAGGAGGGCTATGCGAGAGGCGTTCAATGAATTCGAAAGCAAAGTTCTATGTACTGACTTGGCAGAAAATCCTAAGAAATTTTGGTCTTATGTCAAAGCGGTAGGTGGATCAAAACAAAATGTCCAGACACTCTGTGACCAAAATGGTACTGAAACAGAGGATGATAGACTAAAGGCCGAAATACTAAATGTCTTTTTCCAAAGCTGTTTCACAGAGGAAGACCGCACTGTAGTTCCTTCTCTAGATTGTCGCACAGATGACAAAATGGTAGATATCGAAATAGACGACAGAGGGATAGAGAATTAATTAAAATCGCTCAAAAGAGGAAAGGCCGCTGGACCTGATGGGATACCAGTTCGATTTTACACAGAGTACGCGAAGAAACTTGTCCCCCTTCTTGCAGCGGTGTTCAAAAATGGCTCTGAGCACTATGGGACTCAACTGCTGAGGTCATTAGTCCCCTAGAACTTGGAACTAGTTAAACCTAACTAACCTAAGGACATCACAAACATCCATGCCCGAGGCAGGATTCGAACCTGCGACCGTAGCGGTCTCGCGGTTCCAGACTGCAGCGCCTTTAACCGCACGGCCACTTCGGCCGGCCTGCAGCGGTGTACCGTAGGTCTCTAGAAGACCGTAGCGTTCCAAAGGATTGGAAAAGGGCACAGATCATCCCCGTTTTCAAGAAGGGACGTCGAACAGATGTGCAGAACTATAGACCTATATCTCTAACGTCGATCAGTTGTAGAATTTTGGAACACTTATTACGTTCGAGTATAATGACTTTTCTGGAGACTAGAAATCTACTCTGTAGGAATCAGCATGGGTTTCGAAAAAGACGGTCGTGTGAAACCCAGCTCGCGCTATTCGTCCACGAGACTCAGAGGGCCATAGGCACGGGTTCACAGGTAGATGCCGTGTTTCTTGACTTCCGCAAGGCGTTCGATACAGTTCCCCACAGTCGTTTAATGAACAAAGTAAGAGCGTATGCACTATCAGACCAATTGTGTGATTGGATTGAGGAGTTCCTAGATAACAGGACGCAGCATGTCATTCTCAATGGAGAGAAGTCTTCCGAAGTAAGAGTGATTTCAGGTGTGTCGCAGGGGAGTGTCATAGGACCGTTGCTATTCACAATATACATAAATGACCTTGTGGATGATATCGGAAGTTCACTGGGCTTTTTGCAGATGATGCTGTGGTGTATCGAGAGGTTGGAACAATGGAAAATTGTACCGAAATGCAGGAGGATCTGCAGCGAATTGACGCATGGTGCAGGGAATGGCAATTGAATCTCAATGTAGACAAGTGTAATGTGCTGCGAATACATAGAAAGATAGATCCCTTGTCATTTAACTACAAAATAGCAGGTCAGCAACTGGAAGCAGTTAATTTCATAAATTATCTGGGAGTACGCATTAGGAGTGATTTAAAATAGAATGATCACATAAAGTTGATCGTCGGTAAAGCAGATGCCAGACTGAGATTCATTGGAAGAATCCTAAGGAAATGGAATCCGAAAACAAAGGAAGTAGGTTACAGTACGCTTGTTCGCCCACTGCTTGAATATTGCTCAGCAGTGTGGGATCCGTACCAGATAGGGTTGATAGAAGAGATAGAGAAGATCCAACGGAGAGCAGCGCACTTCGTTACAGGATCATTTAGTAATCGCGAAAGCGTTACGGAGATGATAGATAAACTCCAGTGGAAGACTCTGCAGGAGAGACGCTCAGTAGCTCGGTACGAGCTTTTGTTAAAGTTTCGAGAACATACCTTCACCGAAGAGTCAAGCAGTATATTGCTCCCTCCTACGTATATCTCGCGAAGAGACCATGAGGATAAAATCAGAGAGATTAGAGCCCACACAGAAGCATACCGACAATCCTTCTTTCCACGAACAATACGAGACTGGAATAGAAGGGAGAACCGATAGAGATACTCAGGGTACCCTCCGCCACACACCGTCAGGTGGCTTGCGGAGTATGGATGTAGATGTAGATGTAGATAACCTCAATTAAAAGCCAATACGGCATAACAGAATAAAAAAATTTACTAGAGCACAATATATCACCAAGAACAGCTACAATAAAAAGAGCCTGTCAATAGCAACAAAATTAAAACACTACAAAACAGACACTCAACCAGAAATAGTATACGAAAGTGAAACCATCTTCAAAACAACTAACGCTGCACAAATAGACAAAATACTCAAAATAGAGAGAAGAATCATCATAGCGTGCAACAACAAATCGTACCAGAAAGATGGCCACTGGAGAGCTACAAATGAAACAGTCAACAATGAAATAGAACCGGTAATGAGTACCATCAGGAGGAAACGCATTTCATTTTTCGGACATCTAATCAGAACATCAGGAACAGGATCATCAGGAGAATAATAGAAAAATTGTGAAACAGTAAGTGCAACATTAAGTGGATTACAGAAATCAAGAAAGATATGGATGAGCTACAGATTACATTGGAAGACCAAAGAGACAAAACTGACAAAATCAGGAAACTCACAGACAAACAAACCAGACTGCAAACGAGAAGCAACGAACCGACAATAGGAAGGGTGATTTCCGATGAAGAAAGAAGGATGAGATCCGAGAGAATGAAGAAGTACTGGGCTGACTGAAAAATTCTTTTTATAAAGTTGGTTAGTGGTCCAATGTAGGCCATAAAATGTAAATAAAGTATGTCTCTATAGCATTTTTTTCTTTTTTTGGTCATGAGTCTTCTCATTTGATACGGCTGAACCGTCAAGTAGATTTTCTTTGGCATAGGAGAGTGTGCTGCGCTCGGAGATCGGAGGCGCGAGAGCAGTGACAGGGCGACGGGGAAGGTGAAACAGACCACTCGGGGTGACGCGGCTGAGTTGGAACCTGGCGGCGAGCCGGGTAGTTTGCCGGCAGTTGATGGTTAGTACAAGTACGGCTGTTAACAGACATCTAGTCTGAGCGTAGCAGCGATAGCATGAAGACACACTCAGACGATTTCCTGGATTGCAAACCATTGTCAGCTCGGTTGGAGCCCGCTGCAAACCTTCAAAAGTGTGGGGCGCGGTCCGAGGAAAGGAGCGTGTTGTGTACTTCAGCGACCGACCGGATCTGAAGGCGAACGGCGGTCCACCGCTGTCTTATAAAATTGTGCGTCGGCTCCACTCCGTCCTTCCTGAATCGTTGCACGGATGTGTCTGGTGAGCTTCCGATTTGGTTTATCGGATGCAAATGAGCCGAGCATCGCCAGTAATCATAGCTGTTGTTGTGGTCTTCAGTCCTGAGACTGGTTTGATGCAGCTCTCCATGCTACTCTATCTTGTGCAAGCTTCTTCATCTCCCAGTACCTACTGCAACCTACATCCTTCTGAATCTGCTTAGTGTATTCATCTCTTGGTTTCCCTCTACGATTTTTACCCTCCATGCTGTCCTACAATGCTAAAGTTGTGATCCCTTGATGCCTCAGAACATGTCCTACCAACCGGTCCCTTCTTTTTTTCAAGTTGTGCCACAAACTCCTCTTCTCCCCAATCCTATTCATACCTCCTCATTAGTTATGTGATCTACCCATCTAATCTTCAGCATTCTTCTATAACACGTAAACGTGGGGTGCATGCAGTACCCATTTGATGCTTAAGTAGTTTAACTCCTTCCTTTTACCTGCTGCATGGTTTGATTCCTCCTCGGCAAAGTATCTTGCCTGTTCGGTCACCGACGCCTTTAACTAAAGGTAAGCGCACCACTGGGAGCCGTTCTTTTTATTTCATTTTTCTGCATCTGGAACCTCCTGAACTTAGCAGTTCTTATTGTTTTATTGTCGTATCCATTGTACGTTGTTGTTGTTGTTGTTGTTGTTGTTGTGGTCTTCAGTCCTGAGACTGGTTTGATGCAGCTCTCCATGCTACTCTATCTTGTGCAAGCTTCTTCATCTCCCAGTACCTACTGCAACCTACATCCTTCTGTATCTGTTTAGTGTATTCATCTCTTGGTCTCCCTCTACGATTTTTACCCTCCACACTGCCCTCCATTACTAAATTGGTGAGCCCTTGATACCTCAGAACATGTCCTACCAACCGATCCCTTCTTCTAGTCAAGTTGTGCCACAAACTTCTCTCTCTCTTCTCTCTCTCATAGCTATAATTGCCATTTTCTGTACTAGTATTGTGTTTAGTTCGGTAGTTTTCTGGTTGTCTGTTCGAGTTCACTTCCGTTTCCATATCAGACTTCTGGTTATTGATCCCTGTCTCCAGGCAGCACTGCTATAAAACTACTCAATTTGTTTCATTACTAAATGCTACAATCTGAGTGTTATTTGCCAAGTTCGGTCTCAGCTTCCTAGTTGGCTGCTGTAAGGCGTCGGATTTGTGGCAGAGAGCATTTGTACATTAAGTGCATTGATTTCATGTGCCACGTCCTGCATGTACTATTACTGGAGCGCACAATTTCATCTGCTGTCTTATTAGGTGTTTATACTACCAAATTTGACTGCGCTTCTCTATTGTTTGTGTGGGTGGGATCTCTTAATGTTAATTATTAAGTCTCTCTCAAAGAGGACATTATTAAAAATGTTATGTTCTGTCTGCTGTTAGTCAGGGGTCCGTTAGCCAACCAGACGTGTTAGCTTGGGGTTTAGTGCTCCGCTATGCGTCGGGGGTTCTTGTTTACCCCTCGCCCACTTAGCACGGGATTGGTACAGTTTGTGGATGGCAGTCGAACTTCCTGATCGGTAACCTAGATTCTGGTCGCCTTACAAGCTTCATTGGTTTGACTCCGTTAACTCGTTGAAAAATGATTAACTGTTTTTTTTTTTTTTTTGCTATCATTTTGTCTGTCGTGTGGCAGTGTTCGGTCTGCAGTGGTGGCCTGGCCCAATTTCTTTACTAAATTTTGTATTCCTCTGTCAATTATGCTGCCATTTGTGTTTCTTTTGGTGGGGCTTGTGTGAAATCTGCCTGGTTGACAGAAAAGGTGCAGCGTCCGAGAGCAGAGCCTAGTTCGCGCTCGACCGAACGGCCAGACGGGTGTAGGTGCTCCTGCACCACTTAATCTTTCTGAATGGCTCTGAGCACTATGGGACTTAACCTTTGAGGTCATCAGTCCCCTAGAACTTAGAACTACTTAAACCTATCTAACCTAAGGCCATCACACACATCCATGCCCGAGGCAGGATTCGAACCTGCGATCGTAGCAGTCGCGCGGTTCCAGACTGTAGAGCCTAGAACCGCTCGGCCACTCCGGGCGGCAATCTTTCTGAGCCCATTACGCTGTGCCAAGACAGGGTTGCATAGCACGTCGGCGTATTTATTTGTATCTTAATCACTGCGCACCTACTGCAGCCCTCGTTTTAATTTTGTTACTTCTGGCTCATGTAAACTGCTGAAATGTTAATCGACTAGCTTGCCAGTCGAGTAATTACTAGATTTATGTTCTTAAATCCATTTAAGCAAGTGTGGCTTGGCCAACTGAATGATTATTAATGTTACTGCTTGTACACACTGGTGGTTTCTGAACTAGCCAAACACTAGGAGAGTTATGATCTATTAATTTTATGAAAGTTCTCACTGACTATTTCTACCATTCACGACACAATATTTAACATCAATTTTGTCTGGTTATTTCTCTTGCGTGCCTTGCGCACCTGCGCTATTCGGCGATCTAGTAATCTTTTATATGACGCTTCTTTGCGGAGTATACTTCTGTTTTTTAGTTCAAATCTTAGTTTCTATCTATTTTAGCTCTTTTATTGTACTGCTACAGTTTTTATTATTGTATTTAATCAGTTTGCTATTAATCAGTCTGGTACAGTTGTATGATTGTAAATTAGTCTGTTTCTTAATTGTCAGTACCACAGGAGGTGTTATTCCAATAGCTGTTTAATAAATCCGATTGTGTTCTGATAAATTAAAAGGAAAGTTTCACAATACGAATGATGTTCAGCCACTCTTTGCCCTGTCCTTCCTACCACAGATAGCCTGGCGTGGATATTGCGTTCCAGCGGCCCGCCACGAATTCCCCTCCTGCACTAACCTCATTTCAGGATAGCACTTGCAACTCTGGTCCTCAGTTACTTGTTGGGTATATTCAAATCTCTGTTTCCCTCTACAGTGTTTACCCTCTAAACCTCCGTCTAACAGCACAGAGGTTATTCCCTGATATCTTAGCACACGTTCTATCATCCTGTCCCTTCTCCTCAGTGTTTTCCATATTTTACTTTCTTCACCGATTCTGCGAAGAACCTCCTCATTTCTTATCAATCCACCTAATTTTCAACATTTTTCTGTAGCATCACATCTAAAACGCTTTGATTCTCTTTTGTTCCGGGCTTCCCACTGTCACTGGCTCACTACCATACAATCCTGTGTCACAAACCTACATTCTCAGAAATTCCGTCCTCTGTAGGTATACAGAAGTAATATTAATAAGTTTCATTGATTTGTATCAAGTTATTCCACTTTATATGGTGAAACAGAGTCAATTTTCATCGCACGAATTGTTGTGAAGTGTTGATGAGCCTCATTGATAGAAATAAAAATATATGTTTAGACGTTTCATATCGTTAATGGTTCACATATAACTCGATTCTCGCCGGATGCAATGGCCAACCCCTTAATAAGTTGCATCCGACAATGATCGAAGAAGTTACTCGAGGGGTCTTCCGGTTTCTTTAACAAAGCCTCCTCCTAGGCTCACAAATGTCAAAAATCAGATAACCAGCTACCAGCTTTGGCTCTATTGGGCCGCCCTTTCAATATGCTGCGCCCCCTGACATTATGTGTTCCTCGACCAGTGTTAACGACAGCTCATGTTTGTCACATTACCTGCTACCGCTGGCTGTTGCGTCACAAGGGTTACGCGAATAAGAGAAATGAAATCCTCAACCTTAAGTTCCTTGTCCGCGCCTGCAGGCTTCTTATCAATATCTGCGAAAAACTTTTGTAAACGGTTTCAACCAATCTACGAGGGGTAACACAGTCACTGTTAAGGTGGAAGCGATCCAACGTTGTGAAACTAACTTCATTGTACTGCATAGAGCATATACACTTAAACTGATATTTCCCTTCTAACTCATGTTATAACTGTAGCTACCTCTTAATTGCATTTTATGCATTCCATTTAGTTGTAAGGAGACAAAGTCCAAGATTACATTTCTAACTTTGTTTTACACCGTTGCAAACTGTATGCGGCAAACTTAATCTAGTGGCCACGCCCCCCTCAGCTGTATGCACTGGTGTTACACTATGTAATCAAAAGTATACGGACACCTGGCTGAAAATGACTTACATGTTCGTGGCGCCCTCCATCGCTAAAGCTGGAATACATTATGGTCTTGGCCCACCCTTAGCCTTGATGACAGCTGCCACTCTCGCAGGCATTCGTTCAATCAGGTGGAATGACAGCCCATTCTTCACGGAGTGCTGCGCTGAGGGGAAGTATCGATGTCGGTCGGTGAGGCCTGGCACGAAGTCAGTGTTCCAAAACATCCCAAAGGTGTTCTGTGGGATTCAGGTCAGGACTCTGTGCAGGCCAGTCCATTACAGGGATGTTATTGTCGTGTAACCACTCCGCCAGAGGCCATGTATTATGAACAGGTGCTCGATCGTGTTGAAAGATGCAACCGTCATCCTCGACTCGATCTTCAACAGTGGGAAGCAAGAAGGTGCTTAAAATGTCAATGTAGGCCTGTGCTGTGATAGTGCCACGCAAAACAACAAGGTGTGCAAGCCCCTTCCATGAAAATCACAACCACACCATAACACCACTGTCTCCGAATTTTACTGTTGGCACTACACACGCTGGCAGATGACGTTAACCAGGCATTCGCCATACCCACACCAGCCGGCCTTTGTGACCGAGCGGTTCTAGGCGCTTCAGTCCGGACTCGAGCTACTGCTATGGTTGCAGGTTCGAATCCTGCCTCGGGCATGGATGTGTGTGATGTCCTTAGGTTAGTTAGGTTTAAGTAGTTCAAAGTCTAGGGGACTGATGAACTAAGATGTTATTGCGAGTCGTGGTTATTATCGTTATTTTACTGTATGTGATAATACCACTTATGACTATATATTTTAATTGCTTTCTTTTTAACGTGACGAAGAGAGGTATATTTGCTAACTTTCCAGTGTACGTAAATTAGACCTGCTTGTTACTGTTGTTAGCTTGCCGTTAGGCACATTTTATAACTTTACGTTATATTGATAATTTTACTTTATAGACCGTCTGACAGCAACTGAACGAAACAATTTCATGCCACACGCGTTTCGCCTTTATTTTCTGCAAGAGATCTTCAGTGGCCTTGAATATGTACGTATGTTTGCTATTTAGTTTACATTTTGGTCACCTACCTATAGATTATAAACAGTTCTGGTGGTTGGTTTTTGCTATTATGAAGTAATATTTTGAACTGTACCTACAGGTTGCATGGACGATTTTCTACATATTACGCTCCTGGTGCATTTCTACTGTTCTTCTTATAAATGCCAATTTGCGATTTTCCCACAATTCACAGCACTATGAACTGAATACTTCTTTTGGTGCAAAGTTTTGTTTGGTGTTGCCAACTGTCAGATGTTATTGCCGAAGATGGAATGTTATTGCCACTTTCGAGTGTAATTATTGAAGTATCTGTGGTGGTGTGTGTGTGTGTGTGTGTGTGTGTGTGTGTGTGTGTGTGTGTGTGTTTGTGTGTGTCCAAGAGGCGAAGGAGGGGGGGGGAGAGTTTTTTTTTCTTGCATTTGTATAAGATGTTTGTCATGGTTGCTTATCCTCATTTTCATTTCTTGTTCCTTGTTTGTAGGATGGTGGTTATTGTGTTTTAAATGTTATGCAAATGTGGAATGGTTTGTTTCGTACTTCCAACACCTAATATGTTCTTTGTATCGTGTTTTAAAATTCCTGCAAGCCGTGCCTGTATATATTGCATCACAACTTTGATATTCAAGTTTATATACTCCTGATTGTTGGAATTCGTCCCTCTTGGCAGCTGGTCGGCTTAGGTGTGACTGGAGTGTTTGCCCAGTCTTATATGCTATTTGGAAGCCCTGTCTCTTTAGGATGTTTGCAATTTTGTGTTAGTTTATGTGTGTAAGTCATGGTGTACCATCTGGTTCTTTTCTGTATGGTGTTGTTATTCTGTGTCTTTGTTGAGTGTGTTTGTAAGTTTTCAGCTTGTGAGTTCTCTTATATTCTGGAAATATTGTGGTTGTTTTGTATTTGTGTTCGTATTTTCTGATTGAGCCTGTGTACTACATGTGTGACATACCCATTATTGTTAGCTATTTGTATGATTGTACTCATTTCTTTTTCATAGTTTCTCTTGTTGAGTGGGATTCTGTTTAACCTATGTAACGTATGTCTTACTGGTGCAAGTTTCTGGTTGTAGGGATGGTTAGACGTGAAACGTATTATTGTGTCTGTGGCTGGTTTTCTAAGGATGTTAAATGTGTGTTTGCCATTTTCCTTTTTTATTGTAATGTCAAGAAAATTTATAACATATGCACATTTCTGCAGTTCGAGCAATCTGAAGACGATCAAACGGTCGAAACCGCTAACTGAGCAAACAAATATTTGCGATCAACGACTGCTGTGAGCGACAAAAGTTCATTTTAACACCGTCGATAGTTGGAGATGACAGCGGGATTGCTTCTGGTCCAAGTTTTCATCTACTGAAGTCATTTGTGTCGTAATTCACATTCCATTAACTGACATAAATATCGATAAAGAGAATATTTTAACACTATATATATTTTAATATGTTGTGTAAGCTACAGTTTTCATAATTACTGAAATAGTTTTTGTAAAATTTTCTGGGGGAAATTTCAGCAACGTCAGGAAGTAAATTTAAGTTATTTTCCGAACTGGTGTCACGTATTGCATACTGGTAAACGTTAATTTTATACCTCGTTTAACAAATGTCCTTAATTCACTACCAGTGTTAAAATATGTCTGTTCGCTACATTTCTCTTTATGTATTAAGCATTGCATATTATAGCTGCAAATATGATTCATAGAAACGTTGAAAGGTTTGCCTATTTTCTACTGGACGTTGCTTATGTCTCATTAAAAGCATTCCAGGTGTACTGCAGCGTCAACTTATAAACTATTTAGATTAATGCTTTTTAATATAAAACGTTTTTGAAAAGGACTAAAAAGTAAAAAATAATTTCTCCTAGCCCCATACAGATTCCTAACCCCTTCAGACCGTCCTGAAAACCTGTGCTTGTAAATTTTTACTAGCTATGAAAATCCTTGTAGACTTTAAAACGTAAACGTGGGGTGCATGCAGTACCCATTTGATGCTTAAGTAGTTTAACTCCTTCCTTTTACCTGCTGCATGGTTTGATTCCTCCTCGGCAAAGTATCTTGCCTGTTCGGTCACCGACGCCTTTAACTAAAGGTAAGCGCACCACTGGGAGCCGTTCTTTTTATTTCATTTTTCTGCATCTGGAACCTCCTGAACTTAGCTGTTCTTATTGTTTTATTGTCGTATCCATTGTACGTTGTTGTTGTTGTTGTTGTTGTTGTTGTGGTCTTCAGTCCTGAGACTGGTTTGATGCAGCTCTCCATGCTACTCTATCTTGTGCAAGCTTCTTCATCTCCCAGTACCTACTGCAACCTACATCCTTCTGTATCTGTTTAGTGTATTCATCTCTTGGTCTCCCCTTACGATTTTTACCCTCCACACTGCCCTCCAATACTAAATTGGTGATCCCTTGATGCCTCAGAACATGTCCTACCAACCGATCCCTTCTTCTAGTCCAGTTGTGCCACAAACTCCTCTTCTCCCCAATTCTATTCAGTACCTCCTCATTAGTTATGTGATCTACACATCTAATCTTCAGCATTCTTCTGAAGCACCACATTCCGAAAGCTTCTATTCTCTTCTTGTCCAAACTATTTATTGTCCATGTTTCACTTCCATACATGGCTACACTCCATACAAATACTTTCAGAAATGACTTCCTGACACTTAAATCTATACTCGATGTTAATAAATTTCTCTTCTTCAGAAACGCGTTCCTTGCCATTGCCAGTCTACATTTTATATCCTCTCTACTTCGACCATCATCAAAACTCCTTTACTACTTTAAGTGACTCATTTTCTAATCTAATTCCCTCGGCATCACCCGACTTAATTCCACTACATTCCATTGCCCTCTTTTCCTTTTGTTGATGTTCATCTTATATCCTCCTTTCAAGAGACTTTCCATTCCATTCAACTGCTCTTCCAAGTCCTTTGCTGTCTCTGACAGAATTAAAATGTCATCGGCAAACCCCAAAGTTTTTATTTCTTCTCCATGGATTTTAATACCTACTCCGAACTTTTCTTTTGTTTCCTTTACTGCTTGCTCAATATACAGGTTGAATAACATCAGGGAGAGGCTACAACCCTCTCTCACTCCCTTCCCAACCACTGTTTCCCTTTCATGTCCTTCGGCTCTTATAACTGCCATCTGCTTTCTCTACAAATTGTAAATAGCCGTTCGCTCCCTGTATTTTACCCCTGCCACCTTCAGAATTTGAAAGAGCGTATTCCAGTCAACATCGTCAAAAGCTTTCTCTAAGTCTACAAATGCTAGAAACGTGGTTTGCCTTTCCTTAATCCATCTTCTAAGATAAGTCGTAGGGTCAGTATTGCCTCACGTGTTCCAATATTTCTACGGAATCCAAACTGATCTTCCCCGAGTTCGGCTTCTACCAGTTTTTCCATTCTTCTGTAGAGAATTCGTGTAAGTATTTTGCAGCCGTGACTTATTGAAATGATAGTTGGGTAATTTTCACATCTGTCAACACCTGCTTTCTTTGGGATTGGAATTACTATATTCTTCTTGAAGTCTGAGGGTATTTCGCCTGTCTCATACATCTTGCTCACCAGATGGTAGAGTTCTGTTAGGACTGGCTCTCCCAAGGCTGTCAGTAGTTTTAATGGAATGTTGTCTACTCCTGGGGCCTTGTTTCGACTTAGGTCTTTCAGTGCTCCGTCGAACTCTTCACGCAGTATAACATCTCATATTTTATCTTCATCTACATCCTCATCCATTTCCATAATATTGTCCTCCACTACATCGCCCGTGTATAGACCCTGTATATACCCCTTCCACCTTCCTGCCTTCCCTTCTTTGCTTAGAACTGTGTTTCCATCAGAGCTCTTGATATTCATGTAAGTGGTTCTCTTTTCTATAAAGGTCTCTAATTTTCCTGTAGGCAGTATCTATCTTACCCTTAGTGAGATAAGCATCTACATCCTTACATTTGTCCTCTAGCCATCCCTGCTTAGTCATTTTGCACTTCCTGTCGATCTCATTTTTGAGACGTTTGTGTTCCTTTTTGCCTACTTCATTTACTGGATTTTCATATTTTCTCCTTGCATCAGTTAAATTCAATATTTCTTCTGTTGCCCAAGGATTTCTACTAGCCCTCGTCTTTTTACCTACTTGATTCCCTGCTGCCTTCACTATTTCATCCCTCAAGGCTACCCATTCTTCTTCTACGGTATTTCTTTCCCCCATTCCTGTCAATGCTCTCCCTGAAACTCTGTACGACCTCTGGTTTAGTCAGTTTATCCAGGTCCCATCTCCTTCAATTCCCACCTTTTTGCAGTTTCTTCAGTTTTAATCTACAGTTCACAACCAATAGATTGTGGTCGGAGTCCACATCTGCCCCTAGAAATGTCTTACAATTTAAAACCTGTTTCCTAAATCTCTGTCTTACCATTATATAGTCTGTCCGATACGCAGTACCAGCACAGCAAGACCGTTTTGGTTAGTTTCAGATCAGTCAATCATCCAGACTGTTGCCCTTGCAACTACTGAAAAGGCTGCTGCCCCTCTTCAGGAACCACACGTTTGTCTGGCCTCTCAACAGATACCCCTCCGTTGTGGTTGCACCTACGATACGCCTATCTGTATCGCTGAGGCACGCAAGCCTCCCCACCAACGGTAAGGTCCATGGTTCATGGAGGGGGGGGGGGGGAGGGGGAGGATCCATTGTATAGGAAATTGTTAGTCAGCATTAGTGTTTGACATCGTTGTGATATGATATGTGATGCGATGTGCTAGACTGCTCAGCATGAGTAGGATGGAACATTTCTTAGCCGAACGAAGATCGGAGTGAAGGTACCGGTTGGTGTGGGTAGGTTTCCGGCAGTCTTTGTGTCCCAGTTTGCTGTTGCTTGTATAAGATGACACGGCAGAACTTTCAGAAGGATCCTAATGTGACCTGCTGCAGAAGCCTATGCAGTTATATTTGGATCTAGCACACTCGTCGCTTATAGGGTGCCTAAAGGGTGCTGCGTTCTCGCAATACTATACAACAATTCAAGCAAATAACATTAGTAGTTTTATTTCAATAAAGCAATTGACTATACTTAACTTTGGAGTTACATCGGTGTCGCAAGTAATGTTCGTCGCTATAGACAAAGTCCAAGTAAGCACCTGATATGGGTCACTACAATCTGTTCTGCGAGTGCCTGTCTACAACCGTCCACTAATGTCCACATACGGAGCCGATCTGAGCGGCCGAGGCTGGGAGGAACGGCGCTTATGTTCACTTCTTGCAGAGGGCGCTCCTGGCGCGGCGCGGTTCTTGTCTAACCTAAAGACATCACACACATCCATGCCCGAGGCAGGATTCGAACCTGCGACCGTAGCGGTCACGCGGTTCCAAACTGACGCGCCTAGAACCGCACGGCCACACCGGCCGGCTTCATTAGAATCCTCTGGGAGTACTGCCACATCATCTTTAGGTAATTCCATCAGTGACTTGTTTTACTTCAGATGAAACATAATGAACTCACATTTAAAGGCTGGAATGACAGGACTTGGACGGACGTGTAACTGTACGGAAAAGTAAGGAGAAGGTCATGTCACCGTCTTCAGCCTTTTCAAGAGTCAAATAATCATCTGCCCTTTCCAAGACACTGCATTCATGCCAATGAAGTGGCACTCTTTCGTGAATAGGTAATAATAGTAACATAAAACAATAATGATTATTATTATCTATCGAATGTAATGAAAACGGACGAAAATGGTAATACTGTCACTGTCCATTGAATTTTAAACACAAACTAAATGTTATTGTGGATGTACCTGCACGTATCTGTATCGACACAGGCTTTTTAACCGCAAAGCACTTAAATGTACACATGCAGACACCTACCTACACCCCACCGCCCTGACATCTGGACCTCCAGGTTGAAATCTGATAGTCAAGAAAAGGCAGGATTCGGTTACGCTTATGGACGGGGCCGTAATCAGTTACTATTGGTTGCCTTTTACAGTTACACATAATTTATTTTTAAAACAGTAGTTCCAGACTCAACAATAAATAAAATATACCACACGTTTGCCGGCCGCGGTGGTCTTGCGGTTCTAGGCGCTGCAGTCCGGAACGGCGGGACTGCTACGGTCGCAGGTTCGAATCCTGCCTCGGGCATGGATGTGTGTGATGTCTTTAGGTTGGTTAGGTTTAAGTAGTTCTAAGTTCTAGGGGATTGATGACCTAAGATGTTAAGTCCCATAGTGCTCAGAGCCATTTGAACCATTTTTTGAACCACACGTTATTAATGAAGGAATAAACAACTGTGCAAATAAAGTGTCTTCAGTGCGTTACAAATTAACAAATCACCATAAAATACAGATACAGATAATGTTTAATAAAACAAGCCTCTGTGATCACAGCTGAAGGCTTTACACGCCAAGAATGGCAATAAATTAAGAATGTTTACGAACTCGCTGCAATTGCAACTTATAGGTATTGAAATATTAAGAAGTAAGTGGCCACAAATACAGCAGAAGGTATCAGACGCCAGGAATGGCAGTAAATAAGGTTTTAAGGCTTACGGCTAAAATACAAGTATCGAATTATTTTTTTAAAGCAAATGACCACAATAACGGCTGAAGGCCTTACACACCAGGAACGGCAATTATATAAAGATTTAGAAACCTACTGTAAAACAGCAAATACAAAGTTAATTAAAAGAAACAAGCAACTGACCACCAAACAGGTGAAATAAGTTGATGGTAACCTTGTAACACAACCCTTAGACTGCTAGATTTATTCCAGAAGGCGACCAGAACTATTAACTAGACATACATAGCCTTATATTTGGCATTACAAGGTATGGTAATAAATAACACAATAATAAAACACACGGACCAGTCACAGACGGTGCTCCGGGAATCGACCTCTGAGAAGGTGCGGCAACAAACACTTTCGCGATCGATGAGACAAGCAGCCAACCAAGAGTTGCATTCACTTAACAAGATGGTAGCTCAGACTAGTGGCAGTCTAACGAGTGACTAATGATAATCTTGCTGAACCTACCTAACATCCAATAAACCAAACGCAAGAATGGAACAACACACCAAAGCCGGAACCGTCTGACTGCACTACGCCCCCAGAATACTGTGCTCAGAGCGCCCGGAACGGGAAAGGAATCACTACCACCACAGTAGAAGAATCACAAACAGCCTAAAAGCAAGAAAGCTGTCAAAACTACACACCTTACGGGACAGCAGCGGCAAGGCGAGGAAAAGTACACTGCCGTTACATACGCTAACGCCTAGGGCAGGTAACTGGGGCGTTAGCGGCCACCAGGCAGGAAAAATACTGCTGGTTGAAGTTAAGCAATTGGAAAGGAGGATATAAGATGAGCATCAACAAAAGCAAAACGAGGATAATGTAATGCAGTCGAATTAAATCAGGTGATGCTAAGGGAATTAGATTAGGAAATGAGACACTTAAAGTAGTAAATGAGTTTCGCTATTTGGGAAGCACAATAACTGATGATGGTCGGTGTAGAGAGAATGTAAAATGTAGACTGGCGCTGGCAAGGAAATCGTTTCTGACGAAGAGAAATTCGTTAATATCGAGTATAGATTTAAGTGTCAGTAAGTCTTTTCTGAAAGTATTTGTATGGAGTGTAGCCATGTACGGAAGTAAAACAAAGGCGATAAATAGTTTAGACAAGAAGAGAATAGAAGTTTTCGAAACCTGGTGCTACAGAATAATGCTGAAGATTAGATGGGTAGATCATGCAACTAACGAGGAGGTACTGAACAGAATTGGGGAGAAGAGGAATTGGGGGTGGCACAACGTTACTAGAAGAAGGAATCGATTGGTAGAACACGTTCTGAGGCATCAAGGGATCACCAATTTAGTACTGGAGGGCAGCGTCGAGAGGGAAAATCGTGGAGGGAGACCAACAGATGAATACACTAAGCAGTTCAGAAGGATGTAGATTGCAGTAGGAACCGAGAGATGAAGAAGCTTGCACAGGATAGAGTAGAGTAGAGCTGCATCAAACCATGTAACGTCCCCACAAAAATTTAATGAATGAAAATATTTTAAATGTGAATTGACATCGTGCTAAGTGTAACCTCCCCGTAAAAATATGAAAATGAAAAGAATTGAATAGAACCAAATGTAAGCTTTCCACTGTAATAAAACTCAATGATAATAAAAATGTGCAAAAATGTTAAGTCCCCACAAAATTAACGTTAAGATCAACCTGATAAATTTTATAAGGGCAGCTGCGCTGACCTTAGGCCCTGTGCAATAGTTAATCTGATAAATTGATTCTGGGAGGAAAAGCATAGGAAATATTGTTTCAATTGGAATGATTATTTTCTTAAAACGATTGCTTTCAAAACAAAATTATTATTGGGGCATTTCTTGAACAAATTAATTACAATTAACAGATGTTATTGGCTGAGCGCAATGCTGCTTCATTACCTTATTTAACAATATACCTCGTCCCGAACCTTGACCAGAGACCCATGTCGACGCCCGCCGACTCCTCACACACATCTCCGACTCGTAACTGCTACTACATGCTCTCGCGACTCGCTACGTACAACTACTTACTCGCAACTGCATCCAACTCGCAACTGAACACTCGCGCGGTCGAGCGCAGACTAGCAACGATAAATAACTCTCTGGTCAGAGATTCTGTCATGCCTCGCCATCGCTGCTACTGAATACATACGCGTTTCAACCAGTCTCTCAATTGGACTTCGTAAAGAACATTTTAATTGCAGGTTCGACTTTTAGGAATGAAAATGCGTAAACGATGGTCTTCTGAAGACGCTCGATCGTAGCGTCACCAAACCAGCTAATTCCAACGAATTTAACAGGCCGAAATATTTATACTACCTTTATATATAATTAATAAAGATGATCAATCACATTACCATAGGATAAAAATATATTTGAGCTCTTATCTATTATTATTCAAGTAAGATTACATAAAGCAAAAGATACGTGACCTTATTGCACTGTGGTCTAAACAACAAGGTTTAGCAAGAAGAAGAAGAAGAAGACATATCATACTCCGCTTCCTCTTAAAAAAAAGGATACAACCTGAAATGCAAAAGAGATATTAAGTCATTACATAGCAATTAATTCTCTTTCAAACATAATTGTTCTATCTCTGACAAAGCGACATAAATGCATTTTCTACACAACCATCTTAATACATGCTTATCAACACTCGCATTCTGTTGCACTTGTACAAGCACATCCCCCAACCTTACATTTCCCACATTCTGACCAATAGAAACTTCAACCACCACCCCTAATCTGGCCCGAAATACGCTCAGAGATCTACCCACTTCTGAAAGCTTTTGACGGAATACGCCTCATTCTCTCTACACCAGGACTCATCTTCCACTGAGTTTCCTCCTTCCCTTTCCATAAGCTTCCTTCAGGTGCTTCCTCCTTCCTTCCTCACTTTCCAATTCCACAGCCTTTCCAAAATAATCCATCTTCAACAAACTTTATCCCCACATTCCTCTCTTTAACAGTCCAGTGAACTGAAATGCCCCGTTTTTTAGAAGACTGTCAGTTTCCTGTATTTAAAACACGATAATATTTACAATCTTTAATGTGCAATCTTTCCCTCTTCCCCTATTTAATAATATTAGAAGCATGTACACTCACTAACGGAAATGAAAAGTGTTAAGTCACGAATACCCAAACGCACTGTACAGTCATATTAATGCGACCACCTGTCACAAGCCTGAATACCAACCTTATGCAGTGCGGACTGCTGTGAGACGTGCAGGTAGAGAGTCTACATTTACATCTACATGGATACTCTGCAAATCACATTTAAGTGCCTGGCAGTAAGGTTCTGGAAGGTACCGATTGGTTTGTGGAGTCATGCTGACTCCATTGCCAAGGCCAGCTGAACTAGGTTTCTCTGTTGAGGACCTATGACACAAACAGCCCGATTGAGGTGGTCCCACAGATTCTCGACTGGGATTAAATCCGAAGAGTCTGGTGGCCAGGGCGGTATAGCAAACTCATGCTGGTGCTCTTCGAACCAAGCATGTATAATGCGAGCTGTGTGAAACGTAGTGTTGGCTTCCTGGTAGATGCCATCATACCAACGAAAAACAAACTGCATCTAGGTATGTTCCCCAAGAATAGATGCACAACTTTGTTGATCCATCGTACCTTCCAGAATAACAGGATAAGCCAGGGAATTCCACGAAAGCATTCCACAGACCATAAAAATCTTTCCTCCTGCCTTGGTGTTTGCTGTCAGACGTTTCACACCGCACACAATTACAGCCATTTGTCCAGTAGAGCATAAACTTGATTCATCTGAAAAGGGGTCCAGCTGCGGTATTGGCGTGCAAATTCCAGCCTTCATCACTGATGAACAGCAGCCATCATGGGTGGACGAACCAAGTGCCTGTTGCAGAGACCCATTGGAAGGAACGTTCGCTAACAGTCATTGAGGAGACACTGTTGGTAGCTCCTCGGTTCATCTGGGTGGTCAGTTGATCAACAATTGCATGTCTATTCGCCCGTACATATGTCCGCTGCCGCTGTTCACCTCTGTCACCTATGACCTGCAGAGTGCCGCAGTTGCCTCAGTGCCAGTTTTGGATAGCCCCATTTTTCCATGCATACGTTAACCTCGGCGGCACACGAACAGTTTACAAACTTGGCTGTTTCGGAAATGTTTCAACCATTGGCCCGAGAGCCAATGATCATGCCCTTTTGGAAGTCAGATAAATCGCTCCTATTCTGCATCACGACAACTGCATAGCCCCGACACGTTTTATATGCCCTTCACTGCTAGTCTGGTCACTTTCAGTCTGTGAGTCGTTATTGCACTTTGACGTGACTGGACCGTGTATTTGCATTCCTGTTGGAAGAATGATCACAATTATATCCATTTGCGAGCTTCTTTTCAATATTTTCAGTACAGAGAAAAGCCATTCCTACAGATGAAGTTCATGTTGGCTGTTGGGTGAGTTTAACATTACTCAAGCTTCTCTAGTGAAGATCTCAACTCAGGATGTCCAGGGGACGTGCAAGTCGAGTTTATAGCCATATTTCGGAGAAAAAATCGCTGACACAAGGGAAGCACCCTGTCGACAGACTGCAAGAAGAACTGACTGTAGTGCAATGGCTGCAGATTGAGTGGCGACGACATAGACTCAGGATAACAGTGTGGCAAGGAGAGTAGGCACGCATTCAATCAGAAAACCACACTACATTACAATAAGTTTTTTCTACTGACTGTGGCGAATAGATGACTACGAATGATGAGACCCTGAACATCCGACAGGAGGATAACAGCTGTACTACGGACAGAGGTTTACAGGCCGAGTGTCCCCACGAACCGCAGGGAACATATTACTGGAGGTAGGTTGGGTTCTCCAGTTATGTTTCGTTTACCATTGACTCCGTCCCACAGATAACAGAGACTTGCGTGATGTAGAGTGCGAGACAACTGGGACAAGGATGGCATTCTGTGGTGTTCAACGATGAGTCTCGATTTTCTGTTCTTGATATCGGCTCCAATGTGTCGATAGACGTCCTGGTGAAAGGCCACAGGAGGTAGCGATTTTCGAGACATATGCATGTCCAATTCCTCGAACCACGGTGTGGGAAATATTTTATACAACAGAACTGATTTGGCAATTGTTGAAGGCTCGGCAGTATATGGCACGACCACCTTGCCCTGTTTGCGAACTAACATCTCAAAGATGTTCTTGCTCACCTGCGGTTCCTCTTCGTCGAAATGTCTTGTCTCAAACTCGTCTACGGGTTGAACCGCAAGTGTCGCATTACACGCCCTAAATTAGACACTTGTGACCCTTTGGTTAAATTGTCTGGCTGATGGCAAGTCTGCGAAATACGAAGTTAATATATCGTATAATAACAGTAATAATAATACTGGCAACTAAATTAACGACCCATAAATGATGCAGGTCACACAGTTGCGATTTGGTTAGAATCGACATTGCTGTAGGTTCGCAGCCAGGAGAGGCGGAGTGGATGCACTTCATGAAGTGGGCTCTGGCGTCAGCTCTGAATGTCGAGGCGCGCTGGACCCTCACGGTGCATGCCGACTGCGGCGGCGAATGGTAAGTGTGCTCAACTGGTATAGTAATGTGTTGCTAGCTTTACATCGTCTAAAAAAGCTTCCTGTAATCCACACCTTTCCCAGTATTTCTAGTAACAACCAGTCTTCACTCACCTATACAGAGATATCTGTACGGACTGATGACTTATAAAGTATCTCATCAAAAGTATCTGGACATCTATCTTTAGATATTAACATGGAGTGTGTCTTCGCTTCTCCTTTATGACAGCTTGAACTCTGCTGGGGACACTGTCCATGAAATGTCTATATGTCTGTGGAGGAGCCAAAATCAGACAAGGTTGTGATGTTGAATGCTGCTGTCTGGATCAAAGTCAACTTTGTTATCACCTCAAAGGGCTCCATTGAGTTCTAATCAGGACTTCTGGAAGACCAGTCCGTTTCAGAAATGTTATTGTTAAAAACCATTGTCTCACAGATTGTGTTTCATCACAGGATGCATTGTCATGCTGATACAGTCATCGTCTCCGAAATATCCTCTTCTGCACTCAGTACACGATTCTGTAAAAACTGTTCATTTAGCACACCCTAACCACGAAAAATACCCCCATACAGTAAAAGCACCTCCTCTGTACTTCACTACACATGATGGCAGGCAGCGTCCTCCAGGCATTCGCCAAACAACATTTTCATCGGATGAACAGAGTGTAGTGTGATTCATCGGACAAAACCCCTCGCTTCCAATCATCAACTGTCCAGTGAATAACTCTTCGCGCCACCTAAAGTGTCGCTTACCGTTCACTACAGAAATGTGTAGCTTATGAGTACCTGCTCGAACTTTGTACCATACTCTTTTTATCTCCCTACGCGCAGTCCTCTGCTAGCTGGACTGTTGGTACCTTTTTGGAACTGACGAATGATTTCTTCCGCTTATTTCATACGATTTCTTAAAACCACTCTCCGCAAAGTTTGACGGTTCCTGTCCGTCGGTACAAGAGGTCAGTGTGGTCTTAGTTTAACTCTGGCTGTTCCTTCGCGTTTCCACTTCATAGTCACATCACCAACGGTCGACTTGCCCAGCTTTAGACGGCTTCAAATGTTCCTGATGGATTTGTTACTCATGTAACATCCAATGATCAGTCAGCGTTTGAAGTCACTGAAGTCTCCTGGCCGACCCACTCTGCTGTCACTGTTTCTCTATTGACAACACTATGTTCCCCGCACCCTTTTATACTGGCGGGTCTGCTTCTCGTGCCATCTACTGATCAATTACGCGTTAGATGGGAGTGTCCAGGTGCTATTGATCAAATAGTGTGACAATGCATTGTGCAAAATTTGAAGAATTAGAAGATGTACTGTGAGCAGCCAAAGTACGACAACAAAAATTATCACCGAAGCCTTCAAAGGCGTGTGTTTCTCCTTTTCATCTGAATAACGAGGAGTTTGTAAGGAGATTCATGATGACTTAGAAAGAATGTGAGCAGGAACATCGGATTAGCATCCTCGGCCACTAATGTGACAGATCTCTCTGCCACATTTCGAACGTATTGTATATTCACACTTTACCCATTAGTCTGTATTTTCGAGCTTTTTATGATTTTCTACAGTTCATGTTCAACATTTAGATAAAGTTACGTAACATTCAACAAATAATTATAGAATATTTTCCACAAACACTTTATTAGTAGAAACAGATAATTTAGCATTGGGATAAAACACCTTCTCTATGCACATTCTGTGACTAATTATGTTCTTTTATTTTCTTGCGAACGCGTTAACAAATGGAGTAACCAGTTTCCACCAGCCAATAGTCATTATCAGACTTTCTATAGATAAAGAGAACAAGGATCGCTATAGAATCTACAAAACCTGCTAAATATCTATGTATGTAATGATAAAACATTTTAAGTTTCGTTTATGTGCTGTTACTTGTCGAATTTAAACGATTGCATAATTATTCTTGTTGTCTCCTCTCTTTTATCCATAGGCAGTGTGATGATAACCTGTGGTTGGTCGAAACTGGTTACTGCATTTGGAAATGGTTTTGTGATCGTTGTCACAAGAAAATAAAAGAAGATTGTCAACATAGTTTAGTGGTAGTGATAACTGCAATTAAGATCAACAAAATCGGATGCCTCACCAGGCTGTCGAGATGTTGATGATATTAGAGACGGGGGGGTATCATGGAAGCTCCTTACAGGATGACAAACTACGTGGGTCATCTACCGAATCAGCTTATATGCTCCTCTGCCCTCCTATATCGTGCCACATGCTTTATGATATTTTATCGCATGACTTCGGTGTTCGATTGAACGCCAACAGTGAGGCAATCGGCTGACATGAATGTGAGTTCTGTTTGCGCTGTGGACTGTTGACTGCAATTCCTGTCACTTACCAGGACGCTAAAATAGTTATTTGTCTAATTTTTGTGTATAAGCCAGTATATTTTGTTGGCACGCTGGTTTGTTCAGCCAAAAGAAGAACGAAGTCGGAACTAGATATCGTAAATTTGTGACATACTTTGCCGGGGAACTGGTGAAGTAATTCTCGTATGCGCAGGTCTGCAGAGGGTGCGGTGCTGGTGGTACTCGGTGCCGACGTGGCTGCCACTTTGGAGAAGCTGGACCGTCCAGTAGACGAACCGCAGCCGCTCGTCCTGTTGACTCGCCACTTCCGTGTCGACGCGTGAGTAAGACAACGTGCTTATCTGCTCTGCTGGAACCGTCGAGCCAGTCTAGCATTTTCCAAAAAGCTACAGTGCTCAAAAAAAGTTTCGTACCATTCTTATGTATGGATACTGTATCGTAGGAAAAGTATCGACACTTTCCTTATGGATAATATCGTACTGATAAAAGTATCGAAACAAAGGTATCAGTACTTTGAGGTACTGATACTTATCTTCGATAATAACATTAAAGCACTCTATCGTCTCCAGTCTCTCAATTTTTGTTTTTAAAATATATATTGGAGGGAGGGAGAGTGAGAGAGGGGGGGGGGGGGGGGGGGAGAGAGGAGAGAATCGATTTTCACAACTTTTAAATAAAATAACCCAAGCGTTAGACCAGTATTTCTTTAATTTTCATCACACGTTACAATTATTAAAATTTTGAAACTTGCAATTACAGAACAGATTACCAGAAAATGAGCTGAATAAGATCAAAAAATAAGTAAGTTAAATCTTAAGTAAACTTTCCATTCTTCTTCTTTTGAATCATCGGTCTTCTGACTGGTTTGATGCGACCTGCCATAAATATCAGTCCCGTGCTAGCCTCTGCATCTCAGAGTAGCACTTGCAACCTACATCTACAATTATTTGCTGGATGCATTCCAATCTCTATCTTCCTCTATAGTTTGTACCCTCTGCAGCTCCCTCTAGTACCATGGAAGTTATTCCCTGATGTCTTAACACATGTTCCACCATCCTGTTCCTTTCCACGCCGATTCTACAGAGAACCTCCACATTCCTTATCTTATCAGTTCACCTGAATTTCAACATGCTTCTGTAGCATACCATCTCAAATTCTTCGATCCTTTTCTGTTACGGTTTTCCCACAGTTTATTTTTCAGCATCACAAATGGTTCAAATGGCTCTGAGCACTATGGGACTTAACATCTATGGTCATCAGTCCCGTAGAACTTAGAACTACCTAAACCTAACTAACCTAAGGACATCACACAACACCCAGCCATCACGAGGCAGAGAAAATCCCTGACCCCGCCGGGAATCGAACCCGGGAACCCGGGCGTGGGAAGCGAGAACGCTACCGCACGACCACGAGATGCGGGCATCAGCATCACAGAATGCTGTCCTCCAAACGTACATTCTCAGGAATTTCTTCCTCGTATTAAGGCCCATGTTTGAAATTAGTAGACTTCTCTTGACCAGGAATGCCCTTTTTGCCATTGGTAGCCTGCTTTTTAAGTTCTTCTCGCTCCATCCTCTATGGGTTATTTTGCTGCGTAAGTACCAGAATTCCTTATCATCTAGCTCATTGTCACCACACTCCCGATGTTAAGTTTCTCGCTGTTCTCATTCCTGCTACTTCTCATTACTTTCGTCTTTCTTCGATTTACTCTCTATCCATAGTCTGTACTCATTAGACCGTTCATTCCATGCAACAGGTCGTAGAGTTCTTCTTCACTTGAAAGTCACGAGCTCTATCTTCTTATCTCGTGTTTTCTACTGAAAATCTCGTGCTGGTAATCTTGTTAACGTTACTATTACAGAGATCGCCTAAACTTTTTTTTTAATTGGTCCTGTGCGCAACAAATAACTTACTTGGTCTTTCTGCTGCCACTACTTGATCTGCTGCATTCCATTGTTTAACAAAAAAACATAAAAAACCTATTATTCATGCTGAGTGCAATGCATGTTCTATATGGCGGCTCCTGCTGTTGCTGCGGCTGCTGCTGCTTACTACAACTACATATAATTCAAGAGAAAGGGTTTGGTCAAATCTAATTCCATTAAAAAAACTATATTCTGAAAGCGATTCTTTCTCATTCAATTAACAAAACGCTAGAAGCTCTTTGAACAATCGCTTCGTATATAAATCTGCCTCCAGTGGCATTAAAGCAATATTACAAATTAATCAAATTCTTGAGACAGACTGAAATACTTCTGAGTTAAATGGTAGTGAAACAATTCCCTGACAATTACAAAAGAAATCAATGACAAAAATCAATACTTAATCTATTCACCTAACAATGGTTTCCCTTAAGAACTCCTATCATTATCAACATTACTATCTGCTGCTACGCACATACGCAAACCCTTTTCTTTAAATTAATAAGCGCACTGCAAATTATAAAAAATATCAACTAATTACCAAATCCTGCGTCGCTGCTGGCGGACATAGCAGTACGGCAGCTCGGCGACGACCCCTCGCCCAACTCACGTGCGCACCACAGCAGGCAGGCTGCTACACTGACTTCCAAACTGCCACTAGTTAATCCGTGTGCTGCGAAGCACGACAACAATATCTTAGATTCCAGAGCTTGTGTATGCGCGCTATAGCCAACCTTTAAATCCTAAGAGAGTATTGCCAACTCTCATAACCCCCAACCCCATTTTTGAAAATTTTGCGGGGTGATTCTTGCCTAACATATTGGCAAGGAACAAACAGTGAAAATTTTTTTTTTACAAAACGACGAAAAATTACGCGAAGAGAAAAAATGTTACAATTTATATCCAGTGACTAACAGTATTTCTTGCTTAGCATCTAAGTAATTTTTTTTACAAAACGACCAAAACTGTCTTGCATGGCATATAGGCAAGAGAAAAATGTTAAAATTTTATACAAAATGGCAGAAATGTTGCTTGCCTAATTGATTGGAAAGAAGAAAACATGGCTCCTTTTACAAAAATAATATGATAATGTTGCTAGCCTAGTACATATGTAATAAGAAAACATTAAAGTTAATATAACAAGTTTCTTACATAATTAGATAAAAAGATCATATAAGTTTTAACAGATGTGTAACAATAACTACTTAAGCGTTGAATAGTCTTCAATAAGCTAACATAACCTAATAACCAGTAAAAAAATTTTTATTTTTTGCATTTGGGCACTTACGTTTCCATGACATTAATCAGTAGTGGTCTGACTACATGATATTTTATGTTTTGATACTCGCAGTTCCCTCTGGTCAAAAGAAACCAAGTCTACATGTTTTAAGTGCAGCAGACTCAGGGACTTCATATCCACTGACAACCACACCTGAAGTCAAATTTTCCTCTGGTGAGACAGTTTTTCAACGTAGGCAGACTCAGGGACCTTGTGTCCACTGACAACAATACGTAACGTCCACTCTCCCAGGATGACACAGTTTGACAGTGTTGGCAGACTCAGGGACCTCGTGTCCACTGACAACCACACGTCACTGCGTTATTGCATAAGTACCTCCTCAAACGTATGTAATACAAGCCTCGGTCGAGTATTTCTGTAAACTGGAAACGTCATATTTTATAGAAAATAGATTCTCCCTTTAAAATACGATATCTCTAACCAAATTACAGAAATTAAGCAATTATATGTAAACAGGCATGTGAGCTCTGAGCTCATTTAAATGTTTTCTTTAACGCTATTGCCGTAGCAATTACAGATTTGTGGCATATATCTCAAGTCATAATAATGTGAGGCTCACCACACGGTGGTGAAGTCAAGTTTCTTTAAATTTCTCGCCACAGCAATCACAGATTTGTGGCATGTATTTTTCAATTCAGTCATAATATGAGGCTCACCACACGGTGGCAAGTTAATTTTCTTATGATAAGTTTGGCAAATAACAGTGGCAAAGTTTTGATTGTGACCACGAATCATTACAAATGCGGCACCACACAAAAAATATCATTTTAATTTCAAGGCATAAATCCTGTGCCATCGAACTCTAATTACCTACTATTTTTACATTACTAGTGATGCTGAAAAAGAATGTTACAATATTTGTTACAATAATTGTTATGTACATTTTGGTTATAAAATATTTAAATAATCCTACAATTAGAAAAGTAGTTCCATAGTGATGCTATTATATATAATAAAAGCTACAGAATCGTTTAGAAAAAGTCTAGCCAACGGCTTGCCAAATCAATTCATGAATATGTACAAAATTTAGTGAATAATTACGTGACTTTGCGTCAGAGTATTTTTACACTCCAATTACTAAGTTATACCAAATTTATAATTATCAGTCTGTAATGACTGTCAATATTTCTGACGTCAAACGTCAATGTCTGTGGTATAGCGTCTCAATCGTTTTTATATGCAGTCCTTATTGTCTCTGTTTGGAGGCCTCCCTAGTCTTTGTATGAATCTGTATGGCCATACCTTGGACAGTCACAAAGAACAAGAAAAAGGAACAACCTACAAAGTACATAATAAAAAATAAATTATTTACAAAATACACACACAAAACCCCTCCATCTGTCCAGTAGAAACTGAAAGAAATGGTTTATTCATCAAGGTGACAAGAAATAAATTTACATGACAAGAGAAAAATCATCACCTTCCAATTAACCTCGTGCTGTAATCGGCGCTGCATCACTAAATGACAATCATGAAATAGAAAAAACACTAGATAAATATTAAATTGACTTATTTTACACTACTATTTACATATTCATAAAATATGGCAGAGACTCTCGCCTCTTGGCGTAAGAGTCATTTCACTCTGGAAAGAGAAAAGAAATCGTTTAATGCACGACATAATTATCTAGGTCATAGCTACACAAAATTACGTCATGTTAAGTACTTTCGTTTCTGCAATGGAGAAAACTTCCGTTGCGATCATGTTTCCTGTAAGAATTGCAATAAAGTTAACCTTAACAACAGTAAGAAGAGAAACATCAATATCACTGTTACCATGCCACAATTTCACAGAGCAAAAAATATTTTTGGCACTCATTCATCACATAATTCAACACTTTGCTGTGTATTTGCATCAGAACTCCTTTCGTGACTCATAGCTATGTCGTAACTTTACTGTGACTTAGATTTTAAGTGTGTACTCTACCATAACATTACTGTGACTTAAATTTTACGCAAATGTGTATAAGCTGTATCTTCCTTCATAGAATAACGTTGTGAGTTTCTTCATTTAGAAGTGTATCTTTCTTACCTTCTCTTGTTCTATAAATGTCTGCAAAGTGCTTCCTCATGAGTGGTCCATAAATCCTAATACGCCTTACCTGGCAAACTAATAAACACGAAAAATCCACATAAATCATCACTCTTCAAACTACCTCATAAATCAGAACAAGTGTCAGTTGGAAGGTTTCTTAATTATACTATTGCCCATCAATTATACCTTCTCAATTCAGAGCCATTTATACACTATATTTTACCTGAAGATAGTGTCAACAGTTTCTATTATTTCATGTTATTTCTCCCTAAAAAACGTACATAGTTATTTCTTGCATTTTCCTTCAAATAAGTCACGAAAATTTCATTGTTTCAGTGAACAATCGCAGGATGTCAACAGCTGGTATAATCCTCTCGTCAGAAATGTCCCTTTGCAAAGTTCTCATTCTCTCAAACAATACAAATCATTCATAATCATTCATTCTTGGTCTTTCATACAGGATAGATTGATAGTAAAAGCTTAATAGATAAACAGGTTAGTCAAAGATTATGAAACAGTACTGAAAACTAAAATCGGAAGAATATACTGTAACGGCTGGGGCACCTAGGCTCGCCAAACATATATTTACTGAAGATCAGTAAACCCCCTAACGCCTTATTCCCTGAAAACTTTAATGTGTGATAAGTAATGAAGACCTCGCGATTTATGTGTTCGTATTGTCTCAAGTTCCACAGAGTTGTGTGTGCAATGCATCGTATACGGAAGGGTCCTTCATACACCAAGAAAAGCTTCCTACTCAAATATTTTCCCTTATGAGATAGTCGATGTGATCTAAGCAATACTTTTTGTCCTACCTGTAAATTCTTGACGTTGACTCGTGGATTATGCAGCTTCTTTCTTCTGTCTGCAGCTTTCATTATGTTCTGTAATGCTATACTTACTACTTCATGGTGTTTTTACAACAGTTCATCTAGAGTCTGTGGTCTATCGGTTTCAGGTTGGATTACTGTGTTAATTTGTCCGGAATCAAGAACCAGTCTAATGGAATTATCCCTTTTCTTAACCACGTGTAATGGGCTGTTATATGAACTCACAGCAGGTTCGGTGAATCCCTGCTCTAACATGGATTGTATTTCTTGTTTGACTTTGTCTTTGTATGTCAATGGCATGACGTATGGTGGTACAAAAAATTTATTATGTCCCTTGACCTTGAATTCATAAAGAAAGTTACGTATTGTTCCTGTCTTGTGAGAAAAACTTCACAATTTGTTTGTAATATTTCAAATAACTCATCAGTGCCTGCATTAGACTCTATTTCGTCTCGGTAAACTTTCCTTTTAATTAATTGTTCTGTACTAATGGGTTATTCTGTTTCATAGTAAAACTTAGTGATGTTATCTGTGCAACTATTAGACAAATTCAGTGATTGTTGTGCCTCAAGCGGAAGGAGAAAACGCAGATAATTCACTTCCTCATCCTCCTTTGTTAGCTATCCTTGAAATTTAAGGGTGACTAGCATTTGATTTACGCGTAACATGACTTCAGCATTACAAAAGTTTAACATTGCTTTATATTCACGTAGGAATTCCAACCCAAAATAATTTCTGTTGATAAAAGAGGGACTACTAAGAAATTTGCAGAAAACTCGTGTCCTTGACACCTGAAAACTAAAGAAGTCTGATTGCGTACGTCTACACTCTTTCCTTGAATGGCTCCCTTTAATTTGGTCTTTACTAATGGCAAGGTAGGACAAACAGATGCCTGTTCACACTTCTTAAACATTGTCTCGCTAATTACATTCACAGGGCTGCCAGAATCAAGTACAGCTGAAAGTAGAATATTTCCTACCAAGTTTTTTCTAATTGGATGAGCATACATAATTTCGCTGTTGTCATTTTCTTGTAATAATGCGTCTCTAATGTCCTCCAGTCCAACAAAGTTAACATAATTTGTGTGTCGGCTTTCCACCGCTACAAACAGTTCGTTTGTAGTCCTTGTTGCTAGTCATCGTTGTGCCGGCTCGTATTGCCGCGAATTATTGCTTGGGTTGGGTGGTCTGATTTCTACATTGTCACCACGCTCTAAATTGGAATTTCTGTGATCCTGCCAATTTTGATTTGTTCCCTCATCATCATAACTGTTTTGGGTCTCATAATTGTTATGACGATAATTATCACGTGGGCTCGATACTGAGAGTTCCTATGATCATAAAAATCATTGCTCTGGCGTCTATAATCTGTTATACAGTTGATGCCGCGTATCGCGCCAATCTTCTTCCGCCCTGTACGCGTGAGGTTCGTCCGAGTTCCATACGCGTTTACGGTCACGCCGCGGATTATTATTTTCCCAATACTGATTACTGTTATCTCTTTGTGTGTGTTCATAGTTGTCAAACTCTAATTCTTGCAAAAGAGCTTGGAATGCCTCCAAGTCATCTTTGCACCTACCTGCCAAAATTATGTGGCGTAATCTGATCGGCAGTTTTGTCAAAAAGATACGAATTAATTCCGACTGACTGTACGGATTCGTTAAATATCTGTTCATGCGCATCATGTTTTCAAAATATTGTACTGGAGTTGAAAATTTCGACTGCTCATAACTTTTACACGATCTTGTGTAGTCTCTGACCAGTAAACAGATAAGAACGCTTGATAAAAATCACCATATGTGTGACATTCACGTACTATTGAGCACATTCTTGTTGCAGGCTCTCCTTCAAGATAACTGCAAATGAATATGTGGCCAATCGGCCATGTTGGTGGTAAAGAATAGTCAAATTGTTGTTGTTGTAACCACTCTCGAGGGTGGATTTCGCGACTAGCATTGCGAAAAATTTTAAGTTTCCTAACTGTGAGAAAATGCTTATAGTCAATCTCGTAATTTTTCTTAGCGGATGATTTTTTTTTAGCATGTCTCACGTTTCCTTCATTACGTCCCGCAAACGTGTCATATCCACGAGAAAAGTGGTCAGCATTTCCATGATTAACGCGCTCATTGTCGTTACCAATTTGGTAATTAATTATCGGATCTACCAGTATCATTGCTGCGATCGATCTTTTCTTCGATGCTGGCAAGCTGTTCCTGTATATTTTTCACGTCACGTTTGTTTTGCTGATTAATCGTCATCTGCCCTTGTTTAAAACGTTGCAGAGACTGAAATTCTTCGGTATCCGCGGTCGGTGCCAGCTGAGCGTCATCTGACCTCGTCTCTAACCCAATACTCAGTTCTGTCACTTTCATGGATAATTTATCTACCTGTTTAGCTACTGTCGTTAATTGAGTTTCTATCTTTGAAACTTCATTGGTGGTCTGTGATTACAATGACTCAACATTTTTCGCTGATTCCTCTACTTGCAGTTCTTGTTGTGACGTCTGTCATTTCACTTCAACAATATCAACATTTTGTACGTGATCAAGTTGGGATACTAGATTATTAATATCTGATTTAAATTCTTCACGTAGCTGACTTCTCAACTGACTGGTCATTTCTTCAAATTTACTATTTAAATTGTCATTCACCTCACCCCAAAACAATGTGAGATTCTCGTTAATTTCGTTCTGCAGCGATTTGAAATTCTTCGCATTATTGTTGTTAAATTCAGTAAGTTTAACCTCCTGTATGTCTTTAAATTCAGTGAGTTTACTCTTAAATTCAGTGAGTTTACTCTCCTGTCTGTCATTAAATTCAGTGAGATTACTCAGTAACAATTGTAAAACATCATTACTGGGGGCAGGGAGTACAACGTTACTCTTCTCTGTTAAGGCAGAAGCAGTATCTGCATTTCCACTAACAGAAGGAAAGGCAAAATTACTCCGCTCTATCGGAGTGGCAACCAGACCTGAATTTCCACCGAAAATGGGGAAAACAAAATTACTCTGCACTTTTGCGGCGGAAGCAACGCTGGAATCTCTCATAATGAGTTCGGTTTGCATCACTGTATTGTCATGTCCTAAGTTGCATGTAGCACACAGTTGTTCATCACACATTGTTGGCAAATTATCGCCTACATTCCGATTCTCCGCAGTATTGTTCGAAAATTCCCGGATCTCAATATTCTCAAAAGAATTTACTACTCTCTGTTCCAAATTTTCGGAAACTGCGTTTGAAACCGCTCCTATATTCATGTTCACAACCGTATCTACATTCGCGTTTGCGGTAGCATCTGCATTATTTTCCATTTTCTTTTGTGCTCACGTCCTCATTGTCGCAATACAAACGAAAACAGTCACTAAAATACACCGATATCCTAAAAATTCCACTGTTCAATTAACTATTACACAATGCACCAACAAATTCAAAGATCAAACTGCTGAAATAAAAATTTTGTGTTAATACAAAGCAGTGTGCAAGCGATCAAAATGCTGTGCCTCCACTAATGATTACTGTTGCATAAGCTTGCAGTAGGCAGTATAAAGACGAAGCATGTCTAACTACGACTCATCCAAAAAAAAAAAAAGTATCCTGGCAGGGTCGCCAGGTGAAAGTCTCGAGATCTATCTTCTTATCTCGTGTTCTCTACTGAAAATCTCGTGCTTGTACTCTTGTTAACTTTACTATTACAGAGATTTTTTTAATTGGTCCTGTGCACAACAAATAACTTACTTGGTCTTTCTGCTGCCACTGCTTGATCTGCTGCATTCCATTATTTAACAAAAAAACATAAAAAACCTATTATTCACGCTGAGTGCAATGCATATGGTGGCTCCTGCTGTTGCTGTGGCTGCTGCTGCTTACTACAACTACATATAATTCAAGAGAAAGGGTTTGGTCAAATCTAATTCCTTTTTTAAAAAAAATTAAACTATATTCTAAAAGTGATTCTTTCTCATTCAATTAACAAAACGCTAGAAGCTCTTTGAACAATCGCTTTGTATGTAAATCTGGCTCCAGTGGCATTAAATCAATATTACAAATCAATCAAACTCTTGAGACAGACTGAAATACTTATCAGTTAAATGCATAGTGAAACAATTCCCTGACAATTACAAAAGAAATCAATGACAAAAATCAATACTTAATCTATTCACCTAACAGTGGTTTCCCTTAAGAATTCAACTCCTATCATTATCAACATTACCATCTGCTGCTACACACATACACAAACCCTTTTCTTTAAATTAATAAGCACGCTGCAAATTATAAAAACTATCAACTAAATACCAAATCCTGTGTCGCTGCTGGCGGACACAGCAGTATGGCAGCTCGGCGACTACCCCTCGCCCAACACACGTGCGCACCACAGCAGGCGGGCTCCTACACTGTCTTCCAAACTGGCACTAGTTAATCCGTGTGCTGCGAAGTGTGACAACAACATCTTAGATTCCAGACCTTGTGCATGCGCGCTGTAGCCAACCTTTAAATCCTAAGAGAGTATTGCCAACTCTCACACTTTCACAGAGAATATCCATATCTTCAGCGAACCTTAACATTGAAATCGTTCCACCTCAAATTTTAATTCCATTCTTGAACCTTTCTTTTATTTCCGTCATTGATTCTTTGATGTATATACTGAAAAGTAGGAGCGAAAGACTACATCCCTGTCTTACACCCTTTTTAATCCGAGCACTTCTTTCTTGGTCTACCATTCGTCCTCCTTATAATCACTCAGAAACCTCATTTTATCTGTTTCGCTGTTACATGACTTTGAGAGGTGATTTGTCATGTGGTCGTTGAGTAGCTTATACGACTGGGAGAATAAATCGTCCATGTTTTGCCATTGCTCTAATCTCTAATGTAAGATGTTCTAGTGTCACCTCACGCACACTAAACCCCTGTAACACAGCACTTTAAAGCACAACTGCTCATGGATGCACGGTTGACCGCTGGCAGACATGCAAGCTGGAACAGCCTACTCTAAGGGATTACCTCTGAGTTGTGTCCAAATAAAGACTCATTGCGGCTTCTTGATCAGCAACAGCAAGTTCGAAAGAGGCAACTCCTCCATCTTTTTTCTTTTGTTTGCTGTGTGTAAACGTCTTCTGACAAACCCAAAAGTCATTTACCATTTCCAGATAAGAATCACTATATGGTTCGTTGCTGTTAATAGCATTGATAGCTGCTGTATTAGTTGCTGATGAACTCCTTATTGCAGATATATGATTTTCTTGAAACTTTTTTGAAACTCGATTATCTCAAAACTCTATTTGTTGATTTATACCTTCTTCCATCACATCGTTACGTATTTAAACTAACAAATATGTTACACTCTATTTAAGCTCTTATTATCTCGTTAAATAAATAATTTGACCTTGCCGTTGTGAAGCGATATTTTCTACGTGTTGCAATACAGAGTGACGCATATGAAACCGGCCCGAACCGGAATGTGACTGCGCGTGAGTAGCGTTACTAGCTTGCGAGTTTATTTGCCACCTTCCAACAGCAGTAGCGTGTGAGTACTTCATACGGAAAGTGGTCGTTATAAACCGTGTACTTCATTATCATGACTTACTCCATTGAAGAACGTGTGTTTATTGTTGAATAATATGTGCGGTCTGAATCCATTAAAGCTGTTCGCGACACGTTTCATGAAAAGTTTCCTGAGAGTAATATTCCTGCAAAATCAAAGATTCAGGATGCAGTGAGAAAGTGGCGTTCGACAGGCAGTGTTGTTAATTTAGAGACAAATAAGGCACCAGCTGTACATAGACCTGAAGTTGTGGCAAACGTGACGGCACACGTAGAAAGATGTCTGTACAAGTCAAAACGACGATTATCACAGCAATGTGGAATATCTCGCAGGTCACGTCAACGCATCCTTTATGGCTTAAAAATGATACCTTAGCGTTCATCAAATAAAAGAAGCAGACAAGGGTAAGCATACACATTTCTGCAATTGGTTGCTGTAAAATGTCGCTGGGGGACATCTTGATCCGTTCCTCCTTTTTTCGACGGGTGAAGCTTGGTTTCATCTGTCGAATTACGTCAATTCACAAAACACAAGACACTGGGCTATAGAGGATCCCCATGGCATACTGCAAAAGACGTTACAAGATTTAAAAATTGGTGTATGGTGTGCTGTATCTGGAAACAGGATTATTGGGCCATTGTTCTTCAACGAAACTGTCAACACACATGTTTACTTGCAACTCTACAATGAATTTTCGGCTCTGTTAACTCCAAACTAAAAATCTTTTGCATATTTCCAGCAAGATGGGGCAACTTCTCATACGTCGGATTTGTCCTTAGTTCGCACACATACTGATTTTACAGAAGAGTGAACCATTAGTAAGGGCTTATGGCCACCTCGCTCTCCCGACTTGCACCATATGACTTTTACCTCTTGGGACTTCTAAGTGCTAGAATCAACCGTAACAATCCCAGAACACTTGACACATTAAAAAACAACATATGTGAAGAAATTTCGAACATTCCTCAAAGTGTACTGAAAAATGTTTTCCTTAACATGCTTCGATGTGCACAACTTTGCTTGGATGTTGGCGGAGAACATTTTGAACACAGACTTTAAATTCCTTTCTAAAACATGCTTATTAAACTAATAAAAGCAAATCTGTTACTTAAACTGTTAATTACGTAGTTAATAATGAAACTGTACAATAAAAATTTAAGAAAGCGATGATGTACGTTGATTTTCTTCATTCATATTCCTTTCAGCGCAGGGAGTGGTTTTATGTGCGCCACTCTATATTTCCCGAAGACTTTAAGTTTTTCAAATAGAGGTTGCACCTAATTTCATTATTATCCAAATGGACAAACTGTTAACAAAATGTCTGCAAGGTTGGCAAAGCGTCACAGATGTTTTCGTACGCTTACCATGTCACTCACAGGCCCACCACCCGCTCATTTGTTGACCTGTTCGCACTCGCGCTTCGAGTTGTAGGAAATGCTGAAGGTGAGTCGTGCGGTGAAAATTTTGGGTAAAGCTGAAGTCCCCAAGCTGTGCTGTGATCGACGATGTAAACGCGAATTAACTGTCAACACTAAAAAACAATGAGCGCACAGGAGCTGCCATTATCTGTTTCCAGCTGGTAGTTTTTAAGTGTATTTTCTTGTACAGAAAACGCATAAACTCTCTGGTGCTTCCGTATGAGCTCTCTGGGTTGCGTATTGCTAACCTCTGTGTTTCACAGTAGCAGTGACGAAATACAACATTGTCTTACAGCCTCTTTAACCTGAGTGTCACAACCTTGATTTCAAACTTTGCAAAATTTCAGCCAGTATACCTTTACTTCAAAAATCATGTCTCCAATGTGCAGAAAGAAGCATAATGCAGCTTTCTTAACATACACTCTAATTTAAAAAATAAGTAAACCGAGGTACCTCGAAGGCATTATGCGAATGGGGCGTAAACCGGTAAATGTGATATACATGTTCTGACAAACAAATGATTACAATTTCAGAAAAAATGCATCATTCATTGAGGAGAAAGAACTTCGCAAATTGAGGAAGTCGACAACGCGTTGGTCTGCCTGTGGCCATTATGTAAGTAGTTATTGGGCTTGGCGTAGATTGATAGTTGTTGGGTACCCTCCTGCGGGCCGGCCGAAGTGGCCGCGCGGTTCTGGCGCTGCAGTCTGGAACCGCGAGACCGCTACGGTCGCAGGTTCGAATCCTGCCTCGGGCATGGATGTGTGTGCTGTCCTTAGGTTAGTTAGGTTTAACTAGTTCTAAGTTCTAGGGGACTAATGACCTCAGCAGTTGAGTCCCATAGTGCTCAGAGCCAACCAGCCCTCCTGCGGTATATCGAGCCAAATTGTATTCAACTGGCGCATTAGGCCCGTTTCACACTGGGACACTGGTGATGGCCGCCAGTGATGGTCACCGGTGACTGTGGTGAACACTGCTGGAGCAATGGTGTCCGACACCACAGGTATTGCCAACTGATAAGTTAGTGAAATGGACTCGTACAGGGGTAGCAACTAAATTTCGCTAGCCTTTTACGTTCCGAAGAATAAGGTACTAAATTTGAAAAATAACACACAACTTACCAATTTTGTTTTTCTCGTCCATGCTCTGCTCATTGAAATCAGGCACAAACTTCGTTATAATTTCTTGCCACGCATTTGTTTCATCGCTTTGTTTCTATAGCCATCGCTTTTCACATCCCAAATATCATGACGACTTTCTAGTTCACTTGCAAAATCTTCCGTGTTAATCAAATCTAAAGCCATGGCTACAATGTGTAGAGTACAATGTACAATGAAAGTTCCGCGTCACTGTCTCGGAAATGACTGCCTGTCGGTTGGCTAATCTGCAGCGCTGTGTCTGTGTTCCAGTGTGAATACTCCAGTTCAAACTAATCCATGTCTGACAGTGACTGCTGTAAACTCAGTGACCTTGTCCGTCACATGTGGCGATGGTAAGTCACTGCTGGGTCACAGTGGTTGCCAGATGGAGTGGGGGAGCGGTCTAGGCCCGACAGTCTGGAACCGCGAGAATCGCTATGGTCGCAGGTTCGAATCCTGCCTCGGACATGGATGTGTGTGATATCCTTAGGATAGTTAGGTTTAAGTAGTTCTAAGTTCTAGAGGACTGATGACCTCAGAAGTTAAGTCCCATAGTGCTCAGAGCCATTTGAGCCATTTTTTCACAGTGGTTTGGTGAGGCAGTGTAGTGTCCCGGTGTGAACGCTCCAGTTCAAACGAATGTATCTCTGTCGGTGACCGTCGCTAGTGACCGTCACCAGTGTCCCAGTGTGAAACGGGCCTTACTTAGACTGTCAATATCCCGACATGGTTGAAGGGTCCAGCCCAAAATGCTCCAAAAAAAAAAAAAAAAAAAAAAAAAAAAAAAAAAAAAAAAAAAAAAAAAAAAAAAAGTTCTCAGTTGGCGAGAGATCTGGCGAGCTGGCTGGTCAAGGTAGGATTTGGCAACCACGGAGACAAGTAGTAGAAACTCTCGCCGTATAAGGCCGGGCATTATCTTGCTGAAATATAAATCCAGGACCACTTGCTACTAAGGGCAAGAGAACGGCTCATACAACATCGTCGATCGTCAATGTACTGCTGTGCTGCAAGGCCGCTGCAGATGACAACCAAAGGGATCCTGCTATGAAAAGAAATAGCGCCCAGGCGACCACTCCTGATTGTTGGGCCGTATGGCGGACAACAGTCAGGTTGGTATCCCACCCTAGTTGGGCCAGCGAGGTCACCGGGTCTTTCCCCAATTTTCCTGAAATTGTAGTCATTTGTTTGTCTATACGTGTACATGACTCCTGCTGATTTTTATTTTTTTTTGTCTTAGGGTGTACTACAGTAACTAAGCTCACTGGAAAAACATTAGTCGTCCCTTTAAAAGAGCGCATTAGATGGTGTAGGATCGGTACCATGCTGTCATGTGATCCTCGACCACAAACGTAGCTCATGATGGTGAAGTGGTGTATATGTGCCAGTCAATTGTATGTAGTTGGCGTGTAACATGGGTTGATGTCGAGATATGAAGAATGGCAGAAAGGAGCTAACGTGTTTCGACGAGCTCATGATCCGACCGTGAACGAAGTTGCCTGGTTTGTTGGTTTATTACCACAGATAGCCCAGTGTATCAACAAGAAACGGTATATCATTCACTGCCAACTAATACTTCTTCAATGATCGTAGAAAGGTTCCCGGAAAGGGACGAGGAACGAGAATAACACCTTGTCGGTGGCAATCGGTTTCAAACATAGCAGTACTTGCTACTTATATTGACGGTCTATGTCAACCAATTTCCGAGAGAAAATTACGAAGGCAGCTGCATGCAACGGATTTATGTACCTCACAAAGCGGTACGTCTTTTATAGGCGAAACAACACAGAAACTGGACAGTAACTGACTGAAAGCATGTAGAAAGATCCGACGAGTCACGATTTCGCCTCTTCTCCTCTTGAAAAGAGGCGTGTGCTTCGCAGTGTGTGAATGGTGTGATTCTGGGAGAAAATGATAGTGTGTATGTTTTTGCGGTGTTTTTCGTGTCATGAGACGGGCTCCCTTATTCAGGTTACCGTGAACATGAACTAGGATGTCTATTTCAACATCCTCGGTTACCAAGTGTTGGGCATTCTTTTGCGTCTTCATGATGAGGATGCTGTAGACACACTCGTCTTCCAAGGTGGTAACAACGTATTCACAGAGATGCACACATATGTTCCTGGTTGTTGAGCATTCTTCAACAACTTCATGACGGGGATGTTGTAGACACACTCGTCTTCCAAGGTTGTAATAACCGTATTCACCACATCACACTTCGGCTGGCCCCTAAATCACCCGATCTCAATCTCATATGGAATGTCTGGGATTATTTAGAACTTCTTCTTCTTCAGCCACTCTACGGCTAGGCGTAGGACCTATTTCGGTCTCGCCATCACATCCTCGATCTTCCCACACTTCTCTTGGCCCATGATTTACAATCCGTTGCTATAGCCATCGGTTTGATTTGCAGCTCCTTGTATTGGCCGTGTTTTCAGTTAAAATTGTTGGATGTGAGGTCCGCCAGTTATGTAAAACACCGTTTCTCTCAGTAACCAAAGATGTTTCGGCACCACTGTGCCATTATCAGTGGGTTTTCGTTTCGTTTTTATTTATTCTGCAAAAGATGTTGATGAGAATTCTCATCTACATCTTTTGGTTGTAGATGACAAGCTACCTGTAGTAATTAACACACAAGTGATCCAGAAAATTCATCCATACCAAATGTAAAGGTATTTACAAAAAGAAACGATCTGTTGTTTGAACTAAAAATGCACATAATTTTATAACCATTTAACAAAAATGTTCACATTGCAGAATAAATAAAAACGAAAACCCACTGATGATGGCACAGTGGTGCCAAAACATGTTTGAGTACTGAGAAAAATGGTGTTTCGCGTAAAAGCGGTACTCACATCCAACAATCCGTTGCTAGTTTAGGAAGTTTTCGTGGTGACATATGAAGTATGTGTTTTTGCCGTTTTTTCTTCTTGTACTGGATTGCCTTTTGGATTATTGAAGTCTTAATTCTTCCTTTATTATTAGTCTATATTTTTTTCTTTTCTAAAGCAGCCTTCCACAGATCTTAAAAATTTCATTTCTGCTGCTTATAGTTACCGAAAATCTTTCTTTCTCAGCGTCCAACTTTCTGCGACATATAATAAAGTACGGATTGCTATGACTACATAAAATTTCACTTGTGTCTCAATGCTTGTCTCAATACGCTGGTAAGTATTAGTATTTTTCCTGTTTTCCTTATGTTTTTCCTTATGTTGATCAAATGGCATGTAACATCCTAAATGCATGAAATGGGCTACCTGTTCTATCGGATTATTGTTAAGGGCTATTTCTCTTCGTACTGGATTACTTCCTAAATAGACCATGGCTCTACTTTTATTTACAGATATAGTCAGACTGCAGCTTGTACTTATCTCATTTAGTTTATGTAGTGCCAATTGTAACGAATCTTCACTGTCTTCTATGATAACTTGATCATTCGCGAATAACATAGCGTAAATATGTTCATTCCTCCCAATAGTAATGCCTGATATTCTATTTCTCTTCCAATCGCTGATAATATCATCTACAAGATAATTAATCATGTTGGTGACAAGCTACATTCTTATTTTACTTCTTGATCTGTTTCTACACTCCTGGAAATGGAAAAAAGAACACATTGACACCGGTGTGTCAGACCCACCATACTTGCTCCGGACACTGCGAGAGGGCTGTACAAGCAATGATCACACGCACGGCACAGCGGACACACCAGGAACCGCGGTGTTGGCCGTCGAATGGCGCTAGCTGCGCAGCATTTGTACACCGCCGCCGTCAGTGTCAGCCAGTTTGCCGTGGCATACGGAGCTCCATCGCAGTCTTTAACACTGGTAGCATGCCGCGACAGCGTGGACGTGAACCGTATGTGCAGTTGACGGACTTTGAGCGAGGGCGTATAGTGGGCATGCGGGAGGCCGGGTGGACGTACCGCCGAATTGCTCAACACTTGGGGCGTGAGGTCTCCACAGTACATCGATGTTGTCGCCAGTGGTCGGCGGAAGGTGCACGTGCCCGTCGACCTGGGACCGGACCGCAGCGACGCACGGATGCACGCCAAGACCGTAGGATCCTACGCAGTGCCGTAGGGGACCGCACCGCCACTTCCCAGCAAATTAGGGACACTGTTGCTCCTGGGGTATCGGCGAGGACCATTCGCAACCGTCTCCATGAAGCTGGGCTACGGTCCCGCACACCGTTAGGCCGTCTTCCGCTCACACCCCAACATCGTGCAGCCCGCCTCCAGTGGTGTCGCGACAGGCGTGAATGGAGGGACGAATGGAGACGTGTCGTCTTCAGCGATGAGAGTCGCTTCTGCCTTGGTGCCAATGATGGTCGTATGCGTGTTTGGCGCCGTGCAGGTGAGCGCCACAATGAGGACTGCACACGACCGAGGCACACAGGGCCAACACCCGGCATCATGGTGTGGGGAGCGATCTCCTACACTGGCCGTACACCAAAGGTGATCGTCGAGGGGACACTGAATAGTGCACGGTACATCCAAACCGTCATCGAACCCATCGTTCTACCATTCCTAGACCGGCAAGGGAACTTGCTGTTCCAACAGGACAATGCACGTCCGCATGTATCCCGTGCCACCCAACGTGCTCTAGAAGGTGTAAGTCAACTACCCTGGCCAGCAAGATCTCCGGATCTGTCCCCCATTGAGCATGTTTGGGACTGGATGAAGCGTCGTCTCACGCGGTCTGCACGTCCAGCACGAACGCTGGTCCAACTGAGGCGCCAGGTGGAAATGGCATGGCAAGCCGTTCCACAGGACTACATCCAGCATCTCTACGATCGTCTCCATGGGAGAATAGCAGCCTGCATTGCTGCGAAAGGTGGATATACACTGTACTAGTGCCGACATTGTGCATGCTCTGTTGCCTGTGTCTATGTGCCTGTGGTTCTGTCAGTGTGATCATGTGATGTATCTGACCCCAGGAATGTGTCAATAAAGTTTCCCCTTCCTGGGACAATGAATTCACGGTGTTCTTATTTCAATTTCCAGGAGTGTATTTCACGTGTTATCGCTTTACTCGTGTCAGTTCTAATTCTAGTGTTCACTTACAGGCTTTTTCGACTTGGACCAGATATTTAGGGATTTCTCTTTGTTCCAGTACTGCCCTTAGCTTGTCCCTGTGAGTTCTATCTAATGTTTTTCAAATTCACCACAAATGCTAGGTGAGTTTTCAGATTAAATTCCTGCGTCTCTTGATTTATTTCTTTTACTGTGGAAACACCGTCTATGCATGATTTTCCCTTTGGGAAACCTACTTGTTCCTCCATCAAAATTACATCCGAGGTATTTCACTGTCTGTTGTTTATTATATTGCTGTACATTTTGTAAACAATGTTCAGGATACTTATGCCCCTGTAGTTAGATGCATTACTTCTGTGGCCTTTCCTATGCACTGAAATTACCTTCGCTATGTTCCTTTCCCCCGGTGTATCATATTTTATCCAGCACATGTTAAAGCACATGTAGCATCCCCACCTCTAAGAGAATTCCTCCGTGTTTAATCAGTTCCCTATTTCCAGAATGAGATTTTCAGTCCACAACGGAGTTTGCGCTGATAGAACACTTCTGGCCAATTAAAACTGTGTACTAGAACAGACTCGAACTCGGGACATTTACCTTTCATAGGTAATTGGTCTACCGACTGAGCTACCCAAGCACGACTCTAAACTCCTCACAGCTGTACTTCAGCCAGGACCTCATCTCCTACATTCCAAACTTCACAAAAACTCTCCTACGGAACTTGCAAAACTAGCATTCCTGGAAGAAAGGATACTGCAGAGACATGGCTCAGCTATAGCCTGGGGGATGATTCAAGAGTTATATTCCACTCTACAACGGATTGTGAGCTTGATACGAAACTTCCTTGCAAATTAAGACTTGTGTCGGACCGAGTCTGTCTGGTCCCTTCAACCCCTACAAACCAACCAATCGGGCCGAGACTCGAACTCGGAATCTTTGTCTTTCATGGGCAAGTGCTGTACCACACTTGCCTGCGATAGACAAACGTCCTGAGTCTCAGTCCGGCACACGGCTTCAATTTGCCATGGACTTTCAGTTCGGTATTTATTCCTTCTAGTCCTTATGATTTTCGGTTTTCCATTTTTTTTAAAACTGTCTTCAATTCCGTCAGTTCAGTACAGTCTATCCCTTAGGTGTTCTTATTGTTCTTTTTTATCTGATTCTTTGATTTCTGGATTGCACAATAGTTCTTTATAAATTGTAATCCAGTCAGATGTTTGTATTTCCTTTAGATTTACGGTGTCTCCTCCTCATTGCTGAGGCGTTTCATTAATTTACATGCTATTTCTCATATACCACAGATGTCATATTCACCTCTGGTTATAAACGCGTCCCACGATGTAGTGTGTGCTGATCTTACAATCGCTTTTGCTTCATTTCTTTTCCGATTACATTGCTCTTTAGCTTCTAATAATTTCTTTTGCATCTCGTTTACGGCTTTTGTATCTGTTCGTTATTTAGAACGATGGGTGATAAGATGCGATTAACGTGCCCGCAATTTTGGTAGCTGTACATAATAAATGACTGACTTGAACTGGTACTACTTAGCTGGAGAAACTTATGGACTCTGCTCTCGAGGCAGCTGCCAATGCTAGTGGCAGTGTTACACAATGTTTGCGTGAAGATCTTTCGTCCACTGTGCTTATTTGTTTGTCAGCCTTCAGACTATCTGTACAGCAGTGTACGGACGCTGACCGTCGTGTCGTTGTTTGCCACAGTCGTAGCGAGACCCTGGCCGCACCTCGCGGGGTGTCGCGGCTGCTGCTGGTGGAGACCTCTACAGGTCGCCTGTCGCGGTGGGCACCGCACCCCTGCCACGGACGGCTGGAGCCGGCGCCGACCCACACTGCCCAGCTGGACATGCGGGGCTGCCCTCTGGTCGCCTCTACGTTCGTCTGGCCGCCCTACACGCTGCCGGCACACCATCCGCGTCAGTACACACACACACACACACACACAACAACCGCGTCAGTACACACACACACACGCGCGCGCACACACACACACACACACACACACACACACACACACACACGCACACACACACACACATATACACAAATGCACACACACTCACGCACGCACACACACTACACTACACTCTTCAAATCCATTCTCTGATAAAAGCAGTTCATCGCCTAGTAGGATTTTCCAGCCGATAGATTAGATCATCTATCTATACAATCCAATTTATGCTGTGTGACGGAGCTTATTTACAGGGTCCGGTCACATTAATGTGACCAGCGCCTATGTTCGACATCAACGTCCAATAACCACTCACAGGCGGCAGGTGCAAGCACAAATAGTGGAACGTATAAAGAGCGCGTCGTGGGAGGGCGCGGAACAGTGCGGCAAGCAGGAACAAAATAAAATGCAACAACTGTACCGGTGGGCACTTCGCCAGGAAACGTAATTCCGAAGTTAAAACCTTAATAATGCAAATTGTGCAGAAAATCATCATTCTGCTAATATTAAATGTCCCAAATACCCAAAGGAGCCGGCAAGCGCCGAAACAACGGATAATTGTGTGGATAATTGTGTGGATCTTCCGACAATGCCTGATCTTGAATCAAAACCAGAAGCAGTTCTTCCAAACAACAGTCTTCATTAACATAATTCCAGAAAAGAAGGAAAAAGGGGTTAATGCAGTGGATCAAGTGGCCACACCATTCTTCAAGCGAAAAGTTATCATTGTTCAAGCAGGAACTGCAAACACCTTCTTTATTAGTAATGCAAAATCAGAAAATAACCAATATTCCTTTCTACATTATGGCCTGCACAACACTGAAGAAGAAGTGTCTAATAATTGCATCTGTTAAAGCAAATGGTCACCGTACAAAACAACCTGTACTCAAGTACGTAATTGACAAAGAAAATATCGAAATCTTCGGAGTTAGAGAAACAAGAGCTGGTGAATTTCCAGTTCAATTAAAGGATTATATATGTTATCGCTATAATGCACAAAATTACACAGGAGGAGTGGCCATAAATCATGATAGAGCTATATCTGCTACAAGAATTATACCTCTCTAACGACATGAAGATGTTCAAATAACAATACTGCAAAAATATACTGAAGACCAGTCACATATACATTCCTGGAAATTGAAATAAGAACACCGTGAATTCATTGTCCCAGGAAGGGGAAACTTTATTGACACATTCCTGGGGTCAGATACATCACATGATCACACTGACAGAACCACAGGCACATAGACACAGGCAACAGAGCATGCACAATGTCGGCACTAGTACAGTGTATATCCACCTTTCGCAGCAATGCAGGCTGCTATTCTCCCATGGAGACGATCGTAGAGATGCTGGATGTAGTCCTGTGGAACGGCTTGCCATGCCATTTCCACCTGGCGCCTCAGTTGGACCAGCGTTCGTGCTGGACGTGCAGACCGCGTGAGACGACGCTTCATCCAGTCCCAAACATGCTCAATGGGGGACAGATCCGGAGATCTTGCTGGCCAGGGTAGTTGACTTACACCTTCTAGAGCACGTTGGGTGGCACGGGATACATGCGGACGTGCATTGTCCTGTTGCAACAGCAAGTTCCCTTGCCGGTCTAGGAATGGTAGAACGATGGGTTCGATGACGGTTTGGATGTACCGTGCACTATTCAGTGTCCCATCGACGATCACCAGTGGTGTACGGCCAGTGTAGGAGATCGCTCCCCACACCATGATGCCGGGTGTTGGCTCTGTGTGCCTCCGTCGTATGCAGTCCTGATTGTGGCGCTCACCTGCACGGCGCCAAACACGCATACGACCATCATTGGCACCAAGGCAGAAGCGACTCTCATCGCTGAAGACGACACGTCTCCATTCGTCCCTCCATTCACGCCTGTCGCGACACCACTGGAGGCGGGCTGCACGATGTTGGGGTGTGAGCGGAAGACGGCCTAACGGTGTGCGGGACCGTAGCCCAGCTTCATGGAGACGGTTGCGAATGGTCCTCGCCGATACCCCAGGAGCAACAGTGTCCCTAATTTGCTGGGAAGTGGCGGTGCGGTCCCCTACGGCACTGCGTAGGATCCTACGGTCTTGGCGTGCATCCGTGCGTCGCTGCGGTCCGGTCCCAGGTCGACGGGCACGTGCACCTTCCGCCGACCACTGGCGACAACATCGATGTACTGTGGAGACCTCACGCCCCAAGTGTTGAGCAACTCGGCGGTACGTCCACCCGGCCTCCCGCATGCCCACTATACGCCCTCGCTCAAAGTCCGTCAACTGCACATACGGTTCACGTCCACGCTGTCGCGGCATGCTACCAGTGTTAAAGACTGCGATGGAGCTCCGTATGCCACGGCAAACTGGCTGACACTGACGGCGGCGGTGCACAAATGCTGCGCAGCTAGCGCCATTCGACGGCCAACACCGCGGTTCCTGGTGTGTCCGCTGTGCCGTGTGTGTGATCATTGCTTGTACAGCCCTCTCGCAGTGTCCGGAGCAAGTATGGTGGGTCTGACACACCGGTGTCAATGTTTTCTATTTTCCATTTCCAGGAGTGTATATCAGGCCATGATATACAATCCTACAATAGATACAACAAATACAGAATCTGTCAATTGTTCAGTATCCTTAGGACCCTTGATTATAATGGGTGACTCCAATGCCTATTCTGTTTTATTTGGTGACACAGCTACAAACCGTAATGGTCGTATACTCGAATAACATATTCATAATAATAATTTAACAAGATCTGATAACGATCGACCAACCTAAATAGGACCTACCTGATCATATGATAAGTTTACATTGCATTAAAAATCAATGTAGTGAAAGATGGGTGGGTGATGGTGTCGGGAGTGATAATCTACCACTTTTTTCCGTACATCTCTAATAAAAGTCAATGGCCAAAATTTACGACAGCTATAACCTCAGAAAATTATCCAAGGCATATGCAATTTGCATACATAAAAATTCAGCCAAATGATTAAGGCATCCATACAGGAACTTCAAGGTACAATCAACAGAGAACATACAAATGATTTTAATGGAAAATTGTTGACATCATAAATAAAGCCGTAATTGGGTGCACTCCTAAAATCCAAATCATACCAGAACGCCAAACGACTCCCCACCATATACTGAATAATATAAAAATCAAGAGAAAAATGTATAAACTTTTCAAACAAACTACAAACCCAGTATGCAAAACAGAATCGTACAGATTGAATAATTTGGTAATAAACCAATTAAAACAATTTAGAGCCCAAAATGGGTCCACATAATCAGAAAACTGGATCATAAAAATGCAGCATCTTCAAAAATATATTCCCTTTGATCCATCAGGGGAGAAATGTAACAAAAAATAAAACTAAAATCTTCAGAGAGATTCTGGATAACGTTCATTAATTTCGAAGTGATGATACTTTCAACCTAGATCGTGAAGGACGAGTAAGCGAAGAACTCCAAGATCTACTGAATGCCGACCAGCACTTGGATGAATAAAAAGTAAAACACGCTATTAACCAAGGAAAAAATAATTCGCCAGGCCCAAGAAAGATACCAAAACTAGCGCCAGAGCCTCTATTTATGTCATTACAAAATTTGTTGAGAATGGTTCGTAAGCAACAAAAGATACTGCACCAATGGAAGCTGACCATGATGATAATGATGTAAAACCATAAAGACTTCCAAATGATCCCTTGTCATCCAGACCGATAACATTACTACCTGTGATCAGTAAGACTTTTGCTGCTATATTAGGTAACAGGATACAAAAGTTCGTGGTTCATAAACAACCCGCCCCACCTATACAAGTAGATTTTGGTTAGCAAGGAACATGACACAAGCACTAAATGTTGAAAATTGAGCCTTAGCTCTACTGTTGGATATCGAACGTGCGTTTCATAAAGTTTGGCATTCGGAACGATTACAAAACAAAACTTGACTTAACGGCTAAATTGGTAAAACTGATAGCAAGTTCAGTTGATATTATACAAGTTCGGTTACCATAAACGACAGCAAATCAACACCATTTTATCCAATCTCTGGAGCAATATAGTCGCCTATTCTTTATACGTTATACATATCAAGTATGTCTCTGCTAATCAATTGGAATGAAGACTTAGGCCTTTACACAGATGATACGGCTTACTGGCGTCATGCATCCACAACTCAAAGCTTACATAGATTGGCAACACATATCATTTTACTGAAATCGTGGCTTGCCAAATAGAAGATACGCCCGAATGCTCAGAAAAGCCAACTCATAATATTTCATCATAAATATTTGACAAATTACAATCTGCGAAAGGTAGAATATTTCACATTAACATTATGGGGAAACAAATCATACCCAGGAAATCTGTGAAATATCTTGGAATCACCTACAATGCGACAATGGCATAAAGGCAAGCAATCAATGAATTAATCATGCGAGCAAATAAAAGACTAAATTTACTAACATTAATAAAAGGAAAATTCCATGAAACATCTTCACCTACGCTCTTATATGCGTATTGTTCATTTATAAGACCGATAACAGAATATGTAGCGTCAACACGAACGGCAGCTTCAGTACAGACGCCAAAACTTTTCAACACTGAGAGAAGGATTTTAAGAAAAGCATCAAGATCGAATCCTAGCACCATAACGGGACGACTTTATAATAGTACCAATGTACAGCCACTCGAATAACGTTTCATTAAATTATTACTGGGCTATCAAGTTTGACAACAGAAACCAAAACAACAGAATTTCTAAAGCAGACACCATTTAAATGTAACTTTCCACAATGTAAAGACCCACATCGTCCAAGTATAGTTGCTGAAACCTTACAAACATTCAACCAACAGGAAAGTAATATACGCGCCAATGTACAAGAAAATGATGTTTTACTGCATCCTAAAAAACACAATCAAGAAGAAGAGTGATTTGACTTACGCGAACCCTTACAGAGAATTTATTTAGGGAGGTGTTTCCTCGGCACTTAGGACGACTTAGGGTTTGTAAGTTCCTCCTTCGTCCAACCAAAGTGCTGTAACCGCAACCGGAACGGTCGCGGAGTGACCGAGAAAGCGCGACCGGACCAAACGGAGAGCGGCCCGCGAACGAACGCAAAGGACGGACACGAAACAACAACGGACGATCGAGGGAGACCTTCCGACGATAACACGCAAGAAGCAATAGGGTGACAGAGAGAACCAAACGAATCGAAGACGTCCGCTAGTAATGAAAACAAAGAACGGTAAAGGCGCTGTCTGTTGTCGAGGCGCCGGCCGGGGTGGCCGTGCGGTTCTAGCGCTGCAGTCCGGAACCGCGGGGCTGCTACGGTCGCAGGTTCGAATCCTGCCTCGGGCATGGATGTGTGTGATGTCCTTAGGTTAGTTAGGCTTAAGTAGTTCTAAGTTCTAGGGGACTGATGACCTAAGATGTTAAGTCCCACAGTGCTCAGAGCCATTTGAACCATTTTTTTTGTTGTCGAGGCGATGTGTCAATACGCACCCAACAATAAGACTCACTGGCTGAGCGAGAGACAGGTGCTTGAATACACGATCGGAGGGGCCGGTATTGGCCGCTGGAACCACGTGTTCCACTGTGGCGCCTTCACACTAAACGTGGGCCAGGAGGAGCACGCCGCCACGGCTTACGGCGCAGTGGTGCAGAGACCTCTATGGGTCTTCGACGTCCATGACGTCTGGCGCGGATTCAAATTCCGTGGCGCGCCGTACCAGACAAAGAGATAAAATGTATTAATAATAAAATAAGAGGCCAAATCTCAAAAATTAATAAATAAACAGGGTCTCCACAGTATAAAGACATACTTTGGACTAAATGAACCCATCAGTCTGTTCGGAAATGGCTCTAATGCGGAAACGGAGCGTTTTATCTGACGTCCAAAAGGGAGTGGCTTTCGGGCCAAGGCTGCAAGCATTTCCGAAAAGGCTATTTTTGTAACCTGTTCGCATGGCGCGGTAGCTAAACTATACCGTACATGGCAAAAGGACCCCATCGAAAACAGGAGCCGAGGCAATTGTGGTGCATCAAGGGCGATAGGTGACAGGGTGAACGACGGCTGAGGAGATATTTACGAGTATACAGATATGCAACTGTTGAGCAACCCACTACCCTGATCAAGGGGCTGTAAATAGTGTCTTCTCAACGACCGTTCAGCGAACGTTGCTGTGTATGCGTCTCCGCAGTCGGAGCCAGGTTCACGCAGCCATGCTGACTGCTGTACATCGGCGACGAAGGCTGCAATTTGCACTCCAATACTGAGACGTGACAGGTGGCCTTTTCAGATGAATGGCGTCTTATGCTCCATCACACACATGGCCGTTGGCGTGTGCGGCGTGAAGCGTCTAAAAGCAAACACTCTGCAACAATCGTCAAGATGGTCCAGACCGGAGGAGAGAGCTTCATAGTCTGTTTTAAAGGCATTCCGTGGGTGATCTCGTCACTTTCGGAGGCACAATGGATCAACGAAGAATGCATCTATCCTTGGGGTCCATGTCCAAACCTGCATGCAATTTGTTCCTCCTCAGCACCATCAGGACTATGCAACATGTAACATGGTTCGAAGAGCACCATGGTGAGTTTTCCATACTTCCCTGACCACCCCAGATTTAAACCAATCGAGAATCTGTGGGACCACCTAGGTCGGACGGATCCTCATGCGACAAACATAACGCAGCTGTCCACGGCTCAGGGGAGTCACCATGGCTCCGCATCCCTGTCTGTACCAATGACTCTCCTCCAGTACGTTTCGCTGCAGGCGGTGATTATTCAGGCTTTCGACAGCTGGTCACATTAATGTGACTGGATACCGTATGTACATTACTGGCCATTTAAATTGCTACACCAAGAAGAAATGCAGATGATAAACGGGTATTCATTGGACAAATATATTATACTAGAACTGACATGTGATTACATTTTCACGCAATTTGGGTGCATAGATCCTGAGAAATCAGTACCCAGAACAATCACCTCTCGCCGTAATAACGGCCTTGATACGCTTGAGCATTGAGTCAAACAGAGCTTGGATGGCGTGTACAGGTACAACTGCCCATACAGCTTCAACACGATACCATAGTTCATCAAGAGTAGTGACTGGCGTATTGTGACGAGCCAGTTGCTCGGCCACCATTGACCAAACGTTCTCAGTTGATGAGAGATCTGGAGAATGTGCTGGCCAGGGCAGCAGTCGAACATTTTCTGTATCCAGAAAGGCCCCTACAGGACCTGCAACATGCGGTCGTGCATTATCCTGCTGAAATGTAGGGTTTCGCAGGGATCGAATGAAGGGTAGAGCCACTGGTCGTAACATATCTGAAATGTAACGTCCACTGTTCAAAGTACCGTCAATGCGAACAAGAGGTGACCGAGGCGTGTAACCAATGGCACCCCATACCATAACGCTGGGTGATACGTCAGTATGGCAATGACGAATACATGCTTCCAATGTGCGTTCACCGGCAAACACGGATGCGACCATCATGACGCTCTAAAAAGAACCTGGATTCATGGGAAAAATGACGTTTTGCCATTCGTGCACCCAGGTTAGTCGTTGAGTACACCATCGCAGGCGCTCCTGTCTGTGATGCAGCGTCAAGGGTAACCGCAGCCATGGTCTCCGAGCTGATAGTCCATGCTGCTGCAGACGTCGTCGAACTGTTCGTGTAAATGGTTATTGTCTTGCAAACGTCCCAATCTGTTGACTCAGGGATCGAGACGTGGCTGCACGATCCATTACAGCCATGCGGATAAGATGCCTTTCATCTCGACTGCACCGTTGGGATCCAGCACGGCGTTCCGTATTACCCTCCTGAACCCACCGATTACATATTCTGCTAACAGTCATTGGATCTCGACCAACGCGAGCAGCAATGTCGCGATACGATAAACCGCAATCGCGGTAGGTTACAATCCGACCTTTATCAAAGTCGGAAACGTGATAGTACGCATTTCTCCTCCTCACACGAGGCATCACAACAACGTTTCACCAGGCAACGCCGGTCAACTGCTGTTAGTGTATGAGCAATCGGTTGGAAACTTTCCTCATGTCAGCACGTTGTAGGTGTCGCCACCGGCGCCAACCTTGTGTGAATGCTCTGAAAAGCTAATCATTTGCATATCATAGCATCTTCTTCCTGTCGGTTAAATTTCGCGTCTGTAGCACATCTTCGTGGTGTAGCAATTTTAATGGCCAGTAGTGTACTATCGCCACCTCATCCCTCTACCGGCTTCCCATTCCATTCGTACAAGGGGCCTTAAAGCAGGAAGTTACACATTAAGAACATTGTACAATAAGAGTGACGCATTGTCAGATAAGAGCACATGTTCCAGTTTTCCTGCAGAGACAGTTCTGCTGCTGTACCGACAGCGGGTGCATCACAGTGCGTGAGTGAAGTGGCGTGGCAACTGGACACGTACTCCAGAGTTGAAACACGCAGGACAGTGGATTTCGTAGGTGAAACGTCCAAACTGCACACGGATTCATCATGTGTGTGGACCAAATGCAATGTCGCGTCTAGCCATAGTGGAACGGTGTCAACAATTTGACCAAAGGCGCACAGACATGGATGGTAGGAAAGGAAGGCCACCAACATCAATCAAAGACGACTGTGTCCTGCAATCGAGAAACTGATTCGCATCAAGAGCAAATCTTCCAACGATTAGGACGGTCAGAGAGCGGTCCTCAAATGGCTGCCCGTCTCTAATGTCCCACTGACAGCACGATTATTAAACTCTAATCTTCCTTTCTTCTTCTGTCGAATGGTTTGTGACCGAGGAACTTACTTCTATCATCGAAGTACGGAACGATTGGGAGGACGTTCCGACATTTGTTTACAGAAACTTGGTGACTATGTTGAAAAACAGTGTCGTGAACATACATAACTTTGAGGTCTAGTGTAGCATTCAGTAAAATTTACTTAGCATGCCATAGTACTGTGTCATTTAAGTTTGAAGTCCACTCATAAAAGACGTGTGGGAAAAATGACTATCAGTAAGTGCCTGTATCATCTTCAGTTTCTCCCATTTCTACGTCGTCATTTCGTGATATGTATACAGAAGATACTGACACAGTGCCAGCATGTTATTGGAATGTACGTTCTCGGTGTTCCAACACTAAATCTCTCCGTGAAGCCACGCTGCGTCTCTTACAGCATCTGCCATTTGAGCATCTGCTTCACAGTCCGCACTCACTTTTATATCAGTGAATACCAGGGTTGTCCAGAAAGTAAGTTCCGATTGGTCGCTAAATGGAAACCACAGTGAAAATCAGAAACATTTTATTTGTAAGAGTTAGCTATACTTTCCAGATACTTCTCCACATAGTCGCCGCTCCGACTTAGACATTTGTCGGAGCGTTACACCAAATTTCCAACACCATCGTCATAGAAGGCAGCCGCCTGTGCTTTCCCATAATTCTCTACGCTGGTCTATAGGGCGTAGCCTGCACCCAAGTGTTGTCTTCGTATCCAGCGCTTCATGCGAACAGAGATGATACTCAGGACGACACAATTAAGACTGTGCTGTGGATGATCGAACACTTCCCATCGAAAAGGCTGCAGGAGCGTCTTCACTGCCCCTGCAGAGTGCGGCTGACAAGGAGCGCGTGGCAGTTGTGTTAGGTGGGCTGCATTCATTAAGGCGAAGCCTCTCAGCGGGTCCTCCGACTTGGCGGGAGACATCGTTGTTCTAGGCTCCTTACTCGCTCACAGTGCGTTCACAACTGAAAAGGTCGTCTTGATGCAATCGACGGTCATACTATAGACACTACCGAACACATCCATGCAAAGCTTCATTGGGCTTTCACTCTGGTGGACAACCCTCGTATAAACAAAATGCTGTCATATTACTTGCATATTAATACTCTTTGTAACGCATCATTTGTACCCCCTCTAAAAACAAACATCGTCCGAACAGGCCATGAAGGTTCACTCGTACTGATCAGCCACTGTATCATTCTGAGCCCATAGACATCACCGGATGCAGATACAGGGGGCATGTAGCGAGCATGCTGCTCTCCTGGCCGTTGTCAGTTTTCGTGGCCGGAGCCGCCACTTCTCAGTCAAGTAGCCCCTCAGTTGGCCCCACAAGGGCTGAGTGCACCCTGCTTGCCAAGAGCAGTCGGCAGGCCCAGACGGTGACCAATCCAAGTGCTAGCTTAACTTCGGTCACCCTACAGCAACCAATATTACCACTGCAGCTAGGCCATTGGCTTTTCTCGTTGCCTTTTCCCCGTTCCAACAAAAGTAATCCACAATTTGGTTTTAGTTTTACTTTACTGAAAAACAATGTTACCAGTTATCGTCAGATGTCTACAGTTCCTAAGATAAAGAAAAATTCGGTTTCAAAGGTATGACAACCGACTCGTCTCGGAACTTAACTTACGTCAAACGACCGCCTGAAACATTTCTTTTTATCGTCTCTCCCTATCGAATAACACTCATGTAGTTAACCAACGTACTGTGTGTTTTCGTAAAAGCTGACGATGAATGAGTTCATGACCGATAAAGTTGGCTTTACAGTAAAGTAAATGAAAATCAAATTGTGGCTGTTTGCTGCTCTATCAGAAAACAACGAAAGTTCTGGAATAATGTCAACATTTGACAAAACAAAATGATCACTTTTAGTTTTCGAAGAGCAACATGTTTTATTTCTGATATAGATTTCTGCTTCACTATTTAGTTTTTTACTCGGAATGGTTACAAAGTTACCCGGCGAGCTCGTTTTGACATTTTGCCAGTATCAAGGTTATTACTTAGCAAGAACGACGTGGTCAGTATTGCAGCTAGCAGCGTAAGTATCGGTTGTCTTTTTTATATTATAATCACGTTATTTCTGTGTACTTTTGCTCTGTGAAAAAGAATTCTACCGATATCACAAAAAGTAAAAGTATTTGTAAATAACGTGACTATACGTGAAAGAAAAGACAACCGATACTTACACTCCAAGATGCAATATGAACCACATCGTACCAAGACCTACACTTGATAACGGCAAAACGCCGAAAGGGATTCGTCGTCTAACTTTATAACCACTACGAGTAAATAACTGAATAGTGCAGCAGAAGTCTGTACCAAAAATAAAATATGGCGTTCTTCGACCTCGTCTGTGCTGCGGTTCAAATCTAAAAGAACTCCTGCTCTTGTTTTACGATTTCGTCTCTGGCATGTCAGAGACTAAATTGTAAATGTTCTGTAGTTTTTGATACAACCTTTACAACAGTTTTTCCAAAGTACACGCTCAGTTACATGGGAAGCATTTTTATTAAACATATTTCATACTAGAAGGATTTGACAAAACCTACTTAACAAATGAGACTCCTAGATGTAAAAGGGGGACTATTGAGGAAGTAGGTGATATTAAAAGATTATTTTTGCTTTTCTACGTCTTTTATTGAACTATCCTAATTGCAAAGGCTTTTCAGAGACCGCTACCGGTCACAAAATTTGTTGGCTTCTTGAATAATTTAATGACGCTACATGTTTCAAAGTACAAACTTCATCTTTACGCTACAATGGCAACATTTAACAAAAGTACACATGTATATTAAAGTTGTTGTGTATAGTTTTGTGAGCTGTGGTCATCGTGACCTAATGTGAGCAAATATTCACTTCGTTCATTGGTCTGCTCTTCACATTTAAAATAGTCAGTCACTTTGTTCATATGGAATGGATGTCTTCTTATGGTGTGTTCATTTACCTCTCTTGCTATTGCTCCTTGGACCTCATTAACCACTCTTCATAAGCTTGCAAAGCACACTTAAAACAAGTCGTCGCAACTACTCTACTGTGCAGTGGATGGCAGTCTAGACAACGCTTGTTTAGATTTCTCAATCGATGTTTCGATCCTGGTGTTATATCACTTTCAGTGACTTCTCCAAATCTTGCTGTTGCGTATTTGTATGTTGCTCAACAAGAAATATTACAACAAGACAGACAATGACAACTTGAGGTTAATAGCAACAGTGTAAAAATTATTTTAAAGAACTACAAAGATATTGTTTCTGGAACGCACACATATTCCTAATTCGTTACTATTTACTATTTCAGCACTATCGAAGTTGAAGAAATGTGAGTTCTCTAAAGCTCTAATTTCGTTCAGGATGTCGTTTTTTCACTTGTGGCCACGGATAAATATTTCAACTTCAACTTTAATATCTGTGTGTAACTCCTGTTAAATGTTCTTTTGTATTACCACTGTAGGCTGAAGAGGCTTGTACGTTGAAACATGTTGCTTCATTAAATAATTTAAGCAAAACAATAATATTCTGTGACTGGCTGCGGTCACTGAAAAATCTTTTCATATTTTTTTAAACAGCCACGGTCTATTAACAGTCAGTGTGGCTATAAATTATCCTCCCTGACACTGGCGCTGCTCCAGCTTACGCCTCCTCCTGTGTGGGCGACTCCAGGTAACGCTACAGATCCAGAGAGCGACCAGACGGCCCACTTCTTGCTGACGGATGGGTCCTTCTTCGAAGGAGGCCTGGAGGTGCGCCTCGCAGGAACTCTGGCAGTCCAGCTGAACGCAAAGCTGAGATACCGCGTGCGCATGCGCGACATGTGGCGCGGCGTTGTCGATGACGTCAGCAGACGCTCCGCGCATATCGGCTTCGCCGGCAAGTGGTTCGTTGTGATGCATCCCCATCTCAGCATCACCTGCACCGTGCCCTACCATCGCGGCAGCTTCTACTGGTGAGGGCCTCCACTGCAAATTCCCTTTCTATGCAGTTGATACATTTTTCAGAGGCCTTATGTTAACTAGGGTAGTATTTTAGTTTCAACACATAGTCCTGCAAAAAAGAAATCTCTTGATGAGTCTTACACAAGATGCATCTAAAATGTTTGGTGACGAGGCTGGCATCTCGATGGTAACCACTAACGGCTTCGTCAGTACTTCATTGCATTCAGGGTAACGGAACAGTAGCCAGTATTCAGTATCACTCGGATGAGCCAGAACTGTTTCTTGTAAAAAGCCGATGAGAACCACTAAACATTTACACGAAATAATCCTAGCATTAAGCATTCGACATCTCTCGCTCATCATCGTACATCTGAAGACACAATGTGCTAGGACGCTGAAACATTTTCCACTGCAAGTTTAGCGACACAGTAGCACTAGGGGGGCCGGAAAGTACTGGTTCTCTTTACGCTAAATTCAGATAAATTCTTAAAAGCTTTTATTTTTAATCAATGGTCTAATCACCCTTGCTATCAACAAACTTTTGCCATCCAGGGTGCAAATTTTCAATGGCGGATCGATGAAAATCAATTGGTTTTTGAGTAAAATGCCTCGAAATGGCATTTTAGACAGCATCCATGTTTTCACATTTTTTCCTACTTGGAAAATATTGTAGCGATCGGAATAAATGGAAATCCGATGGTGCATTAGCAGGTGAGTATGGTGGGTGAGGCAATGCCTCCCACCACAATACATTAATTTTTTCCAGGGTGCGGTCTTGCATAATCGTGTTGCAAATAAAGCCTTCTCTGTTGACAATCTCTGGGTACTTGTCGATTCAAAGATTGAGTTACTCAATCCAGTTGTTCCCAGTAAAAGTCTGCATTCACTGTTCGTGCAGGTTTCAGCACTTCAAAATGAACAATCCCTCGAACACTCCACGAAACGCACAAAAGAGCCTTTTTGTGGTATAAATCGTGGTGATTCATTCTGAGAGAGCCACTGCCATTTAGGGTTTGGAATACCATAGAGGACCCATTGTTCATCTCCAGTGATCGAGCGATCAAAAGACACTTCCGTATTGTGTCGCTGAAGCAATAAGTTGCGTGTAGTAAATCGCTTAGTTTCTTGGATGGTCGGCCAATATTGATTAAGAGTGCTTCACAGTTCCTCGATTGTTTGACACCAGTTTGCTTCCATTTCCGCCCCTACTATTTCATTGTCTAAAGTTGGTCGTCTTGATCGATACCAGTCGGGAAGATCAAAATTACAGGATTTGACTTTAGAAAACCACTTTGTCGCTTGCAAACGTCTAATGCACTTGGATAAACATCGTAAATGTTTTTGGTTCCAAGTGTTGTGTTATTACCCTTGCGAAGCTCCAAAAAAATAGGATGCCAGATATGTCCTCTTCTGGTATTTGGCTGGCCATTTCACCATAAATTGCAAAAAATATGCAATATTTAATTATTTTCAAATATGGAAGTTACTCTAGCCTTAAAATGTCTTTCGCCCTATTCTCCCGTACATAATGAGCTGACAAATGACAAACGATTATCTACATGTGCAGAAACGACATTATTTCCAAGCCCCCTAACAAATACAAAACCTTAACTACAAATCACAAGCAGGCATCTTAATTAAGGCTGCCTGCATTATAGACAAGCTTTATTAGCTTTATCACATTATGATGCAGTGACGCACTCAGAAATATTTTGCTGAAAGTTAACGCCAGCAACGATAGCCAACACTAAATCAAATCATATCGTTTAACAGTGCCATATTAAGCACGGATGTATTTCTGCAAATTGGGGTGATGTTCACTGAAAGTGGCTCATTTTCGTTACGGAATGTTATAATCGTACACCCTGTTTTTGTCTCGATAACTCAGAACGTGCTACATTTGGCTTACTGACGATCAACGGCATTTGACTAATGATTGTTACTGCTGCTCCTCGCCGTTGGTGGCCGGCGCACACAATTCAGAATATGAAACCATCAGACGAGGGGTGCCCCAGAGCTCTATTTTGGGTCCCTTGTTGTTCCTATTATATATTAATGACCTTCCATATGCAGTGTCACAAAATGCAAATTTTGTCTTATTTGCAGATGATACAAGTATTGGTACAAGAAACAGTACCCATGATCTCACAGAGCAATCAGCTAATGAAATATTGACAATTATCATTGGGTGGTTCACAGAAAATGGATTCTCACTGAATGTTGACAAGACCCAGTACGTACAGTTTAGTACCTCACAAAGAATACCTGACCTTATAAGTATAATTTATTCAAACAATTAAATTAAAGCCGTAGACAGTGTCAAATTTTTAGGGCTACAAATTGACCACAACCTAAATTGGAAAACTCACGCTCTAGATTTAACGGAACGCCTTAGTTCAGCTACATTTGAAGTACGCATGATAGCAGAAATAGGAGATTAAAAAATGAAGAAGTTAGTTTATTCGGCCTACTTCCATTCACTAATGAGTTATGGAATCATATTTTGGGAAAACTCCTCTCACAAAGAGAACATTTTCAAAATTCAGAAACAAATCATTAGAATTATATCTGGTGTCAGTCATAGATCGTCATGCAGAGACCACTTTAAAAAACTTGGTATTCTAACTACTACTTGTTAGTACATATACCCGTTGATGTCCTTTGTCATTTCCAACATTTTTACACGAAATAGTGCGATACATGATTATTGTTGTTGTGGTCTTCAGTCCTGAGACTGGTTTGATGCAGCTCTCCATGCTAATCTATCCTGTGCAAGCTTCTTCATCTCCCAGTATGTACTGCAGCCTACATCCTTCTGAATCTGCGTAGTGTATTCATCTCTTGGTCTCCCTCTACGATATTTACCCTCCACGCTGCCCTCCAATACTAAATTGGTGATCCCTTGATGCCTCAGAACATGTCCTACCAACCGATTCCTTCTTCTAGTCAAGTTGAGCCACAAACTCCTCTTCTCCTCAATCCTATTCAGTACCTCCTCATTAGTTATGTGATCTACCCAACTAATCTTCAGTATTCTTCTGTAGCACCACATTTCGAAAATTTCTATTTTCTTCTTGTCCAAACTATTTATCGTCCATGTTTCACTTCCATACATGGCTACACTCCATACAAATACTTTCAGAAACGACTTCCTGACACTTAAATCTATATTCGATGTTAACAAATTTCTCTTCTTCAGAAACGCTTTACTTCTCATTGCCAGTCTACATTTTATAACCTCTCTACTTCGACCATCATCAGTTACTTTGCTCCCCAAATAGCAAAACTCCTTTACTACTTTAAGTGTCTCATTTCCTAATCTAATTCCCTCAGCATCACCCGACTTAATTCGACTACATTCCATTATCCTCGTTTTGCTTTTGTTGATGTTCATCTTATATCTTCCTTTCAAGACACTGTAAATTCCGTCCAACTGCTCTTCCAATTCCTTTGCTGTCTCTGACAGAATTACAATGTCAACGGCGAACCTCAGAGTTTTTATTTCTTCTATATGGATTTTAATACCTACCCCGAATTTTTCTTTTTTTTCCTTTACTGCTTGCTCAATATACAGATTGAACAACATTGGGGAGAGGCTACAACCCTGTCTCACTCCCTTCCCAACCACTGCTTCCCTTTCATGTCCCTCGACTCTTCCAACTGCCATCTGGTTTCTGTACAAATTGTAAATAGCCTTTCGCTCCCTGTAATTAACCCCTGCCACCTTCAGAATTTGAAAGAGGGTATTCCAGTCAACATTGTCAAAAGCTTTCTCTAAGTCTACAAATGCTAGAAACGTAGGTTTGCCTTTTCTTAATCTAGCTTCTAAAATAAGTCGTAGGGTCGGTATTGCTTCACGTGTTCCCATATTTCTACGGAATCCAAACTGATCTTCCCCGAGGTCGGCTTGTACCAGTTTTTCCATTCGTCTGTAAGGAATTCGCGTTAGTATTTTGCAGCTGTGACTTATTAAACTGATAGTTCGGCAATTTTCACATCTGTCAACGCCTGCTTTCTTTGGGATTGGAATTATTATATTCTTCTTGAAGTCTGTGGGTATTTCGCCTGTCTCAGACATTTTGTCACCAGATGGTAGAGTTTTGTCAGGACTGGCTCTCCCAAGGCTGTCAGTAGTTCTAATGGAATGTTGCCTACTCCCGGGGCCTTGTTTCGACTTAGGTCTTTCAGCGCTCTATAAAACTCTTCACGCAGTATCATATCTCCCATTTCATCTTCATCTACATCCTCTTCCATTTCTATAACATTGCCTTCAAGTACATTGCCCTTGACTACACCCTCTATATACTCCTTCCACCTTTCTGCTTTCCCTTCTTTGCTTAGAACTGGGTTTCCATCATACAAGTAGTTCTCTTTTCTCCAAAGGTCTCTTTAATTTTCATGTAGGCAGTATCTATCTTACCCCTAGTGAGATAAACCTCTACATCCTTACATTTGTTCTCTAGCCATGCCTGCTTAGCCATTTTGCACTTCCTGTCGATCTCATTTTTGAGACTTTTTATTCCTTTTTGCCTACTTCATTTACTGCATTTTTATATTTTCTCCTTTCGTCAATTAAATTCAATAATTCTTCTGTCACCCAAGGATTTCTACTAACCCTCGTCTTTTTACCTACTTGATCCTCTGCTGCCTTCACTGCTTCATCCCTCAAGGCTACCCATTCTTCCTCTACTGTATTTCTTTCCCCCATTGTTGTCAATTGTTCCCTTATGCTCTCCCAGAAACTCTGTGCAACCTCTGGTTTAGTCAGTTTATCCAGGTCCCATCTTCTTAAATTCCCACCTATTTGCAGTTTCTTCAGTTTGAATCTACAGTTCATAACCAATAGATTGTGGTCAGAGTCCACATCTGCCCCTGGAAATGTCTTACAATTTAAAACCTGGTTCCTAAATCTCCGTCTTACCATTATATAATCTATCTGAAACCTGTCAGCCGGCCGAAGTGGCCGTGCGGTTCTAGGCGCTGCAGTCTGGAACAACGAGACCGCTACGGTCGCAGGTTCGAATCCTGCCTCGGTCATGGATGTGTGTGATGTCCTTAGGTTAGTTAGGTTTAACTAGTTCTACGTTCTAGGAGACTAATGACCTCAGAAGTTGAGTCCCATAGTGCTCAGAGCCATTTGAACCATTTGAAACCTGTCAGTATCGCCAGGCTTCTTCCATGTATACAACCTTCTTTTATAATTCTTGTACCAAGTGTTAGCTATGATTAAGTTGTGCTCTGTGCAAAATTCCACCAGACGGCTTCCTCTTTCATTTCTTACCCCCAATCCATACTCACCTACTACATTTCCTTTTCTTCCTTTTCCTACTCTCGAATTCCAGTCAACCATGACTATTAAATTTTCGTCTCCCTTCAGTATCTGAATAATTTCTTTTATCTCATCATACATTTCTTCAGTTTCTTCGTCATCTGCAGAGCTAGTTGGCATATAGACTTGTACTACTGTCGTAGGCGTGGGCTTCGTATCTATCTTGGCCACAACAATGCGTTCGCTGTGCTGTTTGTAATAGCTTACCCGCATTCCTATTGCTTTATTCATTATTAAACCTACTCCTGCATTACCCCTATTTGATTTTGTATTTATAACCCTGTATTCACCTGACCAAAAGTCTTGTTCCTCCTGCCACCGAACTACACTAATTCCCACTATATCCAACTTTAACTTATCCATTTCCCTTTTTGAATTTTCTAACCTACCTGCCCGATTAAGGATCTGACATTCCACGCTCCGATCCGTAGAACGCCCGTATTCTTTCTCCTGATAATAATATAATGATTATAATACCAGAACAAAAAGCAGTCTGTGTGAGGACTATAGAAGCTTAACATTAGTACAAAAAGGAGTCCAGTACATGGGTATTCATATATTCAGTATCTCACCAGAGCCTATCAAAGGTCTTGTAAGTGATAAAGATCGGTTTCAGAGTGTATTAAAGAACTTCCTGTTGTCCAACTCCTCCTACTCTATCGGTGAATATCTTCACAAGTATTATAGCTCATAACTCTGTCTGCATTAGAATTGTACGATATCTATGTATCTGAGTAAAAAGAAAAAAGAAAAAAAACCTTTGACTCTTTCCACATCGCAGAGACCCCTCTCCAAGGGATCCATAGAAAACGATAAATGTAATGTAATGTACAGTACGCCAAGCTGCTGTGACGCTCGATGCTGCTCACCTCTTGGAGGTTCCTGAACACAGCAAAATAAGCATTCAAGTTAAACTCATTCCGTACATTTAGCAGTAATCTCGGTTTCTGTACGTAAATTTCCATTTCTTCCAGCACGTTCAGTTATTGTCCTTTTGGTGCCTTAAGCAACACTTCCATATTATCGTTTATATTTCCTGCCACATGTTTTTCTTTATCAAAGTGTGTACCGAGTTTGCTCTTATTTTATCTATATATATGCTCTCTAAAACGAGTCTTGAAAGTCCTTCAGGTCTGACCAGTCTTGGCAGCTGATGTAGACAGCAGATGCTAAACAATTATTGCTGTTGTTGCCATCTTTGTGGCGTAGCCTAGAACCAGTGCCACGTTTTGTTTGTAATTCAGTTTTTACTTTCGTTTTCCTAAAGGCTAGTGCAATTTTGTCGGAGTATACAGCATTGTATGACATTGCATCAAACTTCCTCATCTCTGTATATATTGTCTCCTTCCTGTCACACATTTTTGACTGTAGTCTGTTATAAAGTTTCATTACATCACAGTAATTGCACAGAAAACGGCAACTGGGATTATTGCCGGCCGCGGTGGTCTCGCGGTTGAGGCGCTCAGTCCGGAACCGCGTGACTGCTACGGTCGCAGGTTCGAATCCTGCCTCGGGCATGGATGTGTGCGATGTCCTTAGGTTAGTTAGGTTTAAGTAGTTCTAAGTTATAGGGGACTGATGACCACAGAAGTTAAGTCCCATAGTGCTCAGAGCCATTTGAACCATTTGAACTGGGATTATTACTAATAAACAAAATGAGTATAATGTGAATGTTTATTTTGATGTATGCACGAACCTATTACGAGGGTTGAATGACAAGCAATGCCTCCGCCTTCATTAATTGGATTTGGATGGGAATATTTTAATAAATCAAATGCAGAAATAATCCTTAGAATGTGGTCTTTAATTACCAATATTCACTCTTCCACATAATCACCAGTCAATTGGATACATTTCTGCCAACGATGAACAACTTTTCTGAGGCTGTCACAGAAGAAGTCGACTCTGTTCCTGCAACCACAGTCTCACAGTTCTCTCAACGTCTTCATCAGACGCATAATGATGTCCCCGCGGATCAGAATGGAGAAAGGCTTCACCTTCATTCTCGTAACGCGAGAGGTGTTACTGGCAAATTTCAAGTCCTTGCCCTTTCATTTCACGAGTCACATCTGGGGTACCCATCGTGCACAGATCTTCCGATAGCCAAGCAAAGCGTTAATGTGACCCACACGTTCATGTGAAATCCCGATTGTGCTTGCAATATCTCTCTGAGTGGGACGACGATCGTCCTGAATCAATCTGTTAACATTTTCCCTGTGAAACTCGGTGGTTGCTGTCACAGGGCGTCCAACTCTTTGTCATGCATCTTTAAACTTACTAGCCCAACGACGCACAGTACTCACATCAACACGATCACCAGAAACTGCTTTATTCTCTGATGAATCTCCTTTGGGGTGTCACCTTCTGCTGTCAAGAATTCAATGACTGTACGTTGATTAAATCACGTAGACCTACCGTCTGCGCGGGCTTCCATACTTTACACTGTAACAACACAACCGTTGAATGCTAAGACTTCTCGCCAGCTGGAGCTGTAGAGAAGAGGTTGCCAACTGTTGAATTACCGAGGTGGAGACATTACTTTTCAATCAACCCTGGTAACTCAGGGGCAGCCAAGATTTTGGCTCGCGGGCCATGCACGGGCACGAATGCCGATATGCTCAGCATTGCATCACATTTCCCCCACTGCCAGGGCCACGCTGTCTGAGCGCGAGAATGGGGAAAAAGGGAAAACTGCGAACGCGCCGCATTTAAATGGCAGGGCTGTCGCACAGCGTACTACTTGGTGTTATATTTCACATTTATCAACAACATAGGTTACAAATAATAATTTTCAGTATTATTTCATTATTTTTGGGGCGCTGGAGATAAAATATAGTATTTTTCTAGTGCAAACTTAGCTTCGAGACAGATGCAGACAGTTTCAGTTCACAGAGTTTGGCTCTCAAGTTGCCATGTAATCGTGACTTATTTAGATTCATAATCGGAAGAAGATCTTTCACGCAAATATGTCAATCAAAATATTGTAGCACTATTGCAAGCTTGTTATGGAGATTTGGAAACTCTATCTCAGGAAAGCAATATACTTTTAGACGTCCTCGGCAGTGCTAACGTAAAAACATTTGTCATTAAAACTGGAATTACCTTGCAGGTCAGTCAGTTACATATGCACATTCACAGGACACTTTCAACTGAAACGGAAAACGGTCTCGAAAACAGATATAAGGTTGACTTAGTCCTCAGAATCTATATAAAACTATACTTGTAATTACACTCCTGGAAAATGAAATAAGAACACCGTGAATTCATTGTCCCAGGAAGGGGAAACTTTATTGACACATTCCTGGGGTCAGATACATCACATGATCACACTGACAGAACCACAGGCACATAGACACAAGCAACAGAGCATGCACAATGTCGGCACTAGTACAGTGTATATCCACGTTTCGCAGCAATGCAGGCTGCTATTCTCCCATGGAGACGATCGTAGAGATGCTGGATGTAGTCCTGTGGAACGGCTTGCCATGCCATTTCCACCTGGCGCCTCAGTTGGACCAGCGTTCCTGCTGGACGTGCAGACCGCGTGAGACGACGCTTCATCCAGTCCCAAACATGCTCAATGGGGGACAGATCCGGAGATCTTGCTGGCCAGGGTAGTTGACTTACACCTTCTAGAGCACGTTGGGTGGCACGGGATACATGCGGACGTGCATTGTCCTGTTGGAACAGCAAGTTCCCTTGCCGGTCTAGGAATGGTAGAACGATGGGTTCGATGACGGTTTGGATGTACCGTGCACTATTCAGTGTCCCCTCGACGATCACCAGTGGTGTACGGCCAGTGTAGGAGATCGCTCCCCACACCATGATGCCGGGTGTTGGCCCTGTGTGCCTCGGTCGTATGCAGTCCTGATTGTGGCGCTCACCTGCACGGCGCCAAACACGCATACGACCATCATTGGCACCAAGGCAGAAGCGACTCTCATCGCTGAAGACGACACGTCTCCATTCGTCCCTCCATTCACGCCTGTCGCGACACCACTGGAGGCGGGCTGCACGATGTTGGGGCGTGAGCGGAAGACGGCCTAACGGTGTGCGGGACCGTAGCCCAGCTTCATGGAGACGGTTGCGAATGGTCCTCGCCGATACCCCAGGAGCAACAGTGTCCCTAATTTGCTGGGAAGTGGCGGTGCGGTCCCCTACGGCACTGCGTAGGATCCTACGGTCTTGGCGTGCATCCGTGCGTCCCTGCGGTCTGGTCCCAGGTCGACGGGCACGTGCACCTTCCGCCGACCACTGGCGACAACATCGATGTACTGTGGAGACCTCACGCCCCACGTGTTGAGCAATTCGGCGGTACGTCCACCCGGCCTCCCGCATGCCCACTGTACGCCCTCGCTCAAAGTCCGTCAACTGCACATATGGTTTACGTCCACGCTGTCGCGGCATGCTACCAGTGTTAAAGACTGCGATGGAGCTCCGTATGCCACGGCAAACTGGCTGACACTGACGGCGGCGGTGCACAGATGCTGCGCAGCTAGCGCCATTCGACGGCCAACACCGCGGTTCCTGGTGTGTCCGCTGTGCCGTGCGTGTGATCATTGCTTGTACAGCCCTCTCGCAGTGTCCGGAGCAAGTATGGTGGGTCTGACGCACCGGAGTCAATGTGTTCTTTTTTCCATTTCCAGGAGTGTATTTCAAGGCCCAATGAATTCTTCAAATCTCACGTTTTCTTTCATGCCGGTGAGCTTAGCGAACTGGACTGTCTTCGTCAGAATGTGTCCCTCCTACAACTCGATTTTCTTTTTAATTCCATCCCCATCAAATTAGAAGGAAGTTATCTTGCAGTGTATTCCTGTGGGCGACGCACTGTGCAGTCAAGTCCACTAAAAGTGCGGAGTCTGCAATCCATTTCGGATGTTCTAACTTTTGTTCCTGCACTCCTTTTTCCGTCACTAATTGAACAATAGCGAGTTTTAAACTGAAAAACCGTCAAGGTATGCCCCTTAACATAACTAACGTACTTTGCAGTGATCTTTAAAGTCTTCCTACCCTTAGTTCAGTTCCATCAAATACTGTTAAACTGACGATGGAATAATGCGAGCGACTTCAAAAATTCTGTTATTCGTACCACCAGTTTCTTCACTTGCTGTACGGAACAACGCATCTCATCTGTCGATCGTTGTAATTTTTTGCCCTTTCATTGTTAACCAAATCTTTAAATTCTTTCTGTATGGTTTTGTAATATCGTTTCATAGCAAATATACTTATGCGATTTGAGAATTCTCATCCCTCTCTTCTATCTTCCGCATTCATTTTAAACGAATGTGACAATAGATTGGTAGATTGACATTCTTTGTGCAAGCAGCCAGTGGACTTGGGATCGTCCTTCATACCACGATCAAACAGCAAGGGTTAAACAGTGCTGACAGCACGATTCTGCCGAACTGAGGAGAGTTGTGCCGACCGAAAAGTGCCGCACCGCAATGCTAAATGAGATGAGGCGCTGTTCCGTGTGTTTCCGAGAAGGATCGAGCAAAGCCGAACGACAGGCTAAGCCTTGTCCCCACACCCTACACACGTGAAGTCTGGCACGCCGTGGCCAGCTCTGTACTAGCTTGAACAGTGTGGAGCGGAGCAGCTGCTTGACACAGAGACGCGGCGAGGTGGCGCCGCTGACCTTCTACTCCGAATGTGTCATCAACTATCGAGATTCTAATTATTAGTTACATTACGTCATGGTCAGACAGAGATTCCGAAATCAGAAAAGGGATTGTAAGGCGTATCCAGCAGCAGACATAGGCTCATATCATAATTTAGTAACGATGGACAGAAAACTTAAGATAAAATAAATCATATGGAAGAATCATTGAGGAAAGAAGTAGGATACTGAAGTGCTGAGGCATGATGAAACGCGTTTGAAGAGGACTGGGCATGCATAAATGCTGGACAATCAGACAGAGGTACACGGAAGATAACTCCCAAAACACCTTGGGTGACAGAAAAAATACTTCACCTGATGGGTTCGAGGAGGAAGTACAAGAATGTTCAGGGAAAGACGGTAATTCAGCAATACACATCACTTAGGAATGAAATAAATAGAAAGTGCAGGGCAACCAAGGCGAAATTACTGCAGGAAAAACGCGAAGTAAACGAAAAAGAAACTATCGTCGGAAGAACCGATTTAGGATATAGAAAAGTCAAAACAACCTTCGACAAAATTAAAAAAACAAGAGTAACCGCATTACGAGTGCAATGGGAATTCCACAGTTAAACGAAGAGGAAATAGCAGATAGGTGGAAACAGTGCACTGAGATCTCTGTGAGAGGGAAACATTGTCTTACAAATTACTTGATAGCAGAAGAAAATGGACTCGTAAGGAAGACATAGGAGAATCAGTATTAGAATCATAATTTATAAGAGCACTGTAAGACTTGAGATCAAATAAACCAGAAGGGCTAAAAAACATTCCATCGGAATTTCTCATATCACTGGGGGAAATGTTGTGTAGAAACTGTGAGACTGTATACGTACCATCAGACTTTCCTAAGAATTCGGAACATAGTGAGAGCAGATAGATTCAAAAACTATCGCACAATCAGCTTAACATCTCATGCATCTAAATTGACGACAAGAATAATACAGAGGAAAATAAAAAATAATATTGAGGATCTGTTAGATGACGATCAGTTTCGCTTTAGGAAAGGTAAAGGCACCAAAACGGCAGTTCTCAAGTTGCAACTGATAATCGAAGCACGACTGAAGAAAAATCAAGATACGCCCATAGGATTCATCGATCTAGAGAAAACTTCGACATTCTGAGAAAAACAGAAGTAGGCTACATGGAAAAGTGGGTGGTATACAACATGTATAAGAACCGAGAAGGAACAATAAGGCTGGAAGGCCAAGAACGAAGTGCTCGGATTAAAACGGGTGTAAGACAGCGATGCAGTCTTTTGCTTCTAACGTCGCATAGCGAGATACTGTTTGTACACATATCAAAAAAAATTTTGCATCGCCTCAGTACCGAGAGCTCCAGAACCCGTACAGAAAATTGGAGTAGAGATAAACATCATTTCCGCCCTTTATATTGCTCATAAAAACAATACATTGCACGTTGTACCACCACACAGCGAGACCTTAAGAGGTGGTGGTCCAGATTGCTGTACACACCGGTACCTCTAATACCCAGTAGCACGTCCACTTGCATTGATGCATGCCTCTGTTAGTCGTGGCATACTATCCACAAGTTCATCAAGGCACTGTAGGTCCAGATTGTCCCACTCCTTAAAGGCGATTAGGCATAGGTCCGTCAGAGTGGTTGGTGGGTCACGTCGTCCATAAACATCCCTTTCCAGTCTATCTCAGGCATGTTCGATAGGGTTCATGTCTGGAGAACATGCTGGCCACTCTAGTCGAGCACTGTCGTTATCTTGAAGGAAGACATTCACAAGATTTGCACGATGGGGACGCGAATTGCTGTCCATGAAGACGAATGCCTCACCAATATGCTGCCGATATGGTTGCACTATTGGTCGGAGGATGGCATTCACGTATCGTACAGTCGCTACGGCGCTTTCCATGACCACCAGTGGCGTACGTCGGCCCCACACAATGTCACCTCAAAACAGCAGGGAATCTCCACTTTGTTGCAGTCGCTGGACAGTGTGTCTAAAGCGTTCAGCCTGACCTGATTGCCTCCAAACACGTCTTCGACGATTGTCTGGTTGAGCGACACTCATGGGTGAAGAGAACGTGATGCCAATCCTGAGCAGTCCATTCGGCATGTTGTTGGGCCCATCTGTACCGCGCTGCATGGTGTTGTAGTTGCAAAGATGGACCTCGCCTTGGACGCCGGGAGTGAAGTTGCACATCATGCAGTCTGTTGCCCACAGTTTGAGTCGTAACACGACGTCCTGTTGCTGCACGAAAAGCATTATTCAACATGGTGGCGTTACTGTCAGGGTTCCTCCGAGCCATAATTCGCAGATAGCGGTCATCCACTGTAGTAGTAGCTCTTGGGGGCCTGAGCGATGCATGTCATCGACAGTTCCTGTCTCTCTGTATCTCCTCCATATCAGAACAACATCGCGTTGGTTCACTCCGAGACTGCTGGGCACTTCCTTTGTTGAGAGCCCTTCCTGGCACAAAGTAACAATGTGGACGTGATCGAACCGCGGTATTGACCGTCTAGGCGTGGTTGAATTACAGACAACACGAGTCGTGTACCTCCTTCCTGGTGGAATGACTGGAACTGATCGGCTGTCGGACACCCTCCGTCTAATAGGCGCTGCTCATGCATTGTTGGTTACATCTTTGGGCCGGTTCAGTGACACTTCTGAACAGTCAAAGGGACAGTGTCTGTGATACAGTATCCTCAGTCAACGTCCGTCCTCAGTTCTGGGAACTTGGGTGATACAAAACTTCTTTTGATGTGTGTATATACCTACTCTTACTGAACCCCGAGTTTGCATCAGTCTGGACTCAGCGACATAGTTTATTGGCTGTAAACAAAGCTCTTTAAATGTGGTTGATTATTCATCGGCGGTTTTTGGTGCAATCTTCTTGGCAATGAAAAAGGATACCTTCAATTAAAACTTACTTGAAACAGTGAAATGTACTGTCTTCCTAAACCGCAAAACTGGTACAAAAGTCTTCACAGTTCGCCCACTTCTACCAGCACTCCAGCTGCGTATATTACACAAAAACCACTCGTGATCTGGCATAATTTCGATGTGTGTATTCTCTCTCTGAAGTACCGATCAGCTTAGTGGCACACGAGATGAATGGATAATCACAAGTTTATTGTAAATGACACTAATGTGTTCCAGACCGAAACTTAGCCAAGACTGCCTTCCTAGTGAACTACATGTCAGCGCCAGATTTTCGGCAACATTAGTGCTACCTTCGGCTGTTTTCAGTTCGAAAACAGGCTAACAACCGTGTAGTATAACCTTTACTTATAAAGTATCTCAGCGCACGTTCAATACGGAAATTTATGCTTTAGTTCATATTTGTGGCTGTTGCCCACTTGTTTAATAATTATTATCAAATTATTCCATTGTGGCAGCAAAACCCAACAGACCTCCCCACGAGACTCGCCAGGCCTCAGTCCACTGTGCTCCCATACGGTAGAGGAGGGGACATAACGTGGAAACCTGTTTTGCTTTTGCTGTGTGAAAGAAATGTTTACAACTCTTTTAGCTTCAAAAATTACCCAAAGTTAATTAATAATGTTTTATTATTAATTATAAAAGCTAAATGTGTAAAAAATTTAAAAAATATTTTCTACTTCAACAACATTTGTTTAATTTTTCAAAAAGTGTACGTTTTTGGAAACGCCTTAAAATAAATTATGGGTAACTAGTATTTCAAATGAAAAGAAATAAAACAACTAGAAACTATTTCATTTCTAATTAAATTTATATTGCATAAAACATTTTAAACATAATTGTAATAAAAAGTTCACTTATAAAAATCGCGTATATAAATGTCACCTTCACTCCTAGCGCACAAACGATGACTCTTCTCCTCACACACTGCACACTTAATCACAATCCTCCTCAAACGTCTTTGGAAAATGCGCATCTGCAAAAAATACAAACCGTATCTTCTTTAGTAGTTTTTCTTCCCCAATGGGAAGATTCAAATAGAACTCGGCTGAAGAGGAGATCGGTGCATTCGACTCTTCATCCGACTCTTCAGTTAATTTAAGAGGTTTCTCACACGGTTTTCTTGGAGCAGTTTCAAGATTTTTCCTTCTTTTGATTGGGGCCTTTGACAGCTTCTGTTCATCCTTTAAAAACTAGTCTTCGTGCCGTGTTTTACAAGACGAAGAGGTGAAAACAAGTGATAAGCCTGGCTTACGACCTCTGTTGGAAACTTTCCCATTTATAGGACGGCATCTGCATATCTTGTGGAGATACACATATGTTTCATGGCGTATTAGCCAATAATGTTGAACATGTAATTTTTCTTAGGTCAGTTTCATTTGGGCTGCCTGTTGGTATTGGTCCAAAGCAGCTTGGAATTTCTTCTTGTCTCGGCTCATTATTTACACATGGAGAGGTTGGATTCCCATCAGTTCCTGAGTTTTGTTCATTTCCTATCAAACTTCTGGCCACACCTAATGATAGCGGTGTTTGCAGAGACTGGGTAGCTAAACCTGGTATGGCAGCTATAAAGTCGATTTATGAAAACACAGTCCTGTCACACGAGAAAATTCTCATCTCCAAAAATTCTTTCGCAGCAATAAAGCCAGTCTGACACTGCAGGTAGGATTTCATAAACAGATCAGATATGTCATATGGGGTAAGGGCCAGTTGCTATAGCGCAACCACTGGCGAACCCATTCACCATTGTAGATTTTGGCAGATTCCCTGAAAGTCTTAACAACAGGTTTAGTTTTATGAGATGTGTGAGACGGGAAGCTCACGACTGTAACGAGATTCTTCCTTGCACTTTCTACACCTTGAAGATTTCTGGCGTTGCTGATGTACCCATCGAGAACTGGTGACACAGGAGGCTCTTTTGAAGGGCGTGCCTTGGAAATGAAATGATCTAGCCGCTCCGTGAAGGGCTCCGTTTGAATCCAGGCTGAAGGACGGCGTTTCCCGATTGTTCCACGTGGTGCTCCTTTCAGTGGACCATTAGCCCAGCTCTTCCTTGGGAAGATCATGCCTGGTGGTATGAAAGTACCCCTAGCACTCGCAAGGAATCCTCGCTCTGCTGCTGTGATGGCACCTATTTTAGTTCCATTTTCAGTCCGGTTACATCTCGTATCTTGCTCTGGACGTCAGTGAGCCCAAAATGTCAAAAAAACTTGTCTACAGCTTCTTTAACCCCTTTGCTTCGAAAATGAGATCTGTGTAGGATTGTGGATTGTAAGTTTATTTTAGTGTCATATAAGAAAAACGTCAAATCAAGCTCTACCTGCCGCATTTGAAGTAAAAGGATGATGGGTATTTTTTCTACTAGTTGACAGGCCCTTCTGTTGGTATCTGAACTGGTAAACTATAGAAGCGGTTATCCATTTCAACAAGATACTCTACCAGTTATTTTACAGTAGTGTCAGGAAGTACGGGCTTAAGCTCAACTTTTAAAGAAACACGTGAATTTTAAGGAAACACATAACTAGGCACAAATCGTTAAAGTACGGCCTGAGGTACGCCGAACACTTTTACTGCTCTTCTTAATCGTATCTGGCTTCCCGTTACGTCTGTTATAGCCTTAATCGCATTTTCAGGATCCCATTTCTTCAAACTAGCGCTTGACTCCCTTCAGTTTGCGTCAGTGGCATCCAAAAACAGGTAAAAAACGAATTAGACGTAATTTATTTGTTGTGGTTAGTGCGGAAACGTTTCTACACTACCAACTTGTGTATGCTTAAATTTTACTCACAAACTGTTAAGAAACTGTTCATTTTAGTTCGATTGAAGATTGTCAGAATATTCTGTGTACCTCCATTTATAAGCTATCTTACGTAAATAAAAACAGTTACAAGATAGGTAAACAAATTTAATATCAACACCTTAACTCTAAGAAGTTTAGAAAATCAGCGAACGTAAACTGTATCACTGCCACGACGTTAGTCGTATATTGCTCAACTGATTGCTAGCCGTCTACCGTGACAAATGGGTAATACTGCAATAATTTCCTGCTAATACTGCTAGAGTGCAGCACTCTACAGGCCACATACTAGACATTTCAACATTCTCACGCTTCCATTTTTCATCCCCACTTGTAATGTGTATTGCAACAGGGGACGCATGTGGGAGTGGCCATTTACTGCCTCCCAACTGTAGCCCTGTTCCCGCCCTAAATTACTACGCTTTTGTAACCCACGTCCAAATTTAATGTTCTTTGTAATAGTGTGATTAAAATGCACAAAATGTCTCGTGTGTTGCGACTGGAAACGTCACAAGTGTAGCAATAGCTTTACTCATTATGTAAGTAGGCTGTTTAGGTTCTTATATTGGTAACGCCACGTAGCGCTCTGAGAATCACTGGCTGTGCTGTGTGCAGTCTGTGGCTGGTTTGCATTGTTGTCTGCCATTGTAGTGTTGGGCAGCGGCAGCTGGATGCGAACAGCGCGTAGCGTTGCGCAGTTGGAGGTGAGCCGCCAGCAGTGGTGGATGTGGGGAGAGAGATGGCGGAGTTTTGTAATTTGTCATGAACTGCTATATTTATATATGATGATATCAAGGTAAATACATTGTTCGTTCTCTTTTAATATCTTTCATTTGCTAACTATCCCTATCAGTAGTTAGTGCCTTCAGTAGTTTGAATCTTTTATTTAGCTGGCAGTAGTGGCGCTCGCTGTATTGCAGTAGTTCGAGTAATGAAGATTTTTGTGAGGTAAGTGATTTCTGGAAGGTATAGTTTAATGTTAGTCAGGGCCATTCTTTTGTAGGGATTCTTGAAAGTCAGATTGCGTTGCGCTAAAAATATTGTGTGTCAGGTTAAGCACAGTCGTGTATAATTTGTTAAAAAGGGGATGTTTCAATTACTGTGTTGTGTATGAGGCGGAACTATGGGCCTCGTGGAAAAAGCGTGACCCGGCTGAGTCACGCAATATGACTCTTAGTCTGAACACGAGGTGTGGCCATTAATTGCATGCGTTGATCACGTAGGCTGACGTGAGCATCAATGAATTATACTTGATGGAATGTATCCGGAACATCTTAGGTGATTTGAAAATTAGTAGACAGGAATGCGATTAAATATTTAGCTTTAATTCAGCATCAGCAGTGAACGTCGATCTTGACTTTGTACAATAATTTTACAAGTGCAGTTATAAACTGAACTGCGAATACTTCTTTACAATTCTGATTGCTTCACACATATAGATCAATTGTCAATGCATAAACTGTATGTGGCGCCTGGCTAGGACGTAGCTACTGACTTAGCTGAAAGCTATGCTAACTAGCGTCTCTGCACGTGAGATCTCTGAAGCTATAAGAAGTGAACCATTCCTATTAAAGTCGGCTGTAGAATTGGCCAGCGCGCTAGCTTGTCTCGTAAGACCAGCCGAGTGGCGGCGCTCTTTCTGCTAGCGTCGACAGTGGCGACTCGCGGGTCCGATGTGTACTGACGGACTGCGGCTGATTTGAACCCTACAACCTAGCAAGAGTGGTGCCTTGCGGTGACAACACAGAATGCAATAGCGTCTTGGGACCTTTGGCCTTGATAGTGGCCTCTCCTTGCCCTTCCAATTACACTCCATCCCCTCTCTCTTCCCTTCCCAGCCCCCATTCCTGACCTACTCCCCTTTCACTCCCCTCCTCATTCCTAAGCCATATCCCTTTCTTCGAAATAGGCCAATTAGACAGCATAAACCATGAATGTAATATGACTTCGACCTTTGATCTTGGTACTGACCTCCATCTTCCCCTTCCCTCCCTCACTCTCTCCCCTGACCATTTCCCCTAGCCCTCTCCTGCTCTTCCCGCTCCCTTCCCTCACCCCCTCCCCACCCCCATTATTAATAAGCCACTCCTTTCCCTGAATTTACCTCTCCGAATCCACACGTCAATTCGCCACCGAGCACTCATTGTGGTCACTTTTAATCAATTTCCGTCCGTATACGTGCATCATATTTAAAACTGGAATATTTATGTTTGTAGAAGGCGTGTGAGCATGCTTAGTTTAAATGTAGAAAATACCACATGAACAATGAAAAATTATTTGTGTTTAAAAACTATAACATTACCACACTTTTTCATTTTTTAAACACAGTCACCCAGAATTTAGAGTGAATTTTATTCGTTATGGGTGTAGCTGAACTCTGTGACTGCTCCTGTATAGGGTGTAGGATAATAAACGCTACCAGACACAAGAAGAGCTTTTATTAACACATGATAGGTTTGGACTTGTGACTATCTTCATGTGGTTCACATTCAGTAACATGTTTCCATACACAGTGTTGGAGAGCACAGTTTAAACAGTGGTCTCCAACAATGAGTATGGAAACATGTAATTTCATGTAAACCACCTGGAGATAAGCTGTATTTACTGGTTTTATTCGTGCACAACAGTACATTATCATTGGTAGGCCTTGTAATATTTTAGAGGACTGGGGGTTGAGCATAAATTTGTTAATCCCGTTTAACCCAAACTCCCTGACTGGAAGAAAAGCAGCTTAACTTTTAGGAAGAGAGAGGGTAGCGAGCCTCTATGACTCTGACAGATGCATTTATATGGGAAATCATATATACATTCTGTAGAAGTTACAGAACATTGGCGTCTGCTAAACAGTAATTTCTTATCATTTTTGTTGTCTATGGTGGCACTACACCGACTGATGTATCATTCTACAGTAGCAGTTAAGTGTACAGTACTGCACAGTCTTCCATTTATGTATACACGCAATAATGTACACGTGCAGTAGTGTACATGTGAAGCTTGTTTAATATGCTCTTTGAATATGTATCGAACTTTAACTGTTCTAATCCTGTTGTCATTATTGTGGTAACATTAGGTGAGCTACTTTTGCATTAAGCAGAGTATATAGTATTTCACATAATATTAAGGTTCATCTAGTATTTAGAAGCTCCTATATTCACTGTACCTTTGGTACATTTCTAGTTATGGTATCAGACAACATTTCGATAATTCGGTGTTGCTATATTTCGAACAGGGACTCGCCCCAGTTAGCCGTAATTAGTGACACTAGGCTTAGAGATGCTGTGTGGCAGGTACGTGGCGGCGGAGCGGCCGCTGGCGCGCTGGCAGGCCCTGTGGAGGGCGTTCGCCGCGCCCTTCTGGGCAGCCCTGGCCGCCGCCTTCTTCGGCTGCGCCTGCTTCATCGCCCTGCTCTCCAAGAGGCGTACGTATAATGGTCAGAGCATAACGCTGCTTCCGTTACTCCAAGCACCAACCAACCACACCACTTGCTCCATATGGGGATCGCCTTTTCAGCTGTTATCAAAAACAATACAATAAAACTTTTTTGGTGCGAATCAATTTATTGCTAGTCAAGATATTCACCATCTAAATTTATACATTCCGGCACTCGTTTACATCAATTCTGAAGCTTTCTTTTCAACTCCGATGTTGCAATCTCATGCACGTGGTTTCGGTAGGATGCAACAGCTTCTAATATATAAACGACGTCGAAACATGACGAACAACGAAACTGTCAAAACACCCTACAAAAGACGCACGTACAAATCACATTCACACAAAACAAATCGCACTTGTAATTTATAGTATACTACAGGAACTGTTATGAAATTAATTTTGTCCCTGAATTAACGATGGCTCACAAAGAACTGTGAATCATAATGTGGAACCAGCACTCAAAACTATCACAAAAATAACCATTGCCCTATTGGCAACAATCAGTTTCCAGAAACAAGTCTACCATCAAACTACATCTATATCTACATCCATACTCCGCAAGCCACCTGACGGTGTGTGACGGAGGGTACCTTGAGTACCTCTATCGGTTCTCCCTTCTATTTCAGTCTCGTATTGTTCGTGGAAAGAAGGATTGGCGGCATGCCTCTGTGTGGGCTCTAATCTCTCTGATTTTATCCTCATGGTCTCTTCGCGAGATATATGTAGGAGGGAGCAATGTACTGCTTGACTCCTCGCTGAAGGTATGTTCTCGAAACTTCAACAAAAGCCCGTGCCGAGCTACTGAGCGTCTCTCCCAATGGAGTTTATCTATCATCTCCGTAACGCTTTCGCGATTACTAAATGATCCTGTAACGAAGCGCGCTGCTCTCCGTTGGATCTTCTCTATCTCTTCTATCAACCCTATCTGGTACGGAGCCCACACTGGTGAGCAGTATTCAAGCAGTGGGCGAACAAGTGTACTGTAACCTACTTCCTTTGTTTTCGGATTGCATTTCCTTAGGATTCTTCCAATGAATCTCTGTCTGGCATGTGCTTTACCGACGATCAACTTTATACGATCATTCCATTTTAAATCACTCCTAATGCGTACTCCCAGTTAATTTATGGAATTAACTGCTTCCAGTTGCTGACCTGCTATATTGTAGCTAAATGATAAGAGATCTTTCTTTCTATCTACTAAATCTGAATTGATCTGATTCGATCAAAAGATTCTACCGGAATGAAACCAGGGCAGACTCAGCAATTTATGAAAGGGAACTTAAGCTGTTAAAGCATGCTCGGCTAATTATGAAAGTCGTCCTAAAAGGAATGCGACCATGATCGTGGATATGCAGAAACGTGGATCAGTCTGAATAATTTTCCCTCTCATTGACTCCAATGTGATTCTAATAACTGTAAGCAACGGAAACGGAAATAATTTACTGAGTGGCCCTAACAAATGATTCGTATTGTGTTCCTAAGCACGTTATTATTGAACAAAAGTGAAGCAGGATCATCAAACTACTGTTAAAGAAGCAATTACAAACTTGTCACAGAAACACTTGTTTGCACTGTCCTCTCTCGGAAACTATATGCCATTCACAAAAGAAACAAAGGAATGCCGACAGTAACAGGATTGAACAAATAAACATTTGCGGTGTTGCAGTGGTACCGTTGACTGGTGACCACTACACGAAAAATATAAAACGCATTGATCCGCGTTCTCTGAATAAGACTGGTGGTTTCCAGAAGCTTTTCTATAATGCACCTCCTGTCTTCAGCTCACCCTGAAGGCTCGCTACCCTCTCTCTTCCTAAAAGTTAAGCTACTTTTCTTCCAGTCAAGGAATTTGAGTTAAACAGTATTAATATATTCTTGCGAAGCCCTCAGTCCTCTAAAATATTACAAGGCCTACCAGTGAAAGGGAAGCTCCTGGCTTGCTCTCCCATCAGACAACATTTTAATATTGCTGGCAAGTCGCTCCTGAGCTCTCGGTTCCCAACGGCCTAAAGTAAACTTTCGCAGACTTGGCGACAAACAGGCGCGTCGGTAACATCAAACACCTAACTGACAACTGTAAAGTGACACTCTCACGAGGTAGCTAAAATGTTTACCAGCAGTGCAGCTTAACTGTATCTGCCTTGTGCTATGCCCGGTTGCTTTTTGCACTGCGCTCAGGGTGAGGGGTGAAACAGCAGATTGCACGCCTATGAGAAACGTTGAAGGCTTATCCTGTGCCATTCACCAGCTTACTCAAGTAGCTAGAATACCAGCGTATCATATCGCTGCCTCAGCGGCACCACTCCACCTTCGAAGAGGAAGCTACCGTGAACATAGAGCCCAGGGAGACCTTAATATAAGCGAGACAGGAATTGGACGGTTACGTCAGACAATCTGGCGTCGTCCGATGGTCAGCTAAGACTGTTCCCACAGTACGCCTTCGGCCGCGTCTCCGAGAGGTTGTAACAATGGAAAATTGTACTGAAATGCAGGAGGATCTGCAGCGAATTGACGCATGGTGCAGGGAATGGCAATTGAATCTCAATGTAGCCAAGTGTAATGTGCTACGAATACACAGAAAGATAGATCCTTTATCATTTAGCTACAAAATAGCAGGTCAGCAACTGGAAGCAGTTAATACCATAAATTATCTGGGAATACGCATTAGGAGTGATTTAAAATGGAATGATCATATAATGTTGATCGTCGGTAAAGCAGATGCCAGACTGAGATTCATTGGAAGAATCCTAAGGAAATGCAATCCGAAAACAAAGGAAGGAGGTTACAGTACGCTTGTTCGCCCACTGCTTGAATACTGCTCAGCAGTGTGGGATCCGTACCAGATATGGTTGATAGAAAATATAGAGAAGATCCACCGGAGAGCAGCGCGCTTCGTTACAGGATCATTTAGTAATCGCGAAAGCGTTACGGAGATGATAGATAAACCCCAGTGGAAGACTCTGCAGGAGAGACGCTCAGTAGCTCGGTACGGGCTTTTGTCAAACTTTAGAGAACATACCTTCACCGAAGAGTCAAGCAGTATATTGCTCCCTCCTACGTATATCTCGCGAAGAGACCATGAGGATAAAATCAGAGAGATTAGAGCCCACACAGAGGCATACCGACAATCCTTCTTTCCACGAACAATACGAGACTGGAATAGAAGGGAGAACCGATAGAGGTACTCAAGGTACCCTCCGCCACACACCGTCAGGTGGCTTGCAGAGTATGGATGTAGATGTAGATGTAGATGAACGGAGCCTAACGGGTGGACAGTCGGTCTCGCCTTGTGAAAATTCCAGTGGCCTTAGCCCAAGCTATACCAGTGTACCAGAAGCACTTGCAGTAAGAATCCAATACTAAAATAAAATCTATTGTACACAAATCAAGATGTTGGAACTGTGGCAAGCATCTCTCCCATATGTATTAATAAAATTTGAAAGACACGAGACAAAGAGCATTACTCAAGGGAGACTTTATTACACCCTGAATTAAATTATATCACCATTCCACTGACTTTCATCATTCCAAAATTCTACAGTAGACCGACTTCAGAGATAGGCCTATAGTTCTGAGTGTCTATTCGACGACCCTTCTTGAAAATGTGACTGATCCATGCTTTCTTCTAATTATTACGAACACTTTCTCACACCAGAGACCTACAGTACACTCCTGCCGGAACAGGACCAACTCCTTTTGCATACCTATGTAGACTAGCATTCGTAACCCGTCAGACCCCGTGGCTTTTCCTCTCTTGAGCGATCTCAGGTACTTATTCCGATATGCGTCACTTAGCCGTTCCTGCGACGATCTACACTTCTTTGTACTCCTATCTAGCCGGCCGGTGTGGCTGAGCGGTTCTAGGCGCTTCAGTCTGGAACCGCGCGACCGCTACGGTCGTAGGTTCGAATCCTGCCTCGGGCATGGATGTATGTGATGTCCTTAGGTTAGTTAGGTTTAAGTAGTTCTAAGGTCTAGGTTACTGATGACCTCAGATGTTAAGTCCCATAGTGCTCAGAGCCATTTGAACCATTTTTTGAACTCCTATCTAGTCATATTTAGTTATGCTAAAGGCTTTATTATCACTGATTTCCTGTTCTACAATGAGCCGTGAAGTTCTGGTCTGTCAGTTACCAGAGTGTCTAAGATGTCACCTTCACGACAGGCAGTTTTCGGATAAGACATTTAGAACAATTTCACACTCTCCCCTGTCTCTATTACCCGCCCTAAGCATTTGAGTTTCCCAGTCTATAGCTAGTACGTTGAACGTGACCAGGAAATTTACGCAAAATATTCTCCAAGTTTCCACACAAATATTACGCCACTGCTGCTGCTGAGGCAGGGGGTCTATAAAGCGTCTGATGACCATCTTTCATCCACCTTTAACACATATCACATTGGTGAGCTGTACGACTCACATTATATATTATATCTTTTTCATAGTTATAAAAACGCCGCCACCACCAGCGCTCAGTCTTACTCTGTGACAAACATTCCAGTGGGAATCGAGAATTCCATTGCTATCAACTCCTAGTTTCAGCCAACTTCCTGTCTCTATTACTATGTGGACATTGTTTGCCATTTATAAGCGAGAATAATTTAGTTCCAGGACCTTTCCACAAGCGCTCCTTCAGTTAAATAACACATTATTAATATTTTCTTCCTCCGATCTGGTATGACGAGTGCTGCCCTGTCTGGAATCAGCAGGCATCCTATCGGGCCTGCGGATGGATTTCTCTATCCTAAAAAACCTACATTTGTAGGCCACATGTATCCCACTACCCAAGTAACTGCGTCTTGCGAAAGTGCATCTTGATCTGTTATGCGGAGGTCCTACAATTCTCCGCACGATAGCGGAGGTGGAGATATCCACATCCAAAATCCTCACAGAATCGTATGACATTCTGGTTTAACGCTTCCACCCGGCTCCAGACCTAAGAATCGTGGTTGGTTCTGGTACTGATACTGTAAAACTGCCCTAGCTCTACTTCCACCCCCACGTGCAAGTTGCTGTCTTCACTAAATCAGCGAGCCGTCCGTGGGAGCCGTGGATGGCCTCTGAACCCAGACGGTCGCCGCCATTGGTGCCTACATGAGCCGCGATTTGCAGCTACTTCTCAGACGAGATCCAACGACAGACACGTCGGGCACCAGCGCTCTTTCCCGACCTGCTCGCTATTTCCCTTAGGGGCTCCATCACCTGGCTAACTTCGTCACAATGAGAAGTAATCCCACCCTCTGCGCATCTCCGGACCTCTAGGGATGATCAGCCACAGTCCCAACAGGCGAGGCATTCCATTCTCACTCGGACATACTTTCAGTAGTGGGTAACACCTCAACTTTGTTTTTAAGGTGTAAGGCCGTTCTGCTAGTACCCACTTCCGCCTTTCCCCCAGAGATTCGCGACGCCACCACTGTCCGTCAGTCACCGTCAGGTAATTGTCAGCTGGCTGGGACGTGTGAATTGCAAAGTGTAGTGGCATCAGGGATCCAGAGGTGCCACAGCATTCTTGTCAGGTGCTCCAACGCCACCCCAGTCTTGGACAGCAGGCTGAAGCTTATCGACCATGGCCAATAAAGCTTTCAGCTGTCAACATATAATGACCAGTTCCTCCCGTTTCCGTACACAAGAGGTGCAGTCCCTAATTGTCTTTAATCAGTTTCTGTCTACACCTCACACTAGCTCAAGTGGATACAATTTTAAGTTCTCCTGCTACGCCACTTCTAGTTTACACTACACTCCAAAGCTGTCTCACACAAAGTTAATGGATTAAAAGTTTGCCCAAAAGGCCCTAGAGTAAGTTAGTACACACTAGTCTACACAGTAAAATACGCAGATACAATTCAGTTCATCGCACAAGTACGTCAAAACAGAAACTAAACTATGTACTGTGTATAAACAGCTATTGTTACATATGCATCCCCTCGGCTCTGCAACAGTAGCTACACTAGGACAGAAAAATGGAAAACACATTTGTTCCACGGATTCTGTGAAAATGAAATGCATCTGTAAAGGAAATCTCATACAGGACGCTAGTGCGACCTATTGTTGAATGCTGCTTGAGTATTTGGGATCCGTAGTAAGTCGGATTAAAGGACGACATCGAAGCAATTAAGAGGCGAGGTGCTAGATTTGTTACTGGTAGGTTCGAGCAAAACGCAAGCGTTACGGAGATACTTCGCGAAAAAACAGGAATCTCTGGAGGGAAGGCGATGTTCTTTTCGAGGAACTCTATTGAGAAAATTTAGAGAACCCGCATTTGAAGCTAACTGCAGAACGATTCTGTTGCCTCCAACACAGACTGCGGGTAAGTACCTCGAAGATAAGATACGAGAAATTAGGGCCCGTACGGAGGCATATAGATAGTCTTTTTTCCCTCGTTCTATTTACGAGTGAAACACTGCCACGTGCCGTAAGGTGGATTGCGCAGTATCGATGTAGATGTAGATGAAGACACAGATGTAGATGTAGATTTGCAAGATGCTAGTGCGCTCAATTCCAGAGTATTCTTCCGGAAGGGAAAGCAGAAAGGTGGAAGGAGTATATAGAGGGTCTATATAAGGGCGATGTACTTGAGAACAATATTATGGAAATGGAAGAGGATGTAGATGAAGATACGATACTGCGTGAAGAGTTTGACAGTGCACTGAAAGACCTGAATCGAAACAAGGCCCCAGAAGTAGACAACATCCCATTAGAACTACTGACGGCCTTGAGAGAGCCAGTCCGGACAAAACTCTGCCATCTTGTGAGCAAGATGTATGAGACAGGCGAAATACCCTCAGACTTCAAGAAGAATATAATAATTCCAATCCCAAAGAAAGCAGGTGTAGACAGATGTGAAAATTACTGAACTATCAGTTTAATAGGTCACGACTGCAAAACACTAACGCGAATTCTTTACAGACGAATGGAAAAACTGGCAGAAGCCAACCTTGGGGAAGATCAGTTTGGATTCATTAGAAGTACTGGAACACGTGAGGCAATACTGACCTTACGACTTATCTTAGAAGAAAGATTAAGGAAAGGCAAACCTACGTTTCTAGCATTTGTAGACATAGAGAAAGCTTTTGACGAATGTTGACTGGAATACTCTCTTTCAAATTCTAAAGGTGTCAGGGGTAAAATACAGGGAGCGAAAGGCTATTTACAATTTGTACAGAAACCAGTTGGCAGTTATAAGAGTCGAGGGACATGAAAGGAACGCAGTGGTTGGGAAGGGAGTGAGACAGGGTTGTAGCCTCTCCCCGATGCTATTCAATCTGTATATTGATCAATCAGTAAATGAAACAAAAGAAAAATACGGATTAGGTATTAAAATCCATGGAGAAGTAATAAAAACTTTGAGGTTCGCCGGTGACGTTGTAATTCTGTCAGAGACAGCAAAGGACTTGGAAGAGCAGTTGAACAGAATGGACAGTGTCTTGAAAGGCGGATATAAGATGAACATCAACAAAAGCAAAACGAGGATAATGGAATGTAGTCGAATCAAGTCGGGTGATGCTGAGGGAATTAGATTAGGAAATGAGACACTTAAAGTAGTAAAGGAGTTTTGCTATTTGGGGAGCAAAATAACTGATGATGGTCGAAGTAGAGAGGATATAAAATGTAGACTGGCAATGGCAAGGAAAGCGTTTCTGAGGAAGAGAAATTTGTTAACATCGAGTATAGATTGAAGTGTCAGGAAGTCGTTTCTGAAAGTGTTTGTATGGAGTGTAGCCATGTATGGAAGTGAAACATAGACGATAAATAGTTTGGACAAGAAGAGAATAGAAACTTTCGAAATGTGGTGCTACAGAAGAATGCTAAAGATTAGATGGGTAGATCACATAACTAATGAGGAGGTATTGCATAGAACTGGGAAGAAGAGGAGTTTGTGGCACAGCTTGATAAGAAGAAGGGAGCGGTTGGTAGGACATGATCTGAGGCATCAGGAGATCACACAATAAGCATTGGAGGGCAGCGTGGAGGGTAAAAATCGTAGAGGGAGACCAAGAGATGAATTCACTAAGCAGATTCAGAAGGATGTAGGTTGCAGTAAGTACTGGGATATGAAGACGTTTGCACAGGATAGAGTAGCATGGAGAGCTGCATCAAACCAGTCTCAGGACTGAAGACCACAACAACAACAACAACATGGCGTGCTAATCAAGCAGGCAAGACAATAGACATCAAACGAATTGAGAAACCCGCTATTAGATCACAACACGTTCGCATGGCCAACACTGAACTGTAATAGAACTGCCCAGGGAAATCTTTGGTAGAAATACGACGTTGTTCTCGTGAAAACGTGTTGGTTTGATTTAGAGAAACTATTCGTAAAAGACTGTGCGTCCATCATGTACATTTCACTCAGAGAGCATGAGAACAGAACAAGGGAGATTAGGGCATATACAGATGCATATAAGCAGACAATACGCAGATGGAATTAAAAAAATACTGATAGTTTCTGCGTTCTCCAGTAGATACGCGAAACATAGCTATACGTAGAAGCGCTCCGAGCTGGCATTCTACAAGTGATGGTTGTTATCATTCACTGGATTCAGGGTAGACCAGGGTTAAAGACAGATCAGTATAAGCGAACACTGAATGACTGCCACTCCCTGTCTTCATACGGCACTTAAATAATACGAGGGTAATCCCAAAAGTAAGGTCTCCTATTTTTTATAAGTACGTAGACCTGCTTATTTCTACAGTGGTTTACATCAGTTTACAGCTCGAACATTTAGCTATTTTTCGACATAATCGCCATTTCTGTCGATGCATTTTTGTAGAGGCTGTGGCAGTTTTTGTATGCCCATGTCATACCAGCTCGCCGCCATCCTCTTCAGAAAGTTATGAACTTCTTCTTTCACCTCGTCGTCAGAGCTGAATCGCTTTCCGGCCAAATGTTCTTTTAACCTAGGGAACAGGTGATAGTTACTGGGTGCCAAGTCATGACTATAGGGTGGGTGGGTGATTGTGTTCCATTGAAACTGTTGCAGGAGAGCAACGGTTTGCCGAGCGATGTGTGGGTGAGCGTTGTCATGGAGACTGTGTACGCCCTTGCTCAACGTTCCATTTCTCCGGTTCTGAATTGCCCGTTTGAGTTTTTTCAGAGTCTCACAGTACCTGTCAGCGTTAATTGTGGTCACAGTGGGCATAAAGTCGACCAACAATACCCCTTTCTGATCCCCAAAAACGGTTGTCATGGCTTTACGGCAGACTGTGTTTGTTTGAATTTCCGTGACTTTTGCGAAGAAGGATGTCGCCACTGGCGTGATTGTTGCTTGATTTCCGGCGTAAAGTGGTATGCCCAGGTTTCGTCACTCGTGACAATCGAGCCCAGAAAGTGGTCCTGTTCGGCTGCAAGGCGTTGAAGAAATGCGCGGGAAGCATCGATTCTTTGCCGCATGTGGTCCTCAGTCAGCATGCGTGGTACCCATACTGCGCTCACCTTCCGGTAGTTCAGTGTTTCCGTTAAAATTCTGTGAGCGGTGCTTCGAGAAACCTCAGGAACCAAGGGCAGAGATCATCCAGGGTGATCCGCCGATCTTCACGCATGCTTTGCTCAACCTTCAACACTGTCTCCTCAGAAATTGACGGTCTCCCGCTCCTATATTTTGTCATGAATTTCTTATCAATTCTCTATAAAGGGACGATCAGAAAGTTTCTGTTTGAGGACGTTGCTGCAGTTTATCATGCAAGACAGCGCGACTCCGATGGGGATATATAAGCACAGACAGCTAGGCAATAGATTAGTGTGGCATTTGTGTCTTTCTGACGTGCGTACGGCAAAGGCGGAAACGTAAACTACGGCGACGTCATTACCAAATTCTCCATTCAAGACTTTCCTTGGCTACCGTATGACAAACACCAGTAGACATCCATCGGAGAATGAATAATGTATATGAGAAACACGTCGGTCGAAAACCACTGTTGTGGAACCGGACACCAAGTTCCGTGCCGGTCGTGGTTCGATACAACGCGCTCGTCGACTTGGAAAGTTCGCCTCATCAATTACGAATAAGTGGGAGACACTGGAGCACAGTTCTGATCTCTCCCCATGCGATTATCACGTCTTCCGTCTCTTAAAAAACGCCTTGAAGGGTCGACGGTTCCTGTGGGACGTAGTTATGAACTGCTTCACGCAGCAGGACACGACGTTTTACTAAACGGGTATACTCAACCTGGTGCGTCGGTGGGACGATAGCCTCAGTGCTCACGGCGAGTTTGCTTGATTAGCGTACCGATTCTGGACCATACGGCTTTTGAATGGAAACATTCTGATAGCCACTTATATTAACAAATTATTGTAAATTGAAGCTAATTTTTGTTGTAATCATTTTGCTGTAGCTGTTGCCTAGCCATATTTGGCCCTGTATGGCTGTTGCGTGCAGGCAAGTCACCTCATAACAGCGACTGCTTTCGGTTGTAGGGTGTTCTTTTCCTGCAACATTTACATGTTTGACAAGAGTATGTGGCGCATACAACTGATAATAACGGTACTATGTATCCACTGCACTGCACTGTACATTAGCTTACAGAATACATAAACTGTCTGCTGTGGCCGCCCACTTCGGACAGCGTAGTGCCTACCGCGCCGGCATCCCACTTCACGTCCAACCAACACGGGATGCCAGCATCACAGGGCGTATATTGACCAGGAAAACCTACGTTCTCTGTGTTGTCAACACAAATATTTACCGGCAGCCACAACACCAGGTCTCCACCAAAGGCCGCCAGGGACTGCTACCCGTTCGCGGAGCCTGCCGAACACCTTCACCAGAGGCCACAGCTAGCCCAGGATCTACTTTGATACGCCAGGCACGTGATCGCAAATAGATCCGGCAGATACTTCTACCAAACAGGCCTTATAGGGCGGCGCACTGCTGGCAAATGCAGTTCGACGCACCGCTTGGACGTTTACAGAACTCCCACCCCGGCAACCACGGCCAGACGCCTCTTCTAGCTGGCCGATCTCTTGCAGATGGACTTGGTATAGTCGACAAACCTCTTGACATTGTAGAATTGTTTCATTGTGTTCTCTCCCCGTGAAGAGACGGGGCTTTTCTAGTATTATTTTCTATTTTATATTTGTGACGATTCTCAGCTGGGATCGAGTCCTTTGTTCTTTTGGAGATTGTATTATTGTTTCGTTTTGGTGAGTCCAATAAACTGTTTTCGGACTTGTGTTTTCCGCATTTCTATTCTGCTAGCGCAGATACTTCACTGTCTGATGACAAGTGTCGAGACACCTCTGTGTAATGCAGTTTTGAGCACTACATGTCTCGACAGGCGGACTCGCCAGTATAAAAGGAGGTGGAGAGTGTTGCCAGTACAGAAGCAGTAACAGCAGAATGGCTCGGTCAGGGGACCTCAGTGTCTTCGAACCTATAATACCCATTGGAAATCACCTGGGTAACAGATACATCAAGAACATTTGAATATTTCTAAAGATGCTCAAGTCGACCATTGGTGACTTTGACGTGGAAATGCGAAGGAACGACCGCAGCTAACCTAACGATGGCAGGCCTCATATTGGCAGAAACGGACCGTCGAGAATTATGGAATTTGGATGAGAGAAAAAGTAGCATGAATTCAGCGGAAGGAAACAGTCTCGAGTTCTCAAGTCCTACTATCAGTCGATTTAGCATAACATCTGTGCTTAGGAAATCTAAAGGAATGGGGTACAATGGTCGAACAGCTCTTTATGGTCCTCACATTTCTGCAGTCAATGAATGCTAAGCAAGGGTTCAGGTGGTGGCAAGAGCAACATCACTGGACAGTGGATGATTGGAAACGAGCGATTTGGAGTGATGAATCACGTTGTATCCGTGGCAGTGAAGTATGGAGGAGTTGGTGTTACAGTATGGAGGAGATTAGGGTTTGCTCCCGTTATTGGGCTGTATGCTGAAGGGTATGAACTCACTTTGCAGCATTGTGTACTGCTTATAGTAGGAGAATTACATGGACACGATGACTGTATCTGCGTGATAATGCAGTCAATCGTAAAACAGCATCTCTGAGGTAATGGTTTGTGAACAATAACATTCCTGCAATGAGCTGGCCTACCAAGTGTCCCGGAATTGAAGGCTATACACACAGATGGTTTGAATCATACTTAATGAACAGAAAGCAAAAAGCTGTGCCGAATAGCACAAATAATGTTGGGAGGGTGGCAAATTCTAGTGAATGGGGAGTTATCACAAAGGGAGTCTCATAGGGTTCAATTTTAAGTTCTCTTCTGTTCCTTATTCATGTGAATGACCTCCCACTTAACGTTCAGCAAGCGGAACTAATACTTTTTGCAGATTACGCGAGTTTTATAATAAATCCCATTCCAGAAAAAGCAGCTCAAGATATTATGAAGGATGTCTTTCAAAGAAATATGTGGGTCTCAGAAAATGGACTCTCCCTTAATTTTGAAAAAACTCATTATATCCAGTTCTGTGCATCGAATAGAGTCATACTGACAATTGATGTAGCATACGGACAGGGCTCAGTTAACAGGGTAGATTTCTCCAAACTTTTGGGTGTTCACATCGACGACAACTTGAACCGGAAGAAGCGTATTACTGAGCTCCTCAAACAACTAAGTTCAGCTTCTTTCGCTCTTTGTATAATCGGTAGTCTTGGTAATACACAGATCAGCCTCCTAACGTACTTTGCATATTTCCACTCAGTAATGTCTTATGGAATAGTTTTCTGCGGTAACTCACCACTTAGACATAAAGTATTGATTGCACAAGACAGCAGTGAGAATAATTAGTGGTGTTCACCCAAGGGCGTCATGTAGGCACCTTTTCAAGGGGTTAGGTATTTTAACTGCTCCGTCACAGTACATATATTCGCTAATGAAATTCGTTACAAATAATCCATCTCAATTCGCGAAGAACAGTGATGTTCATACGTACAACACTAGAGGGAAAAATGACCTTTCCTATCCGTTATTGAAGCTGTCAGTTGCTCAAAAAGGAGTGCTTTATTCAGCATCAAAAACCTTTGATCATTTGCCCAACAACATAAAGTGTCTGGCAGGTATCAGATCAAGTTTTTAATCTAGCTTAAAATCATTTCTTTTGAACAACTCCTTCTACTCTATGGACGAGTTTCTGTTTCAGAAATGGTAAAAAAAATTCCACATCATATCGATAAAATACTCGGGAAAATGATCTAAAGAACATGAAGTAACTAAAACTAAGACGTGAAGCCAACGGAAGGCCTTTGGCCTTTCAGATGAGTTACAACTTCGCTCCAGACCCTAGCGTCCAAAATCACTACCTTCTCTGGTTTCGGCTCCTGGGGAAGGAAGGGCTGACATTCCTACACAGACATTCACACATCTCAGGAATTATCCCCATCAGAGATCAAGACGTCATAAAGGCGAAGGGTGGGCCTCTGGCTATTATTGTGCACATCAAGTTTTACTGTGGCTTAGGTACAACAGAAGTATCTTTTTCCCAATGGAAGTCTGAGGTACACATTTGTGAATATTCAACCTTTTCATCACGGGCAAGTGCTGCCAACTGTTGGGAGTCACTATGAAAATATCAGCAAGTCAGTGTAACAGTGCACAGCAGATCGTGACTGCCAGAATACACGGATGTGGCTGGTTCGCTATATTCCACTATACAATTCAATATTGGTTTTTTTTTTTTTTGCAAGGTAAATATTCAATGATCATTTTACTGTTCATTACAATGGAGAATATTTCGTAATTAGTTATTTTACGCCATAAAATGAAACCAAGGGTAGACGTATGTTTGAAAACAGGTACATATTTTTCTATAAATCTTGAATCTAAACTCACCTAAGAGAATTATCGCATAAAGAAAAATTTTCCTTCTTCCAGAAAATATTCGTCTCCGAAAGGGTTAGTGTCTAACTGGTATTCGAAAACTTTGTATATGACTGTGTACGTAGAAACAGAAGTAGTTGCACACACAAACACACACACACACACACACACACACACAGCTGGGACACAGGTGTTTTGCAAGTCATGGTGGCCCAATGTACAGAGACGGACTGATGGGCCTGAGCCTCTTCTCAGGTTTCAGATCTGGGCGGCGGCTGATGTCGGCGCCGCTGCTGAAGTCGTGGGCCGTGCTGTTGGGTTGCAGCACTCCGCTGCCCACGGCCGGACACGCCCTGCGCCTGCTCCTCCTGTCCTACGTGCTCTTCTGCATGCAGGTCAGGCCTCAGCACCGCCTCGTTCTGCCTGCGTACACGTTGCATGTATTTAACCCTTCACTGCGCTGCTTTGTAGATGTGCAGAGAAAATTTTCGCATATTTTTACACCATCATTTTTAAGTTAATCACTGGAAATAGCCTTGCAGATGGGAAATGTTCCTTTATGACGGTAATGGGAAAGGCGTTACCCTAACGACCTATCAATTAACTGTTACTATTTAGATGGTTTCGTCATTTTATTAATAGGTCGTTAGGGTAATGCCTTATACGCCCACGGAAATAGCATTACATTATCGGCTGAGAACTTGTAGGTCTCCCCTTAGTTAAGTTGGATTTGAGATCGTTATTGGTTTTTTTCAGCGCCTACTTGTTAAGCGATATAAAGGACATCAAATCATATCTTTTTATTGCGATTTATTGTGTAATATAGGTTCACAAGGTATTTGTGAATAACCTAAGCGAGCTCTTTGCATTCCGTTTTTTTCTTAATATATCGTCTGCGTCAAGTTGCATTTTTGATGCCGTGACAACCAATTATATGACCAGATGTGATAATACCAAAGCCGTAAATCTCCACATTATTGCACTTCATAAATTACAGTGTGACATTTGATTTTTTAAATGATGATAGTCCTCATTTATATTAGAGGTTTCCTCAGCTATAAGAATTATATAGAATTTTATATTTTTAAAAAGTTTACAAGCTTTGTTAGATGGACCTCCCGATTGTATACTGTCTAGTTCTGACCCTTTTAATGTTTTTGCGTGTTATCTCGTAAATCTGTGATGTTTAGTAGCTCCATGACTAACAAATTTGTACATATGTTTTATTCTATTGTGCTGGATGTACCCAGATGTTTGTTCTAACTCCGCTACTGTCATTTTGTAGCTTTAAGTGCTTATACACTGAAGCGCCAAAGAAACTGGTGTAGGCATTCGTATTCAGATACAGAGATATGGCCGCGCGGGATTAGCCGAGCGGTCTTAGGCGCTGCAGACATGGACTGTGCGGCTGGTCCCGGAGGAGGTTCGAGTCCTCCTTCAGGCATGGGTGTGTGTGTTTGTCCTTAGGATAATTTAGGTTAAGTAGTGTGTAAGCTTAGGGACTGCTTACCTTAGCAGTTAAGTCCCATAAGATTTCACACACATTTGAACATTTTTGAACAGAGATATGTAAACAGGCAGAATACGGCGCTGCGGTCAGCAACGCCCGTGTAAGGCAACAAGTGTCTGGTGCAGTTGTTAGATAGGTTACTGCTGCTACAATGGTGAGTTTGAAAGTGGTGTTAAGTCGGCGCACGAGCGATGGGACACAGCATCTCCGAGTTAGTGATGATTTTCCCGAATATCAGGAATCCGGAGGAACATCAAATATCTTACATCGCTGCGGCCAGAAAAAGATCCTGCAAGAACGGGACCAACGACGACTGAGGAGAATCGTTCAGCGTGACAGAAGTGCAACCCTTCTGCAAATTGCTGCACTTTTCAATGCTGCACCATCAACAGGTGTCACCATGCGAACCATTCAATGTAAAATCATCGATATGGGCTTTCGGAGACGGAGGCCCACTCGTGCACCTTGATAACTGCACGACGCAAGGCTTTACGCCTCACCTGGAGCTGTAAACACCGACATTGGACTGTTGATGACTTGAAACATGTTTTTTGTTCGGAGGGGTATCCAGCTGATGGACGTATACAGCGTTGGAGAGAACCTCATGAATCCACGTACCTTCATGTCAATAGGGGACTGTTCAGTCTGGTGAAGGCTCTGTAATGGTGTGGGGTGTGTGCAGTTGGATGGATATGGGATCACATACATCCATTCATGTCCATTGTGCATTCCGACGGGATTGGGCAATTCCAGCAGGACAATGCGACACGCCACACGTCCAGAACTGCTACAGAGCGCCTCCAGAAACGCTCTTCGAGTTTAAACACTTCCGCTGGCCATCCGCACTCCCCAGACATAAGCATTATTAAGCATGTGTGGGACGCCTTGCAACGTGGTGTTTAGAGGTGTTCTCCACCACCTCGTACCCTTACGGATTTATAAACAACCCTGCAGGATTCATGTTGTCAGATACCTCCTGCACTACTTCAGACGTTAGTGGAGTCCATGCCACGTTGTGCTGCGGCACTTCTGCATGCACGTGGGGGCCCTACGCTATATTAGGCAGATGAACCAGTTTCTTAGGCTCAGGTGTATGAGTGCCCGTCACTTTCTGTTTAGCTTGTATAGTACAGCCTGATATATACTACAAGTATACTCTTTTATTATGCATGGACCTGAAGATTGCATAGTGGAATGCCGAAACTGGTAGTCAGAATAAAATAAAATAAGATCTCAACTACACAGCTGTTGGCAAACTTCATTGATAATTACTTGACCAGCTTATGTTCCCAGTCCATGACGGATCAACAGAGACGAGATAGTTTGTATGTTTTATGTCTAATTTTGTCGGCGAGGTGCCAGAATCTGAAGCGAAAAAATTTTTAGAAAGAAGAGAGAACACACAATGGTACCCTGTCGTGCTGCTGTACAACTCACATATGGAAAATGTAAATTTATTAGATAGCAGCATGGTCAGATGTCGTATAAAAATTACATCCAAACGATGCATATGATTGATTTAACTGTAATAAATTTATGGATTCTCTACAGAAGGCCACACACTGAAAAAAGAACTACAGAAATTTCGATGAACCAGAAGTAGTTTAGGTTAGCATTGGTTCAAACTCTAGGTCGGATTGGACATGGAACAAAAAAGCGAGATGTATGAGCTAGCCCAGATCCAACAGAGATCCACAGGCTTAAATATAAGGGATTATCGTTACCTCCAGAGCATATAAGATTATATCCCTACAATCATCGGCCAGTGTGGAATGAGAGCAATGTGCGAACTCCCTAACTGCAAAAACTATACCTTTGTCATGGGTGGGAAGCGGAAAATAAACTTATTTTTAAATATAGATAAAAACTGCTTTCTTGCAATACATAGTTTCTAAAGACACGTGCCATCCATTCCTTTTCGAAAGAGCCATTAATCCAATCGCAATTGTTTAAAACTGTGGTTTTATACCTACGAAACGTTTATTAACGGTCTAAATTTCACACGGTTTTGCATAAATGCAAAGTGTGACATACGAGTGAGTATTATAAGTATCACATAGTTTTACATAAATGCAAATTGCAGAAGGATATTTTTTTCAGATTTAAGAATGTATTATTTTTCCCACATTTTTCCTGACATCCTGGAGATAGCAACAGGACATGCCGAAAAGTCGTGCACGTGTAGCCTATCGACACCTTTAGCACTCTGCATAAGTTCGAATCATTGGTATGGAGGGCTTCAGGGCGTTACAGAGACACATTATACAGACAGTTGAGCAAAGACTACAGAGCGGGGGCTGACGAGTTGGATTGAAGACTATGGTGTGTCAAGGAGAGCAAGTACAGTTGCCTCTAGAAGGACTACACCACGAGAAGATCGTAGGATTGATCGACTGACTCTGACAGATAGAATGAATGACAACATGTGATATCTGGGCGGAGTTTACAGGCGAAGTGTCGCCACTAACCCTCTGGAAGAAATTAGTTGAAGCTGAGTTGAGATCTCGAATTGCCATGCATCGTTTACTGCTAACACCAAAATGCAGACAATAGAGGCTTCCATGGAGTAAAGCCAGAGACACCTGGGACATTCAGTTGCATTCCGTGGAGCTCAGTGATGAGTATGGCTTCTCTTTGTGATGGACAGATCGACTCCAGGGTGTCCGTGGACAAGATGGTACAAGATCACAGGAAGTAAAGTTACTCAAAATCCTTACCACTATTTATTTGTAGCTGTTTGCCACATGGGTCTACTACCTAGGAATTAAAGCAGGCTGTACTTTTTTATTGTCTACTAGCCTTTTCCCCGTGGCTTCGCCCTTGCAAGCTTTCGACACATACATCGAACGCATCTACTCCTCCTCCTCCTCTTTGTTCCACCTCTTCCTCCCTCTGTCTGCCCACATCATCTTCAGAGTTCTATCTGTCTATCTCGTCTCCACACTCTCTCTGTCTCCACCTCCCCCTCTCTTTGTCAGTTCCCTCCACCCCCTCTCTCTAACCATACCTTCCTCCCCCTCTCTCTGACCATATCCTCCTGCCCATCTCTCTCTCTCTCTCTCTCCATGTCCATCTTCCCCTCTTCATTTACCTCCTGCCCACAACCCCTCTATAGCTTCCACCTGCCTCATGCATCTACTCCTCAACCTCTCTATGTCCCTCTCATCCTCTAGCTTACTGAGTCCATCCTCTCTCTATCCATCTCAACCTGTTCCCAGCCAAGCTTATTGACACACATATCCCCTGCACCACAGTTCAATAAAGCAGGCCAATGTTACTCCAACAACACATTTGTCATTCAGCACAGACTACACATCAGGCATTTATTTGCCTCTGACAGGAAGGCCATAATGCAAAGGAGCTCGATAAAGTAGGCTGATACTACTCCTACACAACATGCGTGTCTTGCAGGGCACCCTACATATTGGAGCCCAGAAAACTGTTTCTTGCACCTGATATATAGACTACCTGCAAATCAACATGCCTACAAATCAACAAGTCTGTCACGTAGGGACTGGAAAGACATGATTACCCCGTATCTCTGTTCCAACTGGAGCAAGAAAATTATAAACCTGCAGTGCTGATACTAGGGAGGCCTCGTGTTTCTGTGCCAAATTTGGTTGAAATCGATCCAGAAGTTTAGCAGGAAATCCCAGATATATACATGTACACTCTGTTTCATTTATACAACAGATTAATAAAGGTTTATAATTTCATTAGGCAACTGCTACTTCAAAGAGATAAAAATTTCCAGCTAATTTATTAGTTAGATCTGCAACTCCTGCAATCTTGCAGTGGAGAGCTACTCCAAATAACAGCAGAACTGATTCAGTAATTATAGAAGAAAAACTGACTTCGCCAATATGTGGCAGGAGAGTTGAAAACCTGTTGCCATACTCTTCGTGACCAGTGCTCCAAACGGCATAGTCCAGTAAGATAATGCAATATCCCTCACTGCAGTTTACTCCACAAAAGGCTTGAGAAATGTGTGAATCATTGACCCATGAGCCCAGCCCCTAATTTGTTATCCACAGAGCATGTTGAGATGCGATGGGAAGACATATATTTTCATATCAGCTTTTAGCCAACAACCTTCATAAAGTGACACACCATGCTTTTGAGACATGCCAAGCAATTTCTTAATATGACATTCGAAGACTGTTTGCTTCCATGACACAATGAGTACAAGAGTATATTCATACTCCTTGTAGTAAGACCTCTTACTGATGTTGATGATGGACAGTTCAGAATGGAATGAAAGTTTAACTGTGTAATACACATCATGAAATTGACATAGCCATAAAGTTTGACAAATATTGTACTGGTAACATTATCAATTTCTGTCACTGTATTAGGCATGTCTTGGGTAAACCAGTTTAATTTTACATGACAAAATGTGGATGGACACAGTAATAAAGGCATAGATTGTGTATAATGATTTGTTGTCTTTTTAATTGAAAGAAATAAATCACTAACGGTATGCCAGAAATATTAATATGAAGTCCACTGTTACACTTCCTGTATCATCTCAGTTGTGTGTTGAGGATGTGAATTAATTATTTCTGTGTAGGATACAAGCACTGTAATATGTCATCCTGAACAGGTCATTTGTTTAAAGTTGTGGTGTCCAGTTGCTAAGTAATGTGCCTGAACCGCAAATAAAGCCACATAGCATTGCAACTCTAGTAATATGCCACTGACTCTTTCATAAAGTTAGTATATCACTTTGTCAAATAATGTCATTGCTGGATAATTGGGCTGTTACGTGGTACAGAGTTTTTGTAATGCCCAACGGCAGCTAGTCACAATTTGATTTACTTTACTGAACAGCACTGTCACGTATTTCGAATTTACATATACATCACCATATAGACATTCATATCAGTTTAACTTGTATGAAGAGAGCTTCGATTTAATAGAAAAATACATTTAATCCATAAAATGAGTGGTAGGTGTCTGTAGTTGAACACAGATTTCTTGGAAAAGTACTGAAGGAGATGCCACAAATGATTTTCACTGCCCTGCTTTTCAGTTTTCTTCTTGCAGTTTGGTGTCTCATCGAGCAGATCTCGTGGAAGTTTTGCTTTACAGGCATACAGTTATGGTGAGAGGCGTGTTTCTGTACCTAACGACTCATCTCGTAACAGTGGGACATCATCAGATCTTATCTGACCGTTTTTGCAGAAGCAGTCACATAACATACGCAGATTCATGAAGAAAGACCCATTTGATCAGAGTATTTAATTGATGCTGAGGAAAAAGCTATATAGCGAATGTTGGTAACAAATTAATTTAATTTTACCCTTCATTTATTTTTGATTCGGATTTTCATGCCTTGTAGAAGTGAGACAACGTTGAAAGTATTCTGGATGGTGCAAGGACAGTAAGAGTCGGCCGCCACCCTCAGAGCCATTTCGCAGAAGGCTTCCCCAAGGCAGGCACAACTTCGTGACTCTGCCCTGGGGCATCTAAAGCTTTGTGAACACTTAGATGGCAGCTCCTGTTGTGAAAGCTCCCACCACTAACATTTTACAACCCAAAACGAAAGACATATTGTAACAGAAAGTACTGTTGTGAGAAAAGCAGAGATCAGAGTTGTTCCCCAGACAGCACAGGATACCACAGATAAACAGCTCGAAAATGGAATGAGGCACACAGTTTTGGACCTCTGAAGATGTGGGACCAGTGGATGTGTTGACTCAGCAAAAAACAAATGTATATGCGACATAAGAATACAGAGATTGGCTCACAAGTTTGACAGAGAAGTTCAGCTATGTTTACGACAAACACCTCCTTAGACACAGAAAAAGACAGAGTGAATTGACTTTTTCTATGTAAGATGGTAGGACAAACGTTACTGGTGAACCAAATAGAGGAGAGCCCTAGGATGGGGACTAGCATGTTCTAAGGAACATTTTTACAGGTCAGCACTCAGAAGATCTGGAGCCCAGACAATCTGAATTTAGTAAGAAACGCAAAATGCAGCAATGCATGGTCTTCTTGTAATACACATTTGACGGAAATCACTTCAGCGTCTACTCCATTCCGAACTTCGACTTCTTCCTGGACGTCATCTTTGGCTCCACCTTCTCCTTCGTGATCAATTTCATCTGAGCCTCTATCTTTGGCATGCTTGCTGCTAGTGTTACCACCACGGCTGATGTGCTGAGGGACTTAGGGGAATCTCGGGCTGATTTGCACTTTGCCACTGACAAACTCATTGGTTCTACCAAGAACTGCAACCAGTTCAGCGTCCAGCCATCTGCAACGCTGTGATGAGATCAAGCCACAACGACCAGATGATGTGTAGGGAAAGTATAATCTTTTACAATATTTTGATCACTTCAAGCTTTCAAGACTTGTATTCTAAATCAATGAACAGTCTACTTTCAGCTACAACCACAGGTGTGACATATTCTCTTCTGTAGTATTATCTGTTTTCAATCAACAACACTACATTCACTGGACACTTTGCGATTACAGTTAATTCACTTCTGCAATTATTAGCACTTTCCCCCTCCCCCTCCCCCTGGCAATTGCATGTCAGATACGCTCAGGCCTTATTATATTAATGTTGCCCCTGCCTGTCTTTTGTTTTGGGAATCATTTCTCTCAGAATAAATCAAAATAAATGTGATTTTTGTGTCATTTAGTAGTCGTAAGTTTCCTCATTTATTTTCGATCGCAGCCTAATTTTTACGACGCCTTCCAGATTTATAATTGATTTAAACCTGAGTCACCTTGTTCAGAGGATAATAAACTCGAAAAGTTAAGCATGGAAACATGCCTTAGCCCATGGTCTAATCACTATAAATCAGGAATCGCCAAAGATGTAAGTACTTACCATGAAAATCTGCATTGTAGCATCTGGTTTGAAAAAATCTTCATCTACAAAATGGAAACCTGGTAAATTTTTCTGATACATTTTTCTTTAATTTCTTGATATTTATCTACTAGAAGTTTTTGAAAATAATTCTCATTATCATTAGTATTAATATTTTTCTAAGTTCTACTGATAAGATCGGTTAATTGTCGTTTATTAAGAATAGAATATTTTTTTAAATTTACGTTTTACAGGCTTTATGAAGATCACTTCGCGATTTTTACTCAAATCGTTATCGTTATTAATTTTAACTTCAGATTTGTTGATGAAATCAATTAATTTACTTTTTCCAAGTTTAGAATAATTTTTTACTTTTTCGTTTTAGAGATTTTATGAACTTCTTTTAATATTTTTTATTAAATTCATTATCATTATCATTTTTATTAATAATATTGTCAACAGGATTTACAATAAGGGTGATTAATTTTTGTTTGTTAAGTTTGGTATAATTCTGTAAATTTTCTGCTTTACCATTTGATGTAAGTTCCTTTATATTTTTATATTTTAGTTCTCTCTTCTCCATTTCTTTATTCATTTCTTTCCTATTAAAATAACCAATAAATTCCAACAGATCTTCTCCAGTTACATTTGAATAACCATTTCCTTTACAATAATTTTCTAAGTCTCTATAACACAAGCCCTACTTTTGTTTGCTATGATTTTCAAAGTTTTTAAATAACTCAGCTTTGTTGCTCATTTTGTTTTTATTGTTTTTATATAGAATGAAATTTGATTTTTAATTTGTTAAAACGTTTTTTGTTAAAATATACCTTTGAGTTTTTGTATTTCAATTTCAATCAATGAAATATATTCAACGTTTGATTGTTATTATTTATAAGAAATGAAATTTATTAGCTTTGTAAGTTTTTAAATGAGAATTTGTTTCTTTTTTCAATATAAGCAAATGACATTTGATAGTTCTTATTTAAGAAAAATTTTAAATGTGAAAATGAGAATTTGATTCTTTAAATGTAGGCAAATGAGTTGATAGGTCTTATTTATAAAGAATAAAATTTATTATATTTGAAAATATTCAAATGAGAAAATAAGAATTTGGTTTTTTCGATATAGGCCAATGTGATGTTTTGGTTGGAAAAAGCTGCAACATTAGATTCTTGGTGTGAGTCCTGGAATTTTTAAGTCAAAATGCTCTTTGGTCCATAATTGGCACAAACATATTACTAATTTGTCACAGAGATGTTTGACTGCCTTGTCAGTAAATCTCTAGAGGTTGAAGATGCCCTTCTTCTGGAAAAGTTATGGATAAAATTTCAGACAGACTGTAAAATGATTTTAATGGTTCCATTGCTGATATCACATACAGCCCACAAAGCCAAGATAGCAAGTCGTGACATCAGCATAAAGGAATCTATTCACAACCTGACTGGTTCTCTGACTCAACCGCCAACCTGTCATACTGTGTGTGGACATTGGCAGCTGCTTGACAGACCTTACCTGCCTGCACTGGCGGAGTGTGGGCTGACAGGTGGGGGCCACGGCTAGCAGGTTAAGGTTCACTAGTGGAACTAACAGACTTAGACCATGGACCCGACCATGAGCCCACTGTCCACACATAGGCAGACTGGTCGCGACGGTCCCACTCGGCAGAGGAGTCGGCAAACTGCTCGATCTGTGTATGGGATCCCTAAACAATGATTACTGCCCACAGGTGAACACAGCATACCAGGCGGGCCTTGTGAGCCGGCTTGCGCATCCGGGCTGGGAGCGGCCTGTCGCCAGCCTGGAGCAGGCCTTGTCCAGAGGGCTCTCCTTCGTCTTCCCCGCCTTCTGGAAGGTCTATTTCCAGGTAACTGCTGCCACCGGTCCTGCTCCTGTTTCTGTTTCTACTCGCGAGTCCCATAGTTATCCACAGGCCTCTTTGTTCTCTATTCAGAGTCAATCCGAACTCCACTAGCAAAATTTCGTAAATTTTCCAGGGATATTTTCTCATTATTTTGGTATAAATGGCCCGTGATCTCGAGTGGCTCGATACAGAGTAGCTGCTTTTACCCCGATTCTTTACGCCCAATGATCTTTGTATCTGTACTGCACTCATCAAATTTTATAAGCAGTAAATAACAAAACAGCACTGGTTGATATTTTCTGCGGCATTGGACTGTACAAATCGCAATATTCTAGCAGATAAATTCAGGTTTTATGGAACTGATGGCATAGCCGACAAACCGGTAATGTCATATCTAACCAAAAGAATGCAGAAATTTATGCTTCATAATTCGAGCCCTGTAAGCAGGGGTTCTTCTTCTGACTGGGGATAAGTGGCTTATGGGGTTTCATAACGCTCAGTCTCAAGTCCACTATTGTTCTTCATGTAAGTAAATGGTGTTCTCTGTAATATATAATGAGCAAAATTACTTCTTTCTGCAAATGTCTCTAGTGTCGTAATCCATCCAACTAGATGTACTACAACAGAAGAAATGGTAAACAATGTTCTTAAAACTATTCTTGAGTGGCTTCCTGCGAATGGTCTCGCTCTCAAATTCGAAAAGACACAACACGTTCAGTTTTGCACATCTAGAGCTACTACATCAATGATAAGTGTAACACATCATGAGGAAACAATGATCAGAGAGGGAACATCAAAATTTTTAGATTTTGTATATTGAGGTGAATTTAAACGAAAAAGTATACTGTCGAAAAATATTAGTACACCTGGGAAGACGATGTCGATTTTGATCCGATGGTGGCATATGTCACCTGCCAGGTACTAGATGTGCTGATAATGGCTTCAACGTCGTCCGCCAACAGATAGCGTAGTGCCATAGCTCCAGCATGCCATCTGTGTCCACCCTTTAATAGGGAATGCTCTCGGCCAGAAGGCTCAGTGAGATCTTTCGCAATAGCGAGATGGTCCTTTCAGAGAACTGCCACACAATTTACATGTGCTACGTCCATTGTGCAATGATGGTCATATCAGTGGTCACTTGAACATTCTCACACACGTAGACAAGGTTCTCATAGACAAGGTCCGAACGTCCACGCAGCGTAGACACCTGTCAGGATCGATGTGTTGTAAGAGCAGCAGTGGCAGATCGTACAGTAACCACGGTACAGATAAAAGGGCTTGTAAGCCGGGGGTCTCAACATGAATTGTTGCGAACCAGTTATTAGCAGTGGGACTATGGACATGCACACCTCTAGCCCGTCTTGACTGGAGCCGTCAGAAGATCACATGGTCTTCAGTGATGAAAGCAGATTCGACCTGCAAGTAAGTGATGGTCGTCTGCACACACGGCGTATGCCTGGTGAGCACTGTCTTGTAGAGAGTATTCGTTCAAGGTACACTGGCCACATTCCAGGCCATATGGTCTCGGACCCGATAACCTACTACTGTTGTTCACCTTTGGTGTTTCTGGAGCAGACGCTGATCAGAACTCGGTACGTGTGGAACATTGTTACACCCATTCTTTTGCCGTTCTTGCAACAGGGAGGTGATGTGTTGTCCAGCAGGATAATGTTCGCCCACACACTGACCATGACACTCAATGTGCTTTGGAAGACAAGCAGCAACTTCCCGGGCCAGCACAATCTCCAATCAAGCACGTGTGGAATATGGTGGGACGAGAAGTGACTCGTGCGACTCGTCTACCGACAACTCTTCAAAGCTACGTGAACAGGTCGAGCAGGTGTGGCACAACGTATCCCATGTCAGTATTCGCCATCTGCATGATCTACTGGATGCCAGAGTCAGCGCTTGCATTGCCGCCGTGGGGCTGCACCATATGTTAATATGGGTGTTTTAGCGATGGTTGATACCTGGTACCTTAGAACCACTTGTGCTATTCATCTGTAAATGTAATCATTGCATGTGCTCCATATGCTCTGTTACAACAATAAACTTTGAGAGAATTGGAAGCCTCTAAAAATGTGTACTAAGTTTTTCCCGGCTGTGAACATTTTGGAACTCGTAAAACAACTTGGTTCTGCTACGTTTGCACTTCGAATCATTGCTGATCTTGGGGAAAGAAAAATCAGTAAGCTGAAATGTTTCCTTTCAAAAACGTGTATTTTCATTCAATAGTGTCAAATATAATAGTGTTCTGGGATAGCTCATCTTTAAGAAAGAATGTTTTCGTTGCTGAAAACTGTGCCATAAGAATAATGTGTGGTGCTCACACACGATCTTCTTGTAGACGTCAGTTTAAGGAATTCTGCTTTTTGACTACAACTTCCCAGTTTATTTATTCTCTAATGAAGTTTGTTGTAAATGATCCACTGCAGTTCAAAAGCAACAAAGATGTACTCAGGTACAATTCCATAAGAAAAAGTGAATTCATTACTCTTCATTAAGTTTGTCTTTAGCACAAAAAGAGGTGTACAACGCTACAAGCAAAATCTTTGGCCACTTATCCAGTTGTATAAAATGTCCGACAGGCGCCAAAGTTGAATTTGAAAAAAAAAATGAAAAACTTACTCGTTGCCACTCCTTCCATTTCATAATCTGTAAACGTTGGGTGGATAGTAATTACTAACTCACACTTGCATTAAAAAAAAAAAAAAATAAAAAATAAACGGTCTTGTAAATGGTCAGCATGCAGCTGTAGTCACAAATGAACGAGTAATGTGAATGTAAAATGATTCGCTCCACATCATAACGATTAATCGTGCATACGATACATGGCACATAAAACTAACTAATTAGCTATCTCAAAACATATTCACGACAGTCCAAATGTCACGGTATCCTCTACGTCTTGTTTGGAAACATTCAGTCACTGTATTTGCTGCTGACACCTATAACTCCCACACCACTCTTCGCCCTCAAGCTTACATTCAGTATTGGTCACGTTTGTGTTTCTTCAATGTTAATGATAATAACAGTTATACACTGGGATGCGGATTGATTTACTGATGAAGAATTTGACGACATTCACCTCGTGTATGGGTTCACCGAACGCAAAGAAGAACACCATGACATTGTGCGGGATTTGTTTCCGCACAGTGCCTTTGCGCCTGCATACAGAATAAGTGCCTACGAGGAACCGGATCATACCGTGTTAGAATGGAAGACATGAAGACATACGATATGTATCAGAACTCCCCATCCGGAAGACGATATGTTCCACGTCATTGGTGACAATCGCGCCACTGTTTGCACGTGCTCTGAATAGAAACCAAACACTGTTCTCAGACTCTTTACAAGAACACCATTTGCATCCGTATCAAACACAGAAGGTGCAGTCATTGCCGCCAGCGGACTTTCTGTGTCGAACGGAGTTTTTTAATTGACTCCTACAGAAATATGCAGAAACACAATTTTCCTGCTTTCGTAATTTTTACAGATGAAGCTGTGTTTACGAGAGACAGCTTGTTCAACAGAATGAACAGACACGTTTGGGATGACGAAAATCGATATGCACTGGTGTGACGAACTTATCAATATGAATTCGCTACGAAAGTGTGGAGTGGTACTATCAACAATCATGCGACTGAACCTTACGTACCTCCCGATAAGTTAAAAGGAGTAGCATGCAAAAATGTTGCTTCACCAAGTCTTCCCACAGTTTCTAGAAGTTGCGCCGCTGAGAATTCGTCAGATAATGTGGTCTCAATATGACGGAGCGTCGGCACAGTTTTCGCTCCATGTTAGGAAATTGACTGATGGATTGGTCGCCGTCGTCCTTTCCTGTGGCCAACTTGATCTTCGGAAATAACACGAATTCACTTCGTCTTCTCAGGAGCATATGAAGAGCATAGTTTACCAGACTTCGGTCAATACATAGACCTGACTGCTAAGATTGTCGCAGCGGTGGAACCAGATCACCAAACTCCTGGGATTCTTAGTGAATAAGACAGCTGATGGGCGTCGCTGCATCCTTTGCAGTGAGCAAGGTAGTCCTCAGTATCTGCAAGTTCTGCATTTATTGAGTACTGTACTGTGCTCTGACTCAATTGCATATTAGGGGCTTTTTCAGTTTTGTTAATGTGTTTCCACAGAAACACAGATAATTGGCATAACAAACCTTTTAAATGACTATTACATTTTTATTCTGCAAAGAGCCACCAGAGACTGCAGGTGCCTAATATGAAAAGACACGTGAAATACTATCAACAACCTCAAAAATTATGTTGATGGTATTTAGGTTCATCCTGTATAAACAAAAACAAAACTCTGTTAGTTAACCACACTTGCACACACTATAGATCACTGCAGTCAATCCAGCATTGCGGTGATGCGTGCCTTCACGGCCAAATAGAGAAACAAACTGTCGCCCGGACATTATTTATATGCACTGATCGAGCCACCAGGGGCAGAAAGATGGGTAGTGAGACGGAGGAGGAGGAGATGGACAGATAGAGGTGGGAGCAGGAGATGGATCAAGAGAAAGGGGAAGGGGAATGAACAGGCAGAAATAAGGGAGGAGGTGACAGGGAGCAGTGGGAGAATGAGGTAGTCAGGGAGGAAGAGATGGATACAGAGAGGGAGAGGAGGCGATTGACAGAGAAAGAGAGACAAGGGAGGAAAAGATGGATAGAGAGAGGGGGGAGATAGAGAGGTGGAGGATGTGATTGACAGAGAGAGGGCGAGAGGAGGAGATGGAGTGAGAGGGGGGAGGATGAGACGGATGGGGAAAGGGAAAGAGCGACATGGACGGAGAGAGTGGTGAGGAGTAGATAGATAGTGAGAGGAGTGAAGAGAAGACAGACAGAGAGATGGGGAAGAGGAGCTTGACAGAGAGAGGGAGAAGGCGGAGGTGGACAGAGAGAAGGGATGGGGAGAGATGGACATAGTGAATGTGGGAGGAAGGGGGGGGGGGGAGGGAAGTGGAGATGTGTGCAATACTTCAGCCATATGAAAGTGAGAGCAAAGTAGCGAATAAAATGTATGCAACACTTCCTTACCATTTTTTGCTTGAGGGAGTGTTCCTTCCGCAGTGGAAGGAAACTAAGATTATCTAGGTTTTGAAAGTAGGAAAGACCCCGCAGGAAGCGAACAGCTACAGACCAACTTGTCTTGCCAATATCTTTTACAATGGTTGCATGGTAAGCTGACAACTGTTCTGGACCCTCGAGAAAAAGCCTCTTTTCTACCACGCATTGTGAGTTTCAGGAGATCCGGTCTATTACTTCTACCTGTGACTATGTACTCTCCTCTGGAGTATACCAACAGAAAGTGTTTTCAGCAACTGTTCAATATTCTTTGACTCACGTAAATCCAATGGTACCACATGGTGCCACCATATCCTCACCACCTTACCTGGACGAGGTTTCTGTGATTCCCTCCCAAGTTTCATTTGAAATTTTCTTTCTCAGTTGATATGTTGTAGGCCACTATTTTTCCCGGCATCAACTGGGAAATAAAATATCTGCTCTTAGATCTCATTGACAACAGTAACACGGTGGTATTTCTCCAGTCCCCCAGTCATGTTCAGACTCCTGGGAACTAACTCGTGGATCGGCTGGCCTATGATGCTATCTGGAAAAATGTTCTGCAAATAAAGATAATAAAACTCTCGTCTTGATCACAAACATTTATTTTACTTATTTCATATGAAGGAAATTAAATATTTGTTGTCAAGACGAGAATTTTATTAGAAGTGTAGAATATGACTACCACACCTCATAAAGCTTTTGTGCAATATGTATCAAGGAATTAGAGATGCCACATGTGGATAATAATGTATCATCTAGTCTTTAGTGGTATCTAACAGAGAATGGAGTGTGACATTCACAACCAATAAGTTGCACGTTATAAAAACACTCTACAACTGTGTAGCTGTATTCTCTTCGACAGTCTCACCGTGAACCCGCAATCTTCTGCCCCCTCCGTATTGATTACAGTAATCTGGTCCATGGCTACATCCTGCGACAAGGTGGCGCAACCTGTTTAATTGTCTCTCTCTCCTGACGGTCCACGATATCCCGCTGGAGTGCCCTAGCGTCGCTGCAACACGGCAAGGTGCGCAACAGACCTACTCCCTGAAGACGTAGCTGATTATGTCAGGGCCGCAAATCAAGCTGCGAATTTCATCCTTCAGAATGGACTGTGTACTCTTCTCTGAAGCCTTCATCGTTAAGACCCTGTTGTTGCCGGGCGGGGGACAAGAGCCGCCAACTGCTACATTTTAGCCGCCAGATGGACGGCTAGTTCGACATCTGCTACCGCTCACTCAGTTTTAGTACTTCACGGAGTCTTAACATCTTCTTAAAAATGTTTTTTAGCACGCCTTTCATTAGGTAGCTGTGTCCACCTCGAACATCAAGAGAGCTGAAACTTCTTGTTGTTTTTGATCTTTGATCTTATTGTGTGTGTGTGAATTTTTATGGGACTTAACTGCTAAGGTCATTAGTGCCTAAGCTTACACACTAGTTAACCTGAATTATCCTAAGGACAAACACACACACCCATGCCCGAGGGAGGACTCGAACCTCCGCCCAGACCAGCCGCACAGTCCATGACTGAACACTGTTGCAGAAACAACGAAACAAACATGCCAAATTTAAACAGACGCAAAATCCCCTAGACTGGCGATCTTTTACAGATGCTCTAAATTTAGCACAAACTTCAATGCGAGATGCTTATAACAGTTTCCACAACGAAACTTTGTCTCGAAACCCGGCAGAAAACCCAAAGAGATTCTGGTCGTATGTGAAGTACGTTAGCGGCAAGAAACAATCAAAGCCTTCTCTGTGCGATAGCAGTGGACATACTATCGAAGACAGTGCTGCCAAAGCAGAGTTACTAAACACAGCCTTCCGAAATGCCTTCACAAAAGAAGACGAAGTAAATATCCCACAATTTGAATCGACAACAGCTGCCAACATGAGTAACGTAGAAGTAAATATCCTCGGAGTAGTGAAACAACATTAATCACTTAATAAACGCAAGTCTTCTGGTCCAGACTGTATACCAATTAGGTTCCTTTCGGAGTATGCTGATGCATTAGCTCCATACTTAACAATCGTATACAACCGTTCACTCGACGAAAGATCCGTACCCAAAGACTGGAAAGTTGCACAGGTCACACCAATATTCGAGAAAGGTAGTAGGAGTAATCCACTAAATTACAGGCCCATATCGTTAACGTCGATATGCAGCAAGATTTTAGAACATATATTGTGTTCGAACATTATGAATTACCTCGAAGAAAACGGTCTATTGACAAACACTCAACATAAGTTCAGAAAACATCGTTCCTGTGAAACACAACTATCTCTTCATTCACATGAAGTGTTGGGTGCTATTGACAAGGGATTTCAGATCGATTCCGTATTTCTGGATTTCCGGAAGGCTTTTGACACTGTACCACACAAGCGGCTCGTAGTGAAATTGCGTGCTTATGGAATGTCGTCTCAGTTATGTGACTGGATTTGTGATTTCCTGCCAGAGAGGTCACAGCTCGTAGCAACTGACGGAAAGTCATCGAGTAAAGCAGAAGTGATTTCTGGCGTTCCCCAAGGTAGTGTTATAGGCCCTCTGCTGTTCCTTCTCTATATAAACGATTTTGGAGACAATCTGAGCAGTCGTCTTCGGTTGTTTGTAGATGACGCTGTCGTTTATCGACTAATAAAGTCATCAGAAGACCAAAACAAACTGCAAAACGATTTAGAAAAGATATCTGCATGGTACGAAAATTGGGAATCCGTTAAACTTCTGTTACCGATAAATCAGCCAAATATTAAGGCCGTAAGTTCCACTAAATACCTAGGTATTACAATAACGAACAACTTAAATTGGAAGGAACACACAGAAAATGTTTTGGGGAAGCCAAACCAAAGACTGCGTTTTATTGGTAGGACACTTAGAAGATGTAACAGACCTGTTAAGGAGACTGCCTACACTACGCTTGTCCGTCATCTTTTAGAATACTCCTGCGCGGTGTGGGATCCTTACCAAATAGCACTGACAGACTACATTGAAAAAGTTCAAAGAAAGACAGCACGTTTTGTATTATCGCAAAAGATGGGAAAGAGTGTCACAGAAATGATACAGGATTTGGGCTGGACATCATCAACGGAAAGGCGTATTTCGTTGCGACGGTATCTTCTCACGAAATTCCAGTCACCAACTATCTTCTCCGAATGTGAAAATATTTTGTTGACACCGGCCTACATATGGAGGAACGATCACAACGATAAAATAAGGGAAGTCGGAGGTCGTTCGGAAAGATATAGGTGTTCATTCTTTCCGCGCGCTATACGAGATTGGAATAATACAGAATTGTGAAGGTGGTTCGATGAACCCTCTGCCAGGCACTTAAATACGATTTGCAGAGTATCCATGTAGATGTAGGTGTAGAAAAACGCAAATCCTGCAGCTCACAGTCTGAACATCACGTCTATAAACTTGTGTACTCATGCGACAATTACTCTCTCCAGTCACATTAGTGTAACCAGCTGTCAAAAGCCAAAAACGGCCAGCTTTTACAGTGCCGACCAGTGCGAGACGTGCAGTTAGAGAGTGAATTAGGTTCTGGAAGGTATCAACAGGGATGTGGAACCGTGCGGACTCCAGTCCCGTGGTCATCTGCTCTACATTTCTCGGATGTGGATCCATGGCCCTTACAGCTCGATCGAGGGGGTCCTACAGATCCTCATTGGCTTTAAAACTAGGGAGTCTGGTTGCCAGGGGAGTACAGTAAACTCGTCGTGGTGTTCTTAGAACCACACGTACACTGCGAGCTGTGTAACACGTTGTGTAACACGTTGAACTGTCGTGCGGGTAGATGACATCGTGCCGAGAAAAAACGAAGTCCATGAAGGAATGGACATTGTCCCCAAGGATAAATGTATACCTGTGTTGATCCGTTGTGCCTTCCAGAATGACGAAATCAGACAGGGAATGCTGTGAAAACATTCCTCAGACGATAAATCTCCCGCCTCCGGCCTGAATCCTTACGACTGTTGAAGGATGTTTGCTTTCGGACGTTTCACGCCGTATACGCTAACGGCCATCTGTCCGATGGACTATATCTGAACAGAACACCTGTCGCCACTCAATGGAGGTCCAGTTCGGCTATTGGCGTGCACATTACAGCCGTCGTCGCCTGTGAACATCAGTTCAAAAATGGTTCAAATGGGTCTCAGCACTATGGGACTTAACATCTGAGGTCATCAGTCCCCTAGAAATTAATACTACTTAAACCCAACTAACCTAAGGACATCACACACATTCATGCCCGAGGCAGGATTCGAACCTGCGACCTTAGCGATCGCGCTGTTCCAGACTGAAGCGCCTAGAACCGCTGGGCCACACCGGTCGGCTGTGAACAGCAGTCAGCATGGGTGCATCAACCAGGCACCTGCTGAGGAAGCCCAGTGCAGCAACGTTCGCTGAACAGTCGTTGAGGAGACACTGTTAGTAGCCAAGTCGTTCATCTGGGCGGTCAGTTACTCAACAGTTGAACGTCTGTTCGCCCGTACACATGTCTGCAGCCGTTGTTCACCCCTGTTACATCGGCGCCGGTTTTGGATAGCGCCAGTTTGCCATGCACAGAGTACTTTAACCATGGAGGCACGCGAACAGTTTACAAACTTAGCCGTTTCGGAAATGCTTCCACTCTTGGCCCTAAAGTCAATGATCATGCCCTTTTGGGCCATAGATAAATTGGTCCGTTTCCCTATTACGACAAAGAGAGCACCGTTTTCCGCGTCTCCGGACACGCTTTATATCCCTGCACTGCTATTGCTGTCCGCAGCTCGTGGTCTTGCGGTAGCGTTCTCGCTTCCCGCGCACGGGGTCCCGGGTTCGATTCCCGGCGGGGTCAGGGATTTTCCCTGCCTCGAGATGACTGGGTGTTGCTGTGTCGTCTTCATGATCATCATTCATCCCCATTACGGTCGGAGGAAGGCAATGACAAACCACCTCTGCCAGGACCTTGTCTAGTCAGCGGTGCGTAGTTCCCTATGCTCCTCGGAGTAAGGGACCTCATCGCCATCACTGCTACTGCTAACACAAGCCGTTGAGAGCGGTTACTGCTCGTTGACAAACATTGGCGATGGTCATATTAATGTGACAGGATCGTGTAGTTTTCCGTCTGCAATGGCTCAAATAGCGAAAGCACCCTGTAGCCTCCGTCACGTCCATAAGGAAGCTTGGTTCACACATGTTCCGATGTAGAACTAATACTGCCACATCACGTGTTCCACACTCCTGCTACGATTCGGCCACTTCATTATTCTTATGATTTCATGTGGAGCTGTCTGCAATAAAGCTGTCGCAGTGCTACTCGAGAGGGAGGAGCTGAAGTAGGAAGCGTGCTGCAGAATATGGAGGACGAGAGATACCGGCGGCTGGTGCGGCGAGCACGCCTGTCAGACGACGTGAGGGGCAGTCTGCTCGCGACCGCCTCCCGTCGCGACGCCGCCGTCGCCGCCGCCGACGCCTTTGCCGACTACACCATGGGCGCCGGACACCGAAAGCTCAGACGTCTCCAGGTGAGCTGCGAGTTCTCCCAGTGTTAATCACTGTGAGATTCACATCGCGTTTACTAGTCAAGTGAGGTTGGGTTGGGTTGTTTGGGGAAGGAGACCAGACAGCGAGGTCATCGGTCTCAACGAATTAGGGAAGGACAGGGAAGGAAGTTGGCCGTGCCCTTTCAAAGGAACCACACCGACATTTGCCTGAAGCGATTTAGGGAAATCACGATGGCCAGTCGCGGGATTGAACCGTCGCCCTCCCGAATGCGAGTCCAGTGTGCTAGCCACTGCGCCACCTCGCTCGGTATAATAGCCAAGTGAACAAAGTGTCCCATGCAGACTCAAAAATGCACGAACTTCCTTTATGGCACAATTGTCAAATTGGCGTCCCATGTACTACATGCTTGGAAATACACTATCCAATCAAAGGTATTGAACACCTGTTAGTGGACATTACCAAGGAATGCATCCAACCCTTGCCTTTTTGACGGCCTGAACTCTCCTTGGGACGCTTTGAGTGAGGTGTAGGAACGTCTGTGGAAAAATTGCAGCCCATCCTTTTTCCAGAACCAAACCAGAGAAGGCAGTGATGTTGGACGCTGAGACCTGGAGCGAAGGTGACGCTCTAACTCATCCTAAATGTTTTCCATTGGGTTTATGTCGGTACTCTGGGAAGGACATCACACACATGTGTTACAGTGTGATTTCCTATAGCCTTTTGACTTAGAAAATATTTACATTTTATAATTAATCGTGAATACTGCGAGAAATAAAATGAAAAAAAACTATAATAACAACAGGAATCAAAACCGAGCCATCGAATTGCCAGTCAGTGTGTATGACTACTCTGCCAAAGCACCGTTACATCAACTGCTCCTCCGAAGTCTCTCAAACTCTGCACTTGCACAAGCATGTTCCACGCATTTTCGAAGATAAATACTGACCTGGTACTGTGAGCTGCGTAGTACTCATAGTGCCTGAAGGGATGACGTCACATTAGAGCATGCACAGCCGAAAATGGACAGCTGCGCCCAGTCTCTGAATCGATCGTAGCGCAGCTAACCATCATTCCAGCTCTCGACGCTGGTTTACAGTGATCATGGAGAGAGCGCTACAAAAGATGTTTTCTTCCATTTTATTTGTATACAGCATGCATTCGAAAAAAAGGCTCACATTCAAAGAGATATGGGATAATTTTAGTGCGATATTTACAGTGTGCTGTAGCCCATCAGTACATGATAACCGGCCGCCACTAGTTATTGTCCATAAACCATTCCCTCACAGATGCTACTTAATGGCGAGGTGCTGTGCGATATTGATATGAACAATAATGGTCTCCAAACTGATCCTCTACTGTGCTTTGTACAGAATGCTGTATTATGTGATCATGCCCTTCCGTATTTAGCGGCTTCTAAACACAATGAGGGAACCACACCCTAACCACGATAAACAGCTCCACAGCGAAACATTAGTTCAATGCCGGCACTACAAATGGTGGGAGGTAATGTTTTCCAGGCGTCATAAAACCAAACGCTGTCATCAGATTGACACAAGATACAACGTGACTCATCAGTGCAAATCACTCGTTTCCAGTCATTCAGTGTCAAGTAGCTTCACTCTTTACACCACCCCATGCGTCGCTTAGCATTGACCACAGAAATATGTGGCTTATGAGGAGCTGCTTGACCACTTCAGGAGTCTCCGAACATTTTATTCTGATCTCAGTATCGGTTGAGGTATTACATGTCATGCATATTACTCGGTCGACTTTCTCGCTACGCTGACGCAGACTGCAACACTCAGCCGCTAGAGGTCTCCGAATTTTAGGGTGTGACATCGTGGAAAACTAACTATGTCGGTGCGTGAGAAACAGCGTGCTGTAACCGAGTTTATTACAGCACGGGAGAGCCTCCAGTTAAAATCCATACAAGAATGAAAGCTGTGTACGCTGCCAACGTCAGTAACGTGCGACGCTGGATAGTTCGTCTTCGTAATGAAGGAAACAGGGAGAATCATAGCGCTCGGGTTGACGAAATCATCAGAGACAATCGTCGGAAAACATAGACACAGTTCTCACAAGGGAAACGCCTCATCGCACCCTGCTCAGATTTAGTGGTGAGATGGCCCAGTGGATAGTCTGCCAAAAGAAAACAAAATCGAGCATGAAAACAGGAAGAAGGAGTGCTGAACTGTGAGAAAACTAGCAGAATATGTGCAACATCGAGCGAATTTCAGTATGCATGGTGTCGTGGGCATTGGATTACGAGTAGGGAGATCCGAGTTCAGATCTCTCTCATGCCCAAATTTTTTTATATACAAAATTATGAACATACCATCCTGTCGTTGACGTGTGTGCTCGCAATATTCAAATCTGTGTCTGTGCCGTGGTGTAACGTCCGTCTGCAACAGAGAGGTGTAAGGAAGGGATCTCCAGACGGCCGGCCGCTGTGGCCGAGCGGTTCTAGGCGCATCAGTCCGGAACCGCGCTACTGCTACGGTCGCAGGTTCGAATTCTGCCTCGGGCATGAATGTGTGTGATGTCCTTAGGTTAGTTAGGTTTAAGCAGTTCTAAGTCTAGGGGACTGATGACCTCAGATGTTAAGTCCCATAGTGCTTAGAGCCATTTGAGCCATGTGAACCTCCAGACGTATGTACTTCCTATTTGTTCTACACAGGTACCACATATAGTATTATGACTCTTGCATTCCGTTTTAGAGGTTTTGACATTTCTAACATAGTTCACACCCTTTTATTTGTTGTTTTTATTTGTGTGAGAGATCTATGCAGTGTCCCGCTTGCTCTTACTGTTCATCACGTATACCGTCCGCCCCCGGTAACTGAGTGATCAGCGGGACAGAATGTCAATCCTAAGGGCCCGGATTCGATTCTCGGCTGGGTCGGAGGTTTTCTCTGCTCAGGGACTGGGTGTGTGTGTTGTCCTGATCATCATCATTTCATCCCCATCGAGGCCCAAGTCGCCGAAGTGGCGTCAAATCGAAAGACTTACACCCGGCGAACGGTCTACCCGACGGGAGGCCCTAATCACACGACATTTACATTTTATCACGTTTACTTGCGACGGTAACATGTTCTTACCACATGAGTCATATTGTATAACCAATGTATAGTGTGGTAATGGCCAAGACCACAGAAGGAGAACAACATGTCAATTACCGGATGGAAAGTTCATGATTTTGTGGAAAAAAGGGGCAGGAGGGAGATTTGAACGTGGATCTCATGCTTTGCAGCCCAACACCGCGAGCACATAACCATGGCACCGTGATTCTTGCACGTCGCTCGATGTTGCACATCTTGAGCTTGGACCGTTCGGTGTTTCTATTTTGCTTCTTTTATCACAGTTCAGTACACCTACTTCCTATTGTCATGGTTGACCTGGGTTCTGTTTTTGATGGCCATTTTACTACTAAATCTGAGGTGTGTCAGGAAAGTGCAGCATCACTGCAGAACACAAAACTGTGTGAATGGTGCATGCCTCGAATACTCACCCCTTGCATGAAACAGAGGATATGGGACATCTGTCAACAATTTCGACTGAGCGAAGTGCCGCAGTGGTTAGCACACTGGACTCGCATTTGGGAAGACGACGGTTAAAACTCACCTCCGACCCTCCTGATTTAGGTTTTCCTTGATTCCCCTAAATCGCTTCAGGAAAATGCGGCGTAGCTTCCTTTGAAAGGGCACGGCCGACTTCCTTCCCTAATCCGAAGTGAATGATGACCTCGCTGTTCGGTTCCCTCACCCCAAATCTACCAACCAACCAACCATCAACGATTTCCTTTGCGTTTTGAGAGTTAGAGCGATGAGTTCCATAGAAACATTACGACAGGTGGTGGAAGCTGCGTTCACAATTTCAAACCCGAAAACAAGACTGCACTTTGATAGCGATGAAGCTGTGCGAGCGGAGGTGAAGTTGTGGATCTATGAGCAAAGTCAAATATTCGAAAGTGATGGTATCAACAGCCTGATCCCTCGTTGGAAGAAATCTTTTCATCGCCAGAGTGACTATGGTGAGATATAAATATGTAGACATGAAAAATAAAGATACAGGATGTTAATAAATGTTGTGTCATTTAAAAAACTTCAAGAGTTTGCATATAAAAGTACGGAGGCATTACTTTTCAGCAAGCCCTCTGAATCTGTACTTTTAACTCTCTACGCATAGTGATTGTGCTTGCTGGACTGCAACCATCGTCCACAACGCTTGACGAGCACTGTCCATCAGTACATGGGCTCTGCCTGATCTTGGTTTAGTTGTGGTTGTTCCCTCGCGTTTCCACTTCATAGTCACATTATCAGCAGTCGAATTTAGCAGTTTTAGGGTGGTTTAAATGTCCCTGATGGACCTTTTACTCCGGTGACATCCAATGACTAGTCCACGTTCGAAGTCACAGATCCCTCCTGATCAACCCGTTCTGCTGTTACAGCTTCTCTATTGACAATACGGTATATATATCGACTTCTTTTACACTCGTGAGTCTGCCTCTCATTACATCTACTAGTCAATTCTGCATTACAGAGAGGTACTCGGATACTTTCAATCAGATAGTGCACAAATAATTAACATTTCAGCACAAGTGTTCAAAATACGTAGATAGGAGTAACGCCAGCTACGTAAGCACTCCGTCTTCAGGCCACAAGTGGCCCATCGGGACCATCCGACCGCCGTGTCATCCTCAGTTGACGATACGGGTAGGAGGGGCGTGTGGTCAGCACACCGCTCTCCCGGTCGTTATGATGGTTTTCTGTGACCGGAGCCGCTACTACTCGGTCGAGTAGCTCCTCAAATGGCATCACGAGGCTCAGTGCACCCCGAAAAATGGCAACAGTGCATGGTGGCCCGGATGGTCACACATCCAAGTACTGGCCACGCCCGACAGCGCTTAACTTCGGTGATCTGACGGGAACCGGTGTATCCACTGCCGCAAGGTCGTTGCCCGCCAGCTACGTAACGTATACAAGAAAAGATTACGTGGCGCGTTCGTCAGTCACAAATCGCATTTGAATGTTAGCCATTTGCGAAACTATCCTGTCATGCCTCATATAGGAAGGTGACACGTGCAGAAAGTCGACAGCAACTATACCGTGACCTGCCGAGACTGTGGTTCATCGTTTTGCAGTAGTGATGCTCGCACTGATCAGGATACCACGACTGTGTTACGAATATGGAATAAATGGGGTCAACAGGCCAACGCTCAACGTCATGCTGGATCTCAGCGGATCTGGCAACTAGCGCCCGAAAGGAGCAACATTGTTCACTCTGCCATGCAGAATCATAAAGCCTCATCACTTATCTTGATTCGGAATATGGGCATGTTTTTCAGCAAGATATGTACCTACACGGACAGCGTAACGAAATCTGCAGCACCAACGACTGTCAACGCACTGACTATTGCTGCAACTTCCCTTGAAGCACAGCAACTATGGAAACAAAAATGGCACCTCTTCGTCTTTCCAGGCGAATACGGATTCTGTGCACAGCATCACGACGGATGTACCCGCCTGTGGGAAGCTCCGACGTGATCGAACACCGTCAGACTGCATCCTTCATCGTCATGTGGACCCAGGCCCCAAGCGTGATGATATGAGGTGCCATCTGGTACACAATATGATCTCTTCTGGCTAGCATAGTCGATCATTTGGGCAGCGCGTGCTACATTTCCGACGTATTAAGTACGATGGCTAAACTGTATCTTTGGGCTTTCTATGACGTAATATTTCAACAAGATATCACAAGACCGCAACGTCCCATATGCTGTCCCCATTAGTCTGGTCACCACGTTCTGCAGATCTCTCACCCATTAAAAACATATGTCGCATAAGTTACCGAAAGACTAGCACACCACTACTAGCCAGTCACTGGGATTAGAGCCATTTTGTTGTCAGAGGCGGCACCCCTGCCTACCAAATTTGCAATCCTGTACGCAACTATACGTGATAGAAGAAGAAATTGGAAGCGGTATAGATGACGTAAGGGATCCAGTATTGGAGTCACCATTTAAAAAAGCTCCGGAAGACATGAGGTCAGGTAAGACAGAAGGAGTAAATTAGATTCCACCGGAATTTCTGTAGTCATTTGGGGAAGTGGCAACGAGACGACGGTTGGTGTGTAGAATGTATAAGACTGGTGACGTAACATCGGACTTTCGGAGAAATATTATCCACACAGTTGGGAACATAGCAAAGGAAGATTGATGCGGTAACTATCGCACAAACAGCTTAACATCTCATGCATCCAAGCTGCAGACGATAATAATATACAGAAGAATAGAAAAGAAAACTGAGGATCGATTAAATGACTATCATTTTGGCTTTAGGAAAGGTAAAGACAACAGAGAGGCAGTTCTGACGTTGCGCATGAAAATGGAAGCCAGCCTGAAGAAAAATCAAGAAACGGTCGTAGGATTCATCGATTAAAACCGGATTGGGCGTACGTACCATGACAATAATGCTCAGGTGTCGGATTGTTACAATGTCGCAGCACTCGTGTGTGATCTAGCATTGTTATCCTGAAGGAAGGGTGCTCGATGTGTAGACGAATTCTTCGAAGTCGAAACTCGATTAGAGAGCGCTCTTCCTCACGCACCGACATAGTTGCGTTACACACCGCCACGTTACACGCTAAAATTAGGATCCCTGTAGCTCCTGAAGGCTGCAAATACGTAGATGTGAAGAATAAAGATGTAGAATGTTAGTAACGTTTGGTCTTATTTAAAAACCTTCAAGAGTTTTCACAAGACGAGACACGCGTGATGTCCATTGTGTGTCAAACTCTCCTAGACACTGACTGCCGCACCTTGTCCCTTCAGCTTAGACAGCGTCTTTTGATAACAAATTTTATTGTTTATCTAGATTGCATACAGTTCTAATGTTGTTACCGATTACGGTTGCACAGAACCATCTTCACATCTAAATATGTCGATTATTCTATGACACAGTACGCATATTGCTTCTGGAAATTTATGGCTTATTCTGAAAATGGTCATAACATTAAAAACATAGGCAATATAAAGAGACAATAAACTTTGACTGCCCATTTTCTATAAAAAAGACATTACACAAATTTCTGACGTGGTGTTTTGTGACGTCATTTTTAGAGAGTTCAATTTATATATGAAATTTGGCTAATTTCAGACTAAGGCGAATCATTATATACATATCATTTAAGAAACATGGATTAAAAACATCTAAATAAAAATTTATCATAAAACTGTAAAATAAAAATTGAACTGAATTTTATTGTTATTTATATTAAACGACATAATTTGATTCGATGAATAAAAATCTGGAGTCAGATTCTTTCATGACAGTGAATTTGGAATGTAATCTTTGCACTCTTATTGATGTTTTAATTAATTCAGGTTAATTCAAACCTTCTCTTCCATCAGAAATTAGCTGAATCGAGGTATCTTGACCTCTTACTTCGATTAAGACAGCTCAGTTGTTTCTAAATAACATTTTTTAACGCTTCAAACAAACAAGCCGTGATTTGCTTTGACATCAGGATTGGTGGAGTTAGCTAATGAACTCTATCGACTACAAAATGATTTAAGTCACTGCGAATAAAAGGTGTTTTCATTTTCAATATACATTGTGACCCTTACTAACGTTTGAAGACCCTCAAAGCAACTCTGAGACAAGTAATTTAATACAAGACGTATTGGGCCTCAAATGTCGGGAAATCCCCCAAGAGCGGGCGACAGATGTTGCCCAGGTGACGTCACCAGATATCGTACCTAGCCGCATGTTTAGCGGTTGGGCTTGTTGAACCTACCCACACCCGTAGGGCTCAGTGCTACACATCGCTCCACTAGGTTACTCTGTTTTCGTTCTTGTATTATCTGATGTGATAGGTAGTGCTCTCGGTAGTAGTAATACAAGACTACGGTGAGTCGATTTACTTTTAACGAGCTTGCAAACGTGAATCTCAGTCATGCTGCTGCTAATCCCAATGCGCTTGCAGCAAGACGTATTTACACAGAACGTTTCCCACAGTGTGTTTCAACTTCTCACGCATCGTCTGCTACTGTGGATCGGCGAATACGTGAAACAAGGACTCTGCGCGTTAAGTGAACACTGAAGGCAAAAAATGCATTGAGAGGGGGTTTTAGATTAATTTTTTGAGTGATTTAAAACTGATTCTGCCTCGCCATTCAACGGTCCAGCATCTGGTCAAAGCAACTGTGAGTCCAGAAGGTCGAAGAAACTTGTATATTACTGGTATATTCTTTTTGAGTCTTCTACCATAATCTGCCTATCATTATTTTCATTGAATTCGTAGTTTTGCCTTCAGTATGAACTCGTAATTGAAAATATACCCTTCCTTTGAAAGGGACTGTACTGTACAGCTGCTGAGGCCTCCCCACACGTACGTGATACATCACTAAACAAGGTTTACAACATCTCTTCAAAAGCGTATTGCCCAAGTTTACCGATCATCCATCCACCTGCTGCACGTACTATCACATTAGTTTTCTTTCTGTTTATGTTCGGTGTAGCCATCGACTAATATACGTTCAGTGTCATTAAGCATCCTACCTAAATCTTGTTTACTTTGAGCGATCTCTGTTATGTAATTAATGAATTCCTTCCTGCTGATTTTCTGTCTATGACAAACAAATCGTACATCGAAACAATTCATTACAGCCCTTATTGCAGATTCAGTATAAAAATTAATTATTCAATAGTGACAATGATCAACTTTGCCTTGCGCCTTTCCCGTCACAGCTGAGTACCACAGTGTGCTCTGCGGAGAATGGGCTGCCTTCGCGGAGAATGGGCTACCCATCTGTTCAGCCAAAATTTTTGCAAAGGACATAACCGTGTTCGGAAGGGATCGATTAAATACCGTTGATGGTGGATTGTTTATTGCTGTCAGAAGTAGTTTACCTTATAGTGAAATTGAAGTAGATAGTTCCTGTGAGTTATGACGGGTAGAAGTAATACTTGTCAACGGGAATAAATTAATATTGGTTCCTTTTACCGACCTCCGACTCACGTAATACAGTTTCTGAACAGTTCAAAGAAACCTTGAGTCTCATTTCTATTATAGTCATACAATTATAGTTGGCGGTGACTTCAATCCACCCTCCATATGTTGGCGAAAATACGTGTCTGAAGTCCGTGGTAGGCATAAAAAGTCGTCCAAACTCGTACTGAATGCTTTCTCAGAAAAATTATTTTGAATAATTAGTTCAGGAACACACTCTAAGAGTAAATGGTTGTGAAGTCGTACTTGACCTCTTAGCAACAAATGATTTTGATCAAAGAGGGAGCAGCATGGTGGATGCAGGGATTAGTGACCACAAGGTCGTTGTAGCGAGATGGAATATTCAAATCTACCAAAAGAATATGCAAAATATTATTTTAAAAATCAAATAAAATTCGCTTGACGCCTCCGTAAGAGATGGGCTCCACTCCTAGCAAACTAACTAAGGAAGAGTACACCAGACGTGGCTTGAATTCAAAGAAACAATGCAGACGGCAACTGAGAGATACATACCAAACAAGTTAATAAGAAATGCTACTGACACCCCATGGTACACAAAACAAACCAGAACACTGTTGTAGCCGCAACGAAAAAAAGTATGCCAAAGTTTAAAAAACGAAAAATCTCCAAGGTTGACAACGTTTTACTGAAGCTCGAAAGTTAGCGCGGACTTCACTGCGAGATACTTTTAACATAGTTTCGACAGTGCTACTCTGTCTCAAAATCTGGCAGACAATCTAAAGAGATTCTTGTTATATGTGAAGTATACCAGCAGTAAGACACAGTCAATACCTTCGCTGTGCGATGGCAGTGATAATGTTAGTGATGATAGTGACACAAAACCGGCGTTACTAAAATTCCTTTACCAAAGTAGACGAAGTAGATATTAAAGAATTCGAATCAAGAGCAGCTGCCAACATGAGTAACTTAGAATCCGTATGCATACAACTTTTTCGCACGATTTACTGGCCTCATCAGTTCCAAAACACCGAGCCAAATCAAAGGGCGTCTCGAGCAGCACAGACTCAACGAACATAACATAAACAGCTTGTTGCTGAGACTGGGAGTGGGATAGACTAATCATGGCCTGAACCTGAATAGGAGGGGAAAAAAAGATTAGCTGAGCACCTTGCAGAATCTGTAAGGGCGGGGAGGGGGCGGGGGGGGGGGGGGTCAAGTACACAAAACGAAGTCCATGTGATTACTGGAATCAAAGGGGCCCATTTTTTGCGGGTTAGAGCCAGGCTACAGAGAGAGATTAGTGGAACAGACTATAGCAGGACCAGACCATAATACAAGCAACAGTTTGAAGAAAATAAAATTAATTTGTTTCATCAGAATATTAGAGAGTTGAAAAACAAGATAAATGAGCTTATTATATCCTTAGAAAATGTGTAAAATTCTGTAGCGATAGATGTTAATTGTCTCAGTGTCATCTACATCACTTTGAGGGTTTTTAAACGATAATAAGAATCACCCTATATGTAAGAAACAGTAGTGGTCCCAGTAATGACCCCTGAGGCACACACCATTTAACCATGCCCCAGTCAGACACTATCTCATAGTTGTTCTCATTAATGAGGAGAATGATCTTTTTCTGTTTGTTCTTAAAGTATGAAAGGAACCAATTGTGAGCTACGTCTCTTATTCCATAATGGTCTGACTTCTGTTGTAATATTTTGTTATCAACACAATCAAAAGCCTTATTTAAATCAAATAAGAAGTCTACTACTCGTAAATTTTTGTTTAATCCGTCTACTATCTCACAGAGAAAAGAGAAAGTAGCTTTTTCAGTTCTTAACCCTCTTTTGAAACCAAAATGTACATTTCATAGCAAATTATATGAACTGCAATGATCAATTACTCTTATACAGACAGCCTTTACAACGACTTTTGCAGACACTGATAACCCAGAAATAGGTCCAAAATTACCTACATTATCTCTTATTCCTTTTTTGTCTAACGGTTTCATTACTGAGTACTTTAATCGTTCGGTAAACCTGCCATTTCTAAAGGAAAAATTACAAATGTGGTTATGCACCAGGCTAGCACATGCAGCACTGTGCTTTAGTATCCTGCTAGGTACCCTATTATATCTACAAGAGTCCTTAGTCTTCAGCGATTTAATTATTGGCTCAATCTCCCCTTTGTCATTATGACGGAGGTATGTTTTGGATAATAGTCATGGTAACGCATTTTCTAAAAGAGTTACATGGTTCTCTGTAGAAATTAATTTCAGACTTAATTCACCTGCTATGTTGAGAAAGTGATTGCTAAATACTGCACATGTAATTGACTTATCAGTAACAAAACATTTTTAGCATGTATTTACTTTATATCCTTACCCTTGCGCCGTTGGCCGCAAGCTTCCTTCACGACTGACCTTATGGATTTAATTTCGTCCTGAGAATTAGATATTCTGATTGGATACTACATGCTTTTTGCGTTCCTAATGACATTTTTCAGCATTTACATCACTGTTTGTAATGAGATTTTGTAACTCGATTTTTACTATCACTAACGTTTCGATATAAGTCCGAATTTGTTCTGTATGATATCGTATCCAATTAGTCAGCCACCCAGCCTGCTTGTTAGTGTCCTGTTTTAGACATTAAAATGGAAAGCAACTTTAAAGAGCATGAGAAATGTGTTCAAAAACTTATTATACATGGTGGTTATAATTAAACTTTCGCTACTTGAACCAGCATTGATGGAAAAACTATTAACTGTATGATTACCTAGATTTATATGAATTATGTTCAGACTGTGCACTGCATGATTTCCGTTGTCAGTAGCATTAGCATCGTGACACGCCGTTAGGTACCGTTATTGGTACGGTGACATAGGGTCGAAACACAAGCATCAGTATGTATTGCAGCTGAAATCAGTCAACTTGAGACAAGGCAAGGTGAACTGGATGCAGTGTGCGTTCTTCAAGCAGTGCACAATCTGTGTTACAACACCTGAACGTTCTAGATCCACCATTCCAAAAGTGCTGGAACAATTGTGAAATGGTATCTAGAGTGCAGTTCCATGCTGTAATGGATCCAAATGGTAGTCATATCGAGCAACAGTTGTAACCTCGAACGTAAACTAGGTACACGGTTAACAAATGTTACCATCTCATGTCGAAATTAAAATATGTTTATCTCAATGGATTCGTTATTTCTATTCTGCATGTCTTTACAAATGTTTCCGCAAAGTTTGATTGTCCTACGTTCTCTCGTTTATCATGGGTTCCTTCCTAAGCGGTGAAAATTTAATTATAACTATTGTGTAAGACTTTGTTCAAAATGGTTCAAATGGCTCTGAGCACTATGGGACTTAACATCTGTGGTCATCAGTCCCCTAGAACTTAGAACTACTTAAACCTAACTAACCTAAGGACATCACACACATCCATGCCCGAGGCAGGATTCGAACCTGCGACCGTAGCAGTCGCGCGGTTCCGGACTGAGCGCCTAGAACCGCGAGACCACCGCGGCCGGCGTAAGACTTTGTACACAACTGTAAAGAGAGGTGGGCTATAGAGTGGTGCAGCAACTGTCGTCGTAGGAAAGCTGAACAGCAGGAGAAGTGATTAGCAAACAAGTTAACACAGTAAACAGAAGATTTGCTTAATTTCTATTTCTCCAAGTGAATGGACACTCATTACAAATATTGCAGCAAGAAATAAAGTCCAGTTCTCAATCTCTACGAGGAAGAGGCTCCCTGCACTAAGAGCGAATGACGGTGTCATAGCGAAGAGGCTCCAAGTACAAGCGGGTAGAATGGCTGCCGACAGCCATCTTGTATCACAACGGCAGACAGAGCTCGTAGTTCAGAGCCACTGGAGGCGTGGCTCAGGAGGCTTGCATCCACCAGATCCTGCGAGACCACTATCTGCATCTGATGGAAACTTTCAATTCTGTTGCCATCTAAAGACGTTGGCAGGGCCGTATCGATACATGATACCACAATAACCACCCTGTATTCATCGTCTGTGTTATTGGCACAATAAACAAATGTTCAAATAGCTCTAAGCACTTAGGGACTTAACAGCTGAGGTCATCAGTCCCCTAGACTTAGAACTAAAAGCTAACTAACCTAAGCACATCACACACATCCATGCCTGAGGCAGGATCGAACCTGCGACCGTAGCAGCAGCGCGGTTCCGGACTGAAGTGCCTAGAACCGCTCGGCCGCAACGGCCGGCCACAATAAACATCCCGCGACTCTTTTTCTGTAATGTGGTTTAAAAAAGACGCTATTGCCACTCAATTAATACTTCTAAATAGTTTGTATTGATATTGAGCACGCATGTATGCCCAAATTCCTCTTATTGTAAAAATCCGTGCATCATGGTCTGGGATGCCACTTACACTTTTACTTATGGAATGCCCCTCTTCAAACGAAGAATGAACAAAACTGTTGTCTACAGTTATGCTACTGTTCTCCTGGACTCTATTTGGAAAGAACACAGTCTGCATGAGATGAAACTAATTTAGAAGATCTGCAACATCATCTATAAAATTAAATTTACAGTCACCACACAAAATTAATTTTTGGTACTTTCTATGAAGTGAACCAAACACTCTCTCTAGCTTGAACAGAAGCCCTGACGTCAGAGTGAGGGGACCTGTAGCTACTGCAACATGGTGAACACTCTGCTTTTCAGTGCCACAGTCACAACTTGGAGAAGCTATTTTCTTACACTTCTGTTGAAAACCGGCACACTTGCCAGTGCTGGTACAAATTCCGTTAAGAACCTAACAGATCTTTCGCGGCAGTTCGGAGTCAGGTTGCTTGTTTGATATGGATGGAGTCTTAAGTTGTTCCGTCTTAGCGTTAATCTGTCATGTGTGTCTCCATCAGTCATTAGCATTAAAGCCGTCAGCAACCAACATCCTTGCAGTTTCCAGGGGCGGGTGACGTGAGTGAACCCTTCCTTTACTGATCGTGCACCCAACACATTGGGGCACAGAGTTTCACCTATTTACAAATCAACATTTTTAAAACCGTTGGATCAGTCGTACTGGACACGAAGACGCTGTGTTCTGCTCCTGGACATCCAGATCTGCAAACCTAACTCCCATGGATCACTTTTTATGGAGATACATACAAGACATTATATGTATGCCTCCTTTACAAAATAATCCCATACATACCTCAACGGCCTTGCTGCAGTGGTAACATCGGTTCCCATCAGATCAAGGAAGTTGAGTACTTTTGGGCTTGGCTAGTACTTGGATGGGTGATCATCCCGTTCTGCCGAGTGCTATTGGCAAGCGGGATGCGCTAGACCCTTGTCATGCCAAATGAGGAGCTACCTGAGGGAGAAGTAGCGGCTCCAGTCACGAAATCTGTCAACAGCCGGGAGAGCAATGTACTGTCCACAAGCCCGTCCATACCCGAATCGAATGACGCCTCTGGCCTGAAGATGACACAGTGGTCGGTCGGTAATGTTGGACCTTCAAAGCCTCCTCAGACGGAGTTTTACATTCAGTGTAATTCTTATCATTGTAATATATATTTATAATCGTTATATTCATTTTGAACTGGAGAGACGATGATGCTGCTACCATAGGTTATGCTACTAATATGTATCATAGCTTATGTGATGTCTGAGAACCTCCAACTCTGGGAGCAAGTCAGACGAAAATTGTGAATAAACATCCCTCAGTCCGCTCTCTGTGCTATGAACAGACTTTCAGATCGTGTGGTGGGTGACCTCTGCTTGCAGGAAGACGCGGTGCGCTCGTTCGACGTCGTCATGTTGCTGCCCAAGGGATCTCCACTGCTGCCTCGCATCAACAGTCTCATCGGAAGGCTCATGGCCGCCGGTTTCTTCGACAGGTCTGTCAGGCACACAGCTCCGACTGTCATTTCCAGTTCCAATGTACAGGATGCTGTAGTGCATCGCCAACAGTTTTAATCAGTAATGCATTCTAATTTCAGATTGTTTAGTTCCTGGTGGGTTTAAAAATCTCACATCTTTATATTTCTTCGAATAATGTCAATCATCCCTTTCTCCTGCTAATTAATACATTATGAGACAAAGACTGTCTGGAATATAGGTAGTACATTACTGAAATACTGTATACCTTACTCTTCCATAATGTCCAGGTCCTGGTAGTGGGAGATAAAGACGATTCCAGTTACAAGTTAAGGAACTGCCAGAAGAATACTCAAAATGGGACCTGACAAGAAACAAAAGACGGAGTGCATCGGGGTAGGTGAAGATGGCTGAGAAGATTCGAACGTAGGGTTTTGAAAATTAAAAATGTCTGTCTACTTACAGCAAATGGAATAAGCACACAAAACATCATAAGTAAAATTGGGCAAGGAAAAATAGTAATTGCCCAACTCCTTGCTATGTACTGATAAAATTACAAAGTGAGCGGTTTTTAATGTACAAGTCAATCACAGAGAGTATCACCACATATGACGTTGAAATACCGGAGCTAAGTAAAAAGTAGAAAAATAAATTGATGTCCCTTGAGAGGGGGTTTTAGTGAAGAAGTTTTCTCATCTCCAGATTTGAACACGTCAGAAATGACACAATACGGGAAATTATAAAAGAAAAAGGCACCGTTCTCTATGCATGCCATATATAGGAATACACGAAGGTTATTCGGTAACTAAGACCTGAAATGCCGTAGCAAATCGAATTCGCTCCAACATTGAAACACTCATCCGCACCGACTCCCGGTATGCCTTGTCCATCAGACGACGCCAGTTTCATTGGTGCTGTCGGAGTGTGCTGTTTACATCATCATTTCAAAGTGTTTAAAACAACTGGTTAGATCGTCGACTGTGAAATACGGACAATGATTCTGCTTTGGCAACGAGGAACGTTGTAGCAGCGGAAATTCATCTGCAGATATGTGTGGTTATGGCCGCAATGCAATGAGTGACAGTAAAGTGCCTAAATGGATGAGAACTTTCAAGGACAGATGTTAAAATGTCCATGATGAACCGCGACCTGGCCGACCATCAGTAATCTTCAAATATTTGGTCAAAGTCATGGACGAAAAGATTCTTGAACCCCAGTGGTACCCAATCTCAACGTCGGCATTGGAACTTTCAAATGTGGATAGAGCAACTTTACACAAAATTGTATCTGAAAAGTTGCACGAATTGTGCCCATGTTCGTTTCCCAGGCTGCCTACTGAGGAATACAAAATGGAAAGAACTGCTTGTGCTCTTGAATTTTTGTATCGATATCATAAGGAAGGTGATCAGTTTTTAGAAAACATTGTCACAGGGGATTATACGTGGGTTTATCACATGATTCCAGTCTAAACGTCAGTCAGCAGAATAGCGCCACACGACATCACTGATCAAAGTCAACGCCAAACAGACAATGTCAATATACAGGGTTATGACAACTGTGTTTTGGCTCAGAGATGGAGTCTTGTTAGTCGAGTTTATGGAGCAAAGGGCAAAACAACGGCAGCCACTTACTGTGCTACCCTGGCTAAATTTCGACATACAATACACAATAAGCGACGTGGCCTTCTGATGTCTAGGATTTTGTTGCTGCATGACAATGCCAAGACCCATTCTGCCATTCCATCTCTTGGATGGAAACAGATTGGCCACCCACCGTACAGCAAAGACTTGGCGTCGAGCGATTTTCACTTGTTCCGTTACCTAAAGGAATTTCTCGGCGGCAAGCACTTCGCAACAGATGATGAGATGGAGGAAGCAATTGAAGACTGTTTATCCACACACGTGGCCGACGTCTTTGACTAAGGGATGCAAAAGCTTGTAGAATGTTACAGCAACGTATGAAAACTATGTAGAAAAATAGAGAAACATCTAAGGAATTAAGTAAAAATAGTTTTCTGAAAAAATCTGTGATGGTTTATGTTTTATAAAAAATGAGACCTTACTTTACTTACTAACAGAATAATTATTATCTCTGCTTATTTTATCTAAATAGTGTTGTTATCCATTTATAAAAGAAGAAATTACGTAAAAATTCAAAGTGGTCTGAGGAATGTTGCGTGAAGCTCAAAAATAGTAACAACTTCATATGCCCAAAATAAGTAAAGTGGATAGGAGCGACTAGGAGCACTCTCCACTGCAATAAGAATGTAACTAAATATTACTTTTCACTCGAAGTTGAGTAAGTGATCATTTGTACTATCGTATCGTCTCCCTGCAAATTCTCCAAATACTTCAACAAATTAATGTCAAGACACAGTATTTGTCGCAGGTACGTATCAATGTATCAAGTATTGGGACACCATAATATGCGGACAATTATAGTTGGCAGTATTCTCCATTTCAGTAATAAATTAAGAAATCACGTTTTAGTTGGAGTTTACAAACTGATCATGTTTACTAATCCACTCTCTACAAATTTTGCAAATACTTTGCAAATTACTGTTGAGATACAATTTTTGATGCATGTATATATCTGTATACCTTGTGTTGAGACAACTTGAAATACAGACAATCCTTGAAAAATGGTTGAGGCCACTCATCAGCATCAGTTCGGCATTAATGTGTGGTATTCTTGGCAACCACACACTTTGGTTATTATTCCACAACGCCTCGACAGAGGCATGTAGCTTGACTTCCTGCGGAATACTCTGCCTGGGCTGCTTGAGAATGTGCCTGTGACAATACTACAGGTTATGTGGTTTCTGCATGGTGGAGTACCACCCCACTTCCGCTTTAAATTTCGCCGACACCTCAATAACATCTTCCCGAAACATTGGATGTCATATGGAGGCCCTGTAGCATGGCCTGCTAGATCGCAGGACTTAAACCCTCTGGTTTTTTACCTCTGGGGCCATCTGGAAAGTATTGAGTATGCTGAACCAGTTCCTGATGTGCAGACTCTTCAACAGCGTGATCACCATGCCTGTGACGCTACTCAGAGAGAGGTTGGAACGATCAGTCAGAGGGACGATCCATGATGCGATTTGTGAACGCATGCACTGAATCCCATGGGGGCCACTTTGAACTTCTATCATGACTTGGAAGCAGTGCAGCTCCGTACAGTGTTCCCAGACGATTTGTTATCGTTGTGCACACACTGTCCATTTCTAGACGTATTTTCATAGGTTCTCCATTTCCAATCAGGAATGTGTCCCTGCAGTTAGTCGGTTTTATTAATGTTCACTCTGTATATTTGATATCAACTTAAGTTTCATGTACGTTGCAACTGGGAGCAACTACACCTAAGTGGCCAAATACCCTACAATGGGAGCAGTATGATGCTCGACATGTGTCAGCTGAGTATCTGCGTCACTTGCGCTGTTCACCGTTTGTTTCCTTAATAAATATGCAGCGGGGCGTCTTTATTGCATGAGTCGATCGAAACAAACAGCAGAACTTCCTCAAACAATAGAGTGACATGGCTCTTGCAAAGGCAAAGGTGACACCACTTTAACATCAGCTCCAAGTTGCAACTTTATACTGTAGACAAACGCATCAACAGCTCGTGCTTTGCCTGCTCCTAACAAGACATCGTACAGTGTCATGTCTCTCGCCAAGGCATATGAGTGACACAAGATTGTACGAATTCTATCACCTAATGCTTCAAGATCTTCTCCTTGCCTTCGCCCAAGGGTGCACAATTTATCCTGGCAATAGCTCAGACTTCTCCTATCTGAGTACCTGTCTTCTAACCCATCGGCCAATACTCCGAGACTTTCTGTATCCCTTAATATTGTTACTGATTCCACATAGTGCATGCATCACCCGACAACTATAGGCACGCCACATTCGACAGAAAACCTTGTGGCTACTAGAAAATGAGACCAACATCACGGACATTTTGCAAGAAAGTGGATGCATTCTCTGTGGCCTTCCCTGAGAAGGAAGGGATAAAAGTGACAGCAGGAAAGCTGTTCACTTTGTTACGCTGTGGGGCGGCAGCATAGTCTGTAGGTTCCTCTGCAATAGCCTCAATAGCCTATACGTCTGCTTTAATCTCTACTATAAATTGAAATTCCTGAGTACCATTTTGTTACCATTTCCTGTAAAGCCTCGAAAGGATTTTCACTACCTCCTCCCTCTGTTCTGCTATCTAATTTTGACTGTGTGGTGGGCATTTTTTTAACCTTAAATGGATGCTAAAATTGCTAACAGAAAATTTTACAGAACAGGTTGAGAAGCTCCTGTAAAAGAAATAGTCTGCTCTTCGGGCAGCATTCACTTCTGGCATGTCGGCTGCAATACTTTAGCAAGCGGCGACACATACATTAAGCGTGATACGATGCGACATGTGAAATCAGCAGCATGGCTGGTGAATGTGGGCTGCTGGGTCCATAGGCAGATGGCACCCATGTGGACCTAGGAGTGATAGCTGGCTGCAAGGATGGCGAGGTTCAGTGTGTGGGCCACAATTGCAGGCTGACTCCATCAGCGACAAGGAAGAGGCACTGCAGTGTTGAAGCCATGACCCTCAGATGAAGCAGGTACAGACTAGCAAGCTGTGCCCAGCTTCGTCAACACATGGGCGACAGATGGGCTGCACTGCTACAGATTGCGGTGAAGCAGGGTGGTCCCAGCAGGAATGGCGTGATGTTGGCGACAGGTGGATTACAGCATGACCTGTGGCAAACAGCATGGTCCGTGGCAAGGTCAGCTCGACCAGCGGGCAGGCAATGTACCAACATAACCAGCATGACCTCAACAGATGTGGCGACGCCAGTGGGCGACAGGCAGCTAACAGAGTTGGCACTCTTATCAGGAAGCCGCATGAAACATATACAGCAAATCCATTCACTTGGTTCATCACAGAAGGCACTGCTTGCACTCATTGCGCATGTGGATGGCGCCCATTGTTGCTCTGTGTCATTATGAATCCATGGCACGACTCTTACGCTATGTGAACGTGACAGCATTGGCAACAGCTTTTGTAATCCCAGCGTCACTCTCAGACAAATCTCACACTGAGCTCGACTTTGCCCGACACAGCAGTGGATTGTGCAGTGTCACCCAGTGCGCCCATTCCCAGTGACGAACAGAACCAGCCTTGACTAAATCACTCCTGGTCCTACTGTGTCTCCAGCTGTGACAATACTGTTGAATCCAGCTGTTAAGATATAATTGACACAGTGTAGATGGGATGTGCCGAGGGTAGATGAGCAGAGCACTGGCTGCTTGGAAGTGTCATTATGATTTGAATACTGTGAAGTTTGGAGTGAATTGAGGGAATGTAGGAAGATGGTGTGTTGCTGGGTCCGAGGATAAGGGCAGATAGAGACCAAACTGAAATCCACGTCTTGCTGCAACCTATGGAAACCCGTGTGACGTCCTCGTACAATTACCATTGGCTGCAGGCTGCAGGTTCTCAAAGTGTAGCTTGTTAGCAGTCCCCAACCGTGTGAAGAACACTTCGCCATCAACATAGGCCATTTCCGCAGTGCAAGTCACAAGAACTGTTCCATGGACAGGTAACGTCTAGCACGTGAGAAAGAAAAATTTCACAACTTGGAGTTATCAACAACATGTTTCCTTACCTCTATGAGCCGGGGGCCACGTGCACATTAATGTCTTACTGTTGATTGTGTCTATCTACATTGTCTGTCTAGTGTCAACTTTAGGTGTCAGCCTTTGTTGGGTGCACTTTGTGAAAAAATCTTTGTCTAAGATCCAGCCCTAGTGTTCTCCTATCGCTGTTGTGCAGTTATTTCGATATAGTAACTCATACGACTGTATAGTAAAGTTTTTTATTTCATTGGTGTTATATTATTGATACCTTGTGGTACAGTCTTAGGTTAGCACTTTGTCGTTTTGGTATGTTTATCTTTGCCTCCTTTTGTAAAGCTGATTAATTATAATGGGGACGGTATTTCATTTTGTATTATATTATTGTATTAGCACTCCGCTTTGAGGAGCAGACGCTTCCAAAACCACAAAAACAAAACAAAAAGACACTGGTATGCCACAACATCAAAACAGATAACACATGGTGTAACTGGATCTACACAACATCGAAACGAAAACACATTGGCAGTAAAACTGCGGTGCACTGATATCGAATTTCTGTGTTCAGAAGAGAAAAATTAGGATTGAAGTAGGAAACAAAAGATCATGAGCAAAAATTTTCATTTGTTTAATAGCTGTAATTTAGAATATGAGAATTGTTTACGTTCTTTGTCAAGAGATTTGTAGGGAAACCACCTTCTTACGGTGACCACTGATGGCTTTTTTTTAATAAAGCATAACTCACTTGGTCTAAATAAGATTTTTATTGCAGTCTCAAAAGACGGCGTAAACCTATGTTACTTCTACTTAAAAGGCAGCTAAGTGTGCCACTACACTATCTCAGGTCGCTGCTCATGTTATTTTGTCTAACATGTGTAGATGATATTTAATGACTTACGCGCCAATTCCGGTTCGGGTGTGCATAATGCTTCATCACGGCCCTCGCATAATACTGAACATGCACATGTACACTCGACACGTACACCAGTGTTAGAAGATTACGCACGTCTCTTTGGCAGGTGGTGGTCGGACCTGTCGCGACACCGGTGGACGACAGAGGCTGGCATCGAGGACACCGATGGCGATGAGAACGCAGAAGGCGATGCCGCCTTCTCCCTGTCACTGGTGCACGCCCAAGGCGCGTTCGCAGCACTCCTCGCTGGTTGGCTGCTGTCACTGACCGTTTTCGCCCTGGAGCTGGCAGTGCACGTGGCTGCAAAGAGAAAGACCGCCACACCTACTAAAGTATTTGGAGCAGCTCGCTGAGTCTCCTGTCAGTGCTGCCCCAAAGAGACTCGAGCTGTGACAATCTTTATCCTCTGTGACATCCACAAGAAACTAAGATTATATACTAGGGCTGGCTGGATAGTCATGGTGCATCACTTCAGACAATAATTGTTGTTCGGTGCTATATTCAAAGGGCTGCATCAACTCTTGTCACTGTACTGACCCCAGTGACAATGTAATACATCCCATATTGTTGACGTTCTCTTGTTCATGTTTACTTGCACCAGTATGATAGGTACAATGAGACATATGTCAAGCAAGTCATCGGTCTCATTCTGTTGTATACATTTACAGATATGTATACGCTGATGGGCCAAAACATTCTGACCACCTGCTTAACAGCATGTCGGTCTACATTTGGGAGCAATACAGCAGTAGTTCTATGTGACATGGATTCCTTAAGCTCTTAGTTTGTTTCCAATTATTTGATACCTCATATCTGCTCCTTGGTCGTGCACTTCCCCTAAAATAAAGACCCATCGTTTTTGGGCGCGAATGTGGCACCCAAAAGAGTTGCACATGTCTTCCATCTGGTTCAGACCACGAGAATTTAGTGACCAGGACTTCAACGTGAGGTCACTACCATGCTTCTCAAACCACGGTCGCGAGATTTTGACTTTGTGGCACAAGCAGTTATATTTCTGGAAAATGGCATCACTGTCGGGGTAGACATTTAGCATGGAGGGATGCAGGTGATCCACCATAATGTTCACGTAGTCCATAGCTGTGCCATTGTCCTTGCCGCAATGGTAACATCGGTTCCCGTCAGATCACGGAAGTTAAGCGCTGTCGGGCTGGGCTGGCACTTGGATGGGTGACCATCTGGTCTGCCGAGCGCTGTTGGCGAGCGCGGTGCACTCAGCCCTTGTGAGGCAAACTGAGGAGCTACTTGATTGAGAAGTAGCGGCTCTGGTCTAGTAAACTGACATACGGCTGGGAGAGCAGTGTGCTGACCACATGCCCCTCCATATCCGCATCGAGTGATGCCGTGGGCTCAGTATGATATGGCGGCCAGTCAGTAGCGTTGGGCCTTCCAAGGCCTTTTAGGATGGAGTTTAGTTTTAGTTTTAGTCCATAGCTGTATTGGTGCTATCGATTACTGCCACAGGCCCTAAGGAATCCCAGGCGGGTGTCCACCACAACATAACACTGCCCACATCAGCTTGCGCCTGTGGTGCGGCGCACCTTTCAAGCATCAGTTCTCCTGGATGACAGCCTAAACGAACATAACCGTTAAGATGGTGTAACAAGAAAAGTATAGTAATTCTTCAGACCAGGCAAAATGTGTCCTTTGAACTGTACTCTCGATGATACCCCACCCTCCGCAACAGTGCCATTGGGTCAACATTGGAACACGCAGTGGCTTTGCTGCAAAGCCCTTGTTCAGTTATCTATGCTGTACGGCGTGTTCTGAAACCCTTGTGCCTGCACCAGCATTGTACTCTGTCATCAGCTATGCCACAGATCGCCGCCTATCGTGTTTCGTACAGTGGCTAAACCTCCAACCTCCTCGTTCTGTCTTGAGTTGTGGACGCCCCATATATTGTCGCTTACTCGAGGTTTCAGTGTCCTTCAACCACTTTGCAACAGTTCCACACGAACAGCTAACCAGCTCCGCCATTTCCAAACTGTTCAATCCCAGGTATCATTCCATAAAGATTTGTCCTTTATCAGAGCTGCTTATGTCATTAGAGTACCCCATTTGTGAACTGTATCGTTGCTCAAATGATTTCCCATTCATTTCTCCGCTTATGTACTTCCCTTATGGGGCCACCAGGCAGTGCTGATTCTTCCCATGGGCAGTGGTCATAACGTTTAGAGCCATGAATGTACAACAGATATACAGTAGGCACATGTGCACAGTGCCTGTTAGATATCGTGTCAGACACGAAATAAAGTGGTTCTAACACCTCCCACGCCCCACCAGAACTTCCAGCCAAGGTTCTCCTGAAGTTTTCACCCAAGATTATCTGGAGATTGCCCTCGGTTAGGAATAGTGGCAAATTAGGGTAGCTGTCACCGCCCAGGGAAAACTGACTTTGCGCTTCCCTCCCCCAAGCACACTCGTGCTCAACCACTTGCCAACTTGTCCCCATTTCGTGTATAATCCTCACTCCTCTCCTCCACCCCCACCCCCCCCCCCCGCCTTTGTTAGTTTGCCATATTTGGAAGCATACCAGGTTTTCATTAATTGTTAAGTATTTTAAGCAAGGGTAATTTTGAGTCTGAACCGTTATAGTTGCCTGTTTAGAGAACGAGGTATCAAACTTTCACTTCCAAACTCAAAACTAACCATCAGTCTTAACTTATAAGTTATGTTGTTACGAAATTTCAGTGAGACTATACATAAACACATGCCTGATAAAAAAAAGTGAAGCATCCAGAAGATATGGCCGGTTGTCAGTGTAACATCGAACACGTTGCACACCACCCAGGGGTATGTAATAATTATGGTTGCAATTCTCTGTGACAAGTAGAATGGCCGCCAGAGTGCCTTTGTTTAGTTTGTATTTAGTGTTGTTTCCAGGCCTGGTAAGGTATATAAGGGGCGTGAACAACATTAGATTTTGAGTGATCACTGTGAAGAACGCTAACATGGCACTTACTCGTGTGAGACAATGTTATCAGCACCTGACAGACTTCGACAGGGGCCTAACTGTGGGACCCCATTCGGCCAACTGGATGAATCATGCAACATCCACCATAAGAGAGATTCGTCGTATTGTACACCAAGCACATCGTAAACCGTTCACATCTGCACCTAACGAGAGATGAACTTCAGAACATCCTGTGTCAGCCTGCACACTGGTTGCAGGCTAGCAGCAGCCAGACTAGGGAATTACCATCCCATGCATAGGCAGCTGTTAACACCACAACACAAATGGCTGCATTTGGAGTGGTGCCATGACTGGGAACCGTGGACACCTGATAAACAGCGTCACATTGTATTTAGCAATAAACTGCTGTTCTGCACTACCCAGGATGACCATCGTCAGTACGTACAGCGACGACTTGGGTAGAGACCCCGTTATTCCTTTATTTTTGAGAGGCACAATGGTGTTACTCCTGGTGTCTTAGTGCGGGGACCTATTGGATATGGCTTCAGGTAATAGATGGTAGTTACTGAGGGCACTCTGACAACACAAAGGTAGCTCACGAATCTCCTCATGATCTCCAGCCCTGTTTAATGTTGGTTCTTTCACATACTTCCACTTCTTCTTCTACGTTTTCTTCTTCTTCCTTATCGTCCCTTCATTTCTCTTAATCTTTTATTTTGTCTTTATGCATTGTTTTTTCACATTTAAAAATTACATCCCCACAGAAACAGCTCCCAGGATGTGCACCGATGGTGCCATGAACTGATTATGCCACAGGCTGTCAGTCGATTGCCGCCACTGGCAATCTCCTCTCAAACATTCCCAGCTGGGAACCCATCTGCTCTACTCCCAGTTTACTGGGAATTAGCTGAACGGAACTGAGGTTTGCAGTGGGCTAGATCTGAATCTGCCTGCTCAACCCATCTTGTTAGTGAACGAGAAGATAGAAAGCTAATTTCTTGGCGTGATAATGGAATGGGACCTCCTCCAAATTGTGGACATTGTGTTAGATGTGTAACACTAAGCATGGATTTTTGAACCGATCCTTGTGCATCATAGTTCTTGTGCCTACAGCTGATAACGAAAATTAAATGAAGGCAGAGGGTGAAAAACAGAACCAGTACACAGTCTGCTCCTATAAAGTAGCACAAAATGCCTTTGATCCAGAAAATTTCAGGTCCACAACAAGTGAATAATGTCTGTGTAATTGCAATAGTGAACTTATTTCCTTGATTTCATCATTTTGAGAGTTTAAGAATATTTACTATGGTACACTGTAGCTCTTCCATCAGATCCACTTTCTCGTGGTTAAATTGCCAATATGAGACAATGGCCAGTAGTCTGATGCAGAAATAAGAGGGAAACGTTAGGAGAATTGGAAGTCTGTGTCAGACCTGGAGGTGTTCTTACATGGCTAATTCGTATAGGTGTAACCAGGATATCGTGGTTGAAATTTCTGTCTGATGATGATTATCAGTTACTGCTTCCATCTTTACAAACTATACATGGGGAAAACTAATAGCTGTAGTTTCCTCTTGCGTTCATCCATTTACATCATCAACATAGCAAAGCCATGTTGGCTAAATATTACAAAGTCAGATCAGACAATCATCGAGACTTTGCCCAAGCAGGTACTGAGAAAGCTAACGACCCTCTTCTGGAACCTCAGGTTTCCCTTGCCTCTCCACTTATGCTCTCAATTGTGGTTGCACCTACAGTACAGCTACCTGTATCTTTTTGGCATGCAAGTTACCCCATCTCGGCAAGGTTCATGTTCATGGAGGAGAAATAAAGCAAGGCACGATATATTCACCATAAAAAGTGAAGGTAGAGCTGTTGAAGACCCCTTAGAGATTGCTATAATACGTAATTAACATTACATAAATACAATACAAAATTGAATTAAAAACCAGTGTATCCAAATGATGATGAGAAGATTTCCAAAAATTACAACACTTTGTTTCCAAATCCAGTGACTATAATGGATTTAAGAACACCATCAATAAACCAAAAAATGAGACATCATATGATCCCAATGGCATCATAAAAGAGGTCATTAAATAAAGTTCTAGTAAAATAGACTCTCAGCTAATGGATATAATCAACATATCATTTTGTACAGGAATATTCCCAACAAACTTACAACAATCAATAGCAAAGGCACTTCACATAAAGGATGACACATAAGACATATAAAACTACAGCCCTGTCCCATTGTTGCCTACCTTTTGTAAAATAATAATGTATGAAATGTTTTTAATAAAATTAAAATATTAGTCCACATTCAAAATGGTTTCACGAAACATTAATCTGCTGAAGGAGCTTCCGTTGTTTTTATTTACTCAAGTCCTGAATGCTACAGAATAAGATGAATTAAACTGTCGGTTGTTTCTGGATGTATTTAAAGCCTCTTATCTGATCAGTTATGATCTGCTGCTCAAGAAATTATCCAGACAAGTAATCTGCACACTTTCCTACACATGGTTTGAGTTGTATCTTTCTGGCAGGCAAGAGAAAGTGTAAGTATGTTATGAAAACAAAAGTTACTTTTCAGGATTCAGGAAAATTAATCATGTTGTGTATAAAGGCCCTGTATTCAGTCACCCATTATTCCTGATTTTTATAAGTGATTACCATACTACTTGTTAGTAGCACAACCTGGTTTACAGCAGAAGGGACCTGTGGATGATTTAGAGTCTACTGCATGAGAAGGAAACGCTGTGGAAAGCTTTAGAGACAAGAGCTAACGTTGGAAACAATACTAGAATAGTTGGGGGAGGATATAGCATTGAACAAACATCTTACACAAAGTGATTCTTGAGTTTCTCCCGGCGTATTTGATACTCAAAATATCAATGGGTGTACTGCCGGTCTACAGTGTCCAACGGGCCCGTTGGAGACTGTAGACCAGCAGTACACCCGTGGATATTTTAATGATCTTACACGAAGTTTCTAGGAGTTTAGTTAAAAGATCATTTAAGATGGAAAAAACATGAATTATTGAAAGAAAAGTTGATTAAATACAGCTATGTCTTAAGATTATTTAGGTACTGATGTATCACTGAAACAGTGCTATGTATTTAACACGTAAATGTGCATAGCCTGTAACACTATGGTGTGGTGTTGTGGGTAAATGTAAGTTTTGCAAAACAATCATTTAAAATTCCAAAATGAGCAACAATAATAATGAAAGTTATTACCATTAGGGAATTATGAAGGAATATTTTTACAGAATTTAAAATTTTGATTTCCTGGATACATATTACCATAATTAAACAGTTAGGCGTACACTTATGAAACTAGAAGTAGAAAAGATTTTCGTATAGAAGTGCATAATAAGGCCCTGTTCTGGAATAATATGGTACATGAACTGAAAATAATAATGAATGCATTGTCTGTAGAACCAAATAACGTAAAACGTCGGGAATATTTAAGAAAAATACACTAACATCTAATTGTTTTTATAGCACTGAGCAATATATAAACTATTCAGTTTGACACATGAATGTTGGTTCTATGTAGTGAGAACCACACTTTTTTCAGTTATGAGCTTCAATTTGTATCAAGATCGAATGTATAAACAGTAAAAGCGAAATTTGTGAAATATCAGGAAATGAAGAGGCTACAGTGGCTGAGACTGAGGGAATTCTGTGCACCAAACCATGTGTCATAATCATAGTTACTGTTCCACAGATAGCACAACAAATGTCATTAAAAAATTTTGTGATGTGATTTTTAGTTCCAAATGAATCAAAGCTTAAGCCACTGTTAAAAACGTAATATCACCTTCGTGCAAACAATTTCTTAAAGAAGTTCTTGACCATGTAAACTTTGTAACTAAAAATCAACAAAGTTTCTACCAGTATTAATTAAATATTTCATTTCAGATATGGGGTTCCATCAAAACTTATCAGAGTTTATTTCTATTGAAAATAAAACTTCTAATCTGATATATAAAAATGTGGTTTCAGTCCTGCGATATCTCTGCCTAGAATAAAAGTTTGTGTGGTTATCTGCTGACAATATGAACAGCATGTTTGGTGTAATAAACAGAAATGGCAAAGAAAATGTTTACTCTTAATTACAAACAAGCCTTAGTAGGAATTCTTTTATAAGTATGGGTTGTGCGGAACATGTCATATACAGCAATGAGAAAACAGCTGTTAGGAAGCTGCCATTTTATGTAGAGAATACCACTTGTAAAATTTACACTATTTTCAAATTTTTACTGTAAGGATACTTAGAGGCATTCCCCTAACAAATTCTTTCACTAAGTGCTTTAGCTTTTTCCATGGCAGTGGCGTATCCTATCGGTTACTCAAGTTTCCATTTGCATACGATAGGCTTTTTGTAGGTTGGTGTATGAAGATAGATGGTTGGCTGCGTTACTATATTCCTAGGCATGAAGTTGTATGCTAGTCCATGACTTGTATTAAAGGAATGCAATGAATGAGCTTTCTTAGGTTTGTGAGTCAAGATTGCATTTTGGTTTCTCATGTTCAGTATTCTTTGGCTACAGACGTCCATGTACTCAATCTAAGATGCAGACTATACTTATTTCTGACTGTTTTCTGTTGGTATCCTACCTAACATTCAAGACCCTGTATAAGCTATCACACTGCCTAATTTTTTAATGCATTAGATATGTTGTGTTGCACTATAATGGTATAATTTTCAGAAGGGTTGCGCTAACTTTAGATATCGGTTTGAATACCGCTGTATTCTGATTTTAATAATTTGCCAAAAAATTTTATAGCATACAGTCTAACTTTTAAAAATTTTACTTTTCATTTGTAACAATCTTTGTCACTTACTTAGCAATAATGTCAAAAAAAGGCACTTGCACTTTTGTAATGATATTATGCAAGTTTCAAAATATGTTGTATACGGTTTCTTAGCAGTATTCTGTCATGAAGAAATCATCAAATATTTTATAAACATTTCACAATTTATACATGTATATATTTGGAATCATGGATGTTTTTAAATTACATATTTGACTTTTACTGATAGGATCTGTATACTACTGCAGCGAGACACCTCTTGTGCTCGTGGTCAGTTCGTTTCATGTATTAGCTATTAACAATCTTGTGCCACACTGATAGGCATGACATGTTATGTTATGGGAACGAAGGTTTGGTGAATTGTGATGTAAATAGTAAATTTAATTTTGACGTGCCAACGCATCGATCATTTCATGTTTTATGTACCTAGAAATTAAATGGAAAGATTTTATGTGCAGCTCGCACACGATGCTTATAACAACCTTTATGAACGTACGTTGCAAGTTGATTATTCTAAGGGTTAATGTTGCATAATTTGTATGACAGCTTGTAGCACTTCTTGTAATTTTATTAAAGATTTGTCAATGGTAACTTAGCTTTAATGAAACCGGTTACCTATAATAAAGTTTTTTATAGCGATCTCGGCTAATCAGCTCTTCTTCTACTAAGTAATCACTACAGATCGTCTCTTCGTCCTCAACATGACTCAACTAATGGATATTTTTCTTCGTTGCTTTAATTTATAGTTCACTGCTAAATTTCGGTTTAATTATGGACGAATTTGGGATCTGTCCAAAGTGGAACTGAATAACTTTTTGTTGGTTCAGTGGCTTTGAGAATTCCACTGACTGGGTGAGCAGAGTAAGTGCATTTGATTTTAGTGATGAAGCAAAGAGGTAACACAATGAGCTCACAATCGAATCACCATCCAGCCATTCAGTATTAGTTTTTCCCACTGTTTCTCTGAAAGGTTTAAAGCGAATGCAAGAATACTTCCTGCTGCTGGTTTCCTTCTATATTCGTTTCTAGTCTGAGCTCGTCCTCCATCCTTTCTGACCGCATCGTGAACGAGACATTAAAAGCTGATCTCCCTCTTTATTGACTATTATATTCTTTTAATCGTAGAGTAATCGAATAAAGATTTCTTCTAACCCATTTTTTGTACACTAGTAATACTGAAACTTTCCAGCTGCTCCAAACTATAAATTACCGCTTCATCAATACCCATCATTTTGCATGTGGCTTCAGAAGTCTAAACTGAAGAAAACACCCAGAAACGCTTCAAGGCATATATGAAATCTAAGAATTTTTTAGCATATTGCAGCTCCGCCAGCAACTGTGAAAGACTAATATTTTGAAGGATCAGCCTCAGTTGCGAAAATTTTCTGGTCTTTACCAGGTTTCGGCTAAATTAATCTAGCATTCTTAATAAGAGTAAATTACTATAACATGCCAGATTAAGGCACAGTCAACATTAAAATTAAAACCTATAGTACCGTGGCACCATGTCGAATTAAAACTACTTCACCAAGCGGTCGCTTGGCAGTGGCAACTACGTTGGCCAACGTTCTGATGAAGAGAAGCAGCAGGTGGCTCACGAGTGGCTGCACACATGACCAAATAATAAAAATATTAAAAGAATATTTAAGGTTTTCATTTGACTCCACCTTCTATTATCGCAGTGGCACATTAAGCTGCGCTGCAGCCACATGGCACAGCGGTGCAGAGTCTGACTGATGGACCCGAATTGTCGACGCCAACATGAAGCCATCATTTGGTGGTCGTGGACAGCAGTTCGCAAGTAACGTGGGTGGCATCGGGGTCACGGACAGCGCACTGGCCAAACCTGTATGTGACAGCAGCGTGGCTGGCCCAGGGCGTTGCCACTGTCTGAGTGGTTCCATGAGATGGATCATGGGGTGGCCGCTTCCGCCATCGGACAGGCAGCTGCAGTGGAGAGGAGGCAGTTCAGAACAGCCAGTGTAGAAGGAGACTACTAGCAATTTGGAGTAAGAGAGCAGCCAGCTCAATGGGCGAAGCAGGAAACGTAGAGACAGCCTGATGGACTGACAGTCAAGGCTTACAGCATCTTGTTGTCAACAGGGCCATCCTTCTGGCTGGAGCAGCGGACATTGCTTGGATTCGCAGAACCAGGGAATACAGCACAACCAGGAGTCTACAGTTCGCTGCTGTTTTGTGTTTTCGGGTGTAACAGTTGGAGGAGAGCAGTGGTTCCCAACCTGGGGGTAATTACCTTCTGAGGGGTAAAATCAAATTTTCTAAGGGGTAAAAAAAAGCAGTTCGATGGTGTTACTAAATTACTTTTTTAAAGATTATTATTAATATCACTATTTCGTAACACTGATTACTAAGTACCCAGTCCTTATCTTTTCTTTTTTTTTTCAAATACGAGCATTAACCCGTGACACAATTCGGTTGAGATTAAAACTTATGAAACGAATCTATGAACATTTTCATCCTTCACAAAGCCACTTACTACACACAAACATTTTATTTTGTGCCATGGATTTACAACAGGAAAATTGATACATGTGTATCAAATATGTTTTGATATCTCCAGAATGAGATTTTCACTCTGCAGCGGAGTGTGCGCTGTTATGAAACTTCCTGGCAGATTAAAACTGTGTGCCGGACCGAGACTCGAACTCGGGATCTTTGCCTTTTCGCGGGCAAGTGCTCTACCATCTGAGCTACCCGAGCACGACCCACGCCCCGTCCTCACAGCTTCACTTCTGCCAGTATCTCGTCTCCTACCTTCCAAACTTCGCAGAAGCTCTTCTGCAAACCTTGCAGAACTAGCACTCCTGGAAGAAAGGATATAGCGGAGACATGGGTTAGCCACAGCCTGGGGGATGTTTCCAGAATGAGGTATTCACTCTGCAGCGGAGTGTGCACTGATATGAAGGTAGGAGACGAGATACTGACAGAACTGAAGCTGTGAGGACGGAGCGTGAGTCGTGCTTGGGTAGCTCAGACGGTAGAGCACTTGCCAGCGAAAGGCAAAGGCCTGGAGATCGAGTCTCGGTCTGGCACACAGTTTTAATCTGCCAGGAAGTTTCATGTTTTGATATCTCATTAAAATGCCTTCTCCGGGCTGTAAATAGTTTCCGCACCAGACCAAAATTTATTTCGTTACTCACTTGGCAACGGATAATCCATCTAGTTGACGGCACAACGCAACAGCAACTACCTAATCGTTACTAAATTGCTGGAGGGCCTACATAGTGTTGTTATTATTAGTAGCAGTGGTCAGACGTAATACATTGGCCTGAATAAGGTCTTTCAGTTTCTACTAGTTCATAAGTTAGGAGTCTAGCATAAAGTAATCTACAAACAGTAAGTGTAACGCACGTATTTTAATTCGGTTGCTTTTAAATGGGGGTGTACAGTGTGGGTGAGCTGCTAGGGAGAGGAGTCGTGCAGAAGAACCATATTTTGTAATAGGGTCTATCCTCAATGTCGGCAGTTAGCTTTCTTTTCTGAAGAGGAGTTACAGGTAGCACTAGAGATGCACTGTTGAGTGCTTCATCATTCTATAAAAACAGATTGTTAGAAACAACAAGAACCATTAGTTCATTATATAATAAACACCTACAGAAACTACATGGTGACAGTTATTGAGCTATACGAAAAAAACGTAAATTAGTTTCAAACTACGGCGTGCACACACTTTATTCAACATGTAAATGTCACTACAGATATTCGGATTTAGATTACAACATGTTAGATACGCCTGCCATTAGTGGCGATGATGTGGCACATGACCCACTAAGTGTTGGAACAATGATGCTGTCGATGACCTCCTGAATGGCTGTTTTAAGCTCAGCAACGGTTTTGGATTTATTGCTCTGCACGTTGTCTTTCATGTATCTCCTCAAATAGGAGTTGCATGTGTTCGGATCCGGAGAATATGGCGGCCAATCGAAGCCCATGGCAGTGTCCTCTGGGTACCCAGAGCCAGAATGCTTTCCCCAGAGTGCTGCTCCATGACACCAGACACTCCCTGCTTCGATGGTGTCGAACTCCGCCTTGCATGAACCACATCTTGTGGAAATCAGGGCCACTTTGGATATTGGGGATGAAATCATCTTCCAAAACCTTCCTGTATCGTTCGGTAGTCACCGTGCCATCAAGGAATAACGCACCGATTATTCTGTGACTGGATGTTGCACACCACACAGTCACACGTAGAGGGTGAAGAGACTTCTCGATCGCGAAATGCGGATTCTCAGTCCCCCAAATGCCCCAGTTTTGCTTATTGACGAACCCATCCAAATGAAAGTGGGCTTCGTCTCTAAACCAAACCATCTAATTGTCACCATACCCCGCGTGCAACCTTGCATGTGAACGTCCTAACGCAAACCGTTCAGAAGTTATGACAATTATACTTCATATAGTTCAGTAATTGTCACCCTGCATCTTTCGTCATTCTAAACATAAAAGTGTTCAAGCAAAATTATTTTTCATTCTAAAAGTTAATTAAGCACTAACGTTGATGACGTTGGAGGAACTAGCTGATATGTGACTGCACTCAGGGGTAATGGGCTAAGACAGGTTGGGAGAAAATAGAGAAGCGTTGTATCAGTGCTGATTTTCATAAGTCACCAAGTGACTACATATGTGAAATACAATGACGCCGCTGTTGGTCCTAGAGTATTCAGTTGGAAAGACTATTTGATTGAATTGTGTTTCGTGAAATTTTTTATCTGTCATTCCTTTTGGTTCAAATGGTTCAAAAGCCCCTAAACACTACGGGACTTAACATCTGAGGTCATCAGTCCCCTAGACTTTGAACTACGTAAACCTAACCAACCTAAGGACATCACACACATCCATACCCGAGGCAGGATTCGAACATGAGACCGTAGCAGCCGCGTGGTTCCTGACTGAAGCAACTAGAACCGCTCGACATTCCTTTTGGTTTCCATTGTTTTACGGTCCTTATCTTCTGCATCCGGCAGAGTGTACAAATTTGATTTTGTCTGACTTATATTGCATGTTTAGAATTAAGTAAGGTGGTGGCTTTGGATGGATACTTTTTAGGTTGGAGTTCAAGGGTAAGGTCCTTTATTCGGTATTTTCATATTCCTCTATTATTTGTGATGTATTAATGCACACCACATTTATTGTAAGGTTCGATAAATTCATATTATTCAAATTGTTGACTCGTTGTTCTGCTGCATTAGGTATGTTACGGTGTTATAGCTTTGATATACACTGAGATGGCAAAAGACATGGTTTAGCGATATGTACACATACAGTTGGCGACAGTGTCGTGTACACAAGGTATAAAAGGGCAGTACATTGGCATAGTTTTGTCAGGTGATTATGGCCGTACGACGGGAATTAACAGACTTTGAACGCGGAACCGTAGTTGGAGCTAGATGCATGGGACAGTCCATTTCGAAAATCGTTAGGAATTCAGTATTCCGCGATCCAAGTGTGAAGAGTGTTCCGAGAATATCAGATTTCAGGCACTACCTCTCACCACGGACAACGCAGTGAGCGACGGCCGTCACTTAGCGACAGAGAGCAGAAGCGTTTGCGTAGAGTTGTCAGTGCTAACAGACAAGTAACATTGCCTGAAATAACAGCAGAAATCAATGTGGGACGTACGATCAACGTATCCGTTAGGACACTGCGGCGAAATTTGTCGGTTATGGGCTATGGCAGCAGACGACCGACTCGAAAGCCTTTGCTAACACCGTGATATCTCCATATAGCCTGCAGCGCCTCTCCTGGGCTCGTGGCCATATCGGTTGGTCACTAGACGACTGTGAAACCGTTGCTGGTCAGATGAGTCCCGATTTCAGTTGGTAAGAGCTGACGGTAAGGTTCGAATGTGGCGCAGACCTTACGAAGACGTCGACTCAAGTTTTCAACAAGGCGCTGTGCAAGCTGGTGGTTGCTCCGTAATGGTGTGGGCTGTGTTTACATGGAATGAACCGTTCAGTTTCTGGAAATGGTTGTATTCGGCTACTTGCAGACCATTTGCACCCATTCATGGCCTTCATGTTCCCATACAACGTTAGAATTTTTATGGATAACAATGCACCATGTCACTGAGCCAATTGATCGTCGAAAGAAGGAAGCACAAAAATGTTCAGGAAAAGACAGGAATACAGCAATGTAGATCACTTATGATTTAAATAAACCGGTAATTCGCAAAAGAAATGGTCGAAGGACTGATACACCATATAGAAAAGTCAAAACAACCTTTGATGAAATTAGAAGGAAGGTCAGCGTTGGCCGTAATATTGATGGTTTATTGATAGCAAAATCGATTTTCAATCACATAGTGATCATCTTCAGTGCTATGGTGTACAAATTAAACTCATAGGCACTACTATCAAGTTATTATCTGTAACTAAAGCTAAGAAACGATCACAATAATTGTGCACAATAATTGTGCACAATAATGGTGCATTGTTATTGTGATCGTTTCTTAGCTTTAGTTTCTGATAACAACTTGATACCAGTGCCTATGAGTTTAATTTGTACACCACAGCACTGAAGATGATCATTATTTGATTGAAAATCGATTTTGCTATCAATAAACCATCAATATTACGGCCAACGCTGACCTTCCTTCTAATTTCACCTATATGGTCGTTGTGCACACAGCGCTCCATGGAGTCGCCAATCAGTAACCTTTGATGAAGTTAAAAGCAAGAGCAGCAATATTAAGGATGCAAGGAAAATTCCACCGTGAAACACAGAGGCGAGAGTGTGTAGATGGAAAAAGTACACTGAAGGACTCTATGATGGAGAAGACATGTCTTATGATGAGTTATAATGAGGAATGGAAGTCGAGCTGGAAGATATGGGCGATAACAGCAGTAGAGATAGAGTTTAACAAAACTTTGAATGACTTACGATGAAATAAGGCAGAATTTTTGAAATCTTTGGGGAAAGTGCAACCAAACGACTATTCAAGTTAGTTTTTACAGTGTATGAGTCTGGAAACTTATCACCAGACCTTCAGAAAAACATCTTCCAGACAGCGCCGAAGATATGAGTAGCAAGGGGAGAACTATCGCGCGATCAGCTTAACATTTCATACATCCAAGTTATCGAGAAGTATACAGCAGAATGGGAAAATAAAATTGAGGATCTGTTAGGTGACGCTCAGTTTAACTCTAGGAAAGGTAAATGTTCCACAGAGGTGCTTTGGCAGTGTGCTTTATAATGTCAGCAAGAATGAAGAAGAATGAAGATATGCTCATAAATTTTGTCGACGTAGAAAAAGCGTTCGACAATGTAAAATTGTGCAAATTGTTCGAAATTCTGGGAAAAATAGGAGTAAGCTATAGGGAAAGATGGGTAACGTACAATATGTACAAGAACCAAGACTGGAGGACTAATACTGCAGTGCTCTGAGTAAAAAGAATATAAGATAGCGATTCAGTCTTTCGCCCGTATTGCTCAAACTGTACATTCAAGAAGCAATGACGGAAATGAAAGAAAGATTCACGAGTGGGATTAAAATTCAGGTGAAAGGATAAAAATGATAAAATCTGTTGATGACATTGCTACCCTCATGGGCATCCGCAGAAATTTTTCTAGGAAAGAGGGAGTCTCAAGACTCTAAAATTGCCATTTTTGACACAAATGAGGTGATCAGTTTAGAAACGTGACACGCCATAAAAACTAGATTTCACAGCTAACACAAAAAAATATATCCCAAAGAATTGATAGTTATCCACTTGCTGTTCTCCATATTCCATGGGAGGGGACGAATGGCCCTACTGGCACCTCCCCCCTTCCAACACTTGAAGACGCTTGTGGATATACCCAGTGAAAGTGAGGAAGGATTGCAAGACCTATTGAACGTGATCAACAGTCTAATGAGCACGCACAAGGGACTGTGGGTAGTTGGAAGAAAGACGAAAGAAACGAGAAAAACGAGAAATAGCAGGAACGATATCAGTGGCAAACTTAATGCTACCTTTGAAGCCGGGGGCCTCCCGCAGGAGGTTGGGGGGCAGGGGGAGGGGGGCGGAGTGTCAGTGGGGGCAGCTGCCCCTAGTGCGAATTCATTTCATTTATGAATATAAAACACTACTTGTAACGGTAGGGCCTGGATTTTTATTATCTAAAATACCGCGAAAATCACTGCTAAAATTACCTGAAAAAGCCGATAAAAAGGCGTAAAAATTATATGAAACGTATGTAAAGTGAGTTACAAAATGAACTAGACTAATGAAAAACTTTGTAGAAAACTGAAATTATAAAGAAGATGGTTAATTTTAAATCACTATGTTTTTCTTTAAGAAATCTCATTCGTCGAAGATGTACGAGAATTGTTATACCATCGTCTCAGAGGTATTGTAGCGTATGTCTGTCATCGTGTAGAGTTTGTCGAAAATGGGGGAACATCTGTTGACGGGCAATTAGTGCCTATATGTAGAAAATCTTTCAACATTTGCTGAAACAACTGGAGCGTGACTTTGAGATTTAATTTAAAAAAATAACGATATGTATAACATTTCACAAATGGGCATTACGTTTGGTACAATATCTGTTCAAAATATTAATATTTTTGTTTCAGTACCCACACTTGTTAAGAGTTAACAACAGTAAATGACCCGACACTGACAATAACCAGGCGAACAATCAATTCATTTTCGGTGTGTATGAATATGCTCTTAAGCGACATTGTTATGTTTTCCCTTGAGGTACATGCATTATTCGTCCTCGCCAACATTAAAAGAGTGAATTATTGTGTAATGAACGAACTTGATACCCAAAAATGTAGAAAGACAGTAAAATTTTAAAAATGGCGTCTTCATTGAAGAGTTAAATAATGTATGGTACCAATACGACGAAAAATACAAAATTAAATTTACGTTTCTATATAATGTTAGAGATTTCAGTACTTGTGAACAATGCGTGGCTCATGTGGAAAGAAAGATTATATCTCAACAAACTTCAGAAATTACTATAAAAAAACGCTATAATAAAATGTAGCTGCCGATCGACGGAATGATGAAACTAGTATATATGTATGAAGTCTACACCTACATCTGCATCTACATACATAGTCCATGAGTCGCTATGTGGTGCGTGGCGGAGAGTACGTTGTGCTACTAGTGGCTAACACTGTCAGCATTTTATTCGAGAAAGATCCCCATCACAATTGTTCTGAATTTTTCCGCTGAATGATCCTCCGTTAGCAGAACTGTGAGCACTGGCTATAGTAAAAGCATCACCGTTTTCGTCTATTTCTTGATCTGTACGACGACGTCTTCCTCCATCAACCGACTAACAATTTCGTCAAACTTAAGCTTGTTAAAACTACCACATTCCTGCGAAAACATTTTGTACTATACAGAAGAAAACAGGTTTGTAGCGGATTCCAGTAATAGATGCAATTCTCGTTTGTGCGTACACACATAGTTACGAGTTAATAGTTGTAGGAACGTAGTTTGTGTAACATCAGACTCGTTCTGGAGCCACTGGCTGAATATTTTCGAAATAACACGAAGAGTGAAACGTTGTCTGCGAATGAACAGATGATTCCTTTCCAGGGAAAAATACCTTGAAGAGCTATGTGAAATAGAAACCAAAACATGGGGTTACAAAGCATTTGTCTTGTGTGATGCAAATGGAATCGCATATAATTTAGAGATATATTCAGGGAAAACAGAGCTTGACCCTTCCTTACCTGATGAAGATGTGAGTGGAAATGTTCTTCGCTTGGCTTCTGTTACACCTGGAGACAAGCTTCACGAACTGTCTTTTGATAATTGGTTCTCAGGAATTCGGCTACTAGCTGAACTAGAAAAAATGGGTATTCGTCTTTAGGAACAGTGAGACCTAATCGGCTCAAAGGTTGTACACTCACTTCTAACAAAGAGGTTAAAAAGAGGGGTCGAAGGAGTTACTATGAACATTCATCTAAAACAGATGGCATTACTTTGAGTGTAATAAATTGGTATGACAACAACCTGTTCATTTGCTCAGTACTTTTGCTCATCCAACATCAGTAATGGAGAGATGGGGCCATACAAAGAAAGAAAAAATAAATGTCGAATGCCATAGTATCGTTCATTATTACAATCAGTACATGGGGGCGAGGGGAGGGGGGGGGGTGATCTATTGGATACAACTGATAGCATTGTGTCGCATGAAGATCCGATCAAAGAAGTGGTATTTGAGACTTCTATTTCACTTGCTTGATCTGACTGTAGTCAATGCTTGACTGTTATATAGAAGAGATTGTACAAGTTGTACAGTGAGAAAACCAGATCAGCTCAGCCCACCGGACTTCAAAGCTAACGAAGCTGCTTGTCTTTGCAAAGAGAATAAGGATGGACAGAGAAAAAGGGAAGACATAATGGTTCGTCAACTGGAACTGTAATTCAGCTGAAGAAGAAAATTGGGTCAGCGGCACCACTGCCTGAAAATGCAGTGAGGAAGGATGGAATGGATCGAAGGATGGAATGGGTCACTGAGCTCAATTTTCAGAAAAAAGAAGACAGTGCAAAAAAAACAGGATGTAATGATGCAAAAAGAGTGTTTTGCACAATATGAGAAGTGCATCTTTGTTTCACATCATATTCTAATAGTTCAAATTAGAAGCTAAGAAACTGAAAAACGATGACATTAAAATCAAATTTTAGCTTTGCATTTTTTCAAAATTATTGCATTGTATGTACTTCTGCATGCTATTAAGTGTTATTCCATTATTACTTACAATTTTACTGTATCATACAGCTGCATTGTTGTCTTACAATGGAAATAGTACAATACTCGTACAAGAGTGAAACAAATGTGTAACTGCTCACCGTGATCTCAAGGTCATAAACCTATTTCGAAAATATGAATAATTTTTAAAATGAAAGTCCACCTTGTATGTGTTAAACACATTATTCTTTAACATTCTGTGCATGTTGTTGTTGAGGTCTTCAGTCCTGAGACTGGTTTGATGCAGCTCTCCATGCTACTCTACCCTGTGCAAGCTTCTTCATCTCCCAGTGCTTACTGCAACTTACATCCTTCTGAATCTGCTCAGTGTCTTCATCTCTTGGTCTCCCTCTACGATTTTTACCCTCCAAGCTGCCCTCCAATACTAAATTGGTGATCCCTTGATGCCTTAGAATATGTCCTACCAACCGATTCCTTCTTCTAGTCAAGTTTTGTCACAAACTCCTCCCCAGTTCTATTCAATACCTCCTCATTAGTTATGCGATATACCCATCTAATCTTCAGAATTCTTCTGTAGCACCACATTTCGAAAGCTTCTATTCTCTTCTTGTCCAAACTGTTCATCGTCCATGTTTCACTTCCATACATGGCTACACTCCATACGCTTAAATCTATACTCGATGTTAACAAATTTCTTTTCTTCAGAAACGCTTTCCTTGCCATTGCCAGTCTACATTTTATATCCTCTTTACTTCGACCATCATCAGTTATTTTGCTCCCCAAGTAGCAAAACTCATTAACTACTTTAAGTGCCTCATTTCCTAATCTAATTCCCTCAGCATCACCCGTCTTAATTCGATTACATTCCATTATCCTCGTTTTGCTTTTGTTGATGTTCATCTTATATCCTCCTTTCAAGACACTGTCCATTCCGTTCAACTGCTCTTCCAAGTCCTTTGCTGTCTCTGACAGAATTACAATGTCATCTGTGAACCTCAAAGTTTTTATTTCTTCTCCATGTATTTTAATACCTACTCCGAATTTTTCTTTTGTTTCCTTCACTGCTTGCTCAATATACAGATTGAATAACATCGGGGAGAGACTACAACCCTGTCTCACTCCATTCCCAACCACTGCTTCCCTTTCATAACCCTCGACTCTTATAACTGCCATCTGGTTTCTGTACAAATTGTAAATAGCCTTTCGCTCCCTGTATTTTACCCCTGCTACCTTTAGAATTTGAAAGAGAGTATTCCAGTCAACATTGTCAAAAGCTTTCTCTAAGTCTACAAATGCTAGAAACGTAGGTTTGCCTTTCCTTAATCTATTTTCTAAGATAAGTCGTAGGGCCAGTATTGCCTCACGTGTTCCAACATTTCTACGGAATCGAAACTGATCTTCCCCGAGATCGGCTTCTACCAGTTTTTCCATTCGTCTGTAAAGAATTCGTGTTAGTACTTTGCAGCCGTGACTTATTAAACTGATATTCTGTGCATATAAATATTTTTTTCTACAGGAGATAATAATTTCGGCAGTACAGGGTGAAGGAGGGTAGGAGGGGTGTAGAGCGGTCCTAAAACACTTTCCTGGGGCACTCCTGGCGGTACCCTTGTCTCTGATGAACACTCACCGCCCAGGACAACGTACTGGGCTCTATTACTTACGAAGTCTTCGAGCCACTCACGTACCAGAGAACCTCTCCATATGCTCGAGCCTTCATTAACTGCCTTCAATGAGGCACTCTGTCAAACGCTTTCCAAAAATCTAAAAATATGAAATCAGCTTGTTGTACTTCATCCATAGTCCGCTGGTTATCGCATTAGAAAAGGGCAGGCTGAGTTTCGGACCAGCAATGCTTTCTAAATCCATGCTTATTTGTGGGCATATGCTGGCCGTCCCAAGGAAATTTATTACAGTCGAACTTAGAATATGTTCAAGAATTCTGCTGTAAACCAATGTTAAAGATATTGGTCTGTAATTTTGGGGGTCCGTTATTTTACACTAATTATACACAGGAGTCACTTACGCTTTTCCCATTCACTTGGGACTTTCCACTAGGCGAGGGATTCGCAATAAATGCAGGCTAAGTGAAAGACCAATGCCGAAGACTACCCTGACGTCTTATTTGTTTTCAACCCTTTCAGTTGCTTATCAACGCCAAGGATGCCTGTCTATTTCTGTGCCCTCCGCGCGAGACTCTGAGCGACAGTCAAACGATGGCCTTCCTTTTGCTGTCCTCTTTTGCCACGCTAGACTGGTCGTCAAGTGGCTGGATAGTAGCCTTCGATCCGATAGCGATTTTGCACAGGGCCAGAATTTCGCGGTTTCTCGGCAAGATCTTTCGCTGGAAAGGTGTATATTAATGGCGGTGGAAAAATAATCGTATACTACGCATGTCGATCTTTTTGTAGTCGTTCGAATTTCTGCTAACTTTTGCCTGTCGACTTTTCTCCTTTCGTTTTTGAACCAAGAATGCAACAGTCTCTCAGAATTTTCTGAATTGCGTTACCAAACCACGGTGGATCTTTTCCGTCCTTAATCAGCTTACCCGGCACATACTTCTCCCATTAAGCTATGCATGGTGGAAGTCTCGTTTCCGAAATGTTGCCCGCATCTCGTGGTCGTGCGGTAGCGTTCTCGCTTCCCACGCCCGGGTTCCCGGGTTCGATTCCCGGCGGGGTCAGGGATTTTCTCTGCCTCGTGATGGCTGGGTGTTGTGTGATGTCCTTAGGTTAGTTAGGTTTAAGCAGTTCTAAGTTCTAGGGGACTGATGGCCATAGATGTTGAGTCCCATAGTGCTCAGAGCCATTTGAACCATTTTCCGAAATGTTGCCTTCGTAAGGAAAGGAAAAGTCACCATCCCATTCCCACGGCACTAAGTGTGCGTATCTTCATAAAACCTCAAATAGTTACTACAGTAAGAAAACAGTTGCAAGATGAAAAACACTCAAGAAAAGCATACTCCTCCAAAATTCAAATAATTAGTAATAACTGTCAGGTGCTAATTTAAAATAACATATCATGTTTTTTTTTTTTTTTCGTTTACTGACGAGGTGTTCACTTGCAGTGTGTGCCCGCTGATCAGTACTTGCCGGTATATGTATGAAGTTGTCGCCATTGGAACGACTGCCATCCTATGCAATCTAACAATGGGCTACACTCAATGAGTAACTGTTGTAAAATAGCCTTCATTTAACAACTAATTTCATAACCGCTACTACAAATAACAACCACATATGAGCTTGAACGTGCCTACAACATGCTGTCACGAAGGTCAGCTAATCGGTACAGCGCGAGAGTGTTGTCCGCAGTTAATGAAATTGTCTCTCAATTTTTCCATAGTCGACAATGAGTTGTAAGAGAAGAGTGGTGCATGAATGTGATTTACTTTAAATTTTGTGTGTAGTTTATAGTGAATACAGTGAAAAAATGACCGACAATCGAAAGTTATTTGTATTTCACGGACGAATGACAACCGAAAATGAAAATAGGAATTCGAAAAATATACTACCTGAGATGAAATATTGCAAGAAAAAGGGTGACTCAAACTCAAATACAGTTATTAAAAATTCATTAATTGTACTGATAATAAGCACTCCATTTTCAGGCCATAAGTGGCCCCTCGGGACCGTCCGACCGCCGCGTCATCCTCACTGAGGATGCGGATAGGAGGGAAATGTGGTCAGCACACCGCTCGCCCGGTCGTTATGATGGTTATATTTGACCGGAGCCGCTACTATTCGGTCGAGTAGCTCCTCAATTGGCATCACGAGGCTGAGTGCACCCCGAAAAATGGCAACAGCGCATGGCGGATCGGAAGGTCACCCATCCAAGTGCCGGCCACGCCTTACGGCGCTTAACTTCAGTGATCTGACGGGAACCGCTGTATCTACTGTGGCAAGGCCGTTGCTCCAAATGTACTGATAGTGAAAATATATACCTAGCCAGAACCTCTGCCGGCTTGAAGTGCTCTGATGAGAAGGGTAACGGACTCCTGGTCAATACTTCCGTTGTTCTAAATTGTACTCAAAAGAGGGAGATTGACGATTCCCTAAAGTACAGGATTTAATTGAATCTGTGGAAATCTGACAAAAAATATAATTTCAAGAATGACGTAGGTGACGTAAAGGGTACATTTCCATTGGACTGGCTGTCATTATACTCATGACTGGTTTATTCTAAGGCAGTTAAAAGTGCACTTTCTAAGTTGCTTGTGCTTTTACAGTCACTTGTGTCAGACAGTACGGCACATTCATACGCCTTCCATTCACCAATGAATTCTGAAAAGCGGAAAGATGTAACTGTAAAGTTACCTAGTTCTGTTAATATTATAACAAGCCAAATTAAGGACGTGGAAGAAAGCGAGTATCTTGTAAACTTAGCAGAAACTAGTTGCGCTAGGTTGAAATCAGTTCTTCGTTGCATATTGTTTGATGCATTATTTGACAACCCTCCAAAAGGAAAAACCAATTAAAATGCTGTTTTGGATCCATTTTAAAATAGAGTCAAGTGACGAAGCATGGCGACAACATTTTGATTTCAAAATGGTTTAAATTCTGAAATAAAATGTACAGTTTTATGTTATGCAGTATCCTAGAAGTTGCGCGTGGGAGGGAACACGATGTAGTTTCTACATAAGGGGGATTGAAAGTCGATGCTGAAGCTTGTGACAGTGGTTCAAAGTCGCAAAATGTGAGAAATACTATCCATACGATGTTTACAATGGCTGAAAAATAGTTGAGAGAACAGGGCATACAACAGTACCGATCAAAAACTACGTAAAATATGGGAAAACGTAAAAACTGGAAATGTAAAAACAGGTTTTACTGTAATTATACTGTTAGTTTCTTCATGTTTATGACACTGACCAAGTACTCAAACTGCTCCCTAGAAACCAACTGGAGAAAATGATGAGCAGATGCCAACGCCTTCAAAATTTCTAAATCACATGAATGGGGAAAATGTTTTACCCTTACTGACATAAAGTCCTACGGGCGCCCCTGTTTGGAAGCAATATAACACATGGCTCGAGAGGCGAGGAGTACGTAAAAAGTAGACTAGACAGGAAAAGAGGACATCTTGGCCAAGGGAGGTTTACCTACTACAGCAGTCAGCGGAAGGAAATCCTTGACAGCTATAGTGGGCGTAGCGTGGCTTGGCGCATGTGCCTCAAGCAGTCACGTAACGCGATTTTAGATACGTCTCTTTAACAACGCCTCATTGCTATCGCATCTCCGGACAATTAACTGTTTTCGCCCTTACCAGTTTGCGCTTCATAGCTGAAAACAGTCTGATGAAGTTGGCACCCGACTTCCAAGAAATATACATTTTTCATTTTTTTATAGATATACTATAGTTCTAAAGTATTCTGAAAAAAATTTTAATAGTTCTGCAGTATGTCGCGAAGAAAACAATAGTACTCGGGAAAATCACAATCGTGTAAGAGAACTTATTTGCAAACATTATGAATGCTGAAAGGCTCCCCAAGAGTTACACAGAAAACCCAAATAACCTTCTTTATGCAGATAATAACTTATGAGATAATTACAAAAATGAGGGACCCATTTACACTTCATAAAAAATAAATTTCTACAACAGTTCTGAAGACGGTTCGGAGAACATCCCCAGAGTTCTACCAATCATCAATTAAACTGTTACCCGAACTCTGCTCAGGTAACAGAACGGTTCGATCCCCATCTGTTTACCATCTGCTCAAGATGACACAGCATTTCGTTGTCTATTTAAGCTAGCCATTCAAAGTAGAGCTGTGGCAAGGATAGACTGTGCAATGTTTTCAATGATCGTGGTAACGTTCACGTAATTTGCAATGGGAAGCGCTCTAGAATCTGAGGCGCTATTGAGATGCTGTGGTAAGAATACACGGTGCTCTTTTAATTTACTTATTAGAGTCAGCGAACATACGTTTTCACACACCAGCTCCAAAACATTAATAAACAGAAGTTACAATTAGCATATCGATTAACCAAGAGCATCTATAATAAGAACTGCCTATCTCGCAATTTCAAACTAAAACACTACCAAATAGCTATCCGCCCTGAAGCCCTATATGCCTCAGAGTGCTTGAACAGGAAAGGCTTGACAAATATACTAGAGATTCAGGAGAGGAAGATCTTGAGAAAAATTCTGTGACCCGTTAAAACAGATGGTAAGTATAGAAGACAATCGAACCAGGAGCTATACAATCACACCGAGAAAATCACAGATATAGCCAGGATAAGACGTCTCACTTTCTACGGCCATATCACAGGGATTACTGGGCAAACATCCTCTCCAGGCTGAAAAGTTGAATATCGTGGCCCTTAGCTGGTCCATCCGAAAGAAGAAGAAGAAACAGAAGAATATCACGGAATTAAAAGGAAAAGATTTGGATGACATGTCTTTAACACTTATTCGTAAAGAATCAGGTAACAAACAGACAACAAGAAACAGGATTACATGGTTTTCAGTGAAACAGTGGGGAGCAATGAAGATTTGAGATTATAAGTTTTTCATAAATCACCAAGTAATTTTTCTTACAAAATTAAAATTTTCCCAAGACTATTGTTTTCTTTGCGAAATTCTACAGAACTAGTCAGATTTTGTACATAGGACTCTTGAACTATAGTATGCTACCAATAACTCTGAAAAACAGTATATTTCTCGAAAGTCGGATGCCAACTTCGGACGACTGGTGAAAGCTGACAACAGCGTCACCAGCGATCAGTTATTCCTTTCGCCTACTCTACTATGCAATCAAACTTCGGTCTTAATTTGACGAGAATGTACTTTTGGCGGGGAAAATCGAAAAAGGAGAGAATCGAAACGTCCGAGATGTGCTTCTACATAAGAAAATTAGGTGGAATGATGCGATAAGGAATGAGGAGATACTTCGTAGGATCGACGAGGAGACTAACATCTGGAAAACACTGGCAAGAAGTAGGGACAGAATGACAGAACATGTGTCAAAACATCAAGCAGTAACTTCTGTGGTACTTGTAGGAGCTCTAGAGGTAGAGTTGCCATCCGTCCCAATATGTCGGGCCGTCACCATTATGGTCTTTCTTGTCCGGGTATCCCAACAAGACCAAATTTTGTTCCGATTTTGCAAAATACTGTTATGAGTTTGGCTCAGCTACTGAAGTAACGCCATCTGTTGACGCAGGATGTAAATGCAGCCTCGGTTAATTTTATTTGTGTCAACAAGTTTTATGTAAAAAGGTCGTTGGGGTTGCATGTTGAGCGTCTAGTACCGACGATGCAAGCACCTTCTAGATTTACCACCATCATTCGAGAAAATACCAGACTTCTTCAGTAGTATAGGGCTGGAATTATTTAAGCAGCGCCACGCGGAAGAATCGGCAGTTCCCATTTGAATAGGTATCTGATAAAACGATTCTTTCTAAACGTAATTCGAACGTGCAATATAAAAAGCGTGGAGAAGAATAAAGACTCGATAACTGGAATAAGAAATACATTAATCGACTCTCAAAGAAGTCTGAATGAAAGGAAGACAGTTTTACTGGCACGCAGACCAAGATGAATGCGAACTAATTAAAGAATGTGAACCCTAACCAAGAAATAATTAATTTGATTTCAAAAGTGAGGACGAAACAATGGCTTTCTATGTCATAGCATTACTTAGAGAAATGGGATATTTCTTTTAATAAATATGAAATATTTCGTTGGGTGACGCTATCTGAGACCACAGATTTGGTGATGATTCACAGTTATATACCTGACTAAAAATTGTATGAAGACTTCAGGCGACAATTTTTTTCAGGAATATGTGTATCTGAAGATCTTTTTAGAAACTAAGTGTGGCTCGGAAGAATGGAAGCCCAAACACTCCGTGGAACAAAGGTGAATTCACTTTCTCAAGGAAACCGAAAATCCTGGACACACATGCTTGCAGAAATCCTAAAACCGAAACTGCCTGAAAAAATCTACAAACAAGGAGATAAATTGACGTTTCAAATAAATTGTAAACTGAATTTAATGCGGAGGAAACGCACTCATAAACAAATATGTTCGCAAGATTCTTGCCAACTAGGTTTAAGGACTTTCAGGCACATCGCACATGGCATGAACTCAGTAAATGGCTGATTCTCTTAATTCTAGCTTGCAGTTGGTTGGTTGGTTGGTTGGTTTGGGGAAGGAGACCAGACAGCGTGGTCATCGGTCTCATCGGATTAGGGAAGGATTGGGAAGGAAGTCGGCCGTGCCCTTTCAGAGGAACCATCCCGGCATTTGCCTGGCGTGATTTAGGGAAATCACGGAAAACCTAAATCTGGATGGCCGGACGCGGGATGAACCGTCGTCCTCCCGAATGCGAGTCCAGTGTCTAACCACTGCGCCACCCCGCTCGGTTATAGCTTGCAGTCCCGTATCCTTTTCCAGCAGATATATTGTTATATACTGTCCCTTACAATCGTCAATATCATTTTGTAGGTTTTGCTATAATCACATTCTCTACTAGTCAGAAGATCTGTGGTCAGCGTTTGGTAAAAACTGAAAAAATCGCTCTACAAGGGAGAGCTTTCCATTCCCCTGAGATACATACCAAATTACGAGAATTGACCTATGTGCAATAAGTCTGTGGTAAACGCAACAGTTATCGAAAAATAATTTGTTCGAACTGCGATGAGAAGAACCAACCACTCACAAATTTCAGTTGATAAATACGATTCTCTACCGCTTTCTTTGGATCCGTACGGTTGTACGTGCTCGGAAAGGATTGATCAAATTTCGCAATGAGCTTAGCGAACTTGCGAAGTTCTCACAAGCACATGATCCGAAGCCTTCATTAGAAACTCTCATTGGTACACCAGAAAACCCAATGCCTTTCGAACAGCAACAACACATTTGAAGAACCCCGCTAAAATTTTTCTCCTTCTGAAGCTCTTTTGTTATTTTTCTGCAAATCAGCTCTGACGTCGTGGATATGTATATAGCGTTTTTCCAGTTCTCATAACCTTTTTCTCTAAAAGTGGAATTTTCTTATGAAAAAGCATACAACCACGGATAATGTAGGTTGTAGCTAGATATAACGGGAATTAGTGAAGTTCGGTGGCAGTAGGGACACGACTTGTGGTCAGATGAACACAGGGTTATAAATACAAAGTCATATAGGGGTAACCCAGTAATGGGTTTAATAATGAATAAGAAAATAAGAAAGCGGGTAAGCTCTTATGAACAGCACAGTGAACGCACTATCGTAGCCGAGATAAACACGAAGCACACGCCTACCACAGTTGCACAAATTCACATACCAACTAGCTCCGCAGATGATGAAGAGACTGAAGAAATGTACGATGAGATAAAATTTTCAGGTAGCTAAAGGAGACGAAAATTTTAACTGTGATGGAGGACTAGAATTCGACAGTAGGAAAAAGAAGAGAAGAAAAAATAGTAGGTGAAAATGGACTGGGAGGACGGAATGAAAGAGGTAGAATTTTGCACAGAATATAATTTAATCATGGCTAACACTTGATTTTCGAATCATAAAAGAAGGCTGTATACTTGAAAGAGGCCTGAAGTCAACGGAAGGCTTCAGATTGATGATATAATGGCTAGACAGAGATTTAGGAACCAGATTTTAAACTATGGTACATTTGCAGGAGCAGTTGTGGACCCTGGCCACAATTTATTGGTTATCAAGTGTAGATTAAAACTGAAGAAACTGGAAAAAGGAAGGAAATTAAGGAGATCGGACCCGCATAAGTTGAAAGAATCGGGTGTTGTTGAGAGCTTCGGAGGGAGCATTAGGCAACGGTTGACTAGAACAGGGGAAAGGAATACAGTAGAAGACGAATGGGTAGCTTTAAGAGATGAAATAGTGAAGGCAGCACAGGCTTAAACAGGTAAAAAGGCAAGGCCTAGTAGAAATCCTTCGATAATACAAGAGAAATTGAATTTAACTGATGGAAAGAGAAAATTTAAAAATGCAGCAAATAAAACCGGCGAAAGGGAGAACGAACTTTTAAAAAATGAGATTGACAGGAAGTGCGAATGGCTAGAGAACAAATATAAGGATTTGGAAGCATATATCGCTAGGGGAAAGATAGATACCGCCAACAGGAAAATTACAGAGGCCTTTTGGGAAAAAACTACTGATAGCCTTGGGAGAGTCAGCTATGATGAAACTCTTCCATCTGCTATGCAAGTTGTATGAGGCAGGCGAAATACTCTCAAACTTGATGAAAAATGTAGTAATTCCAATTCCAACGAAAGCAGTTGCTGACAGGTGTGAAAATTACCGAATTTCGTAAATCATAGTTGCAAAATACTAACGCGAATTCTTTACAGAGGAATGGAAAAACGGACAGAATCTGATCTCGGGAAAGATCAGTTTGGGTTCCAGAGAAGTGCAGGTACACGCGAGGCAATACTGACCCCATGACTTATCTTAGAAGATAGATTAAGGAAAGGCAAACCTACATTTATAGTATTTGTAGACCTAGAGAAAGCTTTTGACAATGTTGACTGGAATACTCTCTTTGAAATTTCTGAAGGTAGCAGAGGTAAAATAAAGGAGTGAAAGGCTATTTACAGCTTGTACAGAAACCAGACTGCAGCTATAAGAGTCGCGGGGCATGAAAGGGAGGCAGTGGTTGAAAAGGAAGTGAGACAGGATTGCAGCCTATCCCCGATATTATTCAATCAGTATATTAAACAAGCAGTAAAGGAAACCAAAGAAAAATTTTGAGTATGAATTAAAGTTCTTGGAGGAGAAATAAAAACTTTTAGGTCTGCTGATGACATTGTAATTCTATTAGAGATAGCAAAGGACTTGAAAGCGCAGTTGAACGGAATGGGCAGTGTCTTGAAAGGAGGATATACGATGAACATCAACAAAACAAGGATAATGGAATATAGTCAAACCAGGTGAAGCTAAGGGAATCAGATTAGGAAAGGAGACACTTAAAGTAGTAAAGGAGTTCTGCTATTTGGGGAGCAAAATAACTGATGATAGTCGAAGTAGAGAGGATATAAAATGTAGACTGGCAATGGCAAGGAAAGCGTTTCTGAAGAAGAGAAATTTGTTAACATTGAGTATAGATTTAAGTGTCAGGAAGTCTTTCCTGAAAGTATTTGTATGGAGTGTATCCATGTATCGAAGTGGAACATGGACGATAAATAGTTTAGACAGGAAGAGAATAGAAGCTTTGGAAATGTGGTGCTACAGAAGAATGCTGAAGATTAGATGGGTTGATCACGTAACTAATGAGGAGGTACTGAATAGAACTGGGGAGAATAGGACTTTGTGGCACAGCCTGATTAAAAGAAGGGATCAGTTGGTAGGAAACGTTGTGAGGCATCAAGGGATCACCAGGTTAGTAATGCAGGGAAGCGTGGAGGGTAAAAATCGTAGATGGTGACCAAGAGATGAACACAGTAAGCAGAATCAGAAAGATGTAGGCTGCAGTAGTTATCTGGAGACGAATAGGCTCGCACAGGATAGAGTAGCAAGGAGATTTGCATCAAAACAACCTTCGGACTGAAGAACACAACAACAATAATAATGTAACTAAGTAATCTCTTGAGTCAATAATATGAATTAAGGATGTTGACATAATTTTTCTTAAAAAACAATAAGGTTAATAATATGTGGACAGAGAAGGGAGAAAAACCGCTTATTACGACTGAAAGGGAAATAAACTATAGTTTTATAAAAATATGGACAGGCTGTGTTTTATTTCAATAGTTACTGATAATCTAGAATCGTCAGCAACAACAGCAGTAATAGGTAGTCAATATTCTGCCGGAAAACGAAGTTTTTACAAGGAAAAATCAAAGTTGCCGGACAAATACCAGAATTCTGGAGCAGTTTTCATCAACAAAATTGATGAGACTAGACACAATAAAAGATTTACTAGTGGAGAAACTATGCTCCTCCGGCAGGAAGGTTTATTTAAAAGATTAGGTTATAATTTTTTTTTTTTTTTTTTTAGCACCGACACAGGATCACAATACTGTATATTACATGCTGTCAGTATATAGTTATTATGGACCCTGTTTGATCACACAATGCTTTTAGATACGTTTTCCTGGTCATCGTGGCACTCATTCTCTCTCCGTGGTCTGTTTTTTCTTTCTCCAGCCCACTTGCTTTTTTTTTCGTTTCCTGGCAGTACTACCTAACAATTAAACCTTTGAGTGAGCAGTTTCCTGTCTACTGTTTCCCTGTTTATATAGGGCTGCCTGAAGGTCATTTTTAATTTGTTCTGTGTATTTTTTCTCAGTGTACTTCCACTGCAGTAGAATACAGCGCAAGTTGTAAATGCCTTAATTTTCGTTAAGTTTCATGATAGCAAACATTATTTGATATCTAGTATATGCATTTGAGGTTGCTCAGTATACCGTACGTTTGTAAGCGGCTCTAAAATATCAAGAAATTAAAACTGTCAATTCTGTTCCGATTACATTGGTCCTCTTATTTCTTTTGTTTACTGCAACGATACATGAAACGCAAATAAACTAATGGGAAAGGCATCAGTTGTGCTGGCGCATCTTTTCTTGAGTGTTTCAGGACACTGTCTGCAGGTAAATAAAAAGCACCGACACGTCAGGAATTTAACTTTACACTTTACTCAGCAATTTCGATTACGAATTTGTGCAAGTTTAAGCATTGCAACTCTTTGTCACACGATATACTCTTTATCATTTCTTAAATATTAAGATGATTTATGCCAACAAATGCAAACTGCACTTGATGCTCGCAATCGAGGGTCTCTTGTTGCTTGACAGCCAATAGCGTGTATTTAGGTTCTTAATTTTCTGCAGAAATATATAACTGTCATTGTTTGACCCACATATTATAGTATAAGCACTTGAAACTATCTAGTATAGAAACAACTGTAAAAAACCCAATATTTAAGAAATCTTCTAAACCGTTCCAGTTAACATTTCCAAGTCTCTTCTGCTTTTCTTGCCTTTTATTTCTTTGTTTGCTCTAATGATACACAAAACGCAAGTGAACGAATGAGAAACGCATGAAACAGTCTCTAACTATTTAACATTAACCACGAAACGAAATTAGGCAACAATCAGATGTGTTGACACGGTTACATTCATTTTTACTGTATTGTTTCAGCCACCTGCAGACAGATAAAAAGCACTGATGCGTCAAGAATTACTCCTCACGTTGTTAAGGAGCTAATTTCATCCTGAATCTGTTGAAGCTAAAATATTGCAGCTCATTGTTAGACGGTGTACTCGTCGGCGAATCTGAAATCTTAAAATTATCTACATTAACATACAAAAAATCTTTTTGCTGCACTTGAGACAAATACATAACACGTCCTATACTACACACGTAACTGTTAGGACCAACATCAGGGACGGATTTACGCATGGGCCATGTAGACCCGAGCGCAGGGCGTTAGAGAGAAAAGGTGGTGCCGAGACACATCGATAGGCGCTTTTATTTTCGGTAGGTTAGGTCACAAAAAAGGAATTGCATGTGTTTTGAAAATATGGCTGTCGCTAGCTTGTCGTTTACGTCGTTTTGAGTTCTGTTGGTGCTGTACCGCTGTTTTTGACATCGCTTCGTGTACAAGTTGAAATTTCCTTGGTTGTCAGTTGTCATCCTTGCGCATGTTAGCTGTTATTCTTTGTTAAAGAGTAAGCTATCCAACATGACATCAAAATGCTAAGAGGTACACAAAATAGAAAACGAACTACTAAACGGAAAAGGGAAGATAGCATTCAAGTAAAGATTGGCGAATGTTTTCGAAATACAAATTCGAACCAGTCTATCGGTAGTAATTACATCAGCAATTAAGGTGAAATTGTAACACCATTTAATGAAAGTGTTGATGACCGTTAACGGCAGAGTGTTGGTAGAGTTAGGCGTGAAACGACGCTGATGTTTTTTTTGTTGATGCTGAAGAGGTATAAAGACGGGGACTTGGCGGCGGCAGCATGGCATTCCCAACATTTGGAAATGAGGGAATGGAGCAGGACAGACCTGGCGACGAGAAAATTCATGACTAGTCTTTGGAACAAAGATCAACGGCATGAGGATGCAGAACGCAATGGAAACCATTAAACGCACTAACGGCAGTTTAAGACACATTGGTGGAACGGTCGCATCAAACCAGTCGCAAGGCTGAGTAAAAAAATAAAATAAATAAATAAAAATAAAAAATAGTTGCTCAAAAATATTTATGTGTTAGGGATGTTCTGATACACTTGGGTATTAGATACTTTTGTTTCGATACCGAGTACATTTAGAATGGAATACTTCTTTCGATACTTACTTGGTATAGAAAAAAGTATTCTTGTCGAATCGGAACCTGACGTTAAAACAACTTCATCTAATGTTCGAGAGATAGTGCACTGGATTAAAACTAGTGTTGTGCGGTCGGACAAATCTAAAAAAATTTAAATACGAAACAATACTCACGAAGGCTCACTGTTGAAACTTGTTGCTTATTTTAAAACAAGGCGGAATTCGGCCCTTTTATTGTTGGAGGGCTCTGACATCTCAGAAAAGTGATATCTGAAATCTTAATTGTTAGAGTTTCAGCAGCTGACATGCCAACTGCTGTAGAGATGGAAGCAATCAACTACCTTGATTAATAAACACTTTCGAACATGTCACAAAAGAAGCGTCTGCGCAAAAGTATACTACAATATCCAAATTTATAGCAATGATGAATCGCTTGTCAACCAGATGTGATAACATCACACCAGCCGCACCAGTTTTCAAAAAATGCAACGGCGTTTTGTTTGAAAAAATGAAGTTGGAATTGACTTAAAGACAATGCGTCCAATGCCTCTCTGTTGGATCCAATGTTTAAAAACCTGCATTCTCAAGTTCCAGCAGTATATGGGCGGGTCATACAAAAACTCAGAAGTATGAACTGTGAACAACAAAATAGCCCAAGAGAATCGTAGGAAGATGCTACTTCGTCTACTGTAACAGGAATACGACTAGCGCACGGCCTCAGAAAGAAAAGGCAAACACACAACCTATATTTCTATTTGTCAAACCCTGTTAATATATTTAAAAAGGAACCCATTTGTGGAATGGAAAGACATGAAAGTTATTTTTGTACAAATATGCTCAACAACATCTCACCATGTTGCAACATCTATGTCTAGTGAGTGTTTATTCTCAAAAGCTGGTGCAACTGTAACTCAAAATAGAAAAAAATTGTCTCCGAAATATTTACAGCAATTGCTCTTTTAGAGAAACCTTCCAACATGTGACTTTTCTGCTAAGGGATTAGCATTAATAAGTAAATAAAAGTTTTAATGTGTTTTAATAGACTACAGAAAACAAGCAACCAAGCAAAATTTCATATACACTTTACGTCACTTCATTTGCATAAAAAAATTAAAAGGATACCGATATGCGTTTATACCGATACTTTTGAAGTACTTTATGAGTAGTATCGCAATTTGACTTAATTACCGGTCATTCGAGTAGATATAGATACTTTAATAGTATCGGAACATCCCTAAACGAGATACAGCGTCTCTCGGAAATCACTCACCATCATCAAGTAGCATAAGGTACTGCAAGATTAGTAATATTTACGTAAAAGCATCGTGATAAAACGACGGATTATTTTCACTCCGAAACCGAAAACGTTAATGTATCTGATGGATTCCTAACAGCCCACAGTCTACTGGACGTAAAACATGTGTAATAGAGTTGATTCGCATATATAATTTTAATCACAAACTGCACACGAAAATATCATATACGCTGCGTATGTTCTGCATCCATTACACTACGTATTACGCGTGAGGCGTATCTTGTCGCCTTGTCAGTACGTTTTTACATAATTATTGTCAAAGGCCACTAGCTTCCGCCTGATTGTTGAAAACGTAACACGTCCAGATACCCAACAAATGTTTTTGTGCAACTATACCGTATTTGAACTGTTTTACGGCAGTTTTCGAATTAGAAGCCTGTAAAGCATCATTTGAGATTTAAAGTTTAAATGCATATAATTTTAAAATATAAATGAAAATAACTGAAACATTTAGGTATTCAACTAGACAGTCAACATCGCTATGAACAACCACACTGAGAAACAGCGTAACTGTAATTAAACATGTTCGTTAGGCAAATGTAGAATTATAATAGGAAACCAATAACCAAGCAAATTTTATTTATATTTATTTCATCTAACACCTCAAAATGAATATTTGTTTGTCCGTCATATACATCTTCCCAAACCACTCACCCAATAGCGACGAAACTGGTGAATTGTTCTGCTCACGTTCGCAATGGGTTCTGAGGGGGTAAGAATCACCTACCACCCACAGGGGTGGAAGTGAAAACGGGGTGACGTACAAGTTTAACTGTGAAATATCTGGAGCAATTTCAGTCACATTTGGAGGAGAGGGTTGGGGGAGAGGACGTGACACGCAAAAACATTCAATGACAACCGATATCAGCGTCACATCCATAATTTTCGAGATCGCTAGACTTATTGGTGAATTACAGTGACGTTTCGGCCCCAGAGCTGTCGTTCTCGTCGTGTGACTAGGGCCTCCCGTCGGGTAGACCGTTCGCCGGGTGCAAGTCTTTCGATTTGACGCCACTTCGGTGACTTGCGCGTCGATGGGGATGAAATGATAATGATCAGGGCAACACAACACCCTGTCCCTGAGCGGAGAAAATCTCCGACCCAGCCGGTAATCGAACCCGGCCCCTAAGGACTGACATTCCGTCGCGCTGACCACTCAGCTACCGGAGGGCGGACGAGAGTTGGAGTTGGAGTGGAGGTGGCAGGAGGGGGGGGGGGGGGGGGGTTGCAAGGATAGTTATATACCAGTATAGAATCTTTACATAACACCTGAAGTAAGTGGCATATGTATGAACATAATGTGGGCGCGAAACATCTCTACTGCCGGTAGGGGTGCGCGTGATAATGACAAAGAGGTGACATGTAGAAACGTCCGATACCGACCCGTCGGTGTTTCTTTGCTTTAATTAGTTGACTTCGGATATTTTGAAAGTAACGCGCAATCTGTCTCTTATTTGTGTTTGAACAACACGAGTAAGAATGAGCAATGCAGGGAGCCAACGATTTTGCCAGTGTGTTTCGGGTCTAAAGACCATGCCACACGGCTCAATGCCAGAGTCCTTTGTAGTGTATCGTGGTATGAAACAACGGAGAATCGCACAGCTGCCAGCGACAGTCCTTTTTCTTGAAACACAGTTCTTAGAAAATGCAACAGGTCCACCGAAGAGATTGGCTATATCACGCTTGTCCGTCCTCTTCCGGTTTGCTGCTGCGCGGTGTGTTCCGCTTCAATAGGATTAACGGAAGATATGGAAAAAGTTCAAAGAAGAGCAGCTCGTTTTGTATTATCGAGAAATGGGGAGAGAATGCCACGGATATGATAATCGAAGTGGGGTGTCAATCGTAAAAACAAAGGCGTTCTTCGCTGCGGCGAGAGCTCATGAAATTTCAATCACCAACTTTATCTTCCGAGTGCGAAAATACGTTGATGGCGACCATCTACATAAGGAAAAATGATCATCATAAATATAATCAGAGCTCGAAGGCGTAGATTTAAGTGTTCGCTTTTCCCACGCGCTGTTCGAGAGTGGAACGGTAGGGAAATAGCTTGAAGGTGGTTCGATAATCCCTCTGTCAGGCACTTAATAGTGAATTGCAGGGTAATCATCTAGAAGTAGATATATGTTAAACGTATGTGAAATATATGTGACATGTGCCTACGTGCCGCAGGCCAAGTATTAGTATACAGTATTTCCCCAAACAATCAGTCTTAAAATGAAACTGTCAATCTTACTGGCTAATGTGTTTGCACCTGCACTTTGTGCTAATGAAGCTACTTATAATATCTCCATCAATGTTGTCTTAAAACATCACTTTCAATCTGAGCGAAGCCAAAACGTTGAACCTGTCTTCTAACGAGGAGTTTCGAAGCCCTATTTTTAACCGACTTCGTTTTTGAAAATTAACTTTTTCCACTGCTGTTTCTGATCACAAGTGAGAGATACGTTCTTAGAGCGATCTCGATATTAGGAAAATAATCTTCGACGTTTTATGAACCCTGGTTAAGATGAAAAGAGAAATGAAAGAAATTTTTTTCCTGCAAAGTTGAACTCTCTTCAGTTCCCGATGATTTCGTTAACCATTATTTTAGAAGCTTTTGCGGTTTTCCCGACAGAGGGGCCTCACTTTTGACCGGCCCTGTAGGAATTTGACGCGAGAGAGGAGGTTTGAGCGGCATGTGCCAACTTAATTCATAGCAGCTGTCAATTGAAAAAGTCGTCTGTATAAGCCCATACAACATGGCTAGCCCACGTCATTTACGACTATAACGGGCCTGCACCAAAGTATTAATACAAGGAATTTTTCTTAGAGTTCGGTGCCTCAGTCGGTAAAAACGGAACCTCTTTACAGGATCACTTTATTGTACGTCTGGCCGTTCGTCTGTTAAAAACCATTTTCATCAAGGACCGGTCACATACTAAAATCTGTAGTACCTTAGCGGTGTAAAAAACTTAACTTTCCAAGTCAGTGCAATCAAAAATTACGACCATTTGAGCCATTTATTTCGATACTCGCAAACCGTCTCATCAAAACCTTCAAGGCACTAGCCGTTAATCTAGGATCATGAAATTTGGCAATAAGCAATGTTTCATGGTACAAGTAAAGGAAAAAAAATCCGAAAAATGTTAACTTGGAATTATACCACACGAAAAAATTTTTTTTGTCATTTATCTAACTGTTTGTCTGTCCCTCCGTCTGTTAAGGCCCATTCTTCTCAGGAACGGGTTTACGTATCAACCCGAAATCTGTCTCACATACTAAGATCTACAGTTCTTAGGCGGTGTAATAAATGCAGTCAAAAGATACGGCCATTTATGTTACATATTTTGATACTTGCGAACTCCTCATAAAACCTATGGGGTAGTTACTGCTGATCCAGAATCACGAAATTTGGCAAGAAACAAGGTTTAACAATTAAAGTAAAGGGAAAAAATCCGAAAATGTTAATTTGTGATTATATAACGCCAGAAAATATTGTTTGTTATTTGTTATCCGACTTCAGACCTACAATTAAAACATTCTTGAAAGTCATGGAGTTACGGGGACCGATATCTTGCCAGTAATGCTGTCGGTAACAGCCAAAAATTGTCGAGATTCTCACTTCCTTCATGGATGAACAGTCTACGTACATAATTAAGAATGTACAAAACCCTCAGAACGCGAGCCCTAGTCGCACGGAGGCAATTTTTTATTTCAAAATTTATTTGGAGCGGGCGGGGCGCAGGCCAGCCAGTCTTGCGTCTCAGACAGTCCTGATTATTTTCTAGCGTCCTTTCTCTAACGGACTTGCCACCGATCGAACGTTGAACTGTACACTTCCTTCTATCCGACAAATACGCATCACTTGTGGATGACTGGGCAGATACCAGCTTCAAAGGTATGACAACAATCAACGGATAGCCGAATGACGATAACTCGCTACCACGTTTTTTACAACTTTCAAACAAGATAACTTCAGTGAGGAACGATATCTCTGTGATGATGGCGTTGGAAACTTAGAACGAAATGAGATATGTTTCGTAATAAAGAGTCTGTGACCTGTGCACCGACAGGCAAATGCTTCACACTCCGTTTTCCAACGTTTTGCCCGGAAAAAAGCATCATCACATAAATGGAAGAAAGAAATAACCTCCAGTATCTTAAAAGATCGTGTGTAACATTGAGACTGAGCAATGGCGTTATTGGAGAAAGAAGTGCCCATGACCTTATCGAAGGAATCGTTCCGGTATTCATATGTAGTGATTTAAGGAAAGCTCGGAAAACAAAAACCAGTTGGTCGGACAAAGATTTGAATAACTATCCCCACGCCCCCATTCCCACAAATTGAATGTGAGTCTAGTGCTTTATTCACTCCTCCATTTCGAAACCACAACTCGTACCTATACAGTTCCTAGCCACGGGAGTGATAATTTTGAAAATTCTTGACAATAGTCATTATTTAGGCCAGCATGCCTGAATCAAGTATCATAAGTGTTTGTGATTTTATGCGTACTACTACATGTTTCCATTGTTGACAAAGATTACTGATGCGAATCATAACAGGTTATTTCCAGATAAAATAGTTGTCTGTAGTAAAATTGCATGTGGAAAGCAACGCCAGTGCTACATTTGAAAAGCATTAGCGTAAGTTTCATTGGGTTGGCAAAATATTGTAAATTCGTTATTTGCCCAGAAACACGCCTGCGTGACGGTGACTTGTGCAGTTCTAGTGAGGCTCTTGACTGGTCAGAATAACTGCACAAAACTGGGGGGAAAAAACTCTGTTAGTCTGAGAACATAATAAATGCACCTATTACAGGATTGTTTCAGTCTCCAGCTCGGGAAACATATCGTCTTAATGTAGGCGGAGCGACCCTCCACTACGTTTCGTTGGTCTCTTTGCAATAAGAAATTCCAATCATAAATACCTCTCGTGTCAGTAAAAACAGACGGAGCGGTCGGGAAGGAGGAGGCAGGGCGAACAACAAATACCTGTTTTCATTTTTTTTAAACTTTTCTCGACAAATATGAATAATTATTATATACAATGTAGGCCCTCAGTAGAGAACGATAATTTATCTAGTTCTCTGAAACGCGACTCTTTTTTTATTTCAAATGTTTCAAAGGACAGCATTCCGATAAGCATAAAACTACAGAAACACAACTGGAATTGCCCAGCATTAGGAACTGTCAGGATTTAGAGAAGACTGGCAACAAATCATTCTTTAAAAAAATTTTTGGTTGTCACAGGCCACCGCAGTGAGGGTAGGAAGGCACTTCCCCCTCCTAAAATTTAAGGGAATAGACTTAACCCTTACTATAAAATTTGTATTTCAAGCAATGATTTCTGCGATTCTCCTGAGGCTCGGATTTAAGATTGCCGAGTGTGATAAAAAATATTGTCATTTGAGAGTTTGGTTTAGTTTCTCCACTTTGAGGAGTATTAAATTTGGTGTTTATCTTGATTATTTATGTTGCTATCCAACATTATTCTTTCATTCGTTCTGATGGTTTTTTTCTATTTCAGATTTTTAATTTTCAGGGCAAGCCTAACATTATTGGCACACGAAAAAATATTTGCTCTTGTAAATAATTCGCTGAATACCATGAATTTAATCGTAAGAAGGATGTAATTTTAGATTGTTGAAGCAAAATGATGGCTTTCGTTTTCATGTTAACAACATAAATATGTCTAATTAGATTATATTAATGAAAAATGATTACCATTTCGGTATTAGAATAATGTACTTATATAACGTTGAGTGAGTACCTCTTGGTCGTATGGCATTGCAGATTTTTTTTTGTTTCTCTCAAGTTTATCTTTTGAGTAATTATACAGTCTCAAACTCACCGAATCAGATATGCCAAAAATGGAAATTTTAGAATCTTGTCCCCTTTTGAATTAATTCCTGCGGACGCCCATTTAAGTTATGCTAACTGGAGGAAGAACTTTCATGCTATAATTTTGTCATGCTTCAAGCAGCATTAGCAAAATACATTGCTTTGTAAATGAATAAAAATGGTTTTCTTCGCTTGCATTGTTGGCAAGAATATTGATATCGTTCCGTCAGTGTTATCAGGTAGGAGGTCGTTTGAGGCAACGGTACAAGCGGCTGGACTGCGGTATCATAAAGAAAATGTTATTTCATTTAATTTTACAAATGAAAACAATGTTTACGACAACATTCGTGTACACAACAGATACTACAACTAAAACGTCTGGGAAAAAATCTTGATAGCAAAAGTAACTTTCGATCGTAAAACTACATCAGCAATTCACAAAAAAGTCGATAATAAATATGGGTTAATGGCCAGATGAGAGGGGTCATAATTAAACTGAATTTATATGAATGGAATACACATGGCAGGTTTTGGCACTGATTAGCAACAAGAAAACGAACACCGTTAATTAAAGTCAGAACGTTCTAGAAGCTTTAAGAACGCACAGCCATTCCGGCGAACAGCGAAACAAGTCGCAGATCGCAAGACAAATGGTTCTTGGTACACTCTCCTGCCGCTCGCTGGGTGCGCCCTTGTCTAGACTCATGGAGATAAGTACGCATTATGTTCCTCGCCTCAACCTGCAAAAATGGAATCCTTATAGCATTGCGTTGTTGTCCCTGTGTCTGTCCGATTGTTAAGACCCCTTTTTCTCAGGAACGGGTAGACAAATCACGTTCAAATTTATGTCACCTATTAAGACCTATGGCCCCTTGACGGTGTAAATGTTTTAAGTTTCTAAGTCACTGCAATCAAAACAAACGACCATTTATGTCACATATTTTGATACTCGCAAGCTCACTCATCAAAACCTATAGGGTACTTCCCTTTGACCTAGAACGTGAAATTCAACAAGAAACAAGGTTTCACATTACAAGTAAAGAAAAAAAAAAATCTGAAACTTGTTAAACTGTTATTATATTACATAACAAATAGCTTTGCCATTTGATACATCGCATTCATCATCCGTCAAAAGCACAATAGACGAACACTATTGCGTGCAAACATAAAACGTAAGTTGTCATGTTTTAGAAAGTAAATAAAAATGTTTTATTAAATCTTCTCTCTGCACATATATAAACTGAAGTCTCCTGCTCGCTTCTTTTTGTACGTCCAGGCTAGTCTGAGGATTTACGGAGAGATTTTGAATCTGAGATTCTAATACTGTAGAGATTCTGGTACGGTCTTGGAATTCCCGGGACCATTATCTTCCTAGTATCGCTATCGATAACAGGTAAAATCGTTGAGACCACGTATATAGAAAAAGTTTATACGGAACCCTCAGTACACAAGCCCTACTCGCACTTCGCCAATTTTTTTTCCAATATCGTTGAAAGCATCTGCAACAACATGCCACAGTTTTGAAACGCTCCTAAAAAACAGTGTACGTCACTTAATGCCAAGTACAGAAAGCAGTGCAGAACCTCTGAGTTTCAAGACAGCGAGATTTTTTGTATCAACTAAGAGTGTATCTAAACCTAAAGGGTAGGCTAATGGGTGATGGAGGTTGTGCGTTCATTGAGATAGTTAAAAAACTGAAAACCATTGAGATACAAACTGAAGCAGACTGCGAGATCGTTTTGAGCAAGAATCACTGTGTAGGATGACCATAAACTTATAATTCGGAACACTCGTCGACTAGTTTCACCTTCAGATCCTTGCGAAAACCTCAGCTCGCTAGCAGATATGTTCGCCAGTCATAATGGAGGAATCTCGGTGTATACATAGAAATGCCAATAACAGCACTGCTGATAGCCGTAACTCTGATTATAAATTGTAGGAGAGAGAGTTTGATTTTATGATATGAGAAGGGACTTGAGTGTATCTGCATAGTAGATTTGTCCTGAATATTTAAATTAAAAAGCCCACTTAATATTGCTGTTACTGTATTCTGTTCAATAATACGTGCATTTTTTTCACAAATAAATATAAATGAACTTCCCATCAATTCCGCTTCTATCTTAGAAGCTTCAAAACAGGAGGGCGTATTTTGTATCACTTCTTAATATAGATGGCAGCTTCGGTTTCCGCTTCACTTCTCAGAGTAGTCGTGATCTCCGAATAACTTTTAATTCTAATGTAAATATCTTCAATATACGCAAAGCGAAATGAAACAAAACTGCACAACGATGCTTCATGACTAGAGAAACGAATCTCAGCTACATTGTCAAAGATCGCCGCTAACAAGCCAGACAATCATATTGCGTGCACGAATCACATGCGATCTATCAGACTGCCTGGGATTTTCACGCGATCATCGACCGACCGTTGCGATTTGCCCACACACGCCAGAGCTACGAAGCGATCGGTCTCCCATGCTACGAATGGCTGCAGTCCGTCGCTCGCGTGTGAGGCTTTTACATCTACTTTATTGTACTCTATTAAAGTTTCGAGCTGTGCCACCTCTTATTAGTCTGATTTTAATATCATGGTTTGCATGGGAAAGTGACTTAAGGAGCCTGAAAAATATTTCTAAATTCCCTAATTATAAGTTATTTTTGGTATTTTCTAAGCATCTTTCTTCGAGTGTAGGCCATTTTACATTATTAGACTTTAATGTTATCGTACAACCTTTCATTAAAATGGCCTAGATTGACTAGCTGAACGTCATTGAAAATTAAAATGTCCATTTTGGATTCTGAACATCATTTTAAATACACGACTCATTGCAGGCTAAAGTAATTTCCGTGAATTTTAATTCAGTAGTCATCGAACTGCGCCAGGTACTTTGCATTCCGTATGGCTCGAATAATTGTCGTAGTATATATTCGTTAAAAAAACTAATTGTTGTTCGGGAAAAGGTAAGAAAGTGCTGTTACGGGTAATCTGTTAATTGCGATTTTATCACATCGGTATTTTTCACAATGCATTCTACATTTATCAGTTTAGCAAACATAAAACATAAAAATTAAACAAGAAACAGGTTGCACTAGCTTCTAGAACTTTCCCGTCTGTCGTTTCGCTGGTTCTTGGTAATACACTTATTAGTAGTCAAAGCTTTCGAAATGTTAACATACAATATTACATCTTGACATAGAAACAGTTTTTCCTTTCACTGTCTTGATTATTGATTAACACAGAAAAAAGGGCCGAAACCGGCAACAGCAGAAAATAATCTCAACAATACATACACACAGGGCATCCCAGAGCGAAGTGAAACCATCCTCAGTGTTGGTTGAGGCGCCGCGTTGACAAGTCGTGTACGCGATGATGATCGCCAGTGATCGTCAGGTGACTTGCGTATATAATACGGCTCACCAGATATACGAGTCTCGGTTGCAGTACCACCTGGTCAAGTGCAAAAAAGTACATAACGATCAGAAGAAAGCCATTTGCAGCTTCGATTCTACCCATCACGTTCCTGCCAATGACTATCTGGTTCACATTCAGACATGCCCTAATAGACGTGTCCTAGACGAGCACGCCTACCACGTGGACGTAAGTAAAACATTTTTATTATTCTTTTTGTACATCGCCACAGGGTCCTCATAAGCCATATAATCAATCAGCAAGAATAACGGCATTGTTGCGTATGGGTTATCACAGGTATTATTTTCGGTTTTTTCATTGAAATAATAATAATATCTTATTTCGTTTTACTCATAATTTCTTAACCGCTTACTCTTATAAACGTTATGTGGTAATCAAGAAAATCTATTTAGCGATGTATCCATAATTTTTAGCGGTAGGCCCGTCCTTTTTATGCGTTGACAAACCCGATATGAATTACGGTATTATTTAAGTGCCTTAAAAATACTGAGCAGTCGTCCTGTAGCATGTGCTGTATTTATGCTGAGAAACCGCCTCTGAGTCTTGGTACATTGCTACTTGTCGGTATGCCATACTTCCATGTTAAAACTGAACGGCAGTAATTCGCTTCTTATTCACTTTAAGATTTATTGATTAATATCGATTCTTGTTTAGTGCAAGTTATTCATGATCCGCGTTGTCAAAATTAAAACGAATTGGTATTGTGTGAGAGCTAAGTAGCGGATCTCTGTTGCATTTTTCGTAACATATGTAAGGTTATGTTTCATCATATGCACCAAAATACTCGGCCAAGACTTGTCCATTATTTAACAGTGGTTTTATGAATTTACCTTGTTTTTCAGCGTTTATGACGAAAAGTGCGTTAAATACGGCGCGAACGTAAACGTTAGTTGGCTACATTACACTAAACTTGGCATTCACATTCGTTGGCCTCGGCAACTCACCACCGAATTATCACCGTCCAACCTCACGTGAACCTCGGGCTACGCTACAGATCAGTCTGTAACCACAGGCAAATATTTCGCGTGCCGGTGTTGGAGGGTGGGGGGGGACAGGGGAAGAAGTTAAAGATAAGTCTTGATACTCTCCACGTGACACGTGGGGCAGGATTAAAGTTCGGTTTATGAATGAAGTGGGCGACTGTGTGGGTAATTGTAACTGGAACGTGACCTGATAGCTGTAACTGAAAAGTGCCAAATCTAATAATTTGTTTGTGCGCCTACTAATATGCTTGTTCCGCTCAGTAATATATGCGATTTCAAGCAGTTTATGTATACTGGGCGTCTCTCCTGAGAGATATATAGAAGCATTTTCTCTTGCGTTCTCGCAGATATTTGCAATTTAGTTTTTGTCGTATGTAGCTGGAGTCAACAAGAACATACACTTCTCGTCACGTCTTTCATGCGACGTCCAGCGTTGACGGAAAGCGTCGGATTGCTTCCCGTTAAAAACTTCTCCAGGAGCGACTGAGCAGCGCTGTTGCATGATGGACTAGGACAGTTCTGTCGCTGCTGGATACTTAGTGTTTTACTGTCCTAGTTAAAACGTATCGATAAAAGAATATCGCACAAAGCTAATTCGGGACAGCTCTGTCGAATGGGCACGTAAAATTCCGCTTTAAAAATCATTTTGTTAGCAATAGGAAGCTGGGCGTCGTATGAAAGGCGTGACGAGCAGTATTTGTTTGGGTTACATATCACAAAAATGAAATTCCAGGTATCTGTCGAAATGCGCCTGACGAGACTTAGAAAAACACTAGAAAATAACACAGAATAGATATTGAGCACCGCATTACTTGGAGTTATGCAATATAGTCTGCTGTTTATCTATTGGTCACAAGCAGAAAAAATGTACTATATGTCAGTTGCTGCGCACTCACTACATTTTTGAGCAGAATAACATCTACTTTTCAGTCATCCTCCAAAGCTAGTTTCAACTTTATTTTTTTCGCTTTCTTAGGCATTTTTAGTTAGGTAATTTGTTGAATTAGACATAACTTTTTTCATCTTCTTAGCACTTTTAGATAATTTGTTGAATTGGACATAACCAAGACATTTGTAAATGCTTTGGTAACGAGTCTTTGCCATCCTAGCAAGTGGCGTGTTAATTATATGTCCTTTTCTTGTTTGATACGGTCAGGTATTAACTCACTTAGGTCATTCTTTCTTAAAAGTTTCCAGATGTGCAGTTAGGCCTACAGACTGAGTACTGTCCTTACATTCAGTTATTAACAAAATTTCAACGTGCTTCATATAGGATAGTCCTGTGTTGCACGTGATAGCTTTCTTTTGCGAATTATCCAAGTTTGAACTGTAGCATTACCCCATAGCAGGTGCCGATCCAGGGTTCGATACTGGGAGAGGAGGCTGAAAGTTTATTATATTCTCACCCCCCCCCCCCCCCCTCATTGCCGCATTTCATATCTTAATTTGCCGTCGCCACTACTTTCCACATGGCACAGATGCCTAAGATGATAACAATAACTGCAAAATATTTTAATACAATGATAATTTATTTGCATCAGTGAGTATAGTGCTTCAAATTCAGGGAACTACAGCATTTGAACAGCATTCATCCAATAATTAGAGGCACATATGCAGTTTAGGGGGTACATGCGTTGATCACGAGAAAAGTACCCATTTTTGAAGGAAACGCGTATTTCTGAAGATAATAAGCATATATATGCATGGAATACAAAAAAAAATTTATTTCAAAAATTGTGTGTTACAGTCATATCTTACGCGCTCCTCACCAAAAAAAGTACTTATTTTCGCATGGATGCAAAAGAAAATATCAATTAACTGTCTCAAAAAATTTTTATCAAAAATGACGTATTGCATATGTGTGCACGGAATTTCAAAAACATTTTTTTTCTAAAAAGATGGAATTATTAACAAAATTTTCTCAAAAAATCATACTTGTTTATTTTGCACAGATATACATTAAAGCTCGAATCACATATTAGATAAAAACAGCTACCTCAAGTTAATTTGCAGCATTAGGATAGCGTTTTCGAACATGCTCAATGAAATTGTGGAATGGATTTTCCCCAAAACGTTGACGCCAGAGAAATTCTGCCAGGTAGTTATTCAGCATAGCATGGTGAGTTCCGAACTTCGACCATAAATATAATAGACTGGCCCTGACGTCATTTTCGTGGCTCCAACATCTCTGGGCTAAAGTCACGCGAATGTTGGCAAAACATGGTTGTTTCGTGTTGCGCTTATGGCTGTACTCAGCGTTTTATCGGGGGAAATGGCATTACATTTCACGTGTAAGTGTTCCTATGACAGTGCAGATGCGTTTATTGAAATCTGCTGACGTGACTTTTATATGTTTTTTACACTTGAAATAGACTATCACGTAAATTAAAGTGTTGAAAGTGATGCCTGTAAAGTCAGACTCATATTACATTTTGGAAAGTATCTGTGATACTTCGGTTACAGAAGTAAGTATAGCTGTTTCTCGTTCCTACTCGTAGGTTCCCTAAGGATGAAAACCGAAGGCAGCTTTGGTGGATACAGGCCCTGAAACGCATAAAGTTTAAGCCATCTGCACACACGCGCCTTTTTGTATATACAAGTGAAATTATAAGAAGGTAAGAGCACCTATAGTCAACACACGAAGAGAATTTTTTTCTACCTTCTAATACTATTAAATAAATGTAGGCTCCAAAATTATTTTCTGAAACTTCAAAGTCTCACCTTTCATCTAAAATATCATTTTTTTTAAAACTGATAGTTTAAACTTTTGTAAAAATAGTAGGAACTGAACCTTTGAAGTGCACCTAAAATTGATACTCTAAAATGGACCTGCTCCTAATTTTGGCACCTATAGTTGAAATAATTCCCATATCCCATTTTCTTTTATAAGTGACTAGAGCTCAAAACGCGGCGAATCCAATGTTTAAAGTTTTGACAAGAGCCCACTCTTACTGTTTAAAAGAATTTTAACGACATTTTACTTTAATTGATAGTTTATAGTAATTTCGCCCCACTGCCCACCAGAGCGGCGTTCGATGTGTTTGTTAGATTTTATAAATGGTACTGTGAACAAATCCAGGTCAAATGTAATTCTGACATAATTTTTCGCAAATAAAAAAGTAATTTTTGTTGGAAGCGTTTGGCAGTCAACTGAGAAATGTGGGTAAAATACGATACAAACGTAGGATGGCAGACCGCTGGTTTGAAATCCCGCCACGTTTTGCCAACAGTCACGTGGTTTATGTTGGTGCCACTCCAGCCCTATAGCTTCTGCACAGCAAGGCCAGTCTACTAGTATCTATGGTCGAAGGTTCCGAAACGCCTTTTATTTTTTTCTTTGCCTTTTTGCCAGACTTGACTCCACGTGATTTGTGGTTGCGTTTGTAAAGGGATCGACAAAATAAAGCGAATGATTAACAGTCAGATGATTGTAGCCCAAGTGACCTATGGTGTTGTAAGCTTGCCACAAATCAGAAACTACTGTAGTTCCAGGCAAAACATACTGTTGCAAAATTGGCAGCAAATAAGTAGCATCATGACGTGGCACAGCAACCATAAAGGTTTGCTTTGTCTCAACATCATAACCACCAAAGACCCATTGCTCCCGCACTGTATGACCTCGATGGTACTCTCTCCTGACGAAGCAGCTCTCGTCTATTTCAACATTATGGCCAGGGCTGCCCAAAAATATTGGCTCAATTAAGAAATATTCATGGCAGATATCCCTACAAAATTGGCACCAATCGACCGCAGTGTGCTCACTGCCAATTTTGAGCTCCCTCATTAAAAACTTTTGCTTATTGAGCTCGAAAGCCCACTTGTAAGACAGTCGCAAAATTTTAGAAATGTCTAAATGTCTGCCAGCAAAAAATGGCATTTTCCTTATTGAACATTTCTTTCTACAGTCCCTGCCAACGGAGCAGAGTTTCCTTCAAAGATAGGTGCTTTTCTCGTGATCAGCACATGTACCCCCTAAACTGCATAAGTGCCAAATTAGACAAGTGGATGTGCACGCAATTGATTTAAAACTCTTGATAACAATAAACTCACAATTCTGACACCATCAAAATTTACACAATTTAAAGTTAAAGCGTGCGTTCATCATTGTCAATAATACACTAAGCATTACAGCTGCAGACTGACAAGGGGAGGCCGCCAATTGTGAAATTCAGATTCGATTCATACTGCGCGTAATAAAAGCTCATGGCCAGAGGTGTAATGTGGCAAAGCACCAAGATGCACTTCTCAGCCGCTGTAGAGAAAATCGACAGTTAAAAGAAACCGTTGCGGCGAAATACTCTACGATCAATAAATTTCTGCAGCGTCGTGGCGCAGCGGTAAGCGCTCGGGTTCGTAATCCGAAGGTCGCCGGATCGAATCTCGCGCCATGTAACCGTTTTTTTTTTTGTCTTTGTTTTTTGTAATTAATATATATAATTCCCGGCAATCAGTTGCAACAATTATGCATATAATAAGATGTTGAAAGTCGTTTGTCGTGGAAAAACTGGCGACTTCGAACATCATTATGTTTTCCGCAAACAAAGTTGTATTTCACAATGTTATTAATTATCTTCATAATGTTATCCACGTATAGTTAACGGAAGACGTAGAAACGATATTCCGAAACGAATACGTATAGCGTAAGTCAAACGTTCGAATTAGAGTAGAGACACCACGAACACAAATTTGCTGTGGCAGGTATGAAATATAAACTCCGTTACTCGCTCGTTACACTTGGAGGACAGATGTTGAATGGGCCGAAACGAGCCGCCGCATAACAGCGTAGTTGCGTGCTAACTTCGAAAGAAGGTAGATGCGGTCCCTAGCGCAACTTATAACATCGTCGAAAATCAGTGCGGACGGGAGAGCTTTGGTACACCCTGTTATAAAAAAGGGAAAAATGGAGGCGGTACAATTGGAGAGCGATCCGCCTTCACCAACATGCATAATATATATGAATTACAAAAACTAATAATAAAAAAAAAGTTGCATGGCGCGAGATTCGACCCGGCGACCTTCGGATTACGAACCCGAGCACTTTCCGCTGCGCCACGACGCTGTAGAAAATTAGTAATCGTAGAGAGCATTTCACCGCAACGGTTTCTTTTAACTGTCGATTTTCTCGACAACGACTGAGAAGTGCATCTTGGTGCTTTGCCACATTACACCTTTGGCCATGAGCTTTTATTATGCGCAGTATGAATCGAATCTGAATTTCACAATTGCTGGCCTCCCCTTGTGAGTGGAAGTCTTTCTTTCGGTCATTTCCAACTACGTTGCACAAGTCGACCTTTTGCTGGCCTCCCCTTGTGAGTGGAAGTCTTTCTTTCGGTCATTTCCAACTACGTTGCACAAGTCGACCTTTCCGTATTTTTTTCGCTAGAGGCGCTGATGATGTATTAACACGCGTAAACTAAGTTGACGCTCGGCGCGATGGCTGGTGAGAGTGACAGTAAAAGTATTTCCGATATACGACCAGTCACCGCGCCTCCGGTCACTCAACTGACCATCGTTTCCCAGTACTAGCGTGTCGGATTGTTTGTCCGCAGCAGGTTCGATCAGGCTGTGATTGGATGCTTATGTGACCGGAATGGCCGCAGCAGTCGGGACGCACGCACATACACTTGGACAAAAAACTGAGAAGTAAGTTGTAAATTTCTAGAATTCCTTACCATTTTCGAAACTCCTAGTTTCCACGCTACATTATTCCACGAAAGTTATCTGAGATATTTGGATATGTAAAAATATAAACGTTTTTACTAAAATATATTTGGGGGCCACATGACGCGCACCTCCTTTGGATCTGCACTTGTCGAAGAGCTATTCCATAACACAGAGGAGAAGATGAAGAATGTGAAATACGCATATACGAGTATGGTAGCAGGAGTTATTTATGTGCCCAAATCAGCTCTTGCAGTAGCTGGAGCACATGTGCAGCTGTGACGGGGGGATTTCTTGTGTGAGTATCCCAGCTGAAGCTTAGTTCTGTATGAAATCAAAGCAGTTTTACTTTCTGTTGTCATCACTGGTAGCACTGACATTAAGTATAAAGTCTTCATTATCTTACTTGGGGACTTTAATGTCAACTTCGCAATGGAATGCAACAACCAAGTAGAGCTCCAGAATTTGCTGAGTTCCTACAATCTTACATCAGTGGTTGACTTTCCTACTAGGATCACACCTGACTGTCAATCTCTGATAGACAATATATTTTTAGATGTAAATTTATACCAGAACTTCACTGTCACTGCAATAGTAAATGGCATATCAGACCATGATGGACAGCTCCTCACTCTACGTGACTACAGACCTGTCAAGAAAGCAGTCCCATCCTGGAAGGCAATCAGACTTATGAACAAAGAGACCCTGGAATTTTTTAACCATAAGCTGCAGCATGAAGATTGGAATTCAGTTCGCAGAGTAGATGATGCTGATACAAAGTTCAACATATTCATAAATGAATTCCTATCCCACTTTGAAGAAGCTTTTCCTAAAAAGTTTGTTAAGAACAATATTTCCTCGTCCTTAAAGAAGCCATGGATCACAAAGGGTATTCGAGTGTCGTGTAAATATAAGAGAGAACTTTATGTTGCAACCAGAGGGTCAAGGGACAGAGAATTAATCAGCCATTATAACATGTATTGTAAAATCCTAAAGAAAGTTATTCAGACATCAAAAGCACTGTATTATGTAAAAGAAATTGATAACTCCAATAATAAAATGAAGACTGTCTGGCAAATAGTTAACAAGGAGACAGGGAACAATAAAAAAAGAGCTGTAGAAAACTTCATAATCAAACATGAAGGGAATCTTGTGCAAAATCCTGAGATCGTAGCTGAAATCTTTAATAAACACTTCCTGTCAGTGTCTGAGCAAATAGGCTGCAAGGGTTCTGTGAATGATGCCCTGACCTTTTTGCGAAATGCTTTCCCTAACAAAATCATCCAAATGCATATTAGACCTGTTACAGTATCAGAAATTGAAAGAACAATTGCCTCCATGAAAACCAAGAACTCCTGTGGAGTAGACAATATTTCTAGCAAATTGTTAAAGCAGTGTTGTACTTCTGTAAGCAATGTATGTGTGTCATATTTTCAATGCCTCTTTGCAGCAAGGAATTGTTCCTGATAGACTAAAGTATGCTATCGTGAAGCCTCTCTTTAAGAAAGGGGAGAAAACTGATGTTAAAAATTTCAGACCAATATCTCTCCTGACTGTGTTTTCAAAGGTACTAGAAAAGCTCATGTATTCTAGAATTTTAGAACACCTACATAAATTCAATATTCTCAGCAAACATCAGTTTGGTTTCCGGAAAGGTCTGTCAACTGAACAAGCAATATATGCTTTTATAGATAAGGTTTTGGAATCTCTAAATGAGAAAATGGTGACAACAGGGTTATTTTGTGATTTATGTAAAGCCTTTGACACTGTGAACCACCAAATACTGTTACTGAAGGCAGACCATCTAGGAATAAGTGGTGTAGCAAATAACTGGCTTCAGTCATACCTGACAGAGAGGAAACAGAAAGTAGTCTTAGATAAGTCAGACAATTTGTGTGGTGGAATGATATCATCGGAATGGAGAGACATAAATTGTGGAGTTCCACAGGGCTCTATTCTTGGTCCGTTACTGTTCCTGTTATTTATAAATGATTTACCTTATTCTTCAATGATTCAGTGCAATTTTACCATCTTTGCAGATGATACTAACATAATGGTTAATGGTCTTAAATGTGAAAATGTTCAAGAGTCTGTTAATACTATTCTTATAGATTTAATGAAATGGTTCACTGCAAATGGTCTTTCACTTAACCTGAGTAAGACTAATTATATTCAGTTCACCCCAACTGCCAAAACTGAGGAAGAAATGACTGTTAAATATGCCACACAGGTCATAGAAAGAGTGGAAGTAACAAAGTTTCTAGGCGTGAAGATTGACTGTAGAGTAAACTGGTCCCATCACATTTTAGATCTTTACAAGAGACTCAGCTCTTCAGTTTTTGCAATGCGAATCATCTCTGTCAGTGCAAACTTAAGCATTAAAAAAGCTGCATACTATGGTTACTTCCATTCTTTGATGGCATATGGAATTATTTTCTGGGGAAATCAACCTCTTGCAAAGAAAATATTCATTGCTCAGAAGCGTGTTGTAAGAGTGATGTCTGGTGTTGATCCTAGATGCAGCTGCAGAAGCCTATTCCGGAATCTGGGAATTCTTACAACTACTTCTCAATATATATACTCACTTATGTGTTTCATAAGTAAAAACACTGATTTATACAAATGTAACAGTGAATACCATCAGTATAACACAAGGAGGAAACATGATTTCCACACTGAAGGTAAAAATTTGAAGATTGTGCAGAAGGGTGTACAGTCCTCTGGTATAAAGATATTTAATGCTCTTCCTCCAGAAATCAAATGTGAAATTGCCAACAAATCTACATTTAAAGAGCTTCTGAGGCAATTTCTTTTAGCCATGTCATTTTACAGTTTGGAAGAGTTTATGAAACACAGTGAGAAACGGCCTTAAAATAAGATGTATTATCATATAAATTGAACATTAAGCTGAACATTCTTGTCACATATGTAACTCTTTTAGTGTTAACTGCTTATATTTAACAGTCTGGGTTATATGACCTTTTCAGGTTTAATTTACTTTGTTTTATACCTGTAATCTGTAGGTCTAAGGATTCTCATTCCATTATATTGTGTTGTGGATCATTGTAGTGGTTAAGTAACTTTATATTCTTTACCTGTAAACATAGTGTACAAGTACTTGTCATTGACAATGTAAAAATTGACACACACTACATCCATGTGAAATTGTCACAGTTGGATCCATGGTGTAAGAAATAAATAAATAAATAAATAAATAAATAAATTCACCTTCGCTGTATTTTTTTGTAGTACCTCTTTTCGAAAACAAATGGCACATATCCTTATCACTACGTCTATACTATGTTGTATATTTTCAAGATATCTGTCACATCTGACAAGTGTCGTGTCAAAGAATATATGATTGTATCACACAACATTACTTTGTGTCAATCATTTCTGTAAATAATGAACAAGAAAGTTTCAAGAATCGGTCCCTGTGAGGCACACACACAATTTGAAAACTGGCTGTTTTTTATTATTTATATTCGCTGCCTGCTGTTGCTTAACTACGTTGTATAGGACACAGAGCCTCCTCTTCCACTCATAGCGATCACTAAATACAGTGCGCGCATAGTCTGTGAAGCTGCAGCCGCGTAGCCCTGTGGACACGGCAACAACAGCAGTAATTTCTGTTTATACGCACGATTTGATTTAGTTTTTGTTCTCGCATGCCTATACGAAGTGAGCTGTACGTTTCTATATAAATTTTACTGCATTTGCATTGTATGAGCTGACTTCGCAGTTTATTCAATATCTGAAGTAGCACGCAGGTTGCTCTGTGGGGCGATCGGTGTGGTTGGAAACGAACACTGTTTGCCGCGATCACAGTGTACGTACTTTTATTGTTCCAACATAACAATAAAACTGTCGACACTGCGATTGCGGCATATGAAGTGTATTTATTTCCATTAGAAGTAGCGTAGCAGCAGCGACTGCCTGTGGTAGTGTTATATTACTAGTGATATAGACGAAAACTCGTTGTTGTGGTTGTTGTGGTATTCAGTCCTGAGACTGGTTTCATGCAGCTCTCCATGCTACTCTATCCTGTGCAAGCTTCTTCATCTCCCAGTACCTACTGCAGCCTACATCCTTCTGAATCTGCTTAGTGTATTCCTCTCTTGGTCTCCCTCTACCCTTCACGCTGCACTCCAATGCCAAATTGGTGATCCCTCGATGTCTCGGAACATGTCCTACCAACCGATCCCTTCTTCTAGTCAAGTTGTGCCACGAGCTCCTCTTCTCCCCAATTCTATTCAGTACCTCCTCATTAGTTATGTGATCTACCCATCTAATCTTCAGCATTCTTCTGTAGCACCACATTTCGAAAGCTTCTATTCTCTTCTTGTCTAAACTATTTATCGTCCACGTTTCACTTCCATACATGGCTACACTCTATACAAATACTTTCAGAAACGACTTCCTGACATTTAAATCTATAATCGATGTCAACAAATTTTTCTTCTTCAGAAACGCTTTCCTTGCCATTGCCAGTCTACATTTTATATCCTCTCTGCTTCGACCGTCATCAGTTATTTTGCTCCCCAAATAGCAAAACTCCTTTACTACTTTAAGTGTCTCATTTCCTAATCTAATTCCCTCAGCATCACCCGACTTAATTCGACTACATTCCAGCTACATTTGCTTTTCTTGATGTTCATCTTATACCCTCCTTTCAAGACACTGTCCATTCCGTACAACTGCTCTTCCAAGTCCTTTGCTGTCTCTTACAAAATTACAATGTCATCGGCGAACCTCAAAGTTTTTATTTCTTCGCCATGGATTTTAATACCTACTGTGAATTTTTCTTTTGTTTCCTTTATTGCTTGCTCAATATACAGATTGAATAACATCGGGGATGGGCTACAACCCTGTCTCACTCCCTTCCCAACCACTGCTTCCCTTTCATGTCCCTCGACTCTTATGACTGCCATCTGCTTTCTGTACAAATTGTAAATAGCCTTTTGCTCCCTGTATTTTACCCCTGCCACCTTCAGAATTTGAAAGAGAGTATTCCAATTAACATTGTCAAAAGCTTTCTCTAAATCTACAAATGCTAGACTCATAGGTTTGCCTTTCCTTAATCTTTCTTCCAAGATAAGTCGTAGGGTCAGTATTGCCTCACGTATTCCAACATTTCTACGGAATCCAAACTGATCTTCCCCTAGGCCAGCTTCTATCAGTTTTTCCATTCATCTATAAAGAATTTGCGTTAGTATTTTGCAGCTGAAAGAACCAGAGGTTGTACAGAGTTTCAGGGAGAGCATAAAGGAACAATTGACAGGAATGGGGGAAAGAAATACCGTAGAAGAAGAATGGGTAGCTTTGAGGGATTAAGTAGCGAAGGCAGCAGAGGATCAAGTAGGTAAAAAGACGAGGGCTAGTAGAAATCCTTGGGTAACAGAAGATATATTGAATTTAATTGATGAAAGGAGAAAATATAAAAACTCAGAAAATGATGCAGGCAAAAAGGAATACAAACGTCTCAAAAATGAGATCAACAGGAAGTGCAAAATGACTAAGCAGGGATGGCTCGAGGACAAATGTAAGGATGTAGAGGCATATCTCACTAGGGGTAAGATAGATACTGCCTACAGGAAAATCAAAGAGACCTTTGGAGAAAAGAGAATCACTTGTATGAATATCAAGAGCTCGGCTGGAAACCCAGTTCTAAGCAAAGAAGGGAAATCAGAAAGGTGGAAGGAGTATATAGGGGGTCTATACAAGAGTGATGTACTTGAGGACAATATTATGGAAATGGAAGAGGATATAGATAAAGATGAAATGGGAGATATGTTACTGCGTGAAGAGTTTGACAGAGCACTGAAAGTCCTAAGTCGAAACAAGGCTCCGGGAGTAGACAACATTCCATTAGAATTACTGACAGCCTTGGGAGAGTTTGCCCTGACAAAACTCTACCATCTGGTGAGCAAGATGTATGAGACAGGCGAAATACCCTCAGACTTCAAGAAGAATATAATAATTCCAAACCCAAAGAAAGCAGGTGTTGACAAATGTGAAAATTACCGAACTATCAGTTTAAAAAGTCACAGCTGCAAGATACTAACACAAGTTCTTTAGAGACGACTGGAAAAACTGGTAGAAGCCAACCTCGGGGAAGATCAGGTTGGATTCCGTAGAAATGTTGGAACATATGAGGCAATACTGACCCTACGACTTATCTTAGAAAATAGGTTAAGGAAAGGCAATCCTACGTTTCTAGCATTTGTAGACTTAGAGAAAGCTTTTGACAATGTTGACTGGAATACTCTTTCAAATTCTAAAGGTGGCAGGGGTAAAATACAGGGAGCGAAAGGCTATTTACAATTTGTACAGAAACCAGATGGCAGTTATAAAAGTCGAAGGACATGAAAGGGAAGCAGTGGTTGGGAAGGGAGTGAGACAGGGTTGTAGCCTCTCCCCGATGCTATTCAATTTGTATATTGAGCAAGCAGTAAAGGAAACAAAAGAAAAGTTCGGAGTAGGTATTAAAATTCATGGAAAAGAAATAAAAACTTTGAGGTTCGCCGATGACATTGTAATTCTGTCAGAGACAGCAAAGGACTTGGAAGAGCAGTTGAATGGAATGGACAGTGTATTGAAAGGAGGATATAAGATGAACATCAACAAAAGCAAACCAAGGATAATGGAATGTAGTCTAATTAAGTCGGGTGATGCTGAGGGAATTAGATTAGGAAATGAGGCACTTAAAGTAGTAAAGGAGTTTTGCTATTTGGGGAGCAAAATAACGGATGATGGTCGAAGTAGAGAGGATATAAAATGTAGGCTGGCAATGGCAAGGAAAGTGTTTCTGAAGAAGAGAAATTTGTTAACATCCAGTATTGATTTAAGTGTCAGGAAGTCATTTCTGAAAGTATTTGTATGGAGTGTAGCCATGTATGGAAGTGAAACAAGGACAATAAATAGTTTGGACAAGAAGAGAATAAAAGCTTTCGAAATGTGGTGCTACAGAAGAATGCTGAAGATTAGATGGGTAGATCACATAACTAATGAGGAAGTGTTGAATAGGATTGGGGAGAAGAGAACTTTGTGGCACAGCTTGACCAGAAGAAGGGATCGGTTGGTAGGACATGTTCTGAGGCATCAAGGGATCACCAATTTAGTATTGGAGGGCAGCGTGGAGGGTAAAAATCATAGAGGGAGACCAAGAGATGAATACACTGAGCAGATTCAGAAGGATGTAGGTTGCAGTAGGTACTGGGAGATGAAAAAGCTTGCACAGGATAGAGTAGCATGGAGAGCTGCATCAAACCAGTCTCAGAACTGAAGACCACAACAACAACAACATTTTGCAGCTGTGACTTATTAAACTGATAGTTAGGTAATTTTCACATCTGTCAACACCTGCTTTCTTTGGGATTGGAATTATTATATTCTTCTTAAAGTCTGAGGGAATTATTATATTCTTCTTAAAGTCTGAGGGTATTTCGCCTGTCTCATACATCTTGCTCACCAGATGGTAGAGTTTTGTCAGGGCTGGCTCTCCCAAGGCTGTCAGTAGTTCTAATGGCATGATGTGTACTCTGGTGGCCTTGTTTTGACTCAGGTCTTTCAGTGCTTTGTCAAACTCTTCATGCATTATCACATCTCCCATTTCATCTTCATCTACATCCACTTCCATTTCCATAATATTGTCCTCAAGTACATCGCCCTTGTATAGACCCTCTATATACTCCTTCCACCTTTCTGCTGTCCCTTCTTTGCTTAGAACTGGGTTTCCATCAAAGCTCTTGATATTGATGCAAGTGGTTCTCCTTTCTCCAAAGGTCTCTTTAATTTTCCTGTAGGCAGTATCCATCTTACCCCTAGTGAGATAAGCCTCTACATCCTTACATTTGTCCTCTAGCCATCCCTGCTACTATGTTTCCTTCTCTCCCTTTTCCTACTCCCGAATTCGTCACCCATGACTATTAAATTTTCATCTCCCTTCACTAGCTGAATAATTTCTTTTATTTCGTCATACATTTCTTCAATTTCTTCGTCATCTGCAGAGCTAGTTGGCATATAAACTTGTACCACTGTAGAAGGTGTGGGCTTCGTATGTATCTTGGCCACAATAATGCGTTCACTATGCTGTGTGTAGTAGCGTACCCGCACTCCTATTTTTTTATTCATTATTAAACCTACTCCTGCATTACCCCTATTTGATTTTGTGTTTATAACCCTGTATTCACCTGACCAAAAGTCTTGTTCCTCCAGCCACCGAACTTCACTAATTCTCACCATATCTAAATTTAACCTATCCATTTCCCTTTTTAAATTTTCTAACCTACCTGCCCAATTAAGAGATCTGACAATCCACGCTCCGATCTGTAGAACACCAGTTTTCTTTGTCCTGATAATGATGCCCTCTTGAGTAGTCCCCGCCTGGAGATACGAATGGGGTACTATTTTACCTCCGGAATATTTTACCCAAGAGGTCGCCATCATCATTTGATCATACAGTAAAGCTGCATGCTCTCGGGAAAAATCACGGCTGTAGTTTCCCCTTGCTTTCAACCGTTCGCAGTACCAGAACAGCAAGGCCATTTTGGTTAGTGTTACAAGGCCAGATCAGTCAATCATCCAGACTGTTGCCCCTGCAACTACTGAAAAGGCTGCTGCCCCTCTTCAGGAACCACACGTTTGTCTGGCCTCTCAACAGATACCCCTCCATTGTGGTTGCACCTACGGTATGGCTATCTGTATCGTTGTGGCACGCAAGCCTCCCAACGGCAAGGTCCGTGGTTCATGGGGGGGGGGGACTCATTATAGATTGATAAAGACGGTGCCTGTTGTGTACGGATGCGGCCAGAACTGGCAGCTATAAACAGCTGGAAGCTGCGTTGACCACAGCCTTCAGTTTCTGCCCCAGTCTGCGGTGGTGTTAGGGCATCTGAGACATTTCGCTTTCGCAACTCAGTAGCCTACAGTGTCGACTGTGACCCCTGATGCCACAGCACCTTCGTGCAGCTATTGGCGGGCGCTGTGGCGTCACTAAAAACCTCGGAAATAGCACTATAACTTGTGGGCCGTGCATTTATGCGATGTATTTGTGATACCTTTAAGTTTCTATTGAAATAATGAAATGTAAACGGATATGCTATTGCCAGAATGTTACCCCTACATCGAGTAACCTAACCAGCTTTCAAATAGACACTGCTAATTTTTAAAACAGATTCAAGCACCTTTCGAATCAAAACATGCAAAAAAGCACAAAGTATGATCTGTTTCTGTATGTTTGAAACAAACTTGCTATTTTCTAAGCTAGATAGGTAGATAAGATATTCAGCGATCACTGGCCCCGCAGACCACGCGCTGCTTCCACAAACTGCCTCCATTCCTTCCTGTTTTGTGCCCGATTCCTCCAGGTGTCATCGATTCCCAGGGTTGCTAGGTCCTTCGCCAGGTTGTCCATCCAGCACTGCCTCGGTCATCCAATAGCGCGTTTGGTGTTTGGTTTCACTGCAGGTGCCATCTTCGCCTGTCTTCCATCTGGCATACGGGCTACATGGCCCACCCATTGTATTCTTTTGCTCTTTATCTTCCGTAGGATAGTTGGTTGTTGCATCAGAAGGTACATTTCCTCGTTTTTTCTCCTCCTCCATTATCTAAAACTGGTCCCCACATCTTCCTCATTACTCGTCTTTCAAATATTAATAGGTTTTCCCTTTCCCACTTAGTCATACTCCATGTTTCTGAACCGTACATTACTACTGGGCATATCACTGTGTTGTAGATTTTCATCTTAGTGTTCACTGAGATTGTTTTAGAGCTGAGCGTCTCTCTGAGGGAATGCATGCATTTCGTTCCCACTGCTATTCTTTCATTGATGTTCATTTTTTTGTTGTTCGTGGTAAACCAAGATCCCAAGTATTTGAAATGGTCTACTCTCCTGAACCTCTTGCCATCTATCTCAAGAAATTCTACCTGCTCTTGTTTTCTTCCTAATTGCCTGAACTCTGTTTTGTCTTGATTCACTTTGAGCCCTACGTTCTGTGCATAATTGTCCATTTTCTGGTACATTTATTTCAACTTGTGCTTTGATTCACTTAATAGTACTATGTCATCTGCATATGCGAGGCAATTGAAGTTACCGTCCATCTCTACTCCAGCCCACTCCTGTTGCCTACACACTTTTATTACTTTCTCTAGGATGATATTGAACAGAACACATGAGAGAGCATCCCCTTGTCTGAGGCCTGTCTCAATCTTGAATTTTTATGATGTGGCTCCTCAGAAACATACTGCTGCCTTTGACCCTCCCATACAAGCTTGCACCATTCTCTCTAACTTCTCAGGGATTCTGAAGTCCTGCATCACATTGTATAGGCTATTCCTGTGGATGCTGTCATATGGATGTTGAAAATCAACGAACAGGCTGTAGATATCTTTATCATATTCCCAGTGTTTTTCAAACGATTATCTTAGTGTGAAAATATGATCTATTGTCAATCGGTTTGGTTGAAAGCCAGCTTGGTACTCCTGTTATGTTGTTCTTTATGAATGGTTGCAATTTTCTGAGGATAATGATGGACAGCATCTTACACGTTACATTCAACAAGCTGATTCCCCTGTAGTTACCGTATTCCATTTTGCTTCCCTTCTTGTATATTGGGCATATTATAGCCAATTTCCATTCTTCTGGCAGTGTTTCCTTCTCCCATATCAACTGGATCAGTTTTTATATCTCTGAGTGTAAGCTCTCAACCTCCTCCTTGATTAATTCTGATGTTATTCCGTCCTCTTCTGGGGTTTTCTTGTTTCTGAGTCCTTCGATTTCGATTTTCACGTCTTCTTCACTAACTTCCCATTCCTCTTCATCTTTCCTTTCCTCCATAGTGTTTGCAGGTAATATCCCATCTTGGTCTGGGCGATTCACCAGTTCTGAGACGTATTCTTTCCATCTTTCTACAATTCTTTCCTTGTCATTTATCAAGTTGCCGTTCGTATCTCTAATGAAAAGAGTTGTGCTCTGAAATCCATGTTCCCGATTTTTTATGTATTGAAAGAATTGCCTTGAATTCTTGTTTTGGTTCTCTGTCTCAACTTGTTTTAGCAAACTAATTAGAAATATTCTCTTCTCTGCTCTTAGGAATCGCTTTGTCTCCTTTCTGATGTTGGTAAAATGTTCCCTTTTCTGCTCATTCCCTCTGTCAGCTAGCCACCTCTCTCTCATCTTCCTTCTCTTTTCTGTAGCCTTCTGGCATGTCTCGTTGAACCATTTCCTCTTCTTCATTATCTTCTTTCTTCCCAATATATCCTCCGCTACACTTAGTACTGTGGACTTTATTTCTTTCCATCTTTCCTCCACGTTCTCTCTTGGTTCTAGGGTCTCTAGGACCTCAAAACGGTTTTTGATTTCTATAGCATATTGTTCTTTAATGGCACTTTCTCCTAGTTTCTCAACATATGTCACCTTCTTCTTATGCGTGTAAGTGAACATGAGTTTAATCATGCACACAATGAGGAAGTGGTCTGATGCACAGTCAGCTCCTCTATACGACCTGACGTCCATGACTCTATGGCTATAGCGCTGGTCCACCAAGATGTGATCTATCTGGCTGGCTTTGAGAAAAGTTTTAACGAGTGAACAAGACCTACGTAACTCTCATTTTCATTTTGTATTATTCACATTTTAAAAGGAACTTCAACTTACAGGTGAACAGTCATTTTCACTCAATAAATTATACAAGTGCTTTACTTGTAGGAAGCATTTGAATTAGCTAATGAAACTACTCATGCTCATCAATTAAGGATAATGCTGATACATGGTGAAACAACGCTCTGGTGGGCAGTTTGCAAGTTTAAATCATCTCAGGTTACGACTAAGCAGTGCATTTGACCTGCAGTCATCACACGGTGGTGCTGGCAGCAGTCCACACAGCAGTGTGTTGGTGCATGTCAGAGTATGGTGCAGTGAGTAAGTGTGCAGACGTTTTCAGATGTGCTAATGGTGACTGTGTGTATGGCTCAAAGAACACATATTGATGACATTATGAGGGGTAGAATACTAGGGCGACTGGAGGCTGGTCAAACATAGCAGGTCATAGCACTGGCCCTCCGTGTGCCACAAAGTGTGATCTCAAGATTATGGCAACGATTCCATCAGACAGGAAATGTGTCCAGGTGCTACATTACGGGACTTCCATAACACCACATGAGGACCAATATCTCACTATCAGTGCCCGCAGAAGGCCACGGAGTGCTGCAGGTAGGCTTGCTTGGAACCATGCAGCAGCCACTGGAACAGTTGTCTCCTGACACGCAGCCTACAGGTGACTGACCAGACATGGTTTATTCGCCTAGAGACCTGCAAGGTGCATTCCAGTGACCCGTAGTCACAGGAGAGCCCGTAAAGCCTGGTGTCAAGAACACAGTACGTGGTCATTGGAACAGTGGTCCCAGGTCATGTTCACGGATGAGTCCATGTATAGTCAGAACAGTGATTCTCACTGCGTTTTCATCTAGTGTGAACCAGGAACCAGATACCAACCCCTTAATGTCCTTGGAAAGGGACCTGTATGGAGGTCGTGGTTTGATGGTAAAGGTGGGGTTATGATAGGTGCACCTACACCCCTGCATGTCTTTGACTGAGGAACTGTAACAGGTCAGGTGTATCGGGATGTCATTTTGCACCAGTATGTCCACCTTTTCAGGGGGGCAGTGGGTCCCACCTTCCTCCTGATGGATGATAACGCATGGTCCCACCGAGCTGCTATTGTGGAGGAGTACCTTGAAACATAAGATATCAGGCGAATAGAGTGGCCTGCCTGTTCTCCAGACCTAAACCCCATCGAGCATGTCTGGGATGTTCTTGGTCAACGTATCGTTGCACGTCTTCAAACCCCTAGGACACTTCAGGAGCTCCAACAGGCACTGACTGGTGCAAGAGTGGGAGACTATACCCCAGCAGCTGCTCGACCATCTAATCCAGAGTATCCCAACCCGTTGTGCGGCCTGTGTACGTGGGCATGGTGATCATATCCCATATTGATGTCAGGGTACATGCACAAGAAACAGTGGCGTTTTGTAACACATGTGTTCGGGACAGTTTTCTCAACTTATCACCAATACCGTGGACTTGCAGATCTGTGTCGTGTGTGTTCCCTATGTGCCTATGCTATTAGTGCGAGTTTTGTGTAATGCCACGTTGTGTGGCACCGCATTCTACAATTATCCTTAATTTGTGTCATGAGTGTAGAACATCCTCCCAAATACCTGGTGCAAACTGAAACTGCGGGTTCTCCAAGAACACAAGAATGACACTGCAGGTGGAGGTTCTCTGAATTTTTTTCCTGAAAAAATTGTAACTCTTCTGTGAAATGGTGTGCAAAAAAATCGACTTGCTAAATAATGCGCTCTTTGGCCCATAGAACCCTTTTTGGCCCATGTAACAAACTTCTCATTTGACTGGATGAAAATATTTTGCCCAGTTTCGATTAGTTTCAATAGATACAGGTGCATTTATTTTCTTCGTTGTGAAGACGTTTCGTTAACAAAAATTTCATGCGCATGTTTTTCAGATGAGTATTTCTCCTCTGTAATGACGGTATGCAATTTTGTAAACAGGCTTTATCTGATTTCATTAGAAAGGACTTCATCAGCAATGTACATTTTTCAGCGCCCATCTGCCGTTGTAAAAAGCTTTCGCAAAGTGCCCATGCTTCTTCCACAGATTTGTTGAAAGGTTCCTTTCCCTTTATCTATTACAAGTGGTTTGGTAGCACTGGCGTGCATACTACTTGGCGAATTACGCCATGGAATTTCATTGCTCTTAAGGCACTCGTTTACGTGGTAAATTTAACAGTACCAAACGCAAGTCTCTCACATAATCTATTTGTTTGCAAAGATGAGGGCATATTTCAACATTTGCAATATTCATAGGGTCTTTTCTACAGCCAAATCATTTAAAGGGAAAGCATAAAGCCATGCTTTCATTCCTTTTTAGTGTTGCAATTGTGAGAAGTACAGCCATGACAGCCAACAACAGCACTATCTGGCATTGCTTGCACACGCTCAAAACACTATCAGTTGCAAATAACCCACCGCACCAAAGCAACTAAGCGAAAGTGACAATGCTCATGAAACCACACAATCTCCAACATAACAAGTCAATGGTAGCGATGAAAACCTCGTAACTCCATCGTTTTGTGAAAACTTGTAATTAAGTAACCAGTATCTCTGGAATCAAAGAGAAGTTTTAAAGTTCATGGATTTCTTTAACTGCCAATAATTTACATTCCACTATACAGCCATACAAGTAGCAACTTTCTGTATCACATTATATTATTTTTTAAGAAACTGTTTTTGCTTCATCTGCAAAATTTAACAAAATGGGAGTTTCGAGGATTTCTCTACCTACCATCAAAATGTTGATGCAAAGTGTACCATTCCGACACCAAGCACACATTGACAGGAATGCATTTGCTTCTGCACAGTGTTTACTGTGCCGCCCTGGACACTTTGGGGTGATGGTGAAGGGAGAATAGTGGTGGGGTCCTGAATCTCTGGGCAGAAGGCGGAATGCTAGAAAATTCTAACGAACTGCAGACAGATCAGCAGAGGATCGACACTTGGTGCAGTGTTGACCATTAATATAAACATATGTAACATATAGCGCACAAATAGGCAGAAAGATCCATTACTGTTCGATTACTTGATTGTGAATCACTCAGTCGATACAGTCACATCCATAAGATATCTAGGAGTTTGACTGGGATCTGTATCAGATAGGATTGATAGAGTACATACAAAAGACCTGAAAAAGAGCAGCACATTTTGTTATGGGTTAACTTAGTAAGTGCAAAAGTGTCACAGAGATGCTCAGCTGACTCCATTGGCTGCCACTACATGAGAAACAGTTTGCATGACTGTGGTTTACTGTCAAAGTTCCAAGCACATACATTCTTAGAGTTAACTAATAAAGTGGTTCTCCCATGTATATCACATGAAAAGACCATGAAGATAAAATTAGAGAGATGTGAGATCGCACCGAGGCTTACTGACAGTCGTCTTTCCGCGAACTATTTACAACCGGAACAAGAGGGGATGTTGTCAGGGGGGGGGGGGGGGGGTTAGGTGGCTTGTGAAGTACATGTAAGTGTAGATGTAGTAGTAAAACTCTGGAATTTTCTGATAAAGACTACTGTACGAGTCCAGATCAAAAGCTTTCCTTAAATCCAACAGTGTTGCATAGAATATAACGTTATTTCCAAACCATGTTACAATGCAATGATTGTTTTGACTGTAATAATGTTGGACCTGAACCCATATTGTGAGCAGCCAAGTACTTTATTTACTTGCATATTACGGTCTTCGTTGGACTGTTTTGACTGTAATAATGTTGGACCTGAACCCATATTGTGAGCAGCCAAGTACTTTATTTACTTGCATATTACGGCCTTCGTTGGCCTACTTTTGTCAATTTTATACAATTGATTTTTAAAAAGGTTGGACCTGAACCCATTCCGTGAGCAGCTAAGTATTTTATTTATTTACTTGCATATTATGGCTTCCATTGGACTACTTTAATCAGTTTTCTACAATTGGTTTTTTGTTTCCTGTTGATGCAGTACTTCTTCAGTCTCTCAGATCAAATCCTTCTTTCTTCTTATAAAATCATTCTTCCCGTTGTCTGTTTGTTGCCCCTGGTGTGTAGTTTGGTTTGTTTTTGTTGATTTTGTCTTTGTTTTTATATCTTCTCTTGGTATTCTCTAGTTACTTCATATCTTATCCGATTTCTGTAATCCATCTAATGTCGCTCTTAGTATTCCATAATTTCTGCATTATTCTACCGATGGTTCTGTTTTCCAGTGTCCTGATTAGATGTCCTAAGAATGGCAAGCATTTCTTCCAGATCATACCCATTACTAGTTCTCGTTTACTGTTCACTGTTTACTGTTTCATTAGAAGCTAGTCTCCAAGCACATTATTGGATTCAAAATATTGACACTCCTGTTTGCGCAATCTGTATTCTATAGCCTATTATAGGCTAGAGATTCAGTGCCTGTCCAAAGAAATAAATTACTGAAAGCCTTCACTCCACTGTAAGCAAAATATTCATTTTTCCAGGGTGAACGGAGAAGTGCCGAGGAATGCTGGAAGGAATACGTCCCAGTAAATCTGCCTCCTCCACAAGAATCATGGGACACAGATGGACCTGGTTACACTTACAATCCAGACAGAGTGTCTAGAGAAAAGCCCGTGATTCGAGTAATGACTGGAGGAACAAAATCTGAAAGGAAAGCGTTCCGCCAACGAGAATGCCGACGACTTCAAAACCTAAACAATGGGCTGCCACTCAACGAAAGGCATTCAGCATGACTCTCTCATTCATTCCTGCATCCATTCCTTTGAATTTCTTGGCATTGATACACATGAAAAAGTCCAGTAATGTAGCACTATTTTTATTGCTTCAGTGAGATAATACGTTAAAATATTAATTCAGGAAGAGTGAACAGTATTTATTCTGATCAGAAGCTCATATACATGATAAGAAGGAAATAATAAGGATAAGAAGAAAATGAATGATTTGATGATTTCAATTTATGGGTGAATACCAGTTTTGGAGTACATATTCCTCAGATAGACTGAATGATGTGAATCAATGATTATTTACATGAAAAATTTAAAGAACATCTGTATATATATTGACCTATATTTCAATCCAGAGAGTCAATGGTATGGAGGTTTGCTATGACACAGATTTTTATGAGAAATTTGTACTGTACATATTCAGTTGACTTTCATGTGAGACTTGAGATTTTTGTATATTAATGTTACATTTCATAGAAATATTAGGCATTATTAGTCAGAATTGTTAGTCTGAACTGTTTTGAGGTGTTTTTCATAGTGCTAATTTTGGTAATACTGGTCAGTTTCATGTTTAAAAATGCCTTTTTTTTAAAGCAATATATGAAATAGGTGTTACAATTTTTTTTAAATTTTATACAAGAAGAGTTTATATTTGTTTGCTGCATATTACATATTATAGGAAAGAAGTAAATATAAAAGTATGGGTTTTGTGTTAAGTAGATAAAATATATTACATATTATAGGAAAGAAGTAAATATAAAAGTATGGGTTTTGTGTTAAGTAGATAAAATATATTATCTGCTTACTGCTGAAATTTATCTGTTTTACTCATATATTGTTTGCAGACCAAAAATGTAAATAATATTCTGTCTCCTAAATAGTTAGTAGACTCTGAAGTATTTATTCAGTATATGTAGTTGTCTTCTGGAGTCAGATATTTATAATTCAGCTTTTGAGGAATTTTATAGGTAAATTTATGTTTGTTGTATAATAATTATAGGAGGGTCAAAGTTTCATTTTTGTAACAATTTTTCCATAATCAGGAATCCATGTAGTGATGTTGCTCTTGCTGACTTGCAAGTTTGTAGCACTGAACTGTTTACAGATGTCACAAATTTTGAGTATGTTATTTTGATTCTCATCAAATATTAAAGCTCAGTATTCTCAGAAGTTGGAAAAATGTAATGAAAGGAACATTTATAGTTTTTACAATGTACTCAGAATTGTAATTTCTGTTAATAATTTACAAATACAAATGGATTCATATTTCTGATTTCCATGCACAATCTCATTCAGTATTAAAATGGAGTGTGGTGGCTACAAATTTAAATGTAAGATTTATAAATATATTTGCAATTCTCATTATGTTTAGTTTTAATAATTTTGTAAAAAGATCATTTGTAGCACACTTGCACCATGTGGCACTGCTAAGCATTGAAGTCCTTCCAATGCTTTTATTACACAGCTTCCTTCGTCCCAGAATAAGGTCAAAACAATGCACTTCTGGACATTGGTTTATCAAGAAAAATGTTTAATTCCATCCCTTCTATTATATCAAAGAACTAGGAATAGTTATGTGTTATCCTGTTTAATGTTCTATTACAATCAAAATCATTTGGAATGTAGTAAAACTCAAAATAGCCATAAACCATGTCTCCAGTTTCATTCTGCAGCTTTGAAAGAATCAACACACCAGTCAGATGAATCTTGAATGAGTGTACAAAGGTTAAATGTATCAAGAAAGAATGGAGGAGACTGAAAGAATAAATAAACTCATTATTAATCTAGAGATTGATTTTGAACACACACTGATTTAGTAGGCTTGGTCCTGTTTAGAGATTGATTTTGAACACACAGTGATTTAATAGGCTTGGTCCTGTTGCCTTTCTCTGACTTCTGAACTGACTTTTTGGACCAGTTTAACATGGATTCAGATGCACAGTGCAACTCGGAATTTCCACATCAACAAAGATTGTTGGAGACAAAAGAAGTGACAAGTGAGAGATAAAAATCCTAGGGTTGACCAGGAATCATATCTGAGGCCTTTGAGCTTGCAGCCTGTGACTTTACCATTGAGCCACCAGAAACAGAAAGAATGGTGATTTTAGTTTTGAAAGTAGAGATGAAGACAAAGGCCACCACAGTAGGGAACAAAATAGTAACTTTCCCTGGTCCTGACAAGAGTGTAGTGGCTAGCAAACTGGACTCGTATTTGGAAGAACGATGAGTTCAGATCCGTATCCAGCCATCCAGATTAGGGCTTTCTTTGATATCCCAATATTTTCCAAGGAAAGTGCCTTAATTGTTTTCGAATGAGTATGACACATAACCATTCCAAATCCTTCGCACAATCTGAGCTTGTGCTCCATCTCTAGTGACCTCAAACTGGGACGTTAAACTCTTTAATCTTCCTTTCTTCCACCAAAGCCTGCATGGTAAGGGAGAAAACTGAAATACAATTGATGAACTTACAAGTTTGGCTTCACATGCTACTCAATAATGAACCATTGTAAATGTATACATGCTCCATTTCATTTTATTTTTTTAATTGCTCCTTTAACCTCAGTTCAAAACAAAAGGCTACGCATTATGCTGAATTGTAGTTTGAAGAAAGTCTGGTGTCGGTAGTGCTATGATATTGAGTGCTCTGTCCCTACTTATTCCCATGGGGTACCCACACATCTTTCAGTAAAAAGACAAGAATGTGCAACAAGTAGTTTATTATAACATATTTGCCTGTAACACTCCATAGTGCTTAATGAGCCTTTTGTTCAGCAAATATTTGAACCACAGTACACTAGACTCTTGACTAGTCCGGCCATTCCTGGCACATATGGGTGCCAGATTATTGAGTGTCTGAAATTTATTTTATTCATTTATTTTGTTTTTTATTTATTTTGAAACATAGGGGATATGTGTACTGTACTTTATTAAACTGAAGGCTACAATTTTAAAATATAGAGGATGTTGTTGTTGTGGTCTTCAGTCCTGAGACTGGTTTGATGCAGCTCTCCATGCTACTATATCCCGTGCAAACTTCTTCATTTCCCAGTACCTACTGCAACCTACATCCTTCTCAATCTGCTTAGTGTATTCTTCCCTTGGTCTCCCTCTACGATTTTTACCCTCCACGCTGCCCTCCAATACTAAACTTGTGATCCCTTGATGCCTCAGGACATGTCCTACCAACCGATCCCTTCTTCTAGTCAAGTTGTGCCACAAACTTCTTCGTTCTCACCCTGTCAAATAAACTGTTTTCCCAACTCACTATCCAATTGTGTTGAGTACTGTCAAATAGCATCTTCTTTCGTAGAGGATATAGTTTATTAAATCCAAAAACACATTAATTTTCAAAGGAAACTTAGTCCTCAAGTGTACAATATACTGTACATAATTATACAGTCATATCACTCTCTATGAAACATGTCCATAATTTTTAACTGTCGCAATGATGATAGATAATGCTGGAATGCTTTATCACGCAATTGCTTTACAAGCATTACATCAGTACTGCATGTATCTGGTTGTTGCATAATGTACTCCAGGAAGACCTTGGCAGCTTTAGCACCAGCAGTGTGAGAAATCTTCAAGCTCTCTCCTCCTGTGCCCTCTTCTTCATCACTTTTCATCATTACTTTCTTGCACACTTATGATTATTTCTTCATCTGTTAAAGTTTGGTCCGTATCTCAGTTTTCCTCATTCAGCCACTTAGTAACATCTTCATCATCAATTTATTCTCCTCCTGGAGGATTGTAGAAGTTGTCAGAGTACAAAGTAATTGATAATTCTGAATTGACTGGCTCATCTATCACTCATTACTGGATCCAACTCGGCATCAATGCGTGGCCACAATTTTTGCCAGCTCTTCATTATGGTAGTGCTCTCCACTGTATCCCGTGCTTTGGCTGCTTGGAAAACAATATCACATATGTTAATTGCTTTCCATGCCTTCAGCATAGTCTCAATAGAGTCTCTTTCACTTTCATTCAGCAAGGAGACAAGAAGTTTAACTGATTCCAAAATTCCCTGGTCCATGGGCTGAATTAGGGCTGTCGCATTGGGTGGCAAAAAGAGTGCTTGTATGCCATTGGACTGTAGAGAAACGTCTGAAGGATGACTGGGAGCATTGTCAGTTACAAAAACAGCTTTCAGTGGAAGCTTTTTCTTCTTTAGCTCCTTTCTCATTGCTGGTACAGACGTTATGGAACCACTGAGAGAATATTTGACTGTCCATTCACGCTTCCTTCTGAGCACAATACTGCACTGGTAGAGTATTTATGTCAGTGAGTTGAAAACAGTGTAGGTGTTGGGATTTTCCAACCACCATAAGCTGTGGTTTATGACTGCCATTTCCAGTACAACATGCCATTAATGTTATGTGATGTTTATGTTGCTTGTAACTACGAGCTTCCTTCTCTTTCTTGGCAGCTAATGTTTTTGAAGGAAGCATCTTGTAAAAGGGTCCTGTTTCATCAGCATTATACAAGGCATGAGCAGTTAAATCTTCTTCCTCTATTATCTTCTGTATCTTGCTTGCAGACTTAACAGCGTCCTTATTGTTAGCTGAGCAGCTTTCCCTGGTGACTGTCAGCTGCTGAATGCCATGTCATTTTTGCGTTTGATGGTCAACCTTTGCTCGCTGCTAACAAGTTACTACCACCAACGTGTTTGTTAAATGCAGTTGCTTTTTCATTTATAATTGGGCCACTTACTGGAATTCCTTTGCTGCAATGTTGTATGAACCATCTATGAATAGCTACGACCAGTTCTTCGTTCCCACCCTGTCAAATAACCAGTTTTCCACAATTGTGTTGAGTACTGTCAAATAGCATCTTCTTTCTTTTTGATTTCATACATAGTTGCTCGTCCAACACTGAACTCAGCAGCAATGGCTTTCTGGGAGAATCTTGATTTAAATTTAGAGTTTCTGCTTGAGGTCTAACATAACATGTTTCCTTTTAGAAGACATGATTCCGAACTGTAAAGAAAACTAAAATTTCAAATACAGTGTATAAGGCATTGTTTAACTAAGCATTGTTGTGCATGATTACTAATTGTGAATGCATTTTCGTATGTGCACTGGATTACTGAGAGGCCGGACTATTTAGGGCCATCTTAGCAAGAGTCTAGTGTATTAAAGTTTAGTTGCCTTGCTAAGTTATATTCAATTCCCAGGGTCCACAAACTGTGAGACATTGTTGATGCATAGTTGATCTGAGACAATTTTTAACATATGCCAGAGTCTTGAATGAATTTTCAGCTACAGGCACTGTAAGAGTGCAAAAGACGTGCAAGCTACATATACATCTACCTATGTCTAGACTCACAATTAAACTGTCATGTCTGTCTGAACATGTCAATCTCGAAAATTACTAGATGAATTTTCATGGGGTTTTCACAGGTGACTTGAGTTAGTGTGGGAAAAAATATAGGTTTTATTTCACCAAAATTGGAAAATGGAAAAAAAAAACATTGTTTCCAAATTTTATTTAAAATCATCTGCTTGTGTGAGATGTCCAGTGATTACAGCAAAGTACACCAAAGAAGCAATACAATGAGTTCTTTAACTCAGTGACAGACGTATTTTCTTAAGTTTTATGTACGTGACAGCCATTTTATCTTTACAAATACAAACTAAAAGTGAATTTACTTGGCTAGGATATATGGATTTACTGATTTTGTTTTGTGGATTAAAAACTTAATGACATTGCTTTGCTTCTTTTGAAAGATTTGATTTATATTCTTTGCTAGGAAAAACATGTTTATTGAGTTTGCTTTGTGATTTCTGTGCCTACTTTCTACATTTTTATTTCATTTTGTTTATGAATTAAAGTTCATAGAGAAAGGTCATATTTTTCTGAATACACAAGAACAGCTAAAAGGCTGTGGACTATATAATCTCAAAAATGCAATGAAGATCATGAGGTCAGACTTGTTGCAACTCGAGAATATCAGGCTTAGCTTGCTCCTTCCAAAATTGAAATTCACAGTGAGTTTATGTTATACAATAACCGTAAAGAAAGCATAAGGCAAGATGCAGGTGTGGACCTTGATGTCAGTTGTCTTTTGCCTGGCCTGCTACGTATGGCTCTCTCCCAAGTTAGTGAAGCAAATAAGCTCTTTGTTCATGCCCCCACTCATACTGTTTCAAACATTGTATACCAAGATGCTTTATAAGTAAAAAATAAGTGCCATGAGTTCAGAGTCTTGGACACAGCTATAAACAAATACCTGGGCAATGCCACATTTCTCAGCTCATTTACAAATAAGATTGAAATTTTAAGCTTGTGCATATTATTCTAGAGGTCTAATGATTACAAAGTAATCTCTTCAAAGTTAGAAGTATGAATTGTTTTCAGATGTTTAATTTCTTCTTCTAAATCTTTTGTGACATCATGGCATTCACTGAAAAATACTTGCATGCTTCAGTGACTTGATAATCAGTTGCATTTGAGTTTTACCATAAAATTCCAAATGTGTCACATAAAATCTTTGACTGCTTCAAATCAGATTTTCAAGATTACATTTAAAAAATTGAATCTTCTGAATTCGCCACTGTCACATCATTCCTGGTTTCATCACAAAATGATTTCCTCTCCTTAGTGTGCACCTCCAGAAATTCAGGAAAGTTTTCAATGTTTCTTACCTCAGACGACTGGTGAGTATTTTGAGGTTGTAATTTACTTCTGTAGTCAGTTGGTACCAATATCTTAAACAAAACTGATATCTTGATTAAACATTTGTTAGGTATAACATAATCATAAACATCCCGTACTACAGAACATGTTTCAGCTGATAAATTTAACTTACTGTGCATTCTAACAGCAGTGACAATCTTAACCAAGTGAGCTGCAATTGGTCTTTAGCTACGTTTGTTAATAGACTTGTGCCCAGCACATGAGGTATGGCACATGTTGCAAGTTCCTGTGATATGTGCCTGCAACATTGACACTAATGTTCTAAGAAATACTCTGTTCCATCACAAATTCCTGTATGGATTCACTCATGAAAAATGTGTCACAAACCCCTGCTACATTTTCTACTGAGCATGCGTATTTAGCTAACAGGCAGACTCATGATGTTGCATCTTGGGTGCAGGTGATCAACTGTGTACGTTCACCAGCAGTTTGTGAAGATGGAGTGGGTGAATAATAACACCATTAAACTAACAGAAGAATTTCATGAAAGGCATTAGTTACGAGATCCTTCATTCTCCTATTCTCAAAACCACATTGCCAAACATATTGCCCTTCTCCAACATGCATCTTTTATTTGGCATTTCAGATAGAGTATTGGACAGTAAAATTCACAACTTGAGATCAGAATTCCTCTCTGAATTCAACAGATGTTCATCCTTGAATACAACAGTATTGGCTACAGAAGAGCTGTTCATATCAATGGTATGCCTGAAGGATGTAAACAAACAAGTGCTTTCAGTATTATTTCATTGGTTTGGATCTAGAAATCCTGTGCATGTACATTAATCAGCTGTACAAGTCTCCAGTAGCTAAAAGGTATAATATGAAAGCAAGTTATTCAGTAGAGGTTACAGATTTGTGAAAATTTGTATCCTTAAATGTGGAATATAGAGCTGTCATATTTAGCACTAGTGAAATCTGTCCTAGACATACAAACAAAACCTTGTATGTCTTCAACTTTTATGTCATTTATTACTGAAATGTAAGCTCCATGACATCGCCATTTACTGAGAAAGTTATGCACCCACCACCTACGTTCCTTTTTCCAATTATTCTCCTTTTCGTAAATACATTCATAGTGCTAGTGCAAAGCAATAGAAGTTCTGCCTCGGACGCCATGTTTTGTGAAGCTTACTGGCTACACCTTTATAGGTCACCAGTGAGAACACTCACATTGGCAACTTCTGCTGGGCTCTTGTTCCTGAACTAAGTCATGATATATTTGTGTAGAGATACTTTCCACTGCAATTTGTGCTGGGTACAGATCTCCACAACAAATCCCTCTGTATGAACAAAGCTTTACAGCATCAACCAAAGCACTGCTACAGATGTCAGACACGGAATATAAAGAACATCCAACATACTGTTTCAGAATTCCCACTGTAGTGGACTGCAACTGATATGGGTTGTAAATTTGTTGAATAACTTCAAAAATGTGTGTGCTTCATCACAGCTCTCAGCTGCATGTACTGCACATAAGTTAATATTATGACAAGCACACAGACAAAGTTTTGCAAAAGTATTCCACTGAACAAAATGTGTCTGGGCTTTTTCATAAGCCCCACTCAAGCTACTTATGTTATCATAACTCTGTCCACGGCATTCACTAATGGGAATTGAGTATTTCACAAGTGTTGATCAAATGTGTAGTATCAAATCCTGTGTTCTGTTAAGAATCAAGAAATTACAAAAATCGTTCATTTATTTCATTTTTATTAATTTTCTGAAGTAAATATAACACAGGGCAAATGTTGTCTTTTCAGCATGATTTGCATCTGGGATTGGATCAAAAATAACTAAATAATACTTAACATTTTCTCTCTGTTCCAAGATGGCACTGCTGGCATGACGGGACTGTTTCTGACTTTGCTAATATGTTTCGTAAGAACTGGATCATGGTGGTCCAAGAAGTCTTAATATTCTGAGGAAGTTTCGATTATTTAGACCTCTAAGATGAACCTAACTAATTGAAACTTCCTCAGAATATTAGACCTCTAAGATGAACCCCCCCTCCCTCCCTATGGACCATGGACCTTGCCATTAGTGGGAAGGCTTGCGTGCCTCAGCGATACAGATAGCTGTACCGCAGATGCAACCATAACATAGGGGTATCTGTTGAGAGGCCAGACAAATGTGTGGTTCCTGACGAGGGGCAGCAGCCTTTTCGGTAGTTGCAGGGGCAACAGTCTGGATGATTGACTGATATGCTCTAACCAAAATGGCCTTGCTGTGCTGGTACTGCGAACGGCTGAAAACAAGGGGAAACTACAGCCGTAATTTTTCCTGAGGGCATGCAGCTTTACTGTATGGTTAAATGATGATGGCATCCTCTTGGGTAAAATATTCCGGAGGTAAAATAGTCCCCCATTCGCATCTCCGGGCGGGGACTACTCAGGGGGACGTTGTTATCAGGAGAAAGAAAACTGGCGTTCTACGGATCAGAGCGTGGAATGTCAGATCCCTTAATCAAGCAGGTAGGTTAGAAAATTTGAAAAGAGAAATGAATACGTTAAAGTTAGATATAGTGGGAATTAGTGAAGTTCGGTGGCAGGAGGAACAAGACTTCTGGTCAGGTGAATATAGGGTTATAAATACAAAATCAAATAGGGGTAATGCAGGAGTGGAGATACTGGACGGTCTCAGATAGATTATATAAAGGTAAGACATAGATTTAGGAACCAGGTTTTAAATTGTAAGACGTTTCCAGGGGCTGATGTGGACTCTGACCACAATCTATTGGTTATGAATGGTAGATTAAAACTGAAGAAACTGCAAAAAGGTGGGAATTTGAAGAGATGGGACCTGGATAAACTGAAAGAACCAGAAGTAGAGAGCATTAGGGAACGATTGACAAGAATGGGGGAAAGAAATACAGTAGAAGAGGAATAGCTTTAAGAGATGAAATAGTGAAGGTAGCAGAGGATCAAGTAGGTAAAAAGACGAGGGCTGATGGAAATCCTTGGGTAACAGAAGAGATATTGAATTTAATTGATGAAAGGAGAAAATACAAAAATGCAGTAAGTGAAGCAGGCAAAAAGGAATACAAACGTCTCAAAAATGAGATAGACAGGAAGTGCAAAATGGCTAAGCAGGGATGGCTAGAGGACAAATGTAAGGATGTAGAGGTGCATATCACTAGGGGTAAGACAGATACTGCCTACAGGGAAATTAAAGAGACCTTTGGAGTAAAGAGAACCACTTGCATGAATATCAAGAGCTCAGATGGAAGCCCAGTTCTAAGCAGAGAAGGGAAAGCAGAAAGGGGGAAGGAGTATATAGAGGGTCTATACAAGGGCGATGTTCTTGAGGACAATATTATAGAAATGGAAGAAAATGTAGACGAAGATTAAATATGCGTGACGAGTTTGACAGAGCAGTGAAAGACCTAAGTTGAAACAAGGCCCCGGAAGTAGACAACATTCCATTAGAACTACCGGCAGCCTTGGGAAAGCCAGGCCTAACAAAACTCTACCATGTAGTGAGCAAGATGTATGAGACCGGCGAAATACCCTCAGACTTCAAGAAGAATATAGTAATCCCAATCCCAAAGAAAGCAGGTGTTGACAAATGTGAAAATTACCAAACTATCAGTTTAATAATTGACCGCTGCAAAATACTAACACGAATTCTTTGCAGACAAATGGAAAAACTGGTTGAAGCCGACCTTGGGGATGGTCAGTTTGGATTCCGTAGAAATGTTGGAACACATGAGGCAATACTGACTATGACTTGTCGTAGAAGACAGATTAAGGAAAGGCAAACCTACGGTTTTAGCATTTGTAGACTTTGATAAAGCTTTTGACAATGTTGACCGGAATACTCTCTTTCAAATTCTGAAGGTGGCATGGGTAAAATACGGAGAGCAAAAGGCTATTTACAATTTGTACAGAAAGCAGATGACAGTTATAAGAGTGGAGGGGTATGAAAGGGAAGTAGTGATTGGGAAGTGAGTGAGGCAGCATTGTAGCCTATCCACGATGTTATTCAATCTGTATATTGAGCAAGCAGTAAAGGAAACAAAAGAAAAATTCGGAGTAGGAATTAAAATCCATGGAGAAGAAATAATAATTTTGAGTTTCACAGATGACATTGTAATTCTGTCAGAGACAGCAAAGGGCTGGAAGAGCAGCTGAAGGGAATGGACAGTGTCTTGAAAGGAGGAATAAGATGAACATCTACAAAAGCAAAATGAGGATAATGGATGTAGTCGAATTAAATCAGGTGATTCTGCGGGAATTAGATTAGGAAATGAGACGTTTAAAGTAGTGGATGAGTTTTGCTATTTGGGGAGCAAAATAACTGATGATGCTCGAAGTAGAGAGTATATAAAATGTAAACTGGCAATGGCAAGGAAAGCATTTCTGAAGAAGAGAAATTTGTGAACATCGAGTATAGATTTAAGTGTCCAGAAGTCATTTCTGAAAGTGTTTTTATAGAGTGTAGCCATGTATGGAAGTGAAACGTGGACGATAAATAGTTTAGACAAGAAGAGAATAGAAGCTTTCAAAATGTAGTGCTATAGAAGAATGCTGAAGATTAGGTAGGTAGATCACATAACTAACGAGTAGGTATTGAATAGAATTGGAGAGAAGAGAAATTTGTGGCACAACCTGACTAGAAGATCAAGGGATCACCAATTTAGTATTGGAGGGTAAAAATCATAGAGGAAGACCAAGAGATGAATACACTAAACAGATTCAGAAGGATGTAGGTTGCAGTAGGTACTGGGAGATGATGAAGCTTGCACAGGATAGAGTAGCATGGAGAGCTGCATCAAACCAGTCTCAGGACTGAAGGCCACAACAAAAGCAACAACAAGATGAACCTCTAAAGGCCAAGCCTCTTTGGCCAAGAGATAATGTTACATCAAGTAACTTCCTTGTATCTGTTTCCAAATATAGATTTCATTTTCAGTCTGCTTCTTGATACATTGTAATATGTACCAGAATGTTGTAACTTGATTTCAAAGTTTCACCATTTCAATTAACGTTCTTTATGAAGTTTGCTTGATTGATGTTCTTTGATGCTGTCATATAACGTTTTTCCACTTTAACTGATAAGAATATTTTTTTGTACTTTCATCATTGCAGCACAGTCAGCAATCATGATAATCTAATATATATTAGAAACTATCAGCCTCGATTGCGGTAATGAAACCAACCTTTACCTAGGTTTCAGCCCAAATAATTGAGCCTTCTTCAGAAGATATACCTAAATGTATAATTTGCCTAAGAAAAACTATTTCGCTCTGGGGTTTATAAAATCACCTGTGGGGATTGCCCAAACTATTATATAGGTCAAACATTGAGAGCCATTGCAACTAGATATAAGGAGCACATTCTAACTAAAAGTGGTGACGGCACACAAGGTTCCTCCTTCACCTAACACCTGATCCAAATGGCACATGCGCCTAATCCCCTAACCAGCACGGAGCTTCTTCTTCATGAGATTAAAGGTACTAGATTAGACATCCTAGAAGAAATGGAGATTTTTAAACATCTGCAATTTGATAAGGATAACCTCCTTAATTATCAACTTCAGTTAAAAAATGGGAATGTTTTTGAATGTTTTATGCCATGATTTAGAATATCATGAACAGATAATGGTTGGCTGGCAGGAGCCGAGCAGTATTTCAGTGGCAGTGTGACACAGATAGTCAGTGTTTGATGTACTTTTAGACACCCCTTAAGGTAGTGGCTAGCATGCGTGCATTTGAGCACATGACATTTTGGTATATGATTCCCATCAGGTCATCTTTCCACATATGGTGCTTACATAATGTGGCACACATGGTTTTTAAATAATTAAGATGCTCGCATCTATCCCACAGACAGTAGCCATATTCATATACATGGTTACTAGCCCACGAGCGGTGAAATGGAGCCTCAGGTGACAAGATGAAGTTTAGCTGGTCCATCGTGACCTTTTGGGACTTAATTCCCTTTACATTTATTTGTAGTTGCAATCCAGAGAGACTTCATCCTTGTCCATTTATAGCATGCACATGGGCATATTAGTAGCTACCTTTCATTGCTGTTTTCCCATGTCAAGTGTCCATAAAATTTTCCTATGTGTCTTTTCAGGTCAAGCACATTTTATCAAATCATATATCTATTTAACAATAGCCTTTAGTATAAGAGGGAGTAATTCTCTTTTGTAGTGCGTAGTGAAATTGACCTCTGTCAGTCGATAGAGCATAAGGGCGATGAAAGAGCGTTGCACGTCCATTCACGCAATTACCATATTTTTTACACATAAAACATAATCTGACCTATGGTGGTCATTTGCTATTACATGGCAATGAAGTGGTGTTATTTTTAGTAATAAGATAAAAAATTAATCTTGATAATATTCTTCATTCAGTGTGTGTCAGCAATAAGTATGTCTACGTTAACTGATAAAAACACCTACTCGACCATCTGTGTACAGGTTAACCAAGATTATTGCATTATGGTGTTTACATACTACAGTTTCGCTATTTTTATGTCCTATGTCACCTTGCATTAATAATGATGGACGCGTTATGCAGCATTCATTGTGAAAGGGCCAATATATTCTAGTAGTGTAACTCAGGGTAGTGTGTTCGAACTTATATAAATCCATGCATAGTTTGTTACATTTTAGTCATAACATGGTGCAGAAGCTTTATGTTTAAGATTTTCAACATTTCTATAAGTTATTTGTTTTAAGATATAACTGCATTGGTCTTTTATCTTTGACAGTCATGATCTCAGTTAGACATGCGCAATGTTCCCCGCCATGTTGATGTGCAGCACGTTATCTAGACCTACTTAGTTTCACGTTAGCTCCTGAGGCCCACCATATGGCGTACATGGAGATGAGGTGCACGCCAGAGCTCAAGTTCAGTCTTGGTGTTGACTTAGTACTTATGTACCGCATTTTTAAAATGTGGCTACGCCTATTCAGGCTGTTCTAGTTTTATTTCTAGACCATGCCCTCTTAGACAAATTATAGATTCAGGTATATCTTCTGAAGAAGGCTCAATTATTTGGGCTGAAACCTAGGTAAAGGTTGGTTTCATTACCACAATCAAGGCTGATAGTTTCTTATATATTGATATGAATATCCTGATTTTGAAGAGTAGTTTTGAACAACTGTCTCAGCCTGATGGCAGGGAAAACAATGTCATTGTACATTGAGGTAGAAACAAAATCTTAGGCTGAATAAACTTGTCTGATCTTCCTCTCTTTTCTTTCTTTCCTCTTCACTGCTCCAGACTTATGTTTAGATTCTATAATATTAATATCATTTAAATCAAGTTTGCATTGTTTCACATCAACCTCACAACTATCTAAAGTTTGTAAAATAGATCTCTGCAGTGCTGCAAACTCGTACTCTGTAGTCAGCTTTTGGTATTGCTATGTACAAAAGTATGGGCCATATAGAATGGCTACTCACTGGTAATTCTCAAGTCTTCAGTGCATTTGACATAAAAGGTGTGTGTGAGAATGGTCATCTTTTGGGGAATAGCAGGTGGTATCCTGGAGATACAATTACAGTAGTTCTTTACTTCGGCATTGGTGTGAAGAGAATTGAGAATAGGGATGGGGAAACATATTGCATTTTTTTCTTATTAACCAGTTTTTCAGTTGTTTATTGGTCTTTTCTCTCCTTTTTTTTTAAAAAAAAACTGAAAACCAGGTAAGAAAACTGGCAAAAATTCAACTTGCCATATCAGTGATGCTAAAAGTTTCAGTTTCTAAACAAAGCATTTTTATTGGTAAAATTTCCTTGGTTTCAAATACAGAATTATTAAAAACGAAGTAAAGTGAGCAGTGCTTGTTTAATAACAGCTCCAAGCGACAGCCACAAGACACTAGATATATTACACCATTATTGACCTTGTAATGTAGCTGTTGTCTTTGTAGTGTCCATGTACTTTGTTTACCCTGTTAGACAATGCTGAATGCACAAATTCTTTTATTTTTTTGTAGAATTGTCAGTGTAAAAGTAAACTGCCATGTGATGGAGGTGTAGCTACAAGGGCTACTGAGAAAGTAACAAACATTTTGGTCTGCCACAGCAACGGGCAGGGCTACAGCCACCATCTTGGTGTCATAATGTTCCTACTCTTAGTTTGCATCCAGTGGTGGTAGCATGTGGTCTATGTCTCTGCTATTTTGCTTTTTGTGATTTGTTAATATGTGCACTGCAATAGAAAATTGCATCACTTGTGAGCTACGTTCAATGATTAAGGGTTTTTTTTTTTTTTTTTTTTTTTTTTTTTGCAAAAAAACTGCAAATTGATTGAAATTTATTGTGGCCTTTGTGATGTATACATAACAGGACTAATGAGTGAAAGCTGAGTGAGGCAATGGTGCATTGATTTTATAAAAGGCTGTACCAGTGTTCACAATGAGGACCACAGGGGTAGGCCTAGCCTTGTGATGGACAGACATGATGAAAACCATTGTTTCATGATTATGGAACTTTCACGACATTTTCCCCAAATTTCTCAGAGCTGGTGCATGAAATTGTGGTGGAGAAGATTATATTTGCCAATTAAGCACCATGGAGGGATATGAACTCTTGAGAGACTTGTGGCCCCCCATGAGGCTTGGGTGCTGGGGATTTTACCCCCTGCCCCTCCACTCAGGCTGCTCATCACAGCCTCCCAATGCTTCACCTGGCAGCCTTATCCTATCCCCACCGTGTCCCTGCACATTCACATAGGCAGCACTAGCATCTTCCCCAATCCCTCACCCTCCCCAACCAGGTCTCCTCCTTACCCCAACCGACCACTCCAGCACATTGCTGATTAGATCAGTCATTGTCAATATCAGGCCTTAGCACGTGGAAACAGTTGTTGTGTGTATGAATTCTTGTGTGAACATGTGAGTTCTATTACTGTGGAAGGACTTTGTCCAAAAGCTTAAATATTTCTGGTATTCTTTTCATTGTGCCTGTCTGTGGCTCAACACCACCTCTATGTTGTGAGTGGCAATTTCTCCTTTCCATATTACAGAGCTTAGCTGTTGGTTCATTGACCACCTTCTCCATTACATGAGTCCAGCAAAAGCTGTTTTTCTGTTTACTGTTTATTACTGGCAGTAGTGCCTCTGCTTTACTCACATCCTCCATGACATTGTCATCTGAGTGAGGACTTATAAAATATGCATATAGAATGTTAGATGGAATTAGTGTCTGGAATACTTTATCTTCTTTCTTATGCTGGCCTTATCCTGTATCTTTATGGGATTGGCATGTTAATCTGGATTTGGCAATGTTAGTGATAGAGGTTGGCCGGATACCCTTCCTGTCATCACTACCCCTTCCTCCCCAGGATGGAATTTGTGCATCCCGTCAGCCTGCATCTAGTGTTATCCCATGGAAAGTGTGAGAATATTTCCTAAATATCTGTGAACTTTGTAAATGAGGTGGGACACGGGTGCCACCCATCATTCACCTAGTCGGATGTGGGAAACCTAAAAAATCCACGTTCAGGGCTGGGCAGCACTCCGGCTCTCATTGTTAATCTGCCAGGTGGACTCAATCCTGGGCCAGTGCTCCTCCCTGAATCCCAGAAGCAGTGTGCTAATGCTTGCAGCTATCTGGACAGTTTGACTGGTATACATTATCATCAAAACTGAGTTCTGTTTTAATCATTTCCTTTTCTCCTCAGCATTATTATGCTTTGACCTGTCTCATTCAACTCAAATTTGGTGTGTACCGATTTTTTTTATTTTGTAGCATTATGATTCTTATTCAGCTCAGATTTGAGGTGTACCAGTTTTTTCGATTTTGTGGTTTAGTGCAGATACTCTGCCTGGAAGCTTTCATGTAGTGTTTAGAACATGCTTCAAAAGTCAAGTTAACAGGCCTATAAATTTATTGGTCAGTTCATTAGTATCTGAATTGGTTATTATTGTATCCAATTTTATTTACTTCAATTTACTTAATCAACTGGTTTAGCTCTGGGTAATTAATTGGGCTTGTAATTCTTCTATGTTCCATGGATGTTTCAATTATTTTACTGTTGCAAATTTATCTTGAATCATAGTCCCTCATGATCAGAAATGCATATGTCTTTCCCATTGTTACTGTGCTGAAGTATATTTTGATACTTATGATAAAATTACAAACCAGATGTAACAAGGAAATTATGAACACCACAAGGAAGAGCATCTGATTTTGTTAGTTACAGGAATAAAGGCATCTTGTACTTTATGATTCTTTACTAGTGTACTATTACCAGTCTTTTAACATAATATCAGTAAAATGCTAGGTTTCACAAATGATTTAAAAGTCAATCCCCAGTCAGTCATAGGATTTTTATCTATGACTTATCTTCTTGCGCCTCTGACAATGCTAATGCAAAAGATGCTTGGTTGCTCCCTGCTTTGGAGACCACAATAAACTTTGCTTCCCCCTGTAACTGGCTGAGTAAGTCAGTTCAAAGGTCGAAGAAGGCAACAGCATACTACCTCTAACAGAACCATATCCCAAAATTACATTCTATTTATGAAAATGTTATTGCTGGTTTTATAATTGATTTTTTTCTGCTACTATTTTAGAGCTATATGGCAGAAGTTCTAACTCAACAATTGCAACAGCAGAACTGAGTGGTATTGCTGCAAGTAATAAATGGACTGCATAAACTTGATGTTTGTGAATAGTGATAAAACATTGTCAGAAGTTTCCACAGTTTTAGGAAATTATCTGTTTAATCCTTTCACTTTTGTTGTACACAGGAGTGTCACAGCAGGAGAAAAGTTGAGACAATACTCACACATCCAGTATGAAGAAAGTGGAGACATATGTTTTCCATGTCAGAATCACTTAAAAATTCACATGAAACTATATTCTCACAATACAAATACTTCATTTTAAATTTAAAGTCATTATTTGTAAATTTTATCCTGTTGGAAAAAAAATCTCAAAAGAAGGTGAATGTGCTATCAAGAAGGTTAGAATGTGTTCTCATGACTTCGTTTGTAGCACTGACCAGGGAACTGACTGAGTAAGAGGGCAAGAAGTGTGCAACAAATATATGTTTATATACATGATTTCAAATGTAGGTATGACAGTGGAAGTCATTAGATATTGTCAATAGAGTGAAAGATTATTTTAGAAACAATTTTTTCCACTAGAACTACATTTAGTTTCAAATTAAGTCAACCTGACGTTGATCAGAAGAGGCCTGTATCTTCTGTTTCTGAAAATAATGCAAGCTTTCCTCTACATCATTTGCTGAAAATCTGAAACCTTTGCCAGAGTGCTGTTTCAAAGCATGACTTCATGAAAGTGTTCTGTATTCAGTCGGCAACTGAAACATGAGATTAGCTGAGGGTACAATAAGTGGAGCAGGGATGCATGGTTTGAGGAACTGATATTTCCTATCAATATAATCTGGACAGAATGTTCTCTCACAAATCATGACATAATCATACACAATCACTGAATGCAAGAAAGGGTTAAATTTTATGTTCTATTCAAATTACATAATGAAATCACAAGGAGATAGAATGGGCTGAATAAGGTGGTCCAATTGTAAGTCCCTGGACCCGCATTTGGGGAATGTAGTTTCAAATCTTTGTCTGGCCATACAGGTACAAGTTTTCATAATTTCCCTAAACCACTTATGCAAATCCCTTATGGATCCTTTCAAGCAGACACAGCCATTTTTCTTCCTCTACCACAGCCATGCTCCACTATAGATTCATTGTTGACTGAATGTTAAATGTTAATCTTCCTTTCTTTTAAGACAGAATGGCTGACCAGTACTTATTTTTAGGAGGCAAAGTTCAAAGTATTGCCAACAGAAATAAAAGTATAAAACCTGGGAACATTGCAAAGGATAGCAGGTCACTCAGATCTAAGGGTAGCATCGTTAGTAATCAAAGCACCCTCGATCCCAGGTTTCTGAACAATAATCATCACCAATGGTGGCTGAAGGCTTCTGGCATAAGAAGTCACCATTATTCACCCAATGGCCTTGTCAAAGATGGTGGAGGAGCCGACAGAGGTTTGGTACACTCTTGCTCTTGGAGTGGGAAACTGCCTCTGAAGGCAAAAGAATCAGCAAAGATTAATGGCATAAGGATGCAGAAGGCAATGGAAACCACTGCATTAAAGACACATAATGTATTTCCACAGGACATGTGGCCTGTAACTGAAAAAGTCTCATGAAGATCTCTCCACTGGCAAAAGATTCTGAACTAGTCCCCCATTCGAATCTTCATAACTGAAAAATGTCACGATGGTCTCTCGATGGGCAAAATATTCCAGAGTAGTCCCCCATTTGGACCTCAAGAATGAAACTGCCAAGAGGGAGATGACCATGAGGAAAAGATTTAGCAACCAATGAAAGGATAACATTTTACGAGTTGGGCCACAGAATGTCAGAAGTTTGAACTTGGAAGGGAAGCTAGAAAATCTGAAAAGGGAAATGCTAAGGTTTAATCTAGGTACAGTGAGGGTCAGTAAAGTGAAATGAAAAGAAGACAAGGATTTCTGCTCAGAAGAGAATAGGGTATTATCAACAGCAGCAGAAAATGGTATGAGAGCAGGAGTTGTTATGAATAGGAAGGTTGGGCAGAGAGCGAATTACTGTGAACAGTTCAGTGATAGCATTGTTCACATCAGAATCAACAGCAAACCAAAGTTCAGGTATGCATGCCAAAGAGATAGAGAAAGTGTATGAGGATACTGAATGGGTATGTGAAGGGAGGTGAAAATCTAATACTTATGGAGGACTGGACTATGGTCATAGGGGGAGGAGTAGAAGAAAGGATTACAGGAGAGTATGGGCTTGCTTCTATGAATGAGAGAGGAAAAAGACTAATTGAGTTCTGTAATAAATTTCAGCTACTAACAGCCAAAAAATTCTCTGTGCAAGAATCATAAGGGGAGAAGGTATACTTGGAAAAAGCTTGGAGATATGGGAAGACTTCAGTTAGATTACATCATGGTCAGGCAGGATTCTGAAATCAAATACTGGATGTAAGGCATACCCAGGAGCAGATAAATTCTCAGATAACAATTCAGTAGTGATGAAGATTAGCTGAAGTTTAAGAGACTAGTCAGGAAGAATCAATGCACTAAGAAATGGGATATGGAAGTACTAAAGAGTGAAGAGATACACTTGAAGTTCTCTAAGGCTATAGATACTGCGATAATGAATAGCTCAGTATGCAGATTTTAACAGTTCATGCATCCAAGCTGCTGACAAGAATAATATATAGAAGAATGGAAAAGAAAATTGAGGGTCTGTTAGATGACGATCAGTTTGAGTTTAGGAAAGGTAAAGGCACCAGAAGGGCAGTTGATAATGGAAGCAAGACTGAAGGAAAAACAAGACATGTACATAGGACTTGTTGGCCTGGAAAAAGCATGTGATAATGTGAAATGGGCCAAGGCATTCGAAATTCTGAGGAAAATAGGGGTAAGCTGTAGGGAAAGATAGATAGCATATAATACATACAAGAACCAAGAGGGAACGATAATACTGGAAGACCAAGAATGAAGTGCTCAGATTAAAAAGGGTGTAAAATAGGGTTGTAGTGTTTCATCCCTATACATCGAAGAAATAGGGACAGAAATAAAAGAAAGTTCCAGAGTGGAATAAAAATTCAAGGTGAAAATATCTCAACAATGAGATTTGCTGATGACATTGTTATCCTCAGTGAAAGTGAAGAAGAATTACAGGATGAGTTGAAGGGAATGAATCTAATGAGTATGGAATATGGATTGAAATTAAATTGAAGAAAGACAAAAGTAATGAGAAGTAGCAGAAATGAGAACAGCAACAAACTTAAGATCAGGATTGGTGATCGTGAACTAGATGAAGTTACGGAATTGTACCACCTAGGTGGCAAAATAGCCCATGATGGATGGAGCAAGGAGAACACAAAAAGCAGACTAGCACTGGCAAAAATGGCATTCCTGGCGAACAGAAGTCTACCGGTATCAAACATCAGCCCTAATTTGAGCAAGAAATTTCTTAGAAAGTATGTTTGGAGGACAGCATTGTATGTTACTGAGACATGGACTGTGGGAAAACTGGAGCAGAAAAGAACTGAAGCATTTGAGATGTGGTGTTACCAAAGAATGTTGAAAATTAGACAGGTTGAGAAGGTGTGTAGTGAGGAGGTTCTTGACAGAATCAGAAAGGAAAGGATTGTATGGAAAACGCAGACAAGAAGGGACAGGATGGTAGGACATATGTTAAGACAGCATGAAATAACTTCCATGGTACCAGAGGGAGCTGTAGAGGGTAAAAACTGTAAAGGAAGACAGAGACTGGAATGCATCCACCACATAATTGAGGACAAATGGGACAAATTTCTACTTTAATTGTATCAGAAATTAATGAAAAGCCTTTTCTGTAAAAAGAACACTGTAGTGGGAGCTGTCTTAGTTATATAACTAAACTCTTTGGAATGAACAATATTATGTGTCTAGAGACTTTGATGTGTATTCCTACAGTCTGACCAGTGAAGCATGTACCATGCTTCCAGTTGTTGAACGCATCCTTCAGCAAGGATTTCTGTTAATAACATATTATTCAGTTCTTCAAGAGTTTCATCATATTCGTACCAACATAAAATGCTAAATAGTGTGCACATACAATAAGACACAACAGTTGCTTTTGGTAGTTCATTCTCCTTTTGGTGAAATTCATTTTGAGCAGATATCTGAAAGTTGGCTATGCCAATTTTAACATTTGGAACAGTAAAAAGATATAACAAGAAAAGGAGTTCTATGTTATATCATGTACTCAGGTAAATGACGCATAAATTCATTGATGACGAAAAGCTATGACACACATCTCAAAAGTAAATGCCAATTGGCTACATTTGATACTCCATGTATGAGCACTCAAGCATTCTCATGTTCATACTGCTTTCTCTTTCTGTGACTGAGAGTTTTGCTGTTTAAGAGCCGACTCCAAATGAGTCATTTTCTCAGTGCAAAAGATCATACTCTGGCTAAAATCCACTGTGAATTGTAGGAGCTTTACCTGCCTCAAGCAACAATCTTCTAGAAAGCAAGGCCTTGGAGTCATGAAGTTTTGGGAAGGCTGCACAAATATGCACAGTGAGGAGTATAAAGTCTGTCATTTAACAGATCATAATGCCAAAAGTACCCCATAAAATAACACTAGTTTGGAAGAATACTGACTCATAATTGTTTATTTTAGAACTAGACAAAAATTTTTGTGACCTTCAGTTCCTCAATGGACCTTACACTGAATACAAATCTTGTACTTTGAATGATGTACAGAGAGTCTAAAGTATCAGAGCAAGTTTTAAGAAAATATTAACCATTTATAAATGCTGAGAATTAAACTCAATGACAGCAAGTATTCAGGTCATGACAATAGTACTCCAAAGACTGACTGGACAAAAATCCTTCAAAGTTTAATACCTATTGATGAGAACTTTTATTAATTGAATTCCAGAATTATCATGCGTTGTCATAGATCTTTTAACTATGGTGAGAATTAAATGAATGAAGCCTAATAACTGGACTGAACTTCTCAACAGTCACATTGATTGATAATATCAAGACAGTGATTAAGTTAGTGACGTGCTGCAAAGTAAACCTGGATAGCTTGGGTGTATGAGCACTGCCTATGAAAACTGTTGGTCTGGATCCGAGCTTGAGTCATGTGTACTTTCAGCACATTTAATATGATTAAAAAGAAAATCTAATCTAGTTATATACGAGGGCGGTTCAGAAAGTAACCTCCGATTGGTCACAGTGCGGGTTGTGGGGGGAGTAGCGACGCCATCTGTGCGTTCACGCACTCAACAGATCAGTCGGCATCAAGCCGTGGTCGAGTGAACGTCTTACCTGCGCTAGTTTAGTTTTCGTGGCAGTTAGAAATGTGTGCTGCAATAGAAAACCCCGCCAAATGTGAAGGGCGTGCTGTCATAAGGTTTTTTACAGCCAAAGGATATTCTGCAGCAGCTATTCATTGTGAGCTTTGTGCCGTGTACGGACCAAGAGTTATGAGTGAAGGAGTTGTCCGTGAATGGGTACGTTTATTTAAAAGTGGACGAGAAAACCAAACCAAGAAAAGCCTCGCAAGATTTTTCTGCCAGAAAACTGATGGCAACGGTGTTTTGGGATGCCAAAGGGGTGTTGTTGGTTGAATTCATGGAACGTGGTACGACCATTAATCAAGACGTGTACTGTGAAACAATAAAAAAGTTACGACGGGCTATACAGAACAAACGCCGTGGTATGCTGACTTCCGGTATCGTTTTTTTGCACGATAACGCCCGTCCTCACTCTGCTCGCAGAACAACGGCCCTTCTTGAGTCCTTCAAGTGGGACGTTATCAACCATCCACCTTACAGCCCAGACCTGGCGCCAAGTGATTATCACCTCTTCATGCATTTGAAGAAATGGCTCGGGTCACAGCGGTTTGATGACGACGAAGAGCTCAAAGATGCGGTCACAGGCTAGCTCCAGGCACAAGCGGGCGATTTTTATGCAGAAGGAATTTCGAAGCTTGTGAAGAGATACGATAAGTGCCTCAATCGCTATGGAGACTATGTAGAAAAATAGTGCAAAGATGTAGTTGTAAGATGTATATATTAAAATATTTTTATTTAACTTGGTGTATGTTTTTAAATCAACCGGAGGTTACTTTCTGAACGGCCCTCGTAATACCTTAGCGGTGACAATGATGAAGGAATGAGGGAAGTATTGGGATTAATTTACTATCATCTACCTACATGTACATACATACCCCGCACAGCACATGGTGGAGGGTACCGTGTACCATTATTATTTCTTTCCTTTCCTGTTCCACTTGCAAACAGAGTGATGGAGAAATGGCTGTATATATGCCTCCACATGTGCCCTAACATCTCATATCTTACCTTTGTTGTCCTTATGCAAAATATATGTTAGCAGCAGTAAATCGTTTTGCAGTCAGCTTCAAATGGCGGTTCTCTAAATTTTCTCAATAGTGTTCCCCAAAATCAAGTTGTGGCACAACTTGACAAGAAGAAGGGACCGGTTGGTAGGACATGTTATGGGGCATCAAGGGATCACAAATGTAGCAGTGGAGGGCAGCGTGGAGGGTAAAAATCGTAGAAGGAGACCAAGAGATGAATGCACTAAGCTGATTCAGAAGGATGTAGGTTTCCGTAAGTACTGGGAGATGAAGAAGCTTGCACAGGATAGGGTAGCATGGAGAGCAGCATCAAACCAGTCTCAGGACTGAAGACCACAACAACAACAACATTTGAGTCAGCACAGTACGTTTCCCTACAACATTCATGAACATTTCTGTGGGAGTAAGGAAATAATACTAGCACTGCTACCATGAACAGTATCTTAAAATACTAGACTATATTGGTCTTCTGCAATTTATTTCATTTCATTTAGAAATTAAGACAGACTGCCTACCTGAAAATTTTGTTCATGATGTTAGTACGGAAACTTTCCCATCAATACTAATAATGAAACTAGCAGAATGAGATTTTCACTCTGCAGCGGAGTGTGCGCTGATATGAAACTTCCTGGCAGATTAAAACTGTGTGCCCGACCGAGGCTCGAACTCAGGACTTTTGCCTTTCGCGGGCAAGTGCTCTACCGACTGAGCTACCGAAGCACGACTCACGCCCGGTCTCACAGCTTTACTTCTGCCAGTATCTCGTCTCCTACCTTCCAAACTTTACAGAAGCTCTCCTGCGAAACTTGCAGAACTAGCACTCCTGAAAGAAAGGATATTGCGGAAACATGGCTTAGCCACAGCCTTGGGGATGTTTCCAGAATGAGATTTTCACTCTGCAGCAGAGTGTGGGCTGATATGAAACTTCCTGGCAGATTAAAACTGTGTGCCCGACCGAGACTCGAACTCGTGACCTTTGCCTTTTGCGGGCAAGTGCTCTACCGACTGAGCTACCGAAGCACGACTCACGCCCGATCTCACAGCTTTACTTCTGCCAGTATCTCGTCTCCTACCTTCCAAACTTTACAGAAGCTCTCCTGGCAGAAGTAAAGCTGTGAGACGGGGCATGAGTCGTGCTTCGGTAGCTCAGTCGGTAGAGCACTTGCCCGTGAAAGGCAAAGGTCCCGAGTTCGAGTCTCGGTCGGGCACACAGTTTTAATCTGCCAGGAAGTTTCATGTCAATAATGAAACTGTAAAATCTCATGTCTATCTGCTTGAACACATTGATCTCCAAAATACTAGATGAATTTTCATGTGGCTATCACTGTTAACTTGGAAATCTCATATGCCTTAATTCATCAAAATCTGATCACAGAATAAAAAAGAAAGCAGAATTTAAAGTTTTATCCATAGCTGCAGTGCCTGTCTGTCTGAACACACTACTCTCCAAAACTGAATGAAACCCAATGAATTTTCATTGGGTTTTCACAGTTGACTTGAGAAAAGCTTGGGGCAAAATAATGGCTTTATTTCACCAAAGTTGGAACACAGAAAAAAAAAAAAAATATTGTGATTCAAAATTTTATCTAACATTGTCTTCTCAGCTTAGTAGTTCTGATGTTTAATGATCATGGCACAGTGCGTCAAAGAACCAATAGATGGCGCTGTTAGTTTTATAGTACACCAATGAACCAACACGTGGCATTGTTAGTGTTTTTTAATGCAGTGACATTTGTATTTTTGGAAGTTTACATCAGTGACATAGTCAAGCTCCACCTATTTATCTTTATGAATACAAACTAACAGCAAATTTACTTGGTTAGGTAATATGGATTTACTGATTTTATTTTGTGTGTCAAAATTTTAATGACATTGCTTTGCTTCTTTTGATAGGTTTTTTTGTATTCGTTGCTAGGAAAAACAAAGTTTCCTTTGTGAGTTGGGAGCCTACTCATTAATTTTTATTTTATCTTGTTTATGAATTAAAATGTCTAGAAAATGGTCATGTCTTCCTGAATACTCCAGAACAGCTAAAAGACTGTGGACTACGCAGTTTCAAGAATCCAATGAGGATTGTGAAGCAAGACTTGCTGGAGCTCGAGAAACATCAGGCTTTAATTCATTCTCTTTAAACCTTTTCTGAAAATGAGGCACATTGTAGCTCTGGTCGAGAGCATTCTGCATCCTGCTTAAAGTTACTTCCCTCCACTGAAACACAAAGAAGTGGAAATTTTGATGTGCAGTGGTGCAGGTGAGCAAGTTTATATATTCAGAATCCCACTTATTGCTAACAATTTACCATTTCATATTGAACACGTAGAATTTTCAGTGAATTTATATTATACCATGACCACAGACATAACACAAGACCAGGCCTACGTTTCATGGGCATGGAACTTAGTGACGGTAGTTTTTCACACAGCCAACTCTATGTGGCTCTCTCCCATATGACTGAAACAAAAAAGCTGTTTTTGCATGCCTTAATCACAATACCTCAACACATTGTATATACAGAAACTTTGTAAGTCAAAAACAAAGTCTAGAGCACAACTATAAATAAATATCTGGGTAATGCTGGATTTCTCAGCTAGTAACCAATAAATATGCATAGGACAACAAAAATAGTAAATCAAGTCATGGAGCTGAATACATTTTTTCTCTGTTAGACTAGTAGTTTGGCTTGGGATAGACAACTTGAGTAAAAAGAAAGACATAGGACACAAACAATATCAAAAAATAACACAGAGAAGAAGATAGGATTTAACTTCCCTTTCATAGCAAAGTCATTACGGTGCACAAGCAAGGAAATTGGTTTTTCCCTTTCCAAAGGAACTATCTCTGGATTCACCTTTAGCAACTTTGGAAAATGATGGAAAACGTAAATCTGGATAGCCAGATGAGGATTTGAACAGCTGCTTCCAAAGGTGAGCCCAATGTCTTACCATTATGCCACCTCACTCAGTACACAAAATATATGCAGCATAATGATTACAAAATTGAATAAAATGCTAGATTTAATAAAAAGAATGGGTAAAAATCTAAGAAAAACTCCAAAATAGGAAATACTTCATGACTCCTCACTAACATTTCTAGAATTGGCCAAAGAAAGATTTATGGGACATTGTTGACTTCTTGTGTTACCTTACAAAACATGATGGAATTCCTGAAACATACAATGTATGTGCCTTATTTTATGTTTTATACATTTTCTGTTGATCTGTATTGTGTGTGTGTGTGTGTGTGTGTGTATGTGTGTGTGTGTGTGTCTGAGAGAGAGAGAGAGAGAGAGAGAGAGAGAGAGAGAGAGAGAAATATGTCCGCAGCTCGTGGTCGTGCGGTAGCGTTCTCGCTTCCCCCGCCCGGGTTCGATTCCCTGCGGGGTCAGGGATTTTCTCTGCCTCGTGATGAATGGGTGTTGTGTGATGTCCTTAGGTTAGTTAGGTTTAAGTAGTTCTACGTTCTAGGGGACTGATGACCATGGATGTTAAGTACCATAGTGCTCAGAGCCAGCCAGAGAAATATGATACAGATAACCAATCTTCAAACACTTAATGGACTGTCAGTGAAGAGACGTTATTTAGACAAAAAAGATTAAAGAGAATAATAAAAAACCACAATTAAAATAATAGAGGAATAACTATTAAAACATTTAACAAACAAAATCAAAGGAAGAGGATATATTGAAACAGTCTGCACAACTATTTTGGTAAGACTTTGTATTCCTTACATGATCTTTTTTGTATTTAAACAGTGCATTATTATCAAGTACATCTTTATTTTTTGGCAGTAAGTTACTGATTTTAATACTACAACATTGTGCACCTGTCTGTGTCATGGATGATTCATTAAATCACAATACAGATTATCCTTTCATCTTGCACTGTAATCATGGTGAATTGATTAGTTTCATAGTGCTTGTGATTACAAACTGTGGAAATCATGATTGGAAAAGGTACTGGGAAGTGGTGGTGAATGTTACAGCTTGCTTGGAAGGGCTGCAGTCAGATGGGTTCCACATACCCCAGCTCTCAAGGAATGAAAAAAACAAAAAAACCCAGTGTAGTCAGGCTTTTTATTACATAGGCTTTTAATAGGACCTGAACTGGAATTTTTTGTGCAACTTACAAGTCACCATTCATCTTCCAAAATCTTTAAAATATTCTCCACACATCAAGGTCTAGGTCCCCTTCCTCCTACAAACTATTGTGTGGGTGTCACTGCACTCTATTCATACATTTCTTGTAGATGGAATATACATCATTTATATATTAAGGTTTATGAAATTCAAATTCAGACAGAGGAATACAGTGGAACAGTTTTTACTGTGTCTTAATACAAAACAACGTGTATTGAATGGCAGTCACTCAATGAATAAACAAAAGAGGGGCTATGTCCAAGGAACATAAAAAGAAATGCGACTGCGGTTCCATCAGTATGTTGGGTGGGGAGGTTTTAAAAACAAAAATAACATGTCAGTTTCAATACTCCCACTGCCTGAGTGTCTTAAAATCTTTTGTGACAGTGTTCAAGGTTGTGCGTACCATCACAATCTGTATATGCAAAATGGTTTGGTTAAAATATCTGAATACTGTTTTTTCACTTGGAACATACTCCATAATGATCGCATCCTTTTCATACTTTTCTCTTATGAAGTGATATTGGATATCAATATGTTTTGGCCTTTTATGAAATTCAGGGTTTTTTATGAGTCTTACCGTGCTCTGGTTATGCTCTGGTTATCCATATAGAGTTTTGTTGCTGGATCACATTGATTCCCAAAATCACTTAGCAAACATGTAACATGCAGCGTATTTCAGTTACATATTATACGTACACTCAATTCTTAGCTATGGCATTCTTTTCTGGGGAACAAATGCACAAAATACGAACACAATTTTCAAACTCCAGAAAAGAGCCATAAGAACAATAACCAAAAATACTAGTCGAGCTCATTGTAAAGATCTGTTCAAAACACTGGCGATTTTAACTGCTCCATGTGAATACATTTACCAGTCAGTTGTACACATCAAAAATAACATTGGTAATTACTGCACAAACTGCTTTGTCCATGACCATGAACCAAGATATAGACTCAACTTACATTTACCAAGAAAAAATAAACATAAAACTCAAAACAGCAGTTTCTATCATGGAATAAAACTGTACAGTTCCCGGGTTCGATTCCCGGCGGGGTCAGGGATTTTCTCTGCCTCGTGATGGCTGGGTGTTGTGTGCTGTCCTTAGGTTAGTTAGGTTTAAGTAGTTCTAAGTTCTAGGGGACTGATGACCATAGATGTTAAGTCCCATAGTGTTCAGAGCCATTTGAACCATTTGAAAACTGTACAATAAATTACCAAAAGAGGTTAAAGAAATTGCAAAAATACACTTATTTAAAAAGGCATCTAAAAAGTAGCAGTTATGCAATACATTTTATACATTGAAGGATTACTTAGATAAAACAGAGAAGGGGTTTGATAAAAAATGTTATACAAATAAATAATAATAATTATGATTATAAAACATCTAACATTCCACATAACACCTCCACTTCATGTTTTTTTCCCCCTCTTTTTTTCCTTTCCAGAAATACTTACCCCAAGCTATTCATAGTACAATACTAACACATCTTCCTCTTTCTGAGCTCAACATCTCACTCATTACAGAGGGATGCTGACTCAGTTTTTCAGGATAGCAAATGGGAAGTTGCAGTACAGAAAATGGCCCAGGTATCACCAGTGTGTGTGTGTGTGTGTAGTGGGTGAAGTATTATGAAACAATGTGTGTATAGTGTGTGCAGTGACTGATAGTGAGATATGAGTGAACAGTGTGGGATTACATTATTTAATAAGTTATTTGTAAAAAAGTATTGTATACCAGAGCGAATCTAATGATTGTCTCTAACTAGAAGTCTGTAAACATACGTGTATATGAATTAGCTTATTTTAAAATGGTCTAAACGTATTCTGAGAGGACCACATTATTGGTCCGTTTGATAACAGAAAAACAAAACCAGAAGTCGACCGCCTTGTTTTCATAGCTCCCACGTAAGCGAATCTCTATACCCCAAAAGAATCATTCTGTCTTTGCTCTTTCTGTAGAATTACCAAAAGCTGTTATGCCTTGCACATACTTCAAAATGTGAAAATGCATATGATGGCTTGATAATGACCCTTGTCTTAATTGTTCAAGTATTTGCTCGTTGCATTCATTTTGAAAACTACATGTGGTCAATTAACATTCACAAGAAATGATAGTGAACCAACTGCTTCCCTGAATAGAAATTTTGCTATAACTGAAGCATTTTTGTCAGATAAGTATAATTTCACAGAATGAATAATGGATTCGAATTTTCCAAGTAAAAATGTTTCAGAACTTTTGTCGCATACACTGTTTGGTGCATAAACGTTTTTCTTCTCTATTTTGCTCAATTTTCATTCTGCAAAAGACTTCCACTTCCTAAACAGTTATTACAAATGTTTTCACAATTGTTTGTGCAATGACCTTGATGGACTCTTTGCTTTTTCCAGTCAACAGCCTATAATCTACAAACAAAGCCAAGAAGACAAGATCATTTCCAACTTTCCCAATAAAAATAAATTTACCCGATCATTCTCTCTGAAACTTCTTCAAGAATTTACAAAATGTTCGATTCCAACAACAGGATGCCTGGTTTAGGGTGTACATTGACTATTTAAGAATGCATACATATTTGTTCTCATTCAGCATCACACCTTGTGGAGATGACATATAAATTGCCTTGCTTTGTTTTCTATACAAAAATGTGGTTTTACATCAAATTGCAACATTTCAATATCTTTTATGGCTGGAATTGCAAGAAAATTGTGTAGTCACTCATGTCTCACTACGGGCAAAAAAATTTCATTGTAGTCAAGTCCAGAGAGTTGAGTAAAGACTCAAATGACAAGTTGGGCTTTACACTGGGAGCCATTCTCATTTTCAATGCTTGGATTTTGGAAATAAACTTTGAATCTATTGTCATTCAGGTCCCTTCTGTTGTTATGGTGACTCAAGATTCATTTGTTTGATGCACTTCAAGTTCCTCTTCTATGGCTCATTTCCATTTTTCTTTGTCTGGACCTGAGACTGCCTCTTGAAAAGTGTTCAGTTCAAGACAATCTGCGCAGATCTCATCATATCTGGGTGGGGGTCTAATCTGGCTCCTGTCACGTAATCTGTAAGACTGCTGCTGATCTTGGAGTAGTAGTCTGGGATATCGATCCCCCATCTTCTTGTACTTTCCTCTCATCTTCAGCTGGTCTCAATCTTTGCCTTCAGAGTCTTTGGTGTTGGAGTCCAAAATAGGTAATAAACAATGTAAAACAACACAATCCTGCCTGGAAATGGGTTTGTGAATGGTCGGATTCCCTCACTGAAAATAACATTGTGGGATTTGAAGATTTTCTTGTTTTTTTGGATCAAAAAAACCTGTAGCTGCAAGATTCTTCATGATAGCTGACTATGATGATTTTCTTGGCCTTCAGATTCAGCTTCTTATGGGTCAATTTAGGAACGTGGATGAACATTTCTGCTCTAAAAGTCCTTATGTGTGAGATTTGGGGTTTTCTGGGGGTTTTCATATGGTGTTGCATTTCTTCCTTTATTGATTGAATGTATAAACAGCAGTGTTAATTGCCTCCAGTTAAAGAATTTTCAAAATATTCATCTCAATGAGTATGGACGTCATGGACTCAACAATGGTCCTGCATTCTACTTTTCTGTTTTGTTGAGGAGCATACAGCGAAGTTGTCTCAAGTGCTATCCCAAATACAAAAAGATAGCTCTTCATGTTTTTGTTCAAGTGTTCTTTCCCTTGATCAGTCCTTAGAGTCTTCATAGTTCTGGACATACTGATCAACATCATCATCTTGAATTCCTTGAAATGATAAAAAATGTCGAATTTATTTTGCAAGATATAGACACGATGAAAAACAGATGTGTCATCTGTGAACGTTAAAAAATACTTTGCAACATTGATTGATTTGGCCTGTATACATCACTGAGTATGAAATTGCGTATTTCTGAATCTCTTCTTTCAACTTTCTTGTTAAAAAGCAAACAGTAGATTTTGCATTTTGACATGCTTCACAAATGAAGGACGCCACATCAGACGGGCTTATTCCCTTGATAGGACTTGTTTTGACATTTGTATGAGCCAATCTTTGTGCCAGGTTTTCGGTTTATTCACAGTCGAGATACAGGGTGACAGTTATTGAACTATATGAGAAAAAATGGAAATTAGTTACAAACTACAGCGTGCACACACTTTATTCAATATATAAATGTCACTACAGATATTTGGATTTATGTTATGACATGTTTGATATGGCTGCTATCATTGGCGATGACGTGGCACAGATGAATAGCAAACTTGTGCATGACTCGCTGAAGTGTTGGAACATCAGTGCTGTCGATGACCTCCTGAACGGCTGTTTTCAGCTCAGCAGTAGTTTTGGGGTTATTGCTGTACACCTTGTCCTTAATATAGCCCCACAAAAAAGAGTCATGTGTGTTCAGATCCGGAGAATATGGTGGCCAAAGGCCCACGACAGTGGCCTCTGGTCCCCAAAGTGCTCCTCTAGGACATCAAACACTCTCCTGCTCTGATGGGGTCAAGCTCCATCTTGCATACACTACATCTGTCGAAATCAGGGTCACTTTGGATAATGAGGATGAAATCATCTTCCAAAACCTTCACTTACTGTTTGGTAGTCACCATGCCATCAAGGAATACTGCACTGATTAACTGCGACTGGGCATTGCACACCACACAGTCACCAGTTGAGGTTGAAGAGATTTCTCAAACCAAAATGCAGATTATCAGTCCCCAAAATGTGCCAATTATGCTTATTGATGAACTGATCCAAATGAAAGTGGACTTCGTCAGCAAACAAAACCGTATTCACATCAAAGTCTTCTTCATCAATTCTATGGACAATAGTGTTGGCGAAACACAACCGCTGTTCCATGGCCCTGACGCTTAATAGCTGGTGGGTTTGAATTTTATATGAGAAGAAATGCAGATCTTCACCAACAATTTGTCACAGTGTCTCCCAGTTGACTCCCACCTGTTGTGCAGCTCATCTGATCAATCTCCTGGGGGCTGGTTTGAAACACAGTGCATGTATTCTTGATTTTTTTTCAGGTGTTTTCACCCTTTTTGGACAACCGACGTTGCCAACACTGTCATCATGAACACTACCCGATCTCTCAAAGTTGTGAATCAAATTATTGATTGTTAGCACACTTGGACCAGTTGTCTTCAGTTTGAACTTTGTCGCAAACTTCCTTTGAGCCACAGTTGGGCTGTTATTGCTTGCATAGTAGGCCTCCACAAACACTATATGCCCAGGCACACTGTATCATGACATTTTCACTTGTAAATGGTCGACAACAACAAGGCACATGCGCATGTGCATACTAATTCTCATCATGGGCCACAGCCAACTGTGCAATTTGAATGTCCTAATGCAAACTGTTCAGAAGTTACGGCAATTTTATTTCATATATTTCAATAATTGTCACACTGTATTAACACCGCATAAGATATTTGATACAAAAACATTCTGAAAATCTCATTTCCTTGTTTTATTCCTTGGGCAGTGCAATATCAGCAACAACAAATGTTTACAAACTTACATACAAAACTCACCTCGAAACCTTTAGTCATTCAAATACTGACAGAAAACAAATTCATCCTTATTTTTGGGACATACAGCACATCATCAATTCATCCTTCTTCCAACACCCATTCATGAATTTCTTTATTTTAATTAATCTGATTTCCTTTGCTTCACATTTAGTGTTATCTCCAAGTGAAATTTTGATGTTTTGACATTTGAAAATTTCAGTGAACGATTTCCCACTGAAAAGTGATGTGCTGTGATGCCCCCTATTAGGAACCCAGACATCACTTATTCAGCATACTATTGCAAATCACTTTATCATGTGTTCGTGTGACCCTCCACTGATAACAATGAACACATAAATTACCTCTATTTTCTTGCTACTTTTCTTCTTCTTAGAACAGCAATTTCATGACAAATGGCCTTACTTCCCACAGATCCTGCAAGTAAATTTTCCTCTTGAATTTGATTTCTTCTTCTTTGTGCTCATGTGCTCTTTCTTCCAGCCTTGTGATGAAGTCACTGCCAGGATGTTAGATGCGCCCTCCACGTCGTTCAATCATTTTTCTTTAGCAGTGATCCACTCTTGGAGTTTCAGAATCATTTGCTGATCCTTGAGCACACTGTCCCAGGCTGTGACTAGCGTATGGAACTTCATCAGATGGCTTCCAAGGATATTGTCTGTGATCACTATATCCAACATGGTTTCACCCACGTCCTTGTTTTGACTTGCAACATTCATGATTTTCGCTATATGCCATGACACTGGATCACTTGCATTCATTTGATACTTATGGAAGGTTACCGTGAGAGAGTATTTTTTCACTTCAGATGTTTGTTTGTGAATCAAGTAAAATTTCCCTAGATTTCATGAGTAGTATTGGATACTATCAAACAAGACACCTGTACACTTGGTATGCTGTAGCCTGAAATAGTTTTCCAAAAATCTTCAAAACAATAATCCAACTCCAGAAAGCACTGTGAACATCTGAACTGAGAGAGACACATGGGAAAAAAGTGGTGCTGCAGCTGGTCAGCCAATCTGGAGCTATTTCACCAATGGCCACACTCTCTCTCTGTATATAGTAGGCACTCTATGGCTGTTTGGTGTCTTCCTTTTCCGTCAAGGATAGTCCCTTAGCCTTTGACAATACCTCTTCTTCCTACAAGGCAGCAAGTTCCTACTACTACCCTCAGCAGGCAGATGCCCCAATGAGATAGAAAAGGGAAAAATGAAACGCATATGGGCCTTGAAACCTAACACTGTTCGGGTCGAGAAAACCAAGAGGTGACCAAGGGCAGTCGACAGGAGAGAGAACAGAAGAAGCCTGACTGTGACATAATACTGAGTGAAATCCTAACGGGCACATCTGGGTTCCCATGGAGATGTCCTTGCCTTGGACCCAGCTCTGAACTATCTCCATGAATTCTGGACAACTATTCAACAGTCATTGATAATGATGGCTTTTCAAGGCTTCCAGTTCTTCATGCAGTTCATGTCACGACATGCTGCCACTGATCCTGGGTATATGGTGTACATGCTAGTGAGTACTAGTTTTTTTGTGTAGAATTCCAGTTCTCATTAATGTTTTTGCATAGCAGCCCAATTTAGTTGAAATTCCTACTTTGTGAAAAGCTGCACATAATTTTTGACTCTTCTACTTTTGTCTACGGAAGACACTACATTTCCTACATCACTATGTCTTCAGAACCAGGCTATGAGATTGATAATGGAATGTGTAGTATTAAAATTTAGAGGAATATTGCTAGTGCAAATACTGAAAATAAGGAGTAAGGATGGCAAACAATTTCACACACTGACTTTTTGTTTCACATTTTACAATAATTTGTACTTTATTTTCTATCAGTAACAACAGACACAGGAACAAATAATGTTTATACAACAAACAATTCTCCAGTCAATGGATAGTGTCAAAACACAATTTTTATAAAATTTCATTGCTTCAGGTGTGACCAGATACAATACAATACAAAAGATACACGTTACAATCACAGCAGTACACCAAAAGTTACTATACAGTTTTGTATCTTTGCATCACCTCAGAAGCGACTCGTGCATTTGGGAGGCCAGCTCCACATTTACCCTGGAGGTCACTCACACCATGGAGGCTCTGATAAAAATAGGAAATAAGAGGCATATTATGAGACTCAACTAGAAGGATAATAATTTATAAAAACAATTCACTGTTATACTGGGTGAAATATGTTTACTGTTTAATCAATGTTGGATGAAAATAGTTAAGTGAAATTTGAAAAATAGATACCACAATAAAGTACCATCAAACGGGGTGATTTAAGACACTGTGGGGATTTCATGTTCATTTGCTCTTTCCCAGTGCACAGCAATGAACTGCTGCTCATTTTCACTTCCGTATGCTAATTATTGTAAGTGCAAGATTGTATTTATCATGTTCCATGACTTTTATTTTGGCCTGATTGTTTACCTAGGCAAATATCTGATGAACAGCCTCATAGTTGAAAGTTCATGCTGTATCGTCAAGTGGAAACTTTCTATTGTTGTGACGAGTGGGAAAGTATCACAACTGCAATTATCAATGAGCTCAGTAGTCTACAGCATTGAGACAAGTCCTGTACAAGTTTGTTGAGTTTTTCATGTAAAGTTATAAAATAATTATGGTGTGTACTGTGTGGTGTGATTTTGGACAATGTTCAGAACATATAAAAGCAGAAAAGGTGCTGAAGTACGATGTAATTATGACCCAGAACTTTTGGATAAAGCTGTTCATGATATTCAGTATTGCAAATTATTGATAGAAAAATTTGTGATTTGTAAGTTATACCCACACTCATGAGCCAAAGCATTATGACCACCTGCGTAATAGCATGTTTGTCTGTCTTTGGAACGAAATAAATACATCACTGATTCTGCGTATCAGGGGTCCGACAGTTTATTGGTAAGTTTGTGGAGGTATGTGGCAGTCTACATCTATGCAAAGGCCACATGACTCGTGTATGCGGCGATGGTGCCCTATAGTGACCCAGATAGATCATGATCAGTCAGAGATTCCAAAATCAGATACTTGATTGTAAGCCACACCCAGGAGCAGAAATAGATTCAGATCACAAATTAGTAGTAATCAAAAGTAGGCTGAAGTTAAGAGAAAAGTCAGGAAGAATCAGGGCACAAAGAAGTGGAATACGAAAGTGCTAAGGAATGAAGAGAGATACTTCAAGTCATCTGAGGCTGTAGATACTGCAACAAGGAATAGCTCAGTAGGCAGTTCAGTTGAAGAGAAATGGACACCTCTAAAAAGGGCAATCATGGAAGTCTGAAAGAAAACACAGGTACAAGAAACCACGAGTAACAGTTGGCTGATGAAAGACTGAAGTACAAAAATGAGCACGGAAATTCAAGAATACAGAAATACAAGTCACTAAAAATAGGAAGTGCAGGAATCTAAGGTGAAATGGCTGCATTAAAAATGTGAATAAATTGAAAAAGAAATGATTGTCGGAATGACAGACTCAGCATACAGAATAGTCATGACAACCTTCAGTGAAATTAAATGCAAGGGTGGTAACATTAAGAGTGCAGTGGAAATTCCACTGTTAAATGCAGAGGAGAAAGCAGGTAGGTGGAAAGAGTTCACTGAGGTCTTCTATGAGGGGGAGGACTTATCAGATGGTGAAATATATGAAGAAACAGGAGTTGATATGGAAGAATAGGCAATCCAGAATTAGAATTAGAATTAGAATTTAAAAGAGCTCTGGAAGACGTAGGATTGAGTAAGGCAGAAGGGATAGATAACATTCCATCAGAATTTCTAAAACCATTGGGATAAGTGGAAACGAAATGATTATTCACGTTGGTGTGTAAAACGTCTGAGTCTGGTGATATGCCATCAGGCAGCAGTAGCCGGCCGAGACACAGGGAAGTAACCAATATTGTGACTTTTACGAGTTCCTAACCAGGAGCAAATTTTATATCATCATCTTTAGTTTCTTGAGTTTCTGTATGTTAATTTAATATCTAATAACCACAGTTCTCACATTTTCGTTTGCGACAGAAAGTAAACTGATTTTGTGACATATTACAAGTTCCTAATCAGGGGCGAATTATTTAGTTTCGCCTGAGTGCTTCGGTAGTTAGGTTTTTGAATCTCTGCGTATTAATCCGATTTATTAGACACAGTTCCTGCGTTTTCATCAGGGTCTACAGTAGAGTTGTGCAGCTCGTGCTGATAATCCGCTTATCTGCATAGTTTAGTTTACCACGGTCTTTAATATGGACACGGACTACGATTGTTGTGTGCAGATGCGAGCCGAGTTGGTGACACTTCGCTCTCTGCTTAAGGCTGTGATGGCTTCGGTTACACAGCTTGAGGCTGCAGCGGATGGGCACCACTGTTGTGGGCTGGCCATGGGGATCCAACGGACGTCCAGCACGTCTAAGTCCTCCGATCAGTGCTCACCGGGGGCTAGCCAAGTTACTGCTCGCACTGATGTTGACCCCTCACCTGTGGTTGAGTGGGAGGTGAACGACTTCCCAGGCGACACACGTAAGGTCTCCCCAGTTTGTCTAACAAACAGGTTCCAGGTAGTGCTGTCTGTGACTGACACTGCCACTGAGCTAGGTGCTGTCGCCTGTCTTGTCTCAGAGGAAACCTCTCAGCCTGCAAAATACAGACAATCACAGAGGGTGGGATTATTGATAGTTGGGAGCTCCAACGTTAGGCACGTTTTGGGGCCCCTTAGAGGTCTAGCTGCCAAGAAGGGAAAGAAAATCAATGTGCACTCCGTGTGCATACTGGGTGGAGTCACTTCAGATGTGGAACGGGTCCTCCCAGATGCTATGAAGAGCACAGGGTGCAGCCAATTGTTCTGGTTTTGAGTGGCTAACAGAAGTGGTAAAGGCTACCAGTCTTGGTTGCAAGATGAAAGCAGAGCTGAACATTTGCAGCATAGTCGACAGGACCGATTGAGGACCTCTGGTACAGAGCTGAGTGAAGGGTCTGAAGCAGAGGCTCAGACGGTTTTGCGACACTGTAGGCTGCAGATTCCTTGACTTGTGCCACAGGGTAGTTGGGTTTTGCTGAATAGGCCAGGTCTCCACTATACGCAGGAGGTGGCTACACGGGTAGCGGGGTCTGTGTGGTGTGGACTGGGTGGTTTTTTTAGGCGAGAGGGTCTCGGGGAAAAAACAAGAAGGGCTTCAGCCACAAAGGGTGTAGGCCGAACACAGATACAGGAACCATTGGTATAACAGTTGTAAATTGTCATGGCTGGCACTGATGCTCAAATCGTTACAGGCACTGAACGTTGGCTAAAGCCGGAGATAAGTTCAGCCCAAATTTTTGCAAAGAATCTAAAGATGTTCCAAAAGGATAGGCTAAACTAGTTGGTGGTGGCGTGTTTGTTGCTGTTAGAAGTGGTTTATCTTGTTGCGAAATTGAAGTAGATAGTTCCTGTGAGTTAGTATGGGCAGAGGTAATTGTTGGCAACCAGATAATATAATAATTGGATCCTTTTATCAACCTCCCAATTCAGAAGATACAGTTGCTGAAAGGTTGAAAGGAAACCCGAGTTTGATTTCAAACATGTACCCAACTCATACAATTGTAGTTGGTGGTGACTATAATTTACCCTAGATATGTTGGCGAAAACACGTTTAATTCTGGAGCTACCGAAATTGTGCTAAACACATTCTCTGAAAATTAGTTCCAGCAGTTGGTTCATGAGCCCACCCCGTGAATAGTAAACGGTTGTGAAAACACGCTTGACCTCTTAGCAACAAATAAGCCTGAGTTAATAACAAGCATCAAAACCGATATAGAGATTAATGAAAACAGGGTTGCCGTAGCGAGACTGAATACCGTAACTGCCAAATCCTTCTAAAATAAATGAGAAATATACCTGTTCAAAAAAGCACATAAAAATTCACTTGATGCCTTCCTGAGAGACAATCTCCACTCCTTCCAAATTAACTATGTAAGTGTAGATCAGATGTGCCTTCAATTGAAAGAAATAGTATCGGCAGCAATTGAGATATTTATACCCAAATAAATTAACAAACGATGGAGCTGAACCCCCTTGGTACACAAAATGGGTCAGAACAGTATTAAAGGAACAACGAAACAACATGCCCAATTTAAACAGATGCAAAATCCCCGAGATTGGCGATCTTTTATAGAAGCTCGAAATTTAGTGCGGACTTCAATGCGAGATGCTTATAACAGTTTCCACAATGAAACTTTGTCTCGAAACCTGGAAAACAATCAATGCTTTTTCTGCGCAATAGCAAAGGAGATATACTACTGAAGACAGTGCTGCCAAAGCAGAGTTACTAAACACAGCCTTCCAAAATGTCTTCACAAATGAAGACAAAGTAAATATTCCAGAATTCGAATCTAGAACAGCTTCCAACATGAGTAACATAGAAGTAAATATCCTCTAAGTAGTGAAGCACCTTAAACCACTTAATAAAAGCAAGCCTTATGGTCCAGACTGTGTACCAATTAGTTTCCTTTCAGAGTATGCTGATGCAATAGCTCCATACTTAGCAATCATTAATACCATTCCCTTCACGAAAGATCTGTACCCAAAGACTGGAAAGTTGCACAGGTCACACCAATATTCAATAAAGGTAGTAGGAGTAATCCACTTAATCACACGCCAATGTCATTAATGTCGAATTGCAGCTACTTTGGAACATGCATTGTGTTCGAACATTATGAATTACCTCGAAAAAAACGGTCTATTGACACACGGTCAACATGGGTTTAGAAAACATCATTCTTGTGAAACACAACTAGCTCTTTATTCGCATGAAGTGTTGAGTGCTACAAGGGATCTCAGATCGATTCTGTATTTCTGGATTTACACAAGGCTTTTGACGCTGTACACACAAGCGGCTTCTAGTGAAATTGCATACTTATGAAATATTGTCTCAGTTATGTGACTGGAATCATGTTTTCCTGTCATGGAGATCACAGTTTGTAGTAACTGACAGAAAGTCTTTGAATATAACAGAAATGATTTCTGTCTTTATAAAAGGTAGTGTTATAGGTATACAAAATTCCAATAACTCCGAATCCGAAAATATTTTGTTGACACCGACCTACATAGGGAGAAACGATCACCACAATAAAATAAGGGAAATAAAAGCTTGTACAGAAATATATAGGTGTTCGTTCTTCCCGCACGCTATACGAGATTGGAATAAGGGAGAATTGTGAAGGTGGTTCAATGCACCCTCTGCCAGGAACTTAAATGTGATTTGCAGAGTATCCACGTAGATGTCGATGTAGATATACTATCTGACTTTCAAAAAATCATCATCCATACATTTCTGAAGACTGCAAGAGCCGATAAGTGTGAGAATTATTGCACAGTTAGCTTAGCAGCTCATGCATCCAAAAATTTGTTGATAAGAATATACAGAAGAATGCAAAAGAAAATTGAGGATGTGTTAGATGATAATCAGTTTGGCTTTAGGAACAGTAAGAGCAATGACATTGCAGTTGATACCGGAAACAAGACTAAATAAAAATTAATACACGTTCATAGGACTTTTTAACCTGGAATAAATTTTTAGCGGAGTCAAATGGTTCAAGAAGTTCGAAATTCTGAGAAAAATAGGGGTAAGCTATGGGGAAATACGGGTAATATACAATATGCACACAAGCAAAGAGGGAATAATAAGAATGTAAGACCTAAGACGAAATGCTCGGATTAAAATGGTGTAAGACAAGGATGTAGTCTATACATGTGGGGGGGGGGGGGGGGGGGGGCGGGTTAAAAGTGGTATTAAAATTCAAGGTGAAAGGATATCAATGATAAGATTCACTCATGACATTGCTGTCCTAAGTGAAAGTGAAGAAGAATTACAGGATCTGTTGAATGGAATGAACAGTCTAATGAGTACAGAATGCGAATGCAGTGTAAATTGAAGAACAACGAAAGTAATGAGAATTAACAGAAATAAGAACAGAGAGAATTAACAATGGGATTGGTGATCACGAAGTAGATGAAGTTAAGGAATTCTGGTAGTTAGGCAGCAAAATAACCCACAATGGATCATCCCAACCTATGGTGTAATTTTGGATGCTTTATTTGTTCGTCCATCGGAAAGTACAGGTACACACAGACTTTCTGCTTTTATGATATTTTATTCGTTACACTTATACCCCACCACTCCTGTGTAACAAACAATGCAATCTACCAAAACCTATGCAAGTTATGCAGAAAATAACCACAAAACAGTTGAAATCACCCCGTTTGACAGCATTCTACAAGTTTACAAAAAATTCATCTCTAGAAATATTAATTAAACCGTAATAAAACTGATGCCTTTGACACACGGCTAAAAGAAGAGATTCGGATCTGTAGATATGCGACATGCAACTTACTCATCAACATCACTGTCGACCTCTGTAGCAGGAATGTTGTTGGTTGGGTGTGCACAACCTCTGAAATGCAAGGAATAATGGGAGTTGTAATTAATTGAAAATCTATATATATATAAGATTCAATCTGAAAAATCAAGACACACTGAAATTTGTTTAACATCAGCACTGGTTAGTACTGCCCACAGCATTACAAATTCATACCATGCTGTTTGCAAGAAACACTACTCACCAAAAGTTCCAGTTTTGGCTAAGAAAGGAGGCACATTAGATAACAATCAGAGTATAATGAAACCACTCTTCAATTCTTAGGTTGTGCTAATCTCTCTCTTTCTATTTCAGTGAAACTTCTAAAGTATGACTCATTGCCTCGAAAGTTAAGATTTAGTGGCTGTTTTACGACACAAGTCTAAGTAATTCTTAACAGTTTCATCATTATTCGTATTTTATAAATAATATTATCAAACTTTCCAAATGGCATCTACAACAGACAGTCAGGAAAATAAGGCAATGGTAGATTTGTGAAAGGAAATCTGAAGCAATAGACAATCCCACCGAAAATGGGCCTAATCTTAATTCCAAGCCAGAAGCGTACTCATATGTATACAAAAGCTGATATGGGCAAGATGGGTATTTAAATATAAAAGCTTGTGAAAATGTCAGGCAAGTATATAATAAAATTACTTAAGTTATTTTTTATATTGACCTAAGAAAACAGTTTTCAATCACACTGTACATTACCAGAAATAAATTAGATGATGCAATGGGGGAAAAGTGTGTGCCCTCGAGATGACAGGGGAAAATGTTTGTCCCATATACAGTGTTTGACCCCATAAATAGTAATAAAAAACGAATATTTGCTAAAATTATTTTTTGTAGAAAGGTTTAATAACTCCAATAATCATCAAGAAAATTAATTTTTGGCATGATACAATTTTTTAGAAAACAACAACATTTGTGCCTTCTGGTAACCATCACTCTGAACAGTGGGCTGGCTCATACTTCCTCATGAGTTGAAACCGGAGAAGGTAGTGATGTTGGACACTGGCATCTGAGGCAAAGGGAACTGTGGCTGTTCCTTCACATTTCCACTTCACAATCACATAACCAACAGTTGACTTGGGCAGCTTTAGAAGGTTTCAAATGTCCCTGATGAATTTGTTCCTCACGTGCCATCCAATAACTAGTCCATGTTCAAAGTCACTGAGCTGTACTGACCAACTCATTCTGCTGTTACTGCTCTATTCTTACTGACAACACAATACTCCCCACTTTGTTTTATATTGGCAGACCCACTTCTCAGGACATTTAATGGTCAGTTCTACATTACGTAGGGATGTCCAGATATTTTTGTACAGATAATAAATTTTGCTAATGGGTTCTACCATATTGGAATCTACAATATCAGCATTAATGGAAATTCTGAACACTGAAGGTTTGTAACACATAATCATAGACAATGGGCACTGTGATGTAACAACACACATTCAACAGCATCTAATATCTCACCACAGCACTACTCTCTTACAGGGAAGGTCCTTTGCACCATGGAAGAATGCAGACATGGTAAAAAAATGCAAGATAAGGATACGATTATATCCAAATCATACAGACTGAATGTTCTTGGTAAGACATTCAAAACATTGTACACAAAAGACTACAAACATAGACTGGTGCATGAACTGAGCAGATTTATGAGAGGTACAAAAATTGAAACGTAACAAATAAGGTGATGTCACTTGGAACAGGCATTCATTTTACTTACACTCTAGTGAGCCCTCAGCAATATAGATTTTTGAGCAATATGACAACTGAAGACCTAATTGATAAGGTGATGTCACTTAGAACAGACAATTTTATTTACACTCTAGTAAGGATGATAGATATATTACCAGCCTTTTGACAACTTATTGTGGCCATCTTTCTTTCATCACCTTAGGGAGTTGGAGTGTTGTAAGGAATTGTACAGTATACTGAGAGCCTATCGTATTTAGAGACAAGTCTTTAATGTTCTCAGGGCAAGAAATGAATATCATTTAAAAAAGCTGTCAGCGTACCAATGGAGTTCATAATACAAAAGCTACATGGCGGCAGTAACATACGTTGACTGGTAGTATTTACAGATAATGTGTTGTTTGTCATAAGCAAAGATCTGAGAAGAATTATAGATGATAAGTGTAATGCTGCACTCCATGCACCAGAACCCCACAAAAATAGATACTTCCTGCTGAAAAGGAATCTACTAAGAAATTGTACAATAAAATTGCACAATGTAATGATTAGAAAAAAGTGCAGCAATGAGGTATCTAAAGCTATCCTAGATAACTGTCAGAATTTCAGACACCACAGAGAGGAGGCATGCAGGAAATATACAAATGTGATGCACAAAAATTATAAACATCAAATACAGAAAATTTTAACTTCTCTTGAAAATAATCAAAGCATACCATAGATTTGTATTACCACCTGTTGTGGGATATGGTGCGAGCACGCAGGATTACAACTTGTGAAGCCAGTTTCAGTATTTGAAAGAGTGCAACGAGGTGATTTATAGAGATTTGCAAGTGAGTGCTGTACAATTCCAAATGATTCCTTATTGTTAATCCTAGAAATATTCTCATTGGACTTTGACATTAGGAGCCCTGTCTAAGTTAAAGAAAGACAATCAATTCAGAAGTACAAGGGATACTTGGAATAATGACAATATGAAGTAATTAATCTGTGGTAAAATGAATGGGACTCTTCAGATACAGGTGCAGGAGAATATATGATATGGGAGACACTAACAATGTGATTTCTTCACCCATCGAGAAGACTGACATATTACCTGCACAGTCATGGCTGGTATCTGCATAAAATCAGAAGATAGACATATGATAGTTGCCCTACAACATTGAGGACACTTCGGGACACATTTTGTAGGACTGTGCTCTACGAAGATGCTGTGGGTAATGGTTGTCACAGGTGAAGTATGCTTGGATCCCAAAGCAGCATTGAGGAAAATGTCAACCTTGCATCTTGGATAATAGAATACCTACGAAACCATCAAGGATTTCATGAACCATTCAGCCACATATCAGTATGCTGCGACCTGCGCTTATCAACATCTTTTGCAGATGGAAAGAAGGTAACTGAGGCGACAATCACTGAATGAAACAATCTTAAAGACAGTCCACTGCACTAGTGCAAGTAGTTATGTAAATGTGGGTCCCAAGAAGTTACAGTGAATCATGGAGCCGACTGCTATGGTGGAAGACATGTCACCCTACACCCAAGGAATTCAGCAGACACTGGCTGCTGTAGTTTTAAGGGCAGATCCAGTAGAAGAAACAATCTTCAGTGGTAGAGATGTATTAGTACCGCAATGAAACAATGACCCTAATGAATGAACAATAAGACAAGTTTACTGAAGTCATAGAAGCAGTAGTACTAACAGAAGTATTAAAAGTTGGTTAATCAGTTAAAGTGTCGATAGTAGTTTGATGGTGGTAGATAGTAGTTTTTTCTTTTCCTGTGTCTTTGTCGTACTATTAGGCTATTTTTCTTTGCAGTATTTGTAAGTACCATGTAGTAGCAATTTTATATACACTTTTAATTATACACATAAGTGGGTTGCATGCCTTATTTTAGTCTTTCAGATAGCAACACTGTAATTGTGAGAAATTAATAATTCCACAGCTGACTGCTACGCATACTGCTTCATCAGCTGCAATCAATCGCTTTGGTTGGCAACATATGCCAATGTTTGAATTGGATGAAGTAACTGGACCTCTGTCAGTACCCTCTGCTTTTTTTTCCATCCTCCAGTACTGAGCATTATCCATACTGTGCATCTAGACATTAAGCCCCCCCCCCTCCCCCCCAATTCTCTGCCATCCACCCTATGACAGCATCTCATCTTCACTGCTTCTGGGCCATCTGTTATGAATGGCACTGAAACTTCTCCACAACACTGATACCCAATTTGAGTCCTCCTGAACAACAATTTAAAATCCATGCCCAGACAGCTACAAAGCCCCAACAGAAAAGCTATCACTTCGAAAAATTATCCTGGGAAGACAATCGAATGGTCATAACTGGAAAGCACACATACCACCATTAGTACCTATATGGCTTACAGGAATGGTGTAAAAAAAACCGCATAAAGAACAATATCCTGTCTCCCTGATTTCAGGCAAATGTTGCACCCAAAATTTCTACACTTGAAAACTATGTTGACTGCTGCCGTCAACCATCTAACCAACTGTGCTATTGCAATAAACTAAAACCACTTGTGATTCCCCTTGTAGTGGCTCAGAACAAAAGACAATAAGCTGATTGCATCACCAGAAAAACATTTCTGTCTCATGTTGATGCAATTAAGAAAAAAATTACTTCATCACCACCATCAACACAAAATTTTTGTACAAGAATTAATTTTAGTGTGTCACAGTCTGACACAAAAATCTATGGTTTTTTTTTGATGCTTTATTAAGTAGCTGCACATGTAATAGGACACATGTTGCAGGAAATGTATAATGAGATATCTCTCCAATTTTCAGAAGGGAGAAACTGCTGAGATGTGGTTTACTTGAGGAAGTGTATTTCAAATTATCAGTACATTAGATCTACTGATAGGAAAAGATTTTAAAGTGATTTCACACATGACTTAGCAGGGATATAATCAGCAAAGAACAGTAATGGACAAAAACCAACCCTCATGGATCAAGGCTGCCGAAAATCAAACAGGTTCTTATAAATAACTGCAGAGGAATATGACACAAGCAACACCAGGAGCCAAGCATACTCCAAAACGTGTCCCACCAGTCAGTCTGTCATTAGCTGCTCAAACTGAATATTACATTTCACCATGGGTGAGTTACACTCAAAGATTATGTAGACTTGTTGAGACCTAGTGATTTTATGATACAGAAGTACTTTTCTAAGAATGATGCTGTCTTTCAAGATTATGAAGCCTCATTTTACACACCAAGTTATTTTCAGATATTCTTTGATGAAAGTGGGTGAAATCAAACATTTCTCCTGGTATGTTCCATCATCCAATATAAATGATATCAAGTGGCTGTAGCTAATTTAATAGCTGAGACTTGATTGCACATTTTCTCTCCCAGCACTACTGATGGGACATTCTGCTACACTGCAGGATGAACAGTTCACAATTTTTCTGGAAACTGAAAAAGGTGTTCATAAATTTAGAAAGAAAAGTATCGGTTGAATAATGACCAATATATCACTACAATACAAGCAACATGGAAAATATTTATTAGTCTGACACAAAATAACAAATACTATCTAATGAACAGAACCGCTCTTTACCAAATAAGCTAGAAATGGTCATCACTGAAGTTGATACAGGATTATGTAAGTTTTATCAAATTCTGAGATATGTGTAGCAGCTCTACATGAGGAATGGCAAGAGTAGTATTCACTGTTCTGTTGTGGCTGTTACAGTACCTGGGAATTATCTGAATATACCTGACCTTGCAGTTTTCACCAGTGTGAGAAATAAATCAATCTTGAAGGCCAGGAGATCTTACTGTCTTTGCTGACTGTTCTTTTAAAATCAGAAACCTAATGATCATGCAAGAAGGAGTGCCCAATGTTGCTGAAAATATAATTTTTCCTTTTCAATCATTTCATCCACAAAGAGATAAATTACATTTCAAACATACCAAAAACACTTTTTGGGCCAGTTTCACTTACTTTCCATTGAGTCATAATTGTGCAAGCGAATAGATAGGGTCCAATGCTACACTTATCATGTTCACTTTGCTGTTTAAATTGAGTAATCAATATACACATTTGCTAGTATGGCTTCAGAATTAGCACTCCACACCTTATCCTGTTAGTGTATACTAACAAAAGACTAGCACTTCATAATATCTATGGTCTTAAAAGATCAAAACCTGATACCTCTACATGCAATATCAATCATGAACAATGATCAAAATGGCAACCTTAAAAGAAAAATGAGCTTTTGATGGCACAAGGGTGTGGAAGATTGTTCACTGAAAATAGTGCATTTCTTCAACACTGAAAATAGTGCATTTCTTCAAGCAAAACTGAAATGGAGGAAGATTAGAGTGCAACGTACTGTCAACAGCATGATCATGCAAGATGGCAAAGCAGAAATGGAAAGATGTATACAATATAAAATGGTTTTCTGAAATATACTATCAATCTTTTAAGGGAAATAGGTCATGTTCTGAACAGTTGTCTGTGAGCCTTTCTTTCATTTACAGATTTGGCTCCTTCATTCTGCCAACAACTCTTTTCTAATTATCTGCTAACACCCACTAACAAAACAATAACATTTGTTGCATTGAAAAAGTCAAACTGGAACTACAGAGTAAACAAATTAAAATCGGTTCCTCCTCAAACATAATGCATCTGCAGTATCACCTCTATGTCAAGATAATGCATCTGCCGCATCATCTCTTTGTCTTCCTATACAAAAAAAAAGGAACTACTTTGTTTTTCAACTTGTATAAAATGAGTTATAATTCGTGAGCTTTAGACAGCTGTCACTGGCACTGGCATATTGAAACTACTGACTTCTTGGAACTGATTTGCGCCCTCCTTATATGCACAGAACAGCAAAGCTCAGAGTCTTATAGAGGTGGATCGAATTATGTGTGCATGTGAAGGGACATCAAGCAGAGTGCGGCAATTTCTACTTTCATCAGCTCTCTGCAGTGCCACATGATGCAAAAAGAGTACAAGGGCCCATACTGTATCCAAAACTGCCATTCCTGTCCCCTTATAACTACTGGGCATGTTCTTTGTTATTGCTTCATATCCAAAATTTGTAAACCTTGCCACCATGATATATGAAGGGTGCACCTCTAGCTATTATTGAAATTATTGTGCCATAATTGAAACACAGTTGCATTTCCAGTTACTGGAGCCCAATAAGTTGTCTGACTGCTCAAGATTATCTTTTTTTTCTGAACAGTATTTAGTGTTCATCCTGTGGACAATATTCTGGCAGAACCGACTCATACTCACATTTAAAGCAAACCACTTGTGATAGAGCAAATGGTTAGTTTCATGTAAATACTGCAAGAGTTACACAAAATACTGGCTACACTTGGCATAAGATGGCCAATGTATTCTTTCACAAGGGGGAACGTATTTCAAATCTTCAGAGAAAGCTGGAACAATCTCGATCCATATCAATGGAAAACCTGTAGTCCCTTGCCAGTTGAAATATCACGCTAAGGATGTAATATCACTCTGGCATCTTCCTCTGAGCCACAAAGCATTCATCACCAACTGTACTTCAAAGTGTTCACCATATCTTTCTTGGTGCAGCTGTTGTCCTTGAAATGTGTCCTATAAATGCTTGAATTCAGACTGGAGATGTTCACTGTGTGTTGCCTGACCCCTTTCCCTTAATATTAGCTGCACCTGACCATGAGGAATGTGAGGGGCACCTGGAAGTGTCTGTGCCTTATGGGGCAGCGTTGGAACAGTCTGGTGTAACTACTGAAGACAATGGGAGTGGCAGCTGTCAAAAGCAAGAATTATAACTTAACTGATCTGTTCGAAATCTGAAAAAATTTTACTCAGTTATGCCACTGAGAAAGGTTGTGAAAATACAAACACACTCAATAATTCCACAAAAAATAGAACTATAATGCTATTACTTAGTGTGTTATTAAAAGGATTGCACAAATGGTAGATGTTATACTTACTTAGGAACCGCAGCTGAACATGAAGGTGCTCAGTGGCAATGTATCTCTTAACACAAGCTGTATAGCTTATACAATAAATAGTAAGAAAGTAAGAAAACATGTGGCTCTATGTAAGAACATATGACACTCGATACATCAACTAATAGTGACGGTAAACAAGGTTCACATGGAGACTTTTAACATTTGGTTTAAAAATATGATAATTAAAAATCTATGATGAAGTAAAAACTGGATGAGTACATCATAACTGAGGAAAATATTGTGTTTCCTTTTTATGGTTTCAGATGAAAGACATGAGAGAAGAAAGAAAACAGATGATGAAAAGACAGAAACAAGAAATACTATTGTTTCAAATAATATCAGTAGTTGGAAGAACCACCTGATTTGAGCAAATAGTGATCAAATGATCACTGATGATATCACAGATGAGAGAAAGAATGCCCCTCGAGGATTACTGATAGTTTATATTTTACAGCACACACAAATCAGCCTGTGTGACACACAAAATGTTTTAAAGCAAATTTCAATACTTGCAGAGCATTCTTTCTCATATAAATTGAGAGTAGACTGATTTCCTCACTTAATACATTAATGGAAGACCAACAATAATTACATTACTTAAATATAAAATTATAAATAATTCTGGTTGCGTGGAAAATATTTACAAAGCCATCAAAAAGAAATGGCTACAACATCCACGAATATACTATAAACACACAATGGTAGAACATAAAAGGCAGTAAAAAATAAATGCTGCTGTTTACAAACGCTAACACAAACTGAACAGGTAAAAAGTTAAGGAAATATGCCAATATTCAGTCTTAAATACAATCACAGCTATGTTGCACATATTAATATGAATTCTAATGTTAAAACGAAAGAAAAAATATGCACAATACTCCAATGCTCTTAAGTTTTAGGCACCAAATTCAGTAACATCCCTAATACCACATTTTTGTGGAAGGTGATAGCTAATTATGATCAAATGTCAAATGAAGTTTCTTTGGGGTTGTCGATAAAATAACGAAAACATTACAAAACAAAAATTAATAATGTAAACACAATAAATATAACAACAAAAAAGGAAGGTTGAAGATGAAAACTGGCTACTCAGTTCAGATGTAACAATGAAAATATGAATGAACTTATGATTATTTAAAGATATTAATGCAATACTCCAATGTTAGTTGTGAAATGTTATCACAATCAGATCATATATGCCTTATGAATATATGAGACAGCTCCTATGTTCTTTAATGCTCTTATGTAAAATGTAAATATAGCACCAAGTTGCATTTCAATGCACTAACTCACCACAGAAAATTATTAAAACAATTTTCACAGCCAGTAAACAAATGCAACAAAATAAATATTTTTTTTACAATTACAAAAATTTGTACTATTGAACAAGGTTGTCAAAATTTTTTTTTGACAACAAGGCACTTTTAAAAATATACATGATGGCTATCTCTGTTGGATTAAATCAACACTGATTGCACCTCCATATAATATAATGAACTGAGGTGAATCAGATAACAGCCATTCAAGTTTAAAATGAGTTTTTACAACTACTTTCCAAGTTTTATAGGATACACAAAGTAAATATGAATTCCATAAAACAATACCTTAAATGACTAAAGTATTTTCCATTGTTTTACTGCAACTTACTGAGTTCAAATGTTTTCCAGTGCATTTGACAAGCAGGCTATGTATTTTGAGCTTTTAGTCTTAATAAACAGTCTGTACTTCCACCAAACAATCCATGTTTAAGTTACTTTTTTAAAACAAAATTGTCAGTGACAGGACTTCCATTTCTGCAATCACCAGCAAAGCAGTACCTACTCCCTACATCTGCTCAGTGATGCTTATGAACTGTACACCTCCTCAAAATAAGCTTATTGTTTCACTTCTGTACATCTCTTCACAACTGTTGATTCTTTTTACCACTGAAGTAGTTCAGGAGTTACAATTACAACACAGCTACAAAGTCAACAAAGGACACCGCTGTTTGTGGAAAATACTTTATAAATTATATACATGAAATCAGTATCACCTATCTCCAGTCAACTGGTGTCACTTTACAGCAGATTTTCCATGTAGGTTTTATACTATGCCATTAATACAATGCAACATGTAGATTGCTGCTGTCACCTGAATGTAGCATTATCTTTGAAAACTGGGGATTCTGTTCACAGTTTTTTCTTTGGTCATAAAAAAATTTGTTTTACCAGAACTGCTGCATTTTGCTTTCATTATTAGTGTTACATCAGTGCACACATAGCCTGACTATTCTGTGTGCTTTTGAAACACATTGTCCTTATTCAAAGTTATTGATATGTTTCATTCAGCATGTGCGGAAATTACTTTATTGTCGAAGTAATTCTAGAGGTCTTTGGAGTGTACATTTAGTTTCTTCTGTAACAAAGGAAGGCAGTAGTTACTTGTTATTTTACAAGCAATAAATTTTTATTATTCAAGTTACATCATCTTATTTTCCGAGATCTTTATCTTCCTTCATCCTTACACAAGGTACATTTCCCTTAACATGATTTTGAGTCACCTATCATTCCACATGTCACCTATCACTAATTTTCTCTTTCCTCATGTGGTTCTGAAAATTAAGTATACTATTAACTATTTTTGTATGTTAAATTTGTTTTTGGATGGGATCTGCCTTGAGCAAAACACATTTTTTCTCAACTTGCAACTGAATCAGCAGAGTTTTATTTTCTTCTGATTAAACAACAGGGAAAATGCTCTTTACTACTTGTGTGCGGGTGTGTGTTCATAACTGGAGAAGTATCAGCCCAAGTAGTGTACAAGTCAGTTGCCACAAAGACATATCAATGTGTATGTGTGGAAAAAAAGTATGGTATAGAAAAAGACCTATGGTCAATGAAGACACAATTACGTAACCTAATGTTGCTAGTGAAGGAGGACATGCAACTGATGCCTGTGATTTTCAAACAGCTGTATGTTGGTTACGGTTAAGGAGAGGGAAAACATTTTATTTATTTATTTTTTCCTTCCAGAACACTGATACAATCACCCCACAAAGAAAGTTCCTTTCCTCCTCACTCAACCTGAATATAAAAAGTCTTGTCAGTTTTCAAAGTTGCAAATACTATCTTAAAAACTCTCATTTATACAAGTACATCCAGTAAAAAGCATTTATCCAGTTGTTTAATAGAAAGAAAATACGAGCCCACTGATGATGCTGAAACTTCAGCAATACATGTCTGGATAGTAGAAGAAGGCAAAAAATTTGTTTCGCCCACTTGGATCCCGCCCAAAAGCAAATGTATCTCTATGCAGGCAAGGACAGCAGAGCTTCAACCTCAAGATGAATATTTTCTACACTTAAAAATAAATGGAATCATTATAATGTATTAGATTGCTTTAACTTTGTGAAGTATCTGTGAATATGAGTTCACCAGTCTTGCATTAGTAAACAAATGTCACAACTACAGCTCCTGAATGAGGAGAATAAATTTTCTTACTGCAAGCAGAGAAGTAACAACACTTTGCATCTACACATAGAGCTTACATTTGTGGACTTTGACAAAATAACCTTCTTAAAAATTAAACCAATATTCATTTAATTAAGCAAACATTACACATAAATAGAAATGTTGCTTATTTGGCAGACACATTACACTGATCATACTGGAACATTGCACAGTGCTGTTTTGAGTGTCTTCACATCAACATGGCAATGTGGAATTATTCTCCTTGTATTAGTTTTGATACTGATTTCATGTTCAGATTCCTAGCATTGACTGAATGCATGCACCTGGTCACAGATCACTCATTAAGTGCCGAGATTTCGAATTTTGAAAAATATGTTACATTTTTTAGCAAAAACGTTGAAGGTACATAACATGCAGTATCTATCCACCATATTTTCAATACAATAATGAGTCCACTTAAGAGTTAATAAAGCAGTGATATAAAAATTTAAATTATACTGAGAAAGGATGTGCAATTTCCACAAAATGAAATACTTTAGTCCCAAGGTGCATCTCAACTATGTGTCTGATTTCAGTTTCAATTTATCATTGTACACAGTATCAATATGATCCACATTTTGCTTCATGCTTCCATTTCAGAAATAAAAATGGTGAGGCAAGGGCAAAAAACACTTGTTACTGCCTCAAAAAGCTGTACCTTTCAAAGAAAAGTATTTATTAATACTTTTGTCACTAAATATACTTTGGAAATGTGATTTGGCTGTATATTCAACTAATAGATAGTTTTGCTGAAAAAAATCTGGAAATCAGAATGAAAATCCAGGAAAGTTTGTTCCATTTTAATGTTTTCAGCATACTTGGATCACTGTTTCTTTTCTTTATTTTGTTGTAATTTTACATTCTCTAATTATTCCTGTACAGTCCACTCCAGTACAGTCTGTGAATATGTATCATCTTTGCAACTAAAATTTATAATTTTCCATTAACAAACAAATACACAGACTTAAAATCATCTATGCTGGAATATGTATGTGGACTCATGACATTCTAAGCAGTAAATATTTTTATCACACAAGTCCATATTTATGCCCAAGAAATCAGAGTCACTACATCTTCAAATCAGCAACAAAAGGCAAAATGCAGACTTGGGTACTCAATTACTCAACTCAAACACAATATATAATGCTACATTCTGCAAGTATGTGGAATGCATCAGTTTAATAAAACCTCTACACTTACTCAAACATGAGTGTTTAGAGGATGGGTATTTAAGGCTGATTACACACACAGAGGGGAATAAGTGCAGTTAAAAACAGATACAAAATACAACCGCTCTGGATGAAACACATTGCTGAACCCTGATTAATAACTAAAACAGAAGAACCAGGTATCAGCGGTAAGTTCTTTGAAATTATGTTTTAAAGTAGCCTTTTTGGTATTTTATATAGATGGACAAATAATCATATACCTTTTTATTAATATAATTAACCATTATACGCAAAACACACATTCAGTGAGATGTGTTATAGATGACTGTTTCTGACACTCAGCTTTATGAGAGAACTGCAGACCAAACAAGACAGAATATGGAAAGAAAACCAAATTACACTGATACAACCAATCACTGGTTTACTGTTTGCGGTTTCACAAATATTAAAAACTATCTTTTGAACTATATTTAATAGAAACCTTAAGTAAATTACTTACTGAAGCTACTGTCCCAAACTCCAGTGTAATTCCAGTTATTACAGCCATAATTCACAAAGTTTTGTGTGGACTGGTAATAAAATATTCATATTTTTAAAACAATGACTAAATGGTGAAAATACACATTACATCTTACTGGAGCTAGGTGATACACTGGTAAAAACATTGTGTGTGTATAAACATGAATTTTGTCAAAATATTGAAGACTGCCAATCACAGCTGGCTCCATAATATTGCTTTTGTGTTCCATTGTATGTACTTAGTGATCAGTTGCTAAAGCAGAATAATCTTCTAAAAAAAAACAAAAAATGTATTTCTGTCTTTTTTAAAAATAAATAACAGCACAGTCTGTGAATTAAAATGATGGTGGAAGTACAGCAATATTTCTGAAAAATCAGTTTATAAGGGTCATTATAAGTTGAGACAAAAAATGTAGAGGTGCCAAAATACTATCCCTCCAAAGGAGGGAGGGGGAAAAAATACTGTAAAATACTGCAGCAGAACCTGCTTGCCAGTGAACAGATCTATTGTGGTAATATTTTCAGTATTCTATGAAACTATTGTGAAACATCATAAAAATGTATACCTGCACTTGAAGTTTACTTGCATATTGGATGCCTGGTGCCAGTTGAGTTGATGGACTCGAATTTCCTCGCTATTCAAGAAGCCAGTTTTCTGAGAACTATTTGTTGAAAATTTGTATCTTCTGGAAGTAAACTTTCAAAGTGAGTTAACTACCCCACAATTTCAATCTATCTAAAGTCTAAGGGTAGTAATGCTAAATCACAACAATATATACATACACAAACTTCAGAGTTGTGTGTCTTTCACAATCCTTTTGAACACTGTAGAATATATCTTCCTTCAAAAATATTCCACTGCTTTTAAAAATATACTCTTCTAATTGACTGTCAGATTATGATTCACCATTCATGCTGATTAACTGCTTGCAACATGCACATTGCAAACGATATTCACTGTGCAAAAATTGATAGATTTCATTTTGAGGAACTTACTAAAGTAATATAAAAAAGTTTTCATTCAGAAACAGATCTTTCTGTTAATTACTTATTTTTACAAAGTCATACATGCTTCTTGAATGAAGCATTGTATAATAGTTGTATTAAAGAAACTATTTTATGGTGCTTGAGAACAAGTCATGCAACTTATCCATAAAGAAGTTGACAATGTCTGCATTCCTGTATCTTCATGGCAACCAGTACAAAAAGAGGAGATAAAAATCATCCTAATTTGATGAAATAATTCACAAACTAAACAAAACCAGTTTCATTTCTTTGTTGTAGCACAATATTTTCCAGCTTAGCTATGGAACTGCCACAGGCAGCAAAAAATTAGTAACATCTTCAGTCTTCTAAAATTTTGTCGGTTTCAAGACCACTGCGTCTTCTTCAAGTTCACATGAACACACACATTGTTACAAATGTCACAACTTTCTTGGATAACTATGACAAAAATCTCTGAAGTCACAAATACTTCAAATTCAGTCTTTTTCTTGAGCTGCTGTGTTATGATGGTGAAGTATCTACTTCTTCAGTCTTGAATCAAAAATGTTTTTTAGCTGCTCACAGCAGCTAGACATTCATTACACAGCAACACCAAATTAATTAAGATATCTGTCCCAATGACAAACAGCACCAACAGTCAACTAATATTGTTTTTCTCATTCCTGCAGGGTATGCACAGCAAATAAATGTACTTATGTAAGTTAATAGGCTAAAACCTTGTGTGTATCTGGCATGACACTGCCAAACGGAGTAAATGTCAGAAGACTATTCCAACTGTAAACACCACTGCTATGTTAATGGAAGCAGCTATCTGTGATTCCTGGTTTCAACATTAACGTTTTTCTGATTGTAAGTAATGTACTAAACTGTTGTAAAATATTTAGTGCTTATGTTTAGTACACAGGCACTACACTAAAAAGAAAAGAAATTAAACTGCATACTCCAGAGAGGCCTATACATGATTATTTACAGAATAAATAATGAGACAAAATATGGTCTTGTCATACGGTACGACTCCTTGATATTGGTGTTCTTAAATAAGCTGCAACGGTTGGTGATGCATATTAAGCAGCTGAAAGAATTTTTAACAATAAATTGTGAGGAGGTTTTTCCATATTCCTGTATTGCAGGAATTGTGTGTGTGTGTGTGTGTGTGTGTGTGTGTGTGTGTGTGTGTGGTGGGGGTGGGCGTCATGTGTGCTTGAAAACCAAAGAGAAAAAGAGACAGGGACAGGGACAGAGAGAGAGAGAGAGAACACACATTTTATTTTCAGTGCTCCCAGTGATATCTCCTTTGTAAAGGCTGAAATACAAAGATAGCTGCTTCACGAATCACGAACGAAGACTTATAACAATCTCTCCTTTCAATTTCAGTGACGTAAGTCATTACTCAGACTCTTTTTTCAGTAAGAAAATGCTGTGCAAGCCTGCAAGGAAAGAGTATAATTCCTCCACAATAATTCGGTGTCGTTTAAGGCACTAGTGACACCTGTATGAGTGAGAGGTCAACAATTTTACGCTGATAACGATCGATGAACATTCCCGCTGAAGATGGGTTAGCAAAAGTGATGACTGCACGTCGATGCTGTGGCTGCATCTGCACTTTCTGTAAACAAAGAATGTATGACATTATACAGCAACAGGTGCTACACAAAGAAAGAAACTAACAAGCACAAGCGTGTGTGCGTGCGCGCGCACACACACACAAAATACAAACATAGATACCTCAACTGTGCCAACACGCAGGCACATTCTGCGGAGTTTCATTTCATCAGTGTCAACGGAAAGGTTTTCTACTGCAACCGATTTAGATGTTCTTTGTTGGCCTGCTTCAACCTGATTCACTATAACTGTTCGATTTGGAGATGCAACTGCTTGCTGAAATGAGAGCAGGGATTGGACTGTTAGATGCATGTCACTGATATAAAAGAAAAAGATAATAATACAAAGAAACATGAATAAAATATTTTGCTTAACAGAAACAAGAAGCAGGAACATGAAAAGATGTTGAATTTCATTACTCCGGTGTAAAAACGTTTTCACCGAAATGAAAGGGCAAAATAAAGTGTGTGGAAGCATTAGAAGAGAGTAAACATTGTTCCAGTATATCAGTAAATAATAGAGGTAACACATGCAGAGACAATTGACTAGAAAGTATAGCCAATTTATAAGTAAACAGAAACAAAAAGGTCATCTGACAAAAAAAAAAAAAAAAAAAAAAAAAAAAAAGAAAAAAACCACAAGTAAAAAGCAAACAATGAAAAATCTAGGATGGAATAATGACAATATTATGAAAAGGATAGATTTCTACTCACCATATAGTGGAGATGTTACTCACAGATAGGCACAACAAAAAGACTGACAAACAAGTAACACACACACACACACACACACACACACACACACACTCACACACCAACACACGCATGGACACTGTCTCTGGCTGCTGAGGCCAGATAGCGACCAGCTGTGCCTGACGGGAAAAGCAATCTGAGTGGTGTGGATAAGGAGGAGAGTGGGATGGGGAGGTGAGGGACAGCAGGGTAGGCACCAACACCCTACTCTCTCTCTCTCTCTCTCTCTCTCTCTCCCCCTAATGCCCCAGCCTCCTCCTTACCCCCACCACCTGCTTGCCATTTGGCCTCAGCAGAGACAATGATTGTGTGTGTGTGTGTGTGTGTGTGTGTGTGTGTGTGTGTGTGTGTGTGTGTGGTCTAATTCAGAAGGACTTTTTGGCTGAAAATTTACTTTGGCTGTCCTTTTGTTGTGCCTATCTGTGATGCAATATCTGCACTATACGGTGAGCAGCAATCTATCCTTTTCATAATAATGTCAAGAAAAACAAGTCAAAATTATTTAGAACAAAATCCTCACTTTATTTCTCAAGACTGTCTCCATATATTCCTATACATCTGGTTCGTAAAGTTTCCAAGCTTTTTATTTGATCAGAAAAATATATTTTATGTCACACACTGTAAATAAATACAGATGGCCATGATCACTTCCTTGTTTGATGAAAATTTCTTCCTAGTAACACAAAATTTCATTTTAGCAATTATGAAGAAGCCATTCTGAGCTACATCTATAGAACAAAGTGGATGCAGAACCATTTAACTGCTCAAATAATGCACTTCAACTCCTGTTTCAAATTATCTAAGAATGAAGCATAGACATTTCTCCAGTAATCTAACCAAATAATACCTTGCCAATCTCAAGAAATAGTCGTCACCACTTTACAAGAAAACAAAATTGTCTGTGTCTTCTTTGACATAAACTCATCAGCCTAGTCTATTGTACTGAATGGGGTTTCACCTCTATGTGTTTGACAAGGGATCAAAGTTTCATTCACTTTCATGACTAGGTAAAAGAAGTCCTTAAAACTGTAACTAACTATAGCAAAACATTCTTCTGGACGTGTTTTTGGTCAAAAGTCGTCAGAAATCACTGCATCAATTACACACACTGCTCTTTCATACACAATTGGTCAGGCAGTATATTTTGTACTAGTTTAGTTGGCATGTTTATAGTGTCAAATACCCTAGGCATTTTCACTCAGCAGTCTTTCATTCTGCTAGAATGGATCTCAACTGTGGTGACTTCAACTGTGTGGCTGGTATGCATCCGCGGCCATATCTGAACTCAATCCATAAATAAACAAAAATATCTTTTTCTCTCCACATCCTCACAACAGGTGGATCCCTCTCGAAATGATGCCCGAGTGCCCTGTGTCTCCCTTATCATATTCCCACACAATCTATCTTACCTCCATAACTTATAGTTCTGAAAGCTATTATAGTTTTTCTACTTTTGTGTATGATTATGCAGTACACTGATTTTCATTTGCTGGTGGTAAGTAGTTGTAATTTTATAGTTTTCCGAAGTGAAGTTCGAAGTCATAATTTTATAGTTTTATGAAGTATAGTTTTCTTTTGATGCAATTAATGACGTATAGATAATGATAATGGAAATTCCTGGATGGGACAAAATGTAAAATAAAGAAAAGGCAACCACTCCCCTTTAGCAGACTGATGTGCAGTGCACAGACACACGTAACAGAACACTGCCTTAACCAGATTTTGAGCTCTGGTTCTGTTTCTGTCAGAAAGTACACACATTCACATACATAACCACACAGGCACCCAAATGCACAATACTGTGGCTGTGGTGATAATGTCCTTCCACCAAAAGAAGAACTAGAGCTTGAAAAGTAGTTAATAAAGTGTTCTGTTGTGTGTCTCTAGGTGCCACATATCAGTCTGCTAAATACATAACCACACAGGCACCCAAATGCACAATACTGTGGCTGCAGTGATAATGTCCTTCCACCAAAAGAAGAACTAGAGCTTGAAAAGTAGTTAATAATGTGTTCTGTTGTGTGTCTCTAGGTGCCACATATCAGTCTGCTAAAGGTGAGTGATTGTCTTTCCTTTATTTTACATATTAATGTGTAGAGGGGTGATTTGGTTTTAGCACAGATTATGGGCTGCCTGAGGGGTGATAGTGGCTGGAAGCTCCAGTCTCCTCCTCTAAAAGAAAAGGTATGTTACTGTGGACAGTGTTCCAGTTAACAGTTTCTCCCCAGTTCATGGTACCTGACAATGTCCGACGATACACATCCACATCAATACTCCACAAGCCACTGCACGCTGTGTGGCAGAGGGTACCCATGGTCATTTCCTTTCCTGTTCCACTCGTAAATAGAGCGAGGGAAAAATGACCAGTTTTGTCAAGATCTGCAAGTGAACTTGGAGGTTACACTTCTGCAGGTAGACTTATTTTCTTCTAAAGTAACTTCCCATGCTAACAGCAAAAAATAAACTGTCATAATCTGAAAATATGTGGCACAGAGAATTTGCATATCTCAGCTGAGCATGACTGGCATCCATTAAAGCTCAGTATATTACATCACGAAGAAGAGTCTTTTATGATCTTTTTGTGTTTACGGGATGTACTATTATTGAGAAAATATTGGTATGTTATAAAAGTGCTGCTCTGATAGCTTGATGAAGACCCGAGAAGGCTGTGTGTTCTACTAAGAAGGCACATCACTTCACCGTCACTATTAAGACTGGATTTGTTTCTAAGCCTCACCACTGGATTGTCAGTGAATTCACCGTAAATTTTAAATTTTGCAAGTGTCCAAAACGGTAGTATCATGCAAGTTTTTGTTTGTGTGTTGTGTATCCCACAAGGGCTGAAAATATGAAGTGGAATTCTTACAATGTTCCAATTCATAAAAAGGTGGCATGTTATTTTTTTGTTGAAAGAACTTTATTATTAATATAATAGAGGGAAACATTCCACGTGAGGAAAAATATATCTAAAAACAAAGATGATGTGACTTACCAAACGAAAGCGTTGGCAGGTCGATAGACACACAAACAAACACAAACATACACACAAAATTCAAGCTTTCGCAACAAACTGTTGCCTCATCAGGAAAGGGGGAAGGGAAAGATGAAAGGATGTGGGTTTTAAGGGAGAGGGTAAGGAGGCATTCCAATCCCGGGAGTGGAAAGACTTACCTTGGGGGAAAAAAGGACGGGTATACACTCGCGCACACACACACATATCCATCCACACATATACAGACACAAGCAGACATATTTAAGAGCCTCTTTCCTGATGAGGCAACAGTTTGTTGTGAAAACTTGAATTTTGTGTGTATGTTTGTGTTTGTTTGTGTGTCTATCGACCTGCCAGCACTTTCGTTTGGTAAGTCACATCACATCATCTTTGTTTTTAGATGAACTTTATTATTATGTTTACTTATGCTGCGCAACACAAAACTCTTTACATTGAGTGTGAATTCATGACAGGAAATTAAACAAAACACAAAATATCAGCCCATGAGTATCTCATTTTACATTGCTTTCCCACGACTGGAGGACAGCCGTTTAGCAAAGAAATTAATCTCAGAACAGCAGTAAAAGGTACCAGTATGGCAGAAGCGGAATATTGTTTTGCAACTTCATGAAGCTAAATGATTTAAAATGGAGGTTCTTTAACTACAGGGCAAAAATAGTGGTGCTCCTACAAAACATGAGGCAGTTCAGCTGCAGGGTTGTTGCCAACTTTACCTTTATAAATGATAATATGTGTATGAGAATGAACATATATCCTGAATATCAAACAATGGAAATTCTGTTAGGAATATCAACAATGTAGGAAAAGACGGACTGAAGATGACACATCAAGTCTGCAACTTGATGTGTCTTCTTTCATGTTCATATATCCTGAATATGTAGATGTCCATTGCCTCAAAAGTTATAGACTGTACACACAAAACCTATGAGGTAAGTTAGGTATGTGCTTAGAAAATGGATAGACATTTACTGCTTTCCACATATAATACAATAATTCTTCTTAACTATGTTTTCGGATGAACTTTTACTGTTGTATTAGTTACACTTGAATTTTGCTCACAAGTGAAGTTGACATATTGTATGATAACAGATGGCAAACATTAATAAATTTCAAGGCAGTTTAATACATAGCATTGTGCAATACCTCTTCTTTTTCGAATTCAGGATGGTCTATCTAGATCGCAGTGCCCTCATTTTTGTCTGTGAGGGGATGCACACGGTGGAATGGCTCAAGGACAAGGTGCCCATGATATCCCAATGGGAAGATGCGAAGCTGCTGGTTAAGACAGTAGCGAAGCTTCTTAAGACCGCAAAGATATCAATACCGGTACCATAGATCCTTAAGGAAGTCTCTCCTAAAACTCTGTTCGAGAAAATAAGATTCTATTGGAGAGTGATCAACCAGAAGGTTTCACCAGAAGGATGAACCCTGGTAGTGGAGGTCGGAGAGAAGTCCCTGAAGGTGATGAGGGAGCAGGACCTGAAATTGTTTTTAGGGTTCTCGCAGGCCACCGTCAGGGTTCTCAAAGACAGCAGCAAGATGGAGACTCGAAGTGCTGCAGATTAATCTGCAGCACAGTAAAGGAACCTCTGCTGCCCTGAGTCGCTTCCTGGGTAGGCAGGAAGTGGATGTGGCCCTGATACAAGAACCCTATTTATATAAAATGGGTGTATCGGGCCTCGATGGCACTGGAGGTAAGCTGATTTATGCTAGAAATCTAAGAAACTCCAAAACATGCATCTATGTAAGCAATGGAATTTCTTTCATGCCAATGATGGATTTCTGCTCAAGGGACCTAGTGAACATTAAAATGCAGCGATGTGAGGAAGGTATCACGAGGGAAATTATTTTGGCCTCAGCATACCTTCCTTAAGAAGACAGTTCTCTTCCACCTCTGGAAGTGAGGAGACTGGTAGAGGGTTGCCATCGCCAAGGTAACCAACTGCTGGTGGGATGCGACGCCAATGGCCACAACCTAGTGTGGGGCAGCAAGGACACCAACAGCAGAGGTAAGTACCTTCTTGAATTTCTTTTAGCTAACAACTTGGAGGTCCTGAACAGGGGCAATGAACCTACATTCAGGAATAACAGAAGGGAAGAAGTAATTAATGTAACTTTTGGTTCCATGATGACAGGCAGCTATGTCAAACAATGGCATGTGGTGTTAGAGCCATCCTCATCGGACTACATGTACATAAAATTCAAGGTTGAAATGGGAATCAGACAGACAATGACCTATAGGAAACCCAGGAAAACAGACTGGGAGACATACAAGAGGGACCTTGACTTAGGCTTATCGGAAATTAAAACCTCAATAAGGAATTAAGTAGAGTCTGAAGAAGTAGCAGAGGCTGTTACCTCTGTCATAGTAACCTCATATCAGGACAACTGCACAATCACCAAGAAGTACACAAATATGGTTGGTTGTTTTGGGGAAGGAGACCAGACAGCGAGGTCATCGGTTTCATCAGATTAGGGAAGGACGGGGAAGGAAGTCGGCCATGCCCTTTGAAAGGAACCGTCCCGGCATTTGCCTGGAGCGATTTAGGGAAATCACGGAAAACCTAAAGCAGGATGGCCGGATGCAGGATTGAACCGACGTCCTCCCGAATGTGAGTCCAGTGCCTAACCACTGCACCACCTCGCTCGGTAAGTACACAAATAGGAATGTGCGTTGGTGGAATAACAACTTGGAAATTCAAAGGAAACAGGTACGAAGACTGTTTAACATTGAGAGACAAAGGTCAATGGGCTAAATATCATGAGGCCCTTGTCAACTACAACCTTGCAATCAGACAAGCAAAGAAGACATCCTGGGAGGCATTCTGTGAGGAAGTGGAGAGCACGGCTGCTCAAGCCAGACTTCACAGAATCCTCACAGAGTACCAATCAATCCAGAAGGTACGTTGAGGAAGGAGGATGGGGAATATACAAAGACAGCACATGAGACACTGGAACCGTTCCTCAAAACTCACTTTTCTCAATATGCTCTGCCAGATAACACAAACCAGTATGTGATCCCAGAGGGACAACGGTTCTCAGGCACTCGAAGAGAGTACTGGGAATCAGTCAAGGAGTGTGTGGACTTTAATAAAATCCAATGGGCGATTGGAACATTCCAACCGCTCAAGTCACCTGGCCCAGATGGAATTTTTCCAGCTCTCCTGCAACAGACAAGAGAGAATCTCATAAGAGTCCTATGCAGGTTATTCAGGGTTAGCCTAGCAGTATGAATCATTCCCAATGCTTGGGGGGCAGTGAAGGTTGTCTTCATTCCAAAGCCAGGGAGAAAGAATTGATCATACCAAGGCTAAGGATACGAGACCAATCAGTTTGTCCTCCTCCATTTTCAAAACACTGGAAAAACTGGTTTTGTATATGTTGGGGAGAGGAGGCTAATTAGGGCACCCCTACATTCAAATCAACATGCATATCAACCAGGTAAATCATGTGAGACAGCTCTCCAACAACTCGAAGAGAGGGTGGAGAAAGCACTTCACTTACACAAGAAATAGCCCTCTGCATCTTCCTGGATATTGAGGGGGGGCTCCAAAATAACATGACCTTTGATTCCATGGTAAGGGCAGCAGAGATGCATGACCTAGGGACCAGGGCCATGCTTAGTGGAAGGAAGGTAGAGGCTACCACGATGAACGAAAAGATGGTAATTAATACTACTAGAGGCTGCCCACAAGGAGGAGTTCTGTCCCCTTTATTGTGGAATCTAGTGGTGAAGGAACTCATTGAGGAACTAAATTCCAGACAGTGCTTCTGACAAGGATACGCAGATGACCTTGTCATAGTAATACTTGGCAAATTTACTGACACAGCTAGAAATATGGCGCAACGAGGATTGGACATTGTGCAAAATTGGTGCATTGAACAGTATCTGAGGTTGAATCCTAAGAAGACTGTTGTGGTGCCATTTACAAAGAAGCATATCCAACCTCAAGTTGGAATCTAAAGCTCTTCAATGAAACTCTACTTGTGAAGGGGATAGTGAAATATCTAGAGGTAACCTTAGAATAGAAGCTAACATGGACCCCTCATATTAAGAATATCTGCTCCAAGGCAAAAACTACTCTAGTGAGTACCAGAAGAGCTTGTGGTTAAAACTGGAGCCTAAACCCCAGAGGTATGCAATGGATATACACCACAGTGGTTAGACCTAGGATTTACTATGGAGCAGGAGTGTGGTGGAAGAAGGTAGAACAGTGGGTTGCAGCTAAGGAGCTTGCTAAGGTGCAGAGACTGGCCTGCTTAGCCGTAACAGGCGGAATTAGCAGCACACCAACCGCTGGGTTGGAAGCCATGCTGGACATGCCTCCACTACACCTTTGGGTCAAGATGGAAGCAGCAACTGGGGCATACAGACTTAAAACTGGCAAAAACTGGAACTGATCGGGATATCCAGAATCACACACTAACATAGTGGGGAAATGCCTGCCAACTATATAATAACTCCCAACTACTTCAACAAGCCTTACAATATAATAACCGGAAGCAGGGAGCAGTGGGAAAAATCAGTTCGACACCGTACAGGGGACATTGTTTGGTTCATTGATGGGTCGAAATCAGACTAAGACATAGGGGCAGGGGTGTATGGGGTTCAGCCAAGACTGGAGGGCGTCATCTCTCTAGGAAAACTGGCCTCTGTATTCCAAGCTGAAATTACTGCAATCAGGGCATGTGTGGAGGAAAATATGCATAGGTGCTACAATGACCGTAGCATTTACATCTATTCAGACAACCAGGCAGTCCTGAAATCACTGGCAGCTCCTTCAACAAGATCTAAAATTGTTGCAGAATGCCACAGGACTCTGGTGGAGCAAGGGGGAAGCAATAGGGTAAACCTAGTGTGGGTCCCTGGCCACTCAGAGATCTGTGGCAATGAACAAGCAGACAGATTGGCCAGGATGGGGGCAATGACTCCATTTGTTGGATCGCAACCTATCCCGACAATCAGCAAGGCTATGATCAAACTGGAACTACAGAAATGGCTCAGGAAACAGCACGTAGAGTATTGGACCAAGGTCCATAAACAAAAACATGGCAAGGTAATGATGCCCAAGCCATGTTTTAAAAGAAGCTCTGTAATCCTGGGACTGAACAGGAAGAGAGATCAAACTCATGACTGGACTGACGACCAGCTGTGGGAAGTTCAAAAAAACACCTACACACAATGGGTATAATGGAAGAAGACCCTAAATGTAGGATCTGTGATGAGGTTGACGAAACTGCATCACACCTAATCTTCGAATGCATGGCATTGGAGAACAAAATATACAGAATCTTCGAGACAACTAAACCTGAAGAAATTGTGTCTAACAAAAAACTGGTAAAGGAACTCCTTGCACCATTTAAGGGCATTGGTTGGCTTTACTAGATATACAGGGAGTGATACCGCACAATGAACTCGGTTTCAGTGCGGGCAGTGGCGGGTTAGACCTAAGCTGTTTTAGCTTCCCTGTCAAAATCAAATAAAAAATGTTAAATATGCCTCCTTTGTGGGGCAGAGGGTTCAGACAATCTGCGTTGTCATTTCATGAATAACTAACCTGTCCTTGCAAGGTAGTACTCTTCTGAATAACCACTCTTTGCTGTTGTTGACCTGTGAGCAACTGAACACCAGTTCCGGATGATGCACCACGGAGGACCACTTTTCGTGCTTGTAGCTGTTGCTGGCCTACTACTGTGACTCTCTTTGGGTTCACCACTGTGGCGGTACCTGATGCCTGCTGGGATGGCGCCCTCACAATGCGTCCAGGTTGCATTCCTGGAGCGGATTTCGATGCTGCTGGTCCACCAATCTTGTAACACAAAATTATAAGAGTCATTTTTAGAAAAACAGGAAAATATAAATGGTTTTCAAGTTACAATCAACAGATTCCAGTTAATCACATCTCAACTGTTTTCAACAGTAGCTAAAAAAGAGACGTTGCCAAACTGGGCTCTTTTCAAATGATACGAGAACAGAACACTTGCAACACAGCTGGAGACTGTTGAACTGACTCTACAATTGATATAAAGTTCTTTAAAATTTCTATAAGGAACTTGTCGTGTCAATAATCACAAACAGCATTTTCTAACAATTTAAAGATAAATAATCATATAAAACTAACTAAGCAGCGTCTGATGCATTTGACTGGAAAGTATATTGCACAAAATTCTTGCTTACAGGTAGGAAAGCAAACTAAAGGTATATTAATCAAAGAAGGCAATACACCGATGGAAAAAATCCGAACATCAAGAAATAATTAATGTAGAGTAAATGAAATTTCAGGAAACATTTGTCTAGGTAACGTGCTTAAGTGATTAATGTTGTAAGATCACAGGTTAAAGTAAGTGCAATAAAAGCCATTGCAAATGTGAAATGCTGGTACATCAATAACCAGTGTAATTGCCAGCATGTCAAATGCTAGCATGCAAACATGCATGCATTGTGCCGTATACATGCTGGATGTCAGTTCGTGCCAAGGAGTTCCATGCCTGGTTGAGGTTGATTGCTGGCCCTCAACTGGTCTCCTCCTAACCAATACACAGCCATCACTGGCAATGAGGCACAAATGTCTTTCATCAGAAAGCACAATAGTTTTCCACTATGCCCTCTAATCAGCTCTCGCTTGACACCACTAAGTCAAAAATGACAATGGTTTGAGTTCACTGGAATGCATGATACAGGGTGTCTGGCTCAGAGCTGTCCTTGAAGTAACTGATTTGCAACAGTTCATTGTGTCACTGTGATGCCAACTGCTGCTCAAATTGCTCCTGCAGTCACAGTATGATGTGCCACAGCCAAACACAGAATATGATGGGCTTCCCTCTCCGTAGTGCCACGTGGCAGTCTGGAACTCGGGCTTCTTGCAACCGTACCTTCCCGTGATCACCACTGCCAGCAATCATTTACAGAGGCTACTTTCCCGCCAAGGCTTTCTGCAATAATGGGGAAGGAACATTCAGCTTCTCATAGCCCTATTACAAGATCTCTTTCAAACTCGGTGAGCTGCTGATAAGATATCGTCATCATCTTATAGGCATGCTTGACTATCAACAACTCACAATGTCCAATCTCAGAGGTAACTATAGCTCGCGCCATTATGACGGCGGCCGAGTTTAGTTTCGTTCTGTGCATCTGACGTCACAAAACACAGTCAGGCAATGAACAGAGAATGACGTTGCCAGAGCTCGACTGCAGTGCAGAGCACGGACGAGTGTCTTCAGTTTTAGAAACGTTCAGTCATAAATGAAGTAATTGAGCAAAAGCAATGTCTTGATAGCAGACTTTCTTTTATAGAAAGTTTGAAAAAAGCTTTCTTTATAACAACTGCTTCATATTCTATTAATTAATTAAACCAAACAAGCAATAAGCCTCCTAATTCAGGCGATAGCAAGGACAGGTGTTTGTATCATTTTCACTAACTGCTTTTTCCCAATAAAGAACAGCGGTAATTGTTTATTTCCTATTGTACTTCGACAAAACATGAGTAATTCATAGTCATACCAACAGTGTTATTCATGTTATCTGTTTTGTTTGTATATCTTCTCTTCCGCAGTCGCTGTTTTACTATTCATATTGAGATATATTCTTTTGCGACAGTATTAAAAGTATTATTTAGAGCAGAATTTTGGCTCGTACGTTGCCGAGCTACTTGATTGTCTGACGCAATTCTTTGCTTCGCTGCTTTGGCAACATCATCATATTCAATATCTTCGTCTGCTGATCTATGTTTTGGCAAGTATTTGCTGTCCATTGTGACAAACACAAATTGTTTGTGCACTGCGCCTTACTGACGATATATTTTAGTTTCTATGTTTTATTACATCCACAATTCAGTTATGTGTCCTCGCCAACTTTATTTTAATCAGAACTTTTTAGAAAAAAGCGAAATGACTCTGGTATAAATAAAACTTTTATTACAGTCGCGAAAGACGGAATATTTCTCAATATTACATACGACACCTCTCTGGTACTTAAATGAGATCTTGTTATACAGTAAATTTTATATGAAATTTAGGTATCTTGTCCACATTTCATTCTCAACACTGTGGCAACTAAAATCGACCATACGGAAAGTATACGCTATGGACTTTTACCTCTGCAAACTCTTCAAAATTTCATGCGATGATTTACTACATTGAATGCTGCACAATAACTGCACTGAACATCGAAACAAAATTAAGTCATTAATGGGGGGAAGGTATCAGTCAAGAAGATGTGTAAAAATCAAATTTTTGGGCCGAATAGTTTTTGTGAAATCGAATGATAAGTGCAAAGCAGTCGGAACACCACGTGTCTGCACAGTCGAGCAGTGCAGTGATGACAAAATCACGCACAGTGCAGAATGCGGGGGAAACGTCTCTGTAGCAGTGTAAGGGTTAATGCGGCTGCGGTGGCTTTACTTCATGAACTGCGCGCTCCCCCTACATGTAAGTTTGCGAACTATACTATACCGTGGCACTGCTTCTATTGGCGCTTGCGTCATTTGCAACTGGCAATGCAGCAATCTCCCGCGTCTGGGTGGGCATGCGCGAGCAGCCAAGATAAAAGAATTGAACTATAATGCTTAACGGTTACAGTGCTTATGTAAAGAAAGCCTGATTTGTATCTTCATAGTAGCACTACTAGTGTCACTCTTACACGACTGGTGTGAAATTCGAATAGCCTTCTTTTGGATGTAGAAATATGCCAACCAACTTTCGTTTATCTCAGTCTTCTTCTTGCTATTAATGCCAGACGTGGTTGACGACAGTGAAACCGCTGTCACATTTCAGCATTGTTTGAAATGATCGGTAAAGCTGCGCTACTCCCTTCAACGCCACCTAGGAAAAAAGCCTACACATGCAAGCTGAGTAGGCTTTGTTCCTAGGTGGTGTTGCTTCCTTTGCTAGTCAGCACAATACCCTTTGTTGCCTGTGCCATTACTGTTTTCGTAACTATTCTGCGCAGTGCAAGGTTTGGCTTATGTATCTCAATGCATCCTTATAGTGATGTCTATAATTATAGACTTTGTGAGGAAGACTTGACTGCAGTATGAAGTGGTTCCTGATTAGTGACAAACATTATCAACATGGTCTGTCAACTGATGGATGGGACAGGGATACTCTAAAGGCGAAAACGAGAAGTATGACGATAACTATTTATTGCTAGGCTTCACAAACACTACATTCAATGGTGAAGAATGTCTGCAGTGTGTAGTTTGTCTAACAATTTCAGCTGCTGATAGCATGAAACCTAACAAGAGACATTTTGAAACCAAACATCCTGAATTAACGGGAAGACCAAAAGATTTGTGTTTGTCAGGAAACTAAATGTTTTATTATCAACCCAAGAACTTTGCTAGAACAACGAATGATACGTCTAAGGCTCTTTTAGCCTCTTATCAGATTTCCCATAGAATTGCTAAACGCAAGAAACTACACAGGGTTGCAGAAACTCTGATTTTACCAGCAGCAATTCATATAGTTTCAACAATGTTTGGCGACTCATTTGCTCAACAGTTGAAAAGTGTTCCTGTCTCGAATGACACATTGCGTAGAAGAATTTCAGATATTTCTGATGATTTAGTTGAGCATTTAATCGATAAATTGTGCAACAACTATTTTGCACTTCAAGTGGACAAAGCAACTGACATTCATAAAGATGCTAATTTGATTGCTTATGTTCATTTCTCCTGACAAAACTCTACCATCTGGTGAGCAAGATGTATGAAACAGGCGAAGTACCCTCAGACTTCAAGAAGAATATAATAATACCAATCCCAAAAAAAGCAGGTGTCGACAGATGTGAAAATTACCGAACAATCAGTTTAATAAGCCACAGCTGCAAAATACTAACACGAATTCTTTACAGACAAATGGAAAAACTAGTAGAAGCCGACCTCGGGGAAGATCAGTTTGGATTCCGTAGAAATACTGGAACATGTGAGGCAATACTGACCTTACGACTTATCTTAGAAGAAAGATTAAGGAAAGGCAAACCTACGTTTCTAGCATTTGTAGACTTAGAGAAAGCTTTTGACAATGCTGATTGGAATACTCTCTTTCAAATTCTAAAGGTGGCAGGGGTACAACACAGGGAGCGAAAGGCTATTTACAATTTGTACAGAAACCAGATGGCAGTTATAAGAGTCGAGGGACATGAAAGGGAAGCAGTGGTTGGGAAAGGAGTAAGACAGGGTTGTAGCCTCTCCCCGGTGTTATTCAATCTGTATATTGAGCAAGCAGTAAAGGAAACAAAAGAAAAATTCGGAGTAGGTATTAAAATCCATGGAGAAGAAATAATAACTTTGAGGTTCGCCGATGACATTGTAATTCTGTCAGAGACAGCAAAGGACTTGGAAGAGCAGTTGAGCGGAATGGACAGTGTCTTGAAGGGAGGATATAAGATGAACATCAACAAAAGCAAAACGAGTATAATGGAATGTAGTCGAATTAAGTCGGGTGATGTTGAGAATATTAGATTAGGAAATAAGACACTTAAAATAGTAAAGGAGTTTTGCTATTTGGGGAGCAAAATAACTGATGATGGTCGAAGTAGAGAGGATATAAAATGTAGACTGGCAATGGCAAGGAAAGCGTTTCTGAAGAAGAGAAATTTGTTAACTTCGAGTATAGATTTAAGTGTCAGGAAGTCATTTCTGAAAGTATTTGTATGGAGTGTAGCCATGTATGGAAGTGAAACATGGACGGTAAATAGTTTGGACAAGAAGAGAATAGAAGCTTTCGAAATGTGGTGCTACAGAAGAATGCTGAAGATTAGATGGGTAGATCACATAACTAATGAGGAAGTATTGAATAGGATTGGGGAGAAGAGTAGCTTGTGGCACAACTTGACCAGTAGAAGGGATCGGTTGGTAGGACATGTTCTGAGGCATCAAGGGACCACCAATTTAGGATAGAGTAGCATGGAGAGCTGTATCAAACCAGTCTCAGGACTGAAGACCACAACAACAAACAACATGTTCATTTCGTTGACGAATTTAACATTCAAGAGGAATTTCTTTTCTGTGAACCAATAGAGAAAACAGCTACAGCTGAAAGCCTTTTTGACATGCTCAATACTTTTTTTAATCAAAACGGTATATCATGGAATCGGTGCATTGGAGTCTGCACAGACGGAGCTCACTCAATGTCTGGAATTCGTGGTGGATTGCAAGTGAAAGCTAAAGCTGTAGCTCTTGATGCTGTATGGTCTCTGGTCTCACTGAATAATACCGAGAGACTCTGGCCACTAAAGAATTTAGTCCACCCCTTCACAAAGTTCTGCAAACGGTTATACAAACAGTTAATATTATTAAGGCAAAATCTATAAATTGGAGGCTTTTTGAAGTGCTATATGAGGAGATGGGTGCTGAACACACTCAGTTGCTCTTTATGATTGATCGCTTTTTAGGAGTAAAGTATTGAAAAGTCAGTCACTTTTTGGCAGACTGTTTCAAGAACGGAGATCTTTTATTTAAAGTGGTTTACCTCACTGATATTTTTGAGAATGTAAATATTCTTAACACTTCACTTCAATGTAATCAGGCAACTGTACTATCGTGGAATGAAAAGGTGAAGGTGGTCATAAATAAATTAGAGCTGTGGAAAAACTGAATACAGAGAGGCATACTACACTCATGCTCATAAATTAAGGATAATTGCAGAATGTGGTGCCACACAACGTGGCACTACACAAAACTGGCACTAATAGCATAGGCACATAGGGAACACACACGACACATGTCTGTTAAGTCCACAGTATTGGTGATAAGTTGAGAAAACCATCCCGAAACACTTGTGCTGCAAAACACCACTGTTTCTTGCGAATGTACCCTGATATCAATATGGGATATGATCACCATGCATACGTACAGACCGCACAATGAGTTGGCATACTCTGGATCAGATGGCCGAGCAGCTGCTGGTGTATAGCCTCCCATTCTTGCACCAGTGCCCGTTGGAGCTCCTGAAGTTTACTAGGTGTTTGAAGATGAGCAACTATAAGTCAACCGAGAGCATCCCAGACGTGCTTGATGGGGTTTAGGTCTGGAGAACAGGCAGGCCACTCCATTTGCCTGATATCTTCCATTTCAAGGTACTCCTCTACGATGGCAGCTCGATGGGGCTGTGCATTATTATCCATCAGGAGGAAGGTGGGACACAGTGCACCCTCGAAAAGGCGGACATACTGGTGCAAAATGATGTCCAGATACACCTGACCTGTTACAGTTCCTCTGTCAAAGACATGCAGGGGTGTATGTGCACCAATCATAATCCCACTCCACACCATCAAACCACGACCTCCATACAGGTCTCTTTCAAGGACATTAAGGGGTTGGTATCTGGTTCTTGGTTACGCCAGATGAAAACTGGCAAGAATCACTGTTCAGACTATACCTGGACTCGTCCACGAACATAACCTGGGACCACTGTTCCAATGACCATGTACTGTAGACTGTGTGTCTGGAGACAACTGTTCCAGTGGCTGCGGTAAGATAGCGAGCAAGGCTACCTGCAGTACTCTGTGGCCTTCTGCAGGCACTGATGGTGAGATATCGGTCTTCTTGTGGTGTTGCAAACTGTCCCATACTGTAGCGGCTGGACACATTTCCTGTTTGCTGGAATCGTTTCCATAATCTTGAGATCACACTTTGTGGCACACAGAGGGTCCGTGCTACAACCTGCTGTGTTTGACCAGGCTCCAGCCGCCCTAGTATTCTACCCCATTAATATGTATTCTTTGAGCCATTTTCAACACACATTCACCATCAGCACGTCTGAAAACATCTGCACACTTACTCGCTGCACCGTACTCTGACATGCACCAACACACCTCTGTGTATGTGGACTGCTGCCAGCGCCAATGCACCACATGGTCATACCCCAAGGTGCTTTAAACCCGTAAACCACCCACCAGAGCATTGTTTCACCATGTATCAGCATTATTCTTAATTTATGAGCATGAGTGTAGATATGTTCCATACTGTAGTGTCACTGTTAGAGGACACAGAAAATCTGATACTTCCAATGGCTTGCTTTCATCATCATCTTGCTAAATTAACAGTTCACTTCGAGAAGTATTTCAGCAACGATTTTGTTAAACATAATTGGATTGAAAATCCATTCATAAATGCTCCTGGACCATCATTTCTAAATACTAAGAGCAAGAACAACTTGTTGAACTCACTTATGATATGAAACTTCCTGGCAGATTAAAACTGTGTGCCCGACCGAGACTCGAACTCGGGACCTTTGCCTTTCGCGGGCAAGTGCTCTACCAACTGAGCTACTGAAGCACGACTCACGCCCGGTACTCACAGCTTTACATCTGCCAGTACCTCGTCTCCTACCTTCTGGCAAGAAGGTAGGAGCACTTGCCCGCGAAAGGCAAAGGTCCCGAGTTCGAGTCTCGGTCGGGCACACAGTTTTAATCTGCCAGGAAGTTTCATATCAGCGTACACTCCGCTGCAGAGTGAAAATCTCATTCTGGTTCACTTATGATACTTCACCGAAGAGTAAATTTAATGAAGTGTTTTTGCTGGAGTCTTGGATACATATTAGCAAGGATTTTCCAACACTAAGCAAAAATGCAATGAAGATCCTGATTCCCCTTTTGCAACAACATACTTGTGCAAGATTAGATTTTCAGCTTTTTCAGCTGTGAAGTCTACTACTGTTAAAAGCTAAATGTAAACAAAGAACTTCGAGTGGCTCTTTCTGCTATTCCTCCACATCTTGAGGAACTTTGTTCTCAAAAGCAGGTGCATCCATCACACTAAACTTCTTAATTTAAATTTTTATTGCTCTTATAATTCTTATTTGTTGAATTGTACATAATATTCATTTCATAGTTTTTGCATAAATGAAAATGTCATAAAGATAAAAAATTTGTTCTATATTTTCATTACAATGAGTCTTGTTATTTTTGGTTTCTGCTGCATAAAATCCTTTTCAATTGAGTTTGGTAAATATAATGAGGAAAAAATATAAAATATGACTACTTTTATTAATAACAATAGGCTGGGGGGCCCCAAGGAAATATACTCCTTTCACCTTTCCTTTCTTTGCTTAGCATTAGTTCTCTGTCTGAGCTCTTGATATTCATATAGCTACTTTTGTTTACTCCAAACGTTTCTCTAAATTCCTTATAGGTGGTATATATCTTTCTCCAAATTATACATGCTTCTACAGGCTTGCATTTGTCCTCTATCTGTTCCTGCTTAGCCATTTTGCACTTTGTGCCAATCTCATTTTGTAGACATTTGTACTTTGTTTCACCTTCTTCATTTGCTGCAGTTCTGTATTTTCTCCTTTCATTAATTAAATTCAGTATCTGTTGTCTTGTCCAAGGATTTCTACTACACCATGTCTTTTTACCTATTTGATCCTCTGCCACCTTCACTATTTCATCATTCAAAGCTACTCATCAATGTTTACTGTAGTCCCTGTGCGTGCGCGCATGCACACACGTGCTTAAACTAATAAAGAGCAATAGTTCATAAGCTAGTAAAATTTTCTCTTCTGTCCACATATAGATCAGGTACAGGTAAGATATTGTATATGCATGTATTTTCTTTTAAATCATGGAATGTCTGCTATTTTAATACAATCTTATAATCTCTTTTCAGTTCACATGATTGATGTTTTAAGAATCCATGCTGGTTGGCGCGGAGGAGGACATTATGCTCAAGATTTTAGAAGCCTATGAAATGTAGAGAATCAGGAGACGGTTTAAGATCACATGAATTGGTTCAATGGAAAACGATCACCTCCTTACTTTATGTCAATGACAAGCAGAAACGGCTAATACAATACACAATCAATATGAAAGATAGGATGATTGGCCACAAATGAGTCATTACTGCAAACTGTAGTTGAAGGGGTGGTGGAAAGAAAGAATCACAGGAGCTACCTTAGATAAATGTAAGTTAATGTGTATGGGTGGGAAAAACAATACAGTAACATTCGAGTACAGCACTAGTAGGGTGTACCTCAAAACAGTAACACTGATTAAATATCTAGATGTAACACTGCAAACTGATATGAAGTGGAATGAGCATGTAAGGAAAGTGTAGCTCCTCCATAAAGGAGACAGTACATAGAATGCTAGTGCGATTGCAGAAAAATCCTACTGCTGCCAAAGTACATTTCACATAAAGACTATGAAGATGAGAGAAATTAGGGCTTATATGGAGGGTTTTAGAGTCATTTTCCCTTGCTCTATTTGTGAGTGGAACACGAAAAGGAAATGGACCAGTAGTGGTACAAGATAACCCCCGCCATGCACTGTAAGGCAATTTGGGAAGTACGTATGTATATGCAGATGTAGATATGAGTATACTGAAATGAGGAGCATACATGGTAAGTGTGAGGAATGGAGAACTGCATCAAACCACTGTGAGGAATGGAGAACTGCACAAAACCAACCTTATGGTTGATGACCAAAACAACATTTCTGTACACTCTAAAATAATAGCCATTATGTTACCTAATCACTGTTTATCCTACCACAGAACAATTATTAATATTACCACATGTAAGTAATGAGAGAAATAATCTGTATTCTCTGGATGGCTTACATAAATCACAACTGGGTGCCATTTTTGTGAAATGGTTACTATTGAGTAAGTATGAAGACTATAGACAGAGAAATAATGGTCACATAAAATTATACTTACATTTTTCCGTAGAACTGGAATGCCCTGTACTGACTGTTTGGTGACTACAGACACCTTCTGTATAGGATGCTGTTTAAGCTGCTGGCCTCCTTGCGGTAAGAATTGTTGTTGTGGCGGTATTTGTTGATGCTGTTGGTGGAAGTGGTGTTGATGCTTTTGCTGATGCTTTAACTGCCGCTGTTAGGAATATTTTGAAAACAGTTGTTTATTTACAATGACATTTCAATACATACAAAAATTTCATTCTGTTCTTTAATTAAATTAGTTATCACTTTGTAGTGCAGATGGTGCATATTACTAGCATTGTAACTGTCCTTTCAATTACACAATAAAGTTTATTTTGAACAGATAAGCAATGAAACAAGACACTTGTAACATTGAAATCTGCAGTAGTAGTTCAGCGTCTTCAGGATTTTTAAGAAATGACACTGATCCAAATATCCACAATACCCGATGTCAGTAATGGTTCTTTTTTTATGTGCAGTATGTTACATTCATAAACATGCATGGTCAATTGCCAGTCCCTGCATTCATCAATTCTCTGCAGGTATGCCTGCAATTCACTATCATCTTATGACATTGGTATCTTCCTACAGGCACATAATCTGCAAACAATTTCATGGAGCTTCCAATGTTGTCCACGGGGTCATTTATATAGCTTGTAAACAGTAATGGTCATATCCACATTTACTTGTGTACTCCTGGAATTATCTTGAATCCAGTCAGCTGGTCCGATTGTCAATAAGGTCTTATTTTTTTCACTACATGACAGTGCGGGACTGTACCAAATGCCCTTCTGAAGTCAGTGCGGGACTGTACCAAATGCCCTTCTGAAGTCAAGGAACACATCAACCTGAAAATCGATATCAAAAGTGCTGTGGATCTGAGAGAGGAACAGAGCGATCTGAGTTTCACAAGATCTCCGTTTGTGGAATCCATTTTGAGTTTTATAGATGCATGTTTGTTCTCAAAAACCTCCATAATATGTGAGGATAAAACAGATTCCATAATTCTACAACTGATTGACATCAGCGATATGGGCCTGTAATTATGTACGTCTCATGGTACCCTTCGTTGCTCCAACGACCTATGATAAACTGCTGCTGGAAGGGAAGGCAAGTTCTCTGCACAATCTCTATAGAATCTTAAAGGGTATCTCATCTGTTCCAGATGTTAATGATTTCCATCTGATTACCAATTTTACCTACACTTAAAACTTCTTAGTTTTAGTCAGACTGGTTGGCTAAATTTTGGTTTCACAGTCACTGAACGTACCTCTTGTTGCTCTCCTTACACTCATTTTCATTTTGTTCAGCTTTTGTTGTCAGCTAGGTTTTGAGTTCTCTTAAATTTGTGATGAAACACTGTTTTTTTTTTTTTTTTTTTTTTTTTAGCAACTTTCTAACGAAACTATTGAACCAACTGGATCTTTTGCATCCCTTAAAGCCTTGCTTGGAACACACTTTTCTAAGGCATATGGAATGTTGTTCTCCCCCCCCATTTATCGTCAGCACTGAATATTTTATGCAATTTGTATCCTGTACCTCTGTCTAAGTAAAAATATTTTCCTACCTTTTACCAGTTCTTATAAAACTCATAATCAACGATGCAATCACTGTTTTCAATTACGAATCTAAGTATTTTTGTTGGATGTGGAATTATGACTTACGCCAACATCAAAATTGAAAGAAATGCAATAGAAAAGACTGGTTACTTTTCTTATTTAAGGACCGCAGTCATAGAAAACAACAGATGCAGCATGAGAATTAGGAAAAGTGCAATAGCTAAACACACTTCGACTGTAGAAAGACAACTACTAGTGAAGAAGCTGTTTAATATAGAAAAGATAAAACAATGTACTGGACACTGTTAAAGATAGACAGAAAGTAACTAGAAGTGATGGTAATGTGGCTTTGGAGTTAACGAGGACTAGTTTGGCAGAAATGAAAATCAATCATGTTCTGAAAGAGATCAATGAGCAGAGAAACCTAATAACAACTACACAAAAAAGGAAACAAAACTTTTTCAACATTTATTAAGTACAATGAACTTTTAAAAGACATACTGGAAGGTAAAAGTTTGACAAAGAAAACCAAGAGGCGGCTAACAAAGGAAATAGTTGAAGACGTATTGAAAGTAACAAAGTGCCAAAATTATGACGAAATGAAGAGGACAGTACAAAACAGAGGAAAATGATTGCAATGACAAGGCATCATGTTTAGACTCTGGTTGAGTATGGTAATCCCTTCTCCCTTTTTCCCATGCCCTCCCTCTTCCTATATGTAAAATGTCAATCTTACAGAAATGCAGATTTGATAAGCAGTTCGCTTAACTAGTCAAAAAATGTCTCCCTCTGTCAAGAAGTAATCTCAAAAGATACCCAAACCACTCCTAATGACAGTAATAAAAAACTGCAAATTAACAAATTTTAAACCAAAATTGGGAGTATCCAATAAGCTGTTGGTAATGGAATGATTAACAAACGAGTAAAGTAAAACAATCCAGGAGCTTAGTGTGTGGCACAAAAGGAAATTCAGAAACAAAAATACAATGAGAAATTACACGTGCCAAGCTAATAATCTTTATGAATTTGTCAACATTACAGTATTTTATTCTTATCTTCACATTGAAGCAAAAGCAAATCAAAAGCAGAGCAAACAATCACTGTAACTAAAAAAGTGTAGCAAGAATTAAAGAGATGAAAAAGTTTGCTTCACTGGTCACTGCATGCAAGGCAAAATGGCCAAACAGCTGTAACAATTTAGTTTGTGTGTGTGTGTGTGTGTGTGTGTGTGTGTGTGTGTGTGTGTGTGTGTTAGTTAAGAACAAGTCTGAAAAGTTAGCAATGTTTTCAATCCTGTTTCCTGTTAACCACTCAATGCTTCAACAGAATCAGTGAGTGGAAAAGCAGAACAACTCCGATACTGGTAGTTTTTAATTGAGATAGCCAAAATCACATTGAAACCTGATGAGTTGAAGAGAAGTATGACTAGCGCACTATGTACATATTTATGAGGCTGAGTAAATCCCTGCCAAGTGGTCCAGCACTGGTTGCGTGACCATCTCAGAAAAATTTTATATTTGCTGGGTAATTCCCCAATGCTTAGTACTCACAAAAATATTTCTTAAAAAATTTATTGTTTATTATTTTGAAATGGCGCACATATTTGTTCCAAGCCCCATACGTTTTTTCCCACTTGCAAGCATCTACATTTTTTACAATTATCCAGTAGTGGATTGTCCTAAGCCTTTCAGATAAAATGTATTTACTTCAACACACTCTGGGCTACAAATTAACATCATTATCACTTAGCTGAATGTATTCTTTAATATATATTTTAATAGTTCAAAGTTATCAGCCACATATTAAAAAAAACCTTCGAATAGCAGTTTTCCAAAGAAAGATTAATTTCTCAGCTTTAATATTTTTTCTGCTATTACACTGTATAGTATAGTTACTTTTTATAGTGTATCAATGGTGAGCAGATTACACTTAAGAAAACACACTATTTCAAAAAATGGAATGGATGGAAAATGGATATGAATCTCATTAATGTCGTTGTCAAGTACAACTACTTTGAATTCAACGGACAACTGTACCAGCAGTCTGATGGGCTCGCTATGGACAACCCTTTAGCCGGCATCCTTGCCGACATCTTTATCAATTCCTTGGAAAAAAAAGCTGTTTAACCGTGTTTCAGCCGCTTCACTAGGTATCCTTTCTTACACAAGCTACGTTGATGATATTCTAGTCATCTATAACAGACCCGCCGATAGAATTGATCATATATTTAAACTTTTTAACGACCTCCATGAAAAAATTTCTTCCACTATTGAACTCGAAAACGAAAACCGCCAATTACATTATTCAGACTTGACGCTTACAATAGAAGACAATAACATCACTTTCAATATTTTTTGAATAGAAACGTATACTGACCAAATCGTGCCTACTTCCTCTTTTCATCCACAGTCTCAAAAAATGGCCTTTTTTCACTCTGCCGTCCACCGAGCCACCTCTATGCCACTTTCAACAAAAAAGTTTAATGAGGAGATTAATTTACTTAAAACCATAGCAGGCAATAATGAATATACACCTAACGTAGTGGACGATATCCTAAAAAAGAAAATTGCAAGAACTACCACGCTCAACGCCTCATGCACTGAAATTAACCCAAAAAACGTTTTTCTATTCCTTTCATAGGACCCATTTCCTATCAGATTCAGCGCATGCTTCGCAACAAATACAACTGCAATGTTGCCTTCTCTACTAATAATAATCTAAAGAGAAACTTCATTCATAATTTGAAATCCATTCGCTCCCCCTACACAAAGTTCTGGAGTTTATAAGATCATCTGTGATACCTGCTCCTCCTATTATATAGGGCAAACTGGACGTGCTTTCACCATCAGATATAAAGAACATCTTTTGAGAAAGAACGGCACCAGTCCCCTAAATTCATCCTTTGCCGATCATCGCTTAATTACTGGACACGCGCCTAAAGCCACAGGCGATAACAATATTCTACATACTGAAAACAAGGATGTTTTAGAGGAATTGGAAATTTTCAAACATCTCTCTCGTCATGATGGCCTCATTCTCAACGAACAGCTGCAGCTGTGAAATAAAACTTTTTCGACTGTATAAAGCCATTGCTTGATTTTGATTCAGATTTCCTCATGCAATTTACCGAAATGTTGTTTTCCTGTTACATCTTTGCTGTTTTCTTGTATGTCATAACTAGCGTTTTTTTACGTTACAAAATGTATCTCTGTTTAAAGCAGATAAATATGTAACTTCATCCTATTATTATTAGTGCTTACGTTATGCCTGTATCAGCTGCATCACAATTTCATGTGTCTAATTTTGAATGTACAGTAGCCTAGTTGTTTCTGTGGCTACTAGATGGCGCTCGTAGCAACACCATGTTTACTTGCCCACACTTTCTAACGTGAGCACCTCAGTCTTGTTGCAACCCTTGTTCACTAAAGTACGAGCAGCCCTTAGCGGCTCGCCATCTTTCTTACAACTATTCATGATGTTGCTTTTCGGCTTAGATCTTTTTCAATATGTGACTTGTAAGTACTGCATCTTTTTCCAGTAAGTACAAACTTCAGTTTTATTAATGTATTATATACTTAATATGTTTTAGAACAGTTAGTCTAATTCTGAAGACGACGCTCATAGTAGCGTCGAAACCTGATCAATTTTGACTTAATATTTGTGACCGACGGCTTATTTGTTCTAAGATATTTTTTTTAATTTTTCCATTTTGTGGCCTGCAATATCTTTGTTGGAGGACCAGATGAAAATCTGGAAATTCCACAGTTAATAGACCTTTATGGTATCAAACTTCAGTATAAATTTCAACTTTGAGATTCAATTGGAAGTTATGGGAAAAAAGATTACAAACTTAAGTCAAAAATATGTTTTTTAACATCTGTGATATCTGGTATGCTAATCAAATAAAGTATACCAACTACATAATGTAATATACCACATTACACTAGCTAATGATTATTTGTCGAAACAATGCTGTGGTAATGGTTTCAGCAGGCTAACAATTGCATCTGCAAGCCAATACAAGTCTTACCGTTGTCTTCCCCATTACACCAACAACTGTCTACTTACACTTATTTATCTAGAAGTTCTTGAAGTGTACAGTTGAAAAATGGTGTCTCAGTGTTCTGCTGGTGTTATTGTTAATGAAGCATGTCATAAAAGTGTGTAAGGAGTGTATCCTAAAGACATTACTTTAACTGAAGATTACAGTGAAGAAGAAAAAGTGTTGTTTTACTTACAAGTCGGCCCAGAAGTCAAATCAACACGCAAGTACCATGAAATGAAATACTTAAAAAAAAAATTCATCACCTTTTTGGTCAATCTTGCATGGACCCTTATAAAAAACATATAACAAAAGGTCAGCGAGAAATAACATTTGATCGTTACTCTAAAAATAAAAGCCCTTTTGTCAATCTCGTACCAGGAAAATCTATGTGTCCAAAATGTTATTCTAAGATACTTGTAATTCACAAGAGAAAGGATAGTGAAACCTCAGATACAGAATTTTGTGACTTATCAGCAACCATTAAAAAAGTAGATACAGCTTGTGAAATCCTGGGTATATTGCCTGCTAGTAAAATTAGAAAACTAAGTCAAGATAAAAGACCAAGTGCCTTGAAAACAAAAACTGAGAAAGTGGCAGCTACAGTCAAGAAGAATTTGGAAGTTTCATTTCAAAATACAGTTTGTACTAAAACAGATGGAAGTTCTAAAACTTCACCAACCAAATATGATGATTTGATAGAAAAACTAAAAACTAAATGCAGGACTTCAAACAAAGAGGATACAATTAAGATTATCAGTTTAATGCCGAATCTTGGAGTCGAGCAAAAGTTAGTGATGAATTTAATGTGTCAGAACGTCTTGTTAAGTTAACAAGGCAATTAGCAAAAGAACAGGGAATTTTACCAGCATTACAAAAGAAAAATGCATCTAATTTGGTAGATGAAAACACAATCAATAAAGTTATTAGAAAAAAATTGGCCAGGCAAACAACCCTTACGTGACATGTTTGAAGAATCCAAAGATGATGATTTGATGCCTGACAATATAAAACACAAACAATGGGTGACACAAGACAGAACTGAAATGGTGACAGTCATAAAATCATGAGAAGAGTTTTCTGAAGTGTTGGTGGCTAACCTTGAAAATCTGAAAATGCATTATTTTATCATAAAAGCTAAAAGTAAATTTTTGAAAGACAAAAAGCAGACCATGGCAGCTGATGAATGCTTAGTTCTTGCTGACTTTTTGGAAAATTATTCCTTTGTTGTTCAAGATGAAGCACAAGGGCACCAATGGATAAAAAAAAAAAAAAAAAAAGGCCTTAACAAACTACATTAAACAGCAACACTCTTCCATAACAACAAAATGATTTACTTTTCGGATGGGGCAGCAAGTCAATATATATATAATTATTAACATCGCCTTTCATAAGGACGATCTTGGATTTGATGTAAAATGGCACTTTTTCACTTCATGCCATGGGAAGAATGCTTGTGATGGTGTTGGGGGTACAACAAAGCGAGCTGTCACAAAAGCAAGTCTGCAGTGCACCGATGACAATCATATCGTAACACCTCAATAAATGTTTGAATTCTGTAAAAAACATATCAAAGGAATTACCTACATGTTTGTACAATGTGAGGAAATACAAGAAGTCTATGACAGTGTCTTGAAGGAAAGGTACTACACTTGTCAGAATATTAAAGGCATTCGATCTTTTCATTGTTTTGTACCCCATTCACACAACTTACTGAGGTGTAAGATCACATCAGCTTCGCCTGATAGTGAACTTCATCAGTGTGGAAAACTTCTACAACTGGTTCTTCAAAATAAAGACATTGTGGCTAGTGTTTATGATGAACAGTGCTGGATTGGCGAAGTTGGTAATATTGACTGTCAAAACCAAGATCAACATGTATTTTATCACCCTCCAGGACCAAGGATATCTTTTAAAAAAATTGAGAAGGATCAAGTTTGGATGCCACTTAAAAATTTACTAAGGAAGATGTCTCCCATGGATGTTACAACTGTGACTGGGTGAACTTATAATCTAACACTCAAAGTGAGTGAACAAATTTCTCAAATGTTCAATGAGCAATGCACTAAAAACAAATAATAATAGAACAATATAATGTAATTAGTAGGTTTATTTTCAATACAAAAAGTAACTAATCATAGATATGATTAAATTATATACTGTAATTGATATATTTTATTCCATAAGCCTAGATATCGCAGATGTTAAAAAACGTATTTTTGACTCGTGTTTGTAATTTGTTTTCCATAACTTCCAATTGATTCTCAAAGTTGAAATTTATACTGAAATTTGATATCATAAAGGTCTATTAACGGGGAAATTTTCAGATTTTTATCTGGTCCCCAACAAAGATACTGCAGTCAAAAAAATTGTAAAATTAAAAAAAAAAAACATTTCTTAAAATGGTGTATTTTTTTAAGTGTAAGCCGCTCACCATTGATATCCTATAAAAAGTAACTATACTATACAGAGGTGAAATAGCAGAAAAAATATTAAAGCTGAGATATTAATCTTTCTTTGGAAAACTACTGTTCAAAAATGGAGTTTTTTTTTAATTTTTGGCTGGACACCATAAAAATACTTTAAGAAACGTCTTCCTGACACTTAAATATTTACTTGATGTTAACAAATTTCTCTTCTACAGAAACGCTTTCTTTGCCAATGCCAGTCTTCATTTTATATCCTCTCTACTTCGAGCATCGTCAGTTATTTTGCTCCCCAAATAGCAAATCTCATTTACTACTTTAAGTGTCTCTTTACCTAATCTAATTTCCTCAGCATTACCCAACTTAATTCAACTACATTCCATTATCCTCGTTTTGCTTTTGTTGATGTTCATTTTATATCCTCCTTTCAAGACACTGGCCATTCCATTCGACTGCTCTTCCAGGTCCTTTGCTGTCTGACAGAATTACAGTGTCATCGGCAAACCTCAAAGTTTTTATTACTTCTCCATGGATTTTAATTCCTACTCCGAATTTTTCTTTTGTTACCTTTACTGCTTGCTCAATATACAGATTGAATAACATCGGGAATAGGCTACAACCCTGTCTGACTCCCTTCCCAACCACTGCTTCCCTTTCATGCTCCTCGACTCTTATAATTGCCATTTGGTTTCTGTACAAATTGTAAATAGCATTTCACTCCCTGTATTTTACCCTTGCTACTTTCAGAATTTGATATAAATTATTCCATTCAACATTGTCAAAAGCTGTGTCTAAGTCTCCAAATGCTAGAAGCGTAGGTTTGCCTTTCCTTTACCTATCTTCTAAGGTGAGTCATAGGGTCAGTACTGCTGCACGTGTGCCAACATTTCTACAGAATCCAAACTGATCTTCCCCGAGGTCGGCTTCTACCAGTTTTTCCATTCGTCTGTAAAGAATTCACGTTAGTATTTTGCAGCCGTGACTTATTAAACTGATAGTTTGGTACTCTTCACATCTGTCAACACCTGCTTTCTTTGGGCTTGGAATTATTATATTCTTCTTGACGTCTGAAGGTATTTCGCCTGTCTCATACATCTTGCTCACCAGATGGTAGAGTTTTGTCACGGCTGACTCTCCCAAGGCTGTCAGTAGTTCTAATGGAATTTTGTCTACTCCCAGGTCCTTGTTTCGACTTAGGCCTTCCAGTGCTCTGTGAAACTCTTCACGCACTATCATATCTCCCATTTCATCTTCATCTACATCCTCTTCCATTTCTATAATATTGTCCTCACGTACATCGCCCTTGTACAGACACTCTATGTATAGATTCTCTATGTACTTCTTCCACCTTTGTGCTTTCCCTTCTTTGCCTAGAACTAGGTTTCCATCATAGCTCTTGATGTTCATACAAGTGGTTCTCTTTTCTGCAAGCGTCTCTTTAATTTTCCTGTAGGCAGTATCTATCTTACCGCTAGTGAGATATGCCTCTACGTCATTATATTTGTCCTCTATCCATCCCAGCTTAGCCATTTTGCACTTCCTATCAATCTCATTTTTGAGACATTTGTATTCCTTTTTGCCTGCTCCGTCAAAGCCACCAATTCTTCTTCTACTGTATTTCTTTCTCCCATTCCTGTCAGTTGTTCCCTAATGCTCTCCCTGAAACTCCCTACAACCTCTGGTTTATCCAGGTCCCATCTCCTTAAATTCCCACCTTTTTGCAGTTTCTTCAGTTTTAATCTGCAGTTCATAACCAATAGATTTCGGTCAGAGTCCACATCTGCCCCTGGAAACATCTTACTTTGAACTATTAAAAATATATTGAAGAATACATTCAGCTAAGTGATAATGATGTTAATTTGTAGCCCAGAGTGTGTTGAACTAAATGCATTTTATCTGTAAGGCTTAGGACAATCCACTACTGAATAATTGTAAAAAAAAATGTAGATGCTTGCAAGTACGAAAAAACATATGGGGCCTGGAACAAATATGGGCGCCATTTCAAAATAATAAACAATAAATTTTTTAAAACATATTTTTGTGACTACTAAACATTGGGGTATTCACCCAGCAAATATAAAATTTTTTTCTGAGATGGTCAAACAACCAATTATTTTTTTTCTTGGACCACTTGGTATGGATTGACCCAGCCACCTACTATGTTACTGGATGGAAGAATGATATAACACCAGGAGTTATAACGTTCTTCCACACAATATTGTATGTTGTTCTTGTACTAGAGACTGACATGCGCAGACATATCCATAAACATGCAACCCTGTAGGAGGTTATCAGTGTTGTTAAGTTGAAAGAAGCAACGGTAGTTACTCACAAGACATGTACATGTACAGGATGATTTTTTCCATCGTGTGCAAACTCTAAGGATTGATTGAAGAGAGGGTACAGAACAAAAAAAGGTCTAATAAACTTATCTCCAGAAATGCCTGGTTCCCATGCTAGAGACCATTTATTCAGTCATATATTGTTACAGACGCAACCCGCCAGGTTATCTGAGAGTAGTAATGCGCTGCTTTCTGGACTCGGGTAGGTGCGCCGGCCCCTGGTACTGAATCCGCCTTGCAGACTAATGACGAGGGCTGGTGTGCCAGCTAGCATGGATGTGGTTTTTAGGCAGTTTTCCACATCCTGCTAGGTGAATACTTGGCTGGTCCCCAAGTCCCGCCTCAGTTACTAGACTCGCAGACATTTGAAAATGTTCGCACTATTTCATGGCTTCTACTAGAAGCAGACAGCTGGGGTGCACTAATTCTGTCCTGGGAAGGGGGGGTGTACTGTAGCCAGAAACTTTGTCATGCCACAAAGTGTTAATTTTGTGCTAGAAGACAGCATACAATTTAGATCAATGTATTCTAATTTGAGTATTTATCTCATGCAATAACTTTTCGGTAAGCAGGATTTCTAATATAAGGTATCTGTAAATACATAAACTTCAGTAGAGAAATTTATTTCTGTTCAATAACATTGAGAAATCTGCAAAGCAACTTTTAGTGTTACTTTATTCTCCTTTGGTATATTTTGTATACATTTCAAACTCAGTAGCGCCATTTGAGACCTTGTATCTATTTTATCTTATATCTATCCCCCCCATGAACCATGGACCTTGCCGTTGGCGGGGATAGCCATACCGCAGGTGCAACCATAACGGAGGGGTATCTGTTGAGAGGCCAGACAAACATGTGGTTCCTGAAGAGGGGCAGCAGCCTTTTCAGTAGTTGCAGGGCAACAGTCTGGATGACTGATTGATATGGCGTTGTAACACTAACCAAAACAGCCTTGCTGTGCTGGTACTGCGAATGGCTAAAAGCAAGGGGAAACTACAGCCATAATTTTTCCTGAGGGCATGCAGCTCTTCTGTATGGTTAAATGGTGATGGTGTCCTCTTGGGTAAAATATTCCAGAGGTAAAATAGTCCCCCATTTGGATCTCCGGGCAGGGACTACAAAGGAGGACGTTGTTATCAGGAGAAAGAAAACAGGCGTTCTACGGATCGGAGTGTGGAATGTCAGATACCTTAATCAATAGGTAGGTTAGAAAATTTAAAAAGGGAAATGGATAGGTTAAAGTTAGATATAGTGGGAATTAGTAACGTTCGGTGGCAGGTGAATACAGGGTTACAAATACAAAATCAAATAAGGGTACTGCAGGAGTAGGTTTAATAATGAATAAAAAAATAATAGTGTGGATAAGCTACTACAAACCGCATAGTGTATGCATTATTGTGGCCAAGATAGACACGAAGCCCACGCCTACCATAGTAGTACAAGTTTATAGGCCAACTAGCTCCACAGATGATGAAGAGATTGATGAAATGTATGATGAGATAAAAGAAATTATTCAGATAGTGAAGGGAGACGGAAATTTAATAGTCATGGGTGACTGGAATTTGATAGTAGGAAAAGGAAGAGAAAGAAACGTAGTAGGTTAATATGGAATAGAGGTAAGAAATGAAAGAGGAAGCCGTCTGGTAGAATTTTGCACAGAGCACAACTTAATCATAGCTAACACTTGGTTCAAGAATCATGAGAGGTTGTAGACATGGAAGAGACCTGTAAATACTGGAATGTTTCAGATAGATTATATAATGGTAAGACAGAGATTTAGGAAACAGGTTTTAAATTGTAAGACATTTCCAGGGGCAGATGTGGACTCTGACCGAAATCTATTGGTTATGAACTGCAGATTAAAACTGAAGAAACTGCAAAAAGGTGGGAATTTAAGGAGATGGGACCTGGATAAACTTAAAGAACCAGAGGTTGTAGGGGGAGAGCATTAGGGAGCAACTGACAGGAATGGGAGAAAGAAATACAGTAGAAGAAGTATTGGTGGCTTTGACAGAGCAGGCAAAAAGGAATACAAATGTCTCAAAAATGAGATTGATAGGAAGTGCAAAATCGCTAAGCAGGGATGGATAGAGGACAAATATAATGACGTAGAGGCATATCTCACTAGCGGTAAGATAGATACTGCCTACAGGGAAAATTAAAGAGATGCTTGCAGAAAAGAGAACCACTTGTATGAACATCAAGAGCTACGATGGAAACCTAGTTCTAGGCAAAGAAGGGAAAGCACAAAGGTGGAAGAAGTACATAGAGAGTCTATACATAGAGTGTCTGTACAAGGGCGATGTACGTGAGGACAATATTATAGAAATGGAAGAGGATGTAGATGAAGATGAAATGGGAGATATGATAGTGCGTGAAGAGTTTCACAGAGCACTGGAAGGCCTAAGTCGAAACAAGGACCTGGGAGTAGACAAAATTCCATTAGAACTACTGACAGCCTTGGGAGAGTCAGCCGTGACAAAACTCTACCATCTGGTGAGCAAGATGTATGAGACAGGCGAAATACCCTCAGACGTCAAGAAGAATATAATAATTCCAAGCCCAAAGAAAGCAGGTGTTGACAGATGTGAAGAGTACCAAACTATCAGTTTAATAAGTCACGGCTGCAAAATACTAACGTGAATTCTTTACAGACGAATGGAAAAACTGGTAGAAGCCGACCTCGGGGAAGATCAGTTTGGATTCTGTAGAAATGTTGGCACACGTGCAGCAGTACTGACCCTAGGACTCACCTTAGAAGATAGATAAAGGAAAGGCAAACCTACGCTTCTAGCATTTGGAGACTTAGACACAGCTTTTGACAATGTTGAATGGAATAATTTATATCAAATTCTGAAAGTAGCAAGGGTAAAATACAGGGAGTGAAATGCTATTTACAATTTGTACAGAAACCAAATGGCAATTATAAGAGTCGAGGAGCATGAAAGGGAAGCAGTGGTTGGGAAGGGAGTCAGACAGGGTTGTAGCCTATTCCCGATGTTATTCAATCTGTATATTGAGCAAGCAGTAAAGGTAACAAAAGAAAAATTCGGAGTAGGAATTAAAATCCATGGAGAAGTAATAAAAACTTTGAGGTTTGCCGATGACACTGTAATTCTGTCAGACAGCAAAGGACCTGGAAGAGCAGTCGAATGGAATGGCCAGTGTCTTGAAAGGAGGATATAAAATGAACATCAACAAAAGCAAAACGAGGATAATGGAATGTAGTTGAATTAAGTTGGGTAATGCTGAGGAAATTAGATTAGGTAAAGAGACACTTAAAGTAGTAAATGAGATTTGCTATTTGGGGAGCAAAATAACTGACGATGCTCGAAGTAGAGAGGATATAAAATGAAGACTGGCATTGGCAAAGAAAGCGTTTCTGTAGAAGAGAAATTTGTTAACATCAAGTAAATATTTAAGTGTCAGGAAGACGTTTCTTAAAGTATTTGTATGGTGTCTAGCCATGTATGGAAGTGAAACATGGACAATAAATATTTTGGACAAGAAGAGAATAGAAGATTTCTAAATTTGCTACAGAAGAATGCTGAAGATTAGATATCTAGATCACATAACTAGTGAGGAGATATTGAATAGAATTGGGGAGAAGAGAAATTTGTGGCACAACTTGACTACAAGAAGGGATTGGTTGGTAGGACATGTTCAGAGGCATCAAGGAATCACCAATTTAGTATTCGAGGGCAGCGTGTAGGGTAAATACGTAGAGGGGGACCAAGAGATGAATACACTACGCAGATTCAGAAGGATGCAGGTTGCAGTAGGTACTGGGAGATGAAGCAGCTTGCACAGGATAGAGTAGCATGGAGAACCGCATCAAACCAATCTCTGAACTGAAGACCACCACCACCACTACCACAACGACAACATCATCTATTTTATACACAATATGATATAGCTAGGGATTGTGTTTGTTGTGAGCGGACACAAGGAGAGTTGGCTGCTGCCCGAAAACAGCTGGAAGCTGTGTTGGCTACTGTTGACAAGTGTCTAGCTAATGCCCAAAGTTGCAGTGAGATTGGGGCCAGTGACCTTTGGTGCCACTGGAATCGCCTGGTGACCCAGTCATCGCAGAGGCTTCTAATACGCAACACTAATCAGCCCATCCTCACTCCAGAGTGGTGGCAGACAGTGGTGGGTTCGCATGTCACTGGGCAGAAGATGAAAGAGGAAGCAGGCCGTGCAGCTGGCTCCCTACATCTTAGCGACAGATATGAGTTGCTACCCAGTGTTGATAAATGAGCTAGCACAGTATGCATCTCCAGTTGGGCCAGTGGTCGATTTTCCTACCCAGTCTGGACAAGTACAGTGGGTGGGTATGCTTGTAATTGGGAGCTCCAATGTTAGGAGGGCGATGGAGCCCGTCATGGAGATAGCAGGCAAGGTGGGAAAGAATTCCAGTGTGCATTCAGTATGTTTGCTGGGAGGTCTCATCCATGATTTGGAGGAGGCCCTGCTGGCAGCTATCAAGCGCACTGGGTGAAACTGGCTGCATGTAGTGGCAATGTCGGCGTGAATGACCCTTGCTGCTTGGGTTCTGAGGCCATCCTTGGCTCCTTACGGCAGATGGCTGATTTGGTGAAGGCAATTAGCAATGAATGTGAGGTGGAGGCTAAGCTGTCTATGTGTAGCATCGTGCCCAGGGTTGATCGTGGTCCTCTGGTTTGGAGCAGAGTGCAAGGTCTAAACCAGAGGCTCAAATGACTCTGCGACGGTATCGGATGCGAATTTCTTTACCTCCGCTACCAGGTGCAGAATTGTAGGGTTCCCCTTAATAGGTCAGGTGTGCACTACATGCAGGGGTAGCAGAGTACCTGTGTGCACATGGGGCTTTTTTTAGGTTAGAGAACTCTTCCCTTGGGATCAAAGACGATTTGCCTGTTAAATCAGCCACAGTGACCTCAGAGGATCTTGGCCCTCGTAGATCGGAGATAGAAAAGATTAATATGATTTTAGTAAACTGCAGGAGCATCCAAGTAAAGGTCCCAAAATCAGTATCGCTTACTGAAAGTTATAATGCACAGATAGTGTTGGGAACAGAAAGCTGGTTAAAACCAGACGTCAATGTCAATGGAATCCTACATCGAGATTGGAATATTTATAGTAAAGATAGGTTAGTCACCAATGGTGGCAGCGTGTTTATTGCAGTAAACAATTTGATAAAATCTATCAAGGTTATCACGGATTCCGAATGTGAATTAATCTGGGTGAAATTGAGATCCAAAGAACGGTCAAAAATGATGATCGGATGCTTCTATATACCACCTGGGTCAGGATTTGTAGTTGTAGAGCACTTCAGAAAGAACTTGTAGAATATCATTAGCAACTTCCCTGATCATGCTGTTGTAATAGGGGGTGACTTCAACTTACCAGGTATAGACTGGGAGTGTCATGCCATCAAAACTGGTGCCAGAGACAGGGATTCGTGTGGCATTGTTCTGGATGTCTCGTCTGAAAATTACCTTGAGCAGATCGTTAGAGAACCAACTCGTGAGGGTAACGACTTAAGGGGCTCCGGAAAGGCTCAAAATCATGAAAAGTTCAATTTTTACTTAAGACTACAACTATTTTTAAATTTTTTTGAAATGTGTTCTACATGGGCGTGACCCACTGTGGCACTGTTAAACTGCTGTCAAATGGTGTTATTATTAACGTCCGTGTTCATCAGGTACATTTTAGTGATGTGAGATAAAGTATGTGTTGTGGCTAACCTGTGATGGTTCAATATATATCGCTGGTGTGATTGTCGATTGTTTCATGTTTATTTACTCTGTCGTTATCTCAAAAATATTCGTAATTAATTCTGTTTCTTGAGTCTCTGTTTTGTTGAAGTATAATAATGAGTAAAAGTAAAGTTATTAGAAATCCTCTGAAGGCTTTGAAGAAAAGGAGAAATGTTGGAAAGCCAAAGGTATGTGTTATTACTGTAAACAATAAAGACGATAACCAAGTGAGTGAACCTAACCTCTTAAGTACACCTGTCCATAGCAGTCAAAGTGGGAAAGAAAATACTTCACAGAAGAAGCTTGGTTCAATGAGTGAAAACTATGAATGTTTTATGGGCGAATCGGATGTGAATGAAATATTTGATATGTCGGTTCTCAAAGGAATTTTTTCAAACTGTGTAAGATGTATTCATTGTAGTGAAGTTGGTCTGGAACTCTCCATAATAAAGCACGTAGGACTTGCTAGTGAAATACAACTGAAATGTGATAAGTGTTCATACATGACCACCTTTTGGAACAGTGTTGCAGTAACTGCAACTGAAGAAAATGGTAGCAAAATCTACGAACACAACAACGAGCGATGCTTGCTTTAGACAAGGAACGCCTTCTGGCTGCAGACAGGGCTGTAAAGAGTCTAGAAATACAAGCAAGAGTAAACAGGAGGAGGAACAAGAGGAAGCTGGAGGAGGAGATTGCAGAGGATGAAGATAATCCATCCTATGGACCTGGAATGCACTAAAAAGTTAATCCAATCTTTGTCGCTCGATTCCCAAAACTTTTATTTTCTCATACTAATTACATGTTTTCTAAGGATTTTCCAAACATATTTGTTTCAAACTTTCAGTAAATGTTACACAGTACCTTCTGCATAATTTAACACAGCCTTTTTCCAAAAAACGGTATATTTTTGAATATATAAGTAAAAAATTGCAAAAAAATGTTGTGAATTTTCATTACAATTGAAAAAAAAATCATCTTTAATAACTGAACTAAAATTTTGTAAAATCCCTGTGTTAAGTTGTAGCCCATATTCCAATAAATAATCTGTAAAAAGTTCAACTTCCTACCTCAAATACTTTGTGAGGAAAGATGTAATTTATAAGCGTTATTTTAACACTGCAAGTACAGGGCGTTCCGGAGCCCCTTAAACCTCCTGGCAACAAACAGGCCTGAACTTACCGAATCAGTTAACATAGAGGAAGGTATCAGTGATCATAATGCTGTGACAGTTTCCATGACGTGGGGTCTAACAAGGAATGTTAAGAAAGGTAGGAAGATATATTTTCTCAGCAAGGGTGACAGGATACAAAGATGTGGAGAACAAATGGAAAAAATTGAAAGGCATCATTCAACTTACTGTAGACAAGTATGTTCCAAGTAAGGTTTTAAGGGATGGGAAAGATACCCCATGGTTTAATAACCGTGTTAGAAAAGTGCGATGTAAACAAAGAGCCCCTCAACTCAGATTCAAGAGAAGTAAAAACATAGGTGACAAACAAAAGCTGAACGAAGCGAAAATGAACATAAGGAGAGCAATGAGAGAAGTGTTCAATGATATTGAAAGTAAGATGTTGTCAACTGACCCAACTAAAAACCCTAAGAGATTTTGATTGTATGTAAAATCAGTAAGGGGGGCAAAATCATCTATTTATTGCCTCAGCAACCAAACCAGCATTGAAATGGAAGATAACAGAGGGAAGGTTGAAATATTGAATTCGGTCTTCTGAAGTTGTTTCACCACAGAAGATCGTAACACTGTCCCCCCTTTCAATTGTCGTGTGAACATTGAAATGGCAGATATTGAGATAACCGATCGTGGAATCGAAAAGCAGCTACAATCACTTAGTAGTGGAAAGACGTCAGGACCAGTTGAGATGCCTATAAGATCCTATGAAGATTATGGGAAAGAACTTTCTCCCCTTCTAGATCGCTTCAGCAACGAAAGGTACCTAACAACTGGTAAAAAGTGCAGGTCATTCCTGTTTTTAAGAAAGGCCGTAAGACAGATCCACATAATTATAAACCTATATCGTTGACGACAATCTGTTGTAGAATTATGAAACGTTCTATGCTCAAGAATTATGTTTTTGGAAAATGAACATCTCCTCTATAAAAACCAACATGGATTCCGCAAACAGAGATCCTGTGAAACTCAGCTCGCTCTGTTCCTCTGTGAGATCCACAATGCAGTGGAAGACAATGGCACCAGGTTGATGCAGTATTCCTTGATTTCAGCAAGGCATTTGACACTGTCCCGCATTGCCGTTTAATGAAAAAAATTACAAGCTTAACGAAGTATCGGAGCAGATTTGCGATTGCATTCAAGACTTTCTTGTGGACAGAACTCAACACGTCACTTTTAACGGACTCGACAAATGTAAAGGCAATATCAGCAGTGTAAAGGTAATATCAGGAGTACCACATGGAAGTGTGATAGAACTGTTGCTGTTTACAATATATATAAATGACCCAGTAGAAAGCGTTGGACACTCTTTAAGGCTATTCGCAGATGATACAGTTGTCTATACCAAAGTGGCAATGCCAGAATATAGTAAGAATTTGCAGAACGACCTGCAGAGAATTTATGATTGGTCAAGGCTCTGGCAGTTGACCCTGATAGTACATAAATGTAATATATTGCTCATACCTAGGAAAAGAAATCCAGTACTATAGAGCTAAACTATTGATGACGAACAGCTGCAGACAGCGTCTACCATAAAATATTAGGCCTAACTATCCAGAGCAATCTTAAGTGGAATGACCTTATAAAACAGATAGTGTGAAAAGCAAACACCAGACTCAGATTATTTGGAAGAATCTTAAAGGAAGGTTAACTCATCCATGAAAGAAGTGGCTTATAGGGCACTTGTTCACCCGATTCTTGAGTACTGTTTATCTATCTGGGATCCCTATCAGGTAGGACTGCTAGAGGAAATAGAGAACATCCAACAAAGAGTGGCACGTTTTGTCAAGGGATCGTTTAGCTGGCGAGACAGCTTTATGGAGATGCTAAACAAACTTTGCTGGCAGACATTACAAGAGAGGCGTTGTGCATCACGAAGAGAGTTACTATTGAAATTTTGGGACAGCACTTTTCAGGAGTAGTCTGACAACATATTATTTACCCCCCACATATATCTCACGTATTGACCATGAGGAAAAAATTTGAGAAATTAGAGCCAATACAGAGGCTTACCAACAATCATAATTCCCACACACTATTCACGAGTGGAACACGGTTGGAGAGATCATTAGGTGGCTTGGAGAGTATGATGTAGATATAGATGTAGATGAAATGTCTTTTTTTTCCCTTTCTGTGTAGTTGCAAGAGGAAGTGCTTTGATCCATTTCTATCAGGAAAGTTTTAAAGACCATCAAGATACATATTTGATTGCCCTAATGGAATGTCACAAAAATAGCTAGATGTCGCCTGAAAGGAGAAACCAAGCAAAAAAATTGGACCACAACATTTTCATATTTTATGCAAAATAGCTCAGAGATACTTTCCATTTGTAAAACTGCTTTCTTGAATATACATCCCGTAAATAATTCGCATCTTCAGCAAACGAATCAATTAATTGTTTCTGGACAGAATCCTAAAGAATTTTGTGGCAATCATAACAACAGGCCAAACGTATTTTGACTTCATAATTGCCAAAATAAAAAATCACACAGAGTCATTTCCCAGGTTTCTCATTACAGTTCCAAAGAAGTATAATACTTTGATGCCTCTCTAAGTGTGGAGATTATGTATCACCTTTTCATGAAGAAATACACAGAAGAAAGGGAGAAAATTAAGTATGAATTCTAGTTGAAGTTTCCAATTTTGCTTTTGAGGTTCAGCAGGCCACTTGCTGATGTTTGTGGTGAACGTAACAACTCAGTACAAAACTAAAAGATCACAGTCTCGATGATAATGGGAAGTGAGTTGCTGCAGCAGGAAACACTGTACATGAATGAAGGGCCAGTAAGTTTTATGCCAAACTCAGGGAAATTGAAGTTTTATGCAAGGAACACGAAGCTGTAATTTTTGATTGCCTTCAGAATATGCCACTTCTAGTGATACCTGTTAATAATATGTTTTATTACAAACATTTATTGCTCTATGGGTTTGAGATACATAACTCGAAAAGTGATATTGGACATTTCTATACATGTATTGAAGGACAAGCTTTGAAAGGTACAAATAATGTTTGTACCTTTATTTAAGATTATATTAAAAAAAAAAAAAAATGCCTACTGAGAAACAGGAACTTCACATATTTTCAGATGGTTGTCCAGGACAAAATTATAATCATACAATTTTCAGATTTCTCTTATATCTCGTACAAAGCAAGCATTTTCGCACCATTTTTCTGTATTTCTCTGTTTTTGGGCACTTCTTCCTACCATGCAACAGACCATTTGGAAATAACAAACAAGTCATGATTGAATTTATCAACCTAAAGATCATCAACACATAATCGCACACAGTCAGAAATTAAAGCCATCCACAGTATCAGTAATCAAATATACAGATGTAACAGACTTCAGACACTGGTGGCAAAAAAAAATCGATGCAAAGAAGATTGATGAATGGTGAAATCTTGGAGTTTTACTTCATATTACATCTTGGGAGACAAACAACGAAGATCAACAGGAATCATAATATAAACATTACATTTCTAGGTCATCATATTATGTAAAATTCTTATTAAATTTAGTTACCTGTGTTTTTACATTTAATAAATGTTCACTGGAAAAACAATAAAAACAATATAATTCTGAGTTTTGTTTTCCGTTGATCATCATCTCAGGATGCACTTCGTGAAACTTGCCTGGCAAGGTATTGTAGAGGGAGTCATTCCTTACAACTTCTCTGTTCACTTGATTATTTTAGAATGTACATTTTTTACCCAAAGCACACTTTTGCATTTCTCTCAAAACAAGGATTTTGGAGTTGTACTGCTTTTCCACTCACTGATTCAACTACAGGGGATAGGTAAAATAATGTGAACACTTGTAGTAATGGGATGGTTGTGTTTGACGGTCTACAATGCACGTAAGGCATGTTTCATGGTGAACTGTGAATGTTCAGTATGGACTATGCATCAGTTCAGGCTATTTATGACTAGCGCACACTTTGTATTTGCATTCAGAGGCTGAGGATGACGTGCAATGGAAGACCTAACCAAGTTCTGAAGAGGGCAGATTGTGGGGGCCTGATTAGCTGGAGCATCAGTAACTACGACAGCCAACTTATTGAATGTTTCAAGAACAACTGTTTCAACTGTCATGACAGCATAAACAAAACATGGGAAGTCATCATCGTGTAAACGTGACAGTAGGTGCAAATCAAATCTGAAAGACAGAGATCATCGTACACTAACACAAATTATGTCAAAACAACACAAAACAACGCCGACTACAGTGACTGCAGAGCTCAATAGTTACCTTTGAGACCCCGTATCTATTGACACTGTCTACCGAGAAATCCATAAAGTGAATATTCATGGATGAGCTGCTATACCAAAACCATTAGTGAGACAACCAACACAGAGAATCATAAAACATGATGTCAGGAGCATAAATCGTGGGCGGCTGATCTGTGGAACCATGTCACATGATCTGACGAGTCAATGTTTTTGTCATTTCCAACACTAGGCCGGGTTTACATCTGGAGAATGTCAAAAAGAAGCCTACAATCCTGATTACTTGATTCCAACAATTAAGCATGGAGGTAGAACTGTGACATTATGGGCAGCCATATCATGGTATTCTGCAGATTACATCATTACTCTCATAGGCCATGTTACGGCCAAGGATTATATGAACATTTTAGGTGATCAGGTGGACCCTATGATTCAAATGTTGTTCCCCAACAATGATGCTGTATTTCAGGACAATAATGCACCCACTCACATAGCCAGGACAGTACAATTGTGGTATGAGAAGCATGCAACTGAACTGCAGCGCCTTCCCTGGCCAGCACAGTCCCCAAACTTGAACATTATCGAACCCTCGTGGGCGGTATCGGAGCGCAGACTCCAGAGCAGATTTCTTTCTCTGTTGTTGCTATAGGAGGTAGAAGAGGCTCTGATTGAAGAGCAGCATAACATTCCACTGGGGGCTATACAATCATTATATGCCAATATTCCAAGAAGAATTGCAGCTGTACTGGGGGCAAATGGGAGTCGAACTCCTTATTAATAAACCATTCCCAAAAAAGTACAAATGTTCACATTATTTTGCCTATCCCCTATATATTGTTCAGGGGTTATATTTACTCCTATAATCACTTGCAATTTACCCAGGACTTGCCAGTATTATGTTGCCCAGAATCTTGTTTGTCTTTTAAATTTTCTGATTCTTGTGTGTGTGTGTGTGTGTGTGTGTGTGTGTGTGTGTGTGTGTGTGTGTGTGTCCATCCAACAACATTCACAAACACGCATACACCTGTGTGCACACACGGGTCCTCTCTTGCCACAATTCATTATGATGCCTACACATGTACAATCAATTTGTATCAGTTCCTATGGTTGCAACTATGCACATAATGGGTTTACAATGAATTGTGTGTTATCATAACTGTTGCTTACTAAATTACATTGAAATTATTCATTATTTGTTTGCATTTTGGCTTCAAGACTGGCAATAAAATCTGAAACTTGCTGCCCGTCCCTGCATCAACAACCAAGTGTCACTATCAGACAATAGATTGGCACTTACCATAAACAAGCCTCAAGAAGGTACAGACAGGCACAATTAAAAGGCAGTTATCCAAAGCTTTCGGCGACAGTCTTTATCGGAAAAAGAGACACACATATCATTCATTCAACCAGCCAGCACACTTCACACACACACATGATCACTAATTCCGGCAGCCCGTGCCACAATGCAACCATCACGCAGGATGGAAGCAGCAATATGGAGGATTGGGGAAGGGGAAGGATAGCAGTTTACAGGTGGGGGCGGAGGCCGCAAGAGAGTGCAGGGACTAGAATACCAACATGGCAGTTTGATATTGTGTTGGCAGAGGGCAGCAAACAAAGAGGGTGGGAGATGAGAATGGGGATGAGCTGATAGGAAACAGGGAGTGGAAATTGTTGGGTGGAGGGTCTGGGGACAGCATGTTACCACAGGCTGTATATCAGGTATGCTATCTATATCTGACACCTTCATGCAACCTACATTCTGCTTCCAAATTAGTCTCTTGTTATTTTGAGAACATGATTTCTTCTTGTCCTTAGTTATGTGGGCTTTTAAACCAGATTTTACTGACTGAGTATTAACATTTAAAAACTGAAATATTTGCCCTGTAATTCTGCATTACTGGAGTTGTGCTATATCAACATAGCTGTACAAAAAGGAATTGTACAAAATTCCAAATGAGAGAGCTAGTTTGCTTCAGTATAATGAAGCAAACTTTTAAATTTGCATCCTACATCTTCACAGAATAGCATGAATGGCCGTGAGTTTTCAGCCCTTGCCTTGATGAAGTTTATAACATTTACAGTGCCTGTCAAAACAATATGAAGAGTTTCGGGCATATCCTTGGAAGCTAATGATTGTCAGTGTATTATATAGTGCGTGCTTTGACAATCGGGTGCAACTTTGCTCACTTTTACTGCCAGTCCCATTAAGTGACCATACACTGCCTTGGCCCCATCTGTACGAATACCAACACATTTTAGCCAAGGAACACCTACATTTCACAAGTAATGGTAACCAATTTTGTAAAATAAAAACCCCTTTCTTCAATCTTCATGATAGTAAAAATACACAAAAATGAGTAACTGCATTATACTTGGAACAACTGTATTCTTGTTCATTTGAAGAGCAAAGTATGTGCACCACTTGAGTTGTAACAACAACATTTCTTCAATATTGGAACACATCTTCAATTTTCCTTTTTACAGTTTTTGGTTAATGAAATTTTTTGTACTTCTTTGGCCATTTTACCCCCTCAAAAGCTGCTTAAACCATGTCTCTAGCCACAAGCAGTAGGAGACTCACCGATCATGTGAGGTTTTCCTCCCTTTCCAGTTCTTACACTAGCCAAATATGAGGCTTTTATGTAGTCACTACAGTGCTAATGCACGGAAGCTCCAAAGAAACTGGTATAGGCAAGCGTACTCGAATACAGAGATACGTAAACAGGCAGAATACTGTGCTACAGGAGGCAACGCCTATAAGACAACACATGTCCGGCACTGTTGTTAGATCGGAAACTACTGTTACAATGGCAGGTTATCAAGATTTAAGTGAGTTTGAATGTGGTGTTATAGTCGGTATAACGAGCGATGGGGCGCAGAATCTCCAAGGTAGCAACAAAGTTGGGATTTTTCCGTACGACAATTTCATGTGTGTATTGTGAATATCAGGAATCCGGTAAAACATTAACTTTAAGACACTGCTGTGGCCAGAAAAAGATCCTGCAAGAATGGAACCAACAACGATTGAAAAGAATTGTTCAACATGACAGAAATGCAACCATTCCGCAAAATGCTGCAGACTTCAATGCTGGGTCATCAGCAAGTGTGAACATATGAACCATTCAATGTAACATTATCGATATGGGCTTTTGGAGCTGACTGCCCACTCGTGAACCCTTGATCACTGCATGAGACAAAGCTTTACGCCTCACCCGGGCCGTCAACACCAACACTGGACTGTTGATGACTGGAAACATGTTGCCTAGTCAGATGAGTCCTGTTTCAAATTGTGTTGAGCAGATGGACGTGTATGGGTATGGAGACAACCTCATGAATCCACAGACCCTGCATGTCAGCAGCAGACTGTTCAGGCTGGTGGAGGCTCTGTAATGTGTGGGGAGTGTGCAGTTAGAGTGAAACGGGACCCCTGATACGTCTAGATATGACTATGACAGATGACAACACGTAAGCATCCTGTCTGATCACCTGCATCCATTCATGTTCTATGTGCTGTCTGATGGACTTGGGCAATTCCAGCAGGACAATGCGACACCCCACATGTCCAGGATTGCTACAGAGTGCCTCCAGGAACACTCTTCTGAATTTTAACACTTCTGCTGCCCACTAAATTTCCCCAGATATGAGCGTTATTGAGCATATCTGGGATGCCTTGCAACGTGGTGTTCATGAGATATCGCCACCCCCTCATACTCTTACGTATTTATGGACAGCTCTGCAGTATTCATGGTGTCAGTTCCCTCCAGCACTACTCCAGACATTAGTTGACTTGATGGCAAGTTGTGTTGCGACACTTCTGTGTGCTACACAACATTAGGCAGGTGTACAAGTTTCTTTGGTTCTCCAGTGTAAACTCTGCCATGCACTTGGATTCTTTTTTTACAAGACATGGATTTATTTTGAACAAAGTCAACAGGTTTACCAACTTACTCAGACTACTTAGACCTCTGATGACATTTTAAAAATAAAAAAAGATTTCAGTGCTTTGATTTGAAAGTGTTTCTAAGTATAGAATGCACTAGGGAATTGGGTTATCACTGGTTTCTATGTGGGCCTATACTATAAGGCCAAGTTGTAAGCAGCTTTCATCATACTCACAGTTAGGTGTAGGTTTAGGTTATTTAACTGCATCATTGGAGGTACAAAGAGCATCCGGGCTTAAAAATCACTTCATGCTTCACTTTAAACATAATCACATATAAGTAAAAAAATTAAGTCAAACTTCACATCACAGTTATAGTAGTCAAGAATAAGCTTGTTGAATTACACACACTCTGGTTCCACATGCAAGCTTTCTTCATATCACAATGCCATTTACTGTATGGCCCAATCAAGTGACAGTAACAGCAATAAACCATTTATCACGTAATGACTACTACTTTGCCACTAATAGGTACACCACATAAGTTGGCAGCAGCTGCAAAGTGACAAAGACAACTTCTGAATAACCACTGACCAGACCCAATCACAATATTGCCAACTTCAAAATAAGACCCATCATTCATGGCCAAGACAGTGACAAATAATGAAGGGAGCAGTGGGGAGGTACAATCGTCCTTCCTGTGTCCTGTGTATTGCCCAAAACAAACATTCTGTGGTATATCCATTTTCTTTAATGTTATACAGATCCTCCTTTTATTAATCTGATTTATCACTATCATTTTACTTTCAAAATACAGTAATGTATGAAAATAATTTTACTTATATCAGTAAATGTTTTGCTTGCTTGAACATGTACCACCTGAAATGTCCTTTCATACCACCACCTGGGAACCCCTCGCCTACTTGCTAGAACTTCAAAACTACTTTTCCATAAGGAGAATGAGAGTATAGGAATTAAAATTTTCCTTTTATTCTGAATTACAGACAGCTGCATAAGAGTATTACACATCACACCCCCTTTCATTACTACTTATCACGTTTATGATACGCAATAAAGTGCATTAATTTACATACCTGTATGCCAGCAGTAGGAGTTACACCAACACGCGTAACAGCTGTACGCTTGCGAACTCCTGTTGGAGTAACCTGCGTTGACAATGGCTGTACCGGATTGCGATTGACAATTGTTGCAATGGCATTTCCCTTAGGAGGTTCAACATTGGACGGATCAACACCTGTTTTATAGTAAGAAAGAACTCAAAGTTAAGAATTTTTATCATGGAGTGTAATATCAATACTACTGTGTACAATTTTTTTTACTGTAGAACCACTGTCAAAGGTAAAAAACTGAATTTTGGTCATAAGGCCTTCATCACTATTAAATGACAAAATTTAAATTTTGGCATAGACTATACTTGACTTGTAAAATACCTGTCAGAATAAAAATTGATATAGTGAGATAAGATACTGAGATAAGATACCAAAACCTTTCCACTGCTAAAATATTATAGGCACACTGAAGGAAACATTTTTACACATAATGTCTCTTGTGCAACAGCTGCCACTGGAGTTGGATGAGCTCCCCACGAAATATTGCTCTCTCTAAATGAACACACGGCAAAATAAGCCGTGTTTCTTTGGATCTTTTATACTTCAAGTATTAACACTAGTCAAAAAGGATTCGAGACTGATGAGCAGTGCTGAAAGTTAAGTCAGAAATGAGTTTTGTAACCTATCTCTTTCATGGTTAGAATGAGCATTATGTGAGAGTAACTGTTTCGTTGCAGAGAGGTTAGTTTAGGAACTTTGCTTTGGACACTTTGATAGTTAGCCACTAGGATTTTAATATTCCCACTCCTCATCTTTTGATACACGAGCAGGTTCTCAGACAGTGGATTTCTATCCACCAATGTTTTAAGTTTTGCTGATGTAAATACTCCTATGTGCTTTCTACACACAATCTGCTGCCCAAAATGTCATTTAGAGTGTACAGTACAAGTCTGAAGTATGTAGGGCAACCCTACAAGTCTCCCTTGTCTAGCTCAGGAAGAGGAATCTACAAATGAGCTAACCATAGAACTGACAAATTCTCTGGTTTGGACCTTCAATGCAACTCCAGACCACAGGACCCTCACCGGTTCTCCTCATCGTGTTGCTAATCACAAGTTGTGCTGAAAATCCATAACAGTTTCGCTAATCTTTCACTGGTCCCTGGAGAGAACCACGATTAGTTTCAAGATCCCAGATGACAGACAGCTTTGGTGTTATTGTTCCATCATCTTTTGGGTGCGTTCAGGACAGTAATATTTCTTCTTCCAATACTTTGACTGATAACCGTACAGCCACCATCAACATGAGTCAGAGATGATGGAATGTTCTATCCACAGGGAAAGATTCAAGAAGTACATCTTTGGTGCTGATGTGAGCAACAATCTGCCGAAGATCCTGAGATGGTGTTTTTCAGCTGGTGAACAGATTCATCCCATACTCTTATGACACGAGAAGAATCTTGACAGCTAGAAGTGCCTTGTCAGCTTTCAAATGCGACTCACAAACAGCTACAGCAAGACTGACTGAAAGACATACATGGATCACACTGAGTGTTGCCATAGAAACATTAGCAAAATAGCATTAAGTGACTAGTCTTATCAACCATGCGAAACACCTGCGCAAAGCCCACTTTGACTGTCAAGGATCAACCACTGCCACACACAGTGTAGGATGTACACTGAGTGAATATTGGATTTCTTCACCTCCTGTGATGTTATTTCCCTAAAGTGGCCATCAAACACAGTGCTCAAGTAGACGCATCTTGAACATGATGGTGAGGCAACTGAGTGATGTTCCTCATAAACTGCAGGAATCTTTTGGCCCAGATAAGACTTTCCCTGTGAAACAGCATTATATCTGAGCAGGACTCACCAGGCACCACCAAATAATCACTGACTGTCAGACTGACATTTTTCTTGGATCACGTCAGCACATTCTAGTTCAGGAACACATCTGCAATAGTAGGTCACCCTGTCATTCTATCACCAGTGTAATTTGCAACAGCCATGTGAAGCCAGCTGACAGTTGCCAATGCAACTTTCAAATGTTCCCAGACAGCAGTCAACTAATCCATTAGGTTCCCATAACGGTCACAATCCTTAGCCATACAACAAAGAACCTAACCATATTTAGTGGTGGAAATTACGTACAAGCACAGCTCTTGCAAATAACTGACAAGTAAAGAAATTTAAGGCACCAAATGTAGCAAATAACTGATTACTATGACAACAATCAATTTTAGACAAAATAATTTAATTGTATAGATAAAAAACCTACTCACCAAGTGGCAGCAGAACACACACATAAAAGAAGGTTGTAATTAGGCAAGCTCTCAGAGCCAGAGGCTCCTCCTTCAGGTAAAACGGTTGAAGGGGAAGGAAGAGGGGTGAAGGATAAAGGCTGAAGAGGTCTAGGGAAAGTGGTAGATTTCAGGAAAGACACCCAAAAAGATGGGTCAGGGGAGACGGGAAGACTTAACACACAGGATGAGTAGATTTTTTTATCCATCCAATTAAATTCTTTGGTTAAAAAACTGATTACTGTCTATTTCCACACAAAGTATGGGGAAAAAAACTAAATATAGTGAAGAAATGAAGTACCATTGTTGCTCAAAGAGTAGTCACTGGTAATTAGTGGCTACTGCTACAAAACTGGCACACTACTTCAAAGGGTGCAATAGGCGGAGAGGGGCACAAGAGGAGGATGGGGAGGGGGCAAATCAACAAATAGTGGACAGTAAAAACTGCTTGAGTCAAAGTGCCGAGCTTGAGTCAAAGTGGCGAGTTAAACAGGTAAGTGACAGAAAGCACAAAAACGAAGCTAATACTCTTAAATTTGTCAAAGACAACGTTAACTGACAGAAATTAAAAAAAAAAAAATGGAAAATCCAGGAAGGAATAATGACAATATTATGAAAAGGATAGTTGCCACTCACCATACATGCTGAGATGCAGATAGGCACAAAAAAAAGGAGACTTCTTGTCAAACAAAGCTTTCGGCCAAACAGGCCTTCGTCAGAATTAGACATAGATGGATCACACTGAGTGTTGCCCCCCCCCCCCCCCCCCCCCCCACACACACCTCACACAAACATGACAACAGTCTCTGGCTGCCATGGCCAGACTTGGCAGCTAGAGCCTGTGGTTATTATTCCATCCTGGAGTTTCCGTTGTTTGATTTTCTATGAGTTTATGTTGTCATTGAAAATTTTAAGAGTATTATTTTCGTTTTTATGCTTTGTCACGTAGCTATTTATGTTGCCACATTGACTCAACCAATTTTTACTGTCCACTGTAAAGTCTCGCCTTGGCAGATAGAGACTGTGGTCATGTGTGTGTGTGTGTGTGTGTGTGTGTGTGTGTGTGTGTTGTCTAATTCTGATGAAGGCCTTGTTGGCCGAAAGCTTGCTTGACAGTCTTTTTGTTGTGTGAGTCAGCATCTCCACTGTATGTTGAGTGACAGCTATCCTTTTCATAATACTGTCATTAATTTGTAGAAATGTACTGAAGACATCTATATTTATGATATGCATGTGAGACAAGAACCACAACAAAATAATGTGATGTTTGGAAAGAATGATGTGATATTAAAGGAATAGTAATATTTACGTATTGCAGTTGTTTTTAGATATGAGAGTTTTACAAGGACTATGGATCAAATGCAAAAAAATTGTAAGTATGGAAAATGGTATTTCAAATATTTACACGAAAGACATAAAAAACTGGAATTGCTTTGGCTCATATAACAACTGAATTTTTACTGAAAAAATATAGAAACAATGTATCTCAGATCGTTATGAATTTTTTTGCATCAATTAACAGTGAGCCACTCAAAATAACAGTTCTATTTGTTTTAGTTGCTACACCTGATACTCCATTCTCAACTACTGCTAAAGCATTTCATAACATAAAACTGTATACAACCTCCAGTGAGTTTTTCAGTAACAGAACCAGTCTGAAGCTGCTGCTGCTCTTGTCCTTGTTGCGGTTCTTGTTGCTGTTTCTTCAAAAGACGCTGTTTCTCCAATGCTGCCATCATGCGCCGTATTTCTTTCGCTTGAAGTACTTTCTCACGTAATCGTTTCTGCTCTTCGATTTTACGTCGATACTCCCGTGTTTCTTCATCTTCTTGATCTCCCTCTTCATTTGTTGTACTAGCAGTGGCTACTGTACTTGTTGCTGTGCTTTCTGCCTGTACTGGTAGTGTGTCTACGGTCTTCACTTCATGTAAGTTGCTCATGTCTGGCATGCGCTGGAACACAAAGTATAATGTCATAATAGGTAAAAACTGCAAATTGTGGTGAAATTTGTTTATGACACATAGAGAAATACGATTATTGTGAAACAGCTAAGATTTTACATCTAGATGGAAAATGCTGTGTGGAATACAAGCAGTGCAATAAATGAAGACATCAACTCCCAATACTCATATGTTGGAGGCACTGAGTAGTATCTAGGAACATAAACATCCTACATTTGCATTCTTCTTCATGGCACACACCCTTACGTAGCTACATTGTCCATATGTTGTGGTTTGATTGGACTGTGGGGTTGTTTACAGCAAAAGGTAAGGTGAAGTGAGCCAGAAAGAGGCATGATGAAGGGCGGGTACGGACCAAGACTGGGGTTGTGGGGGCGGGGGTGTAGAATAAAATGCAGCAGTAGAGAAAACACTCTGGCACAAATAGGGTTTTTTATTATGATTCACATGTTAAAATAGGTGGGATAGGGGATGGGGGGGGGGGAGTAGAGAGACTAAACTGCTTGGTAATCAGTACCTTTTTCCAAGGTCACACAGGTCTCGGATGAAAACCATACCCCAAATGAATCCCATCACTTACAATCTGATTGTCAATTCAGCAGCAGAAACACCTATCACTTAAAATCTGATTGTCGATTCAGCAGCAGAAACAATGTTCTGGATCACCTCATCTATATTGCCATCCGATGAAGATCCAACAGAGGTAGCAGAGGCGAAAGCATCCCAGTCAGCCTTGGTAAGAGCCCAGATGGGCATCCAGGCGAGCGATGCCGGGGATGGCAGGTAGAGTGGAAAGTGGTCACTACCATACAAGTCATTGTGAGCTCTTCAGTGGATAGAAGGTAGAAGGCCAGAACTGCATACAGAGAGATCAATAGCCAAGTATGTGGCATGTGCCACACTGAAATGAGTGGGGGAACCTGTATATAGGATGCAAAGATTGGGTTGAGTTAGTAGTTCTTGACATCTTTACCACAGCCAGTAATCTTGGTGCCACCCTGCTAAGTGTTATGGGTGTTGAAATCACCCAAAAGCAAGAAAGGTGGAGGGAGTTGAGAAATTAGTGCAGCCAATACATGTTGTGGCACATCACCATCTGGAAGAAAGTAGATACTGCAGATGGTAATTTCCTGTGTTGTCCTCACTCTGACAGTCATAGCTTCTACAGTTCTTTGAACGGGCACAAGTTTGCTACATACAGAGGTATGGAAAAATATGCATATTCCACCTGACTTCCTCTTAGAGACATTACATTTTTTGTAACATCCTCGATAGACAAGAAAGATGGGGGTCCGGATTGCTGGAAACCAGGTTTCCTGAAGGGCAACGCAGAAATCAGGTGTAATATTTAAGAGTTGTCGCAACTCAACCATGTGGTGGAAAAAAAACCACTGCAATTCCACTGGAGGACATGCTTCCTCTAGTCTGGGAAGGCAAGAAGGGACCAAGGGTGCAGTTTACACCTCAGGGTCACCTACTGCCACTGGCTGAGTGCTTGTATCCATTTCCACTGCAGCTGAAGCATTGACAGGATCTAGGTTAATGGGGGATGCCAAAATCTCCACCGCGTCCTCAGGCGCGGAACTGGTAGGGAGTGGTAGTGTGCCGGCAACTGGAGTCTCTCAGTTCTTAACAGTCTTCTTCTTCGACTGTTTGCCCTCTTGTTGCTCTTGAGGCATTTGCTGGGAGGGCTTCTCTGAAGTAGCTTCATGTACGAAGACCATGAAGCCTTTTGATCAGCAGCTTCTGGCTGCTTCAGCCACTGGCTGGTGTCCACTTTTATATGGGGGGAGACCTTGGAAGGTAGAGTCCCTAGGGCCCTTTGTGAGAGGCTAGCCGAGGGGACTACCATCGCCAGGGAGGGTGACGTGGTCGTAGCTGCAGTGTAAAAGTTACCATCTTAACAGGTTTCAACTGCCTCTAAGTAAGTAATCTTGTCCAGGGTCTTTTACTCCATAATTTTCCTCTCCTTTTGGAGTACCACACAGTCCGGTGAGCAGGGGGAGCTGTGCTCTCCACTGTTGACACAGGCAGGACAAGGGGAACATGGAGTACTCAGATGCAATGAATGTCTGCAGTCTCTACTTGTGACACTGGAAATGCACTGGCGCTACAAGTGCCCAAATTTCCAGCACTTAAAGCATCGTATAGTGGGAGGCATGTATGTTTTTACATCACATGGATAGGATGTGTGGCTGCTGTGTACGGACGCAGGAGGAGCTGGCCACCGTTCGCAAACAGCTGAACGTGCTGATGGCCACAGTCAGCCGTCTTCAGGATGCGGCTGGGCCACCCTCTCCCCAATGGGAGTGGTGGGTTCAACGGCGTTCGCGTCGCACGAGGTGGAGGGTCAATGTGGAGGCTGGCTGTGTGGCATCGCCCGCTCTGCCTGTGAGTGGACACGTGGCCGCTCCTTCAGCAAGATCTGAGCAGGCACATGGGGGGGGGGGGGGGGGGGGGAGGGGGGTGTTCATTAGTGACTGGGAGCTCCAACATTGGGTGGGTGGTGGAGCCCCTTAGGGAAATAGCAGAAAGGTCTGGGAAGAAAGCCAGTGTTCATTCTGTCTGCTTGCCAAGGGATCTCACCCAAGATGTGCAGGAGGCCCTGCCGGCAGCGATAGAGAGCACTGGGTGCACTGACTGCCAATTGTTGCTCATGTCAGCACCAATGACTCCTGCCATCTGGGTTCAGAGGTCATCCTCACTTCATACAGACAGTTGGTGGAGTGAAGGCAGAAAGCCTTGCTCACGAGGTGGAATCTGAGCTAACTATTCGTAGCGTTGTTCCCAGAACTGATCGCAGTCCACTGGTCTGGAGCTGAGTGGAAGGCTTAAACCAGAGGCTCAGATGATTCTGCGGAGATCTGGGTGCAAATTTCTTGACCTCCACTATTGGGTGGAGAAATGTAGGGTCCCCCTGAATAGGTCAGGCGTGCACTGTATGCAGGAAGTGGCTACAAGGGTAGCGCAGTACGTTTGGAGTGCACATGTGGGTTTTTTAGGTTAGAGAATTCCCTCCCTAGGCTCCACAAGACGCCTCCTGATATGCGACAGGGTAGCAGTAGGCAATACGCTACAGGGAATGACAATATTAATGTGGTAATAGTAAACTGCAGGACCATCTATAGAAAGGTCCCAGAACTTCTCTCATTAATAAATGGTCACAATACCCGCATGGTACTAGTGACGGAATGTTGGCTGAAACCAGATGTTAACAGTAATGAAATTATAAACTAAGACTGGAATGTATACCGCAGGCACAGGCTGGACAGTGAAGGGAGAGGCGTGTTTATAGCAATAAAAAATGCAATAGTATCGAAGGAAACTGACGGAGATGCAAAATGTGAAATAATTTGGGTGAAGGCCACGGTTAAAGCAGGCTCAGCAGCTGTTGTGGGAGAACACCTGAAGGAAAACTTGGAAAATATTTCGAGTAGATTTCCCGACCATGTTATAGTTTTGGGTGGAGGTTTTAATTTACCAGATATAGACTGGGAGACTCAAACATTTATGATGGGTGGCAGGGACAAAGAATCCAGTGAACCTTTTTAAGTGCATTATCTGCAAACTACCTTGGGCAGTTAAACAGAGAACCGACTTGTGGCGATAACATATTACACCTTCTGGTGACAAACAGACCCGAACTATTTGAAACAGTTAACGCAGAACAGGGAATCAGCGATCATAAAGTGGTTACAGCATTGGTGATTTCAACCATAAATAGAAATATAAAAAAAGTAGGAAGATTTTTCTGTTTAGCAAAAGTGACAAAAAGGATGGCTCAACACAAAAGTTTTGTCTCAAGTACAGATAGTGTTGAGGATCAGTGGACAAAGTTCAAAACCATCGTACAATATACATTAGATGAGTATGTGCCAAGCAAGATCATAAAAGATGGAAAAGAGCCACCGTGGTACAACAACTGAGTTAGAAAACTGCTATGGAAGCAGAGGGAGCTTCACAGCAAACATAAACACAGCCAAAGCCTTGCAGACAAACAAAAATTACACGAAGCGAAATGTAGTGTGAGGAGGGCTATGCAAGAGGTGTTCAATGGATTCGAAAGTAAAGTTCTATGTACTGACTTGGTAGAAAATCCTAAGAAATTTTGGTATTATGTCAAAGTGGTAGGTGGATCAAAACAAAATGTCTCGACACACTGTGACCAAAATGGTGCTGAAACAGAGGAAGACTGCACTGTAGTTCCTTCTCTAGATTGTCGCACAGATGACAAAATGGTAGATATCGAAATGAACCATGGACCTTGCCGTTGGTGGGGAGGCTTGCGTGCCTCAACGATACAGATAGCCGTACCGTAGGTGCAACCACAACGGAGGGGATCTGTTGAGAGGCCAGACAAACGTGTGGTTCCTGAAGAGGGGCACCAGCCTTTTCAGTAGTTGCAGGGGCAACAGTCTGGATGTGGCCTTGTAACACTAACCAAAACGACATTGCTGTTGTGGCACTGTGAACGGCTGAAAGCAAGGGGAAACTACAGCCATAATGTTTCCCGAGGGCATGCAGCTTTACTGTATGATTATATGATGATGGCGTCCTCTTCGGTAAAATAGTCCCCATTCGGATCTCCGGGCGGGGACTATTCAAGAGGACGTCGTTATCAGGAGAAAGAAAACAGGCGTTCTACGGATCGGAGTGTGGAATGTCAGATCTCTTAATCGGGTAGGTTAGAAAATTTAAAAAGGGAAATGGATAGGTTAAAGTTAGATATAGTGGGAATTAGTGAAGTTCAGTAGCAAGAGGAACAAGACTTTTGGTCAGGTGAATACAGGGTTATAAATACAAAATCAAATAGGGGTAATGCAGGAGTAGTTTTAATAAGGAATAGGAAAATAGGGATGCGGGTAAGCTACTACAAACAGCATAGTGAACGCATTATTGTGGCCAAGATAGACACGAAGCCCACGCCTACCACAGTAGTACAAGTTTATTTGCCAACTAGCTCTGCAGATGAAGAAGAAATTGGTGAAATGTATGATGAGATAAAAGAAATTATTCAGGTAGTGACGGGAGACGAAAATTTAATAGTCATCGGTGACTGGAATTTGACGGTAGGAAAAGGAAGAGAAGGAAACGTAGTAGGTGAATATGGATTGGGACTAAGAAATGAAAGAGGAAGCCGCCTGGTAGAATTTTGCACAGAGCATAACCTAATCATAGCTAACACTTGGTTCAAGAATCATGAAAGAAGGTTGTATACATGGAAGAACCCTGGAAATACTAGAAGGTTTAAGATAGATTATATAATGGTAAGACAGAGATTTAGGAACCAGGTCTTAAATTGTAAGACATTTCCAGGGCAGATGTGGACTCTGGACCACAATCTATTAGTTATGAACTGTAGATTAAAACTGAAGAAACTGTAAAAAGGTGGGAATTTTAGGAGATGGGACCTGGATAAACTGAAAGAACCAGAGGTTGTACAGACTTTCAAGGAGAGCATAAGGTAACAATTGACAGGAATGGGGGAAAGAAATACAGTAGAAGAAGAATGGCTAGCTTTGGGGAATGAAATAGTGAAGGCAGCAGAGGATCAAGTAGGTAAAAAGACGAGGGCTAGTAGAAATCCTTGGGTAACAGAAGAGATACTGAATTTAATTGATGAAAGGAGAAAATACAAAAATGCAGTAAATGAAGCAGGAGAAAAGGAATACAAACGTCTCAAAAATGAGATCGACAGGAAGTGCAAAACGGCTAAGCAGGGATGGCTAGAGGACAAATATAAGGATGTAGAGGCTTATGTCACTAGGGGTAAAATAGGTACTGCCTACAGGAAAATTAAAGAGACACTAACCAAAACGGCATTGCTGTTGTGGTACTGCGAACAGCTGAAAGCAAGGGGAAACTACAGCCGTAATTTTTCCCGAGGGCATGCAGCTTTACTGTACACTTGAGAAAAGAGAACCACTTGCATGAATATCTAGAGTTCAGATGGAAACCCAGTTCTAAGCAAAGATGGGAAAGCACAAAGGTGGAAGGAGTATATGGAGGGTCTCTACAGGGGCGATGTTCTTGAGGACAATATTATGGAAATGGAAGAGGATGTAGATGAAGATGAAATGAGAGATATGATACTGCGTGAAGAGTTTGACAGAGCACTGAAAGACCGAAGTCGAAACAAGGCCCGGGAGTAGACAACATTCCATTAGAACGACTGACAGCATTGGGAGAGCCAGTCCTAACAAATCTCTACCATCTGGAGAGCAAGATGTATGAGACAGGCAAAATACCCTCAGACTTCAAGAAGAATATAATAATCCCAATCCCAAAGAAAGCAGGTGTTGACAGATGTGAAAATTACCAAACTATCAGTTTAATAAGTCACAGCTGCAAAATACTAACGCGAATTCTTTACAGACGAATGGAAAAACTGGTAGAAGCTGACCTAGGGGAAGATCTGTTTGGATTCCGTAGAAATGTTGGAACACGTGAGGCAATACTGACCCTACGACTCATCTTAGAAGAAAGATTAAGGAAAGGCAAACCTACGTTTCTAAAATTTGTAGACTTAGAGAAAGCTTTTGACAATATTGACTGGAATATTCTCTTTCAAATTCTGAAGGTGGCAGGGGTAAAATACAGGGAGCGAAAGGCTATTTACAATTTGTAGAGAAAGCAGATAGCAGTTATAAGAGTCGAGGGACATGAAAGGGAAGCAACGGTTGGGAAGGGATTAAGACAGGGTTGTAGCCTCTCCCCAATGCTATTCAATCTGTATATTGAGCAAGCAGTAAAGGAAACAAAAGAAAAGTTTGGAGTAGGTATTAAAATCCATGAAGAAGAAATAAAAACGTTGAGGTTTGCCGATGACATTGTAATTCTGTCAGAGACAACAAAGGACTTGGAAGAGCAGTTGTACGGAATGGACAGTGCCTTGAAACAACAACAACAAAAGCAAAACCAGAATAATGGATTGTAGATGAATTAAGTCGGGTGATGCTGAGGGAATTAGATTAAGAAATGTGACACTTAAAGTAGTAAAGGAGTTTTGCTATTTGGGGAGCAAAATAACTGATGATGGTCGAAGTAGAGAGGATATTAAATGTAGACTGGCAATGGCAAGGAAAGTGTTTCTGAAGAAGAGAAATTTGTTAACATCGAGTATTGATTTATGTGTCAGGAAGTCGTTTCTGAAAGTATTTGTATGGAGTGTAGCCATGTCTGGAAGTGAAACATGGACAATAAATAGTTTAGACAAGAAGAGAATAGAAACTTTCGAAATGTGGTGCTACAGAAGAATGCTGAAGATTAGATGGGTAGATCACATAAGTAATGAGGAAGTATTGAATAGAATTGTGGAGAAGAGGAGTTTGTGGCACAACTTGACTAGAAGAAGGGATCGGTTGGTAGGACAACTTCTGAGGCATCAAGGGATCACCAGTTTAGTACTAGAGGGCAGCGTGGAGGGTGAAAATCGTGGAGGGAGACCAAGAGATGAATACACTAAGCAAATTCAGAAGGATGTAGGCTGCAGTAGGTACTGGGAGATGAAGAAGCTTGCACAGGATAGAGTAGCATGGAGAGCTGCATCAAACCAGTCTCAGGACTGAAGACCACAACAACAACATCGAAATAGATGACAGAGGGATAAAAAAACAATTAAAATCGCTCGAAAGTGGAAAGGCTGCTGGGCCTGATGGGATACCAGTTTGATTTTACACAGAGTACGCAAAGGAACTTGCCCCCCTTCTTGCAGCGGTGTACCGTAGGTCTCTAGAAGAGTGTAACATTCCAAAAGATTGGGAAAAGTTACAGGTCATCCTGTTTTCAAGAAGGGATGTTGAACAGATGTGCAGAACTATAGACCTAAATCTCTATCGTTGATCAGTTGTAGAATTTTGGAACACATATTATGATTGAGTATAATGACTTTTCTGGAGACTAGAAATCTACTCTGTAGGAGTCAGCATGGGTTTCAAAAAAGATGATCGCGTGAAACCCAGCTCACACTATTCGTCCACGAGACTCAGAGGGCCATAGACACCGGTTCACAGGTAGATGCTATGTTTCTTGACTTCCGCAAGCTGTTTGATACAGTACCCCACAGTTGTTTAATGAATGAAGTAAGAGCATATGGACTATATGACCAATTGTGTGATTGGATTGAAGAGTTCCTAGATAACAGAATGCAGCATGTCGCTCGCAATGGAGAGAAGTCTTCCGAAGTAAGAGTGATCGGAAGTTCACCGACACTTTTTGTGGATGATGCTATAGTATATCGAGAGGTTGTAACAATGGAAAATTGTACTGAAATGCAGGGGGATCTGCAACGAATTGACGCATGGTGCAGGGATTGGCAACTGAATCTCAATGTAGAGAAGTGTAATGTGTTGTGAATACATAGAAAGAAAGATCCTTTATCATTTAACTACAACGTAGCAGGTCAGCAACTGGAAGCAGTTAATTCCATAAATTATATGGGCATAGGCATTAGGAGTGATTTAAAATGGAATGACCATATAAAATTAATTGTCGGTAAAGCAGATGCCAGACTGAGATTCATTGGAAGAATCCTAATGAAACGCAATCCAAAAACAATGGAAGTAGGTTACAGTACGCTTGTTCGCCCACTGCTTGAATACTGCTCACCGGTGTGGGATCCGTACCAGATAGGGTTGATAGAAGAGAGAGAGAAGATCCAACAGAAAGCAGCACGCTTCATTACAGGATCATTTAGTAATCACAAAAGCATTACGGAGATGATAGATAAACTCTAATGGAAGAATCTGGAGGAGAGATGCTCAGTAGCTCGGTAAGGGCTTTTGTTGAAGTTTCGAGAACATACCTTCACTGAGGTTTTGGTAAGTCCACAGTTTTGTTTAATGTATTTTGTCTACTTCCTTTTGATTGATTGAAGTACTTTAAAATAAAGCCAAACGTGCCTGGTGTAAATAAAACTTTTGTTACAGTCGCGAAAGATGGAATATTTCTCAATATTACATACGACACCTATGTGGTACTTAAATTAAATGAGATATTGTTATACAGTAAATTTTATATGAAATTTTGGTATCTTGTCCACATTTCATTCTCAATGTTGTAGCCACTAAAATCGACCATACGGAAAGTATACCCTATGGACTTTTACCTCTGCAAACTCTTCAAAATTTTGTGCAATGGTTTACTATATTTAATGCTGCATAATAACTGCATTGAACATCGAAACAAAATTAAGTCATTTATGGGGGGAAGGTATCAGTCAAGAAGATATGTAAAAATCTAATTTTTGAGCCAGATAGTTTTTGTGGAATTGAATGATACAGAGTGTCAAAGCAATGGAAACACCATGTGTCTGCACAGGCAAGCAGTGCAGTGACAAAATCACGCATAGCGTGGAATGCAGGGAACACGTCTTTGTAGCAGCGAAAGGGTTAATGCGGCCCTGGTGGCTTTACTTCATGAAATGGCGCTGCTTCTCTTGGCACGTGCGTCGTGTGCAACTGGCAACGCAGCAATCTCCCGCGTCTGGGCGGGCATGCGCGAGCCGCCAAGATAAAAGAATTGAACTATAGTACTGAAAGGTGTTTTAGTACGGTCAGAAACATTTTAATTCGTGAAACATGTGTGTCCCATTCTAATTCCTTGGCTTCATTTTTAAAAAAGGTTTCTTTAAACATTTACTGTTTACAAATGTAGCTAGTCATATATTCCATTAAACTGCAAATGCTTCACTGTGTATTTAAGTTCACTTTTAACAAAATTACTATTATATGTTCAAATCAAAGAATTTTTTACACTGGTAAAAAGTAGGTATGTTTGGAACTTCTCAGTGCTGTAATTTGTGTGGCAGATTTCTATGTAACATTATCATCTGTCCAGAATGACTTAACACTTTGGAGGCTGGCCACTTAGAAGAATACTGGGTCTAGGAAACTGGCCAATTATTCTGTGGTTTAAAGTTTTATTGGCATGTATGTAGTAGATGTATCTTCGAGAGTGGTCATAGTGCAACAGGGCCAAGCTTCAAGATTTATTTTTCATGTTTACTTCAATTCTTTGACAGATTCTACATTTTAAAATAAAGATGACAGAAAATTAAATTATCCTCTCAAGCAAAAAGTGTGAGGTAAGTTCTTGAGCAATTTCTTCTGCTTGAGTTCACAAAATTGTTTCCTCACTCAAAAAACATAATGTACTTGTAGCAGTTAACAGCAAACTACAAAACCTAATGAGTACACACACAAATTATATCAGTGCAATCATATGGGATCAACAGTTAACAGCAATAACTGTTACGTTTGATAATGTTTCCTTTGAGATAATACTAGAAACTGATAACACAACAAAAGGAAGAACCAGTCAAGGGGCAGGTCGTGACGCGTCCATACACTGTACCCCCATGAATCCTGTTTTTGAGTGACGGCTGGCTTGCGCGTCGAGAACATTGCAACTTGACCAATAATCATGTGCGGTCTTTTTAATACCAAGTTGTGGCCCAAACTACGCTTGAGCTTGGTCTCCGAAGTGTTGAGATCAATGCCATTTGTAGACAAGTTTGTGAATGTTCATGTATCTCTTACTACTACAGTAGGAAGTGCCCCACTAAGATACATCGAACAACGGAAAATTCAGGATGGAATGAAACAATATTATAAAAAGGAAAGTTGCTACTCACCATATAGCAGAGATGCTGAGTCACAGATAGGCACAACAAAAAGACTGTCACAAATAAAGCTTTTGGCCAGTAAGGCCCACGTCAAAAATAGACCACACACACACCAGGAGCCACGAGCCACCCCATTGCCTGAGACTGGAGTCGTGTGTGTGTGTGTGTGTGTGTGTGTGTGTGTGTATTTTTGATGAAGACCTTAGGGGCTGAAAGCTTTATTTGTGATGGTCTTTTTGTTGCGCCCATCTGTGACTCAGCATCTCCGCTATATGGTGAGTAGCAACATTCCTTTTCATAATATTGTTACAACCATGATACACGCTACATTTGACAATGCTTAACTAGTATGGGCAGCGTCAGCACTTATCAGAGCTGTACGGTGTTCGAGTAGTAGCCTGGGAACACTGCACAAGGTACTGTGAACACAGCAAATTATGATAATATCTAAACAAACGAATTCTTGGTTTGTGGAGGTACCCACACAAGAAGCAGTGCAGAAGCTGCAGTGTAGTTACTACAACATAGGGCTGCTTTCACAAGATATCCTGTCTTTCGTCAGCCAGAACATGCGTCAGTGACTAGACAGAAATATGATGTGTTAGAGAGATGTATAAAAGAGAAGCAGGGCTATATTTTCACAAGTGAGGTTCACGCAGAAAGCAGAAGGGACTCGCGGACTGATCAGGTCATTTCATAGCTTGGTTGGACAGCAGAATATCACTTTGAGAGGGAGGGGAAAGATTTTCACAGTTCACTTTCTTGCTCACATCAACTGCATCCATGGGAAAAAGCCCCTCAGCCTAGTTGGGCTAGAGGACCAAGACCATTTAACTGCATGTGTAGACACAAGATCATGTTACAAGTTACCATGTTCCATTTTTCTTTATGTGCCTTTCCATTTCTTCATTGTTTCCACCATACATTTAGTTATTACCTTTGCTCACTTCAATGCTAAAATTGTGTGAAAGTTATCACCTACATATGACATCAGAATACAAATCTTCCACAGAAATATACTACTTCCAAAAACACAGACTTGAAGAGAAACAAATGAGTGAGTATTTTTTAATTAAGTAGGAAGATTTATTTAAATGGTGGGTAAACATTTAACTCCTTTATATGTGCTAAAAAGAAAAAAAGTGTTCATTGTATAAAAAGGAAAAGTCAGAAGGTGGCATGTATGTTGACAGCCAGTATTACTCTGCAATGTAGTCAATACAAGAAGGAAGAATAGGGTATATATGGCCTGCTGATGATGAAATCACTAAGAATGGAACATAAGCTCAGACTGGAGGAAGGATGGAGAAGAATATCACTGACGTTCTTTTCAAAGGAACCACCAGCATTTGCTTAGAGAAATCATAGAAAAACTAAATCTGGATGGCTGTGGATTTGAACCACTTTCTTCCCAAATGCGAGTCCAGGGTGCTAACCACTACGCTACCTTCCAATGCAGCCAACATAAACGAAGAGAGATATAGTACTCTTAACTTTCAGAAATTTATGTTCCTTCTGCAAAGTGGAGAGAAGGAACTGCTTGCATAAAATGGATACATGAGACAAATAAACCAGAACTTAGGCGAAGAGGGGCCTACCCTGCATGAGAAGGAAGGGAGACTATCTAATCTTCTCTTTTGTTTCCTGTAATTACAAAGTTAGGAAGCCTTTTTCATCTGTTAAATGAACTGCAAAGAAAGTGAGGATCTGTTCAACACAGGATGCCAATAAACATGTATGACAATAGTAGCATTTCCTGCTTTAGAAATTTCACTTATAATACCACACTTTTGTTACTATGTGGTTCAGTTTGCATGCATATGTAGATCTAGAAAATAGCAGGATGATTTCTCTGAGAATTCACATACTCTTCTGAAATGCTGCAAGACAAACACAAATTGGGAGAGTGGTGCATTATTTTTAATTTACAAGATAGTGTATAGGTCTTCAATATGACCGTAGCCTTGCCTTATCCTGACACGTGGTTTTACGAGCTCAGAGAGCAGGAACAGAATACGAAATACAGTTATTTGTCAATGTAGTTTAGTGGCACATGATGTCTGCATGTCACAAATTTTTCCTGGTGAGACATTCACAGCTGTTCTATGTAATGTTCATAATGAAAACATTTGTAGAATGAAATCTTTACATTACCAGGTTTTAGAGAACCAGACCAGTCTTCAGGTGCATCTATAAGTTACAGCTTAAAGGTGCTTTTCTCGTGGGCATATGTGGGTACTCAATCTGATAAGCTATGTACGGTAGATGTATTGCTTGTGAGTTAGCTTTGACATGGACACTTTGTCCAGCTATTTGCAGGAACACCTAAAGATGGGGCTGAGTCACTGAAAACTTGTAGGAGACCTGTCAGTTGACTTCAAACAACAAATAACTGTACAACAGTAGCAGATGTTTTCATCATGAACATGTGAAAATGTCTCTTTCCCAATATGTAGATGTTCAGAAGAAGTCACTCAACAGGATGGACAAATCACAAATAAGTGTGACTGATGCATCACCCCTCACTTGGTTGAACCACCCATGACAAGTCTACTTGCATAATTAATTTCTGAGGAATTTATAACATTTTTATTATGTCTTTCCTAGGGAAAAAAAGTTTCTGAAGGATAAAGCTGTAGAACAACTATACACACAGTAAAATAAATCAGTGGGAATACTAAAAACTGCCACTTGGTCAGTACAAAGGACAAAGATTGGAGGTCTCAAGTATTTTCACATATATGATACTCACAATATAACATAACATTATTTGTTAGCCACGAAAATTGAGCAGATGCATTTGGAAGGATACAAACTAGTATTACAATATATCATCCACAATAAATTATCTCGTCAAAGGTATCTGGACACCTATTAGATGACAATAATAAGTGCGTCCACCCTTCATACTTCCAACACCTTGAACTCTGCAATGAACACTTTCAATGTGGTGTCTGAATGTCTGTGGAGGAATGGCAGCACATTCTTCCTAAAGAGCTGAAACCAAAGCAATGTTGGAAACAGGTGTGGAGCAAAGTCAACACTCTAACTCATTCCAAAGGTATGTTGGGACTTTTGACAAACCAGTCCATCTCAGCAGTGTTATTGTCCACAAATCATTGCCTCACAGATGCTGTTTTCTGACAGTGTGCACTGCCATGCTCATACAAACAATCATCATCTCCTCTATCGTACACAATGCCGTAAAATGTGTTCCTATTCTTCCACATTTAGCATTTTCCTAAGCACAACAAAGGAACAACATTTTAACCATGAAAGAGACCCCAAACCTAATACCACCTCCCCCTTACTTCAATGTTAGCTCGACACTTGATGGCAGGTAGCATTTACCAGGCATTTGCCTAACCCACACCTGTCCATTTGATTGCCACAGTGTGTAGCATGATTCATCACTCCAAATAACCCATTTCCAGTCATCTACTGTCTAGTGGCATCACTCTTTGCAACATCCGAAGCATTTCTCAGCATTGGCTACAGAAATGTGTGGCTTATGAGGAATTGTTCAATCACTGGATCCCATTCTTTTTGTCTCCCTCAGGACAGTCATTGTGCTAGCTGGACAGCTTGTAGCACTTTGAAACTCATGAGTTATTCCTTTCACTGATTTCATGTGATTTTTTTTACAACCACTCTCCATGATGCGCAATGGTTCCTGTCGGTACACGAGGTCTGCCTGGCCTCAGTTTAGCTGTGGTTGTTCCCGCACATTTCCACTTCTAAATCACATCACCAAGAGTCAACTTGGGCAGCTTTAGTGGGTTTGTTACTCAGGTGACAGATTAGTCCACATTCAAAATCACTGAGCTTTCTTTGCCGACACACACTATTGTTACTGCTTCTCTACTGACACCACAATACTCCCTGCCTCTTCCTCATTGATGGCTCTGCTTCTCATGACATCTAGCGGTAAGGCTGTATGGATACATTTGATCAGATAGTGTACAAGGAGAGTGTGGGAATATTTACAAAATGTGGAATAAAGACCCAGACCATAGTAAACTGCACTGAATAGCTTTTTGGGAATTGTGCTTCATAGACAGACTTCAAATCACACAAGACACTTAGTTAATATAATAGAAGGAAACATTCCACGTGGGAAAAATTATATATAAAATCAAAGATGAGGTGACTTACCGAACGAAAGCGCTGGCAGGTCGATAGACACACAAACAAACACAAACATACACACAAAATTCAAGCTTTCGCAACAAACTGTTGCCTCATCAGGAAAGAGGGAAGGAGAGGGGAAGACGAAAGGAAGTGGGTTTTAAGGGAGAGGGTAAGGAGTCATTCCAATCCCGGGAGCGGAAAGACTTACCTTAAGGGGAAAAAAAGACAGGTATACACTCGCACACACGCACATATCCATCCACACATACAGACACAAGCAGACATATTCAGCGCTTTCGTTCGGTAAGTCACCTCATCTTTGATTTTATATATAAGACACTTAGTTGATTGCATGTTTCATGGCTCATACTTGCGACCTCTTGCTGTGATGTGGAACAAGTCAGTTTTGCAAATATTCTCAGTGTAAAATATGGTAACATGCTAATGTGGCGATTTTGATACTGATTTCATATTGGATAGCACTTATCAATGGTATCTAGAGTTACTAGTGTCCACCTCTGACTTGTTCCCAACAGCAACATTCACAAGACCAGAAGCAACTGATAATTTATTTACAAATCCAATTGTACTTCATTAAACAAATGTGAGCCCTATAATAACTGGTTTGTATAAGTACAATGGTCAAATATGCATAATAAAACTTCTTCATCAATACACGGTATTGGTTGGAAATGCTTACCAACGTATTATACTTGACCTACAATCTCTTTTATGTCTCGCCCTTCACTCTGTTGTCAGTTGCCTCAGAAACAAGTGGAACCCCTTCTCAATTTGGGGATCTGAGTTACATGCTCCTCCTTCCCCAAACTTTCCTCTTTCTTCCTTGAATAAGGAACTAATAGCTCCAAAAGCTAGTACAATTTTTGTACTTTTATACATAGCTATCAGTACTACTGGAATTTTGCCTTCTCAATGTAAGTAATAGTCATCCATTTTGTCTTCTTGGTCACTTTGTATTCTTGTGATTCAATAGTTTCTGCAAGTAGATTTTCCTTTTGACACAATGTATAACATGACTTATTCCACATCCCAGAAGGTTCTTCTTCATGACTGGGGTTATTGAAGAGATGATGAGATAGGATTTCCTGTTCTTACTAACCCACGTTTCTTTCTCAAAACTTTATTGAAGGGTAGGGATATGTGGTGTGTGATATGGGATTTGAAGAATATCATTTTGGTGCAAACTGGGAAGGTCATCAGAGAAAGACTGGGGTAAGTAAGAAAGGGAAATTAGGGTTTAATGTCCTGTTGATTATGAGGGAATTACAGATGGAGACTGGGAAGACTAATTACAATATATACACAAAAGTCAAGGCATATTAATAGGACAAACAGCGTGAGATGTGAAACACTGATTTGAACATGTTTTTTAGCAAACGGTTTTTCAAAGCTCTTAATCTTACAAACAATTATGGTACCATTTTAGCACAATTTTCACCAAAGTGGAAAGAATACAATGAAGTTTGTAAATTAATTTAAACCTTCGGGAGAGACAATACTAACAACACCATCATAAGAGGGCAGTCTGAAAAGTTCTGACCTAACAAAGAAATTACAAGTTTTTTCTTCAAATTAATTTCTATTTTTCAATATAATCTCATCATAAGTCTATACTTGTGTGTGTGTGTGTGTGTGTGTGTGTGTGTGTGTGTGTGTGTGTGTGTATTTTCTATCTCCAACAAAGGCCTTGTTGGCCAAAAGCTCATTTTCTGACAGTCTTTTTTGTTGTGCCTATCTGCAACTCAGTCTCTCTGCTATACAGTGAATAGCAACTATGTTTTTCATAATACTGTTAAATTCCATACTGGATTTTCCATTGCCACATAATAGTTAGTGTCTTTCTCTGCAAAACAGTTGTTTGCAATGGAGATGGCCTCTTCAGTCAACAAAAATTTCTTTCCTCTGAGCTCAAATTTTAGCCGAGGGAACAAAAAATGTTGCCTGGGACTAGATCTGGTAAGTAAGGAGGGTGATCAAGCTGTTGAACCCACAATTCATGGAATTTTCACCATGCCAACTGCTGAAATGTCAGACAGCACAGAGTCGGCAATCTTGGCACCTAGCATGTGGTCAGCTTACTCATCCCTAAATTTTCAGTCAACACATGATAAATGTGTTCTTTAAACAATGGAAAGTCATGGTTGGAATATCAAAAATATTGAAAAGGGCAGATTGCTACTCACTGTAAAGATAACACACTGAGTTGCAGACAGGCACAATGAAAAGACTGTTACACATTTAGCCAGCTTTCAGTCAAAGCCTTTTTCAGAAAAGGAAACACACACATTCACACAAGCAACCACACCTCATGGATACATGACTGCTATTTTCGGCCGCTCAAACCAGTAGTCTGGCTCGAGTGGCTAGAGATAGCGGTCATGTGTGTTTGAGGAGTGCTTGCTTCTGTGAATGTGTATGTTTTCTTTTGTGAAGAAGGCCTTGGACAAAAGCAAAATGTGTAAAACTTTTTTTTGTTGTGCCTCTCCTCTCTCTCAGTTTAACTCGACAGTTCTCTACAACCATCTGGCAAACTTGAGCAATGTTCTCATGAGTGATTGCAGTTTTTGGCGAATGCGAATGTTCATTGTCACCCAAGCTAGTATGAACACATTTACATTCAGCTGCCCAAAATTTCACTATAGTAAATAACGGTGCAGAGTCCCTGCAAAGTGTCAAACTTGTGTTTAGTTTACATTGTTGTGCTGACTTTCAAAAACAAAATTCCAATTACAACTTGATATTTGGTTTTGTCCATTTTCATGAAAGCACGAACACCAACTCACTAAAACAACTGTCAAACAACAAATGCATATCGAAAATGTCTGAAATTTTGGTGAGTATGTTACTAGATATACACATATAAATTCCCCAACTTTTGCTGACAAGTAGTGATATTTTCTTGTTGAGGTCGGAAACTTTTCAGACTATCTTTCCACAAATGGAAACTAGCTCACAGGATAGCAGTTTTAGACAATACATAAATAATTCCTGATAACCAGAGAAATGTATGTGGTTGCACCAAAGAACTTTCCACTTTTTATCTTAATAAAGCACAAATTGATAAACGTTCCTGTTGGATGCTTCTTACATCTGACAAGGGAACATTTCAAAGTGTCAAAAAATGGTATTCTGATACTTGACAGGTGTGTAGAGGGGGCTAAATAATGTAATACTGTATATATTTTATTTTTGATTTTTCTTGGGTGCCCAGTTTCACTTTCAAGGGCTGAAACACACCTCAAAAGCTAATTTAGCATTTTAGGTTTAGAGAGAATATTTTTAAAATGATGATATATAAAAAAATCTTTTTCTTATGAAAGGTGATATGTAGCCAGTGTTCTTGAAAACTGTATGATCAACTTTTGTAACAACATGAAATTTTGCTAAACACTTCACTCCACTACCATTAATAATTAATTTTGAAAAATGAAAACTTTTGTCAAAACATAAATGAAAGAAGCTTTTAACTCACAAACATCCTTGAGTACCAAAGCTGATTTCTGAAATACCATTTCTGGAAAATAAGCTGCACAATGTGCTGGCAGTATGTTTTCAATATAACTAATTAAAATATGTGAAAATCCCTTACTATTATAATTATTTATTTTACCTATATTTGTTTTATGTTTAAATTGTTATTTTATGTTTAACATAAATGTTTTTCTTTTTTCAGTTAACTGTTTTGTGATCAAAAAGCATAAGTAACTCATTTTTTATTATGATAGAAAATAATTACAATAATGATAATCTGTAAGGAAATGTAGCAAACAAAACTTTTTTCACACCATGCACATAAAATAAATGAAATTTCTTCACGTAATGTACACAATGGAGAAGACAACAGAAAACAAAATTCAGCAGGATTTCAAACCGTCACAGGTGATCCTCTAAATACCCTGATTTGTATTAATCAAACAATGGAAAATCCAGGATGGAATGTAACAATACGAGAGAAGGAAAGTTGCTATTCACCATATAGCCGAGATGCTGAGCCGCGATAGGCACAATAAAAAGATTCACACAATCATAGCTTTTGGCCATTAAGGCCTTTGTCAGCAGTAGACACACACACACACACACACACACACACACACACACATACTCGCGCGCGCGCTAGTGCAACTTGCACACACATCTGCAGTCTCAGAGAGCTGAAACTACACTGCGAGCAGCAGCACCAGCGCATGATAGGAGTGGCGATTGGGTGGGGGGAAGGAGGAGGCTGAGGCGGGGAGGGGAAGGGATAGAATTTGTATTAGGTATACTGCAGTCCACTGGTAAGCCTTTACGAAGAGAATACATTATGAACTAGTGACTGCAGCTTGATTGACATCATTATCATTCAACAAAACTAGATCTGAGAATCTTCTCACAATGTTCTTCCAGCATCGAAAGCTGTATACATTCTGCGACTGTATGTGTGCCACTGAGCCCTTTGGGATCACCAGATGTTTGTCATCCTCTGGTATAATGCTAAAAATGTCCCCCCACCCAAACACACACATACAGACAGACCACCCACCTTTCCATAGCTTTAAAAGAAACTAATAGTGAGTTTGGCCTGAGAATCTTTCCCAAGCACCAAATGTCCCAGTGACAGCATCAAAATCTGATATACAAACATCTGACTAGGTCAAAAGATATTTGAAAGATGTCTTCTTTCCCAGTGAGGGAGAAATATCTGTATTATTATTATTATTATTAGATTGTTGCAGAGATCAATGTGAAAGGACTATTGAGAGCACCATACCTGCAGACAACAAACTTTTTCAACTGGTGATCCCAAATGGCACGATGGCAAAGGTACAGCCGTGGAGGACAGCTTTCGATGTTGGAAGAACTTTGTGAGACTACCTTCAAATCTAGTTTTGTTGAATTATTAAAGCTGCAGTCATTTGTACATAATCAATTCTCTTCAGCAAGATCTATCAATGGACTGAAATATGTCTGATACATATCATGATATTTAGACGATCACCTGTGACAAATTGAAATTCTATTGAATTTTGTTTTATGCTGTTTTTTCCATCAGGTACATTATTAAAAAAAAATTTTCATTTTTTGTGCATGATGTAAAAAAAATTATGTTTTAAGCGTTTCCTGACAGATTATCATTATTGTAATTATTTTCTACATAATAATGAGTTACTTATTATTTTCAACTAAAAAATACACTTACATGAAACAGTAACCTAATAAAAAAAAACACAAACACATAATGAATTTGAAACATAAAAGAACAATTTAAAACATAAAACAAATATAAGTAAAATAAATAATTAGAATAGCAATGAAAGTTTAGATATTTTAATTGGGTATGTTGAAAATGCTCTCTCAGAGCATCGTGTACAGCTTATTTTCCAGAAATGGTGTTCCAGAAACTAGCTTCGTTACACAGGGATGTATGTGACTTGAAAGCTTCTTTAATTTATGTTTTCAAAATTAATTAATAGCAGTGGGGTATTTTGCAAAATTTCAAATTATTACAAAAGTTAATTATACAGTTCTCAAGAACTTTAACTACATCTCAACTTTTATATGAAAAACATTTTTTATATATCATTGTTTGAAAAATATTCCCTCTAAACATAAAATGCCAAATTACCCTTTGAGAGTGAAATTGGGCATGTATTGCAATGTTTTGCCCACTCTACACACTCTCAAAGTTTCTTCAAGCTCATTTATTGACACTTGAGGGGAAAAATGAGAATACACAGAAAGAATCATAATTAAATTTTAAATTACTATGGTAAAAATCAAGCAGACAGAAAAGTCTCAACTGAGGACATGAAAACCTAAAGACCCTGCAGCCACACTGTAACTGCACTCAAATAACTATACAAAGACATATGTAGTGCACAAATTTAGAAAGTAACACATACAACAAATAACAATTTTGAAGACAGTATAATAACTGGAATAAGCTGAAAAAATGAGAGTAAATGCTACATTATGGCATCAGTGACTATAACACAGAAAACATGGATCCACAACTAATACTCAATTATATAACTGATTATAATACCTTCTTTCTTCTGGGGGTAGAGTCCAGACGCTTCACAGGAACAACTTTCACAGGTGGCTGCTGTTGAGGTGTTGAAGTTTCTGGTTGTTGGGAATGTTGACTAGAACTGACAACATTTTGTTGCTTTGGAGAAGCAATCCGTTTAGGACCATTAGGTGGACCTGTTGCAGAAACACAGTTACATTTCATATTTTATGCCTGTTCACATCTGCAACCAGAAAATTTATATTTTCTCTTGCAAGAAAAACTTAGTTTCTGGACTTTTAGAAATTACAATTTTGCTTGCAATTAACAAATTAACAGTGTAATTATTATTTTTAATAATATCAAAACCATTAGGGATGACACAGCCAGTAATTGAGAATGCTTCAATACTAAAACTGTATCTGTCCCAAAACTTCATTTCAGCAAATTTGCCTTCACAGTAGTGCATCCAAGCTAGAGGTTATGTGCAAAATTAAATGAGAACAATCAGTTAATTAATATGGTATGACCCATTTTGCAAGGATCATGAAATTTTTCACTAACCTTGATAATGTACCCTTCGCTTCATATTCATATTCTGAAATCTAGACACTGGCTGCCTAAATCGTCCACCAGGACCCATGGTTTGACCAGGAGGTGGAACACGAAATGCACCCTATAAAAACAAATAGTATAAATTTTCTACAATCAGAAAATGGATACTAACTTACAGATTTGCCTCTAAAAATAATAAACTGGAATATGTAACAATAACTACTACTTATTACTCATATCAAAGAGTAGGTTCCTCACCTGTTCCAAACTGTGAAGCTATTACCACTGATGTGTAGCGCACATCCAACTTTTTTTTAATGGGACCAACGAGTCACTGTGATATGGACTATAAAAGATACTGAAATTGCTGTGGAGAGGCACTCCTTAGTGCCTGGTCAAAAGCTACCTACAGACCACAAAGATTGGTCAAAGCATAGTACAAAGTGTACATGTCTGCCTCTACTGTATTAACAGTTTTACTGTGGAATGTTCATCAAACCTTTCTCCAATGATTCATATGTGATAGGTTAGTGCGGGTAGGCAGCAAAAGGTCTGATGAAAGCAAGTTATGTTGCTATGGCAAACTGCCCCATTTTCAGAAATAACAGCAATCTTTTCACAGTGGAGTTTAATCTAATTAAACTGCTCATCAGTATAATCAGTTTATACAGAACAAAACATTACAATATTACAAATATCATCTGACAGAAAATATAAACTCAACTCTTGGAATCTCATTCCATCCTAGAAAATAATTCAATCAATTTAAAGTTTTCATGACTTTTATTAAGACATTAACATTTAGGTTTAATTTTTAAATATTTGGATCTCTTTAAATGATGTGAAGCATTATGAGTAAAAGATTTTGGTTCATAAAATGTGGCAGATTTTCAAAATCTTTTACCCCTGATTCCCTTTCTGTAGTTTGTGGGTCTCCTGATGCTGGGGCTTTTCCCTTTCATGTATCTTCATTTTTCTCCTTGTAAAATAACTATTTATGAGTTCTAAACACCAATTTCAATTTTTATGAGATCTAACTCAGCTTCAGATATTATTCTCCACATGGCTGATAAGAATATACGCATCTTCTGCCTTGAATAGTGTTAGAACTAGTTTTTACTTTCTACTTTGCATTACACTACTTCAATTTATGGTATAAGATTCTTTCCTTCTCGTACCATCCAGTAACCCTCCCCTGACCTGCAGTTTTGGGTGACTTTTCCATAACTCTTCCATTTCTTAAACCTCATCAGACCTCTTCCTTTCCCTTCAACCCTCCTGCCAGATGGAGCCACTGATTTGCATTTTCCACATCTTTTTTGTACATTTTATCCTCTCAACATTTGAGGAGAAATTTTTTTTCATCCTGTGACTTTATGTTTTTAAACAGTGATTATTTTCGTTGATATATCACTTACTTAAAGATACTTACATTACTGTTACCTACAAAACAGGCTGTTAAAATCCTTTTTTAATTCAAGAAGTACATAGTTAATACAATGTTTCAAGACAAATATACTAAAAGGTTAATGCTTCAGTACACAATCATAAATAGTAGTTAAGACACAAAATCTACTCACACCAAGTGGCAGTAGGAGAAATCACATAAAAGACGTGGAAATGGACAAGTTTTCGAGCCAGTGGGTCTTTCTTCTGGTGGAATGGTTGAAGGGAAAGGGAGAGGGATGAAGGGAAAGGACTGGTGGGGAAGAGTTATGGAAGTCATACAGAACCTCAGGTCAGGGGAGACATGCTGGATGGTAAAAGAAGGAAAGACTAATCTTTTAAGTGCTTTTTCCAGCTGCCACTTGGTAAGAAATTTTTTTATCTATCCATGTTATATTTTCAAACATTGATTGTTTTCACTGATATAACAGATAAGATGTATTCCTGCATATCTGAACTCATTCTATCATACCTCATGTCAGCTTCATCCATGTCAAATGGTCTCTTTCAGATCAATGTGCAGCATAGTTGTCTTACCTTCAGTGAGAAACCTGTACAAGTAAAAATGCTAACTCTACATTGCCACACACTGATTTGAAGATGACCATTTGTCCCAGCTGAAACTGACTATATTAAAATATAGAAGTGATGGTGTAAGGAAATAAACCTGTTTTACAAATGAAAACAAACAAGTTACTGCATTTCAAAGAAATGTGAAACAAGGTGTGTGTGTGTGTGTGTGTGTGTGTGTGTGTGTGTGTGTGTGTGTGTGTGTGTGTGTGTGTGTGTGTGTGTACAACATTTTAGAACAAGTATATCTACAGAAAACTTTAAATGTAGTTACCTGGATGTGCATATCAGGTGGTGGCATAAAATTGCCAGGAGGTGGAAACCGAGGTCCCTGTTCTTGGAAAGGAGGAAACTGCTGCTGTGGAGGTGGAAACATTAAAGTATCCCGTGGTGGGGGCAAGAAAAAATTGTCAGGGGGAGCCTGTGGGGGTGGTATTTGGTGATGAGCTGGTGGCTGCTGCATCATGCTGTGATTCAACCATGGTTCAGGCCCACTTGGTACAGGGGCATGAGTTGGAGGCTGCTCCTGCAACCAGTACAGCAAGAGATCCTGCACGTTTTTACTGCTGTTTGCGCTTCCATTTATTCTCATGACAAAAACAATGCAAACGGTTACTAAGACATATTCTTGGAAAACGAACTGATATGCACTGATCTGCATATTAGTTAACATTATGTGTGCAAACCAATATTTCTGATTTTGTGAGTGATTCTATAAACCAGGGTTTCCCAAACTGTGTTCTGCAGAATTCACTTTTTTTAAATTTTATTGTGATTTCTGTGTTATTAGTTATGATATAAATGGAAGTAATCACGGAACAAACCAATTTTTTCTCACAATCAAAAATTCTGTTTATCTTCAAAATAAACAAGGTGTTCCATCAAAATATCAGGATTATCAAAATGTTCTTTCAGAGGAAAAGTTTGGGAACCCCTGCTATAAACCAAGCACCACAAAGAGTGAAACAAAACAGCATAAGTAATTATTTGATTTACTCCTCGGAGATATTTTTACCATATTCTTTGAACATGCAATCAGTACATATAAACTCCTGCTTTCCTAAGAAATGCACTATTTTTGTCTTAAGAAATTGCTGAAAAAAAAATAAAAGGGGAAGAGATACCTCTTGGGAGGCATGATGATGACATAATTTATAAATATATCCTTTTGGAAAGTTTGCAGACATACTTTCCCACTGCCTTTGGTACAGCCATTTCTATACTGATTGACTGATGAGAACTTACAATAACATAGGTCACAGAAGGCAATGGAAAGAAAGAAACAGTTTATAAACACAAACATGAAAAACAAAGCAATAACACCTGCTTTGGCTTAGCAATTATGGCTCCACAAAGTCAAATCAATTTCACACAGTAGAAACGTTTACTGGACCCATTTATCATATGAAACTTTTAATTGTAATACTAATTTGTGTGTACAATTACAAATATAATTCTATTTGTTCTGAGAATATTCATCATTTAAATATTTCTAAGCTTTAATTTATTATTCCATTATTGACCTAAGATTACCTTGCGTATGAGGTTGTTTCTAATAACAAAAATTGAATGTGAAACAGAGAAATTAGTTACAAAACAAACCTGCACAATAAATCCAACAAGCCAAATTATGGACTTCAAAAATTGAGAGCTGGCTCTTAGAAAGATTCTTTTAAATATTACATTTGAGCTCAAAGTTTATCAATAAACTGCATGTAGCATTGTATTTGAAACATCAACTGTCACCTAATTTAAAAATACACCTATTACTTTACATGCACAAAATAAATATGAAAATTAAATACAGCCTAAATCATAACAGGGCAGTGGCAGTGACACTGCTGTGTGATGGTAAACATTGTAGCATATATATACATATTTATTGGTATAATTGGTAGAAAAGTGCTGTGGCAGTGGGAAAATAGTCCAAACAATAAATGAAATGACTTAAGTTTGAAATGAATATTAGACATTTTCTTTACTGAAATATAAATTTTAGTTTCTGATACCAAATAATATTTTATTGTAAAATCTGGAATTTATGTTTTCTACATGTCAAGTGAAACTGAAGAGCACAAAAAAGAGCTTATGAAATATTCACTATTCTTTCTTTGAATGCCCTACACACATACAAAATAAGTAGGAAGTAGTAATAGCATAATGTTTACAAACTATATTAGCACAATATATGACAAATATAGCCTTATAGGGTTCTGTTGCAACAAGATAACTTTTAGCACATCATTGTCACAATTCCACCTCTTTTCTGCAAAACAAACTGTGTCAGAAATGAAATTGTGGAATGTTGATCATTTGTAATTGTGCAGTGTTGTTTATTATGATAATCCAAACTTAGGTGTGGTGAGACTTCTCCATTACTATGAAGAATAAAAATTAAATCTGGTGTGCAAGTACACTATTGCCATACTGCCTATTCCTGTCAAAAATATAGGGAAGTTAAAAGTATAACAGACATACCAGCAGCAATGAGACATAATTTTAATTTGGTCTGCAAAACTGCTTCCTCAAACAAATCAATAATATACTTGCTTAACATTTAACAGTCCAAAGTTATTTAGTAAGAACTTCAACATCAGTAGTTGGAGGAGAATGGGAATGGAGGTGAAATGAAAGATAAAATATTATTATTCAGATTACACAAAATTTACTAATACGGAAGTCTACTGTCTCACTCTACCACACAGTGTTAAGAGATAGTGATTTTATTTAAGACGTTCACATGTTATCAAGCAAGGCTAGATGTTGTTGATGGAATTGGGACAAGCCATAACCTGCTTACCTCTTACTGAGAGGTAGTAAGAATTTAGGCATGCAATGACCTTGACATACAGAGTGCACACATGCACATGAGCGCGCGCGCACGCACACGCACACACACACACACACACACACAGACACACACAGACACACACACACACACACACACAAATAGGACATGGTAATGTGGGTCCTTTGAGTTATGATTACAGAGGCATCGTTACATTGTAACCCAACATTTTTAAGCAGCAGCACTGATAATAGGCCAAGACAAGGCAATAACAGAACAGGAGGTGTAATTGTATGAGCTAACTGGACTATTACAGACTACTGACACCCCACATATCTTCACTCATATCATGCATGTAGATAAGGTGACCATTTACAAGTACCACAGTGGTTTGGCTAAAACAGACACATCATATTAAAAGCATCTACTGATGCAGTCTACTTCCCATTCCAACAACAACAATCACTGTTCTTTCACATTGTTCTCATATCTACCAATGCTCTTCAAAATCCAATTGAAAATTTCCTAATTACTTGGCAACCAATTACATTTTGTGTAACTTTATTTATACCAAGATGTCTTTCAGGCTTCCACCCTTGCTAATGTCTTAGTCTGATCTGAAATGTCCTTCTGCTTCCCTTATCACAGGTAAATAGGAAGATTTCCATATAATCCTTAATATTGAGAAAATGAAGAACATCAAATACATATGGTTCTCTTCCTAATAACATAAATGACAAAGCTACTGGCAGAGATAAAATTATTTAGCACAGTCTTTACCATAGCTACAACATATTTCGATATTTACATACAAGTAACCATGCAGAAAATTTCAGTGCAAGTTCATGCTAAAGCAAGCAGATCCATCACAGCCAGCTAGAAGATATCCATAAACATGAAACTAGAATGCTCTGATTTTTTTTAACTACAGAAATGTTTTATTGCCTATACATTCATGTGGAAACTAGACAAACAGCAGAACAATGTTATATGTTGTAAACATAAATTCCAGATTTCACCCCAATTTTAGGGATGATATGCTGCCTCATCAAAGGGCCAGTGACGGGGTAATGTATATAATATTTAAAACTGCTGTCCTAGTGTGTAGTTCTTACACTGACAAAGTTTTTGAAAAACAAGCAGCGCACCATTAAATCACAAGCATTGTTTTATAAAGTACAGACTTGGTAATTTCACTTGAACTGTTTTGCACATAAAAACTTATTTGAAATAAATTTACTAGTATTCACAATATTTCCCTATTGTTTACGAATCACAAACCATAAAATTTAGAGCTTAGCGCATAACATTTAAACAGCATAGGAGGACATCCACCAAGCTGCACAGTACAGTCTTAAGAAATTTTTAGTGGGAGCAAATGCTGAAGAACCTTCATTTATAGCAAACTGTGAAACAAATTGAATAATCAGCTGCTATCTGCTGAAAATATAACAGTATTTTCCCTTGTACCACGTAGCCATAAAAAGCTATTAATTTTTATTTGTTGTTCTGGTTTTGCAACACACTGCATATTACTTTAAACCCTACACCACCATGGAGATAAATAAAGGGCTTCCAGCATTATACTCTCACTTACAGATAGCTGAAATCAGTCAAACAACATGAGTTACTGAAATAGTTTGCTCCTCTAAACATTCAATCTTTCTTTCCCCAGAGTCAATAATGACTCCAAAAACTCAAAGTAGTGCTCACTAAGAAGTAATGAATTTGTGATTTAATTGAAGGACAGACAGCAAGAAAAACAAGCAGTTCTTAAGTGCTACTGAATTTTGCCCTTTGGTCCTGTATAAAGTGTATAAAAACAAACTGGTTTGTATATATACAAAATCAGTGATTTCTGTTTTAAAAATATGGGTCAGTGCCCACAAAATATGAGATATAATCAAATATATCTCTATTGTTAACAAGAAAGTGATACTTTTTCATTTACACTCAAAGGTGTGTCTGCTAATACACTTACTGAAAACAAAAGTCAATGAGTGTGAAATAATTTTCAAGTTTTAAGCTTGCCTAAGGCTCAACAGAATAACAAAATTTCCAGAGGCGGTCAATATGCACTATTATTTAACAACATCGAAAAAGGATGCTACATGGACTTGACTCATCTAACAAGCAAAGTTGAAATGGAGCTCCAAACACAACTGAGATGCTTCTAATTTTTGGCAATCAGAGTGTAAACGAGGGACAGTATCACACACTTGAAAACACACAGACAAGTCAACTGGTCAAACAGACCAGAGTCAACCAAAATATTTCCCTACAGCATGTCCCTAACATAATGCAAAATTATCAATCTTTGTACAATACCCATTTTCCTAAAAAATTCACCAGAGGCTAATACTATTACTCAAGATAGGGTTATATCAGGATCCACAGAACATAGCACATACACATGGCAATGCTTTGACTCAAGTAAAAATATATACACAGCTTCTGAAAGAGTATCATAGTGGAGGCAGTTGAAATTGAGTATGAAAATTGACTCGTCAGCGACATGACTTTAATTTAAAGAGGTGTTAGATCCAACACCCACAATAGTGAGGGAGCAGACTTGCAATGGAATACCACTGATGGTCCTGGAAACAGCCGCTGTTATAAAATAACACCACCTAACAATGGAACTGAATTGAACAGACCTTTCAGAGCACTCTGCTCAATTGAGAAGCTTTTTTTATTAATCTTGAAACAGATCTAAGAACTTTGTCAGCGAGATCTTTGTCCTCATACTGTTCCTTCATCTTCATACAGAATGAGGGAAAAATAACTGTTCTTATACCTGGGTATGTGCTCCATTCTCTATTACCTAATACTTATGGACAAAACAATCTAAGCAGTGTTTCTTGAGCACCGATTCTCCAAATTTACCTAACAGGGCTTCATGAGAACAACTTCACCTCACTGGAAAAAGTTTCCTTTCAGTTTCCCCTGCATCTCTCAATGACACTCCTATATGGCCTGTACTGACGCTTAACAATTTTAGCATCACATCTCTGAATTCCTTCTGCTAGAAAAGAGCTCAAAATGTTTTGTTGTTGTTGTGGTCTTCAGTCCTGAGACTGGTTTGATGCAGCTCTCCATGCTACTCTATCCTGTGCAAGCTTCATCATCTCCCAGTACTTACTGCAACCTACATCCTTCTGAATCAGCTTAGCGTATTTATCTCTTGGTCTCCCTCTATGATTTTTACCCTACACGCTGCCCTCCAATGCTAAATTTGTGATCCCTTGATGCCTCAGAACAGTCCTACCAACCGGTCACTACTTCTTGTCAAGTTGTGCCACAAACTCCTCTTCTCCCCAATTCTATTCAATACCTCCTCATTAGTTATGTGATCTACCCATCTAATCTTCAGCATTCTTCTGTAGCACCACATTTTGGAAGCTTCTATTCTCTTTTTGTCTAAACTATTCATCGTCCACGTTTCACTTCCATACATGGCTACACTCCATACAAATACTTTCAGAAGTGACTTCCTGACACTTAAATCTATAATCTACATCTACATCCATGCTCCGCAAGCCACCTGACGGTGTGTGGCGGAGGGTACCTGAGTACCTCTATCAGTTCTCCCTTCTATTCCAGTCTCGTATTGTTCGTGGAAAGAAGGATTGTCGGTATGCATCTGTGTGGGCTCTAATCTCTCTGATTTTATCCTCATGGTCTCTTCACGAGATATACGTAGGAGGGAGCAATATACTGCTTGACTCTTCAGCGAAGGTATGTTCTCGAAACTTTAAAAAAAGCCCATACCGAGCTACTGAGCATCTCTCCTGCAGAGTCTTCCACTGGAGTTTATCTATCATCTCTGTAACGCTTTCATGATTACTAAATGATCCTGTAACGAAGCGCGCTGCTCTCCGTTGGATCTTCTCTCTCTCTTCTATCAACCCTATCTGGTACGGATCCCACACTGCTGAGCAGTATTCAAGCAGTGGGCAAACAAGCGTACTGTAACCTACTTCCTTTGTTTTCGGATTGCACTTCCTTAGGATTCTTCCAATGAATCTCAGTCTGGCATCTGCTATACCAACGATCAACTTTATATGATCATTCCATTTTAAATCACTCCTAATGCGTACTCCCAGATAATTTATGGAATTAACTGCTTCCAGTTGCTGACCTGCTATTTTGTAGCTAAATGATAAGGGATCTATCTTTCTATGTATTTGCAGCACATTACACTTGTCTACATTGAGATTCAATTGCCATTCCCTGCACCATGCATCAATTCGCTGCAGATCCTCCTGCATTTCAGTACAATTTTCCATTGTTACAACCTCTAGATACACCACAGCATCATCTGCAAAAAGCCTCAGTGAACTTCCGATGTCATCCACCAAGTCATTTATGTATATTGTGAATAGCAACGGTCCTATGACACTCCCCTGCGGCACACCTGAAATCACTCTTACTTCGGAAGACTTCTCTCCATTGAGAATGACATGCTGCATTCTGTTATCTAGGAACTCCTCAATCCAATCACACAACTGGCCTGACAGTCCATATGCTCTTACTTTGTTCATTAAACGACTGTGGGGAACTGTATCGAACGCCTTGCGGAAGTCAAGAAACACGGCATCTACCTGTGAACCGGTGTCTATGGCCCTCTGAGTCTCGTGGACGAATAGTGCGAGCTGGGATTCACACAACCGTCTTTTTCGAAACCCATGCTGATTCCTACAGAGTAGATTTCTAGTCTCCAGAAAAGTCATTATACTCGAACATAATAAGTGTTCCAAAATTCTACAACTGATCGACGTTAGAGATATAGGTCTGTAGTTCTGCACATCTGTTCGACGTCCCTTCTTGAAAACGGGGATGACCTGTGCCCTTTTCCAATCCTTTGGAACACTATGCTCTTCTAGAGACCCACGGTACACCGCTGCAAGAAGGGGGGCAAGTTCCTTCGCGTACTCTGTGTAAAATCGAACTGGTATCCCATCAGGTCCAGCGGCCTTTCCTCTTTGGAGCGATTTTAATTGTTTCTCTATCCCTCTGTCGTCTATTTCGATATCTACGATTTTGTCTTCTGTGCGACAATCTAGAGAAGGAACTACAGTGCAGTCTTCCTCTGTGAAACAGCTTTGGAAACAGACATTTAGTATTTCGGCCTTTAGTCTGTCATCCTCTGTTTCAGTACCGTTTTGGTCACAGAGTGTCTGGACATTTTGTTTCGATCCACCTACCGCTTTGACATAAGACCAAAATTTCTTAGGATTTTCTGCCAAGTCAGTACATAGAACTTTACTTTCGAATTCATTGAACGCCTCTCGCATAGCCCTCCTCACACTACATTTCGCTTCGCGTAATTTTTGTTTGTCTGCAAGGCTTTGTCTATGTTTATGTTTGCTGTGAAGTTCCCTTTGCTTCCGCAGCAGTTTTCTAACTCGGTTGTTGTACCACGGTGGCTCTTTTCCATCTCTTACGATCCTGCTTGGCACATACTCATCTAACGCATATTGTACGATGGGTTTGAACTTTGTTCACTGATCCTCAACACTATCTGTACTTGAGACAAAACTTTTGTGTTGAGCCGTCAGATACTCTGTAATCTGCTTTTTGTCACTTTTGCTAAACAGAAAAATCTTCCTACCTTTTTTAATATTTCTATTTACGGCTGAAGTAATTGATGCCGTAACCGCTTTATGATCGCTGATTCCCTGTTCTGCATTAACTGTTTCAAATAGTTCGGGTCTGTATGTCACCAGAAGGTCTAATATGTTATCGCCACGAGTCGGTTCTCTGTTTAACTGCTCAAGGTAGTTTTCAGATAAAGCACTTAAAAAAATTTCACTGGATTCTTTGTCCCTGCCAGCCGTTATGAACGTTTGAGTCTCCCAGTCTATATCCGGCAAATTAAAATCTCCACCCAGAACTATAACATGGTGGGGAAATCTACTCGAAATATTTTCCGAATTATCCTTCAGGTGCTCAGCCACAACAGCTGCTGAGCCAGGGGGCCTATAGAGACATCCAATTACCATGTCTGAGCCTGCTTTAACCGTAACCTTTACCCAAATCATTTCACATTTCGGATCTCCGTCAATTTCCTTTGATACTATTGCACTTCTTATCGCTATAAACATACCTCCCCCTTCACTGTCCAGCCTGTCTCTGCGGTATACATTCCAATCTGAGTTTAGCATTTCATTACTGTTTACGTCTGGTTTCAGCCAACTTTCTGTCCCTAGTACAATAAGGGCGTTGTGACCGTTTATTAATGAGAGCAGTTCTGGGACCTTTCTATAGACGCTCCTGCAGTTTACTATTAGCACATTAATATTGTTATTCCCTGTTGCATTTTGCCTACTCCTACCTTGCCGCGTCTCAGGAGGCGTCTTGTCGGGCCTAGGGAGGGAATTATCTAACCTAAATAACCCCCATGTGCACTCCACACGTACTCCGCTACCCTTGTAGCCACTTCCGGCGTGTAGTGCACGCCTGACCTATTCAGGGGGACCCTACATTTCTCCACCCGATAGCGGAGGTCGAAAAATTTGCACCCCAGATCTCCGCATAATCGTCTGAGCCTCTGGTTTAAGCCTTCCACTCAGCTCCAAACCAGAGGACCGCGATCGGTTCTGGGAACGATATTACAAATAGTTAGCTCTGATTCCACCCCGCGAGCTAGGCTTTCCGCCTTCACCAATTCCGTCAACCGCCTGTACGAACTGAGGATGACCTCCGAACCCAGACGACAGGAGTCATTGGTGCCGACATGAGCAACAATTTGCAGTCGGGTGCACCCAGTGCTCTCTATTGCCGCCGGTAGGGCCTCCTCCACATCTCGGATGAGACCCCCCGGCAAGCAGACAGAGTGAACACTGGCCTTCTTCCCTGACCTTTCCGCTATTTCCCTAAGGGGCTCCTCCATCACCCGCCTAACGTTGGAGCTCCCAATAACTAATAAACCCCTCCCCCCGTGTGCCTGCTCGGACCTTGCTGAAGGAGCAGCCACATGTCCACTCACAGGCAGAGCGGGCGCACACGGCCAGCCTCCACATTTACCCTCCGCCTCGTCCGCCGCGAACACCGCTGAACCCGCCACTCCCCTTGGGGAGAGGGTGGCCCACACGCGCCCGGTACCCGCGAAGATGTCTCGACAGCAGGGACAGTAGGTGAAGCATGTAACACATGGGGTGTACCTTGCGACGCACCAGACTCCCCACTGCCGCTACACTCCGAGGCAGCAGCCTGAAGACGGCTGACCGCGGCCATCAACATGTTCAGCTGTTCGCGAACAGTGGCCAGCTCCTCCTGCGTCCGTGCACAGCAGTCACACATCCTATCCATCCTAAGGAATCAATTTACTGAAGAGAGTTAATAAACTTTTAACTAGACTGCTAATTCACTAAAGGCGGCTGATTGACTAAACAGCGATTGCTAGCGACTTCTTGTAGAATACAATGAAAATAGCACTACCTGTCTCTGGACTGTACTGAAAACAAACACTAGCACTACTGGCACTATGGTTGACTAAAGGGGCTCTCTCTGACTGTATTCAAAACAAACACTTGCGCACTGCTGACACACTGCTCGGCGGCGGAAGGAGACTACGCGATTTTACACTATTCAGGTACTAAAACATGATGCTACAACTCTCAAATACTATAATACGCCCGAAATTTATGAATTAAACAATGCAAATACCGAAAACACGCAAAGAAATTAAGAATTAAACTACGTAACAAATAAGTGAGCTAAGAGTATACGACTTGCTGCTGCAGCTGCTTATCCAACGGCAGCAGGGAGCACACTGGCTGTGACCAACCGACACTTGATGTTAACAAATTTCTCTTCTTCAGAAATGCTTTCTTGCCACTGCCAGTCTACATTTTATATCCTCTCTACTTCGACCATCATCAGTTATTTTACACCCCAAATAGCAAAACTCTTTTACTACTTTAAGTGTCTCATTTCCTAATCTAATTCTCTCAGCATCACCCGAATTAACTCTACTACAGTCCATTATCCTCGTTTTGCTTTTGTTAATGTTCATCTTATATCTTCCTTTCAAGACACTGTCCATTCCATTCAACTGCTCTTCCAAGTCCTTTGCTGTCTCTGACTGAATTACAATGTCATCAGCAAACCTCACAGTTTTTATTTCTTCTCCATGGATTTTAATACCTACTCTGAATTTTTCTTTTGTTTCCTTTACTGCTTGCTCAATATACAGATTGAATAACATTGGGGAGAGGCTACAACCCTTTCTCACTCCCTTCCCAACCGCTGCTTCCCTTTCATGCCCCTTGGCTCTTATAACTGCCATCTGGTTTCTGTACAAATTGTAAATAGCCTTTCGCTCCCTGTATTTTACCCCTGCCACCTTTAGAATTTGAAAGAGAGTATTCCAGTCAACATTGTCAAAAGCTTTCTCTAAGTCTACAAATGCTAGAAACATAGGTTTGCCTTTTCTCAACCTATTTTCTAAGATGAGTCGTAGGGTCAGTATTGCCTCATGTGTTCCAACATATCTACGGAATCCAAACTGATCTTCCCCGAGGTCAGCATCTACCAGTTTTCCCATTTGTCTGTAGAGAATTCGCGTTAGTATTTTGCAGCTGTGACTTATTGAACTGATAGTTCAGTAATTTTCACATCTGTCAACACCTGCTTTCTTTGGGATTGGAATTATTATATTCTTCTTGATGTCTGAGGGTATTTTGCCTGTCTCATACACCTTGCTCACCAGATGGTGGAGTTTTGTCAGGACTTCCAACGGAATGTTGTCTACTCCCGGGGCCTTGTTTCAACTCAGGTCTTTCAGTGCTCTGTCAAACTCTTCATGCAGTATCGTATCTCCCATTTCATCTGCATCTACATTCTCTTCCATTTCCATAATATTTTCCTCAAGTACATCGCCATTGTATAGACCCTCTATATACTCCTTCCACCTTTGTGCTTTCCCTTCTTTGCTTAGAACTGGGTTTCCATCTGAGCTCTTGATATTCATACAAGTGGCTCTTTCTCCAAAGGTCTCTTTAATTTTCCTGTGGGCAGTATCTATCTTACCCTTAGTGAGATAAGCCTCTACATCCGTACATGTTTTACAGACTAAAACACTTTCCCAGGATTCTTTCAACACTTCAGTCATCCATTCAATTCTCTTACTACATTTCCCATGTTCCGATAAATTGTTTTAGTGACATCCCAAAATATTCTTGTAATCTGTTCATGGATCTTACTCTCCCAAATGCCATGAAACATGCAGTCAGACATTAAGCTTATCCATTATGGAAGATGAGCTCTGTAAAGGCTCAAAAACTAGCTCATGGAAATAAGCAAATACAATTTACTTCCGATTATTCAAGTATAAACAAGTGTGTAATGTTTGCCTCTAGGAAACAGTGATAAACAACAATCCATCACTTGACAAGAACTGGCATTTACATTATATAAATGGCTGTTGTGTGACAACAGATTATCGTTTCCATTGTTGGCTGCCAACTTGTCCTGCGTAAATCGAAAACAATCTCAGTTTTCTGAAGTTGTCTGGTGTATAAGTGTTAATGAAGCAAGTTGAAAGAACTTTGTAAAAGAGATGACAGAGAAGTGAAGAAATGTGTTGACATTAGGACAAAAATTAGAATTAACTGAAAGATTTGAGAAGGGGAAACTGTTGCAAAACTAAGTGCCGATTATAATCAAAGCAGACTGTTCGGGACATTAAAAAGAATAAGCAGAAAATACAAGATTTTCTCAGGAAATGAAATTCTAATTCTGGACCATCTGTACAAAAAAGCATGAAGAGATCTACATTTAATGAATTGGATGCTGCTCTTTTGCAATGGTTTAGCCAAAAATGACATGAGGTGTCATTGTTTCAGGCACAATGTGTACTTAAAATGGTAAATTTCTTCATGAAGATCTAGGTTTAGAGGGAGAACTTAATTTTTAATCTGGATGGCTATCCAGATTCCAATGTCATTGAGTGTTCATGCATCTTCAACCCCACATTACCCCCAAATAATTATGAGTATACTGTACTTCAAAAGTGACTGGTTGCAGTTTTCTTTGTGTATATTCAGGCGACGTCATAGTAAAAAAAAAAAGTATGCCATTTTATTATCACTGTTGATCTACAGGTAAACATTTAAGATGCACCTTGTGTTGCAATGTCATCTTTCGTATCGGAAACATGTCTGTCTGTATTTTTCTGGTCCTACCTCTTACGAGAGCTCAAGCAATTGCAAAACTACGTTTGAGGTGGTAGTCATAAGGTTTTAATTATCACCATGAAACAAAGTTACATAATTAATTTTTGTTGTGTTCGCAGGTACATGACTGCAGTTTTGGTACACACTGAACTCCCCACATCAACACACACTGCTAGAGGAACCAAATAAAATAGCTCCTCATCCCACTTACAAAAAGGAAAACTGTGCTATGATTAATTTTCTGCATTTGAAGGGGAACAATGCCGAAACAACCCGTGTTAGCGAACATGTATGGCAACAACACACCTTCACATGACACAGTGGTTAGGTGACACAGATGCTTCTGATGGGATAAAACAAGCCTGAATGATGAAGGAGGAAGCGACCAACAATGTCTCTATGAACAACTGAGAATCAAAACAGAGGAGGAGGCTGTTGCTTGATGACCTGCTTTATCACAGTTGAGGGAATAGTGGAAAAACTTAAAATCAGTCATGGATCAGTTTCCATCTTGCACATTTCAGAAGTGAAATAGGTCATTGCCCATCGGGTTCCACAATTCCATAAGCCATACGTTTTCCATAAGCCTAACCGAGGCAGCAGTGGGAATGTTGCTGTGACAGTCTAATTAAGATAACTTCTGCTGCTTAATCACCATGGATGAGTGCTGGATGTATTAGCATGGCCCTGAGACAAGGAGCACAGCAAGCAGAGGAAACATATGGTTTCACCCCTATTATTGCCTGTACTACCACAAGAAATCCACTTTAACAGCTCTTTTAGAAAGTGGCCACAATATCAAATTTGACAAAACCTCTGTTGTGGCTTGCACTAACAGCTTCTGGGACTGTAATTAAAGAAGCCATTGAAATAAAACTCGTTGATAACACCCTTAATAAAGACAGCGGCCTGCAGCTCAGTGCGGCATGGTATCCAGCGGTTGCACAATTGAAGAGGGCACATCAAACACAAGGTCAACGTATGCCAATATATGGCAATGCTTCCAGCACCAGTGATGTCACAGATGGCAGCTAATGTACATAAGGGCATAACAGCAACCCATTGGCAATCATACCACTTGACAGTGGCCAAGGAATGTTTGGCAGAAAGTTCGTGTAATTTTAATCATTTGACAAGGCTGAAAATCTGAAAACATTTTACATAATGTCACTGCTGCAAGACTTTGCATTCTTACATGTGGTTTCACCACTGACAAAGAGGTAAAGACTCAACAATCATCAGTCAAAATGATGGTGTGTGTTTTGTAGCAATGCTCTTAAGGGGCAAATTGTCGCAGACGCATACTATAGAAATCTCCTGATGAGGTTACGGAGAGCTGTCAAGATGAATTGTGATAAAAAGCTTCCCAAAGGGTTGTTTTTGTTGCACAGCACCATCTCAGATCATTCTGCACAGTCCATACTCACACTTGCTGCTTGTCAAGTTTTACCTCATACCTCCAGTATTCACATGGCATGGCACCCAGCGACTTCTTCCTCTTTCACCAGATGGAGACACCATTGCATGGCAGGTATTTCCAGAATGATGGAGACATTATTTTGAAGATGAAAAGATGAAACATTTCCTGAACAGCTAAAATGTAGACTTCTACAACCAAATCATTCATTGTTGGAAAAAATATGTCATACTGAAGTGTTGATATGCAGAGAAATAGTGACAGCATCATCAAATGCCAAGGTGACAATTTGATTTTTTTTTTTTTTTTTAAATTGATAACTGAAACCTTATGACTATCCCTCACAGTGTCTTCAGTTTGAGCTTTCCACACAGCTCAGTGCTGATAATTTCATGCAATAATCTCCTAAAACCAGTTTCCAGAAACGCATGTATGGGATGCAAATCTATTTCAGACCTTTCACCTCGTCCATCAGTCATAGTCCTCTTTCTCTAGCAAGGATTACTCTTTTCTAAGAGTTTCCTTGCAGGTTTACAATGGAGTATCACTGCTTGCATTGTATTTGTAAATCAGGATGGCATCTTATCAGACACTAGAAACCTGTAGAAATCTCTGAAACAACATCTATGATCAGGTACATTCTAGTATGAGCTGACAGATTTGGCAGTCGTGTGCGAGAGGTGTGCTTGCTTGTGTGAATGAATGGTGTGTGTTTCTGTTTCTTTTTCTGACGAAGGCTGTGGTGGCCGAAAGTTTGTGTGTACCTGTCTTAATTGTGCCTGTCTCCAATTTAATGTGTCATCTTTATAATAAGTAACAATCTGTCTTTTCCCACATTGTTAGTATGGAATTTTTTTCATTAACAACTTCTTGCATTGGCATCTAATTCACTCACTTTTTTTAAAAAAATTAATGTGCCACATATAAGATCTTCCAGAAGACCCTCTCCAATTTACACTGGAATGATGATAGCTCTCACAATACAGACTGCAATGAGATAACAACAAGTGACACAATGGAGGTGGGGTGTTGCTATATTTGACTACTGTCAATGCCCTATTAAGTGTTGGCAGCGTGCATGTCAGATTTGAATGCAAATTTACACAAAATGCAGAGAAGAATTTTCTTCACTTCCCTCTGGTCCAACATCAATGTATTTAGAACAACACTTAAGTAATTAGCACAAATAAATGTAGGTTCATCACTTCGAAAATTAAATCTGCATGCAAAATACTGTTCAGAAAATTTACAATGTCAATAAACTCATCTTCCTAGGTAACATAGAACTATTGTCTGTGTGTTCATGCTTACAAGTGATTAATGCTGTTATTGCAGAACTTCAATAAGTCTCATAAAACAACTGGTTGGCTCAGTTACAGGACAATTAAAAAAAGCAACTGACGTAGAAAAATCTCTCTCAGCTGTGTTTGGCAGCATTATGGTGTGTAAAATCTACAATCTTTCTTGGTTCTAAGGCTTTTACTGGAAGAATTGCTAACTTTGTTGCTGTAAATTAGAAAAAGCAATAATTACTTTACATTAAAAAAATCAATCAGTGAACTGCATCTCCCTTGAATCTGTTATGACTATTTGTCATATTAATCTGCACACGTTCATTTGTTGCTCTAAAATACATATGACTGCAACAATTAATGTAAAGAAATGGCAGTTCACTTCTACTAGCTACCTAGAATAAATAGCATGCTCGTTTCCCCTACAGATGCCATGCCGCTTACACATAACAGCAGCAGCATCATGTATTTTTACTTTAAACTTGTAATTAAAACACAATCCAACACAATTATTATGTGCAGAACGATTGCAGCTCCGTAGGAGAGAAATGCTTTCATTTAATTTCATAGGCCGTTTAGGCAGTGCTCTGTTTTCCCTGTTAGTTTACATTATATTATCATTATGTTATATGCCTCATTGCATGTGCAGAGTTATATTTCATTGTTTGGTGTTAAATACAAAAGTAATATGTTACTTTCCTGTGCAAAATAAATACCCACACATGTATGTTCAATTTATTTCATTTGGTTTTTCACTTATTGGTTTGTTTCCTCTTTATAGCTTGTTCCATTCCTTACTTTCTATGAAACACAGTGCAGAAACAATACATGTGTACAATCTGATAAAACTGGCGAGCCTTTAAATGGCCTGTGGATCAAGCTGCACGAAAATAATATATTGATATAATACAATGTAGCAATTACTTTTGTCAACAATTTAAACAAAAAACTTGTCACAAAGTTACTTAGTGATGTATGAACTGTATGGGACTTTAATATTAGTTTATTACACATGAAATGTCAGATTTGGGCATGATGAGAATTGGATTTTATGAATACAATGTACAATTACTGAATATTTTATCAGCAAGTAGACAGTTGAGTGTTAGAAAATCTTGTGATCTTACAATAAAAATTTCGCTTTATGGCTTTTAGCTTTATCAAAACATGGTAGAAGCACCCAGAAAAATAAATGTAACAATGTAACTGGGTACAGGAAATGAATGACTCACTGCAGTTAAAGACAGAAAGAGAGATCTACACCTGGTGATGTAATTCCAACAAATGAGCCATGTAGATACAAGTTTGCACTCACTTGCAGGAAGGAAATTATGCAATAGTGGGCATGATGCTCCCAAAATGTAAAGAATCCAACTGTTACTTTGGGTTTGTATTTTTCTATGTTTGTCCCTCATGATCAAGTCTTTGACAAGATGTTAAACCCTAATCTACCCTTTCTCCGTTCATTTCTTTTTGGGTCCCCTGAAGCACTTGGAAAAGAAGAAGAAGAAGAAATATTTTACTTTGCTGCTCATGAGACTTGGCATCTTTTCCTGACTAAGCACTGAAAGAACTGATGCTACGAAGCACTATAATCTGCTGATGAAGCACACAAAAAAATGATGTAATGAACCTAGGCTTATTAGCAACAAATTAAATGTTTCTTTGTAGCCTCAGCATTGGCAAAAAGTAGGAGACATAACAATAACTCTTATTTTCCATTAACTTACTTTTGTTTCAAGCACCATTACCAAATCTGACGTTACCTGTGCAACAATCTGAATACAACATAGATACAGCAGTGTAGATTTACACCATTAATCCTCACAATATGCTGCTATACTTGACAGACTAAATAAATTCTCACAACGAATTCATTTCAGTAAAAACATTAAGTACACACCGCAAATTGGCACACAGTTACAAAATGTGGTGTGAACGTTAAGCAGAATATGGAAATGTTATATACTTTTCCAGATCACCTAGCTTACAAAAGAGAAGCAGTACTTTGAAACCAGCAGCTAGACACTTATGTAAAATTAAAAATAAAGAAATTTATAATTCTGCCTATGCTTTGGCTGGAATAAGGAATGAACTAAAAATTAAGTTCACCATATAATTTTCATTGTAGTATTGTGGCTGCTGTTGTGATGCATGCAGTGGGGGTGGGTAACTTTGATTCTGATGGTGATGATGTGGGTGGAGGCCATCAGGAAGCACAGCGCTGGGAGGATTCGGATTTTGCTGGAAGGGTCCATCAAATCCTCCATGTGGCATCTGACCATAATCTTCATTTCCCATCATACGTTGAGGAAAACCATTATTTACTCCTCCTTCCCGGTCCCATATGAGCCGAGCTGGAAGATAACAGCAATAATTCACCTAGAAGCCTCAGCATAAGTAAAAAATTTAAACTATTTAAGTCATTCAAATTATAAGTAAATCAGAGAATCAAAAATTACTGACATAAATTAAATAAGATATCAGGGTGTATACATGGACAAGGAAAAAAAAAATTCCCGGATTTTTTCCGGATTTCTCAGTTGAAAATACACTTTCTCCCGGGTGAAAATACATTTTTTCCCGTGTTATGTGAGAGTATACTTTCATCGGAACTGTAAAAATTATCGGTCTTTCGAATGTTTATGGTTTTATACGCCGACGTAGAATTTCCCGGCGCTACAGAAAACGAAACTTTTTGGAAAGATCTTTGATATGCAGCAGCAACATGTGCGCTGCATATTTTCGTGTTACGACAATATAAATTCGAATTCCACCAAACACCGCATGTTACTTTCCAAGGCATTGAAATCGAGATTGCGATGCGCTTTTGTAAGCCAGTCATAGCTTATATCATGTGATCTTGCCAGCTGATGACAGCATAGGACATGTGATGTACTCAGCTAATAGCAAGGTCACTCTTAAGTAGCACGAACACACAATTAAGAAAAGTTGATGGTTTAAATTAATATACATAGTGTTGCTACAAGAAAAACAGAGGTTTCACATATAATCGTAGTCTCAAAGATTAATAAGCTGCAAGAGAAGCTAAGCTTCCATAAATAATGTTGATCTTTTTTACAAGTGTTACACTTTAAGATACATCACACAAATGTGCCAGTAAAATTTTAAATAACGACGTAAATGTCTGATCTTCTGAGCTCAAAATTCTTCTACATGGTAGTCCTCAAAGAGTTGATTTTTAATTGAAAGACAAAACCCTCTGTGATTTAAGAAATGCATCGTACATTCTCGCATGTAGTTAATCTTGTGTAAAAGGAAATTTACTTTGAAAGTAATGCTTTACAAACCAAATGTTTTCCCGCGACCTGTTAGAAACTGATTCGTTTCAGCAGTTGCCAGAGAGCGCCAGATAACAGACGCCACCGCTCTTGCACAGCTATGATGACACAGGAAGCCCGTATGTTCGTACGTGTAAGACATTAAAGATCTTGCACTATGTCACAAAAGAAACAAGACGTCAGAGGACACTTCAAGTTCATCGGAATTTCGTGAACCATACTAAAATGCATAATTGGGCTTAAAGTGCACATCTGTATGTCCAGATTCGGATATATATTTACTTGAGTACCAGTACTGTATTATCTCATGTTTGGTTCTTTATTATGGCCTAATGCCATGCGAGCTAGAAGATGGAAAACGTGCACTTGAAATGCAATGAACAGTTGAAACTAGCCAACAGTGTGAAATTAAACACTTTGTTTCAAATAAATTGACTGCTTCAGCGCAAAAGATTAATAAAAGCCAAATCTCTTTAGCAAAGCGACAAAAATAACTTCATTGCTCTGCAAGGTGATTAATGCTTGACTGACAGAAAGGTGCAAATAAAACCTGAAAATAACAACATATTTTAGCCTTCCGTAATTATGCGAACGTATTTTAATTCTTTTGATAGCTCCCGGCCACAGAAATCAGTTTTATTTTAATTTGATGTGAGAGTAATAAATGAAGAGGAAACAGCAAAATCACTAAACCCTAAACACAGGTCATGTGGAGATTCCCCGCCTCCCCACTACAACTCGGACTGCTCTGTGCATCAGCCCCGGGTCTACGATATTTCCGAACCAGGGCAATAGTAGATAGTGGCTAGTGGCGCCCAGCCACACATCCGTAGCCAGAAGCGCGAGAAGGTATTACCCATACGCGACTCAACTACGCATGCACGAGAGACCACCCGCAACTGCTCAAACGAATCTAATGTCAACAGCTGTCACGTCACGCTCATCGGAGGCAATTTGTCGTTATGAATCTTTGCATAGTCTTTCTAAAACCTTGGACACTCTTTGCTGTTGGCAGACGCTTGTATGAGCACTATGTTTTGTTGCTGTATATGGCGGATTTCCTTTGCGACTTAAGTTTTATTTTAGTTTTTTCTTCCTCTTGTTAATGTTTTGTTGCTGCAGTATTATCCTGCAGACGCAGGATACAGTAATATCCTTTGTTGGAGTATTGGTTCTTAACAGTCAAAATCATAAAAATTTAACTGAAAACTAAAACAATGAAACGTTCCCTGAATTCTAAAAAATTCCTGGGTTTTTCCCGGATCTCCTGGTTGTCCCACGTCGTATACACACTGGATAACCTACAGCATACATATTTATTTTTTGTATTCAGTATTTCTCTTTTTGCTGTTGTTCTCTTCTGATGTTTGTTTGCTTTTGATTTGCAAAGGAGCGGTGTGAGCCTAATGATCATTATTCACACTGTTACTTCTGTCTTACAAATATTTTGGGACATTCAAGCAAAACTAGACATAAAATAAATTATCCAAATATATCTTCAGTGCATTTGCCTGTGCCCCATGATGAGGGGTTGTGTATTCCTGACTGTAACTTGAAAGCCATGGAACCAGACACCATGTCAAGTGAATCAGAAAGTAATGAACATATAGAATACTGCCCTCGATATCATGACACTTCACCTCAGCTCTTTAATCAAAAGGAACTGAACAATTTGGTTCACGATCTAAAACTTTCGGCACAGAAAGATGAACTCTTGGGGTCGAGACTGCAACAACGGAACCTTCTAGCTCCAGGGACAAAAATTTCCTGTTTCAGATCAAGAGGTGCTTCCTTTGGTCAATATTTCTATATGCAGAATCCAATGTGTGTATGCAGAGATGTCAATGGTCTGGTACAACATAATCCACAGGAGTGGCGACTATTTACTGACTCCAGTAAAACCAGTTTAAAAGCTTCTGCATAATGGCAATGCAGTTCCATCAGTACCTTCGGTTTACGCAGTAGACATGAAAGAAACTTATGAAACCATGGTTTTTCTGTTAGAGGCAATCAAATATAAGGATCGTGAATGGCAACTCAGCTGTGATTTAACAGTTGTTGCACTCCTTATATGTTTACAGGTTGGATTCATGAAATACTGCTGCTTTTTGTGCCTTTGGGACAGTCATGACACCAAGAACCAGTATATAGTCAAGGAATGGCCTCTGTTGAACAACTATAAGAACATGGGGTGTGGAATGTCACTTGAAATTTACTTTTTACATTCTCACCTTGATTTCTTCCCAGAAAATTTGGGAGCCATAAGCGATGAGCTCTGTGAACACTTTCAACAAGACATTCTTACCATGGAACACCGTTACCAAGGCAATTGAAACCCTCTGATGATGGGTGACTACTGCTGGGGTCTTGTTAGGGATAGTGATGAAACGGCAAACAAAAGAAGAGCTCTGTCATCACATTTTTCAAAAACCAAAGATGATTAAAGGCAAAAATATCTTCTGAACTAATCTGGACCTTTTATTGGCATCATGCCCACATATACATACAAAATAGTATTGATTTCAAACGTCCTCAATGTGTATTTTTGTTTGACTTAATTGTGTCAATTTTCGCTATTACCATTTTTTATTCTCCTGTGTATCCAGGAAATGTGAGGTCATAGAGAAAAACTGATTTTACCAGTGTATTCAGCACCCCAAAATTAGGTAAATCCACTCATTTACAAACCAGATGCAGAAAAAAAGTTTAAATTTGTTGACTAGTGTAATGGACATAATGTAAAAAAGAGACTGGTGGAATCACGTACTTCTGCAAATCAAACAATGGAAAATTCATGATGGAAAAATAACAATATTATGAAAAGGATAGTTGCTTCTCACCACATAGTGAGGTGCTGAGTCACAGATAGACACAAGAAAAAGACTGTCAGCAGGTAAGCTTTCGGCCAAAAATGCCTTCATCAGAAATAAACGACACACACACACACACACACACACACTCACACACACACACACACAACTAACACAAACATGATCACAGTCTGGCCTCAGCAGCCCGAGATTGTGGTCACGTGTGTGTTAGTTGCATTTGTGTGAGTGCGTACGAGGTTGTATGTCATCTAATTCTGATATACGAGACTAGAATAGAAGTGAGAACCGATAGATGTTCTCAAAGTACCCTCCGCCACACACCGTCAGGTGGCTTGCGGAGTATGGATGTAGATGTAGATGTAGATGTATTCTTTGAACATTGACTACCACCAAGTTACCAGTTTGGATGAATGGATGTACACAGAGGGTGTACATTGATGGCACACAACATACTGTTGCAGAGCATGCTCTACAACATGACAGTTCATGATCTCAGTACCAGTTTCACCACACACGCCTTCTGTATTCTCCTCGAACAATAGTTTCTCAGAATTAGACAGGTAGTTACGGCATTTCAACATATCCTTAGTTCTCGTCACCCACCTGGCCTTCCAGTTACTATTCCTTTCTCCTCCCCCCCCCCCTCCCCCACCTCACATGTCTACCACATATAATGCACTTGCACGACATTTTGTCAGTAATTTCTGTCTTACTTTTTACCCTATATTCCACCTTTAAGCTCCCAAATTTTCAAAACTTGTCCAGTGCATTCCCCAACAGTCACTCTTTCCTTCTCATCCAGTCTCCAGAAAGTCTCGCCTGACCCAGGGTTCCTGGTAACTTTTCCATAACTCTTTCTGTTTCCTTAACCTTGTCAGTCCTTTTTCTTCATTCTTCTTCCTTCCCCTTCAACCCTTCTGCCAAAACGAGGATCCACTGGCTCAGAAAGCTTGCACATTTCCTTAACTTTTGTGTGTGTTTCCTCCTGTTAGCATGTGGTGAGTAGACCTTTTATCTATTCAATCATATTAGACTTTGATGAAGGTACATATGAGATGTAGATATAAATATGAGATAAGCTTTTGACAACGCTCACAGGCGTAAATTCTTTTAAATTGTGAAGGAAGTAGGGGTAAAACATAGAGAGTGAAAATCTATCTACCGCTCGTACAGAAACCAGATTGAAGTTATATGAGTTGAAGACCACAAAATGGAAACCCTAGTTGGGAATGGAGCAGGTAAGTTGTAGCATATCGACTGTGTTGTTTAAAATCTGTTCACTGAGTAAGCATTATAGGAAACAAAGGACAATTTTGAAAAAGGTAGTGAAGTTTAGGGAGAAGAAATAAAAGTCTGAAGGTTTGCTGATAACACTGTAGTTCTGCCAGAAATGGCAAAGGACTGGAAGATAAATTGAAAGGAACGGATCGCATCTTGAAAAGAGATTATGAATATCAGCAACAGTAAAACATGGGTAATGGAGTGTAGTCAAATTGAATCACGTGATACTGAGGGATTTACATTAGAAAATGGGACATTAAAAATAATAAACAAGTCTTATTCATTTTCTGAATTATACAAACAGTTAAAGGTATCCTCAAACACTTGATAGATTTTCCCCATTTTTGTTTGTTACTGCCTTATTAACTAATGCAAAGTGACATCCAATAAACACATGTTTCTGTTCTGCGTTCTGCCTGCTCTTACAGTTTTTCATTGTTTCTCCAATGGCATTTTCATTTTATTTCCTCACATCCTCACAGATACATTTCCAAGCAATTGTGTTTAATACAGTGTAATCTACTATATTTCTGTTATCATTTGCTTGCACACTCTCCTTCCTTGCTCCATTTGAAGTTTTCTTTTCTTTTGTCTCTGCCCCTAACACCTTTTACTGCTTTCCTGAGTACTTATGCTAAATAATTGGATCTTTCCTCTATGTCCACATAATCCTGATTTTCCAAGATGCTAAACTGATTGCTTAATTTAATCTAGTATGCAGCCCTTATTATTAAACAATTTCTCGTAATCCAAACGTCTTGGTTTCTTGCCTTGTGAGTTTGCTTATTTCAGCTTTACTTCTATTTTACTCAGCATCTCAGAATTGATGAACTAAAGCAGTTCAGGACTGTCACATCCTGCACAATCTCTCTAATGTTTGATAAAAGATTCAGTTTCATTTCTTATTTCCAGTTAGTCCCTGCTGAGTCCCTTTTCTATTTGTGTTTTTCTTCTGCCAGAATGTATGAAGCATAAATATATTACCTTTGACAAATTCTACCAACATACACAGCTTTGGAAAACTCACGAACGAGCCAGATAAAGTAATGCAACAGATTTACTACACTGTGGAAGTGTGAGGTCAGCATGAGTATAGCATCAAATGTTAACGGCTCAGCAACACTTGAAGGAATGGGAAAAGACAGTGTGTCTATCAGTAAGCAGTTTCCGTGCACTGTGTTCTTCATTACAACATGGGTCAAAGACAACATTTGGATGACTGTACATGGGGAAGAATCATCGGAAAATTGGGAGGAAGACAAGTGTGATAAGTGTATCCCAGGAGTTTGGTACTGCTTGCAGCTTTGTTCCACATGCAGGGGGAGCATTCCGAATCATGGGCACTGCTGTACGAAGGAGAGGAAGTGGTCAACCATGTCAGCTACAGTAGATGATAACCACTCAATCGTGCAACAGGCAAGGAAGAACCCATGTCAAATAGTGGGTGCCATGGCAACTACATTTAACAGGACTGCAAGGCACGCAATCTCTCACTCCACAGAGGCATAGCGAATGAATGGGGTTGGTTTCTTTACCTGATGACCAGCATGTTGCACATTCTGTATGTGATGGTGCCAAGAGCAAAAGGACTGGACCAGCAAGCAGCTGGGTCGTGTACTCTTCGTGGATGAGAGCAGATTCAGTCTGAGTTGTGAGTCTGGATGTACCTTCATATGCCAAGTATGACAAGTAGTGGAACATGTAATGCACCTCAAAATGTTGTTGAAAATAATCATTTTGGTGGTCCAGGTGTCATGGTGCGGGGAAGCACAATTGTGCATGGACATACTGACACCCACATCTTTGATCATGGTACACAAACCAGTTAACTTTATTGTGACACTGTACTCCTATCCCACATGCATCTTTTCAGGGGTGCATTCAGCCCCAATTTCATTTTTATGGATGGCAATCCACAACCACAGTGAATAGCAGAAGTGGAGGAGCCCATGGAACAACAGCATGTGTAGCAAATGGATGGCCCTGCCCGCATTACCGATTGAGATCCCTTTGAGTATGTGTGGGATGCGTTGGGGAGACGTGTTGCAGTATGTGAACATGCATCAACAACCAAGCAGCAGTTGTCAACTGCACTAGTGGAGGAATGGAATGTCCCACTACAAGAACTACTTACCAACCTTGTGGCCAACATGGCTATGGGTGCATGTTGCAGAGGATGCATTCCCATTCGTGGTGATCACACGCCCGTAAGTACCTTTTTCTGCCATTTGTGATGTCTAGGGTCCCATCATAAATCACCGAGACTTCAGTGTAATTACTGTCTTTGAAAAAAGGTGCCATTTCTGTTCATCTCACTGCATGTTCCCACCCCATCAGTTACCTTCTGTACTATACAGTAGCAGTTCTTTTTTAAGTAGGCTGCAAGTTCCATTGATGCTGATGATGATATGATGATTGGTTTGTGGGGCACTCAACTGCGTGGTATCAGCACACCTACAAATTCCAAACATTTGCTCAGTCCAATCTTCCCACTTTCATGAATGACGATGAAATGATGAGGACAACACAAACACCCAATCATCTCAAGGCAGGAGAAAATCCCTGACCCCGCCAGGAATCGAACCTGGGACCCTGTGCTCGAAGTTTCATTGAGCTATGTTACTTTGCAGCAACACATCATGAGAAAGTTACTTTTGTCTTTAAGTTTTGCGCACTAGTCATATTAATTTTTGCTATTATATTAAAATTTTCTCATTGAAGAATCCTTATTTCATTATTGTCCTTCTTTTCCATTAAAGTCTCTCATCAATGCCTCGCGCTAAGATTTTCTATTATATATCAGTTTTCGCATTCCTTCAAAGAGGTATTATACGTTCACAGCAGCATATAATGTTGTTAGTGCATAGACTTGAATGATTGTCATGGAAAATCTTTTGTTTATTTTTATTTTATTTTTTTTTTTAATTTGTCTGCTATTCTATCTGAGATACCTATATGTCTGAAACATGGAGCACTTCTGATAACCCTATCATATCCCATCTGATGTTATTCAACTCATTATCCAATTACACTAACTTGTGTTTACTGCTGAATATCTCCTATATTCAGCTGAAATGCTGGTAGCAAGCACATGTAAGAGCATAATTTGCAGCATCTGATGAAGATGACTACAGTGGCAGCCAAAATATTGCACATAACAATGTAACTGTTTATCTAACAATGGAAAATCCATGATGGAGTGTAACAATATTATGAAAAGGATAGTCGCTACTCACCATATAGTGGAGACGCTGAGTCGCAGATAGGCCAACAAGGCCATTATCAAACACTCACACACACACACACACACACACACACACACACACACACACACACTCTCTCTCTCTCTCTCTCTCTCTCTCTCTCTCTCTCATCTGACTTTCCGACGGTCTTTTTGTTGTGCCTACCTGTGACTCAGCATCTCCATTATATGGCGAGTAGAAACTATTTTTTTCATAATACTGTAATTGTTTATCTGTATAGACAAGAAAAAATGGAATGTTAATCCTTCAATTGTCCCTTTAGCTAATACATCAACAATAGCGCACACTATAACTGACTTTATTATTGTTTTATTAGTAAGCATAAGAAAATAAAATTAATCGTTGATTATCTTGCAGTTGCAATGGACACAATGTATGAGAACAAACACGAAAAACAGTTCAGTGATTGATAAATTTTTAAAGATTTCGTTCTTTTTTCTCCCACTCAGTTACAGGGAAAAGGATATACATTACGATTTCACACAGGTTTTGTATAAGTTGTCAACTTTTTTATAATGATACCAATCCACAAAATTATATTTTTTAAAGGTAATCACAACTATATACACAGTTGCACACCTGACAGATAAAGGCTTAAGTGCAGTTCGGACCATGTTTTTAATAATCACTCACTGCCTCATTTATGGAAGATGGGTAGCAATCCTGCTCCAGAACATGGCCAAATTAGGCAGTGTTAAATCAAAATGTGGACACTGGACTAAGGTAAGAACTGAAATATGATGCTTACACAAAATAAGTGGATTTAATAATTTCGAAGTGTTTTATTACAAAATAGTCGGAGACTCAAGTTTGGAATAGTTCTAGGAACAAACTGAAATATACATACAATTTGCACTTACCATCTGAGTGGGGCTGTACAGCACCTCTGAAGTGTGGATTTATGAGAATCTTCTGAGGTGGTTGTTGCATCTGAGCAAAATGGGGTCCAGAGTTCTGGAATGAGTGGAATGGTTGTAGCTTCTGTTGATAATGTTGCTGCTGCTGCGGGCAGTACCACAAAAACACATTTACATGTTAATATATTAATGGATACTTCAACTACTACTGAATCAAAATGTTTCATACTTAAGCATAAAAAGCAAACCAACTTAACTTTGTTCTACTAGTATTTACTTTAGTTGATGCTACGATTTTTCTGTCACTTATCACTTCTTTCATTACTGACAATGATTTGTTTATGCAAAAATGCAAAATTAGGAGTTCACCTTCAGTGTAAAGCCTACCCACACTCTCCCCCCTCCCCACTGCAGCTCATTGGGTGAGTTAGAGCAGATATTGGATGTTCAAACCTAGTAAATTTGTCTTTATGGACACTAGTCAGTTGTTAACTGATAATGTCCTAAATTAACAGGATACCAATTACAGTGGAACTTTAATTCTACCTTCTCTGATTTTACTTTTTTCATGATTCTCCCTAAATTCATAGCCCCTGTGAAAAGATCAATGCTAAAAAAAGTCCTGATTTCACAATTCTTCCTAATAAGGTTTACCTCAATTAAGGTTCTTACTCAACATCTCGCTTGATTTCATCCCCATTTCTTCCTATTGACATTTGACGTGACTGAATGAGTTATATGTGGCACAAAAGACAAATGGTTCGAAACACAGGTGGCGGCAGAGTTAAGGGGATATTTTGGGCCATTGTGAAGAGGGGAGACATCAGAGAGGAAATGGTGGCGTAATCCATGGTCGGTGTTGCCAACACAACTTGCAGCATTTAGCTTCACCGCACTAGTATGATACAACTACTGCTAGGTTGCATCGCTAATGAAAAAACAAGACAGTCAACGCAAAATGTTCCGGACCAAGCCAATAGGTGACAAAGTGATCCAGCCACCATATTTTCTTGTGCCACTTAGTCTTTTTGGATGTATTTCCAATGTACTGTGTTCAGTAACACTATCAACTGCCAATCTTTTAAATTCTAACACTGAGTCTCAAAGGATATGCTCGGTCATAAGCAAGGAAACATCGCCCATTTCTGGCTAGTGAGCTCTTATTGGCTGGCAACCTGTTAAAGTCAACCAATAGTCAGCGCTGCCACCACACCACACTAACACATATAAAAAGAGCTTGCCTACTGCATGTGTGGAGAGGACGAGTGGCCCTTCAACACCCTGAGTGCATGTAGAGGTGAAAGCATTTTGTGAAGTGCTGAAAATATATTTTTATGTAGATGATGTGCTATGACAGAGATGTCAAACAGAAATAGAATAAGGGTTTTGTGATATCACATTTTAAAGATTTTCATTTTCAATTCTGACACAATACAATTGAAACAACTACATACATTACACAATACAGTTTCAACAACTACGTACACTATTCACATACATACTTTGCACCACACACACTACACACTGCAGATCGTAAAGACTGGTAGTAGTGGAAAAGGGCACGAAGCAAAACTGTAGCACTTGAGTTTTTACATTTTACACAGTGTAGGAATTGAATGAGCCACCTTCTAATAAGCTTGTAACATCAACTGGGGAAGTAAACTCATTTTTTCACGTCTCTCTATCTCTCATCAAGTCTAAAATAACACTTTAACATTGGTGAGCATATGAAGCGTAGCTTTTAAGAAAAGCATTAAACAATAACAGCAATGGTGACAAAATCTGTCATCAAGCAGTTATCCGCATTTATGTTTATGGTTTAACCACTTAGCTGCTGTGACGCTTTTGGTTTAATTCAACATGTTCAGCAATTTTTGCTTTTTTTCTGGGTGAACACGAAGGATGATCTCTCAATAACGCGTGTTTTGCATGTATAATTTGTACTTGTAGCATGTCGGAAAACATGCTTGATTACCTTGTACCCACATACCAATTTCAAATTTTTATTTTTACTTGCTGTTACACATCCCTAATTTTTTTAAGAACTGATGAAATCCATTACCACAAATTATACTATAAACATTGTATTGTTCATTTAATTCCCTCCACTTAGACAGATTTTATACAAAGTATTGGAGAGGACTGTGATTTTTAATAATATATGCCAAGTACATGTGTTTTTGCTCATATTTTGGGGGTTTTACCATTTTCCTGAATTTTACAGTTTTGAGGTCTGGACCACATGAAAACATAAAATAGGGGTTTCTCTGTAGTAATAAATAAAAATCAGTGGAGCAAAATACAATTAATTTTCCTTTCACTTTTAAATCACTTATAATAAAGCTGTACATTTTTTACTGAAACCTTCCCACACCTCCCAAAGAGGTACTTCATCGCCCACCCAATCTACGAAATATCTTAGTTCATCCTTACACAACTACGTCCAATTCCTTACCATATGAGTCACACTCCTGTGGAAGATCCAGGTGCAAGATCTATACAATGCACCTACCCCACACATTCTACTATTCTACTAAAGTCATGGGCATATCCCATCCTATAATTTGATGCTGGAGTGGTCCACAGCCTTTATGTAATTATATAACTTGATTGTTTCCACTTGAGGCTGTCAAATAATTAATTTTTTTATTTCTTTCGATAGTAATTTTGGTTATTGCTACTCATCATCAGGCAGAAGTATCAAATATAAATATTCATAAAGGCGCTTACATACAGCTACTACTCCAAACATTAAGAATATGTGAAGTGTCCAAATTACACAATAAATACATAGTCACAAAATCAGATAAAAACCATGATGGTAACATTTCTAACATTTGAATGGCCCCCCTGTCAAACTTTATGAGTGTTTAGCAAGCCGCAAGCAAGCACAGTTACGAAACACGAGATTTTCAAATAATTCCTAGTCAGCACTAGTGCTAATAATAAAAGGTAACAGAAGTGAGGTTGTACTTAAGTGAGTGCGTCTTTCCCCGTCCAACCCTCTCCCCAATTCCTCTGACCCATTAACAGAACCATTCTTATATCAGGTACCTATCCCCATGTTAACACTGTTCTGATGCCGTTGTTATTTATATGCTTTTGAACATGTGAATACACTGTAGAATTAATCTTAAGTCACTATCATCACAGTATACTGACACAGTCTCTTATTAAATGTAAATGCTGTGTGACTAGGGGCTCCCGTCGGCTAGACCGTTCGCCAGGTGCAAGTCTTTCGATTTGACGCCACTTCGATGACTTGCGCATCGATGGGGATGAAATTAACACATTAGATATATGAATATGTTATGGACAACTTTATACCAATTTGTTTCATATCCAGGAAGATGTTACGTGCACTGTTATACACGCATCTAAAATATGTTACATAATTTAACTACTTTGAAACATCTTTATATACTGAACACGCACAATGTGTGCCACCTCATATAGCAATAAGTCAATAATAGTGCATTGCTTTCTAAACTGACTTAGAAATACCAACACATATGAGATGCAATAACATGTACTGAAATGTGTGTATTCTAGTTTTGTAGCATGAATAGTAGTTACACTGTTATCATTGTTTTGTATTGTCCCCATCTTCCTTAAGAAAATGAAGGAGTTTTGTGTTGAATGCATATGTATTTTGTATTCACAATGCCTGTGGGTTAAATGTGAGTAACGTATTTTAAAAATCTTCATGAATACTGTGTTTTAAATCGGTCTTACCAAAGCAGCCCAAACGGCAGTGTTTTCCTAAGCATTCTGAGAAAACTAATGGTTGTATGAATAAATCTGCACAAGTGTCTTACAGTTTTAGAATGTAGTTTACAGTGTTATTTTTCCTGTAGAAGTAATCTTCCATACGAAGTGGGAAATAACCTAGGATGCATATATACGAATGGTCAACTAAGGACCACATGTTCCTTTTTGGTGGTTCTTTTGTTCTAGGGCTCTTTCGTCTGCCCACTGTTTTTTCTTCCTGTCTGCTGACCACTTCAGACCAGTTTTTTTCACTCTCCTACCTTGAAATCCTTCCACATTCGATACTTTTCCCTGAACACCTCTCTGTCAGTTAACACTTCTCTGTCAGTTGCTCCTTCAGCTTTCGCATAATTTTTTTTCTACTTTATGGATGCCACTTCTTGTTGACTTCTTACGCCACAAACTTTTGAAGATCTGTTTGGTTAATCGACTGTCTTTAATTTGATATAAATGTCCAAAAAATAGAAGTCTTCTTCTGAGAAGTTTTCTATATTTCAATAAATTTTGTCATTACTACGAAGTTCCATAGTTTCTCATGGGCCTAATACATTCCTAATGATTCGCCTTTTTATTATTTCTAATTTATAGTTTAATGCTAGATATTCACTTGCATACAGTGGAACCTTGAGTAGCAAGCATAATTTGTTCAAGAGTGTTACTCGTAGAGAGAAATACTCATTAAGTGAAACAATTTATCGCCTATAAATTAATGTAAAATATGATAATGCATTCCATGCAGAAAAAAATACTGAAAGTTTTAGCTTTGACGTGCCATTTATTCAAAGAAAATTATACATACAATATACGCACTTTATTATTCATGATACATAATTAGTTCTTTTTACTAGCAAGCTATATATAGCCATTTGTTTCTGCTTATGCTTCAACATTTGGCAAAACTGCGGCACAGTATTCTCATAAAATAAATTTGTAGCGCACATACCCACTGCTTTATTGGAGGTGGTGATTTTCAATGTACAATGCAACCGATTCACATGCTTTCCACATTAACATTTCTCTTGTTGCACCAGAAGATTGCTGCTTTCTCGTTACCAGCACCACCTCCTCCTCCTCTGAAGAACTCCTCACCACAACTTCCTGCTATGAAACACACTACAACTCCATAAGCTCTTTGGTGGTCATTTCTTGGCTGTGATCTTCCACAAGCTCATCAATATCATTGTTATTCACTTCTAGTCTCATGTTCTTGGCCAAAGACACAATCTCATTGACTACAGGCTTCACAGGTACTGACTCAAATGCCTCAGAGTCACATTTGACAATGCACTCCAGCCAAAGCTTCATCCAAGCAGAAGTGAGAGTTTTCTTGGTAACCCCCCGCCACATCTTTTCGATCATACTGATGCAGGTAAAGATGTTGAAGTATTATTTCCAAAACTCTCTGAGAGTCAGTCATTCAACTCATTCAAGTCAGTCAACTCAAAGCAATGCTCGAAGCGTGCTTTAGTGCACAGCTTCTTAAAGTTAGAAATAATCTGTTTTTTGGTCCACAGGCTGGAGTAACGGAGTGGTGTTGGGAGACAAATTTGATCTCAATGAACTGAAATTCTTCAAGAACGTAGTCTTGTAGGCCTAGAGAATGGGTAGGAGTGTTGTCCATAGCAAGGAAGACATGGATGGCAGATTCATATCAAGCAAATATTTTTTCACTGAAGGACCAAACACTTCATTGATCCAATCACAAAAAAGATTACATGTCACCCTAGACTTGTTATTGGGCCTCCACATCACACTTAACCTGTTGTTCTGCACTTTAAACTTCTGAATGGTAAACAAGCGGCAGTTTAATTCTCAAATCATCACTTGCATTGGCACATAATAGCAGTGTAAGATGGTCTCTCATTGGCTTGTGACCGGGTAATGCATTCTCCTCTGCTGTTATGAAGGTAAGCTTCGGCACCTTTTTCCAGAATAGATCCATCTCGTCACAATTAAAAACCTGTTACGGCAGATAACCCTCAGAATCTACAAGCATTTTGACGTTTCTGACGAAGTTCTCTGCTGCTTTTGTAGCGGAGCTGGCTGCTTCAACGTGCCTCACAATGCTGTGGATGCTGGTTCTCTTCTTAAACTTCTTGAACCACACACGACTTCCCTTAACACTTCTTTGGCCACTGATGACCCTTGGTGCTTCTTAACAAGGTTGGCAAAATTCATTCTCAACTTCTCACAAATGATGTTCTCATTCCAGAATGAGATTTTCACTCTGCAGCGGAGTGTGCGCTGATATGATACTTCCTGGCAGATTAAAACTGTGTGCCCGGCCGAGACTCGAACTCGGGACCTTTGCCTTTCGCGGGCAAGTGCTCTACCATCTGAGCTATCGAAGCACGACTCACGCCCGGTCCTCACAGCTTCACTTCTGCCAGTATCTTGTCTCCCACCTTCCAAATTTTACAGAAGCTCTCCTGCAAACCCTGCAGAACTAGCACTCCTGAAAGAAAGGATACTGCAGAGACATACTGGCAGAAGTGAAGCTGTGAGGACCGGGCGTGAGTCGTGCTTCGGTAGCTCCGATGGTAGAGCACTTGCCCACGAAAGGCAAAGGTCCCGAGTTCAAGTCTCGGTCGGGCACACAGTTTTAATCTGCTAGGAAGTTTCATATCAGCGCACACTCCGCTGCAGAGTGAAAATCTCATTCTGGAAACATCCCCCAGGCTGTGGCTAAGCCATGTCTCCGCAGTATCCTTTCTTTCAGAAGTGCTAGTTCTGCAGGGTTCGCAGGAGAGCTTCTGTAAAGTTTGGAAGGTGGGAGACGAGATACTGGCAGAAGTGAAGCTGTGAGGACCGGGTGTGAGTCGTGCTTCAGTAGCTCAGATGGTAGAGCACTTGCCCGCAAAAGGCAAAGGTCCCGAGTTCGAGTCTCAGTCGGGCACACAGTTTTAATCTGCCAGGAAGATGTTCTCATTAATAGTGTCACCTTACAATTGCTTGTCATTTATCCATACACGGACCAACCTTTCGACATCAGCCAGAATACGAAACCATTGTTTAGATACTCTTGTCACTCCCTTTGAAGCATCTATATCTGTAATTTTGTCCCTGTTCTTGAGGATAGTGCAAATAAATAATGTAGACCAATTGTAAGTATGTGCTAAATCAGCAACATTCACACCACGTTCACGTTTTTCAGTGATTTTGTGTGTCATTCCTAAGGTCATTTTTTTCTCTTTTGTCGTCTTCTTGAGGCTTTATCTTTAGGGACATTTATATGAAGATTATTAAAATCTACACACAAAGAAAAATGCTCTGTGAACACAAGTTTAGAAAAATGTGTGGCCACAAGCTGCACTGAGATGATAGCAAAAGAGCACTAAACCCAGACTGCAGTGCATACAAAAGACATTGTTCATATACCTCTGTCAACAATGAAAGGTGTTCATATTGTTGAGCATTGCTCTCGCTGCAGGAACAGCTGGTGTCATCACACTAAATCTACGTAATCGTTGTTGCTCATTACGCAAAACATTGCTCACAAAGTGAGTCACTTTTTTTTTACAATCTGTTTCGCATGTTATGTGAATTGCACCTTATGAGAGGTGCTCATTAAGTGACGTTGCACTGTATAGAGATTCTGCCTTCACTAGTGTATTGAATGCACCTTGTTTTTTGCATTTTTAGACAGGCATTTTGTTGTGACTCGCCAATTATTCAAAGTGCCGCCGCGCAATTACGCACGTCCTCTACGTGCGGCGCTGTCTGCCAGCCATGCAGCAGCTGCGCCACCTAAGCGGCCAGCCGAGCAGCGGCCGCTAGACTGAGACTCAGTGTTTAATCGAATGCAGACTTGTTCACAGGTCCACTTACTCAGTGACTTATATGTGTTGTTGTGTTGTCCGAAATATGTGTGTTAAATTTGAAGATTTAACACATTTTTTATTGTTAACATCTTTAGTTAAACCACATGCTTTTCCCATTTTACAAATCCTTTCCTCTAAAACTGCTGTCTCCCAAAGGTATTCAAATTTTTTAACCTTTTCAATTTGGCTGTTATCAGAAAGTGGCAGCATCTTTTTAATGTTTGTAATATGTTTTCCCCATGCAGAAATTCTTAAGCTAGTCCTACTGGCTATTGCTTCTACAAGATTAATTTTTGATATAGGAGATGTCACATTTTCAGAAAGTATAGCAATGTCATCTGCAAATGTGAGACAGTTAATTTCAATATTTTTGTTTCCTTTTCCCAACCTTATTTGTGAAATCTTACATTCATTCAGTTTTTCCTTCCAAAGTTGCACGGTTTTTTCTAAAACACTATTAAAAAGAATCGGGGACAGGCCACCACCTTACTTTACACCTGCATGTATTTCAAAGGGCTGAGATATTTCTCCCATAAATTTCGCTTTAGATTCAGTGTCTGTAAGCATATATTTTTTATTTTATTTATTAATTCAGTATATTTAGTAAGCAATGTCACAAAAGATGGTTTTATGTGGTTGTGAAGTTCACATTCAGTGTTTTTGTTGCAATGTATGCATGAGTAATGGGGTCTATATGATTATTACTACCCAGATTGCTAGATGTTATGAGCATGCAAAGCTAGGGGAGACGACTTTTACAAAGTCATGCCTTGGTAAATGATATACCCATCTCCTTCCTTAAATAGTACGGTTCTATTATACAGCAGAATATCGAATGTTTGCCGACTGACTTACAATAATTATTAACTCACTCAGATAGGAAATGTTTACTCTGTAGTGCATGATGTCTGGCGATAGCATACAGAATACCACACGAGAATGTGTTTTTTCCTGCCAACAGCCTCATTTATCACCTATACAGTGTACACACGTAATGGTTTGATGCAAGTTTTGTAAAAGAAGATAATACCACTAACTGCATGTATAATTTATGCCATTTTTATGTCATTCATAGTTCGTTCTTGATTAATGTAGACCCATTCTTGCACTGAAATAGCCAACATATGTATGTGCTGATGACATATACAGGGTGCTAAAAAGAAATTGTTGAAGATTTTGAGGGGTGTTAGTATCCACCAAAACAAGAACATAAAGTCCAATAAACACAGGTCCTCAAAACTTACTTTCTGAGATATGCACACATGTTCATAGGGAAGGTTCGACCTGATGTCCTTTCATCACACTTGTAATAGGAGGTGTCCAACATGATTTCTGTCCATGGCAATGCATCCCTCTCTCCCTTGGGATAACAAATCACCACTCATTGAAATACACCTGGTTGTCATCGTAAGCTGCCATGCATTGAAAACGAAATCCTGCACTATTTGGACATCACTGACTGGGATGGCATAGACTAATGCCTTTAAGCATCCCCCCCCCCCCCCCCCCCAAATAACCAAAATCCTACGGGAACCAAATATGTTGGGGACTGAAGTCTGGGGAATGGGGAGGTCAAGGTGTGGGGCCTCCCAGACCTATCCAGCGATCTTGAAATGTCAGCATCAGATGTTCATGCACTCTGCAGAGGAAATGTGCTGGTGCATGACAGTGCATAAACCACACCTGTAATCTTTGCTGATAAGGCCAACAAGGGAGGCAATATATTAACAAGAAATTGATGACAATGAGTCCCGTTTAATCTTCATTGTAGGATGTACAGCCCTAGTAATTTATCACTAAAAACACCTGCCCATACACTGATGTCGTTTATGCACTCTTTCTGCAAGTGCACAGGGATTTCCATTAGCCCACTCATGCTGGTTATGAACGTCACATGCCATCTCTTGTGAACCCTGCCTCGTCAGTCACTAAAATCTTCGTAAAAGCAGTAGATCTGCAGTACACTTCTGTAAGAGCCACTGACAGGACTGCAATCTGCTGTGGTCACCTTCTGGCCTTAGTGCTTTATTGCACTGAAGATGGTACGGATGCAGCAATTGCTCATGTAGTACCAACCAGACAAATAGAGAATCATGCCTTCTGCTGCTGCCAATTGCCACACACTGGTTATGAAAGTTCACAATGTCATCTCTTGTGAAACCCACCTTGTCGTAGATTTAGAACATGCTCCTCCATCTGAGGTGTGTGGACTGATCAAGACCACCTACTGTTCACCTTGTGTGGTGCTAGAGGACCTGTGTCCTTGAAATGCTGAAATAGTTAGCCGAACAGCTTATGGTACTGTGTGATGTGAATATTTTTCCGTGTAGATGGCACAGGCTTGCAACTATTTCCATTTGCTAAACTGTAGCAGAAAATCATATGTACCATTTCACTTGTCAATTAGTACATGCCTATTGCTAACATGTGGAAGACAAAAGAAAATTACTGCACCATTTATGTAGAGGGCAATATGCACATCACAACAACAGTAAACATAACAATTAAGCCATTTTTTTTTTAAAGTTGATACAACTCTACAATACATACCCAGCACTGCTAGAAATTTACTGCACAATAACACACACTAACAAGTCTGAGACTACAGCATCTACAACACAATGCTGACAACACAACTGGTTGTAAACTACCCAATGCTCAGACTGATGTTAATACCAGAGTATGTCAATACAGAAAGACATGCAGAGTAATGAACCCTGCTTACAGGTCACTAAGGCTATGATTGTGTCCATACAGTATTTGTCTCCTCAATGTTTATCTTGCATGTCAAGGAGGTGGAGTTATTGTCTTCAACCACTATGGACAAATGTAACGATCTCAGATTGTATGCATTTCCGAACCCATATTTATTGGACCTTTTTTTCTTGTCTTGATGGTTACTACCACCTCTCAAAACATCCGACACTTTTTTTTTGCCAACAACCAATATACATGTCGGATAGTTTTTATTATTTTGGTATATGCTGAAGCACAATGTGAGCAATATGTTAATTTTGACTTTATTTTATTATATAACTGCTAAACGCATGACACGACTCAAATATAATTGTGTGTATATGATCTGCTTTTGCAGTTCACGATATTCCAATTGATAATGGCCATAAGGCTGAAACTACAATATTGGTTTTTATAAATAAATAACTTTACAGTCAAATGTGGAAATGATGTCCTGTTAGAAAAGTTCTCAGCCTCATTTAGATGCTTATCGATGTGTCAATGCCTCCACTGTATGCTGAACTGTTACTTTCACTCTTCCCATTATTTACACTGTTCGCCATTAAAAATTTGACACCATGAAGATGGTATGTGAAAAAAGTCAATCTGGCATTAAATGCTCTGTACTGTTGGATATACAAATGATTAACACCTAAACGCAAATTCTCGAAGTATGTACAAGCAGTGGTATTTAATTCCATTCAGAAATTTTATTTCTTTGTGACACGATCAAGTTTTGTCTCATATAAGAAGGATAAACTTCTAGCAGCACATATCAAAAATTCAACAGCTACACAATGGAGGCCGGTCAAGATGTGGTTTACCATTCTGTGATATTAGTGGTTGGGTGTCTCATGACTGTCATGTTAATGTTGAATCAACTGGTTCAGCAGGACGGACCATACTCAACAACCTTGCAGGATGACAGTGGTTCTGTGTGACTAGCGCCCAAGAGGACAAACGTACAGTTCACTTGGCTGTGCAGTGTCATATACCCATGTCAAGAACCCTGAGTCAGGTAATGGGCTTGCTTGCAACAAGGCAAGGCAAGTACCCACAAGGGCAGTGCAACAAGGTCCGGTGAACCATGGACTTTCAGCATGATGAACATTGTCGTGTCTTCCCTTGTCACAGCAGCAGAGAGAGGTGGGCTGTCAGTGGTGCACCATCACCACCAACAACAATGGACCCAAAACTGGCACCATGTCATCCTTTCAGACTAATCCTAATTCTGTGTACTGCATCATAGCAAACTTATCGATATGTGAGGGTTCCAAGGAGAACAAATATTATCAGACTACATTCATTACAATCATATGGATCATTTAAAAACATTTTATATACAGGGTTATTACAAATGATTGAAGCGATTTCACAGCTCTACAATAACTTTATTATTTGAGATATTTTCACAATGCTTTGCACATACATACAAAAACTCAAAAAGTTTTTTTAGGCATTCACAAATGTTCGATATGTGCCCCTTTAGTGATTCGGCAGACATCAAGCCGATAATCAAGTTCCTCCCACACTCGGCGCAGCATGTCCCCATCAATGAGTTCGAAAGCATCGTTGATGCGAGCTCGCAGTTCTGGCACGTTTCTTGGTAGAGGAGGTTTAAACACAGAATCTTTCACATAACCCCACAGAAAGAAATCGCATGGGGTTAAGTCGGGAGAACGTGGAGGCCATGACATGAATTGCTGATCATGATCTCCAACACGACCGATCCATCGGTTTTCCAATCTCCTGTTTAAGAAATGCCGAACATCATGATGGAAGTGCGGTGGAGCACCATCCTGTTGAAAGATGAAGTCGGCGCTGTCGGTCTCCAGTTGTGGCATGAGCCAGTTTTCCAGCATGTCCAGATACACGTGTCCTGTAACGTTTTTTACGCAGAAGAAAAAGGGGCCGTAAACTTTAAACGTGAGATTGCACAAAACACATTAACTTTTGGTGAATTGCGAATTTGCTGCACGAATGCGTGAGGAGTCTCTACCGCCCAGATTCGCACATTGTGTCTGTTCACTTCACCATTGAGAAAAAATGTTGCTTCATCACTGAAAACAAGTTTCACACTGAACGCATCCTCTTCCATGAGCTGTTGCAACTGCGCCAAAAATTCAAAGCGTTTGACTGTCATCGGGTGTCAGGGCTTGTAGCAATTTTAAACGGTAAGGCTTCTGCTTTAGCCTTTTCCGTAAGATTTTCCAAACCATCGGCTGTGGTACGTTTAGCTCCCTGCTTGCTTTATTCGTCGACTTCTGCGGGCTACGCGTGAAACTTGCCCGCACGCGTTCAACCGTTTCTTCGCTCACTGCAGGCTTACCCGTTGATTTCCCCTTACAGAGGCATCCAGAAGCTTTAAACTGCACATACCATCGCCGAATGGAGTTAGCAGTTGGTGGATCTTTGTTGAACTTCGTCCTGAAGTGTCGTTGCACTTTTATGACTGACTGATGTGAGTGCATTTCAAGCACGGCATACGCTTTCTCGGCTCCTGTCGCCATTTTGTCTCACTGCGCTCTCGAGCGCTCTGGTGGCAGAAACCAGAAGTGCGGCTTCAGCCGAACAAAACTTTATGAGTTTTTCTACGTATCTGTAGTGTGTTGTGACCATATATCAATGAATGGAGCTACAGTGAATTTATGAAATCGCTTCAATCATTTGTAATAGCCCTGTATATTTACTGTACTAGGATGCTGCTATTTTTTGAAGCTTTATTCAAGAGTTGTACATTTACGCAATAAACTTATTTTGGCTGCATTGCATTTTCAAGGGATATGCAATTATATAGTGCTTTTAGCTTATAAAATTTTTACATTATATACCTGACTGGTTTGTAAAAGTGTGTGAGTACGTACTTCCATATAACATCGTTGATGTTGTAGCTATCAAATATTTCTGCATATTGTATTTGTAATACTGAGTGAATTGTTTTTGTTTATTATATATATACTCTTTCTCCACAGTAGATGCTGTTGAGTAATTTTTGAAATTTTGATTTTCTATAAATTTGACAGCTTTACCTGACAAAAATCATAGATGTCGTATGGTTATATATTTATCTTATTCACCTGTGTGTGTGTGTGTGTGTGTGTGTGCGCACGCGCGCGCGCATATTTCTATTTCTTCTAAAATGGTAATTTTTGGGCCTTTAGGTATTATATATAGGATTTTCATTGTGTAGTTATTGGTTTCCATCTTCAAGTGGCAGAAAAATGTTGAGGGATTTTGCGTTACTCTTTCTGGTGTGTTCTCGACATCTAATTACAAAATTTCTTCCTGTTTGGCCTATATAGATTTTTCAGTTGTTACAACTGGTTTTATAGATATCTGGGTATATGTATGTTGGTGGTTTTGTTTTATTGGAATGGATTTGTGTTTTTATGTTGTGTGCAGTACAGTTCGCAAATCTCACTGTAGTATTTTTTAATATTGGATTTAGTTAGTTTGATATATTTCTTATGTGTACTCGTAGTATATATGTGATTTTCCATTTAGTTGATGTTTCTCATATTAATTTTATGTCAGCATGAATTTGGGCATGTGTGGGATTTTTATATTTCTCTTGTATTTGGCTGACTATACTGAGATTAAAACTGTTATGTTGTGCTATGTATTTGAGAGTTTCAAGTTCTTTCTGAATAGCTGGTTGTTGTAATGGTAGATTATGTAATCTGTTAATCATTGTGCGAAAATAAGCATGTTAGTGTTTTTTTGGATGACAAGAATTTGCATTAATAATATTATCTGAGGTCGTCGTTTTTCTGTAAATTTTAAACTAATTTGTGGTGTTACTGCTTTTTATTGTTAGGTCTAGGAAGTTGATCAATTGATTGTGTTCATGTCCTGTAGTGAATTTCATGTTAGGATGAAGTTCATATAGTGTTGCATGTATCTGTTGAATTTCATTGTTAGAACTGTCTATTAGCAGCAGAGTACCATCTACATATTGGAAATACTATTTAAGTGTCTTAGTGTGTCTATGTGTTATTAGTGCTGAAGATTTTTTGTTCTAAGTTGTTGAGAAATATATTAGCTATTGTGTCAGCTGTATCTAACATACTAGATTAGCAGGAAACTGAATGACCTATTTAAATAAGAAGCCACAACAAGAACTGAGCTTTTCTTGGAAGAAAGTGATTCTAATGATTCAAGCAATGGTGAAAACTATGACAGTGCAAGTGGCACAACAAAAGACAATGATAACTGTAAAGTTTTTGACAATAGGGAAATGTAAAAAAAAAAAAAAAAAAAAAAAAAAAAAAAAAAAAAAAAAAAAAAAAAAAAAAAATAAATATATATGTTGATACGAGAAACATGCTGATGTGACAACAAAGTGTGCTGTAGTTCAAAGGCGAATGACTGGAATCAGGATAGTGAGTGTAGCAAATCACTCTGAAAATGGTATTTGATACATGATATCGGAAATAGTAGCTACAGGTATACAATTTATTTAATTCTTACATGCCATCCTGGATTTTCCACTGATTTCTATGATAAAATTTTACAGAACTTCTTCAAGCGGTATACAAATTTCTGACAATACTGTTGTTTAGTAGTAGTAGTGAAAAAGGTTCCAGTACTCAACTCATGCTGATATGCAGCTTAACACAACAGATCTGCAGTGGAACAGGAGAATAATCGTAGAGACAGTAAAAAAAAACTGCACATCGATCCCAGCCTACTCCTTGAGATGATGGGAGGCGGGAGTATAGTAGACACTCCTTCCAGGCTTGCGATCACCATTGCTTGTGAAGCACATCTTATGTGAAGCCCTGATCTAAGCTAGTTCGGCATTACCAATGGCAGCAATGGTAAGTTCCCGAGTGGCATTAACTGCAAAAGTTAGTAGTGTGACTCAGTTTAAGATTTAGCTACAAGAGTCAATGACACAATAATTTGCAAAAATAATTGACTGAATGTGTAGAAGTGTTGTTTGAACAAAACATTCAGACTGAAGTAATAAAAGAAGTGTTGTCAAACAAATTCAGAGAATATGAACAATGTTTGGATAATAAATGATAGGAACAGGAACAAAATTTAATGGTAAAAATTTAAAAATTGGAAACAGCACTGGAAAAAAAATTGGTATGTGGTTTCAAAGATGGACTGCTCATAACAATTATTGATGACAAAGTTAAGGAGTGGCACAAAATGCAGGATAAAAATTCTCAGAATGGAAAAAAGCACAGGCCAAGGAGTTACACGACAAAGTTCAAGAGGTTTTCGACAACTACAAGTCACACATTGACATGCACTTAGTGGAATTAATCAGAGCACAAAACGTTGCACTAAATCAACATAAGAAATGCAAACATGAGATTTTGGAAGATACAGGCAAGATGCATAAAACTATTAATCAGGAATACAAAAAAAGCATTGAAGCCATCACTTCTGACATGGAAAATGTTAAACAAGAGTTAAAGGAATTCAAGCATACATTAGAGCAATTAGTGTCCAAACCCCCATCATCGATGATTTGATGTTGTGGGAAGAACTCATCTGTTGAGATTGCGACCCAAGTCCAGAAAATTTTGTAAAAACTACCAGCATTACGAAAGCAAAATCAATAATGATAACATATCAGACAGAGGATGTTAAAATGCAGCACTGGTAATTTTCTGAATGTATACCTGGAAAATGCGATGTACACCAACCAGTCATATTTATAAAGCTTCCCACTGTGTACTGCAAGAGACTTGGACTGAAAATCAGTCAGATTTGTCAGAGGCAATATGACATGTGACACACCACTGTGAGCAACAGAAGCTACCAACAAATGCCAGACATACCCTGAGTCTGAGACTATTTCTGTCAAAATACCAGCCCTGCAGGGTTCAAGATAAACTGTACAATGTAAGATGTGGGATGCTTGACATATTTTGGAAAGTGTCTAAACAAAGCAGAGTACTATGCCCATGATGTGCTGCAAGTTGAAGAGAAACAAACGGTCGCATGCATGATGTGAATAACAGTGAAAGAAATCGACAGTCACATCACAACCATAGGTACCAACTGGACAACCACAAACATGTTAACTGGAGAGACTGTGATTACAATGTGGGAATAATAACAACCAAATGATGCACTTTAACAGATTAACAGACATTCGAGCTAGAACGAAGGAGGGAAGACAAATCACGATAAGGAAAACTAAGCACAATCGGTCATAGCTCCAAATCACTGCTCAAAGGTACACGAAGGGACATTACAAAATCTCTTCCTAAAACCCACAAACCTAATCACCGTGGTCATCTAATAGTTGCTGCCATCAAAGCACCCCTGAATGTATATCTGCCTTACTTCATCAACATGTGCAACCTATAGCACAAAAACATCAACTGTTTCCTAGACCATCTGTAATCTGTGTCCATCCCACTCTCATAATACACCTTGCTTGACACCAATAACACTGCTTCCGTCCATACCAACATCCCCCAGTACATGGTAGGTTTGCTGCTGAACATTACGTCAATCAGTACCCATCTGATTCCAAACCTATGAAGTCATTCCTCCTTACCTTAATCAACTTTATACTTACCAACAACTACTTTAACTCTGAAGTCGGACACACAAAGAGATCAGGGACACAGCCGTAGGAACCAGAATAGCCTCCCTATGACAACCTTTCCATGGGTTGCTTGGAGAGGGATTAACGTGGAATCCATACACATTCAGCTCATGTTTTGGTTTAGGTAATTAGTGGCAACTTTCCCATATGGACTCACGGTGAAGCTGACGTGTTAAATTTTTTTGAATCTCTAAATATATTCTCTCAATAAAACTTCACATGATCCTATTCCGAATCCCTTGTCACATTCTTTGATGTTGACCTCACCCTCACCGAGTGTCAGCTACACACTTTTGTTCAAATTGAACCTATTAACAAACTACAGTATTTAAATTTTGACTGTTGGTATCCTTTCCATATCAAACATTCCCTCCCACAGGCAGCCTGGGCATTCAAGGAAAATGTATTTGTTCAGATGCAGATTCTTACACCCACCATTCTCACCTCAACCTTCACAGGATGTAATTACCCCACCAGTTTAGATCAAAAGCAGATTTCCTGCTTCATCACATCCAATCCTGGTACTGTTGATCCCTCAAAAACACAGGAATACATCTCTTGTCACTCAGTACACACAGAATTATCCTGGTCCTGAATGTATTAATCAGCTACTCTGACAAGGTTACAATGGCCCAAAATTCATGAACTAAAATGAGGTCAATTCTGCCTGACATTTTGTCCATCAGTCCATCACACCTAGACAGAATAGCCTCCCCTCCCCATGTATGCACCCTCCCATTTCCATACCCAATGGCTTCTACCTCTGTGATTGCCCTACAGTAAGGCTTGCTCCATGCACCCTCCTACCCCCACCTATACCAGCCTTGCAACAGGCAAAACATACACTACCAAAGGGAGAGCAACCTGCAAAACAACATGCCGTGTACCAGCTGTTTTGTAAACACCGTTTGGTCTCTCAAACACCGTTTGGTCTCTCACATTGGTATCACCATCACAAAGTTATCAGTCAGGCAGAATTGACATAACAAAAGGATGCAAAATAGCAACGCACAATATTCTGTTGCAGAGCATACTCCACAACATGACTTTGGTGCCTGTTTTACCACACATGCCAACTGAATTCTTTCCCCAGACTTCAGCTTCTCAGAACTCCACAGGTGGGAAGCAGCATTACAACAAATCCTTGCTTCCTGCCACCCATCTGGCCTAAGTTTATGTCAGTTTTCTTGGGCTCAGCACTTCTTCTCAGTAACTATTCCTTCCTTCACTCATGTTTGGTTTTCTTTATCTTTTATTTTCTGATCTGTCTATTTTTCCCCACCCGCCACCTCTACCACATACAATGCACTTAGATTTCTACTCTTATTAACTCTTGCACAACATTCTGTCAGTAATCTCTGTTCTGCTTATTACCCTACCTTCCACTTCTAAACTCTGAGGTTTTCATATCTCTTCTGGTGCAATCCCCAACTATCAATCCTTTTTTCTTATCCTGTACGGTAGGTCTCCCTTGCCCTGGGGTTCTTAGTGACTTTTCCAAACTCTCCTCATTTCATAAACCTCATCAGTCCCTTTCCTTCATCCCTCTTCCTTCCCCTTCACCCTGGCTTAACCTTCACACGTGTGTGTACTCCTGCCACCACTTGGTGAGTAGATTTTTTATCCATTCAGTTACATTATATTTTCAAAAATTGATTATTTTCATTGATTTATTGGCAAATCACTTTGACAAAAGAAACACGGAAGTATACAACATTCAGATTTGCAGGAAGAAGTTACTAGTTTAGAGTTCCATCATTTAGGTTGAATGTAAATGCAGGTGTATTTGCTGCAGCCTTGGATAAAGTACTGGGACAACTATTACATTCATATTGACAATTTGTTATTAGTTGCAACATGGAAAATATATCTGAAATTGATACAAAGAAGTACCACAAAAATTCTGAAGAGCTGAAGCAACAATCTTAAAAAGTCAAATTTTGGAAGGAAGAGGATTAAATTTCTTGGTCACATCATTTCATCAGAAGGAATAACACCCATTAAAAGCAAGATTACAGCAGTACGAAATTTTCCTACATCATGCAACAAAAACAATTAAAATTATTCATAGGACGGCATAGTTCTTACTAAAGGTTTGTTCCAAAGCAGGCACAAAATAGTCAAGCTTTAAGTTAATTGTTAAAGAAATATATTATGTGGGAATGGACAGCAAAAAGCCAATCAGCTTTTGACTTGACTACAAGAGAAATAAGTCAAGCAAAGATGTTATACCACTGATGTATCAATTGTTGGATTAAGAAATGTTTTGTTTCAGATTAAAGTTTTACACCATAGGTATTGCAAGCCTGCAAGCCAAGTTACATTATGAGAAGTCATATACCTCCACCAAACATGAAGCCTTAGCCATATTGTGGGCAACAATAAGATTTCATTTTTGCTTAGTGGGTAACCATACCAAAATATACAGTGACCATGTTTATCAGTGCCCACACATATTCTCAACCATTGCTCAGATCAAACTAAACACATTCATGAATGATGATGAAATGATGAGGACAACACAAACACCCAGTCATCTCGAGGCAGGTGAAAATCCAGGAGAACAGAACAGAGCCACAGATGCATTATCGCATTTACAGGAAGGATTGGATGAATCATCTTTGTGTATGGAGAGGATGGCAGATCTAAAAGTTTTATTGGCAAAGGATGGATATATCACAAATACTTTCTGAGCCACATGCAAAACACAGATCCTATTTAGTCAAAAAGTAAAAGGAACTCTGAAAACTGCCCCAAAAAGCAAGTTTACTATATTCTGGACCAAGATGTATTATATTACAAAAAGAGGTATAACATGTTTAGTGCCTGCAGAAAGTGTGATAATGCTGCAACTCAACATTGTCGGCGTGGGATTTGACAGGTCGACAGTGACCCAGTAATAACCAGGGAACAGAACTCTGTGGCTGGAATTAACTCACTGTGCCAACTTAACTACAGGACATATATGCATGAAAAAGACAACAATTCAGCACACAGATGGTGCAGGTGGCTTATGACTGTAGACAACTCTTGGCATGAGTGCTAGGCTAGGTCCGTGGCAGTCTTGCTCCACAGGCACACTGCCCTGCTCCATTTACTGCCTCACCAGTAAACAATGATGTCGGCAGGTCTGCCTATATGGTGTAATGCACACACCCTCCATGACAGTTTCCTAGACCAGTACACTGGTCCTACCAAACCAGCCATTGCCTCCATCAGGGCGCCCATTACTGAGGATGCTAAATCCCCCCCAGGAAAGGCCACCTAGTTCAGACAATAACCAGGCTTAGATCATGACCTCTGCCACAGAAACAGAGACAGTGCTACAGAATCCAGCAGTGGACTGCTCACCAAAGGAGGCAACATTGACATTGCCGGCTCCACCAGAAGGGGGGAATGGTTAAGTTAAGAGTGAAGCTGCAGCTGAGAGCAAAAAGATACTCTGCCTTACAAAAGAATTCTATATCCCATGACAATAATTACTACCACATGTGGACAAGAATTGCTCTGGATCACCAGCTGCCATGAACAACCACAATTCGTCCCTAAGGACGTGTTCATAGGGACAGTGAAACCAGTCCAGGTAGGTCAGCTCAATTCCACTGATGAAGAATTAGATTAGGTGATCATTACTGACTACCCACCAGAGGTATCTACTATCCAGCTGCCAACAGGTCCTGCCTAGACATTGTCAGCAAGTGCTAACTATTCTGCAACATTTTTGGGCATCTTCCAGACCAGAGGGATAGAATGCAGACCCAACATCCCTGTGTGAAACACAATATTAATAATGGGGATCAAACCCCCATCATTCATCGCTTATACGGACTGATTGGTGAATATATGTCATTACAGTACCACACAAAAATGGATACAAACTCAAGGAAGCACTAATGAACAATGCAGCTCGTCATCTCAGCTCATTTACAGGCAGCCAGTCTAAAGCATTTTCACACTGCTCTTGACATCATGTAGGATTTCTGAAGGTCATCAAACAAATAAGAAGCAGGTACTGTTGACTACGTGTCTACTTATCTGGCAAAAATTACTTGAGCCACTGTAGGGAATACCAACAATGGGAAATATGTGCCTCAGTTACTGCCAGGACATCTGGTACCAATTGCTCCTGCAGCTGCTTCAGTTCACTGGACGATAACTGATGTCTCGGGGAGGTTATCCAAGTCAACAAATGGAAATGACTACATCACCCACTATGGTCTCACTAAGGTTGTACCAACTGCCCAAGCTCTAGAAATAGCCAAGTTTCCCGTAGAAAATATAATTTTAAAGTGTGGCACACCACATGTGCTGATCTATGAGCATAAAAAACTGTTTTAGTCAAGATAAATGTCAGATGTAATGTCGCGATGTAGCATCATCTGCAGGATACCTAACGCCTAACATGTGCAGACAAATGGGTTTACAAAACATTTTATAAGACTTTGGCAGATATGGTCTTGATAAATGCAGATGTTGAACAGAGAGACTGGAATAAGACACTTACTGCCATGACATTTGCATAAAATACAGAAAAGAAGGATATCACAGGATTCACAACTTTTATCCCTGATCCAGGGTTGAGAAGCTAATATAACAATGGATACTTTGTTTCCATTTCAATCTGATGAAGCTTAGGGTGATAACTGTGAAAATCTCATCCCTAGAACAGAAGAAGCATAAGGGCTCACATGCATATGATTTTCGGACACTGAAACATTATAATCTCAAACACCAACCAGTGAGCCATCATGGATTTTTACACCTGTGCTGAAGGCTAAGCAATTAGAAATATTGATGTGCTTTCTGGTCTGTACAGGAGCTTCCATCACTTGTCGGACGTGTCGACAACGTTCAAGGATGATGATCTTACACTGAGAAGGCAAAAGAGAAGGAAATGCTGTCCATATCCTTTGCATCAAGCCCTACGAGAACCCTGAGGTGGTGATCAACAATAGGCGCATACAATAGGGGAAACTTGAAAACCTACCTTGACTTTGATACCTGGATGGAAGTAATCACTCGTGAACAATTCAGTTACTACGCGGATCAGCCAAAACATTATGACCACTGCCCACCACGATGCTGGGTGCCACCTTGGGGGGTGGGGGGTGGGGGGGGGGGGGGGGAGGGGGGGTTGCGTGCATGTGATGTGCTAACAAAAGTACGTAAGTGGAGCAGAAACGGATGGGGGATCACCCTAGAAAAGATATGGGCTGCAAATAGGAAAATTCTTTGAGATAAGCAACTTTGACAAAGGGCAGATTATCACTACACAGAAACTGTGAATAAGAATCTTGAAAACGGTGAAGCAGGTCAAATCTTCATGCACTACTACTGTGAGCATCTATGGGAAAAGGTAGGAGGTCAACGAAACTACTGCTACACACTAAATGGTTGGACGTCCGTGGCTCTTCGCTGAACGTGGGGCCTGGAGGCTTGTGTTATCTGTAAAGTAGGACAGATAGTGATCTGTGACATCTCTGCCAAAAGAGCACAATGCTGGTGCACACACAAGTGTTTTGGAGCATACTGTTCACCATACATTGTTGAACATGGAACTCCACAGCAGACCACCCCAAAGTCGTCATAACAATATTGTCAGTTACGATTGCAGTGGGCACATGACCATCAGGATTTGACTGTTGATCAATGGAAATGTGTCAGCTCTTCAGGTGTATCACATTTTTGCTACACTAGGTCAATGGTGTCTTCTACAAACACCGTCATTGAGGTGAAGGCCGGCTCAAAATATGCAGCACACCACGAGTGCTTGCTGATGGGGCCAGGATTATGCTACAGGAGGCATTGTCCTGTGCTTCCATAAGATCTATGGTAGTAACTGAAGACACACTGACAGCTCTGAACCACCTGCATCCATTCATGCTTGATGTCTTCCCCACAGCAACGTCATCTTTCAGCAGTATAACTGTCCATGTCTCTGAGCCAGAACCATGCTACAGTGTTTTGAGGAGCATTGTAGTGAACTCACACTGATGTCTTGGTGACCAGATTCGCCTGACGCAAATCCTAAGGAACCCACCTGGGTCACTATCGGGCGCCATCACCACATATGAAAATCAGTGGCTTATTGTTTCCGTGAATTACATAACCTATGCATAGACATCTAATGCCACATAGTTGCACAAACCTACAGACAAACTGTCAGATCCCCTGCTATGCAAAATCAGTGATGTATTCAGTTCCAACAGCAGACAAAGAAGCCATTAAGCAGGTGGTCACAATGTTTTGGCTCATCAGTGCAAGAGGACATAAAGATCCACCACCACCATGTGAAGAGCCACTAAACCACAGTTAGGAAGTCATAGTACACTCAGAATAGGGAGTTGCTGTTTTGCTAGGGAGGGGGGCAAAGCCAAATGTGATATACCACATACCTCTGGTTGGCAACATGAACACCGGTTTGATTCTCACCTACTACAAGTATTTATGATTTAACATTTCTGACTTCTGCAAATTTCTGATCGTTACATATTACTGAATATTGTAAATTGCTAGAACATTCTATGTATGAATAAATAAGACCACTCTCTGCTGTGGTAAGCAGTTCACCTCTGTCATTTGTACTCAATAAAAGTTCTTTCAGTGCAAAGTGTTAGTTCTTGCTGAAGACCCTGTTCTCAATTCTGCATTCTACATGGCAATATCTCTAGACACATTTCAACACTATCATTGAAAACAGGGGAATGTTGTTTGCTGTTTTGCCATACACTGCAGCACGCCCGGAGTCTATGACCAACAGGAAGCCTAAGGCAAAGCCAAAATTCAATGGCATATGATCAGTGTCACAAAGAGGATGGCACAGCAGTGCTGGAAATTGCTTCAAGAGGAATACTCTTATTACCAGTGACATGCAGCTAATGCCTCTGCCTACTCAGCTTTTTACTTACTATAAAGTATCTTTCCTGTAGATTTTGCTTAAAGAAAGCATTTCAGTCACAAAATTTGTGATTTACGTGCAAAAATTCATTGTATATCACTGACTGATTCTGCTCACACTTTTACTCATGGAATAATTCTCAATAATACCTACATTTGACAATTGATCTGCAATCTGTGATGACACAAACACAACTGAGCTCCTCCTCATTTGCACGACAAACTGCACCAACTGCTACCTCTGGAGACCTGACCAGTAGATCTGTATGTTTGACTCATTACTTTCCCAGCACACATTGTACACAAATTTACTATGATGACTGAAAGCAGTCACCTTACAGGGCAAAAAGAAAGGTGGATATAATGATAAAAATTCTCATATCTCTGCACATAAAATAATTTATCTTGTGGCAGCCACAGAAATTAATGTTATTTTCAATGTACATTTTAATAATAATATTTAACCAGTTTTAGACTGAAAATTACCTGGTGAAATCGCTGATTCAAGCCACCACGCATGTTAGATCCCGATTGTCGCGAATAAGCCCATCCTTTCTTTCCTCTCCATTTCCTCTTTACATTAACATCATCTGAAGGAATTACACTATCTGTAAACACAAGAACTTTTAATAAGAACATATCCTCAGAACTATACATACATATTCTACTTCTCAAAGTAACAAGAACTAATATACAAATGCTTTTTTTTGTTTAAAAAAAAGTGGGGGAATGTGAGGGATTATAAAGTTCAGTCACCATATTTTATCAACCTGTAGGATAACATAAAAATAAACTATCTCATAATGAAATACAGAAAATGGTTCAGAAATTACTTGAAATATGTATCATAGTATAATGATTGTTCGGCCAAACAACTGAAACTACAAAAGTTCTGTGCAAGTGAAAGACACTCAAAGACAAATGGCAATCAATCTTGAACATTAGTCAACCAGTTTTCTACCTTAAGGCTAAGATCAATTTGTGTAAAAGGAGGTACACAATAGCCCCGTTTTTACATTGCCAAAATTTTCCTAATGTTTACAGCATTTTTTATCGTTTTCACCAAATCTCTTATGTTCATAATGTTAATTTGCACCCACTTTCACAAAACATAATAAATTTCCTAGCACTTTCACTTAATGAAACGACATTCACGAGAAAAACAATGTGTTCAAATGGCTCTGAGCACTATGGGACTTAACATCTGAGGTCATCAATCCCCTAGAACGCAGAACTACTTAAACCTAACTAACCTAAGGACATCACACACAACCATGCCCGAGGCATGATTCGAACCTGCGACTGTAGCGGTTGCGCGGTTCCAGATTGAAGTGCCTAGAACTGCTCAGCCACACCAGCCTGCAACAATGTGTGATTTGCATAAAATGGTGCTGGAATGGCATTTGTCTTCAGGTAGTGCTTGCAAACATTAAACAGTTAACTTTTTTGAGCCCTAGAATCCCTAGTTCTGAATTGCAAGAATTCATTAGAAGTTGAATCAATTTGTACCATTAGCGCTTTGCCTCCCAACACTGTCATATTAACAATAACTATACTGCGTGTAGCATTCCCCATTGTCATGAAGTAATACTCAAGTCAAATCACTGTATGAAGTGTTGTTTAGGGCTAAATTGTAGTCCGACAGTAAGGAAACTTGGCAACGATATGAAGCAATTTTCGAGGTGGCGTTAGTCTGGCACCTAACAGCACAGCTTAATTTTTTGTCGGTCAAATGAGCAGCAATGATATTTATAGCCATGACTGTCATGCAATTTTGATGGTTCTTTCAGAAAAACTCTGAGTTCTGAGAAGTTATGTTGGGATTTGACAGATAAGCTAAAATTTAACTGCACATTAGGTTTACAGGTGTGAATGTAGTACAGAAATATGTTTCTGCTGCATAGGGAAACATTCCACGAGGGAAAAATATATCTAAAAACAAACATGATGTAACTTACCAAACGAAAGCGCTGGCATGTTGATAGACACACAAACATACACACAAAATTCACGTTTTCGCAACCAATGGTTGCTTCATCAGGAAAGAGGGAAGGAGAGGGAAAGACGAAAGGATGTGGGTTTTAAGGGAGAGGGTAAGGAGTCCTTTATCACGGGGAGCGTGCAAGGGATAAGTCCCTGCAGTCGCGCTATTCATCTGTGTCCTAGGTGGCTCAGATGGATAGAGCATCTGCCATATAAGCAGGAGATCCCGGGTTCGAGTCCCGGTCGGGGCACACATTTTCAGCTGTCCACATCGAGGTATATCAACAACACGTGTCGGCAGCTGAGGGTTTCAGTTAGTCATCATTTATTCCAGGGAAGAGCTGCACGGTCAACAACAGTAATCTGTTCTTTCGAGAACAATTACTGTCTTCATATATATATACTGAAGAAGTGTCTGCATGGTCAGACTCAAAATCCCAATGAGTTGTTCAATGAACTTAAAAAATGTTTTTGTTCAAATGAAGACACTAAAGTGTGTGCGTGTGCGTGCATGTGTGTGTGTGTGTGTGTGTGTGTGTGTGTGTGTGTGGGGGGGGGGGGGGGGGGGGGGGGGGGGGGTGTTGTTCAGTGATGCTGTTATTGCTTTTAATGATAGCAACATTGGTAGGGTGAAAGTGCTACTGCATATGGGAGTTAATCCTGGAGCAAATTGCATCAGAGAGCTTGAACGGATGGACAAGGTTTGCATTGATAAAGCAGAGTAGGCAGTACAGTTGGCCACTATGGAGTCCAGAAAGAAGAAAAGGAGGAAAAACTTGGAAAATGATCAAGAGGATGGCATACAGTATGGTGCAGGGTGCTTCTGAGTGACTAAGAATAAAAAAAATTAAGCATATATTAAGTGAGTTACAGTCTTTTGAAGCTTTAGAAGCTGTTCCTGAAAATTTACATTTTCTGTTACATTTTTCCCTAAATCTCAGAAACCACTTCGTGTAGACTATTCAAATTTTCAGGGAGTAATGACATACATGTCGTGAGTCTACTGAACTACCACGAGAACATAATGTTATGTATAATTAAAATTATTTAGGATAACGTACAAAAAAGTATACAAAATTTTAACCATGTAATTAAAAAATTGTATTTCTAAACGCAATGGCTGAAATGCAATTATTGTAGTTCAGCAGACTCAGCACATACAGTTTAATGGCCTGTAAAAATTTCATGTCAATGGTACAGTGATTCCTGAAATACAAGGAAGCTAAGTCACTAAATTTAACATTGATGGGATAGGGCGTTCCAACTCTCCTTAAGGACAGTAATTCGACAGTATCACATTTTTCTTGTTATTCTAGCCTCTTGATAACCAGATCAAGGATGTGGAAAGCTTCTTCAATGGATTGTTCTTTTAAAGCACTGTTCTTAGAAACAAATAGGCTTAAACCTATATGGCCTGATGGAGATGAAAAATCAGATGCTCTAGATGAAGCAGTCAAATACAAACACCATTCAAAAAATGAGAAGCTATATAATGTATTTTTCAGAATACAGTCTGCAACATGTAGTAAGTCAGCTAAACAAAAATTACATAAGGGCACTACATCAGAATATTCAAAACATTGGTAAAAAGGAACTATAAACAGGAATACTCATAAGTGAAATCTGGCCAAACATACCGGGCAACAGTGAATATGGACTAACTGAAAGTCAAATAAGTAAACTGACAATAAAAGACTGTACCACATCCAATTACTTCTGTAGATTCGAACATAAAGGTGGTGATGTTTATATTGAAACGTCACTGTTAGATTCATTTTACACTATTTAACTCGTATTTTGTGCTGTTATGCTCAATTATTTGTAATTTAGTTTGGTGCTTTGTGTTTGTCCACAGTCAGTGGTACACAATTACATTACAGTATCAGTAAGTATCTAATCCTATGTCCCTCACCCACATTTTGTGCACCCAAATTTCCTTTCTCCATTTATCATCTGTATGAAGGCAAAGGGATCTGCACCCTTTCGGTAGACATTCGACAGTAGTTAAGTTGGAGGCAGAACGGACCCCCTCTGGTCTCTTCTGGGTATCTCGGTGAAGTTCGTTGCAGGGAGTCTGTGCTCTCGTCACTTGGGGCTGGACCTTTGGTGAGTGAAGACGGTACTCTTCAGAGCGACTTGGCTTTGGTGAGTGTGTTCATGTGTGATGGTGTGTAGCTGTTGTAACTAGAGTACATATTTGATCTGCTAGTTCATTTTCAATTTCAGTAGTTGAATTCTTACATTTTTCAGAGTGTCGTCAGGAGCATATTTTCTGTATTTAGTAAGTTCTTCCGATCCTTGCTTTGCGTAACCAGAACACATGGTGTGGGAAGTTTGTTACTCCAGCGCAGGTTTAAAATTAAACTGTCTGACTTTTCTTTTAGCTGGAATGTATGTGTGAACTTTTCTCATGTGTATGTGTCTTATTTCTTCAACTTTTCATTTCATTTCAGTTTTATGATTGTGTAGCTTCATTCACCATTTTTAATTTCAGGACCACCTTGGATATGTTTTATTCTTAATTATGCATGATATTTTATTGCTGTTTGTGTCTATAAGGTTTACATTTGTGTTCCTGAAGTTTTCATGAGTCTTGGTAATTTTGCTTTGTTAATGAATATTCAACGTCATTTGCAAGTGTTTCATGGCAGCGTAGCTCAGTTTCATGGGCAAGGTGACACAAATAAATTGCTTAGTCAGAAAGTGTTCCATAGTATTCGTACTCACAATAATTCAATCATAGCAATAGGGATGAACCTCTGAGCCTTTGGCTTATTGTGATGGGTAAAATTGTTTTTATCTCTATTCTTGTGTGTGTGAATCTAGTATGATTGTGCGAACTTTTCCCATTTGTGCCTAAATTTCTTTTATATTTATCATCGCAATGTACCTTGGCATTCAATATAATAATAGCACAAGTGAGTTAATTAAATAGCACGCAACAACACATCATAGTTTAGCATTACTTTGCAAATTCTTAATATGATGTTTTATTTTAATAAGCTATGATAACTGTCATGACTGTTTCTCACACAAACCAACCCCATTTTGTAAGATTATTTTTAATACATCCCACCTGGTGTTTCTTAAGCACAAAAGGCAGGCCTTATATTTGTAGACTTCAGTATGATTATCTTACTTTTTTTTTGTTGAGGCTTAAGCTCCTGCTTGCTCTGACTTAATTGATTTAACATTTGTACTTAAATTGTTCCCATATGCTCATTCCATATATTTCCTTGGATCTGTTTATTAATATTAAAACGTAAGTTATGCTTAGCAATTCAGTGATTAATTCATTTCTTCTATTAAATTTTCCCAATTTTAATTAAATTGGGTGGTGATCCAGCAAAATTTTGCAGCACACAAAACTTACAGTAAACTATAGAGTTTCACATTGACTGACTTCCCCAGTTTCTGCTTGCAAATCACTTTCCAGATAACCATTCACCCATTAATAACCATTTACATGGTGACCCTGCATACAAACATAACTGGAGCTGTAGAGGAAGAGTCAGTAGGTAGGGTGTATTAACTTAATTTTTTTTTTTCCTTTAGCACTTAAACAACTCACACGTTGTTCCAAGATGATTTCTTCTTGTGATTTTACACCGTTGTCCTCGACTCGGAGCTGCATTGTTCTATATCGTGTATATATGTATTTTGTAAGTTTGAGAACTCTCTTGTTTTATTGTGTGTGTGTGTGTGTGTGTGTGTGTGTGTGTGTGTGTGTGTGTTGATTCCACATGTCAGTTTGTTTGTGTTACTTGTATTTAGACTGTGTGTGAAACTTATATTCTGACTTCCTGTTTAGAAAAGCAGACTTCTGTTATGTTTTAGATTTCTACGGCTGTAGATTTTTGATAGTGGCATTTTGCGGAAGTGGGTTTTGCTTATGACGACTCATACGCAGCCCAAAAGTGATAATAGGCATGAAACCGTTGACATGATGGAACAGAGTAATCATTCAGTCGCAGAGGTCAAGCAAATGGGGAGTATAGCAGGAGGGATTCTGTACCTTTCTGATAATAGTGCAGGACAATGATCAGTTTTCAACTGAAAATGTTAGCAACAATACCACATACATAAGTTTTGAAAGCAGACAGACACCATCCACTTTCGTGTCAGAAAGTGCAAGTCCGAACTTAAGTAATAATAGTGAAGTACAGCTGAGTCCCCAAACAACCCTGCAGTAAATTATCAATTTGACATGAAAGAGCTAGTAAGAATATTGCCTGAGGAGAACTGCATGGCATTTGAAGAAAGTACTAAAAAATTATCCAAGGAGAATTGTAAGGCGGTAGATGAAAGTAATAAATAATTATCTGAGAAAATGTCTGAGGACATGGATCAGAAGCTGGTGGATCTTGCAGTAAAGATGAAAAACAATATAGTTGCGGAATGTAATGAGCAGATCCAAATTTTTGACCAGCATATTTGCACTTTGGAAGAGGGATAGCTGCATGCTAGTGAACAACTTAAGCTGCAGAAAGAGTGTCTTACACGGGATTTCCGTGCGCCGGCTGAGTTGTGTAAGCACAAACATGCAGAGCTGCAAACACTTGTGGAAAGGCCAGCGGCACAGGTACCGCAGCACATTAGCGGCCGGGTGGCCACTAATAGTAAAGCGATCAAGGTATAGGAAGCCAATGTTGCAAGCACGGTCAGAAAGTTAGGAGACTTGTTCATTAGCAACAATTGCGACAAGAACGTACTGATCAGTGTAGCTGAGACGGCAGGGAGGAGATCACCACTGAAAACTCAATGGGGTCAGTGGGAAGCAAATATAGATCATAAGGACATTATGACAGAATTGTGTTGAGTGGGTAGTGCATTTAGAGAACTTTAGGTGTAGTACATGCAAAATGCCGTGGATACTTGATGCGCAGTCGGATGGGGAAGAGTGGGGAGAGCGGCAGTGGTGGGGGGCCACTCAGAATACTGTAGGGGAAAAGCCAAGTGCTGGAGAGGAAGTTCTAAAATGAAGCATATACTCTCATTTTTGGGAAATATTAAGTGGGGCCCCTCCATGCCCACACTTCTATGGTGACCATTCAAAAAGATCTGTCACCTCTTCTTTCGTTAGTACCTAAGAAGAATTCCGCCGAAAATGCAGTGATTTATTTTCATCTGGTTTGATAGCCATTTGTAACTTTCAAAAAAGAGTCATGAATGGGGAATTTTGAGTAAAACCTACACATTTCTCTTGCTGCCGTGTTAAAATTTGCTTCTTTTGCCAAAACTTAGTGGAGTTTACACAGTCTCACCTCACTAACAAGTTGTGCAGATGCAACTGCGAGAGAATTCTGAAACAGTGATTTAATAAGTTTATTAAGTGAAGAACTGAGGAAAAGTACGGCCAGCATCTTATGAAAAAGCACATCCTCTGTACAAAATAAACTTATGTTGTTCCGAAGCCCATAGCATTTGCCATTTCACCAGTCCTAACAAATTACATTCTTTTATAGAAATTTTGGTAGTTAGTGGAATAACACAGTAGATAATGAAGTTTTGCATAATAACACAGCAAAATAGTCTCCTCTTTGTGTGCTAACATTTGCCAAAATCTCACTATGATGTCTCAAACAGTTTATGAACCATAAGGAATGTTGTGGATTTTTCACTCTGGCTTTATTGGTGGCACGGTGCAATCACAAATGAGTGTGCTACATCTGATCAATTTTCTTGAGATTCGTGACAGATAGAGACCTCCAACAAAGTATAAAGAAAAATTCAATATGGTAGCTAAATTTCATATACAGCAAAATATCATGTAATATGTAACAGAGACAAAATCATAGCAACCCCTATTTTTCATTCCAAATTTATTCGAATTTCGAGCAGTCTTACTTCCCACATAAATATCACAATAAATATGGGCATTAATGAAATGAGAGGCACACCATAATGAACCTGACATGTAAAGCTACAAGTAAAGCAAAAGTGAAATTTTGTCACCAAATAGTTTCTGTAAAATCGTTTGAGAAAGACTGCAGGGCATGTGGGTCAATTTTGCAATCACTGACTGGCTGAAAGGTGGCTAACGTTTGTCAGCTTCCATTTCTCAACAAATGAAAGAACTAGCCCAACTCTTTGGAATCCTTGGCCACCATATCCTGTGTGACTTATACAATAGAGAGGCTAGTGAACTAGTCTGTAAACACAGACAGGAAAATACAGATCGAGACTCTGGACACGGTGCTGATTTGGACGAGGATAGAGCAGAAGAAAGAGAAATGGGAGTGGTCGCGAGCAATACCCATGAGAGGAAATGCGCGGATTTGATTTTAAACACTTCCTCTCAGTGAGAAATTTCGAAGTGTTTACTTCCTCTCTTGTTTTGCCATCTGGCTCCTTAAATTCATTTTTTCATTTCTGACTAATTACCATTAACATAAATGAGTATAATCTGCATTTTCATAACAGATAAAGGTTGGCCCTCAGTCTTAAGAAATATAGTACCAGATCTAATCTTGTGCTTAGTACTCAATTTCCTAATTTATTTTGACTATTCCTAGTTAATATCTTTTGTTATAGGGTGTTTCATAACTTAAATTCTGTTGTTGACTTATAAACAAATATAAATTCTGTACTAATTATAAACCTTTGGAAGAACCACCACTAGGATTATTTAAATATTTATTGGCTCTATTCAAAAACATATTAGCAAAGCCAGCCCTTAATTAATTCCAAAATAATTACCAGGTTTGTCAAAAGCATTGTTTGCGTAGCTATATCTGTAAGTTTCATTATTTAAACAAATAATTCGACCTAACCTTTGTGGTAGAAGAAACTGTTGGATGGAAGGCATTTTTAAATGTATTAAGTTAATTGAATGAGTTATGTTTTAATTGAAATGTCTATAAATTAAATATCAAACAATGTGTAGTTTCAGTATCTATTATTGTGAGGATATATACATGCCCAATATTTGGTCCCGAGACAGTCAGTCTATGGCTGAATTTCAGATGAGGAACTCATATTGGTTAGAACAACAACAATGCCTCAACTTAACTTTGAAATAAGTGTAACACAAATAGGCTGTGTGTCAAAACAATGACAGTGTCTGTTCAATATGTACTGTATTATTCTGCACGAAATGTGAACAGTGTATTTCGATTTTTGCTGCTCACAGACATTCAATAGTAAACTGCTGTAGCAGTATGCTGATGTTTGCCTGCAACCTATTAATGAGGCTTATCAAAATTTGCCAACAGTTAACTGGCCTTTTTAACTGTGTAATATTGAAGGAGGTGTGTGTGTGTGTGTGTGTGTGTGTGTGTGTGTGTGTGTGTGGTGAACAGTGAAAGTGAAGAACTGTAAAACAACTGTGCAATTGTCAGCTACATCATTTACAGTAATCAGTGTTGTCATTTACAGTAATCAGTGTTGAACTTCCACCCCCCATTTTTCAGCTAGTATAACAACGCAGTACATCGATAACGAGGACTATCAACGAAGAAATAAAGCAGGTGAACTTCACAAACTCTCCAAATGGGATTCATCCTAGAGCTTGGTTACAACAGTTCTGATTTTCCCTTCCTCCTGTCTGGCCGGATTCATACAAGTTTGAATGCATGTGTGGTTACCTCGAGAGAAAGGCAACTATATGTATGAAGGTGGTGCCATGCGATTGAAATTCCGTCAAGGAGTTCCAACAGTTTTTTCTATTGGCTTACCGATGTGAGGTAACTTTCATCAATCAGGCTTTTAAAGCCTGGCTCAGTTATTCGAAGATATACTACACGAAAATCAGTTCTTGTACTTATGGACCCGCAGAACTAATTCGCATTTTCATAATAAAGTTACCAATGACCTTGAGCCATATCATTATTGCACGAAGATCTAAAGATGAAATAGAGGGATTTAGAACCATGCTACATAAACTGCAGTATGATATAGGCGATGGCGCACAGTATAGAGGATCATATTTGCATAGACAGATGTGTCGCAACCACAGTCGCAGCCGTGGCGGAAACATGAGATGGGACCGCATGGGGGGGGGGGGGGGGCCATGACCAATATGAGAATGAAACACATCAGCCTTATCAGAACTGGCATAATAACAACACGGAACATAGGTATTATTACACTAATCAACGAAATCATGTTAACCAACAAAATTATGGTAATTATGGTAAAAGACAGCATTATGAGAACCAAGAAAATAATGGCAGCCACGAAAATCACAGGCACCAAAATGAACATACTAGCCATGAGACCTGCAACCAATCTCGTCGTGAAAGACATGCTAACAACGGTGTCACAGGGCCTCCTACAGGAGTTCAGATCAAGCCAGCAAACCCCAAACACAACCAGCGGTCACAATCAGCAATGACTGTCAGCAAAAGCAAAGGATGAGGCTCTGGAGCAGACTATGGCAAGGCCACATGAACATGCATTGTACAAAAGGGTGGCATTAGGGAGGAACTTTTGCAGAAAGTCTCCTGTGCGAAGGTTATGGCAATCAGCCCAGTAGTTGCAAATGCAACTGGGGAAGTGCGACTTGAGTGCATTATTGACACTGGTAGCCCCCGTCTCAATTATAAGCAAGGTGGCATTTCAGGAATGTGAGGAAGACAATGCTTGGCCTATTTTTTGGCAGAGGGAAACAAAAGTAAGGGGAGTGATACACAGGAAGAGCATTGAAATACACAGGCAGACTCGACTAACTTTTACCTGTCACGGGAAAGAGTTTGAGTTTAATTTTTATACTGCCCACCTATTAAATGTCTCTGTTGTATTGGGAACAGACTTTACGTATACCTTCCATGCAGAGATTGACATGGGTGGAGGAACTATGATGGTCCAGGTTGATGGTAAATTTTTGGATATTGTACAAGGGTAAGTCAATTATTATCCACAAAGTAGTTAAAAAATTTTATTGTAATCAAATAGGAAACTTACGAGAACATCATTTTTCGACATAATCTCCTTGTGTTTCAACGTGCTTGGTCCATTGTTGTACAAGCTTCCTGATGCCCTCATAAATGAAGGTTCTCGGTTGAGATACGAGCGAAGAATGCACTGCTTCTTTCACTGCTTCATCCCAGGCAAATCGACAGCCCCTTAACGCCTGTTTGAGTGTACCAAACAAGTGATAGTCAGAATAGGCAAGATCGGGACTATATGGAGGATGATCCAGTACTTCAAATTTGAGTTTCTGGAGTGTTTCAGCAGTGTGGGCAGCAGTATGCGGATAGGCATTGTCGTGCAACAACACAACACCTTTTGACAGCAATCCTCAGTGTTTGCTTTGAATTGCAGGCTTTAGCCTGGCAGAAAGCATCTCACTGTAATGTACACTGTTTGCTGTTGTGCTCTTTCCCCATAATGTTCCAGTACTGGACTTTGTGCATCCCAAAAAACCGTAAGCATCAGTTTTCCTGCGTACGGTTGGGTCTTGAACTTTTTCTTGCATGGCGAATTTGGGTGTTTCCATTTCATGCTCTGCCGTTTACTCTCCGGCTTGTAATTATGGATCCATGTTTCATCACAAGTAATGATCCTGTCTAAGAAGTTGTCCCCTTCATTACCATAGCGATCCAAATGTTTTTGCAGATGTCCAAGTGCGTTCGTTTATGCAACTGTGTGAACTGTTTTGGGACCCCATCTTGCACAAACTTTATGAAACCCAAGCTTGTTGTGGATGATTTTGTAGGCAGAACTGTGATTAATTTGCAGACAATGTGCCACTTCGTCAATAGCTAATCGTGTGTCTAAGAGAATAATTTCACTCAATGGTTTCTTCATTTGTGGCGGTACGTGGTCGTCTGACTCCTTCATCTAGCGGCCATTTTGGAATTTTTCAATCCATTCGTAGACACTCTGCTGTAGCAAAACACCGTTTCCGTACTGTATCGAAAGTCTCCGATGAATTTCGGCCCGATACGCCTTCCGATCACAAAATATGGACATTGCTCTTCTTTGGTGCAAATAGACAGCGGAGAAGTCATGATTAACAGCACAGCAGCGATAATGAAACTAACCTAGCAGCTTGAAAATTGCAAAGATACAACAAAAAATAAACAGAGCACGTGTCATCAATGTAAAACAAGAGTACTACCAAAATAAACAAAAATATAACTAAATTCCGGATAATAATTGACTTACCCTCATATTTAATGAATGCATATTGCATCATGAATCTGAAGTCAGCTGCCTGAGTTTTTGCGTTCAATCCAAGGCTTGACTGGCTCAAGAGGTCATAGTTCGCTGCATTAATGGGTCGAGTTGCCCGAATAAGGAACACAAAAGAAATGCCATCCTCATTGGTTAATTTGAGTTGGAATGTTGCTGGTGCGGGTATGGAATTGTTTCAGTTCTTGCGGGGGACACGAGCAGATTTTCTCTGAGGCACAAGGTGCAATTCAAGGATTTGTCTACAAGTTTAGGGTACAGGAACATCAGAAGTTCTTTGTTTGCCCATATCCGATTCCCTACGCACATAAGGAGCAGGTTGAGCATGAACTAAATAAAATGGTTCACCTTGTCTTGGACTCCAGACAGATAAACACTGTCATCGCATCAGAGATGGACACGATGGAGAGCCTGGATGAATTGTTACAGTGCTTCCAAGGTGTGAAAGTTTTGTCATTGATTGATTTCCATGCCAGCTTCTAGCTGATCATTTCAGATCATTCTTGTAGACAGTACACAGCCTTTTACTGTTACGGTAATTGCTACCAGTTCTGGCACCTTCCATTTGGGCTGAATGTATCTTCAGCCACATTTATTAGAGGGCTAAACAGCATTTTGCTGGACGACTTATGGGCACAGGTATCACATTATGTTGTTGATATTCTCATCACACAAAAGTTATGCGAACAACAGAATAAAGTGTTCACAGACTACTGAAGGTTTTCGAAAATGCGGGTCTTACTGTGAATTTAGAGGAGTCTCAATTTGGACAGAAAGTAATAAAGTTCTTAGGGTACATTGTATCAGCTGATGGAATACGACAGGACCCTGAGAAAATCGCATTGATAGCGGAGTGTGCAATGCTGCTGCTTAGCAATTGAGAGCATATTTACATCTCTGCAACCTCTATAAGCAGTTTGTGAACATGAGTGTACTTGTCATCCCTCATCTTTGCACCTTGACAGGGAAAAACAGTGTATCGGACTGAGACCAGGAGGCACAAGAAGAATTTAACAAGATAAAGAATGCTCTAATCAATGTAATCCTTCTGTCACATCCTGATCAAACAAAAGAATTTTGTCTCATGACAGACAGTTCTTTGTCTGGTTTAGGTGCAGTTCTCTTTCAAACAGATGATGAGGAAGACTCTTCTTCTTAGAAGACAATTTCTCTTGGCAGCAGAGGGGTCTTGCGCTCAGGGAAAAACTACTCTGTCACAGAACTCAAGGCACTTGCATTCATCTGAGCATTCAAGAAATTTCGGTATATTTGGGTTGGTCAAATGACTAGTGCTCACAGACCACGGCACTCTGCAATTTTTAATGAGCACAAAACACCGATAAGATTATTACCAACATTAGTACATGTGATTACAAAATAACATGTAGTTAAAATAGAAGGTCAACTGTCTGTGATGATAAGGTATTTCTATCATCAGAATCGAAATAAACAATTAAAGAAGACAGATTCATCAGTGAGCTAAATATGAACACTTTTAGAAACAGTAAAGAATGTAAATGAAAAGCACGATGAATTTAATACTATAAGAACAAGATACAAAACATACCCCACTGACTGACTGTTCTTTGTAAACAATGGTGTTAGAAAGCATGATGTGATACTAAATATCACACCAGTAGAGTGATATGTAACACTATGTTTACCTTTCCCACAAATGATGCTCACAAAAAAATAAAACGATATAATGATTTAATAATAGGAGAGCACAACTTCTGTATGATTTTGCTATGTATTTTGCATGTGGAAAGTCATCCTGAGGGATGATGCATGTCTTCAAGGTGGGACAATGATCATGTTAACTTTCAAAACAGGAAGTACCCGCAGGGGGCATTCATCCACTCTGCAAGGATCATCGCCCTACGTCGGAGTAGCAAATCAGCCATTGAGGAGCTACAGTTGTAAACACTGTAAGCAATTGAAGAAACAAGTGAATGTTTAAAAATGTATTAATTCTCTTGTGATACACTGAACTGTCATATTGACATCTGCACTCTTATGTCAGATCTATAGAGAACTGTAATGTCACATACCTATATTACGATAACTTAAACATTACAGCCCGAGATGCTGGAGCTGGCGGTTGTGTGTGTGTGGATAGTGTGTGTCTCTCTTTTACTGATGAAAGCTGTAGCCGAAAGCTTTGTGAAGTGTCTTTTAATTGTGCCTGTCTGCAACATGACATATCTTATTTACAGTAAGTACCTATCTGTCTTTTCCTACATTGTTGAATTAAACATAACGTTTCTGAAGCATGTATAGGCTACATCTTTGAGGAAACTCTCCATATTTATTTCCAAGCATTAATCCAGACTGCAGTACATAGATGTCCAAGAACTCTACACAGTCACAGTCAAGAATAAATAAAAATGTTGAGCAAAATAATGCTAATCGAAATGGTTGCTCCTTGGGATAAAAATAGTATCTTTTTTGTTTGCAATGTGTGCTGTAACTCCCACATGTTACTCCATTACTAGGCATTTCCATCTTTGGCAGGAGTCCTCCAGCAGTGGCTACTGCCACTCGTCCAGCCATCACTCTGAGTATGTGCAGTCGACATATGGCTGATCAAACAGTACTGCACCATTTCTACCTACTGCCTCACCATGCTATGTCTTCAAAGCTCATCTGCTAGCCCTTGGTGTTTGTTTTAGAATTGACCATTAGACCCAGCACCTGCTTCTCTTGTAGTTAGTCTGCGATAAAGATGCGCTTGCCAAAGCTCACAGCACACCAACTGGTGCCCATCTGAACTACGGCAGCTTGCTTAGACTGTGGCCCGAGCTCCAAGCTTCACTTCGCTAGCTGCACCATAATGATCATGTTCTTGTACTCTGCGCTACAATTACCTAGGCTCTAGTACTGGACATTGTTTCTTTTACTCTATTTGGATCAATTTTCGCTAGTGCTTGTAATTTTGGTGTTACTGTTTACGAGTTGTTTCACTGTGTAGTAGTCAGTACAATGTGTTCTGTATTACATGTACGCTTGTTATACTCCATGTAATCCTACAGAATATGGTAAAATTTAATTCAACTGTCGTAAGGTTTTTCCTTGATGTTACAAGGATTTTGGCCCTTGATGTTATTGACAATGATTTCATCATCCATCAGTTCTTAGTAGTCAGCATAGTCAACAGCACATTCACATTTTGTTGGTCATATTCTTCAAATCCTAAAGAGATTTTAATCAGATCAGCCAGTTATGATACAAATTGGCTGTTTGGTGGGTCTTCAGACGGAGTGATAGCCTCATCTGATGGAAAGAGCTAGTGTAAAGTTATTGATAACAGCCCAACTTCTACTGTCATGTACACAATACCCCTCAAGTTGATTTTGATGTTCATTTGCTTTTTCCCAAAATCTTCCCTGATCAGAACCATATGTAGCAATGCCTTTCTGTAATAACATTTTAAACTTTCCACATACCCCTGGTCCACCAGTTGAGGGACTGAGGTAATGAATGGAGGTTAAAAAAACTCAAACATTTTTTCTCTCTTCCCAATGGAATGTTTCAGTGATGATTTGAGCATGACCAACCGACAAAAAACAGTTCCAGAATTCCCAGTTGTAAGCTGATGCTTTTTGACCACAGAGAAAAATACAGTATCATACCATTCTGCAAAACTGGTTCACTCTATCCATAAAAACTTCTGCTTCAAGCAGAAGACAGTATTTTTTTTTTTTTTAATTTATGGCACCACAGATTCTTAGACTTCTTAGGAAAGATAATCTCTGCATTCTGGTAACATTTCTAGGTACCACACTTGTTATCTAATTTGTTTGTCCTGCAACCAGGTCCTGATATTTCATTCATAGAAACTAAGGAAATTGATAGCATTCTCTCCCAGTACAAATCAGTTTTGCATTGTTACTTTTTATACAATTTTTTGTTCACTTTATAATCACATTATTAAAGGGGCTCTTTCAGATGTTCAACTCCTTGAATCCCAGAAAACCTTTTCCATCCTGGGTGTCCCATTACCTAATTCCACACCTAAGTTTTAAAGAACATTTGACAGCCAGAAGTCATTTTAAAACTAGTATAACCATGTAGTTTCTTATTCCTTTCAAGTGCTCTGTAATAAATCAAGGAGCAAATAACTGTTGGTCTTGGCTAAATACTTGAATGAACTATTGATAAACTGCAGTTCGTTTCCTGCCATTTTAAAATTTTTCAGAGCATGCTTCCATCTTCAAAGCCAAATACGCTCACAAATTTTGCAATGAAATCAATGTTCCTTTTTATATTAGATATTATTGCATTTGCAGTTAAATATTCTTCAGCTAAGTTTGATCCTTTCCACCATTCTTCAACTAGCCTATTATTCCAAGTTTACCAGAAACACTGAGAATGATGTGTTTGTATTTGGTTGCCAAAGCGAATAGTACAACAGCATGATCTGTCAGAAGCAAAAGCTGACTTGCTTCTAATGGAATGAGGTTTGTTACATACATTGATTGGTATGAAGAGTAAACTGCTGCAGTGCCACAGTATAAGCAGATGAAAGTTTGAATTTACCAACTACAATAGTTTTGAGAATGAGATTTTCACTCTGCAGCGGAGTGTGCGCTGATGTGAAACTTCCTGACAGATTAAAACTGTGTGCCCGACTGAGACTCGAACTCGGGACCTTTGCCTTTCGTGGGCAAGTGTCTACCAACTGAGCTACCGAAGCACGACTCACGCCCGGTACTCACAGCTTTACTTCTGTCAGTACCTCGTCTCCTACCTTTACAATAGTTTTGGATAACCAATGATTCAGTTAACTGATATGGATAATTGATGTTATATCGTAGTTTATTCAATTGGTGGCTAAAGGCAAGATGGGAGGAGCAGAATGGTTTAACTAACAAATATTAGTATAGGTGAATCTCTCGTAAAGCTGAGAATCCCAGCAAACACATAGTGTTCATCAATCTTATTACATTAGAATAGAATAGAATAGAATATTTTTATTAGCCTTTCAGTATGTTTCATACAATTGGCTTCGTCAAAGTTTACAGAGGGTTTTAGTTTCAGTACGATATTCAAACAGTTACAGAAAGGGGAGAAAAGGAACTAAAGAACTTTTCTTCAGCATTATGAAAAACAATGTTTTGTACAGTAATTAAATACGCACAGAAGAAAAGAATCGCAGTGAATAACTAGCTTATATTGTTGTGACTCGCCGATTATTCAAAGTGCCGCCACGCAATTACGCACGTCCTCTACGTGCGGCGCTGTCTGCCAGCCATGCAGCAGCTGCGCCACCTAAGCGGCCAGCCGAGCAGCGGCCGCTAGACTGAGACTCAGTGTTTAAACGAATGCCGACTTGTTCACAGGTCCACTTACTCAGTGACTTATATGTGTTGTTGTGTTGACCAAAACATATGTGTTAAATTTGAAGATTTAACAATTGGTGATGAGGTATTGGATTTTTCCTTTTCACCGTTGACTCACACAGTTCCATGGCTACTGTCGAGCAGCTCTTGCAAAATCTCCTTGAACAGCAAACGCTTCTAACAGCGGCGATTCGCGATTTCGTCGCGGCATCAAATGCGGGGCGTTTCTCATCGTTGGCTGTACCTCCTTTTCCACCTTACGACGAGACATCGGAAGACTGGTCTGATTATGAAAAACGTCTTCGACAGCACTTCTTGGCATTTCATGTCACGGGCGAACAACCATGTAAGTCTCTGTTCCTTTCCTGGATTTCACCTCAAATGTATCGGTTGTCGTCGCAATTAGCTCTTTTGAAGGATCCTGCGTCTTTGTCCTTTGCTGAAATGTGCTCCCTTCTGTCTGTCTATTTTCAAAAGCAAACGCATGTGGTAGCTTCTCGTGTTCCCTTTTATCGTTGTCAAAAACAAACAAATCAGTCCTATCGCGCTTGGGCTGCTGAACTTCACGGCCTCAGTCGAAAGTGTCAATTTGTTACTGACATTCACAAAGAATCCTATGCCGATTCCATGGTACGGGATGCTATTATCCGGTTGGCGCCCGACAAAGAAGTTCGGCAACGTGCCCTTCAGTTGGCGAATCCGACTCTAGATGAAGTTCTCTCCATTGCGCAGTCTTTTGAAATTTCTCGCGCCGCTGGGGCGCAAATAGAAGCGTGGGGTGACGTCGGGGAAATACAACCTCTGTGCGCTGTTGACGACGCGTGCGGCGCGTCCCCGCCGGCCGACGTGGCCGCAGTACGCTCCCACGCGCAGCCTCGGCCTAGCCGTAAACAACCCACTAAGAAACTGCAGCAAAATCCCCGGCAACTTCCTTCATGTCCGCGGTGTTTTACGAAACATTGACGTGAGGATTGTCCCCAACGTTGGGCTGTGTGTCACAATTGCAAAAAGAAAGGTCATGTGTCTTCCATTTGTAAATCCGACCGCATACACGATGTTCATGAACATGACGCTGATTCTGATTCTGTGTTGTCTGTCAATTGCACTTCTTCCCTTTCAGGGAAGTTATTCCTCACTGTCCAAATCCTTGGTCGAGATGTTCGCACGCAAGTGGATACCGGTTCTGCTGCCACTATAATCAATTCTCAGACATATCTTCAGCTGGGTTCTCCACTCCTGTCCCCTGTCACTCGGCAATTACGGACGTACAATAAACAGAAGATTTCTCTCTTGGGACAGTTTAATGCTGAGGTATCTTACAAATCCGTCGTTCGCACTGTTCCCATAATTGTGGTCGACCAGAGCAACGCAGAAAATCTTTTTGGTTTCGATGCCTTTCGCGTTTTTGGGTTCTCCATAGATGACTCTGTCAATATTGTCTCTGACGCTATTCCTTATGCTCAACTGGATTCCTTGTCGACGACATTTTCGTCCCTTTTTTCTCCTGGGTTAGGCCGTGCAAACGACTTTGAAGCTCATATCACGCTCAAACCTACTGCTTGGCCTAAGTTTTTTCGGGCTCAGCCCATTCCTGTGGCCCTTCGTTATCGGGTAAAACGGGAGTTGGATCGTCACACTGCTTCAGGGGTCTTGCTTCCTGTCACTTCCAGTGAGTGGTCCTCTCCTGTCGTTGTAGTTGCTAAGCCCAATGGTAATATTCGTCTCTGTGGCGATTTCAAAGCCACTGTAAATGCTCAATGCCTCATCGACACTTACCCTATGCCCCGTCCTGAAGAACTGTTCACTAAACTCGCTGGAGGACAGTATTTTTCTACAATTGACCTGTCGGAAGCTTATCATCAACTTCCTCTCGACGCTGCTTCCCGGCAGTTTCTGGTCCTTAACACGCCTTTCGGCCTCTATCAATACCAACGCTTGCCATTCGGGGTTGCTAGCGCCCCTGCTCTTTTTCAGCGATTCTTGGAACAATTATTGCTCCCTGTCCCGGGGTGTATCAATTACATGGACGACATAGCTGTCACTGGCTCCACCACTGAAGAACATCTTCAAAATCTCCGCACACTTTTTAATGTCTTACAGACTACCGGTCTTAAGTGTAATATTCAGAAATCACAATTTGTTCAGGCATCTATCACGTACTTGGGGTTTCAACTCTCTCGGGATGGTATTCGTCCACTTCAACACACTGTTGCTGCGAACGATGCCCTTCCTGGCCCTACATCTGTTAAGGAACTGCAGGCCTTCTTGGGGAAAATAGCATACTATCACAAGTTTTTACCATCTGCGGCGTCGGTGGCTCAGCCGTTGTATCGCCTGTTGCATAAAAACGTGCCTTTTCACTGGTCCGCGTCATGTGACGCGGCTTTCCGGAAATTAAAGACTATGCTGAAACAGGACCCGTGCCTGGCTACTTATCGACCTGGCCAACATCTTGTTCTTGCCACAGCGGCCTCTCAATACGGGGTCGGTGCAGTCCTTGCGCACCGTTTTTCTGACGGTTCGGAACAACCCATCGCTTATGCCTCCAAAACGCTCACGGATGCCCAACAAAAGTATTCTCAAATTGAGAAAGAAGCTTTGGCCATCATTTTTGCTCTTCATAAGTTTGGTGTTTTTCTCTAAGGCTCAAAATTTGATCTTGTTACGGATCACAAACCACTTGTTTCCTTGTTTCATCCATCAACGTCACTTCCCGACAAGGCTGCACACCGCCTCCAGCATTGGGCTATTTACTTGTCCCGTTTCAATTACGAGATTCATTTCCGGCCAACGGCTCAACATGCGAATGCTGATGCTTTGTCTCGCCTTCCCATGGGTCCGGATCAGGCATTCGATAGGGACGAACTTTAGTGTTTCCACCTGGATGTTGCCGAGCAGCGGGTTGTGGACGGGTTCCTCATCACTGGGGACAGGCTGGCGGCTGCTACGGGTTCTGACCCTACCCTCTCCCGGGTTTTACGCTGTATTCAGAAGGGTTGGCCAGATCGCCCGTCCGCTAAGACTTCTGATCTGTTGCGGAACTACTACACTTTGCGCTACCGCCTCACGGCTAGGGATGGTGTTATCCTCCTCTCCACTGACAATGCATCGCCGCGTGTTGTGGTACCTGCGTCTTTGCGTGCTTCGGTCTTGCGCCTCCTTCACCAGGGGCACTGGGGTGTGTCTCGCACAAAATCTCTGGCGCGCTGTTATGTGTACTGGCCTGGCATCGACTCTGAAATCGCACACATGGTCGCTGCCTGCGGCCCTTGTGCGTCACAGGCCGCGGCCCCGAAGTCATCTTTGTCACCGTGGCCTTCACCTGAGAGGCCCTGGGAGCGCATTCATGCTGACTTTGCGGGACCCTTTTTAGGTACTTATTGGCTCCTCGTAATTGACGCCTACTCTAACTTTCCTTTCATTGTCCGTTGCACGTCACCTACCACCGCAGCAACCACCAGTGCTCTCGCCCGCAGTTTTTCTTTGGAAGGCCTCCCCTCTACTCTTGTTACTGATAATGGTCCGCAATTTGCTTCTTCCGACTTTTTGTGCTCGTCACGGCGTTACGCATGTCACGGCCCCGCCGTTCCATCCACAATCCAATGGTGAGGCTGAACGACTGGTCTGCACATTTAAGGCTCAGATGCGGAAACTTCTGACTTCTTCTACTGCTGATGATGTGCTTCTACAGTTCCTGGCGTCTTACCGTTTCACCCCCATGGGCGATCACAGCCCGGCTGAGCTCTTACATGGCTGACAGCCCCGCACGCTACTTCATCATCTGCAGCCTCCCACCTCACGGCCGCGGGTGCCTTCACTTGGCCGGTTCACCGCCGACGACCTCGTCTGGGTACGGGGATATGGCAGGCGGCCAAAATGGAGCCCGGGCCGCATCTTACGGCACCGTGGCAGACGCCTGTATGAAATCCAGACGGACACGGGTGTTGCAGTGCGTCATTCGGACCAGCTTCGGCCTCGGGTGCCAGCAGCGCCTGTTCCGAATGCCGCCACACCACCTTTGGCTCTACCTGATGCTCAGGATCTTGGCATCTCTCAATACTCACATCGCAGCCCTCTCACCGTCATCGCGATGCCAGCACCAGAATGGACGCCACCAGGAGACGTGCCCATGCAGGAACCGGAGGACCATCCTCTGTCAGAGTACATCTACTCGCCTCCTCCTCCAACGGACGTCGACACATCGCCCATGTCTCCTGTCATATCAACTGGACTTGCCGCAACGGGCGGATTGGTGCATGGGGCCCCAGCAGATTCGACCCCTACGTCTCCTGTCATCTCGACCCGTTATCATCGGGGACACTTCCGTCCGTACGGGAAGCCTCCTCCTCGAGACTTTGCGGCGAGTCAAACAACGCCTATGGACGTTAGCCATCTCCAGGACACCTCCATCAAGACCAGTGCAACCATTTCAAAGGGGGGAAAAGTGTTGTGACTCGCCGATTATTCAAAGTGCCACCGCGCAATTACGCACGTCCTCTACGTGCGGCGCTGTCTGCCAGCCATGCAGCAGCTGCGCCACCTAAGCGGCCAGCCGAGCAGTGGCCGCTAGACTGAGACTCAGTGTTTCATCGAATGCCGACTTGTTCACAGGTCCACTTACTCAGTGACTTATATGTGTTGTTGTGTTGTCCGAAATATATGTGTTAAATTTGAAGATTTAACATATATATAATATCAAAACATTTTCTTCATAGCTTAGGTAAAACATATATTTTGATGATTAGTTTCTTAGGTAAAACATATATTTTGATGATTAGTTTCTATGAATTCTTCAGTTGTATAAAATTCGTTGTTTTTTAGCCAGGTTAGCAATGTATTCTTATATTTATTTATTGGTACTGTACGAGCTGGGCATGGTAACTTATTGAAAAATTTTATGCTTGAGTACTTATAGTTATTATGGACTACAGCAAGTCTTGTGGAAGGCAAGTCAAGCAGGTGACTGTTTCTTGTACTGTGTGCATGCACATCACATCTCATGTTCAATTTTTTCAGATTTTCTCTGGCATATATTAGACAGTTATATATGTACATGCTTGGCACTGTCATTACGCCAAGAGATTTAAAATAATTTCTGCAGGACTCTCTGGGTGCTAACCCCTCCATGCACCTGATTGCTTTCCCCTGCCATCTGAAAATACATTCAGCCCCTGGGGAGTTACCCCAAAGCAATATTCCATATTGCAGTTGGGAATGAAAAAAAAGCATAGTATGAGTGGAGTAGCAATTGCTTACTCACACTGTTTCTTAATTTATACAATAAGAAAAGTACTCGTGCTAGTTTACTACATAGATAATTGGTGTGTCCTTCCCATGAGAGCTTTTGGTCTATGATTAGTCCAAGTAATTTCACTGTTTTCTTTTCATTTTTAGTTACTTTGAGATTAAATATTATTTCTTCTGTTTTTGTTTGATTTATGCACAGCTGGTTAGCCTGACACCAGTAATTAGCCATTTGCATCATTTCTCTATTTTTGTCCAGTACACTCTGTAAGTTCTCTCCTGTACTTATTAATGGGCATATCATCAGCATATAGTATGTTCTTACACGGTATGTAATTCGAGAAGTCATTAACATAGACAATGAACAGAAAAGGTCCAAGAACAGAGCCTTGGGGTATTCCTCTTTCTATACGGAGTATTTCTGACCTCTGTTTATTTGCATATACAAGTTGTAAGCTATTGCTTGGATAAGATCTGAATAGTCGGAGTGCGTCATCTTAAATGCCATAGTATTTTAACTTTTTGATGAATATGTCATGTAACACCCGAGTCTAAAGCTTTACTTAGGTCAATAACTGTTCCAGACATTGATACCCTTTTTTCGTACCCTGCATAAACATTGCTTACCACAGCTTCTACTGCTTTTACAGTTGATAGGTGTGACCTGAAGCCAAACTGTTGTTCATTTAAAATTTTGTTGGTTTCAAAATACCTGTATATCTGCTTATGCACACAATTTTCTACTAGCTTGGATATGATTGGTACTATTGAAATGGGTCTGTAGTTATTTGGGAGGTTTCTTTCACCTTTTTTATACACAGGCAATGTAACTGTGAGCTTAAGACCGTCAGGGAATATTCCTTCATCACGTACCCTGTTTGAGAGTGAGAGAAGTGGCATTTCAATTTCTTTTGCTACACATTCAATGATGAGATTACTGAGTCCATAATAATCTTCTGTTTTGGAATTACTTAATTTGTTTATTGACTTATGAATATCATTTAATGGTATTCGGGTCCAAGTGAACTTCTCATTTCTTGTCTGTTTTGCACAAGTGAGCAATGCTTCTGCATCAGAGGCAGAATTGATGGGTGGGGTGGTGACGCTGTTTACAAAATATTCATTGAGAATATTGCAGTCAATACGGATACTCCTTTCTTTATTGGTATTATTAATTTCTCTTTTAATGACAGTCCAGGCAGCTTTACATTTATTTTTAGAATTTAAAATATATTCATAATTTGCACAGCACTTAGCATTTTTTATTTCTAATCTGTAAAGGTTTCTCATTTTAGTGTAATTTTCTTTGTCCCTATCACTGTTATGAGATTTGTCTTTCATAATCATCAGTAGTATTCTGAGTTTGTTAAGCTGTGGGGTGTACCACCTGTGAGTATTTTGTTGCTTATGTGTAACATTACTCAGGTACCTTTTTGTTACCAAGGGGCGTGTCATTTCTACTATATGCTTGATCTCTGTCAGGAAAATGGAAAAACATTTATTAATCGTTTTCTTGTTATCCATTACATGAGTCCAATCCATTTCTTTTAACTGGTTTATCATTTTGTTTACATTGCATTCACCTAGAATTCTATATGTCACTTTTCTCTCTGTAGAACTGAAGGCTGACTTTTCTATTTGAAGCCATAGCCCTTCATGATCTGATATTCCTAATTCTATTACATCACATTGTATGGAGTCTCTTTGTACATTGCTAATTATGATATCAAGGCACGCATTCAGTCTAGTGGGTTTTTCATTGAGACAGTAATAGTTTAATGACTTCAGAGTGTTAATCATGTTAATTACATTTTTTCTCTTTGCCCTTATATCCATGTTAATATCACCTACAATTACAATTCTATGTTGTTTATATTTTGACAACAACAATATTAAAGTATTAATTTTTTCTATAAATACTATCTCATCTGGGATTCGATAGATTGAGACAATTACAGTTTTCTGTTCATGCATTATCACACCGGCTACTTCTATTGTAGCTTCAAGGCATATTCTACTAAGGTCTATTACTGAGTACCTCATTTTCTTATGACTCTTGTGCAATACTTGGATGAGATAGATAAGTACTGCAAGGCAGAAAAACGGCAGACTGTTGATTATCAACAGTATAAAACATGGATTAATTTTGATAACAATTATAAAACTGAAGGGGTGCAGCAGGAAATAAGCATCCTGTGTGTTCATGAGCTTCCTGTGCAGAAGGTGAATATACTATGCAATAGCTAATGTGACACTAATGTGAACAACACTTGGAACATTGTATCAGACAACTGCTACCATTTTACACAGATGATGTTAGTAAATGGGGCAGCAGCACAATGATATCTACAGCAATAACATAGTATCTCATAGATAAGCTATTGTTAATGATAATACAAAATTTAATGGAAAGAATAATGGTGACCACTTAGCATATAGTTGATAAGGCACTGGGCAGCTGACACGCACAGAAACAAGATTTAAATACCTCATGTGGCTACACTGTCCTAGCACTGCAATCCAATAGCCACTTTTATCGCTTCCATTGTCAATATGCCACAGAGGAGTTACTAGTAATGAAATCTGCTTACAGTATATCTGATTTTTAATTGAGAAAGTAAAAACACAATTTATCAAAAATTAGTAAAAAAAAAAAAATTAAGACAAACTGAGGAATTTATATAAGTGGTTTAGAAAAACAACAAAGGACGTAACTGTAGTTGCCCAGACTTCGATCTGGAACTGCTTTGTCCAATAATAATTTCATTCAAGGCTGTACTGCTTAAATTTCCTTCCAATATTTAATTTCAACATGAGTCCCTTTTTATTACTAACCCTTTGGTCAGCCCTTTGCAACTAAAAAGATTTGCACCACATAAAATAAATTGAGTACATATATGGGTGGGAACTTTGTACATTTGTCTCGTCTCTTTTCCCTGTCATACACTAATTAACCAGACCGTGAGTAGTACAGTGAAAATGGATAATTTATTTTAAGTTTTCTCCTGAAAATGAATACATAAAAAATGGAACAGCAGCAAAAAGTAATTTAAAAACGAAAGTGATAAGTGCAAATTTACCTAAAGTGTCTGGGATATTTCCAAATGTCTTTGAGCTCTTCAGGGGAACAATATTGGTTCTCTCAGACTTAAAACGATCCCGGCTTTCCATTTCAGACTCTTCCTCCTCCTCAGATTCCACATGCGTTGTAGTCTCCGCAGATACATCTTCTGCATTGTTCTTCTCTGTACTGACGGAACCTACACTGTGGTTAGGATCTGAAATAAGACAGATGCTATGATGTAATGAACCATTAATAAAATACAAGACATATTGTGAAAGTCTTTGCATGTCATTGAATGACATGGGATGAAATAATTCAAAAAAATGTGAAACAATGTTATATGATTATTCTGAAGCATTAAGGTATGAATCACTACATTTGCAAAATGTCAAACATATATATATTTTTACGTTTTATACCAGTGGTCATCAAAATGTGGCCAAAATCAGGTACTCATGTGTTCCATGATTCTCAGCTGTATTTCATATAACTAGCCATTTTCCTGCAGCTTTGCCAATGTATGTGTTCAACACATATACTGAACACACCTCCTACTTCCCCCCTCCCCCGTGTCCACCTCTTCCTCAACCTCCCACCTCTACCTATCTACGCCTACTTCTCTCTTTGTTCATTTGCTTTGCCCCCTCCCTTTGACTGCGCCTTCCTTCTCCCCCTCCCTTTGACCATATCCTTCTCCCATCTTTCCATCCCCACCTCTCCTTCTCCCTTTTTCACTGGCCCACCACCCCTCTTCACCTCCCACTGCCTCGTGCATATCCCCTTCCTCTCCTCACTCTGTCCATCTCCTCCTCTACTAATCTCAATCTGTTCCCAGCCATGTTTATCGGAATGTGTAGCCCCTGCAATACAGGTCAATAAAGCAGGATGCTATTACTCCCACAAGATGCCCACAGTGTTGGTACCCGAGACCTGCTGCTTCTATGCCAAATCTGATTGACATCGATGAAGGGATTTGAGAGGAGAGCCCAGACATGAACACTAACACCCTGCTTTATATATACACTCCTGGAAATGGAAAAAAGAACACATTGACACCGGTGTGTCAGACCCACCATACTTGCTCCGGACACTGCGAGAGGGCTGTACAAGTAATGATCACACACACGGCACAGCGGACACACCAGGAACCGCGGTGTTGGCCGTCGAATGGCGCTAGCAGCGCAGCATTTGTGCACCGCCGCCGTCAGTGTCAGCCAGTTTGCCGTGGCATACGGAGCTCCATCGCAGTCTTTAACACTGGTAGCATGCCGCGACAGCGTGGACGTGAACCGTATGTGCAGTTGACGGACTTTGAGCGAGGGCGTATAGTGGGCATGCGGGAGGCCGGGTGGACGTACCGCCGAATTGCTAAACACGTGGGGCGTGAGGTCTCCACAGTACATCGATGTTGTCGCCAGTGGTCGGCGGAAGGTGCACGTGCCCGTCGACCTGGGACCGGACCGCAGCGACGCACGGATGCACGCCAAGACCGTAGGATCCTACGCAGTGCCGTAGGGGACCGCACCGCCACTTCCCAGCAAATTAGGGACACTGTTGCTCCTGGGGTATCGGCGAGGACCATTCGCAACTGTCTCCATGAAGCTGGGCTACGGTCCCGCACACCGTTAGGCCGTCTTCCGCTCACGCCCCAACATCGTGCAGCCCGCCTCCAGTGGTGCCGCGACAGGCGTGAATGGAGGGACGAATGGAGACGTGTCGTCTTCAGCGATGAGAGTCGCTTCTGCCTTGGTGCCAATGACGGTCGTATGCGTGTTTGGTGCCGTGCAGGTGAGCGCCACAATCAGGACTGCATATGACCGAGGCACACAGGGCCAACACCCGGCATCATGGTGTGGGGAGCGATCTCCTACACTGGCCGTACACCACTGGTGATCGTCGAGGAGACACTGAGTAGTGCACGGTACATCCAAACCGTCATCGAACCCATCGTTCTACCATTCCTAGACCGGCAAGGGAACTTGCTGTTCCAACAGGACAATGCACGTCCGCATGTATCCCGTGCCACCCAACGTGCTCTAGAAGGTGTAAGTCAACTACCCTGGCCAGCAAGATCTCCGGATCTATCCCCCATTGAGCATGTTTGGGACTGGATGAAGTGTCGTCTCACGCGGTCTGCACGTCCAGCACGAACGCTGGTCCAACTGGGGCGCCAGGTGGAAATGGCATGGCAAGCCGTTCCACAGGACTACATCCAGCATCTCTACGATCGTCTCCATGGGAGAATAGCAGCCTGCATTGCTGCGAAAGGTGGATATACACTGTACTAGTGCCGACATTGTGCATGCTCTGTTGCCTGTGTCTATGTGCCTGTGGTTCTGTCAGTGTGATCATGTGAGGTATCTGACCCCAGGAATGTGTCAATAAAGTTTCCCCTTCCTGGGACAATGAATTCACGGTGTTCTTATTTCAATTTCCAGGAGTGTATAATACATAATATGCACCTAGGAACTGACAGCCAAATCCAATAACACCAACTAATGTTAAGTGTTTTATTTTTTGAGTGTAGTTGTATTGCTCAGTAACAAACAAAAATAATCAGAGGCAGTAATAATTTAAGATGTACTTAACTTTAAGTGACTACGGTGAATTTGGCCTTGAGCTAAGTAAAGCTAGCTATTTACCTCAGGAGCAGAGTAGTTTATAACATGGACACTGTGTGGGGATGGATTTGAGGATGTGAGAGGGGGAATGTTTTACTATCTGTCTTGCAGTACTGACAACTCACAGGCATGCATGATTAGTATCAATCAGCTGCTATTATATAACTTCTGACATGGAAGTAACATGGATTTGTGGATGCACATTACAGAGACTGTCATCTTCAAATGTGGTACTTATTCATAACCAGGAACATTAAATTAATTAATGATGTTGTCATACAATAATACAACACAGTGAGTACAAGGAAACTGGCATTTAAATATTTTACCAAACTTTTGTGATGGTGTCTTGTACGAATATTGCATTTAAATATTAGTAAAAATACTATCATTAATCAAAGACACACACACACACACACACACACACACACACACACACATAGTAAAATCAACATAGCTTCACAACATGGCTGTACTATCACAACTGTCAGATCACAGATGTTGGCAGCAATCTGAAACAGACCACAGTCAACATCAAGTGATCTGAATAGAGCAGACATCATGTAATCAGTACTTTGGGGCCGCCAGCCAACTAAGCGTGTGTCTACTATCGAATAATCCTATCAATAACAAAAGTGACCAATAATTATATAAACGGAATTATAGAACACAAGCCTGTGAAGTCGAGGTTTTATGCCATCAAATTTTCTCAGTGTAATTACCACCGTATAAATGATTTAGCACAGACAGGGAAGTTTATCCAACACAATGTAGATGTTCATTGCTACTATACTGTGATTAAGATTAGTTTGCACTTGACAGTTAAGAACATGTGTTGCCTTGTATCTGACTGGGCCAATCATACCTTGCAGTAAAGTGTACAAGTCCTGCATGGTTGCAATCTACCTGGCATGTGCTCTGTGTTAGATGTTGGTGTGCCACAACAGATGGCACCGTGTTGCTTTCATCAACTGTCAGACACAAAGTTAAGTTTAATAAGGCTATAATGATAATGATAGTGGAAGATTTTGCATTTAGGAAACACTAAGATGGGGTGAGGAGCCATGGTGATACTTGAAGATGAAAAAGGTGACAAACGCTTGAAAAAGGTGATACAATATTTTAAAAAGGTGATTAAAAGGCGACAAATTATTTCAATAAATAGATGTGGCACAAATAAGTTGTGTTCAGTTTTGATAATTCCCTACCAAGGAGGTCAATTACGAGCGTAATAAATTTATCTATTATGATCTGGAATGGGGTGTGGCCATTCTTTTCTTCACACAAATTTATTAATATATGCAGGTACATTAGTAATTTAGTATAGGTAATTCTATCTCGTTAAATGTAATTCACAAACACTATTTACTTCACATTTTTACAAGTAATGACTTTCCACACATCAGCACTGGAGAAAGATCAACAAAATATTTCTGAAGTACTGTTTCCTAGGAACCTTAGCAAAAGATGAAGTAATCATACTAAACAATGTAAAATCCAGGATGGAATACAGCAATAATGAAAAGGATAGTTGCTACTCACCATATAGCAGAGATACTGAGTCGCAAAAAGGCACAGCAGAAAGGCTGTCACACAATTAGCTATCTGCCAACAAGGCCTTTGTCAAAAATTACACAACATACACACATCAGACAGAAGTCTGGCTCCAGCTGCCAGAGAATGTGGTCGTGTGTGTGTGTGTGTGTGTGTGTGTGTGTGTGTGTGTGTGTGTGTGTGTGTGTGTGTGTGTGTGTGTGTGTGTGCGTGTTGCCTAATGGGACAAAGGCCTCATTGGCCGAAAGCTAATTGTCTGACAGTCTGTTTGTTGTGCTTTTCTGCAATGCAGCATCTCCACTATATGGTGAGTAGCAACTATCCTTTTCATTATATTGTTACACTAATCATATTACATTTTTCTTTTCCCAAGATATTTATGAATGGTTTCAACCTCCCTCTTTCTTGTATAAATTATTTATGCACCCTCAAGTGCCTTTAGACCATTTTTTCGAGTGATTTTTTTCCATTTAGCTGAAGCCTGAGGGAAAAGTTCTTCTCGTGCCTCGTTAGATAGTTGGTGGCCTTTCATCCTCTCTTTCAGAGCAGCTTTATCGAATAGTTAATTGATTATTCCATGTTATTCACCTTTTTAATCCCCTCTTCAAGATAATTTTTGGTTTTGTTTCTCTTTTTGCTTTCCTTTTAATTCAAGTTCTCTTTTCCTTTCACATTCGTTATTGTAAGCAGTATAATTTGCATGTGCTGGCTGTCCATACCTAATGTGCTGTGAGTCAATGGAAAAAAAAAAAAAAAAAAAAAAAATGCGGGAATTGTCCCAAGGCATCCATCACAATCAAAACACTGTTTAAAAATTTTCTGATCATTTTTGCCTTATCTTCTTCTAATACACTATGTGATCAAAAGTATCTGAACACCCCCCCCCCCCCCCCCCCCCAAACTAACTTTTTTCATATTAGTTGCATTGCACTGCCACCTACTGCCAGGCACTCCATATCAGCGACCTCAGTAATCATTAGACATAGTGAGAGAGCAGAATAGGGCACTGTGCAGAACTTACAGACTTCGAATATGATCAGGTGATTGGGTGTCATTTGTGTCATACGTCTGAACACGAGATTTCCACTCCTAAACATCCCTAGGTCCACTGTTTCTGATGTGATAGTGAAGTGGAAACGTGAAGAGACACATACAGCACAAATGTGTACACCCTGACCTCGTCTGTTGACTGACAGAGACCACCAACAGTTGAAGAGGGTCGTAATGTGTAATATGCAGACATTTATCCAGACCATCACACAGGAATTCCAAACTGCATCAGGATACACTGCAAGTACTATGACAGTTAGGCAGGAGGTGAGAAAACTTGGATTTCATGGTCAAGTAGTTGCTCATAAGCCACACATCACACCGGTAAATGCCATAGAATGCCTCACTTGGCGTAAGGAGCATAAACATTGGACGATTGAACAGTGGAAAAACGTTGTGTGGAGTGACGAATCATGGTACACGATGAGGCGATCTGATGGCAGGGTGTGGGTATGGCAAATGCTTGGTGAACGTCATCTGTCAGTGTGTGTAATCCCAAGAGTAAAATTTGGAGGTGGTGCTGTTATGGTGGTGGTGTGTTTTTCACTGAGGGGGCTTCCACCCTTTGTTGTTTTGCATGGCACTTTAACAGTACAGGCCTACATTGATGTTTTAAGCACCTTTTTGCTTCCCACTGTTAAAGAGTAATTCGGGGATGGCGATCGTATCTTTCAACATGATCGAGCTCCTGTTCATAATGCACGGCCTGTTGCGGAGTGGTTACTTGACAACAACATCCCTGTCATAGACTGGCCTGCACAGAGTCCTGACCTGAATCCTACAGAACACCTTTGGGATGTTTTGGAACGCCGACTTCATGCCAGGCCTCACCGACCAACATCCATACCTCTCCTCAGTGTAGCACTCCGTGAAGAACGGGCTGCCATTCCCCAAGAAACCTTCCAGTATCTGATTGAAAATATGCCAGCGAGAGTGGAAGCTGTCATCAAGGCTAAGTGTGAGCCAACATATTGAATTCCAACATTACCGGTGCAGGGTGCCACGAACCTGTGACTTATTTTCAGCCAGGTGTCCAGATACTTTTGATCACATAGTGTATGTACTTCACAATAGACCATCATCTCTCCATGTCCTTGTTGCTATGGGGCAATATAAGAGGACCTTAAACAAGTTTTGAGACATTTGGATACTTTAACTCTATGGATGATGAGTCTCTTATTGAGATGTGCTCCTACCAATAATTGTCAATACTTTTATTACCTGAAACTGGGTAGAACAGACTGGCATGTCCGTCCCGCCAACTAAAACCCGATAAAACATGTGGGATGCATGGGAGAGATGTACTGCAGCATGTGCACATGCACCAAGCATCCAGCAGTTCTCAACCACACTGGTGGATGACTTGAACGTTGTATCGCAAGAACTCCTTACCAATCTTGTGGTCTGAACAGGAAGACATCGCCATCTGTTATGATCACACTCCCTGAACCATGTCCCAACTTTTGTAATGTCCAGGGAACCATCATAAATTGCGCTGAATTCAGTGTAATTATAGTCTTTGAATTAAAGTGTCATTTTTGATCATCTTATTGTGTATTTTTTTGTTACCTTCTGGACTACACTGCAGCAGTTCTTTCTAGGTATGGTCAAAGTTTCAAAGAGCTATGTTACTTGGTAATGACATATCATATGAAAGTTACTTTTGTCCATATGTTTTGCACACCAGTGCATTTATTCTTTAGCAGTTGTGACTACACATTTCCATTTGTAAAAGGTGTTAACATTTAACAGCTTCTGAAGAAGGATAACCTACGTACATTTTTAACCGCTAGAGAATAAATACTTACCATCTGCAAATGTTGGCAGTACCTGACTCCTTCCATACAGTTCACAGGTCCCCTCACAAAGACCACCTGGATCGGCACCCTGACACACTCTCGTGAACCGCGGCATAAACAGTTATATTTAAGCGATTGCAAACAAGTACTCAGCACTTTCTTTACGCTGTATTACTGTTGTCCAGTCAATTTGTTCAGTGCTAAGCACAACCTGTATCTTACATGTTGCTTTATAATGTACTACGTTTCAAACGTGTTTGTTCTTGCTACAATACCTGCCCTGCATGATAAGTGTGTTGTAGCCTACTTTACTGAATGCTATTGCAAGGGCTACACATTGTGAGCATAGCTGGGGCAGGTTGGAATGGACAGAGGAGGTGATGGAAAGGGAGGAGGAAATGGACAGAGGGAGAGGGAGGAGGAAATGGGCAGAGAGGGGAGGAGGGGACATCCCTGAGGCAGGTGGAAAGTGTAGATGGGTGGTGGGCAGGTGGAAAAGGAAGAGGACGAGGTGAAGATGGAAAGGGAGCGAGGGAGATGAAGGTATGGTCAGAGCTAGGGTGGTGACAGTGTAATACGAAACGGGATGGAGGAGATAATGAAACATAAAGTGGAGAGGAGGAGACAAATAGCCATGGGAGGACGAGGTGGACAGACAGTGGGAGGATGAGGTGAGCAGACAGAGGGAGGACAAGGTGGACAGACAGAGGGAGGACGAGGTGGACACAGAGGGGGAGGTGTTCAATACATGTGTCAAATGCATACACAGGTGAAGCTGAGGAGAAAAGGCTAGTTGATAATAAGACTGGTACATATGTGCTCCAAGGTGCTGCCCCACAATGTCAGTATTATTGAAAGAGAGGAGAAAAAAAAAATTACGACCTCTGTTTGATTCCATAAATGCCAGAATCAAGTTTACGAAAATATTTGTTGTCAGCTTGCAGAGACAAAAAGTAATATGCAAGAAATTGAGGTAAAATAACTAAATGTGACATAATTTAAAGGAGCGAAGCAATTTCTGATTTTTTTTTTTTTTTAAATCCACATATCTTTATTTTTTATTTTTTTTTTTGCTGATCTATGACGGGCAGTCAAATGCATACTGAACACCTGTCACAATGGGACCATGGAATGGTAATCACCACAAGTATTATATTAAGAAATTTATTCCACTCGGAGACAAGATGATCAATTTTTGTTTCGTAGAACATGGCCGGCTGCTGATGGCTCCACAACCGTACCAACTATTGCAATCCCTCGTCCGACTGAAACCGACATCCACACGTCTTTCTTCAGGTCGCCAAAGATGTGAAAATCACATGGTGAAACATCTGGGCTGTACAGTAGACGTACTGTTTCCCAACCACAACAATGAAGCACAGCCTTTGGCTGAATGGCAAAGTGTACGGGGTGTTATCGTGCTAAAGGATGATTCCGCCTGACAGCCAGAGGGCAAAAGGCAAAGCCAACAGTGAGAACATGCCACACCTCCCACGCCAAAGAAATCCAAAACTGTACACATGAGTTTTGGTAAGGGCATGATGACCTTCTCCTTCAACTGCAGGAGCCCTCTGTTGGCCAAGTTCCTTGAGTGTGGAACCACAATCAATGCGCAGCACTATGAAGACTTTGCAGAAACTGTGATGTGCCATAAAGTCAAAATGCCCAGCAACGTTGTCAGATGGAATCATCCTGTTGCATGATAAAGTTCACCCTCACATTGCCAATCAGACGAAGGCTACACTTCAGCAACTTGGTTGGGAAACACTGCAATATCCTCTGTATAGCCCAAAACTTTCATGTAGGATTTCCACATCTCTTGCGCCCCGAAGAAAGATGTGTGTGGATGTTGGTTTCAGTTGGACGAAGAAGAGTAAGTGTGGGTGCAGTTGTGGATCCGTCAGTAGCTGCTGCATTCTATGAAACAGGAATTGACCGTCTCTTCTCCATGTGGGATGTATGTCTCAACGCATGTGACGATTATTACTTTTGAACGGAACCATTCCATGGTCCCGCTGTAGAGGATGTTCAGGTTTCATTTGATTGCTCCTTATATTTGCTTTTCCTTACACAACCAGCCACTCTTTTTCCATATTTCTGTATTTATCTTTCTTCAGGTTATTGACGTACACTTTGTATGCCATTCCTGACAGCTTCTTTTTTGGGGGACTCAATTCTAAGCAGGACTCATCACTGAAGACAATTATACTCCAGACCAAGCGATTCCAACCTGAAGATATGTTTGGAGATGCCCCAGACAGTGATCAGATACCAACCTGAATGTTGCCCACCATGTGGCCCAACAACGAGGAGTGGTGGTCTGGGATGAAATTCCTTTTCAAAACAGAACACCTTTAGTAGTCACCTGCAGCACTTTACAGCACAGTGGTGTGTCAACAATATTCTATGCCCTCCACGGTAAGCCACCCTGAGCTTACATTTCAGCAAGATTACGCCTGCTGCAGATGGCGAGAGCTTCTATGGTTTATCTTCATGCCTACCAAACTCTATCTTGGCAAGAAAGGTTGCTAGAGCTCTCCCAACAGAGAACATTTGGAGTATTATAGCAGGATCCTCCAGCCAGCTTGTGACTGACAATCTAACATGCCAACTGCACAGAATGTGATACAATGTCCCTCAGGAGGACACCCAACAACTCTTCAATCCATGTCAAGCGAAATAATTGCTTGCATAAGGCCCAGAGGTGGACCAACATGTTGCTGACTTGCGCAATTTGTGAGGCTCTTTCTCTTGAATAACTCATAAAAAATTTTTCTGAAATAGTAATCATTTGTTTATCTCTATATGCACATCACATCTACTGATTTCAATTCCATTCATGTGATTCCTCTGTGGTACTTTTTTTGGGTGTATTTACAGTTGGATAAATGGAGGACAGAAAAAGTAGAAATGAGTAACAATTTAATATGGAAAATAAGAATTCGAGCTTCAGTGTAGGGGGTCACCTAAAGATTTCTAGTGCACTTTACTACTAGTGTCATCATAACAAATGAAAATGAAGGATATATAATACCAAAAATAATCACTTATTGACAATATAATGTAAATGGATAGATAAAAAATATAATCTATCCATTTACATTATAAAGATAAAAGAGAGCAAGAGAGGTCTAGCTGTCCTTCAGCTTACTCTTCACATACTTCAGAGCTACATTTTAGGTATTGACAAACAAGCAATGGATAAATATGAACAATACCTGTGGTTTCTGGTTCTGCAGTTACTTTCTCTATTTCTGTGCCAAAAGTGGATTGTTCTTCAACAAGTTTCTGCTGGCTAACATCAGCACTTTCTTGTATTTCTGAATCTAAGTCATCAAGGCCATCAGTTACACCCAAATCTAAAATATCATCTTCAGCTGGCTCATCAGTTTCTCTGAAAATAAGAAAACAATGTATATTCATGAGCCCTAATAAGTGTATGGAAACCATTTGCAGTAACAGGTATTTCAAGAGATAGATCAACAGCAAACCTTTTAAACCTTACACATTAAGTGCCCAATTTACTTTTTTTTAAGAGAGAGAGAGAGAGAGAGAGAGAGAGAGAGAGAGAGAGAGAGGGGGGGGGGGGGGGGAGAGAGAGAGAGAGAGAGAGAGAGAGAGAGAGAGAGAGAGAGAGAGAGAGAGAGAGAGAGAGAAATGAAACTAACTCTTTGTGTACAAATAGGAATAAATTACTCCTCAGATGAGATGGATATTTCACCTCAACTCTGTGTTCAATGTGTATCTGACTGACTTCTAAGTCCACTCTCCAGCACCTGTTTCTACTTCCCCGTTAGAATAATAATAATAATAATAATAATAATAATAATAATAATAATAATAAACCCTGTGGAGGCCCGGGAAAAGAATAGGCCTCCGGTATGTTCTGCCAGTCGTAAAAGGCGATGAAAAGAACAAACCACTAATAGGGCTAACCCCCCTTTTAGTGTGATTAGTTGGTTCAGGACAGAACTAACGAAGCCTCGGACAAGCGCTGTCATGGTCGGGGACGACACTTGAACCCTATGCCCGCCCACAATGGTAACGACACTGCTAGCCACGCGGAAAATGATTTAAATCCAAATAGGGGTGTTTTGCAGGATATGTTTCCTGCAACCACTCTAGAAGGAAAACAAAGACAGAGGATGGTCATATGACGTTAACAGACACCTCATGTTCTGTTATTACCAAGCAACAAACTTAGGAACCAACACAACTGGATACAGATCACAAGTATACACAACATTTATTATCAGATACCCAGAATTAAAATTTTTAACAGAACAACAACTAGCTGATCAAATCCGTGTAATAATAAAAAATTACAGGATACCCCAGTCATAATTAGAAAACATCAAACAACAAGTACAACAAATACTAGAATAAAATAATGTGCAATCAGAAGAAGAAGAAAATACAGTAATGGAATCAAACATCCCAGAGCAAACAAACAAAGAACACCACGCATCAATTAAACAATCAGCGGAAAATGACATCTTAAGACGGCCACCAGAACAAGCACAAATAGAACATGAAGTGACACACATGTTAGATATAGAAGGAAAATTTCAGCTAACATATATAGAATACAAAGACACAAATACAGACATTAGACCATTCTTGCATAGACCACTAAATAACCCACAAGTCGAAACAACAATAACGACTATCAACACAATCATACACAACAAAATAAATGAAAATACAACTATGGAAGAGTTACTACTACTGGTTTATATAGGAGCACTCACTACACTAAATATACACACTAGGCAGAGATCAGAACAAACCAACACACAGAAGAAACCCACAAAACCAGCATGGCAACACAGGCTACAGATCAGAATAGAAAAACTGAGAAAAGACATCGGACAGCTAACACAATTTATAAGAAATGAAATATCAGAAAAAAAACAAAAAAGGTTAGGTAAAATCTCACAACAAGAAGCGATAGAGCAATCAGATGAAAAGAAGCAGAAATTACAAGCATTGGCCAAACGACTTAGAAGATACAAAAAAAGTGAATATAGAAGGAAACAAAACCAAACATTCAACACAAACCAAAAGAAATTTTACCAGACAATAGATAACACACACATTAAAATAGACAATCCACCAAACATAACAGACATGGAACACTTCTGGAGCAACACAATGTCAAACCCGGTACAACATAACAGGCATGCATGGTGGATACAAGCAGAAACAGACACATACAAGATGATACCACAAATGCCCGAAGTGATAATTTTGCAACATGAGGTCACCCGAGCAATTAATTCTACGCACAATTGGAAAGCCCCTGGAAAAGATAAAATAGCAAATTTCTGGCTAAAGAAGTTCACCTCAACACATTCACATCTAACCAAGTTTTATTTACATTCCCTCCGCAAACATGCCTTCGCCCTAGCCAGATTACACTCCCATATTTTATTTTCTCAGGCTTGTCTGACATTTGGCATTACCCCCAAAGACCTCACACTTAAAGTTCCCATCTCTGGCTGTAACCCTTCTTTCCATCAGTCCCTATACCAGTTCCAAACAAAACAATCCATTGCCCTCACACACTTACATCTTTCAACTACACATCAACTCAGCCAATGAACACACACGTCAACTCCCATCCTTAATAAAAGTCCTCAATCTTTCCTCTCCCACATCCACACCAGCTGTTCAGAGCATCCTACTACAGCCTAACCGCAAATTAGAACAGCATGCCACCCTCCACCTCAAAAAACTATCCAATCTCCTGGTTTCCCACCTCCGGAAAGGCAACTCACTCACCCTTCACAACCTTTCCAGCAAACCTCAACCTCCTCTCATTGCACACAGACCCAGTCTCTCCCATCTACTCAATCTCCCACTTCCAGCTCCACTCCCCCCAAAACCTCAAAATTCCACACAATCTGGAACCACAACACTCTAATTCAGTAGTTAACCTTTCCTCCAAACCTCTTTCCCAGTCCGAAATCTCTGTCCTATCCAAAGGCCTCACCTTCAGCCCCACTCCCAGATTCAACCAAACAGCCCTTGTCAAAGATTTACTGTCCTACACCCGTACTCTCTGCTGGAAATATCACTTTGCCACGAAGAAAAATGATGCTAATCCTACTCCTAATGATCCAACTCCCCAAGACACTATCCAAATTGAACCCTGCCTGGAACAGTTCCGTCCTCCGTCACAGCGGGACCCACCTCCTGTTCCTCAAAATCACCCTCTCCAAACCTTCCAGGAATTTCTGACTTCCAGCCTTGCCTCTCAATCCTTCTTAAAAAACCTTAATCCCACTCCCAACATCACCACTGCTGAAGCCCAGGCTATCCGTGATCTGAAGGCTGACCGATCCATCGTCATTCTTCTGGCGGACAAGGGTTCCACGACCGTGGTACTTGATCGTCGGGAGTATGTGGCTGAAGGACTTCGTCAGCTTTCAGACAACACTACATACAAAGTTTGCCAAGGTAATCCCATTCCTGATGTCCAGGCGGAGCTTCAAGGAATCCTCAGAACCTTAGGCCCCCTACAAAACCTTTCACCTCACTCCATCAACCTCCTGACCCCACCAACACCCCGCACCCCTACCTTCTACCTTCTTCCTAAAATTCACAAACCCAATCATCCCGACTGCCCCATTGTAGCTGGTTACCAAGCCCCCACAGAACGTATCTCTGTCTACGTAGATCAACACCTTCAACCCATTACATGCAGTCTCCCATCCTTCATCAAAGACACCAACCACTTTCTCGAACCTTGGAATCCTTACACACTCTGTTACCCCCGGAAACCATCCTTGTAACCATTGATGCCACTTCCTTATACACAAATATTCCGCACGTCCAGGGCCTCGCTGCGATGGAGCACTTCCTTTCACGCCGATCACCAGCCACCCTACCAAAAACCTCTTTCCTCATTACCTTAGCCAGCTTCATCCTGACCCACAACTTCTTCACTTTCGAAGGCCAGACATACCAACAATTAAAGGGAACAGCCATGGGTACCAGGAAGGCCCGCTCGTACGCCAACCTATTCATGGGTCACTTAGAGGAAGCCTTCTTGGTTACCCAGGCCTGCCAACCCAAAGTTTGGTACAGATTTACTGATGACATCTTCATGATCTGGACTCACAGTGAAGAAGAACTCCACAATTTCCTCTCCAACCTCAACTCCTTTGGTTCCATCAGATTCACCTGGTCCTACTCCAAATCCCATGCCACTTTCCTTGACGTTGACCTCCACCTGTCCAATGGCCAGCTTCACACGTCTGTCCACATCAAACACACCAACAAGCAACAGTACCTCCATTATGACAGCTGCCACCCATTCCACATCCAACGGTCCCTTCCCTACAGCCTAGGTCTTCGTGGCAAACAAATCTGCTCCAGTCCGGAATCCCTGAACCATTACACCAACAACCTGAAAACAGCTTTCGCATCCTGCAACTTCCCTCCCGACCTGGTACAGAGGCAAATAACCAGAGCCACTTCCTCATCCCCTCAAACCCAGAATCCCCCACAGAAGAACCCCAAAAGTGCCCCACTTGTGACAGGATACTTTCCGGGACTGGACCAGACTCTGAATGTGGCTCTCCAGCAGGGATACAACTTCCTCAAATCCTGCCCTGAAATGAGATCCATCCTTCATGATATCCTCCCCACTCCGCCAAGAGTGTCTTTCCGCCGTCCACCTAACCTTCGTAACCTGTTAGTTCATCCCTATGAAATCCCCAAACCACCTTCCTTACCCTCTGGCTCCTATCCTTGTAACCGCCCCCGGTGCAAAACCTGTCCCATGCACCCTCCCACCACCATCTACTCCAGTCCTGTAACCCGGAAGGTGTACACGATCAAAGGCAGAGCCACGTGTGAAAGCACCCACGTGATTTACCAACTGACCTGCCTACACTGTGATGCATTCTATGTGGGAATGACCAGCAACAAACTGTCCATTCGCATGAATGGACACATGCAGACAGTGTTTGTTGGTAATGAGGATCACCCTGTGGCTAAACATGCCTTGGTGCACAGCCAGCACATCTTGGCACAGTGTTACACCGTCCGGGTTATCTGGATACTTCCCACCAACACCAACCTATCCGAACTCCGGAGATGGGAACTTGCCCTTCAGTATATCCTCTCTTCTCGTTATCCGCCAGGCCTCAATCTCCGCTAATTTCAAGTTGCCGCCACTCATACCTCACCTGTCTTTCAACAACATCTTTGTCTCTGTACTTCCGCCTCGACTGACATCTCTGACCAAACTCTTTGCCTTTACAAATGTCTGCTTGTGTCTGTGTATGTGCGGACGAATATGGGTGTGTGTGCGAGTGTATACCTGTCCTTTTTTCCCCCTAAGGTAAGTCTTTCTGCTCCCGGGATTGGAATGACTCCTTACCCTCTCCCTTAAAACCCACATCCTTTCGTCTTTCCCTCTCCTTTCCTCTTTCCTGATGAAGCAACCGTTTGTCGCGAAAGCTTGAATTTTGTGTGTATGTTTGTGTTGGTTTGTGTGTCTATCGACCTGCCAGCACTTTCGTTTGGTAAGTCACATCACCTTTGTTTTTAGAGATAAATTATTTAACAGTTACATTGCAGACCCATACACATTCCCTGATACACTTACACATGGAATAACTTATCTGAAACCTAAAGACCAAGCAGACACACCAAACCCAGCCAAATATCGCCCCATAACATGCCTACCAACAATATACAAAATATTTACTTCAGTCATTAACAGAAGTTAACGACACATACGACAAAGAACAAAATTATAAATGAAGAACAAAAAGGCTGTTGCAAAGGAGCACGAGGATGTAAAGAGCAACTGATAATAGATGCAGAGGTGACATATCAAGCTAAAATTAAACAAAGGTCACTACACTACGTATACATTGATTACCAAAAAGCTTTTGATAGTGTACCCCACTCATGGTTACTACAAATATTGGAAATATACAAAGCAGATCCTAAATTGATACAGTTCCTAAACATAGTAATGAAAAACTGGAAAACCACACTTAATATCCAAACAAATTCAAATAATATCACATCACAGCCAATACAGATTAAGCGTGGAATATACCAAGGAGACTCAGTAAGTCCTTTCTGGTTCTGCCTTGCTCTGAACCCATTATCCAACATGCCAAATAATACAAATTATGGATACAATATTACTGGAACATACCAACACAAAATCACACATTTGCTATACATGGATGATCTAAAACTACTGGCAGCAACAAATCAACAAGTCAACCAGTTACTAAAGATAACAGAAGGATTCAGTAATTATATAAATATGGCTTTTGGAACAGACAAATGTAAGAAAAATAGCATAGTCAAGGGAAAACACACTAAACAAGAAGATTACATATTGGATAACCACAGCGACTGCATAAAAGCGATGGAAAAAACAGATGCCTATAAATATCTGGGATACAGACAAAAAATAGGAATAGATAATACAAATATTAAAGAAGAACTAAAAGAAAAATATAGACAAAGACTAACAAAAATACTGAAAACAGAATTGACAGCAAGAAACAAGACAAAAGATATAAATACCTATGCTATACCAATATTGGCCTACTCATTTGGAGTAGTGAAATGGAGTAACACAGACCTAGAAGCACTCAATACACTTACACGATCACAATGCCACAAATATAGAATACATCACATACATTCAGCAACAGAAAGATTCACATTAAGCAGAGAGGAAGGAGGAAGGGGCTTTATCGACATAAAAAACCTACATTATGGACAGGTAGACAATTTAAGAAAATTCTTTATAGAACAAGCAGAAACTAGCAAAATACACAAAGCAATCACTCATATAAATACATCGGCTACACCACTGCAATTTCATAACCACTTCTACAACCCTTTAGATCACATAACATCAACAGATACGAAGAAAGTAAATTGGAAAAAGAAAACACTAAACGGCAAGCACTTGTATCATCTAACACAGCCACACATCGATCAAGACGCATCCAACACATGGCTAAGAAAAGGCAATGTATACAGCAAGACGGAAGGATTCATGATTGCAATACAGGGTCAAACAATAAACACCAGATATTACAGCAAGCATACTATTAAAGATCCCAATACCACAACAGATAAACAGAATACCCCAGAAGACATGACAATGTAGCAAAAATAATACATCAACAACTTGCCATACAACATAAACTAATAAAACAACACGTTCCCACATACAAGTATGCACCACAAAATGTACTGGAGAATGATGAATACAAATTATACTGGAACAGAACCATTATAACAGATAAAACAACACCACATAACAAACCTGACATCATACGCACCAATAAAAAGAAGAAATTAACACAACTAATCGAAATGTCCATACCCAATACAACAAATATACAGAAGAAAACAGGAGAAAACAGGAGAAAAAATTGAAAAATACATCCAACTGGCTGAGGAAGTCAAAGACATGTGGCATCAGGATAAAGTTGACATCATACCAATTATACTATCAACTACAGGAGTCATACCACACAATATCCACCAGTACATCAACACAATACAGCTACATCCAAACATATATATACAACTACAGAAATCTGTAAGTATTGATACATGTTCAATTACCCGAAAGTTCCTAAATGCAATGTAACATATACCATACAGTTAAAAGGAAGTCACGCTTGATCAAGGTCCGCGTCACTTTCCATTTTTAACCAGACATAACGTCTGAGACAGGAAAGAGAAATAATAATAATAATAAAATAATAATAATATCATTCTTTACAATTGGAAAAAAAAAAAACCAATCAAATATAAATAGACTCCAAATAAAGTTCCTGAATGAAATTTCTAACCTCTTTAATTAAAATATGATAGTCGTAAGACATACCTACAGTACTCTTCAACTATATAACATTAATGGAAATTTCTGGATAGAGCAATATGTAAAATAAGGAAAAGGCAACAGCTAACCTAAGTAGACTGATGCATGGAGCACTGAAGCACACAATGCATGAATGCTGTTTTCTATCATGTGTTTCTGTGCTCCGTGCATTGATCCTCTACAGGTGAATAAGAATTTGGAATGAACAATTTTAAAAAATCAAGTATCATAAACACAACTGGGAAGAAAGAAGCAGTGTACTGAGGCCAGACAGTTGCAAACTAAAAATTGCTGTATGTCAAATATCTGAAAATCTAGCAGATGCAAAAATACAAATTAATCTCTTGGACAGACACCAGTACAGTATGTTCAAAAATCTCTCTAGAAAATAAACTTTATCACTAACATACAAAAATAGCCTTTTTTCACACTGGTGAAATAGAAAAGTCAACAAGTTCATGTATGTAGGACAGATAAAATGGATTATAAAAATCTGCCATAATGAAAGAATTTACAAAATGGAAAGAGCATACATAATAACAAGAAACATTCACAATTATAAGTAGATATCAAGAAATCCAAAAAATAATACATTACAGCAAAGTAGTGAAACAAGAATGCCTCTACCCAAGCAAATGCCTAGGACTTAATTACAAATTAGATAAACTCATGAGAAAATTGTACAACAATGAAATATACCAAAATACAGAAAACATAACAGAAACAATACGGAAAAGGGGAACGATACTTTCTGGACATCTATACAGGATGAAAGACAATAGGTTGACAAAATAAATCTTTATGTGATTCTGGGAAAAGAAGTTTATAATACACATAGCCAAGAAGTTAAAGAAGATTTAGAAATATGCAGGATACAAGCACAAGAAGCAGCAAAAGAGGTATTTTCAGAAAAAAGAAGTTAGAGATGTTTCAAGTCAGAAACAGTAAGAGAACATGTGTAAAGTGGTCTGAAGAAAGAATACTTATGGTGAAAGTATGGAAGAAGATTGGGAGAAAAGGAAAGAAAAGAGCAAATGAGAAGGAATTGAAACTGGGAAAAATGGATATACTGAGTCTGAAATTTCAGCGGTAGTTCAGAAGTTTTGCATCCACACATTTCCTGACTTTCACTACATTTATTTGACTAACCTATTACCCACAGCACATTCCATCTCAAATATAACACTTGACCCTATGATTTGTCCTCCATTAATCATGTCTGTTATGTGCATGCCAATAACAGAATGCAGCATGTTGGATATAGAGGCTATATTATATCATTTAAATTTACTTGAAATACATTTGTTTGAGACATTGTCATATTCAAAACAAGAGTGCTGGTTCATCTTAAGTGTAATATTTTGTTTTTCAAGTTTTGTCATTTTCCAATAAGATGCACCCTGATTCACAATGTTTTCCTGCATGACTGAATGGTTTGTTTCCTTGCTTCTAGCTGAGTTTCAGTTTCATCCCACTCACAAGTTTTTGCCATCTGACCCAATAATCATCTTCAAGTACTTTGAACAGTGGTCTTATGTATGCTTGTTGAACTGACTGCAGCCACATTGAAAGGGATTGTTGGTGTTGGGCTCCCATATCGAAGGGCTTAAATGCCAATACTCATTATCTTCTTCTCTGTGCCAGTGTCATTATCAGATGAAATACACTTGTCTTTGACATTTTCTGGCTATTATGGAGGAGATGATCAACAGAATCTTAATAAATCAATTACTGAATCTGTAGCCCTCTATAACTGAAATCTCTGTAGTTTATAAATTTTCTAGTATGCTTATTTCAATATATAATTAAGCTGCACCAGAAATTTTAAACATGAATCATGTTACTGATATTGTATCAAATTTTATGATTATATTCCAAATAGAGCTGGGTAACAATTGTTTTATTAATTTTTTATGAACATGCTTTAACAGTTGTTAGATTTCTTTTTTTTAATGGCTCCAAAACATTTCTTGTTTTTTAATGGCTTCATAACCACCCACAACTGCCAATTTCTTGGTGTAATCTCAGTACAACTGAGGCAAACACTCAATAATTTTATTGAGAATAAACCAAGAAGGTGACAGCTGCAGCAATTGTGAGGGGAAAAAAGTCTATGTAGAAATATGCGGCATAAGAGGAACCAAGGCTTCTTAAATAAAGAAGCAAATACCCTTATGGAACTTCCTGGCAGATTAAAACTGTGTGCCGGACCGAGACTCGAACTTGGGACCTTTGCCTTTCGCGGGCAAGTGCTCTACTACCAGAGCTACCCAAGCACAACTCACACCCCGTCCATACAGCTTTACTCCTGCCAGTACCTCGTGTCATACCTTCCAAACTTTACAGAAGCTCTCCCGCGAACCTTGCATTCTGGAAACATCCCCCAGGCTGTGGCTAAGCCATGTCTCCGCAATATCCTTTCTTTCAGGAGTGCTAGTTCTGCAAGGTTCGCAGGAGAGCTTCTGTAAAGTTTGGAAGGTAGGAGACAAGGTACTGGCAGAAGTAAAGCTGTGAGGACGGGGTGAGAGTCATGCTTCGGTAGCTCAGTTGGTAGAGCACTTGCCCGCGAAAGGCAAAGGTCCCGAGTTCGAGTCTCAGTCCAGCACACAGTTTTAATCTTCCAGGAAGTTCCATATCAACGCACACTCTGCTGCAGAGTGAAAATCTCATTCTGGAAACATACACTTATGGCTCTCTACTTCATAACAAAAGGAAGGAAGATTAGGGTTTAACATCCTATCAACAGCAAAGTCATTAGAGAGCACAAGGTCCTACTTTTCCAGGATGGGGAAGGAAATCTGTTGTGACCTTTCAAAGGAACCTTTAATCTCTCAAACTTTCAAGTTTTGGAATCAGGGACATTTGAGAACTTTCTTACAGTACAGCAGCAATTAGGGTCTGAACAAGGTCCGAGAGTTCCAAGTCAGAAACTATATACACTGTATAATAGAGGGAAACATTCCACGTGGGAAAAATTATATATAAAAACAAAGATGAGGTGACTTACCGAACGAAAGCGCTGGCAGGTCGATAGACACACAAACAAACACAAACATACACACAAAATTCAAGCTTTCGCAACAAACTGTTGCCTCATCAGGAAAGAGGGAAGGAGAGGGAAAGACGAAAGGAAGTGGGTTTTAAGGGAGAGGGTAAGGAGTCATTCCAATCCCGGGAGCGGAAAGACTTACCTTAGGGGGAAAAAAAGGACAGGTATACACTCGCGCACACACACACACACACATATCCATCCGCACATACAGACACAAGCAGACATATTTAAAGACAAAGAGTTTGGGCAGAGATGTCAGTCGAGGCGGAAGTGTAGAGGCAAAGAAGTTGTTGAAAGACAGGTGAGGTATGAGTGGCGGCAACTTGAAATTAGCGGAGATTGAGGCGTGGCGGATAACGAGAAGAGAGGATATACTGAAGGGCAAGTTCCCATCTCCGGAGTTCGGATAGGTTGGTGTTGGTGGGAAGTATCCAGATAACCCGGACGGTGTAACACTGTGCCAAGATGTGCTGGCTGTGCACCAAGGCATGTTTAGCCACAGGGTGATCCTCATTACCAACAAACACTGTCTGCCTGTGTCCATTCATGCGAATGGACAGTTTGTTGCTGGTCATTCCCACATAGAATGCATCACAGTGTAGGCAGGTCAGTTGGTAAATCACGTGGGTGCTTTCACACAACCTGACAACAGCTTTCGCATCCCGCAACTACCCTCCCGACCTGGTACAGAGGCAAATAACCAGAGCCACTTCCTCATCCCCTCAAACCCAGAATCCCCCACAGAAGAACCCCAAAAGTGCCCCACTTGTGACAGGATACTTTCCGGGACTGGACCAGACTCTGAATGTGGCTCTCCAGCAGGGATACAACTTCCTCAAATCCTGCCCTGAAATGAGATCCATCCTTCATGATATCCTCCCCACTCCGCCAAGAGTGTCTTTCCGCCGTCCACCTAACCTTCGTAACCTGTTAGTTCATCCCTATGAAATCCCCAAACCACCTTCCCTACCCTCTGGTTCCTATCCTTGTAACCGCCCCCGGTGCAAAACCTGTCCCATGCACCCTCCCACCACCATCTACTCCAGTCCTGTAACCCGGAAGGTGTACACGATCAAAGGCAGAGCCACGTGTGAAAGCACCCACGTGATTTACCAACTGACCTGCCTACACTGTGATGTATTCTATGTGGGAATGACCAGCAACAAACTGTCCATTCGCATGAATGGACACAGGCAGACAGTGTTTGTTGGTAATGAGGATCACCCTGTGGCTAAACATGCCTTGGTGCACAGCCAGCACATCTTGGCACAGTGTTACACCGTCCGGGTTATCTGGATACTTCCCACCAACACCAACCTATCCGAACTCCGGAGATGGGAACTTGCCCTTCAGTATATCCTCTCTTCTCGTTATCCGCCAGGCCTCAATCTCCGCTAATTTCAAGTTGCCGCCACTCATACCTCACCTGTCTTTCAACAACTTCTTTGCCTCTACACTTCCGCCTCGACTGACATCTCTGCCCAAACTCTTTGTCTTTAAATATGTCTGCTTGTGTCTGTATGTGCAGATGGATATGTGTGTGTGTGTGTGTGTGTGTGTGTGTGTGTGTGTGTGTGTGTGTGTGTGTGTGTGTGCGCGCGCGAGTGTATACCTGTCCTTTTTTCCCCCTAAGGTAAGTCTTTCCGCTCCCGGGATTGGAATGACTCCTTACCCTCTCCCTTAAAACCCACTTCCTTTCGTCTTTCCCTCTCCTTCCCTCTTTCCTGACGAGGCAACAGTTTGTTGCGAACGCTTGAATTTTGCATGTATGTTTGTGTTTGTTTGTGTGTCTATCGACCTGCCAGCGCTTTCGTTCGGTAAGTCACCTCATCTTTGTTTTTATATATAACTATATACACTGTGTTTGATTATCTATTTTCTGTAAGCCATGATCTAATGTTATTCACTTCCATCTTTACTGAATCAATTACATAACATACTATATCTTTCACTGTGACCTTGTGTAAACTGCAAACAGTTTTTGACCGATTATCGATAAAATCAAGAAAAGCAACAGGTACAAACAGATCCCCGTGGCACCTCTCACTTTACAGTACCCAAGTCCGATTCAAATATATTCTTTAATTTCTGGCATTGAAAACCAACTCTCTTTCGTATTTTCTAGAAATACAATGAACCACTTTCTGGTTCTTCTTTCGCAAGAACAGATCACATAGTAATTACTGTAGTAGATTAATGCACCTACAATATCATTTTAAAATCCAGTTACAAACAAATTACATACACCTAATGCTGGTGGTAATACACCATTTTTTTACTCCACTGCGACAATGCGTGGTCTCATGTACATTTAATATATGTGGATTATTAGATGAAAATAAAGTCTATATACTTGGCATATTTAACAACTTGCAGCATCTCCTTGTTCACGGGAGTTGTGCAAAAGATTGAGGTACTGCTATTTGAAATGTCACAGGAAGTGCTTACTCCTTGTACGACCACCAGACAAAATATTTGTCATTCCCTTAAAAGAGTACAATGTTTATTTTATAACATCGTAGATAATACAGAACTGCTATCAGGGAGTTATATGACACTGCACCACTGACATAAGACATGGCAGAGAAGTGGTGTGTGATGGCCAGTAGGTTGTACAGAATCAGCACAGTACGGCAGCTAGACATAGAGACACGACGGAAAGGCAGGAAGAAGTTACTCAGTCTGGACATTCATATGATCATATCCTGAATGACATTTCCAATTTGTTGGTGTATCAACAAGACTCTCCAACATGTCTACAAGGAATAGTGTCACAGCTTGTCAATGACAGGCACTGTCGCTCTCAGTGAAGCAAAGGGAACTACTCGTAATGGACATCTGGAGACATGTGCTCACAGTAGCGTGTAAAGCTGCATGTCTTCAGTGAGCCAAACGACACAGAAACTGGACGGTAGTTGACTGAAGTCGTGTAGGTCATCCACTATGCTTCTTTTCAAATGATGTAAGTAATGAAGAGCACCAATGGTCCAATGAGGTATTTAATCTGGGAGTGGTTTTTGGACTATGTGTAACAAAGTAAGGTGGGATTATACAACTTTTCCTTACATAGTTCCTGACACAATATTACTTTTTTTATATATCTGCAGACTGAAGCAACACAATGAAAAGCCAGGTCTCCTGCTGCAGGTGTGCTAACCACTACATCATCTTCGTACATCAGCTTTTCACAACTGCACATACCTTATCACACTTCCTTCCTCAATCCAAATTCCCATTCACACCTCAGCCAACTCAGTATTCCACCTAAATTTGAACAGTGTTGCAGAGGATCTACTACTGTATTGGAACAGCACTTCAGCATTATAAGAAATGGGTGATCCTGTCTAAGAACCCAAGTTTTGTACAAACTTCCATTCGTTGGTTCAGTCTGCATGGCTCAGGTCTCATACAATTATAATCAATGGTGACTTTAATTTACCCTCAAAATGTTGGCAAAAAGACATGTTTAATTTCAATCTGGAGGTATGCATAAAATAACCGAAAATGGGTTAAATGCATTATCTGAAAATTATTTAGAGCAGTTAGTTCATGAGCCCACATGAACAGTAAACGGGTGTGAACATACACTTTACCTCGTAGCAACAAATAATCCTGAGCTAATAACGAGTGTCAAAACAGATACAGGGATTAGTGAATACAGCAAGATTGAATACTGTAACCTCCAAATATAAACAAAAAATATACCAGTTCAAAAAAGCAGATAAAAATTCACTTGACGCCTTCCTGAGAGACAATATCCACTCCTTTCAAATTAACAATGTAAGTGTAGACCACATGTGGCTTGAATTCAAAGAAATAGTATCAACACCAATTGAGAGATTTATACCAAATATATTAACAAATGACGGAGGTGATCACCCTTGATACGCAAAACGGGTGTGAACAATTTTACAGACACAACAGAACACGCATGCCAAATTCAAACGAAGTAAAAATCTCTATGATTGCTATCTTTTGCAGAAGCTCGAAATTTAGTGCGGAAATCAATGTGAGATGTTTATAATAAGTTTCCACAACAAAACTTTGTCTCAAAAGCTGGCAGAAAATCTGAACGGATTCTGGTTGTATGTAAAATGTGCTAGCAGCAAGACACAGTCAATGCCTTCTCTTTATGATGTTGTTGTTGTTGTTGTTGTTGTTGTTGTTGTGGTCTTCAGTCCTGAGACTGGTTTGATGCAGCTCTCTATGCTACTCTATCCTGTACAAGCTTCTTCATCTCCCAGTACCTACTGCAACCTACATCCTTCTGAATCTGCTCAGTGTATTCATCTCTTGGTCTCCCTCTATGATTTTTACCCTCCACGCTGCCCTCCAATACTAAATTGGTGATCCCTTGATGCCTCAGAACATGTCCTACCAACCGATCCCTTCTTCTGGTCAAGCTGTGCCACAAAGTTCTCTTCTCCCCAATCCTATTCAACACTTCCTCATTAGTTATGTGATCTACCCATCTAATCTTCAGCATTCTTCTGTAGCACCACATTTCGAAAGCTTCTATTCTCTTCTTGTCCAAACTATTTATCGTCCATGTTTCACTTCCATACATGCCTACACTCCATACAAATACTTTCAGAAATGACTTCCTGACACTTAAATCTATACTCGATGTTAACAAATTTCTCTTCTTCAGAAACGCTTTCCTTGCCATTGCCATTCTACATTTTATATCCTCTCTACTTCGACCATCATCAGTTATTTTGCTCCCCAAATAGCAAAACTCCTTTACTACTTTAAGTGCCTCATTTCCTAATCTAATTCCCTCAGCATCACCCGACTTAATTCAACTACATTCCATTATCCTCGTTTTGCTTTTGTTGATGTTCATCTTATATCCTCCTTTCAAGACGCTATCCAATCCATTCAACTGCTCTTCCAAGTCCTTTGCTGTCTCTGACAGAATTACCATGTCATCGGCGAACCTTAAAGTTTTTATTTCTTCTCCCTGGATTTTAATACCTACTCCAAATTTTTCTTTTGTTTCCTTTACTGCTTGCTCAATATACAGATTTAATAACATCGGGGAGAGGCTACAAGCCTGTCTTACTCCCTTCCGAGCAACTGCTTCCCTTTCATGTCCCTCGACTCTTATAACTGCCATCTGGTTTCTGTAGAAATTGTAAATAGCCTTTCACTCCCTGTATTTTACCCCTGCCACGTTTAGAATTTGAAAGAGAGTATTCCAGTCAACATTGTCAAAAGCTTTCTCTAAGTCTACAAATGCTAGAAACGTAGGTTTGCCTTTCCTTAATCTTTCTTCTAAGATAAGTCGTAAGGTCAGTATTGCCTCACGTGTTCCAGTATCGCTACGGAATCCAAACTGATCTTCCAAGAGGTCAGCTTCTACCAGTTTTTCCATTCGTCTGTAAAGAATTCGTGTTAGTATTTTGCAGCTGTGGCTTATTAAACTGATTGTTCGGTAATTTTCACATCTGTCAACACCTGCTTTCTTTGGGATTGGGATTATAATATTCTTCTTGAAGTCTGAGGGTATTTCGCCTGTCTCATGCATCTTGCTCACCAGATGGTAGAGTTTTGTCAGGAGTGGCTCTCCCAAGGCCGTCAGTAGTTCCAATGGAATGTTGTCTACTCCAGGGGCCTTGTTTCGACTCAGGTCTTTCAGTGCTCTGTCAAACTCTTCACGCAGTATCGTATCTCCCATTTCATCTTCATCTACATCCTCTTCCATTTCCATAATATTGTCCTCAAGTACATCGCCCTTGTATAGACCCTCTATATACTCCTTCCACCTTTCTGCTTTCCCTTCTTTGCTTAGAACTGGGTTTCCATCTGAGCTCTTGATGTTCATACAAGTGGTTCTCTTATCTCCGAAGGTCTCTTTAATTTTCCTGTAGGCAGTATCTATCTTACCCCTAGTGAGATAAGCCTCTACATCTTTACATTTGTCCTCTAGCCATCTCTGCTGAGCCATTTTGCACTTCCTGTCGATCTCATTTTTGAGACGTTTGTATTCCTTTTTGCCTGCTTCATTTACTGCATTTTTATATTTTCTCCTTTCATCAATTAAATTCAATATTTCTTCTGTTAACCAAGAATTTCTACTAGCCCTCGTCTTTTCACCTACTTGATCCTCTGCTGCCTTCACTACTTCATCCCTCAAAGCTACCCATTCTTCTTCTACTGTATTTCTTTCCCCTATTCCTGTCAATTGTTCCCTTATGCTCTCCCTGAAACTCTGTACAACCTCTGGTTCTTTCAGTTTATCCAGGTCCCATCTCCTTAAGTTCCCACCTTTTTGCAGTTTCTTCAGTTTTAATCTACAGGTCATAACCAATAGATTGTGGTCAGAGTCCACATCTGCCTCTGGAAATGTCTTACAATTTAAAACCTGGTTCCTAAATCTCTGTCTTACCATTATATAATCTATCTGATACCTTTTAGTATCTCCAGGGTTCTTCCATGTATACAACCTTCTTTCATGATTCTTAAACCAAGTGTTAGCTATGATTAAGTTGTGCTCTGTGCAAAATTCTACCAGGCGGCTTCCTCTTTCATTTCTTAGCCCCAATCCATATTCACCTACTACGTTTCCTTCTCTCCCTTTTCCTACTACCGAATTCCAGTCACCCATGACTATTAAATTTTCGTCACCCTTCACTATCTGAATAATTTCTTTTATTTCATCATACATTTCTTCAATTTCTTCGTCATCTGCATAGCTAGTTGGCATATAAACTTGTACTACTGTAGTAGGTGTGGGCTTCGTATCTATCTTGGCCACAATAATGTGTTCACTATGCTGTTTGTGGTAGCTTACCTGCACTCCTGACACTGGACTCGCATTCGGGAGGACGACGGTTCAATCCCGCGTCCGGCCATCCCGATTTAGGTTTTCCGTGATTTCCCTAAATCGCTCCAGGCAAATGCCGGGATGGTTCCTCTCAAAGAGCACGGCCGACTTCCTTCCCCGTCCTTCCCTAATCCGATGAGACCGATGACCTCGCTGTCTGGTCTCCTTCCCCAAAACAACCAACCAACCAACCTGCATTCCTATTTTCCTATTCATTATTAAACCTACTCCTGCATTACCCCTATTTGATTTTGGGTTTATAACCCTGTAGGCACCTGACCAGAAGTCTTGTTCCTCCTGCCACCGAACTTCACTAATTCCCACTATATCTAACTTTAACCTATCCATTTCCCTTTTTAAATTTTCTAACCTACCTGCCCGATTAAGTGATCTGACATTCCACGCTCCGATCCGTAGAATGTCAGTTTTCTTTCTCCTGATAATGACATCCTCTTGAGTAGCCCCGCCCGGAGATCCGAATGGGGGACTATTTTACCTCCGGAATATTTTACCCAAGAGGACGCCATCATCATTTATCTATACAGTAAAGCAGCATGCCCTCGGGAAAAATTTATCTGTATGATAGCAATGGAAATACTATTGGAGACAGTGCAGTGAGAGCAGAGTTTCTAAACACAGCCTTTTGAAATTCCTTCACCAAAGGAGATGAAGTAAGAATTCCAGAATTCGAATCAAGAACAGCTGCCAACATGAGTAACTTAGAAGTAGATATCCTTGGAGTAGTAAAGCAACATAAATCATTTAGAAAAAGCGAGTCTTCTGGTGCAGACTTTATACCAATTACTTTCCTTTCACAGTATACTCACGCAATAGCTCCATACTTAACTTTCATATACAACCCCTCAATCGATGAAAGATTTGTACCCAAAAACTGGAAAGTTGCACAGGTCACACCAGTACTCAAGAAAGGTAGTAGGAGTAATCCACTAAATTACAGGCCCATATCATTAACATCAATATGCAGCAGGATTATGGAACATATACTGTGTTTGAACATTATGAATTACCTCAAAGAGAATGGTCTATCAACACACAGTCAAGGATTTAGAAAACATCATTCTTGTGAAATACAACTAGATCTTTACACACATGAAATGCTGAGTGGTAATGACAATGGATTTCAAATAGATTCTGTATTGCTGGATTTCCAAAAGGCTTATGACACTGTACCACAGAGGTGTCTTCTAGCGTTTGCGTGCTTATGGAATATTGTCTCAGTTATGTGGCTGGATTAGTGATTTTATATCAGAGAGGTCACAGTTCATAGTAACTGACGGAAAGTCACTGAGTAAAACAGAAATTATTTCTGGTGTTCCCCAAAGTAGTGTTATAAACCCACTGCTATTCCATGTCTATATACACTATTTAGGAGACAATCTGAGCAGCCATCTTAGGGTTTTGCAGATGATGCTGCCGTTTATTGTCTAGTAATCACAAGATCAAAACAAATTGCAAAATGATTTAGAAAAGATATCTGAAAGGTGCAAAAATTGGCAAGTCATCCAAATGAGTGCTAAAATAAATCCGTTAAACTTCAGTTACATAAATCAGTCAAATCTAAAAGGCCATCCATTCAACTAAATACCTAGGAATTACAATTATGAACAATTTAAATTGGGAAGAACACATATAAAACATTGTGGGGAAGGCAGACCAAAGACTGCGATTTACTGGCAGAACACTTAGAAAATGTAACAGTTCTACTAAAGAAACTCCCTACTCTACACTTGTCCATCCTTTTTTGGAGTACTGCTGTGGAGTCTGGGATCCTCCCCAGATACGATTAATGGAGTACATACAGAAAGTTCAAAAAAGAGCTACACATTTTGTATTATCGTGAAACAGGGTAGAGAGTGTCACTGGCATAATACAGGATTTGGGGTGGATGCCATTAAAACAAAGGCATTTTTCGTTGTAGCAGAATCTTCTCATAAAATTTCAATCACCAACTTTCTCCATCAAATGCAAAAATATTATGTTGATGCCGACCTACATCATCATAATAAAATAAAGGAAATAAGAGCTTCCACAGAAATATATAGGTGTTGGTTTTTTTCCGCATGCTATTCAAGATTGAAATAACAGAGAATTATTGTGAAGGTGGTTCGATGAGCCCTCTGCCAGGCAGTTAAGTGTGATTGGTCAGAGTATGCATGTAGATGTAGATGTAGGTCTCTGGAATTGTATATATTAAGTAAAGCACCTATGCCTGGGTTTCAGGAAGGATCTCCTGTTTTACTTGATGCTGAGGTGCTATTCCAATGCAGTCAGAGAGCCTCTGCAACACTTCTCAAGTTTAAGGGGAATACCAAGTGGGCTGAGGTGTGAATGGGAATTTGGATTGAGGAGGGAGGCATGCTAGGGTAGTCCATGCAGTTCTGGAAAGCCAGTGTATCAGAATGGAATAGTGGTAGGAGAATCTGCCTAGTGAGCAGAAGACCTGGCTTGGAATCCCAGCTTTGGTATAAATTTTCATTCGTCACTTCAGTCTACATGTACACATCATAGATGTTTGAAACTTGACAAGGTATCTGGAACCATGTTGTTTCATTTGACTACTCTTTTTCTTTTCTTTTGTGATCTCCTTTCATTAGTAGTGCACATACAGCTAGTTCCATAAAATAATCAATTTCTTATTCATGCTGTGCATTGCTGAACTTTATTATTCGTGGTGCTATTTACTGATTGGTGGTAACAATAGTATATTTATCTCATATGGAAACATTTTATTTAAAGAAAGTAATTTACAGCATCTCTTAAAATATGGGCACATCAAAGTTTTTCTCCACTAAAAATTATTTGTTTTATGATTGAGTTTATATGAAATCTCCGCATTTTCTCTTTCAGACAGACATTATACTTTGTAATGTAATTGGATAGATACGAAATCTACTCACCAAACAGTGGCAGAACACACACATGATGCCACTTGGTGAGTAAATTTCTTATCTGTCCAATTACATCATATTGTCAAAAATTGATTATTTTTGTTGTTGTAAACATCATAATTTGTACAAAAACTTGGTATTTCAAAAGTTAATTGTATTCATAATTTTTTTGTTTTCCAGAAACCTAGTCTCCAAGTTATAATTCTCTATAAAATCCTGTGTTACATTATAGTAGCCCTGATTTTTCTGTTTCCAAAAATATAGACTTCTACTAAAAGAACATGTTAGTTTACTAATTATTCCAACTGGAAAATCTCATTTTCTAGAAAATTCTTGGCAAAATTTGAGAAGTGTATCAATTAAAACTTCCCTCTAATAATAAGTTACCTTTTATTTTGTCATTTTGTAGTTGTACAGCTTTTGGTTGGACAAATTTACTTCACTGCCTATAATATCTTCATATTTTTCATTTTTTCTATCTTTTATGCTAATATCTATAAGGGGTGATCAAAAAGTTTCAGTTCGTAGACCATACAGCCCAGAAGCAGTATGCTGATGATGTGAAATCACTGAGAGCATTGAGGCAATTATCCTAACAATTCACCAGGTATCCATTTGGTAAAACACCATCTCCTGCTGTGTGAAGAAGTCCATAACTGACTGCTGCTCATTCTCGTCTGACACAAATTGTCAACCCTTCAAGGCCTTTTCTAAGGCACCAAAGGCGTGGTATTTCACATGGACTACAGGGCGGGTAGTAGAGTGTCTCCTAATTGGGCCTCCCAGCTGAGGCTGACCTCCCAGATTGACCAGTGTCTTGTGTCAAATCATGGCCATCACAGCACTTGGTGCACCACTTCACAATGGTAGTTTTCAACAGATATGCTGCCCCACACACATTCTTCATTCTCTGATGGAAGTCTACTGGTGACTGTCCTTCGGCATCCAAGAAAGAGATAACGGCACACTGGTCCTATTTGGATGAATTTGATTATAACATGGCCTGGTTCATGTTTCCACTTTTACCGCACGCACATTGGAAAGACATGAATGCCACACTAATTCGTTGCATCACTGCTGCAATGCCCTCAAACAGAAATTTTCTGATTGTCCTTTATAAAATATAACACTCCTGCATTTTACCATTTTGTAATTTCTGTAATGTGTGTGTCTATAAACAGGTGTTGCGCACGAAGCCTCAGGCAGGTGGTATCTAGTCAGTAAGAGCATAATCTATGTCCAGTTTTCACCATGCAACATTAAATCAGTTGTCAACCGTTACTCATTGTGAAAAACTTATGTCCGTCACATACTATGATGTAATGTTCCATGTCAGTCAGTCTGTGTCTGGGAGTAACTGTGCAAAGTTCTACTTAAAACAACATGTTTAACTACAATGCCATTTGTTAATACTCATTAGGTAATAATGGCATATGTAAGTTAGTGAGCTGTGATGTTAAATTGAAATAGTTCATGACAAGCTGATCATCTATAATGTTTATGAACAATAAGTATGAATGAAATGAAAGTTCATATCATCAGGTTTGTGTACCATCATTTTGCAATTGCTGCCACCTGTGAAAGCAGACATGTTATATTCCAGCTCTGCTGCAATCATTGCACAGCCATTTATATGACTATCAACCAGCTGTTCACCAGATTGAACAGTCACTGCCCTGTGGCACAAAACGCGGCGAACGTATCATGCTTGATTTCAATGGCTGCTTCAATACCCAAGCCATCTGGATCCTTCCCTCCACCACCAGCTGTTTTGAACTGTACAGATGGGACTTATCCTTACAACACATTCTCTGCTCCCTAAATCATCCTGGCCTCAACCTATGGTAACACACTGCTCCCCACACCCTCCACCCAACAGTTTCCACTCCCTCTGTCCTATCACCTTCTCCATATTCTTGTCTCCCTCCCTCTTTGTGTACCACACTCTGCCAATGCACCCACCCACCTTTCCCTACTCCTCTCCTCTGTCACACCCTGTTCCTCCCTCCTCGCTGCCCCATAGCATCCTGACACTGCACCTACTGGCAAACTAGTCCCGCATACTTTGGCACACAACCCATATACTGCTATCCCTTTCCTTTCCTGCCCCCTCCAGACTGCAGCTTCCATTCTATGTGACAGTTATACTTTGGCCCAAGCTGCCGGAGATGGTGGTCATGTGTGTGCGAGGTGTGCTCGCTTGTGTGAAGGAATGTGCGTGTGTTTCTTTTTCTGATGAAGGCTTTGGTCGAAAGCTAATGCATTAAGTGTCTTTTAGTTGTTCCTGTCTGCATCGTAATATGTCATCTTTATGGTAAATAGCAATCTATCTTTGCCTCACGTTGTTGATATTCCAACCCGGAGTTTTCTGTTTACTGGAATTTTTTTAGGTTTGAACTACTTCTCTAGCTTCTGTGCTAATGAAAGTATTTTATACATGGTAAGTATAATTGTGCTGCCACCAATTGTGAATACAAAATAAACTTGTAAATAATCATCTCTGCTGTGTAGAGTACTACATTACTATAACATTCTTGCCTACAGTTGAAAGAACGTGATACTAGAAGCAAAAAAGTTTCGGCAAACATGGGCTCTAAATTGCATACCTTCAATACGGTGAAACAAATCTCTTCTACTGCACACTCTCTCCTTTCGATATTTTGAGAAGTGGTAGCAATGAGCAAAACAAGAAAAAATGTTTCATAAAATGTGCTATAAAGTGCATATCTTAAGAGCTATGAGCACTACTTCACTTCCGCTACTGTGAAACATATCTCTTTTACTGAATAAGTGCTCACAGCTCTTGCTGTATGTAACACATTTACCGACACTTTTCTGCTTCTAGTATCATGTATTTCCAACTGTATTCATTTGCGCCACTAATTATGATACACTCTGTACAAACAACACTGTAATGTTTTAACAGTATGACAAATAAAGGGGGAAAATATCTCACTGTTTGACATTTGTTCCTTCACAGGTAAGTGCTGCTCATATCGTAGCAGATGAAGCAGTTTGTTTGTGAAGACATATTTTGAAGTAATGTAAGTATCACATATTAAATAATAATTATTATTATTATTCCAGATATGGTTCAAAGTGCTCTGCAATGACAAGATGGGTATGTATGGCCTACAGATGTTCTAAAAATGTGAATGGTAATGGCAATTCAGTACTCTACAAAACAATGGTTTTTATTTTTTATCTGCATCTTATCCAAGCACTATTATTATTATTATTGCAGAAATCTTAATAATTACCAAAATCCATACTTACACAAAACTCTTCTCATCTGACTCCAGTATTTCTCCATGATCATGACCCTCCAGCTCAGAGGAATCCTGCAAAGAAGAGATGGTATTAAAAAATCCAAAGTGAAAACAATTTTAAGATAATTATTGTTTTAATAGAATACAGTTATCATACCTGTAGCTCATAATCATCTGCCAGAAGACGATCTTCATCTTCATTACCAAGATCATAGTCAATATCATCTTCCAGATCATCATCTAAGAGGTTTATGTCACTGCAGACACAAAGAACCAGGATTTAGCTTACATCTATTTCATGACAATATTTAAAATAATGTAATGCTTAAAAGCAAAAACTTTATCTATTTTATAAGTCTGGTATGACCTGAGAAGATATCTCAGGATTATGTGCGTCATACAGTTTCAGAATTATTACAACTGTATTGCCTACAACTATGAAAAGTGTAAAAATATAACCAACATACACTAGCAGGATCTGTAATTAAAATAAATAAATTAATTAATTAAACAGAATGACAAGATTGTGTAGAATACCGATAAATACTGGTCTATACTGCAGTTGCAGATTAGCATGCAGTCTTACTGAACCAAACATTCACTCTCACACAGCGACTCACAACATTCTTGCAACTAGATTGTGTACCCAAGGTATATGGTATGGTACGAACATCTGAAGTGAATGGAAGATGATGCCTTGGATGATTCAAAGGATGAAGATGGCGGGCACAAGAGACCAGGGGCAAGGCCAAGAAACAAATCGCTAAATGAGTATGCTGGATTTTTTGGAGTGTTGTGCTGGAAGTTATTGTTCTTTGCTGTACAGTGTTGTTTTGAAGTCTGTTGTTGGCCTTTTTTTTTATTACAGAATTCTGCGAATTATACACCACTTATAAGCGAAGACTAATGTACAATCTTTTTCTTCTTATCTTCCCAGAACTACTTGTGGATTGGCTGATGGCCTGCCTTTGTTCGTTTGACATCATCCTCCTAGGTTGTAATTTTTTTTGTTGGATGCAGTATAGATCTGTAGCCTGAAATTTTCCGTGTCCTGTATAATTTCTTCTGTGACATTAAGTTTTCTCAGATCCCTTTTTGTCTCTTCCAGCCCTCCTGTAGTGTCATTCATTCTGCAAATATGGCAGTAAAACTTTAATCTCATCTTCCTTACTGTGTCTGCAACTGTTTCTATGTTTCTTTATAGATCTTCATTGTTCCTCTTTGTCCGGTTATTATCTTCATTCTTTTGTGGTCTTAATGTTTTTCTGAGTATTTTTCTTCCTTTCTTTTCCAGTTCTGGTCTTAACGTTTTTCTGAGTATTTTCCTTCCTTTCTTTTCCAGTTCTGGTCTTAACGTTTTTCTGAGTATTTTCCTTCCTTTCTTTTCCAGTTCTTCTTGTTCACCTCTTATTCATTGTTGGGCATTCAGAATCATGAAGTGCTTCCACTTAATTACTTTTGCTTGATGTTTAATTTTTGCCTGGGGTGTTACCAATCCTTATTGTATCAGTTTCTTGTGAGCCTATATGCTAATTCCATTTCCTTCGGCCTTCTTTACTTGTGGTATTATCTAATCCATTTGATTGTATACATTCTCCCAAATACTTAAACTTATCAATTCTTTTAATGTTTCTGTGTTGTGTTTGAATACATTTTTTTCTGTCGTGTTTATGTTCAATGTATTCTGGTTTCTCATACGATATTTGTAAGCCAATTTTAGCCACAATTTTGCAAAGTGTTTCTACCTTTACATTTGTATGGCTTTGGAAATTATTGCAATGTCATCAGCAAAAGCAAGACATTTAACCTCAAATCTTCCTCTTCCTCGTCCTACAATGACTCCTTAAAGGTTTTCTCTTGTAGGTCTCTACCCTACTCTCTCATAACCTTGTCTAAGACTAGACTAAAAACAATCACTAAGAGCCCATCACCCTGTTGAACATTTGTGTTAATTCTGAAGGGTTCAGAAAGTTCTGCTCTGAGCATGATCTATTTTTTTCCTGAATCCCACTTGGTACTCACCAATTGTGTGTTTCGCTTGGTCTTCTACCTTATTCGGTATAGCTTTGGATACAATGTTATACGAAGTAGAGATATAGCTTGGTAATTGCTGGTTTCTGTCCTGTATTCTTCATTTCTCCCAGAAATCTGTAATAACCTCATGAATAGTTTAGCTGCCCGCTTCCCTCCCAGTTTCCACATTTCAGCTAACACGTCCTGTTGTTTTTCAGTTAGCCAATGTATTGTTGAATTTGATGCAGTGATGGCAGTTCTGAATATGGGTTTTCCTTTTGAGGCTGTCTGAAAATTAATCAGTGTGTTGGTTCCTCACAGTTTAGAAGATTTTTGAAGTATTTTGCTCATAACTCACAGTTGCTGTCATCATTGGTAATCAGTTTGCCTGTTGAATCTTTAAATTCTTTGAAAACTTTGTAGAAGGCCCTAGAGTTGTTCTCTTTGAAATTTGTATCTATGTCTCTAATCATTTTTGTCATATTTCTGTTTCTCTGTTTGAATAATTCTAATGTCTGTTTTCTGATTTTAGTGACTGTGTTCCAGTCTCTTTCCTTTTTGCTGGAGTTCCATTTTTTCCAAGCAGTCAGTCTACGCTCTACTGCTTCGTCTCGTTATTCCACCAAATATGTCTCCTCTATTTTTGTGGTTGTTCTCACTCTTTCGCCATTTCTATCATTGCTTCTCTAATCTCATCCTAATTTCCCATTGTCTGAAGTATAAAGCTTTTTATGAATTCATTCCTGTTGTCTGACATAAATTTTTTGTCAATCTATGGACTTTTTTAATTTTGGGAGTGGTCTGAATCTATGCCTAGTCATTTTCTGATTCATAATTTCTCTATGATTTTGTTTGATTATTGCCATATGAACCAGTTGATATGAGCCTAAAAGCTTCTTAGGAGAAGACCAGATCATATTTCTCCTTGGCAATTTTCTAACAAGGACTGACATTAGTTTTAAGTCGAATTGTCTGCAAAAGTTGACGAGCCTTTCCCCATTGTTACTGGTGTCTTTGTGAGCAGGAAAATTTCCTATTATTGCCTTGTATTTCTGTTCTCTGCTGATCTGTGCACTGAAGTCTCCTACAAGCAGTTTCATGTGGTGCACTGGTAGCTTTGATTACTCATTTTCTAATATTTTCCACAATGTTTGACATTTTCTGGATTTTTTTTTTTTTTTTTTGTCATCATTGTTGGCTGGGGAATGTGACTTCATGATGGTGGATTATAAGGGAGTATTTGTTCATTTCAGGAGTTGTAGTCTGTCTTTTTGTTTCTTCTACAATTTGTTTGACTGTTGAACTGAATTTTGTGAGTTTATCAATTGTTTGTATGTGTGGATCCAACTGCGACATGTAGCACTTGATCGCTCGATGCCGTTATGGTTGAAGATGTGTACAATGTGATTAGATTTCTGCAACTGCTTGGTCTGGTTGCTGAATGTGTGAGGTGTTATCAATATAGCTATCTTATATCGAGAGTTTCTTCTCTTTAGACAAGGGACATCTATGTATAGAGAAGTCAGAGAGATGATGGGTGTAGATCTATTGGCAGAGGTTCCTGGTTAAAGCAACCTAAGTTGGCCTAGAGTAATACTGTGTTAGTGACTTGATGTTGGATTTATTACTATACACTTTGGTTGTGTGCATTTGAGACTGGTGTGTGTGACAGGTGTGTGTTAGAGTTCTTTCCATTTTGTTGCCAAACGTGTAATGGTGTGTGTGTGTGTGTGTGTGTGTGTGTGTGTGTGTGTGTGTGTGTGTGGTGTTTAATGGAGGTGGGTGTGCTGATGGTGTTTCTAAGGTGGTGGGCAGATAGACTAAACCAATAATAAAAGCAAGATGAAGAGACAGGGAAATCAGCAGGTAGGTATCCCTAGTGCTCTGCATGCAGCAGGACACGTCCCACCCACAGCTGCCCCGCTCCTGATTCATAACAGTCAAGAGCGCCCACTATCCAACAAAGTGCAACACCCAGAACAGAAATTTGGGTGCAGAAGAAAGAAGGCAAACAGAATCTAAAAGCTAGTAAAACGGAGTTAAATCGGGATGAAAGAGTAGCCTGGCCAAGGAGGAAGGGTCAGTGGTCGACCCAGACCTAGATTACAATGGAAGATGTCCCATACCTAACCACACTGCCCCTGTTCTGGAGGTAGATTAAAACCTTTTAACTGAGAATAAAAATCACTCTCATGGAGCAAACAGAACCAGTCCAACCACCTGTGAATCATCTACCAATATTAGCGGCAATGATTCCAGAAATCCATACTTACAAGGGAAACTCCCCATCGCACTCCCGTCACATTTAATGGTACGAGGCCTCAATGGATAGCCTGTCAAAAATTGAACACAGATCAAGCATGAAAACAGGAAGAAGGTGTAGCAGCAAGGAAACTAGAAACAGTGAACAGTCCAAGAACAACAAGTACAATAGAAAGCAGCCAGGATGAGAAATGGAGTCGTCATTAAGTGGTAATGCTGTTGAACTGCCAAGCGGGTGACCCGTGTTCAAACCTCCCTCGTGCCAACCCTCCCCCCTCTCATGTTCGTTTTATTTAAAGTTTGTCTATGTTGTGGTGTAATGTCCATTTACAACAGCAAGGTGTAAGATAGGGACCTATAATGACAGTTGATTCTGCACAATCACTCTAACCAAAAGGAAGTGGCTTTCGAATGGGAACCGCAAACATTTGATAACTAGGCGACAAGCCAACCAAATCCCCCACAGAAAAATGTGTCAGGTGTGTCGTATATGGCATTAGTGATAGTATGTGTGTCATATGATAGGAATCTCTTATTGATGCACCTAATTTGTATGACTGGTGAGTGAGTAAGATATACCTCCTGCCCAATATAGGTGTTCATATGACTGTGAATGTGATGACTCCCAAGGAAATTATGACAACATAACAGTATGTCACATAAGCTGCAATAAATGAATGCAACAGTTTCACAATAAGACAGTTTCTCTGTGCTCTGTCAAAACATACGTTTTTAACGTTTTTGAATTTGTATTCCATTTTGGAAGTCTGGACTCTTGAATTCCTTTCTTGTAACATAGTTCACAGCTTTTTATTTGTTATTTTCTTTACCAAGACCACAGAAAGAGAACAGACATTTCAATGACTGGACGGACAGTTCATAATGTTGTAATAAATAAATAAATAAATAAATGGCACGAGGGAGTTTTGAACATGGCTTGCCCGCTTGGCAGTCCAACACTATGACCACTACTTACCCACGACACCGCAGCTGCTTTGGGCTGCTCTTTATTGCTTCTTGTTCTTGGATCATTCCCTGCAGCTCAGCACACATTCTTCCTGTTTTCATGCTTGATCTGCGTTAAGTTTTTGATGAGCTATCCACTGGGCACTAAATATTAGGGGGTTGTGATGGGGAGTTTCCCTTGTTAGCATCAAGGCCAAAAGGAGAGGGCATTCCACCAAGATATGAGCTACTGTCTGTAAGGTTCCACAACCACAACGTGGGGGATAGTTCATTATGTAAAATAAAGCTACGGGTTAACTTGGAATGACTGACGCAGAGAAGACATATAGGACTGTGAATTCTTTCTGGGAGAACTGGAAGGAAGAGCACCATGCTGCAGGAGTCATCTTGTTGTTTATTAGATGAGGCAATAGCCCACCAGATGCAATTCCATTTCCGATTAAGCACATGTCTAACATGTGCTCACAAATCTGCACCTGGTGTCAACAAAGCTAACAAGGAGTGAATAAGTGCTTCTCTAGCCAAACAGTTGATCAGTTCATTCCCTGGGATACCCATATGACTTGGGAGTCAGATGAAGACAATTGAGCAGGCAGCACGACAAATATCAGCAAGAAAGTCAGAACAGTAGAGACCCGCAATACACATTCCCTGCAGTGAATGACATTCCATACTGGCATGAGATGTATAAACATATCCCGTCTTAACCACAGTTTTAGAGCTGTCAGTGTAAAAGATGGTAGCATCCTGAAAGTCTTGAAGAAAAGGATGTAACAGTCACCAAAGGGTCATGGGAGGGGACTGAGACTTTAGAACCTTAGAAGACATTGGTCCTAATCCTTAGCACAAGAAAACATGGGGAGCACAGTCCAAGAGAGGAGTTGGAGATCTCAGCTAAGGGAAGCAAGGCAGATTCCAACTGGTAATCCCAACTGAGGGCATGAATCAGGACAACATCCCTCGTGTGTAAGGACAAAGTGATATGTCGAATGATCAGGGAATTGCTGAATGGTGATTTCACAGTGAAATCAAGAGCTGGTACCGTCAAATCAGGATGGGGAAGATCCCCACTTCAGCAAGGAGACTGTCTACGAGATTATAGTGCACGTCATTTACGATGGCGGCCGAGTTTAGGTTCGTTCTGCGCATCTGAAGTCACAAAACACAGTCAGCCAATGAACAGAGAGTGACGTTGCCAGAGCTCGACTGCAGTGCAGAGCATGGACAAGTGTCTTCAGTTTTAGAAACGTTCAGTCATAAATAAAGTAACTGAACAAAAACAATGTCTTGATAGCAGACTTTCTTTTATAGAAAGTTTCGAAAAGCATTCTTTATACCAATTGCTTCATATTCTATTAATCAATTAAACCAAACAAGCAATAAGCTTCCTAATTCAGGCGATAGCAAGGAAAGGTGTTTGTTTCATTCTCATGAACTGTTTTATCGCAATAAAGAACAGCGGTAATTGTTTATTTCCTATTGTACTTCGACGAAACGTGAATAATTCATAGTCATACCAACAGTGTTTGTTGGTATTTAGCGTGATATTTTAGAGTCCTCCAGGAGTTCCATGGAATGACGAGCTCTGACAGCGTAATGGTTAATGTGTTTAGCTGGTATGTGAAGGTTCTGAGGTCAAACCTTGTTCGGTGCTTAATGTTTTCTTTATTTAAAATTAATATCGAAGCGTCTTACTTCATGAATTTTATTCGTTTGAATGTAATTTTTTGAAACTTCTAGTGCTTTGTCTCTTCATTATAATCATAATAAGTTTTCGATTTTTCTAATTTTGTCCTCCAATATTTCTTTTCACAGCAATTAAAAACAATGAAAAGGCACACATACAATATTCATGTTATCTGTTTTCTTTGTATATGTTCTCTTCCGCAGTCGCTGCTTTACTATTCATACTGAGGTATATTCTTTTGCGACAGTATTAAAAGTATTATTTAGAGCAGAATTTCGGCTTGTACGTTGCCGAGCTACTTGATTGTCTGACGCAATTCTTTGCTTCGTTGCTTTGGCAACATCACCATATTCAGTGTTTTCGTCAACTGATCTATGTTTTGGCAAGTATTTGCTGTCCTTTGTGACAAACACAAATTGTTTGTGCACTGCGCCTCACTGACAATATATTTTAGTTTCTATATTTTATTACGTCTACAATTCAGTTTTGTGTACTTCGCCAACTTTGTTTTAATCAGAACTTTTTAGAAAAAAAAAGCGAAATGACTCTGGTATAAAGAAAACTTTTATTACAGTCGTGGAAGACGGAATATTTCTCAATATTACATACGACACCTATCTGGTACTTAAATGAGATATTGTTATACAGTAAATTTTATATGAAATTTAGGTATCTTGTCCACATTTCATTCTCAACATTGTGGCAACTAAAATCGACCTCTGCAAACTCTTCAAAATTTTGTGCAATGGTTTACTACATTTAATGCTGCACAATAACTGCATTGAACATCGAAACAAATTAAGGCATTTATGGGGGAAGGTATCAGTCAATAAGATGTGTAAAAATCTAATTTTTGGGCCAAATAGTTTTTGTGAAATCGAATGATAAGTGTGTCAAAGCAGTCGGAACACTATGTTTCTGCACAGGCGAGCAGTGCAGTGATGACAAAATCGCGCACAGAGCACAATGCGGAGAGCACGTCTCTGTAGCAGCGAAAGGGTTAATGCGGCCGTGGTGGCTTTACTTCATGAACTGCGCGCTCCCCTCTAAATGTAAGTTTGCAAACTTACTATACTATGGCGCTGCTTCTCTTGGCGCGAGCGTCATTTGCAACTGGCAACACAGCAATCTCCCGTGTCTGGGCAGGCATGCGCGAGCCGCCCAGATAAAAGAATTGAACTACAGTCCAAAAGACACCGGAGGCCAGACGCATTCCACGATGATGGACTGTGTCTAACAGTTTTAAAGCTGAAGGAACCACAGAGCCATAAACCTGGCAACCATAGTTCAGTCGAGACGAAACCAAGGCCCAGTAAATATGGGTAAGATAGTACGATCCACACCCCAAGCTGTACATGCAAGGAATCAGAGAGGATTAAGTTTAAGCATGCAGCTTTAAAAAAAAAAAAAAAAAAAGCAGTCCCAACAACTTCTGGGTACTGATTACCTACACAGAGCTCCAGAGTTCCAGGTGAGAACTGACCATGGTACAATGGCAGAAATGCATAATCTGTATTTCGTAGGAGAGAACTGGAAACCATGGGAAAAAGCCAATGCACAGGCCCGCAGTACAGCACCTTGGAGCTGGCATTAAGCAGTGGCTACAAAGTGGGAGCGGTACCAAATGCAAAAATAGTCGACACACAATGAAGGGGTGACCTGTGATCCAACAAAGGTCATTAGTCTATTAATGGTGATGACAAAAAGAGTGAAACTCAGCACACAGCCCTGTGGAATGCCATTCTCTTGGCCCTGTGAGGAACTGAGTGAACTGCTGACTCCAACCCAGAACACCCGGGGTGTTAAAAGCTGATGAATAAAAATTGGTAGGGGACTTCTAAAGCCCCAGTCATGGAGTGTGAGTAAAATGTGATGACACCTAGTGCCATATGCCTTATGCAGATAAAAAATACTGCAATAAGATGTTGGTGTTTAGAAAAATACTGTCAGATTGCTGTTTCCAATCTAAGACAGATCATTGGTTGTGGATTGTCCCTCCCGTGGTTGATCAGTTGGTTGGCTGATTCGGTGGAGGAGGCCAAACAGCAGCATGGGGGAGGAAGTCGGCCGTGCCCTTTCAAAGGAACTATCCCGGCATTTGCCTGAAGCAATTTAGGGAAAACACAGAAAACCTGAATCAGGACAGCCGGATGTGGGTTTGAATCATCGTCCTCCCAAATGCGAATCTGCACCTTTCTCAGTTATCTCCCATAAATCATACCGAGAGGGGGACAAAAGGCACCTAGAGTAGAGAGCTCAGTATAATCTGTTGGTCAGGCTAATTGGCTGGTAACTACCGAGAGATATTGAGTTCTTGCCTGCATTAAGGAGTGGGACAATTACGCTGTCTTGCCATTGCCAAGGAAAGTCGTCTTGAGGCCAAAGACAGTAGAAGACTATGGGAAGATATTGCTTTTGGGAAACATTCAGGTGGTGGATCATCTGACTGAACTGAAATTAAGGCCTGGAGCTGTGTTGTGGGATGAGGGAAGAGCTTGAAGTAGCTCCTAGTCAGAGAAGATTTCATATAAGATTCAGATTGGTGGCAAGTGAAACGTAAAGGGATGTCTTCAACTTATGGCTCCTGCAGTAGAAAGGTAGCCAGATATGAAGACAATGCCAATATTGCCGCAAAGTGGGTAGAAAGGTGTCGTACAAGAATCGATGAATTGGTACAAAGATTACCCTGTAGGACACAAGCCAGAACAGCTGTTGAATGCTAGTGAACCGTAAGACCACGGACCTAGGCCTACATGAGATGAAGAGCCATACATCCCCAGGGAGGAACGCAAATAGAAGTTCTTCTGGTGTGGATGATCGTATCTGAGAATGAGACACCATGCACTTTATCAATACAATCCAACAGAGAGGCAGAGAAGGTAACAGCAGAAGCATACAAAGGTCAGTTGTTTCTGTGAAGTGCCCAACATGGTAGTCAGTCAGTCTGGCAGTGGCAAGGAAACAATGGAACCACTGAAAAATGGTCACTGCCACAAATGTCATCATTTAGTGACCAACATAGTGATGCCACAAGATTAGGGAAGAAGATCATCAGGTCGATAGCTGAAAAGGTGCCATGGGCAGCAGCACTGAAGTGGATAGGAAAACTATTATTGAGGAGGCACAGATCATGGTCTGTGGGAAGCTAGTCAATTACAAGGCCCCTACCACACAAAGTGGTATTCCGCCACAGGGGTTGGTGTGTGCTGAAGTCGCCAAATAGGAGAAAAGAAAGGGGGGGAGGGTGGTGTTGCTGGATTAATGTGGTCAATTCAGCTTAAGTAAGTGGCCTGGCTGGTAATCACTGAGGTTATTTGCATGCACACCATTATGTTCTCCAACAAGGTAGAAAGGACAATCTATTCAAGCAATGACATAAATATGACCAAAAGTACACACCCCTTCAGATGCCATCTCAGGACCAGCACAGTAATAAAAGAATGCACGACAATCACAGGGCATTGGGCAATACTCACCAGTGAAATGTGGTTCTTGTAGAGCAATGTGAACCACAGTAGGAGAGGAAATAAGGTGGTGTAGTTCCAGCAAGTGACAGTAGTATCCATTACAATTCCACTGAATGATCACACAACTGGTAGGCTTGTTGGGCATGAAAGGGCCACAAGGGCTGGTCATGCAGCAGGATCACTGCCTGTCACCAGTGGGGAGGGAACAACATCCACAAATATTGGCTGTGTGGAAAAAAAATGGGGGGGGGGGGGGGGGGTTTGGTATCAGAGGAGCTTTGTTGCAATTCCCATTCTTATTCTGGGGTTCAAGGGGCTGTCTGCATTGTGTGCACGGACAGGTGAGCGGACAGCCTTGGGACCCACAGGCTGTGGCTCCTTCAGCAACAATTGTTAGGTGTTGGGCCTCCAGTCTAGGGGTTGCTGGGAGACAGATCCTAAGAGGGAGCCCTGTTACCAGTAGAAGGAGAATACTTTACTGGCAGGGTGCAGGGAGTAGTTCCTGGAGAAGATAGTGGGGGAACCACAGGAGAGGAGGGTGGTGAGAGATATGGTTTGGGGAAGGCTGTGATGGTGGGAGTAATGGTCCGGATGTTAACATAATTCATTGTCACATCCAAAGGATATAGGCATTCATATTTCTTCCTTGCCTCAGTATACAATAGACAGTTAACAGATTTGCAATCCTGGATCTTATATTCTTTCTTGAAAACTCGGCACTCTGGCAAATGTGATGGGAGATGTTTTGTGAAGCTGACACACAAAACTGTGTGTTCACAAGGACTACCTTCGTGGACTGATCATCCACAACTGCTGCATTTTGGGTCCACTGTGGTGCGAAGTGACATATGCTCAAAGTGTAAAAATCATAACTGGGAAATTTTGAACAGTTTATGAGGCATTGGGATTCCTTATTGTGCTATGTGTCAGACAGCAGCACACAGTTGACAGTCTGTGGCGACTTCAATGTAGATTTTCTAAAGGATTCTGATACAGCAAAAATGATGTGGAAACCTACAATTTGATCTCCATAACTAATTTTCAAACTTGGGCACATAAAGACAGTAAGACACTAAATGATAATGTTTTCTTTAGTGAAACTCAAAGCAAAAAAAACTGTTTAATCAGGATATGGGTGACTTCAACTTGCCAGGTATAGATTGGGAGTGTTATGCCATCAAAACTCGTGCCAGAGACAGTGTTCTGGATGTCTTGTCTGGATGTCCACCTTGAGCAGATAGATAGAGAACCAACTCGTGAGGGTAACGTCTTAGACCTCCTGGCAACAAACAGACCTGAACTTATTGAATCAGTTAATGTAGAGGAAGGTATCAGTGATCATAAGGCTGTGACAGCATCTATGACAATGGATTCTACAAGGAATGTTAAGAAAGGTAGGAGGATATATTTGCACAGCAAGTGAGACAGGATACAAATTTCAGAATATCTCAGCAGTCAGCATCAAACATTCAGCGATGAGGACAAAGATGTGGAGAACAAATGGAAAAAATTCAAATTAATTGTTCAATATGCCCTGCACAAGTATGTTCCGAATAAGGTTTTAAGGGATGGGAACGATCCACCATGGCTTAATAGCTGTGTTAGAAAAACACTACGTAAACAAAGAGCACTTATCTCAGATTCAAGAGAAGTAAAAACCTAGCTGACAAACAAAAGCTGAATGAAGTGAAAATTAGTGTAAGTAAAGCAATGAGAGAAGTGTTCAATGATTCTGTAAGTAATACATTGTCAACCGACCTAAGTAAAGACCCTAAGAGATTTTGGTCATATATAAAATCAGTAAGTGGGTCAAAATCAACTATTCATTTTCTCAGCAGCCACACAGCCACCGAAACGGAAACTGTTTCTTCCGAAGTTGTTTCACTGCGGAAGATGGTAACATTGTCCCTCCTTTCAGTTGTCCTGTGAACATCGAAATGAAAGATATTGAGATAACCGATCGCGAAACTGAAAAGCAGTTACAATCACTTAGTAGTGGAAAGTCATCAGGACCAGATGAGATACCTACAAATTCTATAAAGATTATGCGGAAGAACTTGCTCCCCTTCTAGCAATAATTTATCGTAGATCGCTTGAGCAATCAAAGATACCAAACAACTAGAAAAAAAGTGCAGGTCATTCCCGCTTTTAAGAAAGGCCGTAAGACAGATCCACACCATTATAGACCTATATCATTGACGTCAATCTATTGTAGAATTATGAAACACGTTTTATGCTCAAGAATTATGACATTCTTGGTTGGTTGGTTGGATTAAAAGAGGGGGAAAGGGACCAAACTAGGAAGTCATCAGTCCCTTGTTCCGAATAAATCAATGCCAAAAGTGTGAGAATAAAACAAACGAGACTGACAACTCAAAATGGAATGAAAGGAAAAATCACAAGATACATGAAGGGCAACAAACATGTAAAAGGGGACAAGAAAACCAAAGAAATGCAAGAAACGGGATGAAGAGATTAGAACAACAAAGCAGATTACCAGGGTTGGCTGACCATGAGAATAAAAAAGGAGAAGCCAGCTACTCTGCAACACATTAAAACCTCCACCCTAAAAGCACTAGGGTTGAGGACACAGAGGGACAAAGGACATGTGCTAAAACTTAGATCAAATGATAAAATCCACCTTCATGAATAAAACGTACAGCTAAATCAGCCAATGAGGCGTAGTCAAAGTGGGACAGTGCAGCAGACTATGGGCCACTGTCAACCGGGCACCGCACTGACACTCAAGTGGGTTCTCACGGTGCAGGAGGTAACTGTGAGTCACCCAAGAGTTGCCAATGCGGAGCTGGCGGAGGACAACTGATTCCCTACGAAAGGCCCACATAGGAACACTTCACACATCCATAGTCTCCTTAATGACAAGCAGTTTGGTGTGTGTACTGTTATGCCATTCCGTCTCCCTATGTCAGTATGCAGGTCAGGTTCAGAGATGCCCATCTCCAGAAGCAGTTTCCGCGTAGCCTGTTTGGCCAGCCTGTCAGCCAGTTCGCTGCCTGGCATGCCTATGTGTCCTGGGGTCCACACAAACACCACTGAACAACAGGATCAGTCTATCACATAGATGGACTCCTGGACGACCGCTACCAAAGGATGGCGAGGTTAGCACTGGTTGATAGCTTGTAGGCTGCTCAAGAAGTCAGTACACAGAAGAAACGATTCCCCGAGGCATGAACGGATATACCAAAGTGCACGAGAGATGGAACCAGCTCTGCAGTGAATACAATGCCGCCATCGAGCAAGGAATGCTGCTCAAAATGGCCTCTGTGGACGTAAGCGAAGCCAACGTGACCATCACCCGCAGAGCCATCGGTGTAAACCACTTCAGAGCCCCGAAACACGTCAAGAATTGAGAAGAAGTGACAGCGGAGAGTGACAGGAGTAACTGAGTCCTTCAGGTCATGTGAAAGGTCCAGACAAATCTGCGGCCTAGGTGTACACCATGGAGGTGTATGCGGATGGACCTGGATGGGAGGTGGTAAAGGAAAGGACTCCAATACAGAGAGAAGGGACCACACGTGATATGCAATCATTAGCCCTGACCTGGGCCACCAATGCGGGAAATGAACTGCCGTGGGTGGAAAAAGGAGATGGTAATTCAGATGCTCAGGAGAACTACGAATGTGTGCAACGTAACTGGCGAGCAGTTGTGCACATCGGATCTGCAATGGAGGGACTCCGTCCTCCACCAGGACACTGGTCACCAGGCTCATTCTAAAAGCTCCCGCCACTAGGCGAACGCCACAGTGGTGCACTGGGCCGAACCATAAATCAACCATACTCCCATAGTCAAGGCGGGATTGAACAAGGTCTTTGTAGAGATGCCGCAGAGAAGAGTGATCTGCACTCCAGTTGGTGTTGCTCAGGCAGTGGAAGGCATTGGCGTGCTGCCAGCACTTCTGCTTAAGCTGACGAAGGTGAGGTAACCAAGTCAATCGGGCATTGAAAACCAGTCATAAGAATCGATATGTCTCCACTACAATGAGTGGATCGTCATGAAGGTAAAGTTCTGGTTCTGGATGAACAGTACGATGCAGACAGAAGTGCATGACACACAACTTAGCGGCCGAAAACTAGAAGCTGTGGGCGAAAGCCCATGACTGCATCTTGTGGCTGGCTCCCTGTAGGTACTCGTGGAGCAGTACGAAATGCAGAAGTCGTCTGCATACAGAGAGGGCGAGACGGATGACCCTACAGCTGCTGATAGTCCCTTAATGGCCACTAAACTTAGTTATACACTCAATACAGAGCCCATTCTCCTGGATATGGGGCGACCTATGGGAGGCACCAATTTGGACATGAAAAGTATGGAGCGACAGGAAATTCTGGATAAAACTCGGGAGCGGGCCTCGGAGACCCCATCTGTGTAATGTGGTAAGGATATGATAATGCCAGGTGGTGTCATACGCTTTGCGTAGATCAAAAAAGACGACAACAAGGTGTTGGCGTCTGTAAAAGGCTGTTTGGATGGCAGACTCAAGGGACACAAGATTATCAGTGGTAGAGTGCCCCTGGTGGAAACTGCCCTGACGTGGAGCTAGTAGGCCATGTGACTCCAAGACCCATCTCAACCGCCGACACACCAAACATTCCAGCAGCTTACAAACAACCTTGGTAAGGCTGATGGGCCGATAGCTATCCACATCAAGTGGGTTTTCGCTGGGTTTGAGCACCAAAACGATGGTGCTCTCCCGCCATTGCGATGGGAAGACGCCATCGCCCTAGATCCGGTTGAAGATGACGAGTAGATGGCGATTGTAGTCAGACGAGAGATGTTTAATCATCTGACTGTGGATCTGATCCGGCCCAGGAGCTGTGTCGGGGCAATGTGCAAGTGCGCTGAGGAGCTCCCACTCCGTAAACGAGGCATTATAGGGTTCACTGTGGCGTGTAGTGAACGAAAGGATTTTCCTTTCCATCCACCATTTGTGGGTGCAAAAGGCTGGGGGGTAGTTCTCCAACGCAGAGGCGCGAACATAGTGCTCAGCAAAGTGCTCGGCAATCACATTTGCGTCAGTATATAGCACACCATTGATGGTAACACCAGGGACACCTGTGGGGGTCTGGTACCCAAAAAGACGTCTGATCTTCATCCAGACTTGAGAAGGTGACGTATATCACCCAATGGTCAACACGTACCTCTCCCAACACTCCTGTTTCTGTCATTTAATAAGCTGTTGTACACGGGCACGGAGCCGCTTAAAGGCTATCAGATGCTCAAGGGAAAGGTGTCTCTTATGTTGCTGTAGAGCTCGCCGACACTCTGTCATTGCCCCAGCGACTTCCGGCGACCACCAAGGGACTGTCTTTCGCTGGGGGTACCCTAAAGAACGATGGATCGCATCTTCTGCCGCAGAAACGATTGTGGTAGTCACCTGCTCAACCATCACATCGATATTACCATGTGGGGCAGAGTCAACGGTGACAGCAGAGGTGAAAGTTTCCCAGTCGACCTTGTTTAAAGCCCATCTGGGCAGGTGTCCGTGGGCCTGATGCCGGGGCAGTGACAGGAAGATGGGGAAGTGGTCTCTACCACACAGGTCATCACATGCTCCCCAGTGGATAGATGGGAGAAGTCCTGGGCTGCAAATTGATAAATCAATGGCCGAGTAATTGCCTCGAGCCACAATGAAATGTGTGGCGGCCCCAGTATTTAAGAGGCAGAGGTCGAACTGAGGTAGTAAATTTTCGACATCTTTGCTTCAGCCAGTAAGCACAGTGACACCCCATAAGGGGTTATGGGCATTAAAATCTCCCAAAAGTAGGAAAGATTTAGGGAGTTGATCAATCAGTGCAGCTAATACATTCCGGGGTACTGCTTCATCTGGAGGAAGATATACATTGCAGAGAGTTATTTCCTGCAGTGTCTGTATTCTGACAGCCACAACTTGAAGGCGCACAGGTTCACTACAGACTGAGTTTAGGACATAAACGCAAACTCCACCTGACACTCGATTACAGTCGCTAAGGTTCCTGTAATATCCCTTATAGCCACAGAGGGCAGGGGTCAACATTGCCGGGAACCAGGTTTCCTGGAGGGCAATGCAGAAAGCAGGCGCAAAGCTTAACAGTTGTCGTAGCTCAGCCAGGCAGTGGAAAAAACTGATGCAATTCCAATGGAGGATAACATCATTGTAAGATTGGGAAGGCATGGATCATTCAATGAGGCAGTTTACACCTCAGGGTCACAGGCTGCCACCGACTTTTTGCCTGAGCAGTCCATGTCCATTGTGTCTTGAGGGTCCGGCGAGATCCAGGTCCTCAGCGAATGCCGGAATCTCCACCCCACCCTCAGACGCAGAGCTTGTAGGTAGCGGTGGTGTGGGTGCCACAGCAAGTTCCCTGTTCTTAGGGATCTTATTTTTCGATTTCTTGCACTGTTCCTTGGGTTTCTCTGGCTGGGAGGACTTCACTGAATCAGTCTCCGGGACAGAGCATGAGCATAAAGCCCTATGACCAGCTGCTTTTGAGCCCTATGACCAGCTGCTTTTGAGCTCTTCAGCCGCTTGCGGGTGACATCTTTCCCACTAGCAGGAACCTGGGAAGAGAGTGACCCAAGGGACCCCTTCCTAGTGAGAGGAGCCAAAGAAGCCTTACGCTGCTCTGGGTCTGAAGTGGGGACTGGAATCCCTGACGGTTGGGGGAGTGTTGCTCCTGAAGTAGGTGGTGTGGGTGCAACCAGGAAAGAAGTGCCCCCCACCATCAAGGGGGCAGGTGTAGTCTCCCTGAGAGGTGACAGGAATTCGAGAAACTGATTGGGTGAGAACTGTTCCCATAGCACGGTGTATGAGGAGGTCATAGCCACAGGATGTAGACGCTCAAATTTCCTCTTAGCTTCAGTGTAGGACAGTCGGTCCAGGGTCTTATATTCCAAGATTTTCCTCTTTCTCTGTAAAATCCTGCAGTCTGGCGAGCGAGGTGAATGATGCTCTCCGCAGTTGACACAGATGGGAGGCGGTGCACATGGAGTATTGGGATGCGATGGACACCCACAATCTCGACAGGTGGGGCTGGAAGTATAGCGGGAAGACATACAGCTGAACTTCCAGCACTTAGAGCACCGCATTGAGGGAGGGATATATGGCTTGACGTGGCAGTGGTAGACCATCACCTTGACCTTCTTGGGCAACGTGACCCCTTGAAAGCCAAGATGAAGGCACCGGTGGCAACCCGGTTATCTCTTGGAACCCGATGGACGCGCTGGACGAAATGAGCTCCTCATCGCTTTAAATTGGCGCACAGCTCATCGTCAGACAGCAAAAGAAGGTCCCTGTGGAATAAAATACTCTGGACTGTTCTTAAGCTCTTATGACGTGTGATGGTAACAGAAACATCCCCCAACTTGCCACAAGCGAGTAATATCCGTGACTGGGCAGAGGATGCTGTTTTTTCCAAAACTTGTCCAGAGTGCATTTTGGACAAGCCCTCCACCTCCCCAAACTTGTCCTCCAAATGCTCCACAAAAAACTGAGGCTTCATGGACATGAAAGATTGCCCATCAGCTCTCGTACATACGAGGTACCAGGACAAATAAGCTTCACTGCCATCCTTACCCTGGCGTCGCTCCCATGGGGTGGCCCAGGAGGGGAACAAGTTGGTGTCACATTTCTTAGCGTTAAAATTAGACTTTGCCCACTTAGAGACCACTGGCGGTGGACCACCAACAAGAGAAGACGTACTATGCTTCATGGTGTGTCATCCGCCTTGATGCCACCCACTCCAACCAGGGGCCCTCCCCACGGGCACCGCCAAGCCGCAGCAAAGGCCACATGGCAGGACGGCCATTGCTGGGACTCCCAATGCCCCAAGGTGATGGACATCTACTTCTTGGCATACGTGGGGAGTTAATGGCAGAGGCATCAGCAAAGAGATCCCTGTGTTGTCAGGGTGCTACAACCAACAGGGTACATGGTGGCCCCTCCACAACGGACTGGCTACCGTGCTGGATATGAGGTACAAAGAAGTCCACGGTCATTGCCGGCACAGAAAGTGACACTGCATAGTTCACGGTGGAAAATGCACCCAAGAGATTGAGAATGGGCGGGACTGCAATGTGACAATGAAAAAGTGGGCTAAAGGTCTCCACGCACGATGGACATGGTGAGCCATGTAAGGCGCCCTTCCCCAATTGCTCGCTCTTTCGGAAAATTTTGAAAAATGGAGGTCAAACCCTACAGGGGGCCATCACATAAAGGCCGAAATGTGTGAGACTATTTTAATCGCCTCTTACAACAGGCAGGAATAGGTTATTCTGCAAACAGAGATCCTGCGAAACTCAGCTCACTCTGTTCCTCCATGAGATACACAGTGCAGTGGACACTGGTGCTCAGGTTGATGCCGTGTTCCTTGATTTCAGTAAGGCATTTCACACTGTCCCTCATTGCCATTTAATGACAAAAATATGAGCTTGCATAGTATCGGAGCAGACGTGCAATTACATAAAGCAAAGGATGCAGTTGTCTATACCAAAGTAGCAATGCCAGAAGATAGTAAGAATCTGCAGAGTGACCTGCACAAATTTGATGAATGGTGCAGACTCTGGCAGTTGACCGTGAATGTAATTAAATGTTAACACATTGCGCAAACATAGGAAAAGAAATCCACTAATGTACAGCTACACTACTGATGACAAACAACTGCAGACAGTTTCTGCCCTAAAATATCTAGGTATAACTATCCAGAGCAACCATAAATGGAATGAGCTCCCAGTTGGTGCACATCGACAGCGCAGAAAGATACGAATATGGCTTCTTTTCTGTGTTTACTTCGTAGATTCTTACTTAAATTGCGTGAATTTCATATAGGAGGTGTAATTTTGAGTCAGGAATTCACTACACTCAGCTGGCGGCTACACGGGTAGAGGAGGCTGTGTGGCATTGACTGGGCAGTTTTTTAGGTTAGAAGGACTCGGGAAAGTACGAGGTGGGCTCCAATCTCAAAGGGTGCGTGGCAAATACAGGACGTGCTTGGATCAAGGAACAGTCGGAACTGTATTTGTAAATTGTTGTAGTTGTGCTGGGAAAGTCCCTGAGCTTCAAGCGCTAATAGAAAGCACAGAAGCTGGAATCGTTATAGGTACAGAAAGCTGGCTAAAGCCTGAAATAAGTTCTGCAGAAATTTTTACGAAGTCTCAGAGGGTGTTCAGAAAAGATAGATTAGGCAGAATTGGTGGTGGAGTGTTTGTGTCTGTCAGTAGTGGTTTATCTTGTAGTGAAGTCGAAGTAGATACTCCGTGCGAATGGGTATGGGTGGAGGTTATACTTAACAGCTGAACTAAGTTAATAATTGGCTCCTTCTACCGACCCCCAGACTCCAATGATATAGTTGCTGAACAGTTCAGAGAAACTTTGAGTCTCGTAACAAATAAATACCCCACTCATATGGTTATAGTTGGTGGGGACTTCAACATTCCCTCGATATGTTGGCAAGAATACTTGTTCAAAACTGGTGGTAGGCAGAAAATATCTTCCGTGATTGTCCTAAATATTTTCTCCGAAAATTATTTCGAGCAGTTAGTCCATGAACCCACGCGAATTGTAAATGGTTGCGAAAACACACTTGACCTCTTAGCCACAAACAATCCAGAGCTAATAGAGCATCATGACTGATACAGGGATTAGTGATCACAAGGTCGTTGTAGCTAGGCTCAATACCGTTTCTTCCAAATCCATCAGAAACAAATGCAAAATAATTTTATTTAAAAAAGCGGATAAAGTGTCACTAGAAGCGTTCCTAAGAGACAATCTCCATTCCTTCCGAACTGACTATGCAAATGTAGATGAGATGTGGCTCAAATTCAAAGATATAGTAGCAACAGCAATTGAGAGATTCATACCTCATAAATTGTTAAGAGATGGAACTGATCCCCCCTGGTACACAAAGCAGGTCCGAACGCTGTTGCAGAGGCAAAGGAAAAAGTATGTGAAGTTCAGAAGAACGCGAAATCCCGAAGATTGGCTAAAATCTACAGACACGCGAAATTTGGCACGGACTTCAATGTGAGATGCCTTTAATACGTTCCACAACGAAACATTGTCTCGACATTTGGTAGAAAATTCGAAGAAATTTTCGTTGTATGTGAAGTACATAAGCGGCAAGACGCAGTCAATACCTTCGCTGCGCAGTGCCGATGGTACTGTTACCGACGACTGTGCCGCTAAAGCGGAGTTATTGAATGCAGTTTTCCGAAATTCCTTCACCAGGGAAGACGAATGGAATATTCCAGAATTTGAAACACGAACAGCTGCTAACATGAGTTTCTTAGAAGTAGATACCTTAGGGGTTGCGAAGCAACTCAAATCGCTTGCTACGGGCAAGTCTTCAGGTCCAGATTGTATACCGATTAGGTTCCTTTCAGATTACGCTGATACAATAGCTCCCTACTTAGCAATCATATACAACCGCTCGCTCACCGATAGATCTGTACCTACAGATTGGAAAATTACGCAGGTTTAAGAAGGGTCTTAGGAGTAATCCATCGAACTACAGACCTATATCATTGACGGCGGTTTGCAGTAGGGTTTTGGAGCATATGCTGTATTCAAACATTATGAATCGCCTCGAAGGGAACGATCTATTGATACGTAATCAGCACGGTTTCAGAAAACATTGTTCTTGTGAAACGCAGCTAGCTCTTTATTCGCACGAAGTAATGGCCGCTATCGACAGGGGATCTCAAGTTGATTCCGTATTTCTAGATTTCCGGAAAGCTTTTGACACCGTTCCACACAAGCAACTTCTAATCAAGCTGCGGGCCTATGGGGTATCGTCTCAGTTGTGGGACTGGATTCGTGATTTCCTGTCAGGAAGGTTGCAGTTCGTAGTAATAGACGGCAAATCATCAAGTAAAACTGAAGTGATATCAGGTGTTCCTCAGGGAAGCGTCCTGGGGCCTCTGCTGTTCCTGATCTATATAAATGACCTGGGTGACAATCTGAGCAGTTCTCTTAGGTTGTTCGCAGATGATGCAGTAATTTACCGTCTAGTAAGGTCATCCGAAGACCAGTATCAGTTGCAAAGCGATTTAGAAAGATTCCTGTATGGTGTGGCAGGTGGCAGTTGACGCTAAATAACGAAAAGTGTGAGGTGATCCATATGAGTTCCAAAAGAAATCCGTTGGAATTCGATTACTCGATAAATAGTACAATTCTCAAGGCTGTCAATTCAACTATGTACCTGGGTGTTAAAATTACGAACAACTTCAGTTGGAAAGACCACATAGATAATATTGTGGGGAAGGCGAGCCAAAGGTTGCATTTCATTGGCAGGACACTTCAAAGATGCAACAAGTCCACTAAAGAGACAGCTTACACTACACTTGTTCGTCCTCTGTTAGAATATTGCTGTGCGGTGTGGGATCCTTACCAGGTGGGATTGACGGAGGACATCGAAAGGGTGCAAAAAAGGGCAGCTCGTTTTGTATTATCATGTAATAGGGGACAGAGTGTGGCAGATACGATATGCGAGTTGGGATGGAAGTCATTAAAGCAAAGACGTTTTTCGTCGCAGCGAGATCTACTTACGAAATTTCAGTCACCAACTTTCTCTTCCGAATGCAAAAATATTTTGTTGAGCCCAACCTACATAGGTAGGAATGATCATCAAAATAAAATAAGAGAAATCAGATCTCGAACAGAAAGGTTTAGGTGTTCGTTTTTCCCGCAAGGTGTTCGGGAGTGGAATGGTAGAGAGATAGTATGATTGTGGTTCGATGAACCCTATGCCAAGCACTTAAATGTGAATTGCAGAGTAATCATGTAGATGTAGATGTAGATGTAGAATGACCATATCAAACAGATAGTGGGAAAAGCAGACACCAGACTCAGATCCATCAGAAGAATCTTAAGGCAATGTAACTCATCCATGAAAGAAGTGCCCTATAAGGCACTTGTTTGCCTCATGCTTGAGTATTGTTCATCTATCTAGGATCTTTATCAGGTACGGCTGATAGAGGAGATAGAGAAGATTTAACGAAGAGAGGCGCATTTTGTCACGGGATCGTTTAGCTGGCGAGAGAGCTTTACGGATATGCTAAACAAACTCCACTGGCAGACATTACAAGAGAGGCGTTGTGCATCGCAGAGAGAGTTACTATTAAAATTTCGGGACAGCACTTTTCCGGAGGAGTCAGACAACACATTACTTACCCACCACATACACCTCGCGTATTGCCCACGAGGGAAAAAAAAAAAAAAGAAAAATCGAGAAATTAGAGCCAATACAGACGCTTACCGTCAATCATTCTTCCCACGCACTACTCATGAGGGGAACAGGGTTGGAGGGATCAGATAGTGGCACTGAAAGTACCCTCTGCCACACACTATTAGGTGGCTTGCAGAGTCTGATGTAGATGAACAATTGCTCTCCTTACTCATGATTCACAGTCAGTTAGGGTAAATATCATAGTGCCCTAAGGTATCGAAACTCCTAAGCGGAAATCAGTTAGATCAATTAATGATTTCAGGACAATTTTTTTTTTAAGATCAGTTTACAAGAGACAACCTGGGATGAAATTTATAATGTACCAAATACTACTATCAAATTTGCTCTATTCCATGGTAAAGTCATACCGTTACTTGAAAATAGCTTTCCGCATAAGCTAATCCGAAAGAATGCTTAAACAGCCACATAAAAAACCATGGATAACCAGAGGATTAAAGTATCCAGTGAAACAAAAAGGGACATAGATCTTTTGGCAAGAAAAAGCAGGGATCCTGCAGTAGTAGCACCCTGCAAAAACTACTCAGAAACTAAGAAAGGTTATTTAAAAAGTCAAGGAAAAATACACATCATCTCTAAAACCAGTAATTCCGACAACAGACTAGGCTATATGAAATGTAGTGAAACAAGAGACAGGTCAACCAGCCACAGAACATGACATCATCACTATTGAACTGAATGGATGGGCTATAAATGATGAGTCACAAGTAGCAAACGTATTTAATAATCATTTCTTAAATATAGTAGGAAGCATATTGACAAACAGCTCATGAGAAGAATCGCAGCAGCATGTAGAAAAGGTAACTCTCATAAAATCCAAGCATATGAATGTATCACCAACTTCCCATTTTGAAACTAGGAAAATAATTTATTCTTTCAAAAATAAAAGCTAATCTGGTTTTCATGGTGTTTCAAACATAGTATTAAAGATTTGTTCCCATAAAATAAGCCTGGTCTTATCTGGAATGTGGAATGCATCATTAACAAATGGTTCAAATGGCTCTGAGCACTATGGGACTTAACAGCTGTGGTCATCAGTCCCCTAGAACTTAGAACTACTTAAACTTAACTAACCTAAGGACATCACACACATCCATGCCCGAGGCAGGATTCGAACCTGCGACCGTAGCAGTCGCGCGGTTCCGGACTGCGCGCCTAGAACCGCGAGACCACCACGGCCGGCCATCATTAACACAAGGCATTTTTGCACAGGAACTGAAATATGCCATTGTTAAACCGCTCTTTAAGAAAAATGATAAGACAGATGTCAATAACCAACAATCTATTTTATTGCTGAAATTGTTTTCCAAAATTTTTGAGCAGGTGCTGTGTTCAAGAATAGTATCTCACCTTAGCAATAATAATATCTTCCGCAAGTCACAGTGTGGGTTTCAGGAGAGCTGTTCTACTCAGATAAATAATAAAACAGCACCAGTTAGTATCTTCTGTGAACCATCTAAGGCATTTGATTGTGTGAATCACAGTACTCTCCTAGATAAAGTGATGTTTTGTGGGATTGATGGTACAGCCAAACCAACTAACAATGTCACATATAACCAAAAGAATACAGAAAGTTATAGAAGTAATTCAACCATATAGTTTGGAAACATTATTCTGACTGGGGAGAAATCACAAATGGGGTTCCCAAGCCTCAGTCTTTGGTCCACTATTGTTCACCATATATCTAACATACAACAAAGCATAATTAGTTCTATCTAATATACAACAAAGCATAATTAGTTCTTTTTACTGATGACACTGATGAGTGTACGGAGTGTAGGCATGTATGGAAGTGAAACATGGACGATAAATAGTTTGGACAAGAGGAGAATAGAAGCTTTCGAAATGTGGTGCTACAGAAGAAGCTGAAGATTAGATGGGTAGATCACATAACTAATGAGGAGGTATTTAATAGAATTGGGGAGAAGAGGAGTTTGTGGCACAACTTGACAAGAAGAAGGCACCAGTTGGTAGGACATGTTCTGAGGCATCAAGGGATCACAAATTTAGCATTGGAGGGCAGTGTGGAGGGTAAAAATCGTAGAGGGAGACCAAGAGATGAATACACTAAGTAGATTCAGAAGGATGTAGGTTGCAGTAAGTACTTGGAGATGAAGAAGCTTGCACAGGATGGAGTAGCATGGAGAGCTGCATCAAACCAGTCTCAAGACTGAAGACGACGACAACAACAACAACAACTGATGACACTATTATTGTAATCAATCCAAGCATACATATGGAAACAGAAGAAATGGTAAACAATTTTCTTGTAAGTATCATGGACTAGCTTTCTGAGAATGGTCTCACCATCAATTTTAAAAGACACCACAGATTCAGTCCTGTACATCCAGAGGTACTGCACCAATGATATGAGTAACACATAGTGAGGAAATACTGAACAGGGTGGAAGGTCCAAATTCTTAGGTGTCCATGCCGATGAGAATTTAAATTGGAAAAATCACATTTTGGAACTCCTAAAAAGAACTTAGTTCAGCCATATTTTCACTTAGAATCATTGCAAATCTTGGGGGAGACAAAGTCATAAGTTTTCATATTTTCATTCTGTAATGTCATATGAAATAATGTTCTCGGGTAGCTCATCTTCACTGAGCGAAAATGATTGTAAGAATAATATGTGGTGCTCACCAATGACCATCTTGTAGACATCTGTTTAAGGAGTTGGGCATTCTGACTACTGCTTGAGGTACATTTCTTCCATCAAAATGTTTGTTGTAAATAAACCACTACAGTTAAAAAGGAACAGTGATGTACATAATAGCAATAAGAGAAGGAAAAATGACACTCACTACTCCATATTAAGATTGTCTTCAACACAAAAAGGAGTGCAAAATGCTGCAACAAAATTTTGGTAAAAATCTAGAACAGGGTCATAGTGTATTTACATGTTTTGTGCTGGAGTGCTGTCAGTGCTTGTTGCGAGGTATGATGGGAACAAAAGAAGGTGTGTCAGCTGTTTGTGTTACACAGCCAACAAGAGAGCAACAGGCAGAGAATGACTTTAAATGCGAACATTTTTTAGGTTAGGCTTTACTGTGAGTGTTACTGACATTAAATGAAATAACAAGTTTACTGTTACCAGTCACCGTTTTATTTTTTCCACGACGCGTTTCGAAGGTTTAAACCTCCACCATCGGGTGGATTTACATTAGTTAGTATTACATATGTGTGTATGTTGTGTTACGACATTTGGAGGAACATGTGGCACTGCCTAGTGGAGAAACAAGACACGATTTCAGAATATGGTTTTGGATAACTATTTGACAAAAAATTAAACTGATATTTAATGGTAAACTTTAATAAGTAAACTAGAGTACCTCCAGTGGTCACAGGTTCCTTTTTCTGTCGTAACACTTCACATGTATACTGCCACATTCTTTGCACTTTGCGATTATGTCTTCTCTTCTGCTGTACGAACCTTGCACCCAGCTGATTCCAGACGCCATATTTGTTTACAAATGTGGCAGTATACATGTGAAGTGTTACGACAGAAAAAGGAACCTGTGACCACTGGAGGTACTCTAGTTTACTTATTAAAGTTTACCATTAAATATCAGTTTAATTTTTTGTCAAATAGTTATGCAAAACCATATTCTGAAATAGTGTCTTGTTTCTCCACTAGGCAGTGCCACAAGTTCCTCCAAATGTCGTAACACAACACACACACATATGTAATACTAACTAATGTAAATCCACCCGATGATGGAGGTTTAAACCTTCGAAACGCGTCATGGAAAAAATAAAACGGTGACTGGTAACAGTAAACTTGTTGTTTCATTTAATGTCAGTAACAGTCACGGTAAAGCCTAACCTAAAAATGTTCGCATTTAAAGTTAATCTGCCCAGTCAGCCAATCAAGGCTATTTTTGAGTACAAGAACAGCGCAGAAAAGGTCGCAATGACGACACAACACATATACTTCAATAGGAATTGTCTCAAGAATAACGTCATCCCAAATTATGTCAAGATTGACATCAAAACAAACGCAACAACTGCAAAGAAAACACTGGAGATCGCACGAAAACTCTGTGTGAAAAATGAACTGAAAGAACTTTATATTAGAAAACAAAAGTTCAACACACAGCTTTATAATGCAGAATTACAATTGGGAAAATTGCTTCATAGATTAGAATATGATTCCATAACCAAAAAAGTCAAAGAGTACACCGAGTTCATCGTACAGAAAACGAAAGCTACACAGAAGAAAAAACTGGCCAATCTTATAAAGCAACAATTACCTTTCAAACCGAACCAAAACAGCCAAAAGAAGCACACATTCTACACACCTTTCCTCAACAACACGAACATAATATTCACTGCAGAAGAAGAGGCACTACTCTGCAAAGGCTTAAAACACAATGTTCAAGCTCCGCTGGACCAAAAGAACCAAGAGAAGCTCATCACTTGTGTCACACAGATCTCGACCATCGCCTTTAAGAAACAAACCGACAGAATATCAGCCTGCCACAAAATTAACGAAATAATTGAAAAGGAAATTGCAAAACCATTCCCAGCATACAAGAAAAGAGAAGAAGCCCTTACACGTACCATTAAGACTAAATTAAACATGAAAAATGCAATAATTGTAAAAGCTGACAAGGGCAACACAACTGTTGTAATGGACAGAACAACATACATAGAAAAAACTTTAGACTTCTTCCAAACCAGCAACATAACTGAAATACATAAAGATCCAACAGCCAGAATACAAAAGGAGATTAAACACATTTCAAACAACATTAACTTTCTACTCACCATCCAAGAAGCAAGAAACATTGTAACAATGAGCCCACAAGCACCTTGTCTTAGGTCACAACCTAAGATACACAAAGATGGGACCCCCATCAGACCCATAGTGAACTGTAGGAACAGCCCAACATTCAAGCTCAATAAAATACTCTTCAGAATTCTCAAACAAGCACACACATTCAATAATGAGAGAACACTTAAAAACACAACAGAATTCACACAATATGTCAAAAACACACAAGTACCTGATGGAGCCACACTTGCCTCATTCAACATACAAAACCTTTATTCATCTGTGCCAATAGATCCCACACTACAAATAATTAATGCCAACCTACATAAACACAAAAAAAACCCTTCAACTCACATTAAAGAACTAATGGACCTGCTTGAATTCACACTTTCACACAGCTATTTTAAATTTGACAATAAAATCTACAAACAAACAGATGGTCTGGCAATGGGCTCAAATCTTTCCGGATTGTTAGCAGAAATATTTATAAGTAACCTAGAAGACAAAATCTTGAATTCCAATCACCACTTCCTCAAAAATATCATCTACTACTACAGGTATGTAGACGATATCATGATTTTAATCAAAGGCACTAAAGATGACATCAGTGAGTTGAATCAGTTTTTCAACAACTCCCACGAAAGCATAAAATTCACAGTTGAACACCAAAAAGATGACAGTATAAATTTCCTAGACCTTACCATTACAATAAAGAATAACAGACATCAGTTTGAAATTTATCGGAAGCCTACCACAACACATACTACAATCCACAACTCCTCTTGCCACCCCGCAGCACACAAAATGGCAGCATACCGGTACATGATTAATAGAGCTATCCAACTACCACTCTCAGAAGATAAACGTGATCAAGAAATTGAAATAATATAACAAACAGCTATTGAAAATGGCTATAACAACTCCATAATAGACACTCTAAAACACTCAATAATGGCAAAGCAATCACAACACAAAAAACAAAAAGGAAAATAATGTCTTGCATACAATCCCCTTTCTGGGTAACATTTCATACCAGATTGCTAATGTCTTCAAACGGAAAGGCATAAGCATATCCTTTACAACAGACAACAAGATTGGACAGAAGTTACCCCACAACATCGGCACACGAAACCCACTTCATCACATAGGTGTGTGCAAAATTAAATGTTTGGACTGTGACTGCTTCTACATAGGCCAGACAGGCAGATCATTTGAGATTAGGTTCAAGGAACACATGGCAGCACTAAAAAACAAAAAATACCATACATCAGCAATAGCTACCCACCTACATGAAACAAAACACCATGTTAACAACACAAGTATTAGCATCCTACACATCCAACCAAAAGGCAGAAAACTAGACATCCTTGAAACACTCCAAATATACAAACACCAAATGAAGCAACCAGAATCCATCTTAAATGACAAAAATGACAATATTTACAATAGTATCATCTCCGTTTTCAGCAACTGCCTACACTCTTAAAATACACACACACACACACACACACACACACACACACACACACACACACACACACACCCTAATATTTACCATAAATATTGACAGCCGCCAAGAGTACAAGAGATTGACCTCATTCACAGATAATTCATCACACCAACAGCTTGTACCCCTGTCAGCTTAAAACTGTATGTACATCAACTACTGGCACAAATGTATACCTATTTGCATATTTTATAACATTAACCAGTGTATTACCCCAACCTTTAGGCAGCTAATATATGCAACATGTAATCTTAAGACTTCTTGCCATGTAAATGTTTGCTCTCATATAATCACTCCTTCCCCCCCCCCCCCCCCCCCTCTCTCTCTCTCTCTCTCTCTCTCTCTCTCTCTCTCTCTCTCTCTCTCCCCCCCCTCTCTCTCTCTTCAAAGAGTGTCATCTATGTATGACTTTACTGCTGTAGCCAATATGATCATTGTAATTCAAGCCTGTAACATTTCCCCTAATTGTTATTAGCAAGTATGAAGTTTAAGCCATTTTAACATTTCACCTGATTGCATAAACGAGTACGAATGTTTAGCTGTTTTAACCTTTCAAAATTTGATTTATATACCACCTGAAGTACACACGCATATATTTGACACCTCCAAATGGTTTAAACGATTATTCTGTAATAATGTTGTTACAATGTATATTCTTTGCACTTTGCGATTATGTCTTCTCTTCTGCTGTACGAACCTTGCATCCAGCTGATTCCAGACGCCATATTTGTTTACAAATGTGGCAGTATACATGTGAAGTGTTACAACAGAAAAAGGAACCTGTGACCACTGGAGGTACTCTAGTTTACTTATTAAAGTTTACCATTAATTTTTTGTCAAATAGTTATCCAAAACCATATTCTGAAATAGTGTCTTGTTTCTCCACTAGGCAGTGCCACAAGTTCCTCCAAATGTCGTAGCACAACATACACACATTTGTAATACTAACTAACGTAAATCCACCCGATGATGGAGGTTTAAACCTTCGAAATGCGTCGTGGAAAAAATAAAACGGTGACTGGTAACAGTAAACTTGTTTCATTTAAAGGCAGAGAATGTATTTTGAAACAATACATTCCAAAGAAAGGGTGAAATATTGCTGTAAACAAGAATTATAAATTTAACTGCTCCTTGTTTGAATCACAGCTGTTTAAACTCTGTAGTATCCACAAACCAATGGCAGCATTGCACCCCACAATACATTCGAAAAAGCAGTGAAATGTTTCTCTGCTCTGTGTTGCTACACACTAAATCTTCACAAGCACAGTGAGTAAGTGGACCAACGATCTTTATATAAATCATGGGAGAAGGTATGTGTATCATTGTTTATTAATATATCGAACGTGTGACTATTACTGATAAACACTGATCCACCTACCTTCTCCCATGATTTAATTAAAAAAAACCCTGCTCAGTGTGCTTCCACAGATCAACTGCATAGTCATTTCACCAACACATCTGATACATTTTCGTACCTCTGTAATTAATCCATGAGACATGCACTGACGGTTGGTGCTGCCCTGCAGAATTCATCACTTAAACCAGTCGACTTTATAGCACACACACTGCCATAATCATAAAATATTTCTCTTGAAACTAACAACTACACTGAAAAACAGCAAACAAGACAATGACTTCAATTTCCCCCTACATACACAATGCCTCTCTTCATGCCTCCCATCAGTTATGTCGAAGTATCATCCCATTATCTATACAAATCAATAGCTATGCAAACAGACGCATTGCCAACCTATGAGCGGTAGATTAAGCACCATCATGAGTGATGCTGGACCTGATTTACTTTGGCCAAAATTTTTGATCCCTTGCCCAGTGATATAAAATATCTGGCAGACAGCAAGGTAACAGATATTCCTTCCATTCTCCATTTGTGTGGCCCATAGTGTCCATTGTTGCTTTAAAATTCTTGAGGGTATTTTGTTCTGTTGTTGCAGCTACAAAAATGTGTGATTTTTTGCACCAGGCGTATTTTGCTTTATTGAGGTAAAGCATCATCAGTGGTCTGTCATTAAGTCATTTACATTTCAATTTGCTTTTAGAGCTATTCTCTGGAGGAATTTCTATTACTGTAATGTGTGGAAGGTGGTGGGTCGGAATGTAAGTTTTAATTCATAATGAATCATTTTGCACTTTCCCCAAGGACTCCACTTCTCCAAATTTGTCTTCAGTTTAAAATAAATAAATAAATAAAAAGGGGGGGGGGTGGGCTCATTGCAGTAAAAGTATCCCTATCACTCCAAGTACAGACCCTATTTTGCTCCCATTGTCTGGCTTCACCTTCTTCCCATGGTATAGCATGAAAGGAAATGCTGTGGAGTATCTGAAGAGACTGCAGGGGCTTTGTGGCTACCAGCAGAAGAAACTTTAATTTGCTACATTTGTGAACCTTTCACAATGGTACCACCCACTCCAAACGGTGGTTTCCCTACTAGTGCCACCCGGCCACAGCAATGGTTACCTGGCCAGTAAACTGTTGCCTGGACTCCCTGTGCTTGAGGCACATTCTCGTGGCTTGCGTGTCAAGTTTCCAAATGGTTCAAACGGCTCTAATCACTATGGGACGTAACATCTGAGGTCAACGGTCCCCTAGACTTAGAACTACTTAAACCTAACTAACCTAAGAACATTACACACATCCATGCCCGAGGCAAGATTCGAACCTGCGACCGTAGCAGCCGCGTGGTTCCAGATTGAAGCGCTTGGAAACGCTTGGCCACCGCGAGTTTCCAACTCAGGCACCAACAGTGTGATCCCTGTGTGGTAGGAGGCTGCCACAGTGCAGGTACTTGACTTACCTGGGTATTCTGTTTTGAGATGTGTGTTTATGTGTGTGTGTGTGGGGGGGGGGGGGGGCGCAACCTTGATTATTGCTAATTACCTTTTTTGTATTTGTTGTGAGATTGTAGCTTGTTTTTAAGAGGGAATTTTCTGCGAAATGAAGGTTTTATAATTTATGTTCAATTAGTTTCATATTATTTTGAGGTTATTTATTGGCATATACTGGTGGGTATTCTGGAGTGTGGTCCAGTGTTTTTAGATTGTGGGGCTGAGTGTTTTATAAACATTTTTCAAACTGGGCTGTGCAGTTGAAGTGAAAGTTGGGGCGCTGGTTTATATGGCTTTGTGGGGGTGTCTGGTATTGTTAGAGATATATAGATCAAGTGATTCACTTTAGCTATTTAGGTTAACTAAGTATTCAATTCCAATGGTGTATTTTTCATATGTTTTCTTCAGTTGACTACAGGGCAATTTGTGTGCATTATATTTGTTTTTGAATGATGACTTTATTCTTATTGTAATCATATTTAGTTTGTCCCCACCTAAATCTCCCACTTCCAGCAGCTGCCCGTTAGTTTAATTTTATTGCTGGTGTGAAATATTTGGTATATTACTTTTGTTTGTTTGCAGGTTAAATGAGTGATTTTGTGGTCACCTTATTGAATATTGCACGAAACACAGGTCACAGCCACATTTATAATGCCACAGGTCAAAGCACACAGGTGGGATTGGGCTATTCGGTAATCCCCAGTTCTGCTTCTGAAATGGGGAAGTACAACATTATGTCTTACGGAGTTCACAATGGTAGTACTTGCAGGTACTGACAAGAATGTGTGATAGACATATGCTAGACTTGTCCAGGCCTTTTGACACCATACAATACTATGAATCAAGCAAAAAGCACTTAGTGTAATAGAAATAGCAAACAAGTGGTTCCAAAAATTGCCTGGAAAATATGCAAAAGGTAGTGGCAGTTCATACATCTGCTGATGATAAACTTCTGGTAAAACAATTGTCAGACAAGAAACATATAAACATAGGTGGTCCTCAGGGAAGAGTACTGCATCCAATTCTGTTCTAAATACATACAAACAGCTTTCCTGACTATAGAAGACATGAGGAAAAAATTCCTTTGACGATGACAGTAACATCACAGTCGCTGATAACACAAAAACTTCTATCAGAGAAATAAAACAAAACCCTCAAGGATGTTTATAATTGGGCAAAATGTAATACATTAAAAATTAACATAAAAAGGAAACATTTTAGTGTGAAGAAGGAAACCAACTCTGTTGCCAAAAAGAATACCATCAGCATGTTATGCTCTTAGGATCCTATCATCAGTTTGTAAAAGTCAATGTCTTGTGATAATGTACCATTCCTACACACACTCAGTTCTTAGCTATGAGATTCTTTTTAGGGGATCAGAGGCAGAAACCATGAATATAATTTTTAAACTGCAAAAAAGGGCCACAAGAATAATTAAAAACTGTGGTCAAGCTAATCAAAAACAACTGAAAGGAAACATCTGCAAATAAAACTGTATAATAATTGTAAAGTGAGATGGAAAAGATTATTGAAATACATTTGTTTAATAAAGCAGCTAAACCATTCTTCACAAATAATGCATTCAACGCAATTAATGATGATTTAGAGGACTGGAGGGTAGTAATTAAAATGAAGGGAGTAACTACAAGACACAGTCACATTCCAATAAATGATCATAATGTAATACTTTGAAAAAGATGTCTTATGTTAAAATGTATAGTGCATGATAATAACGTCATTCTCCTGAGTTCAATATCGGCTGAAATTTACAATGGGGCGCCCCATGCCCAGGTGTTGGCAACTCCTACGAGTGTATGACTATGAGAGAATGTGTTATTACTTTTGACAAAAAAAACTGATCACTTATTTTCACCCATCAATCTCTCTCTAAAAATCATACAAACACTGACTCACAATACAACTGTACTGCTGTCTTCAATTTCCCAGACAGCAGTTAGTAAAAGTTTTACATCATCCTATCCATCATTGGGAGATGCATACTCAGTTTTCATGTGGACTTAGGAGAGGAAATCTAGACATGTATGGGGCATAATTTTCTGAACATACTGGAGTCAGTGCCAGCGGCATAGCAGCATGTTCATGGCCCAGAGTCACCAGCAGGTGTCCTTAGTGTGTCCAACAACGAAGACCAAAACCATATTTTTTAAGTTACCTGAAGCAAACTGTGTGTAAATCAATTGTTTAGACACTACCTTAATAGTCGGGAAGATGGAGTGTTTGCTCTGTCCAATCACCCTATTTAGGTTTTCCTAAATCTTTTCAGGCAATACCAAGATGGTTCCGTCATCAAGCCACGGCCAACAGCCCATCCCATCCTCGTAGGGGCACACTTATGCATTCTGTATGTAAGCTACCTATAATTTGCATTAGACTATATATTTTTCACTACTATGAAAAAAATACTGCATCACTGTGATAAATCCATGGATGAATAAACAGATCGATAATTATTTGGGGGGGGGGGGGAGGGGGGAAGGGTAATCACGCTCAAACCTAACTTGACCACTGAGCCACCAAATGAGAATTAATGAACCCTATAGACTACACAGTTATATAGCAGGAAATGAATATACACAGAGTGTTGATAATTTCTCCAGTTAACAGATACGTTACACGTCTCTGGTAACTAAAACCTCTAGACATACAACAAAACGTCTAGAAACGTAACAAAATATGAATCGCTACCACTCCGATACGGTCTGTAATTAAAGCTTTCGACGGCAATAATATAAAATATGCGCAAATCGTTATACCCTAGTATGTAATTCTGCAAACATAAGAACATTTAATCAAACTGTAAAAGTTTTTTTTTAAAAAAGTCATAATTACTTGTTATCCGACATTTTACTGCTGGAACATCACACACTGGAACCAACGTTTACACAATGTCTTCGTTAACTAATAAGACGATATTTCATTTCATGAGCCACATAGCTCTTGTGTAATGTCTATAACGACCTCAGACAGTCTCTTATAGTCACAAAGAACAGGAAGTCGTTTTACTTCGACACTGTAACGAACAGTGAATATTTGAACGCCTAGTTTACTTGAACAACACAATTCGCTTCGCGCAGATTGTTTATTTACGGACAACAGTGCCGTCAGATTCACTTCAACATGGCCAAATTTAATGCTTCACTCTCTTCCACCGAAACTATTTGGAAGATACTCAACAAAGTCTTTGTATGCAAAGGTCATCATGAGACATACCTTAAAGATATTCAGTAGTATAAATCACACAACATTAACCAAAAGCATTTGCTATATAGTCACCTAATTTGATTTCTTGCAGTGTCTGAACTGCGAATGAGTGAAAATATTTCATTTATGTCTTGTTTGTAGACTTAATATAAAAATACGAAGGTAGCGTCTATGGTGTATGCCATAGATGATCCTCTAGGAGAGAGGTATAGTGAAGAGAGACATCTGTTTGTGTTGTTTGACTAAAGCATGGTCGAAGTGCATGTTTACAATTAACGAAGTGGAGAGCGTATGTTGAATAACAACATTTCTGCAAAATGAGTTTGGGTAAACAAAAAGTTGAACATTTAGTCGCTGACACTAACACTTTCATAAAAAATTCATCTCTGCAAGTAAGCACATTTTAAATTTAATGTCGTAAGACAGCTGCTGACAATTTTTATTGATTTGGCAGCAATATTTTAAAAGTATTTTCAATGTGCATTAACGTTGCGTTACGCAGTCTGCCCTGCAGATTTTAAAGTACGTTAAAGATTTTGATAATGATTCTCTTCTTCACCCAGGACGTAGCTACCAACGTATATACTGTACAGGACGTACTTGATGAAATTACAAATAAACGCCAACTGCGAAACTTGGTAGTGTTGCCCTATAATGTGGTTGTGAAGGACGTTTTCACTGAAAATGTTAAGTTTGGTAAGTACAGTGTAGCACTCTAATTATCATTAATTAACCCAGGAATTATATTGTACTCCGGAAATACGGAAGCGTCTGATTCCACCCGTCTGCTTTGACCCATGACGTCACAAATATGGCGGAGCTATATAGGTCAAGGGAAGTGTCCGATTCCAGAGGATATTGTGTTTAGTGGAATTTAGGGAGTTTTGTGTTGTCGGTTTTTTTTTTCATCGTTTTGTGTGGTTTGGTACGCTGGTCTTTGTCGAAATTTGTTTATATTTATTTTGTCCCCCAGCCAAAAACCCTCTTGTTTCCCACGCTTGCCCCCATTAGTTTCATTAGGTCTTTTTGTGGAACGTGTGTGTTGGTTTTTCAATGTATTTTCGTATTATGGTCATGTTTACGTAATGACGTCATAGGGGCCATATTGGAGTCGTAGTGTATGGTCGTTTCCGCCATATTTGTGACGTCATGGGTCAAAGAATACGGGTGGAATCGGACACTTCTGAAGAACAGTGTCCGGTTATTTGGTTTTTGCATAGTGAAGGTGTGAAACCTATTGAAATTCATCGACGAATGAAGGTTCAGTACGGTGATACATGTTTGTCACAGCAGCAAGTCTATGAATGGAGTAGGACGTTCGCAAATGATGTGACTTTAATTGGACATGCTCCTCGTCCAGGTCAGGCACAACGAGTTGTGACTCCACAGAACATTGCAGCAGTTGAAGCCATAGTGAATGAAAACTGCCGAGTAGCACTGAATGACATTGCAGCAGTTTTACAGATTAGTCATGGGTCAGCACACCACATTGTGCATGATGTGCTCCAGTTTCATAAATTGTCTGCAAGATGGGTGCCACGGCAGCAGACTCCTGAAATGAGAGAACAACGTGTTGATGCTTGTGAAGAACTGCTTCGGTGCTTTGAGCGTGAAGGGGATGGCTTCCTTGCAAGAATCTTTACTGGGGACAAAACCTGGGTTCACTTCCACCAACCGGAAATGAGAGAGCGAGCAAGGAATCGTGCCATTCCTCATCACCAAAACAAAAGAAATTTCGAACAGAACCATCAGCAGGGAAGGTTGTGCTGACTCTCTTTTGGGACAAAAAAGGCGTCATTTTGGAGCATTACATGCCTAGAGAGACCACTGTCACCAGTACATCATACACAGGTCTCCTAAAAAATTCATCTGCGGCCTGCAATCAAATCAAAGCGACATGGATTGCTGTCAGCAGGTGTCCTTTTGCAACATGACAATGCAAGCCTCTACACTGCCCGTACAAAAGTTGCAACAATCACAGACCTGCATTTTGAGTGTCTTCCTCATCCACCATACTCACCAGACCTTGCCACAAGTGATTTCCGTATGTTTGGACCACTCAAAGACGCAATGGAAGGAAAGAAGTTCCATTCTAATGAAGAAGATGCTACGCGGTGCATGAGTGGTTGCGCGAACTACCAAAAGAATTTTTTTCTAAAGGAATTTATGCACTTTCTAAGCACTGGAGGACATGCCTTGAGCGTGGGGGAGATTATGTTGAAAAGTGATACAGCTTTTGTACCACTTCTGCACAGTAAATAATATTTTAAAAAATATTTAAGGTTTTCATTTGACTCACCCTCGTATATTGATCAAGTGAAATTTCCATTACCAGTTTTTTTCAGGTCTTTTTATTGTGGCTTTGTTGATTACTGATGATTTTATTTGCTTGATTTTTGTGTTAGAATCTGTTTTGCTAGGTCCTCATTATTAAGATTGTCATTTATTTAGTTTATCCCTGCTCCAGCAGTCATTTATTTAGTTTATCCCTTGCTCAGAACCACATAATTCCTGTGGTTGTCCCATTAATCTCATGTTATTTCTGGAGTTAAATATTTTTGTATTATTTGTGTGGTTTCCTGTGTGCAATCATTGATGTCTTGGTTGTCATATTTTATAAGCTCGAAATAATTGTGTGCTCTACCTTGATAACAACAGTCAAATGTGATGGGTAGCACTACAATGTTCAGTTTATCCAAAAAAAACTATCTTTATAAATTTCTACTCTTCTCCACTTCCACAAGAATTTGATACCAATACCATGTCTTCACAGTATGGCACTGGAATTAATCATGGAAACTAAAGCTGTAGGAATATGGCAAAGAACAATTTAAAATGAGACTGTCATGTGAAAGCTCTTGAAACAAAGTTTTAAATGTTTGTTGTGCTCTATTTGCACTACATCAAAGTGCAAGCAGGTCAACAGTGATTGAGGCTTATTATACGTACTTCCATTCATTCATTACTTAAATGTGGACTAATCATCTGGGGAAACTCAGACCCCACTCCCAGTAAAACAAAATTTAACAATGTAGAAAAAAGCAGTCAGGGCCATCTGCAACTTACAGTAAGGGGAAACATAAGGATTGCAGTTAAATCAGCTGAAAAGCATTTGCATATATCAGTGTACCCTTTTTGCAACTGGACATATATTAAATAGAAGTAGCAACCTACAACGAAATAGGCCTCTCCATAATCATACCACAAGAAGTGTTGGTAAAACCACATGTCTCATTCTAGAAACAGATTTATATCAGAAAAGTGTTTCTCAGATAACAGTTAAATTATTCAGCAGTCTACCTCGAGATTTAAAACAGCAGTGACATAAATATACCTTTCAACGTAACCATAAGTCATTTCTGATGGAACTGCTTTTACCCAGTAAAAGAATTCTTGAATTATAGAACAAAACTTTTGTGAATTGAATCTTAACTGTGAATAATTTTGGACATTTAAATCGTTTTTAGGTATATAGACTGAAGCAGCGAGTGAAAATTTGCACCAAGGCTGGGAACCAATGCTTACTGGGCAGGTGTGTTAGCCACTAAGTCACGATGGCACAGTGGTTCAACACTTAACTGCACGGACTACTCTGTCACACCTCCTTCCTCAATCCAGATTCTCACTGCCATCCCCCAGTCTACTTTAAATTCCTCCTTACACACTCACCGCTTCAGTCTACATACACAAAATCATATCTATATGAGACCAGTAAACTCTCCAAAATTGCATCATTTCCACTCATTCACTTAAATTGTGCTTTTTGTTACTTGTAATTTATGATTGTAAACAGGTACTTGTCATTATTCCGTCTCTTTCCCCCACCCCCCCCCCCCCCCCCCTTTCCCCCCCGTCTTATGAAAACAAAAATACCACAAAGACCTGAATGTGGAGAGTGACCTTAGATGTCCTTTGTAACTAGTTTGAAACCAAACATTTGGGTGCTGTTTAAAGGAAAACTGTTTCAGTCATCTCATTGATGTTTGGAATTCTTATCATGACTTTCATCACATAAAAAAAAGTTAGATGTGAGAAGTGTCATTTAGGTGAAAACAGTATCATTGGTTATTCAAGAAAGACACACAGAAATTTCTGTTTTGGCTGCAGTTTTGTATTACACTACATTTGATAACCTTCCTTTAATTGCAGATTATCATCAATTAAAGTCTTTCCAAAGAAGCAAAAAACATTAACAAATGAAATAAATATAGGGAGCCATCAGATATTCTGGGATTGCAAAAGGAGACACTATGTAGAAAAGATTGGGAACCACTGATCTATAATTTGCAGTAAAACTGAATGTACCTTACCTGCAACTGATTTAATGTGCTTATCAGTACCAGTGCTTTATTCCTGTTCTATGGAGATTGGGAAGTGTCACATCTGGGAAAAGCTTTGACGTCTACATGTGCTAGTATGTCAAAAAAGTATCTTCATTACTTTTCATACAGCAAAATGATACTTTTTTTAGTGATATGACAGTTAGGGAAATGTAGTTGTGTATTTTTCATTGAGCTGCACTGGTAATTTGATGGCTTCTTCATCCCATTCTTAAATTTTGAGTTATCTGGGTCTCAGTTTGGTTAAAGACCATATGTAGCTATCACAATTTTGTGGGAATTTAGGTAAAGACAATTAGGGTATTGGTTGTACAATAACAGCTGTGTTACTTTTGTGGAGCATAGAGGCTATCATATTTTTCGATTAACATTCTGGGCCCTGGTGTCATTGGATGCAATGCAGAAGCTCAATTGAGACAAAGATGTAATAGGGAACCAGCTGTGGTGTATTTAAAGAAAGTATGGTCACATTTGACTGATTTAGCAAAACCATGGGTTGCCTAAATCTGGATGACTGCTTTCAAAAGGGAGTTGAACACACAACTACTGCATCATCATATTCTTTGTCATGTGAGATAACACTGTATATGATCCATCATGAAGTTGGCTGGCTGATTCCAAGTGTTTACTTAATTAGTCCAAGAACTGTCTTTGTCTTGTGGCACTGGTGGCAGCTGGCACTTTGTGCCAATGGGTTTTCTCTTCTGTTGGTATTCGTTCAGTATTTTAGTTGCAGTTCAGCTGATTTAACTAGAAGGTAAGGTAGTCCACATTGTTCAAGATGCCCTGTATTTCTTTCATGAAGGAAACTCATTGTGCTTTCCACATTAACATGTTGTTTAATAAGATTGAAGGAAGTCAGTACTGGATCAGAAGTTGACATTGAAGTTACAGTAACTTGCCATTAGTGAAACTGGAATTACTTCCATAGGATACACTTTCTTAGTTTTACAGGGAACATTGTCAGTGGACACATGACTTTTTCCTATGACAAGGTGAGTTGTTAGAATGAAGCAGTTGTGGAGTGTTGCTCTCTGTACACCATGTTTTAATCTTTGGCTATAGCATGCAGTTGTGTTGTCACTAGTCGCAGCAAAAGAGCAGTAAATCTTCTGTACACACAATGAATGGGTGTAAGCGATAGTTTTGCACAATCTTTAGAAGTAAAGAAATTAAACCACAAGGTAACCATCTGTAGCATTTAGCATGTTTTGAAAGAAGGATGAAGCTCAGTCTGCACTGCTTCTCTTCAGGAATCTGTGCAAAATGTGAAGGATTCCGTTGTAAGTGTCAGAAATCGATGGTGCTTTTGCAGCCCATAAATTTCATCTCATTGCTTTTTTCTTTTTTTTAAAAAAAATTAGCAGTTCTGTTATTCATTTAAGTTTATAATGTTTGTTGTAATGTAAACTGCTTCAAGTTCATCAGTATCTCCCTAAATAGCCAAGGAGATTTTATTATTTTATTTTAGTTGTCCATACATAATAATTAACAATAATAGTTCTCATTTCTTTTTTCCAGTTACTGAATTTTCGAAGAAGACTGGGGACTACACAAGTCTTTCTGCTACAGACATAAGAGTTATAGCACTGACATATCAATTAGAAAAAGAGGTAGTGGGATCTGACCACCTGAAGCAGCAACCACAATTCAGTTGTGTTATCAATACTGCGAAAAAAGCACCAGATGATTGTACAAAACTCCCAGGATTTTACGTGCCCAAAAGGATGGTGAGTTGATTGGCCTAAAGTATATCAGTGATATTTAAATAACTAGTTATTGGACTCAACTTTAGCACATTAAAAATCATATTTGTACAATTATCACACAAATGGGAATACTGAACCTGGAAGGGTTTCATATCAGGTCCATTTAAATGGTAGAGAACCATGATCGAATAGTTCTTGACTGTTTGATGAAGGTGTAAACTAAAATGTGTGGTGTGAGGCAGCCCAAGTGGTTTACTTAGTATTTTTGGCAAGAAAATTTATACTGAAGTATTAATACTCTACATCGTGTAATTGAGAAATGTGCCCCTATATGATACTGTGGCATTTCGTTTGGTATGCTTCTACAATGTGACAATTGTGATTTCTCGATTTGAGAGACACAGTCAGCTCTTGCTCATCGCCAATATATACTTGCATTTCATACTCTGGTTCCTGAGGCATGTTGTTGTTGTTGTTGTTGTGGTCTTCAGTCCTGAGACTGGTTTGATGCAGCTCTCCATGCTACTCTATCCTGTGCAAGCTTTTTCATCTCCCAGTACCTACTGCAACCTACATCCTTCTGAATCTGCTTAGTGTATTCATCTCTTGGTCTCCCTCTACGATTTTTACCCTCCACGCTGCCCTCCAATACTAAATTGGTGATCCCTTGATGCCTCAGAACATGTCCTACCAACCGATCCCTTCTTCTGGTCAAGTTGTGCCACAAACTTCTCTTCTCCCCAATCCTATTCAATACTTCCTCATTAGTTACGTGATCTACCCATCTAATCTTCAGCATTCTTCTGTAGCACCACATTTCGAAAGCTTCTATTCTCTTCCTGTCCAAACTATTTATTGTCCATGTTTCACTTCCATACATGGCTACACTCCATACGAATACTTTCAGAAATGACTTCCTGACACTTAAATCAATACTGGATGTTAACAAATTTCTCTTCTTCAGAAACGCTTTCCTTGCCATTGCCAGCCTACATTTTATATCCTCTCTACTTCGACCATCATCAGTTATTTTGCTCCCCAAATAGCAAAACTCCTTTACTACTTTAAGCGCCTCATTTCCTAATCTAATTCCCTCAGCATCACCCGACTTAATTAGACTACATTCCATTATCCTTGTTTTGCTTTTGTTGATGTTCATCTTATATCCTCCTTTCAAGACACTGTCCATTCCATTCAACTGCTCTTCCAAGTCCTTTGCTGTCTCTGACAGAATTACAATGTCATCGGCGAACCTCAAAGTTTTTATTTCTTCTCCATGAATTTTAATACCTACTCCGAATTTTTCTTTTGTTTCCTTTACTGCTTGCTCAATATACAGATTGAACAACATCGGGGAGAGGCTACAACCCTGTCTTACTCCCTTCCCAACCACTGCTTCCCTTTCATGTCCCTCGACTCTTATAACTGCCATCTGGCTTCTGTACAAATTGTAAATAGCCTTTCGCTCCCTGTATTTTACCCCTGCCACCTTTAGAATTTGAAAGAGAGTATTCCAGTCAACATTGTCAAAAGCTTTCTCTAAGTCTACAAATGCTAGAAACGTAGGTTTGCCTTTCCTTAATCTTTCTTCTAAGATAAGTCGTAAGGTCAGTATTGCCTCACGTGTTCCAGTGTTTCTACGGAATCCAAACTGATCTTCCCCGAAGTTGGCTTCTACTAGTTTTTCCATTCGTCTGTAAAGAATTCGTGTTAGTATTTTGCAGCTGTGACTTATTAAGCTGATAGTTCGGTAATTTTCACATCTGTCAACACCTGCTTTCTTTGGGATTGGAATTATTATATTCTTCTTGAAGTCTGAGGGTATTTCGCCTGTTTCATACATCTTGCTCACCAGATGGTAGAGTTTTGTCAGGACTGGCTCTCCCACGGCCGTCAGTAGTTCCAATGGAATATTGTCTACTCCTGGGGCCTTGTTTCGACTCAGGTCTTTCAGTGCTCTGTCAAACTCTTCACGCAGTATCGTATCTCCCATTTCATCTTCATCTACATCCTCTTCCATTTCCATAATATTGTCCTCAAGTACATCGCCCTTGTATAGACCCTCTATATACTCCTTCCACCTTTCTGCTTTCCCTTCTTTGCTTAGAACTGGGTTTCCGTCTGAGCTCTTGATATTCATACAAGTCGTTCTCTTATCTCCAAAGGTCTCTTTAATTTTCCTGTAGGCGGTATCTATCTTACCCCTAGTGAGATAGGCCTCTACATCCTTACATTTGTCCTCTAGCCATCTCTGCTTAGCCATTTTGCACTTCCTGTCGATCTCATTTTTGAGACGTTTGTATTCCTTTTTGCCTGTTTCACTTACTGCATTTTTATATTTTCTCCTTTCATCAATTAAATTCAATATTTCTTCTGTTACCCAAGGATTTCTACTAGCCCTCGTCTTTTTACCTACTTGATCCTCTGCTGCCTTCACTACTTCATCCCTCAAAGCTACCCATTCTTCTTCTACTGTATTTATTTCCCCAATTCCTGTCAATTGCTCCCTTATGCTCTCCCTGAATCTCTGTACAACCTCTGGTTCTTTTAGTTTATCCAGGTCCCATCTCCTTAAATTCCCACCTTTTTGCAGTTTCTTCAGTTTTAATCTACAGGTCATAACCAATAGATTGTGGTCAGAGTCCACATCTGCCCCTGGAAATGTCTTACAATTTAAAACCTGGTTCCTAAGTCTCTGTCTTACCATTATGTAATCTATCTGATACCTTTTAGTATCTCCAGGGTTCTTCCATGTATACAACCTTCTTTCATGATTCTTAAACCAAGTGTTAGTTATGATTATGTTGTGCTCTGTGCAAAATTCTACCAGGCGGTTTCCTCTTTCATTTCTGTCCCCCAATCCATATTCACCTACTGTGTTTCCTTCTCTCCCTTTTCCTACACTCGAATTCCAGTCACCCATGACTATTAAATTTTCGTCTCCCTTCACAATCTGAATAATTTCTTTTATTTCATCATACATTTCTTCAATTTCTGCCTCATCTGCAGAGCTAGTTGGCATATAAACTTGTACTACTGTAGTAGGTGTGGGCTTCGTATCTATCTTGGCCACAATAATGCGTTCACTATGCTGTTTGTAGTAGCTTACCCGCATTCCTATTTTCCTATTCATTATTAAACCTACTCCTGCATTCCCCCTATTTGATTTTGTGTTTATAACCCTGTAGTCACCTGACCAGAAGTCTTGTTCCTCCTGCCACCGAACTTCACTAATTCCCACTATATCTAACTTCAACCTATCCATTTCCCTTTTTAAATTTTCTAACCTACCTGCCCGATTAAGGGATCTGACATTCCACGCTCCGATCCGTAGAACGCCAGTTTTCTTTCTCCTGATAACGACATCCTCTTGAGTAGTCCCCGCCCGGAGATCCGAATGGGGGACTATTTTACCTCCGGAATATTTTACCCAAGAGGACGCCATCATCATGTAATCATACAGTAAAGCTGCATGCCCTCGGGAAAAATTACGGCTGTAGTTTCCCCTTGCTTTCAGCCGTTCCTGAGGCATAACATGAGAATTTCTAAGAAAAAAAAAAACTGAGAAGTTTCTAGGATGCTATGGCAACTCCTAGTACGTTGCTAATATAGTAGTGACTACAATCTGCTAAGTAAGAGTGTGGTCGGCATTACACACAGGTGGTAAAAGATATTGCCTTAGTTCTTTCACAGCCCACTAGAGGAACCTTTGTCCTTCATGCAGTTTGATAAAGCATTAGTTTACTTTGAATTCTCGGCTGAGATTTTCATGTGTTTACTGACAATTTAAATGCACAGAAAATGTTACATATTTATCATTGACGAAAATGAAGACTGGATACTGCAGGAGGGCAATGATCCGAAGCACTACAGCAGGCTGTGCAGTGACTGGAAAAAGGAGAAAGTTGTTCAGGTAGTGGATTGGCCCTCACAGTCACCTGATGCTAATCCTACTGAAAATGTATGGTTTTGCATCAGAAAAACATTGCAAAGAAAAAAGAACTTCACTTTGAAACAGCTGCTAATACGAATTCGACACATTTGGAGGTCTCTTCCGTGTGAATATGTGGGAAACTTGGTTTCAAGCATGCGTCAGAGATGCCAAGTGATTATCGATGCTGCAGCTGACTGGAAATATTATTAATTGTATTTGCATCCTTCCTTGGTTCATATATGATGTGTATATATGTTTTAGTTTGTTGTCAGATAAATTTTCCTACTGATTAACCCAACCACTTGCTTAACATACTGGAATTAGGACATCCAGACTTTGTAATTTAAAGTGATGTGCAGTACCCTGTACTTGAATTAATATGATTTACTTTTAGCTTTGTTTTCCAGAAATGGTGAGGGGTACATACACTGAGCTTCCCAGAAACTGACTTTATTTTATACACAAAATTAGTTAGTAACAAAGTATACATAATAATTGTGTACAGTGATGTTTTGTTTTGGGGGGGGGGGGGGGGGGTGGGTCGACTTTCAAGCTGCAGTTTCTTTTTCCCATAATGAATTTTTAATCATGGTAATTGACACATATTTACTTTGTGTTCAATGCACAGGCACATTATTTCTTTGCATCATACTTCTGCAGCAAGCTTTTTGCCCCATTAAGGGGTTACTATACAAAGTCCGTTCAAAAAATTCCAGAACATTTGTAATTTTGCACCAGAGGTGGATTGGAGCAAAATGTGATTGGCATCACTGTCCATGCCTGTGTTTAATGTGTAACTGCCAAAAGTTTTGTTGTATCTTTATTAGTTATTGTTCAGTGCCACATTGAGTAGAATGTTGTGTCGCACAGTTTATGAATTTTGAGATGGCAAAGCTAGAGGAGCAACACATTAGCATTAAATTTTGCACGAAATTCAAGAAAACTTTTACAGAGACGCGTGAAATGATGCAGGAACCCTACAGTGAAGAGTTCTTAAGCCATTTCTGTGTTATGAATGGTTCACATGCTTTAAAAAAGGCCAGACAGAAGTCAAACGTGACCCTCATTCAGGATGCCCTTCAGCATCTCCCAGTGGTGCTCATGTCAGGAACATCAATGAAATTGTGCAGGCCAATCAAACACTAACTAAGAGATTGCAGAAGAATGTAACATTTCAGTTGCATCATGTCATGAAATCCTGACACAGCATCTTGGAATGCATTGTGTTGCTGCCAAGTTTGTCCCATGGCTCGTGAGTCAAAACCAGAAACACCTTTTCCTCACAATCTGTGAGGAGCTATTGGATCACACAGATGAGAACGAGAGAACGAGATGTTCCTTAAGAGAATTATAACTGGTGGTAAGTGGTGGTCTATGGTTATGATGTCAAGACCAAGGTTTGGTCTTAACAGTGAGTTGGAAAAGGTTCTCAAAGGCCAAAAAAAGCTTGTCTGCTTGTGTCTGTATATGTGTGGATGGATATGTGTGTGCGAGTGTATACCCGTCCTTTTTTCCCCCTAAGGTAAGTCTTACCGCTCCCGGGATTGGAATGACTCCTTACCCTCTCCCTTCAAACCCACTTCCTTTCGTCTTTCCCTCTCCTTCCCTCTTTCCTGATGAGGCAACAGTTTGTTGCGAAAGCTTGAATTTTGTGTGTATGTATGTGTCTGTTTGTGTTTCTATCGACCTGCCAGCGCTTTCGTATGGTAAGTCACATCATATTTGTTTTTAAATATATTTTTCCCGCATGGAATGTTTCCCTCTATTATGATGAAAATGAAAAGATTTATATATGGCGTGAAAAGTGCCAATTCACTCTAAATAATGAAAAGTATGTCATCCACATGAGTACTCCACGACATCTGTGAAACTTGGGTTTCATGATAAATTACATGAATCTAAGAGCCATCAATTCAACTAAATACCTCAAAATTACAGTTACAAACAACTTATCATAATAAAATACGAGAAATCAGAGCTTGCATGGAAAAATGTGTGTACATTTTTTTAAACTGTTTGAGAGTGGAACGGTAGAGAAAAAAGTCTGACGGTGCTTGGTACTTAAATGTGAATTGCAGAGTAGTCGTGTAGATTTAGAAGCCCCTTTTTTTTTTAGAAGTGCACTGCAAAGCCTAAAACTCGCATATCCATAACCCAGTTTTACACTTGGCAGTATCTCCAAGATATTTTTGACCGCAGTTAAACCAGCTGAGACAGAAGTTTGAGGCTAATAAGAATAATAGTAATGATAATAATAGTAGTAGTAAAATAAAATTAATGAAGGAAAAATGTACAATTATGTCTTTTTAAAATTTCATAATGATATTTTCTTTGCCTACACTATTTTTTCATGCACTCTTATTTTATTTTCAGGGCCATAACTCACCTAATGAATCTGATGATTCCACTGATTCTTATATTGATGAGAGGAATGATGGTGGTAATGAACAAATCACAAATATTTCTGCGGCTCTACAAGAAGAAGAAAGTAATTTAAGTAAAACTAAGAAACCTTGTGAAAATACTGTTTTGACGGACTGCTCTAGGGAGCAGCTTCAAAGCAATGAGGAGAGACATACAGAGGGCAGTAAAATGTCTTCATCTGTTACAACAGAAAACAGTTGCACAGAGACCACTGATGAAACAAATAACTACAGTAAAAATTCCTGTGGAGATTCAGTGGAAGATCAAGAACATTTCCATAGCTGGCGTGATTCCCATGCTGATGGCAGTGAAGATAGCCCTGGAGAGGAAGGGTATGATACTGATGATGATGATGATGAGTATGATGATGAGGCAGACTGGATTACTCCAGAGAATATTGAGGAAATAAAAAGATCTACTGGTGGCGGTGACCTAGAAAGCAAGCCTGTCTCTGTTGCTTGTATTACATCTGATTTTGCTATGCAGGTAATGTAAAATAGTGTGTGTCCTAATGTTCTTTGTGCTTTACAAATTGTTAGTAATGCTGTACACATATCATTGTGTGTGTGTGTGTGTGTGTGTGTGTGTGTGTGTGTGTGTGTGTGTGTGTGTGTGTGTGTGTGTTTGTTTGTTTGTTGTGGCTTGTGGGCGCTCAACATCGAGGTCATCGGCGCCCTGACACACATTAGAAGGAACGAATGGGGACAGACCTAATAAAAGTGAAGCACACATGTAAAGAAAGCAGGAAAAGAAGGAAAATGCTACATAAGAAAGTAAAACATAAGGAAAGGGAAAACATCGCAACGAGAATGCCACAGGAAATTGTCATTGGCTGGCCACTTACATAAAATATGGGCGATCGTGTGACACAGTGAGCAAATTAAGATCCTCTCCCTAAAATCTTTGTAAAAACATTTGACATGGCACAGAAGTTTAAAACTTTAACCACATTCATCCGAGTGTTGCCTAAGAGAGATAGCAGGTCCGCTGGCAAGTCAGCCACGGCCCGCTGGTCAGAAAATAAAACGGAATCCAATAAAATGTGGCGCACAGTGGCCTGGATGCCACAAGCACCACAAATTGGAGGGTCCCCTCGCCAGAGCAGGAAGCCAAGCGTCATAGGGCTGTGGCCTATCCGAAGCTGAGTGAAGAGAACTTCGTCCCGTCGACGGGGCTGAAAGGAAGTACACCACACACGTGTTGTGGGCTTGACCAAATGGAGCTTATTGTCAGTCACTTCCAGCCACTCATCCTCCCACCGACGCATGACTCTTGAGCTCAACAGCGAGGTAAGTGCGTGCAGGGGTATAACACACTGAGATACTTGTGGATCGAGACACGCCTCCTTGGCTGCGAGATCTGCCCTTTCATTCCCAGCAATGCAGACATGCCCTGGAACCCAGCAGAAAGCCACCACCTTCCCCAATCGCTGTAGTTGGAGGAGGGCATCCTGGATGGTCTGGACTATTTTATCTGCTGGATACAAACGTTGCAATGAGTGAAGGGCACTTAGTGAATCGGAACAGACAAGGAATTTAGGACAGGAAGAACGTCTCATCTGCTCCAGTGCCCGCAAGATCACAGACAATTCTGCATCAAAGAAGTAAAAGTCTGAGGCAGTCGGATCTTGAGGACACAATCCGGAAAAACAACAGAGCAACCAACGGAATCCCCTTGTTTCGACCCATCTGTAAAAATGGCTATGTAGTCATGCTGCTCAGATAAAATGGCAGAAAATGCTGCATTAAAAACGGTGGCAGGAGTGCAATCTTTCTTGTACTGCAATAAATCTAAAATCACTCCAGGCCTCTTCAGTAACCAGGGTGGCAGGCAGTTAAAACCCAGGATTTGGGGCTGTACAGACTCCACACCGAGGGACTCCAGCACATGTTGCACACGGATCCCAAACGGCAACGTAGCCCGGGGATGGTGGGTTCTTGCTATAAACTGCAGTGAAGTACAAAATTTAACTATGACCCAGAAAAAATTCCAAATTACTTTCAATAACCAATAAAATAATTGTATTCACTAAAATTTACAATTATATTAAAATATTGAAGAGGGAGATAATTTATGGCAGAATTGTATTGCCCTGTTTAACCCTCAGTTATTCACATAATTTTCCTCATTTTCTTAGCACTTGCCTAGCTTACATGCAGGACATTAGCATACAATAAGGACAGGAAAAGTGTGTTCTTAGTATACATCACAGAGAGAATGTGTATTAATCAGGAAATAGAGTTAAGTCACAAATCTCTAAAAGTTTGGCATGTGAAGAAATCCACCAAACAAGTCGGTGGTTCTTAAGTCTCAAATCCACACATCTGGACCCATGCAGTTTTGGACCCAGATGTAAAATACACAATTTGTAGATCTTATTCTGATGCTCCAGAAACAACTGTGTCTATATGAACAACTTTACCAAAGAGGTGTATCGTTGTGTCATCATTGAGTTTGAGGAAATACACTTTTGAATACAACTGCAAGGAAATTATTTGGAAGATAAAATACATTTGAAAAAATCGTCTGAATCACTTTCTTTAAATTCACTGATCTTCATATTTTTTGTGCTTGTTTTGTTCACTGCCAGAACTACTAGCTTGTGTTTCATGATCCTTTATTGGGCACAGCTTCTGGAAAGCTGTTTTTCACATTGTGTTCGACAAGTCCTTGTACTTCTAGTTCAAAACCATGTACTGGAGTACTTATGTATAAAAAATTATCTAATCCACAGATCTGTGTGTGCACTGTTATACCTCACACGAAGATGCATATATTTCCATGTTCCTCCAGACATCCTGGGGAGAATCTCTGGAGTTGCATGTAAAAGAGATTCCTCAACACTTCTGAGCAATTCTTCATTAGGTCTGGTACTGATGTTGAGCCACTAACACACTGAAGTAGTTTTTGTCAATTTCCTGAGGGTAGCACAATAGACTTCAGAGTTGATCGCTGAACCATGAGAGAGGGCATCAAACTGAATAACTGCTTCATAGTCGCAGAAGACCATCGCCATGATTTTATCAAGTGAGGGAGCGGCTTTAAATTTTCTGTTCGAATGAGCGTGTCCGCATGTTCCAACATCGCAGGAGGGATACTGTGTGCGGCCAGCTGGCACGCCGGAGATAGGACGGGTTTCCGCGACCCTGTCACGATGATGAGAGGCGCCTCTCCAACAATTCACCATGTGTTTGTTCACTGCCAGATCTCCGTAGAGATTCTGGAAGCGCCTGTAAATGTCTGTGATGCTCTGCCGAGAGTAATTCAGTGACAGTGCTCTACTTCGAACGCACCTCCACTACAGACGCCGTTGAGACGGCTATGTACAGTGTCGCCACCTATAGGAACCTGATGAAACTACAGCGGCTCAAGCGGAAATATTGCACGATGTGTCTCAACAAATTCTGTTCTTTTTTTTGCAACCGAAACTGGTCTATTAAAAGAATGCTTTGCAGTGTTTACTGAAGGCCCCTCTTATATAACCCTTCAAACACTATATTTTACTTCTGCTCTCGTAGTAATTTCAAAGAGTTCATTCCAGTCAACATTGTTTACAGCTTTCTCCCACCCTACAAATACTATAAGGTACATTTGGATTTTTTTACTTATCTTCTACGATAAGTCCTTGTGTCAGTATCGCTCCCACTGTCTGTCTCATCTTTGCAGAACCCAAACTGATCTTCTCCTCCCGTCGGTTTCTACCAGACTTCCGATTCTCCTGTAAATAATTCATGTCAGCATTTTGTGAATAAGATACAGTAAACTTATGGTTTAGCAGTTTTCATACCTGCTAGCACCTAGCTGATTTGGAACTGAGAGAAGTAGGAACACGAGACATTCTTAAAATCTATAGAAAAACCACATAGCATCGTCACTGGATACTATAGAAACAGGAATTTTCAGATTACATTTTCTCATTGATTCATAATATTGAGAAAGCTATATATACTTCTTGATTTTTGTAGGCCTTAAAATGATTTGCGCTATCGAAGCTGACAGTAATTTGTAAAATGTTCTTAGATTGGGTCTTAATGGCTGGTCCTTGTAGAGATTCACAATGGTTCTTTATTCCTTTCAGAAAAGTATACCATGAACAAAAATTTCACAGGAATTACGTTCCGCAACTCCCGCGGGACGACACATACACTAAATATCTGGACTCTGGCTAGTGCCCAAGAATCGGGCAGAAAATAAACAATCTTCATGGATAGCACCATAAACGAAGCTTCACTTCGGATGGTCTCTACTTCGCTGGCATGCCGACAAGAGCTATTGCAGTGCAGCTGGATCATGAGGTGGTCAGCTTTCGCCAGTGTGGTTCTTTTTTCTTTCCTTTATTGAGTTTCGATTCCAACCGGAGGGGACGGGCTGGCAGCAGCTTAGTACGCCGTTGTACAAGTTGTATGGTGTGAGCAGGTCCAGGATTTGTGGTCTTCATTTCACAGGACTAGAAATGTGGCTGAATCACACCCAGTCCATTGGCTTCAAAATTGTTCGTCAAGAAAATCACACACCTGATTGGCAGGTTGTACTGGAGCTCCATCCTGCTGTAACTATACCACAACTCCCTTGTCTTCAAATTGAGGTGTTAACCACATTTGTAAAATGTCCAAATAAAAGTCGCCATTTAAAAAAGTTTGATTTGAACAGGCACCCTGGTAACACTGTGGCCCCATATTATGATGTGATGCTGGTTCCTTTCCAACTCCTGCGAATTTTCTTTAGACTAGAAAAGCACATTTCACCTGAATGAAATAGACATAGTGCACATTTGTCAGAAAATAACACACATGGGCAAGGCACAGGATTTGGAAATTGTGACAACAAAGTATGGCAGGCTGGAACAAGCTGCTCCTGCCTGTTACCAGATAATTCATTCACAAACCTCAATCTAAATCCTTTCAATTTCAATTCTTTCTTGCCCACAGTACTTGAAGTTCAGCTGAGGTTTTGTGAGTGGGTTTCAAAGGAAACAATGAAGTTGATTGAGCTATGGTGGCACATTTCTTCCCATGTTTTCATACATATTCTGTGTGACCTGTATTTGACACAGCCTGAGTCAAAAGTACATTTCTCACAGTGAGGCAGGGTTCACACACACACACACACACACACACACACACACACACACACACACCACTAATCACTCCTCGGCAGTGTAAATGTGTCCACTCACGTCAGCGGTGACTACAGAACTGAAACAATGCAGTACTGGCAACAGTGCTTCTCATCATCTTTGAAGCAAGTATGCCTATAAAACAAGTATTTATTTCTCCAAATGTTAAAGGTGTGAAGGGTACAGGAACTTCTCGGTCACCATATTGCAGTGCTCATTAAGCCCAGGGGCCTAATGAGACTTAACACTTTCCACCATAATATGGTATTAGCCTGTTTGCATTTAGGTGTGATAGTTTGATTACTATTCTTTTTACATGCAGCCAAGGTAATTAAAACACATCTACAAATATTCAATTTGCCCTATCATTTTCCGTTATTGATGCTAAAAATTCTTCGTATATATTGATGTTTTTAGCTCTTGGTGGAGTGTGTTAAACATGTATTCCTTCATGTCTGTATTTTGCCATCAGTACAAAATTTGGTATGAATACTACATTCTGTTACTAGGCTCATCCTTTGCTTTTAGCACACTCTTTTGAGACACATTCCATTGCAGACAGTGCTGCATATCATGTGATTGAGTCAGGAACTACACGTCAGTGATATCCATCTATGAGTGCCTATCCATTTCTCTTATCTCTTGAAGGCTTCTTAGAGCACAGCAATAACATGTTTTGCAGAGCACTTTTTCAAGGTCTTGTTTTACTGTTCAAGGACTGGCACAATTTTCACATTCAGGAGATGAAGCTTAGCCAGTAATTTGTCAGATATCCTGATTTACATAATTCATATTAACTGATGTTGCTATCAAAACTACTGCATGCATACCATGTAGTCACAGTCTTAATTTTTTGCTACCAGTGTCTTTCTTAGAGAGCCTGAATCAGAGGTTCCTGATGTTTGCTGATTTGGCTAACGTATTCTAGTAACTCGGTATTCAGTACCCAGAATTATGCACCTGATTTGACATTCTTCTCCTGTGATTATTACCTATTATTGGCAGTATTATGAAAAGGATAGATTGCTACTCACCATACAGAGGAGATGCTGACTCTCAGACAGACACAACAAAAAGGCCTGAGCGGCCAGAGACAGTGATCCAATGTGTGCGAGTTGTGCTTGGGGGAATGTGTTTTGGCTGAAAGCTTGATTGTATACCAGTCTTTTCATTGTGGCTGTCTGTGACTGATCATCTCCTCTATAAGATGAGCAGCAATCTACCTGTTTCATAATATTGTTGTTATTCCATTCGGGATTTTCCATTTTTTGGTTTTATAATATTGGGTCATTTTTTGTTGTCTTAACTCCTTGTTTTTTGCACTTTTTCTCTTGTACTGCCAGGCTGCCTCTCTTATTGGATTACTATAGAGTTTTGACTGTAGTCGCTTGAACACTAAAGTTAAACTGAAGCTGTTACATTTGCACCGTACCCTAAATCTTTTAATTTATTTGGAAGGACTGATCTTAATCCATTCATTTAACCAAGTCCTAACATCACTGCTCTAAAATGCAACTTGCTCCTTTCCTTTTCTTTCCTACGGTAAAAATTTCTCTGTCAGTTGCACATTTTCCATAATTGGGTAGCCATCACAGCCACAATAAAAATAACCAGCACCACTGGTGATGCAGGTGGTAGCACAGCAGTCTTCATTAACATATCTGTTTTATTTCTGAATAGTGCATGTTTCACATAAGTGATTAATGAACATTATTGAGCTAAAGATATATTCATGAGATTATTGATGCTACTTTCTATTTCTAGCAACATAGGTTGCCTAGATAAATTGATTAAAGAAAATTATTCTGAAACATGAGGTAGAATTGCTGCCCTAATTTTATAGTTTTCTCGTGTAAATTTTCCTTTTGAAAATTATTCAGAACATGATAGCAAATACATGGTTAAAACTGCTTTAGAGATTAAATGTGATGCTGAAATCACAGTTTTTACAGAGATATAAAATATTTCTTTATACCTTTTTGGTAAATTATCTGCTGTTGCTAATTTAATGACCACTGTGCTGACCACTATTAGTAGCTGCGGCTAGTAATATATTCTTAAAAATACTTGCCTTTAACTGCTGCTGCCTTAGCCCTACTTTTTGATACACACTAACTCTGTTGGTTTAAGTATGCCAACTTATCTATTAGTTTCCTCAGGAAAACTATTAACAATACTTCAGAAATATTCTCTAAATGCCTCAAAGTACAGAATAAATTTTAGAAGGTATGTATTGTCTAGCAAAATTATTAAAGACTTAATATGCATCTAAATTATCTCTTTTTTTTATAAGGGAAATGTTTACCATCTTGTTTTCCAAAGCTCAAATCATAAATGAAATGAGCCTGGTTATGCAATAACCGAAGTTAAAGTGATAGGAGTCATCAGTGCATCTGTTCTACTATGGCACGCTCTCTCTCTCTCTCTCTCTCTCTCTCTCTCTCTCTCTCTCTCTCTCTCTCTCTCCCCCCCCCCCCCCCCCCCCACCCTCTCCCCCTCCTTGCCCCCCCCCCCCCCCCACACACACACACACACACACAGAGAGAGAGAGAGAGCGCATACTTTGTTTTTTCATTTTTCCAACTGTAGTTGCAGTAAACTGCATACCTCTATAATGTTTTCTCAAAAATGTAAGCACATACACTATTTTATTTATATGATGTAATAAACTATAAATCAAAACCACAAACGTTGGCTGGATATAAAATTTACACATATTGAAGTTGCTATTTCTTTCATAGATACATTTGAATGGCAAATTTCCAATGAAGTGATAAGCTGTTGTTTCGTATCCAAAGTGTAATTACTCAATTATTTTCTTTCTGTCTCTCTTACAGAATGTTTTGAAACAAATTGGCCTGAATGTGTTATCTATTGATGGTCGTCTGATTCGACAAACTAGGACATTTGTTCTCCGCTGCTATGCATGCTTTAAAAGAACCAGCATTATGACAAAAGTATTCTGCCCTCATTGTGGCAACAGGACATTGAAGAAAGTGGCTGTAACTCTCAAAGAAGATGGCTCTCAGGAAATACATATCAACACAAGACGACCCCTCTCAGGAAAAGGGAAACGGGTAATAAGCAGTTTCAATTTCCTCAAAAGATATCCTTAAAAAGATGTCCTTTAAAAGTACATATTTAAGAGACTGTTCTTATTAGTTTTGTAGAGGTCTTCCTCTTATTTTTAATATTTTTGTTGAATTTAAATATTGATTGCATTTTATTTTACCTTGTACTTCAAAAATATCTTCAAATTTTTCATCAATACCTTTTGTTTTTTCTCTTTCAATGAAACATTTTCTCCTCCTTCATAAATTTTATATTCCAATAAGTATCAGATCCAAATGTGGCTTCTTTTTTGAGAGATTATTTTCATCTGAACACTCCATGCTGTTTATTAAACAGGCTTTATCATGAGAGGAAAATAAATTTGCATGACAACTGAGGGCTAAGAGGAATGCAGTACTGAGATTTGCACACTGTGATTTGCAATTCTGGACAAAATTGTTGCTGCTGGTTCATGTTTACTGCATCCCTCTGATGGGATCTCAAACAATCTGTTGCTACATACACACACTGTACTGTGGTTGATGCAGTGTGCTTCATACCAATAGCAGTGACTTGCTATCCTATACCATTCCCACATGTAGCAAAAAAATGGTGTTTGCCTCGGCTCTTCCCCAAATCTCTCTTATTCTCTTGATCTCTACACAGTGCACTTAATGAAAGCAACAGAAGAATTGCGCACTCTTCCTCGAATACTGATTCTTCTGTGTATTTACTCAGTAGGTTTTAGTGAGAACAATGTCTCCTTTCTTCCAGAGATTCCCATTTACTTTTGGTGAGCAGCACTGTTACCCTTTTGTATGAAAAACGACAATATGAACTAGGATAGAATACCACAGACCACATAAGAGATGCGTTGAGCAGCAGACAGGTTCATTTAAAAGTAGATTAAACTGTCAGTGTCCTCCTTCATAATTAGAAAAATGCACAGGCATTCACATACTGACAGCTCAAGACACACAGCCACTGTCTTCTCCAGTGCTGAGATGACCTTATCATTCAGAAATGACAGTGCTATATGTGTACGAGTTATGTGTTTATGAAATTATGTGCTTTCCTAAGTCTAAAGGAAAATGTTGTCCAGTAGCTTACTCTATTTTTAAAAGTGTTTTGTCATTCTGTCCCAGGTTTTACATTGTTTACTTTCTTAAGAAACATTTAACATGTGCCGTTGAAATTATCAGGGTTGTCAGAAACAGTCTAGGAAGCTGGTAAGGGTGTTGCAGGGTGGGTTGTGTTGAGAAATAATTTTTCAGAAAAATGATTAAATATTTTGAGCTGTTTCGGAGTTTGTTTATTTTTTTTTTATTCTCATGTCAGAAACATACAGGTACATGTGCATACATTTTACACAGTTATGATTAAATTACTTTTGACCAACATTTGGCCACTTGCAGTGCATTTTCTGTTGCTTGTTGGAGATCATCTTCTGTACAGGAGACTGGGCACAATTGACACCAAAGCATGTGCCGAACTGTCTGTCCTTCTCCACAGTCGCACTGAATTTGGATCAATGTATCCCCATCTAACCAAGTTAACTTTTGATCTTCCAACTCTGCATCTCAGTCTATTCAGGGACTTCAAAGTTGTCCATCCCCCATCATGGCCTGGAGGTAAAGCCTCAACAACTCTTTTCCAACCAGGGGAAGGTAGGTCATAGCCCTCCATAGTTGTAACCTACCTTTTTCAGCAGTAATTCTAAGTTCCTTTGATGTTGTAAGGAAACTCTTCCTTGACTTCGGTCATTGCAGATGTGGTTCGTGCCCATACAGAGGATGGGTAATTTCCTGTTCCACTGCCTTTCTCTCCTTGTCCGAAGCTATCTCTCTTCGGACAGGTAGTGGTGTTATTCCTGTGAGGTGGTAAAGTCATTCGACTGGAGCGGATTTCAAGCAACTTCTTATACTTCTGCAGGTTTCATTGAGAGCTGCATCCACCTGTTTGGCATGAGTTGAATTATACAAAACAGAACAGGCATACTCTGCTACAGAACACCATAGTGCCATTGCAGATGTTCGGATTGTTTCAGGTTGACTACCCCACTGTGATCCATCCAGTTTCTGTAAGAGATTGTTCCTGGTGGTAACTTCCAACTTGCATTTCATGCAGTGCTTTTTGGAAGTGAGAGATCTGTCAAGTGTCACTCCCAGGTATTTTGGAGTCTCGTAGTGTTCCAGTTTGACCCCCGACCATACTATTTTCAACTTGTGAATGGCTTCTATGTTTCTCAAATGAAAAGCACACACTTTGGTCTTTGAAGGGTTTGGTTTAAGCTGGTATGTATTGTAGTATCTGGATAGATCTTCAAGGGCATTCGTGAGGTGGTTCTCCACTGATTCAAAATCTGTGCTGTGGATGACTAGAGCGAGGTCGTCAGCATATAAGAAGCTCCTGGTCGTTTGTGTATATATTAAACAGAGTTGGAGCCAAAACACTTCCTTGCAGGAGGCCATTCTTCCCTCGACTACACTGTACTTGAAAGTCGATGAAGAACCTGCGATTCTGCAGGAGGGTGGCGATGAGTCTGGTTAGACCTAAATCTTTGGTCAGATTGTAGACCTTGACTAGTAGTAGCTGGTGATAGACCATATCATACACTGCTGATAAGTCGACAAATGGCTCTCCTATCACCTTTCGAGCTTCAAAGCCATCTCCTATAAACTGTGTGAGATTTAGCAATTGTCGAGTACAGCTTTTACCTGCTCGAAATCCAGATAGCTGAGGTATAAATGAGGGTTCAATTGCAGGTGATAGGTAATTTAAAATCAGCCTTTCCAGCAATTTTTAACAAGTAGTGCAACTGGTCTAAAAATTTTCGGATCATTTCCTTCTTCGCCAGGTTTCAGCGAAGCATGCATGGACGATACGAGTATTTTAGTTATGTGCTTTTTTGTCATTTGTGTGCATTTTATCAACTGTGTGTATTTTATTGACTGTACGTAGAGTGTCCCTTTTATACTTTGACTTCCTGTAATGTAACATGGCAATTTTATAGCAATTTCCAGAAGGTATATGAAATATTTCGTATTTTGTATATCCGTCTCTCTCCAACCCCTCTTATTATCTTTATTTTCCCCTTAATCAGATGATGGCAGCATAAGACTGTCAAAATCATTCATCGTGGAGCAGCAAAAGTGTCTACACTGTGATCGTGGCTTACGAAGTATGTCTATTTTCAACCATACCAATCGCCCCACAGCACAATATGTGCGCCTTACAAAAGGCCTTATTGGCTGACATCTATGCTAATTAACTAAAAAATTTGAATTCTTTTCTTAACAATTATTTCTCAGCCCAACCTACCCTGTTTCTGACTACCACGCATATTGCGGACAGTATGGATTGTCAAAATTGCCAGCTGTACAAATTGTAGCCACATGTTCAACAACATTGGTGGCAATACATTCACAGACGAGAAATGTCAACAAGGGCAACAGTACTGCCATGAAGTGGATGAAAGTGAGGTTGTAGTTTGTGCTGCCAAAAACAACGAAAAATGTTAGTGAGAAAATGAAAACCAGATTTGTTTATGCTTGCTTTTTTGTAAGTGAACTGATTTGGAAACTTTTAATTCATGAAATAATGCTGGACACACAGCTTTTCCAGAATTTCATCACATTGTCAAAACAAATTTTTGAATTTATCATAAAAGCAATTGGTCCAAGAATTGGTATGACCAATACCAATATGAAAGACTGTATACCAGGTACAACCAGACTGATGATCACCGTCAGCGTTTGGCTGTTGGTAGTTCATACAGAAACTTGATATACTTCTAAAGTGCATTTCTCACTTACACATCTCTTCATACAAAAAGTTTCTAATGCTTTGGTTGAAGGACTCAGTGAATTCAGTAAGATAAGTTTGAAATAACAGTCAGTTGGGTATATTAATCTTTTATTGTGGTTCACCATTAGTTAGTGAACTAAAAATTTCGTAAGTACGATACATCTACAACAAGAGTTATGAGATGATGAAAGCAGAGTACATGTATACGAAAACCGTAATAGAAGTGAGTCGGTCGGCAAGTTACTGTCCATGAACACAGAAACCTACTTGATGAAGCTTACAAAAAGTTTAGAAGTCTTATGAATCTATGTAGATTACAATTATGGCTCACTGTTGCAGATATTCTTCTAATATGACAGTAGCAGATAGAATGTGTTTTTTTCCGATTGCTGTTTTTGTGTATATTACTTTTCGTTTCCCATAACCCTGTCACGCACCACATTTCAGAAATTCAGTCTTCTCATTTCTCCACTTCTACATTGCTGAAGACAACAAACAAACCAAATGCCTACATGTAGGTCCACGAACATCCAAACTGAAGCAGATTTCTACTACATAGTTCTACTTGTTGCGGGATCACAGACTTGTAAAACTTTTTAAATGACTTCCTATTTGCTATTGACTGTGCTATTTATTACAATATCTTCTATTACATTTTCAACCTCACTCTTTGTCCATACATTGGTGCCAACATTGGCACTGACATTGGTCAATAGTTATGGGGCAGCACCCACATGTTGGAGCCAACATTCAGTTGATTTCATATAGAGTTAAGCATATCTCATGGACAAATCACAGCCAGTGCATTTGCAGTTTTTAATGTGAATAGTTGTATTTTGTCATTGCAAAACAAAAAACAAAAACCTGTAAAAAATAGCAGGCAGTGACTGTAACATATACGCAAAAATATTCCGGTCTTAGACAATGTATTGCATTACATTCAGAATAATAATACATGGATTGTAAAATTTAGTTTAAAATGAGTCTTTGTGTGATTTAATACATCCTTTACTGTGTATAAGAATTATTCAACGCAGAAAAATCCCAAAATCAGTTGGAGCTGTGTGTAACTCACAAGTTTCAGGGAAAAGAGTTAAGAGAAAACCATTCTAAAAGGAAGTTAATATAAATATTATGTAGCATACGGATAAATTCGAATTTGGAATAAACTGTGTGTTAGGTGGACCAGATAAGGAAACTCTCACTCGCGAATCGGATACATTATGATCTAACCCACGCAATAAGTCGAATGTACAACGTAGTTGTTTGGTGATCATAAGCTTATAAAATTTAAGAAAACGAGAGTTGCTACTCGTCGCCATATAGCCTAGATGCTGAGTCGCAGATAGGTACAGCAAAAAGACTGTTCCAAATAAAGTTTTTGGCCTGTAAGGCTTTCCTCAAAAATACACACACACACACACACACACACACACACACACACACACACACACACACACACACACACACACACACACTCTAGAATGGCTACAGTTGCCTTAGACTGCAGTTGTGTGTGTGTGTGTGTGTGTGTGTGTGTGTCGGTCGTCTATTTTTGACGAAGGCGAAGGCCTTACTGGCCAAAAGCTGTATTTGGAACAGTCTTTTTCTTGTGCGTATCTGCGACTCAGCATCTCCGCTGTGTGGTGAGTAACAACTTTCCTTTTATAGTATTGTTACATTCCAGCCTGGATTTCCATTGTTTGATTTAAGTTTATGAAATTAATAGTTAAGACACTACCTAGCTAAGTTAGCTTTTTCTTGATTTATATCAATGTCCTTTTCCTGCACCCATCTTCCTTCCACTTCAACCCTTCTGCCAGAAAAAGGAGCCACTGGCTCTTAAAGCTTTCAAACTTTAATATCTTTTATATGTGTGTTCTTCTGTCGCCGCTTGGTGAGTAAGTTTTTTTTATTATATGATTACATTGTTTCTCCTGAATTAGTTTATCATCTTTTTATTACTCAGATCCATACTTTGCAAAATGACTACCTGCATATAAAAAGATACTGAGATTGTGTTTCATTGAGTAATTTGCTCTATTTACTTTGCATACAAAGGGGTCATATTATAATTTGAAGTTGTAATTTAAAACAAGTAACCTTGTGCTCTTAGGAAGTACCTTTCTGTCTGTAATTCATATTTTCTAATGTACAGACATACTTCTTTCAGATTTCCAGGAACCAACAAAAACAATTATTGAGTGAAACTTCCTGACAGATTAAAACTGTGTGCCGAACCGAGACTCGAACTCGGGACCTTTGCCTGTGTGCCGAACCGAGACTCGAACTCTGGACCTTTGCCTTTTGTGGGTAAGTGCTCTACCAACTGAGCTACCCAAGCACGAGTTCGAGTCTCAGTCCGGCACATAGTTTTAATCTGTCAGGAACTCCCATATCAGTGCACACTCCGCTGCATAGTGAAAATCTCATTCTGGAATTATGGGAGTGATGCCAACTGTGACTTTTCAAAAACTGAATCACTGACCCCCCAGGGGCTCACCATTCATTTGCTGTGTATAGGCTGAGCTGGGGATCGGTAAGTGCCATTGGGCAGGCTTCAGTGACCACCATCTGGTGGGGCAGTGGAATGTTGTGTCACAGGGGCTGGGAATCACCTTCTGGGTCTCAAGGACAGTACAGACCTCTTAAAAAGCCTCAAGCTTAAGTTGTGCTGTGTGCCGATGAGTTGAGGTGGAACCTGCCACACGCCAGTTGTATAAGGCTTAGGCAAGCGGGGTCCTGGCTGGGTGGACTGTTTGTTTCCCTAGTGGCTCGGGGATCACTATGGCATCCGTAACTTCTCACACACTTACTCCCAACGGTCTGGGTGGTCTGTTGCGTAGTACTAACACCCAACCTTCAAAGAAAGCCTGGGAGGATAGCCCTCCTGAGCAATTTTCATCAAAGTTCAGGCATTTTATTGTAACAGGTCACGCCCAGCGTCTCAAAATTTCATTCTTGTGATAAGAAGAGAAGATCGTACATTTAAGAAGGTATTATCGCCCTTCTGTATCCAAAAAGGCGTTGATGGTTCGGCTGGATCCTCAGATATGTTAAATGGCTGTGTAATGGCACATTGCTGGTCAAAACAGTGGCATTACAGTAAGTTAACAACCTTCTGAAGTCCAAATATTTGTGTGAGTATCCTATTGTGGTTGAACAGCATCGTAGCCGTAATTACAATCATGGAATGGTTGCATGCAGTGACTTCATGCATAGGACACAAGGGAGTTTAAAGAGGAGTGGGCTGACGAAGGACTCATTGAGGTGAAACATGTAATGCATTGTACGAATGGAACACTGGAAAATCAGATTCGTTTACATTTATGTTTGGTTCACCAGTTTTGCCAAATTAAATTAAAGCTGGCTTTCTAAGACTGAAAGTCGGACCATACTTTCCCAACACTATAAGGTATTTCACATATCAGAAATTCGGATACACTTTTCCAAGGTGTAACGGATAAGTTGCATGTGGTAAATGTTGTATGGCTGCTCATGATGAGAGAACTCCTCTTCATTTGCTGCAGTACTCATGAAGAAACATGCATCTGTAAGTGTTTCCACCCAAATGTTAACTGTGGACCTTGAGCCAAGATTTTCTCTTGAAATTACACTTATGGCAGCAGCAATTCAGGTGGAGCTGTTGCTGTCTCCACGCAAACACCAATAGCAAACACTGCTTTTGCTCCTGCCATCAGTGTGATTTTGGGAGGGCAAATGCAGCACACTGGGTTGACACACTGCCAAGAAGACAGTATTGAGGCAGTTGGATTGTCAGATCGGAAATACTCAGAGGATGACGACTCACCCGTGGTCTTGGAACTCTGCTTTGATGAAACATTGAGTCCACTGAATTCTCGTCCTTCTGAAGTGGGTGCTCCTACAGTCAGAAGGGCAAAGAGAAAACATAAACCTCCCAGATAAATGGCTCTTGTGATTCAATGGAGCATGACTTTGTACAGAACATCTGTGGTGTAGCTGAAAGTGCCGGCAAGGGGGTGGGGGTTTGTGTGTATTGGGGGGGGGGGGGGGTTACAGAACACATGGAGAAGCTGAAACTGTTGGCACAGGAGAGACTCCTTTGTCTGTGTATACAGGAAACACATTTTAAACGTAGCGATACCCCTGTGCCCAGGGAAACGCATTTTAAAAATAGTGATACCCCTGTGCTCTGGGTATACAGCATCCATAAGAAAGATGAGCTCAGTGTAGACAGGGCTGAAGATGATGTGGATATCTTTGTGAATGACACTTACCTCTCCACTTCTGTCTCTCTTGTAACATCTGCCCAGGCAGTTGCTATCTTGGTGAATACTCCATTCACTGTTACAATTTGCAGTGTGCATTGGCCACCCAATAAAACTTTGGCTACAGCATGTCTTTCTGACCTGATTTGACAAGTCCCTTCACTCTTCCTGCTTGTAGGAGTTATTAATGCGCAAAATGTGCTGTTGGGATCTCCATCAACATGCCCCAGGGGTTGGGTTGTCACAAGCCTTATTGTGTCAGAGGCATTATGCCTTCTTAACACTTGTGGTTACACCCACTTTACCACTTTCATGCAGTCATTCTCAGCCATGTTCTCCTGATATTTTAGGTACTGCTCACTGGAAGGTTGTCAATGACTTGTATTCCACTGACTACTTCCCCATCTGTATCCACTTCTCAGATAGAGCTGTCTGTGAAAGGAAGCTGCCAAGGTGGATGGTTAATGGAGTAAATTCGCCACTGGTCAGTCAGGTAGCTGTTTTTGAATGCCGAGATAGTGTCCGGGACTGGATAAATCACATTACTAATGTGATCCATCATGCCACTGTGGCATCTATCCCAAAGTTTTCACAGCAACTTCAGAGGTGACACGTCCCATGGTGAAACAGTGAATGTTGCTCTGTCATCAGGGAGAGACGCATGGCCTCGTAACCTTTCAAATTGTGAGGGCAAAGGCGTGACAGACAATCAGAGGGAACAAGAAGAGGTCTTAGCAATTCTTTCTAGGCTTGATCAATTGTTCCACTAGCTCTTCAAAGGCATGGGAAGCCATAAGGAGGATATCTGACAAATGTGGCATATGACTATAACTGCTGTACAGTCTACATTGTACACCTGAGGACATTGCAAATCCAATGGCACATTACTTAGATTCGATCACTGCCCCTGCAAACCAAGCTCTAGTTTTCTGCACCCATCAGGCAGTGATGCAGAGGGGAGGCTGGAATTTTAATTCCATGAAAACCAAGCACTACAATTGCCCCTTTTCCATAGCTTTGGTGTGTATCGTTTCAGGTCAAGGAGACTGCCCTGGATAAGGATTGAATACCATACAACATGTTACAGTACCTTCACCAGGATGCAAGGGAAATTATCTTGTCCATTTTTAATGGCGTTTGGTTGACTAGGGACTTTCCATTCATGGACGAACTCAATTTTAGTGCCCCTTCTGAAACCAGGGGAGAACCACATGTTGCCCAGTAGTTACCGTAGTGTGCCCCTCACTAGCTGCATGGGAAAGACACTAGAACATATAACCCACCACCGTCTGATTTGGATCCTAGAATTGCGGGACCTACTTAGTTACTCCCAGTGTGAGTATCAGAGGTATCATTCAATTCTTCACAACCTGACCCTGATGAAGGTGAAAATCCAACAATAGTTCCTATGCAAACAGCACCTCATAGATGTCTTCTTTGATCTTGAGAGGATCTGTGATGTTCTTTGGAGGCATCACATCCTGGTAAAGCTTCATAAATGGGGCTTCAGAGGACGTTTACCAATTTTCACATGGTCCTTCTTTACCAGACGATTTTTTTCTTATATCAGGTCAGTGGTGCTCTTCCTGAGCAATGTAAGCAAGAAAATTGTCTCTCTCAAGGATCTGTTTTAAGTGACCTCTGTTCACCATTGTCTTTAATGGTACTATGCCCACAGTTTGTGGACGACTTTGCCACCCTGTGCCCCTATTCCAACTTGCGATGACCATTCGTCAATTGGAACTATGATATGGTGATTGGAAGAATGGGCAGATAGTGCAGGTTTTAAATCTTCCTCAGAGAGATGTGTTTGAGGTAATTTTAATCATTCATGTGACTCTATTAACATGAGGGCACTGTTCTTACTTTTAAAAGTTCAAGGAAGTTTTTTTGTCTCACTTTCGATGAATACCTCACATGCTTACCACATCTGAAGGCTATTAAGGCCAAATGTTTAAAAGCACCGAATATTTTAAAATGCCTCAGCCACAGGTCATGGGAGACAAATCAATCATGTCTGCTTCAGTTTTACAAAGAGTTTGTGCAGTCCTACCTTGACCATGGTTGCACAGTTTATGGCTCAGCTAGATTATCTTATCTTAAGATAATCTATGCTGTTCATCATGAGGGGTTGTTTAGTATCAGGAGCATATAGGACGAGTCTGATTTCTAGCCTCTGCTGAGATTGGTGAACCACCACTTGTCATCTGGCAGTGGGCCCTCATGATGCATCATGTGTACAGCCTGCTCTCCACACCACAATCACTGGCATTCCATACTGTTGCTCGCCCTCCAGTGTAGCAACTATTTAGAAATAGTAGCTCGTGGTGTAGACAACATTTCTGTGCTTCATCGAGGTTGGAGTCGCTCACTGCCCTGGTTAATGTGGAGATCCAGAATTATTTTAGATCTATAAATGTACAAGAAGATTTTTACTCCAGGATATGTTTTTAAATTGATACTGAGTTGGGTAATGCAGTGGTTAGCACACTGGACTCATATTTAGGAGATGATGGTTCAAATCCACATCCAGCCATCCTGATTTAGGTTTTCCACGATTTCCCTAAATTACTTAAAGCAAGTGCCAGGATGGTTCTTTCAAAAGCACTTGGCTGCTTTCCTGCTCCACCTTTTCCTAATCGGAGCTTGTGTTCCATCTCTGATGACCTCGTTGTCGAGGGAACGTTGTACACTAATCGCCTCCTCCTCCTTTAAATCGATGTTCTATATAACTTTAACCAAGCTCTGTGACTGTGTGGTCATTTACACTGATGCATCTAAGCAGGATAATTCCAGTGGTTGTGCTGTGTTATTTCCAGACTGTGTTATCAAGATTCGCTTACCTCGTACAGACACAGTGTATGACACTGAATTATATTTGATCTTGAGGGGGCTGGAGAAGATGTAATGCCTTCCTGCAAATTCCTCATCTGCACTGACTCCCTTAAGTGCCCTAGCTGAAAAGTATCTCAACTGATCCGCAGCACCCTTTTCCACTTGCACTTGAGACACAGCATTGTGCGTCTGTGGGAGGAGGACCAGTTACGGTTCGAGAACTATGGGCTGAGGCTCGTGAAACTAACAATACGTCTGTGGCATTCCTCCTCCTGGCCACTGCAGTGGGAGCAGCATTTCTTCATGTGGTCACTGCAGTGGGAGGCAGCAATACTTTTAATGCAACTCTATATAGGATGCAGTCTTCTGACGCATGAATTCCTTCTTCAGTGGAAAGATCCCCCAGTATGGAGTGCTTGGGATGTACACATTTCTGTAAACCACATTATAACAGAATGTGTTTTATACCATGCCATGAAGCTGGAACCCACTTACCAGATGACCTGCCGTCTATTTTTGGTGTGATGAATCGAATGTGGTTCGAATTTTAAGGTACTTGTACACACAGTTCCATCCTCCACTATTTTAGATGTTGGGTGGTTATAGTCTATGTATTTTACTCACACACTGCCTTTAAGCACACATTTTTTTCTGGTTTGTCTGGCAGTGAAGTGAGAGCATCCCAGGATGGCTGCAGATTACATTTTCTAATTTACATTTTGTTGCATGCTTCTAACAATCCAAAACCGCACTTGTATTCTGTTAATTGTGAAAGGGCACTGTTGACCGTGCTGTTGAGCACCCTAAACATACCACTACCACCACCACTGCAACCATGAATCACTTACTAGTACTTTATAATACTCATAGAAAATAAAATACAGTTCACCATACCTTCCATTCAGCAACTAAATTTTTTGTCATAATGAATACTTATGCTCTGATATTTCGAAAACATTAAAGTATAGTGCAAGCCTCTGTCAGGATTCTTTGACACCACAACATTCTCAAAATATCATATAGCTTAGGGTACGCGGAAAAAAACTTAGATGAAACAAGCTTTATTGCACAAGTAAACAAAACCATCAAGGTACACAGAAACAGCACATAGCATATATACAGAATGTAAATTCAAATATATACACCAATATTCAATCATCTCTTTAGATATGTGTGTGTATTTACAGTCTGAGAAGGTATGGTTCCGAAAAGAGATTCAGCAATTACATAACTGTTTGGTCACCATGCGTCTGCAGTGGCATTGCAATTTTTGTGATTCATCATACCAGCATTCCACAGATGTATTTCTTGCTGGTAAAGTTCCAAAAACTCAAGAACTTGCATGTTACTCCACTATTCCTGAGACACTGTGTTTTCAAATATCTGACCTGCAAGTACAAGCAACAAACAAACTTGTGTTTTGAAATGACAACCGGAGAAACAGTGTTGATGCCAGTGTGAGTTCAAAGTGTTGGTTGGTTCCAAGTTCTTTCATTATCTACTACTGAGTGAGGTGATGCAGTGGTTAGCACACTAGACTCGCACTCAGGAGGACAGCAGTTGAAACCTGCGTCTGGCCATCCTGGTTTAGCTTCTCCGTGATTTCCTAAATCACTCCATGCAAATGACAGAATAGTTCCTCTGAAAGGGCATGGCTGACAGACATCCTTCCCTAATCCAACGGGACTGATGACCATGCTGTTTGGTCCCCCCCCCCCCCCCCCCCAAATCAACCAACCAACACATTTGATTGACACTGTTTGTGCCAGTGTTGGCCCCAATTTGTGGACCCAGCCTAGCTCATTTTCTAGTGATTACACATGCTTAAAACCCAGTAGTAGTCAACATTAATACTGCTGTATTTCCCACCTGAAAATGACCAAGTCAAAATTTCAGTAGTGGGTATTGTAAGAAACAGTGCAATCAGTGGTGAATATGAAGTCATTTAAAATAATATTGTTTCACTTCTCAAATTACATTACTTGATATCTTTCCAAAATGCTTCCTATAAATATGACTTTTCCATTTGCCCTCCCCATATCTGATTTCATATATTCTTCCTGTTGTATATGGCTTTGTACTGTTGTCTCAAAATATTTGAATTATGGAAAACTAGCGACCTAACCCGGCTTTGCAGGTGCAGCACTAATTCTCTATGACCATACAACTTGACTGAGTGAGGTGATGCAGTGGTTAGCGCATTGAACTCACATGTGGGTGGATGACAGTTCAAACCCACATCCGGCTATACTGATTTATGTTTCCCATGATTTCTCTAAATTGCTTTAGGCAAAAGCTGGGATGGTTTCTTTGAAAAGGCATGGCTGATTTCCTTCTCCTTCCCTCCCTAATCTGAGCTTGTGCTCCATCTCTAATGACTTTGTTGTTGACAGATCGTTAAATACTGATCTCTTTGTACTCCTCTGGACAGATGTATGGTACAGCAATAATGTTGTTTATGGGTCATTGCATAGATTTATTAATAAAAACCAGAGAACAACATTAGGTGACTGAATATGATCACTCTCAAATAATAAATGATATAAGTAGTGCATGCCAGGAAGGTTTTCAGGAGGTATGAATGTTACCCACTCCATACTAAATTGGTATTTGGAATGACATCTTTTGGTAACGATGAGCACACTTCTGTTTACGACACAAGTAAATGTTCAGTATATCATGGTTTTGTTAGTTTATGAGATATGTCTCTTAATTTGTAGCATGTCATATATCGGAGGTTGGCTGTGTTAATTGTGTCCAAAGGCCAGAAATGAACTGAAATTTTATAAAATCCACACATAATGTAGATGTTTAACCAGTGGCAGCACTTCCCTTGTAACGTTTAGTACGCGTCGTTTCATTGTAGAAACTCACTACCAACATTCTTTGTCACAGACCCTTAGTGAGATACTTTTTTGCTCTGCCACACAAAGAATTGGGTCCTCATCTAGGATTGAAGGAAAGTAGAAAGCTGGAAGTTTAGTTATGTGACGCACTCCTGGAAAAACTTTCTTTATGCAAATGAAGTAGTTTTTTGGAAAATGCATAACTTTTTGCAAACAGTTACAGAGAAACCATTTTGGTAAAAAAAGTCGATTCTTTCACATTTTATAGCCTTCCATCATAGCTTGAGGATGAAGCAATTATCTCTTCATTATTGGTCATATTTATTACAATACTTCGTAGTGAAATAAGTCAATGCCCATTGTTGAAAGAATTTGCCCTAAATTGTGAGTGTGAATTGTGATTGCTAATCTGGGAAAGCACAAATTGGCTACGTAAGCTTGTCTTTTTTTCAAAATGCGTTCCTGAACCTTGTGTAGAAGTCTTTCAAAATCTTGTGTAGTCTTCTACAAGGAATTTCTGAATCCCATTCCATCCTCTATGTTTAGGGTATCAAGAAGATTGTGTCCACGTATATTTCCTTTCTCCATACGTAAAGGTATGTTAGCAACGAGTGCACTGCACTGAACACTTTCTGACTATTGTAGGCACATCAAATAAAGCGGAGTGCATGAACTCAGTTTGATGGGGCTGTGTCGTGCTGCACAGAGCTGTGCTTCCATGGAGTCCTGCCATTCACCAATAGATGGCAATGGCATTGTTTTCACAGCAGCAATGGATTTTAATTCATCATAGTTCAGTTAATTAGCATGAAATATTTATAAATTGTATACACAAACCTTGCTCCTGAATCAGTCATACCTATTAAAGAAACCTGTATCAGAACCCCTACAGTAGTTCCGGAGATTAGTCTGAACATACAGATAGAAATCGCGGGAGCTCACTTCAGTTTAAATGTGTGTAGATAGAAGAAGAATGTTTAGTATAGATTCCACCAGGTCTTGGTACCTTTTTTGAGTAGTCTGATTCTTAAAAGCAAACAATGGAAAATCCAGGATAGAATGATGACAGTATTATCAAAAGGATAGTTGTCAATCTCTCTCATTTTTGCTTGTCTGTGGCAGTTGAATATTGGCACAGTAGTAATGTCATGTTGGGACACATTGGTAAATGCAGAAGTTAATGTTTTGGCTTTCTGTCTACCCCAACACAAGACTAATCCATGATTGGGTAGATGGCCAGATCTTTCTAGGGTTTTCTGCTACATCTCTCGCAACAATCTATTTGTGGTAATTATTGTTGCTGTCATACATACCCCTTCTTACAAATGCAGTAGTTGCTGTTAAGTATTTTCTATAAGTTTCCCTGCAGTCTCTTTTTCAGAGAGACTGTAGTAGTCTCTGTTTTCACAACATTCTCCAAAGGAAGGAAGTTTAGGGGTTAACATCCCATCAGAGAAGGGATCGTTAGAGATGTTAACATGCACAGTACTATTATACTAAGGTGAGTATTCGACATCTGTCATTATTTGGTATGTATTTACCTAGACCGTGGTTTATAATGTCTCTAAGCTTTAACCACAGTTGTTCTGTGTTTTTCAGGGCAACAAAATGTTTACAATTTGTATTTTAAGTAAGTTCTTAGTGACTGTGTCATTAGTTGTACCAAACACAAATACTTTCCTACGTATTTTTTTCCCCTTGGTGACTACCGTATTTACTCGAATTTAAGCCGCACTCGAATCTAAGCCGCACCTGAAAAATGGGACTCGCAATCGAGGAAAAAAAAAATTTCCCGAATCTAAGCCACACCTGAAATCTGAGACTCGAAATTCAAGGGGAGAGAAAAGTTTTAGGCCGCACTTCCAAATCGAAACAAAGTTGGTCCATTGTAATATGAGACACAATTTAGGTCAAATGAATGATGATACAGCTATAGTAGTTTGGTTCGAGTCATAAGCTTAGCAGTTAAGCTTTACCAGGTAGCCGTTGCTAAGCGTCAGGCGCTCCGTCCGTATTTATACGGATACCCTTCCTTTTTCACGTGCTTCGTCTGGTTTGAATTGATTGATTATTTTTCTTTGATCTGATAAGTGCCGTTCTCTTTGTTATAGGTGTTTACGTCACTCAAAGCTGAAAATGCATTACTGTACTGTGTCATGCATTGTTTGTCGCATTCAGATAATGAGTGTTTACGACCTGTCGCCGCTCGCGGCATTGCTTGCTTTTGTGCGCGCTACCACCGCTTACATTTTTTTTTAAAAAAAGAGAGGAATCGTCTCATTAGGCAAAACAACTGCAAGAGACTGCTATTTGTTGTTACTTACACTGCTGCTTTCTTTGATAATAATCAACAAGAACCAAATAATAGACTGCGTACGATAGAAGATGTTCTGAACGAGAGTTTAGCAAAAATTTTTCTCTGTTTGAAAGTCTTTGCAGGCGCCTCTTTAGTACATTACACTCTGCACAGAAATTAGAGTTATCTTAGATTAAAAAATCTAGTCAATTGTCGTGCTTCAATTCTGACTGTATCACTATTCGGCATAAGAATAATACGAATATAAACATGACATGATATGTATTTTCGTCCACGTTTGCTGTTGTCTCACTCTAGTTTTGTAGTTTATTAGGCAGACAGGATTTAAATGAGATAGCAGCAAACACGGAAGAATACATGGGAAAATGTTTATATTCGTATTATTATTATAGTGAAGAGAATACTGCATGTGATTCACAATTCATAAAAGTTCCTATTAGCAACCATCTCTTCTCACAGGTAGGAAAAAATTCAGAACGCAGAGTAGGCCATATTGACAAACATCCCAATCAGTCTTGCCAGTCGGATTTTCGTAGTGCATTGAAATGCTGCTACATTCGAAGTTGAACAATACGGAATTTTTTTTTTACTTCGTTGAATAATGTATGAAAACGCAGTGGTCGAAACTCAGGGCGGAGAAAAAAGGCTCGTCTTCGACCTTTTTTCTTTAAAATTTATTTACTGACGCAGAAGTTTTGGTGCCAGTGTTTATCTTTGTGCCTGCGAAACGCTACATATATTCGACGACAGAAGTTAGTTGTGGCGGCACCTACCAACATTTTTCAGAACTTCCGCTTTGCACTCGATTCTAAGCCGCAGGCGGTTTTTTGGATTACAAAAACCGGAAAAAAAGTGCGGCTTAGATTCGAGTAAATACGGTGCAATCCCTGTAATAACATCATAGTTACTAATCACAGTCTCTTTTGTGACTCTCTCAGAAAGATAAGGTTTGTTTGTACCAGGAGATGCTAAACATCCATTTCGTGAGTGAGTTGTTGGACTAATTGTTTGAGGCAGTTGCCTAATAATGAATTCATTATTACTTCGCAATACTGTCCTTACAAGGCTGTTAGTCACCGTGTGCTAAACCTGTGTTATTGAATTTAGGCTATCTTGAAATAACTCTAATAATACTGTATCTAAATTTGGCAGATAGTAGATTCATCAGTGTTTCTTTTGGAGGGGGGTTTGTTATGGTGGAGAGAGAGAGAGACACTACCGTTTGGGAAAGAAATGAGAGTGAGTTCTTAGGCTTGGCAGTGAACACTCTTAACAGTTAATAGCTAATATTTAAAATGTACACATCATATATACTGCCCGCACATCCAGGAATGATCTGTCATGGATGGTTTTATAACTCACCCCCCATTTGCATAAGCAAGGGCTATTCATCTGATCTTTTTACAGAACCCATCAAGTCTCTAGTTTGGACCCTCCACTGGACACTGAACCTGATTACCATGACCATTCCTTGCAATAATGGTGCTAATAGATAGCTGTACTGAACCACCACTTTCTCCATTGTCTACAAAGAACCAAGGATACACTCTGATCTTAGACAACAGATATTGGTGGTGATGAGGTGAGCCATTGTCTGCATCATACTGTAACCTGTGATCTCAGTTACTCCAGGGACAGCTTCTACCACTTGATGGATGATTCCTCCTAAGATATACGCAAGGTGCACAATTGATTCATTTTCCTCCTGTGACACTGTTTCCCTAAGAGTAAAATCAGATACCTAACATTCAAGTTGCCTTAATAGTAAAGCCCCTTCTGCCCTCTCCATGGGTGCTTGGACCCATCAACAGTAGAGAGAGTGCTGTTCGGGCAAGAGAGACAAAGCCCAAAGGCTGCCACATTATCAGCATTAGAAGTATTGGGTCTAGGATTTCTGTCATTTTCCAGATAAAAATTTTCTCCAGATCTGACTACAAGAACACAAAGATAATAACAAAAACTCAACATTTTATTACTTAAAGAAGGCTGGTACAGGAAAACACTTCCCATGGAGCGACTAGACTCTTAGTCTGAGACACACAAGCTGAATGTCAGTGGACCGGGCCCAACTCTACAAATCATTGGCTGGCCAGTAGAGTGCACTACAGAGACTGTGCATGCATCTTACAGTGGGGGCCTCTATCTGCTGGCGCTAGTGTCTTGCTACTTCTGTGGCACTCCTGGATCATGGGTGTGGAATCTTACATGGGTCACTCCTTGCCCCCTAGTGGCAGAGCATTGCTAATTCCCTAAACGTGGAGTGGATGGCTGCAGTGTGGAGATGGTTCTCACACCCATTGAGGCCTTGGAGGCGATTAGGAGAGCAACTCCTGGTCAATGGAAACCTCAGAACAGGGGCAAAAGTGCCTGGTTCGAGAAGCGCCCCAGTACTTCCCCTGTATGGGAGCAAAAGATGATGGGACCAGCAATGAGCAGTCCTAGCCGGAATCCATGGCGATGTCTGGTGGCAGTGGGGAAGTTGGAGGCAACCCCACTGCAGACTGAGACGACACAGGAGACATCGATCTGGCAAGGAGCTTGTCCATCAGCTGGAGGGGTACCAGAATAGCTGCAAGAGGCTGCAAAGTCGAAGGCTCATCTGGTGGCACAGATGTAGGCAAAAATTGGCGCAGCCGGGATTTGGTGGGTGGGTGCCCTCCCAGACTCGAGCTTATTTTGATGGTAGCAAACCTCCTGGTATCCTGTCTGCTGAGTGTAGACACAGCAGCCACTGTGACGCTCAATGGTTGCCGGTAACCAGTGTGTGTGCCAACCAAGTCCGCGCACCCAGACTGCTGTCACTGGCGGGAAAAGCGATACAGTGGAACATGAATTTGGGCGAGAACCTGGATGGAGGAGGTGGAGCAGCGTCCACAGCTGATGGCCACGGAGAAGCTCAGCATTAGGACAGGAACCAATAGGAGTCGTACAGTAGGCCATCAGAAAGAACAACAATGCCTCCTCGGCAGGAAAATCCTGCTGATAGTTTTTCTATTGGGCCCTAAAGGTGTGAACCATGCAGCCAGCCTCCCCATTGAATTGGTGGTGAAAGGGAGGTGAGTGAACATTACAAATGCTTGACCACACACAGAAATCATGTAATTCCTGGGACAGGAACTGAGGTTTATTGCTGGAAACGAGAGTAACCAGGAGACCTTCCACAGAAAATTTTTTTTTGAAAGAGCCTGAATAGTAACTTCGGTAGTAACCAAGGAGCACTGGATCGCATAAATGAGGAACATGAAAATGTGTCAGTGACAATCAGCTAAAACACGCATTCAGAAATGGACCCGCAAAATCCACGTGGATGTGTTCCCAGGGTTGGGTTGCTGTAGTCCATGGGGAAACAAAGCCTTCGGAGCCGCTTTTTGACTAGCGCACTGGGGACATGCAGCCACCAAATGCTCCAGTTCCCACTCAAGGCCGGGCAGTACACATGCCTGTGAGCCAAGGCTTTGGTGCAAGAAATACTCCAGTGGCCCTCAAGCAACAGCTCTAAGACCTCCTGCCGCAAACTCCCAGATATGATGATCCCTGGAAGTTGTGTCAACCAGGGAGAGGATGACGACTACATCTAAGACTGAGAGACGATGGCGCAAGACAAAATATTTATGAAGCAGAGTGGAAGCACGGCCCGGAGGATGAGACAATTGACCCTCCTGGATGAAGTGGATGATCTGCTTGATGCCGGGATCAGATACTGTGGCCCTTGCAAGCCGGGTACTAGTGATCGGAAAGCCGTCTACAGCTTGGCGGGAGGCAAGATCCAAGTAGAGCTCCTCTCTATAAAACTTGGGGTCTGGACAGATGGGTAGTCTGGATAAAGTGTCTGCATGGGGGGAAAATGAATGTCATAGTGGTATTTGGAGAGGAACAGTGCCCATCGATGTAACCTGTGGGTTGCCTTATTGGGGACCCGGGCGGATGGACTGAATAACGAAAATACAGCTTATGGTCCGCAATAAGTTGGAATTTGGTGCCATACAAGAATACATGAAACCTGGTGAGCACATACACAATGGCCAGAGTCTTCTTCTTGATATAGGAGTAATAGACTTGTGCTGGACTGAGAGTTTTGGATGGAAATACCAGTGACTGCTCCAAGCCATCTGCATTCCAATGAGCAGTGACCACCACCATGCATTACTGCGAGGCATCTGTAGCTAAAATGAGTGGTTTGCTAGACTCAAAAGTAGCTAGACACAGCACTGACCTGAGTTGGTCCTTCAATATGGGAAAGGCCTGGTTGCACATTGAAGAGGAAGGAAGTGCCCTTGTGAAGAAGGAGGTAGAAAGGCCGCACAAAGGCGGATGCCCCAGGATGGCGGATGCCCGAGGAATGAACCAATGGTAATAGGCAAGTCTACCCAAGAAAGCATGCAGTTAGTATGACGAAGAGCAACAAGTCAGGTCCATAATGGCCTTGAGCAGACTCGCAAGTGGTTGGGTATCCTGCCGTGATATGTTGTAGCCCAGATACTCAAGAAAGGGTTGGAAAAATTTAGACTTCTGTAGACTGCATAGATTGTATTGCAGACACAGGACCCAAACTTTTTCAAAAACAGCCTGGAGATTGTGCAGGTGGTTGCTTGTAGTATGTCTGGTAACAATGATGTCATCCAGGTGATTGAAACACTGTAGAATAGTATACATGACCCTATTAAGAACAATGATACACATGGACTCCTTATCAGAGGGTAACTGGTGATATGCTTCAGAAAGATCAAGTTTGGCACAGGATTGACCACCTGCTAAGCATATGAACAGCTCTTTCAAACATGGCAACGGATGTGTGTTGGCCACAAACTGTGAATTCACAGCGACCTTACAGTCACTGCAAGTTCACAATTTACCAGAGCATTTCATAACGATAACAGGGGGTGTAGCCTATTAGCTAGAAGAAATGCGAACCACAACCCAAGAGATGCAAGCCGGTCCAGCTCCACCTTGACTTTGGAGTGGAGAGCTAAAAAAATCTAGCCCCAGCCAACTGTCAACTGTGTGCACCCTAGGCCTTTCACAAAAAATGTCCTGAAATTCGGAGCACAGAGCTTCCAATGATAGAGAGAGGATGTCAGCAGATACAAACTGTATGGAGTCCATGATTGAAAAGCCAAAGGTTTGAAAGGCATCAAACCCGAAATTGTTTTCTAAACTAGCATAGTGAACAACAATAAAAGTGATTGGCCGAGTTACTGATCTATAGGTAACATCAGCTGTGAATTGTCAAAGCAAGACAATTTGCTTTTTACCTTATTTCTGTAAGTGCCTGTTTACTGGTGACAGCAGAGAAGAATCAAGGTCTGAATATGTTTGGGCATTAAGCAGAGAAACTGCCATGCCGGTGTCCACATGCAGGTGCAACTGTCACAAGAGAACCAAAACCTTGATAAAAATCTTGTTGGATGACTGATCAGGAATCAGGTCTAATGATGACACTTCCTGGAAATCCATATCCGTGTCATCTGATATTGCGTTCTGCGCTGTTGTTTGGCAGAGTACTACATGTGGCCATTTCTCTGACATGACAAATGGCTCAGTGCTGGGGATGCTTTTATCTATCATGTTGGGAGTAACAAGATGTACACAACGGCAACAGGGAATGGCGGCTGGAATGCTGTTTCCTTGCTGTGAGCAAGCCGCCGGATGGGCCGGCTTGCACCACCGCTATGTCACCCTCCCTGGATGCAGGTGGGCTATGCTACACTGCCGTCACATCACTCCATGCATCCAGCTGTGAGATCTCATATGACTGGACAATGAACAACACCTCTTCAATGGAAGGGTTTTCTAATTGGAAGGCTTGTTTCTGGACTTCTTTATCCAAGGTGGAGCAGATTATGACTTCATGAACCATGTTGTCTGCTTATGACACTTTTGACTTGGACATGACAAAATGGCACATGCAACTAAGGCTGTAGAGAGTTGCGGCTCAGACACGATAAGACTGATGGGACTGTTTCCTCCATTAGCAGAATTCAACCCCAGCAGCCACAATGTGCATGCTGTAATGGTAATAGGAAAACAACAATGAGCATAAATTGTCAAAAGACAATGAAGAAAGTTCCTGTGATGAGGCCAACAGCTGCAACATCTGATACAAGGTGAAATCCATGACAAAAACACTGCATGACATACCTCTGCATTCGTCACATGGAAGGCCTGAAATGATGCTGTAGGCAGTGTTCATATGTATGCCAATATTCTACTGCCTCATCAAACAGAAGGAACAGCGGAGGAAACATAACCAGATGCAAAGGTGAAAAGAGCAACCCTGGCACAGCCTGTCACACAGCTGTAAGTAGTTCTGTCTGCTGTTACACCAATTTTTGAAGCAGAGCTTCCACGTCACAACAAGTAAAATGTCGCAGCCTAGTGTGAAAAGCAACTGCACAACAAAACACGTGAAAAACAATCCTACTTGTCTCCAGTGTGTTCTGGCTTCAGGAACACACCGATAATTACAAACACAACACTTTATTATTTCAAGAAGACTGCCACAGGAAAACACTTGTCATGGAATGGCTGCACTACTAGTCGGAGACACACATGGCGAATGTCAACATATGTCTGAGAACGACGTGGACCGGGTCCAACTCTATAAGCTATTGGCCAGCTGGTAGAGTGCACTATGAAGATGCTACATGCGCATCCAAGTGTGTGTGTGGGGGGGGGGGGGGGGGGAGGCCTCTGCCTCTGCTACTTCTGTGGCGCACCGTACAGGTGTCTGCCCAGATTTTGGATGTGGAATCTTATTTGGGTCACTACAGACACAACCCATCAGATTCGACCAGGTGATTATTTCGTCTTCAGTTGGATTCATTGGAGATCACATCATGTTAGGAGACTTGTTATGACACAACAGGGGATTGCCTTGCCACTTCACAGTGGTATGATTCGCAGGATCCTCTTGAAGCCAGTCAACAGTTCCTAATTCAGTTTCCAGACTATAGAACAGAAATACACATGAGAAATTTCACAAAATGAAATAACAACTTTTCTTATTATTTCTGCTTAAGAGAGAAAATTAGACTTTAACTTTCATTTGTCTGTTAGGCTTACTCTTTTATGAACAGTTCAGAGTCTCTTTTACAATTCCACCACCCCTCCCTCACATCCAGCTCTCTCATTTCGTCCCCTCAGATAATAGTGAGTTAACCCTGATGCTGCAAAAATAATATAAAATGCATTTTCTGCTGTTCTTTGAATTTTTGAAGTGTCAATAAAAATGAATGTTGGCATAATGGTAGGTGAATGATTCTTTTACATGCTAGAATGAATGGTCCCTCTCTTCACTTCATGGATTAGGTTTCTGCATCTGTTCTGAGCATGTTTTATGTATATTTCTACATAGAAAGGTTGCCATTGTAGTCTTCAGCCTGAAGACTGGTTTGATTCATCTTTTACCCTCAGCATTTCCATCCATCACGAAAGTGAAGATTCCTTAATGTGTCAGGATGTGTCCTATCAAATGATCCCTCCTTTTAGTCAATTTGTGTCATTGCAATACATTTCTTTTTTCCTCACATTCATTCAGTACTTCCTCATTAGTTACTGTATTGACCCATCTAATCTTCAGCATTCTACTGTAGCACCACTCTTCAAAAGCTTCTACTCTCTTCTTATTGAAGTGCTTATCGTCAACATTTCCCTTCCATACAAGGGTATTCCCCAGACCAATACCTTCAGAAAAGACTTTGTAACATTTAAAATTACATTCAATGTTAACAGCTACTTCATTTTCAGAAATGCTCTTTTAGATGTTGGGAGTTTACATTTCATATTCTCTTCACTTTGACCATTGGCATTACCAATATCTAATTGACCTTAAATATCTCTGTGGTGGAATACCTCCAGATATTGGTACAACTGCATTAACAGACCACGGTGCAATAACTTTGAGATGTAGTGTGAGGCATTGATAGTCAGTTACGTCTCTTGTTTTACCATTGTTGCTTTTGAAGATATACACCTCTATGAATTTATATCAATTGCGCAGCTCTTATTATGTGTTGTAAATGCTACTTTGTTTCTAGAGATACTGAAACCACTAATTTGTATTTCCATTCACAGTTCTCAATTCCAAGGCTCAGAGGTGGAAAGCACTCAAATGATCCAATCTTATGTGAGGATCAGCCTGTTCCACATCAGCGACCATCACGTTTGGCTTGCAAGAAAAATGATCCCTTGGATCCAGATTATATTGCAGGTTTGTGAAAACCACAAGTGGTGTTAATTTGGTGTTAGCTGGGGGATTGACAAGTTTCTTTGAAAGTTGTAACATATTCTGAAATTTTCCAATTGACTTAGATTAATCCTGTGGCGCATAGTGTCCACTACAGTGGACAGCTGTTAATGATCGCTTCTTTGGCATTTTCAATCAGTCCTTAGGCTGAAAATGCACACAGTTCCCTGCAGTGGTCACTCCCAACTGGTGTTGTGTCCTGCATGCATTTGCAGCCTCGTGACTCACTGAAACCGTCAGAGAATTTACCATTAAAAGTTGTCCACTGCAGTGAAATTCGTGCACCACAGGGTTAAGTGGAAGATTCAGAGCTAATACTGGAATTGACTTGGTACTGAGACCACCATGCCACCTTTTTTTTTTATCTTATTTAGGCCAATTGACCCCTTTTTTTAAACCATAACCATTTCTTTCAGCTGGCCAGGGTGGCCGAGCAGTTCTAGGCGCTACAGTCTATAACCACGCCACCGCTACAGTTGCAGGTTCGAATCCTGGCTCAGTCATGGATGTGTGTGTGATGTCCTTAGGTTAGTTAGGTTTAAGTAGTTCTAAGCTCTAGGGGACTGATGACCTCAGAAGTTAAGTCCCATATTGCTCAGAGCCATTTGAACCATTTCTTTCAAAAATAAATAAATTTTGAACTGGAGCAATACCAATTATAGAATAATCTTTCGTTTTATTCACATTATTTATGACATATTTCTGTAGGTAATGCTTTGTCAATTCACTTAAAGTGAAATTTCTTAATAAATTGACCCATCTAATCTTCAGCATTCTTCTGTAGCACCACCCTTCAGACGCTTCTATTCTCTTCTTAGCTGAAGTGTTTGTCATCCACATTTCCCTTCCATGCAAGACTACTCTCCAGATCAGTATGTTCGGAAAAATCATACTGCTGCATGTTGTACTGAAAACAAAAAATTAACTGTGTTGCATCAGTTTCCATTTTGAAAAAATGCATTTGGAAAAGTAAATGCCTTTCTCTTACATTGGAGGAGAAACAGAGTAGAACTGAACTGTTATTTCATAGCATGTAGTTTCAGCAACTCTAAGGATGACTCAGAAGAGACTCCAAATTATCTGAATATCTGAGAGACGTTCTATGAGAGGAAAACAAAAAATCTCACATCCAACAGGATGAAGGCATCTGGTTTGCCAGCTAGGAATGTGGGAGAGATGGGCGGCAGGTGCACAGGCTAGGCATGACAGAGAAGGTGACATGATGTTGTGGATTGCTGGGGGATGGAGAACACAGAGGTGGAAACTGTTGGGTGGAGGCTGTGGAAGCAGTGGGTTACTGGAGATAGAGGCCAGAATGATTGTGGGAGTGAAGGATGTGTTGAAAAGATAACTCTCATCTGCATAATTCAGAGAAGCTGGTGGTAGAGGGAAGGATACAGATGGCCCAGATTGTGAAGTAGTCATTGAAATAGAGGTTGTTATGCTCAGCTGCATGTTGTACGATTGGTAGGAGGGGGGATCAGCTTTGTTCTGGGCAACAGTTTGGCAGTGGCCATTCGTCCTGGTGGACAGCTGGTTGGTAGTCATACCAACATAAAAAGTTGTGCAGTGTTTGCAGCAGAGTTGGTATATGACATGGCTGCTTGGTGGAAGACCTGCCAAATCCACCCAACCAACAGTCCTACTCCACTCTTTTTCACAGATTTACTGTATCTCTACAGAGGCCGGGCCACCTGTGCTGTAAGCACTGCACAGCTTTTATGTCATTATGACTACAAACCAGTTGTTTACAAGAAATGACTCTGCTGAACTGGTGCCAGGAACAAAGTTAACTAACTCGTGGGACTACATGCAGCTGAGCATAACATGTCCTGTTTCAATGGCTGCTTCACAACCCAGGCCATCTAGATCCCCCTACCACCAGCTTTTCTGTAGTACGCAATGGGAGTTATCCTTGCAATACGTCCTTCACTAATCCTGGCCTCAGTCCCTAGTAACCCACTATCCCCGCACCCTCCACATAACTGTTTCCTCCTTCCTCCATCTTCCACCCGTTCACAATTCATGTCCTGGCATCACCTTCAGTGTGCGCCACTTCCCACCAGCTCTGACAATTGTGTATGTGCCTAGTGCTTGCACCTGCCAAACCCCTCTCTTCCATATTCCTGGCTGGCAGACTGGCTACCCCCCTTCAAGCCACTAGCCACCCACCCCTCCTCCCTGTGTCCCATCTCTCTCTCTCCCCCTCTATCTACTGCACTGGACACAACCTCCTCGTAAATTTGCCAAAATGCAGCACTGGCATTATTTGTCCAGCTTGTACCATACTGGTGTGTGTGTGTGTGTGTGTGTGTGTGTGTGTGTGTGTGTGTGTGTGTGCGTGCGCGCGCGCGCGCGCGCGCGCGCGTGTGGGGGGGGAAGGGGGGGGTGTTGGTTGGTTGGTTTTCTGTGTGTATTTGTACTCTGGCTCAAAAAAGGATTATTCTGAAAGCCAGCAAGTTTTCTTTGCTTTTCAGTGAGTGATCCTCCTCACTCCTGAAGTATTTACAATTATTAGATTGGTTAGTTCTCATTATGAGTGTTTTCTTAAGTAAGATTATGTGCTCTCATGTGCATACTTCATTCCACAGGCAATTACAGTGACACCCAGTACTATGATATTGACACTGTTTACATCTTAATAGCAGCAGCAGAAGCAGACTTATAAAGAGGAGAGTGTCATTTCCTTTACAGTCGTATCAAAGTGGTACTTCATGCCTATATTGGTTGAGCATTGATTACCACTCAACAGCTTCTTTGTGTTAGAAGATGGAAACTGCTGACTGTCAGTTGGAGGCTATGTTTGCAGTACATACAAGTTGTTATGGCACTTCTTGCAGTCCTAACTCCGTGCATCACAGAAGGAAAATTTCAGTGGTAGAAAACCCTTAGGCAGTACATGTCGTGACTTCAGGGGTTTGGTGCAGATGTCATTTATGTAGTAACTGATGCCTTAATGGACTTTTATAACAGATCTTTGGGAACTTTATTGACCATTCTGAAAAATATTGAATATTTCTGTGATACTCCAGTGTATCAGTATAAATGTCCATGGAATGAAATTTGCCCCCAACAACTCTTGCTACCTTACTGTTTTATTGCACTGCTGTTTATTGACCATGGTTCCATAATTTGACCAGTAGTTTTGTTTTTAAGAAAATGAATTGGGACAGTAATATTGATCTCTTCATAAGAAATTTGACCCCTCTATTATTGTTGATTTCCATTTTGGAAATAGAACTATGAGAGAACTAATAACAGTGCAGTATAAAGAACACTTTAAAAATTGTAAAATTACCATGAGACAGGAATAACTTGCCAGACAAGATTCCCAGTGCTGCTGATACACGCAAAAGTAGAATAAACTGCACCAACTTTAGGAATTGTTAGTTCATTCCTCAGAGAGGAAAAATGTGTATGTCCATTATAATTAACCGGGCTGTTATGCCGTGGTCAGTTGATGAATTCTGTGTCGATTCCCAACGTTTCGTCTCCGACTGCGGGAGACATCTTCAAGGGGGTCCGTAGCTCGATGGAAGGTCCAACACGCCCACTGGCTCACTACTGACTGTCGCTAAATTCCGTGTCCGCGCGCTCCCGTGGCGTGGCGTGTCATCACGTGTTTTGAAAACGTCAGTGCAATTCTATTCGGGAAAGGCACAACGCATTTTCAAACAGACTGAGGAGGCCTTACTACGAGAGCGCATTCAGCAGACCCGACGGGACTTGGCAAGCACAAACTGTAAGTTAATGTCTCTCCATATTACGATCAGTAATAAACTGTGCAGCGGTGACTGGGATAAAATTGATAGACAACTGCATGATACCATGGGGAAGCGTATGTTGACAACGTCTTAGTAGACAGAAGAAGAAGTTTGATAATTTGCTACCTAATCAGACTGTTCGGCATTTAGACGTTTCCCGGACCGTTATCAATTTGTCCAAACATTCGTTATCTGACGATGAGACATCTGTGCTTGCCAAGGGAGGAAATTTTGCTGTTAGTCCGCGTTTTGTGCCCATGGGAGAAATTATAGTCAGTGTGAAGCAGGAATTCGCAGTGTGGATTCTGTAACACCTGAAGAAATCCATATAGAAACAGTGAGAATATTAGCCAATGCAAAACTGCCGAAAAGTAATATAACTGTGGGTGAGAGAAGAGCTTTAAAACACCTGAATGACGACGATAGTATTTTGGTTCTCCCAGCAGACAAAGGAAGCGCAACGGTGGTTATGGATGTGGCTGACTATCAGAGTAAAATTACTGATCTACTGGATCCGCAAGCATATAGGAAGCTGAATAAGGACCCCACTAACAACGTTCTCAGAACTGTGTCGCGGTTAATAAAAAAGTCCTCCATTGAAGAGAGTGTACAGAAAGGTCTCTGCAATTCGGTTGCGCTACCACTGAGGCTTTATGGATTGCACAAAATTCATAAAGAAAATGTGCCGTTAAGACCGATACTAAGTGCCATTGGTTTGCCCACCTACTCATTAGCCAAGTTTTTGACTACGCTGTTAAAACCACATGTGGGCCGTTTGGACTCTTTACCTAAAGAATTCGACACATTTTATCAGCAGATTGAATGGCATAGTGGTCTAGCCGGAGGACATATTGGTCAGATTCGATGTGGTATCGCTGTTTACCATGGTTCCACTTAATGATGTATTGGAACAGCTGGATCGAATTTTTCCTGCCGATATTTCAGAACTGTTTAAGTGTTGTTTGACGACCACATACTTCAAGTGGAATGAACAGTTTTATGAGCAAATGGATGGCGTGGCTATGGGAAGCCCCCTAAATCCCGTAATTGCAAACTTCTTTATGGAGAAATTCGAAGAACAGGCCTTAGGTACTGCCAGCAAAAAACCAAATGTATGGTTCCGATACGTGGATGGCACGTTTGTGCTGTGGAGACATGGTAGGGAGGAACTAAGCCGGTTCCACGAACATCTGAACTGTATAAACTCGAGAATTCAGTTTACAATGGAGGAGGAGGTAGACAGCAAATTACATTTCCTAGACGTGCTTGTTTTTAGAAACAAAAGTGGTACTTTGGGCCACTCAGTATACCGCAAACCCATGCACACGGACCATTATTTGCACCGGGATTCGAACCAACACCCACAACAGAAGTGGGGTGTTATCAAGACATTAGCGGACAGAACTAGAAATATTTGTGAACCTGAGTTGCTTGACACTTAGATGGAACGTCTCCACAATGCACTAATGCAGAACGGATATTCGTCCGCCGAAATAAAACGTGCGTTGAGGCAGCCACGGAGAAATCATACTGACGTACAGGCTACTGCAAAATCTAAGGTTTTCCTGCCGTTTGTTAAAAATGTAACGAAAAGAATAGGGAGGATCTTGTCGAAGCGGAATATTACCATAATTTACAAGCCCACCAGGAAGATACAGGAATACCTTAAGCCTGCCAGGGACGCTCGCAAACCATTGGAAAAAGCTGGAGTGTATAGGATCCCATGCAGCTGTGGTGATGTTTATGTGGGTACCACTAAAAGAACTGTTTCTAAACGTTTGGAAGAGCACAAGGGAAATTGTAGAAGAGGAGAAACGAAACAGTCAGCTGTTGCGGAGCACGCTTTCCAGCCAGGGAACCACAATATTCGTTTCGAGGAGACGCACGTACTAGCAGCCACAAGCGGATATTACAAAAGGCTCTACAGGGAGGCAATCGAAATCACTAAACACCCAAATAATTTCAACCGAAAGGAGGAGGGCTTGAAATTAAACAGTGTATGGATGCCGGTCTTAAAGAAGATGTGTACCACCCGTCCACTACTGGGTGATGGCAATGGCAATTGATGGCGACGGACAGCGGCCAATTGCACTGACGTTTTCAAAACACGTGACATCACGCCGCGGCGTGGGAGCGCACGGACATGGAATTTAGCGGCAGTCAGTAGCGAGCCAGTGGGTGTGTGGGACCTTCCATCGAGCTACGGACTCCCTTGAAGATGTCTCCTGCAGTCAGAGACGAAACGTTGGGAATCGACACAGAATTCATCAACTGACCACGGCATAACAGCCCAGATAATTATAATGGACGTATTTCCAGCCGTGAAAGTCTACATTTTAGTAAAAATGTGTATGTCGGATAAGGCTGGAAAGCCGTCTCCCGTGTCCTCACTGCAAGCCCCTATCAACCTGGAGTCTGAATGATCTGCCCTTCCTTCCCAACCTTCCCTAACTGAGTCCTCTTTCCTACCTGGCATAGAAACAAACAGCTGCAGAAACTAGCATGTGTTTTCTTTCTGTTTTTGTGTGTGCTTACATATACGTACATACTCCACAAGCCACCATAGGGTGCATGGCAGAGGGTACCCTGTACCACAAATAGTTGTTTCGTTTCCTGTTCCACTTGCAGACAGAGTGAGGGAAAAATGGCTGTCTATATGTCTCCATATGAGCCCACAATATAATAGTGATGAAGAATAGGCTGAAGTTTAAGACATTAGTCAGGAAGAATCAGTACACGAAGTGGGATACAGAAGTACTAAGGAATGACGAGATACACTTGAAGTTCTCTAATGCTATAGATACAGCAATAAGAAATAGCTCAGTAGGTGGTACAGTTGAAGAGGAAAGGATATCTCTCTCTAAAAAGAGCCATCACAGAGCTGGGAAGGAAAGCATAGGTACAAAGAAGGTAACTGCAAAGAAACCACGGGTAACAGAAGAAATACTTCAATTGATTGATGAAAGGAGGAAGTACAAAAATATTCTGGGAAACTCAGGAATACAGAAATACAAGTCGCTGAGGAATGAAATAAATAGGAAATGCAGAGAAGCTAAGATGAAATGGCTGCAGGAAAAATGTGAAGACATCGAAAAAGAAATGATTGTCGGAAGGACGGACAGGAAAGTCTAAACAGCCTTCAGTGACATTAAAAGCGAGGGTGGTAACATTAAGAGTGCGATGAGAATTCCACTTTTAAATGCAGAGGAGAGAGCAGATAGATGGAAAGAATACATTAAAAGCCTCTACGAGGAGGAAGATTTGTCTGATATGATAGAAGAAGAAACAGGAGTCGATTTAGAATAGATAGGGGATCCAGTATTAGAATCAGGATTTAAAAGAGCTTTGGAGGACATAAGGTCAAATAAGGCAGAAGGGATAGATAACATTCCATTAGAATTTGTAAAATCATTGGGGGAAGTGGCAACAAAACGACTATTCACATTGGTACGTAGAATGTATGAGTCTGGCGACATACCATCTGACTTTCGGAAAAGCATCATCCACACAATTCTGAAGACAACAAGAGCTGACAAGTGCGAGAATTATCTCACAATCAGCTGAACAGCTCATGCATCCAAGTTGCTTACAAGAATAATATACAGGAGAATGGAAAAGAAAATTGAGGATGTGCTAGTTGTTGATCAGTTTGGCTTTAGGAAAAGTAAAGGCACAAAAAAGGCAATTCTGACATTGGGGTTAGTAATGGAAGCAAGACTAAAAAAAATCAAGACACATTCATAGGATTTGTTGACCTTGAAAAAGCGTTCGACAATTTAAAATGGTGCAAGATGTTCGTAATCCTGAAAAAAGTAGGGGTAAGCTATAGGGAGAGATGGGTCATACACAGTACGTACAACAGCCAAGAGGGAATAATAAGAGTGAAGACCAAGAACAAAGTGCTCGTATTAAAAAGGGTGTAAGACAAGGATGTAGCCTTTTACCCCTACTGTTCATTCTGTATAGTGAGGAAGCAATGATGGAAATAAAAGAAAAGTTCAGGAGTGGAATTAAAATTCAAGGTGAAGGGATATCAGTGATACAATTTGCTGATGACATTGCTATCCTGAGTGAAAGTGAAGAAGAATTACATGATCTGCTGAATGGGATGAACAGTCTAATGAGTACACAGTATGGACTGAGTAAATCGAAGAAAGATGAAAGTAATGAGAAGTAGTAGAAATGAGAACAGCAAGAAACTTAACATCAGGATTGATGATCACGAAGTAGATGAAGTTACGGAATTTTGCTGCCGAGGCAGTAAAATAACCAATGATGGACGGAGCAAGAAGGACAAAAGCAGAACAGCTATGGCAAAAAAGACATTCCTCGCCAAAAGAAGTCTACTAATACCAAATATAAGCCTTAATTTGAGGAAGAAATTTCTGAGAATGTACATCTTGAGTACAGCATTGTTTGGTAGTGAAACATGGACTGTGGGGAAACCAGAACAGAAGATAATCGAAGCATTTGAGATGTGATGCTACAGACGAATGTTGAAAATTATGTGGACTGATAAAGTAAGGAATGAGGAGGTTCTATGCAGAATCGGAGAAGAAAGAAATATGTGGAAAACACTGATAAGGAGAAGGGACAGGATGATAAGACATCTGTTAAGACATGAGGGAATGACTTCCATGGTACTAGAGGGAGCTGTAGAGAAAGACAGAGATTGGAATACACCCAGCAAATAATTGAGGACATAGGTTACAAGTGCTACTCTGAGATGAAGAGGTTAGCACAGGAGAGGAATTTGTGGTGGGCCACATCAAACCAGTCAGAAGACTGATGACAAAAAACGTAATTTCTTGTATCTTATCTTCATGGTCCCTAAACAAAATGTATGCTGGTGGCAATAAGGTCGTTCTGCAGTCTGCTTCAAATGCTAATTCTCTAAACTTTCTCAGTAGTGCTCTTTGAAATGAATCTCTTCTTCCCTCCAGGGATTCCCAATTGAGCTCCCAAAGAATATCCGTAACACTTGCATGCTGATCGAACCTACCAGTAACAAATCTAGCAGTTTGCCTCTGAATTGCTTTGATGTCTTCTTTCAATTCGACCTGGTGCGGGTCCCAAACACTCGAGCAGTGCTCAAGAATAGATCACACTAGTGTCCTGTATGTGGTCTCCTTTACAGATGAACTACACTTTCCTAAAATGCTCCCAATAAACTGAAGTTGACCATTTGCCTTCTCTGCCACAACCCTCACATGCTCGTTCCATCATATTGCTTCACAGCATTACGTCTAGATATTTACATTAAGAGCCAGCTGCCATTCATTGATTGGGGCTAAGAAATGCAAGAGGAAGCCGCCTCGTAGAATTTTGCACAGAGCATAACTTAATCATAGCTAACACTTGGTTCAAGAATCACGAAAGAAGGTTGTATACATGGAAGAACCCTGGAGATACTAGAAGGTTTCAGATAGATTATATAATGGTAAGACAGAGATTTAGGAACCAGATTTTAAATTGTAAGCCATTTCCAGGGGCAGATGTGGACTCTGACCACAATCTATTCTTTATGAACTGTAGATTAAAACTGAAGAAACTGCAAAAGGTGAGAATTTAAGGAGATGGGATCTGGAGAACCAGAGGTTCTACAGAGTTTCAGGGAGAGCATAAGGGAACAATTCACAGGAATGGGAGGAAGAAATACAGTAGAAGAAGAATGGCTAGCTTTGGGGAATGAAATAGTGAAGGCAGCAGAGGATCAAGTAGGTAAAAAGACGAGGGCTGGTAGAAATCCTTGGGTAACAGAAGAGATATTGAATTTAATTGATGAAAGGAGAAAATACAAAAATGCAGTAAGTGAAGCAGGCAAAAAGGATACAAACGTCTCAAAAATGAGATCGACAGGAAGTGCAAAATGGCTAAGCAGTGATGGTGACAAATGTAAGGATGTATAGGCACATATCACTAGGGGTAAGATAGATACTGCCTACAGGAAAATTAAAGAGAACTTTGGAGAAAAGAGAACCACTTGTATGAATATCAAGAGCTCAGATGGAAACCCAGTTCTAAGCAAAGAAGGGAAAGCAGAAAGATGGATGGAGTATATAGAGGGTCTATACAAGGGCGATGTTCTTGAGGACAACATTATGGAAATGGAAGAGGAGGTAGATGAAGATGAAACGGGAGATATGATACTTCGTGAAGAGTTTGAGAGAGCACTGAATAACCTAAGTCGAAGCAAGGCCCCGGGAGTAGACAACATTCCATAGAACTACTGACAACCTTGGGAGAGCCAGTCCTGACAAAACTCTACCATCTGGTGAGCAAGATGTATGAGACAGGCGAACCCTCAGACTTCAAGAAGAATATAATAATTCCAATCCCAAAGAAAGCAGGTGTTGACAGATGTGAAAATTACCAAACTATCAGTTTAATAAGTCACAGCTGCAAAATACTAACACAAATTCTTTACAGACTAATGGAAAAACTGGTAGAAGCCAACCTCGGGAAAGATCAGTTTGGATTCCATAGAAATGTTGGAACACGTGAGGCAATACTGACCCTACAACTTATCGTAGAAGAAAGATTAAGGAAACTCAAACCTTCGTGTCTAGCATTTGTAGACTTAGAGAAAGCTTTTGACAATGTTGACTGGAATACTCTCTTTCAAATTCTGAAGTTGGCAGGGGTAAAATACAGGGAGCGAAAGGCTATTTACAATTTGTACAGAAACCAGATGGCAGGTATAAGAGTAGAGTGACATGAAAGGGAAGCCGTGGTTCGGAAGGGAGTGAGACAGGGTTGTAGCCTCTCCCCGATGTTATTCAATCTGTATATTGAGCAAGCAGTAAAGGAGACAAAAGAAAAGTTTGGAGTAGGTATTAAAATCTATGGAGAAGAAATAAAAACTCTGAGGTTCGCCGATGACATTGTAATTCTGTCAGAGACAGCAAGGGACTTGGAAGAGCAGTTGAACGGAATGGACAGTGTCTTGAAAGGAGGGTATAAGATGAACATCAACAAAAGCAAAACACAGATAATGGAACGTAGTCGAATTAAGTCGGGTGATGCTGAGTGAATTAGATTAGGAAATGAGACACTTAAAGTAGTAAAGGAGTTTTGCTATTTGGGGAGCAAAATAACTGATGATGGTCGAAGTAGAGAGGATATAAAATGTAGAATGGCAATGGCAAGGAAAGCGTTTCTGAAGAAGAGAAATTTGTTAACATCGAGTATAGATTTAAGTGTCAGGAAGTCGTTGCTGAAAGTATTTGTATGGAGTGTAGCCTTGTATGGAAGTGAAACATGGACGATAAATAGTTTAGACAGAAGAGAATAGAAGCTTTCGAACTGTGGTGCTACAGAAGAATGCTGAACATTATATGGGTAGATCACACAACTAATGAGGAGGTATTGAATAGAATTGAGGAGTAGAGGAGTTTGTGGCACAACTTGACCAGAAGAAGGGATCGGTTGGTAGGACATGTTCTGAGGCATCAAGGGATCACCAGTTTAGTACTGGAGGGAAAAAATCATAGAGGGAGACCAAGAGATGAATACACTAAGCAGATTCAAAAGGATGTAGGTTGCAGTAGGTACTGGGAGATGAAGAAGCTTGCACAGGATAGAGTAGCATGGAGAGCTGCAGCAAACCAGTCCCAGGACCGAAGACCACAACAACAACAACTGCCATTCATCACACCAACTGGAAATTTTGTCTGGTCATCATGAATCAACCTACAGTCACTTATCTTGAGTACCTTCCAGCACACCGCAGCATCACCAGTGAACTTCTGCAGATTGTTGCCCACCCTGTCTGCCACTTCATTTATGTTTGAGGGTTGGAACTTAAATAGTGGCAAATATTTATTCACAACTGATACTAAAGAGTTACATGTTTGCATCTGTCACTGTCCTTCAAAGTAGTCACCAGTGTTGTGTAAAACCTGTTGCCAGTGATGTGGAAGGTGTAGTATACCGTTAGCAGAGCCTGTTCTGTTGATGGTGCGAATGAAGCAGTCTACTGCCTGTCGAATTTCTGGAACAGTTCTGAAGCGAATGCCACGAAGTGGTTCCTTCATCTTTGTAATCAAATCAAAGTCACAAGGACTTAAGTCCGGGGAGTATGGTGGATGGTACAGTACTTCGCAGTCTCATCGACCGAACAGAGCAGCCACTGCTTGCGCTGTATGCGCCCGCACATTGTTGTGGAAAATTATGGTAGGTTGTGCAGAAAGTGTCACCACTCCTTTCGCAAAGCTGGTCACAGGTGATGCTCCAAAAACGAACAGTAATACTGTGCATTGACGGTCTGCGGAGGAATGTAGTGCGTTAGGATAACACCATCACAGTTGTACATGAGAATCACCATAACTTTAGACCACTCCGTTCGCACCATCAACAGAACAGGCTCTGCTAACGGTATACTATGCCTTCCACATCGCTGGCAGCGGGTTCTACACAACGCTGGTGACTACTTTGAAGGACGGCAACAGGTGCAAACATGTAACTCTTTTGTATCGGCTGTGAACAAATAGTTGCCACTATTTAAGTTACAACCCTCATATGTACAAAATAGCAGCAATCCTGTGACACTTCCCTGGGCCACTCCTGATGAACACTTACCACCGAGGTCTTCAAGCCAGTCACATGTCTGGCAGCCTAGTCCATATCCACTTACCTTCATTAACAGTCTGCAGTGGCACACCGTGTCAAATGCTTTTCAAAAATCTAGAAATATGGAATCTGGCTGTTGCCCTTCATCAGTAGTTTGCATTTTATCACATGAGAAAAGAGCAAGCTGGGTTTTGTACGAGTGATGCTTTCTAAAGCCATGCTGATTTGTGGACATAAGTTTTTTAGTCTCACGGAAATTTGTTATATTCAAACACAGAATACGCTGTAGAGTTCTGCAGCAAACTGATGTTAAGGATATTGACCTGTAATTTTGTGGGTCTGTTCTTTCACCTGTCTTATATACAGGAACCACCAGTGCTTATTTCCAGTCACTTGGCACTCTGCACTGGTCAAGAGAGTGCGATAAATGCTAGCCTAGTAAGGGGCCAGTGATGTAGAGTATTCTTTGTAAAACCGAACTGGGATTCCATCTGGACCTGCCGACTTTGTTTCCATCTCTTCAGTTGTTTCTCTAGACCAGGGATGCTTATTACTATGTCATCCATACGGGGCTCTGTGCAGTGGTCAAACAATGGTACATTTGTATGATTCTCCAGTATGAATGATTTCTTATATATGGAATTTAAAACTTTGGCTTCCTTTTGCTGTCTTCTGCTGCCAAACCAGACTGGTCAACAAGAGACTAGATGGAAGACTTAGACCCCCTTAGTGATTTTACACAGGACTAGAATTTTTTGAGTTTGCCACCAGATCCTTAGCCAAGGTATGATGATAGTACCTCTGTATGCACCTTGTGAAGATATTTCCACGGATGCGCAAATATCTACTAATTTTTGACTGTCATAATTTGTACGTCCTCTTTTGAACCGAGCCTTTGTCTTCTCACTTGGCCTCTGTCGACAGTACTTGAAATTCTCCGGAAATTCGCCATGTCCTCTTTTGAATGGAGAGTGCAACAGCCTTTGCCTCCTCAGTTGGCCTCCGTTGGCAGTACTTGAAATTATCCGGAAGATGAGTGACGATTAGCTATACTGTCTAATTGTATTTTTAAAGGCATGTAAAAGGCAGAAATAAGTGTGTTGTGTCATATAGTTGCTCTACTTTTATTTTAATCCTTGTCATATCAAGCTCTTCCCAGAGACTAACATAGCAGTTTTAGAAAATGTGTTCTATCAAAATGGCACAACAATAACATTTGTTTTTAAAAGAATCATTATTTCAGCAACTGTAATATCAATCAAACTTCCTTACCTAACATTATGAATATCACACTTGAGAAATGTTAATTCTGCAGTTCCTGTCTTGACCATCTCATGTGTGAGCAAATGCTTCAGAGTTGTACAAATGAAATAGTATTTTTGCTAAAATTCATTTTTTTCTCAAATATTACAGCTTTGTAAGCACACTGTTCATTTGAAACAGTGTGGTAAGACATGCTAGAGCATTATTTCATTTGTGCATTTTTCATATAAACTAATTATATTTTATTTTTCAGGCTATTCGCCTTTTGTTATGCGTGACATAACTTCCAAATCAGCTGTGCTAGGAATCAGAAATGGGAATTTGAAGAATTACTTCAGAAGGAGTGAAGTTAATAAACCAAAACGAAGGAAATAGTGATTTATAACTTGCATTGTGTTTCTTGTGTCATTTCTAAATATGTGTTACTTACTAAGTTTGGCTGAGCACTCAGTGTATAAACTGTTTTTGTTTATTAAAAACAACAGGAATAATTGTCAGTGTATCTCTTGACTTTAAATTAGTGTCGTTTGGTGATATGCAACCATGATGAATAATATTAAGTTATATAATTTATATATGTTGGTGTATGAAATGTACATGTGATAACATCACCAAACATAAAATGTTCATCAGGTGATTAACCATGTAAACATGTTTCAAACTGTTTTCTACAAATGTCCAGATAACATTCCAGTAAGCCATTCAGTAATTCAAAATTTGGTTACTATGCATTATACTCTGTTAAGAACTTAACAAAGACAGGATGTTACATTTTATCTACAGAAAAAATCAGAGTTACGGGATGATAAGAAATGTTGTATTTCTTTATTTTGCCTGTCAAGATACAGGCTTTCAGTACCTCTTCTATATTGAGCAGATGTTTTGAGAGACACTTTTACAGTTAACATTTCACTTTGCATAGGAAATGAGTGACTGTACTGTTACTGATGTTTATAACAACAACAACAACAACAATAAGAAGAAGAAGAAGAAAAAGAAGAATACAGTTATGAGAATAATTGTTACAATAATTTTAGTCCTATTAATATTATGATAAATACATTTCTTGCAATATAACATTCCTGCTATTTAACAGTAGTCTTCGTTCTGCATATGTCACATTTATTTGTGTATGCCACATTTCTGACAGGTGATTCTGGCAGAATAGTTCTACTTTCTGAATAACCTTCTCCAAGATCTAACAAGTGAAGGCTATTCTGTCATTGGTATTTTTCCAGTTCAATCATAGCCATCTATTTGCCTATAACTAGTACCATTACCACACCCAATTGTCTCCAACATGAGATCTTGGATTTATGGTGTTGCACTTGGCTGTGACTGGACAAGCTGATGGGTTCAAGGGCAACACACTTATTGAACAAAAGTCATGTGATATCACCTGATATTGTGTTGGACCTCCTTTTGCCTGGCATAGTGCCGCAGCTCGAAGTGGCATGGGCCCGTCAAGTCATTGGAAGCTTCCTGCAGAAATATTGAGTCACGCTGCCTCTATAGCTATCCCTAATTGTAAAAGAGTAGCTGGTGCAGGATTTTGTGCATGAACTGATCTCTCAGTTATTTCCCATAAATGTTCGATGGGATTCATATCAGACAGTCTGGGTGACCATTCGCTGAAATTGTCCAGAATGTTCTTCAAACCAGTTGCAAACAGTTGTAGCCCTCTGACATGGTGCATTGTCATCCATAAAACTTCCATCATTGTTTGGGAACATGAAGTCCATGAATGGCTGCAAATAGTCTCCAAGTAGCCAAACCCAGCCCACACCATTATTGAGTCACCACTAGCTTGCACAGTGCCTTGTTGACAACTTGAGTCCATGTCTTGTGTGTTCAGTGCCATATTTGAATCCTCCCATCAGCTCTTGCCAGCTGAAATCAGGACTCGTCTGACCTGGCCAACGTTTTCCAGTTGCCTACAGTTTAACTGGTATGGTCACGAGCCCAGGAGGGGCACTGCAGGTGATGTGCTTTTAGCAAAGGCTCTCACATTGGTTGTCTGCTACCGTAGCCCATTAATGCTAAATTTCATCACATTGACCTATTGGATATATTAATTGTAGATCCCACATTGATTTCTGTGGTTGTTTCATGCATTGTCGCCTGTCGGTTAGCACTGACAGCTCAAACACTGCTGCTGTAAGTCGTTAACGGCCACTACATTGTCCAAAGGTAATGACTGAAATGTTGTATTCTCTGCATACCCTTGACACCGTGGATCCCTAATGATTTCCAAAATGGAATGTCCCAAGCATGTAGTGCCAACTACCATTCTGCATTCAAAGTCTGTCAATTCCTGTCGTGCGGCCACAACAACATTGGAAACCTTTTCACATGAATCACATGTGTACAAAGGACAGCTCTGCCAATGCACAGTCCTTTTATAGCTTGTATATGTGATACTATTGCCATCTGTATATGTGCATATCACTATCCCATGACTCAGTATAATGCTATGATAGGGATTTTAAATAAAATTTGCTGTTATTTCCCAATGGTAGCAGTATAATTATCATATTCATATTTTTATTTTAAAAAAGCATACATTTACTTGGATTCTTCATTTCCTTCTATAAAATTCTCATAGCGGGCACTTGGCCTTGCCATGACTCAGATGCCGTAGATTTATTCTTCTCTCTCTCTCTCTCTCTCTCTCTCTCTCTCTCTCTCTCTCACACACACACACACACACACACACACACACACACACACACACACAGAGTGAAGTTCCCTGCTTGCTTGTTTCTGTATGTACACACTGATCTCAGGGACAGTTATAGGGATTTTGATACCTGGTGTGGGCAGATGTGATTGCAACACCGACAAATGAGTGGCTGTGGAGGCCTTTGATGCACGACTCACACTGTTAGTGGGTTGCTGTCGGGCAGTCACTTACGCCTGTAAGCACTACAGTATGCCAGCATGTGGATGTTCAGTTTAAATTGTTTAATTTATATGAAAGTGATAATATTCAGTTACCTAACCTTGTTCCCTGATTTTTGTTTTATTGTAATTGTACGCATTGCTGTGTGAACAAAAATATTGCACCACCCCACAAGTCACCCATCTGGTTGTAAATACTTAGTGCAACCGATGCGAAGCTGGGGCAGGTCACTGGTATATACATAAATTCACATTTATACAAACTGAGATGTTGAGACATCATTAATGAATAAAAATATCTGAAAACGTTTTTCCCCAGTTCAAGAGATCGTGTCTGCTGACAGAAACTAAAAAATGTTGTGGGTCCTGTTTTGGATGCAATGAAGTGTGAAATAAATCTGCATTCCTCAAAATCAAACTCGCTTCAAAATGCCAAAATTCTGTTAAATATTATTTTTTAAAAGTCTTAGCAATCTTGCAAATTACAATACCACACATTTGATTGGGCATCACTGGGAATATAATATAATAGGAGTTTGAGAAATAATTGCTGGCTTCATCTACACCAGTGGCCCACAGCAAAATCTGCCGAATCAGTTCATACCGAAGAATTATGCGTATGATTATGAGGGTGTTGTCCACACCAGAGCATTAAGACTAAAACTTAGTTTTTTATTTTCAATTTAGGATGCAGCCTACAAAATCTTTGCATATAATACAGGGTGTCGCAGGAGGAATAGTTAGTATTCAGGAATAGGGCAGGAATGTTCATTCGAAATAAGTCTAGCAAACGTGGGCTCTTAAAATGCATTCATTAAGAGCTATGAGCACTTGTTCAGTGGAAGAGATATGTTTGATATTAGTAAAGATGAACAAATGCTCATAGCTCTTAAGGTATGCCACTTTGAACCCCATGTTTACTGGATTTTTTTCCTTGTTTTGGTCCATACTACCACCTCGCGAAATATGGAAAGCAAAGAGATCGCACTAAAGGAGATTTGTTTCACAGCATTATGAAAAGGGTAGATTGCTACGCACCAAGTAGAGGAGATGGTGAGTTGCAAAAAGGCGCGACAGAAAGAATGTGTACTTTTGAGCTTTTGGCCAAGAAGTCGTCTTCCAAAGTGGAAAACAAATGCACACACGACCACTGTCTCTGGCACCTGAGGCTGGAGTGCATACAGTGACTGTGCTTGATGGGAGAGGCAATCTCTGCATGATGGTGGTAAGAAAGTGGCTGGGGCCGGGAGGAGGAAGGTATGGTGCCGCTTGTGGGAGCATGCAGGAATGTGGCAGGGACAAGGTTTATATGATATAAGGGATGATCAAAAAGTTTCCGTCTGAGGGTGTTGCCGCAGTGTATATGCAATATAGTGCTACTCCAATGCAGATATATAATAGCTGACGTGTAGGCAAGGGCATTCATATGGCATTCATTACTTTCCAATATGTTGTTGTTGTTGTTGTGGTCTTCAGTCCTGAGACTGGTTTGATGCAGCTCTCCATGCTACTCTATCCTGTGCAAGCTTCTTCATCTCCCAGTACCTACTGCAACCTACATCCTTCTGAATCTACTTAGTGTATTCATCTCTTGGTCTCCCTCTTCGATTTTTACCCTCCACGCTGCCTTCCAGTACTAAATTGGTGATCCCTTGATGCCTCAGAACATATCCTACCAACCGATCCCTTCTTCTGGTCAAGTTGTGCCACAAACTCCTCTTCTCCCCAATTCTATTCAATACCTCCTCATTAGTTGTGTGATCTACCCATATAATCTTCAGCATTCTTCTGTAGCACCACAGTTTGAAAGCTTCTATTCTCTTCTTGTCTAAACTATTTATCGTCCATGTTTCACTTCCATACATGCCTACACTCCATACAAATACTTTCAGAAATGACTTCCTGACACTTAAATCTATACTCGATGTTAACAAATTTCTCTTCTTCAGAAACGCTTTCCTTGCCATTGCCAGTCTACATTTTATATCCTCTCTACTACGACCATCATCAGTTATTTTGCTCCCCAAATAGCAAAACTCCTTTACTACTTAAAGTGCCTCATTTCCTAATTTAATTCCCTCAGCATCACCCGACTTAATTCAACTACATTCCATTACCCTCGTTTTGCTTTTGTTGATGTTCATCTTATATCCTCCTTTCAAGACGCTATCCATTCCATTCAACTGCTCTTCCAAGTCCTTTGATGTCTCTGACAGAATTACAATGTCATTGGCGAACCTCAAAGTTTTTATTTCTTCTCCATGGATTTTAATACCTACTCCGAATTTTTCTTTTGTTTCCTTCACTGCTTGCTCAATATACAAATTGAATAACATCGGGGAGAGGCTATAACCCTGTCTTACTCCCTCCCCAACAACTGCTTCCCTTTCATGTCCCTCGACTCTTATAACTGCCATCTGGTTTCTGTACAAATTGTAAATAGCCCTTCGCTCCCTGTATTTTACCCCTGCCACCTTTAGAATTTGGAAGAGAGTATTCCAGTCAACATTGTCAAAAGCTTTCTCTAAGTCTACAAATGCTAGAAACGTAGGTTTGCCTTTCCTTAATCTTTCTTCTAAGACAAGTCGTAAGGTCAGTATTGCCTCACGTGTTCCAGTATTTCTACGGAATCCAAACTGATCTTCCCTGAGGTCGGCTTCTACTAGTTTTTCCATTAGTCTGTAAAGAATTCATGTTAGTATTTTGCAGCTGTGACTTATTAAACTGATCGTTTGGTAATTTTCACATCTGTCAACACCTGCTTTCTTTGGGATTGGAATTATTATATTCTTCTTGAAGTCTGAGGGTATTTCGCCTGTTTCATACATCTTGCTCACCAGATGGTAGAGTTTTGTCAGGACTGGCTCTCCCAAGGCCGTCAGTAGTTCCAATGGAATGTTGTCTACTCCGGGGGCCTTGTTTCGACTTAGGTCTTTCAGTGCTCTGTCAAACTCTTCACGCAGTATCGTATCTCCCATTTCAGCTTCATCTACATCCTCTTCCATTTCCATAATGTTGTCCTCAAGTACATCGCCCTTGTATAGACCCTCTATATACTCCATCCACCTTTCTGCTTTCCCTTATTTGCTTAGAACTGGGTTTCCATCTGAGCTCTTGATGTTCATACAAGCAGTTCTCTTATCTCCAAAGTTCTCTTTAATTTTCCTGTAGGCAGTATCTATCTTACCCCTAGTGAGATAAGCCTCTACATCCTTACATTTGTCCTCTAGCCATCCCTACTTAGCCATTTTGCATTTCCTGTCGATCTCATTTTTGAGACGTTTGTATTCCTTTTTGCCTGCTTCACTCACTGCATTTTTATATTTTCTCCTTTCATCAATTAAATGCAATATTTCCTCTGTTACCCAAGGCTTTCTACTAGCCCTCGTCTTTTTACCTGCTAGGTCCTCTGCTGCCTTCACTACTTCATCCCTCAAAGCTACCCATTCTTCTTCTACTGTATTTCTTTCCCCCCATTCCTGTCAATTGTTCCCTTATGCTCTCCCTGAAACACTGTACAACCTCTGGTTCTTTCAGGTTATCCAGGTCCCATCTCCTTAAATTCCCACCTTTTTGCAGTTTCTTCAGTTTTAATCTACAGGTCATAAGCAATAGATTGTGGTCAGAGTCCACATCCGCCCCTGGAAGCGTCTTACAATTTAAAACCTGGTTCCTAAATCTCTGTCTTACCATTATATAATCTATCTGATACCTTTTAGTATCTCCAGGGTTCTTCCATGTATACAACCTTCTTTCATGATTCTTAAACCAAGTGTTAACTATGATTAAGTTGTGCTCTGTGCAAAATTCTACCAAGCGACTTCCTCTTTCATTTCTTAGCCCCAATCCATATTCACCTACTACGTTTCCTTCTCTCCCTTTGCCTACTACCGAATTCCAGTCACCCCTGACTATTAAATTTTCATCAGCCTTCACTATCTGAATAATTTCTTTTACTTCATCATACATTTCTTCAATTTCTTCGTCATCTGCAGAGCTAGTTGGCATATAAACTTGTACTACTTGGCTTCGTATGTATCTTGGCCACAATAATGTGTTCACTATGCTGTTTGTAGTAGCTTACCCGCATTCCTATTTTCCTATTCATTATTAAGCCTACTCCTGCATTACCCCTATTTGATTTTGTGTTTATAACCCTGTAGTCACCTGACCAGAAGTCTTGTTCCTCCTGCCACCGAACTTCACTAATTCCCACTATATCTAACTTTAACCTATCCATTTCCGTTTTTAAATTTTCTAACCTACCTGCCCTATTAAGTGATCTGACATTCCACGCTCCGATTCGTATAACGCCAGTTTTCTTTCTCCTGATAACGACATCCTCTTGAGTAGTCCCCGCCCGGAGATCCGAATGGGGGACTATTTTACCTCCGGAATATTTTACCCAAGAGGACGTCATCATCATGTAATCATACAGTAAAGCTGCATGCCCTCGGGAAAAATTACGGCCGTAGTTTCCTCTTGCTTTCAGCTGTTCGCAGTACCAGCAAGGTCGTTTTGGTTATTGTTACAAGGCCAGATCAGTCAATCATCCAGACTGTTGCCCTTGCAACTACTGAAAAGGCTGCTGCCCCTCTTCAGGAACCACACGTTAGTCTGGCCTCTCAACAGATACCCCTCCGTTGTGGTTGCACCTACGGTATGGCCATCTGTATCGCTGAGGCACGCAAGCCTCCCCACCAACGGCAAGGTCCATGGTTCATGGGGGGGGGGACTTTCCAATATGTCAGCACTAAATGTGGAAATGTGAACTATGGTGGCATTATTACCAAACGTTGCAAACTGAACAGTGTACTGTTATTCTTTTCTTGGCGTTGACAGCCTCAGTGCTCACAGCAATTATGCCTGATAGGCATACTGATTCTGGAGTGTACGACGTTCAAACGGAAATTTGTCATCACCCCTTATGTACATTGACAGAAAAAAAATTGCACTGCAAAAAAACAGTTAGTGTTGAGCAATGAACTTACAGGAATTCATTTGTCTGGGTAACACGTTTAAGTGATAACATTGCTAGATCACACATAAATTTCAAATGTGAAATGTTGATACATTAATAATCTGTGTAATCATCAGATGTTGAATGCAAATGTACATGCATTGCATTGTACAGGTGCTATATGCCAGTTTCGGGATGGAGTTCCATGCCTGTTATATTTGGTCAGTCAATATGAGGTGGAATCCAAAATTTTCGGGACTAGTGTTGCCATTTGGAAAGTAGGAATAGCAGATCTTTGTACTGCTGGGTGGCGTGAGCTGCATATCTGTTGAGTCAGTGTGTGGAGTGGCATTCAGCTGGGGGGACGTGTTGCGTGTCCACAGTGATTTCCATAATACTCTGTGTTTGGTGTGTGGCGATTTTATGAGGATCTGCAATTACAACAGCACGTGTGTATCAAATTCCATGCGAATCTCGGGAAAAGTGCTACAGAGACCCTTGCAATGATTCAACAAGTGTTTGGGGGACAAAGCGTGAGCCGTACACATGTGTTTGAGTGGTATGCTCAGTTCAGGGCCAGGTGTACAGACGTCGAAGATGATGCTCACATTGGAAGGACCAATAGACGCAGAATGCCAGACATTGTTGCCAAACTTCAACAATTGGTTCATGCAGATTGACATCGAACCATTCAAGACCTTGCGGATGAAGTGGGTATTGGTTATAGGATATGTCAACGAATGTTGACGGATGAATTGGGCATGCATCGTGTCGCCGCAAAACTTGTGCCAAGGATTTTGACTGCCAATTGGAAGGCACAGCGTGTTGAAGTGTGCACGGACCTTCGTCACACTGCATCTGATTATCCAACGTTCTTGTCACGGATTATCACTGGCGATGAGAGCTGGATTTATGGTTATGATCCAGAGACAAAGCAACAATCATCCCAGTGGAAGTGCTCGGGCTCTCCAAGACCCAAAAAAGTGAGACAGGTGAAGAGCATGATCATCATTTTCTTTGATACTAAGGGAATTGTGCACAAAGAATTTGTTCCACCCAACCAAACAGTGAATTCCACGTACTACTGTGACATTTTGAGACGGCTCCGTGAACATGTGCGGCAATGTTGGCCCGAACATTAGCGTCAAGGGAACTGGCTGCTGCATCATGACAACGCACCCTGTCACACGTCCTTGCTCACCACAACCTATTTGGCAAAAAACAACATGGCGGTTGTACCATACTCACCAGATTTGGCACCGTGCAACTTCATGCTATTCCCAAAACCGAAACTCAAGTTAAAAGGCCGTCGGTTCAACACTCTAGAGAGGATTCAAGAAGCATCGCTGGCGGTGATAAACACCCTCAAAGAACAGGACTTCCAGAAAACATATGACCAGTGGCAGAAGTGCTGGGACCGATGTGTATGTGCGGGTGGGAACTACTTCGAGGATGATGGTGACGATCAGTCCAAAGGTAAGGTTTTCAACAGGTGGCAGCACCAGTCCCAAAAATTTTGGATAGCACCTCGTATGTTGATGGTTAATGCTGTTTGTGGATGATGCTGGAGGTGTTATCCGATGACGTCCCATTTGTGCTCTATTGGAGACAGATCTGGTGATCGAGCATGCCAATACAACATGTCAACAGTCCTTAGAGCATGTTGGGTTACACCAGTGGTCTGTGGGCAATCGTTATCCTGTTAGAAAACACCCCTCATATGCTGTTAATGAATGGCAGCACAGCATGTTGAATCACCAAACTGACATAAAATTTTGTGTTTTGGGTGCATGGGATAACCACAAGAGTACTTCTTGTGCCATGTGACATTGCACCGCAGACGATAACTCACGGTTTAAGTCCAGTGTGTTTAGCATGCAGACAAGCTGGGTGCAGATCCTCAACTGGCTTCTTTCTAACCAACACATGAACATCTCTCACAGCAAGGCAGAATTAGTTTTCATCAGAAAACACAACAGACCTTCAACTGCCCTCCAATAAGCTCTTGCCTGACACCACTGATGTCGCAAATGGTGGTGGTTTGGGGTCAGTCAAATGCATGCTACAGGCCAGTGCCTCAGATCTGTCCTTGAAGTAACAATTTGTGACAGTTCATTGTGTCACTGTGGTGCCAACTGCTGCTGCAGATGCAATACAATGCGACAGAGCCACATGCTGAACACGATGGTGTTCCTTTTCTGTAATGCCACGTGGGTGCCTGGAGGCCAGTTTTCTGTGATCTTACCACCACTACCAGTAATCATGTAGAGTGACTACATTCCTGTGAAGTGTTTCTGTAGTATTGTAGAAGCAACATCCAGCTCCTCATAGCCCTATTACATGACCTCATTCAAACTCAGTGAGGTGTTGATAATGGCATCTTTGTTGCCTTAAAACATTCTTGCCTAATGTCAACTCACCACATCCAGTCTCAAAGGTAACTATCACTCTTGAGATAAAGAAATTCTCATAGCTCTTAAGGTATGCCTTTTAGAGTCCATGTTTACCAGACTTTTTCGCTTTAAATGATCATTTCTGTCATATCCCTGAATATGGGCCTTTCCATTTGGCCCAGTGTCTTTGTAGTAGTATTCTAAGGTACAAACATTATTTTCTACTTTTCCCGTTCACTAAATTGCGACAGACATAAACAGTTCTTCTGCCAACCACTGCTTAGAGGAGTGGGGATAACCACCTCGAAAGGTGTTAGCACTCAACTCCATGATCAGGCAGTCGTACAAGATACTCTGCATACCTGCCTCAGCAGGTTACCGTATTTCTCATTGGGAAGAGACTCAAAAAATGGGATGATGTTTAATGACACTGCACAACAAAATTAGAGGGCCATTTTTTTGTGGCCGCGCAGTTAGAGGCACCATGTCACTGACTTCATGACCCCTCCCATCGGAGGTTCGAGTCCTCCCTCGGGCTTGGGTGTGTGTGTGTGTGTGTGTGTGTGTGTGTGTGTGTGTGTGTGTGTGTGTTCTTGTTATAGGTTAGTTTAAGTAGTGTGTAAGTCTAGGGACCGATGACCTCTGCAGTTTGATCCCTTAAGAAAACACACTCTCTCTCTCTCTCTCTCTCTCTCTCTCTCTCTCTCTCTCTCTCTCTCTCATTCTCATCATTTCATCCCCATCGACGCGCAAGTCGCCGAAGTGGCGTCAAATCGAAAGACTTGCACCAGGCGAACGGTCTACCCGACGGGAGGCCCTCGTCACACGACATTTCATTTCATTTCTCTCTCTTTCTCTCTCTCTCTCTCTCTCTCTCTCTCTTTCTTTGTAACCCTGTCATCTTCTTCCATTGTGATGCAGAAGTTTGAAATTTGGGTCAAAGAAGCCTACATCATTCCTCTGTAATGGTGCAAAAGCATAGCTATCGACAACGTCACCCTTGGGCTGGGTGACACTTCAACCAACAAGGTGTCAACACATGCAAAAATGCACCGAGCGAGGTGGCGCAGTGGTTAGCACACTGGACTCGCATTCGGGAGGACGACGGTTCAATCCCGTCTCCAGTCATCCTGATTTAGGTTTTCTGTGATTTCCCTAAATCGTTTCAGGCAAATGCCGGGATGGTTCCTTTGAAAGGGCACGGCCGATTTCCTTCCCAGTCCTTCCCTAACCCGAGCTTGCGCTCCGTCTCTAATGACCTCGTTGTCGACGGGACATTAAACACTAACCACCACCAACACATGCAAAAATGAGACCAGAGCTCAGAAGTTAATATGAAGTCTAAAGAGGATTAATTGTCACATTGGCACGAGATTTCACCACAGTTCTGCCCAATGCCTCTGTGGACGTGTCGCAGTATGGGAACGGTATCACTCCTCACCGTAACCATATTTCACCCCTTCTCTTGACATCTCTGTGACCGAGATCAGAACTGTGATGCCCAGCATTGAAACCACACAGTTTTCTTATTGTTGGCTGAGGAAAACAGTTGAACACACAGCTGATCAGAATCAATACGAAAAAAATTCAAGGTATCATGAATAAAACTACCTCTTCCCTTGGGCATTCAATTTCAAATATTTTTTGCAGTGGGATGAGTTTCATGACTACCTTTGATCCTGCTGGCACCTGCAGGACATGCTCCCCTTCCACCAACGGTTTATCATACAAAGGAATTACAGGAATGCAGCTGGATTAAAAGATGTCATCCTTATGGGTAAAATATTTTTGGAGATAAAATAGTCTCTTTTTGGATCTCTGTGTGGGGACTACTCAGGAGGATGTTATAAGGAGAAACAAGACTGGCATTCTATGGGTCGAAATGTGGAAAGATAGATTTCTTAATTGAGTGCATAGGTTACAGAATTAACAAAACGAAATTGATAGGTTGAAGTTAGATGCAATGGGAATAGCGAAGTGAAGTGGCATGGAGAACAGACTTCTGGTCAATCAACAGTGTTATCAACACAAAATCGGATAGGGGGACTGCAGGAGCAGATCTAATAATGAATAAAAAAGTAGGAAAGCAGATAAGATGTTAATGGACAGCATAGTGGATGCATTATTCTAACCAAGGTGGACACAAGGCCAGTGACCACTATAGTTTTAGTATTTGCAGCCAAGGGAAGCAACATGCTACAATTGATGTCCCAGATAGCAAGGAATATTGATACATCTGTTAATTCTAATGAACAAAATACAACAAACACGGTTTCTTCGGATCTGAGTCCGCACTGCATGGTTCTCACTGAAGGTCAATAACTGACACTGCTCTGGAAGGTTCTTGACAGAAATTCTATCACTGATGTTCCACAGGAATGTTCTTGTATAGATCTAAGTTCGTGAGGCTGGAGTCGGCAGTGAGTAGCAGGGTGCTTGAAGATGATTGGCGGTTGATCCAGTGAGGCACTGAGCTCGAGGACAGTTGAGACAAATGTCAGCGAGGTGGTGGGCTCAAGGACGGCTGAGATGAAGTCTAGTGATGTGATGAGTTTGAGAACAACTGAGACTAAAAAGTCCAGTGAAGTGGTTAACTTGAAAATAGCTGAGACAATAGTCCTGCAAAGTATTGAGCTGAGAGTGCTCTCTATGATGGCTTGTTTGTGTGGATGTTGCAGTGAGATGCACCTCATTCAGCTCAGCAAAGTGAATTCTGATTGATGAGCTACTAGGTGCAGTTGGCATAAGCCTAAGCCCAGATCATGAACTGCTGTAGAGTGGCTGGATGGTGCAATAAATATTGGTTGGCAGAAGGATACACGCACAACATTCAGCAGGCACTGACTTCATGGGAGAGAAGTGTTTTCACAATTCCAGTGCTACTAGCAGGGAGGCTGGCGCCACATGGTACTGTGGCTGCTGCAGGAGGTTCAGCTGAAAACACACAGCGTCTTTGTGTTTGGTGCTGGACTGTTTCTGTCAATGTACTGAGATCAGTGTAGCTGGTAGAACTGAGCTGCAGCAACCTGTGGTACATGCCTGTATGGTTGGTGGCATGCTGCAGGCAGCAGCTTAGGTATGCAATATACCTCAACCCTTAAGAAATAGTTGGTGGAGCTATCTTAGAGACAATGTGGAAGCCAAAGAGAGGGGGCACTGCCAGGACTGAGGAGCAATCCCTGATGTGGGTGCTCGCGGTGGTGGAGGCTCTGGGCAGAGCAACTGGCTGCTGTCGAAATTTCCAGGAGTGCACAATTGAAGATCTGAGAAAGTCCAGCTGGTGGCCTTACTAGGGCATTCTAAGGAGGCACAGCAGCAACCCTGCATGATACGAGAGATTCCCAGGGATGCACATTGTGCTACTAATGCAAGGCATCCAGGGGAGCTGACCAAGCAGGGTAGGAGCAGGACGTAACCAGTTGGGTGGCAAAACGTGTCTTGTGATGTCGCCTGACTGTAAAAGAGAAGAAGCGTATATGATGTATGACTATTCTGGGAAGGAGGGCAGCAGAGTAAATGGAGAAGCATGTGAGAAATCACAGGACAATGCATAAGGGACTGAACAAGGATGCATCACCATCGGGCAGAACCCGAGGAGAACAAGCTACGAGGTCCAGACGGAAAATATGGGAATACCATGACTGGAGCAGCTTCAGCGTGGTTTCAGCAGCCAATGAGGGGAAAATTCGACCAACAGCAGCTGCCAGACATGCGACTGCTAAGTAAGTTCAGTTGCTGGGTGGAACCAAAGGGCAGAACAGTTGTCTGTTGGTTATGGAGGACGCAAGAGTGCTTGGGAACACCACCAAAGATTCGTCATCCATGTGAACAGGAGTGTGAGGTACCTGAGGGATGCCCAAAAGAGAGAAGCCAGGAGCACCACATGTGTCACACTCGATTGATGCAGGATCCACAGAGAGAAAAGTTGCAGAGTATAGGAGATGCAGGCTGAGTCTTGTCAACAGATGAGGAAGAAGGCGCTACCAAGGGCAGCATGACAATAAACGAGCTTCCTTGAGGAAAACTGCACAGAGATGAATGACCGGCAGTCAGCTGAGCAAGTGGGAGATGGAACAATATCACCAGCGAATGGAAGGGAGGAGTGTCCAGGGTGTGCTTGCACAATGGGCACAGGAAACAGAGTGATGAGTGAGACAGAAAACAAGCCCTGAGAAAAGGTAGGAGCACGGGTGAATCGGTGGTGATGGTGGCGCTAACAGTGATAGCAGGCCCAGCAGCGGAGGTGGCAGTGGCAGTTGGACCAAGGGCATTGGTGGAGGTACCGGCGGCAGAAGAGGTGGTGAGGAAGGTATAGTGTTGAAACTGTGGCATCGTTTCAGACAATGTCACACATTCCATAGACTTATCAAAACCTGTAAACAGCGCCGGGGGCTCAAGAGGAAAAGGCATCTCCACAGATGCTTGGCCCTACACTAGTGCAACCTTCTCGGTGTAATTCTGCTCGTTGTTTGGGCTGCTCCTGCAGTAGTTTCAGCTGTAGTTGTTGCACTTGCATCTGCCTTTGGTGTTGTTCCTGCAGCGTTATTTGACTCAGTCAAAGCTCCAGAAACTTGGGTCCACTGTTACAAGTTAATTACACAAACAAGAGTCAGCTTCATCACTACTTTAGTATTTGCGACTAATTGGAGCAACACGCTACAATTGGCATACCCAGATAGCAAGGAACAATGATACATTTTTTAAATCTGATGAACACAGTATAACAACATAACTTCACACTACTTGGTTCAGCTGGAAGTCAGTAACTGCTGTTGCAATGGAAGGTTCTTGATGGTAAGTCTATCACCGACATTGTACAGGAATGTTCTTAGATAGACTGAGTCTGTTGTTGGCAGTGAGCAGTAGGGTGCTCAAGGCTGATTGGTGATTGGGTCCAGAGAGACAGCTTGTAAACAGTCGAAACAAAGCTCAGCAAGGTAGTGAGTTCAGACAGCTGAGATGAAAATGCAGCTAAGCACTGAGTGGAAGGTGCTCTCAATAATGGCATGATTGTGCGGTGGTTGTGGTGAGATGCACCTCGTTTGGCTCTGTGAAGTGAACTCCAAATGATGGGATTGTAGGTGTGACAGCATAAGCCTGCAGCATGAACTGTTGTAGCACCCTAAATACCCGCTGGCAGAAGCAAATGGGTGCGGCATTCAGCCTGAAAAAGCGTACAGGTGCAGCATTCATCATGAACTAGCTGAATAAAAGTGGTGCCCGCAATTGCAGCACTGGTTATTTTGATACACGTTCCATTAGCTGTGAAGCTGGTACCATAAGGTACTGTGGTGGCTACTGTAGGTTCACTTGGAAACAACTCTGTGTCAGTTTCTGGAAGGCGATGTTGCTAGCAGACCTGAACTGCAGGAACCTGTGTTATGCATCTGTAGGTTGGTGGTGTGTCGCAGGCAGTAGCCTGGGTAAACATAAACAGAAGTACAAGAAAATATGCCAATTTGCTCCACAGATGACGAATAGACTGAAAGAATATATGCAGAGTTATTCATATGGTTAAGGTGCGTGATGAGTGACTAGAATCTGGTACCGAGCGAGGTGGCGCAGTGGTTAGCACACTGGACTCTCGTTCGGGAGGACGATGGTTCAATCCCGCGTCCGGCCATCCTGAGGTTTTCCGTGATTTCCCTAAATCGCTCCAGGCAAATGCCGGAATGGTTCTTTTGAAAGGGCACGGCCGACTTCCTTCCCTGTCCTTCCCTAATCTGATTAGACCGATGACCTCACTGTTTGGTCTCTTCCCCCAAACAATCCAATCCAAATGGAATCTGGTACTGGGAGAAGGAAGGGAAGCAAAAGTAGTTGGAGTACAAGGACACAGGAAAGGAATGATAGAGAAACACGCCTATTAGAATTTTGGACACAATTTAATCATCACTTTTTGGTTTAAGCATCATGAAACATGGTTATATCTGTGGAAGAGACCTGGGGCATTGGATAGTTTCAGATTGATAGTATTATTGTAAGACAGAGATTTCGAAAACAAATTTTAAATTGTAAGACTTTTCCAGGAGAAGATCTGGACCCCGGCCTTAATTTACTGGTTATGAATTGGAGAGTAAAACTGAAGAAATTGCAAAAAAGTAGGAAATTAAAGCGAAGGGACCTGCATAAATGGAAGGAGCCAGTAATTATTGAGCATTTTGGAGGGGGCATTAGGTAACATTTGACTGAAACGGTGGAAAGAGAAAAAGTACAAATGGAGCCAATAAAGCAGGAAAAATGGAATACACACAGTTTGTAATTAAAGGCACTGAGACAGAGATTCCGCAAAATATAGACACTAATGGACAAAAATAGCAACACCAAAAAATAATCAATCTGAGTAATTAAGTTTTGAGAATACATATTTACATGATTAACACTGGAAAATCACATGTTAATGTAAGTGTGACATAAGCCATTACATTACTAAACGGTGTAACCGCCAGAATGTTGAATCCAAGCACCCATTGGTGTTGTGTAGGTGCCGTTATGTCAGTTTGTGGGATGGAGTTCCATTCCTGTTGAACTTGGTCAGTCAATACAGGGATGGTTAAAGCTGTTTTTGTGAATGACAGGTGGAGTTGTTTTCCATTATATATGCCCAACTAGCGACAGATCTGATGATCAAGCAAGCCAAGGCAACATGTCGACACTCTGTATAGCATGTTGGGTTACAACAGCGGTATATTGGCGAGTGTTATTGAGTTGGAAAACACCGCCTGGAATGCTGTTCATGATTGGCAGGACAATAAGTGGAATCACCAGGCTGACGTATAAATTTGTAGTGAGGGTGCGTGGGATAACCATGAGAGTGCTCCTGCTGTCATATGAAATTGCACCCCAGACAATAACTCAAGGTTTAAGTCCAGTGCGTTTTAACATCCAGATAAGCTGAATGCAGGTCCCTAACTGGCATCTTTGTAACCAACAAATGAACATCTCTTGTGGCAAGGCAGAATCAGTTTTCATCAGAAAACACAACAGATCTTCACTCTGTCCTCCATTGAGCTCTTGCTTGACACCACTGGAGTCGCATATGGTGGTGGTTTGAGGTTAATGGAATGCACGCTACAGGGTGTGTGGCTCACAGCTGTTGTTGAAGTAACAAGTTTGTAACAGTCCATTGTGTCACTGTGGTACTAAATGCTGCTCAAATTGCAGCTGCAGATGCAGTATGATGCAACAGAACCATATGCGATGATCTTCGCTCTTGGTAGTGCAACATACCCAACCGGAGCCCGATGGTTCTAGATGAACCGAAAGCGGTCGTGTGAATAAACATTTTTGCAATCAAGACGGATTATAAGTAACATTGTATAACCAGTGATTGCGGTATCCCATCAGACATTATGTCTGTTTTTGCAAAATCTTTCTGCAATATTGCAGAAGGAGCATCCAGCTTCTCATAGTCCTATTACATGACCTCGTTCAAACTCAGTGAGGTATTGATAATCGTGTCTTTGTCACCTTAAAGGCATTCCTGATAAACATCAAGTCACCACGTCCAGTCTCAAAGGTAACTAACGCTCACAACTGTTACAGCGTGTATTTAAAGCAAACCTGATTTTCATCCTCATAGTGGTGTTACTAGTGCCACTTTTATGCACCTGGCGCGAAATTATAGACATCTTTCACATGTAGAGACATGCCTACCAACTTTCATTTATGTAGCACAACTTCTTGATGTTGCGATTTTTTTCCATCAGTGTATTAAAACACATTAATATATCGGTGATGGACTATAGGAACTTTTTAAATTTTCAGGACACATTTTGAATATCTATCACACGAATTTACAAAATGAAAATAAAATTTTTGGAATAGTCGATATCGAGTGATGTTTTTCGAAGAGACAGGAACTAGTTTTAAGACTGCACCTTGAAGTGTTGGTTAGGTCTATGTGCCAGAGGTTTGGGGGTGTGCAGAGTACAGCTCTTACAGGCCTCCCAAAGTCAGTCCCTTAAGCCTAGTCATCTTATGTCGCTTTGTACGTCAGGTCTGTGTCACAAGCAGAACTTGGGGGACATCATACTTAAGTTTGTCTTAATCAATTGAAGCCCATATTTTATAGGTTGTATATTATAATGTACAGTGTTGTCAACAGTGAAATGAGATTTCCCACGAAAAAGCTTATTCAGAACCACCAGAAACCACTAGAGCTTTTTTTGTGCATTTGACAAAACCATTAGGTTCGTAGACTCATACAATGAGCATATAGCGTTTGAAGCAGAGTATGTACAACATGATATGGTACAGAAATAATACTTCATTATGCTCAAATGGTACATAGCGAGAAAGTACGTCTGCTCGTTTTTAATCCATAAAGTGCACTGTCAGTGCACAGTCAATACCAAAGATGGTCCATTATGAAGTGAAATCGATTGTAGCAGATTTACAGAACGAAGTGCCTCCACAGACAACCCCCTCCCTCGGAGTGCAGAGCACTGGGGCAGCGGCAAGATTCAGTGATGATGCATGACCCTGCCATCATTGTGATTTTGCGATGTGCCGTGAGCAGCAAACAGGATGGTGTCCAAGCTAGGTTTGTTGGGGAATGGCGATGTGGCTCTCATTACAAAGCATTAAGATGGCAGGTATGCGAGACAGCACTGAGTCCAACCATAGTGAGACTGTTGTGGGGTGTCAGCCGTGGCATAGTGGCAATGCCATATTGCATGGGATAGTCTTCATGGTCCGCCACTGTAGTGTCATAAGAGTGTGGTGTTCTGGGAATGATGACTGTTAGGAAACTGTTGGGAGCCATGATGTTATGGCTACCATGTCCACATTATTGGGCAGTTTGTAAGAATGCGTGAAATTCCACATGATGAAACCATTCCCAGCATTGCGTTTAATATGGTGACTTTCGTCGACCAAGAACTTGTCAAGCAGGTTAATTTTCAGGTAGTCTGGTCAGAAATCTTTGGTACCAAACTGTACTACAAAATCGGTGATGACCACATTATGTCTTGTCACGTTGTTGTGTTGGTCAGTGGAGGCTGATGTATCATTGATGGACAGGTCATCCTGAAGTGTCCGTGCAGGTTTCAGATAGTTTACAGATACAGTGCTGAGTCTTCCATTCAGGAGTATTTCGAACATATGTGTACCACGTTTAAAAACCTTATGTGGGCTTGTACAGGAGGGCTGTGAAGCAGGCCAAATTGTATCATCATGACTTATGGTGTGGGTGATGTCCACAAGTGCCTTATGAAAGGAAACTGAGTGTACTGCGAGGTTGTGGAGATCGTATCTTAAGCCATGTGATGCGTTTTTTCTGTTAATGTGGGCAGGAAGCAAGAATGTTTCAGCTGGTGGCATCTGTAGCACGAAGTTTGAGGGAAGGACAAGGAGCTCACCAGAGAGAATTTCGACGAGGGAAGCATAGAGGTCTCTTTACTGGAGGCTGCATTTGCCTAAAGCCATAGTAAAACTTCTGTCCAGTGTTCACCATGGCACATAAGAGTGGCTTTTAATGTGTGAAGCAACCATTCTACAAGGCTACTGCTTTGCAGGTGGTAAGTGGTACTTTGATAACGATGAGTGCCACAATCGTTATACAGCTCACTGAACGGAGCACAATCATGTTGGCCTTGGTCTGTGGTTATGAACACCAAACATCCAGGTGCCTATGAAAGGCTTGGCTGTTGATTTTGCTGACAAGTCTTGGGGAGGGTTGGCTTTGACCCACCGTATCAGTGACTGAGACGATGTATTGATAACCCACAGATCAAGGAACATCTGTTTGGTATTGTAAACTCCCTGACGGGTGGTTGTGTGTGGTAGTCCACTTCGCTTTTCTGACGTGATACGCACATGCGTGTCCACTCCTTGCAATCGTTCGTGATATTTGGCCATACAATGTGATCTGTAGCGGGTCATGCAATTGGTCGAATGCCAGGATGTGACAAGTTGTGCAGCGTGTCAAAGATGATCTTTCAAAATGGCTGAGGTACTAAGGGACGAGTTCGAATTTGAGAGATATCACACAAGCTCTGTCTTGTACCCAGTATTGCATGATGTTCAGTTTTGAAATTCATAGTTCTATCATTGAGGAGGTCTTGGAGCTGTTTTCCTACAGTTGTTCTTCCGTGAAACTGTTTGAATCGATTTGTGCAGAGATGGCATTGATCCGTGAAAGAGGATCAGTGATAATGATGTTCACACATTTCAACTGGCATACATTGGTTGTAAATTTTTCAATGTAATCCAGGTGGCCGAAGCATCTGGGGCACAAGTCTTTCGATGGGTTATGGCTGAGTCTGCTAGTGGTTGATGGTCAGTATAGATGACAGTGGACTACCTTCAAGATCCCTCGTAACTGATGGATTGCGCCCTAGACTGTGAGGAGTTTGCGGTTGTAGGTAGACCATTTGCTTTGAGGAGGAGTCAATTTTTGCGAAAAAAAAAATCTGAGCTGTTGTTGTATGCTTGCCACTTCCTGTTGGAGGACGATGCCAATCTTGAAATCAGTCGCGTCTGCCACTATTGTTAAATGTGTGTGGGGAAGTGGGTGTGCCACATTTGTTGCCTTGGTGAGACAGTCTTTGAACTGGTCAAAGCTTTTCCTATGCCAGTGTTCCATGTCAGTTTCCATTTACCATTAGCGTTTCTTTCTTTTTAGGGCCCCTGTGAGTGGGACCTGATAGTGGGTGCCTGCAGAAGGTAGCGCCGGTAGTAGTTGCTCATTCCTAGAAATCGACATGATTCCTAGTAGTCTTGTGGGGATGGTAGTTGGTGAGTGAATTTTGTTGATTGTGGGGTGGGGAGGGTGCCGAAGGTGTTGACAAAATGACCGATAAAAGCAACTTCATGTTGTCAAAGTTGTATTTTTTCATCATTAATTATGACGCCACATGCAATAAGTAAATGAAAATTTGTTAGAGGTGAGAGTAGTACCTATCATTATTCCCGGAAAAAATGAGCATATCAGAGTTGTAGCTTACATAGGATTCCGTCTAAAAACCATTAGCATGTTTGGGCTGCATTTCTGAGGGAAAATGCATGCTGAAGACAGATACACCTGCAAAGTAATGAGCAAAGTCCTTAATATCTGGAATGAGGTAACTGTCACATATGGTACATGCATTAAGAGTTATGTAGTCACCAGAAAATATCAAGTAACATCTTTCTTGGTGCTAGTTTAATCGATGAAGCCCATGAACTGTCCACAGGTCTGACTCTTACGGCTTCCAAAACTTCTCGGATCACTGTCTTGGGTGCATGAATTTTGTCTGGTCGGAGACGGTGTGGTCTGTGTCAGACAGCGAGGCCTGGTGTAGTGGGAATCTCATGTACCATTTCGTTTGTGATAGCACACGGGATGAATAACACTCGCGAAAAATTTGTATCGTTGGGGTAAGAATGGGTAGCGCTTGAGCAGGGGCGTACTACTAACCTTATTGATATGTGAAGGCTGCGTAAACATTGCCACTTCCTCTGAGGCTATTTTAGGCATGTCTGAAGTGCGTGTTGCATCTGCATGATGGAGTCGTCGTTAATGTGTGAGGTTGATCGAAGATTTTGTGTGTCATGTCGCGCTGCTGTGAGCTCTTCAGGCGTTTTTTGAATTGCCAGTCGTGGTGTTTCGTTTCCTCGTTGGAGATTTCATTTCTTTGTTGGAGATATAGTGACTCCAGCTGGGTGTCGAAGTAAAGAAACTCGTTTTCTTGAGTTTTAGCAAGTGAGCTGAGACAGTGAAATGGTTGATGAAAATGGTCATTTAATGGGGTACACTGCTGATTGTCAGGACACCAAGTACTGGTTCATTGACATCCACGATTAGAAAGTTCCATGTGACCATTGTTCCGAAACCCAGGTCCGATGTGTAGGCTTCAGAGTCATAAATGGTGACCACTGAGTTATTCACTGCACAGAGCTGTATAATGGTGTTGTGATGTGCCACGACAGGGAAGGTCAGAAGTGAAGCACTTGTATCAGAGCCAGAACCAACTAAACAGTATTTCTGTCTGAGATGATCCAGGATATAGAGCCTGCCATAGTCCTGTGTCAGTGAAATGTGCGATGGTCCGTCACTGTGTGTGAAGAGGTGGCTTGAATGATAATCACAGTCTGGTCATATTGCAGGCCGCGCAACTGTTTTGGGTGGTTACAGGGCAGATGGCATCTGCTGTGTGTGGTACCGAGAGAGGTGCAGGGTGGTGGCTTGGGGTAATGCTTGCCAGTGGTTTGTTTTGTTGAAAATGCTACATACAGGTTGTTATCCCTGATGCAGGTTGCGATGTACATTCGGTGGCTGTAGGGTATGGTCAGGTCGGATTGGCTGCTGTAGGGAGTAGTGCATGCTGAGGCTGGTATTTCTGTCCACACACCGTGGTACTGTTGTCAAGTAAACTGATACATTGTCAGTCTTGAGTAACAGAGAAAATTCTATGAGCTAATTAAGCTGGTAGTCCAATGGTTCCTCCTCCGTGGTGATCATGATGAGCTGCAATTGAGATGGTAGTTTAGCTACCCGCAATGTCCACAGCATCTGATTGGGCATCAATTGAGAGTCATTTAATGTTCATAACCATAGCCACAGTTCTGACGGGGCTCTGTTTGTTAATTGCTCAATGTAAATCACTTATTCCAGTTGGTCTTTCAGTGTCCTGGAAAGGCGTTGCAGGAGTGCTGATTTTGCTATAAGATATTTGTCATCTTCCGGTGGTGAAAGGATAATGTCACTTGCAACCTCTGCATATTCATCCAAGTGGCTGAGTAGAGTGTCGAATTTTGCAATGGCACCGATGATGTCTTGCATGGTGAGGATGCTGTCCACTATGTCAAACCAAACAGGTGGCTGATTGGGATGAAACAGTAGTAACTGGGCGTGAACACTAAATCAGTTGGAAGTGACATCAACGGTTGGTTGCGCTGTTTGCCACAGACGCATTGGTATCGGTGAGGTAATGCAGACAGATGTGCTATATAAGACACGGCATGGTTGATGGTGCAGGCAGACTGTATCAGCATTGGCGGGTATGACAACACCAGGTCGAAAATTAATTCCGACAGCGCTGAAGAGTGGTTATTTAAAACGGGATGTCGTGGATCCGATCAGTTGTGAACTCGTGGATGGGAATGAACTGTCTGTGAAGCAGGGGTGGCGACGAAGTCACACAATTGGTGAGTCGTGGGAAACCGTTGTTCAGCATTATTGACAATTGTTGACACACTGCACTGGCAAGTGCCAGTGTCACTTTTAAGGTATCCGCTTTGTTGCAGAGTCAGTTGCAGAGCACTGTTTGCTGCAGCACTGCACTCATTGGCATAATTCGCAGATTGCAATGCACAATGGTTGCATCGTCATTGCATAGTATCTAGTTCGATGTTTGTATGCCGCAATTCGCAGTCGTCATGGGTCACCAATGTGATGGTTTGGGGCGGAACATATACAACACGATATGGAACACAAAAGTAATACGTTATTATGCTCAGATGGTACAGAACGCGAATGCTTGTCTGTTCGATTTGAAACCATACAGCGCACTGTCGCTGGGCAGTCAACACCAAAGGTAGCCCGTTATGAAGCAGGATCGATTGTCAGGGGGTTAAACAACGTGGTTTCCCACAGACTTTTATATTTTTAAGCATTGAGTATGTCGAGTGACGAAAAAATGAGGCAGTTGATTTTATCCCCTGTATTTAAAGATAAAAAATATTATTAAATATGTCATGATGAACTTGCCTACGAGAAAATGAACATCTTAGAATCATCAACGTCTTTCTCAATAGTATGTTAAACACCAGAGGCAGAGAGTAGCGAATAAAGTACATTGAGAAGCTTTATATGCCGTAACAGTTCCTATCTACTTCAACCCTTCTGTTGGCAGTTCATAACTCTGGGAACATTGTTTCTTCCTTCTCTTTCCTGCTCGAATCTACAAAAGCGAGTCATCATTTCGGATTTCATCCTATTACTCGCTTGAGCTTTAACAATGTTCATCTGGCTAAAAGGTCTTCGCACATTCACATTAGACCATGGTAATACTATTTGTGACAATGCAAACGTTGCCATTCATGGAATGGGTTGATGTCACTTGCATCTCTATATTTAAACACTTCACACGAGAAACTAACAGTGTCTGTGGTTTCGGACCATTTGACAACAGTTAAATTTTGCCTTTGAAAACAAATTTTTATTACTGTGCCAGGGTCTCATCTACATCTACATAATACTCCACAAGCCACCTAACGGTGTGTGGCGGAGGGTACTTTCCGTACCACTATCTGATCCCTCCAACCCTGTTCCACTCGCGAATAGTGCGTGGGAAGAATGATTGTCGATAAGCCTCTGTATTGGCTCTAATTTCTCGAATTTTCTGCGATATGTTGGCTGACTCCTCCTGAAAAGTACTGTCCCGAAATTTCAATAGTAACTCTCTCCGTGATGCACAGCGCCTCTCTTTTCACGTGACGGAACGCGCCGCTCTTCGTTGGATCTTCTCTATCTCCTCTATCAGTCCTACCTGATAGGGATCCCAGGTAGACGAACAATACTCAAGAATCGGGCGAAAAAGCACCTTATAAGCCACTTCTTTCGTTGATGAGTTTATGTTTCCTTAAGATTCTTCCGATGAATCTGAGTCTGGTGTCTGCTTTTCTCGCTATCTGTTTTGTATGATCATTCCACTTAAGGTCGCTCTGGATAGTTACGCCTAGATATTTTACGGCAGACGCTGTCTCCAGCTATTTGTCATCAATAGTGTAGCTGTACAGTAGTGGATTTCTTTTCTATGTATGCGCAATATTGTACATTTATTTACGTTCAGGGTCAACTGCCAGAGCCTGCGCCAATCATCAATTCTCTGCAGGTCATACTGCAAATTCTTACTACCTTCTGGCGTTGCTACTTTGGTACAGACAACTGCATCATCGGCGATTAGCCTTAAAGAGCATCCGACGCTTTCTACTAGATCATTTACATAAACACATCGAAAAACGTTTTGCATCACCCCCGTTCCCAGAACTCCTGAAGATAGACGTTGACTGTGGATGGTGTATCACAGACACAGTCCCTTTGAGTGTTCAGAGATGTCACTAAACCCGCCGAAAGATGTAAACAACCATGCATGAGCATCGCCTGTTAGACGGAGGGGGTCCGGCCTGATCAGTTCCACTCATTCCACCAAGAAGGACGTAAAAGGCTTGTGTTGTCTGTAGTTCAACCATGCCTAGACGGTCAATACCTCAGTTCGATCGCGTCCACATTGTTACTTTGTGCCAGGAAGGGTTCTCAACAAGGGAAGTGTCCAGGCGTCTCGGAGTAAACCAAAGCGATGTTGTTCGGACATGTAAGCGATACATAGAGACAGGAACTGTCGATGACATGCTTTACTCAGGCCGCTCAAGGGCTACTACTGCAGTGGATGACCGCTACCTACGGGTTATGGCTCGGAGGAACCCTGACAGCAACGCCACCATGTTGAATAATGCTTTTCGTGCAGCCATAGGACATCGTGTTACGACTCAAACTGTGCACAATAGGCTGAATGATGCGCAACTTCACTCCCGACGTCCATGGCGAGGTCAATCTTTGCAACCACGACACCATGCAGTGAGATATAGCTAGGCCCAACAACAAACCGAATGGACCGCTCAGGATTGGCATCACGTTCTCTTCACCGATGAGTGTCGCATTTGCCTTCAACCCGACAATCGTCGGAGACGTGTTTGGAGGTAACCCAATCAGGCTGAACGCCTTAGACACACTGTCCAGCGAGTGCAGCAAGGTGGAGGTTCCCTACTGTTTTGGGGTGGCATTATGTGGGGCCGACGTACGCCGCTGGTGGTCATGGAAGGCGCAGTAACGGCTGTACGATATGTGAGTGCCATCCGCCGACCGATAGTGCAATCTTATCGGCAGCTTTTTGGCGAGGCATTCGTCCTCATGGACGACAATTCGGGCCCCAATCGTGCACATCTTGTGAATGACTTCCTTCAAGATAACAACATCGCTCGACTGCAGTGTCTAGCATGTTCTCCAGACATGGATCCTATGGACTGGGCCTGGGATAGATTGAAAAGAGCTGTTTATAGACGACGTGACCCACCAATCACTCTGGGGGATCTACGCCGAATTGCCATTGAGGAGTGGGACAATCTGGACCAACAGTGCCTTGATGAACTTAAATATAGTATGCTACGGCGAATATAGGCATACATCAATGCAAGAGGACGTGCTACTTGGTATCAGAGGTACCGGCGTGTACAGCAATCTGGATCACCACCTCCGAAGGTCTCGCTGTATGGTGGTACAACATGCAATGTGTGGTTTTCATGAGCAATAAAAAAGGGCGGAAATGATGTTTATGTTAATCTTTATTCCAGTTTTCTGTTCAGGTCCGGAACTCTCGGAACCGAGGTGATGCAAAACTTTTGTTGATATCCGTACATTGTAAACAGCAACGGTCCTATCACACTTTCCTGTGGTACTCCAGATATTAGCAATACATGTGTCGATTTTGTTTCGCTAAGATCGGCGTGTTGAGTTCTATCTGCAAGAAAGTCTTGAATCCAATCGTAAGTCTGCTCCGATACTCCTTAAGCTCGTATTTTTTTCACTAAATGCCAATTCGGGATGGCGTCAAATGCCTTACTGAAGTCAGGGAACGCGGCATCAACCTGAGCGCCATTGTCCACTGCGCTGTGGATCTCGTGGAGGAACAGAGCGAGCTGAGTTTCGCGGGATATCTGTTTGCGGAATTTGTGTTTATTTTTATAGTGGAGGTGTTCATTTTTCAAAAACATCATAATTCTTGAGCATAAAACGTGTTCTATAATTCTAAATCAGATTGACGTCGACGGTATAGGTCTATAATTGTGTGCATCTGTCTTACGGCCCTTCTTAGAAACGGGAATAATCTGTGCTTTTTTTCCAATCCTTAGGTACCTTTCCTTGCTCAAGCGATCTACCACAAATTATTGATAGATGGGGAGCAAGTTCTTTCTCATAATCTTTATAGAATCTTATAGGTATCTCATCTGGTCCAGATGGCTTTCCACTACTAAGCGATTGTAGCTGCTTTTCAGTTCCGCGATCGATTATCTCAATATCTGCCATTTCGACGTTCGCACGATTCAAGGAGAGGAATTAGTGGCTCTTTAACGACCCGAAGAACTTTAGACACCGAAGGAAGTGAAGTTCTCCTAAAAATTTTCGCGTTGTCTGGAAGTCCTTGCAACAACTGAATTGTCATCTGGCAGACATGATTACGAATAATGATAGCAAGTTTGTTCTCCACAGAGCCTACAAACGGATACGTACATCATGATGCAGTATGCATCTGAAAAGGCAATGTGCTGTCCGTGTTCTCTGTTATCGCTCCGCGCATCATTGTTGCACTGCCTCCATCTGTTGCCGCATGGGACACGTGGTAACACCAATAAAGAAAGGTGGCAATAAAAGCGAGTTTCGTAGCAATTGACAGTGAGGACCAAGGCTTTAGACAGATTGTTAGTAGGAGAAGTCGAATGAAAACTTTAAAAACGTACTAAACGTTGACTTTCCGCACCATTGTTCTGCAAGTTGGCATTACAGTTACCAGTGCTTTAAAGAACGGCCAACACTTCTTTGCAATTGCTGCTCTACTTGTTACGTGCACCAACGAAGACCAGGGTTATGTCATGAATTTCGTGATTAGTGAATGTACGAAACCACTTGGAGATCATTTGGCAAATGAAAGCCCATATGGTGACGCGTGTTTATTACTGTGCAAGTGTGGGAATGGAGTAGGAAGTTAAGAAATGTTGCGACTTCTGTGGCTGCAATTCTCCCGCCTGGTAAGGTGCGGTATATCGCGTTTTGGCACCAGATTCTACTGCTGCAGCTGAAGCCACTGCGAAGAACAGTCGCTGCATGAAGGGGGATGAAATATCTGTACGTCTGAAAATTAATCATGGCTCAGCACATAGCATAATTCAAGACGTACTAAGGCTTTGCAAACAGTCTGCAAGGTGGATGCAGCGGTATCTCACGGCGGGTTGGCTTTAGTAAAAAACTTTTGGTGTGGTTTTGGAGCGGAAGATGATGGTTTCCTTGCAAGAACTATTACAGGAGGTGAAACCTGGATTCAGTACCACCAACTCGAATCCAAGAGAGCAAGCAAGGAACGGCACTATTCCTCATCACCAAAATCCAAGAAGATGCGGGCGCAGCCATCTGCAGGGAAGGTTATGCTGACTCTCTTCTGTGCTGAACCAGTCGTTATTTTGGAACACCACACGCCTAGCGGAAGCTCCACCCACAGTGAATCATTTCACGATTTGTTCTAAAATCATCTTTAATATGCAATCGGATCAAATCGACATGGACGTCTTATACGAGGGTTGTTCGGAAAGTAAGGAACGATCGGTCGCGAAATGGAAACCACAGTGAAAAATCCGAGGAAGTTTAGCACAGGTGTGTTGGGCAGTGTCTCTAGTATGCCCGTCGATCGCATTACGTCATTCTTTTTAGTTCTGAGCACACAGGGAGCACATAAAGATAACCTAGAACAATAGTGTCTCCCGCCAAGTACAAGGCCTGGTGAGAAATTTTCAGCCAACATTACATTACTGTCGTGCGTTTTCTTCTTCAAGACGATTCTCAGCCGCATTCTGCAGGGGCAATGAAGATGCTCCTCCATCGTTTTCAATTGGAAATGTTTGATTACCCACAATACAGGCCGTAATTGTCTCCCCATGAGTTTCATCCCTGCTCACATGAACCGCTGGCTATGAAGACAACATTTTGGCACAGATAACGAGCTATAGGCCGGCGTAGAGAACTGGCGGAAAGCTCTGGCAGCTGCCTTCTATAATGAGGATATTGGAAAGTTGGTACAACGCTACGACAAACGTTTACGTCGGATCGGCGATTATGGAGGTTGTAGCTAACTGTTTCAAATAAAAGTTTTGATTTTCACTGTGGTTTCCATTTCGCGACCTATCGTTCCTTACTTCCGAATAGCCCTCGTGACATACCTCTAGTCTGCAGTGTATATAAAGGTTTTTGTGACAATAATTGTACAAGGTATCAAATCCGAAGATCAATGCTTAGAATAGAATATAGATATTTACAACTTCATCGTTACCGTACAAGCGTGTGCTGTGTATAACAACGACAGAAATGTAAAATAAATAAGTAAATGATACATTAAAATTTCACTATAGTTAACAGTAATTTTGTATACCAAAATTGTTTGAATGAATTCAGATTGCAGAATAAAAGCGTTCGCCAACTCTAAAACAAGCAAAAGTTAAATTTTATAAATGACTATATTGACTGCAAAAGCACATAAATACTGGGCAAGAATCAGAATACGGCACAATGGTGCGTGCTTAGATACAGAAAACACGTGCAACATGAACTCTGAAGACGTTAATCTGGGATGCAATGATACTGATTATAAATATGAAAACCAATAACATGCAACGATTAGCAACACTTTATAGAAACTGTGCTGTAGTACATAACTCACGGTAATGCTGTCTCCTGGATGTTTGCATAATCGTGACCGAATTTGAAACTTCCAGGCAGATTAAAACTGGATGCCGGACCGAGACTCGAACTCGAGACCTTCGCTTTTCGCGGGCAAGTGCTCTACCAACTGAGCTACCTAAGCACGACTCACGCTCTGCCCTCACAGCTTTACTTCTGTCAGTACCTCGTCTCCTACCTTCCAGACTTTATAGAAGCTCTCCTGCGAACCTTGCAGAACTAGCACTCCTGAAAGAAAGGATACTGTGGAGACATGGCTTATCCACAGCCTGGGGGATGTTTCCAGCATGAGATTTTCACTTTGCAGCGGAGTGTGCGCTGATATGAAACTTCCTGGCAGATTAAAACAGTATGCCGGACTGAGACTCGAACTCGAGACCTTTGCCTTTTGCGGGCAAGTGCTCTACCAATTAAGCTACCTAGAACTAGCACTCCTGAAAGAAAGGATACTGCGGAGACATGGCTTAGGCACAGCCTGGGGGTGTTTCCAGAATGAGATCTCATTCTAGAAACATCCCCCAAGCTGTGGCTAAGCCATATCTCCGCAATATCCTTTCTTTCAGGAGTGCTAGATCTGCAAGGTTCGCAGGAGAGCTGTAAAGTTTGGAAGGTAGGAGGCGAGGTACTGGCAGAAGTGAAGCTGTGAGGACGGGGCGTGAGTCGTGCTTGGGTAGCTCAGTTGGTAGAGCACTTGCCCGCAAAAGGCAAAGGTCCCGAGTCTCGGTCCGGCACACAGTTTCAATCTGCCAGGAAGTTTCATATCAACGCACACTCCTCTGCAGAGTGAAAATCTCATTATGTGACCGAATTTAATTACTGTTCTTTAGTGATTACTTTCCAAATGATGCGTAAAAACATTCATTCATGGCAACAACTATTTGTCAATACTAAAGTTACGTAGACATATGCAAACAATACCATTTACAAAACATAAAATAAAATTATTTTCAACAGAAACATGACTTGCGTTTAAATCACTTTTACGAGGAGCGTTAAACAAGTAACGCAACACAATTTTTTTTTTTTGAAAGCAGGTTGGTTTTATTCAGGATTCTAATATACCATATTATTCCCCACTCTTTTGGCTAGAAAATCCTGTTTTTGAACATAATCTCCGTTAGAAGCGACGGCATTACGCCACCTTAACATGTGGAGGGCCTGCATGCCCGTATGGTACCACTCTACTGGTCAACGTCGGAGCCAACGTCTTGCCTCATTAATAACCTCCGCATCATCCACATACTGCTTCCCGTGGAGTGCATCCTTCATTGGGCCAAAAAGATGGAAGGCGGGTGGTGCGATATCCGGGCTGTAGGGTGGATGATGAAGAACAGTCGAATAAAATTTTGTGAGCTCCTCTCGTGTGCGCAGACTCCCGTGAGCCCTTGCGTTGTCAAGGGAAAGGGAAGTTGATTTCCATTTTTGCTGTGACGAACAAGCTGAAGTCGTTTCTTCTACTTCCTGAGGATAGCACAACACATTTCAGAGTTGATTGTATGTCATGAGGGAGGCCATCAAATACAATAACCACTTCAAAAGAGCAGAAGACTGTTATGAATTTACCGGCCGAGGTTGCGGCTTTGAACTTTTTCGTCGGAGGAGAACTGGTGTGGCGCTACTCCATGAATTGCTGTTTTGTTTCCGAAGTGATGAACTCATGTTTTATCAAATGTGACGACGTTCGACAAAAAATTGTCGCGATCAGAATCGTAACACGCAAACAATTCTGTACAGATGACCCTTCGTTGCTCTTTAGGTAATTTCCACCAATGATTGCCCCTCGAAGTCGCGGGGTCCAAACGATTCATATCGAACGTGCGATCCTAAATCGATCAAGCGACTCTGGTGGCGAGCGTTATGATCAATTATTAGTGATCGTCATTTTTATCTGTTTTCCGTCGTTCCCTTAATTGCTCTAAGTTACACACCTCCGCGAATTAATGGCAAAAAAGGGATTGTTCCCGTAGCGTACACATCACATGGACTTTCATATGACGACAACACCGACGAGTAAGGTAAGTCGTCTCCTTTGTAATTACAAGTATTTTTGTAACGCTCTTCTTTTGTCGTTGCTGTAGTGACCATCGTAAACGTACTCATAACACCCGCCACCAGTGTCGCGTGATCGATTTAGGATGGCACGTTCGATATATATCGTTTGGACCGTGACTTCGAGAGGCAATCATTCTTGGAAATTACCACTCTTTATGGTCTTCTGTTAGGCAGCGAGAACCCCAGCAGGCACACACCTCTGAGTACCCCAAGTCGTGGACAGTGTGTCCGCGCCGTTAATAGAGACGTCCACCTGTGCAGCGAGGTGTTTGATTGTGATCCGCAATACTTCGAATGAGAATATCCGCACGTTCCAGCACCGCAGGAGTTACAGCTGTGTGCGGCCGACCTGCACGCGGGAGATAGAATGGTTTTCGTGACGTTGTTGCGATGATGACAGACGCCTCACTGGCAGGCCTCCGTAGACATGCTGCACGCGCCTGTGAATATCTGCATTTTCCGCCAAAAGAAACTCAATAACAGCGCCCTGCTTGGAGAGTACTTTCGTTACAGACGCCATTTTCAAGGCTACGTGTAGCGTCGCCACCTATCGGAACTTCATGAAACTACATGGGCTGAAGCGGGAATATTTCACAATGTCCCACAACAAATTCTGCATTTTTACAACCGAAACTGGGCGAGAAAGAACGTATTGCACTAACTACTGAACGCTCGTCGTAAGTTGAGCTGATTGTCCGCAGTACAGTAGTTATGCAACACTGTGTGGACAACTATTGGTAGTACTGCCTTTTATTGCAATAATTGCTTTATTGAAAATCAACTGTAAATTTAACTGGATCTTTTTTTTAAACTATTTCGTTCACTCTCTACTTTCTCGAAAGTTATAGTGAAGAGAATAGGACCCTGCTGATGGTTAAAGTTTCACTTGCAAAGTTTATGCTTTGACTAAACACACTCTAATGTTCCAAAAAAGTTATACTACGGTGGTATGCCTATTGAACAGCTATAAAAATACTGGATGGTTCTTACTTTGCGGTGAGTTGTATGTGGTGTGATGTAATGCTTATTATGAACTTAATTATTGGCAGTAGGCTCTTCTTGATTGGCAAGCAACTTGAATAAATTTGGGCCAACACAATCTTCATTCGGCATTTGCACGCCAACCCAGATCTCTGTACCACACACACCACAGATGCTACGCAACTCAACTCTTCTACGACCGCACGACTCGCGCCAACGATGTTATTGTTACAAGACACATACTCTTTGTGTTTCGTACAACATAAATTTCCCTGAAGTTGTGAGCGTATTTACTACAACGATTTGACAGAATTATTTCTTACTTAATTTTTCAGCATTTATTACATTTTCAAATACATTAATTACTGACAAAATTCATAAATACCTATAGTTACAAAAAATGGCTAAACTCATGAAATCAAGTAGATGAAAAATACGCGAGGTATATACTGGGTTTTAGTACTGCAGTCTCCAGGTGTCATTTTGTAGCATGCCAGTGCTCGATCTCATACTGCCCTTGCACCAGTTAGAAGTAACATGAACCGTCTTCGACATTCGCCATACAGACACCAGACCTCGTCAAGTAAATGTAATTTACTTACCTGATTTACCAGACCTCAACACATGGTTGCACCATTCGTAGGCGATAGGCTCAAATGGTTCAAATGGCTCTGAGCACTATGCGACTTAACTTCTGAGGTCATCAGTCGCCTAGAACTTAGAACTAATTAAACATAACTAACCTAAGGACATCACACACATCCATGCCCAAGGCAGGATTCGAACCTGCGACCGTAGCGGTCGCTCGGTTCCACGCTGTAGCGCCTAGAACCGCACGGCCACTCCGGCCGGCGAGGCGATAGGAAGAAAGAAATTTCGTTTCGATGGTTAGGTGCAGCAGGCAGTGCACGATTAGTTGTTCACACGACCACAACATTATCGATGTTACGTTGAAACTTGTTTCCGCTTTTGTTCAATAAATCATGCGTTAAAAAAATTCTGCTTTTCTTTGACGCATTGTTTGCAGTGTTACGAGCCCTTTCGGTGAAGAGAAACATCCATTTCATATTGTGGGACGAGAAACTCGCTACGGCTGCGTGTGTGGCTCTTTGAGCGCGCACCAAAGGGGACAATGAGGGCGTAAACGCCTTCACTGTCAGAGGAGCATGCTCTCCCTTGCCGCTAAAACTACGCTGATACAGGCCAGCACTTGAATTATGTATATTCTCTTTACCATAAAAGGTAACCTAACTTCATTGCAAACAGGTAACGAGAGACTTTGTTCCAACTTGTCATCTAGGGAGATTTTTTTTTCGTTGTACAACTGCCAGCTGATATAAACATTAATAGTAAAGGCTTTAGAAAGGTCAGAGATGTGTCAGTCCTTTGTTGGCTAACGCAGTCTAGTTGGGTGAGCCTGGCGGCAGATGGGTGTTCGAAAACTTCTAGTTACTGGGTCCTCGAGACGAGCAGGTGTGCAGAGAGATGACGCCAGCTTTCAGTGATGTGCTTCACTGGCGAGGTGTGGCACATCCGACCCTTTGCCCGTTCAGAGTTGCGTCTTCCCCTCAACCATCCATTCGTGATACAGTTAATTTTTAAAGGAAATGATTAGCCTAGAATAGTCGGTGGGCTTCTTGAAAGCCATTCAGTGGTGTACCTATATCTACAACATCCTCTGCAAGCCAACTAACGGTGTGTGGCGGACTGTACCTCTGGTATCAGTAACTGACCCCCCTTCCCTGTTCTACTCGCGAACGGCGGTTGAGAAAAATGATTGTTGTTAAGCCTCTGTACTGGCTACAATTTCTCGAATTTTCTCGTCGTGGTCACTTCGCTAGATATACAGTAAGTAGGAGGAAATGTGTTGTCCCACTCGTACCGGAAAGTGCTCTCTCGAAATCTCAATGGTAAACCTCCCCGTGATGCACAGCGCCTCTCTTGTAGCGTTTGTCACTGGAGTTTGTTGAGAATCTCTGTAACGCTCTCGCACCGACTAAACGATCCCGAGACGAATCGCGCCGCTCTTCGTTGGATCTTCTCCATCTCTTCTATGCGTCCTATCTGGTAAGGATCCCAGATACATGAACAGTACTTGAGAATTGGTCGAACAAGCGCCTTATGTGCCACTTCTTTCATGGATGAGTTACATTACCTTAAGATACTTCCTATGAATCTCAGCTTGGCGTCTGCTTTTTGTACAGTTTGCTTTACGAGAATGTGGTCATTCCACTTAAGGTCTCTCTGGATGGTTATTCCCAGATATTTTACGATAGTTACAGTTCGCAGCAATTTGTCATCAATAATGCAGTCGTACAGTAGTGGATTTCTTTTAATGTTGATGCGCAATATGTTACAATTATTTACGTTCAAACTGCTAGAGCCTGCACCATTAATCAGTCCTCTGCAGATCATTCTGCAAATCGATACTGTCTTAACGGCGTTGCTGCTTTCTTATAGACAACAGCATCATCTGCAAACAGTCTTTAAGAATTTCAGGCACTTTCTATTAAGTCCCATCGTGCTCAGAGCCATTTGAACCATTTTTTAAACGGCAGTTCGGGACGGTGTCAAATACCTTCCTGAAGTCAAGGAACAAACTTGAGCGCCTTTGTCATAGGGCTATGGATCTCAAGGAGGAATAGAGCGAGCTGAGTTTCGCAAGATGTCTGTTTGCGAAATCCATGTTGATTTTTATACAGGAGATTTTCGTTCTCCATATTTCTTGAGCGTACAACATTTACTGCTGGAAGTGGAGCAAATTCTTTCGCATAATCTTTGTAGAGTGTTACAGGTATCTCATTTGGTTCTGACGCCTTTACAGTAATAAACGATTGTAGTTGCTTTGCGGTTCCGCGATCCGTTGTCTCAACATCTGCCATTTCGGCGTTTGTAAGATGATGGAAAGGAGGCACCGTCTCACGACGTTGCGCGGAGAAACAATTTCGAAAGGCCGAATTCAGTATTTCAGGCGTCTCTCTGTTACCTTCCATTGCGATACGAGTATGATCTCTGGGTGAAAAAATAGACGATTTTGAACGTCTTAGTGATTTTACGTAAGACCAGAACCTCTGAGGTTTTTCACTCAGAAAGATTAATAAAATTTAATTAAGTCGTTGAACGCTTCACTCTTTCCCTTCCCCACGCTCAATTTCGCTTTCTTTAGTTTTTGTTCGTCAGCTAGATTTTGATCTCTCTTGAATCTGTGATGAAGCTCTCTTTGTTTGCGTAGCAGTTTTCTAACACGGCTATTAAACCACGGTGTACTTTTCACATCTATTAAGATCTTGCTCGGAACGTACCTGTTTAAGGTGTATTGAACTATGCTTTCGAATTCTTTCCGTTTGTGCTCCACATATTCGTCCTCAAAACTGAATATTTGATGCTGACTGCTCAGCTACCTTGCGATTTGTAACCTGTCACTCTGGGGGTTCTCTAACTGTGTTCAGTGATTATCATTGTAACTGATGTATGCTTTTTAGTGATTAGCACTTCTCCAGTAATTCCCAAAGGTTAACTGTAAAAGGGACATGTTTATAGCAATAAATGTCTAGTCAACATGAGCTTCGTATATTCTTTTCCGGGTGCTTATCTAGCGGCGTTTTTCCTGCTGATGCTGTGAACCTACTATATGCAGAGTGTTGTGTGTCTCTGTTGTGCAAAATGGCACATAGATGACAGTTTGGATTGGGAATAACGATGCTAGGGCAGCATAAAGCAGATCATGGTCTATTGGGTTCCGAAGGTGACGTAATTTCGCACACACTGGCGCTGCTGGGTCTCGGCATTGGACGTTACATTAGGAACTTGTCAAGCCGAAGAGAGTGTCATAAAACTCCTCGACCAATCCCCACTTCTCGTCATAACTCTTAGTATGTTACTTCCTGGCAGATTAAATCTGTGTGCCCGACCGAGACTCGAACTCAGGACCTTTGCCTTTCGCGGGCAAGTGCTCTACCATCTGAGCTACCGAAGCACGACTCACGCTCGGTCCTCACAGCTTCACTTCTGCCAGTACCTCGACTCCTACCTTCCAAACTTTACAGAACCTCTCCTGCGAACGTTGCAGAAGTAGCACTCCTTCTGCAGAATGAAAATGTCATTCTGGAAACATCCCCCAGGCTGTGGCTAAGCCATGTCGCCGCAATATCCTTTCTTTCAGGATTGCTGGTTCTGCATGGTTCACAGTAGAGCTTCTGTAAAGTTTGGAAGGTAGGAGACGAGATACTGGCAGAAGTGAAGCTTTGAGGACCGGGCGTGAGTCGTGCTTCGGTAGCTCAGATGGTAGAGCACTTGCCCGCGAAAGGCCAAGACCCCGAGTTCGAATCTCGGTCGGGCACACAGTTTTAATCTGCCAGGAAGTTTCATATCAGCGCACACTCCACTGCAGAGTGAAAATCTCATTCTTAGTATGTTATTTTGACAAATTCGTGCCTCCACAGTAGGAGGTGTGCGGCCCGTTGCCTGTCATCCGTGACAATAGCCACGGGGAAAGAGGCGCTGCGCTGCGCTGTGGTGTGGTGTGGTGTGGTGCTGGCACGCTAGGCTACGCCACGCCACGCCACGCCACGCCACGTCGGAAGCGGCCACTGTGCACTGGAGTGTGTGTCCTGTACAGAAGTCACGCCCAGCCGACTAACCCGGCGCAGCGCAGCCCTGCGCTTGCAGTCTGCGTCCGCGCGCCGAGATGCCGAGCGACCTCCGCATCGGGAAGGCAGTGCTGTTCTGCTCCAACAGCGTATTCGTGGTAAGCTACTAGCAAGCGCTACACGCTGTTTACACCATGTTTCTTTCCAAAGAACTAACTCTCTTTTTTCCATAGAATATGCAATGCTTTGATTTATCCTTCTGAGACTGGTTTCGAGCGGAGTTCGTTATTAGGCGGTACCTGACGTAATGGAAAGGACCGGTATCACATGTTATAATCAGTAATACTACAGCTTATAAGCAAAATCATTAATTAGAGCCGGCCGGTGTGGCCGTGCGGTTCTAGGCGCTTCAGTCTGGAACCGCGTGACCGCTACGGTCGCAGGTTCGAATCCTGCCTCTGGCATGGATGTGTGTGATGTACTTATGTTAGTTAGGTTTAAGTAGTTCTAAGTTCTAGGGGACTGATGACCACAGATGTTAAGTCCCATAGTGCTCAGAGCCATTTGAACCATTAATCAGAAGATAGTTTGGGCACCATAATGCTTTATTAGTCATGGTGTTACCTTCGTCCGACCTTAAACCAGCCATTAATGGGGGTGGAGGGTCTACAGTTCTGCGTGGATTCCGAACCACGGTGCAGCTCGTCATTTTTCACATCAACAATCATTGCCAGAAGTGAAAGCCGGCGGTGGTTCGAGTCCTCCCTCGGGCATGGGTGTGTGTGTTTGTCCTTAGGATAATTTAGTTTAAGTAGTGTGTAAGCTTAGGGACTGATGACCTTAGCAGTTAAGTCCCATATGAAGATTTTTGAAGTGAAAGAAGTGTTAAAGTGAGAGATGAAAATCCTAGGATTGATCGGGGATCGAACACGAGACCTTTGGACTTGTAGTCTGGCACTTTATCACAGAGCCACACAAAACAAATAACATCTAAAACTTACTTTTTTTTGTATAAAGAAAGGGTAGGTGAGTTTCAGTCCCACTGGTTTTTCTATTATCCTTGCATAACCAGCTTTCAACTATAAACAGCCATATTCAGTGCATTTGAGTGACTTATCATGTTTTCTTATTCCTATATCCCAGCAAAGACATATGGTGGCATCTACTGCTGCGAATTTGTTGGAAAATAACTGACTCAGATGCACTGAAGGTGGCTGTTTATAGCTGAGAGCTGTATACGCAAGAGTAATAAGAAAAATGTGATTATACTGATTGCTGTGTTCCTGTCCTTCCTTAACTGACGTACGGTAGCTGCGTACATCTGTTCCACATGGAATCAAATTTGGTTTTTACTGTGTGTTAAATCCTCACGTTAAACGAGTCGAATCATTACCGTTTGCGACTTAGTCATCGCCAGATGATATGTTGATTTATAACATAGTTTCCTAGTGTTTGCCGGCCGGAGTGGCCGACCGGTTCCAGGCGTTACAGTCTGGAACCGCGAGACCGCTACGGTTGCAGGTTCGAATCCTGCCTCGGTCTTGGATGTGTGTGATGTCCTTAGGTTAGTTAGGTTTAATTAGTTCTAAGTTCTAGGGGACTGATGACCTCAGAAGTTAAGTCCCATAGTGCTCAGAGCCATTTGAACCATTTTTTCTCTAGTGTTTTACTAGCTCCCTTATTCGTCAAATCTTTGAGCGCAGCGAAAACGACTCCCTAGAAATTTGACCCAGTTTTCATAGCCATACGAAGAGTGGCTCATGGGCAAATGGGGTATCAAAATGACCAACGTGAAGTCTAGTTCTGCAATATAAAGGTTTAATTGCTTCAATTGCTTCGTAGTAATCAGCATAATTAAGAAAGACTTAAATGATTTGAGGGAAAATTTTTGTCCGGAAAGTTCACAGCCAGTGGGAAATGGACAACTTGGATATGATATCAAATCGACCAGCGCAAGATCTAGTTTTGCAAAAAAATAAATAATTAAATAATTGTTTGAAAGTAATCAGGATAATTAAGAGAAACATAATTAGTGATTTGAAGGAAACTGAAATACGCCGCCAACAGCTGCTGCTAGCTATAAAAATGAAATGTCAAAAAATTCACCTCTTCAAACCCCAGCTATTTTGTGCGTAAGAAGTTACATTGGTGTAGAAATTGTGCAATTCTTTCTTTCACGTTAAAGACATAAAATAAATGTCAAATTGCAGCGTAAACTGAAACTTCTCTACTTTATTTATATAATCTTAATAATAATACAAAGCCGATCGGTATTATGATCAAAGAATGGGAAAAAATGCTGTCAAATATTTTGTGAGATGATTTGCCTAAAAGTAGGAAATGAAATAAACCTGAGAAATATTTGATGTGCCTCATTTGCGATACACGATTTCGAGCACCATTCAAAGGCGCATCAAATGTGTCTCTAAGCTGTATCATTTCACAAAACATTCGACCACATTTTTTTCAGATTTTTGTTTCCTTGTGAAACAATTCATTTAACGTCTAAATCTACATCCATACTCTGCAAATCAAAATTCATGACAGTGGGTACTTCTAATTGTACCAGTTATTAAGGCTTCTTTGCGATACAGTATGAAACCGCGCGACCGCTACGGTCGCAGGTTCGAATCCTGTCTCGGGCATGGATGTGTATGATGTCCTTAGGTTAGCTGGGTTTAAGTATTTCTAAGTTCTAGGGGACTTATGACCTCATATGTTAAGTCCCATAGTGCTCAGAGCCATTTGAACCATTTTTAAGGCTTCTTTGCACTCCATTCACGTACAGAACACGGGAAGGTCGGTTGTTTAAAGGCCTCTGTGCAATGATGTAAGTAGTCTAATCTTGTAATCACGATCCTACGGCATCGATACTTAGGGGGTTGTAGCATATTTCTAGATTCGTTGTTTAAAGCTGGTTGTTGAAACTTTGCAAGCAAATTTCTTCGGGGCAGTTTGCGTCTTCCTTCAAGCGTCTGGCATTTCAGTTTCTTCAGCATTTCTGTCTACACGAGACACAACTTCCGGAAGACGAAAACCGAATTTCGGAAATAATTTTTTTGCTGCCGTGTTCACCTGAAGCGCTTTTGCTAGAACGGTCAAATATTGGTTTTCAGATCGTCAGTTGTTTTACACAAACAGCCACTGCAAATCAGCCGTTCCGGTTACTGGTTTTGTCAGCACAATGGCTGTTCCTCTTCAATTAAATAACGGAGGTAGACACTTCACGCTCAGTTTAATATTTGTGCTTCTCCGTACTGCACAAAAGTTACTCCGTCCAGATTAGACGCAAATTTTTAAAAACAGCCTCATCGTTGGAAAATCTCTTTCCTCCTGGGGCTCTTGCAGCTTGACGAAAAGATGGAAGTCGCATGTGCAAGATGTGGACTGTATGGAAGATGATTCCCTAACCTACCATCGAAAACGTTGAAGGAATGCTTATGTGGTGTGCGCCGTGTGGTTGTTGCAATGTAGTGCAGGAGAACAATACTTTTGCTTAATTTTCCACGCCCCTTGTTCTCTATGACGTTGCGCAGTGATGCCAGAGTTTCACAGTACGAATCGGCATTAATGGTTGTCCCCTGTGTACGGAACTCCTTCGCTGTTTAAAAACATAGTGGTCGTGACCTTCTCTGCTCATGGCGCAACTTCGCATGTCTTCTGCGGAGGCGAGAAGGTGTCTCCGTTCCATAGTCGCTTTGTGCAAGCGTGGAATGATGGACCTATGTCTTATCGCCCATAATGGTGCGGCCTGGGAAAGCATTGGCTTCCATGTAGTAACCCTCAAAGAAGTCCAGAGAAGCCATAACCTTGCACCTTTGCGTGCACGTGACAGCAATTGCGGAACCTAGTGCGAACACAATTTCCAATACTACAGTCGATGTAGAACGACGCAATGAGCGCTGCCTATTGAAGTGGACACCTGCTGATCGATATCCTGGGTAGACACTCCGCGACTGCTGTGAATCGATTTCTCGAATGTGGACATTGTCACCTGTGGTTAATCTCGACGATCTTCCTTCCAGATCAGTATCACCCACCTCTATCAAATTGTTGCGAACATTTCACTACGGCTGGACGCGACATTTCATTTGGTCCGTATACCAACAAAATTTGACGACGAATAAGTGTTCAATTTAGTCGTTCTTCCGCACTTCGGAGTACGTTTCCGGTTGCCGAACCATTTCACTCGCACACTGCGAAGCACCTGTTACCCGCACCGCAAAAGAACTGCGTCTGCAGGAAATCCGGAACATGTTTCATGATACCCATAGTGCCTATTCTTGGCAAAACCGAGACGGTGAAAGTAAGTTTGTCTGCTGACTTTCCAGTAGCGTTTTATTTCGTCAGTGTACATTTCGAAAAACAGCTTCGTCATGACAGCTTCCGTTTGTTATCGAAGGACCTTAATTGCGACATTAATATGCCGGACAGTCCATTGGTGAATGCTGCTGATTTCCATTGTATACGATATCATAATAAACTAACTTCCATACAGTATTTACGCTGCTACGTAATATCACGTTGAAATTGGGTCCTCAGCTGCGACAAGCTATTTAAATGACTTCATCCCACCTGCGACTGTCAGTTTTATTTCATTTGTTGTACTGCAGTACAATTTCGGCCTTACGCCATTTTCGGGTACCTTGACATCTATAGACAACAATGTGCCATCGCTGATTTTTGGGAAATATATTGTCTACAAATGTTCACAAACCTGGAAAAGGCATACGGTTGAAAATGTACAGTAACGTAACAAATAAAGTAAAACTGACAATTGGAGGTGGAATATATTCAAAATATTTTACAGCGTGGTCACAAACAGTCTGTAAAGCTTGTTGCAGGTCGTAGCGCTCGCAAATTCAAGCAATTGCACGCCCTAAAATTGGTAATGCACAGACATCTGTGGGTCCGTGAGTTACCACTTGTTCAAATGCTCATTACCGGTTAAAACGTGCCTTTTTCGGAAGTGATAAGTATAGGCTAGATGAGCAGAAGCTACGTTTGTTCGGTTTGAGGAAACAAAACGAAGAACACTTTTGGAGACCTGGCAGGCTGCTTGAATTTTCGCGCACAACGGCCTGATTAGCTAACTTCAATGCTAATTAAATCGGAAACGGTGCAGCGTATCGAATTTTTTTCTTAACAATTATTTCTCAGCACAGCTTATCCTGCAACAACCATACATGCTTTTCAGACTGTTTCTGACCACTCTGAGTGATAGCGTATCCACATGTTCTTTACACTGGTATGCAGGGTGTATTTATTTATTTGCTCTTATACCTCTGTTTTGCTGCCTAGAAGGAAAAGCCGACCGCACAACCGCTACTACAACCGAAGAAATGAGAAAAATGGAAAGTATATTAAAATTAATACCGAAGACTGACACAATTGAATATACACGATACATAAAAACAAAAACTTTCCAGCAAATATGGGCCGATCTGTGAGGTAATTGGGAATGTGTCGGAACAATCCGTGACTGACTTCACTACGAAATTTTGTCGCAGTTAGTACAAATATATTTTCAATGCTTTTTGATTGTGTCCCCATCTAATTGGGCTCAAATTTCTTGTACTTGTTACAGGAGATATTCCACTTGTTCTCGCATTTGAATGAAATAATGCACTCGTCTCCGGAAGGAGTTGTGGGTTCTTTTATATACGTCCAGAACATTTCGTAAATCTTGATAAGACTTCAGTTCGCTGCTCTTTTTCTTCAACCGAATAAACGGGACTGCTCTGCACTCCACTTTTTACCTCCCTATGCTTGATATCTGTGTCAATGCAATGAATGTCTTCCTCCTTTTCAAGATATGCTGTCCTAGTGTTGCTGCAGAGGACGGCAGTAAAAGGAATCCCACGGTACATCTTGACTCCAGCTCTTTTTCTGAATGGACCTTAGGCCGGGTACTTTCTCCCGTTACTCTGCCTTCACCTGTGCTTGTCCTCCATCTTCCCTTTTATCGATACTCTCAGTGCACTGTCCTCCGTAAGTCATGTCTTGTGACAGCGTTATCGTTCTTGGCTCGATTCTATCCGTATTCCTCGAAAAACTCTTCTGTTGGCTACTGCGAAGCAACAGGCACTCTGAGTCCCTCGGAATTCCCATTCATCATCATCATAATCATCATCATCATCATTTTAAGATGACCGCAGGCTGAAAAATCTTCTCTGTTTACGCTATCACTCCTATCTGGTACGGATCCTATACTGATGAACAAAATTCAAGTATTGGTCGAACAAGTGTTTTGCAAACTACATCCTTTGATGAATCCTAAGAATTCTTTCAATGGTTCTCAGTCTGGCATCTGCTCTACTCGCTATGACAGCATATTGTTTAAGAACAATATAACGCTACTTTGGGGAGCCCCAGATAAAACTGTAGATTCAGTCGATGACTGCCTGGCAGCTACTACGAACTGTGGCCATTCCTACGGCAAATCACGAATCCAGTTTTACAGTTCAGATATAATCCATAGGCACGCGATTTGATTAGAAGCAGCTTGTGAGAATCTGTGTCAAAAACCTTCTGGAAATCCAGAAATATGGAATCAACTTCAGGTCACTTATGAACAGCACACATCACTTCGTACGAATAAAGAGCCAGTAGTGTGTTCATAAGAACGATATTTTCTGAAGTTGTGGCGTATTATGTGTCAATAGAGAGTTTTTTTCGAGTTATTTCTAAAGTTCAAACACTGTATACAATCGAAAATCGTTCTAGCGCCATGTTAACTATTCCTGGGTGCCATAACACATGCCCGACCAACCTTTCCCTATTGCTAAATTTATGTATTTAGTTATTAATTTCCTTTTACTTCATTACGTCGTCCTTTATTCCTTATCTTTGTATTGTAAAAGCCACAAAGCTCCTCGTGCGCCTGAAGACAGTCTCTGCTCATCCTTAGCAGGGGCATGTACAAGGCAAATCGACCTATCAGATATAATTAAGCGGACCTTTTATCAGCAGATTTGTTGATGGAAACTTTCGGCGTTTGCAATACAAAATAATGCAAAGACTACCTACAGGAAAATTGTTTCTGTCAGTCGTGTTACAAGAACTGTAACGAGAGTAATACTAAGAAGAACTGAAGAGAAATTCGAGGAGAAGACTGGGGAAGACAAGCTTGGATTTAGAGAGGATAAAGGAGCAAGTAACACTAAGGTTGTGTGATGATGACAGGAGAAAGAATGATAGAAATGAACAAGGAGTAGTATATTTGTCTTACCGACTGGGAGAAGATATTCGATAGAGTCACTGGAGTATATCGCTGAGAATTTTATAAAACGGCAGAATAGCCTGGAGTGACAGAAAGTTAATAAAGGAGATGTACACCAAGCAGGACGTAAGAGAATAGAGAATAAAGAGATGGAAGAGATTAGCATTGGAAGGGGTATAAGGCAAGAATGCTCAGTGACGCCGAAGCTATTTAACATATACGGAGGAGTAATGACGGTAAGGCCACAGAGGAAGCAAAAGACATTCTACACCGATGGAAAAAAAATCGCAACACCAAAAAATAATTAATGTAGAGTAATGATATTTTGGGAATACCTCTGTCTAGGTAACGTATTTAAGTGATTAACATTGGAAGCTCACAGATTAATGTAAGCGCGAGGTAAGCTATTGCAGATGTGATATGTAGGTACGTTAATGCATCGTGTTGACGGTGGCGGATGTCAGTTTATGAGATGAAGTTCCTTGCCTACTGTGCTTAGTCAGTCAGTACAGGGACGGTTAATGCTGGTTGTGGATGACGCAGAAGTTGTCGTCCGATAATGTCCATATATGCTCAATTGGAGACAGATCTGGTGACTGAGCAGGCCAAATTAATATGTCGACACTGTAGAGTATGTTGAGTTACAACATCAATCGTGGGCGATCGTTATCTTGTTGGAAAACACCCCGTGGAATGATGTTCATGAATGACAGCACAACAGGTAGAATCACCCGGCTGACGTATAAATTTGCAGTCAGGGTGGGTGGGATAATCACAAGAGTGCTTCTGCTGTCATACGAAATCGCACTTCAGACCATAACTCCAGATGTTGGTTCAGTACATGTGGCCTGCAGACAGGTTGGTTCCAAGCCCTCAGCTGGCCTCATTGTAACCAACACACTGCCATCTCAGGCATCGGGGCAAAACCACCTTCATCAGAAAACACAATGGACCTCCACCCTGTCCTCCAATGAGCTCTCGCATGACACCACTGAAGTCGCAAATGGCGACTATTTGGAGTCAGTGGAATGCATGCTACAGGGCATGTGGCTCGGAGCTGTCCTTGAAGTAACCGATTTGGAATAGTTAGCTGCGTTATTTTGGGGCCAACTGCTGTTTAAATTACTGCTGCAGATTCAGTACGATGTGCCAGAGCCATACGCCGAACACGATGGTTCTCCCTTTCGGTAGTACTACGTGACCGTCCGGAGCCCGGTCTTCTTGAGACAATACATTCCCGTGACCACCGCAGCCGGCAATCATGTACAGTGGCAACATTCCTGTCCAGTCTTTCTGCAGTACCGCTGAAGTAACATCCAGCTTCTCGTAGCCCTGTTACACGACCTCGTTTAAATTCAGTGAGGTGTTGACAATAGTGTCTTTGTCACCCTAAAGGCGTTCTTGACTAACATCAACTCACCTCGTCCAGTCTCAAAGGTCACTAACGCTCACGACAGTTACAGCGTGTATTTAAAGCAAACCTGATTTGCATCCTCATAGCAGCGCTACTATCGCCATTCTTATGTGACTGGCGCGAATATGAATAGTTATCATCTTTCAGATGTAGAAACACGCCTACCGACTTTCGTCTATGTCGCACAATTCCTTCTTAGTGTTGCGATCTTTTTCCTCAGTGTATGTGGAGGATACTGGATAAAGATTCGAGGATGATCAAGCAGTACTAGCGGAATCAGAAGATGAGCTACAGAATATGTTATGCAAGCAGGGACGAAGAGTATGAAATGAAGATAAATTTAGGAGAGAAAAAAGGGATGAGAATAAGCAAGAAGGAAACTCCAGGTAACATGCTCTTAAACGGAAAAAAAGATAGAACAAGTAAAATCTTTCCTGTACCTTAATTTCAATACTATTAAACAATAGTATTGAAATTAAGTTGTACAGAAGAAATAAGGAGGGGGATATCTGTGGGAAAGAGAGTATTTGAAAAGATGATTTAGTCACTAAAACAACTAGAATAATTCCAATGGAGCTGAGGAAGAGATACACTTATTAATAGGTCTGGAGTGCTATATAGCAGTGACCCATGGACAGTTAAAAAGAGAGAAGAAAAATATTTAGAAAGTTTTGAAATGTGGCTATGGAGAAGGATGCTTAACGCGAGGTGAACCGACAGACTTAAGAATGGAGAAGTAATGAAGAAAATAGGGGAAGAAAGAAGATTGCTGGAAGTGATCAGAAAGACGAACACATTTTGGCTGGGACATATACGCATAGGAATCGTCTGGAACAAAGAAATAAAGTGGGAAAAGAGGAAGGAATGAGGGGGAGATGTAGGAATTGGAATGTGTACGACATTCGAAATGGACCAACATACAAATACATGATAGAAAATGCTCTGAAGACGACACAATGGAGAGTCTCCAGTTGAAAACTGTCTTAACATAGATGCCATAAAGAAGAAGACCAAGAAGATGTTTCGCTGTGTTCAAGTTTCCTGAAATAATCATGGGCCTTCATATAACGCAGAAGTAAAATATGACACGATCTGTACAGCAAGTTTTTACAGGATTTCAGGATGGGTTCCATCGACTGTAAGTGCTTCCCCATGTAGTGTCAAACTTGTCGTATAGTGAGTAGGAATGGAAGAAACGTCAATACATTTGTTAAAAGTAGTGTAGAAGGCCATCTGAAAGTTGCAAATCACGGAGAGCAGAGTACCAAACTGCATGTGGTGAAACTTGCTAACAGTTTCTGAATCCATCTGGTTCATATACCTCACACCGAAACAAGGAGCTCTCACAGAAATAGCTACATATGTTTCCACATGAAGCGTGCGATTCCCGTCCTCGAAATAACTGAAATGTCATTATAAACGAATGTAGGAATACCGCTGAAATACTGTGTTCACCGTTGCCGTCTAGTCAGGAACCGGAACTGAGTAGGGTTTTACAAAGCCTCTTCTGTCGAGGAAACTGATGTACAGCAGTCGGTTGGTTGACCACACGGTACAAGTTCGTACAAATATTGACTCTTCTTGATTTGTGATGACTGAGACTGGATTTCCATAATTTTCGGTGACAACTGAAATGAAAGAAATTCAAAACAACCGAAGGAAGCCCTGAGATCCGTTGTATGGTTTCACTGCAATAGATATGGTATGAAGAAAAGATATTATTCAGTCTATTACAGTACGTTTTCTTCTCAAAAAAATTCCATTTTAAAAGACATTCCAACCTTTTCCACCTGCACTGCCTCAACGAATTTCTTCCAGTGCCTCTTGACTGAGTGTCCTGTAATGAACTATACCAATGAACTGATATTTAGGATCAACAAAAGTTAAATCCTGGTGCGGCTATGTTTCTCCATTGTTTTCCTATATAGTTATCGCACTTGAACATCTGTCTATAATGAAGACTATATTTCACAATCCTCCCTTCAGTGGATGGCGGAGGGTACATAGCGTACTACTATCAGTTCCCCCTTTGCTGCTCCATTCCTTAATTGTGCACGGGAAGAATGCTTATCGGTAAGACACCGCATGAGTAAGAACCTCTACGACAGTTATCGAGATGTATATTGGAGGAGGTAATACGCTGACAGAAAGAGAATACCAACACCGAGAAGTAATTTTGCGAGGTAAACGGAAGTTGGTAAGCATGATCCACCTGGAAATTGACGTCTATTCACATTTCGCGACAACCGTAAAGAGTGGCGCTTGCAGCGTCACTATGAGGTTGCAAATCATGTTTTCCATAAATACGCCCGGTAACGGTCGTAAGCTTTAGTTATCTTTGAGATTCGACGTAGTGAGTTGAGTTTAGTCAAGAATGCCTTTAAGACGAGGAAGACGCGTTTATTAACAGCTCACTGAGTTTGAACGAGGTCCTGTAACAGGGCTACGAGCAGCTGGATATTCCTTCAGCGATACTGCAGGAATGTAGCCACCGTATATTATTGCTGGAAGCGGTGATTACGGGAATGTATGGTCGCAAGAAGCATTGACTCCACACAGCCACGAGAGGGAAGACCATCGTGTGCGGTGTATTACTGCAGCACATCGTACTACGTCCGTAGCAGCAATTTGAGCAGCAGTTGGCAGAATAGTGACATAATGAACTATTACAAATCAATTACTTCAACAACAGCTCCGAGCCAGACGCCCTTTAGCGTGCATTCCACTGAGACCAAACCATCGCCACTTGCGATTTCAGAGGTGTCAAGCGAGAGCTCATTGGAGGGAAGGGTGGAAGTCAATTGTGTTTTCTGATGAAAGCTAGTTATGCCTCAGTGCCAGTGATACTGCGCGTTACATATACACTACTGGCCATTAAAATTGCTACACCACGAAGATGACGTGCTACAGACGCTAAATTTAACCCACAGGAAGAAGATGCTGTGATATGCAAAAGATTAGCTTTTCAGAGCATTCACACAAGGTTGGCGCCGCTGGCGACGCCTACAACGTGCTGAAATGGGGAAAGTTTCCAACCGATTTCTCATACACAAACAGCAGTTGAGCGGCGTTGCATGGTGAATCGTTGTTGCGATACCTCGTGTAAGGAGGAGAAATGCGTACCATCACGTTTCCGACTTTGTTAAAGGTCGGATTGTAGCCTATCGCGACTGCGGTTTATCGTATCGCGACATTGCTGCTCGCGTTGGTCGAGATCCAATGACTGTTGGCAGAATATGGAATCGGTGGGTTCAGGAGGGTAATACGGAACGCCGTGCTGGATCCCAACGGCCTCGTACCACTAGCAGTCGAGATGACAGGTATCTTATCCGCATGGCTGTAACGGATCGTGCAGCCACGTCTCGACCCCGAGTCAACAGATAGGGACGTTTGCAAGACAACAACCATCTGCACGAACAGTTCGACGACGTTTGCAGCAGCATGGACTATCAGTTCGGAGACCATGGCTGCGGTTACCCTTGACGCTGCATCACAGGAAGGAGCACCTGCGATGCTCTACTCAACGACGAACCTCGGTGCACGAATGGCAAATGTCATTTTTTCGGATGAATCCAGGTTCTATTTACAGCATCATGATGGTCCCATCCGTGTTTGGCGACATCGCGGTGAATGCACATTGGAAGCGTGTATTCGTCATCACCATACTGGCCTATCACCTGGCGTTATGGTATGCGGTGCCATTGGTTACACGTCTTGGTCACCTCTTGTTCGCATTGACGGCACTTTGAACAGTGGATGTTACATTTCAGTTGTGTTACGACCCGTGGCTCTACACTTCATTCGATCCCTGCGAAACCCTAAATTTCAGCAGGATAATGCACGACCGCATGTTGCAGGTCCTGTACGGGCCTTTCTGGATACAGAAAATGTTCGACTGCTCCCCTCGCCAGCACATTCTCCAGATCTCTCACCAATTGAAAACGTCTGGTCAATGGTGGCCGAGCAACTGGCTCGTTACAATACGCCAGTCACTGCTCTTGATGAACTGTGGTATCGTGTTGAAGCTGCATGGGAGCTGTACCTGTACACGCCATCCAAGCTCTATTTGACTCAATGCCCAGGCGTATCAAGGCCGTTATTACGGACAGAGGTGGTTGTTCTGGGTACTGATTTCTCAGGATCTATGCACCCAAATTGCGTGAAAATGTGATCACATGTCAGTTGTAGTATAATATATTTGTCCAATTAATACCCATTTATCATCTGCATTTCTTCTTGGTGTAGAAATTTTAATGGCCAGTAGTGTACTAGACCTACACTTGGAGTTATGGTCTGAAGTGTGATTTCGTATGACAGCGAGAGCACTCTCGTGGTTATCCCATGCACCCTGATTGCAAATTTATACGTCAACCTGGTGGTTCTACCTGTCGTGCTGCCATTCATGAACATTATTCCACGGGGTGTCTTCCAACAAGATAACGATCGCCCATGATGCTGTAACCCAACATGCTCTACAGAGTGCCAACATATAATTTCGCCTGCTCGATCACCAGATCTGTCTCCAATAGAGATCGTGTGTGATATCATCGGACGACAGGTCCTGCATCATCCACAACCTGTATTAACCTGACCAAGTGCAACAGGCCTGGGACTCCATTCCCCAAACCGACATCCAACACATTGTATTTAACATTCTGGCTGTTACACCGATTGTTAATGTAACAGCAATTTGCATTTACAATGGCTTATCTTGGGCTTACATTAACCTGTCATCTTGCAATTATAATCTCTTAAGAATGTTACCTAGGCAAATGTATTCTCGAAATTTCATTACTCTATATTAATCATTTCTTTGTGATGGGATTATTTTCCGTCAGTGTGTGTTACCTGATAATGCTCCGACGTGATGTTGAACCCTAAGTTTACTTCCCTCCTTGAGAAAATCTCGAAATTGCTATGAACTTCATGACTGGAGAGCAAATGGACAAACAACGGAAAGGATTCCGTGAATTGACCGAGGAATATGAAATTGGTAGTCACTTTTCTGTCGGCCGATGAGCCAGACGTGTACATCAAAATCTACATCTATACTCCGCAAGCCAACGGTGTGAGTACTTCCGGCACCACTGTGTTTAACGCCATTTCCTGCTCCAGTTACGAATGAGACGTGGGAAGAACAGTTGTCGAGTTAGCTAGAATTACTCTACTTTTCCCGTTATTGTGATTTCGCGAGATATACGAGGGGTAAGGAAGAGGAGTTAACGTCCTGTCGACAACGAGGTCATGAGAGATGGAACACAAGCTCGGATTAGGGAAGAATAGAGAAGCAAATCGGCCATGCTCCATCAAGGGAACCATCCCGGCATTTCATTTTAACTGGAATAACGACAAAATACCTAATGCATGAGTAAGGGCTACTTCTAGCGGTCTGACGGCATCAGATGCCTAAGCTACGCAGCCATGAACCGTGACAGATCATACGTTTGTTTACACGAGAGAGCAGCTTAGATGAACAGAGTATATAAGGTGTCTGTGATAGAGGTATAAAAAAAACATTTTCTTATATTTCAGTACCTATTAAGGTTTATAGATTTATTTGTCCAACACTGTATACAGGGGCTCAAAAAATTTTATACATGTTTTACAGTTCAGTGACGGCACCGTTTGTAGCTCGACAGATCTCGAAACACTACTCCGCTTCTCGCCACATGTTCGTAAGCATGACAGGTGTTATGCCCCCTACTGCTGCATCATTTCAACAGCAACGGCCTCTACTGCGGCTTAGATCCGTTGTCTAGGATCTCCCAGATCTCGGACCCTTGTTCTGTAAACAATATCCTTGATAAACCCCCATGCGCTGAAATCCAGCGGAGTCTCATATCGCAAGAGCGAGGGGGCAAGGCAATGGGGTCCCCCTTCTGATCCAACGCTCAGGAAACGTCTCATGGAGAAATTTGGCAACATTCCCATAATAGTGGGGTGGGGCACAGTACTGCTGGAAGATGACGTCGGGATGATTCTGTGGAAGTGCATAGTTTGAGATAGGTATGCCCTATCATTGTAGACACTATAAAAAAATAGACCAATTACACCATCTTTGTGTAATCCAAACCACATACTAACTTTTCGTGTGTCCCTTTTTTGCACAATCACTTCTCCTAGAGTCTCACTTCCCATATTCGACGGTTATGTCGTTTAATGTTACCACATGCGTGAAAGGTAGATTCATCATTGAACAGCACTGCATTGAGGTAGTCGTTCTTTTCGTCTATACGATGCAACAGTTCAACAGCAGTGTCACATCGTTGAGGTGATCCTCAGGCTTGATGCGATACAAAAGTTGGAGCTTGTAAGCACCCAACCGCAGAAGTTTGTGCGCAATATCGTGCACCGTCGAAGGGGGGACGGCTAGTCTCCTACTAGTTTTTCTAACGGACTTGGGCTTCGAGCGAATGCTTCGCGCACACGGTCCACGGTCTTTTCAGTCACATGCTCTGTACGATTTTCCAGCGTTTGAACAAACTCTCTGTTTCTCGAAGGGTTTTGTTCTACTGGTAAATGGAAGGGATCCATGTTCCATTCTCTTCTTTTACGCCGCTGAACACGTGTTACAGATTTGAAATCTGCTAACCATAGCACACACTGGATCGTTCGTTGTGGCGTCCACATGTTGCCTGTCAGCAGTACGTTTGCCTACTGCACTGTAAACGTTTGTGCGTGTGCGTCACACGACTCAGCGCTGTTCACGAAATTAGGATCACCTCTTGGAGAGTGTCTCTAACGATTGCGTATTTACCCAAAAACATAAAATATTGAGTTCTTCCGTTATAAGCATTTGATTGTGTATACCTCTTGCCCGGACAGCCTTTAGCTGTCTGCAGGCCCAAGGACTACCGGCTCCCGTAATATTATTAACCATCTACAGAAGGATTAATCTTGAGTTTTGTTTTACTTACGTAGCAGATGATATCAAACGATACTTGACGGAACAGAAAGCGCTTGCTAAAGGGGAAAATAAATTACTTATACTTTCAACATTTTTTGCTTGCATTTTCCACTGTCGTCTCGTGTCCCAGTCTTAAGTCAACAAAAATCGGTAAAAATCGGAATTCATCGCTGAATTAGTATATTTGCTCCAGCACCCGCTCGTCAACCTTTGAGATTCTGCAACACCGCGACGAGATAGAAGCAAGAACTCCGTTACTGGACATGAGCGATCTGTATAGGTGGCAGAAACTGTGTGGAGCAAGAGCACTGTTGCACTAATTCATGTTGGCGGTAGATGTCGTTTCGGTAGCAGTCGTTTCCTTACGGTGACAAAAACAAACAAATGTGTATGAAATCTTATGGGACTTAACTGCTATGGTCATCAGTCCCTAAGCTTACACACTACTTAACCTAAATTATCCTAAGGACAAACACACACACCCATGCCCGAGGGAGGACTCGAACCTCCGCCGGGACCAGCCTTACAGTGATATTTGGAAGAAAAGACACAGTAGAAATGAGACTGTGGCAACGGCTTACGTATACAGTTGCCGACCAAGGGGAAGGCTTCTTCTCATAGGCAGAAGACAGGGACTAGCGAGGTATGAGAAATCACATACTTCTTCCAATTAATTCATAAATCTTCGTCCTTTTTCTTCTCCTTCTGCACCCTATGAATAAGGCAGTGTGCTTGTTCCGGCTTCAAAACATACTTGATCATTGTTTACTTCGTCTCTTAGGCCTATAGTTCAACACTCTTCTTGGGATTCTCTCCTTCGGCTTTCTATCAACATGCTGTCTCTAATCAATTTATGGTTTACAGTTTTTCTTTCCAAAGAATTTATTTCTAGTTCTTTCCTCAATTTTCATTTAAAATTTTATCTTTTTTTCACTTTTTAGAGTTTCGTACGTCAGTCGGTAAAGAAGGAACCCGTGCAGGATCGCTTCGTTGCCCGTCTGTCTTTCTGTCTGACTGTTTCACCAACGGGTAGACGTATCAACCTGAAATTTATGCCACGTACTAATGTCTACTGTCTCATGCGGTGAAAAAAAATTTAAACTTCTAAGTCAATGAAATCAAAACAGACGGTCATTTATATCACATATTTTAATATTAGAAAACTCACTCATTGAAATCTCTGGGATACTTCCCGTTGATCTGGAATCTTGAAATTTGGCAAGAAGCATGGTTCCACAGTATAAGGAAAAGAAAAAAATCAGAAAACTGTTAATTTCTAATTACATCACAGAAAAATATTCCTTTTGTCATTTGTTGTATGACTTCGAACTTAAAATTAAAACATTCTCGAAAATCTTGGACTTCTCGGGGGCCGATATATTGACAATATTAAACTCGATAACAACTAAAAATCATGGAGATTCTCGATTCCCGGGATGGGTGAACTCTCTATACGCATAATTAAATTTTAGTGAAGTCTGACATTGTCAGAGAGGAGACAGCAGTCTTAACGTAATTTACTAAATATTTTTTAAAGTAAAAAAACGTTTAAAGCCTAGATCACAAATTTCCTGTTGGAATTAAAGTACGATAAACAGTGTCGGTTGCTTTGTACAACCATCTTCAGATCGTTTAAAAAGTAAAAAAGCGGTGAATATGCACTGTGAAGCATCATTACCTGCAGCGATGCAGCGATATTCGTTCGTAAATACCAAGACAATGACAGTACGTAGTTTACAAATATCACCGTGAACAATCCAGGTTGTAGATCGTAATCTCTACGGTAATAATGAAGGAGAATGGCCAAATGTTACCGCGAGAACGGTATATGCAACGGTTCCAAAAATTATCAGCCTTACCGTAGCCTGGGTTACCTGCGTGGTGTATGACATAGTCGTCTTTATAAAATACGCGAAGGCTGAATAATAAGAGGAAAGTATCATAAGCTGGCCAGCCTGACGAGACACGTCAATAAATAAGTTGATGCAGAACCCTAGTGAGCGAGTCGTACTCACACCTGACCAATTTTTTTACTTTTTTATTTACTTATTTATTTTGTCCCTTCTCATCTTGCGTTCTTGATAGAAGCTATTTTACCACCCGCTTGGAACGGCGTAGTGAGGGCTATACTTCTCAGAAGGTTAGCCTCATTCGTACACGGCATGTGTTGCGTGGTGAATACGTCGGTACGCCAACAACGGCATCCTTGCAGTTCGTTACCTATTGTTAATGAGACGCTGAGTAGTAGCGGTAACAACTACTGAAGCCTTCTCCGCTAAGCTGGGCAAGAAAGACGGCAAGGTACAAGCCTACAGTGCAATAATCCCTTCTAATTTCTTTTCCAACTACGTTCCACTACGCTCAGATAATCACTGCAGTCTTGAGGACCAGCCATAAAACCATTTTCTCCATCCTAATTTGGCAGTATCCGTGGTGTATCAATAGAAACACTCCAGTGTCAAGAAATTCCATCCTTTCATCCTAGATGCCACGTATGAAAGAAGACAAAACCACTTAGAGCACCTGCGCAGTCAAAGCTGTAGAGAGCTGGCCTGGGTGGCCGAGCGGTTCTAGGCGCTAAGTCTGGAACCTCGTGACCGCTACGGCCGTAGGTTCGAATTCTGCCTCGGGCATGGATGTGTGTGATGTCCTTAGGTTTGTTAGGTTTAAGTAGTTCTAAGTCTAGGGGACTGATGCCTCAGATGTTAAGTCCCATAGTGCTCAGAGCCATTTGAACCATCTACAGACGTTAAAATTGGACACTGCGGTACCAAGAGATTAGTTGATTGGAGACCATATAAATGTGAATATAGCGATAACTTAAAATAAAGGGCAGTCAGATGAAATTGAGACATGTCGAAAACAAGTTGTAAATTGTTTATTATTGCAAAAGTAATCGCAATAAATGTCAATACATTTATCCCTGTGTGAAACAAAGACTTCATAGAAAAATGTTTGCAATTGCCTATGAAACTACGATTTTACTCAGGCCTCCACGTCATCGTAAAACGTAAATCGACGGTCACGAATGTCTTTCTCCACAGCACCAAAAATATGAAAATCTTACGGGGAGAGATCGGAATTGTACGGAGGATGTGTAAAGGGTTCATAGAGTAACTTCTGCAATGTGATCGAAACGAAATGCCAATAAAGTGCCCGCCCACATGTTACCAAGGTTGTTTCGAGTACGCTGCACAAGCTTCAAAAAATGTTCAAATGGCTCTGAGCACTATGGGACTTAACATCTATGGTCATCAGTCCCCTAGAACTTAGAACTACTTAAACCTAACTAACCTAAGGACAGCACACAACACCCAGCCATCACGAGGCAGAGAAAATCCCTGACCCCGCCGGGAATCGAACCCGGGAACCCGGGCGTGGGAAGCGAGAACGCTACCGCACGACTACGAGATGCGGGCAATGCACAAGTTTCACTGGGAATCCCTTGCACATCTTCCGAACAGTGCCGATGTCTCCCCATGCGTTTTCCGTATTTCTGGAGCCCTGAAAAAAGACATTCGTGGCTGTCGGTTTGCTTTGAACGAAGAGGTGCACACCCGGGCACAACCATGCTCCCCTAAACAATCACCAACATTTTTCCATGAAGGCTTTGACCGTCTAGTCTCACAGTGGGAAAAGCGTATTAACGATTATAGCGATTACTTTTGAAATAATGAACTCTTTACTTACTTTTTTCCATTTGTCTCGTTTTCATATGACTGCCCCTTATAGCATCTAGGTGAACTGAACCAAGGCAGATCTAGAATTACAGTAGGCAGTAAAGAACAGTTATAACCCAGTAAGAGAAATAGGAAAAGACAGGTTAGATCTGTACCATATGTCATTTAACACAACGCCAGTGTTCTCCGAAATACTCTGCTGGCCATTAGAATTGTAGCACCAGAAAGGATGGAAAATATCGAATTGACTTTTTACCCGTTTACAGTATCGTAGGAAGTATTAATGATGAAATTTGCAGGTGATGGAAGCAAAATGGTGCCAATTTCAGTAGACATAGCGCTAACACCAACAAGTCGGGCAACTTCGTTCACCGTTTGGTTTTGGCAACATCCAAACACCGTACTCTTCTTTGCCATTCTGTAGCGCCTCTGTCGACCCATCTTACTGCGAGGATTTTATGCGGTGAGCCAGCACTAAAAGTGGGTTCCAAAATGCGTACCTTGAAATGAAATGTTCGTATGGCATCATTGGCCAGGAGTTGTTCGGCTGCCTGCTGCGAGTCTTTATTTATTTGACGCCACTTTGACAACTTGCACATCGATGACGATGAAATGATGATGAGGGCAACATAACAGCAAGTCCTCGAGTGGATAAAACCTCTGACCCGGCCGGATATCGAAACCGGACCCCCTGCATGGCAGTCAGCCACGCTGATCACTTTTCTTTTACCTTAGTGACAACATTGTAATTTATTAGTAAAAAATATAAAATAGAATACAAACAATCTGGGGATACCCTTCCGGTAGTACAACGTAAGAACGACGACCACTCGAAAACTTCAGAAAAGAAATGCTGTCTGGTCCCAGCTCTCCTCAGTGGCGACCCAGGTACGTTTCTGGGAATGCAGTTTTGTTCAGTGGTCTCCCGCGAGATTCAAATCAGTGGCCATCAGAATCAACTTCTCTTACCCGGTGCTGCCAAGCTGCGGGGGCATCCTTGAATACACTGTTTAAGTATTTAACAAAAGTCTGGCGATATTTGGAATATTACTGCAAATCGTGCCGTTCCTATAAGAAAGTCCAAAAGTCAAGCACATCTATGAAAAGTAGTATACTGAAAGTCTTTTGATCAACATCATCACATGTGTCTTTGATTGGGGAAAGTAGGTCTCAACGGGAGGAAGGAGCATTCTGGGCGGCACTTGGAGATAGAAGACAAGCATCTTATGAATTAGAAGTCACATTTCCGCGGAAGGACCACATTCCATGTGATGTTCGTCCATATCGGTCACACGATACCATATGCACGTTGGCGAGTCAGCTAGAGCAATGTCGTGTAGTCTACATCTCACAGAAAACTTTTCATTGATCAGGAGGTACCAGGTGTCGTGGATATTCGTCGTGAAAAATTTCTGGTGAGTCGCTTGCCACACCGCAGGCCACGCCACTTATGGCGAGGGTGACTCGTCTCCAAAAGGCCGTACACATCACGCGCCGGGGTAAGGGAAATTCGTGTATACGTCTATAATCGAGGGAGCATGTTTTCGTGTGGGAGAGACCAGGCGCGACGTGAGCGAATTCAACAGGGGACAGTCACGACAGAGGCGCTAGCTCATCAACGAGGAGACCAGTGAAACTTTGTCGATGACGAATCCACGTTTTGAGTGTGGTGTCGGATGTAAAGGGCCGCCACATGTGCTTGAACGTTGATAAGTCTCATCCCTCTGCTGCGGGGAAGGAGGGGGAAGGCATTATATAGTATCGTGAAGAGAAGTCCATTATTAATGAAGTAACCAAAGGCCTCTTGGATCCGCTGTGCCATCACTGGAGCCATCGGTATGATCTGCGTCAATCCGGGACGCCATGTGGGTGTTAATGAAGGCGACCGTTTGGACCATAACTAAAGCCTGGAGGAAGTGGCCTCAGATGCCTGTGCGGAGAGCTTATAAAAAGCGTTTATAGATCAGTGCCATCGTAAGGCAGACATCTCTCATAAATACGAAGCGCAAACACAGAAGTGTATCCATCTACTGCAGCAGAGCTACAGACCCCTCCAGGAGCCCTCTGCTAATTTCTGTGCACATGACTTGACCATGTTCATGCTGCTGCTTGCTGCATTCCCATACTGCTCGATCCATCCCAGCATCATCCGGATCTCACCTTTAGGACAGGCGAAAAAGACTAGCTCATATGCATAGCATGGCATTGAATATTGTGTCGTCTCAGCGAGCTCCCCAAAAGACGTTGTTTCAGCCCATACAGAAGCGGCTCTGTCGCTATTACATAGAGGATCATTGAGAGGGGTCAGGCCTGTCGGACCAAACACAAGATTAGGATTTATCCTTCCACCCCATCATTAATCATTACCCTCGATGAGGCACTATGGATCACGCAGATAAAGGTGGCAGGGAAGGCCATATAATCCATCACAGCCAGGAAACAATAACTCACTTTATGAAATGCACAATTAAATTCCATGGAGACCAGGGCACAGCGTAACCTACGGGACGGGCCAGCCCAGGACCGTTCACATCTCGATTGTCGGTAAGGCTGTCTGAATATTAGAGTACCTCCCGCCCTTCCCCAAAAGACGTTTTTTTTCATATGAAGAAGGCGCAATACACGCTTAAGATGCAACTCCAGAATTCTGGTGAAGATCTCGAAAACACAGAGGGTGATTGGTTGGTAATGTCCAATTCATGTGGCTCCAGCTGGTTTGAGAGCTGGTAACGAGACCTGCCACGAAAGTCGGCAGAATGGGCACAGCTAATGACAGCGATTCTTGGTACATCTCCTTCCAATGCATGGCCATCAGACTCTTGAAATTCTGGTTTAATTCCAACGGAAAACTGTCTAGACCTGGTGACTTATTAACTGCCGCCTTGGCAAGGACGTCCACCACATCATCGCTCGTAATCTCCTCCAAAAGAGAAGCCGACATTATATCATAAAGAACTGCTACTAAGGCCGCATTATCATGGCGCACCTCCTAATACACTCAATGATACTGGTCGACGAATGCACGTGCGATGTTTACCTGGGACGTCGCCCTGCTACCATTAGGAGATAATGTGCTGCATAGAGATATATTTTCGACGATCCTGTCTTAGCATCCCGTTCGCACCATGACACCTTCAAGCTTATGGTGGGTAAAGGTGGGAATCTTCCTTTGGCATGATTGATCCCCGCCTGACAACCGAGGTATGGTGGGAGCACTGTAAGTTATCAGTGAAGCGCGTAATAGTAATCCGTTGTCTGTCAGTGCAAGAGCGATCTTTCCCTATTGTAACCGATCATCGCACGTCATAAAGCTGGTATGGCTCATTTGAGCCACCATTGAAGTCACGACGTACACTGCAGCAACTGATGTTCATATGAGACCTATGTATTCATTGTGAGTTGCTTAGATTCCTGATCCTGTAGGAGTGTCGCAATCAATTTCCATAGCCCCGACTTCTCTACACTGTCTGCCTCCGGAGGTTGACCGTGCTGTTGTATGGACTGAGAAAGCTGAGGGCCAGCACTCCACTGCTAGAATTGCCCTCGCAAGGTTAAAGGAGACGCAGAGGCGATCAGGTCTGCTGGTGCAATTACTGGTTACACAAGTAAAGCCAGAGCGATCACCATGTAACACCTCCCAAGTATCAGCAAGACGCAAGTATTGTGCCAAGAGACAGTCCTTTTCGCAAGTGTCCTTTCTTTCGCGCCATTTTCTTAGCTTAGTAGAGATACATGAATTGACCTTTCTTTACCAGCAAAATTCAAACTTAGCGCCAGTTCCTAGGAAGAGGTGGCGGTTGGATGACTTAGGTTAGTGGAGGTAGCCCAAGTGACCTATCTTCCAGCGATTTTTTTAGGTTAGTAGAGATAACCTGGTGTGATGCATTATCCTGTTGGAATTTGAACTTCCCACCATTTTTCTGGGGCAGGGCGCCAATAGGCGCCATCTTGAATGACATCATCGCCGCCATCTTGGGTGACTTCATCGCTGCCATCTTGGATAACGGTACTTTGGGGAGGTGTTCCCCTTGCCCCAATACTTGTACTATCTCTCCTAGCAACTCGTGTTGCAGGACAAAGCTTCGTTTGGCGCTGACCTTACACTCTGTACACGGTAGGTGGAACTATGACAACGTGTTCCTATTTCCACCGAGTGATGAAAACGAGTTCCTGTTGCGTTAACTCAGCTCGTCCTGTTTCCCCACAGGATGAAGAAGGTCTTAGATGTAGTGCAATCTGACTTCCATACAGGTCAGACTTGAAATGGGACGAATATATGGACTAAGCTGCCGGGAGGGCGGGGCAGAGACTTAGGAGCAGTTACATGATGCAGAAGGACTGTCTAAAAACAGCGCTGCAGTTCTTGGAGTATGGGATCCTTGGGAGATAGGTTCGAAAAAAAAAGAAAGAAAGAAAATGGTGACACTTTTCGAGATACGCAAGTGGCACAAATATGATTTACCAGTGGCTGGAACAATTAAAAGACGTCTCTACAAGATAGAACTTGCGTACATGGTAGAATGGGTAGACTTGATCCAAATCACAGACAGTATTTCTACCTGAAAGCGTAACACTACCAGCGATTCGTGTGTGTGCCTGTAGACTCAAGACCGCTTTTTATGCAGGGTGACGGTAACATAGGCGTTGTGATCGTGTTTCAATAGCGCAGTTTTTATGCGAAATGTGTGTTGTGTGCTGTAGAATTCCTCTGTGGTCAGCTTTAAATGTCATTTCTGAACAGTGTTACTCGTAAGGAACTTCGTGTTCCCTAGATGGATTCGCAGTTGTCCTACTTGGCGAGTGTAATCCGACTGCTGAAAAAACATTGCTCGTCATGCAAAGTGAGTCTCATGACCAATTTAATTAATTAGCCTATCAAATTGATATCAATGGGTTACCGCCTGGCGGGTGGAAGAGATGGCTTGGGCACTGTGAAATGATTCTTGACAAGCGTTTCTTTTTTTTCGTTTTGGCGATATCTTTTAACGAAATATCGATCAGCCACCCACACAGGGTGGGATAGGCTCTCACAATTTGTTTCGTAAACCACACTGGTAAAAGGGGCCCTCTCATAGTGTACAAAACAGCGACCTTCTCTTGAATTATAGCTTCTTGTTGTCAAATGTAAAATGAATGTGTTTTTTTCCGACATGTGTGCCAATGGCGTGAAACATTGTCTGAAATGTTTGTAATACACACGTGCATGACAATTTATGACGGTTTCGAAACAACAAGGACATTCTTTTATGTAGGGTGGACATGTCTCTGCTGATCATTTGTGATCGCTGGCGGTACACTTATTCTGGACGTCACAATGCACGTACAGGGTGCATTATAAGATGCGACTGCTGTCGAATGTAGAAACTATACCGATTTTGCTCATAAAACTAAAAGAAAATGGACTTTACCAATTTTCGTGGAAAGAGGACATTTATTATGGTTGCAAATGTGTTTTGATTTTTTTAATACGTGCTTGATTACAGATGCGTTGACGTCAAATAAATTGTTCTCCATCACCGAATGGCGGGCTGCTGTGGGCAAGGGAGCGGGGGGGGGGGGGGGGGCGGAGGGTGAGGGATATCTGCTATGGTGGTCGCCCGCCTGACACAGCTGCTCTCTGTCTGGGGGGCGGCTTGTGGGGGCTCTGTCGCTATATTTTAGACGAAGAAGTTGCACTTGGGATGGCCGTCCTCTTATCTCCTATTGTTTAATAGACTATACATGCTACTGTGTTGGCATAGGAGCGTCGCCCTAAGGTGGCGGCCAGATGGTGAAAAGCCGAGTGCTGATCTCGGCCGTTCTCCGGATGGGCGGGGTTATGCTACTCAATTTCCCTTTTGTATTGTCTAGGTCCGCCGCCTTAAGGCGGCGACCAGATGGTGGAAGGCCGAGTACGGCCAGCGACCGCAGAGGGTGACAGCAATTGGCAGACAGCGGCTTGCCCGCGCCGCGAGGCGGTTGGCTGAGCAGGTGGCCGTTTGAAGGAGAATGTTGTCAAACACCCCCCCCCCCCCCCCGTAAGTAGATGTAGGGAGGAAGGGGGCCTCGATTTTCGGCAGTTTGAGGACGCCTACCGAGGAGAACGCACATTCAACTACTGCCTCCTCTGCAGTCAAAAGGATGACAGTTTTCCCTGTATTATGACCCATTCATTACGAGTGCTGGCGTTTTCACGACAATTTCGAAGTGTAATTAGAACTGTGACACATTTTTGTCCATCATTTGCGGCAGCGTGCATTGGTTTCGATTACCTGGGCTGCAGGATGGTTTTTGAGCAGGCATCTGTAGCGAACTCTGACGTCAAACAGCGACAGATAATGTTTGCTTACAGGTAATACACTTTGTAAACTCCTCTCTGTCCAACACCAGCATCTCATCAGTTGAACGTATTTCCCACCAAAAAGAATAAAGATAGTACCTTACACTCCAGCTATTTTCCCACCAGCTTGTAGGTGTAGGCTAGAGTTTGAGTGTGTCTGTCGCTAGTTTCGAGTGGTATTGGGAAATTTTTCCCAGCAGGATAACACCAGTTGTATGGTATCGTCAATTTCTCCAGTGTATTGCGCTTTTATGCCGTCCTTGTGTAGCGCTATGCATATAGTTATTTAATTAGGTCCAATCTTTGTGGTTAATTATGTAATTAGGATCGATATTTGCGTCAGTTTCGAGTGGTATTGCGAAGTTTTTTTCCCAGCAGAATAACTCGAGTGTATGGTATCGTCAGTTTTTGCGCTGTTTTGCGCGTTTATGCCGTGCTTGTGTAGCGCTATGCATATAGTTCTGTTATTAGGACCGATCTTTGTGATTAATTATGTAATTAGGATCGATATTTGCGTCAGTTTCCCGACCAAAATAAATAAAGGACACTAACCTAACCTTCCTCTCCTGCATCTGGACAGTTTCCATGTTTTAGAGGGTGCACTTGGGCTTTCTGTCCAGGAGGACCAGGGTTCGAGCCCTGAAAATGGCACCGCCATTTTTTATTTCCCGTCAAAACCAAGGGCCTCTGCTGGTTTAATTGTGTCAGTTTCGAGTGGTATTGCGAAATTTTTTCCCAGCAGGATAACTCGAGTGTATGGTATCGTCAGTTTTTGCGCTTTATTGCGCGTTTATGCCGTGCTTGTGTAGCGCTATGCATATGAGACGTCCCCTTTGAACAATTATACATGACTGTGCTTAAACTGACACACAATATTTTTAGCACAACGCAATCTGACTTTCAAAAATCCCTACAAAAGAATGGCCCTGACTAACATTGACCTATACCTTTCACAAATCACTTACCTCACAAAAATCTTGGTTACTCGAACTACTGCAATACAGCAAGTGCCACTACTGCCAGCTAAATAAAAGATTCAAACTACTGAAGGCACTAACTACTAATAGGCATAGTTAGCAAATGAAAGATTTTAATAGAGAACAAACAATGTATTTACCTTAATAGTGTTGAAAAATCATAATATACATATCAGTTCATGACATCCAGTCTTACAAATTTCAAAACTCCGCCATTTCTCTCCCCACATCCACCACTGCAGACGGCTCACCTCCAACTGCGCAACGCTACGCGCTGTTCACATCCAACTGCCGCTGCCCAACACTACAATGGCAGACAACAATGCAAATTAGCCACAGACTGCACACAGCACAGCCAGTGATTTTCCTACAGAGCGCTGCGTAACGTTGCCAATAAGAAAACATAAACAGCCTACATACATAGCCCCCATGCTCCCCACAAAAAATTTTACAAATTTTTTTGGGCAGTGGCCAATAATGATTTGATAAAAATTTTTCACAATTACGGTAACAAAGAAATCAAATGCACACACTTATTGATACAATGTTGGTCAAATGCTAAAATTTTCTCACAGTCCATAAAGACAGTCCTGATCATTCATCACATTGAAACTGCCGTTTCTTTTCTCAAAGTCTGTGCAGTAAAAGACAATGCACACGGAAGTAGTGGATTTCCATGCAGTCTTGAAGAAGTAGTGTTGTCCTTCCAACGGAAAGACAGTGCTGACTCTTGACATGCTGACAGGTAATGGCCCACAACAGAGCAAACCCACAGCAGTCATTCGACGTTTTGAAGAATATTGGTAGGTAGGTCATCACAGAGCAGACCCACTGTAGTCCTGGTAGAGATTACGGTATTGGTGGGCCACCAGAGGTGCAGACCCACTGCAGTCCTTGTAGAAATAATGGTATTGGTGGGTCATCAAAGATGCAGACCCACTGTAGTCCTTGTAGAGATGGCCAGCAGCCATCTGTTGTGACTGTGCAGGTGCACAATCACCATTGAAGAGTCTTGCGGATAATATAGCAAGTCCATAACCACCACGTGTGAACTCACAAAGTTTATGGAATTGGCCTTAGAACCAGCAATGCTGTTATCCAGTCCCTTGCTGAATTATTAACACATGTGCAAACACTATCATTTCCTACTTCTCACATATTGTCCATATACTATGACCAACAGAAACGTGTGCAGTGAAATGTAACTTACAAGTTACTTAATCTGATGAACTGGTGTCCATTACAATTTTATAACATAAGAATACAATTACAAAGATACAGAATACATCATTAAAGAACATTACAATAGAGATAACATTTGTAGTAATAGGGGCTTTACAAAAGAATAGAAATAAACATATACATCAGTGTTACAGAAATTATGACATAAGTAAATACATAAAAGATCAGAATAACTCTTAAAACATCAACTTCACACATGAGCATTAAAACAAAACAGAATAAATAATGTCTAAACACCTTTACAAAGTAAATAACATATTATCAAAAAAATTATACAACGTAACTCTCATCAGATAAACACATAAAGACAGAAAGAACACAATTACCCAAGGGTACACAAACACATAGTGGGATAACACAAGGAAAGGACAGAGTTTGTTTTACTGCAGTATTTTGCAAACAAAACTTTCTTTACTTCTCAGAGATCTCCCTTCATTCTTCATTATTTCCAAAAAGTCCTATCTATACCTGCTTTCTATACTTTTTTCGTATAACTTCTCAATGCATTTCTTCCAATGCATCGCAACTCATTCTCTTATATAGTCTACCCCCTCTTAAGCTAACTTAAATCTACTGAGCTCAGATGCTAAACTAAAGGACGAGGCAATGCAGCAGCGCAAAACAATTAATACAAACAGCAATGAAAATAAATGGAAATTGTCAAAGCAAGCTACAGTAAATCTAAATTACCAAGCAAATGCAACATTACAACTAATATGAGCCAATGTGCAGCAACAAGCAAAATAAATCAGTAGTAAAACTGGTTTAACAGAGTAATACAAAGTGAAATTTAGTAGCACTATGCCTGGCAAACAGCAGCAGCAAATGCAATAACTTATATCTAAACATGACAAAGATCAAGCAGAAAAATATTACAGTAAAGACAACAATGCAGATAAGGGAAATGTCTATTCACATCTTAATGTCTATGTCATTAAAGTGGTGCACCACAAAAACGTATTCTATGAAATAAATTACCAAATACTTGAAAAGAAAATTATGTATGCAGTTCCTGTGAAGGGAAATGTCTTTTTGTGCTCCCTCATTTTTTTTTGGAAGTATCACAAAATTATTATTTACTGGATCTGTAGACAGAAAATATCTATATTAGAACATATATAAAATTTTATTTTAACCAATGCTACAGTGCAGCTAGAAACTAGATATTAAACAAAATAGGCAAAGTAAGGCGTGAAACGTCATTCACTAGCCATATGGCATTTCATAATGCAGTAAACAACCTTTCAACCAGCAAGACAATAGATGTGAAATGTTTCTCATCATTTCATTTCAGTAAATATCATAAATTAAGAACTCTACAGTGTAATCATGTTTTCAAGTTTGAGCGTGTCATATTTGCAATGCTTTCTACAAAGAAATGTCAATAGTGAGGATAATGGCCTCTTTCTTCTCCTCCTAATGGCTTTTTCTCAAGGCGGCTGGCACACCTGGCCGCTCACAATGCATTACGTCACGGTCACTTACCTTTCTTACTGAAATATTTACAGCAGTTTCCGCTACAGTAACAGTCTCATACAAAAATTTCACAGGTCGAAATTTTGCGTTACAAATGTGTAGAAACAAAATCCTGTAAATATAACAGTGTCCAAAAAATTTTCGCCGGCATTGTGATACATTCACGCATATACACACATTTCATAACTCTTAAAGTACGATTCTTGATTTCCAACATCCTTTTCATAAATCAGAATCCCTAACCACTACTCCTTATTCCTTACCTTATTACACATGTACATATTCATATTCATCAACACGTCTTCAATGTCAAAACCTAAAAAAAGTTCTCTTATCATTTCAGTAGTGTCATCTACCTCAAATGTACTTTAAAAATCATGGTCCCATACCAAATACATCATTCAAAGGTCTCATAGTATCACAATGGTTCCGAAAAATATGAACAGTTCACAAAGTACAGACAAAATACAATTTCATAAGTGTGAAGTTACCCAACTGTGTAATTGCTTAAACATGTGTCACTGATGTAGTAAAAATATGTTTATCTCTCTGTTAAATGATCAGATAGCTGTGTCATTTGTGTGTTAGAGAAATATGGTACCGATGTGTAAAGTTGTATAAGCAAATACCATATTAGCTAGGGCTCTTTGTGCTTGCCAAACACATGGTACACAAAGTAAACGTGTATCCCCCTGAGGATTAATGTAATTATACCCTCAGGTGTTACAGATTACGGCAATGGAATGAAATGTATCACGGAAAACCTTTGTATCATTGTACTTCAAATATCTTTAAAAATAAATGATTTAAGTGCAAAATTAATCACTCAAATACGTGTCCTGTAGCGCTTAATGTGCGTATTGTTGTAAGATAATCTATGTGGAAGTGTCGTAGTTATTGTCCTCCGAAAGCTAAGTTCTGCAGAAGTCAATGTACTTACCTCATGATAAACGAAAGTGAAATGCTTTGCGTATAGATATCTTAGTTATTACGCTTATTGCTGTGATGAAGAAAGTACTGTGCTGTAGCGCATTGTTGTGCTATGGAAAAGGCTGTCTCATTGTAGCTATACCACAAAAGTTACTACTAAAACATGTTTTACTTTCCAGAATAATTCAGACAAACTGTGCAGATGTAAAACAGATACACCGCAAAAGCAACAATGTAAACTGTGTTACATATTAGTAGTGTCGTGATATAATCGTGTAGCAGTCAAAGAAACCAAATACTAAGTCATCTTTAATCTCACAGAAAGTACTTCAAGTAAAGAATGTCTTTTCAACTAAACCAAAATGTTGCATTAAAATCTCATTATCAGTATATTTTCTAAGTATGTAAGCCTTATAGTCGTTACGTAATCGTGCAATTAACAAGAAAGAATGTCCACACACAATAACACTGTGTCGTCTGTTCACTATAACAATGCATTCGTAATTTCTGTTTAAATAAGTTCTCTTGGTTCTTGACTGGATATTTAACTTCGAACATTGTTACATGGTAACAGTTTCTAAGTCTGACAAAGCATACTAGAAATGTGAAGTGAAAAGTTTTATGGCAAAGACAAAGTTAAAAAGCAGATTATCTCTCAATAAACGGTTTTACATGTGAAATGTGGTGTAAACCTTTACTCTTCCTAGTACGCAGAGTTTCAACTTCAACGCAATTATCATGCGATATACGTCGGTAAGGAATGGTAAAATTTTTCTCACGGTTAGCGTCTATGTTATTTTTCTCTGAGACAGCCGGCGCACGTGGCTGCCTGCGGTGCGAGTATTGTCTGCTATCTATTTGTTGGTGCGCGTCGTTATTAGGATTAGGAGACCTAACTTCTACAAATTCACCTTGTTGAGAGTGCCCTGCTCTGTTTGAATCGCGCCAGTTCTGATGGAATTCAGGTCTGTCGTCTTGTCGGTAGTTTACATAGTTTCTTGTTTGTCGGTCATGTGGTGGAGAATTTCTCCCGGAATCGTAACTGCGCGCTGAACTGTTGCGTCTGACGTTATTCTGTCTCCCTTGATAATAATTGTTTTTGTTCCCATATTGTCTGTTTCTATGGTAATCTCTGTCATATTCATTACTACGGAAATGCGATCTTTCTCTGTAACTATTATTACTCTGCCAGTGGTTGTCATATGGGTGGTGTCTGTTTTGGTCACGATTTGCGTTGTAAGAATAGACTCGTCGTGTCCAGTTATTGTTTCTGTCGTCACGGAATTGTGACGGATGTGACCTGTAGTGATTGTTTTCCTGTTTTCGCATCCCGCGACTGTCTGTGTCAATTTCTAATTCTTGTAAGAGTCCCTGAAAAGCTTCAATGTCGTCTTTGCAACGCCCTGCCAAAATAATATGTCGTAAATGTTCAGGTAATTTGATTAAGCAAATGCGGATGAGTTCTGAGGGGCTGTATGGGTTTGACAGGTAGTGATTCTCGTGCAACATGTCTTCAAAATATTTCACAAGACTGGAAAATTCAGATTGTTCGAAATGTTTCATCATTATGATGCTATGTTTTACTCGGTCTTGTGTAGCTTGAGACCAATATGCTGAGAGGAAGGCATGGTAAAATTCTCCTTCACTGTGACAATCGTGAATGACCGATCGCATTCTTACAGCTGGTTCATTCTCTAAATAGCCACACATAAATTCTAATCTGTGCTCTAATGACCAGTTGGAAGGAAAACAATGAGAGAATTGATGGAGCCACGCTTGTGGATGAATGTCGTTGCCAGAATTCTTAAATGTTTTAAATTTACGTGTAGTAATGAACAGCTTATAGTCAAAATCATCATGTCGGCGAGTCGCATATCGATCATTGTTACGTCGTTTCGGCGGTTCCATTTCAAAATTCGGTGCACCTTGCCAATTTCTTTAATAATTTCCGAAATGCGCTGTGTTATTATTTTGTGGCTGTTCCGTATTTCTGTGTCCCTCTTCCCGTATTGGAGCGTGAGTGTCCTCTGAAATACGCAATTCTTGTATTACCTGTGTCAGCTGATCTTGTACTTCCTGGATTTCTCTTTGGTGTTGTGTATTAATTTGATTCTGATTTTGTTTGAATTTACTAATTTGTTCATACTCTTCTGTGTCAGTGATGGCTACAGGTCTTGTGTCATTCAGATCATCAACTACCTTTGCAGATAAGTTAGTGAACTGATACGAAAGTTTGGCTACTTTCTCCGATAGTGTACTTATTCCCTCAGTGTGTTTTTCTGAACCAAGTTTCAGAGTGTCCATTTGTGTTGAAATCGACTCTACTGTGTCCTTTAAGTTTTCCTGAGTTTTTGCAAGTAGCGTTACCGGATCGGTAGATGCAACTGAGTCAATTTTAGCTCACAAGGTCCCATGATTTTCATGAACAGTGGTTTGCAGTTCTTTTATGGCTGCTTCGTGATTCTGTAATGCATTTTCATGCCGCGAAAAAATAGGTTGAAAATGCTCACAAATTTGTTTTTTTACGTCATTACAGATTTTTTGACATTTCGATTCAATGTTATGTAACTCAGTAGTTAAATCTTCACGTGTTTGTTCAAGTGTGGTGTCTAACTTTTGAAGCTTTTGCTGTGTTTGTCTCTGATTTTGTTCCATTGTGTCTAACTTTTGAAGCTTTTGCTGTGTTTGTCTCTGATTTTGTTCCATTGTGTCTAACTGTTGCTGTGTTTGTCTCTGGTGTTGTTCCATTGTGTCTAACTTTTGAAGATTTTCTTCCATTGTGTCTAACTTTTGAAACTTTTGTCCCATTTGTTGCATTAATTGTAATAACAATGCACTGGTGTCTGAAACATGTTCCTCAGTGCTATTCGGCAGCCTGCTCCATTTCCCTATGCACAATTACCAAATTACTACTTTGAACATTAGTTAATTCATTACACGGTGGCGCTAACACACTGCTTTCGTCTTCACTGTCATTTTTCAGTTTACTTTGGAGCCTAGTATTACGTTTTTCACACGCCATTATTGTCACAATATTTCACACGACAACACAGAAAAGCACAATTTGAAGAGCAAAATAAGAAAACACATTAACATAGCACTGAAAATAATATCTAGTTAATTGCAAGCGCAGCTGCAAAATATTTGGTGCAAATCTACATGCATGCCACAAGTGTTTTACTGTACAACAATGTAAAACTACAACTACAAAGTAAATTCTCTCTATAATTATGTGCTAGCAATAAACAATAGCTACATTAATTACACAAACTACAAGAAAAAATCAGAAGATTCCAGTGAGGTATCCTGGCAGGGTCGCCATATGAAACGTCCCCTTTGAGCAATTATACATGACTGTGCTTAAACTGACACACAATATTTTTAGCGCAATGCAATCTGACTTTCAAAAAGCCCTACAAAAGAATGGCCCTGACTAACATTAACCTATACCTTTCACAAATCACTTACCTCAAAAAAATCTTCGTTACTCGAACTACTGCAATACAGCAAGTGCCACTACTGCCAGCTAAATAAAAGATTCAAACTACTGAAGGCACTAACTACTAATAGCCATAGTTAGCAAATGAAAGATTTTATTAGAGATCAAGCAATGTATTTACCTTAATAGTGTTGAAAAATCATAATATACATATCAGTTCATGACATCCAGTCTTACAAATTTCAAAACTCCGCCATTTCTCTCCCCACATCCACCACTGCTGACGGCTCACCTCCAACTGCGCAATGCTACGCGCTGTTCACATCCAACTGCCGCTGCCCGACACTACAATGGCAGACAACAATGCAAATTAGCCACAGACTGCACACAGCACAGCCAGTGATTTCCATACAGAGCGCTACGTAACATTGCCAATAAGAAAACCTAAACAGCCTACTTACACATATAGTTCTGTTATTAGGACCGATCTTTGTGATTAATTATGTAATTAGGATCGATCTTTGCGTCAGTTTACCGACCAAAATAAATAAAGGACACTAACCGAACCTTCCTCTCCTGCATCTGGACAGTTTCCATGTGTTAGAGGGTGCACTTGGGCTTTCTGTTCAGGAGGACCAGGGTTCGAACCCCGAAAATTGTGATAGGGGGTACACTTCGGCTATCCGCCCATGAGGACCAGGGTTCGAGTTCCAGAAAAGGAACTGCTAATTTTTATTTCCCGTTAATTCCCGGTTGGGGGGTGGAGTGACGTGTCACGACAGCCCTGGGACAAAGAAAATCCCACAAAAATTCGAAATTCCCGCCAAAATTCGAAATTCCGCCCATAGGGTACGTTGGTCGAGGAGGGGTGGTGGAGGAGGGAGGGTGAGGAGAGGGCTGGGGCACACGTGCAGGCTGAGAAAACACGTGACATCATCTGGTGTGGGGTGTGCGTGGTCGGGGGCGGTGGTGGGCGGGAGTTGACGGGGGCTGGGCTGATTAATTGATCAATTTGATTAATTTGCATATCGATTTGATATCAAAAGTGTCTTGACGCCGTCAGTTCCCTACTACTAACGAACAGTTTAAAAGCAGCAATAAAAATATTTTCAGACAGCACAGTTTAAAAAACACAGAAAGGACACTAAAAAAATCGAAGAAACACTAGAACAACACCGAACAACATAGAAGAGGCACTGACCATTAAAAACGTAACACTGCACACTTTCAATAAAACTCGAAAGGACCTACCCTGGTACAATAGACGAAGACGAAAGGGAGAGAGGAGAGGGATGGGGATGGGAACTGAGGGCTAGTAGGATTTAGTAATGACAGTGAGATAGGGATGGCTGTCGGCGGGGGAGGTGGGAGGGAGAGAGGCATATCTGGCATTGGGATCTGTGAATTTGAAAGATTCAAAGGAAATAAGAACGACTGTGTGGGGAAAAAGAGGAGGTGTGACACTGGGGGAGAAGAAGGAGAGGAATCCCCTGGGAGGGGTGGAGTAGGGGGGAGGCGTGGATTCAGAGTTGGTGGCAGGGGTATATTTGGGGCAGAGTTCCTCAACTGTGAAAGAGAAATGGTTGAAATTTCTCTGGGAGAGGATATGAAGCGTGTGCAGGTGGAACGTTGGGGGGATGTGTAGGTAGAGGCGCGGAAGCACTCTAGCACTGGAGAAGAGAGAGGACACAATAGGACTGTTGGAATTGAGTTTGCAGATGGTGTAGATTATACGGAGGTGTTCTATATGAGGGGGGAGAGGCGGGAATTTGATGAGTTGGTAAAGGATCCATGTGGTGGAAGATAAGCGGATGCGGAAAGCTAGGTGGAAAGCATGGCGTTCGAGAATCTGGAGGGACTTACAGAACTTGTATGGGGCGACAGCTCCGGCAAAGCACTGCCCTTTTATACCTTGTAGACGTGATACTACCGCCATCTGTATGTGTGCATGTCGCTATCCTATGACTTGTGCCAGTTCACAAGGGAAACCCCCCATTGCACCCGCCTCAGATTTAATGGTAAGAGAGACCAGTGGACAGTCTGTCAAAAACTGAACACAGATAAAGCAGGAAAACAGGAAGAAGATGTACTGGACTGTGAAAAAAGAAACAAAATTGAAACAGTGAACGGTCCAAGAACAAGAAGTGCAATAAGGAAGAGCCAGTAACAGAAATGGCGACATTGTTAAATGGTTACGATGTTGGACTGCGTAACGGCCGAGCCGTGCTCAGAACTCCATCAAGCCAATTTTTTTTTTCTATTTCGATGATCGCTGTATTCAAATTTGTGTCTGTGTCGTGGTGTAGCGTCCGTTTGCAACAGCGAGGTGTAAGGTAGGGAACTGAATGGGAATCGGAAACGTTGGTGACAAGACGACAAGTCAACCGTATGCTCCACCGGAAAACACGTCTGATGTGTCATACACGACATTAGTGATAGTACGTGTATCATACGATAGGAATCCCTTATCGACGCACCTAATTTGTACGACTGGTAAGTGAGTGGATATGCCTCCTTGCCAGATATAGGTGTTTGTATGAATGTGAATACTCCCAAGGAAATGATGAAAACATAATAGTTTGTTGCATCAACTGCGATAAATGAACGCAACAGTTTCACAATCACACAGTTTACCTGTGCTCTGTCAAAACGTATGTTTTAACCTTTTTGAAGTTGCGTTCCATTTCGGTTGTTGGACTCTAGAGTTCCTTTGTTGTAACATAGTTGCCGGCCGGAGTGGCCGTGCGGTTCTAGGCGCTACAGTCTGGAACCGAGCGACCACTACGGTCGCAGGTTCGAATCCTGCCTCGGGCATGGATGTGTGTGATGTCCTTAGGTTAGTTAGGTTTAATTAGTTCTAAGTTCTAGGCGACTGATGACCTCAGAAGTTGAGTCGCATAGTGTTCAGAGCCATTTGAAACATTTGTAACGTAGTTCACACCCGTTTATTTGTTGTTTTCATTTATGTGAGACGTCTATGTGGTACCTCACCTGTTCTCACTATTCATCACATGTACTTGCGATGGTAACGTATTCTTGCCTCAAGGCTGTAGAAAGAGAACAAACATTTAAATCACTGGAAGGACAGCTCATAATGTTGTGGAAAAAATAAAATAAAAATAAATCGCCCAAGGGAGTTTCGAACACGCTTGCTCGTTTGGTAGTCCAACATCATGACCACTTTCTTTTTTATCTCATGTTGTTCTTTATTGGGTGTTGCATTTCCTCAGGGTGAAAATCCCATGACATCTGTTCAGGTTTCCCGTTGATTGGTTCACTCAGTTTATTTATTTATTTTATTACAGAGGGTAGCTGACCGACCGAACACGCTGAGCTACCGTGCCAGCGGTCAGAACACATATTTTTAACGTTTCTGAAATTGCGCTCCATTCTGGAACTCTTGAATTCCATTGTTGTAACATAGTTGACATTGTTCACTTGATGTTTTCAGTTCGTGAGACGTCTATGTGGTATCTCGCCTGCTCTCACTGTTCATCACATTTACTTGCGACGGTAACGATATCTTATCCCATGACTCATATTCTACAAGTACTGTATAGTATGACAACTGCCAAGGTCATAGAAAGAGAACAAATTTTTCAATGAACGGATTGATAGTTCATAATGTTGTGGGGGAAAAATAAAAATAAATCGCACAAGAGAGTTTCGAACACTGCTTGCTCACTTTCTCTTCCCCTGGGGAATCTAAAAGGGATTCAAAAATAATAAAGGAAAATTGCAACCGCCACTTTTACCCTACACAAAAAAATCTCCACTTCAGACGTTGGCCCCTATCTAGTCATACTCCCGGTATGACTAATCTACATCTACCAGGGGGCGAGAAAGGATAAAGGAAAGGAAACAACAGGGGAGCCATCAAAATTAAGCATAATTAGTTTTTCGTTTTATTTATTTATTTTTTTATATATGAGTGCTTTGAGTAGCGAGTCCTGTGTCGGTCAGCACGTCCAAGTGTATCTTCTCGTTGAGTGGGCGTTATCGGTTGCGTTCGGTTCGGGTATGTATGTATGTATGTGTTAAACTGGGGACCCAGGAACGACGGAGAGGTTTCGTCGCACCGTACCCCTCAGTGGTTCACAACCCCACTACAGGCCACAGCAATCCACCCACCCCACCGCCGCCCCGCGCCGAAACCGGGGTTATTGTGCGGTTTGGTCCCTAGTGGAGCCCCCCCGGGAACGTCCCATACCAGACGAGTATAGCCCCAAATGTTTGTGTGATAGAATAATAATGATGTACGCGTATGTGGAAATGCTGTTTGTGCAGCAACCGCCGACACAGTATAGCTGAGGCGGAATAAGGGGAACCAGCCCGCATTCACCGAGGTAGATGGAAAACCGCCTTAAAAACAATCCACAGGCTGGTTGGCGCCCTGGACCTTGGCGTTATAATCCGTTCATCGTAAGAATAAACCTGATGTAAACAAACACAAACGCAATGATTGATTAAAAGCCGTAGCACATGTACACTGGTGTAGTTACGCTCTTGGAAGTAGGTCCTACTTATGTATGTTGTTGTCGTTGTTTTGGTCTTCAGTCCTGAGACTGGTTTGATGCAGCTCTCCATGCTACTCTATTCTGTGCGAGCTTCTTCATCTCCCAGTACTTACTGCAACCTACATACTTCTGAATCTGTTTAGTGTACTCATCCCTTGGTCTCCCTCTACGATTTTTACCCTCCACACTGCTCTACAATGCTAAATTTCTGATCCCTTGATGCCTCAGAACATGTCCTACCAACCAGTCCCTTCTTCTTGTCAAGTTGTGCCACAAACTCCTCTTCTCCCCAATTCTATTCAATACCTCCTCATTAGTTATGTGATCTACCCATCTAACATTCAGCATTCTTCTGTAGCCCCACATTTTGAAAGCTTCTATTCTCTTCTTGTCTAAACTATTTATCGTCCATGTTTCACTTCCATACAAATACTTTCAGAAACGACTTCCTAACACTTAATTCTATACTCGATGTTAACAAATTTCTCTTCTTCAGAAACGCTTTCCTTGCCATTGCCAGTCTACATTTTATATCCTCTCTATTTCGACCATCATCAGTTATTTTGCTCCCCAAATAGCAAAATTCCTTTACTACTTTAAGTGTCTCATTTCCTAATATAATTCCCTCAGCATCACCCGACTTAATTCGACTACATTCCATATCCTCATTTTGCTTTTGTTGATGTTCATCTTATATCCTCCTTTCAAAACACTGTCCATTCCGTTCAACTGTTCTTCCAAGTCCCTTGCTGTCCCTGACAGAATTACAACGTCATGGGCGAACCTCAAAGTATTTATTTCTTCTCCATGGATTTTGATACCTACTCCGATTTTTTCTTTTGTTTCCTTTACTACTTGCTCAATATACAGATTGAATAACATCGGGGAGAGGCTACAACCCTGTCTTACTCCCTTCCCAACCACTGCTTCCCTTTCATGCCCCTCGACCCTTATAACTGCCATCTGGTTTCTGTACAAATTGTAAATAGCCTTTCGCTCCCTGTATTTTACCCCTGCCACGTTTAGAATTTGAAAGAGAGTATTCCAGTCAACATTGTCAAAAGCTTTCTCTAAGTCTACAAATGCTAGAAACGTAGGTTTCCCTTTCCTTAATCTTTCTTCTAAGATAAGTCGTAGGGTCAGTATTGCCTCACGTGTTCCAGTATTGCTACGCAATCCAAACTGATCTTCCCTGAGGTCGGCTTCTACCAGTTTTTCCATTCGTCTGTAAAGAATTCGCGTTAGTTGTTAAACTGATAGTTCAATAATTTTCACATCTGTCAACACCTGCTTTCTTTGGGATTGGATTTATTATGTTCTTCTTGAAGTCTGAGGGTATTTCGCCTGTCTCATACATCTTGCTCACCAGATGGTAGAGTTTTGTCACGACTGGCTCTCCGAAGACCGTCAGTAGTTCTAATGGAATGTTGTCTACTCCTGGGGCCTTGTTTCGACTCAGGTCTTTCAGTGCTCTGTCAAACTCTTCACGCAGTATCGTATCTTCCAGTTCATTTTCATCAACATCCTCTTCCATTTCCATAATATTGTCCTCAAGTACATCGCCCTTGTATAGACCCTCTATATACTCCTTCCACCTTTCTGCTTTCCCTTCTTTGCTTAGAACTGGGTTTCCATCTGAGCTCTTGATATTCATGCAAGTGGTTCTCTTTTCTCCAAAGGTCTGTTTAATTTTCCTGTAGGCAGTATCTATCTTACCCCTAGTGATATTCGCCTCTACATCCGTACATTTGTCCTCCAGCCATCCCTGCTTAGCCATTTTGCACTTCCTGTCGATCTCATTTTTGAGACGTTTGTATTCCTTTTTGCCTGCATCATTTACTGCATTTTTATATTTTCTCCTTTCATCAATTAAATTCAATATTTCTTCTGTTACCCAATGATTTCTACTAGCCCTCGTCTTTTCACCTACTTGATCCTCTGCTGCCTTCACTACTTCATCCCTCAGAGCTACCCAATCTTCTTCTACCGTATTTATTTCCCCCATTCCTGTCATTTGTTCCCTTATGCTCTCCCTGAAACTCTGTACAACCTCTGGTTTAGTCAGTTTATCCAGGTCCCATCTCCTCAAATTCCCACCTTTTTGCAGTGTCTTCAGTTTTAATCTACAGTTCATAACCAATATATTGTGGTCAGAGCACATCTGCCCCTGGAAATGGCCTACAATTTAAAACCTGCTTCCTAAATCTCTGTCTTACCATTATATAATTTATCTGATACCTTCTAGTATCTCCAGGATGCTTCCATGTATACAACCTTCTTTTATGATTCTTGAACCAAGTGTTAACTATGATTAAGTTATGCTCTGTGCAAAATTCTACCAGACCGGTTCCTCTTTTATTTCTTACCCCCAATCCATATTCACCAACTATGTTTCCTTCTCTCCCTTTTCCTACTCTCGATTTCCAGTCACCCATGACTATTAAATTTTGCGTCTCCCTTCACTACCTGAATAATTTCTTTTATCTCATCATACATTTCATCAGTTTCTTCATCATCTGCAGAGCCAGTTGGCATATAAACTTGTACTACTGTAGTAATCATGGGCTTTGTGTCTATCTTGGCCACAATAATGCGTTCGCTATGCTGTTTGTAGTAGCTTACCCGCACTCCTATTTTTTTTATTCATTATTAAACGTAGTCCTGCATTACCCCTGTTTCATTTTGCATTTATAACACCTTATTCACCTGACGAAAAGTCTTGTTCCTCCTGCCACCGAACTTCACTAATTCCCACTATATCTAATTTTAACCTATCCATTTCCCTATTTAAATTTTCCAACCTACCTGCCCGATTAAGAGATCTGACATTCCACGCTCCGATCCGTAGAACGCCAGTTTTCTTTCTCCTGATAACGACGTCCTCTTGAGTAGGCCCCACCCGGAGATCCGAATGGAGGACTATTTTACCTCCGGGATATTTTACCCAAGAGGACGCCATCATCATTTAACCATACGGTAAAGATGTATGCCCTCGGGAAATATTACGGCTGTAGTTTCCCCTTGCTTTCAGCCGTTCGCAGTACTAGCACAGCAAGGCAGTTTTGGTTAGTGTTACAAGGCCAGATCAGTCAATCATCCAGACTGTTGCCCCTGCAACTACTGAAAAGGCTGCTGCCCTTCTTCAGGAACCACACGTTTGTCTGGCCTCTCAATAGGTACCCCTCTGTTGTGGTTGCACCTACGGTACGGTCATCTGTATCGCTGAGGCACGCAAGCCTCCCCACTAAAGGCAAGGTCCATTGTTCATGGGGGGAGGGGGGGGGACTTATGTATTAGATATCTTATTGCTAAGTTACATTAAATGAAACTTGAAGATATTCAAATGTATTAACAGCCATCAACGTTTTTCTTAGTCACGCTTTAGCCACGCAGTTTTTATTTCAAAAATCGTGTACAGTGATAGCCTCTGCGGCGTTGCGCTCTGGTTGTCGCGCTGTTAATGCGCAGTATGAAAATAGGTGAGGCTGCTTTCTGTCCCGTAGTAAAACACACGCTGAAGTTTTCCCAGCGCTGTATGTACATGCAGTTGATACTGCAACCCACTTCTAACGTGTAGTACAGACAGTAGCGTAATGGAATGTGAATGATATTCAGGTAAAGGTTCGTTGATTCAAATCACCACAGTCTCATTTTTTTCTCGTACAATTTGAAATACTTACATCTCATAATTATAAAACTCGTCATATTTTTTTATGAATAATGCACATCTTCTTGTTTCTAATCACATATTGGACGCGAAATTCCTGTTTTCATTTCAAATACAAATTCTTAATTATCGATGTTTTATGAAAGACTGTTCATAAAAGTTGCTTAAATTAAGAAAACATAACAATTTAATTTTGTAAGGTAAAAACGAAAACCCAAATCCTCTTTATTTGGACTATGTCCATCGTTTTATACCACAGAGGTAGATAAGTATCACAGGCATATGAAGAACAATCTTTTTCACAGCACCTAGCACATCATACAAATGCTACATTTTTACATTTGCTACTGTAGCATTGTACGAGGTGCATTCAAGTTCTAAGGCCTCTGATTTTTTTTCTCTGGGCTGGAAAGAGATAGAAACATGCGCATTGTTTTAAAATGAGGCCGCGTACATTGTCAATACCTCCCAGAGATGGCAGCACCGTATGGCAGATGGAATTTTACCGCCAGCGGCAAGAATGAGAACTGTTTTAAATACTTAAAATGGCGACGTTTTCCTTACTTGAACAGCGTGCAATCATTCGTTTTCTGAATTTGCGTGGTGTGAAACCAATTGAAATTCATCGACAGTTGAAGGAGACATGTGGTGATGGAGTTATGGATGTGTCAAAAGTGCGTTCGTGGGTGCGACAGTTTAATGAAGGCAGAACATCGTGTGACAACAAACCGAAACAACCTCGGGCTCGCACAAGCCGGTCTGACGACATGATCATGAAAGTGGAGAGAATTGTTTTGGGGGATCGCCGAATGACTGTTGAACAGATCGCCTCCAGAGTTGACATTTCTGTGGGTTCTGTGCACACAATCCTGCATGACGACCTGAAAATGTGAAGTGTGTCATCCAGGTGGGTGCCACAAATGCTGACGGACGAGCACATGGCTGCCCGTGTGGCATGTTGCCAAGCAATGTTGACACGCAACGACAGCATGAATGGGACTTTCTTTTCGTCGGTTGTGACAGTGGATGAGACGTGGATGCCATTTTTGAATCCAGAAACAATACGCCAGTCAGCTCAATGGAAGCACACAGATTCACCGCCACCAAAAAAATTTCGGGTGACCGCCAGTGCTGAAAAAATGATGGTGTCCATGTTCTGGGTAATCCTTACCCATTGCGTTCCAAAGGGCACTACGGTAACAGGTGCATCCTACGAAAATGTTTTGAAGAACAAATTCCTTCCTGCACTGCAACAAAAACGTCCGGGAAGGGCTGCGCGTGTGCTGTTTCACCAAGACAACGCACCCGCACATTGAGCCAACGTTACGCAACAGTTTCTTCGTGATAACAACTTTGAAGTGATTCCTCATGCTCCCTACTCATCTGACATGGCTCCTAGTGACTTTTGGCTTTTTCCAACAATGAAAGACACTCTCCGTGGCCGCACATTCACCAGCCGTGCTGCTATTGCCTCAGCGATTTTCCAGTGGTCAAAACAGACTCCTAAAGAAGCCTTCCCCACTGCCATGGAATCATGGCGTCAGCGTTGTGAAAAATGTGTACCGGGTATGTCTGCAGGGCGATTACGTCGAGAAGTAACGCCAGTTTCATCGATTTCGGGTGAGTAGTTAATTAGAAAAAAAATCGGAGGCCTTAGAACTTGAATGCACCTCGTAATACGAACCCAACAGAACTGATCTGGACCCATGTTGCGGGATTGGACCCGAGCAGTAACAAGACTGTTAAGCTGCCAGACGTACTGGACCTAACTCATGCACCTTCTTCACATGTCACTGACCGACGCCGGCGGGATACAGGATGGCACCTCATGAAAGAAGAAGAGAAAATGCTGCGCCTTCGTGGATTCTGTTGTTGATAGGCTCGTTATCAACGTAGCAGGTGACACTTCCAGAACTGAAATGTATTTCTCGGATTTGGATAAGGGAGCTAAGAGATTACCAGACAACTAACTGTAAGTAATAGGTTCAGTGGCTTCGATATTTAAGCATACGGTGAAATCCTTCAATACTCTCTTATGTTACACAGAGCTTATGCAGACAAACTACCTTGTGGTTAACTCAGGAATTTTCATTCTGGTTTTTAATTACAATAGTACATTACCTAAAAACGATAACGTGTTGCTGGTTTCATCTAGTTGTCTACGGAGCGTATTGTGGGAGATTTTCAGAGTATTATTTCATTTTGCTTAAAAATTAAATGACATTCAAAGCTGTATTGCTGCCGGCCGCGGTGGCCAAGCGGTTCTAGGTGCTACAGTTACAGTTGCGGGTTCGAATCCTGCCTCGGGCATGGATGTGTGTGGTGACCTTAGGTTAGTTAAGTTTAAGTAGTTCTAAGTTCTAGGGTACTGATGACGGTAGAAGTTAAGTCCGATAGTGCTCAGAGCCATTTGAACCGGTTTTTGAAGCTGTATTGCTCCTCTGCTCGTCTCCTTTTACGTGTGAACTGCAGCTGGCAACGTCACTGCAGTCTAACTGTACCAGCTGGCCGGCCAGTGCTGTCCAATTTAAATGCGCTGGTAAATCTGTTGTCCCGTATTATCGGTAAGTATCTGTGCGATTAACGCATAGCACAAAACATACCCTGCGCGACCGCTACAGTCGCAGGTTCGAATCCTGCCTCGGGCATGGATGTGTGTGATGTCCTTAGGTTAGTTAGGTTTAAGTAGTTCTAAGTTCTAGGAGACTGATGACCTCAGAAGTTAAGTCCCATAGTGCTCAGAGCCATTTGAACCAAAACTTACTGTTATTATCATACTTGACAGTACTCGAGACAGCTTGGCTGCAGTCCCACGTGAAACAGAAATCCAGTGAGGTTCCAGCAAATGTGGAAGAATACATAGTGTAATGTTTACATAAGGTTTATTCTTATGATGAGTTGATTATAATCCGCTGGGTGTATTCGTGCCGGGGACCAGCACACCTTCCCGGTCGTGAAGCGGCTCACTAGACGGCGCGGCTAGCCGGGCGCTCTCTGTTCAGTAGGTTCAGATCAGTTCTGAGCTTCTCATGGCTTGGACGTTCCAGCTGCGAGGCGGATCATTGCAGAAGTAGTGCTGATAATGTGGTAGTTGGTAGTCCAACACCATGATTATTTCACCCACGACGCCATTGCTGTTTCAGTCTGCTCTTTCTTGCACTTGGACCGTTCACTGTTTCTATTTTGTTTCTTTTTCATAGTTCAGTACATCTTCCTGTTTTCATGCTTGATCTGATTCAGTTTTTGACGGACTATCCAGTGGGTCATCTTACCATTAAATCTGGGGGGTATGCGATGGGGAGTTTCCCTTGTCAGTGTACAGTGTGCCTCCCAGGCGGCTGGGGCTTACGCGACTGACGAGCGCCGCCTGCTGCAGGTGGTGGGCCTGAGCGTGGTGGCGGCGGGCGGCGTGCTGCTGACCGACTCTGGCCGCGTGCTACTGTCGCGCCTGCTGACGTCACACGACGCGCCGCGCCAGCCGCTCTTCTACTACGTGGGGCTGGCCGCCGTCTGCGCAGGCGTCGTCGTGGCGGCCGGAGGCGTGCTGGGCTGCTGGGCCGCCAGCCTGCACAGCCGCTGCTTCCTCGCCGTGGTGGGTGCGGCATGCGCGTAGCGTTTAGAGGGGAGAGGCGGCGCCTATAGTAGTAGCCAGAGATGGGAAAAACCTCTCTGCTAAAACCGATACCGTTATTTTAGTTGCCGTATTTTACGGACTACAAGACACACTTTTTTCTTCGAAATATTACCCTCCAAAATTAAGATGCATCTTATACTCGAAATTATTACAAAAATGCCCAGTATTTGAATTAAAATTTCCACTAGTCTTAAGAATGGCGTATATTCGATGTCGCGGGCCATGAATATACGTTCTGGGTGCTCACAAATTTTTACATTCAGATAAATTTGAGTGTGTGAAATTAATAGCATCTGCTGTATAACACTTATTCTTATCAACAGGTTTATACAACTACAGTCACAGCCAATAATAAGAATAATAATAATAAAATGCGTAACTTATCTGACAAAGCCGGCCGCGGTGGCCGAGCGGTTCTAGGCGCTTCAGTTCGGAAACGCGCTGCTGCTACAGTCGCAGGTTCGAATCCTACCTCAGGCACGGATATGTGTGATGTCCTTAGGTTAGTAAGGTTTAAGTAGTTCTAAGTTCTAGGGGACATATGACCTCAGATGTTAAGTTCCATAGTGCTCAAAGCAATTTGAACCATTTTTTTATCTGTCGTTGTGGAATTTTGTTTTTTGGGGAGTCAGGGATTTTCCCTGCCTCGAGACGACTGGGTGTTTTGTGTCATCTTCATTATCATCATGATCATTCATCCCCATTACGGTTGGAATAAGGCAATGGCAATGGCAATGGCAAACCACCTCCACTGAGCGAGGTGGCGCAGTCGTTAGCACACTGGACTCGCATTCGGGAGGATGGAAGTTCAATCCCGCAACCGGCCATCCTGATTTAGGTTTTCCATGATTTCCCTAAATCGCTCCAGGCAAATGTCAGGATGGCTCCTTTGAAAGGGCATGGCCAACTTCCTTCCCCGTCCTTCCCTAATCCGATGAGACCGATGACCTCGCTGTTTGGTCTCTTCCCCCAAACAACCCAACCCTCTTCCTCCCCTCCAGTATCGCTCAGCAAACCACCTCCACTAGGACCTTGCCTAGTAGGCGGTGCGGGTCTCCCACATCGTCACCTACGCTCCTCGGAGTATGGGACCTCATCGTCATCCTCACATAATTAAGTAAAGTTTAGGGCAATAACTAAATAACGTGTAAACTTTCGAGCTCTCCACTTCGCATTTTTGTGTAAGAGAGAGTTGTCTGTCTTTTCCATTTTTCGGACAAATGTTCAAGCTCCCTATCAGACGTATTAGTTCACAAATTTAATTCCGGGCTGAAAATCAGATATTCTTACGCTGCACTCGCACACCACTTCTCTGTTAAAAGTTCGTTTGTAGTCACTCTCAGTTGATTTCGTCACTCTCTCAATCAAAGGATCTGTTCTCGGAGGCCCTAGTTCCTTTGCGGCTAACTTTTCCTGGTAACTTACTTTTATGTTCCCAGAATGAGATTTTCACTCTGCAGTGGAGCGCGCGCTGATACGAAGCGCTGGTGGATTAAAGCTATGTGCCGGACCGAGATTCGAACTCAGGGCCTTTTCGCGGGAAAGCACTCTATGGACTGAGCTACCCAACCACGACTCACGATCCCTCCTCGCAGCTTTACTTTTCTGCTAGCTGCCGGCATTTAAAATGTTTACACTGCACACGAAAGCCGATTCCCACACAGTAAACAAACAACTCCAAACACAAAGTGGAAATGCTTAAACCAAATATTAAATATCTACCAACATGGGCATACCCAGCGAGGGACAGGGGGGGGGGGGGGGGGGTAGCTGCCCCACCCCCCAGAAGATATTCGAACTCGTTCGTGCAGATCCGGTAGTAATTTTTTCGTCTTCAGCGCGATACTGTCAACAAATCCTAGAAGATCGTTAATGAATTAAAAATTTGTATTTTTAAACAAGTGCATTCTTATATTTATAATGTTTATTGAAAGCAGTTTTTCACTAGTCTACTGTTTTATTTAATAAGAAATGCTGTATGTTGTCTCGAGTCCTTGTTTCCTGAGACTAGTATGACCTGCCCCCCCCCCCCCCCCCCCCCATAGTTCAGATCCTGGGTACGCCCTTGTCTACCAACATGGGCACTTGACTAGAATACAAATGAGGCGCTGAGATCCACAAGGACCTAAAGCACACCACTGTTGATTCCACTTTTAAGTGAGTATCAGAGAAAACAGCGATACAGCTTTTCGTGAATTTTAATATACGCAATGTGGCCCTACAACACAGATAAATCTCAACAGATTTCAGAAGCATGAATAAATGGTACAATCTGACAATCGATAGTGATGTGCTTTAGGCCCTTGTCATTCTCAGTGCCTCAAATGGATTACTGTATGATAAAATTCATAACTTAATATACTACGACTCATTGAAACCAACAAAACAGGTTTACTCTCAGTACCACTTTAAAGCCATATACTGAAGTCTGATGTAATTTTACTACAGTGTATGTGAGTGAATTAGGATATCTGAGGCGTGTGCTATCATCTAGCAGTGTTTATACCGAGTGAACGGGGATAAAAATGTGCTGTAATGTGCTACTGCATGGGGGCACTGACGTAAATTTCTGGTTGCATAGCAAGGGCTAGCTGTTCATGTCGTGAACCGCGCACGTTGTCTGTGAAATTTGCATGTTTTTGGCCCAGAAGCCAATTACGTCACGCGAATTGCGCATGCGCAAAAGCTCCTTAAACCTTGCACGACTGAAGATGTGCTCGCGCCCCTGATGCCAAGTTTCACGAGTTTAGAGGGGCAGTAGCCGTATATTTCAGAGTACAGTATCTATGTTAAGTTTACAGCATTCAAGGAAAAATAATCAACAAATTCGCAACATATCGAGAGTTAGGGTGTCTGCGTGTTCTTGTGCCCTTACACAACACCCGCCACTGCCATCTGGCAACATTGGATTCAACTGCCAGCAGCAGTGCACCTATACAAAAAACATGAATTGCGGGGATTCACAAGTTTGCTATCATCTCAACTCGCAAACACAAACCCAGAAACACTATCTAGCCTGTGATGCGTCATTGCAGTCTATGGTGCGAGTCAATTTGAATTGAAAGTGAGGTATGTCATCGCTAACAGTACAATATTTTTGTTAGTACCTAGTTTCGTAATGGTAAAAAATAAAAGGTACTGACATGATGCAGGCTATAAATTCAAAGAAACAGCATATGCAGAAGAACACAGAAAGAAAGCAGTTGAACGGAACTTGGTCCCTCCATCGACATAAAAAATCAGTTGTGATTGGCAGGTTAATAAAGGAGGAGTGAAAATATAAGGAAGACTAAATGTGTAAATAAAGGACTGAATGCAAAATGGCCAAACGTAGAAGGTGACATTTTAAAATAGATTCAAGGACACTGTCAAGATGGTATTGGATTTAACACAAAATGATTCACATACACGTTCGTGAGCTAGCACTACTTTGGAAAGGTTGGAGTTGGTTGGCGCCACAGGTTCATGAAGCGTCATTGTCTTAGCATGCGAACCATAACCTAAATATCGGAGAAGATGTCACAAGAGTATGAAAAGAAACTACCATCTTTCCATCGCATCGATGGGGAACTAAGCCAAATAGAGAAAATTTATGAAACTCCTCTGATAATTGACTTGCCGAGCAACAGAACTGCTGCCATGAAAGGTGTTAAAACTATAAAAAGAAATGGACATGAAAAATGCACTACAGTGCTGTTCTTTCATGTTGTGCTGACGGTACTAAACTTAATCCAATTACCATTTTCCAGCGCAAAACAATGCCAGAACCTTTTGAAATACCGCCAGGTGTTATTGTTCACGTACATGACAAGGGTTGAATGGACGAGGCTGGTATGAAATTATGGATTTATAGAGTGTGGGAAAGAAGGGAAGATGCTTTATTGAAGAAGAGTTCCCTTCTTGTGCTAGATCAGTTTAGCAGTCGATTGAAAAACTCTGTGAATGAGAAATTGAGACAGGAAAATATAGAGCTTGCTGTTATTCCGAGAGGACTTAATTCACATTTGTGGCCTCTTGATATCTCGATAAATAAACCACTTAAAGGGTATAAGAGAGAGGAATGGAACAAATGGATGATGGATGAAACCCACCATGAATTCACTCCGAAGGGAGCTTTAAAACGACCTACAAGTGCGTCACTGGATAAAACAGTCGTGATCTAGAGTGAGAGAAGACATTATTGTAAAATCCCTCAAGAAATGTGGCATAAGTAATGCCCTTGATGCCAGTGAAGATCATCTTATATCTGAAAAGGACAAATTACGACGACCAAGGGGAAGAAGAAGCAAGTTCAGATGACGATTTTCAGGTGTTTTAAAGGCCAGTTCGATTTTATAAACTAAGAATTTTTTTGGCTGGCAGAAATGTAATTTTATAGTCCATAAAGTGTGGTATGAATAGCCGGTATTTTCGATATATGTTTACTCTCGGTTATAACTTGTTTTTTTGTGTTTTATCAATAACGGACTAAAAAACGAAATATCGATTGCCCGTAGCAGCAGCTCTAAAATTCTTCGTTTCTAATAACACGTGGCATAAGAATTGGTACAGCATTACAGAGACAACAATGCCCCCGTTGCTGTCGTCGCCAGACATCCTTTGTATTGTAGAATGGCATCGTCCGTAATCTGGAAATACTTTTACAAAGTAATTTAGCAATGAAATACAATCCTTCATTTGTTTTAAAATTGGTTTGCCACTTCTATGGGATAATAAAACAGGAAGGAAATTATGGTAACAGTAGTAAATAAAAAGTTAACGACAATTCATATTATACAATAAAAATAAAAAGTATCTGATCCACTGGCTATGTCTTCGCAATAAACCTTTATCTGTTTGTAGCCACTGAAAACGAACAGAGTAACACGAAAAAGAGTTCTTCAACCTTAGTTTGTACCATTTAGCATTGACTATTCTAATCCCCAAACAGTGGTATGATCCCCAATCAAAATATGATATTTGAGCAGTTAAAGAAATTAGACTCAATAAGAGAAAACTGGTGACTTTTTGTAGTATTCAACCACTTATCACTTCTGGAGAAAAGCAGCGAACGTTGATAGACTCAGTTTCCTATTAGTTGCGTATTTAATTTAATTTCAACATATCTTGAAACTGAGATACTCAAAATTTTTCAATCTTTATTGGACGCCTACTATTATAGGAAATAATAGGAATCGGTTATTTTGAGCGGTTTTAACAGTCAGGTTAAAATGATGAGGGGAGAAAAAAAGACGATATAATGCAAAACTTATTTTTTCAGCTATAACCGCCTTCCCCTTTAGTAGCCCAGTCTAAAAAGGGAAAACAATCGTGGAATCGCGAGTTGTTTGCACAGTGGTAGAAGGGATTGTCATGAACAACATAGGGCTACTAAAATTGCCACCGGTGGGGTGTGAGAGTGGTGTTGAGAGGAGGTGATGGGTATGTTTAAAGGTCACTTTTTTATGTTTTTCTTGAGTAACTCGAAAACTGTGACATCTACCGAAAATGTTTGTTGTTGTGGTCTTCAGTCCAGAGACTCGTTTGATGCAGCTCTCCATGCTACTCTATCCTGTGCAAGCCTCTTCCTACCTGAATAACTACTGCAATCTACATCCTTCTGAATCTGCTTACCGTACTTATCTCTTGGTCTAACTCTACAATCCTAACCTCCACGTTTCCCTCCGGTACTAAATTGGTGATCCCTTGATGCCTCAGAATGTGTCCTACCAACCGATCCCTCCTTCTAGTCAAGTTGTGCCACAAATTTCTCTTCACCCCAATTCTATTCAGTACCTCCTCATTAGTTACGTGATCTACCCATCTAATCTTCAGAATTCTTCTGTAGCTCCACACTTCGAAAGTTTCTCTTCTCTTCTTGTGTAAACTGTTTATCGCCCACGTTTCACTTCCATACATGGCTACACTCCATACAAATACTGTCAGAAACGTCTTCCTGACACTTAAATCTACACTCGATGTTAACAAATTTCTCTTCTTCAGAAGCACTTTCCTTGATATAACCAGTCTACATTTTATATCCTCTCTACTTCGACCATCATCAGTTATTTTACTCCCTAAATAGCAAAACTCATTTACTACTTTAAGTGTCTCATTCCCTAATCTAATACCCAGAGCATGACTTGATTTAATTCGACAAAATTCCATTATCCTCGTTTTGCTTTTGTTGATGTTCATCTTATATCCTCCTTTCAATGCGGTGTCCATTCCGTTCAACTGCTTTCCAGGTCCTTTGCTGTCTCTGACAGAATTACAATGTCGTTGGTAAACCTCTATGTGTTTATTCCTTCTCCATGGATTTTAATTCCTACTCCAATTTATTTCTTTTGTTTCCTTTACTGCTTGCTCAATATACAAATTGAATAACATCGGAGACAGGCTACAACCCTGTCTCACTCCCTTCTCACTTGCTAGCTCAAATCCGACATAAGAACAGAGTGGCAAAAGAGTGGAAGATCACCAGAAATCAGGCCAACAAGGGGGCTGCTCATTCGTCTACAGAGAGAACTGAAGGTAGCGCTCAATGAGCATAGAAACCAGCAATGGCAAAACCGCCTCACAGCTCTCAAAGTAGACGATCATACACTATTGCAAGCAACCAAACAATTCACAGGATGCCGCCACTGCACGGCGACCGGAGACTGGTCTACAGCCATGCTGGGAAGGCCAACGCCCTCGCCGACTCCTTCGAGAAGCAGTTTCAAGCGGCGGAACCCCAGGGTGAAGAGCATGAAGAGGTAGTCAGTCGTCAACTGGCTGTCTTCCTCAATGCTGAGGAGGACCCAGAGGACGAACCCATACTTTTTGCCCCCGAGGACGTGGCAAGAGTAATCAGGTCCCTCCCTACAAAAAAGGCGCCAGGACACGATAGTGTCACAAACCAGTTAGTCAAAAAACTCCCACCCACAGCGATCACACACCTCGCGAACGTCCTCAACGAGATTACTCGTTCCTGCGAGTTCCCAGCTTGCTGGAAACATGCGGAAGTGGTCGCGATACACAAACCAGGGAAAGACCATCTATTGCCGCAGCACTACAGGCCGATTAGCCTCTTGCCAACTCTCAGCAAGATCTATGAGCGCCTCCTGCTAAGACCCATACAAGAACATATTACCAGAGAGCAAATTCTGCCGGATTTCCAATTCGGGTTCCGGCAGAACCACTCTGCCCCACAACAGGTCATGAGAATGGTTGAAGCAGCCACAGAGGGCTTCAACCACAGAGGCTACTGCGGGATAGTGCTACTAGACGTAGCCAAAGACTTTGATTCAGTATGGCATAGGGGGCTACTCTACAAGTTGTACACACAAGGGTTTCCCGAGAACATAGTTCAGCTGATCAAAAGCTATTTCACGAATAGTACTTTCTCCGTCAAAGTAGAAACTGCCACCTCCACCAAAAGGCGTATTCGTGCTGGGGTGCCACAGGGATCGGTCCTGGGGCCCGTTTTGTACAGTTTGTACTCTGCAGACACTCGAACGGCCCCCCTTGTGCACATTGCGCAGTACGCGGACGACACAGCCTTCTACACGAGAAATGTGAACAAGGGCCTGGTCATTCGTAGGCTACAAAGGGTTTTAGACGACACAGAAACCTGGGCCCGTCGCTGGCGCATCACCATCAACTCTGAAAAGACGCAGGCAATGTTGATTACCTGCAGGCTCAGAAGGCGCGAACCTCCTCAACGTCCCCCCCTCCACCTTCACGTAAATGGAGCCCAACTCCCCTGGCGCAGAACCGCCAAGTACCTTGGCATAACCTTGGACTCTCGTCTTACGTGGAAACCCCACATAGGCAAGGTCCACAGGAAGGTCTGCGCCAGAATGTCCATCCTATACCCTATCCTGAACACAACCAGCTCCCTTCCCTACCCAGTAGCAGTAAATGTGTACCAGGCCCTGATCCGGCCAGTAATGGAGTATGCATGCCCTGTCTGGGGATACGCGGCAAAGCAGCACCTGGACAAACTCCAGAGGCTGCAGAACCGCGCCCTCAGGAGGGCACTGCATTTACCTCTTGGATTCCCCACAGACGATCTGCACGCCGCAGCCGAAATCCCACTCCTGAGACAGCGTTTCCAAGATCTGGCAAGGGCCTTCTATGAGGGTTCTTCCAGATCGGGAAACGCCCTTATCCACTCCCTAGGTCGGTATGACATGTCCCGCGACAAGCACAAGCGCCCTATGACGATCTTCGACGATTAAGTCGAAGAGAAAATCCCAATACCAAATCCCAAATCCTGCTCCTTGCCCATGTAACACCACATATCTCGCCAACCCCAGGCAAAGACCAGACACATACAGAACAGCCATCACATATCACAGACACCAAAAATGTACAGAAAAATCATACACAGACGTACACGGGGGAGTAAAAGCCGAAAGGCTACAAACTCCCCCTCACACTTCCCCAAAGAGGGGAAAGGGAAAGATGAGAGTAGCAACCCTGTCTCATTCCCTTCTCAACCGCTACTTCCCTTTCATGCCCATCGACTCTTTATAACTGCTATCTGGTTTCTGTACAAATTGTAAATAGCCTTTCGCTCCCTGTATTTTACCCCTGCCTCCTTTAGAATTTTGACGAGAGTATTGCAGTCAGCATTATCAAAAGCTTTCTCTAAGTCTACAAATGCTAGAAACGTAGATTTGTCTTTCCTTAATTTGTTTTCTAAGGTAAGTCGTAGGGTCTGTATTGCCTCGTGTGTTCCAACATTTCTGTGGAATACAAACTGAACTTCCCCGAGGTCGGCTTCTACCAGTTCAATTCTTCTGTAAAGAAGAATTCGAAAATGTTTACCAGCACAAAATAAAACTACATTAAATTTCGTACAAAAAAGGTCTGATTCAGTTTTTTCTCTAGGACTAAGTTTCCGCATTGCAAGTGAAAGATCAGTCGCAGATTATTAAAAATAGTATTTTGATGGTATAAAATTACGGTTTGCTGTTAAATTAAGTGGATTAAGAGCTAATATTAAATATTTGTACCATGTCTCAGTGCAGTAGAATCGAATAAAGGCTAAATAGCGTTCTGGGAGTGTAAAGGTGTAAGAGGGTAGAGGTGGAGCGGAGGAGAGCAAGGTACAGTGCAGGATTGTACTTATGCGCTCCCTTCCTTCATAGGTCCGCAAACTGGGGAGGGAGCACGTGGTTCCCCACTCTGTCTACCCCACTATGTTACAAGTAACAACTTGCTTTTCAGCTTGCAGACAGAACGTACATCCCCACCATATTCTGTACAGTTCTCTTATGTGAGCAGACAAACTAACTTCGGTCAGCTTGTGTTTTTACAGCGGAGCTCTTTTCAGTTTATTAAATGAGTATTTATTTGGAATTGTTAAGTGAGATTTTATACAAAAAAAAAGTACAACATCTGGAGCTGTCAACTGTCTACTGCACTGAGAAGCCTGTCCCAAGTTAACATGCTGTCAATACGTATTTGTCAGTGTCGGTTTCGTTGTTCCCATTACCACTGGCTGGAATATTTTTCACACCATAAGGAATATGAAATGCATATCCCCAACCTCAGCTCTCCCAACATTTGAAGAATCCACGAGGCTTAAATTGTCTCCCCGAGGACCAGAAGTTGGTCATATAGGTGATCTGGAGCTTCAGATATTTCAGCATAAGTCAAGCAGTTCATTACAGCAGATTACTGCCGATTATTCGTATGAGTTTGAAACGCATCCCAGTTGGTTTTTGAGCATTTTAATACATTCTAATGTGATTTCTGAACGAACTGTAATTTGGTTTTTGAATGCTTGCATAGTGTACGTGATGTCTCTGCCAGAGAAATCCCGCTCGCAATTAGAAATAAAAAACTTGCCCACAGACAAAAATTGACGAGGCCGTAGAGCTGAGCCGAATAAACCCGAACGGGCAAATGCCAGTCGCTGTTTTGGTTGTATGTTTGATTAGGTGTGTGATAATCGTTGTTATAATTATTAGCGAAATTCATAGATTCAGTCTACTAGAGTGGAAATAAACGGCTATCAGGAATAACAGGTAAGTAAGATCACATATTATCTTTTCGGTGTATCCAAGAAAATGCAATTTTGACAGAAAATCTTTTCCAGATTGCTGCCATACCAGTTGTATATTCCCCAGTTAGCAGCCGCTATTCCAAATGGAATATGCTATCTTGCCCACCATATCAATGTTAATTTAGCAATTTTATTTGCAGCAGTATCCTTTTTCTCCAATTAAAAGTCGTTTATTTATTGGTTTTGTCATCTCTTTTTTTGTTTCAGTATCTGTTTGTGCTGGTGCTGTTACTGCTTGCAGAATGTTCTGTGGGAGTGTTGGTAACAGTGTGCCCTCGATACCTGGGGGTTGGACTGTCTGCTGAGGATCTTATGGATAACCTACAACGCTATTATGCCACTCCAGGAGCAGACCAGTTTACAGCAGCCATTGATCTGGCACAGGCGCAGGTATACGTAACTCCAGTTGTTGTGCTCCTGTGTTTTATTCAGTCACTGTAACTATGCAAGGGTCATCCAGCCCTGTCTCTTTACAATTAACATTCTGGCTTTTGGTGTGGAAGAATGAAATTCTTATGTTGCATGCAAAAAAATATAATATAGAAAACAAAATGAAGTTAGTCAAGAAAACTTATAAAAATAGAGTCAAAATTGTTGGCCAGAAGATAATATGTGTAATTCTGTCAATATACGAGGGTAAGTCAATTATTATCCACAAAGTAGCCTCCTCAAAAGCAAAATGTATGCATCTCTCTCAATGACAGTTACCAAGCTGAAAACAAGGTTTTGATGTGAAATTGCTGCAAAGTGTCTGAAACTATTTAAAAGTGCCATGCAGTATCTCAGCTTTAACTTCTTTGAATGCATACATCTGAATAGCCGTCATCTTATGGACTTTTTTTTCCCAAAACTAATGCTTCTGTTGCTCCACTTAATGGCTTGGAATTTAATGTAAATTCATTTTATTTGCTTTTTATATATGAAGATGGTATCTGTTCATTCGGACATGTCTGAAAGAACAGATGGGCACGGGCACTATGAGCACAGTGTGGGACAATAAGTTACGAATGTGGTTCTCACAGAAAGTATGCCAGAGATAAGTCCCTGCAGTCGCACTATCCTCTGTGTCCTCGATGGCTCAGATGAATAGTGTGTCTGCCATGTAAGCAGGAGATCCCGGGTTTTAGTCCCAGTCGGGGCACACATTTTCATCTGTCCCCGTTGACTTATATCAATGCCTGTATGCAGCTAAGGGTATTAATTTCGTTGTGCCACCCTGTATAAAGATTACCGCAGAACTTACACAGTTTGCATAATATGTGGTACTCACTGGTGGTACACTGATGCTTTTCTGATTGGATCCTACTGTGGAGACCTTTACAATATTTGAACACTGGGTATTAAATCTATTCAGCAGAACTGAGGAGGGTGCTTCATGGTATACAGTCACTGTAAAGAAACTTCTAAAGAAACAGAGATTACTGCATAATTATGAGTAAAACAAAGTGTAGGGCTGCAGAAAGAGACATTGAGCATCAAGAGAGCAATGTCTGATGCCTCCATTGACCAACATAGCAAATATTGCCAAATGATATTTCACAAGTCCCAAAGAAATTTTGGTCATATGTGAAGGCTGTTGGTGGCAACAAAGTTAGTGTCCAGTCCCTAGCGAATGAGATAGGAAATGAAATTGAGGGTAGCAAAGCAAAAGCTGAAATGATTAACTCCATCTTCAAATGTTCCTTTACAAAGGAAAACAGAGGAGAATTGCCCCAATTTAATCCTTGTAACACTGAAAAGATGAATGAAATATGTGTTAGTGTTAGTGGTGTTGAGAAACAGCTAAAATCATTAAAACCGAACAAACCTCCAGGGCACAACGGAATGTCTGCCAGATTGTATTCTGAATTTGTGACTGAGTTAACCCCTCTTCTAACTATTGTCTATAATAGATCCCTTGAACAAAAAACCATACCCAGTTGTTGGAAAAAACCACGCGTTGCACCCGCCTACAAGAATGGTAATAGAAGTGATCCACAAAACTACCATCCAATATCCTTTATATCAATTTGTTGCAGACTCTTAGAACATGTTTTGAACTCAAACATAATGAGGAATCTTGAACAGAATAACCTCTTGCAAATCAACCAACATAAGATTCCGAAAACATCAGTCATGTGGAACCCAACTTGTGCTTTTCTCACATGACATACTGAATGCTTTGGATCAATTCAGTCAAGTAGATGCAGTATTCCTTGATTTCTGAAAAGCATTTGATTCATTACCACACCTACACTTATTGTTAAAAGTATGATCATATGGGGTATCAATTGAAATCTGTGACTGGATTGAGGACTTTTCGGTACGGAGAATGCAGCTTGTTATCTCGGGTGGAGAGTCGTTGTCAGATGTAGAATTAACTTCAGGTGTGCCCCAGGGAAATATGTTGGGACACTTGCTGTGTATGTTTTATATCAGTAAATAAATAAATAAATAAATTGTTTATTTGTCCATTATAACTTAACAGTTGTGGACTTTTAGAACTAAAGGTGAATCATACACAATAACATTAAAAATCCTTGATGGAGTATGAACATTTATCAGTTTACAGTTGCTTTAATTTTGCCTTAAGTATGTTTTCTTTTAACAATTTTATATTATTTGGCAATCTGTTATAAAAATTTCTTCCAGCAGAAAATGGACTATGATCTGTTGCTCTTTTATTGCTAAATTTTATGTGGTAATCCTCTCTTTTTCTTGCATTACAGTTATGGATTTCACTATTGATTACAGTATGCTCCATATTTTCTTTTACAGACAATATAGTTCTGAGAACATAGTGCCTTAATTCTAATATTTGTTTTTCTTATTTCCTTGTTTACACACGAGTTGTTGATCAGATCGTACCGATGAGGGACAGTAGCAACAGTTGTGTTTTTCTGCTTATTTTCTTCAAGGAAATTCTTCAGAGCTTCAATGCAGACACCAGTTTCATTGCTTCCCTGGCAGATTAAAACTGTGTGCCGGGAAGTTTCATATCAGTGCACACTCCGCTGCAGAGTGAAAATCTCATTCTGGAAACATCCCCCAGGCTGTGGCTAAGCCATGTCTCTGCAATATCCTTTCTTTCAGGAGTGCTAGTTCTGCAAGGTTCGCAGGAGAGCTTCTGTAAAGTTTGGAAGGTAGAAGACGAGGTACTGGCAGAAGTAAAGCTGTGAGGACGGGGCGTGAGTGGTGCTTGGGTAGCTCAGTTGGTAGAGCATTTGCCCACGAAAGGCAAAGGTCACGAGTTCGAGTTTCGGCCCAGCACACAGTTTTAATCTGCCAGGAAGTTTCGATAGTTTGAGTTGTTTAGGATTCCAGCTAGATTTCTTCTATGGTTATCTGTGAGTAAAATCACATTGCACTTTGGTGTGTGTTTCATTGAAGAATGACAGAGTTCATTGAAGGAGTCAATAACTGCATTGCCATGATTATATTTGCACTGTGAACTGCACCCATTTTCCTTACTAACAGTCTTTTTTTTGTTAGTTTTTGGAAGTTCATTACACTTCATTAGGATTGTTTTCAGGGGTTCACTACACTTTTTTATTGAGAATCTGGTGTTGTATCTTACTTTCATACTTTTCAGTCTGTTTCTTCCAACATCACATGTACGATGTTTGTTATTGGGTTCTGCATATTTACTGCAATCACTATGACCACTTAATGAGAGTACACTATAGCTGTTTTTATCAACAAACTTTTGTTCATTTGCTATGATTGATACCTTTTTTGCTTTCACAGCACTTACTTGTTTCCAGTCTTGCAATTTAGGCCTACGTATTTGAAAATCAGAAACTTGTGCTGTCTGTAGCTTTCACAGCACAGAATTTTCAGTACCGTAGCTAGGCAGTAAATTCATTTAGCTTCACAATTTCCCCATTACAATCACTACAAAATCGCGTATTCACCACCTCACTCTAAATTTTGTTCACTTTATCGACACATACAACTTCAAATGGTGCCATCTTGGCCAAAGACAATATGACCTCACAGACAATATTGATTAATAAATTCTTTTGTAGAGTCTTGCCTTTGTTCTCATTCTGTTATAATCTGTTTCTACGTAACTTGACCGATAAGTTGATAATGCTATCTTTAATGTTTTATGCATACAGGCCTGAAGATGACGCAATGAAGTGTTGAAACTGGTAGTGACAAAATAAAATAAAATCATAAGGATGGCTGTAGGTGTTCTTATTTTTTGTCACAAATATTAACAGTAATCTCAGACATTTTGCAGATGATGCAGTTATCTATAATGAAGTACTGTCTGAAAGAAGCAGCATAAATATTCAGTCAGATCTTGACAAGATTTCAAAATGGTGCAAAGATTGGCAACTTTCTTTAAATGTTCAGAAATATTGGCCAACTCCTACAAATACTTGGGTGTAACACTGTGTAGTGATATGAAATGGAATGATCACATAGGCTCAATTGTGTGTAAAGCAGGTGGCAGATTTCGGTTTATTGGTGGAATACTAGGAAAGTGCAATCAGTCTACAAAGGAGGTTGCTTAAAAATCACTTGTGCGACTCATCCTAGAAAAATCACTTGTGCGACTCATCCTAGAGTGTTGCTCAAGTGTGTGAGACCTGTACCAAATAGGACTAACAGAGAATATTGAATGTATGCAGAGAACAGCAGCACAAATGGTCACAGATTTGTTTGATCCATGGCATCGTGTCACAGAGATACTGAAGAAACTGAACTGGCAGAATCTTGCAGATAGATGTAAACTATCCTGAGAAAGTATATTAACCAAGTTTCAAGAACTGACTTTAATTAATGAGTCTAGGAATATATTATTACTCCCTACGTGTTGCTCACACAGGGATTGTGAGGCCAGGCAAGTTTCTCTTACTTTAACCTAGTCCCCAAAATCAGTCTTGTTTCAGTCCACATAAGTTGTGCTGCTCCATACAAAATTCTTTAATATGACATACGACATTTTTATTGTTTGGAGACAGTCATAATTACTGCATGCACAGAGGCATTCAAACAGTCATTCTTCCCACACTCAAAACGTGAATGGTATGGAAGAAACCCTAATAACTAGTACAATGGGCTGTACCATCTGTCGTGCAGCTCATGGTAGTTTGCATTGTACAGCTGTAGATGTAAACTGTGCTTGTCCTTCTTCCGGGCTTAGCGCACATCTAAAGACTATTTTGGTTACATTTCAAACAGTGACAGTAATGTGTTGTACCATTTCAGTCTTGTAATTTCATCTCTGTGACTTGTAATTCTGTACTTGCTGTGTATTTGCAGTTCTTTCTTGTTTTCAATAAATGTCTGTCTATAACAGAACAACTATTGTGCATTTGTGCCTCATGAGATGAGGGTAATTTTGATGAAAAGCCAATGGTATAGTTACAAAGTGCTTCATGTGGAGTATTGACCCTATACACATGAATGTTTATTGCCTTTTTTATGATAACAAACATCAAACTCTTTTGTGGATGAATAAGACAGTCTTCAGAGAAGAGTGTTAAAGTACAATCAGTCTCCCTAATAATGGAATACATTTGAATAAGTTTATGACTTACTAATGCAGCTGAAAAGAATTTAAGGCCAGGCAAGTTTCTCTTACTTTAACTTAGTCCCCAAAATCAGTCTTGTTTCAGTCCACGTAAGTTGTGCTGCTCCATACAAAATTCTTTAATATGACATACAACATTTTTATTGTTTGGAGACAATCATAATTATTTTGTTTATTAGAATAATTTTTTCCCAAACAAAAACAAATTTAGGCTTTCAGATTACCAGTTTTAATCATCTCAAGCAGTTGTCCATAGTAATGTGACAGGATGGCATATTACTTTTCTTGTTCAACCATCAAACACAGTCCCAGATTGTAAGCCACCCCCTCCTTGGCACTACATATGATGGCAGATAACATTCTCCAGGCATTCACCAAACCCAAACCTTTGCATTGGATTAGCACAGGTGATTCATTACTCACTGCCAGTGATCCACTGTCCTGTGACATCACTCTTTACATCAAATCAAGCATCACTTAGCACTGACTAGAGAATGTGTGGCTTATGAGGAGCCCCTTGACCATTGTTCCCCATTCACTATGGACAGCCTACGGCAAGAAAAAAGGAATAAAAGTGAGATAGTGTTAATACTTTCATCCTTCTTTACCTCTGCATTACTGCAGATGACGTATCACTGAGCACATTTGTACTGTGCATGTAGTACACGTGAGGTGCCTAGTTGTTTCCACTGCCCTGTGTGGAATACATAAGTTCTTGTACACTTCACTAACCTCCTGTCTTCATGATGATGATGTCCCCAGCACAGAAAATGGCACGCAGGTCATGGATTCTTTTTCTTGAGGCTGAAATTAACTTTGCGAGGAACTGCTGTAATGAATAAACTATAACTCATTTGGGATGCCACTCGTGTTTTTATTGATATAGACATCAGAAACTGTTCTTGATCACAACGTATTGAACATATCTTTCCACAGTCATTATATCTGGCTAAAATAACATGAAATACATCCTGCCACAGACAATATGTCTGTCTACTGGAACCGTCAGAACTGGAGAATAAAATTACATGAATCAAATACTACAATTACAGACAACATGTTTGTACCTAGCGACGGTCGGAACTGTAGTAAATAAAATTGCGTGAAACAAATACTGCTATAACAGACAACATGTCTGTCTACTGGAACGGTCAGAACTGGAGAGCCGGACTGCCTGAGACACTTCGCGCGCCAAGCCAGCAAGGCCTAACTCGAACGCCACCAAAGTGCATCGGCAGTAATATCATCAGTCCTTTGTTTTAGTAATACTTTGATTTTAATAATTTTGAAATGACTGATTGATAGCTGGCTGTTGAGAGATGTTTATTTAAAAAAATGAGGTAATTTGGATGACAGGTTTAATTAATAATAGCAACTAAAGTTTAATGTTTTGCCGCCTTACCGCCGAACACAGCAGCCAATCACAGAGCAGCAGCATCATGCAGGCGGTCTTTAAACGGGTATGGTACCGAATCTAACATCTGTCACCAGTACCTCATCCCACATTGCGACATCTCTATGCTTCTTGCATCTCCACTGCCCTGGGAATAGCTTCCTGGAGCCTAATATGATGGCTGAATAAGCCAGAAATATTACAAGCCTCATGCATTTTTGTTTTACGTTCACCCTCTACTATGCTGAGTGGTTCCTGGCTGTCAGTAAATGAGGTGTCTCTGGTTTAGCTGTGGTTGTTTCTTCATGTTTCCATTTCACTGTCACATCAACAACAGTCAACTTGGGCAGCCTTAGAATTGTTATATGCCAGTGAGGGATTTTTTTTTCCTCTGGTGATATCCAATGATTAATCTATTTTTAAAGTCACTGAACTACCCTGACTGACTCATTCTGTTGTTACTGCTTCTTTACTGACAACACAATACTGGTGGCTTTACCTCTCATGACATCTGCTGATCAATTCTGATTTACATAGGGGTGTCCATATGCTTTTGATCAGATAGTGTACTACTGCTGATAGACGCGCAAAAGTAAAAGTTACAACTTCCTACCTTTCAGAACTAATAGTTCCTTCCTCAGGGAGGAGAGAGGGACAGGTTGGTAGAGGCTGTAGAGGAAGGGCAAGTAACTCAGACCCCATGATGAAATACACACATCAAAAAAAGTTTTGCATGGACCCGGTTCCCAGAACTCCTGAAGATAGACATTGACTGTGGATATCGTATCACAGACACAGTCCCTTTGACTGTTCAGAGATGTCACTAAACCCACCCAAAGATGTAAACAACCATGCATGAGCAGTGCCTATTAGACATATGGGGTCCAATAGCCCATCAGTTCCAGTCATTCCACCAGGGAGGAGGTACACGGCTCTTGTTGTTTGTAGTTCAACAATGCCTAGACTTTCAGTACTGTGGTTTGGTCACGTCTGCATTGTTACTTTGTGCCAGGAATGCCTCTCAACAAGGGAGGTGTCCAGGTGTCTCGATGTGAACCAAAGCGATGTTGTTCGGACATGGAGGAGATACAGAGAGACAGGAACTGTCAGTGACATGCCTTGCTCAAGCCGCCCAAGGGCTACTACTGCAGTGGATGACTGCTACCTGTGGATTATGACTCAGAGGAACCCTGACAGCAATGCCACCATGTTGAATAACTCTTTTTGTGCAGCCACAGGATGTCATGTTACAACTCAAACTGCACAAATGCTGCATGATGAGCAACTTCACTCTCTGCCTCCATGGCGAGATCCATCTCTGCAACCATGACACCATGCAGTGCAGTTCAGATGGGCCCAACAACATGCTGAATGGACTGCTCAGGATTGGCATCACGTTCTCTTCACTGATGAGTGTCTCATATGCTTTCGACCAGACAGTCGTTGGATACATGTTTGGAAGCAACCCGGTCAGGCTGAACACCTTAGACACACTGTCCATTGAGTGCAGCAAGGTGGAGGTTCCCTGCTGTTTTGGTGTGGCATTATGTGGGGCCAACGTGTGCCGCTGGTGGTCATGGAAGGCACCTTAACAGCTGTACGATATGTGAATGTCATCCTCCAACTGATAATGCAACCATGTCGGCAGCCAATTGGCGAGGTAGTCTTCATGGATGACAATTTTTGACCCATTGTGCACCTCTTGTGAATGACTTCTTTCAGGACAATGACATTGCCTGACTAGAGTGGCCAGTATGTTCTCCAGACAAGAATCCTGTTGAATATGCCTGGGATGGATTGAAAAGGGCTGTTTACATATAACATGATGCACCAACCACTCTGAGGGATCCACGCCGAATCGCTGTTGAGGAGTGGGACAATCTGGACCAACAGTGCCTTGATGAACTTGTGGATAGTATGCCACGACGAATACACACGTGTACAGTGATCTGGACTACCACCACTGAAGGTCTCACTGTATGGTGGTACAACATGCAATATGTGGTTTTCATGAGTGATAAAAAGGGTGCAAATGATGTTTATGTTGATCTCTATTCCAATTTTCTGTACAGGTTCTAGAACTCTCAGAACTGGGGTTATGCAAAACTTTTTTTGATATGTGTAGATCCACCTGTGTCAAGTACAAGAGAAGACAAAGATGACTTAATTTGGCCCCTCTCTTTGGATATGTATTTCTATAGATTTCATGATAATACTGTTCCAGTGGTCATTGGTTTGGCATAACAAATTTGTATTCTCAATTTTGTATTCTCAGAGTCAAAAGTGTGTGATTCTTCCTGCACTCCATATGTGAATGGAATGGGAAAAAGCCCTGATAATTGATTCAGTGGGACTGAGGCTCTGCTTTGCACTTTACAGTGGTTTGCAGAGTACAGATGTAAATACAGATGTAAAACTGTCAAATAGCTACCACTGATGCTCAGACATTATGGGCCATGATGTGATTCTTCAATTTCTCCAAGCATATTTTATGGCGAAATTAATCTCAGGTGAACAGCCTGGTATGAGTGTGCATAGGACATAATATTTCGGCAATCGACCACGTTTCCATCATCAGGTGTGCGGGAGCATGGACGCTGTACCTGGACCGCGCACAGGGCATGGACCTCACCGTCTCATAGGAAGCGCCTGAGGGAGGAGCGGGAGGGGGATTGTCCTATAGATACATTGTGCCGGCCCACCGCCGGTCAGTACATCAGTGCACCTGATGATGGCAACATGGTCGATTGCTGAAATATTGTGTCCTATGCACACTCATACCAGGCTGTTCACCCGAGATTTATTTCATCATTATGGGCCATGGTTCTATCTTGTTGAAAATAAGGAATATGAAGTCTGGGAAAGTTCTTAAGTTTTTCTGCTACAGAACGCTCAGAGTATCATTCCATTCCCTTTATCGCCCTCAAAGAAGTAAGACCCTAAGACTCCATCATACATCACACTGACATGGCACACTGTAAACTGTAACATTTACACTGAGTAATGTTCATTCTTGCAGTGAGCAACAGTTTTCAGATTATCGGTCTTAGATTCTGTTTGTTTACATAGCTATTGATACGGGAATGGGCCTAATCCTGCATGAAAACACTGACAACAAAATGACATATCATGATGGATTGCAGACCTAAATGAATGTTGGAATTCTTGTTAAGTAACAATCAGAGTGTCAACATTCTTGTAAAATGTCTTCATGTGAACAGCATGTTTGAACCAAATCACTCCTCCATGATCAGTAAATGGCAAGGAGTTCCACTTACAGATGCCACACTCATTTTTCTACGAACTTCTCAGGGCTGCCACTACTCCTCTCAAAATTTCCAGTTTCCCTGTGCCGTCCTGTATTATGACCACAAATAGATGGGCAGCTTGTAAGACTTATCATGAAAATGATTAACTTCACACAGTAATACAGGCATTTGTAGAATAAGTAATTTTTGACCTTGCTATGTCCCTAGAAGATTGTGCTACAGAATTGGGTTGAGTGAAATGAAAATTATGCTAACAATAATGTCTACAGATCAACAAATTACAGATTTCTAAGTGCACAGCATGCAGAACTGAATGTTTTTATTAACTTATTCATATGCTGGTGATGCAAACTTGGTTTATTATCCATCTGATGCCCACTAACTTCTCTCATGGAATGTCATCAGTGTTAGCCCATTGATCTCTACTTACAATAACTGTTAGACATTTTTATTTGTGAATGTAGACTTTCCAATCATATATTATTGACAAAAAGCTCTCTGTTTTCAAGCCAAATGTTAGCATTAAGACACCACAAAGTTTTGATGAGTGCCATACTCATTGTCTTCTGGTGTAGCATCAAGATTTGTTGTTGTCTCAATATTTATATCAGTGATGCACCCCCTGCACCCACCTGGCTATGTGTAGCTGGATTCTATGTGGCTAATGTGTATGGAGGGTAGGGAGGGGGGGGGGGGAGGGAGGGTTGGGTAAGTGCAAGGTGGGGAAGGTAGACAAGTTGGAGGCTGTGATCAAAATCTCTGCATGGGCATTCTGGTTGTATCTTGTGTGCTGGACAGTGCTGAGCAAACACTTATTGTATTGGAGCTAACTTGAGATTCCATGCCAAACTTAGTTGATAACCCTAATCCCTTTGGATCTGATTTTTGTGAATCCATATTTCTATGGATTTCTTAACAGCACTGCACAAATAGCCAGTTGTTGGCATAGCAACTTAGTTCTCAGAGTCAAACGTTTGATGTTTGTTTATGCTATGCTCTACCACTGCTAATTTTTCTGTGTGTCTCAGCTGGAAACACTTGATGTGTTCCTCACAGTGTTTTGAGATACAGTGCTATGTGTGTCCAGTTTGCCACATTCACATGGGATGCTATATACCCCTGGGAGATCAGTTTTGGTGATTCTTTAGCAGAACCAAGAAATTTTTTCATCTTAGGCAGTGCTCAGAATATGGTTTCGATGTTGCGTTTTCCAAGGAACCTTACAATTTTGGCTGAGAGCATAAAGGAGGAAAGACCATCTCTGGTTCCAGACCAGTGCATCTTCCTGGTTTACTACAACTTTTTGAGACGCTTCTTTAATTTGAATTTCACTGGACCCATTTTTGTGGAATATTTTCCTCTGATGTTGTAGCTCAGCTGGGAGGCTTTCTTTGTTGCAGAGGATGTGTGTACTAACCAGGGTGGTTAGCACTGTCTGCCTTTGTTCTGGGTGATGGCAGTTCAGTGCATGCAGGTACAAGTCCTTCCTGCAGACAAAGCTAATTCAATGGTGACAGTATGAGTTCTTCAGAATACTGAATTATGTTAATGTTGCCAGAAAATACAGACACACACCTTACTAATTATGGGAAGTTTATTCCCACAAAAGAAACCTCGAGGTATGATTAATGAATAACTGCTTTTAATACACATACAATGGTAAGTGTTCAGTACTCAGTTACATACACATACAATGAAAATAGTTCAGCACTTGGTGCTTACTCACCATTGTCTTGACATTAACACAATCTTTAATTACTTCTGTAGTATCCCTACATGATACCCTTGACAATATTGAAATAAGCTTTCACCATTGCAAATAACATAGTCCTTGCTCTGATGAATATACTGCCCAGATGCCTCATTCAGTCTTGATTCTGTCTATTTAAAGTTTCTCTTTTTGGCAGCATCTTGCAATTTCACAGTTTCTCATCAGTTACTAAAAAATGATGAATTGAATAATAATACTAAAGACAGAATGTTACTGAGTTAGCCACAATGAGTTTTTGTGACTATGTATTTCATGTACTAAATGATTTGTGAGCTTGTGTATTGCAAATACACAAGGCCATAACTTTTGATATTGTAATTTTGTGTGCAATAAATTTTCTCCAGCTTCTAGTACAGCTGCCATTTATAATCTGTTCAACAAAAGTTTAAATTTCGAATATTTCCCTCAAAATCAGAAACATGGAATGTCCAACAACATCACTGTGTTCAGGAAATTTTGTGTTACTACATTATCAAAACAGAATTTGAAAATATGATGGAGGTATCTTGAAACTGGATCTAAATTTGCACATATAAAAATGTATGTATGTACGTGTGTTCCACATCTCCTCCTAAGCTACTGGACCATTTTCAACCAAACTTGATATACATGTCACTTCCTCTCTGGAAAGAATCACTTTTGTAGTAAGAACAACCTACCTTGTCAAAGTGGTGGGGGTGGGAGTGAGAAAGAAGTATACCCATGATGTGCAAATATCCAGAATTTATTCATCCAATATTTGAGAATGAGAGCACTTAGTATCTTGCAATAAACTATAAACAGAATTTCACACGTCTAAAAATCTTTTGTCCCTTACAACCCACAGAATGATGAAAGGAAGAAAATTTATCACTTACTACATTTTCATTGTCCATGCAATAAAATGGCCACATGGAGCATGGCATTTTAATTATTATTTCTTTACTACTAACTGTATTCATGACACATTTTCAGAAAATACTCATATATACCACTGAATGTACCAGCAAAGAAGTATGAAAAAGTGCCGCATCATGCATGGCAATTTAATATATTACTTCTTCACTAGGGAGGAGGAGATTAAGGAACACCTGGATGCTTGGGAAGAAACTATGAGAAGTAGGGGATGAAACTTAATGTAAACAAATGAGAGAGCCTGATACTAATTAGAAAGAAAAATAGATCAACTAGCAGAATAAGGATTGGAGATGAACATCTGAAGAAGATGGGAAATATCAAGTATTAGGGGAGTGTGACAGAGGAAATTGGAACAAATGAGAAAGAGATCAGTGAACATGGCAGCCAGACAGAAGAATTCCTGTGAAGCATTAGGAGCCTGATTTGTAACAGTGATGTCCCACAAACAGCAACTTACTACAGCCCATTATTGACCTATGCATCTGAAACTTGGGTATTGAAGAAAAAATGTGTAAGCAGATTACAGGTATGTGAAACAAAGTTCCTCAGAAGTATTATATATAGAAGCAACAAGTAGAGATAGGATGCAGAATGAGAAGGTAAGGGAAATAGTGAAATAGGAACTCTTGCAGAACAGGATTGAAACATCAAGGCTAAGATGATACAGGCACTTAAAGAGAATGGAAAACAAGAGGATTCACTAAATGGAGATGCAAAGGAAACAAGCAAGAGGAAGACCAAGAGATAGTTGGGGAAAGGTGTAGAGGAGTGTGCTAGAAAAAGATAAAAAAGAAAGCCTGGGACTAGACTAGAGTGACGCAGAAAGCTGGTGGGAGAACAGGACTAGATGGAGAGGCTTGTGTTCCAAGCAGACTCAGTGTGGGGCTGGAAACTGTTCAAGATAATGATGATGACTTCTTCACTACTAACTCTATTCACAACACATTTTGGATGCACCTGCAAAATTATATCATTGTAAGACACATAGTTCCATATGATGTCATAAACACCTGAGCTGCATGAAAACGAAACTGTGGGATGAAATTTACTAGACATCTAGGTGTACGTGTGAAACATATTAAATATATGTGATGTGTGTGTACGGGTGCAAAGGCAACATGGAAAGAGAATGGAGGATGGAAGAGATGGAGGACAGAGAGGGGCAATGTGGAGGGGAACAGACAGAGAGAGAGAGAGGGTATAGGAGGAGATAGAGGGCTTGAGGAGGAGACAAAGGGGCAGGAGGAAATGGACTTACTTGGGGGAGGAGGAAGTGGCCATAGAGAGTGGAGATAATCAGATGGACCAAGGGAGAGGTAGGAGGAGATGAACAGAGAAAGAGGTTGGAGGATGCAGACAGAAAGTGGCAGAAGGAGGAGGTAGACCAATAGAACTGGAATAAATACATACCAGGGCAAATTCAAGTACTTAGATAATTAATTAATAACTTTTGAATCATTAAGATAGATTAATTACTTTATATGAGTCAGGAACAATGGGTCTACAAAACTGACTAGGTTGTTGGTTCTTAAGTTTCAATTTTGACACATGTATTTGCTACTCACCATAAACAGGATACAACAAAAAGACTGCTACAAATTTTAGCTTTTGCTGAAAGACCTTCTTCTGAAGTAGAAAACACACACAATTACACAATCCTTGTAATGACCTAGTTGCAAGACGTGCCCCACACAGCCTCTCATCACCACCTACTCCAGTCCACTTCCTATCCCATCGAAGGCAGGGCTATGTAAGAAAGCAGTCAGGTGAGCAAATGTCTAAGCTGCAACCAGTGTGCTGCTTTCTACATGGGCATGATGACTAACAAGCTGTCTGTCTGCTTGAATGGCCACTGACAAATTGTGGCCAAGAGACAGCTGGACCATTCAGTTGCTGAACATGCTACCCAATACAATGTGCTTCACTTCAATGACTGCTTCACAGCCTGTGCAGCCTGGGAGCTTTGTACCAACACCAGCTTTTCAGAACTATGCAGGCTGGAACTCTTCCTACAATATATCCTATATTCCCATAAGCCCCCAGGCCTGAACCTTCACAAGTCCCTGTCCTCCATTTACCAATCCCCTTCCCTGCTCCCACTCCAGCACAACATAGCATTTCATTCCACCAACACACCCAGTAGTCCTTTTACACTTTTCTACTTCTTTCCTCCCTCCCCCCCCCCCCCCCAACCTCCAACTGCAGCCCTACCTCATCCCAACCAAGTCCCAGCAGCTCCCAGCCTACCCTGCTGTTTCCAATCCGTCTCCACCTCATGCCTCCTCCATAGCCCCCCCTCCCACTCCACTGGCTTACTGCTCCCATCAGGCTCAGTTACAACTAAGTCCGTACCCAACAGTCAAAAATACTGGTTATGTGTGAGTGAATTGTGCTTGTGTGAATATATGTACGTTTTCTACTTCAGAAGAAGGCATTTCGGCTGAAAGCTAAAATGTATAGCAGTCTTATCATTGTGCCTGTCTGAAACTCGATGTGTCCTCTATATAGTGAGTAGAAACCTGTCCTTTTCATAATATTGTTGGTATTCCATCCTGGAGTTTCCACTGTTTGATTTTTCATTATAATGTTGTTGTTGTGGTCTTCAGTTCTGAGACTGGTTTGATGCAGCTCTCCATGCTACTCTATCCTGTGCAAGCTTTTTCATCTCCCAGTACCTACTGCAACCTACATCCTTCTGAATCTGCTTAGTGTATTCATCTCTTGGTCTCCCTCTACGATTTTTACCCTCCACGCTGCCCTCCAATACTAAATTGGTGATCCCTTGATGCCTCAGAACATGTCCTACCAACCGATCCCTTCTACTGGTCAAGTTGTGCCACAAACTTCTCTTCTCCCCAATCCTATTCAATACTTCCTCATTAGTTATGTGATCTACCCATCTAATCTTCAGCATTCTTCTGTAGCACCACATTTCGAAAGCTTCTATTCTCTTCTTGTCCAAACTATTTATCGTCCATGTTTCACTTCCATACATGGCTACACTCCATACGAATACTTTCAGAAATGACTTCCTGACACTTAAATCAATACTGGATGTTAACAAATTTCTCTTCTTCAGAAACGCTTTCCTTGCCATTGCCAGCCTACATTTTATATCCTCTCTACTTCGACCATCATCAGTTATTTTGCTCCCCAAATAGCAAAACTCCTTTACTACTTTAAGTGCCTCATTTCCTAATCTAATTCCCTCAGCATCACCCGACTTAATTCGACTACATTCCATTATCCTTGTTTTGCTTTTGTTGATGTTCATCTTATATCCTCCTTTCAAGACACTGTCCATTCCATTCAACTGCTCTTCCAAGTCCTTTGCTGTCTCTGACAGAATTACAATGTCATCGGCGAACCTCAAAGTTTTTATTTCTTCTCCATGAATTTTAATACCTACTCCGAATTTTTCTTTTGTTTCCTTTACTGCTTGCTCAATATACAGATTGAACAACATCGGGGAGAGGCTACAACCCTGTCTTACTCCCTTCCCAACCACTGCTTCCCTTTCATGTCCCTCGACTCTTATAACTGCCATCTGGTTTCTGTACAAATTGTAAATAGCCTTTCGCTCCCTGTATTTTACCCCCTGCCACCTTTAGAATTTGAAAGAGAGTATTCCAGTCAACATTGTCAAAAGCTTTCTCTAAGTCTACAAATGCTAGAAACGTAGGTTTGCCTTTCCTTAATCTTTCTTCTAAGATAAGTCGTAAGGTCAGTATTGCCTCACGTGTTCCAGTGTTTCTACGGAATCCAAACTGATCTTCCCCGAGGTTGGCTTCTACTAGTTTTTCCATTCGTCTGTAAAGAATTCGTGTTAGTATTTTGCAGCTGTGACTTATTAAGCTGATAGTTCGGTAATTTTCACATCTGTCAACACCTGCTTTCTTTGGGATTGGAATTATTATATTCTTCTTGAAGTCTGAGGGTATTTCGCCTGTTTCATACATCTTGCTCACCAGATGGTAGAGTTTTGTCAGGACTGGCTCTCCCACGGCCGTCAGTAGTTCCAATGGAATATTGTCTACTCCGGGAGCCTTGTTTCGACTCAGGTCTTTCAGTGCTCTGTCAAACTCTTCACGCAGTATCATATCTCCCATTTCATCTTCATCTACATCCTCTTCCATTTCCATAATATTTTCCTCAAGTACATCGCCCTTGTATAGACCCTCTATATACTCCTTCCACCTTTCTGCTTTCCCTTCTTTGCTTAGAACTGGGTTTCCATCTGAGCTCTTGATATTCATACAAGTCGTTCTCTTATCTCCAAAGGTCTCTTTAATTTTCCTGTAGGCGGTATCTATCTTACCCCTAGTGAGATAGGCCTCTACATCCTTACATTTGTCCTCTAGCCATCCCTGCTTAGCCATTTTGCACTTCCTGTCGATCTCATTTTTGAGACGTTTGTATTCCTTTTTGCCTGTTTCACTTACTGCATTTTTATATTTTCTCCTTTCATCAATTAAATTCAATATTTCTTCTGTTACCCAAGGATTTCTACTAGCCCTCGTCTTTTTACCTACTTGATCCTCTGCTGCCTTCACTACTTCATCCCTCAAAGCTACCCATTCTTCTTCTACTGTATTTATTTCCCCCATTCCTGTCAGTTGCTCCCTTATGCTCTCCCTGAATCTCTGTACAACCTCTGGTTCTTTTAGTTTATCCAGGTCCCATCTCCTTAAATTCTCACCTTTTTGCAGTTTCTTCAGTTTTAATCTACAGGTCATAACCAATAGATTGTGGTCAGAGTCCACATCTGCCCCTGGAAATGTCTTACAATTTAAAACCTGGTTCCTAAATCTCTGTCTTACCATTATATAATCTATCTGATACCTTTTAGTATCGCCAGGGTTCTTCCATGTATACAACCTTCTTTCATGATTCTTAAACCAAGTGTTAGTTATGATTATGTTGTGCTCTGTGCAAAATTCGACCAGGCGGCTTCCTCTTTCATTTCTGTCCCCCAATCCATATTCACCTACTATGTTTCCTTCTCTCCCTTTTCCTACACTCGAATTCCAGTCACCCATGACTATTAAATTTTCGTCCTCCCTTCACAATCTGAATAATTTCTTTTATTTCATCATACATTTCTTCAATTTCTTCGTCATCTGCAGAGCTAGTTGGCATATAAACTTGTACTACTGTAGTAGGCGTGGGCTTCATATCTATCTTGGCCACAATAATGCGTTCACTATGCTGTTTGTAGTAGCTTACCCGCATTCCTATTTTCCTATTCATTATTAAACCTACTCCTGCATTACCCCTATTTGATTTTGTGTTTATAACCCTGTAGTCACCTGACCAGAAGTCTTGTTCCTCCTGCCACCGAACTTCACTAATTCCCACTATGTCTAACTTCAACCTATCCATTTCCCTTTTTAAATTTTCTAACCTACCTGCCCGATTAAGGGATCTGACATTCCACGCTCCGATCCGTAGAACGCCAGTTTTCTTTCTCCTGATAATGAATTTACAATATCATCACATCCTGGTATCATGTTAACTAATTAACCCTAAGTAAAAACCAATTACATTAAAACATTCAGGATTGAATAAATTACAACTGTAATAATAAGAATATGAAATCATTGAAAAGGTTGACAATTATCTAAGCATTTATGGTGCAATTATGCTTCTATATTTATGATAAAGGGATAAAGAGGGATGTCTATAGCATGTTAATGGTTGGATTAAACATGCTGCATTTCAGGTGCTAATTCATACTAATGATTACAAGCACAAAATTATCTCTCTAATACAGGACTTGGTCTACAAGAAGTATCCAATCATTACAGTAATTAGGAAAATCATTTCTATGTTAAGGAGCTCGGGTTCATTATAGGAAGTGAAGAAGCAATTGTATCCCAGACCACCAACAATACCACAAGTGTATGGACTTCTGAAAATCTGCAAGGAAGGGGCACCTCTTCAGCCAATACTTGACACCATTAATGTACATAATCATGGACCAGCCAAATACACTCCTGGAAATTGAAATAAGAACACCGTGAATTCATTGTCCCAGGAAGGGGAAACTTTATTGACACATTCCTGGGGTCAGATACATCACATGATCACACTGACAGAACCACAAGCACATAGACACAGGCAACAGAGCATGCACAATGTCGGCACTAGTACAGTGTATATCCACCTTTCTCAGAAATGCAGGCTGCTATTCTCCCATGGAGACGATCGTAGAGATGCTGGATGTAGTCCTGTGGAACGGCTTGCCATGCCATTTCCACCTGGCGCCTCAGTTGGACCAGCGTTCGTGCTGGACGTGCAGACCGCATGAGACGACGCTTCATCCAGTCCCAAACATGCTCAATGGGGGACAGATCCGGAGATCTTGCTGGCCAGGGTAGTTGACTTACACCTTCTAGAGCACATTGGGTGGCACGGGATACATGCGGACGTGCATTGTCCTGTTGGAACAGCAAGTTCCCTTGCCGGTCTAGGAATGGTAGAACGATGGGTTCGATGACGGTTTGGATGTACCGTGCACTATTCAGTGTCCCCTCGACGATCACCAGAGGTGTACGGCCAGTGTAGGAGATCGCTCCCCACACCATGATTGCCGGGTGTTGGCCCTGTGTGCCTCGGTCGTATGCAGTCCTGATTGTGGCGCTCACCTGCACGGCGCCAAACACGCATACGACCATCATTGGCACCAAGGCAGAAGCGACTCTCATCGCTGAAGACGACACGTCTCCATTCGTCCCCTCCATTCACGCCTGTCGCGACACCACTGGAGCCGGGCTGCACGATGTTGGGGCGTGAGCGGGAAGACCGGCCTAACGGTGTGCGGGACCGTAGCCCAGCTTCATGGAGACGGTTGCGAATGGTCCTCGCCGATACCCCAGGAGCAACAGTGTCCCTAATTTGCTGGGAAGTGGCGGTGCGGTCCCCTACGGCACTGCGTAGGATCCTACGGTCTTGGCGTGCATCCGTGCATCGCTGCGGTCCGGTCCCCAGGTCGACGGGCACGTGCACCTTCCGCCGACCACTGGCGACAACATCGATGTACTGTGGAGACCTCACGCCCCACGTGTTGAGCAATTCGGCGGTACGTCCACCCCGGCCCTCCCGCATGCCCACTATACGCCCTCGCTCAAAGTCCGTCAACTGCACATACGGTTCACGTCCACGCTGTCGCGACATGCTACCAGTGTTAAAGACTGCGATGGAGCTCCGTATGCCACGGCAAACTGGCTGACACTGATGGCGGCGGTGCACAAATGCTGCGCAGCTAGCGCCATTCGACGGCCAACACCGCGGTTCCTGGTGTGTCCGCTGTGCCGTGCGTGTGATCATTGCTTGTACAGCCCCTCTCGCAGTGTCCGGAGCAAGTATGGTGGGTCTGAGACACCGGTGTCAATGTGTTCTTTTTTCCATTTCCAGGAGTATATATAGCTAAATTTCTAAAACCTCTTGTGGGACACAGTACTCATTGTGTAAAGAATTTGGCCAATTTTGTGAAAGTTCTTTAGGGCACACCATTCCAGAGGGTTGGCCTGCTTATGAGATTTGATGTTACATCACTCTTCATGAAAGTACCTCTTCAAGACTCTTGGATCAACATTTTGAGCTTCAAATGGATAAACTTTCAAAGCATCACTGACTGTCTCCTACTTCAAGTGGAATGGGGAGTTTTTGGGACAAATTGATGAGTTTACAAATCTCCACATGGAATGCTTTGAGGAGATGGTACTTCATACTGCCTGTAAATAAACCCGAGCACTTATTCCACTATGTCGATGAACTCTTTAAGCTGTGATAACATGGCAGACAAATATTTAATGAGTTTTGCGACCATCTTAATAGCATCCATCCAAATGTTGCATCCACTGTGGAAGTAGAGGAGAAAGGATGTCTGGCTTTCTTGAATACCCCTAAAAAAGAAGAAGTCAGATGGTGCACTAGCCTTCAGTGTCTAGGAAGAAGACCCACACAGACATGTACCTATAGTGCCAACCATGCTAATACCTAGTGCACACATCATCTGTAAAAAAGAAAACCTCCCAGCAAAGCTACAACACATGATGGAAGTGTTCTGTAAAAATAGGTACAGTGGAGCATAGATTAGAAGGGTGTCCAACAAAAAGATAATGTGCTGCAAACTCAGAAGAGAGGAAGGAAACAAGAGGATCATTCCCTTCTTATTTGGGACTGCTCTCAGCCAAAATTGTGAGGCTGCTTAGAAAATACATCAAAACTGTCCAGCCACTGCCTAAGATTACAGAGTTCCTTGACTCTGCAAGAGACCCACAAAAACTGAGCATACCAAGCATGTATAACATTTCATGTGAATTTGGTCACGAATGCATTGGGCAAATGCAGTGCTGTATCTCAAAATGTACAACTGGGAGACAGAGAGAAATCAGCAGCAGCAGAGCATAATGAAACAAAAATCTCACTTCTGACTTTGAGAACACGAAGTTGCTATGCCAAGGAACCAGCTTCAGGACAGGAATGTTAAGGAATACATAGAAACATGAATGTACAAGAGCCTGGTCAACAGGAATGAAGGTTATCAACTTAGTTCAGCATGGAATCCCATGTTACTGATAATATGATAAATGTTCCCAGCACTGCCCAGAACACAACATACATCTGGAGTGCCCATGCAGAGATTCAAGCATGGCCTTTGACCCATCCTTCACCCATACAACTGCACCTCCACTGCCCCTCCACACTCGCCACCCAAACATGACTAGCCTCACGCAGCCGGGTGGTGGGGCACACTTATAGTATAAATATTGTGGCATCCACAAATCTTGACAACTTTGCAAGAAGATTATGAATATGACTCTTGTTGAAATGTCATGACATCTTAATATTGTCACCCAGCTAGAAACCAAACAGCTTATCACCCCAAAATGTTTAAGAATACAGGAATGAGGAAGACCCATCTATTATTAGAAATTGGTTGCTTATCTCCACTTTCATAAATGGGTTTTTACTAACACATAATTCAGTCTTTCAGGAAAGACATCTTGACTTATCAACTGGTTACAAAGATACCTCATGTAGAATGCTGCCAGGACAGCAAAAGATCTTAGTGTATTGACTGAGATATAAGAATTAATGCTTTCAGTGACCTAATAATTTTTTGAGCTGTCTTAAACAGCTGATTTGCCAAAACTGGTGTCTAGCTGTAAAGTATGCAATATCTGTCTGAGTAAGTCTAATGGCCCTGCTTTTGAATGTCTAATTTTTTGTCCCCATGTTTTCAACTATTGTTAGTTAGAGTAAACTGAATTTAGTGAACAATAATTTGAATTTAACTTCAGTTGTCTCATTGCTGCTGTCATCAGGGAATTGAATATCATTTTCTTTACTTACTTTATTCATTTAATGCTTATTATAGCTTCAGATTGCCTTTACTTTGTTCCGGGAATTTGGGATGTTTTGGGTAAATTGCATGGTTTTGCCATTTTGATGACACAGTCAAGAGATTTGCAATACTACTTGCAATGTAGCTTCATAACTTGATTAGAGCTAGTCCTCTGAATTAAATAAAGTTCTCTCATCCATGCACAAAATACTATGATCCTGTATGTTAGCTGCCATTTCTCTCAGTTTCCATTATAACTGTCATCTACCTGTTGTGAAGGGGAACTACATTCACAGTGTTGTACAAATATTTGTAAGAAAGAATACCGTCCTTCAGTTACTATAGGCCATGGTTAACTTCTTCTCATTGTTCATTCAGTATATTCCCTCTCAACAGTTTAACTACATTTATGATTTGGCTGAAACTGTACTTTTTCTTCCTTAGCAAAACCTGGTTGATAGAGACAATTGATTGCTGCCATTTGACCATCATTGTCAGGTAAACCATTTGTTACATGGCCCACATCTATGTAATGAAATGTAATTAGATTAAGAAATTGCCAACCATTATTGTGCCATATCAAACACTCACAGGGAACATTACTAAGGGGAACAAACCAAAGCTTGACATCAGTAACTGAAATGATTACTGACGTCTCCACAAACAGTGATTTCCCCCTTTATTTCTGTTGGGTCTTATTAATATTCTCTCTGAATGATTAATGAAATTTAAAACATTTCTTGTTAGAGGCTTGTATATTTTCAGAACCACTATCTTGTATGTTTCCATATGCACTAAAGTACAAAGAGCACTTCAGTACCCATTTGTATTGGTGCCCTGGGATTGGGAGTAAACAGTAATAAATGTCAGAAACAAAGCAGAATTTGATAAGTGTAAAAGTTAATCTGACACATAGTCTGACAATCTGTGTGCAGTGGGAACATGAAAAGCAAAGTGATTCCACTCATTATTGAAACCCAGGCAACAGGTTCAGGGTAGGAAAGGATCAAACATCAACATGACCTTTGTCACCTTCTTTAGTGGCTGCCTGAGAAGTTTCTTGGCAATCCGGCTGGGGTACATGCTTTGTCAAACCCAAATTGGCCCAGCTAAACCCCGCTGCCAGGCACTGCTGCTCAGCCCTCCTCCTTCTGTCACATACCATTCACAACACACCCGTTGCTATAGTGAGCCCCCACCTCAACCAGGAAAACCAAAGATAAGTCACAAGGGAGGTGACTATCAATACCGGTGCCAAAGGTAGTTAGGCCAGCAAACCGAGCCGCCATGGCTCAACCTCCACCTCCTAAACCTAAAGACGTCCCCCCCACCCCTTTTTTCTGTTTTCTCTGAGGGAGGTTCTAGGGCAGTACTTAATTCACAAGTTTCACCTGACTCAAATGGACCCTGAAGGTCTTACCAGTAGTCAACTCCATGGCCCTAAGATTGAACAGGTTGAAGAGTTTAACCATGACACACGGGCCCCCAAAATGCGGGAGACTCTCATCCTTCCCCGCCCGGCCTACAAAATTCTTAATGAAATCTTTATTGCCAACCCTGCCCTGGAAAGTCTTCTACCCTGATTACATTGACAGGCTTGCCACTGGTGAGCCAATCCGATGTTCCTCTTGGCATGCTCCCAGTTCTTCCTAAGTACACCAGGAGTAATCAAGGTTGGCAACAGATTGTTCGTATTCCATAAATTAGAAAGGGGCAAGTTAAGGGGGTTGGAGAACATAAAGGTGGCAGGGACTGATCCCGTGGCCTCATGCTTGGCAGAATTAAATGCAAGTTTAAGCCAGGGGAGGGAAGTGTACCACTTATTAGGAGCCCTAGCATGGTAAATGCTCAAGGCTGCCTTGAGATTTCTGTTTACCCTTTCAACGAAGGATGCCTGTGGATAACATGGGGTAGTGGTGACATGCTTGATTGCCTGATTAAAGCAAAAACCTTTAAATTGCTTAGAAGTGAAAGCTGGGGCATTGTCACTCACCAAGGACTCTCAGAGGACTGAGCCAAGATCTAATGTTAACCAATTGCTAGATTGTAATGGATGCAGTAACTCTGCAGGTAGGGAAGAGCCAAATGAACTGGGAAAAGTCATCCACAATGACAAGTGTGTACCTATTGCCTCTCGTAGTCTGAGGCAGAGGGCCTATAAAATCTATGAAAATTTTGTCCAGAGGATGCTGCTCCTGTTCGGATTGCAAAAAACCACGAGGTGAACCAGAATTTGGTTTGCCCCTCCTGCGCATCTCACATTGCTTGACCAAGCATCGTATGTCTCAATACAAGGATGGCCAGATAAAGTTAGCCTGCACCTTGGTGAGGGTTTTATATAGTCCAAGGTGAGAGTCGTGGAAGTAGCAAAATAGTGAGGGAACTAATTCAGCCAGTAGGCATATCTTGAATTCTGGGAGTTCTCCTACTTCCTTGCAAAAATGCCCTCCCTCAGGAAGTACTTGGGCAGAGACTCCCCCACTACCAACTTCCTTCTGATAGGACCCCATATTGGATCGGCATCCTGCTTATCCTTCAAATTGAAGAATAGCTGGGGTGCCTCTGCCAAAATAGTATTTACGACGTTCTGGAGTTCCTGGTGTTGGGCTCCTAATTCACTATCTTCTCAAATAAATGTGTGGCTAAGGGCACCAGCTACCTGGTTGAATCCCCAAATGTATTTTACTTGGAAGCAGATAGCCGATATCTGAACAGCCCAGTGCACAATTCTACCAGTCTTGTGTGGCCTGGCCAAAACCCAGCTAAGGGCTTGATTATCCATTTCCAAAACAAATTGCTTATGTTCCAGGTAAAAGCTGAACTTTTCCAGGGCAAGCAACACCGCTAATGTCTCACATTCATAGACAGAGTAGTTGAGTTCCAGACCTGACAGCTTCCTCGGGGGCATAAGATAATGGACATCTTTCCCTGTTACATTCTTGAAGCAGGACCTTGGCAATCCCGGCATGGGAAGCATCAGTTTGTAGAACAAAGGCTTTTGCAAAATTTGGAACAGCCAAAATGAGAGGGCTGGTAATCGCAGTCTTAACTGCTTCAAATGCCCCTTACTGACTCTCTCCACACGTAAATTCAACCCGCATCTTACGCAAAGCATTAAAGGGAGGGGGGTGGGGTGGGGTGGGGGTGGGGGGGGGGGTGGGGGGGTGGAGGGGTGGCCAGCTGTGCAAAGTTGAGGGAAATACTTCCAGAAATAATTTACTATTTTGACATACCTAGTGATTTCCCTCTTATTCTTGGGTTTTTAATATTTATTTCTCTCCTGATCAATCCTTATTTCCATCAAGAGAAACCAAGTGTCCCAAGATTGATATTTGTGGTGTGCACAAGGCTCCTTTGGAAGACTTACACCATCAAATCTGCCACCCAAAATTTAGATAAAAGGTGGGAGAGGTGTTCAGTAAATGAACAACTATAAAACTACAATGTCATCCAAATAATTATACACAAACACACAAACTTCAAATCTCCCAAAACCACTTCTTGTAAATGAGATAAAACAGCAGTGCCAGTAGCTAACCCAAGGGGGATCTCGGTTATACTCAAAGAGATTCCAGTTGGTGCAAAAGGCTGTCATGGGCTTGGATTGTTCTGCCTAGGGAATCTGATAGTAGCCCTGACTGAGATTCAGAATTGTAAAATACGTTGCACACAAAAACCAAATGAAGCAGTTATGAACATCAGGTAATGGGATTGATTCCATAATACCTTTCTTATTGAGAAGCTGATAGCCAATGATGGTTCAAAAATCCTGCCCCTTATCCTTGGCAAAAAGAGAAATATGGAAGAAGTGTAGGGGAAGTAGACAGCGTGATCACCCCATCCTGTAACATGCCTTCATCCTTTTCCGTCAAGATCCTCATCTTAGGAGGCAACAGTCTGTAAGGAGAGACTGACAGACCAGTACATTGTTGACTAAGTGGATTGTGTACCGTATTTACTCGAATCTAAGCCTCACTTTTTTTCTGGATTTTATAATCCAAAAAAACCACCTGCAGCTTAGAATCGAGTGCAAAGTAAGCGGAAGTTCTGAAAAATGTTGGTAGGTGCTACCACAACTAACTTCTGCCATTGAATATATGTAGCACTACACAGGCATTCTTTGCAGGCACAAAGATAAATTTTGGTGCCAAAACCACTGTGTCAGTAAATAAATTTAAAAAAAAGGTGGAAGACGAGCTTTTTTTCCTCCGTCCCAAGTTTCGACCACTGCATTTTCATACATTATCCATCAAAGTAAATACAAATTCCGTATTGTTCATCTTTGAATGTTGCAGCGTTTCAATGTACTACAAAAATCTGACTGGCAAGACTGTGAGGTATGTTTGTCAATATAGCCAACTCTACGTTCTGAATTTTTTTTTTCCTACCTGTGAGAAGAGATGGTTGCTAATAGGAACTTTTATGAATTGTGAATCACATGCAGTATTCTCTTCACCATAAGAATAATATGAATATAAACATTTTACCACGTATTCTTTCGTGTTTGCTGCTATCTCATTTAAATTCTGTCTGCCTAATAAACTACGAAGCTAGAGTGAGACAACAGCAATCATGTCATGTTTAAATTCGTATTATTCTTATGCTGAATAGTGATACAGTCAGAAATGAAGTACGGCAACTGACTAGGTTTTTAAATCTAAGATGACTCTCATTTCTGTGCAGAATGTAATGTACTAAAGAGGCGTCTGCAAAGATTTTCAAACAGAGAAAAATTTTCGCTAAACTCTCCTTCAGAACATCTTCTATCATACGCAGTCTATTATTTGGTTCTTGTTGATCATTATCAAAGAAAGCAGCAGTGTAAGTAACAACAAATAGCAGTCTCTTGCCATTGTTTCACTAATGAGACGATTCCTCTCTCTCTCTCTCTCTCTTTCTCTCTCTCTTTTTTTTTTTCTTTTGGTAAACGGCGGTAGCACACACAAAAGCAAGCCATGCTGCGAGCGGTGACAGGCCATAAACACTCATTATCAGAATGTGACAAACAATGCATGACACAGTACAGCAATGCATCTTCAGCTTAGAGTGACGTAAACACCTATAACAAAGAGGACGGCACCTATCAGATCAAAGAAAAATAAGCAATCAATTCAAATCAGATGAAGCACGTGAAAAAGGAAGGGTACCCGTATAAATACGGATGGAGCTCCTGACACACAGCAATGGCTACCTGGTAAAGCTTCACTGCTAAGCTTACGTCTCGAACCAAACTACTGTAGCTGTATCGTCATTCATTTGACCGAAATTGTGTCTCATATTACAATGGACCAACTTTGTTTCGATTTGGGGGTGCGGCCTAAAACTTTTCTCTCCCCTTGAATTTTGAGTCTCAAATTTCAGGTGCGGCTCAGGTTTGGGAATTTTTTTTTTTCCTTGATTTCGAGTCTCATTTTTTAGGTGCGGCTTAGATTCGAGTGCAGCTTAGATTCGAGTAAATACGGTATTCGACCATATTGGTAACACCCAATTTATTGGACAACATCTCAGAATATTGTCCCAACAGCTCAACTACCTGCCTTGCCTGATCAAGCGGTAGGTGACTCAACTCAAACCCAGTGCCGTCACTACTGACTAAATTAACCCACGAAGGGTGATGGCAAGAACAAAGGGAAATCTTTTGAGCTGGTGAAAATTTAAAGAAAATAGCACCACTCACACAGTCAGAGACCAGACCAGAGCGCTGTATGAAATCACAACCCAATAGTAAACGTAATTTAAGATTCTTTACCAAAACCAGATCAACCAGCCAAGAAAAATTCCCAACAGACAAGCTGCCAGCTGCCCCGCACCTTACCCACTGGAGGTAACTCCCCCCCCCCCCCCCCCCCCATCGGCTGCATGACATCTCTGAGTGACAGGACACGGGGAAGAGAATTTACACAAATGGTGGAAACCCAAATACTCCCAAGGCCAGGCACCTGGGCACTTGCAACTCCACCTTTTATGGCACCATCTGGTAGATTTAGGATGTCTCTTAACAGGATGCTCACGCACTAAATGATCTGGCGCTCCACAACGATAACACCGTGTGTAATCAGAAACCTGATTTACTGCTTGTGCACTTGGGTTTCATTACTAAAGGGCAACATCCGCATTCCACCCTCCCTCTCACATTGTTCATCTAAAAACGAAACTGCCTCTATAGAGTTAATCAGGTCTCAAAACTGATCAAAAGTACTAGGCCAGTGGGAAAAGTTCAAGCAAGAGTGATCCTGAGGAGCTGACACTGCCATATGCATACATTCAAAGTACTGACTTAACATTTCTGAGTCCCTTGCACCCTCCAATAAAACTCATGCTCCAGCTCAATGTGCTTATATACAGGTAATTTACTATTTAGAATCTGCATCCTTAATTGCTGTAAGGTTCCCTGTTGCTGCAAGACTTCAGAGACTACAATACTCAAAAAACTCCTTATTAACAGATATAACAAGGACAAAATCACAGAGTGAGGCATGCATAATGCATCAGCATGAGCCTGAAAATGTACCAACAACCAAAGGACTTGCTGGACGTGAAGTAAGCTCTTGACTGCCAATTCTGAAATCTCACTAAGAAAACCCAAGATAGTGTTTGGTAGTTTACCAAAACGACCCAAGAAACTACTGATTCCTTGAGCTTCAGTTTCTCTACCAGTGACTGGCTGACCATTCAGTGAAAGTTCCTGCTCAAGACCTGAACTGCCCCCCTCTAAGCTCGAGGACACTACCCAGAATTGTAGCTCACTGAGTCTATCAGCTAACTGCTGCTGGAGCTGTCTATTGGAATCTTTAAGATCTATAAATCCAAGATTGGCTAGATGGTTCCCCAGGTGAGCTAAATGTGCCTGCAGCTGACATATTTGTTTTGAGGTGGGCTGACTCGCCTCAAGAAATGAAATATTACAGCACATTCCCTCCAATGCAGCGGAAATATTGGAGAGAAGGTCACCTAACTCACCAAAGGTGTCTGCGGAGGGTAAAAGGGGGCAACCAACCGCTGCATGCGGCTGGGTCGCTAACTTGGGTATGCTTCCATCTACAGGAAGTCCACAAATTCACAGTTCAGAGAGAAGATGTTCGCGTTTACGGTGGGAAATCCCAGGACATGCTCTGGAGCTCATAGCAGAGGAGAACCCCCTGAAAACAAATAAAAGTTAAGTGCACTGGTACGAGTACCGTATTCTGAACTACGTAAGGTGAAAATGACAATCGAGCCAGGAGTGAAAATACGAAAAATCCCCCCCCCCCCCCCCCCAACCTCCTTTAAGCTAGCAGATCATTCAGTTACCAATTGAAACCCAGGCAACAGGTTCAGGGTAGGAAAGGATCAAACATCAACACGTGGAAGGGAGACCCATCAGATAGTTTGTCGTTTGCATCAAATTAACATTTGTTTAAGAAAAACATACTGATCAGTTAAATTCCAGATTAATAACAAACTGAAAACCATCTGAATTATAGCGACCTGTAAAGTGACAAACTACTGAAATTTACCAATATAAGCAAAATAAAACAATTTTCAATTAACACAAAGCATCTGAATTTATAACAGTAAGAATGAAATTTGAATCTTAATTTACAAAAGTTCATGAGCTAACTCCACCAAACTCCACAGCCTAAAACCCTGGCAGCAGTCACTCAACCTAGGTATAGCTCCAAGGAACAAGGCAACTGCTCACATTTTGCTAGGTATGGCAGACGACGTGGCAAAGCACTCCCACAGCAATAACTTAGACCTCGGGCTTTGGGCAGGATGACACCAAGGTAGTGACCCAGAAGTCATGGCTACAGTCACCCAGGTAGACTTGTGTGTTTTGCAGTCAACTGTGAACATGAATCACATGTGAGGCAGCAAACTGTAACAGAATATACACTCACAAATGATGAGACTCGCTTTAATGAGATAAATACAACTCGTATCCACACACACACACACACACACACACACACACACACACACACACACACATATGCCTTTACAAGGCTTTTAATAAGATCAGGGCAAACTCACTAAGATTGACAAAGATAATTAGAATGGATTTGGTCGTATACAATAAATACATGCGCCTCTGTCTAGGTAAGATGATAAGCGAGTACATATAACTGACAAGGTGCAGGTACAAACAGAGCAGTTGCAGTTAAACCCTTAAGCAAGGCAGAAAATTACACTCAGTAGTATCCCTACATAATTCAATTATGACTAAAACCCATCAACGTAGGTTAGAGTGAATACACTTTACTAAATTCCAATTAGATTTCAAATTCATACGCTGTACCTGATACAGTACCATGATATTGCCACCGGGTACAGTGCCACTCTTTGGTGTTACCACTTCAATTCATAACATCGTACCCCAATTGGGTGCACACAAGCTGTTTACCAATTAACAGAAACAGGTGGCTTCAAAGAAGATGCACTAACAACAATTGGCCACTCTCAAGCCAAGGCACACTGTGGAACAAACAAATACATATTATTCACTGAACACAACACAATAATATTGCACCAATTTTCCTTTAAACAATAATGTCCATAGGCAGTATGTTATGGTGCAGCCTCTACACCATGAATTATCCTTTTAACTCCTCTTCAAATAACAGAAGGAGGCCCCTATTACCAGAGCTCCAAAGCACGACCTTCATCATCTTCTTTAGTGGCTGCCCAACGTTCAACAAGTCGCTCGGCGATCCAGCTGGGCACATGCATTGTCAAATACAAATCGACCCACCCAAAACTTGCCACCAGGCACTGCTTCTCCAGTCTCCTTCCACCATGTGCCTCCACCTCAACCAGGAAAACCATAGATAAGTCACAAGGGAGGTGACGATCGACTATTGATATCAGTGCCAGAGGTAGTCAGGCCAGCAAACCGAGCTGGCATGGCTCAATTACCATTCATGTTAAAGTGTGGAAATTACTTCGATCTTGATTAGACTCTTACAAGCACTCCTGGCTAAATGTTAGTGTGTGAGATTTACAATTACCTTACTGACAGATCTGAAATTCTTTAGGAGAAGGATGTTGATCTGTGCAGGAGTTTATAGTCTGTAATTATTTTTCATCACTGGATCCATAGAAAGCTTTCTATATGAATGACCATTTCCAGAGAATAAGTACATGAAATTGATAGGTCTGTATTGCTGTCATCAGTGGTTTCCCTTGATCTATTGCTGGTAAATGTATTTGTTCCCTGGTCTTTGCATTTGACAGACTAACTTATCCCAGCCAATATGACAGAAAGCAAGAGCTTTCAGTGTAATAAACAACACAGCAATCAGTTAGTCCATTTGCGAAAGAGAAACTTTTTCAGTTTTTGTATCTTTGTTGGGATATTTGCATTGACTTTCCATTTCTTTCAGAGCCTCATATGTAGCATAGTTTCTTGAACTATAATTTTGACAAATTTAAAATGGGAACCTAGTTCAGTGAACTATAGGACATAATTGGTTAACATTCATGTAGCATTGCAATCTAATCCCATCTTCCCCCAATTATCAATGGGATAAATTGTTTCAACATTTCGTTGTTGGTTACTTGTATATGACTAATGTTAGAATTTTACTGTAGCAACACACCAACAGCTTACAAATGCTACAGTCTTCTGTCCTTTTTTCAACTTAGATAAATTGTGTTGTTAATTCAGGATAGCCATTGTTTTTTTTTTTACATGCAGTTATTCAGAGAGCTTCTGTGCCCATATGGCATCTCATCATGGCTGTGTAGCTTACAGACATATGCTAATGATGTAAAATATTAGTAACAATAATAATAGTAATAACAATATGTGATTTAATTCTGTAGTAACTGTGTATCAGGGATAATGCAAAAGTATTCTCCATGCTAATTATTTTGTTTCTGTTTTGTTGAAAATGATTTTTCCTTTGAAACAGCTACATTGTTATTACTATTAAGGACTATTTGCATTTTTTTCCTTACATTCACAATAATTTGCAATTGTTACCTCTTTAGCTCAAATGCTGTGGAATGACACAACCATCAGATTATGAAATGTCATGGTGGAAACTGAGAGATATTGGTCAGAATGAGCTTATAGTTCCCCTGTCTTGTTGTATACTGAAAAACAAAGATGATCCTGGGGCATTTCTTGATCCTATACCACAGAACAACTCGCTCTGCCAGTCAGTAGATGAGACCATCAACAATAAAGCACGACATACTGAGGTAAGACAAATACTATCAATTTTTAAGTGCACTGAAAAGTGTCAATACCACTAAGTTTTAGGAGCATACATATATTTTAATGCAGTTTGTGTCAGTATATTTTCTTCTTACTAAAATAAAGTAGACTATTTTGGCATTGTGTATTCAGCTGGCACAACATAGTAGCTGTACAGGTGTGTGTGTGTGTGTGTGTGTGTGTGTGTGTGTGTGTGTGTGTGTGTGTGTGTTTCTAACCTATTTACACTATGCCAAGATCCAGAACTTTCCACACAATATTTAAAAGATCAAATTGGTGTAAAAATGAATACTGTGATATTGAGTGGAATAATGACAATGTTATGAAAAGGATATATTGCTTCCCACTATAGATGCTGAATTGCAGGCAGGCACAACAAAAAGATATACATTATTTGAACATTTGGCCAAAAGGCCCTCTTCTAAAGTAGAAAACATACACACAATCACACAAATGCAACTCACGCACACATGACCACTGTTTCTGGGTGTTAAGGCCGGGCTTGTACACCAACTGCACTTGATGAGAAAAACAACAGAAGGATGCTGTATGGAATTAGGAAAAATAAGGGAAAGGAAAGCACTTACACAATGCTGGTGAAATGGTGAAGTGGATAAATAATAAAGCATCTAGAGAAGATAGGGAAAAGATGGAAAAGTACTTTGACAAACAACCAAATCTGTGGAAAAAAAACAATGAAAAAGCGAATACTAGTAAATTTGTTAGACTTGGATATGGAAGAAGAGAAACATATTATTATGTTGGGAGTGGAACTAGCAGTTACAAGAATGAAAACAGGAAAGACAGCTAGGATAGACAAAATAAGTGTGGAGATGGTGAGGGCAGCCGGACCTACTGGGTTACAGTGATTATATAGGTGGTTAAGATGCATATGGACTCAGAAACGTATTCCTGAAGAAGGGGCAAAGGGGATAATAATTTCAGTGTCCAAGGAAAAAGACAGAAAAGTAAATAGCTATTGAGGGATCACAATCATATCAAAAGTAGCAAAAATAATGGAGAGGATACTGAACAGAAGATTGAGGGAAAAAGTGGATCAGGTAGTAGAGGAGTAGTATGGCTTTTGGCATGGTAGATCAACAGTGGACCAAATCTTTAGTATGAAACAGGTCATGGAAAAGCATCGGAAGTATAGAAAAGATCTGGGCTTAATTATGACATATAATGGTGTCCCCAGAGAAAAGGTGTGAGAAACCTTGAAGAGAAAGGGAGTTGGGGAACAAACAAGTGAAATTGCTCAAGTAGTGCATGAGAAAAGCTTCAGCTGTGTCCAGACCCAAGTTGGAGTAACTCATTGGTGTAGGAATGTTATGGGGTTGAGGCTAGGAAATGAAATGAGATGTCGTGTGGCTAGGGCTTCTCGTCGGGTAGACCATTCGCCTGGTGCAAGTCTTTCGATTTGACGCCACTTCGGCAACTTGCGCGTCAATGGGGATGAAATGATGATGATTAGGACAACACAACACCCAGTCCCTGAGCAGAGAAAATCCCTGACCCAGCCGGGAATTGAACCCGGGCCCTTAGGACTGACATTCTGTCGCGCTGACCACTCAGCTACCGGGGGCGGACAGGCTAGGAAATATAATGTCAGCACTATTATTTACGGTTCTGAAGGATGAACCTGTGTAAAAGACAAAAGAAGACCATAGAGGAAAGGAGTTAAAGTTATTGCTATTTCCTGAGGATATGTTGTGGAGAACCAACAGTATGGATGTACCAGAACAACTAGACAAACAACTAAACAAAAAAAAAAAAAAAAAAAAACTGAGAAATACAGCATGAAATTCAGTGTGAAGAAAAGCAAGACCATGATGGTAAACAGAAGTGACAGAGAAGGGAAAATACTAATTAATGTCAGTGGACAGCAAATTGAAATGACTAACAACTTTCAATATCTGAGAAGTGAGGTAATCCAAAATGCAAGGATGGAGGTGGAAAAGTGGTAGTGGATACAATAACACACTTTATCATTGTGTAAGGATTTTAGTCTGTGGAAGGGAGATGCCAGTGAAGTGTAAGGAACTGCTGTACAAGATGTATGTTATGCCTATATTGACATATGTATTGGAGGCCTTGACAATGAGAAGAAGAGATGAGAGTAGAAGTCAAGTCAATGAAATGCAATTCCCAAGAAGTATGTTAGGAAAAATGAAGAGACAGAGTGAGAAATGAAGTTTCTGAGAAAGAAATTGGAGTAGAAAAATTCAGTTATGGAATTGAGAGGAGTAGGTTAAAACAGTTTGGACATATAAAGAAAATAGAAGGTAGAAGAATACAAAAACAAATCAGGGAAGGCAAATCTGAGGGCAAGAGGTAGATCCAGAGAAAACGGATTGACTGGACTGGAAAAAACAGGTGCAGAAGAAGAATTGCGGAAAAACAGGAAAACGGAGAAGCAACCCAGCCTGATACTGGATAATGGAGATGTAATTATAGCTAACATAATATAAATATAAAATAAAAATGAATAACTGAAGAAAGTGATTCGAACACTACAGTTAAGGTGCAGCAGTGGCAGTATGATTAGAATGTCATGCATAAGTTGGCTGCTTTCCATTCTTTCTCATATGATTTTGAGGAAAATATTTGGTAAATGAAAAAAAAAAAAAAAAAAATAGAATAAATAAATAAATAAATAAAAAGCTTATGACCTCTTTTGTCTCTTTCATGATGAACTGCCTGTCTTTTTGTAATGTTCTTAGTTATTGTGATTTTCCAAAATTGAGTAACCCACTGCACAAAATTTGAATTGTTTGCAATAATAAATTGGACTCATTATGTTTTATGCTTGGTGCATGTTAGGTCATGCATTTGCTACATATGCAGTTTAGATAAGACACTGAAACAATTCAGCCGGCCAGAGCGGCCGAGCGATTCTAGGTGCTACAGCCTGGAACCGCACGATCACTACGGTCACAGGTTTGAAACCTGCCTCGGGCATGGATGTGTGTGATGTCCTTAGGTTAGCTCTGTTTAAGTAGTTCTAAGTTCTAGGGGCCTGATGACCTCAGAAGTTAAGTCCCATAGTGCTCAGAGCCATTTGAACCATTTTTCTGAAACAATTAATTGCACCTACCTCCAGACTCAAGAATGCAAAACTTCTGTATGAAACCTCAGACAATACAGTGAGAGTGAACTATTCTTAACATCTATTGTATTTTATAAATGGTGAAATATATCAAAACAAGTTTAATAGCCAGCAGAGATGAGAGAATTTTGAAATTTGCTGGACAAGTGAAACCATCTTATCTGCTAAGATATACTAGTAATTGCAGAAATTTTTTAATGTAATAATATAATTTTTAATAGTTATCAATAGCTGGTGAAGTGAGAATTGGTGTGGGTTTCCTACAGTGTATGTGAAGAAATTACTAGTTTATTTTTATACTGACAAGTTATTGACCTGTCTCAATCTCCATTGCTTGCTTGCTGATTCAGGATTCCATGTCTTGCTGAGGGATTCCACCAAAACTGCAACAGAAAGAATAATTTATTCTTGCCTGACATGTTACTCTTTTTTTTCTTCAGAGACCCATTATCAGTGGCAAGTTTTGAGTAACACTTTCACTTCTCTTTCTGTCATTTTAGAAATTAACTTCTTTTACCAAAATGGACATGGAGTTTACAAATTTTTGCCTAACTAGCATGTTAATGCAGTAGCAGTTGTGATAGCACCCTGAAACAATGTTTTGTTAAAGAAGCATATGGAGAAAAAGCATGTCAAAAGCTTATGAAAAAAGCTTTGATTTTTATTTGGTCCTGCAGAATACATGTTGTGCAAGTAGTTTACTGTTAATATAGGGCCAATCAAGTCAAATAGTATGATATTACATGAACATTTTGTACACAAAAGTTTTAAATATCACATAGGTACTATTTTAGCTATTTTCTTCATTGTTACTATAAAAATAAACTTGTGTGTTATTCACTTTTCTTCCTTCAAACCCATTCCAGTTCTCATGTTACATGAAAATCATGGTAGACAGGAGAGTTTTACGTATCAATCATATGGCAAAATACTCTCCTCTTTGTGTGCTGTTGTTTGCTAAAAATCTTTTCCTGTACCTTGAACTGTTTATGAAATGCAATGGATATTATGAGTGGATCACTCTTGCTGTGTAGTTTTATCACAGGCAAAAGTTAGAATGCCAGATATGAGCCATTTTCTCAAAACTGATGATAAATAAAGACCTCCTCCAATGTTAACACAAAACTTTAATCTCTTTATATGCAAAGGATTATGATTTAACATGCAACTCCTATTTTTCACTGAAAATTTTGTGCGGTGAGTTACTTAATCCTTTAATATCTTAATAATTGCAACTAAATAATACATATTGTAGGCTTTTGTACTCAGAAAACTTCACCTTGGCTTGATTAGTTACCCCAAAAACATTATTGTGTATGACATTATGGAACAAAAGTGAATAAAGTGTGCTAGCATTTTTACTCTTATACCACCTATGTTTGATTGCATCTGTAATACAAATAATAATTTATTTGAGTGTTTTGGCAGTTCTGTGCTGTGGTGTGCCACTTCCAGTTGAATTTATTATTGAGTCATAATTCTAAGAATTTTACACTGTCAGTTTTTTCTATGTGCCTGTCATCATATTTTAGACATGTACTCAGGAGGAGGGGGGGGGGGGGTGAGAACCCCTTAAAAATTCTGAATTGCATGTAGTTTTCTTTTCAAAGCTTTGTGGTGATGAATTGACTAGGAACCATTTATTAACATTCATGAACATTTCATTAATAGATCTTTATCATGTACAAACCAAATGGATTGCATTTGGTAATGTTAATGATGAAAAGTGTATGTAAGGAGAAGTAGAGGCCCTAACATGGAATCTTGTGGAACACTCAACACATTAGTTACCACTTGGATGGTGACTGATAGTTTAACACAGTACTATTTTCTTTCAGTGCCCTTTACTTGCAGTCAGAGAAATTAGATTTGAAACATTTTGTGGTGTTTTCTGTTACAGTGTAGTATCCTAATTTATTTGAAAGTGTTTGTGATTCATGGAGTCAAATTCCTTTGAAATAACAGAATATAGCAGTGGTCCGTAATTTATTGCCAAATGAATTAAGTAATTCTAATTGTATGTGTAACAACTTCTCATTATTAGAACCTTTTCAGAAACAATGATAATATATTATTTGCAGTCGGGATGTTGAGAAGCCACTTGTGTATTACCTTTTCTAAAATTTTTGATATTGCTGGCAAAAGTGAAACTGGATGGAACTTTGACAGCATCTCTTTACCTCTTTTCTTATATGGGTGCTTAACTGCAATATGTCTCAGCTAATTGAGGAAATGTTCTAGTGAGAAATGACTGGCTACACAAATAACTTAATATGTTACAAAATTCAGAAGAACACTCTTTCATTAATTTTATTGATATTTTGCCATAAGCACTAGAATTTTTGATTTTCTATATCTACATCTACAAAAACACTCCACAAGCCTCTACACAGTACATAGTGGTGGGTACCTTTTAAAGATTATAAGGTGGAGATTATTTTACTGGCATAGTGAGTTACATTCATATTACTGAAGTTATCTGTAATGGTTAGTCTGTGATATTCCATGGCAGCATCTACAGTAACGGTTATGAAACTGAAGTTATCTCTAATGGTTAGTCTGTGGTATTCCATGGCAGCATCTACAGTAACAGTTATGAAATAGTTGTTACAAAGCTTTGCAACGCTATGCTCATATGTTATCAATGTATCATTTACTCCTAATACTACCTGCTAGTTTTCATCTCTGATTCTACCTGTCTCCTCCTTCACTACATTCCATAATGTCTTTATTTTGTTACCTAATGTGCCTATCTTTTTCTCATGTTGCATTTACTCTGATGCCTGTTTTACTAAATTCAGTATTCTGTTGCAGGTTTTGAAATGAGCTATAGCATTAACATAAGACATGTTTCTAACTGACAGACACAGTTTCCTTTTTTTCTTCTTGATCATCAATCCAGATGGTGGTTTTATCTAGGGTGATCCAATTCATTGACTGAAGAGATTCCAATAATGGTTCATTGATTTACAGCAGATGTCAAAAACCTTCAGGATTTTGTGGATTGTGCAAGTTATTTATTTGGTTGGAACTTCAGTTATACTTGCACTTTCTTTTTTAATGCGCAGAATACTCTTGAGAAAATAGTTAACTAGTCTGAAGGGAGATGAAGGAGAGCACAGTTTAAAAAAATGCTTCTGGTGAGGGGGCACTTGTCAAGGTACAGGAAGGAAAAACATAAATGACTCCGTTAGTGGCTGATAGAGTCATTTTATTAGGACCTAAAAGATTGTTGTAGTCTGCTTCAGTGAACTCACAGAGTGATTTCAGTTTTTCAACATGTGGAGTGTAAGTACTAAAATGTTGGAAAATGTTACCAACTAGGAGCTGTAGATCAGTGAGTAAGCAGTCTATGTCAGTTTGGACACCTTTATGATTTACACATTGTGAGAAGGAGCCCTAGATGTATTATGTTATTTGCACTGTTTGGTCCAACTTATAATAATGTTTTTACACTTCCTGTTCTTCTTTCCAGAATTAGTATTTGTGTTGTCAGCCAAAATTGGCCGCCTTTTTCTTTTTAAGACTGGATATTTCTAAACACCTCTGAGGCATGAAAGCCAAAGAGGCTGCACTTTTATCACTGCATTTCAACTCTGGCACTCACACTATGCTGCCTTTATTTGGTATGTAACCCTAACCACTGAAAGAATCAAATTGAAATCTTTGTGGCTGGAAGAATCATCCTTCAAATAAGCTGTATGTCTTGCAGTTCCATCTATTTTTCTTCCATATCACACTATGCAATCACATTCATGATGATTGATTTGGTTTTGTATTCGTAGTGTCCTGCAGCCTGTACAAAGTTGATGAATTGCATTATTTGTGTGTAAATAGACAAGACTCCTTGTTTTTTATTGTTTATTTGCATTTTGGCTGGATTGACAAAGGGCTACATCCTCATCTTCAGTGCTCATGTAATTTATTATTGTGGCTCCATAGAATTTTAATAGATTTTCATTAGGTTTCAGATGAGGCAGTGTGCTTTACAAACTGAAGTAAAACTTCCAAAAGAATCTACAGATATTTTAAGAGGGTCTAACAATAGATTATACAATGGCTGAAGATGGTCATCTACTAAATTAAATATTTAACCAAAGCCTTAACTAATACACACAAAACTATTGTGGGGTCATTCTTCTAATCAGCCATGTCCTCAACTGTATCATAATGCGAGCATGTTATTATTATGGCCTTGTTGTTTTGTGGTCTTCAGTCCAGACACTGGTTTATGCAGCTCTCAATGCTACTCTACCCTGTGCAAGCTTCTTCATCTCCCGGTACTTACTCCAACCTACATCCTTCTGAATCTGTTTAGTGTATTCATCTCTTGGTCTCCCTCTACAATTTTTGCCCTCCACGCTGACCTCCAATACTGAATTGGTGATCCCTTTATGCCTCAGAACATATCCTGCCAACCGATCCCTTCTTCTAGTCAAGTTGTGCCACAAATTTCTCTTCTCTCCAATTCTATTCAATACCTCCTCATTAGTTACATGATCTACCCATCTAATCTTCAGCATTCTTCTGTAGCACCACATTTCAAAAGCTTCTACTCTCTTTTTCTCCAACCTATTTATTGTCCACATTTCACTTCCAGACATGGTTACAATCCATACAAATACTTTCAGAAACGACTTCCTGACACTTAAATCAATACTCGATGTTAACAAATTTCTCTTCCTCAGAAACCCTTTCCTTGCCATTGCCAGTCTACATTTTATATCCTCACTACTTCGACCATCATTAGTTATTTTGCTCCCCAAATAGCAAAACTCATTTACTACTTTAAGCAATTCATTTCCTAATCTAATTCTGGCAGCATCGCCCAATTTAATTTGACTACATTCCATTATTCTCATTTTGCTTTTGTTTATGTTCATCTACATCCTCCTTTCAAGACAGTGTCCATTCCATTCAGCTGCTCTTCTAGGTCCTTTGCTGTCTCTGACAGAATCAAAATGTCATAGGCAAACCTGAAAGTTTTTATTTCTTCTCCATGGATTATAATTCCTACTCTGAATTTTTCTTTTGTTTCCTTTACAGCTTGCTCAATATACATATTGAATAACATGACGGATAGGCTACAACCCTGTCTCACTCCCTTCCCAACCACTGCTTCCCTTTCATGCCCCTCGACTCTTATAACTGCCATCTGGTTTCTCTACAAATTGTAAATAGCCTTTCGCTCCTTTTATTTTACCGCTGCCACCTTCAGAATCTGAAAGAGAGTATTCCAGTCAACATTTTCAAATGCTTTCTCTAGGTCTACAAATGCTGGAAACGTAGGTTTGCCTTTCCTTAATCTATTTTCTAGATAAGTCGTACAGCCAGTATTGCCTCACGTGTTCCAACATTTCTACAGAATCCAAACTGGTCTTCCCCGAGGTCGGCTTCTACCAGTTTTTCCATTCGTCTCTAAAGAATTCGTGTTGGTTTTTTGCAGCCATGGCTTATTAAACTGGTAGTTCAGTAGTTTTCATGTCTGTCAACACCTGCTTTCTTTGGGATTGGAATTATTATATTCTTCTTGAAGTCTGAGAGTATTTTGCCTGTCTCATACATCTTGCTCACTAGATAGTAGAGTTTTGTTTGGCCTGGCTCTCCCAAGGCTGCCAGTAGTTCTAATGGAATGTTGTCTACTCCGGGGGCCTTGTTTTGACTTCGGTCTTTCAGTGCTCTGTCAAACTCTTCACGCACTATCATATCATCTTCATCTACATCCTCTTCCATTTCCATAATATTGTCCTCAAGAACATCGCCCCTGTATAGACCCTCTATATATCTTCCACTTTTCTGCTTTCCCTTCTTTGCTTAGAACTGGGTTTCCATCTGAGCTCTTGATATTCATACAAGTGGTTCTCTTTTCCCCAAAGGTCTCCTTAATTTTCCTGTAGGCAGTATCTATCTTACCCCTAGTGATATGTGCCTATACATCCTTACATTTGTCCTCTAGCCATCCCTGCTTAGCCATTTTGCACTTCCTATCGATCTCATTTTTGAGATGTTTGTATTCCTTTTAGCCTGCTTCAATTACTGCATTTTTATATTTTCTCCTTTCATCAATTAAATTAAATATTTCTTCTGTTACCCAAGGGTTTCTACTAGTCCTTGTCTTTTTACCTATTTGATCCTCTGCTGCCTTCACTATTTCATCCCTCAAAGCTACCCATTCTTCTTCTAATGTATTTCTTTCCCCCATTCTTGCCAATCGTTCCCTAACGCTCTCCCTGAAGCTCTCTACAACCTCTAGTTCTTTCAGTTTATCCAGATCCCATCTTCTCAAATCCCCACCGTTTTGCAGTTTCTTCAGTTTTAATCTACAGTTCATAACCAATAGATTGTGGTCAGAGTGCCTTTAAACATTCTTTGTTTAAAGGGTGAGTATTTCTTTGTTTAAATTGCTTAAGTATTTTAATATAAAATATTGTTTTGTAGCATCAGTTATCAAGTTTACTGACATTAATTTTGTAACTCCACAATAAATCTTCTTACATAGTAAATTATAATGTGGAAGTGAGACTACGATTTACATACTATATTCAGATCACTTACTGTTGCTCCATGTCACCATGGCTAATATTGCGATTATCAAGAACATGGTTTCACTGTACTGTTATGAGAATTTCATATCTGTTTCCAAGCCATCATTGAATGCCACACTCTTTTAAATATATGCCGACAATGAAGGACACAGGTTAAGTGATTCAAACATGTCATATTCCTGCTCATGCCTTTCTGTTCGCAGCACATTATCTTAATGTAATGCCTACTAACTGCTGAGAAAAGTTATACCTAACAGGTCATAGAAAAATCCAACACATTAACTACAAAACTCTGGCAAATGGGTATTCATATATCCAATAACAGGTCATAGCTAGTGAGGTAGCATGAGACAGTAAGTTTATAAAATTCACTCACAGCGTTATTGCACTTTATGACCAGCATGCTACCTGGAATTCAGTTAGATCCATGCATGACGACAGTTTTATGAGATATTGATTAAATGAGAGACTGCACACAGAAGATTTAAGCAAATTCCAACTATAGAATATTCAAGCAAGTTCCAACACTTGAACTTTATGAGGACTACATGAAAATGTAGAACAGAATTTTAAAAAAATACCATTTCCAAAAATTAGGTATATCTTTTCTCTTATATATTAGCAAGTCAAATCCGGCAGGGCTTGCAGAATAAGCAGTGCAGTCTGTGCCCAGAAAGCCAGAGTCTGACGTTTTTATCAGAAAATCTCCAAACAAACAGCTCTTAAGCTGCAATAAATGGAGTTTTCACAACCACAGGCAACATTTCTGCAATAGGCATGTTTTCTTGAACCTGGAACAGTGGAAACTCCAGGTGAGAATATAAAAAATGTAAGAAAAAGATAGATTGCTACTTACTGTAGAGATGACACATTATGTTCCAGACAGGCACAACTAAAAGACACTTACACATTGGCTTTTGGCCACAACGTTCATCAGAAAAGAAAAGATTCACAAATTCATTCACACAAGCAAGCACTTCATGCATGCATGATCGCCATCTCTGGCAGCTGGGACCAGATTGCTGTGACCAAAAGCTAATGCATAACCATCTTTTAGCTGTGCCTGTCTGCAACTTAATGTGTCACCTTTATGGTAAGAGGGAATCTATATTTTCCTTAGTTTGTTAAAACTTGTTTATAGAAACATATTATGGAAACTCCACATTAGAAGCTCTGCCAAAATCACGTATTATTCCAGTTCTTAAGGATATCGTCAGTCTTTCTCTTGTGTTAGTAAGTAACCGACTGAGTGAAAACAAAGCTAAATTCATTTATAAGAATACCTAAGTATTTTAATGAAATATAATCAGCCAAATAAAAGTGAATCTTCGTATTACCAATAGTATCAAAATTTTTGGAGTACAATGGTCATCATCAGATCCAGAATTACCATAACCTGACAATAGCGTTAATCAAACTGAGCAACAATCTCAGGTAATAGCTACACATGAAGCAAACATTTTAACACTGAAAAATTTCAGTGAAGTATTTATTTTGGTATCTTACTTTTGAAATCAAAATGGTTGTATTTATCAAACATTGTATGTCAGCTGCCTAATAAAGATACAACAATTCATCCTTGAAAAAAATAAAAAATAAAAATAAAAATAAAAAACCCATTAAGTCAGCCTTTGGTCCTCCTTATGCTCAAAGTGTTTGTAACTAGTTAAGTGACGTAATTTTCACGTTCTCTGTCTTCTTCATTGATTTGTTAGCCACTAGAGTTCTCAACACCTTACATAGTATCTTAAGTAGTTATCATCATTCCAAAACTACAGTACATGGTTTGACTCCTGTAGCATCTCGGCATTACATTTTCTGTGTCATCTTCTGCGCCACAGCCACAAACTAAACCACTAACCACTAACCTGTGACTTATCCACAACTGTGCTGTATTGGCAAGTAGATTGACACCTTTTATCATTGGAATAGTTTTTCCTTGCAATATCCTGACTATCTTCCTCCTGTTTCACAGTGAGCAACTATATACAGCTCATTTTTTAACATTTTCTGTTTCGTTCATGTAAAAAATGGAGCTTCTATAGCATTATTTCAGCAACCTGGACGACTGAATGGCAGACCTGACACAACAAGAGCATGTCAATAGCAACCTATGCAACGGCGCAGTGTAACGGACCTTCAACACAATTCTTTCAGCAGGTCAAGTAGTGCCACAATCCAAATCAATACCAAAGAGGAGAACCAATACCAAAGCAAAGTTGTTGATGAGTAGACAGTAGTATGGAAGAGACCGAATGAATGCTATCAGCCAAAGTCCACAACTAACTGACTGGTTGAGATGAGGTGGTATTTATGCCTGCCAGCTGTGAGGGACACTATTAGCCAGTGTATTCACATGGTGCACTGCAGGGACACTGCCCTCTATCAGCCATCAAAATCCATTTGTTCCAGTGGGAATTCAACTTCTGCACAGCCTGATACCAGATCCCTCCCACCCCAAAACTGGTGCATATGGGCGGAAGTGCCTCAGATGGTGCCATGAAAAGTGAAACAAAGGTGTGGGCAAAGGTGCAGTCTCATCAACTGTAGGCTGTGAGGAGGAAATGTGGTTGCCAAATGTGGTTGCCAGTGTCCATTGGGACATTGCTGGAGATGGGCATGCCATGGAGAACCACTGATCCACAGAGAGAGCCTGCGTGAAAAAGAGACATTTGCAGCCACTCGGGGTTCTGGCCATTGTGGCACATTGGTGCCAGAAGGCAGTGGAAGAGGGGCTGGGGATGGGATGCTTGTGTCTGAGGTCAAAGCTGGATGTGGTGATGGTGCTCAAGCCCCTTCTGTCTTTGGACCAACATAACTTGTCACCCATGGATGGACATTACCATTGCTGATGTCCAAGCCTCTGTGCTCCTGCAGGAGCATGCCTACACAACAGTTCCCAGGGTGTAATACCCAGACAGACATGAGCAAGGTTCCAGCATCAATGGTGTCAGCAGATGAAGCAAAGGCCGATGCTGGTGACCATGGTGGTACTCCGCAGGCTATGATTGTTAATTAGTATGGTGTGATAAATCCTCTAAATCAAAGTAAGTGCCACCATAGCAGAGGATGATTCACTAGCCATCTTCATCAGCTGCTTAAAAGTCCAGACCAGACATTCAGCTTCATCATTGGAGGAAGGCTGGAATGGGGGCTACAGATGTGTTTTATGCTATTGTTGGCAAAGAAGTCCTCAAAGGCAGAGACTGTGAATTGTGGGCCATTGTCAGAGACCTATGTGCTAGGCAACCTTCAATGGCCTAAATTTGGCCTAAGACAGTAAGCGTGCCCCGGTTGTGGTGGATACCATGCGTATGACTTAGGGGTACTTTGAATAATCATCTAAAATGAGCAACCACAGAGAATCCAAGAAAAGGCATGTGAAATCGAGATAGACATGGTTCCAAGAGAGGTGAGGATCAGGCCAGGGGGCAAAAGATTGAGGAGGTACTGCCTAGTACTAGGCGTATGCTGCACAACTACAGACCACTTTTCCAATATCGCCATTGTTCCCAGGCCAGTACACATCATGGTGTGCCAGCATCTTCATGCGGGACATGTCCCAATGACTCCAGTGGAGCAAACTCAACACTGAAGATGCAGTTCCACCAGAACAACCACTTGAAATGCATACGTATTAATATCCAAAAGAATGATACCATCAACAACTGAGAGGCGGTGAGAAAGCTGTGTCCAAGGATGGAACACTGTTGTCAATTGATGAGAGAGATAATGGGGCATGCCATGGATTACATAGTGAAGGACCTGTCGCCTGGTGGGGGCCCGGCACATTGCAGCAGCAACACTCTTGGCCGTAAAGAGAAAACTGCCCAACGTGTGTTGACATTTGGCATTGATGTGGAAGAAGGGGACCTCCTCCTTGTCAAAATCTGGGTCCCGGCCAGCCGGTAGACAGAACTGTGCATCGGCATTATAATGCTGTGCTGTCGGCTTGTACTAGACAGTATAATTGTAGGCACTGGGGAACAGCACCCAGTGCGGGAGGCATTACGCTTTTTATTCTGGAAGATTGGAAAACTGCCCAAATAATGCCACCAACAGCTTGTGATCTGTAATTAGAGAGAACTGTGTTCCAAAATATAGACATGAAATTTCTCAATTGCAAACACTATTGCGAAGGCCTCCTTTTCAATTTGTGTATAGTTGCGCTGTGTTGGGGTCAGGGTTTTGGATGCATATGTTATTGGCTGCCCAGAACCATCCCTATATCCCTATTCCTGTGTGCCAAGACTGCGGTAATACTGTAGGCAGACACATCGGCTGCCACAACAAATAGTTGATCGGGGAGAATAGGGCTTGAGACAGGATGTGGATGTCAGCATGGTTTTCAGAATGACAAAAGCCTGATCACAAGCAGGGGTCCTGTTCTACAGGACCCCCATTTTATGCAACTGATTTATGGGTTGCACAGTGTGGTCTATCTGGCGGAGAACTTAGCATAATAGTTGAACTTGCCCTAAAACCATGTAATCTGGATGATGACCGAGTGTTTGACCCATGCACTAGATTTGACAGGTTCGACAACCCCAACAGCCTGGAAATAATTGAATTCCTGCTTCACAGCAGCCACCAGAATTAGTGTGGCATGGTAAAAAGGAGGCGTGGCACCCGGCCAAAGGGTTATGTGTGCCTGAAAGTATGAAGCACACCCCAAACTTGTTGAAAGGAGATGGAAACTCCATTTCCTGGAAAACACCTTCACTTAATCTGAGATAGAAAATCCAAATGCCATGAAGGCATTAATACAAAAAATGTTGTTAGCTGATGGATGGTCGATGGCAAAGAGTGTCAAAAGCTGGGTAATATATTTTTACACTGCTGCAATCAAAAACTGCCCACAAAGAGGAATCACACTGTCTCCATAGGCCAACAAATTGCACGAGGGTGGAGACAAGTCAGGTGAACCCCATCAGACATAAGTCGCCTGATTGATCAAAATGATGATGGCCCCAATGTCTACATGAAACCGGATGTCCAGGCGAGACATATGAAGCATGAAAAACAATTTTTGTGTGAAGAGGTTGCCCTGGGGCACCACTGTCTGCAGCACCTGTACCTTGTCCTGGTGTGGTCACGGTGCTGGGTGGGGCCAGGTCATGTGACTGCAACATACTGAGCAGAAGTGCCACTCCTTGCCACAGTGTGTACAGTAACACCAGCAATCTGGACAGTCTGCTCGGGAGTGAGAGGAAAACCACTGCGAGCACAAAGGGCGCGGCCCCCATAGCTGCCGTTGAGCGGCAACTGGAGGCTCAGAAGTCACAGAGACATTGGACAACCATGACATTGCTCAACCTGATGTCATCCTTTGTTTATGATGCTGAGGTGGGGCATGTGGTAACATGTGAAACGCAGCCACTTGCAGCCTTACCATGAAATATTCATTAGCCACCTGTGCAATTTCAAATGAATGAGTGATGTATAAGATGTCTTCCAATGAGAGGTTATCCAGTTTCAATGCCTCCTTGTGAACCTCTGGGTCAGCTGCATTGAATCATCACATCAAAAATCAATGGTCGTCAGCATAGGAAGCCTTACAGCCTTGATTGGGGCAAATAAAATCACATTTTTGGCTGAGTCCTTGTAAATCTGTGACCTGTGAGTGATATGACTGTTCCAATTGTTTATGGTATTGACGAAATTCTAGTCTGGAGGCAAGCACATGGTACCGCTGGGAATAATAATTAGTCAACAGAGTGCATATCTGCTGGTAGAAGAGGGCAACGGGGTCAGACAGACGCACCAATTCTTGGAGGAGATAAAACTTGTCCGGTGACTCCCAAGACAGAAAGAACAATTACTGCAATGAATCATCCATGACTTGAAATGCCATGAAATGCTGCTTCAGTTGATGCAAATATGTGCCCCAGTCCTCTGTAGTGTCAGTGAAAGGAGGAAGCGACAGAGGACGGAATGTGGTGTCGAGTGCAGGGGGCGCTGGTCCCTGGGGTGCAGTGACCTCCTGCACACAAAGTTTGTCCAACAACAGCTGAAGCAACTTTTGTAACAAGTCCATCTGTATCTGCTGCATCAGCAGCTACTGTTGCTTGAGCAGGCTAACCAATTTAGCTTCCTTGCTACAGAACAACTTCCTTTTTCCTCATTGCCAATCGCTGGGTCCATAAGCGGCTGGATACTGGTGAACACATCAGAAAACATAGAGAAACTGTGGTGATGCAAGGTAGGAAGACAACCTACAGATGGGACTCAAAACTCACACCCAAGTCGAGCAACCGGGCTGACTGAACAGTGGACCCGGCACCACAAGAGCAAGTCAATAGCAACCTATGCAAGAATGAAGAGCAAGAAACCTTCAGCACAGTGCTGCTGACAGGTCAATTAGAGCCACAATCTCAATTGAGACCAAAGAGGAGAACCAATGCCAAAGTGAAGTCGCTGACCAGTGGACAGTAGTACAGTGGAGACTAATGAACCTTACCAGCTGAAGTACATAAATGACCAATGGGCCGAGGTGCAGCAGTATTTATTCCAGCTGCAAGTGACACTATTAGCCAGTCTATTCACATGACGAGGTGGTGGTATGCTCACTAGGCAAGTGCAGCATTGCCATCTATCGTCCATTGAGATCCATTTGTTCTGGTGGGCATTCAACTTCTGTGTGGCCCAATACCAGTGTTTTCGTAGATGATTTGATAAAAAGTTATTCTAAAAAAATGTTTAACAATTAATGCACTTTTAAACTCGGCTTTTTGAAATCCATAGAGCCCCCATCCGACAAACCTTCTGTTGTCCAAAATAATTCAAGAAGTACATTAGTAAAGGAAGTTTTAGTATAACCTGCATGCTACACTTAAATAACATACAGTGTTAATGGCAGGTCCACCAATATAATATCATTCCTTGGATTTGTGGTGACATAACGACTGTTTATCATCTCTGACTGTAAACATTGATACTGCTGTCCTTAGCAACAGGCAGTAGTAATGTCCTGGACTATACGCCCGCATCTCGTGGTTGTGCGGTAGCGTTCTCGCTTCTCACGCCTGGGTTCCCGGGTTCGATTCCCGGCGGGGTCAGGGATTTTCTCTGCCTCGTGATGGCTGGGTGTTGTGTGCTGTCCTTAGGTTAGTTAGGTTTAAGTAGTTCTAAGTTCTAGGGGACTTATGACCACAGCAGTTGAGTCCCATAGTGCTCGGAGCCACTTGAACTTGAACTTGTCCTGGACTCTGATTTCAGTTTGCTCCGTGCCTCTGTCTTGAGTGTCACAGTGTATTGTGTACTTTGCTAATAAAGTATGGAATTGTCTACTAGTTTTGATGCATATTATTTTGTATATGCACCTACTAGTACCACTCTTCCTACATATTTGTTTCACATTTTTCCTGCTTAAAATGCCTGTAATGTGCAGCTGCCCCCCCCCCCCCCCCCCTCCACACACACACACACAAACAGCTACTTTGACTAATATTACTGGTTTTTGTTTTACTAGAAACATTACTCTGTAAAGCACTAACAGTGTCTCCACTATTAAAATTTAGATAATTTATAGAAGTTGCCAGTACTTGACATGTTCTTAAATTCCTGCAGCCTATAGTTTCTTGCCTAATATGTGTGGGTTCCTTTAAAATTTTACATTAGAGTAAAGACTCCCTCAAGACAACTCTATTGGCAAATGTTTTCCCAAGCTTTATTTCCTAAAGGTTTCAGTCTAATGTTAACCAAGCAAACTAGAATCATTTAATGAAGTGTGAGATACAAATGAAAAACTATACATATATTGAAGGGGGATGACTGCTATCAGCTGCAGCAGGACATTAAGTGGAATTAGCAGCGATGAGCGAAAATGTGCACTGGACCAGTATTCAAACCCGGAATCTCCTGTTTACTAGGCAGGTGTGGTAACCACTGCACCATCCAGGACACAGCATTATTGCAACAGCACGGACCATCTCAGTACACCTCATGGCTGATCCACACTCCCACTGAGCGCCACCTCTCCACAGTCCCTGTCACTTAGTGTCCCACTGCAGCTGATAGCAGTCATCTTTGTTCGGTTTACATATAGTGTTTCACAGCTGCAGGATCTGCATGTGTCTATTCTTTTGAAGGGACAGAAACCATGCATTTGAATAACAAATGAAAGACTGTGGTAAGTTGACATTGCTAAAGCCTTCAATGAGGCTTCCTTTAAGCAGCTGGAAATGTGGTTAACATATTGCACCCAGTTACTCAGGACAGTTATCTTTCAAGCTTGTATTTCTATACTGATTACAAATGCTAGTAATTTTACAAGTGGCAAATGAATATCATTAGTCTCCTATCACCTAGCATCAACTGAAGCTATGTCCTCAACATGCTGAATATTCACTGCAGTCCTGAAGCATTTTAGTAAGCTTCTAATGTAAGATAACAAAGAAATAATTGTTGCTGGTTTATAAAAGAGAAGAAAGTAATTTCTGTATGAATGTCTAAAATTTTTAAAATGTGCATGGATTTTTCACATAACTGTCATGTTAACTCATTTTCATGAGGTAGGATCATACTTTTCTCTCTTGAAATATACAGGGTGCATCAAAAACAATCTTACAGTTTAAAACATCGTAACTATTATGTTCTTTGAGATATATGCTTGAACAACATACTGTTGGAAAGAGCAAACTCTTTAGTTTTACATGGCTCGCACTAGATAGCAGCAGTGTGCGCCCAGTTCAGTTCTAGTAAAAATGGTGTTGGGACAACAGAAAGCGTTTTTTGTTCTATGTTTTGCACAGTGCGGGTCAGTAATAACTGTTCAGCATGACTTTTGTACTCCTACTGCGGCACAGAGCATTAGATGATTGTTGTTGTTGTGGTCTTCAGTCCTGAGACTGGTTTGATGCAGCTCTCCATGCTACTCTATCCTGTGCAACCTTCTTCATCTCCCAGTCCCTACTGCAACCTACATCCTTTTGAATCTGCTTAGTGTATTCATCTCTTGGTCTCCCTCTACAATTTTTACCTTCCACGCTGCCTTCCAATACTAAATTGGTGATCCCTTGATGCCTCAGAACATGTCCTACCAACCGATCCCTTCTTCTAGTCAAGTTGTGCCACAAACTTCTCTTCTCCCCAATCCTATTCAATACCTCCTCATTAGTTATGTGATCTACCCACCTAATCTTCAGCATTCTTCTGTAGCACCACATTTCGAAAGCTTCTATTCTCTTCTTGTCCAGACTATTTATCGTCCATGTTTCACTTCCATACATGGCCACACTCCATACAAATACTTTCAGAAATGACTTCCTGACACTTAAATCTATATTCCATGTTAACAAATTTCTCTTCTTCAGAAACGCTTTCCTTGCCATTGCCAGTCTACATTTTATATCCTCTCTACTTCGACCATCATCAGTTATTTTACTCCCCAAATAACAAAACTCCTTTACTACTTTAAGTGTCTCATTTCCTGATCTAATTCCATCAGCATCACCCAACTTAATTCGACTACATTCCATTATCCTCGTTTTGCTTCAGTTGATGTTCATCTTATATCCTCCTTTCAAAACACTGTCCATTCCATTCAACTGCTCTACCAAGTCCTTTGCTGTCTCTGACAGAATTACAATGTCATCGGCGAACCTCAAAGTTTTTGTTACTTCTCCATGGATTTTAACACCTACTCCGAATTTTTCTTTTGTTTCCTTCGCTGCTTGCTCAATATACAGATTGAATAACATCGGGGATAGGCTACAACCCTGTCTGGCTCCCTTTCCAACCACTGCTTCCCTTTCATGTCCCTCGACTCTTGTAACTGCCATCTGGTTTCTGTACAAATTGTAAATAGCCTTTCGCTCCCTGTATTTTACCCCTGCCACCTTCAGAATTTGAAAGAGAGTATTCCAGTCAACATTGTCAAATGCTTTCTCTACGTCTACAAATGCTAGAAATGTAGGTTTGCCTTTCCTTAATCTAGCTTCTAAGATAAGTCGTAGGGTCAGTATTGCCTCACGTGTTCCAATATTTCTACAGAATCCAAACTGATCTTCCCAGAGTTCAGCTTCTACCAGTTTTTCCATTCGTCTGTAAAGAATTCGTGTTAGTATTTTGCAGCTGTGGCTTATTAAACTGATTGTTCAGTAATTTTCACATCTGTCAACTCCTACTCTCTTTGGGATTGGAATTATTATATTCTTCTTGAAGTCTGAGGGTATTTCGCCTGTCTTATACATCTTGCTCACCACATGGTAGAGTTTTGTCAGGACTGGCTCTCCCAAGGCCGTCAGTAGTTCTAATGGAATGTTGTCTACTCCCGGGGACTTGTTTCGACTCAGGTCTTTCAGTGCTCTGTCAAACTCTTCACGCACTATCATATCTCCCATTTCATCTTCATCTACATCCTCTTCCATTTCCGTAATATTGTCCTCAAGTACATCGCCCTTGTATAGACCCTCTATATACTCCTTCCACCTTTTTGCTTTCCCTTCTATGCTTAGAACTGGGTTTCCATCTGAGCTCTTGATATTCATATATGTGGTTCTCTTTTCTCCAAAGGTCTCTTTAATTTTCCTGTAGGCAGTATCTATCTTACCCCTAGTGAGATAAGCCTCTACATCCTTACATTTGTCCTCTAGCCATCCCTGCTTAGCCATTTTGCACTTCCTGTCAATCTCATTTTTGAGACGTTTGTATTCCTCTTTGCCTGCTTCATTTACTGCATTTTTATATTTTCTCCTTTCATCAATTAAATTAAATATTTCTTCTGTTACCCAAGGAGTTCTACTACCCCTTGTCTTTTTACCTACTTTATTCTCTGCTGCCTTCACTACTTCATCCCTCAAAGCTACCCATTCTTCTTCTACTGTATTTCTTTCCCCCATTCCTGCCAACTGTTCCGTTATGCTCTCCCTGAAACTCTGTATAACCTCTGGTTTAGTCAGTTTATCCAGGTCCCATCTCCTTAAATTCCCACCTTTTTGCAGTTTCTTCATTTTTAATCTACAGTTTATAACTAATAGATTGTGGTCAGAGTCCACATCTGCCCCTGGAAATGTCTTACAATTTAAAACCTGGTTCCTAAATCTCTGTCTTACCATTATATAATCTAGCTGAAACCTGTCAGTATCTCCAGGGTTCTTCCATGTATACAACCTTCTTTCATGATTCTTGAACCAAGTGTTAGCTATGATTAAGTTGTGCTCTGTGCAAAATTCTACCAGGCGGCTTCCTCTTTCATTTCTTAGCCCCAATCCATATTCACCCACTATGTTTCCTTCTCTCCCTTTTCCTACTACCGAATTCCAGTCACCCATGACTATTAAATTTTTGTCTCCCTTCACTATCTGAATAATCTTTGACTTCATCATACATTTCTTCAATTTCTTTGTCATCTGCAGAGCTAGTTGGCATATAAACTTGTACTACTGTAGTAGGCATGGGCTTCATGTCTATCTTGGCCACAATAATGCGTTCACTATGGTGTCTAACCTACCTGCCCGATTAAGGGATCTGACATTCCATGCTCCGATCCGTAGAACGCCAGTTTTCTTTCTCCTGATAATGACATCCTCTTGAGTAGTCCCCGCCTGGAGATCCGAATGGGGGACTATTTTACCTCCAGAATATTTTACGCAAGAGGACGCCATCATCATTTAACCATACAGTAAAGCAGCATGCCCTCGGGAAAAATTAGATGATGGCATGAACAATTCCGAGAAACAGGTTGTCTATGTAAAGGCAAATTGCCGGGCTGTCCCCGAGCATCTGATACAGATGTAGAACGCATCAGCCATAGTTTAACAAGGAGTCTGCAGAAATCCATTCACCATGCAGCTCAACAGGTCAACATGCCTCCGATGCCTGTCTGATGTGTGTTGCATTGACGTTTACACATGAAACCATACAAAATCCAACTACTGCAAGCTCTTCGTGAAGATGACAAACAAACACATGTGGAGTTCTGTAATTTTGTTCTTAGCAAGATGGAAGATACAGTTTTATTCCATGCTTAGTATTTAATGATGAGGTATTATTCCATTTAAATGGAACAGAGAACCATCATAATGTGAGAATATGCGATATGGAACAACCACATGAAGTTGTACACCATGAGAGGGACTCTCCAAAATTTAATGTGTTTTGCGCAGTTTCACAGGAAAAGATGTATGGTCCAGTTTTCTTTGCCGAGAACACTATTACAGGAAACACATATCTCAAAATGTTTGAGAACTTTCTTTTCCCGCAGATAGATGACTTCATTTACCAGCAGGGTGGGGCACCACCACACTGGCATCTGGAAGTGTGGGGATTTTTAAATCAAAGGATTACTGAATGATGGATCAGTTGCACTGGACCAAATGATTCAGTCTTACATTACCCAAGGTCACTGGACCTGACTGTATGTGACTATTTCTTGTGGGGGTTTGATAAAAGACCCTGTTTATGTGCCTCCATTACCAACAACAATGAATGAACTGAGACATCACATAATGGCAGCTGTGGAAGCTGTAACTCAAGACATGCTCATTGCAGTGTGGGAGCAATTTGAATATCTCATTGACATATGCCATGCATCTCGATGGGGACATATTGAACACCTATGAAAAGACATGAAAAAAAATGCTTTTAAAGTTTTCCATTCTGCAAAAAACAAAATTCATTGTATATGTTTATTAATTTTTGAAATATAGACATGCCAAATTAGATGATTCTTTTTGATATGCCCTGTATTTTGTTGTGTTATTTGCCTATAAATTTTCAAATTATTTCATCCTTTCAGTAACCCTTTCAATGTCCCTTAGTAACAATACTAAGTTGCATTGTTTGTTGCAGGGGTGTTCAAAGAGGCTAGAGGCTTGGCTAAAGCAGCACAGTGCTATGTTTCTAGCTGGGAGTTTGACACTAGTACTGGTAGAGTTGTCTGTGGTCCTGAGCACTCTGCTTGTATGTGTGAAACTGCCGCGCGATCCATCTCATCTGGATCGACCTGCGTGAAGGCGGCTAGACCTCCCAGGATGTGACTTTACAAATGCGGAAACAGCATATCCTTGGGAGGATCGTCACTGGAGTAGAGGAAGATGTGGGACGTTCTGCTATGCTCCCAGTGCTGAAATAATAGCTCGTGTAACTGCAAAGCAGAACCCTCCCAATGTTGCAGGTACCGACAGAAGAAGGTGGTGCATTTATGAGAGTGACATTTCCTCATATACTGCTAGTCTGAGATTCTTGAATCCACAAAGTAGGCTAAATGTAACTGATGTAACAGAAACTGGCAGTATGATTTGGTAACTCATTTTCAGAATTACCTTATACTGCTAAAATAATATACAGAGGTTGAAAGCTACTTGTGGTACACAGTGAAAGTAGAATAACTAGTTCAACATATGTTTTTAAAATAAATGCCACACCAATGTCGCAGTTCTTGTGTTTAACATGGGCACATGATGAATGAAGACTTTCAAAGCAATATAATGTTATGTAAATATTGTAGATACTGGTATAATTTAATTAAAACACCATTTAATATAGACTGCTGTAGCTGTTAGCCCTGTGTCATCTCTGTGGTTTATGTTCCTCTGATGTAAGAGTCAATGTAATGTTATGTAAATATTAAGGTAGTGGCATATTTTAATTAAAAACAAATCTGATTACCCACTACTGCAGATTTTGGTGCTTTATTTTCATCTGACGTCTTCAAATTTATTATTTGCAATCCTGTGAAATACAAATATCCATAGCCATTGTTTTTGCAATCCTGTGAAATACAAATATCCATAGCCATTGTTTTGGTTTTGGTAACATTTTCTTTTGTTTTATTATAATAAATAAATTTTAATGTAGAATGCGTTTCATGTCGAATATCTATTTATGTAGTAGATGGAAATTATGGCAAAAGTTATCTATTTAATGGATATAACATATTTTTTCAAAATTAACACAGTGTCCATAAAATATTATTTTCAGAATGGTATTGCTGAACCTGGATTATAGTAGTCAATCATTAATGAGATGATAGTTTGAGTTATACATTGAAATGTTTATGTAAAATAGCGACTGTTTCTTATAATTTTTTAGTGGAGTGAGACAAATTTTAATTTCTGAGATGCTATACCATTAACTTGGAAACACACACTAATGTATATATTCAGTATCTTTCAAAGTATGTAATTTTAAACATGAATAATTATAGTGGGAAAGATCTGGTAGAATGTAAATATTGTGGGAATAAAGGAGACCCCTCACTGAAAAGCATTGTATGTCGAGCCAGCAACATGTAGGGGCACAGGTGTGTGTGTGTTTGTGTTTGTAGTCTAGCCTAAGAAAGAGAGAATTCATTCAAAAAGCTTGCAATTTTTTTCTTTCTTTTTTTGTGTAAGCATATTGACAGTTCAATGTTTTTGCATTTTCGTGATTGGTCTCCTTTACTTGTAAGGCATTTTCACATGAATACTTTTATTAAAAAAATATTCATAAATGCATGTAACATGTCATTAACAGTGATTTACATGTATCTGAGTTTCATTTGAACTGAAACTGAAAACAGTTTTTATTGTTGTCATTTTATTTACAAGCAGAAAGATGTTTCATATCAAAAGGAAGACCATGTAATATATAAGAAACTGATAAAATAATCACATCATAAATAGTTTTCATATTTGTGTCTCTGTACCATGAGTTATTTACTTGATTTATTCTGATTCTTATTTAGCTGAACTACCTGAAGTTTGCTATTAATATCAGAAACATTGAGACAGAAGTTCTCACAATCTGTGCAATATAATGTATAGTCCAAAATACAGTATTTTTGACAGTGTAAAAATTTTAATTTTCATATGTACATAAATTATGACTGCCACATACAATAAACAGATATTTGACTTTTTTTTTTTTTTTTTTTTTTTTTAATTGTCCTGCAGGTCCTGTACTGGTCAGCACACTCGACACTTTAATCGTGGCAGTTTTTCTCATTGCCTACTCAGTAATTTACAAGTTGCTGGAATGATTTTAGGTTAAGATGTGGTTGTTCCCTTTGAACTATGCCAAAATGTAAATAAAAAAAATTACAAAGATGAGATCAGCCTGGCAATTAATGTTCAGCATTAGAGTTCAGTACCTGCTTTTGTGAGGTGACTATATTAATATCATGCCCTGAAAGTATGTGGTTCAGTGGGTACATCTACAGCTGCATCTGCATACACTGATCAGCCAGAACATTATGACCACAGACGTATTATCAACATATACCCATTCAGGTCTCCGTTCAGGAACTGGGTGTTGTGCTGTCCTAATCATCATCATTTCATCCACATCGATGCCCAAGTCACCCAAGTGGCATCAGATCAAAAGACTTGCACCCAGCAAACAGTCTACCCGATGGGAGGCCCTAGTCACATGACATTTACATTTATTTTACCCATTCAGGTGACAGTAGCATCACCTAGTGAGGAATAACTGCTAGTCAGATACAAACACAGTGCATGTAGCACCAGTGAGTGTGCTGTCCATGTGTAGAATGGGGAAGGTGTGTGATCTATTTAAGTTTGACCAGAGACAGATTGTGACGGCCCGCAGACTTGGTACCAGAATTTCAGAAATAGCACGACTTGTCAGGTGTTCGAAGAGTACTGTGGTGAGTGTCTTCAATACGTGGTGAAACCAAGGTGAAAGCACATCCAGATATCATAGGGTTGGGTGGCCACCCCTCATTAAAGATGTCAGATGTCATAGGCTGGCAAACTAGTAAAACAGGACAGGTGGCGAATTGTGGCGGAACTAACATCAGACTTTAATGTTAGGCAGAGTACAAGTATGTGTGAACACATAGAGCACTGAACACTCCTAATGATGGGCCTCCGCAGCCTGTGACCCATGCAAGTGTCAATGTTAACACCACAACATTGGAACTATGACTGAAATGGGCACTTGACAGCCAGTATTGGATGTTGGAACAGTGACAGAGTGTTGCTTGATCTGATGAATCCTGATACGTTCTTCACCATGTCGATGGGAGGGCACAAATCTTTCATCTTCCAGGGGAACAGTTCCTTGACACATGTACTGCAGGACAGAGATAAGCTGTTGATAGCTCCATTATGCTCTGGGAATCATTCACTGGGCATCCATGGGTCCAGTGGACCTCGAACAAGGCACTACCATCCCCAATGAGTATTATACACTGGCTGCAGACCACATACATCCCTTCATAACGATCATTTTTCCCAATGGCAGTGGCATTTTTCAACAAGATAATGCACCAGGAGTGTGATGAAGTGGTCTGAGGAACACAGTGGTGAGTTCCAATTGACATGCTGGGCCCTGAAATCACCAGATCTGAACCTGATTGAGCAAGTCCCAAAAATGGACATACCAGCTATTAGGTAGGTTGTCATAGTGTTCTGGCTGATCAGTGTACATTCCAAGCCACCACAGGATGAACAGCAGAGGGTATCTTGTTCCACTGCTAGCCATTGCCTTTCACATCCATCTCACAAATGGAGAGAGGGAAAAACAACTGTCTATATGTTTCCATATGAGCTATAATCTCTCTTTTCTTGTTTTTACAGTTCTTACGGAGATGTACATTGGTGGCACTAGAATAGTTCTGTAATCAGTTGCAAATATCAGTTCTTTAATTTTTCTCAATAATGTTTCATGAAAAGAATGTTGTCTTACCTCCAGCAATTCCCATTTGAGTACATGGAGCATTTCTGTAATAATCACATGTTGGTTGAACCTACCAGTAACAAATCTAACAACATGCCTCTGAACTGCTTTGCTGTCTACCTTTAATCTGGCCTGGTGGGGATTCAAGTCATTCTGTATCTTCCTACAGTCACTCAATGATGACACGACACTTTTCTGTACATACAGTGTACCGCAGACAGTCACAGATTGCTGCTTACCCTATCCATCAAATTGTTTATGTATGTAGAGAACAAGAGTGATCCTCCTAACAATACCCTTGTCTGTGATCAACAGTTATCACTGAGAACAATGTACTGGGTTCCATACTTAAAAAGTCTTTGAGTCACTCACATATCTCAGAACCTACTCTGTGTGTTCAGACCTTTGTTAACACTTTTCAGGGGGCCACTGTGTTAAATGCTTTCTGGAAATATAGGGATATGTAATCTACCTCTTTCCCTTCACCCATGATTTACAGGATTTTGTGCAAGTAAAGGAGAAGCTGAGTTTTGTACAAACAATGCTTTCTAAATCCGTGCTGTATTGTGGACAGAAGTTTTTCTCTTGAAGAAATTTATTATGCTTAAACTTAGAATGTGCCTAAGACAATCTGATTTTAAGTGTATTGGTCTGTAATTTTGTGGATCTGTTATTTTATCCTTATATATGAGAGTCACCTGCGCATTTTTCCAGTCACTTCGGACTTTGGACTGGGTTAGAGATTTTTTGATAAGTGCAAGCTAAGTAAGGGGCCAATGCCTAAGATACTCCCTGTAAAATCAAAATAAAATTCCATCTGGACCTTGTGACTTGTATGATTTCAACTCTTTTGATTGTTTCTCAGTCCTAGAAATGCCTATTTCTATGTCCTCTATAGAAGAATCTGCATGATGGTATAACAGTGATAGGTCTGTATGATCTTCCAACATAAACAATTTTTTTAAAGGTGAGCTTTAAAACTTCAACTTCCCTTTTGGTGTCCTCTGTTATATACTAGATTGGTTGACTGGTGATTGCATAGATTCCTTTGACTCACTTAGTAATTTTATGTAGGAGCAGAATTTTCTTGGGTTCTGTACAGTTTTTGCATCATTCTTTTTGTACACACATTAAGTTCTCCTAACTTTTGACTGGCTACATTTCTGTAATTTTTTTAACAAAGAGTGCAACAATCTCTTGTTTGCACAGTATTTCTTGAATTTTGATATTAAACTGTGGTGGGCATTTTTCACCCTTAATCCACTTACTCAGTACATACTTCTTCAGAGAGAAATTTATGATCAATTTTAACTTTGCATGTAATTCTTGTACATTCATCATACTGGAACTAAATGATGTGCATTCATTGTGAAATAGGATGCCCACAACTTCTCATCTGCTCTTTCCAGGATAAAACCTCTCCTAGCTTCCTTGATGGGATTTATTAATTTTAGTAATCATCATTGCTATGATATCATGATCATTAATCCCTGTCTCTGTATTGACACTATCAATAAGGTCAGACTCATCTGTAGTTACAAGTTCTAAAACATTTCCACTGTGTGTGTAAATTGTCAAACTAGTTGCTGAAGGAGGTTTACGGAGAACATGTTCAGAACTCTTTTTTAGTCCACGGGCGTCCCAGTGTATACTTGGTAGATTTAAGTTACCTCCAACTAACTTTGCATGATAAAGATATTTCCAGACTACTGATAACAGACTTTCTTTGAATGATTCCACTGCTATTACAGCATAATTGGGTGGCCAGTGAAAATATTTGACGATTAACTTGTGATCACCTAGGCAAGTTACTTGCGTCCAGATAACTTTGCATGTAGATGGTATCTACGTCCTCGGTGGCTCAGACGGATAGTGTGTCTGCCATGTAAGCAGAAGATCCTGGATTCAAGTCCCAAGTGGGGCACACATTTTCAACTGGCCCCATTGATATTTACCAATCCCTGTAAGCAGCTAAAGGTCTGGATTTCGCTGTAACTTCAAATTCAATTTTATATAACTTTGCAATCAGTCTTACTTTTGACCTTGATAGACATAAGACTTTTTCTGTTTTGGTTGAAGTAAAGCTGTGAGGGCACATTGTGGTTCATGCTTGGATAGATCAGTCATTAGAGCACTTGCCTGTGAAAGGGAAAGGTCCCAGGTTCAAGTTCTGGTTGAGCAAACAGTCTTCATCTGCCAGGAAGTTTCAAATCGGTGCATGCTTTGGTGCGGAGTGAAAATTCATTCTTTAATATTTTTGCTAATTCAACAAATACTCTTTCTCCTTTACAATAAATGTTCCATGCCTCTTTAAATATTTAAAAATCTTTTATCTCAGTTTTGAGTATAATTTGAGCATGACAGCTTTCCTGGAGCATTTGGGGACCTTGTTACAGATGTTTTGGAAATTTACTGTTAAAATCTTGACATTCAATGTGTCTTTACTGTGTATGCAGTATGACTTCTGATGAGTGTTCCTCAGAGAACCTCACAGTATTGACAAGTGCAAAAAAGTGCCTAAACAATAAATTCAAAGGCCTGGGATTAAAACGTCAGTTAGTCCCAGGGTTTTTCTGACTCTTCTTACTTCTTTTACCTCTGGCAATGGTTTGTTGATATAAAAAATTCCAAATTGCACCATGGACTACACTGAACTTTAGGTCATTATATACTGTCTGAGTAGAAAATGTTGTAGGAAGATGATGTTATATCCTCTCCAATAAGACCACACATATGTACTGTGGTGTTCAAATAAACTTTTATTTTGAGCACAACCTCTTTATTAAATTTTTTGTGTTGCAGGCAAACAGTTTACAGTCTTTGGTTTAAAAAAATGATGCACCATGAAGGAATCTCATTGAGTTGAGTAGAATTTTCTTCAGTGACGGGTCCCACTTTGAACTAAGCCCCAGGGACCAATGAAGACATGCCTGGAGATGCTGCTGACAGTGGTAGGATACCAACCTCACTGTTGCCTGCAGTAAGGCCCAACAACCAGGGCTGGTTGTCTCGAGTGCCATTTCTTTTCACAGCAGGACCCTTTTGGTTGTCATGCATGTCACCCTTACAGCACAGTGGTACATTGATGACATTCTATGCCCTGCTCTGTTGTCTTTCATGGCAAGCCATCCTGGCTTACATTTCAGTAAGACGATGCCCACCTGCATACAACAACATTTTCTAGAGCTGTCTTTGAGCTTACCAAAACCCATCTTGGCCAGCAAGGTTGCTGGATTTCTCCTCAACTGAGAACGTTAAGAACATTGTGGGCAGGGCACCCCAAGACGGCTTGGGATATCAAAGATCTAACATGCCAAGTAGACAGAATATGAATTTGGCACAATATCCCTCAGGAGGACATCTAACAGCTATCAGTCAATGCCAGACCAAATAATTGCTTGCATAAGGGCCAGAGGTGGACCAACACGCAATTGACTTGCTCAGATTGTGAAGCTTTTTCTCTTGAATAAATCATCCAATTTTTCTGAAATTTTAATAATTTGTTTGACTATATATGTACATCACACCTAGTGATATCTGTCCCATTTGGATAATTCCATCATGGTGTATCTTTTTTTGCCTTAGAGTGAATACACTTCTCTCTCTCTCTCTCTCTCATCTCGCTCCCCAACCCTTCTCTCTTTTTAATTCAAACTTAAGTGTGCTAATACAGTCAGCTGAAACTTAATAAAACTCATTAAATGGGTTTGAAGAGAAATCAGTTTCAAAGTATAGCAAAGCTACAGCAGCACGTAATGACTATTTCACAGCAAAGTTTGCACTGTCATGAAACTATCTCAGCAATTAGAATTTTGTGCAGAACCAGTACTTAACACATCGACTGTTGTGGGGCCATCAGTGGACACAGTAGAGGTTCATGTCTGACACCTTGTTCTTGCCATCTGCCACATGCATCACTAAGTTTAGTAAAGTGCTGGAGTATTGTGCATTAGTTTGCTTCTCTGGATTGAGTTGATATTGGTGTACAGAAAATCAGCTACAGGGTTTTGTTCAATGTTTTGCACTTTGTATTTTGCAACTCTGCACTCCATCCAAAGATATATTGTACTGGACAGAGTGGAGCATCTGGCTGCCAGCAGGCACATGGCTTCAGACGTGAACCTCTGCTGTGTCTGCTGGGGGCTTTGTGGCAGTCGACATGATAAACCAAGACCTTTGCCTTTATAGACAATATTCTTACTAACTGAGCTATCTAGACATGACTTGTGACCTACTTTCACAGCTTCAATTTTACTGGTACATCTCTCCCACTTTCTAAATTATGAATTCTTTTGCATACCTTGCTGGATATAGTCTGTAGATTTTCAAACATAGGAGACAGATACTAATAAAACTGAAGCTGTGAAAGATGGTCATCAGTCTAGTCTAGATAGCTCAGAAAGAACACTGCCCTTAAAAGACAAGGTTCTGGATTTATGTTCCCCTCACAAACACAATTTTGATCTATTTGATGCTGTTTATAACCTGAAGAAAATATTTATATTATACATTATAAAAGACAAGGCTGTCTTGGCAGAGCAACCATTTTAGTAGAACAGGTGATACATTAACGTAGTTATGCTCTGACTGAAGAACTAAATCCAGTTGCACCATACATTCAGTAAAACTTCACCTCCATTTTGTACCAATCGCTAACAACCATCAGTGATAGTTCTGTTCTTCTAAGAATAAGCAGAATTAATCTGGTAAGTATAACTGTCAATGTTACAATGTAGATGTAATTGCCTATGGATTGTTTGCTAATGTATTTTGTTACTTGTCCATCATATTTTGAGTTGATGCTAGTTGGGTGTGAAAAAGTGATTAAGGTAAAGAAACCATTTTAAGAAGCTGGCTTCAAATGCTCATCCAGCCTTCCTGGTTTACATTTTATATGGTTTCACTACTCAGCAAATCCAATCTCAGAGCGGGTCATTCAACATGTCATGTCAAATTCCTTCTCCAGCTGATTCACCACCCCATTTTCCAGTGATTATAGTGTCAAAATGGCACTCTCCTATAATATATTTATCTCACTGAGTTCTAAGCTTCAATAAGTAATGATAATTAGATTTTTATTTCAGTATTATTAAAGCCACATACTATTACAATATCCATTAGAAGTCTCTTCGTGATAAAGTGGTAGATAAAATTTGAGCAACATTGTTGTTTTTGTTGTAATTTATTGCATTTTTAACACTTAAAGTGCTAACACTTCATAAAAATATTAGTCAGTGCTACACTTTAAATAAATGTGTACAAAACAAAGATGACTGGTGAGTATTTCAGTACATCTGTATTTCTAAAGTATGTAGCAAATACAAATCTGAAAACTTTTTTTCTTGACTTTTTAGTGTCTTCAGGATAAAAAAAGAAATAATTATGACAGGACCATTTTCATACAGACTCAGATAAGATTCACTTTAAAAACATTTTTTCTTTATTGTTAAAATATTTTATCAAATGCAAAAATATACTTCTTCTGTGTTTAATTTTTAGTGTTTATTTTTATGAAGAATAAATATAAATTTTGTAAATTATATGAAACTTCCATTAAACTAACTAGGTATTTAATTACATTTCAGTGTTGACAATATACTTACAAAACTCCTGAACTAAAAATGGTGATGTTTATAAATAATAACTTCGTCAATGGCCCTAACTCATTGTAAGAGCATGTAACACTTGTGACAGTGTAGTAGCAAATATGATCAAGCATGCACTAGACAGATAAAAAAAAATGGAAAAACAATAACTGGAAAAGGCACAGTCATGTGTTTAACTTCACAATTATAATGAACATGTGAAGGTGAACACTATATCTGAATTATTTCTCATGATCTGAGTTGGTCTAGCTGCTTCATCCTGCCTCCCCTTTCCTCGTACAGATTATACTCAACTGACTGCAGATACTGTGACACGTAAACATGGACAAAAATGGCGAAAAAGAATCAGTGTATTTTAAAAATCTGACATCAAGTCTCAATATTCCTATAGATTTTAAGCATATTAATATAATGCAAATAATCATATATATTTTCAACTTCCACTTATTAATAAATTCGTGAGAGAAAATGACAATCTGTAGGATGCAGTCAACCCACCATTTATGAAGTGTCAGAAATAATTGACTTTTATTTGAACAAAGTACATCAATCAGTAGATAACATCTACATTGTAAAAATGAGACAAGCTGTTTTATTGTATAACCAGTAGCTATGGAAGATATAAAAGACACTTGTAGAATGAACTCAAATTGCAAAGTAATCTTGACACAAGACTTGAAAGTGTCAGATGTGCTGCCCACTTAAATTTGCTGCCACTTAAAAACTGCTGCCCAGTGCCACATAGGACCTTATTGTTGAGCAATAGGGATCAGCTTTTCACCTTCTGCAAGTGCAGGAAGGGGTGCTTCAACAGTAAGCACACCATCCTTGCTGAGTGATGACTTTATGCTCTCTGGGTTTGTGCCTTTTGGAAGCATAAATTCCCTGTTGTATTCCCTGTACACTGACTTGCTTTCAGTCTTCTCCTCATGCTTGGCGTGAACCTGGAATAACAAAAAATAATGTTAATGTATTCCATTATATAATAATAGTAACACAAAGTTTGATTTGAGCTTCATAATTTATAATTAACATAAAAAACTTTCTGTGTGTAAAAGGGGGAAGGAGGAGGAGGGAGAGGTTGAATGCAACCCAAATGTTAAGCTCTTGAGGGGAGGGGTGAGGTGGCTGTGGTTGGTAGGGCATTCCCTTCTCTGTTGAAGTATGACATCAACTGTATGTGTGTGTAGTTTATAGGGCAATGGACAGATAAATACCTCTTACTTTTGAAGCTGTAATGATGTGTAGAACAGAGCACAGGGTTCACATTATGTGGTATGGACTGATGAATGTTTTTTGCAGGTTATAGGCCTCAGCACAGACCAGGTACTATGCTATGGATCCTCTGCCTAAAAAGCCAGTTATCTTTGTGGCACAAAACACTAAAATGCTTGCCCAAATATTTGTGTAGTCTTAAAACAAAGATACTCACATTGTCAAGTGCTACAGAAGGTTGACGAAATGTGAAAATTTGTAAGTATTACTTATTAGATAGTTTTATCATTAACCAACTTTCATTCCACAAAGAACCATTTTGCACAGTGACTGTAGACTATTATAAGGAATTGACCACAGTCTGGCAGCTGGCTTCAGCTGTCAGAGCCTGTGGTTAAGTGTATATGAGTTGCATTTATGTGAGTGTGTGTGTGTATGTTGTCTATTTTCGACAAAGGTCCTTTTGGCCGAAAGCCCACTCTCCGAGAGTCTTTTTGTTGTGCCTCTCTGCAACTCGAGCATCTCTGCTATATGGTGAGTGGCAACTATCCTTTTCAATATTGTTAGTTATGTATATAGAAACTTCATCTATTTCAGGAATTATGAATCTCTAGTATTTTTGCCTGTTTTTGACACTGGTACTGGCAAGATATAGGTCTAAGGATTCCAAGATTTTCAAGAATGTTTTAACTAATTATATAAATGTGACAAAATCATGCAGGAGGCAGGCAACCGTTATTATAATAATCAGTAGTACTCCATTCAGGCTGACTGGGTCACAGTGGTAAAAGTCAATCATCAGACTAGAAATGACTTTATTGCTCATATGATGCATTTCAAAATCCAAAATTTATGCATGATGGATACATTTTGAAATGGATCATATGAGCAATAACGTCATTTCTTGCCTTATGTTTGACTTTTACCATTGCAATCCAGTCATCCTGAATGTAGAACTATTGACTGTTTTAATTTCAAGTTTGACATCACATAACAAATGAAAAAAGAAACTTTTTTCATGTGATACAACTTCATATTAACAATTTTCAGATTTTTTCAGTTACTTGTACCATGAAAGCTTACTTGTTACCAAATTTTATGATTCTTGGTCAACGTGAAGTACCCTATAGGTTTTGATGAGGGATATTGTGAGTATTAAAATATGTGACATAAATGGCCATGTCTTTTGATCGCATTGCCTTAGAAGTTTCATTATTTTACACTGCCAAGGGAGTGTAGACCTCAGTATGTGACAAACTTCAACTTGATACATCTACATCTTCTTGAGAAAAAGGGTTTTTAACAGTCAGACGGATAGACAGAGTGACAACAATCAGTTGCAATCCCATTGATTTTTTTTCCTTTTATGTATGTATTATTCTTGTCTGTACATCAGTAAAGTCGTATGGCATGTACTGGTGTGAGTTTGTTGGACTTTAACTCATTCAAATGCATAAAGATGGCTACTTATAGCTGATATCTGGATAGGCAGATGCAATAAAAGACCAGTGGGTTTGTGACTGATTGCTGAGTTCATAACCTTCCTTGTTATACTTTTATCACTGGATGTACTGCTATGTTCGGTAGGTATGGTGAAAAATGCATTGCAGACAGAGAAACTGACAGGAATGACAATATTTGTGGACTATGGCCACATAATGGACATGGCTGCAGGCTATATCTGTGCTAACTGAGCCAGTACCAAGACAAAAGATATGAGGAGACTTCAGATTTGCCTTCCACTGAAAATTGACAAGCAGTAGAAGGAAATTACAATGACTAATGAAGTACTGTGGTTATCATAAACTTCACCATTGTCGTCATCCATTTGATATCCACTGCTGAATAGAATCCTCATGCAGGCTTCTCCATGCCTTTTAGTCATCACTGACATGCATCCATGCTGCTTCTACATGTTTTTAAATGTCAGCTCAACTACTTTTATTCAGCTTGTGGTCACAGTCTTTTCTTATCCCTTTGACTCCAGCAAAGAACTAACTTGGTCCGTTGACCATCCATGCACATACCCGTAAAATATGTATCCCATCCGCCGCCACTCCAATTTTATTATGGTCACAGTTACATTTTCATCTGTAGTCTCTTTCACAATCTGATTGTTTTCCTGTTTCTGCTAGTAGTTCCAAACATGCCTTGGTCATTTGGTTCCATTATTTTATTAAAAAAGCTTGTAAATAGTCCATTGTGATGCACCCATGTCTATACACTGCTTATTCATATTAAAATCCAACATTTTGTGGCAATACATTTAATGAGTAATGTTATTTTATCCACACTGGATCTAGTGAATCCTGTAGTCATTCAGGATTGACATTTAAAAATGCATCCTGTCACAAATACTTTTAAAAGGATTTATTTTAATCACATTACTGCTTTCAGGGTTTCATACTTACAGCTGACTGGCTTTTCCGATTACATTACTGTATTTCCCACCACGACATCATCTGCTCCTACAATATGTTCCAGTAGATAGCATTTTGTCTCCTATAGATCCTTGGGATTTTTCAGGATGATGCACAAACAATTGCAGTGCAAACAGCACACACATTCTAAACAAATCACACACATGCAAAATCTGTAGAAATTTTTGAGAAATGCTTCAACCTTAAATGATTGTCATTAATACTAGTACTTTCACATAATGTGTTCTTTCTAAAATTCAGTGTTCAGTGTTCAGATAGTCTTAGGATCATTTCTTGTTATTTATTGTTTTTTCCACTTCTACTAATGATTTGTAAATTGGGGAAAATTCCAAACTGTACCATGGTTTGGAGCACACATTAAATTGTAGATCCCTCTGTGACTGGCTACGTAGGCCTGCTCAAGTGTCTGAGGAGGAAATGGCAGACTACTTGCCACAGCATCACCAGTAAAGTTCAGCAACGTTCAAAACAATATTCAATTGAGGACAGCTTTACATTAACTTTGCTATTTGCAAAGTCATAATTGCTTTCGTTGTACCAGGAAAGGCATCCCATTATGCAGTAATGTCTTGCAACTGCAACATCTTACAACACCCCAACGATTTTTATTAATGTTGCCTGTGAATTGTAGTGGGGTAACAAAATAACTCCCTACTACTTACTGTCCTTGATAATACTGCGTGGTTATCTTACACTTAAACAAGAAGCATTAACTTTTTTACATCTTCTTGACATGGTTATCATTTGAGATCGAACACAATTTCGATATGGGCAAGCACTGGGGAAGGAGCAGTGGTCATTTCAAAGGAATGCAGCCAGTGTCAGCTTGATGCGATTTGGGTAAACCACAAGAAAATAACTTGGGAATTTGAACACTTTCCTTCAAAACACAAGTCTGGTGTCGATTAATATGTCGTCCTCCAATGATATTTCTATTAAAAATTTCAGCGGAAAAGACTTTTTGTTCAGGATGTTGCGTAAAACTGATTCCTGACTTAGTTTAATTCTTTGGATTTACCGTGGAATCTGTGCATTCCCTTGCACGATTGCCGCACGGAATAAACTTGTAAGCTGGGAGGAGTTAGAGGAGCGGCAACGGCGCCCTGCTGGGAATAGAACGAGGCAAAAATAGCGGCCAGCAACAAGAATGCCAAAGAGGCAGGCGGCGTGCTACCGCAGGCTGCAGAACCTACTGCCTCCTATACCACCGTTGTAGGCCATACTCGACACCCAACGTCTGCGACATTTGGGCCGGTCGCACTGGCTAGATTGTTCCGTCGACCAAATTATCGAGTCAAAAATCGATGAGCTTCGTGATTTCAGGTCGATTAAACTGTTTCTTTGCAAGGGGGCGTAACAATGCACAGTATTCGTGAAAAACAAGCTGACACGGCGCGGTGGCTGACGGGAGCGGCCGTAAATATTCCGCTTTTACGATCGCTCCCATCAGCGACTGCGCCGAGTGTCAACTTGGTTTGCGCGAGTACTGCAGCAAGTCTGTTGCCTGCTTGCAGCCGAGATTTCCAAACAGGCGTTCATGTGCATCCTGTTATAATACTCACGCAATAGCTACGTTCCGCCAAATGATTAACAGGAAAGCTCTCAGAGGAGCTTTACAAAATATGGAACATAAAACAAAGAAAAGGAATAGGAGATAGTGCGTAGGTCCAGTTTTCAGTTGAGAGATTATAAAATAGAACATTCCACACGTTAGATTTCGATCTGAAAATACGCCGAGAAAAGTTTTGCAAGTTTTATACTCGTAAAATGAGTGAAGAGAATTATGACAAATCATCAATAAATGGTCTACACATTCAGTGTCGTGGCACACCGTGGAAACGCTCTGCATTACCTGTAGAGAGATTGTTCATTCAAGGGAAATGAAACATATTTGCTATAATTTTATTAATATAATTAATTAATGACACTGCAAATCGTGACTAAACAAACACAACACTTTCTGGTGAAGGACTGACATTAGTCTCGTAGATTGTTTTCTACACTTTCAACAAAAATCTACATGTCATTACCGATGATTTGCATCGTTCTGGGAGGATTAACAAAGACTCATATTCCGATTGTTACAACGCGTCTGAACCAGGGTCGCATTTGACGTAGGCTAAGCATAGGGATCCGCACTGCACAAGAGTCACAACCACAAAAATTAAAAAACATATAATCGTAAAAAACGTAGACGTCATTATTGTGTACGGGCTCATTCAACTGAATTTTTCTGTAGACCGTTGATATGAATTCCATCATTCACCTCGCTTCAGGTTCCCAGTGGCGGCCGTTCAAGAGCGTGGCACCTCAGGTGGCAAAAAGAATAAGTAAAGGAATTTTGGCAGTTTGAAGTTAGTTCGATTTGGCAGAAAGCCTTTTTTTTTTACTTCGTGCCACCAGACAGTGATTCTGGAGTTCCTGAAGGTGGGGAAAACCATTTTCAGTTTCTTCGATATGAGATATTTTGGGAAACGTAGAAAATCTCGTAATTATTCCTGACGGCATACTAAGGTCACGCGGCTATGATGAACGCTTCAGCGGAAAATTAGAAAGACAAACAAATGTATTTACAAATACAAATATTTTTTATAAAATATATTTTTGTTGTATTACTAGGTTCATTCAGTAAATAATGACCCACAGTTTTTTTCTCAGAACATATTTACTCTTAAGAGTTAGAGTATTGTGATAATATCAGTCGATATTTCATTTGCGTGTATTTTTTCCTACATAGTGTACATTACGTTCTATGGCCTTACACTGGCGTTGTGTATAAACCTGTAGGTAAAAGCTATTGTCCTCTGCTGTTCACTGCATCCCTGACGGAAAGGCCTCTCCATTGTCTTCAAACTGCTCAAACAGTCCACATGAAAATGGCTTTACTTTGAATAATCTGCCGTCTGTTGTCAGCAGTCATGGAACTCGCCTTGAGGACGCCGTTGAATATCCTATCATCGCACACTGCTGCTTCTCATGATTCAACATGTCGGAAGGAGCACTTGCTGTGATAGGACATCCCGAACGTGGCCGATCAGGCAGCTACATTTCTGTATTTCCTCGCACTTTAACTCTCTTTATCCATGGCACAACAGTACTGCTACCAACTGCATCATTACCATACAGTGCGCACAAACGTTTATGGATGTTCACTCGGTTTCTTTTTCCGCAGCCAAGAATTCGATTACAGACAGGGTTGCCAACTATCCTGTCTTTCCCTGGAATCTCCGTATTTTGGCCGTATTTTTTGTCAGAACTCGTGTCCTGTATTATTTCGAATTGATCCCGTATTTTTTTAAGTTTTGCAATGGTAATTAAAATAATTTATTTCCCTTGACAAACCACGACTTTCTTTACAATCTCTGGTCCATAGATGAACATGTAAAGTTTTCCCTTATTGGTGCAGTTGTTTAAGATTGTCCTAAGTTTTTAGAACGCTCCGGCGTTGGTATCACGGAAACTTTTGATGCAGCCAAGACCCTGATTAATAAAACTGAGCAAAGAATGATTGACAGACATTTTGCTAGCGCCAAAAATAGTTTCTAATAATTTAGTTTGTTCCAGAATCAGAAAACGCATTGAAAACATATTTAGTCAAGAATTTCAAATTTGGGGATCAGTTTCCAATGACAATAGAGGTTTGGATGCCTCTTTGCCTAAGTCCCTAGCTAAAATTTAAGCATCTTCAGAAAAAAATTGACTCGGATCAGATACGTAGATGAACATTGTTTGTATGATGAATTTTGTTATGTAAAGGATATTTTTAAGCAAGGCGTATCCCTGGGAGGCAATGCAAACAGAAGGTTGATTAACGATTTTTGTACCTTGAGAGCCAAATATGTTCAGGTTCCCAATGTTTTAAAAGTAGTTTTAATTTCGAGATACGATCAGAGGTTGCGGAAAAAAAATAGCCATTATACTATCATTACTGCATCAAGTGCCCACATCGCCGATGGGTCGCGTTCAATCTCGCGGTGGGCAATGGATTAATGTTTTGGCTCATTAGTGATCGTTGTCACGGTTGATCAAAACAGTATTTCAGCGACAGAAGGCATTACGAAACGAAAGCTGCTAGAATTGTTAAGACGAATGAAACCAACTATGTGCATTTCTTTGGCAGCATTTTTAAATAAAATGTTTCTCTGTTCCTTGATTACATCCCTAGCATTGCGACCTAAGCGCAATCAGTCTGAACTGTAACATAATTAAACAAAAATATAAGTAGTATGTTTATCGAAAACTTGGAAGGTTACAATGCTGCCTAAGAGTAGCAAATGTAAAGCTTCACAGACACACTATTCAATTACGTTCATTTCAGGAAGAGCACCCATCCGAAGAATTACATGTTACACTCCCTAATTGCAGGAGAGCTATTCTACCGACTAAAAAGAACACGAACGATTCTTCCGCGCTGGGCTCCCATTTCCAAAGAACGTGTTGAGGTCGGATCATTTTGAGGTTACTGTTTAATAAGTAATTTTGTGCGTAAGGTGAACTGTTATAGGATGAGTCATGCCGTCACATGTAAGCGGATCTGTGTGGAAAATGAGCTTCATTCAGCCAAGAACGTCTGGAATTTCTGCTGAACGCCTCGTATTTCACGAATTATGATGCCCTTACAGTGTTAAACGAATTTTTACTGCTCCGCGATAAGTATCTTTCGTCGGGGCAGGATTATTCTGAAATGGTGACGCTTATCCCAATTATTTGGCAGAAATAATTATGTACAAGTCAACATTAAAGGTCTGTATAAAGAATACGCAATGCGTTCATGTTTCTCTAAAACGTTGCTACTCGTCGCTATAGCGCTGCGGTCGGCGATCTGTGTATGTGCTCTGAGAACCTGTATCTACTGGGTCATAACGTTAAGTATTCATTCCTGTTTACGTTTATTACTAATTATTTAAATGTCTCAGTTAATTGAAACACCTGCAGTGATTCGTTTTCTGTGCACAAAAGCCGTGTAAACGCTGGCAGGTTAGAGAATTGTATGAAAAAAAAAAAAAAAAAAAATCAGCTTAGGGGGTCATCGCACGACGACAATGTCTTAAAAACGATTGTTCAGAAAGAGTTGGGCAAATCAGGCAACAGATTTTTATGGAATGGAATAAAGAAAAGTTGATTGTTCGCTGTGACAAGTGCCTCAATATTGGGAGAAATTATGTTGAAAAGAAGATTAAGGTACAGACGACCATGTAGCGATGAAGTCGCTTTCAGCAGTTGTGGTAGTCTAACATACAAGCAGACTCACTTGAATGTACGCCCCGTACATTTTGCAGTATTCGCTAATAATATAAGCATCATACTCTTGATTCGTTCAGCGGTCGAATGATTGCAATAGTAGATCGACCTCCCCCCCCTCTCTCTCTCTCTTTCTCTTTTCCTTTCTTTCTGATAGGAGAAATGCTAGCCGCATGTGCAAGTTTCTTTTCCACGACTCTTATCCGCATCTGCACGTATTTGTGAACTACTTTTACCCATTCAGTACCCTGAAGCTATAATGGTATGCTTCGATTAGCTACAATTCACTTCTACTGAAGTCAGACATCGTTCTTTTTAGTCCATACACTAAAAGTGTAAATGACTATCGTAACCACATTTTAATACAACATAATTCGTCATATTCTTGATACGTTCCTTAAGATACAACTTTTTGTCTTATTTAGTGAAAGGGATTCTGTGATATTTTCTCCAGAATATTTACTCAAGATTGGGAATGCAAACAAAGCAGTGTTATAAGTTGTCGTTACATCTTGTGTATTGTTAGTTGTCTTCTAAGTCGTGTATCGAGTGCACATTACGAGAGATAGTCGAATTTTTAAATATCACCCAGAAAAATTAAGTTACGCAATTAATTTGTTTTGCTTATTTGCAAATATGTCTGGAGTCCTGATAACCAATGAAATGCCCACGCCATACTACCGTACCAGGCGATAGAGACGCCAGAACAAAATGGTGTAGGCCATAGATAATTGTGAGTACCGTGTGGCGATTCGTTTCTGTCAGCAACAAATGTGTTGCAGCTGTCAGACCAATCCATACGGCTAAAGAAATGGTCTGGGTAAGTCTGACACAGCTGCAACAACAAATCTACCTTCTCCAGGACACTGGGCATTCAAGCCAAAATTGTGAGTGTCCGTCCCGAATGGGTAATAATAATGACCTAAACAACAATAAAGATGTGTTAGGTCTTACAACGCTTGGGGTTTGTAAAATACCGCGCGAATGCGGCCAGCCTTAAGTCGAACAAAAATGCGCGCCGGAGCGAAACGCAGGACGGGGCATGAGAGGTTTTATCGCCTAAGCTACCCTGAAAAATCTGCTCTGGCTGAGCATGCTCTTGGAAACGGTCACCGGATCAAATTTTTCGACACCACTGTCGTGGTTCGCATTAACGGCTTCTGTGTCCGTGTAATTACAGAAGCCACTGAGACAAAAATCTCGAAACAGTCATCGGCCTACAGGAGACGTCGACCTATAGATCAGCGCGGCGTGGGATCCAGCGATCGGCGAACTTGAAGCTGCCACACCAAACGCCGAGTCAACGCAGGTCTTTACATGGCGATACCGTGAGCACCACTGACGTCACAGCCAGCAGCTAGAGTACACCGTCCGTCCAAAAAGTTCCGAAACTGATTTTATTCCTTCCGTATAAGCGACATTAGCACAATATCTACGATGACAGTTTGAACTAACAACCATAAACTACAGATGTATATTCGACTAATCAGTATGAGAAGCCTGCCCGGCTAGTCGCGCGATCTAACGCGCTGCTAGAACTTAGAACTACTTAAACCTAACTAACCTAAGGACATCACACACGTCCATGCTCGAGGCAGGATTCGAACCTGCGACCGTAGCAGTCACACGGTTCCGGACTGCGCGCCTAGAACCGCGAGACCACCGCGGCCGGCGCAAACACTGTCTCCACGGGCTGAACCGCGCATTAACCCTGGGTTCGGTGCGGGGCGGCGGTGAGGTGGGTGGACTGCTGTGGCCTGTTGTGGGCTTGTGAACCACCGAGAGCTACAGCGGAACGAAGCCTCTCCGTCGTTTCTAGGTTCCCAGTTCAATACACAAAGCTGTTGTGACACAAACTTGGAGGTATAAATAAAAGGAGTCGTCATGACGTCACAAACTTGAAGCCGACGACCGCCATGTTAGTAGCCCCAAATATTAGCTTCTGGTGGAAGTGTTCTGATAAAACCTGCCAATTTGCATCATTTATAGGTGCAGTATTCGTTCTGACTTCAGTCTAAAGTTAAAGGAATCACATTTAATTCGTAAGTGGAGTCGTTCAAGAGATTTTCTATTACATACATGAATTTTAGTTGCGCTGTTTATTCATGCTGCAATCATTTAATTACTGTAATGTGACTTTAGATTTCCTAAGAGCGCTGTGGTTGAACGATATGAGAAGGAAATATTGAAAACCATCTTAGCATTTTTAGGAAGAGAACATCAGTTTCGTCATTCCGTATTAAGGAAAATGCTGGACTGCGAAAGCAGCCTTTACTTCGCTTCCTGGTTATTCAAAACGCGTAACAAAGAGACAGTTACGTTAACGAGGTCAAAAGCATCTTATTACTAGATCAAATATACCTTTATGACCAGAAAAAGTTCTGAAAATGCTTTCCTAACACTGTTATTCACGAAAGCACTGTAATATTTTCTGTTTAAGACAACAGCTGCTTGGACACGGCAGAAGTTAAGAACAAGAAGCAATTGTAAACAGTAGTCTGCTAATGTTTAGGAGTTACCAACATGGCGGCTCCGGCATCAAAGCAACATACAGGTTAAGTCTAAGCGCAATCTCCTCTCATTATATCTACTTGGCCACAAATCGCAAAGAGCATCTCTTAATCAGGGGTTCAAGACATACTCCTGAATATGTTCAGGAAGGAGAAATTCCGATCTCTGCCGCATTCTGTCAACAAAAGAATTCAGTGGCGACATATTAAAACTTGTACCAAGGCCGGGATTCGAGCCTTGGTCTCCTTCTTCCTGGGCGAGGCGTTATGCGTCTGCCTTATCTTTGCACAGTGGTTGGACACAACTGCACGGACTACCTAAGCACGCCTTCCCCCTCAGTCCAATTTCGTATTTGCCGCCTACTACCAAAGTAGCGTCCCCTAGACTTTTGCTTCTTATTGCTCGTGCATCATGGGAAGTTCCGCGAGGAGGTCGGGCGAAGAGAGCTCTGCACTGAATGATCATCTTAGCCTTCGCGGCGCATATGTATCTATACGAAAGGTGTCTGTTCTTTCGGTCATATCCGAAAGAACAGACACCATTCATGCAGATATATTCTCCTGGATGTTTCGAAGACCGAAAGTGTGGGGCCAGAGTTTGTCCCGCACGTCTTGACCTCCGAACAAAAACAACGACGTGTGGACGCATGCCATGACTTGATTGAAATGCAAAACGACAGTTCTTTCTGGAAAAAGTAATCGCGGGTAACAAGATATTTGTTATCAATATGAGCTTACTACAAAAAAAACGACAAAGTGCCGAAATTCACATGAAGGTTCAAGTCTTTAACTACATAACCGACATTCAACGAAGAAGGACTTCTCCGATAGTTTCACATGGTTGTGTGAACAAGCCGTGCGTTGTACTCAAGTGAGGGGAGACTATATAGAAACCATGAAGCATTAAGACTGTCATCTTAACTTTTCTCTATTTTTTATTAACGGAGTCTCGAAACTTTTTGGTCTGATAGTGGTACATAGGGGCGTACCAGCAGCCCATCTGCAGTCATTCCACTTAATAACTAAGGAGTGCTTGATCGAAAGCTTGAGGCATTTTAAGCACTTGATGTGGCTGTAATACTGAAAACATTTATTCAATAACAATCACTATTATCGATCGCCTCTAACGTACAAATAGAGGAGAATCGTTATAGTGACATCGACTTTAAGTCACAAAGTAATTTTTAGTGTGGACATTCGTAGATTCCTCACATCGAAAGAGGCTTTTATACACAAAGTGTTTGACACTGCGGATGTCCATAGATCTTCCTACGGGTATTGGCAGTCCGCACAGACGCCTAACCCTCCCTTCTACGCTGGAGTTGCTTCTGCCGCAGTTCGTCGTCCTTCAGCGTCCGCGGAAAGTGGGTCAGCGGCAGCAGGCTACCCCGCTGTGAGTAAGCCTTCCCCTGGGAAATTGCCCGGCAGTAGGCGGCCGGTAATCTCCCTTAATGGGTCACTTGTTGCCACAGGGCGGTGACCCGGAGCGGCTGTTCTCGTCTGCAGGGCCGCCGCGTTGCAGGTAAGGCACGCGGCACAACCGGTTCCAACTCGTCCACACGCCCTATTCAGAAGTGCGCTCAACGAGAAGATCGGGTTTCTCAGTCTGTAAGCGGAAGGTGCCGCAGGCGCGTCGTCATTCATATGTAACTGTCTGTTACGGCATCACACGTTGGTTTCCACATAATGTTTCGTCGGGTTTCTGAGAGGTAGGTATCCACACAAGTGACATGACAGTGATATGATGTGACAGTGCTGTGATGTGACAGTGATGTGATCCGTCCCGTCTTGGCCGATCTTGATGTCATTGGGAACGATTCAAACAAAACCATTATGTGACTCGACCACGACCGCCTTCACTGCTGTTGATGTCGGGGCACAAGCCAAAAATAGTGATGGAGGAGTTTTTGGCAATTCAGGGAATGTTTCTGCAAACTCTACGGTATGAAATACAGATACTAATGCCGGCCGGAGTGGCCGAGCGGTTCTAGGCGCTACAGTCCGGAACCGGGTGACCGCTACGGTCGCAGGTTCGAATCCTTCCCTGGGCATGGATGTGTGTGATGTCCTTAGGTTAGTTAGATCTAAGTAATTCTAAGTTCTAGGGGACTGATGACCTCAGAAGTTAAGTCCCATAGTGCTCAGAGCCATCTGAACCATTTGAACAGATACTAATCTTCCATGAGTTGTTGAAGTTTTAGAATGCGTGACGCAAAAAGTGAAGTACACAGAAGACGTGGTCGAATGTCAATGTAAAATCATACACATACACACTCTCGGAGGGTACGTAAATTATTGCAATTTCCTGTGACAAGTAGAACGGCCACCTGAGTCCATGGGTGTTGTTCGTGTTTCATGCTGTTACCAGGCCTGCTAGGGTATGTGAGGCGTCAGTTGCTATCACTGTGAAGGACACGGAGATGCCGCGTACTCGTGTGAGGCAGGGTTATCAGCACGTGGCAGAATTTGAAAGGGGACTTATTGTAGGTCTCCGTTTGGTCGGTTGGTCGAATCGTGCAATATCCAGATCTGTGGGCACACAGATACGAGAATGGCTCGACGCTGGACTACATGGAAGTATGACGGACGGCATGATCGTAGTCAAACCATTCGCATTTGCGCCTGCCGTCCCAAGTCAAGGAAACCCTTCAACACTGTGTCACTCCGCATCGTTGGGCGGAGAATAACATCCGCCTGACTACGCAATTACCATCCTGTGCATATCGTGACGTTAACAACACAACACACGCGGCCTCAGCGGTATTACCCCTGGCGTCATAGACACATAGGAGAGACACTAGCGGCACAACGGTAAGTCACAGACATCCTGCATCCTCAAGTGTTACCTGTCATAGAACAATATCATGGTGTCATTTTCCAACAGCACAATACTAATTCGTACATGGAACTTGACTGTATGAACTGTCTGCGTGATGTTGGGTTACTCCTGTGCCCAGCAAGACACCCACATCTGTCCCCGATAAAAAGAGTGTGGGACCAGCTAGGACGGCAACTCCGTCCCACTGTCTCAGGAAAAAATACAGCGTCTTTACCATACCTTTTCCAACCGAATCAGAGCATGTATTCAGGTCAGAGGGGGTGCAACGTCACTCTGATAAGAGGGCCCGTATTTCCAAGTGCTTTGTAACTTTTACTCGATTTCATAATCACTGGAGTGACACCACATACCCCATCAACCCGTGAAGTTCGGTTTCGTTTCCACCTCCTCCTCTGGGTGCTTCATCTTTTTCGCCATGGAGTGTATTTTCCTGTTAAAGCGTACATTACGAGACTACATGCAGGGGTAATTGAGGTGTAAGAGCCTCCTCACCTATCGTTTTCAGGCTTTCAGAAAACATTCGAATAACATAATTTTAGCTTTTTGCTTACTGCACAAAAATACAATACAAATATGAACAATTACGTTACACAGGAAGTGGACTTTTGGAGTGGGGATTCACAAAATTTACGTCTTCAAGGCAGACCTCCATGACAGATGAATACTTCAGTTGTGATACTGTGTCTCTACCTTGGTAATGAAAATTGGGAAGGAAAAGTAATTTAGAAATGCACTGAATGAAGAGGATGAGGAAACATTAAAAATGTTGATTTTATTGAACATACGATGTTAACAGACGCAGGTTCAATACGTTTTTTGTCAGTCATGTTTGACACGGTACATCGAGCAACAGACAACAAAACGGAAACGCTTCGCGAGTTGGACGGCTGTATAAAAAAATCACGGTAACGGCGATAACATCATCCGCAAGAAATCCACTAATCACGTTAGGGTGACGGCTACAACACAGTTCGCACGTGCTCGGTCACGCCCCGGCTGACTGCAAATACAGCCAGTCAGGTTCTCGGAAGAATATTTCTAAGCTATCCGGAGAAGCACGAACCGGTCACGGCAGTGTACGTCAGTGGTGTGTGTCTGAATCGACCCTAAGCGTTAACAAGTACGTGGGGAGGAATGGTCCATGACCTTACTGAAGAAGCTATCCCGCGAAGTGCCTTAAATGATGTACGGAGTTCACAGAAACGAAACATAGATCTACCTCTACACCACTACTCCGAATATCATCTTACGGTTTGTCGGAAGTTACTTCGGGTATCACTATCAGCCCCGCCCCCTTCCCTTTTGTCATTCCACCTGCGAACGGGACGCGCTAAGAGAAACTAGTAGTAAGCCTTTGTATAAACTCTAATTTGAACCTTGCTTTTTTAGGATACAGCAAATCATTACGTCATCTCGGCCAATAAAAAAAGAAAAAGAAAAAAACTTATCGAGAGCGCAACCAGCAATCTAAAACGATGTTCTTCTCGTAACAGCTTAGATGGTATCTTCTCTCCTGGGTACTGCTTGTTAATCTATGGCTTAAAGGTAAGGCGTAAGACAAGGCGAATGAAAACACCCATCTTACTGAGGGATTGCAGACTTGGTCAATAAAACAACACTTCTCACGATTCAGGAACGGAGATGACATAATCCTCATTAATATTTATGGCGTGCGTCAGTTATTCGCTATGTCCCGCAAACAGGAAGAAACAAAGAGGCAGAAACACAATAGGATCTCCGCCACTTCGCACAATAAGTGAAAATATGTTTTCCTTGTTTTATCACTGTCATCAGTATCAAAACAAAAAGCAATATCGAAACAACTACGCGATCGGTAAAGTGCTGGATTTGGACTTGGAAGGAATGATGCCAGAACAATCCGCATTTCACCTTACCAGAAGATGAACATTTAAGCAAGCGAAAGGCCTAAATAATCTCTCCTCCTTTTTCTTAAAAAAAACGAAAAAACTGTCCCCAATGCATTATATATTTCCACCTTTTGCTGAAAGCGATGCACATGAAAAAGTTTCTGCGATTTCTGTAAGTCACATCGACAGAGTGACGGGATGGCTCATTCAGCAAGGTCTCGGCCGATTTCTTCTGACGTTGCTAAAACTAAATAAGCATATACTCCGCCTTTAATACCCTCGTTATAGACAGAAGATTAATAAAAAAGTAATAAGGTCGGAAATTCGCTCACAGTGATAATGATCGACAGTTAAAGATTCGTTTGCAGAGAGGATTCACGAACTGCTTTACACGGTGTTATGCTTCGCTGTTTGCTAGTTCAATGCTGTGAAAAACTTTGCAGCTCCTTTTATATTTCACAATAGTATTATATTGCCAAAGGTGGCTCATGAATGCAATTCATCGCTGGCTGCGGCCGACGCGATGATGGCGCGAATTACGTAAAACTGATAGAAAATTCAAAGTTTTTCATGAAAAATCATAATTTCCAATAGGTCTCAACCTAAATGGATGAAACTTAGAAAAAGTCGTGCAGTTCTGAAAACAGATGCAGAGGTACCCATTTTTCTCTTAGTTAACATGACAGGAGAATGTACATCTAAACCATACTCCGCAAGTCACCCAACGGTGTATGGCAGAGGCTACTACCACCAACTGATCTCCTTCCCCAACTCCCCCCCCCCCCCCCTTTCCCTCTTCCACTCGCGAATGCCGCGTGGGAATAATGATTGTCGTAAGCCTCTGTATTAGCTCTAATTTCTCGAATTTTCTCGTCATGGTCTTCCTGACTATTCCCGGAAATTGCTTTCTCGAAATTTCAATAGTAAGCCCCTCCGTGATGCGCAACGTATCTCTTGTAACATCTGCGACTGTAATTTGTTGAGCATCCCTGTATGGTTCTCGCGCCGACAAAACGATCCCGTGACGAAACGCGCCACCCTTCCCTGAGTGTCTTCCATCAGTCCTAACCGGTAAGCATCTCAGATTGATGAAAAATACTCAAGAATCCGTCGATAATGCGATTTGTAATGTACTTCCTAGGTGGAAGAATCACATTTCCATAAGATCCTTCCTGCGGACAGTCTGACATCTCCCTACTATTTGTTTCAGATGGTCATTCCTCTTACGGTCACTCTGGATAGATACCCCTAGATATTACCCGCAATTTCTTATCAATAGTGTAGTTGTGCAATAGTGTATTTCTGTTCCTATGAATGCGAAATATGTTACATTTATTTACGTTCAGGGTCAGTTGCCACAGTGTCCATCGGCCATCAATTCTCTGCAGATCATTCTGGACGTCTTCTGTCATTGCTACCTACTCTTCGCGAAAAGTTGCTTTCTACCACAAATTTGTCTATTGTCCCCTTTTAGCTTCCTAATAGCCTTTTTAAGTTTACATTTGGGTAGCGATTTTGAGTCCTGGCAACACCATTTCACACATTTTTATGGTTTTTTCCTATTAATGAATTTTTCAAGTATTGCACAGTTGCGTCGTCCCAGTTACAGTCCTGGCAGAGGTAGTTTCAGAGTATAAAAAAAGTTCATTCGAGATGAATGATATGACGTTTTCTTAATGTTTGAACACGCCGATTGATCCACTCCGCATCGTCATTTCTACCCTTCACGTTCGGGCACGCTATTTTTGAATGACAGCAAACGCATCGCCATGGTTATATCCTCAATCTGCCGCTGTTGCTGTGAGGGAGATAATGTGTGACGAAGAGAGGAAATGTTAACTACGCTTTTATTTTCACTGTTATGCGCCAGGAACCGGCACAATCGCGCAACGGAGAATAGATAGAAGCATATAAGCAATCACATTAATGTCAGTTACCTCGGAAATTAGCACCTCCGAAAACATAGCATATCTCATCCTGTAATTATCATTCTGTCCTTGAAATGTTCACTCTTTTCTAGTATTTTCGTGATGAACTACAATTAACTGCGTATGAATAAATTGATATCGGACGTAAAATCTTGTTTTCAAATAATCGCAATTGTTTGTGCAATGAATTTTCACTGTGCAGGTGAGTATGCACTGATTTAAAATTTCATGGCAGATTAAAAATGTATACCCGACCGACGAGCGAACCTGGAATCTTTGCCTTTCGCCGGTGACTGCCCTATCGGCTGAGCTATCCAAGCACGTTTCACCATCCGTCCTCGAAGGTTTTTTCCGCGAGTACCTCATCTCCTACCTTCCAAAGTTCACAGAAGTGTCCCGAATACCTTGTAGGTATATTACTTCCTGAAGAAAGGAATTCCGTAATTGTACACTAGGTCACAGAACTCGGCGATGTCTGTTATCGATGAAATAACAAAAAAGAAAAAAAAAAAAAGAAGCAATAAATGCGAAACCAAAAACCACATAAGCAGCACATCGTTGCTGATTTTATTGCCAGTTTCTTTTTTTATTTTTGAAATTTAATTTTGTATTTGTGTCTTAAATGGCTCGGAAGCAACGAGAGAGATTTGAGCTGAATAAGAAATTGAGTATAGGAAGAAATGATGAGTGATGAGATGTGTATTAATTGTTTTCTTGCTTTTGTGAAACGCCAGTTAAATTAGTTGTTGACAGGTCTAGAATTTTTCAGTGGCGACCCACACGCTATATGCTGGCCTTCTGTGACAACGCCACCGGTTCGCCACGCTTCAGCAGTTGTGTCCATCCGGCTAGTCAGCTGATTCACTGAGCGCGCTGACCCCAGGGCGACCCTGTCTGCAGGAGAGGTCGTGAGAACCACGGCCTTCCTAAGTGATACCTCACTATACGAACAGCTGAAAGACTTTCCGAACTCACCGCTTCTCAAGTAGAGCCATCACTGAATGGAATCGCTTTAAGTAGTCGTTTTTGTATACTCACATGTTACTGACTTTTTTGTTCGCGCATTGTCATGTTGTGGAAAAAGTAACGAGGTCCCTTTTCTCAGTTCTACAAAACCAACAAACTATCAGCACCCAAAATACACCATAGAGGAGCGAGTGACGGCCTGACGTTGTTGTTGCGTTATGGTTTTAAAACTGAGCATTAGGCACGCGGGCTGCTGCTTCTACGTGCTTAATAACACGTTTACGCTCAACATATCGGACGCAGAAATAATGTGTAGTCGCTTCTTGCCTCGTCAATATGTTGCGTCTCTTCCGTCCACGACTGCCACACAGTAGCCAGCGAACCTTCACCTGAACATTTTTCGAACCACAACACAGGCAGCTACAGTTCTGGCAACTAATTCCATCTCCGTATCCACTGGGGTCTCATACACAAGTGACTAGATATCCACATAGGAAATCATTAACGGGATTCAAGTCAGGTGACCTTGCAGGCCGTGAAATAGGACCTCCCCTTCCAATCCAGCGACCACGGAATACTTCCTAGTTATTAGTCTTGTCCATCTCGTTTTCTTGCAGGAAATAAAGAATGAAAATGAAAATAAACAGCATAGTACGCGTCAACTTGTACGCATGTCAGCTGTAAATAAGCTGGAAACTAGTAATGCTAGACAAAGCGGTAGACAAGTTTACTCCAGTATCTCCCACCCCAGGTTCCGTATCTAATACTGTTCAGTGGAGCATTCTCTATATCCTGTTGCATTTTTGCCGGCCGGAGTGGCCGAGCGGTTCTAGGATCTTCAGTCTGGAACCGCGCGACCGCTACGGTCGCAGGTTCGAATCCTGCCTCGGCATGGATGTGTGTGATGTCCTTAGGTTAGTTAGGTTTAAGTAGTTCTAAGTTCTAGGGGACTGATGACCTCAGAAGTTAAGTCCCATAGTGCTCAGAGCCGTTTGAACCATATTCAGCTTGCGACGTCGGCATGTACACCTGAACTATCGCTGTCGGTTTTGGCTTGCTGATGAATCTGATAAGAACAACTCTACCACTGGAGCGTTCACAGTAACACACTCTCTGCCGTACCTTCCTATTCATAACAAGCCTACTCCCCCTATAAAATTTTCTGCTGCTGTTGATATTACCCTATACTCGTCTGAGCAGAACCGAGCGAGGTGGCGCAGTGGTTAGCACACTGGACTCGCATTCGGGAGGACGACGGTTCAATCCCGTCTCCGGCCATCCTGATTTAGGTTTTCCGTGATTTCCCTAAATCGTTTCAGGCAAATGCCGGGATGGTTCCTTTGAAAGGGCACGGCCGATTTCCTACCCAATCCTTCCCTAACCCGAGCTTGCGCTCCGTCTCTAATGACCTCGTTGTCGACGGGACGTTAAACACTAACCACCACCACCATCGTCTGACCAGAAATCCTTGTCTTTTTTTCCATTTCAGTTATCTGACGCTCAGTATATCTAGAGTGAGCCTAAGATGTTAAGTCCCATAGTGGTCAGAGCCATTTGTTGCATTTTTGCACGCTCTTACGGAAACACGCAGTATGTTAACTATCGGCCGTTAAATACGCTGTATGTTAACTATCGGCCGTTGTGTGATGGCACTAGTTTTTTGTGTGTGTGTGTGTGTGTGTGTGTGTGTGTGTGTGTGTGTGTGTGTGTTACCGTATTGTGGCCGCGCCTACCAAGGGTTTAAATTTCCTTGAACAGCGCTTTCTCGTAGCATTTGTGCCTTAAAAATTACAGAATGTTCTCGTGTGGAAATATCGGTGGTTGTCGGGGATGTCACCCGGTTGCATTCCCGTAAGATGTCTGAAATACACTGAAGCACGAAAAAAACTGGTATAGGCATGCCTTTTAAAATACAGAAAAAATAGTTCAAATGGCTCTGAGCACTATGGGACTCAACTGCTGAAGTCATTAGTCCCCTAGAACTTAGAACTAGTTAAACCTAACTAACCTAAGGACATCACACACATCCATGCCCAATGTAGGATTTGAACCTGCGACCATAGCAGTCACGCGGTTCCGTACTGAAGCGCCTACAACCGCTCGGCCACCGCGGCCGGCTTCCGAAAACTGCTGCAGATGTGAATGTTGGACCATGAACACCGCCAGCGTGCGAAACATTCAATGAAAACTCATCGATATGGGCTTTCGGAGTCGAAGGCCCATTCGTGTACCCTTAATGATTGCACAACACAAAGCTTTACACTTCACATGGGCCCCTCAACACCGACATTGAAGTGCTAATGACCGGAAACATGTTGCTTGGTCGGACGAGTCTCGTTTCAAATTGTATCGAGCGGATGGACGTGTACGGGTATGGGGACAACCTCATAAATCCATGGACCCTGCATGTCAGCAGGGGACTTTTCAAGCTGTTTGAGGCTCTGGTGTGGGGCGAGTGCAGTTGGAGTGATATGGAAATCCCAGTATGTCTAGATACGACTCTGACAGATGACATATACGTAAGCATCCTGTCTGATCATCTGCACCTATCCATGTCTATTGTGCATTCCTATGGACATGGGCAATTCCAGCAGGACAGTGTGACACCCTACACGTTCAGAATTGCTACAGAGTGGCTCGAGGAACACTCTTCTGAGTTTAAAAACTTCCGCTGGGCACCAAACTCCCTAGACACGAAGACATGAACATTGTCGAGCATATCTGGGATACCTTGCAACGTGCTGTTCAGAAGAGATCTCCACCCCCTCGTACTCTTACGGATTTATGGAGAGCCCTGCAGGATTGAAGGAGTGAATTCCCTCCAGCGCTGCTTCAGACATTAGTTCGAATCCATGCCGCGTCGTGTTGCGGCACTTCTGCGTGGTGGCGGGGGCCCTACACGTTATTACGCAGATGTACCAATTTTTTCGCTCTTCAGTGTGTTATACGCTGGAGAGACTCATGCTTGACAGATTAAAACGTTTCGAACCATTTTCCCACGGTATCATTTCTTCCAGGAGCCCCACTTACTTCATGTATCTGAATTGTGTGTTTTCATTTTCAGCAGGAAACCCAGTGCACAGTATTCACTAGAAATTTTTTGAAATTTGTGGTAAGGTCTATGGGACCAAACTGCTGAGATCATGGGTCCCTAGGCTTTCGCACTTTTTTTTTCACTAGCTGCTTATTTTTTATGACCCACCGTCTAATTTCTTATGGTGGGTCGTATGTTGCCACTTAGCCGCTGTGACTGGGTCCGGGGTCCGGTGTGACTGAAAGTAACACCACCCCGGCTCCCGTCCCCACTCACACCGTTGCCCATCTCCCGCCACGTGGAGGCGGGCTCTATTTGTTTACATCCATTTGATATATTTTTTGTGCAGCATTAGAAAAACTTATAATACAAAATCAAGTGAGATATTAATAAACAAAACGAAATTAAGTGTTTAGAAAGAAGGAAGGAAGAGAATTGAATAGAGAAGAGATAAGTATAATATTGCCCGTCACCTGGTTGTGGGCGGCGGCCCGGGTCTTGGAATGACCTTCAAGACGCTGGCCATCGCTCACCGTGCTTTTAACATCTACCATCCTAAAAACTAGCTTAACTAGAAGAGACTGGGGTACATTAAAGCTAGAAACTAAGACTAAGACCTCCATGTCCAGCCTGCTAAACTTTTTACGATATACAATAGCCGGACGGAGTGGCCGTGCGGTTCTAGGCGCTACAGTCTGGAACCGAGCGACCGCTACGGTCGCAGATTCGAATCTTGCCTCGGGCATGGATGTGTGTGACGTCCTTAGGTTTAATTAGTTCTAAGTTCTAGGCGACTGATGACCTCAGGAGTTAAGTCGCATAGTGCTCAGAGCCATTTGAACAATTTTTGATATACAAGAGAGAGGTAACTGATTTTGTGCTTGGCTCAAAGTTGATAATGAAAGGGTACTTGTGGTAAAAGTAATGACGCTAACGGTTTGTGTTGAGCCTACCAGGCTCCTAGTAAGAGTACATCAAGCGCGAGAACCTCACGGCCCCACCGACAACACGACCTGAACGGCGGTTTTCCCCCATCTACCATAGGTATCCGTCGAGTTGGGCTCAAAAGAGAGGAACCACAATTAAGATCCTTCCATCCAGGCCGTGCGCCGCCTCTTACCAGGAGGCGTAGGTCCCTTGAAGAGGTGCCTAATTTTAAGCTTCAGATCAGAAGTTATTAGTGTAGTGGAGGTTGAGGTATAGGCTGTGTAGGTTGGTTGTACAAACAATTCATGCTGACCCAATGAGGCTTATAATGATACGTGGTGTGGCAGTTAGCACCTTCCGGCCCCGCCAGCAACACAGCCCGAACGGTGGTTTTCCCCGATCTACCATAGGTATCCGTCGGGTTGGCCTCAAATGAGAAGGATCACAATTAAGATCCTTCCATCCAGACTGTGCGCTGCCTCTTAACGGATTACATATTTACATAATCTAATGTAAACTAACTTACGCTAAGGGCAACACACAGAGCCATGCCCGAGGGAGGACTCGAACCTCCGACGGGGGGCAGCCACAGTATCCTCTAGTCCAGGGCTTCCCAACCTGTGGTCCGCGGACCCGTTAGGGGTCCGCCGGCTTTTTCTAGGGGGTCTGCGGCCATCTTTCACCAAATCGTGTAAAATAATGAGTAAAATTATTGAATAAAAATGTGAAAATCAAATTCATCACTATTTTTTTTTTCGTGTGAAACACGTGTGTACTTTTACTTCAGGTCGTATCCCCAAGCAGCCTTTGAGGTTCCTAAGTGAGAACGTATACACAGTTTAGTGCCGGAGAATGCGGCTTCTCTGATCGATTGCTTAGCAACAATACGGGGGTCGTTTGTGCGCTGGCTCACGGCGCTAGATGCGCTAAAGCCTTTTACGCATGCGCGGAGCGAGCTTTGTCGACCAATCACAGCTCTCGCTGGCACGTATGCGGCCCCAGGCATCATTAAATGTTAAACTTGCCTTTGTCAGTGCACTACCTATTTCATAAGTCGATTTTTGACCAGTTTATTACTTCTAACATGGATCGGTGGCTAAAGTCAGGATCATTGAAGAATACTGCAGTTTTTCCATCGCCTTCACAATGGGAAGTTTCCAGTTGAAATGAATGAGGAGGAAGGACGACCAAAGGAAGAATTTACATACATTTGAACATTTTTCTTCGGATTTCACGAAAAACCACACACAAACACAGACACACAAACACACACACACACACACACACACACACACACACACACACACACACACACGAGTGTTAGGAAATATGCATGCTCCTTACACAACCGTAGCCAAATAGTGGAAATGAACAGACCATAAGCGACAGCTTGTCAACAGCGAACAGTTTGAACGTGACGTTAATTGTTCTTGGAGGAAGAAAGCTCCATCGTGTGAAATGTCAATTACCAAGTAATTTTAATCAGCCTATAGTCTGACAAACTGCCTATTGGCTTCTGTCTCGGGTTCTTCGGCCGACGTTCATCTAACGATTTTTCTGACGTTCCGCCAGCACGAGTGGCTGGCATTGTCAAAGCTTCACCCTCCGGCAATGGAGAGCGCACGATGTCGAAAACGAGCTGGGCCCGCGTGTAGATCGGTGGGGAGCGCTGACCCCAGCCGGCAGTCGGCGGCCGGTGTCTCGCCTTTTATGGGCAGACAGGCAGGCAGGACCGAGTCTAGCTAGGCGCGCCCACTCCCGCTCCTCACCCCGCAGGGCCCCAGCCGCGCCACGGCACAAGTGCCGAAGGCCGCGCCGTCCACACGCCAGGTGAGGCGACAACGCCTGATGTACGGCCGGAGGTGCAAATAAGGGCCCCGCGGCCGCGTGCTGCATGCGCGCATAACTACACTACTGGCCATTATAATTGCTACACCACGAAGACGACGTGCTACAGACGCGAAATTTAACCGACAGCAAGAAGATGCTGTGATATGCAAATGATTAGCTTTTCAGAGCATTCACAAAAGGTTGGCGACACATACAACGTGCTGGCATGAGGAAAGTCTCCAAACGATTTCTCATACGCAAACAGCAGTTGAACGTCGTTGACTAGTGTGATGCCTCGAGTAAGGAGGAGAAATGCGTACCATCACATATCCGACTTTGATAAAGGTCGGATTGTAGCCTATCGCGATTTCGGTTTATCGTATCGCGACATTGCTGCTGGCGTTGGCCGAGATCCAATGACTGTTAGCAGGATATGGAATCAGTGGGTTCAGTAGGGTAATACGGAACGCCGTGCTGGATCCCAGCGGCCTCGTATCACTAGCAGTCGAGATGACAGGTATCTTATCCGCACGGCTGTAACGGATCGTGCAGCCACGTCTCGATCCCTGAGTCAACAGATGGGGACGTTTGCAAGACAACAACCATCTGCACGAACAGTTCTACGACGTTTGCAGCAGCAAGGACTATCAGCTCGGAGACCGTGGCTGCGGTTACCCTTGACGCTGTATCACAGACAGGAGCGCCTGCGATGGTGTACTCAACGACGAACCTGGGTGCACGAATGGCAAAACGTCATTTTTTTCGGATGAATCCAGGTTCTGTTTACAGCATCATGAAGGTCGCATCCGTGTTTGGCGACGTCGCGGTGAAAGCACATTGGAGCCGTTTATTCGTCATCGCCATACTGGCGTATTACCCGGCGTGATGGTATGGAGTGCCATTGGTTACACGTCTCGGTCACCTCTTGTTCGCACTGACGGCACTTTGAACAGTGGACGTTGCATTTCAGATGTGTTACGACCCGTGGCTCTACCCTTCATTCGATCCCTGCAAAACCCTACATTTCAGCAGGATAATGCACGACCGCATGTTGCGGGTCCTGTACGGGTCTTTCTGGACACAGAAAATGTTCGACTGCTGCCCAGGACAGCACAATCTTCAGATCTCTCACCAACTGAAAACGTCAGGTCAATGGTGGCCGAACAACTGGCTCGTCACAATACGCCAGTCACTACTCTTGATGAACTGTGGTATCGTGTTGAAGCTGCGTGGGCAGCTGTACCTGTAAACGCCATCCAAGCTCTGTTTGCCTCAATGCCCAGGCGTATCAAGGCCGTTATTACAGCCAGAGGTGGTTGTTCTGGGTACTGATTTCTCAGGATCTATGCACCCAAATTGCGTGAACATGTAATCACATGTCAGTTCTAGTATAATATATTTGTCCAATGAATACCCGTTTATCATCTGCATTTCTTCTTGATGTAGCAATTTTAATGGCCAGTAGTGCACTTTTCTCCTCTGGCGAAGAGGCGTGCTGCAGGCTCAGATCTGCAGAGAGGAATTCCACCGAACCGAGAGAATGCCCTCTCCACTAGCAAAATTCACAATCAATCAATTTGTTCCGGGATGGTCGGCTTTCAGTTACTTACCCATCTTGCCTTTCCGATTTAATTCGCGTGAGATTCTCGATTCGTTCACCACGAACACTGAAATACGCTTCTCATCAAAACGTTATGACGAGACAGATAAGATACCATAACATATTAACAGCTCTGTGGAAATGAATGAAAGTAGGCGAGCATGTTGCTACAGGTCTCCTAGTCGTGCAGAGCAAGTCTGACGCCATGGGGGGTGTGATGGAGGCCCACGAGAAAGACAGGCCGCGGCGTGTACGTCGTGAAGGTAGCCGTGAGGTCTCTCGCTGGCTCAGCTCAGCAGACTGCGTTTCTAGACCTGTTAACTCGTAACTAGCTGTTTACGTACAGAGAACTGCACCTTCCACTGGAATCCGCTATTATGGAGTCTTCTTGTTTATTAGACTTCCAACGATCGGAAGTCTACAGGCCTACTAATAATCTGACGGTTGCACTGCGGTATAACAAAATTAAAATTGTGCCTTAATGATTATCGGTTGCATGAGGCATCTTGTATGAAATGAAGACTGTTACATGTTTCGTTACACGTTCATTTACAAGGCGCAAAATCGTTGTGGAGATGCTCAGTCACCTACAATGGCAGACGCTGAAAGGGAGGCATTCTGAATCACGGTGCCGTTCGCTGTTAAACTTCCGAGAGTGTACATTACAGAGGAGTCAAGCAATATAATACAAATATTTGTAAACATATTGGGCATAACAGCGATCATAATGAACAGCATAGATCCCAAATTAAAGCATACTATTAAGTTGTGTATTTTATTGTATTACTGGTAATCAGAAAGATCTGCAAATAGTAGCCGGCCGGTGTGGCCTAGCGGTGCTAGGCGCTACAGTCTGGAACCGCGCGACCGCGACGGTCGCAGGTTCGAATCCTGCCTCGGACATGGATGTGTGTGATGACTTTAAGTTAGTCAGGTTTAAGTAGTGCTAAGTTCTAGGGGACTGATCTCAGAAGTTAAGTCCCATAGTGCTCAGAGCCATTTGAACCATTTTGAAAATAGCAGATTTCAGCAGAAAATGTAGTTCTCGTCAGTACGTAAACACCTAGCCGCGAATTAACAGGTTTAGAAAAGCATTTAGTCTGCTGAGCTATGAAGCGAGTGAGCTCGGGGCTATCCTCGTGACGTACGGGCCTCAGCCTGTCTTTCTCCTGGGCCTCGGCGTGTGATCAGCGGTGCCTATAGCGGCAAATGAGACTGGCCCTGCAACACGAGGCAGTTGCAGGAACGGGTAAAAAACGGTGTTTATCAATCAGCGAGTAGTTACGGTGCACTGTGGTGTCGTTCTTCGATTGCTACATGGCCCGGAGATAACGTCTGGTTGACTTCACACACGGAAGAATCTTAGAAAAACTGGAAGGACGAAGTGTGACGAATGTAGCTCAGGGGTTTGGTATTTCTCACAGTGTTGTTGCACGTGCATGGGGAGCGTTCCGAACCAGTGGCCCTACTAACCGAAAGAGAGGGGGTTGTCGACTGCGGTCACCTAGAGCAGCAGATATCCGCTACATTGTGCAACAGATTGGAAAGGACCCACTTCAAACAGTGGGTGCAATTGCAACCACATTTAACAGGGCTGCAAGGCACGCAATGTCACGTTCCACATTGGCACAGCCGGCCGGTGTGGCCGAGCGGTTCTAGGCGCTTCAGTCTGTCCTCAGGTTAGGTAGGTTTAAGTAGTTCTAAATTCTAGGGGACTGATGACATCAGCTGGTAAGTCCCATAGTGCTCAGAGCCATTTGAACAGTGGCACAACGACTGCGTGGGGGTGGTCTCTCTGTCCGCGTTCTGTTGACGCCCGTCTGCGATAGTCCGAAGAGCATTGGTTGAGGACCAACGAGGAGTGGAGTCGCATGCTCTTCTCGGATGATTCTTGACGTACCATCACATGGCGAGAGGTGGGAACGCGCAATGCTCACCGGAACATTGCCAAACATAAGCGCTCTGGTGATCAAAGTGTTACACTTCTTTAGAGGAGAGCAGTTGTCTTTACGCGGTAAGCAATGTGTAATATGGCTGTGCCTCTCACTTTAGTTTGTTAACGTATGTTTTGCGGCTATCGGACTCGAGTTCGGTGGCGTAATTTCTGTTCGTATCATTGGATATTTCTTTCACTTACCGCCTGTATTGCTTTTACACATACCGGGTGTCTCTCCTAGGATATGTTAGGCGCGTAGTTTTTCTTTCTTTTTGTTTTGTTTCAGCAGATATTTGCAATTTCGTCTGTCCAGTCTAGCTGGAGTCAGCCCACAAACACAGCTCATCTTTCATGCGACACCCAGCATCGGTTTGTTTCCGCTAACAAACAAAATGATTTTTAAATCGGATTTTAGGAGTCCACTCGATAGAGCGGTCGCAAATTATTCTAGTGAGATATTTGTTTTATCGATATGTATTAACAGGGACAGTAAAATGCAAAGAATAAACAGTACTCCAGCAGCCATTCACGTGGCGCCCTGATTTGCAGTGAGCGCTGCCTCTATGCAACAGCGCTACTCGGTCGCTTCTGGAGTGCTGGTTAGTCTTCCTGTTTCACTTTCGCTATTAATGCGCACCAGGTAGGACTGACAGTGGAAACAGAGAAGATCCAAAGAAGAGCGGCACGTTTCGTTACACGTTCACTTAATAGGCGCAAAATCGTTGTGGAGATGCTCAGCCACCTACAGTGGCAGACGCTGAAAGGGAGGCATTCTGAATCATGGTGTCGTTCGCTGTTAAACTTCCGAGAGCGTACATTACAGAGGAGTCAAGCAATATAATACAAATATTTGTAAACGTATTGGGCATAACAGCGATCATAATGAACAGTAAATGTAAATGTCGTGGCTAGGGTCTCCCGTCGGGTAGACGGCTCCGCGAGTGCAAGTCTTTCGATTTGACGCCAGTTCGGCGACTTGCGCGTCGATGGGGATGAAACGATGATGATTATTTCAACACAACACCCAATCCCGGAGCGGAGAAAATCTCCGACCCAGCCAGGAATCGAACCCGGGCCCTTAGGATTGACATTCTGTCGCGCCGACCACTCAGCTACCGGGAGCGGACGTAATGAACAGTAATAAATATTAAATAGAACACACTTGCTCGCAAAAAAACACTTTTATTCATAAGTTGTGACCGATTTCGACCCGATGTGGATCATCTTCGCCCCATACTCTAAAATTAAGCTACTTTCCATATACAATATTTTAGTTCCAATGCAGAAAAATTTTTCAATCAACTATTTGTAATTAAATTAAAAACAGTGATTACACAGTATTCTGGACGTATTATTAAAGGGTCTATATCACTGGCAATGCTGGACAATGGTTGCATATGTTTTCTACTGTGTATAACACGGCATGCAAGGTTAACGCTCGACGCTGAACGCCTACTTGCAACCAACGCAAATATGGACATCATTCGAGGCCGAATCGAATGCAGTACGACAGTGGCATAGCATCTTTGATCACTATCGGCAAATTGTCCGTGTCGTTAGGTAACCAGCGGCGTCCTGCAGCCCATATTTGGTGTACGCAAAGTCCTACAGAGTACAGCCACTAACGTAACTGATGCCACTGGCTGGTCAATTGTACTTCTTTTACGTAAAATTATAACTGTATAACGTATAAATTGTTATCTAGATATAACTTACGATAATAGACAGCATAGTAGTAACGTTAATATTTATGCTATGCGACATATTTCACATACGTTGTATCCTGTTGGCTAAAGATGACGTAAGGCGACAGGCAATGGGCGGGGCACCTGCTATTTAACTCTATGATGCCGTCACATAGTCAGCAGCTGACATCAGAGGATGGTATACACCGTACCTGTTCCGTGCCGTAGTCTCCACACGTCATCACTGGGTACAGCATCGCCTAATTTATTTTTAACGTACTGTTTATCATGTTTAATGTTTCCCTCTGTTTTGCTGTAGTCTGAATTACAGAGTAGTGTCCGAAGATGACCCACATCGGGTCTAAACCGGTCGCCTCTTACGAATAAAAATGCTTTTTTGCGATCAAGACAGCTCTGAATAATATTTTATTACGACATACTACTACCTCCTACGTAAACTTGTCTCGCCAAAGACCATAAAGGTAAAATGGAAGAGATTCGAGCTCACACGGAGGCTCATAGATAACCGTTCTTCTCACGGTCCATTCGCAACTGGAACAGGAAAGAAGGGAAGTAAGAGCGATACACGAAGTACCCTTCGCCATGCATAATAAAGTTACTTGCGGGGTACAGATGTCGACTTAGGTTACAATTATGTGCTGAACCCCAATTCGAAACTGAAGCTTTTCCGTTCTCGGGCAATATTCATACCGCGTGAGCTATTCAGGAACGAGTCAAGATTCGCATTTACAGCTTCAGTTTTGGAAGTATCTCCCACTACGGAACTGGAATGACGTTCGGGACAACAGAGCGTAAAACCCTCGTCCAGCCATCCCAGCTGCGACTCCACGACCACTGACGGAACCAGTTGAAGCCTCCATTTCTTTCTGAATTTTCAGAGCACCAATAGCACTCGTGTCTGGTTGCCCACTAAGGGGCCGATCGTCCAAACAACCCACAGGTGCTATCTTCGTGATTATTTTCTGTTGTGGCGTAGCAAGACAGCCACGCCACGGAAGTAGCCGTAAGGCACGCGTTTGGCAGGCAAGATATAGGTCTGTAACAGGATACGTAATGAATGCTATAAAGAAAAGTACATAGCTTCTAGACTACTTAACTTTAATCCATCCTTTTGGTACATCTGGAGATTGTGGCGATACAAGTGAGATTCTTTAGATACATGCAATGTTACTAATGGCGCCTTGCTAGGTCGTAGCCATTGACTTAGCTGAAGGCTATTCTAACTATTGGCTCGGCTAATGAGCAATGCTTCGTCCGTGTAGTCGCTAGCAAAGTCGTCCGTACAACTGGGGCGAGTGCTAGTCCGTATCTCGAGACCTGCCTTGTGGTGGCGCTCGGTCTGCGATCACACAGTGGCGACACGCGGGTCCGACATGTACTAATGGACCGCGGCCGATTTAAAGCTACCACCTAGCAAGTGTCGTGTCTGGCGGTGACACCACATTTTCTTCACAACGGCGCTTGTCACAGGACCTTAACCCGTTCGGATACCCTTCTGTATCACGACTGGTCGCTGAGCTAAACGGGCTGTATCCTCAGATGGGAAACGAGCACGGTTTGGTGTTTTTCGCCTACACGTTTCTCCATGCTTGGCACGCTCCGGTTGCCCCACATTTCCCATCCACGAGAGCGCACACGCACTCTCTCTCTCTCTCTCTCTCTCTCTCTCTCTCACACACACACACACACACACACACACACACTGACAATGCGCCGATAGAAATCTGCGCACGCGCGTGCTAAGGGGCGCTTCGCCGTGCATATTCATGAGGCGTGAGTGAATGTGCCTTCGCGAACACTCCGCTTCCCTCAGCGCAGCTGCCGCCGACCGGCGGCAAGCAGATACTACATGCGGTAACGGGCTCCTCCTTTTTAACAGCGTGTCGCCTCTACGAAAGACGCGGAACGGCAACTGCAACGTGTTGCACGCCGAAGCTGCAACAGCACTGTTCTTGTTGTGTTCTTCATTCCGGAGACTGGTTTCATGAAGCTCTCCGTGCAAATCTATCCTGTACAGGCCCCTCCACTTCCGAATAACTATTTCAGTCTACACCTACTAATGGAAAAATACTCCTACTGGAACACAAAAAAGCGAATATGCTCCTGTTTACTAAAAGACTGCCTGAAAAGTGGGGTACCAGCTGCCTCATTCACACCTTAAAATTTTTTCCAAATATTTTGGCATGTGAACTTATTCGCGTTTTTTTAACATCCAACTCACCTCTCACTCTCACAAGCTCCCATAACTGTAACTCTCTCACACCCACTAGTCCATCGCTGTAAGTCGTTCTCATCCATCCAGTCCCACTTGCCCATTCTAACTCACTCATTCAGCCCAACTTAATGTCAGTATCACTTTGTGTCTCTTTCTGTCTCCTGTCTCAAAGCCACAGTCTACTTCATTCCGTCATACTACTACAGTCTCCTCTCACTGTAAATGTCTCCCTTTTGCTCTCTCTTACTGCTACTATCTCATCCCTTGCTTCTCATTGCTGCTGTCTCTTCTTACTGTCACTATTGTCTTTTCCTCGTTGTGATTGTCATACACTGTGTCTCATTATCACTGGCTCTCACTCTACAATTGTCTCCTCCTCTCTTTCTATAGCACAACCACTGTCTACTATCTTCCGACATTTCTTACTTTACAGTCTCTTCCCAAATGCCGTGGTCTCTTTCTCTCTCAGTATAAAAAAGTGACGGTATGTCTGCGTGCTAAAATTTTTAAAAGTACTGAGGACGGTAGAATGAGGCATCTGGTAACCCGTACCCCCCCCCCCCCCCCCCCCACTTTTCACCCGGAGTCTTTTAAAACAGGGTCATATTCGTCTTTTTTGTTCTCCGACAGGAGAATTTTTCCGATGTTCTCTTCTTTTCCCTGCTACAGCAGGCCACGTTACTCATATGAAAACAATTTTATAGGTCACTAAAATTTTGATGTTTTACTTATGTGATGATGATGATGATGTTTGGTTTCTGGGGCGCTCAACTGCGCGGTCATTAGCGCCCGTACAAAGTCCTAATTGTCACATAATTCAATTTTTACGCAGTCCAATCTAGCCACTGTGACAAAGGAGGAGGATGATGACAACACAAACAGCCCGTCCCCAAGCAGAGAAAATCCCCAACCGGGCCGGGAATCGAATCTGGGACCCCGTGATCCAAAGGCAGCAACGCTATCCGCTAGACTACGAGCTGCGGACTTTTACTTATGTGAAACTGGAATAACATAAGACTATGATATTTTATACCTCAGACCGGGTTTTACGTGCACAAAAAATTTTGCATGTTCTGAAGAACAGTACTACATACTGTTTGATGATAACGGGACACTTAACAGTATATTCCTCCGTTCAAAATGGCTCTGAGCACTATGGGACTTAACATCTATGGTCATCAGTCCCCTAGAACTTAGAACTACTTAAACCTAACTAGACTAAGGACATCACACAACACCCAGTCATCACGAGGAAGAGAAAATCCTATTCCTCCGTGCTACGTCACTTTATAAACTACGTTTTCGCCCCACACCGGATTTATCATGTACAAATAAGGTAAATTTAAACCACCTTACCTCCGAAACTGGTACAGATATCAAGAAAATTTTCTAGGCTCTTCGAGATCGGGATCTTAGGAATATATCGAGAAAATTACAGTCATTTACTGCGCATGGCCGTCTTGGAATCTGTGGCTTGGTTTTCTCAGGAGCTACCCATCAACTAAAAGGTGCCTCCATAAGTTCGCTAAGATGCACCGTAGACCGCATCTGATGCAAAAAGAGCGGCTCGATTTGCTGCATTTTCCTAAACTGGAGGAATATCGTATTATTCACACTTCGGCCCCATACTGTAGGACAGTTACGTTAAGACGATCTGTACAAATGGTCCCTAGCCAAAGGGATATCCAAAACACTTGGGCTTACCTTTCAACACCAACAGAAGATGAGACATTAGCCCCGGGAATTTACCGTTTTTATGCGCTGCGTTTTGGAATGTATTAGGTAGCACATGCTGGCGCATGCGTACATATATCATCAAAGCTTATATTAGTCGGTAGCATTACAGTCGAAAGGACAATGGGAATGACACATTTGACAGTGGCCAGATCTTGGCTGCCCTGCATGGGACACACTGTCTCCAAGTTCGTACAGGAAACTGGGCTTAATGCATCCAACTGTGTCACGGGTGCACAGTGAGTACGATTTTTGTAAAAGCTACGAGCCAAACCGTGAATCGGACGTTTACAAAAGCTACAACCCTCTTGGAAGATGTCCTGCGCAGATGTGGACGAAATGTTCGGTTTCTCCAAGAAATTCTTTCGACTATGGCATAATAGTGCAGAGTATTTTAATAGAAAGTCCTAACTGTGGATGTCAAACGATTTATGTAACGCACTCCTGAACCTTTGCATTCAACTTACTCGCTAAGATCGGCTCTCTTGTAAGTATATTTAGGTATGCCCAGGGCCGGTTCGAAAACATTTTTCCGCACAAGCGATTTATTATTTGCCACTTGCCTCCCCACTTTCCCCTCGTACACTTTCACCAGTGTTACATTTCGCTACTAATTGTGGTATGCACAGTATACAAATCTTGCACTTGGTCACCACACTCAGCTTGACGCCCAAAGCAGTCGCTACTAATTGTGATACGTCCTGTACAGAAATATTATAGCTGCCACACCTCTGAAGGCGTTCCAAGCGGCGTCTTGTGTCGTTTGAGCATAAGGCCGGTCCTCGCTATGCCCTACCTAGCAATTTCGTATAAAACTGCGATGAACTAGGAGAACGACAACCGAACGACGGCAATGAGAATTTTAATTAAACATGATTCTGCAAAAACTGACATAACCTCCTTGGAGATAAAATCCACGATCTCTAGTTTTAAAACAGATTTGTTGACCGACCTGACTCCATTAATTTTTTAAAATTACCGATTTCGGTCAACATGAATCACCCTCAGATATGATTGTGTTGGTTACAAGAGTATATCACCCAACCATTAGCAAAATTTACATGGTACGTCACACAATAAAATGATTTAATGAATGCAATAAAAGTTTTATTTTATGACATCGCACGTTTATTCTGCTGATAGTTGGATGAGTTACTCTTGTAACCGATACTATCAGACCTGAGGATTGTTCAAGTTGAACCGAAACCGGTCATTTAAAAAAAAAAAAAACCGGTATAATCTGTTTTAAATATGAATTTTTTTCGAAGGTTGTATATAGCCTTGCACGGATCTAAAAATAATCAAAACAGGAAAGTTGCACATAATTCCACACTGACCATTTGGCAGTCACTGATAGTTTATTTCATTTCGAGCACTTACAATGTGTATTCGTAACGAAAGGTATTTATCAAAGGTTCTTTTTTTTCTAATGCTGTAAAGAATATAAACAAAGAGATCCGCTACTAATATTTTGTAAAAAGGTGAAAATTGTAATCTGGCTGAATACTGGCAAACGTGTGTGCTCCCATTTCGTCAGAAAAACACTCGCATCCTCCCACCACTACCTTCCCGATCTTCCTCTACTTGGTCTCCTTAAGACACCTTCTCCTAGTAAGAGTTGGCGGTTTGGTCTTAACAGTGCACCGTGGAAAGCTTCTTCTGATATACAGCTGTACCATCTTCCAATGTCTTTCGGCCACGAGTTTCTCCGTCTTTCAATAGACCATTCACTTTCTATCTTTCCTTTAAGTTATAATAACTGGTATCTCTGAAGCCCTCTTAACATGTCCTACGCATTACATCTTGCTTAGTTTCACAATATTATGTAGCAGTTCTTGTTTCTTTTTCCTCCGATGAAGGTGTTTTACGTTTGACATTTTTAATATCCAAGATATACGCAACAGACGACGATACAAATACATTCAAAGGGCTCAATTCGTTTTCCAGCGGTTGGGCCAAGGTATGTGAAGGAGAACAGATAATGTGTAGCATCGAATCATTCTGGTTCTCAATAGGAAACTGAGGTTTGACCTCATGAAGAATTGTCTTACGTCGAGAATTGTTTTCTGGCGTGTTCAATTATGGATTTTATATCTCGCTTGAAGTCGCATTTTTGTTCGAATATTGGTTTCTCAGATCGTTGAAGAATGTGTGTGTGTGTGTGGATGGATAGGATGGGGATCTTTACTTTAGACGTCACCGTTAGGTACTTACCAGCAGTTTGTTGTCTACCGTCTTGACAACGATCTCCTCCGGCTGGTATTGGCTAACGTCGAAGCGCAGCTTGAGAACTTTGCTCTGGCCTTCATCCTGGATGAGGGGCGAGTTGAAGCCGTCCAGCCACGTGCGCGGGGAAGATGCGACGTCGGTCGAGGAGGTCGTGCTGCAAAATGGAACTACTATGAGCCACATGCACCACATTAAACTGATCTGAAATGTAAATTTTATGCTGCTAACATACTTTACGATTATTGCAATGTATGATATTATTCATCACAGGATTAATCACAGTTTGGAAAAAAAACGACGGCAGTACTTAGTCATGATGATGCTGACAGGTTTGGTGCCCGTTCTGTGTTCAGATTTTCAAAGACTAGCCATTCGCAGATCTCAGGTGTTATACGAAAGCATCTGTTTTTTGTATTTTCAACTAACATTACGATGTCGAGTAACGCTGGATGACATGGAAATATAGGCATATTGGGCAATCTCTGCGCTACAATACGTACGTTTCAGAGCAGGATTCTGTCGGATACTTGCCAATATCTGCAGAGAAAGAGAAAAAAGGAATTGCGTCCCTATTTCATAAATGACTGTCAATAATCATCTTGCGAAAGCCGCAGTTCTTCTCATTTCCGTGGTTGCTGAGAAAAATTGGAGAAGAATTCCGCTTTATGTATGGCAATGTTCAATAATTTTGTTTTCACCCAGACATTCTTCAGCACTTTTTGTACTGTCTTCTGTGGGTTTATCTATTTTTTCCTCACGTGAAGCTATTGGTTGTTTATTCTGATAACTTTAAATGTACTACCCATTCTACAGATTGTTTGTCGTTACACATGCATTTTGTAAGATTTGTTTCCCAAGCACAAAAAGTGTTGTAACATGCCCGCATCTCGTGGTCGTGCGGTAGCGTTCTCGCTTCCCACGCCCGGGTTCCCGGGTTCGATTCCCGGCGGGGTCAGGGATTTTCTCTGCCTCGTGATGGCTGGGTGTTGTGTGATGTCCTTAGGTTAGTTAGGTTTAAGTAGTTCTAAGTTCTAGGGGACTGATGACCATAGATGTTAAGTCCCATAGTGCTCAGAGCCATTTGAACCATTTTTTGTTGTTGTAACATGTTTGGTTAAAAACAAACTACGGTGCCTTGCATAAGGCTATGGGCTGACCAGACTGCAGAGAGAAAAACCCGGGACACTTGTGTTTGTACTTTATGCCTAACTTCATTACTATATTAACTCTTAGCTTCTTGTCAGTTATCGTGATGTTTTCAAATCGATAATAGGCCTATGACGATGTACCAGCTGAAAACCCATAGCAAGAATGTATCTTCATTTTGTGAATTGGAAAGGAAAATGTATGCACATTACACATAAATAAAATTATTTTCTTCAGAAATAAAAAAGGCTGATACATACTTTTTTATTGTAATAGCCTGGATATATTTTCTGCGATGTTCAGTCACTGACCAGACACTGAGGTACAATTTTTTAATCCTAAAAACTGTGTAATATTACTGACCAGTAACAAGATGCAAATTACACATTTCGTACTAAAATTTAAGATTTCAGACTTTAAGGACAAGCATGCATGCATGACAAAAAATTTTCAATAAACGCTACTAACACACGCCGCATCGCTCACGTTCTTCACAAAATGAGCTTGCATATGGGTGCATTACCGTTAGAAGAAATGGTATAAGTTAACTGGTGCTCATTTATACTTCCTTTGGCTTTGGTTTTACATGTCGTGAGGGCCATAAAGTGGAAGGTCAGCAAGTTAGGGGTAGGTAATACCTGCTTTTCTTTTCAACGTATTTCTTACTCTTTCTTTAGACATAAGACGAGTTAAGGCAAATGCGGTGAAAATATATATGTTTCTATAACGTTTTGCTTCTAGGAAACTTGTTCTTAAAAAATATTTGTTTAAATGAAAAGTATTATTGAACGCATTTTGTTTCTCGATTAAAAACCAGGACAATTATGTGTCCCGAATGATTTTCTCAGGACACCAGGATATTTATATGAAAACCCGAACGTCTGGTCAGAATTCCTCCCCAGTAGCTATGAGTATTAACACACGTATCACGTAACTTTGTTCTGTTTAGAAACTTTGTATTTTTTTAACAATCACTGGGTACTACAAGTTAAGGAATTTTACAGAACTAAATAAAAAGCCGACACTAAAAAGTTATTATGATAACGCACTCCAAATCAAAGATTCTCATTCAAAATAATGTCTTTGGATTCTTCGTAACAGTGAAATCTCAAAAAGGAATAAAGTAATGTTCTTTGTTAGATGTGTACCGTAATCAATGAGCATGCAGTGCACAAAGCAAACTGCGTTATTTGTAATATTATCAAGTATTAAAAAACGTAAGTGTAGGAGCCTTCTCACCTGAGTTCTGCAGCGAAGTAATAAACAATTTAGCATGTGAGATCGACTTGTTTCAGCTTTCAGTTTTGTTCTATAACAGTTTCGTACTCTAATATATACAGTTTCTTTATCAGTTTTCTAAATATAGGCCTAATTTTTTTTGTCTTACATTTCTTCCCAACGTTTTCTTTGTAGCAGTTATTTCAAGTCTGATCAGATATTTCCAGTTAACGATTCATGAAAGTTACGTACATTGGGTACACTCATGTGAGGTATATTTATACGAAATGCTACACATTTGACGTTTTGAGCTACAATACTCTTAAGACAGTGAACAGAACAATAGAAGAGCCATAAAGAATCGGAGTATCACAATGGGTGATTCGTGGAGAAAGGGGATCGAAAAAGTCATTGTATTTAGGTGCAAAACCACTAAAACACTCCGACGCATGAAAAATGTATTGCCGCGTGACCTAGTAAACTTCCGTATCGACTCATTGCGTTCAACGACCCGTCCGGTACAGGCGAACTAAACAGGTCGCACAACTCTATGCGTCATTCATCGTTCATGTAACGAAAGCTTGTGCGATGGCTCCCGGCTCTTGTCCGAGTTCATGGCCGGCCGCGGTGGTCTAGCGGTTCTAGGCGCTCAGTCCGGAACCGCGCGACTGCTAAGGTCGCAGGTTCAAATCCTGCCTTGGGCATGGATGTGTGTGATGTCCTTAGGTTAGTTAGGTTTAAGTAGTTCTAAGTTCTAGGGGACTGATGACCACAATTGTTAAGTCCCATAGTGCTCAGAGCAGAGTTCATGAGTTGGAAAACATTTTCTCCACCAAATTTTGGCCAGCATGGGGAGTCAAGGTGGTGGCGTGTTGTTCCCGACCTCCGGAATCACGTCAAAATTATGGATTACATACACAACCGATCCGCAGTGTATCAGACTGCGGCGTTTTTTATTATGATCCGTCTGTCCGATTGGAATGGTGTAGTCGGGGGCTACCTTGTCAGGATTCATTCATAACCATCGTCGGCAACAGCAGAAAACTTACACACACATGCTCGTCACAGTCACAGTTACCTTAAAAAAGAATAAAAAAGAAAAAAAAAGAAAAAAGAAAAAGGGAGACGAATCTGAAATTATCCTACCGTTAAGTTATTTTTATCTGTAAAGCGACAGGAGGGGCGCTTTAGACTACGAGCTTGGAACACACAGCGAAATGCGAAGGTTCGGACAGCAGAAAGATTTTCGGCAACACAGCGGCAGATGGCAGAAAAACAGCGCGCGCAACAGAAGGCAGACGACGCAAGCGAGCCCGCATCTGCTTGGCCATTAATCACACGATTCGCGCGAGGGGGATAAAAGAAAAGGGAGAAAAAAGCAAGCAAGCATGGCAGCTCGAGAAGAAAGCGCGACTACCGCAACCATACAAGGACGAATCTGTGTTTCCAAAATGTCCAAATGAAGAGTAACGCTCGGTGGACGTCGGCGTTGAGTCTAGACAATACTCAAAGCTCAGATAGCTTTCACAAAAAGGGAGTGACCGATCTAACTAACATTAATAGTCTACTAAAAGAACCAATCTCTGTCACGAAATAACAAAGAACTTTAAATTTATGTAACATCTGACACAGATACTTCAGTGTCTAATGCGTCAGACCAATACATTTTCGTTAATATATAGAATTGTGACATCTCTGTTGTTGTGGTCTTCAATCCGAAGACGGATTTGAGGAATCTCTCCACGCTGGTCTATCCTGCGAAAGCCTTTTGTCTCTGCTTAAATACTGTGCGGTACATCAATTTGGATCTGCAAGATTTGGTCTGATAGTACAGTTTTTACCTCTTTACATTCCCCTCAAATACCAGATTGACGACTCCTTGATGGCTCAGGATGTTCCTATAAACGTAACCCTTCTCTTAGTCAAGTTGTGCCATAATTTTTTTTCTCCCCATTTCGAGTCAGTACCTTCTCCCTCAGTCACCCGGTCTACCCACCCGATATTTATCACTGTCTTGTAATAACACATTTCTGAAGCTTCTGTTTTCTTCCGTAGGTTCCAGACAAATGCCCCCAGAAAATGACTTCCTAATACGCCTTTCAGTCACATCAATGTGACCACCGTCTATGTTCGACGTCGATGTCCGATTATCACTCACAGAGGGCAGGTGATAGCACTAGCAGTGGAAAGCATGCAGTGCGTGTTGGGCGACGCGGAAAACAGTGCAATCGCTGTCGTAATGTGGAAACGGAATGATTTATCTACCGTAGAAAAGGGCATGACTATTGGCTTTCGGATCGGCACATTGTGTACCGTGATTCATCACTCCACACAACGTTTTTCCACTGTGCAATCGTCCAATGGTTACGCTCCTTACACCAAGCAAGGCGTCGTTTGGTACTCACTGGCGTGATGTGTGGTTTATGAGCAGCCGCTCGACCATGAAATCCAAGTTTTCTCGCCTCCCGTCTAACTGTCATAGTATTTGCAGTGGATACTGATGCAGTTTGGAATTCCTGTGTGATTGTCTGGACAGATGTCTGCCTATTGTACGTTGCGACCCTCTTCAATTTTCGACGGTCTCTGTCAGTCAACAGACGAAGCCGGCCTGTACGCTTTTTGATGTACGCTTGAATAAGCATATTTGAAACTGCGGGCTCGCGTCAGAAGCATCTCTGCCCTCTTCAGAATGTGGAATTAAGTAAAACGTGTTAAACGAAATACTTAATGATGACCTACGTCAATTTTCTCCGCGCTATGTTACAGTAATATGTTTAATTAATAGCAGACGGCTCCCTTAGAAATTAGCGCATGTCAGTTGTCTCAACCAAAAACTGCGTGAATTTATCTACGCGCCATACATAGTGAAGAATTTCCCCTACGAGTAGCGCAAAATAACTTTTTATTAAGAATAGCTAAATTCAGCATTTATGAATATCTTCGAATGACAGTGCTTGAAACGTGTATATTTATTGTATGTCAGAAGGGAACTACTTTCCTTATTGAAAGTGTGGCGGAAGTAGGGCGGCTCTGCAGATGACCAGCTTCATGCTGCTGGTGTCTTTCCGCCGAGGGAAGTCCTGGAGTGCAGCCATGAAAGTAGTAAAGTGGATTATTTTTTTATACTGTGATTTTCTTTTCCCCCAACTATTTGTATAGGTCTAAGCAAGCACCGAACATTAGATCATCCTGTAGTCGACATGAGTTTGTTCCAGTGAATCTTTTTATTATTATTTACGTGAATACTGCGTAGGCAGCAAGTGTCAAGTGACGTTATAGGGATATGTAGGAGGATTTGAGAGGAAAAAAAAAATGCGTAATTGACTGTAGCGATCAGCGACGAAAATCTGCAACGGGCGGCCCACTTTCAGTTTCTGGGAAGAACGCCCACTCTCCAAGTGGATGCAGACTTCAGGCCTTGACGCACGTTGTCCGCAAGCTGTACGTAATCGTGGTGAGCGCAAGATTGGAAGCGGTGAGCGTATTTGCTTTGCTTGGCTGAAGTCAGCGGGCATCGTGTCACAACATCCCGTTAGGTGTCTGACGTGATCATATGATCCAGAAGGGGAAACAAAGGCCAGCAAACAGTTTAGATAACGTCCAAGACAAACCCTGTGAACTCAGGCGTGAGTCATTCCTGTTCTGCTCACGGAATCACAATATGCCACTCTACAGAAACGAAATTTATCGCTTGTATGCAAGTCTATCGTTAATACTCGTTCTTCTTCCAAAGGACAAGGACAGAAAATCTCCTCTCAACGCTTTGCGCTCTATTGCAATCTCCTGGTTTTATTACAATGCGTTACTCAAGTTCTTTAATGTTAATTGTGTGTACCACGCCAAAATTTGCGTTCGCAAACAAAATTAACGGTCATAATGTAAAGATATATATGTTCAGGATGCGAGTAAAGAAAGCAGAGACTTAAGGAAAAACAATGTTGTTTTAAAAATATGGAAACCAAGGTATTCCCGGGTTCGATTCCCGGCGGGGTCAGGGATTTTCTCTGCCTCGTGATGACTGGGTGTTGTGTGATGTCCTTAGGTTGGTTAGGTTTAAGTAGTTCTAAGTTCTAGGGGACTGATGACCATAGATGTTAAGTCCCATAGTGCTCAGAGCCATTTGAAACCATGGTAGCAGTGATAAACCCCTCTTAATTCTAGTATGTAGATGAAGGAAAAAGAGAGTGTAGAGCGATTCAGAATGGAAACAATAATGCAAAGATACAGATAAAGCCAAAACTAGTAGACAAACTAGCCCTTTTGGCCGAAAGTAAGGATAACTTACAACTTTTGAATGAGATACGGAAGATATTTAGCATAGAATGTAGACAAGGTTAACGAATTAAAGATACTGCAGCAAAAATTTTTGATCATTTATCCGGTGATATAAAATGTCTGACAGACAGCAAAGTGAAGTAAAATTTAGAAACAAACTGAAAAAATTTCTCCTTGACAATCCTTCTGTTCCGTAGTAGAATTTCTATTATTGTAATGAGTAAAAGTTGGTGGGTAGGAATTACTAACTCACATCTACATATTAAAAAAAAGTTATAAATGTGCAGCATGTAGCCATATTCACAAATTAATTTGTGATGGAACGTAAAATGACTCGTTCCACATCATTACGATTTATCGTGCAAAATGATCCATGGAACACGAAAGTAGCTAAGTAACTAAGATGAAAAATAAACAGTAGCAATAGGCAGGAGAATAATGGTTCGCTAAGCATAAAATATGATGAAGAAACATCTACATCTAACAGTGATTTGAACTGTTATCGTTATACCATTTTGATACAGTTTCAGAGCTAGAAACTTTTACCAATTTCATAAAGTTTCCACATCCGTTGTCAAAGAACAAAGCGATTTTCGGAACAACACCTTTTCTGGAGTGTATTCTGATGTTATACTGTCTCTTCTCCCAATTTTTTTGCCCTTTTCCCATGTTGGGTGGCCCTTTTTCCACCGGCTCACAGTTGCCTAATATCAGCTTGTTATAATAATGCTTTCGTATCGGCTGCTTAGAGTGGACATGTGGATACTACTGACTAGCTGGGCACTCGCGGATCAACAGTAGTTACATTTTTTTATTAGAGTTTATCTTGCCAAGAGTAAATCTCACAATCAGTTTTAAACTGTGAATGTATTAACCTTTTTTCGATTTAAAAATCATCACCTTTATATTATTACATAATTAGCAGCTGCTTCAAGTTCAGCCAATCAGAACGCATATATGTTTACACTGTCCTTCTCTCCTGACCTCCGCAATTGTACTTTGAACAGTTACTATTTAACGCATTCAAGCACGTGTATTTGTTTGTAGAAGTTAGATTCTGTAATTTAGTTTCCTCGTATTTTACTATCGACTGTTATCTTTGTTTTTAAACACATGATCTGCTGACAGCTTGCTAAAAAGTTGAAACCTGTAATGATACCGCGTAACCTTTCCTCATCCTACTCTAATCCCAGAGTGTGTTTCGTTCCTAGTTACCTCGCCGACGGTTGGTGAAACCCTATCATTCCGTACATCCTTCGACTACTCTGTAAACAATCAGTATAAAATTTAAGCCAAGGAACTTATGACTGGAAATATGTCATACCGAAAAACACCATATCCCCGAACTCAAAGCGAGAGCATATAGCTCATGGGACGGAGAGCAGGAAACAACTCTATGGCAGAGTGGCCGCCATTGCTATAAGCTGCTATCTCCACCCAAAAGACCGTGCTTCACGGATTATCCTCGTAGCACCTGATGTGATTGGGCTGAGTTTTAGTCACGTTAACTTCCCCAGTCACCTTCACAGGACAATCTACAGGGATTCCCCCACTTTTTTATGCAACTCGACATTATATGGTGGTTTAAATGCCATACACTTCAGTGTGAGTGGTGTGGTGACCATCAGGTAACTTAGTGCAAGAAACTAAGGAAAATGAAACGTCGGTGTCCTAGTAATATCACCACAATCATCCTCGCATCAAAAAATGCAAAAAAATAACAAATTAATTATGAACTTTTTACAAGATTCAAACCATTATATAAAAACACAAACTTTCTTCCGCTCCATACGTATAAAAAAATGAAATGACCGTGTGGCATTGATGGCACGGAGACCCCATCCGGGGAAGTTCGGCCGCCGGGTAGCAAGTCTTATTTCAGGTGAAGCCACATTGGGCGACTTGCGCGTAGGTGATGATGAAATGATGAGGAGGACAACACAACACCCAGTCCACGAGTGGGGAAAATCTCCAGTACGGCCGGTAATTGAACCCGAGCCCGCTGAATGGTAGGCAAGCACGTTACCACTCTCCTAAGATGGAGGACCTCCATATGTATAAGGGGCGGTCAAAAGAAAACGAGACACATGGAAAGAAGTAAGTGAACTGGTTTTAATTTCGAAAAATTGCAGTACGTTTATCCCAGGGTGAAAAAATGTTCAACTGTGTGTGAAATCTTATGGGACTTAACTGCTAAGGTCATCAGTCCGTAAGCTTACACACTACTTAACCTAAATTATCCTAAGGCCAAACACTCACACACCCATGCCCGAGGCAGGACTCGAACCTCCGCCAGGACTAGCCGCACAGTCCATGACTGCAGCGTCTTAGACCGCTCGGCTAATCCCGCGCGGCATACCAGGATATACAAGATATGCCGTGTTAGGGATATTGGCCAGTAATCTGCGGATTTTACGGTTACACTGATGTTAATAACTTCTCGGCTAGATATTTTGTAACGATTTTTAATTTTGAAGAATATGTAGTTGCGTGTTAATTTACTGAAAAAATGTTAAATAAAATGTATGCTACGAATGAATATCGGATACCTTTGGTGGCACTCCTATCGTAAGGTCCCTGTCAGTGACGGCAATTTGGGTAGGGTACTTAAATTAACTTACAGCACATTTGTAACTCGAAAACGAAGGATTTTTATGTTTATATGAACTGTTTTTCTTATTTTGGTGCAAGGAAGGTTCCTTGCGCAAAAGTTTGTAAAAGCATTTTTGAAACAGACTGTACACTGACTGCCTATTTTGAGCTACTGTGCAGAAATGGTGCCGGCCGCGGTGGTCTCGCGGTTCTAGGCGCGCAGTCCGGAACCGTGAGACTGCTACGGTCGCAGGTTCGAATCCTGCTTCGGGCATGGATGTGTGTGATGTCCTTAGGTTAGTTAGGTTTAAGTAGTTCTAAGTTCTAGGGGACTGATAACCACAGCAGTTGAGTCCCATAGTGCTCAGAGCCATTTGAACCATTTTTTTTTTTTTTTGCAGAAATGGTAAACATTTGCACATCCAAGCATGCAGTACACTTCATCACACTGTGTCGTAGGTTGCATTCCGTCTTCAAGGTGTTGCAGTTTTAGTGGCCAGCAGTGTGACCAGAAGTACAGCCGTGTGCACCAATACGCCGAATCACAGTGCGCACTGTGCCACAGTTGGAAAAAGCAGAGGAGAGTTAGGTAAGAGAGGTGAAGCGAGAAGCGGGCGTACCTCTTGAAGTTGGAGGAGGAGAAGAAGTCGGCCGGTGGCTCCCCCCAGGCGGTGCTGCTGCTGGTCGTCTTGGTCTCCGAGTGCTGGCTGCAAGGTTAGTCGGGTTAGTGTGTGAGAGAGAGACTGTGTGCTGTGGAGGCGCCCCAACACCGGGCAGCAGCATGCTACGAGGGCGAAACACACCGATGACCAGGCGTACGGTGACCGGCTGTCGTTACACGAATGGAGAAGCTCCAAGTGAGCTATTGACAGAAAGGTTTACCGAATAAACTGATGTAATATTCTCTTATGCAAGCCAACGATACAAGATCGAAACGTGTCGCGCATAGAGAACCTAAGCCAAACACTACGTTAGGTACAATCCCAGCTGACAATATCGACCACTTGCACACTAGTTCAAATGTAGCCTACCATAATTCTCTTAAATGTCCAGGCATGAAGTTCCTTTTGTGGTTATCCGTGTCCCCTTCCTTTCCGTTTTCAATCACCAATCTCCTCTTCTCAACCAGCCTCCCTCCAAAATAAATATTAAGAAACAGGTGGAGAGGCGTTTTTCTGTACGCACTCGCTAACAAGGCACTCGGCGACTTCGTTTAAGGGAGTCAGAGTGTCGAAAGAAGTGGAGTGACATCGACCAACTACTTTCTGATCGTAGTCAACTGCTAACTAGCGGATCACACTGTGTTTAATGCCTATATCAAAGACATAAGAAGTGACACATGGAATTGGCGATCGCTCAAATGTTGTGTGTTTGATACGGTCTTATTAATGAGCGATTAGAAGCGTTGAAGACATTGTTGTCCGCTAGCTAAGGTTGGCAGGCAATGGTAAGTTCTCAGTAGTGGTCAGTGCCAACGGATTTCTACCCATTCAACTACTGCAATGAGTCATCTGCCAGTGTCTCTACTTAGAGCACGCATATAGTATGTCTTACATTCTTAATCGTCTCTTGTGCGTAGAATAGTGTTGCGTTAGTCTATTTGCACAAAATAATAATTTGAAAAGGTTAGCCTAAGAGGCTTAGCTACTTATTTTATTTTATTTTTGTTACAGTGATTCTTTCGGAATCACTTTTACATTAAGCCACTAAATTATTTGTACGTTTACTTTCAAGACAGGTATGTCCGCGATGCTGAACAACTTCAATCAAGCAAACGTGTTACGAAGCATCTGTATACGTTACTGAGGCAGAACGTGCGAATCTCTTAGATGAAACACAGCAACACTGCGCCCTTTTCTCCTGAAATGGAGCTTACTTTTACGGTCAGATACTATTCAAAATTGCAGCAGATTTTGTACTCATGGCTGCCACACTTTGAAAAGCTAGGTATTCCATTCAGCCCAGTTTCACTTCATGTAAATGAGGGACCATGAGCCGCTTAAATTTTACGTAATGCCATAGATGAGCATATGCGCTCTGGGCTTTGATCACTATTTCGGTATATGGGGACCCCGTTAGCTCACCAGATACTGTTACTCATGGTATCGCTTGAGCGTTGAATGTTATTTTATGTTTGACGTCCACTACTTTGCGAAAAATCCCATTCTCTTTTCTCAATCAGAACATGACTTGATTTTATTGCACCTGATGACGCTATTAAAATGCCGCGAGTGCAGTCGCGCCTGTAAATAAAGGACGGCCTTATCTTATCAAAATGCAACTATTTAAAATCTCAATGTTGCGTGATTAGATATGAAATGCAATTTTTTCCACCTTATATGGTTCAGACACACCTCCATATTTTTCCTGAAATCTAGCGTCTTAGAACATTCTAAAAATAACTCGTCAGAACATGCTTGCGTGACCCAGAAACATATTAAAATTGGAGATCAGTTGAAACAAATACTAGGAAGAAGCTCAGATAACACAAAAGGACTCAGATATGCATCAACAGTAGTAAGAAGCTAGCGGTAAATAGCATTCCGCTTTCAAAGTAAGACAAATAAAAGCCTTCTGATTACAGAGTCGGTGTGTTTCGCCCATAGGATACAAGATGCTGAAAATTTGAAAACACATTAGTTCACAGCAAACCATCGTGCATCAAAGCATTAGAAGTGTAGTAAGATAATATAAGTGCTAACTACAACATCCAGAAATCAGTGGAATTTGTGTTGAGTATTCAATGAGCCATCAGAGACATTCTCTTTTCTGTTACATCACATTCACGTTTGCCACGTCAAACATCTACGCCATAGATCACAAAGATTGATAACAACTTCTTTTTCCTATACCTGTAAACGTTGGTGATTTTACAGACAAATGGGTGAAAAATTGGCACTTAAAATGAAGATTGCATATTTCGAATTTCAACGTGGAAGAAGGAGTTGCTCAGTTTCATTCTCAGGAATACACTTAGTTATCGTAGTAATTTCTAAAGTTACAATCTAATTTTACCCGCACTTGAGGTTTTTACAAATCTCATGACTTAAGCAAATTAATAAAATGATTCATGAGCAAGAACTGAAATCAGTCAGCTACAAAACATGTATTTCTTCTTTGGATGACGTGCATTCTTCGCTGTACCACTGCAGTTGCATGTTTCATGTCCTTTGAACGAAAACTGGGCGCATGGAGGAGACGATTCTTTTCGAGATATTAATGTTAAAATGCAAAGCTGCACCGTTATTTGGAGTCCTTTTGAAACTGTAGGCTTCCCTATAATTACCTGGATAATTCGATTCAAAGACCGGAGGAATGTAATGACGTACTGACTCCAGTACTGGCACGCTTAGCAATACATTGTGTTCAAACCAACCTTTGGGCTGCTGACGGTTTTACTTATTGGCGCACCTTTATATGAAGACAAAGTATCCATTATCAAAATATTTCTACACCCACATCTACACAGATACTCCGCAAGCACTGTACGGCGCGTGGCGGAGGGTTTCCTGTACCACTACTAGCCATTTCCTTTCCAGTTGAACTAGCAGAGAGAGAGAGAGAGAGAGAGAGAGAGAGGGCAAAACGACTGTCCATATGCCCCCGTGTGAGCCCTTATTCCTCGTATCTTATCTTCGTGGCCCCTACGCGAAATGTATGTTGGCGACATTAGGATCGTTCTGCAGTCAGTTTCAAATGCCGATTTCTTTAATCTGACCTGGTACGGATACCAAACACTTGAAACAGTACTCAAGAATAGGTCGCCAAATTATTTATGTACAGCAGCGGTCCTATCACACTTCCCTGGAGCATTCCTGATGATATCCTTTTCCATTGTTGGGGTTGAATCAAATGTATTCGAATATTTTAACTAGGCGCTGCCCCAAACCTCCTAAATATTGGAAGAAAATCATAATTTACCGTCAAGAACTGCTGACAAAATTTCTTTATTTAACAACCAGTTTCGGTCTATAGACTAACATGTTCATAAAAACACTCCCAACACCATATTATGCGGTAAAATCAATAGCATCAAATAATAAAATGCATGAACTGGTCACTGTTAAACAAAAATAAAAATTACATTTTCAGTCATAAAAATATGCCGAAGTGCGCACTCATTCGTATTATATTAACAGTCAGCGTTAACATTACGAAGTGAGGTATTCTAATATTAATCCTGACTGCTAATACAACATGAATGAGAGCAACCTTTGACAAATTTTTATGATTTGCGTTGTAATTTTTTTAGTTTGACGCCATTGGTTTTATCTCCCAGTATGAGAGCTCGCTCTAAGGTTGGGGAAAGGCGAAGATGTAGCATTTCTAAGAGGACTCTGCTCACTATAGTACTGCGTAATATAACTTTCACGTTAACGATACTAGGTATACGGGATGGTTATGTTGTAATCCGCAGCATGCGATGCCAAGCCCTTTCCGAAGCATTGGGGACCTCAGTGTTGACAGCATGAATGGGATTCGGGTGTTCTATCACAGTGGTAGCCAACCTACACGGTGGGCGGTAGGCGGCAAGGGTTTTAAAAGTATTTTCATCTGGCTTTCGTAAAATTTTGACATAAAACTGTGTGGTATGTAATTACTATTATATGCTTCAATTTGCTCTAATTCTGCTTTATGAATTGTATAAAGTTACTTTTTATAAATTACCATTAGTGCGGGACCAGTAGGTAGTTAGAAAATTTTACTACTGACAGAGATACAAAAGTGGTCGGTAGGTCGAAAAGGTTGAGTACTACTGACAGAGATACAAAAGTGGTTGGTAGGTCGAAAAGGTTGAGTATCCCTTTCCTACCAGATAAAACGGAAGCAGTCTGGCGAGAATGGGGTGGCTGAGAACTGTAGGCTCTCCAGGCGAATATGTTTCACTGTACCTCACGACGTTTGAACCTGAGAATCGGTCTTCATAGCTGTGCTCTCAGTAGTTTTCCTATCACGGCGTCTAATGCCACCAAATAATTTATTGGGGGTATTTTAGTGTTAGCGCAAACACAAATAGTGAAGGCGGCTGTGTAATACGCAAGAGCGCCATTGCTTACTACCAGAGATTAGAGGCGGCTCCACGTGTTGCGCTTTCACTGGGCGACTTGTGTGTGGGAGGACGTTTACGTTCGTCTTGCGAAATGAGCGCTAACCGCTGCTACGGATGACGTAATGACGGCTGTAGCCAGCCTGCTAGTGCGTGACTGCCTCCGCTTTACAGCTCGACCTGCGGCCGACAACAGCCTTCCGCCTCGAAAATGCGAGAGCAGTATGTTCTTGCACCACTTGCCTCGTAGCTAAACACGGGACTGCTTCAGGTTTTCATCTCTGCCGTAGTACGTTTTATCGGTTCTCCCTTCTATTCCAGTCTCGTATTGTTCGTGGAAAGAAAGATTGTCAGTATGCCTATGTGTGGGCTCTAATCTCTCTGATTTTATCCTGATGGTCTCTTCGCGAGATATACGTTGGTGGGAGCAATGTACTGCTTGACTCCTTGGTGAAGGTATGTCCTCGAAACTTCAACAAAAGCCCGTACCGAGCTACTGAGCGTCTCTCTTGCACAGTCTTCCACTGGAGTTTATCTATCATCTCCGTAACGCTTTCGCGATTACTAAATGATCCTGTAACGAAACGCGCTGCTCTCCGTTGTATCTTCTCTCTCTCTTCTATCAACCCTATCTAGTACGCATCCCACACCGGTGAGCAGTATTCAAGCAGTGGGCGAACAAGTGTACTGTAACCTACTTCCATTGTTTTTGGATTGCGTTTCATTAGGATTCTTCCAATGAATCTCGACGACGACGTTATTAATGACGGTTTTAGGGATGCAGTGTCCCATTTACAGGAAGCGTGCCCTATTCGACTTAGGGAATCCACGGGAAACCTAAATCAGGTCGCCGGACTGAACCGTTGCCCACACGAATGCGTGTCTAGTATGTTTACCATTACGCCACAACACTCGTTAAAAATGATACCTGAAAATGTGGCACCTTCAGAACAACTACGAGAAAAATATTAGTATGTCCTAATGAACGTGACTGTATGTTGCATCTCAGTTCCATGACTGAAATCGATTGTCTAATATATAAGACGAAGTTAATTGCTTTTTGACCAAAACACAAGCGCTGCTAGTTGTCTTGCGTTCGTTCATTACGCAAATTCTTACAAATTAAGAAACTGTAACCTTTAACTCGGCTGACACAAATCTATGAAGCAGTTCAGTTGCTCTTGGATTTGAATCGATTCCCTTAACATTATGTAGACTAGATTCATTTATGTAATGTACCAATACTACTAAACCGTAATTCCGGTAGAGCACAACTCATAGCAGAGGAGATGCACAAGGAAGAGTTTTGTATGTTTGACAACGCACGGCTGCTGCTTGCTTCTTATTTTTGGCAGTGCCTAATGGCATATTAACTTCCTATAAACTTGATGATGTGATAGTGTGGTTCCGAAACTAGTTGTGTTAAATAACAGATTTTCGACAATTGGCACGTAGATCTTCAGTATTGATCTGTCATACATCTGTACGGTAGCTACACAGCATTCGGATGAGAGTAGCCTTGAATTTAATTATTATTACCGAGCAAGGTGACGCAGTGATGAGAAACTCTGAAGGACGACGGTTCAAATCTCCGTCCGGCCATCCAGATTCACCCCAGAAACCCGAAAACCCAAATAAGAATGTCATTATAATTTAAAGTAAGGAACAGTGTTATCCGGACAAGTACGACAACTTTGACAATAATATAACACCTTAAAGCTTTGATGAACACCAATTTCAATGATTACTGAGTATGTCATGATATAAATGTAGAAAGAAAGAAAGGTTATTTTTAATTAACTATCAAGTAGCTCAGTAATAACTGCAAATCAGTATGACGAAAGTTAAGTAATATGTCGGTCAGAGAGAACATTTATTGTGTAAGAGAGTTGTAAACGCGGCGAAAAGGAAATTCAGTGCGTCTACAATGCTCGATCATGGAAATGTTAGTCGCTTGCTAGCTTGCTTGCTATCACGTCGTGAGAGAGCACCGTTTGTTATAGTACTACAAACGGAACGCTATGAGATTGTTTCTATTAAAAAAAAGTACTATTGCGTGATAGAGATGCGCAGACTTTGTTCTCAGTTATTCTGATTTGAGAACTTGAACTGAAGTGATATTCTAATAGTGTACGACGAGTAAATGAACTTTAATTATTGGAGATATTATTGTTGGACTCAACCTTCATCAAAGTGAACAGTTGCAACGAAGAATGGACATAGTATCGAAGACTGCAATACCTGATTAGCCTTCAGTAGAAAAAGTTAATACGACCACACGAAGATGATACAAATACGCCGATTGTAAAAGTTGTCGTAATTGTCACGATCACCGAACTGAAAAGAATCGTAATTGATCTGATCTATCGCTGTGTGTGTGGTGAAACAATAAAAATTGTTCGTCAGTAATGGAAATTTCACATGTTGGCTCCATCATTAATTGAACTGTGTGATAGTTGATGATCAAAATTAATTAACTGTGAACATTTTAATTGAAAGAGTGACTTGATGAACATTGAGCATTGAAAGGAGTGTTTTGCCGAAATAATATTACGACGCGCGAAAGCAAGATAGCATTATATATTATCTCTGGATTTGTGTCGTGCCGTAGTAAACAATTCTGCCTAGCAACGTAACAACAACTACTGATACTGAACCGCAAATTAATTTTTCCTTGCTTCAGTGGTTTGAAACGACGCCGGTGATGAATGATTCACTCAATACTGCAATAACTAACTAACCGAGCATAGCAAATCATCATAAAACCATAACCGACAATTAAAATCAGCAGTTCGCATCGCTGAGAAGACTGTGCGGGCTCGCAAACGAACTTTCATACATTACGCGAGGAACAATTTTCTTTAGAGAGTTTCAGGTGCTGTTCCACGTTATCCGACGGGGACAACCATCACTACGCGTCGCGTCTCCACCCCACCGACCGAGCTGTAGCAGTAGCGGCTCAACATCAACAGCGACAACAAAAGGGGAGAGGGGACGTCACACAACGAAAATATAAATTTCATCAACTACTACGATGATGGTGATGATTAAAAATAGAGATACCACAGAGGATAGGCTTCGTAAGCAAGAAAGAGTGTGAAGACAAAAATTAATGTAGACCATTGCTTTTTATGATTTTTCTTCGTATATTATCAAAATACAGACAATCAATAAATTGCCCAAGTTTAAAATAGGTATAATGCTAACATTTTAGGCAGCCACTTAATGTCGAAACAGATTAGTCAGAATATGTCAAAAATAAATTTTTCTCAAGGAGAAACTTAAAAAAAAGTATGATCGTCTTATATTCAGGGTCGTCTTATACCCGGTTAAATCTACACTACTGGCCATTAAAATTGCAACACCAAGAAGAAATGCAGATGATAAACGGGTATTCATTGGACAAATATGTCATACTAGAACTGTCATGGGATTACATTTTGACGCAATTTGGGTGCATAGATCCTGAGAAATCAGTACCCAGAACAACCACCTCTGGCCGCAATAACGGCCTTGATACGCCTGGGCATGGAGTCGAACACAGCTTGAATGGCGTGTACAGGTACAGCTGCCCAAGCAGCTTCAACGCGATACCACAGTTCATCAAGAGTAGTGAGTGGCGTATTGTGACGAGCCAGTTGCTCGGCCACCACTGACCAGACGTTTTCAATTGGTGAGAGATCTGGAGAATGTGCTGGCCAGGGCAACAGTCGAACTGTTTCTGTATCCAGAAAGGCCCGTACAGGACCTGCAACATGCGGTCGTGCATTATCCTGCTGAAATGTAGGGTTTCGCAGGGATCGAAGGAAGGTAGAGACACGGGTCGTAACACATCTGAAATGTAACGTCCGCTGTTCAAAGTGCCGTCAATGCGAACAAGAGGTGACCGAGACGTGTAACCAATGGCACCCCGTACCATCACGCTGGGTAATACGCCAGTATGGCGATGACGAATACGCGCTTCAAATGTGAGTTCACCGTGATGTCGCCAAACACGATGCGACCATCATGGTACAGAACCTGGATTCATCCGGAAAAATGACGTTTTGCCATTCGTGCACCCACGTTCGTCGTCGAGTGCACCATCGCAGGCGCTCCTGTCTGTGATGCAGCGTCAAGGGTAACCGCAGCCACGGTCTCCGAGCAGATAGTCCTTGCTGCTGCAAACGTCGTAGAACTGTTCGTACAGATGGTTGTTGTCTTGCAGACGTCCCCATCTGTTGACTCAGGGATCGAGACGTGGCTGCACGATCCGTTACAGACATGCGGATAAGATGCCTGTCATCTCGACTGCTAGTGATACGAGGCCGTTGGGATCCAGCATGGCGTTCCGTATTACCCTTCTGAACCCACCGATTCCATATTCTGCTAACGGTCATTGGATCTCGACCAACGCGAGCAGCAATGTCGCGATACGATAAACCGCAATCGCGATAGGCTACAATCCGACCTTTATCAAAGTCGGAAACGTCATGGTACGCATTTCTCCTCCTTATACGAGGCATCACAACAACGTTTCACCAGGCAACGCCGGTCAACTGCTGTTTGTGTATGAGAAATCGGTTGGAAACTGTCCTCATGTCAGCACGGTGTAGGTGGCGCCACCGGCGCCAACCTTGTGTGAATGCTCTGAAAAGCTAATCATTTGCATATGACAGCATCTTCTTCCCGTCGGTTAAATTTCGCGTCTGTAGGACGTCATCTTCGTGGTGTAGCAATTTTAATGGCCAGTATTGTATATTCGTTCCTGCGGCCCTTGTAATTAATTACTGTCTGAACTCACACTACCAAATACAGCATCCCGCGTGCTGTGGTCGTGAGTCAGCAGCCTATTGTAAGCCATTGCTGCAGTCGGACGGCAGAGCCACGGATCCCTCGCTAGTTTCGGCCTCTACTTTGCGAGGCGCCGCCGCTGAGTGTCACAGTCGAGGCGCCAGACGGGCGCCGCCTTTTATCTCCTTTTGGGGTGTCGGCCGCTTTCATGAGCTGGAGATGGCTGGCAAGGGAGTCTCTTTTTAAGGACAAGGCGCGAGGCGACGTAACGGGCGCGCCTGCGCAGCTCGTTAATACTCGGAAGAACGCTACCGCCGGACGTTCTTTTTTTTCGCACCTTGTTGCTACAACATCCTCGCCGATAGCCGAAAATGGCCTGCATTAATTTCCATTACTGAAACCAGAAGAACGCACTGGGCCGTTTCGAAATGTCTCCTATAAATTAACGCCTCGTGTCGAAGTTGTTGCTTAACCAAGAAACATGGCGAGGTGGTTCAGCGGTTAAGAAAGTGGACGCGCCTTCTCGAGGAACGGGATTCCCATTTCCCTAAGGTGATCTGAATTTAGATCTTTTGGATTTACAACTGTACAACTAGCCCAGTTTCATTTAGTTAACGCTTTGACTACCAATTTTTTAGGTGAAAAACATTAATGTTTGATTACTTTAATTGAAGTCGAAGTCACAATTAACAATATGAAAAAATATTTGAAGAAATACTTCGGAGCCAAGATCGCATTTAAATATTTATTTTGAATTGATGGCCGGTTTCAACTGTCGTCTGCGGATGTACAGTACAACATAGACACACACTACATTTGTAAACATATTTTCTATGCCATTAGTAATAAAATAGATAAGTATAATTTTTTAGATACAGACAAATACCCCTTTTTCAAAATTATGTCACATATTTCAACAATGGCCAAAGTTTGAACAGTTTGGAAATACAGACTCTATCAGCAGGTAGTTCACAACGAATGTCATTAACAAAAATACTATTTACAATCATGTTCCCAAGCGACTTTCGCCGATTACATGCGACCGCACACATGCTCGACTGGAGGGCTTACAAAATATGTTTACAAACGTGTGTCTATGTCGTATTACAGATCCTAAGATGACAGCAAGATACTGTTGAAACCTGTCATCAACTAAAAATAAGTATTTAATTCGGCTCTGAAGTATTCTTTCAGATATTACTATCTGCAGGTAGTCTGTAATAAATGATATGGAAAAAAATTTCCCGCTTTTACGTAGATAGGCTTACCATATTTTTTTGGGTCCGACCAGGACACATTACCATTTTTTGGGTTGAGCCGAGGACATATTTCTATAGTGAGTTAAAGTAGTTTACTAAAACATTAATTTTATTTATTCGATTGTATTTTTCAATAGACATGACCTTTTTTCAGAAATGGTGTTCGTGTCTGGCGTTGTGGTAAGAAAAAGTAGCATCTTACAGGAGCCAACTGTAGATCACTGCCGGCCGGAGTGGCTTAGCGGTTCTAGGCGCTACAGTCTGGAACCGCGCGACCACTACGGTCGCAGGTTCGAATCCTGCCTCGGGCATGGATGTGTGTGATGTCCTTAGGTTAGTTAGGTTTAGTAGTTCTAAGTTCTAGGGGACTGATGACCACAGCATTTAAGTCCCATAGTGCTCAGAGCCATTTGAACCATTTTTGTAGATCACTGTTATCCCACCCTTGGTTTAAAAAAAATTTTCTTGCATTTGGTGACGTCATCCGTAATGCAACTCTTTCCATTATGTGCGTCAGATAATTCTCCCGTATATAGTGTGCAATAAAAACGTTTATTCTTCCTGTCATTCCAATACACAATTTCAACAATTTGTATCCCTTATACACCTTAACATTAAACACAAACGCCCGCATCTCGTGGATGTGCGGTAGCGTTCTCGCTTCTCACGCCCGGGTTCCCGGGTTCGATTCCCGGCGGGGTCAGGGATTTTCTCTGCCTCGTGATGGCTGGGTGTTGTGTGATGTCCTTAGGTTAGTTAGGTTTAAGTAGTTCTAAGTTCTAGGGGACTGATGACCACAGATGTTAAGTCCCATAGTGCTCAGAGCCATTTGAACCATTTGTGTGTGTGTGTGTGTGTGTGTGTGTGTGTGTGTGTGTGTGAGAGAGAGAGAGAGAGAGAGAGACGCAGCTCACATCAAGTTCGCACTGATTGGCGTAATAGTAATGAGATTTCATGACGACTGGCCTCGAATACTCTCACTACTAGTCAGTATCGTTCATGTTCTTGATTTCTTCAAGCTGATACTGAATGTCTACGTCTGTGTGTCTGGTACTGTAGTATGCGAGTGTGGATTACTAAGACTTTTCTAGAGTGGGGGACGGGTGTGAAGGCACCCTCCCTGGCCTGCTCCTAGTTGGGTACGTCCTTGACCCTTCGAGATTGCTGTGATCAGCTTTGTTGCTGTACCGTTGCTTTAGTCACATTTATATCGTATCCATAGCCTCCCAGTAAACGCCAGACTCATTTTGAAGTTGGGAACTATTTTCGTACCGGGTGTAAAGTTCTACTCAAAATGAATCCATTGTGAATAAACTTCGTATCGCAACTGACAGCGGAAGGGACAAGCAGAAGCTCCATAAAAGCGACCTTGTGAAATGGAGCGTCGCGCTTTCGAATGTGAACAGCGCAAGCGAGAAATACTGACAAAGAGAGCGGTGTTTGCCTGCGGCATGTGTCAGGAATCGCTGTTAAGAGCTCTCAAGTGCAGCTTTCATATCGGTTGTTTTTTTCCTTGTTTATTAGAATAGACGAAACTTTCTTTTGATAATAATAACGGGGGAAAGAATCGACCAACCACGAAAACACAATAATGATAAACGAAAGAAAATTTAAATATGAGGGGCGATCAAAGTTTCCATTGGAGGGCGTAGCTGTAGCGTATATACGAAGTTGCGCGACTCCTATGCGAATATATAAGCACCGACACATAGGAAGGGATAAATCTGGCATTCGTGTCTTTCCAAAGTGCGTGCGATATATGCGGAAAAGTCCAACTATGACGACTTATCACCAAATGCGTCCAAACATTTTTTCCTTGGCTGCCGAACAAAAACCACCGGTACACATCCAACGGATAATGAAGAATGTGTATGGGGCAGCACGTCTGTCGAAAACCACCGTTGTGCGACAAGGGATGCTGTTGCTTCAGGATAACACTAATCACTATATCACAAGTGGCGACACCGAAATTACCTTAACGCAAGAGGAAGAAACACTAGAACGCTCTCTATGGTCCTGATATCTTCCCATGCGTTTATCACGCCTTCGGTCCATTAAAAAAGGCGACGTTTTGTGTCGGACGAGGATGTGGAGCAGGCATTTACGGACTTCTTCAAGCAACGGGTAATGGTGTATTAACAAATTGGTAGCTTCAGCCTGGTGCGTCGGTGGCTTGATTGCCTCAATGCGATTTAGCCTGATTAGCGTACAGATTCTGAACGGCCTTCTAATGAAAACTTTTTGACCGCCCGTTCTGTTAGAAGAGTTTATGTCAGCCTCACACACACACTACATCTTAAAAAGAGTTCAGGCACAGTTTGTAAAGTATTTTTTAGAATTTGTTGTTGCATCATACAGTGTACGGATGTCGGTCAGCAGGTTGGGAAAAGAGCAGTACTGGCCTTTAGCAGAGCCCGCGGATTTCCGGTATGACTATAAAAAGCGAGAGTGGGAAATGCAACCATTCTAAACATGGCCACGCCGCCACTTCCAATTGAACTGGGATGCGGAAATGAGGCGGAACGCTCACCAGGCAATACTGACGGTGTCGTAAACACATTTTTTGTCTACTTATACTGCTGAACGCTCTGGCAAGTCGATTATACTTTATCACTACACTTGCAAAATAACACCTTGATACCCTTCGGAACACCAAATCTTACAACCATGGGGGATGTATGTAACCTGGTTTACCTAGCCGAACAGTCCAGACATTATACTGACAAATGGAGGACGTTATGTAGTCTGAGGTCTACACAAACCATGGTTACGACACGTAAGCCGACCCTGGTAGTTTTTCGGCTGGTATAAGGGACAGTCATGAAGGTTTCCTTATCACTTAGAGAAAATAAAGTTAGGAAATTCGATTTTGCTTATCTACGGGTACGAGTCAGCAGTCCTTGCACACGCTGAAACCCCACAAATCAATTTTGTTCGTGTGACTAGCCTCGTAGATCCAAGGGAAGGCTACTGCGACCGTCGGTTTTATCCATTTGGTGACAGTTATGTTACGATATGATACGCCCCACGTCCAAAACACTTTTATATTACAAAATTCTGACGAGGACTGGATCCACAGCCTTATGTAACTATTGAATGTAGTCATGCTTCATGTGCCTGTTAAAAATACAAATATTAAGAATGACAGCTTTCAGGATAAATGCCTCCGGCTGCAGACGTCCATGCACCTAAAGTATCGGTGAGGTTACGATGGCTTACTCGTCTGACAGAACGGATGTGCATTGTCCGTGCAAGAATGACTCGTACTGAATAGCTCACAGGGCAGGGATTTTGTGAAAGGGGCTGTGTGGTGTGAAAGAAGGGAGCGGGGGGATAGAGGAGGAGGAGGGTCACATTATGGAGTGGCCTTTTTTTCAAACTGCAGGTTTGCTGGATGCTTCCGAATGTCCAAGTCGCACCGAGCCTCTACAAAATACGCTGACTGCGTTATCGTTCTCCGTTAACAATAGGCAAACATTTTCCATACACTATTTGCCCAAAATGTTAGAAGTGTGATATCGTGGATATGTCAGAAGAGTGAGCGATTAATAGTATTACAGTGTCATCATCAAATTGAAGCTAATTCTCACCGTTTGCAAAGAAATTACTTATATCCATACATTTTCAGGACTATGTATTACCTTCACGGTCTGGTTTTTATTATTCTGCCTGAAAAGTTTAAGGTGTGCTAAATTTAACTAAATACACTATTGGCCATTAAAATTGCTACACCAAGAAGAAATGCAGATGATAAACGGGTATTCATTGGACAAATATATTATACTAGAACTGACATGTCATTACATCTTCACGCAATGTGTGTGCATAGATCCTGAGAAATCAGTACCCAGAACAACCACCTCTGGCCGTAATAACGGCCTTGATACGCCTAGGCATTGACTGAAACAGAGCTACGATGGCGTGTACCGGTACAGCTGCCCATGCAGCTTCAACACGATACCACAGTTCATCAAGAGTACTGACTGGCGTATTGTGACGAGCCAGTTGCTCGGCCACCATTGACCAGACGTTTTCAATTGGAGAGAGATCTGGAGAATGTGCTGGCCAGGGCAGCAGTCGAACATTTTCTATATCCAGAAAGGCCCGTACAGGAACTGCAACATGCGGTCGTGCATTATCCTGCTGAAATGTAGGGTTTCGCAAGGATCGAATGAAGGGTAGAGCCACGGGTCGTAACACATCTGAAATGCAACGTCCACTGTTCTAAGTGCCGTCAATGCGAACAAGAGGTGACCGAGACGTGTAACCAATTGCACCCCGTACCATCACGCCGGGTGATACGCAAGTATGGCGGTGACGAATACACGCTTCGAATGTGCGTTCACCGCGATGTCGCCAAACACGGATGCGACCATCATGATGCTGTAAACAGAACCTGGATTCATCCGAAAAATGACGTTTTGCCATTCGTGCACCGAGGTTCGCCGTTGAATACACCATCGCAGGCGCTCCTGTCTGTGATGCAGCGTCAAGGGTAACCGCAGCCATGGTCTCCGAGCTGATAATCCATGCTGCTGCAGACGTCGTCGAACTGTTCGTGCAGATGGTTGTTGTCTTGCAAACGTCCCCATCTGTTGACTCAGGGATCGAGACGTGGCTGCACGATCCGTTACAGACATGCGGACAAGATACCTGTCATCTCGACTGCTAGTGATACGAGGACGTTGGGATATAGCACGGCGTTCCGTATTACCCTCCTGAACCCACCGACTCCATATTCTGCTAACGGTCACTGGATCTCGACCAACGCGAGCAGCAATGTCGCGATACGATGAACCACAATCGCGATAGGCTACAATCCGACCTTTATCAAAGTCGGAAAAGTGATGGTACGCATTTCTCCTCCTTACACGAGGCATCACAACAACGTTTCACCAGGCAACGCCGATCAACTGCTGTTTGTGTATGAGAAATCGGTTGGAAACTTTCCTCATGTGAGCACGTTGTAAGTGTCGCCACCGGCGCCAACCTTGTGTGAATGCTCTGAAAACCTAATCATTTGCATATGACAGCATCTTCCTCCTGTCGGTTAAATTTCGCGTCTGTCATCTTCGTGGTGTAGCAATTTTAATGGCCAGTAGTGTACAAAACGGGTATCTACAAGTAGACGCGTCAGTGGGATGACTGCCTCACTGCTCACGCCGATGTTGCCTGATTGGTGTACCGATTCTGGACCGTACGGACCTGTCCCTTATAGAAGTTAGTCGGTTGCTGAATAAGCACGAAAATTTCACAAAAAAGGCTAGAATCCAAAATGACTATTCACTCCGCAGCGCACCAAGTCTCGTACCTTGGAACTTTTTCCTGGTCCTAGACTTAAATCTTCCAGCAACTTTCAGAAGCAACGACATTCAAAAGACGATTGTTGTCCTTTGAATTCCGAACGAAATCGAGTCGGGGAATTGGAAAAGAGGGCAGCAATGGCTTGACCGGCTGACTAAACTGCGAAAGTGAGTCAGAGGAAGTGGTCGTGACTGGGCGCCATGTAGCGGCAGCAGCAGCAGCGGCGGCGGCCCACCGAGGCGCCCGCTGGACGCCCGTATAAGGCGTCCCGGGCGTCGCCGCGCAGCGCCGTGGCGCGCCGCCAGAGCACCTACTGTGCGGGCGCGTGGGACGCCGAGGCCTCCGCGCCGCCCACCGTAACCTAGCTGCCGCTGCAGCCTTCATCTCGACACACTTCCACGCGTCACGCGTTCTCTTCACTAGAGCCGCCAACGCCTCTCAAAGCTGCGGGGCCGGAAAAGTACCACGCGCTTACGTCGGCGCCCATCTGCAGGATGGAACACATCTGTGGCCCGCATATACAGGGTGTCCGCAGAGAACCTCCCTGACTTCCAAATGCAACTACACTACTGGCCATTAAAATTGCTACACCACGATGATGACGTGCTACAGACGCGAAATTTAACCGACAGGAAGAAGATGCTGTCATATGCAAATGATTAGCTTTTCAGAGCATTCACACAAGGTTGGCGCCGGTGGCGACACCTACAACGTGCTGACGTGAGGAAAGTTTCCAACCGATTTCTCATACACAAACAGCAGTTGACCGCCGTTGCCTGGTGAAACGTTGTTGTGATGCCTCGTGTAAGGAGGAGAAATGCGTACCATCACGTTTCCGACTTTCATAAAGGTCGGACTGTAGCCTATCGTGATTGCGGATTATCGTATAGCGACACTGCTGCTCGCGTTGGTCGATATCCAATGACTCTTAGCAGAATATGGAATCGGTGGGTTCAGGAGAGTAATACGGAACGCCGTGCTGGATCCCAACGGCCTCGTATCACTACCTGTCGAGATGACAGGCATCTTATCCGCATGGCTGTAACGGATCGTGCAGCCATGAGTCAACAGATTGGGACGTTTGCAAGCCAACAACCATCTGCACCAACAGTTCGACGACGTTTGCAGCAACATGGACTATCAGCTCGGAGACCATGGCTGCGGTTACCCTTGATGCTGCATCACAGACAGGAGCACCTGCGATGGTGTACTCAACGACGAACCTGGATGCACGAATGCCAAAACGTCATTTTTTCGGATGAATCCATGTTCTGTTTACAGCATCATGATGGTGGCATCCGTGTTTGGCGACAACGCGGTGAACGCACATTCGAAGCGTGTATTCGTCATCGTCATACTGGCGTATCACCTGGCGTGATGGTACGGAGTGCCATTGGTTACACGTCTCGATCACCTCTTGTTCGCATTGACGGCATTTTGAACAGTGGACGTTACATTTAAGATGTGTTACGACCCGTGGCCCTACCCTTCATTCGATCCTTGCGAAACCCTTCATTTCACCAGTATAATGCACGACCGCATGTTGCAGGTCCTGTACGGGCCTTTCTGGATACAGAAAATGTTCGATTGTTGCCCTGGCCAGCACATTCTCCAGATCTCTCACCAATTGAAAACGTCTGGTCAATGCTGGCCGAGCTATTGGTTCGTGACAATACGCCAGTCAGTACTCTTGATGAACTGTGGCATCGTGTTGAAGCTTCATGGGCATCCGTACCTGTACAAGCCATTCAAGGTCTGTTTGACTCAATGCCCAGGCGTATCAAGGCCGTTACTACAGCCAGAGGTGGTTGTTCTGCGTACTGATTTCTCAGGATCTATGCACACACATTGTGTCAAGATGTAATGACATGTCAGTTCTAGTATAATATATTTGTCCAATGAATACCCGTTTATCATCTGCTTTTCTTATTGGTGTAGCAATTTTAATGGCCATTAGTGTAATAAAAAAACAATGAAACACTGACACACTCTAAGACAGAACCACGAAGGAATTATCAGAGCCAGCTGCGGTGGCCGAGCGGTTCTAGGTGCTTAAGTCCGGAACCGCGCGACTGCTACGGTCGCAGGTTCGAATCCTGCCTCGGGCAAGGATGTCTGTGATGTCCTTGGATTAGTTAGGCTCAAGTTGTTTTAAGTTCTAGGGGACTGCTGACCTCAGATGTTAAGTCACATAGTGCTCAGAGCCACCTGAACCACTTTTTTTTTTAATTATCCGAAGGGGACGGAAATCGATACATGTAAATTTAAAGACAAACAAATGATTACAGTTTCAGAAGAATTGGATGATTTAGTCAAGAGGAAGAGCTTCTCAAGTTGAGCAAGCCATTAACGTAGTGGTCCACCTCTGGCCCTTATGTAAGCAGTAATTCGGCTGAGCTCTGAGTCACTGAGTTGTTGGATGTCCTCCTGGGACATATTGAGCCAGATTACATCCAATTGGCGTTTTAGATTGTCAACATCCCGAGATGGTTGGAGCGACCTGCCCATAATGGTCCAAATGTTCTCAATGTAGGAGGGATCCGGCAACCTTCATAGCCTAGGTAGGGTTTGGCAAACACGATTACAAGCAGCAGTAATTCTCGCCGTATGTGGGGGACATTATCTTGTTGAAACGTAACCACAGGATGGCTTGCCATGAAGGGCAAGAAAATGCGCCGTGGACTATCGGCGACGTATCGCTGTGATGTACGGGTGCCGCGAGTAACAACCAAAGTGGTCCTGATATGAAAAGAAATGGTGCCCCAGGCCGTAACTTCTGTTTGTCAGGCCGTATGGAACGCGTCAGACAGGTTGGTATTCCGCCACTGTTGGGGCATCTGCAGAGACGTCATCGCTCGTCATCGGGGCTCAGTTCGAAGCATGACTTGTCTGTGAAGACAATTTACTACAGGCATGAGTTTCCAGGTCGAAGACGTGTCTGGAAACGCCCTGGACAGCGACGGGATACCAGTCTGACTGTCGGCCGTCATGCGGCCAGACAGCTACGAGCGATGGTGTGGAGTCCATTCCTTTTCACAGCAAGACCCCTTTGGATGTCATTTCGACCACTCTTACTCCACGTCGACGATATTCTACGTCCCGTTTTGTTGCCCTTCGTGGTAAGCCATCCTGAGCTTACATTTCAGCAAGATAATGCCCGTCCGCACATGACGAGAGTTTCTACTGCTTGTCTTCGTACTTTCCAAACGCTACCTTGGACAGCAGAGTCGCCGGATCTCTCCCCAATTGAGACCGTTTGGAAAATTATGGGCAGCGACCTCTACCATCACAAGATTTTGACAATCTAACGCGCCAATTGGACAGAATTTGGCACCGTGTCTCTCAGGAGGATATCAAAAAACTCTGTTAATCAATGCCAAGCCGATTAATTGCTTGCATAACTACCAGAGGTGGATCACTGCGTCATTCACTTACTCAATTTGTGAAGCTCTTTCTCTGGAATAAACCATCCAATTTTTCTGAAACTGTAATCATTTGCTTGTCTGTACCTGTACATAATGTCTAGCGATTTCCGTCTTATTCGCAGAATTCCTCCGCAGTGCAGTTTTTTTTTCTTTTGTCCTTGGAGTGAATCTACAGTTCATAGATTCTGGAAATCAGGAATGTTTCATGTGGACAGACTGCATATTTTCTCATCAGGCTTCTAACTGGGCTATTGCGGCCTCATGTGACTTCCTCTCCACGTCACAAGTGCAGCTTACACCCACCGTGCCAACGATTTTGCTAAAATATTTAACAATTATAATTCATACCGAAGTCAAAAAATGTTGTTTAAGTACGATGCTGCTCTACTCGTTCCCGAAAAAATTTTACCAACCTCTTGAATGCCATACGAGAACAGACGTCGAGCAGTCGCGATCGCGCAACTGGCTAAAGTGTCCAAGTAGAAGTATGACCAGACTTTGTTCTAATTTCGATACTTTCTTTTTTCCTCATCTTTCGTAAAACATGTGTATTGCTATCATCTTTCTTCAGAAAGAAGCAATAATATTAGTGATAATCACTATGCTATGCGCGTGGAGATGCTTAATAGGGATTCATCATGGAAGGTACATTTAATTACTGACACAATGATGAGCGTGTCGCAGTGAAGTCACACCTCTCATAACGTGCACTGTATCGATAGGCGCACAAATGCAAAGATGAATAAATGTCAATTTCATCACTGTACCTCGAAACGAATGTAACTCTGTTGTTATTATTATTATTGATTCGTTGTAGCACAAGGAAAGCAGGTTAGCAAAAAGTGACGTATGGGTAGAACTCTATGTAGTCGGCGCATTAACCAGTGACGCCGATGTCGCTGCTCGATGGCAGGGGATCTCGTATGGTAATCATGGCCAATTTCTCGGAAACGCATGAAAGGACTATTGTATTAGCGCAGCGTCTATTATATCGAAATATTCACTCTATTATCGCGCGAAAAGTGAGCAGATCACTGACCCTTTCTGTGTATCCTCCTCTGGTCGGTCCAGCACTTACTCCCAATGTCCTCAGTGATTTGTGGAATTCATTCCAGTCTGTTTTCCCATGCAGTTCCTGCGCTCTACTGCTCCCAGTAGTACATTGAAACTTATTTCCTAGTGTCTTAACATATATCGCCGATCCTGTCCCTTCTTGTAGTTACTATTTTCCTCATATTCCTTTCCTCGCCGGATCTGTGGAGGACATCTCCACTTCTTATCAGCAGCCTTCTGTAATACAATAACTCAAACGTTTCGATCCTCTGCTTTTTCGGTTTTCCTAAAGTCAATCGTGATTCAGTTCCATACAATGCTGTGCTCTAGACGAATAGACGGGGCGGGGTGGGAGGAGGGGGGGGGCGGTTTTTTGTGCTCGGTTCCGATTTGAGCTGGGAACGTGGACTGGAAAGTTTTTGGTTTAGCCCGGACCATCTTTCTTACTGTAGCTAAGTTGCTGTATATTACGCGAGGTTGGAACGACGGACCGGGGATGGCGCCCAGGCAAATTGTGCGAATCGATTGATTCTGTTTGCAACACATTTTAACTGGGCTGAAATTAATGCTCAGCTAATGGCACTATTTCTGTGTGAACCGTTCGGATTTTATGTGCAAAAATAGTCACCCCTAAATAATTCCGGACTGGTGCGCCACTGATGGTTCAAATTTGGTCTCTCGGTGTATCGGACCACGGTCCAAGATAAGTTTTAACCGTTTGAAAAAATATTGCTTCATTTGGATCTTACCTGTAAAAACGTTTTTCTGTGAGAGTTTTGAAGCGCGCCGCTTCTATACTTTACACCTGTACGTCTCCGTCCAAACTTTGCGCGAAGGTAGATAAATGGATAAAGTGAAAACGATTTTTTTTTTTACCCAGTAATCTTCACCCGTTGCCGAGATAGGGTGGTTTGAAGTCGAGCAAAATGTAGCAAGTAAAATTCATTCTTACCTGAGTTCAATGCGCAGAAGCGGTTTAAAGTAAATCAAATATAAAAAAGTGCATTTTTACGATAAAATTGAAAACTCGCTTTCAAAAATGTACTTTGACTCCGATTGTACGTGCAGATAACATGTTTTTATGGGCATCATTTCTGTGTTTCAGACTTGAGCGAATCGGTTGAAATTTTGTAAAAAGATGGATAAATACATGTAATTAATGGTCGTCCTAATATTTTGTGAAAGCTTTATCCGTTGGCACGATACAAGAAGCATGGTTTGAAAGACAATAAAAGACCTTGGTCATCCGAGGCAACAAAGCATTACATCGGCTGCCAAGCTATGGCGGTCTAATGTCAAAATTATGTTAGAGGAAAAGCTGGGAACGAAAAATAAAAAATGCTCCTATCATAGCACAAAAAACCGAATATGTCCTGGACAGTGGTAGGAATGTTAAAGAAGGGAAGTAGCTCTTCGACTTATCTGGCAGCCTTTAAAAGACATTTAAATCAAAAGGTATTGGCGTATTCGCCCTTTTTTACAAGTGAGCTTTCTTAGCACACCTGAATCTTGCATTTCATAGGCCAAAGTCCCTGATACTGTACCCAAAATGTAGAAGATTCGTCAGCCATAGTCAACAATATACAGGGTGAAGAAAATTCGCGTACTCTGACTTCGCAGCACGCTTTCTCGCATACTAGCAATACAAAAATGTCAGTCACAAAATTTCGCCCTGCCCATATTTCCCGCAGCAAATGGCCGTTAAAGGTTGACAATCTGGCAGCACTGTAAGAACATGTACGGTAACTACCTCTGTCAGCATACAGCAATAGCGCTGTGCAGTTAGTGCAGCGGACAGCGTTTTGGGTTAGCACGCAGAAGACCGAGTATTCGACTCTGGGTGAAGGCATATTTGCTTTTATTTGCTAAATGTAGTCGTGTGATACGGTATCTGACGTCTTAATCTTGATTCAGCGATTACAGTGGGTTTTCTACAAAACATTTACATTTACATACTACGAACACAGATATGGAAGTACAATCGTTTTCATTGGTCAGCTTTCAAAGAAGGCTTTTGCACTTTGTCGACGCTAATTGTTTCGCACCACTGCATCTAATAGATTCCAAACCTGTTTTCTGTGTGCGCTTCCCCAATGGTAACATCGATTAGTACCAAAATATTATTCTTGCTACGTTCAGGTTCATTACATTTCATTTGAGACAAATATCACGTGCTTTGCAAATAGTTTCCAAACTCGGTTACCATTTGTATGCATTATCATAATAGAACCACTAGTTATACCTTTCAACATTGAGTCTGAAAAGCGCATGCTGTTTACTACGTATCTCCATGCGTTACCATTGAGGGAGGGTACATAGTGTTGTGACTTGGCAAGACAGCCAAGCCACTATGAGAGGAAGCCGAAAGGCACGCGTTTAAGCTCACGCAGGCTGGCGTGAGGTCTGGAACAGTTAAAGGAGTTGAGTCTAGTAAAAAAAGTACGTAGCTTCTGGAATACTTAACTTTAATCCATAATTGGTGAACATCGGTCTGACGGTACATTCATCACAAGATAAATAGCAAATGATAATGGCGCCTTGCTAGGTCGTAGCAAATGACGTAGCTGAGGGCTATGCTAACTATCGTCTCGGCAAATGAGAACGTAATTTGTCAGTGAACCATCGCTAGCAAAGTCGGCTGTACAACTGGGGCGAGTGCTAGGACGTCTCTCTAGACCTGCCGTGTGGCGGGGCTCGGTCTGCAATCACTGACAGTGGCGACACGCGGGTCCGACGTATACTACCGGACCGCGGCCGATTTAAAGGCTACCACCTAGCAAGTGTGGTGTCTGGCGGTGACACCACACATAGGAAACAGGTTTTTGAATCTAGTAGAGGCAGTGGTGTGAAACAAATCGCGTCGACGACGTGCAAAAGGCTTTTCTAAAACTCAATCAATGGAAACGATTGTATTTCCGTTTCAGTGTTTGTAGTTTTTAAGCGCAAATGTTTTGTAGGAGACCTGCTGTAGTTGATGTATGACGAGTAAGACGCAGATGCCGAACCACACAGTCTATATTTAAGGAAGTTCAAAAATGGCTCTGAGCACTATGGGACTTAACTTCTGAGGTCATCGGTCCCCTAGAACTTAGAACTACTTTAACCTAACTAACCTAAGGACATCACACACATCCATGCCCGAGGCAGGATTCGAACCTGCGAACGTAGCGGTCGCGCGATTCCAGACTGTAGCGCCTGGAACCGCTCGGCCATTCCGGCCGGCTTTAAGGAAGTAAAAACAAACTCTCACCCTCGTGCATGCTAAGGCAATACGCTATCCACTGCACCAACTGCACAGCATTTCTCCTACCTGCTGATCGAGGAGTTACCGTACATGTGATAACAGTGTTGCCAGACTTCCAATCTTTAACGTCCATTTGCAGCCGAAAATGTGCGTATGATTAAGTTTTGTGAGAGGCATTTTTGTACGCCGGGTGTGTGAAGAAGAATCGTGCCGAGAAGTCCTGTATAATATCGTATGGCTGAGGATCATATGAGTAACGGCTAAAAAAGTTTTCTGGGGGAATAAAATTTCTGGGTATGGATTAAAAGGGCGAGTACGCCAAGAGGTTTTGTTTTAAATGTCTTAGAAGCTGCCAGGTGAGTCGAAACGCTAATTCCCTTGTTATACCTCCATAACTCTGCACTGCCAAGGGCATATTTGCCTTTTCGTGTTATGATTTGCTATTTGTCTTTGAAAGTAGTGATTGCTACAGGTCTTATTAGTGGATGGGAGTAGTGACTATTTTATCTTGTCTCGCGTGTGGAAGCGGATCTGGCGAACGTCATTTACGCGTTTTTAAAAATGTGGCAGCCGGCCGGTGTGGCCGAGCGGTTCTAGGCGCTTCAGTCCGGAACCAGGCTGCTGCTACGGTCGCAGGTTCGAATCGTGCCTCGGGCATGGATGTGTGTGATGTCCTTAGGTTCGTTAGGTTTAAGTAGTCCTAAGTCTAGGGGACTGATGACCTCAGATGTTAAGTTCCATAGTGGTTAGAGCCAAAAATGTAGCAGAGCTGAGACTGAATTCCTGTATGCCAATAAACATGTCGAGCAATTTATTAGCAATAGGTCGTGTAGTTTATCTCGCGCGCCATACTTCGCCAAAAATGCGTGGAATACGGTCACAGCAGCGATTGGGGCTTCGCGCAAAGACGAGGGAAGCGCCGAGGACGAGGCAGGTGGAACAGCATATCTGCCCGAAAAAATGTCGCACTTTAGTGATACTGCAGGTGTTTCGTTGCACTTGCCCGACGGTGCCTCGGCTGATATCTCCGGGCGTTGCAGCTCTCTCGAACGAGTGCCGATACTGTCCGCTGGAGAGGATGCGGATAAGGAGGCCGTTATCTCCCGGGACGGCCTCTGACCGCGGCTTCTCGCAACGCGTTTAATTCCAGCTATGACACCGCGCGCTCGCGAGCACTGTGCAGACACTGCGGGCCGCGTGGCGCGGGGCCAGAGGTAACCGGAGACCTGCGCGCCGCTTCCAATTCCGCAGCCAAGGCCGTGACATCATGGGCCGCGTTACGACACGGCAGCTGCAGAGGTGGCGCCTCGCCTCGACACGTCACGTCCCAACATGCTGCTCGCCGCTCGACGTCAGCGGCGCCGAATTTGCCAACATTTGCCCAATATAAAAGGACGAAATCTATTCATACGATTTGCTAATAACACATGAAAATTTGTGGCGGAGCGGGATTCGATCTCGTATTTCCCGCTTTACACGAGCAGTCGCCTTAATAGCTTCAGATATCCGTGCACGATTCACGGCCAGACCCAAACTTCCAAATATCCTATTGTCACCAGAATGAGATTTTCACTCTGCACCGGAGTGTGCGCTGATATGAAACTTCCTGGCAGATTAAAACTGTGTGCCGGACCGAAACTCGAACTCGGGACCTTTGCCTTTCGCGGGCAAGTGCTCTACCATCTGAGCTACCCAAGCACGTGCCTGTGAAAGGCAAAGGTCCCGAGTTAGAGTCTCGGTCCGGCACGCAGTTTTAATCTGCCAGGAAGTTTCATATCAGCGCACACTCAGCTGCAGAGTGAAAATCTCATTCTGGAAACGTCCCCCAGGCTGTGACTCCGCAATTATCCTTTCTTTCAGGAGTGCTAGTTCTGCAAGGTTCGCAGGAGAGCTTCTGTAAAGTTTGGAAGGTAGGAGACGAGGTACTGGCAGAAGTAAAGCTGTGAGGACGGGGCGTGAGTCGTGCTTGGGTAGCTCAGATGGTAGTGCACCTGCCCGCGAAAGGCAAAGTTCCCGAGTTCGAGTCTCGGTCCGGCACACAGTTTTAATATGCCAGGAAGTATCCTAGTGTCAATCATCATCAGTGTCTGCTTCTTTGGACTTCCTTACATTTCCAAAGGAACATCGAATACTGTTGTACGGACATTGTAAAATACATACACTGCCCTACAGTATTTCATGCCAAAAGCAAGGCAGTCTGACGAACAAAAACAATGACTTTCCCTGTGCAAGAATCATACTATTTATATGCGAGCAGTGTAGGACATAAGGCACTTGGACATGTGGAAATTTGGGTCCTATGGTGTGTCGTGCACGTATAGCCAAAGTCTTTAAGGCAACCACTCGCATATAGCGGGGAATACGGGTTGATGTCCCGCTCCGGCATAAATTTTCATATTTTGCTAGAAAGTTGCATAGCCGGTGTAAAATCATGTACACAATTTGCGATTACTGTTTCTTAGGACACGCATGCATGTTTGAAGGAATATTGCATCCTACGATACAGACACGCTAAATTACAGATACTGCCCTACTGTAAAATAAATCTTGTCAGTACACAAGGGTGTAAGTTACAAACTGCGTATCACCTACGTGGACAGCCCCAGACGTGCCGAGCTAACATACAGATAACAGTTGTTTCAAACAAATAACTATAGTAGAAAGTACCAACATTACGAAGCTGAAGTTCGACGATGGTAACTTGTTTCGTGCTTATTTGGCAGGTATTGGGAACGAGTTTTCAGCCAATGTGTCAGCAATGTCTGTCGCCCTGTTGCACATCGCACTCCACACAGTCATTTTCGACCAAGAAATGTTTGCTCATGAACGCCCCAAGGAATAGGTGGTTCCACTGACGCCATGTCTGCCATCTGCTGAGGTCTATTTGCGTTTATTATGAGCGATGGTGTGTCTGAAATGTTTTACTGGGAAACATAAAAAAAAGCCTCGTGATTTCAACACTGGGCGTAGCGGTTCTGACCTCCATTACTGAGACGTCAAAAGAAGAGGCGAAATGTGGGTAACGGAAGGGAGGAGGGAGGGGCGGGGGCGGCAGGGGTGCCTTACCATTTTCCCATCGGATGAAACGTCCACGGAAGCGTTGGGTAGAAATGTGGTGAAATTTGGTGCCAATGTGACATCGTTAATCCACCTCATATGAGCGTCTGAGCTCTGGATTTGTTTCCAGCATGTTTCCACACCTTGCTCGCTGAAAGAGTCGCCGTGCCCAAGGATGACGTCGCAAGGCACCATGACTCTGCACCATTACAGAGGAAGGCTGTAGGCGCCTTCGAGGTAAATTGGGAACTTCTGCGTCGCAATGGGAGAAAATGACGAGGTTACAAAAAAGTGACCTTTTAATTGTGTTGCGCAGTGTACATTCAAATCTGGGGGTCTCCTTTTTCGTTTACAACGGTGAAATACTGAGTGGCAGAACTTAACCGAGACCGTACGCGATACTAAGGCGAACATCGCAATGGTCGACCAAAGGAAGTGACCACGCCAGAAATTGTGAAAAAATCCAGGATATGGTATTGTGTGACTGTCGACTGAATGTGTGCGAGCTAGCAGCCATTTCAAATAAAGCCGTAGCTCGCATACTGCTTGCAAATTTGGCTGGACACGAGAAAGCTGTGCACAAGATGGGTGCTGCAGTTACTCACACTGGAACAAAAATAGCGTTGTGAGGATGTTTCAGTCGACTGTTTCGTGATTTTGCGCTGCAATAAAAAATCCGGTTTTCCGGTGATTCATAACTACGGGTGGCTCATGGGTCCATAACTTCACACCTGAGCTGAAGTAACAGTCAAAACAGTGGACTGAAAGGGGAGAATTGGCTCCGAAGTAGGTGAAGACAGCTCCACCTACTGACAGTGTCATGGCGTCAGTATTTTTGGTGCGTATCTGATAATTTTCACTGATTATTTTCAAAAAGGAAAAGAAATCAATCCTGAGTATTATGTGAACTTATTGCTGCATTTGAATGATTTAAATCAAGCAAAAATGGCACATTTATCAAAAAAGAAAGTTTTGTTTCATCACGACAATGCGCCAGTTCACACCTCCATTACAAGACTTAAATCAATAAGTCAAAGTTCGAATTCCTTCCTCACGCACCTTGTTCGCCAGATTTGGCCCTCTCTGATTATTTTCTGTTTCCAAACTTGAGAAATAGCTTGGTGTTAAAAGATTTGCCAGAAATAAAGAGGTGTGGTCTGCAGTTGATGGCTGTTTTGCGGAGCAGAACGGTTCTCAACGTAAACAGGATATCGAAGCTACTGAACATCGCTGGGAAAAGTGTAGGTCAGGATCCTGTCTCACTCCATTGTCTGCTACCTCCGCTCTCTCAAATCCTTCGGTCCACAACTGCAGTCTGGTTTCTGTACAAGTCGTTTTACTTATTTTTTAAAGTCACGAACATATTTAAATGAACGGAACAAACGTTTTCATTAAGGATGAAAATATCTTACACAGTTATGAAAGGGTGACATCAACTGTCGAAACAAGATGAACGAATAGTACGAGAACCTGTCTGGGAACCTCACCAAAGATCTGCTAAATTACAGAACTACACCATCCTGAGACTGCGAAAAACCAGCAGTGATCTTTTAGCTGTTTTATTGATGGCATTTCACTCACATGATCTATATCGAAAACATAGAATTTCATCGTCAGCTGCGCTTGTGGAGGAGAAATACTGAAGTACATAAAGTGATAAGTTACCAGGTCGAAAATCAGTGCTACTATTATTGTCCAGTTTTTTCTGAAAACGTTTCTCGTGGAAAATATCAGTTTAAGGCTTCCCAATTAAACCAAATACCATCATCATGAAAATAAGAAAACCGCTTCAGCTGTATGAAATCCTTTTCACTGGCCTCACGACCTATTTCGTGGCATTTACAACCATATCTTCGGGTGAAAATATATGTCAAGTCGTAAGATGAGCGACACTGGACATATATGGAATACCCAACATTCGTCCTCTATTCAGAGTGATAACTAGACCGCTAAGGATTAATTGGTGATTGTGATACGGTCGCTAGGTTGAAGCTTTTATATTTGCGTTAGCGGTTTAGTTTTCATTCTACGTTGACGACGAATGTTGGATCTTCCATACATCCCCAGTGTTGCTCATCTTATGACCTGACTTATATGTTCACCTGAAGATGTGGTTGTAACGCCACGAACTGGTCGTGAGTATAATAAAAAGGATTTTCATACAGCTGAAGCGATTTTCTAATTTCTAAGATGCATTTTTCCTGAATAAATAATCTTTTGCATAAATACCATCATTAAATCCGATGAATGGAACATCCAGAAACAATATACTAATAAAGTACGGCAGAGGATCCCTAAGGTCAAAAGTTTCTCTAAGTCTACAAATACTATAAACGTAGGTTTACGTTTCCTTAAACTATCTTCTAAGACACGTTATGAACTGATATTTCTCCGGAATCCAAACTAATCTTTTCCAAGGTTGACTGAAAGAGTCTCTTTCAAATTATGAAGGTAGCAGGGGTAAAATACAGGGAGCGGAAGGTTATTCACAAATTGTACAGAATCTAGATGGCGGTTGTAAGAATTGAGGGGCGTGAAATGGAAGCGGTGGTTGAGAAGAGAGTGAGACAGGATTGCAATTTATCCCCGATTCAATATGCGCATTTAACAAGCAGTAAAGGAAACTAAAGAAAATTTTTTTTTCGGAATTAAAGTTTAGGGAGAAGAAATAAGACCTTTGAGATTTACTGACGTCATTTTAATTCTGTCACAGACAGCAAAGGAATTGGAGGAACAACTGAACGGAATAGACAGTGCCTTGAAAGGGCTATATAAGCTGAACGTCAACAAAAGCAAAACGAGAATAATGAAATGTAATTAATTAAATCAGGGGATGCTTAGGCAATTAGGAAACGAGACACTTAAAGTAGTAGATGAATATTTGGGCAATAAAATAACTGATGATGGCCGAGGTAGAGAGGATATGAAATGTAAAATGGCAATGGAGAGAAAAACTTTACTGAAGAAGTGAAATTTGTTAACATCGAATATAGATTTAAGTGTTAGGAAGTCTTTTCTGAAGGTATCTGTCTTGAGGTTAGCCATGCATGTAAGTGAAACACGGACCATAAACAGTTTAGACAAGAAGAGAGTGAACGCTTTTGAAATGTGGCTTTACAGAAGAAGATTATATGGGTAGATCACACAAGCCCGCCGCAGTGACCGAGCGGTTCTAGGCGCTTCAGTCTAGAACCGCGCGACCGCTACGGTCGCAGGTTCGAATCCTGCCTCTGGCATGGATGTGTGTGATGTCCTTAGGTTAGTTAGGTTTAAGTAATTCTAAGTTCTAGGGGACTGATGACCTCAGATGTTAAGTCCCATAGTGCTCAGACCATTTGAACCATTTTTGAGGATCACAAAAGGAGGTACTGAACTGGGGAGAACATAAATTTGTGGCACACCTTGACTAAAAGAAGGGATCCGTTGATAGGACACGTTCTAAGACATAAGGGATCACCAATTTAGTTGTGGAGGAAAGTGGGGGGGATCGTAGAGGGAGACCAAGAAATGAATGCAGTAAGGAGATTCACAAGGATATTATAAGTTGCAGTAGCTATTCGGAGATAGAGCAACATGAAGAGCTGCACGAAACCAGTCTTCCGTCTGATGTCCACAACATCATCATCATCATCATCAACAACAACAACCTCTAAGGTGCCATTCGTGAGGATGAATTGAACAGAAGTCAAGTTAATACACTGCTTGCCGTGCAACGGAACCGCCCTTCCTCTTTGGCGAGGCCCTGTAACTCGTCAACGTAAGCGCACTATCAGTGTGACGCTGGGAGTGTACATTCGTCGTTGCTCTCCTGCTTACGTGCCACCGCGGATGACTCACCAGCCTTCGTTCCACTTCTGCGGCTTGCACTCCCAACCGCAAGGTCGTCGGCCGTGTCGGTTTTCGCGCGATTCCTTTCTTACTCTCGACTATCTTTCTGTCAGTTATTAGAGCCACGTTCTGCCGAGACCAAACAGCTATCACTTTCCACCGGCCAATATCTCAACCTGTTCTCCTAAGTGGCACACAATGTTTCACTCAACTAAGGTAGCAAAGATATCCATGGCAGATAAGTTCGAGGGTTATCGTGCCATCAGATTGACAGCTCAAGCATCGAAGTTGCCGACAATTATAGTATGTTAGAGGGCTGGAAAAGAAAAATGAGTTGTTAGATGACGACAAGTTGGATGGCAAGAGAGATAAAGGCATCAAAAAGGCATTCCTTACATTGTGCTCGATATCAAAGGCAGTGCTTAAAATCAAGACACTTTCATATGATTTTTCGACTTAAAAAGAACGTTCGACAACGTGTAATTGTGTAAGATGTTCGAAATTCTCGGAAGACATTGGTATAAGCTGCAGAGAAAGTCGGGTAATTTACAAAAAGTACCAGAACCGAGAGGGAGTAATACGAATGGAAAACAAGACTTGGATTGAAAAGGCTGTGTGGCAAACATGAGTATCGAAGAAGCAATGAAGGAAATAAAGGACAGGTTTAGAAGTGGGGTTAAATTCAGGGTGAAAGGATATAAACGACATTCCTATTGTCTATGAAAGTAGAAAAGCATTACAGTACCTGTTGAACAGAATGAACAGTAATGAGTTCAGAATACGGATTTAAAGTAAAGAAAGGCGGAAGTAATTCTGAGTAGCATAAATGAGATTGGCAGTAAACCACCACAGCTGTATCTTGAGAATGTCTTTTTCTATCACAGGACTAGTTTCGGCGGCATATTGCAGCCATCCTCAGGCCCCACCACTACCAAAAGAGTATTTGATTTCCTTCGTCCATTTACTGTATGAACCGTGTTACAAGCTGACATGGGCTAGCTTTAATCTGGAGTCTATACTCGACACCGTGTTGTCTACAATGCAATGTTGGAGACAACACGGCGTCGAGTGTAGACTCCTGATGAAAGCTAGCCCAGCAACAAGGAGCCCACAGAAAATGCACGAAGGAAATCCAGTGGCAGGGCCTGAGGATGGCGGTAATGTGACGCCGAATCTAGTCGTATGATAGAATAAGGACATTCTCAAGGTACAGCTGTGGTGGTACTTTTTCTCATATAGATGAGAAATATGTTGAACAGAAAGGTCAGTCTGTTGAAAATAGCCGGCCGAAGTGGCCGTGCGGTTAAAGGCGCTGCAGTCTGGAACCGCAAGACCTCTACGGTCGCAGGTTCAAATCCTGCCTCGGGCATGGATGTTTGTGATGTCCTTAGGTTGGTTAGGTTTAACTAGTTCTAAGGTCTAGGGGACTGATGACCTCAGATGTTAAGTCCCATAGTGTTCAAAGCCAATAAATGGAAAACGAGAGTAATTGGAGGGGGGGAGGGGGGGGGGTTGAATTAAGACTGATAATAGGAGGGAACTCAGACTAGGATACGAGTCACTAACCGAGCGAGGTGGCGCAGTGGTTAGCACACTGGACTCACATTCGGGTGGACGACGGTTCAATCCCGTCTCCGGCCATCCTGATTTAGGTTTTCCGTGATTTCCCTAAATCGTTTCAGGCAAATGCCGAGATGGTTCCTTTGAAAGGGCACGTCCGATTTCCTTCCCAATCCTTCCCTAACCCGACCTTACGCTCCGTCTCTAATGACCTCGTTGTCGACGGGACGTTAAACGCTAACCACCACCACGAGTCACTAAAGGTTGTAGGAGAGGTAATGGGTGATGGCAAAAGTAAAGAGAATATAGAGTGGAAATAGAAAAGCGTTCCAAAAAACAAAAAAAATTTTACACCCGATGTAAATTTAAATGTTAGGAAATTTTTCTGAAAGTATTTGTCTGAGGTGAGCCTTATAGGGAGAGAGGGGGTGGAAAGAGTAATTAATGAACAGGTACTGAATCGAATTGGGGTAGGCCTTTATGACACATATTGACTACAGAAAGGGATCGGTTGGTAGGGCAAATCCTGAGACGTTAAGGAATCGCTAATTTGATAGTAGAGGGCAATATTTGGAGTAAGAACTGTGGATGGAGGAGACCATGGCTTGAACGTAGTGAGCGTAAAATTGATTTAAGTTGCAGTAGTTATGCAGACGTGAAAATACTTGCTCAAGACGGAGACAGCTGCATCAAACAAATTTTCGCTTTGAAGACGACAACAACACAGCATCACCATAAACATAATATACCATCTTTATTGGGACTGCCAAATTATGGGTGTTCCTTGAACTTAATGGAGTCAGAAGAGGAAATCCTGTGATATCTTTCCTGTCGAAAACGGTATTCCTTGAACTTCATGGAGTCAGAAGAGGAAATCCTGCGATATTTTTCCTGTCGAAAATGGAGCGCGTAAATCTCTTGGAAGATTTCCGAAAATGCCTGACAGCCGTTCCCGGTAGGAGTCGCCTTACCTCCCAGCGATTGTGCAGAGACACGGAGGAGCCGCAGGATCGCGAGCCATGAAAGACGGAAGGCGGCGCCGGCGAATCCTGCAGGCGCGTCGCGCCGGGTCGATAGTTGTGGCCAAAGGAGGCCGCCGGGGCTTATTGATCCCATCCTCACACGGCACAGTCCATCAGCGGCGCGCCAGGCATCACGCGGCTACCGGAAGCCTTCTGACGCGACTGTCTGGCGCCCGCTGACACCAACTCAATCGGCTATCTGCGCGGCGCGTGAAGGAGCAACCAAAACTATGGGAGGGGCGATGCGAAGTGTAACTGGGAAGCTCCGCACGGTAGGGCCCGGGGTGAGAACTTAGTACTGGTTGTTGTATGGCAGTGGTTTCCAACCTGGCGGTATTACTCCCTGAGGGTTCAAAAATGGTTCAAATGGCTCTCAGCATTTGGGGACTTAACATCTGAGGTCATCAGTCCCCTAGCTTAAAACTACTTAAACCTAACTAACCTAAGGACATCACACACATCCACGCCCGAGGCAGGATTCGAACCTGCGACCGTAGCAGCCGCGTGGTTCCGGACTGAAGCGCCTAGAACCGCTCGACCGGAGGCGAGTGATGATATCGATACAAGTCAGTCTGCTAATATAAGCCTACAAGCTTTTGCGACCGTTGTCATCGAGGATACTATCTTTTGAGTCGTTACGCTGCCTCATATTGCTCTTCAGTGCTCAACGTTTCGATCCCTCTGCTGGGATCATCCTCAGGTTCCACCAGTGTTCCTGGATGGCCACAACACTTCGATGGCATATGTTGCGTTTCAGGAACAGACATGTGATTTACACGGTCCAGGCACATCAATGTGACCAGCTGTCAAAGCCTGAGTAACCAGCTTCTGCTGCGTGTACAGCTGTGAGACGCGCAGCAAGAGAGACGATGTGGTTCTGGGAGGTATGGATGTGGCGTCATGCCGACTCCAGCTGCACTAGATTTCGTGACTCAGGATCGTTGGCGCGAACAGTCCGATCGAGGTTATCTGGTGCTTTCCGAACCACGCCCGAACACTGCGTACAGTGTGGCACGTTGCAATGTCCTGCTGATAGATGCGGGAGGTAGGGGGAAAAAAAAAACTGCACGTACGCGTTGACATGATCCCCAAGGGTAGATGCGTACTTGAGTATATCCACTGTGCCTTCCAGAATAACGAGATCACCCAAGGAATGCCACGAAAACATTCGACAGACCACAACGCTCCCTCCTCCGGCCTGAATCCTTTTGACGATTGTTGCAGGGTGTTTGCTTTCAGACGTTTCGCGCCATAGAGCATAGATTCATCTGAAAAGGCCACCTGTCACCATGCAGTAAACGCTCTGCTGCGGCACTGGCGTGCAAATTCCAGCCTTCGTCACCTACGAAGGGCAGTCAGCATGGGTGCATTAATCAGGCGTCTGCTGCGGAGGCCCATACGTAACAACGTTTTCTGAAAGGTCATTGAGGAGACCTGAACCGTCAGTTGGTCAAGAGTTCCACGTATATTGTGTGGGACTTAACTGCTAAGGTCATCAGTCCCTAAGCCTACACACTACTTAACCTAAATTATCCTAAGGACAAACACACTCACCCATGCCCGAGGGAGGACTCGAACCTCCGCCGGGACCAGCCGCACAGTCCATCCACGTCTATTCTCCTGTGCCGGCCGTAGTGGTCGAGCGGTTCTAGGCGCTTCAGTCTGGAACCGTGCGACCGCTACGGTCGCAGGTTCGAATCCTGCCTTGGGCAGGGAAGTGTGTGATGTCCTAATGTTAGTTAGGTTTAAATAGTTCAAAGTCTAGGAGACTGATGACCTCAGCTGTTAAGTCCCATAGTGCTCAGAGCCATTTGAACCATTTCTATTTACCTGTACATATCTCCGTAGTTGTTCACATCTCATCTAGGGCCGTGATGCATCACAGTTCCCTCTGCACCGGTTTTGGAGAGTGCCATTTTGTCGCGAACATTTTACAAACTTAGCTGTTTCGGAAATGATTGCATCCATGTCCCGAAAGTCAATGATCCTATCATTTTCGACACCAGAGAACTAAGTCCATTTCTACATTTCGACAAAGACTGCACTGTTTTCAGCGTTCACCCGAAACGCTTTATGTATCCTCCACTTCTAGTGCTGCCGCTTGTGGTCTGCGAGTGGTTACTGCACGTTGATTTCGAACATAGGCGGTGGTAACATTAATGTGATTGGACCCAGTATTGACTCTTCTCCGTCCACTTGTCGCGTTACTCTCCATGAAAATAGGAGCGTCGGGCGAAGACCAGAAATGGAATGCTTCGGCGACAAGGGGAATTATTGACTTTGGCCGGGATGAATGAAATTTTCAGTATTCGCATGTAATCATAGCTGTTTCAGAACGTCACAGTACGATTTTGAAGCCAAATAAAATTTCGTAGCTGCATAGTGATGTCTTTTCCCTTATGCAGTGATGATGATAGTGGTGATTACGTGTGTCTACAAATGGTGTAACAGTTCTTTCACCACAGCCAACGCGAAATGACTGCTTTTTTTTCCCGTTGTAGCGTTCCGTCTTTGAAGAGAGTGTAGACTACTGGACTTGGCCTGAAAACCTTACTGCCACGGGACATGGCACAACACACGGTCAGCTCGGCCAGAGCACAAATTTTATAGCTCGCCGGCTGCCAGCGAATGCCTCTTGCGTCAGCTGTGGTGGATGCAACATCAGAGCGGCGCCGGGACCGCTGGCCGTGCACCTGCCTGCTCCGCATGGGCGCCAGAACGTTCTGGAGCAGACGGTCTATTCTCAGCGCGTCGCCGGACGCCGGTCGCCACAGACGCCCGACACCTTGAGTCAGCGCCCAGAGCGTTCTCCCCTGCCCCTTCCCCCTCCTTCCCCCCCCCCCCCCCCCCCTACCGTCTAATGGCGGCCGGCGTCGCTGGCGTCGCGATGCTGCCAGCTATCTCTCCCGCTGCGTCTGCGTTGCCAAGCGACCAGCCGAAGACCCCATCCACAGTCAGGTGTCTCCACGGCTACATCGCGCCGACGTCACCGGCATGTCGAGCCTACCTTGACCTCCACGAGGTATTACACCTATGCTCCGGAAGCCATTCTTAAGCCGTTTGCACTGGGAGCGTGCATTCGAACGCTGAGTTTGCCGATTTTCTGACGTCATCGCTTGGAATAGCACGTTGGGGAGACTTTCCGAACGCGCATAGTAATTTATCTTTACAATCATTTCCTAACAGTTTCGTGCAGCTACATACCAAAGCTTCCCCGACTTTTAGTTTCCGGTTACCAGCTCTTCCATAGAGTATTAAGGGAATGTCAACGCTTATTTTCACTGCCGAAAGAGTCCTTTAATCTTTTCTTCACCCGCGCTTCGATATCTCTGAGAGCTTAATGGAAGAAGAATTTACACTTGTGGACGGTACATTCGTAGTTGAAGCCGTTATCCCAACCGAAATGTTACGGAGAAGAGTGCCTACGCATAAGGCAGTTTATCTTTAACAGATTGCAGGTTGATGTCAGGGAGTGGTTCCACTTCGTAAAAGCCCAACAGCCACGAAACTGAAAACGATCGTTAATGTATAACCAGGCGGAGAAAAGTAGTGGCGGAGTGAACTGAAAATAAAGTGCTAGAACCCTGATAAAATGTCATTTATATCCCAGGAGACCTAACTACGAGCACAGAATTGTGGAGCTGCGATGGTCTGCGAGCCCTGATCCAAACTAACAACCGAAGATGATCGAAAGTGTAAAAAAGAAGGAGACCACGAGTCCCGACTGATCTACCTACTCATGCAGCACTATTTCAGAAATTCTGAACGTTGGATGAGGGAGAAGTTCTTTTTTTTTTTAATTCTTATGGGGCTTAACTGCTAAGGTCATCAGTCCCTAAGCTTACACACTACTTAACCTAAATTATCCTAAGGACAAACACACACACCAATGCCCGAGGAAGGACTCGAACCTCCGCCGGGACCAGCAGCACAGTACAGGACTGCAGCGCCTTAGAGAGGGAGAAGTGCTGTGGCATTGATTCACCCGTGGAAAGCAACCCTTTAAATTTTATTTACGTCTTATAGGAGCAACAGCATACGCTGCGGCTGCTACAATTAGCTGGTTTAAGTAAAAAACCAATTGTAATGGAGAATAACTACTCGTTTCGTGTCTCTACACCAGTGGTCCCCAACCTTCCTGACCCCATTACCCGCCCCCCACCCCCTCCCGCTCCGCTATTATCAGTTGTCTACATTAGCGTCTAACTACACTTTAGAATGAAAAAATATTTTCTTTGAATGCTGCATTTTATAAATGATGAAAGATAAATGATATATAGTTTTTCCGCTTGTTTTATTAAACCATTAAATAATGAGTCAATGAGACAGTTGATTCTGCTCATTTCCAACAACATTTTTTTTATAGACTGATGAAGCAATTCCCAGTGCATTGCTAGTGCTACACACAAATCCTCCTCAGAAAAGAATGCTAACTGTTCACACTGTGGGTAGACACTTGTTACAAAACATGCTTTCTCTGGAGCACTCCTATCCTTAGCGATACTTGCTTCACCCACACCCTACACCCCTATTCAAAATCAACTAAATTAAAATGAGTGATTCATACTTAACCATACTCTTTGTAAATCACTTGATTGCCAAACTCCTGACTTCCGAACTGGTAGAACTTGGAGAAGACTTCAGACTGCCAATGCATTGTGTCCGATCACCACTACTATTACTACTACCACCACTGCTGCTAATAATAATAATGAATCAATTTATTGTCTTTTCTGGAACTACATGGAACTCTTTAAAGGCATTTTCATGAGGTATTTAAGCGTATGTAAAGTGTAACCTCAATTTTACTGTCTTAGATGCTTCGAACAAAGCATGGAGTATGTGACAAAGATGATGTTCAGACATTCGTAACCTCCACCACACTGAACCATGCGTTAATGCTAGAATCTCAGTGACATGTAATTAATGGTAACTTACGTAATCAGTATTACAGCGGCACGTTGTAGTGATAATAGTAATACTCTTTTTAAAATAATTTAGTTTCGTAACCATAACACAATTGTTTTTACCCTTCAGAAAATTACAGTTACCTCTCAGGTGGTTATTACCCCCAGATTGGCAACCACTGCTCTACAACTAGTTTCTTCATGGACTTAATTGGTTTCACCGACGCTCCTTCAAGAAATAAATTATTCTATTTTTGAAGCTGAAGCCTGCAGAAAGACGATAATTTATGGAAGATTATAATGGTGCTGTATTATTTATAGAATATGAAGAAATGAAATAGACTACTTGCCATTAAAACTGAAATGCCAGGAAGGGTAGCAAATAACGAAATTTTACTTCTTTCACGTATGCCGTATTTTGTAGGTTGAATAAACAATTTTAATTTTAGATTAATTGGGAGTGTACAGGGTACGAAATCTAGTGCACACAGCTGTGACTCCTATCTCTATCCTAACTAGGCATCGAGGCTAACTGTACTTGGGTGGCAGATACGGGGATGTTATTCCGTGTTGCTTCAACTCCATGCTAGATTTCTGCAGCCATGGTGGCTGGCGAGTAATAGCGTGCCAGTCTCTCAGCAACACACTGCCAGATGTTTTCATTAGATGCCGGCCGAAGTGGCCGTGCGGTTCTAGGCGCTGCAGTCTGGAACCGCGAGACCGCTACGGTCGCAGGTTCGAATCCTGCCTCGGGCATGGATGTGTGTGATGTCCTTAGGTTAGTTAGGTTTAATTAGTTCTAAGTTCTAGGGGACTAATGACCTCAGCAGTTGAGTCCCATAGTGCTCAGAGCCATTTGAACCACTTTTTCATTAGATGGGAGATCCACAGAACGTGCTCGCAACAGCAACGGACACACACTGTATACTGGTAGGTCAGGACGGCACGGATAACTTGCAGTCTGGCGATATCCTGTTGAAAGATGACGTCACGGAAACATCGAAGGGAGGGCACAGCGACCGGTCACCGACTGCTGTCGAAATGGCCCGCTTTGCGAACCAGAGATGCTCAAGTTGATATCCAGTGGCATCCTATACCATCACGCAAGGTCCTGGCCGCATGTGCCAGGCACGCGTGCTACAGGGCAAACATTAGTTGTGTTATGCTGTCGGAACACGGACCGTGCTGTCGAACGTCAACGTTGAGCGTGCCGAGTTCAACGTGCAGCTGAACGCTCAGAAACGATGCGACCTGTGCACACGGTCCGTGTTCTCAACGTAGTATACGGGATCGCAGCGCGCTCCAGCGGTAGTTGTCGGCTGTATCTGGCTCGCACATCACTGTTTACGAAAGAGACGGACGTAAAATTTCTATGTTATCTGTATTAAAACGCACATTTGCACCGTTGCCCATATGATAGTTATGTTGTTCTGTCTGTAGCATACATAGATAAAAACTTCAATCACCATGGACATGTTATACGGCAAAAAGAAAAGAACCATGTCCAGTCAATAAGGAAATACGTCGGCTTATAAAAGTTCCATTACAAATAGTGCGATAAAAATTCGTACTTGATCACTGATCCTATTCAGCAGCAAAACCTTTACAACATGTTAAATAAAACATTTAAAACAAGAAAGTGCAGAATATCTGACTACTTAGTGCAAGCTGTTTTATAGATTAAGCCAATCGAACAAACTCACTCCTCAGAAATACCGCACTTGTATTTACATAACATGGAATGTTATATAATGTACCTTCATTAAACTAAAAAGAAAATATCAGGAGCTATTAGAAAACGCGGAGGCTAGTAAAGAAAACATTTGGACTTCGTAGGCCGCGAAATATCACCTAATAGCTGACCAGTCTGCGACGATACTTACTGCGCTATACCGACCACTCCTGCCTAGTCACCATGCGTTGCATCTTGCCGTGTGCAGAAAGCTTTACTCGTGACTAAGTTATTAACACACATTTAATTGTAACAAACCGCATCAATAACATTGCATTTCTTATGGATCCTCAGTGTGATGTTGCCTTGAAACGGCGTACTTTCACAATACCCAAGTTACAATAATTCTTTAACCATCAATTTGACGATTCCCGTCATTTTATTGTAATAAATCATACAATTAACGACGGGTTTTCGGCAGATTCTCAATTTTGTGATGCTTAGAAACGGCATGTGTACATATGGCCTTCAACTGAAAGCTGAAAGCCATTATGGCGTCTCGTGAGTCTGTAAAGAAAAGAGGTGAGGTGCAAGTGACGTACGTGGCGTTCTTCCATCTCATTGGTCAACGTCCAAACGCACGTTCAGAGTATCTGTCGTGCTAGATATTCCTCTGAACGTTGGCAAAGTCTCCCCAACGTGCTTTTTCCATGCTGTGACGCCAGAAACTCGGTACGCTCAACGTTCAAATACATGGCCCTTGCACCGACGGCTTTAGGAGTTTCCCCGCATGGGTACGTCCACCGCATGCTGTACACCGAATCGGAACTCGTTTGAAACGGTAAAGTGGTGCAGCACATGTGTCCAGTATTGCCCCTGGAGGGGTCACTGTCTGCTGCCGTGTAAGGGGAGCTCGACAATTATTGCTTTGCTGACGGGCCATAATACTGCAGACGTCGACTATCTGTCTGTGTGGATAACCGCTTTGTTGAAAAGAAGCCCATTTACTGCTAGATGTACGTGATGTAGCTGGAAATACTGCACGACCAGCAAATAAAGCGTGTCCTTTCGAGCATTAGTCGTTTGTGGCCGCTGAAGAAGAAAAACGGAAGATTAGGGTTTAACGTCCTGTCCACAACGAGATCATTAGAGGCAGAGCACAAGCTCGGCTTGATTTAAGGATGGTGAAGAATATCGGCCGTGCCCTTTCAAATGAACCATCCCTGCATTTGCCTGGAGCGATTTAGGGAAATCACGGAAAACGTAAATCAGGATGGTCAGACGCGGATTTGAACCTCGTCCTTCCGAGTGAGTCTCGTGTGCTAAAAATTGTTTATCTCGCTCGGTTGTGGTCGCTGATGTCCTGTATGGTGTATAGCTAGGGCCTCCTGAATCCATCGATTCCACATTCGCATGATAGTCGTAGGATATCCAACGTCGCGCACAGCAAGATAGTAGAAAGGTGTATCACATTCCACTGCCCACCATCCTATCGCTGCGTGACTCGGACACATGCTGGTAAATATTTCTGCTTCTTACACGAGGGACGACACGATCTTCTATACCCGCTGTATAATCTTTCCTTATACAGGGTGAAAAGTATTTAAACTCTGGGAGGTTGTAGGGGACCTCAAATCAAATATTTCTTCCTAATGTCATTTTTTCCTATGAGGATTATTTAAACCGGTGGAGGCCGTATTACGCTCTTCAGTTGTAGGCAACTACTGTCCACCAGTGTATTAGTGCATTGTTTCTGTTTACTAATGGAGCGATATACCTGGAGTGAGTACACAGATATGGTTGGTTCGTACTATGTAGCGCACCACAACGGACGAGCTGCACAGCGGGTTTATCAACAACAATATCCTAATCGCCGTACCCCGCATCATAAGACCTTTGCTGCTGTGTACCGATGTCTGCGTGAGACCGGGTCATTTAGCAGTTTACCTGGACAGGGATGCCGTCGCACGGTAAGAGCGCTGCAATTTGAGGAAGCTGTCTTGCAGCATGTGGAGCGGGATCCTTCAATCAGCACTCGTGCAATTGCACGTAACATGGGGACGAATCAGACGAATGTAAGAACAGTCCTTCGAGAGCAAATTTACGTCCATTTCACAACCTGGAACCAGTTGATTATCGACCCAGAGCACAGTTTTCGCAGTGGTACCTGGAACAGTGTGAAATGCAGCCTACATTTCCATCCTCTGTGTTGTTTACCGATGAAACAACGTTCGGGCGTGATGGAGTCTTCAACATGCACAATTCGCATGTTTGGAGTGAGGACAACCCCCATGCCACAGTTACTAGAGCTCATCAAGTGCGGTTCTTCGTTAATGCGTGGGTCGGTGTTGTTGGGGACTGTTTAAATGGGCCGTATCTGCTCCCTAGGCCATTAAATGGCAGGCACTATTACAGTTTTCTCGCCAGAGCATTGCCAGAATTGCTGGAAGACGTCCCACTCCCTTCAAGACAATGCATGTGGTTCCAACATGACGGGGCGCCGGCAAATTTCAGTCGTCGTGTGCCTCGGTTCCTGGAACAACGGTTCACAGATACGTGGATTAGCAGAGGTGGACCTATCCCATGGCCTGCTCGATCCCCAGATATGTCCCTCTGGACTTTTTTGTGTGGGGACAGATGCGCAACCTTGTTTACGCAACTCCTGTTGCATTAGAAGAGGATCTGGTTGCTCGGATAGTAGCAGCAGCAGGAACTATTCGGGATACTCCTGGAGTTTTTGCCCGTGTCAGACAGAACATGATCCGACTGTGTAACCTTTGTTTAAGTGTCAATGGAGGCATTTTTAAAAATCTACTGTAATTGAAATTCGGTTGTGTTAATGTGTTGTCTCTTGATCATAAAAAAATGGAAAAGTGTTGGTTCAATTAATTTGCCGCCAGAGGAATCTTCCTACGCCGGTTTAAATACTCATCATAGGAAAAAATGACTTTAGGGAAAAATATTTGTTTTGATGTCCCCTACAACCTCCCAGGGTTTGTCGGTTTAAATACATTTCACTCTGTATAGAGAATGTAGACGGCGTCATTGCCACCTATAGGTTGAGCCGAAATGTCAGTCATTTGCATATCGAAGCATGTACTTCACTTCATGGCTATTTCACGTTTTTCGCATGCCGCCTTCACGGTATTGCAAGTTTTTTGGTTACGAGGCTACAGAAATACCAAAATGGATGAATACGGAAAGCGGTACGACTGGCCTGGTGCCTTCACACGTGTTGATAAATTGACCTCCAGGAAAAAAGGATGAAGATGTCGATTTTAAACATTCACCGCCTGTTATTGGAGCTGAAGTGTTATGTCTGCACCTTGAGTTGCAATTTTCGGGCGCTTGAGTGGCGTTCTGACAGCGCTGAATAAATGACGCATAGGTGGGCTGCCAAGTGCAGCGAGTATATAGAACGCACGACAGCTGGCGCGGCCTCGTACCGCCTCCTACGCAACTCGTGAAATATCACCGTCTCAGGCCTCTGACTAATGTCCTCGGATGGTGTGCGCGCCCGTTTCTAGATCTCCCTGTCCCGTCCCCACTCAGACGCCGCTAACATGACACCTTTCCCTGCTCGTAAACTAGAAGCGATTACAAGCGAAGTAGGACGGCATTAAATCTCCCATCTGAATATCTCTTCACGTAGCTACTCTCCGACAGCGACCTACTAGCGACCAGACGGTCGCAATAAGAACATACGCTCATGACCAGTTGTGCAATAAGTGCGGGACAAGCCAATGGACAGCTTCAGTGGGGGTGTTACGATAGAGGACACAGCAGTGAACATTTCATCTCTTGCAGAACGCAACACATGGCCTTTGCTAAAGAGCATAAAACTAACAAAAGTGACTACAAATCCACGCTGAAGTGCCCATTGCTTAAAACTGCGTAAATTCGCAACCTATCCTAAGCGAATAAAAAGCACTAGTTGCAAAACACGCCGTAAATTAAGATGTCTGACTGCTTCCATTAACAAAACTATAACGTCACTAAACAGTTCTCTATTGTCGCAATATTTTTTTCTTTTCGTGTTTTAACCTTTCGAAGAATTTAGTTTGCCGGCCGGAGTGGCCGAGAGGTTCCAGGCGCTACAGTCTGGAACTGCGTGACCGCTACGGTCGCAGGTTCGAATCCTGCCTCGGGCATGGATGTGTGTGATGCCCTTAGGTTAGTTAGGTTTAATTAGTTCTGAGTTCTAAGGGACTGAAGACCTCAGAAGTTAAGTCCCATGGTACTCAGAGCCATTTGAACCATTTTGAAGAATTTAGTTTCGTATACTGTACTGGAAAACAAGTGGGACTATACACAACGAAGAGTGCAACAGGTCCACTTATTCTTTTCTTTTTGCATTAATTACGCTAATGATTTAACACCTTTTCTTGCTCGTCTTCGCGTTGCGACTTGTCCCTTACGATGGGAAAGAATACAACTCACTCCTCTTTGTAGAAAGGTTAAAGGAACGGAAAACGGAATCAAAGATCAAAATCTTTATCGTTCATCTGATGCAGGTTCCAAGAAGATATCTAAGCTCGAAAATTATGACGTCCGTCGAGGAAAAGATGATTCTGTCTTTAAAAATCAGCATAGGTTCAGGAATTACTACTCGTGTGAAAAACTGCTCGATTTGTTTAACAAAAAAGAACTTAAAAATGACATTTGTAGGTAGATGTGGTCTTCTTCGATTTTCGAAAAGCGTTGAGGACTGTTCCATATCGTTGATGGCGAAGATATGGAGATATGGAAGATCTTGGAACTGGGGTATGGCTCAAAGAAGTTTTGACCGTTAGAACTGAGTGTGTTATAGTGTGCGACGAATGTTCAACAGAAGACCAGTCGTTTTCTTCACGTTAGGCTCCACAACCGCTGAAAAATCGAAGATCGGAACCGTGTTTTCCCACAAAATGAGAAATGGCGTATTTCGCGTTTTAAATCATTGTCCAGTGGTCCTAGCCTTTAGATTCACGTCACCAACATTTCTGAGCTGACCGCGATTGCGTTTTTACATACAGATAGATCAACGGACACTTTAACACGGACATATGTCCACTAACGTGACGAATATTAAGTAATTTCGAATGACGTATATGTAGACCAAAATGAATGTGTCATCAGCGCAGTAAGGGTGTAGAGATGCATCTGTATGTGGCTTAAAACACTTAATAGTCGCTAGGCGGACTGTAGTAATTTTTGACAAAAAGTTTGTTGCTACGGTGGAACCAGCCTTTTCACTTTCAACACGTTTGCCAACAGACAAGTATGCAGACCTGCGTTGGAGGTGTTCTCATATGAGGGGTGTTCACGGGGAATGAAATGGGTCACACAGTTGAATGACTTACCGTCTGATTATACGAGGGTGAGCCAATGAAAACCTTAAATCTGTAATAACAAATCGAAATTTAGCGCCGTTATCCTGTAAGTTGGTAAGCGTGCAGAATGGCCTGTAGGTGGTAGCATATTCCAGATGCACACATACCGTCGCAGTATCAGTATAAAGATGGTCGCCCCACTTGCGACTTGCACCGGGGAGGAACAGGGTTGTGTTATTCGGTTTTTGCGTAGTGAAGGTGTGAAACCTATTGAAATTCATCGACGAATGAAGGTTCAGTACGGTGATACATGTTTGTCACAGCAGCAAGTCTACCAATGGAGTAGGAAGTTGGCAAATGGTGTGACTGCAGTGGAAGATGCTCCTCGTCCAGGTCAGGCACAACGAGTTGTGACTCCACAGAACACTGCAGCAGTTGAAGCCATAGTGAAGGTGTATGGCAGAAGAGCCAACACTGTGTTGCTAGAGGAGGCCGAAATGCACGCGTTTAATTACACGCCTACTGGCGTGAGGTCTGGAACAGTTAAGGGAATTAATAGTAGCAAATAAAGTACGTAGTTGATATAATACTTAACTTTAATCCACAGTTGGTGTACATCGCTCTTGACGGTGCATGTTATAATCTCAATATCAAATGCTATGGCGCCTTGCTAGGTCGTAGCAAATGACGTAGCAGAAGGCTATGCTAACTATCGTCTCGGCAAATGAGAGCGTAGTTGTCAGTGATCCATCTCTGGCTAAGTCGGCTGTACAACTGGGGTGAGTGCTAGTAAGTCTCTCTAGACCTGCCGTGTGATGGCGCTCGGTCTGCAATCACTGACAGTGGCGACACGCGGGTCCGGCGTATACTAATGGACCGCGGCCGATTTAAAGGCTACCACCTAGCAAGTGTGGTGTCTGGCGGTGCCACCACAGAAGGAAAACCGCCGAGTGACACTGAATGACATTGCAGCATGTTTACAGATTAGTCATGGGTAGGCACACCACATTGTGCATGAAGTGCTCCAGTTTCACAAAGTGTCTGCAAGATGGGTGCCACGGCAGCTGACTCCTGAAATGAGAGAACGACGTGTTGATGCTTGTGAAGAACTTCTACGGCATTTAGAACAAGAAGGTGATGACTTCCTTGCAAGAATCGTTACTGGGGACGAAACCTGGGTTCACTTCCACCAACCGGAAACGAAGAGAGCGAACAAAGAATGGCGCCATTCCTCATCACCAAAACCAAAGAAGTTTCGAACAGAACCATCAGCAGGGAACCGCGCGGCTGCTACGGTCGCAGGTTCGAATCCTGCCTCGGGCATGGATGTGTGTGATGTCTTTAGGTTAGTTAGGTTTAAGTAGTTTTAAGTTCTAGGGGACTGATGACCTCAGATGTTAAGCTCCATAGTTCTCAGAGCCATTTGAACCATCAGCAGGGAAGGTTATGCTGACTCTCTTTTGGGACGAAAAAGGCGTCATTTTGGAGTATTCCATGCGTAGAGGGGCCAGTGTCACCAGTGGATCATACACAGATCTCCTAAAGAATCATCTGCGGCCTGCAATCAAATCAAAGCGACGTGGATTGCTGTCAGCAGGTGTCCTTTTGCAACATGACAATGCAAGGCCCCACACTGCCCGTACAACAGTTGCAACAATCATAGACCTACATTTTGAGTGTCTTCCTGATCCACCATACTCACCAGGCCTTGCCCCAAGTGATTTCCACGTGTCTGGACCACTCAAAGACGCAATGGGTGGAAAGAAGTTCCGTTCTGATGAAGAGGCACGCCACGCGGTGCATGAGTGGTTGCGCAGACTGCCAAAAGAATTTTTTTGTAAAGGAATTTATGCACTTTGTAAGCGCTGGAGGACTTGCATTGAGGGTGGGGGAGATTATGTTGAAAAGTGATACAACTTTGTACCACTTCTGCACAATAAATAATATTTAAAAAAATATTTAAAGATTTAATTTGACTCACCCTCGTATAATTCCTCGCTTATCGAACCCCAAAGGCAAACGTGCCTTTAAACAAGATCCCTCGCTTCCGGTTTGCGTCAGAAGAAGGGCATGAGGAACACTCAATAGCACATAAACGTGCTAGTATGGTGTCCCAATTCAGCTTACCGCAGTCCTATCGATAACGGACGTCACCTACCCACAGGGGCACACATGGACACAGCTACAGCCACACTCCTTCATGAGTAGGCTTGGCGGTCGACTGGTCACGAGCCAGGAAGGATCATGGAAGCTATGCCACTACACGTCACAGTTATCATGGCGAGACAGGGATGCTACAGACTGCTGGATCGTGCCTCTGATTATGTTGCTTAAGAGTGGAAAACAAATTCCACACCGATGCGTGTGGGGTTTCATTCAGAGAAATGAACAGCGTTGGGAGTGGAGGTGAACGGACAGCGGCGTCCCACGCCAGCGGGGACAGGGCCGGCTTGCAGAATACGGCACGTTGCCCTGCCTTGCCACGGCCGCAAAGCGCCTCACTTCCGCCATGACGTCACCGCCCAGTAAGGCACTGACTGCTTCTTGCGGACCGCAGGCCGGAGCTGGCGTTGCAGTCCGGACAGTGCGCAACGCCGCCCGTCCAATTCAGATAGCTATCGCACTTCTTAAGGAACGTGGAAAATGGTTTCCACACATCTCTAGTTTCCAGAAACTATTCTGTATCATCAATCTAGATCGCATTCACACGGAGAACTGGGTCGGGCTGGTGACATTCACAATGCCTACTATTTCCGGCAGTAACGGGTGGAGCTACACATGAATTACAGTAGATACATCAAACATCTACCGTCTCTTTTTGTCAAAAGTAGTACTGCATATATTAATCAACCTTTCCTGCTGTGTCAAGAGCTCTCAAAATGAAATAAAAAGTATTTCGTACTTGCTTTTTTAATTTTTTTTTTTAATGAGGAGCTGGTGCAGTATTTCGATGCGATAAAGGGTACAGGTGTTAACCAAGAAACCGATAACGAAATATTAGTGGACTCAACGTGGCATGAGTCATGACGCCTACTGTTTATACATTGATCATCTCTGAGCGCGCGCGCTTGTGTGTGTCTGTGTTTCGGTAAGCATCCTCGCCAGATGGAAATACAGTAAAAGCCACGTAACAGCTACCGGGTAACAGCCATTATTTGTTTGCAATTTCCAGTTTATGGAATGTAGTAGCAGTGGAATGTGGTTCGGATAGGAACCGCAAGTTATAGTATTTTATTTACAGTGAACAGGTGTCCACAAATAGTATGGGAAATTACTCATTTATTTAAATTTTGAAGCTATTCTTGAGAGATTATCGACAATTTTTGTGTTGAATTTCTAATAAAATATTCGACAAAAGAATTTCCCTCTTTCAGTGTGATGTGGAATTCCTTCTGAATGTGTTTCTTCGTGTCTGCATTGTTACAAAACGGGTCTGCTTCAACACCGCATTCTTTCCTGTCTATGACAACATTATGTGTAGCCAAAAGCATCTACCTATATGACCTGCTACGATGATTGATGTTTCCGTTTCCTTAATCACTAGTCTCCATTCATTGATTATTGCGTATGCGCATTCAACAAATCTTCTTGTTCTCGAATGCATATGATTTATAAACTTTTCCTATAGTTCAAACACTTTTAATGAAAACGGCTTCTCAAAGTCTCTAACAGCGGGTATGCTATATCTACCGAAACTACTTACGGCAGTTAATGATGCATTCCCTGAACTTTTTTAGCTGGAAGTATTAAAAGCTTCGCATTCCTCAGTTTTCCACACAGTTTGTCTGAACAAGCTTTACTGTAAAATTTCTGGTTGGCGTCACCAGCTGCTTGGAGTACAATAAAATAATGGTGCTCATTTTAGATCATGCTGCCAGAATTCCATCTCTACATCCTAAGCAGTTATGAAGCATTTGGCTGCCTGTTCGTTTAAATTGAGAAACAGTTGGCGTTCGTGAATTAACTGGAGCAAGATAAACTAATTTCTTTCACCACTAACAATACTGTCGACACTCCTACTTGGATTTATGATTGTACTATATGATGGAACATTTCAGAAGATACCCTGGAAACATATCATTAGATTTACAATTATGATACGGTCGAAAGATTTTGTTAGACTAATGCAAAACGATTTAGTCCGTCTGCCATCATGGGTTTGTTATTTATTTGTTCAAAAAAGTGTGTGAAATCTTATGGGACTTTACTGCTAAGGTCATCAGTCCCTAAGCTTACACACTACTTAACCTAAATTATCCTAAGGACAATCACACGCACCCATGCCCGAGGGAGGACTCGAACCTCCGCCGGGACCAGCCGCACAGTCCATGACTGCAGCGCCTTAGACCGCTCGACTAATGCCACGCGGCTGTTATCTATTTGTTTATTGTTTATTTAGCGTATGGGTACATCACTAAAAATTACTATTTACATTTATCTCACATTACCAACTAATATCCAATCCACGATTATGGTCTATTGATCACTCCGCATTCACCAGGAGCTCTACTAGGTCACCAGCAAAAGCTCTCGGATGACGTTCTTGAGTTACGTGGTGAGTATGCTTTTCAATAGCACACTCACAACCACTTTGAACAGAAAATTGGCACACTTGCCATTACTGGTTCTTATTCGATTAAGAACACACGAGATCTTGCGTGACAATTCAAAGACGTTTGGCTTGGTCGACATGCACGGCGTCTTAAATTGTTCCGGAGTACTATTTATCTACTGCTATTACTAGTATTAAAGCCGTTGCCAACAAACATTCCTCCAAAGCGAAGCCTTTCTTTACTGATGATTGGAATGTCTGGCTGATTTTTTTTTTTTTTTTTTTTTTTTTTTTTTACTCCTGTAAAAGTGCACTTTCCCGACGCAGAGTTAGAGATGGTATGTGGCTGAGTATGGGTAGCTATAAAATAGGCGTGGTCCGATTGTACCTCTTATGATATGCATGGGACGGTTGAGGTGTGCGCCAAGAAGTCTAATTTCCCCGCACGTGGTGCTAAACGAGCAGTATATGCCGGTAATCAGACAATCCTCGAGATCTCCTGGTAAATATTACGTCAGAACATTGGTCTCTATCAATAGGCAACTGAAGATCCATATTTTTTATATCGACTTATTTTTACTTTAATAAATACAGCAACCAAGCACTTTTGTATAGCTTTGTTTTTTCCACGACGCGTTTTGGACTTTCACCCTTCTTCAATACATTTACACATGTCTTCATCAATACAACGGTTTTGTTGACTTCATTTTGAACGCTGCAGCTGCATTTTAGCCTGTAAATTGCAACTCCTTTTTTTGATTTATATTCATAGCACATACACTTTTAGCTTCACTGATGCAGCGCAGCATATGCCCAGTCGCCAATTAATGACCGAGCGAGGTGGCGCAGTGGTTAGCACACTGGACTCGCATTCGGGAGGACGACGGTTCAATCCCGCGTCTGTCCATCCTGATTTAGGTTTTCCGTGATTTCCCTAAATCGCTCCAGGCAAATGCCGAGATGGTTCCTTTGAAAGGGCACGGCCGGCTTCCTTCCCCGTCCTTCCCTAAACCGATGAGACCGATGACCTCGCAGTTTGGTCTCTTCCCTCAAAACAGCCCAGCCCAGCCAGTTAATGCTTAAGTTAAAACGCCCAGTTAGATCAGACGCGTGGCCTCAACGGGAAGAGGTTATCGTGTGTCGCCAAAAATTTTGCGCTGTTATATTTTAAATATGACTTACAAATTACGTTCGCGAATTCGGTAGGCTGTTTGCAGCGTAATTAACTGCATTGCAACTGCCGTTTCTCAGATACAGGCTCGGAGTTCTCATTGGTGCAAGTATCAGAAGTCGTTTTTGGAGTGTGATTAATACTGTTAAGACTAATGGCGGTGTGATACTTCAGTGAATAACCGTTATCGGCTTGTTCGATACTTCCTGTTAGGCTAGCGAAATTAGTGAGAAGAAGACCTATGAAGTATGAGAAATGAAGGTTTTATAATTCTTCATTGTACTTTCTAAGAAAGATTCACTATGACGCAAGTACCCAGTGCATGATTTGACGGTCCTCCTGACGTGCGCCACCAGGCAAAAAGAACTCCAATTGCTTCGCGTCCGTCGAGATTGCACGGTGACTAAGAAACAGGACCCGTGTGGGGGACAACCAGGACTCATATCCTTGTCATCGTATTGATACCGGTTCTCTGTAGATTCCCGAAATGCTGAGATGGTTCATTACGCAAGACTAATGCTGTATCCCTTTCCATACTTGCCCAACTAGAACAGGGCACCAGTGACCTAGCCGTCGGCGTAAGGTTTGGCCATAACCTGGCTTAATTTTACAGTTGATCCACAGCTGTCATCTTAGATGTGAACTGGCCTGTAGAAACTGTGTCAAGACCTCTCTTCGCTTCGCTTTTAATATCACTGGAACATTACTCAGCTCCCCTGCCCTTTTGACGTCACTTAAGCCAGTCATTCGGCTGTTACAATCGCACGCCCGCAGAAATGGTGGCTCCTTCAAACTAGCTTCTCCACGAACAGTTTGTCGCCAAGAGAAAACAAGCAGTGCAACCTAACTCAAAAAAATTTTCGCATCTGCTAGTTTCCCAGTCGGACGAAAGATTGCACTACTTAAGAATTTACGAAAGAATTCTTGTAAACGATTTAGCCATCATTTAATGTCCCACAGACGTTCTTGATTAGTACGAAGATTTCACACTTTTCGTTTTCAGCACACAGATTTTCGTTTCTCACAGATTCGAAAGAGTTAAAATAGTAGAAAATATGATCACAATAAATTTAGCTCTTCCATCAGTTTTGATAATTTCATCTACCAGGGAAGCTACCGGAAACAGCGTTAGTGGCTATTGAAAGGGATGAGTGATCTTTTGATACAGTTCCTGTGAAAGTTTGTTTTTATTTATAATCGCATGAATTGTTAATAGTTGTTTTGAGAAACAATGAGTTTATTTAACTGAGAGTGGCTTACATTGAACACTAACCTGAAAATCAGCCATGCATCTCAGGAGCAACTCAAAGCAGGCATAACTGCTGATTTACTGGTACAAAAATAATCATAAAATGTGGTCACGTAGAACGTTTATCGATATTTCTGTAGCGGCTACGCTTTCATACCGGTGTGTATGCATTTGTTACAACGTGAACACCAGCTTCAAATTTTGAAGACATATGTTCCTTGAAAGATTTCAGGGGCTCAAGTAACGATTTTTCAGAAAGCTATAAAACTCTGTCCCTACCTGGTAACGAAAAGGATTTTCTTTCTAATTTTATACCACAGCGGTATTCAAAAACTACATCTCTGATATTACAATGATTACCGAAGAAATCATAGGTAATGACTCATGCGTCGAATGTAATTAAAAATGATTCAAAAAGTCAACTGTGTAAGATATGTTCTGAGAAATTAATTGGTCCTCCTGAATTTACATGCAGAGATAAATTAATTAGATCGCGTTGGTTGGCATTTTAAATTACTTTTTTTTATCACGGAGTTCTTGTCGTTAAAGTGCTTTCAATGTCAATTACAATTTTCTCGGAATACTTCCAACAGCGAAGAACCCTCATTCGATAGCTTTATCGAGGATGAGAAGTCATCAAACGCGCATTTATTCTTTGGTATCCTCCCGTTGAAGGGCTACATACTAGCACTTACAAAAAAAGTTCAAATGTGTGTGAAATCTTATGGGACTTAACTGCTAAGGTCATCAGTCCCTAAGCTTACACACTACTTAACTTAAATTATCCTAAGGACAAACACACACACACCCATGCCCGAGGGAGGACTTGAACCTCCACCGGGACCAGCCGTACTAGCACTTATAGTCATCCACTTTCGTCGCTAATTATTGATGCAAAACAGGTAAGAAGAAAGATTATTCTAAATGAGCAAGCATGGCGGGAAGGTTTTCGGAAACAGTGTTACGACTTATGCAAATCAGTAATGAGACTCCCATTTTATCGAAATTCTTAAGTCGTTAAAATTGATTTACCCTAGTATTTGTGTTTGTCAGTAGATAACTGATACGGTCTTGCTTTCCTCTTATTTTTAATTCATATTTGCATGCGATCTAGCAAAAGCTACCTCGAAGGAATAATTTTCCCTCGATAGCGTAATTAAAAATCCGTTTGAACACAGCATCTAACAGCTATTTTCTTTACCTCTATCTCCCGAAGTGACACGTTATACTTTCATGTCAGTCTGCGAGGTTTTCTTGGAAACCTCTTCTTAAATGGAGATATCCGGATTCGTGCAAGGTGTCTGTGAAGACTTTGTAATCACCGTGAATGCTTAAGTCACTTTTTTCCAAACTTGCTCCCAGTATCTTCTATCTCCGTTTTATGAGTAGTACGATGTTCCCGCGACGAAAAGCGGGGAATTAGTTGCATAGGTTTAAACGTAGTTTGCCCTTGTAAGTTCAAAAAATGGTGACATCACGGGTAGTTCAAAGTCACATGCCGGGTTCACTGGGAAAAATTCAGGAGAACCATTACCATGTTACCCTCCAACAACTTCTGCTAGAAGGCGTCTACAGAGACACTGAATGTGGCTTGATATCCAACTTTCCGCAATGATCGAAGCCTGCGTTTCTCTTCCCTTATAAGGTCCGCATTCAGCGTGCGGTAGCTGTGAGTTTGGCCTGTATTTTATTGTACATTTTTTATGCCCTCCCCACCCATTGAAGACAGCTTCCGCTGCGGCAGGGGCCAGACTGTGGAACGCCCCTGCGGGCGACGAGCAAAAAGTGAGCCGCCGCCGTCGCCGCCCCCGCACTTCCGGTCTGCTCTGCCCCTCTACTTCAAACAGCGGCCGCCTCTGTCGGCAACAGGAAATTGAATTTTCACCGCACACCGCAAGAATAACCCCACGTAAGTCCTGTGGGCAAACCATGGACCGTAATCACAGCAGTCACGAGTACACCCTGGGGATAAACATTAGCTCTCTTTCTACATCTGTATCCCGTAAGCTAGCTCAGGGTGTGCCGTGGAAAGTATTTCGTGTGTCGTCGTCATTTCCCTCGTTTCCTGTTCCAGTCGTGAATGATGCGCATGGAAATAAAAGTATTATGTTAAGCCTCTGTGTGATCTCGTAAGTCTGTAATTTTGTCTTCTCGACCTTTTAGTGAAATACACGCAGGAGGAAGGAATATATTGGTTGACTCTTCTAGGCTCGTACACTCGCGGAATTTCAACAGTTAACACCGTGATGCATGACCTCTCTCTTCGGCGTCTGATTAAGTCGGGTGAACGTCTCCAAGACGCTTTCGACCTTACTAATCTGTCCTCGACAGAAGCGTGATACTCAATCATCTGTAACATTCTTCGTGGGGCGACTACACTTCTGACGACTCTCCCATTGAAGCTCTTCCTGCCATCTGCATTTCTTACCAGTGGTTTTGTGTAGTCTTTTCACTTTAAATCGCTCCGTGCTTATACTCCCAGATATGCAAGGGATACGACTGCTTCCATTATCTAATCACCAACCGTGTAAACAAACACTAACTGTTATTTCTGGCTATTTATGCACAACACACTACATTTGCCTATGCTGGTCAACCGTCAACCCTCGCACCAAACGTTGTTCGTCTGCACTTCCTCCTGAACTTCAGCTGTCTGCCGTATCTACAGACATACTCCGCAAGACACTGTGAGGTGCATGGTGGTGGACGAGTGTGTTAATGCTAGTCACTTGTCTTTCCTATTCTTGTAACAAACGGAGCGACCGAGTGACAGTCTGTATGCTTCAGTACGAGCCCTGGTTCTCCTCTTCTTGTCTTCGCGGTCCTTAACACCAGATGAACGTCGGTGGCAGCAGGATAGTTCTGAAGTCAGCTGCGCATGCCAGTTTTCCAAACTTCCTCAACAGTGTTTCGGGACTTTTCTAAATACATTAGTACCTTTCGCGAGCAATCTCATGCGAGCTTCCGATATTCTCCACTAGGTCATTCATATTATTTTGTGTTGAAAATTAATAGGGTACTCTTATGAGCAACGATAATTATGCCGGATCTAACAGTCTGTGGAGGTGGCATTCACAGTTACTCAGTCTTTGTTATTTACCCAGACTGATATAGAGCGGAAGGTGTAGAAGTTAGTGTCCGTCCCACGTCTAGTGTTATATGGACAAATGTTCTGTTCGAAGAATAATAGTGCAAAGAATCACCCGTGGTCAAAGAATCATGGGTGATGCACGTACCACGTGAAACCCTGGAAGCAGGATACTTGAACAAGGAGTTGAACACGTCTTCTCCTGTATACAAATCCAGTAACTTAAGCAGTGTGCCACCTCGCTTTTTCGGAAGAAACCCAACAAAGATCTGACAACAATACTTCATTTCCAGAAAATCATTTGTTAGTCATGCACACTTTAAAACAATATACATCTAGAGGGCACCCGCATTAAAATCATTGACAGCACTACATAAGCCTACTTTCAGAAGTAAGTTGTTTAGAGCGCTTACTTTCTGTGATAGAAGTTTGTAAATGCCGAAGAAACCACTTGAACTGTTCAAACAACTATAATTTCTACAATTTGAACACGTACAACACAAAACAATTAATTGCATATTAAAACATTCCTTACTCTGTATCACCGGACCTTATCGTTAACCGCAATACAATCCCAGAACATAACTAAAGATTTTCTTTTTTAATTCAATAGTAAAAATAAACTGATGCACCTTGCAGTAGCTCTTCTGGAACAATAAACACGAAACAAATTACATGAAAGTTTTGAGGCTGCCTGCCATTCACAGAATTTGTGTGTTACTGTAACTTTACCTCTTATAATTCGTGACTGTAAAATCTCAAGCGAGCATCGAAATTATCTGTTAGTCTGTTACTAAAGCACCGGTGCGCTTCGTTAAGAATAATACGAGAGGTAACTAGAAATACCGAATAAAATAGAAAGGAAAATCTCTCCGGTGGCTCACTGAATAGTTAACAGAGTTTAGTACTTGACTTAATTACAATGCGAACCGTGCACTGACCTGGTTGTGCTCTTCGTGAAGAAGTTGGACTCCCGGTTCATCAGTTCGGACCTGAAGCGCGCCATCTCTTCCTCCATTTTGCGCATCTCGGCGTCAAATCTTTCGCGGATGCTGCTGAATTCTGTGTCAATGACGCTGAAGTCTCCCAGCTTGATGGGGATATTCCTCTTCACGCCGTCCGCCATTGTTCTTGTCGTAGGAGGTGAGTCACACGCGGCAGATGAGACTAGCAAAAAAATTAAGCGTGAAGTGCGAGTAGCCGGTTGCTAGCGTTCACACTCAACCACACTGTATGCTGCCTTCCAGCGATATACCGCGCCCGCCCCGAGGAACTTAGTTAAATACCTTAGCTGCGACTGCTGCGCCTCTAGCGGCAGCCGCCGGAACCGGCGCGCAGTGACGTAGCAATCGATAGTCGCAGGTCGACGGAGCCTCATATGGAAAGTGTCGAACGCAAGGAGAAACAGGTTTTAGAGGGGCGTGGAGGCACATGCGTTACGTTACCAATGCCGTAGGTCGCTGCCACGTGGCAAGCAGAAATGCAACGCTTTTTGGTGCGATCTCTGGCACGTTCTCGTCCAGGTGTCGACGCGAGGGTGGCACCGCTGACGTAGCGGCTGCTGCTGGCGTGGGTTGGCGCCAACACATCGCCAGCGTCATGACTAATATGTTTCTTTTTGGCTGCTAGCAGTGTATCCGTGTTCCAGCTACACGATGGTCAACGGCTCGTGGAGACCCACTAATTACGTAGGTTATCAGCTGATAACGTCGATTACTGGTTACGTAAATACACCTCCAATATTACCAGATTTGTCAATGCGGACTAGAATGTATGAAGAGTGGTATTTATTTTTTCTACACCACAAGCAATAAACTTCGGAGAAACAAAACGATGATAGAAAGGTTTTATAGCCCGAGAAGTTAAAAAAACAAATTCCGCAGCCTACTTACATTTGAACCTGCTTACAGAAGTCGTCTTGCTCTCCTTACATGATTTTAACTCCCTTACACCTACCTCCACTACCAAACTGATGGTTTCTTGGTGCTCAGTATGTCTCCCATCAACCGATTCCTTTATTTAGTCAACTTGTAAGAAAAATTTCTTTTCTCCCCCAGATTGATTCAGTACCTCCTGATCACATGTCCGATTCCTACATCTAATTTAGCGTCCTTCTGTAGCACCACATCTCAAAAACTTCTACTGTCTTCTTGATTTACCGTTTATCGTCCGGTTTTTACTCCCGCAAAATGTTATATTCCACATTACTTAAGAAAAGACTTCCTACCATTAAAATATACCCTTTATGTTAACCACATTCTCTTTTCCAGAAATGCTTTTCTTGCTATTGAAAGTTTGTATTTTATATCGTCTCTTCGTACTGTATCGGTGTCTCATTAATGAATTTTAGCACCTGTGGGAGTGACGAAGATCAGTTGTTGCTTGTATATCTCATTATCTTTCTTATTCCTGGCAAGACGAGGTCATGGAAAAGAGCATTTCTGTTACGATAATGTCATACATTTTGTTTTTGAAAACTGTAAGAAAAATAAAACGAAAGAAAAGATGAGAAAATGACTAAGCGTAAGAAACTCATAAGAAAGGATGTCATCTTTTAAATTGTGTTGCTATCTTCATTGGTAGCTATGATCCTTGCGTTTGTTCATTATGCTCTCGTGTTCCTTTGTTTTCCTTGGTTCAAGATTCTAAAAAACTGACACAGATAATTCTTGTAAAAGATGAACTTTTAACGTCTTCATCTCGCTGAGAAGGAAGAAAATAATAGAAAATGATGGACTGACAGGGTACAAAATGAACAGTGTTAAAATTAAACACTAATATATGTTACGTGGTTTATATTGGTTGTAAAGGGTGTCGCAAAAGGTACACTATAATTTTGATATACAATAGCATCCAAACTAATTGAGATATTCACACCATGTTTGGCTGATGTGACGGACAAACTCAAAGTTTTGTTTGTGTGTTTGTGTATGTTAGAAGTCGTGAGTGAAGGATGATGACAACGGTTCAAGAAAAACCTCTGTGTGTGGAATGGTTTATTCAGACCAAATCGGATGCACTGGATCAAATGAACTTCCAAACGCGGTAGAGGAAGCAACCACCCAGGTGGACGTCGATACGTAGGCGGTACAAGCATTTTATCCAGACAACAACTGTTGATGTTAAGCATCATACTGGACGACTTGGATGCGGCTGGCTTTTCGACGTTCAGCAAGGAAGTCTGTCTGAACTTGTGTCGAAGGAGCAGTAAACCCCTAGGGCGTGAGTACACCGGGTCCTTCGGAAACGTTTAAAGATGCATCCATACCGATTACAACTGTTGCACGTATCGAAAGCATACTACAAGGCATTACGGGTCCAAATCTCTGTGGACGTCCTTCACTGTTTAGACGAGGGTGGAGTTTTCTATCCAACCTAGAATTTTGTGGCGAGGCAACATTCCACGTGTGTCGTAAGGTAAGCAAATACAATATTCGCATCTGGGGCACAGCCAATCCGCATACTGTGATGAAAGAAGCACGTGACAGCCCGAAAGTGAGTAGGTGGCGTTGTTTGATGGTTGATCGCATTACGGGACCATTTTTTCTCAGAAAAAACAATTAATTCTAAGAAAAGTTCGCCAACAAGATGGTGTACCGGCACAATGAGATGATCTACACCAGACGTTTGCAAATTGTTGGATTAGCAGGGCTGGTTCAATTCACTGGCCTCCTAGGTTGCCTAACATTACACCGATGGGCTTCTTTCTATGAGGACACGTCCAGGACAGAGTCTACCAAACGCCTGTCAACCACATTAATGATTTAAAGAGCTGAGTCGTTGTTGCCATACCCACAGTTGTTGTAGATACGTTGCGCCGAGTGTGGACAGAGTTCAAATACAGACTGGATGTTGTGCGTGGCACCAAAATTGAATTACATAAGAACTTTGTGAGACAGAGTGTTACGCGAGTCAGAAGTGGTGTGATATCTTAAGTAGTTTGGATGCCATAACACATTAAAGTTGTACCATACCATTTGACACGCCCTGTACCTCTCATGTCTTCAGGCACGTCGCGACTGTAAACTACGAATAAAATTGCATTTAGTTTTTAATACACTTGCGTTAATAAGAAAAAGCATAAAATTCGTGTCTATATACTAAGGAAAAGTAACGTTAACAGCAGACGACTGAACGATACTGCAAAGCCGTTCTGGTTATATGTGAGGCTGTTGGGCCCGACTGACCGCCGTGTCATCCATCAGCCAATGGCGTCATGTGAGATGCTATATGAGGGGAGAGGGGGGAGGGGGGGGAGTCAGCACACCGCACGCGCACTCCCAACCGTTAACAGACCTGGTGCCACTACTACTCGGTCAAAGAGCTCTTCAGGTGGCATCACGAGGCGGTGCGCACCCCATTCCAATCCTCCCATTAAGGAAAAATCCCTGGCAGTACCAAGAATCGCACCCATGTCTTACGCATGGTGGTCAACCATGCCGAGCTCTCAGCTAAGGAGGTGGACTCTGGTGTGTAGGTTCTCAGCTTGGAGGTAATAGTGTAAGTAGGCTGTTTAGGTTTTTATGTTGGTAACGCCAGGTAGCGCTCTGTATGAAAATCACTGACTGTGCTGTGTGCAGTCTTTGGGTGCTTTGCATTGTTGGAAATTTTGCTATGGTAGTGTTGGGCAGTTGGATGTGAACAGCGTGTGGCGTTGCGCAGTTGGAGGTGAGCCGCCAGCAGTGGTGGATGTGGGGAGAGAGATGGCAGAATTTTGAGAGCAGACAATCTGAACGTGTGTCCATCAGAAAGAGTAAATTTGTAATATTGGATATCATGAACAGATATATATATATATGATGACTTTGGAACATTATTAAGGTAAATACATTGTTTGTTCTCTATCAAAATCTTTCATTTGCTAACCGTGCTTATCAGTAGTTAGTGTCTTCAGTAGTTTGAATCTTTTATTTAGCTGGCAGTAGTGGCGCTCGCTCTATTGCAGTAGTTCGAGTAACGAAGATTTTTGTGAGGTAAGTGATTCATGAAAGGTATAGGTTATTGTTAGTCAGGGCCATTCTTTTGTAGGGATTTTTGAAAGTCAGATTGCGTTGCGCTAAAAATGTTGTGCGTCAGTTTAGTGTTGATCAGAATAGGCAAAGAGCGAAATGTCTGAGTACGTTCAGTTCTGCTCAGCTGTTTGAAAATCAAATAATGTAAGAGGTTTATCAGCACAGTCATTAATAAATTTTTCTAAGGGGACGTTTCAATAGTTATGAGTCCTTACGATGAACGAAACTTTCCAGGTTGGGCAGGAGGTGGAAGCGTCACTTTCAGTCTTGGATCCAAGGGACTGTCATGGGGGTCTTGACCCCTCCGAAGAAAAACTGCTTAAACCAATTATATGCCTTCACATACAGTTGAGCCAACATATGGTGAATAACATAACATTTCAACTAAGGGTCTAGAAAATGGCAAAAAATTCCTGTTTTTAATAGCTTGCTTGAGAGAGGGGCTGGTGGACAGACTGGCTATAGAAAACATCCCAGCCAGTTAAAGTCTGAGTCTGGCAGTACCTTCTGCAATCAACGAGTTCTTCATGTCCATCAGACAAAGAAGTTGAGTAAGACGAGACAGAGAGAGAAAGACCTTCCACTATGGATAATAAAGTAACACAAAGATTGAACTTTCTCCAGCATTCCTTCCCCCTCCTCCCCCCCCCCCCCCTCCCAGCCCCTGTTTACACCCATGCATAGCCGTATTTTGCGAAGTTGTAGTCATGTTGTGGGGAAGCTAGCACTTATCGACATGTCTAGTAACGATTGAGTTATTGAGTTTTCTCTGTCGCTCAGACAAGGCCAAGACGGCAGCGCCTGACGCATACCTTGAACAGAGTCAACAAACAGATTACGTAATAATCTTATGTAAAATTAAATGTTTAGATATTATTACAAAACTTGCCCAGGTTATGTAAAACTAAGCTAATGTCAAACGTTTCGAGACTCAGTATGATCCGATAATTATTTTTTTTCGAAAATCCAGTTTTACACAATTTTAAAAAACGCGTAATGCTAAACTTAAAAAGTTGAAATTTGGTTCAACTGGATATAAAGCAGTTTGTAGAGGTTTTCATGAAGCTACTTCTTGTACTTTTTTTAATTATTACACTATTTTCGAAATCTTAAAAGCACGTAATACTGAGTTGAGAGACCCTTTACTAATTTCTATAATTCTGGAAGGCATGATGTCAGCCGATATTCTGTTGTTGTTGTTGTTTGTTGTTGTGGTCTTCAGTCCTGAGACTGGTTTGATGCAGCTCTCCATGCTACTCTATCCTGTGCAAGCTTCTCCATCTCCCAGTACCTACTGCAACCTACATCCTTCTGAATCTGCTTAGTGTATTCATCTCTTGGTCTCCGCCTATGATTTTTACCCTCCACGCTGCCCTCCAATACTAAATTGGTGATCCCTTGATGCCTCAGAACATGTCCTACCAACCGATCCCTTCTTCTGGTCAAGTTGTGCCACAAACTCCTCTTCTCCCCAATTCTATTCAGTACTTCATCATTAGTTATGTGATTTACCCATCTAATCTTCAGCATTCTTCTGTAGCACCACATTTCAAAAGCTTCTATTCTCTTCTTGTCCAAACTATTTACCGTCCATGTTTCACTTCCATACATGGCTACACTCCATACAAATACTTTCAGAAATAACTTCCTGACACTTAAATCAATACTGGATGTTAACAAATTTCTCTTCTTCAGAAACGCTTTCCTTGCCATTGCCAGTCTACATTTTATATCCTGTCTACTTCGTCCATCATCAGTTATTTTGCTCCCCAAATAGCAAAACTCCTTTACTACTTTAAGTGTCTCATTTCCTAATCTAATACCCTCAGCATCACCTGACTTAACTCGACTACATTCCATTATCCTCGTTTTGCTTTTGTTGATGTTCATCTTATATCCTCCCTTCAAGACACCATCCATTCCGTTCAACTGCTCTTCCAAGTCCTTTGCTGTCTCTGACAGAATTACAATGTCATCGACGAACCTCAAAGTTTTTATTTCTTCTCCATGGATTTTAATACCTACTCCAAATTTTTCTTTTGTTTCCTTTACTGCTTGTTCAATATACAGATTGAACAACATCGGGGAGAGGCTACAACCCTGTCTTACGCCCTTCCCAACCACTGCTTCCCTTTCATGCCCCTCGACTCTTAAGCTGCCATCTGGTTTCTGTACAAGTTGTAAATAGCCTTTCGCTCCCTGTATTTTACCCCTACCACCTTTAGAATTTGAAAGACAGTATTCCAGTCAACATTGTCAAAAGCTTTCTCTAAGTCTACAAATGCTAGAAAAGTAGGTTTGCCTTTCCTTAATCTTTCTTCTAAGATAAGTCGTAAGGTCAGTATTGCCTCACGTGTTCCAGTATTTCTACGGAATCCAAACTGATCTTCCCCGAGGTCGGCTTCTACTAGTTTTTCCATTCGTCTGTAAAGAATTCGTGTTAGTACTTTGCAGCTGTGGCTTATTAAACTGATGGTTCGGTAATTTTCACATCTGTCAACACCTGCTTTCTTTGGGATTGGAATTATTATATTCTTCTTGAAGTCTGAGGGTATTTCGCCTGTTTCGTACATCTTGCTCACCAGATGGTAGAGTTTTGTCAGGACTGGCTCTCCCAAGGCCGTCAGTAGTTCCAATGGAATTTTGTCTACTCCGGGGGCCTTGTTTCGACTCAGGTCCTTCAGTGCTCTGTCAAACTCTTCACGCAGTATCGTATCTCCCATTTCATCTTCATCTACATCCTCTTCCATTTCCATAATATTGTCCTCAAGTGCATTGCCCTTGTATAGACCCTCTATATACTCCTTCCACCTTTCTGCTTTCCCTTCTTTGCTTAGAACTGGGTTTCCATCTGCGCTCTTGATGTTCAGACATGTGGCTAACCAAATTATGCTATAAATTGTAGAGAACTGTCAAAGTTGTAATGTTAATTTCCTTTCTTACTTGATGACGAGTTTCGAGCCTAAGCTCATTATCAAAACATGCAATAAGCTAGGCATTAACTTGAATGAAGTTCAGTCCAGCGCTGCTTTATACAAAAGATGTGTTTAGCTACAATGAAAATTCATACGGCTGTCGTTATGTACACTCATGCTCATAAATTAAGGATAATTGCAGAATGTGGTGCCACACAATGTGGCACTACACAAAACTGGCGCTAATAGCATAGGCACATAGGGAACACATACGACATAGATCTGTAAGTCCACGGTATTGATGATAAGTTGAGAAAACCGTCCCGAAAAAAATGTGCTACAAAACGCCACTGTTTCCTGCGCATGTACCCCGACATCATTGTGGGATATGATCACCATGCACCCGTACACAGGCCGCGCAACGGGTTGGCATACTCTAGATCAGGTGGTCGAGCAGCTGCTGGGGTATGGCCTCCCATTCTTGCACCTGTGCCTGTCGGAGCTCCTGAAATTTCGTAGGAGTTTGAAGACGTGCAGCGATACGTCGACCGAGAGTATCCCAGACGTGCTCGATGGGGTTTAGGTCTGGAGAACAGGCGGGCCACTCCATTCACCTGATATCTTCTGTTTCAAGATACTCCTCCACGATGACAGCTCGTCGGGGCCGTCCGTTATCATCCATCAGGAGGAAGGTGGGACCCACTGCACCCCTGAAAAGGCGGACATACTGGTGCAAAAGGACGTCCCGATACACCTGACCTGTTACAGTTCCTCTGTCAAGGACATTCAGGGGTGTACGTGCACCAATCACAATCCCACCCCACACCATAAAAACCACGATCTCCATACAGGTCCCTTTCAGGGACATTAAGGGGGTGGTATCTGGTTCCTGGCTCACACCAGATGAAAACCCGGCGAGAATCACTGTTCAGACTATACCTGGACTCGTCCGTGAACATAACCTGGGACCACTGCTCCAGTGACCATGTACTGTATTCTTGACACCAGGCTTTACGGGCTCTCCTGTGACCAGGGTTCAGTGGAGTGCACCTTGCAGGTCTCTGGGCGAATAAACGATGTCTATTCAGTCGTATGTAGACTGTGTGTCTGGAGACAACTGTTCCAGTGGCTGCGGTAAGGTCCTGAGCAACGCTACCTGCAGTACTCCGTGGCCGATTGCGGGCACTGATGGTGGGATATCGGTCTTCTTGTGGACGTCCCGTACGGTAGCGCCTGGACGCGTTTTCTGTCTGCTGGAATCATTGCCTTAATCTTGGGGTCACACTTTGTGGCACACGGAGGGCCCGTGCTACGACCTGCTGTGTCTGACCAGCCTCCAGTCGCCCTGGTATTCTCCCCCTAATAACGTCATCAATATGTGTTCTTTGAGCCATTTTCAACACACAGTCACCATTAGCACATCTGAAAACGTCTGCACACTTACTCTCTGCACCATACTCTGACTTGCACCAACACATCTCTGCTATGTGGACGTGCGCCACCGTGCCACGACCGCAGGTCAAATGCACCGGATGGTCATACCCCGCGGAGATTTAAACCCGCAAACCGCCCACCAGAGCATTGTATCAGCATTATCCTTAATTTATGAGCATGAGTGTATGTTAATACCTAGGTTACTGGATGATTTGAAAATGAGCTTAGGCTTGAAACTAGTTATCAAATAATAAAGGAAATTAATGTTGCATCTTTGACGATTCTCTGTTATTTATTGGATCATTTGATCAGAGAGTTCAAACTTTGGAATTAGATTAAATTTAACATAAAAACATATGGTATAAGTCTTCGTGAAACTGCCGCCCTTACTTTTTGAATTATTAAGTAACAACCAATTTTCGTCTCAAAAACTGTAAAAGCGAGTTAGATTAAATTATCTTAGTATGTAAGATACAAAGCTAGAAAGACAGGACTGCGGCTTTTGTAAGTAATAATGAAACTGTACCAACTTTCGACATAAAAGTTTTCTGGGTGTGGTACCGCGTCATAATGTATAAAACTACTGCTGCTGGAGGAAAACCAACGTTTCGGCCACGGTTGCAGCGGCCTTCTTCTGGGTCTAATGGTACCATACCCAGAAAACTTTTATGTCGACTGACTCTGGCTGCGGAAGCCAACGCAATTATAAGTACCAGCTTTAATAATGATTTTACAATTTAATAAAGGTACAGAAAATTAGAAAGAGGCACTTCAGAGGCCATGATCTACCTTCGGTTCTGTTTTAAAAATTCTGGAGGTTAAGGCTCAATAGTTGTAGGGCTGAGGATTTGGTATAATATAAACAGGGCATTGGTTTACTTAGAAAAAATTGCGGCAGTTGTAGATCATGAACCAACAACGATATAAATAACTGTGTAATCAAAAAGGATGCTGGGTGAGCACTGTTGCCGACACTGGAAGAAATTGTGGAGTGTTTCTTTCGCCATCCGTGCCGAGAATGTATAAAGACGGACGTGTCTGCACTGGGGGGTTACTTGATCGTCGACAGCCACATGGAACGTGTCAGGTGCTGCTGCAGAATGTGCCGTTATTCTGTCTGCGTCCGTGTCAGCTAGCCTCGGATGGTGTGAATGACGAATGTCATAATTGTTTTTCGACTTATGAAATATTGCGTATATCTTGTGAAACTGTGTAATAGTGAAATTCCTTGGATTAATAAATTAACTGGATATCCTGCGTTTAGTTTTCGAAGTCCTGTTTCGTGTGCCGCCCGCTATACTTTAGAAAGTGTCTGGATTATTCTCCACTTTTAAGACGAGTAATTAACTTTATGTAATTAGGAACAAAAAGCAAAGATTGTTTCTGAACTATGTCAAGTGCTGAATACGATAGAACACGTTTAATGATTTACCAGAATAATTCTTTTGCGTGTGAACTTTTGTCAGATATAGCTCAACCGAGCGACAGTAGACTTTTATTTATCACTGTGGTTCCTTATACATTATTTTTAGAGAGTTAGAACATATGATTTAGTTTCGACGAGGTGAATGGTGGACCTTGGACTGAAGACTATGAACAGTATTTTCTCCATCGCATTCTGGCTGTTCACACAAATATTTTTCAGGTCCTTGTAAAAGGCTATGGTATCAAAAAATAGCACAAGACTACCAACATATCAACGGTAAAAAACTGAATGAACAAACCAAGTATTTTTACCCGCTGCCCCACAATGTTCATAATGGTAAGGTAAGTACTGGTAATGCTGGATGCACACTTCAATTTTGTGTTGTCCAAACTGTGTCGAACTGATCGGAAAAGTAAATGGAGTCGGATTTTTAGTAAACAGAACCATAGTAGACAATATAGAAATATCAGAAGGAACTTCAAGCAGAATCACATGTTTGGTCCTAAAAATGTTGGAAACATATAAAACCCATATAGCTGAAGTATCTGCTTCTACTTCTGGTCACGCGGATCAAGAGAGAGAATACTTCTATGAAGGCCTGAAAGAAACCTGTGAAAAAGGAAGATATTGTTTCCATAAATTCGTAATTAATGACTTTAATGTCAAAGTTGGACCACACAAGGAAGGTAATTCAGTTAATGACAAATATAGAATAGGTGAAAGAAATGAGAGGTCAGAGATTGATTGAATTTGGAGAATGCACGAAACCACCCATAATGAATACGGTTTTCAGAAGAATTCTAGTCACAAATGGAGTTGAAGGGGTTATAAATTTAAGGTGACAAATAAGATATACTTCTTTCTTACTCCTCCCCCCTCCACCCCGGAGAGCTTTATCATGAGATTGTGTATAACGCACAAGGGGCGCCGAACTATTGCGGCTGCCTCTTCCTTCCCGGACTGCATTTCCTTCTCCGTGCCCCTCCCTCCCTGTCCTTACTCCTTCTTTCTGTTCCCTCCTACTCCTCTATCGATATCATTGCTTACGTCTGCCTGGCTGTCCTCATGCTTTCTGCTGTCCCTTAGAGTTTTATCTCTCTTGGTTCTTTTTCACCTTTCCTTCCCGCGTTTTTGGTGCCACTTTGGGGTTTGACCTCTTCTTCTAAATTTTGTCTCTCTAGTATGAACCAACTGGAGAAGAATACCTTACGTAGCGTCTTCAGTGTGTGGCCTTACTGCCTCTTCCATCTTTTCCTCGTTAGTACTGTATAGCCAGCATGGTAGCCAGTATGTGTGATGAGGTCATTTGGCACCCTTTTGGTTGAACCCCCTCACAACACAAGGATCACACCTCTGATATCTGAGATGGTGCCTCCCGATATATGTCTACAAGTGGTTGCTTGTCATTCTAGAGTATTAGAATTTCTGGCAACTGCAACCAAGATAGATGGCCATTGCTGTGGTTGGGTTGTGTCCACAGGGAGAGCCCCTGATGTGAGTAGGTGGCATCAGCGAGGACAATTTGTGTATTAAACGTATTAAGGTCCAAAAAAACTGTTCATTCTTCTATGGTTACTCTTCAGTTGGGAATGTTTTCTTTAATGCTGCTTCTTATGACCCTGCAGCCTTCGCTTTTCTGACTACCTCCTGGGAGGAGGGCCAGGCTCGCCAGCTTGGGATGAAACCCTTTCCCTTGGTCTGCACCAGGTCTGACGGGAACACTTTCACCGCCACCAAGCCATTATTTTTCGTCTAAACTATCGAAGACAAGGTTGACGAAGTGGACTCTCTAAGTAAGATGCGGTCAGGGTCTCTGTTAATCAAAACTTCGTCTGCCGCTTAATCTGTGGCCGTTCATGCCTGTGACCATTCTGCCGACATCCCTATGTACATTAATCCTCGCCATTCTTTGAATATGTTTCACAGTGTCATATCTAATAAGGACCTCATCCTTCGAACTAATAGGGAACTCTGGGCCAATCTGGAATGGCAGGGTGTTCATTTTGTTTCGCACATTCAGAAAGGCCATAAGGACTGTTGCATCTTTAACAGCGCCTTTATTCTAGCATTTGAGGGGGATATTCTCCCAGAGACGGTCAAGGTTGTAATTTATTGGTATGATGTGAACCCATATGTCCCACCACCCATCAGGGGATTTTGGTGTTTGCGTTTTGAACACATGTCTCCCCATTGTACAGCAGACCCTCTATGCAATGAATGTGGATGCCCACTCCTTGAGGGGAGCTCCTGTGTTCCGTTGCCTGTGTGTGTTAATTGCCATGACTGTCACTTCCACAATCGCCAAATTTTTTGAGAAGGAAAAGTAGATACAGGAGAATGAGCCCCGTGAACGTTTATCCTACACTGAAGCTTATCAGAAAATCACTATCTTCACCCTGTGCCCATGACATCTAAGTTTGTTTCTGTCACGTATTTTCCCCCTCCTTACCCCTCCTTATCCACCTGTCGAACTCTCCCTCTCTCTCTTAGTTCCAAATCTCGCTGAAGCCCACTCTCTCCATGGGCCCTCCTCCCTTGACCTGAGAAAGAGAAGAAGAAACATAAGTCCTGGGACAAGGCCCCTCTGGTGCCCCCAGAGGTGTCAACGCTCCCCTGACAACCTGAGTCTGACCTCTTGTTTATGAACGTCACCCTGTCCTAGTTGGTGATGGATGGAAACCTGGCGCTATGACACATTCGCATCCCATCTGAATCCCCATTCTGTACTTATTCAATGGAATTGTAATGGATGCTACCGTCACCTCTGGAGCTGCAGTACCTTATTTCCTTTTTCTCTGCAGATTGTATCATTCTATAGGAATCTCATTTTATTCATGCTCACTCACTGACCATCATGCGTTCTGTGCTTTCTATTAGAACCAGGTCAGCCCATTGAGGGCTTCCAGTGCCGTTTGCAAGTTGGCCCACGTGGGTGTTTCTGTACATGGACCCCCTTACCACATTGGAAGTGGTTGCTCTCTAGGTCCACTTGAGCTCCGTAATCATGGTTTGAGATCTCTGTCTCTTTCATGAGAGGCCGCCTATGCCAACTGCCCTCCTTCAGGGGGTCTCCTCATATATCTGTTTCTCATTGACCAGGATCTGCGGCTTCTTAGTGATAGTTCTCCTACCCATTTTAGTGCCACTTGTGACATTTTCTCTTCCATTGGTCTTTCGCTCACTTCCCCTCCCCCTCCTTCCTTTGTTACGCTGGTTGCTGCACGATGACCTCTTCAATAGCGACCAATCCCTGTTCATTTCCTCATTTCGCCGGCTGGGTGGCCGAGCGGTTCTAGGCGCTACAGTCTGGAACTGCGTGACCGCTACGGTCGCAGGTTCGAATCCTGCCTTGGGCATGGGTGTGTGTGATGTCCTTAGGTTAGTTAGGTTTAAGTAGTTCTAAGTTCTAGGGAACTGATGACCCTAGTCCCATAGTGCTCAGAGCCATTTCAACCATTTCCTCGTTTCCTTCCCAATTCCTGAGGACCAGATTATCCGGCTAGGCTTCCTGTCTCGCGGATTGGACTCTATATATCTCTCGGGTCGTGTTTACTCACTCTCTGTCAGGTTGTATTGATGAAGTCGTCCAAGCTGTGTCTGATACGATTAATTGCGACGACAGCATTGCCATCCCCTGTGCAACATGTCCTTTTCACTGCTGGTCAATCCACTGGTGGAGCACGGTCATTGCCATCCACATCCATCATCACCATCGAGCCTTGCAATGCCTTAAGTGGTCCCTGTCCTCTGCCAGTCTTATTACCTTTCAATCCCTTGATGCCAAATTGTGTTACTTAATCAAAGAGAGTAAGTGAGTGTGTTGGGAATGCTTTGGCTCCTCCTTTGTTCTTCTGTCCCATTGTTACATATGTGGGCTACACTTCACACCCTCCAAGTTTGCCAATGACTATTTTTCATCCCAGACCTTGCCCTCCCAGGTGACCGTTCTATAGATTCATCCGTTGGTGTGGAACACCTTGTGACCCATTTTGCAACAGTATCAGCGTAGGCCTCCTATCCAGCTGTTCTCCTCCTCTTCTGGAAACAGCAGGCTGAATTTTCCCAGTTATGTTTTGTACCTTGTCAGATGGATTTCTTCAATGAACTTTTTACTGAACAGGAACTACTTCTGGTCCTCTCCACTTTTAGTGATGTAGCCATGGCTCTGATTCCATCCATAACCAATTGCTTCATCACCTCAGTCCTCCAAAATGCCAATATGTTCTCTGTTTTTAACTATATTTGGCTCCAAGATGTTTTCCTCTTCTCAATAGAGGACCAGTATTGTGGTTTTGTCCTTAGGCCCAGTAAGGATCTGTTGTCCCTCGATAGGTACCAGCTGGTCAGTCTGACCAATGTCCCCTGCAAGTTATTTGAATAGATGGTAGCTTGTTTGCTCTGTTGGTTCTCGAATTTTGGGACCTCTTGTTTGCTTACTAATGTGGCTTTCTGGAGTGACAGTCTCTGATTGATCATGGATTTTGGTTAGAAATCGCAGTTCAGTAGGCCCTTTCTCGGTGTCGCCATCTTGTCTCAGTTATCTTTGATCGTTGTAAGACTTACAACAAGGCTTCATGCCTTCAAATCTTACTTACACTCCATGAGTGGGATGTTTGGAGGCCCCACCACGTTTTTGTTCGAAAGTTCCCGTCCCACTGTTCTTTCTGAGTTCGAATTGGCACCATTCTCAGGTCTCCACAGACCCGACAGAATGGTGTTCCATGTGGTTCCATATTATGTGTCCTTTTATCCCCTCATCACTGTTAATAGACTCATGGCCTCTGTTGGACTGTTGGTGTCTCCTGCTTTGTATGTGAATTATTTCCGTATCTGGGCTAATTCCCACTCAGTGCCCTCTGCAGAGTGACCACTCCAGGATGCCATCCAGTACTCTTCCACGTGGACTCTCTCATATGTTTTTCAATTCTTTCCATTTAAATCGTGGGTAGTGTATTTCTGTCATTGTGCTATGGTCCATTACAATCCGGAGCTCTACTTTGATGTTCAATGCCTGACTGCGATTCCTCAGTCCCACTTCTTGTCTCTTCTTTTTTATAAAAGCTTACTTGGTTGCCCCGTATCTGCTTTCTGATAATTCTCTGCTTCTCTAATGTCCTTCACTTCCTTGCCCACACCGTTTGGAGTGTGGATCGATGGACTCTTCTCCGCCTTTATTGTGTCTTAGTTTGTCCTGTCTTGACTGCAATTTCAAGTTTATAGCTCGGCTGCCTCTTCCACACCGCTCGTCTCGGACCCAGTCCACCATTGCTGTATTTGTTTGGCCACTCGTGCCTTTTGCACTAGCTCTGTTCATAGTCTTATGGATGACGTTGAAATAACGCCCCCTTCTGGTTCAGTGATCCCAGCTCCTGGTTTCCCAGGCCATCATTACCCACTCTTTCCCTGCTCACCTCTCCTATTTTATTCTTTTCACAGCTTTGGGACGTAGCCCACCCGATGTCCACCCTTGAGTGGATTTACCGATTGGGCTCTGTCTCACTTCTCTCCACCGCGATTTCCGTCATCCCCCTTTGTCCTGTCCCCTTGTTCTCTCCAGAGCTCCCCCCCCCCCCCCCCCTAGCCTTGTTTAGTTCCTGAACCCTGGATTCAGATGGATTTCCACCAGAATCTGAAAGCAGCCGTCACACCGATTGTGTTTTGTTGTTTGCTCTGCTCACTCTTACAGAAGTTTTGTGATGCTATTGGATCTAAATCCGCCAATTATGTGGGATATGCCTTCACCACGTTTTGTACTGGCACAGAACGCCATCTCCTGCCTGTCAGGTGTAGGGTGTTTACTGCTAACCATTTACTGGCCTTCTGCTTTATTAAACGCTCCTCCATCACCTGAGTTTTATTATGCACAGACTTGATGAGTGGCTTTCAGGCTATTGCCTAGTGTATTTCCCAACAGCCCTTGGTCTCTGCCATTCAAAACCTTCTGGTTCACAAACACGTGGGTGTTCTGGGTTAATGAACTTGCTAATCGTGCAGCTGGGTAAGGAGGGGGGGGGGGGGGGGGACGGGGCAGCCTACTGCCTTCATTTTCTGTTACCCCGTCCAGTGGCGGATTTGCAGCTTCTTGTGAAATTCCTCTTTACTCTGTTGTAGGCCAGCTCTTTGGGTACCACTTCCCTGAGCGATGAACTTCATGCGATTAAGGGGACTCAGGTCACGTAGTGTTCTTTCTAACACCTCTCCCAGTGGAAATCTTCCATCCTCTGCCGTCTTCGTGTCGGAAATACCAAGTTGACCTTTGGTTTCTTACTCCATAATGAGCCACCCCTCTTCGTAGTTGTGGGGGCCCTCCTCATGATGGTTCGTACTTTGCTGGCTGCCCCCGTCTTTTAGCCCTTCACACTAAATATGCCCTTCAACTCTCCTCATTACTGATATCAAACGACCCTTGCATGATTACATCTATCCTCGTTTTTCTTCGCAAAAGTGGTTTATCCTCCTAGATTTACGAACCTGAATTTCCTTTCAGAATTGGTTTGGGAGGCCTTCGGTCTTGTCTCCATGCTGGCCACAATTTCCTCACTCTGTCCTACGTTTTGTCTGGATTTTGTGCCATTTTGTTTCCCCATCTTGTGTCTTCTTCCCTTGGTGTTGTCGCCATTGTGTCGCGATCATCGTATGGTGTGAGCATCAGGATCGGTTGGCAGCATTGCCAATGACATATCACTATCATGGGCAGCACCTCTGTCCCCCTCTCCCCGCTGTCGTCCCTCACCACCCACCCCCCTCCTCTTCTTTATTCTTCCTGCCACCCCCACGTTCCTTCTGCATTTTTATTTGCCTGTTTTTCTTTCCAATTGGGTGGATTGTGCTGTTGTTGTTATTCCCTTAATTTCTGCCACCTTGAATCGTAGGACCGATGACCTCGCTATTTGGTCCCCTCTTGTCCCCCCCCCCCATCAACTAACCAATCATACTTACCAAACTTCGAAACGCTAAAGATGTCTCTGTACTGAACAGATTCTATACAAAAAGTAAACATCGATTAACAAGAGCAAGTATGCTTGAATTTATTTACAGTGTTTCTGCCTCTTATTGAACAAGAGGAAGATAGGAAATGTATGCAAAAGATGAAATAAGGAAACTAATTGAAGGAAAAATATAAATTTTAAATTTCAAAAATCCTGAAGAAAAAAAATTTAAAGAAAGAATTAGGAGAAAATTAAAAGAATGTGATGCAGAAGTAGCAACAAAGGCATGAATCGCAACAGATGAAGTGGGTGACTTGCGTAAATCTCAAAACCAACGAAAGAAGCTGACAAAACAATACGTTTCATGGACAAGAGAAGAGAAATGGAAGTATGGACAAGAGAAGAGAAATGGAAGTAGAAACAGACAAGGATAAAACACAATATACAGAACTGTGGAAGTAGGAGACTGGTCCACCACTTTTCCAAGCATGGGCTGTACCCTGCATAACTGAATAGAACTGATAAGAGGGCACCGACCGGCAGTGACAGGTCGAAATCGGCTCTCCAGATCATGTCCTTTGGCAGTGCTTTCTAGTTGAAGATATAGCTAGGACTGTTACGCAGGCTTTAAAAGGTAAAACAACGTACGACATAATTAGAGTAAAGAAACACTTTGATGCGGTAAATCTTGTATCTGATGCCGTCTAAGAAAAAGCATGGTGTAAAGGCAGCCAACAGATATCACAACAGAGGCCAATAAGGCCTGTACACGACCCTAGAGAACTAGGATGAAGCTCGATATCTCTTCGATCGCTTGGTCCAGTAACGGAGCAGTCTAGGGTAGTGGGCACATGAGTGCCTATGAAGAACGAGATGGATCAGTGAAATACAAGTGATGCGCTCTAATCCGTTGCCATGCTGTCTCGAGGCAGCAAAATATTGCTGGACCCAACAGGAGGTCGATCTGGTACGGAATGTTGAGGAAACAAGATAAATTCCGATATCAGTAAATTGTGTGTGTGTGTCTGTCCATTTCAGACTGCAGTAAAGAGAAATCGGTGACACTGACATTACCGTATGTAATCGTGGTAGAAGTATTAGCACTGGGCTAGTAACATAATCTGCAGTAGTAGTGGTACGAGGGGCGTTCAGTAAATAATGAAACACATTTTTTTCTCAGCCTATGTCGGTTGAAACAAAATGCAGAATTTGCTGTGAGACACCGTGGAATATTGCTCCTTCAGCGCCTATAGTTCGTGAAGTTCCGATAGGTGATGGCGCTAGATGTAGCCTTCAAAATGGGTTTTGTCACGGAAGTCCGTTCCAAGCAGAGAGCTGTCACTGAGTTTCTTTCGGCGGAAAAACAGAGCGTTGTAGATATTCATAGACACCTGCAGAATGTCTACGGAGACGTGTCAGTGAACTAAAGCACGGTGAATCGTTGGGCGAGGTGTCTGTCATCATTGTTGCAAGGTCGCGTAAACCTGTCCGATCATCCACTTGCTGGCGAGCTGCACACAGCTGTGACCCCTGCAATGTTGAAACGTGAGGGGACTCTCGTTTGAGGTGATCGAGTATCGCAATAGAACACCTTGCTGCTTAACTGGACTCTTTGCCGGTGGTGTTGACACTGACCCCAACATTGAGCAGTGGAGTCGTACCACGCAGGCATGTAGGCCCTCCCGGTTAGGTGGCATAAGGCCGTCACATTGAACGGAGAATATGTTACAAAATACGGTATGTGGCCAAAAGTATGAGAAACAATATTGTGGTTGGGAATCCAGAATAAAACCAACCTGCTTTCAGAAAAATAAACTATGTTGCATTACTTATTGTAAGCAGGTCGTAGTAGCAGTAAATGGTTCAAATGGCTCTGAGTACTATGGGACTTAACATCTGAGGTCATCAGTCCCCAAGACTTAGAACTACTTAAACCTAACTAACCTAAGGACATCACACACAACCATGCCCGAGGCAGGATTCGAACCTGGGACCGTACAGCAGCGCGGTTCCGGACTGAAGCGCCCAGAACCGCTCGGCCACAGCGGCCGGCGTAGTAGTAGCAGTTGAAGGAAAGTCAAGGTGGTGGTGGTAGTAGTAATACGGACTTTCTACACTTTTAACAATTATATTGTTTGCCTCACCGCAATGATAACACCAGTGCCCCTCAGATCACTGAAGTTAAGCGTGTCGGGCTGGGCTAGCACTTACTGTCTATGGGTGACAGTCTGGTCCACCATGAGCTGTTGGCAAGCAGGGTGCACTTAGCCCTTGTGAGGCCAATTGGGGAGCTACTTGATGTGGAAGTAGCGGCTCCGGTCACATACTGACAGCAGCGGGAGACTGGTGTGCATCCAGTGATGCCCATAGGCTGAGGATGACATGGCGGTCGGTCAGTGCTGTCGGGTCTTCAAGGCTTGTTCGGAAGGAGTTTAGTTTACTTGTATTGTTTATAGTCGTAGCAGGAGTGAGTGCTGTTGTGACAAGACGAATAGCAGATACTACAAAGATAACTGTAAAATTAGTCAAGGTAATTTGAAACAACGAAAACCCATTTTTTTGTCACGACTGAGAGTGGAAAAAAATACCATCATAAATGTACTAGTAGCCATATAAGTATTACAGCAGTAGTAGTAAACAGAAATAAAGATAAGGAAAAATAGTGCGGTGGATAGTGTAAACTTAGTTCAATATTCCGAATAGGAAATAGAACGAAAAAATTAGTAGATTATTGTGAAGATTCACATAAATGTAATTCTAAATACAATGGTCTTTTATTGCCATCAAGAATAAGTACTACGATTAACAAATAAAAAATAAATATTTTGTTTATAATTTTTACAAAGATAGATCGCGAGAACATGTCACCATCTGGAAATAATATCCACTTCTTCAGTTGCTGTATACACTGTGAAAGACTGGATTGCTTCACCTGCAAATTGTCTGGTCGGTACAACACCAGAGCCCAGACTATATTTCAAAAGTACACGGACCCTACCTGAATTACGCGTCTCATTATACTGGTTTTTACAGTATGGCAAGCGTTTGTGGGACTTCTTATTGTGGCGGGACACTTGTTTGCGGCCGTGTTATATTGTTATTAATTGATCAGTCGTTCAAGTCCTGTTTGATGGCTTCTTCGAATACAACTGAAAAAACTACACTCTAAAAAAATCGATGCATCACGAATGAATTATCCAAATGGGACGGAAATAGGTAGATGTGATGTACATATACAAAGAAACATGATTATAATTTCAGAAAAATTGGGGGGGGGGGGGTTGGGTTGATTTGGGGGGAAGAGACAAAACAGCGAGGTTATCGGTCGCATCGGATTAGGGAAGGATGGGGAAAGAAGTCGGCCGTGCCCTGTCAATGGAACCATCCCAGCATTTGTCTGAAGCGATTTAGAGAAATCACAGAAAACCTAAATCAGGATGGCCGGACGCGGGATTGAGCCGTCGTCCTCCCGAATGCGAGCCCATTGACCTAACCACTGCGCCACCTCGCTAGGTCAGAAAAATTGGATGATCTATTCAATAGAAAGAGCTTTACCAATTGAGGAAGTCAATGACGCGTTGGTGCACCTCTGGCCCTTGAGAAAGCTGTTATTCGGCTCGACATTGATCGAAAGAGTTGTTCGGTGTCCTGAGGGAGATCGTGGCAAATTCTGTCCAATTGGTGCATTAGATCATCAGAATCCCGAGCTGATTGGAAGGCCCTGCCTATAAAGCTCCAAATATTCTCATTTGGGCAGAGGTCCGGCTACCTTTCTGGCCAAGGTACGGTTTGGCAAGCACAAAGACAAGCAGTAGAAACTCTCGCCGTGTGCGAGCGAGCATTACCTTGCTGAAATATAAGCCCACGCTGGCATTTCATGAAGGGCAACAAAACAGGGCTTAGTACATCTTCGACGTACGCCTACCGCTGTGCTGTATGGGTGCCGCGGATGCAACCAAAGGGGTCCTGCTATGAAAGAGATGGTACCCCAGACCATCAGTCCTGGTTGTCAGGCCATTTGGTGGGTGGCAATCAGGTTAGGATCCCACTGCTATCCAGGCCGTCTCAACACATGTCTTTGCTGGTCATCGGGGTCAATTCGAAGCGCGACTCGTCACTGAAGAAAATTCTACTACAGTCATTGCTATTCCATGCCGAAGGTGTGTCTGGAGACGCCCCAGACAGCGGTGGGATACCAACATGTCGCCGGCCATACAGCCCGGCAACCAGTAGTGTTGGTCTGGAGTGCCATTTCTTTTTCATAGCAGGATCCCTTTGGTTGTCGCGAGCGGCGCACTTCCAGCACGGCATTGCAGCGATGATATTCCACATCCAGTTTTTTTGCCTTTCATGGCATGCCATCCTGGGCTTACATTTCAACAAGACAATGCCCACCTGCACACCGAGAGAGTTTCAGTTGATCTCTCACCAATTGAAAACATTTGGAGCATCTTTGAATTCTAATGATGGCAGTGCGCCAATTGGATTGAATTTGTCACGATATCCGTCAGGAGGACATCCAATGAGTCTATCATCGAATACCAAGCGGAATAACTGCTTGCATAAGTGTCAGAGGTAGATCAATGCGTTATTGGCTTGCTCAGTTTGTAAGGCTCTTCCTCTTGAATTTTTCTGAAGTCGTAATCATTTTTTTGTGTGCACATATGCATCACATCTACCGGTTACCGTACCATTAGGATAATTCCTTCGTGTTGCGTCGTTTTTTTGTGTCAGAGTGCATTTAGTTCCATCAAAAAAACAAAAGCGATAGCAAAATCGGCGGCTATACACATGATCACTGTCAGAATGAGATTTTCACTCTGCAGCGGAGTGTGCGCTGATATGAAACTTCCTGGCAGATTAAAACTGTGTGCCGGACCGAGACTCGAACTCGGGACCTTTGCCTTTCGCGGGCAAGTGCTCTACCAACTGAGCTACCCAAGCACGATTCACACCCCGTCATCACAGCTTTACTTCTGCCAGTACCTCATCTCCTACCTTCCAAAGAGAGCACTTGCCCACGAAAGGCAAAGGTCCCGAGTTCGAGTCTCGGTCCGGCGCAAGGTTTTAATCTGCCATGAAGTTTCATGATGACTTTCAATGTGTGTCAAATTTTCTGGATGATTAGGCTGTGCCACATAGAATGTGATATGGTCTAGTCCCTCAGATTATTTTACTGTGAATGTGTGTTATTCTTTATTGTTTTTCCATAACCAAGACGCATTGTTAATTTATCATCACACTGATAATTCTGTCTCGCGAACATCGACTAAATCCACACCTGAAGCTTCAAAATAATTATTTATTTTATATCCAAGGAGCATGAAACTGGTTTTTAATTAGGGTCGAGGGTGGCTGTTCAAGGTGTTAAATACATTCCTTGCCTAGGACGCCAGAACTGCTAGAGCTGGCACTGACCTTGAAGTATAATTTTGTTCAGTCTGTAAGTAACGGATAGCAGTGAGCGAATTCGGATCGTCTGCCTTAACGACAGGTTTGGGATTGCAGCACATAGGCTTTAAAATAAATCATTCAGCAGCCGAGGTTTGGTTTGGAAGTCACAGTATGTAAACAGGAATGGACTGATGGCCATTTTAGAAGTTTTTTTATGCCTTTTCGTCTGCTCCTTGGGCATGTGTCTTTGCTATCTGGTTTATTTGTCCAAACGATATTCCATTGCTACACTTCGGACGACTCCGTTTCGTCGCAGTACACTTTCTTGAATATTGTTGATTAGCTTCCCTTCCCTCTGCTTTCACTAAAGTTAATTTCACAGCCAATACGTTTGCAGTGAACATGAAAGATCCCTTTTTACTCGGACTTACATTTCTACCGACTGTATTTTGTTTCTAGTAGATAGCACTATTTATCTTTGCCATACTTTAAGCAAGTCACCTGCCAGTGACCACTAATCGATATAAGCACTTTAGCAGTCTCTTTGCTTAGTCACTGATGACATTCTACAGCTTTGGCTAGAAAGTTTAGGATTAGAGCAATTGGGAATTGTTCATGGTTAGCAGGCATATGGTTCTGCTCGTCTGAAAAAGGAATCCGCCGTACCATTCCGCGCTAGTTCAAGTGAAGGTCCTTGCTGTCGTGCAAATTCTGCAATGAATAAGGAATCGGGTGACACAAATTATTTGCCGTAGTGAAGCGTAGTTACTGCGCCGACGTGAGATATGCCTTGCTAGGTCGTGATCACTCCGTGCTATCGGCCATTGTGCTTACGCTAGCAAAATGGGAGTTTATATGTAGTCAATACTTAATTGAATGGATGATAGTTATAGCGTCGCAATGTAAATTCAAAGAGGTTACTCTCTCTTGAATTGTAAAATAGTTTTCCGTTATTCAAGAACTTAGAGTTGAGAAACCAACTCTCTTTTCCTTGTCGTAAATCAATCTTGTACTTATTGGTTTGAGTATCTCTGTGGGACTGAAAAGTTATCTTCGTGTATTAAATGATCATGTGATGGCTTATCTCTAGTTTTTTTTCGAGATTTACACTATCATTCTTTGTATTAACTCATTAGACCGTGTCACGCTATATGGGTGCTATCTTGCGAAACCTGTGGCATTGCTTTACGGTGTACAACCACTCAAGATATATCGGAAATCAACCTTCCCAACTCCGATCGAGGGTTGTGTGTTTGCAGCCTACTAATTTTTAGGTGCTGATGAACGTAGATTACGGGTGCCGCTTTACTGATCGCTATTTGTAAACGTTGCACTACGTCATCTCGCTCACTATTATGATGTTATGTGAGCGTGAGAGTCTGGATCTAGATGCTCGGTCATATAATTTTTTTGTATTCCATGAGGAGACATCCTGTTGGACGCTTTAAGCAGAAGGCTAACACATGTTCAGTTTAGTGCCTTGCCTTTACGACACAGTACACTCTGTGCAACATATATGTATGTGATATGCAGCCCCTATACGTTTCTGTTACGCTGATTTTATGGAAGTGCGTGTGTGTGACTATTTCTACTCAACTTCTCAAGTTAGATAGCATTTCCAAATTCGTTTTCTGGTGAATCACAATTATACGTTCTACATATTTTGAAGGTATCAGTACATAATTATCGCTACCTCCGGGAATAGGCTTTGCTCCTCTAAACACATACACAGCTTAGAGACTGACAGATTGTGAACCAAGTGAAAGACAATGCAATTTTGTCATATGATGGCATGATGGAGACCATGGCTGTTGTTTGAAGACAAATGTTGATGGTGTTAGGACAGCAACCAGCCACAAATTTACTTTGAGTGCCTTTATTCAAAAGAAACCGTTACCGGTTTCGAATCGTTGTGATTCATCATAAGACGGTTTACACGCTTTCATTATGACATTTGGTGTGTTTTTATAGATTAATTGTCATGAAACGTCGGTTTCGAGTGTTTGTTTTCATAACATTCGTCCAACCGATGTAAATGCATTCCCACTGCATCCTCGTTGTTGCACACGTAAATAGTTCTCACTGTACACTTTAGATTTGTCGCTGAGATCATTTCAACCACGCACCACATGTTTTGATTAGTCACTTTACGGTCCAATGTTGGTGCTAAAAAATTTTAGCAGGGTGAAGCAAGTTAACTTTTTCTACAAGTTAATTATTTTTCTTGGCTTCATAATCTTAGTTACTTTTCTTAAATCATGTAGTACGTCTGCTACAAGTAATGTTATTTTTCGTCTGATACATCCTATAACTAGAGGTCTGTATGGATAGGAGAAGTACTATCCTGCAACTGCATCCGATTTGCAATTCTCTTATCCACACTCGTATTCGCAGATGTTAAAACACTAGAGCCTATTCGGTATGCTCGAGCTCTACCGCTTGGATTTGAATTAGTCAAAATTTCCGTGGACTGATTCTACATTACAGACTAACTGCATAGAAGAGGTCGACGACCAGGTTTTAATACACTGTAGCCTGCTATAATCTTGATGCGTCCGTGACAATTTTAAGCGCTCGGATAGCCGTGCGTATTAAGGTGTGTACACATTGCGCCAATGAAGGCCAATGAACGACAGCCAACCGCTTCGTTGGACGAGATTTGCTTAATGTGTATAGGCGGCAAACCGGAGCCAACGAAGCGGTGGCCTTTGTAACACCCCACCCGCCACTTAGCTGGTTTTGTCGTGTGTTCACCCCAGCTAATTGACTAACAGATCAACAGAGAGTGCAGAACTGCCGCAATATCGGATAACGCAATGAAAGTAATAAGACCCTGTGACTCCTGACTGAACTGCAGTGGCAGTGTTGACATTAATTGATTCAGAATTGATCCATTTTAATTAAAAAAGGGGTGTACATTGATGTTATATTCAGCTGTTGAACACCAGATGCAAAGGTTGAACATAAAATTAATTAAGAAAGTGACTTGGGATTTCACCTACTTGATTGAAAACAATGCAGTCGATTAGAACAAATTTATTTTAACTCTCGGCCTTCAATCATCACTTTACACGACTCTCCTATCAGGCAGTGGTACTAAATTGCGTTTACGTGAAGTAAAGCGCGATAAATCAAAATTAATTCCTATCGACTGACCCAGGTATAATGCGAAGTGCGAGAAGAATTCCCCAATACACGGTCCATGAAACCCTCGTGGAAACTTTGCCGATGTGATCCAACAAATTAATCAGTGGCCTAATTCAAGCCGGAGCGGGTGCAATATCACCAAATTCAGTGTGGCGGGGCGTCGTTGTTGTGAGAACGTCGGCCGGCCTCGTGGTGCTGCAAGGCTGCGCTCGTCTATTCACTTCTAGCTATCTTGCTCAGAACATAGCTGAACCAAAACTTTCTATCTCCAAGCTCAATCGTTCCATTTGTTAAGTCCTAAACTGCAGAGATGCTCACTGTTTCTCAGGCAAGCTGAGTAAAGAACGCCACGTCCACACTCTAGGCAAGCTGGGAATGGAAGACCTCTATGGAGACTACTGCCAGTCCGCTCTTCGCCTCGGTTTCCCATCCAGCAAAATCACTTACGCCAATTGCAGCGCAAGTCGCGTTAATTATGTGTCACTTCCCAGCGCCGACCAATGCCTGCTCTGGGAAGTGAACAAATTCCCACAAAATTTCTCTTCCTCTCAACTTCTGATATTTAGCTCCTCCTAGGCCACCCATCAAGGTTAGCGTCTGCACAAAACACCAATTTTTCTGGAATTCTGACTCCCAGGAGAGTACTTCAAATTCCTTGGTCCTATGTTCCCATTGGTGGCCAGCGTATTTCATTCTGTCGCTCTTCATCTGATTTACTCCAGACTCTGTGGACCGTGAATTCAGCGTGAAGTTGCTATAGTCATGAACACACATATTTTGGCCTCTGTTGAGCACTCCATCGTAGCTTTGCGTGGCTTTCTCGCATGTTTCACTGAAAATGGGATGACGGACATTTATCAACAGGCGTACAAGTTCTCTGTCTGCTTCCCGGTACACCAGCATGGGGTCAACCACCCACTCAATGTCACTCATCTTAAGGCAGCTGGAGGCCGCCCCCTGTTACTGCTTTCTCAGAGCTTGAGCCGCCTTAAGCTGCCTATTGTCGCTTCTCTTCGCCACTCCCCAGCCAGCCACGTTCAACTCTGAATACTGCCCTGGGATAAACTAGCCTCCAGTAAATCGACGCGTTTCCACAAAGTTTTCATGTCGTGTGAATTACTTTAAAACCATCACCCAAAATTAATTATTCCGATAAGTCCATACTATACCCTCTACAAGATGCATTGTGCCTTGTCAGTCATTTTTCTTCAGCCTTACTGTTCGCTCAATGTGAGTTAGGTGATCTTTAATGACTTCATGTAAGGGGCATAGTTCTTGCCATCTTACACCTTGGTTGTGGTTCGATTCACTGGCAGTAGCTCCAAAGTGTTGACCATTGATTGGCCTTGTAACCCCATCTCGTAGTGTAGACGCCAGGTCGAATGTTCGGTGGTGCAGCAGCGATTTGCTGTGTCACCGCAAGTCGCACTTAGTATATTTTATTGAATGGTTTTCTCCTAATATAGCAAGATTGTCATTAGAAACTCTGGAATTTACAGTTTAAAGTAAATTAGTTGGTCGTTAATTAAAGAGCTAAACCGGTCAACAAAACATTCTGAGTGCGACTTGTGGCTGTCCTGAAAAACTTAAGTAGTCACTGTTTCCCTTGGAGGCAATGCCCACTCTCGTTAAAGGTGTGTGTTTATTATGTTTAAAAATACTGAAATATGGAGTGGAATGTGGAGACAGCATTACAGCTGATAGTTTTATCGTCAATGGGAATGTTTATGGGTCCCCACAATTATGAAAACAGTCATTAGACGCTTGGAGGGTAATAAATGACCCGCTATCGACATCTTTTCGTCTTGAACAACAAAGAGAAACAAACGGTTGGGGGGTTCAGGTAGGAGACAAAAGTTCGATCTGACGACGAGGGAGGGAATTATGACAAGAGACTTGGGAAACTGACGGTACGGGACGCAGAACATTTCAATTTTTACGAAGTATGTGGGAACAACTTAAACTTACGTGTTTTCAACCAATCAGAGGTCTGTCGCACTTTCCCACAGGACATGGGCCCCGTCCGGCATACCTATGTCGGTTTGGGAAGCGGGCGGTGTCCTTGCGGGACTGTGGAGCCTTAGTGGGTACACCAAACCAAGTGGTCTATGAGTGCCCGATACACGACGATGTGGCAGACGACTTGCGGCGACAACTACCGAATAATGACACTTACCACTCATTATGACAGCAGAACACCTTTGATATTCTCAACAGCTTGGCGAACGAGGTTCCCACCAAGATATTAAGGGACTATCTCAGGGATAATCCGAAAAAGTAGAGGAATGCGTCTCAGACCAATGAAGGACATTGCACTAGGTTATTAAGGTAGTTAATCATAGATGTAGCTTAGTAGAAATAAATTTTTTGAAACTGACGTTTTAGGTTCTTGCAGCGATGGCACAGATTCTAGGGCCAGTCCAGTGCTTGGGGCATGCCCAATGGGGTTACCTCGGAGGGCACGGCCACAAAAGTAGATTTATAATCGTGCTGGCACATTTGCAACGGTGCAGTAGTGTAATGCAGTAGAACAGTAAGAATAACTTCTAGTTCCCGATAGAGCAAATAATATTGTTAGCTTGCCCATTAGAATTAACGGTGCACTTTGTATATTAAGATGCATGTAACATTGTAGTAAACTATAGGACCCACTAATTGGTTATGTGGTGGGTTATTGATGTATGATGAACTTTGTTATAAAAAGAATTTTTAAAGAAAAAAAACGGAAATGGGAGTGACCAGTAATCTTTGTGCTGCAGGTACAGCTCTCCTAAAAGCGATGTCATCTTTGGAAATTTTGGGGCCAACACAATCCAATAACAGTTCGAAATCTACAGTTTTCATTCGGAAAAAAATGAAATAGCGCATACTCCAATTCAGGTTTAAGGTAGAAATTTAATTTTATCCTGCCACACAGCTCCCTACTTTTAAAAGAGAGGCTGTCCACTGGCATCGTTTCTTCTTCTTTTTCTGATGGTCAGCTTCTTGCAACGAAATAAACGCGACGACTGCTAAATCCTCTTGTTTCCTTATAATATCGACCGACGAATTTTTAATTAAAATACTACTGTACAACAATAACACCACGGGAATGAAGTCGGCAAGTAATGAGTCACAAGCCGTTCATTTGGGGAGGATAAGAGGCCGAACGCCAATGCATTGCAGACCAACGATCGGCGAAATCGATGGCCTATCGTTCGTTGGCCTTCATTGGCCTAACGTCTACGCACCTATCAAGCGCTGCTTCTGGGGCGCGGAGCTGCGGCGGCCCCGGATAGAATGGGTCCAGCGGATTAACGACAAGGGTTAGTGTGCCGGCCAGCCTGGATGTGGTGTTTAGGCGGCTTCCCATCTCCCGCCTCAGATTCTGATTCGCAGACATTTAGAAAACTTTCGGCCATTTTCACATGAATAACACAACACGCAGACATTTGGGGGTACACATATTCCGTCCCATGGGGCTATGGGGTAGCTATAGGAAGGGCATACGGCCACCCCTGACGCTAGTCAGGCCAAATCCGTTAATAACCATACTGAGCATGCGGTGATGCGGCACAAGGACACAAGAAAAAAGAAAAGGAAAGTCCATAAGTGACAACTTTCTAAAAAATTATGTAGGTAACTGGATACGGCTGTGAGATATTTATACAAAAGCGTTTTTACTTGCCAGTCAGCTGTATAAATTGTATTTATTCGACCGGTTTCGGTTGTTTCAACCATCACGAACTGGAAGAAAAAATTATAATATCTGTTGGCTTACAAATGTATATTTCTTGTAGAAGATACTTTCATATACCAAATACAGCAATGGGAAAACGTAATAAGCAACGTAACCAGATTTTAACAAACTCTTAAGAAGCTTAGATAATTTATACATGCACCATTGACAGATAACGAGCGACGATGTTTCAGACCTACGTACCTTCAGATATCATCTTAGAAGCTTAGATAAATTATACGTCTACCCTTGACAGATAACAGGCGACTGACATCTCAAACCTACCTACCTGCAGATGTCGTCTTTGGACACCTAAAGGTACGAGGGATACAAAAAAAAAAAAAAAAACAGAATTACTTTTTGAAAGCGCTATATTTTCAAATTGCATAAAAAGTAATCTTATCCCCTTCAAATCACTCCCCATTACAACTAATACATTTGTCTCAGCGCTGCTTGAACTGTTCGAAACATTTTTGTAGTCATCTTTAGAAATGGCTGACAGCTCCTCCCTCGTTTTTTTGACTTCTTTAATGTTGTCAAATCGGTGTCCTTTCATGCCCCTTTTCATGCATGGAAATAAGAAAAACTCGCACGGAGCCAGGTCGGGCGTGGGACAGCCGAACCATTCCTTTTTTAGCCAAAAACTGTCTAACAGAGACGGCTGTGTGCAGGTGCTTTGCCAGCAACCCTTTTCGTTCCCAAATCGTCCCTTAAAATTCGCTGAACCGAGCTACAAGATAACCCACAAATCTCTGCCAATTGATCAGTTATCTGTCGACGGTCTGTGAGCACAAGCTCTGGAAGTTTTCCAGTATTTTCGACGATTTGATCTTGATGGCTGTCCAGAAAGAGGTTTGTCATCAATCAACAAGTCACCATTCTAAATCGAGCAAACCACTCGTATACTTGAGTTTTTCTCGTAGCGTCGTCTGTTGTTGTTTTCAACATTAAAACAGTTTCAACAGCATTTTCACCGAGTAGGAAACAAAATTTAGAAGCTGGACGTTGTCCACTTAAACTTATCATCATAAAAAACGAAACAAGAACAAAAGAGGGATAGCAAAAACAATCACTGCAGAGGAATAGAAAAAGCCAGGGCGACAACACAGGCGGCAGTCAACTGGCAATGAAACGCACTACACACCCCCAGCGGCAGAAATGCGTACTACGGAAGCTACACACACGGCATTGTTTTTTTTCCTTGTATTCCCTCGTAAATTGGCCTGAGATGTCAGTTGCCTGTTGAGTGTCAAGAGCGCATATCAAGAGCGCATGTACAAAGGGCGTTCAAAAAGTTTTGCACAGTCATCTCCAATTTTTTTATTTTTTGCAGGAGGTGAATGAAATTTTTTGTGTACATACTTGGAACATTTAGCTATAAGTTGGTATATAAAAGTATTTTCTTTTATTTACAGGTGAGCCATCATGGACCGTGAAGTAGATGTCAGGTTGCGACAACGGTCGGTGATGGAGTTCCTCTTATAGGCTGGCAATGACACTGTGACATCGATTCATAGGAAGTTGCTCCCTGTTTATAGGGAGGACACAAGTGGTTCGCAGCATTATCCAGCGGTGGTTGCAGAGGGTAAAAGAAGGTGATTTCTCTCTACTGGACAATCCACAATGTGGTAGATCATCGACAGCAGTTCGTGATGTGAATAAGGAGACCATTGATCAAATCATCCAAAATGGCAGATGTGCGACGAGACGGCAGCTTGCTGAAATGACTCGTTTGTCATTGGGTAGTGTGGTATCACTGGTACAGTGACTAGGGTACAGAAAAATCCGTGCACTTTGGGTGGCTAGATTATTGACAAGAGAAATGAAAACGATGAGGAAGAATGTGTGTGAGGGTCTCATGAAGACCTTTACTGAAGAGTGGAAAGAGTGTTTTGACGGCGTCATTACCCAGGATGAAACATGGTTGATTTGTCCGAACCTTAGAGCAAAACCCATTGCATGGAGTGGCGTCATCTGGGTTCCCCTCGGAAGAAGAAACCAAGACATTCACGAACAGCAGGCCGAAAGGTGACGGCCTCCTTCTTCTGGTATCAGTGTGGTGTCATTTTCATTGGCTTTTTGCAATCTGGCTCCACAATTAACTGGGACCGTAACTGGTTGTCACGGGACAAGCTGCGACATGCCATCAAGACCCACAGACCGCAGCTTCAGGGTCAGCTCATCAGCCTACACCATGACAATGCCAAACCCAATACAGCCATTATGATGGAGGAGAAAGTCAGGTAAATGAGTTGGAAAATTGTTTCTCATCCTCCCTACAGTCCGGTCTTGGTTCCATCTGATTTTTGTCTCTCTGGTCGTCTGAATGCCCACCTGCACGGTAAAACATTTGATAGTGACCTTATTTCCTGTGTCAAGTGATGGTGTAAAAGCCAATCCCCTGAATTTTACCAAAGTGCGTTTACACCATGAAAAGAACGTTGGGCCAGACGCGTCACAGCTGATAGAGGCTGCATTGAGTAGGTTCAATGTATAGCCTTTTCCACCCTGAACACCTTTTTTTTTTTCTTTTTTTTTTTGAAAATGGTGAATAAAGTTGAATTCTCTGTATACTTGGGCATAGTAGACACTGGGAAAAATAATAAAAAACTCTTCCATAAAAAATGTAGCGGGAAAACAACTAGCAGGAACTTCTTTGGCTCTTAAATCATCATCAGACGAGTCGTCTGCCTGCTGAATATTTGAAGGTGAAGGAACAAACTCGTCGTCTTGATCTGACGAAATGCCACTCAAATCCGAATCCCCTATTAGAGAACGGATTTGATTGTCTGATAAACCTGCATACAATAACGGGAATGTGCATAAAGACTTTCCCATTCAAAACTGTATGAAAAGCAGTAATATAGGGAGGCCAATGACACAACCAACAACACCCACTCGAGGATGAAGTTACACAGTCAACACCTAAACTGCACAATCGTGTTAGTACAAATTTAACGCACAATTACCGTTGCAAAGATATGAAGTTACTAATAATTATCAATATCATCGCCGAAACAACTCAATTTAACTTAATTAAGAGCTACTAGCCAGGCGCCGGCATAATGCTCACTTCTCGATCAACTTAAACAACATGTGCTGCGATCTGTTGGCGCCGAATGGTAACATAAACATGAGAAACGCGTAGCGCACAACCTTCGACAGGTCGGTTGGAAGCAAGGCAAGAGATTCAGTTTGTCGGAAAAAAATAAAAACCGAACCCGCACGATCGTGTGGGTTCGGGTGGAAACGGATAGCTAAATGTTCCAAGTATTTTCAAAAAAAAAATTTCATTCTCCTCCAGCAAAAAATAAAAAGATTAGAGACGACTGTGCAAAACTTTTTGAACGCCCCTTGTATAGCTTACCCAAACTTCTAAAGAGTTTATCAAATTCTAGTTACGTTGCATTTTACGTTTGCCCATTGCTCCATTGGGTATATGAAACTCTTCTGTAAGAAGAAACCACACACACAAAAATGGTTCAAATGGCTCTGAGCACTATGGGACTTAACATCTATGGTCATCAGTCCCCTAGAACTTAGAACTACTTAAACCTAACTAACCTAAGGACATCACACAACACCCAGCCATCACGAGGCATAGAAAATCCCTCACCCCGCCGGGAATCGAACCCGGGAACCCGGGCGTGGGAAGCGAGAACGCTACCGCACGACCACGAGATGCACACACACACACACACACACACACACACACACACACACATATTATATATATAAGGCGAGGACAGCCAGTGATCTCTTCGGTGCAGAGGCACACCAGGTTCGAACTCTTATGGGAATCGGCGAAATGGTGACAGTATGGAGGATAATTGGAAAGGGGCACTACATTTGTAGTGTGTAGATAGGTTGAGAATTTGGTTCCAAAGGGAGGCGTGCGACTGTAGTCCGTGGAGTTGCGATGACCACTGTCCGGATGGAGCAGTGGTCAACGCATCTCCCTAGTAAGCAGCAGATCCGGGTTCGAATCCTGGTTCCGCGCAAATTTTCAACCTTCCCCGTTGATTTGAATCAATGCCCACTCGTGGTTAGTCTCTGTAATTCCTTCGTGTCTTATATGCAATTTATACAGCTGATTGACAAATAGAAATGCTTTTCTAGTGACAACGTTGTCGTAATACTGAAGCGGACTTTTTAAAATTTTCTGCGTAACATGTCCGCAACATTGAGGAAGTCAAAATAATTCGTGTTCCAATTTGTCACATCTTGCATGCTATTACATGGTAGTCGTGTAGTCGTAGTTCGCTTATAAAATATACATTACTTCACCAGAATGGTAATAATGTTAATGTGCTACGCTTCTTAATGTAATAAGCGTTGCATTTTGAACGACTAAATACTTCTGAAAGCAACGCTGATAGTTTAGCAAATGTTTTACTGAACTTTATTGAAGTCATATGTGATTTCTTTTCTTTCGTGTGGTGGCTTGCCGTCGGGTGGAAGTCTTTTTAGTTGACGCTATAAAGGCGATTTGTGTCTCGGTGATGATGAAACGATGATAACAACACAGCACCCAGTCCCGAGCAGAGGAAATCTCCTACCCGACCGGGAATCGAATACGGGCCGCTTCGGTTGGCATAAACCTACCGAGAAGCATGTCGTATGTGATACCATTGGGTAGAATATACTAGAACATCTTTCATATTACTTTTTGAACGCTTTCGGTGTTTGTGTAAGACTTATTGATCTTCCTTAGAAGAATGACTGAGACTTAAGCTAGCTGACAGTACGGCCAGAACAGGAAACACGTAAAGAAAAATAAAAAAAAAGAAAAGTGCCGAAAAAGTTGGCCTACAAATCTCTTTCCTGAAGTCTGAATCCTTCAGCTCACAATTAAACACACAAAAATTAGACACGAAATGCGGCAAGATAAACAGAGTTACACATTTCAAAATGGTTCAAATGGCTCTGAGCACTATGGGACTTAACATCTATGGTCATCAGTCCGCTAGAACTTAGAACTACTTAAACCTGACTAACCTAAGGACATCACACAACACCCAATCATCACGAGGGAGAGAAAATCCCTGACCCCGCCGGGAATCGAACCCGCGAACCCGGGGGTGGGAAGCGAGAACGCTACCGCACGACCACGAGCTGCGGGCACGCATTACAAATATCCAGGCGAAAATCTTCGAACCTGGAGTAGGAGAAAAGATTTCACAGAAGACTCGATTACAAAAAACGAAGAGCTTACGACAGAACACAAGACATGTCCATTCAAACAAAGATCAGACGCTTCAACATTGACAAAGTTCGTAGTGTTGACACTGTCCAATAACTTTTAACTACAATGCAGTACCTTCGAATATCCGCAAAATTATTATTATTAGGGATATCCACAGGTGTCTGCATTCACGGGCACCTGTATGTAACAGTATCAGTAAGCACACAGCTCGTTGTGCATATTTACTTAGCGCTCCTACGTGGTAACAAGACAGGACGCTCGTTCGCTGTCCATGTATTCTGGTCCGGAGGCCACAGCTGACAATTCGGCTGGCAGCATCGTTAGTCAAGACTGGCGGTGTGTACATCGGCAGCAGTAAAGCATTTTACGGTCGCCCGGCCGGAACCTTTTATGGGGGCACAGGTGTGCTTTATGGATCCGGCAGAAGCAGGAGCCCGCTTCCGCCAGGCGGGTCTCACGTGGACTAAGCAGCAAGCTGCAAACTGAAGTGATGTAGCCGTGGCGGTTTTATCGAAGTAGGACGGGAAGATGCACGATGCTTTCTTTGAGACAAAGTCGGGGGCGAAGGCAGTATTTACGTAGTTATCATTTTTTAGTACAACAGCATGGTTTAACAGTCTCACAATGTTTACGAGGGGCGTTCAATAATCTTTTAACTGAAAGCAGGTAAGTTTTATTCAAGATTTTTTTCTGTGTCATCAATCTTCTGATTGTTTTTATGCAGCCCGCCACGAATTGCTCTCCTATGCAGTCTTTACATTTCCGAGTAGTACTTACAGCCTACGTCCTCAATTACTTATTGGATGTATTCCAATGCTTACAGTTTTTACAATTTACAGCTCCTTCTAGTACCAAGGAATCTATTTCTTCATGTCTTAGCAGATGTCCTGTCAGCTTGTCCTTTCTTCTTGTCAGAGTTTTCCATAGGTTTATTTCCTCGCGGATTCTGCGGAGAACCTCCTGATTTCTTACCTAATCAGTCCACCTAATTTTTAAAATTCTTTTGCACCACATCTCAAGTGCTTCGATCCTCTTCTGGTCACGATTTTCCACGGTCATGTCTTACTGCCGTACAAAGCAGTGCCCCAAACGTAAATTTTCAGAAATTTCTTCCTCAAATTAAGGTCTATGTTTGATACTAGTAGACTTTCCTTGGCCAGGAATGTCCTTTTTTTCTAGTGCTTGTTTGCTTTTTACGTCCTGCTTGCTCCGTCTGTCATGGGTTATTTAGCTGCCTAGGTAGAAGAATTCGTTAACTTCATCCACTTTGTGATCACCAATTACGATAAGTTTTTCGCTTTTCTCATTTCTACTACTTCTCGTTACTTTCGTCTTCTTCGGCTGACTCTCAGTCCATATTCTGTACTCATTAGACAGTTCATTCCATTCAGCAGATCCTGTAACTCTTCACTTTCACTGAGGATACCAATGTCATCAGCGAATCTTAAAACTGATATCCCCTCACCTTGAATTTTAACACCACTCTTGAACCTTCCTATTTTTGTCGTTGCTTATTCGATGTATAGATTGAACAGCAGGGGCGAAAAGCTGGTCATCCCTGTCTTACAACCTTTTTAATCCGAGGGCTTCGTTCTTGGTCTTCTACTCTTATTGTTCTTTCTTGGTTATAGTACACTTTGTATATTACCCGTTTTTCGCTACAGCTTACCCCTATTTCTATTAGGATTCCGAACATCTTGGACAATTTTAAGTTTTCGAACGCTTTTTCGTGGTCTACGGATGCTAAAACATATATTGATTTTTCTTCAGTCTTACTGCTGTTATTAATCGCAACGTCAGAATTTCATCTGTGGTGCCTTTACCTTCCCTAAAGCCAAACTGATCGACATCTAACGCATCCTCAATTCTCTTTTCCATTCTTCTATGTATTATTCTTGTGAGCAACTTGGATGCAGGAGTTGTTAAGTTGATAGTACCATAATTCTCGTGCGAGTCGGATCTTGCAGTCTCGGAAAATGTGAATGATGTTCTTACGAAAGTTTGATGGTATATCACCAGTCTCACATGTTCTACAGAACAATGATTTTAGAAACGTCGTTGAAATGTTATCTGTCACTTCCGCCTTATTTGATTTTACGGCTTCTAAAGCTCTTCTGAATTCCCATTCTCATACTGAACCCCATATCTCTTCCTTGCCTATGCCTGTTTCTTCTTCTATCACGCCATCGGACAAGTATTCGCCCTGATAGAGGCCCTCAGTGTACTACTTCCGCCTATCCTTCTCTCCTCTGCATTTAACACTCTTAATGTTACCGCCCTTGATTTTAACTTCACCGAAGGTTGTTTCAACTTTTCTATATGCTGAGACTGTCCTTCTGACAATCACTTCTTTTTAAATTTCTTCACGTTTCTCATATAGCCATTTCGTCTTAGCTTCCCTGTACGTTTTATTATTTTATTCCTAAGTGACTTGCTCCTGAATTTCCCTGAACATTTTTGTACTTCCTTTTTTCGTCAGTCAGCTGACGTATTTGTTTTGTTACTCATTCTTTCTTTACCGTTACCTTCCCTGCACCTACGTTTTTCCCTCCTACTTCTGTGATTACCAATTTTAGAGACGTCAATTCTTCTTCATCTGAACTGCTTACTGAGCTATTCATTATCGCATTGCCTACAGCCTCCAGAGAACTTCACTACTTAGTATTTAATTCCTTAGTACTTCTGTATCTGCTTCTTTGCGCATAAATTCTTTCTGACTAGTCTACTGTTCAGTGATGTGTTTCTATATCTGCCCCTGGGTACGCCTAACAATCCAGTAACTGATTTTGAAACCTCTGCCTGACCATGATGTAATCTACTGAAGTCCTTCTGTATCTCCTTTTCCAAGTATAACAGCTCTTCTTCTTGAAAAGATTATTCGATATTACTGGCTGCATTTAATTGCAGAACTCAATTAGTCTTTTTCTCTCTCATTCCTACACCACGCCGATATTCTCCGGTAATCCTTTCTTCTACTCCTTCCCCTACAACCACATTCCAGTTCCCCATGACTATTACATTTTGATTTCCCTTTATGTAATGTATTACCCTTTCAATATCTTCATATACTTTCTCTATCTATTCATCTTCAGCTTGCGACGTCGGCAAGTACACCTGATCTATCGCTCTCGGTGTTGGCTTGCTGATGAATCTGATAAGAGCAACACTACCACTGAACTGTTCACTGTAACACGCTCTCTGCCCTGCCTTCCGATCCATAAAAAGCCCTACTCCCTCTATACAAGTATCTGCTACTGTTGATATTACCCTATACTCGTCTGACCAGAAATGCTTGTCTTTTTTCCGTTTTGAAACTTCCCCTTAGAAAAATTATACAAGACTGTGCTTAAACTGACACAATATTTTCAGCGCAACGCAATCTGACCTTCAATAATCCCTACAAATAATGGCCCTGACTAACATTAACCTATACCTTTCACAAATCACTTCCCTCACAAAAATCTTCGTTACTCGAACTACTGCAATACAGCGAGCGCCACTACTGCCAGCCAAATAAAAGATTCTAACTACTGAAGTCACTAACTACTGATAGGCATAGTTAGCAAATGAAAGATTTTGATAGAGAACAAACAATGTATTTACCTTAATAGTGTTCAAAAGTCATAATATATATAGCAGTTCATGACATCCAGTCTTACAAATGTACTGTCTCTGATGGACACACGTCCAGATCATCCGCTCTCAAAACTCTGCCATTTCTCTCCCCACATCCACCACTGCTGACGGCTCACCTCCAACTGCGCAACGCTATGCGCTGTTAACAGCCAACTGCCCAACGCTACAATGGCGTGTATTAAAACAATGCCAACCAGCCACAGACTGCACACAGCACAGCCAGTGATTTTCATACAGAGCGCTACGTGGCGTTACCAATATAAAAACCCAAACAGCCTACTTACATAGCCCCCATGCTTCCCACAAATAAGTTTACAAATTGTTTTGGGCACTGGCCAATACATATTTGTTAAAATTGTTCATAATTACAATAACAAAGAAATCAAATGCACACACTTATTGGTACAATGTTTGTCAAAAGCAAAAATTTTCTCACAGTCCATAAAGACAGCCATGATCATTCATCACATTAAAACTGCAGTGTTTTTTTTTCAAAGTCTGAGCAGTAAAAGAAAATGCACACAGTAGTAGCGGATTTCCATGCAGTCTTGAACAAGTAGTGTTGTCCTTCCAAAGGAAAGACAGTGCTGACTCTTGACATGCAGACAGGTAATGGGCCACAACAGAACAAACCCACAGCAGAGTCAGTCGAAGTTTTGAAGAATATTGGTAGGTAAGTCACCACAGAGCAGACCCACTGTATTCCTGGTAGAGATTATGGTATTGGTGGGCCACCAGAGGTGCAGACCCACTGCAGTCCTTGTAGAAATAATGGTACTGGTGAATCATCAAAGATGTAGACCCACCGTAGTCCTTGTAGAGATGACTAGCAGCCATCCATTCCGACTGTGCAGGTGCACAATCACCATCGAAGAGTCTTGCAGAGAATATAGAAAGTCCATAAACCACCACTTGCATACTCACAAAGTTTTTTTTAATTGTCCTTAGAACCAGTAATGCTGTTAACCAGTCCCTTGCTGAATTATTAATGCACGTGCAAACACTATCAGTCCCTACTTCTCACATACTGTCCATATAATATGACCAACAGAAATGTGTGCAGTGAAATGTAACTTACAAGTTACTTAATTTGATGAACTGGTGTCAATTACAATTTTATAACATAAGAATACAGTAACAAAGGTACAAAATACATAATTAAAGAACATAACAATACAGATAACATTTGTAGTACAGGCTTTACAAAAGAATCGAAATAACATATACATCAGTGTTACAGGAATTATGACATAAGTTCATACATAAAAGATCAGAATAACTTTTGAAACATCAACTTCACACATGACCATTAAAACAAAACAGAATAAATAATGTCTAAACATCTTTACAAAGTAAATAACATATTATCAGAAAAATTCTACAACGTAAATCTTATTAGCTAAACACATAAAGACAGGAAAAACACAAATTCACATAGCGTAATAACACAAAAGTACAGGACAGGGTTTGTTTTCAGTGTGAAATTTGGTACTGCAGTCCAACCCAAAAGTTCATTCTGTAGATCTTTCCTCTTATTTCAACACTTGTTTCCGCAAAAAAAAAACAAAAAAAATCCTATCCAAGCATACTTTCTGTATTCTGTTCACATCCTCTTTCAAAAATAGTTTTTCTCCACTGTACACTACTTTTTTGGCCAAACCATTTTCTTATAGCTTCTCAATGGATTTCTTCCAATTCATAACAACTCGTTCTCTTATATAGCCTACCCCATCTTAAGCTAACTTAAATCTACTGAGCTCAGATATATATACTAAGGGATGAGGCAATGCAGCAATACAAAACAATTAACACAAACAGCAATGACAAAAAATGCAGATTTGTAAAGCAAGCAGCAGTATATCTAAATTAGCAAAGCAAATGCAATATTACAACTAATATAAGGCAATGCACAGCAAACAAGAAAAATAAATCAGTAGTAAAACTGGCTTAACGCAAGGTAAAATTCAGTAGAACTATGCCTAGCAAACAGCAGCAAAAAAATGCAATTACTTATAACTAAACATGATAAAGCTCAAGCAGAAAAAATATTACAGTAAAGATATGAAATGTCTAATACCTATGTCAGATCTTAACACTAGAGTGATACATCACTGTAACTTACTCTAGCGGACAAGTTACCAAGTCACTGACAAAAATTATGTATGCAATTCCTGTGAAATGGAAATTACTTTTTGTGATTCCTCATTTTTTTTAGAAGTAGATCATAAAATTATTATTTACTGGATCTGTAGGCATAAAATATCTATATTAGTACATCTATTAAATTTTATTTTAACCAATGCTGCAGTGCAGCTAGAAACTAGATATTAAACGAAATCAGCAAATATATACAAAGCAATATGTGAAACGTCATTCACTAGGCAAATGGCGTTTCCAAAGGCAGTAAAAAATCTCTCAACTAGAAAGACAATAGATGTAAAGTTTTTTCTCATCATTTCATCAGGCAATTTAATAAATATCATAAATTAAGAGCTCCACAGTGTAATCATATGTTTTCCAGTTTGAGCGTGTCATATTTGCGATGTTTTCTACAAAGAAATGTCAATAGCGAGGATAATGGCCTCTTTTTTTTCTCCACTTGTGCCTCTGAAAGGCACACACTAAAAGCTTTTTTCCAGGCAACTGTTGCACAGCTGGGTGCTTAGAGTGCATTATGTCAAGGTGACTTACCTCCCTACCGAAATATTTATGATGTCAGTTTCCGCTACAGTGACAGTTTGATACAAATAAAATTTCACAGGTCGAAATATTTGCGTTACAAATCTGTAGAAGCAAAATCTTATAAATATAACAGTGTCAAAAAAATTTTCGCCAGCATTGTGATACATTCACGCATTTACACACATTTCATAACTCTTAAAGTATGATTCTTGGTTTCCAACAACCTTTTTCACAAACCAGAGTCCCTAACCACTACTCATTATTCCTTACCTTATTCGTTGACACTTCTTCAATATTTCATCATAACAGATACGTAGCATCCTTTTCCACAAATCAGAGTTCTTAACCACTACTCATTAGTCATATACATATAAACATGTAATCACATTCCTCATATAGCATCAGCTTATTGATCATATACATACCTTAACAGCATAATACACATTGTCATCATAATAATAAGATCATAAAAACTCAGCCAAATCTCAAAAACGTCGTAGCTTTCTGCAATAATTTCAAAACCTAAGAAAACTCTCTGTTCATTTCAATAGTGTACTTTAAAAATCGTGATCCCATACCAAATATATCATTCAAAGCTCTCATAGTATCACAATGGTTCGAAAAAAATATGAACAGTTCACAAAGTACAGACAAAATACAATTTCATAAGTGTGAAGTTATCCAACAGTGTAATTGCATAAACGTGTGTCACTGATGTAGTAAAATAAATGTTTGTTTCTCTGTAAATAATCAGATAGCTGTGTAATTCTTTGTTAGAGAAATATGGTACCGATGTGTAAAGTTGTATAAGCAAATACCATATTAGCTAGGGCTCCTTGTTCTAGCCAAACACATGGTACACAAAGTAAGCGTGTACCCCCCTGAGGATTAATGTAATTATACCCTCAGGTGTAACAGATTACAGCAATGGAATGAAATGTATCACAGAAAACTTTCTTTGTAATTAAAAAAATCTTTAAAAATAAATGTTTTAAGTACAAAATTAATCACTCAAATACGTGTACTGACGCACTAAATTGTGTGTCTTGTTGTAACATAATCTCTGTCATTACTTAAGAGTAAAAAATGTGCCAAGTGTCGTAATTATCGTCGTCCGTAAGCAAAGTTCTGTGGAAGTCAATGTACTTACTTCGTAATAAACAAAAGCGAAATGCTATGTGTATAGATATCGTAGTTATTACGCACAGTTCCGTGATCAAGAAAGTACTACACTGTAACGTATTGTTGTGTTACAAAAAAGGCTGTCTCATTGTAGCTATACCACAAACGTTACTACTAAAACATGTTTTACTTTCCAGTAGAATTCAGAAAAACTGTGCAGATATAAAACAGATACACCGCAAAAGCAACAATATAAATTGTGTCACACATTAGTAGCGTTGTGATATAATCATGTAGCTGTCAAATACACTAACCACTGTGTCATCTGGTATCTCTCAGAAAGTACTTTAAATCCAGAATGTATTTTCAAGTGAATAAAAATGTTTCATTAAAATCTCATTGGCAGTACCAGTATATGTTCGAAGTATGTAAGCCTTATAGTCGTTACGTAACCGTGCAACTAACAAGCAAGAATGTACACACACAATAACACTGTGTCGTCTGTTCACTATAACAATGCATTCGTAATTACTGTCTAAATATGTTCCCTAGGTTCTAGACTGGATAGTTTATTTGAAAACATAGTTTCATGTTAACAGTTTCTAAGTGTGACAAAGAGTACTAGTAATGTGAAGTGAAAAATTTTATAGCAAAGACTAAGTTAAAAAAACAGATTATCTCTCAATAAACGGTTTTACATGTGAAATGTGGTGCAATCCTTTACTCTTCCCAGTACGCAGCGTTTCAGCTTCAACACAGTTATCATGTTATATACATCGGTAAGACATGCTAAAATTTTTTTCAAGGTTAGCGTCTATGTTATTTTTCTCTGAGCCAGCTGGCGCATGTGGCTGCCTGCGGTGCGAGTCATTGTCTGTCTTTTTGTTGGCGCACATCGTTATTGGGATTAGGAGGCCTAACTTCTACAAATTCACCTTGCCGAGAGGGTCCTGCCCTGTTTGAATCCCACCAGTTCTGATGTACTTCAGGTCTGTCGTTGTGTCGGTAGTTTACATAGTTTCTTTCTTGTCGGTCACGTGGTGGAGAATTTATCCCTGAATCGTAACTGCACGCTGGACCATTGCGTCTGACGTTATTCTGTCTCCCTTGATAATAATTATTTTGGTTTCCATATTGTCTGTTTCTCTGATTGTCTCTGTGATAGTCATTACCACGGAGAGGTGATCTTTCCCTGTAATTATTACTACTTTGCCAACGGTTGTCATACGAGTGGTGTCTGTTTTGGTCACGATTTACATTGTAAGAAACCCTAGTCGTGTCCATTTATTATTTCTGTCATCGCGGAATTGTGACGGATGTGACCTGTAATTGTTGTGCTACTGTTTTCGCGTTCGCGATTGTCAGTGTCACTTTCCAATTCTTGTAACAGTCCCTGAAAAGCTTCAGTGTCGTCTTCGCAACGTTCTGCCAAAATAGTATGTCGTAAATGTTCAGGCAATTTGATTACGCAAATTCGGAAGAGTTCTGAGGGGCTGTAAGGGTTTGAAAGATACTGATTCTTTTGTAACATGTCTTCGAAATATTTGACAAGACTGGAAAATTCAGATTGTTCGAAATGTTCCATCATTATGATACTATGTTTTACTCGGTCGTGAGTAGCTTGAGACTAATATGCTGAGAGGAAGGCATGATAAAATTCTCCTTCACTGTGGCAATCGTGAATGACCGATCGCATTTTTACAGCTGGTTCATTCTCTAAGTAGCCACACATAAATTCTAATTTGTGCTCTAATGACCAGTTGGGAGGAAAACAATGAGAGAATTGATGGAGCCACGTTTGTGGATGAATTTCGTTGCCAGAATTCTTAAATGTTTTGAATTTACGTGTAGTAATGAACAGCTTATAGTCCAAATCATCGTGTCGGCGAGTCGCATATCGGTCATTGTTACGTCGTGTCGGCGGTTCCATCTCAAAATTCGGTACACTTTGCCAATTTCTTTCATAATTTCCGAAATGCCCTGTGTTATTATTTTGCGGCTTTTCCGTATTTCTAAGTCCCTATTCCCGTGTTGGAGTGCGAGTGTCCTCTGAAATATGTAATTTTTGTATTACTTGTACCAACTGATCTTGTACTCCCCAGATTTCTCTTTGGTGTTGTGTATTAATTTGATTCTGATTTTGTTTGAATTTCTTAATTTGTTCATACTCTTCTGTGTCAGTGATGGCTACAGGTCTTGTGTCATTCAGATCATCATCTACCTTTGTAGAACTGATCTAAAAGTTCGGCTACTTTCTCCGATAGTGTACTTATTTCCTCAATGTGTTTTTCTGAACCAAGTTTCAGAGTGTCCATTTGTGTTGAAATCGTATCTACTGCGTCCTTTAAGTTTTCCTGAGTTTTTGCAAGTTGCGTAACCGAATCGGTAGATGCAACTGAGTCAATTTTAGCTTGCAAGGTGTCGTGATTTTCATGAACAATAGTTTGCAGTTCCTTTATGGCTGCTTCGTGATTCTGTAATGCATTATCATGACGCGAAAAAATAGGTTGAAAATGCTCACAAATTTGTGTTTTTACGTCATTACAGACTTTTTGACATTTCGATTCGATTTTAAGTAACTCACCAGTTAAATCTTCACGTGTTTGTTCAAGCTTGGTGCCTAACTTCTGAAGATTTTGTTACATTGTGACTAACTTTCGAAGATTTTGTTCCATTGTGTCTAACTTTTGAAGATTTTGTTCCATTGTGTCTAACTTTTGAAGATTTTGTCCCATTTGTTTCTGATTTTGTTCAAGCATTGTGTCTAACTTTTCTGGCCTTTGTCCCATTTGTTGCATTAACTGTAATAACAATGCACTGGTGTCTGAAACATGTTCCTCAGTGCTATTCGGCAGTGCATTTGAACCGGCAATATTCGCATTTTCAAAAGCAGAAAATGTGTCTTGACTTATTTGAGAAAACAGTGAGGACGCAAAACCTGAATGTACAGTATTTGCAAGATTGTGTCCTGTCATTTCGGAATCCTGAGGCGAGCTGTTGCCAACCGATCGATCGATAATGCTTCCCTGTTCACTAATTGTTTCACTGTCTACACAATAATTTGCCGCTCACTCCATTTCCCTATGCACAATTACCAAATTACTACTTTGAATGTCTGTTAATTCACTACACAGTGGTGCTGATAAGCTATGCTCGTCATCACTATATTTCTCAGTTTACTTTGGAGCTTAGTGTTACATTTTTCACACGCCATAATTATCACGTATTTCACATGATAACAAGAAAAGCACAATTTGAAGAGCAAAATAAGAAAACACATTAACATAGCTCTGAAAATAATATCTCGTTAATTGAAAGCACAGCTGCGAAATACTTGGTGCAAATCTACATGCATGCCACAACTGTTTTACTGGACAACAATTAAAAACTACAACTACAAAGGAAATTCTCTCTACAATTACACTCTAGCAATAAACAATAGCTACACTAATTACACAAACTACAAGAAAAATCAGAAGAGTCCAGTGAGGTATCCTGGCAGGGTCGCCATATGCAACTTCCCCTTAGAAAAATTATACAAGACTGTGCTTAAACTGACACACAATATTTTTAGTGGAACACAATCTGACCTTCAATAATCCCTACAAATAATGGCCCTGACTAACATTAACCTATACCTTTCACAAATCGCTTACCTCACAAAAATCTTCGTTACTCGAACTACTGCAATACAGCGAGCGCCACTACTGCCAGCCAAATAAAAGATTCTAACTACTGAAGTCACTAACTACTGATAGGCATAGTTAGCAAATGAAAGATTTTGATAGAGAACAAACAATGTATTTACCTTAATAGTGTTCAAAAGTCATAATATATATAGCAGTTCATGACATCCAGTCTTACAAATGTACTGTCTCTGATGGACACACGTCCAGATCATCCGCTCTCAAAACTCTGCCATTTCTCTCCCCACATCCACCACTGCTGACGGCTCACCTCCAACTGCGCAACGCTATGCGCTGTTAACAGCCAACTGCCCAACGCTACAATGGCGTGTATTAAAACAATGCCAATCAGCCACAGACTGCACACAGCACAGCCAGTGATTTTCATACAGAGCGCTACGTGTTGTTACCAATATAGAAACCTAAACAGCCTACTTACAATTTCAGTTCTCTGACACTCGCCGCCCGGGGTGGCCAAGCGGTTCTAGGCGCTACAGTCTGGAACCGCCCGACCGCTACAGTCTTTTTCTCATCCCACCACTCTGCTTCCCCAGCCAGAATGGAGAAGTGTCATAAAGCCGAACAAAAGCTTCCACACACCGAGGACTACCCTCCGATACCAATTTCACTCTGACAGCGCATGGCTTCCTAACTGCGAAATGGCCCAGTGCCGTTTCAATGAACATCTGAGTTCCTGGTACACACCCAGCCCCACAAATCTGCTGGGCCCTGCAGCCCGTGTCCAACGTGTGTGCAATACCTGAACTCTCTGAGAAAAACAAAGAACAATCCACACCAAGTTAAATGTGAAGATGCTAGTCATTGTGTGATGCTAATAGGTTATGCTCGTAAGGAGTAAATGATCTTCAGGTGCACACAGGTGCCAAGACGAATCTCCCACACTGCTGGATTGGAATAAAATTTTTTTGTGCAATGTATAAAACTGTCTCTTGGGCACTTGGCTTCAGTCTTACCACTTACGTTTTATGGTAAGAAGTGCCGGAGCCCTGTCATGCTCTCTCCCAAAGTCTTTGATACTGGTGGTCACATAATTCTCGAAAGAAATTTTACAAATGAAATGATTTCTTTTGATGTACATCCTGTACTATTCCAACAGGTGAGCCTGACAACACATGTGCCACAGTCTTAGTTTTTCCTGGAACATATTTGATAGTAAGCCAAATTCCTGGAATCATAGTATCTATCCCAGTAATCTCTTTTACATCAATTTTGCTGTTAGTCCTGAAGTGGGCGTGTCATTTTTCATAACATGAGTGGGCGTGCAGTGCACTTTGTAGCCGGCCGGGATGGCCGAGCGGTTCTAGGCGCTACAGCCTGGAACCGCGCGACCGCTACGGTCGCAGGTTCGAATCCTGCCTCGGGCATGGATGTGTCTGATGTTCTTAGGTTAGTTAGGTTTAAGTAGTTCTAAGTTCTAGGGGACTGATGACCTCAGAAATTAATTCCCACAGTGCTCAGAGCCATTTGAACCATTTGCACTTCGTACACATGTAACGATTAGCTGCCTTTATGTTACCAAGGTAAATACGTATTAGGAAAATCACGATTTACTGTTTAATTAAACAAACAATGATAAAACAAAATTACGTTATAGGAGGTAAATCACTATTTAATTAAACAATAATAAAATAAACTTTTCATTATATCACTCTGTTGCTGCATAAAAGTGTTACCCCACTATAATGACCCACTCGAAGCATTAAACAGCACAGTGGCACCAGATAGCTGCCAACCGCTTACTTCATTACTAATTATCTTGTAGATAAGGGCCACGCTGTTGGTTAGTGCTACTAGCCCAGAATCTGGGTCATTTTCTTGCCCCGATCGCAAATTTTTTCTCATCTACCTCGCTGTTTGTTTTATATTACTGACGAGCACTTGGGTTTATGACAACACAACGTATTACTGTGTTAGCTGAAGCCATAAAGAATGAATATGTACAGGCTCGCCACTGAGGATTAATAGGAATTCCAGTGCTTTATGGTCTATGAAAATTCTCATCTTTCTACCAAAGGAAAAAACCTAAACTTCTGAAGCCCCAAGACGATAGCCAGAACCTCCATCTCTGTAACTGGATGGTTAAAGTTTCCCTTCGTTAAAACTTGGCTACCAAATGCAATCGTTTCGTGTACCACGCTCCAATTTTCTTTGTATTGTTGAAAGATCATGATGATAAATTCAGCGCAGGCACTGTCAGTGGCCATACAGAAGTCCAGCAATAATCCGGAGTCTCACTATATTGGCGTTCTTATTATTGCTGACTTCAGACATTGGAGCTCATGTTCTGCCACAGCTTCGAAAGCCCATGGAGTCACCTTACCTGTGAGTTGATAGGTGTTGCCAGTGTGTATACATTTACAAATCTTCTATAAAATGATGATTAAAAGGAATCCTCTTGATTGTTTCTTTGTGCCCGGTATTGCAAATAATGCAATGGCCTCCATGTTATCTAGGGTCGGAGAGTTCCCATCTGCCATGATAATGTGCCCTAGAAATTGTGCTTTAGAAGTCATGAAGCATGATTTCTCGAAGTTAACTATGACATCGTGTTGTTTGAAAGTTGATATACTTCACTCAGAACTTGATTGTGATCTTCCCAAGATTTTCCGCTATTAGCAGGACATCCACGTAGCTAGTTACATATCGTTTGAGAGAATCACTCAATATACTGTCTAAATCGCGCATAAAGGCAGATGACGATATATTCAAGCCACGAGGTAGGCACTTAAATTGGTAACACCTACCAAATGCTACATACTTTCTGCAATTCTGTCTGTCAGAAACTTAATTGTAGGTTGACTGATGAGAAGACAGTGATTATTTGAAAACTTTTCGAAAGTCCGTCAAGTTTTTTGCGTCTATCTGCTTCTGGATCTGTTATTGTGTTTATCCGCTGTGAGTCTAAGAGAAGACAAATGGAACTGTCGTTCTTCTCAGTCACCTTGAGAAGGCTGTTATTTGTCGATCTGGCAGGTTCGATTACACTATCATCCTTGTACCTGTAGGCGAATGGAATGGCGTATGGTGGTAAGAAGAATTTCTTGTGATCTCGCACTCGGAATTGGTATTGAAGTTCTTTGGCAAAAATACTTCCATAGGTTTCAACAAAATGTTCTGTAATTTCTCTCTCACTCTCTATGTAGGATCCTTAGGATCTGTATCTTCTCTTGAATCACGTGATTTATTTCTTTCCTTAGTTCCTTTTCTTTTTGATCGCATTTTTCTTGGTCATACTGTCTGGACCTGCTTTCGCCCTCATCTTCACCATTAATATGATTCAGCTTTAAACAGTGGGGTGGAATCTACACTTGACCTTCAAAATGTATACAAATGGCAGACCCCCTCTGCAATACGACTTTTTCTCTTCCAAGGTCCAGTATTGCTTGGTGTCCGTTCAGAAAATTCATGCCAGTGATCAGATCAATTGATAAATTCAGCGCAACCAGAAAGTTTGCTTCTAACGTGTGTCCAAGACACACGAATTCTAAACGAGTCTGTAGGTTTACCTCTGTGTATTCGCCTGTTAATGGTCATTTGATTCTTGTCTCCTACGGCAAGAAAGGAAGAATGAATTGATTGTTGGTGTTAATAACGATCATCCTCCTTTACCTCCTCTGCATTACTGCAGATGACGTGTCACTGAGCACATTTGTTTTGTGCATGCAGTACACTTGAGGCGCCTAGTTGTTTCCACTGCACTGTGTGGAATACGAAGGTTCTGTTCACTAACCTGCTGTCTTCAAGTTGATGTCCCCAGCGCAGGAAACAGCACGCGGGTCGTACGTTCTGTATCTTGAGGCTGAAACTGACTTTTAGCGAGGTTCTGTTCTGAAATAATGTATCACTTCTTTGGGATGCCACTCGCGTATTTTAATATAGCCAAACGAGAAGACTACATGATGTTAATACAACTCCTTCTGATACAGCAAAGTACATGATCAATCACAATGTTTACGAAAATGTATCTTTACACCATTTGTGGCATGTGTCTGTGCCTCATGACTACCGGAGTGAAACTTTTAATACTGAATACTGGCAAACACATCCTGCCACAGACAACATGGCTGTACGTCTCGACTGCCTAATCCAGAGTGACGAATAGGAACTTAAATAAAAATTGGGAACACATCATACGACAGACAACATGTCTGTTCTTCTCGACTGCCTAATCCAGAATGACGAACAGCCTGAAACACTTCACGCGCCATACCAAAAAAGGCGTGACCCGAACGCTTCCGAAGTTCTTCGTCTGCAGTTTCTTCAGTCTTTTGTTTTTGATTTAAATTGTTTTTAATAATTCTAAAATGACTGATTGATAGTCAGCTGTTGAGAAATATTTATATTAAAAAGTTAAGTCATTTCAATGAGTAGTTTAACTAATAATAATAACTATACTTTAACGTTTTGGCGCCCTTGCTCCGAACACAGCAGCCAATCACAGAGCAGTAGCATAATGCAGGCGGTCTTTCTCACGGGAATGGTACCGAATCTAACATCTGTTACAGGTACCTCACACCACATTTCATCATCTATATACTTCTTGCATCTACACTGCTCTGGGAACAGCTTCTTGGAGCCTAATATGATGGCTGACTAAGCCAGAAATATTACACTTCTTAAGCGACAGGGTCGACCAACAACGATTTTCTGTGCATCTTTGGTATGCCGTCTCCGATATGGCGGTGATATGGCTGCCGCTGTTCCGAAATGCCCTTCCAATGAACTTCTCCTACCATGACTTGTGTAATGAGATGTAGGTCCTGTCGTGCAGCTTCATCTTTATCTTCTCGTGAAAACTGTGCTACATCTTCATAGTCCAGCATGTTAATTCCACTCATTTCAGTTACTGTTACAGGTGTATTATGAGCCTTTACCGCATCTAAATTCGGTCAATTACAAGAAGAACTACCATTATGGTACCCTCTTTGGTGGCCGAATCTTTACGATTTCTGCCACGTTGTTGCTCCTATCAGGTTCTTATCAATTGTGACTGTTGTTTGCCCTGTGAAAATTGTTCCCGTTGCTTCTCCTCTCTGGTTGCAGTCAGACATGGCTGTGTCCTCTCGGGGACCCATTCCTATAATTTCTTCTGTCATTATTTGTGTGTGATGGCTCATAATAGTTTCCTTCAGGACCTCTTCTCCTGTCCCTCCCATTACGTGCTTCGTATGTGAACTGTAACTCATGGAAAACGCTCTTAAAAGCTTTTACGTTATCTCTCTACTTACCTGAAAGTACCTGTTGGTCGTTTACCCTTTAACTGCTGTTGACAAGTTTACTCGTCATGCTCAGCCACTACCTAGGTGCCCTGGTCTTTGCTGAAGCGCTATTGACGTGTTTACGTGTCCCGTGCCACTGGCCTCTCATTTCTGGAGATGAGTTTCTTCTGTAGCTCGGTGAATAAAAAAGCTTTAAGTACCTTTTTGCGTGCTGTTATTTGTAAAAAAACCCTCATTTCGATATCTTGAATTGTTTATCAAATATAATGACTGTTATGACTACTACGATGGGCAGGGATGGAATTGGCCAGGTCGCACAGGATCATCAGTAGGATATAAAAATAAATAACCCAAGAACACAATGAGATCTTTCTTACTTTTGAATTCAATGTGGGAGTATACAGTGATCAATATTACTACAAATATTTACTATCAAAAACAGTCTTGATCATAAATTGTTTATTCCGGTGACCGGTTTCGACCATCGCATCTGCGTTTTCTGTCAATCTGTTTTCCAAATCGTTAGCTTCTTTTTGCCTCCTCTCTTGTGGAGCCTTAGCTCCTTTCTACCTCCTGTCTTCTACCTGCTTTAAGAATTCTAGAAGTCCATCTCAGTATTTTTCCCCACAGTAGGTTCTGGTGTCAAAGCACGTGAATGCTCTGTGGAATGGCAGACTATCGTAATCCCCTATTGGAACGTTTCGTATTTTTACCACGTCATCAGCTTCTCGAAAATCGATTATATCTTTTTCTTTACTTACAACGATCACTTCATCTAGTTCCCTGAAATATGGTGCTGTTCTCTCCATAGTGTCTACGTTTGTGCCTGATTGTTCCGTAGGAGCGTTAGCCACCTCCTGTCCAGACTGGTCTTATCTCTATACTGACTATGCTCCATGTCATTAAAACATTTGCTCTTATCCTCCCCTGGTACTAACCTCTCTTTGTTTCTAGTTCTCATTCACATGACTATCTAACATATCAGACATAAATGAAATCAATTGCCGAACTATGCCTGATATGTGCACACTATTCTGAAACAGCATGTACATAGATAATCAGCCCTTCCAAAAATTATATAATGCTGTTATGTAGAGTGGACATGGAATCCACAGAACCAGAGAAAGAATGCTGAGATAAATGCACGTGTTGGTTGTGAGGTGCCAGCAATCATACTACAACTACGACAAATATAAAAAGAAACTATTAATGTTTTTAAAAATGAATTCTTAAACCGATGGAAAATGTGACAAAAGTTTTATCTCGCTGCAAATCAGAATGTTCTGATTTGTGAACAATCCTGGCACAGATTCAGCCAATTTATACAAGATGCACAATGGAATGGTAATGTGGGAATTACGTGCGATTAATTTATGCCCCAGAATGACCCTCCACACAGAACCACCTATAATAAATATTACTGTAACCTTTGCACAACAGACTGTATAAACGCGAATTAATAAAGTACTGAATACTACTGAATCTTACGTTTGCAACAATATCTAAGATGCAACAGTAAAAGACCAAAATTTGATAGGTAAGCAAGGAACATTAATTTATGAAAAATGAAAGGTTATTCGTCGTGACATATACATACTGAATAAATCATGTATGTAATGTCAATTAAAAGCAAAAACAAGAAAAGCACGTATGGAGTTGAAATACCTATATCAAAAAACGCATATGTACTAATGAGGTTGATCATGTTGGGATGAAGTGACGAAAGTATCTGTATGATGCCGTCCCCTTTTTTAGTATCAAAATTAACGCTATCTTTGTTTCTATATTAAGTGACACCGATTGTGAACCAGTAAACTGTAAGGGTATGGTACAAGCATTAACTAAACTGCTGATGCTGCAGGTCGAAAGAGCATGTTGCAGAGGGTGGTAGAACACCTGGAAAATTACTAATGTGGCGGGTTGCAAAGATACTCTCCATACACAACTGCCTCTCACGAGTAGCCCCCTGCTCGCCACTGCAAATCTGCAAGTGTGCGACTAGAGTGCCCCAGGACCAACGCGAACGATGGACTCTGGCGTTATGATTGCACCGTGTGCTAACACTGCTATTTTGACCCTCTCTCCACACCATCCTCGAACCCGTCCCCTGATCAGCATCCCCAGATAAACTCTCCCCAAAATTCTCCCCCAAAATATGCTTGACATAGAACACAGTGGAAAATACACAATACTAAGGGACATATGACAGACTTTATGATAGTCCCATAAACATATTCTGATGCACATCTCTCATTCCACCATAAGGTGAGAAGAATCACCCCCCCCCCCCCCCCCCCAAACAGAGTGGCTTGCCATCCATAAATTACAGATGCCCACGGTTTGCCTTCGGACATCATCGTCTGATTTTCAATCACAACGCTTATTTTGGCATGGGAAACAAAAGAGCACTAAAAATACGGAAAAGCCGATCAGATATGATCGTCTCTCAAAGAAAGGTGATCTGAAAACCGGCCTACAAACACCTGCAAATTCCGACGAGTTCTTTCTGCTTTCTGAGATCAGTTTCCTGGGTGCCTGCCTGTCGCATGTCAAGGTCTGAAATGCTATAAAAAAACAAATGGGAACAGTGCACTATAGCGCATTAGTGGCAAGACGGTCTTCAGCAGCCCTGTGATGCGAAAACAGTGACCGGTTCTCACAGTGCCCCTGCCACTGTGTGTGCATCCCTGCACTTCTGCCTTATCAGAACTGTGGTCCGTTAGGGCGTTCCTGCTGTGGTTCTCCAAGCTGTGTGTTTCTCCCTACATAGCACAAACAGTTCTCAAGACTACTCGATAGAATAAAGACCCAGAAGCTCTAATTACCCAGAGCAAAAATGGTTCAAATGGCTCTGAGCACTATGGGACTTAACATCTGAGGTCATCAGTCCCCTAGAACTTAGAACTACTTAAACCTAACTAACCTAAGGACATCACACACATCCATGCCCGAGGCAAGATTCGAACCTGCGACCGTAGCGGTCACGCGGTTCCAGACTGTAGCGCCTAGAACCGCTCGGCCACCCCGGCCGGCTACCCAGAGCAACTAAATGTCGAGGCACGCCGTATGCAGTTACTGTTGACCCACTTTATTAAATCTCATACTGTCCTACAGTCTTCCTAGTTAGTTATGTATTAGATGCATACATACTCATGAGAGAATTAATTAAAAAATGGAAGGGGGCAAGACTTCATTAGCTCCCATCTTTCAGACTGTTGGCAAATAAAGATTTATTTTGTCAGTAGCTACATAAACATGATATTCCTTAAGCATACAGATACTGTTTCCGTGAGTGTTTCTTTAACATTAATAAAAAACATGGCCAGTCTCTAGATCTAAAGTTACGGGGAGTCGGCCAGCCCCCGAGATAATTTCTGCCACTGATGCACTATGGTGCATTGTTTCAAAGGCATGTGGCAGTGTCGATGTTCAGCTCAGTTGCGTTGCTCCTGGAAAACCAACAAAGTAGAAAACATTTCTGGTCCTCGGAGTCTTTCGCGATGGCATACTTGAATAAAACATTCTCGGTTTTCCAGCCGCGTCAATTCGAATAAAATCCTCGAGCTTTCGATGGCCTTCTCTGCCATCGTCGTCAGGAGTTCACTGACTGCCGGGGCTGTAATTTTTTTTTTTCACTTTTCATTCCCTCCTCTGAAGGAGGAAGGCGAGCTGTTTGAGGGCATGCTGGTGTCCCTTTTCAGCCGTAGGCTGCCGGGGCTGCTACGGTTTCTCGCTTATATAGGCATGATGAGGACATCATCAGCAGCCAATCACATCGATCCAATGTGGCGCGTGCGCGTAAGTCGATCCGGACATTTAGCGGAGCTATTGCCCGTGGCAGCAACGGTGACATCATGTGGCGCCAGGGGCAGGCGCCATGTTTGAAACTGCCGCTCCCATGTCGCGCAGCTGTCTCTGCTTTCTTTCGATGTCCAACGCCCGTCCCCATGCCCTGCTCAGTGCGTATCCGCAGTCTCTGTTGAAATTGTTGTTGTTTAAACGAATCTCGGCTGGTTCCTTTATAACGAAGTCCCAATATGTAAACGCATGAGCCAACACTTTTGTATTTTCGAACTTTATTTTATGTCCGTTTTCTAGGCAGTGCTCTACTATGGCCGACTTCTCAAGCTCCCTTTGTTTTATATGGCGCTTGTGCTCAGTACAATGCTCCGCAACCGTGCGCCATATAAGACAAAGAACCGAAAACGTTTTATTGAACAATTCAGGTATTTCGATATCGTTGGTTTCCCAGGAGCAATACAACTGTGCTGAAGACCGTGACTGTTAAATGACGATCTAGCAAGCCATTGAAATGGGCAGTAAATAAAAAAAATGCTTTAAATCTAGAGCTTGTTTATGTTTTTATATTTATTTAGTGGAAGAATAGTCATGTTCTGGAAGATTGACAGAGCTCAGTAGTCTTACCTATATTTTAAAAAAAGCTGGAAATATTTTGTGAAATGATTTGTCTAAAAGAAAGGAACAAAACAGATTAGTGAAACATTTGAGGCGCCTTTAAATGATACTCGAAATCATGTACAGCAAATGAGGTATGTTGCATATATCTCTGATCTCATTTATTTCTTATTTTAGATAAGTCGTTTCACAAAATATTTGGCTGTTTTTTTTTCAATTTTTTTCATGCAGTGTTCAGAAATCACGAAATACATTTAAATATCGATCGGTATTCTACGACAGTTAAGAGCACAGAGATGAAGAGGAGGCAGAGAAGACTGAATTTATGCTTTTATTTGATACTCATTTTAGTTTTTCAACACCAACAAAGAATTCCACAATTTCTACATCAATATAGCTTGTTATGCGTAAAATAGTTAAACCTTGAAGCGGTGAACTTTTTGACACCTCATTTGTGTGGCTAGCAGTAGCTGGTCGTGAAATAATTCAATTTTCCCTCAAATAACATTAAAAAGTTCTTAATTACCCTGATTACTTTCAAGCAATTTTTTGCCATACTAGAGATCATGTTGATCAGTCTGGTACCCCTCTTGTCCATTTACCTCTCTTCGTTTACTATGAATATTTGGACAAAATTTTCCCTCGAATAACTGATTTTGTAAGGCGCCAGAGGAAGATGAGAATACGAGCGGGATGCTTAAAACTGGAAGCGTGACTCTTGAAGAAGCACTCCTATGTCTATCATATAAATCCCAGAAGGAAGGGAAAATTGCAGAGTCATGGGGAAAATGGTGAAGTAATTCTCCTTTCCAAAAATCCGGACAAGCACTAGTAGGACCCGCGCTCTGAGAGTTCCATACAAGCTCGATTCTGTGTATAAATCACAGTAATAATAATAATAATAATAATAAGGCCCGGGAAAAGAATAGGCCTCCGGTATGTTCTGCCAGTCGTAAAAGGCGACGAAAAGAACAAACCACTAATAGGGCTAACCCCCCATTAGTGTGATTAGTTGGTTCAGGACAGAACTAATGAAGCCTCGAACAAGCGCCGTGATGGTCGGGGACGACGCTTGAACCCTATGCCCGCCCACAATGGTAACGACACTGCTGGCCAACTGGAAAATGATTCAAATCCAAATAGAGGTGTTTTGCAGGATATGCTTCCTGCAACCACTCTAGAAGGAAAACAAAGACAGAGGATGAGATGGTCAGATGAAGTTAACCGACACCTCATGTTCTGTTATTACCAAGCAACAAACCTAGGAACCAACACAACTGGATACAGATCACAAGTATACACAACATTTATTACCAGATACCCAGAATTAAAATTTTTAATGGAACAATGACTAGCTGATCAGATCCGTGTAATAATAAAAAATAACAGGATACCCCGATCAGAATTAGAAAACATCAAACAACAAGTACAATAAATACTGGAACAAAATAATGTGCAATCAGAAGAAGAAGAAAATACAGTAATGGACTCAAACATCCCAGAGCAAACAAACAAAGAACAACACGCATCAATTAAACAGTCAGAGGAAAACGAAATCTTAAGACAGCCACCAGAACAAGCACAAATAGAACACAAAGTGACACACATGTTAGATATAGAAGAAAAATTTCAGCTGACATATATAGAATACAAAGACACAAATACAGACATTAGACCATTCTTGCATAGACCGCCAAATAACCCACAAGTCGAAACAACAATAACAACTATCAACACAATCATACACAACAAAATAAATGAAAACACAACTATGGAAGAGTTACAACTACTGGTTTATATAGGAGCACTCACTACACTAAATATACACACTAGGCAGAGGTCAGAACCAACCAACACACAGAAGAAACCCACAAAACCAGCATGGCAACACAGGCTACAGATCAGAATAGAAAAACTGAGAAAAGACATCGGACAGCTAACACAATTTATAAGAAATGAAATGTCAGAAAAAAAAAACGAAAAAGGTTAGGTAAAATCTCACAACAAGAAGTGATAGAGCAATTAGATGAAAAGAAGCAGAAATTACAAGCATTGGCCAAACGACTTAGAAGATACAAAAAAAGTGAAAATAGAAGGAAACAAAACCAAACATTCAACACAAACCAAAAGAAATTTTACCAGACAATAGATAACACACACATTAAAATAGACAATCCACCAAACATAACAGACATGGAACACTTCTGGAGCAACATAATGTCAAACCCGGTACAACATAACAGGCATGCATGGTGGATACAAGCAGAAACAGATACATACAAGATGATACCACAAATGCCTGAAGTGATAATTTTGCAACATGAAGTCACTCAAGCAATTAATTCTACTCACAATTGGAAAGCCCCTGGAAAAGATAAAATAGCAAATTTCTGGCTAAAGAAATTCACCTCAACACATTCACATCTAACTAAATTATTTAACAGTTACATTGCAGACCCATACACATTCACTTATACACTTACACATGGAATAACTTATCTGAAACCTAAAGATCAAGCAGACACAGCAAACCCAGCTAAATATCGCCCCATAACATGCCTACCAACAATATACAAATTATTAACTTCAGTCATTACACAGAAATTAATGACACATACAACACAGAACAAAATTATAAATGAAGAACAAAAAGGCTGTTGCAAAGGAGCACGAGGATGTAAAGAGCAACTGATAATAGATGCAAAGGTGACATATCAAGCTAAAACTAAACAAAGGTCGCTACACTATGCATACATTGATTACCAAAAAGCTTTTGATACTGTACCCCACTCATGGTTACTACAAATATTGGAAATATACAAAGTAGATCCCAAATTGATACAGTTCCTAAACATAGTAATGAAAAATTGGAAAACCGCACTTAATATCCAAACAAATTCAAATAATATCACATCACAGCCAATACAGATTAAGCGTGGAATGTACCAAGGAGACTCATTAAGTCCTTTCTGGTTCTGCCTTGCTCTGAACCCACTATCCAACATGCCAAATAATACAAATTATGGATACAATATTACTGGAACATACCCACACAAAATCACACATCTGCTATACATGGATGATCTAAAACTACTGGCAGCAACAAATCAACAACTCAACCAATTACTAAAGATAACAGAAGTATTCAGCAATGATATAAATATGGCTTTTGGAACAGACAAATGTAAGAAAAATAGCATAGTCAAGGGAAAACACACTAAACAAGAAGATTACATATTGGATAACCACAGCGACTGCATAGAAGCGATGGAAAAAACAGATGTCTATAAATATGTAGGATACAGACAAAAAATTGGAATAGATAATACAAATATTAAAGAAGAACTAAAAGAAAAATATAGACAAAGACTAACAAAAATACTGAAAGAATTGACAGCAAGAAACAAGACAAAAGCTATAAATACTTATGCTATACCAATATTGACCTACTCATTTGGAGTAGTGAAATGGAGTAACACAGACCTAGAAGCACTCAATACACTTACACGATCACAATGCCAAAAATATAGAATACATCACATACATTCAGCAACTGAAAGATTCACGTTAAGCAGAAAGGAAGGAGGAAGGGGATTTATCGACATAAAAAACCTACATTATGGACAGGTAGACAATTTAAGAAAATTCTTTATAGAACGAGCAGAAACTAGCAAAATACACAAACAAATCACTCATATAAATACATCGGCTACACCACTGCAATTTCATAACCACTTCTACAACCCTTTAGATCACATAACATCAACAGATACGAAGAAAGTAAATTGGAAAAAGAAAACACTACTTGGCAAGCACCCGTATCATCTAACAAAGCCACACATCGATCAAGACGCATCCAACACATGGCTAAGAAAAGGCAATATATACAGTGAGACGGAAGGATTCATGATTGCAATACAGGATCAAACAATAAACACCAGATATTACAGCAAGCATATTATAAAAGATCCCAATACCACAACAGATAAATGCAGACTTTGCAAACAACAAATAGAAACAGTAGATCACATCACAAGCGGATGTACAGTACTAGCAAATACAGAATACCCCAGAAGACATGACAACGTAGCAAAAATAATACATCAACAGCTTGCCTTACAACATAAACTTATAAAACAACATGTTCCCACATACAAGTATGCACCACAAAATGTACTGGAGAACGATGAATACAAATTATACTCGAACAGAACCATTATAACAAATAAAACAATACCACATAACAAACCTGACATCATACTCACCAATAAAAAGAAGAAATTAACACAACTAATCGAAATATCCATACCCAATACAACAAATATACAAAAGAAAACAGGAGAAAAAACTGAAAAATACATCCAACTGGCTGAGGAAGTCAAGGACATGTGGCATCAGGATAAAGTTGACATTATACCAATTATACTATCAACTACAGGAGTCATACCACACAATATCCACCAGTATATCAAAGCAATACAGCTACATCCAAACGTACATATACAACTACAGAAATCTGTAATTATTGATACATGTTCAATTACCCGAAAGTTCCTAAATGCAATGTAACATATACCGTACAGTTAAAAGGAAGTCACGCTTGATCAAGGCCCGCGTCACCTTCCATTTTTAACAGACATAACGTCTGAGGTAGGAAAGACAATAATAATAATAATAATAATAACAACTTCGTGTGGGTCAGTGGCCACGTGCAAGTCTTTCTATCTGATGCCGATTCGGCGGTCTGCGTGTCCCTAACCTACCGCAGGTATTCAGCTGGGGAAAGGGGACATATAGTTTAAGGTGGAATCGTAAGATTCTATCCCAAAACCTCTGTGTTGCTAGTGATGCACTTTATCATGCCTGACATATATGTAGATAGTTTATCTGTATGTTTTGCTGAATGAGTTTTCGAGTGTCGTATTATGTGACGTATATTGCCGTATCCCTTGAAAGCATTGAGTTAGAAGCTTAAATTATTTACACTGCAAAGGGGCTGTAGACGCTAGTACCTGATATAAATTTCAACTTATTCAACCGTCTTAACAGACGGATAGATAGAAAACAAACAGCAAAAAATATATTTTATGTGATATAATTACAAATTAAAAACTTTCGGATGTATCCCGTTAGTTTTACCATGAAACCTGGGTTCTTGACATATTTCACGATTCTAGCTTAACGGCAATTAACCTGTAGGTTTTGATAGGAGTTTGCCAGTATCGAAATATGTGACATAAATGGCCCTGTCTTTTGATTGCATTGACTTGAACTACTTAAATTTTACACGCTGCCAAGGGATCGTAGGCTTCAGTATGTAACATAAATTTTAACTTGCTCCCTATATCCGTTGCTGAGAAAAATCGAACGAACAGACTGACAAACGGACAATAAAATGATCCTACTAGAGTCCCGCTTTTACAGATTGAGATACGAAATCTTAAAAAGGTGACAACGAGAACATCGAGAATTACAAGCATGTTAGTCTTTTATCTGTCTTTTACAAGCTGTTATCAAAAATCATTACAAATCGCAGGAGTCAGAAATCTGACTTTTAACAGCCAGTCGAACAAGCAGAATTCAGAAAAGGTTCAGTACAACTGACCATAATCAAGCAGTACGCACGCTTATAGAGGAGTATACAGAGTACAACATCTCACATCATATGGCCTTCATAGACTACCAGAAGACTTTCGACGCGATCGAAACCTGGCCAGTGTTGACGGCGAAGAACAGAGCTCACGTCGGCTACAGACAGACCAACATATTCCGCTACATTTACGAGAACGCCACTCCGTTCGTGAAAGTAAAGGAATACTGGTTCACTGGAAAGACTCCGGTGAGAAGAGGCGTTAGACAAGGAGACACTGTCTCACCTAAATTGTTCACTTTGGCTCTGGAGGACATGTGCTGAATTTTCGAAAAGAATTTATTTATCTGCGACATAAGGGACATAAAATCCAACTTGGGAAAGATAGCTAGACAGCGAACTGGCCTAACCTGGGTAGCGTTCAGTAAACTTGATTAAATTCTAGATAAACCAAGTATCCAATTAAATTTAAAAATGAAGGTTTATGATACATACACCCTGCCAGTAAAAACATACGGCATCGAATAATGATACAACAAGCAGCATCTTTCGACTCGGTCAAAAGGCAATAGAGATAGCAATGCTTGGAGTGAGTTTGAGAGAAAGGATCAGGAACGAAGAGATAAGGATAAGAACGGAGATCTTTGACGTTGTCGAGAGTATAGCGAATGTGGCGTTAGACATGACACGTGGCCAGCACCAAAACACCGATGTAGCGGCGTCCGAGGGAGTCAAAGAGAAGTGTCGGGCGTCCTCAGACGAGATGGAGAGAGGAGATCCAACAATATGTGGGAAGAAATTGGGTCCAAACCGCTCAGCAAAGATCGATATAAACGATTCAGGAGACAATCTGAGCGGCTGTCTTAGGTTGTTTGCAGATGATGCTGTCGTTTATCGTCTAGTAAAGTCATCAGAAGATCAAAACAAATTGCAAAACGATATAGAAAAGATATCTGCATGTGCGCAAATTGGCAACTGACCCTAAATGACGAAAAGTGTAAGGTCATCCACATAAGTGCTAAAATGATTCTATTAAACTTCGGTTACACGATAAATCAGTCAAATCTAAAGGCCGTAAATTCAACTAAATACGTAGGAATAACAATTACGAACAACTTAAACTGGAAAGGAGACATAGAAAATGTTGTGGGAAAGGCGAACTAAAGACTTGGTTTTATTGGCAGAGCACTTAGAAGAGGCAACAGATCTAATAAACAGACTACCTAACTACGTTTGTCCGTCTTCTTCTGGAGCACTGCTGCGCTGTCTGTGATTCTTACCAGAAAATTGAGTACATCGAGAAAGTTCAAAGAAGAGCACCACGTATTGTATTATACAAATAGGAGGGAGCGTGTCACTGACATGATATAGAATTTGGGGTATGGCAGTTATAAGATACGAGGGACATGAAAGGGAAGCAGTGGTTGGGAAGGGAGTGAGTCAGGGTTGTAGCCTCTCCCCGATGTTATTCAATCTGTATATTGAGCAAACAGTAAAGGAAACAAAAGAAAAATTCGGAGTAGGTATTAAAATCCATGGAGAAGAAATAAAAACTTTGAGGCTCGCCGATGACATTGTAATTCTGTCAGAGACAGCAAAGGACGTGGAAGGGCAGTTGAACGGAATGGACAGTGTCTAGAAAGGAGGATATAAGATGAACATAAACAAAAGCAAAACGAGGATAATGGAATGTAGTCGAATTAAGTCGGGTGATGCTGAGAGAATTAGATTAGGAAATGAGACACTTAAAATAGTTTCGCTATTTGGGGAGCAAAATAACTGATGATGGTCGAAATAGAGAAGATGTAAAATGTAGACTGGCAATGGCAAGGAAAGCGTTCCAGAAGAAGAGAAATTTGTTAACATCGAGTACAGATTTAAATGTCAGAAAGTCGTTTCTGAAGGTATTTGTATGGAGTGTAGCCATGTATGGAAGTGAAACATGGACGATAAATAGTTTAGACAGGAAGAGAATAGAAGCTTTCGAAATGTGGTGCTGCAGAAGAATGCTGAAGATTAGATGGGTAGATCACATAACTAATGAGGAGGTATTGAATAGAATTGGGGAGAAGAGGAGTTTGTGGCACAACTTGACAAAAAGAAGGGATCGGTTAGTAGGACATGTTCTGAGGCATCAAGGGATCACAAATTTAGCATTGGAGGGCAGCGTGGAGGGCAAAAATCGTAGAGTGAGACCAAGAGATGAATACACTAAGCAGATTCAGAAGGATGTAGGTTGCAGTAAGTACTGGGAGATGAAGAAGCTTGCACAGGATAGGGTAGCATAGAGAGCTGCATCAAACCAGTCTCAGGACTGAAGACCACAACTACTACAACCGTTAAAACAAAGACTTTTTCATTGCGGCGGAATCTTCTCACGAAATTTTGTCGCCGACTCCGGTAGGGAGAAAAGGTCATCATAATAAAATAATGGAAGTCAGAGCTCGCACGGAAAGATATAGGTGTTCGTTTTTTCCATACGCTGTTCGAGAGTGGAGTAATAGAATTATTGCGAAGCTGCTTTGATGAACGCTATGCCAGGCACTTAAGTCTGATTTGCAGAGTAGTCATGTAGATGTAGACATGGAATTGCATGGAAGAGACCTATGTCCAAAAGTGGATATTTAGGGGCTAAAGAGGAAGAAGAAGAAAGGAATGGCATGCCCATGTATTGTACTATGTAGGGATGGAAGCCGGGTAGTAAAGAAAGCCTTTAACTCCAGACCAAAGACTAGAAGAACGATGGGAAGACTACGGTGAAGATTGTGCAGTCAGTTTTAAATTTCTTGGTTTCGGAACAGGTCAAGATGTTCAAATGGTTCAAATGGCTCTGAGCACTATGGGATTCAACTGCTGAGGTCATTAGTTCCCTAGAACTTAGAACTACTTAAACCTAACTAACCTAAGGACATCACAAACATCCATGCCCGAGGCAGGATTCGAACCTGCGACCGTAGCGGTCCTGCGGTACCAGACTGCAGTGCCTTTAACCGCACGGCCACTTCGGCTAGAGTCCCGCTTTTACAGATTGAGATACGAAATCTTAAAAAGGTGACAACGAGAACATCGAGAATTACAAGCATGTTAGTCTTTTATCTGTCTTTTACAAGCTGTTATCAAAAATCATTACAAATCGCAGGAGTCAGAAATCTGACTTTTAACAGCCAGTCGAACAAGCAGAATTCAGAAAAGGTTCAGTACAACTGACCATAATCAAGCAGTACGCACGCTTATAGAGGAGTATACAGAGTACAACATCTCACATCATATGGCCTTCATAGACTACCAGAAGACTTTCGACGCGATCGAAACCTGGCCAGTGTTGACGGCGAAGAACAGAGCTCACGTCGGCTACAGACAGACCAACATATTCCGCTACATTTACGAGAACGCCACTCCGTTCGTGAAAGTAAAGGAATACTGGTTCACTGGAAAGACTCCGGTGAGAAGAGGCGTTAGACAAGGAGACACTGTCTCACCTAAATTGTTCACTTTGGCTCTGGAGGACATGTGCTGAATTTTCGAAAAGAATTTATTTATCTGCGACATAAGGGACATAAAATCCAACTTGGGAAAGATAGCTAGACAGCGAACTGGCCTAACCTGGGTAGCGTTCAGTAAACTTGATTAAATTCTAGATAAACCAAGTATCCAATTAAATTTAAAAATGAAGGTTTATGATACATACACCCTGCCAGTAAAAACATACGGCATCGAATAATGATACAACAAGCAGCATCTTTCGACTCGGTCAAAAGGCAATAGAGATAGCAATGCTTGGAGTGAGTTTGAGAGAAAGGATCAGGAACGAAGAGATAAGGATAAGAACGGAGATCTTTGACGTTGTCGAGAGTATAGCGAATGTGGCGTTAGACATGACACGTGGCCAGCACCAAAACACCGATGTAGCGGCGTCCGAGGGAGTCAAAGAGAAGTGTCGGGCGTCCTCAGACGAGATGGAGAGAGGAGATCCAACAATATGTGGGAAGAAATTGGGTCCAAACCGCTCAGCAAAGATCGATATAAACGATTCAGGAGACAATCTGAGCGGCTGTCTTAGGTTGTTTGCAGATGATGCTGTCGTTTATCGTCTAGTAAAGTCATCAGAAGATCAAAACAAATTGCAAAACGATATAGAAAAGATATCTGCATGTGCGCAAATTGGCAACTGACCCTAAATGACGAAAAGTGTAAGGTCATCCACATAAGTGCTAAAATGATTCTATTAAACTTCGGTTACACGATAAATCAGTCAAATCTAAAGGCCGTAAATTCAACTAAATACGTAGGAATAACAATTACGAACAACTTAAACTGGAAAGGAGACATAGAAAATGTTGTGGGAAAGGCGAACTAAAGACTTGGTTTTATTGGCAGAGCACTTAGAAGAGGCAACAGATCTAATAAACAGACTACCTAACTACGTTTGTCCGTCTTCTTCTGGAGCACTGCTGCGCTGTCTGTGATTCTTACCAGAAAATTGAGTACATCGAGAAAGTTCAAAGAAGAGCACCACGTATTGTATTATACAAATAGGAGGGAGCGTGTCACTGACATGATATAGAATTTGGGGTATGGCAGTTATAAGATACGAGGGACATGAAAGGGAAGCAGTGGTTGGGAAGGGAGTGAGTCAGGGTTGTAGCCTCTCCCCGATGTTATTCAATCTGTATATTGAGCAAACAGTAAAGGAAACAAAAGAAAAATTCGGAGTAGGTATTAAAATCCATGGAGAAGAAATAAAAACTTTGAGGCTCGCCGATGACATTGTAATTCTGTCAGAGACAGCAAAGGACGTGGAAGGGCAGTTGAACGGAATGGACAGTGTCTAGAAAGGAGGATATAAGATGAACATAAACAAAAGCAAAACGAGGATAATGGAATGTAGTCGAATTAAGTCGGGTGATGCTGAGAGAATTAGATTAGGAAATGAGACACTTAAAATAGTTTCGCTATTTGGGGAGCAAAATAACTGATGATGGTCGAAATAGAGAAGATGTAAAATGTAGACTGGCAATGGCAAGGAAAGCGTTCCAGAAGAAGAGAAATTTGTTAACATCGAGTACAGATTTAAATGTCAGAAAGTCGTTTCTGAAGGTATTTGTATGGAGTGTAGCCATGTATGGAAGTGAAACATGGACGATAAATAGTTTAGACAGGAAGAGAATAGAAGCTTTCGAAATGTGGTGCTGCAGAAGAATGCTGAAGATTAGATGGGTAGATCACATAACTAATGAGGAGGTATTGAATAGAATTGGGGAGAAGAGGAGTTTGTGGCACAACTTGACAAAAAGAAGGGATCGGTTAGTAGGACATGTTCTGAGGCATCAAGGGATCACAAATTTAGCATTGGAGGGCAGCGTGGAGGGCAAAAATCGTAGAGTGAGACCAAGAGATGAATACACTAAGCAGATTCAGAAGGATGTAGGTTGCAGTAAGTACTGGGAGATGAAGAAGCTTGCACAGGATAGGGTAGCATAGAGAGCTGCATCAAACCAGTCTCAGGACTGAAGACCACAACTACTACAACCGTTAAAACAAAGACTTTTTCATTGCGGCGGAATCTTCTCACGAAATTTTGTCGCCGACTCCGGTAGGGAGAAAAGGTCATCATAATAAAATAATGGAAGTCAGAGCTCGCACGGAAAGATATAGGTGTTCGTTTTTTCCATACGCTGTTCGAGAGTGGAGTAATAGAATTATTGCGAAGCTGCTTTGATGAACGCTATGCCAGGCACTTAAGTCTGATTTGCAGAGTAGTCATGTAGATGTAGACATGGAATTGCATGGAAGAGACCTATGTCCAAAAGTGGATATTTAGGGGCTAAAGAGGAAGAAGAAGAAAGGAATGGCATGCCCATGTATTGTACTATGTAGGGATGGAAGCCGGGTAGTAAAGAAAGCCTTTAACTCCAGACCAAAGACTAGAAGAACGATGGGAAGACTACGGTGAAGATTGTGCAGTCAGTTTTAAATTTCTTGGTTTCGGAACAGGTCAAGATGTTCAAATGGTTCAAATGGCTCTGAGCACTATGGGATTCAACTGCTGAGGTCATTAGTTCCCTAGAACTTAGAACTACTTAAACCTAACTAACCTAAGGACATCACAAACATCCATGCCCGAGGCAGGATTCGAACCTGCGACCGTAGCGGTCCTGCGGTACCAGACTGCAGTGCCTTTAACCGCACGGCCACTTCGGCCGGCTGGTCAAGATGTCTGACCAGAAAATGTACATGACGATGAAGGTATTTTGGTGTGAACTGCTCATAGGAACGTCCCAGAGGGCGACAAGCAATGCTACTGCAACGTGGAACAGGAATGCAGTAAACAGCACGTCACGGGCTGGCCACGGCAGCCGCTATGCTATTTAGGGCCAAAGACAAGAGCCGGCCTCGCCGACGCGAATCTTTCCCAGAAGCGGGCAGCTCCTGCTCCTCCTACTTGTTTCGCTACGCGGAAGAGGCCTAACGCAGAGGCTATTTCAGGCAAAGGCCGGTGGGCGCGGTGTCGAAACCGCATAACGTAACAGGCATTTCTCAGGGATTGCACGCTCTGAATCACCGGTCGGCCGGGCGGCTAAATTTAATTGTTCCGCAGGCTTGGTGGCTGTTCCGCGGTCGACCGCTATTAATAGGCGGGAGGCAGACAGAGGTCTCAATGGCTAAGCCAGCGACGACCCGTCGCCGGCTCGAGAAGCTTCGACAGCGGCTACATTCCGCCACAGTACTCACCACTTCCCACTGCTACGCCTACGGCTCTCAGGGGAAAGCGTCTGATGACGTCACTCAGCGCTGACACACGGCACAGCTCTTCAGTGTCAGCTCTAATCCTCTCTTTCTGTCAATATTTTGGTTTACCTTTCTAATAACCTTACTGGAGAGCTGGTAGTTTTCTCAGCGGCCAGTGTCACTGACACGTGATTGTGTGACGGCGGTCGATTGCGAGATAACAATATCGAATCGTGATTGTAACACGGAATTTTCATGACAAAACATTTTGCTATGACTTTAGAATCACATCAAGGAATGCGCACTAGGAACCACCATAAGCAGTTTCCGGTATTTTCTACTATTTTTCTTGTGACATGAGGTAACGCGATGTTGTGTCTTCGGCAGCATTTGTAAATACGAAGCGTATTTTTTAAGTAAGTACCGTTTTGCCACACCGCGGCCACAGCGCTGCGGTCGGCGTTCTGCGCATGCGCACTGGGTATCTACGCACTGACGTCATTACAGTCTGATTCTTCCTTGTTCACTTTATGTACTGACAAGGGAACCTCCCCATCGCACCCCCCTCAGATTTAGTTATAAGTTGGCTCAGTGGATAGGCCTTGAAAAACTGAAAACAGATCAATCGAGAAAACAGGAAGAAGTTGCGTGGAACTATGAAAAAATAAGCAAAATATACAAACTGAGTAGTTTATAAGTATGATATACAACATCAAGGCTTAGGAAGCTCAGGAGCGCCGTGGTCCCGTGGTTAGCGTGAGCAGCTGCGGAACGAGAGGTCCTTGGTTCAAATCTTCCCTCAGATGAAAAATTTAACTTTTTATTTGCAATTTATGTAACAAACGCTTACGTTTTCATCAATTTTGAGAGTGATTATCACATCTACAAAAAAATCTAAATCGGGCAAGGTAGAAGAATCTTTTTACCCATTCGCCAAGTGTACAAGTTAGGTGGGTAGACAACATATTCCTCTCATCTGACAGACATGCCGTCACCAGTGTCGTATAGAATATATCGGACGTGTTTTCCTGTGGAGGAATCGGTTGACCTATAACCTTGCGATCAAATGTTTTCGGTTCCCATTGGAGAGTCACGTCCTTTCGTCTACTAATCGCACGGTTTTGCGGTACGGTCGCAAAACACAGACACTAAACTTATTACAGTGAACAGAGACGTCAATGAACGAACGGACAGATCATAACTTTGCGAAAATAAAGATACTAAAATTATCAGTTCAGGGAAGACTTGAACCTAGGACCTCTCATTTCGCAGCTACTCACGCTAACCACGGGACCACGGCGCTCCTTGAGTCCTATATCCACTAATGTTGCATATCTTCGCATGGACTACTCAGTTTGTATATTTTACTAATTTTTTTCATAGTTCCACACAACTTCTTCCTGTTTTCTCGATTGATCTGTGTTTAGTTTTTCAAGGCCTATCCACTGTGCCAACTTATAACTAAATCTGAGGGGGGTGTGATGGGGAGGTTCCCTTGTGAGTGTTTAAGCTGCCTCCGATAATCGTTGAGTCCCGCCGACTGTGAAGTACGGACTGTTATACGATTTCTTAGTGATAAAGGCCTAAAAGTGATCTATATTCATCGTGAGATCTGTGCAGTTTACGGCGAAAACATTATGAATGATGGAATGGTAAGAAAGTGGGTGAGAGCGTTTAAAGATGGCCGCGCAAATGTGCAGGATGAACAACGGAGTGGGCGTCCTTCGGTCGTTAATGAAAGTTTGGTGCAAGAAGTGGAGAATAAGGTGAGAGAAAACAGATCCTTTACGATTTCCTCTTTGCGGGATGACATTCCTAATGTTTTTCGTAGTGTTTTGTATGGCATTATGACCGAGCACTTGAATTACCGAAAATTGTGCGCATGTTGGGTATCGAAAATGTTGACGGATGTGCACTAAACCAAACGTTTAGACAGTGCATTGACTATCCTTGAGTGGTACCACAACGACAGTGATGATTTCTTAAGCCAGATTGTTATGGGCGACGAAACATGGGCGGCCTACGTCCCTCCAGAATCAAAGCAACAGTCCATGAAATGGCGGCATTTAGATTCACCTAGAAAAGTTAAGTTTAAGCAAACAATTTCCGCCTGGAAAATCATGGGCACAGTTTTTTGGGACAGGAAAGGAGTACTGCTTGTGGAACTTCTGTCTCGTAGTGAGACAATCAATGCAGGAGCTTACTGCAAGACATTGCACAATCTGCTCCGTTCAATTCAGAACAAAAGATGTGGCAAGTTTAGCAAGGGCATCGTTTTGCTGCAAGACAATGCCCGTCCGCATGTGGCGAATCAGACCAAAGATCTCATTACACTTTTTGATGGGAAACTCTAGATCATCCTCCGTACAGCTCCGATCTTGCGCCCACTGACTACCATCTGTTCCTGCACTTGAAGAAACACCTGGGCAGTCAGCGTCTTCAAGACAATGATGAAGTCAAAACAGTGGTGATGCAGTGGTTAACAAGTCAGGTGGCAGACTTCTATAAGGAAGGTATTCAAAAACTGGTACAACGTTATGGCAAGTGCCTCAATATTGACGGAAATTATGTAGAAAAGTAGATTAAAGTACAGGCTTTCATGTAAAAATAAAATTATTGGGATATCTTAGTATTTCTTTTTTTAAATTTCAAATCGGTACTTACTTAAAAAACATGCCTTGTATTACGAATTGTTGTTGTTGTGGTCTTCAGTCCTGAGACTGGTTTGATGCAGCTCTCCATGTTACTCTATCCTGTGCAAGCTTTTTCATCTCCCAGTACCTACTGCAACCTACATCCTTCTGAATCTGCTTAGTGTATTCATCTCTTGGTCTCCCCCTACGATTTTTACCCTCCACGCTGCCCTCCAATACTAAATTGGTGATCCCTTGATGCCTCAGAACATGTCCTACCAACCGATCCCTTCTTCTGGTCAAGTTGTGCCACAAACTTCTCTTCTCCCCAATCCTATTCAATACTTCCTCATTAGTTATGTGATCTACCCATCTAATCTTCAGCATTCTTCTGTAGCACCACATTTCGAAAGCTTCTATTCTCTTCTTGTCCAAACTATTTATCGTCCATGTTTCACTCCCATACATGGCTACACTCCATACGAATACTTTCAGAAATGACTTCCTGACACTTAAATCAATACTGGATGTTAACAAATTTCTCTTCTTCAGAAACGCTTTCCTTGCCATTGCCAGCCTACATTTTATATCCTCTCTACTTCTACCATCATCAGTTATTTTGCTCCCCAAATAGCAAAACTCCTTTACTACTTTAAGTGCCTCATTTCCTAATCTAATTCCCTCAGCATCACCCGACTTAATTAGACTACATTCCATTATCCTTGTTTTGCTTTTGTTTATGTTCATCTTATATCCTCCTTTCAAGACACTGTCCATTCCATTCAACTGCTCTTCCAAGTCCTTTGCTGTCTCTGACAGAATTACAATGTCATCGGCGAACCTCAAAGTTTTTATTTCTTCTCCGTGAATTTTAATACCTACTCCGAATTTTTCTTTTGTTTCCTTTACTGCTTGCTCAATATACAGATTGTATTACGAATTATTCACATGTAAAAGCTGTAATTATAGCCTTATAAGGGGCAAGCAGAAAGTTTCAGTTTTAGGGCAGTGATGTAGCATATGAGCAATGTAGCGCGACTCCGATGCAAGTATATGAGGTGGGGCAAATAATTTGGAATTGCTGCAGTCTCATCCGAAATGGTCTGTGATCAGGTGACCTGAGTGGCCAGCTGAGACTGCAACCAGATTTGTAACTCTGTCAGGCGTAAATATTGTGTAAATGTGCTCCATGATTTGGCTGGTTGCATGTGCAGTTGCTCCATCCTGTTGGGGCATGATTATATGCATGCATCCATGTCTAACCGCATCTACTCGTATGGTCACTTTTATCTGCCCCACCCTGTACAACCACAGACATGTAGGATAGGGATTAGTGTGTCTTTCTGATGTGTGTGCGTTTAATAAGGAAACATGAACTATGGCGAAGTTATTACCGACTGTGTCAAAAACAAGACCAAAGTGCTGTTATTCTTTTCTTTGCTCCCGAAGGACATACACCGGTAGAAATCTATTTGGAAATGAAGAATGTGTATGTGGCAGCATCTCTGTCGAAAGCCACCGTTGTGGAATGGTGCTCCAAGTTCCATGCTGGTTACGATTTGACACAAGGTGGAACCGTATCACAAATTTCGTAATGTAGAAGTTATGACAACTCAAGTGAGAGACACTCGAACACCTACCCTATAGTCCTGATCCCTCCTCATGCGACTATCGTGCATTAATTCTCTTAAAAGAGATCTGGGAGCTTTGACGATTTCTGTCGGACGATGATGTGCAGCAGGCAGTTACAGACTACTTCATACCTCTTGCGTCGGTGGAATGATGGCCTCGAAGTTCACGGCGAATTTGTGTGATTGGCATACTGATTCTGGAGGTTATTGTTAATTCTTCATTTATAGAGTTTTATGGTGAGTAAGTTTATGTGCATTTTCACAACTCGTTACATAACGTGTGGATGGCTAAGCCGTACGTAGTCAGTCATGCGCCACCTTGTACTTTGAAACGAAAGGTTTGCTACAATGGAACACGTGATATTTGCAAATGAACTGAATTTAATTAAGGTCTTAAAAAAGTCCCCTGTCTTTGAAATAGAAATTTGTGTTAGTTGCCAATATATTCTATTTAAAACTTAACTTGTAACTGGCTTTAGATAATACTTCTTAATTTGATACTTATATGGATAGTTATATGGATATGGTGTCAGTTCAGACATGTCTGAAAGAACAGACACCATATCCATATAAGTATATAGTTCTGGCAATACCGGCCATGACCTTCTTCTGTGCGGATGCACACATATTCCCCGAACTCTTACAGGACTTGGTAAGAATGTCTTCCACGAGTAATGAGTGTGTTGGGGTGGGACACTGCGAATGTAGTGTGTGGACATACAAGGTGAGAATGTGGGTCTCGTGGGAGGCGTGCACGAGATAGTCCCTGCAGTCGCACTATCCTCTGTGCCCTCGGTGGCTCAGATGGATAGAGCGTCTGCCATGTAAGCAGGAGATCTCGGGTTCGGGTCCCGGTCGGGGCACGCATTTTCACTTGTCCCCTTTGATATATATATCAACGCCCATCAGCACCTGAAGGTATTAATATAATTCCAATTTCTTTCTTAATTTGATTCCAGTTGCTGATTTTGGTGTGTAGGAGAGTAAATGTGTAACACATAGGCTCTTAAACACAGTAACGCTTCTAATTTGTTCCTAGGTACGTGAGAATGTTGTACCTTGGAATAGTTTTTCACATTTGGAAGAAAATGTTACTTTTCTGGAGTAATTTTTATTTCAGGAAAAGACTGCAGACCACATAAAGTAATTATATCGTTTCAAAAGGGAATAAGAAAATACATTAAACTTCTATTACAGGAATGGTTAGAGCCGGAAGTCTGAAAAGTATTCCAACCACTGAAGAATGGGTTGCGTTAGTGTTCTATGTGTGGTCTTCTTTATAGATGAGCTCCACTTTCCTAAAATTATCCCAACCAGCCAAAGTGAACCTTTTGCTGTCCATACTACCGGTCTTACATGCTCGTTCCGTTTCATATAGCTTTGCATCCTTATGCCTTGATATTTAATCGACGTGATTGTGTCTAATGGCACACCACTAAAACTGTATCCGAATGTTATAGGATCCCGAGTGGCTCGAGGCACTACAGTCTGGAACCGCGGCCCCACGTTGGGCGCCAGTTTCGCGTCTTCCTGGATTAAGTCTATTGAATCTAGAACAGGCGGGAAATGTTCCATGTCGCTTTCTGGTACGTGTATTAATTTCTCTTTGATATGAATAGGTAAATGTGATGTTAGGAGTCTTATTATGTCTCTTGGTGAGATAGGCTCGTCCCAGTAACGCGTTTTGTTTATGTACTTCTCGAAATACCGTCTCAGATTCCCAAGACGGGGTGAGTACGGTTCGGGATTGTATACTTCTTTTCTTAGCCGCTCTTGTATACAAGGCGACCAATATTTCGACAAAAACGCCCTCTCGAATTGTTCGTACGTCATGCAGCTGTCTGCTACTTCCGTAGCCCACAATGCTGCATCACCCTGAATGTATGACATTACGTATTGAATTTTCTGTGCTTCGTTCCACACACTAGGCAAGATATTTTTGAAGCTTTTTATGAATACTACTGGGTGTACTGACTTCCGTTCAGTAGTAAACGTTTGAAATTGCCTATTTTTTATCAAACTTTCTTCAACTAATATTTTTGGACTGTACTGGTTTGTTCCTGGGACATTGGCTGTGTGCTCCGAACAGAAGCTACAGCTCTTCGCATTATCGCCTAAAGATTCACCATTGTTGCGTCGCGTATAAGTTTGTGTGTTGCCAAAAACATTGGCTGTTGGCGACATAGTTTCATGTTCAAGATGTTTGCTGCTCTGGGCTAAACCCTTTTCCAAGTCGGATATCCGTTTGTTAATATTCACTTGCCACTGCGGAATATCCTCACTGAGTATTTGTTTGATGGTCTGCACGTCGCTCGGCTTGCTGTTGCGCAAATTTTGCCTGGTAATCCAGCACGCGTTCTAATATCGCCTGAAGTGAATTCCCACCAGGCAGATTACCACTCTCTGGTTCCTGCTTTTCTGGAGGTGGTGTAATTTCTTTATCTACCTCTCCTTGAGCACTGGTGGGCGGTGGCGTCACTTCCTGTGCCCCTGCCCCCACATTTTCGCATGGTATATCCTCAAAGAGAGTACTTGTACTGCTTAATGCACCCGCTTCTACATTTCCTGCACTAACTAATGGCTGTTCCTCGGTATCCATATTGCTCGGACGTTGACTACGCAATTTAACCATATTCATAAATTACCTACTCGAACACAAGGCCTGACAGTTTTTTCACTTGCACACAAAATATGTTAATTTATCTACAATACAATGCACACTAAAAATTGCTATCTACAATCAGCTTTGTCCTGTCATAAACACTAACATCAAACTACACACACCACTAGCGATATGAGATCACTTCACTGGAGTTAAGCTTCTACAAACAGGACAACTACACTGTAGTCTTACCTTTTATTTATCTGATCTCGGGGTTCGGCTGCCCCCGGATTATGTAGTCGTTACAGTTTCTCAGTACTATCAGGATCGTTTCCTCAGACTCGCTTGCAGTGGTGCGTTTTTTCATGAAAAATTTTTGTACATTCATTAATACATGGCATTAATCATGATACACATACATACATTTATCACTAAATACATACATACATATATAACAATAGACACTGAAATGAAATTACATAAACACTTATTTTCGTGGCCACTGCAAATTCGAGCCCCGCGTTTTTGGGCGACAGTTTCGCGTCTGTTTCACTTTTCGTAAAAACTCTTTTCTATTATTTGCTTTATCATTGCTCGCGTAATGACGCATATACGAAAAGAGCCGCGAAATACCTTTTAGTAATGCTGTGCCATGAATTTCTTTATAATCATTAATTTTCAACAAAACAGAATATATTGGATTCTTATTGTTCCGTATCTGGCTTTCTATTAAAGGAACATTTTCCGTTACTGTAACTCACTATAAAAGTCAACATATCTTCCCTACTTTATCGTTATTGAAAATGAAAATTACTTTGTTATGAAATACTGATATTACAGTTCACGAAGATTGTTCAACATCAAAATTTTGCAGTGGATTTTTGTTAAGAGTAAAACACCAATAATTACCACGACCAGCACAAGAACATGAGACTATTGTCGGAGAAAAATACGTTTTTACTATAAGGTTTGCCAGACCAGAACTAAGCACAGCAAAATTCCTATTGTGTTACGAAGGTAAATTATCTTTTTTGTACTGTTAGCAAGTCTATTATCAGCAGCCCGCGTCAACCTGCAAAACACATCATAAAATCTGCTGCGCTGCTCTGCAAGTCCGGAAGCTGAAAAAGATGATTTTATTTCACTATTACCTTCCCGCTTCTTTGCGGTATGATCGATTTCTTTTAATGCAGTTTGAATGCGCCGCGGCAGCGGCTCGTTCGTTCGTAGCGCAGCTCTGCACCACGGATAATATTTAAATAACTGAAAATTTCTTAAAAGGATGGGATAATATTCCCAGCAAGCTACTAGAAATAATAATGCAAGGTTTCATTAAATAACTCTATTCAAAACATTCAAATAAGTTAACTAATACACACCTTCTACAATGATTACGTAATGGCGTACATCTGTTGACCATGACAAAAGAAGACTACATTAGCATTTACTGCAACGTCACAGGCTATCTTACTCGTACAACTCCAAGAAGAAGACAGAGAAATTACTGTTCGTTCTGTATTATTTATACTAGTGGTATTTTTTCATCTTTGTATGATATTTATCGTCTGTGCGGTTTCAGTACTTGCCGACACAGATATCATCTAAAATAAATAATAATAAAAAATACATAATTCCATACAATAACAAAACATGATACACAATATTTTCTCTTTACTACAAAATATGTCTTTTGCTAATAGACGTTACAGGATCCCGAGTGGCTCGAGGCACTACAGTCTGGAACCGCGTGACCACTACGGTCGCACGTTCGAATCCTGCCTCGGGCATGGATGTGTGTGATGTCCTTAGGTTAGTTAGGTTTAAGTAGTTCTAAGTTCTAGGGGACTGATGACCTCAGCAGTCCCATAGTGCTCAGAGCCATTTTTGTCTGATACTGCATTGCCTTACACTTTCCATATAGACAACACAAGTATAAATATAAACAGTGACATATTCAAGACATACAGACAAAACATAAAGGAAACATAGTAATTATAAAATGTGGAGATCTCTATTTATTAAACGGATGCGTGCACCTAGGAACTTGATTTGTACTCGAGTTAATGTAAAACACGAAGAAGACAGAGGAATATTTAAACATCTTATTTACTCTGCAATTAAAGAGAGCCATTCTTCTCTGATACTGCATTGCCTTGCACTTTCCACGCAGACAACACAAATATCAATACACACAATGACAGAATCAAACCATGCCAAGAAAACGTAAACAGAATATTATAAAATATAGCGAACTCTATTCAAAGGTTGCGTGTACCTAGGATCTTGATTTTGTATTCGAATATATGTTGGCTTCAGATGGCTCTAGGCACTATGGGACTTAACATCTGGTGTCATCAGTCCCCTAGACTTAGAACTACTTAAACCTAACTAACGTAAGGACATCACACACATCCATGCTCGAGGCAGGATTCGAACCTGCGACCGTAGCGGCCGCACGGTTCCAGACTGTAGCGCCTCTAGTATAGTTCAGTAGGCGCCTTTATTCTAAAGGGAGGAAAGAGGGAAGAAAGAAAAGAAGATTCGGGTTTAACGTCCTGTGGAGGACGGTACTATTAGAGACGGAGCACAATCTCGGATCGGGGAAAGATCGGGAATGTAATCGTCCGTGGCCCTGGCAGAGGAACCATCCAGGTTTTGAAAGAACTTACGAGAATGTAGCCGGGTGACGACATCGCCAACCACCAACAGGCTGCGTCCCCTTAAGTTGTTTGAATGTTTTGCATCCTGGGAGAAACTTAAGTACCATATTCCGGAATTTACCTCAAAACAACGCAAAAACTAAATCTCGGTGGTCAGCCGGGAATTTGAACAGCCGTCATCACGAGCGTGAACCCATTGTCGCACCACTGCGCCGCCGAGTTTGTGAAGCGAGGCTTCTGCGTAGATGGAACGTGATGACATCCGTGGAGCCTGAGACTCTTCGAGTAGTTTTTGCTTTCACACTCGTTGGCTTCGCCAACTCACATCCGGACTGTCACATTCCAACCTAATGTAGACCTCGGACTAAGCTACAGATCAGTCTGCCACCATAACCAGGTTTTTATGGTTCCGTACCTCAACCGGTGAAAACGAAACCCTTATACGATCATTCTGTCTATCTTTCTACCCGACTGTTAAAATCCATTTTTCGGCGGAACTGTAAGACATATAAAGTCGAAATTTATATACTAATGTTGACGGTCCCTTGGCGCTATAAAAAGCTCAAGCTTCCAAGTAAACACAGACGAAAGATACGGCTATTTATGTCACATATTTTAACCCTCACGAAGTCACTAATCAAAACGTATAGGGTTCTTCGAGTTAGGCTGGAATCATCAAATTTGCTAAGAAGCAAGCTCCATAGTACAACTAAAGGTTTAAAAAAATTCACAAATTGTTAATTTGTAATTATCTCATACGGAAAAATTTTTGTCATTTGTCTGTCTGTCCGTCCTTCTCTTAAGACCCATTTTCCTCAGGGACGTATAGACGTATCAAGTTGACATTACGTCGTATGCTAAGGTCTGTTGGTCTCTTGACGGTGTAGTAAATGTAAGAAGAGTCAGTGTAATCAAAAGACACGGCCATTTGTGTCACATATTTTTACTCACAAACACACTGATCAAAACCTGTAGGGCACCTCCCATTGATCTAGATCCATGCAATTTGGCAAGCAGCAAGGTTTCACAGTAAACGTAAATGGAAAGAATCCGACGATTGTTAATTTGTAATTATATCACACGGAAAAGAAATTGTCATTTGTTATTCGACTCTCTGTTCGCCCCTGGTAGCTGAGTGGTCAGCGCGACAAAATGTCAATCCTAAGGTCCCCGGTTCGATTCCCGGCTGGGTTGGGGATTTTCTCCCCTCAGGGACTGAGTGTTGTGTTGTTCTAATCATCATCATTTCATCCCCATCGACGCGCAAGTCGCCGAAGTGGCGTCAATTCGAAAGAACCCGGCGAACGGTCTACCCGACGGGAGGCCATAGTCGCACGACATCCGACTGTCTGTCTGTCCGTCAGTTACGAGACTTTTTTTCAGGAACGGGTATACATAACAACATGAAATTTATGTCATGTACTAAAGTCTATGGCTCCTTAGCGATGTAAGAAATTTAAGCCTCTAAGTCAGTTATATAAAAAGATACGGCTATTTATCTCACATATTTTGGTACTAACAAACTCACTCATCAAAATACATGTGATACTTTCCGTTGACCTAGGATCATGAAATTTGGCAAAAAGCAAGGTTTCAAAACACAAGAAAGGAAAAAATGCGATAACTGTTATTTTTTGTTATAACACATTAGCAAAATATTATCTTCCTCATTCTCGTTAGGCTTGGAATTCCCTGGACCAATACCTTGCCATTATCGATATCGATAACAATAAAAATCGTCGAGATTCTCCATTCCCAGGATGGGTGAACTGTCTGTTTACATAATTAAGTTTGTACGGAGCCCTCGGTGCGCGAGTCCTACTCTCATTTATCCGAATATTTATTTGCTTTCACAGTCACCAGCTTCGCCAACTCACAGCCCGACTGTCACATTCCAATCTAGCGTAGACCTCAGGCTAAGCTACAGATCAGTCTGTCACCACAAACATGTTTTTTGCTCTCGCATTCGCTGGCTTGGCCAACTCGTAACTAAAGTGGTACTTCTGCAGAGATGGAACGTGTTGACGTTTCCATGGAGTCCGAGGCACTTTGGGTAGTTTTGTTTTTGCTTTCACATTCGTCGGGTTTGCGAGCTCACATTCCAACCTAGCCTAGATCTCACCAAGGCTACAGATTAGTCTGTCACCACAACCACCTATGAAAAGTCGCTTTTCCCAGGAAGAGCGCCAGGTTCCGTAGAAAATTCTCCCCATATAAGTGCCACATCACACAATTGTTCTAGTTTCTCTGTCATATCACTAGGTTCCGTTGCTTTGGTGGACGCTGCACTCGAGAACAACTGTGAATGAAGTTTTTGTATATGCTTGTCTGGTACGCGTGTGCCAATGTGCTCTGCCTTTATTTATTCACTGCTAAACATACACAGAATAGTACAGTTCACTAAACCCGAACGAAATGGGTCGGCGTGTGAGAGCAAACTTGATGGTGGAAGAATACTACCGTAAAGTCCGCCAAGACCTCGCAAAGTCGTTATCGGCACAGCAATTAATAATCCGTATAGCAATCCATAATCAAATCCAGTGAACAGCCAGATCCCTGTAGCGCATCGCGAGGATGATGTCAACAGTCTTCACTCGGAGAACAATCTTACAGTGGAGCTTCTGGACGCTGTTTAAAAAGGCATTCTAGCCTCTAGGTCAATGCTTGTCAGACTGCGAACTGCGGGCCGCCCACGGTTGTGAGCTGCACGCGACAATTTTAAAACTACACGCTACACAGTAGCACCATAAATATATGTGAACGCTTTCGTATAAATTTACACTGTAAAGTAAACCATTGAACTCTGAATAAAAAAACACGACGCATTCTTTAAATAATTTTCCAAGGACTGCACCTCGCAGAAATAAACAACTGCGTAAGAGTATTTGAAAAATATCAATGGTAACTGCAATATCCCTGGCGCAATTATAGATCGGACAGTATAGAAATATACAACGACTGACTGCTGCAAAGTCAAAGTTAGTGTTCTTTTATTCGTCAGTCACTAATCACGACAAAGGCGGAATCCACCGCATTCACTTGTTCCCCAGATATAGCATTCCCTTGGAACGAGAAGCTTGGTGCTGACTCGGACGTTCTTAATAGTTTACGTGAAACAGTTTCTTTTCAAAATTATTAATAGAAGAATCTTTTCACTTGTCGTCCATCCCCCACCACTCAGCAACAGTGTGATATTAATTATCCTAGCTTTACATTTAGAAACAATATTTTAGTGGGGAATATAAAAATGTATGTTACTGGAGTGTTAGAACATGGTGTGCCAGCAACACATGTTACTCTATGTTCATCTCATTGAGCACTAATGTGGCCTCTATAATATCCCATTATAATAGAAAAGCATACAAATTTACAAATTGATACATCTGTTATCTAAAAAAATATGTAATGAAAAGCCGGTCCAGTTGTTTTTCTTTAGAACTTTATTAAGTTCAAGCAAACACTTCCGGTCTTTGTATTGGGGCATAATCTAGTGTATCTGAAACTGTCAAATGTTAACAAATGGCTCTGAGCACTATACGACTTAACTTCTGAGGTCATCAGTCGCCTATAACGTAGAACTAATTAAGCCTAACTAACCTAAGGACATCACACACATCCATGCCCGAGGCAAGATTCGAACCTGCGACCGTAGCGGTCGCTCGGCTCCAGACTGTAGCGCCTAGAACCGCACGGCCACTTCGGCCGGCAAATGTTAACAGATAATATGATGGGCATATAGATTTCGTTTATAAAAGGAGATGAGATACAGTTTTGATTTATGTTCACTACATGTGCAGAAATAATATTCAACTTTCATTATGCTGTAGAGAAGCAAGGCCAAACGATAAAAGCAGTAGAAGTGAAGATGATTCAACAAAATTTTCGCGCCCAATGAGATCACGAGAAAAATGGGCATGTCGAATCATAAAAACTGTACAGTTTGATACTTTAAAACTGTTAGCATGATTTAGCTTAAAAAGAATTATTCAACGTGTTTCAAAATTACGTTGGATTTTTTCCCGATAAAAAAACAACAAAAGACAAGTATTTTTTAAAAATATATATGCGGCCAATTACGTCATTAAAAATAGGCATGTGGTAATTATAGAAATGTACACTCCAAAAAACTGTTAACCTGCTTTGGTTTAAAAGAGTAATATATCCTGATATGTTTCAAAATTACAGCTGCATGTTTTTCTTTTCAAATAAAAGCTGAAAGTAATTGTTTGGAGTTAAAATGTAAAATAGTTCCACTGAACTAGGCGTCCAAGTGACGTAGTATCCAAGTCAGGCTAAAGGTACGACCTGTAACGAGCAAAATTTGAACCACCAGAAAACGTTGAGGGTTCTAGCATAACTTTCACGCATCGTCGCCTGCTTACAAAAGTACCTCTACAAACAACTAGCTAGAGGTGCAGATTTGCGGAAAAGCTTTCAGGAAAGTTGTCAACAACTGGGCGGCAGGTATCCAAGAAGTTAGTGCTCTTTAATATGCATTGTTCGTTAAGCTCGTTTATTTGGCATTTTTAAGGATTACAAGGTGGTTTTTCGATGCTGTGTATCTTGTGTAAGGTGAGCTGGGAACGTGGATGCTTAAGTTTTTTTCTTTTTAATTCCGTGTGTTGCTTATGTCGAATTTGGAAAGTTCTTCCGGTTTCCCCAATGTAGCTCGCATTATAGTTAGAGCAGCGATTCTGTATATGCCACTGCTTTGGTGCACGTCATGTGTAGTGTTAATGGGAGGCGTGTTACAAGGCGTGGGAGTGGCGATTTGTATATTATATTGTTTTAAAAGAGATTACTTAGTCTGCTGCCCTGTTGTTGACAGCTACATTTAAAGATTTTCCGCAAGTTCGGAGCTGTAGCTATTTGTTTGTAAATATACTTTGTAAGCACTCGACGATGCGCTCAGGCCGTGCTAGAGTCGTCAACAGTTCCTGGTGGTTCAAAATTTTCTCGCTGGAGGTCGTACCTTTACTCTCGATCTCCACACCTCGTTCATTGCAACTATTTTATATTTTTATTGATTCCAAATAATTACTTTCATCTTTTATTTGAAAAACATGCAACTGTAATTCTGAAACACATCAGAGTACATCTCTTTTAAGTTAAAGCATGTCAACAGTTTTTCGGGTTGTACGTTTTTTATTACGATATGTCCACTTACTTCATAATGTCGCTGAGCACAAAACTCTTTTAAATCTATTTGACTTTATCTGTTTTATGGTTTACTGTTAGCGTTTTATCTGAAAAAGATGCAATTTAATTTTGAAACTTGTAACTCTTTTTAAGCTAAATCATGTTAACAGTTTTAAAGTATCGGATTGTGCAGTTTTTATAATTATGACACTCCCATTTGTCTCATGATGAATTCAGGACAAAACTGTGCCCAGCAATTCCTAGTCCCGCCAATAGGTTTAATAGAAATGCTATTTAAAGAACGACGCTCTGGCAACGCTTAACTGCGTGCAGCACGGCCAAGAACAGGTAGCACGAAGTCTGCACTGAGCCGGACATTTTCTGTAAGTTCAATGGAGTGGATATTCAGACTCGCCGATGTCCGGGTCGCACTAAAGCTTTTTTCTGTTAAAGCTTAAAATTGTATACAATTTATAAATCCACAATGCGGTATCTTGTGTATTTCTTTCTGTTACTGTTACCTTTATTTAAAATTTAAGGCGTAACTTTAACTTCTTACAGACGTAAGCGACCGCTTTGTACCGCCCATGACACAAATAAAGACAGTATAAAATAGAAGTGCATACGATAACATTGTCTGTATCCAATGAAGTACAAAAAGCACAATAGGTACGCTACACTAGATTGCACATTATGCTACGCATAATAATTCCGTTCTGTACATTTAATGTCCAGGTTTATCTACACAGAGCCGGTACGTACACGTATGAATAACGTTCACCTCAAAGAAAATGTACAAAGCGACCACCCCGCATTACCAAACACTTCGCCACTCGCTGGATCATACTTTGCTAGACCCTACGCAACACACCTTCACCCACAATCTCCGAAATGGCATGCACGCGAGCTATTAGGTCATGTCGATCCTTGGATGGAGTACTACAAACGTGTTCCTTTAAGTGTCCCCACAAATAAAAATCTTGGGTTAAGGTCTGAGGAACTTGGGAGGTAGAATATTGGACCTCCAAGACCAATCCATTTCCCTGGAAACGCTTCATTTAAAGAGTTACATACATTCATTCCAAAGTGAGGAGGCGCATCATCGCGCTGAAACCATAGCTGTCGCCGAACACCAATTGGAACGTTTTCTAACGCGTCAGGCAAAGTTCTGCAAAGAAACGTACGATACAGGGGCGCACTCAGCTTGTCCGGCAATAGGTTAGGACACAAAAGCACTTCTCCCACAATTCCAGCCCACAGGTTTGTGCCAAAGTGTGGCGGGAAATAAAATGGGTGATATACGAATGAATAATGGCTGTTGTGGAGGCTCAAAATACCTTCACGAGCGAAACTAGATTCGTCATCCATATCATGTTATTTATAAAATGTTACTTCCATTTAGTGCAAAAGGCATTCACAAAACTGTACTCGTCGAATGCGATCTTCTGGCCGCCGGTGTTGAGTTGATGTGTAGGGATATGAATGCAGTTCATCATTGTGCAACACCTCAGTAACCATCGTCAAGATATGTGGAACTGACTTGCAATGTCACGGGTACTTTGTCGAGTTGACTGGTGAACGGTTTCAGAAATCGCGTACTCTGTTTATGGAGACGTCCACGGGGGACCTCTGTCCATTACTTGTGGACGAAGATTGCCGGTCTCCCGAGGACGTTGTTCCAGGCGACGAAAAGCTTTCTCATCGGGATGGCACGTTTGAGGGTACCGTGCAACATACGCACGAACAACAGCAGCGTGATTATCAGATGCACCCAGCACAAGAAGCGTATCGACGTATTCATCGTTTATGTACTCTATCGGGAAGCCGACCTGACAGGGCCAGCTATGGATGTGCACTGCGCGGTTATCAAACGCAAGCATGCAGTTAAATGGATCCCACTGTCATATGATAGGCTCTTGTCATATGCCGAAATAGTGTCCTACTTATAAACGACGAGAAGCAGCGAACGGAAAAAAGGAACCTGATGAAGATTCTGACCATAGCTTCATCGTGGATAGGGATTTGATGTCTCGGCACTCTACTTGGTGAGCTGTAACAGCTTGTAAGCTAACGCGTGGTGATACACACTCTTATGTACATTCCGATGTGCTCCACTATGTGACCGTTATCGGCTCCACCTTTTCAGACATTTGTTTTCAAAATGCTCCACATTTGGTTTTTCTAGATAAGCTTTTGTCTTGATCTGGATGAGAAATTGCAAGGCAATCTCCAAGTGTGGCAGTTTTTCCTCTCTCCGTATTATTTCTGGACTTGTACTGTACATATTGTGTGTTTGCGTAAGTGCGCGCAAAAATTTAACAGAACCACACCCTGCCTATCTAACCCATGTTAATTTAGGCAAGTATTTGACGCATTTCTGAAAAAAACTATTTGAGGCAGGACCTTAATATTTTTACTGTATGTTACATGAGACTAATGGAGTCAACTGTACTAAAATCTACTTTATCCATTTTATAGTTTTTAAGAAACACTTTTTTAAATTTATTAACAAAAAATATTAAGTTTTTTCTGGAGAAAATAGTTTTTTTGTGACCTTCCTAATGGGAGAATATTAATGAAATTAGTACCAGAGGTGGCTTTTTATGTTATGCAGTCTCTGAAAGTTTCATTCATTTATCTATGATAGTTTCTGATATAATGGGGCATATGTACTGAAAATTTTAGTTTGCAAGTAATTGACTTTAAAGAAAAAAAGTTTGATATTTGATACTTACAGTTAATTAAGACTGTCTTGCTGCATATGGTGGCCCTTCCATGGCCCATAGCAGGTCTTCCGGCTTCTTTTTCACTTTCCTGGACGTCTGTCTTGCTTTTGTGGCCATATTAGATGTAGACCTGTCTGCATAGGCTATCCTCACTTTATCGCAATGTTGCAGCCCAGTTATCACATTTTCACCAGGATTAATTCCCAGCTTTTTCAGTACCCAACACTTTCCAATATTACCACAATTGAATGTAATAACAGTATCATGAACTTCTAGTTTCATTATATGCATGCCTACAAATACAGGTTCCAAATTATGCTGTTGAAACATTCATTTGGGTTCTGCGTCTACCCATGCAGACATTTCCTTAGAAGGTCAGGATGAGCCAAGTCTCTGAAAATAGGTTTAATTGCTGTATTAACAGCAGCAGGAAGAGAATGCTGGTGAGAATAAGATTCTCCAGTTGCCTGAGCCCTATTGTATTTGCACCACGAATTTTCTCCTGATGGACACAATCCATGACATGGCTTATCATCAATAGAGGACTTATGGAAGAATATGGCCCAAACATCTCTCTTCAGTGCCTCCAGATTTTCTTCATTTCTCCTAATTGCCTGCCCATAGTATACCTGCAAGTTTTCTGTTTCAGTTTTAGCTAACCGACCCTGTCTGGTCAACAATTTTCCATCATATTACTGAAACCGTGTTGTTTACAAACAGCAGAAACAAAACAATGCCGACCGTTGCATTCCAAGGATAGTCAACACACTCGGGAGTAAAAAAAATCTCTAACGTGCAATGTAGGGGCTACAAAGATCTAAAATATATGCAGAAAAGTGGGTGACAGAAATATGGGCGTGGCACATAAACACACGTGGTAGGAAAATGCTCTTTAAATGCTTGAAAAAAATTTTTTTCAGCAAATCCTTTTCAGAGTTCTTAAATAAAACCTTAATCTACCGAAATATGATGAAAACCGAAAATCTGTTGCTTTCGATGTGAACCACGGTGTGGTCCCCTGTAGAGGATGTTCCACTGAACAATTTGAGGTAGGGAACCTAGGTTCGGGGAAACAAGCTTAAGAAGATATGGAAGTAAACTTGTCTACCGCTTAGTCTAACTGTTTTCCAGCTTATTTACAGCTAATATGCGTACAAGTTTACACTTACTGTGCTGTTTATGTGCCTGCGCATTCCTTATTTCCTGCAAGGAAACAAAGAGGACGAACCATATCTTTTACCTGGCCGTGCGAATGACCACCTGTTCGTGCAAAGTGTTCTACCTGACTTGTTGGAGAACGTACCCTTGGCTGTTCGTGAGAGTAAGTGGATACACCATGATGGTGCACCACCACACTTCAGTGCGGATGTCCGCAACCATCACAGTGCTGTATATCCTGGTCGCTGGATTGGAAGGGGAGGTCCTATTCCATGACCTGCGAGGTCACCTGACCTGAATCCCCTTCATTAAATACTATAGGGATATCTAGAGTAACTTGTGTACGAGATTACAGTTAATACGGAATTAGTTACCAGAACTGTAGCTGCCTGTGATGTGATTCTAAGCGCACCAGGGACATTTGTCGGGTTGTGTCAGAATCTTGTTCGCCGATATCATGCTTGCATCGATGTTGATGGCTATCAGTTTCAGGGCATCTTGTAAGGTACGGTACAAATTGTACGTTCATTGTGTCAATGACGGTGTTTGCGGTTAACTGTAACTACCGCAAATAAAAAAGTAGACAGTAATGTGATTTTATGCCTATTATCTCCCTAAGCTAGCTTCTCCGATCCCAGGTTCCCTTCGTCAAATCGTTCATTGGAGCATCATCTATGTCCTGTTAAATTTTTGTACGCTCTTGCGGAAACATCCTGTGTATAAACAATTTCTAAAATCCCTTATTATAAAAGATAAAAATATCTACATTGAAGAGACAAAGAAACTGATACACCTGCCTAATATCATGTAGAGCCCCCACGACGTGGCATGAACTCGACCAATGTCTGAAATAGTGCTAGATGGAATAGACACCATGAATACTGCAGGACTGTCCATAAATCTGTAAGAGTACGAGGGGGGGGGGGGGGGGCGGTGGAGGTCTCTTCTGAACAGCACATTACAAGGCATTCCAGATATGCTCAATACTGTTTATGTCTGAAGAGTATGGTGCCCAGCGGAAGTGTTCAAATTCAGAGGAGTGATCTTGGAGCCACTCTTTGGAATTCTGGGATTTTCTCTGCCTCGTGATGACTGGGTGTTGTGTGCTGTCCTTAGGTTAGTTAGGTTTAAGTAGTTCTACGTTCTAGGGGACTGATGACCATAGATGTTAAGTACCATAGTGCTCAGAGCCAGTTTTTTGGAATTCTGGGTGTGTGAGGTGTAACATCGTCCTTCTGGAATTGCCCTCGTCCCTCGGAATGCACAATGGGCATGAATGTATGCAGGTGATCAGACAGGATGCTCACGTACGTGTCACCTGTCAGAGTCGTATCTAGGCATATCAGGGTCCCATATCACTCCAACTGCACACGCCCCACACCGTAACAGATCCTTTATCAACTTGAACAGTCTCCTGCTGACATGCAGGGTCCATGGATTCATGATGTTGTCTCCATACCAGTACAGTCCATTCGCTCGGTAAAATCTGAAACGAGACTCGTCTGACCAGGCAACATGTTTCCAGTCATCAACAGTCCAATGTCGGTGTTGACGGGCCCAGGCGAGATATAAAGCTTTATGTCGTGCAGTCATCAAGGGTACACGAGTGGACCTTCGGCTCCGATAGCCCATATCGATGATGTCCTGTTGAATGGTTCGCACCCTAACATTTGTTGATGGCCTAGCATTCAAATCTGCAGCAATTTGCGAAAGGGTTGCGCTTCTGCCACGTTGAAAGATTCTCTTCAGTCGTCGTTGGTCGCGTTCTTGCTGAATCTTTTTGCGGCCACAGCGATGTCGGAGATTTGATGTTTTACCCGACTCCTGATATTCACGGTACACTCGTGAAATGGTCATATGAGAAAATCCCCATTTCATCCCTACCTCGGAGATGCTGTGTCCTATTGCTCGTGCGCCGACTTTAACACCACGTTCAAATTCACTTAAATCTTGATAAGCCTCCATTGTAGCAGCAGTAAGCGATATTACGCCTCCACCGGACATTTGTCGTCTTATATGGTCGTCTTATATGGTCGTCTACGACCGCAGCGCTGTATTCTGACATATCTCTGCATCTGAATACGCATGTCTACACCAATTTGTTTGGTGCTTCAGTGTATAAAGACCGAAACCATTCGTGTGAACTTAATAAAGTTCATAAAAAAGCAGATGGAGCGGCTTTTCACTAACGGAGCAACAATTACGAAATCGGAATCATCCAGACATGTAGTAACTAATAAAAATTATTATTTCACTAAACTCATCATTCATCTGTGTCATAGCTTGTACGTACACTACTGGCCATTAAAATTGCTGCACCAAGAAGAAATGCAGATGATAAACGGGTGTTCATTGGACAAGTATGTTATACTAGAACTGACATGTGATTACATTTTCACGCAATTTGGGTGCACAGATCCTGAGAAATCAGTACCCAGAACGACCACCTCTGGCCGTAATAACCGCGTTGATACGCCTGGCCGTTGAGTCAAACAGAGCTTGGATGGCGTGTACAGGTACAGCTGCCCATGCAGCTTCAACACGATACCACAGTTCATCAAGAGTAGTGACTAGCGTATTGTGACAATCCAGTTGTTCGGCCACCATTGACCAGACCTTTTCAATTGGTAAGAGATCTGGAGAATGTGCTCGCCAGGGCAGCAGTCGAACATTTTCTGTATCCAGAAAGGCCCGTACAGGACCTGGAACATGCGGTCGTGCATTATCCTGCTGAAATGTAGGGTTTCGTAGGGATCGAATGAAGGGTAGAGTCACGGGTCGTAACACATCTGAAATGTAACGTCCACAGTTCAAAGTGCCGTCAATGCGAACAAGAGGTGAACGAGTCGTGTAACCAATGGCACCCCATACCATGACGCTGGGTGATACGCCAGTATGGCGATGACGAATACACGCTTCCACTGTGCGTTCACCGTGATGTCGCCAAACACGGATGTGACCATCATGATGCTGTAAACAGAACCTGGATTCATCCGAGAAAATGACGTTTTGCCATTCGTGCACCCAGGTCCGTCATCGAGTACACCATCACTGGCGCTCCTGTCTGTGATGCAGCGTCAAGGGTAACCGCAGCCATGGTCTCCGAGCTGATGGTCCATGCTGCTGAAAACGTCGTCGAACTGTTCGTGCAAATGGTTGTTGTCTTGCAAACGACCCCACCTGTTGACTCAGGGATCGAGACGCGGCTGCACGATCCGTTACAGCCATGCGGATAAGATGCCTTTCATCTCGACTGTTAGTAATACGAGGCCGTTGGGATCCAGCACGTCGTTCCGTATTATCCTCCTGCACCCACCGATTCCATATTCTGCTAACAGTCATTGGATCTCGACCAACTCGAGCAGCAATGTCGCGATAGGTTAAACCGCAATCGCGATAGGCTGCAATCCGACTTTTATGAAAGTCGGAGACGTGATGGTACGCATTTCTCCTCCTTACACGAGGCATCACAACAACGTTTCACCAGGCAACGCCGGTCAACTGCTGTTTGTGTATGTGAAATCGGTTGGAAACTTTCCTCATGTCAGCACGTTGTAGGTGTCGCCACCGGCGCCAAACTTGTGTGAATGCTCTGAAAAGCTTATCATTTGCATATCACAGCATCGTCTTCCTGTCGGTTAAATTTCGCGTCTGTAGCACGTCATCTTCGTGGTGTAGCAATTTTAATCGCCAGTAGTGTAGGTCTATGTAGCTTCTGTGAACAGGCACACAGGTCGAGGAAATGCAGCAGAGCGTCACAGAAACAAGGTCGCTGGAGAGAAAGGGACTGTAGCTGCTCCGTGTTGTGGGCGCCGACCCTGCCGCTCACCGCTGCGTGCGGTGGCGGTCGCCAGGGAGCGGAGATGGGCGGCGCCCCGCTACCTGCCAAGTGTGCTCCCGCCCGGTGTGCGGGGGCGGCGGCCTGAGTCAGTGCCGTGGGCAGCGACGGCAGTCTGCAGGGGCGACGGCAGCGGGCGACACACTTCCACGTGCAGCAGGCGCCCACGCGGCGCTTGGCGCTCTTACACAGGGAAAGCGGCCCTGGCCGTGATCACCAGCACTTACCTCCGCATTCTTTACGTACCATAAAGTGAGGGAAAGCATTTTGCCTTTTAGGCCGCGTCTTTGTTGTTATTTCGGTCTTCAGTCTGGATACTGGTTTGAAGCAGCTTTCCCCGCTAGTCTACATCTACATCTACATCTACATTTATACTCCTTAAGCCACCCAACGGTGCGTGGCGGAGGGCCCTTTACGTGCCACTGTCATTACTTCCCTTTCCTGTTCCAGTCGCGTATGGTTCGCGGGAGGAACGACTGCCGGAAAGCCTCCGTGCGCGCTCGAATCTCTCCAATGTTACATTCGTGATCTCCTCGGGAGGTATAAGTAGGGGGAAGCGATATATTAGATACCTCATCCAGAAACGCACCCACTCGAAACCTGGACAGCAAGCTACACCGCGATGCAGAGCGTCTCTCTTGCAGAGTCTGCCACTTGAGTTTGCTAAACATCTCCGTAACGCTATCACGCTTACCAAATAACCCTGTGACGAAACGCGCCGCTCTTCTTTGGATCTTCTCTTATCTCCTCTGTCAATCCGACGACCTGGTACAGATCCCACACTGATGAGCAATACTCAAGTGTAGGTCGAACAAGTGTTTTGTAAGCCACCTCCTTTGTTGATGGACTACATTTTCTAAGGACTCTCCCAATGAATCTCAACCTGGCACCCTCATTACCAACAATTAATTTTATATGATCATTCCACTTCAAATCGTTCCGTACGCATACTCCCAGATATTTTACAGAAGTAACTGCTACCAGTGTTTGTTCTGCTATCATATAATCATACAATAAAGGATCCTTCTTTCTATGCATTCGCAATACATTAAATTTGTCTATGTTAAGGATCAGTTGCCACTCCCTGCACCAAGTGCCCATCCGCTGCAGATCATCCTGCATTTCGCTGCAATTTTCTAATGCTGGAACTTCTCTGTAAACTACAGCATAATCCGCGAAAAGCCGCATGGAACTTCCGACACTATCTACTAGGTCATTTATATATACTGTGAAAAGCAATGGTCCCATAACACTCCCCTGTGGCATGGCAGAGGTTTCTTTAAAATCTGTAAACGTCTCTCCATTGAGAACAACATGCTATGTTCTGTTTGCTAAAGACTCTTCAGTCCAGCTACGCAGCTGGTCTGATATTCCGTAGCCTTCCGGAAGTCAAGGAAAATGGCATCTACCTGGGAGCCTGTATATAATATCTTCTGGGTCTCATGAACAAATAAAGCGAGTTGGGTCTCACACGATCGCTGTTTCCGGAATCCATGTTGATTCCTACAGAGTAGATTCTGGGTTTCCAGAAATGACATGATACGCGAGCAAAAAACATGTTCTAAAATTCTACAACAGATCGATGTCAGAAATATAGGCCTATAGTTTTGCGCATCTGCTCGACGACCCTTCTTGAAAACTGGAACAACCTGTGCTCTTTTCAAATCATTTGGAACCTTCCGTTCCTCTAGAGACTTGCGGTACACGGCTGTTAGAACGGGGGCAAGTTCTTTCTCGTACTCTGTGTAGAATCGAATTGGTATCCCGTCAGGTCCAGTGGACTTCCTCTGTTGAGTCTATCCTGTGCAACCCTCTTCAGCTTTGAACCTACATCCACTTGAACCTGCTTGCTGTATTCGTGCCTAGATCTCCCTCTACAAATGAGATGTTGAGAGAAGTAAATGAGTTTTGCTATTCGGGCAGCAAATAACTGATGTTCGTCGAATCAGGGAGGATATGAAATACAGGCTGGCAACAGCAAGAAAAGCATTTCTGGAAAACATGAATTTGTTAACATCTAATATAAATTTAAGTGTTAGAAAGCCCTCTGTCAAGGTTCTTCATTAGAGTGTAGCCTTGTACGGATATGAGAAATGGCCGATATGCATTTCAGACAAGAAGAGAATATAAGCTATTGAAATGTGCCGCTATGGGAGATTGCTGAAGATTGTATGGGTAAGCTGAATAACTAATGAGGAAGTATTGCATCGAATTGGACAAAAAAGAAACTAATGGAACAGCTTGACTAAAAGGAGGGATTGGTTGATAGGAAACACCTCGAAGGATCAAAAGACAATTCAGTTTGATAGTGAAGGAGAGTGGGTTTGTGTGTGTGTGTGTGTGTGTGTGTGTGTGTGTGTGTGTGTGTGTGTGTGTTTGGGGTGAGGGGGGGGGGGTGGAGGCGGGGGGGTTAAAATTATAGCTGGATACCTAAGCATGAACACAGGAAGCAGGTTGCAGCAATCATTCAGAGATGAAGAGGCTTTCACAGAATACACTAGCGTGCAGAACTGATCAAATCATTCTTTAGACTGTAGGCCACAACAATAAAACCGTTTGTAATCGCTGCAGTCATTTCGTATTGCCCTGTATCTTTTAGCATCGAATACGACACTTTTCATATCATACCACATTATTTAGCTATACTCTCATGATATCAAAAACAGAATGGTTGCTAAACGATGACGTACGCCCTAAACTCAACTCTATCCATCCATCAGTACGTGTGGTATGTGTAAACAGTTGTGAAAAGACCGACTCATTGTTTAGAACCTCAACGCTGGCGCCAGTTCAGAGGTTTGTTGAAGGAGACGAAAGCCGCCAAGCTTGAGTCACAGCTCCCCAGCCTTTCTAGACGGCTGACGTAGCTGAATTCCTCTACTGGTCTCGCATTAACTGGATTAGGCAGGGAGCAATCGCATTTAGCAACCCAGAGTGGTCTGGCAGTAATACTACTTTCTGTGCGCTTTCATCAACATTAACCATGATACGTTGATCATGGGTGACGATTGTGTACATCTACATCTATATGATTACCCTGCAATTCACAATTAAGTGTCTGGCAGAGGGTTCACCGAACCACCTTCAACTGGTTCAATTGGCTCTGAGCACTATCAGACTTAACTTCTCAGGTCATCAGCCCTCTAGAACTTATAACTACTTAAACCTAACTAACCCAAGGACATCACACACATCCATACCCGAGGCAGGATTCGAACCTACGACCGTAGCGATCACACGGTTCCAGACTGTAGCGCCTAGAACCGCTCGGCCACTCCGGCCGGCGAACCACCTTCAAGCAATATCTCTACCGTTCCACTCCTGAGCTGCGCGCGGAAAAAACGCTCTGATTTATTTTATTATGATGATCATTTCTCCCTGTGTGGGCGGGCCTCAACACAATGTTTTCGCAATCGGATGATGAAAATGGTGATTGAAATTTCATGAGAACATGGTGCCGCAATGGAAAACGTCTTTGTTTCAATGATTTCCACCCCAATCCACTTATTATTTCCGTGGCACTCTCTCCCGTATTTCGTGATATTACAAACTGAGTTGTCCGGCATTGAACTTTTTCGAACTCCTCTGTCAATTCCATCTGATGCGAAATCCACTCTTAAGAGCAATACTCCAGAAGAGGGAGGACTAGTGTGGTGCAAGCAGTCTCTTTAGTAGACCTGGTGCACCTTCTAACTGTTCTGCAAATAAATCGGATTTTTTGCCTTGCTTTCCTCCACAACATAATCTTTGAGCTCCTTCCAGTTAAGTTACTTGAGTTGTAGTCCTTAAGCATTTAGTTGAATTTACAGCTTTAGGTTTTTGTGATTTATTGTGTAACTAAAATTTGACGGATTCCTTTTACTACTTGTGTCGCTGACTTCACATTTTTCATCATTTAGAGTCAGTTGCCACTTTTTGCATCACACAGATATCTTGTCTAAATCATTTTGCAATTGGTTTCAATCGTGTGATGGCTTTATAAGACGATAAATGACAGCATCAGCTGCAAACGATCTAAGAGGGCTGTTCAGGCTGTCTACTAAATCGTTTATGTAGATCAACAACAGCAGAGGTCCTATAACGATTCCTTGGGGTAAGCCAGATATTTCTTCTGTTTTACTCGATGACTTTCCGTCAGTAACGACGGACTGTGGCCTTTCTAACAGGAAATCACGAATCCCTTGGCATAACTGAGGCGATACTCCACAGGCATGCAATTTGATTAAAAGTCGCTTGTGAGGAACCGTGTCAAAAGCCTTCCGGACTCATTACTTCGTAAGAATTAAGCGATAGTTGTGTTTCACAAGAACGATACTTTCTGAATGCGTGCTATTTGTCAATCGTTTCCATCGAGATATTTCGTAATGTTCGAACACAGCATATATTCCAACACCTTACTGCAAATCGGCGTTAGTAATAAGGGTCTGATTGCTCATATTTTCTTTCTTGTGTATTGGTGTGACTTGTACAACTTCCCAGTCTTATTGCTTTATTTATTTAATGGCTAGTTCAGCAAGACCAAATTGAGGAGCAACTCTCCAAGGTCATGGAACGAGTCAGTACATGAAATTACAACATAAAAATAATAACAGATAAAATAAAACGTTTATGATCCCAAAAAAAGTCAAGCCATAAATTTAAGTAAACACAATCAATAATAAAATATAGGAATCTGCTTGATTTTTCAAGAAACACTTCAACAGAATAGAAGGAGTGACCCACGAGGAAACTCTTCTGCTTCGATGTGAAAGCGCGTGGATTACTGCTAAGATTTTTGATTTCTTGTGTAGTTTATTGAAAATGGATGTAGCAGTATATTGCACACCTTTCTGCACAAGAGTTAAGGAAGTGTGATCCAAATGCAGATTGGATTTCCGGCTAGTATTAACTGAGTGAAAGCTGCTAATTCTTGGGAATAAGCTAATACTGTTAACAAAAAACGACGGTAAAGAATATGTATATTGAGAGGCCATTGTCAGAATACCCAGACTAGTGAACAGGGGTCGACAAAAGGTTCGTGAACTTACACCACTTACTGCCTGAGCTGCCCATTTCTAAGCCAAAGATGTTGTTGTTGTTGTTGTTGTTGTGGTCTTCAGTCCTGAGACTGAATTGATGCAGCTCGCCATGCTACTCTATCCTGTGCAAGCTTCTTCATCTCTCGGTTCCTACTGCAACCTACATCCTTCTGAATTTGCTTAGTGTATTCATCTCTTGGTCTCCCTCTACGATTTTTACTCTCCATGCCGCCCTCCAATACTTAATTGGTGATCCCTTGATGCCTCAGAACATGTTCTACCAACCTATTCAATACCTCCTCATTAGTTATGTGATCTACCCATCTAATCTCCAGCATTATTCTGTAGCACCACATTTCGAAAGCTTCTATTCTCTTCTTGTCCAAACTATTTATCGTCTACGTTTCACTTTCATACATGACTACACTCCATACAAATACTTTCAGAAACGACTTCCTGACACTTAAACCTATACTCGATGTTAACAAATTTCTCTTCTTCAGGAGCGCTTTCCTTGCCATTGCCAGTCTACATTGTATATCCTTTCTACTTCGACCATCATCGGCTATTTTGCTCCCCAAACAGCAAAACTTCTTTACTATTTTAAGTGTCTCATTTCCTAATCTAATTCCCTCAGCATCATCCGACTTAATTAGACTACATTCCATTATCCTCGTTTTGCTTTTGTTGATGTTCATCTTATATCCTCCTTTCAAGACACTGTCCATTCCGTTCAACTGCTCTTCCAAGTCCTTTGCTGTCTCTGACAGAATTACAACGTCACTGGCGAACCTCAACGTTTTTATTTCTTCTCCATTGATTTTAATACCTACTCCGAATTTTTCATTTGTTTCCTTTACTGCTATCTCAATATACAGATTGAATAACATCGGGGAGAGGCTACAACCCTGTCTCACTCCCTTCCCAACCACTGCTTCACTTTCATGCCCCTCGACTCTTATAACTGCCATCTGGTTTCTGTACAAATTGTAAATAGCCTTTCGGTCCCTGTGTTATACCCCTGCCACCTTCAGAATTTGTAATAGAGTGTTCCAGTCAACATTGTCAAAAGCTTTCTCTAAGTCTACAAATGTTAGAAGAGTAGGTTTGCCTTTCCTTAATCTTTCTTCTAAGATAAGTCATAGGGTCAGTATTGCCTCACGTGTTATAACATTTCTACGGAATCCAAACTGATCATCCCCAAGGTCGGCTTCTACCAGTTTTTCCATTCGTCTGTAAAGAATTCATGTTAGTATTTTGCAGCCGTGGCTTCTTAGACTGATAGTTCGGTAATTTTCACATCTGTCAACACCTGCTTTCTTTGGGATTGGAATTATTATATTCTTCTTGAAGTCTGAGGGTATTTCGCCTGTCTCATACATCTTGCTCACCAGATGTTGTTGTCGTTGTTGTTGTTGTGGTCTTCAGGACTGGCTCTCCCAAGGCTGTCAGTAGTGCTAATTGAATGTTGGCTACTCCCGGGGCCTTGTTTCGACTCAGGTCTTTCAGTGCTCTGTCAAACTCTTCACGTAGTATCGTATCTCCCATTTCGTCTTCATCTACATCCTCTTCCATTTCCATAATATTGTCCTCAAGTACATCACCCTTGTATAGAACCTCTATATACTCCTTCCACCTTTCTGCTTTCCCTTCTTTGCTTAGAACTGGGTTTCCATCTGAGCTCTTGATATTCATACAAGTGATTCTCTTTTCTCCAAAGGTCTCCTTAATTTTCCTGTAGGCATTATCTATCTTACCTCTCGTGAGACAAGCCTCTACATCCTTACATTTGTCCTCTAGCCATCCCTGCTTTGCCATTTTGCACTTCCTGTCGATCTCATTTTTCATTTTTGAGATGTTTGTATTCCATTTTGCTTGATTCATTTACTGCATTTTTATATTTTCTCCTTTCATCAATTAAATTCAATATTTCTTCAGTTACCCAAGGATTTCTACTAGCCCTCGTCTTTTTACCTACTTGGTCCTCTGCTGCCTTCATTACTTCATCCCTCAAAGCTACCCATTCTTCTTGTACTGTATTTCTTTCCCACATTCTTGTCAATCGTTCCCTAATGCTCTGCCAAAGATATCCTTTGAGAATGGGAAGAGTTAACCCAAAATATACCATACGACATAAGTGAATGAAAATAAGCAAAGTGGACTATTTTTCGTGTCGCACGATCACTTACTTCAGATACCCCTTGAGTAGTAAAAATGGCAGCATTAACTCGTTGAACAAGATCCTGAACGTGTGGTTTCCACGACAGTTTACTATCAATCTGAACACCTAGAAATTTGAAAAGTTCAGTTTCACTAATCACATGTCCATTCTGTGAAATTAAAATGTCGGGGTTTGTTGTATTGTGTGTTAGAAACTGTAAAAACTGAGTCTTACTGTGATTTAGAGTCAGTTTATTTTCTAGAAGCCATGAACTGCTCTATTTGAAACCGAGCTAATGTTGCACACAACAAGCTTTACTACCGAGCTAGTGTCATCAGCAGACAGAAATATTTTAGACTTACCTGTAATACTAGAGGGCATATCATTTACATAAATAAGAAACAGGAGTGGCCCCAACACTGATCCTTGGGCACCCCCTATTTGACCGTGTCCCACTCAGACCCCACATCGCATCTATTCTCAACGCTGTCAATAATGACCTCTTGCTGTCTATTGTTAAAGTCAGATGTGAACCAATTGTGAGCTACTCCCCATATTCCACAATTGTCCAACATCTGGAGTAATATTTTGTGATCGACACAAACGCCTTAGTTAAATCAAAAAAATATGCCTAGCGTTGAAACCTTTTGTTAAATCCATTCAATACCTCAGAGAGAAAAGACAATATACCACTTTCAGTTGTTAAACGACTTCTAAAACCTAACAGTACATTTGATACCAAATTGTGTGATATAAATTATCAATTATCCTTAGTAGTAAAGCAGCTTTACTACTGAGTGATTTAATCGTTCAGCAAACTGACCATTCTTAAAGGAAAAATAACAAATATGGCTAAGTACAGGGCTAACATGTGCAGCGCAGTACTTTAATATCCTGCTCGGCACTCCATCATATCCATGAGAGTCCTTAGTCTTCAGTGATTTAATTATTGACTCAATCTCTCATTGTCTGTATCACTGAGGAGTATTTCAGACATCAGTCTCGGAAAGGCATTTTCCAAGAGAGTTATATGATTCCCTTTAGAAACTAAGTTTTTATTTAATTTACCAACAATGTTCAGAAAATGATTGTTAGATGCATCGTCAACCTTGTGCTGCTGACCAGACACCTCCTTCACAACTGACCAAATGGTTTTAATTTTATACTGTGTATTAGCTATTCTATTTGCTTACCACATACTCTTTGCCTTCCTAATAACATTGTTCAGCACCTTACAAAACTGTTTGTAATGGGTTACTAAAGCTTGATTGCGACTACTTCTGCCATTTTGATATAATTCGCACTTTATTCTACATGAAATCCTTATCCCACTAGTCAGTCACCGAGGCTGCCTTTTATTGATAGTACTCCGTTTAGAACGTTCTAATGGAAAGCAACTCCCAAAGAGCATGAGAAATGTGTCGAGGAAAGCATTATGTTTGTCATCTATGTTATCGGCACTACTAACAACCTGCCACTCTTGTTCCTTAACGAGGATTAAAGAAACTCTTTATTGACTGTGCGGCTGGTCCCGGCGGAGGTTCGAGTCCTCCCTCGGGCATGGGTATGTGTGTTTGTCCTTAGGATAATTTAGGTTAAGTAGTGTGTAAGCTTAGGTCCCATAAGATTTCACACACATGTGAACATTTTTTGAGCAAACTCTCTATTGCCGTTAGGTTAGCTTTCCTACATAGTTTGTAATTATTTGTGACATATGTTTGAGTACAAAAGTCTTTTAGTGTTAAAATTTGTGCATCGGTTCGTACGACGAGCAAGCGGTTGTGTATGATTGGTAAGTGTGGAGCTATTGTATCAGCATTCTCTGAAAGGGACTTGAGTGTTATACAGTCTAGATCGGGGTCTTTGCCTTTGTTAAGTGGTTTAAGCTACTTTGCTACACCGAGGATGTCTACTTCTAAGTTTCTCATGTTGACAGTCGTTACAGGTTCGAATTCTGGAATAATTACTTCGTTTTTTTAATTTTTTGTTTTGGGTGAAACATTTTCGGAAAACCGTGTTTAGTACTTCTGCTCTAGTCGCACTGTCATCAGTGACATCACCATTGTTAACGCACAGTGGACTTATTGAATACAATGCAAACTACTCAAACACTATAAAAAAGAGGGAAAAGCAGGTCATTTCTTTACTCGGTATACAGCTAGATTAGCCGGCACATGCCTCTATTGGCACCGTACCATGACGTATTCTGTTTTTATTATCATGTCACTGACAAGGCACGAGAAGTCACTTACTGTGTGGTGCCTTGTAAATCTAACACAAGTCTAAAACTTTCTAATCATGAAGTAGCCATTACTGTACTGACTATAACAAAACATAAATATCGTTAACGAGATCAGCATCCAGTATGTGTCAATATCCATTCTGTACATATACATCGTTATGCACAATAAAGGAAACGGATAGGAGCGGTACTAAAGAACCGTAATAGTGAGAACGCTGCAGACAATAGGGACACTGATGCAATATTGTGACCACACCCACTGCACGACATGGGCTGGGGGAAGGAGACGACGGCTGTGTACTTAAGACAGCGCAGCGCAGCGACGCTGCAGTTTATGTTTCGATCTTGCTGCGTTTACTTGTTCAGTGCACTGTGCCCAGTTTACTCTCACTAGGACTTCATTTTTGGATGCATTTTGAACTAAACTGTTTACTTAAGTTGTTTACGTGTTTGGTACTTCTTTCTGGTTATCTCTGGTTCACCCAGCGAAATGTCACACATGAATATTATCGCAACTGGCTACGTGTTACAGTGTGATCGCATCCTACGTTCCTACTGTTTATGTGTCAAAAATATGCTACCTCGGTTAAGAAAAGAAGGCAAACACGACAATATATACCAAAATAAAAGTCATTCACTGGTTTCGTTTTTCACACAAGTGCCAAAATTAAGCCCTGTATCAGTGATATCATCTGTTTGTACAAATGTCCCCAAATTCGACTTTCATATTGTATTAGAAATAGGCACTATGTATCTTTAAAAAATTGAGTTCAATTGCATACCAACGAGTTCACAATTTTCATCTTGTTGATTGCTTAACTTCAGCTAGCTGCTAAATAATCTGAAGGATTTAGCATAATCAAGTGACTAATGTTTGTTTATGCAGGTGTCCAAGTAAGAGAAACAGAAAATTGAAAGAAAAGCTCAGTGATACAAACTGAAGACTTGGTTTTCAATGCTGTTTCCACTTACCTCGAGTTATCTAATACACTTTAGCCTCACCTTCTACCGATACCATATCAGAAATTGCCACTTATGTCCAGCTAGTTGTACATCTGTCTCCAAATTCGACTTTCATGAAGTATTACAACCGGACATTGGTTTCGCCTGCATCTTTCAACAATTAACTTCAGTTGTGAACCACCGTGCCCATATTTTTCATCTTGTTGACTGCGTGACTAAAATTTATTCTACTAAACAAGCTGAGGGGATATCTAGATTTATTAATCTATTTCATTATCATGTAAATAAAGTTAGTTCGTGCTGGTAACCGAATAGCACTAAGGAGCAAATTGCGCTTTTCCTTCTCACCCCTGATGTCAGCTGCATTCTTCCTACGACGAATTATGTAATGTATAGGAGTTTTTACTTCTTGCACAGGGGGAAGAAAAATCTGCGCACTCGGATTTCGCCGCGCGATAAGACATCTACATCTACATATATACTCCGCTAGCCACCAAGCGGTGTGTGGCGGAGGGAATTCGCGCCAAAGTCAATTCCCCCCCCCCCCCCCCCCCCCCTCTGTTCACTCGCGGACCGCGCGAGGGAAAAACGACTGTCTGAACGCCTCAGTACGAGCTCTAATTTCTCTTATCTTTGATTGGTGATCATTACGTGATTTGAAAGTTGGTGGTAATAATATATCCCGTGTGGGGTTGCTAGTCCCCCATCGGGCGCCTCCCCGGGTGGCGGATTGGGGAATGCTCTCCAGATATGGGGGGTACCGGGGAAATAAAATACCCGGGGTGGACCAAAACTAGCACGGATAGGGAAGACTCGTTAAGCCATGGTGAAGGCAAATTCCTAGGGGTAGAGTACCCCAAAATCAAGACTCCTGGTCCTCCAGGTTGGGGGTTGTGCAGAGGGCTACCAACCCACTCATGTAAAACAATGGCCGGCCAGGACACTCAAGGTATGCCTCGGAAACAGGACAGAATTTACTGGAACAGAAATTGGCAAAGTTACAAGGATTTCTCTTTTGGCTCGTGGAATGTCAGAAGTCTATACCGCCCAGGAAGCGCACAAATACTAATAAACGAATTAGGAAAATACAAGGTACAACTGGTAGCGCTCCAAGAAATAAGATGGCAGGGAACGGGATCAATGAAAATAGGAGACAGGACAATAATGTATGGAGACTGCGGTCAGCGCCATGAATTTGGAACGGGCTTTTACATTCATAAAACAGCAATTGACACAATAAAGGAATTCAAATCAATTAATAACCGAATATCACACATTACAGTTCAGGCTCAGTGGTTTGATATTACATTTATAAATGTTCATGCACCCACAGAAAATAAGGAAGATGACATGAAAGAAGAATTTTATAGTCAACTGGAACAGACATATAATTCAATAAGTAGACATAACGTAACAATAGTGTTAGGAGACTTTAATGCCAAAGTAGGAAAAGAAGAAATCTACAAACCAACCATTGGGAATTACAGCTTACATGATGAAAGTTCAGAGAATGGTGTGCGACTCATAAACTTTGCAATGGCAAATGGTCTCACATTAAGCAGCACAAAATTCCAACACAAACGCATTCATTTAGGGACATGGATATCACCAGATGGAAAAGTAGTGAACCAGATTGACCATGTCGCCATCCAAAGACGATTTCAAAACAGTATTAAAGACGTTAGAACTTTTAGGGGAGCAGATTGTGAGACAGATCATATGTTAATCATAGCTCAAACGAAAATAAAGCTAAAAAAGAAACAAAGTACAAATAGGGTTGAAATTAAAAGGTACGATGTAGAAAATCTGGCAGAAGAAAAAATAAAAGAAAACTTTAGGAAAGAAATGGAAATTAACCTATCGGAATCTAGACTGACACATAGTGACCAGCAAGACGTGGAAAGTAGATGGAGACACCTCAGAAACAGTATTCAAGATGTAGCTTCCAAAACTAGAGGTAAAAGGAAACGAACTAACAAAATCTGGTTTAATACAAAGTGCCAAGAAAGAGTACTGGAGAGGCAAAATGCGAGGAAGGCATGGTTACAAGACATGGACAATATTACACTAAAGGAGAGATACTATAAAATCCGCAAGGAAACTCAACGAACTCTAAGACAAGAGAAGAGAAAACACTACAACAACATGGTAAGAGAAGCGGAGGATGATTTCAAGCATCACAGAGCAAGGCAGATGTACCAAAATATAAAAAAGTCCTTGGGAAAATTCACTAAAAGGGAACAGTTTATAAAGGACCATAATGGGAAAATACTTACAAACAAGAATGACATACAAGAAACATGGAAGACATACTTTACACAGCTGCTCAACTGCAATGATCCACAATATTACTTTACATTTGAAGAACCAGATACAATTGATATACAAGTCACCACACCATCAGTAAATGAAATAAGACAAACAATAAAGAAATTAAAGAACAACAAGGCCTGTGGGGAAGACCAGGTATATGCTGAGCTTTTAAAAAATGGAGGACCACAATTGGGAATAGAACTACATTCCTTAATTGAAACAATTTGGGAGACAGAAAACATACCGGCCGATTGGAAAACTGCAATTATATGCCCCATCTTTAAGAAGAATGATCCCCTTGTCTGTGATAACCACAGAGGAATTGCCCTACTCGATGTCACGTATAAAATTTTGTCGATGTGTATACTACACAGACTGATTCCCATAACCGAAGAACTGATTGGGGACTACTATCCACTTTGGATCACTTATTCACATTGAGACAAATAAATGAGAAGGCATGGGAATTTAATGTAGATATCCATATTCTATTTATAGACTTCAAGAAGGCCTATGATAGCATACACTGACAGACACTCTTAAACACCATGAAAGAATTTGAAATACCATTAAAATTAATCAAATAAGTTAAAATGTGTTTGGAAGAAACCATATGCAATGTTAAGACACCTGCAGGAGAGACTGAAAATTTTAAGGTGTACACTGGACTGAGACAAGGGGATGCCATCTCACCTATTCTATTTAATATTATCTTAGAGAAGATTGATAGAGAATTCACCAAAACTAATCCACAAGGGATCCAACTGCAGGGACAGAACATTACTAGACTTGCTTATGCAGATGATGTAGCCTTAATAAGCACTTCAAAAGCTGAATTAATCAGGATGATGCAAAATTATTACAAAATAGCTGAGAAAGCTGGACTTCATGTGAATGAAGAAAAGACAGAATATCTAGTCATAAGTAAAAAACTCCAAAAGAATACACCACTGACCGTAAATGGTCTCACTTTCAAGGCAGTTGACCACTTCAAGTACTTAGGGAGTCTTTTTAGCAGAGACAATAGAGCAGAAATAGAAATAGACGCCCGTCTAGCAGCAGCTAATAGAACTTTTTACAGCTGTATCAAAATTTTAAGGATGAGATCACTTAGTACTGAATTCAAAATCCGTTTTTATCAGTCAACTATTGTACCAGTAGCATTATATGGATGTGAAGCTATTACATTCAGGAAAAAAGATGAAGAGAAACTGTTGATATTTGAAAGAAAAATACTAAGAAAAATATTTGGACCAATCTTCGATGAAAATGTCATGGAGTGGAGGATAAGGAAAAATGAAGAACTACGGGAGCTGTACAAACATAGTACCATTGTGGAAATGTTAAAGAAGAGAAGACTGAACTGGGCTGGTCATGTAGCAAGGATGCCGGAGAACAGACTACCCAAAATAGCATCCACTAAGAAATTAGAAGGAAAGAGAAGAAGAGGAAGACCTCGAATTAGGTGGATGGAGAATATCCGGGAAGATGCAGCTAGGATGGGCATCAACTTTGATTGGACAACAATTTCCCTGGATAGAAATAATTGGAAGAGGCTCGTAGAGCAGGTGTATGGTCGATAAGGCCTTAGCCACGTGTAAAGTGTAAGTGTAAAGTGGTAATAATATATGCTCTACATACTCCGTGAAGATCGGATTTCGGAATTTAGTGTGCAGCCCCTTCCGTTTAGCGCGCCGTCTGTCTGCAAGTGTGTTCCACTTCAAACTTTCTATGAGATTTGTAACGCTCTCACAATGGCTAAATGTACCAGTCATGAATCTTGCCGCTCTTCTTTGGACCTTCTCAATGTCTTGAATCAGACCCAACTGGTAAGGGTCCGATACAGACGAACAAGACAGGACAAACTAACGTATTATAAGCAATTTCTTTGTTGAAGGACTGCATAGCTTCAGGATTCCACCAATAAACCGCAATCTAGAGTTCGCCTTGCCCGTTACTTGTGTAATCTGATCATTCCATTTGAGATCATTTCGAATAGTCACACCCAGATACTTGACGGATGTTACCACTGGACATTTATTTTGTACTCGTACATTAATGGGGATTTTCGCCTTGTTATAGGGAGTAGGTTACACTTAACTAATGCCGCGTGGGATTAGCCGAGCGGTCTAGAGCGCTGCAGTCATGGACTGTGCGGCTGGTCCCGGCGGAGGTTCGAGTCCTCCCTCGGGCAGGAGTGTGTGCAGATCTTTCGTCTCTGACGCATTGTTTCATTTGCATCTGTCCAGGCCTCTACCCAGAGAAAGAAGATCATCCGCCGGAATGTATCGCTCTTGTATGCCATTCGCCGCTGCGTCCTTAGCCAATTGGTCGGTTTTTTTCGTTCTACACAATCCCAAAATGACGCTTGGCGCACACAAATGATTCTTCCGTACATTATGACCACCTGCTTAATGGTTTGTTTGTCCGTCTTTGTAACGAAATATATCACTGATTCTGCGTATCAGGGATCTGGAAGTTTGTTGCTAGGTTTGTTGAGGTATGTGGCATTAGATGTCTATGCACAGGTCATAAAATTCGCGCAAATAACGGGCCGCTAGCTGCGTATATGGTGATGGCGCCCGATAGCGATCCAGATGGGTTCCACAGGATTTACATCAGGCGAGTCTTGTCGCCGAGAAATCGACGTGACTTCATATAATGTTCTCAAAACACTGTAGCGCGATTCTGTCTCCGAGACACGGACAATTATACTGTTGAGTATGACCTCACCGTCGGGGAAGACATCAAGCATGAAGGAATGCAGGTGGTTCATAGCTGTCAGCGTGTCTTCGGTTACTACCACAGGACCCATGCAAGCGCAGGAGAATGTCTCCTGTTGTATGCTGCTGCTCCCACCCGCCTGCGTCCGTGGTGCGCTGCGTATTTCGAGCCGCTGTTCACCTCGATGTCGAGATTTGTGAGAACGACCATCGACCTAGTGTAGCAAAAATGTGATTCACACGAAGAGCCGACACGTCTCCATTGATCGTCAGTCGAATCCCGATGGTCCTGTGCCCAGTGCAATCGTAACTGACGATGTCGTTGGGTCAACATGTATACACATAGGGGTTGTCTGCTGCGGAACTCCACGTTCAACAATGTACGATGAACGGTGTGCTCCAAAACACTTGTGCGTGCACCAGCTTTGTGCCCTTTCGGCAGAGATGACGCAGATCACTATCTGTCCTCCTTTACAGAGCAGACTAGCGTCCGAACCCCACGTTCTGTGAAGCTCGTGGACGTCCAAACATTTAGCGCCTAGTGGTAGTGGTAGTGGTAATGGTAGTGGTAGTCTTTCTATCTCTTTCCGTAGATGCTCACGACAGCAGCACATGAACATTCGACCAGCGTCGCCATTTTCGAGATACTCGCTCACATGCTCTGCGTAATAATAATCTGACCTCGGCCAAAGTCTTTCATCTTAATGGATTGCGCCATTTGCAACGCATATGTTCGATAGGGTTGTCCTCTGTCCGGTTCTGCTTCGTTTCCATATTTTTGTTACCGCGTCAAGCTCCCGCAGCGCCACCTGGCGGCATCCAAACGTCGCTGTGAGCGTTGGTCACAATGTTTGGCCTACCAGTGCATGTATACCAATAAGGCGCAACTACTCAATATCCTTTCTTTCAGTGCGGATGCACATATGGGTTCGATTCACGTTATAGCACAAATTTTCACCTGTTACCATTGACTCATTTCATTGTCCAAATGCAGCTAACGTCATTGAAAACCTTTGAATGAGTATTTACATGGTCGCTGGATCACTTATGGTGTTTGTTGTTTCTGATATGTCCTACAGGAAAAACACCAGATATTTATAGAAAAAAACAGTGATTAAGTAGGTGATTTCTTCCTTTTCTTCCATTTTTTTTCCATTTTTCCATCTTGACACTTGTAGATATTCCATTGCATGTAGTGGGTACAGGCTAAGACGATTTCTGCGTACTGTACCAGCCACAGAGCAACAAGGGCAGCTCAACAGATCAACCCTTTCAACCCCCGCTGGTTTAGCAGACAGTGAATGCGTCGGTCTCTGGTGTTGGTCTCAGGTAGGGGGAAGATGGATGCGGGAGATAACCGTTCATTGTGCTCTGTCGGCTTTCTGGAGAGGCATTGTCAGCCAGGCCCACTCTGTAACGTTTTACTAAGAACAATCTGCGAAGCGTTTCCCTGGTAGAAAGAGGATCTGGTAAATAACAAGACCAGTTTTTGAGCCATTCTTAACAGAAAATTTTCTAGGGGTGATAATGATCTTGAAAGATTTCTGAAAGACACGGGCAGATCCTGAGAACGACGATCGCATGCTCCGGCCGCCTGTTTGGCATCTAGCCCAATATTTTCCCCGTTTTTCTTCTTTTATTTTTATGTTCCCACGCTAGAAAACAGCGCGCAAAAGGCGTCAAATATAAGACATCAGAACTGGCTGGTGTATCGTGACGCAAATTTTAGATGCAATTTTGCGGAAGACGAGTTTCAGTACACTTGATGGGAAGAGCCCTATTTTTGTTATGGTTTTCAGAGTACAGAGGCATCTGCTTAATTTTTTCATTGGCGGAACAAAAGTGTTACTTTGTAGTTGGCAAACGCTGCCTGAGACGCGGGAAACATCCACAGAATTGACGCGCTGTGCGCTTTTAACTTCACTTCGGATTCTGTTTGGAGTAGAGAGACTTCTGGCTCTGCTGGTAGAGGAGATACTTCGGCCTGCGACTGCAGCAGAGTCGGTAGGGACACTTCGGGTTCCGCACGCAACTCCTTGGCGATGTTTTCGCACAGCAGACTTCTGGGTGAGACCTCGTTTTCTGGCATTATAAATATTTCACCCTTACTGTTCTGGGACACAGACACATGAGTGCGCTGCACAAGTAGTGAATAAGATCATTCACTGTGTGTTTAATGTAATCCGTAGTCAGTTGGTCGCAAGTCAGTTGTGCTGGATGGAGCATTCTTATTAGAGGATTAGTAGGAAGCAGTTGAGTTTTAGAGAAGAAAATCTGATATTTGTGAATCTGGGAGATATTATCTGGAATACTTTATTGTGGAGATGGAAACTTCTTTACTCAGCTATTTTATTGATTGCATTGATGGAGAAGATTTTTTGGAGGAATATTTCGAGATAGCACCGCACGCTCATGAATGAAATGTTTGTTTGTCAGAACTATCAATGGAAGGAAGTGTTTGTCCCTTAGATAACTAATAATATTCATGATCTGTATTCATATATCTTTTTTTGTTTTCATTATGTCACAAATTACGCCTTTGGCTGAAATGGCTGTAATTTTTGTAATGAGAGAATTGCGTAATTGTTAGAGTTTTCTTATGTTTTACAGTCTTTTTTGACAATAATTAGAATTTAATTCTTGAGAGACCGATTTTTCTTCAAAGTAAAACCCTCTTCCAGCATTCTTGGTGAAGTTTAATATTTTATTGTGTGTGTATTGCACTTTACGCCACTCGGAGTCAAAGATTGTGTCTGACAAGCAAAGAGAAATTTAGAGTAGATTATTTTTCTTTAGCTGCAGCATTTGCTGATTTCAAATTGCTTTCGAGAACGTCAATAAACCACACACCAAATAACATGCGGAATACGAGGTGAATTACTTTTCTTTCAAGGGAGACCTCACTTTGCATTCTAGTGAGCAAACAGTGCTACATTAGAATTTTCAGGTATTGTACTACGTACGTAAATTAATTTACAGTCTGCAACGAAGGTAATATTAAACAATTGGTTTCTTCCGTGTTGAACAATATTTTATTGAGTGGATGTTTCAAGTGGAGCATTGCGTTTCATGTTACGTAAATTTCATAATTTACTTCAATACCGTGTGTCAGTTTTCAATGAGGACATAACTAGTTCCTTTCGGCATTTAATTAGATTCTTTTTCATAGTTTAAAATTCAACAATTCATTAATATTTAAGTTTTGATTCACGGCACTGTTTATATGAGCAGCTCAGAGCCAATTTTGTGTGTGTGTGTGTGTGTGTGTGTGTGTGTGTGTGTGTGTGTGTGTGTGTGTGTGTGTGTGTGCGCGTGCGTGTGAATTCCTATAGGACCAAACTGCTGAGGTCATCGGTCCCTAGACTTATACACTACTTAAACTGACTGACGCTAAGGACAACACAGACACCCATACCCGAGGGAGGACTCGAACCTCCGTCAGGAGTTGTTGCCCGATTTGTAACATAGCGCCATAGCGCCTCTAACTGCACGGTCACTCCGTGCGGCCAGAGCCAGCCACTAGTCAGTTTTGCTCTGCAGTTGAGTAAGATATCTAAAGCGCACGTTACAAGAGGAGAAAGGCTTTGAAAAAAGAATATTCAGTCTTTGACAGATAAATTACGCAGAAAGCTTAAAGGGAGCACACAGGCGCGCTTGGAGAGACATAGAGAGAGACTTGGAGAGACATCACCCACAGACAGCATATTCATACTCAAACGGTGGTGAGATTTACTGGCAACGCCGGTGGTATAGGTCGCGGTGAATTAGGTAACTGTCAACAGTTTCACAGTTAGGTTCTACCTGGCCACTGGGGCTGGCACAGTAGCACAACAGCTTTACTTGTATTCTAAGAATGACTGCATCACTGTACCCAGCCGCGGACTTGAATCAGCTAAAATTTAATATATTTGAGAACTGAACTTTCCAGTATGTACTTCCATTCCTGAAATCTGCCAACCATAAGTCACGTCAGTTGCATCTTATTTTGTGTTCCTTGTTATTGTCGTTGCATCTGGAGTAACTTTTACTGAATTACTTGGTTCAAATGGCTCTGAACACTACGGGACTTAACATCTGAGGTCATCAGTCCCCTAGAACTTAAAACTAATTATACCTAACTAATCTAAGGACATCACACACATCCATGCCCAAGGTAGAATTTGAACCTGCGACCGTAACGGTCGTGCGGTTCCAGACTGAAGAGCCTAGAACCGCATTGTCACTGCGGCCGGCACTGAATTACTTGACAATGTTTTTAACGAAGTCAAATTATGCAAATAAACTCAGTAATTTATCGTATAATTGAATTTGATTTCATAGCTAGTCATCCCCGTGCATAATCAACGAAACTACACTACTGGACATTAAAATTGCTACAGCAAGAAGAAGTGCAGATAATAAACGGGTATTCATTAGACAAATATATTATACTAGAACGGACATGTGATTACATTTTCCCGCAATTTGGGTGCATAAATCCTGAGAAATCAGTACCCAGAACAACCATTCTGGCCGTAATAACGGCCTTGATACGCCTGGGCATTGAGTCAAACAGAGCTTGCATGGCGTGTACACGATACGCCAGTATGGCGATGACGAATACACGCTTCAACGCGCGTTCACCGCGATGTCGCCAAACACGGATGCGACCATCATGAAGCTGTAAACAGAACCTGGATTGATTCGAATAAATGACGTTTTGCCATTCATGCACCCAGGTTCGTCGTTGAGTACACCATCGCAGGCGCTCCTGTCTCTGATGCAGCGTCAAGGGTAACCGCATCCATGGTCTCCGAGCTGATAGTCCATGCTGCTGCAAACTTTGTCGAACGGTTCGTACAGATGGTTGTTGTCTTGCAAACGACCCCACCTGTTGACTCAGGGATCGAGACGTGGCTGCACGATCCGTTACAGCCATGCGGATAAGATGCCTGTCATCTCGACTGCTAGTGATGCGAGGCCGTTGGGATCCAGCACGGCTTTCCGTATTACCCTCCTGAACCCACCGATTCCATATTCTGCTAACAGTCATTGGATCTCGACCAACGCGAGCAGCAATGTCGCGATACGATAAATCGCAATCGCGATAGGCTACAATCCGACCTTTATCAAAGTCGGAAACGTGATGGTACGCATTTCTCCTCCTTACACGAGGCATCACAACAACATTTCACCAGGCAACGCCGGTCAACTGCTGTTTGTGTATGAGAAATCGGTTGGAAACTTTCCCCATTTCAGCACGTTGTAGGTGTCGCCAGCGGCGCCAACCTTGTGTGAATGCTCTGAAAAGCTAATCTTTTGCATATCACAGCATCTTCTTTCTGTCGGTTAAATTTCGCGTCTGTAGCACGTCATCTTCGTAGTGTAGCAATTTTAATGGCCAGTAGTGTATGTGATTATCCCCACCCACTAATCCACTGCTGTGCCGAAAATTAGCGTTTATTAACTTTGTAGTGCACAATTTAACTAGCGTTCTTCGTCGGGGGAGAGATCAAGATAGACACGTAATCAGCATCATTTTGCACTATCTCTAATAGCGAGGGGGTGGGGGTGCGGGAGGAGGGCACGATTTATATCAACCACGCCCTCTGTCGTTGGCGGGATGAACCCGTACAATATTTCTTCCATCACTAGGCGGTCTGGCAATGTGGAAGGCCGCACATCCAAAGCAATATAGGACCAAATTTGTAACCATACTGTGATTATTGGTGCCTCATAATAATCACTTTATGTATTTTGCAATCTTGATATTACTTTCCTGAATATAAATGTTTGTATGTATTTTCTTAGTAATTGTCATTAATTGAAGAACTGTAAGGTATAATTGTGACACACTATTCAAAAACTATTGTAAAATACTGCGGAAATATCAGGGACCTTGCATTACGTGGAATCCAAAGATATTATTAATAATATGGCACTAACACCGATGAGGCACGGGAATGCGCAGACAGGCAGAGGAGGTTGCAGTGAACCTTGGCTGTGCTAGCGTGGTAACAAAGTGCGCTGTTCGGTGTGATATCCAGAGTACAGAAAGCCATTGTAAATACGAGTATTTAATGAGTGAACGTATATATAGATCACAGTACATGGTTTGATCGGGAAGAGTTGGCAAACAGAATAATGAAAGAAGGGTATTGTGTGGCCAACCTTAATGCAAATTGCTCATTACTGAAGGAAAGCTTGTTGTTATTTATTCTTGCCTCGGAATGCATTACTCCGCACAATATACATATCTTCATAAAGTAAGACTGTGCTATTTAGCTGTGTTGTTTCGTAGAAGACTTTCCACTGTCGCAGATTCATTAATTTCGGGCATTATAATAACTTTTGGTAAACTGCAATTAGCATTAAGTGCTAATAACATACCCAAGTCATAAACCATCAGTAGGATACTTTCCTATTACCATCATTTCAGAATGAAACGTTACATATTATTTGACCTGAATGAACTTAAATGAAATTAAAATTAAAATTCAACTGATTGAAGAAATTAGAAGCAGAGATAATTAACTGAAAGTCAGGTTTTATTGTACATATTAAACTGCATTCTAAAATGGATTGCGAAAGAAATTTAATGCTTATTAAGATTAACCTGAAATTACTGGCAAAGTGTAGTGAATTTCAATATTTGGACTAAAGTGGGTATATTTTATATGATTCACATATGTGTTTAGTAATCTCGTCTTCCGTAATTTCGCCTTTGTTTATAGAAACCGCTGCTCTTTGTAAATCACGTTGAAAACAACTGGTATAAAATCTAGTATGGAATACTAAATAATCGCAGATATTGCTTCACAAAACTTGACGACGGTAAACTTTATTGTGAATGACGTTACCTAATCCATCTGCATTAGTGTCACTAGTAGAACAACAGTACGTTTTCACTGATTTCAAAGTGTTTCACTAAGTGATAATTAACTTTCATTCATGTTATTCTACAGGGAATAGTGTAACAAAGTGTTACGCGAATCAATTTCACTCGAGCTCCCGCGTGTGCATTTAATGTTGCTGACTGAGGACATATTAGTAATTACGGCGTAACATTATTTACACTCAAAAGAATAGAAATTCTTAACTTCTGCTGAAGTATGAACTGGCGTCCGTAAATAATCATTCAGTAATTAATATTTGAATTAGTATCAGTTATGTAACTAATTAAAATTTTAGCTGACTACGCGACATTAATTTATCTGAATGCAAAGTTGTTTTCGATTATTCTACGCTTTTTCGATAATGATCAATGATAATCTTCCCTGATATAATTTGACATAATATATGACTGTCAGTATTCTAAGACAAATTATGTCAGGTATTTGTACAATTTCACTGGATAATTTCGATACTGTTCAGCTTCTAAGGAATATGGGACGCTTTTAACCAATCTGTTGTACCCTACATCCTGGAGGATGATTAATAACCGAAACCAGTAGATCACTAATGGAAGAAATAAACAGTTGATGGTTAAAATGCATTTTATAAAAGGAATTATCATTGGCTTCTGGGCCAAGGATAGAAGCATTCACGGAACAGCTAAGTTTGTAAACTGTTCGCGTGTCGCCTTGATTAAAGTATACGGTCTATAGCAAAAAGGTATTATCCAAACCGGTACTGAGACAACGGCGGTGCACCATAGGCCATATATGACAGAAGTGAAAGAAGGCTGCAAAGATTAGGCGAATACACGTCAGATTGTGGCTGCAACTGACCGCTCTGGCGAACCAAGGGGCTACCGACAATTCAGCGAACGTTGCCGCGTGTGGGCTTCTGCGGCAAGTACCGCAATTGAACGTTCAATGAGTGGCGGCAGGTGGTCTTTTCAGATGAATCACGTTTCACGCCTCATCGGATAAATGGCTGTTGGCGTGTACGGCGTGAAAGTCTGAAAGCAAACACCCTGATCTGGGGAATGTTCCCGTAGCATTCTCTGTGCGATCTCGTCATTCTGGGAGGCACAACACAAGCATGTACGAATATCTATACTTGAGTACCATGCCCACTGCTACATGCAGTTTGTTTTTCCTCGACACGATGGCATCTACCAGCAGGACAATGCAACGTGTCACACTGCTCGCAGTGTACGTGCTTGGGTCAAGGAGCACCAGGACGAGTTTACCACTCTCCCCTGGGCAACAAAGAATTAAAACCCATTCGAGAGTCTATGGGACCATCTCGATTGGGCTGTTGGCGCTACGGATCCTCAACCGAGAAACTTGGCGCATCTGGCCACGGCACTGTACTAAGCATCGCTCTACGCCGCTGTCGGTACTTTTCAGAACTTCGCTGACTCTCTTCCTGGACGTCTCGCAGCGTTCCTCGCTGAAAAAGGTGGTTATTCAGGCGTTTGCCACCTTAATGTGACAGAATAGTGTATTTTTAATTGCCTGAGTCTGAAGATATTAAACTGCCTCTCGGTTCGAAACTTTTTTCAAGATAATGTGAGCATAAATAATCCTCACTTCAGAAAACATTTCCTCCGCAAGTCCTTCGTCGTTGATGGTTATGCCTACGTCAAGAATCAGGTCCTCCTTGACGACAAAGAAACGGGCTACATAAATCTTCACTAACCTGTGACTGGCGGTAGCTGCAACACTGTTCGCCCTCTGCACTTACTTAAACTCAGTCCTGAGGTGGTTTCTACATTTTGTAAATATGCTGACATTGTCTCCATTTCACAGATTAGTTGCCTACTGATGTGGGGTGAAGTCAACCAATGTTAGGCTCAGAACTGCTTAGAGGCTAAGCCTTACATTCGGGCCGACCGTTGTGGCCGAGCGGTTCTAGGCGCTTCAGTCTGGAACCGCGCGACCGCTACGGTCTCAGGTTCGAATCCTACTTCGGGCATGGATGTGTGTGATGTCCTTAGGTTAGTTAGGTTTAAGTAGTTCTAAGTTCTAGGGGACTAATGACCTCAGATGTTAAGTCCCATAGTGCTCAGTCATTTGAACCATTTTTTTGAACCTTACATTCGGTGTGGACGAGAAACGGACCACAATCGGCTAATCTGTATTGGTAATACCGTGTCGATCCCCTGTCTCGTTTATTGTGTTCACTCTGTCAGCATGTTGCTGTCCCCCCTCGTCAACAGCCGGCCGAGGTGGTCTAGTTGTTCTAGGCGCTCAGTCCGGAACCGCGCGACTGCTACGGTCGCACGTTCGAATCCTGCCTCGGGCATGGATGTGTGTGATGTCCTTAGGTTAGTTAGGTTTAAGTAGTTCTAAGTTCTAGGGGACTGATGACCACAGATGTTAAGTCCCATAGTGCTCAGAGCCATTTTGAACCCTCGTCAACATCGCCTGGAGCGGGGGCACCGACGTCGACACCGGTACCCAAATCGTCCTTACCATCTTAAGTGCTTCGATGCTCTCCACCGTCGATGGTGACAATTTGATGGAGACTAACTAAGTTGCCGATTTCCCCTTCAATTGCCACAACAGTCTTTATATGCTCCAGTTTACATACAGTACGTCCAGACTTGTTGTTGACCATGAACCATTTAATTTTCAATTCTTTTTTGACCATATTGTCTGCACACCTTTTTCGGGTCCACTTTAGGCCTACTCCTTTCTTCTGAATTGAATACGGTTGGTTCGCATCAAGTTACTGCCCTCACCCACACGTGTTCCTGCGCTGACCTCTTCCAGTCCTGTATTGTCAAATGGTTCAAATGGCTCTGAGCACTATGCGACTCAACTTCTGAGGTCATCAGTCGCCTAGAACTTAGAACTAATTAAACCTAACTAACCTAAGGACATCACACACATCCATGCCAGAGGCAGGATTCGAACCTGCGACCGTAGCGGTCACGCGGTTCCAGACTGAAGCGCCTTTAACCACACTGCCACACCGGCCGGCTCCTGTATTGTCCTGATTAAAATAGCACACATTAATATCACTCGTGATAGCGGCATCCATCGTTGACAACACGTGGTGCTGTGCAAGTTCGTTTAGCATCTGTTCACCACTGTCATCTCCCATGACGTGTATAGCCCTGAGGGCTAAAACGCCATCACGGTTCGCCTTATCTACAAATACGGCTTGACGGCATTTCATGATATCTTCAGTGTGGATGCACCCTAGGTCCGGCCTTTTGAGGGAATCATGCGAGATGCTGCGAGCGATGTGGATAATGGGCAGAGGATACTTCGGAAGTGATGTGCCACAAGTTGGGAATTTGGGTTGTTCGGGAAGCGTGCTCGGATAGCCGAAGCGCTTGAGGCGGCCACTTATGTAAAATGGGAAATCGGGGTTCGAGTTCCGATCCGGCACAAATTTTCACTTGTCGTCACTGAATTATTTCAGAGCCCTCATGCGACTAACGCTAGAACTTTTCTCTCATCTTGCAAGAACGGAGATTATTCGATCTTTCTAGCAACGTATCACTGCATGCAAGCCATAATAATAAAAAACCCACTGATGATGCTGCAACTGCAGTGAAACATGTCTGGGACAAAAAACAAAATTGTGTTTTGCTAAAGGCGGACTCCACTCAAAACATATGGAATTGTAGATGTTGTTAAACAAATCTCAGCTTTGCTCTTTGCGGGTGATGTAGTATAATCCTTTCTTTGTAGATTACATGCCATTATGTGAAACCATGAAGGCTAAGAATGTAAATCGGTAACTACTTTGTTGAGACATTAACTGCTTACCTTCTCCGCTTATAGGTGCACAGTATATACGGACTTTTTTTTCTTTTTTTTCAGCTATCGCGAGAGATTAGGAACAGAGCCAGAACAGCGACCTTGCGTCCCAGTCTTAAGTCTGTGCGGCCCCTAGGCCCCGCCATTTTTCCCGCTACACGATCCTGTTGTTTAGACAGGGGGCTGTCACTGCTTCGCCGGAAGGCATTAGGTGGCGCGACCTGCTCATCCCTCCCTCTTCCACTCCCAGCAGCCCATCTCTCCCCCACCCATCTCAAATTAACACTATCGCAAAAATTTTTCCGCAGTTAATGGTGTCATCAAGTCTCCGCCATTTCTTGCAGTCCATGCATAAGATGTGCACTTTCTTTTCTTAATTAAAACTTAAGGTTCCACGTGGTGTCGTTTCAATTTTATCCGCTACTGTTTGGAAACACCAAGACCGAGAGATGTGATCACAATAAAATTTATTGCACTGACTGGGGGCATGACATTACAAAAATGATTTGCTTTGTAGGCTGGTACACGCACTGCAACTGTGAAAATTCAGCACGGAGTAGAGGCACCACGTGCTGCAACAAGAACTGCTAGATGTCGTGGCATGGAATCAAACAGCACCTGAATATGCTGCTGGGGAATACTTTGCCACGCAGTTTGTAGGCCCGTCCACAAAACAACAACTGTGGCTGTAGGAGGACCTGAACGAACAAGTTGTCGGCTGACCGTATGCTTGACATGGTCGATGGGCGACATGTCAGGCGAACGAACAGGTCAGGGAAGCAGTGGTAGACATCGTTCTTCAAAGAAGGACTGCACATTATTCCCACATGCAGCCGAGCATTGTCTTGCTGAAATACGGCATATGGAATGGCCTGCAGGAAGAACAGTGCCTCAGGGTGTAAAATCTCCATGATGTAGCGGTTCAGATTACCCTCAAGGCGCAGGAGACGAGATTGCATGTTACAGGCAATGGTGCTCCAAAGCATTACACTGGGCGTTAGTGCGCTATGCCGTCCAACAATACAGTCTGCCCGGTTGCGTTCATCACGGCGGCGTCAAATGCGTATGCGGGCATCTCTGTAGGACAAGTTGAAGCAGCTCTAGTCCGAAAACACTACATTTTGCCTCTCAGACCAGTATTACACTATCAAATTTCTTTGTCACATATCTTTTTCAAAAACCTTTGTCAAAGTTATTAACGTCGTCCAATATTTGATCAAATCTAGGGCCTCGCTGTGGATTTGATCAAAGAAGTCGCTTGTCTTCTGTTCACTGCAATGTGACATGTTACCACATGGAGCGCTAGCATAGCTGCAGCGTTCAGTCGTCTGTAGTGTTTTTATAAACATTGCCGGTAAATAAAATTGGTGTGTGCCGACAACTACAAAATTAATACAGATGTATGAAGCTGATGAGGCGCTTTACAACGTGAGGCACCCTGAATACAAAAATAGATTAAGAAGATTGGAGACCTGACCTAACCTAACCTAACCCTCTCCTGTTGCAAGGAATCGGAGTGTTACAGTGAGCCTGTCTTCTGCAGATGTAGCAGTTCTTAAGTGAGTATTGTGCTTTGTGATATGATACACTTCACTGAACCGAGCGAGGTGGCGCAGTGGTTAGCACACTGGACTCGCATTCGGGAGGACGACGGTTCAATCCCGTCTCCAGCCATCCTGATTTAGGTTTTCCGTGATTTCCCTAAATCGTTTCAGGCAAATGCCGGGATGGTTCCTTTGAAAGGGCACGGCCGATTTCCGTCCCAATACTTCCCTAGCCCGAGCTTGCGCTCCGTCTCTAATGACCTCGTTGTCGACGGGACGTTAAACACTAACCACCACCACCACACTTCACTGAGCACATACAGAAATGTATGCTCATCCATTCTTACGTAATTCATGTACGACTTGACGTCCTCCACTATAAGCTCACGTAACAAGTTTTCTTGAATGCTTTTATCGTGTCGTCGTAAAATCCGCGGCTTCACCTAGGTATGTTTCCATTTTTTCCCCCGCTTCTCTTCCGCATGTGCACACAGTGCAGTTGTGGTACATGCAACTGCTGCAGTTAATAACAAGTTGTTGTTGTCAGCCATCTTGAACTTTGACGAAAAATATGATGACAGTGTAATACCCCTTCCAGCGCTACGTCAAAGATCTTTGTCAAATATATTTGACGGAATATTTGATCACATCTTTGATCAAATCTTTGACAAAGAAATTTGATAGTGTAATCCGTGCCAGTGGCGACCTTCACGTGCCCATTGGAGTCAGTAGCGTTGGTGGGTTCTGGTTAATGGAACACGGTGCTATGGCATGCGTGCCAGCAGTCCAACCCGCAGAAGACGGCGTCGAACCGTCGATGTAGACATGTCCACACCATTTACAGGGCTTCTACGTCGCACAAACACTGTCGACGAAGCTGTTCTGTCTGTTACGACCAAGCCCACAAGATACCGGTCATCTCGCACTGTAGTCACGTTGATTCACAGTACGCTGTCGCTGGCTTGTACGACCATCTCTCAACCGGTTCCACATACGCCTCACTGCTGGAGCAGCGTGCCCAGTACGAGCCGCAGTGTCACGAAACGACAGACCCGCCTCCTGGAGACCAATCATTCTGCCCTGTTCTAACGCACTCACATGCCCATGTTCCACGCTGTGAAGTAGGCGAGGCATCGTGGCACTTGGTTACACGTTTACACTTGGTATTACGGCTCCGCACTAAATGAACGTTGCATAATACTGACCGCCTACTCAAACAAAAGACGACGCTGTAGGGCCCAAGTGCACGCCACCTCTCTACCGTTTAAATAACTTACTATGATTTCGCTGTTTTACACGTCCTCTTACAATGTCGTGTTGCACATTATTGCTTCAGGGTGCTTTACTTTTTAGAAACAGTAGTGTAAGTGATGTTACGTGTCCAAAATTATTTCAAGATCAAGTGGACTCATACGTTATGCAAATACATATTTGAACGTTTTAAACTCACTGAAAAAGAAAAAATAGACGCTGCGGTACCTTCCTTTGATTAATATTTGGCTACATGTGTTCTTGCAATCCTTTTGTCTAACAACTATGAGCCGGCCGCGGAGGCCGAGCGGTTCTAGGCGCTTCAGTTCGCAACCGCGCGACTGCTACGGTCGCAGGTTCGAATCCTGCGTCGGGCATGGATGTGTGTGATGTCCTTAGGTTGGTTATGTTATGTTATGTTAACTCCCCCCCCCGGGAACGTCCCTCACACCAGACGAGTGTAGCCCCTGTGCTTGCGTGGTAGAATAATGGTGGTGTACGCGTACGTGGAGAACTCGTTTGCGCAGCAATCGCCGACATAGTGTAGCTGAGGCGGAATAAGGGGAACCAGCCCGCATTCGCCGAGGCAGATGGAAAACCGCCTAAAAACCATCCACAGACTGGCCGGCTCACCGGACCTCGACACAAATCCGCCGGGCGGAGTCGTGCTGGGGACTGGCGTTCCTTCTCTCCCGGAAAGCCTTACGTTAGGCCGCACGGCCATACGGGCGGGCTTAGGTTGGTTGGGTTTTAGTAGTCCTAAATTGTAGGGGACTGATGACCTCAGCTGTTGAGTCCCATAGTGCTCAGAGCCATTTGAACCATTTTTTGAACAACTATGATTCAGACTAAAAGCTCGAGCAGTCCATAATATCTCCGGTGTGATTTGCGACGCTTTTGTAGCTGAGTGGTCAGCGTAAATGGATGCCATGCAGAGGACCCGTGTTTGATTCCCGGTACTGCAAGTTTTCCTTGCTGGGAGAACTGGTACGGTGTGCACACAACCTCGTGATGCCAGTTGAGGAGCTACTTGACAGAGCAGTAGCGACTCCAAGGTATGAAAAGTCTGCAAAACAGCCGAGAGAGCGGTGTGCCGACCATATGCTCCTCCAATCGCATCTGCATGACGCCGCAAAGCAGAGGATGGCATGGAAGCCGGTAGACAGCCCTTGGGCCTTCACGGCTTGGCGAGGAGCTCATTTTTAAGGCATGTCTTGTCAGACCTCTGCTCTCAGTTGCCTTATATGTGAGGAGGCCACATTGTGGAGACAACCTTGGAGGTAATCGCTCGCCACCAAATGTGACTTTATTACAGATGTACTTATATGTCGCTGGACACCGCTGCAGTACCACTATCGCTGTTCGCTCCATTCAGTGTGTAGAAACTGTACTGAGGGCATGAGTCTCATGCAGAGAAGTTTCGTAGAAAGCATTTAAGACGCTCTGTGTAATCAACCCTGCGTGGAAGGAACGACTTGATTTTACGACGACTGCTGATAAAGTTTTAATTATCGTACCGAAAAATAATAAAATTACGTAACTAACTTTTGTTTTTGTTGTCACGTGTCGGCAGTCTTTCAACGTACTGTAATCGCCGGGCCACAGTGCCGTAGCACAGCCAAGATGAACGAACCAAAATGACACAGCTAATTGATGAAGTGGAGAATAGTGCGGTTATCCGTTTTCTGCGTTTGAAGGGAAAAACGATACGCCGATACATGCTGATTTGGTGCAAGTGTACGTGAACAATGAATCATCCATGATACACTGGTTACGTGACGCAGATGGTTTCCTGTGTGGCCACAGAAGCATGGGAGAGGTAGAACGAAGAGGCTGACCATCTCTCTGTGAAGACTGGGGAGTCGCACGAGAAATAGAGGCCCTGTTGCTCGATAAACGGTGTGTGCCAATCGAGACGATAGTGCAAGAAGTGAAAATCACTCGTGGATCAGTTTAAAACATTTTACACAACATTTTGAACACGACAAAGTTTCGACGATTGCTAACATCCATTCAGAAAGTCTGCCGAATCAAGGACCTGCGGACATGTTTCATCTGTGTCAGGCCAGTCCAGATGAATTCTGTAGTCGATTATCGCTATAGACTGTGGCCACTATGACGCCGACAAACATAAGCAAAACAAGCAGTGTAAAGATATGGGCTTACCAACGCCGAAAAAGGCGAAGACCCAACCATGATCAGGCAACTTTACGTTGTTTTTTGGGTCTACCGTAGTTTGGTGCTAACCGATTACGGCTGTATGGGGCAGTCCGTCACACGAGTTACTACCGAAAAGTCCTGAGGAAGCTACGGGAGGCTGTCACGACGAAACGTCATAGAAAGGTGTCCATGGAGGTCTTTATGTCCCACCACAAGGCCCCAGCTCATTCTGCACAACACACAGTCACTCATGATGCCTATTTGGGATGTCAAACTTTGCCTCTCCCTTCGAATTCTCCTCAGGTGGCACCCAGTGACTTCTTCCTCTTTCTCGGATGAAGAGACCATTGTGTGCCAAGCACTGCCTGCTGTTCGAGATGGAACGATTTCTGAACATAAACAAATGCAGGCTTCTACAAACATGGTCTCCACCGTGTCATCCATCGTTGGGAAAAACGTGTCACATTGAAAGGAGAACATGAATAGAAGGATAACACTAAGTTTCATGCTCACAGCTTCATGATAGCGAGATGATAATTATAGCTTCATGACTACCCTCGTAGACACGAGCGTTTTGTTAGTAACATGTTCGTGTTCTGGACTAGTTCCTTACGATCAGTGTAGCTTTTTTAGGCTGTTATTTACAAGTGTGAATAAAATATAAACCGGAACTTACGTTTTACGCGTTTTTTTAGTAAACGGAAAACTGCAAGATCTCTGCTCATTGTTGGTTTTGTTACCAGCGTTTGTTCTCCACAGCTAATCACTGTGACCACGACAGAGGCCGTAAAACCGTCCGAAATTTTAAAAAGACTCTCATTGCAGTTCGGGGGTGGTGGAGGGGAGTCAACACCCAGAGAAAGGCTCAAGTGCACGAACAACAGTTCCTACGAGAACGGGAAACAGAGGAGAATGCAACTCACGGACGACGCCCAAGGACCAGCAGGACTGAGCAGAATACTCGCATTGTTAGCCAGCTTATTGAAGAAGGTCGCCGAACAACAGCTGCTGAAGTTGCTACTGAGTTCGCTATAAGCTACGGTAGGGCTCGGACGACCATTACTGACAACCCTCGATTTCGGAAAGTGGCCGCAAGTTGGGTGCCTCGTAGGTTTCCCTATCTAGCTGGGGCCTCGTTGGACCACTCTGAGATGGGGATGTCGAATTCAAGTAAAAATTTATTTGATATAGTTACTTTATATTTAGAACACAATTACATGGGACTTGAGGCGGCGCAAGTAGTCGTTGTACCATATTTCCCGGAAGATTTCACTTTTTTGAGCAAATCTTTCTCCTCTTTTACGTATTTATAAAACTCCGTGCAAGTCAGTTTGTAGTTAAACTGGCACTGTAAGGTTGATCCCACAGTCCCTGGCAGCAGTAGATTTCTTTCATTAGTCCACTGGGCCGACATCAACGAAAATACTCTTTCCGCATTGGCGTTGTATTCGGGGAATAAAAAACAAATACTAAACAAATGTTCGCAAAATTTTAGCAGTTAGCATTTGCGTTCAGGATTTTCGATTCCCTTGAGAAAGTAAATCCAATTTTCTTCCACGGAGTGCTCAGACTTCCATTCTTCCGAGTCATGTTTAGTTTCTAAAAAGTTCTTACAATACATATATTGCTGTCCGGGGTGACCTAGCGGCTCTAGGCGCTACAGTCTGGATTTTTGGACAACATGGTTGTGGAGAGAAGCAGCGATTAGTATGATTAATCAATAATTCAAGAACAGTCTTAATCGCATTTATTATTGTTATTATACCGCCAACCGGTTTCAACCCGACGTAGGGGTCATCTTCTGAGCGTTTACACCATATCATAGTTTCCTGCCGTTATGTAGACAGGAGTGACACCACCAGCAGTCGACCAATGGTGTAAACGCCCAGAAGATGACCCCTACGTCGGGTTGAAACCGGTTGGTGGTATTATAACAATAATAAATGCGATTAAGACTGTTCTTGAATTATTGGCTACAGTCTGGAACCGCGCGACCGCTACGGTCGCAGGTTCGAATCTTGCCTCGGGCATGGATGTGTGTGATGTTCTTAGGTTAGTTAGGTTTAAGCGGTTTTAAGTTCTAGGGAACTGATGACCTCAGAAGTTAAGTCCCATAGTGCTCAGAGCCATTTGAGCCATTTTTGAATAGATATATTCCTGAAAACAATTGTCGCCTGAAATCTTCTCACTACTTTTAGTCTGGTATATAGCAGTATTTTCAAGCATCACCCAGTGAGGGGATTTAGATAGCGTCATCTGGTCAAATACTTGACATTTATTAAAAGAAGTAGCCCATGTCTCTAAGCACTCAAATGCTACTGTGCAGAAAGCTATTGTCTCAAATTTCGAAATCAAATTAATTATTTCTTGCTTCGGCTCCTCATTCTATAATTTATTCAAATTCATCTTCGTTTGCATGCCAAAAAAACTGGTAGCCTTCCTTTCAGTCAGACATCTTTGAGTGTCGATTAATATATTTCTTATTTCACTAGATGGAAAGATCAGCAAACCAGTTGCAAAGGTTTATCATCCCTTCACCATGGTTTAGATATTTGTAAAAATATCTTCTTCAGAAGTATTGGTATTATTACATCACATGATGACACAATAGATTAGATGAGACTAAGGCTGACTGCACTTGGCCTTAAACATCGATAGTTGACACTTCTGATACTATCGATAGTATTTTTAAAAACTATCGATTAATTATCGATGTTCGGCGTAGGTGTTTCAGATGAAAAATAGCTTTATAAGAACTTTTATTGCTTAAAATATAACAATACAAGATATGCAAAGAAATCGATAAAAATAATTGTCAGAAGGGCTGACTAAGCATACAGAAAAGTCACTAAGAGTGCAGAGGGAACTCCACTGTTAAATGCAGATGAGAGAGCGGATAGGTGGAAAGAGTGCATTGAAGGCCTCTGTGAGGGGAAGAGTTATCTGATAATGTGATAAAGTAGAAAAAGGAGTTGATATAAAAGAGATAGGTGAATCAGTATTAGAATCAGAATTTAAAACAGCATTGGAAGATCTAAGATGAAATAAGCCAGAAAGGGTAAATAGTATTCCACCAGAATTTCTAAAACCCTTGGAAATGTGGCAACAAAACGACTATTCACATTGGTGTGTAGAATTTATGACACTGGCGGTATACCATCAGACCTTCGGAAAACATCCGCACAATTCCGAAGACAGCTATGGGGTCAGTGAAGTAAAATGCAAAGAAGTCAAGGATTTCGGATCAGACGAGTACAGGACAATATCAACAGCAACAGAAAATGGTATAACGGCAGTAGGGTTCGTTATGAATAGGAAGGTAGGGCAAAAGTGATTTACTGTGAACAGTTCAGTAATAGGGTTGTTCTCATCAGAATTGAAAGCAAACCAGTACCGACAACAATAGTTCAGGTGTACATGCCTACGTCGTAAGCAGAGGATGAACAGATAGAGGAAGTATATGTGGAAACTGAACGGTTAATTCAGTCCGTAAAGAGAGATGAAAATCTAATGGTCATGGGGAACTGGAATGCAGTTGTAGGGGAAGGAGTGGAAGAAAAGGTTACAGGAGAATATGGGCTTGGGACAAGGAATGAGAGCAGAGAAAGACTAATTGAGTTCTGCAATAAATATCAGCAAGTAATAGCGAATACTCTATTCAAGAATATCAAGAGGAGGTGGTATACTTAGAAAAGGGTGAGCGATACGGGGGGATTTCAGTTACATTACATCATAGTCAGGCAGAGATTCTGAAATCAGATATCAGATTGTAAGGCGAACCCAGGAGCAGATTTGACTCAGATCATAATTTGGTAGTGATGAAGAGTAGGTTGAAGTTAAGAAATTAGTCAGGAAGTATCAGTTGCATAAAGAAGTGAGATATAGAAGTACTAAGGAATGAAGAGATACACTTAACGTTCTCTGAGGCGATAGATACTGTTACAATTAACAGCTCAATAGGTAGTACAGCTGGACATCTCTAAAGAGAGCAGTCACAGAAATTGGAAAGAAAACAGGAAGTACAAGGAAAACAACAGCGAAAAAAACAGGAATAATAGGCGAGGTACTTCAGCTGATCGACGAAAGAAGGAAGTACAAAGATGTTCAGCGAAATTCAGGAACACAGAAATACAACTCACATAGGAACAAAATAAATATGAAGTGGAGGGACGCTAAGGCGAAATGGCTGCATGAAACACGCGAAGAAATCGAAAAATAATGGTTGTCGGAAGGAGGGACTCAGCATATAGAAAAGTCAAAACAACATTCGGTGAAATTAAAAGCAAGGGCGGTAACATGAAGAGTTCAATGGGAATTCCAATGCTAAGGAGAGAACGGATAGGTGAAAACAGTACATTGAAGGCGTCTGCGGGAGGAGAGACCTGTCTGATGACGTGATGGAAGAAGAAACAGGAGTCGACATGGAAGAGATAAGGGATCCAGGATTAGAATCATAATTTAAAAGAGCTGTGGAAGACTTAAGATCAAACAAGGCAGGAGGGATAGATAACATTCCGTCAGAATTTCGAAAATCATTTGGGGAAGCCGCAACGAAGCGACTATTCTCGTTAGTGTGTAGTATGTTCAGAATGGCGACATACCATCAGACTTTTGGAAAAACACCATCCACACAATTCCGAAGACGGCGAGAGCCGACAAGTTCGAGAATTATAGCACAACCAGCCTAAGAATGAAAAATAAAATTGTAGATCTGTTAGATGACGATTAGTTTGTATTTAGGAAAGATACAGGCAACAGAGAGGCAGCTCTGACGTTGCGGTTGATATTGGAAGCCAGACTGAAGAAAAATCGAGACACGTTCAGAGGATGGTGAAAGGACATCTGTGATAAGATTCGCTGATGACATTGCTATTCTCAAAAAATGTGAAGAAGAGTTACAAGATTTGTTGGACGGAAAGAACAATCTAATGAGTGCAGAGAATGAACTGAGATTAAATCTAAGAAAGATGTGAGATGTTGGTGATCACGAAGTAGATGAAGTTAAGGAATTCTGCTACCAAGGCACCAAAATAACCTATGATGGACGAAGCTAGGAGAACATAAAAAGCTGACTAGTACTGGCAAAAAGGGCATTCCTGGCCAAGAGCAGTCTACTAGTATCAAACATAAATCTTGAGGAACAAATTTCTGAGAAGGCACGTTTGGAGCACAGCATTGTATGGTAGTGAGACATGGATTGTGTGAAGACTAGAACAAAAGAGAAAAAATGGTACAAATGGCTCTGAGCACAATAGGACTTAACTTCTAAGGTCATCAGTCCCCTAGAACTTAGAACTACTTAAACCTAACTAACCTAAGGATATCACACACATCCATGCCCGAGGCAGGATTCGAACCTGCGACCGTAGCTGCCGCGCAGTTCCAGACTGTAGCGCCTAGAACCGCTCGGCCAACCCGGCCGGCAGAACAGAAGACAATCGAAGCATTGGAGATGTGGTGATACAGAAGAATGTGGAAAATTAGGTGAACTAATGAGGAATGGAATGATTAGATTCTCCACAGAATCGGCGAGGAAAGGAACATATAGAAAACACTGACAAGAAGCAGGGACAGGACGATAGGACTTCTGTTAAGACATCAGGAAATAAGTTCCACCGTACTAGAGGCAGCTTTAGAGGGTAAAAAACTGTAGAGGGAGACAGAGATTGGAATACATGGAGCAAACAATTGAGGACGTAGGCTGAAAGTGCTACTCTGATATGAAAAGGTTGGCATAGGAGAAGAATTCGTGGCGGGCCGCATCAAATCAGTCAGAAGACTTAAGGAAAAAAAGGGCGAAGAAATGCTCTATACTTAGAATAAAAAGTATAAATTAATTCCTGTGCACCACGTTGAACAGCGATGTAGGTTGTAATATGGAGCTTACAAATTGTAGTAGTATTGTGAGATGAGAGTATTATATGCCATACCTTTCAATAAAACAGATGCCAGGTGTCACCACCTGAGCTGCAAACACAAGAAACGTAAATGTCCGTTTCTTTGAGTGCTCTGTTCGAGCTGTTGACATTCTATTTCTTTGATCGTCTGAGATTTTTGAAATATGTTGTTCCAACTGTGATGAAACGTTGCGATGTAGAATCCAACGTACTGTGAAACTCGGCATTTTCCAAGCACTCGACACATCTCTGGAGGAATGTGCTGCTTTGAATGTGAGGACTTGGGGTCTAATCCTAAAATATTCTGTTACTTTTGATCTCCGTGTAACGATCTCTTTTCGATTTTATTATGATACGGTGGGTTTTACACGAAATAAGTTCTGTTGATGAAACTGGATTACACTGCATTGCGGCTGACGATCTCGACCGACACTAAATACACACCTGCAAACTTTTAATTACGAAATAATTCAAGACTGCTGCTCCCGTTTTGAATAACCGTCTTGTGTAGTTGGTACGTATTCACCTATTACACGGTCCAGACACGTTAACGTGACCACCGCCCATGTTCGATATCATCATGCAATAATCACTCACAGACGACAGGTGGCAGCATCAACAGTCATTGTCGCAATGCAGAAACAGCGCGATTCGTCTGAGGCACAAAAGGGCATGATCACTGGCTTTAGAGCCATATCGAAAAATGGCTAAGTTCATGAACTGATCATGAGGCAAACAATGGTTCAAATGCCTCTGAGCACTGTGGAACTTAACATTTGAGGTCATCAGTCCCCTATAACTTACAACTACTTAAACCTGACTAACCTAAGAGCATCACACAGATCCATACCCGAGGCAGGAATCGAACCTGCGACCGTAGCGGTTGCGTGGTTCCAGATTGAAGCGCCTAGAACCGCTCGGTCACTGCGGCCAGCGATCATGTGCCGCAGTGGTTGAAGTACAGTGTGCGTGGTAAAATGGGACTATACAAAATCTGCACCACGCACCATAAGTGACAGGGGTGAATGGCAACAGCAGAGATGTGTGCGGGTGAATAGACGAGCACCTGTTGAGCGATTGACCACCCAGATCAACCAAGCGTCTACCAACTGTGTCTCCTCAACGACCGTTCGGCCTCCACAGCAGGTGGCAGGTTCATGCACCTATCTGACTGCTGTTCATCGGCGACGAAGGCTGGGATTAGCGCGCCAGTACCGCATTGGATGTTCACTGAGTGGCGACGGGTGGCAGCTCAGAAGAATCGCGTTTTATGCTCCACCGGTTGGAAACGTCTGGAAGTGGGCACCCTACCATAATCGTCGGAATAGTCCAGGCCAGAGGAGGAGGCGTTATAGTCTGAGGAACGTTTTTGTGGCATTCCCTGTGTGATCTTGTCATTCTGGAAGGCATAGGTATGAATCTATCCTTGGGGTCCATGTCCATCCTTACATGCGGTTGTTTTTCCTTCGCATGATGATATCTACTAGGGGGACAATGTAATGTGTCACAAAGCTCGCAGTGTACGTGCGTGGTTCGAAGAGCACCAGGATGAGTTTACCATACTCCCCTGTCCACCAGACTCTCCGGATTCAATCGAGAACCTGTGCGAACATCTAGACCAAGCTCTTCGTGCCATGGACCCACAACTGACAAATCTAGAGCAGCTGGCCAAGGCACGGGAGTCGGCATGGCTCCACATTCTGTCGGTCCCTTCCAGGATCTCAGTGACTCTCTTCTTGCACGACTCGCAGGTCCGCGCTGCTTTTGCAGCATATTTTGATGACGTAGTAGTTTGTCTGCGAAATGTCTTTCAGACGAAGAGCATTAATCATACTGTTGACGTATTAAATTCGGTGAAAACCGAATCGTAGAATATCCGGCAACATCCACCATACACAGTATATGTACACGAAGCTCTGTTTATCTTATCATTACATTCTGTGTTACCTTGACACACCCGTCGGCTAGTGCTGCTTACTGGTGCGAACGCCAGCTTCGGTTTTTAGGGTTCCGAGGATGAAGTCTATTCTCCAGCTTGGAGATAGCCGCCAAGCCTTCCCTTAATCCAGCTGAATACAAGGTGATAATTAGTGAACTATATGAAACAAAATCGTCACGACTTCTGAACAGTTTGCGCTAGGACGTTCAAACTGCACGGTTGGCCGCGGGGCATGATGGGAATTAGTATGGTTTGGTTTAGCGATGAAGCCCACTTTCATTTGGATGGGTTAAGTCTCTTCGCCCTCAAGGGGTGACTGTGTGGTGTGCAATGTCCAGTCACGGAATAATCGGTGCGATATTCCTTGATGACACGGTGACTACTGAACGGTACATGAAGGTTTTGGAAGATGCTTTCATCTTCATAATCCAAAGCGACTCTGATTTCGACAAGACGTGGTTCATGCAAGACGGAGCTCGACCCAATCGAAGTAGCATAGTATTTGTTATCCCGGCGGGGCCCTTTGGGAACCGAATTCTGGTTCTGGGGTACCCAGAGGCCACTGGCATGGGCCTCGATTGGCCGCTATGTTCTCCGGATCTGAACACATGCGACTCCTTTTTGTGGGGCTGTATTAAAGATGAGGGGTACAGCAATAACTCTAAAACCATTGCTGAGCTGAAAACAGCCATTCAGGAGGTCATAGACATCATCACTGTTCCGACACTTCAGCGGGCCATGCAGAATTTCGCTATTCGTCTGCGCCACATCGTCGCCCATGATGGCAGGCATACAGAGCGTGTCATAACCTAAATCCGAATATCTCTTGACGTTTACATGTTGATTAAAGTGTGTGCACGCTGTAGTTTGTAATAATTTACGTTCTTTTCAAATAGTTCAATAATTGTCACCCCGTATGTGGTGGTCTGAAACGACTCCACTGTTTTCCAATGCGAGTGATTTCCTGAGGATGGCCACTGTTTACTAATACCATCTGGGAAACGAACTTACGAAAGTATCGCTAGGAAGTAGCATCTTACAGCAAGTATTATGAACGTTAGCAGAAAAACAGCCAATCGAACTGCCTGCATTCTACTCTGTAGGCTGCTTGGCCTAAAGGTCTGTATGTTAAAGTAATTTCGTGACACGATTTTGTAGCTCTCGAAATCGGGAAGTCAGCCGGTAGCCAGCGCGACAGTAGCATGTGACCTGTGAAAACCTTGGGGCGGAGCTGAGGGTTTTGGAAGTTTCTGAAGCCTGACGTTATCAGGAAAAGAGACTGCAGTCTTAATGTGATTTATTAAAATTAAAAATAACTGTACAGAAAGTTTTACTGCGTAGACTGCAAATTTACGTTAGACAATTAAAGCATTATAACTAGTTTCGGTTGTGCATAACAGCCATCTTCACATCGTCGCAATCGCAAATGCAGGGGAATATGCACTGAACAGTATCAACAGTGAATACCAGCAAGAACATGCACTCGTACTAAAAAACAACGACTAAGACAATACTGATATTAAAAGCATCACCAAGGGTGAGCCAATTCGTAACCAATAACCTTGTGATTCGCACCTAAAAAAAAGGGGGAGGGTGCACTTGCATAAGCAAAAATGCATCACTCATCCATTGTCTGCATTTGTAAAACAGATAAGCGTGGAGCTTTCACACTGTATTACCTGTTTTACAAACAGATATATTGGATGACTGACGCCTTTTTTCTTACGCAACTGCCCCCTCTCCTGTTGTTTTTTAGCTGCATATCGCAAGATTATGGATTACGAACTGGCTCGCCATTATTGATAGTTTCAGAATCAACATTGTCTTCGTGTGTTTGTTTATTAGTACGAATGCTTGGTTTTGCCTATTCAATGAGAAAATAATAAAAAAAATTAGGAGGCATAACTTTCCAGCATACACTCGTATCTAGATACGCTTTGAGAACGAGCCATTGCTCGAAACCAGTAGCAGTAAATCTACATATATAAAAGGAAATGTGCTGCCTTAGTGACTGACTTACTGACTCACCGTCGTCCACTCAAATCACTACGATAGAAATTTGAAACTTGATGATGGTATTGATCTTATACAGAAGGCATCGTTCAAGAAGAGATTTTTCGAAATTACACCTCTAAGAGGGTGAAATAGTGAATGAAAGACTGTTTGAAAATTGTCGCTATTAAGACAACTTTTACGCTAGAACTACAAAATTTCGTATTTGATTTCTCGGTCAGAAGTTGTGAAATAAGTGTTTTAACATTCTTGGAAATATGGGATGAAACATTTGTGTGGAAATATTTCATTATGATGCATTTTTGAAGCTAAATCTATAACAGTTTCTATCAGGCTTCTCAATTAGAAATTAAAAAAAAATGTATTTCAGTGTTTTTGGCAATTCAGCCTCTAAGGGTTTGAGACAGAGGATGAAAATTTTTATGAAAATATTTCGTTACATGAAAATATTTTTAAAGCTAAATCTATGAAATTAGTATTCGACTTCTTAAGAAAAATGTGTTAGGGAATGGAAATTTCTGCTGAAATAACATCAAAAGTACTCAAAAGGCAGGACTAACAAAGACCTGCGTTTCCAGCTATTGTAATTAGAGTGGAAAGTTTAGACGGCGCTGCAGTTTGTAAACAACATAAAAAGACGAAAAACAAAAAAGAAATGTGTGCAGGCCGTACAGTCAACGCGAGCAAAGCAGCGAGAGCTGGGCTAGTAGAATATTAAAAAAGTGGCTCCGGCGTATTGTTATTAAAACAGAATGCATTAAAAAAATCTGTTACGCTCGTATAGTAAGATCTAAACGTTAACAAGTAGGTAATCGACTCTAAAGGATTATCGTCCAAAACATACCAGCAGTAGTAATCTGCTTCCAAACACATTACTAGCGATTTTTTTTAACTGCGTCGAGTTGCACAGAGTTCCAGGCACGGGTGTGAGCTTAATGAGAACGCTCTATCACGCTGAGCCCATTAAGCCGCGATCCTGTGTAACGGGCGGGTGGGGCCGTGCAGGCGGGGCTTCGCTGCAGTGGACAATCGGCTTATCTGGGGCCAGCCGGAGGAATGCAGCGCTGCGTCGCTTCCAGCAGCTCCCGGCTCGCCTGCCCAGGGTCCCGGACACGGAGCCTCGGCTATTCTTAGACCCCGCCCGCTGGACGCAGACGGCCGCTTCAAATGCGTCCCCGCCGGTAAACCCGAGGCATGTAGCACAACCTGCTGCCGCACAGCGGCTCTGACGTCACTCTCACACAGAGCTGGGGCGGCGAAATATGCAGGCCTCGCGGCGTGCGTCACGAGGCTATGGTCACGTGATAACAGCGGTCCAACGTGTTCCACCGACAGCTTGCTACAGTACTACACAGCAGGTTTTTAAAATTTCAGCACCAAAAACGATTGCCGATAGCGAAATTTTACTTCGAGGGTCTTTTCCTAGAGTGAACCAACAACAAATTGCACATTTCGCCAATTTTTTTCCTTTATTGATTTTCGATTCCCCTCGAAGGGGGCGGGCTGGCAGCAGCTTAGTATGCCGCTCTTCAGCCTACAGAATTCTTTAAAACATAAGAAGAAGATAATAAATAGTAAAAGCAGGCGATAAAACGGTGACTTAAATTGTAAAACGGTGGAAAATTGTGGAAAGTTAAAACATAAAACAAAGGGTTGGTGATGCTAATAAAATACACAGGAAGCAGACAGGTAAAATAGTAGACAGACAATTAAAAAAAACACGGCGACAGTCTGGTTTCTGTTCGCAAGAGATATAAAAATTACACCCAGCGACAGTACGATTTCCGTTCGTAACACTTCGGAAGAGACGCACAACATTTAACACTCACTGAAAATACTGCACTAAAAAGTCGGCACGAAGATGACACACCACAGCAAAGGGCAGATGGGGGCGGGGGGGGTGGTGGTCCTGCACAGATGAGGAGGACAAAAGGGGGGAGGAGAGGAAAAACGAAGTGGGGAGAGGACTCATAAGGGGGGAGGGGGGCAGGGCAGACTCGAGAGGAAATGGGGAAAGACAGAGGAGGGCAATGCAAAAGGACTCAGGGGAGAGAAGGGAGGCAGAGAGAGGGTAAGTGGGGAAAAAACAGGATGGTAGGGGGGGGAAAGGGAGCCTGGGAAAAGGACAGAGGGAGGAATGGAGAGGTGAGGATCAGAGTTCATAGGAGGGACAAATGGAGGGAGAGAGGGCATCATTCGGGAGGGGGAGTCGACGGAAGCCACCTTGGGAAAGGAGATGAAGGGTGTACAGATGGAGGGTAGGGGGTACACAACAGTGAAGGCGCGGCAGAGGGTGGGGGTTGGAGAGGAGAGGAGCAACCAGGTTATGAGAGGGATCAAGGTGGCGGGAGATGTAGAGTACGCAGATATGTTCGAGGAATAGGAGCAGATGGGGGAAAGGAATTAGGTCGTAGAGGTTCGTATGGTTACGAGTTTCTATTTTGGTCACCACAAGAGTCTGACTAAAGCGTCAAAGTTTCTTTCGTAGGATTAGCGTGCTTCAGAAGACACGATGCTCTTTCATCAGGCCCTCAGTCTGTTGTTCCATCATGCCAAAGATGTACAATTCCTCTGGATGTACCTAAAGCAGAGATATCCAAAATGAGGCAAGGAAGTTGACATTTGTAGTACGTAACAACAGTGGGAAATTTTGGGTCTGGAATTGTGGTTTGTAGATCAAAAGGGTGTACTGTGCATTCGCCATTTATTACTTTCACTTTTTTTTTTCTTCGTAATGTTGCTCTTGCATGGTCAACCAGTCGATGATGCAGGTCTTTTTCTAAATTTGCATCCGTAATAGCTTTAACATTTTTTGGAGTCTTGTCAGGTGCGCTCAGAGACTTGGTATTAATTTGAAATGCCTGTCTATTCTTGCACGTATCTTTTTGTGGTACTTCTAATGGAAGAATGTCCTCAGTTTTGAAAACTTTTTCATAAACCGATTGTGACGCAGTTTCAGACTCCGCATTTTCCACTGTCAGTTACACTTTAAACAGCCGGTAGACCAAGCTTACATTGAGATTGCAGGCAAGACTCTTCATACTAGGACTACGCTTCCGAGAGTAGTGGCTCCTATAGCAAGGAAGGAATTAATATTTCCGATGTGACAAATTCTTTCTTCAGTAATTTCATTGTATGGCTCATGTTTCCCTCTTTTATCTTGTAACTCGCCGTACTAGACTTTCAGAAGAACTCTGTGAGCCTTCGCATTATCAATATAGAGTGTGTTCAGAAACATATCGTTGTAAGTCTCCTGATGTCGTAGTAAAGAAGAAATTTCGAGAAAATCTTCTTGGGGATTCTTTAACATTTGATCTTCGATCCTTCACAAGAAATGACTTTACCGATCTTCCAATCAAAGTTGTTTGTGTTTCATACCGTCCCTCATTGTAAAATGAAACAAAAATAATTGTAGATCCTGCAGTGAGATTTTTTCAGAGCGTTTGTAACACGTATCATATATTTTTTAATACATATCATATATTTGTAATACATACAAAAAAGATTGTAGATCGTGCAGTGAGATTTTTTCAGAGCAATGGTATTCCTTAAGCACTTTTCCATTATTGTTCCACCTGTTGGCGAATTGTATGATATTCCGCCGGTTTTGTGAATTTTCTGAAGGTTCTCGTCTCCATTGAATTTCACCTTCACAGTTTCATTGGGTTCCGCAAAAGATTATTTTTTTCCTTCATTTTATTTTGAAATTGTTCGGTTGGATCTTTTTCATTGTGCTGGATATTATTAGCATAAAAAAATTCATGTGTTTTGTCTATTGTAAGTAGGCTGTTTAGGTTTCTTATTGCTAACGTCACCTCTATATAAAAATCACTGGCTGTGCTGTGTGCAGTCTGTGTCTAGTTTGCATTGTTGTCTGCCATTGTAGTGTTGGGCAGCGGCAGCTGGATGTGAACAGTGCGTAGCGTTGCGCAGTTGGAGGTGAGCCGCCAGCAGTGGTGGATGTGGGAAGAGAGATGGCGGAGTTTTGTAATTTGTCATGAACTGCTATATATATGATGATGATATTAAGGTAAATACATTGTTTGTTCTCTATTAATATCTTTCATTTGCTAACTATCCCTATCAGTAGTTAGTGCCTTCCATAGTTTGAATCTTTTATTTAGCTGGCAGTAGTGGCGCTTGCTATATTGCAGTAGTTCGAGTAACCAAGATTTTTGTGAGGTAAGCGATTTGTGAAACGCATAGGTTAATGTTAGTCAGGGCCATTTTTCTTGTAGGCATTTTTGAAAGTCAGATTGTGTTGCGCTAAAAAAAAAAAAAAATTGTGTATCAGTTTAAGCACAGTCTTGTATAATTGTTCAAAAGGGGACGTTTCATATGTCGACCCTTAGCCAGGATACCTCACTGGAATCTTCTGATTTTTTCCTTGTAGTTTGTGTAATTAGCGTAGATTTTGTTTATTGCTAGCGCGTAATTGTAGAGAGAATCTGCTTTGTAGTTGCAGTCTTTCATTGTTGTACAGTAAAACAGTTGTGGCATGCATGTAGATTTGCACCAAGTATTTAAGTAGACATTATTTCCATTTCTATGTTAATGTGTTATCTTCTTTTGCTCTTCAAATTGTGCTTTTCTGTGTTATCGTGTGAAATATTGTGACAATAATGGCGTGTGAAAAACGTAACACTAGGCTCCAAAGTAAACTGAGAAATAATAGTGACGACGAGCGTAGCTTACCAGCAACGCTGTGTAATGAAGTAACAGACATTCAAAGTAGTAATTTGGTAACTGTGCACAGGAAATGGAGCGGGCGTCAAATAATGGTGTAGACAGTGAAACAGGTAGTGAACAGGGAAGCGTTATCGATCGATCGGTCGGCAACAGCTCGTCTCAGGAATCGGGAATGACAGAACACAATATTGCAAATACTGCAGACTCAGGTTTTGGGTTCTCACCGTTTTCTCAAATGAGTCAAGACACATTTTCCGCTTGTCAAAATGTGAATGTTGTCGGTGCAAATTCACTGCCGAAAAGCACTGAGGAACATGTTTCAGACACCAGTGCATTGTTATTACAATTAATGCAACAAATGGGACAACAGCTTCAAAAGTTAGACACAATGGAACAAAATCTTCAAAAGTTAGACACAATGGAACAAAATCTTCAAAAGTTAGACACACTGGAACAAAATCAGAGACAAACACAGCAACAGCTTCAAAAGTTAGACTCATTGGAACAAACTCTTGAACAAACGCGTGAAGATTTAACTACTGAGTTACATAACATTGAATCGAAATGTCAAAAAGTCTGTAATGACGTAAAAACTCAAATTTGTGAGCATTTTCAACCTATTTTTTCGCAGCATGAAAATGCATTACAGAATCACGAAGCAGCCATAAAAGAACTGCAAATTATTGTTCATGAAAATCATGAGACCTTGCAAGCTAAAATTGACTCAGTTGCGTCTACCGATTCGGTTACGCAACTTGCAAAAACTCAGGAAAACTTAAAGGACACAGTAGAAAGACACATGGAGGAAATTAGTGCTTTATCAGAGAAAGTAGTTGACTTTCGGATCAGCTAAATAATTTATCTACGAAGGTAGATGATAATCTGAATGACACAAAACCGGTAGTCTTTAATGACACAGAAGAGTGCGAACAAATTAGGAAATACAAACAAAATCAGAATCAAATTAATACGCAACACCAAAGAGAAATCCGCGAAGTACAAGATCAGCTGACACAGGTAGTACAAGAATTACGTATTTCAGAGGACACTCGCGCCCCAATGCGGGAAGAGGGACATAGAAATACGGAACAGCCACAAAATAATAACACAGCGCATTTCGGAAATTATGAAAGAAATTGGCAAGGTGCACCGAATTTTGAAATGGAACCGCCGAAACGACGTAACAATGACCGATATGCGACTCGCCGACATGATGATTTTGACTATAAGCTGTTCATTACAACACGTAAATTCAAAACGTTTAAGAAATCTGCCAACGACATTCATCCACAAGCATGGCTCCATCAATTCTCTCATTGTTTTCCTCCCAACTGGTCGTTAGAACACAGATTAGAATTTATGTGTGGCTACTTAGAGAATGAACCAGCTGTAAGAATGCGATCGGTCATTCACGATATCCACAGTGAAGGAGAATTTTATCATGCCTTCCTCTCAGCATATTGGTCTCAAGCTACACAAGACCGAGTAAAACATAGCATCATAATGATGAAACATTTTGAACAATCTGAATTCTCCAGTCTTGTGAAATATTTTGAAGACATGTTGCACAAGAATCAGTACCTGTCAAACCCATACAGCCCCTCAGAACTCATCCGCATTTGCTTAATAAAATTACCTGAACACTTAAGACATATTATTTTAGCAGGACGTTGCAAAGAAGACATTGAGGCTTTTCAGGGACTGTTACAAGAACTGGAAATTGACACTGACAATCGGGGAACACGGAAACAGGAGCACAACAATTACAGGTCACATCCGTCACAATTCCGTGATGAAAGAAATAATAACTGGACACGACAAGGCTATTCTCACAACACTTATCGTGACCAAAACAGACACCACTCGTATGACAACCGTTGGCAGAGTAGTAATAATTACAGGGAAAGATCACCTCTCCGCGGTAGTGACTATCACAGAGACAATCAGAGAAACAGACAATTTGGGAACCAAAATAATTATTATTACGGGAGACAGAATAACTTTAGATGCAACGGTCCAGACCGCAGTTACGATTCAGGTAGAAATTCTCCACCACTTGACCGACAAGAAAGAAACTACAGGAACTACCGACATGACGACAGACGATGTGATCGTAACGACAGACCTGAATTGCATCAGAACTGGCGGGATTTAAACAGGGCAGGGCCCTCTCGGCAAGGTCAATTTGTAGAAGTTAGGTCTCCAAACCCCAATAACGACGCGCGCCAACAAAGAGACAATAGGCAATGACTCACACCGCTGGCAGCCACAGAACGTACGTATGACACTAACGACGCAGCTGCCGTAGCTAGTAATTACGTAAAAATGGAATACATTAGGGACATCTTACTCCAGGAACACGACGCTGCTAATGAGTGACAATTTACAATGTTACTTTTGCGGTGTATCTGTTTTATATCTGCACAGTTTTTTCTGAATTCTTCTGTAAAGTGAGACATGTTTTAGTGGTGACTTTTGTGCTATGGCTACAAGGAGACAGCCTTTTCCGTAAGACAACAATACGTTACAGCACAGTACTTTCCTCATCACGGCAATAAGCGTACTAACTAAGATATCTATACGCAAAGCATTTCACTTTTGTGTATCATGAGGTAAGTACATTGGCTTCTGCAGAACTTAGCTTTCGGAGGACGATAACTACGACACTTCCACAGAGATTATCTTACAGGAAGACGCACATTTAGCGCTACAGGACACGTATTTGAGTGATTAATTTCGCACTTAAAACGTGCATTTTTTTAAGATATTTGAAGTACAATGATACAAGGGTTTTCCGTGATATATTTCATTCCATTGCTGTAATCTGTAACACCTGAGGGTATAATTACATTAATCCTCAGGGGGGTACACGCTTACTTTGTGTACCATGTGTTTGGCAAGCACAAGGAGCCCTAGCTAATATGGTATTTGCTTATACAACTTTACACATCGGTACCATATTTCTGTAACACACAAATTACACAGCTATCTGATTATTTAACAGAGAAACAAACATTTTTTTATTACATCAGTGACAAATGTTTACATAATTAGACAATTGGATAACTTCACACTTACGAAATTGTATTTTGTCTGTACTTTGTGAACTGTTCATACTTTTTCGGAACCATTGTGATACTATGAGAGCTTTGAATGATGTATTTGGTAAGGGAGCATGATTGTAAAGTACGTTTGAGGTAGATGACATTATTGAAATGAGCAGAGAATATTTTTTAGGGTTTGAAATTATTGCAGAAAGCTACGACGTTTCTGAGATTTGACTGAGGTGTTTTGATGTTATTATTACGACGACGATGTGTATTATGTTGTTGAGGAATGTTTATTATGCTATGTATTTCTCATGATGAAATATTGAAGAAGTGTCGATGAATATGTATATGTATAATGAGGTAAGGAATAATGAGTAGTGGTTAGGGACTCTGATTTGTGGAACAGGATGTTGGAAACCAAGAATCGTACATTAAGAGTTATGAAATGTGTGTAAATGCGTGAATGTATCACAATGCCGACGAAAACTTTTTGAACACTGTTATATTCATAGGATTTTGTTTCTACACATTTGAACGCAAATTCTCGACCTGTGAAATATTTTTATATGAGACTGTCACTGTAGCGGAAACTGGTGTCGTAAATATTTCCGTAAGAAAGTTAAGTGACCACCTGCACCTAATGCGTCGTGGGCACCCAGCTGGGCAACAGTCGCCTTGAAAAAAGCCATTAGCGTGTGCCTTCCAGAGGCACAGGTGGAAAAAAAAGGGAGGCCATTATCCTCGCTATTGACGTTCCTTTGTAGAAAGCATCGGAAAAACGACACGGTCGAACTTGATAACATATGATTACACTGTGGAGCTCTTAATTTATGATTTACTGAAATGCCTAATGAAATGACGAGAAATATTTTTATGTCTATACACCTGATTATGACTACTGTCTCTCTAGTTGAGAGATTTTTCTACTAACTTATGAAATGCCTAATGACTACTGAATGATGTTCTTATGCTTTACTTTGTACATAGTTGCTTATTTCATTTGATATCTAGTTTCTAGCTGCACTGCAGCATTGGTTAAAATAAAATTTTATAGAAGTATTAATATAAATATTTTCTGTCTACAGATCGAGTAAATAATAATTTTTTTCAAAAAAATGAGGGAGCACAAAACGACATTTACCTTCACAGGAACTGCATTCATAATTTTCTTTTCAAGTACTTGGTAATTTCTTATTTAGAATAAATTGTGATGCATCACTCTAGTATTAAGATGTGACATAGGTATTAGACATGGCCATTTTTAGTGTAATATTTTTTCTGCTTGAGCTTTGTCATGTTTAGGTATAAGTTATTTCATTTTCTGTTGTTGGTTGCCAGGCATAGTGCTACTGAATTTCAATTTGTGTTACTCTGCTAAGCCAGATTTATTTTTCTTGTTTGCTGCACATTGCCTCATATTAGTTGTAATGTTGAATTGCTTGGTAATTTAGATTTACTGTAGCTTGCTTTGCAAATTTCCATTTTTTTCAATTGCTATTTGCGTTAATTGTCTTGTGCTGCTGCATTGCCTCGTCCCTTAGTTTAGCAGCTGAGCTCAGTAGATTTAAGTTAGCTTAAGAGGGGTAGAAGATATAAGAAACTGACTATGGAGAATAGGTAAAGAATGCGTTGCGAAGTTATATGAAAAAGATTTGGGCCAAAATGAGTATTGTACACTGAGAAATAATTATATTGAAAGAAATATGAATAGAATACAGAAAGCAGGTATAGATAGGACTTTTTGGGAATAATGATGAATGAAGGGAGATCTCCAAGAAGTAAAGAAAGTTTTGTTTGCAAAATACTGCAGTAAAACAAACCTTGTCCTTTCCTTTTGTATTATTCCGCTATATGTGTGTGTACTCTTGTGTATTTGTGTTTTTCCTGTCTTTATGTGTTTAGCTAATACGATTTATGTTGTAGAATTTTTCTAGTACTAAGCTACATTCACTATGATGAGGAATACTGTTATCCTCAAATATAATTTGCATTTATAATATGTTATTTACTATGTAAAGATGTTTAGACATTATTAATTCTGTTCGGTTTTAATGCTCATGTGTAAAATTGATGTTTCGAAAGTTATTCAATCTTTTATCTATGTACTTATGTCATAATTCCTGTAACACTGATGTATTTGTTATTTCGATACAAATGTTATCTGTACTGTTACGTTCTTTAATGATGTATTTTGTACCTTTGTAATTGTATTTTCATGTTGTAAATTTATAATTGTATAGACACCAGTTCTTCAAATTAAGTTACATTTCACTGCACACGTTTCTGTTCGTCATAGTATATGGACAATATGTGAGAAGTAGGGACTGTTAGTGTTTGCACGTGTGTTAATAATTCAGCAAGAGACTGGATAACAGCATTGCTGGTTCTAAGGACATTTCAAACAAATTTTTTGTGAGTGGACATGTTGTGGTTTATGGACTTGCTATATTCTCCATAAGACTCTTCGATGGTGATTGTGCACCTGCACATTTGCAACAGATGGCTGCTGGCCGTCTCTACAAGGACTACAGTGGGTCTGCGTCTTTGCTGACTCACCAGTACCATTATTTCTACAAGGACTGTAGTGGGTCTGCGCCTATGGTGGCCAACCAATATCGTAATCTCTACCAGGACTATAGTGGGTCTGCTCTGTGATGACCTACCAATACTCTTCAAAACTTCGATTGACTCTGCTGTGGGTTTGCTCTGTTGTGGCCCATTACTTGTCTGCATGTCAAGAGTCAGCACTGTCTTTCCATTGGAAGGACAACACTACTTCTTCAAGACTGCATGGAAATCCACTACTTCTGTGTGCATTTTCTTTTACTGCTCAGACTTTGAGAAAAACACTGCGATTTTACTGTGACGCATGATGAGGACTGTCTTTATGGACTGTGAGAAAATTTTAGCTTTTGACCAACAGTGTATCAATAAGTGTGTGCATTTGATATCTTTGTTATTGTAATTATGAAAAATTTTATCAAATCATTGTTGGCCACTGCCCAAAACAATTTGTAAAATATTTTGTGGGGAGCATGGGGGCTATGTAAGTAGGCTGTTTAGGTTTCTTATTGGTAACGCCACCTCTATATAAAAATCACTGGCTGTGCTGTGTGCAGTCTGTGTCTAGTTTGCATTGTTGTCTGCCATTGTAGTGTTGGGCAGCGGCAGCTGGATGTGAACTGCGCGTAGCGTTGCGCAGTTGGAGGTGAGCCGCCAGCAGTGGTGGATGTGGGAAGAGAGATGGCGGAGTTTTGTAATTTGTCATGAACTGCTATATATATGATGATATTAAGGTAAATACATTGTTTGTTCTCTATTAATATCTTTCATTTGCTAACTATCCCTATCAGTAGTTAGTGCCTTCCATAGTTTGAATCTTTTATTTAGCTGGCAGTAGTGGCGCTTGCTATATTGCAGTAGTTCGAGTAACCAAGATTTTTGTGAGGTAAGCGATTTGTGAAACGCATAGGTTAATGTTAGTCAGGGCCATTTTTCTTGTAGGCATTTTTGAAAGTCAGATTGCGTTGCGCTAAAAAAAAAAAAAAAAATTGTGTATCAGTCTAAGCACAGTCTTGTATAATTGTTCAAAAGGGGACGTTTCACTATGTATTCCTTTTCTTTCATAACAACTAATGTACTGTTTTTGTCTGACTTTACAACTATGGACTGGTTGTTTTGCAATTTATTGTTTGTCTATTTTACAGTTTTTCATCATTTATTTTATATTTGGATCTAAATTTATCTTTATTCATTTCTTTGTCAAGAAGCTTGCTTACTTTGTGACCTATTGCTGCTTTTGTATTTGAATTTAATTTTGCAGCATCTGCTGCATTTTTAGTTGCAGCTATAATCTGTTTCGGTGTATAGTTGTTGAGGTTTGGTTTTACATTGTATTTTAGTCCTATTTGGAGCAGATTATTTTCTCTTTGGTCGAATTTTATGTATGTGTTGTTCACCATTCTATTGTAAAATGTGTGTGTATTTTTGTCAGTTATCTCAAGGTTGGACTTCTTATTTTGTTTGGATGTCAAGGCTTTCAGAACCATTTATAAAGGATTAAATCAGAACATCATTGTCATTTGACTGACTTGAACTTTCGTTTAAATCTTGTTCCACCTTCCTGTCACTGGCTTTAGTTCTCTTTCGCACGACATATAAATGTAGAGATGAGAAACTCCAAAAGTGCCAAAATGAAAAATATGCGTCACTTCAAACCATAATCTTGCTTCTTTCTGATGCAAGAAAATTTACTCTGTCCACTCACATTAATGTGACTGACTACCTGTCAGAAGCCTGAATGACTAACTGCCTTCTGCAGGCGGACCGTAGCGAGTCGTAGAGGAAGAGAGTAAAGTTCTGGAATGGGGAGCCATGCCGACGCTAGTGCCGTAGCAAGTTCCGCTAGGTTTCTCGTTGAGGATCCATGCGTGGACTGCCTGATCGATGTGATCCCACAGATTATCGACTGGTTTTAAATCTGGTGTGTTTGGTTGTGCCCAGGGAAGTAGGGTAAACTCATCCTGGTGATACGTTGCATTGTTCTGCTGGTAGATGCCGTCGTGTTGAGGGAAAACAAACTGGATGTAGGTGTGAACTTGGTCTTCAAGGATAGAAGCATGCTTGATCCATTATGTTTTCCAGGATGACAAGATCAACCAGTGAATGCCAGAGAAAAATGCCCCAGAACATAACGCTCTGGCCTGCACCCTTTCGACGACTGTAGCATAAAGTCTTTATTGAGACGTTTCACGCTGCACACACCAATGGCCATCTGTCATCCGAAAAGGCCACCTGTCGCCATTCAGTGGGCGTCCAGTTGCTGTATAAACGTGCAAATTCCATCCTTCGTCGCCGCATACGTGCATTTACCAGGCGCCTGCTGCAGACGCCCTTACAAAACAATGTTTGTTGAGCGGTCGTTAAGGACAAACTTTTGGTAGTCCCTTAGTTCATTTGGGCGGTCAGTTTCTCAACAGTTGCACGTCTGTTCGCTCGTGCACATCTCCACAGCCGTCATTCACCCCTGTCATCCATGGCACGTGGTGCACCACAGTTACCTGGGCGCTGGTTTTGGATAGCGCCATTCTGCCATGCACTGTGTACTTTATCCACGGCAGCACGCAAACAGTTTATACATTTAGCCATTTGGGTAATGGTTCCAATCATGGCCCGAAACCCAATGATCATGCTCTCTTGGTCATCAGGTAAACCACAGTGTTTCTGCTTTATGACGACTGCACTGTTTCCCGCTTCGTCCCCTTCCCCCATCCTCCAATACGCTTTATACATCATCCACTACTAGTGCTGCCACCTGTTGTCTGAAAGTGTTATTGCAGGCTGCGTCGAACATAGGCGATGGTCACATTAATGTGACTGGACGGTGAACGATATTCCACATAATTCGCAATACAAACTCGAAATTTCGAAATTTGTGCTTGGTTCACTGTGGCATAAGACGTTCCACTTATTGCAGATATACAGTGAGGGAAAGAATTCCTTGCCTCTGTTTGTAGGTGAAATGAGAGAATAAAGGGTGCTTAATTTACTACACAGATCTGCCACGTGTGGTGGCCGATGGCTCTAATTCGGCTGGACATCGGGTCGAGCTGATCTGACACAGGTATTCCATATGTTCTGCTTCAACTCTACGTTAGAATTCAGCAATTGTTGTGGCCACTGACTGGTGGCATGCCAGCCCCTCGGAACCCATGATCAAATATTTTCAATCAGTGAGAGAGATGTCTAGAATGTGCTGGACAAGGCAACAATCGAGCACCATCTGCATGGACATAGGTCACAATAACACAGGTTAATATGCAGTCTTGCGCTATCATATTGAAACATAGCTTAACAGAGGCCTAGAAGATACCGCACAGCAACTGTCTTTAATGTATGAGAAATGCAACACCTGTTGACGAAATTACCAAGGATGTGGACCAGAGATATCGAGCTGTGAAGCAGGTGCAAGGCACGTAGTATGATGACTATGACGAATGCAATCTAGCAATATTTGTTCTTCTCTACACATAGATTCGTTCAGTTGTGATGCCTCAGGGAGAACCGGGACTAGTCTGAGAAGTGGATGTGGTTTTGTCGTTGTGTATGCTACTCCTGTGTCGAGTTCTGCCATTGCGTGTGCTGTTCCTGTAATCAGTTTTGTCGCTGGGTGCACTACTCCTTTGTACAGTTTTGTCGTGTGTGCCATTGTCTTTACACCTCTTTCTGCTGTTGTGTCAAGGGAAGCTACAACAAAGTTTGCCATCCAGATTGTCAGTACTGCTCCTGATATCGTAGAACTGTTTGTCTAGATACTGTCTTGCTGCAAAGAAGCCAGCTGCAGGTGGTGGCACATATCGGCACTAATGACGTGTGTCGCTTTGGATCTGAGGAAATTCTCTCTGGATTCCAGCGGCTATCTGATTTGGTGAAGGCTGCCGGTCTTGCTTACGAGATGAAGGCAGAGCTCACCATCTGCAGCATCGTTGACAGAATCGACTGCGGACCTCTGGTGCGAGCCGGGTGGAGGGTCTGAATCAGAGGCTCAGACGGTTTTGCGACCGTGTTGGCTGCAGATTCCTTGACTTGCGCCATAGGGTGGTGGGGTTTCGGGTTCCGCTGAATTGGTCAGGAGTTCACTACACTCAGCTGGCGGCTACACGGGTAGCGGAGGCTGTTTGGCGTGGACTGGGAGATTTTTTTAGGTTAGAAGACCTCGGGAAAGTACGGGGTGGGCTGCAATTTCAAAGGGTGCGTGGCAAATACAGGACGTGCTTGGATCAAGGAACAGTCGGAATTGTAGTTGTAAATCGTTGTAGTTGTGCTGGGAAAGTCCCTGAGCTTCAAGCGCTAATAGAAAGCACAGAAGCTGAAATCGTTATAGGTACAGAAAGCTGGCTAAAGCCTGAAATAAGTTCTGCAGAAATTTTTACGAAGTCTCAGAGGGTGTTCAGGAAAGATAGATTAGGCAGAATTGGTGGTGGAGTGTTTGTGTCTGCCAGTAGTGGTTTATCTTGTAGTGAAGTAGAAGTAGATACTCCGTGCGAATTGGTATGGGTGGACGTTATACTTAACAGCCGAACTAAGTTAATAATTGGCTCCTTCTACCGATTCCCAGACTCCGATGATATAGTTGCTGAACAGTTCAGAGAAAATTTGAGTCTCGTAACAAATAAATACCCCACTCATACGGTTATAGTTGGTGGAGACTTCAATCTTCCCTCGATACGTTGGCAAAAATACTTGTTCAAAACCGGTGGTAGGCAGAAAACATCTTCCGAGATTGTCCTAAATGCTTTCTCCGAAAATTATTTCGAGCAGTTAGTCTACGAACCCACGCAAATTGTAAATGGTTGCGAAAACACACTTGACCTCTTAGCCACAAACAATCCAGAGCTAATAGGGAGCATCATGACTGATACAGGGATTACTGATCACAAGGTCGTTGTAGCTAGGCTCAATGCCGTTTCTTCCAAATCTACCAGAAACAAACGCAAAATAATTTTATTTAAGAAAGCGGATAAAGTGTCACTAGAAGCCTTCCTAAGAGACAATCTCCATTCCTTCCGAACTGACTATGCAAATGTAGACGAGATGTGGCTCAAATTCAAAGATATAGTAGCAACAGCAATTGAGAGATTCATACCTCATAAATTGGTAGTAGATGGAACTGATCCCCCATGGTACACAAAACAGGTTCGAACGCTGTTGCAGAGGCAACGGAAAAAGCATGCGAATTTAGAAGAACGCGAAATCCCGAAGATTGGCTAAAATTTACAGACGCGCGAAATTTGGCACGGACTTCAATGAGAGATGCCTATAATAGTTTCCACAACGAAACATTGTCTCGAAATTTGATAGAAAATCCGAAGAAATTCTGGTCGTATGTAATGTACACAAGCGGCAAGACGCACTCAATACCTTCGCTGCGCAGTGCCGATGGTACTGTTACCGACGACTGTGCAGCTAAAGCGGAGTTATTGAACGCAGTTTTCCGAAATTCCTTCACCAGGGAAGACGAATGGAATATTCCCGAATTTGAAAGACGAACAGTTGCTAGCATGAGTTTCTTAGAAATAGATACCTTAGGGGATGCGAAGCAACTCAAATCGCTTGATATGGGCAAGTGTTCAGGTCCAGATTCCTTTCAGATTACGCTGATACAACAGCTCCCTACTTAGCAATCATATCAACCGCTCGCTCACCGATAGATCTGTACCTACAGATTGGAAAGATGCGCAGGTCGCACCAGTGTTTAAGAAGGGTAGTAGGAGTAATCCATAGAACTACAGACCTATATCATTGACGTGGGTTTGCAGTAGGGTTTTGGAGCATATACTGTATTCAAACATAATGAATCACCTCGAAGGGGTCCACCCTGGTCAGCGTGACAGACTGTCAATCCTAAGGGCCCGGGTTCGATTCCCGGCTGGGTCGGAAATTTTCTCCGCTCAGGGACTGGGTGTTGTGTTGTCCTAATCATCATCATTTCATCCCCATCGACGCGCAGGTCGCCGAAGTGGCGTCAAATCGAAAGACCTGCACCAGGCGAACGGTCTACCCGACGGGAGGCCCTAGCAACACGACATTTCCATTACCTCGAAGGGAACGATGTATTGATACGTAATCAGCATGGTTTCAGAAATCATCGTTCTTGTGCAACGCAGCTAGCTCTTTATTCGCACGATGTAATGGCCGCTATCGACAGGGGATCTCAAGTTGATTCCGTATTTCTAGATTTCCGGAAAGCTTTTGGCACCGTTCCTCACAAGCGACTTCTAATCAAGCTGCGGGCCTATAGGGTATCGTCTCAGTTGTGCGACTGGATCCGTGATTTCCTGTCAGGAAGGTCGCAGTTCGTAGTAATAGACGGCAAATCATCGAGTAAAACTGAAGTGATATCAGGTGTTCCTCAGGGAAGCGTCCTGGGGCCTCTGCTGTTCCAGATCTATATAAATGACCTGGGTGACAATCTGAGCAGTTCTCTTAGGTTGTTCGCAGATGATGCTGTAATTTACCGTCTAGTAAGATCATCCGAAGACCAGTATCTGTTGCAAAGCGATTTAGAAAAGATTGCTGTATGGTGTGGCAGGTGGCAGTTGACGCTAAATAACGAAAAGTATGAGGTGATGAGATGAAGAAGCTTGCACAGGATAGAGTAACATGGAGAGCTGCATCAAACCAGTTTCAGGACTGAAAACAACAACAACAACAACAACATGAGGTGATCCACATGAGTTCCAAAAGAAATCCGTTGCAATTCGATTACTCGATAAATAGTACAATTCTCAAGGCTGTCAATTCAACTAAGTACCTGGGTGTTAAAATTACGAACAACTTCAGTTGGAAAGACCACATAGATAATATTGTGGGGAAGGCGAACCAAAGGTTGCGTTTCATTGGCAGGACACTTAGAAGATGCAACAAGTCCACTAAAGAGACGGCTTACACTACACTCGTTCGTCCTCTGTTAGAATATTGCTGCGTGGTGTGGGATCCTTACCAGGTGCGATTGACGGAGGACATCGAAAGGGTGCAAAAAAGGGCAGCCCGTTTTGTATTACACGTAATAGGGGAGAGAGTCTGGCAGATATGATACGCGAGTTGGGATGGAAGTCATGAAAGCAAAGACGTTTTTCGTCGCGGCGAGATCTATTTTACGAAATTTCAGTCACCAACTTTCTCTTCGGAATGCGAAAATATTTTGTTGAGCCCAAAATAAAATAAGAGAAATCAGAGCTCGAACAGAAAGGTTTAGGTGTTCGTTTTTCCCGCGCGCTGTTCGGGAGTGGAATGGTAGAGAGATAGTACGATTATGGTTCGATGAACCCTCTGCCAAGCACTTAAATGTGAATTGCAGAGTAGTCATGTAGATGTAGATGTAGATGTGAAGGCTATTGCCTGACTAAAGGTACATATGTCCTGTATGGCTGAGTGAACAATACGTCTCTCCTCTAGGGCTCTAGTCGCGTGGCGTCGTCGATATCCTTAAGACGAAGAGTCCAGTACTCATTAACCATTCATATGACAGTCGTGGTACTCTGAACAAACACGAGCAGCGCAGCAGCAATATCCGAGAACGATAAACCACGGTCTCGATAGGCCACAATTCTAAGAAGGTGTTAAACCTACAACAGCCATCTGCGCCAAATGGAAGTGACTCGATACGGCAAACGCCATATTCATTTTGGCATATTTAGCTGTTTTGTATTACAACTTGCAGGAGTATGCTGTTTCAAGATATCCGCGCATTATAGATTTGTCACAAACACGTTACCCGTATCATTAAATATCAGTTACCATCAATATAATCCTTCATGAGATAGTGTGATACCGAAGAAGAAAGACAAAGGTGGTACAAGTGCAATTACATAGCAGTGTAATGGGTAACATTGTGGCATAAAGTAACGGAGGAAGTAGGATCGACCTACATCGTGGTAGTATTTTTTAATTTTTTAATCATAGCGTTGTTAATACATTCTGGGACTGTCTTACGAATGTAATACAAGTATGTTCTGGAATATTCGAGTTTATTTATATTTCTGTCTGATCAGAAAACGAAGAATGACATAAATATTTGGCTGTTTAATACCGAGTACGTGGCGATTCCGTCTGTGTGGTTAGGCAGTAACCTAAGAGGACAACTGAAATTTCTGCGAGCGAAACGAGCAGCAAAAACATGTATATTCTAACTTTTCACAAATGTTTAGATGTTTGAGAAAGGGTTGGAGGGGGGGGGGGGGGGGGGAGCAGGCTTTGAGCATGCGAAAGGTGAGGTGCTTTGCGGTACTTTTGTTTGGAGCAGATGAGTGTTGTAGGTTTAACGTCTTGAACCTCTTGACGATCCTGCCTCTGCCGAACTGCATGCTCGAGCATTTCTGCCTCTTACTTCCTTTGCGCAACAGCAGCATTCCGCTGTTCCAAGACCCTCGAATTTTTCATCGTCACCAGAGTATGGTGATGGTGTGTAAATCTGTGTAGCAGTTCTTGGTTTCGATGCCGTTTCACTCGTTAAGAGAGTAGTTCTGTCGGTGTATCATTCGCAATAATCCACTTCTTTTGCCATCTCTTTCACGCTAAAACCATTTATACCATTACACTTTCACTTTTACGTTTTCATGTCCGAATCTTTCAAATTTTCGGCCCGATACTGGGCGAAGTCAAACGATTCAGGCCTGCTTAGCCGGAGGACGTCTAGGGAGAAGCGTGCAGGGCAATTTCGGCGTATTAGAAGATGTTACATGTCCTACTTTTCTCCATACTCGCACTTATTGTTATCAGGTTGTAATAGGCCCGTTTTAACAGGCCTAATACATTTCAGCATTTTCATGATTTGTAGTTTAATTAAAGAGCACTTAGTGGATGTTCTGCAGTAGGGTAGCCCAAATTCTGTAATGGTAGTGGTTTGGCTACCTTAAAAACATTTTTACAAGCACTGCGTATGACGAAGATCCTAATAGTAGCATAAATTCAAGAGGTTACTACACATATGTTGCACTTTGTAACGCATCTTACCTTACTGGCCTATAAAAATGAGAGAATTATTAAAATTAATGCAAACTATGCTGTGCATGATTATGAGTTTGTTTCAGCAAATGCAGGTTACAGATGCAATTGCACGCTGGGGTCAGCAATTTTACACACATAAATGACCAATTAATCCTTTTAGAATATTGAGCCATTATTATTTTTAAAACATCGCTGTTATATTCTTCGATATATCATGTTCTAGTTGTTGTGGTCTTCAGTCCAGAGACTGGTTTGATGCAGCTCACCATGCTACTCTATCCTGTGCAAGTTTCTTCATCTCCCAGAATCTACTGCAACCTACATCCTTCTGAATCTGGTAAGTGTATTCATCTCTTGGTCTCCGTCCACGATTTTTACCCACCACGCTGCCCTCCAATACTAAATTGGTAATTCCTTGATACCTCAGAATATTCCCTACCAACCAATCCCTTCTTCTAGTCAAGTTGTGCCACAAATTTCTCTTCTCTCCCATTCTATTCAATACCTCCTCATTAGTTATGTGATCTACCCATCTAATCTTCAGCATTCTTCTGTAGCACCACATCTCGAAAGCTTCTATTCTCTTCTTGTCTAAGCTCTTTATGTCCATGTTTCACTTCCATACATCGCTACACTCCATATAAATACTTTCAGAGAAACGCTTTCCTTGTCATAGCCAGTCTACATTTTATATCCTCTCTACTTCGACCATAATCAGTTATTTTGCTCCCCAAATAGAAAAACACATTTACTATTTTAAGCCTCTCATTTCCTTACCTAATTCCCGCAGCATCACCCGATTTAATTCGACTACATTCCGTTATCCTCGTTTTGCTTTTGTTGATGTTCGTCTTATATCCTCCTTTCAAGACACTGTCCACTCCGTTCAGCTACTCTTCCAGGTCCTTTGCTGTCTCTGACAGAATTACAATATCATCGGTGAACCCCAAATTTTTTTATTTCTTCTCCATGGATTTTAATTTCTACTCCGAATTTTTCTTTTGTTTCCTTTACTGTTTGCTCAATACACAGATTGAATAGCATCGGGGATAGGGTACAACACTGCCTCACTCCCTTCCCTACCACTGCTTCCCTTTCAGCCCCTCGACTCTTATAATTGCCTTCTGGTTTCTGTACAAATTGTAAATAGCCTTTCGATCCCTGTATTTTACCTCTGCCACCTTCTGAACTTGAAAGAGAGTATTCCAGTCAACATTGTGAAAAGCTCTCTCTAAGTCTACAAATGCTCAAAACGTAGGTTTACCTTTCGTTAATCTATTTTCTAAGATAAGTCGTATGGTCAGTACTGCCTCACGTGCTCCAATATTTCAACGGAATCCAAACTGACCTTCCCCGAGGTCGGATCCTACCAGTTTTTCCATTCGTCTGTAAAGAATTCGTGTTAGTATTTTGCAGCTGTGACTTATTAAACTGATAGTTCGGTAATTTTCACATCTGTCAACACCTGCTTTCTTTGGGATTGGAATTATTATATGATTCTTGAAGTCTGAGGGTATTTCGGCTGTCTCATACATCTTGCCCACTAGATGGTAGAGTTTTGTTAGGCGTGGCTCTCCCAAGGCCGTTAGTAGTTATAATGAAATGTTGTTTACTCCTGGGGCCTTGTTTCAGTGCTCTGTCAAACTCCTCAGGAAGTATCATATCTCCTATTTCATCTTGATCTGCATTCTCTTCCATTTCTATAAGATTGTCGTCAAGAACATTGCCCTCTATATACTTCCACCTTTCTGCTTTCCCTTCTTTGCTTAGAACTGGGTTTCCATCTGAGCTCTTGCTATTCATGAAAGTGGTTATCTTTTCTCCAAAGGTCTCTTTAATTTTCCTGTAGGCAGTATCTGTCTTACCCATAGTGATATTCGCCTCTACATACTTACATTTGTCCTCTAGCCATCCCTGCTTAGCCACTGTGCACTTCCTGTCGATCTCATTTTTGAGACGTTTGCATTCCTTTTTGCCTGCTTCATTTACTGAATTTTTGCATTTTCTCCTTTCATCAGTTAAATTCAGTGTCTCTTCTGTTACCCAAATATTTCTATTAGCCCTCGTATTTTTACCTGCTTGATCCTCTGCTGCCCTCCGTATTTTATCTCTCATAGCTACCCATTCTTCTTCTACTGTATTTCTTTCCCCCATTCTTGTCAATCGTTCCCTAATGCTCTCCCTGAAACTCTCTACAACCTCTGGTTCTTTCAGTTTATCCATGTCCCATCTCCTTAAATTCCCACCTTTTTGCAGTTTCTTCAGTTTTAATCTACAGTTCATAAACAATAGATTGTGGTCAGAGTCCACATCCGCCCCTGGAAATGTCTTGCAATTTAAAACCTGGTTCCTAAATCTCTGTCTTACCATTATATAATCTATCTGAAACCTGTCGGTATCTCCAGGCCTCTTCCGTGTATACAACCTTCTTTCATGATACTTGAACCAAGTGTTAGCTATGATTAAGTTATGCTCTGTGCAAAATTCTACCAAGCGGCTTCCTCTTTCATTCCTTAACCCCAATCCATATTCACCTACGTTTTCTTCTCTTCCTTTTTCTACTACCGAATTCAAATGACTATTAAATTTTCGTCTTCCTTCACTCTCTGAATAATTTCTTTTATCTCATCATACATTTCATCAATCTCTTCGCCATCTGCGGAGCTAGTTGGCATATAAACTTGTACTATTGTGGTAGGCGTGGGCTTCGTATCTATCTTGACCACAATAATGCGTTCACTATGATGTTTGTAGTACCATACCCGCATTCCTATTTTCCTATTCATTATTATTAATCATATTCCTGCATTACCCCTATTTGATTTTGTATTTATAACCCTGTATTCACCTGACCAGAAGTCTTGTTCCTCCTGCCACCGAACTTCACTAATTGCCACTACATCTAACTTTAACCTATCCATTTCCCTTTTTAAATTTTCTCATCTACCTGCCCGATTAAGGGATCTGACATTCCACGCTCAGATCCGTAGAGCACCCGTTTTCTTTCTCCTGATAACAACGTCCTTCTGAGTAGTCATATCGTATCATATATTGGAGGTTACTGAACTTCATCAAAGCTCATTGACCGTAAGATACTATTGCGACTTCCACGTAAGAAGTGGTAAAGAATATTTGATCCTACTTCGTAAAAATAGATCTGCAAATTCGAATTGTGGAGAATAGAATACTTAAACGACAAGACGCGATAAGCAGTCAGTCGCTTTTTCTTCCAACAATCAGAACGCAATTTCCTGATACATCTAGCTGAAAATTCTAAAATGATTAAACAAGTTCAATATGGTGATATTAACAGCTCCGCTACAATAACTGCAGACAGTGTTGTTGTATTTGTTATGGTCTTCAGTCCAAAGACTCGTTTGATGCAGCTATCCAAGCTACTCTCTCCTGTGCAAGCCTCTTCATCTCCGAGTAACTACTGCTACCTACTTCATTCTGAATCTGCTTAGTGTGTTCATTTCTTGGTCTCCCTCCGATTTGTACCCTCCAGGCTTCCCTCTAGAGCTAAATTGGTGATCCTTTGATGCCTCAGAACGTGTTTTCTAGTCACGTTGTGCCACAAATTTCTCTTCTCCCCAGTTCTATGCAGTACCTCCTCATTAGTTACGTGATCTACCCATCTAATCTTCAGCATTCTTCTGTAGCACCAAATTTCCAAATCTTCTATTTTATTCTTGTCTAAACTTTTTAACGTCCTTGTTTCACATCCAAGCGTGGCTACACTCTATACAAATACTTCCAGAAAAGACTTCGTGACACTTAAAGCTATACTCGATGTTAACAAATTTCTCTTCCTCAGAAACGCTTTCCTTGCCATAGCCAGTCTACATTTTATATCCTCTCTACTTCGACCTTCACCGGTTATTTTGCTTCCCAAATAGCAAAACTCATCTGTTACTTCAAGTATCTCACTTCCTAATCTGATTCGCTCAGCATCACCTGATTTAATACATCTTGTGTCCTCCTTTCAAGACACTGTCCATTCCGTTCAAATGTTCTTCCAAGTCCTTTGCTGTCTCTGACAGAATTACGATGTCATTTCTGCAAACCTCAACATTTTTATTTCTTATATCTGGATTTTAATTCATACTCTAATTTTTTTTGGTTTCTTTTACAGCTTGTCCAATGTAGAGATTGAATAACATCGGGGATAAGCTACAGCCCGTCTCACTCCATTTTCAACCACTGCTTCCGTTTCGTGCTTCTCGACTCTTATAACGACCGTCTGGTATCTGTACAAATTGTAAACAGACATTCGCTCCCTGTATTTGAGCCCTGCCACCTTCAGAATTTGAAAGAGAATGTTCCAGTCAACATGGTCAAAAGCTTTCTCTGAGTCTACAAATGTTACACACTTAGGTTTGCTTTTCTTAACCTAGTTTCTAAGAGACGTATTGCCTTGCGTGTTCGTACATTTCTATGGAATCCAAACTGATCTTCCCCGAGGTCGGCTTGTACCAGTTTTTTCATTCGTGTTAGTATTTTGCAACTGTGACTTATTAAACTGTCAGTTCCATAATTTTCACACCTGTTAGCACCTGCTTTTTTTGGAACTGCAATTATTATATTCTTATTGCAGTCTCACACATCTTTCCCACCAGATGGAGGAGTTCGGTCACGGCTGGCTCTCCCAAGTCTATCAGTAGCTCTAACAGAATGTTGTCTACTCCCAGGGCATTGTTTCTACTTAAGCCTTTCTGTCAAATTCTTCACGCAGTATCATATTTCCCATCTCGTCTTCATCTAAGTCCTCTTCCATTTTCGTAATATTGCCCTCAAGTACATCGCACTTTTATAGACCCTCTACACAGGGTGTCCCATTTATCTTGACCACCCTAAATGACTGTTTGTCCATATGCAGATTACAAAAAGTTTTGAGCCCGGGATCATAAACTCGTCCACTTGCTGGAGTTGTCAGAAAACAAATGAAAACCAAGAAAAAACATAACACAAAATTGGCTTTGACTCTCCTGTACCATTGCCCAGGGGTAGAACATTCAAAGGTGCTCAAAGTGGTGTGACTCTGGACACCGATACACTGGTGCACTCGTTGAATGAAAGAATTATTTACTGCTTCCAGTGTTGCCTGCCGAAGAGAATTACAAGCAAGCACGATACGTTCCTGCATGTCCTCTGGAGTTGTTGGAATATCGCGATAGACAACATCTTTAATGCATCCCCAAAGAAAAAAGGTCCAGAGAATTTAAATCAGGAGACCTAGCAGGGCAAGTAACTGTCCCTCCTCGACCAATCCATCTGGCAGGATACCTTCTGTTCAGAACATGACGTGCACACTAGGCATTATGTGCTGGACATCCATCGTGTTGATACCACGTAAGCGTTCTGGTTCTTAGCAACACAACATCCAGATGAGGACGAAGAATTCGTCTGAGAAAGTTGGCATACGCTGTGCCCTTTAAACTACCATTGATGAAATAAGGGCCAATAATTGTAGTACCAAGCATCCCACACCAGACGTTAACTTTCCATTGACGCTGATGTCCCACCTGTCTAAGCCATCGTGTGTTGTCGCTGGACCAATAATGCAGGTTCCTTGTATTTACCTGTCCTTCGTTTGAGAAGGATCATTAATCGGTAAATAGAAGATTGGAGGAGAAGTTCGGGTTGGCGACGATTTGCTGCTGTGCCCGCTGACAGAACTGAACACGATTCTGGAAATCATTCCCATGCAATTCGTGTTGTAGGTGTACATGGTAAGGATGGTACTCGTGACGTGTAAGAGTACGATGTACACTGGTTTTAGGAATGACAATCTCGTGTTCAAGCTGTCGTGTGCTCACATGTGGATGCATAGCAACGGCAGCTTCGTCTGTGCGAGTGCTAGGACGATTCCTTTGTCGTCGGTTGAAACTTCCCGTTGCCTGAAGCGTCGCAACAAGACGAGAAAACATCCGTCGAGAAGGTGGGTTCTTGTCGGGATTTCGCTCTCTGTACAGTTCGGCTGCCTGCGTAAGTGTTTCTCCTACTTTCAACAACAAAAATAAAAGAAACGTTACGTTAATGCAGTTTGTAGGAAGGACAACTTTTACTGTATGCCTACTCTACACAACAGTATTTAAAAGGTGTAAACTACTGTACTGAATGTACCCGTACATAAGAAAACAATATTGCAATTACTGTTCTGCTAACTTACATTCCCCACAAATGAGTAGCATTTCAACCTTCTCTTCGTTGGTGTACATTCTACTCACAACTCTCCGATTGAGGATGGTTGATGGAATGGCAGGTGTGCATTCTACTTATGTTTACATTTGTCATCTGTCAAGGTCAGGCGCTACAGTCTGGAGCCGAGCGACCGCTACGGTCGCAGGTTCGAATCCTGCCTCGGGCACGGCTGTGTGTGATGTCCTTAAGTTAGTTAGGTTTAATTAGTTCTAAGTTCTAGGTGACTGATGACCTCAGAAGTTAACCATTTTTTTTTTTTTGTCAACGTCAGCACGTGGATGTGTTCCATTGCCCCGAGTACCTGCACTAAGCGCTGGGAGCATCAACGTCAATGTTGCGTTATGTAATTAATAACGTTGTGTTTAAGAGAATGATACACTGTGATACATTTTTGTATAGGTCTTTACGGGAGAAAATGAATTACCGAATAAAAAATATAGGGTGTCATTTAAAAAAGTAGTACCGCTGTTCATATCTTTGTAAAAAACAAAGATACAAAGAAGGCAATCATGCTGATTGATGTCCCCCTGACAGCTAAAGAACATTTGCTTGAAACATTTTGTAATTTGCATCTGGACAAACAGTTATTTAAGGTGATCAAGATAAATGGGACACCCTGTATACTCCTTCCACCTTTCGGCTTTCCCTTCTTTGCTTAGGATTGGTTTACCATTTGAGGTCTTGATATTCATACAGATGGCTCTCTATTCTCCAAAGGTCTCTTTAATTTTCTTGTAGGTGGCATCTTTCGTACCCCTAGTGATATAAGCTTCTACATCTTTACATTTGTCCTCTAGCCATTCCCCTTAGCCTTTTTTCACTTCCTGTCTATCTCATTGTTGAGACATTTGTATTCCTTTTCGCGTGCTTCATTTACTGCATTTTTATATTCTCTCCTTTCAGCAATTAAATTCAGTATCTCTTCTGTTACCCAAGGATTTCTACTACCCCTCGTCTTTTTACCTACTTGATCCTATGCTGTCTTCACTATTTCATCTCTCAAAGTTACCCATTCTTCTTCTACTGTATTCCTTTCTCCTGTTCTTGTCAATCGTTTTCTAATGATCCCTCTGAAATTCTCTAAAACCTCTAGTTCTTTCAGTTTATCCAGGTCTCGTCTCCTTTAAATTCCTATCTTCTAGCAGTTTCTTCAGTTTTACTCTACAGTTCATAACCAATAAATTGTGGTCAGAGACCACATCTGCTCCTGGAAATGTCTTTCAATTAAAAACCTGGTTCAATATACACTTGTACTATTGTGGTAGTCGTGGGCTTCCCGTCTATCTTGGCTACAATAGTGAGTTCACTAAGCTTTTCCTAGTAGCTTATCGCGTTCCTATTTTTTTTATTCATTATTAAACCTAAACCGGAAGTTCCCCTATTTGATTTTATATTTATAAACCTGTGTTCACCTGACCAGAAGTCCTGTTCCTCCTGCCACCAAACTTCACTCATTCCCACTATATCTAAATTTAACCTATCCACTTCACTTTCTAAATTTTCTAACATTTCTGCCCGGTTAAGGGATCTGACATTGCACGCTCCGATCCGTGGTAGAAGCCGACCTCGGGGAAGATCAGTTTGGATTCCATAGAAATTTAGGAACACGCAAGGCAATACGTCTCTTAGAAACTAGGTTAAGAAAAGAAAACCTAAGTTTGTAGCATTTGTAGACTCAGAGAAAGCTTTTGACATTGTTGACTGGAACACTCTCTTACAAATTTTGAAGGTGGCAGGGCTCAAATACAGGGAGCGAATGACCAGTCTTGTTTCTCTTGATAACGATGTCCTCCTGAGTAGTCTCCGGCCGGAGATGAGGATGGGGAACTATTTTACCTCTGAAATACTTTACCCAAGAGGACCCCATCGCCGGCCGAAGTGGCCGTGCGGTTAAAGGCGCTGCAGTCTGGAACCGCAAGACCGCTACGGTCGCAGGTTCGAATCCTGCCTCGGGCATGGATGTTTGTGATGTCCTTAGGTTAGTTAGGTTTAACTAGTTCTAAGTTCTAGGGGACTAATAACCTCAGCAGTTGAGTCCCATAGTGCTCAGAGCCAGGACCCCATCATCATTTAACAATACAGTAAAGCTGCATGCCCCCAGGAAAAATTACGGCTGTAGTTTCCCTTGCTTTCAGCCGTTCGCGGTACCAGCACGGCATGCTGTTTTGGTTGATGCTAGAAGGCCAGTTGAGCCAATCATCCAACCACACGTTAGTCTGGCCTCTCAACAGACACCACCCCGCTGTGGTTGCGCCTACGGTACGGCTATCTGCTTTGCAGAAGCACTCAAGTCTCCTCAACCACCAACGGCAGTTCTTATTTGGTTATGTTTCCTTGGTGCGACACCACCAGATTCGGAGAACAATTTCGCAATTCGTTGAAAATTTCTTGCAGATGGCTGTCTCCTTTCAGGATACCACTGTCCGCATAAGTTGCGGGCTGCTTTAGCAGTTTTACGAGGTCCACTATAAATGTTAAGCACATCGATTCTCTCATTAATCGTGTATTGGACGTCCATGATTTCAAAATGAAGTGGAGCTCACGGAAAATAGTATGTAGTGTTCTTATGAAGTTTAAATTAGCACTGGATGTAAACAAATGAGTATCGTTATGGGAATATAAATAGATGATCAGCAAACAAGCATGTGTAATTTCCTTCATTGACTAGCAAAAACAAAATAAAAATAGAGATAATTCAGAGTGTGAAAACCATTCGCTGTCTTATTTGTCCAATATCATATCACTTACAATCCCTAGCATATAAATGTACTACACTTTTGATACTCAAAACTGAATGCACTTTCCATTTTCGTAGAATGAAATACACCATCTGATTTAAGAAAAAGTAAGTTGATCCTGAAGAAACACTGAGAATGGCGTTTTAAGAACGAGTTACGGTCACTGTCCTATGTCCCGTTAGGAATACTGCCAATTTTGTAAGAAAACATGTTCGATTTACCCCTTCGTTTTTGAGCAAAATGGCGACGACACAATAAACGCATCACCGTTTATATTGCTAGTGACACAAGATATTCTACAGTTTTAAAGTTTCTTTCTAAAAGAAAGAATAAAACGTTTTTCTGTAAGATACGCATTAACTTACAGTTGAAGTGTTGGCAGAGAAGTAGATGAAATGGATAACGATGTCAAGTTCGCCTTCATTCTGTAAAATTGAGTCTATTACCAATAGCTGCCAAAAAGTTGTGGAAATAATTGGGGATTGCAGTGAAGAACAGTGCGACTCTAAGTTTCAGATTACGTCATACGGTGCCGTATTTCTAGAGGGATATAATTATACACGGCTAACTTAGCGTAACTTCGACCAGCGTCTGGGGTCTCATTAGCGCCGGAATCTGATGCCAAGTCTATCGATTAAAATGATTACTGGCGTAGCAGAAAGGTTAAAAATGTCCACTGCCCGCTAACACCTGTTCAGTGCAAGTACCAGCTACCTATATTCCCTGTTTCCTTGTACAACCTTACTTTCTCCTCGACGTCAGTCTCGACCTTCTCCGGACGCTTATCAGCAACGCTATGGCCTAAGTGTCAGTGTGTCCTGGCTACAGTTCATAGATATTGAATGACAAGGATTCACAAAAAATATGAATTAAAAATGGGTATTTAGAAACAGTGTTTGTTATGAAGCGATCATCTCAATAGCGTGAAACTAGCCACACGAACGCGGAATATAATTTAAAAATAATTTTTAAGTATCAATTATTGATAAGTAGAGGTCTGAATGAGTACACTATCTTCTGGTGTTTTGATCAGCATCCACTGATATTGTTATTCTGGAGAACAGCGGTTCGAATCCTCATGTGGCCAGCTTCACTTACGTTTCTCCTGGTTTTCTTAAATCATTTACGGCGAATCCCAGGACGGCTTCTTCGAAAAGTACAAGACCAGCTTCCTTCCTCATCTTTCGCCTATCCGAGTTTGTACTCCATTTCTAATTACTTCCTCTTCGACGGAACGTTAGACCATAATGTTTCTTCGTTCCCCTAATATTAATTTTTGTAAACTACTGAAATATGTTCTGTGTTCTGCTGTTTGCGCAGTAGATATTTGCCACGATTTAGTTATTATCCTCCGCTGAAGTTCGTACATTACGATTTGAAGTCTTTCTATCAGTTATGGGCAAACATGTAAACGCCTATCCCAACAAATTGAGAATTTATTTCTGGATTTATCAGTGACACACAACATTTTTGTTGTTTGTATATGCCAGAAAAATTTCTTGGCTGATTTTGTACGTTCGTAAGTCGTAGATATATTCTGAGTTCTTCCACACCGAAGGGGAACCGGTAATTTCATTCTACACAACAAAAAGGCTGTATAAACGTACACCCAATAAAATTCATTAATTCATGCACAATTATTTATATCTGATGTACCTAGAACAAATTTTGAAGTTTTAACACAAAAATCTGTAAATTTAAATCTAGCAAGTTTTGATAAATGTTTATCAACTACTGTCTTTGATAACGATGTAAACCCTTTTGTTTGAAATGTTACCTTTGTACTTTGTGCACTTGGCGGCACGTTGAGGGCAACAGGGGCAATAACTGTTCATTATACCATAGGAAGCAGACATTGTAACTGTAACTGATAGTTCAAGGAAGCAAGTGAATGCTACCTTTTGTTAGTCTGAGGCTCTGAGCACTATGGGACTTAACTGCTGTGGTCATCAGTCTTTGTTATTCTGATGTTTGAACAGTTAAAATACTAATACTCAAAATGGAGACATTTATTTCATTTCGTAGTTAGTGCTTGAACTAGCCTTCAGAACCCTAGTTGTTTTTCGTACAATCAGACCTGCGGACATCATCATACCTCAATAAGACAACGAAGTCAACTTCATAATATTAGCTAAATAAAAAGTTAAATTTTAGTAAAGAAATTATACTTTTCAGTGCAGCTCCATTCAGAATAGTCGTCAGTTCCATGGACCAGTCATTGTGTAGAGAGTAATGAGTCGATATATGCAAACGTACAAAATTTCTTCATCCAGTCGCGTATGTCAATCTCATGTGGTGTAAGGAAACGAAACTTATTATAACATAACTCTGTTCTTTATCTTTTCGGAGTGGCCGAGCGGTTCTAGGCGCTACAGTCTGGAACCGCGCGACCGCCACGGTCGCAGGTTCGAATCCTGCCTCGGGCATGGATGTGTATTATGTCCTTAGGTTAGTTAGGTTTAAGTAGTTCTAGGGGACTGATGACCTCAGAAGTTAAGTCCCACAGTGCTCAGAGCCATTTGAACAAATCTTTATCTTTTAGCCGTAAATCTATTATTACTGCGGATATATACGCTGACTTCTATCGATAACAAGTTATTAGAGAGAACTTTTAGTTGGCGATGTCATTAATACGGCTACGTCCTATCTCTCTCATGGCATTACTTGTCACGATGTGCGAGGGTATGACACAGAGATGTTTTCTTATTTCTTGACGTGTATCATATGACGTACATCTCTTTAGTTCTGTTGCAGTCTGTAGCATCAGTTTGTCTTGCGTTCCTGGAAGACTTAATTGACGGCTGGCAAGTGCGAGAATCCCGAGTTTAGTATCTGGATCATAGAGCAGGCGCCACACAGCTGTGCAGTCAGACAGCTGACTGGCGTCATCTTCCTGGAAGATGGGGCCGTGGAACAGCTAAGGAGAAAACAACGTATGGTAGCAGGATATTCTGAACGTACCACTGTGTCGTTGCTGTTGCCTCGGCCAGCAGGCAGGCAGGCATTAGAACTACTGGTGAAACAATATCCTTATTACACAAGGATAGGTTACATCGGAGCAATAAACACGTCTATTGCAGTTGCAGTGCGTGGGGGGTGTATGAATTCCGCAGGCGGCCCATCGACTGTAAACAGCATCGTGACGATACGGGAATCAACGATAGACCCGCGAGCGTGGGTCCTAGATTTTTTTTTCAGTGCCTACTCCATGCAGCATAGCTGGATACTTCTCACTGTCATCCAACAGTCATGTGAGTGAGAGTAAGCTCAATTAGTCGTTTCTCAACGTTATATGTCTACAGTTATGATTTATAATCGTGGCATGATTAGCCATATTCTCTGTGAAAAAAAAAAAGCTATGCAACACCAAGGAATTATACGAATGGGACGGAAATCGGTAGATCTGATGTGTATGTACAGACAAAGGAACGATTAAAACTTTCAGAAAAATTGAGCGATTTAGTCAAGAGAAAGAGCTTCACATATTGAGCAAGTCAGTAATGCGTTGGCCCACATCTGGTCCTTATGTAAGCAATTAGTCGGCTTGGAACTGGTTTATAAAGTTGCTGTGTATCCTAAATTGAGTCCGGATGGCGTCTTAGATCGTCAAACTCCCGAGCTTGTTCTAAGGACCTACTGATAATGCTCCAAACGTTCTCAACTGGGGACAGTTCCGGCCGCCTTGCTGGTCATGATAGGATCTGGCTGGCACGAAGACAAGCAGCATAAACACTCACTGTGTGCGGGGAGGCGTTATCTTGCTGAAATGTAAGCCCGGGGCGGCTTGCCATGAAGGGCAACAAAACGGGGCGTAGAATGTCGTCGACATACCGTTGTGCTGCAAGGATGCAGCGGATGACAACCAAGGATGTCTGGCTATGCAAATAAATGGCATCTCTGGGGCGACTCATCTTCGCTTATCGCCGGAGTTCAGTTTGAGGCGGGACTCCCAACTGAAGACAATTCTACTCCAGTCAATGAGATTCCGTATCGAAAACGTGTCTGGAGCCGCTCCGAACAGCTGTGGGATATCAACCTGGCTGTTGCCCTTCATTTTGCATGACAACCAGGTGTGATGGTCTGGGGTGCCATTTCTTTTCGTAGAAGGACCGCTTTAGTTGTCATCCTCGACATCATTGCAGCACAGTGGTCCGTCCCACAGCGGCCGTTCCATTCGGATAACTTCATCGTGGTGTTCCGTCTTTTTTGTCTTAGAGTGTGTAATAGGACTACTGTTTTTTCCTGGGAGGCTGAGTCAACAATGATTCGGAGGGAGTTATATTACTACATTCATGCATTGAAAAACATACGTAGATATCTTTCATTATCACTCTATTTTTGGTATCGCAAACCAAGTATAAATGTCTGCCATCTTGTACCGACACGTCTTGACAACTGTCTGTTTATTGAATATTAATATTTATCTGCAGCAGAATTTATATGTCTGTCCACATTTTATGATCTTATTGCGTTTACTACTGAAATGTGAGTAAACGATTTATTGAAATAACAGAGACCTACACTCGTTCATTTTGTATTACAAATTATTAGTTTTACTACTGTTTTTCAACATCAACTATTATCTTACACTGGAATTACCTATTGCCCGAACTGTCACTACGTAGCACTTCGTCAAAATTAAACTTGTTCGAGCAGTTCGAGTACGCTTTTATATTCAGTATACAGCACTATCTTCCACATTTAGCGTTCCGTCTCAACATGGTTAATAACACTCATATCATTCTTTCTTTACATAACTCGTCATCACTCGTTTTGTCTCCAGCCTGCGTAATCTGAGTCCACACGATGCGCCCCTCTCTAGCTATCCTCATCTTCCCCTACTTGGCGTCACGCACGTCCAGGCAGCGGTGTACCATGGAGGGGGAGGGATGCCCCTGGTGCAGAACTGGTTCAAATGGCTTTGAGCACTATGGGACTCAACATCTGAGGCCATCAGTGCCCTAGAACTTAGAACTACTTAAACCTAACTAACCTAAGGACAGCACACACATCCATGCCCTAGGCAGGATTCGAACCTGCGACCGTAGCGGTCGCGCGGTTTCAGACAGAAGCGCCTAGAACCGCTCTGTCACAGCGGCCGGCAAGGTGCAGAATTCATAGTGGAGCAAAAATATTGTAAGACACAATTTTTGTCTTGAAGAGATTGAAAACTCAGCTGCAAATAAAGGATTATTGGAAACCTTGACCTAGATTTTGACCATTTTAGAATGGTTTTCTTTAGTTTTTGTAATGGACACTAAAAATTACATTAGTGGTTACAAAAATATTTTGAACGAAACAAAGTAACAACTGTAGACAGCAAATTGTAAACTAGGCGTACTCACTTGATATATCACATGCTGATAAAGTACAATGAATAAAGCCAAACTGCTCTTGTCGTATGACACATCCACCTTGTCTGTATGTAAATGTGTCACTATTTGATCCTTTAAAGTTTAGTGCGCCAGCTGCACCAAGGTTCATCCAATTAATGTACATGAGTGATGTATGTATGTTTTTGTCCTGCAGAATTTTTACATGAACATTTATTCTAAAGTACACGGTGATTACTTATGAACGCCTTTCACGATTCACAAGCAGGAAACATTACTGGCCGTGATGTTGTAGTAACCGTAATTAAAATATTTGTCGTGATAATTCTCGTTTTTATATCGATCATTTGCATTCAGTTTTATCATCAATTTTCGTGAATCAGTGTGCCTTAATCGTATGCATGCCGGAGTTTTGTTGTGTTTTCTATATAGTATGGATGAGGCATTACAGCCGCACATTCTTTTCTACGAGATGTAAGGCCAAATATTCATTTTATTTTGATTAGATGTCATTAAGTACATTTCGACTCTAGGCTGCGCTATTAACATTTCTTGTGTTATGGCCAAATGTGACAAAGCATACTTTCAGATCAAACTGTTGCGATCAGCCAGGGTGAAGTCGCTCTTATAATTATGTGTATTGTTTAGAGTCTTTCGTTAATAAATGACAAATTGAAATATGTCCAATAAAACCACCAGCACCATTCACTCCCCCACTCCTATACTCTACCATTTCACTAATCGTCAATGAATGTTGACATAAAAAACTGCTTACAGAAAATTTTAGTGTGTTTAAAGGATAAAAAAGAAACACAATTTTTATGCCACAAAAATGTCACAAGTCTATTGCTTCCCCGCTAAAATGCTGCTGAAAATATTATCCGTTTACATTAACGAACAACCGGCATTTGTATTCTAATGATTGTCTAACACACTAAAAACAGCCAGGTGAATCACAAGTGGAGCGTCAGCCAAATGGGCAACCAGGTCTTCTGAGTTGTCGATGGGTGTCTCGTGCAGCAAGCGCTTCATCTCCCTGCTACAAAAATATATATACAGGGTGGTCCATTGATCGTGACCGGGCCAAATATCTCACGAAATAAGCCTCAAACGAAAAAACTACGAAGAACGAAACTTGTCTAGCTTGAAGGGGGAAAACAGATGGCGCTATGGTTGGCCCGCTAGATGGCGCTGCCATAGGTCAAACGGATATCAACTGCGTTTTTTTGAATAGGAACCCCATTTTTATTACATATTCGTGTAGTACGTAAAGAAATAGGAATGTTTTAGTTGGACCACTTTTTTCGCTTTGTGTTAGATGGCGCTGTAATAGTCACAAACATATGGCTCACAATTTTTGACGAACCGTTGGTAACAGGTAGATTTTTTAAATTAAAATACAGAACGTAGGTACGTCTGAACATTTTATTTCGGTTGTTCCAATGTGATACATGTACCTTTGTGAAGTTATCATTTCTGACAACGCATGCTGTTACAACGTGCTTACCTGTAAATACCACATTAATGCAATAAATGCTCAAAATGATGTCCGTCAACCTCAATGCATTTCGCAATACGTGTAACTACATTCCTCTCAACATCGAGTAGTTCGCTTTCAGTAATGTTCGCACATGCGTTAACAATGCGCTGACGCATGTCAGGCGTTGTCGGTGGATCACGATATGAAATATCCTTCAACTTTCCCCACAGAAAGAAATCCAGGGACGTCAGATCCGGTGAACGTTCGGGCCATGGTATCCTGCTTCGACGACCAATCCTACTGTCATGAAATATGATATTCAATACCGCTTCAACCGCACGCGAGCTATGTGCCGGACATCCATCATGTTGGAAGTACATCGCCATTCTGTCATGCAGTGATACATCTTGTAGTAACATCGGTAGAACATTACGTAGGAAATCAGCATACATTGCACCATTTAGATTGCCATCGATAAAATGGGGGCCAATTATCCTTCCTCCCATAATGCTGCACCATACATTAACCCGCCAAGGTCGCTGATGTTCCACTTGTCGCAGCCATCGTGGATTTTCCGTTGCCCAATAGTGCATATTATGACGGTTTACTTTACCGCTGTTGGTGAATGACGCTTCGTCGCTAAATAGAACGCGTGCAAAAAATGTCATCGTCCCGTAATTTTTCTTGTGCCCAGTGGCAGAGCTGTACACGACGTTCAAAGTCGTCGCCATTCAATTCCTGGGCATCATCATTTGTTGCAAGTCGTGGTTGACGTTTCACATGTGGCTGAACACTCCCTGTTTCCTTAAATAACGTAACTATCCGGCGAACGGTCCGGACACTTGGATGATATCGTCCAGGATACCGAGCAGCATACATAGCACACGCCCGTTGGGCATTTTGATCACAATAGCCATACATCAACACGATATCGACCTTTTCCGCAATTGGTAAACAGTCCATTTTAACACGGGTAATGTATCACGAAGCAAATACCGTCCGCACTGGCGGAATGTTACGTGATACCACGTACTTATATGTTTGTGACTATTACAGCGCCATCTATCACAAAGCGAAAAAAGTGGTCCAACTAAAACATTCCTATTTGTTTACGTACTACACGAATATGTAATAAAAATGGGGGTTCCTATTTAAAAGAAACGCAGTTGATATCCGTTTGGCCTATGGCAGCGCCATCTAGCGGGCCAACCATAGCGCCATCTTGTTTTCCGCCTTCACCCTGCGTATCAAGTTTACACCAGCACAATGCGGTATCTTGTGTATTTCTTTCTGTTATTGTTAGCTTTGTTTAATAATTAAGACATAATATGAACTTACATACGTAAACGACCACTTTTTTCGTCCATTACACAAATAAAGCCAATAGAAAATAGTGGGTAAAGTAAGATCGTTTGTATCCAATGAGATACAAAAAACATAATAGGTGGGCTACACTAGGTTGCTCATTATACTACGCACTATAATCCCTTTTTGTACGTTTTACGTCCAGACTTATCTTCACATAGTCGATACGCAGAGGTACGAGCAACGTTCACTTTAGAGATGATGTTAAAAGCGACCACCTAGCATATGCAAACTCTTCGCGACTCGCTGGATCATTCTTTGCTGGACCGTACGCAACGCACCTGCTTCCACCATTGTCAAAGCAGCATGCACAGGAGCTACTAGGTGGTGTACTATAAACTTGTTCCTTTAAGTGTCCCCATAAATATACATCTGTAGATTAAGGTCCGAGGAACGTGAAGGCCAGAACATTGGACCTCCAAGACCAATCAATTTCCATGCAAAACGCTTCAATTAAAAAGTTACGCACATTCATTCTACAACGGCGGTGCACCAGCATGCTGAAACCATAGCTGCCGTTGAACACCAAATGCAATGTGTTCTAATGCGTCAGGCAAAGTATTGCAAAGAACCGTACGATACAGGGACCCGAAGAACTCCTCCCAGGATACCAACCAACAGGTTTACGCCAAAGAGTGATAGAAAGCCATGTTCACGGGTGACATGTGGGTTGTGTGCCTACCAATAATTGCTGTTGTGGAGGTTAGAAATACCTTCAAGAGTGATGGTTGATTCGTCAGTCAGTATCGCGTTATTTATAAAATGTTCGTTAACTTGCACTTGGTGCAAAAGTCATTCACAAAAATGTACTCGTCGAATGTGGATATTGTTGAGTTAAAGTGGAATGATATGGATGCAGTTCTTCTTCGTGCAACATTTCAACAACCAGTCTTTGAGACATCTGAACTGCCTTGTAGTATCACGGGTACTTCACCTAGCTGAATGGTGAACGATTTGTGGAATACGTGTAGTCCATGGACGACCTCTGTCCATGACTACGTGAACGAAGGTTACCGGTTTCCCAAGGATTTTTCCAGACGACGAAAAACATGTGTATCGGGATGACGCCTTTGACAGTGCCGTGCAGCATACGCACGAGCAGCAGCAACGGCTTGGTTGTCAGATGTGCCCAGAACCAAAAGCATATCGACTTATTCATTGTTTATGTACTCCATCGAGAAGCCGTCCTACATGAAGTTGACTGGACTAGTTATGGTTGGCCGGTCACGGTGGTCGTGCGGTTCTAGGCGCTTCAGTCCGGAACCGCGTGACTGCTACGGTCGCAGGTTCGAATCCTGCCTCGGGTATGGAGGTGTATGATGTGCTTAGGTTAGTTAGGTTTAAGTAGTTCTAAGTTCTAGGGGACTGATGACCTAAGATGTTAAGTCCCGTAGTGCTCAGAGCCATTTGAACTTTTTTGAGTTATGGTTGTGCACTGTGCTGCGCGGTCAGTAGACACACGCATGCAGTTCGTTGGTCTCACTGTCAAGTGACAGGCTATTGTCATGCAACAAAATTATGCTCTGCTTATAAACGACGAGAAATAGGTAAAAAACGTTTAAAAAACAAAGAAACCTGACGAGTATTCAAACCATAGCTCCATGGAGGATGTCGGTTTGATGTCCCAGTAGTCTATTCAGTAAACTGCAACGGCTGGCACACAAGGGCAATGGGCTTCACAATGTGACAGTGTTTCCAGCTCCTCGTTATCATACATGTGTATTCAAAATGTACCGACCTGATTTCGCTAGATAATCTTTTGTCTTTAATCAGGATGAGGAATGGCATGCCAGCCTGTAGATCCGGCATTTTTTCTTCGCCCTATATATAAAGACATTCTATATCAGAGACCACCATTACGTTGTTGTGAAATCAAAACTCTCATCTCTGGCATGACATGACATGCAGATTACACATCGGTCGCCCCACCCCAGGAGCCAACAATTAACATACAGTCGCATCAAACAATAAAAGGTTGTCAGATTAAGGGATGGGTGTTCGAACGGAACAGATGAGTTAAAGAATTAAAAATTGAGATGTTTGTTTTCATTGCAGTACCTATTACACAAATAAGAAATCTGTGTCGATTTGAAGGGGCATGTGTAAGACTCAGTTATTAAAGGAAGACAGGGGCAAATTAATCATTCACCATTTTCTGTAGCTATTTGTTGTGTGATGAAGTCGGTGGCAGGCGCAGGTTCGGTACGGTGCTTTAAGGGTATCGTACGAACTTCACTCACCGATTAGATTCATATTGACAGCGCGTAGGACTTTAACGAGTGTCAACAGGAAAACACAACTCTCGACCGTTTTCGAGAAAACTGAGTCTGAAAACTGTAGGCTTGCTTATGTACTTCGTATGCCTGCTAATATTTAAGCAGTCCCACGCTGCGCCTGTAAGCGCATCTTTTCATAAGCGCGAAGTCTCGGGATCGAACCTCGCTGTCGGCATTGCTTTTGGTTACCACGTAAATGTTTCATCATGGAGATAGTCTGCCAACGGGCAGTATTAAGGTAATTTCTCCAAAATGTACACTGCTGGTGGAGCCTTTCTACGTTTCTTTTTACAGGCTGGTGAAGAATCTTATAAAGCGACTACAAAATTGCATGTACATCATCGAACAGAATAGAGAGACACTTGCTATAGAAGATTGCATGAAATTCATCTACCGTACACCAGCAGCTATCTGCCCAATATTCGGTGACGTCCCCAGAACGAGATTTTCACCCTGCAGCGGAGTGCGCGCTGATATGAAACTTCCTGGCAGATTAAAACTGTGAGCCAGACCGAGACTCGAAATCGGTAGAGCACCTGCCCGCGTAAGGCAAAGGTCCCGAGATCGAGTCTCGGTCCTGCACACAGTTTTAATCTGCCAGGAAGTTTCATTCGCTGACGTGCTTGTATATGCGTACTCTGCGAAATTGTGTGATGACCGAAAACCTTTTACGCATGTAAACCATATTTGTTTTGCAATAGACATATTGAAAAAAAAATAGACAACCAAAAGTTCGACGTTTATTACATGTACTGTATGTCGCAATAATTATTGTTTTCCATATTTCTACGATCAGTGTCAGCCTGATACGTGCAGTGCGTCATAGATTGGCTCTGAGCACAATGGGACTCAACTGCTGAGGTCATTAGTCCCCTAGAACTTAGAACTAGTTAAACCTAACTAACCTAAGGACATCACAAACATCCATGCCCGAGGCAGGATTCGAACCTGCGACCGTAGCGGTCTCGCGGTTCCAGACTGCAGCGCCTTTAACCCCACGGCCACATCGGCCGGCGCGTCATAGATTACATATTATATTTGTCACAAACATATAGATAAATGACATATAAATGAAATATTTATACTGATCTGCTTGAAAGTTCTCATGTACTTTTTTTTTATTTCCAGTTTCATTATGAAAAAAAAATGTGCTTTTTTTCAGGGTACAGATTATGAAAATAATAGATTCATTAGATATGGATAATTTGTACAGACATAATAAATCTGAATTAAGTGAGAACGAAAAAAAAAGAGTACCAGCAGCTTGATTCTATCCCGAGACCTCACGTTTATGTAAATAAACGCTTAATTACTAGGCTGTGGATTCGTTGATAATTAGCGACAGTACAATGTGTATATAAGGACGCCTAAAATTTTCAAACTCGATTTGCCGGAAAAGCTTGAGAGTTGCATCTTGCTGTTTGCATTTCTTGAAGTCCTAGGCGTGACTTACACACCCTGTCAGTATGAATAGCATCGGTGTGGGAAACTTCGTACGGTCCCCTTGTTAGTCTCGCAGCTGTGCGGCAGCGAGTCGGCAACTCTCAGGCTTTCCGCAGCTTTGAGGCGAGGTCCCGGAACGGTCACTGTATTTACTGCTCACAGTGGGTTGCGTAGCCGAAACAGCGTTATTACGGTGTTAGGAGGTGGCTGTTAGGCAAGGAAATTGTAATGCTCCGTCGAGGGCTTCATTCCCAACACTGGGCCGAAGGATTCGTCCATTTAAGAAGGAACAGGCAAAGAATACACTGATAAACCAAAACATTATGACCACTGCCCACCGCGACGTTGGATACCGGCTCATGGCGTTGCGGCCACGTAACGTAGTAACAAAAGTGCGTAAGCGGAGTCGACACGGACGAGGGATCACCCCAGCGAAGATGTAGGCTGCAAATGGGGAAATCCGTTGAGATAAGCGACTTTGACCAATGTCAGATTATTGTTGCGCGTAGCCTGTGAATGGAAATTTCGAAAACGGCGAAGCTGGTCGAGTTTTCACGTATTGCTATTGTGAGCATCTATGGAAAGAGATAGAAGTAATCCTCCAAAAATAAACGAAAAATATACCTATTCAAAAAAGCAGATAAAAATACACTTAACGCATTCCTGAGAGATAATCTCCACTCCTTCCAAATTAATAATATAAGTATAGACCAGATGTGGCTTGAATTCAAAGAAATAGTATCGGCAGCAATTGAGAGGTTGAAACACGTATATATTCAGTAGCAGCGATGGCGAGGCATGACAGAATCTCTGACCAGAGAGTTATTTATCGTTGCTAGTCTGCGCTTGACCGCGCGAGAGTTCAATTGCATGTAGGGAGTCGGTAGTTGCAGTTGCGAGGCAGTTGTACGTAGCGAGTCGCGAGAGCATGTAGTAGCGCGCGAGAGACAGTCGCAGTTGTGTGTGAGGAGTCGGCGGGCGTCGACATGGGGCTCTGGTCAAGGTTCAGGACGAGGTGTATTTTTAAATAAGGTAATGAAGCAGCATTGCGCTCACCTGATAATATAATGTATCTTAACAGTAATTAATTTGTTCAAGAATCGCCCCAATAATAATATAGTTCTGAAAGCAATTTTTTAAGAAAATAATCATTACAATTGAAACAATACTTCCTATGCTTTTCCTGCCAGAATCAATTTATCAGATTTGCACAGGGCCTAAGGTCAGCGCAGATGACCTTATAAAACTTATCAGGTTGATCATAACGTTAATTTTGTGGGGAGTTAATATTTTTGCACTTTGTTATTATCATTGAGTTTTACTACCGTGGGAAGCTAACATTTGGCCCTATTTGCATTTTCATTCAATTTATATTATTTAAAAATAATTCCAGGGAGGTTACACTTAGCACGATTTTCATTGTCATTTAAATATTGTCTTTAAAATTTCTCCGGGGAAGTTACACTTGGCTCTATGTCTATTCACATTTAAAATATTTTCTTTTTCATTTTTGCGGGGAGGTTACACTTGGCGACATCCGGTCCAGGATCGTATTTCGTTGAGAATCTTCTGAAAAGTAGTCAGATATTTGTTCTTATTTAGTTAATATAATTAGCATTTGGCGCAACGCTTTTACTAATTTTGTGACTTTCTTTCCTCAGATCATCGTCAATTCGTTGCTCTGTTGTATTTGTGTTTGTTGCTTTTTGCATTGTGCTTATTTCATTTGTGAATAATTGTGACTATTGTAAAAATGCCGCGAAAGACTGTGAATAGTGTATCGTGAGGTATTATGAACGAAATTACCGACTTAAACAACTTTACTGATAGTACTTGTGACACGCAGTGTAATGATGACAATCCTGCGTTCACTGACAATCAGTGCGTTACAACCATTAATAATGATGTAGATCTTAATGATGAACAAACGAACTTGATTGTGTCCTCTGTTAATTTGACGACAATTGATGACGCGGGGCGCCCTATTGTAATGAGCGCTGCCCAGCTTAACACACCCGGTTTGGAAAATTCAAATAACGTACAGACAAATTTTTCTAATGAAAATGGACAGTGTACTGAAAGTACGACGGATCCATTTAATTCCGAAATAGTGACCGACAGTGTAAATTCGACTGGCAAACCTTTGTGTAAATCTCAGAATAACCAAATGGTTACAGACAGCGAGACAATTCCAGCTCCACCATTAAACAGCACAGAGAGTAGAAATGCTAATCTTGTGTCGGATCCAATTATGGCATTGTTGCTACAAATGAGTAAACAACTTAAGGAAAATAGCGAAGATAACAAACAATTTAAAGAAAATTTCAGACAACAGAGTGAAGATTTCAAACAACTTAATGAAAAACAAGACAAACAGAACGAAAAACTAGACAATAATAATGAAGATCTCAAACAACTTAGTGAACAGAACAAACAGCTTAATGAAAAATTAGACAACAATTCCAGGCAGCTTATTGAACAAATTAGAGCCGTTGCCGCGCAGTGTCATGACACCAAGGAACAGTTACGCGAGGAAATTGAGGCTTGTTCAAAGAAAAGTAGCGAAGAAATTAGATCTGTTGCTCAGGAATTAAGGGATATGCAGACAGTTACAACAGAAACACTTAGAGAGGAAATTAGCGCAGTTGGTAAACAATGCTCTGAAAAAGCTACACAATTACGCGACGAACTTAAATTAATGACAGCAGAACTTTCGCGCACAATGGACGCAAAGATAGACGCGAAATTCGAACAACAGAACACTCAAATTGACGAGCGCTTTAATCACCACATACAAAACAGTGATACGCGTTTCCGCAAATTTATTCAGGGTCAAAATAAAGTAAAACGTCAAGTCATGGAAACAATCACTGCTCAGAGACAAGAAGACAAACGTAAAATGTTTGCGAAGGCAAAAACATGTGTAGACAACAATATTGCTACAGTATCGGACAAAATTAACACCATCGAACAGTTGAACACCGAATTACATGATGAGATTTCTGACCTTAAATCAAAAACAGATACACACTCAGTAGATTTTCAAACAGTGACCGACAGACTTGAACAATTAGAACTAACACAGGATTCCGATGACATCAAAGCTGACGTTAAAAAATTGAACGAAACCACACGTAAATTACAAAAGCAGATTAATGCTTCAGAAACTAAGAACGATGATCAGGTAAAAATACTGACTGAAAAATGTGATGAATTGGCCAGTCGTATTGATGTTATAGAAAGTAATAATGACAGCAAATCAGACGATACTGCACCGATCTCGTTTAACCAAACACCTGAATTCCAAAATTTACAGCAGGCAATCAATGAGATCGATTCGTCTAATAACACATTACGCAGAAAATTGTCAAGTTTACAGCAAGAGGTAACAGAGATAAAAAATGTTTCAGCGTTTAACACATCGCAGCAGACGCCACTTTGTGAACATTTGTCAGACTCACGCAGGGCGTATAATTTGGGTAATCTACAGAGAGTACGGGACTTAGATTCCGAACAGACACATACAAATAGATTCTCTTACAATCCTGAACCTGTTCCGTCATACAGAGACGATAATTTCGATTACAAACATTTTCTGTCAGTGAGAAAATTTAAAGTGTTTAAAAATGACAGAACACAGATTCACCCACTGGATTGGATACAACAGTTTAGTTTTGCTTTTCCACCGACTTGGCCTGTAACACACAAACTTGAATTTATTTTCAGTTTTTTGGAAGGCGAACCGGCAACTCGTATGAGACCGATCGCCAGGCAATGCTACTCGGTAGAGGAATTTCAGAATGCTTTTCTGTCAGCGTACTGGTCAAAGACGACACAGCGCGGAATTAAAGATCAATTAATTAGTTTGCCTAATTATGAGAACTCCAATTTTTCCACTGTCACGCAATTTTTTGAGCACGTGGTGCAACAAAACCAGTAGCTAAGTGAACCATACAGTGAATCTGCACTTATTCGATTATGCATTTCTAAATTACCACGGTCATTAAGAGTGTCACTTCTAACGGGTCAGCAAAAAGAAAATATTTCAGCATTCAGAGATCTGTTACAGCTCTTGGAAGTACAACAATCTGATTATTCTTTTGTAAACAAAAATTTTTCATATAATAACCAAGGGCAACAAACTTACAGTATTTACGATCACACACGCAATTTCAATAGGAAAGGTAACATACGCTTTAGGAACGACAACCACCAGAACTTTAATAGCAAACAAAATTTTGATTATCAATATCGTCAAAATTTTCAGCAACAAGAACCACATTTTAGTAACAATAGAGGTTTTTCACAACAACAGCAACAAAACCAGCCGGTTAGCATACCTAACCAACAATGTAATACACAAGGTCAACCAGGCTTTAATGTTTCGCCGCGTGCACGTATAGTCCCAGGTACAACAGTGACGCACGGCAGCAAAGGAACAACTACGTACAGAAAACACAGTATTTCAATTCCTATCGCAATGCACCGTATAGGAATGACTATTACGACAGACGTAAAAATAATGAGGACAATTTTCAGCGTACATCTAACAACAGTCGGTCATACCAACAGCAAAATCATCCGCAACAACATATTCTCATGAATGAACCCGACAGTAGGTGTCATCCAGAACATAATACGTCTGGAAGAAATAACAGAACCGTACAAATAGTCGAAATGCCACGGAATCGTCCTGACAATAATAATACGTCAGATAGAATTTGACTAGATACTGTACAGGTCGCATCTTCCAATAACACAAGCACTACTTTTGACACGCAGAATGTTGTTCACGAAAATGTTATTACTTTTGACGACATCCGAGACACTCTTTTGCAGGAAAGACCAGTTGTTCAAAAAACCATTTCACATCCTGTTATCGAAATTAAAATAGGTTCATCGAAATTTTCAGCAGTAATCGATTCCGGATCACCTATGTCAGTAATAAATGAAGAAACTTTCAACGAGTGTAATAAAGAGAATACCTATCCTACATTACCATTAGGCAAAACGAAAGTGAAAGGAGCAGTATCGAGTAAAGGAGTAGACGTTAAATTACAGACACATTTATCATTTTGCGTTGCAGGTCATACTTTTCACTCAAATTTTTGGATTGTTCCTTTATTGACAACAGACGTTATTTTAGGTACGAATTTTCTGGTACAACACGATGCCATTATTGACTTTCAAAATTCCTATTTAATGTTAAAGGATGAAAATTTACAATTGGCTTTAGAATTTCAGCACTCACTATCTGCGGAAGAACAAACAATTAATCGCAGAGAGGTCATTTCCGTATCACGTAACATAGACTGTAATTCCACATTGTTCACTGATACGTACGTACATAACTATAATACTCCAGGCGAAGCTGACTACGACGTAATGCAGATGATTTCTGATAAAGTTAAACAAAGTAGTGCAAATACAGACGACGAACGCACGCAACTACACAAAATTCTTTTACAGCACGCTCCAGTTTTCGACAACATTCCTGGTACTATGTCCGGTTTTATGTATGAATTTCAAGTTAAACAGCACGATACATTTAAAGCTAAGCATTATCCCATTCCATATATCTATAGAGAACAAGTTAAGAAAGAATTGCAAGATATGCTCGACCAAGGAATTATTGAACCGGCAGTTAGTCCGTACATAAACCCGCTGCATATTGTTAAGAAAAAAGATGGCTCACTTCGCCTCGTACTTGATTCACGTCACATCAATGATATAATTATTAATGAAACAGATCGACCACAGACATTAGAGGAACTTCTACAGAAATTTCACGGTACTGCTATTTATTCCACATTAGATTTGAAATCGGGATTTTGGCAAATTCAACTTCATCCGAATTGCAGAAAGTATACAGCTTTTCTCTGTTTTGGCGACTGTTATCAATTTTGTAAATTACCATTCGGTTTAACTATTTCTTCTGCAGCTTTTATTCGCGGTTTGAACACAATACTTCCGACAGAACTTAAAGACAGAATTACGACGTACGTAGATGACATTCTTATCGCAGAAGCTAACTGGTCTGAACACAATGAGATTTTAGAACGACTGTTGCAAACTTTTCATGCACAAGGACTTACAGTTAATCTCAGTAAATCGCACTTTGGCAAAACTTCTATAAAATTTCTTGGACACGTAATTTCAGCAGAAGGCATTGCGCCTGATCCGGAAAAACTTCAAGCTCTACGTGACATTACTGTTCCTACGACGAAGAAACAACTACGCAGTTTTTTGGGCTTAATTAACTTTTTTCGTAAATTTATTCATCACTCTGCTTTAGACACACCTAGATTATGTCAATTAACAGGTAGAAACACTATTTGGTCTTGGGATAAGCAAGCACACTCTGAATTTGTGAACCTGAAAGAAGCCTTGTTGAATGCTCCACTTTTATCGCACCCAGATCTTACCAGAAATTTTTCCATTGCCACCGACAGTTCCAACACAGCTTTAGGCGTACATATTTTTCAGGAAATTGAAGAAGATGGTTCTACAGTAATTAAAAACGTCTCATTTGCAAGTCGCATTCTGTCACCTGCTGAACGAAATTATTCCGTTACAGAATTGGAAACATTATGTGTTGCTTGGGCTTTTACGAGATTTCGGCACTTTCTTTATGGCAGACACACCATCGTTTACACAGATCACAGAGCGATACAGTTTTTACTTTCCGCAAAATTTACACACGACAGGTTAAGCAGATGGAAACTTTATTTACAGGAATTTAATTTTACAATAGTTCACATTCCCGGCACACAAAATGTTGTAGCAGACGCACTATCTCGTTCTCTCAGCAACAATCAGCAAGACATCGCAACCAACTTCTGCAAAGCAAATTTCAGCGTCATGTACATTCAGCAAGTTGCATTTGAAAATTTTATTTCGTCGTCATTACAGGACATAGCAAAAGAGCAAAGTAAAGACAATGTGTGGAAATAAATTAAACACCTCTGGCAAGATAAGAATAATGTTACCATTAGAAACCACTACACTGTACGCAATGACATTCTGTTTCGCCGCTCTCACCCTGACAGCAACAATTGGTTATTATGCATTCCTGACGAACTGGTTAACAAATTAATCTGGTACACTCATTTAAGTTATGCACATTACGGAGCTAGAAAATGTTTTCTTATATTGAGACAGAACTGTTATTTTACCAGCATGGAGAAACGTATACGACGAGTTTTAGCGTCATGTAAAATTTGCCAGAAAGCTAAGTCAGACACGACTTCACATATTCCTCCATTATATCCCATTGTACCTGTTAAATTATGACATATGGCCGCAGTAGACATTTTTGGTCCGTTTCCCAGAACTAATAGAGGTTTTTGCTACATCTTTGTCGCTGTTGAACTCACTTCAAAATTTGTTACTTTCACTCCGTTACGCAAAGCTACTGCTAAAACTGTTTCGAAAGCATTTGTAAAACATTTTCTATTTCATGTAGGGCATGTGTTGAAAGTAATTTCCGACAATGGATCACAATTTCGTTCTGCTATATGGACACGTATGTTAAGAGCTAGAAACATTTCTCCGATCTATATATCCAAGTACCATGCTTCTTCGAACCCCTGCGAACGATTAATGAAAGAAATTGGTAAACTGTGTAGAATATACTGCCACAAAAGACATATTGATTGGGACACACACATATTCTCATTCCAAGATGTAATTAATTCCATTCCAAATGAATCCACTATGCTATCTCCGTCTGTTATACTGAAAAACGTTGAACCACCAAACAAAATTACAGAATTAGTAAATTTTCCTACATCTCGTCGATTACGACACCACGAAATAATTGACATTGCGCTGAACAACATCAAACGTGCCACAGAGCGCCGGAGAAGACAGCAAAAACCGGTTTGTACACGCCGAGACCTTCACATTGGACAGAAGATATTAGTACGTACACACTATTTATCCAGCAGAATAAAAGGTAAGTGCAGTAAATTTGAACTTCTATACGCAGGTCCATATCGGATTCGCAGCATTCCTCACCCCAATGTAATACATGTCGAAACTCTGAGAACCAGAAAAAGTAAAGGCAACCACCATGTCTTTAACATTAAACCCTTTATTGAATGAAGACACTTTATGATTAGCATGCTATGATGCCATTTACACATTTAATGACTATTTCTGCAATTATATTCACATGACTACTTATTGATGATTATCGTATTTTTTCTTGGCAAGTGCCCGGCAAGGTAAGGTTAGCAGGTCGCTTTTCTTGTCGTTACACATCAGACCGTGCACATTTTCCATTTTTTTATGTATGTACGATTGTTTTCATGTTTTGTTTGTATGCACTGTGAAATAGTTAAGATATAACACACACCAGTTGACTTTGACATTTTTTGCTGCTGCATTGTGATATTCTGTGTACACTTTTTGCCTCTGAACACTGCCTATGTCTTTGACATATTACGTTTTCTGTCGTGTTATGCTGTATGCTCAAATTATGTTACTATAAACCAGTCATTATTTAATGGGTATATGAATTAAATGCAAGCATTAATCTTTGTTCGTCATTTTCAGAAAGAAATAACGTGTAAAGGAAATAAATTAAACAGAAATGGGAATTTCACCTACGGAATAAACGAAAGAAGATGCAAAAACCTTATGAGGAAGAGTAAATGGATCAGAATTAACAAGCATTAACAAGAATATACTATACACATCGTAGAATAGCAGTCTTAACTAATTTTTTTCTTTCAGAATACAAGGCGATTGATGCAAGCTGTCAGACAGAACTACACATCTTAGCTTTAGTGATGAAATATGCTAGAGATAAGGAATAGTTATGTAATGAATAAAGAAGTGATCTTTTGCAGATGATAATGAATGCTGATGAATAATGATGAAGAATATGCTACTATGAATAATGAAGTTTTTCTTTACAGGTGATGATAATAATGGAGTTATGATAATATGGATAATGAAGTGATGGATAATGAAGTTTTTTCTTTACAGATGAGGATGATGTTGAAGTTATGTATTTATGCTATGTAGTTATTTAAGTATGTGTTGTAGTTTGTTTTGACAGTATGTTTTATATCGTATGATATGATGACTGAAGGTTTTGGAAAGGACAGCTAGAGAACAGATATTTTTATACACATTTCACTACCTGTTAATTCGAAGTTCACTACTTTTCAGCATAAAATGCGTTTCTTCTTTCAGCTTTATAATCCATTTTTCTTATATATTTTTGCAGGAGAAATTATTTATGAAATTAATGTGCTATAAGCAGTTGTTCATTAAATCTATGTTATTTATGAATGTGATTACATATACTCTACTAGTTTCATAAGGTTGCTACAGCTGACTCATGACAAATGACGTTACACATTTTCATTTACAGGAACAACCCAGAAGCAATTTTTTTCTTTTTCTTGCTTTCCCATATAATTACCCAAAGCAATGTAATGCTAACAAAAAAAAAATGTATTACCAGTCCCGAATAATGCTACCCGTTTAAGAGAGTTCTGAATAATAGTGATCAGCTCTGAATAGTATGTCAATTGAATACATAAATACTATGCGCATAATTTCAGTGAATAATACTTTTATTCTACTGTTCTCTGTAAAATGTTCTCTGTAAAACGAATGACTTCTGATGATTTGTAATTAGGCAACGAATTTCAATGTAAAACAAATGACTTCTGGTGATTTACAAATAGGCAATAAATTTCAATGTTGTCTGTAAAACGAATGACTTCTGATGATTTGTAATTAGGCAACGAATTTCAATGTAAAGCGAATGACTTCTGGTGATTTGCAAATAGGCAATCAATCTCAATGTTGTGTGTAAAACGAATGACTTCTGATGATTTGTAATTAAGCAACGAATTTCAATGTTATCTGTAAAACGAATAATTTCTATGATTTATAATTAGGCAATGAGTGCCAATGTTGTCAGTAAAATGCCAAACAATGAACATTATTCTGTAATACTACATACATGGTACAGAAATGTTCAATAACTGGGCAATGAATGCCGCAAACTACTAATGTAATTTTCAGTGAAGACTAGTATGTGACTTAATGTCCTTCACCTTCTGGCCTAACTACCCTGAATTACTGCAATATCCATTTCTCCTGTATATCCTCATGATCATGGAGCACTATATTTGGTTTTTGCACTAATTCCACGTTGGTGTGCTTTGTAAGAGCGTGGTGTTGACACGACATGCTGTCCACCACCGTGAGCGATGGAGACGTTATTATAGTCCCACTGTTTGGTGTACCTGATGTACTGCCAAAATGATAACATGGATTATTACTACGACATTTCAGTGTCTTGGCTACGCTGATAAACACTTCTGGGAAAAGAACTTCAGATTGTCTCACTTGGTGTTGTACTTCTGTGGAAAGATATGGACTTTCAGAGCAGCTGCGTGCAACCTAAGTGCTGCAACCATGATGCAATCCTTCCTATTCCTTTCCTAATTCTTGTAAAATGAAAATGTCATATACAGTGCGTGTGCATTTCCTTTCATTTGTTAATAAGATCAGTTGTCCTGAAATTACTAAAGACTTCTATAGTGCTTGTGGACTTTATTACTCTCCTTGATTTGTTTGTTTGTTGTAGAAAAATACTAGAAAGTATTACAGTGCGTGTGCACTCTATGCCACTTGTTAATATGATTAGTACTCATTTTGTGATTTAGTGATATGTTCTGAACTGCAGTGGGTGTGCACTTTTGTCATTTGTCAATATGATTTGTACTCGTTAGGTTTATTTGTCGTAAAAATATTAGAGAATTTTACAGTGCGTGTGCACTTTATGCCATTTGTACCCATTACGTATACATTTTGATTTGCTGATATGTTCTGAACTGCAGTGCACGTGCACTTATGTCACTTGTCAACATGATTTGTTGTTGTTGTGAAGATGCTAAGGAGTTTTTCAGTGTGTGCACTTATGTCATATGTTCTGTACTCATTGTCATTGTCTGAAATGTTTTGTACTTGGTGCATGTGCACCACATATAATTCATGTTCTACATCTGAATATTCTGTGAATTGTAAAAGTTAATTAGTTACAAAAAAATTTGTTGCTCATGGCAAGTCCAAATGACTCACCATCGCTGCCAAATTTTTGCCCCCCCCCAGTGGAGGGTTATGAAACACGTATGTATTCAGTAGCAGCGATGGCGAGGCATGACAGAATCTCTGACCAGAGAGTTATTTATCGTTGCTAGTCTGCGCTTGACCGCGCGAGAGTTCAATTGCATGTAGGGAGTCGGTAGTTGCAGTTGCGAGGCAGTTGTACGTAGCGAGTCGCGAGAGCATGTAGTAGCGCGCGAGAGACAGTCGCAGTTGCGTGTGAGGAGTCGGCGGGCGTCGACATGGGGCTCTGGTCAAGGTTCAGGACGAGGTGTATTTTTAAATAAGGTAATGAAGCAGCATTGCGCTCATCTGATAATGTAATGTATCTTAACAGTAATTAATTTGTTCAAGAATCGCCCCAATAATAATTTTATTCTGAAAGCAATTTTTAAGAAAATAATCATTACAATTGAAACAATACTTCCTATGCTTTTCCTGCCAGAATCAATTTATCAGATTTGCACAGGGCCTAAGGTCAGCGCAGATGACCTTATAAAATTTATCAGGTTGATCATAACGTTAATTTTGTGGGGACTTAATATTTTTGCACTTTGTTATTATCATTGAGTTTTACTACTGTGGGAAGCTAACATTTGGCTCTATTTGCATTTTCATTCAATTCATATTATTTAAAAATAGTTCCGGGGAGGTTACACTTATCACGATGTCCTTTTACATTTAAAATACTTGCTTTTTCATTTTTTGTGGGGAGGTTGCAAGGTTTATACCAAATAAATTAACGAACGACGGAGCTGATCCTCCTTGGTATACAAAACGTGTCAGAACACTGTTGCAGAAACAACGAAACAAACATGCCAAATTTAAACAGACGCAAAATTCCCAAGATTACCGAGCTTTTACAGAAGCTCGAAATTTAGAGCGCACTTCAATGCCAGATGCTTATAACAGTTTCCACAACGAAACTTTGTCTCGAAACCTGGCAGAAAATCCAAAGAGATTCTGGTCATATGTGAAGTATGTTAGCGGCAAGAAACATTCAATGCCTTCTCTGCGCGATAGCAATGGAGATACTATCGAAGACAGTGCTGCCAAAGCAGAGTTACTAAGCACAGCCTTTCGAAATGCCTTCACAAAAGAAGACGAAGTAAATATTCCAGAATTCCAATCGAGAACAGCTGCCGACATGAGTAACGTAGAAGTAAATATTCTCGGAGTGGTGAAGCAACTTCAATCACTTAATAAAATCAAATCTTCTGGTCCAGACTGTGTACCAATTAGATTCCTTTCGGAGCATGCTGATGCATTAGCTCCATACTTAACAACCATATACAACCGTTCGCTCGACGAAAGATCCGTATCCAAGACTGGAAAGTACCACAGATCACACCAATATTCAAGAAAGGTAGTAGGAATAATCCACTAAATTACAGGCCCATTTCGTTAACGTCGAAATACGGCATGGTTTTGGAACATATATTCTGTTCGAATATTATGAATTGCTCCAAAGAAAACTGTCTATTCACACACAGTCAACATAGGTTTAGAAAACATCGCTCTATTGAAACACAACTGTCTCTTTATTTGCATGAAGTGTTGAGTGACAAGGGATTTCAGACCGATTACGTGTTTCTGCATTTCCCGAAGGCTTTTAACACTGTACCACACAAGCGGATTGTAGTGAAATTGCGTGCTTATGGAATATCGTCTCAGATATGTGACTGGATTTGTGATTTCCTGTCAGAGAGGCCACAGTTCGTAGTAATTGACGGAAAGTCATCGAGTAAAACAGAAGTGATTTCTGGCGTTCCCCAATGTAGTGTTATAGGCCCTATGCTGTTCCATATCGATATAAACGATTTGGGAGACAATCTGAGCAGCCATCTTAGATTGTTTGCAGATGATGCTGTCGTTTATCGACTAATAAGTCATCAGAAGATCAAAACAAATTGCAAAACGATTTTGGAAAAGATATCTGAATGGTACGAAAATTGGCAGTTGACCCTAAATAACGAAAAGTGTGAGGTCATCCACATGAGTGCTAAAAGGAACTCGTTAAACTTCGGTTACACGATAAAACAGTCTAATCTAAAGGCCCTAAATCCAACTAACTACCTAGGAATTACAATTACGAACAACTTAAATTGGAAGGAACACATAGAAAATGTTGTGGGGAAGGCTAACCAAAGACTGCGTTTTATTGGCAGGACACTTCGAAAATGTAACAGATCTACTAAGAGACTGCCTTCACTACGCTTGTCCGTCCTTTTTTGGAATACTGCTGCGCGGTGTGGGGTCCTTACCAGATAAGACTGACAGAGTACACCGAAAAAGTTCAAAGAAGGGCAGCACGTTTTGTATTATCGCGAAATATGGGAGAGAATGTCACTGAAATGATACAGTATTTGGACTTGACAACATTAAAAGAAAGGCGTTTTTCGTTGCGACAGAACCTTGTCACGAAATTCCGATCACCAACTTTCTCCTCCGAATGCGAGAACGTTTTGTTGACACCGACCTACATAGGGAGAAACGACCACAACGATAAAATAAGGTAAATCAGAGCTCGTACGGGAAGATATACGTGCCCGTTCTTTTCGCGCGCTATACGAGATTGGAATGATAGAGAACTGTGAAGGTGGTTCGATGAACCCTCTACCAGGCACTTAAATATGATATACAGAGTATCTATATAGATGTAGATGTACAAAGGGCGTTCAAGAAGTTTTGCACAGTCGTCTCTAATTTTTTTAATTTTTGCAGGAGGAGAATGAATTTTTTTGTGAACATACTTGGAACATTTAGCTAACATTGAGCCTACTCAGTGTAGCCTCCATCAGCTGTGACGCATCTGGCCCAACGTTCTTTCCATGATGTAAAAGACTTTGGTAAAATTCTGGGTACTGACTTTTATACCATCGCTTGACACAGGAAATAAGATCTTTCACACTATCAAATGTTTTACCGCGCAGGTGGGCCTTCAGACGACCAAAGAGGAAAAAATCAGACGGAGCCAAGTCCGGACTGTAGGTAGGATGAGGAACAATTTTCCAAACCATTTTTTTTATTTTTTCCTGCGTCATATGGGCTGTATGGGGTCTGGCATTGTCATGATGTAGTGTGATGAGCTGACCCTGAAGCTGTGGTCTGTGGGTCTTGATGGCACGTTCCAGCTTGTACAATGACAAGTTGTAAGGGTCCCAGTTAATTGTGGAGCCAGGTTCCAAAAAGTCAATGAAAGTGACACCACATTGATGCCAGAAAATGGAGGTCATCACCTTTCGGCCTGCTGTTCGTGAAAGTCTTGGTTTCTTCTTCCGAGGAGACCACGGATGGCCGGCCTGTGTGACCGAGTGGTTCTAGGCGCTTCAGTCTGGAACAGCGCGACCGCTACGATCGCAGGTTCGAATCCTGCCTCGGGCATGGGCGTATGTGATGTCCTTAGGTTAGTTAGGATTAAGTAGTTCTAAGTTCTACGGGACTGATGACCTCCGATGTTAAGTCCCATAGTGCTCAGAACCATTTGAACCATTTTAACCCGAATGATACCACTTCATGGATTAGAGTTTGCTCTCAGGTTCGGACAAAAACAAACATGTTTCATCCTGGGCAATGACACCGTCAAAACACTGTTGCCACTCTTCAGTATAGATCCTCATGAAACCCTCGCACACTTTATCCTCATCGTTTTTATTTCTCTTGTCACAAATCTAGGCACCCAACGTGCACAGATTTTTCTGTACACTAGTGACTGTACCAGTGATACCACACTACCCAATGACAAACGAGTCATTTCAGAAAGCAGTCGTGTCATCACGTATCTGTCATTTTGGATGATTTGATCAATGGTCTCCTTATTCACATCACTCACTGCCGTCGATGGTCTACCGCATTGTGGATTGTCCAGTAGAGAGAAATCACTTTCTTTAAACCTCTGCAACCACCACTGGATACTGCTGCGGTCCACTGTGTCCTCCCCATAAACAGGGAGAAACTTCCTGTGAATTGATGTGGCAGAATCATCGTCGGTCTTGAAGAGGAACTCCATCACCGGCCATTGTCGCAACCTGACATCTACTCACGGTCCATTATGGCTCACCTGCAAATAAAAGAAAATACTTTTATATACCAACTTACAGCTAAATGTTCCAAGTATGTTAAAAAAATATTCATTCTCCTCCTGCAAAAATTAAAAAATTATTGACCACTGTGCAAAACTTTTTGAATGCCCTTTGTAAATGTAGATGTAGACAGTGAAGTTACCGTTAGACGCTAAATAGTTGGAGTTCGAAGGTTTGGCTGCTCTGTAAAGTAGGGTAGATGGTGATCTGTGGCATCTCTGCCTAATGAGCACAATGCTGGTGCACACACAAGTGTTTCGGAGTACTCCGTTCATCGTACATAGCCAAACAAGGAGCTCCGCAGCAGACCACCCTTACGCGTTGACGTCGTGACGCAACGACATCGTCAGTTATGACTGCAGTGGGCACGGAACCAATAGGATTCGACGTCGATCAATGGAAACGTGTTGGCTCTTCGGGACGCAGGCTAATGGGAGCGGTATTATGCTATGGAGATATTCCCCTTCGCTTGTATGGGACCTGTGATAGTAATCGAAGACACGCTGACGGCTGCGAGCCACCTGCATCCGTTCATGATAGATGTTTTCCCCGACGGTTATGTCATCTCTTAGCAGTATAACTGTCCGTGTCTCGGAGCCAGTGGTTTGAGGAGCATTGTAGTGAACTCACTATGATGTCTCGGTGACGAGGTTTGCCTAATGTAAATCCTATAGAACCCATCTGGGACGCTATCGGGCGCCGTCACCGCATACGGAAATCATCGACCCGTTATTTATGCGAATTATATGATCTTTTCGTAGACATCTAATGCCATATACCTCCAAAAACCTACCAACAAACTATCAGATCCCTGGTACCCAGCATCAGTGACGTATTTCATTCCAAAGACGGACAAACAAGCTATTGAACAGGTGGTCGTCAGTGCAAGTCGCAAAGTGAGGATGAGCATTCCGATGGAAGGAATGATCAGAATCAAAGTCAGCAGACTGAGTTGGCGATGGGTGGAAGATACTCCATGCTGTCTTGGTTTCGCGCTGTCTCTCCTCTTACCCCTTTACTTCTCATAACCCTGCTTAGCTCACAGACTCCTCGAACTTTTCCTCCTCCCGGCATTGTCATTGGCGGACTAAATTTGCAATGTCACCCAGTGAGTGACTGTCATTTCGTGACCAGTGCAAAATGGAAATTGTCTGTCTTGCGTGGGCTGGTGTGCGAGTTGGGAACTGTCGTTTTTCTTACGTTTTCACTGTCGAGGCTGTTCCCAGCGTTAGTCGCAATCAGTCTAATACATTTTTCCGATGTTTTTCGCATTCCTTAGTTGCTGTGAAAGCGCCGCACAGTCTTGTGATCATACTTCGTCTAAGGACCTGCTTGCTTTCTTGATTTATAAGCAGCTTTCTTACTGTCAGGCAAACAATTTTTTAAGCAGGATTATTTTTCTTCCGCAGTCTCAATAGTTTCACCTGCCTCCCTGTGTGCATTCTTAGTGTGTTTGTATCTACGCTCCGTCTGGTGCCAGCAGGGGTCCAAGAATTACTGGCACGTTTGTCTCTGTCCACACAGGCCCTTCGCGTGGTGTCTATTCTTAAGCGAGCCTAGGGCATATGCAAGGGTACCCCCTGCGTAGGTGCAGAATACTCCCATGTCCACACCTCTGGCGGTCACTTTATGAGGTTCCTGTGCCAATGGCGTTGGGAGGCGGCAAAAATGTTCACCAATAGAAGTATTTGAACATAGTTCTGAGTGTGTATAGGATGACACGGGTGGGAAACTGCAGCCGCCGCGCAGAGTGGCCGCGTGGTTTAAGGCGTCATGTGACGGACTGCACGGCCCCTCCCGCCGGAAGTTCGAGTCCTCCCTCGGGCATGGGTGTGTCTGTTGTTCTTCCTCCCTCGGTCAAGGGTGTGTGTGTTGTTCTTAGCATAAGTTAGTTTAAGTAGTGTGTAAGTCTAGGAACCTATGACCTAAGCAGTTTGATCCCTTAGAAATTCACACACATTTGAACATTTTTTGAAACTGCAGCCCAGAAAACCTGCACAGATACTTTCGTCATATCGTCCTTCTCAGGTCTGCATTGCTATCACGATACAGCGCTGTAGTTCCAGACCTTGATCATTACTGTCTTACGTAATGAACCCGGCAAGAGAATAAGGAAATTAGATCTCACACGGCAGGTTACCAACAGGGAAGAGGAGGGGAGGCAAAATATAGTAATAGTAGTTACTCCCCGCCACACACTGTGAGGTGTTCTGCGGAATATAGATGTAGGTATAGATATAGATTTTGATACACTGTTGGGTCGGTGCCCGCCAAACTAGTCCAGCATCAGAATCTCCGCTGTGAAAGCGCCGCACAACTTCTTTATAACAGCCGTCTGTGTAATACCTGGACAGTCTTGTGATAGTACTTGGTCTAAGTATCTGCTTTCTTTCTTGATTTGTAAGCAACTTTCTTACTGTCAGGCAAAGAATTTTTCAAGCAACTGGCGCAGATGGCCACTAAACACTCCGAGCGAGGTGGCGCAAAGGTTAGCACATTGGTCTCGCATTCTGGAGGATGTCGGTTGAAATGCACGATCGGGCATCCGGATTTAGGTGTTCCGCAATTTCTTTAAACAGGCAAATACCGGACCGAGCGAGGTGGCGCAGTCGTTAGCACACTGGGCTCGCATTCGGGAGGACGGCGGTTCAAACTCGCAGCCGGAGATCCTGATCTAGGTTTTCCGTGATTTCCCTAAATCGCTGTTTTATCCCCTCCTCCAAATCAACCAACCAACCAGCAAATGCCGGAATGGTTTCTTCGAAATGGCACGCGTATTTCTTTCCCTGACCTTGAACAATCCAAGGTGGTACTCCGTCTCTAATGACCTCGGTGTCGACTGGACATTAAAACATAATCTTTCTTAATCTTCCTACCTTCTTCCAGTGAACAGTATGTCGTAATCCACTTGCTATCTTCACTCTCCATATCTTCCCGTTCCTGAAAGCGTCAACGGGCACACTGAGCTTAGTCAAAAAAGTCAAATGGCTCTGAGCACTATGGGACTTAACATCTGTGGTCATCAGTCCCCTAGAACTTAGAACCACTTAAACCTAACTAACCTAAGGACATCACACACATCCATGCCCGAGGCAGTATTCGAAACTGCGACCGTAGCGGTCACGCGGTTCCAGATTGAAGCGCCTAGAACCGCTCGGCCACTCCGGCCGGCTGAGCTCAGTCCTAGGCTCCCTGTTTTCAGTGGAGGTGATTCCACTGTGGTCGCACGCTAGACCACTCCATTGTTACTAATATCGTCCCTGCTGAATGATCGATATAAGGATCGATACGCATCGAGGTCTGGTGGGTAGGTTACAGTTGTTTCCTATACCTTTCGTTACCCTAAATTTCTATAGCATACACCTAGACATCTAGCTGATCACATGGACCATTTTAGTGGCTATTTAGTGGCTAAAACGCTAACAGCAGTAGGTAACATCCTTTGTTTGTAACCCCAATCGGTTTCGTAAATTAAAGGCACCTCTGCAAGTGGACATTTGAATAAAAAAGGGCGAATATCTATTAAAAAAAACATGTTACTCCAATTCCAAATATCGGGAATAACAAATAAATACATAAATTACATCATGTGAGATCCAAATATGGGGATGGATAGAAGACCTAATATTCACTCTCAAAATAATAGTGATACGACAAGTGAATGTACTGTCAAATTATATATAGCCTGAATGATGTCATCATACTATACATTCGCTGAATGGTGCCATCAAAATTCCCCTAAAACCCTTCAACAATATCTGACCGAATGTAAAAGTGGTTCAAATGGCTCTGAGCACTATGGGACTTAACATCTTAGGCCATCAGTCCCCTAGAACGTAGAACCACTTAAACCTATCTAACCTAAAGACATCACACACATCCATGGCCGAGGAAGGATTCGAACCTGCGACCGTAGCAGTCCTGCGGTTCCGAACTGCAGCGCCTAGAACCGCTAGACCACCGCGGCCGGCGGACCGAATGTAAAAACAGTGGAATGTACCTGCAGACACCACATCCTCCGTGTTGACAAAACTCACCAAAATTCAGGAAAAAGCTCTCATCGTACCATGAGGGCTCCTGCAACACCAAGTTAGTATTGAGCATGCAGGTACAAACAGCAATGTCAAAGTGTGGCGCATGAATGCCGCCAGGCACAGGTTGCGCCCCCTGATATAGGGCAAGAACCACAGTAGTCTCCCTATCCCCGCATGCACGTGTCCCGACAGGGGAAATTGGGCAACTTCTTTACAAAACCAAATTCGTTATAACAGTAAAGGAGGACAATCGAATGTTATATAGTTACCGTTGAAGACAGCCCCACGCATTACTGATTTACAACGTGGCATAATTAAATAAACATCTGACCAATATAGGAAGTGTAAAATCATGCTAGTTCAAATGGTTCAAATGGCTCTGAGCACTATGGGACTCAACTGTTGAGGTCATTAGTGACCCTAGAACTTAGAACTAGTTAAACCTAACTAACCTAAGGACATCACAAACATCTATGCCCGAGGCAGGATTCGAACCTGCGGCCGTAGCGGTCTTGCGGTTCCAGACTGCAGCCCCTTTAACCGCACGGCCACTTCGGCCGGCTAATCATGCTAGTAACATAAAATAATTTACCGATATCTATCTAACAATCCTCCTTCCTCCCCCTCCCCCCCCCCACTTCCACGAAAAAGCCACTCACGCTCGAAGGCAATAAGTTAAACAACATAAATGACAGTACACACGAACAGCGAAACCCAGCACTGTGAGGATAAATCCTCCCGTTGAAAACAATCGGTGTCCAGGCTCTACAGGCCTGTAAAAACTACCGTGGACGGTTTTGTAAAAAAAAAAATAAAAAAAATTGCACAATAATAGGACAGAAAAGAGCAAAGAATAACAACATAATTAAAAGTCAAAAGCCAAATGCCACTGAGGGATTGATAGCAACCAAAAACGGTGCTAGAAAATGTGGGCGGGAAACGACGCTAAGAAAAGTCTACAACTAACATATAACACTTACAGAGATGTGGATCTATGGAGCACTGCTAAGACAATCAAAATTAGCCAAAAGATTTCGATGTCTCAATTCTGTCCATTACAGTATGTTGGTGGATTGGTGGAGCTGCTTTATGCAACGCATTATCTCGACTTCTCCCGCGATACTGAGGGTGTGCCCCTTGTTCTCCCTGTGCAGTAACTTTAGGTTCTCGGAGATGTTGGTGATGGAGTGACGAGTGACGTTGTGACCTGCGCGCCACCGTTTGATGGCTTACTGTTTGTACCTTCAGGCTCAGTGCTAATATGGTGTTGCTGGAGCTCATATGGTGCAATGACAAGCTTGTTCCTGAATTTTGTCAACTTTCATTAACGCGGAGGATGTGGCTTTTGTGGGTACTTTCCGTTGTTTTTACATTCGGTCCGATTTTGTTGTAGGTTCCAGTTTGATTTTCGGGGGATATTGATGGCACCATTCACCCTATTTACAATTTGACAGTACGCTCACTTGGGGTATTACTGTTCTTTGGACAGTGAATGTTGGTTCTTCTGTCTGTCCCCACATTTGAGTCTCAAATGACGTAATTTATGCGAACATTTATTTTTTACTCTCGTAAGTCCTTTTTTATTCAGATGTGGCCTTAAACTACGGAACCGTTTGTGGTCCCAAATAAAGTATCTTAAATACAGCTGTTTGCGGTTTTCATTTTACAACACGTACTTCCACAGCTGCGGTTCCCCTAAAAACAAAGTTATTTGGGTTTTAGTGGCATTATCTACGAAAAATTTTGTGGTGTTAAATATTAAAGGGGCATCATACCTTTACGGCTACATATTCTCTGCTGTATCTTTAACATACTTCTTATCAGTTTGAATTGTATTACTACTCCTCCAGCTGTAAATATTTCTATCAAAACACCATCATCTCTAGAATGCTTTCGTTTCTTTAGCCTTCAAGTGGCTTCATACAACTCACGTATCATGGCTTCCGAAATATTATTTTCATTATTAACGAGCTGTGTTCCTCAATCATCTCTGGAAATACAAAAAAATTCGAAGTATTTTGGAATGAATTCAGTTTTATCTCGGTTGTTAGTTGCTACGACACCTGCCGCCTTAAGAGATGATATCTGATGTTACTATTTTGTCATATTCATATTTTTATTTTTTTAGTTTTTTCTCTTATCATAATTTCGACGTGTCTTTCAAAATCCTCATAAGAAATTCTAGAATACTGTTGTTTAATTCAGTATGTTCTTTTAGGAAGGCTCTTAAGAAAGTAAGGTCCGATAGGTCGCGAAATAGAAACGACACAAAATCCCATGAAGCTTTGCACAGATGTGTTGTGCAGTGTTTCTAATATGGCTGTCGATCGTGTTACTTCGCTCTTTCCAATTCTGAGCACACTGTGAGCACGTAAAGATGTCTATGAGCCGGCCGGAGTGGCCGAGCGGTTCTAGGCGCTACCGTCTGGAACCGCGCGACCGCTACGGTCGCAGGTTCGAATCCTGCCTCGGGCATGGTTGTGTGTGATGTCCTTAGGTTAGTTAGGTTTAAGTAGTTCTAGGTTCTAGGGGACTGATGACCTCAGATGTTAAGTCCCATAGTGCTCAGAGCCATCTGAACCATTTTGATGTCTACGACAGCAGTGTCTCCCACCGAATATTGGTGCCCGCTGTGAGGTTTCGCCTGATTTTATGCAACCCCACATACTGCAACTCTCATTCATTTCCTTCTTCATGGCAGTTCTCGGTCGCACACTGCAGTAGCAATGAGGGTCTGTTGCCTTTGAGATTATCTTTCCGTCGCTATGTTCAATGCTCCACATAAAAAGAATATTAAAAATTAAAAATGTCAGGACGGTTTTCGAAAGGGACGTCGTGCACAAAAGAGATTTTTAAATTAAAATCAATAACGCGCAACCGATCGTCAATCAGCAATAATATCATTTATTGATTTCAAGAAAGCATTTGATTCGGTAAACACACACAATAGATAAAATCATTAGAGAATTTGTTGTCAAAGCATCATTAGCAATCACAATTCGCGTGAAACCCTAAAAATCATGATATCTAAACTTATGGGACAAATATCTCATCCATTTTAAATAAATGCTGGTATTAGACAAGGGAGCGGCTTGCTATATTTACTGTTTAACTGAGTATTACACAAAAAAATAAGGGTCTGGAATTTGGAGCTAGAAGGAAATCACAAAATTGAGCCAATAATACTAAGAAGGAAAGCAAATGGAAGCAAGGTAAATGGCCTGGCTTTGCCAACTACTTTGCAATACTGTAAGAAAATCTGACAGGAACAGTTGATGAAATAAATTTTATGAGGAAAACAGCGAAATGAACTGCTCTCAAAATTTCAGTTGAAAAAATCAAATTTATAACAAACATATAAAATTCCCCAAAATACATAAAACACAAATACAGCAGGTCAGTAAATTTCAGCAGAATAAATATAAGAAAAATTTGCAATATATTTAAGAGTTAAAAAACGGAAATAGCATAAGGTTGAACAAAAATATGTACAACAAGAAAAGCATATTATAAAAACAAAATTAAAACACTATAACGCAGCGATGTGACGAGAATGTTTCTATGGACGCGAATGCCTAATGATGAACTACAATGAAGCGTCAAAGAAACTGCTACAGGCATGTGTATTCAAATACAGAGATATGTAAATAGGCAGAATACGGTGCTGCGGTCGGCAACGCCTACATAAGACAAGTGTCTGGTACAGTTCTTAGATCGATTACTGCTGCTACAATGGCAAGTTATCAAGATTTAAATGAGTTTGAACGTGGTTCCACGAGGGATGGGACACAGCATCTCCGAGGTAGCGATGAAGAGGGGATTTTCCCGTACGACCATTTCACGAGTGTACCGTGAATAGCAGGAATCCGGTAAAACATCAAATCTCCGACATCGCTGCGGCCGGAAAAAGATGCTGCAAGAAAGGGACCAACGACGGCTGAAGAGAATCGTTCAACGTAACAGAAGTGCAACCCTTTCGTAAGCTGCTGCAAATTTCATTGCAGGGCCATCAACAAGTGTCAGAGTGCGGACCATTCAACGAAACATCGTTGATATGGGTTTTCGGACCCGAAGGCCCACTCGTGTACCCTTGATGACTGCACGACATAAAGCTTTACGCCTCGCCTGGCCCCGTCAACACCGACATTGGACTTTTGATGACTGGAAACATGTTGCCTGATCGGACGAGTCTAGTTTCTAATTCTATCGAGTGGATGGACGTGTACGGGTATGGAGACAACCTCATGAAATCAAGGATCCTGCATGTCAGCAGAGTACTGTTCGTGCTGGTGGAGACTCTTTAATGGTGTGGGACGTGTGCAATTTGAGTGCTACGGGACCCCTGATAGTCTAGGTAGACTCTGACGGATGAGACGTACGTAAACATCCTGATCACCTGCATCCATTCATGTCCATTGTGTATTCCGGCGGACTTGGGAAATTCCAACAGGACGATACGACACCCCGCACGTCCAGAATTGCTACACAGTGGCTCTAGGAACACTCTTCTGAGTTTAAACACTTCCGCTGGCCACAAAACTCTCCAGACATGAACATTATTGAGCATATCTGGGATGCCTTGCAACGCGCTGTTCAGAAGAGGTCTCCACCCCCTCGTACTCTTACGGATTTATGGACAACCCTGCAGGATTCATGGTCTGAGTTCCCTCCAGCACTACTTCAGACATTAATGGAGCCCATGCTACGTCGTGTTGCGTCATTTCTGCGTGTTCGCGGGGGCCCTACACGATATTAGGCTGGTGTACCAGTTTGTTTGGCTCTTCAGTGCATAAGCCGGACAGAATAGAGGTACTTGAAAGACGGATTATTAGAAAAATGATGTTTGCAGTACAAAATAAAGATGGTTGGAAGGGGTGAAAAGTAACGAGTAGATATACGGAAATTTAGACCAAATATCAGAAGTAATGGCAAAGCGAATGAATGAGAACAGGCTAATGAAGTAAACAGAATTGTATTTCTGAAAAAAGAAACCAGCAGTAGCATGGATTAGAGAAATAAGAAAATAACTAGAAAAAAACAACGTCAAAAAATAAGAAATAACAGAAATGAACCTTTTTAAAAATAAAACAGTAAAGTTAAAATACTGTGTAGGCAGAAGGAAAAGAAGTCAGAAGAACATGGACAGAAGAAAAGAAAAAAATGACATAGGGAGAAGATGAGGTAGTACTGAAAAAAAAGGAAACAACAAAGAGAGAAGAGGATTGACGTTGTTACGTGGTCCTCGTTGGCCAGTACGAAGATATAAAAAAAATGACGCTGCCGCCTAGAATGAGTAATAAAAATGTACGGTCTTTGAAGTTAGCAAATGCCTATCTTTCTGGTGCCATTAACTTCAAAGAAGGTTGCCTCTAGATAAGGGCTATATAGCTGGGGTTTTTCAGGAGTGTGTTCGTGGCGTGTGGAGTTTGAGCACTACCAGCCCAGAGTAATTTAAGAAAGGGGCGTGACCTCGGTGGTAGTGTTTCGGCTACCAGTTTACTCTGCAACGCTGGAAGTGTCGGTTTTCCAAGTGGGCCAAAATCGCAAAGAAGCGGAGATTAACGACGCAGGCGGTATGGTTAACTTTTTCGTACTGTCTAGAGAGCTCCTCAGTATCTTACACGCCAAACGACGCCTAAGGTAAGGGCAGAAATAAATGCAGCATATAGTGACACAACAGAACGAACAACGTAACTAAATCACGGATTTATTTAGGTTACAGAATAAAAAGGCGTTCTATTTATGGATTGGTAGACTCTTACTTAAATCTATGATGTTCTTGGGACCAAGATATGATTTGTGCAAGTGTTTTTATAAGCAACAAACATGTATAGTATGACAACAAATGACAAACGATTCTTGTACAGATTTGTTCAGTAAATCGTTCGTTATTATTATACCATTTAGATCTCTGTGTCTTGAACGCTGTAACGTCCTTGCTGAATTGTTTAGCCGATAACACGTTTCTGATATCCGAATATTTTTTATTTTCTAAAGATATTTTGTTCCTCTGAAAAACTCACAAGGCCAGAATGAAGGTGACCTCTTACCTAGACTGTGAACCTAAACTTTCCAGTGTGCATCGTTTTTCTTCGAGTTGATTTCTCTGAAATTATTTTTGTCATATCTCAGACTCACACTTCATAATCTGTTCTGATTGATTCTATTTGCTCTCAAGCTGCCCTGATTTATTTACTTTTCTTGGTAATAGAAGAATTTAGATTAAATTTAAAGTCCAACTGAAAGCGAATAGTGATAAATCTGATCACTGATTCTCTGAAGAATTATTTCCGTGGTTCTCATCAGTATCTGATGTAAATAAGTGTCTTCTTACCGCAGTCGCGGCAGTTGAAAGAACACCCCCCCCCCCCAATTTAGTGTTTCAAACACATAACATTCTGTTTTCTGCTACCTTCTTAATAGGAACAAAACGAACGAGAGTTATTTTATTCTCTGCACGTCTGTTTTCCTCCTAAATTCATCTAATAACGTTACTGCGCTTATGCTAATAACGGAAGAAATTTAAGTAAATAAATAGCAGAAAACTAATAGAATAAGTCCTCCCAAAATTACTTCACCTCCGTAAGGCAGCAACATACAGAAGATTCAGTTGCCGTTTCTGCTGTAAATGAATGAATTTAAAAATGTATTACGAAGCAATAAGTTCACTATGAGAAGTATTCAGACACCTAGTACTGGACATTAGTATCTGGTGTGTTCACTCTTCGCCTTAATGACGATTTGAACTCTGCTGGGGACACTTTCAAAGAGGTGTCTGTGGGGATATGGCAGGCCATTCTTCCTCAAGAGCCAAAATCAGAGATGGTAGTGATTTCAGGCGCTGGGATCTGGAGCCAAGTCGACATCCTGACGTATCCCAAAGTAGTTCCATTTGGTTCAGGTTGGGACTGGCAGGCCAGTCCGTTTCAGGTATGTTATTGTGCACGAAGCATGACTCACAGATGCCACTTTATGACACGGTGTATTGTCTTGCTGACACAAACCATCATCGTCTCCGAATTATTCCCCTACTCCACGAAGTACACAGCGCTGTGGCCAGCCGGAGTGGCCGAACGGTTCTAGGCACTTCAGTCCGGAACCGCGCGACTGCTTCGGTCGCAAGTTCGAATCCTGCCTCAGGCATGGATGTATGTGATGTCCTTAAGTTAGTTAGGTTTAAGTAGTTCTAAGTTCTAGGGGACTGATGACCTCAGCTGTTAAGTCCCATAGTGCTTAGAGCCTATTTTACACAGCGCTGTAAAATGCATTAATTAAGCGTTTTCTTAAGTGCAATAAGTGGGCCACACCCTAACCACGAAATACCCCCCTCCCCATACCATAACAGCATCTCTTCAGTACTTCACTGTTGACACCACACATGATGGCAGGTAACGCTCCCCAGGCATTCTCCAAACCCAAACTCCGTCATCGGATTGCCACATCGTATAGCGTGATTCATCATTCCAGATCACTTTTTTGCAGTCATTCACTGTCCAGTGGCGTCGCTCTTTACATCACCTCAAGCGTCACTTAGCTCTGACTAAGGAATTGTGTGCCTTATGGGGAACTGCTTGACCGTTACACTCCATTCTTGTTAACTCCCTCCACACAATCATTGTGGTAACTTGACTAAACACTTTGGCATTCACCAGTGATTCCTTCCACCGATCTCTTTCGATGTTTTTTCAACCAACTTTCCTTAATGTTCGATACTCCCTCTCCCTCAGTACTTGACGCCTGCCCGTTCTTGCTTTAGCTTTAGAAGGGTTGAAATGTCCCAGATGGATTTGTTAGTGAAGCACCATCCAGTGACGTTCGAAGTTACTGAGCTCTCCTGAGGGACCTATCCTGCTGTTATCGTTTCTCTGCTGACAACACAATACTCCCCGCTTCCTCGTATACTGACTGTGAAGTTGTAAATTTATGGTAAGTGATGTATAGCTAGAGAAGGCCGAAATGCACGCTATAAGCTCATGCAGGATGGCGTGAGGTCTGGAACAGGATACGTAATGAATGCTATAAAGTAAAGTACGTAGCTGGTGGAATATTTAACTTTAATACATCATTTGTATATCACTCTTGACGATACAAGTTAGACTCTTTAGATACATGCAATATAATACTAATGGCGCCTTGCTAGGTCGTAGCCATTGACTTAGCTGAAGGCTATTCTAACTATCTTCTCTGCAAATAAACGAGGCTTCGTCAGTGTTGCATCGCTAGCTAAGTCGTCCGTACAACTGGGGCGAGTGCTAGTAAGTCTCTCGAGACCTGCCGTGTGGTGGCGCTCGGTCTGCTATCACTGACAGTGGCGACGCGCGGGTCCGACATGTACTAATGGACCGCGGCCGATTTAAAGCTACCACCTAGCAAGTGTGGTGTCTGGCGGTGACACCACAGTAAGATCTTATGGGAACAAAATGCTTAGGTCATTGGTCCCTAAACTTACACACTACTTAATCTAACTTAAACTAACTTACGCTATGGACAACACACACACCCATGCCCGAGGGAGGACTCGAACCTCCAACTAAATGTACACAGCTCGTGGTCTAGTGGCGAGCGTTGCTGCCTCGGGATCACAGGATCCTGCGTTCGATTCCCGGCCGGATTGGGGATTTTCTATGCCCAGGGACTGGGTGATTATGTTGTCCTCATCATTTCATCATCATTCGTGATAGTGGCTAGATTGAGTTGAGTAAAAAAAGATTGGACTTTGGACGGGCGCTGATGGCCGTGCAGTTGAGCGCCCCACAAACCGAACATCATCATCATCATCCAAAGAGTGCACAAGTCATACATATGTACCTGAATATTTTCAGTGAAATAAATATTCTCTGTGCTTCAGACAACATTGATGAAATTCTGTTTTAGCTGGGAGTAGTGGCGTACTCTTGTAACCCAAGCTTCCGGGAGGCCGATGCGTGAGAGAGATCGCGAAACAACTACAGATTCGGCCGTTTCATGAGCTCAGGAACGACCGCGATGCCTTCATCGAGCTCTGCAGATTGACAGATTGCAGTGTAGAATTTTCGGCTAGTGGTGGCTCGGAGTTAAGAGAAGCCAAAGCAGTAAGCAAAATAACATCGGGAAACCGAAACAGACGAATCATAACGAAAAGATTGCGGAATGCACTGCAAAAAAAAAAAAAAAAAAAAAAAAGTTCCTGCACACATAGCAGTACTGAAGAGAATATCTTCTCTTCAGTAGCGCTCTGTGTACATATAGCATTCGGATGTTTGCTTATAAAGTCCTGTGTTGTATATTGACATTCAACATTCATGGCACGTACTACATATATTAATTAATGACAAATGTAATATGATGGGTTAAATCATTTCAACGTTTATCCGTGAATGTGGTCCAAGACTGAAACCGACTGATAACTGCATTTAAAATACAAGCAGCTATTGGTTCAAATATGTATTTTATACGTTCCTTAATGGCTGTTGACAGTCACCTTCCAAAAATGTTTATAGCACATCTTTTTGGCTGCAGGAACAGTTACGACGCTTCATGTGTCTCCTACAAGGTCTGATTTACATTGACTGCTGCTGTACTTGAGAGATTTGGCAGTACATCTCTTTTTACATTCACTTTTATTCTAACTCCAAGTCAACTCCTAAAATGATTCCGCTCCAATTTTATGTTTATGATGATATGCAATGTATTTAATCCAATGTTTACGTTCTTCTTTAATGTGTTACACCTTATGTGTTTGATGATACCTGTATTGGTCCTGCTCAGATGCCAGAATAGAAATTAAAAAACAAAAATGTTAGGTGTCTTGTTTGACATTTGGGGTAATACTCTCGAAAAGATTAGGAACCAAAGTCTTAGATGCCAGAATAAAAATTTAAAAAAACTTAGGTGTCTTGTTTGACATTTGGGGTAATACTCGCGAAAAGATTAGGAACCACAGTCTTAGATGAGTGATAGATGTCTAAAAATCACAATCATATAGACCGCTAGAACCGACTCGTAGCAGCTAAGGATCGAAGAAAGTTTTCGTCTCCTAAGTCTGACATGTTATTCTTGAGCCACGCTATTGCATATTGCATGGTGTTTGGACCCTTCAGAGTTCTAGAATACGTCAACTCTTGGATATGACACTTTTTCTAAACTGATAAAAATATATAACTTTTTTCACTTCTACGACGGTCGTTCTGAAAGTAAGTTTCGTCGTTGTCTTCCACAAGGAAACTTTATTCCCAAAAACAAATGCACCAAGGCATAATGAATTATACACCTTGCACTATTTTTCAACATAGTCGCCATCGAAATTGAGACATTTATAGTATCGTGCAATCAGTTTGAAGAAACCTCTCTGGTAAAACTCGGTGCCCAGCGATGCAAGGAATTGTCTCACAGACAGTTGCTGTTGTTTTCATTCACGCATGTGGACGGATTCGCACGTCGACCTTTATCTCCATACACTGCCGACCTTCTTCGGAACATGCAACACCAGCGACCAACCATTTGACTCGACACGACTTCTTCACCAAAGATGGCCTGTGGGCGTTCATGGATGACGGACACACACTAGTCCCACCTGAAGATTCATGCCGGGTAACAACACCCCCTTCCATTGGCGATCACGTTGTCAGTACACGTCTGTCTGCCATCGTGATGTGTACTCCAGCTAAATGGGCATGCTGGTCTTTGGCAAATTTCTCTTCTTTGGCGTTCTGTGCATGCGTCATTCCTCCTCCGCGGTCGCCCTTGAACCAGCAACGGGTGTATTCACATGACGTTTGTTTGTGTCACCTAGTGTACCATTTCCTCTTTCAAAAATAATGACAAACCTTACTTTCGGAACGTTCCAGGTAATATAGAAAATGAAATGTTTTCATTCTGACACACGCCGCTAATCACTAAAATTGCAACATCAGGAAGGATAGCAAGTAAAGCGCTTGTATTTATCGTTCATATGCAGTATAGCCTAAAGAATACATGACTAAATTTTTAGGTAATTTCAGGGTATACACAACCGCCACCTCTGGCACCAACAACGGCTTTATTAGACATCGGGTTACAGTGGAGAGATGGGGGTACGTAACTACATGCTGGTTCAACTCCATGCCAGGGTTCATTAATCGTAATAGCTGGCCGTTTTCTCGACAGCCCGTGGGGAAGCAAGTCATGTGACTAAATAGCAACGGTGGCGAGCGAATGAGGTCAGTACTTCCCCATCACCCGGCCGAGGCCAAACCAGCCGCACTTAATGTGTGCATGAGCATTAAGATGAAGCATTGCACAACAATCTAAAGTAAAATTAAGTGTCAAATAATGTCAGTAATGACACAATACACTTCCAGCTGATGTAAAATCATACCAGTGCTACATATTTCGAATTAGTTTCCACAAAAATCCACTTTTGACGAGATCTCAAAATATTAAAGATAGAAAGTTGTAGTTGTAATTTTAGAGTTAGTTTTCTTTTCGTGTAAATAACATACTGAAGAGGTTTTATAGAGTTGTCTCTTTTATTTCTCAATTCATTAAGTAAAAACTGATTTTGCTCTAAAATTTGTAATATCATGATCAAGTAACTATCTATTAGAACTAAGTTACAATGATAAAGCTACAGTACTATGTTTGTTAGAAGTAACGTTGGATCTCTACCAAACTGCAAGATAATTATGTAACATTACAGAGGTACAAACGCTAGAACAGAGACAGTTCCGTTAGAAAGAATCTAGAAGTCGGAATTTAAGACTAATCTAACTGATAATTTTGTGGAAGATATATAAAGTACAGTATTGCTCGTAGAAAAATTGGGAAAGTTGTTAGTCTTCAGCGAAGAATGATATGTACGATTTTTTAGTGGGAAAGGATGCCATTTGAGCACTGCTGCAGGTGCTTATTGCGTTCTAACTAGAAGTGCTTTGTTTGCCGTGGGTGCGTAGCGGTAAATGAGATGCATTCGATAGTTGTCAACCGCCCGTGATGTATCTCACTTCTCTTCTGGATGTACCGCAACACTGTTAGCGACCGCAAACGCTAAGCCTTGGATCACATTGAAGACGACTGACTTGAGTGTTGATGGATCGAATTAGTTATCGCGCGTTTTTGTGAACATGTTTACAGGTGAACTTTCGTGGACTGATAATTTGCTGGAAAGCCTGTGATTTAATTTCATTTTTTTTTATTTTGTGTGGCGCCCGAAGTATTTCAGAAAACTGCGTGACAAGTGGCGTAGCTTATTCATCACTTTTAAGGCGAGTAATTAGCTGTACTTAATGTAGAGACGGAGCTATAATTAGCGGTACTTTGAACCTCGAGTAGAGGTCGTCTCTGAATTGTATAGGAAAAGTTTAATGAATTTCAAAAATAATGATTTGTGCGTGTTCAAAATGGTTCAAATGGCTCTGAGCACTATGGGACTCAACTGCTGAGCTCATAAGTCCCCTAGAACTTAGAACTACCTAAACATAACTAACCTAAGGACATCACACACATCCATGCCCGAGGCAGGATTCGAACCTGCAACCGTAGCGGCCGAGCGGTTCCAAACTGTAGCGCCTAGAACCGCTCGGCCACTCCGGCCGGCCTTTGTGAGTGTGAACTTTTCTTGTATGTGCTGATTTGTTCAAACATCAAACTTCCATCTGTCGCCGTAATTTTCGACTTCTTTTGATGATAAATAGTGAGTTAGAACATTTTACTCCAGTTTGGTGAGCTGGATTTTGGACTTGTGGACTGGAGATTATGGGATGGAGGTTTCTCGATTACTTTCTGGCTGTCCACACAAAGAGTTTTCAAGTCACTGGAAATAGTAGTGCTATTTAAAATCGCACAAGCACATACTAATTTCACCAAAGACAAACAATATGCCATGAAGCAGTAACAAAACTTTCAACCCGCCGCCGCACAAGCCCATGACTAGATGTTTCCGGGACTGCGTGTCTATGACATGCGTTGGTACCTGGTCCTGTCAACAAATTCCTATACGTGGGTCAGTGAACAGTACCTCATCCCGGTTCTAATCCAAGTGTTTCCTTGCCCAGCTTCCTTGTTGGGGGCTTCAAATTATCTTTTATAATGGGCCTCTCGGGAACAAATTTCTGTGTGGAAATGATTGTCACCTCTGCTGACGCAGTGGCCACTGAAGGTATCACTTCGTGAGAGATTTTGTGGGTCCCTGATTTACTGTTGCTGTTGCTGTTGACGACAGCAAGACATGTTCCTTACAGGGGAAACTCCCAACGCAACCCCTTCAGATATAGTCGTTAGATGGCCCAATGGACAGCCCGTCAAAAACAGAACACAGACCAAGGATGGGATAGGAAGAAGGTGTACTGAACCATTAAAAAAAAGCAAAATAGAAACAAAGGTCCAAATTGAAGATGTGCAGCATCGTGCATAGTTCTGTTGCGGCTGCATCGAAGTTACGTGGTCACGGTGTTGGACAGTGCAGGGGAACATGCGTGTTCAAATCTCGCTCATGTCCGATTTTTTTTTCACAAGATTATGAACTTTCCGTCCGGTCGTTAGCGTACCTTTTCTCCTTCTGTAGTTTTGGCATACGTCATGTGCTAAGAAAATATTACTGTCCTAAGTAGATATGATGAATACTGAGAGAAGGTGAGATGCCGCATCGACCTTTCACAGAAACGAAAACAACAAATAAGCTGAGGTGAACTACGTCAGAACAAAAGAACTGAAAAGTCAGGACTTCCAAAACGGAACGCAAGAGTCATAAATGTGGTACTTGTGTAGAACAAATAAAAGGTACGTACGTCTGGAGGTCCGCTTGTTACACCTCGCTCCTGCAAAAGGACGTCACACAGCGACACAGACACAGATCTGAATACAGCGAACAGACACATCAATAACCGGACGAACAGTTCATAATTTGTGAAAAAAAATTGGAGCACGAGCGAGATTTGGTCGCGGATCTCCCTCTGCGCAGTCCAATACAGTAACCACTTACCCACGACGCCGGGGCTGCGTATATATAACCTTGATGCTCCAGTTGTGGTTGGACCGTTCACTGTTTCTATTTTGCTTCTTTTTCCACAGTTAAGTGACCCTGTTCCTGTTGTAATGCTTGATCTGTGTTTGGTTTTTGACGGGCTATTCACTAAATCTGATGGGCTGCGATGGGGAGAGGCATCGATTTTATGTATATGGACCAGATACACCTGAAGATGAAGTTATAAGCCTCAAAATCGACCATGTTACAATAAAATTGAATGTAATGTAATTCCAGCCTTCGGTAAATTTATTCTTACTCTCAATTTAGCATTTTCACTGACATTCACTCTCGCACTCGCGAATGACAACCATTGAACTTTTAATGTGTATTCAGGGAATTGTTAATGGCAGTAGCTGCCTATCGTATAAAATAAAAGTCGCCCATTGTTTATAAAATGTTGATATCGCCTAAAGTTTTGTAATAGAGTTTACTGAGACGAACTGTTGCCATACAGCGTGGACTTTTTTGTAGTTGCGTATTTCCTTTTGAACGAACAACGCGCAATATTCTCTAACTCCTATTGAATGCCAGGCAGGCTGAACTCACAAGAAACATTAATTGAATTTGGCCGTGAGTTTTATAGTACAGTGCGCAACGGAAATTCTATCAGACTTCCGGACGGCCGGTCAGGAGAAAAAATTTCAACAAGTGCCTTCTCATATTCATATTTTTTTTGTTACAGGACAGCTGGGCCGGCCCTGGTTGCCGAGCGGTTCTAGGCGCTTCAGTCCGGAACCGAGCGACTGCTACTGTCGCAGGTTCGAATCCTGCCTCGGGCATGGATGCGTGTGATGTCCTTAGGTTAGTTAGGTTTAAGTAGTTCTAAGTTCTGATGACCTCCGATGTTAAGTCTCATAGTGCTCAGAGCCATTTGAACCAGGACAGCTGGGATTAAAGGGCTCAGTGATATTGGATGATGTGTCGGACTGCACAGTGGAAGAAAGTTTAACGTACTAAGTTGATTCCAAGTTACACTTATTGACAAACTGGAGCGAACTCCTCAACTTTAGCAAACATTTAATACATACAAAATCCTACACTATAGTTCCTCCAGAAGTATCTGTCTTCCACGAAGTTGGTCATCAGCGTTCAGCGAGGATTCGGTTAAGTGAAGAACGCAACATGGACACTCGTGTGGTACAAAAATTCAGACACTTGAAGATAGCGGAAGACAAAGTTCACCATATCTAGCGAAGATCGAGGTGTGAAAATTGACTTGCCACCCACAGCGGAAAGAAATCACGAAGCCTGATCGGGGTCAGAGTGCATGAATGAATCGTGACTAAATAAGGAATAAAGTCGGTCCTAACTGAATCCAGTTAAACGATAGGTAAATTGTCACTGCCGAGATTCCCGTAAAAATGCTTCCGTCAAATGAATTAACAATAATTGTAATAACTTCTTTACACGAAAAAGTTATATCGCACCCGAACACACATTACAGGTGCAACATAGCAATGGCACGTCATATTCAACAGCCCCCCCCCCCCCCCCCTTCGAACAGCGACTGCTAACTCTGGATAAAACTCATCCTGCCCCAACTTTGTGGACAGAAAAAAAGAGAAAAAACATGACGGCGGCAATCGACAAAGCAAATTTGCAGTGATACCAGGTGTATCCACCAACCAGGAGACATCAGGCACTGCGCTTGGTTTCCCGTCGACTCAAAGTCTAAAATTTGAGCAACTGATTTCCTTCCATATGAGTCTGAAGGAACCAATCACGAGGCCACAGGTTAAGAAAGGACAAGCAGACAGATAACCCGCTGAGCTGGCACCACAACCTAGTATCGGAGATTTGAGCACAACGGTCGTTGCCAGGTCCTGCTACAAGGCGAAACCAAGAAACTTCATCTGAATTTACCAATGTGCATGCGTTTGCAGTTATATTCACATTGAAGTAATCATCCACATTTTGGAGAGGTCTGTAAAGTTGCTAGGGATGCTGAATATCAAGCGTAATAAAAATCCCCACTATGATCTTCTCCCCTGGAATGGTAAAAATTCGGAGGAAACCAACCAGAGAAAAGAAAATATGGAGAAATTCATAAAACTACAAAATCATATGAAAGATGGATTGATAGTTCCCTTTCAAACATACTCCATGGTAGTTATCTGATACTTCATTGTTTTGCCATGTAAAGCACTAGTCTGCATCCTTATATGCGGATATAGAAAGAACTTAGGAGCTCAGTGGGAAAGTCACAATCCTCTTTTTTGTAAGAACTAGTCTGATCAAATTGTTGTTGTTGTTGTTATTGTTGTGGTCTTCAGTCCAGAGACTGGTTTGCTGCAGCCCTCTGTGCTACTCTATCCTGTGCAAGCTTCTTCATCTCCGAGTAACTACTGCAACCTACATCCTTCTGAATCTGCTTAGCGTATTCATCTCTTGGTCTCTCACTATGATTTTTACTCTCCAAGCTTTCCTCCAGTACTGAATTGACGATACCTTGATGCCTCAGAACGTATCCTATCAACCGATCCCTTAATCTAGTCAAGTTGTGCCACAAATTCCTCTTCTCCTCAGTTCTATTCAGTACCAGCTCATTAGTTACGTGATCTACCCATCTATCTTCAGCGTTCTTCTGTAGCACCACATTTCGAAAGCTTCTATTCTCTTCTTGTCTACACAAGTAATCGTCCATGTTTCACTTTCATACAAGGCTACACTCCATACAAATAGTTTTCTGAAGGAACTTCCTGGCACTTAAATATATACTCGCTGTTAACAAATTTCTCTTCTTCAGAAACGCTTTCCTTACCATAGCCAGTCTACATTTTGTATCCTCTCTACTTCGAACATCGTCACTTATTTTTCTCTCCAAATAGAAAAACTCATTTATTACTGTAAGTGTCTCGTTTCCTAATCTAATTCCCTCAGCATCACCTGATAAAATTAGCTATTGTGTTTTGGAATGCATCACATTCTGGTAACATGTAGCTCCATTTGTACTGCTAAAAGCAACTGTCTGCTATATAAATGGTTTTGTTTTTATTGAATTTATTTTTTGCATTTGAATTAATTAGTCCGCGTCTTCATCTCGAAATGACTGGGAAAACTAACGCCAATTTAACATCACCGATTTATTGCCAGCTCTTTGTTTCAAGACTAGTAATATTTGACATCACCTTCAAATATAATTCCATTTAAACTGATTCGTGATCTCACAGCCCTATGACAATAATCAAGTAACAGTTTCGGAGCAATATGTCCGACCTCCTTTTCTTTAATTTCGGAGCAAGATCTCCGACCTCCTTTTCTTTCCAAAACCAACGTCCAACAAACTGTATGTAAAAGGGGTGCGAATAACTTCAAAGAGTGGTACGCAGCTCGGGTCTAGTGGCGAGCGTTGCTACCTCTGGATCACAGCGTCCCGGGTTCGGTTCCCGGCCGGGTTGGGGATTTTGTCTGCCCGGGGATTGGGTGTTTGTGTTGTCGTCATCATTTCATCATCATTCATGACAGTAGCTAGACTGGCTTGGGTAAAAAAAATTGTACTGTGTAAAAATTGGGACTTTGTACCGGCACTGTTCAAAAATGTTCAAATGTGCGTCAAATCTTATGGGACTTAACTGCTAAGGTCATCAGTCCCTAAGCTTACACACTATTTAACCTAAATTATCCTAACGACAAACACACACACCCATGCCCGAGGGAGGACTCGAACCTCCGCCGGGACTAGCCGCTCAGTCCATGACTACGGACGCTGTTGATCGTGCAGTTGAGCACCCCACGAACCAAACATCACCATCATCATCCAAAGAGTGCACAAGTCACGGATATGAATCTGAATATCTTCAGTAAAATAAATATTCTCTGTGCTTCACACAGCACATATGCAATTCTGTTTTCGTGTAATAGTTTGTTACATTAACATATATTTTTACTGTCTACAAAATCATTCTGTTTTGTATTGTTTAAACTGATCGTGATAAATATCGGGATGATTACTTTCTTGGACTCAACCTATTTTTATTAAATCATAATAAAATGTTTTCATAGTTAATTAAGTGGGCAGAGATAGCAAACAACAACGAAAGTAAGGAGAAACTGAGTTTTTGAACAAAAATTGAAGATCGCGAGAAATTGACCAAAAGTGGTGCCGGATGATTGATCTGCTATGAACTCAGTGTCGAACGATTTAGTTTAGAAGAATGAGACAGAATTGGATAGCTATATACCACAGTTCGTTTTGTTTGCAGTATAGGAATAACTAGAAAGTTCAGCTTACGTTTAGAAATGGCTTCTAACGACATTTTCATGAAAGCTAATAACTGGTTTATAGTCAGTTCACTGCCACCAAACTTATATCACTATGTGCAGCCCAGAACAAGTAAGAGATTCCCACCCAGCGCATGCATTAAATATGAAGAAACGCAGATGGAAGAGGTATAAAGTGATAAATTCCTGGGATTCCAACTTATATAGTCAGGTGGAGATACAACAGAAACGCCTAAACAAGTCCTTATTTGCGTTCTGAATGTTATCAGATAGAGACGACACAAAAAAGCTGACGTACTTTGTTTATTTCCATTACATGATGTCATGTGGTACCATATTTTGAGGTAACCTTCAAGTCAAACAAAAAGCTTTCAGAACGCAAAAGCGTGTAATACCCACTATTTGTAGTGTGAATTCACGAAAATCCTGTAGAAGCGCGTTAAAGGAGTTTGGTGTACTAACTACTGTTTCTCAGTACATTGTGTTTATTTCTCAAGTAAATCTGTTGTAAATAATGTATTCCTTTTTCCTACAAACATCGCAGTTCACAAAAGCAATACTAGGAACAAGAACACTCTACATAAAGCTCAGTTTAAGATGAGCCAGAAAGACTTACTTGTGGCAAACTCCTACTCCACTGACGAATTTCTAAACAGAATCAGTGGATGCACTCTACGTATTATTACTACTATCATTATTACTAGTGTATGTTTTTATTAATTTCACATGATACTAAAAGAAAAAAAATCTGACATGTTCCACATTCACGAGAATTTCTTCTTCTTGTTCGAAATGTTGTAAGATCGGATGTGATTGATGTCTTCTAGCACTGAGGTCGGTAAAAACTGTATTATGTCGTTAAGTAATATTTAAAAACAGAGTTTCTGTGTAATTGAAATCAGTACATGGGTTTGAATTTTTATTTTAGTACGATTCTCTTCCTATGTAAATGTTAAGTTTTCTGTTCAGCTACAATGGACCGCAGCCACTAGCGCTATTGATCTACAGCGCGGATCATTGGTAGAATACTGAATAATGAGTGATTAACATGGAGAAATACTTTTAAATGTTGATGGACATAGTAAAAGTACAGAAAAGATTTAATATATATTATTTGTTAAGAGTATAACAAAACCTGAACCAGATCCGATAAGTGATTGTCTTATGTTAGCCACCATCGTAGTGAAATATTGCTGCGGCAGTTTTAAATCAAACTACTAATGACATATGAATCTTAATGGCTAATTTGCACGATAATATTAGTGTATTGGTGGTCCAGAACCTACTCAGAAATCGTAAATTCGAATTAGATTACGAACAATCTTTAAATATGGTACAAACAGCATCGTACGTGGAGAAATTTTTCTCTGCTGACGTATGAACCCTGATTATTTCGTAAGAACTTTTACGAAATATTTTTTTGACAGGAAAGAGTACATTAGTGTAGTGCTCGTGTGGCATTGTGTGTAAAAATAGTTCATTTTGTTTAAGGAAAAGAGTTGCCACCGTGAATAATAGTTCGCTAAATTGTGTGAGGTCATTCTTGTGAAAAAATTTAGTGATAGTTACATTGCCTGACAGACAACGTTGGTCCACGTTCCCAGGTAGAGATTTCTTTAACAGAATAACTATCTTTAGCCGGGAGAGGCAGCTATTAAATGAAACCTCATGTACCCTAATAATAAGTAATTGTTTTACTGTATTCCTTCCTACGATTTGTAAAATACCGCAATCCTAACCGCATGTCACATTGGAGCCCACCGTGGGGCCAAAATACACGGCATTTATTACAGTATTGTAATTCTTTACAGGTGTGGTGTACCAAAACAAAATATTAATATTTATGTTATTTTCGTTTCATGTATCATTGACAATACGACACGGGAAAAATTACTGTATGTATGTATATGTCATCTGAAATGTCGCGAGGAACATCTAAGAACAGTTAAGCTAGCACAGGATGAACACCGGAATGAAAAACGGTGCAGCGTCGTACATTTGCATAGTTAATTTGACTGTGAATCACTACATTCAAATGAACAGTATAAAGATGCAGCACATCGTCCTAAAACAAACTGTATGAATCCGTGTGAATGAAAGTGAAATTGAGACTAAAACTTCTTCCACAGGATAAATATAATAATTATCTTGTTACTGATAACCATTTTTCGACATTTCATGTACCCACCTTGTACGAGAGGGACGTGGAAAGAGAGAAGCGGGACCTGCTGCAGCAATACTTCCAGGCAGCAACAGATCCAGACAAGGGTGCGGTCGACGGCAGCCGACGCTCCGTCCACGCGGTCTGGAGCGTTCCAGCAGCGGTCTCTACCCGCCTGCGATCCAGTGGCTCGGCGCTCGGGCGGCTACGCGACGTCGTCGGGGAATCTTTATATCAAATTTGTTATTTGAGTTACATAAACTTTTAATTTTCGTCTTAAACCTCCGTAAAAGTCTCTCTTGACCTCTGATGCGACTAAACAGAAACACAAATTCGCGTGTTTAAAATTTTATCTGTTATATTCATGTTAAGCCTGACAAATAAGAGTAGGTAGCTGTATTTTCTTGAAGCCTCTTGGACGGTTTTGTTCCTAGTTTTCCGAATCCAGTGAACCGAGACTGAAGGGAGGGGGGGGGGGGGGGGGACGGACGGACGGAAATAAGTTAATCCGGGAAGTCTCCGCCGCATTTTCCAAGATTGTACACTTACTGAAGCCATTTACACAATCACGTCAACACTAACTGTGTCATGTGTTCCTCAATGTTATATCTGAACATTTGCATAATGAGAACAATGTGTTAACCAAGTGAAAGTGAACAATAAGCAACGTGGATATGATGGTCTGAAAAAAGGAGATACAAATACATAAACTATTTTTTTACTCAGTCCAAGGGGCAATGTAATATCCACGACTATATTTTATTCAGGACAATATTCACGGCAGCATTGTGTGTGGAATTTGGGTGAACATTCTCGTGATATTAATAAAAAGAAGTGACTTCATCGATACTAAAATAATAATAAATAATGTCAGTGACATAATTTTATGAGTAGGCTGTTTAGGTTTTCTTATTGGTAACGCCACGTAGCGCTCTGTATGAAAATCACTGGCTGTGCTGTGTGCTGTCTGTGGCTAGTATGCATTGTTGTCTGCCATTGTAGTGTTGGGCAGCTGAATGTTAACAGCGCGTAGCGTTGCGCAGTTGGAGGTGAGCCGCCAGCAGTGGTGTATGTGGGGAAGTGAGATGGCGGACTTTTTAGAGCGGATGATCTGGACGTGTGTCCATCAGAAACAGTACATTTGTAAGAATGGATGTCATGAACTGCTATATATATTATGACTTTTGAACACTATTAAGGTAAATACATTGTTTGCTCTCTTTGATAGATCTTTCATTTGCTAACTATGCCTATCAGTAGTTAGCGCCTTCAGTAGTTTGAATCTTTTATTTAGCTGGCAGTAGTGGCGCTCGCTGTATTGCAGTAGTTCGAGTAACGAAGATTTTTGTGAGGTAAGTGATTTGTGAAAGGTATAGATTAATGTTAGTCAGGGCCATTCTTTTGTAGGGATCTTTGAAAGTCAGATTGCTTTGCGCTAAAAATATTGTGTGTCAGTTTAAGCACAATCATGTATAATTGTTCAAAGGGGACGTTTCATAATTTAATTTTCTGTAAAATTTATATATCAGACAATACTCATGGAAAAAGATAATGGAAATCTTCATCTTTTATTATCTATGTTTCTTCTAGAATAATCCTTCTTCTTGTTCGAACTGTTGTAATGATCGGACGCGATTGATGTCTTCTAGCACTGAGGTTGGTAAAAAACTGTATTATGTTGTTAAGTAATATTTCAAAAATAGAGTTTCTGTGTAACTGAAATCAGTACATCGGTTTGAATTTTTATTTTAATATGACTGTCGTCCTATATAAAGGTTAACTTTTCTGTTCAGCTACCATGGACCGCAGCCATTAACGCGGATCATTGGTGAAATACTGAATAATGGGTGATTATCATGGAGAAATACTTTTAAATGTTAATGCATATACACTACTGGCCATTAAAATTGCTACACCAGGAAGAAATGCAGATGATAAAGGGGTATTCATTGGACAAATATATTATACTAGAACTGACATGTGATTACATTTTCACACAATTTGGGTGCATAGATCCTGAGAAAACAGTACCCGGAACAACCACCTCTGGCCGCAATGACGGCCTTGATACGCCTGGGCATTGAGTCAAACAGATCTTGGATGGCGTGTACAGGTGTAGCTGCCCATGCAGCTTCAACACGATACCACAGTTCATCAAGAGTAGTGACTGGCGTATTGTGACGAGCCAGTTGCTCGGCCACCATTGACCAGACGTTTTCAATTGGTGAAAAATCTGGAGAATGTGCTGGCCAGAGCTGCAGTCGAACATTTTCTGTATCCAGAAGGGTCCGTACAGGACCTGCAACATGCGGTCGTGCATTATCCTTCTGAAATGCAGAGTTTCGCAGGGATCGAATGAAAGGTAGAGCCACGGGTCGTAACACATCTGAAATGTAACGTCCACTGTTCAAAGTGCCGTCAATGCGAACAAGAGGTAACCGAGACGTGTAACCAATGGCACCCCATACCATCACGCCGGGTGATGCGCCAGTATGGCGATGACGAATACACGCTTCCAATGTGCGTTAACCGCGATGTCGCTAAACACAGATGCGACCATCATGATGCTGTAAACATAACCTGGATTCATCCGAAAAAATGATGTTTTGCCATTCGCGCACCCAGGTTCGTCGTTGAGTACACCATCGCAGGTGCTCCTGTCTGTGATGCAGCGTCAAGGGTAACCGCAGCCATGGTCTCCGAGCTGATAGTTCATGCTGCTGCAAACGTCGTCGAACTATTGGTGCAGATGGTTGTTGTCTTGCAAACGTCCCCATCTCAGGTATCGAGACGTGGCTGTACGATCCGTTACAGCCTTGCGGATAACATGCCTGTTATCTCGACTGCTAGTGATACGAGGCCGTTGAGATCCAGCACGGAGTTCCGTATTACCCTCCAGAACCCACCGATTCCATATTCTGCTAACAGGTTGTAGGTGTCGCCACCGGCGCCAACCTTGTGTGAATGCTCTGGGAAGCTAATCATTCGCGTATCACAGCATCTTCTTCCTGTCGGTTAAATTTCGCGTCTGTAGCACATCTTCGTGGTGTAGCAATTTTAATGGCCGGTAGTGTAGTTAAAGTACAGAAAAGATTTAGTATACCGGTATATTGTTTGTTGAGAGTAAGATCCGATAAGTGATTGTCTTAGGTTAGCCGCCATCTTAGTGAAATATTGCTGCGGCAGTTTTAAATCAAACTACTAAGGACACATGAATCTTGATGGTTAATGTGAACGATAATAATAGTGTATTGGTGGCCGAGAACGCACTCAGAATCATAAATTGGACTTAGATTATGAATAATCTTTAAATATGGTGCAAGCAGCATCTTACGTGGTGAAATTTTTCTCTGCTGATGTATGAACCCTGATTATTTCGTAAGAACTTTTACGACTTTCTTTTTTTTTTTACAGGAAAGAATACATATGGTTGTGCCCGTGTAGCATTGTGTGTAAAAATAGTTCATTTTGCTTAAGGAAAAGTGTTGCCACCGTGAATAACAGTTCGCTAAATTGTGTGAAATCACTCTTGTGAAAAATTTTAGTGCCATTTACACTGCCTGACAGACAACACTGGTACACGATCCTAGGTGGCGATTTCTTTAACAGGATGGCTATCTTTAGCCGGGACAGGCATCGATTAAATGAAACCTCATGTACGCTAATAATAAGTAACTGGTTTTGTTGTAGTCCTGCCTACTATTTGTAAAATACCGCAATCCTAACCGCAGGCCACAATAATGATCCATGGAACGGGAAGCTCATCTAATCTAGTCTAAAGCGCATAACGTGCTGTAACTAAAAATAGGCCCTACTGCTCTTACACGTTAGCACTTTCTTTCGCCGACTGGAACTCTTCCAGTTGTAGCAGAATATAACGTATAAATCTTCAGAGTTCTTTGAAATATGAAATTTGCTTTAGATGCCACAAAATTAAATTCCCAATTAGTAATGTATAACTTTTTCAGGTATGTAGAATGCTCTTTGTTCCTTTTCAGGAAATATTGGACTTGGACAATAGCGGGAAAGCTTTGAGACTTTGCTCTTTAAACATATGGCTATCTAAACTTTCCTGATTCCTGCTCTCTGTCTAAAGTAATGTAATTTAATACACTGTGTTATCCCACAAAATTCGCGAACCTAATATTTCTCTCCCATGATCATTTCGGTTCTTTATTTGGATTTTTATTCGTAGTGAGATACCTCCTCTATCAGACTATGTACTAATAAATGTGTTATCTGACGCTATCTATGGAAATACGCAATAATCAAAGTGTGTGTTTTGTAACCAAATTAATTTCACGCAAGCTATTTATTGTTTATGGTACCTCCCGGACAATGCAGGACTCCAGCAAACGTGTCCCGCCTAACTGTACTTTGCAGTGTCGTACAAATTTATTTTATCGGCTTGCATGGCTGGATCTCGTGTCATTTGTATCAAAACGCATGAAGTTTTGCCTCACATAATGACATAGAACCGAGTGAGACCATTTTAATCTAGTTGGTTCAAATGGAATGAAATGTCGTGTGACAAGGGCCTCCCGTCGGGTAGACCGTTCGCCTGGTGCAAGTCTTTCGATTTGACGCCACTTCGGCGACTTGCGCGTCGATGGGGATGAAATGATGATGATTAGGACAACACAACACCCAGTTCCAGAGCGGAGAAAATCTCCGACCCAGCCGGGAATCGAATCCGGGCCCTTTGGATTGACAGACTGTCGCGCTGATCACTCAGCTACCGGGGGCGGACAGTTGGTTCAAAATATAACATTCTTTCATGGTGTGACAATGGTTCGACAGAGGGGCATTTCGAACTAATACAACTCAAGTGGCTGTGCGTTCCTTGCGAAAGATTATTCTTTGGTTTCGAATCCGACATGCAGTTTTAATCGTCGAGGAATGTCCAGAGACCCATGGGCGTCTCCAGAAATGTGTCGCAGAGGGTATCAAGATTATAAAAACTGTGGCTTTTTATGCAACTGATACGCTGAGTTTCAGGAAGTGTCATACACTAAAAACCAAATTTGACATGAATTGATAGTTTTCGACTCAATATTTTTTTGAGTGTGGGTTAGTTTGATACCAAAAAGGTAAAACATATTTCAGTAACGTAAGCAAAATATTTTTGTCTATAATCTTGCTGATATGTATATCCTCCGTTGCTAGTAATAATATAGTTATGATTTTTTTCTTATCTATGACCCAATATTTAAGTGCGGTCACATTTACTTCGTCTAAGGGTCCAAATGCCACATCAACAAAGAGGCTAGAAGGGAGGAAAATGGAAGTTATCTTACGTTGCACCTCGTAGAGATCGGAATGGTATCAGTTCCTGGAGAGGACTTGTTTTCAGCCTTCGCACTTGGTTCCCTGCTCTTCTGGAAAAGAGCTTTCAGGGAAATGTCGACGGATTCCAAGCCAAGGCGTTCGACCGGTAGCTTGCAAAGGGCTGTATGAGGAAGCGGCAGAGAAAATATATTTAGGTGGGAACGCAGAAATTATAAATAAATTAGCCTCTGTCCCCAAAGATAGTTTGCAATTGCTTTATTCCATTGTCGATTTTGGGGATACCGGCGCCATATTTTGTATACGTAGTCTGCTGCCGATTGCTGAGGTGTCAACTTTTTATGCTTTTGTAGACATAGATTTGTGGCACGATTGTTGATAGGTAGTGAAAGAAAGCTGCAATTCCGAGGAAACTGTACCTAACATCGACTATACATGTCCAAGGAGGAATGGTTAATATTTACGGATATGACAGGAACGATCATTCGAAGCAAAAAAGTCTAGTAAATATGGGTTCTAAAATGCGTGCCTTAAGAGCTATGACCCCTTCGTCTTCTTCTACTAAACAAGTTCCTATAACTCTTAAGGTACGCATTTTAAATCTCACGTTTACTAGACAGTTTTTTGTTTTGTTTTTATCCATACAATTTCCTCGCAAGACACGGAAAGCAAAGAGCTTTCAGTAGAAGAGATTTGTTTCACAGCATCCACTATGAAGAAGTGCTCATAGCTCTTAAGGTATGCATTTTAGAGCTGATGATTACTAGATTTTTTTGCTTCGAATTATCATTCCTGTCGTATCCTTGAATATTGACCACACCCTATGTATGGGAGGTGGCTCTGAAGATATGGCTGGTAGTCGCAAAATATATAGTGCAATAATGAAATTGAAAAAATCCAGAGGTTAATTTATAATTTTAACTAAAAGATTGGGGACCCTGTATGGTAGTGTTCCTAAAGGCTCACATCGGTGTCCACTGCAGGACAGCGCCAAAATCACCCCAGTACTAAGGAAATGGCATAATTTCCCTTCAACTGCATGACAGTCCTAATTTAGGCTGGAATCGTCAAAGCCACAATATTTCCTGTCGCTCTCGACAGTGCTAAATCTACGTGGTTTAGTACAACCATATAAAATAATTTCTAGAAATGGGTGAGAACCCTGCAATGAAAAAAAATTGTTTACCCCCAGACTGCAGGAGGGACCTAACTAACATTCCACGATGTCGTGTGCATGTTTCTGCAACTTAAGTACCATATAAGCTTCTGATTCCCACTATTTACATTTCTTGTCAAATATTGATTATGCTCCGTTAAAAAGGACGTGCCGTCGATGTATGCACCATCATTAATTTTATCAGATAGTTGTAACAACCGGAGAAGATTTAGAACATGTTTTAGGTAGCCTTCAAACCGATAGTATTTCTTGCATGCTTTCCTCTCTGTGAAAGGAAAAAAGGAAATTAAAATTAAGTGAAGGTGAGGTCAGCAGAGATGGAATACAATCTAGGATAGGAAAATGATGCGAAATGAAATCAACCGTGTCTTGTTCAAAGGGCATTAAGCGATTTATGGAACCCAAGGAAAGTATAAATGGAAACGCCCGGTTGGGAAAATGAATTCCAGTACCAGTCTTCCACATTGTAAATCCTGTGTTTCAACCGTATCACACGGTCTGCGAAAAGAGATATCCATATATTTCACAGTTAACATTAGAGTTATGTAAGTGAGCGCTCCGGAGTATGTGTTCTCATTTACCATTACTTCGTTATTTACGTCCTAAATTTGTTAATCGAAGAACGTATATCTATAAATAAACTGCTGTTGCCGTTTCATGCTCTCCCTGTTTATTTTCATTCTTTAATGTTTTCGGCGCCCATGTTGTTATTCCTCCTACTACTGCATTTGCTGAGACACATAATTTGTTTGCTGGTACGTTTACGCGTTTTCAGTACGGACGTCATCGGCGAGAAATTGCGTCAGAGCATTACGAAGCGGCCATATGAACACTACACGCATTCTGTCAGTGTCTTTAAAGCGCCACATAAAAGATGTCTCGTCGGTACAACACGGTGTCTACTTAGTGATTTAGGTGACCGTACTACTGAATAGGTCAATACTAGACTTTTACTTGCAAGACAGATACTTTTAACAGCTGATCTGATTCAGAGCTCTAAGAGGTTTTGGTCTTACGTAAAATCAGCAAGCGGTTCGAAGTTCTATGTTCATTGACTCAGTGGCCATACTGGCACCGAAACGGAAGATAACAGAGAGAATACTGAATTCGGTCTTCCGAAATTGTTTCACAGCTGTTCATCTTTTTAATCATCGTACGAACGTTGAAATGGCATTCCGATCGCGGAATAGGAAAGCAACTACAATCGCGTAATAGCGGAAAGGCGTCAGGATCAGATGAGATACCTGAAAGATTCTTCAGAAATCGTGTGAAAGAACTTGCTCCCCTTCTAGCAGCAGTTAATTGTAGGTCACTGGAACAGCGAAGGGTACCTAGCGTCTGGAAGAAAGTGCCTATCATTCCCGTTTTCAAGAAGGGTCGTAGGACATATGCACATAATTATAGGCGCATATCACTGACGTCAATCTGTTGTAGAATTATGTGACATGTTTTATGTTCAAGAATTACGATGTTTTGGGATAACTAAACTCTCTTCTATAAAAATCAACATGGATTCCCGCTAACAGAGATCTTGCGAAACTCAGATCTCTCTGTTCCTCAACGAGGTGCATAGTGCTGTAGATAACGACGCTTAAGTTGATGCCGTATTCCTGGATTTCAGCCGGCCGGGGTGCCCGAGCGATTCTAGGCGCTACAGTCTGGAACCGCACGACCACTGCGGTCCCAGGTTCGAATCCTGCCTCGGGCATGGATGTGTGTGATGTCCTTAGGTTAGTTAGGTTTAAGTAGTTGTAAGTTCTAGGGGACTGATGACCTCAGAAGTTAAGTCCCATAGTGCACAGAGCCATTTGAACCTGGATTTCAGAAGGTATCTGACACACACTGTCGTTTTGTGAAAGAAATACGATCTTTCCGAGTACTGGACTAGATTTCGACTGGACTTCCTAGCAGATAGAACTCAATACGTCGCTCTTAACGGAACAAAATCTAGAGATGTAAGGGTAGTTTCCAGAGTACCCGAAGCAAATGTGATAGGACCGTTTCTGTTTACATTGTATATAAATGACCTTTTAGAAAGCGTCAGAAGCTCTTTAAGTCTGTTCACAAATTATGCGATTGTGTATAAGAAAGTACCAACGCCAGAAGACATTATGGATCCGAAGAATGGTTTGTAGGGGATTGATGAATGGTGAAGGCTCTGGCAGTTGACCCCGAACCTAAACAAATGTAGTATATTACTCATACACAGGAAAAGAAATCGACTACTGTATAACTGTACTATTGGTGCCAAATTGGTGGGAACGGTATCTATCGTAAAATATCTAGGAGTAACTAACCAGAGCAACCTTAAGTGAAATGACTACATAAAATAAACAGCAGGAAAAGCAGATGGCAGACAGATTCATAGGAGGAATCTTAAGAAAATGTAACTCATTCACGAAGGAAGTCGCTTACAATGCTCTCGCTCGACAGTTTCTCGAGTTTATGGATTCTTGAGTATTATTCATCAATGTGGGACCCTTACCAGATTGGAATGATAGAAGAAATAGAGAAGATCCAATAAAGAGCAGTGCATTTCGTCATGGGATCGTTTAGTCGGCACGAGGGCGTTACAACCATGCTCAACATACTCTAGTGGCAGACCCTACAAGAGGGACATAGTGTACTACGGAGGGGTCTACTATTGTAATTTCGAGCACGCACTTTCCGGGAAGAGTCGGACAACATATTACTTCCTCCCACATACATCTCGTGAAATGAGCACGACGAGAAAATCTGAGGAATTCCAGCTAATGCACTGGCTTACCGACAATCGTGCTTGCCACGCGTCACTCGCGGGTGGAACAGTGAAGAAGCTATCAGTTAGTGGTACCAGAAGTAACCTCTGCGGCACACCACCAGGTGGCTCGGTGGGATGTGACGTAGATGTAAAAGTGAAGCAAAGGTCTTGTGAATGTTTTTGCATGATTTTCATTTATTTTCGATTAAATTTGAACCTTATCAAGCTAGGACAGCAGCAGAGCTATTTCCTAATCGGTCTGATGGAAATTAACGAACTATTCACATGATATACTAGTTTGCACAACTGTTCTTTTAACATTGAGAAACTTAATTTTCTATAATTTTTCTCAGCCCGCTGTTCCACCTTTCCAACATGTCCGTTTGGCGGAAGGCCGTGACTATTACTACGGCAACCAAGAATTGGTTCTGAGAACTTTTTCCTTCGTCAGTTTACATTCTTCTCATAGTTCTTAAGTTCACCACCTGCTAATTGCTGTCCAATAAGATAAAATTTGGCAGTTTGGAAGTTGTCCTTTCCTCTCTAGCGTCAAGAACAACCAGGCCTCATTCCCTCTATGATTACGCTTCCCCATCACCCTCTCTCTTTGTCTGTGGTAGAAGCCTTTCGGCGTGATGTTCAGGACATCACACACATCCATGCGCGAGGCAGGATTCGAACCTGCGACCGTATCGGTCGCTCGGTTCCAGACTGAAGCGCCTAGAACCGCTCAGCCACACCGGCCGGCCATCTTTGTACATAACTATGGCAGGGTGTTTGTGCTGTTGTTAGTAATGGACGCCTAGAGGTCAATCTGGTCCTGTGGTCAACCTGGTCTACAATTTTTCCAGGCAACGTACAATCCTATTGCATTCTTCTCCTACGACTCATAATCTGTACGCAGCAGTCACGAGCTCATGCAGCTCACTGCGTTCGGATACTCCGAGACAGTCCCACGATGGCGGATAAATTTTTGAATAATAATGCCTGCGCAGTCTAAGCTCGAAATGGCTTTTCGAGACAAGCTGACGGAGCCTTCAGAGTATACAAGCCGCACAATAACGTTCAAACGTTTACGATCGGAGAGACCGTGCCCTCCAGTGGACTGCAGCGAGAATACAGTTTTACGTTTACCATTATTACACAGGTGGAGATTGTAGTGCAGCGCTTATTGTGGGAATGAAGTCTGCCTAGAGAGTCCAGTCTGTGTCTGGATAGTGTTCAGAGTAGCCGTTCTCGAACAAAAGAAAGGAAATTTTCCCTTGGAAGTTCTATATATTTTCTGGGGTGTCGAATCCGAATTTTACGTTTGCTGCCTTGAAGGAGATCGGCTTCTCAATGATAACCCAATAAGACACAATTTTTTGCATTTTTTTCTGTTTTTCGCTTGTAGCTCGAAAACTACTAGTTTTTAAAATATGACTGCTCAATTCAAAATTAAAGCAGACAACATTCCCTACAAGATTTAATAGTCATGTTTGATTTTCTAACTAGCGGTATCGGCGCTAGAACACGTTGAAGAGCAGGATTTTTCGGCCCTTCTGGGCAAATGTAAAACGCTCTCTCTCTCTCCTCCTTCAGTTTAAAGAAAATTCATGTTATCAACATTAACCCCTCCAATGAGCGAAAAACATTAAATTTCATACAAGAGAAGTCTGTAACATTCAGTTTCCCATGAGTGTGGAGAGAGCGAAGTGAAAATTAAGAAAAATATCTTCTGCGTCCTACAACAAAAGGCCCCTCTCACATGTCTATCTCTAATCGGCGCTGTACTTTCTGTGTATTACGCTTGAAACAGGTTGTTTTGAATGAATAGATGGGAAACTATGTTTGATGGTTACTTTATCAAATTATGTTTGATACATATTAGGTACATGGCACTGAGTAGAAAGAAGAATATGGAACCTGTATGTAGAGACGTACATGTGTCATGAAATGAATGAATGTCGAGCCTAGGATTGGGTTATCACTTCAAGTATGTCATCCATCTGGAAAAGAAAGAAGGCATTTAGTGACAGAATATGCATACAAAAGATACATAAGTTGTATAGGGAACTATCGATGTATGAAGATATACCTGTACTGATGCCACGTGCGCAGCTTTTTACTTGTCTCCCTTTGGCTGTTGGTGGCCCAGGGAATGTTTATTGGGCGTTGAAAGGTACTAGGCGTTGAAAGTTCCAAGCAACGTCGGGGGCTGCGGAAAGTCCAGGCTGAGCAGTGAGTTGATGCTGTTCTTCAGCTGAAAAAATTGTAATTGAATGACTAATTGTATGATAGAGAAAGTTGAATGGTAAAGACGCATAATGATGAAAAATATTACAGGAATTAACGCCCTCTGTCGCCTTCGCTGCTTCAGATAGTGTACGGCAACGGCCTCGTCCAGGTCGTCGTCGTCTTCTATATCAAAACTGTCATCAATGTTAGAGCATGATCCTTCACACTGCTGGCAGAGTTTCGTGTAGAACAGTCCTGCTCACCTACACCAATACTGAACTTGGCACTCTGTCTTCCACTTGCAAGATATAAGCTGAAGAAGCCTCTCAGGGGGTTTCGATGTGATAATGGCAGCCAACCGTTTTTGTGTACGTCCAACCTCACCGCTCTTAAAGTACGTATGTATGTATCATTCATAATAACAGCTAGCTTTACAAAGGGGGCCACTGAAATAATCCTGCAACAACATACTCTAGCTCACCTGGTGGTGAAACTACATCCAACTGTAAGAACATCTTATTCAACACTTATGAACATACAAAATCTATACTGGCACAACAAGCTAACATACAATCAACCATAAAGTTACACATACTGTCAACGAAATCATTAATTCAGACCACACCACGACCTGCTCCCTTCAATCAAGAACTACAATATAATTGTACTGTTTCACCCGTAAAGGCTCAACAATAAACTCGCATTATTTTGACAGTTCATATCTTGGCCATAATCTCATATCAGCATAAATTCAATGATAAACACTTTTATACCCACTTTCCAATCGTTGTAATAGAAACTTTCTTCTGCAATCACTTCCTGGCTCCCAGCTGCCTTATCATCTGTACGTACGGAGGTAAAACTGCCTGCTGCTGCAGCCCAACGATGTCTTGCGTTACAGCCGTTCACACTCTGTGTTGTCTTTCATAGACCAACTGTTCTGCGGTCTTCACACTGTCTTTCTCACACCAGGTAGCACTGTCTGGCTTTCTTGTAGAGGTGGAAACCCTCTCAACTTGCTCCATCGCAGCTCTTTTCTGGTAGTGAAAGTGGCCACACATCTTCCGACTTCAGGGAACTACCCCAACACTGTCAGCTCTCTGGACAAGCCACGCCCGTGCAACAAACCATCAACTGTTAGCGATTTCGATAAGGAGACCATTGTCAAGCCGAATCCTAATGGTCAGACAAAACCTCTAAAGTGCGTAGGTCACAATATGCTGACAAAATAAAAATTACTGTATTAAATAACGCAGAAATTACTTAGAAAGCATAACTAGCTTGTCACTGCCGCGCGGGATTAGCCGAGCGGTCTGAGCCGCTGCAGTCATGAACTGTGCGGCTGGTCCCGGCGGAGGTTTGAGTCCCCCCTCGGGCATGGGCGTGTGTGTTTGTCCTTAGGATAATTTAGGTTAAGTAGTGTGTAAGCTTAGGCTCTGATGACCTTAGCAGTTAAGTCCCATGAGATTTCACACACATTTGAACATTTTTAGCTTGTCACTACAACATTTGAAGTAAACAGCTTCAATGTAGGTGGAAAAACATATCTTCTGCTACAATACTCTCCAAAAGTCACAGACATGTAGGAGACGCACACAGACTGAAGAAATTTGTAAAAAAAAAAAAAAAGAAAAATTAACAAGAGAGATCAAAGGGAAACTGCTATGGATCCTGGACGAAGATCGTAAGAGTGTTTGTGGCTGTAACATCAATAATGTATACGTAGCACACGTACTATGAGGTCTTTGAAGTATTTTGGTGTAAATGTATTTAACAGCTATGTAAACAGTGAAGTGGCTTAACGAAAAACGTACTTAACAACCGTTATGAACAAAGGACAATCATAAAAACGCAGCGAGCGAGGTGGCGCAGTGCTTAGCACACTGGACTCGCATTCGAGAGGACGACGGTTCAATCCCGCGTCCGGCCATAATGATTTAGGTTTTCCGTGATTTCCCTAACTCGCTCCAGACAAATGTCAGGATGGTTCCTTTGGAAGGGCACGACCGGCTTCCATCCCAGTCATTCCCTAATCCGATGAGACCGATGACCTCGCTGTTTGGTCTCTTCCCCCAAACAACTCAACTCATAAAAACGCATACAGTGATGTGGTGAAGGAAAGCTTTGCAAAACATGCAATGTCAAGTTAATAAAAAGTGAATACGAAGACATCGAATTACCCACCTTTAAGTTTATGTGTCATACATAAGTTAATATGAGGGAAGTACTGAATTTTAATGATATCAATCTAGCGAGCATGCAGACGATGGACTCTCAAATAGTCATTCTAACAAAACTACAACGTTACACAAAATGAAGGGATTTTGAATCACATCGATCTATTAATAATCTAAACAGTCAAGTAGCTTATGGAAAAAGTGTTAACATTGTCAAAATTGGAAACTTATAAAGGGATACCTTAAATAAAAAAGTAAAAAAAATACGTAATAAAAAATCGTATAATAACCTATAACGACATATCTCATAAATAAAACATGAATGTGAGGGAGCTAGAGATTATATATGAAGGTTAGAATATAAACTGGACAAAACTGGACAATTATTTACAGAAAAATTAGATACAGCACGAAATGCAAATTTGGGAGCGGAAGAAGGAGGGAGGGGGTGTGAATGAAATATTTAGTTGTTAGGAGTATATGTTATGGAAGCAAAGATGAGCTTATCAAGGAATATGAAATGTGTTGAAACGTAAGGGCATGTCGCCGGGGGGAAGGGGAAGGGGGAAAGACAAGGAGGAAGGAGCTGCAGAGGGGGGAGGGGGGGGGGGAAGAAGACGACGTACGCAAGTAACATATAAGAGGCAACTATTAAGTTGCTATTATATAAAATCATTAATTACTTATTAACTGCCTATTGCGAGGGCAGAGATTCTACAAAGCAATAATACAATAAATAAGAACTGGTTTCACGCATATGTCAGCATTAATAAAAAAAAAAACAGTTGTAGCAACCATAACAGACAGTAAGGACGTCATAGTGTACTATAATTCGCTGTGCTTGTAGTAACCCTGGTTAGCACGGTACTAAACTCAAAATTTTATGAATTGTGTCATCACAGTTGAAACAATTATATATATGTAGAGGAAAAATTATTTCACAAAAACCAATTTAAAAACCGAAAGGAACATAGGTCACATACATAGAGCGGTGCCTTATAAACTGTGTATTTATAAACTTGCCACGTACAAGAATGGACTGCTAGGATGGGAAGGACAAAAGGGGTGCAAACTGGAGGTACTAGAAGAAAGTACCAAAAATTACTACATCGTAAGTAAAATCGGTACATGCATAACAAGGGCTGATTTGTTTACTTGGTGAATACGCTCCTTAGATCTGATAATTACTATCTAGTGTGTCCTACACAGAACTTGTGACACAGCCAACAATTAATTCTAACACTTCTTCAAAATCAACTCGTCAACAAGAAGATAATGTGCACCCTCTGGCCCTCTTGAGTGCATGAACCACGCTGGTGTATACTGCTGGGTGGGTGGTAATTCGAAAGTGGTGAGAAATGGCTGTCACAGCACAAGTGGTCGAAAGAGTACTGTGAAAGAAGTTTCCAAAAGAAAGCAAGAATACATAAATTAGGAAATTCATGACGGTAGTGCAAACCTTTGTTTTCGCAGTTTACAAAGGGGTTGTGAAGTAGCAAGGGACATTAAGCGTCTTAATTCACCAACAGTAAGATGTGCATGAGAGATCTTTATACTTTACGCCATCAGTATATAAGATCGTACAGAAGTTAAGGCCCTGTGCTCGGTTTTAGAAGGAACAGGCTTCAAATCCCAGTCTAGTATTTAAGGTCTCCTTTAGATTGTGTAAAGCGATCAAGGTATTCCCTATTCTCGTCTTACTGATTTTTTATTTTGCATCTATAGATGCCATTGTCCTCAGGAAGTTAAAGCCTATCTTCCTTCCACTTTCCTTTTCCTCTTCCCGAGCCTTCTGATTCAAAACTGTTCACCGCAACCCTCCTCCTCCTGTTGGTCAAATGCTGGTAGTGAACACTATCTCCAGTTTATTAACACAGGAAATAAATTTCCTGAATTATCCCGCGATTATTGTGGATATTTCGCGAATAAAACCGTCTAGATAACTTAACATTTTACTTTATATCGTCGTTTCGGCTGCTACAATAATCAAATCTGTAAATAGGATTAGAGGAAAATAAGAATTAGAATTTTTGTCATACATTATCTGGCTACGTAGGATGGAAACACAAAGTTTAAAAGTTCACTCATCAAAGCTTGATACTACCAAAACAACATTCATAAAATATGAGCCTGAGCGGGTTGTCGATTGTCAACCTGCCTCAGTTTCATTTTTAGAAAGATACAAGTGCCAGCTGGGATATGGCGCTTTCTTCTTTATTTTTTCTTCAGTTCTTACTGATAGCATGAAAGGTAGTCTTTAAAATTACGAAACATGATTTAACAGCGTACAGCTGCATATTCATAAAATTCAGATGACAGCAATAAACTAATTTTGAGTTCACTTAAATATGACAAATAGTTTTTATTAACTCTGCTTGACAATCATAATTTAACATTTGAAATTTGAAGTGAAATAAGTGAAAGCATTAGTCGAGATAAAACTCAGTTGTCAAAAATAAAAAAAAAAGCTACTACCGGAAAACTTACAAGGGGACCGTCAGATGTGTTTACCACGGATTTTGATGAGTCTTAGGTATATTGTAGAGGGATCTGTCTTGAGTCCGTGGCTAGCAGCTATTCATGCAGCCCATAGTTTTACGCGTGTGTCCTATGACGGCAATGTTAATCATATTTCGACCAAGCGAGCTAAGGTTCATGCCTACCATGCTAACGGTACAGTTTCACATCTTATCAATGTACTTTTTTTCCATTTCATCGTAAAGAATATCATTAAACAATATATGTAACGCAAATCGTGAAGCAATCTTTCGGTGTATCTGACGGCATTATTCGCCGTCACACTCTTATGCTTCTGATGGATCTTCTTTTGGCTGTCCTGCTGTAGAAACGCTTCTTTTTCCGTCCCACTATATTCTTTTGACACTTACTGCGTTACACGACGCGTTGCGAACAAGTGATGCTGGCGACAAATGCCAGCTGCCGGTTTGCAGGACTAGGGAATTCCGTAACTGTCCGTCAGGTAGAGGGGAAGGGGACAACAATAGGCGACCTCAGCCGGCCGTAGTGGCCGAGCGGTTCTAGGCGCTTCAGTCTGGAACCGCGGATCTGCTACCGTCGCAGGTTCGAATCCTGGCTCGGGCATGGGTGCGTGTGATGTCCTTAGGTTAGTTAGGTTTAAGTAGTTCTAAGTCTAGGGGACTGATGACCTCAGATGTCAAGTCTCATAGTGCTTAGAGCCATTTGAACCATTTAGGCAACCTCACGATTAGGAAGCGAACGTTGTCCAAATATCAGAAATTTTAACTACGACTCATAAACATACTGTTAACGAACGTGCGAGCATATACATGGTGGCGCACAAAAAATCGGCCCCGATTTCTTGACTGCCCATTGTTGCCCGCCCGTTGTCATCTACTTGTTTCAAAGTTGTTGCTAGCACGAGCTTATTTGTTATCACTATGTTGTCTAATTATTACATGCTTATCTACTTGTTCTATCTGCTTGTGGCAGGAAACAATTCGTGCATAACTGACGAGCAGTCTGTACTCGGGGCCAGTTTTTCGTCCTTTACCAACCTATACAATAGGTTCCCAGACATGTGAGTGGCTCGAAGACTTATAATGTAATACAAAGCAGTATCCTGTCCGCGAGTGTTCGCCAGAGACAAGGATGTCGCCAAGTATGCCCTAGAGAAGTGTGATAGGACCGCTGTTATTTTCCATATGTTGTTTGATGCAGCTCTCCATGCTACTCTATCCTGTGCAAGCTTCTTCATCTCCCAATACCTACTGCAACCTACATCCTTCTGAATCTGCTTAGTGTATTGATCTCTTGGTCTCCCTCTACGATTTTTACCCTCCACGCTGCCCTCCAATGCTAAATTTGTGATCCCTTGATGCCTCAAAACATGTCCTACCAACCGATCCCTTCTTCTAGTCAAGTTGTGCCACAAACTTCTCTTCTCCCCAATCCTATTCAATACCTCCTCATTAGTTACGTGATCTACCCACCTTATCTTCAGCATTCTTCTGTAGCACCACATTTCGAAAGCTTCTATTCTCTTCTTGTCCAAACTGGTTATCGTCCATGTTTCACTTCCATACATGGCTACATTCCATACAAATACTTTCAGAAACGACTTCCTGACAATTAAATCTATACTCGATGTTAACAAATTTCTCTTCTTCAGAAACGATTTCCTTGCCATTGCCAGTCTACATTTTATATCCTCTCTACATCGACCATCATCAGTTATTTTACTCCATAAATAGCAAAACTCCTTTACTACTTTAAGTGTCTCATTACCTAATTTAATCCCCTCAGCATCACCCGATTTAATTTGACTACATTCCATTACACTCGTTTTGCTTTTGTTGATGTTCATCTTATATCCTCCTTTCAAGACACTGTCCATTCCGTTCAACTGCTCTTCCAAGTCCTTTGCTGTCTCTGACAGAATTACAATGTCATCTGCGAACCTCAAAGTTTTTACTTCTTCTCCATGAATTTTAATACCTAGTCCGAATTTTCCTTTTGTTTCCTTTACTGCTTGCTCAATATACAAATTGAATAACATCGGAGAGAGGCTACAATCCTGTCTCACTCCTTTCCCAACCACTGCTTCCCTTTCATGCCCCTCGACTCTTATAACTGCCATCTGGTTTCTGTACAAATTGTAAATAGCCTTTCGCTCCCTGTATTTTACCCCTGCCACCTTCAGAATTTGAAAGAGAGTAATCCAGTTAACGTTGTCAAAAGCTTTCTCTAAGTCTACAAATGCTAGAAACGTAGGTTTGCCTTTTCTTAATCTTTCTTCTAAGATAAGTCGTAACGTTAGTATTGCCTCACGTGTTCCAACATTTCTACGGAATCCAAACTGATCTTCCCCGAGGTCGGCTTGTACCAGTTTTTCCATTCGTCTGTAAAGAATTCGCGTTAGTATTTTGCAGCTGTGACTTATTAAACTGATAGTTCGGTAATTTTCACACCTGTCAACACCTGCTTTCTTTGGGATTGGAATTATTATATTCTTCTTGAAGTCTGTGGGTATTTCGCCTGTCTCATACATCTTGCTCACCAGATGGTAGAGTTTTGTCATGACTGGCTTTCCCAAGGCCATCAGTAGTTCCAATGGAATGTTGTCTACTCCCGGGGCCTTGTTTCGACTCAGGTCTTTCAGTGCTCTGTCAAACTCTTCACGCAGTATCTTATCTCCCATTTCATCTTCATCTACATCCTCTTCCATTTCCATAATATTGTCCTCAAGTACATCGCCCTTGTATAAACCCTCTATATACTCCTTCCACCTTTCTGCCTTCCCTTCTTTGCTTAGAACTGGGTTGCCACCTGAGCTCTTGATATTCATACAAGTGGTTCTCTTCTCTCCAAAGGTCTCTTTAATTTTCCTGTAGGCAGTATCTATCTTACCCCTAGTGAGACAAGCCTCTACATCCTTACATTTGTCCTCTAGCCATCCCTGCTTAGCCATTTTGCACTTCCTGTCGATCACATCTTTGAGACGTTTATATTCCTTTTTGCCTGTTTCATTTACTGCATTTTTATATTTTCTCCTTTCATCAATTAAATTCAATATTTCTTCTGTTACCCAAGGATTTCTATTAGCCCTCGTCTTTTTACCTACTTGATCCTCTGCTGCCTTCACTACTTCATCCCTCAGACCTACCCATTCTTCTTCTACTGTGTTTCCTTCCCCCATTCCTGTCAATTGTTCCCTTATGCTCTCCCTGAAACTCTCTACAACCTCTGGTTCTTTCAGTTTATCCAGGTCCCATCTCCTTAAATTCCCACCTTTTTGCAGTTTCTTCAGTTTCAATCTGCAGTTCATAACCAATATATTGTGGTCAGAATCCACATCTGCCCCTGGAAATGTCTTACAGTTTAAAACCTGGTTCCTAAATCTCTGTCTTACCATTATATAGTCTATATACGTAAACGATTTGAGAGACTGAGTGAGCAGCAGTTTGCGGCTGTTTGCTGATGATACTGTGGTGTACGGGAAGATATCGGCGTTGACTGACAGTAAGACGACACAAGGTTACTTAGCCAAAATTTCTAGTTGGTGTGATGAAAAACAACTATCTCTAAATGTAGAAGAATGTGTGTCAGTGCAGACGAATAGGAAAAGCAATCCTGTAATGCTCGAATAGGCATTAGTAGTGTGCTGCCTAACACAGTCACCTCGATTAAATATCTAGGCGTAACGTTGCAAAGCGATAAGAAAAGCGACGAGTACGTAAGGACGGTGGTAGGGACGGTGAATAGTCGACTTTGGTTTAATGCGAGAATTTTGGGAAAGTGTAGTTCATCTGTATAGGCGATCCGCCTCCATTTCTGAGTGGTCAACGTGTCAGAATACCATGCGATGGGCCCGGGCTCGATTCCTGACTGGGACGCAGATTTCCTCCTCTGTGGGACTGGGCGTTGTGTTGTCTTCATCATCACACCATCCTCATCGGAATGCAAGTCGCCGAAGTGGCGTCAACCAACAAGCTTCGCACCAGGCGACCAGTCTACCAGACGGGAGGTGCTCGCTACAAGACATTTCATTTCTAAGGGCGACCGCATATAAGATTCTATTGCGAACTATTCTTCAATACTGCTCGAATGTTTTGGGATCTGCACCAGGTCGGATTAAAGGAAGACATCGAAGCAGTTCAAAAGCGGGCTACTAGATTTATTACCGACAGGTTCGAAACATACGCAAGAATTACGGAGATGTTTCGGAAACTCAGATGGGAATCCCTGGAGGGAAGGCGACGTTCTTCTCGAGGAAAATTATTTAGAAAATGTAGAGAACCGGCATTTGAACCTGACTGTAGAGCGATTCTACTGCCTCCCACATACATTTCGTTGTAAGGACCACGAAAATAACATACGAGAAATTAGGGCACATATGGTGGCATATGGACAGTCGTTTTTGGCTCGCTCTGCTTGCGAGTGGAACAGTAAAGGACGTGACTAGCCGTGATATTGGGTAATCTCTGGCATGCACCTTACGGTGGTTCGGGGTATGTATGTAGATATAGATGTAGATACACGTTTGAAGGAAGTGTGTCGTAATGACTGATTTATAAATGAAAATACTGCAGCGAAAGTAACTATTTTTCAATAATTTTCCACGAAATCGATTGTTTAATGATGCTCCATACCATGAAATTTAAAAATAAATGGTACAGGGACGGGATTCGAAACTACACTGCCAGCGTTGCCCGTGAACCTTTGCCCCTGCGCTGTGCTCCCCTGCTTAAAATTTGATTAACCTAACGGTTACATACGCAAGAAACTTCAGCATTCATTTTCTCAGATTCTAGGGGCCATCGAATGAGAAGCCAACTAGCCAGGTACATAGAACAGGTCCCTGTACACCCCACCCAAGAGTCATCAAATCTCTGGTGGTCCCCTTGTTACGCTATCGAGCCCCTTGGCAAATTCTAAAAGTAGAGTATGTCATATGATCAAAAGAAAAATAAATACGAAAGACAACAATCGTATAGAAATTAGTAATATTTATAGGTTGGTACGTAAGTCCGTAGCGTTTTTGTTTTGCATGTTGTTAATCCGGGTGCTATGGGTTTATTTATCGATTTTAATTTTTTATTTGTAGTCCACATTTGCCATCTGAGTTTACATACTGTCATTTCGTCGTTTGGAAGTAGTGGGTGGAGCTGTGGTCGCTATAAAATGGTTTGGCAACTGGAGAAATCGGAACATTTTCGACATATTCGCCTGTTTGAATTCAGAAGAGCGTGGCAGCAGCAAAGTCAGCCAGAAACATTTGCGCGATGTACGGGGATGATAACGCATCCACGTCAATGTACTTCAGAATTGGCAAATGTCACGAACTGTGATCATTCCACCATTGTACGACTCTTTCATGCAATGAGGAAGGTTCAAAAATCTGGTGTATGGATACCGCATGCTCTAAACCAAAATCGCAAAATCATGTGTCCATATGTGTACCTCTGCTTGTTCGTCGTCAGTTGGCTCGTGAACAACACCTACCATTCCTATCCTGTATCACTACTGGGTACGAGAAAGTAAAGGGATGATTGAGCCCAAAAAAAGCAGCAACTCCCCGTACAGAGACCTGTGCGGATCCACACAAGATAATGTTACGTATCTGGTGGAACAACGAGCGTGTGATGTACTGCGAACTGCTTCCCCGAGGTTTAACTATCGCTGCTGAAATTAATTGTCAACGACTGAGAGGTCTTGCAAGCTAAATCCAAGAACAATGACCAGGAAAGCTTGATCTTGCGCCCTCAAACTTTAATTTTTTTCGCTCTGTACCCAACAATCTTCAACCAATTTCTTTTCCGGATGAAAATGTGCTCCGAACGTGGTTCGACGAGTTCTACACCTCAAAACCCCGTGATTTCTACAGTTACTCCATCGTTGGCAGACTGTTGTAAATTGTGAAGGAGATAAAATACTTGTTATTGAATATCTCTTGTGTTTAATAAACTAATGGAAAAAACGCTACGAACTTGTGAACGAAGTCATTATAGCCACTGCAGTGTGCGTTCTGTTTGACACTGAGTTACTCGATCAAGCTCATTGTCAACCACTGAGAGCAGGTTCCTCTTCTTGCCTTTGATCTTTCTTAATTGTCTTCCGCCGCAGAGGAAAGGTCAGTAGAAACTTCGCCAAGGGGCTAATGAACTTCATTACCAAAGGCGTGCGCAAACTCGCTGGCGGTGTAAACACAGGCCTTTCATTAGGGGCGATGTGTGCGCTGCGAGCGAAAGTCAGAGTGCGCGACCTGTGGGCGCCTGCTGCTTGCTTCCTCCGCACGAGCGAGGAGCCACCCTAATAAAGAATCGCACAGAATTATTTATTATTTCGAATGCAGTACACTCGGTCATTGCATTATTTCAGGAGACGAAAAGAAATTTCCTCTGTTGGAAACAACTTTTATTCGACAGGACTACAGATATTACTAAATCATACTTCACTCTTTGCTTTCTATGTTTGTAAACGAAAATGATGAAAAACGTCTAAAAATGAGATTGACAGCTAAGTAGGACTGGCTGGAAATGTAAGGCTTTGGAAGCATATTTCACTAGGGGAAGATAGATACAGTCCACAGGAAAATTAAAGAGGTGTTTGGAGGAAAGAGAAGAAGCTGCATAAACATCAAGAGCTCAGATGAGAAAACGATCCCAAACAAAGAAGAGAAAGCTGAATCGTGGAAGTACACTACTGGCCATTAAAATTGCTGCACCAAGAAGATGACGTGCTACAGGCGTGAAATTTAACCGACAGGAAGAAGATGCTGCGATATGCAAATGATTAGCTTTTCAGAGCATTCACACAAGGCTGGCGCCGGTGGCGACACCTACAACGTGCTGGCATGAGGAAAGTTTCCAACCGATTTCTCATACACAAACATCAGTTGACCGGCGTTGCTTGGTGAAACGTTGTTGTGATGCTTCGTGTAAGGAGGAGAAATGTGCACCATCACATTTCCGACTTTGATAAAGATCGGATTGTAGCCTATCGCGACTGCGATTTATCGTATCGCGACATGGCTGCTCGCGTTGGTTGAGATCCAATGACTGTTAGCACAATATGGAATCGTTGGGTTCAGGAGGGTAATACGGAACGCCTTGCTGGATCCCAACGGCCTCGTATCACTAGCAGTCGAGATGAAAGGCATCTTATCTGCATGGCTATAACGGATCGTGCAGCAACGTCTCGATCCATGAGTCAACAGATGGGACGTTTGCAAGACTACAACCATCTGCACGAACAGTTCGACGACGTTTGCAGCAGCATGGAGACCATAGCTGCGATTACCCTTGACGCTGCATCAGAGACAAGAGCGCCTGCGATGGTGTACTCAACGACGAACCTGGGTGCACGAATGGCAAAACGTCATATTTTCGGATGAATCCAGGTTCTGTTTACAGCATCATGATGGTCGCATACGTGTTTGGCGACATCGCGGTGAACGCACATAGGAAGCGTGTATTCGTCATAGCCATACTGGCGTATCACCTGGCGTGATGGTATGGGGTGCCATTGGTTACACGTCTCGGTTACCTCTTGTTCGCATTGACGGCACTTTGAACAGTGGATGTTACATTTCAGATGCGTTACGACCCGTGGCTCTACCCTTCATTCGATCCCTGCAAAACCCTACATTTCAGTAGGATAATGCACGACCGCATGTTGCAGGTCCTGTACGGGCCTTTCTGGATACAGAAAATGTTCGACTGCTGCCCTGGCCAGCACATTCTCCAGACGTCTGACCAATAGAAAACGTCTGGTCAATGGTGGCCGAGCAACTGGCTCGTCACAATACGCCAGTCACTACTCTTGATGAACTGTGGTATCGTGTTGAAGCTGCTTGGGCAACTGTACCTGTACACACCATCCAAGCTGTGTTTGACTCAATGCCCAGGCGTATCAAGGCCGTTATTACGGCCAGAGGTGGTTGTTCTGGGTACTGATTTCTCAGGATCTATGCACCCAAATTGCGTGAAAATGTAATCACATGTCAGTTCTAGTATAATATATTTGTCCAATGAATACCCGTGTATCATTTGCATTTCTTCTTGGTGTAGCAATTTTAATGGCCAGTAGTGTAGTATATAGAGGGTCAATGCAAGGGAGATGAACGTGAAGGCAGTATTGTAGAAAGGGAATACGATGTAAATGAAGATTGGATACATGATGCTACGAGAAGAATATGACAGATCACTGTAATACACAGTTTGAAACAAAGGCCCGGGAGTAGACGACATTCCATCAGAACTACTGCCAGCCTTGGGAGGGCCGGATATGGCGAAACTTGCCCCTGTATTTTGCAAGATGTATGAGACAGGCGAAATAACCTCAGACTTCAAGAAGAATGCGGGTGGTTACGGATGTGAAATTTACCTTCTATCAGTTTCATAAGTTATGGTTGCAAAGTACTAACACGAATTCTTTACAGAAGAATGGAAAAAAACTAGTAGAAGGTGACCTCGGGGAAGACCACTTTAGATTCCGGAGAAATGAAGGAATGCGCGAGGCAATATTGACCCTACATTTCCTCTTAGAAGACAGGTTAAGGGAATCCTACATTCGTAGTATTTGTAGACTTAGACAAAGCTATTGACAATGTTGACTTGGAGACTCTCTTTGAAGTTCTGAAGGTTGCAGGGGTAAAATACAGGGAGTAAAATGCTATTTACAACTTCTACAGAAACTAGACGGTAGTTATGAAACCGAAGCAGTGGTTGAGCACTGAGTGAGACAGTGTTGTTGCCTGTTCAACCTGTACACTGAGCAAGCAGTAAAGGAAACCAAAGAAAAATTTGGAGTAGGAATTAAAATCCAGGGAGAAAAAATATTAACTTTGAGGTTTGCCGACGACATTGAAATTCTGTCGGAGACAGCAAATACTTGGAAGAGCAGTTGAACGGAATGGATAGTGTGTTGAAAGGAAGATATAAGATGAAATATAGTCGAATTAAATCATGTAATTCAGAGGGGATAGGCCGCGGTGGTCTCGCGGTTCTAGGCGCTCAGTCCGGAAAGTACGTCTTTCCTGAAAGTAGTTGTGAGGGGTGTAGCCTTGTACGGAAGTGAAACAAGAACGATAAACAGTTTAGACAAGAAGATACTATAAGTTTTGAAATGTGGTGGTACGCAGAATGCTGAAGACTGGATGGGTAAATCACATTACTAACGAGGAGAAATTGAATAGAATTGGAGAGAAAAGAAATTTGTGGCACAATCTGCGTAGAAAAAGGGAACAGTTGGCAAGACACATTCTGAGACATCAAGGCATCCGTTTAATACTGGACGGAAGTGTGGGGGATAAAAATCGTGGATGGAGACTAAGACATGAATACAGTAAAGTAGATTTAGAAGGATGTAGGCTGCAGTAGTTACATGGAGATGAAGAAGCTTGCGCAAAATAGAACAGCATGGAGAGCTGCATCAAACCAATCTTCGGAGTGAAGGCCACAACAACAACAGCAACAAACGAAAATTTAAAATGTTTTGATTGTGTGCCTGAAAACGCTTGATAACTTATAGTTCAAGACGTCCTCGTGTGACATAAATTCCAAAGCGACACAGCAATGTAAGACTTTTTACAGATTCGTTCGTGTGTTTTGGTTTCACGTCTTCGAGCGGTAGGACTAGAAACCTGAGAGGTGGCGTAAGCAATCCATTAATATAAGTAACAAGCTGAATAGCCGCAGCTCAGAGAAGCAGTTGTAGCTGAGAAGCGCCTAATGACTGTATGCGTAAGTGTACACATATCGTTGTTTCTTATACTTCATCAAACTTACCATCATGCTTGAACGAACAAAGTAGACTAGTATAATGTAAAATTTCAGACTAACCTTTACGAGAGCAGTAAAAAATCAGTAGGAGATGAGGAATGTATATAAGCAATTGAGATGTCACGATTGAAATCCTTATTTGAAGTTGACGTCCATTTTTTAAGCTGATTGTTAGAAGCAAACATTTACATGCATTTGCTTGCAGAATAGTTGGTTCCACATATTCACACAGATACCACAGATTAAAATTTTCAGTAAGCGGGAGAACTCCGTCACTGGGTTTGGAGGTTCACTCCTTTTCAAATGACCATCTTCCAAACCACTGAATGATGTCGTGTTTCCTTCGTGGCTACCTAGGTCTTCGGACCTGATACCCCAGATTTCCTTTTTACTGATTATATGAAAGACCTTGAATATTTGCCTCCTCTCCCGAAAATAATTCCAGAACAGAAACTGAAAATTTCTCTCACATTGGTTACTCCATACATGCTTTAGAATGTATTGCATGAAAAGCATTGTCTCTCAGATGAGGTCCGTGTGCCCAAGGGGAATCATATCGAACGCCTATAAAGTACAGGGAGGCCCAAAAGAACATTAACATTTGAAAATGCACTAATTCTCGGAATGATGCGGGCAGAGAGGTAAAACTTGACGCACATGCCGTTAATGCCATGGAGTTTTATTGAAAGCGAAAAAGGATGCAAAAACCGTGCGACAGATGGCTCTGGACAGCAACACATAAGTGACGCTGCATAAAACTCACAACTGCAGAATTTAGGCTATCGAAAATCCTAGAAGTGTCGCTTAAACCCCACTGCATGACGAGTGGGTCACAGTGTGGTGTGGATTTACCACATTAGTCGTGATCCTACTCTTTTTCTTTTAGGAAGTACGGTGTACTGTTTTTCAAACTATGAGCGTAACTGGTGCGAGGTACGCTTACATGTAACGGAACTGCATCATTCGCAGACTGACTGATAAACACTGCTAGAAGGTACGACTTTTTTACAGGATGGCACTCCACTCCATACTGCTGAACGTGTGAAAGATCGCTTGCGTACATCGTTTGGTGAGGATCGCATGATGAGCCTCCACTTCCGTCTGCTTGACGTCCCAGGTCGCCAGACCTCAATCCGTGTGAATATTAGTTGTGAGGTTACCCGAACTCGCAAGTCCATCACGAACGTCTGACCTCATTAAGGATGCTAAAAGACAACTTCCGACGGCAATTTCTCACAATACCTACAGTATTTATACGAGTGTGCTGTCAGCGCTGTTCACAACAGAGTCCAATCGAATGCAGGTATTGTTGGTGAATGACGGCCGACATGTTGAGCGTTTGTTATAAAGAACATCGTATTTGGGAAAAATCAACTGTTATGCTGGTTATTGTTTTTGTATCTTATGAAGAGCCATCTCTTGGTCATTTTGTGCACATTTATTTTTTGTTTCAATAAAACCCGAAACTGACTGTAATTCCTGTCGCTAGAATAGGTTACAGCGGCAATACCTGACTTGGAGGTAGCCCCATCGGACGCCACTAGACCGTAGGACGAACGAAAGTTCGAGAATTTGGCAGAAAATGTTGAATGTGAGGTCCGCCAGTTATGCAAAACACCGTTTTTCTCAGTACCCAAACTTGTTTCGGCACCACTCTGCCATCATTAGTAGGTTTTCGTTTTTATTTGTTCTTTACATTTGGTGTGCATGAATTTTATGGATCACTTTTGTGTTAATTACTACAGGTAGCTTGTCACGTTTTCGTGTGGCAAGCGCTTCCATTTTCCGTATCATGCTGAGATGTTGTGATGCACACGTAACTATAGCAAATATTTTCCACAAATAACGCAGTAAGAAACTTATCACTACAGCAGAACACACTATAGCAAGTATTTTCCACAAGTAACGTAGTAAGACACTTTTCACTACACCAGAACACACTGATGATGGCACAGTGGTGCCGAAACATGTTTGGGTACTGAGAAAAACGGTGTTTTGCATAACTGGCGGACCTCACATCCAACATTTTTAACTGCAAACACGGCCAATACAAGGAGCTGCAAATCAAAAACATGGATATTTGGCAGAAACATGATTGCAAACTCATATTTATTGATTCTTTGCCGTTGTTACATACGAAAAGGAACAAGACTGGCCGAACGTAATAGAAGCCCACCATCATCGCGAGGTATGCGCGGGTGAAGACCCTTTCTCGCATTCTCTTGATTTCCAGTATTTTAAAAATGCCATTCGATTTGAAGCGATTGAAATTTCCCATACGGCTTATATTCGCTGTATCAACAAGCCATAGAGTCATTCGCTTTGTGTGGCAGATATTGGACATCCCGGTCAGCTAGTTCCCTGTAATTCTTAAAGACGTATCTTCTTTTCCTCGTGCATTTGTCCCGTATCCGTGCAGGGTCGGTATTGTTATGTAGCGTATTTGGTATTGTTACTCTAAGGGATGCTTCGGAGCCCTTCTTGTCACCAACCTGTTTCATCCTCTTCCTCTCTCCCCATACCCCTCCCCAACCCTACTCCTATCCCCCTTCCGGGACGGAATATGCGTACCCCAAATGCCTGCGTGTAGTAATAGTCATGTAGGAGAGAGCGAAAGTTTTCTAAGTGTTTGGCAATCGTGTAACTGAGACGCCACCTGGGTAGCAGCCTCTTATTCACCGAGTGGGATGTGGGAAACCGCCCAGAAACCATACACAGTCTGGCCGGTACACCGACCCTCGCCCTTAATCCGGCGGTTGGATTCGATCCGGGCTGGTGCACTGCCCTGTCACGAAAGCGGAGCTTTATCACGCACGGCTATCCGGGTGGATAATTCTACGTGTATCGCTATGCGTGAAATAGTGTTAAAACTATCTTTAACCGATATATTCATTTCGAATTGCTCTGTATATGAAGACTGCGACTTGTTGACTAGTTAAAACCTGTTTAATAAGGTTTTATTTTTATTTTAAGTAACAACCCAAGTAAAATAACGAGACTATTGAATTCAAGTACCGGTGCTGAGCCCCGGATCTACGATATTTCAGAGCCGGAGGAAAAATTCGATAGTGAATCCCCTTTCCCCCTTCCCTCTCGATCGTTTGCGATAGGACGTGAAAAATTTAAAAAAATCGATTTTCCAAAAATGAGTTCACTTTGTAGCGTACATCTTTCTAGGGAGTTTGATATATAAAACATGTATGTTCGAGGAAATGTAAGACATATTATTTGGTTTTAAGTGTTCCAACATGCAGTTCCGCACCTCTTCACGCAGCTTTCTTCTATCGCACGTCACAGTATTTCGCCCTGTGGAATTCAAACGCGTATATTTTGTAATGAAAGCGATCAAACCTATATACAGGAAATCAAAATGTCCTGTGGTGCCTCCCCTGCTCCCAGTGAGTCCTACCCCCTCTTTTTTTCTGTTCTTATGGGACCAAACTGCTGATGTCATCGGTCCCAAAGCTTAGACACTACTTAATTTAACTTAAACTAATTTACGCTACGGACAACACTCACACCCATGCCCGAGGATGGACTCGAACCTCCGACGGGGAAGCCGCGCGAACTGTGACAAGGAGCTATTCTTTTATTTATTTATTTATTTATTTTTTGAATCCTCATGATTAGTACTGGGTTGGATTGTTTGTAACCAGGAGAAGAAGAACTCTTAAATATAGGAAACATAAATGCAGTAAAGACAAGGGACAAACAAGACAGTACACATTTCTTAAATTCTTAGGTCCCAGCATTTTTTCCTCTCTAATCTTGCTACAGTTTTACACGGCGTGCTTTCCTTTCTGCGAAAGAATCTACTACCTCATCAAAGTTCGTCAATCGTTTTGCTACATGAGAAATCAAAATGTCGGTGTCTAATACTGAAAAACCTGCTAGTACCCAAAATTAGTGTGGTTTCTCGATTTGATTACGTCTATTTTGTCACTGTCTGCTAGATAAAACGAAATAGGTCTTTCTAATATTGCAGTAATTGTTATACACGTCAAATAAGCGAGACTGTTTTGGCACAAATGGTCATTTTTATCTACCTCATTTACATAAATAACACGACAGAATATAATTCACAAACTACCAGTTCAAATGGCTCTGAGCACTATGGAACTTAACATCTGAGGTCATCAGTTCCCTAGAACTTAGAATTACTTAAACCTAACTAACCTTAGGACATAACACACATCCATGCCCGAGGCAGGATTCGAACCTGCGACTGTAGCGGTCGCGCGGTTCCAGACTGAAGCGCATAGAACCGCTCGGTCACGGCGGCCGGCACAAACTACCAGTATGAAATACCTATTAGGCCTACTACAAGCAAAATGTTTTATGTGAGGAAACAGTTTATCAAGGGTGAGATCGAAAAGTAGTAATAGTACGAAATTTTTGTATAACTTGAAATCGTCGTACTCTTCCATGTAATTTGTGAGGTGAGCCCGTTTCTTCTCCTCCCTCGTTCTAACAAACAATCTTGTTGTCGCTAATTCTGTAACTATTCCTGCCATTATCAAAACTTATTCTCCAGTTAACTTCATTAACCCTGTCAGTATCACAGGTTTTGTTATCCCCCTTTGATTCTCCCGTTAGCCGTTATTACGTGCTCACACAACGAGTTTTCTAAACTATTCCGAGAATAGAATTTAAGCGGCTGCTAACCGGAGACTGCATAACTGGCCCTTACTAGTGTAGCGATCTGGCAAATATAATCTGTCAAAATTTCATATTCTCAGATACACCGAAAATAATGCGTAATATTTCTTAACGGTTATTCCTATTAGTCGCTTATTTCCACTCTGATGGTCTGAATCTATGGATTTCGCTAATAGTTATAACAATGCGCGTGATGGCTGGGTGTTGTGTGCTGTCCTTAGGTTAGTTAGGTTTAAGTAGTTCTAAGTTCTAGGGGACTGATGACCATAGATGTTAAGTCCCATAGTGCTCAGAGCCATTTGAACCATTTATAACAATGCTGGTTATTCACACACCCAGTCAACAACGTAAACAAACAGCGATTGACATTCACCCGATCGGATTTATTCGGCTCAGTTGAATAGCCCAGCCGGCTACTGTGGCCGAGCGGTTCTAGGCGCTCCAGTCCAGAACCGCGCTGCTGCTACGGTCGCAGGTTCGAATCCTGCCTCGGGCATGGATGTGTGTGATGTCCTTAGGCTAGTTAGGTTTAGGTAGTTCTAAATCAAGGGGACTGATGACCTCAGATGTTGAGTCCCATAGTGCTTAGAGCCATTTGAACATTTTTTTTAAATAGCCTCGTCCCCTTTTGTCTGCGGGAAGGTTTTTTATTTCTAGATGCGATGGGGATTTCCCTGGCAGAGACATCACGTACAATATGCACGCATTCAAAAATCAACTCTGATTTTTTAAGACATCAACTTAGAATGTATCCAAAAATATTCACTATCCAACAGGGATGCGTTTCAAAATCGCATGAACAGAACGAAAGACCAACGTGTTCTGAGTGCTATGCGCTTTGTGAAACAAGATGTTTGTGTTCAAGAATATGAATTTGGTGGCGCCCCCTGAAATTGCCGTCCCGGGGCAGACACCCCGACTTGCCCCCCCCCCCACCCACCCCCTCCACGATGAGGGCCTGCCGGTACTCGATATAGACGCATCCGTGATGTCTAGACGTAATTTCGCTCCCTCTCAACCACTCCCTTCTCTTTGTAGAATTTTCTCGGAAATGTACAGCCGGCCAGAGTGGCCGTGCGGTTCTAGGCGCTACAGTCTGGAGCCGAGCGACCGCTTCGGTCGTAGGTTCGAATCCTGCCTCGGGCATTGATGTGTGTGATGTCCTTAGGTTCGTTAGGTTTGATTAGTTCTAAGTGCTAGGGGACTGATGACCTCAAAAGTTAAGTCGCATAGTGCTCAGAGCCATTTGAACCATTTTGAAATGTACAATTCTCAAATTACCCTGGTTAACTAAAAACAACGATTGGAACTCTCGTCATTCCAATGCTAGGGATCTAGAATCTGATGCGTCAAGTTGTATACAGAGTTAACAAATGGCTCTGAGCACTATGGGACTTAACTTCTAAGGTCATCAGTCCCATAGAACTTAGAACTACTTAAACCTAACTAACCTAAGGACATCACACACATCCATGCCCGAGGCAGGATTCGAACCTGCGACCGTAGCGGCCGCGCGGTTCCAGACTGTAGCGCCTTTAACCGCTTGGCCACCACGACCGGCCAGAGTTAACACCGCAACGTTTCCCTGTAAACACGAGAACTCAGTAGCACGTGCGGATGCAGGTCTGGTACCTTGCGTCGCTCGCATAGCTTTCCTGTGGCCGTCACCTCGCCGGTCGCGTTCTCATACGGTCGACCTCGCCCCGGTTGTTCCCTTATGAGCCACTTCAAGCCTTATCACTTACTCATTCGCCCTATTGCCTCATACTCTAACTGGAGAGGGCACTTGGAGAGCATCCGTAACTCTCGCATTAGATGGAAACGGCTCTAGATGGCCAAACTTCACCAATGCCACAACGGAATTAACGGACACGTCACAAGCGATAACAACTCGAAGCATACGGTGCAGTGGACTTTCAACTGTCAGTGATTACGGCGAGTAAATGTTAACATAGTTACGCTCCCTGGTCTCTCACAGGATGGTTTATGGGATGAGTGCAAATAGCGTGCCGATGAGTTAGACACTATCTAACGATTGTCGATAACATAATAATTATGATTATGAAATGATGGATGCTCACATTAAAAAACAGCCGCAGAAAAAAATGAATGAAAACAAAACGAAGTAGCGGCAACTAAGCGCAGTAGATGCTGGACGTCACGCTGAAAATGGGCCCAGACATTGGAAAGTATAAAATTATTAATTGAAACGAGAAGTTGTCCTCAATTAAAAACAGGGGAAGACTAGTGTGCATTTGTGGGCAAAAGTCCAGGAACACTGAGGCGTAGCGCCGTATAACGATCCTGCCTTGGAGGCGGTTAAGTGGGAGATGTGTATCAGAGCTGGATAATGACAGATGGTGACGCGAGACTTGACGCGCACATAGTTTATGTATCAGCCGATAGAGGACAATATTGAATAGGGGGCCGTGATTTTAGTTTCGATTGTGCCCACTAGAGTGCACTAAAGTAATAGAACGTTTTTCGTAAACTATTCTAGTATTTTCATAAAGTGTTATTATGTCTTTTTGTGTATGTAAAATGTTGTAAATGTGTTTTAGCAGCATGAATGAAGCGTGAGTGTGGTTTAAGGTTAATATGAAGATAATTATTTAACGAGTTGTGTAGTAGGATTTAATGTGGGAACGTTTCAAAGAAGTATGGATATGAACAAAGGGGATTTTTGTAGAATAGATTTGTAAAGTAAGTTTATGGTAAAGGGAAAGTTAATTCAGGTATAAATAACAATAGTAAATAACTTTATGCATAAACAAAACTTCAGGATATTATAAAATTACGTCGGTAAAAAGTGCAGTCGTTAGGTTTGCTATTTTGCGATTGGTTATTGATGAAAAGCGCGGATTGACGCGGGAGAATGTTGTTTTGCTATTGGCTGTTGAGTAAACTGACCAATGGTAAAGCAATATTCTTCGCGCGCCTTTCTCTGCTGGTAGAGAAGACTTAAAGTATTCTAGAGAAGGATGGGAGCCTAGCCATGAAACAGTTCGGACGTGTGTAGCAGTAGTTCCGATGGAAACGATAAGTTGCCATATCTAGCAGTGTTTCATACATCAAAAGTGTGGTAAAGTGACGGAATAATTATTCCGATGGGCGTGTAGAAATTTCGGAATTTTTAAGTGAATTTTGTGACGAGATAAGACATATATTCCGCGTGGCGTATTGAGCAGGTCAATGGCTAAAAACTGTGACTGCATTAGGTACCGACAGACTTAATATTTGGCGAGCATTATCAATCAAAAACAATCAGTATTTTTGTGTTTTCGGGAAATAGAACACCATAAACTTGCTAACGTGAGTGAAAGGGATTATGAGTGACTGTGTTAAGACTAGCACGGGCTTGGCAGTGATACTTGTTCACCAAGTTTCAGAACATATCGAGGACAAAATTTCCAAACTTTCATTTGTGTGAAAACTTTCTCCCGAAACGTAGATTAGTGACTTAAATTGCAGCCTGGTTCACGTCGAAGTACAGTAGGTTTCACTCATCTTTCCTACTGCTGACATGCTGAGACAATGTTCAGAGGTAGGTGCAGGTCCGTCGTAAAGGGACGGAAAGAACCGCGCCGCCGCAACACAACAAGTGAAATATCAACGTTGCAGAAAAAAAGCTTTCAACATTCCTAAAATATTACGCACAAAAGAAAATTTGGAATAATGCGCAGGTATTTCTGATAACAGGGTCAATGATAGGGTATCCCAGGAGGAATGCTCAGTATTCAGGGATATGACAAGAACGATCATTCGAAGCAAAAGAGTCTCGTAAACGTGGGCTCTAAAATACGTACTTTAAAAACCGTCAGCAGTTGATCAGTCAAAGAGATATGTTTCACAGTAGTTAAGATAAACAAGTGCTCATAGCTCTTAAGATATGTACTTTACAGCACATGTTTACCGGACGGGTATTCCTTGTTTTGGTCCATACTACCATCTCTCAAACTATGGAAAGCAAAGAGCTTGCGCTAGAAGAATTTTGTTTCACAGTATCAAAGATGAAGTGCTCGTAGCTCTTAAGGTATGCGTTTTAGAGCTCACGTTAATTGGACTTTTTGCTTCGAATGAATATTGAACATCACTCTCGGGAAATCCTGTGTATTCCGGACAAAATAAGCTCATCGTACAAAACATTAATAGCCTCCTTAAAAGGACACATCGATTGCTCTGGAGCGTTGTGGGTGCTGTAAAACTGGCACCAAGCGATCATGCGACTCTATAACACTGACGTAAGTGATAGTGTGTGTCAGTCGGTTACATAGAATCAGCACAGTAATATCACGTGGAGACGTGACAGAATGGCAGAAAGGAGGTAGCGTGTTTGGATTTCCCCATACAACGCTGTCAATGATGTTGTCCAGTTTGTTGATGTACCAACACGACGTAAGAACAGTAGTCGTAAAAAGACACCATTCAACTGGGTTCGGCTCTGAGCACTATGGGACTCAACTGCTGAGGTCATTAGTCCCCTAGAACATAGAACTAGTTAAACATAACGAACCTAAGGACATCACACACATCCATGCCCGAGGCAGGATTCGAACCTGCGACCGTAGCGGTCTGGCGGTTCCAGACTGCAGCGCCAGAACCGCGCGGCCACTTCGGCCGGCCTCAACTGGGTTCGGAGGCGAGTGTCACGCACTTTCAATGACAATCGGTTTCCAAGCATACAGTAATTGCTACGGTCAGTGACTGCAGCTACATCTCAACCAGTTTTCGAGCATTTCGAAGGAACTGCATATAACGTACAATTTGAGTCGGATACTTAGCTCAGAGGAGCGCAAAAAAGATGAACTATTTCAGTGAGACAATGAACACAGAAAATGGACAGTAGCTGACTGGTGAAAAAAAAAAAAAAAAAAAAAAAAGACTTGTAGTGTACTCCGGTGATTCGCGATTTCGCATCTTTTCAAATAACGCAAGGCGTCGAGTGCAACGGCGGTCCAATGAGAGGCTTAAGCCACAGTTTGTGGACGAAGTTATGTGATGTGGAGAGGGGGGGGGGGCGAGGATGCGGATAGGAGGGGCGTGTGGTCAGCACCCCGCTCTCCCGGTCGTTATGATGGTTTTGTTTGACCGGAGCCGCTACTATACGGTCGAGTAGCTCCTCAGTTGGCATCACAAGGCTGAATGCAAACCGAAAAATGGCAACAGCGCATGGCGGCTCGGATGGTCACCCATCCAAGTGCCGGCCACGCCCGACAGCGCTTAACTTCGGTGATCTGACGGGAACCGGTGTATCCACTGCGGCAAGGCCGTTGCCAAAAGTAAACCAGCATGGTTGTTCTAACATTTTCGGTGTCCACGTCTGCCATTTCTTTCACTTGTTTATGATGAATATGTTATAGATACTGCCGTCTTTCAAGATGATTTGCTCAAATGGCTCTGAGCACTATGCGACTTAACTTCTGAGGTCATCAGTCGCCTAGAACTTAGAACTAATTAAACCTAACTAACCTAAGGGCATCACACACATCCATGCCCGAGGCAGGATTCGAACCTGCGACCGTAGCGGTCGCTCGGCTCCAGACTGTAGCGCCTAGAACCGCACGGCCACTCCGGTCGGCTTTCAAGATGACATCAGCTTTGTTCACAGGGGTGCACACATACGTTCCTGGTCTCACGAGTACTCGGATCGCCTGTTGTGCCACGGCAGGGCAGCTGAATCATCTGATCTTAATGCAAGAGAAAATCTCCGAGACTGTTTGGGACATCAGGTGAAACATAGTAATCAACAGCCGCGCAATTTGGTAAGCACAACTGGATACGGCATACCTGAAAAAAATTTGTGGGTTCTCATCCTTGACTAATTGAGGCCATTATCAATGGTAGAGGCAGTGTTGCACGGGATGAGCGTGCTGTATCCTTGTGTGACTAATTTCTTGCCGCTTGTGAACGTTACTCAGAAAATGTGAGGATTTGAACTAATCGACGGAAAGAAGAAGCTTTATACTTTGCTAAGACGTCAAATTAAGCCTTGCCAATACATTAAACCACACAGCAACTGCCCTGGATACGGTAAGTTGCATTTACAGAGAAATAATTTCTAAGCTGAACATGAGGACGAAAATCTTATGCAACAATATGGTCCAACACTCGTAGCCGTAATGCGGAAAAGGAGCGATTTAGCTAACGTCTGAAAGGTATGATCATTTGCTTTCGGGCCAAGAACTTAAGCATTTCCGAAACAGCTAAGTTTGTAAACTGTTCGTGTGCCGCCATGGTTAAAGTATAACGTGCATGGCAAAACGGCGCTATTCAAAAGCGGCGCCGAGGGAACTATGTTGCACTACTGAGCACAGATTACAGGGGGGAGCGACGGCTGCGCAGATGTGTAGGGGTGAATGGATGTCGAAGAGCGGCTGACCGACCGGACGAACCAAGGGGCTACCGACAGTGTCTACTTAACGACCGTTCAGCGAAAGTTGCTGCTTATAGGCCTCCGCAGCTGCTTACAGGTGACGAAGGCTGGAATCTTCACCCCAATACGGCAACTGGTCGTCCACTGAGTTGCCTTTCCAGATGAATAACGTTTTATTTTGTCCGCCCCCTTCAGCTGAGCGGCCAGCGCGGCGGAATGCCACGCCGAGGGGCCCGGGTTCGATTCCCGACTGAGGCAGGAGATTTTCTCCACTCTGGGACTGGGTGTTGTGTTGTGCTCATCATCATTTCATCCTCATCTCTGACGCGCAAGTCGAATGCGATACGTAATTGCCCTCGGCGGCCGAACTTCCCCGAATGGGGGACTCCCGGCCCACAATACCGTACATCTACATCTACATGGATACTCTGCAAATCACATTTAACTGCTTGGCAGAGGGTTCATCGAACCACCTTCACAATTCTCTATTATTCCAATCTCGTATAGCGCGCGGAAAGAAAGAACACCTGTATCTTTATGTAAGAGCTCTGATTTCCCATATTTTATCTTGGTGATCGTTCCTCCCTATGTATGTCGGTGTCAACAAAATATTTTCGCATTCGGAGGACGAAAATCGCCTTTCTTTTAATGATGTCCAGCCTAAATCCTGTATCATTTCTGTGACACTCTCTCCCATATTTCGTGATAATACAAAACGTGCTGCCTTTCTTTGAACTTTTTCGATGTACTCCGTCAGTCCTATCTGGTAAGGACCCCACACCGCGCAGCAGTATTCAAAAAGAGGACGGACAAGCGTAGTGTAAGCAGTCTCCTTAGTAGGTCTGTTACATTTTCTATGTGTGCTGCCAATAATGCACGGTCTTTGGTTAGTCTTCCCCCCAACATTTTCAGTGTGTTCCTTCCAATTTAAGTTGTTCGTTATTGTAATACCTAGGTGTTTAGCTGAATTTACGGCTTTTAGATTAGACTGATTTATCGTGTAACCGAAGTTTAACGAGTTCCTTTCAGCACTCATGTGGATGACCTCCCACTTTTCGTTATTTAGGGTCAACTGCCACTTTTCGCACCATTCAGATATCTTTCCTAAATCGTTTTACAGTTTGTTTTGGTCTTCTGATGACTTTATTAGTCGATAAACGACAGCGTTATCTGCAAACAACCAAAGACGGCTGCTCAGATTGTCTCCAGAGCCGTTTATATAGATAAGGAACAGCAAAGGGCCTATAACACCACCTTGGGGTACTCCAGAAATCACTCCTGTTTTACTCGATGGCTTTCCGTCAGTTACTACGAACTGTGACCTGTCTGACAGGCAATCACAAATCCAGTCACATAACTGAGACGATATTCCATAAGCACGCAATTTCACTACGAGCCGCTTGTGTGGTACAGTGTCAAAAGCCATCCGGAAATCTAGAAATATGGAATCGATCTGGAATCCCTTATCAATAGCACTCAACACTTCATGTGAATAAAGAGATATTTGTGTTTCACAGGAACGATGTTTTCTAAACCCATGTTGACTGTGTGTCAATAGACGGTTTTCTTCGAGGTAATTCATAATGTTCGAACACAATATATGTTCTAAACTCCTCCTGCATATTGACGTTAACGATATGGTTGTATATGATAGTTAAGTATGGAGCTAATGCATCAGCATACTCCGAAAGGAACCTAATTGGTATACAGTCTGGACCAGAAGACTTGCTTTTATTAAGTTATTTAAGTTGCTTCATTACTCCGATGATATTTACTTCTACGTTACTCATTCTGGCAACTGTTCTCGATTCGAATTCTCGAATATTTACTTCGTCTTCTTTGTGAAGGCATTTCGGGAGGCTGTGTTTAGTAACTCTGCTTTGGCAGCACTGTCTTCGATAGTATCTCCATTGCTATCGCGCAGAGAAGGCATTGATTGTTTCTTGCCGCTAACATTTCTACGTTTTATACACCAAGCGGAGAGATGGCCGTAGGCCTGTACTGCGTGAAACGTTTGAAAGCGAATACCCTGCAACAATTGTCGGTAGGTCCAGGCTGGAGGAGAGAGCATTATGGTCTGGAAATGTTTTAGTGGCATTCACTGGGTGATCTCGTCATTCTAAAAGGCACAGTGGATCAACCTTGGGGACCATGTCCACCCTTACATGCAGTTTGTTGTTGATTGGAACAATGGTATCTACCAGCAGGACAATGCAACGTGTCACACAGCTCGCAATGTACGTGCGCGGTTCGAAGAGCACCAGGATAAGTTTACCGTACTCCTATGACCACCAAACTCCCAGGATTGAAACCCAGTCATGAATTTTTGGCACCACATCCATCAAGTTGTTCACGCCACATCCCTGTCCGTATCTTCCAGAACTTCACTGACGCCCTCCAGCACGTCTCGCAGTGGTCTACGCTACAAAATGTAGCAATTCAGGCTTTTGACAGTTAGTCACATTAATGTGACTGGACAGTTTATAACAAAGCGCCTAAGGCCAAACAAATGCAGGAAAAATATTTAAATATCAACTGGAACGATCTCCACCTGTAAGCCACCACAGTGAATTGTAGGCATCTCGGTCCCGGTAGACATTCTACATCTACATCTACATCTACATCCATACTCCGCAAGCCACCTGACGGTGTGTGGCGGAGGGTACCTTGAGTACCTCTATCGGTTCTCCCTTCCATTCCAGTCTCGTATTGTTCGTGGAAAGAAGGATTGTCGGTATGCCTCTGTGTGGGCTCTAATCTCTCTGATTTTATCCTCATGGTCTCTTCGCGAGATATACGTAGGAGGGAGCAATATGCTGCTTGACTCCTCGGTGAAGGAATGTTCTCGAAACTTCAAAAAAGCCCGTACCGAGTTACTGAGCGTCTCACCTGCAGAGTCTTCCACTGGAGTTTATCTATCTTCTCCGTAACGCTTTCGCGATTACTAAATGATCCTGTAACGAAACGCGCTGCTCTCTGTTGGATCTTCTCTATCTCTTCCATCAACCCTATCTGGTACGGATCCCACACTAGTGAGCAGTATTCAAGCAGTGAGCGAACAAGTGTACTGTAACCTACTTCCTTTGTTTTCGGATTGCATTTCCTTAGGATTCTTCCAATGAATCTCAGTCTGGCATCTGCTTTACCGACGATCAACTTTATATGATCATTCCATTTTAAATCACTCCTAATGTGTACTCCCAGATAATTTATAGAATTAACTGCTTCCAGTTGCTGACCTGCTATATTGTAGCTAAATTATAAGGGATATTTCTTTGTATGTATTCGCAGCACATTATACTTGTCTACATTGAGATTCAATTGCCATTCCCTGCACCATGCGTTAATTCACTGCAGATCCTCGTGCATTTCAGTACAATTTTCCATTGTTAGAACCTCTCGATATACCACAGCATTATCCGCAAAAAGCCTCAGTGAACTTCCGATGTTATCCGCAAAGTCATTTATGTATATTGTGAATAGCAACGGTCCTACGGCACTCGCCTGCGGCACACCTGAAATCACTCTTACTTCGGAAGACTTCTCTCCATTGAGAATGACATGCTGCGTTCTGTTACCTAGGAACTCTTCAATCCAATCACACAATTGGTCTGATAGTCCATATGCTCTTACATTGAAACATCGCAGCAAAGGAAAAATTGAACAAGGTAACTTTGTCACCGTATATGCAACATATCGTAAATCCGAAGCTGATATAAAAGCATCGACATCTAGGCAAGGGATTATGTAGCATTCCTGTCTTCCACAAGTGCGTGCCGGTAGTGATTCATCGAGGGATGACGAATGTGTATGGGGCAGCATGTCTGTGGAAAGCCACCGTTGTGGAATGGTGTGCCAAGGGGTACTGTTGCCCGGCCCATATCGCAAATGTCGCTACGGAGAAGCTACGTCAACTCAAATGGCAGACACTCGAGCACACGCCCAACAATACTGATCTCTCCCTATGGGATTATCACGCCTATGGTCCCTTATAAAAGTCTTTAAAGTGTCGACGATTCCTGTCCGACGAGAATGTGGAGCAGGCAGTTTCGGACTTTACACAGCAGGAGACGGTCTTGTACCGAACGAGTGTCTTTAACCTGGTGCGTGAATGGAATGATTGCCTCAGTGCTCACGGCAATTTCCTCTGATTGGCATACCGATTCTGGAGTGTACGGTCTTCGAACGGAAACGTTTTGGTCGCCCCTTATATTACGGTTTTTACATTTTCAGTTTACCACATGATGTACTAATCAACACTTACAAATTGTTTATTGTGGAGTCGTTCGAGGAGTGAGGTAGCAAAGCTAGGTTGGTAGTTCGCAGCGCAGCCACAAGAAAAGACAGTCGTTGCAAGCCGCATCGACAAATGAGTAACACCGGCGTAGCCACGCCCAGAGACTTCTCGCTATGCCGCTGCACCGGCACTTCTTCTTATGGACGAGCACACGACCACTCGGCGAGTTCGCGGTTATCGATTAAGACGACAGCATCGTCTTCTAGCAGGCCAACTGTCTGGTTGCTGTATTAGGCTGAACTCAACATGGAAGTTATTGTTAAATAAACTCTGAGTGAGAAAGTTGCACTTTGTCCGTATCAAGTGATAAAAGTAAGAGACAGCTGTGAATACTCATGACAATCCTGTAAACGTGGAGTGTTACAAAGTAAAGTAATTCTCATTATTTATGTTATAATTAAGTAAATTATTATTTCCAGTTTTATAAATGATAGAGCACAGCAGTCAGTCGTTCTTTTTTGCAGGTTTTATTTCGCAATTCCAGATCTCGGCTAGTGCCTAACCGTTATCGATGCTAAAATATACAAGAAGTACATGGTCAGGCGATACAACAAAAAGTTAAAATTCGTAGCATAACCTATATGGCTTATACGTCAGATTACATACCATTATTTCATAGTCTCAATGCATGTCAGTTCCCTGTTGTTCGGGCGTCAGTCATAGTTCTTTGAATACTACTACACAATGAAGATAGGCTGTATGGCGTCCTCTATATGAACTACGTAATATATAACACTCAAAGGAAAGCATTTATGGTCTCTAGTCAAATAACTTCAAACTTGCACAAGTAAAATAATTTAAATTGCTGTCTGACTTATTTCCAAATTTGTCAGTAAACATAGAAATACAAAAAAAAAAAAAAAATCCAGATTCGCTCCTTGTGAGTCTGTTGTTTTCTTATTCTTCAAAACACACGTAAAGCGTCAGATTGGCACATCCTTTTTTAAAAACATGTATTTACAAGACACAGGGAGGCACATGCTACATGCTGGAACTATTAGAATTGATTTAAATGTTTTGATCTTTTGTGCTAGGCGCTACAGTCTGGAACCGCGCGACCGCTACAGTCGCAGGTTCGAATCCTGCCTCGGGCACGGATGTGTGTGATGTCCTTAGGTTAGTTAGGTTTAAGTAGTTCTACGTTCTAGGGGACTGATGACCTCAGAAGTTAAGTCCCATAGTGCTCAGAGCCATTTTTTGTGCTATTTTTCTCTTTATTTAAACATCATGACGGGTATGTGGTTATTTAAATGACAGATGTTGCTAACGCCAGGAAGTTATATTCTGGCCACAGAAAGGAAGGCAGATTGTAAAGGGAGGTTCGAGACCTACAAAAAGTTTAATCAACAGAAAATTAAATACAATTAACTAGCGTTAGCTTCATCCAACAGCAAAGAGGATATCACACGTTACAATTATTTTTATTTTTATGTAGTATGCCGGACATTACATTTCATGATCATCCTCACTCACCCTCTACCACTTACAGACCCGATAGTGTCGTGCAGTGCATCATATACACTGAAGAGCCAAAGAAACTGGTACACCTGCCTAATATCGAGTAGAGCCCCCGCGAGCACGCAGAAATGCAGCAACGCTGTATTCTGCCTGTTTACATATCTCTGTATTTGAATACGCATGCCTATACCAGTTTCTTTGGCGCTTCAGTGTAGAACGTTAGTGTTGCCTACTGGGTCATACAAACTCTATAAATGCCGTGCGACCATGCAGCTGTAGGACATTCGAGAAATTCAGTAGATTTGAGCTCACGGGTGAGGTGAGCACGAAAAGTTCAGGTAGACTATAAGAGAAAGAAGAGCAGGCAAGAGGCGGTTAGGTAGTGACGCACTGTGCATCCACAGAGAATTATATTGCCGAATAAAAGCGAGGCAGTTCTTCCGAGTGTGGTCTAATATTTTTCTGTGAAAATAAGATAGAAAGTCTGGCAGCAGGTGTCATCTCAACTGAAAGGAATGTATCGCTGTGGACAGAAACTTAATAAAGCTGAGTGATACAGTCCACAAAAATTTGGCCCAAAATTAACGACAAAGAACTGTTTGCGCGGTTGAGAAGAAGGTGTTGGGTCCTGTGGCTGAAGATTCAGTAACAACTGCCTGGCAGCTTGCTCGTGAAGCCACACTTGGACCAACACATTATGCGGAGCATTGGTAGAGGAGATATTATACCAACATCATAAACGATGCATGCAGGCGAAGTTGTTGAATGATTATGAACCCAGAATTCAGCTCTGTGAAAGAATCATGTTATAAAGTATGCCTTGAAACTGACGGAAAGTATGCGTCTCTGACCAGTTGCTGTGTGCTTAAGTTTTGTAAACTGAAAGATATTAATGTGAATGAACTACGAGAAATCATTTCCGACTGGTAGTTCCTTGCCTCAAAATAGGTATACTCAGTTTGAGACACCCTATCACCTGCTTAGTTTTGATCTTAAAGGATTAGTAGACCCTGTATAAATTGATTACTATTTCCTATAATATTATCACTATACTAATGATTTTTTTGTAAATATTGTTTATACCAGCCCCTACAGTTTGACTTCTTTATTATCAAGTGGTAATTCCACCTAGATTTACCAAGATATTGGGCACCAAAAGGGGTCTTCTGGCACCTCTAAAAACGCTGTTGGCCTACGATATGCCGATCGGAAGGGAAACAAGAGTGTGTCAGGAAAACAAACGGCAGACTCACGAGAAATGGGAGTTGATTAGCATTACTCATGCAAAGATTTTTGTCGTTTCCTTGGTATTCAAAACCGATGGAATAACGTTATGTAATGGTAATTGGTTTGCAAAAAGAATTGTTATCTTAAAGTTCGACGTAGTGAAACAAACCTTTGTATTTCGCCATGTCAGCGTTATAATTATTATTCTTAAAACAAAATTTGCATCTATGTAAAGAATTAATATCTTTTTCCAATTTTCGATAGTATGCGGTTTTAAAAAATGGGAGGTACAAGTAATCGTCTTCTGTCTGGAAGCACTGGTCGATCAAATCTTGTTATTGGTCAGCTCTTGAGAATGTTTAGAAATAGTGAGTGATTATAATCTAATTATGTTTTGTTTGTAAATATTATGTACAACCAAATTAACCTCTAAACTGTTAAATCAGTTGGAAGTGGGCGATTAGGTGACGTAGTGATCGATTTCTCATATTACGCGATGATCGTTTTTCTTTTATTATAACGTACATAATTCGGGGCTGCAGTTTATAATTTTAACGAAGTCCGATTATCATTACTGTTATCATGCAAATCATTTCTTCGCATTGGAACCTAATAGAAAACACGATTTTGTGTCACTAAGCTCCCCCACTTGTCAACAAAGACTTCAGAGCCTAATCTTTAGTTTCACGAAAAAAGAGAACAGGTACTTACTTAAGTAGTCAAGGAGTAGTTAAGGAGTCAAGATACACGGGAGAGGAGAATTTTCGTTCTTTTCACCCCATTAGTTCTAAAGCCTACGTGTCCACGTAGTTTCATTTTTCTGTTGTTGTCGTTAATATGATGCTACCTTCCTTTTGCAAACATTTTCACCGAGCGAGGTGGCGCAGTGGTAAGACACTGGACTCGCATTCGGGAGGACGACGGTTCAATCCCGCGTCCGGCCATCCTGATTTAGGTTTTCCGTGATTTCCCTAAATCACTCCAGGCAAATGCCGGGATGGTTCCTCTGAAAGGGCACGGCCGACTTCCTTCCCCATCCTTCCCCAATCCGATGAGACCGATGACCACGCTGTCTGGTCTCCTTCCCCAAAACCAACCAACCAACCAACCAAACATTTTCTTACTGTGAAACATCTAAAAATCCATACCGGTCGGAAGCAAGTAACATTACGCTGGTCATATGAGGTTGGAAACGGAAGCACTCCACAGCAGCCTTCTGCCATATTTCAGTGGAGAGCCTCTCCACATACAGTAAAATGCCAATATATGTGTGGTGCTTAACAACATTTTGCAGTTTGTCTGCTGGGATAATAAGCACCTATGCACGATTAATGTGTAATGTATACGAAAAAGAAACACTGGAAATGGAGGACATCGACGTCAAGAAGCGAAGAACCGTGGTGTATGACGAACACAGCTGCCATACTGGAACGAAAAGCGACATCAAGGTCATGTGACCAGCTTATAAGCTGTTAATAGGTAATGCTTTAAATATGCTTTGTGTGCTGACTCCATTAGGTATTTGCATCATTACTGTACAATGTCTGTTGTGACAGTCTGCAGCTGCATTAACACAATGAAATTTATCCGCAACTGTGAATTCTTTTACATTTGCTATATTAGGTATAGAAATAGTTCGTCCTGGAGATACAAGAAGATTTGTGCTAGACTGGGACCCGAACCCGGATTTCATACTCATTAAGTGCCGTCACCTTAACCATTTCAACTATCCACGCACGCTCCCCAGACCAGTTCCAAACTTCCACATGTCACACTGTCTATGGCCGTATTGCTCGCAACATTACTTTGATTTCAGCAACACCGTTAATGAGACAAACGTGTTCAATGTTAGTATTATTATCGTCATTTGCCTGTCTATGCTTGTAACATTTATTTTACAATGTCTGTTACTTCAGACATTGTGATATTCGCTATTTTTGGCTTAATTAAAACAGCAAATTCAGCCAGAAGGCAAATACTTGTTTATAAAGAATGATTAATATATAATAAGGCGTCGCATAGCGACGGTGGAATTTTCTAGTGATGTAATTTGTCGTCTTTGGGCGGCAATAAAAACAGAAAAATACGGATAGATATACGATCCTTCACTATTTTGTTCGCTGGAGAACAAATGAAGCCTTGAGCGCTAAAAAGACTTTTACTGTTTTTCTCGAGTAAGACGGACGCAGATTTGTGGCGGTCTGATCTAATTATTTTTACTAAATAAATAAAAACGTGTTCCGTCTAAGTTTTGAGTGAAGTGTAGGAAGAAGAACTGTTGTAACTTACCGTGACGAAGCACGAGCGACTCAAGAGGACAATGGCTATATAAAAGAGCGCTCAATGGACATGATATGGACATAAAAATCTACCGTCATTGTAGTATTAAGCTTAAGGTACGATATATGTTTAGTTATAATAAATATTTGTTCTGGGAATACTGAATCATTTAGCAGTGCTCATTTCTATTATCTCCTCAGTATTATTTTCATTTTAATTATGCATTTTGCTAATATTACAGACTCCAAGATCAGCAGTCCAATGTGCGTGTTACATTGATAAAAAGAAAACTGTTTTATCGTCTTCTTGCATCAGCTTTAATATTGAATTTCTCTTTTGTGTGATGTTACAGTTGTTTTTGCGCCCTTAAGAACTTTCTGGTCCCTTAGGAAATTTTTTTGTCATAACAATAACTTCACAACCGGGTATGATCGTATCTACGATCATGAAGTAATTAGAAAGACGATAACGCAACTTCTTAATCAATAGCACGCTAGTTGTGACTGCCTCAAGCCACGCGAAACCGCAAGTAAAAACTATTCACATCTCATAATGCAATATTTTATGACAATGGTCAATCCATGATTCTTACGCCAATTGTGATTGATAAAACAGTTAGTTAAATCTCAATTTCCAACTTTCCATTGAATAGCAACATCACTTCTATTCTGTAACATCATACTTGGCGCCCGAACAGGGACTTGACCAAAAATTAGTTCAAATTCTTGGAAAATTTTCTATGTGCTTGTGTTAATAAATGTTCTGTCGTTTCATGTACACATCGTCTCTCTGTGAGAATAACGGTCAATAATGCAGTTTAATTACCGAAAGAAAAGAAAAGAAAAAGAGACGTGAATTTGCTGAGACAACATAGCGGTATTCAAGCCATCAAAAAGTAAGTCAGAATTTTGCATACGCAGTGTAGTGCTTCAGTAGCAACGTTGCTTTTCCAAGTCGATTCACATCCTTTCTATCTCCTTCCCGCTATAGAAAATCTGCTTTATTTTATCTTTCAAAGTAAAATTCTTCGTAGTCTGATAATAGAAATTATTTCTCCCCATTGTTAGTATACCTGTATTGCATTTTCAACATGGTGGATAGTGTGCGCAATTTGCAGTGAAGAGCATCTTCATTCATTTGTCTGAAACGGTTACGTTCCATCTTGTCTTCTTGCCAGATAGAATTTCATTTGTTGCTCACGCGAGGGCGGTGCTCTTAGCGGACTCACCACGTCACTGACAAACGACGAAAGCCTTGCGTAGCACCTGATTTACTGACGAAAATGGCAGATAGTAAACAGAGACAGGTGACAACAGGAGACGGGAGTGAAGACGTTAATAGTATTCCATACCCTTTACGATCGCGAACGGTAGGTTCCCGTGTGGAAACTGAACTAACTATGTCTGTAACAGGGGAAAGTGACCCTGAAGTCCAAACTCGTCCCGCTGCAGCTACAAATGACCTCGGTGCGTTAATGGAAATGCTGAAACAACAGTTTGACGCAGTAAATGAGAATATAAAAACACAAAATGAGACTATAAAAACACAAAATGAGACTGTTAACGCCCGACTAGATGCTGTAAGTGAATCATTAAAAACAGAGCTAGGCACAATCAAAACAGATCTGCATAAAGAAATTACGGCTGAATTAAATACCCATTTGGGTGAAGTGCAAACTAAGATCAGTGATCAAATTCAGAAAATGCAGAAACAGGTGAAAAGTGAAATAGCTGAAGTATCTGGAACATTAAACACAAAAATTCAGGCAGCTACCAAAGAAATAAACTCAGTTAGAAATGCAGTATCTGACATTGAAGGTGTAGTAGAGGATCTGTCGAGGCAGATAGACTCAATCAATATCGAAGAACAGGTTAAGAGCACCGTGAAAGCACACGCGGAGGCATTGTCGGAACACTACAGTGAATGGATAAAGGGTAAAGATATTTTTATCGAAAAGAAGGTCAGGGAGGAGCTTAGGGAGACTGTCAAGGATGTAACTTATGAAATCTTAGCTGCTCCTGGTAAGTCGGGAGACACAGTAGTTTCTGAATTGGGACAGATTCGGAGGACACTTACACGGGATCTTCCCGAGTGGAAGCAGCAAGTAGTGGACGAAGTCAGAATGCTGAGAAACTGGGTAGAAAATCCGCACACACATACGCAAACTATAGGGAACAACTCTTTAGACGGTGACGAATGTCAGTCAACTCCTTATCGTTCACCGCCTGATTACATGCAAAACAACAGTCCTGTTGAGTCCCGAGTAGGGAAAATAAATGATCCGCCCACAATTGTGAGTTTAATGCAAGAGGAAAGTGTGATTAAGCATCGCACTTTTCCTGTTTTTCATCCGCAGAAGCGAGAAATACACCCCATCGTGTTCCTAAAGAATTTTTCCGGCATATTTCCCAGGAGCTGGACAGACAGACAGCGTATTCAGTTCGTCACTGGCTTTATTTCTGGTGATGCAGCATTATGGGGAACGGAAATGGTAGACACGTGTAAGAATTATGAAGAGTTTGAGAAAATGTTCTTGGCAAAATTTTGGAGTAATGGGGTACAGCAAAGATTAAGGAAGGAGGTGTATGGTGCGGAAATTTTCAATGAGAAGCATGGAAGTCTCCGGCGATACTTTGAGAAGTATCTAGCAAAAATTAAATTCTGGGATTCTCCGATTTCTTCCAAGGACGTAATTATGATTCTCAAAAGCAAACTCCCTGTGTCTATTAGAGAGAAATTAGTAAATGTGTCCGAAGAAGACACGGATGTATTCCTTTCTGTGCTGGATTCCTTAGATTTAATTAGCGAGGATGTGCGCTCCAAGGTTGGCAGCGGCAAATTCTTCCCTGGCAGCCAGCAGAATGCATCGCACGCGGACAACAATGCGCCCAAGGAGAGAGCGAGCTACTGCGACCGCTGTTACCAACCTGCCAGCGGTTATCAAAACGCAAACGGCAATAACTTTAAACAGAAGCAGAAAACCAATTACAGTATTCAGCAGAGATACCACCCAATTTACAACCACCAGGTACAACATCAGTACGGAAACCCACCCTTTAATTCTGCGCCTGAGCAGTATGGAAATTCTCCACAAACGATTGGTAATTTTTCAAATGGGCCAGTGTACAATCAAAGTTATAGGTCGAAAAATAGCAAGTGGCATGGGCAAGGCGGGGGCCACCCAGCACATCAGAACAACTTTTCACAGGATAGAGGACCGCGGAACAATTTTCAAATGGCACCAAATGCGAACTTTCCTTCACAAGGAAATGGTTTTGCCGGCAACCAAAAGATCGGGCGACATCAGCCTTCTCAAGTATTCTATTCACAAGTGAATGCACCCAGTGGATTTGACCCCTTTACACCGGCATTTGTACCACATAACCAGCACCAATATGAAACGGAACAAACACTTAAGGCCATGAATGACAAACAGGTTAAACATCCTGCGGAAAATTAGAGGCAGCGCCTTTCAGCCTCCTAGAGGTCGCTGCCGGTTCCAGTGGGGGTACTAACGAATACTCTGATTCTGAGTATGTTAATGCGATACGGTACGACCATGAGACCGACTTACGAGATGACCTTGCACCTGACCTAGAAGCTCAAGACATTAACAACATTTATGATGAACAGGTCCAGGCTTCGATTAAGATTTCTATTGCCAACATTCCTGTCACAGCCATTGTTGATACAGGAGCAAACATCAATGTGATGTCATCATGTCTCTTCAGACAGGTGTCTTCTGTTTCAAAAGTTTTATCATTGCCGATTCAGGGTTGCTCCATATCGGGAGCGACTGGTCCATTGAAACAAAGAGTTAGTTTACAGACACAGCCTCAACTGCAGATAGAATCTGTTTCGGTTTCCTGCCTCTTGCGTTCTGGAAATTTCCTTGTGTGAACTGTTAATGATAAGTATTGTGTTGAACAGCGCACTGACTACATGGTAACGGCTACTACATGTCATCTTTAAGTATTAAATGCTATGTATGGAAAAATTGTTTATAGTGATGGACATGAACTGATATTTCTTCAACAAGCTGAAGCAGGAAATAGGGGTTGCACCAAGAACTTCAATTTAATTTTAAGTTAGTATTAAGAAAAAAAAGTGCTTGCGAGGCGATTGCCCGGAGCTACATATATGTGTAAAGGTGAGAAATGGAGAAGGATGCGTAAATAAGCACTTCTCTCAAGGTACAAGAAGATAGATTTATTTTTAGTAATGTAAGTACTTGAAGTTCTGTTGTAAAAGCCCAAATTACCTGCTTTTAAAAAAAAAAAAAAAAAAAAAAAAAGTACATGTTCAAACACTCCAGACAGTGGACAGGAGTAGAAGAAATAGCTTAAAGTTCAGTTAAAGCGTGCTGTTAAATGGAAAAACAAGTGGTAACCCACATGTGTTCACGCAAGGAGACAATAAGCTGTAGTAAACTAAGTGAGGTGAAACACAGTACAAATAGAGGCAAACCATGAAGCATCAATAATGTAGCGTAAGTACTCCACGAGGCCAGTAATTGCTATGAAAGTAAACTATTTCCCTGTGATCTGAGCCCAATGCAAAGAGTGTATGAGGAATGTTAGCTGACGAATTGATTTCAGTAGAATCGAGGTACTAAATAACCACACAGCAAGCCCCCTGTATCATAAATAAGTCCAAGTAAAGATCTTCAGAAGATCTGTAGTGTAATCTAGCGACCATTCAATACCCTAATTGAAGGCTAATCTAAAGAACAAGCAATGCAGTGATATTTAAACTTAATATTGACTATAACCTGAGTAAGACGTAGAAGTAGCAAAGCATGCTGTAAGGAAGGAGGTTGAAGTTTATATATGTGCCTATATTTATTAAGATAATTTTATTTACATGCAGATTTTATTGCAAAAATGTCTCCTAAGACACTCCTCTTATGAAATCCATTTTCCTTGTGCCCGTTCCTTTTGATCCTGGTTCATTAACCCAGACCAAGGGTCGACTTGTAAAAGGCACGTGTGCTTCGAAGCAAAGCAGTGCTTATGAGAAATGAGACACGTAGCGTGATGAACTTCGCTAGCTTTGGTAATGTTTGTTATGGACCGGTTGCGTAAACCCAGTGAACTGTCGGTAATTCCATTCATGAAAAAAAATAGTAGACACGCGTTACCCTATTTTTTTTTAACAGAGAACGATTGCTGAGTACATGAAGCGAAGAGGGAGAACTATTGTTAGGGAGAACTATTGTTATCCAGTCTGCCCTCAAATATAAAAAAAATTTGGCAAGCACAAAGGAAAGCACAAAAAGAAAAAAAAAGATTCAGCGTTAAATGTGTACTCGTTAAGTAGTAGATATGCTGCGTGGCAGTAGAAAATGATCTTGGGTGCACTAAAGAATAAATGCAACGAGTGTTGCGAAACCTGTAGTTTTCATAATGAGGAGATGAGCACTTAAAAGAAAGTTTGAAAGAATATTTTTAGGTTCACTAGTGAAAGCAAATCTTGAGATATAAAGAGTCCATTCATAAAGCAGTTGTTCACTGGACTTAACAAAAGGAGTGACCATTAATTGTAAATATTAGCTCGTAAGTGATATTTTGTAAATAGTAGAATATAAGTCTTTCTATACCAGTGGAGGAAACGTGCAAAATTGGTTGTTTTGTAAATGAACTCTATCGGCGAAGGAACTAAGCACGAATGCTGTGTGAAGATGCACACTAAAGTGCGACGTGCATAATAAAAGTAACTGTTCACTGTATATTAGTGGTAGTGTTGTACTGCAAGTGTAAAAAGAAGTCAAGGCTACGGTGCAACGCAAAGTTCAGTGTTGTTCTAAGTGCAGCGACAGCTAAAACATTCGTCGTCACTTACCTGTGAGCCTCATGGGAGGCAGTTGACAGAAGTATGGAGGCAACTTCAGTGTCCGGCTCCTCCGATGGGAAACGCGCGCGAGGTGTTTGTATCGATGCACTCGTGTGATACGAAGTTCACAAAAAAAAAAAAAAAAAAAAAAAAAGGGAGCAATCGACGACCAGCAGCTCTGTTACAGCCTGAGCGCGAACGGATACGAAGTATTGGAGCTCACGCAACACTGTGCAGCCGCTGTGAGTGGCTGACGTGTGGGTGACGAAACAATCCAAACTTTAAACTGCTAACCACCATGACTTCAATCGTACATACTGGAGGAAAGACATTTGTACACTTGTGTGACTACATTTTCATATGTAAATTAAGCAATTTTCTTGAGTTGAAGTTAAGATGAGTGAGAAGTAGATTGTTAGATTACTCAGGCCTTAAAGCCATTAATACCGGCACTCCTGAACACTGCTAAAATGAATTATAATCCTGTCTCTTGATGGACAAAGAAAATGAATGTGCACTATAGGAAGACCCTAAACTCCAGACCAGTCCCGATCCTTAACAAATGTATCCAATAGGTTATAAGTTATACTAATAATTTTCCACTTCTTCTGTTTCATATTGTAAATAAAAACCCGGGAAGCCGCATGAATTCCTGGCACCACAATGGAAAGGACAGATGTACTGCATAATGAACGCCGTAGACAGCTAACACAGAAAGTGAAAGCATCACGAAGTGTAGTGCTACGTTATTAAACTGTAATTGAACCACAAGGAGTCAACAGATGCTCGAACATTGTCCACTCTAGTTTAGTGAAAATAAGCACTCACTGTACTCATGTATTAGTTGTTAAGCTCAAGAGAAAGTAATTTCTGAATTCTATCCCCTGAAGAGCGAAATGAACGTTCACTTATTGTTATAAGCAAATATGGACCAAACTTAAAAATGCACATAAATGTTAGTCTTGGTATTATGGAATGAAGTGACTGATGAACAAAGAATGAAAAACTTTATTTTGAAAAATGATAAATATCTGATATATGTTTATAAATGTAATTTCAATTTAAGTACATAGTACGCCAGTAACATTATGTAAATGTCACACCAAAAATCACGAATATCTCATGAGGACATGAGGATCGAGGTAATCCTTCGGCATTCCCTCTCTCCTCATGGGAGGCAATGTGATATTCGCTATTTTTGGCTTAATTAAAGCAGCAAATTCAGCCAGAAGGCAAATACTTGTTTATAAAGAATGATTAATATATAATAAGGCGTCGCATAGCGACGGTGGAATTTTCTAGTGATGTAATTTGTCGTCTTTGGGCGGCAATAAAAACAGAAAAATACGGATAGATATACGATCCTTCACTATTTTGTTCGCTGGAGAACAAATGAAGCCTTGAGCGCTAAAAAGACTTTTACTGTTTTTCTCGAGTAAGACGGACGCATATTTGTGGCGGTCTGATCTAATTATTTTTACTAAATAAATAAAAACGTGTTCCGTCTAAGTTTTGAGTGAAGTGTAGGAAGAAGAACTGTTGTAACTTACCGTGACGAAGCACGAGCGACTCAAGAGGACAATGGCTATATAAAAGAGCGCTCAATGGACATGATATGGACATAAAAATCTACCGTCATTGTAGTATTAAGCTTAAGGTACGATATATGTTTAGTTATAATAAATATTTGTTCTGGGAATACTGAATCATTTAGCAGTGCTCATTTCTATTATCTCCTCAGTATTATTTTCATTTTAATTATGCATTTTGCTAATATTACAGACTCCAAGATCAGCAGTCCAATGTGCGTGTTACATTGATAAAAAGAAAACTGTTTTATCGTCTTCTTGCATCAGCTTTAATATTGAATTTCTCTTTTGTGTGATGTTACAGTTGTTTTTGCGCCCTTAAGAACTTTCTGGTCCCTTAGGAAATTTTTTTGTCATAACAATAACTTCACAACCGGGTATGATCGTATCTACGATCATGAAGTAATTAGAAAGACGATAACGCAACTTCTTAATCAATAGCACGCTAGTTGTGACTGCCTCAAGCCACGCGAAACCGCAAGTAAAAACTATTCACATCTCATAATGCAATATTTTATGACAATGGTCAATCCATGATTCTTACGCCAATTGTGATTGATAAAACAGTTAGTTAAATCTCAATTTCCAACTTTCCATTGAATAGCAACATCACTTCTATTTTGTAACATCACAACATGCATACATGTAAATGTATTCTTAACGATAATAAACGATAAGTTAACTGCTTATATCAGTGTCATTATTTATAAAAGGCACTAATCCTTTCACCATGAAAGTTATTGTAGGGAAGAAAGTAACAAGAACAATTTTTTATTTACGCACTCACTAAGAACAGTTTTTTGTTTATACGTATCATTCAGTTTTTGCAGTATTGTCCAAATATTTTTTTTCTGTATGCCTTGAGTATATATACAAAAACAGCATTCAGTTTTACAGTGTTATCAAAATAATTTTTTTCTATATTCCTTGAATTTCGTCTGAATTGTATTCATAAATAAAGGTGCGACTACATACATAGGCATTCCTTCAGTATCCAGAGATACGTATGGATGGTCATAGGTATTTATAGAAGTACACTATTCTAATTCATTTATATTCACACAATGACATGCTAACAGTCTACAACGTCACAATGTGCAGCTCTAATACAAGGACATCTGTGGTTCAGTCTGGCTGTCGCAGTCAGTAAAGCATTGTACAGATTGTTTAAATTCACCACTCTTGAATGTTCAATGTTCAAATGTGTGTGAAATCTTACGAGACTTAACTGCTAAGGTCATTAGTCCCTAAGCTTACACACTACTTAATCTAAATTATCCTAAGGACAAACACACACACCCATGCCCGAGGGAGGACTCGAACCTACGCCGGGATCAGCCGCACAGTCCATGACTGCATCGCCACAGACCGCTCGGCTAATTCCGCGCGGCAATGTTCAATGTATACGACTGCATCTTCAGATTTTAAGTCAAGCACTGCCCCTCCATACATTGATGACTGACACCTCATCCTTCAACTTGAGGTGGGTTGTACTCAGTTATCATCTTTCTGTCTATGAACTTTATCATACTACAGAGATAGCCTCAGTCACACCATGAATGCTGCACTCTACTACCAAGACGATGAACATTCTCTGTCTCAATCACATCGTCAGATTTACTGTGAAGTGCCAGGCCTATATTCGTATGTTTAGATCCACTTGCAGTCAAACAGTATGTATTGGTGAATACCAATATACTGCTAACATTTAGCTGACACTCGAGTTATGGTAGATGCTGTGGTTATGCTACAACATGGTCGAGTGACACCAGGTAGAAAGGTTGGGAAGTAATCCTGTAGACAGCGACTGCTGCTGCTGTGGCTCAGGCAGGAACTTCTAAGTGTTCTCATCTGTGACTATAATAACAAAGCCCTAGATATAACAAAACAAACAAAATAACAATAATAAGAGGTGGAAGGATGAAGTACATAATAATAGTCTTCTTCTTTCCAGTTGATCTCTGCTGCTGCTAGCAGCGTTTCATATTGGATGAAAGAACAAATGTTAAATGAAAGCACACACACACAATCAAACTGGAAAATTGCTCCAAGGGTATGTGTGTGTGTGGGGGGGGGGGTCTGAGTTTCCGTGCCGTGGATGCCCCAGGGCCTCCCTGCATTTTGTAAAATGCGTAACCTCATTGGCCACATGGTGAGGGGGAAGTAGGAGGAGGGGGAGATGGTGGGGAGGAAATTTTGGGAATGCTGATGCTGACGTCATAGCCACAGCATTGGATGCTGGCATCAGCGATTCTGGGAAAGCTGATACTGACGTCATCAGTTTGAGGAATGCTGATGCTGGTGTCAGTGAAATTGCTGCCAGAACTTACACTGTTCCCCCACTAAAGAAGGCAGGTTCGAATTTTTTGCCCTGCCGAATTTGAAAGGGACTACATATGGTAACCCACCATAGTACGATCAGAATCTAGAAAGAGTGTGTGTGTGTGTGTGTGTGTGTGTGTGTGTGTGTGTGTGTGTGTGTGTCTGTGTGTGTGTTGGGTCTTACGGGCGCTCAATGTCGAGGTCATCAGGGGCATCGCACACATTAAAAGAAACGAATGTGGAAAAATTTAGTAAAATGGAAGCATACAGGCAAAGAAAGTGGGAAAAGATGAAAAATGATGTATAAGAAAATAAAACGTAAGGAAAACGAGAAAGGAGCCTCAAGGATGCCAGAAAGAAAATACGAGAGAAATGGTCACGTGCCATCAAGAAGTGTTTATTTCCACACCTCTACACGTTTTCACCCATATAATTACAAGGTGTAAAACTTTGCTTCCGCCGTTTGCTGATTGGTTGGCGACAACGGTAAGTTCAAATGGTTCAAATGGCTCTGAGCACTATGGGACTCAACTGCTGAGGTCATTAGTCCCCTAGAACTTAGAACTAGTTAAACCTAACTAACCTAAGGACATCACAAACATCCATGCCCGAGGCAGGATTCGAACCTGCGACCGTAGCGGTGTTGCGGTTCCAGACTGCAGCGCCTTTAACCGCACGGCCACTTCGGCCGGCCGACAACGGTAAGTAGCGGACGAAAGAAACAGATCGCAGACGTCAGGCAGTTAGCTTGGACCTCGGTCAACATAACCTCATTCAAACATTAGTCGATTTGTGTCTGCATCATAAATTTGTTCTTGATTGAAAATGTCGGTTTACGAGCCTAATTCTCGTCATTTGCGGGAGGTGTTACTGTTTTGTTTCAATATGAAGAAAACAGCGGCTGAGTCTCATTGAATGCTCTCAAGTACGTATGCTAAGGACGCTATTAGTGAAAGAACATGTCGTGAGTGGTTTCAACGCTTCAAAAACGGTGATTTTAATGTCGTAGACCGGCATAGTGGTGGAGGAGATAATGTTTTCGAAGATGCAGAATTGGAGACATTGCTGAATGAAGACTCGCGCCAAATTCAAGAAGAATTGGCACGGTTAGTGCGAGTGACACAGAAAACCATTTCAAAACTTCTCAAGGCTATGCGCATGATTCAGAAAGAAGGAACTTAGATCCCGTGTGAGCTGAAACCAAGAGACGCTGAACGGCGTTTGTGTGCTTGTGAACAGTTTCTTCAGAGGCCAAAATGGAAGGGATTTCTGCATCGCATAGTGACCGGTGACGAAAAATGGGATCATTACGATAAACCTAAGCGAAAAAAATCGTGGGGATATCCCGGCCATGCTTCCACGTCGACGGCCAGACCGAATATTCACGGCTCCAAGATCATGCTCTGCATTTGGTGGGACCAGCTCGGCGTCGTGTACTATGAGGTGTTAAAACCAAGTGAAACAATCACAGGTGCTCGTTATCGAACGCAGTTAATGCGTATGAGCAGAGCATTAAAAGACAAACGGCCGCAATACAGCTAGAGACACGATAAAGTGATTTTGCAGCATAACGCTCGACCACACGTTGCAAAAGAGGTCAAAACGTACTTGGAAACGTTAAAATGGAAAGTCCTACCCCACCCGCCGTATTCTCCAGACATTCCTTCCTCTGACTATCACCTGTTTAGATCAATGGCACATGGCCTGGCTGACCAACACTTGCGATCTCACGAAGAAGTCACAAATTGGACCGATTCGTGGATCGCTTCAAAGATGAACAATTTTTTCGACGCGGGATTCGTACACTGCCCGAAAGATGGAAGAAAGTATTGGCCAGCGATGGAAAGTACTTTGAATGATACATGTGTAACTAATTTGTTTCATTAAAGCCTCAAATGTTGGGGAAAAAACGGTGGAAGCAAAGCTGTACACCTTGTACAAATAAATTTTGTGTGTGAAAAAAATAATTCATGATTATCTGAACAATCAACGTCCAAAGTTCATTTCTGACACAAGAAAATTGTAAGTAAAAATCAACAAAATATAAGAAAACTATATAATATGCCTTAGAAAGGCGTTTGCCGGGCTAAGTTATGAAGGATATGAAAGACCTGCTATGGTTTAACAACCACGTTAAAAAGTCACTCTGAAGGCCATAGACACAGATGTAGACAAAGCTTGTTGACAAACAATAACTGAATGAAATTAAAATGCAGATAAGGAGAGTCATGCGTATAGCGTTCAACGAACTCCATCTACTGGTCTGAGAAAAATCTTCGCAAGTCTTGTTCTTACTTTAAGTTAGGAAATGGGTCAAAGTATATATCCAGCTACTTGGTGACCATACTGACACCGAAAAGAACAAGGACGTAGAGTGGGTAGGTATACTAAATCTCATTTTCCGAAATCGTTTGACCGAAGAAGCTAGTCCTACGGTTCCAGCTTGCAGTCGACGCACAAACACCAAAATGACAGAGTTCAAGTGATCACCGGGTAGAAAATCAATTGAAATCTCTCAAAGAAGTAATCCGAATGGATATGCTAGAAAACATATACGATTCCACAAAGAGCATGCTAAAGATGCAGCTCCGCTTCTAACAGCATCCTGTCGTAGGTCGCTTGAGGAATCAATTCTTCCAAGTGTTTGGAAAATGCCAGAGTGATTCTTGTTTCCAAGGACGGCCAGTGACTGGTTGTACAGAACTATAGGACTAACTGCTGACGTCAGCCTGTTGTAGTATTTCGGGATATATTTGTGTCCGTCTCCGTAGTTGTGGTCAGTGCGGCTGAATGCCACGCGAGGCATCCAGGTTCGGTTCCTGGCACTGCCAGGAAATTTTCCTTGGTGGTCGGGTTGATACAGGATGCACTCAGCCTTGTGAGGTCAACAGAGAAGCAATTCCAAGCTCAAGAAACCAGACAACTACCGGAAGAGCGGTGGGCCGACCGCATGCTTCTCTGTACCACCTCCGATGATGCCATTGGCCGAGGATGACACGGCGGTCGGTAGGGCTCGATTGGACCTTCTGGGACCAGAAAATTCTTGTGCAAAGGCACATAAAGCGTAGATAGTAAATCTATTAACAGATTAAGAAGTACTTAACAATAACCGAAATAAGCGATGGCCTAGTATTTCTGTAAGCTAAGAGCTTCGTATTTCTGTATGCTGACATATTTACTTTCACTATAGCAACACATCAAAAATGAACGGTTTTAACTCTGCTCTAAAAGCCTTTTCCTTCTCTAACTTCTTTATGAATGTTGGCAATATATTATAAAGGCCTACACTAAAGTGGCTCGTATGTCTTTGTGTAGGAGTTGCTTTTGCTCGTTCTGCATGGAGAGACTCACAGTATAATTTACTGATAAAATTCCGTGCGACAGTATATGTTTCTAGAAATTCAAGCAATATATTACTTCCCCTACGTATATCTTGCGAAAACGCCATGAAGGTAAAATTAGAGAAATTACACCAGGTGGTTATAATTAAACTAACGGTGTTTCGAGTGCAGCAGTACTGGCTGTACACACCATAGGACGCTGAAACATCGCAGGTAAGTTCATTAATCGCTGTGCTCGTGGAGTATGCAGAAAAAATAATAGTTCCACCCACTTTCTGCCACCAGCTAAAACTATAGCGCTGTAAGCAGTAAAAATGTGAAATGTTTCCTGTTTTGACGTCGATGTGCTATTCGTCGCTTGCCGACACTAGTTGATTACTTTTGTGAAGCGGCTGTTAGTGTAAAGGGTTAAGAATGTTGAAATTTTCCTTACGAAACAAAATGGCTATTGAGAAGAAAGACTGTCCTGGTAAAGTTATTTTATCAGAACGTCAGCAATAGCAGCGCAGCACTGCGGGAATATTTCCGAAAGAAAAAGCTGCAAAAAGGCCCTTTGCCAGTAAATGGGATGAATAATATGATCAACAAATTTGAAGAAACAGGTGAATTAGGCAGTGCAGCAGGGAGACGGGGGAGGTCCATTTTCATAGTAGTTGTTGATGAAATTTCTGTAGTTATAGTCCACCTTGCAGCACATGTCTCATGTTCTACAGCCAGTGCTCGAGCTGTGTTGCGGGAATTATCTCTTCCCTGGTTAATAGTTCAAAAGATTTTGCGGTGCATTCTACACTGGTATCCCTACAAGATTCAGAATGTGCACCAAATGAAGCCTCAAGGTAGGCTACAGATTAGGTGCACAGCCTGTAGTGTGATTTCATAAGCTCCTTCATTCCTGGCTTTTTTTTTTTAAAAAAAAAAAAAAAAAAAAAGACAGCACCTCGTGGGCCTGTAGAGTGACACCACCTTGTGCAGCACGTGGTTCCAGATTTGCAAGAATGCAACTGCGTCCACACCACTATTTCCATACGGTGGGGCGACACCACACCACACGTCTCTTGCCAGGTGAAAGATCTGCTTAGAGAAACCTCCACTGACCGCATCGTCGCTAGGCAATTTCAAGATGTTTGGTCTTCTGACCCAAATCCATGTGACTTCTAGTTGCGTGGATATCTGAAAGATCGTGTCTATGAGGGATGTATCCGGACTCTTCCTGAGCTGAAGGATAGCATATGATGACGTATTACTCTGATTACACTAGATATGCTGCGAGCAATTGTCGACCATGCAGTGTTATGGATGCAGCAAGTTGCTGAGTTGGGACACAATAGTGAACACATGTTGCAACTTCTCATAGTACCCTATTGAACGTGCCAAAACCACAATTATTAAGTGTTTGATCGCTCTTCCTTTTTCCTTTAGCCACCCTACGTTCTGACTGTCTACGGCGCCATATTTTCACCTGGTGGCAGAAAGTGGAACTATTTTTCTCTCTCTCTCTCTCTCTCTCTTGCTGTGAAATGAAATGGTGCTCCCAACTATCACTCCTGGTTGTCGGGACGTATGACTAGTGACAGTTACGTTGGTATCGCCGCTGTCAAGGGCCTCTCCAGACATGTCTTCGCTGGTCACTGAGGCTCAGTTCGAAGCGGGATTCGCTTAAGACAGTTCGTACCCAGTCAATGAGATTCCAGGCTGGATACCTGTCTTCAGACAACCCAGATAGCACTGTGGTATCAACCTGACCATAACCCGCCCTATGGCCCGACAACCAGTTCAGGGCCTGATGCAACATTTCATTTCATAGCTGGACCCCTTTGGTTATCACCTGCGGTACCCTTACAGCATAGGGATATATTGACGCCGGCCGTTGTGGCCGAGCGGTTCTAGGCGCTTCAGTCTGGAACCACGAGACTACTACGGTCGCAGGTTCGAATCCTGCCTCGGGCATGGATTTGTGTGATGTCCTTAGGTTGTTGTTGTTGTTGTTGCTGTCTTCAGTCCTGAGACTGGTTTGATGCAGCTCTCCATGCTACTCTATCCTGTGCAAGCTTCTTCATCTCCCAGTACTTACTGCAACCTACATCCTTCTGAATCTGCTTAGTGTATTCATCTCTTGGTCTCCCTCTACAATTTTTACCCTCCATGCTGTCCTCCAATGCTAAATTTGTGATCCCTTGATGCCTCAGGACATGTCCTACCAACCGATCCCTTCTTCTTGTCAAGTTATGCCACAAATTTCTCTTCTCCCCAATTCTATTCAATACCTCCTCATTAGCTATATGATCTACCCATCTAATCTTCAGCATTCTTCTGTAGCACCACATTTCGAAAGCTTCTATTCTCTTCTTGTCCAAACTATTAATCGTCCATGTTTCACTTCCATACATGGCTACACTCCATGCAAATACTTTCAGAAACGACTTCCTGACACTTAAATCTATACTCAACGTTAACAAATTTCTCTTCTTCAGAAACGCTTTCCTTGCCATTGCCAGTCTACATTTTATATCCTCTCTACTTCGACCATCATCAGTTATTTTGCTCCCCAAATAGCAAAACTCCTTTACTACTTTAAGTGTCTCATTTCCTAATCGTTTTGCTTTTGTTGATGTTCATCTTATATCCTCCTTTCAAGACACTGTCCATTCTGTTCAACTGCTCTTCCAAGTCCTTTGCTGTCTCTGACAGAATTACAATGTCATCGACGAACCTCAAAGTATGTATTTCTTCTCCATGGATTTTAATACCTACTCCAAATTTTTCTTTTGTATCCTTTACTGCTTGCACAATATACAGATTGAATAACATTGGGGAGAGGCTACACCCCTGTTCTCTCCCTTCCCAACCACTGCTTCCCTTTCGTGCCCCTCGACTCTTTTAGCTGCCATCTGGTTTCTGTACAAATTGTAAATAGCCTTTCGCTCCCTGTATTTTATCCCAGCCACCTTTAGAATTTGAAAGAGAGTATTCCAGTCAACATTGTCAAAAGCTTTCTCTAAGCCTACAAATGCTAGAAATGCAGGTTTGCATTTCCTTAATCTATTTTCTAAGATAAGCCGTAGGGTCAGTATTGCCTCACGTGTTCCAACATTTCTGCGGAATCCAAACTGATCCTAGCCGAGGTCGGCTTCTACCAGTTTTTCCATTCGTCTGTAAAGAATTCGCGTTAGTGTTTTGCAGCTGTGACTTATTAAACTGATAGTTCGGTAAATTTCACATCTGTCAACACCTGCTTTCTTTGGGATTGGAATTATTATATTCTTCTTGAAGTCTGAGGGTATTTCACCTGTCTCATACATCTTGCTCACCAGATGGTAGAGTTTTGTCAGGACTGGCTCTCCCAAGGCTGTCAGTGGTTCCAATGGAATGTTGTCTACTCCCGGGGCCTTGTTTAAACTCAGGTCTTTCAGTGCTCTGTCAAACTCTTCACGCAGTATCATATCTCCAATTTCATGTTCATCTACATCCTCTTCCATTTCCATAATATTGTCCTAAAGTACATCGCCCTTGTATAGATCCTCTGTATACTCCTTCCACCTTTCTGCTTTCCCTTCTTTGCTTAGAACTGGGTTTCCATCTGAGCTCTTGATATTCATACAAGTGGCTCTCTTTTCTCCAAAGGTCTCTTTAATTTTCCTGCAGGCAGTATCTGTCTTACCCCTAGTGAGATAAGCCACTACATCCTTACATCTGTCCTCTAGCGCCGGCCGCGGTGGCCGTACGGTTCTAGGCGCTGCAGTCCGGAACCGCAGGACTGCTACGGTCGCAGGTTCGAATCCTGCCTCGGGCATGGATGTGTGTGATGTCCTTAGGTTAGTTAGGTTTAAGTAGTTCTAAGCTCTAGGGGACTGATGACCTAAGATGTTAAGTCCCATAGTGCTCAGAACCATTTTTTTGTCCTCTAGCCATCCCTGCTTAGACATTTTGCACTTTCTGTCGATCTCATTTTTGAGACGTTTGTATTCCTTTTTGCCTGCTTCATTTACCGCGTTTTTATATTTTCTACTTTCATCAATTAAATTCAATATCTCTTCTGTTACCCAAGGATTTCTACTAGCCCTCGTCTTTTTACCTACTTGATCCTTTGCTGCCTTCACTACTTCACCCCTCAGAGCTACCCATTCTTCTTCTACTGTATTTCTTTCCCCCATTCCTGTCAATTGTTCCCTTATGCTCTCCCTGAAACTCTGTACAACTTCTGGTTCTTTCAGTTTATCCAGGTCCCATATCCTTAAATTCCCACCTTTTTGCAGTTTCTTCAGTTTTAATCTACAGTTCATAACCAATAGATTGTGGTCAGAGTCCACATCTGCCCCTGGAAATGTCTTACAATTTAAAACCTGGTTCCTAAAACTCTGTCTTACCATTATATAATCTATCTGATACCTTCTAGTATCTCAAGGATTCTTCCATGTCAACAACCTTCTTTTATGATTCTTGAACCAAGTGTTAGCTATGATTAAGTTATGCTCTGTGCAAAATTCTGCCAGACGGCTTGCTCTTTCATTTCTCTCCCCCAATCCATATTCACCCACTATGTTTCCTTCTCTTCCTTTTCCTACTCTCGAATTCCAGTCACCCATGACTATTAAATTTTCGTCTCCCTTCACTACCCGAATAATTTCTTTTATCTCATCATACATTTCATCAATTTCTTCATCATCTGCAGAGCTAGTTGGCATATAAACTTGTACTACTGTGGTAGGCATGGGCTTCGTGTCTATCTTGGCTACAATAATGCGTTCACTATGCTGTTGGTAGTAGCTTGCCTGCACTCCTATTTTTTTATTCATTATTAAACCTACTCCTGCATTACCCCTATTTGATTTTGTATTTATATCCCTGTATTAACCTGACCAAAAGTCTTGTTCCTTCTGCCACCGAACTTCACTAATTCCCACTATATCTAACTTCAACCTATCCATTTCCCTTTTTAAATTTTCTAATCTACCTGCCCGATTAAGGGATCTGACATTCCACGCTCCGATCCTTAGAACGGCAGTTTTCTTTCTCCTGATAACGACGTCCTCCTGAGTAGTCCCCGCCCGGAGATCCGAATGGGGGTCTATTTTACTTCCGGAATATTTTACCCAAGAGGACTAACCTTAGGTTAGTTAGGTTTAAGTAGTTATAGGTTCTAGGGGACTGATGACCTCAGATGTTAAGTCTCATAGTCCTCAGGGCCATTTGATATATTGACGCTATTCTGGTCATTGTTTTGTTGCCTTTCATCGCAAGCCATACTGGGCTTCCATTTCAGGAAGACAATATGCACCCGCAGACAGCGAAAGTTCCTACTGCTTGTCTTCGTGCTTGCCAAAGCGTACCTTGGCCAGAAAGGTCGGCGGATCTCTCTCCAATTGAGAATGCAGGCAGAATTACGGGCAGGGCCCTCCATCCTGCTCCGGATTTCGACGACCAACGCGCCAATTGGACAGAATTCGGCACGATATCCCTCAGGAGGACATCCAACAAGTCCATCAATCAAAACCAAGCTGAATAGCTCTTGCATTAGGATTAGAGGTCGACTAACGCATTATTGACTGTAAGGCGGGTGTTTCCGTGTTGTCCATCCGAGTTTTGTGATCGCTTCCATGGTTTTTTGACGGTCATGTGGCCGTGCATTGTCGTGCAACAGCAAAACATCCTGCTTTTGCCTATGTGGTCGAAAACGACTCAGTCGAGCTTTAAGTTTCTTCAGTGTCGTCACATATGCATCAGAATTTATGGTGGTTCCACCTGGCATGATGTCCACAAGCAAGAGTCCTTCGGAATCGAAAAACACCGCAGCCATAGCTTTTCCAGCAGAAGGTGTGGTTTTGAATTTTTTTTCTTGGGTGAATTTGCATGATGCCACTCCATTGATTGCCTCTTCGTCTCTGGTGAAAAATGATGGAACCATATTTCATCACCTGTCACAATTCTTCCAAGAAATTCATCTTCACCATTCTCGTACTGTTCCAAAAGTTCGCTGCATACCGTTTTTGTCGTTTTTGTCTGGGAACCCACCTGGCACAAACTTTTTTTAACGCCAACACTTCCAGTATTCTGCAAACACTTCCTTCCCCTATCCCAACGTAGCGTGACAATTCGTTCACTGTGATGCGTCTGTCAGCAGCCACCAGTTCGTTAACTCTCTGCACATTGTCTGGAGTGTGTGCAGTACGTGGCCTGCCGCTGCGAAGACAATCCTCAATACTGCCGTGCCCGCTTTTATTACGTAACCTGGGTGCCCACCGACTAACTGTACTGCGATCGACAGCAGAATCTCCATACACCTTTTTCAACCTCTTGTGGATGTTTCACACTGTCTCGTTTTCACGGCACAGGAATTCTATGGCAGCACGTTGCTTCTGACAAACGTCAAGTGTAGCAGCCATCTTGAAGAAATGCTGTGACGGCGCCACTCACGGGAACAGGTTGAACTATGTTTGAAAACAAGCGGGAAGGATGTATCTACACACTGTAGAACTTTCACACATGCAGAATGAAAACTGTGTTTTTACAAAAATAGTGTACATTTCTTTTGGAGTGACCCTCGTAAGTCAGCGCGAGAGGTGAATACGGCGGAGTTAAGCACAATAAAAATTGTAGACAGCCAATAGCAAGAGAATATCATCCAAGAAAGAGACATATGGTAAAATCAAAAAATTAGGTGATGGCATAATGTGAGAATGGATGCCATTCTAGCGACGACACCAGATGCAAATGGAGAAATTCACTGACATAAGCAACTCCGAGAAAGGGCAGATAGAAATGAACCGGCGCTTGGGAAAGAAAATCTCGAAAACAGCGAAGCTGGTTTGCTGTTTGCGTAGTAGTGTCGTGAGCGTCTGTAGAAAGTGGCTGAAGGACGGTGAAACCACACGTAGGCGATGAGATGTTGGCCGTCCACCCCGCGTCACGCAACGTGGATGTCGGGGCTTGCCATTCTGAAAAACAGGAGAGGCGGTGATCTGTGGCAGATGTGACGACAGAGTACAATGCTGGTGCAGGCACGAGTGTTCCAGAGCACACGTTTCGAACATGGAGCACTGGAGCAGACGACCCCTACTCGTTCCGATGTAAAACCAGCAACATATTCAGTTACGGTTGCAGGGGCTCGATATTACTGAGACTGGGTCGTTCGAAAGGAGTCGCCTGGTCGGATGGACGACGTTAGTTGTTACGCCAGGTCGATGGGCGATGGTCGTGTATGGATAAGCTGTCATCCAGGCAAATGGCTGCTCGAAACACACATCGCGCTACGGACCCAGCAGGACATTCACTTGGCTTTCCATGGGACCTGCGGTAATAATCGAAGGCATCCTGACAGCTGTGGGCTCTATGCACATTATTGCTGACCAACAGCATCTCTTTAGGCCTGATGTCTTCTCCGATGGCTTTGGGTATTTCCCAGCAGGAAATCTCTCCTTGTTTGGAATTCTATAAGAAAGTAGCAACGCCAGAAGACAGTATCGACTTGCAAAATGACATGCAGAGGATTGATGAATGGTGTAGGGATTGGCAGTTGTCCCCTCAACGTTAAAAAAAAAAAAAAAAAAGAAAAAAAAAAAAAGACATTGCGCATACATAGGAAAAAAGTCCACTACCGTACAACTACGCTATTGATAAATTGCTGGAAACAAACATCTAGGATAGCCATCCAGAGCGACCGTAAGTGAAATGACTGCATAAAACAGAAAGCAGCAAAAGCTGACACCAGACTGAGATTCATAGGAAGAATTTTAAGAAAATGTAACTTATCCACGAAAGAAGTGGGTTACAAGGCTCTTGTTCGATCGATTGTTGAGTATGGTTCATCAATCTGGGACCTTTACCAGATAGGACAGATACAGGAGACATAAAAGATCCAGCGAAGAGCGGCGCGTTCCTTCACGGTATCGTTCTGTCGGGGCGAGAGCGTTACAGAGATGCTCAACAAGTTCCAGTGGCAAAAGTCAAAAGAGAGGCGTTACTCATCACGGGGAGGGTTACCATTGAAATTTCGAGAGAGAACTTTCCGGGAAGAGTCCGACAACATATTACTTCCTCCCACATACATTTGGCGAAATAACCCCGATGAAAAAATTCGAGAAATCAGAGCCAATATAGAGGCTTCCCGACAGTCATTCTTCCCGCGCGCCATTCGCGAGTGGAGCAGCGAAAGGGGTATCCGTTAGTGATCTATAGATCACTTCAGAGAAAGTTTAGGAAATGCAAACTGGGAAGGTGTATATAATGAACCAAATGCTAATGATAAATGCAGCATATTTCTTGATAAATTTATATCCCTTTTTGAACATTGTTTTCCAAAGAAAATTACTAAATGTAACACCACAAACTTTTCAAAGAAACCTTAGATTACTACAGGTATTAAAGTATCTTCAGAAAGTAAACGAAAACTGTATGAGACAGCAAGACCTAGTAAACATCCAGAAGTAGCTTTACACTATAGAAATTATTGTAACATACTGAGAAAAGTTATAAGGAAATCAAGAAATATGTATGTTAGATAAGAAATTAACAACTCCAGCAATAAAATCAAATTAATATGGAATGTTGTTAGAAGGGAGACAGGAAAAGTAACCACTGAGGTAGGTAGTATTACTGTTGAAGAGAATGAGACCATCTTAACCAAAACTACACAGGTAGCCAATGTATTTAACAATCACTTCTTAAGTGTAGGAGAAAAAATTGGTGAGAATAGTTCAAAAGAAAAAGCCAGGCAGTATATGGAGGAGTCAGTTTTGAAAAATTTTAGTCAGATTAAGTTTCATCTAACAACCTCTTGTGAAACAAGAAAAATTACTAAATCTTTGAAAAATAAATGTTCTGTTGGAGTAGATGACATCTCTAACAAGTTATTAAAACAATGTGGAGCAATTACAGCTGGTGTTTTGAGTCGCATATGTAATGCATCACTGACTCATGGTATTTTTCCAGACAGGTTAAAATATGCCACTGTCAGGCCTCTCTACAAAAAGGGGGAAACCACAGATGTCAATAATTACCGGCCAGTATCCCTGCTTACAGCATTTTCAAAAATCTTTGAGAAAGCAATCTACTCAAGAGTGGTTAGCCATCTTAACAGTAATGGGATACTTAATAAATCACAGTTCGGATTTTAGAAATGCTGTTCCACTGACACAGCAATATACAATTTCACTGTCCACATAATAGAGTCTTTAAATAGTAAAATGTCACCAATAGGAATATTCTGTGACTTATCCAAAACATTTGATTGTGTGAACCATGACATTATGTTAGAGAAATTACAATTCTATGGTATAAATGGAACAGCATATGAGTGGTTTAAGTCATATCTACAAAACAGGAAGCAAAAACTCTTTTTATGCGCTTCAAGTGATTCAAAGGAGTTTGCCACTTCATCTAACTGGGGTGAAATTACATTAGGTGTTCCACAACGTTCGATCATGGGTCCCCTCCTGTTCTTGATATATGTGAATGACCTCCTTTCTTATGTGAAACAAAATGGTGAACTGACACTGTTTGCTGATGAAACAAGCATAATTATTAATCCAGTAAAAGAAAGTCCGATAGAAAATGATACAAATAAGGTCTTTGGAAAAGTTATTAATTGGTTTTCTGCGAATAGGCTTGATCTGAACTTTTAAAAAACGCAGTACATCCAATTTTCTGCTGCAAAAAGTACAATTCCTTCATTAAACATAACACATCAAATGAAGTCAGTAGCCAGGGTAGAGCATACTAAGTTTTTGGGTGTACATATACATGAGAATCTTAATTGGAAAATTCATATTTTGGATCTCCTAAAGCGACTAGGTTAAGCAACTTTTGCAATCAGAATAATTGCCAATTTTGAGGATGTAGAAATTAGTAAGCTAACATACTTTGCGTACTTCCACTCTCTGATGTCATACGGAATAATATTCTGCGGCAACTCAACACTTAGCCAAATGGTATTCACTGCTCAAAAGAAAGTAGTTAGAATAATGTGTGGGGTTCATAGTCGCACATCTTGTAGGCATCTGTTTAAAAGGTTAGAAATTCTTACAAATGCTTCACAGTACATTTACGCAGTAACGAAATTTTTCTCGACAACATGTACGAGTTTAAAATCAACAGCGACATTCATTATTACAGTATCAGAAGAAAGAAAGACCTAGCTATCCTTTACTTAACCTATCTTTGGCACAGAAAAGGGTAAAAATATGCTGCTACAAAACGTTTTGATAAATTATAAGATGAAATAAAATGTCTGACAGACAGTAGTAATAGTTTCAAAAAAAAATTGAAATCATACCTCCATGACAACTCCTTCTATACGATAGATGAATTCTTGAACACGAGTAAATAAATGTGGAGATATAATATATGCATTTTGTGCCACTAAAGGGAATGGGATAGATAATAGAAATATTTAGGTATGTAATGTAAACAAAAAAAGAAAGAAAGAGAAACCTTGTTTCCTGTGCGCATTTCTTGTGCATTTGACACGTTCCACATCATAACGGTTTTCCGTGCTATTGATCAATGGAACACGTAACTAACTAATACCAGAAGTACACTCCGCCACACACCGTCAGGTGGCTTGCAGAGTGTTGAAGTGGATGTAGAAGTAGATGTAAATGTATTCACCTTCCACCTATATTGCAAGAAATGCAAATATTGTCTTCGTAAAAACAGACAGTTAAGCATTTTGTTCTCTCCGTCATAGGTTTAAGTAGAGGGTGAAACCCTACGAAGGAAGAGGGCACATTGGCAACAGACTCAGTACGCAATATAACTTGCATTATTTTGCGCCTCAGTTATTCCCAATCGTGATTTTCGTAGGAAAATAAAATCATTTGGAAGAAACTGGCGACTGAGAGTATTGGCTTATCGCCAGACAGTTGTAAAAGCATTCCGAGGCTGCAAATGGCCCAACTAAAGACGTGAGGTATGTCCATTGCCTCCAGCAATTGCTGTCGCGCGCACAGCTGTTGCAATCCCAGTGAACTACGGCGTTTCTGTGGAGCCAAATAACCCACACAGCATTACACTCCCGTAAAAACGTTAGCACTCACTAGCTGCAGCTTTATCCTCACCATATATTGTTATATTGCGGTGCTCGTGGTAAGTGCTGGCTAAGCACCGCAGCCAAGTGAGGGGAAAGCATCATTTTGTGTGTACGTTATGGTTATCTCTAGAACAGCTACCAGATTTCTATGAATGTTTAACATAGAGGCAACAAACAAGAAACTTTTCTGCGTCAGGTGTTCTTTTCTTAACTGCAATAGTGCTTATCATGAGAAGGAAAGTGGTAACTAGTACTTTAACGAGAAGTGTTACGGAAGGTGTATTATTTGAAAAGTAATTTTCATAATAAGAAACTTACTAGAGTACGCCTCCTCCAAAATTCTTCAGACTACAGAGCAGGCAACTGTTAACTGTTACACGTCCCCCCCCCCCTCCTTCTCTCTCTCTCTCTCTCTGTCTCTTTCTCTCTCTCTCTCTCTCTCTCTCTCTCTCTCTCTCACACACACACACACACACACACACGTACGGATTTCTTAGGATTTCTTATTTCTTTGTCTAATACAAAAGACATTCAATATTGTCCTAGAAATGAATGAAAAGTAGTTCCCATTGCAAAAGCAGTTACGATCAAGGTTTTTAGGAGGTTTCCCTGGGTTACAAGAAAAATACCGGAACTAGTAATCACCTTCCAAATGTTTCCAACTGGAATTCGCCTTTTGCCCCACTAGCAGTTCACCTGGTACATGAATGAAAACAACCAATGCTCTGTTATGCTTCTAGCTACAGTGTGCTTCGTAGAGGCATTCTTCCTTGCAAAAGCTAAAAAATGTAACAGTGGTTACGCAGATGTGTTCACGCGTTATTAACAGGTACTACAAACAACGCAATTTAGCACTCCAATGAAAATCTGGAAACAATACACACTCTCAAGCTTCGATCATTGGATCTACTAGTGAGTCCTGCGTAACTAGAGTTTACTAAATGCACTAGCATTCAGTACAGTGTAAGTACGTTCGCACAGTACCAAACAGTCCCACTTACAATTACGCATTCCGAAATAGAATATTTTTGTTGCATCACAGTACTTGGCACAACAACTACATACTCTATCACTAACACTAAAAAGCATTCTGAGAAGGGAATATTCCCAAGTGCAAATAAATGATCTTGTTGAAACTGGAAGTTTTGCAAAATAGCCCATCATCATCAACTAATTTCATAAAATGGAATCTTTGGTTACAACATAAATTAAAGAAGCTTTTAAGCCACATATATCTATCTGTAATAAAACTGGTGTCTGAAGTATCGTTTTTGGAAAATAGGCAGTACACAATGTGCTGTCGGAGTCTTTTAAAGATACCTAATTAAAATATCTAGACATTATTATTCTAATTATTTATTTTACTAATATTTATTTTATGTTTTAAAATTCTATTTTTCATTCTAATTCATGTCTTTTTGTTTTTTAATTCACCATTTCACTTAGGGCCTACATCTAGTTTGTTAATTGAAAATAATGAGCAACTCATTATCATCATACAAAATCAGTACAGTAATGATAATCTGTAAAGAAGTGATTAAAGTATTATATTTTTTACGCGATGCGCATAAAACGTACGAAAGTTCTTCACATGGTATATGTATGATACAAAATTCAACAGGATTTCAAATTGTCGCTGATGATCCTCTAAATATCCTGATTTGTATAAGGCATATTTAAGTACACTGGTAAGCGTTGGCGATGAGAACTGATTACGTAGTAGTGAATGCAGCTTGTTTATATTCACTCTCAAATGAAAACTGACAACATAATCATTCAAAAGAACTAGATCACAAAATCTTCTAAGTTCTTCCAACATAGAAGGCTGTATAAGTTCCACCTGTGCTGTCGGGCTCTTTGGGATCACCAGATGAACAGGTGTCTTGTCTTTGGTATGAGGGTCAAAATGGTTTTTCTCACTAATCACCCGCCTTTTTAAAGTTTTAAAATAAACTGTCGGTGATTTTGAACCAGGAATCCCTTTCTGATGCCCCAAATCCCCTTGTGACAGTATCGAAATCAGGTAAACAAATGTCTGACCACGTCAAAAGATATTAGAAATGTTTTCTTTCCCAGTGGTGGAGAAAAGTCTGTGCTATTGGAAATTTTTTAGGATGGTCATTGTGAAAGAACCGTTTAGAGCATTGTATCTGAGGGCAAGGAACTTTTTCATCTGATGATCACAAAGGAGTTGACAACACAGGCACAAACGTGGGATGTATACTGCTTTCGATGTTTGAAGAACTTTGATAGAAGATTTTCAGATCTAGTTCTGTTGAATGATTATGCTGTCAGTCTCTACTTGAAAAACAACATGATCAAGCTGCAGTTACTAGTACATAACCAATTCTCTTCTCCAAGGCTTACCAGTGTACTCACATATACCTGACACAAACAGGGATATTTAGAGGATCACTCACGACAATTTGAAATCTGGCTGAATTTTGTTTTATATTGTGTTCTCTGCCGTGTATATTACGAGTATATGAAGAAATTTCATTCATTTTAGGTGCATCATGTAAAAAATGTAATACTTTAATCATTTCTTTACAGATTATCATTACTGTAACGATTTCGTATCATAGTAATGAGTTGCTTATTATTTTCAGTTAACAAAGTAAATGTAAGTGAAACGTTGACCCAAAACACAAAAAACAAAAAAATCATGAATTAGAATGTGAAATAAAATTTTAAAACATAAAACAAATATAAATAAGGTAAATAAATAGAATAACACTGAATGTCTAGATATTTTAAATAGGTGTGTTGAAAATACTCCGACAGCGCATTGTGCACAGCTTATTTTCCAGCTTAAAAGTTTCTTCAATTTATCTTGTAACGAAAGTTTTTATTTTTCAAAATTAATTGATGATGATGGGGTACTTTGCAAAATTTCAAATTATTGTAGAATTTGACTATCCAGTTTTCATGAACGTTAATTGCATATCAATTTCTTCTTCTTTTTGCGTTACGGCCTCTGTAGGACCACGGGTAGCCTCTTCATGAACTGCATTTTCCTCTTCTTCTCCCAGAACCTCTTCATTCTTTCTCTTCTTCTCTCCTGCTCTTCTTCCGAGATCTTCAGTTTCCGTTTCTCCTGTCGGCTCCACTGGTGACACTCTAATCTTTTCCTGTATTCTTCTCTGTCATTGATCTCCGACATATCTGTCGGTGTATATTTCTTCCTCTAATTTTCCTTTCCTTCGACCTTGATCCCCAATTCCAACCAGACCTTCCGATGTACAACAACCCACTTGGTTCCTTTCTTTCCCCTTGTCCTCCCTGTTGTTTCCTACACTCACTTCGTCATTCTGTCCATACTCATCCTAATTACATGTCCAGCAAACCTTGCCCTTTTGAGTCTGATTTCCCCGGATATTGTTCTCATGTTCCAGTACAATTCTTCCCTAGGTCTTCGCATCCACCTCTCTCCACCTCTTTTGGGACCTAGTATTTTTCTCTCTTCTTTTTCTAGTTGTTCTGCCCCATTTCTTCCTAGTGTCATCGTATCAGTGGCATATAATACTGCATTACTCACCGTTGCCTTGTAGTGGCTTATCTTTGCCTCTGTGGATATATTCTTTTTATTGTATATCTCTCTCGTCATGCAGAAGGCTGACCTCATCTTCTTTATCCTCTCTGTTATTCCCTCCTTGCTCCTTTTCCTTCCTGTTACAAATTCTCCCAGGTATTTAAATTTGTCCACCATTTTCACAGTGCCTTCCGGTGTTTCCCAGTCTGTGGTGGTATTTAATGTCGTTGTCTTGTTATAGGCGATCCTCAGTCCCACCTTTCTGGCTACCTTACTTAAGTTGTCGAGTTATGTCTTTGCGTCTTCTTCCGTCTCACTTACTATCGCTATGTCATCTGCAAAGGCTAGGCAGTCCACTTGAGCCCTTTTGTCATTTTTGTCCCCCACATGGGTCTTTGGTATTCCCATTTCCTCGTTTATTGCTCTCCACTGCATATCAACTGTTATATGAAAAACATTTTTATGTGTCATTGTTTCGAAAATATTCCGTATAAACATTAAATTCCAATTTGTCTTTCAGGATGTGCTTTACCCCTTAAAAGTGAAATTAGACACAAACAAAAAAATATTCATTGCATTATTTTTCCCCTCTACACACCCTCCAAGTTACTTCAAGGTAGTTGATTTACAACTGGGAATCTTCCCTTGTAAGTGGCAAAAAGCATCACCATTCAAAGCAGAAACACATACTCATTCTGTGACAAATTTAAAAAGTAGAAAACCAATTCCGTCAAAAACTGCTAACATTGAGTTCTCCATTAAATGCGAGAATGTACAAAAACGCACGCAAAAGAAAACAAAGTAGAATACGAACAACGTACTTACTATACATGTAAGGCGAGCAGTTCACAGGCACTGAAGAACATCATCCTTTTTTAATAGATTTTATTGGGTCGCTTTCGTTCCTCTTTGTTCGGTACAGATTTTGTACATGATTTTGAACTAACGTACCGCTGAGCTACGTACTTGAAACTTTCAGCATATTCAGGACTGGATGAAAGTGCAGTATTAACTCGCTTTCTTGTCTGATGTGTGGCGGAGGGCACTTCGTTTACCACTGTCGTTTCCCGATGAGCTACATGCTTGAAACTTTCAGCACAGGTCAGGACTGTATGAAAATGCAGTATTAACTCACTTTCTTGTCTGGTGTGTGGCAGAGGATACTTTGTTTACCACTATCGTTTCCTAATAAGTTAGAGACTTGAAAGTTTCAACATATCTCAGAACTAGAAGACAGTGGAACATTAAACTGCTTTCATGTCTGGTGGGGGGCGGTGGATACCCCGTATACCACTGCTACTTTTCCCTTTTCCTGTCCCACTTGCGAATATTTCGTGGTAACTGACCCCATGTGAGCTTGATTTTCTGTAATTTTAACTTTCCAGGTCTTTTCGTGAGATAATAGTAGGTGAAAGCAATGTGTTGGTTCACTCAACTGAAGAGAAACTGAAATAATTCTGAAATGTACCTCATATCTCCGTTGTCATGTCGTATGAGAAATTTGACACACACAAGACTAAAAGGGTAGAAAATAATTATTTAAATAAAATACTTTTTAATACAACACGGTTTTAAAACGGACTAAAAAGCATAAAATAATTTCTCTTATGGCCATACAGATCCATAACCCCATGCAGATAGTCCTGAGAATTTGTGCTTTTGAATTTTTAATGGCTATGAAAATACTAGTACCTTTAGTATTTAAAACGAAAAACGTGGGGCGCATGCAATACACATCTTATGCAAGTATAGTTCACATGGTTACTATTATCTATTGCATACAACCCACGATTTTTTTTAACTTCTACAAGTATTTACATAGCTATCAAAAATTCTCGGAGCGGCGACTATGTAGAGAAGCAGCTGTTGGAAATACATTTTTTTACTTTCACAGTGGTTTCCATTTCGCGACCTATAGGACCTAACTCTCCGAATAGTCATCATACGAGGTTTGTCCGGAAAATACGTATAAAAGTTGAATAATGTCTTTATGTTACAGGTTGCAGTCATCGCCAGGTGGGACTACTGCTGTAATCAATCCCATCAACGCTCAGTTCGAGTCAGAGCACTCTGCGTGAAGGTGGGAGTGTACAGCAGCTTGTTGACAGTTACCCTTTTTCACCTGCCGTCGGCATGGAGCTCTCTGATTGAGGAACAGCGCGACAACATCAAGTTTCTTGCAAAGCTAGGCAAGAATGACTGTGAGATTTTTGTGTGTTTGAAACAGGTTTACGGAGACAATTCTCTGAAGGAACCAACCGTGAACAAGTGGTTAAAAAGGTTGCGGGATGGCCGAGAAGAAGTGAACGATGACCCTCGCCCAGGACGCCCGTCCGCCCAGGACGCCCGTCGACATCGAGTTCCGATGCAAATGTTGAACGAATTCGGGCTTGTGTTCATAAAGACCGTAGATTGACAGTCAGAATGATTGCTGACGAGCTTTCAATCCCCAAAACAATCGTTCAAGAAATCCTGACACAAAAACTTGAAATGAAGAAATTGTGTGCGAAAATCGTACCGAAGCTCTTGACGCCAGAAAAGAAAGCAACGAGGGTTGAGTGCTGTGAGGATTGGTTGGAAGCAGAGGAACGAGGGAACTTTCTCAAACGAGTCATCACTGGAGACGAGTCCTGGTTTTAAGAATTCGATGTGGAGCTCAAATCTCAAAGCAAGGAATGGAAACTAGCAGGAGAACCGAGAACAGAAAAGTCGCGAAAATCAAGGTCCAATGTGAAGACAATGTTGATTGTTTTCTTTGATTCTAGGGGCATTGTTCACAAGGAATTTGTCCCTCCCGGCCAGAGGGTGAACGGAAATTTTTACGTTGAAGTTCTGACACGTCTCAGAGCTCGTGTGGCCCGAGTTCGACCGGAGTTGGCAAAAGGGGGCAGGTGGATCCTTCATCACGACAATGCGCCCGCTCACACATCGCTCGTTGTGCTCGAGTTTTTGGCCCGAAGCTCAATCACCGTGACAGACCACCCGCCTTATTCACCCGATTTAACCCCGTGTGACTTCTTCATATTCCCAAAATGCAAAATGGTGCTTCGGGGGCGGCACTTGGGAGATGTGGAAACCATCAAGGCGGGAACGACACGGCAACTGAACAACATCACAACTGAAGACTTTCAGCAATGTTATCAACAGTGGAAACGGCGTTGGCAGAAGTGTATCGCGTCTCAGGGTGAGTACATTGAAGGTGACCATATTGTAATACCTGAATAATTGTAAAATGAAGTTATTATTCAACTTTTATACGTATTTTCCGGACAAACCTCGTACTTTTAAATTCGTTTTAAAAACGTGCGTTAAAATTTTTTTATTTGAATAATTATTTTCTGCTTTTTATTGTTGTGTTCTGTCACGCATGGACGAATAATTCAGTTAACGTTCAACAATGTATTTCAGAAAAATTCAATCTATGCAGTTTCTAGTGTCTGCCTTTGCTCCATCTCACTAGTAAATATCGCGAAGTTGTACAGTATTACGACTTTTGTCCGCAGCTCATGGTTTTCTGGTTAGATTCCCGGCCTGGTCGGAGATTTCTTCGCACGGGAACAGTGTGTTTGCATTGACATCATCATCATTGACCCCGATGGGGTCTCCCGTCCAAAACTGCCGTACAATCATTTCATTTCATTACCGACATCTGAGAGGAGGAGAGTTTTATTTTGCAGTTTCTCTGATGCGGTTTACTACTGAAGTACCCGTATCAATTTCCATTCACATGCTAATCATGTCAGTATGTATCGAATGTATTACGAACTGTGACTCAATACAAATGAATTTATTATGCATAAAATTATTGCAATACACTTTCACTCGAACACTTTCAGTCCACTAAAATATAATTTACATTAATTTCTAACGGTTCTCTCGTTTTTCATCCGCCTTGATTACACGAGAAACCTCAAACCAGCAGAAAACAGCCAAAGCACCATACGCACAGCTATAGTTCCTGTCACGTTACCTTATATGCACGGCCAGAATAACCAAGCTGAGCAACGTAAGAATGTTGTGTCCCTGACCTATGTTACCATGAATAATTTAATCACAATCAGAAATTCTAGAGCTACATTCATTCTCTGAATACCACCGTGAAGTACGTGGCATAGGGTACTTCCTATTGTACCAGTCATTAGAGCTTCCTCCCGTTCGTTTCGCGCACGGAGTGCAGGAAGAGAGTTTGTTTAAACGCCTCTCGACGCACAGTATTTACTCAGATCTTGTCCTTGCGATCCCTACTGAAGCAACACGTTGGTGGTTGTATAGTTCTATGTTTGTCATATGCAGGTAGTGCTTGAAAGTTGAAAAAAGACAACTTCTCCGCAATTGTGAAACAGGCATTTACGATAACCAGTTTCGGTGAACAGAGTTACATCATCTGTTCTGTGAATAGTGCACATAAGCTGTAAAACGTATTACATTATGTAAATTAGCGCACATGTCATTAATATAATACAGAGACCGAATTGTTACAGATTAATACATGTGGCCAATTTGAGCTATAAATGTACTCCATATCTTAATTAGCTGAACAGTTGACGTAAGATGCATTGGCATGTCAAAGTTAAAACCAGTATGTACAACATGTTCGAAGTTAAAACCAGTATTTGCAAAATGTATCGCCAAGTGCATACGACCCACATTACTGATCAAGAGCGCCGCTAAACTGGCACTCAGCGAAAGTTACTAGAGAGCATGTTGACAATTAGTGCCGTTAGAGGTCGATTATGTATTCATGTCATCATCAATAATTGCAAATATAAATAAATAGTTTTAGAAAAACTGGTACACAATTATAAAAAAATATAGCAGGTAGAAACTAAAATATAAGGTAATACGGAGGTCCCCTACGTAACCGTATGGAGATTAAACAGTAAGTCGAAAAAGATAGCATGTCGTTAAGACTACAACCTAAGTCGAATTTCAAAATCCTATCTTTGTACGTCAGATTTATGACAAAATAATCACACAACAACATTTATTGATAATATGCTTGCACAGCAGAAAACTATTTGAGGACGAAATTGAGAGAGAGCTTGTGTGTTCATCTCATCGGTTAGGCTGTAATCTTAACGACATTTTATCTTTTTCGACTTACTGTTTTACCTTCATATGGTTACGTATTTCCTTCTGTATTTAGAAAATATTTTAGCTTCTATCTGCTACAATTTTTTTAATCATTTTATACCTGTTATCACATTTTTATTACAATTATATATTTATATTTGCAATTGACGATGACATGAATACTCAGGCGACCACTAGCAGCACTAAATGTCAACAATGTTCTCTAGTAACTTCCTCTGCGTGTCACTTCAGGAGCGCTCTTGTATCACTGATGCGCTCTGTGGTCTGCAGTACGGCATGAATGCACTCGGTAAAACATTTTGTAAATATTAGTCTTAACTTCGAACATGTTGTATATACTGGTTTTATCTGTGATATGCCAACGTACCTTACGTAAAATATCCAGCTAATTAAGAAGTGGAGCGCATTTATAGCCAAACTTGCCACATATCTTAACCTTTATTGAAGTATATGTAATAATTACTCAATCTATACATTATGTTATTGGTATGTAAGCTAGTTCATAATGTAACATGTTTTACATTTTATGTACACTATTCACAGATTAGTTGACGGTAACTCTGTTTACCAAAACTGGTCATCGTTAATAAAGGTTGCACAAATGCGATTTTTGCTGAGAACTTGTCTTTCATCAAACTGAATATTTTCGGATCACCTCTTATTACTCAGCATGCGAAATTTAACTAGTTCTCGAAACTTTGTAAGCAGGCTATCATCAAGCATTTACCAGTCTAGTTTCTTCAGAATCTGTGAGCGTTTGTGCTGCCCTTCTCTGTATACGTTCTATATTCCCTGTTGGTTTTATTTGGTATAGGTTCCACAAACTTGAACAGTATTCTAGGATGGGTCACTCGAATGTTTTGTAAGCAATCTCATTTGTAGACTAAAATACCCCATTATGAGTGAGGCATACACAAGAAGAGAAAAGTGCCCAGGTAGCCAAGAACAATAGAACTTTATTATTATTGAGAAAGCACGCAATAACATGAACAACAGAAACAGCTTCTTAGTATACGCAATGTGAAGATCGTACTGCTCTACTGAAGGATTGACAGTAATACAATAAAGTTCTGGAAGGTGCAAGTGAGCAATCGTTCTGTCACAATCGAGAATCACTGCTGTAGGTACAGTCACAGTCAGTATAGGCTGCACTGGTGGGTCCTGGTTCCAGTGTTAAGCGCTGCACTCGGAGGAAGAGCCGCACGGCACTTCTGAAGTATATGTCAATATCGAGGCCAGATTCACACCAGCTGGCGAGCTGCTGGGAGGTGTCCTATAAGGGCTGCATGGCAGAGGAACACCGGGAAGTTGTCTAGTGTCACTTGGATCTCGGATGCGAGCTTGAGCCAGCTAGGTCCACTAGTATGTAGCATACTCAATCCTAAAGCAGTTGTCGCATGCAAGATGAGCTGCACCAACTTGTTGCCTGTTGTATGGCATGCAGCTGGATCACGAGACACCAACCATACGTCACATTTCTCTTGGAGGAGATGGCGGAGCCTTCTCGCTACGTTGGACGGCAGCTGGAGACATGGCACTCCAGTTCTCCACAGAGGAGATGGCAGAGCCACCTGGGAGGAGTGGCCCACAAAACAGCAGCACCAGCTTAGTCCAACTGAAGGCCCAGTGTTTTGTTCAAAAGAGAAGAGGGTGACACTATGCAGCAAGGAGAAGACCTCAGGGAATGCAGGAGATTATCACGAATGGGAGCCGCAATTAGTGTGGAATGGCAAATAGTATCGAGATGAAGGCGTGTGGTGCACTGTGAAGCTGCCTGTTGGCAAAGAAAGAAAAAATCCGTGCTCGAGACATATGAGAGCTATTCTATTGAAGTGAAAACATACACAGAAAGGAGGAGCGTCCTGAAGACGAGGGTGGAACACTGGCAACAGGTAGGAAGGAAAACGCCATGAAGTGCCATCTAGTTGTAGGAGACAAGGAGTAGACAGTAGGGCCAACAGATATCAGAAATATGCCACCAATAGACTGAGAAGGTCCTGGCAAAATGGTTCAAATGGCTCTGAGCACTATGGGACTTAACTGCTGAGGTCATCAGTCCCCTAGAACTTAGAACCAGTTAAACCTAACCTAAGGACATCACACACATCCATGCCCGAGGCAGGATTCGAACCTACAACTGTAGCGGTCGCGCGGTTCCAGACTGTAGCGCCTAGAACCGCATGGCCACTCCGACCAGCCTAAGTTCTGGCACACAGAAGGCTGGAGCTAATGGCACAAGAGACACCAGGGAAAGTCTGATGGTGGAGGGAGCCAAGTGGGCCATCAAATGGCAGGCCCACAGCGAGTCGATCAGCATCATGTGCACCAGTGACAAGAAGGCTGGCAGTGTGTGAGCCGAAAACCAGGAGACTGGTGATGTGCGGGCCAGAGGCGAGTGGGACAGTAGCGTGTGAGCCTGCAACGTTTGTATTGTTGTCCTAGACCCCGAGAAGGCTCCGCATCTGGTGGTGAGAGCGTCAGTGGTACCAGAACAGGTCACGGCAGGCATCCAGAGTGGAGGCTGCAAGATATGCTGAGTAGTTCTGAAGCCCGGCTAGTGAAATTGTGGCAGCATGCCAGAAAATGATGGGAGGCATGAGCTGCAACCAGCGGTAGCTGCCAGGATGAAGGGCGCTAAATGGACAGGCCAGGAAGTGTTGGCTGGGGAGAACATGGCGGCAAGCATAATGGCCCAAGATGTTATTGGGCAACTTTTGCCAGCTGGGGAAGGAGCCCAGACCGCAACGCCACCCACAGAAGGAAGAGTGGCCTTGGCTGTGAGCTTCTAAGAGAAGGCACAAGCAGCATTGGGTGCGGCCACTGGATGGTGGCCACTGGACAAGGAGCAGACGTGGAAGAACAAGAGACATGCAGAGGCAATACTGAAGGTGGCAAGACCAGTTGCAGCCAGGCCTTGCGGTGAAACTTCGAAGTCTGGAAGACAGGATATGGTGGGAAGTCCATGAGGACATTGGAGATGGCCATGGGGAAAGACATCTGAGGGCAGTGATCAGGTGGGGATTGCGCCAGACAAGGCCTCACAGAATGCACAAAGTTGAAGAAAAAGGTGAGAACATGAGATGGGTGAGATCTACATTGAGATGGGAGGATGCCTAAGAGTGGAGATGCGACAGTGAAGCCAGGTGTGAAGAATCAGTAACAGGTGGAATGATGGGAGATACATCAGGAGGTGTCAGGCTAGGAGCAGTGGAAATGGAGGAGTGATGGGCGATGGCACCGATGGGTGGAAAAGAAGAGTCCAAGGAGTGGGTGGGCATCAAGGGCACTGGAAGCACAAGAGAGGGTCATACAGAGAGGGACATAGATTCAGCCAGCTTTAGAGGGGCCAGCGGAACTGAGGACAGTGGAGTGGGGTCATCAAAGTTGGGGCCTTCTGCAGACGGGCTGGTGGTGCTGGAGCCAGTGGAACTCTGGCCAGCAGAGCTGGGGCTAGGGGCAGAAGGGCTGGTGGAGCTGGGGCCAGTGGAGCTGGGGTATTGGAGCTGGAGCTGGCGGAGCTCAGAACAGCAGAGCTGGGAGCAGGGCACCAGAGACGAGAGACCAGGACAGGAGGTGCTAGAATGGAGTCAGAGGAAGCAGTGTGTGTGAGAGAGGCATAGGGGCCAGAGGACAGGTGGGTCACAGGCAGCCAGCAGAAAAACATCAGGAAGAGCAGAAATGGGAAGAGGCTATCCAGCGTAGCAAGGAAGGCAGAACAAGAATCCAAGGCACTGTCAAATTTTGAAGGAAGTGGAGGCAGTGGTGTTGAGTCTTGCACAGGGAAAGGGAAAGGGGGGGGGGGGGGGTCGAAATAGTCGAAGCGCTGTTGAAAAATCTGTGGAGTGGACAGGAGGTTCAAAATGGTTCAAATGGCTCTGAGCACTATGGGACTCAACTTCTGAGGTTATTAGTCCCCTAGAACTTAGAACTAGTTAAACCTAAGTAACCTAAGGACATCACTCACATCCATGCCCGAGGCAGGATTCGAACCTGCGACCATAGCGGTCTCATGGTTCCAGACTGCAGCACCTAGAACCGCACGGCCACTTCGGCCGGCGGACAGGAGGTGCCAGGTGTCATGCAGAATGTATGCCACCTGTCTGTAGCATTAGAAAGTAACACCACCGAATAGTGGCACATCAAGAGAGTGGTATCCAGGCTCAAACGTTGCAACTGCTGATCATGTAACTCGAAAAGCTGCAGAAGTGACAGTTTCAGGGTGGAATTAGCCATGGTAAATGGGCAAGAAAAACCAACGACAAAAACACGAAAGAGGGCCCAGTACATAAATGGGAAGCAGACAGCGCGGAAAACGCCATTAGCACAAGGTGCAGACAACGCAAAACAACTAAGAAGAGGACATAGGACCAGGGAAAAGGAGAGAAAAAAGTTTGCACAGTCAATGTAACCAAAAGGAGACGGGAACAACGTCGAAGAAACGTGGAACATAATTACTAAAACTCCTTGGGGAGGCACACAAACACATAGAAGAACGCTACCTGCTTGAGTGCAAGGCACTGAGAACAAACTTCCGGAGGCATAAAGCCATGAAAAGTTTATCTTCATCAACAACTAAAGTATCCTGTTGAGGATACTGAAAGCACAAGAAGAGGAAGGTTCCCAGGTAGCCAAGAACAAAAGAACTAGGTTACTACAGAGAATGTACACCATAATGTGAGCAACAGAAAGAGCTTCCTAGTACAGAGCTTCTGGGTGGTGTTCTAGAAGGGCCGCGCAGTAGAGGTATACCAGGAAGTGGTCTAGTGTCACGTGGCTCATGGATGTGAGCTTGTGCCAACTGTATCCAGTGATGTGGCTCCCTTAATACTGCAGTATTTGTCGCAGGCAAGATAAGCTGTGTCAACCTGCAGGCGTCTGATGGGGTGGCAACCTGCAGCACTCGGTTGTGTGGCATGTGGCTTGGTCATGTGGCACCAACCATATGCCATATGCACTGAATTTCCCTAGTATGCAACCAATGAACCAAAGAATGCCACCTACTTTACCTATTACTGAACCTATATTAATGGTTCCATTTCATATCCCTACAAACTATTACACACAGGTGTTTGTGTGAGTTCACTGATTCCAGTTGTAGCACATTAATATATATAGTCATTGAATCTAATGTTTCTTCATTTTGTGAAGCACACAATTTTACAATTCTGAACATTTAATGTTATTTGGCAATCTTTGCACCACTTTGAAATCCTATGAAGGTCAAGCTGAGTATTTGTGCAACCTTTCTTTTCAGACAGTACTTCATTGTAGATAACAGCATTATCTGCAAAAAGTCTAAGGTTACTGTTCATATTGTTTGCAAGGTCACTGATGTACAACTTTCCGTTACTTCTCCTCGTACATTTCCAACTCATACAAAAATCACATGCTGCATCCTCCCTACCTAGAAATCCTCAGTACAGCCACAAGTTTTGCTTGATACCCCATACAACAGCACTTTTGATAATAAGCATACATGTGATACCGAGTCAAGTGCTGTTTGGAAAGCAAGAAATGCTGCATCTACCTGACTGATTTGATCCATGGCTTTCAGGGTGTCACATGAGAAAAGTGCAAGTTGGATTTTCAGAATTCATGATTGTTGGGATGAAGGACATTTGTTAGAGATACCGTATCTCATTATGTATGAGCTCAGAATATGTTCTAAGATTCTACAGAATTCAGGCATTAGCAATTTCTTTCATGCAGCAATTTCTTGTAGTTAAATAACAAACTGAAAAAAAGAAAGTTTGATACACTTTGTAATTGCAATCAACAGAATTATACTGGTGCCCATATTTTAAAAGGTATTCCATGTTTACAAAGTAACTGGAGCATGGCAATAATGTGAGCCCCAGAAGGTGCCTTGGCAGAATTGTTGAAGTGATCCCTTGTGAAAAGGATTCCAGATATGGTGCTATATACACTACCATTACCGGGAAGTTTACTGTGCCAGTAGTGTACAAAACATAATGACAGTAAACAGTGCACATCAGTTCCCCATATTGAGTAAGGGTCATCTAGCATAGGTTACAGTAATGCCTCCTTTTATTGGTCAACCCCTCTGTGAGGGGTTTGAAGTGCTCGTCCATCAGTTCAGCCTGCAAGTGATCAAGAATAGATAAACATGAGGTGGAACCCAGATCCATACACACTGTAGAAAAGACGTTCTTACAATTCCAATACATCATTCCTACGAACTACATCCATCACAAAACCAGATGGAATCACTTGGAGTGATGTCCATGCTCCATAGATAGTGAAACCCAGTGACATCCACCCCTCCCTTTAGCCACCTAAATAAAAGTGTTTACATTCAGTTGGCTCCAGTACCTCCCAATACCACTGCTGATTGGAATTAATGGGGTTGCTGGTCCCATTTTAAAAGTTTCAATCCTTGGGAAAAGGCTAATTTTAGAAATAATAGTTCTGAGGCTCCTCTGACTGCTCACTTCTTCAAGAGCCAGCATCTGTACAACGTAAACACTAATAAATTTAATTAACAGAACACAGTTAATGATTACCACAGAAGCTTGATCTCTTATGTTTACTTACATCTACTGCTCATATAAATTATGCCAGACACTGGAATACAGCAACAGATCAAAATACCTGAAAGCCCTTAAAGAGGAAAAGATGCAGTACTAAGAAAACACACCATATAGTAACCTTATAATGAAAAAGAGGGATTGCTACTCACCGTAAAAACAAGTACAGTTGCAGACAGTAACATCGAAAATGCTCGAGAAAAGGAAACACATACACATTCATTCACACCATCAAGCACACCTCATGCACACATGACCACCATCTCTGGCAGTTCCATTCTGAGCTGTCCGAGATGGCAGTTGTTTCCTGCTACTAATGCGTGTGAGCGTGACTGTGCCAAGTGTGGTGTTGCCGTGGGTGTGGATTCCTGTGTTATATAGCTTAAATTATGTGTCTGTATTGGTAGTACTGTCAAAAACAGTAACGTATTGTTTCATAGAATAAACACACATTTTATGTCAAATTCCTAAGGTTTTTCTGAGGAAAAGTGACGAATAGATAGGTAAATCTCTCAAAAAGTAAAGTATGATGCCAAAGTGAAGTGCTTTTAGGAAACTTGGGTTTCATGATAATAGATTTTCGAATAAAGAGAAATACTGTGTTAAACATGTTCTGTGTGAATTTGCAGACAATGAAATACAGGCAAACTCATCAGTATCTAGAGAAACCCCCATTAGTGCTTCAAAGATTAAAATAAAACGTGATACACAGTCTTCTCAAGACAACAGTGATGTAAATGGTAGGTTAGGTTATATTCTGACAGATTTACACATCCTAACAACGGTGTTAGGTGAATGTGTGTGTTGTAAAATATGTGTAGGCCAGTTAGTTTACATGAAGACAGTAAGGGATCAAATGAACTGGCCAGGAAACTTATCATTAAGTGTGCCAATTGTAAATATACTCATTCATTTTGGAATTCTGATAAGTGTAAAGCTACTTATTTTGAAGTAAATGTTAGGTGGTTTTATGGATTGAGAGCTATTGGAAAAGGACACACTGCAGCAGAAGCAATGTGTGATGAATATGCCATGCCCACCTTTTAAAATCGACAAGTATGCAGGATTTATTGGAGCTGCCGTAGAATCTGTTGCATGTGAGTCAGTGAATGGTGCTGCAAATGAAGCTGTTGAAATAAATGATGGTATGACTGACATACCAGTAGCTTTTGATGGTACTTGGTGGAAGTGCATCTACCATTCTAAGAATTCTGTTACTATGGTGGCCAGTGTAGAGACTGGAAAGGTAAAAGATTTCCAGATTTTAACCAAACTTTGTTATAAATGTAAATCATGGAAAAAAGAAGGGCATATCTGTGACAGAAATTATGAAGGAACAAGTGGTGGTATGGAGGCCTCTGGAGCTATTGAAATTTTTGGTCAATGTGTGAATGAAAGGGGAGTGTGTTGCAGACTGTCAATGAATGAAAAACCAGTACACCACCTTTGCCCTCCTGGATCTGATTCATGGTGCAATTACCGCAATGCCCAATACTCAAACAGTTCATACAGCCATAAACATTTCATCCCAGCAGCAGTCATGGATGTCATAAAACCTATTTACAGAGAACTGGAAAATCCTGAATTACTGAAGAAGTGTCTACATGGTTAGACTCAAAGTCCCAGTGAGTTGTTCAATAATCTTATGTGGGCTCGCTTACCAAAAAATGTTTTTGTTGGAATGAAGACACTAAAGTGGGGGTCAGTGATGCTGTTATTACTTTTAATGGTGGCAACATTGGTAGGGTGAAAGTGCTACAGCATATGGGAATTAATACTGGAGCAAACCACGTCAGAGAACTTGAATGGAGTGACAAGGTTTGCATTGATAAAGCTGGGAATGCAGCACAGTTGGCCACTAAGGAGTCAAGATAGAAGAAAAGGAGAAAAAACTTGGAAAAAGATCAAGAGAATGATATACAGTATGGTGCAGGGTGCTTCTGAGTGACTAAAAATTTTTAAAAAATAAACATAAATTGAGTTACAGTCTTTTGAAACTTCAGAAGCCGTTCCCGAAAATTTACATTTTCTGTTGCATTTTCCTCTAAATCTCAGAAACACTTTGGGTACAGTATTCAGATTTTCAGGTAGAAATAACATATATATCCTGAGTCTACTGAACTAAAAGAAGAACATAATGTTATGTATAATTAACATTATTTAGGATAACGTACAAAAAAAAGTACACAAAATTTTAACCATGTAATTAAAAAATTTTATTTCAAAAACAGTGGCTGAATTGCAATTATTGTAGTTCAGTAGACTCAGAATATACAGTTTAATGACTTTTAAAAGTTTGATGTCAATGGCTACAGTGGTTCTTGAAATACAGGGAAGCCAAGTCACTAAATTTAACATTGTTGGGATAGGACGCTCCAACTTCCCTTAAGTGCAGACACCCCAAGACTCTCCTGTCATAATCTCTTTAAGAAACCTGGGATATTTTCTACACCTTTCTGATATATTTATTCAATTATGAATTTCATTTTGACAATCCTGCAAAATAAGAAACCAATGATCATAATACATGAAGCAAGGTTGACCTCCATTCTGATCTCAAAAATCCAATTCAGGTACAAAAAGGTATACAGTATTCCACTGTTAAAATAATTACCTCACTGCCAAGTTATAGCAAAGGCCTGTGTATTTGTTGTTGTTGTTGTTGTTGTTGTTGTGGTCTTCAGTCCTGAGACTGGTTTGATGCAGCTCTCCATGCTACTCTATCCTGTGCAAGCTTCTTCATCTCCCAGTACCTACTGCAACCTACATCCTTCTGAATCTGCTTAGTGTATTCATCTCTTGGTCTCCCCCTATGATTTTTACCCTCCACGCTGCCCTCCAATACTAAATTGGTGATCCCTTGATGCCTCAGAACACGTCCTACCAACCGATCCCTTCTTCAGGTCAAGTTGTGCCACAAACTTCTCTTCTCCCCAATCCTATTCAATACTTCCTCATTAGTTATGTGATCTACCCATCTAATCTTCAGCATTCTTCTGTAGCACCACATTTCAAAAGCTTCTGTTCTCTTCTTGTCCAAACTATTTACTGTCCATGTTTCACTTCCATACATGGCTACACTCCATACAAATACTTTCAGAAATAACTTCCTGACACTTAAATCTATACTCGATGTTAACAAATTTCTCTTCTTCAGAAACGCTTTCCTTGCCATTGCCAGTCTACATTTTATATCCTCTCTACTTCGTCCATCATCAGTTATTTTGCTCCCCAAATAGCAAAACTCCTTTACTACTTTAAGTGTCTCATTTCCTAATCTAATACCCTCAGCATCACCCGACTTCACTCGACTACATTCCATTATCCTCGTTTTGCTTTTGTTGATGTTCATCTTATATACTCCCTTCAAGACACCATCCACTCCATTCAACTGCTCTTCCAAGTCCTTTGCTGTCTCTGACAGAATTACAATGTCATTGGCGAACCTTAAAGTTTTTAATTCTTCTCCATGGATTTTAATACCTACTCCAAATTTTTCTTTTGTTTCCTTTACTGCTTGCTCAATATAGAAATTGAATAACATCGGGGAGAGGCTACAACCCTGTCTTACTCCCTTCCCAACCACTGCTTCCCTTTCATGTCCCTCAACTCTTATAACTGCCATCTGGTTTCTGTACAAGTTGTAAATACCCTTTCGCTCCCTGTATTTTACCTCTGCCACCTTTAGAATTTGAAAGAGAGTATTCCAGTCAACATTGTCAAAAACTTTCTCTAAGTCTACAAATGCTAGAAACGTAGGTTTGCCTTTCCTTAATCTTTCTTCTAAGATAAGTCGTAAGGTCAGTATTGCCTCACGTGTTCCAGTATTTCTACGGAATCCAAACTGATCTTCCCCAAGGTCGGCTTCTACTAGTTTCTCCATTCGTCTGTAAAGAATTCGTGTTAGTACTTTGCAGCTGTGGCTTATTAAACTGATTGTTCAGTAATTTTCACATCTGTCAACACCTGCTTTCTTTGGGATTGGAATTATTATATTCTTCTTGAAGTCTGAGGGTATTTCGCCTGTGTATTTAACAGTGCATTACTTAAAAATAAATTAATGATATATTTACTTGAAAAACATTTTATTCAATAGATGCATTTTTCAACAGTAAAGTATAGACTTTTATGAACATATTTTTACTGTGTGTCTGTTAGACTTTATACAACATACACTCCTGGAAATTGAAATAAGAACACCGTGAATTCATTGTCCCAGGAAGGGGAAACTTTATTGACACATTCCTGGGGTCAGATACATCACATGATCACACTGATAGAACCACAGGCATATAGACACAGGCAACAGAGCATGCACAATGTCGGCACTAGTACAGTGTATATCCACCTTTCGCAGCAATGCAGGCTGCTATTCTCCCATGGAGACGATCGTAGAGATGCTGGATGTAGTCCTGTGGAACGGCTTGCCATGCCATTTCCACCTGGCGCCTCAGTTGGACCAGCGTTCGTGCTGGACGTGCAGACCGCGTGAGACGACGCTTCATCCAGTCCCAAACATGCTCAATGGGGGACAGATCCGGAGATCTTGCTGGCCAGGGTAGTTGACTTACACCTTCTAGAGCACGTTGGGTGGCACGGGATACATGCGGACGTGCATTGTCCTGTTGGAACAGCAAGTTCCCTTGCCGGTCTAGGAATGGTAGAATGATGGGTTCGATGACGGTTTGGATGTACCGTGGACTATTCAGTGTCCCCTCGACGATCACCAGTGGTGTACGGCCAGTGTAGGAGATCGCTCCCCACACCATGATGCCGGGTGTTGGCCCTGTGTGCCTCGGTCGTATGCAGTCCTAATTGTGGCGCTCACCTGCACGGCGCCAAACACGCATACGACCATCATTGGCACCTAGGCAGAAGCAACTCTCATCGCTGAAGACGACACGTCTCCATTCGTCCCTCCATTCACGCCTGTCGCGACACCACTGGAGGCGGGCTGCACGATGTTGGGGCGTGAGCGGAAGACGGCCTAACGGTGTGCGGGACCGTAGCCCAGCTTCATGGAGACGGTTGCGAATGGTCCTCGCCGATACCCCAGGAGCAACGGTGTCCCTAATTCGCTGGGAAGTGGCGGTGCGGTCCCCTACGGCACTGCGTAGGATCCTACGGTCTTGGCGTGCATCAGTGCGTCGCTGCGGTCCGGTCCCAGGTCGACGGGCACGTGCACCTTCCGCCGACCACTGGCGACAACATCGATGTACTGTGGAGACCTCACGCCCCACATGTTGAGCAATTCGGCGGTACGTCTACCCGGCCTCCCGCATGCCCACTATACGCCCTCACTCAAAGTCCGTCAACTGCACATACGGTTCACGTCCACGCTGTCGCGGCATGCTACCAGTGTTAAAGACTGCGATGGAGCTCCGTATGCCACGGCAAACTGGCTGACACTGACGGCGGCGGTGCACAAATGCTGTGCAGCTAGCGCCATTCGACGGCCAACACCGCGGTTCCTGGTGTGTCCGCTGTGCCGTGCGTGTGATCATTGCTTGTACAGCCCTCTCGCAGTGTCCGGAGCAAGTATGGTGGGTCTGACACACCGGTGTCAATGTGTTCTTTTTTCCGTTTCCAGGAGTGTATGTTAAACCTTTCATTACACCTTTTATCACTATCCTTCAGTTATGTTCTATTTTCATGTTTTTCCACCGCTGGAAAAAAATTAGTACACCCTTTTAGAGGTTTCCAGTTCACTCAAGATTTATTGTTGCAACAGTGCATGTGATGTACATTTACAGATCAATAGCACAAGTGGTTCTGAGGTATCAGGTATCGATCCATACTCAGACACCTATTTCAGTACATGGTGTAGCTCCCACACGTGGCAATTCAGACACCGACTCTGGCATCCAGTTGATCATACAGATGGCGAATACAGTCCTGGGGTATGTAATGTCATGCCTGCATGACCTGTTCATGTAGTTCTGTAAGAGTTATTGGCTGATGAGTCTCACAAGTCCCTTCTCATCCCATCATAATCAATATGTACTTAACCGGAAACAACAATGATGAACACTGCAGCATCTGTTTATCCCAGTCAAAACTGCGAAAATGTGCAGCACCAACAAAGTCCTTTTCCTGCCTGGAGCACTTACCAATAAATATTGTTATATTCCAACAAATTGAAAATTCAAGAAGATTTGTAGTAATTTTTAACATGTAAACTTCTCTGATGTGACTATTTCTATCACAAAGCATTTTACTGGTCATGGACTGCACAGAAACAATCTAGGCAAGAAAGTACTGGTGAAAGAAATCCAGTGGGTGGCAAAAACTGGAGAAGTGTACACGCATGTAAAACATACACTGCCAACAATAGGTTCACTGCAAATTCTGAGAGAAGAGGAGGATGTACCAGCAGCACATGAGGAAGAAGAATCCCTGGCTAAACCTAATGAGGAAGATGTTACATCAACACCAGCATGTGAAGCATCACCATCACTATCAGTGTCATCAGTAATATTAGAAGTAAGGGGCAAAAAAGAACCATTTTTTTTCTATCCAGAGGTAGGGTAAAAGCAGTATAACAAATACAGCAATAGATTTAAAAAACAATTTAAAAATCCTGCTCCTAAATGCCCAATATGTATCTAACATCAGGAGTATTAGAAGTGTTATTTACTGCTGAAGTATGACCTGCTAGGTTAGCCAAGAGCGCTAATGCACTGCCTCCTGGACTTGGGTAGGCGCACCGGGCCTGGATCGAATCCACCCGGTGGATTAACAAAGCGATCTGGTGTGGCGGCCAGCCTGGATGTGATTTTTAGGCAGTTTTCCACATCTTCCTAGGTGAATATGAGGCTGGTCCCCACATCCCACCTCAGTTACACAACTCACATACATCTTAACATGTTTGCATTATTCCACAGATTACGCTAGACGCAGACAGCTGGGGTGTACTTATACTGTTCTGGGGGATACGGGGTGGCAGCAGAAAGGGCATCCGGCCAACCTTCACTTTAACATTGCCAAATCCGTACCTAACCATGCCAACCCTACACAGCTGCGGGATAAAGGTGCAAGTGATAGTGATAGATAGATTTACTACTGAAGTACCCAGTGTATTCATAATGAGACAGCGTGGCTTAAAGGAGGGTGAATTAAAGGTTTTCAGTCTAATAAGGTAGCAAAATGTAGCATACTACTGCAGAACTACACATAAAAGTAGGGGTGTGGCAAAACATGTGGCTAGCAATTTAGGGGGACTACACTCCACAATAGATACCAAACTGCACAGGATTTTGCTTTGAAATAGTAGAATTACAATCACTGTAAAGAAACTTCTAAGGAAATAAAGACTACTGTATATTTCGTGTAATAATAATAATAATGAAAAGCAGAGAGCTATAAATAGGGAGACGCAAAATGAAACAGGTTTGGCTATCAAGAGGGCAATGCATGAAGTCTTCATCAAATACTGTAATTGAATATCACTGAAGAATCTCTCAAACTCAAAAAATTGTGGACATATTTAAAGGCTGTTAGTGTTATCAAAATTATTGTCCAGACATATATGGACCATGGAGGAACTGAAATTGATTGTAAAAAAGCAAAAACAGAAATTCTGAACTTCATCATCAAATGTTCCTTCACAAAGAGAAATTAAAGGATATTGCCCCAAGTTAATTCATATACCATTTTAAAATATGAGTGATATACATAATACTGTCAATGGTATCAATAAACAGCAGAAATGCTAAAATTTAACAAAGGTCCAGGGCCCAGTGGAACTGCCTCAGATTCTATACCTAATATGTTACTGAGGTAGCCCATCTTTTAACCATTATCTACTGTTGATCCCTCAAACAATAAACCATGCAGCTTACTTGGAAGCAAACACAGGTCACACCACTTACAAAGAGAGCAGCAAAAGTGATCTGCATAACCACCATCTGATACCCTTGACATCCTGCTGTTGTTGACTCTTAGAACATGTTGTCAGTTTCCGTCATACCAACCAGCATGAATTCTGAAAACACTGATCATCAGAAACTCAAGTTGTGCTTTTCTCCCATCACATTCTGAAAGCCATGTATCAAGGCAGTTCTTCATTTCTGAAAAGCGTTAGACTCAGTATCACACCTACACTTATTACTGAAAGTATGATCATGAGGGGGTACCAAGCAAAATTTGTGACTATTGAGGATTCTTTGGTATGGTGGACATAGTATATTATCTTGGGTGAAGAGTCATCGAACTATACAAAGAAGAGGGTTATGGAAGTACTAAGAAATGACAAGGAATGCTTGAAGTTCTCTAAGGCTGTAGATACAGCAATAAAGAATAGTCCTGTAGGCAGTTCAGTTGAAGAGGAAGGGACGTCTCTAAAAAGGGCAATCACAGAAGTGGGAAAGAAAAATATAAGTACAGATAAGGTAACTGTAAAAAAAACCATGGGTAACAGAAGGAATACTTCAACTGATCGATGAAAGAAGGAAGCACAAAAATGTTCAGGGAAATTCAGGAACGCAGAAATACAAGTTGCTCAGGAATGAAATAAATAGGAGGTGCAGGGAAGCTAAGATGAAATGGCTGTATTAAAAATGTGAAGAAACTGAAAAAGAAATGATAGTCTGAAGGACTAATTTGGCATATAGGAAAGTCAGAACAACCTTCGGTGAAATTAAAAGCATTAAGAGTGCAACCGGAATTTCAATGTTAAATGTGGAGGAGAGAGCAGATAGGCAGAAAGAGTACATTGAATGCCTCTATAAGGGAGGAAGATTTGTCTGATGTGGCAGAAGAAGAAACAGGAGTCAATATAGAAGAGATGAGGATCCAGTATTAGAACCAGAATTTAAGAGGGCTTTGGAGGACTTAAGATCAAATAAGGCAGTACGAATCAATAACAGTCCAACAGAATTTCTAAAATCATTAGGGGAAGTGGCAACAAAATGACTATTCATGTTGGTGTGTATAATGTATGAGTCTGGCAATATATCATCTGACTTTCAGAAAAATATCATCCCCACAATTCTGATGACTGCAAGAGCTGACAATTGTTTGAATTATCACACAATCAGCTTAACAGCTCATGAATCCAAGTTGCTGACAAGAATAAAATACAGAAGAATGGAAAAGAAAATAGAGGATGTGTGAGATGACCATCAGTTTGGCCTTAGGAAAGGTAAAGGCACCAAAGAGGCAATTCTGACACTGGAGTTGGTAATGGAAGCAGAGACTACAGAAAAATAAAGACATGCTCATAGGATTTGATGACCTAGAAAAAGTGTTCGACAATGTAGAATGGTGTAAGATGTTTGAAATACTGAGAAAAATAGGGGTAAGCTATAGGGACAGTTGGGTACGATATGTACAAGACCCAAGAGGGAATAATAAGAGTGGAGGGCCAAGAATGAAATGCTTGGATTAAAAAGGGTATGAGACAGAGATGTACTCTTTCACTCTACCTTTCAATCTGTACATCAAAGAAGTAATTATAGAAATAAAAGAAAGGTTCAGGAGTGGAATTAAAATTCAAGGTGAAAGGATATCAATGATATGATTTTCTGATGACATTGCTATCCTGACTGAAAGTGAAGAAGAATCACATGATCTGCTGATTGGAATGGACAGTCTAGGGAGTACAGAATATGGATTGAGAGTAAATCAAAGAAAGACAAAAGTAATGAGAAATACCAGAAATGAGAACAGCAAGAAACATAGCACCAAGCTTGATGCTCAGAGAGGGAGTAGATGAAGTTAACGAATTCTACTACCTAGGCAGCAAAATAACCAATGACGGACAGAGAAAAGAGGACATCAAAAGCAGACTACCACTGAAAAAACGGCACTCTTGGTCAAGAGAAGTCTACTAGTATCAAACATAGGGCCTTAATTTGAGGAAGAAGTTTCTGAGAATAATGTTTGGAGCACAACAGTGTATGGTAGTGAAACATGGACTGTCAGAAAACTGGAACAGAAGAGAATCAAAGCATTTGAGATTTCATGCTACAGACTATTGTTGAAAATTAGGTGGACTAATAAGGTAAGGACTCAGGAGGTTCTGCGCAAAATCAGAAAGGAAAGGAATATGTAGAAAACACTGACAAGGAGAAGGGACAGGATAATAGGACATCTTTAAGATATCAGGAATTGACTTCAATGTTACTAGAGTGACCTGTAGAGGGCAAAAACTGTTGAGGAAGACAGAGATTGGAATACATCCAGCAGATAATTGAGGATGTAGGTTGTAAGTGCTACTCTGAGATGAAGAGGTTGGCACACAGGAGAAATTCGTGGCAGGCCACATCAAACCAGTCAGAAGACTGAAACTAGTCAGAAGATTGATGACACCAAAAAAAAAAAAAAATTTAAAAAAAGGATACCCATATACGAATGAACAAAATGATTTCATACACTTTTCTGATCTCCTAAAACACCACATATGTAATGTTAATACTTAAGTCCATCTCAAGTGTCAAAATGTAGCCTAGATGTTTTACAAATGATTATGTGGTATCAAAAATAACAACCTGTTCATATGCCGGTCTATAATAGTCAGATGCCACCCAAGATCCTCAGTCCCCTTGTAACATTTATATCGATTAGGAGAGGTTTATTTTATGTAACTGTGTATCTGCAATTTATGAAGTGTGTACTCTATATTGTTTAAACTCCTTGATCTATGGCAATAAATTTAGAGTTTTGTAACGTATATGGGAAAAAAGCAAAAGAACAAGTTGAAATGGTAAATTACTATAATATAAACATATTTATAAAAAGAAAATGTTTGTTACAAGTGGTGCACGCTTAGGGCACATGTAAACACTGTAGGGAAGTCCCTCCACAACGGAAGTGGCACGGCGCAATGTAAAGCTGGGGTTGGTGGTCAAGCTGTGCGACTCCTTTGTGTGAACAGCACGCAGTATGTGGCTAGCTTTAGCACGGTACACTTCAGTGGCGCTAAGAGAGGCAATTGGAAGCAGCATTATAAGGGATTTGCCTTGGATGTGGATCTGGCTTTTATTTGATATTCATGGCACAATGGAATGGCTCTAATATGTTGAAAATCCGATGCCAAGAAGAGATTTTATAGAGCATTCGAACATCTTACCATATGATAAGTAAAAGAGTGATAAGGAAAACAACTGCCTTTAATATATGGCTTTAGCAACCATACAGACAATAGTTTGCTAACAATAAATGTAACCATTATGAAAGCCTACAATGAATATACCGTATTGACTAAATACTAAATGAACTTGGAGGACATGGAGGAACCATGCATGCACAATACTTTTAAAAATGTAAATTATGTAGTTACAGAATGAAAAATAAGTACATACAACAAAATATACAGACTTCATGTGAATTTAACTGTTAAAATTATTAAATGAAATGTAATTTATAACACACTGCAAAATAAAAATGTAGAAACAGTATGAAACATTGAATTGTCAATGGACACATACAAAAGAAGGAAAACTTCCTAGCTTTTGGAATTATACTTCACTGAGCTAGATTAAAATACACACACACACACACATGTCTATGCCCGTCCATGGTGCCAGCTAGGCTGACAATGTCAATACTATTTTGCTGCATTTTGGACTGGTTGTGATGGAGGTAGTTGGGATGGTTAGAGGATGAAGGAGGTGGGAGGAGGGGAGAGGGACTGGGAGTGAGTGCAAGCAGCTTGGTGAAAGACCAATTTGAAAGCTAGGAATATGGGTGGGAGAAGGGGCAGGTGATGTGATTGTAACAGCTGGTGGGAAGTGGCACATACTGAAGACAACATTGGAGCATGAACTGAAAAAGCGTGACAGGATAGAGAAAGAATAAACTGGTGGTGCAGAGACAGTGGGTTACCTGAGATTGAGGCCAGGATAATTATGAGAGCGGAGGATGTGTTAGAAGTGTAGTTTAGAGAAGCTAGTACTGGTGGGAATGATCAAAATGGCTTAGTTTGTGAAGCAGTCAGGTGCTCAACTTTTCTTTTGACAACAGTCTACCAGTGGCCATTCATCCTTGTGTCAGACTGGCCACCACCTTGTAGGGACATAGGCATTTGTATATGTCTGTGTGAGTTTGTGTATTTTACTCTAGCTCATCAAAGGATAACTCAGAAAGTTAGCAAGTTTTCCTTCTTTTGTGTGTGCCTATTGACAACTCAATGCTTCTGCTTTTTAGTGAGTCATCTTCTTTAATCTTTAAGTATTTACATTCTACAAGACCTTTCCTACACCATTTAGACACATTGTGACATAGTTTTGTAAACAGTTACAAGAATGTATGGAGTTTGTGTCTGTATATGTGTGGATGGATATGTGTGTGTGTGCAAGTGTATACCCGTCCTTTTTTCCCCCTAAGGTAAGTCTTTCTGCTCCCGGGATTGGAATGACTCCTTACCCTCTCCCTTAAAACCCACATCCTTTCGTCTTTCCCTCTTCTCCCTCTTTCCTGATGAGGCAACAATTTGTTGCGAAATCTTGAATTTTGTGTGTATGTTTGTGTTTGTTTGTGCGTCTATCGACCTGCCAGAGCTTTCGTTTGGTAAGTCACATCATCTTTGTTTTTAGATGTATTACGTAGTTACATAAACAGTTACAATATAGGCACTGGTAACAGATTTTTTTATTTATTTATTTTTTGTTAATTCCAAGGATACAAAAAAGTAAAAAGGAAAACAAATATCTACACATGATAAAAACATGTGGCATTTCACATGTTAAAATGAAAAATGACATACAAGAAACTGATAATATAGCTTATTGAAAACTACAAACTTTTGCCTAATACATGAAATAAGACTGATGTAAGACTGGCATACCATGGCTACTGCCATTGTTCCATATATGGTTAACAGTAATTGGAAAGTTACATTATACGTAGTTTCAATCTAACTTATTTGAATTCTTAATTAAGATTTTAATGCTCTTACAAAACTGGTTATGGAATTTGACTTTAAAATTCATTGCAGTAGTCCTGAAACAGTTGGCTTGTCGGATTCTTGTAATTCTCATAACAAAATTACATGAAATGTATGTCTATAACAATGTCTTAATTATATATGTGGTGTCTGTTCTTTTGGACATGTCCGAAAGGACAGATGCCATTTTGATCCTGCAGTCACTATGAATTAAGACACAAAGAAATTACAGACATTTGTAGTGGTTAATAAAAAAGAAAAAGGGAAGAAAAGAAAAGGTTGAAAATGGGGGAAGAAATCGTGAGTAAAAAGGGGTTTTTAAAATCGTTAATGACCGTGAAAAAGGGAAAGAATGAAATGCAAGTCGGACTTTGTATTACAGAAAAGTTATTGGACTTCGTGATTCGGAAAAGCTATTGTTGGGGTGTCCTTGTGGCGTTTCTGAGCAAAAGTCAAACCAATTTCCACTACAAAAAATATTTGGAAAAAAAAAGAAAAAAGAAAAGAAAAACAGAGAATAACAAAATGTGATTAACAGGAGGAAATGGTGTAGATAAGAGTTCATCCTTTACCATGTTAACATATCTTCTTTCATGCGGCGTCCAGGTCTTCAAAAAATCTCCTACTTCGTTTCTGTGTGAAAAGTAGTAACTTGCAATCATCCAGGAATCACTAATTTATACAAATCAAAATCGTCTTGAGATTAGATGCAATGTATTTTATGTTGCTGCTTCCATCCTCTGAATTTCATATAAATTTCCACAATACGTCTGCACATCAATAAGCTGTTTTTCATCTTAATCAGACCAAGACTAGCTAATAAGTTTTTACGTCTGCATTAAGCTTCCTCTCTCAAGAGGCAAAAGATGGATAGAAAACAAAAAGGGTTACGTTTTTAGTACTTTCCTTTTCTTACATATTTTCTCTGCCGTCGAGCGCTCATACAGCTGCGATGGTATAATTTATGTATGAGGGAACGAGTGTAGCGTGGCGAAATTCAAAGTCCCGCTTCACATTAGTTATCCTTTCAGTGAAGATGCACACCAAGCTCAAACTGTTATGGGAATTGGCAAGATGCCACAAATAATGAGACTAATGAGCAGGGGACTGCATCAATAGTAAGTGGTACAATTCAAGAATTTGGATCTGGTGGGAGGCATACGAGGGTAGTCTCTGCAGTTCTGGTGCCCACTGTGCCTGAATGGCATAGTGATTAGTGCATCTGCGTAGTAAGCAGGAGAACTGGGTTCAAATCCCAGTCCATTAAAATTTTTCAACTTTTCCCATTGATATAAACCAGTACCCACTGGCAGCTAATGTCTTGAATTCATTTGTGTCTTAATTAAAACTGGTTTACAAATACAGTTTAGTTTTAGTTCCTAACATAAATCTTATCTCTTTACAATTGGCTATATCATAATCACTGTAAGTTTTCTATGTATGAATTTCATGAATCACTATCACCTTTCTATATATGAATTTTATGAACAATAAATTGGATTGTTGTTCACATTATTTTTTATGTATTTGTAATTTTATTCCAATAATTTTATAGCATTTCTTACCATTGTTGTGTAGGAGTCTGATAAAGTAAATCAAAACAAACTGTGGGAAATTTTAAGAACCAGAGGAATCCCATCTCATCTTATAAGAGCTGTACAGGGTTTATAAATGGATAACAAAACAAAAGTAAGAATAGCAGGGATCAGACATAATATGGCTGAAAAAAGGCAAGGAGATAGACAAGGGTGACTCCTGTCACCCACTCTTTTTATTATACATACTGATGATGTAACCAAAACTTGGGTACAGACAATGAAACATTTTTAAATTAGCAGTGGGGATGTTAGTACACTGCTTCTTGCTGGTGACCAAATAAATGGTACAGTAGTAAAGATGAAAATGATTTACAAGAAGCTGTCTTTAGTTTAAGTAAAACAGCCAGAGAATACAATCTGAATGTCTACTACTCAAAGACAAAATCAATGGGGTGTTTATGACACCCTCCCATGCAAGTTAAGATTGAAATTGACAAGCAGATCATACAGCAAGTAAATTCATTTAAATATTTAGATGATAGTGTCACATACAGAGCAAGCAAAGATACACAAAATAAGTTAGACCTATTTGACTACTTCTGTGGAACTATATGCAGAACATTGGGAAAGAAACTCCACAGAGATATTCTACTAAAGTTCTAAACTATACCAGCACAGCTCTATGGATGCAAAAAACTGGTGCCTTAAGAAAAAGAGATGCAAAGAGAATAGAAGCATCTGAAATGAATTTTCTTAGATATGTGACAGGATGTACATTGATGGATAAAAAGAGAAATGACAACATCTAAACTGAACTGAATTCACAAACTATAACTGACTTAATAAAACAATATCAGTTACGATGGAAAGAACATGTAGACTGTATGCCAGATGTAAGAACCATTAAAACCATAAATCAAAGTAAACAAGAGGCAAAAGATCTTTAGGAAGACCAATGGAGAGATAGATTGATCAATTCTGAAGAAGACAGAATGAACCAAAAGGTGCAATCCCTGTTTTGAATGATGATGATGATTATCTTTAAAAATCAATTACAGGTCATCTTAACTGATAACAGTTCACCTTATGTAGACTTATTTTTAACAATACAGTACTTCATCTGTGTTACAATTCAAGCCTTATCTATGTAGCCTTACATTAACTTCATGTTGTAGCTTCACATTCTTTGTTGTGGTCTGAAAAATAGTTTTCATTAAATGTTGTCCTGTTCTGCTACATTACACACACCCTCTCCCTTCCCCTCCCCCTTGCCCTCAAAGTACATCTCATAAAAATTGTGGACAGACTTTGTAATGGCATGCATGCACCAGAATATGAGATATGAACAATGTAGTTTCAAGATAGATACTACTTACCATAAAGGAGACAAGTCGAGTTGCAGACAGGCATGATTAAAAGACATTCACATATAACTCTCAGCCACAGCTTTCATCAGTAAAGACACACACACACACACACACACACACACACACACACACACACATTCATTACATAAACAAACACACTCCATACACAGATGACCGCCATCTCTGACAGATCGGACTGGAATGCAACTGTCACTTAGAATGGAAGCAACAATCTGGAGGGGCATGTAGGAATAGCAGGGGAGTGGTGGGGCAAGATAAGAGTGGTTTCTGCTGGAATGGGCAAGATCTAGACTGTCAACAGGCATATCATCATGAGGCTGGGGGGCAGGGAGGTGGGGGGGGGGGGGGGAGGGGGGATTTAGGGAGCGAAAAAGGAGACGAGCAGGCAAGGAGAAAGACAGGTGGGTGCGTTGGCAGGAGGCAGCACACAAACAGGTGACAGGACAGAGTGGGTGGAAACTGTCGAGTCGAGGGTGTGGGGACATTAGGTTACCGTAGGATGAGGCTGGGATAATTTCAGGTACTGAGAATATGTTGTAAGGATAACTCCCATCTGCACAGTTCAGAAAAGCCGGGGGTGGATGGGAGGATCCACATGGTTTGGGTAATGAACCAGCCATTGAAATCGAGTGTGTTATGTTTAGCTGCATGTTGTGCCACAGTGTTGTCTACTTTGCTCATTGCCACAGTTTGGAGGTGGTCATTCATCCTGGTGGACACCTGGTTGGTAGTCATACCAATATAAAATGCTGTGTAATAATTGCAGCAGAGCTGATATGTGACATGGCTGCATTCACAGATAGACTGGCCTCTGATGGGGTAGGATAATACTGTGACAGCACTGAATAGAAAGCACCTGGGTCTCCCCTCAAGGATGAGCCTGGGAGGGGGGGGGGGGGGGCTGGGGTTGGGAGTGTTATAGTGATGGACTAGGATGTTGTGGAAATTGGTTGAGTGATGGAACATCATGTTAGGAGGGGTGGGAAAGATGTTGGATAGGATGTCTCTCATTTCAGAGCATGATGATAGGTAATCAAAGCCCAGCAAAGGATGTGGTTATGTTGTTTCAGTCCATGATGGTATTGGGTGATGAAGGGGGCACTCCTTTGTAGCTTGCTCTTGGCATTGATAGGAGAATAGGGGGTATAAGGAGAATTGGTATGGGAGGTCTGCTTACAGATTACATATGGGGGATAGTGCCTGTCTATGAAAGCCTTGGTGAAACCCACAGCATACTGGGCAAGGGAATTCTTGCCACTGCTGATATTCCACACTGGGTGGCCAGACTGTATCTTTTGGTGCACAAGGGATGGCAGCTGTCAAAATGCAAGTACTGTTGATGGTTGGGGGTTTAATGTGGACACAGGTGTGGGTGGAGCCATCAGAGAGGAGGAGTTTAATGTCAAGGAAGGTCAACTAAGTGAAGCAAACAGGAGAAAAAGTGTTGAGGTGGTGAAATGATGAAGATAGGGTGACCTGGCTCTGAGTCCAGGCCTTGAAGATATTATCAATGAACATGAACCAGACTAGGTGTTTGGCGTTTTGGTAGGCTGGAAAGAATGGAAGTGGTATCCACAGTGATGAGTATGGATGCAGGAGGTAAAGGGTGGGGATGGTTAAGACTCAATGAAGGAAGTGGTTGGTATCTTTGATGTGGGAGTCCAGATTACAGGCAACTGGTCAGAGGTGTTGGTCAAAGAGGCCTGAAATTCTTTTACTGGGAGGAACAATAACCAGCTACAATGGGGCATCCAGGAGTGTTAGTTTTGTGGATTTTGGGGAGCAAGTAGAAGGTGGGTGTGTGGGGTGTCATAGGAGTGGGGAGCAAAATGGACTCAGGGGAGAAGCTCTACAAAGGACTTAATGCTTTAAGCAGGGATTGGAGGTTATGTTGGACTTCTTGGATGGAATCACTCTGGCAGAGTTTATAGGTGGGGTAGTCAGGTAAGTAAACCACAAAACTTCCTTTCTCACCCCTACTTTCACAATTCCCTTCACCTTTTCAGATTCCACCAGTCCCTGGCCCTGGCACTGAAAGAAACAAATCTCCTTGACAAAGGCATACCAGACCCACCTCTGCACTGTCTGTAAGATATTGTTACTGTGCACTCCCTGCTGCATACATCATACCTCTGAAATCACTATGGCAGAGTTTATAGGTGAAAGTTTCAGATAATTTGCAGTTCCTTCCACCACATAGTCACTGTAATTCATAACAACAGTGATGGTACCTTTGTCTGCAATAGAATGATTAGGTCAGGACTTGTTTGAGGTTGTGTATAACTGTCCTTTCTTCTGCTGAAAGGTTGGTGTTGTGTGAAAGGGATCTGGGGAAGGATGATGAGGCCAAGTTTGAGGTAAGGAATCCCTGGTAGGTGACCAGGGATGGTTAAGAGGGAGGAGGAGGGTCACAGTGGTATGAACTGGGATACACAGGGTTCAATATTGAGATTAGATTGGTTAACAATAGTGTTACAGGAATGTTTCAGCTCTGGATTTGGTGTAGTGTTGGTATGGAGTTTTATGGGATGTGGAAAGCTGAAATGAACAGCTAGGCATGTTCCAATTGCTGTGAGGGGTTGACGAGGAGGAATAATGTGGGTAGGATAGGAGTTGGATGGCAGTGCCCTGAGACAGCTGTAGCATATTGTATAACTTACGGAGGTGGTGTGTGGAATGTTCCTCCAGGTGTCGAGAAACAAGGGATTCAATTTCAGATGTGTGTTGTATGTAACAGGGATTGCACAAGAGCAATATCTTATGGATGAAGCAGAGGTGGTTCTGGAAAGCCTGTGCCAATGAGATGTGTTTTCGCAATACGAGGTATGTGGAGGCCAGAGACTGGTGGAATCTTAAAAGGTGAAGGCATTGTGTGTGGAGGGGGGAGATCTAGAGAAAGGAAGTTTTGTGGTTTATGACCTAATCATCATTTCTGCAGACAAAATTTCCACCACAGTTGTTATGAATCATAGTGACTACTTGGCAGAAGGCTCTGCCAATTATTTGACTCCTCCACCTATAACCTCTGCCATAAACATCCCATCCCAGAAGTTCAACATAACCTCCAATAGCTGCTTAAAGAATTAGGCTCTTTGTAGATCTTTTCCTCTGCGTCCATTTTGCTCCTCACTCCTATGACACCCCACTCATCCACCTTCTATGTGCACCCCAAAGTCCATGAGCCAACAATCCTTGCTGATGCCCCATTGTAGCTGGTTATTGTGCCTCCTAGTGAAAGAATTTCAACCCTCTTTGACCAACACCTCCAACCAGTTGCCTGTAATCTTGAATTCCACAACAAAGATACCAGTCACTTCCTTCACTGAGTCTTCACCCCCCCCCCCCTTTATCTCCTGCATCCCTACTCATCACTCTTGATGTTACTTCCCTATAAACCAACATCCCTCATGCCCATGGTCTTACTGCTATTGAACACTATCTTTCCCAATGTCCTTCGGAACCCAAACTTACTACCTCATTCATCGTACACCTTAACTAACTTCCTCCTCATTCACAACTACATCTCCTTTGAAGGAAAGGCTTACAAATAAATCTGTGGTACAGTCATGCCCATGGCACCCTACTATGTGAACTTGTTTGTGGGCCATCAAGAGGAGACTTTGCCAGCCTCCCAAAATGCTAAACACCTAGTCTGGGGCAGGTTCATTGATGGTATCTTCATGACCTGGACTCAGGTACAAGACACCTTATGTTCATTCCTTCAAAATCTCAACAACTTCTCTTCCATCCCCTTCACCTGGTCTTTTTAACACAGCATGCCATCTTCCTGGAAGTTAACCTCCTCCTCTCTGATGGGTACATCCACACCTGTGTCAACATTAAACGAACCAACCAACAATAGTACATGCATTTTGATAGCTGTCATCACTTCCATGTGAAGAAATTCTCAAGAACCAACTACAAAGGAGTGCACCCTTCATCATCCCATACCATCCCCTACAACTGACCCACATTCTTCATCAGGGCTTTGATCACCTAGCATCATGCCCTGAAATGATGGTCATCCTACCCAACATCTTTCCCACCCCTCCTAATGTGACGTTCCTTTGCTCATCCAGTATCCATAACATCCTAATAGATCCCTATGCCACTCTCGATCCCAACCCCCTAACACAGGTATCATATCCCTACAGAAGACATAAGTGCAAAACATGCCTAATCCACACTTTACTTCAGTCCTGTCACAGGCTTATCCTACCCCATCAGAGGCCCATAAACCTATGAAAGCAGCCATGTCATATACGAGCTCTACTGAAGTGATTGCATAACTTTTTAAATTGGTATGACTACTGACCAGCTGGCCACTAGGACAAATAGCCAACTCCAAACTGTGGCCATGGGCAAAGTAGACCAAACTGTGGCTTAACATGCAGCTGAACATAACATGCTTGATTTCAATGGCTGCTTCACTACCTGAGCCATCTAGATCCTTCACTTCACCACCAGCTTTTCTGAACTACACAAATGAAAGTTATACATACAACACATTTGTCACTCCTGAAATTCACTGGTCCTCACCCTATGGTAACCTGCTGTCTCCGCACTCTCCATCCAACAGTTTCCAGCCCCTCTGCCCTTTCACCTTCTATGTATTCTCATCTTCCACCTTATTTGTGTGCAGCCCTCTCTTAACACACCTGCCTGTATTTCCCTTACCCCACTCCTCTAATTTTTCACTCCCTGTTTCCCCTCCCTTTCACCATCTCCCTGCTCCACAGTCTCCCAAGACTGCACCTGATGGCAGTCTTGTCCATGTACACTCTGCCAGACAGTGCTCTTCTCTCCCTCCTCCCATACCCTGATAACCCTTGCCCTTCACACCCCCAACAGATTGCTGCTGCTATTCTATGTGACAGATGCATTCTGGTCCAAGGTGCTGGAGTAGACAGTCATGTGTGCATGAGGTGTGCATGCTTGTGTGAATGGACATGTGTGTGTTTTCTCTTTTCTGGTGAATGCTTTGGCTGAAAGCTAATGTGTAAGTGTCTTTTCACTGTGTCTACCTGCAACTCAACATGTCATTTTTATGGGGAGTAGCAATCTGTCTTCTTCATACATCGTTGAATAGTTTTAGCAAATATGCATATCATTATATAGATTATTAAAAAATATTTCTTTTTCACAAATACCTTTTGCGTGTCCTTTCTCCAATCTGCAAATTCACAAGTGCAACCAAAAACTTGTATTTGAAACATAACCATGAAGTTTCCCAATTATCCTCAATTCCATTCAGATGCTTTGTCTTTATTTGAAATAGCACACCATTTCCATTACAAACAGTTCAGTTAGAATCTACAGAAAATACATTCCAACATTTGTGCAAAACACAGCTTGCCCCTTTCGTGCATGATATCCCACAAACTACGGCTAAAGGACAACAGACAGATTTTATACTCCTAGATTTCCAAAAAGCATTTGTCAAGGTGCCCCACTGCCAACAGTTAACAAAGATACAAGCATATGGAATAGGCTCCAAGATATATGAGTGGCTCAAAGACTTCTTAACTAACAGAACCCAGTGAGTTGTCCTCAGCAGCAAGTGTTTACCAGAGACTAGGGTATCATCAAGAGTGCCCTTGGAAAGTATGATAGGACTGCTGTTATTTTCTAAATGCATAAATGATCTCTTATACAAAGTGAGCAGCAGTCTGTGGCTTTTTGCTGATGATGCTGTCATGTACAGGAAGGTGTCACTTTGAATGACTGTAGGAGAATATAAGATGACGTAAATAACATTACTAGTTGGTGAGATGACAGATAGCTCTAAATATTGAAAAATATAAGTTAACTCAGATGAGTGAGAAAAACAAACACATAATGTTTGAATACACCATTAATAAAATATCTAGGTTCAAAATTGCAAACCAATATGAAATTGAATGGCCAGGCAAGGATTGTAGCAAGGAAAGTGAATGGTCAACTCTGGTTTCTTGTGAGAATTTTTGGAAAGTGTGGTTCATTTGTAAAGGAGACTACATATAGGGCACAAATGTAACTCATTCTTGAGTACTGCTTGAGTGTTTGGGATCCACACTACTTCAGATTAAAGGAAGACATTGAAGCAATTTAGAGATGGGATGCTAGATTTGTTACCAGTAGATTCAAAACAACAAGCAAATAATATGGGAAAGTTTTGGGACTTCAGATAGGAATTCCTTGAGGGAAGGTGATGTTCCAAGGAATACTAGTGAGAAAATTTAGAGAACCAGCATCTGAAGCTGACTAGAGAATTATTCTACTGCCACCAAAGTATTCGAACGCAGGGAAGATCCAGCCCACCTCATTGTTGATGGGCCATTCAGCCTCAGATGTGCTTCCATGCATTACTCCAGCATATCCTTGTCTCAATGCAGTGGCTTACAGTGTGCATCTCCACATTGCTGTCAGTGTATTTTGTGTAAGGACCACGAAGATCAGATAAATTATGGCTCATGTGAAAGCATATAGACTGTCATTTTCCCTTTACTCTATTTGTGAGTGGAACAGAAAAGGAAGTGACTAGTAGTGGTACATGGTACCTTTCGCCATGCACTGTATGGTGGCTTGCAGAGTATGTATTTAGACGTAGATGTAGAAATATATAAAGTTGTAAATTATCGATGCATGATTAAACCTTACAGTTGTTAGCAATTGTTCTCTACCTTTCAGTTAATTATGTGAAGATATTATTTCACTTCAAAAATAGTTATTGTGTGATTCCTCTACCTGAAGGGCTTCTTCATAACAAAAATTCTGTTTTCACAGTCAGTACTGTGGGCAACACTATTTGTTTTGCCTCGATTTTATTTACTTCAGTCTGAAATGCAAGATATTGACATATTCTTATGAGCACTGGCAGATTGTGATGACACAATGATTTTATTTGTAGTATGAACTGAACAACCTATTCCTACTGCTGTTACCTTATTGGGTGATTAAGCTCTTGAATTTCTACGTTGAATCTGAAAAGAATTTGAAATGAGTTATACAAATCTTTCAACATTGTTGAACTCATACACAGTTAGGATAATTTTTTGCAGAATGTTAGCTGACATAATATTAACTTTTTCTGTTTCCGTCTTCTTGTCTTATCTCAGTATGCATCAACATACAAACTTCTAACCATAAGCATTTGATTGTTAGAAAGAGCACTTTGTATACACTTAAATGAGATGCTGAAGAGTGTGACCTATGAAAGGATGAATAGAACAATACGAGAGAAGGAAAGTTGCTACTCACCGTATAGCAGAGATGATGAGTTGCGATAGGCACAATAAAAAGATTCACACAATCATAGCTTTCAGCCATTAAGGCCTTTGTCAGCAGTAGACACACATACACACACACACACACACACACACACACACACACTCACGCAAGCGCAACTTGCACACACGTCTGCAGTCTCAGAGAGCTGAAACTACACTGTAGTGTAGTTGAAATCAATATGCAAACGGATGTAACTGTTTAACATTAAAAAATTTCAGCATTTCAAGAAATTCAAGTGAACCAAAGTCTGTGCGCAAACAATGGTCTTACGTGGTCCAACACTCCTGTCAAAAGTTATCCATCAGACAATTTTCATCCAGTGGATTTTCTGTACTGCTGTGGCAGGTATGAATGACAATCAAAAAATTAAATTTGTTAAAAGATGTCTTGAAGGCAAAGCTCTGTCATGTGTAAATTTAAATGTAAGTCAATGGGAAACATATCAAAGTTTCGAGAAAAGTTTTTAAATAAATTTTGGTCAGGAGCTGAACAGGAAAGGATTAAAAGTTAAATTTAAATGGTCCTAGTTATAGAAATAGGGGTGATACTTTTGAAAGTTTTTTGTAAGAACCAACTTAAAAAATTAATACACCGTGACAAACCTTTTGATGAAATGACCTTGACTGATGCACTTAAAACTATATTGCCAGAAAGGTTTCAGTGGGATTTAGTACATGGACTTGACAATTGTCTTAAACAAGTTTTATGATATGACGACAGGCTGGATAGGGCAGTAGAAAGAGGTATATGCGATAACAACTGGCATGATAGAAATCACATGGGAATAATTACAGAAATAGAGATAATGGTAACTTCTATCAGGATCAAAGTGTCAATAGAGAGAGAAATTTTGAACATCTGTAAGATAGGAATAATGGGGATAACCATGGGCATTTCAGTAAAGAAACAGTCATAGAAGTAATTACTCAGGAAATGGCAGTTTGCCTCAATGAAGGCCCACAGATTTGGGTCGAGGAAACACAACAAGCACAGGACCTCCAAGTTACACTTGCAATTAGACAATAACAGTGTTAATGATATGGCATATGTATCTGAAATTGAACAGAAGAAATATCAAATTTCTCATTTATGTTTTGATCAAAAGTTTTGGGATCCTATGTTTAACTATGATGATGTAGGTACTAATCAAAAACCGGAGTGTGAGAATAGTGAAAATTTTGATGTAGTATGTACTAACAATTTCTCCTGTTGGTCAGAAGACAGTGTTATTGATGTATGTAAATCAGGTGATGACTGCATTGGATCTAAACTAGGTGATATTTTTGATGTAGATGTGAATGAGAGCTGTGAGGTTGGTAAGTCTGAGACTGGTTGTTTATTGCAAATGAATGCAGGAGAGGTAAGTGACTTTGATGGAAATGAGACTTGTATTATTAGTGATGTTGCTGATGAAGTAATTTTAGAGGAATATGATGATGGTGAGTATAAGGTATTTGTGGAGTTCAAAAAGAATTAAGTTTCAGAGTTATTTGTGAATGATGTTAAAGGTAAATGGTGCATGTGATGATGTAAGTGAGAGTCATGGAATACCAGTCCAGTCAAAACAGTTTTTCATTAATGTCATGCAGAGTAAATGATCCAAACAGTAAAGGTGAGTTACTATGAGCCTAGAGAATAAAGGTGAAAACTTTTTGAAGTTAGTTTGGGACCAGATTGATGATAACATAGCTAAAAGTGCGTTCTGGGATAAGTTAACTATGATTAGTCAAAATTCATATCCAAATTGGTAGAATGAAGTGAAAGAAGATCTAAGCAGGAAGTATAAATTTCACAGTAATGTGTTTTGTGTTCCTTCTGTAAAAAGTGTATTAGTTGTGCCATGGAATCCATTCATTGCGTTCAATCTTTACCTGACAACATTAGTAACCAAAGTAATGCCATGATATTGGTAAAGTTGATAAAACCTTGTAAAGACAGTGTGGATGTAGCATTTGATGAAATTGGAAGTGATCTTTTACACGATGTTAATAACAACAGAGAAGATGATTCACATTTTGGGTGTCCTTACATTAAGATTCAGATTGATCAGTGGGAAGGGAACTGTTTGATTGATAGAGGAAGCCAAATGCCATTGTAGGTATAAAGATAAGAGGAACTACTGGTAATCAAAGCAAACTGGTAAAATCTCAGGTACTGTAAACTTTTAGTATAGAGACAAGACCTTTCAACATGGATGCAGAATGATCCCTAGTCTGGAAGAAAATATACACTATGTTTGCATTTTCATATGACTATATAATTGTGTTTTTTTTTTTGGTCAGGAATGTAGTATGTAAGATGATGTGATATCTTAAGTTCTGTCTTATCTATTGACTGAGTATAAATCTATGACACACTGTATTTGCAGTTTCATATGACTGTATAATTGTGTTTTGTTTGTCTGGAATGTAGTATGTAAGATAAGTGATTTCTAAAATTCTGTCTTATCTATGGGCTGAGTTTGAATCTATGACACACTACATTTGCAGGATCATACAACTTTTGTAATAGATTTGTGCTTTAGAATTTGATACATATATGCCATGAAGCTAAATGAGTGGATCCTTTTATAATTTTGAGATGAGACAGTGCTGTTGAATGGCTAGTAATGGAGTTTCATATCCTGTACTGTTCCCCCTCAGCGATACAGATAGCCGTACCGTAGGTGCAACCACAAGGGAGGGGTATCTGTTGAGAGGCCAGACAAATGTATGGTTCCTGAAGAGGGTCAGTAGCCTTTTCAGTAGTTGCAGGTGAATATGGATTGGGGGTAAGAAATGAAAGAGGAAGCCGCCTGGTAGAATTTTGCACAGAGCACAACTTAATCATAGCTAACACTTGGTTCAAGAATCATAAAAGAAGGTTGCATACATGGAAGAAGCCTGGAGACACTGACAGGTTTCAGGTAGATTATATAATGGTAAGACAGAGATTTAGGAACCAGGTTCTACATTGTAAGACATTTCTAGGGGCAGATGTGGACTCTGACCACAATCTATTGGTTATGAACTGTCGATTAAAACTGAAGAAACTGCAAAAAGGTGAGAATTTAAGGAGATGGGACCTGGATAATCTGACTAAACCAGAGGTTTTACAGAGTTTCAGGGAGAGCATAAGGGAACAATTGACAAGAATGGGGGAAAGAAATACAGCAGAAGAAGAATGGGTAGCTTTGAGGGATGAAGTATTGAAGGCAGCAGAGGATCAAGTAGCTAAAAAGACAAGGGCTAGTAGAAACCCTTGGGTGACAGAAGAAATATTGAATTTAATTGATGAAAGGAGAAAATATAAAAATGCAGTAAATGAAGCAGGCAAAAAGGACTACAAAGGTCTCAAAAATGAGATCGACAGGAAATGCAAAATGGCTAAGCAAGCATGGCTAGAGGACAAATGTAAGGATGCAGAGGTGCATATCGCTAGGGGTAAGATAGATACTGCCTACAGGAATTAAGGAGACTTTTGGAGAAAAGAGAACTACTTGTATGAATATCAAGAGCTCAGATGGAAACCCAGTTCTAAGCAAAGAAGGGAAAGCAGAAAGGTGGAAGGAATACATAGAGGGACTATACAAGGGCAATGTACTTGAGAGCAATGTTATAGAAAGGGAAGAGTATGTGGATAAAGATAAAATGGGAGATATCATACTGCATGAAGAGTTTGATAAGGCACTGAAAGACCTAAGTTGAAACAAGGCTCCGGGAGTAGACAACATTCCATTAGAACTACTGACAGCCTTGGGAGAGCCAGTCCTGACAAAACTCTACCATCTGATAAGCAAAATGTATGAGAAAGGCGAAATACCCTCAGACTTAAAGAAGAATATAATAATTCCAATCCCAAAGAAAGCAGGTGTTGACAGATGTGAAAATTACCGAACTATCAGTTCAATAAGCCACGGCTGAAAAATACTAACACAAATTCTTTACAGACGAATGGAAAAACTGGTACAAGCCGACCTCGGGGAAGATCAGTTTGGATTCCGTAGAAATGTTGGAACACGTGAGGCAATACTGACCCTACGGCTAGATTAAGAAAAGGCAAACCTAAGTTTCTAGCATTTGTAGACTTGGAGAAAGCTTTTGACAATGTTGACTGGAATACTCTCTTTCAAATTTTGAAGGTGGCAGGGGTGAAATACAGGGAGTGAAAAGCTATTTACAATTTGTGCAGATACCAGATGGCAGTTATAAGAGTCGAGGGACATGAAAGGGAAGCAGCGACCTGATGTTATTCAATCTGTATATTGAGCAAGCAGTAAGGGAAACAAAAGAAAAATTCGGAGTAGTTATTAAAATCCATGGAGAAGAAATAAAAACTTTAAGGTTCCCCGATGACATTGTAATTCTGTCAGAGACAGCAAAGGACTTGGAAGAGCAGTTGAACGGAATGGATAGTATCTTGAAGGGATGATATAACCTGAACATTAAGAAAAGCAAAATGAGGATAATGGAATGTAGTCGAATTAAGTCGGGTGATGCTGAGGGAATTAGATTAGGAAATGAGACACTTAAAGTAGCAAAGGAGTTCTGCTATTTGGGGAACAAAATAACTGATGATGGTCAAAGTAAAGAGGATATAAAATGTAGACTGGCAATGGCAAGGAAAGCGTTTCTGAAGAAGAGAAATTTGTTAACATCGAGTATAGATTTAAGTGTCAGGAAGTTGTTTCTGAAAGTATTTGTATGGAGTGTAGCCATGTATGGAAGTGAAACATGGACGATAAATAGTTTGGACAAGAAGAGAACAGAAGCTTTCGAAATGTGGTGCTACAGAAGAGTGCTGAAGATTAGATGGGTAGATCACATAACTAATGAGGAGGTATTGAATAGGATTGGGGAGAAGAGGAATTTGTGGCACAACTTGACTAGAAGAAGGGATTGGTTGGTAGGACATGTTCTGAGGCATCAAGGGATCACCAATTTAGTATTGGAGGGCAGCATGGAGGGTAAAAATCATAGAGGGAGACCAAGAGATGAATACACTAAACAGATTCAGAAGGATGTAGGCTGCAGTATGTACTGGGAGATGAAGAAGCTTGCACAGGATAGAGTAGATGGAGAGCTGCATCAAACGAGCCTCAGGACTGAAGACCACATCAACAACATCCTATACTGTAAAAATTAGGAGTGGTATCTTGGTATATCCATGTGTATTGCCTTGCTGGTTCATTTTTTCATTGCATTTAGCTTTTTTTATTAAAGTTTAATTTGTGTGCACTTGTTAATCCAGTCTGATGTAAATCCACAGGCAGATCATATGCCATGTGATGTGAGGAAGGTATTGTACAGCATATTTAGTACACAAAACAATGTTTCAGGATTTTACGTTAATGTTAGACCGGAAATAACCTATCTGCTGAAGTGTGTGATGAGAAATCTAGGGAGGAAACTGAAAGATGTGGATGGATAAACTCCCCACACTCCTGTATCGCTGCACCCTTGTTGGTCCAGACAACTTACAAAAGACCGTGGGTGCTCGGCAATGTGCTCAAGCATCTGTCAACTACATCAGTGTTGTGACTGAAATTTGTAAATTGTTAGCCAAGATTTTATCCTATATGAAGAATTCATGAAACTATTTGCTTAGAAAAACAATCACTACTATGGACAGTATTAATCCACATATATGTATATTTTTTCAAGTGGGGGGATTTACTTCCCAATACATTATGTAACTTGAAATCAGTATGTACATTTATTTATTTTTCATCAATTGTAAATGAATCTTCTATATCTCTATGTATGTAGGTTAGTTTGTATGAACAATTAGCAAATTATGCGGAAAACATTTACGAGTATAGACAGTATAAAAAGATTTATACGTTTCTGATTTCATACACTGAGTTTGGTCTTCAAGCTACTCAACTATGTCATCATTCAAAGCTATTTATGACTCTGATTACATGTATTTATCCTGAGTACTGCAATATTGTATCTCATTGGAACAGGAATTGTGGGAAAAGTCATGCTTAACTCTGTTTTGGGTACCCCTGGTCATCGTGACTGTATGTATGTGTACCCAAGGAGAGCATGTGATTATTGATTGAGGCTAGATGCTTCCTATAATTACTCTTTACATATAATTGAACTTATTGATATCATTCTGAACTTTATTCATTTTGTTGTGTAGAAACATTTTTGCTGGTGTCCACCCAGTGTAGTTTGGATTCATAGATCGGTCCCCACATCATAAGCTTAGACCTTAATATTTTTTCATTATTTTGTCCTTTCATGAGTCAACATATTCTTAAACACTCTGGTTTATGTGGCTGGTTGATTTTGTGTTATATTCCTACTTATGATTGAGTTTTTCGAGTTGGCTCACTCGTCACACACTTAGGCTCGGAATTTTTTTTCTCTTCTCTTTTGAAGATTTTGAAGGTGTGATTTTGTAGATGTAAACTTGCAATTTGTAGTTCTTGTAATTTACATTGTCTCTACACTTACTTCTATAGTTTAGTGTTGTAATGCTGTAGTTCTGACTTTGTGTCATTTGTGTTGTGACAGAATGTTCCACAGATCTGAAAATCTGAATGCCATGTCCTGATATATGCATAAATTATGACTTGTATAGTAGATATTTTTCTTATGTTTTCTGTAATATGATATGCATCAGTTACTTCTATACATCTAATCAAACAATGGAAAGTCCAGGATAGAATGTAACAATATTAGGAAAAGGAAAGACACACACACACACACGCACACACACACACACACACACACACACACACACACACACACACACACACACACACACATATATTCACGCAAATGCAACTCACACACATGACTGCAGTCTCAGCCAAGTGAAAACACACTGTGAGGAGCAGCACCAGTGCATGATGGGAATGGTGACTGGGTGGTGGTACAGAGGAGGCTGGGGGGGGGGGGGGGAGGTGGAGGGGTAGTATGGTGGGGGTGGCAGACAGCGAATTGCTGAAGGTTAGACGGCAGGCAGGGGAGAGGTGGAACGGGGAGGGGGGATTAGCGGAAAAGGAGACAAATAAAAAGACTGGGTGTGTTGATGGAATGATGGCTTTGTAGTGCTGGAATGGGAACAGAGAAGGGGCTGGATGCATGAGGACAGTGACTTACGAAGGTTGAGGCCAGGAGGGTTACGGTAATGTAGGATGTATTGCAGGCAAAGTTTCCACCTGCACAATTAAGAAAAGCTGGTGTTGGTGGGAAGGATCCATAAGGCATAGGCTGTGAAGCAGTCACTGAAATGAAGGATATAATGTTTGGCAGTATGTCCAGCAACACGGTGATTCTCTTTTTGTTGGTGGCCTTTCATGTGGACAGACAGCTTGTTGGTTGTCATGCCTAAGTAGAACGCAGCACAGTGGTTGCAACTTAGCTTGTAGATTACACGGCTGGTTTCACAGGTAGCCCTGCCTTTGATGGGATATGTGATGTTAGTGACTGGACTGTAATAGGTGGTGGTGGGAGGATGTATGGGACAGGTCTTGCATCTAGGTCTATTACAGGGGTATGAGCCATGAGGTAAGGGATTGGGAGCAGGGGTTGTGTAAGGATGGACTAGTACATTGTGTAGGTTCAATGGACGGCAGAATACCACTATGCGAGGGGTGCGAAGGATAGTGGGCAGGACATTTCTCATTTCAAGGCACTACAAGAGGTAATTGAAACCCTGGTGTAGAATGTAATTCAGTTGCTCCAGTCCTGGGTGGTACTGAGTTACGAGGGGAATGCTCCTCTGTGGCCGAATGGTGGGGCTTCTGGAGGTGGTGGGAGTCTGGAAGGATAAGGCAAAGGAGATTTGTTTTTGTACAAGGTTGGGAGGATAATTATGGTCAGTGAAGGCTTCAGCAAGACCCTCAGTATATTTCAAGAGGGACTGCTTGTTACTGCAGATGATATGACCACAGGTGGCTAGGCTGTATGGAAGGAACTTCTTGGTATGGAACGTGTGGCAGCTGTCGAAGTGGAGGTACTGCAGGTGGTTAGTAGGTTTGACATGGACGAAGGTACTGATGTACTGCATGTACTGATGTAGGTGGAGGTCAATATCTAGGAAGGAGGCTTGTTGGGTTTAGTAGGATCAGGTGAAGCAAATCAGGGAAAAGTTGTTGATGTCCTGGAGGAATGTGGATAGGGTGATAACAAATTCAGACAAAACATACATGGAACAGTAAAGGGTGCCCAACAGCTACATCAACACAAAGTGAAATTGCCTCTGGTTGCATCATAAGCATGTACTCTTACATGCAAAATGATCATGAAGGTGCTGACATCCTGTGCTTGATTGTCTCAAGCATCTTAATGCCTCCTGTTGCAATTCAGTGATGGTTCTTGCAGATCATTGAATGAATAAGTTACGACCCATACTTGTTCAGTTGGTGAGAGATCTGGTGATCTTGCTGTCCAGGGCATTTCTTCTACACCATGAAGAGCACATTACAGCAGCTGTATGTGGATGTGCATTGTGCTGCTGAGAAATTGCATCACCTTCCTGTCAAAGAAATGGCAGTATCACAGGAATAACAGCCTGTGCAATGTAGTGGGCATTGATTACTTTACTCTGCTGAAACACCAAATGTGACCGTGAGTTGTGACCAATGACCCCCAATGCAAAGCCTAGATAAGATTAGATTAGTTTTTCATTCCATAGATCTGTGCTGAGGAGATCCTCATGGATGTGGAACACGTCAATTTTTTTTTTTTTTTTCTCCTGGTATGGGACTTTGGTGTCAAGGGCAAATACGCTGTGGAATAGGCAGGTCAGGGTCCTCATCATATACAAGTTCATCCATCACTCACATACAGACAGAACACAGTCCATCACAGATGACAACAGAGTACCATTCCACTCTCCAGACAAAGGAATAGGTGTTCTTTTTGTTGTCACGGTGTCAATGGTAGCCTGCCTAGAGTCACACATGATCTTAATCCTGCCACAAGCAGACAGTTCACATTGGTCCTTAATGTCAAGGCAGGTGTAAAATGTGCTCAGATTTTGACCCTGAACAGTGTTTGGTTGGTCACATGTTCTTGCATAATGCATCAATCTTGACATACATTGTACTATGTGGACATCTGGAACCTGGTCTGCAAGTGTAAGAATGTTCCACAGACCACTGTTGAAAGCAGTGACATACCCCGACACATTGGGCCCAACATGTGATGCAACCCATCAGTGCATCCATCCACCTTCCCAGGCACCTACAGTGTAACCCTGTTCAAATCACTGAAACTGTGCAACAGGAGTATGTACCCAATGGTGGGGCATGATTGTACCTTAGAATAAATTTCGCAAACACTGTTCACTTCTAAATTCATTATAGTTACTCTTGAGTGGCACACAATTGCTGATGACCATGAAAATTGACTCACTAGCACTACAACTTCTCAGTAGGCATATATTACAGCTTGGTGACATTCAACACAGTTCTAGAGGGTGCTACCCTTTTTTATGGCAGTGTATGTAGTAGGGTGAAATTTTAATTGTATATAATTTTTAATTGCCCAATTCCCCAGTAAAATTATAATAATAATAATCTAAATGGAAATTAGTTTAATTGAGATTTTGGAATATCTGAGCACCATCCCCATATATATACCACTTAGAAAATGTGCAAAATTTGAGAAATATACGAAGAAAATAATAGTTATTAGCTGAAATTGAATCATAACAGGTGGAATATTTCCAACTTGCTACATCACATGAGGAAGCACCATGAGGAGAGAAATATGTGCTGACTTGTTATAGAAGTATTATTAAATTATGTTTAAAGCCCATTATATTCACATACTAATTTGGTTTACTGGTGTTACTGTATTAAGGGAAAGTGAACTGATGAAATGAGTGTTATTAATGGAATTCTAATTAACAATATACTAATAGCATGAAAAGATATGCTGAGAACTCATCACTACTCAAGTGTAAATTAATCTGAATGATTGGGGAAGTGTATCAAACTTAAATCAATAGTATTCCATTTGTCATTGAGCTGTGAGACCACCAATTGAAGAAATTTCATGATATGCAACTTCAGTTGTCACCAAGGACTTGCAGTGACATCACCAGGTTGTGCATAGCCACTGTGGAATGAATGTGAAAGTATATGCAACTCAGATCAACAGTGTTGCATTTGTCATTTAGTAATAAGACCACTGATTACAGAAATTTCAGGGTATGCAACTTTAGCTCTCACTAAGGACTTGCAGTGACATAACCAAGGTAGCAACCTTATACACCATTTAATTATCAGAAGTGAACTAATACCACATGACGTATAATCCCATGGTGTATGAACTGACTGAATATTTTCCTGCCACTAACTCAGAATTTCTGTTAGATGCTGTTGTATTGTACTTTTGATACAACCACAGAAGGAGATTTTACTTGTCATCACCCTCAACTATTTATAGGGCAATGATGGAAACACTATGAGAGGAGAACACTGAAACACTGATAATGATTAGTGACAATATCACTCACATTTATTGACAAATACTCAATTTTGTACAAATTGGCTCAGGCAGCAGATCATGAAGTTCAACTACTATTCCACAAGTTAAGGATGACAGTAAACAGATCTTGTCCCACTAGAAAGTTCACTGAAGATGGGCTGGAGTGAACTTGCCAGAAGTAGATGATGCAGTGTAAAGTACACAAGTAGAAACTGGTCTTCTCAGTAGCTGAGTTTACTTGGAACTGCCTAACCTGCTGTGATGCTGGCACATATCACTTCTCTGGTGGTACGACTGCTGCGACTTCTAGGTGTAGAAATTGCTGGGCTGTATGTCATCTGTGGAATGAGTTGTCGACCTGTCAGTGCTTGTGACGCTCCTTGGTGGTGCATTCTTTGCTTAGGACACTACGTAAGTATATTTATAGATAAATTTATCACAGAAAGTTGAAACTTTGCAAAATACTAGACTATAACGTTTTAGTCATTAACACAAAAGACATCAAAGTTAATGGCCAAAAGATACAATAGGCAAAAAGGTAAATTTATTTAACTAGGTGCTTTATAACTAGTAAACTTGTAGGTACTATTACATGGGAGTGCAATTAAATGTATATGGGGGTTCCCAAAATTCACCAGCAAGTTTTGAGATAGCTAAATTTTCAAACTGAACTAACTAACAAGTTATTTAAGTGAAAATCTGTACATTTTTAAAAGCAGAAAAATCTCAGCTCTAAGACAATGTTACAGAATTTTACTCATAATTACGTTTTAAGATTGGAAATTTTTGGAACACAAAAATTTTGAATACGAGTAAATTTTTCGAACACCAGTACACAGTTTCTGGGAAAAGTAAAATATTTACTGAAAAGTGGAGAATGGAGATTTTACATGAAGTCGGTTGAAACAACTAAATTTTAGCATTCTTGAATTTTGACTTTTTCATGGCCTATAGGTATTGTAAATTATGAATATTTCTTTAAATAAAATATTTCCAGCTGAACTAACTATATTATTGTCAACAGTAATTACAAAATTATACTGTGAATACTAAAATTTTATGAAATATGTCATAGATAAGAATTAAGTCATTTTATGTTAGTTATTTAGCTAATTCATTATGTGTTGCATATATCATTGGAACAGTCTTTTATCAAATGACATGAAATAGCCAGTTTACAAGATATGAATACATGGTTAGTGTTAAAATTAACATGTATGTGATTCTTTAGTCCTGCTTACAAAGCTATACTTAGAAACTTGTTTTTTGTGCAGGTAACAAGTTTTCAAATATGAATTTGTTCATGGAATAGAAGGGATTGTCTAGGAGAAATGATTTTAGATTAGATTTAAAACTTACTTTGCTACCTGTCAGACATTTTACATTATTGGACAATGATAAAAAAATTTTCTTGCTGCCCATTGAAATCTTTTCTGAGCCACTCACAGCTTTAATAATAGGCAATAAAGGCCATTCTTCCTCTAGTCTTGTAGATACGTGCATGACTATTCTTCTCAAATTGTGATGGATTATTTCTGATGAATGTATTGTGACACTTCAGTTTACATGTTATTGAAAGGGTACCTACATGACAACCATGAATGAACACACTTTATTCTTATTGCTCACTTTTATATAGTCAATACTTTCTTTGTTAGTGATGATGTACCCCAGAAAATTATTTCATGGACATTATATAGTGAAAATATGCTAAATATGTCAGGAGGTTGATTTGTCAGTTTTCAAGGCTAGCAGTCATATGAAGAGCAAAAGAAACTCAAATTAACTGTTTGAGAATCTCAATAATATGCTTCTTCCAACTCAAATGTTTGTCAATATGACACCCAAAAATTTGGAGCATTCTACCCTACATACTGACTCCCGCTAAATTGCTACATTAGTTGTTGGTATTGATATTCACTGTATGGAATTGAATATAGCGTGTTTCCTCAAAAGTAAGGGGAAGTCCAATTTCAGAGAACCAATTAATAATTCTTTGAAAAACATCATTTACCATCTCTTCTGTTGCTTTCTCTGTGCTGGGATTTATTACAACACTATTATTGTCTGGAAAAAGTGCTAGTTCTGCTTGTTGAATGTTAAGTGGAAGGCTTACAAGGAATAGGAGTGAAACCAAAACTGGACCCTGTGAGACTCCCTTTGTGATTTCTCCACATTTACTAAATTTTCTAACTTTCAAACTTTGTTTGAGTTATACAGCATAACTTTCTGCATTCTGCTGTTTAGCTATTAGTTCCATTAAATGTAAATTTTTTTAACTGTAGTAAAGCATTACACGAATAATGGGGGAAAATTATGTATTTAAGGAGTAAAACTATAGAAAGTGGAGCATTTTCACCTTACTGCATTTCATACTCATTTAAAAAATCCCAAACCTTTCCATTTTCTGTAACTCTTTTTCATTGCAAGTCCTTTTGCAATGGGAACATTTCAAGGTTTTATATAAAAAGTCTTAAGCGATTTTAATCTTAGTTTACACTTAAAATTCTTTACATTTCCTATAATATCAGTAAACACATTCCCACAATCCTACAACAAAGTTTTTAAACTATTCCTCTGTTCATCATATAATTTCTCAATGTCAGACATCTTCTTTTGTATCAATTTTACCCACAAACAGTAATCTTGTCAACCTTCAAAGATTGTTAATCTACATTGTAAAAAATTGTTTGCAAACTAAACCACATCTACTTAATCTAATTGTGGCAGCAATCCAATTGCTGACATCAACTATCCAGATTGATATTTGGAACAATGAATGAGTTTATATCTTTAATTATTCTGTAGTCTTTATCTGTTATTTTCATTATATTGAGATGTTCGTGAATTACTGGAGTGTTCCTGTATCAATGTATCTGTAGTTCTATCAATAAAGTGGTGCAATTTGTAGCAACAATATCCATGTATTATTCAGTATACTCACCACTATGAACATCCCACATTGGCAACCCATGACAACTATACATGTTCTATGTACTTTGCAAATACACACCACTGCTTTTCAGCCATCACAATGGGTATCACAGACCATTTTAGGTTATTGGAACCTTTTTAAGTTTTGGTTGTGCTACTGATGGTTTTTGTAGTGCAATGAACAATATGGAAACACTCAAGTCCGAAACTGCTAGTGGAAGCAACTATCACTTTATTCCCATGTGTGTACATGGAAAAGCTGATCACATATGGCAACATTACATGCTGTCTTCTGCAGATCTGATGACTTACATTTGACTACGGTGCAGCAAATATTGATGCCAGCAAGTGATGCAGGACCGATAGTGGACTTTAATGCACAGGGACAGCATTGCCGATCCTTCATGTTCTTCTGCACCATTTTTTGATGTGCCTTATCATTTGGCTATCTGAGCTTGATTCATAGCCAGAACCAAACAAAATGGTATGGTGACTGCTTGCGGTAAGTGGGAAATTTGTTTTTGAGTCTCCATCCAGCACAAGTTTTCATTACCATCATTCTATTATCCAGGTGACCGTTATCCATATTCATAGTTGTGAATACATTTCATGTTTTTCATAATGACTGTAGTTGCTTCATGCCTGTTCCTTTAGACACGCATGCATACATAAAGGATGTATGAGCACAGGGTATAGACACATGGTTGATGAAATATGGAAGTTTGGGTCCAGCTGTGAATCCTGCTCAGATAGCCAAACTCATGATAAGTGGGAAATCTGGGTTCTACATCTGCATCTACATCTACATGGATACTCTACAAATCACACTTCAGTGCTTGGCAGAGGGTTCACCAAACCACCTTCACAATAATTCTCTATTATTCCAGTCTTGAACAGTGTAGAAAAAATGAACACCTATATCTTTCTGTGCAAGCTCCAATTTCTGTTATTTGATTATGATGATCATTTCCCCTATGTAGGTCAGCAACAACAAAATATTTTCACATTCAGAGGAGAAAGTTTTTGAATGAAATTTTGTGAGAATATTCTGCTGCAACAATAAACACCCTTGTTTTAATGGTGTCCACCCAAATGCTTTATCATGTCAGTGACACTCTCGCCCCTATTTCATGATAACTGAACTTTCTCAATATACTACATTAATCCTATCTAGCAAGGATCCCAGACTGCACAAAATTGAGAAAATGAAATGGAGCAAGCACGATTGTACGAACCATGAAAGCAGACATCTGAACTTCGCTACTGCAGGATTCACTTTCAATTTGCAGGGACAGAATCATTATTGAAAGGAAATGAGAACTTTACAAAAACATGTAAGTGCAATATCTGTACTGATATACTAAATAGGCCAGCAAATATTCCTATAACAAACAGATTTGACGTGCTTGGTGATGATAGTGACAATGATGTTATTATAGGACACACTGAAGATATTCAAATACTGAATGTTGCAATAACCACCCTCAGAAATACTACTGTTTCTACACATCAACACAAAGATATACAAATTCCGTGTGACAATGACCCTGTTCCAGAAAACATCTGCCAAAATGAATCAGATTGTAATGGCCTGAGAAAGCTTGTGATTCTTGCTGATAGTCATGGATGGAGGATTGCTTCTTGGATAAATGAAGTGGCAGAAACTGTGAAAGCAACAGGTTTCATCAAGCCTGGGACATCACTGTCTAATGTACCAAAGTACATTCATTTGTAGGATATTGGTAAGTTATTATCAGAGGATTATGTTGCACTGTTTGGTGACTCAAACGGTGTATGCCAGAATGAATCTTCAGTAGCCTGCCAAGAACTAAAGAAGTGTTTGAGTTATCTGGGACACACAAATGTTATATATATCAATATTCTGCATTGATATGATTTACTATCCTGGTCATGTCTAAACAAAGAGATCAGTGCTGCAAATGAACAGGTCTCAAACATATGCAGTCAGTTTGCAAATGTGAAAGTTCTGGGCATCAATACTATTGACCAAAGATTCCATACCACACATGGCCTTCATTTGAATGGCCTTGGGAAAAAGTCCATAAAACTCAAAAAATGGGTGAAATAATCACATGTAATTCTCTCATGCCAGATGCAAGAGAAGTTATATAGAATGTTGTATCTCCCACTACAAAAAAGAGAAGTGATTGCCATTGCAGCATAGCCCTGTAGTAGTTAGTACTCAAAGAAAGCCTGTTATAGACTAGAGGATAGGGAAGTTATAGAGTAAATGTTGCACTCTTTAATAATAATTTAGCTCATGTCAAATCTAACATTAAGAAACTTGTCAGAAGTACAACAGATTACCTCAATAGCTTAAAAATATTTCACAAAAATATAAGAAGCCTTTTAAATAAAGAAGAGGAACTACTGCATACTCTTAAGAAACAGCTGACACTGATGAAACTATTTCTGGTGTGCCCTGTCTAACCACAGCCTTCAAACTACAAAAACGAGCAGTATGGTTGATATGTGGTGTCTCCAACAGAACATCCTGCAGAGGTCTCTTTAAGATTCTCAGGATATTTACTGTTACAAATCAGTATATATACTCACTGATTATTCCAGAAAAACTGTGACATTCACAAGCATAACACACTACAGGGGAAAAATTATCTTTTGTTTATGATCTAAGGGTACTATGCATATAAATTGCCAGTGCACCTTACCTTAAGTTGGTCCTACAGTAGTGAGAAACAATTCTCTCTCTCTCTCTCTCTCTCGCTCTCTCTCTCTCTCTCTCTCTCTCTCTCTCTCTCTCTCTCTCTCTCTATATATATATATATATATATATATATATATATATATATATATATATATATAGAGGAAAACATTCCACGTAGGAAAAATATATCTAAAAACAAAGATGATGTGACTTACCAAATGAAAGTGCTGGCAGGTCGACAGACACACAAACAAACACAAACACAAACATACACACAAAATTCAAGCTTTCGCAACAAACTGTTGCCTCATCAGGAAAGAGGGAAGGAGAGGGAAAGACGAAAGGATGTGGGTTTTAAGGGAGAGGGTAAGGAGTCATTCCAATCCCGGGAGCGGAAAGACTTACCCTAGGGGGAAAAAGGGACGGGTATACACTCGCACACACACACATATCCATCCACACATATACAGACACAAGCAGACATATTTAAAGACAAAGAGTTTGGGCAGAGATGTCAGTCGAGGCAGGAGTGCAGGGGCAAAGATGTTGTTGAATGACAGGTGAGGTATGAGTGGCGGCAACTTGAAATTAGCGGAGATTGAGGCCTGGTGGATAATGGGAAGAGAGGATATACTGAAGAGCAAGTTCCCATCTCCGGAGTTCGGATAGGTTGGTGTTAGTGGGAAGTATCCAGATAACCCGGACGGTGTAACACTGTGCCAAGATGTGCTGGCCGTACACCACGGCATGTTTAGCCACAGGGTGATCCTCATTACCAACAAACACTGTCTGCCTGTGTCCATTCATGCGAATGGACAGTTTGTTGCTGGTCATTCCCACATAGAATGTGTCACAATGTAGGCAGGTCAGTTGGTAGATCACGTGGGTGCTCTCACACGTGGCTCTGCCTTTGATCGTGTACACCTTCCGGGTTACAGGACTGGAGTAGGTGGTGGTGGGAGGGTGCATGGGACAGGTTTTACACCGGGGGCGGTTACAAGGATAGGAGCCAGAGGTTAGGGAGAGTGGTTTGGGGATATCATAGGGATGAACTAACAGGTTACAAAGGTTAGGTGGACGGCGGAAAGACACTCTTGGTGGAGTGGGGAGGATTTCATGAAGGATGGATCTCATTTCAGGGCAGGTTTTGAGGAAGTCGTATCCCTGCTGGAGAGCCACATTCAGAGTCTGGTCCAGTCCCGGAAAGTATCCTGTCACAAGTGGGGCACTTTTGTGGTTCTTCTGTGGGGGATTCTGGGTTCGAGGGGATGAGGAAGTGGCTCTGGTTATTTGCTTCTGTACCAGGTCGGGAGGGTAGTTGCGAGATGCGAAAGGTGTTGTCAGGTTGTTGGTGTAATGGTTCAGGGATTCCGGACTGGAGCAGATTCGTTTGCCACGAAGATCTAGGCTGTAGGGAAGGGACCGTTTGATGTGGAATGGGTGGCAGCTGTCATAATGGAGGTACTGTTGCTTGTTGGTGGGTTTGATGTGGACGGACGTGTGAAGCTGGCCATTGGACAGGTGGAGGTCAACGTCAAGGAAAGTGGCATGGAATTTGGAGTAGGACCAGGTGAATCTGATGGAACCAAAGGAGTTGAGGTTGGAGAGGAAATTCTGAAGTTCTTCTTCACTGTGAGTCCAGATCATGAAGATGTCACCAATAAATCTGTACCAAACTTTGGGTTGGCAGGCCTGGGTAACCAAGAAGGCTTCCTCTAAGCGACCCATGAATAGGTTGGCGTACGAGGGGGCCATCCTGGTACCCATGGCTGTTCCCTTTAATTGTTGGTATGTCTGGCCTTCAAAAGTGAAGAAGTTGTGGGTCAGGATGAAGCTGGCTAAGGTGATGAGGAAAGAGGTTTTAGGTAGGGTGGCAGGTGATCGGCGTGAAAGGAAGTGCTCCATCGCAGCGAGGCCCTGGACGTGTGGAATATTTGTGTATAAGGAAGTGGCATCAATGGTTACAAGGATGGTTTCCGGGGGTAACAGATTGGGTAAGGATTCCAGGCGTTCGAGGAAGTGGTTGGTGTCTTTGATGAAGGATGGGAGACTGCATGTAATGGGTTGAAGGCATTGATCTACGTAGGCAGAGATGCGTTCTGTTTGGGCTTGGTAACCAGCTACAATGGGGCGGCCGGGATGATTGGGTTTGTGGATTTTAGGAAGAAGGTAGAAGGTGGGGGTGCGGGGTGTCGGTGGGGTCAGGAGGTTGATGGAGTCAGGTGAAAGGTTTTGCAGGGGGCCTAAGGTTCTGAGGATTCCTTGAAGCTCCGCTTGGACATCGGGAATGGGGTTACCTTGGCAAACTTTGTATGTGGTGTTGTCTGAAGGCTGACACAGTCCCTCAGCCACATACTCCCGACGATCAAGTACCACGGTTGTGGAACCCTTGTCTGCCGGAAGAATGACGATGGATCGGTCAGCCTTCAGATCACGGATAGCCTGGGCTTCAGCAGTGGTGATGTTGGGAGTAGGATTAAGGTTTTTTAAGAAGGATTGAGATGCAAAGCTGGAAGTCAGAAATTCCTGGAAGGTTTGGAGAGGGTGATTTTGAGGAAGAGGAGGTGGGACCCGCTGTGACGGAGGACGGAACTGTTCCAGGCAGGGTTCAATTTGGATGGTGTCTTGGGGAGTTGGATCATTAGGAGTAGGATTAGGATCATTTTTCTTCATGGCAAAGTGATATTTCCAGCAGAGAGTACGGGTGTAGGACAGTAAATCTTTGACGAGGGCTGTTTGGTTGAATCTGGGAGTGGGGCTGAAGGTGAGGCCTTTGGATAGGACAGAGGTTTCTGATTGAGAGAGACGTTTGGAGGAAAGGTTAACTACTGAATTAGGGTGTTGTAGTTCCAGGTTGTGTTGATTGGAATTTTGAGGTTTTTGAAGGGAGTGGAGCTGGAAGTGGGAGATTGAGTAGATGGGAGAGACTGGGTTGGTGTGCAATGAGAGGAGGTTGAGGTTTGCTGGAAAGGTTGTGAAGGGTGAGCGAGTTGCCTTTCCGGAGGTGGGAAACCAGGAGATTGGATAGTTTTTTGAGGTGGAGGGTGGCATGCTGTTCTAATTTACGGTTGGCCTGTAGCAGGATGCTCTGAACAGCCGGTGTGGACGTGGGAGAGGAAAGATTAAGGACTTTTATTAAGGATAGGAGTTGACGGGTGTGTTCATTGGCTGAGTTGATGTGTAGGTGAAGGATTAGGTGGGTGAGGGCAATGGATTGTTCAGTTTGGAACTGGTATAGAGACTGATGGAAAGAAGGGTTGCAGCCAGGGATGGGAACTTTAAGTGTGAGGTCTTTGGGGGTAATGCCAAATGTCAGACAGGCCTGAGAAAATAGAATATGGGAGCGTAATCTGGCTAGGGCGAAGGCATGTTTGCGGAGGGAATGTAAATAAAACTTAATGGGGTCGTTGTGGGGGTGTTGTGAGGGTGACATGGTATTAGAAGGTGGAAAGTGTAACACGAGGCTGAAATGAAAATGAAAATAAAAAATATATGGGGAGAGATAAAGGTGAACTAGAAAGCAACTGGAGATCTGGTATGAAAAAAGGCGAAAAAGTGTTGGTTAAGTTGATCCTGTGGTGAACTTGGGTTGGTAGATAGCGATGTGCATAAAGGTTAGGTGGTTGTGTTGCCGCTAAAACACGTTAAAGGACGGAGAAATTCGGGAAAATTTCGAAAAAAACGTGTAAATGTATGAAAAGAAGTGGTGTTGTGGTGAAAGATTACGAAAATGGGGCTAACACTTGTCTGACGAAGAAATAATGAAGTTAAAACCTGTGGGGAGCGGCTAAAAATGATTAGTGATGCGCGAAAAATGGAAGTGTTTGTTGGTAATGAGGATCACCCCGTGGCTAAGCATGCCTTGGTGCACAGCCAGCACATCTTGGCGCAGCGTTACACCGTCCGGGTTATCTGGATACTTCCCACTAACACCAACCTATCCGAACTCCGGAGATGGGAACTTGCTCTTCAATATATCCTCTCTTCCCGTTATCCACCAGGCCTCAATCTCCGCTAATTTCAAGTTGCCGCCACTCATACCTCACCTGTCATTCAACAACATCTTTGCCCCTGCACTCCTGCCTCGACTGACATCTCTGCCCAAACTCTTTGTCTTTAAATATGTCTGCTTGTGTCTGTATATGTGTGGATGGATATGTGTGTGTGTGCGAGTGTATACCCGTCCCTTTTTCCCCCTAAGGTAAGTCTTTCCGCTCCCGGGATTGGAATGACTCCTTACCCTCTCCCTTAAAATCCACATCCTTTCGTCTTTCCCTCTCCTTCCCTCTTTCCTGATGAGGCAACAGTTTGTTGCGAAAGCTTGAATTTTGTGTGTATGTTTGTGTTTGTGTTTGTTTGTGTGTCTGTCGACCTGCCAGCACTTTCATTTGGTAAGTCACATCATCTTTGTTTTTAGATATATTTTTCCTACATGGAATGTTTCCCTCTATTATAACTATATATATATATATATCACATTTTAACTGAAGAATTAGAGATGACAAAAATATCTGCAAGATGGGTGCCAAGACTCTTGATGCTGGATGAGAATGGACATATTTGAACAATGTTTGGCTCATTTTAGGAGAAATGAACAAGGTTTTTTGAGCTGGTTTATGGCCACAGATGAAACTCGGAAACTACTATACCCCAGAGACAAAACAACAGTCAAAGCAGTGGAAACTTGCCGCTTCTCCGCCACCAAAGAAAGTAAAGACAATTCATTTGGCGGGACAGGTCATGGTATCAGTATTCTGGGATGCAAGGGGGATTCTGTTTGTAGATTATTTCCACACTGGGCAAACAATTACTGGAGAATATTTTGCTAAACTCCTGGACAATAAACTTCCATCAATACAATGCATGCCCACACACATGTGCCGTCGCCATGGCTAAATTACATGAACTAAGGTATGACTTGTTGCCACAACCACCTTATTCACCTGATATGGCTCCATCAGACTTCCATCTCTTCTCAAAACAGAACATTTTTCTTGGTGGATGAAGATTCACTTCAAACGAAGAATTGATAGTTTGAGTTGACAACTATTTTGCAGGCCTAAGGCACTGGAACATTATTGGACCAAGTGCATTATATGCAGGTAGACTACATTGAAAAATAAAAAAAATTAGTGATGTAAGTACTTTTTTTCTATTCTGTTCTAGGAACTTTTCAAACCACTCTTGTATCTCAAAACAGCAAAAGTCAAGCAGATAAGCTACATGGACTATCTTGAAACAGCAAAGGTCATGCAGACAAACTACATAAATTGTCTCTAAGTAATAAAAAAAATTAGATGATTTAGCCACAAAATAGATAAAATTTCCAGCTTAGAGGAAACCTTAGCTAATTTATCTAAGGAATTCATTACCAATAGCACTATCTGTAAGTCTGTGGATGATACTGTTAATAATAAGAGTGAGTTATAGAAATCATCAAAGGAGTTAGAAGGCACTAAACACAAACTTAGAAGTAAAGTAGCTAAATCTAATATAGTATTACCAACAGAATTATTAGAAGAATTACAAATAGGGAGTGAAGCTAGTTGTACAAATTTCTTAAGAGTATGTCTTAGAAATGGGAAGATAACAAAACAGTATATTTTGCATTAGAACATTTACTAGCTGATTCAGTGGAATGTTGGAACAGCAGCTCATTAGAGGAATTTAAATCATAGGAAGATTTTCAGGGAAAATTTAAGATAAATTAATGGTCCATCAGTTCACAAGAAAAACTGACACTAGATTTTTTAGATCCTATGTGCTATGTATTTTCAATACAAAAGTGCATGGGGTACATATGAGGAGTATACTGAGTGGCATCTGTGAAGTTCTAAGTATTTGGATAACTCATTAGAAGAAAAACTTCATAACATTGATAACAACAAATAGCACTCAGAATACTCTGCCCTCTTCACCAATCAGGCAGGGTAACAACCGCCATATTCCAAGTTAATTGCTTCATTTTTTTGCACTTTAGTTCTTGAAGATGCAATTTCTTCCTGTTTAACTACTACCAACATGAAGGATAGCTATTAAAAGGGTACAGATATAACTATATTTTGAATACATAAGTATAGCATAATCTTTGTAATTCATTGCAGGAAGGTAAAGATTTACTATAAAAACTGAAGAAAATACTACAGTATAATAAAATTAGATATTTATTTCTACAATCTTTATAAAAACGACTCAAATACATTTATATACATTCTAAGTGGGATTTTGTATTTTTTCTTCCATACAGACAATAGGTTGCATTTTTGTATGTTTCATAGGGGAGTTTATATGTTTCATATGTTTATTTATTAGCCATTCATCATGTTTACCATGCAATTGGCTTCATCAAAATACATTTTACATATTTCATAGATGTATAGTTGCTACTAATTTTTACATTATACACTATGCATACATATACAAACATCTTTTTGTAGTTAGTAATTTGTACATTTTACTCACATCATCATTTTGCATATACATAAATACTTATAAATACATAAACTTCTTACTACTCAGACAATTTTAGCAATAATCATTATACAGTTTATGTTCAAGAATTAATTACATGGATTTATACATTTAGTTAATGATAGTTACATTATTTCATTGTTAATACATTACTTCCAAATTACTTCCAAGATATTCTTCAATTGATTAGTATGCTTTATTTTTGAGCCATGAGTGTAATACCTAATTTAAAGAGGATGTGGGTTTTGACGGATTGTGGCAGTTTGTTATGTAACTTTAGACTTACATGTTTGTGATTGTTGTGTGTCAGTGAGAGCCTAGAATACAGTATATCAAGCATGCAGTTGTTTCAAGTGCTGTGCAAATGTAAATTCATTGTCTGTGTAAATTGTTGTATATTTTCTTTTATGTATACTAAGCAGTTATACATATAGAGACTTGGGAGTGTCCTTATGTTTAATATACTGAAGTGCTCCTTACAGGTTTCTCTTGGACCCAATCCTTGTATACATCTAATTGCTTTTTATGCCGTATGAACACACAGTTTGTGCCTGGTGAATTACCACATAGCAAAATCCCATATTGTAGCTGTGACTGAAAGAAATGCATAGTAGCAAAGCACCAGTAAACTTTTACTGACAGAATATCTTAGTTTATACAGCAGGAATATTATACGTGCAAGTTTGCCTGTCAGATAGTTTATATGGTCATCCCATAAAAGCCTATTTTTAGTCCCAATAGTTTGACACTGTGTTTCTCTGCTTTTCGTACCTTCAGATTAAAATAAATTTCCTCTATTTTTGTGTTGTTTATACATAACTGGTTAGCAATACACCACACCCTACATTTTTCAAAAAGCTAATTATTTTTGTTGACCGCCTCTTGCATACTCTCATCTGTGGAGATCATGGTCATATCATCAGCATATAAAACACTTTTGCAGGTTATATAGTTTGAGAAGTCATTAACATAGATAATAAAGAGGAAGGGTCCAACAACAGAGCCCTGTGGAATTCCTCTCTTAATTTTCGTTAGATCTGACACTTCATTGTTCACATACAGCAAATGTTGACTGTTATTTTGGTATGATGTAATTAAATTAAGTGGTTTGTCTGAAATACCGTAATATTCTAATCTCATGTGATACTGAATCAAATGCTTTGCTTAAGTCTATGAGTGTTGCACAGGTGGTCAGTTTCCTTTCAAAAGCGTTGTGGATTTCAGTTATCAGGCTTTCAATAGCTTTTATGGTTGATTGATAAGTTCTAAAACCAAACTGGCTGTCATTAAGTAATTTATTGCTCTCGAAATACATGTAAATCTGTGTGTGTTAGCAGCTCTCTATGATTTTGGCCAGTATAGGGACAATTGATATTGGTCTATAGTTATCTGGCATTTCTATGCCACCATTTTTGTATATGGGTAGTGTAACTATAATTTTAAGGCAATCAGGGAAAATGCCATCATCAAGAATTTTATTTGCAAGGTAGGGTAGAGCAGTTCTAATTTCCTTAATTGTAGCCTTTATTACGAAGTTATAGAATCCATAGTAGTCTTCTGTTTAGAGTTGTTCAACTTGTTTACAGAGTTATTTATATCTGTAGCAGTTATTTTACTCCAGTTAAATCTTCCCTACTCTTATTCGGTGATTGCGAAAGAAAAGCTTCCGCATCAGTTAAATCGTCACTTTTTGGTACATGGGCATTTACTTAACTTATGAAGTGTTCGTTGAGAGTGTTGCAGTTAATTGGGTTGCTAATTTCTTCATTCTCCATGTTTAACTCACTTTTAACTATGTTCCAGGCAGCTTTACATTTGTTTTTAGAATTTAAAATATACCCCTCATATGCTTTCATCTTTGCTGCTTTAATTTCAGATCTGTACATTTTTCTTAAGCTTATATATCTATTCTTGTTTTCTTGATTGCCTTTTGTCTTTCAGCATGAGTAGAAGGATTCTAATTTGATTGAGGTGCAGGGTGTAACAACTGGAATGAGTAATGTATTTTTCTAAGTACAGTAGTATCCCTCACACGATGGATATATATAGAGAATGACCAAGTACTCACACAGTGTTAGGATCCACAACGGTAATTGACAAAGATGTTAGTACAAATGACAACAACTAAATGATGAATAACGTATGAGTACCGTATCTCTACTGGCTCTCCATAGCTGTGGGTTAGGATCAATTTCAGGGTATGCAATGGTGAAGCTGTGACAGTCCATTCTGGAAGGAGTGCTGACCATTTTCACCCTCCTGCGTCACAGTCAAGAACCCTAGCAGATTGGGAAACTTGGACGGCAGTGGGAAGGGACTCTGTCTTTGAGCTCTACCGTCTTTTTCTTCTTGATCATATCATACTTATTCTTATACTTTCTTTTCTTTCTTCTGCATTAGGAGCACCATCTCTGTCCTTCTTTCCATATGTATATGCTACTATTGCTATAACCCTTCTCTTATCTGGACCATATAGTGATACTGACTCTCTGTTGTAAAGCTGAGAGATCATGACAAATATAGTGCAGTGACACAGAATAAAGTTGTTTTCAATTAAAAAGTTCTGTTCCCTCCAGTAAGTTGAGTGATTGAAGCTTACATAATAATGTCATCTGAACAGGACAGGGCAAGGGGGGGGGGGGGGGGGGAGGGAAACAGGACGGAAAAAGGTATAAGTGATCAAGAAATTACAATGTGATGTACTAATATAGACCAAGTTATTAAGGGGCTCTTATGTAACATATAAATAATAATAGGTTGGTATGTAGGAGTGATAAGAGAAAAAAAGTAAGTAAGAAACTAATATTTTATTTAGATTTTGGGGTATGATCACTACGCAGAGGAGAATATTCACCATTATATTTAGTAAAAGCCATGTGGTCAGAGACAATGTATACCATCATAGGCATGAAGGTGGAATGTACCCAGATTTGTAGAGAGGTAAGACGATGAGAGGGTAGGCTTACATAGGAAAAAGGGAACCTATGCCTGAAGTCAGGTTAATCCACAGAAGGAAGGACTTGAACCAGTTTGGTAGGAATGAGAGAGGTTTACCTTCCTATGAAAGAGGGAACCTATATCTAAGGTCAGGAGGATCCAAGGAAGGGGAGACCAGAATCATTTTTTAAAAAATACATATCTATACATGTGGACAGATATACATGATGAAGTAGCACTTCCATGAGAAGGTAATACAGCATGTTCGATGTCTCTGTCCAGGGACTTAGATGAGAGTGCAGCAAATACAGAAATACAAAACCAGGAAAGTAAACTAAATGAAAACAGGAAGTATTCTCCAAAATAGTTAAAGCATATGGACTTACTGTGATTTGATTTATTGCTTGGACTTCCGTTCTTCAATACACATTGAATGAGAACAATTCTGAGATTTGTAAATGTGGAAAGTAAGATAAGATGAAATTCCAACATGTAACTGTTGTGGTGAATTTAGGTTACAATTTTATAGCAAGAACACAACACTTTTAGGAACAATGATCTTCTTCCTGTAATATCTAAAAGATGACTCATAGAAGAAAAGTTCATGGAATAAAACGCATGGAAAATAAAAGAAACTTTTAGGAGCAAAGAAATCAACACAACACAAAACCAAGAAGCACCGTAGGAGACGACAGCAAACACACAGTTCTGATTTATTTACTCGAACACTCCGCCCCACCCCCACCCCCTCCCCAAAAGAAACTGTGGTGTACTGAACAACTTTTAAATAAAAAATAAGAGGAAAACACATTAGTTATGAAGTCCTATCTTGGTATACATTGCTTTAAATTTGTTTGATTTTACAGACTTTGTAAACATGTCACTAAGTTGATTTTCAGAACATATATATTGTTCATTGATATACCCATTTTGATAGAGCTCCCACACAAAATAATATCATACTTCAATATTCTTAGAGTGTTTGTGGAACTCTGCATTTTTCACTTATTTGATGGTATTTGCATTGTCAATGAACAATACAGGCATGTTTCTTTTTCCACTGATTTCCAACAGCAATCTGTTAAGCCATACTAACTGCTTGGCTCCTTCACTTGCAATACAAACTGCGCTTCAGTGATGGGTAGTGCAACTGATTTCTGCAGTTGAGATGTCCATGATACAGCTGTGTTGCCTGTCACTGAAACAAAACCATTTCTTGATCATCTTGTTTTAGTGTTGCCAGCGTCAGCACAGGCACAATGTTTACTGCCAGGTGAAGTATAGAAGAGACCTAAGTCTGAAGTACCACAAAGCTATCTGCATGGTGTTTTACAATGTCCAATCAGAAGAAGTGGGCTTAACCACAGGTCGAGCTACTTTTGAAACAGCACAAGCGACATCTGGATGAGTAGAACATGCCAGATATTTGTATTTGTATTCCTTTATTGGTCCTGCGAGTTGTGTTTAGGTACAAAAAAAAAAAAAATGGTTCAAATGGCTCTGAGCACTATGGGACTTAACAGCTGAGGTCATTAGTCCCCTAGAACTTAGAACTAGTTAAACCTAACTAACCTAAGGACATCACAAACATCCATGCCCAAGGCAGGATTCGAACCTGTGACCGTAGCGATCTCGCGGTTCCAGACGGCAGCGCCAGAACCGCGCGGCCACTTCGGCCGGCCGTTTAGGTACATATTTTGCACAAACAATGTAGGAAAAGTGAGGTTGGTACAGTATATACAACATCAGACACATTGTTATTTTGGAAAGATAAATAATTAAAAATTATTCAGTACATGTTGAATATTGATGACAAAATTAATATAATGAAATAAAATGATAGACTGGTTAAGAATATTTGAGCAGTTACACTATACTTTTCTGGTACTCTAGAAACTCGGAAACAGAATAGAAGCAGTGGTCAAGCAAGTACTCTTTCATTTTCACTTGAAACTTTTGTAAATTTTGCATCTGTTTCAATTAGGACGGCATGTGATTGTATGGCATTATGCCAGTATGATACACTCCTCTCTTACAAATGTTTGTACTTACTGTATTGACATGCAAATAATGCTTCTGCCATGTATCATGAGGGTGGAAATCACAGTTATACTTGAAGATATTTTCATCTTTTAAAATACTTCCATTTATGAAATTTAGTATTTCATATGTATATAAGCAAGGAAGAGGTAGAGTATTGAGATTTTTAAATATTGGTTTACAGGAGTCTCTGTGCTTAGTGCGGTTTATTATTCCAACAATCTTTTTCTGTAGCCTAAATGTTTTGTTTGTACCTACAGAGTTCCCCCAAAAGATAATGCCATACATCAGCAGTGACTTAATACTGCCATGGTACATTGTGATCACTGACACACGGGTTGTATTTTGTGAGTGAATTCTTACTGCATACGTAAGTGTGTTTAACTTTTTATTTACATGATTAACATGTGGCTCCCATTTTACGTTTTGTTGAATATGTATACCTAAAAATTTTGTGTCACTCACAGATGGGACAGTTTTTCCAACAATTTTAAAAATCGGTCTTTCAAGATGTAGTTTCTGTGGTGGTGGTGGTTAGTGTTTAACGTCCCGTCGACAACGAGGTCATTAGAGACGGAGCTCATGCTTGGGTTAGGGAAGGATTGGGAAGGAAATCGGTCGTGCCCTTTCAAAGGAACCATCCCGGCAATTGCCTGAAGCGATTTAGGGAAATCACGGAAAACCTAAATCAGGATGGCTGGAGACGGGATTGAACCGTCGTCCTCCCGAATGCGAGTCCAGTGTGCTAACCACTGCGCCACCTCGCTCGGTGTAGTTTCTGTGAATTGTGGAAATTGACTGTCACTGTTTTTCCATTATTTATTATTAACTTATTTGTTCTGAACTATTGTGTTAAATTTTGTATTATACCTGTAGCTGTTTTTTGTAGGCTTTCCTCATCACATTATTTTAGTAGGATATTTGTGTCATCTGCAAAAAGTCCTGTTGTCCCTTTAGTTATTTTTTCTGACAAATCATTAACATAAAGAATGAAAATAATTGGCCCCAGGATTGACCCTTGAGGAACTCCATATGTAATGTTTTGTGCCTTACAGTAAAAATTACAATTTTTTGTGTTTTTATGTATTTGTATTTTATTTGAGTGATCTGTTGACGGTCATGAAGGTAGGAATTTATCTACTTGTTTGGCAGGCCTCGTATCCCATAATTACCTAGCTTCTGCAACAGAGTATTATGATCAATTACATCAAAATCTTTACTAAGTTCAAGAAATACGCCAGACACTTGTTGCTTATTGTCTACTGCAGTTAGAATTCCATTTAAGAAGGTATAAATAGCAGACTGTGTTGATCTGCCAGTTTTGAATCCATGTTGCACATCACTTATTATGTTTTCTTTATTTAGAAAGGCTGTCAGCCTTCTAAGAAATAGTTTTTCAAGAATTTTACCAAAGCCTGACAATACTGATACAGGTCTATAGTTTGCAGCTTCATGTTTGTCCACTTTCTTGTGCAGTGCTGTCACTTTTACCATTTTCAGATTTTGTGGGAATATACCACACATGAATGGTGAATTAAAAATATCCGTTAATGGTTCTCCAATAGAGGTTACACCTTCTTTGATGATAATATCAGGTATTTCATTATTACCTGCTGACTACTTATTGGGTAACCTTTTTATAATGACAGATAATTCCTCAGGTGTTGTAGGAGACATAAATAGCGTTCTTGTAAGAATTTTTGTATCTGACTGGAGTGTATTGCTCTCTGGTTATGAGTTGTAATGTTTGGTAATCAGGTGTTGTGCTACGTTAGAAAAGTAGTTGTTAAATTTATTAGCCACTACTGTGGCGTCGATTATTTTATTGTTGTTTTCATGAAGTTCTATATTTTTGTGGGCTAATGATGTAGTACCAGTTTCTCTTTTTATGATACTCCAGGTTGCTTTAGTCTTATTGCTGGAATTTTTTATGTTTGCATTTTCCATTTTCTTTGCTTTTGTTACGACTTGTCTAAGTATTTGTTTATATTGTTTAAAGTAGTTGATAAGTACAGGATTTGAGGTTTGCTTTGAGTACCCATATAAGTTTCCTTTATTCTGGCATGATATTTATAGTCCTGTTGTGATCTATTTATTTGGTTTGTGTACAGAATTTATAAGTGACGTTTGTTTAGGAAAGGCTATTTCAAAAATACGTTTGTACGGGGCCATAAATTTATCAAACTTGTCATTTGTGTTGTTTGAACTGTAAACACCAGTCCAGATTTCTCTTCTCAAGAGAGAACAAAAGTAATCTATGTTTTCATTATTAAACTTTCTGACAATAGCTCTAGTTTTCTGGGCTTTCGTGTTTCCTGGAATAGCGATTGTTAGTATTTGGGCATTGTTATCACTAAAACCAGTGTTTGCAGTCTGTGTGTTTCAGGTATATTTATATGTATTTACAAACACCTGATCCATAGTTGTTGCAGAATTAGTGGTTATACGAGTTTGGTTAGTTACAGTTGGTTTTAGGTTAAAGGTCTTCAGTAAATCTTTGATTTCATCTTTAAATTTACTGGGTTTGGAGAATTCAACATTGAAATCTCCACATATGATAATTTTTTTGAGGGTGTTGAAATCCTCTAACAGCAGGTACTTTAATGATCACACACCTGAACAATAAGGAACATTGTTGTCAAGAGTACTGCTATATTCATTAATTGTTCATTATCAAGGGAGTTTTTAATGGTTTCGAATCAGCAATGTTAAGGCGATGTAGAATCTTCTTTGTGTATGCTCACTGTGAAATAAATAAGCCAGACACTCGTTGTTCTATTTGCATACCTAAAAGTGAATTGAAGGACCCCACTGTTATTTTGAATCCTGTCTTCAACATGTCTAAAAATGAATTCACTGCACTTTGAGTAGTTCCTGCGGTAAGTCCATCATCGACATAATTGCAATCAGCAATTTTCTTGTTCTGCTTTGTTGAACGTAAATGCAAGGATCTGCTGTTGAACTAATAAAACCATATTTTCACGAATGAATGAAACTTATTATTCCAGCATTGACATCATTGCTTAAGTCCAAACAATGATTTCTTGAGGCGAAAAAACAATGTGACAAGTCTCCTTATAAAAATGCAGTTCTAAGGTTGAACTAACCAAGTTTCAAATTTTCTTCTCCTGCAGTCGCTATTACAGCATGAATAGCATCATAACGACCAACTGGACTAAAAGTTTCACCATAATCAAGTCCGGCACAATGAAACATAACGCACACAATCAAGCGAGCATGAAATCGATCAATCGATCCATCAGGTTTATATTTAATACGAAGTATCAAGAATCAAGAATTTTATTTACTGTAGATTATTTTACAATGATATTGGCTTTGTCATACAAGATGTACTAGTACATACAGAATAATAAAATAAACTTCTGTCAATACATTTTAGAATACATTTGAAGCATGGCATTGTACCAAATTACAAAAGATAGCTTTTAAAAGTTAACACAACAAGCTATCTTATAATCTAATATAATATGGTATTTTATTGTTTATAGTATAAACTTTGTAATTACACACGATTAACCACAGCACAAAATAATATGTTTAACTACAGACAACTTTTAAATGGTTACATTCTCCTCAGGCATCTCAAAGAATTCTTTAATGTCATAGAATGGATGATCTGACAGCCAGCTGTACCACTTAATTTTAAAAGAATTTGTATCCATAGACTGAACATGAACAGGCAGTTTATTGAACATTTTGAGTGGGTTAACTTTGTGGGAATTTCCTGTTCTCGCTAATCTGTGGCGCGGTATGTCTAAACTACCATTAGCCCTGGTGTGTTCGTGTATTTCCCTTCTGGAAATAAATTCCGAAATATGATTTTTAATATAGAGTACAAACACATAAATGTACAAATTTATAATTGTAAGTATTCTGAGTTTGGAAAAAAGAGGACGACAGTGCTCCCTATGACCTCTTTTACATATTATACATATGACTTTTTTTGTAATTTCAATACGTTTTTGATGTGAGGGGAGTGCCCCATATAATCAGACCATATGAAATATGTGACTGGAATAGCCCAAAGTATGTCACCCTGAGGTACTCCAAGCTCACTACCTCCCTTAGTTTCAAAAGAAGGTATGCCACCAGAGATATTTTTTCACATACATGATTGACATGTTCCTCCCATTATAGTTTTGAGTCAATGTGAATACCTAAGAGTTTTACCGACTTATTGCCTACTTCATTTGATGTTCCTATTAAAAGTTGTTGTGTTTTGTCAGGGTTGCATAGGAGCTTATTGGCTGCAAACCAGTCCAGGGCCTTATCTAGTGTTTCTTTTGTTAGGTTATTCAGATCTGAAATGTTCTGATGTGTGGAAAGTAGTGTTGTATCGTCAGCATAACACACAACAGGGTGAGCTATATTTTTAGATAAATTATTAATAGCGACAATGAAGAAGAAGGGTCCAAGGATAGACCCTTGTGGTACACCTGTGCTGATTTCCATGATGGAAAAATTTAAATTTATGACTGAGACGAATTGTTTTCGGTTACTTAAATAAGAATTTATCACAGATAAAGTGTTCCCTCTCACCCCATAAAACTCTAGTTTCCCCAGTAGTATGTCAACAGGAATGCAATCGAAAGCTTTGCTTAGGTCACATAATACCAGTGATAACACGTTATTATTTTCAAAAGCTGTTAAGGTTTGGTCAATGATTTCCAAGATGGCCCCTGTAGTGTTCTTCCCCTTTCGAAAGCCAAACTGATTGTTACATAGGATATTGTGTTTTTCAAAGAAGTTGCTAATTTGTGTGTGTATCAGCGCCTCAAATTCCTTTGAGAATATTGGAACAATGGAGACTGGTCTGTAGCTTTGGGGGAGATGTTTGTCTCCTTTTTTAAAAACTGGGACAACTTTTGATTCCTTGAGTGCATCCGATAAAACTCCAAATTCTACACATTTATTAAAAACATAAGCTAATGGTTTGGCGATTGAGTGTATTGTCTTTTTAATTATGTTATTTGATAACCAATAACAGTTCATACTTTTAGAACCTGAAAATTTGGATACAGCTTTCATAACATCAGCAGGTGTGACAGCCCTCCATTGAAATGCCAGGTTAACAGGCAGTGCTGTTCCAACATGGTTCATTGCAGATGAATTTGTTGCTTTGATACTGTTACTTATTTCTTTAACTGAGTTTAAAAAGTACTCATTTAATTCTTCAGGATCAAGCAGAGCTGTTTCTGTGCGTTTCAGTGTATTCTCTTGTTCTATTATTTGCCGTTGATTATCAGTAACACGTTTTCCCAAGGATACTAAATGATAAGGTTGGGCAGTAAGGGCTCTGCTCTGCCATTGGCTGGCCTAGTGACATCAGCGTGGAAGCAAGCGCTCACAAGCAGACGACATGGCATGCGCGTTTACGTCGTTTTTGGCGGAAGATTTTGTTTATACCAGAATTGAGATGTCTAAACTGCTTTTCTGCTGCTAAAATATTACAGTTAAAACTGATGAGTTATATTCTTTCGCAACTTATGCCATACACATTGGTAAAATATCAGATCACAACCACACCAACACACACTTGAAATTCGAAACCTCGGTTCAAATAAATCAGAAACTATTCATTTAATTGCATTGAAATGAATTTACTTAAGAGCATAATTCCTTTAAATTAGCATTATATAAAAAAAACAAGTTTACTCACCATATCTCCTCTGCAGTGAAGCTGCGAAACAGTGTTGCAAATATACAATAGCATTCGTAACATGTCTTGTAACACCATGACAATTTAGGGAGAAGTTTACATACACAATACCACACGCAACGACACTTTATATCCAATTGTTCTGTCAAAAATGTACGTACCTATAAACACAACTTTTATTTGCAAAACATTACACTATGTAGTGAATTGATTACTTTGATGACATATACCATTTCTCCCTTTTTTTCTCTGAGCTGCCTCAGATATTCTTGCTCTGTCTTTTGATAATTTCTTTGTGTGTATTGGGGAATCACTCACCAAGTGCTGCACACAGCTTACTAATTATGCCTCTTTCTGTAGACAAAAGCACAGAGAGTAATTGATTTACAAATGTCTACATTACTCCATCTAACCCATTTTGAGTCACTTAATAAACTTTTTATTTGATTGGGTGAAAATATTTTTCCCAGCACACGAGTAATTTCCTTAGACCTAAGAACCTCTTTATTAATTTTATCCTCGCGTATAAGTCGTTGCGTTCTAGACAGCTGATTCCAAAGACCTTTATTCCTCGCTCGAAGTTGCACACACTTGGGACTCAAAATCTGAGGTCATCAAGCCCCTAGAACTTAGAACTACTTATACCTAACTAACCTAAGGACATCACACACATCCATGCCCAAGGCAGGATTTGAACCTGCGACCGCAGCAGTCACACGGTTCCAAACTGAAGTGCCTAGAACCGCACAGCCACCGTGGCCGGCAACTGTCATCTGTACATGTGCTCTTATTATGATGTTTCTTATTTGGTGACAGCTTTTCCAGAGTTTCCAGAGATCTCTTATGTAGTTCTCGTTTCTTATTCCGTTTGGTTCTGTCTTCTGTTGCGGGTGACACATTGACAGTCGCACTACTGCACGGCAGATTGCACGAAGGAACTGCATCTTGCTTGAGCATTCTTTTCCGGGGCAAATTAAGCAATTCAGACTGTAAATCCCTTAAGTAATCTGTTTCTGCGAAATGGCGAGAGCATGTTCGTGCATGCGCAACATTTACACTGTCTTTCCTACAACATTTCGACAACCATACTTTTTGTAATGTTTCATTACGCGGGAAACTGTGATACATTACGTCAGTTCCCTTTGTGTTCCGGTTGTAGGAAAAACAGCTCGTAACAGCACAGCCTGGCATTGTAAAAATTAATTTTCTCACTCACTTGCAGATTCTCCAATAAGAATTTCACAGGATGAACCATAAACTACAGAGCTGGCGAACACAATGTTGATCCCACTGTCCACTATCGCTAACTATTTCAGTTCCGAATCAAATATCAATTACAACAACAACCGTAACACTCCCGAATTCCGAATGTTTCCGCTGTTGACTGAGTACCTCAGAAGAAAGAACTCAATCAAAATACTCCTTCAGACACAACACAACACAACAAAAACAATCACACACAATTCGAACTGTGTACTGTTTCGCACAGCTGCTTCCACCGTGACGCCATGCGCACAACTGAGAAAACACGTTGCTTTCTGCGCCCCCCTGCGTTTTCCTTTAGGCAGTTCTACCAAGTCCCGAGTATTATTTTCTTCAAATGCCTTCGTCTCATCCTCCGTCGCATTAAACCATTTATTGGAATTACTACTTTCTATTGCTTCACTGAAGGTAGTTGGTGTAAGCTCTTCATGAGTTGTGTTTGTCAGGCAAATTAATGCACTTGATTCTTGAGAGTGGTGAGGATGGTATCCTAATTTGTAGTCACTAAATTTCACTACAGGACGTATTTCACGAACTGGACGTCGATTTGGTAACTCAATGAAATATTCTTGGTCACTAGTTTCAATCTGATCAACAACAGATTCACTTTTCTCTCCTGTTTCTTCAAGTATGGAATAAAACTCCAACTCAGTCGAATTTCCAGTTGTACATCGTTTCTCTGGTTGAAAATCAACATGGCGTGATATCATCACACGATGTTTTGATGGAATCTACACTTTGTAACCATTTTTGTCATTCATGTAGTCAATGAAATGGCCAGGTAAGCCTTACCATCTAATTTAGAATGAAATGTCTTTGGCAAATAATCAAAGCATTTTGATCCAAAAATGCGCAGATAGCTAAAACTGTTAAACACTTTGCCAGTCCACAATTCGAAAGGTGTTTTACATTCAGCACTTGACTTCCCAGTACGACTGAGTAGGAAAACGGCTGTCACATGCATGAGTCCAAAACAGATTAGGTAACTTGCTAGACTTTAACATTGAACGAACTAATTCAAAAATGTGTCTATTTGCTTGTCCAGCTACACCATTTTGCTCAAGAGTGTCTGGACACGTAAGGCGAAACCCAATACCACGGTCTCGTAGCATTGCAGCAACCATATCACAAACTCTCGTCCACTGTCAGACCGAAATACCTTTACCTGAAGACCAACAGCGTCACACTCCCTTAAAAATGTTTTAAAATTGTTAGCCACTTCAGATTTATTTTGTATGAAATATATCCAACCGAAACGAGAGTAATCCTCTTTGAAAATAGGATAGTAATGAAAACCATTTACAGGGTCAACAGACGTTGGTCCGTCAACGTCTGCATTGATCAACTCACCGACAGTTTGTGAACGATCTCTGCGATGGCTAAAAGGTTAGCAGTGTGATTTATCAAGAACACGTCGATCACAAAACGATGTGGTATCATTGCACTTAACTGATACACCGAAATGAGAGAGCAGAACTCTTACATGACGTTTATCTTGATGACCGAGTCTGTCATGCCAACACTGTAGTTATTCTTCTGAAGTTGCTAAGTTAATCATTACTTGTGCATCTGGAGGACATACTCGCTTGTTCACAATGTATACTCAACCAACTAGCCTTGCTGTTTCGACTATTTCACTATGTCGCTGAATGATAACTCCTTTGTTATTGTAAGTCACATTATATCCACGTTGTGCAGCTTGACAGACAAAGAAAAGTTGGTGTCTAACATTGTGTACGTACCAGACATTTTCAAGCAAAGCAGTTGTCCATCTTTTGTTTATGAACATTTCAAAACGAATACTGCCAGTCCCGTGTGCAAAAAGAACTTCTTTGCCACCTGTCTGTACACACTGTGGAATCGGGAACTTTCCGAACGTAGTGAAATGCCGTTTATTTGATGAAATATGATGTGTCGTGCCAGAGTCCAAAATCCAAGAATCTGCACTATCAAAATTAAAATGAGACAACAAGCTAGTGGCTAGAAAAGTATTTGGTTTTGCTGCTCACTTTCAGACTGGAACTTGAATTATTGTAGCTGATAACTGTCACTTTTGTTTCTTCTACAGCCATGCACTTTCGGCAGTTTGCGATAATACATTCAGCTTTCTTGCAATACAAACATGTACGACTTTCTTTCTTCTTTTACTTTCCCCCTTCTGCTGCAAATTTCTTCTGTTTTTGATGTTGCTCACCTAATTTTGATTTTGCGTACAAAGGAACCGTCGCCTGTGTAGCTAGCGAATTCTCAAGCGAACCAAATTCTCAATAAGAAGCTACGTCGTCTGCTCAGACTCAGGAATACGATACCAGGTTGACCTGTAGCCTAACGATGATATTCGGGTCCTAATGTTTTGAAAATACGATGGTGGAATAGCGAAAGGGGCAAGGTTGCATTTCGATTAATTTTGTTCAGTTCACTGCACAAGTCATGGAAAATGTTCCAAGTAGCGACGTGTGTTTTGTTATAGACGTGACGTCATCTTTTGACATGTCAAAGAAATAACTGAACAGCATATATAGTCGCTGCAATGAAGATTGTTCATATACTGATGCAAGGGTGTCCCAAATTTCTTTTGCACCAGACATCTTTCTTATATGAATAGCAGGTTCCTCATCAAGCGCCATTCCAATGGTACGAGCTGCCTGAGCGTTGTTCTGTTGCCAGCACTGATATGCGTCAGAAGGTTCGTCCCTTCCGCTAATGACGGTCATTGACTTGTACCATCTATAATAGAATAAAGCGAATGTCCTATTAACTTGTACAATCTATAATCGATTAAATAGAATGTTCGTTTAAACAAAGTTGAAGCTGCCATTTCCATGTTTCCCACTGATCTTCGCTCGACAACTTGCGAATCTTTATATGATTGTTGTCATCACTCAACTGAAACATTGTGTCCGCCATTCTACAAATCTTGCAGTCTCACGACTATCCTACTAAATCGAACAGTAATATGGGGAACTATTACTGTAATTCTCACAACCTGAAGCGTTCAAAGCTGTTGTGGTGGACTTAGGATATAATCTTATAGCAAGAACACAACACTTTTAAGAACAGTGTTCTTCTTCCTTCAATATCTAAAAAATGATGCATAGCAACAAAAAGCTTCATAGAGTAAAGGCATGGAAAATGAAAGAAAGTCTTATGAGCAAATAAATTCACACAACACAAAGCCAAGCACCACCGTAGGAGGGGGCACAGGAAACGGGAAACGCACAGTTCTGATTTATTTACTTTAACAGTAACTCTTTAACGTAAATAGTGGGGTAAGTTTAGAATCTCATGGTAATTAAACAAACCATGTTATTGAAACACTGATCTTTAACAAGTGTAGTGAAACTGCCTATTCCCTGATTAAGTTTAATCGTGTTATACTAACCATCTTTCTGAAATTTAAAGGCAGAAATCCTTACGTGGTCAGAAACAAAATAGGTTTAAGCCATGGTGACTAACGTCGGAAAACTGATCACAGCTGTGTGTATCTATTTTATCCTGAAAGAAATGTGCTGAATTTGGGTCACATATAAAAGTGAAATTAATTTATGGATTGCTTATGAGATGAACCACACTGTCTCTAGTTGTGTAAATTATTCCTCATAATATCTTTCATCTTAGTGGGGGAATCTGTAGTGGTACATGTTTCTATGAAGCATAGCCACACATTTCACTTTCCTTTCTATTAGACTGAAGAAAGATCTGTATGTGAAAAATGTGACTAATTAGCAGTAGCATACAGAGCATCTACTGTGCGTGGGTATGTTGGAATTTGTGTGCAGATATGAAAAAGAAAAATGTAGGAACAGTAAAGAAGGAGAAGATGGATGTGTAAGTACTACATGTTGTCGGGCGGTAATAACACACTTTAGATGTCGAATATACATTTATCTAGCACAAAAGTACACAAACACAACATGGCAGTACAAATCTAGTGCGCTGAGTGAACATAGACAAAGATAAATCAAAGATGATGGAGTCCAAAGATATGGCACTTTACGCTAGAGGGGCCACAAACCCCCCCCCCCCCCTCCCCCACTCTCCAGGCAGTGTGGAGCACGGTGGCGGGGAAGCTTCCTCACTCGAACACAAAATCTTGGTGCCAGTGCTGTGGTTGAAGGCAGCATCCAGTGCGAGAAGAGGGCACGTTGGGAACTGCACTGACAGAGTCACATATGTCAGAATGCTGCGTAGGTGGTTGAATGTCAGCAGTGTCAGTAGGGGGGGCAACGGCGCTGGCAGATTGGAAGTGTTGAGACACCTAGCTTTATAATGTACAGGTGGGCCATTCGTGGTGTGGATTCTATGACAAGTGCTGCTGCTGGTGGCTAATACCCACGAAGGGAGACTGGTAGGGGGTGGGGGGGGGGGGCGAGAGGGGACAGGTGCGACGACAGTTCACTGGCCTTGCGGGCCGGAATCGCGTGAACGGGGCATTGGCAGACAATAACGAAGGGCATGGTGCAGCAGCCATGCGATGTGAGGAATCGCACAAAGCGAGAAATTGAGCGTCCTGTAGATTCGTCTGTGATGATGCAGAAACAGCAGCAGGTACAGAAAAGCTCGACGCAGAAGCAATGAAGCGCAGAGACGCAGTAAATGCTAGTGTTGGTTCACCTTGTTGCAGCTCTTCAGACTGACTGCGAATCGTACTCCATGCGTGTGACAACTCAGTAGAGGCGCTGACAATACGGGTGCATAACACCGCGTTCTGGGTGTGGAGCTCATCGAGTTGTGGGCACACGTCTGACATATCAGAGAGCCATGTAGTAATATGCTTGAGCAGAGATGCACATTTGCAAAGTATACGCAAGGAGGCAGAGAGCAAAGTCGTGCTGAACTCGTTCAAGCACAGAACAGTAGAATCAGATGCGTGGTGGAGTGAAGCGGCCAGCCAAGGGAAGGTGGCGACTGGTGATAGGCAAAGCAACATCTTGATGGAGCCAAGGGCTCTCATAGGGAAATGATTTGCGGCGGTCAAAGCAAGGTTATCAGGTGAAAGCAAGTTGCCCGTGAGCTTGGCAGGGATAACGCTGAGGTCAGTGCCAGTGTCGACGAGAAAGCAAGTGCCCAAAGGCAGGTCAGTGAGGCAGAGGCATTGCACAGCTGGAGCGAGTAGTGCGGTATTGGGAAGTAGGCGCCATGAAGGATCGTTGCGGCTCGTGGTGCCTAAGCATGCCTGCCGGTCTCGGTTGGCGATGCGCAAGGTGCACAGCAGTTGTGGGTGGTGTCCCTGTAAGTAGCATGGAACCAGCAGAGTGCAGCTGACTGCATCGCATCGAGGCTGGTAGCTAAGTAGGTTTCTGCTCGGGCGAGGTCGTTGGCTGTCGGGAGGTTGCAGACAGTACCTGCTGTTAGCCGCTAGGTGGCAGCCCCTCACAGGCAGCTGAGGTGCTGAGGTGAGTGCTCTGGCCTCTGCTGGCGGAGTGCAGAACTGAAGGTGCAAGTGTACCAACTGAGGGTGATGGAGATGCCATCCATGACAGGCAGTGTCGGTGACGAATGATAAGGTAAGCTCGATTGGCTATGGTAAGCGAACCTTGAGACGGTTGGCGACGTGAGATAGCAGGTGCAGTTGTAGGTCTAATAAAAGTTTGACCATCCACAAAGTCCAAAGCGTGGTGTCTGGTAGTGCTTGATATTCAATTAATGCACGAAGGCGCCGCCAAAGCGGCGAAGGTGTGTGGCTGTCAAGGTGCTCATCATGAATATTCTGCTGTCTGGTAGATAGCTTCTGCAGGTGGGCGAGAAAGGTGTTCGATGAGCAATGTTTTTGCTGTTAAATACTTAGGCTTGGAGGGCAGTGAGAGGAGCAGATAATTGATGAGATCTGGATGAGCATGGAGGTGACTCACAAGGCAGTTGAAATATGTGTCATTATCTGAAATCCCGTGGATATCGAGTAGATGATTCACCAATGGGAACCAATTATTAGGGTTGTCCTTTTGCAAAGTAGGCAGCTTAGGAAACCTGCTGGGTAACACATGTTGGTGCAGCACTGGTAGGTGGAGATCTGTGCATGCGGGGCAGGAAGCCCCCAACACTAGGAATGCAGTAGCGGTGGATGGTGTGTTGCTCGAGGTCTGTATAGGAGTGGCGGCCACAAATAGCACACGATGTGGAGAGTGCAGGTGCAACTGACAGCACGATATGTCCCAGTTGCAGGCCTGACAACAAACACAGCGCATATGTAAGCGGGGGGGGGGGGAGGGGGAGAGAGTCTGGTAACTGGTGTGGGTGGAACAGCCGATGCAATTATGAAAGCAAGCGGAAGGCGATCGTGGTGTAACCACGGAGCGACGGTCATAGAAACTGGCGTGGTTAAGGTGACCACCATCACCAAAACGGCGAGCGGAGGTGGTGGTGTGATATTAGGGATATAAGAATGTGCAACCCCATGCACTGGAATATTTGATTCACAGTTCTGGAACTTCATCAGGGCATCAAACCAAACTGAAGGAGACTGCATAGCCGATGGGTACATTACAACGTTCTTTACTGGGTAATCATTCACAATGTCACTAAGCAGCATGCGGTGTCCTTGAAGTGGCCATTGCTGCATAGTCACACTTGACGATGGCCATGTTCAACCGGTTAAGGTTAAGTGTCTGCTGGTGTTACCGGGTGTAGATAATTGTTCACTTTTAACCAAACCCGCATTATCTACACTTGTATATATGCAAGCACAATTAAAAGGGTGCATGGCACTAGCACAGAAAGAGACTGGTAGATCCATTGTTCCGAAGACAATGTGGGCTGGCACACGAAGTCCGTTAATGATGATAAGAAACACAAAATAATTCACGTACACACGACGACAATGTTAGGGTCACCACTGTGGCTATTACATGTCGTAGGGTGGTAATAACACACTTTAGGTGTCAACTATACATTTATTTAGCGCAGAAGTGAACACAACATGGCAGTACAAACGTAGCGTGCTGAGTGAACATAGACAAAGATAAATCAAAGATGATCGAGTCCAAAGATATCGTGCTTTGCACCAGAGGCCCCACAAATGCATAATTTGGACTGTCCAGTGACATTCACTTGCAGTTTGCAGTCAGGCTTTGGAGGTTTTGTGGACTCCAAAGAAGAAAGGGGCCTGATGACAATGGTCAAGCACTAAAGAAAAATGAATGTTACTATATAGAGTCTATGCCATACTATCTGGAGCTAAGTATGAACTTTTGGTTTAGGCGAAGCACTGAAGCATTTTGTATGAGAATATTGTCTTGCCTTATTTATTATCATTTGCTGTCAGTTCATAACTTATTTGAATACAAAAGAATTATGGAAACAGTGTTTTGTGATTTCATATTGATTTATTTAAATGTAGAAGTTCTTTTATAGCTTTCCCTCCTCTGCAGTTGGAATAAAGTCAGTGGTTATATCTGTGGCATTGCATAGCAGGACCACAATATCAAGAGAAAACAAGATGTTGAGCGGGAAATTTGGAAGAGAATGTAACTGTTATTAAATAAGAATGGGTAAAGACTTGGCATCTTAAAATACATCTATTACTTAAAGTGAACACTCAATAAGAAAATCACCTCAACTCTATTAATGAACATAAGAAAACAATTGTGGAATAATCTATTGTGTACAGCTCTCAGAGGAGCTCCACTCTGGAGAAGAAAATGATATAAAGTAAAAGGTATACATGGCATTTCTTTTTACAGACTAAGGACAGGAAAATAGAAGCTAGTGTGTACAACTTCAGGAAGAGTTTCATTGTGGGAGGTTAACTGAAAGAAATGTAGAAGATAAAAATAAACCAGAAAATGAAAAGAGAGTTCACTTCTATTTGTCCCATAAGACACTCCCAACAGAAGAGTGCACTAACATAAATCTATTTATGGTTAGTAAATTTTCACTTCATGCTTTGTAAAACATAAAACACTCAAGGTTCAAGTTATGAAAGTAATACAAATTTATGGTCTTATGGACAAAGAACAGGTGATTCTAGTCACTGAATCAAACAAAAATGTTATTTCTGATATACAATGCTCTTAGTAATTTTAGTCTCTTTACAGATGCACAAGAACAAAAAGATATTATTTCATTCTCAACAAAGTTGGATATTATAAATTCATTTTTCTGTATTTTTGCAGCTAAGTGTAAAATGAAAATTACTGATATTCCCCATTTGACATACAATGGAATGATAATAATAATGTATTTTATACACACAGTTGCATTCACATGCTGAAAACTAAGCACACTCAAATTTTGTATTTATTTCCAAAGTTTTTAACTTAAGGTTTTTAGATATCAATAGTAGTGAAAAGTTTTCTTGTTTTCAATGTCTTAAATTTCTAAGGATTGGAATATATTATAAACTCACTTTTTATTTTCAGTAACTTTGTTTCCAGTACTTCCTTCTTAAAAAATATGAGGAGTGCATCTGTCTGTGTCAACTGGACATTTTCTTTCCCAGATTCCAATTTTGACTTTAATGTATTGGCAACCTGACTGGCTACGTGTACCCTTCCTTTCAAAATCTTCATATAGAAAATCATTTTCAGTTTTTTAAAAACTCATTTCTCCCATCTCTTCTTTGTCCTTTAATAGTTTGCCTTCAATTTTCAACACATTGATAGTTATATTAGGATATTCGCCACACAGTTTCCCACTGGTGTACATTCCTTACAATGTAATTCATCTGTTGCCACACACTCTTCCCCGAGTACACTTCCACCAAACACTGCCTGTCCACAACTTGGCATGTCTTTTTTACAAAACATAGCAATCTGTCTTTCCTTACATTGTTGATATTCCTACCAGGAGTTCCCATTGTTTGATTTAGACTGGATTCTGAGTGTCACATACCTACCTAAGTCCCTTCCACATTTTTTCCAAATTATTGTTGCTCTCATAGTAATCTAAAAAACTTTTCTCCCTTCTCTTCTATGCTCAAACAAAAAAATCAAATCATATAAATTACCATAACTTTTAATTCCTAATCCCTTAATGTTCAGTGATTTATTATCATCAATAGGCGATAACTGTTTTTCAGATATTAATTCATCAGTAACCCTATCCTCATATGAAACTTCATCTTCAGCATCAAAATTTGTCATCTCCTCATTTCTTTAAACCTCACTCTCATCTTCAGAAACTCCAGCACCACTATCTATTTCACTTTTATCATTTACACTAATATTATCTTCACTATGTTCACCTCAGTATCTGCTGATCACTATTAGCTCTACAGCATTAGTATTCGCTGGTGACACAGTAAATCGCCCCAATTCAAATGTAATATTATTAATATTTTTCACTTCATTACTTTTCAAGTTACTTTCAGCTCCACCATAATAATTTTCCACTGCTCAGTATCCAAATCAAAGTTTGCAACATCTTTTTGCCTATTTATTTTTAAAAAATCGTTTTCTCATGACATTCCAAAACTTACGATCAAATTTCAACCTATTTTCCAAGTGTTCTGTCTCAGTAATACACTCTTGTCTCTCCAGATTTGAGCCCCTTTTTACATTTCAACAACGTTCAGTGGCCCAACTTTTAATTGATTCCCTTGCTCAAAATTATGAAGCCTCATTGCAGCGATGCTAAGTTTTCTGACTGATCTGCTCTGTTAGTTCATACTTCACGTATTTGCACTGTGTTCAGTTCTCCCCATCCCATATTCCTATTATCAGAGCCCTTCCCAGACTTCTGTCTCTACCATTCCCAATGAATTCTCTTCTGATTCCACCACTGTGATGTTCATTCATTAATTTTCCGAAGTGTTTTCTCCATTTGCTCCTCCCTTGAGGTTCGAGTCTGCCCCTCCCCCCTCCCCATATTGATGGCTTGCTTGACTGAAGTTTTGTCTGTTTCCTCTCTCTAAAGCCCTCGCAAGCTTGTCAACATACTTTAAAAATGGATCCATTGAGACATCATGTTCATTAACTAAATCCCATTGAAACATTTCAGGTGATTTCTTCTTAAGTCATCTCAAGAAAATTCCCAAGTTTACAAGCTTTTTCAGTTGGTGTTTGCAAAATTCTTCTAAAACCCCATTTCTTCCCTTATGGATTGGTCCATTTAAAAATTCACTCTTTTTCTTGCTTTTTCAGAAATGATCAAAATTTATTAAAAATCCCTTTTTCAAATTTAACCAAATGTCACCCACTCATCAAAGTTTCGATTTACCTAAGATAAAGTTACCCTAATAAGGAATTTATTACTGGTTTGATTTTTAAATTGTCTGTCATGCTAGCTACAAAATTATCTTTACAATATTGAAGAAAATTTAAGGATACAAGTTATCACTAGGTAAGCTTTTCACTTCTAGGTTGGCCCACATAATACCATTACTACCATACAAATTTCTAGACACTAAACCTTCTTGAAATTCTGCTAGCTTTCTTCCAACATTACACAACTAATTTCATAAAATGTAACATCATTAGTTATATTGTTTTTTACATAATCAAATTTGACATCTAATTTGCTAATTTTCTTTCCTGTCTTACTAAATGAAATACATATTTCATTTTCTAAGGTACTTTTTAGATTCTTCAGTTCTATTTTTATTTTACCATCTTCTTTTCTAATAGTAAAACTAATTTTCTTGACATTCAGTTCACTTTAACAACATTATTTGACATACCTGGTTTCTAAGTTATCAATTTTGTTTGAAATTGTACCTGCTCTGGAACCTGTACCCTGTATACCAGTAGTGTCAAGCATTTTAAGTTTCCCTATTTGGATAGTATTATAAATGAATGGTTATTCTAGTGTTCTATTTAGACTTGCCATTTTGTTTCGCTATGCCATATCATATGAGGCAAAGCATTTTCTGAAAACGTTTTACTACTGTTTTCTGAAATGATATGAGAGACAGAGGCAGATTATATCAAATGGTTTGGTCAACTCTAATTCTTCAAAATAAATAAGCAATCATTCAGCTTACCCATTGGTCATGGGATATTCTGCTGCAATAAGGATAAATGAATTTGTGCACTGGCTGAATTACAAATGAATGAAATTATTTTTCTATCAGTTTTTGAATATCCCCAATTTCAAACAGGGGCTGGTTGCATGAATTGTGCACATTAAAATTTGCTTTCTGCATGTCTGTTTTATCATGAATGTCATTTTTAACATGTCTCAGTAAATCTTTTGTTTCTACCCTCCCTACCCTAAAAAACTAAGATACTGCAGTTCTGTCACTTGTAACCACTGGTACCCTGCCACAAGTGATAGTGCTAAGTTATTGGTACTACCACAGGCAATTTTCCCTTCCCTTTCCTGTTGAGTCGAAGGCCATGCCTAGTATAGTCTCACCTACTGACAAAGTCAACAGAAACTGCATCAATATGAGACCCTATCCCTGATTGAAGCAGCTATTCCACCTCTAAATTAACTCTTCTAACATAAGAGTTTGAAAGAGGCCTGTCAGAACAAATACTAGCCGATCATCAGTACATCTCATTGCTGAAGCTATCTTTACTAGAGCACACTCAATTGAATAATTAGGGCCCCTGTCCACACTGTTGCCTGTCCCAACCATTATTACCATGGTATCTTCCTTTGTGAAGTCTTTGAAAAGTGAACCTGTACCCTCCATCACCTCTATAATCTGAACGAGACTAGCATTAGGTTAAAAAAAAAAAAAAAACACTTGTGACCTGTGAACTACCTAACAACAAAACCTTGTCCTTCTTCACAACTTTCTCTGACTCTTACTTCTCAAGCACTTTCTGAAAGTTTATTGTGCCCTGTCTACTCCAGCAACTACTTGCGGCTCCTCAGCTTCCAACTGTAATAACAGATCAAACCTGTTTACCACAGTAACAACGAAACTGTGTGAGGAAGTCCTAATTCTATTTTTCCTGTTCCCCTATCTTCCTATCTCTATAGCAAATTCTACACAACAAATGAGCCTTTTTTACTTCCCCAATTCCCTAACTGCTATAGTCACCCACATGAAAGAAACTGCAACCACCCTCACACCAAATAGCAGGACTAACAAGCCTATAGCAAGCCATACACTTCTCACCTATGGAAAACAAATTTTAGCTTTTGTCTAAATTAAACAAGAATAACTTCCTAGACTACTCAATATATTAAATTTCTTAGGAAATTTAGGCCTAAATCTTGGATACTAGTTCAAAACTTTGAGAGAAATAGAAATGATTGAATCTATATTGTTTATGTGATGAAAGAAAAGTAAATAAGCGACTGAGACTAACTATATGAACTTTCCACTTATTTCTGAACTTTTCACTTTGGTTACTTACTAGAGAGTCACATTGAGAGTGTGTAAGAATAAAGTGATTGAGAAGTAAGAAGTCAGAAAAAGCTGTGAAGAAGGGCAAAGTTTTGTTGTTAGGTAGTTCACATGGTTGAGGTGTTGGGCAGCTGTTGCAGGATGAACTAGGGTCAGGTTATCAGGTCAAAAACTTTTTTAAATCTAGTGCTAGTCTATATGAAGATCGTGTCTGTTGTTTCTGAGTCTGGTTCAGGTGATAGAGGATGTAGGTTGACTTTCTAAAGACTTCATAAAGGAAGATACCATGGTAATAAAGGGTGGGACAGACAATAGCATGGAAAGGGACCCTAATTATTCAATTGAGTGAGCTCTGGTAAAGATAGCTTCAGCAATGAGATGTATTGGTGTCTGGCTAGTATTTGTTCTGAGGTGCCATGACAGGCCTCATTTAAACTCTTCTGTCAAAAGGGTTAATTTAGAGGTGAAATAGCTGCTTGTATCAGGGATAGGGCCTCATATCAATGTGGTTTCTCTTGACTCTGTCAGTTGGTGGGACTTTACTAGGCATGGTCTTCACCTCAACAGGAAAGGGAAGATTGTCTGGAATACTACCAAATAACTTAACAGGGTGGCAGCACTATCACATGTGGCAAAGTACCAGTGCTTAACAGGTGACAGAACAGCAGTTTTTTTATGGTAGGGAGGGCAGAAACAAAAGCTGTATGGAGACATGTAGAAAATGACATTCATGATAAAACAGGCGCACAGAAAGTAAATTTTAATGTGCCCAGTTCATGTAAGCAGCCCCTCATTGAAACTAGAGATATTCAAACACTGTCAGAAAAATTAGGTCCATTCAGTTGTAACTCAGCCAGTGCACAAAATCAGTTACCTTATTGCAACAGAATATCCAATGACAAAGGGATAAACTTGATGATTCCTTATTTGTTCTGAAGAATTAGAGTTAAAGAAACCAGTTGAAATAATCTGCCACTGTCTCTTATATCATTTCAGAAGACAGTAGTAAAAAGTTTTCAGAAAATTCTGTCCCTCATGTGATGTGGCATAGCAAAACAAAATGGCAAGTCAAAATAGAACACTAGAATAATCATTCATTTATAATACTATCCAAATAGGGAAACTTAAAATGTTTGATAATACTGGTATACAGTGTACGAGTTCTAGAGCAGATACAATTTCAAACAAAACTGTTAACTTAGAAACCAGGTTTGTCAAGGAATGTTATAAAAGTGAACCAAACGTCAAGGAGATGAGTTGTACTATTAAAGAAGATGCCCAAATAAAAATAGAACTGACGAATCTAAAAAGCACTTTGAAAATGAAATACGTATTTTATTTAGTAAGACAAGAAAGAAAATTATTAAATTAGATCATATTAAAAGGAGTGTAAGTAATGATGTTACATCTTATGAGAATAGTTTTGTAATGTTGGAGAAAAGCTATCAGAATATCAAGAAGGCGTTGTGTCTAGAAATTTGTACATCAGTAATGGTAGTAATGGTATTATGTGGGCCAACCTAGAAGTGAAAAGTTTATCTTGTGATAATTTTTATCCTTAGATTTTCTTCAATACTGTAATGATAATTTAGTGACTAGCATGACAGATAATACAAAAATTAAATTTGTAAATAAATTCCTTAATGGAGAAGCTTTCTCTTAAATCGAGAGTTTGATGAGTGGGTGACATTTTGTTAAATTTGAAAAGAGATTTTTAATAAATTTTGATCAGAATCTGAAAAAGCAAGGAAAAGAATGAATTTTTAAATGGAACAACCCACGAGGAAAGAAGTGGAATTGTGAAAGAATTTTGCAAAAATCAACTGATCATTTAACTGGTGATTTGAATAGCAGCAGCTGCTGTTCTGACATGGTAAGGCCAGGGCTTTGCCCTAGTTCGAGGTTTACATGACAACATCCTTTAACAAGGTAATGCATGACTGCATGTGGTAGTGCTGTCCTGAAGTACTTAGACTGCTGCTGCTGCCAGCACATTCTCCAGATCTCTCACTGATTGGGTGCTAAGAGACTGGGATACTACCATCCACCAGTGATTATAATTGACCAGATGTGTCACAGAGCTGAAGCAATATGGAATGACATTGCTGTATCTGTCATCCAAGCTCAGTTCGACTCAGTGTCCAGTGAGTAAAAGCCATTGTTGCTGCCAGAGGTGATAGATTTGTGTGCTGAATTTTGCACTATGTACACCCCTGTGACGGTACTGGGCACTACACTCTGTAGCTTGAGTAAGTAGCTCGAGCATCCATGTGCTATGGTTAGTTACACTCAGCTTAATTGAGCAGCCCAGTGTTTGGCTACGTTTTTCGTCATAGGGTACCAGTTCACATCTGTTGTGCACTCAATTTTTAAGCTGAAATAAAATGTAGAAAAGCAATGCACGCAGGTATCGCAGTAAAATTTAAAATATTGAGTCATTCACATTGATTTATAATTTGAACAAGTAGTTTATTTCTATTTTTCCACGAATAGTCTTCAGTATACTGACTAAACACTTAAAACGGAGTCTGAGGGGCTTTTACGTAAAGGCGGCCATTAATAACTGATGCTACAACACTTCACTATAAAATTCCTATGTCGCGATCACGGCACTCGACAGTCTGCTTTCAGTTCACAAAATACACTGTTGTCTGCTGTCCTAAACCACTATATTGCACTCTACTTGATCGTTTTAGAACGTCACTACGTATTTTTGTGGAGCATCGCTATAATTTAGATTTACATGTTTCTCTGACCATGAGTGCCAACTTGCACCTCCGTGTCACTCTTAGTTTTGTTTTCATCTATTTTCCCTGGCATATAAATTCCTCTAAGCGCGAAAACATGGCCATAAGCTGCCCTGCAAAGCTTCTGCTCAGGCTTTTCCCAAGGCCGTGTAAACGTTAGCCACTCGCCACGGCCCCAAAGCAACAGCCAGCCATGTGCTCTGCGGCGGGAAAATGCCTCTCTAATCTCCCCCCACAGCTTGTACGCTCACACCCGCAATCATGTTTTTTTTTTTATCATATTACCATGTTTGATAAATGGTTTGGTGACTGCTCTGATACGTTTCGGCATGGATTCGTCTCCTGTGCCAACACCTTCATCTCAGAGTAGCACTTGCTACCTACATCCGCAATTGTTTGATTGATGTATTTGTATCTCTGTTTCCTCTACAATTTTTACACTCTACAGCTCCCTCTAAATCATGGAAGTAATTTCCTGATGTCGTAATAGATGTCGTATCATCCTGTCCCTTCTTCTTGACAGTGTTTTCCACGTATTCGTTTCCTCTCGAATTCTGTGCCGAACCTTCTCATTTCTTACCTTATCAGTCCACCTAATTTTCAACATTCGTCTGTACCACCACATCTCAAATGCTTCGATTGTCTTCAGTTCCTGTTTTCCCACAGTCCATGTTTCACTACCATACAATGCTGTGCTCAACACATACATTCTCAGAAACTCTTCATAAAATTAATGCCTACGTTTGATATTAGTAGGTTTCTCTTGGCCAAGAACGTCCTTTCTACTAGTGCTAGTCTACATTTGACATCCTCACTCCATCTGTCATTGTCATTGGTAGCTATCAGGCATCATCCAACTGGGAAGTAATTACATGTGGGGTCCCACAAGGTTCCATTTTAGGGCCCTTACTTTTTCTTGTGTATATCAATGACCTTGCATCAGTAACATTATCAGATGCCAAGTTCGTTTTGTTTGCTGATGATACAAACATTGCAATAAATAGCAAATCAAGTGTAGTCTTAGAAAGATCGGCTAATAAAATCTTTGTGGACATTAATCACTTGTTCCTAGCCAATTCAATGTCACTAAACTTTGAAAAAACACACTACATGCAGTTCAGAACTTGTACAGGGTGTCCCATGAGTATATGCCTAACATACAATGACAAGCAGATAGAAGAAGTGGACAATGTTAAATTCTTGGGATTACAGCTTGATGAAAAATTCAAGTGGAAAATATACCACTTTTACAAACCAACAGCTCAATTCATGGAACCAATACTAGAAATAAGAGTAATCTTCACAAGGATTTAAAGTTACTTACTCTTGCACAAAAAGGTGTGCATTACTCAGGAACACACATTTTCAGTAACTTGCCAGCAGCCATAAAAAGCTTAACAACCAATGAAATTCAGTTTAAGAGAAGCCTAAGGGTTTATTGGTGGCCAACTCATTCTACTCCACTTTTTCAGTAGGACCAACTGATTTGTGTGTGGTATATATATATATATATATATATATATATATATATATATATATATATATATATATATATAAGCACCATTTCAGTGCAGTAATGTGTTTATTGAAAATAGGTGTGTGTGTGTGTGTGTGTGTGTGTGTGTGTGTGTGTGTGTGTAAGTACAATCTAACTTCTGCATCATCTCAGTGCAGTAATGTGTTCATTGTAAATAAGTATTGTAGTAATTCTATTACATGTTAAATAAAAAAACCTTTTTGTATTTTTAATTTAGTGCATTAGTGTCTGTAAAAGGATTTTTTCATGTAGTGTTCATTACAAAAATTTGTTTCAGTTGTAAATATTTGTCACGTATTATTGTTTTTCTGACATGTTCCATATCCTGGAGGACCTCCTCACTATGGATCAATTGAAATGAAAGTAAATTAATCTAATCTAATCTATTTTGCTGTGTAGGTAGTAGAAATCCTTAACTTCATCTATTTTGTGACGATCAATACTGATGTTAAGTTTCTCGTTGTTCTCATTTCTGCTACTTCTCAGTACTTCTCAATTTACTCTCAATCCATACTCTGTATTCATTAGACTGTTCATTTCACTCAGCAGATCATATAATTCTTCTTCACTTTCACTGAGGATAATAACGTCATCAGCAAATTATATCACTGATATCCTTTCACCTTGAATTTTAATTCCACTTCTAATCTTTTGTTATATTTCCTTCATTGCTTTCTTGATGTACAGACTGAACAGTTGGGGCGAAAGACTGCATCTTTGTCTTACTCTCTTATTTATTCTCAACACCCTGTTCTTGGTTTTGCACTCTCATTATACCCTCTTATCTCTTGTAGATGTTGTATATTACTCTTCTCTCCCTATAGCTTACCCCTATTTCCTCAGAATTTCGAAAATCTTGTAACATTTGACATTGTTGAACACTTTATCTAGGTTGTAATATTTCTGGCTTACTCAGCCATCATATTAGGCTCCAGGAGATGCAAGAAGCATAGAGATGACGCAATGTGGGATGAGGTACCGGTGACAGATGTTAGATTCGGTACCATTCCCGTGAGAAAGACCGCCTGCATGATGCTGCTTGCTGTTCTGTGATTGGCTGCTGTGTTCGGTGGTAGGGCGCCAAAACGTTAAACTTTAGTTGCTATTATTAATTAAACCTGTCATCCAAATTACTTAATTTTTTTAAAATAAAGATCTCTCAACAGCCAGCTATCAATCAGTCATTTCAAAATTATTAAAATCAAAGTATTACTAAAACAAAAGACTGACGATATTACTGCTGATGCAACTTCGGTGGCGTTCAGGTCACGCCTTGCTAGCTTGATGCGCGAAGTGTCTCGGGCAGTCCGGCTCTCCAGTTCTGAGCGTTTCAGTAGACAGACATGTTGTCTGTTACAGCAGTATTTGTTTCATGCAATTTTATTTATTACAGTTCCGACCGTCGCTAGGTACAGACATGTTGTCTGTAATAGTAGTATTTGATTCATGTAATTTTATTCTCCAGTTTTGACGGTTCCAGTAAACAGACATGTTGTCTGTGGCAGGATGTATTTCATGTTATTTTAGCCAGATATAATGACTGTGGAAAGATATTCCTTGTGTCTAATTTGATCTTAAGGCTTCCAAAGCACCTTTAAATTATGATTCTAATACTGCATCCCCTGTCTCTTCTAAATCGACTCCTGTTTCTTCTTCTATCACATGAGACAAATCTTCTCTCTCATAGAGGCCTTCAATGTACTCTTTCCAACTATCCAGCGTCTCCTCTGCGTTTAACAATGGAATTCCCATTGCACTCTTATTGTTAACAATTTCCTTTTAATTTCAGCGAAGGTCGTATTGTCTTTCTTATATGCTGAGTCAGTCCTTGGGACCATCATTTCTTTTTTGATTTCTTCACATATTTCATGGGGCTATTTCGTCTTAGTTCCCCTGCACTTCTCATTTACTCCATTCCTCAGCGACTTGTATTTCTGTATTTCTGAATTTTCCTGAACATTTTTGTACTTCCTTCTTTGATCGATCAACTGAAGTATTTCTTCTGTTACTCACGGTTTTCTAACAGATACCTATTTTGTACCTGCAGATTTAATAACGTATTCTTGCTAGTATATTATATACAAATTACAAATAAAAGTTCATTATTTGCCTGAAGTTACAATTTTAATGACCAGCATTGTAGTTACTCAATTGTTCCAGCTGCCATACACTAAATGTAATTTATGTATATCACTACTTTATCCCAATTAAACTGCGGCGCAACAGCGGTAGAACTACCACTTGGAAATTTCCTTGAATTATGAGCACACAATGTTACACTCTGTGTTTGACGATACTGGTCAACGTTGCGCTAACAGTGTTCTCCATTTATAAAAATATCGAGTTAGGCAGCGTAGGATTGGAAATTTAAGAAGATATGTTGTTTTAAATGTTCCAAATGGCTCTAAGCACTATGGGGCTTAACATCTGAGGTCATCAGTCCCCTAGACGTAGAACTATTTAAACCTAACTAATCTAAGGACATCACAAACATCCATGCTGGAGGCAGGATTCGAACCTGCGACCGTAGCAGCAGCGCGGTTCCGGACTGAAGCGCCTAGAACCGCTCGGTCACAGCGACTGGCTTGTTGTTTTAATACACATACGGTGGCAGGATAAAGTCCAGTGTCCTCGCTGATATCTTGGTCATCAGAGATGAAGGAATATCTCAGGTGGGCAGGGGCAGGGAAGCAAGCAGTCCGTGTACTCTTTAAAAGAACCATCAAGGCATTCATCTTCGATGAATTCGAGAAATCGCGAAACTCTCAAATTGGTTGACATAGATATATTAGTAAGAACCCATAAAGCAATGGAAGAGACATTTACGGCTCTAGAACAGGCTAGTAAGAACATGGGGTTAATTATTAATGAACAAAAAAACAAACTATATGGCAGCTGGAAAAGCACATAGAGAAAATATGTCAAATGCAATAACAATAGGCAATTATATGTTTGAGAGAGTTGAACTTTTCAAGTACCTGGGCTCGACAGTTACCCATCTAAATGATACATCCTAAGAAATTAAGCAGAGATTAATATTAGTCAATAGAGCCTATTTTGCCCTAACAGGACTTCTACCCTCAAGGCTCCTGACTCGTACAACTAAATTAACAATCTATAAATCACTTATACGGCCAGTGCTTGCATATGCCTCTGAAACCTGGACATTAACAACTAAAGATATTGAACTACTGGATGCATTTGAAAGAAAGGTACTTAGACGAATTATCGGAACAATCTTGTAAAAAAGGAAGATGGAGGAGATACAATCATGAATTGTATATCATATGCGAAGACCTACCCATCAGAAGGATAGTGAAATCAACCAGACTGAGGTGGACAGGACATGTGGCTCACAAGAATATTACAAGGAAAGCCAGGAGGGCAGAGAGGATGTCGTCGACCAACAGCCAGATGGGAAGATGGAGTTATCAAAGATCTTAGGAAGATGTGCTATAGAAACTGGACAGTATTGGACGGAGAGAAATGTAAGGAAATTGTAGAAGAGGACAAGGCTCATCATGAGTTGTAGAGTAAAGAAAGAAGAAGAAGGTTGACAGTGGTACACAACTATAGTGTGAGGCTGCCTAGGAGGGGGAGGACTAGGCCCAAATGAGGGTTGAACATCATTTGTGAGCAAAATATTTATTTAACATTTTGTTTATAAATGATCAATCAAACGAATTAAGAATAATTTACTTGTAAGCTTGCAACAATTAATTTAAAAAACACTTTAAGAACAACAACAACAAGAACAAGACGTCTCAAGAGAATTTCATAAATTTGGACTTCCCCAACAAGTGATGTAATGTTTACTTTGCATTCAAGTACGATTTTAAGACACCATCACCCTGACCGACATGATACTATCAAAAAAATAGGAAACCCAAAATGTTGTATAATGTTTTGAAAATATTTATGTTCAAAGACAACAAATGAGCTTTGTACTTAACTATCACAGATCTGGAAGACAATGGTTTCAACAACACATCACTAAGTGTCAGTTCCTATAATGTGATACCAAGTAATTATTATGACACAAAAAATTTTTAGTACAAACTTACGTGACATAAGAATGATGCAAAAATTTAATACTGTATCTATTGCTTCAACACAACAGCTACAACAAGACGAATTTGTGTGACAAACAATTTAAAGTTCCCCCTCATCGTGTTTTCTGAGAGCCAGCTCAATAATTTACAATGTGCTTAGTGTATCACAGGATGTACCACAACAACACTCACTAATGAAATTAAAACTTACTAAAGAAATGACTTTCAAATTTACACTACTGGTCATTAAAATTGATACACCAAGAAGAAATGCAGATGACAAACGGGTATTCATTGGAGAAGTATGTTATACTAGAACTGACATGTGATTACATTTTCACGCAATTTGGGTGCATAGATCCTGAGAAAGTAGTACCCACAACAACCAGCTCTGGCCGTAATAACGGTGTTGATACGCCTGGGCATTGAGTCAAACAGAGCTTGGATGGTGTGTACAGGTACAGCTGCCCATGCAGCTTCAACACGATACCACAGTTCATCAAGAGTAGTGACTGGCGTATTGTGACGAGCCAGTTGCTCGGACACCATTGACCAGACGTTTTCAGTTGGTTAGAGATCTGGAGAATGTGCTGGCCAGGGCAGCAGTCGAACATTTTCTGTATCCAGAAATCCCCGTACAGGACCTGCAACATGCGGTCGTGCAGTATCCTGCTGAAATGTAGGGTTTTGCAGAGATCGAATGGAAGGTAGAGCCACGAGTCGTAACACATCTGAAATGTGTTGTCCACTGTTCAAAGTGCCGTCAATGCGAACAAGAGGTGACCGAGACGTGTAACCAATGGCACCCCATACTATCTCACCAGGTGATACGCCAGTATGGCGATGACGAATACACGCTTCCAATGTGCGTTCACCGCGATGTTGCGAAACACGGATGCGACCATTATGATGCTGTGAACAGAACATGGATTCATCCGAAAGAAAAATGACGTTTTGCCATTCGTGCACACAGGTTCGTCGTTGAGTACACCATCGCAGGCGCTCCTGTCTGTGATGCAGCGTCAGGGGTAACTGCAGCCATGGTCTCCGAGCTGATAGTCCATGCTGTTGCAAAAGTCGACGAACTGTTCGTGCAGATGGTTGTTGTCTTGCAAACGTCCCCATCTGTTGACTCAGGGATCGAGACGTGGCTGCACGATCCGTTACAGCCATGCGGATAAGCCGCCTGTCATCTCGACTGCTAGTGATACGAGGCCGTTGGGATCCAGCACGGCGTTCCGTATTACCCTCCTGAACCCATCGATTCCATATTCTGCTAACGGTCATTGGATCTCGACCAACGCAAGCAGCAATGTCGCGATACGATAAACCGCAATCGTGATAGGCTACAATCCGACCTTCATCAAAGTCGGAAACGTGATGGTACGCATTTCTCCTCCTTACACGAGGCATCACAACGTTTCACCAGGCAACGCCGGTCAACTGCTGTTTGTGTATGAGAAATCGGCTGGAAACTTTCCTCATGTCAGCACGTTGTAGGTGTTGCCACCGGCGCCAACGATATGTGAATGCTCTGAAAAGATAATCATTTGCATATCACACCATCCTCTTCCTGTCGGTTAAATTTAGCGTCTGTAGCACGACATCTTTGTGGTGTAGCAATTTTAATGGCCAGTAGTGTACATTCAGTTCTCCAAAAGGACACGGAAGTTCATTTATTAGTTAAATCATGAATCATCTTTGATCTTTCAATTGTAAAACTGAACACAATAGGGGCCAAGCGCTGCGTTATATCCTCCACCTCGGCGTAGCGCGCCCGCGAGTTACAGATGCTGGTCGGCAGCAAGGTGATACTCTTGCTTCACATGTGCCGACTGTGGCGAAGGCGTACAGACATTCGATTCGCTTATCGATGTATGTTCGGCGGCGATAACGCAATGACGGCATCTCTGCTGCGCAGAAGTCGTCATGGTGTCATCGCCATCGGAAATACATCGATAAGTGAATCGAATGTCTGTACGCCTTCGCCGCAGGCGTTGCGTGTGTAAGCGTATCTCTTTGTTGTCTATCGACGTCTGCGACTCGCGGGCTCGTACCGCCGCTGTGGAGCATATAAGGCCGCGCTTGGTACGTTGTCGTCAGTATAACACTAGTGAACTTCCTGTTTTATCGTTCTCTTCACATCTATCCCTATGTTATTTTGGTTGCCGCTGATCTCCCGTACAGACAGCTGCCAAAATAATATAGGGAAAGACACGAAAGAAAACGAAAAAACAGCCAATTCACTAGTATAAATATGATGGGCACAAAAATGGAATTCGTAAATGCGAATGGCTGCAATATAACAAAACCTCTAATTGAACAAATAATGAAGAGGCAAGAGATTCAAATCCTAGGAATGACGGAAATCAGGGAGGAGCAAGCTCCGATAAACATATTGGATTACACGTGCTGTCGTAAAGACGATGTAATAGAGGCAAGACGCAATGGCGGAACAGCTATACTACGCCACAAAAAACTAGCGACCGTTCAAATCGAACTTCCACAGTGCTTCGACAAACATAAAGTACTAGCAATAAAAGTAGCAACAAAGTCATTCAGAACAATTCACATCGCCGTCATATACGTCCCCCCTACAGATAAACATATCTTCAATCTAGGACCAAGCATCATCCTCGGAGACTTTAATGCAAGGTCAATAAATTTCGGAGACAAACGGACGAACAGAAACGGCAGACAATTGGAAGAAATACTGGAGGAAAACACACACATTCTGAGAATGCCCAACACCAAACCCACCTTTATAAATCACACAGGATACTCGACACCGAACCATATACTACACACAGCGGACCTAGCAAGGCACATAGGAAATATAGAAATAGGAGGCAGCATAGGAAGCGACCACCTTCCGCTCCTCACAGCTACCACTGCAATAAACCCAGAACGGACAAAACTGGTAACAAAAACATGTAAGGATAGGAAAAACATAGATAAAAACAAATGCTTCGCCTACATCAAGGAAAACCTAACGGCACCAACGATGTAAACCTAACGGCACCAACGGAAGAGATTACAGACCAGGAGGAAATGGAGGAATTAAACGAACACATCACGACAGTGATCTACGATGCTATCGAAGCTAGTGCCCCAACAAGAAGAATTACGGAGGGAGTTCAAAGAATTCGAGCAAACATACTCGGACTCACAACACAAAAAAGAAAAGTATATGTACAGTTCAAACAAAGCCGCGATCCAACGATAAAGACCAATGGAACCGGTTAAATGATCAGATCAGATACCTCCTAAGACAACACAAAGCTCGAACACTCAACAGAAAAATATAGAATTTAGATTCAAAAAATCCAGCGGACTTCTGGAGAAAATTTAAACGAATTACACACGAAAACCAAAATCAATAGCCACCACTCATCACCAAAGGAGATATCACAACATGAGAGGAGAAAAAGGCCAATGAGTTCATGAGAGTACTGAAAGAAGTATACACCCACCCTCGGGACGAGAAATTTAACGACGAAATAGAAAAAGAAATAGAAACGGACACCAAGAAAATACTAGAGGAACAGCGCCACACAGTATACGACGAAGACCAAACCGCACTCGTCAAAGATATCTCAGCAGGCGAGACAGAAATTGCAATAGCATGCGGGAAGGTAACAGCACCCGGCTCAGACGGAATTACACATCACCACCTCAGGCTGATACCACAACAGATCATAATACCACCACTGAAAAACCTCTTCAACGCCGCGCTCAAATTGCAAAGAACGCCACAGCAATGGAAAGACGCACAAGACGCTGCCGAAGCCACAAACAGGACCCGAGATCATACCGTCCGATATCACTACTACCAGTAAAAGCCAAACGTTCGAAGCAATACTTACTAGTCGACTACAAAAGTTCCCAGACAAACGCCAAATACTGGCTGAAGAACAAAGCGGATTCAGGAAAAATAGATGGAGAGTAGACCCCATTTTTCGCTTAACCACCGGCCGCGGTGGCCGAGTGGTTCTAGGCGCTTCAGTCCGGAACCGCGCTGCTGCTACGGTTGCATGTTCGAATCCTGCCTCGGGCATGGGTGTATGTGCTGTCTTAGGTTAGTTAGGTTTAAGTAGTTCTAAGTCTAGGGGACTGATGACCTCAGATGTTAAGTCCCATAGTGCTTGGAGCCTTTTGAATTTGATTTTTCGCTCAACTAGTAATAGCACAAAAGCAATCAACACTGGAAACGTGGTAGCAGCGCTGCTACTCGATATCGAAAGAGCTTTCGATAATGTTTGGCATCTGGGGCTCACAAATAAACCACTCAAAAACGTTATCGCAGTAGAGACAGTAAAATTAATACAAAATACTATCACAGAAAGAAACATAAAGGTAAAAGTTGGCGACATATTTTCAGAGACATTCAGACCACAAGTAGGAGTACAACAAGGGACAATCTACAATATATATACATCAAATATACCAAAACCAACTGGTCTGAACGAAGAACTCGCCCTATATGCCGATGACATGGCTTTCTGGTGCCACGTCCCAGCAACGGAACTGATCTCGGGAAAAACCTACAGATTAATAAAATCATTAGAAAATTGGATGTCCACATGGAGAATCCGACCAAACCCGGCTAACAAGGGGAGGCCGCCAATTGTGAAATTCAGATTCGATTCATACTGCGCATAATAACAGCTCATGGCCAGAGCAAACAAAGTTGTATTTCACAAATGTTATTAATTGTTTTCATAATGTTAACCACGTATAGTTAACGGAAGACGTAGAAACGATATTCCGAAACGAATACGTATAGCGTAAGTCAAACGTTCGAATTAGAATAGAAACACCACGAACACAAATTTGCTGTGGCAGGTATGAAATATAAACTCCGTTACTCGCTCGTTACACTTGAAGGACAGATGTTGAATGGGCCGAAACGAGCCGCCACATAACAGCGTAGTTGCCTGCTAACTTCGAAAGAAGGTAGATGCGGTCCCTAGCGCAACTTATAACATCGTCGAAAATCAGTGCGGACGTGAGAGCTTTGGTACACCCTGTTAAACAAACGGAAAAATGGAGGCGGTACAATTGGAGAGCGATCCGCCTTCACCAACATGCATAAGCAATTCATTAATAGTTTATATATATATATATATATATATATATATATATATATATATTTGAATTACAAAAAACTAATAATAAAAAAATGTTGCATGGCGCGAGATTCTATTCGGCGACCTTCGGATTACGAACCCGAGCGCTTACCACTGCGCCACGACGCTGTAGAACATTATTAATCGTAGAGAGTATTTCACCGCAGCGGTTTCTTCTAAGTGTCGATTTTCTCGACAACGGCTGAGAAGTGCATCTTGGTGCTTTGCCACATTACACCTCTGGCCATGAGCTTTTATTATGCGCAGTATGAATCGAATCTGAATTTCACAATTGGCGGCCTCCCCTTGTAAGACACAACTACTAATTATACATCACAGGTACCTCACCAAACCACCCAACACAAACACCAAAGCCCCGAAAATGTGGAAATAACACTTTGGGGACAAAGAGTTGAACCAAAAAAGACAGCTAAATACTTAGGTCTAGCGTTTGACAACCTCCTAAGCTGGAAAACAAATACAACACAAACAATAGGTATTGCAAGTACAAAATTGGCTGAAGTTAAATTACTACAACACAGAAACTGATGAGCTGCGACACCAATAGTGCTATAAGGCCGAGTCTAGAATATGCAGCAATAACAAAATGGTTCAAATGGCTCTGAGCACTATGGGACTTAACATCTGAGGTCATCAGTCCCCTAGAGCTTAGAACTACTTACACCTAACTGACCTAAGGACATCACACAAATCCATGCCTGAAGCAGGATTCGAACCTGCGACGGTAGCGGTTGCGCGGTTCCAGACTGAAGCGCCTAGAGCCGCTCGGCCACATCGACCGGCAGCAATAGCAGGGAGCAGAAGCCTAACGCATTGTAACCGAATTAAATCCACCGGCAGAAGGGTGTTACGAACAACAGCGAAGAAACCACGCGATAGAACGGCAACATTACACACTACTCTCGAAACGGACTCCATGGAAGAACGCCTAATAAAGCAGATAGGGTGAGTCACCTAACGTTACCACTGGATATATTTCGTAAACCACATCAAATACTGACGAACCGATTCCACAATCCGAACGTGAGGAGAGGGGCTAGCGTAATTGTTTAATACAAACCATACAAAAATGCACAGAAGAATGTTTTTTAACACAAACCTACGTTTTTTTTAAACGGAACCACGTTAGTTTTGTCAGCACATCTGAACATATAAACAAATACGTAATCAGTGCCGTTTGTTGCATTGTAAAATGTTAATTACATACGGAGATATTGTAACCTAAAGTTGACGCTTGAAACCTCCGACGGTCAGCTGCATGTTGTAACAAACACGGGTCACGGTCGGCGGGCAGCATCTGCAGGGACATGTTTACGATGACGACCGTGTTTACGAGTGTGGCTGTAGTACACTGTTGTGGTTTGGTCTAGCTGTCGCAGTGTCCACATGTAGCGCTTGCTGCTATTGTTATTCTGCATTCGTCTCCGCACGCAGACCAACTGTAGTATGGCAAATGGTTCAAATGGCTCTGAGCTATGGTCATCATTCCCCTAGAACTTAGGACTACTTACACCGCAAAAAGTTGAAAATGCACATGAACGCAATATGGATAAGAGCGCAATTACACATTGACGTATCAGTGAAGGGGTGGAAACCAAGCTCTAGTCTTAATAGCAAAAATACAATCGAGCATTATTACTGAACACAAACCAAAATTTCAACGAGGAGATAAGAAGGTTCGTCCGCCAACCACAATTCAGTTTCAAAACAACACACAGTTGGCAAATGAACTTCGATTACGTTAGCAGACAGTACTTAGATACCAAGCAATTGGAACGAATCCTTTTCTCCCAGAAACAACAAGTTAACTAGCAACCATAAAAGCCATTCACAGCAATAAATGAGGTAACTCATGTAGAAAAAGGTAAAAACACACTATGTCTTAATTACAAGAAAACAAAAATTTACTGGCGTTCCAATAGGCAGGTGGTAGAAACACGTTCAGGCCTCTTGAACTCGAAGTCAATGTGCCCACGACTGAGCCTTAAGCAAACACGAAGATTGAACCGTTATTTTTAGAGTTCTAATAGCCTTGAGGCGGGTAAGGCGCATAAGCAGACGGCGACGTGCTGAGGAAGACAATAGAAAGGAACATTCTTCTAACTCACAGTGTCCCCAAATACACTCAAGAGAAGTAAGCTACGTCAGCGTAGTTCTAAGTTGCCGTGCTTCCATCGTAACCAAGGTATCACAACCTCAGACATCTGCAGTAGGCATAACTTCGGCGGTCTTGTATCCTCCGGAGCCGCCAAGATGAAAACTTATTCTTGGACACGTGGCCGCCAGTGGGATACTGAGGTCCAATCGTCCAATAGAGAAATTGCGTGGCTCAAATCACAACTTGCTATGGCTGAAGAGCCCTTCCTACTCCGCTGTCCCTCACACTCCACATGTTTACATCAAAACATACTAATAGCCTTTTTGATTTTTGCCTTAGCTTCACCCGCGTATACGTACCAGACACATACACACACACACACACACACACACACACACACATATATATATATATATATATATATATATATATATATATATATATATATATATATATATCCTTCTCTCCCTCTCTCTCCACCTCTCCCTATTCTTTTTCCATCTACCCACTGTCCCTCTACACCTTCCACCTGCCTCACACATCTCTCCCTTCTTCCCTCTCTCTGTCCATTGCCTTCTCCCCCTTGCCCTGACCATCCTCTCCTCTGTCCATCTCAACCTGTTCCCAACCATGCTCATTGGCACACGTAGCCCTGTAATACAGTTCAGTAATGCAGGCTAATACCACTTCCACAACATTCCTGTCATTCAGCGGCTTGAAAATCATTTATTTGCTCCTGACGTACATGGTGCCATGCAACGTAGGATGATAAAGCAGGCTGATACAACTCCAACAGAACACACCTGTTATGCAGGGCAACCTAGATTTCGGAAAAACGTTTCTTGCCCATGCCATGTAGGCTGTCCAGCAAGCAGGTTGATGTGGAAGGCCGATACTGTTCCCACACAATATGCCCATTGTGCAGGGCATCCTGTGCACTAGGGACTGGAAGAACACGTTTTTGCACAAATATCTGTTCATGTTTGAACCAGAAGGTTGTAAAGCCCATGGTGCTGATACTTGTGAGGCCAGCTGTTTCTGAGTCAAATTTGGTTGAAATTAGAGGTGTACATGTCCCGCTTTTAACCCGCCCATGCTTGCCCGGTGGCCAGGCGGGCAGGCCGCCGCTCGTTGTCAACAGAACGGGCAGGCTGCTTCACTCCCAGCCAAGCCAAGCAGAACCCAACCCGGGCAGGCTGCGGGAAACTTGCTTGCCTGCCCATATTACTGCTGAGCTGCGCTACGCAGCCGTTTAGTCTGCGCGCGTCATTGTCGTATTATGAACGTTAATCAAAAGTTTTTGTTTTACCTGAGCACCAAAAGACAAACCCCAACATTATATATATATGTATTAATTTCAGGTAAAAAAATATTGGTTTTATTTGTATATTCTTCCTTTACGCGTATATTTCGGGCTTCTTATCTATATAAATAAAAATTAATTGCCAAATGTGTTGATAAGCGTAAAACTCGAGAACGCCTGGACCAGTTCGGCTAAATTTTTTTTGCTGTGTTCGTAATTCTCAGGACAAGGTTTTTATGAAATAAAATTTTTCGAAAATCGACCGAAAAATTGGAAAATTTGACAAAAACTGAAAGTGCGTTTTCATTGTGTCCGTGTGTTTGTATTGCATACAATCTTGATGAAATTTTGCACACTATACCTTGAAACCAAGAGGAAGGTCACAGTCTACATAAAATTTCATATGGTGCATGGCAGAGGTTCCTTTACATAACGGAACTCGACAAATAGTACGTATTTATCCCGATCTTGATGAAATTTGGCACACTTGATATTCAAAGCAGGATGAAGGGCGTTGCCTGCTTAAAATTCTGAATGGTGCATGGCGGAGGGTACTTTACGTACACATTTCTACACCAACCTACAATTTTATTCCGATCTTGAAGAAATTTTGCACACTTGACCATCAAGAGGAACATCACTGTCTACATAATATTTCGGACAGTACATTGAAGAGAGTACCTTACAAAAGATTTTGACATCGTTTGCGGGTTACCATGAAAGTTCACTATGTATGCATGTTTCCATGGAGAAGGTTTTTGAATATTTACATGTGCATGTATATGTGTATATATATGTATATATGTTTATGTATATATATGTATATGTATATGCGTATATATATATGTATTTGTCTATGAGTATATATATATATATATATATATATATATATATATATATATATATATATATATATATATACGCATATACATATATATATAAACATATATAAATATATATATATATACATATACATGCACATGTAAATATTCAAAAACCTTCTCCATGGAAATATGCATAGATAGTGAACTTTCATGGTAACCCGCAAACGATGTCAAAATCTTTTGTAAGGTACTCTCTTCAAGATCATAGACATTTCGTTTAAAAGAAATGTATATATATATATATATATATATATATATATATATATATACATTTCTTTTTTTATATATATATATATATATATATATATATATTTTTTTTTTTTCTTTTAAACGAAATGTCTATGATCTTTTTGAAATTTGAGAGCTGTCTGACACATTCACAGTCATCGTGTTGGACAATTCGCGCACTGCAAATGTCGTTTAACAGTTGCAAACCATTTTTGGTTGAGTGAACGTGTTATATTGGCTGCAAAAAACCTTGATGTTAACGAAATGAATTTTCAGATTCAAAATATGACACCTGGCGAATTGCTGACATACAAGTCGGTTTATTCCGTTACTAACCAAGATGATGTAGTCAACTATCCTACGGAATTTTTAAATTCGCTGGATTTCCCCGGTTTACCGCCTCCCAATCTGTAATTAAGTCGGATCGGCAATCATGTTGCGAAAGGTAAACCAGCCGCGTCTTTGTAATGGCACCCGGCTTGCGGGGAAGAAGTTAAAGAACAACGTAATCGAAGCCACAATTTTAAAAGGAAAGTACAAAGGTGAGGACAGTTTGATTCCAATATCACTAAGATTCCGACCGACATGCCATTCGACTTTAAACGGTTATAATTTCCAGTGCAGCTTACATTTGCCATGTCGATAGATAAATCGCAGGGGCAGTTGTTATATGTTTGTGGCATCAATCTTGAAAATCATGTTTTTCACATGGCTATTTGTATGTCGCATATTGCCCTGTCGGGACACCTTCAACTTCATTTGTTTACGCACCAGAAAACGAAACTATCAATGCTGCGTATCAAAAAGTATTACAATAAATGCTACCTAGCAATAAACTTCGACACTGATTCACTGATCACCACAAAAGTTGACAGATATATATGAGTTTTCATAGATAGGTGAAGAGGAGATGAACTGAGGTGGAGGAATCCAACAGCGAGAGGACGAGGAGAAGGATAGAGGGTGGGGGGGAGATGGGCCAATGGATGGGTTCAAAAATGGTTCAAATGGCCCTGAGCAATATGGGACTTAACTTCTGAGGTCATCAGTCCCTTAGAACTTAGAACTACTTAAACCTAACTAACCTAAGGACATCACACACATCCGTGCCCGAGGCAGGATTCGAACCTGCGACCGTAGCGGTCGCGCGGTTCCAGACTGTAGCGCCTAGAACTGCTTGGCGACTTCGGCCGGCCAAGGGATGGGGAGTGGGGGGGGGGGGGGTGGAGGTGATCAAAGAGATAGTGGGAGAGGACTAAATGGATAGAGAGAAAATACGGGAGGGAAGATGGACTACGAGAGTATGGAATAAATAAATGCCCAGGCAACGCAATGCAGTCTGTGCTGCACTTTTCAACACCGAAACGGATGGATATTTGTACTAAAGAAGTGAACCTCCACCCCCCAAAAAGAAGATTGGTCACCTCCCCAGAAGAATAAATTATCTACGCCCTATAAACCACTGTACTGCAATGAGAACCAAATTAAGATTTTGGAAGTCTAGATTCTTTAACTTTAGTATGTTTCAGCCAAGTATGACACCAATTATATAAATATTTAACTACGTTTCCAGGATGTATTTTACTGGTTCTGTGAATTCATTCGAAGTTGGAAAAATCATTCTAAATTGCCAAAATGCATTTTAAAAAAATCGAAGGACTTGTTTCGTATCCAGTTCGTCTAAAAACTATAGTACTGGGAATACAATGGCGACCCTGAGCCATTTTTCGCGGCTCCTACGTTTGCGTCATGAGAGCCCACACTTGTAGTCTAGGTCTGCATCATGAGGGACCATATTTCGGACCATCATGATGCAGACTAAGACGACGAGTGTTTACTTGCATGATGCAAATCTAAACGACGACTCTAGACCCTCATAACACAGACCTAAACGACGAGTCTGAATCCTCATGACGCAGATATAGACGCTGTGGAGAGTGGCTCAGAGTTTCCATTATATTCCTACTGCAATACATTCATGGAAAAAGACGCTCTTCATTTTAGGAGTATTTGTAGTGTCTAGGTTTTCAGCATCTTGACTCTGCATGTGGGATTCCCCTTAATATAGAAATACAAGAATAAAATTACATTTTGCAATGTGTGTGGAACTCAACAAAATAAATTGTAATTTAAACTCAAAATGTGTATTGCCTTCTCCTCGTCCTCTCGCTGTTGGATTCCTCCACCTCAGTTCATCTCCTCTTCACCTATCTATGAAAACTCATATATATCTGTCAACTTTTGTGGTGATCAGTGAATCAGTGTCAAAGTTTATTGCTAGGTAGCATTTATTGTAATACTTTTTGATACGGAGCATTGATAGTTTTGTTTTCTGGTGCGTAAACAAATGAAGTTGAAGGTGTCAATGTACTGTCCGAAATATTATGTAGACAGTGATGTTCCTCTTGATGGTCAAGTGTGCAAAATTTCTTCAAGATCGGAATAAAATTGTAGGTTGGTGTAGAAGTGTGTACGTAAAGTACCCTCCGCCATGCACCATTCAGAATTTTAAGCAGGCAACACCCTTCATCCTGCTTTGAATATCAAGTGTGCCAAATTTCATCAAGATCGGGATAAATACGTACTATTTGTCGAGTTCCGTTATGTAAAGGAACCTCTGCCATGCACCATATGAAATTTTATGTAGACTGTGACCTTCCTCTTGGTTTCAAGGTATAGTGTGCAAAATTTCATCAAGATTGTATGCAATACAAACACACGGACACAATGAAAACGCACTTTCAGTTTTTGTCAAATTTTCCAATTTTTCGGTCGATTTTCGAAAAATTTTATTTCATAAAAACCTTGTCCTGAGAATTACGAACACAGCAAAAAAAATTTAGCCGAACTGGTCCAGGCGTTCTCGAGTTTTACGCTTATCAACACATTTGGCAATTAATTTTTATTTATTGCGCTGGAAACCTAATTAGCGAAAAACGATCACGTCTTAATGCAGACAGACTTAACGATCTCGTCATAATTAATTCAAACACTAATCAGCAGACACATTGAAAATACAGTAGAACATTAAACGGGAAACTATGAGTTTGAGCGCAAATTTACTAATTAAGAGTGCAGATTTCTTTCTTGTGCTTTCTGGGCGTCAATTTCTGAGATAGAAATTTTGTAATGCATACAGTTCATTTTTATTTTAGACTAAAATTTTTGATTTCAATCCTTCCAAGTGACATTAATTATTGTTTGTAAACCATTTTCTGTTACTTGGGTGTGCAAAAGTAGCCAAATATTTTTAGGAGTATCTGGTTTGGCCTAAATAATACTTTCAGGGGAACTGAAGGAAAATTTGTAAAGATTTTTTGTTGAAAAGTGTTCTGCAAAATAAAATATTCATTTGTGGAGTAAGGCAATACACAGTATGAGTTTAAATTACAATTTATTTTGTTGAGTTCCACACACATTGCAAAATGTAATTTTATTCTTGTATTTCTATATTAAGGGGAATCCCACATGCAGAGTCAAGATGCTGAAAACCTAGACACTACAAATACTCCTAAAATGAAGAGCGTCTTTTTCCATGAATGTATTGTAGTAGGAATATAATGGAAACTCTGAGCCACTCTCCACAGCGTCTATATCTGCGTCATGAGGATTCAGACTCGTCGTTTAGGTCTGTGTTATGAGGGTCTAGAGTCGTCGTTTAGATTTGCATCATGCAAGTAAACACTCGTCGTCTTAGTCTGCATCATGATGGTCCGAAATATGGTCCCTCATGATGCAGACCTAGACTACAAGTGTGGGCTCTCATGACGCAAACGTAGGAGCCGCGAAAAATGGCTCAGGGTCGCCATTGTATTCCCAGTACTATAGTTTTTAGACGAACTGGATACGAAACAAGTCCTTCGATTTTTTTAAAATGCATTTTGGCAATTTAGAATGATTTTTCCAACTTCGAATGAATTCACAGAACCAGTAAAATACATCCTGGAAACGTAGTTAAATATTTATATAATTGGTGTCATACTTGGCTGAAACATACTAAAGTTAAAGAATCTAGACTTCCAAAATCTTAATTTGGTTCTCATTGCAGTACAGTGGTTTATAGGGCGTAGATAATTTATTCTTCTGGGGAGGTGACCAATCTTCTTTTTGGAGGGTGGAGGTTCACTTCTTTAGTACAAATATCCATCCGTTTCGGTGTTGAAAAGTGCAGCACAGACTGCATTGCGTTGCCTGGGCATTTATTTATTCCATACTCTCGTAGTCCATCTTCCCTCCCGTATTTTCTCTCTATCCATTTAGTCCTCTCCCACTATCTCTTTGATCACCTCCACCCCCCCCCCCCCCCCACTCCCCATCCCTTGGCCGGCCGAAGTCGCCAAGCAGTTCTAGGCGCTACAGTCTGGAACCGCGCGACCGCTACGGTCGCAGGTTCGAATCCTGCCTCGGGCACGGATGTGTGTGATGTCCTTAGGTTAGTTAGGTTTAAGTAGTTCTAAGTTCTAAGGGACTGATGACCTCAGAAGTTAAGTCCCATATTGCTCAGGGCCATTTGAACCATTTTTGAACCCATCCATTGGCCCATCTCCCCCCCACCCTCTATCCTTCTCCTCGTCCTCTCGCTGTTGGATTCCTCCACCTCAGTTCATCTCCTCTTCACCTATCTATGAAAACTCATATATATCTGTCAACTTTTGTGGTGATCAGTGAATCAGTGTCGAAGTTTATTGCTAGGTAGCATTTATTGTAATACTTTTTGATACGCAGCATTGATAGTTTCGTTTTCTGGTGCGTAAACAAATGAAGTTGAAGGTGTCCCGACAGGGCAATATGCGACATACAAATAGCCATGTGAAAAACATGATTTTCAAGATTGATGCCACAAACATATAACAACTGCCCCTGCGATTTATCTATCGACATGGCAAATGTAAGCTGCACTGGAAATTATAACCGTTTAAAGTCGAATGGCATGTCGGTCGGAATCTTAGTGATATTGGAATCAAACTGTCCTCACCTTTGTACTTTCCTTTTAAAATTGTGGCTTCGATTACGTTGTTCTTTAACTTCTTCCCCGCAAGCCGGGTGCCATTACAAAGACGCGGCTGGTTTACCTTTCGCAACATGATTGCCGATCCGACTTAATTACAGATTGGGAGGCGGTAAACCGGGGAAATCCAGCGAATTTAAAAATTCCGTAGGATAGTTGACTACATCATCTTGGTTAGTAACGGAATAAACCGACTTGTATGTCAGCAATTCGCCAGGTGTCATATTTTGAATCTGAAAATTCATTTCGTTAACATCAAGGTTTTTTGCAGCCAATATAACACGTTCACTCAACCAAAAATGGTTTGCAACTGTTAAACGACATTTGCAGTGCGCGAATTGTCCAACACGATGACTGTGAATGTGTCAGACAGCTCTCAAATTTCAAAAAGATCATAGACATTTCGTTTAAAAGAAAAAAAATATATATATATATATATAAAAAAAGAAATGTATATATATATATATATATATATATATATATATATATATATATACATTTCTTTTAAACGAAATGTCTATGATCTTGAAGAGAGTACCTTACAAAAGATTTTGACATCGTTTGCGGGTTACCATGAAAGTTCACTATCTATGCATATTTCCATGGAGAAGGTTTTTGAATATTTACATGTGCATGTATATGTATATATATATATATTTATATATGTTTATATATATATGTATATGCGTATATATATATATATATATATATATATATATATATATATATATATATATATATAAAAGAAATGTATATATACACATTTCTTTTAAACGAAATGTCTATGATCTTGAAGAGAGTACCTTACAAGAGATTTTGACATCGTTTGCGGGTTACCATGAAAGTTCACTATCTATGCATATTTCCATGGAGAAGGTTTTTGAATATTTACATGTGCATGTATATGTATATATATATATTTATATATGTTTATGTATATATATATATGTATATGCGTATATATATATGTATGTATATGTATATATATGTATTTGTCTATGAGTATATATATATATATATATATATATATATATATATATATATATATATATATATATACTCATAGACAAATACATATATATATACGCATATACATATACATATATATACATAAACATATATACATATATATACACATATACATGCACATGTAAATATTCAAAAACCTTCTCCATGGAAACATGCATACATAGTGAACTTTCATGGTAACCCGCAAACGATGTCAAAATCTTTTGTAAGGTACTCTCTTCAATGTACTGTCCGAAATATTATGTAGACAGTGATGTTCCTCTTGATGGTCAAGTGTGCAAAATTTCTTCAAGATCGGAATAAAATTGTAGGTTGGTGTAGAAGTGTGTACGTAAAGTACCCTCCACCATGCACCATTCAGAATTTTAAGCAGGCAACGCCCTTCATCCTGCTTTGAATATCAAGTGTGCCAAATTTCATCAAGATCGGGATAAATACGTACTATTTGTCGAGTTCCGTTATGTAAAGGAACGTCTGCCATGCACCATATGAAATTTTATGTAGACTGTGACCTTCCTCTTGGTTTCAAGGTATAGTGTGCAAAATTTCATCAAGATTGTATGCAATACAAACACACGGACACAATGAAAAACGCACTTTCAGTTTTTGTCAAATTTTCCAATTTTTCGGTCGATTTTCGAAAAATTTTATTTCATAAAAACCTTGTCCTGAGAATTACGAACACAGCAAAAAAAATTTAGCCGAACTGGTCCAGGCGTTCTCGAGTTTTACGCTTATCAACACATTTGGCAATTAATTTTTATTTATATGCATGATATTTATTGTAAAGTACCCTCCGCCATGCACCATTTAGAATTTTAAGCAGGCAACGCCCTTCATCCTGCTTTGAATATCAAGTGTGCCGAATTTCATCAAGATCGGGATAAATACGTACTATTTGTCGAGTTCCGTTATGTAAAGGAACCTCTGCCATGCACCATACGAAATTTTATGTAGACTGTGACCTTCCTCTTGGTTTCAAGGTATAGTGTTCCTACTACAATACATTCATGGAAAAAGACGCTCTTCATTTTAGGAGTATTTGTAGTGTCTAGGTTTTCAGCATCTTGACTCTGCAAGTGGGATTCCCCTTAATATAGAAATACAAGAATAAAATTACATTTTGCAATGTGTGTGGAACTCAACAAAATAAATTGTAATTTAAACTCATACTGTGTATTGCCTTACTCCACAAATGAATATTTTATTTTGCAGAACACTTTTCAACAAAAAATCTTTACAAATTTTCCTTCAGTTCCCCTGAAAGTATTATTTAGGCCAAACCAGATACTCCTAAAAATATTTGGCTACTTTTGCAAACCCAAGTAACAGAAAATGGTTTACAAACAATAATTAATGTCACTTGGAAGGATTGAAATCAAAAATTTTAGTCTAAAATAAAAATGAACTGTATGCATTACAAAATTTCTATCTCAGAAATTGACGCCCAGAAAGCACAAGAAAGAAATCTGCACTCTTAATTAGTAAATTTGCGCTCAAACTCATAGTTTCCCGTTTAATGTTCTACTGTATTTTCAATGTGTCTGCTGATTAGTGTTTGAATTAATTATGACGAGATCGTTAAGTCTGTCTGCATTAAGACGTGATCGTTTTTCGCTAATTAGATTTCCAGCGCAACTAAAAATTCTCTCACTAGACGCACTAGTGGCTGGTATATTTAATATTTTTCTTGCCACACACGCAAGTCGAGGAAGTCGTTGGGAGTTATTTTTCCACCACTGTAGAATATCTCCCTCGTTCACACAGTGTTCTTGCAAGTATCTGCTGACTTCATCATGTAGGAGAGGAGGCTCTTCTGCCCAGTTCCCAAATTTCGCCATTTTGTACGGCCCTGGATTTGTTTCTTGGTTGCTGTGATTGGGCACTTGTACTGAAACTGTACAGGTTCCAATTAATATTTGCAGAATAATGTGAAGATCGTACTACACATAGTTGAAATTATAATAGGTTTTAGATGATGCTATCATTTATCGTCCTGTAAAGTCACCAGAAGATCAAGACTAACTGCAGGACGATTTAAATAATGTATATATTTTTGGTGTGAAAATTAGCAATTGGCAATAAATAATGACAAGAGCGAGGTTATTCCTGTGTGTACTAAACTAAGTCCGTTAAACTTCGTTTACAAGATCAACCAGTCAAATCTAAAGGCTGTAGATTCTACTTAATACCTCTGATTACAATTACGACCTACTTAAATAGGAATGGACACACAGAAAATGCTGTAGGCGTTTTAATGACAAAACACTCTTTTGGAGCATTGCTACGAAGTTGGAGAGCCTTACTATTGACGGAAGAGATCGAAAGAGTCTAAATAATTATCGTAAAACAGGGGAAAGAGTGTCGCGGAAATTACACAAGAGTTGGGATGGTAATCATTTCAACAATGGCGTTTTTTGACGTGGCGCGATCTATATATGAAATTTCGATCACCAACTTACACCTCTTAATTCGAAGAGATATTGTTGAGTCCCATATACATTGGAAGAAATGATCATCAGAACAAAATACAAAAAAGCAGCGCTCAGTCGGAGAGCTGTAGGTGTTCTATCCCGCGCGAAATTCGAGAAAAGGAGACAAATAAGTTGAAAGTGGTTCGATGAACCCTCAACTAAGCACTTGCGTGTGTCTTGCAGAGTAACCATGTACATGTAGATGAAGAATATATGCATTATCTTAGGAGCTTACCTTCAGCACACATCTGTCGTGCTGCTTGGTAAACTTCAATTTTTTCATCCTCGGTTAACTTTCTTAATGTGCGGTAGTTAGCCACCATAAACGTTGCAATTTTATGCAACATACTAACGCACATTTTCTGTTCTAGGAAGGCATCAGCGGCTTGTTTCAAAGGTTTCATGTTCTGAAAATACATTTTCTCAACATACATATTTCACAAGTGGTTCTATAATATTCAGATGGAATAAAATTACAAACCTCTTCATCGTTATCCCGTACGGTACAGTGAGTTTTTAAGGCGTAAAACCACGGTAGAACTAAATGTGGGGTTGGATCCTTGTCACTCTCTAGATCAACTGTGGCTTCTTTAAACGGCTTAAGAAATTCTATAAGCTGGCCAGTTATATGGTGGTCATAACCCAGCATCTTATCAGAGGCACCTTCATTATGTAAAACAGCCTTCACTGAATCAATCTGAGAATGGACTGATACAAGCATGTCAAAATAACTATTCCAACGAGTTGAAACCCACTGCTTTAAAGATGAGTTCAGTCTCACACAGAGACCTCTTCTCTTTAAGTACGAAACCGTAGCCCGCACTGTATTAAGAATGGCTAATATATTTGGAACATTTTCTTTCAAAAACTGTTCGCTCAGAACATGTTTCAAGACTGTGTTTATACTATGAGCCATGCATGGAAGACGCTGATATACTTCGAGAGCTTTGACAATGTTACTGCCCTGGTCTGTGACAAACGCAATTTTGGCAATGTCTTCACGAGAAACACCCATAGTTTCTAAGCCATCTTCCAACTCGTTTTGAATATTCGAGCCAGTTTTTTGGCAGTCAGGAAACGCAGAGCACATTAGTACATATTTATTCAAACGCCAGTCTGAATTTATGTAATGCATTGTCACGGACATGTAATGCACCCCTTTGTAATTGTCTGTCCATAGATCAATTGTACTGGCACATATACCAGAACGAATCTCATGCACTATATCTGGGAGCATTTTGCTGCGCACTTTATCAGCTAAGGTTTGAACTTTCCTAGCTACTGTCACTCGGGAAGGCATAACATTTTTAATATCAACTGAGCCATATTTTTTACCTATGTCGATCAGTGTCTGCCCTAAATTAAGAAATCCTTCTCCCTCTATACTGCTAAATGGTCTCAGGTCCTTAGCACACATTTCGACGCACTTTTCGGCCACTAAATCTTTGTCCTCTTTCAAGATATTTACGGAGTGAGGGAACTGCTTGTCAAATTTGCACACATGTCGTAACATACTCGAGGTTCCCGAATAAGTACTTAAGAGCTTTTTACATAGTTTGCATTGAGACACACCTACCGATTTATTTGAAGCGGCCTCATAAACACACGAAAACGTTTCCCATGCGGCACTTGTGCTCTGTATCGTTACCAGCAAGTATTCGCCAGTTGTCAATTTTTTTTCAATCTCACTAAAGTTCGACCTATTCATTGTGCTGCCTCCACCGTTGCGATAAATGAACTGCAGGCGAACTACCTGGCTACTCTAGTCACGGTAGCTTGACAGCGCAACCTGTTGTCAGGCGCAGCAAGCTGAGCGGGTCCCGTGAAGCTTGGCAGGCTTGCGGGAACCCGGGTAGCCCGGGCTTGCGGGAGCCCGTATCGCCCGCATTGCCCACTATGCCTCAGTACACGCGCACTCTTGTGTTTACATCGCGGCAGGCTGACCTGCATGAATGGTTGCAGAGGTGCTAGGGGCAAGCAGGCTGCAAGGGGAATTTGTACACCTCTGGTTGAAATACACTCCTGGAAATGGAAAAAAGAACACATTGACACCGGTGTGTCAGACCCACCATACTTGCTTCGGACACTGCGAGAAGGCTGTACAAGCAATGATCACACGCACGGCACAGCGGACACACCAGGAACCGCGGTGTTGGCCGTCGAATGGCGCTAGCTGCGCAGCATTTGTGCACCGCCACCGTCAGTGTCAGCCAGTTTGCCGTGGCATACGGAGCTCCATCGCAGTCTTTAACACTGGTAGCATGCCGCGACAGCGTGGACGTGAACCGTATGTGCAGTTGACGGACTTTGAGCGAGGGCGTATAGTGGACATGCGGGAGGCCGGGTGGACGTACCGCCGAATAGCTCAACACGTGGGGCGCGAGGTCTCCACAGTACATCGATGTTGTCGCCAGTGGTCGGCGGAAGGTGCACGTGCCCGTCGACCTGGGACCGGACCGGAGCGACACACGGATGCACGCCAAGACCGTAGGATCCTACGCAGTGCCGTAGGGGACCGCACCGCCACTTCCCAGCAAATTAGGGACACTGTTGCTCCTGGGTAATCGGCGAGGACCATTCGCAACCGTCTCCATGAAGCTGGGCTACGGTCCCGCACACCGTTAGGCCGTCTTCGGCTCACGCCTCAACATCGTGCAGCCCGCCTCCAGTGGTGTCGCGACAGGCGTGAATGGAGGGACGAATGGAGACGTGTCGTCTTCAGCGATGAGAGTCGCTTCTGCCTTGGTGCCAATGATGGTCGTATGCGTGTTTGGCGCCGTGCAGGTGAGCGCCACAATCAGGACTGCATACGACCGAGGCACACAGGGCCAACACCCGGCATCATGGTGTGGGGAGCGATCTCCTACACTGGCCGTACACCACTGGTGATCGTCGAGGGGACACTGAATAGTGCACGGTACATCCAAACCGTCATCGAACCCATCGTTCTACCATTCCTAGACCGGCAAGGGAACTTGCTGTTCCAACAGGACAATGCACGTCCGCATGTATCCCGTGCCACCCAACGTGCTCTAGAAGGTGTAAGTCAACTACCCTGGCCAGCAAGATCTCCGGATCTGTCCCCCATTGAGCATGTTTGGGACTGGATGAAGCGTCGTCTCACGCGGTCTGCACGCCCAGCACGAACGCTGGTCCAACTGAGGCGCCAGGTGGAAATGGCATGGCAAGCCGTTCCACAGGACTACATCCAGCATCTCTACGATCGTCTCCATGGGAGAATAGCAGCCTGCATTGCTGCGAAAGGTGGATATACACTGTACTAGTGCCGACATTGTGCATGCTCTGTTGCCTGTGTCTATGTGCCTGTGGTTCTGTCAGTGTGATCATGTGATGTATCTGACCCCAGGAATGTGTCAATAAAGTTTCCCCTTCCTGGGACAATGAATTCACGGTGTTCTTATTTCAATTTCCAGGAGTGTAGATGCAGGGGTTTCGGAGGACATCCCAGACATACATACTTATACACATACATTCTGCTTTATATATATAACAGATAATGATGTAAGCAAAATTGAGAGAATTTGCTGCTTGGAATATAAAATATATAATTTTCAGTAAATCAGTTACTGTAATTTTGTAACTGAATCAAAAATTTGAAATACATCTACATCTACATCTATACTCCGCGAGCTACCTTACGGTGTGTGGCGGAGGGTACTTATTGTACCACTATCTGATCCCCCCTTCCCTGTTCCATTCACGAATTGTGCGTGGGAAGAACGACTGCTTGTAAGTCTCCGTATTTGCTCTAATTTCTCGGATCTTTTCGTTGTGATCATTACGCGAGATATATGTGGGCGGTAGTAATATGTTGCCCATCTCTTCCTGGAATGTGCTCTCTCGTAATTTCGATAATAAACCTCTCCGTATTGCGTAACGCCTTTCTGGAGCTTGTTCAGCATCTCCGTAGCGCTCTCGCGCTGACTAAATGTCCCCATGACGAATCGCGCTGCTTTTCGCTGGATCATGTCTATCTCTTCTATTAATCCAACCTGGTAAGGGTCCCATACTGATGAGCAATACTCAAGAATCGGACGAACAAGCGTTTTGTAAGCTACTTCTTTCGTCGATGAGTCACATTTTCTTAGAATTCTTCCTATGAATCTCAACCTGGCGCCTGCTTTTCCCACTATTTGTTTTATGTGATCATTCCACTTCAGATCGCTCCGGATAGTAACTCCTAAGTATTTTACGGTCGTTACCGCTTCCAGTGATTTACCACCTATGGCATAGTCGTACTGGAATGGATTTCTGCCCCTATGTATGCGCATTATATTACATTTATCTACGTTTAGGGGAAGCTGCCAGCTGTCGCACCATGCATTACTCCTCTGCAGGTCCTCCTGGAGTACGTACGAGTCTTCTGATGTTGCTACTTTCTTGTAGACAACCGTGTCATCTGCAAATAGCCTCACGGAGCTACCGATGTTGTCAACTAAGTCATTTATGTATATTGTAAACAATAAAGGTCCTATCACGCTTCCCTGCGGTACTCCCGAAATTACCTCTACAACTGCAGATTTTGAACCGTTAAGAATGACATGTTGTGTTCTTTCTTCTAGGAAATCCTGAATCCAATCACAAACCTGGTCCGATATTCCGTAAGCTCGTATTTTTTTCACTAAACGTAAGTGCGGAATCGTATCAAATGCCTTCCTGAAGTCCAGGAATACGGCATCAATCTGCTCGCCAGTGTCTACGGCACTGTGAATTTCTTGGGCAAATAGGGCGAGCTGAGTTTCACATGATCTCTGTTTGCGGAATCCATGTTGGTTACGATGAAGGAGATTTGTATTATCTAAGAACGTCATAATACGAGAACACAAAACATGTTCCATTATTCTACAACAGATTGACGTAAGCGAAATAGGCCTATAATTATTCGCATCTGATTTATGACCCTTCTTGAAAATGGGAACGACCTGCGCTTTCTTCCAGTCGCTAGGTACTTTACGTTCTTCCAGCGATCTACGATAAACTGCTGATAGAAAGGGGGCAAGTTCTTTAGCATAATCACTGTAGAATCTTAAGGGTATCTCGTCTGGTCCGGATGCTTTTCCGCTACTAACTGATAGCAGTTGTTTTTCAATTCCGATATCGTTTATTTCAATATTTTCCATTTTGGCGTCCGTGCGACGGCTGAAGTCAGGGACCGTGTTACGATTTTCCGCAGTGAAACAGTTTCGGAACACTGAATTCAGTATTTCTGCCTTTCTTCGGTCGTCCTCTGTTTCGGTGCCATCGTGGTCAACGAGTGACTGAATAGGGGATTTAGATCCGCTTACCGATTTTACATATGACCAAAACTTTTTAGGGTTCTTGTTTAGATTGTTTGCCAATGTTTTATGTTCGAATTCGTTGAATGCTTCTCTCATTGCTCTCTTTACGCTCTTTTTCGCTTCGTTCAGCTTTTCCTTATCAGCTATGATTCGACTACTCTTAAACCTATGATGAAGCTTTCTTTGTTTCCGTAGTACCTTTCGTACATGATTGTTATACCACGGTGGATCTTTCCCCTCGCTTTGGACCTTAGTCGGTACGAACTTATCTAAGGCGTACTGGAAGATGTTTCTGAATTTTTTCCATTTTTGTTCCACATCCTCTTCCTCAGAAATGAACGTTTGATGGTGGTCACTCAGATATTCTGCGATTTGTGCCCTATCACTCTTGTTAAGCAAATAGATTTTCCTTCCTTTCTTGGCATTTCTTATTACACTTGTAGTCATTGATGCAACCACTGACTTATGATCACTGATACCCTCTTCTACATTCACGGAGTCGAAAAGTTCCGGTCTATTTGTTGCTATGAGGTCTAAAACGTTAGCTTCACGAGTTGGTTTTCTAACTATCTGCTCGAAGTAATTCTCGGACAAGGCAGTCAGGATAATGTCACAAGAGTCTCTGTCCCTGGCTCCAGTTCTGATTGTGTGACTATCCCATTCTATACCTGGTAGATTGAAGTCTCCCCCTATTACAATAGTATGATCACGAAACTTCTTCACGACGTTCTGCAGGTTCTCTCTGAGGCGCTCAACTACTACGGTTGCTGATGCAGGTGGTCTATAGAAGCATCCGACTATCATATCTGACCCACCTTTGATACTTAACTTAACCCAGATTATTTCACATTCGCATTCGCTAGTAACTTCACTGGATATTATTGAATTCTTTACTGCTATAAATACTCCTCCACCATTGGCGTTTATCCTATCCTTGCGGTATATATTCCATTCTGTGTCTAGGATTTCGTTACTGTTCACTTCCGGTTTTAACCAACTTTCCGTTCCTAATACTATATGCGCACTATTTCCTTCAATAAGAGATACTAATTCAGGAACCTTGCCCTGGATACTCCTGCAGTTTACCAATATTACGTTAACTTTTCCTGTTTTTGGTCTCTGAGGACGGACGTTCTTTATCAACGATGATAATGTCCTCTCTGGTAAGCCGTCAGGTATTTTATCGTTTCGCCCAAGGGGGGGTCCCTCTAACCTAAAAAACCCCCGTGTGCACGCCACACGTACTCTGCTACCCTAGTAGCTGCTTCCGGTGTGTAGTGCACGCCTGACCTGTCTAGGGGGGCCCTACAGTTCTCCACCCAATAACGGAGGTCGATGAATTTGCAACCATTATAGTCGCAGAGTCGTCTGAGCCTCTGGTTTAGACCCTCCATAAGGCTCCAAACCAGAGGACCGCGATCGACTCTGGGCACTATGCTGCAGATATTAAGCTCAGCTTGCACTCCGCGTGCGATGCTGGTTGTCTTCACCAAATCAGCCAGCCGCCGGAAGGAACCAAGGATGGCCTCAGAACCCAAGCGGCAGGCGTCATTCGTTCCGACATGTGCTACTATCTGCAGCCGGTCACACCCAGTGCGTTCAATAGCTGCCGGAAGGGCCTCCTCCACATTACGGACGAGACCCCCCGGCAAGCACACCGAGTGCACACTGGCATTCTTCCCCGACCTACCCGCTATTTTCCTGAGGGGCTCCATAACCCGCCTAACGTTGGAGCTCCCTATAACTAATAGGCCCGCCCTCTGTGACTGTCGGGACCTTGCCGGAGAATCGGCCACTGGCCCAACAGGCGAGGCACCCTGTGGTGGCTCGGAAACGATGTCATCACCACTAGGAAGCACCCCGTACCTGTTGGAAAGGGGTAAGGCAGCTGCCACGCGGCCAGATCCCACCTTTGCCTTTCGGCCAGGCACGCGCGAGCCCACCACTGTCCGCCATTCACCCTGGAGTGATGGCTGACCGGTAAGATGCTCACTGCCGGAAGACGCAGCGACATCAGGGGTTCCATGTGATTCCAAGGCCACCGAAGTAGGCATAGGTCTCACCACAGTTGCCCCAACGCCACTACGAGCCGACCCCTGCGCCTCGAGCTCGATGAGCCTAACAGACAAAGCCTCCACCTGCCCCCGAAGAGTGGCCAATTCTCCTTGCGTCCGCTCACAACAACCACAGTCCCTACACATGACTATGTTTACCCTACTCTATACGGTGACAAATTCCCAAGATAATCTTCTGATGAGCTACTCTGATAATCAAGAAACACTCACTGAAACACGAGACGCGAAAACTACGCTCGGTTTTCCCAGAAAAACTATTTAAAAGCTAAGCGCAGCAAATAAGTACAAAAACGCTTTATACAAACAGTACTCGCTGCTGCTGGTGCTCTCGCTCTGGCTGTCACAAGACAACTGCTGATTCAAGTGACTAGTGGCTAACGGCCGCGAAACAAACAAAAGACGGTTTTAGGGCGCTTTTTGTTCTAAACGATCAAGAAAACACTAAGAAATCTAACACGAAAACTACGTAAAGTTTTATCAAGAACTGTTAGTTACTATGCAGAGCAGATAAACACAAATAGAATCCCTTCCTTAGTGGAAGGTCGTAAACAAAATGCAAAATAAACGCTTTATACAAACAGTACTCGCTGCTGCTGGTGCTCTCGCTCTGGCTGTCACAAGACAACTGCTGATTCAAGTGACTAGTGGCTAACGGCCGCGAAACAAACAAAAGACGGTTTTAGGGCGCTTTCTGTTCTAAACGATCAAGAAAACACTAAGAAATCTAACACGAAAACTACGTAAAGTTTTACCAAGAACTGTTAGTTACTATGCAGAGCAGATAAACACAAATAGAATCCCTTCCTTAGTGGAAGGTTGTAAACAAAATGCAAAATAAACGCTTTATACAAACAGTACTCGCTGCTGCTGGTGCTCTCGCTCTGGCTGTCACAAGACAACTGCTGATTCAATACTAATTTCATCATGAATTGGCAAACAAAATCAAGGTTATTAAAATTTTAAGTAAGGCCCATTAATTCACCATTAAAGCTTTCGCTGAAAAGATCTGTAATATACACACACTACTATCAGGTAACACAACACCAATAGTTTTTATTACATGAAGTGTTTATGTATAATAGAAAAAAACTGAAGCCTTTGTTTGATAAATTATGTCAACATTTTGGAGACCTGGACATAATACAAACAATCACAAAATATTATGGAGAAAAACATACGTAATTTTATTACATCATTAAATACATTCTTCTGAGTTTAAAACATTCTATAACACATGTCTATTGTTTTAAAATCCGTTACATATGTTGTTGGTGCTATGGAAGCAAGTGGGCATATACACAAATATAACACACTTCAGGAACTACATATCATAACAGGCAAAATTTCACATTAAATTACAAACTAGTTAAAGAAGTAAAATTGATTACCTCTATGTAATTAAAAGATCAATTACAACTATTACATCACTCAAGGCAAGAAGAAAAGGAAAATCAGTTCTAAGGGGGACGATCAGAGGAAAAAGGAGACACAGTGAAAAGATAAAGGAATATTGGATGGAAAGGAGGAACAGAGAACAGAATATGGAGAACTGAAGTCAACAAGTTTCCTTTAGAAGGTCTCAATGAGTAAATAATAATAACAATAACAATAACAATAATACCATAGTAATAATAAATTTTGAAGCAAAATTCATCAGAATTTTACTGAAAGCAGTAACAACTAAGTCCACTTGTACAGAAATATAGTTTGCTGCCTGAATAACATCCAGTCTCAACCCAATCTTTGTCCTCAAGCTCACTGCCCAGTATCGTTTCTGAAATTAAGGGCTTAAAGAATGGCAAATACAGGTATTGACTCCTCAATATATACGGAAAAAAGGAAACAAAAGCCAGAGATTTAACATGGGGAGAACAGCTTGACTACAGAAAAGTTTTTGAAGCACCAAAGCAAAAATTCCATTTATAAATTTTTGTGTTAAAAATTCTTTGTAGTTTTCTGAACAAGAAAAGTGTACTTCGAGGAAAGCCTCAAAATTAGAGGAATTTAAAAGTGGGCGCATACATGTCACGCAGACAGCTGTGTTAGAATTTTGTTCTCACTGTAAACATTATTTACCTTTTGCTATAATGGAAGTCGTGAAACCTAAATCTAGGTATCTTAGTGACACAACATTATTAGAGAGGTGTTTCCATGGTAGGACTCGAAACTCAAATGAAAGTTTCAACAACTGTGTATGGGAGCGGATACCAAAGACTGTTCTGATAGGACTAAATTCGAAAATAGGTGTGAGGGATGCTCTGCCATGTTTCAGTTATGGTGAATGTGTCTGGTGGACTAAGTAATTAATTACAATTGATCGCAGGCGACTCTTCGAAGCAGAGGAACAGTGTCGAAAGCCACCAAAGACGCAAGAATAAAAAGATGTCTAAAAAGAAATGGGAAGAAGAGCAACACCAGAAACGAGATGAATGGAGATGGGATACATTGCTTTTATGTGGGTTAGATAGAGAAAAAAGCCTTAAATTAACCCGAATTTCCCGATAGTTCACTTTTTTTGATGTTCTGGTAAACATTCTATAAAAACTATTAAAGACAGAGGGGTGAAATTCTGTGTACTGTCTTAACACATACTCAGCTAAAAACTAGACTATTTTGACTTACATTAGAAAATTAAAGACTTTTTCAGAGAAAAACTATGAGTTATTTACTGATGTTTTTGATAATCATTATTAAGAATTTTTTAACCATAATTTGTGAAAACAACATCTTTTTAAATCTCTGCTTTATTGACAATAGTTTAAATAACTTCCAGAAAACAATCAAGTCGTTTTCGAGATACGTGAACTTACGCCGTACATAAATAATTAACATGCTTTATTTCACTTGCAACACAAAATACAATTCAGAAGAAAGTTTGAGATCAAAAGCTGTGGGTCATACATTAAAATGTTCCAAAATGATCTGTTAAAAAATGTTAAGCATTACATGGGCTAGCAGCTCTTATTCTTTGAGCTATACTATATAGAAAACCGACCAGTTTTTCAAGATTTCCCCCTGTCTTCATAAACCAGTCCCCTAAAGAAATTATTTTCTGTGTTTTATGAAGCTTTCTGCTCGAATGTATTCTTCCCATATTTTATCTGTTATCAGCTGCTATTTGTCAAAAAACCTTCCAGAACTCATTGTCAGGCGCATGACCACACAAAATACTCAGTTTCTCACCAAGTCAGTTATAATCGAAATGGACATATGGGTAAGCCTACTCTAAATCACTTTAGAAACAGATAGTGAAGGTTTAACGTACCGCGCTTTCTGTCTCATCATACTATTATTGTTAATCATTCGTATAGAGAAATTTGCGGAAATGAACACCAAAAGTCTGCAATGGTTTATTAGCAAAAAGCTTTGTAGGATCGTAAAAACTGTTTAAAAGAGGCCAGTTGTTACCCAGATACGCTGTACATAGGACGTCAGTACTTGCAAGGTATTGCTAATTTATTGATTAGCCTATTCGAGTGAGCAATCGTACACGACCGCCCGTGCTTTTGCCTGTTCTTATTTCTATCCTTGAAGCGTAACGTATGCCGGGTTGCCTTGGGCTGCTTCTTGAAAGGATGGATGTAACGCAGAACAAGAAAAGTTTGCTTTTTGGAATTTATTGTGCACGAAATATTGTCGCGTTATCACATCCACTCTGTCAGGACGATGCAGTGTGATGAACTGAAAGCCGTTTACTAATTCTTTTATCTAGAAGCAGAAAGCTACCTTTAAAATTTCCGCGTCACTATTTGTGGTGTATGCTGTATCTTGACAAATGTGCTACTGATGGATTTTTACCGCATAAATAATTGCTATTACTGCGTTCACAGTTTCAATGTAATTACTTTGGTCATCGTTTAGCGGGTAACTTCATTTGTTTTCAATTTGCTAGTAATTACGTTCTGCTTTCGACAAGATTTTAATTTTCCCTTTCCGCCATCCATAATCATGATGTGACGTAATTGCTCCCAGTCAATGTTTACATCTTTACAACCACAATCCCTATCAATAGATTTGTCGCGTTGAGGGGAAACTAATCCCGTTCATGTCGCTATCGAACTCTAAGTCGAAGTTTGTTGAGAGTAGAAGAGGTTTCCATCGCATTCATGTTACTTTGGTGCATGTCTTTCCTGATAAACGAATGTCACCATTTTGATATGCTTTAAATAGGCGTTGGTGGCGACGCTTTTTTTGTTTGAATATGCGTGGGTCGTCCACAAAGTAAGTTCCATTTGGTTATATAAAACAAACGTGTACAGATACAGAAAAAAGTATTTATTGTACAAAAATCTACAATTGATGAACTACTTTTCTACATAGCTTCCGAAATTTTATAGGCACTTGTCATAGTGTGGAACAAGTTTTTTGTATGCCTTCTTCATAGCCGGCCGCGGTGGTCTCGCGGTTCTAGGCGCTCAGTCCGGAACCGCGGGACTGCTACGGTCGCAGGTTCGAATCCTGCCTCGGGCATGGATGTGTGTGATGTCCTTAGGTTAGTTACGTTTAAGTAGTTCTGAGTTCTAGGGGACTGATGACCACCGATGTTAAGTCCCATAGTGCTCAGAGCCATTTGATTTTTGAACCTTCTTCATAGAAGGTTGCCGCCTGTGTATTCAACCATGTGGTAACATGTTCTTTCAGCTCGTCATCATTGTTGAAGTGTTTACCACCAAGGACAGATTTAATGTGTAAGAAGAGATGAAAGTCGCTAGGAGCGAGGTCCGGGCTGTACGGAGGATGAACAAACGCGTCCCAGTGAAGTTCCCGTAAGAGTTGTTTGGTCACATTCGCCGTGTAAGGTCAGGCATTATCTTGGAAAAAACAACACTCTTTCGGCGCTTGTTCTATACTGCGCGCCGCAATTTCTTAATGGTCTCTCAGTAACCATGTACACTGTTTGGCCTCGTGGTAAGAAACCAATCAGCAAAATGCCTTTTCTTTGCCAAAAAACGGTGCACATGACTTTTCGAGGTGTCAAGATTTGCTTAGGCTTAACCTTCGTTGGGGATAAACCGTGCCTCCATTCCACTGATTGCTGTTTTGTTTCAGGGGTTGGTGCGATACCCAAGTTTCATTCCCCGTGACTATCCGAGAAAGAAAACCATCGCCTTCTTCACTGTAGCGTGGTAAAAACTGAAGTGCACTGCCCATCCGTTGTTTTTTGTGTTGTTCAGTAAGAATTTTGGGTACCCAACGTGAACAAAGTTTTCGAAATTTCAGTTTTTCAGTAACAATTTCATGAAGTAGTGATCGTGAGATTTGAGGAACTTTCATAGCATGGGCGCTAAGTATAAACTTATGGTTGTGCTTAATCTTCTCTTCAATTGTGTGAACCAGTTTATCAGTAACCACAGACCGGCGTCCACTTCGTTCTTCATCGTGCAGTTGATCACGACCTTTATTGAACAGTCTGACCTATCTTCTAACTATTGAATCACTCATAGCAGTTTGTCTGTAAACCGGATTTGCCGATGAATTTCCTTTGGTTTATCTTTCTTTGCATTTAGAAAACGAATCACAGATCTGATTTCACACGCGGCAGCATTTTCAGTTACGGCTGACATTATAAAGAAGCACTACAAAGCACACGTCGGCAGCAGGGATCTGAAAACGGCGTAGTTGTCTTCTCCTTGAGTCAGAGTAACTGCCGCGCATGCTCGGAACTGCGATCGTAGCGCTGCCTCGAATAGAAACAGAAACGGAACTTATTTTGTGGACGACCCTCGTATAACACAGAAACCCAGTCGAAATTCTCATTTAATAAATCTCCGTATTAGTTACCTACTTTGAGAGAGTTCAAAACAACAGAAAAAGTTTGATGTGAGCCATCAAATGTGTACTCTCGTGATGTGAAAATTAGTCGTTTTGCGTCTTTAAGTGTCTTGGTTGTCAAATTCATTGTCTAATTGAATAGTTCAGTGTAGGTTGGAAAGTATGTTTTGGAAACAATCAATCTGCCTTAATCAGCCACACGTATTAAGGTCTCTATGGACCATAGAATGATTTCACGAAGAAGATAATTTGTCATCTACCCTGCTGAACCCTATAACGGGCGATCAAAAAGTTTCCGTTGAGGCGTTGTTGCAGCGAAGGTGCAACGAAGCGCGCCTACGATGCGGATGTGTATGCACCTACGTGTAGACAAGGTATTAGTGTGGCATTCATTTCTCTCCGACGTGCGTGCGGACAGGACCAACATGCTATTATTCTTTTCGTGGCTGCCGAAGGACAAACACCAGTAGACATCCATCAGAGAGTGAAGCTTGTCTTTCGAAAAGCACCTTTGTGAAATGGTGTGCAAAGTTTCCTGCTGGTCACGATTCAGCACAAGATGCATGTCGATCTGGGGGGCCAGCAGAAGTTACGCCAACTCAAGTGGGCAACACTCGAGCATTCGCCTTATATTCCTGATCTCTCCCCATGCAGTTATACGCCTGTCCTTTAAACAAAGCCTAGAGGGGTCGTCGACTCCTGTCGGACGAGGATATGCATCATGCAGTTAAGGACTTCTTCACACATCAGGAGACGGTGTTTTACCAAAAAGGTATCTTCAACCTGATGCGTCGGTGGAATGATCACCTCAGTGCTCACGGCGAATTTGCCTGACTGGCATACCAATTGTGGACTTTACGGCCTTCGAATGGAAACTTCTTGATTGCTCCTTATACTATACAGGGATTCTCACTGTTCGTTGGCCATGGAAACTACACTCCTGGAAATGGAAAAAAGAACACATTGACACCGGTGTGTCACACCCACCATACTTGCTCCGGACACTGCGAGAGGGCTGTACAAGCAATGATCACACGCACGGCACAGCGGACACACCAGGAACCGCAATGGCGCTAGCTGCGCAGCATTTGTGCACCGCCGCCGTCAGTGTCAGCCAGTTTGCCGTGGCATACGGAGCTCCATCGCAGTCTTTAACACTGGTAGCATGCCGCGACAGCGTGGACGTGAACCGTATGTGCAGTTGACGGACTTTGAGCGAGGGCGTATAGTGGGCATGCGGGAGGCCGGGTGGACGTACCACCGAATTGCTCAACACGTGGGGCGTGAGGTCTCCACAGTACATCGATGTTGTCGCCAGTGGTCGGCGGAAGGTGCACGTGCCCGTCGACCTGGGACCGGACCGCAGCGACGCACGGATGCACGCCAAGACCGTAGGATCCTACGCAGTGCCGTAGGGGACCGCACCGCCACTTCCCAGCAAACTAGGGACACTGTTGCTCCTGGGGTATCGGCGAGGACCATTCGCAACCGTCTCCATGAAGCTGGGCTACGGTCCCGCACACCGTTAGGCCGTCTTCCGCTCACGCCCCAACATCGTGCAGCCCGCCTCCAGTGGTGTCGCGACAGGCGTGAATGGAGGGACGAATGGAGACGTGTCGTCTTCAGCGATGAGAGTCGCTTCTGCCTTGGTGCCAATGATGGTCGTATGCGTGTTTGGCGCCGTGCAGGTGAGCGCCACAATCAGGACTGCATACGACCGAGGCACACAGGGCCAACACCCGGCATCATGGTGTGGGGAGCGATCTCCTACACTGGCCGTACACCACAGGTGATCGTCGAAGGGACACTGAATAGTGCACGGTACATCCAAACCGTCATCGAACCCATCGTTCTACCATTCCTAGACCGGCAAGGGAACTTGCTGTTCCAACAGGACAATGCACGTCCGCATGTATCCCGTGCCACCCAACGTGCTCTAGAAGGTGTAAGTCAACTACCCTGGCAAGCAAGATCTCCGGATCTGTCCCCCATTGAGCATGTTTGGGACTGGATGAAGCGTCGTCTCACGCGGTCTGCACGTCCAGCACGAACGCTGGTCCAACTGAGGCGCCAGGTGGAAATGGCATGGTAAGCCGTTCCACAGTACTAGATCCAGCATCTCTACGATCGTCTCCATGGGAGAATAGCAGCCTGCATTGCTGCGAAAGGTGGATATACACTGTACTAGTGCCGACATTGTGCATGCTCTGTTGCCTGTGTCTATGTGCCTGTGGTTCTGTCAGTGTGATCATGTGATGTATCTGACCCCAGGAATGTGTCAATAAAGTTTCCCCTTCCTGGGACAATGAATTCACGGTGATCTTATTTCAATTTCCAGGAGTGTATCAAAATCATCACCGTTCTTTAGGATAAGTTCATGTTAGTTTATGCGTTGAGTTGTGCAGTCAGCCTGTTACAAATCCATTTATTTTGATTCGCAAGCTACTGGTTGTCCACTTATTGTCTCTGACAGTCATGTTACTAGTCAAATGTTGGCAACTAATCTCATTAGCTATCTGTAGAAATGAACTCATCATCAGTTCTGCAGCTGAACTGCATAGATAAGCGGAATTCTCATCACACTGACTGAGGTGTAACATCTGATAAGCCCCGAGGTAGTCACCCTCAGGAAGTCACCGGTACTGCTCTGCCGGCCGTAACGTAAAAATCTTTAAAGCCAGTGTGTGCTTGTAATCTGCGTCAAAGAGTGTTTACCTTTGGTTGTTGGTCACGATGTCTACAGAGCAGTTATTTATTGTTGTAACCATGGTATTTTGTATTACATACTGTGTACTGCTTGCTGTAAAATGACGATTGTGAACCATGGATTCACACAGTGCTTGAGGTGAGTCTCCAAAGTCGCCAACGTACACTGGAGACATGCAAGTAGTCTGAGTATGGTAGTGGAAGAAATAATCATCAGAATTTGTCAATGGGGGAAGAGTGATAATATCAACCTGCTACGCTACATAAGCGGTCATTAATACACACTGTTCACCACAATGGTTGAGCCGAATTGCACCCACAAGGTTTCGGAGGTTGTACAAGGATATTTTCTGAGTATTTTAGTATAACAGACTCCTCGTCTCCAGTGGATCGATTCACAATAATAAAATGATTATGGATATTTGGTTACTTACCCCAGTTACCGTTGTTTCCTTGAAAATACCTTCACAATAGTGAAAAAGCCTGTAATATGCAATCACCAAAATGTACAACACCTGTGCATATGAAAAGTGCTGTGAAGCGTTGCCATCGCTGCAGGAAGAGCTCAGCATAGTGTCGATGTTCGTACTTCCATTGCATTCAGTGAACACATGTGCGAGGTGCATATCACACAATTCTCCACAATAAATCTCTCAACACTGCTTTGTACCATTGTTAACATATAAATAACACTGGAGGAAATTCTGTCACTTGTGACTTTTTCCTGCAGATACGCAGGGTTGACATGGTTAGTTGGATGTGGCGAGGTTAGTTTAAGGGGTGGCCGGATGCCCTTCCTGCTGTCACCCCATACCCCCTGGGACCGAGGTAGTGTACCCCAACTGTCGGCGACTAGCGTAATCCATGGAATATCGCGATAGTGGTCAGATGTCTGCGAGAGCCGTGTAACTGAGGCAGGACGTGGGGACCAGTCTGGTATTCAACTAGTGGGATGTGGAAAACCACCTAAAAGCCACATCCTGGCTGGCCGTCACACCGGCTGCCGTCGTTAATCTGCCTGGCGGATTCGATCCGGGGACGGCGAGCCTACCCGAGTCCATGAAGCAGCGCATTAGTGCTCTCGGTTAACCTGGCGGGTACTGGAGGAAATTGAAATCCGAAATATAACTGAGTAGTACTGAATACAATCTGGGGAGTGAAGATTTGAGTTGTTAACAGCAACTGCCGTGAGTGAGTGGAAGACCTTCGCCTCCGAACATGAAACACAGCACATGACGTCATCATCTGCGCTGTTGTTGCCGATGTTTGCAGTACAGCACAATACAAAGATAAACGTGAGGAATCAAACGAACTCTGTAACCACCCAGCTCAATTTCGTACCATAATACGCACCCATCAAACACGGAAATTTCGTCGTTGGAGTTCTGTTTCACCCTGTGGATGCCGGGCACCTGAAGAAACTAGTGCCCTGAACTACATATTGTTTTCTACAACGGTATCATTTCACTCTTCCCGACCAATACTTTCCTCTATCCATCCTGTCACTTTCTTGAATATATCTGGCACACATAATATCATAAGCATCGTCGTTTCTGTAGCAAGGTATTTCTGTTTATCTCTTTTGTTGGTCCCTATATAGTAATACGTTCTACTTCAGACTGATATACCAAGTGTACAAGTATGAAATGCGAATTTCAGACAACAGATGTCGCACCAGTGCAGTATGTGCTATAAAGATTTGACACGGCGCCATTTTTTGTGTCTTCAACAAGTGTCAGACGCGCACTAGTGATAAATTGGAAAAGTGTGCGCATAGTACTGTGTTGCTGTGTTCAACATGTCGAAATTAATACCGAACAGAGAGCTTTGCCGGACACCATCAATTTTTTATTTTGATTTGAAGAAAACTGCTGCTGAATTACACTGGTTACTTCGGAGAACCTTATGGTGAATATACTCCATCGCAAGATGCGTATGAACGGTGGTTCCGGCCTTTCAAAAATGATGACTTCGATGATGCAGAGAAGGAGCGTGAAAGACCGCCAAAACATACGAAGATGTGGATTTGGAACCATTGTTGAACGAAGATGATTTGCAAACGCAAAAATAACTCGCCGAACAATTTGGCGTTAGTCAACAAGCTGTTTACAATCGGCTACGAGAGATGGGAAAGATTTAGAAGACCGGCAGTGAAATGAAATGTCGTGTGGCGAGGGCCTCCCGTCGGGTAGACCGGTCGCCTGGTGCAAGTCTTTTGAGCTGACGCCACTTCAGCGTCTTGCGCGTCGATGGAGATGAGATGATGATGATAAAGAAAACACAACACCCAGTCCTTGAGCGGAGAAAATCTCCGACCCAACCGGGAATCGAACCCGGGCCTCTTTGGCATGACAGTCGGTCGCACTGGCCACTCAGCTATCAGGGTGAACTAGAGGACCGGTAGGTGAGTATCACATGAGTTGAACGATAGGCAAATGGAAAACAGCAAAAACACACGTGAGGTTTTGTTCGCTCGGTACAAAAGGAAGCCATTTTGCATCGGATAGTTACAGGGGATGAAGAGTGGATTTATTTTGAGAATCCCAAGCGCAAAAAATCATGGGTAGACCAAGGCAAATCGTCCGCTTCGACCGCGAGACCAAATCTCTTTGGGAGAAAGACGATGCTCTGTGTCTGACGGGATCAGAGACTCGTGGTGTGAGCTGTTAAAACCTGGGGAAACGGTTAATACTAAACATTACAAACAACAGTTGAGCGATTTGATCCGTTCGCTGCTTGAAAAAAGGCCACAATACCGAAAGAGGTAACACAAAGTCAATGCTTCTTCACATACGGAAAAACCGGTGCGCGGCACGTAGGATGCACTCGGCTGGGAAGTTCTACCCCATACGCTTTACTCACCAGACTTGGCTACTTCCGATTACCACTTGTTTGCATCGATGGATTACGCACTTGGTGAGCAGCGCTTTGCTTCGTACGAAATGTGAAAAAATGTCTCGATGAATGGTTCGTAGAAAAAGGGGAAATTTTTACTAGCGTGATATTCACAAATTGCCCGAAGAATCTCGTGTTGTTCAACCATGCCATATGCGGAACAATCCTCAGGAAGCGTAGTCCATCCACTTAGGAGGTATCTTATAAAATTAATATTAATACGCAAGTGTTGCTCGTCAGTCTGTGATCCATATCAGGTAGGAATGATAGAGAAAATAGAGGAGATCCAAAGAAGAGCAGAAAATTTCGTCACAAACTCGTTTAGGAAGAGTGAAAACATCATGAAGCTGATCATCCAACTCTTCCAGCTGCATAAACTACAAGAGAATCACTGTGCATCACGTTTACTGTAAAAATTCTCAGAGCATACATTCCTAGAACAGTCAGTAGATTGCTTCCTCCTATCACGTGATAACACCATGAAGCTAAAGACAGGGAGATCCCCAGCTCACACAGAGCCTGCATCCTGTGTACCATTCGTGACTGTAACAGAAAGGGTATGAAGTGACAGTCGTACACAAAGTACCCTCCACAATGCACCATTAAATGGTCTGTGCCGGCCGCGGTGGTCCCGCGGTTCTAGGCACTCAGTCCGGAACCAAGCGACTGCTACGGTCGCAGGTTCGAATCCTGCTTCGGGCATGGATGTGTGTGATGTCCTTAGGTTAGTTAGGTTTAAGTAGTTCTCAGTTCTAGGGGACTGATGACCACAGATGTTAAGTCCCATAGTGCTCAGAGCCATTTGAACCATAAATGGTGTGTGAAGTATAGATGTAACTTCAGGTGTCTATGGGTGTAGGTTTTAGATTTTTCTAATAAATTTGCTTTAATTACACCTGTTTTTTACACTGAAGTACCAAAGAAACTGGTATAGGGATGCGTATTCAATACAGAGATATGTAAAGAGGCAGAATACGGTACTGCGATCGGCAATGCCTATATAAGGCAAAAAGTGTCTGGCGCAGTTGTTGGATCGGTTACTGTTGCTACAAAGGCAGGTTATTAAGATTTAAGTGAATCTGAACGTGGTGTTATAATCGCGCGAACGACGGGACACAGCATCTCCTAGGTAGAGATGAAGTGGGGATTTTGCCGTACGACGATATCAGGAATCCGGTAGAACATCAAATCTCTGACATAACTGCGACCGGGAAAAGATCCTGCAAGAACGGCACCAACGATGACTGAAGAGAATTGTTCAACGTGACAGAAGTGCAACCCTTCTGCAAATTGCTGCAGATTTCAATGCTGGGCCATCAACAAGTGTCAGCGTGCGAATCATTCAGCGAAACATCATCGAAATGGGCTTTCGGGGCGGAAGGCCCACTCGTGTACCATAGACGACTGCACGACATAAATCTTTACGCCTCGCCTGGGCCCGTCAACACCGACATTGGACTGTTGATGACTGGAAACACGTTGCTTGGTCGGACGAGTCTTGTTTCAAGTTGTATCGAGCTCATGGACGTGAACTCATGGACCTTTCACGTCAGCAGGAGACTGTTACAGCTGACGGAGGCTCTGTAAGGGTGTGGGGCGTGTGCAGTTGGAGTGATATGGGACCCCTGATGCGTCTAGATACGACTCTGATAGGTGACACGTACGTAGGATTCCTGTCTGATAACCTGCATCCATTTATGTCCATTGTGCATTCCGACGGACTTGGGCAATTCCAGTAGGACAATGCGACACCCCACGCGTCCAGAATTGCTTCAGAGTGGCTCCAGGAACATTCTTCTGAGTTTAAACACTTCCACTGGTCACTCAACTCCCCTGACACGAATGTTATTGAGCGTATCTGGCATGCTTTGCAATGTGCTGTTCAGAAGAGAACTCCACCCCTTCGCACTCTTACGGATTTATGGACAGTTCTGCAGGATTCACGGTGTCAGTTCCCTCCAGCACTACTTTAGACATTAGTCGAGTACATGCCACATCGTGTTGCGGCACTTCTGCTTGCTCGCGAGGACCCTACGTGTTATTAGGCAGGTGTACCAGTTTGGCTCTTCTGTGCATTTATACCTTAATGAAAGTTACTTCGGTATAACCCTCGTATCCATGCTAATATCCTAAAGGTGAAAGTTAGTCTGTCTGTTACATTCTCACTACCGTAGTGCTGAACCGATTTTGGTGTTAACTGGTGTAGTGATGGCTGGAAACCTGGGAAAGAAAATAGGCTCCTCAAAAACATTGATGCCTTTAGGGTGAAGTTGGGAATGGAACTTCTTTTATCGTCACCGAACATAAACCATAACAATTTTTTTTAATTTGTTGCATAATTGTATGATGTACACTTTGATGACATGTAGCTACTTCAATAGCACGACGCGTAGATGCGTGCTCCTGCCCACACTCTTCTGCACGAACTGCTCGACAATGACACGATGTGTACTACATTGTTCTGTGTAGAGGCAATTTGGGCAGAGGGGGGGGGGGGGGGGAGGAGGTGTGCACATAACAAGCTATGCTTACCTAAACAGGCAGACACGTGAGGGCAGCTGACGCTATTGCATGTACAAATATTATAAAATTTGCGCTACACCGAACTACAAATTATTCTTTTACTGTCATTATAATAAATTTTTTAATTTTGGAAAATGTTCATTTTATTTTTGTGTTGAGCTTGAGTCCTTGAAACAGGCATCCATTTTGTAGTAGGTAATAGATAATTTGTAATTCTGAATTTCGTATTTAATTTAGTTTTGCTAATATAGCCACAAATCTTGATGTGACCAGATTGTGTAACGGCACACGCTAACAATTTTATATCTGCGCCGAATTACTGTTAGGGACATTATAATTAGAGAAAATTAGGAGAAAGTGTTAAGATTACATGATTCCCAATTATGCCAATGGATTTGTCTTTTAAATTTAAGACATGACAGTTCTCACTAAAAACTGCTTTTGGAATGACCATAAATTAAGCCCAAGGGCAAACAGTCAAGATTGCCAGTTTGCATTTAGAAAAACCGTATCTGGGAACAATTATGTGACGTGCTCACGTGTATCCAACCCACAAAATTGACACACCCTTACAAATGAAGTTAAGACCAAAAATATCGTTTATAAAACTGTGCTAAGATTGTGCAATAAATTATTGACAAGAAAGAAAAAATTAGTTTTTTGTATTTTTAGTTACGATTCGTTGTATGACAAAATAATAGAAACACATCCGTTATGTATCTATATACCCGCATTATATACATTTATATATAAGCACATACATATCTAGACCACTATATACCCAGATGTTTCTAAACTACTAGCTTACTTACTCACCATCTCTCTTCATAACAAAATTACTGATACAGTGAGGTGGGACTTCCTGAATGTTCAAACGTGTGTGAAATCTTATGGGGCTCAACTGCTAAGGTCATCAGTCCATAAGCTTACACACTACTTAACCTAAATTATCCTAAGGACAAACACACACACCCGTGCCCGAGGGAGGACTCGAACCTCCGCCGGGACCAGCCGGGACTTTCTGAGTCATGGAGCTGTGTGGGTAGAAATAAGACATTATTCTACTGCCCAGCCTATGTGCACAACTTGGGCGCCATTATGTTATAGGACGGTTGCCAGACAAGTCGTGCATAAGCAGCAAGAAGTTTTTTCCATATGTATTTACACAGACCGTGATCATCCAGAAAGAAACAGAAGAGGTAAGACGGAATAACACACATCTTGTGGTTTCTTAATTTCAAATATTACACCCCTAGACCTACGCAGAAAGAGGGCTACATCAGATGTGAAAGCGCAAGGTGTGGTTTCACGAAATTTGTGCGGGGTCTGTTGGTCGTAGCCAGTTCCGCTGTAGGAACTACATGTAAGCGGAACTACTGGAACTATTGAAAAGTGTAGTCTTCCCTGTTGTGTATAATTGTATGTGAGTTTACAGTGATTCATATAGCTCCACTTACAATTCATATAACTCCGCAAATTTTCAGTTTTTCCTTTGTTTCACTATTTAAATTTTTTGTTTACAGTGAAGAAGAATATATGTAGAAGCAGTGTACCTTTATGACACTGACAGGGTGACAGTTCTTGAACTACGCGAAAAAAAAAAACGTAAATTAATTACAAACTACGGCGTGCACGCACCTTATGCAGTATGTGAACGTCAGTACAGATGTTCTGATTTAGATTATGACAGGTTCGATATGCCTGCCATCATTGCCGATGATGTGGCGCAGACGAATAGCGAAATCCTATATGACCCGCTGAAGTATCGGAACATCAATGCTGTCGATGATCTCCTGAATGGCTGTTTTCAGCTCAGAAATGGTTTTGGGGTTATTTCTGTGCACCTCGTCTTTATTATAACCCCACAAAAAGGAGTCGCATGTGTTCAGATCCGGAGAAAATGGCGGCCAAGCGAGACAGTGGCGTCTGGGTACCCCAGAGCCAGACTGTGGTCTCCAAAGTGCTCCTCCGGGACATCACACACTCTCCTGCTTCGGTGAGGTGGAACTCCGTCTTGCATGAATCACATCTTGTCGAAATCAGGGCCAATTTGGATAATGGGGATGAAGTCATCTTCCAAAACCATCACGTACCGTTCGGTAGCCACCGTGCCATCAAGGAATATCACATCGACATTCTATGACTTATCTTAGAAGATAGATTAAGGAAAGGCAAACCTATGTTTCTAGAATTTGTAGACTTAGAGAAAGCTTTTGACAATGTTGACTGGAATACTCTCTTTCAAATTCTGAAGGTGGCAGGGGTAAAATACAGGGAGCGAAAGGCTATTTACAATTTGTACAGAAACCAGATGGCAGTTATAAGAATCGAGGGACATGAAAGGGAAGCAGTGGTGCGAGACAGGATTGTAGTCTATCGCCAATGTTATTCAATCTGTACATCGAGCAAGTAGTAAAGAAAACAACAGAAAAATTTGGAGCAGGAATTAAAATTCAGGGAGAAGAAATAAAAACTTTGAGGCTTGCCAATGACATTGTAATTCTCTCGGAGACACCAAAGGAGCTAGAAGAGCAGTTGAATGGAATTACAGTGTCTTGCAACGATAATATAAGATTAACATCAACAAAAGCAAAACGAGGATAATAGAATGCAGTCTAATTAAATCAGGTGATGCCGAGGGAATTAGATTAGGAAATGAGACACTTAAAATAGTAGATGAGTTTTGCTATTTGGGAGCCAAATTACTGATGATGGTCGAAGTAGAGAGGATATAAAATGTAGACTGGCAATGGCAAGGAAAGCATTTCTGAAGAAGAAAACTTTGTTAACATTGGGTATAGATTTAAGTGTCAGGAAGTATTTTCTAAAAGTATTTGTATGGAGTGTAGCCATGTATGGATGTGAAACATCGACGATAAATAGTTTAGACAAGGAGTGAATAGAAGTTTTCGAAACGTGGTGCTACAGAAGAATGTTGAAGATTAGATGGATAGACCACGTAGCTAATGGGGAGGTACTGAATAGAAATATGGAGAAGAGGAATCTGTGGCACAACTTGACCAGAAGAAGGGATCGGTTGGTAGGACATGTTCTGAGGCATCAAGGGATCACCAATTTAGTATTTGAGGGCAGCATGGGGGGTAAAAATCGTAGAGGGAGACCAAGAGATGAGTATGCTAAGCAGATTCAGAAGGATGTACGTTGCAGTAGTTACTTGGAGATGAAGAAGCTTGCACAGGATAGAGTAGCATGGAGAGCTGCATCAAACCAGTCTCAGGACTGAAGACCACAACAACAACAACAACATTCCGTGACTGGACATTGCACACCACACAGTCAACCTTGAGGGTGAAGAAGCTTCACGACCGCGAAATGCGGATTCTCAGTCCCCCAAATGCACCAATTTTGCTTATTGACGAACCCATCCAAATGAAATGGGCTTCGTCGCTAAACCAAACAAATTCCCATCATGGGAACAGTGCAGTTTGAACGTCCTAACGCAAACCATTCAGAAATTATGACGATTTTATTTCATATAGTTCAATAACTGTCACCCTATGTAACTACGATCTGTTCACCATTACAATTTAAAACGGGTGGTAAAATATTTACCACCTCTTTGGAGTAAAAAAAAGTTGATATGATTCATTTAGCCTCACATTATCCTACGCGAGCACAGTCACGGGTAACAGCTAGTTTTCTATAAAGATAATATAAAATCCGTTTTTGTCTCCATCTGTGTATGTGCCATAGACAATGGCTTGGAACGCACCTTCTCCAGTAAAGCACCCAGCAAATACAGGGTGCATCAAAAAAATGCATACACACTTTGAAGGGTCATAGAAAATTTATTTCCCGTTCTACAATGTTAAATTTCTGGAAATGGAAAGTTTAAAGTCCAATTGGAAAAATAAATGTACTTTGAAAATGTGATTAATGTTCAAACTGGTGGCCTTCAGCATCAATACATTTCTGAGTACGAGTCACCACTGATTCTGTACACTGTACAAAAGCGTCCAATGAGATTTCTGCGCACACCGCCTGAATCTCATTCCAAAGTGTGTCCAGGTTACATGGTTTACTTCTGTACACCTCATCTTTTACTTTGCCCCATAAAAGGAAATCCAGCGGCGTGAGGTCTGGAGAGCACGCAGGAAATTCGATTGGTCCCCTGTGTACTATCCACTGGCCTGGCACATTGTGATCCAGGTATGCTCGTAAGTCCCATGATAGTGCGGCAGGGCGCCTTCTTGTTGGAAATAAAACTCATCATTACCGTGTAATGCACGAATGGCCGGGAATACGGAGTCAGCAAGCATTGTTAGGTACGTTTCTCCAGTAACAGGCCTAATGAGTCCCCTTGCAGACAAACCACACCACACATTTACACCAGGCAAATTCACAGCCTTTTCAACTGTAATGTGAGGATTATCTTCAGCTCAGTACACACAATTGTGCCTATTGACAGTTCCACTGAGTTTGAATTGGGCTTCATCCAACCAAATTATGCTACCCATAAATCCCGGTTCACATCTCACCATCTCCTGAACCCACTCACAAAATTATAACCCTCGATCTGGACCGTCGTCACTTAGCTGTTGCACCAGCCTTGGAATGTACAAACGAAACTTGCCTTTCTTCAGAATGCATAGCACACTACTACCACTTACATTACTCTCACGTGCCGCTTGCCTTGAAGATTTTTGAGGCGAACGTTGAAACAGTTCCAAGACCGCAGTTGTGGAATCATCACTTGTAGCTGTACGAGGTCCCCATGATCGACCTTTGTGCACATCACACACTGTTCCATGAATTTCGAATTTGTCTCGTAGACGTGTAATTGTTAACTTTGAAGGTGGTTCTGTACCGTACACACTTCTCCACTGTTTTCGAACCGCAACTACATTCTCAAACTTCCAGTACCACTTAATCATCTGCTTCCGCGCTTCAAAGATCAAACGCACGTCCGCCATGTTGCAGTTACTTCCTTGCCACCGCTGCCACCTGTTGAAGAAACATAACATTATTTTCTCACAGATATTAACCTTCGTGAACGGGAAATAAATTGTGTATGACAGTTCAAAGTGTGTATACATTTTTTTTGACGCACCTTGTATTTGCGCGTCTGCAGGGAGCAACACATCAAGATGGAGAAGAAAGTGATCTAAATTTTCGAACTGGGTGACATACGTCCCCTTCCTTCCTTTTTGCTGTTTGTTTCGTTATTGGTAGTTGGTCTGCGGAAGGAGAGACGCGCCTCTGCCTCCCTTTGAAGCCCGGCTGAAAGCTGGCTCCTTTTTTCATTAAGAAGGGGCGCACTCCGCACTCCTCTAGCGGCAGGGCGGCTTCCTCGATAACAGAAGGCCGGCCTCGTCGCCACTTCCTCAAAGAGACTGCGCCGGCAGCTGGCTAATATCACGGCGAGGCGAGCCAGCTAGGGCAGAGAGGGCACTGCTGGCCCAGCCTCTCATCTCTCGTCGTTCTGAGGATATCACGGGACGAAATTTTTCTGCAATGCTTGGACTCACACGTACATGCAGACGCAAGACTATCGTAGAACGTATAGTAGCGATTGAGAAGAATAAATGAATACGCTTAAATGTCAGCCTCATATCCGTAAACAAAAAAACTTCTCGACAGCACACTAAGGTGACAGAGTCATGGGACAGCGACATGCACGTATACAGGCGGTGATAGTATCGTGTACAAATATTGCTATTCACAATATACATAAATGACCTTGTGGATGACATCGGAAGTTCACTGAGGCTTTTTGCGGATGATGCTGTGGTGTATCGAGAGGTTGTAACAATGGAAAATTGTACTGAAATGCAGGAGGATCTGCAGCGAATTGACGCATGGTGCAGGGAATGGCAATTGAATCTCAATGTAGACAAGTGTAATGTGCTGCGAATACACAGAAAGATAGATCCTTTATCATTTAGCTACAAAATAGCAGGTCAGCAACTGGAAGCAGTTAATACCATAAATTATCTGGGAGTACGCATTAGCAGTGATTTAAAATGGAATGATCATATAATGTTGATCGTCGGTAAAGCAGATGCCAGACTGAGATTCATTGGAAGAATCCTAAGGAAATGCAATCCGAAAACAAAGGAAGTAGGTTACAGTACGCTTGTTCGCCCACTGCTTGAATACTGCTCAGCAGTGTGGGATCCGTCCCAGATAGGGTTGATAGAAGATATATAGAAGATCCAACGGAGAGCAGCGCGCTTCGTTACACGATCATTTAGTAATCGCGAAAGCGTTACGGAGATGATAGATAAACTCCAGTGGAAGACTCTGCAGGAGAGACGCTCAGTAGCTCGGTACGGGCTTTTGTCAAAGTTTCGAGAACATACCTTCACCGAAGAGTCAAGCAGTATATTGCTCCCTCCTACGTATATCTCGCGAAGAGACCATGAGAATAGAATCAGAGAGATTAGAGCCCACACAGAGGCATACCGACAATCCTTCTTTCCACGAACAATACGAGAATGGAATAGAAGGGAGAACCGATAGAGGTACTCAAGGTACCCTCCGCCACACACCGTCAGGTGGCTTGCGGAGTATGGATGTAGATGTAGAAATGGTATGACCGGACAAGGCATTGACAGAGCTGTTTTTTGTACTCAGGTGAATCATGTGAGAAGGTGTCGGACGTGATTATGGCCGCTCGATAGGAATTAACAGACTTTGAACGTAGAGTGGTAGTTGGCTCTAGGCAGAAATCGTTAGGCAATTCAATATTCTGCAATTCATAGTGTCAAGAGTGTGCCGAGAATACCAAGTTTCAGGCATTACCTCTCACCACGGACAATGCAGTGACCGACGGCCTTCACTGAACGACCGATGGCAGCGGCGTTTGCATAGAGTTGTCAGTGCTAACAAACAAGCAATACTGCGTGAAATAACGACAGAAATCAATGTCGGACGTACGACGAATGTATCCTCTAGAACAGTGTGGCAAAATGTGGCCTTAATGGCCTATGCCAGCATTCGACCAATCCGAGTGCCTTTGGTAACAGCGCCTCTCCTGGGCTCGTGACCATATCGACTGGACCATAGACGACTGGAAAACCGTGGCCTGATCAGATGATTCCCCATATCAGTTGGCAAGAGCTGATGGAGTGGTTAAAGTGTGGTACAGACCCCACGAAGCCGTGGACCCAAGTTCTCAACAAGGCACTGTGCAAGCTGGTGGTGGCTCCATAATGGTGTGGGCTGTGTTCACATGGAATGGACTGGGCCCATTGGTCCAACTGAGCTGATCATTGGATAGAAAAGGTTGTGTTCGTCTGCTTGGAGACCATTTGTAGCCATTCATGGACTTCGAGTTGGCAAACAACGATGGTATTTCTGTGGATAGGAATGCGCCACGTTAAGAGGCCACAATTGCTCGCGGTTGGTTTGGAGAGTATTCTGGACAATTCGAGCGAGTGATTTGGCCGCCCATATCTCCCGACATTTGTCCCATCGAAAATTTATGGGATATAATCGAGAAGTCAGCTCATGCCCAAAATACTGCATCGGGAACACTTTCGCTGTTATGGACGGCTATGGAGGCAGCATGGCTCAATATTTGTGCAGTGGACTTCCGGCGATTTGATGAGTCCACGCCAAGTCGAGCTGATGCGCTATACCGGATGAAAGTAGGTCCGATACAATTTTTAGAGGTATCTCATGACTTTTATTACCTCAGTGTAAGCCAGCCATGTGAAAAAAAATGTAAATTTATGCAAATGAGTAGGAACTATATAGTTCTGTAATATTCGAACATAGTACTGATGGCGTGCTGCCCGACGCAGTGTCATCAGTTAAATATCTAGGTGTAACGTTGCAAAGCGACATGAAATGAAACGAGCAGGTCAGATCCGTCGCAGGGAAAGCGAATAGTCAACTTCGACTTATTGCTAGAAATCTAGGAAAGTGTAGATCATCTATAAAGCAGACTGCGTACAAATCATTTGTACGACACATTGTAGAGGGCTGCTCCTATGTTTGAGATCCACACCAAGTCGGATTAGAGGAAGATATTCCAAAAGCTAAATTAATTACCTATAGTTTTCATCAGCACCTTATAAATTCAAACGGGCATCTATAGAGGGAAGAAGACGTTCTTTTTGCGCAACACATTTAAGGAGGGCCATTCACGAAAAACAAACATTATTTAAAAGGTGCATCAAATCCACAATTTTGAAGATACGACTATGAAATTTTGTGCCATGCTTTATACGAAATTAACGCATTTACTGTTAAGTTCCTAGGATTACATGTGTTTAACTTTTTATGAAATTAAAAATTTTATTTTCAAAAAATAGTATATGTACGTTTTTCTCAGAAACAATTCAAGAGATTTCTACAACTTTTTTCAGTTTAATCTCCTTGCATACAGTAAGCTTCTCTCTTGACTGTTTCTGAATATATGGAATAGGAAAATTTTAATAGATTTTAATTGTAATTGTGTAAGTGTAATATAAAATACATGCACATTTCCAAGCACTTTACCCCATATCTCAGCTTACACTCAGGATATCAGAATTTAGCCGCGCGGGATTAGCCGAGCGGTCTAGGGCGCTGCAGTCATGGATTGTGCGGCTGGTCTCGGCGGAGGTTCGAGTTCTCCCTCGGGCATGGGTGTGTGTGTTTGTCCTTAGGATAATTTAGGTTCAGTAGTGTGTCAGCTTAGGGACTGATGCCGTTACCAGTTAAGTCCCATAAGATTTCACACACATTTGAATTTGAATCAAAATTTACTTATGAGACAATATTTATTGGGTTTATAGAAATAAGTGTGAAAACTTCATAGTTATAACCTTAATAGATTCTGAGAAAAAGGTACAAAAACTTTTAAAAAACACAGTTTTTAGGAAATGTAATTTAAAGTCCAGTCTAACGTTTTTCCCTATGTCACCTCTTCAGAAGGCACCAGATTTGTACTGAGAGTTCTCTTTCCCTTCAAGTTTCTCTTCTGGTTTCTTGTCTTTTGACTTCTTGCTTTATCTGGTCTGCAACTGACTTTTTACTTGCAGAGAGTCGCTGTAAATCTATTTTTCTCAAGATGTCTTCAGCAAAATTCCCTATCTTAAAGCCAGTTCTCTCTGATACCTTCATCCTCTCTGCATTCCCATCTTTAAATACAAAAACTGCATCACAATATGCAATTCTGACAACTGTAGCAAATCAAAACGTGGTTTTAGGGCATAGTTTCCATATTTATAGACCCATTTGGATTCTGGGCTTTGTTTCTATGGTATGGAACAGAGTCACAGATGATATATAAAACCAAAATCACAGCCTTCTAGATGTATCCCATACAAATTTGCTTGAAAGTAATCTACAAAATCATTGATGGAAATTTGTGGTAAGGACTATAGGACCAAACCAGAATCATTGTTCCCCGAGCTACTATTGAAGTGTTGCTTCAAAAGGTTGGCGCTTCACACATTTAATTGGGCAAGTTTGCTTGAAAGTAAACCATGGAATCACTGTTTACCGAGTTAGTATTGAAGTTGTGCTTCAAAAAGTGGGTGTGGCAGCAAGGCTGCGCCACACCTGTTATTAGCTTTCAGGCATTTTTAATGCAATTTCATTATTGAAACTTTGTGAATGTTTTGTTCGTAAGTTCTATTATTAAATGAAAAATAAACATAAATTCACATTTTCGGTTAATTTCATGAATGTCCCCCCTTAATGTTTACACAACCGAAATTTTCGACAGGCTGTAGAACGTATCTGCTACTACCAATGTACAGTGCGCATTAAGGACCACTAACACAAGACAAGAGAGGAGGCGGCTCATAATGAAGCGTAAAGGCACTCGTTTCTCCCACTTCTCATTTTCTAGTGGAACAGGGAAGTGATTAAGAAGCAGTTTTACACTCTGCCACGTACTATGGTATCACGTATCTGTACCAACTTACCGGTGTATTAAAGCTGGCAAGACATTATAAATTTTCACCAGACGCCGATAGCGGTCTTGCAGGATCCGGCGGATCCAATGGCGCACACCAACTGAGCCACACCGCCAGTGGCTCAGTACTGCGAGTGCCGTCTGCTGCTGCCCCACTCGCGCTCGGTGCCACTTTGCTGTGCAGACACTGTCTAGTTGCAGCTCCGACACCTTCGTTCAAGCCTTAGTACAGTGAGCTTCTTCCTTGTTAAAATTGAAAGCTGGACTTTATTTCTTGCTGCAATATTTGTAATGAGTCTTCGTAAACTTGAAGAAATACAAGCTAAGTAAATCTTCTGTTTGCTGTGTTAAATTATTCACGTTCATTTAGCTCCTGTCCAACTTACCTATGGTGACAGTTGTTGAATCACTCGGTAGCCCACCTCTCCGTACTGTATGAAGATGGTATATATTCTTTCACACATGTCCAAAAGACAGATATCATCGGTGACCATGTAGCTCTCTTAGAATGAAATGATATTTAAATCATGACCCTAAGCTGTCGACAGGCGTTGATATACATCAACGAGGACAGTTGAAAATGTGTGCTCCGACTGGGACTCGAACCCGGAATCTCCTCATTACGTGACAGACGCTCTATCCATCTGAGCCACCGAGGGCACTATCCAGTGCCACTGTAGGGATTTATCCCTTACACTCTCCCCATGAGACCCACATTCCCAACTTAATGTCCACACACTACATTCGTAGTGCCCCTCCCCCTTACATTCATTACTTGCGGCAGATAATCTTACCGAGTCCCGTAAGAGTTCGGGCAATGCATGTGCATCCAACACAGAAGAAGTTCAATGGCCGTTTAGCCTTAACTATATGAAGATGGTATCTGTTCTTTCATACATGTCACCGACAGTTCCTGTCTTTCTGTATCTCCTTCAGGTCCGAACAGCATCGCTTTGGTTCACTCTGAGACGCCTGGACACTTCCCTTGTTGAGAGCTCTTCCTGGCACAAAGTAACAATGCGGACGCCATCAAACCGCGGTATGGACCGTCTAGTCATGGTTGAACGACAGACAACATGAGCCATGTACATCCTTCTTGGTGGAATGTCTGGAACTGATCGGCTGTCGGACCCCCTCCGTCTAATAGGCGCTGCTCATGCATGATTGTTTACATCTTTGGACGGGTTTTGTGATATCTCTGAACAGTCAAAGGGAATGTGCCTGTGATACAGTATCCACAGTCGACGTCTTTCTTCAGGGTTCTGGGAACCGAGGTGATGCAAAAGTTTTTTGATGTCTGTATATATTTGAAGAATAGGAATATAAAAACAAACGCGTATTTGAATGCAACGTTGTGTCATGTGTTAAAAGCAATCGCTGAAGAATATATTTTGAGCAAAGGACCATTTGTGTTTTTGTACAAACTTCCCCTATAATTATTAACTATATATTTGTATATTATACATGACGCTGTAGTAGGTATATAAAAACGTGCGCACATTCGAATGCAGCTTTGTGTCTAAATTTCAGAGCAATCAATGGACACTTCTGGAGGTTTAAAATTATGAACACATGTATGTTTACATTTTTATTTATATAGCTGTGAATTTTAGTTTGTATAAGGTCGTTAGTGTCCATGCGTTATCAACCGATTCCTTTGAAATTTTGACGCAAGATTGCATTCGAATACACGCTTATATATATATATATATATATATATATATATATATATATATATATATATATATATATATATATATATGGTGAGTCACCCAACACTACCGCTGGATATATTTCGTAAACCACATCAAATACTGACGAATCGATTCCACAGACCGAACGTGAGGAGAGGGGCTAGTGTAATTGGTTAATACAAAGCATAAAAAATGCACGGAAGTATGTTTTTTTAACACAAACCTACCTTTTTTTAAATGGAACCACGTTAGTTTTGTTAGCACATCTGAACATATATAGGTTCAAGTAGTTCTAAGCTCTAGGGGACTGATGACCATTGATGTTAAGTCCCACAGTGCTCAGAGCCATTTGAAACATTTGAACATATAAACAAATACGTAATCAGTTCCGTTTGTTGCATTGTAAAATGTTAATTACATTCGGAGATATTGTAACCTAAATTTGACGCTTGAGTACCACTCCTCCGCTGTTCGATCGTGTGTATCGGAGAGTGCCGAATTACGTAGGGATCCAAAGGGAACGGTGATGGACCTTAGGTACAGAAGAGACTGGAACAGCACATTACGTCCACATGCTAACACTTTATTGGTCTTTTTAACTGACGCACATGTACATTACCATGAGGGGTGAGGTACACGTACACACGTGGTTTCCGTTTTCAATTACGGAGTGGAATAGAGTGTGTCCCGACATGTCAGGCCAATAGATGTTCAATGTGGTGGCCATCATTTGCTGCACACAATTGCAATCTCTGGCGTAATGAATGTCGTACACGCCGCAGTACATCTGGTGTAATGTCGCCGCAGGCGGCCACAATACGTTGTTCCATATCCTCTGGGGTTGTAGGCACATCACGGTACACATTCTCCTTTAACGTACCCCACAGAAAGAAGTCCAGAGGTGTAAGATCAGGAGAACGGGCTGGCCAATTTATGCGTCCTCCACTTCCTATGAAACGCCCGTCGAACATCCTGTCAAGGGTCAGCCTAGTGTTAATTGCGGAATGTGCAGGTGCACCATCATGCTGATACCACATACGTCGATGCGTTTCTAGTGGGACATTTTCGAGCAACGTTGGCAGATCATTCTGTAGAAACGCGATGTATGTTGCAGCTGTTTGGGCCGCTGCAATGAAGTGAGGACCAATGCGGTGGTCGCCAATGATTCCGCACCATACGTTTACAGTCCACGGTCGCTGTCGCTATACCTGTCTGAGCTAGCGAGGATGTCCACGGACCAGTAATGCATGTTCCGTTGGTTCACTGCCCCGTGGTTTGTGAAACCCGCTTCATCGGTAAACAGGTAGAACTGCAACGCATTCTCTGTTAATGTCCATTGACAGAATTGCACTCGATGATTAAAGTCATCACCATGTAATTGCTGATGTAGCGACACATGAAACGGGTGAAAGCGGTGACGATGCAGCATGCGTATGACACTACTTTGACTCAGTCCACTGGCTCTCGCAATGTCCCGTGTACTCGTGTGTGGGTTCATGGCAACAGCAGCTAACACACCAACTGCACCCGCTTCTCCTGTGACGGGCCTGTTACGGACCCGTTTGCGTGCTACGACCATACCTGTTGCATACAGTTGGCGGTAGATGTTTTGCAATGTGCGGCACGTTGGATGCTCTCTGTCCGGGTACCGTTCTGCAGACACCCTGCAGGCTGAATTTCGTCGACACTCGCCATAGATGAGTATCATCTCCGCCTTTTCAGAGTTCGAATACACCATGGTCACAGTTCCTACAACACTACACAATCACAGACGTCTGGTAACACGGTGTGCAACAGTTGGTCTGCGTGCGGAGACGAATGCAGAATAACATTAGCAGCAAGCGCTACATGCGGACACTGCGACAGCTAGACCAAACCACAACAGTGCACTACAGCCACACTCGAAAACGCGGTCGTCATCGTAAACATGTCCCTGCAGATTTGCTCGCCGACCGTGGCCCGTGTTTGTTACAACACGCAACTGAACGTCCGAGGTTTCAAGCGTCAACTTTAGGTTACAATATCTCCGGATGTAATTAACATTTTACATTGCAACAAACGGCACTGATTACGTATTTGTTTATATGTTCAGATGTGCTAACAAAACTAACGTGGTTCCATTTTTAAACAAACGTAGGTTTGTGTTAAAAAACATACTTCCGTGTCCGCAGCTCGTGGTCTCGCGGTAGCGTTCTCGCTTCCCGAGCACGGGGTCCCGGGTTCGATTCCCGGCGGGGTCAGGGATTTTCTCTGCCTCGTGATGACTGGGTGTTGTGTGATGTCGTTAGGTTTAAGTAGTTCTAAGTTCTAGGGGACTGATGACCATAGATGTTAAGTCCCATAGTGCTCAGAGCCATTTGAAATATTTGAACCATACTTCCGTGCATTTTTGTTTGGTTTGTATTAAACAAGTACACTAGCCCCTCTCCTCACGTTCGGTCTGTGGAATCGGTTCGTCAGTATTTGATGTGGATTACGAAATATATCCAGCGGTAACGTTAGGTGACTCACCATATATATATATATATATATATATATATATATATATATATATATATATATATATATATATATACACTGAAGCGCTAAAGAAACTGGTATGGGAATGCGTATTCAAATACAGAGATATGTAAACAGGCAGAAGACGGCGCTGCGGTAGGCAATGCCTACATAAGACACTCATTACTCGCGGCAGACAATCTTACCGAGTCCCGCAAGTTGTTATATCGGATATTGCTCCTACAATGGCAGGTTATCACGATTTAAGTGAGTTTGAACGTGGTGCTATAGTCGGCGCTCTAGCGGTGGGACAAAGCATCTCCGAGGTATCAATAAAGTGGGGGATTTTCCCGTACGACCATTTCACGAGTGGACTGTGAATATCAGAATATCACTCTATCACGTATATAAAAACACACGCTTATTCGGATGCAACATGCAACGTTGTGTTAAAATTTCAAAGCAATCTGTGAAGAACTTTCGAGGATTTACAATTTTGTACAAGCCAACATTTACATTTTTATTTATGTAGTAGTGGTAGATTTTGCTGTTAATGTGTAAAAGTATATAAGCCCGTAAGACGGCATTAACATCTTTTATTTTCTTCTGCTTCTATTTTGCATAATGCAGAGAGAGGTGCGTTGCCCTGAATGACGCCCACAGAAACCAGTCGAATTACTTGCACCACCTCACCCCCAAATGGGAGATATTGTGCTGTAAGGAGCTTACGCTAAGCCATGGAAATCAAAATAATGTTGACTCAGAACTTTACTTTTGTTTAAAAGTGTTAGTATCGATTGCCTGTAATAATATTGAGAGTTATAATTTGAAAGAGATTTTTTGTCTCGATCCGTACTTAGTCTGATCATGTAAATGATACGGAGAGTGAATCTGTATCTGGCAAAAAGTGCTGATGTCTATGCAAGTGAGTTCACAATATTTAAATATTTGTTTGTTGTTGTAAAAGACGTTATTCAGATTTTATATAATCAATGCCTATGAATATAGTTACGCAGAGTAATGTTTTGATAGCTTTCACGAAACTGTGCGTAGATACTATTTGCGTTTCTCTAGTGGACAGTAGGAATGTAATTAGTTTTATTTTAATTCCAGATGTTAGTAGTTAACTATTTAAACATGACAAAAAATAACATCTTATCTCCTAGATTTACATAAATAAGTAATTGTTTTTGTGAGATCTTTAATCGAATGAACAGCCACCATTAAAGCCATTAGAGAAAGTCAGGGGATAAAAAAGACTGAAGTTTCAAAGCTATGGTTCTAATACGAAGAATGAGAGAGTTCCTTTTTCTCTGTCTTTAACGATATGCTGACAGTAATTAAATGAAAGTAGTTATCCTTCCCCATTCCATTACTTCTTCCAGAATTACTGCGGCTTATTGAGCAGTTGATCAGTCTTCCTTTAAAAAAGTAATTTAAGTCGCAAATAAATTTTGAAATTACTTTGATGCTTAAAGCAGTACTTTTAGACAGTCCACTCATGTTAGTGTGACGACCTCCAACGTTCGACGTCAACGTGAAATAACAATTCAGAGACGGCAGATGGCAGCACTAGCAGTGGAGGGTACACAAAGCATTTCGGGAGGGGGGGGGGGGACGCGGAAACAATTTAGTCTGATATCCAAAATGGGAAAGATCATTGTATTTCGGGCCAACGGTGGAATCATTTCCGTAAGTTTGGAGACTGTTCGCGTGCCGATGTGGTTAAACTATGCCGTAAATGGCAAAGTGGCGAGATCCAAAACCGGCGCCTAGACAAATGCGATGCACCACGGTCCTTAGATGACTGGGGCGAACTACGGCTGCGGAGTTATGCACGGACGAATAGACGCGCAGCTGACGAGCATCTGACTGCCGGGTTAATCCGAGGAGCTACCAACAGTGTCTCTTCGACGATCACTGCCGAGTATGGGCCTGTTTCGTACAACCGCTCTGACTGCTGTTCATCGACGACGAAGGCTGGAATTTGAATGTCAGTACCGCAACTGAACGTTCACAGAGAGGAGACAGGTGACCTTCTCAGACGAATCACGTTTTATGCATCATCGAACGGATGGCCGTTGGTGTGAACGGGGTGCAACGTCTAAAAGCAAAAAAATCTCCAGCAATCGTCAGAAAGGGGCAGGCTCGAGGAGGGAGCGTTATAATCCGGGGAATGTTCTCGTGGCATTCCCTGTGTGATCTCGTCATTCTGCAAGTCACAATGGGTCAACACATTGGGGACCATGTCCACCCCTAAATGGATTTGTTTTTCTTCTGCACCATGGCATCTACTAGCAGTACAATGCAACATGCCACAAAGCTCGCTGTGCACGTGCGTGATTCGAAGAGCACGAGGATGAGTTTACCGCACTCCATTGACCACCAAACTACCCGTATTAAACCCCAATCGAGAATGTGTGAGACTACCTCGATCGGTTGTATGCGCCATGTGTCCCCAACTTAGAATCCTAGCGGAGCTAAACATTGCACTGGAGTCGGCATGGCGCCACATCGCTGTCGGTATCTTCCAGAACCTCATTGACTCTCATCCTGCTTGTCTCACAGCGGTCCAGTCTGCAAAAGCTGATTATCCAGGCTTTTGGCACGAGGCCACGTTAATGTGACTGGACAGTGTGCAGGGCACATGGCAGAGCGTCTACTAACGATATGATTATGTAGCGGTAATGTCAGTGCATCACCTGATTCCGCAACCAATTTGTACACTTTCTTTTCGAGTGAAAAGGTAAAATGGTGTACTGAATCGAAGTTACGATATCTTTAAAATAGCGGGCTGGAATTTTACTCCCTGCTTTTATTTAATAGGCAGTAAAATCAATTTCAAACATAAACTGAAAGTTTTTGCTTGTCAACTCCTACTCCACGGAAGAAATCCTGAGTGTGTTTTTGAGAGAAGGAGATAGAGGCATAGAGAGAGAGAGAGAGAGAGAGAGAGAGAGAGAGAAAGGGAGGGAGAAAGAGAACGTAACTAGAAGTTAATCACTGAGAAAACAGAGGAGAGTGATGTGTCGACAGAAGTGCCGACACAGCGTTATTTTGAGGGGGCCGATAGGCACGCTATCTAACGCAGACGGGCGTGAATTCTGGAACAGGATAACTATTGAATGGTAGCAAGAAAAGTACGTAGCTGCTTCATACTTAACTTTAATGACTCCTTGTGATACATCTCTCTTGACTATACAAATGCGACTCGTAAGATACATGCACTGTTACAATTGGCGCCTTGCTAGGTCGTAGCCATGGACTTAGCAGAAGGCTATTCTAACTGACTCTCGGCAATTGAGAGGAAGGCTTCGTCCGTATTGTCGCTAGCAATGTCGTCCGTACAACTGGGGCGAGTGCTCTATCGTATATCGAGACCTGCCTTGTGGTGGCGCTAGGTCTGCGATCACACAGTGGCGACACGCGGGTCCGACATGTACTAAATGGACCGCGGCCGATTTAAGCTACCACCTAGCAAGTGTGGTGTCTGGCGGTGACACCACAGAGAGAATACCTTAACGCAATAAAATTTAGATTTCGAAAACGCTGCCTTTTGGAAATCGCAATTTATTTCTTTTTTGTTTTATTGTTTCATTTTCTGTAAAACATTATAGAATGTTCGTGATTGGTTTCCTATTTTAGGGCAAAACCAATAACAGGAGCATTTATTATTTTGTTTTCATTGTGTTTACGGCTTGCAGTTTGTCATATAGTAAGCAGTGGAAAGAATTTGTTTGACGAGGTATTATTATTGTATACGTCTTCTCATAATATCAGTGGTACATATTCTGTACTTATGTTATCCGTCCTGTTTCAAACCTCTGGCGTGTTATCTTTGTTAGTTGTAATTATATACTTTGCTTTTCACATGTTCTTCACTTCACTGTCACCTTGTATCACGTCTTTCATACAGATAAAAAGTGTTTAGGAAAACCGTATTTCCCTACGTTCATCGAGAGATGCTATGTTATAGTCAACGCTCCCTTACTCATTGTTTTTTTTTCAGACGGTGGAGTTTAAAAAAAAACCAACCTTAGTCCGAATAATACTTTTCGTGTAGCCACAGGACGTCGTGTTACGACTCAAACTGTGCGCAGTAGGCAGAATGATGCGCAACTTCACTCCCGACGTCCATGGCGAGGTCCATCTGTGCAACCACTGACCCATGCAGCGCGCTACAGGTGAGCCCAACAACATGCCTAATAGACCGCTCAGGACGAACGCCTTAAACAAACTGTCCAGCGAGTGCAGCAAGGTGGAGTTTCCCTGCTGTTTTGGGGTGGCATTATGTGGGGCCAGTGTATGCCGCTGGTGGTCATGGAAGGCGCCGTAACGGCTGTACGATGGGTGAATTCCATCCTTCGACCGACAGTGGATCCATATCGGCAGCATATTGGCGAGGCATTCGTCTTCATGGACGACAATTCCCGTCCCCATCGTGCACATCTTGTGAATGGCTTCCTTCAGGGTAACGACATCGCTCGACTAGAGTGGCCAGCATATTCTCCAAACACGAACACTGTCGATCATGCCTGGCATAGATTGAAGAGGGCTGTTTATGGACGACGTGACCCACCAACCACTCTGGGGGATCTACGCCGAATCGCCGTTGAGAAGTGAGACAGTCTGGTCCAACAGTGCCTCGATGAACTTGTGGATAGTATGCCACGACGAATACAGGCACGCATCAGTATAAGAGGACGTGCTACTGGGTATCAGAGGTACAGGTGTGTACAGCAATCAGGACCACCACCTGTAAAGGTCTCGCTATATGGTGGTACAACATGTAATGTGTGGTTTCCATGAGCAATAAAAAGGGCAGAAATGATGTTTATGTTGACATCTATTCCAATTTCCTGTACAGGTTCCGGAACTCTCGGAACCGAGGTGATGTAAACCTTTTTTTTTATGTGTGTATTTATATATGTATATATAAATATGTAATATACATAAAGGGGAAAGCTTATACAAAAATCTCAAAAAGTTCTCAACCGATTTACTTTAAATTTTTACGCATTACTCAGCTTACATTCGGACGAACGAACATAGGTTATATGTTATGTTAGCAAACACTGAAGTTGTATTTATGGCTTATTGCCTTATGATTAGAAAGCTAGTACAGGGTCTAAACAAGGTTCGAGTTCAGTGAGAGGATCGAAGACGAGGTGGGCATAGAGGTGGAAGGAAATAGAGACAGAAAGCGGAAGAACAAGATCGACAGAGAGAGGGGGCGGAAGAAGGAGAGAGAGAGAAAAAATGGTTCAAATGGCTCTGAGCACTATGGGACTTCTTAGGTCATCAGTCCCCTAGAACGTAGAACTACTTAAACCTAACTAACCTAAGGACATCACACACATCCATGCCCGAGGCAGGATTCGAACCTGCGACCGTAGCAGTCCCGCGGTTCCGGACTGCAGCGCTTAGAACCGCACGGCCACCGCGGCCGGCAGAGAGAGAGAGAGAAGATGATGGGCATAGAAAGCGTGAAAAAAGTGGTTGAGGATGAAATGTACAAAGAGAAGTGAGGAGGATATGGATAGAAAGAAGGGGAGAGAAGAAGATTAAAATGCACATTTAAGTTCATTACATGTTAACAACGTGTGCTTTACGTTTTCTTTCTTTTCCATTTAACGAACCTGTGGCACCGTAATGCGTGTGCGGGAACATCTAGTTAATAAATAAAGTAATAAAGACGCTGACGCGTTATCCACCAAATGTATTCGACAGCACGGAAGGGAAAGAGAAATAATAATGATATGAACACACCCACGCTCCACTCAGCAGACAGGAATATAAACGACACACGTCGTGAAATTGTTAGGTAACATCATCTCCCACTAACCTCTGTCGAAGATTAGTTTGTTACACTTACAATTTACTTCGGTTCAATTGTCTGCGTGTGCTCGTTGGACCACGTGTAACAAAGACGACCGAAAGATTCGCTGAGTTCCTCTGGTGCTGAACACCGGCCGCACAATGCTGCGACGCCGGTAGTGGCTGGACCTCAAGGATGCGCCCCTCTCTGAATGGGCTGGCTGCGATGCTCACGTCACGGACAGGAGGCAGGAGTCCGATCCGAGAGAGCGCGCGCTGCGCCCTACTGTAGGAGTGGAGGACAGAGTGTGGGGGGGGGGGGGGAGGGGGGGGGGGAGGCTCGCAAGGCAAGTGCACAGTAAGCCTCCGCCGCTGAGCGGGAGGAGAGCGTCCACTTACCGAGATTGGGAGCGAGAGAGCGCGGCGCGACGAGGTGCAGCGCCATCTCTTCCCGAGGGGGTAGGACAGCCCCGCTGTGCTCTGCCTCGACACGTGAATCTCGTCACCGCGGCCAGAAACCCAGGTGGAAGTTCCGAGGAATGTCCTCGCCACAAGACAGACAAAATGCTGACAGAGAGTGAGCATGCACGGTGCGTCAAGTATCTTGCAATGAAATCTGCGCTCTCGATGTTTGGCTAACATCAAATGCAAGTACTACTGCACTTGCAACACAGCTGACATTCCCTTCTGAACCGTAACTGAGTGTTCATGCAAAGTGTCGCGTATAGAAGTCACGGCCTGCCTCCAACCGATATACACTACTGGCCATTAAAATTGATACACCACGAAGATGACGTGCTACAGACGCGAAATTTAACCGACAGCAAGACGTTGCTGTGATATGCAAATGGTTAGCTCTTCAGAGCATTCACACAAGATTGGCGCCGGTGGCGACACCTACAACGTGCTGACATGACGAAAGTTTCCAACCGATTTCTCATACACAAACAGCAGTTGACCGGCGTTGCCTGATGAAATGTTGTTGTGATGCCTCGTGTAAGGAGGAGAAATGCGTACCGTCACGTTTCCGACTTTGATAAAGGTCGGATTGTAGCCTATCGCGATTGCGGTTTGTCGTATCGCGACATTGCTGCTCGCGTTGGTCGAGATCCAATGACTGTTAGCAGAATATGGAATCGGTGGGTTTAGGAGGGTAAGACGGAACGCCGTGCTGGATCCCAACGGCCTCGTATCACTAGCAGTCGAGATGACAGGCATCTTATCCGCATGGCTGTAACGGATCGTGCAGCCACGTCTCGATCCATGAGGCAACAGATGGGGACGCTTGCGAGACAACAACCATCTACACGAACAGTTCGATGACAAGACGTTTGCAGCAGCATGTACTATCAGCTCGGAGACCATGGCTGCGGTTACCTTTGACGCTGCATCCCAGACAGGAGCGCCTGCGATAGTGTACTCAACGACGATCCAGAGTGAACGAATTGCAAAATGTCATTTTTTCGCATGAATCCAGGGTCTGTTTACAGCATCATGATGGTCGCATCCGTGTTTGGTGACATCGCGGTGAACGCACACTGGAAGCGTATATTCGTCATCGTCATACTGGCGTATCACCCGGGGTGATGGTATGGGGTGCCATTGGTTACACATCTCGGTCACCTCTTGTTCGCATTGACGGCACTTTGTACAGTGGACGTTACATTTCAGATGTGTTTCGACCCGTGGCTCTACCCTTCATTCGATCCCTGCGAAACCCTACATTTCAGCAGGACAATGCACGACCGCATGTTGCAGGTCCTGTACGTGCCTTTCTGGATACAGAAACTGTTCGAGTGCTGCCCTGGCCAGCACATTCTCCAGATCTCTCACCAATTGAAAACGTATGGTCAATGGCGGCCGAGCAACTGGCTCGTCCCAATATGGCAGTCACTGCTCTTGATGAACTGTGGTATCGTGTTGAAGCTGCATGAGCATCCAAGCTCTTGTTTGACTCAATGCCCAGGCGTATCAAGGCCGTTATTACGTCCAGAGGTGGTTGTTCTGGCTACTGATTTCTCAGGATCTATGCACCCAAATTGCGTGAAAATGTAATCACATGTCAGTTATAGTATAATATATTTGTCCAATGAATACCCTTTTATCATCTGCATTTCTTCTTGGTGTAGCAATTTTATTGGCAGTAGTGTATACCGAACTGGGGAAGTGTAGACACTCGGGAAATACACTGACGAAAAAAATAAATAAATAAATAAAAAAGATACGCAGCACCAAGGAGGAGTTATGTGACATAAACGAAAGTTGACAGGCGTGTTTCTGCATGTGAAAAATGATTTCTATTCTAATTTTGCCCCAGTCCAAGAAGACTGTAGAGCCATTACGAGGCTCCAAGTCAGGCTTGTTTGAAATACGCGTTGTAACGATCGTAAACGATCATTACAACACCACACTGAGTTAACGAGTCAGCGTAACGGGACTACGAGAAGCTGGATGTTCCTTCTGTGATGCTGCAGAAAGACTTTGCCAGAATTTAGCCACCTTATGTGATTGCTAGCTTGGTCACGGGAATGAACGGTCTCAAGAAGACCGGGCTCTAGACAGCCACGTTGCACTACCGTGTGGGAAGACCATCGTGTTCGGCGTATGGCTCTGGCCCCTCGTACTGCCTCTGTAGCAGCAGTTTGAGCAGCAGTTGGCACCAGAGTGACATAACGAACCTTTACTAATCGGTTACTTAAAGGGCAGCTCCGTGCCAGACGTCCATTTGCGAATTCAGTGGTGTAAAGCGAGACATCATTGGAGGGCAGGGTGGAAAACTGTTATGTTACCTGATGACAGATGCTTCAGCCTCAGAGCCAGTGGTAGCCGTGTGTTGCCAGGCCAGTTGAGATCCTGCAGCCAAACTGTCTGCGTGCTAAACACACTGGTCTTAAACCTGGCGTTATGGTCTGAGGTGCGATTTCGTATGACAGCAGGAGGACTCTCATGGTTATCCCATACACCCTGACTGCAAATTTGAACGTTAGTCTATTGATTTGACCTGTTGTGCTGCCATTCATGAACAGCATACCAGGGGATGTATTCCAATAGGATAACGCTCGCCCACGTACCGCTATTGTAACCCAATATACTCTACAGAGGGTTGACATATTATCTAGGCCCGCTCGATCACCAGAAATGTCTCCAATCGAGCTCATATGGGACATTCGGAAGATAACTCCTACGGCATCCACAAATAGCATTATCCGACCCTGTATTGACAGACCAATTGCAGCAGGCATGGAACTCCATCTCACTAACTGGTGTCCAACACCTGTACAACAGAATGCATGCACGTTTGCATGCTTGCATTCAACATTCTGGTGGCTACACCGGTCATTCATGTACCAGTATTTCGCATTTGCAATGGCTTATATCGCACAGACGTTAACCTGCGACCTTGCAATGTTCATCACTTAAATATGATATCTAGACAAATCTATTCCCGAAATTTAATTATTCCTCATTGATTATTTTGGGTGTTGCGATTTTTTTCCGTCAGTATATATGGAACGCGCGACATTCGAGGCATCAAGTATGAATATTTTAGGTATCAAGTACTAATATTGTTTACAATGTTGACAAAAGCGACAACAAATGAAAAACGTTTCGTAACTTCAAGCTATTTACAGAGGAAAATAGTAATTTCACTTACTTTACTTTTCAGCCACATCTTCAACGTGGACAATTCCGAGGGCGGAATTTTCTCCATAACCAGGTTAAATTATTGATCTGTCTCTTAGAGATATCGGCAGAGACCCAGACGGAACAGTTTTGCTAGACAACCGTAAATTGCTTGGAAAACATATAGTTCGTCTCTGTCTCCTGATCGGCCCTCTCTATTATCTGAGAATTTCAAGGATTTCCACAACCGTTCAATATTCTCGATCGTAGGAAGACACAGATTGAACGGAATGGTTGACAAATTCATGATCTGTGCCTTCTTTTTACGAAGTTTTAAAAGATTTCCAGCCGTCAGATATGCCTTTTGTACCTAGCGAAATCAAGTGCTTTATAAGGGGCACTAAAGTTTTTTTACCCCTAGAGAGTACTCGAAGTATAAAGCACTTCCTACACTCAATTTCAGTACCTCCGAAAACCCATATACGTTTTATGTCATTTTTTTAAGACGTCCTCTCCCGTACTTTGGAGTGGCGATATGTGACTCATCAGCTTGTACAACCTCGTTCTCACCATCGACAGGGACACTTTCATTCGTGGCAATAACGCAGCACGCATAGCGACAAAAATCGTAGAAGTCGCCAATAGTAACGTGTTTTCTTTTATCCATCAAGACACTCTAATGATACTCTCTTCGATGATCAGTCTGGAGCTATTAAACCATATGGTTTTCCTGATGAAGGTATTTTTCTTGCGTTTTGCGCAGTAAATTTGTAAAGGGAACTCTACAACGGTGGTCTGCTTAGAGAGTGCCAAACACATCTCCTCATGACAGTCAACACAATTCCTCGGATCACGGTTTGACAACAACCCAAAATCGCAACACAACTGTAAACAATTGTCTACACTGCAAAATAGCGGAATTAACTACCACCACGTCAGACTATTCGAACTCGATACTACACGATATTCAGTTATCACTATAAACAATGAAGAAAACAATATCCATATGTAAGTAGGCTGTTTATGTTTTCTGTATGTAAGTAGGCTGTTTATGTTTTCTCTATGTAAGTAGGCTGTTTATGTTTTCTCTATGTAAGTAGGCTGTTTATGTTTTCTTATTGGCAACGTTACGTAGCGCTCAATATGAAAATCACTGGCTGTGCTGTGTGCAGTCTGTGGCTAGTTTGCATTGTTGTCTGCCATTGTAGTGTTGGGCAGCGGCAGCTGGCTGTGAACAGCGCGTAACGTTGCGCAGTTGGAGGTGAGCCGCCAGCAGTGGTGGATGTGGGGAGAGAGATGGCGGAGTTTTGTAATTTTTCATGAACTGATATATTTATATATGATGATATCAAGGTAAATACATTGTTTGTTCTCTATTAATATCTTTCATTTGCTAATTATCCCTATCAGTAGTTAGTGCCTTCAGTAGTTTGAATCTTTTATTTAGCTGGCAGTAGTGGCGCTCGCTGTATTGCAGTAGCTTGAGCAGCGAAGATTTTTGTGAGGTAAGTGATTTGTGAAAGGCATAGTTTAATGTTTGTCAGGGCCATTCTTTAGTAGGGAGTTTTGAAAGTCAGATTGCGTTGCGCTAAAAATATTGTGTGTCAGGTTAAGGACAGTCATGCAAGAATTGTTCAATGGGGACGTTTCATATGTCGACCCTTAGCCTAGGATACCTCACTGGAATCTTCTGATTTTTCTTGTAGTTTGTGTATTTAGTGTAGCTTTTGTTTATTGCTAGCGCGTAATTGTAGAGAGAATCTCCTTTGTAGTTGTAGCCTTTCATTGTTGTACAGTAAAACAGTTGTGGCATGCACATAGATTTGCACCAAGTATTTCGCAGCTGTAATTAACAAGATATTATTTTCAGTGTTATGTTAATGTGTTCTCTTATTTTTGCTCTTCAAATTGTGTTTTTCTGTGTTGTCGTGTGAAATACTGTGACAATAATGGCGTGTGAAAAACGTAATACTAGGCTCCAAAGTAAACTGAGAAATGACAGTGAAAATGAGAGCAGTGTGTTAGCGCCACCGAGTTATGAATTAACTGATGTTCAAAGTAGTAATTTGGTAATTGTGCATAGGGAAATGGAGCGGGCGGCAAACAATGGCGTGGACAGTGAAACAATTAGTGAAGAGGGAAGCATTATCGATCGATCGGTCGGCAACAGCTCGCCTCAGGAATCCGAAATGACAGGACACAATTTCGCAAATACTGTAGATTCAGGTTTTGGGTTATCACCGTTTTCTCAAATAAGTCAAGACGCATTTTCTGCTTGTCAAAATGTGAATGTTGCCGGTGCAAATGCACTGCCGAAAAGCGTAGAGAAACAGATTCCAGACACTAATACATTATTATTGCAATTAATGCAACAAATGGAACAAAATCAGAGACAAACACAGCAAAAGCTTGAAAAGTTAGACACAATGGAACAACACCAGAGACAAACACAGCAACAATTAGACACAGTGGAACAAAATCTCAAAAAGTTAGACTCATTGGAACAAACTCTCGAACAAACACGTGAGGATTTAACTGCTGAGTTACATAACATTGAATCGAAATGTCAAAAAGTCTGTAATGACGTAAAAACTCAAATTTGTGAGCATTTTCAACCTATTTTTTCGCGTCATGAAAATGCATTACAGAATCACGAAGCAGCCATAAAAGAACTGCAAACTATTGTTCATGAAAATCACAACACCTTGCAAGCTAAAATTGACTCAGTTGCATCTACCGATTCGGTTACGCAACTTGCAAGAACTCAGGAAAACTTAAAAGACACAGTAGATACCCTGAAAATTGGTTCAGAAAGACACATGGAGGAAATAAGTACACTATCGAAGAAAGTAGCCGAACTTTCGGATCAGTTCACTAACTTATCTACGAAGGTAGATGATAATCTGAACGATACAAAACCGGTAGTCTTTAATGACACAGAAGAGTGCGAACAAATTAGGAAATTCAAACAAAATCAGAATCAAATTAATACGCAACACCAAAGAGAAATCCGGGAAGTACAAGATCAGCTGACTCAGATAATACAAGAATTACGTATTTTAGAGGACACTCGCGCCCCAATACGGGAAGAGGGACATACAAATACGGAACAGACACAAAATAACAACACAGGGCACTTCGGAAATTGTGAAAGAAATTGGCAAGGCGCATTGGATTTTGAGATGGAACCGCCGAAACGAAGTAACAATGACCGATATGCGACTCGCCGACATGATGATTTTGACTATAAGCTGTTCATTACTACACGTAAATTCAAAACATTTAAGAATTCTGGCAACGACATTCATCCACAAGCATGGCTCCATCAATTCTCTCATTGTTTTCCTCCCAACTGGTCGTTAGAACACAGATTAGAATTTATGTGTGGCTACTTGGAGAATGAACCAGCTGTAAGAATGCGATCGGTAATTCACGATTGCCACAGTGAAGGAGAGTTTTACCATGCCTTCCTCTCAGCATATTGGTCTCAAGCTACACAAGACCGTGTAAAACATAACATCATAATGATGAAACACTTCGAACAATCTGAATTTTCCAGTCTTGTGAAATATTTTGAAGACATGTTGCACAAGAATCAATACCTGTCAAACCCATACAGCCCGTCAGAACTTATCCGCATTTGCTTAATCAAACTGCCTGAACATTTACGACATATTATTTTAGCAGGACGTTGCAAAGACGACATTGAAGCTTTTCAGGGACTGTTACAAGAATTAGAAATTGACACAGACAGTCGCGGGATGCGAAAACAGGAAAACAATCACTACAGGTCACATCCGTCACAATTCCGTGACGACAGAAACGATAACTGGACGCGACAAGGTTATTCTCACCACACAAATCGTGACCAAAATAGACACCACCCGTATGACAACCGTTGGCAGAGTAGTCATAATTACAGGGAAAGATCACCTCTCCGCAGTAATGACTATCACAGAGACAATCAGAGAAACAGACAATATGGGAACCAAAATAACTATTATCAAGGGAGACAGAATAACTTTAGACGCAACGGTCCAGCGCGCAGTTACGATTCAGGGAGAAATTCTCCACCACGTGACCGACAAGAAAGAAACTATCGAATCTACCGACATGACAACAGACGATATGATCGTAATGACAGACCTGAATTGCATCAGAACTGGCGGGATTCAAACAGAGCAGGGCCTTCTCGACAACGTGAATTTGTAGAAGTTAGGTCTCCTAATCCCAATAACGACGCGCGCCAACAAAGGGACAGACAATGACTCACACCGCATGCAGCAGGCAGCCGCGTGCGCCCGCTAGCTCAGAGAAAAATAACATTGACGCTAACCTTGAGCAAGATTCCAGTATTCTTTACGGACGAATACCGCATGATAATTGCGTTAAAGTTGAAACTCTGCGTGCTAGGAAGAGTAAAGGTTTACACCACATTTCACATGTAAAACCGTTTATTGAAAGATAATCTGCTTTTTAACTTAGTCTTTGTCATAAAATTTTTCGCTTCACATTACTAATATGCTTTGTCAGACTTAGAATCTGTTAACATACAACAATGTTTGAAGTTAAATATCCAATCAAGAACCAAGAGAACTTATTTAAACAGAAATGACGAATGCATTGTTATAGTGAACAGACGTCACAGTGTTATTGTGTGTGTACATTCTTGCTTGTTAGTTGTACGATTACGTAACGACTATAAGGCTCACATACTTAGAACATTTACCAGTACTGCTAATGAGATTTTAATGCAACATTTTGGTTACCTGAAAATACATTCTGTATTTAAAGTGCTTTCTGAGAGATACCAGATGACACAGAGGTTAGTTTATGTGACAGCTACACGATTTTTATCACGACGCTACTAATGAGTGACAATTTACAATGTTGCTTTTGCAGTGTATCTGTTTTATATCTGCACAGTTTTCTGAATTCTTCTAGGAAGAAAAACATGTTTTAGTAGTAACTTTTGTGGTATAGCAACAATGAGACAGCCTTTTTCGTGGCATAACAATACGTTACTGTACAGTACTTTCCTCATCACGGCAATAAGCGTAATAACTAAGATATCTATACGTAAAGCATTTCACTTTTGTGTATCATGAGGTAAGTACATTGACTTTAGCAGAACTTTGCTTACAGAGGACGATAACTACGACAGTTCCACAGAATTATCTTACAGCAAGACGCGCATTTAGCGCTACAGGACACGCATTTGAGTGATTAATCTTATACTTAAAACACTTATTTTCAAAGATTTTTTAATTACAAAGAAAGTTTTCCGTGATACATTTCATTCCATTGCTGTAATTTGTAACACCTGAGGGTATAATTACGTTTATCCTCAGGGGGGTACATGCCTACTTTGTGTACCATGTGTGTGGCAACCACAAGGAACCCTAGCTAATATGGTATTTGCTTATACAACTTTACACATCGGTACCATATTTCTCTAACACACAAATTACACAGCTATCTGATCATTTAACTGAGAGATAAACATTTTTTTACTACGTCAGTGACAGATGTTTACGTAATTACACAGGTGGATAACTTCACACTTATGAAACTGTATTTTGTCTGTGCATTGTAAACTGTTCATATTTTTTCGGAACCATTGTGATACTATGAGAGCTTTGAATGATGTATTTGGTAAAGGGATTATGATTTTTAAAGTACGTTTGAGGCAGATGACACTTTTGACATGAGCAGAGAATTTTTTTAATTATTGGAGGAAGCTACGACGATTTTGAGATTTGACTGAGGTGTTATGATGTTATTTTTACGACGACGATGTGTATTATGCTGCTGAGGTATGTTTACGATTAATAGGCTGAGGCTATATGAGTTATTTGATTATGCTTCATATTTATAATGACGAAATATTGACGAGTGTCGATGGATACGTATATGTGTAATAAGGTAAGGAGTAATGAATAGTGGGTAGGGACTCTTGACTTGTGAAAAAGGATGTTGGAAACCAAGAATCGTACTTTAAGAGTTATGACATGTGTGAATCATGTGTGAATGTATCACAATGCCACTGAACATTTTTTGGACACTGTTATATTTATAGGGTTTGGTTTCTACAGATTTGCAACGCTAATTCTTGACCTGTGAAATATTTTTATATGAGACTACCACGGTAGCAGAATCTCCTGTCGTAAATATTTCCGTACGAAAGTTAAGTGACCACCTGCACGTAATGCGTCGCGGGCACCCAGCTGTGTCAGACGCCTGGAGAAAAAGCCATTATTGCGAGCCCTTTTCAGCGGCTCAGGTAGCACAAAAAAAAAAAGGGGAGGCCATTATCCTTGGAAATATTCTTAATCTGCAAACCTGATAATGACAAGTGTCTTTCTACGAGAATTGAGAGCTACTGACTTACGAAATGCCACATGACTATTGAATGATGTTTTTATGCTTTGGTTTGCGTAATTGCTTATTTCATTTGACATCTGTTTTCCAGCTGTGTTGCAGCATTGCTTTTATAAAATGAAATGCATTTGCTAATGTGAACACTTTCTGTCGACAGATCTATTAAATAATTATTTTATGATCCACATTCTTTAAAAAAGGAGCACTTGGACAGGAAAGAACAATAAGAAGGAACTAGTAACTGCATTCATAATTTTCTTTTCAAGTAATTGGTAACTTTTTGGTAGAATAACTTCTTGTGGTGCACCACTTTAATTACATAGACATTAAGATGTGAATATACATTTCCCTTATCTGCATTGTTGTTTTTACTGTAATATTTTTTCTTCTTGAGCTATGTCATGTTTAGATATAAGCTGCTGTTTGCCAGGCATAGTGCTACTGAACTTTAATTTGTGTTACTCTGCTAAGCCAATTTTACTACTCATTGATTTTTCATGTTGCTGCACATTGGCTCATATTAGTTGTAATTTTGCATTTTATCTGTTAATTTAGATTTACGGTAGCTTGCTTTGCAATTTTCCAATTTTTTGGTAATTGCTGTTTATATTAATTGTTATGTGATGCTGCATTGCCTCGTCCCTTAGTTTAGCATCTGAGCTCAGTAGATTTAAGTTAGCTTAAGAGGGGGTAGCCTCTAAGAGAATGAGTTGCGATGAATTGGAAGAAATGCATTGAGAAAACAGGTTTAGGTAGGATTTTCTTGGAAATAAATGTTGAGGTAAGAAATGTGTGAACATATAAATACAGAAAGCATGCTTAGATAGAATTTTTTTGGTGGAAACAAAGGATGAAATAAGAGGAAAGATATATGAAGTTTTGGGTTGGACTGCAGTACCAAATGTTACACTGAAAACGAACCCTGTCCTTTCCTATTGGTGTTATCCCACTATGTGTTTGTGTACCCTTGAGTATTTGTTTTTTTCCTGTCTCTGTGTACTGTTTCATAGAATTTTTTTCTCTTCTAATACTAAGCTATATTCACTATGAGGAGGAATACTGTTATCCTCAAATATAAGTTGCATTAATAATATGTTATTTTCTTTGTAAAGTTGTTTACAATTCTGTTCTGTTTCAATGTTCATGTGTGAAATTAATGTTTCGAAAACTATTCTCATTATTTTATGTATGTACTTATGTCACTATTTTTGTAACACTCATGTATATGTTTATTTCTATTCTTTTGTAAAGCCTGTACTACAAATGTTATCTGTATTATTATGTTTTTAATGATGTATTTTGTACCTTTGTAATTGTATTCTTATGTTATAAAATTGTAATTGTCACCAGTTCATGACATTATTAACTTGTTAGTTACATTTCACTGCACACGTTTCTGTTGGTCATAGTATGTGGACAATATATGAGAAGTAGGGACTGTTAGTGTTTGCACGTGTGTTGGTAATTCAGCAAGGGACTGGATAACAGCATTGCTGGTTCTAAGGACAATTAAAAGAAAAACTTTCTGAGTGCACAAGTGGTGGTTTATGGACTTGCTATATTCTCTGCAAGAATCTTCGATGGTGATTGTGCACCTGCACAGTCGCAACGGATGGCTGCTGGCCGTCTCTACCAGGACTACAGTGGGTCTGCACCTCTGGTGGCCCACCAATACCATTATCTCTACAAGGACTACAGTGGGTCTGCATCTATGATGACCTACCAACGCCATTATTTCTACAAGGACTGCAGTGGGTCTGCACCTCTGGTGGCCCACCAATACCACAATCTCTACCAGGACTCCAGTGGGTCTGCTCTGTGATGACCTACCTAACAATATTCTTCAAAACGTCGAATGAACTCTGCTGTGGGTTTGCTCTGTTGTGGCCCATTACCTGTCAGCATGTCAAGAGTCAGCACTGTCTTTCCGTTGGAAGGACAACACTACTTCTTCAAGACTGCATGGAAATCCACTACTTCTGTGTGCATTGTCTTTTACTGCTCAGACTTTGAGAAAAGGAACGGCAGTTTCACTGTGATGAATGATCAAGACTGTCTTTATAGACTGTGAGAAAATTTTAGCTTTTGACCAACATTGTATCAATAAGTGTGTGCATTTTATATCTTTGTTACTGTAATTGTGAAAAATTTTTGTCAAATCTGTATTGGCCAGTGCACAACACCATTTGTAAAAATTTTTTGTGGGGAGCATGGGGGCTATGTAAGTAGGCTGTTTATGTTTTCTGTATGTAAGTAGGCTGTTTATGTTTTCTCTATGTAAGTAGGCTGTTTATGTTTTCTCTATGTAAGTAGGCTGTTTATGTTTTCTTATTGGCAACGTTACGTAGCGCTCAATATGAAAATCACTGGCTGTGCTGTGTGCAGTCTGTGGCTAGTTTGCATTGTTGTCTGCCATTGTAGTGTTGGGCAGCGGCAGCTGGCTGTGAACAGCGCGTAACGTTGCGCAGTTGGAGGTGAGCCGCCAGCAGTGGTGGATGTGGGGAGAGAGATGGCGGAGTTTTGTAATTTTTCATGAACTGATATATTTATATATGATGATATCAAGGTAAATACATTGTTTGTTCTCTATTAATATCTTTCATTTGCTAATTATCCCTATCAGTAGTTAGTGCCTTCAGTAGTTTGAATCTTTTATTTAGCTGGCAGTAGTGGCGCTCGCTGTATTGCAGTAGCTTGAGCAGCGAAGATTTTTGTGAGGTAAGTGATTTGTGAAAGGCATAGTTTAATGTTTGTCAGGGCCATTCTTTAGTAGGGAGTTTTGAAAGTCAGATTGCGTTGCGCTAAAAATATTGTGTGTCAGGTTAAGGACAGTCATGCAAGAATTGTTCAATGGGGACGTTTCACATATTTCTCATCAGGTTACCTTCCATTCAGGAGGCTGTTGCACGCAGCGACTGTTATATTGACTTTGAAATAATAGATTTTAGCTATCAGTTGTCCTATTTAAATTTTATTGGCAGATCTAGATTTCAGCCAGAAACTAGCCATTCCCAATGCACTATCATTTTTGATCAATGCATGTAATGCCTGATGGTTGGGCTTCATCCACAGTTCGTTGAATGAACTGTGGATGAAGCCTGACCAACAGGAATTACATGCGTTGATCAAAAATGATAGTGCATTGAGAATGATTAGTTTCTATCTGAAATCTAGATCTGCCAATAAAATTTAAATAGGACGACTGATATCTGAAATCTATTATTTACAAGTAAATATCCATATTTGCTGCCTCGAGAGTAGTGCATTTGATATACACTATAAGACCAAGAAAACGTTATCCGAATGGGATGGAAATCTCTAGATGTGATGACGTGTGTAGACAAACAAATGACTGACTGGAGTAGAACTGTCTTCAGTGATCAGTCGTCCTTCAAATTGAGCCCCGATGAGTGGTAAAGACGTATCTGGAGTCGTCCCGGACAGTGGTGGTTTATCAACCTGTCGCCTGACAACCAGGAGTGATGGTTTGGGATGCCATTTTTTTTATAGCAGGACCCCTTTGGTTGTCATCCGCGGCCCTCTTACGGCACAGCAGTACGTCGACGATATTCTACGCCCCGTGTTGTTGCCCTTCATGACATGTCATTCTGGGTTTACATTTCAGCAAGATAATGCAAGCCCGCACGCGGCTCTACTGCTTGTCTTCGTGCTTACCAAAGCCTTGAAAAAGCTGTGAGTTTGTGTGGCGAAAGCGAGGATTTGTAATTACGGTGCCTCCGCCGCCAGGTGTGTCGAAGAACTGCATTTGTGTCAGCTTACTTGGATTGCTAACATTTCTTATGATAAGTAAGTAGAAGCATGCACGCATGTGCGAAGTAGCCACTGAGCAAAGTGCAACATGTTTTGCATGAAACCAACATTACATATCCAGGTCTGGAGGCAAAATACGTTTAGTAATATTGGTAGATCAAAGGAAAGGTGTTGATAATGAAGTCGCAAAATCCATATGTATGAGAAACACAACAAATACGCAAGCAGATCAGATGTAGAAGTTAGCGTTTGTGGCTGTGAGCACACATCAAGCTAGAACATTTACCACCTCTTCCAGACATCATACCCAAAAATATAGAAAAAACAATAAAAACTTTACAGGTGGTTCAGAAACATATTCGTGAGTGAGAGAAGCTTAACACAGAATACTATCACTAGATGTTCTGGAGGGAACGAAAACGAGACCAAAGATCAAGTACTATGCACAGCAAGTCCGCATGCAAAAGACAGAGCTAAAAGGAGATGATTTTATCTAACGTCAATGTTATCAAGACTCCCAATTGTGTGAATGCAACATAAATGTTCGCTGCATGCTGTAATCTCACCATTATACCGAAAGTTGTTGGTCGAATGCTTCCGTATCAAATACACGAAACAAATGTCTGATTACTGCTAGTATAGTGTGCTGACCATGGCAAAGGACGAGACGATATCGTGGAACCAACCGAATGATCCGCGCTTTAGTGGAGCTGGAGTGAGAAGGTCCCTGATAGTTCGCAACGCTGTTGCCAGTTTCCACCTGCGAAGCACTACCGGCTGCAGGTGAAAACAGTAGTCGTTTACACAGCTGTGACAACACTGAAGCGTTGCCATAGAGACGTTTAGAAAATCGCATCACATGACTGGTTGAGGTTGACCCCGAGGCGTGAGTCGTGCTTGGTAGAGCACTTGCCCGCGAAAGGCAAAGGTCCCGAGTTCGAGTCTCGGTCCGGCACTCAGTTTTAATCTGCCAGGAAGTTTTATATTAGCGCACACTCCGCTGCAGAGTGAAAATCTCATTCTGACAACGAGAAGTTATTATGAAAAACATTTTTAAAAACTTTGCAATTAGCTAGTTACAAAAATTGTTGCCAAATTCGGATCCCAAGTACAAATAATGAGAATAGCACTAAAAAAATTAGAAGACGTATTAGATTGGTGATGAAATAATCTAGTTGCAAAGTAGGAATAATCTAACATATTCCAGAAAGTTATGGAATTGCTGTGTGTTCTCTTTGCTGAGCAAAAGGCCGCTGCTATAGGATATTGCTGTAAGATTTATTTCTGACAGTTTGGTTTTGTGTCGATTAAGAACTTTACACATGTTCCCATCAATTTCGTCTTTGAAAGGATGTTTCATGTTATTTCTTTCTGCCAGGTATACAGCCATCCTTCACAAGTCATTGAGAGTAGGCATGAAGAAAGAAGCTTCCATAGGAAGACAATATTAAACCAGCTCCTCTTCAAGATTTGTACCCAAAAGTTTGGGGCTGGTTTTTTTTCGTTTTTGCTGCTTCCTCTAGCTGCTGTGCTTCTTGTTGGACATCCTCATAAGTGTTGTTTTTGAAACATTAAACTGCTCGCTGCCCTTCTTCCAACTCACCTGTTTTTGAGCTGCATCAATAGCTTTGGTCATTTTAGATAGATTCCACTTTCTTTGATCAACTTTTCCTATTATCCTCTTGGAATCAACAAGAGCATAAGAGTGTACTAATACAGGAAGACTTAAACGTAGCAAAGTAAGGGGTTCAGTTTAAGCAACTTTAGAAGGTCCAGTTTACGTGACTAATTTTTTAACCAAACACATAAATCAAAATGTAAAAAGGTCGATGTATAATAGATATACCGTGTGTGAATACCTTATGAAATATTACGACGAAAAATAACAATCTTTCATATAGTTCTATGCATTTACCCTGTGTAAAATAAGTGCACTTCATATAATTTATTGGCGTCCATTTGATAGCATTCACGATATAGGGCTTGTTTTTACCACTTCACTGTAAAGTACACCAATTATTCCTGGTAGAAACTAGTCTAGAAGCTTCAGATTTCACTTCATACACGCATAGGTTATCTGATTTCACTGTATAGAACAGAAATACGAAAAAATACTACACATAATTTTCACAAACAAGTAAAATTATGGCAAATAAATATAATTTTCAGACGAAGTATTTCTCACACATAAGTAAGCAAATTTTCAATGAATCAGCAGTGTCTTAGGCGGTCAACAAAAATCAGCTGTTTCCAATCTGGAAATCAACTCATTTTGCAAGCACGCAGTTGAAACATAGCGCTTTGCGATTGGCCTTTCAGTTCTGACTTTTCATTGGTTGCTTGGTTAGACCCGGTATGACGTGATGGGGATAATCCAAACCCCTGTGTCGTTTCCGTTCTCGTCTGAGGCCAGCAATTTAGAATCGCAATATGGTGGCGAGCGCAAAGGATGTGTAAACAGCAGTTTATTTACTGGTTAAACAGTCGTAAGAAATGAGGATGAACAGATATAACTATGTTACCTCTAGAATTTTTGGCATAATGGTCAATAAATGCGAAGTGTTAGTAATTTTTCGTATAGCAGACGGAAGATACACGGAAAGGAACATTTCACAGTGAAAGCATGCCTAGAAAGTACTTGCGTGGTTTTGCTTTAGTGCAGTATGTAGGTCTAAAGAATTACACTACAGTTTGTCTTATCTGAAATAGCGGTGGTGTTGAAATAGTTAATGTATATTTCAAGCGGTTTAATAAATCTAATATTAACAAATGTAGGTTAATGAAGTGTTTTTAAGCAGTTCTGATGAACTTTGGATTTTCTTCAAAGAGTATGCTCGTTTTTAAAATGTTCTTATAAGTATAACGTACTGTTTGTGACTGTTTTTCTTCATTTAAGTGTTCTTATGAAGACCACAACAACAACATGAATACTACTATTGACTTTTAACGTGAATATGTGTAACGTGTTCTCATAACACGATTCTACAATGTATGTGTTAAACTCAAACCACTACACAAATATTTGCTTAACTGCTGAACTTCTTTAGACCACCTCGTAAAACTTAACAACGTCATTTCCTTTCAGCAAATCGTTGTAGTACGCCATCTTACCTCAACAAACGTCAGGCTTCAGTAACAGGCTCTCCTTTACCGACAGACACATCTTCCGGCTGACTGTGGATCCACAAGTGACTTACGCCTTCCGCAGTTGCGCGATGTTTGAAAAGCTCTCACGACCAAGTGACCGCCTTACACTTTTTTAATTTATCTGGAGTTCATTTTTTGAGTAACGCTGCCAAAAGCTATATTACAGTATTGGACTTTTGAGAGTAAAGCAAGGAGAGATGAAAGCAATAAGGAATAGCAGACATGAGATTAGCGCTCAGCTTAACACCAAAATGGGGGACTGGGAAGTGCGAGTATATGAAGTGCAGGTCCTCTGCTATCTTGAAAGCAAAAATAGTCACGACGGATGAAGAAAGGAGATTATAAGAAGCAGTGCACCACAGGAAAAGTCACAACATGCTAAAAGAGGTTTATAAGTATGAAACTTAGGCCTTAATTTGAAGGAGAAATATTTGAAACTGTGCTTTCAGAGCACAGCATCGTGTCGAAGTGGATCACGCACAGTGGGAAAACCGAAACGAGAGGAACAGAAGCGGCCGAGGGGTGGTGCTGTAGAAACATGTTGAAAATTGGGTGGATTGATAAGGTAAGAAATGATTTTCTGTGTATGGTATATGATTCGCAGTTAAAGTGATCCTAAATTTTACAACCCAAAGAAATCCCGTGGTCTGATGAAGCAAGTTTCTGAGCACAGACATAATGAGATATCTCGAAAAGATTTTTTGTTCTTATTAGGGAGGGCGAAGCAAGTTATTGGCTCGAGAGTCAACGACAGATGTAGACATAGCCTCGGGTGTACCCCAGGGAAGTTTGTTGAGCTCTTGCTGTTCATGTTCTATTAATGACGTTCTGGATAATATTAATAGAAACTTCAGACTTTTCGCAGTTGATGCAGTTATTTGCAATCAAGTACAGTCTGAAAAATCTGTACAAATATTCAGTCAGATATTGATTTAAGGCTTGCGGAGATTGGCAACTTGTTTTAAATGTTCAAAGACGTAAAATTGTACACTTTACAATAAGGTAGTATCAACGAGTCGAAGTTGGAATCTGTCAACTGATACAAATATATAAGTGTGACACTATGTAGGGACACGAAATTGAGCGATCATATAGGCTAAGACATGGGTAAGGCAGGTAGCAGACTTCTTCGGTTTATTGGGCAGGTAGCAGACTTGTTTGGTTTACTGGTAGAATACTAGGGAATTGCAATCATACACGAAGGAGATCACTTACAAATCACACGTGCGACTCATCCTAGAATATTGCTCAAGTGTGTGGGACCACAGGCAGGAGAGTGTCAAAGAGGCGTTGAGAGGACTGAACTGGCAGACATTTGGAGATAGACGTAAATAACCCCGAGAAAGTATACTTACAAAGTTTCAAAATTGGTGGTAAGTTCCTATAGGACCAAACTGCTGAGGCCATCGGTCCCTAGGCTTACACTTAATCTAACTTAAACTAATTTACGATAAGGATAACACACACACCTATGGCCAAGGGAGGACTCGAACCTCCGACGGGAGGAGCCGCGCGAATTGTGGCAAGGCGCGGCTAAAGTTTCAAGAACCGACTTTAAATTATGAGTGTAAGTAAATACCACAAACCCCTGCCTATCGCTCTCGTAGGGATCGTGAGGACAAGATCAGATAAATTACAGCACACACAGAGGCATTTAAACAGTCATTCTCCCCACACTCTATATGTGAATGGAACAGGAGAAAACCTCTGTCACGCACGTCACAATGATTTGCACAGCTTGGATGTAGATTGTTATACGTTGGGGTTGAGCACACGAGAAGTGCAAGAACCTCACTTTTGACTAAGATTTCTGAAATTTAGTATACATATTTGATTTTTAAGATCTGCTTCTCTACCAACGCCAAATTTGTAACTTTTAGCGTTATATCACGTGCAGTGTTCGTCAATTCACTTAACGATTACGAATCCTCTTTGACGCTGACTTACATGATAATAAGCTTACTTGTTTTTCTGTTTATGTGTAATAGATTCAGGTTCCCGTTTCCCTGATCCTCAAATATCTTGATCCTTATTTTCCGCTTGTAGATTTAATTATGGCTACGAATCTGAAACCGTTTATCTATTCGAATAAAATGTGCAAAATTCTGTGAATTCAGTAGTTTATTAGTGGTCAGCGTAAGACATATTTGGCAATAAGTGTGTGAAAAGTCCTGTATCCTTTTGCAGGACTTACTTTGTAATGTGCACCACTTGTCCTTGAGCAACATATACACACTTCACAACCTGTCTCCGGTTCTTGTGCTTTCCCATCTCGAGCTGTGCTAGACTATTCACAGTTTACGAAGAAAACGTCTAGATGTGCCGTCTTAGCTGCTTCCTACATCCGACAGAGTTTTTTTAACTTCTGATTCAATGTTGTTAGTGAAGATGATTCCATAATCGACAAGGACTAGATAATTATTCCATTGGACATGTGATCCAATCTGAATTGATTATTTGTTTTTCTTTTCAGCAACTTACTTACAATCTCGGATAACATTTTCCAAAACAGAGTTGAAAAGACGTGTATAAAATGCATGACATTGTCAGAAACTTTTCTAGATCTCAAATGATAGTCATAACCACAAATCAGCTGTTTACGTCATTCCTCTAACAGCCTGTTTACAGACTCAGGAGAAAATACTTTGGGACCCTTTCAATATTTAAGGACTGCGATGGAAAGGGTGCGAACAGGTGAACAAGAAATAAGCCAACTTTATAGTTCTTTAGATAACATCTTTCATACATTTTTATTTAAATCGTAAAGTGTTCTACAGTGAATAAACATATTAAGAGAATAGCAACCGCAGTTACAAATATTTTCTATTTTCTGTAATTGATATCTTTAACATCCACCTATGTGATAAAAAATTTCTATAAATGTCAAGGCCACCTATCAGAACTTATGCATTGCGCAAGAAGTTTTCTGTGACTGTTCAGTGTACGTTTGAATATAGTAGTGGTGTTTTATTCATAAAATTTAAACAAAATAAACACATATACATTCATACATACATACACACATACATGCACACTTGCGTACATACTTGCACACATACATACAAGTATTTACACAGTTATTTCTCTGAGACAATAAGTGAATAAAATTCAGTACCTTTCAGTACCCATGAAAGTGAAAGCATGTGCATTACGCTGGAGCACTAATATGCACGCTAATGACAGATGTGGCTAAATTAGGCATCTGATCGCAGACGTGATGCTAATTGCAACTTTTGTTTCGTCATGGGAACAAACTCTATCGTTATTTAACCCGTTCGCAGAAGGTCCAGGAACAGCGATTGGGGTCATCGTTTTTCTCGAGCAGAAATCAGCTGCCGAACGACCCACAATTTTGTTTCCATTCGGCATTTTTACATGTCAGGTCTGAATTTTTTGCCCTTACCGTCTCAGTGAAAGACAGTGAAAATGAATTAATGAACAACACGATGTAATAATATAGCTTTTATACTGAGATCATCTTTTTTAAAAATAAAACGAGAATTTTGACACAGATGTACAGAACACTATGCAGAAGTAAAGAGAAGTGCTAACATTAAAATAGGAAGTCTATAACAAAGAAGTTGAAAGAAGACATTAAAAAACTGACTAAATTCTTAACATTTACGTGGAAGACATGTTATGTTAACGTGACAAAGTATTTGTAGACATCTTAATGCTTTTATATATTTGCCTTGAAAAGATCAACAACTCTTATGCGTGGAAGAAATTTACCAAGTTCAATTTTAGGAAAGTGAGCATTGGTGAGAGACGTTTTGTACATAATATTAATACGATAACAACGACAATTGTTAAAATGATCATAAACTTCACATGAAGAGAATTTGTGAATACTTTATGTAACAAATATAGATGATAGGCTCCTGAATCACTTAAAAGGCTAAAAGTATGTTTTTGATTTGTTCTCATGCACATAACTGCGCTTATTTACTGTTTTGGACATTACATGGAATTCGAACAATGCTGGAAAATCAAAACAATTGCAGACTTCTTGAAACATGCAATAAATTTGTTGCGTACTGCTGACTACGGTACTAATATTCGTCAACAGTTTTAAATAGTCATTGGATTTACCGCTACTGCCTTTTATAAAGATCTCTTGCAGTTTTCGCATTATCACCTATAGTCGGCGAACTAATACATTAGTTGAAACGCTTCTCGAATGCAATTACGATTTTTTTGTTTCCTTGTTTGTCAAGCACAGCACGAACGATTTTCTGATTAGTAGATTAACATCTGATGGCAGAATCTTGCCAGCCAAAAACGATAACGGTAAGAGCGGAAGCAGTTTTCTAATATAGGATTCAGAAGTATTCAGAGTAGTAGGAATTTATTCCCCAAATATACACTTTGGTGTATTTCTTTGCGGATGTGGCTCGTAGTCACTAACCGTTCACGCCATAAATGTGGCGTAGAATAATGAAGCATAGCAAGGACAATTTTTTGTTGCTGAGTCCTTTGGTTGTCTCAGAATAGAATTAAACGAAGTGTTTCGTCATTTCACTTTCGAAACTAGAATCATTTCTTTCTTTTATTATCCAAATGGAAATTCAAGACTTGCAACTTTCTTTGCTCTATTTAGTGTTTTATACCTCTGTATTACTTCGTCTGGTAGAATTTCAGCTAGTAGAGTCAAGGTACCTCATCCGCAGAGATTAACAACACAGACGAACCAAGCTACGTATTCAGTAGGTATATAGCGTGAAATGACAGTTACGGAAGCTGTAGTATTTTCCAGCAGAACAAATCCAGCACAGACAAGCAACTATTTAGTGATAAATATATATCCGATTTTTTTTGTACATAACTATTGTTTCAACATTCCAGAGACGAGTACGAGCGTTGTTCATCTTCAGTCTAAAACTTTTTATTTATAACATATATTGCGACATTTCTAAAAATATTAATATGGTATCGCTATATTTATTGCTCTTAAAATAAATTGTAAACGTGACGAATATTTGTCTTTCTGAGCTCTATGAGTAATCTGTTTTTCATGTGGTGTAAATCTGACGTGACTTGTTATACGGCGTTATTTCACAGTAGCGACCTGCTGCTTTGATAAAGGAAATTTGCGTGTAATGTGTTCTTATTTTAGTAGAATTTTTAAAGATTCTGTACAGTATTGTCACAAGCTGACAGTATAATGTGTTTGATTTAAGTTTTAGTTTCAGCACCGGAAAAGTACAAACGATTTACAATTTCAGAGGTGTTGAGCCAAAACGTGATGTAGCCTTTATTTGGGCTAGCACTCTTTTGTTATTACTCTCTTATGTTCTTTTTACTAGTGCAGTATTTGATCTTAGTTCGTTTCGAGAAAAAGAGTACACCTGATATATACTATATTTTAAAAAAAGTTGTACACAAATTAAAGAGTTAGAATACCCGTTCATGTATTTGTGCAGATATGGGAATATGGTAGGACACTAATATAGTTTTTCATCAGGTTTCTGAACGTGCAGTCATGGAGCCGTTTCAATGAGTGACTAATAATAGCAAGGAACTACCCGTATCACCATAGGCACCACATCGTATATTCAGTATCACACAGCACCAGCTACAGGACGTAAATCATTCACGATATTCACGTGAAAGTGTAATATTACGTGCGTGATTCGTTCTCATTGTAGTAGCTGTAGCATCTCACAGTAATTAAGAGCGCACCATAGTGTTTACGTACTTTTATACACAGCCTGTTAAATATATCTGTTCGATGTCAGCAAGATGAAACGTAGCGAATGTGAATTCTATTTTCAAACGTTAATTTACTTATTTGATGGACGATGGCTTGAAATTTTCTTCACAAAAAGTGTATAATTCTACTAAAATTTGTTAGCTGGTGGAAGAGCACGACATGCTCCGAACGCCAATTCTGAGACCTTCGTAATTGTCTAGCACCTGTCCCACAACCTAACGCAAGTCAGCACTAGTGAAACGAAATTTTTCCACGAAACTCACATAAGTTACATTCTTCTTGAAAGAAAAATTGATACCACATGCGGTATAAACGAATTCATTGTTGGTTACAAGTCCGGATTACGTCGGATTCTTTAGAATTTAGTACGTCATGAGATGTCCTGAGGATAACGTCTTTTTGTATAACTAACTCTTTCGAAGACATATACGTCAAAAATCAAGTCATTCGGCGCCTATCATCCAACTCTCCAGACCTTTCAGAGCTTCGTGCAGCTCCAGTTTCTACTTTAAAACTTCAGTTCGTTTCAGGGTCCCATCAAACTTTAGTCAATTATATTAAGATACATTACATATTATTATTTTGTCCCTGATTTCTCCCTCAGCTTCCAGCTAACTAAAACACTGAAATATCTTGAACCAACACTTGACTACAAACTATCTGAGGAGCTACACAACATAAAGAGCACATTAGACAAAAATACTAAAGTAGTAAACGGGCTGAAACAAATCCTTCCACCATTCTACACAGCTATCAAATCACAATTTGACCTATCGTTAGCTTTGCTACCAAGGCTCTGATTTGTGTACCCTATAAATTCTACCATTCTCTTTAGAACCTGGAATGTCATGCACTCTGACATATCTTCAGCATCTGTCTACCGTCTGTCACCATCATTCCACTACCAATTCTTTGCTCAAATTCTTAGAAACCTAATGTGTAAAATTTCACTGACTTTTCTATCTTACCTTCCAACTCCGTTTCACTGACTGGTTCCTCCCCTCGTTCATACTCAACGGTCTGTCGAAAGGTAAATCAGGAGGCCTCTCTCCTCCTGATCCAGAACTGTTGTCCAGCTTTCCTTACAAACTTAATCACAGCGTGCCTTATCCACTATGCAGGTCAATATACATCTGTCCCACCAATATGTCATGTTTCCACAGTTTGACTCTAGCACTGTTTCAGTTGAGCTCCCACATCCTTCCGCTATATACCTCTTGAAGCACCAACCACACAGCTGACATCCCCCTCTACAAAATCCGTTTCCTAATCCACACCAACAACACCAGTAGCCACACTGCTAGATCACCCATATCACATTGCAACGTCGTGGTGTGAAGACCACATGGCTATAACTAATGTCACCGAAGTTTTCAACGAAGTTTATACAACGTCTGTAATTTTTTAAGTTAGAGCAATCTACTTTTCGATTTCTATTTATCGTATGGTGAGAGTAGCCATATGGTTGATACTGAACTATGCACGTATGGAGGAATGAAATGAAGTACTTAGAAAATAGAAAGAACATTTTCTGTTCATTTGCATTCAAAGTACTACAGTATTTCGGAAATGCTGACTTGTTCCTCGGATGTTACTGGATTTATTTATTTCGCAATCACAGTCTTGCGATACATAACGTTTTCCAGTGATAACTCACTAAGGAGTGCGCCAAGGCATATTCCTTACAGTTAGGGAGCGTCTTGACCTCATATCGAAACATATTTACACATTTTACTTCATCTGCATAAGTATAAACAAGATTCACCGTGGTCTGTAAAAAAGGACGTAGAACTTTACATAATGATTTCCTATCGGGTGCGGAGTAAATACTACAGCCTCGTTGCCAAAGTCCTGCAAACGTACTGCGTGTCGCTATACGATCATACGAGTAGTACCCTACGTATTATATTGTATTTGCAGTGCACTTATCATTACAGATGTGGCCCACCCCCAGTAATACACAATATATTCACGGGGCTTTAATTGTCATATGTGATACATGATGCGCGCATAGTGCTAAATACATTAAATTGGACACGAAATGTACATTCGTGAAATCACGTTCTGCTAAACCTCTAATCTTTCCACAAAATGCAAACACGACACGGGTTGGAAAAATTTAAACGTTTATAACCAACCAAGAATGATTGTGTGAGTTAGATACGCAACATTGGTCTATTTGACTATGTCAGTACTTCACATGCCCGATTGGGATGTCTAGGTCCATCCAAGTTACGTATTTCATAGGCTCCTCACCGTGTATGTAGTGCAATACCTCACATGAGAAATCATCATAAACGCGACAAGAGGTCGTCCTTATCTAATATTTTAGCGGCGTCCATCCATAAAACTCCTCTGCTGCTGCTGTCCCTCTCTTGGAACAAACTACCTTGAACTTTGTTCAGATTTCAATGATCTATCGCATTTAATAAAAAACTGTATCACTTGCTTTTGTCAACCTCATAACTTTTCCCTGAAACATGAAGACGAGTGGCCAGTTTCCTCTCTGTCAAATATTAAAGGAGATGCTGCCATCTTTTTCCAGTGACGCTTTTCCCTCTTATCTTTTCTCAACTACTCACGCCACTTTTCTTTCCCTTTCCTTCGCTGCTTGTGTATTTATCACTTTCGCCCTTCTTTCCCTCTTCCATCGCTCCTCTCATATCCACTGCTGTCGGTGGCCTCATTTAAATCTCCCTGACTGTAATATTTGTTGTTGTGCATTTCATGAAATAACGTAAAGCGTGTTATTTTGTGTTATAGCTACTACTGTGTTACTCTTATTTTGTAATGCCTATTACTATGTGTCCTCATGAACATAATGTAAAACATGTGGAATGCCTGGTTAGATGTAGGATAGACAGACAAAGAAATAAAACTGTGAAGTACTACACCATTCTTTTATACAGACGATGAGGAATTTTGTTTATTCTTATGAAGATGAGTTGAAACATGTAAATATAGATCACATGAGGACGACAGCCCCTTAACAGTAAAAAATATGTATGGATGCACTTCATCACGAGTTATCACTTCAAAACGTAACACGTACCGAAATCGCCGACTGCGAAATACATGAATCCAGTAACTATCCGGTGGAACACGTTTCGTTTCTGAAGGCTGAAAGACGTGAATATCGTATGGAATATGAAAACAAATAGCTGCTATTACTCACTTATGAAATCGTTCTATACAGGGTAGTTATAAGGTCCATGAAACAATTTAAAAAAATCTATACACGTAAGAAGCTAGACGTAACGTATCGATACAGGTAAGTAGCTAGACGTAACGTATCAAATGATACAGCAGGTGAAAGACGAACTTTCAAGGGTATTTTTTTTTATGGTGGTGACGGCAAAATAGTTTGGAAAATTGCCGACAGGGACGTCACCTACCGTAGTTGCTGAAAATGGCTGCGAACCAGGCAGAGACAGTGTTTTGTATGCGGCATGTAGCCGGATGCCAGTGGGTGGTGTGTACGCAAAGAGCTTTCCTTGGCAAATTTCACAAGACACCATAAGTTTACAACAGCACAGTAAGTGGTATGTGTATAAGAGTACCTGAATGAGGTGTTGCTATTCCGCTGGACAGACCGTGTTTCCGACTGTTCCGACTGTTGAGCTGGCGCTGCTCGAGTTGCCACCAGTCACTGGACTTGCCACCTTGGATTTTTTCTTGTGGATTTAGTCCAAGGATAGCGTTTGTGTTCGATCTCTACCACAGATTTTCGCAGACTAGCGACATCGATAGTGGCCTGTGTTCTTACAGTCACCCCTGATACTCTGGATTTGGTACGGGCAGAATTGGACTATCGATTACATGAGTTCCGTGTGACGAAGTGTGAATACATAGAACATTTATGAACACTGTGGAAAAAGCTTCGAGAGTTTGTCCCACAATATCATTTGTTATGTCGTTCTTCGCCGTTTATCTGTACCGCCTATTTAAATGTTTCGTGGACTTTATAATTACCGTGTAGTTTACAAGCTCATCGTCAGATCAGACGTGTACAAGCTAACTTACTTCTGTTTGTAGTATGAAGCTGGGTACTAGACGCTGTTTCTTGTGGTCGTATGGGCGATAGTGGTGATCAACATTCAACTTCTCACTGCATTTCAGCCACAGAGTTCAGCACTGTTCTCTACAATGCAATGTTTATTACTATTATTTTGGCGAACACAGAGATGTCACATCAGTTGCACAGTAAATGCTGGTCGGTTTCTTGTGACTATGTTTACAAAATGAGAGTGTAAGGAGACTATATCCTCTGACACCATAGGTGTCATCTCAAATTTTTGTTAATGCACAGATCATTATACTTCTTTATATGTAATTGAATATTTGTATTTTCCCCTGAACTCAGTGCTCCATTGATGCAGATGTTTCGTTATAATAGTATCGTAAAGAAAAGAAATTGTTCAAAAGAGTATTGCACTCCTCTGACTACCACATGAAAGATGCTTGTTTTGTTGCTGTCTACTATTGCGTGCTGTTCACGCTATCAAAGAGTGGAATGCTACGTGGCACCCAATAGAAGGGATGAGAGGTCAGTGTAAGTTGGGTGGTAGCAGTGCATCGACATAGTTGGATGTGAACGTCACGGGTGTGCATGCAAAGAAGTGAGAAAATTAACGTTGGGATAGAAGTCGAGTGCGCAAGAAAGTTGTGAGTATTAAAAGGAAAATAACGAAAGAAGTACAAAAGTTATTTGATTGTTGAATGAAGTGTCTAAGTTGACTGACCAAGGTTGTACAGTTGGCGCTGAGAAACAAAATGAAGACGAATTAAAAAATTTACAACTTAAAGAAACACTAATTCTGGGTTTCTTCTTTAGTTTAATCATCTTCCCACAAAAATTACTGCAACGAAAATTTATTGTGAAGTCGCCATTAAAGGAGCAATACTCTCAGCAAAGGTTCGCTGCATGATGCAGATAAAACAGAAAACATTACTGGAATGATGTGGAAATCATCACTTCAGTTGTGGAAGACAGATGAAGACACTTTCACATGATGACTATGGGATTTGGTGCTCAAAAATAGATAGTGCGTGTCACAGTTTTCCTTTTGCAGTCAGATCAGATCACACAAAAACAAATCCATTACACAAATACACACTAAATAAACTAAAACAAAACTAAAAAGGAAGCAAACAATAGAATAAATATTCAAAAGTTATGCAGTCAATTAATTACATACGAACTGCAGAACATCTCAGAAGTGCAGTCGTAGAATAAAATCAAACAAATACTGATTTGTGGTAAAAATGTTGTCGTTTGATATGACTGACAGGGAGAAGCCATGTGTTGGTTCAGGTGCATATCTGGAAATGCTTTCCATCCTTCGTGCACAATGGCAGATTTCCTCCACGACGTGTGAAATTTGGTCTTAAATTCATCTGTTGAGTGAAGTGACTGTGATGGGTATGTATGTAATGGTGTGGTGGCCTGTTTGTGTTTTATGATGATGAGAGAATGGAGAGGGGGAACCTGGTGTCAACAAATAGTCTACCTGTCTCAAATATCGCCAAGGGAGTCACTGGGCTTATCATCCCCATCCGACAGGCAACGGTGTTACGTAACGCAATTCTATGAGACGCAGCGGAGAAGTTTGGAATTTGATCCTGCACATAGCTATAAAGTTTGGTGACCATGAACTTCAAGCCACAGCATCTCCTCCCCTTCCCAGACAAATACTAGCAGTGAAAATTTATTCCACGACCAAAATTCGATTTGCCTACCTCCGAGTCGAGCAGCACCACACAAGCGTGTGTTGGCGATCTAGAGTATGGTGGACAGTACTGAATTATAGTGAACAGCGCATAACTCGTGGAAAGTGCCAGTTGGATGTTAACACCAATATAGCCCTTAGTGCTGTACGAGGTTGCCTTCATCATGATATAAATATGCAAACTTTTCCAAGCGTCATCTGAAAATGACTGGTGCCTTCTATCCCGGTTTATATCTGATTTTAGATACAGGGGCAAGGTTCTACATAGCTTCATTTGATGTCAATATCCGTTACAATCGAATATCGACTATTGTTCCTTTGTGTGACAAAGCAGTAGGTTGCTACCTGGATGACCTCAAAAAGTGGGCGTTTTCGTGTTACTCCTCTAATAGGAAGTTGTCCTTCCCCTGTTTGTGGGCTGAGGCGTCGGCGGCGCGGATTGGCTGGTGGCGGCGGCGGCGGCCAAGAACTTCATCACGTGCGGGTTGCCCTCCACAGTTATGCTGACGTCCCTCGCGCTGATGGCCGAGCAGCCGCAGCATATGTCGGCGGCGTACACTTCGTCCCCCACGGCAACCATGCGATAATCGTCGGAGGCACTGTTGCCGTCTGAGTATATGTCACACGTGGGGCAGGCGCACGTCCTCGTGCCGGTGTTGAGGTTCCTGCAGTGGGGACACACGACCGCTTTGCTGTACCCGTAACAGGAGCACGCCGTTCGGGCGATATCACAGTTCCGGCAGGGGTCCTGAGCAAAACATCGGCGCTCGCCCGAGGCGCTCGGTGGCTCCAGCAGTACGCAGTTGTGGCTGCTGTCGATGGCGTTCACTCTGGGAAACGACTGCGGGACGCTCTCCTGCAGCAGGAGTTCCCTCTCGGCCAGGTCCTCGTGCAGAACAAATTCGGCGCTGTGGGTGTTGGCTGCAGTGCGCTTGCAGGCGCAGTGCTTACTCTCTTCGCCCGAGTGGATGCACGAGAAGGCTGTGGACAAAAACGTGACTGGTTAGTAGCGGTAATGTATAACAACTACAATGGTTAAGTATTTTAAAAATCCCACCATTGATGCTTGCATACCAGGCCTCACAAAATAGGAAAGGGGTCTGCTCACGTCACTAACCAACTACAATGCTGTGCAAAACCTAAGAACGACTGGTCAGATAGGTAGCGTTGAAAGTCCGATGAAACTTTGCAAAGATATGTTGGGCAGTGTCTCCAGTATGGCTCTCGATCACGTCACGTCACTTTCTACAGTCCCGAGCACACAGTAAACACGGAATTATGTCTAGAACGATAATGTCTGCCACCAAGTATGGCTGCCCGCTGCGAGGTTTCCCCTGATGTCTTGAAGTCCTATATAACGTGCCTGTCATGCACTGCCTTCTCCATGACAGTTCTCACCCGCACACTGCAGGGGCAAAGAGTACGCTCCTGCAGTGTTTTCGTCGGGAAGTGTTTTATTCCCCACCATACAGCCCGGAGCCCGGACTTGGCCCCCTCTCATGTTCATCTCTGCCCACGAGAGACGCTGGCTATGAAGGCAACATTTTGGCACAGACAACCAATTGCAGATCAGCGTAGAGAGATGGCGGAAAGCACAGGCAGATGCCTTCTATGACGAGGGTATTGGAAAGGTTGTACAACGCTACGACAAATGTCTCACTCGGAACGACTACTATGTAGAGAAACAGGTGGAAGGTGTAGCAAACTGTTGTAAATGAAACACTTTTAATTTTTACTGTCATTTCCATTTCGCGACCGACCGGACCTCACTTCCAAATAGCCCTCGTAGTAACTACTCTTTCGAGATGATTGAAAGAGCGGGGGCACGTTACCAGTGGTCTCCCATCATGCACAGAAATTTTGACGTCACATGGATCGAGGTCAGCGTGGCTATAACGTCAAATGGGGTTGGACCCATAACACGAGGCAGTTGAAGAAAAGACAGTATGTGTATAAATAAGCGAGCAGTTGAACCGCAACTGGGAGACAAAGTTTGGATGATATCACACAGAGAAGAACGACGAAGTGTGACCTGTACAGCCCAGGAGTGTGGTATTGCTCACAGTATTGTTTCACGTGCACGTCGAGCGTTCCGAACCACAGGCATTGCTGCCCGAAGGAGAGGAGGTGGTCGACCGAGGTCAACTGCAGCAGCAGATGACCGCTGCATTGAGCAACACGGAAGATGGAATCCACGCGAAACAGCGGGTGCAGTTGCAATCACATTTAACAGGGCTGTACGGCACGCAATCTCATGCTCAAAGTGGCACGGCGACTGTATGGTGCTGGTCTCTCTGCCCGACGACCAGTACGTTGCGTTCCGTTGATACCCGCACATGGGCGCCGGCCGAAGTGGCCGCGCGGTTCTGGCGCTGCAGTCTGGAACCGCGAGACCGCTACGGTCGCAGGTTCGAATCCTGCCTCGGGCATGGATGTGTGTGATGTCCTTAGATTAGTTAGGTTTAACTAGTTCTAAGTTCTAGGGGATTAATGACCTCAGCAGTTGAGTCCCATAGTGCTCAGAGCCATTTGAACCATTTTTTGAACCGCACATGGGCGGCAACTTTTGCGACGGTGGAAAAAGCGTAGAGACTGAATCAATGAGGAGTTGGGTCGAGTGCTCTTCTCGGCTGACATCAGATTATGTCTGAGTAGTATTCTGGATGTATCCTGATACGGCGAAAGAAACACATACATGGCTAGGAACGTTGTCGAACATGATCGTTTCAGTGGCCCAGGTATTATGGTGTGGGGAGGTTAGTCTTGTATGAGCATACTGACCTCCAAATCTTTGAAAACGGTAAACTCACCGTCAGTAGGGGACGAGGTACTGGCAGAAGTGAAGCTGTGAGGACGGGGCGTGAGTCGTGCTTGGGTAGCTCAGATGATAGAGCACTTCCCCGCGAAAGGCAAAGGTCCCGAGTTCGAGTCTCGCTCCTTCACACCGTTTTAATCTTCCAGGAAGTTTCTTATAGACATTTTTACTTCAGTGAACCAGTTCTCACAAAGGTATCACTTCAGATTTTAAGGTGCTGCGTGATACTGGCATTTTGTAGATGTAGTTTGATTATTGCAATACATTTCAACTTACTGACGAGGCAGAAAATTGTTTTTCTAGTGTAAATAATACATTTAATTTTCAATCAAAATATTTGGTACTTTATCAAGAAAAACAGTTTTAGTTTTGTCAGCACGAGTTTTTGTTAGATTTATTGTACCAATAGTTGTTACATTAGCTGCAATCATTCTATCAAAAATATTAATTAATGATCAAGAAAGAAAGACCACAATTTGAGTGTGGATTTGACTCAAAAAGTTAAGGCTGAATATCATTCTCCCTTCGTTTCCTCTCAACTGCTGTTATTTGCCTTGTTTTTGATCTAGAAACTGCATTAATTCTGACAAATGTAAATACTTTAAAACTTCTAGCATCAAAAATATATTTAATTTTAGTTTCTGGCGATTGTATCATGACAGAAATCAGGAACCGTTTCAAAGGGTAGAATACAGAGTTTAGTTAATTACAAAGTTTTGGTTGTATTTAAAAAGTTATAATAATAATTAATCAGCCTTATACTGAATAAGAAGCGAACCACTGCTGTCAGTTTCAATCTGTAAGTTTTGGTACAGATAGCTTTATTCTTCGAGGGCTGTTCGAAAAATAAGGAACGATCCGTCGCTAGATGGAAACCACAGCGAAAATTAAAACTGTTTTATTTGCCACACTTAGCTACAACTTCCAGCTACTTCTCTACGTACAGTAGTCTCCTCTAAACATCCATCGTAGCGTTGTACCAACCTCCCAATACCCTCATCATAGAAGACAGTCCCCTGTGTTTTCCGACAAGTTTCTACCCTGGACTGCAGTCGTAGTCTGTGCCCAAATGATGTCTTCATAGCCAGCAATGGATTTCAGAGATACCAAAGTTAGAGGGAGCCGAGTGTGGGTTGTATGGTAGTTGATCAAACACTTACCATCTAAAACATTGCAGAACTGTCCTCATTGTCTCTGCAGTATGCGGATGATAAGTGTCATGAATAAGCAAACGAATGACAGTTACATTGAAACGTCCCCTTTGAACAATTTTTACAAGACTGTGCTTAAACTGACACACAATATTTTGTTAGCGCAACGCAATCTGACTTTCAAAATTCCCTACAAAAGAATGGCCCTGACTAACATTAAACTATATCTTCCAGAAATCACTTACCTCACAAAAACCTTCATTACTCGAACTACTGCAATACAGCGAGCGCCACTACTGCCAGCTAAGCTAAGGGTCGACATATGAAACGTCCCCTTTGAACAATTTTTACAAGACTGTGCTTAAACTGACACACAATATTTTGTTAGCGCAACGCAATCTGACTTCCAAAATTCCCTACAAAAGAATGGCCCTGACTAACATTAAACTATATCTTCCAGAAATCACTTACCTCACAAAAACCTTCATTACTCGAACTACTGCAGTACAGCGAGCGCCACTACTGCCAGCTAAATAAAAGATTCAAACTACTGAAGGCACTAACTACTGATAGGGATAGTTCGCAAATGAAAGATATTAATAGGGAACAAACAATGTATTTACCTTGATATCATCATATATAAATATAGCAGTTCATGACAAATTTCAAAACTCCGCCATCTCTCTCCCCACATCCACCACTGCTGGCGGCTCACCTCCAACTGCGCAACGCTACGCGCTGTTCACAGCCAGCTGTCTAACACTACAATGGCGAGTATTACAACAATGCAAAGCAGCCACAGACTGCACACAGCACAGCCAGTGATTTTCATATTGAGCGCTACGTAACGTTGCCAATAAGAAAACATTAACAGCATTACATAGAGAAAACATAAACAGCCTACTTACAACATTACCTGATGTTTCATGAAACCAAGCGAAATTTCTTAGCAGGCAGGAGACACTATTTTCTAAGCATCTTTACGCGCTCGTTGTGTGCTGAGAACTGTGAAGACGGACGTGATACAGGCATAATAGAGGCACTGCGCAGCACATATACACAGTGCTTCAACGGATTTTACTGTGGTTTCCAATTCGTAACCGATCATTCCTTATTTTCCGAAAAGCCCTCGTACTACCTGAAGTTAAAAAGAGCCACATTGGTGTTAACATTTTTCAATGTAGAAGTAATACATTCATATTTACAAATATAGCTAAAAATGAAAATATTTCCTTGAGATCTTCATTGTCACATTATAACTAGAAAATAAACACACAATAAATTTCCAAAAATTTGAAAGTTTAAAAAATATATAAAATTAAATAATATCATCTTTGAGTATATTTAATTATCGTTGTGGTGTTGAGTTTGAAGTTCTCTTGATGCCACTTTATCCTGTGCACCCTCTTCACCTCCGAGTAACTACCGCAACGTGCATTCTTCTGACTCTGCTTACTGTATCCATATCTTGATCTTTTTCTCAGACTTTTACCCCCACACATACTTCCAGTACAAAACTGGAAAACTGGTGAGCCGTTAATGTCTCAATCTATCCAATCTATCCCTTCTTTTAGCCAGGTTGTGCCACATATTTCTTTTCTTAGCATTTCAATAAGTCCTCATTATTTACGTTATCTACCCATCTAATCTTCAACATTATTCTGTAGCACCACATTTCAAATGCTTCTGTTCTCTTCTTGTCTAAACTGTTTATCCTCCATGTTTCACTTCCATATATGTCTACACTCCATACGTATAATTTCAGAAAAGATTTCCTGGGGCTTAAAACTATGTTCGATGTTAACAAATTTCTCTTTTCCAGAAACACTTTTCTTACCACTGGCAATCTATATTTTACATCCTATTTTGTTCAGCCACAATCAATTATTCTGCTGCCCATATAGCAAAAGTCATCTACTGTAATTTCCTCGGCGTCAACCGACTTAATACGTATGACTAGATCACATTATTATTGTTTTGCTTTTGTTGAGGTTCATCTACATCTACATCTACATGGATACTATGCAAATCACATTTAAGTGCCTGGCAGAGGGTTCATCGAACCATCTTCACAATTCTCTATTATTCCAATCTCGTACAGCACGCGGAAAGAATGAACACCTATATCTTTCCGTACGAGCTGTGATTTCCCTTATTTTGTAGTAGTGATAGTTCCTCCCTATGTAAGTCGCTGTCAACAAAATATTTTCGCATTCGGAGTAGAAAGTTGGTGATTGGAATTTCGTGACAAGATTCCGTTCCAACGGAAAACGCCTTTCTTTTAATGATGTCCATCCCAAATCCTGTATCACTTCTGTGACACTCTCTCACAAATTTCGCGATAATACAAAACATGCTGCCTTTCTTTGAACTTTTTCGATGTACTCCGTCAGTCCTATCTGGTAAGGATCCCATACCGCGCAGCAGTATTCTAAAAGAGGACGGACAAGCGTAGTGTAGGCAGTCTCCTTAGTAGATCTGTTACATTTTCTAAGTGTCCTGCCAATAAAATGCAGTCTTTGGTTAGCCTTCCCCACAACATTTTCTATGTGTTCCTTCCAATTTCAATTGTTCGTAACTGTAATACCTAGGTTCATCTTATATCGTCCTTGCAAGATACTGTCAATTCCAATCGATTTCTTCTCAAAGTCCTTTGCTGTTTCTGTCTGAATTACAATGGCATCGGAAAACCTCAAGGGTTTCATTTCTTCTCTCTGGACTTTAATTCCTACTCCAGATTTTTCTTTTGTTACTTTTGCTGCTTATACAGTGTATGGATCGAATATCATCGGGGATGGGCTACAAACTCTGCCTCTCTCGCTTCTCAACCACCGATTCCCTTTCATGCCGAGCGACTCCTTTAAGTGCCGCTTCGTTTATATACAAGCTGTAAATAGCCTTTCGCTCGCTGCCTTCAGAACTTCAAAGAGAGTACTCCAGTCAACATTATCAAAAACTTTCCTTAAGTCTACAAGTGCTATAAACGTAGATTTGCCTTTCCTTTACCTATCTTCTAAGAGAAATCGTAGGGTCAGTATTGTTTTCGTATTGCTACATACCTCTGGAGTCCAAACTGTTCTTCCCCGAGGACTGCTTCTACCCGTTTTTCCATTCTTCTGTAGAGAATCCGTGTTAGTATTTTACGTCCATGACTTCTTAAACTGATCGTTTGGTAAAATTCACACCTGTCAGCACCTGCTTTCTTTTGAAGTGGAATTACTATATTCTACTTGAAGTCTAAAGATATTTCAGTTGTCTCATACACCTTGCACACCAGATGAAAGAGTTTTGTCGTGGCTGACTCTCCCAAGGCTATCAGTAATTCTGTCGTACTGTCGTCTACTCCCAGGCCCTTGTTTCGACTTAGGTCTTTCAGCTCCTTGTCAAATTTTTATCGCAGTATCATATCTCCCATCTCATTTTCATCTACGTCCTCGTCTATTTCTATAATATTGCCCTCAAGTACATCTCCCTTTTACAGACAGTCTATATACTCCTTCCATCTTAGCTTAAACTTCTTTACTTAGGACTTGTTCTCTATTTGAGATCTTGATATTCTTCTTTTTTCTCAAAGGGCCTCTTAAATTTTCCTGTAGGCGGTGTCTATCTTTCCCGCAGTGATACGTACTTGCAAATCCTTACATTCGTCCTCTAGCCATTTCTGCTTAGCCATTTTGCACTTCCTCTCAATCTCATTTTTTAGACGTTTGTATTTATTTTCGACTGGTTCATTTGTCACATTTTTATATTTTTTCCTTTCACCAATTAAATTCAAGATCTCCTGTGTTATCCAAGAATTTCTCCTTGGTCCTGTCTTTTTACTAATTTGGTGTCAAAGCTACAAATTTTTCTTCTTCTGTAATTTTTTCCCCCGGTTCTTGTCAATCGTTGACTAAAGGTCCGTCTGATACTCACAACAACCACTGGTTCTTTCAACTTATTCTGGTCCCATCTTTTCAATTTACTACCTCTTTGTAGATTAATACTGAAATTTCCTCAGTTTTAATACAGCGTTTGTAACCAAGAAATTGTGGTCAGAGTTCACATCTGGCCCTGGAAATGTCTTGAAATTTAAAATCCGGTTCTGAAATCTCTGTCTTACCATTACATAATCAATCTGAAATCTTCCGGTCTCTCCAGGTCCCTTCCACGTATACAGCCTCCTTTTATGAATCATAAAGCAAACGCTAGCGATAATTAAATTATGCTCTGTGCAAATTTCTACCAGGCACCTTCCTCTTTCATTATTTACTGGAGTCCATATTCACCTGCTATCTTTCCTTCTCTTCCTTTTCCTAAAATCGATTTCCTGTCCTCCATTACTATTAAATTACCGTCTCCCTTAACTATCCGATGAATTTTTTTTATCTCTACAGACACTGTTTCACTATCTTTAGCTTATGCAATACTAGTTGGCAGATAAACGTGTGCTATATTGTTTGATGTTGACTTCGTGTCTACCTTGGCCACGATAAGGCGTTCCCTAAGCTGTTCGTAGTAGCTTACCCATATTCCTATTTTCTTATTCATTATTAAACCTACTCCTGCATTACCCTTCCTTAATTTTGTGTTTATAGCCCGGTATTCACCTGACCTGAAGTCCTGTTGTCACCGACGTTCACTACTTCCGACCGTATCTAACATTAACCTGTCCATTTCCCTTTTTTAAATTTTCTAACCTACCTGAGTAATTAAGGGATGTAACCTTCCACATTCCAATCCGTAGAAAGCTAGTTTCGTTTCTGCTGATTACGACATCCTCCTGAGTACCCCCAACAGAAATCCGAATGGGGCACTATTTCACCTCAGGAATATTTTAGCCAAGAGAACGTCATCATCATATAGTCGTTTAGTATAGCTGTATACCATTCGGAAATATTACGGCAGTAGTCTTCCCACGCTTTTCATTTAATTATATAAATAAATAAACTATGTAAGAACGTTTATGCTTTATGAACTAAATAAATGCTCACCTCTTAATAATTCACCCTCCACTATAATCAAAAACCTTTCATGAAACAAAGTAATAAAAATTAGGTGAAAGGAGAGGTATTAGTCATGTAGGAGATGAAAAGCAAACAAAAAATTAGAAAAGCTTGTAAGAAAAATTAAACTCAGAATCAAGGTTTCCTAAATAAGAACCAAAACCAACAACAGTAATTGTTAAAAGCTTTAAATGATAAGTCAGTGGAGTCATATGAGAAACAGGGAGGGTTAACAAACATAAAAGTCTACCTTTTGACACAGTAGGAAATAATAAACCAAATATATCAGAATAATTGTAGCAACCCTTATCATCTAAACAAAAATCAAGATGATATTTTTGCAGATACTGAATAACAAGTTAAATGAAAACAAGAAGAAACTGTTAAATTAATAGGAAAAAAATGATGAAATGACTACACAATTAATTCATCTTAAGCAAGTCATCTAAGGAATTAAATCCTTTGAATGAAATACAATGAAAAATGATATTCCACACAAAAACAACCTAGAAACATTAACGCAAACAGAGGCTGAGAGGGGAATTTGATGCACTGTTCAAAAAATAACAGCTGGCGTTAATAATAGAAGAGTGGGGCGACGATGCCGCGTGTATTCAAAACGTACATTTTGGGCATGCACTGAAGCATCCCTATAGTTCATTGGCTCCTCGCGGTCTCCTTGTGTGCCATTTTCCAACATTTTTTGTTACAGCTGTCGACGAATTCAGAAACTCATTTCAGAACTCTCATGCACTCCACCATTACACATTAGATTTAAAATTGTTAGCTGTGTTCAAAAATATAGACATCTGGCGTGGCATAAGGGTTACATGGAATAGGTTATGACATCCATAAAGACGAGATATTCCTCTAAAATCGAGACATCTGGCAAAACTGCTGATGACCCAAAAAGAAAGAAGAAGAGATAGATAGATAGATAGATAGAGCGAGAGAGCAGTGAAGATGGTATTATGACCGAAAGGGATGCGGAGGAAGTTTATTTTAAGGATTTCTGTATGGGCTCACGAACGATGGCGGTCGACGCAAATTATGCCTCTCCCTTGCTTATGTAGAATTTTTCGCTTATTGTCATCATCAGCGGCGGAAAGTCGCAACATATGGAATAAAACTTCACTAAATAAATCGCTAAGAGCAGGATTAAGGATCTGACTGGCTACGACGTTCACGAGAGAGCGATCAGAACACTACTGAATGGTAATTGTCTGTCAGAGAATGCTCGATGTCAGGTGCACAGAACGAGTTCAAAGTCGACGGCCGTCGTTCCGAGACTGCAAGTTTAGTGTGCTTGTGTCTGGAGTGGTCCCACGGTACTGTATTGACAGCCGAGTGTGGCAACACCTGTGTGGTTGCAGGCCTGGTGTGGGGCTTACCGCTGAGGTGCGCCATCTCCATGTCGGTGCCGTGCGGAGAGACGCCGAAGCCGAAGTTGGTCTCGCCCAGCGTGAAGGATCGGCGGACGCTGCTGGCGGAGGCGGCGCGGCGGCGGGGGGCCGAGCACAGCGGGATGCGTTCCCCCAGCGCCAGCGAGCGCCGCCTGCAGAGACAGACCAGCAGCAGGGGGTCACGCTGCTCCTGCACTTAGGTAATACTGCGAGGTTACAAAAGTCACGGCATGCAGATATGCATATACAGGGTGGTCCATTGATCGTGACCTGGCCAAATATCTCACGAAACAAGCGCCAAACGAAAAAACTACAAAGAACGAAACTCGCCAAGCTTGAAGGGGGAAACGATATGGCGCTATGGTTGACCCGCTAGATGGCGCTGCCATAGGTCAAACGAATATCAACTGCGTTTTTTTTAAATAGGAACCCCCATATATTCGTGTAGTACGTAAGGAAAATGGATGTTCTAGTTGGACCACTTTTTTCGCTTTGTGATAGATGGGGCTGTAATAGTCACAAACGTATAAGTACGTGTTATCACGTAACATTCCGCCAGTGCGGACGGTATTTGCTTCGTGATACATTACCCCTGTTAAAATGAACCGTTTACCAATTGCGGAAAAGGTCGATATCGTGTTGATATATGGCTATTGTCATCAAAATGCCCAACGGCCGTGTGCTATGTATACTGCTCTGTATCCTGGACGACATCATCCAAGCGTCCGAACCGTTGGCCGGATAGTTATGTTATTTAAGGAAACAGGAAGTGTTCAGCCACATGTGAAACGTCAACCACGACCTGCAACAAATGATGATGCCCAAGTAGGTGTTTTATCTGCTGTCGCGGCTAATCCGCACAACAGTAGCAGACAAATTGCGCGAGAATCGGGAATCTCAAAAATGTCGGTGTTGAGAATGCTACATCAACATAGATTGCACCCGTACCATATTTATATGCACCAGGAATTGCATGGCGACGACTTTGAACGTCGTTTACAGTTCTGCTACTGGGCACAAGAGAAATTACGAGACGATGACACTTTTCGCACGTGTTCTGTTTAGCGACGGAGCGTCATTCACCAACAGCGGTAAAGTAAACCGGCATAATATGCGCTATTGGGCAACGGAAAATCCACGATGGCTGCGACAAGTGGAACATCAGCGACCTTGGCGGGTTAATGTATGGTGCGGTCTCATGGGAGGAAGGATAATTGGCCTCCATTTTATCGATGGCAATCTAAATGGTGTAATGTATGCTGATTTCCTACGTAACGTTCTATCGATGTTACTACAAGATGTTTCACTGCATGACAGAATGGCGATGTACTTCCAACATGATGGATATCCAGGACATAGTTCGCGTGCGGTTGAAGCGGTATTGAATAGTATAAATCATGACAGGTGGATTGGTCTTCGAACAAAATACCTTGGCCCGCACGTTCACCGGATCAGACGTCCCCGGGTTTCTTTCTATGGGGACAGTTGAAGGATATTTGCTATCGTGATCCACCGACAACGCCTGACAACATGCGTCAGCGCATTGTCAATGCATATGCGAAGACTGCGGAAGGCGAACTACTCGCTGTTGAGAGGAATGTCGTTACACGTATTGCCAAATGCATTGAGGTTGACGGACATCATTTTGAGCACTTATTTCATTAATGTGGTATTTACAGGTAATCGCTATGTAACAGCATGCATTATTGGAAATGATAAGTTCACAAAGGTACATGTACCACATTGGAACAACCGAAATATAATGTTCAAACGTACCTACGTTCTGTATTTTAATTTAAAAAACCTACCTGTTACCAACTGCTCGTCTAAATTGCGAGCCATATGTTTGTGACTATTACTGCGCCATCTGTCACAAAGCGAAAAAAGTGGTTCAACTAAAACATTCATATTTCCTTACGCACTACACGAATATGTAATAAAAATGGGGGTTCCTATTTAAAAGAACGCTGTTGATATCCGTTTGACCTATGGCAGCGCCATCTAGCGGGCCAACCATAGCGCCATCTGGTTTCCCCCTTCAAGCTAGACGAGTTTCGTTCTTTGTAGCGTTTTCGTTTGATGCTTATTTCGTGAGACATTTGGCCCGGTGACGATCAATGGACCACCCTGTATAGATGTCACTAGTATAGTGTACGCAACGTATAAAAGGGCGTTGCATTTGCAGAGCTTTCTTTTGTACTCAAGCGATTCATGTGAAAAAGTTTCGGACGTTATTGTGGCTGCACGACGGGAATTAACAGACGCTGGACGTGGAACGGTAGGTGAAGCTAAACGCATGGGACCTTTCATTTCGGAAATTCGCTCGAATTGTTTTCCGACATCCACAGTGAGAGTGTGACGACAATACCACTTTCCAGCCATTACCTCCCAAAAAGGACGACGCAGTGTCCAACGGCCTACGCTTAACGACCGATAACAGCAGCGTTTTCGTATAGTTGCCAGTGCTAACACTGCGCGATATACCCGCACAAATCAATACGGGACATATGACGAACGTAACCGTTTGGACAGTGCGCCGAAATTTAGCGTTTATGAGCTGTGGCAGCAGATGACAACGCGAGTGCCTTTGCTAACAGCACGACAGCGCCAGGAGGGCCTCTTCTGGGCTCGTAACCATATCGACTGTAAAACACTGGTCGGATGAGTCCCAATTTCAGTTGGTAAGAGCTGATGGTAGGGAGCGAGTGTGGTGCAGACCCATGAAGCCACGGACCCAATCTATCGACAAGGCACTGTGCAAGCTGGTGGTGGCTTCATAATGTCGTGGGCTGTGTTTACATGGAACTGACTGGGTCTTCTGATTACTTTCGGCTACTTGGTGACAGTACGCAGCCATTCATTGAGTTTATGTTCCCAAACAACGACGGAATTTCTATAGGTGACAATGCACCATGTCACCGTGCCACAATTGTTCGTTATTGATTTGAAGAACATGCGAACAATTCAAGCGAATGATTTGGCCATCTATGTTGTCGGACATGGATTGCAGCGAACATTTATTGGACATAGTCTAGAGGATTTGTGCTCGAACGCCTGCACCAGCAACGCTTTCGCAATAATGGACGGCTGTAGAGGCAACATGGTTCAATATTTCTGCAGGGCACTTCCACCGACTTGTTGAGTCTACGTCGAGATGCTGCACTACGCTGGTCAGAAGGAGGTCCGAGACGATTTTAGGAGGAATCCCATGACTTTTGTCACCTCATTGAACGTAGCAAGTAGATAATAACGTTGCCACTTTACACAGTATGATGGATACGCTGCTGACCATTAAATGGTGTGCCACTACATTCATATCATGATCATCACTGTTTCGTGTAACCTGTAATTTGCTCAGCAGGCTTTACTTTTCTGATATTTTAAGGCTATAGCTGTGCCCTTTAATCTAGATCTTCGTAACAATATCTTTTAACAAAATAACGCAAGACAATGTATTGCCTGTGCTGTGCTGACCTACCTCGAGACAGAGGATGTTAGACTGTTTCCCTTGCCACCGTACGTACCACTGTAAACATCTGGTCATCAGTTGCTATGAGACTGGCATACCACCGCTCACCAACCACTACGATTAGTGAATCTGACAAAGATTTTAAGTAGCGTGCAACAATGTATACTTCACCCAAAGTGCGACTCGACGTGCAGCCGTTTTAGAGTCATTATTACTGCCAGACGTGGTTGATCTGTACATTAATATTCAAACTCATCCATTCATTCACTTATTCTCTCTACTATTCTGTTTACGCAGAACAAGTAAAATTTTGTTTCTTGCTATCCTCTTTGGTTTTGCAATGGTAAAGATCGACAGCTTATTTTGCGAGCAGTTAAGAGACGAACAATCTGTTTTAAGCTTCCTGTATAGAGTTCCGCAGCCCAGGATTCCACACAGTGGGAAGTGGTGGCTGTAAGGGGCGGAAGAGTGTCGAATATCGGAGAGAGCGGGGGGTATTATAAAAGTTTAAAGTTCCTACCAAGTCGTCAGTGCTCTCCAGCAGTGTGGGGGGCAGCAGGCGCACGTGCTCTGTCGCGAATCAAGGCAATTCCAGATCTAACATCGTCGTCTCTGACAGACACGTTTCTGTTTCGAAACTTGTTTGGCAGTACAACTGAAATATCTTTGTCTTCTTGACTCCTGGTTTTCTGTGGCCTTGTAAAATCATTAACACCTAATCTTTTTATGCCAAAAACCATATTTCTCCAGATTTTTCACGCATATTGGGTTTACTCGAACTTTTCCACCTTTGATAAATTTGAATAAGAGTGCTTTAAGGATCACACATCGACAAAATCAGTCCATACATCATAACCAGGCTCTATGCGAAAACAAAGTTCATCCCCCTCTGTCTGGTATGGGGAACAAAATACAAGTGCAGGCGCCGTAATTTGTGGCTGTCTTAACACTTTTCGTACTCATGCTCCACAGAGCATCCGATAGCTCTGTTTTATCGTAACAATTCGGTGAAATGTTACCTGGGAGAATTGTGCCGATTCATCATAGCAAGATGAGAAACTGCAGAGCTACGACTCTTCAGAACTTTCATTCAGACTCTCAACAAATTCTTGTGCCTAGTGTTAGCTTTTCCACTCCTAACCTTGCACTTTCGTAAGCCTCTCCGAAATGCACAGCAGTATTGTCTTTCGTTCCTTCATTCACTGCTGAAGTCTCCTGATTCTACAGAGAATATCAGTCGCAGTTTGAGCTAGGAAACTCCATCTTGAAACCTAATTCGCAATGTGACTATTTATATTTGTAGCTAGACTGACGGAAACGAAAAAGCTCACTCCGACATTTATCCAACTTAATGCTGTCGCTCATCGCACTTATTAATTGTTGAGACTTTCATTGTTTCCGGAACCGATTTCCATCATCAACGTCAGTTATGAGGTGTTACCCCGCAGGCACGAATATTCTCTTGTATTCATTGTAGCACGGAAGCTAACATCCTTTGAATGCCATCTTGAGGATGTCTGTGCCTGAAACACAAACTATATCAGTTTGTAAACATTACTAGGCGAACCTAGTACAAAAATATAAGCTTTAAAAAAATTTTCTTTTTAAAATTCAGACTCGATCGCACCATGTATGCTACAAGAACATAGGTGACCGGTTTCGGTCATATCACATGACCATCATCAGACCTGTAATTTAATTTAGAAAGTAATAGAAACTTTACTAGATTGACAATAAAATATGACAAAATACTTATAGGGATAAAATACAATCAGACTTGTTATACCCATGGCATCCTTCGAAGATGGTAGGTGGAGCACTCTTCTCAGCTGCTGTGATGTCAACTGGTGCCTGCAAGTGACGGGCATACGCTTAAATAAGAAGATGCTCTGCCTACTTCTTCTCCCTCTACCTCACGTCAACCAATCAGTGGTAGAGGGAGAAGAGGTAGGCAGAGCATCTTCTTATTTAAGCGCATGCCCGTCACTTGCAGGCACCAGTTGACATCACAGCAGCTGAGAAGAGTGCTCCACTTACCATCTTCGAAGGATGCCATGGGTATAACAAGTGCAAGACAGGAAAAAGTGGCGTGATTTGGTTCATGGAGTCAGGAAGAGTCGGAACCGACTAAACGAATAGAGAGAGAGAGAGAGAGAGAGAGATCTGAAGACTACATGTCGTACAATGGTATATTTGCGTAGGTAACTTCAGCGGCATATGTGGATAGTGTCTGCAAAATGTGTTGCTAATATAGCAGAAAATAAGTAACAAATTTAAACATCATGCACAAAGTAGCAGTTTTTTAAGCATCCATGTGTTTGTGATATCATACGTCCTGATCTATGTGTGGATATAATTCTGTAGATGCACGTACCTGCAGATTTCGATACTTTCTGCGAAATTCATTGCGAATAGAGTTAATAGAGAGGTAATAAATTTAAAGGTCAAACACGATGCCACTGTTTTCACGCATCATACCGTTTATGACATCATATCTCCTGAACTATGATAGGTATGTGGTTCTCCCCACGACAGCGATTGTTGCCAGACAGTAAGTGGTATGTGTAACAGGTCTAGTTCAAATCGCTCCAGTGACATAAGCGCGCGCGCGCCCACACACAAACACACACACATACACACACACACACGCACACCTATCTAATAGGCGGTATGTGCACCTTTGGCACGGATAACAGCGGCGACGCATAGTGACATGGAAACAGTGAGGCCCTGGTACGTTGCTGGAGCAAGTTGACCTAATTCCGGTAAATTCCAGGAATACGGGCGATGAGCTGTAACGCCACGTTCAGTCACGTCCGAAATGTGTTCGATCGGGTTCAGATCTGGGGAGTTGGGGGCCAGCACGTCAACTGGAACTCTAACACAAGATCTGGCGTGTTGGGGGCCAGCACATCAACTGGAACTCGTCTCTGTGTTCCTCGAACCACTCCATCACATTCCTGGCCTTGTGACATGGAGCATTATCTTGTTGAAAAATGCCACTGCGGTCATGAACCATGATTGTCATGAAATGTACGGTACTCCTTGGTCGTCATGGTGCCTTGCACGAGCTTAACTGGACTTACGGATGCCCACGCGAATATTACCCAGAGCATAATGGAGCCGCCACCAGTTTGTCTGCGTCCCACAGTACACGTGTCAAGGAGCTGTTCCTCTGAAACACGACGGATTCGCGTCCTCCCATCGGCATGTTGAAGAGGGTATCGGGACTCATCAGACAATGCAACGCTCGGCCACTGCGCCAACGTCCAGTGCCGATGGTTGTGGTTGTCGACGTCGTGGTGTTGACACTGATATATGCGTGGGTCGTCGGATGCGGAGTGTTCGGTGCGTGTGTTCAGACACACTTGTACTCTGCCCACAATTAAAGTCTGATGTTAGCTCTGCCACAGTTCGCCGCCTGTCCGGTCTTACCAGCTCCAGCCTCGGCCGTCCGACGTCTGTAATGAGGGGTGGCCGCCCAACCTCAAAAATATTCAAGTGTGTGTGAAATCTAATGGGAGTTAGCTGCTAAAGTCATCAGTCCCTAAGCTTACACACTACGTAAGCTAAATTAACCTAAGGACAAACTCACACACCCATGCCCGACGGAGGACTCGAACCTCCGCCGGGACCAGCCGCACAGCGCCCGAGACCGCTCTTGAAACCTTGGCTTCGCTACATGTTGAAGACACTTACCACAGTACTCCTCGAACAAACAACAAGTCGTCCAGTTTCCTTAATGCTCGTGCAGAACCCCCGTGTCATCACAACAATCTGCCCTCGGTCAAACTAACAAGGGGAGGCCACGACGTTTGGAACGCGGATTAACTACAAACTTCGTACAATCGTAGTACTCCATGAGAACAACAAAGTGTGTAAGCAGTAGCGCGTAATTTCGGTAGTCGAATGTATATATATATATATGTGTGTGTGTGTGTGTGTGTGTGTGCGTGTGTTGTGTGTGTGTGTGTGTGTGTGTGTGGCCATTTTAACCATGAAGCGGCTGCAGCCGACTGGTGCCGGCACGGTAGCTCACCGTGATCGGTCATAGCGTTGGTACCCTTCATAGTAAAAAAACTGAGCGAACGGATTATCGACAAACTGAATGGATGTCACTGGACGTCCGCCCTGAACAAATTCAATGAACAAAATGTTTTTTTTTTTTTTTTTTTAAGTGTTTGTCGTTCAAGCCGCTGTATCGCTGGATCGAGTTGCGTTCGTCAGTTTTTTTTTTTAATTTTCAACACAGTCATTTTCTTTATTATTTATATTACAACTGATATAATGGGGAAAGTACGTGTAATCGGATGAAATTTTATTAAATCTGCAATGTTATTTGGCAGTCTACTAATTTTTATTATCATAAATAATGTAATATTCATAACTATCGACTAGTAAACGACCAAATGCATAAAGTCATACTGAAAATGTATGCTTGTCCGTGATTTGAGAAATCCATTGTACCTGGAAGGAGCCCGAAACGACTTGTTACCTCCAAGTTTTGACTGGCACAGACGGCTTTCGAAAGATGTGCAATTAATCGTCGTTTCCGACATAACAAGTTGCAGGATGGTATTTTTCGTAAAAACACGGAAAACAAAGTTAAACGGCACTAGCTCCATTGAATAAATATGTTTCCGCCTACGCAAGGTCTTTTGACGTTTATTGTGGAAAAACAAACCTTGTTAATATTTTCAAAAACCTCTCTTTCAGACGATAGTTTGGAAGCAAACTATGCATAACGCAATATTTCCTTAAAAATCGGCGCTGATAATTGGTTATGCAGTATCGAGTGTATTTTAACAGCGCCTTAAAAAACATTTTGTTCTATATTATTCGGTGAATTTGTTCAGGGCGGATGTCCGATGACTCCCGTTCAGTTTGTTCGCTCAGTCCTTTTATTAGAAAGGGAAGCTAACGCTGTGAGCGAATATGCTGAGCTACCGTGCCGTCACCACGCGGCTGCAGTCGCTTCATGGTGAGAGGAACAGGATTTAAAGTCAAGGGAGTACGGATTGTAAATACAGTACGAAACAGTGGTCATGTAGGGGTATTTCTATTTAATGAACACAAAAATAAGAATGAGGGTAAGCTACTACGAGCAGCATAGGGAACACAAGCTCGTAGCCAGGATAGACACGAAGCCAGCAATGAACACAGCAGTAGACGTATATGCCAATTAGTATTGCAGATCCCTGAAGAGAGTGAACGAATATCTGAAGAGATAAAAGTAATTCTTCGGATAGTTAAGCGAGACGAAAATTTAATAGTGATGGGGGACTGGAAATCGATAATAGGAAAAGGTAGAGAAGGAAAGATAGTAGGTAAATTTGGTCAGGGGGAAAGGAACGAAGCCGCCTGGCAGAAGTTCGTACAGAGCATAATTCAATCATCACTAGCACTTGGTTTAAGATTCTTAAAAGAATGTTGTGCACGTGGAAGAGACGTGGAGACACCAGAAGTTTCCGACTGATTATGTAATGGTAAGACAGAGATTTAGAAACCAGATTTTAAATTGCAAGATATTTCTAGGGCCAGATGTGAACCCTGACCACAATTTATTGGTTATGAACTGTAGATTTTAAAAAAAATGAAGAAATTTCAAAGAACTAGGAAATTAAAGAGATGGGACCTGGATAAGTTGAAAGAACCAGAGGCTGTTTGTGAGTTTCAGAGGATGCATTAGTCAACGATTGACAAGAACGGGGGAAAGGAATAAAGAAGAAGAAAAATTTGTACCTTTGAGAATGCAGCAGGGGATCAAATACGTAAAAAGACAAGGTCAACGAGAAATACTTGGCTCGCATAGGAAATGCTGAACTTAATTCATGGAAGGAGAGAATATAAAAATGCAGTAAATGAAGCATGTGAAAGTGAATACAAACATGTAAACAATGAGACTCAGAGGAAGTGCAAAATGGCTAAGCTGAAATGGCTAGAGGACAAGTGTAAGGTTTTAGAAGCACATATCACTAGGGGAAATATACACTACTGGCCATTAAAATTGCTACACCGAGAAGAAATGCAGATGATAAACGGGTATTCATTGGACAAATATATTATACTAGAACTGACATGTGATTACATTTTCACGCAATTTGGCTGCATAGATCCTAAGAAATCAGTACCCAGAACAATCACCAAAAAAATGGTTCAAATGGCTATGAGCACTATGGGACTTAACAGCTGAGGTCATCAGTCCCATAGAACTTAGAACTACTTAAACCTAACTAACCTAAGGACATCACACACACTCATGCCCGAGGCAGGATTCGAACCTGCGACCGTAATGATAGCGCGGTTCCAGACTGAAGTGCCTAGAACCACTCGTCCACACCGGCCGGCCCTGTGGCTACATCTACGTCTACATACACACTCCGCAAGTCACCGAACGGTGAGTGGTGGAGGGTACCCTGGACCACTACTAGTCATTTTCTCTCCTGTTCCATTCGCAAATAGAGCGAGGTCAAAACGACTGTCCACAAGCCTCTCTAAGCACCCTAATTTTTCTTATCTTCGCGTTTCTTACACGACTGTATGTTGGCGACAGTAGAATCGTTGGGCAGTCAGCTTCAAACGACAGTTCTCTAAATTTTGTGAGTAGCGTTCCTCGAAAAGAACGTCGCCTTTCCTTCTGGAATTCCCATTTGAGTTCCCGAAGTAACTCCGAAATACTTACGAGTAGTTCGAAGCTACCGGTAACAAATTTAGAAGCCCGTCTCTGAATTGCTTCGATATCTTCCTTTAATCCGATTCGTGCACATCCCAAACACTCCAGCAGTAGTCAAGAATGGGTCGCTGTAATGTCCTACATGCTCCCTAGTGCACTATTACAGATAAACCATTCTTTCCTAAAATTCACCCGATAAACCCAATTCGACCATTCCCCTTCCCGCTTACAATCCTTACATGCTCGTTCCATTTCATATCGCTTCGCAACGTTATGCCTAGATATTTAAAAGACGCGACTGTATCAAACAGCATACTACTGACGCTGTGTCTGAACATTACTGGCTGGTTTTTTCTTAGTCATCAGTATTATCTTACATTTTTCTATGTTCAGAGATAGCGGCAATTCATCACACCAACTAGGAATTACGTGTAGGTCATTTGTACTATTTGGCCACGATAACTTCGCCAGTGTTCCCAGAAGCGGAGAAAATCGGCACTTTGTGAGAGATATTTATTTGTCTCCGAGCGCCGCAATGTTAAGCTGCCCATAGACGTAAAGTACTACTCTACGCATTGAAAGACTTGTGTCGACTAGTAAGTAACTTTTGAAAGCACATGCTAAGGTGTTTTCATTAGAACAAAAAGTTACCCAAGTTTCATTCTTCAAGAGTCTGGGGCAAGTTAACTTCAGGATCTTGCTGCAAGTACTTTTTGCAGAAGCGCAGTAATGCTTAAAAACCAAAACAGTCGCCTCTGTTGTTGCGTTATTGTTAATGAATAAAAATCGAAAAAAATAAATGAAGAGACAACGGAGACAATTTTTTGCAACTGACGAAACTAGCGGACGTCGACAGGTGTTTGGCGAGGGGGTGAGGGGGTGGGAGTGTTTTCACTTTAGAGAACTTGCAGAAGTAGCTGCAATAGTAGTATAGCATTGTTTACTGCTGTGTATTGCGTTGTTGTGTTCACGATTCATTACTGTGTAAAATGAGTCAAGAGATTTCTTTTGGTTCAGCCTCGATTTTTAAGAGGAAAAGAAAGATAGTAATTCGCAGCGTTAAACGAAAAACGATGGAGAGCATGTTAGAGTGCATAACACGTCAAAGTATAAGGAAGGACTTCTCCATCCACTAAAAAATATGTATATGTCGTGTGACTAGGGCCTCCCGTCGGATAGACCGTTCGCCGGGTGCAAGTCTTTCGATTTGACGCCATTTCGGGGGCTTGCGCGTCGATGGGGATGAAATGATGATGATTAGGACAACACAACACCCGGTCCCTGATCGGAGAAAATCTCCGACCCAGCCGGGAATCGAAGCCGGGCCCTTAGTATATTGACATTCTGTTGCGCTAACCACTCGGCTACCGGGGGCGGACTCCATCCACTTAAGCAGCGTCAGTATAGAGCTGCAAAAGACGCAGGAAAGGGCGTCTCCAGTTTTACAGGTCTGAGGAGGTTTTCTAAATCTCATCCAGGCCAATCAGCTATTTCTCATGGAAAAAAGGTAATTGTTCGTTATTATAATTTCAGATTTCCAACATTTTCCCACAATCGTCAGTTATTTGTAATTAGTGCTTGCGAAAGCTTCAATTTTTGCCAGTTTTGCTAGAGAAGGTTGGATTAAGATGGAGACGCGCTCCCTCGCAAAAGTATTGAAATCAGTTGGCTTTGTTTGGCGCAGAGCTCATAATAAATGAATTGTATTGATGGAGCATCCTGACATTGTCTCTTGGCGTTCCAGTTTCCTGGTACATATGAGAAACGTCAGGCAGGATGCCATTGTAGTGTTCTGCGTGAATGACTTTTGTACAGACAACAACATCACGATCTCTAAATGCTGGCAAACTGAAGGTGTCATAGGTGTTAATGCTTGGGTTAGCACTTTTTGATAATTGCTAGCGTAGTGTCCAATAACGGACTCGTCAATCAATCACATTTCCAATTCTAGGCGAAGTCAACAGTGGGTGATAATCACGGACAAATGAACTCCGATGATTTTGGAAAGTGGTTTGCAGATATGGTGGTTCCCAATATTCCACCCAAATCTGTAATTGTGATGGATAATGCGCCAAACCACAGCAGAGTTCGACAGAACATCTAATAAATGCGATCTCAGGATTACGATGTTTGGTTGCGAGGCAGAAAAATAAACTCCAACGATTCAATGAGAAAGGCTTAATTGTTACCTAACGAAGGGAAAACTAACCAACCGAGAAGGTGCAGTCGTGGGTAAGATCGCTGACAACAGATGCCACAAAGTAGTCCGTTTACTGCCATACAAACGCGACTAAATCCCATTGAAAGGGCAAGGGACAAAATAAAACGTAATTTCATGGAGAAAAACGTCACTGGTGACACGTCGAAGGAAACACAGCACAATCCTGTAAATACTGTTTTCCTTTCAGTTACCGCACAGGACTTGCAAGGTTACTGCAGGAAAGAGCAGCAGTTGGAGCAAGAATATTGGACCCAGGATGGAATAAAGGAAATGGCAATTGATGAAGTTGCCGTCAATACCACGCCCTCAAGCGATGATAAGGATGACGATGAAGATCTTGAATCAAGCGAAGATGACATGCCCTTTAGTGAACATAATTTTGACAATTCTTTCGGCATAGTTAATTATGCTTCGTAACCATTACTGCTGGAATGTGTTTAACATCGGTGTTGTGTGGTGTCCTTAGATTAGTTAGGTTTAAGTAGTTCTAAGTTCTAGGGGACTAATGACCATAGATGTTAAGTCCCATAGTGCTCAGAGCCATTTGAACCATTTGTGTTTAACAAACGCAGTGTGCAAAGAGATTTCTAAAATCAGTTTTTGACTGACGATTCGCAGTGTCGTAAGTTTTGCATTCATTTTCTGTCATTTTTCATTATGAGTGCTAGGGTCTGCCATCTTGTTATACTATGCTTCACACAGACCTCTTAGCCAGTACCCATGACCATTAACGTGCAATTGATGGTCAAGGGCACTGTTGACCATGGAGCACCACCGGAGGTAGGGCATCGTGGAGTCCTTTTGTTTGCACTTCGGTGTTATCTTTGATTTTCTTACAGCAATTATACTAATTTTTGAAGAAAAACACAGGAATTTTGAAGTATGAAATTATAAATTTATGGTACAATTTAAGAGGAGAATAAAAGAAGGCAGGAAGAGTGGATAAAGATATCCCTTCATCAACACCACCTGGGGAAGGGGACTTGGTAATGAACTTCAAGTACACCATCCACATGTGGTGCAACCCATTTTAGTGTAATCAACATGAACATCGCTCTTCGGGAAAGCTCGATTTTTTTCAATCTATGCGGATCTAATCTGTGTCGGTGTTGTTTTTAGAGTGCTGTGTGAGTTGATGTTTGTTAGTTTACGTAATTAGTAGGTTAGTTAGTAAAGCAATGTGCATGGCTTTGGAACAATATCCTGCCTCACTGTAATCAAATTAAGTTATATACTGTTCTTGCATAGCTGTATGAGAAATAACAACTTACCAGCAACCTATTATTAATCTTGTGAAAAAATTTTTGTAGAATGCAAGTAGACCTTTTGACACGGAGGCCCATTAAATTTGTATAATTGCGTAATATGCATAATCTGTTTCTGTTGTGTATTTACACTGTTTGATTTTGCTTGATTACTTTATATTAAATTTATATTACATTCATATTATCACATTTACAATGATGTGTTCATTTATTTAACTACTTAACAATGTTGGGTAGAAGTTGAAAGTGGATTCTAGCACAATATCTATCCACGGACTATTCTAAATTACTTCTACTTTTAATTAGATTCATTCATAATGATATATAAATTGCAATCTTTGATTGATGGCCACGTGAGTAGTTGCGAATATCCCACGTGTTTTACGTTACGTATGTTTTGTGTGTCTACGTTACGTCAACGTTGTCACTGTCACCCGTTTCATCGTTAGTACTAGAGCTACTCGAACTATCAATGTCAGCCTGCCTTCGTCTTCTGCGTCTTCTGTATTGATCAGTCTTTTTGTGTATGCCATAATATGCTTTTCAGATACTGTTGGCGATTGCTTTCAGCTGTGTCCATGTATCTCGGTTCATCAGTGCACCGTATAGTTTTTTTTCCGTTATGTGTTCTATGTTATTACGTTAGCGACTCTATCTAACGCATTTCAAAAGGAAATGTTCTGGGGAACCAACTTCCCCGCATGTGCAACGATTGCGTTCTGAAAGCGACATAGGCTGTATGTGCGTGGGATAAAGGCCATGTTCAGTCTCAAAATGAACCATGCCTCGTTCGGGATCGACATGCCGCAACCGTAGCCATTCTCTAATACTGGGGAAAAATGAATAGAGCCGACGGCCCTTTTCACTCTCGTCCCACTCTTTTTGCCAAGTGTACATACGCTAATTTTTTAGTTGATGCCTATCTTCTGTGTGCTGCCCAGTGATCTGCAGCACTCTCTCAGGTTTACCCATCTTCAGCCAGTATGTTACAACCCGGTTTCTGCTGGGTAAATGGATCGGGTATATTCCAAGCATCACATACAGCGAATCGACTGATGTGGTGCCGAACGCCCCAGATAGTCTAAATAGCATTCTCCTCTACCCCCGCCTAACAGTGGTCCTGTTCATGACGAGAGCGAATCTGTGTGCCTATGTACTAGCTGCAAAGCACAAAACCATCTAGAAAAGTGCACAATGGCACATTACTAAGTGCGTGAGTGGTAGTCTATATTGTGTCGAATTTAATGTCGCTCGTTAGTGAAGTATACTTTCGGCTTTGTTTGTGATTAGTCGTATGTTTGCGTTGAAGCTATTCGTTAACATGTACCTCAAAATATCTAGTTACTACTTCGCATTTTATGTTTGTATTGTTTAATTCCCCGGTGTATTTGTAGTGATCCTTTAAACATTATGGTCGCTGTTTTTTGTGCTGCTATGGATAATTTGTTTTGGTTGCACCATTGTTGTATTGCTGGCTTTGTTTTCGAATATCGCTCTCGTGTTGGCCAATATCACAACTAACATCTCGTCAGCATACGCAACGATCCCGTCTGAACGTTCATCTCCCTCCGTTAAATTCAAGAGAGGTTCAATTGTGATAACCCAGAAAGTGGGTCCGCAGATAGAGCCTTGTGGACAACCTTTGGTAATGCTTTTTACAACCTTGCGGTTGTTCTCTTGCCACTCAGCCACTGTGTTCCTACAATAGTGTCTAACATCTATAGTTCTAAAATCATACAAACATTGATGGCACCAGGTTACCGTGGCCAAACAGTATCCTCCCACAGTACTTTCCCGTACACTTCAATATCATCAGCAAACAGCCGCAGATTAAGAAAATAACAGTGGTCCTATCACACTTCTCTGGGCCACTCCTGACGATACCCTTGTCTCTGATGAGTACTCGGCGTCGAGGTTAACGTATTGAATTCTGTTACATAAGAAGTCTTCGAGACACTCACATATCAGGGAAACCTATTCGCTTTGTCGTACCTTCGTTAACAGTTTGCTGTGGAGAACCGTATCAAATGCTTTTCGGAAATGTAGGAATATGTTATCTGCTTGCTGCCTTCATCCGCGATTTGCAGGATATCATGCGAGAAAAGGACGAGCTGCGTTCCACGCGAGTAATACTTTCTAAAACCGTGCTCGGTCAGAAGTTTTAAAATTTGTTTTATTCGAACTGAGAGTGTGTTCAAGAATTCTGCAGCAAACCGTTGTTAAGGATATTGGTCTGTAGTTTTGGGGATCTTTTCTATTACGCTTATAATACTCAGGAGTCACCTGCGCTTGTTTCAGTTTCTTGGAATATTGCCGTGGGCGAGAGATTCGGTGCTGTCCGGATTTAAATAACTGACACCCATTAGTCAGAGACAGTCGAACAAGTCTAAGATCTTTTCGAGGCGTAGTCCTTCTGGAAGAATCCGTGCATATTTCTCTAATTCCAGCTCATAGCCATAGCACTGCAGCGAACTGTCTAGGCGATCTTTTGGCATGACACTCTCATGTTACTCATGCCAAAGATTTGATCGTTCTTAAAGTCCCTAAGAAGGCGATAAGGTGCAAGTGTACATACACGTCCTCTGCGGATGATACAGTCTATTTCGGAATAGTAAACTGATCCCTCCAACCATTAATCTGTTGTAGGCACTCGGAGCTTTGTTTTCTTTTACGATGCTACTTAATTTCATGAATATTAATTCATTTTATTGTTATGGATGAAAATGAGGTAGTTGCAAAACTGATAAGTAAACTAGTTCATAGCCCTCTAACATTCAACTATAAATTATATATGCTCGCCTTGAGGAAAAGCTAAGAAATGAGACCACCCAAATCGGTAAAAACCGGAAAACTTTCCAATACTTTCCAATAGCTTTCGCGGATTTTCTATTGCCAACGTTACTATTACGGCGTCGACCGTTACTCAATTGCCATCTTTGTCTATCCACAACTATTGCGATTACTGGAAGTTGAACTAAGCAACACGTCGTTTCGGACTCCAAGCTGTCACAAGAGGAAAACGTAAACACAATCTTCCTTCCCTTACATTGCACAGCCATTTAATGGCAACGGCTCTACGACATAAGTGGTCTGATTGGCAGGGCCATCCTCGCAGGTGGGGACTCGTTTCCTCATCAGTGTTGCCATTCTGGGTGTGGAGTTTTAGTTTCTTTACCATGGTGCTAAAACGCTATGAAAACTTCATGCTTCGTGTGGTCTCGAAGAGGCAGAATGCTCTATGGAAAGCTTTTTCAATATCCAGCCACTTCATGGTGCATTTTATTTCGCAAGCTTCGGCCGTCGATGTGGTGTCCCTACAGTCGTGCAGTGCTTGGTGGACGGTCGTGTCTGTTACCTGCGCAGCTCGGCGAGTAGGTCGGAGAACTCTGCGCAGAGCGACCGGACGCGCGGCGTCGGCTGCGGGGAGGCGTTCGAGGTGCACGAAGCTCGCGGCAGTAACAGCTGCTGTTGCTGGTGCTGTTGCTGCTGCTGCTGATGTTGCTGCAGGCGCTGCGTGCCGTCCGAGCAGCTCAGCCGTCGGATCTCCTCCTGCACACAGCTCAGTCGCAGGCGAAGCTGGAAGCAATGCACAAAGTCCCGTTCTTAGACAACTATCATCGCACACTCCCAGCATAAATCAATCACATAAAAATAGACGTTCCACATCTCCTCCTAAACTACCGGACCAATTTCAATCAAACTAAGTATACATATTGCATATTGTATCAAAGGAACCATGTACATATGGAAAAGGGAGGGGGGGGGGGGGAGAGGAGGATGAAAAAGCAGTTTAGCCCACGGTGCGTAAATACCCATAATTTGTTCATCGAATATTTGTGAAAGAGAGCACTTAGTGACTTGAAAAATACTTTACAAATGATCTGAAACGATTACCAAACTTTTTGTTGCTGACAACCCCCCAAAAAATGATGCAACCCAAAAAGTTTTGCTCTTGAAACTTCCTGGCAGATTAAAACTGTGTGCCGGACCGAGACTCGAACTCGCGACCTTTGCCTTTCGCGGGCAAGTACAGAGGTAAAGCTGTGGGGACGGGGCATGAGTCGTGCTTGGGTAGCTCAGATGGTCATCGGCCGGTTCGGTCAGAGAGCTAGTTGGCCTCTGTAATAAAAAAAACTGAGTAAAAGGATCAACAAAGAACTTGAACGGATGTCGTGTGACGTCCGCAACGACCAAACACAACGATCAACAACGAACAAAATGAAGAAAAAAAAGCGATGGTAGAGCACTTATCCGCGAAAGGCAAAGGTCCCGAGTTCGAGTCTCGGTCCGCCACACAGTTTTAATCTGCCAGGAAGTTTCATAGCAGCGCACACTCCGCTGCATAGTGAAAATCACGTTCTGGAAGTCTATCTCTTACTCTATTTTCGCTACTCACACAGTAAATCTGTCGCATGAAGTAAGACGTTTAAATTTATTCCTTCTTTGTTACTAATTTTATTCGCAACACATTTCGCCGGTAGTATCGACATATCCCGCTGAATGTACCTACAAAATTATATCATTGTACGATACATAGTTCAGGTGACAGGAAGTCAAAAACACTAAGATGTGTGAAAAATTGCCGCATCATGCTAGACCTTTAAATTTATTACTTCTTTCCTACACTTGTATACACAACACACTTCACAGACGGTAGCCACATATACTAAAGGATGTATGCGCGAAATTATATTATTGTATGATACATAGTTCATGAGATAAACATTGAACTGCGTGAAAATGAAAGTGGAGGACTAAATTCGCTAGAGATGAAGGTGAAATAATTGTACAAAAACGTGTGAAATATATTAAATATATGTTAAATTTATTTGAAATTTGCATACGCAGGCAAAGACATGGGTAAAAAGCTCATCCTAAACCCCTAGAACGATTTCAACCAAATATGGTACACATATTAGTTACGAACTGGACTGAGATACTGTTGGGGTAAGGACCATCAGCCTCCTATTAGGGTGGGGCTGATAACATGAAGAGAGAACGGGGGAGGAGGAGGACACAGATAGGAGGAAGGAAGAGATGCGCCGAGAGAAGGGGAGGGGGAAATCGTCAGAGGGAGGGGAGAGACGAGATGAGGAGCGAAATAAAAAACGAAAAGGTGGGCAGAGACAGGAGGCAGGAAAAGATGGGTAGGGAGAGGAGGAGGAGGAGGAGGACAGAAAAAGGAAAGAAGAAGAGGTGGACAGAAAGGGGAGGGAGAAGGGGGTGAAGAATGAGAGTGAGAGGAAGACATGGACAGACAGGGGGAGGAAGAGATGGACGAGGAGAGGAAGGAGGAAATGGAATTAGAGTGGGAGGAGGAGACGGATAGAAGGGGAAGGAGCAGATGTAAGAGGGGTGGAGAAGCAGATGGACAAGGGGGAGGAGCAGATGGACAGAGAGGGGAGCAAGAGGAGATGGACAGGGAGTGGGGGGTGGAGGAAGTGAAAACAGAGAGCGGGAACAGAAGATGGGCAGAGGAAGTGGGTGGGGGAAGGAGGAAGCCGACAGAAAGAGGGCCAAGATGGAAATGGACTAATAGAGGATTGGAATAAACACATCCGGGCAACACTGGCTATTTGTAGTACACAATAGAAGCCAAGAAACAAAATAAAACTGTCCTCTTAATGTGGTTAAAGGAGCACGCTAGTAATCGGCACAGTAAAGTAGCCAAGTGCTCTGCAAACGACAGCCTCCAAGAGGGGAACCCATTATCTACACATCTTCCATGTTCCGTCTTTTATCACGTTTCATTCGAGCAATGGATTCAGCAGTGAAAAAATCAATGCAGGCAGGAACAGGGTTTTCTTTCGCTTCCTTTCGTTTCAGCCCAGCGCATTGTTCCAACAAAACTGTGGTACAGCCAGAAGTTCTTCCGGGGAGACATATGACATTCGTTATTCTAATAAGATTGGGAATCTCATGTTTCCCTGCGCACCTTCGCAGGATCAGAGTGATGGAGTCTGTACGTAGCGAACACCCAGAAGACGACGGAAATCTTAACCACATAATCTTGGATTGTTCTAAATATGCTCCACCCGAAAATAAACTCGGGGAAAACCTCGCAGACGTGCGGCTTCCCTTGTCAACAAATAAGAAAACACTAATGAGGCGCAACCACCTCGTAAGTAACAGTTAAATAGCACGGTCCTGCAAGAGTCTGACATAAGTATCTGACATTTCAAATACTGACATTTGTAAATTCATGTATGTGTGAAACAGATGTATACTTCAAATTTAACTGACTTCATTAACCCTAATAAGAAATGGTGCCTGCTATTGTTTCCAGCAAAAATCCAATAAAATTAAGTTAAAAGTAGAACTTCCAACTTATTGCCTTTCATAAGGGCAGCAGTGCATCGTATATATTCATTACGAAATAAATAGCATTGTACGAGACTCGTTACTGTTCGTAATTTTTCTTTCCTCCCTTGTTTTCTTACCCGCATACATTTCCCTACCCTCAGTGGACTTGGAGTACCAGATACGTTTCGTTACTCATTCCCCTTCGTTCGTGCCACCTCACTAGTTTTCGTATTCCTCCAATTTCTTATTCTCGGCGCAGTACGTCGTTAATGACACGGACCATCGAATTCTGCATGTTTTCTTTCCCCCACCGCAGTTCGTGCACGATCCGGGAGCAGTCGTTATGTTCCGATTCCTTCGTTTCACACGCTACGGTTTCTGCCGTACACCAGATCGCCGGCTACATGGTAGCGATAACCGGAGGCTTTAACAGGACTACGGCAAGCGCCTGGGACACAGCTACGGTCGTAAAGAGAGTCTCCGTATCGGCCGCCGTACAGCACAGCTGCCTATAGTGGCCTAGGTGAGGCATTGTCGTGGCGATTGAAGCTGGATTTTGATATGACAGCCAAGGGTTGGTGCATAAGTTCATAGCGGTTTTATGTAACTGTAATATACATAACAGATACAACGGTTTACAAAACACGAGGTTTTTACGCGAACGACTAGTCGAGCCATGTTCGGACCGCATTTTCATCCGAAACGGAAGTTCCTTAAGGTTGTTCGACAGAGAGCGGAGAAGGTGAAAATCTGAGGGTGCAGCACAGCACTCCATCTTCAGACCACAATTGGCTCATCGGGACCATCCGACCGCCGTGTCATCCTCAGCTGAGGATGCAGATAGGAGGCGTGTGTTGTCAGCAAACCGCTTTCCTGGTCATCGTGATGGTTTTCTTTGACCGGAGCCGCTACTATTCGGTCGAGTAGATCCTCAATTGGCATCACGAGGCTTAGTGCACCCCGAAAAATAACAACAGCACATGGCGACCCGGATGGTCACCCGTTCAAGTGCCGGCCATGCCCAACAGAGCTTAACTTCGGTGATCGGACGGGAACCTGTGTATTCACCGCGGCAAGGCCGTTGCATGAGTGTGCAGGAAAGCTAAATAATACTCCTGTTTAGTCTTTTTTGTCACTCGAGCAGAATGCAGGTGAGATTTATGGTTTACGTCCGCAAGACGTCCCAGTTGTTACAGTAAATGTCACCAGTGATGGTTACACCTCTGGGAAGCAATTCGTACCACACCCTACCGTCGCTGTCCCACCAGATGATAGCGTCATCTTTTGTGGATGCAAGAAGGTGATTGTATGGGGAGTTGCTGCTTTGTTTCGAGTTCAATAATTCCTTCCTTTCCTTGTGTTAGCATAAAGACATTGCTTTTCTTCACCAGTAACGATGCAGGATATGAGTGGTCGGTGTTGTTCACCAGCCAACTGATGACGAGCAAGCAGAGATGCACATATGACAACCTGCTGATTTTTGCGATTTTGGCTTACAGCATGCGGTATCAATACACCCTATTTTTGAACCTTTTCCATTACATGAAAATTTCGTATTATGTTGGCAATGATCACAGTTCGTCACATTTGCCAGTTCTCGTGTACAGTAACGTGAATCATTGTGGATTAATGCGTTTATACGATCTTCACCAAGCTCCTATAGCATTTCTGAATGTGGGGAATCATTCATGTCAAAACGATCATCTTTGAAACGGGAATACCATTTTATTGGTGCTCTTTGCAATGGTATTATACACATACAAGGCGCAAATGCTTTTGTGTTCCTCTACTGCTGTCACCTCTCTATTGAATTCAAACAGAAGAATATGCTGGAAATGTTCCAGTTTCTCGACTTGGCACTCCATTTTCTAGCGTCTGCAGTTCTACTCACCATCTCCAAATGACAAAATAAAAATATGTAAACTCAAATAGTAACAGTGGACTATAAAGAAAACAAATGAAAATCGACAAACAAACCCATGGGAGCCAGAGTATCAACATGCAAAACAAAAAGGCTACGAGCTTATGAACCAAGCTAGCAGTTCAGTTCTTGCAACTTCAGCTGTTATCATGAATGCCAATATAATCGTGGTGACCGTTTCGCAGTATGTAAAACAGAAAAATCTGGTTAGGAAAGAGGACCCACACTGAAGTTGCATTCACGAGTATGGTTATACCCACAAGTTGCTTGAATAGCAAAGAAGTATTTATGTGCAATAACTCCAACACTAATGAAGTTCAGTAACGAAAGTAACGACAAATGGTTATATACCTCGGTAGTATGGCATACAAGATTTAATAGTTACTTTCAGAGACCTATTGCTGTGTGACTGCGTAGGCTTTATAGGCGTAATAATTTATAATCCGTATGTGTGCCTCGCAAACCGATCCTCAAATCAATCTACACTACTGGCCATTAAAACTGCTGCACCACAAAGATGACGTGCTACAGACGCGAAATTTAACCGACAGGAAGAAGATGCTGTGACATGCAAATGAGAAGCTTTTCAGAGCGTTCACACAAGGTTGGCACCGGTGGCGACACCTGCAACGAGCTGACATAAGGAAAGTTTCCAACCGATTTCTCATACACAAACAGCAGTTGACCAGCGTTGCCTGGTGAAACGTTGTTGTGATACCTCGTGTAAGGAGGAGAAATGCATACCATCACGTTTCCGACTTTGATAAAGGTCGGATTGTAGCCTATCCTGATTGCGGTTTATCGTATCGCGACATCGCTGCTCGCGTTGGTCGAGATCCAATGGCTGTTAGCAGAATATGGAATCGGTGGGTTTAGGATGGTAATACGGAACACCGTGCTGGATCCCAACGGCCACGTATCACTAGCAGTCGAGATGACAGGCATCTTATCCGCATAGCTGTAACGGATCGTGCAGCCACGTCTCGATCCCCGAGTCAACAGATGGGGACGTTTGCAAGACAACAACCATCTGCAGGAACAGTTCGACGACGTTTGCTGCAGCATGGACTATCAGCACGGAGACCATGGCTACGGTTACCCTTGACGCTGCATCACAGACAGGAGCGCCTGTGATGGTGTACTCAACGACGAACCTGGGTGCACGAATGGCAAAACGTCATTTTTTCGGATGAATCCAGGTTCTGTTTACAGCAACGTGATGGTCGCAACCGTGTTTGGCGACATCGCGGTGAACGCACATTGGAAGCGTGTATTCGTCATCGCCATACTGGCGTATCACCCGGCGTGATGGTATGGGGTGACATTTGTTACACGACTCAGTCACCTCTTGTTCGCATTGACGGCACTCTGAACAGTGGAAGTTACATTTCAGATGTGTTACGACCCGTGGCTCTACCTTTCATTCGATCGCTGCCAAGCCCTACATTTCAGCAGGATAATGCACGACCGCATGTTGCAGGTCCTGTACGGGCCTTACTGGATACAGAAAATGTTCGAGTGCTGCCCTGGCCAGCACATTCTCCAGATCTCTCAGCAATTGAAAACGTCTGGTCAACGGTGACCGAGCAACTGGCTCGTCACAATACGCCAGTCACTACTGTTGATGAACTGTGGTATCGTGTTAAAGCTTCATGGGCAGCTTTACCTGTACAAGCCATCCAAGCTCTGTTTGACTCAATGCCCAGGCGTACCAAGGCCGTTACTACAGCCAGAGGTGGTTGTTCTGGGTACTGATTTCTCAGGATCTATGCACCCAAACTGCGTGAAAATGTAATCGCATGTCAGCTCTAGTATAATATATTTTTCCAATGAATACCCGTTTATCATCTACATTTCTTCTTAGTGTAGCGATTGTAATGACCAGTAGTGTAATATAATATTTCGACGCTCCAACAGGCTACCATATGAGCTGCTGAGATGTTAAATCAAAGCCGCCGCTCTTATGAATGCCACAGAAAGCCCACGGATTATGTACGTTGGAGTGAGTGTTCAATGGTGATGCTCGCTCTGCGGATCCCCCCCCCCCCCTCCCTCAAAAAAAAAGTAAAATAAAATAAATTGAAGGAGAAAGAATTTGAAAGTGCTAAAAATACGTATATGAGTCGTGTTCGTGTCTGAATATTCTTGTGAAGTAATTTTGTGAAACATAAACGAGTAGATGACGGATTGAAACGTGTAGTGTAACCATTAATAACACATGGCAACTATATTTCTTGGCGACCCTTTATAAAAGTTGAGTGTCGGAAGAATTCATAAATTTCTGGTGAAAAAATAACATAATTGAAATATTAATACTGTGGAATAGTTGAAAGAATCAGACTTATGTAGCTAAGCGGGATGAGTGAAGTTGGATTGAGAGAGGCTGATAGGGACTGTAAGGTTGCTAGAAGTGAAAAAATAGTCTATGTTTTATCTGAGTGACTTGAATCGTTTCAATAAAATAAGTGCCCTATACATGCAGGATGCTCGGAAATTCCCATTACAAACTTTTACGACTTGTAGAGGGGACGGTTTCAATTCAGGTGTTTAACTAGTCCACTTCTGCTTCAGGAATTGAATTAAGCATGACGCAGTACAATTATTAGGTAACTATTCGAAAGGGAACATTACGAAATATCCATTTATCACTTAAGCACATTAGTTTGTGTTAATACTTAAACATTACGTTCTGTACATACAGTATGCTACTACAAACAAATGCGCTGAAGTGATAAATGGACGTTTCATTATGTTTCCTTTCCAACTGTTAACTAATAGTTGTACTGCGTCACGCTTAATTCAATTCATCAGCCAGAAGTGGAGGATTTAAACATCTGAATTGAAACCGTCGTAAAACGGGAACGGTACGTTTCCAGGCATGGGTTCCTGTTCAAAATATTATGTTCCCACTCCCCTACACAAGTCCTAGAAGTTTGTAACGGGAATTTAGGAACACTCTGTAAAAGAACCAAAGCTCAACTTGGTTTAGGCACCTGGTTCAGTCTGGAAACTATCTGTGCGTTTGATGTATCGGACCCCTTTCAGTCGCCCGATATTTATGAACTTGGGTAAAACTTTCGTTATTCAAAGTAGAAGTGGATCAATAACAAACTTAACCAGTTATACTGTATTGCCACGGGGCCCAGTGGACGCAGATCAGATACAAGGATGAAGATCTGAAGAAAACAATCTGATCCAAATCAACGCGAACCTCACATGACTGAAGCGAAAAGTACCTTGTTTAGGATCGTGTAATTTTGATGTTAAGGGTTGCGTCAGAGTCTGAGGTCCAGTCAGAAAGTAATGCTTCCTATTTTTTAATTTGTTTTCTACAAGGGAAGTATGCCACAAGCACAGGACAAAAGCTACAACTTTCAAGATAAATTTGTCTCTTTTCAGTATAATCACCGTCTTTGTCAACACTTCCTTTACATCCTGAATCAAGAGAATGTATACCTGAGCAGTAAGAATTGTGGGTCCGCTTCCTCAACCACTGGCACAGAGAATTTTCCAAGATATCTGCATCCTAAGAAATTCTGGTCCTACGTCAAAGCGGTAGGTGGATCAAAACTAAATGTCTAGACACTCTGTGACCGAAATGGTACTGAAATAGAGGACGTCAGACTAAATGCCGAAATACTAAATGCCGGACGGAGTGGCTGAGCGGTTCTAGGCGCTATAGTCTGGACCCGCGAGACCGCTACGGTCACAGGTTCGAATCCTGCCTCGGGCATGGATGTGTGTGATGTCCTTAGATTAGTTAGGTCTAAATAGTTTTAAGTTATAGGGGACTGATGACCTCAGAAGTTAAGTCTCATAGTGCTCAGAGCCATTTGAACCATTTAAAATACTAAATTTCCTTTTCCAAAGCTGTTTCACAGAGGAAGACTGCTCTGTAGTTCCTTCTCTAGATTGTCGCACAGATGACAAAATGGTAGATATCGAAATAGATGGCAGAGAGATAGAAAAACAATTAAAATCGCTCAAAAGAGGAAAGGCCGCTGGACCTAATAGGATACCAATTCGACTTTACACAGAGTACGCGAAGGAACTTGCCCCCCTTCTTGCAGCGGTGTACCGTAGGTCTCTAGAAGAGCGTAGCGTTCCAAAAGATTGGGAAAGGGCACATGCCATCTCCGTTTTCAAGAAGGGACTTCGAACAGATGTGCAGAACTATAGACTTATATCTCTGACTTCGATCAATTGTAGAATTTTGGAACACGTATTATGTTCGAGTATAATGACTTTTCTGGAGACTAGAAATCTACTCTGTAGGAATCAGCATGGGTTTCGAAAAAGACGATCGCGTGAAACCCAGCTCGCCTTATTCGTCCACGAGACTCAAAGGGCCATAGACACGGGTTCCCAGGTAGATGCCGTGTTTCTCGTCTTGCGCAAGGCGTTCGATACAGTTCCCCACAGTCGTTTAATGAACAAAGTAAGAGCATATGGACTATCAGGCCAATTGTGTGATTGGATTGAAGAGTTCCTAGATAACAGAACGCGGCATGTCATTCTCAATGGAGAGAAGTCTTCCGAAGTAAGAGTGATTTCAGGTGTGCCGCAGGGGAGTGTTGTAGGACCGTTGCTATTTACAATATACATAAATCACCTTGTGGATAACATCGAAAGTTCAATGAGGCTTACCGAGCGAGGTGGCGCAGTGGTTAGCACACTGGACTCGCATTCGGGAGGACGACGGTTCAATCCCGTCTCCGGCCATCCTGATTTAGGTTTTCCGTGATTTCCCTAAATCGCTTCAGGCAAATGCCGGGATGGTTCCTTTGAAAGGGCACGGCCGATTTCCTTCCCCATCCTTCCCTCACCCGAGCTTGCGCGCTCCGTCTCTAATGACCTCATTGTCGACGGGACGTTAAACACTAATCTCCTCCTCCTCCTCCTCACTGAGGCTTTTTGCGGATGATGCTGTGGTATATCGAGATGTTATAACAATGGAAAATTGTACTGAAATGCAGGAGGATCTGCAACCAATTGACGCATGGTGCAGGGAATGGCAGTTGAATCACAATGTAGACAAGTGTAATGTGCTGCGAATACATAGAAAGAAAAAGCCTTTATCATTTAGCTACAAGATGACAGGTCAGCAACTGCAAGCAGTTAATTCCATAAATTATGTGGGAGTAGGCATTAGGAGTGATTTAAAATGGAATGACCATATAAAATTAATCGTCGGTAAGGCAGAAGCTAGACTGAGATTCGTTGGAAAAATCCTAAGGAAATGCAGTCCGAAAACAAAGGAAATAGGTTACAGTACACTTGTTCGCCCACTACTTGAATAATGCTCGCCGGTATGGGATGCGTACCAGATAGGGTTGATAGAAGAGATAGAGAAGATCCAACGGAGAGCAGCGCGTTTTGTTACAGGAACATTTAGTATCCGCGAAGGCGTTACGGAGATGATAGATAAACTCCAGTGGAAGACTCTGCAAGAGAGACGCTCAGTAGCTCGGTACGGGCTTTTGTTGAAGTTACGAGAACATATCTTCACCGAGGACTCAAGCAGTATATTGCTCCCTCGCGGAGAGACCATAAGGATAAAATGAGAGAGATTTGAGCCCACACCGACGCATACCCACAATCTTTGTTTCCACGAACTATACGAGACTGGGATAGAAGGGAGAACACCGTTGGGTGGCTTGCAGAGTATGGATGTAGATGTAGATTTTAAAAGTGACGCCGCCAATAAGTTTCTTCGAGTGGTCCGAACAGATGGAAGTCTGCTAGTGCAACAGACTGGATGCAATTGATTTCCTTGCCTCTTTATTCTGGTCGGTCAACATTTTTGATACTCAGCATGTACAAATATTGGAGTTGGCCAGGTTTTCAATAACAGCCGTCACACTCCCTTTACTGATGCATAACTGACGACACAGTTCATCTGTTGCTACACTGCAGTCGTCACGGATTGTTTGGTCGACAAGCCGGAGGTTGTGTGACGTCACTGCAGTCGCTGGTCGGCTGCACCGCGTAGTGTCAGCCAGTTATCTGTTCTTCAGTGTCTCTACTGCGTCGAACAGATCGTCTAATGATGCTCTAGTCCACCAAAGCATCTCCTTACACCTTCTTCGGCCTTTCATGAACGACATTGACCGTTTCGCTTTCTGCAGTAAGTACACTACTGGCCATTAAAATTGCTACACCACGAAGATGACATGCTACAGAAGCGAAATTTAACCGATAGGAAGAAGATGCTCTGATATGCAAATGATTAGCTTTTCAGAGCATTCACACAAGGTTGGCGCCAGTGGCGACACCTACAACGTGCTGACATGAGGAAAGTTTCCAACCGATTTGTCATACACAAACAGGAGTTGACCGGCGTTGCCTGGTGATACGTTGTTGTGATACCTCGTGTAAGGAGGAGAAATGCGCACCATTACATTTCCGACTTCGATAAAGGTCGGATTGTAGCCTATCGCTATTGCGGTTTATCGTATCGCGACATTGCTGCTCGCTTTGGTCGAATACAATTACTGTTAGCAGAATAAGGAATCGGTGGGTTCAGGACGGTAATACGGAACGCCGTGCTGGATCCCAACGACATCGTATCACTAGCAGTAGAGATGACAGGCATCTTATCCGCATGGCTGTAACGGATCGTGAAGCCACGTCTCGATCCCTGAGTCAACAGATGGGGACGTTTGCAAGACAATAACCATCTGCAGGAACAGTTCGACGACGTTTGCAGCAGCATGGACTATCAGCACGGAGACCGTGGCTGCGGTTACCCTTGACGCTGCATCACAGACAGGAGCGCCTGTGATGGTGTACTCAACGACGATCCTTTGTGGACGAATGGCAAAACGTCATTTTTTCCGATGAATCCAGGTTCTGTTTACAGCATCACGATGGTCGCATCCATGTTTGGCGACATCGCGTGGAACGCAAATTGGAAGCGTGTATTCGTCATCGCTATACTGGCGTATTACCCGGCGTGATGGTATGGGGTGCTATCGGTTACACGTCTCGATCACCTTTTGTTCGCACTGACGGCACTTTGAACAGTGGACGTTACATTTCAGATGTGTTACGACCCGTGGCTCTACCCATCATTTGCCGGCCGGAGTGGCCGTGCGGTTCTGGGTGCTACAGTCTGGAGCCGAGCGACCGCTACGGTCCCAGATTCGAATCCTGCCTCGGGCATGGATGTGTGTGATGTCATTAGGTTAGTTAGGTTTAATTAGTTCTAAGTTCTAGGCGACTGATGACCTCAGAAGTTAAGTCGCATAGTGCTCAGAGCCATTTGAACCATTTTTCTACTCTTCATTCAATCCTTGCGAAACCCTGCTTTTCAGCAGGATAATGCACGACCGCATGTTGCAGGTCCTGTACGGGGCTCTCTGAATACAGAAAATGTTCGACTGCTGCCCTGGCCAGCACATTCTCCAGATCTCTCACCAATTGAAAACGTTTGGCTCGTCACAATACGCCAGTCACTATTCTTGACGAACTGTGGTATCGTGTTGAAGCTGCATGGGCAGCTGTACCTGTACAGACATCCAAGATCTGTTTGACTCAATGCCCAGGCGTATCAAGGCCGTTATTACGGCCAGAGGTGATTGTTCTGGGTACTGATTTCTCAGGACCTATGCACCCAAATTGCGTGAAAGTGTAATCACATGTCAGTTCTAGTGTAATATATTTGTCCAGTGAATACCCATTTATCATCTGCATTTCTTCTTGCTGTAGCAATTTGAATGGCCAGTAGTGTAAGTGAAGCACAGAACGCTGTCTTAAGCATACGTCAATGTCGGCCATTTTGAAAACTTATACAGTGTTGCCACTTGTTGATGTGGGACGCTGTTTTTTACTGAAGTGAGTTGCAGAGCGTTTACTGCAGTGTGCCAAATTTGTAACTGCAACATTACCAATCTAGTGGAGGAGGAAAAAAAAGAAGAATCGAGGCATTGCTTTCTGAGAGGCCCCTGTGGCGCCAGCCAGGCGGCAGCAGGCGAGCTTGGCTTACCTCGCGGACGGGCGAGCAGATGGTGAGCGGGCGCGCCTCGCCGGGCACCCGCCGCAGCAGCAGGTGGCGCCACGTCGTCTCGACCTGCGCGCGCAGCTGCGCCAGCAGCAGCGTCGCGGCTGGCGCCAGCGCCGTGTCCGCGGCCACGCACACCAGCACGCGGTCGCCGTACGTCAGCGCCGTCACCGCCAGCCCCAGAGGCGGCAGTGGCGCCAGCAGCGGGAACACCGCCTTGAGCGACCGCCCGCCCACCTGCCCCAACAACAGCGAACATCTCACTCACTGCGCGGCGTTAACAGCCCGGCACCGTTAAGGTACCTTCACGCTGGAAACCAACTCCAACAAACTCGGCTTTCAACTCGAAGTTTGAATTAGTTTTCAATTGTTGTCAACAGTTGTTTGAAGTCGCGAGCCTGAGCAACTAGTTGAGGGAAGTTTTGTGTCGAGTTTATAGTTTACGGTCAGTGAGCAAAAACACGGAGGAGTTGTGTGACTTGCGCATGCGCATTTGCCGTGTCGTCTGCTGTGTTCCTTTCGACAATGACAACTCACGAATCGTCAACAGATCCAACAATTCAGTTTTTGTTAGAAATTGAAATGAGGAAACCTCTGTAGGATCCTTCTGATTCTGCATATAAAGACAGATATAAAAGGAAACATTTGTTGAAAGAAATTTCGGATAAAACTGGTGTACTGCTTGTGGAGTGTGAAAGGAAATGGACAAATATGAAAACACAGTTCAATCGTGAGCATTGTAAAATGGTCAAAACTAAAAGTGGATCTAGGACAACTGAGATATCCTTAAAATAACAACTGAGATATTCTTAAAATTAGATGCAAAGCTTAGTGGATTATTAATTGAATAATTTACGTCAATTTCGTTACACTACCTAGTAAGGTGTGAATTTTGAATGTCGCTTGCGCTTGTTTCATTGTGACATCCTGAGGGTGTACTGCCCCAACCCTCAGAATTTCTTCAGACGGTTCACACTTTTCCTTCTAATACACGGGATATGGTCACTGCTTCCGACACACCCCACTGTCGTTGCCACGGGCAGCATGTGTAATAAACCAGGTAAAAGACGGATTTACACGCTGTCCATCTAGGCTGCATTCTACGGGCCCACGCCAAAAATTTTTAAAATTAAAAGATGTTATTTATTTGATATTGTGGTGCAGCTCCTCTTAAAGCAATAGAAATGCAATTTAATTATTTTGTATAGCATTCTTCGGTTGGATTTCTAAATAAAGGAAACTGTGGATAAATTAGGTAAAGAAATTAAAATCCAAGAAGAAATAAAAATTTTAAGTGTTATCGATGGCATTTTAGTTCTGCCATTGATGGCGAAGGACTTGAAACTCCTGTTACAGGAAAATATCAACAAAACCTTTCTCGAAATAGCAAAAAACTTATGTTAACCTTACTTATAAATTTAAGTGTTAGGGTCACATTTCTGCAGTTATTTGTTTGGAGTGTATTCTTACACAAAATTGAAACGAGGGCGATAAACAGTACAAACAAGAAGATTTTGAAATGTGGTGCTGCAAAGAATACTGAAATTAGAGGTGCACACCATCCAATTAATGAAGAGGTACTGAACGAAGTTGGGGGGGAGGGGGCGAGGGTAGGGCTTTGCGCAACAAATTGACTAAAAGAAGACAGACTTTAACAGGAGACATCTTGAGGCTTCAAGGAATAGTTAGTTTAGTGCGTGTGTGGCCGGGGAAGTGCGTGAGGGGGAGGGAGGGAGGGCAAAATTCGTCCTTGACTAGCAAATTCCCTTACAATACGAAGTCAGCCGCCTCTTACTCTTCTTCTTCTTCTTCTTTTTTCAACAGCCGCTTCAATTAACAGAAGTTCATCTGTTTCCCATGAGACGACAATTTACAGAAGTTGATTCTGGCGTTTCTAAACGTTAATTGTGAAGAGAATTGTCTACGAAGCACAAGTTACGTTCTATTAACTTATCATCATAAAATAAAGAACAACCGCCTTCAGTCACAAATCGTGATTTTATTTCAATGCACGATGCACAAGCTTTTCAGGTGCTTTGACAGTCTGCATCAAGTTTTTTCCAAATTAAGTTAGTTCTGGTCCTGGTAAGATAACGGTGGTATGTTACAAAATACCACACACTAAATATAAGTTTACAAAACAAAGACAAATCGAAAAATAACTTACTGTTTCTAGTAGGGGATACATGGTTTTGATGTGTAGTACGAGCAGAACATGTTTGTTTACATGTTTAGCCAAAACAAGATAAATAATTTCAGATGTGAAAATGATGCGTTTCTACAGATACACTGTTGTTGCCATTTCAAAGAAAATACGAAGCTGTTGAAATAGCAACACATGTGTGAATGTAGAAATGCTGTGTCTTTACATTTGAAAGTCTTTGACTTGTTTGGACTTGTGTTTACAAATGTGCTGTAGAATGGAGAACGTAAACACGTCTACTGGTACTGTACTTCCAAACCATGTATCCACTACAGGAAATAGTAAGTTATTTTTCGATTTGTCTTAGTTTTGTAAACTTACATCCACAATGTGCCGCTGTCTAATATACTAATTTCATGTTACCAGGACCAGAAGTAACCTAAATTTGGAAAAAAGTACACTGTCAAAGTACCTGAAGGTGAATCCACAGGGCTCGAAATGCATTGTGCATTGAAATAAAATCACAATTTGTGACTGAAGGCGGCTTTTCTTTATTTTACGAATGTAATACAGTCATGGAAGAAACACTGACAACAGTGGATAAAATTATGTCTACCATCGCTTGCGGCGTTCACATTGCATATACACCACTGGCCATTAAAACTGCATTACCATGAAGGCGTCCTGCAGCAAAGATAAAATGGATAGAAAAATTATTAACATTTGAGCGCAAACGCTCAATTTAGGTAGAGAATCATCTACATTCGGCATACAGAGAAAGACTGCGCAGCGGGTGTCTATTCAAATATCATATTTGAATGTTGGTTGTTTGCGAGAAGATTGTGTTACATCTCGTGCACGAAAGAAAAGCATGTGTAGTAGTTCGACAGCAGAAGCATCGCGCCTGTCGAGACGGTGCTTTAGCGTTTTTCATTGGTCAGGATCCCACAACTGTGATACGAATATGGAATCGACGTGCTCAGGAGGGCCATATACTAAGCAATGCACCATATCAAAGGCTCCAAGCAACTAAGCTCCGTCAGGACAGACATAAGCTATGATCAAAGGTATCCGGACGACCCTATAATGTGGAACTGATTGCTAGATGTCACGACAGGCGGACCAGCCAGTATCAAAGGAGGCAGGGAGTGTTGTCTTGTCAAGAGAGGCACTAACAGCAGAATGAGTCAGTCAGGAGAACACAGTAATTCCTCTTTCTTTCTCCTCTCCATCATAGGTTCGAATTTTACCATTCTATTTCTCTTCCTCTAACCTAGCTACCTCTTCTATATCTCCTAGCTACCTCTTCTATATCTCTTTCACCCCATTCTATCGTCTTATGTCTCTGCTCGATGTGAATAACTCACAAGCTGCAAGAACATAACGAGAAAATTCCTAACTAGCAATAGGACTGACATTCATAAAAGAAAAATATGTTTACTTTCACATACAAAGTCATTACTATTATTATTATTATTATTATTATTATTATTATTCGTGATTGTTATAATTATTTTTTTAGTGTTATAATTATCCTTGTACTACTGTTATAATCTCTATTTGTTTCTTTAACATTAATACTGTATAACACGTGGTATGTCCATGATTTTCTGTACGAACTGAAATTCGTTCAATCTGAGTATGCCTGATTAGGTGTAAGAGAGGGCCTGAAGGCCCTAATCTTTCCAGGTAAAATAAATGCATAAATACATAAATAAATAAATAATTTCGAACGTGGACTAGTCAATGGATGTCACCTGAGCAACAAATGCATCAGGGACGTTTCAACATTTCTGAAGCTCTTCAAGTCTGCTGTTAGTGATGTGACAATAATGTGGAAGCTCGAAGAGATAACAGCAAAACCGAGACAGGACAGACTTGATGTACTGGTTGATATGTGGTTGTAAAAAAAACGCGTGAGACCTGAGGAAGGAAAAACTCGTGAGTTCCGATGTGGTTCCAGCAGTCTATCTTGCACAATGAGTGTGTGTAGGGAGTTAAAAAGAACCAGGTTCAGTGGTTGAGCGGCTCCTTATAATGCCAGAAATTTCTGTAGTCAGTGCTAAGCGACACGTGAGGTGGTGTGAAGAGTGACGTCACTGGACCGTGAATGGGTGGAAACGACAGAAAGAAGTGACGAATCACGCTACATCGTGTTGAAATTCTATGGAAGGTTTTGGGTTTGGTAAATGTCTGTAAAATCATGTGTGGGGCCAAAAATGAAGTACAGAGCAGATGGAAATAGGATATGGGGGTGTTTTTCGTGGTTAGGGTAAATACTAAATATGGAGGGACGCGAACACATTTTACAGCAGCGTGTACTGAATACTGCAGAGGAACGGTTCAGAGACAGTGACTGTTTGATCAGCATGGCAATGCACCGTGCTATAAAGCCGCATCTTTGAGGCAATGGTTTGTGGACAATAGCACTGCCGAAGTGAGCTGGCCTGCCCCAAGTCCAGATGTCAACCCAGTGAAACATCTTTGGGATGAGCTAGAACTTCGCTTCAGCGCTCAACATCACTATCTTGCCTGGTTTCGGCTCTTCATGAAGAATGGGCTGCCATTCCTCCACAGACATTGAGACACCTCGCTGAAGGTCTCTCCAGCAGAGTTCAAGCCTTCGTAAAGGCGGAGAGTGGACACGTCCTATACTAATTTCCAATAACAGGTGTCCAGATACTTTTAATCACATAGTGTATTGTCTGCTTTAGCTCGTATGTGCATTTTCATACAACCGTGTCACGTTCCTTGAGTAAAGAAAGGAGAAACGAGTACCAACACGGACAGTGAGAAGACGTCTGGGGCAGCGCTGTCTGTCAGCTGTTGATACAGGTAGCCATTAAAGGCGTGGCTACGGTTAGTCCAATGACAACACTGGAGATTAGATTAGATTAGTACTTGTTCCATAGATCATGAATACGACTCTTCTTAATGATGTGGAACATGTCTGTAGCCCTGATCCCTATCAATACTGTTTCCCACTCCACCCACTATCATCACATGATCCTGCTTTGTGAAACCCTTGCACAAGGAACCTATATCCTCTACCACCTGACTAAGACTTGCACTTGGTTTGAAAAAGTTTGTGATCTGGTACCTGTCACCTAATTTTTCCTGCAAAATCTGGCCCACACCTCTTCCATGGCTGCTACCTAGCAACAGAACTTTCCTCTTACTTTCTACTGTTTTTGAAACAGTTGGTTTCCTAGTGAGATTCTGTTGCATCTAAACTACATCTACTTCTACTGGAGCCTCTTCCTTACTTAACTGTGGTAGTAAGGCAGATCTACTGGTTGTGCTAATTGGGAAACTGTCAGACACTGTCCTCTTTCTGTGGACCCTGTTCCCAGCTACCACTTCCCACCGCTGTTTACCCTCCTCCCCCCTTAACCTCTTCAGTTCCTCCCTCGCTCTGGACTCAGGAGTTGCACCACCTCGTCTACCCTGATATCCCGGTTCTGCGTATAACATTGCGTTGGATGTAACCATGTATAGAAGTTCCGAGGAGAAGAAACGTAGCTCCATTGAACTTCTTCGTCACATCGGCATGTGTGTACTGCCAGCCTGGCATAGGGTACCGATGAATGCACGCTGTCACCTACGATTCTTATGTCAGTAATTTCGATAGCTGAGGTTACATTTCTGACGTGTTGAAGCTATGTCCTATTTTCGAGGTCTTCATAACTTAATCTTTCAACAAGATAATAGGAGACCACTCGTTGTCCACGTTGTCCTGACCTACCTCAATACAGTGGTGTTCGACTATTGCCTCGGCCAGCACTTTTCTCATGTCTCTCACCCACTGAAAATCTCTATGGTGGCTGACTGAGTGTCATGCCGTCACTTACAAGCCACTACAACTGATAAACTCCGGCATAGAATCTATAAACAGTCGGTTAGAGCCAAAGTTGCTGCAAAAGCTCGCAATTGCGTGTACTAAAATTCGCGCCCTGCATACCCCACAGTCAGCTGTTCGCAGACAATAAGTAAACTTTCTTTTGTTGCTATACTTCCTGGCGTTGCGAAATTAATAGCCAGCAGTCTCAATGCATATATTTCGGAAATCATTACGTTGACAATCTAGGTATTTGTGGCAATAGGCTAATGCAATGACAGATGACTTATTTTTCTTTATTGTGATTTCATTCTCCTGCCCCATATGGGCAGGGGAGGGCTGTCAGCGGCATTATCTGCCGCCCTTCAGCCGAGTGACATGACAACTATTACAAGAATAAAATGTTACGTATAAGGCGATAAAAAAGGGGGACACAAAACAGAGTAAGAGGAAATAGTGGAGGTAAAAATACACTGACATGGAGACGTTCATGGGGGGACAATTAAAAAAGTCGACATAAAGTTAAAAAACACAGTTGGCGATTTGTAGAGCACAAAAAAAGACACTGAAGTCACACAAACAGTTTAAAAGTTAATCACAGTATTAAAAACACTCCAGAACAACACACTGTAAACCCACTTGGAGCACACACAATGAAGAATAGAATTGCCAGGTGGGACCTGCCAAGGGAGAGGCCTGAGAGGATGAGATAGGAGGGGAGAGCAAGGTGCAATAGGGGAGGGGGCGGTATGAAAAGAGTAGGGGCGTAAGCCGATGCACCAAGAGGCAGGAGACAGGTGGGGCAGGAGAGGAAGAGGGAAGACAAGGCAGGAAGGAGTGCAGAGACACTGAAGGGGAGCACAAGAGAGGGAGGGGGAGTAGGAGGGGATAGTCGCTCAGGAGAAGGGAGTGGGAGGAGAGGGAGCCCTGAGGAGGGGGCAGGAGGAAGATGGGGTTAGAGATGGTAGGAGGGGTAGATGTCAGGGCGAAGCTCATCATCCGGAAGGGGTAGATGGTGGAAGTTGCGTTGGGAAAGAAGGCAGAGGGTGTGGAGACGGAGAGAGGGTGGGACACAACGGTAAAGGCGCGGCAACGGGCTGGGGGTGGAGAGGAAGGGAGACACCAGGGAGTGAGGGGCATCAAGGCGGCGGACAATATATAGTGTGCGGATGTGTTCAAGGAAAAGAAGAAGTTGTGGGAAGGGAATGAGGTCGTAGAGGATACGCATGGGGGATGGAAGGTGAGGCGGAGTGCATGGCCTTCGAGGATTTGGAGGGATTTATAGAATATGGGAGGGGGGGGGGGGGGGGAATTCCAAGCAACGCTGGCATAACAGAGGGTGGGGCGGATCAAGGATTTGTAGGTGGACAGATGACTTGAGTGAACATAGTATTAGTGTAGAGTGGTATTACGTGTGTGTGTGTGTGTGTGTGTGTGTGTGTGCGTGTGTGTGTGTGTGTGTGTGTGTGTGAGAGAGAGAGAGAGAGAGAGAGAGAGAAAGAGAGAGAGAACGAAAGAGAGACAGAGGCAGAGATATAGGTACTGACCTGCAGTGGGACAGCGGGCCCGGACAGCGAGGCGAATTGCAGGGAGGACCTGCAGGCGAGCGCCCTCAGCAGGCGCGACAGCAGGTAGCCTCCGGGCGCGAGCGCCAGCAGCGCCGCGGTGGCCACCCGCAGAAGCAGCGCGCGCCGGTGCACTGAGCGCAGGGCGGCGCGCGTCGCCCACAGCCGCGGCACTGCGCCCTCCAGCCTGCCGGCACACAGGAGATCACTGTACCAACTGGACGTCAGACTCCAGTCTCCACAAACGTCGCTGGCGGTCGAGTTCCTCATTTACTTCCACTGGGATGCGAAGAGGGGGGGGGGGGGGGGGTTGAGGGAGAGAAGTGTGTGAGTTTGTGTGTGTGTGTGTGGGGGGGGGGGGGGGGGTAGGCGACAGTTGGTTGGTTTGTGGGGATTGAAGGGACCAGGGGACAGTTGAACCAACCGATATTCGATATTGAATTTCACGCGTGACACTGGCGTCTGGCGTCACACAGTACGTGCACCAACCATTATAGAACAAAACGCCGACAATTTTTACTTTTGTTATTTTATTGAACATCTTTCTGTGGACACAGGGCACCTGTTGGGGTGCATATAATCTGTCACTGCAACCTACATTTCAGAAATGTAATTAAAGAACCAAAATAAATATTGGGCGATCAAAAAGTCAGTATAAATTTGAAAACTGAATAAATCACGGAATACTGTAGATAGGGAGGTACAAATTGACACACATCCTTGGAATTACATGGGGTTTTATTAGAACCCAAAAAATACAAAAGTTAAAAAATGTCTGACAGATGGCGCTTCATCTGATCAGAACAGCAATAATTAGCATAACAAAGTAAGACAAAGCAATGATGATGTTCCTTACAGGAAGTGCTCGCTATGTCCACCATCATTCCTCAACAATAGCTGTAGTCGTGGAATAATATTGTGAACAGCACTGTAAACCATGTCCGGAGTTATGGTGAGGCATTGGCGGCGGATGTTGTCTTCCAGCGTCCCTAGAGATGTCGGTCGATCACGATACACTTGCAACTTCAGGTAACATCAAAGCCAATAATCGCACGGACTGAGGTCTGGGGACCTGGGAGGCCAAGCCTGACGAAAGTGGCGGCTGAGCACACAATCATCACCAAACGACGCGAGCAAGAGATCTTTCAAACGTCTAGCAATACTTTGTCTTTTTTTTTGTTCTAATAAAACCCCATGTCATTCCAAGCATGTGTGTCAATTTTTACCTCTCTATCTACATTACTCCGTGGTTTATTAAGTTTTCAAATTTGTACTGACTTTTTGATCACCCGGTATTTTTATTGACTCGAATCATCACTGTCACCCAAATTTCTCCACGACCAGTTTCGATCCTTTAGTCATTTTCAAATGTTAGCAACTGAACAGCTGGAGCCTTTCTTCAGTTGGAATCTAACAGAAATACCTGTGTCTCTGCTGAGAGCTTCAGACATGCCGGTGTGTCTGATGCACCCCAGTTTAATAGGGGTTCAAGGTGTCGAGTTGCGAATATTTGAAAATGGTCTGGCGATATAAACTGGCAGTGGAGAAATTTGGGTGCATCTGTTGGTGTGATTCAGAATATTGTAATATTTATTTTGCTTCTATAGCATCCTACTGGAACGCAGGCTATGGCAACTAACTGAAATAAAACCTAGCCCATTGTCTATCTTAGATTGAAAGGTAAAGTTTTCTTAGTGAGTTCACGAAGTTAGCGAATATAGTGTCATAACAATAATTCATGAAGCGTTTGTTAACTAATCTGTCACAGTTGCAGTACATATGTCTCGCCACTAGTTTCGAACCAACTGCTTCATTCCGAAGGCTGACATACCGAGATTGCACTGAAAGTGCCTGGTCTTAATACCAAACTTCAAAATTGTAATACTTGCTTTACAAAGTAGTCACAGATGACTGTCACAATCAACTTGTGCCTACTTAGCAAGTAGCAATTGACCGAGTGACTGGTTCTGACTTGCTAAGTAGGCACATATTGGTTCTGATAGTCGTCAGCGATTACTTTTTAAAGCATGTGTTGCCATTTTCATTTGGTTCGAAACTAGTCGCCAAACATACGTACTGCAACTGTGACAGATTTGTTACTAGACGCTTCATGAAAAATTAGGAAAGGTTGCTGGCTCTGCATCAACAGGATGTTGGAACTGAAAAAATTGTAACTCATTCTGTTGTACGTATATTACGCATTATGAATTTCGCTGAGTGATTCGCGTCCGCCAGATTGACGTCTTCTTAAATCAAGGCAGGTTGCCCGTATCAGTAGGATTAATATTTCTTGCAGAAGAGACTGATGGTGTATGGGTAGATCACGTAAATTTTATTGGTCGTGGTTAGCTCAGCAATACTTGGAACTTACAGACGCCTAAATTACAAACAAAGTGATATGCAGAGTGTTAGAAGCACTTACGGTCAAGGTTGTACAGATGATAGAGAATCCCACTCTTGAGTACTGTGGTCAGTTTATTGTCGACAATTGTCAGTGGATTAGCCCTTCGAGAAAATATATATATTGCTTTGAGAAGATCGTTATTTTTGAGGTAGATGGTTGAGACATGTCAAAGGAGAAGAAGTGAAGTCTCTGTTGGCTATAGGTGTACTTTCTATCTTTGCCCTCTGTTCCTTTCATTTCCCTCAAGTGGAAGATAGGGTGAGAGTGGCATCGGCGATATTACTGCTCTTCAGTGAAATTATTTTAGAATCAGACGTAATTTTTTTACACTTAAAATGATTAAAATAACTGGAGCAAAATGCGTTAAGATTGACTCGTTTTTGTGGTTTATTATAAGAAATCAGATGGCGATGGTGTTTCTGGTGCTAAGGTGTAGAAAGGTTTGCGGTTACTGTCAAGCACTTCGCAATTTACCCTCAGTAACTTGTGATGGTAGGAAAGGTGGGTGGAGGAGTGAGAGACGGTAAGAGACTACAGATAGGTGGATCGCTGTGTCTGGGAATGGGGGAAATATTCTGGGATGGCTACAAGCTAGACTTCCCACTAGCAATGGAGTTTGGTCGGGGCAACCTACACACAAGGTGGAGCGAGTCAGCCAGCATCGTGCAGACGTCACTAGCTAAGCAGCAACTATGTTTCACGTCAAGCATCGTGTGGAACAAATATTACTGAGCTTAGTATCACTGTACACAAGGACACAAGATGCACTTCATGGCTTAGCCGACAGAGTTCCAGCGAGTGCCAGTCGTAGTTCCAGTAACATTTTCGGTCACAGTCACCGTTACAGCTGCAGTTCAATTTCATAGCAGTTCACATGTCGAAAGATGGAAGAGCCATGCTCGTCACACGAGGCCAGAGTGGGACCTTTTGCTTTACTCATAATCAAAGCATGACACCGCTCAGGAGCAGGTTCCACCCCCAATGTGGACATAGTCCCTTTACGGCACCGGCATTGTCTAGGACTATTTTGTGTTACTGAATAAAAAGGTTTTTCGGAATGAGTTGGTAGTCACGTCTTTACCTGTGCTTTATTCGTGTGCATCCATCATATTATTGGTTGTTAGTGGAATCCCTGTTCATAGTGATATTTCAGCAGTACCTCGGGGTTTTGTTGTCCACATACAAGTAAAGCTACAACAGGAACTGAAATGGTTAATGGTAGCTGGAATAGAACGGAGCGAAGCTGCCGGCCGTTTTGGCCGAGCGGTTCTAGGCGCTTCAGTCCGGAACCGCGCTGCTGCTACGGTCGCAGGTTCGAATCCTGCCTCTGTCAGGGATGTGTGTGATGTCCTTAGGTTAGTTAGGTTTAAGTAATAATAAGTCTAGGGGACTAATGACCTCAGATGTTAAGACCCATAGTGCTTGGAGCCATCTGAATTTGGAGCGAAGCTGTGTTGGGGGAGAGGTTGAGATTGGTAGGTGGGGGAGTGGGGGTGGAAAGCGTGTAATCGCTAGCGCTATAGCTGGTAAGACGGGTAGGTGTCAGGACTGAATTCTGGGTTAGGGAGTGGGATCCTGGAGATATTTCCTTGAGGCAGCATATGGATACTGTGATATGTGGTATCTGGGAGAAAGCGGGATTTGATCTTCGAAGGCCCCATAGGATTTGCTAAGTTGTTTGCGGAGTTTGAGAAAGAAGAGAATTTTATAATCTGGTGGAGGATTCGTGTAAGAGAGCCAAGATGGACAGGAGCGGAGAGGTGGCACTCAGGAAGTTGTAAGCAGTGCTGAAATGTTGGAAGTTCGTATTTCTGAATAACCTTAAACACTGATTACTGCCACATCTTTGTATAAATTCACTGAGCAAAGGTCCATTACTTATTTTCAGGGTCTAACGGAGGGCGTAGTGAGACAGGACTCCGTCAGTGGTACACATACAGAGGGAGCGCAAAAACTGAACGAAGGAAAAAAGGAGAGAGAGAGAGAGAGAGAGAGAGAGAGAGAGAGAAAAGGAAAGGTAGAGGAATTACGAATTAATCGGGAGAGGGTGTGACTTCTCTCACCTTGCCTGCTCCTGTCTTCTGCCTGCGAAAGGTTTTTTCCTCGCCCCACAACTGTAAACGCACTCTGTTGCGACAGTGTTAGCTTGGTTCACATAGTTTCCACCTATTTACTTCGTTCTTATTCAACAATGAAGATCTTACTGTTAAATCCCTTTTGTATAGTAGGATCTTAAAGATCGGCGAGCTGCTAGTGCAGCAAATAAGCTATTTGACCGAACACTTCCGATTTTTGCCCATTTCTACTTACCAAGGACGTGACCGAGACTGTTTGAGCTAGAGTGCTTCAAGTTATTTTATAGAATAATAAGTGAACTACTGGTTGCGGCAGCGTTCATAGCGTAATTTGACTTGCGTAGTGCAATGACACACTGCAGGAATGCGCGAAAGCTCGTGCCGCATTTGTGTACTAATGAACTGCCATTTCGAGTGTGACCGTGACATGGAGCGGTGGAGTGCAAAGCATTGTGCCTTTGCTGTTGAAAATTATTTCAAGAATAACGACTCTGTTATTGCTACCCAGTGTCTTTTCGGCAACATTTCAATTTGGGAGATCATGGGAAGTTATAGATGGACGGACCATTGTGAGGTGGGTACGTGCATTTCGAACAACAGGTCCTGTTTGCAATGGCAAACCGGGAAGAAGTGAGAGAACTGTACGGACACCAGAAGCCCTGGAAAATATTCGTGCTGCACTGCTGCGTAGCCCAAAAAGATCTGCTCGTCGTCATGCGAAAACTGTGCATATGTCCGATCGCTCATTCAGGAGAATATTGCATGAAGATCTCCATTCTGACCCATATACGCTGCAGATTGTTCGGGAAATTGGGACTCGCGATTGGGTTTCACGCTAAACATTCTGCTTAACCATGCGTGATCTCCTTCGCCAAAATCCACAAGTGTTGCACACCATCCTGATGTCAGACGAAGCTCATTTCGAGTTATGTGGTTCAGTGAATAAACAGAATATGCGTTATTGGAGTGATGTAAACCCGCATGAACTGCACATCAAACCCTTGCACAGTTCTCGTGTCGCAGTGTGGTGTGGAGTTACTTCCTTTGGGGTTATTGGCCCTTACTTCTTTGAGGATGATAGCGGTGTGGCTGTAACTGTCACCAGTGAACGCTACCTAAAGATGCTGCAAGACTTCGTTCTTCCCCAATTAGGTACGGTCGATGTGGATATGGAACAATTATGGTTTCAACAAGACGGAGCGACCTCGCATACAGCCAGAATTTGCATGGATTTCTTGCGACAGACATTTCCCGGTAGAGTAATTTCCCGTTTTGGTGACATTTCCTGGCCGCCTCACTCACCTGACGTTTCATGTGCACACTTTTTCCATTGGGGCTACGTGAAGCAAGAAGTGTTCCGAGCACGTTGTGCCACCATTTCTGAATTGAAGGATCGCATCAGAACTGCCGTCGGCAATGTCCCAGGGAATATGTTACGCCGAGTTATGGAAAGTTTCCAACGCCACCTAGATGAATGTGTTGTGCAGAGGGGGCATCATTTGACAGAAACCATATTCAAAAAATAATCCACGCAATGGACGGTGACTTACACATTAGTAAATGGCACACCTTTAACTATTAATTGACATAAGAGGTAATAAATAAAATACAGTTACTGCCTGATGGTGTGTTTTTAATATCCTACCATGAACGCTGCTGCACCCAACACGTATCACATATACCAAACCATTTCATCTGACCATAATTACCTGCCATGAAACGCCTTAAATGAAAGCTCTGCCCGAAGTAATTATCGGAATGGGGTGTAATGCACAGGGCTTTCATAATTAAAGTTCCAGTTTCAGAACGCTGTAGAAAGGTCACCACTGCTGAGGATGATGTAAGATTTAAACAGCATATTATTGACGCAGGGGGAAACGTCGTAGAACAAAAAAGAAAAAATGTAACGAAAATTTGATCAAGATTCAGAATATGCACACCAACAGACGCTGTTCCACAGTTTCCGCTTGAGGCGCCCATCATGACTGTCTCCCTGAAGCATCGTGCACTACTGGTAAAGCTGTTTTACACAAACAGCAACTGTGCTTCCTGTAGCAGAGCAGAAGTTCCGGAGACTCAAAGATATGAAAAAAAAAGCATTGGTCCGATGTCTGCTAAGGGTCTGGAGAAAATGATTACGAAATTGGAAAAGGTAGGTGCTTTTGAAGTGCAGTGTGGCAGAGGGAGGAAAGCAGTTAACCCGACGTCTGTCACAGATGTGGCCCAGTATTGCAGAATGGGTCGAGCGATGGTGTGCAGATATGCCTGCGAGCAGGCTGCATAAAATTCTACGAAACATCCTGCATCGCTATCCATATAAAATCACCCGTGTTCAAGAGTTGTCTCCTACTGAACTGAAATTTTTTGCACGCATGGAGGCGGACAGTGAATGGTCGTGGAACATTCTATGGACAGACGAAGCCCATTTCCACAACTCCAAGGACATGTCAATACGCAGAATTTCAGAAAATGGGCAACGAAAAATCCACAAGCACATCAAACGCCACCACTTCATTCTGGAAAGGTGATCGTGTGGTGCGGATAGACGACAACGTTTATTGTAGGGCCGTTTTTTTTCGAGGAGGTGAGTACTGCGGGTCGTATTCCTTGTCTGGTGCACATTGCACAATCTGTGAAGCATCTGCTGCAGAAGCATTTCGGAAAGCTACAATTATCAGCCGTCAGTTCCATACAGCCTGGCCGTCCAGATCACCTGATCTTTATAATCGTGTGGGTTCTGGCTGAGGGGTTATCTAAAAGATGTTTCGGTGCTCTGATTGCCAACGTAACTGAACTGAAGGTACGCACTGCGCAAAGCATTCTGAATGTGCGGTCCGAGACAATCTGATCTGTAATGGAACATGCTGTTTATCGATTTCCAGTTGTCGCAGAAAACGGTGGGCACCGTATTGAACATGTCTTGCACCAGTCTCGCGGCAGTTAGAAACCGATGTCATTTTGCTTGTCTTGCGATTTAGTCCTCAAGACAATTAAAAACCGATTTCGCCATCCGATGTGGTACGACCCTGCCATGGTGGATGGGCTTACGTAACTAACCGTGTCATAGCTATTGACCGTCAAACTTGTGCACTCATGCACATTGAACAGTACGGACAGTATAATGCCAACTCAAACCATAGCCGTGATATTGCGCTTCAACTGTCAGTTATAGGTCACGGACCGCATTCACGTTAAGACGCTTACCGCGCCATTTATTGATAAAAATATATGTAATGTTTTTTGTTCGATGCCGTTCTCCCTTGCATCAATAATATACTGTTCACATTTGACGTCATTCTGAGCTGTGGTTCTCTTTCTACAGCGTTCTGAAATTGGAACTTTAGTTATGGACACGCTGTATCTTAATGTTCAATGTTTTAACATTTTAAATGTTTTGTGTTTAAACACGCCCTGGAACATTTACGTTCAAATCTGTTAATACTGTGTTCTACACTAAACTGACTGACATAAGTCTTCTCGTTACAAAATGGTGCATGTCATTTCCTTAATAAAGTGACAGCAGATAGTCGTAAAATCTGTGATTATGACATGTTAGAAGTGAAGAGAAATGTCAAGGTCTGATTGACTGAAACCCTCAAAAGGAATGCAAATGAGAGTGAGAAACATATACAAGAAAAAGCCTGAAACGTGTTATAATAGACGCGAAAAAAATCAGAAGGGTTCAAAAGGGACAGAGGGGTTCGACGTTGAGGTGTGACCTCACCAGTTCTTTTTGATATACTTATGGACGTCACAAGGACAGCTTACCAAGTGCCAAAAGCAGGTGATATGAAAATCACAGCATACGCAGATGATGTAACTACATATCTGGTAGAGAGTAACTGAAAAATCAAACATGGAAATAAGCTTAACAAAAGTTGAAGTAATGAAAATAAGTAGGAAAAATGAAAAAGGGAATTTGCAATGGGAGAAGTATTAAAAAATATAGATCTTTTCATGTATCTAGGAAGCAAATTAACCAAGAAAGGAAACCTCCAGGATGGACCTTTGGAGAGAATAGAAAACTGTTCAAAATGTTGTTATTGCGTATATGGCATAATTATAACTGGGAAATACCTGCAAAGCAAAGATCATTATGGAAAAGTCATATTATCATATGATGGACTCGGAAAAAGAAAGGTCTGTGCAGAATACAAACAAAAAGATGTGGTTTGTGTGAGGGATGCTCGGTAAGACGAGAAGGGACAGGATAAGGAATGAAACATTACGAAACACCCGGCACATTATGCACCTAACAGACACTATGGAGAGAAATTGGGGGAAATGCTTTGGCCGCATTAAAAGAATGGCACCAGGAGGACTTACGAGAAGAACCATACAATGGATAGAATGACCAATTGTAAGACCATGAACAAGACGGAAAACCGGGTAAAGGATGACGTGAGCCGGAGAGGACTGTGATGGGAGGAGATGCCAAATGATAGACTGTGGGCAGAAAGGGAAGCTTGGAAGACCTGAACTTAGCTTGCATTGATCGCGAATCTCTTGCCCAACGTAAAGTCCCGAGCGACTGGAAAAAAGCGCAGGTGACGCCTGTATATAAGAAGGGTAGAAGGACGGGTCCTCAAAATTACAGACCAATATCCTTAACATCGGTTTGTTGTAGGATTCTCGAACATATTCTCAGTTCGAATATAATGAATTTCCTTGAGGCAGAGAAGTTGCTGTCCATGCATCAGCACGGCTTTAGAAAGCATCGCTCCTGCGAAACGCAACTCGCCCTTTTTTCACATGATATCTTGCGAACCGTGGATGAAGGGTATCAGACGGATGCCATATTCCTTGACTTCCGGAAAGCGTTTGAATCGGTGCCCCACTGCAGACTCCTGACTAAGGTACGAGCATATGGGATTGGTTCCCAAATATGTGAGTGGCTCGAAGACTTCTTAAGTAATGGGACCCAGTACGTTATCCTCGATGGTGAGTGTTCATCGGAGGTGAGGGTATCATCTGGTGTGCCCCAGGGAAGTGTGGTAGGTCCGCTGTTGTTTTGTGTCTACATAAATGATCTTTTGGATAGGGTGGATAGCAATGTGTGGCTGTTTGCTGATGATGCTGTGTTGTACGGGAAGGTGTCGTCGTTGAGTGACTGTAGGAGGATACAAGATGACTTGGACAGGATTTGTGATTGGTGTAAATAATGGCAGCTAACTCTAAATATAGATAAATGTAAATTAATGCAGATGAATACGAAAAAGAATCCCGTAATGTTTGAATACTCCATTAGTAGTGTAGTGCTTGACACAGTCACGTCGATTAAATATTTGGGTGTAACATTGTAGAGCGATACGAAGTGGGACAAGTATGTAATGGCAGTTGTGGGGAAGGCGGATAGTCGTCTTCGGTTCATTGGTAGAATTTTGGGAAGATGTGGTTCATCTGTAAAGGAGACCGCTTATAAAACACTAATACGGCCCATTCTTGAGTACTGCTCGAGCGTTTGGGATCCCTATCAGGTCGGATTGAGGGAGGAGATAGAAGCAATTCAGAGGCGGGCTGCTAGATTTGTTACTGGTAGGTTTGATCATCACGCGAGTGTTGCGGAAATGCTTCAGGAACCCGGGTGGGAGTCTCTGGAGGAAAGGAGGATTTCTTTTCGTGAATCGCTACTGAGGAAATTTAGAGAACCAGCATTTGAGGCTGACTGCAGTACATTTTACTGCCGCTAACTTATATTTCGCGGAAAGACCACAAAGATAAGAGAGATTAGGGCTCGTACAGAGGCATACAGGCAGTCATTTTTCGCTAGTTCTTTTTGGGAGTGGAACAGGGAGGGAAGATGCTAGTTGTGGTACGAGGTACCCTCCTCCACGCACCGTATGGTGGACTGCGTAGTATGTATGTAGATGTAGATATAGAAGCAGAAACGTTTCAGGAAGAAGAAGATGTGTGTCCCATACTGCGATGTTACACAAGTTGACAACACAACGAGTCACGTCAGCGGTCGCCGACGCTACAACCTGAAGCACCCTTGGCCTACTCACCATGCAATGCGAATATGCTAGGACTTGGCTACTCGTCTTGTGCATGCGCGAAGAGCAAAGTTTCCAATTGCCGTTGCCCGCCGCCAGTCTGACGGTAGACTCGACGCCACGCGACCGTGCAGACAGGCAGGTAGTTAGGTATACTCACCCGGCGGGGAGCCGCAGAGGCACGGGCTGCGGCGGCGCCGGCGACCCCGCGCGGCACCCGGGCGCGGCGGCGGCGACGAGCGCGCTCAGGTCCGGCGGCTGGCGCACCCCCGCCGCCTGCAGCGCGCGCCGCAGCGCCCCCGCCACCGCCGCCAGCAGCACGCCGTTCACCGACGTCCGCGTCACCTGCCGGCAGCGCGGGGCAGAGATGGTACAGGGCGATTCGGAGGAACAAGAAATTTGGTGACCCTAGGCGATTAAACGCTGAGTAACGTACAGCAGCCCGTCCGGTTGGCCGTGCGGTCTAACGCACGGCTTTCCCGGCGGGAAGGAGCGCCTGGTCCCCGGCACGAATCCGCCCGGCGGATTTGTGTCGAGGTCCGGTGAACCGGCCAGTCTGTGGATTGTTTTTAGGCGGTTTTCCATCTGCCTCCGCGAATGCCGGTTGGTTCCCCTTATTCCGCCTCAGTTACACTATGTCGGCGACTGCTGCGCAAACAAGTTCTCCACGTACGCGTACACCACCATTACTCCACCAAGCAAATATAGGGGTTACACTCGTCTGCTGTGAGACGTTCCCTGGGGGGTCCACCGGGGGCCGAACCGCAGAGTAAACCTGGGTTCGGTGTGGGGCGGTGGAGGGGTGAAGTGGACTGCGGTAGTCATCGTGGGGTTGTGGACCACTACGGCTGCGACGGGGACGGAGCCTCTCTGTCGTTTCTAGGCCCCCTGGTTAACATACAATACAATTCAATACAACGTACAGCAACCACCTCATTCCATCTTCCCACTTAATAGATATACCTGGAGTAAAACATACTTCCCCAATCAACTTTAGCCATCATTTCAGGATTAGCCTCTTCAGCCTCGGTGATAAAATAAGTAAAGAAAAACGTTTTCATCCAGCATCTCATTTTTGTTTCACAAAGTCACATTCTAAACTACATCTATTCAAGTTTTATTTTCTATATTTTCTAAAATTTTAAGGTACACGTTCGTGTACTTTGTATCTTAACAAGAAGTAAAAATATGTTATAATGTCTAGTCGCATCAATGTGACCATCTGTCAAAAACTGAATAACGACATTTAGCAGCTTAGAATGTTGTGAAACATGCAGGAAGAGAGTCAGTAAGGTTTGCCTCAGCATGTGTTTTGTACAGCGTCATTTTGCTGTGCATACTATATTTTTACCACGACAGCACTTGAACAGTTTGCAAACTTAAGCATTTCGACAAAGTTCTACCCTTGGCCTGAAAGCGAATGGTCATGCCCTTTTATTCGTCAGATAAATCGCTTTATTTCCACATTACTGCATTCCCTCGACACGCTTTATTCACCCTCCATTGCTAGTGCTTCCACGTGGCTTCTGCATGTGGTTACTGCATGTTGACATCGAACATAGGTGATGGTCGCATTAACGTGATTGGACCATGTACACTTGTTGCAGCAGGTTCTGCACCCTTGATAGCGACATTTACAGATACTCTTCGCCACTGTGTATAGGCGAAGGTCATCAACCTGGTCATATCGACTCACGATCTTTGGTTGACAATATTTCTTCTGTCTGGTGTGCTGCCATTAGATCTACAGATATTTCTCTCGAGAACCTTGATGAACTTCTCACATGAGAACACTTCATCAGCTCATTAATTAAAAATTTATCCTAAAATTTTTTAAGAACAGTCTGTTACATTTTGATATTCCTTCCTTTGTACAAAATCCAACGATTAACAATAGCTTAATTAGTAAAATACTTAATTAGTCTAACTGGCCATTGTTTTGTTCTAGTATTTGACCTGTACTTCCTTTAAGAACAAATACCATATGCCTCACTTCCAACATTGAATGATAACAAAATAACAGATGATATGACTGTCCGGCAGCCTGCGATGTACTTCTTTATCATTAAGAACTGAAAATAGTAACACAAATTAATTGTTGATGTTATAACAATTTGTTTCCCAACTGTCGAGTTACATTCAGCCAAAGCTTTACATAATTGTGAGGTTTACCTCACACAAAATAAAAAGGTTACTGTTTCCTCTGTGTAGAAAATTCAGGAAAAGCTTTGAAGATGTAACCTGAAGTACAAGCAAATGCAGTTCGTCTACCATAGTCAACATAAGAAATAATTCTAGTAAAAACATGTATGCAATAAATAATGTCTCAGTTATAGAGTAATGTATTGTTTTGAAATACCTGCAAGTGCGCGCTATGGGCAGCCACTGAGCGGAATCGTATTTTCAAAATATCGTAAGTGGCACAGCAAGCGGACTGTGGTGCGATCTGGCAGCACAAATTGAAACTACATAACCTACACAAAGGCTTCATACAAATCCTAAGTTGGCAGAAACAGTTTAGTGATTTTACGAAGTGAAAACTCGAAGTACACATACGTGTAACCATGGACTGAAGACGTTAAGGCGCCACGATCATGGGACATCAGCACATGCAGTAAATGTATGTAAGCGAAATTTTGAGGAAACAGGTTCAGCAGGAAAAATAAACCTCCCAGTCATGAGCGGACCATTCATTCACGAGAAAATATCGAAGTTTTTCGAGTTGGTGTCATGAGCCTTTATCATTTAATCTGTCGTCAAGCACTGTCTTTACAATTGCATAGTTGAAATGTATGAACAATGTTGGTATGGGACTTACATTAACTACCATCCATACAAGTTGAAGATCGTCCAGGCACTGAAACTCAGTGATCACCTAATGCGGCGACGATTCTGTGAACGAGTACTTGACAAGATAAACAACGAGAATGGGCACGGCCGGTTCGAGACTTATGATTGGATGCCTCCCCCCGTTCTCCCTCCCCTTACAGCTTGGCACTCCAAGCAGCGGCTTGTGTCGCTTCTGCCTTAAACTGGACCAACTGAGTTTGTAAGTGATCTGTGAACGTCTGACAAAGCTCATTCTATGTTAATGGGCTTGTTAATAGACATAGTTACTGTTATTCGATACAAGAAAATCCTACTCAGCTACACCAACAACCACTGTACAGCAACAAAGTTACGTATGTTGTAATGACAATAGGCTTATTCTTTTGGCCCTGCGATTGCAGTCAGTTTCGATAACCAAAACCTTTGTTGCATAAAACCCACAGAATTTCCACTGATTATTGACAGCAAATGGTTTCAAAAACATGGATGAATGTCACACAAAGCATGAATATCGATGGCTGCTAACACCAATTGTTTGGCAGCCATATAATTTCTAGAAACTATGACACATTCCATGGCTGCTCAGAAACCCATTTACTTCAGTGTACTTCTTGTGGCGTTATCTTAAAAGCAAAGTGTATCGTAGTCATCCTGCTACAACAGAAGAATTGAAAGCTAAGATCCAGGAAGCAATTGCCGAAATTCCTGTTGAAATGGTACTTTGAACCATGCTCAATTCATCTAAGAGACTACATGAGCTTTTGCACAAAATCGGAGCTTACCTGCAATATTTCATCTTCTAGAAATAAGTGTCCTTACCCCATCTTTAAATTCCATGTTTTACTGTTAAATGACATAAATAAATTTATTTAAATTTTTACATAACAATATCACATTTTTCGATATCCTGCTTCTCTAAATCATCATGCACAAACATGAAAACTAAAACCTTTAAATATTACCCAGCAAAGTAAATTGGTAACCTGGCCATGGTACAGCACAATTGTGCTTTTGCTTAAGAAATAGGGAGGGGAGGAAGTAATGGCATACACTTCATTATTCTTAAGCCTGTTTTACACAAGCGACTTTCTTGTCCCAACTGACTACTTGCGACAAGTGAGAAATGAGTATACTGCAGTGCCTCTGGCGTTTTATTCCTACACTAAGACTTGCCTGTCACCAGTGATCGTTTTCGTTCACGCAACACCACTAAAATCGCATATGGTGTGAGCGCTGTCTGATGTGCACTTTGGATCATGAATGGTGCACATGACATTGTACGGAGCTATTCTTTTTACAAAAATATCTAAATATAGTACAAGAATGTAGGAAGGGCAATGATAAAAGAGTTTATTAGTGACCATCACATAATTCAAGGAGGGTTTCAATTGCAAGGTATAATATGTTCACTGAGGCTTATTTGCTAAGATCTAACACCACATTCAGAAGATTCTGTGCTCAAACAAACAGCCAAGTTGTAGGTATGGAGAACAGGTCACAATGAGAAGCTTACATGATAAAACAGTTTAAAATGATTATAAAGTAAACAAAACAAGATAAAGTAAACAAATCAGATTTTTTTACATGCCACTAACACACACACTGTGGTTATTTACATGTTTTGAGGAATAACGTGGGATATTAAGGAATGTGAATGAATGTTATATTGATGTTAAAACCGATTAACCATTTGGTCTTGTAGTATAGCCCACACCTTGGGCCAAACAATCATAAGTAAAAAGAGGAATTAAACAGTTGTTAGAGTGACAAATCATTAAAAATTCAAAAACTCCATATAGTAGTCCACTTTTAGTTGTATAAAAACCAGGAGGAGCAATTCGATTGGTGTTTGACACGATGGCCATTAATAAAGGTTTAGTGTCAGTAATGACATGTTCAGAAAATTTAGAGGAAGATTTATATAGATTTGACAGAGTGTAGTACTTCTCAAGTATATATTTAGTATTACCTTATTGGCAAATCACAGAAGTACATAGCATTCAGATTTGCTGGAAGAAGTTATCAATTTGATGTTCAACTGTAATGTTGGATGTATTCATTGCAACCTAGGATAAATTACTGAGACAACAATTTTTGAATTGAGTGCATATTTAGTCAATGATATGCTAATGTCAACTTGGCAAGAACAACTGGGACTGATAAAAACGTACTACAAGCATTTTGAAGAGCTGAAGTAACAACCATTCTTACAAACTCAAAATCTTGAAGCAAAGAGATTAAATTTCTTGGTCATATCATTTCATCATAGGAAATAATATCCAATAAAAGCATGATTACAAAAGTACAAAAAGTTTCTTCCACCAAATAAACAAAAAACAGTTAAAATCGGTCATGGGAATGTCCAGTTGTCACAGATGGTTTGTTGCAAAGTGTGTATTAAATAGTGAAGGTTTAAACCTACGGTTAAAGACACACAGAGTAAGCAAATGAACAGCAGAAAGCTAATCAGATTTTGAGGTAATTTAACAAGAGTGAGTCAAGATAGGATAGTATACCACCTAAATTTAAGCTCTGATTTTGGTCGAACAACCAATGCTACATATGTTGGACTAGGATCTCTTTTGTTTCACTCAAAATATGAATGGAAAACCGAATTTTTGCACCATAGGATTTGCAGTCAGATTGCTAACGTGCTGTGAGAACAGAATGAAATTTTCTGTCTGCAGCAGCGTGTGGACTAATGTCAAACTTCTTGGCATATTAAAATTAAGTACTGGCAGAAGTAAAGCTGTCAGTCATATTTGGATGGCTCAGTTGGCAGAGCACTTGCCCATGAAAGGCAAAGGTCCCAGGCTCTACACTTGGTCTGGTACAGTTTTAATCTGCCAGGATGTTTCAGATCGTGAGAAATCATATTCAACCACCGAACTTGTAGTTTTAGATATGGTATCAATTTCCTGTAGATTTCTAGGGTACTGAAACTCAGTTAATAACAGGACCGTTATGACATCATTTCGTAGTGTGTCTACCTGCCTGACTACTAAGAACCATTTTGCCCAGGGATGGATAGAGGTGTCAAATTAAAATTTGTGTTGACCCCTTGGCGATGAAAAACCTTTAAGCTACTTAGTCAGTGCAATCAAAAGATGTGGCAGAACATATCACAAATACTTTCTTGACATGTGTAAGAGACAATATGCATATCCTACCTGGTCGAAAGCAAAAGAAACTCTGAAAACTGACCAAACAAATGAGTTTACCCCTCACTGTCTCCTCGACTGTGACGTATTATTTTACATGGGGTGCTTTTGTTTCCATTCAAGGCTGAAAACAAATTTGTTTGGCAAACACTGGGGACACTTTGGTGTCTTACAATATGCTGATAATGTAAACGAGTGCTGTTAGTTCCCCGCCACGAGAAATAAAGCATAAAATGTTTTGAGATCTTGTTTACTATGTCAGAAAAACAAAGGAAAATAATTAATGCTGAAGAGGAGATTTACACCACATTATCCCCATTCAGATATCAAACTAGTTGCTGTGGATATTTCCGGTGCCTTGACAAAAGGATGAGGAGGAGCAAAATACGATGTGTTTATGATGTATTTGAAGCTGTATACGATAAGTAACAGAATTAGCACAATGATTAATAACAGAACTCGAGATCATAACTATGTGAAGATTGGAAAAACAGATGCAATATTATCAAACAGTGAAAGGCAGATTACTTGTGATCGATAAAGTAGTATCTAGCAGATTCAGAGATTAAGCAAATACTTATAGCAAAATTCCATCCAGAAGCCAACCAGCAGGACGATTGTTTCTTGAACTGAACCGATTTATAAGACTATACTGCTCAAAAAGACAAGGTAGAGGGTTTGACTGACTCCACGAGTTTCAGATGATCATCAACAATTTATCACGTTAATCTACAGATTTTACACTACATGAACTAAATTATATATATATATATATATATATATATATATATATATATATATATATATATATATATATATGTGTGTGTGTGTGTGTGTGTGTGTGTGTGAATGCACTAACATTTCACACAAGCATGTATCACACTATCAGGTCGCCCAAAAGAACAGATGAAGTATTCTGCGAGGGAAGCACCTCATAAAAAAGACTACAAAGTGGAGTTTTGTCCTTGTATAAAGTCATCCTAAGTTGTCACTGATATCTACACATACAGTAAAAAGCAATGGGAAATGTACGTTATGTGCTGGACCATACAGAACTGCTCACATACTTCATGCTGCAGAGTATTTGGTACATTAACGATCTTCAAGGTGCTGAAAAGTGTTATATGCTTACCTAAATTAAAAATATTTTTATTAATAGACAAAGAGGGAACGAAAGTGAATCAGTAAGCAGAAGAAATGATTTGATCTATACATATGTGAATTGTGAGTGTTTTTTCGTATTAGTTATTGGGCTATGTGTGTGAGTACGTTACGTTCATGTCCATACAATTAGAGGACATACTGAAATTTAAATGTTAGGTGATGCATTTATTTAAACCACGAATATGAATAAAAGAAACTGTTTGTTATGGTTATAATATGTGTTTGGGTAAAATGTTAAATGAACTTTTTCCTGTGGTTCCTGTTTACAAGGAATGTGTAATGATGTTAATGTTATGAGAGACTTAGTATCAGTGATTTGAAGTGTAGTAGTGTGTACATGAAAGTGTTAAACTGAGGGACAGTAGCTAATAACGTTAGCTTTCAAATATTACTTAGCTGGTAATATTAGTTAGGGTAGCGAATTTCAAATGCGTGAGAGGCAAAAGGACACGTTAATTGTGACACATATGTCTGCTAAGGATTTTGTAGCAACCAGTCTAGGTACAACTATTGAGCACTACAGAAAAGTGAATTAATATGAGTTTAAGATGACAGGGAAAAGAACAGTTGAAGTAAATTGGTTTATATAGTCATCAATGGCCGGAGACAAGAACGGTGGACACCAGTGTACTGAAGCATAATCCTGTGATCGACGAGGTGTCCCCTCATAAGAAATGGTAATATTATGTGCTGAATACACAACGAGTACAGCGATTAACAGTTACGAACCAAACAGTGAAACATCCCGGACTGCCTGTTGAGCGTGGATTATCAGCAGGAGTCGTCGTAGTGCATTCTACATGTCTTCTGCGTGAATTCAAGATTTTTCATTGTGTGGAATGGTTTACACCAGAGTTAAAGTGCCTGACGGAATTCGAATTGTTTGAGAAGCACAAATGCAGAATGGTTCACATGTTTTATGCCATGTGGTGTAGACTTCCGGTTGTGTTATGGAAGGGTGTTCACATAAACTGTCTGACGTAACATGCTGCGCTTCAGCGCGAAATTTAATGAGTGATTGATTCTCACAGAGGAACGATTAGTGTGGAACATTAGAGGTACAGTTTAAGTAAAATTTCTTGTAATAATAATGAACTGAAGCTAACAGAACATTTTCTCTGTCAGAATATTTCACAAGGGACTGGGTATGAGCTAAAATATGTATTAATGGCAGTTGCCACTTGCAGTAAGTAGATTAACTTCAATACGTGTTTTCAATTCTGATGCTGGGAGCCCAATTCGGAGTAACGGACTAGAACATGTCAACCGTAGCATCCTGCACCAATCTGACAAAAACATTATTGCACAATAGTTTTTATTTGTCTGAGTCGGTGCCCTCCTACTTAAAAAATATTTTCCCTGGAGCTAACAGGGGCGAATGCTGGGAGGAAGAAGAAGCTGTAAGTCTCTGGAAGTCACCAAAAACAAGAACAGTGTTCTGATCTGCACTCTCTATACCAATAATGTGACAAAATTGTCGTATAAAGAATAAGAAAAAATCTGAAAAATGCATTGTAATTTGCCTGATGTTAATGTTCTTTTATAAATCAGAAGATCTGCTATGGCTATCCTTTGAAGTGGCGTGAACTCGCAGGTTCACTGTAAAGATACAGGGTGTTTCAAAAATGACCGGTATATTTGAAACGGCAATAAAAACTAAACGAGCAGCGATAGAAATACATCGTTTGTTGCAATATGCTTGGGACAACAGTACATTTTCAGGCGGACAAACTTTCGAAATTACAGTAGTTACAATTTTCAACAACAGATGGCGCTGCAAGTGATGTGAAAGATATAGAAGACAACGCAGTCTGTGGGTGCGCCATTCTGTACGTCGTCTTTCTGCTGTAAGCGTGTGCTGTTCACAACGTGCAAGTGTGCTGTAGACAACATGGTTTATTCCTTAGAACAGAGGATTTTTCTGGTGTTGGAATTCCACCGCCTAGAACACAGTGTTGTTGCAACAAGACGAAGTTTTCAACGGAGGTTTAATGTAACCAAAGGACCGAAAAGCGATACAATAAAGGATCTGTTTGAAAAATTTCAACAGACTGGGAACGTGACGGATGAACGTGCTGGAAAGGTAGGGCGACCGCGTACGGCAACCACAGAGGGCAACGCGCAGCTAGTGCAGCAGGTGATCCAACAGCGGCCTCGGGTTTCCATTCGCCGTGTTGCAGCTGCGGTCTAAATGACGCCAACGTCTACGTATCGTCTCATGCGCCAGAGTTTACACCTCTATCCATACAAAATTCAAACGCGGCAACCCCTCAGCGCCGCTACCATTGCTGCACGAGAGACATTCGCTAATGATATAGTGCACAGGATTGATGACGGCGATATGCATGTGGGCAGCATTTGGTTTACTGACGAAGCTTATTTTTACCTGGACGGCTTCGTCAATAAACAGAACTGGCGCATATGGGGAACCGAAAAGCCCCATGTTGCAGTCCCATCGTCCCTGCATCCTCAAAAAGTACTGGTCTGGGCCGCCATTTCTTCCAAAGGAATCATTGGCCCATTTTTCAGATCCGAAACGATTACTGCATCACGCTATCTGGACATTCTTCGTGAATTTGTGGCGGTACAAACTGCCTTAGACGACACTGCGAACACCTCGTGGTTTATGCAAGATGGTGCCCGGCCACATCGCACGGCCGACGTCTTTAATTTCCTGAATGAATATTTCGATGATCGTGTGATTGCTTTGGGCTATCCGAAACATACAGGAGGCGGCGTGGATTGGCCTCCCTATTCGCCAGACATGAACCCCTGTGACTTCTTTCTGTGGGGACACTTGAAAGACTAGGTGTACCGCCAGAATCCAGAAACAATTGAACAGCTGAAGCAGTTCATCTCATCTGCATGTGAAGCCATTCCGCCAGACACGTTGTCAAAGGTTTCGGGTAATTTCATTCAGAGACTACGCCATATTATTGCTACGCATGGTGGATATTTGGAAAATATAGTACTATAGAGTTTCCCAGACCACAGCGCCATCTGTTGTTGAAAATTGTAACTACTGTAATTTCGAAAGTTTGTCTGCCTGAAAATGTACTGTTGTCCCAAGCATATTGCAACAAACGGTGTATTTCTATCGCTGCTCGTTTAGTTTTTATTGCCGTTTCAAATATACCGGTCATTTTTGAAACACCCTGTACATACTGCACTAAGCTACCAATTTCTACAAACGTATTTGTCTTTGGCACATCTTTAAGACTGTCAGAAGGATTCGTTGGAATTCCGGTCCCACGTGCCAATCAGGTTGAAGCCCGCCCTTCGTGGCGAATTTTGGACAGAGTTTTGAAATACTCAATAGCGAGGAGGTGGATCTGGTGCTATTTGCTGCTTGCATTGGTTGCTGAATGGGCCAAGTAAGATGCTACATTGCTGATTAGAAGTTGAGCACTTTTGCAATCTGAGTTACTTACTTATTCATGGACATTGTGTTGTTAATACATTCCGATTATTCTAGCACGTATCGCGAGGTTTAAGGTGGAAATTCCACTGAATATTTCATGCCTTCACTTCCTGTCTTCCATGTGGAGATGTTACTTTGTGCCTTTGTGAAGAGTGTGGTCGTCGTCACACGGTACAGAATCGGTTTGCAACCAGTCCATCGGAATAGGAGAACAGCTAAACTCGTGAAAGATTAAAACTGAAAAAAAAAACCTGTTTTCATATTTAGCCTCCTAGATATTTTAGGCATGACGCATTACATTATTTTGTTAAGTATTTTACGGACTGTGTTTTACCTTAGGGCTTTGTAATCTTCGATTTCTTCATGTATTACCAATGTCTCCGATATCTTTATATTCCATGGGATTTGATCATGATGTTAGTGAACGGATCCGATTCTGTTGTCGACTCTCCCGAGCCAGTTTACTGACTTCATTCGAAATGATCAGCGCCTGCTTCTCATAGAGTCACTGTGTATTGGAACTGTACTTTTGAATTTAATTACGCTTCTTGTGTTGAAGATGTATGACGTGTAGTGTGCATCTGTAGTAGCATTTTGACGTATGTATCTTCTTACAAATGTTATATCCTAGTTTTTGACCTGGCGTGTTATGTTTTTCACTGCATTTCATTTTATTTTTGTTTCATATCTCGTACAGCATCGTGAGTATGGTCTTGGACGGAAACCGGTTACTGAATAAAATATTAGGTTGGTGCAAAAGATCTTTGCCTTTTTGTTTTGCATGTTGGTATTCTGGTTGCTATGGGTTTATTTATCAATTATCAAATGGTTGGTTAGTTGGTTGTTTTGGGGAAGGAGACCAGACAGCGTGGTCATCGGTCTCATCGGATTAGGGAAGGATGGGGAAGGAAGTTGGCCGTGCCCTTTCAGAGGAACCATCCCAGCATTTGCCTGGAGTGATTTAGGGAAATCACGGAAAACCTAATTCAGGATGGCCGGACGCAGGATTGAACCGTCGTCCACCCGAATGCGAGTCCAGTGTCTAACCACTGCGACACCTCGCTCGGTTTTATCAAATGGTTCAAATGGCTCTGAGCACTATGGGACTTAACATCTGAGGTCATCAGTCCCCTAGACTTAGAACTACTTAAACCTAACCAACCTAATGACATCGCACACATCTATGCCCGAGGCAGGATTCGAACCTGCGACCGTAGCAGCAGCGCGGTTCCGGACTGAAGCGCCTAGAACCGCTCGGCCACAACGGCCGGCTTATCAATTGTCATTTTTATTTGTAGTTCTACATCTACTTCTACATATATACTCCGCTAGCCACCAAGCGGTGTGTGGCGGAGAGCCCAATTCGCGTCACAGTCATATTTCCCCCCCTCTGCTCCACTCGCGGATCGCGCGAGGGAAAAACGACTGTCTGAACTCCTCAGTACGAGGTCTTATTTCCCTTATCTTTGAATGGTGATCATTGCGCGATTTGAAAGTTGGTGGTAATAATATATACTCTACATCCTCGGTGAAGATCGGATTTCGGAATTTAGTGAGCACCCTCTTCTGTTTAGCGCGCCCTCTATCTGTCCCACTTCAGACTTTCTATGAGATCCGTAACGCTCTCGCTATGGCTAAATGTACAAGTCACGAATCTTGCCGCTCTTCTTGGGACCTTCTCAATCTCTTGAATCAGACCCAACTGGTAAGAGTCCTACACAGACGAACAATACTCCAAGACTGGATGAACTAACGTGTTGTAAGCTATTTCCTTTGTTGAAGGACTGTATCGCTTCAGGATTCTACCAATAAACCGAAATCTAGAGTTCGCCTTTCCCGTTACTTGTGTAATCTGATCATTCCATTTGAGATCATTTCGAACTGTTGCTACCTGAGTTTACAAGATGTCATTCGGAGGTATTGTGTGGAGCTGTTGATGCTAGAAAATCGAGTACCAAATGGAGAAATCACAACATTTCCGACACATTATTCTGTTTAAGTAAAGGGGTGAGAGCAGCGGAGGCAGCCACAAACATTTCTGCCGTGTATGAGGATAATGCCACTGAACAGAGCACGGCAAGAAAATGGTTTTCTCGTTTTAAGGATGATCGTTTGGACATTAGTAACTCCCCACGTTCAGGCAGATCTTCGCGATTTGATGAACATCGTTCAAGTGCATTCATCGAAAATGACCCACATCATTGTACCCGAGAACTGGCAAATGTGATCAAAACTAAACATTCCACTCCAGGCAAATGCCGGGATGGTTCCTCTGAAAGGGCACGGCCGACTTCCTTCCCCATCCTTCCCTAATCCGATGAGACCGATGACCACGCTGTCTGGTCTCCTTCCCCAAACCAACCAACCAACCAACTAAACATTCCACTATCGTGCGACATTTGCGTGCGGAGGGGAAGGTTCAAAAACTGTGTGTCTGGGTACCGTATGCTCTAAGCCAAAATCATAAAAGTCGGCGGATAACCATACGTGTATCTCTGCTTTCTCGTCATCAAACTCGTGAACAACAAAAATGGTTAAAATGGCTCTGAGCACTATGGGACCTAACCTCTGAGGTCATCAGTCCCCTAGAACTTATAACAACTTAAACCTAACTAACCTAAGGACATCACACACACCCACGTCCGAGGCAGGATTCGATCCTGCGACCGTATCGTCAACAACACCGACCATTCCTATTCAGTATCGTTGTTGCTGGCGATAAATGATATCTTTATACCCTAACAAAGGGATGGTTGTGCCCACACATAGCAGCAACTTCCCGTACCAAGACCTTATGCAGCTGATCTCGCGCCCTCAGGTTTTCGCCTTTTCCGCTCTCTGTCGAACAACCTTGAAGGAACTCCCTTTCCGAATGAAAATGTGCTCCAAACACGGATCGACGAGTTTTTCGCGTCAAAACCACGTGATTTCTACAGTCGCGGATTCGAAAAGTCGGCCAGAGTTCTAAGACTATTTGTAAACAGCGAAGGAGGATATATTATTCATGATTAAAATCTCTGTTGTGCGTTATTTGTTGTGGTTAGTAAACTTATGGAAAAACGCTACAAACTTTTGCAGCAACCCAATAGAATACAATTCAGCATTCATGCTATGGATTTCTTAAAATTTATAAGAATAACCAAGATGCCGTGTCGACTCTTCGCCTGAAGACGATTGGAGTGACCTCATAGAAACATCGCGTCGTTCGGAGGAACTCACTTAACTGGAAACCAGACAGATTGATGTTGTTTCTGCTATACGTCATGTTTACATATGAGGATAATAAGCGCTACGTATGCGCTGATTCGTGTGGCCCGTGGTCTAGGGGTAGCGCCTTTGATTCATAATCAAAACGTCTTCTGTCCCGGGTTCGAGCCCCGCCACTGCCTAAATTTTGATAAATAATCAGCATTGGCGGCCGAAGATTTCCGGCATAAGAAGTCAGCCTCATTCTGCCAACGGCCTTGTCAAAGAGGGCGGAGGAGCGGATAGAGGTTCAGGGCACTCTCTTGTCCTAGGGGTGGGAAATTGCCCCTAAAGGCGGAAGAATCAGCAATGATCAACGACTTGAGGATGCAGAAGGCAATGGAAACCACTGCATTAAAGACACGTAACGTGTATCCACAGGACATGTGGCCTGTAATTGAAGAAGAGTCATGATGATCTCTCCATTGGCAAAAGATTCCGGAATAGTCCCCCATTCGGATCTCCGGGAGGGGACTGCCAAGGGGGTTACCATGAGAAAAAGATTGAATAATCAACGAAAGGATAACGTTCTACGAGTCGGGGCGTGGAATGTCAGAAGCTTGAACGTGGTAGGGAAACTAGAAAATCTGAAATGGGAAATGCAAACGCTCAATCTAGATATAGCAGGGGTCAGTGAAGTGGAAGGAAAACAAGGATTTCTGGTCAGATAAGTATCGGGTAACATCAACAGCAGCAGAAAATGGTATAACAGGTGTAGGATTCGTTATGAATAGGAAGGTAGGGCAGAGGGTGTGTTACTGTGAACAGTTCAGTGGCCGGGTTGTTCTAATCAGAATCGACAGCAGACCAACACCGACAACGATAGTTCAGGTATACATGCCGACGTCGCAAGCTGAAGATGAACAGATAGAGAAAGTGTATGAGGATATAGAAAGGGTAATGCAGTATGTAAAGGGGGACGAAAATCTAATAGTCATGGGCGACTGGAGTGCAGTTGTAGGGGAAGGAGTAGAAGAAAAGGTTACAGGAGAGTATGGGCTTGGGACAAGGAATGAAAGAAGAGAAAGACTAATTGGGTTCTGTAACAAGTTTCAGCTAGTATTAGCGAATACCCTGTTCAAGAATCACAAGAGGAAGAGGTATACTTGGAAAAGGCCGAGAGATACGGGAAGATTTCGATTAGATTACATCATGGTCAGACAGAGATTCCGAAATCAGATACTGGATTGTAAGGCGTACCCAGGAGCAGATATAGACTCAGATCACAATATAGTAGTGATGAAGAGTAGGCTGAAGTTCAAGACATTAGTCAGGAAGAATCAATACGCAAAGAAGTGGGATACGGAAGTACTACAGAATGACGAGATACGTTTGAAGTTCTCTAACGTTATAGATACAGCAATAAGGAATAGCGCAGTAGGCAGTACAGTTGAAGAGGAATGGACATCTCTAGAAAGGGCCATCACAGAAGTTGGGAAGGAAAACATAGGTACAAAGAAGGTAGCTACGAAGAAACCATGGGTAACAGAAGAAATACTTCAGTTGATTGATGTAAGGAGGAAGTACAAACATGTTCCAGGAAAATCAGGAATTCAGAAATACAAGTCGCTGAGGAATGAAATAAATAGGAAGTGCAGGGAAGCTAAGACGAAATGGCTCCAGGAAAAATGTGAAGACATCGAAAAAGATATGATTGTCGGAAGGACAGACTCAGCATACAGGAAAGCCAAAACAACCTTTGGTGACATTAAAAGCAACGGTGGTAACATTAAGAGTGCAACGGGAATTCCACTGTTAAATGCAGAGGAGAGAGCAGATAGGTGGAAAGAATACATTGAAAGCCTCTATGAGGGTGAAGATTTGTCTGATGTGACAGAAGAAGAAACAGGAGTCGATTTAGAAGAGATAGGGGATCCAGTATTAGAATCGGAATTTAAAAGAGCTTTGGAGGACTTACGGTCAAATAAGGCAGAAGGGATAGATAACATTCCATCAGAATTTCTAAAATCATTGGGGGAAGTGGCAACAAAATGACTATTCACGTTGGTGTGTAGAATATATGAGTCTGGCGATATACCATCTGACTTTCGGAAATGCATCATCCACACAATTCCGAAGACGGCAAGAGCTGACAAGTGCGAGAATTATCGCACAATCAGCTTAACAGCTCATGCATCGAAGCTGCTTACAAGAATAATATACAGAAGAATGGATAAGAAAATTGAGAATGCGCTAGGTGACGATCAGTTTGGCTTTAGGAAAAGTAAAGGGACGAGAGAGGCAATTCTGACGTTACGGCTAATAATGGAAGCAAGGCTAAAGAAAAATCAAGACACTTTCATAGGATTTGTCGACTTGGGGAAAGCGTTCGACAATATAAAATGGTGCAAGCTGTTCGAGATTCTGAAAAAAGTAGGGGTAAGCTATAGGGAGAGACGGGTCATACACAATATGTACAACAACCAAGAGGGAATAATAAGAGTGGACGATCAAGAACAAAGTGCTCGTATTGAGAAGGGTGTAAGACAAGGCTGCAGCCTTTCGCCCCTACTCTTCAATCTGTACATCGAGGACGCAATGATGGAAATAAAAGAAAGGTTCAGGAGTGGAATTAAAATACAAGGTGAAAGGATATCAATGATACGATTCGCTGATGACATTGCTATCCTGACTGAAAGTGAAGAAGAATTAAATGATCTGCTGAACGGAATGAACAGTCTAATGAGTACACAGTTTGGTTTGAGAGTAAATCGGAGAAAGGTGAAGGTAATGAGAAGTAGTAGAAATGAGAACAGCGAGAAACTTAACATCAGGACTGATGGTCACGAAGTCAATGAAGTTAAGGAATTCTGCTGCCTAGGCAGTAAAATAAACAATGACGGACGGAGCAAGGAGGACATCAAAAGCAGACTCGCTATGGCAAAAAAGGCATTTCTGGCCAAGAGAAGTCTACTAATATCAAATACCGGCCTTAATTTGAGGAAGAAATTTCTGAGAATGTACGTCTGGAGTACAGCATTGTATGGTAGTGAAACATGGACTGTGGGAAAACCGGAACAGAAGAGAATCGAAGCATTTGAGATGTGGTGCTATAGACGAATGTCGAAAATTAGGTGGACTGATAAGGTAAGGAATGAGGAGGTTCTACGCAGAATCGGAGAGGAAAGGAATATGTGGAAAACACTGATAAGGAGAAGGGACAGGATGATAGGACATCTGCTAAGACATGAGGGAATGACTTCCATGGTACTAGAGGGAGCTGAAGAGGGCAAAAACTGTAGAGGAAGACAGAGATTGGAATACGTCAAGCAAATAATTGAGGACGTAGGTTGCAAGTGCTACTCTGAGATGAAGAGGTTAGCACAGGAAAGGAATTCGTGGCGGGCCGCATCAAACTTGTCAGTAGACTGATGACCAAAAAGAATGCACAGATTGTAATACACTCGTGTTCAGAAGAAACAGAACACCTTGAACGACTAGAGACAAGACGTTCATATTCATAGGACATATAGTATGTTCTGCAGAAATCATTAGGATTTGATCGTTGTCAGACCGTCCGTTCAAGGTCAACATCGATATCACAGCACATCATCACGTATCGGTAAAATGTACCTGCGGTTCTCGTTGTCGCTGTAGACTGAAGCCGGCCGGTGGTGGCCGAGCGGTTCTAGGCGCTTCAGTGTGGAACCGCACTACCGATACGGCCGCAGATTCGAATCCTGCCTCGGGCATGGATGTGTGTGATATCCTTAGGTTAGTTTGGTTTAAGTAGTTCTAAGTTCTAGGGGACTGATAACTTCAGCTGTTAAGTCCCATAGTTCTCAGAGCCATTTGAACCATTTGTAGACCGAAGGTAATAGATGAGTCTGACTTGAGCAGATGTGCAGATTGCCTCACAGAGGTGTGCACGAACCGTACAGTCAAATCAGGGAGTATGAAAGAGGGCACGTAATTAGCATGAGAAATTAGATGCATCCATCGGAGAAATTGCTGCTCATGTGGGGCGAAGTGTTTCGACAGTGGAACAGATGTGTGCTGAATGGTTCGTGTAATGCCGTAGAACACGATGTGTTGGGTCACGTCGAAACACCCAGACCAACCAACCCCTTAGCAGATCGACGCGTCATCCGAATAGCATTGCAGGGTAGATCGGCGTCCTCCTCGGCTCTAGTATAATAGTGGAACAGTGTAACACATCGCCCACTATTAGGGGTGACACTCCGTCGCCGTTTATTACCGCATGGGTTATGTTATGTTATGTTAACCGGGGACCTGGAAAAGACGGAGAGGCTTCGTCCCCGCCGCAGCCGCAGTGGTCCGCAACCCCACGACGACTATCGCAGTCCGCTTCATCCCTCCGCCGCCCCACACCGAACCCAGGGGTATTGTGCGGTTCGGCCCCCGGTAGACCCCCCCAGGGAACGTCTCACACCAGACGAGTGTAACCCCTACGTTTACGTGGTAGAGTAATGGTGGTATACGCGTACGTGGAGAACTTGTTTGCGCAGCAATCGCCGACATAGTGTAGCTGAGGCGGAATAAGGGGAACCAGGCCTCATTCGCCGAGTCAGATGGAAAACCGCCTAAATACCATCCACAGACTGGCCGGCTCACTGGCCCTCGACTCTAATCCGCCGGGCTGATTCGTGCCGGGGACCAGGCGCTCCTTCCCGCCCGGAAAGCCGTGCGTTAGACAGCACGGCCAACAGGGCGTGCACAGCATGGGTTACCTGCGTATTGCCCACTCCTCCGCCTACCTTTTGCGAATATGGACAAACATGCTAGGCGGCAATGGTGTATGGAACGACGCCACTGGCGACAGGAATGGTATCAGATAGTGTTCTGTTTGTTTGAAAATGGTAGCCACATGTTGATTCGTCACAGACAGGGGGAGCCGCATCACGGTGACTACATTCGCACGATACATATCAGTGTGACCAACATGAATGACATACTGCCACTCGCAGCCATACCCCTTCTGTACAACATCCCCGACGCCATTTTTCAGCAAGACAATGCATGTACACATATTGCTGCACGAACGCGTGCGTTCTTGGTGTCCCAGGATGTCAACTTTTTGTCCTGGCCCGCCACATCACCAGACTTGCCGTCTACCGAAAATGTGTGGGATATGGTGAAGCGATGCGACCCGATGCCAACCACCACAGTGGAACAAGGTGAATGCAACATGGATAGCTATACGACAGGACACCATTCGCTCCTTATACGCGTCGACACCACCACGCATGGAACAAGATTTGAGGGCCCATGGCGGACCTTGTGCCAACTAGAGAACAGGACACATGCTGAATTGAGGTGACTGAAATGTTAATCATTTCTGCAGAATATAATAATGTACATGTCCTGTGAATATAAACGTCGTGTCTCTAGTTGTTCAAGGTGTTCTGTTTTTTCTGAAGGTGTGTGTAGGACGTGTTGACTTGCTGTCGAGAAGCTGCGTGTCGTTGAGTGATATAAGGAGCGGCCAGCGCGGGGCGCCTCACCTGCTTGATGCGCACGACGTGCGGCAGCGCGATGGCGGCGCTCCAGTGGACGGTCCAGGCGTCGCGGTCGCCGTGTCCGGCCAGCAGGTCGGAGGCGCGGGGGGTGAGCAGCAGCCAGGCGGGCAGCGACAGGGGGCACAGCACGCAGGCGCGCGCCAGCTGCAGCGCCCGAGAGGCCAGCCACCGGCCGCGGCCCGGCGTAGAGCCTGCGAAACACCGCGCACTCCTCAGCAGAGCAAAAGTGGAACGCACACTGCAGGGTTACAAAATACCAGCCAGCCTCGTAAAGGAACCTTGGTGGGCTGTAGGTGGCACAGGGAAAATAGTGGCCATTAAAATTGCTATACCAAGAAGAAATCCAGATGATAAACGGGTATTCATTGGAGAAATATATTATACTAGAACTGACATGTGATTACATTTTCACTCACTTTGGGTGCATAGATCCTGAGAAATCAGTACCCAGAACAACCACCTCTGGCCATAATAACGGCCTTGATACGCCTGGGCATTGAGTCAAACACAGCTTGGATGGCGTGTCCAGGTACAACTGCCCATGCAGCTTCAACACGATACCACTGTTCATCAAGAGTACTGACTGGCGTATTGTGACGAGCCAGTTGCTCGGCCACCATTGACCAGACGTTTTCAATTGGTGAGAGATCTGGAGAATGTGCTGACCAGGGCAGCAGTCGAACATTTTCTGTATCCAGAAAGGCCCGTACAGGACCTGCAACATGCGGTCGTGCATTATCCTGCTGAAATGTAGGGTTTCGCAGGGATCGAATGAAGGGTAGAGCCACGGGTCGTAACACATCTGAAACGTAACGTCCACTGTTCAAAGTGCCGTCAGTGCGAACAAGAGGTGACCGAGACGTGTAACCAATGGCACCCTACACCATCACGCCGGGTGATGCGCCAATATGGCGATGACGAATACACGCTTCCAATGTGCGTTCACCGCGGAGTCGCCAGACACGGATGCGACCATCATGATGCTGTAAACAGGACCTGGATTCATCCGAAAAAATGACGTTTAGCCATTCGTGCACCCAGGTTCGTCGTTGGGTAAAAAACCATCGCAGGCGCTTCTGTGATGCAGCGTCAAGGGTAACCGCAGCCATGGTCTCCGAGCTGATAGTCCATGCTGCTGCAAACGTCGTCGAACTGTCCGTGCAGATGCTTGTTGTCTTGCAAACGTCCCCATCTGTTGACTGAGGAATCGAGACGTGGCTGCACGATCCGTTACAGCCATGCGGATAAGATGCCTGTCATCTCGACTGCTAGTGATACGAGGCCGTTGGGATCCAGCACGGCGTTCTGTATTACCCTCATGAACCAACCGATTCCATACTCTGCTAACAGTCATTGGATCTCGACCAATGCGAGCAGGAATGTCTCGATACGATAAACCGCAATCGCGATAGGCTACAATCCGACCTTTATCAAAGTCGGAAACGTGATGATACGCATTTCTCCTCCTTACACGAGGCATCAAAACAACGTTTCACCAGGCAACGCCGGTCAACTGCTGTTTGTGTATGAGAAATCGTTTGGAAACTTTCATCATGTCAGCACGTTGCAGGTGTCGCCACCGGCGCCAACCTTGTGTGAATGCTCTGAAAAGCTCATCATTCGCATATCACATCATCTTCTTCCTGTCGGTTAAATTTCGCGTCTGTAGCACGTGATCTTCGTGGTGTAGCAATTTTAATGGCCAGTAGTGTAGCAGCGAAGGAGCTGGTTAACAAAAGAACCATTTAATCGGCGATAGTTGAAAGTGCAAAAATGTTCAGGAAAAACACCCTGGGTTCAGTAAAACGTCACTTAGAAATTAAGTCTACAGAAAGTGCTATGAACACAAGGGGAAAAAAAATGTGCTTCCGAAATACTGATTCAGCTTGTAGAAAAGCCAAAACAATCTTTGATGAAATTAAAAGCAAGGGCGCCAATATCACAAGAGGAACTTCACGGTTAAACTTAGTGGAGCGCACAGTTACGTGGAACCAGTACATTTATCCTTTAACCTACGATTTAAGTCCCAACGGCCCCCGGGCCCAAAATGTAAACACTGTCACCCAACCTTCGAGCCATTCCACGATATAGCAGATCGGTCTGATGTTGTACCAGTCACGCACAGCTTACGGAATGTAAGGACATAAGTAAATACCAGTTGGTTTAATTTTGTGAAATATCTGATACGTAATAATTGTATTAGCAATTCCACAAAAGATTTATTATCAATCATTACAATATAAAATACACTGAAGTACCAAAGAAACTGATATAGGAATATGTATTCAAACACGAAGATATGTACACAGGCAGAATACGGCGCTGCAGTCGGCAACGCCTATATAAGACAAGTGTCTGGTGTAGTTATTAGATCAGTTACTGCTGCTACAATGGTGATGAAGTGGGGTTTTCCTGTACGCCCAATTCACGAGTGTATCGTGAATATCAGGAATCCGGTAAAACATCAAATCTCCGACATAAATGCGCCCGGAAAAAGATCCTGCAAGAACAGGACCAGCAAAGACTGAAGAGAATCGTTCAACGTGACAAAAGTGCAATCTTCCGCAAATTACAGCACATTTCAATACTGGGCGATCAACAAGGGCCAGTGCGCGAGCCATTCAACGAAAGATCATCGATATGGACTTTCGGAGCCGAAGGCCCACTCGCGTACCCTTGATGACTGCACGACCCAAAGCTTTACGCCTCAGCCGGCCGCGGTGGTCTAGCGGTTCAGGCGCTCAGTCCGGAACCGCGCGACTACTACGGTCGCAGGTTCGAATCCTGCCTCGGGCATGGATGTGTGTGATGTCCGTAGGTTAGTTAGGTTTAAGTAGTTCTAAGTTATAGGGGACTGATGACCACAGATGTTAAGTCCCATAGTGCTCAGAGCCATTTGAACCATTTTACGCCTCACCTGGGCCCTTCAACACCGACGTTGGACTGTTCATAACTGGAAACATGTTGCATTGTCGGACGAGTCTCGTTCCAAATTGTATCAAGCGGTTGGACATGTACGGGTATGGAGAAAAAAAAAAGGTTCAAATGGCTCTGAGCACTATGGGACTTAACATCTGAAGTCATCAGTCCCATAGTACTTAGAATTACTCTACCCTAACTACCTAAGGACATCACACACATCCATGCCCGAGGCAGGATTCGAACCTGCGACTGTAGCGGTCGCGCGGTTCCAGACTGAGGCGCCTAGAACCGCCCGGCCACTTCGGCCGGCGTATGGAGACAACCCTCAATGTCAGACGGAGACTGTTCAAACTGGTGGAGGCTCCGTAATGGTGTGGGGGCGTGTGTGCAGTTGGAGTGATATGCTCCCCTGATACATCTACATACGACTCTGACAGCTGACGTGTACGTAAGAATCCTGTCTGATCACCTGCATCCATTAATGTCCATTGTGCATTCCGACGAACTTGGGCAATTCCAGCAGGACAGTCCGGTCTCCTCACACTTCCAGAGTTGCTACAGAGTGGCTTCAGGAACACTCGTCTTAGTTTCAAAACTTCCGCTGGCCACCAAACTCCATAGACACGAAGACATGAACATTATTGAGCATATCTGAGATACCTTGCAACGTGCTATTCAGAAGACCTCCACCCCCACGTACTCTTACGGATCTGAGGACAGTCTTGCAGGATTCATGGTGTCAATTCCCTCCAGCACTACTTCAGACAATTATTTGAGTCCATGCTACGTCTTGCTGCGGCACTTCTGCGTGCTCTGGGGGGCCCTTCACGATATGAGGCAGGTGAACCAGTTTCTTTGGCTCTTCAGTATATATCAGTACCGTTTATCTCCAATTCCTGAAATCAGTCACAATTCACATAATTAGCACTCTTACAAAAAGGAACGACACAAATCAATTATCTTTAGGGACGCGATATCGTTCAAACGTATGGGTACCTGTAATGTGCTGGGTACCTCTAGCACTCTCACATTGTTTCACTACGTTTTTTATTCTTCATGGAAACTTTACCTGATCGATCGTGGTGCATGCCCCCAAAGTTTACATTTTGCTCCACCGACGTACCCCTGTCAGGCTCGTGATAATCATATTTGGCCCAAATACCACACCTCAAGTTTCACACGTTGTTGTAGGTTAAGAGCTTAAACGTCTCTGTGAGGAGAAGGAACAGTCCAATGACGTGATACAACAGGAAATAAGAGCCAATGTGGAAGATATAGGAGCTCTACTATTAGCAGCAGTGTCTGCCCTTTGAAAACTTACAGTCCAATGAAGCACATTGAATAGATAGTATTGGAGCAAGGTTCGTACCACCCCAAAGTACCGTTATCCAAGATGGTGGCAATGACGTCATCCAAGATGGTGGTGACGACGTCAATCAAGATGGCGGAATTTGGCGGGAAGTTTGAATTTTGGCGGGAAAGTGCCACGTCCCCCCTCCCTAGAAAAATGGCGCGAAGTTCAAATTCCAAGAGGATAATGCACCACACCCTAGTTATCTCTACTAAGCAAAGAAAATGGCGGGAAAAAAGTACTTGTCTTCATTATTTAACCAATTTCAAGCACATGTGTTTGCCACTAGGTCTGGACTCCAACTGGCTTAGTTCATATCGGTGCCACAAGAGGGCGCTCTCCTGAGGTCAGATCATGACGCAAGTACCGGTATTCAAGATGGCGGCACCCAGTACGTTCGCCGTGAGCTCCAGCCAACTGACTTAGTTCATATTGTGGCCACCAGAGGGCATTACTTGTGACGTCGGGTGATGACACAAGATCGTCTGCTCTCTCTCTAGCGTGCATTATAACTGGACACTCACCATGTCAGCAGGCCACGAGCGAGCGGCCGCTGTCCTCACAGCCTCAAGCCCGAACATTTATACTCGCGCCGGACATAGACTTCTGTAAAAATGGTAACCAATTTAACTGAACACAAGTGACACCAACATCGCTCATCTAACCTATGAATTACCGAAGCACTTAATTCCATTTCAATTTTAATCATATTCAATAAGTTAATTTACAAATTCAATATTCAGTGATTAAATGAGAAGTTCCACATTTTCACGCGATCAACGCGGTGTTTGTTCATGGCCTAACACCCCCATCCCTAGAATGCTGCACTCCTATCGGCTACTGCATTAGTCATGTGATTCGACTTCACAGAACCTAGGGCTTGGAATCAATTTTCGTGAATGCTGCACACACCTGGACCTGGATTCAAATAGTTAAAATCTCCGCCATGAACCTCAACCCAGCACCACACCCCCTTACCAACCAATGCTGGTGGGCTAACGAGTACTAGCGTGTACTAACCTGTACTAATGTGCACAGTGCATCACGTCATCCAAGATGGTGGGACGAAATGGCGGGAAAACAGATCTGAACACAAGTCTTTATTTTGCAGGCGGTGTCTCCGCCAAGACATTTAGTGTCCAACTGACCTAGTACACATTACTGCCACCAGATCGTACTGCATTCCCTCCTATGACTTAATCCCAGATGATGGTCCATAGGTGGCAAAAATGGTGCCAAAAAGACTCCGGCTGCGCTAGGCAGCTGGGGAGGTTAGAGGAGCACTGCACTATATATATTTTAGAACATTTTATTTATCGATCGAATATATTTATCACACTGATGCAAAACATTCGCCATCTTATGCTTGGGCTCACGATACACAGTCTGCAGACACGCAAACAACTACTAATTTACGCAAATAATTTAAGTACAGACATTCACACTCCTCGTAAATAATTCACACAGTTATGGCTAGACACGTTCAGTACTCGTAAACTGTCCAAGTAACTCATAGCACAGCCTACACACCTGTTCGCAAAATAATTCAAACAACACCCGCAAGCACCCTCCGCCAACCCCTGTCCAGCAGAGTGCACAGGCAGCCCCAACGACGTGGCGCGGCTGTCAGTTGTCAAACCATGCATGGGCCCCCGGCAGGGTCCCGCAAGCGGCCACATCTCATTCATACTTCATTTCTCAGAATTTCCTACTCAAATACGTGTTCACCTAGACACACGTGATGACGTGATCGGGCTGGGGCACAGCCGCGAGCCGCAGCCGAACATAGGCGAAAGTTGTGTGTAGACGCCGTTGATGACGCGATCGGACAAGGGCGGGGGCTTATTTACAGAGCACGCCCTCCAAGCAGGGTCGCGCGCGTGGGGCGTTCCTTGCTACCCTCACTCTAACTGTGGTCCGGCCAAGACGCTGCAGAAATCCATTCCATAATAGCACAACCTGCCTTCTCCTTAGCGATTCTAACGGATCATACGTGACGTTTGACTGACACTTCGCCGCGCGTAGCTACATACCATTGCAAACGCAACGTTATCAATCCTATACTCCAGTCACACTGCTATCTAAAATATTGACAAAATCTATCTCTAGTTAATTCGATAGCCTCCCAGAAAGACTTAATGTGCGCTTTTGTACTAGTTTTCGTCTTCTCCCAGCTTTTATGCATGGGAATTCATGCCCTAACACAACCTCGTTACGAAAATAACGCACAATAACGTCCAATGATGTCGTCCTCGCGGACCTAACGTGATACCCTCCACATCACGTTATACCCATCCTGCTCCCAACATATGCAAATGGTTCTACAGCTATGTAGAGGCTCCAATATCCCAGCACAAAGCATGTTAATGAATCCAATATTATCATTTGCTCTAAACCAATTTACTCACCGAATTACTGATGCCGCAGGTATCGAAGTACCATCCACCTATTCTTTGTGGGGCTTTCAACGGTTATTTTACATAGATCGCTAAATTGCATTGACATTTAAACGCGCAAAATTGTCTCCACATTATTAAATACATACCAGACTCACAAGAATATTGCAAGCCAGGAAGATATTTAACACTGTAACTAGAATTAAATATTACGATTGCTGCTAAGTCTGACACCAAACAATGTACAGTTAATCTCTCCGCCTGACGACTGTGCTTCACTGTCTATAGCGCATATAATTCTCCACTTAAAAACTCTCACTAATTCCCTCGTCGTTATCAATATGCTCAATCTATACGTCCATCACGTTAGGACACACAGTCATCCTCTCTAGTCATGCCATAACATAAACCATACTAACTTTACAATGCAATACATACACATTTTACAGAATTTAAACCACACTAACTCTAAAATACGATACATACACATTTTAGACAAATAGTGCACTTATCATTTATATCTGTACAGCACCCAAAAAAATTATCATAGGCCAATACTCACACAGGCTATATGTTACGATGCTCTCCAGTCCTAGGGAAGCACCATCAGCCTTCTCTTTCTTTCTACAGACGTGACATTCTGCAGTAATAAACTACTTTACACTGATCACCACTTCGCACTGAAAACTAAACCTCCCAAAGTGCTATACATATCGTCAAATACTTAAAGACACCTACTCATTCACACTCCCCTCCCACTGTGGCCAGGAGCTTGAATATTAGTGCGTGAAACCGATCTCCAACTCAGAAATATGTCAACACGTACAGTGTCGATGTAGTACACATACAATTAATGTCCCACACCATACAAAATTAACCCTTTTACATCAGAATGCCCTCACTGAATCGAAGTAACTCTCAGAATGGATGTACAAAGACAAACTCGCTTCCCCCTCGGTCCAAACGTGCTACTGTTTGTAGTCCGGACCTGCCTGCTTGCATGCGTTTCTACAGACATCTCCAGATTCTGGGATTACAAGAACACACCTAATTTCGACATAATATTATACCATTTTCGACGTACTTCTCGATATCAAGCACACAGCAGTAGACTACCGATCGCTAGCGCAACATAATTCTGAAGATATACACTGAAAATTATTTCTCTACAAACCCAAAACTTCAGCGAGGTGCAGCATGCTGTAAACCACTAACTCATCCAGATAATGTACAAGCCAACTAAGGTCTTTCCCATGTCTGGAGAACAGGCAAATGCATATCCCATACACCACAATCAATCATCCCTCAACTAAATAAATGCACCAAATGTGCAGAAGCAATCAACCCAACGATTTACACAGAAGGCAATAACGCTCCACCGCAAAAGCACTGTCTCCTAAAATTTCCGCTTGATCACGAAAGCCGCCCAACACGGGCTAAGAATTAGTTAGCTATTCAGTGGTGTAGAGGACTGCAAAGTTAACTCTTATACATCACATACGAGAAAATAACACTCCAACAGGCCTCTGCATTCGGAAGAATGCTGCCGTTAATGGTGAACGTGAATTAATACCACCACAGTCTTTGCATACATCCAAACATTTTAGAAAATCGGCCACATATATCTTCTATCATTACACTTACAATTAAATGTTACGATCGCGGTCTCAATTGAATGTCATTCGGCAATGAGCGAAGTATCGGAAATACACACCCGATGAAGGCTGTTGCTCTGTAAATGGATATATCTCTACCTTCCTTACTACTGGACATGCTCTTCCCTTTGCTATCACAGTACTCCAAGTCAAATCCATGCCCACCTTACGACTGGACATAGTCATTTCGTTTACACAAAAACAAACTTTATAAACCTCATGCTCAAATGCGAACATATCACGCACTCAGCACTAATACTATGTATAATATTTCGTCAATAACTGTTTGCCTACGATACGAAATAATACTGACCGAAAACAACGATCTGTTTGCATGTGTCTTACGTTCTTCCTGCGAGTCCTACCACCCTGTCATAGACGTAATCGACAGATGTTAGAGAAAAAACACGATCCCTACAACTACTGCATGTTACTGTCACAAGCGGTCTTTGTTCTACAGGTGCGCTTATGTATCCATGTTAAATGTTTCACCCTCACTCCGCCCCAACTAGAAAATTCTTTAGTATTTGCAACAGTACAATTACAACCTGGATTTAGTCACACCCTACGCATCTTGCAGTCGCTCCCATTTCTGCAGCTTTCCACAAGTTTTCGTTCGAATTTATGTTGGAACTGAGCAGATATTGGAGAAAGACGTATCCACCACCTTTTGCAATCCGTGTAGAAATAGAGCGACCTGAGTTACTGCAGCAGGACCATCTTTTGAGCCTTCGGTGGAAATGCGGCAATGTGGTACGTCACCAAACTAGAAACAAGTCCTACACATCCCTGACCATTCAAATCAATCACCCCAACATGCTATCATCGTTATTCTCTACCCTCCCAACATACAAAAATTATGCACTATAAAAGCTCATACGTTTTACAAGTCCTCTATGCATCGATGCGGATGCAATGACGCAGTACAGAGAAACAGATTTCATAGTACTTCCCCAGAGTAGCGCAGAGTGCAGCCATCCAAGCATTCCTAACTGCGTTCCCAATCCTTCACTCAAACTGCTACTGCTACTGCAGATGCCTATGTGAACACGATCCTATTAAATATATACAGGCAATGCAGAGGCCACTTTAAAATCTGATCACCTATACTCCAGGCGAATGACCATATGAGACGCTCTCTCTTGTCCTGTTTAGTTGTTTCAAACAGTGTAGCTTGCCGGTGTGGCCGAGCAATTCTAGGAGCTTCAGTCTGGAACCGCGTGACTGCTACGGTCGCAGGTTCGAATCCTGCCTCGGGCGTGGATGTGTGTGATGTCCTTAGGTTACCTAGGTTTAAGTTGGTCTAAGTTCTAGGGGACTGATGAACTCAAATGTTAAGTCCTATAGGGCTGAGAGCCATTTGAACCTTTTTTTTCTAACAGTTCTCTAACACACTTTTGTACAACGTCGAGCATTTTTTTTCTGCTACGACTTCCAAGCCTGTGTCAGGTTCTAAACTGACATTAAGACACTCTGATCCACGGCCTCTCACAGAAAACTAGACATCGCACCGTGTAAATCATATTCTTTCTGCCGGTAGCATAAACTGGATGATTTTAAGTAAAAGACAGTTACAAGATAAGGAAACTAGAATCGTTAGGCTGCGTTGTGGAGAGCTTATAACTACCATCCAAAAGGTATTCACGACCTCTACATTTACTCATACGTCACAGATATGGAATACATGATGCCTCGGATTTCCATTTCGGGTGATTCCTCATTTTGCACTCATGTACGCGATCACTGTTTCAGTGCTAGCTACCCCCAGAAGGCGTCTCCCATCCACAAAACTTTTTCCCCAACTCAAGCGAGCGGTGTTAGTCAATCATTATGTGGCAACCAACAGCGCACCAATGCACGAATATGATGGAAAAGACACCACAGATGTACTGTAATATTAAGCAACACACTTGACAATGCAAATAATTTTACAGTAACTCCAACACAGGCCAATCATGTGACAGCATGTTTCCCCAATTTCAGTATCATAGCTAAACCATCCCTTCTCTACTTTGCGAGTGTCATTGCGAAGATGGATAGATGATTACTCAGTACGCCCATTCACAGTTGATTCTGGAACACGTAAATCATCAAAGTATACCAGACAGCGCTCTACATATTTCTAAGACTTCGAGCATAGTACTTAATTTACGAGCCATCTCTCAGCATATGTCACAGAGCATTCTCCCCGTCTTAGGGTAAAAGACCATCCTCACACAGTCATTGCCCAACCCGCCCTGCAGCACCGTTAGAGAATTAATCTCCAACCGATCAGAAGAAGTCCGCTAGACTCCGCGTCTTGTGAATGAATAGAGCTTTCTCAGTCCTAACCCGTCCAAGTGCACGAGATTTCTGGAGATGTGACCATGTCGAAGAGTTTAGCACTCCTTATCGATGTATAGTAACAGATTTCAAAGTGCCGCAATGTAATAGCATACAGTTAAGAAGAACAAGAAAAGACTTATTTTTATACTCGATGGCGTTCGAGACGAATTGAATACAACACATTTTTACCTAAATCACCGAAGCTATCAACTCTACATTATTGTTCTAGAGTCTAGGATCTGTACCTGGAAGGTATTGGTAAGATAGAGAACATAAACAGACACACACCTTCCGAAGACTACAATGTTCTGCACTTAAAAATGAGCTATAATGTTAGATCGAATACCTTTCCGGCCCATCAGACATATATCCTTCCTCACAGTTTCTCTATGCTGAACTACCTTATCGAATCGTAAAACGAAAAAACTACTTCCGTAAAACATTTATTTTGCAACATACGAGCACAATATAGCTTTGCGGAGAAGTATAGTGTCCACTGTTCACATCCGATCACAGTTCAGAAATTATACGATGCCTGCATCAGGCCTATATAAAATGATAGTTAGTAGCGTGGGAAACATCCTACAAGGAAACAGATAAACGCATAGCAGCTGCGTTCGGCATGTGAAAATTGCATGTCATTCTGCACTAACTCTGTAAACACAACATCGGTCGGGCAAGTGTGTACACGGGGATTGTAACGCGTCACACGCTCATACAGCTAACTTCGTTATGACGCTGGAGTCTCGATTTTACACACAAGATGCGACAGGGGACTTAACATCTGAGGTCATCAGTCCCCTACAACTTAGAACTACTTAAACCTAACTAACCTAAGGACATCACACACATCCATACCCGAGGCAGGATTCGAACCTGCGACTATCGCGCGGTCGAGCGGTTCCAGACTCAAGCACCTAGAACCGCACGGCCACACCGGCCAGCTACACTGTCTAAAACAACTAAACAGGACAAGAGGGAGCGTCTCATACGGTCATTCGCCTAGAGTATAGGTGATCAGACTTTAAAGCGGCCTCTGCATTGCCTGTATATACACTACTGGCCATTAAAATTGCTACACCACGAAGATGAGGTGCTACAGACGCGAAATTTAACCAACAGGAAGAAGATGCTGTGATATGCAAATGATTAGCTTTTCAGAGCATTGACACAAGGTTGGCGCCAGTGGCGACACCTACAACGTGCTGACATGAGGAAAGTTTCCAACCGATTTCTAATACACAAACAACAGTTGACCGGCGTTGCCTGGTGAAACGTTGTTGTGATGCCTCGTGTAAGGAGGAGAAATGCGTACCATCACGTTTCTGACTTTGATAAAGGTCGGATAGTAGCCTATCGCGGTTGCGACGACGTTTGCAGCAGCATGGACTATCAGCTCGGAGACCATGGCTGCGGTTACCCTTGACGTTGCATCACAGACAGGAGCACTTGCGATGGTGTACTCAACGACGAATCTGGGTGCACGAATATCTAAACGTCTTTTTTCGGATGAGTCCAGGTTCTGTTTACAGCATCATGATGGCCGCATCCGTGTTTGGCGACATCGCGGTGAACGCACATTGGAAGCGTGTATTCGTCATCGCCATACTGGCGTATCACCTGGCGTGACGGTATAGGGTGCCATTGGTTACACGTCTCGTTCACCTCTTGTTAGCACTGACGGCACTTAGAACAGTGGACGTTACATTTCAGATATGTTACGACCCGTGGCTCTACCCTTCATTAGATCCCCGCGAAACCCTACATTTCAGCAGGATAATGCACGACCACATGTTGCAGGTCCTGTACGGGCCCTTCTGGATACAGTAAATGTTCGACTGCTGCCCTGGCCAGCACATTCTCCAAATCTATCACCAATTGAAAACGTCTGGTCAAAGGTGGCCGAGCAACTGGTTCTTCACAATACGCCAGTCACTACTCTTGATGAACTGTGGTATCGTGTTGAAGCTGCATGGGCAGTTGTACCTGGACACGCCATCCAAGCTGTGTTTGACTCAATGCCCAGGCGTATCAAGGTCGTTATTATGGCCAGAGGTGGTTGTTCTGGGCACTGATTTCTCAGGATCTATGCACCCAAAGTGCGTGAAAATGAAATCACATGTCAGTTCTAGTACAATATATTTTTCCAATCAATACCCGTTTATCATCTGCATGTCTTCTTGGTGTTGCAATTTTAATGGCCAGTAGTGTATTTAATAGAATCGTGTCCACATAGGCGTCTGCAGTAGCAGGAGCAGTTTGAGGTGAGGGATTGGGAACGCCTTTAGGAATACTTGGATGACTGGACTCTGCGCTACTCTGGGGAAGTACTGTGAAATCTGTTTCTCCGTACTGGAGGTCCGCCGCAGTTATGCGTCATTGCATCCGCATCGATGCATAGATGACTTGTAAAACGTATGAGCTTTTATAGTGAGTAATTTTTATATGTTGGTAGGGTAGAGAATAACGATGATAGCATGTTGGGCTGACTGATTTGAATGGACAGGGATTTGTAGTACTTGTATCTAGTTTGGTGACGTACCACATTGCGCGCATTTCCACCAAATGCTCAAAACACCGTCCTGTTGCAGTAACTCAGGTCGTTCTGTTTCTACACGGGTTGCAGAAGGTGGTGGATATGTCTTTCTCCGAGTTCTGCTCAGTTCTGACTTAAATTCGAACGAAATCTTGTGGAAAGCTGAAGAAATGGGAGCCACTGCAAGATGTATAGGGTGTGACTAGCAGGTTATCATTTTACTGTAATAGAGAGGTTCGAGGAAGTTGCTTCGTTTAGGGATATGAGAGTGCAAGAAATATGATTGACTTGTGGGTGTGAGCCTATACATGCATGTGCTTGAATGGAAAGACCTGATTCAAAATGATGGAGATAATTTCTAACATATAGCGTAACACTAGAGATCTGGGAAACTAGTGTACATTTTTTTCTTCTTAGGACCTCAATCGGCACATCATCTACTACTACTACTGTTTGTGCTCCTTTTCAATCAGTCATCGCCTATAACTCGGCGGATATTTCGCGGAACCTCTAACATGGTCTGGAGACAGAATGCGTTGCAAATACTAAAGAATTTTCTAGTTGAGGCGGTATACCACGTTCCTTAGCAGAATCACTTTCAAAGTTCATTGATTTTATCACGAGGCTGCATCGTTGGCTGATTATACGTATTCGTACGATCACCGTCACGGTATTTGTCCCGAAAACACCAACTCATTCAGAGGTAATGTCGTACCTCGATTTGTAAAGAGGGTATAGCATTTAACGTGGATACATAAGCGGACCTGTAGAACAAAGACCGCTTGTGACAGTAATATGCAGTAGTTGTAGGGATCGTGTTTTTCTCTAACATCTGGTCGATTACGTCTATGACAGGGTGGTAGGACTCGCAGGAAGAACGTAAGACACATGCAAACAGATCGTTGTTTTCGGTCAGTACTATTTCGTATCGTAGGCAAACAGTTATTGACGAAGTATTATACATAGTATTAGAGCTGGGTGCGAGATATTTTCGCATTTGAGCATGTGGTTTATAAAGTTTGTTTTTGTGTAAACGAAATGACTATGTCCAGTCGTAAGGTGGACATGGATTTGACTTGGAGTCCTGTGATAGCAAATGGAAGAGCATGTCCAGTAGTAAGGAAGGTAGAGATATTTCCATTTCCAGAGCAACAGCCTTCATCGGGGGTGTATTTCCGATACTCCGCTCATTTCCGTATGCCATTCAATTGAGACCGCGATCATAACATTTAATTGTAAGTATAATGATAGAAGATACATGTGGCCGGTTTTCTAGAATGTTTGGATGTATGCAAAGACTGTGGTGGTATTACTACGGTATGTTGATGATTTTCACTTATGGACCGTCTGACAGCAACTGAATAAAACACAATTTTAGTGCCATACGCGTTTCGCCTTTATTTTCTGCAAGGCATCATCAGTGGCCTGTAATATGTACATATGTTAGCTATTTTATTTACATTTTTTGTCACTGTGCCTATAGGTTATAAACAGTTCTGGTGGTTGGTATTTCCTATTAAGTAGTAATGTTTTGAACTGTACTTACAGGTTGCGTAGACAGTTTCTTACATATTACGCTCCTGTTGCATTTTTGGTCTTGTTCTTCTTCCTATGAGCGCCAATTTGCTGTTTTTTCTGCATTCCACAGCACTATGCACTGAACGCTTTTTTTAATGCAATGTTTTGGTTTCTGTTGCCGACTGTCAAATGTTTTTGCCAAAGATCGAATATTACTGCCAAACTTACGAGTGTAACTATCGAAGTATCAGTGGTCTGTTCGTGTATGCATTTGTGTGTGCGCTTGTGTGTGTGTGTGAGTGTGTGTGTGTGTGTGTGTGTGTGTGTGTGTTTTTTGGTGTCATATTATTTTATTTTATTTTATTGTATTTAATTATTTATTTTTGTTTATGTCCTGTGTATGTGTGTGTGTGTTTTGGTGTGATATATATATATATATATATATATATATATATATATATATATATATATATATATATTTGTGCTGTGTATGTGTGTCTGTCTGTATTTTGGTGTTATGCCAGCGACCAAGAGGGACAAATTCCAACAATCAGGAATATATAAACTTGAATGTCAAAGTTGTGATGCAGTATACATAGGCATGACATGCAGGAATTTTGAAACAAGATACAAAGAACATATCAGATGTTGGAAGTATGAAACAAACCATTCCACATTTGCAGAGCATTTAAAACACTACAACCATCATCCTACAAACATGGAACAAGAAATGAAAATAATGAGAATAAGCAACCATGACAAACATCTTATACAAATGCAAGAGAACTTCCACATCCAGAAAGCCATAGCAGAAAACAAACATGTGATAAATGAACAAACACACATCAGCACAGGCTCCTTACTACACTTAATAAAGGAAATGATGACATAAAAAAAAGTATATAACACCAAAATACACACACACACACACACACACACACACACACACACACACACACACACACACCCTCCCAAAAAAAAAAAAAATCGCATAACACCAAAATACAGACAGACACACATACACAGCACAAATATATATATATATATATATATATATATATATATATATATATATATATATATATATCACACCAAAACACACACACACATACACAGGACATAAACAAAAATAAATAATTAAATAAAATAAAATAATATGACACCAAAAAACACACACACACACACACACACTCACACACACACACAAGCGCACACACAAATGCATACACGAACAGACCACTGATACTTCGATAGTTACACTCGTAAGTTTGGCAGTAATATTCGATCTTTGGCAAAAACATTTGACAGTCGGCAACAGAAACCAAAACATTGCATTAAAAAAAGCGTTCAGTGCATAGTGCTGTGGAATGCAGAAAAAACAGCAAATTGGCGCTCATAGGAAGAAGAACAAGACCAAAAATGCAACAGGAGCGTAATATGTAAGAAACTGTCTACGCAACCTGTAAGTACAGTTCAAAACATTACTACTTAATAGGAAATACCAACCACCAGAACTGTTTATAACCTATAGGCACAGTGACAAAAAATGTAAATAAAATAGCTAACATATGTACATATTACAGGCCACTGATGATGCCTTGCAGAAAATAAAGGCGAAACGCGTATGGCACTAAAATTGTGTTTTATTCAGTTGCTGTCAGACGGTCCATAAGTGAAAATCATCAACATACCGTAGTATTACGCGCAACTGAGGAGGACAGGACCAAAAAATTGAAGATGTCAATACAGCTATGTCAAGCATTCCCTGTCAACGTGTACAACAGGTTCAAGAAAATACATCTGAGACTCCATAAGACGATACAGCATATAAAATTCAACAGAACTTGCAAAAAGAACGATTTAATACCAAGCTACATTAATGTAAAGGTTAAAAACAGTTCTACAGTGGCACAAAAGTCGAAATCATTTGCAGAACGATATTGGTTACTACATGAAATTAAGATGCTCTATTCGAAAAAACGGCACCTAAACATGATGCTCTATGAGACTCATCTAGAATCGGCAGAAAAGGTAGGAAACGCCGCAGTTTTCATGGCACTAGTAGAAAAAACTGAGCACAACACATACATAGCAATGAAACATTTACAAAACAAACATAAACACAAGATAATGAAACTAACAGTAAAAAAGACGCAAAAATACATTTACAGTTTAAATGTGAAACCACATGAACACCAACACTCATTCCATCCACGCTTAGTTAACCTAACAGAGACAGAACTACACGAAAACGAAAAAATGCTCTTGGAAAAAGGTTTGAAACACTGCACCAATAGCAAGGTGAACAATCAATACATAGAAAATCTCATAGTAGAAACCGAACACATCCTTACACGTGAAGAACAACATAATTGCGAAATAAACATAGGACTGACAAGAGAACTAGTAAAAGAAGAAATAAAAGGCATAATAAAACAAACACAGCAGACACACAATAAGAGCAACCAAACAGAAGCAGCTACTATGAAAAGGTTAAAACAAAAGTTAACAAACAACAACGTATTAATAACAAGAGCAGACAAGGGCAATGTAACAGTACTCATGGATAAAGAGCAATACATCACAAAAACCAAGGAATACATAAACACCAACGCAATACAAAAACTGAAGTCAGATCCAACTACACGATTCCAGGCAAATGTGAAACGAACACTGAAAAACATTGAACACACACTCACAGACAAACAGAAATACTACTTAACACAGAAAAACCCACAAGCACCAACACTCCGCAGTCAACCGAAAGTACATAAAGACGGAATGCCAATGAGACCTGTTATCAACTTCAAGAAAGCCCCAACATACCGCATAGCCAAACACCTCCAAAAGTTAGTTACAAAACACTATAAAGTAGAAAACAACAGAACAGTGATAAACACAGGAAACCTAACAGAAAATATACAGAACATACAGGTACCACACACAGCATCACTGATTTCATTCGATATAGAAAATATGTATACCTCCATCTCTATCACAGAAACAATAGAAATTATAGAACAAAATCTCTCATCCCACAGCAACCTCACCACAGACGCAATAAAAGAAATAACAGATATGCTCAGACCGACAACTGAACAAAACTACTTTCGGTTTGAGGAAGAATATTATCTACAAACTGATGGACTGCCCATGGGATCCCCAATATCAGTAACACTAGCAAACATTTTCATCAGTCACCTTGAAAATCTGATATTTGATAAGATAACCACAAATGAAAGTTTCAAAATCATATATTGGTACAGATACGTGGATGACATTATTTGTTTGGTAGACGAGCCAAGTGAAAAAATAGATGAACTCCATTCAGAAATAAACAAAGCTCATAAGAACATAAAATTCACACTTGAAAAAGAAAAAGAAAATCAAATAAATTTTCTTGACATTACAATTAAAAAAGAAAATGGAAAACATACATTTAACATCTTTAGAAAACCAACAGCCACGGACACAATAATACATTCCACATCCAACCACCCCCAAAGCCAGAAATTTGCAGCACTAAGGCACATGTTACATAGATTAAACAGAATCCCACTCAGTAAGAGAAACTATGAACAAGAAATGAACACGATCATACAAATAGCTAGGAACAACGGGTATGACACACATGTGGTACACAGGCTCAATCAAAAAATAAAAACACAAATAAAAAACAAACACAACATTTCCACAATACAAAAGAACTCACAAGCTGAAAACTTACAAACACACTCAACAAACACACACAATGACAACACCACACAGAAAAGAACCAGATGGTACACCATGACCTACACACATAAACTAACACACAGAGTTGCAAACATCCTAAAGAGACAGGGCTTCAAAATAGCATATAAGCCTGGGCAAACCCTTCAATCACACCTAAGCCAGCCAGCTACCAAGAGGGACAAATTCCAACAATCAGGAATATATAAACTTGAATGTCAAAGTTGTGATGCAGTATACATAGGCATGACATGCAGGAATTTTGAAACAAGATACAAAGAACATATCAGATGTTGGAAGTATGAAACAAACCATTCCACATTTGCAGAGCATTTAAAACACTACAACCTCATCCGACAAACATGGAACAAGAAATGAAAATAATGAGAATAAGCAACCATGACAAACATCTTATACAAATGCAAGAGAACTTCCACATCCAGAAAGCCATAGCAGAAAACAAACATGTGATAAATGAACAAACACACATCAGCACAGGCTCCTTACTACACTTAATAAAGGAAATGATGACATAAAAAAAAGTATATAACACCAAAATACACACACACACACACACACACACACACACACACACCCTCCCAAAAAAAAAAAAAAAAAAATCGCATAACACCAAAATACAGACAGACACACATACACAGCACAAATATATATATATATATATATATATATATATATATATATATATATATATATCACACCAAAACACACACACACATACACAGGACATAAACAAAAATAAATAATTAAATAAAATAAAATAATATGACACCAAAAAACACACACACACACACACACACTCACACACACACACACAAGCGCACACACAAATGCATACACGAACAGACCACTGATACTTCGATAGTTACACTCGTAAGTTTGGCAGTAATATTCGATCTTTGGCAAAAACATTTGACAGTCGGCAACAGAAACCAAAACATTGCATTAAAAAAAGCGTTCAGTGCATAGTGCTGTGGAATGCAGAAAAAACAGCAAATTGGCGCTCATAGGAAGAAGAACAAGACCAAAAATGCAACAGGAGCGTAATATGTAAGAAACTGTCTACGCAACCTGTAAGTACAGTTCAAAACATTACTACTTAATAGGAAATACCAACCACCAGAACTGTTTATAACCTATAGGCACAGTGACAAAAAATGTAAATAAAATAGCTAACATATGTACATATTACAGGCCACTGATGATGCCTTGCAGAAAATAAAGGCGAAACGCGTATGGCACTAAAATTGTGTTTTATTCAGTTGCTGTCAGACGGTCCATAAGTGAAAATCATCAACATACCGTAGTATTACGCGCAACTGAGGAGGACAGGACCAAAAAATTGAAGACTGTGGTGGTATTAATTCACGTTCACCATTAACGGCAGCATTCTTCCGAATGCAGAGGCCTGTTGGAGTATTATTTTCTCGTACGTAATGTATAAAAGTTAACTTTGCAGTCCTCTACACCACCGAATAGATAACTAATACTTAGCCCGTGTTGGGCGGCTTTCATGATCAAGCGGAAATTTTAGAAGATAGTGCTTTTGCGGTGGAGCGTTATTGCCTTCTGTGTAAATTGTTGGGTTGACTGCTTCTGCACATTTGGTGCATTTATTTAGTTGAGGGATGATTGATTGTGGTGTATGGAATAAGCGTTTGCCTGTTCTCTAGACATGGGAAAGACCTTAGTTGGCTTGTACATTATCTGGGTGATTTAGTGGTTTACAGCATGCTGCACCTCGCTAAAGTTTCGGGTTTGTAGAGAAATAATTTCTAGTGTATATTTTCGGAATTATGTTGCGCTAGCGATCGGTAGGCTACTGCTGTATGCTTGATTTCGAGAAGTACAACGAAAATGATATAATATTATGTAGAAACTAGGGGTGTTCTTCTAATCCCAGAATCTGGAGATGTCTCTAGAAACGCAAGCAAGCAGGCAGGTACGGACTAGAAACAGCAGCGCGTTTGTACCAAGTCTGTCTTTGTACATCACTTGTGAGTGTGACTTCGATTCACTAAGGGTGTTCTGATGTAAAAGGGTTGATTTTGTATGGTGTAGGATAGGAACTGTATGTTTACTACATCGACACGGTACATGTTTATGTATTGCTGAGTTGGAGATCGGTGTCACTCACTAATATTCAAGCTCCTGGCCACAGTGGGAGGGGAGTGTGAATGAGTAGGTGTCTTTACGTATTCGACGACATATATAGCACTTTGCGAGGTTTAGTTGTCGATGTGAAGTGGCGATTAGTGTAAAGTAGTTTATTAACACTGAATGTCGCGTCTGTAGAAAGAAAGAAAAGGCTGATGGTGTTTCCCTAGGACTGGGGCGCATCGTAACGTGTAGCCTGTGTGAATATAGACGTATGATAATTTTTTCGAGGGCTGTACAGATATAAAAGGTAACTGCACTGTTGTCTAAAATGTGTGTATATTGTATTGTAAAGTTAGTGTGGTTTACATAGCGCAAAATGTGTATATATTTCACTGTAAAGTTAGTATGGTTTATGTTATGGCATGACTAGAGAGGATGACTGTGAGAAACACATGGATTGAGCAGGTTGATAACGATGAGGGAATGAGTGATAGTTTTTAAGTGGAAAATTATATGCGCTATAGGTAGTAAAAAATGGCTCTGAGCACTATGGGACTCAACTGCTGAGGTCATTAGTCCCCTAGAACTTAGAACTAATTAAACATAACTAACCTAAGGACATCACAAACATCCATGCCCGAGGCAGGATTCGAACCTGCGACCGTAGCGGTCTTGCGGTTCCAGACTGCAGCGCCTTTAACCGCACGGCCACTTCGGCCGGCTATAGGTAGTAAAGCACAGTCATCAAGAGAAGAGATTAACTGTACATTGACTGATGTCAGACTGTAGCAGCAATCGTAATATTTAATTGTAGTTACAGTGTTAAATATCTTCCTGGCTTGCAATATTCTTGTGAGTCTGGTATGTATTTGATAATGTGGAAACAATTTTGCGCGTTTAAATGTCGATACAGTTTAGCGGTCTGTGTAAAATAACCGCTGAAAGACCCAGAAAGAATAGGTGGATGGTGCTTCAATACCAGCGGAATCAGTAATTCGGCGAGTAAATTGGATTAGAGCAAATGATAATATTGGATTCATTAACATGCTTTGTGCTGGGATATGGGAGCCCCTACATAGCTGTGCGAACATTTGCGTATGTTGAGAGCAGGATGGGTATAACGTGATGTGGAGGGTATCACGTTAGGTCCGCGAGGAAGACTGCATTGGACGTTGCTGTGCTTTATTTTCGTAACGAGGTTCTGTTAGGGCATGAATTTCCGATCATAAAAGCTGATAGAAGACGAAAACTAGTACAAAAGCGCACATTAAGTCTTTCTGAGGGGCTATCGAATTTACTAGAGTTAGTTTTGTTAATATTTTAGGTAGCAATGTAACTTGAGTATAGGATTGATAACGTTGCTAGGGAAATGCAAAGGCTCAATCTAGATATAGTAGGGGTCAGTAAAGTGAAGTGGAAGGAAGACAAGGATTTCTGGTCAGATGAGTATCGGGTAATATCAACAGCAGCAGAAAATGGTATAACAGGTGTAGGATTCGTTATGAATAGGAAGGTAGGGCAGAGGGTGTGTTACTGTGAACAGTTCAGTGACCAGGTTGTTCTAATCAGAATCGACGGCAGACCAACAGCGACGACGATAGTTCAGGTATACATGTCGACGTCGCAAGCTGAAGATGAACAGATAGAGAAAGTGTATGAGGATATTGAAAGGGTAATGCAGTATGTAAAGGGGGACGAAAATCTAATAGTCATGGGCGACTGGAATGCTGATGTAGGGGAAGGAGTAGAAGAAAAGGTTACAGGAGAATATGGGCTTGGGACAAGGAATGAAAGAGGAGAAAGACTAATTGAGTTCTGTAACAAGTTTCAGCTAGTAATAGCGAATACCCTGTTCAAGAATCACAAGAGGAAGAGGTAGACTTGGAAAAGGCCGGGAGATACGGGAAGATTTCAATTAGATTACATCATGGTCAGACAGAGATTCCGAAATCAGATACTGGATTGTAAGGCGTACCCAGGAGCAGATATAGACTCAGATCACAATATAGTAGTGATGAAGAGTAGGCTGAAATTCAAGACATTAGTCAGGAAGAATCAATACGCAAAGAAGTGGGATACGGAAGTACTAAGGAATGACGAGATACGTTTGAAGTTCTCTAACGCTATAGATACAGCAATAAGGAATAGCGCAGTAGGCAGTACAGTTGAAGAGGAATGGACATCTCTAAAAAGGGCCATCACAGAAGTTGGGAAGGAAAACATAGGTACAAAGAAGGTAGCTACGAAGAAACCATGGGTAACAGAAGAACAGTTGATTGATGAAAGGAGGAAGTACAAACATGTTCCGGGAAAAGTCAGGAATACAGAAATACAAGTCGCTGAGGAATGAAATAAATAGGAAGTGCAGGGAAGCTAAGACGAAATGGCTGCAGGAAAAATGTGAAGACATCGAAAAAGATATGATTGTCGGAAGGACAGACTCAGCATACAGGAAAGTCAAAACAACGTTTGGTGACATTAAAAGTAACGGTGGTAACATTAAGAGTGCAACGGAAATTCCACTGTTAAATGCAGAGGAGAGAGCAGATAGGTGGAAAGAATACATTGAAAGCCTCTATGAGGGTGAAGATTTGTCTGATGTGATAGAAGAAGAAACAGGAGCCGATTTAGAAGAGATAGGGGATCCAGTATTTGAATCGGAATTTAAAAGAGCTTTGGAGGACTTACGGTCAAATAAGGCAGAAGGGACAGATAACATTCCATCAGAATTTCTAAAATCATTGGGGGAAGTGGCAACAAAACGACTATTCACGTTGGTGTGTAGAATATATGAGTCTGGCGATATACCATCTGACTTTCGGAAAAGCATCATCCACACAATTCCGAAGACGGCAAGAGCTGACAAGTGCGAGAATTATCACACAATCAGCTTAACAGCTCATGCATCGAAGCTGCTTACAAGAATAATATACAGAAGAATGGAAAAGAAAATTGAGAATGCGCTAGGTGACGATCAGTTTGGCTTTAGGAAAAGCAAAGGGACGAGAGAGGCAATTCTGACGTTACGGCTAATAATGGAAGCAAGACACTTTCATAGGATTTGTCGACCTGGAAAAATCGTTCGACAATATAAAATGGTGCAAGCTGTTCGAGATTCTGAAAAAAGTAGGGGTAAGCTATAGGGAGGGACGGGTCATATACAATATGTACAACAACCAAGAGGGAATAATAAGAGTGGACGATCAAGGACGAAGTGCTCGTATTAAGAAGGGTGTAAGACAAGGCTGTAGCCTTTCGCCCCTACTCTTCAATCTGTACATCGAGGAAGCAATGATGGAAATAAAAGAAAGGTTCAGGAGTGGAATTAAAATACAAGGTGAAAGGATATCAATGATACGATTCGCTGATGACATTGCTATCCTGAGTGAAAGTGAAGAAGAATTAAATGATCTACTGAACGGAATGAACAGTCTAATGAGTACACAGTATGGTTTGAGAGTAAATCGGAGAAAGACGAAGGTAATGAGAAGTAGTATAAATGAGAACAGCGAGGAACTTAACATCAGGATTGATGGTCATGAAGTCATTGAAGTTAAGGAATTCTGCTACCTAGGCAGTAAAATAACCAATGACGGACGGAGCAAGGAGGACATCAAAAGCAGACTCGCTATGGCAAAAAAGGCATTTCTGGCCAAGAGAAGTCTACTAATATCAAATACCGGCCTTAATTTGAGGAAGAAATTTCTGAGGATGTACGTCTGGAGTACAGCATTGTATGGTAGTGAAACATGGACAGTGGTAAAACCGGAACAGAAGAGAATCGAAGCATTTGAGATGTGGTGCTATAGACGAATGTTGATAATTGGGTGGACTGATAAGGTAAGGAATGAGGAGGTTCTACGCAGAATCGGAGAGGAAAGGAATATGTGGAAAACACTGATAAGGAGAAGGGACAGGATGATAGAACATCTGCTAAGACATGAGGGAATGACTTCCATGGTACTAGAGGGAGCTGAAGAGGGCAAAAACTGTAGAGGAAGGCAGAGATTGGAATACGTCAAGCAAATAATTGAGGACGTAGGTTGCAAGTGCTACTCTGAGATGAAGAGGTTAGCACAGGAAAGGAAATCGCAAACCAGTCAGTAGACTGAGTAGACTGATGACAAAAAAAAAAAAAAAAAAAAAAAAAAACGTTGCTAGATGCGTTTGCGATGGTATGTAGCTACGCGCGGTGGGGCGTCAGTCAAACGTCACCTAAGGTCAGTTAGAATCGCTAAGGACAAGGCAGGTTGTGCTATTGTGGACTGGATTTCTGCAGCGACTTGGCCGGACCACAGTTAGAGTGAGGGTAGCAAGGAACGCCCCACGCGCGCGTCCCTGCTTGGAGGGCGCGCTCTGTAAATAAGCCCCCACCCCTGTCCCATCGCGTCATCAACGGCGCCTACATACAGCTTTCGCCTGCGTTCGGTTGTAGCTCGCGGCTGTGCCCCTGCCCGATCACGTTACCACGTGTGTCTAGGTGAACACGTATTTGAATAGAAAATTCTGAGAAATGAAGTACACTACTGGCCAGTAGAATTGCTACACCACGAAAATGACGTGCTACAGATGCAAGATTTAACCGACAGGAAGAAGATGCTGTGATATGAAAATGATTAGCTTTTCAGAGAATTCACACTAGGTTGGCGCCGGTGGCGACACCTACAACGTGCCGACATGAGGAAAGTTTCCAACCGATTTCTCATACACAAACAGCAGCTGACCGGCGTTGCCTGGTGAAACGCATACCATCACGTTTCCGACTTCGATAAAGGTCGGATTGTAGCCTATCGCGATTGCGGTATGTCGTATCACGACACTGCTGCTCGCATTGGTTGAGATCCAATGACTGTTAACAGAATATGGAATCGGTTGGTTCAGGAGGGTAATACGGAACGTCGTGCTGGATCCCAACGACCTCGTATCACTAGCAGTCGAGATGATAGGCATCTTATCCGCATGGCTGTAACTGATCGTGCAGCCACGTCTCGATCCCTGAGTCATCAGATCGGGACGTTTGCAAGACAACAACCATCTGCACGAACAGTTCGAGGACGTTTGCAGCAGCATGGACTAAAAGCTCGGAGACCATGGCTGGGTCAGCCCTGACGCTGCATCACAGACAGGAGCGCCTGCGATGGAAGCGTGTATTCGTCATCGCCATACTGGCGTATCACCCGGCGTGATGGTGTGGAGTGCCATTGGTTAAACGTCTCGGTCACCTCTTGTTCGCATTGACGGCGCTTTGGACAGTGGACGTTACATTTCAGATGTGTTACGACTCGTGGCTCTACCCTTAATTCGATCCCTGCGAAACCCTACAATTCAGCAGGATAATGGGCGACTGCATGTTGCAGGTCCTGTACGGGCCTTTCTTGATACAGTAAATGTTCGACTGCTGACCTGGCCAGCACGTTCTCCAGATCTCTCACCAACTGAAAACGTCTGGTTAATGGTGGCCGAGCAACTGGCTCGTCACAATACGCCAGTCACTACTCTTGATGAACTGTGGTATCATGTTGAAGCTGCATGGGCAGCTGTACCTGTATGCGTCATCCTAGCTCTGTTTGACTCAATGCCCAGGCGTGTCAAGGCCGTTATTACGGGCAGAGGTGGTTGTTCTGGGTACTGGTTTCTCAGGATCTATGCACCCAAATTGCGTGAAAATGTATTCACATGTCAGTTCTAATATATTATATTTGTCCAATGAATATCCCTTTATAATTTGCATTTCTTTTTGGTGTAGCAATTTTAGTGGCCAGTAGTGTATGAATGAGATGTGGCCGCTTGCGATTCACTGACGGGTGTCTGTCCGTGCTTTGAAATAAGTGTTCAGTTCATAGTGCTGTAAAATGTGGGAAAGAACAGCAAATCGGCATTTATAAGAAGAAGAACAACACCAAAAATGCATCAGGAGCGTAATATGTAGCAAATCGCCCACGCAATCTGTCACTGATGATGCCTTGCAGAAAATAAAGGCGAAACGCGTATGTCACTAAAATTGTGTTTTATTCAGTTGCCGTCAGACGGTCCATAAGTAAAAATTATCAATATACCGTAATCTGTGCATGTGCATATCGCTATCCCATGACGTCACCTCAGTGTATATGTCCGTGTTCTAGAAGTAACCGTTGTCCAGTGTAAAAGCAAAGTCGAGTGCACTCTTTTCCTCATTTATAAACCCCTTTTAGTTAGATATATTAGCGTAGGAATCAGCATTGTGACCATTACACTTATGGCACATGTCATAAAGAATGTTGAAGTTTATAATCAACTCTGCGGGCTAAATTTATCCGAAGAAACTAAGTCGGTGTAGACTTTTGTGGGAATTTTGCTTGGTGTCTTGTCACATAGGTTGCTGTAAGTATACTTACCATCCATAATATTTTTACTTCAAGTTCGAGTATTGCTCTTCCAGTGACTTATACAGCATATTTGAAGGTAATGAGCAGCGTTGTTTAAGTGTTAGAAAAAGCAGCGTAAAATGAAAAGAATCCTTAACATTTGTGACTTTTGTTCCATTTGGATTTAGTGCAAGGGCAGGGCGAAATATTTCTATCGTCAATGGGATGATACCGTCGAAGAAATCACGTCAATAAAGTGAGTAAATAGTGATTGTAAGCTTTCTCGGCGTCTTACAATTATACGATCTTCGTAGGTGATCATCCGAGCGGTGGCGTTGTCTTGTCTTAACGTTTAAATGAGTTTCGTATCCATCATTTTCAGGCAAAGATGATGTACAAGCAACAGACTGAAACGTTTCGACAAGATGACGACCACCCGAAAAGATTTTATCATTGTTAGTAAACAGTTTTCTCATTTTAAGTAAGATCTTTATTGCTGTGTATCTACTGGTCCAGACACCCTCGTTTCAACTTCGGTTGTGGTTCGGCCCATGCTAAGTAGGATATCGACAACAGACTCGAAGCAGCCGCTGACGTTAGTGTAACAGGGGCGCTACTCTTAGCTTCACATCAGGCTCGCATTCTAAAAACGTAACTACTGAAATGATGATAGTGCAAGGTTCCAAAAAGACACACCTATTAAAAGAGCACAAATATCCAACTTCAAGTTTGGTGTACAATGCAAATTCGTGACAATCTTGTCAGTGGAAAAGTTCAGTTACACTGTCCTATAGTAAGCATTGTTGAATAGTTTCAGTTCCTGTTCGGTACGATGCACGGTACGGCTGGAGCAGTAGGGATTACTCCTGTGGACACACTCGAAGGCTATCGCCTTCTAGATAACTGTCAAAACTTTCCGGTGGAGAACATACGCTGCGAAGAGCCGCTGAAATACTAATATAATAGTTTCTCCTGGCATATAGGCAGTCCCGATTACCTACAATGGATGAAGGGTAGTCTACGCAACAGGGTTGCGAGTATGTGTCTGCGTGTGTGTGTGTGTGGGGGGGGGGGGGGGAGGGGGGCACAACCATTTTGTCGTGAATTATTTGCCACATTCGAGAATACCAAAAGAGTTTAATTAGGCCGTTTTTTTCGGTTAGCCACTATGGTTTTTCACAGTATGATAAACTGTGATCATTTAAAGCTCATGCCCCACCTGCAGTCAATGGACAATGTTGCGCGAAAAAAGAAAGGAAGGACAACAGAGTGAAGCAGAAGCTTGGACTGGGAGGGATGGATAAGGAAACGAGCAGTGCTCTTTCAAAGGAAAGACTCCAGCCTTTCCCTAGATTGACTAAGGAAATAATGGAAAAAGTAAATCAGTATGCCCACACGGGGGTCTGAACTACTGTATATTAGCTTCATAAAAAGAAAATGACGATTGTGAATCCACAGATTTATTCAATAAAGTAATGAAAAAACACTATAAAATATACGCTGTATGGATGCAAATGGATTCCAGCTTATCATCATAACGGTAAGATGAAAGATTATCTTAATTAAAGATAAAGTATCCGTAATACGGAATGTTCAAATCTACACGAATCAGTAAGATATAAAGCATTTTAGACCTCGAAACGCTCTGTGAAATCGTTTGTCAGACTCAGCATTACAAGACGACCACATAAGTATGTAATTATGGCAGTGGGTGCAGATGAATAAAGAAACCTAGTTAGCAAATTTTTCAGTGCCGTGCATAAAGCAGTCCATGTATTCACAAGAACTAAACATTCTCTTGGAATAAGCAGAAAGCCGGCAGAAGTGGCCGAGCGATTCTAGGCGCTACAGTCTGTAACCGTCGGCCGCTACGGTCGCAGGTTCGAAGCCTGCCTCGGGCATGGATGTGTGTGATGTCCTTAGGTTAGTTAGGTTTAAGTTCTAGAGGACTGATGACCTCAGAAGTTAAGTGCTCAGAGCCATTTTGAGCCAATAAGCAGAAAAACGCGGATTGTAATAGAGGCGTATTTTCATAATTTCTTAGTTTTTGAGGTTCAGATCTACAGGGTACTTAACATAGAGAACATGGATACGTCACTTGTAGCTCAATTAGTGAAGGGGTATACAGCTGACGAACTTAGTCTCCAGCGAGACTGGAATCGACAGCAAAGGCAATTCCGTTTCACAAAGTGAGTACATTAGCGCTTAGGTAATGATTTAGTGCTGGCTGGAGAAATCTCTCATTGCTACAGTGACCGATAACTATTAATATGAGATCAGTTGTAGATTTTGCGTGAAATTACCTCCCCGGAATCAATGATGTGATTGAGTTCGATAACCCAATGTTACACCGTAAGTGCGAATCATTCAGATTATGTAAAGGAAATGAGAAGAAAATATCAAATGAATTTAGCAGGGCACTACTGTGTCACACCAGGAGGTACGTCGGTGATTAAATAGTTGTATAACATGGGCAACAATGTTATCAACTTCCAGTCATACAAGCGATAAGAAGAATACATTTTCTCAATTGATACCTTTCTTGAGCTGACTTGCAACTGAGAAGCTCGGGCTTCAAAGTTTTGGCAGCGCTTGCTGCTTCCTCATTGGCAAGGGATTGAAGTACCTTAGGTACAGGCCAATGACTTCTATTCCCATTTCTGTATTGTGGATTTGGCTCTAAAGCACATTTATGAATAATATCCAGATGCACCAGTGGCAATCTAACAATCACCTACAGCTACATGTCTACTCTGGAATCCACACTTAAGTACCTGGCAGAGGGTAAATGACTTGAGCAGCCCTCTTCTTCAGTAGCTATTGTATGTGTTTTTGTGTATCTGTAGTAAGCATACAGCGAATTAAAAACCTCAGTCACCGAAAGCAATTTTCTGTTTTTAGCGTCATCAGAGCCTATAAGGTAAACATTAAGTATACATATTTTGTTCTTTTAAATATTATATAGACTTAGAAACAGTTTCTTTTAAGATTACTTTCATTGGCACTAAGAAAGAAATCAAAACACCACTGACTACGATACGAAAACACCCACAAAAAATTTCATTAGCTGGGAATAACATAAAATTTTATATTATGAAAGCAAATTATGTAACGACCGCAATGTTACCAACACCTATGTGGAAAATGAAACAAGTGAATGAGTAAAATGAATTTAGATTTCAGATTCTGCTAACATGAAAGGAGAAGTTGTGACCAGAATGTGGAACAAGGAACCCAAGCGCTGACATTATTGTCTTGAATAGTCATCTTTAAACAGAACTATCATTCAGTTTACAAACACCAACAGAACAAAAATTTCATCTACTCATAGAAATTACAATATAACTGTAGGTGACACTTTGTCAAGAAAAGTAATGAATAAGCTTTTTAATTTTTAGAATACTTAAGACAGACAAGTTCACCTACGTGTGCTTGGGATGGAATTTCTATGCAGTCCATGAACCATGGACCTTGCCGTTGGTGGGGAGGCTTGCGTGCCTCAGCGATACAGATAGCCGTACCGTAGGTGCAACCACAACGGAGGGGTATCTGTTGAGAGGCCAGACAAACGTGTGGTTCCTGAAGAGGGGCAGCAGCCTTTTCAGTAGTCGCAAGGGCAACAGTCTGGATGATTGACTGATCTGGCCTTGTAACAATAACCAAAACGGCCTTGCTGTGCTGGTACTGCGAACGGCTGAAAGCAAGGGGAAACTACAGCCGTAATTTTTCCCGAGGGCATGCAGCTTTACTGTATGATTAAATGATGATGTCGTCCTCTTGGGTAAAATATTCCGGAGGTAAAATAGTCCCCCATTCGGATCTCCGGGCGGGGACTACTCAAGAGGATGTCGTTATCAGGAGAAAGAAAACTGGCGTTCTACGGATCGGAGCGTGGAATGTCAGATCCCTTAATCGGGCAGGTAGGTTAGAAAATTTAAAAAGGGAAATGGATAGGTTGAAGTTAGATATAGTGGGAATTAGTGAAGTTCGGTGGCAGGAGGAACAAGACTTCTGGTCAGGTGACTACAGGGTTATAAACACAAAATCAAATAGGGGTAATGCAGGAGTAGGTTTAATAATGAATAGGAAAATAGGAATGCGGGTAAGCTACTACAAACAGCATAGTGAACGCATTATTGAGGCCAAGATAGATACGAAGCCCACACCTACTACAGTAGTACAAGTTTATATGCCAACTAGCTCTGCAGATGACGAAGAAATTGAAGAAATGTATGATGAAATAAAAGAAATTATTCAGATTGTGAAGGGAGACGAAAATTTAATAGTCATGGGTGACTGGAATTCGAGTGTAGGAAAAGGGAGAGAAGGAAACATAGTAGGTGAATATGGATTGGGGGACAGAAATGAAAGAGGAAGCCGCCTGGTAGAATTTTGCACAGAGCACAACATAATCATAACTAACACTTGGTTTAAGAATCATGAAAGAAGGTTGTATACATGGAAGAACCCTGGAGATACTAAAAGGTATCAGATAGATTATATAATGGTAAGACAGAGATTTAGGAACCAGGTTTTAAATTGTAAGACATTTCCAGGGGCAGATGTGGACTCTGACCACAATCTATTGGTTATGACCTGTAGATTAAAACTGAAGAAACTGCAAAAAGATGGGAATTTAAGGAGATGGGACCTGGATAAACTAAAAGAACCAGAGGTTGTACAGAGATTCAGGGAGAGCATAAGGGAGCAATTGACAGGAATGGGGGAAATAAATACAGTAGAAGAAGAATGGGTAGCTTTGAGGGATGAAGTAGTGAAGGCAGCAGAGGATCAAGTAGGTAAAAAGACGAGGGCTAGTAGAAATCCTTGGGTAACAGAAGAAATATTGAATTTAATTGATGAAAGGAGAAAATATAAAAATGCAGTAAGTGAAACAGGCAAAATGGAATACCAACGTCTCAAAAATGAGATCGACAGGAAGTGCAAAATGGCTAAGCAGCGATGGCTAGAGGACAAATGTAAGGATATAGAGGCCTATCTCACTAGGGGTAAGATAAGTACCGCCTACAGTAAAATTAAAGAGACCTTTGGAGATAAGAGAACGACTTGTATGAATATCAAGAGCTCAGATGGAAACCTAGTTCTAAGCAAAGAAGGGAAAGCAGAAAGGTGGAAGGAGTATATAGAGGGTCTATACAAGGGCGATGTACTTGAGGACAAAATTATGGAAATGGAAGAGGATGTAGATGAAGATGAAATGGGAGATACGATACTGCGTGAAGAGTTTGACATAGCACTGAAAGACCTGAGTCGAAACAAGGCCCCCGGAGTAGACAATATTACATTGGAACTACTGACGGCCGTGGGAGAGCCAGTCCTGACAAAACTCTACCATCTGGTGAGCAAGATGTATGAAACAGGCGAAATACCCTCAGACTTAAAGAAGAATATAATAATTCCAATCCCAAAGAAAGCAGGTGTTGACAGATGTGAAAATTACCGAACTATCAGCTTAATAAGTCACAGCTGCAAAATACTAACACGAATTCTTTACAGACGAATGGAAAAACTAGTAGAAGCCAACCTCGGGGAAGATCAGTTTGGATTCCGTAGAAACACTGGAACACGTGAGGCAATACTGACCCTACGACTTATCTTAGAAGAAAGATTAAGGAAAGGCAAACCTACGTTTCTAGCATTTGTAGACTTAGAGAAAGCTTTTGACAATGTTGACTGGAATACTGTCTTTCAAATTCTAAAGGTGGCAGGGGTAAAATACAGGGAGCGAAAGGCTATTTACAATTTGTACAGAAACCAGATGGCAGTTATAAGAGTCGAGAGGCATGAAAGGGAAGCAGTGGTTGGGAAGGGAGTAAGACAGGGTTGTAGCCTCTCCCCGATGTTGTTCAATCTGTATATTGAGCAAGCAGTAAAGGAAACAAAAGAAAAATTCGGAGTAGGTATTAAAATTCATGGAGAAGAAATAAAAACTTTGAGGTTCGCCGATGACATTGTAATTCTGTCAGAGACAGCAAAGGACTTGGAAGAGCAGTTGAATGGAATGGACAGTGTCTTGAAAGGAGGATATAAGATGAACATCAACAAAAGCAAAACAAGGATAATGGAATGTAGTCTAATTAAGTCGGGTGAGGCTGAGGGAATTGGATTAGGAAATGAGGCACTTAAAGTAGTAAAGGAGTTTTGCTATTTGGGGAGCAAAATAACTGATGATGGTCGAAGTAGACAGGATATAAAATGTAGACTGGCAATAGCGAGGAAAGCGTTTCTGAAGAAAAGAAATTTGTTAACATCAAGTATAGATTTAAGTGTCAGGAAGTCGTTTCTGAAAGTATTTGTATGGAGTGTAGCCATGTATGGAAGTGAAACATGGACGATAAATAGTTTGGACAAGAAGAGAATAGAAGCTTTCGAAATGTGGTGCTACAGAAGAATGCTGAAGATTAGATGGGTAGATCACATAACTAATGAGGAAGTATTGAATAGGATTGGGGAGAAGAGAAGTTTGTGGCACAACTTGACCAGAAGAAGGGATCGGTTGGTAGGACATGTTCTGAGGCATCAAGGGATCACCAATTTAGTAGTGGAGGGCAGCGTGGAGGGTAAAAATCGTAGGGGGAGACCAAGAGATGAATACACTAAGCAGATTCAGAAGGATGTAGGTTGCAGTAGGTACTGGGAGATGAAAAAGCTTGCACAGGATAGAGTAGCATGGAGAGCTGCATCAAACCAGTCTCAGGACTGAAGACCACAACAACAACAAACTTGCGGTTAGCACATTTTGCTCGAAGTTTAATTCCTGGTTGTTTCAAACCAATGATACCTCTAAGCTATCAGAATATTTACCGGAGAATTATCGGCGTGTAATTTTTAGAACACACTGCCCTGTTAAATACTAAGATACTTGAGGCCTAAATTAAGTAATTGTAATTTAATTTAATTTTGGAGACTATTGTGTGGGCTGATCAACGCCTTAAAGGCAGCTGTTACGCACACCAACTTATCTCACGATACTATGGCTCATCAGCTCTTACTTGATCGGAAAAAGACGGGGCTAACATGAAAAAGCAAAATCAGAAGATCTTAATAAATGTCGAAACTAGACATTCACACTTGATGTGACCACCGAATAGCTTGAAAAAGTCGTAAAAAGGTCCGAAACTGGTAAGGCGCCGGTCTTGAATGATATGAGACTTAAACAATTTGAATATTTCGGGTCAAACTTAATTCACTGCTTCTGTAAGAAATCCCATGTTGCACCAGCTCTTACATAGCGAAGAAACGACAAATATGTGTTAACGAAGGTCTGTTCAAGTCGTTTTAGACACTCTGATAACACGAGGTCGCGTAGCGAAATGTCCGCAACCCGCTACTATCGTCATTCCGCTCCCAGTGTGATGCGACATACCATTTCATAACATGACAAGAAATATGCCATCATGTTAAAAATTGATCGTTGTTGTTGTTGTTGTGGTCTTCAGTCCTGAGACTGGTTTGATGCAGCTCTCCATGCTGCTCTATCCTGTGCAAGCCTCTTCATCTCCCAGTACCTACTGCAGCCTACATCCTTCTGAATCTGCTTAGTGTATTCATCTCTTGGTCTCCCTCTACGATTTTTACCCTCCACGCTGCCCTCCACTACTAAATTGGTGATCCCTTGATGCCTCAGAACACGTCCTACCAACCGATCCCTTCTTCCAGTCAAGTTGTGCCACAAACTCCTCTTCTCCCCAATTCTATTCAATACCCCCTCATCAGTTATGTGATCTACCCATCTAATCTTCAGCATTCTTCTGTAGCACCACATTTCGAAAGCTTCTATTCTCTTCTTGTCCAAACTATTTATCGTCCATGTTTCACTTCCATACATGGCTAAGCTCCATAAAATACTTTCAGGAACGACTTCCTGACACTTAAATCAATACTCGATGTTAACAAATTTCTCTTCTTCAGAAACGCTTTCCTTGCCATTACCAGTCCACATTTTATATCCTCTCTACTTCGACCGTCATCAGTTATTTTGCTCCCTAAATAGCAAAACTCCATTACTACTTTAAGTGTCTCATCTCCTAATCTAATTCCCTCAGCATCACCCGACTTAATTCGTTTTGCTTTTGTTAATGTTCATCTTATACCCTCCTTTCAAGACACTGTCCATTCCGTTCAACTGCTCTTCCTCGTCCTTTGCTGTCTCTGACAGAATTACAATCTTATCGGCGAACCTCAAAGTTTTTATTTCTTCTCCATGAATTTTAATACCTACTCCGAACTTTTCTTTTGTTTCCTTTACTGCTTGCTCAATATACAGATGGAATAGCATCGGGGAGAGGCTACAACCCTGTCTCACTCCCTTCCCAACCGTTGCTTCCCTTTCATGTCCCTCGACTCTTATAACTGCCATCTGGTTTCTGTACAAATTGTAAATAGCCTTTCGCTCCCTGTATTTTACCCCTGCTACCTTCAGAATTTGAAAGAGAGTATGCCAGTCAACATTGTCAAAAGCTTTCTCTAAGTCTACAAATGCTAGAAACGTAGGTTTGCCTTTCCTTAATCTTTCTTCTAAGATAAGTCGTAGGGTCAGTATTGGCTCACGTGTTCCAACATTTCTACGGAATCCAAACTGATCTTCCCCGAGACCGGCTTCTACCAGTTTTTCCATTCGTCTGTAAAGAATTCGCGTTAGTGTTTTGCAGCTGTGACTTATTAAACTGATAGTTCGGTAATTTTCACATCTGTCAACACCTGCTTTCTTTGGGATTGGACCATTTCATAACATGACGATAAATATGGCACGTTAAAAATTGATCGACAGACCAGTATCAACGAAATGCAGCATCCAATACAATTAAAAGACCACTTTCTTTGATACCCCAAAGCAGTCTCTAATTTTAACGTGTCGACACTTTGGCACCAAATTTCACCCCTATTCTGCCCAGTGCCATGATGGGAAGATCGTCATCCCTCCTTTTGACGCCTCGTCGATGGAGGTCATAACCACCATGCTCAGCACTGAAATCACGTTGTTTTATTCTAGGTAGCTGAGTGAAACATTTCAGACACACTGCTGCTCAGAACCGACACGAAAAGTCCTCAGAAGGTGGTATACAAGCGTCAGTGAAACCACACTTTCCCGTGGGACATTGATTCCCACACATATCGCGATCGGAAACGACAGTTCGCAGTACGAGCAGGACGATGTTCTTGACAACATTCGACACTGCTGTCACCCTCCTCCCCGCGCTCCCTCCCCTAAAGGATACTTCTGTTAGGACATCGTGGACTGTAACTGATCTGACCCCTGGGGGTATTACACGGACGCAATTTTTGCTCTGGTATAGAGAGTGTGAAACGTCCCCTTACAAAAATTATAAATGACTGTGCTTAAACTGACACACAATATTTTTAGAGCAACGCAATCTGACTTTCAAAAATCCCTACAAAAGAACGGCCCAGACTAACAATAACTATACCTTTCATGAATCACTTACCTCACAAAAATCTTCGTTACTCGAACTACAGCAATACAGCGTGCGCCAATACTGCTAGCTGAATGAAAGATTCTGAAGGCACTAACTACTGATAGGCATAGTTAGCAAATGAAAGATTTTGATAGAGAACAAACAATGTATTTACCTTAATAGTGTTCAAAAGTAATTATATATATATATATATATATATATATATATATCCGCTCTCAAAACTCCGCCATCTCTCTCCCCACATCCACCACTGCTGGCGGCTCACCTCCAACTGCGCAACGCTACGTGCTGTTAACAGCCAACAGCCCAACACTACAATAGCAAACAACAAAGCAAACCAGCCACAGGCTGCACACAGCACAGTCTGTGATTTTCATATAGAGCGCTACATGGCGTTACCAACGTAAAAACCTAAACAGCCTACTTACATCGCCCCCATGCTCCCCACAAAAAATTTTACAAATTGTTTTGGGCAGTGGCCAAAACAGATTTGAAAAAAAAATTTGTTTAGGTTTTTATGTTGGTAACGCCGTGTAGCGCTCTATATGAAAATCACTATAGTCTGGGAGACGAGTCTTTGGTATTGACAGCTCGGTAGCGTCTTTCCGTTGCCTAGCGACCGCAGGCAGGCAGCCAATGACGGCCTGACTTGGAGCGGGTAGCAAGGGCCACGTTGCCGCTCTGAAACCCGGTCGCGCGCGCTTATGAAACTTACCAGTGTCTCGCGTGCAGGCGGTCGTTCGTCGTTTGTCTGAAGTTGAATTCGCAGTTTATTTCGTTTTTGTTGTTTTTAGTGTTTCTTTGTTTATGTTTCGTTGTAAACAATGTCTAGTGCGGCGGGTAGTACCAGCCCATCACAAGAAGTGAAACGGAGGAAGAAAAGTGTGCTACACACCCAGGCCCGTGAATTCGTGTGCTCTGTGAGGGATTACTTTGAGAAAGAAAAGGACAAAGGTGGGCCCTTAATTCCTGTTGTTCAGGTTGTGAAGAGAACTGCAGCAGCATTGAAAATAAGTAAGAACACTGTTGTAAAGATAGGGAAAGAACAGTATAGTGTAGATTGTGACGAGAGAGGCACAACAAAGCTGCACACACCAGGAAAGAAGCGACCGAGAAATAAGCAGGTGACAGCTTTGGACGATTTTCAGAAAGACGCTATCCGTCGTCATATATACAGCTATTATAAGAGAAGGGAACATCCCACTCTATCTAAATTACAGGTGTCGCTTCAGAAAGACGATCTTTTTAAAGGGAGCAAGTTTTCATTGCGTACAGTGTTGAAAGACATAGGCTTCAGCTATTCAAAGGCTGGAATGATGGAACGCCCGAGGGGACAATGGCAGTGCCTGTTGGCAAAGGAGGGCGTAGTATTGTCTTACATGCAGGAACGTCGAAAGGTTTTGTGCCAAACTGCTTGAAAATGTTTCGGTCAAAAAACACGGTAGATTACCATGAAGAAATGAACAGTGTAGTAGTTCAAGAATGGTTCGAGACATCGCTTATGACGAATCTGACGAGTCCATCAGTGATCGTTATGGACAATGCGCCTTATCATTCCGTTGTTCACGATAAGGCACCAACCTTGGCAACAAAAAAAGACGATATCATTCAGTGGTTGAAACGGCGAAAAGTAGATTTCAGAGAAGATTTAAGGAAGGCGGAACTGCTCGAAATTGTGGCACAAAAGAAACCCCAATTTCCAACATATGTAATTGACGAGATTGCTAAAAGGCACGGGCATGAAATCGTTTGGCTTCCTCCATACCACTGTCACTTCAATGCAATTGAAGGAGTGTGGGTGCAGATAAAAAATTACATTGCTGCAAACAATAAAAAATTCACGAAGTGGAAACTCTCCTTCCAGCAGCTATCAATAAAGTGACAAGCGAGACGTGGGCTAAAATTGCAAACAGCACTGCAAGTGCCATCAGAGAGGCGGGCAAAACCGAAGGGGTTGTGGAAGAATGCATCGAAAATTAAATTATACATCTGGGAGAGAGCAGTGATAGTTCGAGTAGTGCTGAGGAAGACAATGTCAAATCAGATTCTGACAGTGATGTGAGTGGTGTTTTTCCATTACAGTAACTACAACGTATTCTGGAATGTAAGGAGGGAGTTTGCTATCGATCTACAACCAGATCATCATATTGTGAGTACTTTCTTCAGATTATAACTCTTAATACACTGACCAATTACTCTGTAGCTTGTAGTAGAACAAATTAATAATGCTAATACTTAACAATGGAAACCAAAACTGCTAATGTTCAACAACTTGCGAAAATAGTTTTCATTTCAGTTGTGAAGTTTAACAAATAACTTTATTATGTTTCAGCATCTTAGATACTTGTACTAAATAGCTCTTATCAGTTTTCGAGTTAATATATTTCAAGCATCAACTTTAAATAAATTCACGCGTACCAATACGACTTGTATTTTGTCTCGCTTTTATTTCTGCTGCTAGAGAATGCGTGTAGCAGACAGGGCGCCGCGTGCTGTGAGCCACGTTCGGCAACAGCGCCGTCTGCCCGCCGGAACTGTCAGTACCAATCACTCGTCTCACGGACTATAACTGTGCTGTGTGCAGTCTGTGACTGGTTTGCATTGTTGGAATTTGCTATTGTAGTGCTGGGCAGTTGGCTGTTAACAGCGCGTAGCGTTGCACAGTTGGAGGTGAGCCACCAGCAGTGGTGGATGTGGGGAGACAGATGGCAGAGTTTTGAGAGCGGATGATCTGGACGTGTGTCCATCAGAGACAGTAAATTTGTAAGACTGGATTTCATATATATATATATATATATATATATATATATATATATATATAATGACTTTTGAACAATGTTAAGGTAAATACATTGTTTGTTTCTATCGAAATCTTTCATTTGCTAACTATGCCTCTCAGTACTTAGTGCCTTCAGCAGTTAAAATCTTTTATTTAGCTGGCAGTAGTGGCGCTCGCTATACTGCAATAGTTCGAGTTACGAAGATTTTTGTGAGGTAGGTGATTTGTGAAAGGTGTAGGTTAGTGTTAGTCAGGGCCATTCTTTTGTAAGGGTTATTGAAAGTCAGATTGCGTTGCGCTAAAAATATTGTGTGTCAGTTTAGTATTGATCAGAATAGGTAAAGAGCGAAATGTCTGAATACGTTCAGTTGTGCTCAGCTGTTTGAAAATCAAATAACGTAAGAGGTTTATCAGCACAATCACTCATAAATTTTTCTAAGGGGCGGTTTCAGGTGGAATCACTACGCACCATTCAAAACCTTTCGACGGGATTTGAATGTGATCCGAAGCAGAAAAGGGTGTTGTTTGAGCCCTCCTGTTTAGCGCGCTACTGTACCGTGATCGCGGAGGGGTGTAACACTTATTTCCAACACCCATTCACTACTGTTTCAAAGCTGATTTAAATGCCGGGCATCACGGTCCTGACTTCCATCGCAGAGACCTCAAAAGAACTATGGTGAAACTTAGTTTCAGTGTGACATTATTAACCCACGTTAGACGTCACATGAACTCTGGCCTTCTTTCGCATGTGTCAACACTTTTCTGTTTGAAGTGTCACTGAGACCGAGGGTGATGTCGCAGGGCGCAACGCTTTTGCACCGTTACGGAGGAATGTTGTAGGCACCTTCGAGATAAATTTAAAACTATTGAGTAGTTTAACAAGCCTGTCTAAGTTCGTTAACATGGTCAGTAACTCCCACCATTAGCTATTTTCTTAATAAGTTTGCTTTTTATTGCCGGCCGCGGTGGCCGACTGGTTCTAGGCATTTCAGTCCGGAAACGCGCGACTGCTACGGTCGCAGGTTCGAATCCTGCCTCGGGTATGGATGTGTGTGATGTCCATAGGTTAGTTAGATTTAAGTAGTTCTAAGTTCTGCGGAACTGATGACCTCAGATGTTAAGTCCCATAGCGCTCAGAGCCATTTGAATCGGTTTTTTTTTTCATTAATAACATCAGCTTCTTCTAAGTCCCCACACAACATAGTTTGAAAATGACAGTTATTGATTATCTATTACTACCTGTAGAAACTGCCGTGACGTCATGTGTATCTGCTCCTGATGGGAGTATTATTGCTGTATTTCTACACCAGAAACATTCCTTGACCAACTCCAATAGATCCTATCGACTGTCTTGCGAAACTAATATGCTACCAGAATTAATCAGCATGTCCTGTGTCACTCAACATGTTAAGACAGTCGATATAAGTGGGTATTCTGTGCGGTGAACAGCCAGTGCTTCCGTTCTTCCAGCATCACCTTGAGTGGGAGAGAAGCTCATATGAACTAATTAATAATACAATTAATATAGTAATTATATGATGTTGTTACATTCTAGCAGAGGCCTGATATTCATCAAATGCTGCTTTTCCATTCTACAACAAATGCGGCGGGATCTCAGTTGCATTCTTTATGGTACTTAATTTCGTTGTGCTGGTTTTAAGTTTAATGGAGAAGAAAGAAAAGAACTAACATAAAGCTTGCCTTCTCCACATCGAGCTGTACCTGTAGGGGTAGCGGTATGTCATACTGCTAGTAAGACGTCGCTGGGGCTAGTGCTGTTTCATTGCCGTAGTACCTGCTAAATTAGATACAAAGGAAAATCTCCCTCCTAGTGAGAGATAACTGCAATTATAATTTATGTGTAAAACAACCTTCTTGAAGACGAAAAACTAAAATTGGAATTACAAGAACGTATCACGTCAACTTTGAAAGAGAATTCTGTGCCACTCAAGGAAATAAGTCGACTAACATAGAGTTACCAAATATTCTGCGAAACTGTCAAGTCCAAAATCCTTCAGCAGTAGGAAAAATATCTGGACAGCCTCTAAATCAGAGGTGGCCATGAATTCGGCTTGCAGGCCGTCACAAGTGTCGTACCGCTCAGGCTTGCTGCACATTTCCCCTATTGCCACGCAGTGCTGTCTGCGTGTGAGGAGAGGGAAACTGCAAATGTGCCTTATTTAAATGGCACTGCATACGACTTTGTTTTATATTCCTCATTTCTTGAAAACATAGATAAAAAAACAGATTTTCAATAATATTTAATTATTTTTAGCATGTTGAGGACATAATATAATTTTCATCTGGTACAAAGCTCTGGCATATGGGCAGATGCAGACAATTTCGCAAATTTTCGCATTCAGCTTGCCACGGAATCGTGACTTATTTACTTTCATCTTTCCACACACATATACTGATCGAAATATTGTTGCACTTTTGCAACCTCATTATGGAGACGAGTAAAATATCCCTGAGGCACGAAATTTGAAATTGGATATCACGTGACGTTACGTAGTACCTATACGGTATTCGGATAGAGGATACCTATCAGCTGGCAGTGTTGTTGCTAGCTTTCAGTCGCGAAGTGCATAAGGCTGTCATAGTACTGACTGAATGAGCTGTCTAGAAATGCGACGATACTCCAGCGTTGCCATAGAAATTTACAGACGAAAGTTGCGCTCTACCAAAATTACGGTTCGGTGGTATTGGTACGGTATATAAATAACGCAGTAACTGATAGGATTACCGATAGTAATTGTAGCATTGGCAGGGAGAGAACCATAAATGATTGTGTGAGAGAGCAATTGGGAACAGACGACTTCTCTCTGTTGTTTGCTTGTTTGTTCGTTTATTTTTGACATAATTAGAACCGCACATAGTTCAGTGTTAGTCTACCACGTATTTTATATCCTTACAAAATAAAAATTGCATTTATAAGTAAAAACAAATAGCTGCTCGAGTAACTTCTGCGCATTTATGTAACCAACACAATTTTTTTTGCTGCAAGTGCAGTTTACACGCTCAAACGCAAACGAATCTATATAATTATTGTTCTTCGTCATGATCAAAGCCAAGAATTTCCTGTTACAATTAGTAAGTGTGAAAGTCTAGCAGTAATATAAACATGTTTTATATAGGGTCGACGAAGTACTGAAGCGAAGTTTGATATGGTTTAGTTTTGAATGTTTTAAAAATTGTACCTTATTTGTGGTAACAGCGTTTTCTACGTGATAGTTCTGTATTTTTTCTTTGGATTTTTTTCTGAAACATTCCTGTGTCTCACGTTATAGTTCAACAACTTTCGAATAAAACCTGTATTAACCAACGACAATTTGAATTGTGCTGCAAATACTGTTTATTTTTAAGCAACAGAGGAGGATAAAAAACAATAATGTTCCGTAGGTTAGGCGGCCCTTTATAGATCCACACTCAGTTTATTGCTGATCACTTCTGGTTTGTAAGGGAATCTACAAAGATGCACAGGCAAACAAAGCGATCGAAATGAGGTAACACCCGATAAGTATGCAACACAACTAATGTACAGGTAACGCGGATAAGGTCTAAACTGACCAAAGCTACTAGAAAAACAACAGTAGTCTACCCTTACTTAAGACAGTCTACAGTAGCCTAAGGTAGTCTTAAAACACTAGTACAGACACATAACCGCCTTACGTTATCGTTCAACAGCTGCGCAGGACTCACTTTATAGCCAGAAGGAGCTTTTGGCGCAGGGATGCAGGGTTGAGCAGAGCACCACAACGCGTGTTTATATTATTCTTGCGTCTATTTCTACACAACGGCGTGCGTTGTGGTGCAGGCCAGGACAGCACGGCAGAGCGCCGGCTTCCGCCTGCGTCATGTACTGTTGGGGAGACAGTTTACTGTGCGCGTGTTATGCAGTTTCGTAAACTAAAACATCTCTCCAGCGCACACCCGGCACGTGGTTTCCATTTTGGGAAGCTGTCGCACAAGAAACTACGTCCTAGATGATATATATAGGCATTATGTTTAGCTGTCAACGTTGTATTTCCCGATACTTTAGTACACCACACTGTACTACAATTGACGCGTTTGGGACGTGGTGTGTCGCTTAAACTGTACACTTCCGTAATAAGCAAGTACATATTCGAAAACTATTAAGCAGTGCATATTAGCTTCGCTGCATACATAATGATTTTAGTGTTTTCATTTCTAAACCTGATAAGTTTAATGCCTTTCGTGTGCGTTCAGTCTTCGATGCTTGTGTGTTCCCTCGACTGAATAGTGATGTTTCCATTATGTCTGGATCCGGTGCTGTGATTGGCTGACAAAACCAAACCGAGCAGCGGCGATGTTGATTTAAATGTTTCCGAAGCTAACATACCGTATTTGATGTGTGTCGTATTCATATTTGCGTCTTACGAAAATATGCCGTTTCAGTTCTATATCGCTTTAAAGATCTTTCCACAACGCACCATTTTTAGTATGATCTGTTTGGCTAAAGTGTCAGTAAATCTGACGTCGTTGGCTAAACATTTTATCAACTACTATATTTTACTGCTTTCAAATTTACAATGTGCGGCAGTTATTCACAACAAAATGAAACTCACAAGAACGCAGGCACATTACTCTCACAAAAAGTTAATTGCTAATAACGCACTTTATCCCGCAAAAGCCATTGGCAAGCAAGCAAATTCTTAATAACTGAAGGTAATTCGATCTACTCCGCGACACGTATTCTGGTAGAAAATGGAAATGAGCGTATGGCATCATTGGCCGGAGGTCCCTAGATGGGGAAGATCGGCTGCCAAGTGCAATTCTTATTACATTCGACGCCACATTGGACGACTTGCGCGCCGGTTATGAGGAGGAAATGATGATGAGGACAACACAACACCCACTCCCCGAGCGGAGAAAATCTCCAACCTGGTCGCGAATCGAACCCGGGTCCGCTTGCATGGGAGGCGAGCACGTTACCACCCAGCTAAGCAGGTGGACACGTATTCCGCACTCTGCACTCCAGCGAGACATTTACAAACGCAGAATTCCCTCCCAACCGTGGATTGCTAATGCCAGAAATAAAAAAGGTGTCTTTAACGACATCAAAACTTTAGTATTAAAAATCGATTAATGACGCTTCAAAGCGTAGTAGAGAAATACGAAGACAGGGAGTGAAGGTTCTACGAGTTTGTTCATATCATTTCGATGAAATTAACAGAACATGAAAATCATGTGATATTTCTGGAAACTTAATAGACGCCACATCACCAGTCCTCTGCTATATAAAGCTAACCGGCATTTCAAGGTGCAGCCTTGACATTAGCTACTGCCTGTTTGAAACACTTGATGATATCAACAGCTCCAAATAAGTTAGTTGCTATTATTTAAAGCTGTGTGGGAAGTATTCTAAATGTCTTCTTATAATTTGAACTCTGATAATACATTTTAATTATGCACTGCTTAAACAAAACGTAACGCATCCAGAAGGACAGAAGGAAGAGAGCAGGGAAAGGGGGGGGGGGGCAGGAGGAATACAAAAGGAAACTTCACGAGTTGAGAAAATATGTGATGTTATTGTAAGTGATCACAAAACACAAGACAAATTTCGGAAGAACTTAGCAGTATGAACCTATGACTATGATCTTACTTCCCCTGTAGCCTGTATTCATGCACCGATTCGGCTGGAAAGAATCTCATAAAGCCGTTGTATTTTCTCCTGCCACAAACTGGGCCACAACTGTTGTTACTGGTCTTTGATATCCTGGGTACTGGCATAGGGACGATGTTGGCTTCCGTACTGGTCCTACAGTGTTCTGGCAGGGAAAGATCTGCTGGTCATGTTGGCCATAGGAGTGAATATCGCGCTGAGAGTTCTTACGGGCACACTGCCTGTGTGGAAGAACATCATCTTGTTGAAAAATGGCACCACGTTACTGTCGCATGAGGACGCAGAATGTCCGTGACATACCATTCTGCCATCAGATCACTACCAGCCATGACCTGAAATCATACCCGATAGCTTCCCACACCATCACGCCATAAGTAACACCGCTGTGTCTATCGAAAACATTGGAAGAACGACGCCTTTCCCAAGGTCGCCACCATCTTCGCCGACAATGGTCATGTGGGGAAGTGCAGAACCGTGATTCATTGATGAACACAGTGTGACGTCATTCATCAGCTGTCCCTGCTTCCCGATCGTGGCACCACTCCAGAAGAAGTAATTTTTGTTGTGATGTTGAGGGCAGTTTACACAAGGACGGTAATTCCCCAGGCCAGCTGCTGCTAGTCTCTAACCAATGGTGGAGGATGATACAGAGTGTTGCGGGGAGCCCGTTACTTGTTCTTCAGTGACAGGCAAAGATGTGAATGGTCTTCGATGTGCTTGGAGAACAATATGCAGATCCTCTCTCGCGGTGGTGAAAATCGTCGACCGGAACGTTCACGGCGAGTATGCATGCCTTGACGTTCCCATCCAGCTCAACATTAGGCCACTGTGATACCCGAATCCCCCAAATCTGGATACTCTACTATTCAACAAGCCAGTCAAATGGAGATCCACAATGGTAGTGGCATCTCAATGTCCTTCATAGTGATTACTCAAACTATGATGCTGTGTGCGCCCTTTATATACACTACCAGGCCTGGAAACAACACTAACAACACTAGGGCAGTCTGATGGCCATTCAGCTTGTTGGAGAGAATTACAAAAATGTAAATGTCGTGTGACTAGGGCCTCCCTTTGGGTAGACCGTTCGCCGGGTGCAAGTCTTTAGATTTGACTCCACTTGCGCGTCGATGGGGATGAAATTATAATGATTAGAACAACACAACACCCAGTCCGTCAGCGGAGAAAATCTCCGACCCAGCAGGGAATCGAACCCGGACCCTTAGGATTGACAGTCTGTCGCGCTGACCACTCAGCTACCGGGGGCGGACTTCAGAGAATTGAACGCTAATCATTTGCATACCTGGCAATGGTGTATGCATATATGAATTTACACTGACATTTGACAGTGGCCTGGACTGTTATTGAGGCCATCACACAGGTTGGAGGAAAAGAGCCTGCTCATGGAACCGTCGCTCGCCTACAGTGTGGACTATATGGTGTAGCCTTTCGTAACAGGCAGTAATTTTGTGCTTCGCTGCTGTATGACCATTGCATTCTTGTTCCGTTTCATTAAAACTGGTGTTTGTAGTGATTCTTCCGATCTCTAGCTGTGATCAAAGGCCCTTATTTATGTTTAATCCATCAGGCTGTGTTTAGCTGATCTTTTTGGACCCGTATTCGCGAACGTGGACTGCAATTTGATTTTTGTTGTCTACTCTCCACGTTAGCTGCGCGTTTGTTAAGTCTAATCCCAAGCTATCCGTCTGGCGTATTATTTATTCAATGATCACTAGTCTTCTTTAATGCAATGTTGTTTTTGGATTTTATTACAATAATGTTGAACATACTTACTGATAATGATAACCGTAAGCTACATGTACTCTTTGCTTACCAGCCTTATTCTGTTCTGTTCTCATGTTTTTTAAAAAATTAGAATAGTGTTTAATTCTGCTTGTATGTGATTCATACGGGACAGATAATCCATTATTTAATACTTTACTTACTGAATCATGGGGCAAAAGAAAAGGACCTCACGTATTCGTTGGTTGGTCTTGTGGCATTCACTACATTATTTAGTAAATTCCTCACACATCTGTGGTGAAGATATATACACTCCTGGAAATTGAAATAAGAACACCGTGAATTCATTGTCCCAGGAAGGGGAAACTTTATTGACACATTCCTGGGGTCAGATACATCACATGATCACACTGACAGACCCACAGGCACATAGACACAGGCAACAGAGGATGCACAATGTCGGCACAAGTACAGTGTATATCCACCTTTCGCAGCAATGCAGGCTGCTATTCTCCCATGGAGACGATCGTAGAGATGCTGGATGTAGTCCTGTGGAACGGCTTGCCATGCCATTTCCACCTGGCGCCTCAGTTGGACCAGCGTTCGTGCTGGACGTGCAGACCGCGTGAGACGACGCTTCATCCAGTCCCAAACATGCTCAATGGGGGACAGATCCGGAGATCTTGCTGGCCAGGGTAGTTGACTTACACCTTCTAGAGCACGTTGGGTGGCACGGGATACATGCGGACGTGCATTGTCCTGTTGGAACAGTAAGTTCCCTTGCCGGTCTAGGAATGGTAGAACGATGGGTTCGATGACGGTTTGGATGTACCGTGCACTATTCAGTGTCCCCTCGACGATCACCAGTGGTGTACGGCCAGTGTAGGAGATCGCTCCCCACACCATGATGCCGGGTGTTGGCCTGTGTGCCTCGGTCGTATGCAGTCCTGATTGTGGCGCTCACCTGCACGGCGCCAAACACGCATACGACCATCATTGGCACCAAGGCAGAAGCGACTCTCATCGCTGAAGACGACACGTCTCCATTCGTCCCTCCATTCACGCCTGTCGCGACACCACTGGAGGCGGGCTGCACGATGTTGGGGCGTGAGCGGAAGACGGCCTAACGGTGTGCGGGACCGTAGCCCAGTTTCATGGAGACGGTTGCGAATGGTCCTCGCCGATACCCCAGGAGCAACAGTGTCCCTAATTTGCTGGGAAGTGGCGGTGCGGTCCCCTACGGCACTGCGTAGGATCCTACGGTCTTGGCGTGCATCCGTGCGTCGCTGCGGTCCGGTCCCAGGTCGACGGGCACGTGCACCTTCCGCCGACCACTGGCGACAACATCGATGTACTGTGGAGACCTCACGCCCCACGTGTTGAGCTATTCGGCGGTACGTCCACCCGTCCTCCCGCATGCCCACTATACGCCCTCGCTCAAAGTCCGTCAACTGCACATACGGTTCACGTCCACGCTGTCGCGGCATGCTACCAGTGTTAAAGACTGCAATGGAGCTCCGTATGCCACCGCAAACTGGCTGACACTGACGGCGGCGGTGCACAAATGCTGCGCAGCTAGCGCCATTCGACGGCCAACACCGCGGTTCCTGGTGTGTCCGCTGTGCCGTGCGTGTGATCATTGCTTGTACAGCCCTCTCGCAGTGTCCGGAGCAAGTATGGTGGGTCTGACACACCGGTGTCAATGTGTTCCTTTTTCCATTTCCAGGAGTGTATTATAGTAAGGCAGTTGGCCAGCTGATTCTATTAAGTCCACACTACTTGTCATTAGCTGTTTTACAAACTAGTCACCTGAGTAATAATTATCTTGTGTTTTGTTTATTTACCGATTCTCCTTCTGAGCTTAGTTGATTTCGTCTGTGTTTTTGGTCGGCTACTGCTGCTGTTTGCTTGCCTGCAACCTCTCAAATTAACGTTTGCCTTCCTTTAGCGTTTTACGTTACAATTGTATATGATGTAGTACAATCGATTTCTTCCGAATTCTGCTTCTGTAAATCTAAGCAAAGCGTGTAGAGGAGGGCCTTAGTATAAATTCAACTTGATGGTTTGGTCTGTCATTGCGCCATAATGCTCACTCTGTTGATAGTCACGGTATGCCGGCAGTATCGCGTACACAAGGCATAAAAGGGCAGTGCATTGGCGGAGCTGTCATTTGGTGATTCATTCCGACGTGATTATGGCCGCACAGACTTTGAACGCGGAATGGTAGGTGGAGCTAAATGCATGGGACATTCCTTTCTGGGAAACCATTTGGGAATTCGATATTCCGAGGTCCACAGTATCAAGACTGTGCCGAGAACACCAATTTTCAGACATTACATCTTACCACGGAGAACGTAGCGGCCGACAGCCTTCACTTAACGACCGAGAGCAGCGGCGTTTGCGTAGAGTTGTCAGTGCCAAGAGACAAACGACACTAAGTGAGACAATCGCAGAAACCAGTGTGGGACGTACGAAGAATGTATCCGTTAGGACAGTGCGGCGACGTTTGGTGTTAATGGACGATGGCAGCAGAGGACCGACTCAAGTGCGTTTGCTACCAGCACGACATCGCCTGCAGTGTCTCTCCTGGACTCGTGACAATATCGGTTAGGCCCCAGACCACTGGAAAACCGTGACCTGGTCAGACGATCTCCGATTTCAGTGGTAAGACCTTATGGTAAGGTTCAACTGTGGCGCAGGCTCCATTAATCCATAGATCCAAGCTGTCAACAGGGCAGAATGCGAGCTGGTTATGGCTCCATAACGGTGTGAGCTGTTCTTACATAGAATGGTGTGGGTCCTCTGGTCCAACTGAACTGATCATTGTTCCCGAAAGAACAGATACCATTGATGACCTCGCAGCTTCTCTAGAATGAAATGATAATTGAATCGTCACCCTAACTGCAAACAGGCGTTGATGTACATCGTTGGGGACGTGTTGAAAATGTGTGCACCGACTGGGACTCGATCCCGGGATCTCCTGCTTACATGGTAGACGCTCTATCCATCTGGGCCACCGAGGGCACAGAGGATAGTGCGCCTGCAGGGACTTATCCCTTGCTTGTTCCCCGTGAGACCCACATTCCCAACATGTCCACACCACTATGGTGTCGATTTAATTATCATTTCATTCTAGAGAAGTTGCACGGCCATCAATGGTAATCTGTTCTTTCGGGAACAAATACTACATTCATATATAGTTAAAATATGGCTACCCAACCACTGACCTTCTTGTGCGCTATGCCCCAACTCGTACAGGACTTGGTAGATTAATCTGCCACGAGTAATGAGTGTGATGGGGAAACATTTTCAAAAATATTCAAATATGTGTGAAATTTTATGGGACTTAACTGCTAAGGTTATCAGTTCAAATGGTTCAAATAGCTCTGAGCACTATGGGACTTAAAGATCATCAGTCCCCTAGAACTTAGAACTGCTTAAACCTAACTAACCTAGGGACATCACACACATCCATGTCCGAGGCAGGATTCGAACCTGCGACCGTAGCGATAGCGTGGTTCCAGACTGTAGCGACTAGAACCGCTCGGGTTATCAGTCCCTAAGCTTACACACTACTTAACCTAAATTATCCTAAGAACAAACACACACACCCATGCCCAAGGGAGGACTCGAACATCCACCGGGACCAGGGGGAAACATATATTAGGCGCACTACGAATGTAGTGGTGTGGACATATTGGGAATGTGGGTCTCACGGGAAGCGTGCAAGGGATAAGATCCTGCAGGCGCACTATCCTCTGTGCCCTCGGTGGCTCAGATGGGGCCGCCACGGTAGCTCAGCGTGTTCGGTCAGAGGGATGCGTGCTCTCTGTAATAATAATAATAAAAAAAAAAAACTGAGTCGGCATCAACGATTAACTGGTTCAAATGGCTCTGAGCACTATGGGACTCAACTGCCGAGGTCATTAGTCCCCTAGAACTTAGAACTAGCTAAACGTAACTAACCTAAGGACATCACAAACATCCATGCCCGAGGCAGGATTCGAACCTGCGACCGTAGCGGTCTTGCGGTTCCAGACTGCAGCGCCTTTAACCGCACGGCCACTTCGGCCGGCTGATTAACTGGAACTGATGTCTTGTGACGTCCGCCCAAACCAAACTCAACGAACTATATCGAACAAAATAAAAAAAAAAGACGGGTAGAGCGTCTGCCATGTAAGCAGGAGATCCCGGGTTCGAGTCCCGGTCGGGGCACACATTTTCAACATGTCCCCAATGATGTATATCAACGCCTGTTTGCAGCTAGGATGTCGATTTAATTATCATTTTGGTCTCTACTGGTTTGAAGAAAATTCTGGACAGTTAGAGTGAATGATTTGGCAACCCCGATTGCTCTACAAGAATCCCATAGAACATTTGTGGGACGTAATCGAGAGGTCAATTCGTGCATAAAATGCTACACCGTCAACACATTCGCAATAATGGACGTCTGGAGGGGTAGCGTGGCTCAGTATTTCTGCACAGGACTTCCAACTTGTTGATTTCATGCCACGTTTAGTTACCGCACTACACCAAGCAAACGGAAGTCCGACACGATATTGCGTGGTGTTCCACGACTTTTGTCACCTGAGTGTATTATGTGCTCCAGTACCTTACAGTTCCCTATAAAGCTCCCTACCGTTTCAGCGTCAAAGCGAATTCGCGAGAATTTCTCTCTTGTTCGTACATCTGCCTTTCCATTATGATATCTCCGGTTTTGAAGTGTCGTATTAAAGAATCCCAAGTCCATTGATCAGAATCCGAATCCAAACTACGATCCAACAGTTGAGCCATTGTTTCACGAGAAAATATTGTGCTGTAGTGACTAGGAGACTGACACCCAATGCGCTCTTCTACCGTGTCGCGTAGTTTTTCCTGTACTGCGCCGTGCTGTCCTACCCTGCGTTACATTAAGTGCCTGGCCTAACTGATGCGTATCTTCTTTGATCGAACCTACTATAGGAGGCATTCAAAACGCTGTGGCTCGTCGATGTGCTTGTGACACCTGCTGCCAGCTCACCGTTCTTGGCGCCGGCGGCGGAGGCGCAGCAGGAGGGTCCCGGGTGAGTGCGCGCGCGGCGGTCCGCCAGGGCGCAGCACAGCAGTCGCACCAGCGAGGCGCCGTCCGCCAGGCCCGGGTGCGCTCGCAACACCGCGGCAGTGTCGCCGCCCGCGGCCAGCACGCGAAGCTCCCACGGCGGCTGGTCCAGAGGCAGCGGCGCCTGCAGCAGCTCCGACACGTACGCCTGCACACACGCGCACGCATACACACGTGACAACACTCAGCTTTCAGTCTGCTGCTGAAACACATCTAGAAATGTATACAGGGTGGTCCATTGATCGTGACGGGGCCAAACATATCACGAAATAAGCGTCAAACGAAAAAACTACAAAGAACGAAACTCGTCTAGCTTGAAGGGGGAAACCAGGCGGCGCTATGGTTGGCCCCCTAGATGGCGCTGCCATAGGTCAAATGGGTATCAACTGCGTCTATTTAAATACGAACCCCCCCTTTTTTTATTACATGTTGATGTAGTACGTAAAGAAATACGAATGTTTTAGTTGGACCACTTTTTTCGCTTTGTGACAAATGGCGCTGTAATAGTCACAAACATATGGCTCACAATTTTAGACGAACAGTTGGTAACAGGTAGGTTTTTTAAATTAAAATACAGAACGTAGGTACGTTTGAACATTTTATTTCGGTTGTTCCAATGTGATACATGTACCTTTGTGAAGTTATCATTTCTGAGAACGCATGCTGTTAAGCGTGATTACCTGTAAATACCCCATTAATGCAATAAATGCTCAAAATGATGTGCGTCAGCCGCAATGCATTTGGCAATACGTGTAATGACATTCCTCTCAACAGCGAGTAGTTCGCCTTCCGTAATGTTCGCAAATGCATTGACAACGCGCTGACGCATTTTGTCAGTCATTGTCGGTGGATCGCAATAGCAATTATCCTTCAACTTTCCTCACAGAAAGAAATCCGGGGACGCCAGATCTGTTGAACGTGCGGGCCATGGTATGGTGCTTCGACGACCAATCCACCTGTCATGAAATATGCTATTTAATACCGCTTCAACCGCACGTGAGCTATGTGCCGGACATCCATCATGTTGGAAGTACATCGCCATTCTGTCATGCAGTGAAACATCTTGTAGTAACATCGGTAGAACGTTACGTACGAAATAAGCATGCACTGCACCATTTAGAGTGCCATCGATAAAATGGGGGCCAATTATCCTTCCTCCCATAATGCCACACCATACATTAACCCGCCAAGGTCGCTGATGTTCTACTTGTCGCAGCCATCGGGGATTTTCCGTTGCCCAATAGTGCATATTATGCCGGTTTACGTTACTGCTGTTGCTGAATGACGCTTCGTCGCTAAATAGAACGCGTGCAAAAAATCTGTCATCGTCCCGTAATTTCTCTTGCGCCCAGTGGCAGAACTGTACACGACGTTCAAAGTCGTCGCCACGCAATCCCTGATGCATAGAAATATGGTACGGGTGCAATCGATGTTGATGTAACATTCTCAACACCGACGATTTTGAGATTCCCGAATCTCTCCCAATTTGTCTGCTACTGATGTGCGGATTAGCCGCGACAGCAGCTAAAACACCTACTTGGGCATCACCATTTTTTGCAGATCGTGTCTGACGTTTTACAAGTGGCTGAACACTTTCTCTTTCCTTAAATAACGTAACTATCCGGCGAACGGTCCGGACACTTGGATGATGTTGTCCACGATACCGAGCAGCATACATAGCACACGCCCGTTGGGCATTTTGGTCACAATAGCCGCACATCAACACGATATCGACCTTTTCCGCCATTGGTAAACGGTCCATTTTAACACGGGTGATCTATCACGAAGCAAATACCGTCCGCACTGGCGGAATGTTACGTGCTACTACGTACTTATACGTTTGTGACTATTACAGCGCCATCTATCACAAAGCGAAAAAAGTGGTCCAACTAAAAGAGTCATATTTCTTTACGTGCTACACGAATATGTAATAAAAATGGATGTTCCTATTTAAAAGCCGGCCGGAGTGGCCGTGCGGTTCTAGGCGCTACAGTCTGGAGCCGAGTGACCGCTACGGTCGCAGGTTAGAATCCTGCCTCGGGCATGGATGTGTGTGATGTCCTTAGGTTGGTTAGGTTTAAGTAGTTCTAAGTTCTAGGGGACTGATGACCACACATGTTAAGTCCCATAGTGCTCAGAAAATGGCTCTGAGCACTATGGGACTCAACTGCTGTGGTCATAAGTCCCCTAGAACTTAGAACTACTTAAACCTAACTAACCTAAGGACAGCACACAACACCCAGCCATCACGAGGCAGAGAAAATCCCTGACCCCGCCGGGAATCGAACCCGGGGTAGTGCTCAGAGCCGTTTGAACCAGGGCTTTTCTCTGCCTCGTGATGACCATTTCAAAAATGGTTCAAATGGCTCTGAGCACTATGGGACTTAACATGTGTGGTCATCAGTCCCCTAGAACTTAGAACTACTTAAACCTAACTAACCTAAGGACATCACACACATCCATGCCCGAGGCAGGATTCGAACCTGCGATCGTAGCAGTCGCGCGCTTCTGGACTGAGAGCCTAGAACCGCTAGACCACCGCGGCCGACTTTGAACCATTTGAACCTATTTAAAAAACGCAGTTGATATCCGTTTGACCTATGGCAGGGCAGCGCCATCTAGCGGGCCAACCATAGCGCCATCTGGTTTCCCCCTTAAAGCTAGACGAGTTTCGCTCTTTGTAGTTTTTTCGTATGACGCTTATTTCGTGAGATATTTGTCCCGGTCACGATCAATGGACCACCCTGTATATTACAACACACAGAAAGAATGGCCATCAGTGGAACTGACCCATAGACTAGGGTACCAGCAATAAACTGTTAGCGTTCTCGCTTCCCGCGCCCGGGTTCCCGGGTTCGATTCCCGGGGGGGAGGGGGGGTCAGGGATTTTCTGTGCCTCGTGATGACTGGGTGTTGTGTGATGTCCTTAGGTTAGTTAGGTTTAAATAGTTATAGGGGACTGATGACCATAGGTGTTAAGTCTCATAGTGCTCAGAGCCAATAAATTGTTAAGTTAATGGAGAAAAGTGTCTACAATGCCGACGTGCCTAAATCTCATCCTCTCGCCCACCTCTTCTACTACGCCGACGACACCTGTTTCTCTGTTAGTCCCGTCTGATAGTGAATCCAGACTGATAAACAGCATCCAGATATCGGGCGAAGGAAGGTTCTGTAAGCTACCTCCTTTGTGGGTGGACTACGATTCCTGAAGATTCTGCCAATTAATCTCATCTGCCTTGCCTGCAATTAGTTTTATGTGGATGTTCTACTACAAATCCTCTTGAGTACATACTCCCAGACATTTAATGGTTTCGGCTCTTTCGTGTGACTGTCCTGAACTGCTGTAATTGTATAATTTGTTATCTATATTAAAAACAAAGCACAATGTATGTGTGTCTGGGATCTCCTGCCAAAACTCTGGATCGATTTCAACCCAAACTGACACAGAAACAGCAGGCCTCTTGAGTATCAGAACTGTGCAGTTTATAGCCTCCTAGCTCCTACAGGAGCGCAGAAACGGGTAAAAACGTGTTTCTTTCCCATAATGTATTGGCTGCCTCTGTGACAGACACGCTATGTGTTCAAAAGTATCCGGACACCCGGCTGAAAACGACTTACAAGTTCGTAGCACCCTCCATCGGTAATGCTGGAATTCAGTATCGTGTTGGCCCACCCTTAGCGTTGATGACAGCTTCCACTCTCGTAGGCATACGTTCAGTGCGGTGCTGGAAAGTTTCTTAGGAAATGACAGCGCATTCTTCACGGACTGCCGCATTGGGGAGAGGTATCGATGTTGGTCGGTGAGGCCTGGCACGAAGTCAGCGTTCCAAAACATCCCGAAGGTGTTCTAAAGGATTCAGGACAGGACTCTGTGCAGGCTAGTCCATTACATGGCTGTTACTGTCATGTAACCACTCTGCCACAGGCCGTGGATTATGAACCGGTGCTCGATCGTGTTAAAAGATGCAATCGCCATCTCCTAATTGCTCTTCAACAATGGGAGGCAAGAAAGTGCGTAAAACATCAATGTAGGCCTGTGCTGTGATAGTGCCACGCAAAACAACAAGGGGTGCAAGCCCCCTCCATGAAAAACACGACCACGCCATAACAGCACCGCCTCCGAATTTTACTGTTGGCACTACACATGCTTCACCAGGCATTCGCCATACCCACACCCTGCCATCGGATCGCCACATTGTGTACCGTGATTCGTCACACCACACAACGTTTTTCCACTGTTCAATCGTCCGATGTTTACGCTCCTTACACCATGCGAGGCGTCGTTTGGCATTTACCGGCGTGATGTGTGGTTTATGAGCAGCCGCTCGATCACGAAATCCAAGTTTTCTCACCCCCGCCCCCTAACCGTCGTAGTACTTGCAGTGGATCCTGATGCATTTTGGAATTCCTATGTGATGGTCTGGATAGCTGTCTGAGTGTTACACATTACTACCCTCTCAACTGTCAGCGGTCTCTGTCAGTCAACAGACGAGGTCGGCCTCTACGCTTTTGTACTGTACGTGTCCCTTCACGTTTCCACTTCACAATCACATCGGAAACAATGGGCTTGTTTAGGAATGTGCAAATCTCGCGCACAGACGTATGACACAAGTGACACCCAATCACCTGACCACGTTCGAAGTCCGTGATTTCCACGGAACGCCACACTCTGGTCTCTCACGTTGTCTAATGACTACTGAGGTCGCTGATATGGAGTACCTGGCAGTAGGTGGCAGCAAAATGCACCTAATATGAAAAACGTATGTTTTTCGGGGTTTCCGGATACCTTTGATGCCATAGTGTATGCCGTGTCCAAAAAGTATCGACCTACCAAGTAAAACTACTTTGCAGGATAGCCTATGGTTTTCCATGTCCCAACATGCAGGCTACCCTGCTTGACAGGCATATTGTAGGAGTAATATCAGCTTGTCTTATCAACTTGTAATGCAGTGTCTGCATGTTCCGATATGCATGGCTGGAGACAGATTGGGATGGAGAGGGGGGAGGACGGACAGGGTGAGGGGTAGGAGGAAGCTGACCGAGAGGAGGAGATGCTTGACGCAGGTCAAAGACGTAGAGGGGTCATGGGCAAATAGAAAAGAAAGAGGGAGAGCTGTAGATGGAAAAGAAGGGGGCAGGAGGGTTTCCTCAGAGACAGGGAGAGGAAGATACGGCCAGAACGACAAACAGGAGTGCAGGAGGAGGTCAAGGGTTAAAGAGAGTGGAGTAGAGTAGATAGATGTAGCAGGATGAGGTGGACAGACAAAGGGAGGAAGAGATGGACACACAGAGTTGGAGGAGGAGGTGTGTTCAATATATGTGGCTGAAGCTGCATGGGAAAGGTTATTCATACAATAAACGGTATTTCTGCATATGTATCCGCAATATGTCCCATTGTATCTTGGGTTGGTGCGTAAGCCCAGGCGTGGAAGATAAGCCCAGGGGTGGCAAATAAAATGTGTGGGCAATGCGTTTTATGTTATTTTATAAAGAGTTATATTCTCTACAAAAAACTATATTTGATTTCTTAATGCTGATATACTTTCTTTTCTTTGCAGGTTATTAAACTGGGGCTCAAGTTGGCGAAAAAGGACGTTTACTACGCTTTCCTTCTCGCGTTTAATAGAGGTGCCAGAGCTGCAGAAGCTGCTAGAGATATTTCTGGAGTGTATGGTCTCTTAGGACAGCCCATAATTGATTCCAGCGGTTCAAAGACGGGAGTTTAGACGTCCGCCATGAATATTTGACCGGAACCAAACAGTGAATGAGGAACTCTACGTACAGCAATTGAGACGATTCAACAATTCCACCCAGCAAAAACGATCTTATCGGCTTCAGGGCGTTCTCCTACAACACATCAGTGCTCTCACATCGCCAAGGAAGCCATTCAAACGTTTTCTGAGATGTTCTGCCACACCCTTTGTGTACTCTCAACTTGGCACCTTCCGATTTTCCCCCGTCACAATCCCTCACGAATGTACTGCGTGGCGTTTCGCTCAGTAATGAGGTGGAATTGAAAGGCTTGGCTGGACGATTTCTTCGGATCGACCCAGGTGATTACTACCATCGAGGCATTGAACAGGTTGTTGAACGTTGGGAAGAAGTTGTAAACAACAACGAGAATACATTATTGATTGATTTGTTATTGATTTTTTTAGTTCATTTTTTCGGAAACTAAACCTACTTATGAGCCAATCTGACAAACGTATTATGAAAAGTATTGGTGCTATAACAGTACCTGGGAACGACAGAAGTTAGTTTTACGTCTGAAAATTGGTTTTGCTAAAGAACGGCATGCTGTATTCTGTTGGCTAGGTACTCTTCCATCGAATCACATATCTGGCTGGTTTGACGATTCCGTATGCTCGTATTTTGTCGATTAGACCACAATGCGGAACTGTATCGAACGCCTTCTGGAAGTGAAAGAACCTGCGCGCCGCTATCTGCTGTCTTCCGGGTCTCGCAGACCAATAGAGCGAGCTCAGTTTCACACGATCGTCGTTTTCAGCACCCACACTGATTCCTACAAAGGAACTGTCACAATACGCGAGCATAAAACATGTTCCAAAATTCTACAACACACTGATGTCAGCGATAAGGTCTTACAGTTGTGTGCGTTGGTTGGATGACCCTTCTAGGCAACTGGAATGATGAGCACATTTTTCCAATCACTGCAAAAGATTCACTCATTCAGTGATGAAGGCAACCACTGCAGGACGAAATAACGTAGCGTCCGCCTCCATGACTACTTCCTGACCATGTAAACCTTCCTATTCTCAGCACACTGAAAAACCTCGGACTTACCATCCACCATAAAATAACATGGAAACCGCACCTGATAACCATCCAGCAAAAAGCCCACCGTAGAGTAAAACTAGTAAATCTGCTAACCGGTCAAACATGGGACTTATATCCCTCTACAGTACTCCACATCTACAAAGCACTAAACCGATCATTCCACTCTTATGCTACAGCCTTCTAGATATCCGTGATACCAAAATTATAGCATTCCCTCCAAATCATCGATCACCATGCATTCTGCCTCCCTTCCATATTCTCCTACCCACGCTCGGATCCTGTATGAGCTTATCAATTTCTTTTTTCTCGTCTCCCACACCAAGGACCACAAGATTTCTTACACTACCTCACTACCTACCAACGTGGTACCATCTACCGTGTCGTATCATCCCAGATTATTAATCCAAGTACTCTGTCGTACTTGTACCAACACATACCCACAACCTTACACCTTCACACCTTCACATCCTAGCCCAGCTAGACTTTAACCACTTGCCACCATCTGATTGTGAAATCCTTCTAGAGATCTGCGAATTAATCCAGTCTTAACAGAACACTCATCTTCGTCTCCATCTCGATGCCCCTCTCTGCCCCACTATACCCTCTCACTTCCCATTCCTCCATACGTCTCCAAATGCTTGTTTCGGGAATGACACCATGATCGCTTTTCGACTGCAAAATCATTTATTTGTTCAACCCACTATTGCAAATTTCGGCCATGTAGGTATCTTCAAGCGGAAATAATTGTGCTTTAGCATATGTCAAAACCTAAAAATCATCTGACATTTATGAATGTCTTCGTCACATCCATACGCTGGGTCTTTAATTTTACTATTGTTAACATCTTTTACACTAATGGCGCCAAATCATTGCTCGTGTACACGGTACACGTGACAAACGAGCTTATTTGCATTCTAGATTTGTGCTATAGACTTCCGTTAAGTGTACTAAAGTTGATACTATTATGTAGGCAGCGATCAAGAGTACACGTATACTGGAGTGTTTTTCCGTGTCGCCACTTGGATCACCACTTACCCCTGGATTACAGGTATGTAGTGTTTGTAGACAAGAAACGGAGTGCAGTACGGGCGACGAAACAGACATTGTCATCCAGGAACACCAACACAGATGTCAACAAGACTTCAATGTCGTCTTGCAATCGCCTCCAATTACGTGACAATCCACTTTGCATGAAAGTACAGCACAGTGCTTAACTGCACGGGAACTACAATTTTGCTACATGAGTTCATGGTTATTACCCGCTCATCGACTATCGATGAAAGTGATTCAACCTGTGATCGCCAATTGTACGTAAACTTTTCGAGATAATGCATGTATTTTTTTTACGGAAGCAGTGATGGTTATCATGCACGTTACACTTATTATGAATGATTGTATAAATCAGTGCATAGAACATGACATGTGTCTTGTTCGATTCAGGTATTACTGGTGCACTATTAGCAGTACACACGTCATTAAGCCCACTTGCATTGCGTGTAGCCATTCATTTGCTGTGTTTCAAATGGAACAACCCTGTGTATCACTGAAACGTGATGGTATGTTCTGCAAAGTGAGTCGTCTGTTGGATATTTAAAGCTGATGTTCTGTTTTAAAGTCTGTTGCGTTGTCAAGCAGTTATAATATTGTTCACGTACGTCTAAAATACGACATTGCTATCAACTTGTAAGCAGGGTGCAGGCTGTGTTTAAGGGACAGTTTTAATAATAATTCGTAGAATTTGTTTCTGCACTAGCATCATTGTAGCAGACTTCTCAGCCGGTCTGGATACCTGTCGAGACACTACACTTTCTTCTCCTTTTCTTCACGCATTTCGTGTACCGGTACTGCTTTATGATCCAGACTTCTGTAAACCAATAATCCACTATTTCCACCTATAATTTGACCTGCCCTTCCCGCCCCCCCCCCCACCCCCTCTTTCCCTCTTCTCGCCACCCTTTACAAATTACAAACTAACACTACCAGACCAGCTTCCATTTCAGACCTTCAGCGCCTGTTGTACGTCGGACACCCATACCATCCATGTTCAACCCTCCAAGAAAACTCACGCCAAGTTTCTATTACTGGTATTACTTCACTTCCCTCATACACTTTCATCGAGCTATTTACAGTATCCATGAATAGATATTTATTCACGTGCCGAGTCCACCACACATCATATAAAAGAACAAATTTAATATACCAGAATGAAATTTTCACTCTGCAACGGAGTGTGCGCTGATATGAAACTTCCTGGCAGATCAAAACTGTGTGCCGGACCGAGACTCGAACTCGGGACCTTTGCCTTTCGCGGGCAAGTGCTCTACCATCTGCGCTACCAAATTTAATGTATTTCGAAATCTTAATTTTGCCGCATTCATTATTTTAAAATATTTCTTTAAGTCTTAAAATTTCATATAGGCCGAAGAAAACCACAGTGGAAACTAAGAGATCACTCATCTGAGAGGGGTGAGAGGGAGGGAGGGGGTGGGGAATCGAAGTGATCAGTTTGACTTCATTAAATTAATTTGTCTTTAGTCACCGTTGAACGGAATGGTAAATACAGGATACAGATTGTCTTGTCTTTCGCTGGCCAGTAATCTGCCACAGTCGTTAACTTTCCGTTGCGAGACTGATCCTGTTGTCCCGAAAAGAAAACGTAGAGAGACGTTGTTGGCTTTTGTTGTATTTATGTTCGGTTTATAGTCTCTTTGAATAAATAATTATGGTTAATTCGGAAACACAAAAATTCTAACAGGGGAGAGTGAAGTCTGAAAATAAACGGTACGTGTGTGGCGCCGTTGGGTTAATCCTTTGTTTCGTTACGCGAAGAGAGTGTAAACACGCGTGAGACTAACAGTCCACCTACGTGTCAGCACAGACTACCCCTGCAACGGCAGCTGCAGTCTGTTAACGGAAGCCGACGGCCACAGAGGCTAAATGCGCCGTAACCCTGCCCTACAGCAGCGTCAAACGAAACGAGAAAAGCGCCGTAAAAGAAGGAACAGGAAGAAATAAAATTCACACCAACTCAAAGGTGTGCTGGCTAGAAGATGGTTGGAACGTTATACGGTCCTTCAAAACAGCTAGAAAAGCTCGAAGGCAATAATAATAGCAGAATAAAACAAGCAAAAGGTACAGTTGAATAATGCAAAAGTACTGAGTCATCACCTTTATCACTGCTTTGATGCGGTCCGCCACGAATTCCTGTGTTAACCTCAACATCTCAGAGTAGCACTTGCAACCTACGTCCTCAATTATTTGCTAGATGTATTACAATCTTCGTCTTCCTCTACAGTTTTTGTCCACTAAAGTTCCCTCTAGTACCAACGAAGTCTCGCCTGATGTCTTAACAGATGTCCTATCATCCTGTCTCTTCTCTTTGTCAGTGTTCTCCACATATTCCTTTCCCCTCCGATTTTGCGCAGAACCTCCTGATTACTTACTTTATAAGTTCGCCTAATTTTTAACATACCTCTGTAGAACCACATCTCAAATGCTTCGATTCTCTTATGTTCCGGTTTTCGCACAGTCCATGTCCCACTACCATACAATGCTGTGCTCCAAACGTACATCCTCAGTAATTTGTTTCTCAAATTAAGGCCTATGTTTGCTACTAGTAAACTTCTCTTCGCCAGGAATGTCCTTTTTGCTATTGCTGCTCTGCTTTCGATATCCTCCTTGCTCCGTCCGTCATTGGCTATTATACTGCTTAGGTAGCAGAATTCATTAACTTCATCTACTTTGTGACCATTAATCCTGATGTTAAGTTTCTCGCTGTTCTCTTTTCTGATATTTCTCATTACTTTCGTCTTTCTTCGACTTACTCTCAATCCATATTCTATTGAGCAGATCATGTAACTCCTCTTCACTTTCACTCAGGATAGCAATGTCATCAGCGAGTCGTGTCATTGAGATCCTTTCATCTTGGATGTTAATTACATTCCTGAACCTTTCATCATTGCTTCTTCGATGCACAGATTGAAAAGTAGGGGCTAAAGATTACATCCCTGGCTTACACCCTTTTTAATCCGAGCACTTCGCTCTTGGTCGTCCACTCTAATTATTCCCTCTTGGCCCTTGTTCATATTGTATATTACCCGTCTCTCCCTATTGATTACCCCTATTTTTCTCAGAATTTCGAACATCTTGCACTATTTTACACTGTCAAACGCTTTTACGAGGTCGACAGAACGTGTCTTGATTTTTCTGTAGTCTTGCTTCCATTATCAATCTTAACGTGTAGAATTGCCTCTCTGTTGCCTTTACCTTTCCTAAAGCCAAACTGACCGTCGTGTAGCACACTTTCAGTTTTCGGTTTTCTTTTCCATACATCCGTATATTATTCTTGTGAGTAACTTGGATGCATAAGCTGTTAATTTTATTGTGCGATAATTCTCGCACTTGCCAGCTCTTGCAGTGTTCGAAACTGATGCATGGTAATTTTCCTAAAGCCAGATAGTATGTCTCCAGACTCATACATTCTACACACCACCGTGAACAGTCGTTTTGTTGCCATATCCTTCAGTGATTTTAGAACTTCTGGTGGAATGTTTTCTATCTCTTCTGTCTTATTTGATCTTAAGTCCTCCATACGTCTCTTGAATTCTGATTCTTATACTGGATCCGCTATCTCTTCTAAATGAAATCCAGTTTCTTCTTCTATCACATCAAACATTTATTTCCCCTTATACATGTCTTCAGTGTACTCTTTCCACCCATCCGCTCTCTCTTCTGTATTTAACAGTGGAATTCCAGTTGCACTTTTAATGTCACCAAAAATGGTTCAAATGGCTCTGAGCACTATGGGACTTAACATCTGAGGTCATCAGTCCCCTAGAACTTAGAACTACTTAAACCTAACTAACCTAAGGATATCATACACATCCATGCCCGAAGCAGGATTCGAACCTGCGACCGTAGCGGTCGCGCGGTTCCAGACTGAAGCGCCTAGAACAGCTTGGCCACACCGGCCGGCTTAATGTCACCACCCTTGCTTTTTATTTCACTGAAGGTTGTAGTGACTATCCTATTTGCTGAGTCATTCCTTCCGACACTCGTTTCTGTTACCATTTTTTCACATTTTTCATGCAGCCATTTCGTCTTAGTTTCCCTGCACTTCTGATTTATTTCATTCCTCAGCGACTTGTATTTCTGTATTCCTGAATTCCCTGAACATTTTTTACTTCCTTCTTTCATCGGTCAACTGGAGTATTTCTTTTGTTACTTATGATTTCTTTTCAGTTACCTTCTTTGTACCTATGTTTTTCTTTCCAGCGTCTGTGATTGCTCTCTTTAGAGATCCTCTTCAACTGTAATGGCTACCCCTCTATTCAAATTGCTGTATCTATAGCCTTAGAGAACTTCAAGCGTATCCCGTGATTTCGTAGTATTTCCGTGTCTCGTTTCCTTGCGTATTGATTTGTCCTGACTAATCTTTCAAACTTCAGCCTATTCTTCATGACTACTACATTGCGATCTGAGTCTATATCAGATCGTGCCTACGCCTGACAATCCAATATCTGATTTCGGAATCTGTGTGTGAAAATAATGCAATCTAACTGAAAACTTCCCGTATCACCCGACCTTTTCCAAGTGTATCACCTCCTCTTGTGATTCTTGAATAGAGTATTCGCTATTATTAGCTGAAATTTGTTACAGAACTCAATTAGTCTCTCTCCTCTCTCATTCCTTGTCCCAAGTCCATATTCTCCTGTAACCTTTCCTTCTACCCCTTCCCCAACTGCATCTGCATTCCTGTCTGTCTATTAGATTTTTAGCTCCCTTTACGTACTGTATTACCTTCCTATATCCTCGGCATGTATACCTGAACTATCGTTGTCGGTGTTGGTCTGCTGTCGATTGTGATTAGAACAACCCGGTCACTGAACTGTTCACAGTAACACACCCTCTGCCCTACCATCCTATTCATAACGAATCCTACACCTGTTATACCATTTTCTGCTGCTGTTGATATTACCTTACACTCAGCAGACCAGAAATCCTTGTCTTCTTTCCATTTCACTTCACTGAGCCCTACTAATCTAGATTGAGCCTTTGGATTTTCCTTTTCAGATTTTCTAGCTTTCCTACCATGTTAAAGCTTCTTACATTCCACGCCCCGACTCGCAGAACGTTATCCTTTCGTTGATTATTCAATCTTTTTCTCATGGTCACGTCTCCCTGTTCAGTCCCCTCCCAGAGATCCGAATGGTGGAATCTTTTGGAATCTTTTGCCAATGGAGAGATTACCATGACACTTCTTCAATGACAAGCCACATGTCCTGTGGATACACATTATGTGTCTTTAATGCAGTGGTTTCCATTACCTTTTCCATCCTCATGCTGTTGATCATTGCTGATTCTTGCACCAGTTTCCCATCCAAAGAACAAGAGCGTGCCCTGAAACTGTATGCTCCTCCGCCCTCTTTGACAAGACAGAAAGAGGGTGTCTTTCTTACGCCGAATGTCTTCGGCAGCCAGTGCTGATTGTTAATCAAAATTTAAACGAGAAGAAGCTTTCCCATGCCCCCTCCTAGAAACAAAAAAATTTTGGTCGTCGCGAGACGAAATCATGCCCCGCCACCAACGACTATACATATCAACTTGAGGAAAGTGAAGAAACGTAATAGATACTGTCTAGTAGCAGTTGCACCCAAATCCATTCATCGTCAAAGCTGAAAACTGTTTGTTGCTATTCTGGCACAGACATCTTTTTGCATCTAATACAAAATATATAAATATTAGGAACATTGTAAGTATACCATTAGCTCTGTCTCAATAAAGGAAATAATTTGTATATTAAAATATTTTCTCAACGGAACGGAAAAGTATTAGCACACTGTACGACGTTTGTTATTGTATGACAGACGCCACCACGAGTACCAGATTTGCACAATCGAACTTGACAGTCAGTTCAGTCGCGTGCCTGGCGGCCAAGGTAAGTAGCATTCACTTCTCACGATGAGTCCGAAGGGGAAGGAGCATTCCGCGTCGTTGCTTAAGAAGGCAGTTTTATTGCATTCACAGGATAAAAGTTACGTTGAGATTGATAAAGAACTTTCTGTTAAATACAGAACAGTGCTGCGAATCATCAAGAAGTTTCAAAAGCTCGTACAACAGACAATAAACGCCGATCCGGGCGTCCAAGAGTTCTTTAATGTAGGAAGCGTCGAAGAATAGTTCGCCTTGCACAAAAAGAACCCTTCAAAGGTGCAGGGTCGTTTGTATCGAACATCCAGTCAAAGCGCAACTAACGGATTAGCGCTCAAACCACTAGGAATTGAAACGTCCCCCTCTTAAAACTCCGCCATCTCTCTCCCCACATCCACCACTGCTGGCGGCTCACCTCCAACTGCGCAACGCTACGCGCTGTTCACATCCAACTGCTCAACACTACAATAGCAAATTCCAACAATGCAAACCAGCCACAGACCGCACACGGCACAGTCAGTGGTTTTCATATAGAGCGCTACATGGCGTTACCAATATAAAAACCTAAACAGCCTACTTACATATATGTAAGTAGGCTGCGCTACATGCGCCACGTAGCGCTCTATAAGAAAATCACTGACTGTGCTATGTGCAGTCTGTGGCTGGTTTGCATTGTTGCAATTTGGTATTGTAGTGTTGGGCCTACTTACATATGTAAGTAGGCTGTTTAGGTTTTTATGTTGCTAACGCCACGTAGCGCTCTGTATGAAAATCACTGACTGTGCTGTGTGCAGTCTGTGACTGGTTTGCATTGTTGCAATTTGCTATTGTAGTGTTGGGCCTACTTACATATGTAAGTAGGCTGTTTAGGTTTTTATGTTGGTAACGCCGCGTAGCGCTCTATGTGAAAATCACTGACTGTGCTATGTGCAGTCTGTGGCTGGTTTGCATTGTCGCAATTTGGTATTGTCGTGTTGGGCAGTTGAATGTGAACAGCGCGTAGCGCTGCGCAGTTGGAGGTGAGCCGCCAGCAGTGGTGGATGTGGGGAGAGAGATGGCGGAGTTTTGAGAGCGGATGATCTGGACGTGTGTCCATCAGAGACAGTAAATTTATAAGATTGGATGTCACGAACTGATATATATATATTATGACTTTTGAACACTATTAAGGTAAATACATTGTTTGTTCTCTATCAAAATCTTTCATTTGCTAACTATGTCTATCAGTAGTTGGTGCCTTCAGTAGTTAGAATCTTTTATTCAGCTGGCAGTATTTGCGCACGCTGTATTGCAGTAGTTTGAGTAACGAAGATTTTTGTGAGGTACGTGATTCATGAAAGGTATAGGTTATTGTTAGTCAGGGCCATTCTTTTGTATTGATTTTTGAGAGTCAGATAGGGTTGCGCTAAAAAATATTGTGTGTCAGTTTAAACACAGTCATTTATAATTTTTTTAAGGGGACGTTTCATAACCTTTTGAACGCAGCTGATATCGTAAGTTAACCGAAGTAAACGCTTGGAGTTCGCCAAAGATTATGTCCATAAATCGACTGAATTCTGGAACACTGTGCTATTTTCTAATGAATCCAAGTTTAGCTTGTTTGGCTCTTACTGAAAGAGAAAAGCTGTGCAAATATAGAGCTTTCTCTCTCTCTCTCTCTCTCTCTCTCTCTCTCTCACTCTCTCTCTCTCCCTCCCCCCCTCTTTCTCTCTCTGTCTCTCTCTCTCTCTCTCTCTCTCTCTCTCTCTCTCTCTCTGTGTGTGTGTGTGTGTGTGTGTCTCTCTCTCTCTCTCTCTCTCTATGTATGTGTGTGTCTGGATACGCCTCGGAAGACCCAGCGGTACCGACGGACGCTGTGTCATCCTTAGCCGGTAGGTTTCACTGGATGCGGATATGGAACGGCATGTGGTAAGCACACCGCTCTCCCGCCGTTGCCAGTTTTCGTGACCGAAGCCGCTACTTCTCAGTCAAGTAGCTCACCTGAGTGCATCCATCTCGCCAACAGCACTCTGCAGACCAGGGCGCCCACCCAAGTGGTAGCCAAACCCAATAGCGCTTAACTTCGGTGATCCGACGGGAACCGGTGTTACAACTGCGGCAAGGCCGTTGTCACTGCAACATGTCCTACGTATAGTAAAACATGGGAGAGGGAGCATAATGATTTGCATGGCATATTCTCGTGTTGGTGACTTGGCAATTATTGAAGGCACCATTTATCATCTGTAAATACATCGACATATTGCGAGCACGTTTACGTAGCAGTACACAGAAACTGGTCCTTGAGGGCGTTTTTCACTTTTAGCAGACAATGACCTTAAACATACGTCTCTGAGAACTCGACAGTGGTTATTATACGAGGGTTGTCCATAAAGTAAGTTCTGATCGGTCGCGAAATGGAAACCACAGTGAAAACCAGAAACGTTTTATTCGCAACAATTAGTTACACCTTCCACCTACTTCTCTAAATAGTCGGCGCTCCAACTTCGAGTGTTGTCGTAGTGTTGTATCAACTTTCTAATATCCTCGTCATAGAAAGCAGCCGCCTGTGCTTTCGGCCAGTTATCTGCACTGGTCTGCAGCTCGTTGTCTGTGGAAAAAGTTTGTCTTCGTAGCAAGCGGTTGTTGTGACGAGAGATGAGACTCAGGGGGAGCCAATTAGGGACTGTATTGTGGGTGATCAAACACTTCTCATCGGAAACGGTGCAGGAGCGTCTTCATTGCCCCTGCAGTGTGAGGCCGAGAATTGGCATGAAGAGGGAACTGTTGGACAGTTGTGTTATGTGGGCTGCATGACACAGGCGAAATCTCTAACCAGGCCCTCATACTTGGCGGGAGAGGCTATTCCCTACGCATTATTAAGTGCTCACTGTTCACTCAAAACTTAAAAGAGCGACGCGACACGTTCGACGGGCTTACTAGAGACGCTGCCCAACACATCTGTGCAAAGCTTTGCCGGATTTTCCCATTTCGCGATCGATCGGAACTCGCTTTCTGGACAACCCTCGTATAAAGCTCTAAGAAAGGTTTTCACTCCACCACAGATCCCGGATCTTAACTCGATAGAGTATCTTTGGGGTCGGCCGAAGTGGCCGAGCGGTTCTAGGCGCTTCAGTCTGAAACCGCGCGACAGCTACGGTCGCAGGTTCGAATCCTGCCTCGGGCATGGATGTGTGTGCCGTCCTTAGGTTAGTTAGGTTTAAGTAGTTCTAAGTTCTAGGGGACTGATGACCTCAGATATTAAGTCCCATAGTGCTCAGAGCCATTTGAACCAAGTATCTTTGGGCACACTTCGATACAGAAGATCGAGATGTTTTATAGGCAAGTGTGAGTTTCAGACGGTGTTGTAGGAGGAATGGTCGACGATCTTGCCAGATTTTACTCATGCAACTTGGTTCACTCCATGCCAAAACGCCCACAGGCTGTCATCAATCCGAACGGTTCAAGTATGTGGTCGCCAAGAATCCCTGCCCACACATTGAGGCTGAACCGATGCTGATGAGACGCATCAACCATTCCCCGAGGATTATCTGTAGACCAAAGAAGACGATTTTGCAAATTGATGGTGGCAGTTTAGTAGAAATTGCTTCTTCGGTAAAGAGGACCTGCAACCTCCCTCTTACAAATCGGCCTATCCTGCTTGCGATATAAAATATGACGTAGATCGCGTGTATGCCTAATGGATTTTTTCTAGTTGTATAAGGCTATCTTTTCCGAAGAATTGATACCGATATGTAGGAGGAAAGTGTACAACCGACCATTCTGATGGAAAGTCTACTAAAAATAAAAGTAATTAAACCGAACAGGGCTATAATTTGGAAAATGAAAGTTATTTTGCGCATTCACTCACGAACAACACTCGACAGAAAGGGGTACCACTGATCATCAGTCCAAAAGTTACACTAATGAACGAAAAGGAAATAATTACGGTCGCCAGCCCACTAGGGCGATTTACATCCAAAATCCTGTACAAGATGATGGGAAAGAAAAACATTTATTATTAAACACTGACGTGGCAACTGAAAGTTGTCACGTTTTTTGACACTAATTTTAAGTGAGTATGTAATGATAAAGAAAACTGAGAAGTCACTTTTACGTTGAGTTTGTCATTAAATTTTGAGAAAGGCAATCCAGTAATGATTTGAAAATATCCACTTAAACTGTATGTTAGTACTGAACTTCGCTACGTGAACAATGACTTTCACAGACCTCAACATAACGTCATCAAAGAAATTTAGAGAAAGGCAAGCACTTTTTACTTTGCAGTTACTTAATTTTAAAATTTGATTTCATATTATTGTCTGAACAACTGAGCCTTTTTTAATGACTTGAACAGAATTAAATACTAGAATACGTACCAAACCAAACAGCCATGTGCTCCGAGCTATACGTAAAATAAATAAAACTTCCGCACTCTTAATTTGTGCATTTTCTTTAAATTTGGATTTTTTTTCCAATGATAGATTCTCAAACTTCGGTTAGCATATAAGGAAAAACGGAACAAGGACCCTGCTTGGTAACAATGTCTGGGGGCAATGAGGACACAATCGCCCTGAATTTAACTGATTATTATTTAAATAAAGTTCATTAATCAAATCACATTCAGTTGTGCTGCTGGGTTAGCCGTTAATACTTTCCACCAATGAACAGTCTTACTTCAGTGCTGTGCGTGCGACGAAACTCGGAGCCGACGACGAATCTGTGTTGCTGGAACTGCTGCTGTTGTTGTGGGGCCACGGCTAATTACAGGAACGGGCAATCGTAATTAATACAGCCTCTTCCGCCCGTCCACTGTCCTTCCTCCTGCTACTAGTCATCTGGCCGGCGCGCGTACATGATGCCGCCGAAAATGGTACTCTCTACTGCGAGAGCGTTAACACCACACTTCCGCACACTACAAGCGCTGGAACCGTCTCTCGCTCTCTCCGCGCGCTCTGCGCAACCCCCTAGCCAAATATTTTACACCATACAAGCACTGCTATTATCGCTGCTAGTCGATGCAAATAACAATTCCTTTGGCTTTTTCCCAGAGCTTATAAGTTTCACAGTGAAACACAGATAAGTACAATGAAACGTCAACAGACTTCTACCTAAATGTACACATACAGTGAAGTAATGTCCTTACTTATTAAAAGAAAGCATTTAAATTACAAATATTTATATACAATTAAAAAAAATTATGTATCGGTAGCAGGTGCCATGCACCCTGCATTTTCGGTGTTACAGACTGATAATAGAAACTCCATAATTGTGAAGGTCTGGTGCAAAACCAATCTAAAAAATGTTTCACGAAGGGGAAATCCGAGGCTGATACTTCTTGCACTCGTTACAGCTGATGAGGATAGCAGCGGTTGTTATACAGGATACACATAATCTTTGGGGCCACTTTGCTTGGAGCTTGTACAAGGGTTCGTCTCAATTTCCTGTAGCACCTGATCCTCCAAATTGGTGTACGCTCAGTCCATCACCACCCTGCACGTTCGTCTCTCTGAAAGAACTCATAATCACACAAATGCCCGAAAAAGGCTTCAAATATTGTGTGATGTGGTTGGTGCCTGTGAGGGTACCTGTTTTGGAGTAGACGTGTACTTGTTTTGGAGTAACTGTGCTGCCTCTCGATCGTTTCCTTCTGCTTGGCCGTACGCAGACACCATCTCATCTTGTTCTCGACGTGAACATCGGACTATTCTACTGCTTAAAGTATGCTGCGCTGAACACACAGCCTGCAAATACAAGGAACACAAGGCACCTGGTTAGAGAAACTTTCATTCGTCAGCGCCATCTACCATAGCAACGATGCATTTCCGGACACATGTTCATAGGACCTTTTTTACTCCATTTCCAGTCATCCCTGCAGTTTGTCGGTTTTATTAATGTTCACCTTGTGCCTAATGGTAGGTGTGCCAATACTTTGTGGTGTCATTGTAGCTCTAGCTCTCTTAAAGCTGTCAGTACTGTTGCTCCTTCGACTCACTAAGATTTATTTCGTCTTACTAGTCAACGTCAAAATCTAACAAAAAGTCAGTACAGAACCGGCAGCAAAATAATATGTAAAAAACCGAAACAATCTGCACAATCTCAATTAATTACATTGTAAGAAGTAGGCAGCTGTTATAAAATGACAGTAATAGTACGTTGCGTAATTGATAAGATGGTCGTGATAAACCTTTTACCGGTAACTCAGAACTAATGAAGTTACGCAATTAATTATTTTGTTTGTTTGCTGTTACATATCTGCAGTCTTCGTACACACTGAAATCCCGCACTAATCGTACCGCAGAAAGCCGCTAGAGGCGCTGTCCGTCGATAAAGTGGAAAAAGGCTGCGCCACTTTATTTTGGCTCCGCTATCGGTGTGCTGCTGTACTGTGGCGCCTGGATTTTAATTGCTGCACTGCACACACGTACCCGCAAACAAACAAAAACTAATAATTTTTGTGGTGATAATTATAACTTAATAGCTACCGCGTGTAAACAAAGTTAATCAAGCGTTTTAATTTATTTTCTGTAATGAATGTATGTCGTTCCTTCCATCCTACCTCCTTCCACAAGGATAATGAGTTTTCACCCCCTCAAGCTCATTCCCTAACTGAGACCCAGAACACACTCTTGGCAGAAATAATGCGGCTATTTTGAACAGTATTCCCAAACAGTCCATAAAAAAATAAAAAAAGAGGGAGAGGGGAGGGGGGAGGGGTGCACATGCAGTCTGCATGGTGAATCTTGGTTCATATATACTTGCAGACAAGAAATCTGATTTCCATTTGGCGTGTAGAATACTTATCTAATTTGGAGGGATACGAGGCAAATTTTCATGCAGGATTGTTCTATGACACAGTTGATTCCGAGTAACGACGTAAACACGAATGTAGTTCGTGAGCCTTTCTGTAACAAAATTAAATGTTTTTCAGTATATGTAGTATGTTATCTACTACTCTAAGTAAAATATTCAGTCAGTGGTAATAACTGTTTTAATGTAAATGAAGTGTAATAATCTCTATGTTCAACAGTAATAACTTAATATCTTACCAGTACAGTCACCTCAGACCCCAGGATAAACGTGAATCGCAGGAACTGTAACTGATGTTGTAGCTTTCGTTTAGTTATCTATGGGCCAGAAATTGGAATATATATATTGAACTTATACAAAAGTAATAGGTTATCGTAATGAAAATACGCCAAGTAATAAAAAGCATGTTTTGTGGCTCAGTGTAAATTTTTCGGCAGAATATCGGCACCTAACCGCATTGACACACGCAAAAAGATCGTACATCTGGGGTATTTACCCATACTACAAAATAGTGTATAATTAATAGACGCAGCGTGAAGTAGAAACACGTCGCATTAAAGTAACTATCAATATAAAATGTGACTGATGCGGCGTACTGAGTTTTTCGGCAACATTACGACACTTCCGTTTGGGATAGCACTAAGGTGCAGATATATGGGGTACATAAAGTCCGTCCCATGGGGTAGAAGTGGCGATAGGAAGGGCAACTGGCCACCCTCTGCAATAACATTGCCACGTCCAGATTAACGTGTCTACCCCGTAAAGATATGGGATACAGACCGCAAAAAGACAGAAATAAATATGCATCAAAATGTGTTGTTCAAAAAATCAAAATTTCTGCGCTGTTTTTCACGGCTTTCTTTAATCATTTGAGCTGCAGGCCTAAATCATTCCTTCAACAATGATACATGGAATTTTCTCCACGATAGCTTTCCTGATGAGCCAGTATTTTGCCTCCTACGAGCACAGTGTCGACGGAAAGTTAATCTCTAAACTTTCCCTTTAGATATGGATATAGCAAATCATAAAGAGTTGGTCCTTATTAAACTCCCTAGCAATTCAGCACTTTAGCGTCATTCTGCTTTTGGGTACTGTAGATCAGTTACTGCCTACATGTGGTCCATTTAAATCCTCTTGTAATTCTCCTGTTTAGCGTGATTCTGCTTCTAGGTTACACAGAGATCAGTTACTGTCTAAAGGTAATCCCCGACTCTGTTGTTCCTACAAAGGCATTTCTTCGTCGTGTGCGTATTACTTGTGATAGAAAGACGCCGTGCCTCATCACATCTACTCTACTGGCCATTAAAATTGCTACACCAAAAAGAAATGCAGATGATAAACGGGTATGCGTTGGACAAATATATTATACTAAAACTGACATGTGGTTACATTTTCACGCAATTTGGGTGCATAGATCCTGAGAAATTAGTACCCAGAACAACCACCTCTGGCCGTAATAACGGCCTTGATACGCCTGGGCATTGAGTCAAACAGAGCTTGGATGGCGTGTACAGGTACAGCTGCCCATGCAGCTTCAACACGATACCACAGTTCATCAAGAGTAGTGACTGGCGTATTGTGACGAGCCAGTTGCTCGGCCACCATTGACCAGACGGTTTCAATTGGTGAGAGATCTGAAGAATGTGCTGGCCAGGTCAGCAGTCGAACATTTTCTGTATCCAGTAAGGCCAGCACAGAACCTACAACATGCGGTCGTGCATTATCGTGCTGAAATGTAGGGTTTCGCAGTTATCGAATGAAGGGTAGAGCCACGGGTCGTAACACATCTGAAATGTAACGTCCAGTGTTGAAAGTGCCGTCAATGCGAACAAGAGGTGGCCGAGACGTGTAACCAGTGGCATCCCATACCATCACGCCGGGTGATACGCCAGTATGGCGATGACGAATACACGCTTCCAATGTGCATTCACCGCGATGTCGCCAAGCACGGATGCGACCACCACGATGCTGTAAACAGAACCTGGATTCATCCGAAAAAAATGACGTTTTGCCGTTGTTGCACCCAGGTCCGTCGTTGAGGGCACCATCACTGGCGCTCCTGTCTGTGATGCAGCGTCAAGGGTAACCGCAGCCATGGTCTCCGAGCTGATAGTCCATGCTCCTGCAAACATCGTCGAACTGTTCGTGCAAATGGTTGTTGTCTTGCAAATGTCCCCATCTGCTCGGGGATGGAGACCTGGCTGCACGATCAGTTACAGCCATGCGGATAAGATGCCTGTCATCTCGACTGCTAATGATACGAGGCCGTTGGGATCCAGCACGGCGCTCCGTATTACCCTCCTGATCCCACCTATTCCATATTCTGCTAACAGTCGTTGGATCTGGACCAACGCGAGCAGCAATGTAGCGATACGATAAACCGCAATCGCGATAGGCTACAATCCGACCCTTATCAAAGTCGGAAACTTGATGGTACGCATTTCTCCTCCTTACAAGAGGCATCACAACAACGTTTCACCAGGCAACGCCGGTCAACTGCTGTTTGTGTATGAGCAATTGGTTGGAAACTTTCCTCGTGTCAGCACGTTGTAGGTGTCGCCACCGGCGCCAACCTTGTGTGAATGCTCTGAAAAGCTAATCATTTACGTATCACAGCATCTTCGTCCTGTCGGTTAAATTTCGCATCTGTAGCACGTCATCTTCGCGGTGTAGCAATTTTAATGGCCAGTTGTGTAGCTTCAGCACGGTCTCTGGAAGCTATGCATCTCGTCACGTCTGGATACAGAGGCGTGTTTAATGGACGCCGCTCGAGACAGTCCAGAACAAACATTTGCAGCTCTGAAGCGCCTGAAGGGCTCTCTAGCCAGACGTCTCGTCTCGTCCGGTCGCCTGCAGCAGTCCGCAGTCTGGAAGAACGTCAGCGCGGTACGCACACGCAAGCGTTCTCTCTCTCTCTCTCTCTCTAGTGGAAGATGGGGGCTAAAAGTAGAGTAATACAGCATTTGTGCTGTGACATTTCTTTGATTTTTTGTGTTTTTTTCTTCTTTCACTCTCCTACTGGAGGAGGGCTGGCAGCGGCTTAGCTGCAGGTCTTTAATCGTTGGAAAACGAACTGGTTTCTCATGCACTGATTTCACCTTGCAAGTTTAGGACCTTCAATCTCTCTCTTACATCAGAACAGACGTCGTTAATGAGTAAACTGTACAAACTGTGAAGTACATGAGCAATATGTAGTCACAGAAATAATCCATACTATAATTATAAATGCGAAAGTAGCTCCGTCTGTTAGGCTTGTGCGACTAAACCATTGAAAATGGTTCAAGTGGCTCTGAGCACTATGGGACTTAACATCTGAGGTTCAAAAATGGTTCAAATGGCTCTGAGCACTATGGGACTTAACATCTAAGGTTATCAGTCCCCTAGAACTTAGAACTACTGAAACCTAACTAACCGAAGGACATCACACACATCCATGCCCAAGGTAGGATTTGAACCTGCGACTGTAGCGGTCGCGCGGTTCCAGACTGAAGCGCCTAGAACCGCTCGGCCATACCGGCCGGCGTAAACCGTTGAACCGACTTTGATAAAATTTAGTTTGGACATAGTTTCACCGTTGAGGAAGAACATAGGCTACTTCAGAAATTGTGTAGTGCAACATTTTGCTGATTTGAAGAATATAACGCGAAATATGGAACAATAATTATTTTCTAAAAAAGCTGTTTACGCTTTGAGTTGTGAAGTTTATCATATCTGTGGAGATTCTTTGTATGTAATTAACACGTTGCTTATATAATGCTCTACGTGTTTAATGCCTACATCCATACCAATACCGGTATTATTAATTGCGAAAGTAACTCGCTTTGTTACGCTTTGACGAGTCTGCCGCTGAACCCACTCCGATGGTATTTGGTATAGAATACCTTAAATCCTAAGAACGATCAGAGGGTACTTAAGAAAGTTGTCTATTTTTATTATTATCATTTTTAAATATGGTATACTTGAGTGCCATGTAGACGACGCTGACGCAACCCAATGGTCGGCGACTCTTAGTGTGTATATTTTTCTGTGATAGTGCAAATCCAATGTTATATTGCGTGTTGAGTTCCTACACCACATGATATAGCTAGAGAGTTTTGGTGCAGATACAACAAGGAAATCGGATGGTAAGCACAAGAGCCATATTTAAAAGTATTACTATAAGCCTCGCAGACGTTAAAATCTGATTTAGCCCACTGTTCTAAGAGGGCCTGAGATGCTAACCTCAGAGCAACCTCATGTTCGCCGGAACTTGGATGCAGAACGAGCGCTCTAAGAACTACAGAGACATTACAACAGTAATAAGTCTGTCAGGCGTCTCTTACAGCCTGCGAGACGCTTGAAGACTCACAATGAAGGCGTCATTTACAGGCTGTACATCATACAGTGAAACGTCGGAGGCTTTTGATGATGCTGCACTTGATTATAATCTGTTAAGTGACTATTTTAATCATGAATTAAGCACCGTAGTGATGTGGATGAAAAATATAGGCAACGTAATGCATTTAAATGGAAAAGAGAAGCGTTTGGTATGAGTTGCTCTAGTGGCAACGTCTCACATCTTATAATAATGATAATAATAATAATAACAATAATAATAATGTTGTAATGAATATGTGGAATTTAACAAATGTCCAATACCTAAATGTAACACATTGAGGGTATCTGAAATGAGACAATCACATAGGTTGTCGTAAGTAAAGAGGTGGTAGGCTTCGGTATATTGGTAAAATACTAGGGAAATTCAATCATTCTACAAAGGAGATTAGTTGCAAAACACTCTTGCGACCAATCCTAGAATATTGCTCAAATGAGTGGGACCAATACCAAACGGGACTAACAGGGGATACTGGACGGATATAAAAAAGTGCAGCACAAACGGTCATAGATTTCATCGATACATGGTAGAGTGTCACCAAGATACTGAAAGAACTGTTGCAATAGAATAGTAAATAGATATAGCTATAAAATTTTGTTAGAAATCGACTGAGATGTCGCTGAGTAGGGTGCGTCTGCCAGCTATGGAACGGAGTCGTAACTGAACGTCAACACGGGAGGCCCAAAGTACAAACAAGCTCAGAACTCACTTCATCTGACTATGAGAGAGGAAAGCGAAGAACAATCATTCAGCACTCCGACAACACTGTGGAGCAGACAGAATGCTCTACAGTAACGAGGCTCAATGTAGACCTTTACTTAGAGATGTCGTAAGAGCGCCCTTCAGGATGCAAACTTCGCATAAAGGAACGTTCCGAGAATCGGAAGTTAAACAACAGAGAAGCTGAGAGCGCTGGCAGGCTCAGAAATCGAACGGACTTTCGGTCACCAGTTTGGGGGGGGGGGGGGGGAAATCATGTCATCGCCTGCTATAAAACCTCCACCCTCCTCCAGCACTTTCTCAGAATGAGACCATTTTATCTGCTTCACGAACACCGATGGAAGACCAGTTCTATTGCAGAATGCTCTGGTGAATTCAGCAAGTGCCTACAAACTGCAAGCTGCCACCATCTAGGAGTCCTCTGCAAGTCTACAGCCGTCCAGCCGTGGAGGGGCCTCTGATGTGCAAACCACAGACCTACCGGTCACTATGACGGACGATGGGGACAGGCCGATCTTCCGTGGATGAAAAACCGGTCTGCCCCCCTGCAAGCTGATAAACCTGGGCGCTGGGTGCCTGTGTCGTCATTACTGGGGCAGTAGGGCCTGCACATACTGCATTACCTGCTGTACGCTGGGACTGCCACTGTGCTGTGCTTCGTGCTGCTGTTGAGTCTTCCGCCTTCACGCCATCCTGACAACCGACTAAGGGCGTATGTAGCACTCTGGAATCGAGCCTAAGAGCAGCTTCACTCATGGAGAGTGCTGAGGCTCTGACAACCACGCTAGGCTGAGGAGACCCACTGTTGCTGTGGGCTCTAGAACTGACCACGAACAACACCAGGACCTGCGCTCAGCAGGTTCCTCGCCAGGCACTGCCCCACGCTTTCAAGGACCGGGGACTAAACGCGGCCCCTGCTAGGCAGCCCCGGGAGGAAGACCAGGGTGACTCTCGCCAATGAATTATTGTTAACTGAATGATGTTTCATTAGCAATGCTAACGATAAAAAAACGAGTCCCAGTTCGGGTCGTAACAGAACTGAACTGGCAAACACTTGAAGATAGATGCAACCTACCCTGAGAAAAACTACTTACAGAGCTTAAAATCATGACTTTATGAGTATACTACGACCCCTACATACTGTTTTCGCAGCTATCACCAGGGTAAGATTAGATTAATTACAGCACATACAGAGGCATTTAAAGTAATTATTCCCACCCTTCATACAACAATGGAAAGGGAAGAAGCCTCAATAACTGGCACAATGGCCCTCTGTCACTCACTTCAGAGTGGTTTATAGACTACGTACACACATCAAAAGAAGTTTTGCATCACCCCAGTTCCCAGAACTCCTGAAGATAGACGTTGACTGTGGACATTGTATCACAGATACAGTCCCAAAGATGTAAACAACCATGCATGAGCAACGCCTATTAGACAGAGGGAGTCCGACAGCCGATAAGTTCGAGTCATTCCACGAGGAAGGAGGTACATGGCTCGTGTTGTCTGTAGTTCAACCATGCCTAGACGGTCAATACCGCGGTTCCATCGCGTCCGCATTGTTACTTTGTGCCATGAAGGGCTCTCAACAAGGGAAGTGTCCAGGAGTCTCGGAGTGAACGAAATCGATGTTGTTCGGACATGGAGGAGATACAGAGAGACAGGAACTGTCGATGACATGCCTCACTCAGACCACCCAAGGGCTACTACTACAGTAGATGACATCTACCTACGAATTATGGTTCGGAGCATCCCTGACAGCAGCGCCACCACGTTGAATAATGCTTTTCGTGCAAACACAGGCCGCCGTGTTGCGATCAAACTGTGCGCAATAGGCTGCATGAGGCGCAACTTCACTCCCGACGTCCATGGCGAGGTACATCTTTGCAAACACGATACCATGCAGCGCGGTACAGATGGGCGCAACAACATGCCGAATGGACCGCTCAGGACTGACATCACGTTCTCTTCACCGATGAGTGTCGCATATGCCTTCAACCAGACAATCGTCGGAGACGTGTTTGGAGGCAATCCGGTCAGGCCGAACGCCTCAGACACACTGTCCAGCGAGTGCAGTAAGGTGGAGATTCCCAGCTGCTTTGGGGTGGAATTATGTGGGGCCGACGTACGGCGCTGGTGGTAATGGAAGGCGCCGTAAAGGCTGTAAGATACGTGAATGCCATCCTCCGACCGATAGTGCAACCATATCGGCAGCAAGTTGGCGAGGCATTCGTCTTCATGGACGGCAATTCGCGCCCCCATCGTGCACATATTGTGAATGACTTCCTTCAGGATAACGATATCTCTCGACTAGCATGTTCTCCAGACATGAATCTTATTGAACATGCTTGGGATAGATTGAAAAGGACTGTTTATGGACGACGTGACCCACCAACCACTATGAGGAATCTACGCCGAATCGCCGTTGAGGAGTGGGACAATCTGGACCAACAGCGCATTGCTGAACTTGTGGACAGTATGCCACGACAAATTCAGGCATGCATCAATGCAACAGGACGTGCTACTTGGTATTAGAGGTATCGGTGTGTACAGCAATCTGCACCACCGGCTCTGAAGGTCTCGCTGTATGATGGTACAACATGCAATGTGTGGTTTTCATGAGCAATAAAAGGGGCTGAAGTAATGTTTATGTAGATCTCTATTCCAGTATTCTGTACAGGTCATGGAACTCTCGGAACCGAGGTCATGCGAAACTATTTTTGACGTGTGTATATTGATTTACACTGGTCCACAAAACTGAAGGAAGAAACTAACTTTCGCATGATACGCCTCTACCAAGTAACATAGCTCGATGGAACACGAACCATACATAGAAAGAGCTGCTGCAGTATACTACAGAAGGTAAATGAAAGTAATACGCACTGAGGCGAAGAGAAATGACCCTTTTATTCAAAGGGCAGCGATGGCTGCACTGAATTCACTGCGATTTATGATGGTCCCCTGGCCATTAGAAAATGCGGGACATGGTTCTTAATAGGTTGTGTGAGCACCACTCATGGTGGTGCATTCTCTGCAACGTACTTCCATTGGGGCCTTAAGGCTGGTAAGCAGTTCTTGTGGTGGGGCGTTCCATTGCTCCAGCAGCGCGGTTGACGACTGCTGGATGGTCGCTGGTGCATGTGGACGTGCTGTAGTGCCTCCCCAACGCATCCGATACATGCTCGATGCGATTTAAGTCGGAGGACCTGGCAGGCCAGTCCATCTGCCGAATATCTTTTCGTTAGAAGAGCTCCTCCACTGGCTCTGTTCCATGCGTGTATCAGGGCCAAATGCACCTTGGAAAGATGCACTTGGGGAAGGAGTGCAGTGTCACAATAACGTTGACCGTGTTCAAGGATTTGGAGGTCAGTAGGAACTCCTCTATCCCTAACGTTTCGTCCAAAGCTACGTTGAACATCTTCGGAGGTGCTCCTGGTTGTGCTGAGTCTTGTCGACTGACTACCCGGACGTCGGAGAGCGGCGTAAATACCGTGGAAAGTGGGCGTGGTCTGGATATCACATGATAGCAGAAATAAACCTTGTCAAAGATAAAATATAACTATCGATCATAGTACGTCAATGATAAAAACTTCTCATCGATTCTGTAGCGCCATTGTCCATATATGGCTGCGTTTCATGGCTTCTTCTTTTCTATTAATATTATCCCCATGTTTATATATTTCCATGGCTTCTCTATATAGCCGTGGATAATAGTTCGTAATAGTACATAAAACTTCAGTTTCCAAAACTATCGCTACTTGATTACCCGACTGAAGAGCATGTTCAAAAATGGTTCAAATGGCTCTGAGCACTATGGGACTTAACATCTTAAGTCATCAGTCCCCTAGAGCTTAGAACTACTTAAACCTAACTAACCTAAGGACATCACACACATCCATGCCCGAGGCAGGATTCGAACCTGCGACCGTAGCAGTCCCGCGGTTCCGGACTGCAGCGCCTAGAACCGCATGGCCTCCGCGGCCGGCGAAGAGCATGTTCCCCCATTGCTAACTTGTCTGCTTTCCCTAGTCGGCAAAGACTTTACGTTGCTTCAACCGTGTATTTACACTTCTCTTTGTAGTTCCAATGTAGACCCTACCACACGTACACGGAATCTTGTATACACCACTTCAAGACAGAGGGGGACGTTTATCCCTAACGGAACGAAGTGCTTGGCCTATTTTCTTAGTTGGTCTGAAAATCGGTCGAACGCTATGTTTCCTTAAAATCTTGCGGATTTGATCCGTTACTTTATTGATGAAGCTTTGAGAAACCGTGTTCTTCCATCGCTGTGTCCTATCGTTGCCCTTAGGCATCCTTACATCATAACACTTGGACCACCAAAACGATCATGTTCGGCAGTGTCCCTGGGTGTATTAAGTGTTCCCACTTCTCACCATGTGAGGATATCTTAAGTTAAATGATTCCAGTTTCCCAATTCGTTTTAGGTATATATTTCTTTGTTAAGGTCATAAGTATATTCTTGTTATTTACAAATGTCTGTGTGTGTGTGTGTGTGTGTGTGTGTCCCTAAGCTTACACACTACTTATCCTAAATTATCCTAACGACAAACACACACACTCATGCCCGAGGCAGGACTCGAACTTCCGCCGGTACAAATGTCTCTCTGCAGAATCTGTTGTAAAACGGTAATGTAAGAAATGGCAGACTCTGTATAAAGGTAAGTGGCTTTAGCTTTATATTAGTTCTGAGAAAGATATTTCTATCGCCAGATAATACATCTCTCTATTACCAAGTTCCTACGAATAATTACGCCAGTATCTGTTACAACATTCTTTCGGAAAATCTGCCTTTCCTTAAACTTTGTATCTTTAGCATTCTATGGACAGGAGAGTGAATTGGTAACTCAAATTTATAACGTTAACAAAGAAAAATTTTAGTCTCCGTGATCTTAAAGATGTGCCTACATTAAATGTCAGCCCATTCTCAGACATTTAACAGCCTTTAATTTCAAGTGACCTAGCAATGAGTACATTTGGCTCCCTTTCGAACTGAGTGGGTGTTCGAATCGCAGACAGTTATCCTACATTCAATCACTTCAAGACAAGGCTGCGATGGCTCCTTTGAACAGGCAGCGCCTCGCTTCCTTCCCATTCCTAGTGCAACCGAGCTAGTAGTCCCTTCCTAATAACCACGGCGAAACGTCAAATTCTAGGTTTCATTCCTTTTTACAATTCCGTACCCCAATCGGTAAAAACGGAACCGTTATACGAACACTTTGTTGTCCGTCTGCCGGTCTGTTCGACTGGTCAGAACCTTCCTTCTTAGGAATGTTTAGACTCATCAAGTTGAAATTTATGTTATATATTAGCGGTGCAAAAATGTGAAGCTTCTAAGTCAATGCAATCAAAAGACGCGACCGTTTATGTCACATAGAATGCTACTCGCAAAGTCACTCATGAAGACCTACAGCGTACTTCCTCTTGACTAGAATCGTGAAATTTGGCGAGAAGCACGGTTTCACACAACAGCCAAAGGAAACAATTGTTAATTTTTAACTATATGCCACGAAAAAAAAAATGTCATTTATTATGAGACTGTCTGACTGTCCATCCGTTTGTTAAGCCCCCTATTTCTCCGCATCAGACAGATTTAACACGTCGAAATTTACGTCACATACTAAGGCCTATGTTCAGGTGGTGGCGTATAAAATGTAAACTTGTAAATTAATTCAGTCAAAAGGTACTGCGATTTATTTAGCATATTTTGATATTCGCAAACTAATTCATCTGATTCTATAGGGTACCTGCCGTTAACCTAAAATTATGAAATTTACCAAGCACTAATGTTTCATATTACAACCAAAGGGTAAAAATCCTAAAATTATTAATTTTTATTTATATCACACAAAATTTTTTTTGTCGTTTGAAATTAAAACATTCTTGAAAGTCTTGGAGCACCTGTGACCGATAGCTTGCTACTATCAATGTCGATAACAGACAAAAATCGTCGAAATCCTCGATTCCCGGAACTGATGAACTGTCTACGTACATACTCTTAAATGAGACAGAAGAAGAGGCAAAGACAGCACTAAAAATCTAGCCGAAACAGTAGAAGAGGTCGGACTGAAGATTGCATATAAGAGGACCAAGACGTTGAACACATAATCTGTCTGGAACATAGATGGCCAAGTGGTTGAGAAAGTCAACAGTTTTCGTTATTTGGGGGAAGAAGATAACTGGTGGCATACAGAGCAACATTAGCGCAGAAGACACGGCACAGCTTCTGCAGAAGCTTCGGTATGCGGTGAAAACAACATATGGAAGAGAAATCTGTCACGGAATGCCAAATTGCGACATTACACAGCGACTGTAAGAAACGCTGCTCTGATTGCATCAGAAACGATCACACTCGGCAAGAGAGCTTGTGTACAGTTGGAGAAGGAGGAGCGGAAAATTTTGAGAGACGTATGGGGCACCAAAAAACATGGGGATATCTGGATACAAAGAACACGACAGGAACTGTAAGAAAATATATCGATCGAGATACGGAAGAGGAGGTTACGATTTGTTGGGGACATCGTGAGGATGGACGAGGAGAGGTTGACTGAGAAGATATGGAGTGCAACATGTTATACGGGAAACAACTGTGTGAAGGAAGTCAGAGATGATTGGAAGGCTGTAGGAATAAAAGAAAGGAATCTGCAGGCAGTAATATAGGACAAGGAGAAGTACGATGGGTTGGTGGATGGTCACAGGTGGCCGGACACCAAAATCAAAGTAGTCTTAACAGAAGAAGAAAGAAACTGAAGAAGCGAGAGAATGAAGAGGTATTGGGAAAAAAGAAGACTTGGAAAACAAGCCATATGTGAGCCTGAAGGGTCCTGACGAAGCAATACAAGAATTAAAGTTTGTACGGAACCCTCACTCGCACCTCTCCAATCCAGTTTCAAGGCCTTATTTTAAGTTCAGTTTATTTAATTTTTGCTCAATAAAATTCATTTAATATATCTCTCACTTTTGGATACAAGTCCTCGTATGTAAGTTGTCTATCTACATCTACGACTATATCCTCGGACTCGCTATGAAGTGTCGCAGAGACAGCTTTTAGTTGTACCATATACTACGGCTCTGTTCACGTGGGAAGAATGGCCGTTTGTACGCCTACGTGGGAACTGTTATTTGCTTAAATTTACCTGCACGATCTCTATGGGATCGATACGTAGGGCCTGGAGAATATTTCTGGTTTCTGCGTTGGACGTTGATGCAAGGAGTTCTCTAAACAGTTCTTCGCCAAATATAAGGTGTCTTTCTGGGAGCTCTGCAACCTAAGATTCTTCAACAATCCCGTTCCACTCCTCCCGTTAGTCAAAAAATATTGTGACAGTTGGTATCACTCGATTTACCGCGTAAATCCACCATGGTATGGATCCCATACTTCTAAACAGTACCAAAATATGGTTTGAACAAGTGCTTTTCTAACAATCTGTTTCCCAGAAACCTACCAATAAATCAAACTGAGATCTGCTTTATCTACAACTGAGGGTACGTGGTCGTCCCATTTCATCTATATATTGTTACTCCCCTAGTATTTGTCTGACATGACTAGTTCCACTTGTGAATCATTACTGCTGTGGTTTCTACTTTTCGTCTAGTGCAGACACTATTTCTCTATATTAGGGACTAGCTGCCAAACTTCGCCCTAAGTTGACATTTTGTGAAGATCTGAGTGGAAATAATTTCTATCGAATATCATCCCCTCATAAATAATTGCAGCACCTGAGAAAAATCTGAGATTAAAGCCAATGTTGTCGGGCCAAGTATTATAAATTTTGGAATGTAGTCGTTCGAAATCGAGTTTTCTTGCATTGTTTGTTTCACAAATACAGTTTATAGACAGCAGTGCAGACTGAAAAAGAAAAAAAATATGTTATTCATATCATTAAATATAGTTTCATTTCGAAGTTCTTTTTTATTTTTTCAATAAGTGGTTAATTTAACAGGCATCTGTATTCATGAGGAGAATCTGCAACAGGAATTAGGTCACAGGGGAAGCATATCTTCGCGGCAGTCAGGTCTAATTCTGTAGCTGATTGCCAGAAATGGAAATTGGAATTATGTTATTGGTTTCAGTGGCCGTCGCCGATGTTAGCGGTCTATATCGGAACGAAACAGCCATTACTTTGAGTTATTGCCAAGCTCCGTAATTCAGTCCCATTATCTGAATATTGCCACAAGAGGCAAACTCACGTACTGGATTAACGGTTTAGGCACCAGGGCGTCGATAACAAGCTAGATTTTGCAAGATACAGCACGATAGTATTCTTTAGGATCAAATAGGCAAAATGAAAAGATCCAGAAAAAAATCGTTCATGAAAGAATAGGCAGTCGGTTGCAAATGGTTTTTTATTTATTTAATTTGTGACGCGTTTCACTCTCAGAGTAGCATCATCAGACATCTGGGGGAAGAAGCAAGTTTCATCACCGCAAATTTATGAGCCAGGAATCAGGTATAAAGCTATGTTGGCAGTTAAATAAAGCAACTGGGAAACCATGACCTAAGTTTTGAAAAGAAAGTAACCAAAGACAAACTCACGGGGTAAAAATACTCGAGGACCACTGACAAGTGCACAGATAGTCCTGCAGTCACCAAAAATGGCACGTTATCCAATAAAATTTACAGGACACGTCCACCTACGGAAATAAACAATATGAAACTTCGTGGCAGATTAAAACTGTGTGCCCGACCGAGGCTCGAACTCGGGACCTTTGCCTTTCGCGGGCAAATGCTCTACCATCTGAGCTACCGAAGCACAACTCACGCCCGCTACTCACAGCTTTACTTCTGCCAGTATCTCGTCTCCTACTTTTCAAACTTTACAGGAGCTCTTCTGCGAAACCTTGCAGAGTGAAAATCTCATTCTGGAAACATCCCCCAGGCTGTGGCTAAGCCATGTCTCCGCATTATCCTTTCTTTCAGGAGTGCTGGTTCTGCAAGGTTCGCAGAAGAGCTCCTGTAAAGTTTGGAAAGTAGGAGACGAGATACTGGCAGAAGTAAAGCTGTGAGTACCGGGCATGAGTCGTGCTTCGGTAGCTCAGATGGCAGAGCACTTTCCCGCGAAAGGCAAAGGTCCCGAGTTCGAGTCTCGGCCGGGTACACAGTTTTAATCTGCCAGGAAGTATCATATCAGCACACACTCCGCTGCAGCGTGAAAATCTCATTCTGTAAACAACAATGTGTTTCAAGGCTAAGAGCGGTAAGCGGAGTAAACATAAGAAACCACCTAAAAAGGTTGGAGACATGGGAACAAATATTGAGGGCTAAGAGACCTTGGCTCACAGAGTATGTGATTAATATAAAAAATAAAATCGTACTAGAGTCATCGTACAAGAGTCACCTGTGTTATCGGCGTAGAAAGCGTCCTTATGGAACAAGTTCACGGCTCCTACTACAGAGGCATGAACCAAACAACAGACAACATGTTGGATTTAACTGGTGAAGGGAAAATTTAGAAATATAGAATGAAGCTGATAAAAGGGAATAAAGACGTTTTAAGGAGACTGACAGGAAGTGGATAACTGGAAATGAGGAATAGCTATAGGTCAAATGTAGGAGCATACACAGTTGTAGGCTAGGAAAATCAAAATTGAGGAAAACTGTCAAGAATAGAGAAACAGCTACAGAGGCTGGACAAAAATATGGAAACACGAAATACACAACATATTACCAGGTCTAATAGGTGTAGGAAAACAGCTTCCAGACATTTTGGAATGGATAAATACAGGTCCTATATGATTTTCAAGGATATAGTATACCATTCTTTATTCAAAATAGTGGGAAGTTCGGGTAACAATGATGGAAGTGGATGGAGATCCCGCTGTCCTCTCTCCAAAGTAAGCAAAGGCTCAATAATATTGAGATCTGGTGACCGTGGAGACGAGTGGAGATGAGACAATTTGTTCTCGCGCTCACAAAACGATTCCTGGACGATGTGAGTTGCGTGAACAGTGCCTCTGAGGTCTTGGAACACAGCCTTCCAATTGGGGAACAAACGTCGTACCATGGGATCGACCTAATCAGTGGCAGTAATGCGACCTTTTAGAGTAACCTTGGAACCCATGGAATACCATAACATGTGTGCTCAAAACATAGCCGAATCCACCATATTTCACTCTTGAGAAGAAAACTCGGTCAGATGTAAGAAGGAGTATGAAATAACATTGTCCGAAGAAATGACATTGTCTCATTGCTCCATAGTCCAGGTTTTATGGCTTCAGCAGCACATTTTTCCGGTGAGGACATTTGCATCAGTGATGAGTGGTATTGGAATTCTAGCTCGCCCTGAAGCTCCTTGCTTGGGGCAACACACCTTACATTGTGGGCAAACACAACTGTAAGATTGCATTCTTGTTAAATGAAACAGCAGCAGCTGCTGAGTAATCCTTTATTAGTACAACCGGTTTCGCAACCTGAAGTTGCATCATCAGGTATATATTCAAATCATTTGCAGCAGAACGTAGACATGGGGACGTCCAATATTCTTTAAGGTTCATTGTAAATTATTTGAATGTGTATCTGATGATGAAACTTTAAGTTGCGAAACCGATTGTATTAATTCTTATATTATTCAATGGCTGCTGCAAAGTTGTTTAACACGAATCCCTGCTTATGAACCTCCCTTCGTGCTGGCTTGGTGCTGAGAGGGTTCACGAGTGTGACAATCAGTTTTTATTTATTTACTTATTTACGCGCTAAGTGTAGTATCGGTAGCTGGACCGACACTGTGAAGTGGATTGCTGAAAAAGAAAGCTTGACTAACGCGGTAGCCGATAGTGCACGGCATACAGCAATAAGCATACGGGCGTGAAGTCTGGAACATGAGAACTTATGAATGAATAAGAAGAAAAGTATGTAGATGCTTTTTACTTATCTTTTATTTCTCTTGAATACTCGTAAGCTATAGGCGCTGATACAAATGGCTCCTTGCTAGTTCGTAGCAATTAACTTCTGATGGCTATTCTGTCTCTCGGCTAATGAGAGAGAAATGCTTCGTACAACTGGGCGATAGCTAGGTTCGCGTACAACTGGGCGGTAGCTTGGTTCTCGTACAACTGGGGTCGAGTCCACTCTCGTATCACGAGACCTGCCTTGGTGGTGGCGCTAGGTCTGCGATCACAGTGGCGACACGCGGGTCCGACATGTACTACATGGACCGCGGCCGATTTAAGTTACCACCTAGCAAGTGTGGTGTCTGGCGGTGACACCACATTCCTCCCCCGCAAATCGGCGAACGGTCGTGAGATAAGGCTTCCGCCCGCCGTGGAGAGGACCACATGTTGACGTATGCGAGGAGGTGGGGAGCCTAACAACAGGCGAGGCTGTGCCACCCGCACCCGGCCATCCGGTCCGAGGGGAGCTAGGAAACGCCTGCAAAACTAGTCCAGGGTGCACGTCAACATGTGGTGTATGCGCCCGTGAGAAGACATGAGGGACCGAAGGGTCTACTTCCATGGCGTCGGGGTAGCCGACGCGCGATGACGTCACGTGGTCCGGAGCGGGCGGGAGTTCCATGGCGGCGGACAGCTGGTCACGGGAAGCGATCGGCGGCGCGTGACCTTGGGAGGCGCTTGGCGGCTGCAACGAAGCGTCGAATGCGGTCGGCGGCGGCGGCGGCTGCTGCTGCTGCTGCTGCTGCTGCGGCGGCGGCGGCGGCGCGTCGCCATGGGGCAAAATGGAAGGCATCGTCGGTAACACCTGGGGATGAAGCGAGCCAGTAGATGGGTCCCCAGGGCGCTGACCGGACGGCACCGTCGCTGAAAGCAGACGGGGAGCGGCAGAACCCGAGCGACGACAGAGGCGCAGCTGATTGAGATGCCGACGCACCTCACCAGAGGCCCCCAAAACCAAATACATCGCGCGGCCGAGGCAGCGAAGAATGCGCCCTGCGAGCCAACGCCGTGAACCTCGATAGTTGCGATAAAATACAACGTCGCCTGGAGCAAAAGCAGGAGTCTGCCGCTGCACAGGAACCTGATGCGGCGGATGCAGCAAAGACATCAAGGTGCGATGAGGACGACCGTGGAGCAACTCAGCCGGCGAGCGACCATCTCGGGGCTGAGAGCGATACGAAGACAAAAAGAGCAACAATGCGTCCTCCCGAGAATGCGACTCTTTCAATTTCAACATCTGTGACTTGAAAGTCCGGACCAAACGTTCAGCGGCACCGTTGGACTGAGGCGAAAACGGCGCGGATGTCAGATGTTGAATACCATTGGCCTGGCAGAATGACTTGAAAGTCCGGACCAATCGTTCAGCGGCACCGTTGGACTGAGGCGAAAACGGCGCGGATGTCAGATGTTGAATACCATTGGCCTGGCAGAATGACTGAAATTCTGCGGACATGAATTGTGGGCCATTGTCGGAAACAATAGTCTGCGGAAGACCTTCAATGCAAAAGATAGCAGACAACGCTTGGATGGTGGCGGAGGACGTCGTGGAAGACATCCGGACAACAAAAGGAAAATTACTGAAGGCGTCGACCAGAACCAACCATCGAGCATTCCAGAATGGACCAGCAAAATCAATGTGCAAGCGTTGCCAAGGGGAAGTGGCTTTTGGCCACGCAAAGACTTTCCGCGGCGGTGCGGACTGTTGTTCGGCACACGCCGGGCACGAAGAACACATATTCGTAAACGCAGCATCGATTCCGAACCAAGTACAGTGCTGACGAGCAAGTTGTTTCGTTCGCACTATACCCCAATGTCCTTGGTGAAGAAGCCGTAAAACAGAGGACTGTAATGAACGTGGGACCACGACTCTGGACTGATCATTATCAGAACGCAACAACAAAACACCACGTCGAACAAAAAGTCTCTCCTTGTGAGCAAAAAATCGGCGAACCAACGGATCCTCGATCCGAGACTTTGACAAAGGCCATTGCGTAGCAACAAAACGCAAAACAGTAGCAAGGACAGGGTCAGCAGCTGTGGCTGTAGCGACACGACGAAAATCAATCGGAAACGATTCGACCACTTCATCGGTTTCCGAATCAATGAACATGCAAGCAAGTTCGGAAGAATCGAATGCTTTATCCTCAGCAACAGGCAAACGGGACAACGCATCGGCGTTTCCGTGCTTAGCAGTGGACCGATACAAGATATCGTAGCGGTACTGCGAGAGGAAAATAGACCAGCGAATGAATTTCTGCGCTGTACGTGGAGGTACAGGCTTGGTCGGATGAAAAAGCGATGTCAAAGGTTTGTGGTCTGTGATGATGGTAAAGTGACGACCATACAAGAAATCATGGAACTTAGTAACACCAAACACGAGAGCCAAAGCTTCTTTCTCTATCTGTGAATAATTTCTTTGCGCAGACGAGAGCAATTTGGACGCAAAGGCAATAGGGCGATCATGTGAGCCAACTTTGTGCGCAAGCACAGCACCGATCCCGAAATCCGATGCATCTACCATCAACAAAAGGGGTTTCTGGGGATCGAAAGGCGTAAGGCAAGTATTAGAAAGCAACGCCGATTTCAACTGGCGAAAGGCGCGTTCACATTCCGTCGTCCAGACGAACGGAACACCTTTACGGCGTAAGCGATGAAGCGGAGCTGAAATGGAAGAGGCATTGCGCACATATTTATGGTAATAATTAATTTTACCCAACACACTCTGTAGCTGTTTCACATTTTGAGGGGACGGCAAGTCGTGTATGGCACGGAGGTGCTCTGGACTTGGATGGATGCCTTGGGCATTAATGACATGTCCCAGGTATGGTAAGTCACGAGCAAAAAACACACATTTGTCCTTCCTCAAGCGAAGACCATTTTGCCGCAAGACCTGAAATAATGTTCGTAAGTTCGCAAGATGATCTTCTTCTGTCTGTCCGGAGATCACTATATCGTCCAGATAGTTTGCTGCAGTAGGGACCGACGCACAAATAGTTTGTAAATATTGCTGAAACAAGGCAGGGGCGGATGCACACCCGAAAGGCAGTCTTTTGAAGCGGTACAATCCAAGATGCGTGTTAACCACTAATACGCGCTGGGATGCGTCGTCCACCGGTATTTGCAAGTACGCATCGGCTAGGTCCAACTTTGAAAAATATTTTCCCGGGCACAGTTTAGCAAAAAGATCTTCCGGGCGTGAAGTCTGGAACATGAGAACTTATGAATGAATAAGAAGAAAAGTATGTAGATGCTTTTTACTTATCTTTTATTTCTCTTGAATACTCGTAAGCTATAGGCGCTGATACAAATGGCTCCTTGCTAGTTCGTAGCAATTAACTTCTGATGGCTATTCTGTCTCTCGGCTAATGAGAGAGAAATGCTTCGTACAACTGGGCGATAGCTAGGTTCGCGTACAACTGGGCGGTAGCTTGGTTCTCGTACAACTGGGGTCGAGTCCACTCTCGTATCACGAGACCTGCCTTGGTGGTGGCGCTAGGTCTGCGATCACAGTGGCGACACGCGGGTCCGACATGTACTACATGGACCGCGGCCGATTTAAGTTACCACCTAGCAAGTGTGGTGTCTGGCGGTGACACCACACTAAGTTTCGTAGGACCAAATTGAGGAGCAAATATCAAAGGCCATGGAAAATGTCAGTACATTAAATTACAACATAAAAATAATAGCAGATATAATAAAATGTTTATGAACCCAAAAACAGTGAAGCCTTAAGTTTAAGTAAACGCAGTCAACAGTATGACAGGAATGAGCTTTATTTTTCAAGGAACTCCTTGACAGAATAGAAGGAGTGACCCATGAGGAAACTCTTCAGTTTCGATTTGAAAGCGCATGGATTACTGATAAGATTTTTGCATTCTTGTGATAGCTTATTGAAAATGGATGCAGCTGTATACTGCACACCACAGTTAAGGAAGTGCGATCCAAATGCAGATTGGATTTCTGCCTTGTATTCACTGAGTGAAAGCTGCTAATTCTTGGGAATAAGCTGAAATTGTTAGCAAGAAACGACAGTAAAGAATATATGTATTGAGAGACCAATGTCAGAATACGCAGACTGGCAAAGAGGAGTTGAAAAGAAGTTCGCGAACTTACACCGCTTACTTCAGTTGCCGCTCGAACAGTAAAAATGACAGCAGTAAGTATTTGAATAAGATCCTGAACGTGGACTTTCCAAGACAGTTAACTGTCTATCTGAACACCTAGAAATTTGAACTGTTCAGCTTCACTAATCATATGCCCATTCTGTAAAATTAAAACGTCGAGTTTGTTGAATTGTGTGTTAGAAACTGTATAAACTGAGTCTTGCTGTCATTTAGCTTTAGTTTATTTTCTACAAACCATGCACTTATGTCATGAACTGCACTATTTGAAACTGAGTCAATGTTGCACACGACATCCTTTACTACGAAGCTAGTGTCATCAGCAATCAGAAATATTTTAGAGTTACCCGTAATACTGGAGGGCATATCATCTGTATAAATAAGGAACAGGTGGCTTTTGCAGCTGCTGTCCCCTTATTATCTGCCACAATCCTCTTCAATAATTGTCTGTCACGATCACTCAACTTTCGTCGGCGTTGTGACTTAGAGGACGATGTTCGTCCGTTTTCCCTATATCTGGATAAAATCTTCGATACGGTGCATCTTCAAATACCGACCACTTCGACTGCCTTGGTTGCGGAAGCACCCACCATATGAGCATCAACAATTTGCTCACGTTCGAAATCACTTAATTCCTCCACAATGCAGTCACATCTACACAGAACACTCGCAACATATTGAGGTCATAGTACAGACACCGTGCGTCGTCAAATATAATAGCGCAGCCTGCTAGCATCTGCATTTGTACCCAAGCATGTATTTCTCGAGGGTTTTCCGAATTTTTGTCTATCCCTTTATATGAACATCGACAGTTCAGTTGGCACACTATTACGAAGCAGAGGAAGATAAACTGAAAGGTGGAACGAATATATGGATTGACTACATAAAGGAAAAGAAGACAATATAATGGAAAGGGGGGAGGAAGTAGATGGCGAGGAGATGAGAGATATGATACTTCGAGGAGAAACAGAGAGGGCACTGAACGACGAAAGCAAAAATAAGGGAATGGAGGAGATGACATTCACTCAGAATTATTTAGATCCTTGGAAAAACCCAACCATGATGAAACTGTTCTACTAGGTACTCAAAAGACATGAGATTGGTGAAATACCCTTAGAATTCAATCACAGTTTAGAGAAGACAGTTGCTGACAGGTGCGAATATTGCCAGAGAAATGGTTTAACAAGTTGTTTCTAATGGCGTTAGTGAGCAACGAGATACCGAAAGATGCGTCAAGTGCTTTTAGTCCTTAGAAGCCTTAGTCCCTTGAAACCTCAGGCAAAACCGTTATCTAAGAGACATTTCCATTACAGCAACTTTTATAGTTTTCTATTGAAATCAATGTACGGGGGTCATTCAGTAGTTAAAGAGACAAATTGGTCAGGAGAAAAAAGCGTTTATTTTTACAAAAAAATCCTTTTTCTGATTTTCAACATAATCCCCTTGAACATTTATGCACTTGGTTCCAATGGGCTACAAGCTTTTTTATTCTGGCTGCAAAGAACTTTCTATCTTGATGTGTGAACCAATTTCCCACAAATTTTTTCACGTCCTCGTTGTCCTGGAACCTCTTACCACGTAATGCCTCCTTCAGTGCACTATAAAATAAATAAAATAAAATAAAATAAAATATTAATTATTATTATCTGTCTGATTGGCTCTCCTATGAGTCGTCAGGTTTTGATTATTCGGTATCAGACGCTTGACAATGGCTTTTTCGTAAAGGCAATGTTACTCGTAGTTGACCGTGAAATAAAACTGAAATAATCAGACTTCGTAATTAAATCGTTTCCAAAGACTGCTGCGGTAAGTGCGGACTCATAATCTAAATCTCAATATTACAATAATTTGCCAGCCATGCCAAAACGTCGTACAGAGGTGATTGTCTACTAAACAAAAAATTACACAGTTAGTTAAATCAGATATATTCAATGAATAAGCCTACAGTTCATAATCCTACTTACTTTTATAAATATAAATTCTTTACAGAATCGAGTGCCTAGTATGGTTGCAACTCGCTGTAATTTTCTATAACATGAAATATGGCGGTGTGCCAGACAATAAACTAAAATACGTGCTTCTCGCACCACTTCAACGAAAGCTCTCACTTTTTTTTTAATCAAACATACGACTAACGAAAATGTACTTTTGTTTTATCAGCGACACAGCGCTGCAGTTGTGTGCCATAGGCTTTATTTATTTGTCACTGATTATTTATTTAATTAATATCTCGCGTTTCCGAGGAAACTCACGCTCGGCATGCAAATGTGCCTTTATATTGCCCCCTGAATTGCGAGGCGAAAGGACACACCTGCAGGCGAGCAATTCACCTAAAGGCACAAGAAAATCTAAGTTATCTACAACTATTTACATGACTTACATTATACTGTATATTATACACAAAATTTGAATGACGCGCGTGCGCCGAAAAAGTTCTTATGTTGGCAAAACAGAGTGCGCGCATGCGCAGAAGCGTCTGTGTAACTACGGCACTGCCGTTATTTCGTAAATTTAGATCACGCGGCACAGTATTGCAGTTCATATTGTTCGTGTGCGCGCGCATTTCTTAGTCGTTGCACAAAGATAATATTCCACCAAGATTACATATGAAGACTACATTCTATGACAGGTAACTTAGTTTTAAAATTACAATATTTGTTATAATACAATACAACTTTAGATTGTTGAATGTTCTTAGTTACATAGCATTGCAATGAAATGCTTCAACGAAAAATGTTCTGTTGTTTCAGGTGCGTTGACCTATACACATCGTGTCGTTATTACAGTTTATATTCATCTACTGCACAGTACTGTTTCACAGGTTAGTGTCGTCGTGGTAAAGTTTTTTTTTTTTGATCACAGTAACATCGTTGTATAACAACGTGATTGATACATAAGCATGTCCATTTCCTATTTCCATTATAGTCGTTGTGATGCAGTTCGTTGTGACAAAAAGCATTGTTTATTACAGATCAGACGTGACCCGTCGAGTAATTAGTCCATATGCAGTTCGTTTTCGATATTCCGTGGAAGCTTGGTTGCAGAACCTCGGACGGCACATAGCTGGCGTCGATCCTTGGACAGTCCAGGTAAGCGTGTCCGTCACATTTCGAGAACATTTCATTCCCTGAAGTTCCAACCAAAATTCTTCCACCCGTCGTGTTGTTTTCTGGACAGGCACTTTGTGTCCATTTAATCCAGTTAACATCTTGAAGTTGGGTACTGTAGTAATGTCACTAGACGATGCACGAATTATGCACTTCACATATTCAGTTTTTTTTTTTTTTTAAATATAGCTCACCTAAATGTTCGTCCGTGAACAGAGGTTCACTATGCAATGTCTTTTTGGCACTCGTTTTGTTCAAATTTTTACATGATACATCAGTTAAAAAATAAGTAATTATACATACACACGTCACATATTTTCTTAGCATAAACATAATACAGTTGCACATAAACATGTTTACATCATCATTACATAGCTATAGGTTATTACATTGTGTCACATTTGATTACATGAATTGCATCCTCTTTAGCGGTTTTGCTGGGATATTATCGATGTTTTTTGTGATGTCATCTGAAATTAAGATAGGTTAGACACAACATTCATTGCATCAGTAGGCAAGACCAGGCGTTTTCACTACTCAATAAATATTCAAAATAGTAAGAGAGAGAAAATGTTCGATTCCTCGCGTTTTGTGCGTGTGTGTAGTGTGTCTGTGTGGCCTTGACTACTGATAGATGCTTTTCGTGTTGAGAAATGTGCGTCTAATCTATTTCTCAAAGTAAAAGATCGCTTCACAGATGACGTCTGTCGGTTCGTCAGGTGTCATAGCAAGTCAGTGGTACCTACAGTCACAAATATTCCGTGAAAAATTTATATATCATTCACTGCTACGTAATCATAAATTTTACTTTAATATTCAGTCTTCTCGGTGGTGCCGCGGCGTTGAAAGAAAAGTTCTTCTGTCTTCAACTGCGTCACTGGAACCGCTGAAATGAAAATTTCTATACTACTTATAATCTATGTTGTAATTTGTTTTAGTTCTTGCCACACAGCAGGTCGTTGAGATAACGGTACGTTATATGTCTTATGGTAGAAGATCTTGTGAGGCTTAACTTCAATCTTGTACACATACGTGTTGATAACACCTAATCGTTTGGTAAAAACTTGTAAATATTTGGATAACACTTCCTGTAGTTTTATACGTTCATGTACACTGAGAGCTGTAGCTTCACTTATCTTATGATCAAGCAATGTTTTCAAGTTCATTAGCTCTCTGTCAGATGAGTGTGTTTGCATGTCTTGAATGTCTTTGTCAAGTACTAACTGTACCTTGTACCCTGTACAGTGTTTGTCATGCTTTAGAGTTCTCCTGTCCAAATCAATAATAATTACACTGCCTTTATCATTTAAAATACATTTACCTTTGGAGAAGTCTATAATGCAGTCCTTCTCGCTCATAATATCTATTCCTAATATGCAATTTGTCACAAGGTTTTGTACAACCAGGAATGGCCATTGTACGGTTCCATTACCTATTTTAACGTTTACAAAAACTTGCTTCGTAACCCTACATGACTTATTACCTAGTGCAGTAGTTATTTTACAGTTTTGGGCAGGAAACTCAGGCACAGGTTCCAATTCACACATCTTTTTATAAAAATTAAAAGATAAAACGCTCACAGCTGCACCTGTATCTAGGATAATAGTAGTTGGAATCCCACCTACTACACCAGTAGTGGATGCTAAAACAATTTCATTTGTGTTTAAACGACATTGTGTACTGTCTTGTAAAAGTTCATCTGATATATTGTTATTGTGATTGTATCTTATAAATAAAACAGGTAGTTTTTGTTTAGAATTACTCGGCATATCATTATTCTGTTGTTCAAGTGTGGTGTCAAATAACTGATTAACATTGAAGCCGCCCCCCAAGGATTCTTCAGCCACGACCTGGGGCAAAGTAGTGACTGTTTCTAGTTTGTTGGATTATCATTTGTACTAGGTACTGACACAGATTGAGGTTGTGCATCAGGTGTCATTTCTATTATATTCACATTCGGATATTGCCTATTATGATCTCCAAACTTTTGCGGTTGTTGTTGCTGTTGCGCATTATAACTTACCTGTCGGTCGTAAGGTATGCTCCAATTTTGACCTGGTGGCTGCTGTGGTAAAGCAGAGTCTGAATGAAAGTACTGATCGTTACGAGTCCAACCTTGATGCTGTCTTGGCTCGTAGTTATTATTATTTCTATTTCTGTTTGTATTTTTGTTATTACCTTTGTATCCGTTGTTACCGTTGCAGTTATTACCGCGGTGCCTTTTGTATGGATTGCCGCATGAAATGTTATTACTGTTGTAACTATTGTTCGTATTGGAATACGCGTGTTGATTTTGATTTCCGTACTGAGACGGCATGTGAGTTTGCTGTTTTTGTTGTACCGCGTATCCAACTGTGGGCGCGCCAGAATTGTGTTGGCAAGCCTGCATGTTTTGCATACCACTAGTGTAAACATTGTGGCTGCTGTTTTGCCGCGCGAAGCGCTGATCTTCAAGTAACATGTCAACCGAATCTAAAGCTGTTAAAAAATAATCTGAATCGTCATCCGGGATATGTAGAAGTTTTTCCTTAATGTTGAAAGGCAATTTGGCCTTCAACGCTCGGAGTATATCACGTGTTGCGACTGGTTCGTCTAAAAAATGTCCCATGTTCAAGTATTTTTCAAAATATCTGCGTAAGTTACCATTTTTACTGTTAAAAGTTTCAGGTTCTAAAATTTGTCTCCTGAGTCGCTCCTGGACGGATTGCGACCAGAATTTGTTCAGAAAGGCACGCTCAAACTCACTGTACGTGGTACATACGTCAGCTTGACTGTATGCCCAGACAGCTGCATCGCCTTGGATGTAACCGACAATATATGAAATCTTTTTCCGGTCACTCCAAGTGCGTGGAAATGCGTTACTAAAAGATTTAAGAAAAATCACCGGATGAATGGTTCGTTTCTCTGGGATAAAAGCCTGAAATTGCCTGTGTTTTATTAAGCTTTCTTCTTCCTTTGCATTATGATATGGATTTGTTCCACTGTAATTACTGCAATGCTCAGCTGGCGAGTAATTACGATAATGTTGCTGTGGTTTACCATGATAATACCTTGTGTTTGTGTTTGCACGTTGTGGTATGTGTTGTTGTCGTGGTGTGTTTTGTTCTTGTGTGTATGTTGTGTGCGGTATGTGTGCGTCATACTCGAATGTATATTGATTTCTGAACTGTACATTTTGACTGATATTTTCGTTACATTCAGACTGTGGTTGATCGGTGAATTGTCTCATGGGTGCAGTGACGGATTGTACTGCGTCACTAATCAGCTGTTTGTTATTAGTGATGTATTCCGCTACGGAGTCGTGCACAATTGTTGGTAAATTTTCACGTATGCATCTATCAAAATGTTTGTCTTTGTTCTCTACCCAATCATGAAATTCTTTATTAATATTTTGAAAATGAGCTGTGGCATCAGATTGTAAGATGTCAGTCAGGTGTTGTTCAACATCGTCAAATTTATTCTGCACGTCAGTAATTCGTTTTTCAAGGTTGTCGTGTACTGAAGGATATGTTTGAATTTGTTCAGTAAGAGCTTCACACGTGACATTAAGGTTTTTTAATTGTTTCTGTAAAAGTGCTACGTCATTTGTAGTCTTTTCTTGTCTCGTATTAAGCTTGGAAAATTTCGTACTGAGTTCAGTCATCTGTTCGGTCAGTGTGGCGTCTATAAGTTCCACACGTTTACACAAAGTGTCATTACATGCCTTGATTGCTATGAGATCAGATTTAATTTCGTCATTTTGTGTCTTTAACTGTTCATTTTGTGTCTTTAAGGTTGCCATGTTTTCCGCGTTCTGCATCCTTAAGGTTGCCATATTTTCTGCGTTTTGTTTCATTAGCATTTGTAACATGTTGGCAATGTTTACTGTTTGCAAGGTCTCTGCCCCCGCCGCGTCATTAGACGTGACGTCATGTATTAACATGGGCTCTGACTGAGACTTTGAAATTTTTGTGGTGGACGGCCTATTGTCAAAATTTCCGTTGACACTTGCGTCAATATTTGATGTATCGTCACTACCGGTTGCTGTCGTAAAGTCATTTTCTAACATTTGTCTCTCGTCCGAGTCGGATTGCGTCTGAATAGTACGTCTTTGCTGTTCCATTTTTGCGTATTGTTTTCTAGTTATTACCATGCCACACGTGCTATATATTTCAAGAAATTAATGTTTGACACTGGTTTTAAAATAAAATGCAGTTGAGCATGAATCGGTCGTAGCAACAATGGCTGTCTGTTAATTTAAAAATATAAACTGAATTTGAGATTATTGGTAATGGCTGCTGGCCATGTTACATGATATCGTACAGAAGTCGGCCATATTGTACACTCGTGTATTGGTATTGTTGCATACGTTATTGTTTAAGGAAAAATACTGAGAATGGAATTTATCACTGAAACTGTTATGCGGAAAAGAAACACTACAGAATTTTACTGAAAAGCTAATACACTGAATTATACGTCTGGTCAAGCCTGCTAATGCAAAGATGCTGCGTCTTACCTTATTTTGCTGGAAGCTTCTTTGCGTCTTCCCGCAAAATTTTATAATTGGCAAATATCTTCTGATTTTTTTTTTTTATTTCTCATATAGTCAAGTCCAGGACCAGAAGGTTGATTTTTCACATGAAACAAAGAGAACAATGTAACAAATGACAAACTGAACAACGTCCTGTCACGGTCGCCAATATAAAATAAATAAAATAAAATAAAATAAAATATTAATTATTATTATCTGTCTGATTGGCTCTCCTATGAGTCGTCAGGTTTTGATTATTCGGTATCAGACGCTTGACAATGGCTTTTTCGTAAAGGCAATGTTACTCGTAGTTGACCGTGAAATAAAACTGAAATAATCAGACTTCGTAATTAAATCGTTTCCAAAGACTGCTGCGGTAAGTGCGGACTCATAATCTAAATCTCAATATTACAATAATTTGCCAGCCATGCCAAAACGTCGTACAGAGGTGATTGTCTACTAAACAAAAAATTACACAGTTAGTTAAATCAGATATATTCAATGAATAAGCCTACAGTTCATAATCCTACTTACTTTTATAAATATAAATTCTTTACAGAATCGAGTGCCTAGTATGGTTGCAACTCGCTGTAATTTTCTATAACATGAAATATGGCGGTGTGCCAGACAATAAACTAAAATACGTGCTTCTCGCACCACTTCAACGAAAGCTCTCACTTTTTTTTTAATCAAACATACGACTAACGAAAATGTACTTTTGTTTTATCAGCGACACAGCGCTGCAGTTGTGTGCCATAGGCTTTATTTATTTGTCACTGATTATTTATTTAATTAATATCTCGCGTTTCCGAGGAAACTCACGCTCGGCATGCAAATGTGCCTTTATAGCACCAAACAAATGGAAATCACTAGGTGCTAAATCAGGAGTGTTAGGGGCATGAGGCAATACTTCCCAGCTCATTTTGTCGATGGTTTTACGGGTTAGTTGAGCAATATGAGGACGTGCGTTGTCTTGCTGGTGAATCGCACCTCTCCTCTGAGATCCAGGAAGTCTCTCTCTCGTGGCTGGCTTCATCTGGTTTAAAAGCAAATCCGAGTAGTACTGGCTGTGTATTGTACGCTGCTCTTTGAGATAATCACAAAAAAAACTGGAGCTTCAGCATCTCAAAACACCGTCAACATGACTTTTCCTGCGATGCTTGGGTTTTGAATTTTTTCTTGACATGTGGGTTAGTGTGCTTCCACTCCATGCTGTATCTTTTTGATTCTGTCTCATAATAGTTAACCCAAGTTTCATAACAAGTTAAAATTTTGTTTAGGAAGTGCCCACCTTCTATTTCATAACGTTCCTTTAGCTCTGTGCACATTCTCAACCTTGTTTCCTTGTGTAGCCGCGTCAACTCCTTTCGGACCCACCTTGCACATGTTTTGCGGTATTTCAGCTCGCTACAGATAATGTCATGAACTGTATCAGTACTAACTTGAACCTTATCAACTATCATTTCCACAGTCACACGGCGGTCGGCACGAATAATGTCATCAATTCGACTTTCAAGCAAGGGAGCTGAAATTACAACTGGTCGGCCAGAACGGTGTTCGTCAGTCACTGAGTAGTGACCATCTTTGAACTGCTCTACCGACTTATAAAAATTTGTGCGATTCATACAACCTTCACAATAAACTTTAGACATTCAACAGTATATATTCACTGGTTTCTCGCCTTCAGCAAGTAAAAAACGAATAACAGAACGCTGCTCAACTAATGTGGACGTTTCAAGCCGAGTCGCCATCTTGAAATGTATTTTTGAGGCTAATCCATGGAGAAGAAATAAGAACTTTGAGGTTCGCCGATGACATTGTAGTTCTGTCAGAGACAGCAAAGGACTTGGAAGAGCAGTTGAACGGAATGGATAGTGTCTTGAAAGGAGGGTATAAGATGAACATCAACAAAAGCAAAACGAGGATAATGGAATGTAGTCGAATTAAGTCGGGTGATGCTGAGGGAATTAGATTAGGAAATGAGACGCTTAAAGTAGTAAAGGAGTTTTGCTATTTGTGGAGCAAAATAAATGATGACGATCGAAGTAGAGAGGATATAAAATGTAGACTGGCAATGGCAAGGAAAGCGTTTCTGAAGAAAAGAAATTTGTTAACATTAAGTATAGATTTAAGGGTGAGAAAGTCGTTTCTGAAAGTATTTGTATGGAGTGTAGCCATGTATGGAAGTGATACATGGACGATAAATAGTTTGGATAAGAAGAGAATAGAAGCATTCGAAATGTGGTGCTACAGAAGAATGCTGAAGATTAGATGGGTAGAGCACATAAGTAATGAGGAGGTATTGAATAGGATTGGGGAGAAGAGAAGTTCACAACTTGACTAGAAGAAGGGATCGGTTGGTAGGACATGTTCTGAGGCATCAAGGGATCACCAATTTAGTATTGGAGGACAGCGTGGAGGGTAAAAATCGTAGAGGGAGACCAAGAGATGAATACACTAAACAGAATCAGAAGGATGTAGGTTGCAGTAGGTACTGGGAGATGAAGCAGCTAGCACAGGATAGAGTAGCATGGAGAGCTGCATCAAACCAGTCTCAGGACTGAAGACCACAACAACAAAACAACATCAGCTGATCTTGGCTCATCCCAGTGATGCCAACTTAAAGCCATAAAAGTACCAAACTTTCCCTACTAACAGTTTTTTCCCCAGACCAATTTGTCTCTTTAATTATTGAGTAACCCTCTTAATTACAAAAGTAAGCAGACGAAACTGTTTTACAAGTTGACCACATCTAAGCCACTTTTGGAGTAACGTTCTACACAATTTTACAAGCCTGTTGTATTAAAGAGAAGTATGACTTTGAACGTTCTTCGAGTTTGACAGCTATTTATATGTTCATAGGAATGATTTAAGATTGAAGACAAATTTAAATCTTAGTTTACAAAAATATTCTTATTATTTTGGAAAATATCTTAGAGCATATATACATATACACGGTCACGTTAATGGGACCACCACCTACGTTCGAGATAAACGTGCACAGACGGCGGGTGGCAACACTAGTATTGGAGAGTACATAAAGGCTGTCGGCGCTGGGGGTGGGAAGACGGGGGGAGGTGGGGCGCACGGAAAAACAGTGCAGACGTAGTTGTTACCGCGGAAACAGAGTGATTTATCTGACGTGCAAAACAATATGATCATCGGCTTTCGGGCGAAGAGTGGAAACATCACTGGAACGGTAAAGTTTGTAAACTTCTCGCTCGCCGCCGTGGTTAAAGTATACCGTGTACGGGAAAACGGGGCACCCACCGGCGTCAAGGCAACTGTGATCCGCCATGGGCCATGGATGACAGGGGTCAACGGCGACTGCGGGGGTGTGTATGGGCGAATAGAGGTGCAACTGTTGAGCAACCGACCACCCAGGTGGAACGAGGGGCCACCAACAGTGCCATTCAACGGTAATTCAGCTAATGTTGCTGCGTCTGGGCCTCCGCAGCAGGCGCCTGGTTCATGCACTCATGGTGATTACCATTCATCGTCAACGAAGGCTAGAATATGCACGCCAATACCGCCACTGGATGTTCACTGAGTGGCGACAGGTGGCCTTTACAGATGAAGCACTTTTTATGTTCCACCGAACTTACAGCCGTTGACGTGTACGGCATGAAACGTCTGAAGGAAAACACCCTCCAACAAACGCCGGACAGGTCCACGCTGGAGGACGGAGCCTCATAGTCTGTAGAATGTTTTCGTGATATTCTATGGATAATATCGATATTTCGGAAGGCACAGCGGGTCAACACAAGTATGCATCTATCATTGGGGACCACTTTCACTCCTCTATGCAGTTTGTTTTTCCTCGGCGTGATAGCATCTATCAGCAGGACAATGCAACGTGACACAGAGCGTAGAGAACGTGCGTCCTTCGAAGAGCACCAGGGTGCATTTACCGTACTCCGGTGGCCACAAACTCCTCGGACTAAAAAAAAAAAAATTGAGAATCTGTGGGACTACCTCGATCGGACTGTTCGCGCCGTGGATCTTCAACCGAGAAGCCTAGCGCAGCCGGCCAAGGCCACGTCATTGGAGTCGCCATGGCGCCACATTTCTGTCAGTACCTTCCAGAACCACACTGACTCTCTTCCTGTACGTCTCGCAGATGTCCGCCCTGCGAAAGATGGCTATTCACCGTAGTCACATTAATGTGACTGAATAGCGCATTTTGTTTACCACGAAGATTACATCAATGAGAATTGATTAATAACCACCAAACAAATCCAAACGACAGATTCATAAGGTGAAATAAAACTGAACTACATCCGAACAGGCCATTAATGTCCCACGGTACCGACCGACCACCTTGTCATCCTCAGCCCACGGATGTCACAAGATGAAATAAATAAAGAAATGACGCATAGTGGTACTCAACATGACGTTTACAGTACACGAAACACGACTCTAGGTGGAAATTAACTCTCTCCAGAGAGAGCTTGTGTTATTCAACAATACGAATTCCAGAACCTGTCCTGAAGCACATTCGATCGTCATCCTTGTAGGCACATAGACAGATCCCTCAGTGAAACACCACCATGTCTATATTATCCGTGACATTATCTGGTGTTCCAGACGGCTTATAAGAAACGATCTTTCCCGATTCGTGCAGCCCTTCTGACGTAAACTCAATCACAAAACGACATAGAGCAAGTGTAGTGAACTGGAGCTCCACCCACATATCTGAGAACACATTGGAGAGAAAAAGCTGAACCTTGAGAATCAAGTTTGGGTAACAAAAGGGGGAGTGTGACGGACTTCGACGAATCTTGCGGTATGGGTGACGCCACTGCTACAGCGTTGTATCACGACATACTCGTGATTGGCAAACTATCGAAACGAGAAACGTATCTGAGTGACATTACTACACTCTGTGAAAAGTACTGAAGAGTGGCTTTTCTGGTACATAGCGGTGACTGCCTATAGGAAAGACGCGGCTGGGGGCGGGGGGAGGAAGAGACTGAAGCTGGTCCTAATGAGATCTTACAAAATGGGCCGGGGGGAGGGGGGTGAGGGGGGGGTGAGGGGCTGTCTGGGTTCTTGTTAGCTTATCGGTGCTTCACGTTTGTATACCTTCTTCTTCAAGAAATACGTCTGGTTCCAACCAACTGAGCTGGCTAGTGGCTAGTTCTCGCTTGCTATGCCTCGACCTTTTGGCCCTAGAGGTTTCCTCCTCATTCGCCTTACAACCGTTAGAACTGTCGGCTTTTTTTTGTAATCGTGGACATCTCATGAACAACAAGTTGTTTCTTTCAAAGCTCAATCTTTTTAATGGTCGCCCCCTTCTTGAACACATTATTACTTCCTCTCAAATGAAGGCAGCCGAAATCTGTATGTCGGGAATTATTATTACAAGGTTTCTTTCCTCTCCGTGTTATTGCTTTAATTCTTTAATTCGCGGTTGATTTTTTAAATACATGGTGACTCAAAAGTCGGTTAACATTTTAAAATTCAGTACTTCACGGAACAATGTAGGCAGACGGGTAAAAACTGATATGCTTGAAATGACGTGGGGCTTACTGAAACCAAAAAGTAGTGCACAAAATGACCAGTAGATGGCGTTCCATTCGATGAAAACCAGTAATTAGCACAACAACTGATTTTTAACAAAGACGATGATGCTTTATAAGCAATGCTGAACATGTCGGCCGTCATTCATCAACACTACCTATTGTCGAGTGATGTTATGAGCAGCATTGTATAGCTTAACAGTCGGTGAGGTGAGAAATTGCCGTCGGATGTTGTCTTTTAGCATCCCTAACGAGGTCTGACGATCGCGGTAGACTTGTGACTTCAGGTAACTCCACAACCAACAGTCTCATGGATCGAGGTCTGGGGACCTAGGAGGCCATGCATGACGGATGTGGGGGCTAAGCACGCGATCCTCACCAAACGGTTTGAGCTAGAGAGCGCTACACATGTAGCCATCCTGTATAAAAGTCCTACCTTCCAGGAAGTGTTTATCAGCCAAGTTTCGGATTATGCTATTCTGTAACATACCGTCGTCCCTTGCACCCGACACGGTGACCAGCATTTCCTCAAAGAAAACGGGTCCGATCCCGACTGATTTGATAAACCCACACAACACCGTGATTTTCTCGTCATACAACGGCGTTTCCACGACAGTTCTACGATTTTCGGTTGCAGTTGTGGGTGTTCTCATGCGGCGTCTCTGACTTGTTGATGTCTAGCGCCGTCTGCTGGCCAGTTTTTGCACTAGTTTCTGGTTTCAATAAAATTCTATGTCATTTCAGCCATGTGTGTCAAGTTTTACCTCTCTACCTACATTATTCCGTTAATTAATGCATTTTCAAATGTTAACAGATCGTTGTGTCACCCTGTATTCAGAAATAAAATTGGTAATTTATGAATAAAGTTGCGGTTTGTTCATCATCAAAAGGTCCAGGTCGAGAAGCTCTCACTTGATTCGATATTTATTCATTATTTTCGGCCCTGCGTGGCCGCCTACACTCTCGTGACGGCACGAGATGTTCTTGTGGGGATACATAGCACGATGTGTTACATTGCCACAGAGCGAATATGTTCCCTTCGGTGACAGGTGACAAGTTGAGGGGCTAGTAGGCCATGACATTGTGTACACAATTCGAAGAGCCACATTGGTGCTTCAAACTTAATGAGGACGCGATTGTCAGGCAGGAGAATGGCACTGGGCTCGATACGCATCAGTGGAAATCATGGCAAGAGTAAAACCTTCTCGCCATTGCGGTGAACTTTCTTTGGTTTGTGAGTTATGTATTCCTTGTATTATATGGAAAATGGATGGTGTTTTACATACGAGATCAGCATGAAGTCTGGTGCTGCACGGAAACCAAGCCGCGCGGGATTAGCTGAGTGGTCTTAGGCGCTGCAGTCATGGACTGTGCGGCTGGTCCCGGCGGACGTTCGAGTCCTCCCTCGGGCATGGGTGTGTGTGTTTGTCCTTAGGACAATTTAGGTTAAGTTGTGTGTAAGCTTAGGGGCTGATGACCTTAGCAGTTATGTCCCATAAGAGTTCACACACATTTGAACGGAAACCAACAAGGGAGGCAGGTTGCGATCGCTGCAGGCGCTGTAGCAGGTAGCGTATTACACCGTATTACACACGCGTGCCAGGTCCCTTTTGGCCCCCTCCATCATGTCCATCATGCAGCCACTCTCTCGGAGTCACAAAAAAAAAAAAAAAAAAAAAAAAGAGGTTCAAATGGCTCTGAGCACTATGTGACTTAACATCTGAGGTCATCAGTCCCCTAAAACTTAGAACTAACCTAAGGACATCACACACACCCATGCCCGAGACAGGATTCGAACCTGCGGCCGTAGCGGTTGCGCGGTTCCAAACTGAAGCGCCTAGAACCGCTCGGACACATCGGCCGGCTTTTCGGAGTCCTTTTTAGTAGCAGGCACTAGACTCTGCAATAACCTCGCTCATTTTATCAACAGAATAATATCCCTAGTTTAAAAAACAGACCTAGTCACATATCTATTGAAGTAAAAATAATGATTACCTTTTCATTCATGTCGGAAGGCACTGACACTCATGACGATTTGTACCCATATTAAATCAAGAAATATCTTCGCAAACTGCGAATAACGGACCACCACAGCTGTACATTTTGACGGAAGAAAATGAAAATTTGTGCCGGACCGGATTCGAACCCGAATTTGCCGATTCACGCGAGCGGTAAATTTAACCATTTCGGCTGTCAGAGCATTGCATCGAACTTTACAGACACTGTCAAATTCAGTTACAGCACTATTGTATTTCACTGTCAGAGCCAAGGCAACATGAAAACGAAACTAAATACGTATCTCATCTCCCGGTGCGCGAATCACATAATTGTGTACTGTCTGAAGGAAACACTGGGACATAAGGATATTTCGGTCGATACATGAAGCGTGCACAGAGAGACGAAGTAAGAAAAAGGTTAGCGTGGAAAAAAGAAAAATTTTAGTGAAATGTTTCTTTTTTCAAATCGTACTGCACATTATTCGCCTAGTCAGAAAAAAACGGTTAAGGAATCGAGCACCTGAAACGGTAAATCCGGGAAAAAAGCGGTTAAAGCAGCCGCTCACGTAAAGCGAGAAACCCGGGTTCGAGTCCCGCCCTGGTGCAATCTTTCATTTGTTTCCAGTGAACTGCATAGCTGTGGTGGCCCCGTATTCGCAATTTGCGACTACACACCTGACTGAATACGCCTATCGATCGTTAGCTGTGGTCTGTTCCTCTGGACATGCATGCGTGTGCTGAGGAATATTGCATCCAGCTTTACAGGCGCTTTTCCGTACAGACACTGCACTAACGTACTGGATATGTGGGTTGTTAAGCTGATTGTACGATAGTTTACGCACTTATTTGCTCATTCTTTCTTCGGAATTCTGCGGATGAAATTTTTCCGAGAATCTTATGGTACGTCGCCAGTGTCATAGTTTCTGCCTACCACCTTGAATATTCATTTGGTTGCTAATTCCGCCAATGTTTTTAGAATTTCCGGTGGAATGTTACATATCCCTGCTGATTTATTTAACGTCAGGTCTTCCAGAGCGGACTTTAACACTGGATCCCCTACGTGTTCCGTATCGACTCCAACGTCTTCACCTATCACGTTATCAAACAAGACCCATCCCCTCACAGAGATCTTCGATGCATCCTTCCCACTTATCCGCTCTCTCCTCTGCGTTTAGGAGTAGAATTCCCGTTCCACTCATAATGTTGCCGCCGTTGCTTTTACTTTCACCGAAGATTATTATAAGTTTTCTGTATGTTGAGTCAGTCCTTTTCCTGCAGCCATTTCATCTTGGAGTTCCTGTGATTCCTATTTATTTCATTTCTAAGTGTTTTGTGTTGTTGTATTCCTATCTTTCTATGAACATTTTTGTACTTTCTTCTTTCGTCGATCAATTAAAGTATTTTTTCTTCACAGTTACTTTCATAGTACCTATTTTTGTGTTTCCAGCACCAATGAATACTCGTTTCAGAGTTCTCCACTCCAACTGAAGATCCTGGTGCGGTGTTCCTTCTCGCAATATTCACGTCTTTAGAAAACTTCAAACGCGTCTCATTATTCCACAGTAATTCAGCATCTCACTTCCTTGCCCATTGATTTTTCTGTGCGGTTCTCTTAAACTTAAGTATACTCTTTGTTATTACTAAATTTTTTGTCTGAGTCCATATTTGTTCCTGAGGACTCCTTACAATCCAGTATCTGTAGTCTCTCTATGACCATGATGTAATACAGCTGGAGTCTTTTCGTGTCTCCAGGCCTTTTCCAAGTATATCTCCTCCTCTTGTGATTCTTGAATTGAATATTCGCTATTACTAGCAGAACGTAATTGGCCTTTCTCATCCCTCATTCCAAATACGAAGCCCATATTCTTCGGTAACCCTTTCTTCTACTGCTTCTCCTAGAACCAAATTCCAATTCCCAATTATTATGGCATTTTACAGAGTGAATTACCCGCTCAGTATGCTCACATACATTCTCTGTCTCTTTATCGTCCGTCTTCATCTTCTGCTTGCGATGTCGGCATATATAACTGAGCTATTGTTGTCAGCATTAGTTTGCTGTCGAATCTGATGAGATCAAGACTGAGACTGAACTGTTCATAGATACTCACTCTCTGCCCTACCTTCCTGTTCATAATGAATCCTTCTCGCATTATACCATTTATTGCTCGCCTAATACACTGTCCAGTCACAAAATCCTGAATAACCATCTTCTGCAGCGGTGACTGCTGCGAGACCTCATGGAAGAGAGTCAGTGAGATTCTGGAAGGTACCGACAGGGATGTGGAGACATGCCGACTACCCTGCCGCGGTCAACTGCGCTAGGTTTCTCGCTTAAGGATCCATGACACGAGCAGCCGATGGAAATGGTCCAACAGATCGTCGGTTGGGTTTAAATATGGGAAGTCTGGTGGCCAGAGGGATAAGGTAAAGGTCGGCCGGGGTGGCCGAGCGGTTCTAGGCGCTACAGTCTGGAACCGCGCGATCGCTACGGTCGCAGGTTGGAATCCTGCCTCGGTATTGGATGTGTGTGATGCCCTTAGGTTAGTTAGGTTTAAGTAGTTCTAAGTTCTAGGGGACTGATGACCTCAGAAGTTAAGTCCCACAGTGCTCAGAGCCATTTGAACCATTTGAATAAGGTAAACTCATCCTAATGCTCTTCAAACCATGCACATGCACTACGAGCTTTACGACACGTTGCGTTGTCCTGCTGATAGATGCCATCATACTGACAAAAAGTAAACTGCATGTAGGGATGGACATGGTCCACAGTCCCCAATGATAGATGCATACCTGTGTGGATCCATTGCGCCTTCCAGAATGACGAGATCATGCAGGTAATGCCACGAAAACATTCTGCAGACCACAATACTGACCAGTCAGCATGGGAGTGATGACCTTGCTGTTTGGTCCCCTCCCCCAAAGCAACCAACCAACCAACTTGTTAAGCCTAAAACCACCCAGACACAGGCTGACCAGTCAGCATGGGAGTGATAACCTTGCTGTTTGGTCCCCTCCCCCAAAGCAACCAACCAACCAACCTGTTAGGCCTAAAACCACCCAGTCACAGGCTGACCAGTCAGCATGGGAGTGATGACCTTGCTGTTTGGTCCCCTCCCCCAAACCAACCAACCAACCAACTTGTTAGGCCTAAAACCACCCAGTCACAGGCTGACCAGTCAGCATGGGGGTGATGACCTTGCTGTTTTGTCCCCTCCCCCAAAGCAACCAACCAACCAACCTTTTAGGCCTAAAACCACCCAGTCACGGGCTGACCAGTCAGCTTGGGAGTGATGACCTTGCTGTTTGGCCCCCTCCCTCAAAGCAACCAACCAACCAACTTGTTAGGCCTAAAACCACCCAGTCACAGGCTGTCTAGTCATCATGGGAATGATGACCTTGCTGTCTGGTCCCCTCCCCCAAAGCAACCAACCAACCAACCTGTTAGGCCTAAAACCACCCAGTCATAGGCTGACCAGTCAGCATGGGAGTGATGACCTTGCTGTCTGGTCCCCTCCCCCAAAGCAACCAACCAACCAACTTGTTAGGCCTAAAACCACCCAGTCACAGGGTGACCAGTCAGCCAGTTAGCCAAAAGCCCCAGAACAAGTCTGCTGCAACACATTCCCTCTACATGTACCATAATGGTCACGGCCAGGCTCCGTGTGCGTCAGTTCCGCCGGCTCACCGCTACCTACTAGCCACAACCTCTACTTGTCACCGCACACTCCATCCTTTTCCCTTCTGTTTTGACACAAAACTGGTACGAGAGCAGGTAGTGTCTGCCACGCAGTCGCAGTGTGACTCCACACGGTCCAATTGGTCCGTAATAGCGGTAGTGGTCGGCGAGGGGGGGGGGGGGGGTGGAGGGAGGGGATTGCCCGACTCGCCGGCTTGTGAATAGGCGGTTTAAGGCAAGCTGGAGAGACTTGCCTGCAGCTGCTGTTCCGAAGCGAGGGGTGGCGCGGCGAAGACGTGCCGCTCGATGCTGAAAGCGCGGTCCGGCGTCCAGCGGGGGGAAGGCACTCCGGGCGTGGAGACGGGCAGCCGGCGCAGGCGGGGGCAGGCGGGCAGCACGCGCGCCGCCACCAGGTTGCGCAGCCGCGACACGTCCAGCTGGCGCTCGAACACCAGCACCGCCAGCTGTGGCTGCGTGGCGCGCGCCGGGTCGCCGGCCGCGCCGCTACCTGCAACCGCCGACACGGCGCGCTCAGCAGAAATTTGGAAATTTGTGGTAAGAGCGTATGGGAGGTTATCGGTCCCTAAGCTTACACACTACTTAACCTAACTTAAACTGACTTACGCTAAAGACGACATACACACACATGCCCGAGGGAGGACTCGAACCTCCGATGGGGGAGCCGCACGAACTGTGACGAGACGCCATAGACCACGGCTATCCCGCACGACCTGACGCCTCTGCAACTGGACGAGTCTTACTACTCCCATTAAAATTACTTTGTGCTTGACAGATCGCAGAGGCAGGGGGCAGTGTTGCCGGCGTGTTGTATGTGTTGCCCCAGGTACAAATTGTTGTCGTCGCTGTGGTCTTCAGTCCTGAGAAAGGTTTGATTCAGCTCTCCATGCTACTCTATCCTGTGCAAGCTGCTGCATCTCCCAGTACCTACTGCAACCTACATCCTTCTGAATCTGCTTAGTGTATTCATCCCTTGGTCTCCCTCTAAGATTTTTACTCTCGACGCTGCCCTCCAATACTAAACTGGTGATCCCTTGATGCCCCAGATATGTCTTACCAACCGGTCTCTTCTTCTTGTCAAGTTGTGCCACACAGGCTGGACTTAAATATCATAAAACGGTCGGTCGCCGCTGTTGCCCAATCAGTAATTTAATCTCACATTTCCTGTGTGTTTATTCAAGGTTTTGATAAATTGAAACAAACTACAAGAAACGACCTGGAGCGGATAATAAACAAAAAAAGGTCATATAGACACATGGCAGGAAATGTCTTCCAATGAATGTTAGTTAGTTACATGTTCCATAGATCAGCTGAACGAATCTTTTATCGAAATGATGTGAAATGAGTCGGTTTACAGGATATGATCCACGATAAGTGTTAACATTAATGAACACACTATCATTTTATTCCTACTCATGCACCCACACTTTAAAACATGTAGTTTTTTACTTTTATTTTTGTTTTTATTTTATTTATTTTTTTTACTTGTTTTTACTGGCTACCAGTTTTTAAGTAGAAATTCGTCAGTGGGTAAGATGGAGTTGTCCAGAAGAAATGATATTGAAGTAGATTTAAAAATCGCTTTGCTACCTGTTAGAGATATTATGTTATTGAGCAAATGATCGAAAAATTTTTACTGCTACGTGCTGAACTCCTTTCTGAGTAACTGACGTCTTTAAGAATGGGTAATAATGGCGTTCCTTCCCTCTAGTGTTGTAGAAATGTGCATAACTGTTCTTCTCAAATTGTGATGGGTTATTTATGACGAATTTCATAAGCGAAAAAATGTACTGTGACTGCACATTGAAAATGCCTAACTCCTTGAAGAGGTGCCTACATGTCGTCTATGAGTGAAGACTATATATTATTCTCACTTCTTGCTTCTGTGCAATTAGTACTTTCTTTCTAAGTCATTAATTCCCCTGGAAATTATTCTTTGCTACATTATTGAGTGGAACTACGCAGAATATGTCAGGAGGTCGATATGTTTGTTTCCAAAATTAGCAATTATGTGAAGAGCAAAAGCACCTGAACTTAATTGTTCAGAGGCTCAGTAATATACTTCTTCCAGCTCAAGTTTTCATCCATATTTACACCCAAAAATTTGGTGAATTCTACCCTACTTACTGATCCTGCTCATGTGCTACATCAGTTGTTGGTATGACTTTATTTGCTGTACAGAACTGAATGTAGTGTGTTTTTTTTCTGTATTTAGGGAGAGTCCATTTTCAGAGAAGCACTTCATAATTTACTAACTCTTCTGTAGCTTTCCCTCTAATTGGATTGCTATAACACTTGTATCGTCTGAAAAAAAGCAGCAATTCTGCTTGTTGAATGTCAAGCAGAAGGTCATTCACATATATAAGTAGTAGTAGTGGGCCCGAAATTGAACCCTGCGGAACTCTGATTTTACCCGACTCACTAAAATGTTCTACCTTTCCGATATAAACCCACTTGAAGTGGAGATAAAAGATCATTGTCAATGATCCTGGTATCTGCACTAGCACGTGGCCTGACAGGATGGGTGTGGTAAACCAGACGACCTTGTAGAACAGGCCTGATAAACTGTGGCTCCGCCAGCAGCTGTGGCCGAGCGGTTGTAGGCGCTTCAGTCCGGAACTGCGCTGCTGCTACGGTCGCAGGTTCGAATCCTGCCTCGGGCATGGATGTGTGTGATGTCCTTAGGTTAGTTAGGTTTAAGTAGTTCTAAGTTCTAGGGAACTGATGACCTCAGAAGTTAAGTCCCATAGTGCCCAGAGCCATTTGAATCATTTTGAGCAGATATTTGAGAAGTGACGAAAAGGTGAAAACTGTAGAGTACGACTAGCTACACACATGACCAAAAAGGTTTTTTCGTCGTGGTATGTATGCACTTCTGAAGTGGTGGAATGTGTGTATTCAGCATCAGAGACACTACATCGAAAAACATCATGTACATTTTTTGTTCATTGTTACAATGAAAAATATTATAGCAGTTTTAAGGTTTTCATTTGAATGAACCATATATAAGGCTGACAAAAAAAATCCATTTGAGGACATTGCTGCTGCATATATGCAACATATTAGTACTCCAGTGTGTGTATATAAGAACCGATATGTAAGCATTAGATAAGTGTGGCATTCTTGTCTTCTGACAAGCATGTGGCAAATATGGAAGTGTGAACAATGGTGATATTATTACCAAATACATACAAACAGGACCAATGTGCTGTTATTATTTTCTTGGTTTCTGAAGGATAAGCACCAGTAGACATCCATTGGAGAATGGAGAATGTGTATGGAGCCAGGTGTCTGTCAGAAACCACCATTGTGGAATGGTGTGACAAGTTCCGTGCGGTTTCATGCACGCCACATACCACAGATTTTGTAGCTTGGAACTTACGCCAGCTGACGTGGGAGACGCTTGAGCCCTGCCATATGTCCTGGTCTCTCTCCATCCGATTATAACGCCTTCAGTCCCTTAGAAAAGACCATGAAGGTCGATGATTCCTGTCGAACAAGGATGTGTATGTAACTGCCTAAGGACTTCTTTATGCAGCAGAACATTGTGTTTTACTGAATGGTTGTGCCAGTGGAAAGATGTCTCAATACTCATGGCGATTTTGCTTCATTGGCATACCGATTCTGGATTGTACAGCTTTCAAACAAAAACTTTTTGAGTGCCCCTTATTCATTTATTGTCGGTGCAGCTTCTGATTCAGATAATGCTGAACAGAAAACATTCATTCTGTGTTACCTACAGGTTGTACCAGAAATGTTGTGACAAATATCAAGTGGTCATACAGGGTGTCTTTAGGATCAAATCGAGGGTGGGAGCCTATGTCCAGAAATGTCAACCAACATCAGTACAGGCCGTTATAATTATACATGCCGGCGCCTTCCACTAGGCCACCCCATTGGCTGCAAAGGTGACTTTGTGTGCATTTGCTGCTGAGTGACCATGACTGATTGCCACGATCCCCAGTAGAGAAGATGGAGCTAGCTGCTATGGAGAAAGTCTTTGTCCCCCATGAATGCGCCGCTCTGTTACCTCAGTGAATGACGGTTTCAGACACTGGTAACCATTTGCAGTTTTATTGTTCTCCTGGAATCCTCTAAAATCTCCAATATTTTCTGGTACACAGAAGAAAAATAAACTCCACGTGGAAAGCAGAGCCCAAAACCGTAGTCCATTGAGACAACAGAGCATCACATTTGTGGGAGACAGGGCCTTTCTCCGCAGCAGCTACCTCCATTTTCTCTAGTGACGATCGTGGCAATCAACTGAAGTTACTGAATAACAAACAACATTGCAAAAAATTCCACGTATGATCCGACAGTGCACGAAACAACGTTTCCTGCTGAAGGGGTGGCCTATAGCAGGTGCCAGCGCCTATGACTTTGAAGCTCTGCAGCGTCGTTGGATGACGTTTCTGGACATGGGTTCCTGTCCTCGATTTGTTCCTCAAGACATCCTCTACAACGCCTCGAAGTTTGTCGCGACATTTTTAGCATACCACGTATGCTTCAATGACTAATTTATGAATATGAAATAAATGAACGGTTTTTGCAATTCGTAGGCTGTAATAAGAAAATAGGAGTTGCTATTGCACAATTAATTCAAGAAACTCTTGTAAAATACTGAATTCCAATAACGAATGCTGTGGATAAGGTTATGACAACAGAAATGAGAGGGGCTTGTAAATGATCTCAGACATATTTTCTTCAGTAGAATCATCTTGCCCAATTTTCTCTGTGTGCTTGTCATAGCCATAACTCATGTGGAATACGTGCAGCTGAGAGTTGTCATGACGCAGTTAATGTTTTTGAATCGTCCAGAAACTTCACAATGAACTCAGTCGCAGTCCACATTGATGGGAAATTCTGAAACAGTGTGTTGGAAGTTCTTTATACTTCATGTTTGATAACCATTGGAGTAGACGAAGTTTCCCTCACAGAATGCATAACTATGTATTACAAGAAATGGCTACCAGTGGTTTATTGTGTCGCTAAGGCAACAAACTTTAACATGCACTATTGTTACGTATTTTATCTGCTGATAAGTGTCATTAGCGGCTGATTCAAAATGTAGCTTGTACTCAGGCCAACCCTATTTGGTACATTTTCTTTTAATTCAGTCATAAAGGTTTTTAATGAACTCTTGTCAAAATAATGATCAAAGTTAGGGATTAAATCTTGGAGCTGCCTTATTTCTATTACTTGTAGCTTTCTTCAATTGACTTTTCTGAAACCTGCCTATTCTACTCTCTAATTTGTAATCAATCTGGTACTTATTAGACGTTAAGTAACTTAAGTAACAGTTTGTTGCCTACACTACACTCTTCACAGGCAGTGATGAGCCTGTGCCTAGAGTGCCTTCTATCTAATGGAACAGTGGTGTCACAACATGATGAGATTTCGAGAGAATCAGCAGAGGATTGCAGCACAGCCCTGTGATTTAGCTGGGGGCATTTAGAGGCACTATTACTTTTCATCGTAATAATAAGAAGTACAGAAGCATTGTTGGCTGGGCTGGGAAGTCAATTCATTGTCCCTGGTGTGGGCTTCCGGGTTGGAATCGGAGATAACATGTTATCACATGTTCACATGGTCCACTCGGTGCAACTGTGATGGATCATGCATATGGGATGGGAATGGGGAGGGGATCGACTAAGCTGGAGGTGATGGCTGTTGGCTGCTCGTGAGCATTTGTTTAGTCTCTGTTTTGTATATGTGGCCAGTCTCTGTGCACCTTAATAACACATAAAATAGTACAGCTTTATGGACCTATGATAAGAAATCTTATGTGATGGTGAATTTTTTTATGTAGGTTAATGTGTCATTCTTTTCATTGTGGAGGGGCCGCAGTGGACAGACACATCTGTGTATGATGGATACATCAGTCTGAGTAAGTCAATAAGTTACTCTATGCAGTGGCAGGCAGAATAGGATACAAACTTTATAATAATGTAATTGTATCAACACCTGGAAACTAAAAATGTCCTGATAATTAGTTCCTGCTATACACATGTCTTTTAAAGAGCTCTGGAGGTGAATGGATGTGGGTCACATTCCATGAATGTTTAATTTGTTAAATGAATTAAATGAAGTAGTTGAAAGCTGCATAGCATCTGTTGTCGTCTGACCCTGTGGCATGCAGGGTGTCAGGAGCTGTTAATGAACTATTGTTGTGCTGGTAATGGACGGGAGCCAGCAGCCACACTGCTTTGACTGCTACAGACATGCTCTCTGCATTCTGTGCTGAGTGCGGCTTCCTTGTCACTTTACTACTTGCCTAATGCTGCTACCTGTGCTGAGAGATGAAGTTCTGGACGCTATGAAATACTTATCATCCGATTTTAAGAAAATTAGTCAACGAAAAGAAGAGTTTTCTACATCTTACTATCTGATATATTCGCCCAACCAATGAAGGCCTGAAGTTCTTTCCATTATTCATCATAGTTACTGTGCTGAATCAAATTAAGTAATGTAATGCACTAACTTTTATAGAGTTTGGAGGGGTATACTTAACATATTGTTAATTTTATCTCATACATTGCCGTGAATGAAATACAGATAAGGTATCGAAATTTTATTTAAAACTGACAGCAGAACGATATCCCGTTTCATTCTTTAGACATTGATTTTTATATCTGGTAGGCATCCGTTTGGTTAGTCCAATTCCATTCATGTGCATCAGCATTCATATGGTCATAATCGTTATATTTCATAAATGGTTCAAGATATCGAAACGAGGATTTTTGGAAATGATTGTACACAAAGAGGCACATACATAGTATGATAAATACTCGAAACACTTTTATTCACCAAGATAGGGAAGTAATACATCTGCAGCACTGAGATGGTCTATGAAACAGGATGCATAAACATGTCAACACCACTTCAGGAAAACCCAGATGCTACACTTAAAAACGTCCTCCGCAACTGGGAGGAGCGGAGCATGATGAATTAACTCATCCACAGCAGTCAAAGAGTTAAGAATAATTAGACATTGGAGCTCCAGGACCGTAACACACAATGCACGAGTTTATGCCGTCATTCCCAGAGTGGTGTAATGCATTTAACCTATTCTAGTGGTCCCTGTCAGTGTTTGATCAGCAGCTCAGTATGAAATCAATCGCTTTTTTTTTTTTTTAGATGTGTAAACATTCCTGTAATGCCTCATATTATTACACAAAGACAAAAGCAATTGCTTAAACATTACAAGTCTCAAAATTACAGTTATGTACATGTGTCTTTGGATGATGATCTTAAAAAGTAGTTGGGTGGCATTGAAAAATAGCTGAAAGTGGTTAGTTGTATGACCTTGAAAAATATCTGCAACTACATTGTCAGAAGTTTAGTAGCCCACATGTGGAAGTAGCCTGGACAAGCAGTGTACAGGTCACATACATCTTTCGTAACAGATCACAAAATATATTTTTTGCTTGTTTTAAATAAAGTCGACATTCTTCCGTTCCTACCCTACACCAGTGTTGGTGGTAGCAACATTCATGAAGGGGATTAGTGTAATTTAACAATGTGTTATATGTGTGTATACATGCCTGTAGAAATGATCCGACATTGATTTTTCTTTTATGTTGTTTCCCACTGTTTTTACACATGCACAATACTATGGTGTTAGATTTCATACGGTATAGACTATTGCTTTCAACACAATAATAAAGCAGGGGCAAGTTTCCCTACAATGGGTCATAGACCCAATACGCAGCAAGAGTGTGTTTGTATAAATAATGTACTGTGGTGGTAACTGTTCAACATTTTAAGTCTTGCACCTATGTGAGTCTGTGCATAACGATCTCAAAAAGAGGGTATGAGGAATACTGGGAGAAAATCGACAAATTGTACCAAATAGGCCTCAAAATGGGAAATAAAAACGGAAAGTGATTATATGTTGCAGAAAATGACATTGGTCAGTTGTGACTTCATTAAATTACAGTAATTCAGCAAACAAATTAATGCAAGACTATTTTTCCCACATCCACTACACTGTCAAAGTATCTGATGTCAATTTTTGGATCATAAATCATAGTAATAAAGATTACTGAGTCCAACTTGACGTTATACATCACCAAATTTGACTAATGGAGTAGGATAGTCAAGATAATACTGAAAGCATCACTTTATTATGCTAGGTCATAAATTATGGTCCTTAGGATTAGGCTAAAAGAATTTGCTCATAAATTAAAGTTGTATTAACAAAACTAAGAGCACACATACCCAGTTTGTTTCCATTAGGCTCATAAATTATAACGATCTGTTTACATTACAACACTAAGCCAAGGGGACAGTTTGTTTACAGAAGGAGAACAATGCGATCGTTTGTCCAGAATCTGCACTGCTCCACTACTATTTGAATTTCCCATCGTTCTGTACTTAATGATTACCCTACAGAACAGTTGCCCCGTAGCTTATGGTGTGGATTGCCTAACTACTTTACTCTGGCCAAATGCATTCACACCCTTTACTAACACATCTATTCAGGTGATATAATTGCTGAATGGTTTAAGCAAATTTAGTTCTCATTTCAAATAGGCGCTTGACTCATATAATTATAATTAGAGCTGAGTTCATCACCACCTTACACGTTGCGTAGACATAAACCAACGTCCGAAATTGTACTAAATGCTTTCTCTGAATATTGGTTTGAACAATTGCTTCAAGACTTCACACAAAGTATTAATGGTTGTGGTACGGTACTAGACATCTTAGCGACAAACAAACATGAACAAATGGATAGCATCATGACAAATCAACAACGAGCTTCTCGTAAGAAAACTGAATACAGTTACATCCAGATCTACCAAAATAATCGCAATATAAAGGTTGTTACACAATTCATAACACTTTAGAGACTGTACAGGGTACTTAGTAGATCAAGTTTTGCCTAGGACCCCGTGTCCGGAAACTTCATCCAACGACGCTACAGACTTTTTTTCTCGTTTTGGTGTATACTACCACCTCTGAAAGTTGCCTATCATACAATCTTAGCAAGAAGGGTACCAGTACGTGTATTCCACTGTCAAGGGATATCAGAACGGCTTTTACTCATGACTTTCGACTCGTTGACTTTCGTTTCGTACGTCTCCGGTACAGGGATACTTACCTCAGATTTACATATTTATCCATCATTGTTGTGGTCTTCAGTCCAGAAACTGGTTTCATGCAGCTCTCCATGCTACTCTATCCTGTGCAAGCTTCTTCATCTTCCAGTACCTACTGCAACTTACATCCTCTTGGTCTCCCTTTACAATTTTTACCCTCCACGCTGCCCTCGTAAGAAAACTGAATACAGTTACATCCAGATCTACCAAAATAATCGCAATATAAAGGTTGTTACACAATTCATAACACTTTAGAGACTGTACAGGGTACTTAGTAGATCAAGTTTTGCCTAGGACCCCGTGTCCGGAAACTTCATCCAACGACGCTACAGACTTTTTTTCTCGTTTTGGTGTATACTACCACCTCTGAAAGTTGCCTATCATACAATCTTAGCAAGAAGGGTACCAGTACGTGTATTCCACTGTCAAGGGATATCAGAACGGCTTTTACTCATGACTTTCGACTCGTTGACTTTCGTTTCGTACGTCTCCGGTACAGGGATACTTACCTCAGATTTACATATTTATCCATCATTGTTGTGGTCTTCAGTCCAGAAACTGGTTTCATGCAGCTCTCCATGCTACTCTATCCTGTGCAAGCTTCTTCATCTTCCAGTACCTACTGCAACTTACATCCTCTTGGTCTCCCTTTACGATTTTTACCCTCCACGCTGCCCTCCAATACTAAATTGGTGAACTCTTGATGCTTCAGAACATGTCCTACCAAGCGATCCCTTCTTCTAGTTAAGTTGTGCCACAAATTTCTCTTCTCCCCAATTCTTTTCAACACCTCCTCATTAGTTATGTGATCTACACATCTAATCTTCAGCATTCTTCTGTAGCACCACATTTCGAAAGCTTCTATTCTCTTCTTGCCTAAACTATTTATCGTCCTTGTTTCAGTTCCATACATGGTTACACTCCATACAAATTCTTTAAGAAACGACTTACTGACACTTAAATCTATACTTGATGTTAACAAATTTCTCTTCTTCAGAAATGCTTTCCTTGCCATTGCCTGTCTACATTTTATATCCTCTCTACTGCGACCACCATCAGTTATTTTGCTCCCCAAATAGCAAAACTCATTTACTACTTTAAGCGTCTCATTTCCTAATCTAATTCACTCAGCATCACCTGATTTAATTCGACTACATTCCATTATCCTTGTTTTGCTTTTGTTGATGTTTCTCCATCATACTAGAAAATCTATAACATCATCACGGAATCACACATTTTCAGGTGCCGGCGAATATAACTCAGACGCTCTGTACTGTCGGTGGATGACGTTGTCGGACATGGTTGTCTATGTAAAACTTGATCTGCTAAGTCCCCTTTGCAGCTTCTAGAAGCGTGTAACATAAACTGTGGAACAACATCTGCATCTGTTTACGTAGGCATAAATAATTTGCTTGACGCCTTCTTAAATGACAGTCAATTCCTTCCAAACTAACTACGTAAGCATCAGCTAAATACGGTTTCAGTTGAAAGAAATAGAGTTGACGACAAATGAGAATGTTGTTCCCACTAAACTAACAAGAGACGGAACAGATCCCCCTAGGTACATATACTAGGTCAGTAAACGAAAAAAGAGTGCCAGATGTAAAAGGACACAAAATCTCCAAGACAGACGAATCATATATAGAAGCTCAAAACTTAACGCGGACTTCAATGCGTCAATTTCAATAGTTTCCCCAACAAAATTCTGCCTCGAAATCTGGTAGAAAACCCATAGAGATTTTGCTCGTTTGTGATGTACATAATCTGCAAGACCCAAACAACACATTCACTGCACGGTGCAATAGTAACATTGCCAATGACAGCGTAATTAAAGCGAAATTACTAAACACGATTTTCAGAAATTCGTTCACCAAAGAAACTGCCTTAAAAGTTTCAGAATTCGAACGAGAGTAGCTGCTAATGTGAGTAACTTAGAAGTAGATGTCTTTTGTGTGTGCGGAGGCAGCTTTATTCACTAAATAAAGCCAAGTCTTCCGGACCAGATTGTATACCAATGATTTTCCTTTCGGAGTCTGCTGCTGAAATAGCTCCATTTTCAGCAGTCATTCGGTCGACGAACCATGAGCACCTAAGGACTGGAAAGTTGTACAGACTATGCCAACGTGCAACAAAGGGAATAGAGCAAATTCGCTGAATCACAAACCCGTATCTTTGACGTCAATTTGCAGTAGGATTTTTGAACACATGCCTTCTTCTAACATTACGAAATATCTGGAAGAAATCTATTAACACGTAACATGAGAGGTTTCAGCAAATATCTTTAGAACTGGTTTTTCGTTCACTTGAAGTAATGAGTGCTATCGACTGGGGATTACAAGGTGATTTCATATTTCTAGATTTCTAACAGACTGGACAGTTTTTCTCAAAAGCAGCTTCTAAAAAGATTGCACGCCTGTGGAGTATCGCCTCAACTGTACGATCGGATTCGTGACATCCAGTCACAAAGGTCACAGTCCGTAATAATTGTTGGAATGTCGTCTAGTTAAACCGAAATTATACCTGGGTTTCTCCAAAGAAGTGCTGTATGCCCTCTGCTGTTCTTAATCTACGTAAACGATTTGGGAGAAATCTAAGCAGCCCTCTTAGATTTTTTGCAGATGATTCTGCCGTCTATCAGTTAGTAAAATAACCAGAAGATCGAAATGAATTGCAAACAATTGGACACAGTATCTGTATGGTGCGAAAAATCGCAAGTGACCTTGAGCAATAAGAAGTGTAAGGTCCTCCTCATGAGTAAAAAAACATCTGCTAAACTTCTGTTTACACGATAAATCACAATATTTTAACGATTTTCACCATACCTAAACACCTTGGGATTACAATTACGAAAAACTTAAACTGGAGCCATGACTTAATAATTTTGTGACTATGATGAATGAAAGTCTGCGTTTCATTGACAGAAAACATAGAATGTACAAAATATATGCAAAAGAGACAGCCTACACTCTGCTTGTCCGACCCATTCTGGAATATCGGTGCACGGTGTCGGATCCTTACCAGATATAATTTACGGAGGATATCCAGGAAGTTCAGTGAAGGGCAGCTCATTTTGTACGAGGGGCGTTAAATGAATAATGCAACACATTTATTTTCCTCGGCCAGTACCTGTTGACAAAGTATGGGATTGCCTACTTCAGCCTCTTTAGTTTCATGCGGTTCCGATAGGTGTCGGAGCTATACGTACGCTTCAAAGTGGCGTCTGTAAAGGAGGTGCGATCTAAACAGAGAGCTGTCATTGAGTTTCTTTCCGCGGAAAACTGGAGCATCGCAGTTATTCCAAGAATGTCTGCGGAGACATGGCATAATACAAAAGCACAGTGAGTCGTTGCGTCAGGAGTCTGTCATCATCGCAAGAAGGTCGCACAAACCTGTGCCAACTCCCACTTGCCAACCAGCCACACACAGCTGTGACGCCTGCAGTGTTGGAAGGTGCGGACAGTCTCATTCGAGAATCACAATCAGACACCTCGCTGCTCCCAAGAGGAGCTCATAAAACTTCATTGGACTGTTCTTCCTCATCCACCCTACAGCCCGGATCTTGCACCTTACGAATTCCATCTGTTTGGTCCAATGAAGGATGCACTATATGGGAAGTAGTACGTGGGTGAAAGGGGGGGGGGGGGGGGAGAGGGTTATTGACGTTGGCTCCGACGGCGGCCAGTAGTGCGGTACAATGCAGGCATACAGGCCTTCCCAGTAATGTGGCAGAAGGCTTTTGCATTGAGCAGGTGTTATTCTGAAAAACACAGTTTCGTAGTGAAAATAGAGGGGAATAATATACGTTATTGGAATCCTGAATAAAATTGAACTGATTTCAGAAAAAAATGTGGTTCATTGCTTGTTGAACGCCACTCTCAAAATAGGGGACAGAGTGTCACGGTGTTGGGTGACAATCATTAAAGCAATAGCGATTTTTGTATTGGCTGGATTTCTTTACGAGATTTCTAGCTTTCTCCTCCGAATGCGAAAATACTTCGTTGTCTGTCGCTTACATATGAAGGAACGACCACAGTAATAAAATAAGAGAAATCAGAGAACAGGAAGTGGCAAATGGTCATTTTTCCATCTTCTACTCAAGAGGGGAACGGTCGATAAACGATCAGAAAATGGTTGTATGCACCCTACGACCAACAATTATGATTTACATTGTTGTATAGATGTAGACGTTGAGCCCTGGAGGCATGTGTCAGATCCTTGTGGTATTCACTCTGCTGCAATGCGCATGAAAGTGGGCGATTAAACTTCGCGTAGCTAGGCGGAAATTGCCGAAGATGGCCGATACTACATCGCCTAATATCTGGTCATACATGAGCGGATTTCTGAGACGGGCCAGATCGCACACCAGTCTGCGGATATTTTTGACTGGCCTGACCCGGGTGTTCCCGCTAACGTACAGGCCGAGCCCCTGCGACCTCGTGTCTCAGATTTGCCAGGAGGCAGGGTCTCTACATGTGTGGCGTAAATCGGCGGATTTTCGTGATTCGTCCGCGGACACACGGCTGTGGTGTACGCTCGGCAGGCCAGAAGCCACACAGGACGGATTTCAATACTTGAGACTGTGTCTCGCTGAAAGTGCGTTGTACAGTGCCACGTTTTTGGATATTACACTCCTGGAAATGGAAAAAAGAACACATTGACACCGGTGTGTCAGACCCACTATACTTGCTCCGGACACTGCGAGAGGGCTGTACAAGCAATGATCACACGCACGGCACAGCGGACATACCAGGAACCGCGGTGTTGGCCGTCGAATGGCGCTAGCTGCGCAGCATTTGTGCACCGCCGCCGTCAGTGTCAGCCAGTTTGCCGTGGCATACGGAGCTCCATCGCAGTCTTTAACACTGGTAGCATGCCGCGACAGCGTGGACGTGAACCGTATGTGCAGTTGACGGACTTTGAGCGAGGGCGTATAGTGGGCATGCGGGAGGCCGGGTGGACGTACCGCCGAATTGCTCAACACGTGGGGCGTGAGGTCTCCACAGTACATCGATGTTGTCGCCAGTGGTCGGCGGAAGGTGCACGTGCCCGTCGACCTGGGACCGGACCGCAGCGACGCACGGATGCACGCCAAGACCGTAAGATCCTACGCAGTGCCGTACGGGACCGCACCGCCACTTCCCAGCAAATTAGGGACACTGTTGCTCCTGGGGTATCGGCGAGGACCATTCGCAACCGTCTCCATGAAGCTGGGCTACGGTCCCGCACACCGTTAGGCCGTCTTCCGCTCACGCCCCAACATCGTGCAGCCCGCCTCCAGTGGTGTCGCGACAGGCGTGAATGGAGGGACGAATGGAGACGTATCGTCTTCAGCGATGAGAGTCGCTTTTGCCATGGTGCCAATGATGGTCGTATGCATGTTTGGCGTCGTGCAGGTGAGCGCCACAATCAGGACTGCATACGACTGAGGCACACAGGGCCAACACCCGGCATCATGGTGTGGGGAGCGATCTCCTACACTGGCCGTACACCACTGGTGATCGTCGAGGGGACACTGAATAGTGCGCGGTACATCCAAACCGTCATCGAACCCATCGTTCTACCATTCCTAGACCGGCAAGGGAACTTGCTGTTCCAACAGGACAATGCACGTCCGCATGTATCCCGTGCCACCCAACGTGCTCTAGAAGGTGTAAGTCAACTACCCTGGCCAGCAAGATCTCCGGATCTGTCCCCCATTGAGCATGTTTGGGACTGGATGAAGCGTCGTCTCACGCGGTCTGCACGTCCAGCACGAACGCTGGTCCAACTGAGGCGCCAGGTGGAAATGGCATGGCAAGCCGTTCCACAGGACTACATCCAGCATCTCTACGATCGTCTCCATGGGAGAATAGCAGCCTGCATTGCTGCGAAAGGTGGATATACACTGTACTAGTGCCGACATTATGCATGCTCTGTTGCCTGTGTCTATGTGCCTGTGGTTCTGTCAGTGTGATCATGTGATGTATCTGACCCCAGGAATGTGTCAATAAAGTTTCCCCTTCCTGGGACAATGAATTCACGGTGTTCTTATTTCAATTTCCAGGAGTGTATTTTGAGCTGTGGTGGTTCGTATCGATTCTATTTTCGATGGATGTCGCGCACTTTTGTTTGCGGCTGTTCGAGTCAGGCAGGTAGTGCGCAGTGGCGGCAGGATGCTGTGGCGAGGACGGGCGGTTCGTGAGGAAGTGGACGCGAAGCGAGTAGACACACGGAGTACTTCTCCATACAGCCGGGCAATTGGATTTGGCGTTTGCTTGGTCGTAGTGTGGAGTGTCTGAGTTAACGAGCATTTAAATATATGACCGAAAGAGTCAGCGAACAGGAATTGTGAAACGAACCCTGTCGTCCAGGACCGTGTGCCACAAAACGAGCAGATTCACCCTGAGATGGGGAAACTCACATGCATCTATTGTCTGTTGAAGCCTAAGCGCTGTAGTGTGCGAGTGAGACAGACGAGAACCTACACCGTAGGGAAACCCAGTAGAAGCCATTTGTGGTCAAGGAGACGTAGCAGTGTTAAATGTGGCGGACCTAAGATCGACCATAAAGGAAAATATTTAATTATGTAGTAATTTTAATCTACCATCCTTTATAAATTTTCATGGTGATACCAATAAAACCTGAATATTGTTCATATCTATAATAATTTAGGACTTAGCATTAAAGTGAAATTCGTAAGTTTTGTAACAAAGGCCTGAATGCTAAAATCTGAACGCTTTACTCAATATTAACGATCGACATTTGGTATAGAAGCGCACCATTAAAATGAAAAATGTTATAAATATCAACTCCGTAATTTCGTTTGTTTAAAAGATATAGTAAATTTAAATTATCAGTATTTTCAGTTAAGCATCAGATCATCGTTTCCTCCACACAAAACACATTGAACGATGGCAGCATGACACCTTATTGAATCATTAGGTAATAGAATATTTGTTCTGACGTTTAGTGAATAGTACTTACTTTTGTTCTTTATTTATTTATCAGAAAGCACATTGGTGCAAGGCTACTGGCCGTGACATTCGAAGTTAAGAAGGAAATTGTATTGGTTTTATGTAAAAGAATTTAACGTTTATTATGTAATGGGAATTATTGTTATTTTATTTAGAACTTGAAAGTGGTCAAGCTTTGATTATTTAAATATGTTAAAAAGTAAAATAATGTAAAATAAACTGTAGCCGGCTTCAGGAAAGGGAACTGCCCTAGTCAGTTGAGCGAGTATGTTCGGCGCGCGTGAAGCGCGGCCGGGAACGGGCAGAGGGACAGTGCGGGTGCAGACGCCAAAGCGGACGGTTCGGCTGGAGACACCGAAGGGCACAGTTCGGATTGAACAGTCGGTCTTTAGGCAGCTAGAAAGTGAAACGACTTAGAAAATTTAGCGTTGTGTGGTATCGCGGGACTTAGTTTCTGAGCGGTGAGCAGCCGCGCGCCTGGTGTGAACTCTTAACTTTTTGCTTAGATAACTTGGTGTTTCGCGATGAGATTGGGAATGATCGAAGTGTGTCAAATGGATATGCGCTCGAGTGTAACAGTATCTCTAAATACGACCACTCTCGCTATTAGTTTGCTTTCTGAATAAACATTATTCTAACCAAATCGCAACTGTGTGGCCTACATCATTTATGGGTCGTTAATTTAGTTCTCGATATTATTAACACTGTTATTATACAGGGTGTCCCATTTATCTTGACCACCATAAATAACTGTTTGTCTAGATACAAATTACAAAATGTATAAGTAAATGTTCTTTAGCCGTCAGGGGGACATCAATCGACATGATTGCCTAAGTTGTAGCTTTGTTTTTTACAAAGATATGAACAGCGGTATGACTATTTTAAATGGTACCCTGTATTTTTTATTCGGTAATTCATTTCCTCTCCTAAAGACCTATTCAAAAATTTATCACAGTGTACGATTCACTGAAACACAATGTTATTAATTACATAACACAACATTGTCGTTGACGCTCCCAGCCCTTGTGCAGGTACTCGGGGTAATGGAACACATCCACGTGCTGACGTTGACAGAGGTCAGATGTAAACATAAGTAGAATGCACACCTGTCATTCAGTCAACCATCGTCAGTTGAAGAGTTATGTGAGTAGAATGTACACCAACGAAGAGAAGGTAGAAATGCTATTCATCTTTGGGGAATGTAAGCTAGCAGAACAGTAATTGCAATACTGTTTTCTTATGTACGGGTATATTTAGTACAGTAGTTCAGTCCTTTTAAATACTGTTGTGTAGAGTAGGCATACAGTAAAGGCTGTCCTTCTTACAAACTGCATCGACATAACGTTTCTTTTATTGTTGATGTTGAAGGTAGGCGAAATGCTGTCCGGAGAGCGATATCCTGACAAGAACCCGCCTTCCCGACAGATGTTTTCTCGTCTTGTTGCGATGCTTCAGGAAACCAGGAAACGGGAAGTTTCAACCCACGCAATCGTCGTAGCACTCGCACAGACGAAGCTGTCGAAGCTACTGTTCTCGTTTCCATTGCTATGAATCCCCATGTGAGCACACGACAGCTTGAACACGAGAATGGCATTCCTAAAACCAGTGTACATCGTAGTCTTACACGTCACCGAGTCCATCCTTACCATGTAACCTACACCAAGAATTGCATGGGAATGATTTCCAGAATCGTGTAAAGTGCTGTCAGTTGGCACAGCAGCAAATCCTCGCCAACCCAAACTTCTTCTCCAGTGTTCTATTTACCGATGAATGTTCCTTCTCAAACAAAGGACAGGTAAATACAAGGAACATTCATTATTGGTCCAGCGACAACCCACGATGGCTTAGACAGGTGGAACATCAGCGTCAATGGAGAGTGAACGTCTGGTGTGGGATTACTGGTATTACAATTATTGGCCCTTATTTCATCAAAGGTAGTCTTAAAGGCACAAAAAATTGCTCTGAGCACTATGGGACTCAACTGCTGAGGTCATTAGTCCCCTAGAACTTAGAACTAGTTAAACCTAACTAACCTAAGGACATCACAAACATCCATGCCCGAGGCAGGATTCGAACCTGCGACCGTAGCGGTCTTGCGGTTCCAGACTGCAGCGCCTTTAACCGCAGGGCCACTTCGGCCGGCCTTAAAGGCACAGCGTATGCCAACTTCCTCAGACGAATTCTTTCTCCTCTTCTGGATGAAGTACTGCTAAGAACCAGAATGCTTATGTGATATCAACACGATGGACGTCCAGCACATAGTGCCTTGCATGCACGTCGTGTTCTGAAGTGAAGGTATTCTGCCAGATGTATTGGTCGAGGAGGAACAATCACTTGGCTTGCTAGGTCTCCTGATTTAAATCCTCTGGACTTTTTTCTTTGGGGATGCATTAAAGACGTTGTCTATCGCGATATTCCAACAACTCCAGAGGACATGCAGGAAAGTATCGTGCTAGCTTTTAATTATCTTCAGTAGGCAACACTGGAAGCAGTAAATAATTCTTTCATTCAACGAGTGCACCAGTGTATCGGTGTTCAGGGTCACCACTTTGAACACTTTTCAATGTTCTACTCCTGGGATATGGAACAGGAGAGCCAAAGTCAATTTTGTGTTTTGTTTTTACTTGGGGTTCATTTGTTTTCCGACAACTCCAGCAAGTGGACGAGTTTGTGATCCGGAGCTCAAAGTCAATGTTGTGTTACGTAATTAATAACATTGTGTTTCAGTGAATAGTACATAGTGATAAAGTTTTGAATAGGTCTGTAGGAGAGGAAAGGAATTACCGAATAAAAAATACAGGGTGCCATTTAAAAAAGTCATACCGCTATTCATATCTTTGCAAAAAGAGAAAAGTACAACTTAGGCAGTCATGCTGCTTGATGTCTCCCCGACGGCTAAAGAACATTTGCTTGAAACATTTTGTAACCTGCATCTGGACAAACAGTTATTTAGGGTGGCCAAGATAAATGGGAAACCCTGTATGTTATGTTAACTTTGTATTTCGCAAATTTGTCATCAGCCAGACAATGTAACCAAAGGATTACAAGTGTCTAATTTGGGACGTGTAATGCGACACGTGCGGTTCAACCCCTAGGCGAGTTTGAGCCAAGACATTTCGACGAAGAGGAACCGCTTGTTTGGAATGTTAGCTCGCAAGTGCCCTGGGCTCGTGGTGGTTCTGCCGTAGCGCCTTCTCGAGCGCTGCCATGTTGTGGAAGATGGTTTGGTTCCGCCTCCACCTTGTTCAACGATTCCCTTCTTGTCTAGCTGGAAGTTGAGACGTTGGCGGATTATATGTGGGTGATCTCTCATCCCATGCCTTCCCATTGCTTATAGTTTTAATTGTTGCGCTGTTCATTGTGGTTTAGAAAGTGCCTTAGAAGCTGCTATGTGTGATTCAAACGTCGATCTATTGTACATTACCTTCTATTTTTTTAAAAAATAAAGAAAAGTAAGTAAGTGCAGCTGGTTTCTTTGTGATTGTTATTGAAGCTGCTGTTGAGCTGGCGTAAACTTGATCATGAAATTAAAGGAGCTCCTTCTACGATATTAAGAGTAATCTGTGTGCTACCATTTTCCTTTCTTTCTAATATTTAGGCTTTAATATGTTTTAGTTATCTTTCCTTCGAGTGCCGCTAAGAGTCGAATGCTGCGTCTGAGGCTTTGGTCACTGTGCTGGCCCGCCTATTGGGTGAATAAAAGCAGGCTGAAAACTGTAAGTAATTTTGATACTTAAAGTAGCACGCCTCTATGTGCCTTTGGCTATTTAAATGTCGCTTATTTCAATTTCGATTGTTGAGCTCCTCTGAAGGCTAAAGCTAGTTCGTAGCACTAAGATTTTTAGAGCTGTTTGTTTCGAGTACCTATCTTTTGATTAGCAAGCCCTCACAGAATGTATAACAACATATTATATGAAACCACTGTCGTTGGTTTATTGTGTCGCTAGGGCAACGAACTTTAAAGTGCACTATTGTTACGTATTTTATCAACTGATAAGTGCCATTAACAACTGATTCAAGGGGTGGCTTGTACTTAGGCCAACCATAATTGATACAGTTTATTTGAATTCATCTATAAATGTTGTTAATGAACTATTGTCACAATAATGATCTAAGTTAGGGATTCAATTTGAAAGCTGACTTATTTCTACACTCCTGGAAATGGAAAAAAGAACACATTGACACCGGTGTGTCAGACCCACCATACTTGCTCCGGACACTGCGAGAGGGCTGTACAAGCAATGATCACACGCACGGCACAGCGGACACACCAGGAACCGCGGTGTTGGCCGTCGAATGGCGCTAGCTGCGCAGCATTTGTGCACCGCCGCCGTCAGTGTCAGCCAGTTTGCCGTGACATACGGAGCTCCATCGCAGTCTTTAACACTGGTAGCATGCCGCGACAGCGTGGACGTGAACCGTATATGCAGTTGACGGACTTTAAGCGAGGGCGTATAGTGGGCATGCGGGAGGCCGGGTGGACGTACCGCCGAATTGCTCAACACGTGGGGCGTGAGGTCTCCACAGTACATCGATGTTGTCGCCAGTGGTCGGCGGAAGGTGCACGTGCCCGTCGACCTGGGACCGGACCGCAGCGACGCACGGATGCACGCCAAGACCGTAGGATCCTACGCAGTGCCGTAGGGGACCGCACCGCCACTTCCCAGCAAATTAGGGACACTGTTGCTCCTGGGCTATCGGCGAGGACCATTCGCAACCGTCTCCATGAAGCTGGGCTACGGTCCCGCACACCGTTAGGCCGTCTTCCGCTCACGCCCCAACATCGTGCAGCCCGCCTCCAATGGTGTCGCGACAGGCGTGAATGGAGGGACGAATGGAGACGTGTCGTCTTCAGCGATGAGAGTCGCTTCTGCCTTGGTGCCAATGATGGTCGTATGCGTGTTTGGCGCCGTGCAGGTGAGCGCCACAGTCAGGACTGCATACGACCGAGGCACACAGGGCCAACACCCGGCATCATGGTGTGGGGAGCGATCTCCTACACTGGCCGTACACCACTGGTGATCGTCGAGGGGACACTGAATAGTGCACGGTTCATCCAAACCGTCATCGAACCCATCGTTCTACCATTCCTAGACCGGCAAGGGAACTTGCTGTTCCAACAGGACAATGAACGTCCGCATGTATCCCGTGCCACCCAACGTGCTCTAGAAGGTGTAAGTCAACTACCCTGACCAGAAAGATCTCCGGATCTGTCCCCCATTGAGCATGTTTGGGACTGGATGAAGCGTCGTCTCGCGCGGTCTGCAAGTCCAGCACGAACGCTGGTCCAACTGAGGCGCCAGGTGGAAATGGCATGGCAAGCCGTTCCACAGGACTACATCCAGCATCTCTACGATCGTCTCCATGGGAGAATAGCAGCCTGCATTGCTGCGAAAGGTGGATATACACTGTACTAGTGCCGACATTGTGCATGCTCTGTTGCCTGTGTCTATGTGCCTGTGGTTCTGTCAGTGTGATCATGTGATGTATCTGACCCCAGGAATGTGTCAATAAAGTTTCCCCTTCCTGGGACAATGAATTCACGGTGTTCTTATTTCAATTTCCAGGAGTGTATTATTTATAGCTTGCTTCAATTAACTTTTCTGAAACATGCCCATTCTACTCTCTAATTGGATCTCCTTTCATCCGGCGTAGAACAGCAACTCAACTTGGTCCGGGCACAAGTCGTTGGGAGTCTCCTGCAGAATACTGAGCCGGGCCGCCTCTTCAACCACCCATAGTTGCAAAAGTGTTGCAGCTGGAAGAATCTGTGCACGAAATGACCTCATGATTATGCCCCATAAATGTTCTATGTGTGGCCAAATCATTAGCTCGAACTGTCTAAAATGTTCTTCAGACCAATCGCAAACAATTGCAGCTGGTGACATGACGCATTGTCAGCCGTAATAATTCCGTCGTTCTTAGGAAACATGAATTCCGTGAATGGTAGCAAATGGTCTACAAGTAGCCGAACTATTTCCAGTCCATGATCAATTCAGTTGGACCAGAGGACCCAGTCCTTTCCACGTATACGAAGCCCACAGCATTATGGAGCCACCATCAGCTTGCACAGTGCCTTGTTCACAACTTGGGTCCACGGCTTCGTAGGCTCTGCGCCACACTCGAACCATACCAGCAGCTCTTACCAACTGAAATCGGGTCTCATCTAACCAGACCACGGTTTTACAGTCGTCTATGGTCCAACCCATACTGTTACAAGTCCAGGAGAGGCGCTGCAGGTAATGTCGTGCTTTTAGTAAAAGCACTAGTGTCGGTCGTCTGTTGCCATAGCCCATTAACGCCTAATGTCATCGCACTTTCCTAACAAATACATTCTTCGTTCATCCCACATTGATTTCTGAGGATGTTTCACGCAGTGTCGCTTGCCTGTTAGCACTGACAACTCTACTCAAACGCCGCCGCTCTCTGTTGTTAGGTGAAGGCCGTCGGCCACTGCGTTGTTCATTGTGAGAGGCAATACCTGAAATGTGGTGAATATTAAGTGCCCTAACGATTTCCGAAAGGGACTGCCTATGTGTCTAGCTCGAAATAAAATTCCGCGTTCAAAGCCTATTATTCCCGTCGTGTAACCACAATCCACGTCAGACACCGTTTCACATGAATTCCGCTTTGAACTGTCCTTTTTATACCTTGTGTACGCGATACTAGCGCTATCTGAATCTGTGCATATCGCTAACGCGTAACTTCTGTCGCCTCTGTGTAGAGTTCGTGAACAAGTGAGCGCCAGAAGCGTAGTGTAACTGGCAGTCCGCTTACGCGACATGTTGCATAGACCTTTGAGACCGACGGCTTGCAGAATTGGCGAGGTAGGTTCAGCCCTTAATACTTCTTCTATGGGTCTTGTCAGTTTGTATGAGAACGTTGATTTCCTTGAAGGCAGAGGTCCTTCCCGAAAACGTGTACAATGCCCAAACTTAATAAAGATATTGGGCTAATCGTCTTAGTGGCTGACGACAGCAGCTAGTTAGTGGAGAACAGGCCAATATTATTGATCAGTTAATATTCAACTTAAGGACCTGCACATTTGGGTAAGTGTTCTGGGCTTGGATCACGTGGGTGTGATGAGTGTAGTTCAGCCGTTAGCCAGACAGCGCAGTGTATGATCGTGGGGGCAGGAGACAGGAATTAGACCCGTCATTCAATCTTATGTCGGATTGCCTAACTCTGCTGTCCATTTACTTCAGGGAATCGAGGAACTTTCCATTGAACAGATTGCTCAGGTAAGGTTCATTCCGTGATTAACTGTCCGTTTTGAGTGTCACGCTGATGCCTTTGCCTTTTCGCATTGTGACATTCTCCAGCTACTGTATTCACTGGTTATTCAGCAGGATTTTTTCGGAACTTTTTGGCGCAGTATATTGAAGAAATCTGCCTTGGAATTGTAGGTTACAAGAGGCGAAGTGGTGGAAAACAAACTAGAAGGCATGAAGCCAGACGACCGTTTTTGCGTAATTTTTTTTCGGAGAAACCAGCTACTTTTATGGCGCTAGATGCCTTAGTCTCTACCATGGAAGGTCTGAGGTTCGCTGATGACCAGCGAGAAGGGCCTGAGGAGCTTTACCATGCCGCGATATTAATCAGAGGGAACTTGAGCACATCTCCCTGGTACATCTAATGACAGGGTTTGTTTCCGGTGTGGCAAGGACGGACATTTTGTGAGTGAGTGCCGGGTAAATCGTGGCGCGTGGCCGAACAGCTGACACCACCAGAAATGTTCAGCAGGGCGTAGCCTACACCACCGAGGTGATGTGGTTACATTAGTCCTGCAACGAGTCAGGTTTTTCCCTGTGTTTGTGCATAATCACTATGAACCAGTGTGTGTCTAGCTTGATTTGGGCAGCACTGTTTCTCTGCTGGATTATGATTGGTATCTGGAATGTAGAGGGATGTGTAAATTGTTTCCCTTGCGAGCTTCATTTCGGAGATGTCGAACTGTCAACGGACATTTCTTATCTCTGGTGGGTGGTTTGCGCGGAAAGCTTAAAAGTCACAAGTTCTCGTGGCCTATTGATTTATTAGTAGTTAAGAATCTGTGTGTCAATCTTCTTGTGGAGTCTGCCTTCACACAGCGGACTGGATTGGTCCTTAACTACACTGGCGTGGTTTCTTATCTAAATTTTTCCCTCATTAGAGGTTTGGGTCAGGTTCTTGTCAAGGTCTTCAGAGGGTAGCTAGTGTCCGGTCCCTCGACTCAGACTTTCAGAGTAGTCATCTGGAATCAGTTGAAGCTGGTTTGCTTTCGGACATTCTAGGTCAGTTCTCCTACATACATACTAACAAGCTGGGCGTTACTAGCAACATGAAATATAAAATCAGGCTAGCGGATGATGTTCCCGTTTGTCAGTCTCTGCACGTACTCTGACCTCATAAAATGAGGGTCTTGTGTGGGCTGGCGAACGGCATGCTCGGTGACGAGGCTGTCAGACTTTCAGCATCCCCGTATACCTCCCTGATATTTTTAGTTCTCAATGGGCAAGCATGGGACTACCAACTGGTTGTGGACTATAGAGAATTACACCAGAAGGTTATCTTGATATATGATCCTCTTACTGATCGCCATAGTTGTTTTACATGGTTTCCGGGTGAATGTTTGTTTACAGTCTTGTTTTCAAACAGGCTTCCGACCAGATTCAGTTGACCAAAGATTCTAAACACATTACTACTTTCCGTACAGGTTGACATCTATATGAATTCATCCACGTTCCCTTCTGTTCATCTAGTGCAGTTGCTGTTTTATCATGACCATTAGATGATATGTTGAGCGATCTAAACTTAAATCTATGTATAATTATTTGGAGATACGGTAATTTATAGCGCTACCTGTACCAACCACTTGCATCATTTAGAACATGTCTCGCTTCGTCTTAGGGGAGCCGGGTTTATTGTTATACCATCTAAAATTACCTTGGCTCGTCGGCAGATTTTTGTTAAGATCCGAAATCATTACTGTCAATGCTTTTAAATTCTGAGTGTGAAATGAAAATGTTGTTCCTTTTAGTGGTGCCTGATATTTTAAATCACCCGAGATCCACACCTTCCACTCAACAGCATTTGGTGGCGCCGACTTAGGCGCAACTATCAGGCTCAGTTTTATTGTAGTATACCTTTCAAATAACTTCCGGGAATTCAGCCAGGTAACACTTTCAGCGACCGCCGATATTTCGACGGGAGAACACCCCCCCATTTTCAAGGCAAACTGCAATGGACAGGCGACGTATATGCAAATTTGAAACCTCGGTTCTCTGACTGAAGCAGGAAAGATAACACACACACACTGAACACTTGTGCCGCCAAAGATGACCAAAGTCAGAGCTATCGATAGTGAGACTACGAACTCGCAGGTGAGGTAGCATTGACACTGTCCCTCTGTTTTTTGACAAGGGAGAGAGCCGAATTCCAAACAGAGTTTAAACAAAAACCTCCATCCCTGTTAACGAGGTTGCTCGCTAATTTAATCTCAACTGCCTCCTTAATAACACTGTCCCAATAGATGTACGTGCATGCCAATATCTCGGTGTTATTATATAACATGGGGTGACCAGTATCCAAGCAATGTTTGGCAACAGCATATCTACTTGGCTGCTGTAATCGTGTGTGCCGTTTATGCTCGAAAGGAAAATCACATAAAGTGAGTCAAAAATGGAATTCCGGAAAGCGACATTCTTGACATATCGAAATGTTACAGAATCGTGGGCATTCCTCTGAGAATCGTGAAGGTCTCATATTCTGAGGAAGTTTTTGATCTTTTGTGAAGTACATTAATTCATTACGTAGTCTTAGTTTATACAATTCATCCACACCCCTCCCCTTCCTGCTTCTTTCACGATGCCTTCACCTTTCTGAGCTTTCTGAAATTACTAAAAGTATTTTAAATCCGTCTTTGCAACTACAAGAATATATATATTTTTGTCTTCAGACGTGTTTTGTTCTATTGAAATAAAACATCATCAGTGGCCTGGTATGAAACATATCTACGGTTTGGCTTGCCTTCTAGGTGTGAAAACAGTTCGTTACAATAGATGTTGATTTTACTTACCAGTTTTCGGTCACATCAGGAAACGCTGTCTGCTTGCACATATTTGGGGTATTCCATCGCTTGAAACTGTTGTTTTTGCACATAATTCTACAATTCTTTTCAGAATTACACAATTACGTTACATGAGGTGATGTAAAATCGGACATAAAATACCATAAGTTGCCCCGTTTCTAGCGAAATATTTTTAGGTCTACAACGCAAGCCAGACTGTAAATATGTTTTATTAAAGATAACTGATGTTTTATTTCAATAGCACGAAACGCATTTCGTGACAAAAATTTGTACTTTCTCGTCGGTGCAAAGACGGAATTAAAATAATTTCAGTTATTATAATGCAGCTACGGACAAAATGGTCACACAAATGAACAACTCTTTTTGTGAAATTTTATTTCAAATTTTGTAGCTTGGATATTATTACGATTTGGTCCACATCTGGAATACCGTCTAGGTATTTTTCAGTCATCTCTTTGTACGACCTACTGTTTACTTTTTGTGTGTGGGGTGATCAAGCGTCAATTTCCACAAACCAAATATTTCGCGGAACAATTATATAACTTTTTCAATGTGGCCATTGCTCCACCCCTTCACTATATAGCGAGGGGTGGGAAGTCATGAGATAGCGATATGTACCTATACAGATGACGGTAGTATCGCGTATACAAAGTATTCATGGGGAGTGCATTGGCGGAGCTGTCATTTTTACTCAGCTGAGTCATGTGAAATGGTTTCCGACGTGATTATGACGGAAATTAACAGACTTTGAACGCGGAAAGGTAGGTGGAGCGTGACGTATGGGACATTCCATTTCGGAAATAGTTAGGAAATTCAATATTCTGCTACTGAAAGTGTCAAGGGTGTGCGAGAATACCACATTCCAGGCATTACTTCTTGCCGAGAACAGCTTAACGAACTAGAACAGCGACGTGAGCTTAGACGTATCAGTGCTAACAGACAAGCAACACTGCCTGAAATAACCACATAAATCAATCTAGGCCGTACGACGAACGTATCTGTTAATACAGCGAGGCGAAATCTGGCTTTACTGGGCTATGGAAGCAAATGACCGATGCGAGTACCTTTACTAGCAACACATCGCCTACAGCTCCTCTCCTGGACTCGTGACCATATCGATATGTCTCCAGATGACTCGAAAACGGTGACCTCGTCAGTTTAGTTGGTAAGAGCTGATGGTAAGGTTCGAGTATGATGCAGACCCCACGAAGGCATGGACCTAACTTGTCAACACGGCACTGTCCAAGCTGGTGGCTGTATAATGGCGTGGGGTGTGTTTACATGGAATGGACTGCGTCCTCTGGACATTCGGCTGCTTCGAGACCATTTGTAGCCATTCATGGACTTCATGTTCCTAAACACCGATGGAATCTTTATGGATGACAATGCTTCACATCACTGGCCACAGTTGTTCGCGGTTGGTTTGAAGACCTTTCTGGACAATTCGAGCGAACGGGTTGGCCACTCTGATCAGCCCATCGAACAATTGTGGGACATAAACGAGAGGCCAGTTCGAGCTCAAAGCCTGGCACTGGCATAAATTTCGCAAATATGGACGGCTGTAGAGGTAGCGTGGCTCAATATTTTTGCAGGGGACTTCCAGCGACTTGTTGAGTCCATGCTAAGTCGAGTTGCTACAATACGCAGCGAAATAGGAGGGTCGACACAATGGTAGGTGGTATTCAATGACTTTTTTTACCTCATTGTATTTGTAGTGACTAAAACTTTCTGACTGCAGACACCACAGGGAAACTCAGGGACGTGTCCCGTCCCAGAAATCCGCACGAGAGTGCCCAATTGGAGTGGCGGGATCGCCAGTTCTGAGAACGGCGGGTAACGACCTTCAGGTCATGGCTACACTAACGCACAGGCGGTTCCTGTGGGATTTTCAGAATCCGTCGAAAATATCCGTGGCCCATCTCTTAAATCCGCTGAAGAGACAAGTACAGACAAAAGAAGGAGTACTGTAAAGAAACTGCGTAACAGAAATACCTCAATTTATCGATGAAAGAAGGAAAAAATACGAGGGCAGTTCAACAAGTAATGCAACACTTTTTTTTCTGGTACATGGGTTGTTTTATTCAGCATTGAAATACACCAGGTTATTCCCCAGTCTTTTAGCTACACAACACTATTTTTCAACGTAATCTCCATTCAATGCTACGGCCTTACGCCACCTTGAAATGAGGGCCTGTATGCCTGCACGGTACCATTCCACTGGTCGATGTCGGAGCCAACGTCGTACTGCATCAATAACTTCCTCATTATCCGCGTAGTGCCTCCCACGGATTGCGTCCTTCATTGGGCCAAACATATGGAAATCCGACGGTGCGAGATCGGGGCTGTAGGGTGCATGAGGAAGAACAGTCCACTGAAGTTTTGTGAGCTCCTCTCGGGTGCGAAGACTTGTGTGAAGTCTTGCGTTGTCATGAAGAAGGAGAAGTTCGTTCAGATTTTTGTGCCTACGAACACGCTGAAGTCGTTTCTTCAATTTCTGAAGAGTAGCACAATACACTTCAGAGTTGATCGTTTGACCATGGGGAAGGACATCGAACAGAATAACCCCTTCAGCGTCCCAGAAGACTGTAACCATGACTTTACCGGCTGAGGGTATGGCTTTAAACTTTTTCTTGGTAGGGGAGTGGGTGTGGCGCCACTCCATTGATTGCCGTTTTGTTTCAGGTTCGAAGTGATGAACCCATGTTTCATCGCCTGTAACAATCTTTGACAAGAAATTATCACCCTCAGCCACATGACGAGCAAGCAATTCCGCACAGATGGTTCTCCTTTGCTCTTTATGGTGTTCGGTTAGACAACGAGGGACCCAGCGGGAACAAACCTTTGAATATCCCAACTGGTGAACAATTGTGACAGCACTACCAACAGAGATGTCAAGTTGAGCACTGAGTTGTTTGATGGTGATCCGTCGATCATCTCGAACGAGTGTGTTCGCACGCTCCGCCATTGCAGGAGTCACAGCTGTGCACGGCCGGCCCGCACGCGTGAGATCAGACAGTCTTGCTTGACCTTGCGGCGACGATGACACACGCTTTGCCCAACGACTCACCGTGCTTTTGTCCACTGCCAGATCACCGTAGACATTCTGCAAGCGCCTATGAATATCTGAGATGCCCTGGTTTTCCGCCAAAAGAAACTCGATCACTGCCCGTTGTTTGCAACGCACATCCGTTACAGACGCCATTTTAACAGCTCCGTACAGCGCTGCCACCTGTCGGAAGTCAATGAAACTATACGAGACGAAGCGGGAATGTTTGAAAATATTCCACAAGAAATTTCCGGTTTTTTCAACCAAAATTGGCCGAGAAAAGAAATGTGTTGCATTACTTATTGAACTGCCCTCGTATGTTCACGAAATTATAGAAATATAGCACTAGAAATCACTTAGGCAAAAAATCGATAGGAAGTGCATGGAAGCTATAATGGCTATGAAAATTTGAAGGAATAGAAAAAGGAATGGTCATCGGAAGTATAGGTTTACAACATAGAAAAGTAAAAAAAAAAAAAAACTTTTGGAGAATTTCAGTGAAAAGGCATTCATATTAAGAGTGCACATTGAATTCAGCTCTTAAACGAGAAGAGAGCGAATAGGTAGAAACAGTATACCAAGGGCGGCTTTGAAGAGAAGGAACCGCCAGAAAACTCGATAGAAGAAGAAGAAATGTGAAACTTCCTGGCAGATTAAAACCGTGTGCCGGACCAAGACTCGAAAACGGGACGCGTGCCTTTCGTGTGCAAGTGCTCTACTCACTTTTTTTTGGGTATTTTGTTCGTTGTATTTGGTCGTTGTGGACGTCACATGACATCCATTGATGTTCGTTTTTGATCCCTCCACTCAGTTTTTTTATTACAGAGACAAGCCAGCTCTGTGGCCGAAACCGACTGAGCTACCCAAGCACGACTCGCGACCCGTCCTCACACCTTCAATTCTGCCTGTATCTCGTCTCCTACCTTCCAAACTTCCCAGAAGCTCTACTGCGAGCCTTGCAGAACTAGCACTCCTGGAAGAAATGATATTGCGGAGGCACGGTTTAGCCACAGCCTGGGGGATGTCTCCAGAATGGAATTTTCACTCTGTAGAATTGAAGCTGTGAGGACGGATCGCGAGTCGTGCTTGGGTAGCTCAGTCGGTAGAGCACTTGTCCGAGTTCGAGTCTCGGTCCGGCACACAGTTTTAACCTGCCAGGAAGTTTCATATCAGCGCACACTTCACTGCAGAGTGAAAATCTCATTCAAGAAGAAATGTGATTCGATTTAGTGAGTATACGAGATCTAGTACTACAGTCAAAGGTCGACAGAGCTCTGGAAGGCTTGGGCTCAAACAGGACAGAAAATATAGAAAACTTTCCATCAATGTTAATAAAATTATTGAGGCACGTGGCAAACAAACGATTATATAAGTCATCTTAAAGGGTCTATGAGACTGTAGAGGAATATCATCCACGTAATCTCAAAGATATCAAGGATGGAAGCTTATCAATGATATGACTTGTTGATGGCATGGTTGTCTTCAATGAATGTGAGAAGGAATTACAGGATCTGTTGAATGAAGCAAGGAATGTACGAGACTGACGGTAAACCAAAGAAAGACAAAAGCAGAGCTGAGATTAGTGACAAATAGCATCGAAGTGGAGGACCATAAAGCAAATAAAGTGAATGAATAATGCTGCCTTGGAAAAAAAACTAACGCGTAATGGACGAGGCAAGAAGGACGTAGGTATTGGACTAGCAGAAAAGAAAGCGTACCTGTGCAACATACTATCAAACATTGGCATAATTATGATACAGAAAAATGTATTAGCATATGTTGTTGTGGTCTTCAGTCCTGAGACTGGTTTGATGCAGCTCTCCATGCTACTATATCCTGTGCAAGCTTCTTCATCTCCCAGTACCTTCTGCAACCTACATCGTTCTGAATCTGCTTAGTGAAGTCATCTCTTGGTTTCCCTCTACGATTTTTACTCTCCACGCTGCCCTCCAATACTAGATCTGTGATCTCTTGATGCCTCAGAACATGTCCTACCAACCGGTCCCTTCTCCTTGTCATGTTGTGCCACAAACTCCTCTTCTCCCCAATTCTATTCAATACCTCCTCATTAGTTATGTGATCTACCCATCTAATGTTCAGCATTCTTCTGTAGCACCACATTTCGAAAGCTTATATTCTCTTCTTGTCCAAACTACTTATTGTCCATGTTTCACTTCCATACATGGTTCCACTCCATACAAATACTTTCAGAAACGACTTCCTGACATTTAAATCTATACTCGACGTTAACAAATTTCTCTTCTTCAGAAACGCTTTCCTTGCCATTGCCAGGCTACATTTTATATCCTCTCCACTTCGACCATCATCAGTTATTATGCTCTCCAAATAGCAAAACTCCTTTACTATTTAAAGTGTCTCATTTCCTAATCTACTTCCCTCAGCATCACCCGATTTAATTTGACTACATTCCATTATCCTCGTTTTGCTTTTATTGATGTTCGTCTTATATCCTCCTTTCAAGACACTGTCCATTCCGTTCAACTGCTCTCCCAAGTCCTTTGGTGTCACTGACAGAATAACACTGTCGTCGGTGAACCTCAAACATTTTATTTCTGCTCCATGGATTTTAATACCTACTCCAAATTTCTCTTTTGTTTCCTTTACTGCTTGCTCAATATACAGATTGAATAACATCTGGGAGAGGCTACAATCCTGTCTCACTCCCTTCCCAACCACTGCTTCCCTTTCATGCCCCTCGACTCTTATAACTGCCATCTGGTTTCTGTACAAATTGTAAATAGCCTTTCGCTCCCTGTATTGTACCCCTGTCACCTTCAGAATTTGAAAGAGAATATTCCAGTCAACTTTGTCAAAAGTATACGAATGCTGGAAACGCAGGTTTGCCTTTCCTTAATCTATTTTCTAAGATAAGTCGTAGGGTCAGTATTCCTTCATGTGTTCCAATATTTCTGCGGAATCCAAACTGATCTTCCCCGTGGTCGGCTTCTATCAGTTTTTCCATTCGTCTGTAAAGAATTCGCGTTAGTATTTTGCAGCCGTGGCTTATTAAACTTATAGTTCGGTAATTTTCACATCTGTCAAAACCTGCATTCTTTGGGATTGGAATTGTTATAATTTTCTTGAAGTCTGAGGGTATTTCGCCTGTCTCATACATCTTGCTCACCAGATGGCAGAGTTTTGTCAGGACTGGCTCTCCCAAGGCTATCAGTAGTAGCCGGCCGGAGTGGCCGTGCGGTTCTAGGCGCTACAGTCTGGAGCCGGGCGACCGCTACGGTCGCAGGTTCGAATCCTGCCTCGGGCATGGATGTGTGTGATGTCCCTACGTTAGTTAGGTTTAATTAGTTCTAAGTTCTAGGCGACTGATGACCTCAGAAGTTAAGTCACATAGTGCTCAGAGCCATTTTTAGCTATCAGTAGTACTAATGGAATGTTGTCTACTCCTGGGGCCTTGTTTCGACTCGGGTCTTAGCACATAAACTGCCCAAAAAGTATCACTTTTCAGAAATCCTTTAATGGTTTCCCATTGTGAACGTAAGTTTGAAAATTGCTCAAAGGTTCTCACACTCTCCCTTTGTAATGACGCAAAAGCGTGGTCCCCTGCAGTGTGACGCTAGGACTCGACGACGCGACGCTTCAGACAGCAAGGTGTCGACACATGCGACAAACAGGCCAGAGCTCAGAGGTTCACGTGAGCTGTGACGTGGCTTGACGTCACATTGGCACCAAATTCCACCACACTTCTGTCCAACATCATCTTGGACGTGTCACACGACAAGGAGGTCCTCAAAAGTCCTCTTACTCGCATTTCACCGCTCCTTTGGACGCCTCGGCGATGGAGGTCAGACTCGCCACATCCAGCTTCGAATCACATTCAAATTCCGTAGCATGGTTTTGAACGGTATCTAGTGGTCCTACCCTCTACATCATACCAAGAATTGTGGTCGCACTTCTCCCCAAAGGAGTCAGATCATGTTCAATGGGGTTGCATCCGACGATGCCCTTATAGTAAGATTGAATCGTCGGAGGGGAGTGAAAATCATCAGTGTCGAACATTGTCAAGAACTTAGTCTTGTTGCTCAGCTCCCTGTGAACTTCTGTCTTCGACCACGAAATCTGTGGGAATGAGGGTCGAAGAAAACGAGTGGTTTCACTGACATCTATAAGCTCACCTCCTGAAGCCCTCTCGTGTCGATCAGATGTGTGTTTTAAATGTTTCCTCGGCCATCCACAGAAAAACAAAACCGCACGATTTCAGCGCTGCATTTGGCGATTCTGACCTCTGAACCGTGATTTATTTTCAAAGAATATTCTTAAGAATTTATTTTATTTACTACCGATTCATCAAGAACATTAACACATTTAATCACACTATGTAAGCATGGAAGTAGTTGCCAGGGAGTAACTGATGAAATCGTAACCAAATTCCTTTTAGCAAATGGGAATTTTATTCACTTTAATAGTGCCTAAACGCATTTTTAAAAGAAACAGATTTAAAATTATAATCAGAAAGCACTCTCTAACCATCAAAGTTTCAATTTATTCAGAGGCAGAAAGAAACAAGTTTTGACTGTATGAGCTTTCGGACAGAGAACCTTGTCGTTCCCTTTTGACATGGCCGTAGTTACGACCGCTCACAACAGTCTCTGAAAGACTACACTGGTGCAAATCTGCAACACACCAGACAACTTTAAACTAAGAATTTTAACAATTTACACAAGCTCACAAACTATGCACCACCGCGTAGGAGGGATGGAAATGGTACAAAACATTAACAATAAAAATATTAACCTTGCCACCGAAGGTGCAACTTGATTTCAACTTCTAAGAAAAGTCTTACGATGAAAGGGTGGCAACTTTATATACTAAAATGATCATTTAAACAAAAGCCCATGAAATGCAATCTTATACAAAATTCTACAAGGTTGGCCAAACAATAGTTAAGATGCTGTACAGTACACAGATACCGCCTCTCAAGATCATAGGTAATAATATCAAAGTTTCCAAAGTTCAAAACATATTTCAGTTATTAGGCCGTTACACTCCAAGCAATAAATTCGTTAACACACCAAATCCGACAAACATGACAGAGGCAGCCACTAACGTACGGTAGATTGATAGGGAGATTACCGAACAACCGGAACCGCAGGTTGCTCTAACCCGCCCCTACTCCACAAGGGAAAAACGGACCACCCAATTTATAAACAACCACCTTCCCGGTGGGCAAACGGAGAAGAATGGTGGGACGACCCCCAAGTAAAAAGGCTGCCGACCTCATCAAGAAAACAAGTAGAATTTAACAAGAGTAAATCAAACAAGATATCACCAATCACTTAACTTCTAATAAACTGCGATTTCTCGAGAAGACCTGGCGCAGCACCCCCAAATCGCTCTCCCGGACCGTCCGCTGCCAGCCGCTTCAACGGACGCAGGAAGGCGCGCCTATCTCCTCTCTCACGGCGTCGCAGCTCGCACCGGCCAGACTGCTGACGTGGGTTGACTCCTGTTGCTCTCGTGTCGACCGCGAAGTCACTAACCCTCGGTATACGCCGCGGCCCACTGGACTCACGTGGCGACCTCACATGCGCCGACGTTCAAGACGGACAAGTCATCTTGTGTCTCAGTACGCGACCGACCAACCGATCGATCCAACCACCAATGACCATTGCCTGAGCAAACTTGAGCAGACTGACGGCCTAACGCGCAGACTCACATGCAGGAACTAAGCCCCGACCGAGCGACCACTCGCTGAGTTCTCTTACTGGCGGAGTGGAAAGACTCTCATTTTTCCGGCTTTTAAGGTTGATCCGAACGACAGACATACTAGCACTCCGAACGACCGACAGACATTAACTGCCTAACAAATGCGCACGAGAGACAGACTAGCAAGCTGGGGACGAGAGACTGACTCAGACTGACCCACTGGCGAGCTCATAGCGCCTCTTAAATGCACGTAAACAGGCAACCTTTCCCCTTTCCTACCAGAGGGAGACACCAAAGCTGCGATTGCCACAGCGGCGCCATCGCCAGAAACGGAGGGCGACTGCTTCATCAAGCCACATTACAGCTGACATGTACTTCTGAACTCTGGCCTCTTTTCCCACGTGTCGACATCTTGCTGTTCGAGGAGTCACGTCACCGAGCCCGATGGTCACATCGCAGAGCCGCACGCTTTTTCATCATTACAAAGGGATGTTGTAGACAACTTTGAGCTAAACTGCAAACTTATGCCTTGTAATGGGAGACAATTACGAGGTTTCGAAAAAGTGACACTTTTTTTGCCCAGTGTAGATCTGTAGCATTTATTGTATGGAAGTAGATCGCAGCTATGGGAAAAATTGAAGAAATTCGTAGCATTTGAAATGTTGTGCTACCGAATGATGCTGAAGATTAAGATAAGAATTGAGGAGGTTATCTGTAGAATCTCTGGAGTAAGGGCTATTTGTGAAACACTGCCTAAAGGAAGGGCGAGATTGCAGGAGGCATGTTAAGACATCAGGGAATAACTTCCATAGCTTAAGGGAGTTTTAAAGGTCTAAAATTGTAAGAAAATGTGAAAATACGTATATATAGACTCAAAGCTATGATAACTTGGGTACTAACTCATTTGGAAATAAAAAGTGACGAGTGATAGTCGAATCCATTACTTGTTATGCAATCCTTCATTTCAAAACTCACAGAATAAAAAAAAAAAAGTTGAAAATTTACTCACCAAGTATTGAACTCAAGTACTATCTTTGTAAAGGAGCCTGACCGACAATTGAAAGTCGACTAAAAGTTCTAATTATGAACATCGCACCGCCAAAACTATTTGAATTTCCCGCCTTGTCATGTATCACAAATAGCCTATTTTGAATGTCATATCAATCATTGAATATCGAGGGAAGCTGGCAGAAGATAGGAGAGGGAGGGAAGGGAGTGGAGAGGGAGATTTAATCAAGGAAAAGTACTTTCAGAGCAAGCAAGTTAACTCACTATCCCTGTATATAGGCAAAGAATTCTATCTTGGTCCACAACTGGTCAGCAATTATTAATGGGAACCATAATCAGAGTGCAGTGTGTCTGCTGTCATTCTGTAAACTGAACAAAAAGTCATATTTGATCCTCTGTCGATACGTAATCTAGTATGTACGTTAATGTTTTGTTATAAAAGTTTCCTAATGTGACAAGCAATGACCAGTATACATGTGACTTATCACCTTATATGCATATTACAGTTATGAAAACCAATACACACAGTAACTGACACCATTTCTCTGATGGCTGGAACAAGAGCAGTTCACAACTATGAGTCAATTGTGCCTAAATGCGCTAGAAAATATAGCAAACAATATCATTAATTGGTGTGGATAGTAGTCTTTAAGTTGTCTCTGCCTTAAAAATGTATGTGCCAAATATGTAGTTTTAAATTACTTCTGCATTCCATAAGCAAAAGACGAATAAAAACTCATCTTCTTGGTCAATTGTATACGAGATTGGCCTGGCTCCACCCTCTGAATGGCGTTTATAAAGATGTCCAGTACTAATCCACAAGAATAATTATCCCAACAGTTGCCCATAATTCTCACAGCAACAACTGCCACGATACTGCTAATTTTGTCATTTTAGAAGGTATAATTTTAGCTAGCATATCATCGACATTGAGGTCACTAGGAACTGACCTAAACCTTAGATGGGCAACTCTTTTAGACGACCGTTTGATATTTTGTCATGTTTAGCACATTTACACTCGCTGATGGTTTTTGGAATAATAAACGCAGATAACATTTCTTTCTGAAAGTTTTCATTGCAGCAATACGTGCAACAGAACAAACACAAAATGCTTGCCCATAATGAATATGAAGATATCTGTTTCAGTTGCTAGCCAATTTATTTAATGCTTCATAGCTGATGTATTATTTAAAATTATCTTATACTGTTTAAAGTCTAAAATTGTATGTTCATTGATAATAATTGTACAGAAACCTCTGAAATACAACTTCACAAAATCTGATGCTCAAAGTGTATGGCTAATCTATTTCAGTATGAAATAATAATCATATTTTATTTAAAATGCCAGAAGTGAAAATAGCTTTTAATACTCGTTGAGAAAATTGATGTGAGGCTTATAGATATAAGCTAAGTAGAAAACATTATTGAACAAAGGGAAAGAAATATGAAAGTTCTGAATTTGCTGCAAAATTAGCAATAGAACACAACTGAAATGTTTATTTATGATAGCATCCACTATTCCACTATTTGAGTACAATGGATGTTAAATGCTGAGATAAAACTGACGAAAGGCTTCCACAAAGGTACATATGGAACGCAGTCTTGTACTGAAGTGAAACAGGGTTCTAAATCTACATCTACATCGATACTCCGCAAGCCACCTGACGGCGTGTGGCGGAGGGTACTTTGAGTACCTCTTTCGGTTCTCCCTTCTATTCCAGTCTCGTATTGTTCGTGGCAAGAAAGATTGTCGGTATGCCTATGTGTGGGCTCTAATCTCACTGATTTTATCCTCATGGTCTCTTCGCGAGATATACGTAGGAGGGAGTAATATACTGCTTGACTCTTCGGTGAAGGTATGTTCTCTAAACTTCAACAAAAGCCCATACCGAGCTACTGAGCGTCTCCCTTGCAGAGTCTTCCACTAGAGTTTATCTACCATCTCCGTAACGCTTTCGCGATTACTAAATGATCCTATAACTAAGCGCACTGCTCTCCGTTGGATTTTCTCTATCTCTTCTATCAACCCTATCTGGTACGGATCCCACACCGGCGAGCAGTATACAAGCAGTGGGCGAACAAGTGTACTGTAACCTACTTTCCGTTGTTTTCGGATTGCATTTCCTTAAGATTCTTCCAATGAACCTCAGTCTGGCATCTGCTTTACCGACGATTAATTTTATATGGTCATTCCATTTTAAATCACTCCTAATGCCTACTCACAAATAATTTATGGAATTAACTGCTTCCAGTTGCTGACCTACTATATTGTAGCTGAATGATGAAGGATCTTTCTTTCTATGTATTCGCAGCACATTACACTTGTCTACATTGAGATTCAATTGCCATTCCCTGCACCATGCGTCAATTCGTGCAGGTCATCCTGCATTTCAGTATAATTTTCCATTGTTACAACCTCTCCATATACTACAGCATCATCCGCAAAAAGCCTCAGTGAACTTCCGATGTTATCCACAAGGTCATTTATGTATATTGTTAATAGCAACGGTCCTCCGACACTCCTCTGCGACACACCTGAAATCACTCTTACTTCGGAAGACTTCTCTCCATTGAGAATGACATGCTGCGTTCTATTATCTAGGAACTCTTCAAAATGAGACAAATGTAGACGAAAATCTCCGCATTGTGTCCATGCAGCTAATGATAGATCTCAAAAATTTAGTGGGTGGATGCAACATGAAGGGGTGTGTCAGAATCAAAACAGGTAGAAAAAGAGATCTACAAAAATCTTACTACATGCAGTAACAGATTAGAGAGACAGGAGTTCATGGATAAAGATATACATAACTTGAAAATGGAGGTAGATATAGAAGTTGAATATCACAAGAATAGAAAAAACATTTAAGTAGATAAAATCAATGGTTGTGGCATTTGGGATGTAGAGACAGAAAAGTTGAGAGAGATGGAAAGACAGATAGCATACACATGATAGTCAGTTTGCGGAGATGGGAAAATCCTCTTGCACAAATGATAGAGAGTAAATGTGTAAAGATAGCTCACAGCCATGAAAAAGCATTTTGCAGAATGAAAAAGAAGATTTCAGCGGTTGCAAACCATATTGCAGTTATGGAAAGAATCCAGTAGAGATAATGTAGCACCTAATTGAACTGAAATTGGATGACACGAATAGGTTATGTCAAATATGGAAGAAGAAATGACTGATTGTAAAAATCATAAAATATTCATCAGTCAACATAAGAAGTTAAGTGGCCACTTATTGCTACCTGTCTTTCTATAACCTCTCACCTGGTACAATACAATCTACGATCCATGCACTGCATTCATATGGCATTAGCGTCTATTAGAGACCGACTCACACAATTTTAATAGAGCTATCATAAACACTGAACATGGTAAAATCACTTAGATGGGAAATAGGTAACCGATGTGCCTATAATGTGTTGACTTCACAGTATGTGTTATTGTGGATAACTGCAGTTCTGGTTAGTTTATTTAGTTACAAAATTGTTCGTAACTTCCACTGTTAAAAAGTCAGTTATTGAAGGGTCACAAACACAGAATATAGTATCAACACATATATTACATTTGCTGAGTTAGTAGCACTTTAGGTTTGTTAGGGAAATTAAAGAAACAGGCGATTATGAATGTTACTGTAATAGCTTTTGTTGAATAAAAACTTCGTAAGTGGCAAATGACTCGTTCATCAACGTGCGCAAGTTGGTAGCTTTGAATTTAATGGATGGTTACTTGTTGTGTGGAGCTAGATATCTAACATTTTTGTGTAGACATATTTGGTTCAAATGGCTCTGAGCACTATGGGACTTAACATCTATGGTCATCAGTCCCCTAGAACTACTTAAACCTAACTAAACTAAGGAAATCACACAACACCCAGTCATCACGAGGCAGAGAAAATCCCTGACCCCGCCGGGAACCGAACCCGGGAACCCGGGCGAGGGAAGCGGGAACGCTACCGCACGACCACGAGCTGTGGACTGACATATTCGGTTTCAGTGAGGATTCTTGCAATGGCACCCCTCTCATTCCATGTGTGCCTGTGCGGACATGACTTATTTTGGCAATAGGGAATTCCACCGCACATTCAATGTCACTTGTGATCTGCAGCTGATCTTGCTGCTAGGACAAGTACAACCACACTGGACTCGTATTCTTATATCGTTGACTCGGAATATTACTCTCTCTGTGGTTTACTCGTAACTAAGGGTAACTAGAGTTTTCTGTTCGCTTCTTTTGATGTTATGTGGAGAATAGTACAAGAGACACAATAAACCGTTATTATTTCATGAGAACAAATCTGTTTCAGATTGAATGAGACATGTACGGGAAGAGACGTGGACAACAGCACTCGAACCTGCAATCTCATGTATGAGCAGTTGCTAAAAATATACAGCCGTCCCTCCCAAGACTCTTCATACGCAAACAAACAACAAACAGTAATTCTTTTAACAGCACTATCAGAGATAATTTTATCACGTTGTTACGACCTTTTACTGCGAGCATAATACATCGACAACAGACAAACAAAAAATAGACAAACGCATAAAAGAATCTACCACAGATGGTTCCTTTGAAAAGGCATGGGAGACATCCATTCCCATCCTTCCCTAATCCAATGGGACCAATGACCTTGCTGTTTTGTTGCCTTCTCCCAACCAGACAGCTAACATATACACATCAAAAAAAGTTTTGCATCACGCCGGTTCCCAGAAATCCTGCAGATAGACGTTGACTTTGGATATTGTATCACAAACACAGACCCTTTAACTGTTCAGAAATGTCACTAAACCCGCCTAAAGATGTAAACAACCATGCATGAGCAGCGCTTATTAGATGGAGGGATCCGACAGCCGATCAGTTCCAATCATTCCACCGGGAAGGAGGTACACGGCTCGTGTTGCCTGTAGTTCAGTCATGCCTAGACGGTCAATACCACGGTTCGATTGCGCCCGCATTGTTACTTTGTGCCAGGAAGGGTTCTCAAAGGGAAGTGTCCAGGCGTCTCGGAGTGAACCGAAGCGATGTCGTTCGGACAGGGAAAAGATACAGAGAGACAAGAACTGTCGATGACATGCCTCGCTCAGGCCGCCCAAGGGCTACTACTGCTGGATGACCACTACCCGCGGATTATGGCTCGGAGGAAAACTGACAGAAACGCTACCATGTTGAATAATGCTTTTCGTGGAGCCACAACACATCGTGTTACGACTAAAACTGTGCGCAATAGGCTGCATGATGCGCAACTTCACTCCCGACGTCCACAGCGAGGTCCCAATTTGCAACCGCGACACCATGCCTTCAACCAGACAATCGTCGGAGACGTGTTTGGAGGCAACTCGGTCAGGCTGAATACCTTGGACACACAGTTCAGCGAGTGCAACAAGGTGGAGATTCCCTGCTGTTTTCCGGTGGCATTATGTGGGGCCGACGTACGCCACTGGTGGTCACGGAAGGCGTAACGGCTGTACGATAAGTGAATGCTATCCTCCGACCGATAGTGCAACCATATCGGCAGCATGTTGGCGAAGCATTCGTCTTCATGGACAACAATTCGCGCCCCCATCGTGCACCTCTTGTGAATGACTTCCTTCAGGATAACGACATCGCTTGATTGGAGTGGCCAGCATATTCTCCAGACCAGACCCTATCGAACATACCTGGCATAGATTGAAAAGGGCTGTCTATGAACGACGTGACCCATCAACCACTCTGAGGGAGATCTACGCCGAATCGCCGTTGAGGAGTGGGACAATCTGGACCAACAGCGCCTTGCTGAACTTGTGGATAGTATCCGATGACGAATACAGGCATGCATCAATGCAAGAGGACGTGCTACTAGGTATCAGAGGTACCGGTGTGTACAGCAATCTGGACCTCTGAAGGTCTCGCTGTGTGGTGGTACATCATGCAATGTGCGGTTTTCATGAGCAATAAAAAGGGCGTAAACGATGTTTATGTTGATCTCTATACCAGTTTTATGCACAGGTTCCGGAAATCTCGGAACCGAGGTGATACAAATCTTTTTTTGGATGTGTATCTACAACATCTATTGTCTTATACACTCCTGGAAATGGAAAAAAGAACACATTGACACCGGTGTGTCAGACCCACCATACTTGCTCCGGACACTGCGAGAGGGCTGTACAAGCAATGATCACACGCACGGCACAGCGGACACACCAGGAACCGCGGTGTTGGCCGTCGAATGGCGCTAGCTGCGCAGCATTTGTGCACCGCCGCCGTCAGTGTCAGCCAGTTTGCCGTGGCATTCGGAGCTCCATCGCAGTCTTTAACACTGGTAGCATGCCGCGACAGCGTGGACGTGAACCGTATGTGCAGTTGACGGACTTTGAGCGAGGGCGTATAGTGGGCATGCGGGAGGCCGGGTGGACGTACCGCCGAATTGCTCAACACGTGGGGCGTGAGGTCTCCACAGTACATCGATGTTGTCGCCAGTGATCGGCGGAAGGTGCACGTGCCCGTCGACCTGGGACCGGACCGCAGCGACGCACGGATGCACGCCAAGACCGTAGGATCCTACGCAGTGCCGTAGGGGACCGCACCGCCACTTCCCAGCAAATTAGGGACACTGTTGCTCCTGGGGTATCGGCGAGGACCATTCGCAACCGTCTCCATGAAGCTGGGCTACGGTCCCGCACACCGTTAGGCCGTCTTCCGCTCACGCCCCAACATCGTGCAGCCCGCCTCCAGTGGTGTCGCGACAGGCGTGAATGGAGGGACGAATGGAGACGTGTCGTCTTCAGCGATGAGAGTCGCTTCTGCCTTGGTGCCAATGATGGTCGTATGCGTGTTTGGTGCCGTGCAGGTGAGCGCCACAATCAGGACTGCATACGACCGAGGCACACAGGGCCAACACCCGGCATCATGGTGTGGGGAGCGATCTCCTACACTGGCCGTACACCACTGGTGATCGTCGAGGGGACACTGAATAGTGCACGGTACATCCAAACCGTCATCGAACCCATCGTTCTACCATTCCTAGACCGGCAAGGGAACTTGCTGTTCCAACAGGACAATGCACGTCCGCATGTATCCCGTGCCACCCAACGTGCTCTAGAAGGTGTAAGTCAACTACCCTGGCCAGCAAGATCTCCGGATCTGTCCCCCACTGAGCATGTTTGGGACTGGATGAAGCGTCGTCTCACGCGGTCTGCACGTCCAGCACGAACGCTGGTCCAACTGAGGCGCCAGGTGGAAATGGCATGGCAAACCGTTCCACAGGACTACATCCAGCATCTCTACGATCGTCTCCATGGGAGAATAGCAGCCTGCATTGCTGCGAAAGGTGGATATACACTGTACTAGTGCCGACATTGTGCATGCTCTGTTGCCTGTGTCTATGTGCCTGTGGTTCTGTCAGTGTGATCATGTGATGTATCTGACCCCAGGAATGTGTCAATAAAGTTTCCCCTTCCTGGGACAATGAATTCACGGTGTTCTTATTTCAATTTCCAGGAGTGTAGATGGAAGGTAGATATCAGAGTTGAGATGGTGCATTGGAACTAGTAGGGTAAGTAGTTTTAGGATTTGCAGGTAATTTGTGGATTTGGGAAGATAAGATGCAGAGTTCGGAAGCTGAGTAGCAATGTCAGGAGGCAGAGTTGGAAAGTCAGGTTGCAGAGTTGGGAAACTAGGTTGCAGGTTTGGAAAATTATGTTGACTATCTGGAAGTTAGGTAGACGATTTGGAAAGGTAGTTAGTGGGGTTAGGAAGCTAGGTAGCAGAGATGGGAAAGTAGGTAACAGAGGTGGGAGAGTAGACAGCAAAGCTGGGAAGGTAGGTAGCAAAGATGGAGAGATAGACAGCAAAGGTAGGTCAGCCGTGGCGCTCGTTACTGGCGCGCCAGTCTCTTGGATGTCCATTATCGATCCTTCGATGTTTCTTATCTTTGTTTGCCTTGTTGTTTTCCGCATTCGCGTGCCGAGTGGCAGTTGACGTTTGCTCTGGCGACCTGCTGAGACGCCGCGAGGTACGAGGTGGGAAGCAACCACTTATATGTGGAATTGGTTGCACGCGGTCTGCCGGTTCAGGATGGAGGATCCAGCCTGTCTGCTCTCCTGATTTTGCTCGCCGTGCCTTGCGACCGCCTAGCTTGGGTTGCTGCCTGGTGTATCCTACACGAGCCATACCGGCTGTCCAGCAGAAGTTAAGCAGCCTTGTGTTTCTTTTAATGAAAAGGAGCAAATGTATGAGACTTTGTGTAACCAATTTTGGTGGCCTCTTAAGTGTGGCCTTAGCGTTTACACTGCCTTTGGGGAGAGCTAATTCTTTCAAATTTAAATATTTGGTGTTCCCTGTTCTTTATAATCTTTTGGGGGTTTTATTTGAATTTTCTCTTTGGGGTTCCTTTCTTGTGCTTGGTTAAATGTTTACTTGTATAGCGGGAAGTGAGTTCTGGTTAAAACTCGGAGAAGGTGTTTGATGTTACTGCCGCCTCCGGCATTCGTCTTTTCAATTAAGTGTTGTCATCCCTTTGAGCGACCTTGTGTCACTCCTCGTTAGTTAATGGTGGTTTATGTGTACTTAATTTTGAATTGGCCATTTGATTTAATATTTTGGAGCGCAGTATAGCACTAAGGCAATCTCATTGTATACCACCTTGTGCCCCGGTCTAGTACCTTAATTTTCAGTGGCACGAGTTAGCTCCACTACCGGTTTTACTGATGTGCTCCCTTCAAAATCTTGTCTTGTATAAGTTTGCCCCATATGTGTCTGGGAACACAGAGATGAGCTTTAGTGTGACTTCAGTGCTAGTCAGTTAATGGAATCTTCATTTTGGCTTAGCTTTCACTGAAGAGTTTGAGTGGAGCGTAGTGTGTTTGATTTGTTATTCATTTAATTACTGTAAGTTTGTTTATTTAATGTGGAGCACGACATTTAAAGACTATTGGTATTAACTCCCCTAGTTGCTGGGTGTTGCTAATTCGTTCCAAATGGCCTACTACTTATTCAGTGGCTAGGCTGTTGATTAGTCGGTTACTGTGAGTACAAATTAACGCTATTTATTTGTTGCCGAAATTGTTAAAGTGTCTGTGTCTGTCAGTCACTAGCTACGTGTTTGAGCTAAACTGATATAAACCATACATTGCCTCCTTAAAATTTGTTGCCAGCAGAACCCTTAAGAGAACTAAGTTGTTACTGCTTATGTTAACCTTTACTGGGAGCGATATTTCATGTAGTTAAATTTTGTCTTAAAATGTGTAGCCGGCCGCGGTGGTCTCGCGGTTCTAGGCGCGCAGTCCGGAACCGCGCGACTGCTACGGTCGCAGGTTCGAATCCTGCCTCGGGCATGGATGTGTGTGATGTCCTTAGGTTGGTTAGGTTTAAGTAGTTCTAAGTTCTAGGGGACTGATGACCACAGCTGTTAAGTCCCATAGTGCTCAGAGGCATTTGAACCATTTTTTTTGAAAATGTGTATTTCTCATATGTAATAAACGAGTGATAAAAGAAAAAAGCGAAGGTGCCTGGTCGTTCCTATTGTGTGCGGTTTGGAACACCTATCAGTAGGTTTCTGAAGAAGAGAAATTTGTTAACATCGAGTATTGATTTAAGTGTCAGGAAGTCGTTTCTGAAAGTATTTGTATGGAGTGTAGCCATGTATGGAAGTGAAACATGGACGATAAATAGTTTGGTCAAGAAGAGAATAGAAGCTTTCGAAATGTGGTGCTACAGAAGAATGCTGAACATTACATGGGTAGATCACGTAACTAATGAAGAGGTATTGAATAGAATTGGGGAGAAGAGGAGTTTGTGGCACAAATTGACAAGAAGAAGGGACCGGTTGGTAGGACATGTTCTGAGGCATCAAGGGATCACAAATTTAGCATTGGAGGGCAGCGTGGAGGGTAAAAATCGTAGAGGGAGACCAAGAGATGAATACACTAAGCAGATTCAGAAGGATGTAGGTTGCAGTAAGTACTGGGAGATGAAGAAGCTTGCACAGGATAGAGTAGCATGGAGAGCTGCATCAAACCAGTCTCAGGACTGAAGACAACAACAACAACCTCAGTAGGTAGGAAAGTTGAGAAGGTAAGTAAGAAAGTTGGGAAAGTATGTAGCAGAATACGTATGCCAGGCTGCAGTAATGGAAAGGCAAATTGCAGAGACATAAAGCTACACCGAAAATTTTGCAGAAATGGAAAGACAGAGAGCACGAAATGAAAGGTGTATTACAGAGTTGGGAAGGCAGGTTTGAAACTGGAGAGATAGGCTGTACTAATGAAGTTATAGGCTGCAGTTAAGTTAGTTATCAAAAGTAGAGTAGGGTTACAGAAAGAGAAGGTTCAAGATGAAATCAGGTAACAGCAAAACTGAGGACAGTAATTTTGCGCCGGTCCATCGGCTGGTTGCAGACAGAGACAGAAGGCTGGCCTGACCTGGTCGCAGGGCGTGGCAGAGGCAGCGGCCGCGGTGCAGCAGCCAGGCGGCGGGCAGCAGCAGCAGCCAGAGCAGCAGCAGCGGCAGCGCGGCGGCGGCGCGCACCAGCGCCCACAGCGCGCCGCCCACCAGCGACACCAGCGGCGGCGCCGACGCCGACTCGCCCGCCCGCGGCCGCGCGCGCCGCACTGGGGCGCTGCGCAGCAGCTCCGCGCGCACCTGCCCGCTGTAAGCACACGCCGTGTGTTACCAGCAGTTCTGCTCCATCGCGATTACTTTTAGAAAAATGTTAGATTAAGAACAAAAAAAAGTCATAATTCATACACAGCACTGGTTGCCAACCCGGGGGTAATTAACTGTGGTGGGGTAAAATGAAATATCTGAGGGGTAAAAACGAAAGGGTTCGATTATAATTCAGTCACTGAATTGCTTTTAAAAGATCATTACTACTATTAATATTTGAATTGTATTGTATTGTATGTTAGCCGGCCGGCGTGGCCGAGCGGTTCTAGGCGCTACAGTCTCGAACCGCGCGACCGCTACGGCCGCAGGTTCGAATCCTGCCTCGGGCATGTATGTTGTGATGTCCTTAGGTTAGTCAGGTTTAAGTAGTTCTAAGTTCTATGGGACTGATCACCTCAGAAGTTGAGTTCCATAGTGCTCAGAGCCACTTTTTTGTATTGCATGTTAACCGGAGACCTAGAAACGACAGAGAGGCTCCGTCCACGTCGCAGCCGTAGTGGTCCACAACTCCACGACGACTACCGTAGTCCACTTCACCCCTCCGCCGCCCCACACCGAACCCTGGGTTACTGTGCGGTTCGGCCCCCGGTGGCCTCCAGGGAACGTCTTACATCTACATCTACATCTACATCTACATGATTACTCTGAAATTCACATTTAAGTGCTTGGCAGAGGGTTCATCGAACCACAATCATACTATCTCTCTACCATTCCACTCCCGAACAGCACGCGGGAAAAACGAACACCTAAACCTTTCTGTTCGAGCTCTGATTTCTCTTATTTTATTTTGATGATAATTCCTACCTATGTAGGTTGGGCTCAACAAAATATTTTCGCATTCGGAAGACGAGTGTAACCCTTATGTTTCTGTGGCAGAGTAATGGTGGTGTACGCGTACGTGGAGAACTTGTTTGCGCAGCAATAGCCGTCATAGTGTAACTGAGGCGGAATAAGGGAAACCAGCCCGCATTCGCCGACGCAGATGGAAAACCGCCTAAAAACCATCCACAGACTGGCCGGCTCACCGGACCTCGACACAAATCCGCCGGGCGGATTCGTGCCGGGGACCAGGCGCTCCTTCCCGCCCGGGAAGCCGTGCGTTAGACCGCATGGCCAACCGGGCGGGCTTCTATCAGTAGTTGGTATCACTTCAAACCAAAAGTATAAAAATGCATCCAAATATATACACTGAAGAGCCAAAGGAACTGATACACCTCCCTAACATCGTCCCCGCGAGCAAGCAGTAGTATCGCAACACGACATGGCATCGACCCGACTAATGTCTGATATAGTCCTGGAGGGAATTGACACCGTGAATCCTGCAAGGCTCTCCACAAATCCCTAAGAGTACGAGAGGGTGGAGATCTCTTCTGAACAGCACCTTGCAAGGCATTCCACATATGTTCAATAACGTTCACGTCTGGGCAGTTTGCTGGCCAGCGGAACTGTTTAATTTCAGAAGAGTGTTCGTGGAGTCACTCTGTAGCAATTTTGGTCGCGTGGGGTGTCGCACTTTTCTGCTGGAATTGCCCAAGTCCGTCGGAATGCACAATGAATATGAATGGATGCAAGTGATCAGACAGGACGCCTACGTACGTGCCACATGTCAGAGTCGTATCTAGACGTATCAGGAGTCCCATATCACTCCAATTGCACACGCCCCTACATCATTACAGAGCCTGCACCAGCTTTAACAGTCCCCTGCTGACATGCAGGTCCATGAATTCATGAGGTTGTCTCCATATCTGTACACGCCCATCCGCTCGACACAATTTGAATCGACACTCGTCCGACCCGGCATCGTGTTTCCAGTCATCAACAGTCAAATGTCGTTGTTGACGGGCCCAGGCGAGGGTCTTGTGACTAGGGCCTCCCGTTGGGTAGACCGTTCGCCGGGTGCAAGTCTTTCGACTTGACGCCACTTCGGCGACTTGCGCATCGATGGGGATTAAATGAAGGTGATTAGAAATACACAACACCCAGTCCCTGAGCGGAGAAAATCTCCGACCCAGCCGGGAATCGAACCCGGGCCCTTAGGATTGACATCCTATCACACTGACCACAGCTACCAGGGGCGGACAGACGAGGGTAAAGCTTTCAAATGGTACAAATGGCTCTGAGCACTATGGGACTTAACTTCTGAGGTCATCACTCCCCTAAAACTTAGAACTACTTAAACCTAACTAACCTAAGGACATCACACACATCCATGCCCGAGGCAGGATTCGAACCTGCGACTGTAGTGATCGCGCGGTTCCAGACCGTAGAGCCTAGAACCGCTCAGCCACCCCGGCCGGCAGGTAAAGCTTTGTGTCATGCAGTCACCAAGGGTACACTAGTGGGTCTTCGGCTTCAAAAGCCCATATCGATGATGTTTCGTCGAATGATTCGGACGCTGACGCTTGCTGATGGTCCAGCATTGGAATCTGCAGAAATTTGCGGAAGGGTTACACGTGTGTCACGTTGAACGATTCTCTTCAGTCGTTGTTGGTCCTGTCCTTCCTGGATCTTTTGCTGGTCGCAGCGATGTCGGAGATTTGATGTTTTACCGGGTTCCTGATATTCTCGGTACACTCGTGACATGATCATATGGGAAAATCCCCACTTCATCGCTACGTTGGAGATGCTGTGTCCCATCGCTCGCGAGACGAGTATACCCCCACGTTCAAACTTGCTTAAATCTTGATAATCTGCCATTTTAGAAGCAGTAACCGATCTAACAACTGTACCAGACACTTGTTGTCTTACATAGGCTTTGCCGACAGCAGTGCCGTATTCTGCCTGTTAACATATCTCTGAATACGCAAGCCTATACCAGCTCCTTTAGCGCTTCATTGTATATGTATGTATGTTCACATCTTCTCCTATGCCACTCGAACGACTTCAACCAAACTTGGGGCACATACCACCTACCATCGGGAGACTGTCGCTGTGAGGGTAATAACCACATACCTATCGGTGGCGGGGTGGGATTGAGAAAGTAGTGTAGCTCTCGACGCGTAAATTCACAGACGTTGTTCACCCACTATTTGAGATTGAGATCACTTGGTCATAAACTTTACACTTAATTCCATACCTTTACGAAACTTCTTCTCGCTGACACCCCCCACAGAATGCTGAAAGCAAAAGTTTATAGCTTACTATATTTTTGGTGTTTGTGCAGTAAAACTGCGGCTTTGGCATGACGTTTTAATTTGTTATTTATTTACCACAAAGTGTATACATGTGAAATGTGTACAAATACGTATTAAATATGATAAGTACATGTGAAATATATATGACATGTGCGAATTCTGGTAAAACAGTGGCTAAAATGCTCCTTTTAAATGACTGGTTCGATTTCGGCCAAATGTTATACGTGCATTACATCTCCTAAGAAGTACTGTAGGGTAAGAACCAGCAACCTCCTATTGGATGGGGGTGGCATCGTGTAGAGAACGGAGGAGAAAGAGGGGGACAGCTAGAGAGAGGAAGGAGGACATAGACACAGATATGAAGGAGGAGGAGATGGCAGAGTAAGGGAGAGGGGAAAATATACAGAGAAAGGGAAGAGGTGGATAGAGAGAGGTAGAGGAGCAGTTGGATGAAGACGGGGAGGAATAGCAGATGGACAGAGAGAGGAAATGGAGGAAGTAGACAGTGGGACAGAGACAGAGGAAAAAGATGAACGGAGAAGAACGCAGAGGAGATGGACAAACAGAGGGGGAAGGAGGAGATGGGCCAATAGAATTGGAATTAATTCATACATGAGCAACGCCAGGTACTCAGCTTTTACTGATTAAGTAAGTTACTAATAACTATAATTTTCAATGTGCAAAGGGTGATAGGTAGGACTTATTAACTCACAACAGCACTTCCACAAATGTGTTTGCATATGAATGTGTCATGTGACTGTAAAATGACTTGTTCCACATGATTACAATCAATCATACAAATTATCCACGAAACAGGAAACTAGCTAACTAATTACATTTTTCTTCAAAAACTCGCACTAACAAACGACACAATGTGGTGGATGATACAGCTTGTGAATAAAATGAATGAACAACACCTTCCTCACATAGTTCATCTACTACACACATGTGTTGTACTTCGTACATGTGTCTATGACAGTAAAACTGGGACGTAATTATATGTTTAGGTTTCTCATGAAAATGCCTTCTCCGAGTCGTAGGTAATTTCCGCAATGGACCAGAAATTGCTCCATTATTCAATTCACAACAGATTCAGGAACTACTTGACAGTGCAGTGCAACAGCAACTATGTAATGTTTGCTACTCTATTACAGCACCTACGCAGTATTGTTATTATATTATTATTAGTGGCTGTGATCAGACACCAAGTACCAGTTCATGAGTAAGGAGACCAGCAATCAATTGATTTACAAACAAGTGTAATGTACGAACTGTAACTTGGTTTATTTTAAATGGGGGTGCAGTTAATCCTAAAATGAGGAGTTGTGCAAAGGTAGAATATTTTTATAACTAGTGTCTCCCTGAACGTGGATAGTTAGTTTTCTTTTCTCAGAAACAATTGCAGGTAGCATTCATGATGCACCGAGAATTGGTTTCTCATTCTGTGGAAAATATTTGTCAAAAATAGGCAGTACAAATTGTGTCATTGACGAGCTGCGACGTATTTTCAATAAGTTTTACAGTGACCCATTAAATATTTGTTTTGATATAAATGCAGTCACGGATCATAAAAATTTTACTAACCAGGTAATTAATTTCCGCCAGTCATTACCATCTTCAGTCCTGAGTAAATACAGTACATTAAAAATTCGTGCAACAGAAGAGGTATTTCGAATCTCCTGTAGCAGTAGCACCCAGTGCAAGCACCCGCAGTAATGTAACTTGTGCACTTGCTGGAGTCGACAGTAAACACAATGAAAATGTACATCTGTCACTCAGTCAACCGTCTTCAGTTAAAGGTTTGTGCGATCACAGTACCAGCGAAAGGTGCGTTATGAGGATAAAATGTTAGTCCAGTGCTGAGCCGCCGTCTGGCCTAGATGGTTAAGGCATTTTGGAGGTATGACTTTTACAGACCAAGTTGGCATATTATCGTCATCTTGAAAAATTGCATCATATATCTCCGGATTCGTTTGACCTCCCCAAGAGCCAACGAGAAGTAAATATTTATTCTCCCCGACGTAAGATTTTAAGCATTTCCGGAGAAAATCCGTGTATAAAACTGTTGTTAATTTTCCGGACTTCGATGATGTTACGATGACGTTCGTATACGTATTGGCATAGCCATCTATTAATTTGTGAATACGAGGTCCGAAATGACCGGTCGCTTCTTGTAAGCATATGAAGACATGTGGGAGCAGTTTTCTGGATAATGTTATTGAATATTGTGCGGTGTACGATTGCGTCACTTTATTCAAATCCGACTTTTTCACCACAACTGTTTTACTCCCTTCTTCAGTGAAGGTCCTGTTGAAAACAATTTGGTATTGGCATCCTGAAACAATAGTATTTTTAATATTAAACAATATTCGTATATGTATGTAAATATCTTTTCCTATAATTAAATTTGAATTGATACATTGTACATCGGTAAAAACATTTTTTACGCAGAAAACATGTATTTACCTGTTTGGTCAGTATTTATCACATAATCCTCATGGTATTGAGGGATTAAACGGCACGTCTGCCGACGAAAGGTCTCCGCAGACGCCTGGATGTCCTCCATTGACGCCGCTTCTTTTCCCGAAACTAGTTTCGTGATCTTGCGTTGTGAAATTCTGTGCTTCTGTTTAAATGCCGTGACCCATCGATCAGACGCCTTGAATTTGAAATCGACGAACTGTGTAGCCACAGCCAATGCCCTTTACTGTAAATTTCTTGTCGTGACTTGCTGATATTGCTGTCTTGCTTCCTCAAAAGATGGGAATCATGTCACTTTTAAATCTTTTCGGTGACGGTTTATATTCGTCTGGAGACGAATCACTTTGTGGCACTTCGAACTGTTCGTCGTTCTCCTCACATTCTTCGAAATCCTCATGAGCGTGAATTAATTCCCCTTCAGCTACGAATGTTTTTTCACCCAAAAGTTCGTGTTTTATTATAAAGTTCTCCGGCCAATAACATAGCATCGCGAGAGATTTCTTCCTAAGATGTCGATGGAATTAAATTATTTTCTGTCAACAGCTTTTCATAGTACACCACTACGTCCTTCAATCGTAATTTTGATAGATCACTATGAATGGATTCTTCAGAATTTCTTCTCCTATTCCAGATTAGCCAGCAACTTCTTTAGTCGACATGTTTAACCTCGGATCGGAATAACACGTTGAAATTAGAAACAGGCACGTCTGTTCACGACGAAATCGAAAAACAAACTGCCGTTTACTTCTCACGGCTCGCGCACAGTCCTATGCGCAGATGACCGTTACAATCCAAAGGGGACCCTAACAAAGCCCCTTTAAACCTTGAAACCCCATAAAACGAAATAGAACAACGAGCACGAATATTTTTCAGTGAATGAAATACTTTACGTTCTTGAGCTAAAACAATGTTTTAAAAATAATATAGGTTTGAGAAACTTTCTGAATAATTGGTGGAATGACAAAATAAAATGAAACAGAAGGAAGAAAAAGAAAGATGAGGAATCGAACCCAAGATCTCTGGCGTAATAGTCCGAGCCCTAACCATTTTTTTTACTGGAAATATTTTTTCTTAATTCCACAAAAACAGTAACAAAAAATGGCTACAATGAAATGACATAGGCCAGACGGCGGCTCAGCACGGGACTAACATTTTATACTCATAACGCACCTAAGAAACTTTGGATCGATTTTTCGCGGGGTTTTCTGAGTAATTCGTCCTAATATTTTAACCACGTGAGGTGTTAGGGGTCCTCTATCACCACACAAAATTTCGGACAAATCCTCGACCCCACGGTCGTGCCGTGCCCTTGTGAGTGCTGTGGCACTTCATGGTTTGCCCTGACCTAGAATTTTCGTTGAGAGACTTGGTGAAGTTCTCAGTTAGTGCAGACTTGGTGACTTTGACTCCTCATATAAACTCGGTGGACTGAAGAAGACAGAGTGTTGTGCAGTCTTAGTAGCCGGTAGCTGTGTTTAAACTCCTTTTTGCTTGCGTAACTTAAGACCCATTTATGTTCCTGTTACTACAGTGAAACATGTGTGAATATAAAATGAGATTTTCACTCTGCAGCGGAGTGTGCGCTGGTATGATACTTCCTGGTAGATTAAAACTGTGCACCGGATCAAGACTCGAACTCGGGACGTTTGCCTTCACGGGCAGGTGCTCTAACAACTGAGCTACCCAAGCACAACTCACGACCCGCCCTCACAGCTTCAATTCTGCCAGTACCTCGTCCCCTACCTTCCAGGCTTCACAGAAGCTCTTCTGCGAACCTTGCAGAACTAGCACTCCTGGATGAAAGGACATTGCGGAGACATGGCTTAGCCATAGCCTGCGGGATGTTTCCAGAACGATATTTTCACTTTGCAGCGGAGTGTGCGCTGATATGAAACATCCTGACAGATTAAAACTGTGTGCCGGACCGAGACTCGAACTCTAGTAGAGCACTTGCCCGCGACAGGCAAAGATCCCGAGTTCGAGTCTCGGTCTGGCACACAGTTTTAATCTGCCAGGAAGTTTCATGTGTGAATATAATTACTATATGTCATGGGTTAAAACCAGTAGCCCAGAAGATGTGTTGACATTAGCAACGCTACATTGACGCTGTTCCTGCGCATATTTTTCCTTCACCAACTCAACAGTAGCGGGTATTAAATAGAACAAAAATGTATTAAATTGAAAAGCAGTTCCAGGCATATCCCTGACTTACTCAACAAACGGCGCTGACACCATGACTCTGCCGTACTGAAGAGAGTTGTGCCGACAAAATAATGATGCCACACCGTAATACTAAACGAAATGTCGCGCTATTCCAGGCACCTCCGAGAAGGACCGAGCAACGGCGAGATAGGCCGAACCTCGGCCCGCAGGCGGCACTCACATCCGGCACGCGTGCGATTTGGCACACCGTCATCGGCCCTGTCCCAAGCACTGAACTCGTTCTCCTAGGTCAGCGCTTACTGAGAAGTGCCAGTCAATCATAGGGCGTGTGTCCCCCGCTCTCTCTACTGTTGCTGTCACTAATTTTATCTTCATTTATATGAAATTGTACTTTTCTTGTTTCAAGCAGATTTGCCTCTTTGTCTCTATTGTTCGGCTCGTATTTTTCTCTTCGAAACGTCAGTTTTCATTATTGTTGTATTTCTCAGATTCTCTCTATTCTGTGAGTTGAAGCGCAACCTCCTGGAAAGAGTGTTACTAGTCCCAGATGCTCGCAGGCCGGCTGGAGTGGCCGAGCGGTTCTAGGCGCTACAGTCTGGAACCGCGTGGCCGCTACGGTCGCAGGTTCGAATCCTGCCTCGGGCATGGATGTGTGTGATGTCCTTAGGTTAGTTAGGTTTAAGTAGTTCTAAGTTCTAGGGGACTGATGACCTCAGAAGTTAAGTCGCATAGTGCTCAGAGCCATTTTTGAAGACTTAGACAAAATTTCCAGTTGGTGTGATGAATCACAGCTAGCCCTATCTTCTTCTTCTTGGTTAGCTCTACTGTCCTTGAAGAACCTTGGCCTCCTTATCACCTGCCTCCATTCTTCTCTGTCCATCGCCTTCCTTCTCCAATTTATTATTCCCATCGCCTTTAAATCTTTTTCCATATCATCCAGCCACCTTTTCCTGGGTCTACGTCTTCTCCTTCTCCCGTCAGGTTTTCCCATAAAAACTTTCTTAAAACTCCGAGTTTCTGGCATTCTCTGTGCATGTCCTGCCCATCTTATTCTTCCCTGCTTAATTTTAACAACAGTATCCATCTGTCCAAAAAGTGTTTGTAGTTCTACATTTGTTCTTACTTTCCAGCCATCTTCCTCTCTCACTGTTCCAAAAATCCTTCTCAGTATCTTTATTTCCCATCTCAATAACCAGTTCTCCCACTTTAATGTCAATACCCAGCCTTCTGATCCATATATTACTATAGGTCTTAATATGGTTGTGTATATTTTGATTTTTGTATTCCTACTAACATTCCTGGAATTAAATACGTTCTGCAAGGAAAAATAGCAGCTATTTCCGCTCGCTATCTTTTCTTGAATTTCTACTGCTAGTTCATTGTCCTCCGTTATTACAGAACCTAAATATTTAAATGTTCTCATTCTTTCATATTCTTTCCCATTCATTAGTAGTGAATTCTTTTGTCCGTTTAGATTGGGCTCCCCCATCACCAGATACTTTGTTTTGTTCATGTTTACTTCCAAACTTTCTTCTTTTGCTGCTTCCTCTAACATATCGTAGTTTCCCTTTAGTGCCCTTACATTCCTTGCCATTAATACTACGTCATCCGCATATGCTACCACCTGAACTTGCCGATTAAGTATTGTTCCTCCTAGGTTTATCGGCATTTGCCGCATCACCTTTTCTAAAACTAAATTAAATAACATTTTACAGATCACATCTCCCTGTCGTAGCCCCTATGTACTTGAAATTCACCAGACAGTTCTTGCTCTATTCTTATTTTGTTGCTTTCATTGCCATTTCCGTTAAATTCACCAGTTTTAGTGGGATTCTAAATTCTTTCATGATCTGTATAATTTTCTTCCTATGTAGGCTGTCGTACGCTTGCTTAAAATCAATGTACAACTGATGTAGTTGCTTGTCATACTCATAAAACTTCTCTACAGCTACCCCTATAGGTGGAAAAATGTAAGTTAATGCGGATGAGTAGGAGAAACAAACCTGTAATGTTCACATACAGTGTTACTAGTTTCCAACTTGACACAGTCAATTCGTTTAAATATCTGGGCGTAACGTTGAAAAGCGATATGAGGTGGTGCGAGTATGTGAAAACTGTGGTAGGGAAGGCAAATGGTCGACTTCGGTTTACTAGGAGAATTTTAGGAAAGAGTGCTTCACTTATACAGGAGACCACATATAGGCCACTGGTGCGACCCATTCTTGAGTACTGCTGGAGTGTTTGGGATACGTATCAGTTCAGATTGAAGGAAGGCCTCTAAGAAATTCAATGGAGGGCTGTTAGATTTGATACCGGTAGGTTAGAACATAACGTATGTGTTACGAGCATGCATCGGGAATTCAAATGGGAATCCCTGGAGGGAATGCGGCGTTCTTTTCGGGAAACACTATTGAGAAAATTTAGAGAACCAGCATTTGAAGCTGACTGCCGAATGATTCTGCTGCCGCCAATATAGATCGCGTGTGACGACCACGAAGGTAAGATATGAGAAATAAGGGTTTATATGGAGGCGTACAGACGATCGTCTCCCCATCGCTCTATTTGCGAGTGGAACAGGAGGGGAAATGACAAGTAGTAGTATAGGGTTCCCTCCGCCACGCCCCTTACGGCGGCCTGCCGAGTACCTGTGTACATGTGGATACTAACAATCCTACTATTGAGAATTTTTGTTCGGGATAACTGAAGGTCTAATAATCACCTGAAACTACACACATCAAAAAAAGTTTTGCATCACCTCGGTTCCGATAGTTTCGGAACCTGTACAGAAAACTGGAATAGAGATCAACATAATAATCATTTCTGCCCTTTTTATTGCTCATGAAAACCATACATTGCATGATGTACCACCACACAGCGAGACCTTGAGAGGTGGTGGTCCAAATTGCCGTACACACCGGTACCTCTAATACCCAGTAGCACGTCCTCTTGCATTGATGCATGCCTTTATTCGTCGTGCCATACTATCCACAAGTTCATCAAGGCACTGTTGGTCCAGATTGTCCCACTCCTCAACTGGAATGCGGCGTAGATCCCTCAGAGTTGTTGGTGGGTCACGTTGTCCATAAACAGCCCTTTTCAATCTATCCCAGGCATGTTGAATAGGGTTCACGTCAGGAGAACATGCTGGTCACTCTAGTCGACCAATGTCGTTATCCTGAAAGAAGTAATTCACAAGATGTGCACGATGGGGGCGCGAATTGTCGTCCATGAACACGAATGCCTCGCCAATCTGCTGCCGATATGGTTGCAGTATCGGTCGGAGGATGGCATTCACGTATTGTACAGCTGTTACGGCGCCTTCCATGACCACCAGCGGCGCACGTTGGCAGGCGATCACTGGCAAGCAGTATTTTTTTCACTGCGTGAGATAATTATGCATTTTCTATTTACCGGTCTCGTGGTCTCAACCGGTTTGTTCCAAAGTACGGTACGACAAAAACCTGCCGTACTGCGTCACAGGTAAATGAGTATAAGGTTCAGAATCGCGGCGTTAACAGTAAACGACCTACTCTTTTTTTTGCTGAATAATTTTTATAAACAAAAAAAAGAAGGTACAAAAGGAATGACATAGAAAATAGAATAGGTTTAACTTCGTTACAGAGAGGATAATAATTTTGTAATGTCTACGTTTACGACAGATCACATTGACAAAACGTGTTCGAAATGTGCACCGTTTGCTCTAATGCAAGCACTGCATCGCTCAATCATCCGTTCACAACGAAGTCCACCCGGTGCACGTGCTGCAAGGTAAGTCATATTTAACATTTCTCATCTATTCCTGGGGCATTTCCAGATATTTGCGTCACCATGTATCTCATATTAAATTACTTGTCTCAGTGTCGTCTACGTCGGTCCGAGGGGTTTTAAACATTAATAAGAATTACCCTGTATAACGTAGCAGTTACCTTTGATTGTCGATGTTGTATCGCGTTCTATCCTAATAGTCGAGACGCTTGCTGACCAACAACAATTCCTTACCTTAATCAGTGACTGAAATAATAAGGGCGAGCTATAAGCGCAAATGAGGCCTCCACTATAAAGCCCGTTTTGGTATAGAGCGCATGCACTAACATCGACCAGAAAATAACAGGTTCCCAACAGTAGACGCCAAGGCAAGTATGCCGAAAAGTTGACTAACAAATACACACTTCCCGGCGCCGTCAGGGCATGCAAAATTAGCCGTAGCACCACAAATAGTGCGCAGATTTCCAAGGAAAAAAGCCTGTTTAAGGAAAATGACACTTAAGAATGGCGTCAATGACAGTGGAGAAGGCGGCCTTCGTCACTGTTACGAGTACTAAAGTAAGCTGTCAGAAGGCACCAGTTATTAACAAGCCACGCAGAACGGCCATACCATGTTCAAATGCATTGGAGGATTTTTATAGACTGTCTATCTACACTGGTAGTCCAAAGAAAGACTGAGTAACGCTGAGGAAAATAAGGGAGAGGAGAGAGCTAGGTGAACAATGTTATAGACCTCGGTGTTGACGGAGATATCATGAACTTCTGGTCAATCTTGATGATACACGGACTCAGGGCAACGAAAACTTGGAAGGAAGAAACCAAGCGAGCTATGGATGAAGGGCAAGAGGCAGATTCCGAAAAGCCTTTGAGACACTGCTCCACTGCAGGCTGTTGATGAAGGTACGAGCATACGGAATAGCTCTCCAGAAACATGAGTGGCTCGAACACTTCTTACATAACAAAACGCAGTACGTTGTTCTCTGCGGCGAGTGGTCATCACAAACTACGGCATCGTCAGGAGTGCCCCAGGGAAGTCTGACGGGACCGATATTATTTTCATATACATAAATAAGCTGGCGGACAGGGTGAGCAGCAATTTTCCGATTTTTGCTGATGATACTGCGGTGTACGGGAAGATCTCGTCGTCGAATGACTGTAGGAGGATGACTCAGACAAAATTTCTAAGGGGTGTGATGAATAAAAGCAGCTCTAAATGTAGAAAACCATAACTTAATGCAGATTAATAGGAGAAACAATCCCTTCGAGACAGGATTCGTAGTGTGCCGTTTGACACAGTAACACCGATTTAATATGTAGGCATAAAGTTGCAAAGCCATATTAAATGGAACGGGTACGTCGAAATGGCAGTAAAGAAGGCGAATGGTCAGCTTCGGTTTGTTGGGAGAATTTGAGGAAAGTATAGGTCACCCATAGAGAAGATCGTGTACAGAACACTAGTGCTACCCATTCTTGAGTACTGCTCGAGGTTTTGGGTTCCACACAAGGTCGGATTAAAGAAGGACATCGAAGCAATTCAGAGGCTGCTAGATTTGTTACCTGCAGGTGTGAAAAATACGCAAGTATTACAGATATCTTACGGGAACTCAAATGGGAATCCCTTGAGGAAAGGCGACGTTCTTTCCCGAGGAACACTGTTGAGAAAATTTAGAGAACGAGCATTTCAAGCTGATTGCAGAACGATTCTATTGCCGTCAACGAACATTTTGCGTGGGGTCAAGCTATGAGAGATTATGGTTCGTACGGACATAAACAGTCGTTTTTCTCTCGCTCTACCTGTGAGTGGAACACGAAAATTGGTGGCTAATAGTGTTACAGACTAATGTGGTACGGACATGTCGAAGGAATGGTAGTTGGTAGAATTCCAAGATGGGCTCATGAAATGAAAACAGGAGGTAAGAGACACAGAGGAAGACCGAGAGACGGGTGGCTCGTTGGAGTGAAGGAATGTGTGAAGAAGAGAGGAGGAAGCTGGAACAGCGTGGAGAAGGAAACTTGATAGGATAACATGAAAAGATAGAGAGACTTTTGTTCCAAATAGGTGCAGCCGTAGGCTAGAAACTATAGAAGATGATGGTCCAGTATAAGAGGCATTTGAAATAAGTCGTTTGCTTTACACGCTTACGGATAAACTGCGAGTGCCGTCGGCAGCGGAAACAGGAAACACGAACGCTTAGCTAAATCATTGTGCAAGGGCTGGTATTGGTTTGGAGGCTCGCCTGTTAAAGAGGTTCGAAAGTGGAACTTGTTGGCACATCACGTGAGCGTGGACTTGGTTGGGTTGTAAGAAATACAGATATGAAAAAGCTTTCAGCGGGATTGGGGGCGCGTTTACTGCCTGCCAACGACCAGCGGGGAGGATGCGAATTCCTGGAGAGCTGCAGGATAGCTTTTAGTGGCCCATGGCTGGCGCTATCCGATGATTTGTGGCTGCAGATGAGACTTAAATTATTCGCCGCCCACCACACCGAAAATTTCAATCGAAGTAATGGATGTATGATGATGCCCCGCAGTGAAAGACGAGGAGCGTCCGTGGGCGGAACTTTTTCGGCATATGTAAATCGTACGTTGTTTAAGAGAAGTTACAATCATCCAAAAAAACGTTGTTTCCTTTTGGTAAGTATAAACTATACACATACAGTTTCCATTAGATAAACTACTGTTGTTAAACGAGTGGTACTGCAGATTTAGTCACATTTAGCAGCTTTTTCTTGTTCTTCAATTTTCAACATACCTGGGCTGGGAAAATATTGATGACGGGTTAAATGCTGTCTCCCAATTAAATCTTTAATTTGCTGTGGAACGCAGAGCTTTCCTGAATAAGAACCTAAGTCCTCTATTTTTGATTATTTCTTTTAAAGCTTTTTGGTTCTGTTCTTCGCCAGCCGCTGTGGCCGAGCGATTCTAGGCGCTTCAGTCCGGAACCGTGCTGCTGCTACGGTCGCAGGTTCGAATCCTGCCTCGGGCATGGCTGTGTGTGATGTCCGTAGGTTAGTTAGGTTTAAGTAGTTCTAGGTCTAGGGGACTGATGATCTCAGATGTTAAGTCCCATAGTGCTTAGAGCCATCAATTCTGTTCTTCCCCTAATCAGAGGATTGCTTCACTTCTTACTGTTTAGCGTATTGTGGCGGAAATCCATACAAACACATTTTACTTTCCAATAGTTTTTATGTGAATGAAAATTGAATGCATAAGAACAGTAATGCAAACAGAGAAGTTCGTCGAAATTTATTTATTGGTCTATGCTTATATCACGGTTCGAAAAAAGTATACAATGAATAATTTACATATAGTACTTTGGTGATTTCTGTTTTATCAACGTTTGTCTGTGGTACAAGGTGTATTTATGTGTCTAATGTTTCGTCTGTTAATACTGGAGACATTGACAGTGACTATAAAGATATAGACACTTTCAAACTAAAACAAGTTCAGCAAGACGAACTGTTTATACATGACGTCATCACAGCCCTACCCCTACCTTCGTAGAGTCGCGCCAACGATTGTTACGGAGCTTGTTGTGTGTAAGAGTAGGCAGTGTTGGCTTTCCGTTACTTGACAGAGATATGCATCCATGATAGGAACAGTCGACCATTTGGATTTGGCACAACTTGTAAATACGGAAGAGTGTCTTGATCACACAATTCTTTATTAAGTATTACGCGTCCCAAAATTTCATCATCAGATAGGAGCTGTGTGTTAAGGTGTACAAGGAAATTGACGATATCAAATATACTGGGTGTCTCCCCTAACATCTACATCTACATGATTACTCTGCATTTCACATTTAAGTGCTTGGCAGAGGGTTCATCGAACCATAATCGTACTATCTCTCTACCATTCCACTCCCGAACAGGGCGCGGGAAAAACGAACACCTAAACCTTTCTGTTCGAGCTCGGATTTCTATTTTTTTTTTTTTGATGATCACTCCTACCTATGTAGGTTGCGCTCAACAAAATATTTTCACATTCGGAAGAGAAAGCTGGTGACTGAAATTTCGTAAATAGATCTCGCCACGACGAAAAACGTCTCTACTTTAATAACTTCCATCCCAACTCGCTATCCTATCTGCCACACTCTCTCCCCTGTTACGTGATAATACAAAACGAGCTGCCCTTTTTTGCACCCTTTTGATGTCCTCCGTCAATCCCACCTGATAAGGATCCCACACCGCGCAGCAATATTCTAACAGAGGACGAACGAGTGTAGTGTAAGCCGTCTCTTTAGTGGACTTGTTGCATCTTCTAAGTGTCCTGCCAATGAAACGCAACCTTTGGCTCGCCTTCCCCACAATATTATCTATGTGGTCTTTCCAACTGAAGTTGTTCGTGATTTAAACACCCAGTTACTTAGTTGAATTGACAGCCTTGAGAATTGTACTATTTATCGAGTAATCGAATTCCAACGGATTTCTTTTGGAACTCGTGTGGATCACCTCACACTTTTCAACGGCCATCTGCCACACCATACAGCAATCTTTTCTAAATCGCTTTGCAACTGATACTGGTCTTCGGATGAACTTACTAGACGGTAAATTAGAGCATCATCTGCGAACAACCTAAGAGAACTGCTCAGATTGTCACCCAGGTCATTTATATAGATCAGGAACAGCAGAGGTCCCAGGACGCTTCCCTGGGGAACACCTGATATCACTTCAGTTTTACTCGATGATTTGCGGTCTATTACTACGAACCTAAGATTCGTTAGGGAGATATTCTCTGATGTTTCGGAAAATGTTTGCAAATTCATTTTTGCAATGAGTAACAGGAGTCGTCTCAAATAAATACTACTTATCGAACGCTTCACTCGACGCTCAGTGTCAGCGGAAAGCGTCGGTTTGTTTTCCGTTACAAAGACAATTATTTTTAAAGCGGAATTTTATATGCCCACTCGACAGTTTGGTCCCAGGCTGGTCTAGCGCAATATTCGCTTTATCGATATGTGCGGAGATGTACAGCAGAACTGAAAAAATAATTGGTACTGCAGCAGCGACTGAGTAGCGCTGCTGGCATGGCGGTGTCAGTCTGCATGGGCCAAAACGGTGCCATTTCTGCTGGAGTACTGTTTATTCTTCGTGTTATACTGCTCCCGTTCAGCCAGCCGGAATGGCGGAGCTGTTCTAGGCGCTACAGCCTGGAACCGCGTACCGCTACGGTCGCAGGTTCGAATCCTGCCTCGGGCATGGATGTGTGTGATGTCCTTAGGTTAGTTAGGTTTAACTTGTCAAGTCAAGGGGACTGATGACCTCAGCTGTTAAGTCCCATAGTGCTTAGAGCAGGGCCAGCCAGAAATTCTGCATGCGTGCGGTGCTCCCTCACACGTGCAACTTCCGGGTCACAGCGTGCACGCCGCAGCCGTCAGTGTTCATGTAGTGCAGGTTTCTACGCACAGATGTCGCTTTATCCAATTGCTGAGATACTCTGTACCGGCGCATTCTAGTGCTCTTTCCACAGATTGCAAGCCAACCATGGGAAGGTATTTCGCGTATTAAACATTTAAAATACTGTCGCAGTCTACTCATTGAGACGTCTACGTTTATGTTAACAGTTTAACCCAGTGAGACAAGTAATAAAGTTAACAACCGTGGGTTTTTATTAAGGCAGCTTGACTGACGGCACGTAAATACGCGTAATGTTTTTGATCTAGTATTTAAGAAAGAGAGCACTTGGCGACTTCCAACGAACCTTAGTCATGATTTCAAACAACATTAAACCAATGCAAGGTTTCCTATAACTAATTCTCGGTGCCCTCAGTTACACCCACATAATTTCTGTCTCGCTGACCTCTGAACAGAATGACAACCGCAGACCTCTCGATGATCACCTGTACCATTATTGCTATATCTTTCATCAGTTCCGTCTGAAATCTGCGTAATAACCGACAATTAGATGATTGTTATGTTTTATCGACTTCAACTGAGCGTAGCCCTTCACACATTTTAAAAAAACCCTAAATGTAAGTATTCAACAATCTGTTTAATGACCAATTTTCCTGATAATAATGTAACATGGAGCAGAATGAGGCAATAATCCACAGTCAGTAAACACTAATTTTTAATTATGAAAGGAATAAGTCCAAACACGTTTATCACTGGTCATGCGAAATGATATAGTTAATATCGGGCACAAAAGCACGGCTCATTGACAAACGCAAGCAATTGCGGGAGATTTTCATCACTGATGCTTGATCGAAACGACCGAGAACATAGATCTGCCGTCCTTTGCTTTTCACAGTAGCTGCCATTTCTCAGTACTTCTCTGTTAAGGTTACGGTCACCAGGGATAAACGAGACTGGGTAAGTTGCGCTCTTGCTTGTACCACATAAACAGGGAAGTGGAGCCGCCGCCATTCATTTAGGACACATCTCTAATAACAGATGTCGCTGTCGCACACGTGCAGCACTTCTGCACGTCTGCTCATGTGCAGCGTTTGGCCGGCCCTGGCTTAGAGCGATTTTTGAACCAAACACAGGAGATCGTAGCATGGGCCCTCCATGTGCCACAAAGTGTGATCTTAATATTATTGCAATGATTCCAGCAGACAGAAAATGTGTCCAGGCGCTAAAGTACGGGACGTCCACAGTGTACAACACTAAAAGAAGACTGATATCATACCATCAGTGCCCGCAGACGGCCACGAAGTATTGCAGGTAGCCTTGTTCGGGAGCTAAACGCAGCCACTGGAACAGTTGTCACCAGACAACTGAACAGACATGGTTTATTCGCCCAGAGACCTGCAAGGTGCATTCCACTGACCGCTGGTCACAGGAGAGCCCGTAAAGCCTGGTGTCAAGAACACAGTACATGGTCATTAGAACACTGGTTCCAGGTTACGTTCACGGACGAGTCCTGGTATAGCCTGAACAGTGATACTCGCCGGGTTTTTATCTGGCGTGTACCACGAACCATATACCAACCCCTTAATGTCTTTGAAAGGGACCTGTATGGAGGTCGTAGTTTGACGGTGTGGGGTGGATTATGATTGGTGCACGTACACCCCTGCATGTCTTTGACAGAGTAACTGTAAAAGGTCAGGTGTATCGGGACGTCATTTTGTATCAGTATGTCCGCCTTTTCAGGGGTGCAGTGGGTCCCACCTTCCTCCTGATGGATGATAACGCACGGCCCCCACCGAGCTTGCCATCGTGTAAGCAGAAGATATCAGGCGAATGGAGTGGCCTGCCTGTTCTTCAGACCTAAACCCCATCGAGCACATCTGGGTTGCTCTCAGTAGACGTATCGCTGCACGTCTTCACACCACTAGGACACTTCAGGAGCTCCAACAGGCACTGCTGCAAGAATGGGAAGCTATACCCTAGCATCTGCTCGACCACCTGATCCAGAGTATGCTAGCCCGTTGTGCGGCCTGTGTACGTGTGCATGGCGATCATATCCCATACTGATGTAGGGGTACATCCGCAGGAAACCGTGGCGTTTTGTAGCACATGTGTTTCGGGACAGTTTTCTCAACTTATCACCAATATCGTGGACTTACACATCTGTGTCGTGTGTGTTCCCTATGTGCCTATGCTATTAGCGCCAGTTTTGTGTAGTGCCACGTTGTGTGCCACCACATTCTGCAATTATCCTTAATATATGAGCATGAGTGTAGATTGCGTTAATGAATGAAAGTTCCTCTGACCAAGTGCCATGTGTCCCTTGTATGTTGCAGGCTACCGCAGTGTACTGTAAGCAGCACAGTGGTCCGGTGCTCATGTCGGGGACAAGTCGAGATAGTGTTTGTGTACTGAAAAGCAGAAGGAAACGGTCGAGAGGCACCACGACTACTCCAAAACAAGTAGCCTCACAGACACCAACCACATCGTACAACATTTCAAGCCATTTGATTATTTGGGTGACCATGGTTCATTTCAGACACACGAACGTGCAGGGAGGCGGCGCTCTGTGCGTACACCAGATTTGGAGGACCTAGGTCTGACTCTCGACCGTTTCCATCTCTGTGGCCGTAATAAATACCATCCCGGCTTGTTCCCGACATGAGTACCGCTCACAGTACGCTGCGTCAATCACACAGCCTGCAACATACAAGGAACACATGGCACATGGTCAGAGGAGCTTTCATTCGTCAGCGCCATTTGCCGTGGGAACGATGCATTTCCGAACACAAGATCATAGGACCTTTTCTCCTCAATTTTCAGTCAGTTTGTCGGTTATATTAGTGTTCACCTTGTATATATTAACGTAAGTGTGCACATTAATGATTCATGAATAGAATTTTCAAGTTTTACAGTTAATATCATACTTACATTTAAATCAGACTTTAGTAACATGCTCACGAAAGTGAGCACATAGACTGAATATGATAAATATCTCATCTCATACAGGCAATTCGAGTCTCGGTTCAGCACAGAGTTTTAATCTGCCAGGAAGTTTCATATCAGCGCACAGTCCGCTGCAGAGTGAAAATCTCATTCATAATGGATAATTTCTTCCTTTTTAGATAGTGACGGACTACATACCATGTCATAACATTGTGGACAATTTGACAGAGGTACATTTGCGCTACTTTTATAGAGAAGAAACTCATATGTTGACATTATCTAAAATTTACATAGCATGAAAAGCTCGTCGTAAGATAACATCTTAAAAGACGTAACAGAGATACTCGTTAGTCAATTATAACAGAAGAAGTACATTCCAATCATCAACTTGTGTAGTATAACAGAAACATGAAATCGATATAAATCATAAAATAAAAAAGAAATATAAACTGGCTTTGTTTAGCACAAGACCTACAACTCGTATGTGAACAAGCATTCTGTAGACTGTGAGCCCTAAAGTTCCGGTGGGATTTATAACTACATGTACATCCAGAATTTGAATTTAACCTTCTCTCTCACATTGAGTTGTATATCGGAGTTAATATCGTTCAGAAAATTGGAAAATTCCAGAGATCTTTTTTTCCATGGTGCCATATACCGAAAATTTGAACAACATACCGAATCCAAGAGGGTTTCTTCTTGGCCGTCTGAAATCCTGTCACATCAGATTTTTCCATACAGAAATTCACTACAACTTTGCTGAATGGATCTACTGTTCAAAAAAAAAAAAAAAAAAAAATGTTCAAATGTGTGTGAAATCTTATGGGACTGAACTGCTAAGGTGATCAGTCCCTAAGCTTACACACTACTTAACCTAAATTATCCTAAGGACAAAAGCACACACCCATGCCCAAGGGAGGACTCGAACTTCCCCCGAGACCAGCCGCACAGTCCATGACTGCAGCGCCCTAGACCGCTCGGCTAATCCCGCGCGGCGAATGGATCTACTATATGCACACCACCAGTTGCTTCGTAGATTTTGTTATCTTACTGAAAATCTAAAGTGATTGCCATATTCTTTGCTAAAATGCTGTAGTAGTGATCAGTTTAGTACAGTAACGATAGGCTTTTATCTGTGATTATCAATTACCCAAGGCTATGCCTTATCACTGGAAAAAAATCCCATCTTTTATCTGTACCGGCCGCTATGGCCGAACGGTTCTATGCGCTTCAGTCCGGAACCACGCTGCTGCAACGGTCGCAGGTTAGAATCCTGCCTTGGGCATGGATGTGTGATGTCCTTAGATTAGTTAGGTTTAAGTAGTTGTAAGTCTTGGGGACTGATGACCTCAGATGCGAAGTCCCATAGCACTCAGAACCATTTTATCTGCACTTCTCCTCAGTCCTTCGAAGTTTCGGTACCACATGCTTTGCAGCATTTGTTCTATGATCTTCTTCCTTCGTCTTCCTCTTCCTTTCCAACAACCTCGCCTCTCAAACGTTTGTCACGTAGCTGTGATGCTTAGAGTGTACCTGAACCCTGATGAGCTTCTTCTTCCGATTGTTTTGAGAAAATTTTTCTTTTTATTTACTCCTAATCCCATTTAAGTTAGACGATGTTAGACTATCATACTCGTTTATAAACTACCCATCGTTTTGTAATATATTCTATCGCCATGTGAAAATTACACTCCGACATTTATCTTTGTTGTGGCAAACAACTTTCGTTTACTTTTTAAATATTGGCATTCTTACTTTCTAGTCTGCTGCGTATTTGTTACTCGATGCATCATCTGCCATTTTTGTAGCTACTAATAGCACTTTCTACGTTAGACGACCTTAGTCCCTTGATGCTAGATTATAAACTGATTATGGCTTCCTGGTATATTGTGTTTTCTACAACATGTCACTCGTTTGCTATAGCAAATAACTCTTGTAACTTTTTCAAAGTATATTTTCTATGGTTGTCATCTGGCAGAGCCATGTACTACAATGACTATTTAGACTCCAATACAAGCTATCTTCAATCGTAAAATATCGCTTTATGACCAATGTAAACCTTATTTGTCATATATAGGATGAATACCCTACAACTTGCACCGCAAACATTGCGGAAATGGAAAGTGCTATTGATTTGGGTTTTCACAGAATGGATTGGTAGTCAGGGACTCGTACTGTTAGCCAATAAACAGAGTGTAATAATACTTAGAGGAATAATACTTTTTTTTACAAAAATACACTTTTTTAAATGGAACCATGTCTATTGATATTAACGAACCAAACTTAGAATAAATTAGAATTTCGGTGGTGTTTGTTGCAGGGTTCTAGGGCAAGTCCTTTACGAGATATCGTATTTTGAAAAGCCTGCACTGATACTTGTTTGTGCCATTCAACTTGCGTGTGGTGTTGTTATATTTGCTTACAGTGTGCTTATGCGCTCCTCGAGTGCACAGGGACTGGCTACACAGTGCGTGTGTGACAGTCCAAGCAGTAGGTCGTGAGTGGGCGATGGAATTTACCATTGCAGAAAAATCCGACATGCTCATGGTGTATATGGAGAGTGTAGGATGAATGCAGTTCGTTCTTTTACGGTGTATGCGGCAAGATATCCCAACAGGCAGCAACCATCTTGGCAATTATTTATCAACTTCTTCAACCGGTTATGTGAGAGTGGTAGTGTAATAGCGTTTTAGCTTCAGCGCAATCGTACGAGGAACAGGCATGAGTCAGGCAGGGGTCCTACGTATTCTGCATTGAAACAGCTATCCCTGTCACATCTCTCTCCATAGAGAGCTGTATGAAAATGGAGAATGGTGTTAACTTCTGTACGTAGGCATTATGACAGGATACTCCAGATGGTTTAGATCTCGCTGCAACGAAAAAAGCATTTGTTTTAATGACTTCCATCCCAACTCGCTTGCCAAATCCATGATGTTCTATGCTCTATATCGGTGTGATACAAAATGAGTTACCCTTCTTTGATTTTTTTCTGTGTCACCCGTCAGTGCTAACTGACAAGCATCCCACATCATGCAACAGTACTACAGAGGAGTACAGACACGCTAGTATTGCCAATCTCTTTAGCAGATATGTTGCATCTTCTAAGTATTATAATGTTCTGCGTAGGAGAAGAAATGCTTCGGCTATAGGAACATTTCCTGACAAGAAACAGCTGTTAAAAACGCTGTCTTTGGTTCACCTTCCGCATAAGATTTTCTTTGAGAAATTCCGCTTATAATAAAGAGATATTTACAAGCTGTCAAGATATCTTCGTAACTAATACCGCAGCACTGGGAACTGTATTAGGAATTTTTCGTGTTAATGTGTATTTTATATTTATAGTTATTTCAACTTATGCACTGATCAATTGTGTCTCTATTGTTCCTATTCTTATAGTTTCATATTTTGAATTTGTGGCGCTAGAACAATTAACGCTGTTAAACTACCCTGTAAAATTTTACGCAGCATGTGGAACACCTTTGTGAAACACGTACCTGTACATTTATTTACATTTATATTTTTTGTTCGTCTTTTCCTATAAATTACCAGAACGTATTGTTAAATATTTTACATGTATGTAAATCAACAGCAGGCTTCTGAAGCCCTTTGTTAGACTTTTTTCTGTGTGCTCTCATGTAGTGTTCATGTTTAGTACTGCATGCAGGGCTACCAGGTGTCTGGATGTAGCCGGACATGTCCGGCTGTTTGCGGTCGTGTCGGGCCAAAAAATCCCGCTTGTTTTTCTTCGTAGACGAATGAGTCCAGCACACAATGGCGCAACCTCGCTGAGCACAGAGCGAACGAGGCAAAATAGAATGTCCCGATGAGCCAACGCGAACCCGCGGCTGAGCGCGGCGGGGTCGCATTGGCTCATCGCAACGTTCCACACGTCGCTGCTGCCCGTGTGGAGACACGCAGTTATAGGGTGATTCAAAAAGAATACCACAACTTTAAAAATGTGTATTTAATGAAAGAAACATAATACAACCTTCTGTTATACATCATTACAAAGAGTATTTAAAAAGGTTTTTTTTCACTCAAAAACAAGTTCAGAGATGTTCAATATGGCCCCCTCCAGACACACGAGCAATATCAACCCGATACTCCAACTCGTTCCACACTCTCTGTAGCATATCAGGCGTAACAGTTTGGATAGCTGCTGTTATTTCTCGTTTCAAATCATCAATGGTGGCTGGGAGAGGTGGCCGAAACACCATATCCTTAACATACCCCCATAAGAAAAAATCGCAGGGGGTAAGATCAGGGCTTCTTGGAGGCCAGTGATGAAGTGCTCTGTCACGGGCTGCCTGGCGGCCGATCCATCGCCTCGGGTAGTTGACGTTCAGGTAGTTACGGACAGATAAGTGCCAACCTTTTTCGCAGGACTCTCCATACAGTTGATTGTGGAATTTGCAGCTCTCTGCTAGCTCTGCGAGTCGATTTTCCTGGGCTGCGAACAAATGCTTGCTGGATGCGTGCTACATTTTCATCACTTGTTCTCGGCCGTCCAGAACTTTTCCCTTTGCACAAACACCCATTCTCTGTAAACTGTTTATACCAACGTTTAATACACCACCTATCAGGCGGTTTAACACCATACTTCGTTCGAAATGCACGCTGAACAACTGTCGTCGATTCACTTCTGCTGTACTCAATAACACAAAAAGCTTTCTGTTGAGCGGTCGCCATCTTAGCATCAACTGACGCTGACGCCTAGTCAACAGCGCCTCAAGCGAACAAATGTACAACTAAATGAAACTTTATAGCTCCCTTAATTCACCGACAGATAGTGCTTAGCTCTGCCTTTTGTCGTTGCAGAGTTTTAAATTCCTAAAGTTGTGGTATTCTTTTTGAATCACCCTGTATAATGAAGAACTTTATTCGGAATTATTGAAACTGGCAGACTATTACTTTCCAATTCCAGGCAATAATACCAACATCGAAAACTTGTTCTCTTTCATAAACGCTCAATGGACAGAAGAATGCAATGAACTGTTGTAAACCGGCCGGCCCGTGTGGCCGAGCGGTTCTAGGCGCTTCCGTCTGGAACCGCGCGACCGCTACGGTCGCAGGTTCGAATCCTGCCTCGGGCATGGATGTGTGTGATGTCCTTAGGTTAGTTAAGGTTAAGTAGTTCTAAGTTCTAGGGGACTGATGACCTCAGATGTTAAGTCCCATAGTGCTCAGAGCTATTTGAACCATTTTTTGAACTGTAAACCGAAACAATCACAAAGTTGATGTTGTTGTGTAATTTAAAATTATACTATAAAGAGTTCCACGAAATTCTGAAGAAAATTAACGCTCTTGATGAAGGGGGGTTAAGACCCATAAGTATTATAAAAATGGTTTAAATGGCTCTGAGCAGCATTGAACTTAACATCTGAGGTCATCAGTCCCCTAGAACTTAGAAATACTTACACCTAACTAACCTAAGGACGTCACACACATCCATGCCCGAGGCAGGATTCGAGCCTGCGACCATAGCGGTTGCGCAGTTCCAGACTGAAGCGCCTAGAACCGCTCGGCCACACCGGCCGGCATATTATAGGAATGGATCTTTTTGAAATTGTATAATGACCCACATCTCCTCCTAAACCACTAGACCGATTTCCACCAATCTTCTGGTTAAAATCGCCATGTAAATAAGAACCATGCACCTATCTTTTTTTCTTTATATTGATTATTTCCCCTGCCCCACCTGGACAGGGGAGGGTTGGCAGGGGCACAATCCGCCACTCTTCAGCTGAGTGACTTTCCAGTCAATAAAAAGATGAAATAGTACATATAAAAGGCAATAAAAGGGGGAGACAATGGGGGTTAAAATATACACTTTCATGGAGACGTTCATTGTGGAACAATTTAAGAAGTCCACTTAAAGATATTAAAAAAACACGGTTGGCGATGTGCATAGCATCTAAAATACACTGAAGTCACATACTCAAGTTGTAAGTTGGCCACAGCATTAAAATACACCAGAATTATGATGCTTTAAAACCGCGGCTCAAGCCAGAGCACACACAATGCAGAGTAAAAACTCCCAGAAAGGACTTTCCGAGGGCGAGGAGGCCTGAGAGGAGAGAAAAGAGGGTAGAGAAGGAGCAGCAGGGGAAGGGATGGAGAGGATGGGATGAGGGTTAGAAATATATTAATACTTTCAGCTGCTGATGGGTGTTGTTATATATGAACGGGGACAGGTCAAAATGCGTGCCCCAAGTGGGACTCGAACCCGGGATCTCCTGCTTACATGGCAGTTGCTCTATCCATCTGAACCACTGAGGACAGAGAGGATAGCACGACTGCAGGGACTATCTCGTGCACGCCTCCCGCAATACCCACATTCTCACCTTGTATGTCCACACACTACATTCGTAGCGTCCCACCCCAACACACTCATTACTCGTGGAAGACTTTCTTACCAAGTCCCGTAAGATTTCGTGGAATATTTGTGCATCTGTACAGAAGAAGAAGGTCATGGGCAGTGTCTCCAGAACTACATATTTATATGGATATGGTGTCTGTTCTTTCTGACATGTCCGAAAGAACAGACACCATATCCATATAAGAAAAGAAAGGTGATCAGGGGGTGCACCAAGGGGCAGGAGATGGGTGTGGTGGGTGAGGGAGAGGGAAGGCAAGTCACGAGGCAGCACAGAGGTGTGGAAGGGGTGCACTGGAAAGAGAGGGGGCGTAGGAGGGAGGAAAAAACCACTCAGGGGAAGGGAAAAGGAGGGGAGAGGGAGCCCTCACGATAGGGGGGGGGGGAGTTAGGGTTGGTAGGAGGAGGTAGATATCAGGGCAAATCTCATCCAGGAGGGAAAGACGCTGGAAGGTTCTTTGGTAAAGGAAGTGGAGGGCATTGAGATGGAGAGGCGTTGGGACACAACGATAATGGCGCGGCAGTGGGCTGGCTGTAGAGAGAGGATAGGAGATACCAGGGGGTCGGGAGACCGAGCGTGCAAGTGATGTATAGGGTGCAGATGTGTTCGAGGAAAAGGTGAAGATGTGGGAAGCGGTTGAGGTCATAGAGTAACTGTGTGAGGGACATGAGGCAGAAACAGAAAGCGAGGTGGAGTGTGTGGCAATTGAGGATTTGGAGGACTATTTAGAGTCTGTGTGTGGTGGAAATCCGGTGACGCTGGGATAACAAAGGATGTGATGGGTCAAAAATTTGTAGGTGTGAAGGATGTTGGAAGAATGCAGTCCCCATATCCAGCTGGAGAGGAGTTTCAGGAGGCAGAGTTGAGATGAATGACTGTCAAGGGTGAGGCGAAGATATTCTATGGCCTTTAGCAAACGAAAGCCACATAAATATACAAATAAATAATTGATAGTTGCAATTTATGCCGTTCGTAATTGTGATATCTAGGTATTTCCTTAAATCGATGACCTTTAAATTTGTTTGTCTTATCGTGTAACGGAAATTTAACGAAAAAGGTTGAACACGTGAGTATAAGGAAGCAAGAAGAAGAGAAAAAGGGCAACTGGCGCACTGGACGGCGTTGGCGTGTTCCGGGGGCGTTTGGCGCAGCGGCGGGCACTGCAGGCGGCGGCCCGCGCGGCCAGAGGCGCCCTTGGGCGCTGTCGAAGCGGGCTCAGCTAACGACCCTCAGCTGGCGCACATCGACCCGTTATTGGTGGCGGGGACGCAACAGGGATCAACACACTACTGCAGCGGTCCCGCGTCTAAATTTAAACCCCACTCTCTGCCCCAGTTAGGCTACCGTAGGTAGGTAGGCTGGCTGGCTGCACGAGTGGAGCAGTTTGCCAGCGCGGCCTCACCACTGTATTCGACGTCGTACGGCCCCTCCTTGCGTACGAAAGCAAAATTGCTTTTGTACCGTTTTCGCGTCGTTACGTTTCTGTCGAAATCTGCTAACGTTCATAATTCACTACTGCGATCTACATGTGTAAAAAACAATGTCCTGACTGACTGACTCATCATCGCCCAGCCAAAACCGCTAAAGTATTTTGTAACACGCATTTTAACTATCAGCTGTTTATTTGTCCCATTAGTGATTTACCGGTTTCGGTTATTAACCATCGTCTGGGATGTGGGGTACAACAGATTAAATGATGGTTAATAGCCGAAATCGGTAGATGACTAATGGGGCAAATAAACAGTTGATGGTCAAAATGCGTTTTATGAAATACTTTACGGCTGTTGAACCTCACCTTATGGAAACATTACAAACCGCTAAGGACAGAAACTTGTCATTTGAAGAGGGTGTTGATTGTATACTGTAGGCGCCGTTTAAGAGGATATTTTTAGAAATTCCATCCCTAAGTGGGTGCAATACGGGATGAAGGGTTTTTGAAAATATGTTGCTATTAAGGCAGTTTCGAAGCTAGACCTACGACAGTTGGTTTTTGGTTTCTCCGTCAAAAATAAGGAAATACTTGTTTCAACATTTTTTGCAAATTGAGCCCCTACGGGGGCGAAATAGTGGGTGAAATTTAAAAAAAATCATTGTTAAAAACTGCTGAAGTATTTTTAAAGCTACATCTATGAAAATCGATATTTGACTTTTCGGCTACAAATAAAAAAAGAATTATCTTCGAGTGCTTTTGGAAATTCAACCCCTAAGGGAGTAAAATAGGAGGTGAAATATTTTACGAAAATATTACATTGTGAAAGCATTTTCAAAGCTATATCTATGAAAATTTGTATTTGGCATCTCTGTTAGTAATAAAAACGTGTGTTTCACTGTTTTTGGAAATTCATCCCTAATAGGATGAAATAATGGATGCAAACTTTTAGGAAAATTTTCAAAGCTAAATGAAAATTTTTATTTCACTTCAGCGTTGCATATAAAGAAATATGTGCTAAGGGATGAAAATGTCTACAGAAATATCATCATAAGAACATAAAAGGCATGGACTTAGCTACCACAATCGTTTTTGGTCAGAAGTACGAGGGTCGTTCAATAAGTAATGTCCCACATTTCGTTTTTGGTCAGAAGTACGATGGTCGTTCAATAAGTAATGTCCCACATTTTTAAAAAAAAAGCCATTACTATACATAGACAAACGTCCTTGTTGGTGCTTCACATTTGACGTTTGTTCTGTGCGCCGGTGAAGTTTCGAGCCGTTTTTGCTGATGGCAGAATCGTAGTACAACCTCAAAATGGCGTCTACATACGACTCACGTTGCAAGCAGCGTGCTGCTATTGAATTCTTCTGTGCAGAAAAAGAAACAGTGGTGAACATCCATAATCGTTTGTGTGCACTGTATGGCGACGCTGTAGGTGATAGGAGTACAGTTCAGCGACAGGTAAAGAAAGTTACAGCCTCAGGAAATACAGAATCAGAGCTCCATGATCAGCCACGCTCGGGACGTCCTGTCACAGCCATTGCTCTACACATGCTGAATCGTGAGGTTGCCATTACTCGTACCGACCGGCGCATCACAACTCGACAACTGGCTCTAGAGTCGTCGATCAGCATTGAAGTGCGTCTGCAGTGATCCAGACTCTCGGATATTCAAGGAGGTGCTCACGATGGTTTCCACGAATGCTCACAGAGGACCACAAGATTCCAAGAAGGGCCATTTAATTTGAACTGTTGGAATGTTTTGAGACCGACGGAGAGGCCTTTCTGCCACGGATCGTTACGGGGGACGAAAGCTGGGTGCACCACTTTGAGCCGGAAACAAAAAGGCGGTTCATGGATTGGCACCATCCTCATTCACCACAGAAGAAGAAATTCAAGACAACCCCTTCTGCCGCAAAAGTCATGGTGACAGTCTTCGGGGATGGTGACGGCGTCATTCTCGTGGATGCGAAGCCAAGAGAGTCAACAATTAGTTCGGAGACAGACGTAAAGAGTCTGAATAAACTCTCAAGAACCGTTTCTACGTGTTTGAGTGGACAAGAATCCAGCAGAAATCTTGATCCAACACGATAATGCACGCCCACATACAAGTCTGAGAACCACGGAACGCTTCGCCAAATTAGGTCTGGACATCATTGCCTCATCCACCCTACAGTCCAGGCTTGGCACCCTTGGACTTCCATCTCTTTGGGCCGCTTAAAGATTCACAAGGGGAACACACTTTGATGATGATGAGAGTGTCAGACATGCAGTGAAAATATGGCTACGCCTGCAGGACAAGAGCTTTTGCCAGTAGCGAATACATCTCTACCACAACGTTGGCGTACGGGCATAGAACGTAATGGAGTCTACGTAGAAAAATAGGACATGGACAAGACATGTTGATGTATAGCATGAAAAATTTAGGTATTGTGAACAACATAAAAATTCGATTAAAGAAAAACAAAAAAATCTGTTCAGCTCATACAGTTTACGCCAGCGTACCAGCACGAGCTAAGCTAGTAACTTATATTCTACAACGACTCTCAAACTTTAGGCACACTATGTGATCAAAAGTATCCGGACACCTGGCTGAAAATGACATAGAAGTTCGTGGCGACCTCCATCGGTAATGGTGGAATTCGGTATGATGTTGGCCCACCCTTTTCCTCGATGACAGCTTCCACTCTCGCAGGCATACGTTCAGTCAGGTGCTGGAACGCTTCTTGGGGAATGGCAGCCCATTCTTCACAGAGTGTTGCATTGAGGAGAGGTATCGATGTCGGTGGGTGAGGCCTGGCACGAAGTCGGCGTTCCAAAGCATCCTAAAGACGTTTTATTGGATTCAGGTCAGGACTCTGTGCAGGCCAGTCCATTACACGTATTGTATCGTCGTGTCACCATTCCGCCACAGGCCGTGCATTATGAACAGGTGCTGCATCGTTTTGAAAGATGCAATCGCCATCTGCGAATTGCTCTTCAACAGTGAGAAGCAAGAAGGTGTTTAAAACATCCAAGTAGTCCTGTGATGTGATAGTGCCACGCAAAACAACATGGGGTGCAAGCCTCCTCCATGAAAAACACGACCACGCTATAGCAACACCGCCTCCGAATTTTAGTGTTAGCATTACACACGCTGGCAGATGACGTTCACCGAGCATTCGCCATACCCACACCCTGCCATCGGATCGCCACATTGTGTACCGTGATTCGTCACTCCACACAACGTTTTTTCACTGTTCAATCGTCCAGTGTTTACGCTCCTTACACCAAACGAGACGTCGTTTGGCATTTACCGGCGTGATGTGTGGCTTATGAGCACCCGCTCGATCATGAAATCCAAGTTTTCTCACTTCCCGCCTAACTGTCATAGTACTTGCAGTGGATCCTGATGCAGTTTGGAGTTCCTGTGTGATGGCTGGATAATGTCTGCCTATTACACACTACGACTCTCTTCAACTGTCGGCGGTCTCTGGCAGACAACAGACGAGGTCGGCCTGTACATTTCTGTGCTGTACGTGTCCCTTCACATTTCCACTTCACTATCAAACGGGAAACAGTGGAGCTAGGGATGTTTAGGAGTGTGAAAATCTCGCGTACAGACGTATGACAGAAGTGACACCCAATCACGTGACCATATTCGAAGTCCGTGAGTTCCGTGGAGCGCCCCATTCTACTCTCTCATGATGTCTAATGACTACTGAAGTCGCTGAAATCGAGTACTCGGCAGTAGGTGGCAGCACAATCCATCTAATATGAAAAATGAGTGTCTTTGGTGGTGTCCGGATAGTTTTGATCACATAGTGTATGTTGGGGCAGCGATCTGGACGTATACAACTAAATTACGGAAGGTGTTGACTATGAATACACGCTAACTGGAGACCATCTTAGCATTTGACTAAACGAGAGTGTAGAAATTCCCTAAAAAGAAGCCACCACAATCACGCTATCGAGTGTAAAAGACGAAGGTTTGTTACCCCACGAGGAGTTGATTCCGGTCTATCTAACCTCGCTATCTTACAAGCTATACGTGTGGGTTCTCATACTAACACACTGTGTAACTGTTGAAAATGCCCTGTACCATGGCATCTCTCACACTGTCATAGTGAAATGCACGAAACTTTTATCGTCAGAGAGACTGAATAATTTGACGAACATCACTGGCCCTACCAATTTGCGCAGAATTTCTCATAAACATGGACTCTATAATCCATACCTGAAGAGCTATGAGCACTCGTTTATCTTCGACACAGTGAAATACATTTCTTCTACATCACGCTTTTCACATTCCATATTTTGCAGAGTAGTAGTACGAAACAACACACACACACACACACACACACACACACACACACACACACACACACACACATATATATATATATATATATATATATATATATATATATATATATATATATATGCAGTAAACATGGGCCCTAAAATGCAAACCTGATGTCTTTCGCACTAACGAAGGTGGTGCTCATAGCTCTTAAGGTATGCTTTTTGGAGCCCATGTCGATGTCGACTGAACATATTATAATCTCCGAAAGTTCTTTGTGTTCTGGCTGACCGTATATAGTGCCATGCATGTATTTGTTCCGGCTTTGTTAATCTTCTGAGAGCATCATCACAACAGCAAACACAAGAAATATAAATGAGTTCTGCTCACTTAACTGATCGATGAACGAAATCCTGCGAGTAAGAAATATTATCTTCTCCCGGAATTATAAATCACAACTTTTCCTTGTCACACTCCCCAGTTGCCGCACCCGTCGGTAAATTAGGTGTAGAATTTATACGGTACGAGTTGTCGTCCTGGTTGCAACGGGAAACCCCAGAGACACTTGTCGTCCCTTCTGGAGTCGCGAAAGGGCGACGGCGGAAGCGCGTCAAAGGGAAGTGAGGGTAATTGGGCGGAGGGCGCAAATAAGAGTACTTCAGAAAGACGGAGCAGAGCAGTACAAGGCCCGACTCGGCGCCAGGGCAGGAGGGGGAGGGGGGGGGGGAAGGGTATTCTGGAAACTTCAAACGTCTCCAGAGCACTGCTGACGACAGCTAACCGAGGACGAGAACGACTTTCAGCGGTGGTCGCGACCTTTGACCCGACCGCTAATCAGCTATTCAGCACTTAAACACAGAGCTACGTTGTGAAGCGAGTGCGCTTTGAAGACTTATTTGCCGGATATAGCGTTGACTTAAAGGTTGGAGTGAGCGTTACTGACACGGGCATTGGAGGTATTTTTGTCCTTCGTAAAGCCACACACGCCAAAGAAATTGGTTAACAAACAAAATTGTATATGTCAAGGCAAAAATTATAAAGAAGGCTCAACAGCAGAGAAGAGGTAGGAGAAAAACAGAAATGAATTTAATATAGACTGACACACGCGAAAAGGCGTATAAATAATAGAAAATAATTGAAAGGCGGCTGCTGCAACGCGAGCGTGTTACATAATCGCGCAGCAAAGACCTTGTAAAAAATAACTAGACTCACTGATGGCGCTGCAGTCGCGGGATAATTTGAACCTTCGGTTGGACGCCATTATAGTGGTTGTAGTCTGATGTGTTGTGTAGTATTGTTGTTTATGAAGACCCTGATTCAACGTTGTATATTTGTTGGGGCGTACATACAGTATTCACTACTCGTAATTCTACTGTCTGTACGTTCCAATCAAAAGAAGTACAATGGTGAAGAGTTGTGCAGCGATTAATTGTACAAATAAATTCGAGAAAGGAACAAATATTACATTTCACAGGTATGTGAATATTTTAAGTTGTTTTGTATGTCAGTGCACTTGCTTAATAAATGTTTTTGTAACACGGTATTAGCATAATGTCTGTGTATCTATTTGCAGGTTTCCTTTCGCAAAACCACAGCTGTTACAAAAATGGTTACACGCTGTCAGGAGGCAAGATTTCCGACCGACAGAATACCATTTTATATGTTCTGATCATTTTGAAGAAAGTTGGCTGATCGGTAGTGTTTTCGTGGTCTAGGTTAGGTTGAAACTTGATAATTTGGTCTTGAGTTGCCAAAGCACTATGCCATATATAACGCACTTCTCGTCATAAAATCGAAAGCAAGGTAGAGCCAGAAAATATCTATTAATATAGTGGGTAAATCTTCGAGTATTTTGATGCATTTTGCGTACATCTATCGTAAATGAACTACGAAAAATGCTAGGGGTCCAGTACATAACTTTTAGCTACGGCAGATTCCATGTAGTACGTAAGATAAATTCATAAACAGTGACTAGTTGCTGTTTGTTCATAAATTAAAAAGTATATTGTAGTAACGTATTTAAATGAGGCATTATGTTTGCGACCTAACTCAAGGGAAGGCATTTTATAACCAAAATCGATGTATAAACAACTCCGCGCGTCAGTTTACCACTCTAATGGCCGCCGGCCAGCTATTCAATTTGTCCGCTCTTCACAGTCGATCACTCGTGCGGTTGTGGGGGCCTGGGTTACGCGGAAGCTTTGACAGGCGCTGTCCAATCAGAGTGCAGGGCGTCTATTTTTCGGTTGGATGCCTCGTACAGTTTAAACACAAAGGACACTGATTCCTGGCAGCACATCGTGCAGACGTGATTGAGACATTTTTCTCGTGCATGTTCGGAGGGCATGTTAGACGGATTACGTACTTGCATTTATCCTTGACGAGTAATCTTATTTATATTGCTTATTCTCACATTTTACTGCGCTGATCATACGTTTGGTCTTCAGGTTTTTATTACCTTGCAGGTCTTCCTTTGTTCAAGAATTCCACGATGTGTACATATGAATGCTTAAGTCTTGCTTCACAAGAAACTCCACTCTGTTTGGGACGTACAATACGGAAATTATCTTCCGTAAGAACTTCACAGAATTTCAGGTAAGGCGACGTAGGTGCGGTACTTTGAAATTGGTGGCGGTAGTGTAGACGTCAACAAAAATAATTTCTGTCACCCAGGTTCACAATATTTCAAGTTATTAGGAACTGAAGGTCGCAAATTGAATGTTACAACAACAATAAATAAAATAGTCTTACGCTGCACGGATGGTTTTACAAATTTTTGTTCCAGGGTCGATTTCGAGACTTCATATCTGTTATATTGACTTGTAAATAACAGATTTCAGGTATCAGTCGTCGTTTTTAAATTTTATTGGCAGATCTAGATTTCAGCTAGAAACTAACCATTCTCAACGCACTATCATTTTTGATCAATGCGTGTGATGCCTGTTGGTCGGGCTTCATCGACAGTTCATTGAATACTAGTATTCATGCATTACATGCATTGATCAAAAATGATAGTGCATTGAGAACGGCTAGTTTGTAGCTGAAATCTAGATCTGCCAATAAAATTTAAAAAGGACGACTGATAGCCGAAATCTGATGTGTTGGCAGAAGAGCCAACACCGTGTTGCTAGAGGAGGCCGAAATGCACGCGTTTAAGCTCACGCAGACTGGCGCGTGAGGTCTGGAACAATTAAAGGAGTTGAGTCTAATAAATAAAGTACGGAGTTGCTTGAATACTTAACTTTAATCCATAATTGGAGAACATCGCTCTTGTTGATACATGATTTACAATCTCAATATAAACTGGTAATGGCGCCTTGCTAGGTCGTAGCAAATGACGTAGCTGAAGGCTATGCTAACTATCGTCTCAGCAAATGAGAGTGTATTTGTCAGTGTAGCATCGCTAGCAAAGTCGGCTGTACAACTGGGGCGAGTGCTAGGACGTCTCTCTAGACCTGCCGTGTGGCGGCGCTCGGTCTGCAATCACTGACAGTGGCGACACGCGGGTCCGACGTATACTAACGGACCGCGGCCGATTTAAAGGCTACCACCTAGCAAGTGTGGTGTCTGGCGGTGACACCACAAAATCTATTATTTACAAATTTGGTATTACTTATCATCCAGAAAGAAATACTGTGGGCGAAAGAACCAAATGCCTGCTACTGCGGCGGGGGTGATAATTTGGTAATGGAGAGAGAAGGTGCGGTGGAGGATATGGACGAGGAGGGGGGATAAGGATATGGACACAGATAGCCGGCAGGAGGCGATGGGCAGAGGGGAAAGGAGCACATGGCCTAACAGAATACTGGGGTAAATATGTACCCGGATAATATCAAGTACTTAGGTATAATATATATACAGGGTGGCCAGAAACAGTCTGAAAAGCTTGTAAGAGTGTTTCAGCGTAGAATGTGCTGAGAAACAATTGTTCAGGAAAAAATATCGATACGTTGCGCCGTTTCAATCAACATTGACGTTAGCGAGTTACATGATAATGCACAGCACCATATATACAATGAGCAGCGAAAACATTATGATCATCTGCTTAACAGCTTTTTTGTCCGTCTTTGGAATGAAATACGTAACTTATTCTGCGGATGAGAGATCCAACAGTTTGTTGGCAGGTTTGTGGAGGTATGTGGCATTAGATGTGTGCCACAGTTCATGTAATTCGCGTAAATAACGAGCCACTGCTTTGCATACGTGGTGATAGGGCCCAATAGCAACCCAGGTGGGTTCCATCGGATGTAGATCAGGCGAATTTGGTCGCTGAGACATCAACTTGAGTTCACTATGGTGCTTCTCAAACCACTGTAGCACGGTCCTGACTCCGAGACACGAATAATTATACTGCTGAAAGATGACATCGACATCGGAGAAGACATCAAGCACGAAGACGTGCAGGTGGTTCGCAGCATTCTGTGTGTCTTCTATTACTACCACAGGTACCACGCAAGCGCAGGGTAATGTCTCCCGCAGTACAATACTGCTCCCACCGGCCTGCGCCCGTGGCGCACTGCACGTTTCGAGCCACCGTTAACCTCGATGACGGCGTTTGTGGAGACGTCCATCGACCTAGTGTATAAAAATGCGATTTACCCAAAGAGCCGACACGTTTCCATTGATCGACGGTCGAAACCCGATGGTTCCGTGCTCACTGAAATCTTAATTTACGATGTCGTTGGGTCAACAAGAGAACACATAGGAGTGGTCTGTTGCGGAGCTCCACGTTCGACAATGTAATATGATCGATGTGCTCCGAAAGACTTGTGCGTGCACCAGCATTGTGCTCTTTCGGCAAAGATGCCACAGATCACCAACTATCCTATTTTACAGAGCAGACAAGACTCCGAACCCCATGTTCTGTGAAGAGTCGTTGACGTCCAACCATTTAACGCCTAGTTGTAGTTTAACTCTATCTCTTTCCGTAGACGCTCACTACAGTAGCACGTGAACATTCGACCAGCTTCGCAGTTTTCGAGATACTCGTTCATAGGCTGTGCGTAATAATAATCTGCTCTTTGTCAAGGCCACCAGGGGGCATCCAACGTCGTGGTGGGCAGTAGTCATAGTGTTTTGGCTTTTCAGAATAGTTAAGTTTGTCGTAAAATGCACTCGATTTTGTAGATACGTTCGCAACTAGTGAAGCTTCATTTTGTTTCGTCCTCCATTCTGGATGCTTTATTTTTGTGGTCAGATAGTGTAAATACGCCGCCCAAGGAAGCTACATACATAACTAAAATAAATGATGACAGTATCGTTACTGCCCGCGATTGTCATCCAGAGAGCCCATGGGACGACGCCCAAGGTACACTGATGATCCGAAACGTTATGACCAGCTGCTTAACAGCGTGCTGATCAACCTTTTGAACGCAGCGAATCTGCATGGCATAGATCCGATAAGCCCTCGGTAGGTTTCCGGAGGCAAGTGGCACAGACATCTACGCATAGATCGCGCAATTTCCGTAAACTACGAGCCAGTAGCTTAGGACACAGCCCTGATACCCGACACCGTTCCAGATGTGTTGCATCAGATTCAGATGAGGTGATTTTGCTGCTCAAGACATCAATGTGAGCTCATTGCCACGATAATTAAACCGCTGTAGTACGATTCTGGCTTTGTGACAGGACACCTATCCTGCTGGAAGATGCTATTGTCGTCTGGGAAGCTATCTGACTGGTAGATTTGCATTTCCGTTGAGCCACAGTCGAATCTCGAGCATCTTGTGTACACTGCAATCGTAACTGTCGATATCATTGGGGCAATATGGGAACAGATGGGGGTCGTTTGCTGTGGATCCCCATATTCAGCAATGTGCACTTGACCGTGTGTACCGAAACACTTATGTCTGCACTGACGCTGTACTATGCCATCAGATCCGCCACAGATGGGTACCTATCATGCAATACAGAGCGGGCAAGCCTCTGACCTACAAGTTCTGTGATGAGGTGCGGACGCCTAACGCTTTGTCGCCGCTCGTGGTTTCACCATTCTTCAACTACCTTCCATTGATACAAAAATAGCAAGCGATACATAATGGGCCGCTTCCACAGATGCCCATTCCCATTCCCGGGACCATAACAATCCGTCCTCGGTCAAAGTTGATTATCTCAGTGGATTCCGCAGACTGCGGTACGTATCGCCGCTAGAACGATCCTCATTCATCTCTTCTCCACTTATTCACTTTCCTCATTTCCCTCACCTACCCGAAATGCAACCAAGCGGCATTCATCATTGCCGTATTAGCGGTGATAATGTTTTGACTAATTAGGAAAGATGATAATCAAGAGCGTTCTCTGAGTGTTAGTTGCTGAGGTACGTGTCCTGTAAATAATAGCTGGCAAACACTTTGTTACACCGATGAAGGTATGAACTTACAATCAACTTTCCGTGACGTTACGTCGTGAGGAGAATTATGCAACTGCTCTAGCGGAAAAAAATCTCAGGAGTTGTGTGACTCAAACGAAAGTCGATAAGCATGTTTCTACATCTGAAAGATGGAGTCTATTCAGATTTCACACCAGTCGCACGGGAGTGGTGTTAGTAGCACCACTAGGAGAAGATCAGGTTTCAAATGGTTCAAATGGCTCTGAGCACTATGGGACTTAACTTCTGAGGTCATCAGTCCCCTAGAACTTAGAACTACTTAAACCTAACTAACCTAGGGACATCACACACACCCATGCCCGAGGCAGGACTCGAACCTGCGACCGTAGCGGTGCGCGGTTCCAGACTGAAGCGCCTAGAACCGCTCGGCCACACCGGCCGGTTTGGACGAGGTGAGTTGACGTCAGAAACAAATGCCTTTAAGGTGACAAAGACGCCATTATCAACACCTCACTGAGTCTGAACTAAGTCGTGTAATAAGCCTACGAGAAGCTGGATGTTCCTTCTTCGATAATGCAGAAAGACTTGGCAGCAGTGTAGCCATTTTACATTATTGTTGGCAGCGGTGGTCACCAGAATGTACGATCGAAGAAGATCAGTCCTTTTGACGCCCACGTGGCTCTACCGAGTGGGAAGTCCACCATGTTCGGCGTGTGGCTCTCGAGTATCGTAGTGCATCTGTAGCAGCAATTTGAGCAGCAGCTGACACAGCAGCGACAAATCGGTTACTTCAAGGACAGCTCGGTGCCACATGCCCTGTAGCGTGCATTCTACTGACCCCAAACAACCGCCATTTGTAGAATCAGTGGTGTCAACTCAGAGCTCATGGGAGGGCAGGGTGGAAATCTATTGTGTTTTCTGACGAAATCTGCTTCTGTCTTGGTGCTAGCGATGGCCGTGTGTTGGGTGAAAGGAGGCCAGGTCATGGGTTGTGATGGACACACTCGACCTATGCCTGCAGTTATGGCCTAGGATCGTTTGACAGCAGGAGCACTCTGACTACAAAACTGTACGTCAATCTGGCTACTTAATCTGCTGTGCTGCCATTTATGGACACCTTTACAGTGGGTGTTTCACAACAGGATAACGCCCGCCCACATTTCGTTGTCGTAACCCAACATGCTCTACAAAGAGAGGATTTGTTACCTTGGCCTGCTCGATTACCAGATCAATTACACTGAAAGGTATGTATTCAAACTAAATAAATTCAAGCTTTGTAAGAAAATATGACATTGAACCAGAGATGGTCAAATGTAATATCGATTGTGTAGTAGCATCGCTGCTCAACAGCGATTGGTGATTCAAGATTTTATAGTAATGTGTTGGAGTAACTTTAGATCGAGTGTTATATGGAGGACTCTCAAGTATAAAGACGTGTTGAACTGATGTGTACTGAATATACAGGGTGATTGTAATTCACTGGTCAGAATGACGTCAAATTGCAACAGAATGTTATCGGAGAAGGGGGGGGGGGGACGTATGGGAGAAGAAAAAAAAATAGTGTGAAAATTGATCAGTAGATGGCGCTGTATGTGTCAGAATACGTAAATGAAAACACCTATCATGCGCACGACCCATTGAAGTTGATATAAACAAGCCACAAGCCGGGTAGACGGCTTTTCCTCCTTTCGCGTCTGCGACGTTCGCCATGGCTGTCTCAATGCGGGGTCGCGCTTTGCTTGTAAAGCTGTATTACAAGAATGATGACTGTGCACATGTCACTCTGCAGAAGTTCCGGACACTGAAGGGTTTGAAAAAAGGTGTTGGTCCGATGACTGCCGTGGGTCTGGAGAAAATGATTTGGAAATTCGAAAAGACGGGTTCTTCTGGTGTGCAACCTGGTAGAGGGAGGAAACGAATTGATTCGACGTCAGTGGAAGCAGTGGCCACGGCAATGGAGGAGGAGACGAGTGGTGGTTTGCAAATGTATAGTGCATGGAGAATTGCACGAACCTTGGACATACCCTTGAGCACGGTGCGTAAAATCCTACGAAATATCCTTCTTTGTTGGCCATTCAAAATTACCCATTGCAGGAGTTGCTTCCTGTTGACCTGCCAGCAAGATAGACCTTTGCTTTAGAATTTCTTGCTCGCATGGAAGTGGACAATGACTGGCTGTGGAAGATTTTGTGGAAAGACGAAGCCCACTTCCATCTGACAGAATATGTCAATACACAGAATTGTCGAATATGGGCAAAGGAAAATCCACAAGCAAGTCAAATAGTACCATTTCATCCTGAAAAGTTCACTGTGTGGTGCGGGTTTACGACATCACTTATCATAGGGCCATATTTTTTTCGAGGAGAGTAAGCGCTATCAGTGTCTTTTGAGTAACCACGTCGTTCCAGCGTGGATGTGTGGATGGGATCATTTTTATGCAAAATGGCTCACCTCCGCACATTGCAAATCCAGTTAAGCAGCTGCTGAAGCGCCATTGCCGAAATGCTAGACTTGTCAGCCGCCATTTCCCTACAGCCTGGCCGACCCGAACACCTGGTCTTAATCCGTGTGACTTCTGGCTGTGGGGCTATCTGAAAGATGCTGTGTTCAGTGCTCCGATTGCAAACTTAGCTGCAGGGAAGGCACTCATTGCGCAACACATTTTGAACGGGACCCCGGAAACACTTCGATCAGTTGTGGAACATGCTATTTCTAGATTTCAACTTGTTGCAGAAAACGGTGGACAGCACATTGAACATGTTTTGCGCCAGTCACCCGAAAATTAATAATCCGATTTGATTCTGAATGATGCTTTTTATGCGGTTTTTGGCCTCAGGACAGTTAAAAACCGATGTGAGTTATGCTTTTTATGCGGTTTTTGGCCTCAGGACAATTAAAAACTGATTTTTCCCATCCCATGTGATGTGACCTTGCCGTGGTGGATGGGCTTACGTAACTAACAGTATCACACCTGTACACCAGTTCACACTAAGTGGGTACAGTTTGTTTAACGTCAGACGTACACCTTAGGTATTACTGTAAGATTCATTTGTCATTTGTAGTTGACCACTATTAAATTATGATGCTTACAGTGCCATCTATTGCTACATTGTGTGACTATTTATTTTTCTTCTGCCATACGTTTCCCCCGTCTCCGATAATATTCCGTTGCAATTTGACGTCATTCTGACCAGTGGTGTTATTTCTACAGCGGATTGAACGTTTAATTTTAATTCCAATCACCCTGTATATTTACTCGCTACGGGCACTGATATTTTTATTTGCAAGATGCTATGATGTTCGCTGATTGTAAAAGGAATCTCAACAGAAGTTCGAAATAATTAAGGTAAAGAAGTTGTTTTGTTACTAATGCAATGCGTGTATTCATAAGTGATGGTGAGACAAAGTATACCACTGACATATAATTATTTTGTAAACCGAATTGTAAAAGTATAACCAATTAATTGAGTGTATTAATTAAGCATTAATAATTTTCAAATAGCCAAAATACGAATTTTGAAGTTAGTGCCATATTGTTACTTACCCTAGGTCAATCGCAGATTCATGTTATTTTTGATTAACTGTTTCTCTGAGCCGGCCGATGTGGCCGAGCGGTTCTAGGCACTTCAGGCAGGAACCGCGGTGCTGCTACGGTCGCAGGTTCGAATTCTGCCTCGGGCATGGATGTGTGTGATGTCCTTAGGTTAGTTAGGTTTAAGTAGTTCTAAGTCTAGGGGACTGATGACCTCAGATGTTAAGTCCCATAGCGCTTAGAGCCGTTTATTTTGTTTTTCTGAAGAAGTTATTGTCTCAGTCATATTCGATTTAATTAAAATGTATGCTAAGCGACAGCCTTGTACAATAGCTGTTTGCTGACTATACAATTTAAAGCATAGAAAGCAGTGCAAAGAGCATTACCATTGCGCAGATAAAGGTAGGAAACTTTATTATTTCAGGGATGACATTCATTATCCACAGGGACCATTATTTTCAAATTAATAAAGTTTTGTTTTATTACGAGGACCAATTCCAAATCAAGGGTGTTGCATCAGAATCAATTCTTGTGTTACGTAAATTCATGCAGTTTTGGTTTGGTTTAAAGTTACTGTCAGTTAACATTCCACTGACCGCAAACCACCGCCATTTGCGACATCAGTAATGCCAAGCGAGGGCTCAGTGGAGGGCAGGGTAGAGGTTTGTTATGTTTTCTGATGACGGCTGGTTCTGCTTCGGTGCCAGTGATGACCGTGTATTGGTCAGAAGAGGGCCAGTTGAGGGCCTGCAGCCAACCTGTCTGCGTGCTAGCTGCACTGGATCTGCACCTGGAGTTATGGTCCAGGATTCGATTTCGTACGAGAGCAGGAAAGCTCTCATGGTTATCCCACGCACCATGATTGCAAATTTGTACTTCAGTCTGGTAATTCGACTTGTTGTGCTGCCATTCATGAATAGCGTTTCAGGGGTTGTTTTCTAACAGGATAACGCTCGGCTACAAACCGCTGTTGTAACCAATTTGCTCTACATGGTGTCGACATGTTGTGTTGGCCTGCTCGATCACCACATCCGTTCCCAATCGAGCACATATGGGACATCATCGAACGAGAACTCCAGCGTCATCCACAAACAGCATTAACCGTCTTTGTATTGACCGACAAAATGCAACAGGCACGGAACTCCATCCCACAAACTGACATACGGCACTTGTACATCACAATGCATGTACATTTGTATGCTTACATTCAATATTCTTGGGGCTACATCGGTTATTAATGTACCTGCATTACACATTTGCAACCGCTTATTTCGTGCTTACATTAACCTGTAATTCTAATCAAATGGCTCTGAGCACTATAGGACTTAATATTCGAGGTCATCAGTCCCCTAGAACTTAGAACTACTTAAACCTAACTAACCTAAGGACATCACACACATCCATGACCGAGGCAGGATGCGAACCTGAGACCGTAGCGATCACGCGGTTCCAGACTGAAGCTCCTAGAACCGCTCATCCACATCGGCCGGCCAACTTGTAATTCTGCAATGGTAATCACTTCAATATGTTACTTACGTATTCCCCAAATTTCATTACTCTACATTAATTATTTTTTGGTATTGCGACTTTTTTCCGTCTCTGTATAAAACACACCTGTTTCAGAAGATGAATCTGTGGAGTCACCGCCAGACACCACACTTGCTAGGTGGTAGCCTTTAAACCGGCCGCAGTCCGTTAGTATACGTCGGATCCGTGTGTCGCCACTAGCAGTGATTGCAGACCGAGCGCCGCGCACGACGGGTCTCTAGTCTAGAGAGACTCCCTAGCACTCGTCCCAGTTCAAGAGCCGACTTTGCTAGCGATGGTTCACTGTCTACATACGCTCTCATTTGACGAGACGGTAGTTTAGCATAGCCTCCAGCTACGTCATTTGCTACGACCTAGCAAGGCGCCATATTCAGCTACTATTCTGAACAGATAATATTGTGAGTCATGTACCGCCAAGAGCGCCGTTCATCATTAATGGATTAAAGTTAAGTATGAAACTAATTATGTCCACTTTCTGAATTCTCATTCCTTGCCATGTTCCAGACCTCACGTCAGTATAGTTCTTCCCCCTTCACGCCAGCCTGCGTGAGCTAAACGCGTGCATTTCGGCCTCCTCTAGTAACACGGTGTTGGCTCTTCTGCCAACCACAACACAATCAACCCAAATAATAATGGCAGGCGACAATGTTTTTCTGGAGGGGAAAGGAACCGCCCAACAACTCACTGTCACTTAAAAAAGTCGATTGCCTTACCACTTTTCAGTCGCAATTGAACCCTTTCAGTAGCAGGGAGAGATAGCTCAGACTCGAACCTGAGCACAGGCCTGTAGGAATTCACTGAATGTGTGAGAGCCGAGCGCCCCCTGCCCTGGACTACGGCGGCAGCGAATCGACCAACGGACCTGCAGAAACGGCGCCCACGGCCGCCCCTCTCAAGCACGCACAGTCGATACCAACCCCTCCAGCCGCCGGAAACGTGTTAAGCGCAGCGTGATCTCTTTCCCGCAGAGAGTCGTCGCCGAGCTAAGAGAGAGGTTTCCTCGTCCAGTTACGTCATTTGCATCACTGGCGAAACCCCACAGACGCTTGAAATATCCCTGAAGGCTTCACTGTCAGCCGTAGGAGGCGACATTAATTTTCTTAAAGAGAATGGGAGCAGTCTAAAAGACAGGTCATTTGTAGCAGAGATTTTTAGTAATTACGTTTAAAAAATGACAAAACTAGTGCAAATAGTTGAGAACAGAAAGAAAAATGGTTCACAGAAGACGCGATACGGAGAACATTTAGTGAACCAAAAATTAGTCTTTCATCCCCATCTGAAATAAGAAAGCTAATCACGACTCTAAAAAATTAAAGTTCCTATGTAATCAACCAAGACACAAAAATGTTGTGACCCATTATTATGAACCGAAAGTCTCCTCCTTTTCAAATTCTAAATGTACAGTGTATATAGAGTGGCCCATTGATCGTGACCGGGCCAAATATCTCACGAAATAAGCGTCAAACGAAAAAACTACAAAGAACGAAACTCGTCTAGCTTGAAGGGGGAAACCAGATGGCGCTATGGTTGGCCCGCTACATGGTGCTGCCATAGGTCAAACGGATATCAACTACGTCTTTTTAAAGTAGGAACCCCCATTTTTATTACATATTCGTGTAGTACGTAAACAAATATGAATGCTTTAGTTGGACCAGTTTTTTCGTTTTGTGATAGATGGTGCTGTAATATTCACAAACATATGGCTCACAATTTTAGAAGAACAGTTGGTAACAGGTAGGTTTTTTAAATTAAAATATGTACCTTTGTGAACTTATCGTTTCTGAGAACGCATGCTGTTACAGCGTGATTACCTGTAAATACCACATTAATGCAATAAATGCTCAAAATGATATCCATCAACCTCAATTCTTTTGCCAATACGTGTAACGACATTCCTCTCAACAGCAAGCAGTTCACCTTGTGTAATGTTCGCACATGCATTAAAAATGCGCTAACGCATGTTGGCAGGCGTTGTCGGTGGATCACGATAGCAAATATCCTTCAACTTTCCCCACAGAAAGTAATCCGGGGACGTCAGATCCGGTGAACGTGCGGGCATGGTATGATGCTTCGACGACCAATCCACCTGTCATGAAATATGCTATTCAATACCGCTTCAACCGCACGTGAGCTATGTGCCGGACATCCATCATGTTGGAAGTACATCGCCATTCTGTCATGCAGTGAAACATCTTGTAGTAACATCGGTAGAACATTACGTAGAAAATCAGCATACATTGTACCATTTAGATTGCCATCGATAAAATGGGGGCCAATTATCCTTCCGCCCATAACATTAAACCGCCACGGTCGCTGATGTTCCACTTGTCGCAGCCATCGTGGATTTTTCGTTGCCCAATAGTGCATATTATGCCGGTTTACGTTACCGCTATTTGTGAATGATGCTTCGTCGCCAAATAGAACGCGTGCAAAAACTCTTGTCATCGCCCCGTAATTTCTCTTGTGCCCAGTGGCAGAACTGTATACGACGTTCAAAGTCGTCGCCATGCAATTTCTGGTGCATAGAAATATGGCACGAGTGCAATCGATGTTGATGTAGCATTCTCAACACCGACGTTTTTGAGATTCCAGATTCTCGCGCAATTTGTCTGCTACTGATGTGCGGATTAGCCGCGACAGCAGATAAAACACCTACTTGGGCATCATCATTTGTTGCAGGTCGAGGTTGACGTTTCACATGTGGCTGAACACTTCCTGTTTCCTTAAATAACGTAACTATCCGGCGAACGGTCCGGACACTTGGATGATGTCGTCCAGGATACCGAGCAGCTTACATAGCACACGCCCGTTGGGCATTTTGATCACAGTAGCCATACATCAACACGATATCGACCTTTCCCGCAATTGGTAAACGGTCCATTTTAATGGCTCAAATGGCTCTGAGCACTATGGGACTCAACTGCTGAGGTCATTAGTCCCCTAGAACTTAGAACTAGTTAAACCTAACTAACCTAAGGACATCACAAACATCCATGCCGGAGGCAGGATTCGAACCTGCGACCGTAGCGGTCTTGCGGTTCCAGACTGCAGCGCCTTTAACCGCACGGCCACTTCGGCCGGCGGTCCATTTTAACATGGGTAATGTATCACGAAGCAAATACCGTCCGCACTGGCGGAATTTTACGTGATACCACGTACTTATACGTTTGTGTCTATTACAGCGCCATCTATCACAAAGCGAAAAAAGTGGTCCAACTAAAGCATTCATATTTCTTTACGTACTACACGAATATGTAATAAAAATGGGGGTTCCTACTTTAAAAAAACGTAGTTGATATCCGTTTGACCTATGGCAGCGCCATCTAGCGGGCCACCCAAAGCGCCATCTGGTTTCCCCCTTCAAGCTAGACGAGTTTCGTTCTTTGTAGTTTTTTCGTTTGACGCTTATTTCGTGATTTATTTGGCCCGGTCGCTATGAATGGACCACCCTGTATAGGCAGAAATTTATTAACCGAAAATATCTCTAGCAGGTCTTAGTGAGATTTTCGAGTTTTTCTAATTAAATTTCAGAATTTATCGTTTACGAAATTTTTGCCCCAAAAGCGTAACACTTGCAACGATTTCTTAGGTATCTCCGTAGCGCTTATTAAATGAAGTATTCAGGATGATCAGAAACAATCCGAAAAAGTTTTTAAGAGTTATGCAGAGAAGATTGTGCTGTGTAATAATTGTTAAATCTACAATTGTAAAATCTGTATGTTGCGCCGTCTCCGACCTAATTAGCATTGAAGTTAGCATATCAGACCATTGCGCGCGCATATTCAAGCTGCCCACCAGAGACGGTGTCGTCACACTTGTACTGCGTTTGGGTTCGTAAAACCGAAGATGAGAGCGATACATTTGCACATGGGACGGTAGTGAGGATCGAAGCAGAACCAAAGGCTGAGCAGTCTCGTGCGCTATCGTCTACGCTATGAGAACAACTAATTGTACCTTTCCACTTTTTCTCAGGACAACCTACGCTGCAACATCCTTATAAGCTTTTCAGACTGTTTCTGACCACCTTGTGTAGAAGACTTACTGCAGATCAGGCGAATAATATTAAAAGCCCGAAGTATATTAGAAATCAATGGCGTGTCAATGCTGAGTTTAAATTCCAAACGTCACTCGAACTGCACTTCACACCCAGATGGCCCTGCGAACATTCACTACAAATGCCGCCGGCAAACTTCCATCCAAGATAACATGGTGCCAATCTCGCGACATCAACTCGACATGCGAACAACTCCCCCGCTGTCCCACAAGATTCATTCCTCTTGAATTCGCTGGAGACGACATAGCCATCAGCCGATGTTTGTACAGTGCTTTGCAGACTCATCTCCTCACAACCCCACCGCCCCCTAGCGGAACTCCGGGCAAGCCGTTATCATGAGACGCGGCGCCAATATCTTTGAATATCGATAGTGGACTGGCTCAAGCGACGGCAGTCGCTTTATAGACTCATCAGTTCGTAGGTTATACAGGGTGAGACACGTGGTAGGTAATACTTTTTTTACTTCGTAAACAATTCCAGATACCGAAACGAGATTTGCGGCAAATGATAGTACGCTAAGGAGAACGTGCTTGGATATGTGATACAGAGTTAATTCTTATACCAATAGAGATAATGAAGAATGTATATTTTTTAACTAGCATCATATGCTTTTCAGCAGCATTCAAATGCGCTTCAAAAGACGTCTACAGTGATATAATCCTTTTTAATGTTAAGGTTGAAATTCTTCGCAAAAGAATCCGAGATATGTACAAAAAATGGAAAGCAGTGTGGCCAGAGTCAGTTATTTCGATGTAAACACCGCCAAGCAGACCTTTTATGAGAGGCTTCGTCGTTATTGGCAGCAAGACAGGCCCACGCTACTAATAAGGAGCCACTGAGTGCGAGGTCGCAAGTTCAATTTTACTAACGCTCATTTGAAAGTGCTGTGTTAACAATTACGGCAGGAAAAATATTAGCTGCTAATGAATCACGACGACAGGGAATGAGTGTCCGAGGAGCACAGATCAACCTTCTATAGGATGTACTTATTACACTTCACAAATTGGACATCAACATTCAATAAATGTTCAATACAAATCATTAAATTGCACCACGAACACCGAATGGAAAATGATGCGCCACAGTTGTCATAAAGGTTCGCACAATCAAGATGGAAGGCAACCTCCTTGGGAGCTACAAACCGTGCACGGCGTTCAGCTAGGATTCTACTCCTAGAGAATGCACGTAAAATTACACTCCTGGAAATGGAAAAAAGAACACATTGACACCGGTGTGTCAGACCCACCATACTTGCTCCGGACACTGCGAGAGGACTGTACAAGCAATGATCACACGCACGGCACAGCGGACACACCAGGAACCGCGGTGTTGGCCGTCGAATGGCGCTAGCTGCGCAGCATTTGTGCACCGCCGCCGTCAGTGTCAGCCAGTTTGCCATGGCATACGGAGCTCCATCGCAGTCTTTAACACTGGTAGCATGCCGCGACAGCGTGGGCGTGAACCGTATGTGCAGTTGACGGACTTTGAGCGAGGGCGTATAGTGGGCATGCGGGAGGCCGGGTGGACGTACCGCCGAATTGCTCAACACGTGGGGCGTGAGGTCTCCACAGTACATCGATGTTGTCGCCAGTGGTCGGCGGAAGGTGCACGTGCCCGTCGACCTGGGACCGGACCGCAGCGACGCACGGATGCACGCCAAGACCGTAGGATCCTACGTAGTGCCGTAGGGGACCGCACCGCCACTTCCCAGCAAATTAGGGACACTGTTGCTCCTGGGGTATCGGCGAGGACCATTCGCAACCGTCTCCATGAAGCTGGGCTACGGTCCCGCACACCGTTAGGCCGTCTTCCGCTCACGCCCCAACATCGTGCAGCCCGCCTCCAGTGGTGTCGCGACAGGCGTGAATGGAGGGACGAATGGAAACGTGTCGTCTTCAGCGATGAGAGTCGCTTCTGCCTTGGTGCCAATGATGGTCGTATGCGTGTTTGGCGCCGTGCAGGTGAGCGCCACAATCAGGACTGCATACGACCGAGGCACACAGGGCCAACACCCGGCATCATGGTGTGGGGAGCGATCTCTTACACTGGCCGTACACCACTGGTGATCGTCGAGGGGACACTGAATAGTGCACGGTACATCCAAACCGTCATCGAACCCATCGTTCTACCCTTCCTAGACCGGCAAGGGAACTTGCTGTTCCAACAGGACAATGCACGTCCGCATGTATCCCGTGCCACCCAACGTGCTCTAGAAGGTGTAAGTCAACTACCCTGGCCAGCAAGATCTCCTGATCCGTCCCCCATTGAGCATGTTTGGGACTGGATGAAGCGTCGTCTCACGCGGTCTGCACGTCCAGCACGAACGCTGGTCCAACTGAGGCGCCAGGTGGAAATGGCATGGCAAGCCGTTCCACAAGACTACATCCAGCATCCCTACGATCGTCTCCATGGGAGAATAGCAGCCTGCATTGCTGCGAAAGGTGGATATACACTGTACAAGTGCCGACATTGTGCATGCTCTGTTGCCTGTGTCTATGTGCCTGTGGTTCTGTCAGTGTGATCATGTGATGTATCTGACCCCAGGAATGTGTCAATAAAGTTTCCCCTTCCTGGGACAATGAATTCACGGTGTTCTTATTTCAGTTTCCAGGAGTGTATATCGCTATAACTGGTGGAATGTGATGGCGTGCAACCGAATGCCAAACAGTCTGTCCTGGAGCTTATTGTGAAACGGGTTATCCTTTAAGACATAGCTACAGGTAGAGCGATAGTATGTTTCATGGCAACGGAAAAACAAACAGACTGAATTTGTCCAGTGGTTCCAGGTGGTTTTCATGAGGGATAGTTCACTCTAAAGGAGTACGAGTTTTACACGCAGACCACGAATCAAGGAAAAGCAAGTTACTTTGGCCAGCTATTGGCGAAAAGAAGTGCTGATATCGTAGTTGTAGTTCTCTTACGCCTGTTTTCCCACTCTTGCTTGCTGCGACATAAATATTCCCTACTGCCCTTGCAAGACAACGCGCACAAGAAAGAATTGTAGGTGGCAGAGCACCTCGAACTTCAGTAAATATTCCACAGTTTTCTGTGGATGATCAGGTTGACGCTTTGTTTGAAATTTCGTTATCTTACGTCTTCCAATTCTGTTGCACTGGCTGAAGTTGAAATCACAGTAATCGATGTTGCGCGCAATTTGATGTGCAAAACGTATTGTGCGGCATCATTGGGAATTCCACGTGGGACCTTACTTTACCCCAGGGATGTAAAATGGAAATACGTATGCATACTTTCTTGCAAAAATACTATCTGTCCATCAAGAGGAGGTACTTCTGGATAAGCGACAGTGTGTGTTGTTCCAACACGACGGTTCCGCAGGTCACCCTTCCGGTGTTGCACCACAAATACTAAATGAAATGTTTTCCTGACCGTTGGATAGGAGGCAATGCTGCAGAAAAATCTCTGACCAGGTCTCTTCATTTGACTCTTCTTCATTTCTTTCTGTGAAGAGCTCTGAAAGGCGCCGTCTATCATGGAGCCCCAATAATGCCAGAGGATATGTTCCGTCGAATCGCCACAGAGTGCAACGGCGTATCATCTAGTGTACTTTCATGTGTTTTTCTATCTCTCGAACGGTGACAGCAGATGTGTCTTGCAGTCATCGGTAACCAATTAGGGCACATCCTTAAGTGAAGTGTAGAACTACGTTGCGTTAAGAAATGTACTTATTTCGCGGGTAACATGCCGTCAGTCATTATGAATAAACTGTTTAGTTCATTTAAAGTGTAAAGTGTATTACAATTTCGATTAGTGTTTATAGACAAACTTACGCAACAGCAGGTGATTTTTTTAAAGAAGTATTCAGGCGTCTCGAGGCAAAAATAGGCAACAACAATTATTTTCAAGCCCAACAATGTTAATATAGTAGTTGTCCGCCTCTGATAGCTGAGTGGTCAGCGCGACAGAATGTTAATCCGAAGAGCCCGGGTTCGATTCTCGGCTGGGTCGGCGATCTTCACCGCTCACGAACTGGGTGTTGTGTGGTCCTAATCATCATCATTTCATCCCCATCGACGCGCAAGTCGCCGAAGTGATGTCAACTCGAAAGATTGCACCCGGCGAACGGTCTACCCGACTGGAGGCCCTAGTCACACGACATTTGCATTTTAATACAGTAGTTCCGTTTTTACTATAAATAAAGTTTTTTTATAATTATGAAATATGATTGTGTTTCAGCTTTTTCAAACAAGCAGCAATGGGGACGGTTTATATGGAAATCTATCTAAAAAAACTATAGTTGTTTCCACAGAAGCCGGGCGCTGGGGGCCGAGCGGTTCTAGGCGCTTCAGTCTGGAACCGCGCGACCGCTACGGTCGCAGGTTCGAATCCTGCCTCGGGCATGGATGTATGTGATGTCCTTAGGTTAGTTAGGTTTAAGTAGTTCTAAGTTCTAGGGGACTGATGACCTGAGCTGTTAAGTCCCATAGTGCTCAGAGCCATTTGAACCATTTTTTTCCACAGAAACATGGAAATAGATTTCCTGAGAAACATGGAAATAGTTTTCCTAAGCTCCATCTGATGAGCAGAAAGCCGGCGCATCTTGTAGTTCCATACACAAAAATCATAGCTGAGCCTGTCGCTATACAGCATAGGAAATGACGTTTTATCTTACAAGGAAACCGTTGGGTACGAGATCGCTGATGACCAAGTTTACGGTATTCGACGCCCAACGTATTGTCTACCATGCAACCTCTATATGGGCTGCTAATGTCAACAGGGGGCTGGAATGGAGGTATTCAAAGGTGAGCACAACTTGAGGCTACGGAGCGTAGTTGCAATGCTTAGTCGAAGAGTAACTCACAACAGTGCTAGAGTCCTAGTGGAGCTGATACAAAGGAGAACAATAGTAACGATAAACAAAGCAAACTTTGGAATATATCCACAACAGTTGCTTAAATTAACATTACGTCAGAAAGCAGCCCAAGGAATTTCAAAGAGTGAGAAAGAAGTAGCAGCTGAAATACTAGCATTTCTGCAAGATGGGGCAGTGGGATGTGTGGTGTCGTATACGCTCGACTGTGCGGACAGTTTATTTGAGGGGTACTGTGATGCCGATACTTGCTTAACAAGTGAAAGTGATTCTGAAATGGGTGTCGAGCAATGTTTATTATCCTCCTCGGACAGGGAGCCACAAATTCCGTCACTTACATGGAACATAATCCGCATAAACAGGTTTCAAATTGGTCAGCAGGAATATGACAGTATAGAGCATAGGAAAAACTACGGATATTCAAGGGAGGACAAAGCGCACTTGTTACAAAAAGACTCGTGTTTGCGCTTTTCAAGAATGTTCGATACTACTGACATACTACGTTATGCACATAAAATTGCTCGCGATACAGATTACAGTGATTTCAAGGTGTAGCAGTGGATGGTTGCATAACTTTATACAGTGCTACAGAATTGGCAGGCGTAAGATAACGAAATTGCAATCAAAGCGCCAACCTCATGATTCAGACACAGCAAACTGCGGAATCGGACTTATCCCATTGTTCAGTAACGATTTTTTTACAACTCCGGCCAGTCAGGAATTGAAGACAAAATGCATATTAAAGGAACCCTGGAAATTAGAAGTACCAAGAGGGTTGTATCAAGATGAACTAACACCAACGCCGTAGCGCATTCGCAAACAGTTACGCCGACTGTTAATCTAGATGGTAAGTTGGCTGGAAAGTCATTCGTTGCGCTGCATGAAGTTTGAAGTGCACTGCCCCCTACAATTTTTACTCGTAGGCATTATCTTGCAAATGCAGTACGGAATATTTATGTCGCAGCCAGCAAGACTGGGAAAACAGGCGTAAGGGAACTACAGCTATGATATCAGCACTTCTTCTTGCAAATAGCGGGCCAAAGTGACTTGCTTTCCCTCGATTCATGGACTGCATATAAAAATGATACTCCTTTAAACTATCTCTCCTGAAAAGTGTGTGACATTAAAATTCATACCATCTGGAACCACTGAACATATTCAGTCTCTGGCTGTTTATTTTTTTCCGTTTCTATGAAACATACGAGCTGCATCAAACCAGTCTCAGGACTGAAGACCACAACAACAACATGAAACATACTATCGACCTATCCGCAGCTATGCTTCAAAGATTAGCCAGTTTCACGACAGACTGTTTCGCATTCGGTTGCATGCCATCACATTCCACCTGTTCTCTTCAGCCCGTTACACCAATATAATTCTATGTGCATTCTCTAAGAGTGGTCCCTAGCTGAACACCCTGCACGGTTTGCAGCTCCCAAGGAGATTGCCTTCTGTCTTGATAGTGCGAACCTTTATGATAACTATGGCGCACCATTTTTCATTAGGTGTTCGTAGTGCAAGTTAATGGTACGTATTGAACGTTTCTTGAATGTTGACGATGTCCATTTTGTGAAGTGTAATGAGTACTTCCTGTACAAGGTTGATCTGTGCACCTCGCGGACACTCATTTTCTGTCATCCTCCTGATGCACGTCGTGAGTCATTAGCAGCTAATATTTTTCTTCTCGTAATTCTTAACACAACGCTTTCAATTGTGCGTTAGTAAAGAGTGAACTTGCGACATCGCTCTCCAGGGGTTCCTAGTTAGTAGCGTGGGCCAGTTTTGCTGCAAATAAAGACGAAGCCTCTCATGAAAGGTCTGCTTAGCGGCGTTTACGCCGAAATAGCTGACTCTGTTCACGTTGCTTTCCACTTTTAGTACATTTCTCGGATTCTCTTGTGAAGAGTTTCAGACGTAACATTAAAAAGCATTGTGTCATTGTACTCGTCTTTTCCAGCGCTATCGTCGTAGTTAAAAAATTCTACTGTCTTCAGTATCTCGATCGGTACAAGTGTTAAGATACCGATGTACGTGCACCGTAGTGAACTATCATTTGCCGAAATTCTAGCTTCGATACCTGGAACCGTTCACGGAATGAAAGGGGTTTTACGTCTTACGTGACTCATCCAATATAAAACACCTACATAAATTGTCATTTGTATAAAGAAAATTCATTTTTATTTTAGAGTTTAGGTATGGTGGGGGAGGGCGGATACTAACCAGTATCTGATTACACTCAGGGGTAATGGTCGCAGAATGATGGCGAACCACTGTTCTGCATGAATGAAGACAGAAATTACGAGTTGCTTTTGAGCATCGAATTAAAATTGTAGCTAACCGCTAGCTGTAAGAGTTGCCGGTTCGAGTAGCAGCAGGTAGGGGTTTTGCTGATGTAGCTAGTTTAGTCTCTTGCTCGCTAGTGTGCTCCATAGCCGGCTCGCTTGTTAATTGCTCACTGTGCGTCGAGTAGAGCTGGGGACAAGGTAGCAATAAAAAGCTTTTTGCGCTCTCTGTTTCAACAGGTGCGTTCGGTTAAAACTATGCGCTGCAATTTTCATCGGTAATAACCCACTTCGGCCATAAGGAGCGTCTGGATCTCGCATTTTACCGATGTCCTGCTAGTTCGCCCGACCTCAAAGTATGAGAATTTTTTGTGTTTTTTGTGAAATTCACCGTCTATGTGCCTTCCTTTTCTGCATTTTACGATGAATTGTGACCATATGGCAACAGCAGTGAAGGCAGTAACTCCAGATGTGTTCGCAAACGTGTGGGGTTAGTCTGACTGTCATCTGGATGTTGGTCTTGCATCCGGTAGAGGGAACGTTGAACATGCGTGAAAGGTAAATGAAAACTATGATCACAAAGCTAATGATAAAAAGTATCTGAAGGATTTATTCTTGAAAAATCGGATGGTTATTTTGAAACTAAGGGTGTGTTCTTTCAGGTTTCCTGGCGTGACTGGTTAACAATGTGTTTCCGCGTGTTCTGCCGAGTTGTTTCCATTTTAGGCACAATATTTCGACGACCGACACAGCCGTATCCTTCAAGTGCCGCGAGGTTTTCTGTTACTTCTAATTACCGCCTGAGCTGGAAACAGCATCTTATGTGATGTAAATTCTTATCTACTGATGTATGAAGCCTGGTAATTTCATACCAACTTTTATGAAATATTTTGACAGGAAAATAAATTAGTGTTGTGAACGTGTGGTATTGTGTGACAAAACTGTTCATTTTGCTAAAAGAAAAGTGTTGCCACGTCGAGATAACAGTATCGTTCATTTTGATTAACGATCTGCAATTAGCAAACAGCACCGGAATTAGTAAAAATCATTAATCTTGTTCAGTTCAGATCGATTCTCCTACATTTAGCTTGTTTGTTGGTTACAAATGATTACTTTTGTGAATGAACTTAGTGACATATGCACTGCTTGACAGACAATATTGCTACACGTTACCAGGTGGGGATTTCTTCAACAAAATAACATCATTAGCCGGGAAAAGCAGGGATTGGGTAAAACCTCATGTTACATTAATAATAAGTAACTAATGTTATTGTAATCTTGGTGAACTTGTACAACACAACACGCGCACAATTACACCACACATCACAAGACCCACATATCACAGTCTGTACCTATCGCTCGCGGATGGACACATGATACCCATGCACCTCAGCTCTTGAAAGCTCACGTAGCAAGTTACAATACTTAACGCCGACAAACATATTTCAGAAAACAAGTGTTTTTTTTTTCTTGCATAATTTTTATAAAGTTCGACATGACATGACTCACAATCTGAATGTTACAGGGAATTGCTTAAACGCTGTGTGAATAAGACAAACTTCGTTGCGCTGTTATAATAGAGGGGAGAGTGCAGCAGAGCAGTCTAAAGCTCGGTAGGGAATCCGAGAGGCAGTGCTGAAACGGCAAACACCGCCGACCTACGCTCAGCCCTATGGCCGCAAACAGGAGAGCAATATCCAGCTCTAAGCGGGAGCGTCCACCCGCCAACCAGCCGACCAGTCGATAAACCACCTGCAATTTTGCAGGAACCGCTGCGTGCGCTGAATCTCAATATCGCCCTCCCCCTCCCCTCTCTGCCCCGAACCACACCGTGCCTTTTTCCCTCGCAGGCGTGGGGTGTGTGCCAGCATTATCGGACTACGAGGAAAGTGCTAAACAAAGCGCCTGAAAGCTCCTTCCAGACAGAATTACTCGCTTCAGCAGAAACGAGCACCGAAACAAAAGGCGACTTCCGTTCTATTTTCCCCAGTCTGAAGGGCGCACGGCAAATGGAAGTAAAATTATTGCACTAAAAACTGCGCATCACTTTTTTTTTTCAAACAGTAATCTACGTATTTGATTGGTTGATGCAGTACCTCATCACTCAGTGGTAAACTAAGGAGTAAATCGCTCAGGCACTAAATCTGCAAATAGGAACTTGTCTTACATCGAAAATAAACTTTTTATTTCATTATATCGCGATCGATTTTAAGGCTTCTAGCCTCGTCGTCAGATGTTCCTGTCGTGAAGATACTACTATGGTCTGATACATTTTTTCCTATTTCTTCTATTATCATAGAGAATTACATGTCCTTCTTCCTGCTTCACCATGCCATTACTTGTAAGTTCTATTTCTCTCGTGCCAGAAACAGCTTTGTATCCGCCAAGTGAATGGCCCAACCCGACATGTCGAAAAAATCGTGAAATTTTTAACAATGGAAGAATACACCGAAAGAAACGCACTGTCAAAATTTTAGCTGCTAAGACACACTGTAAATATTAAATAAAATGTCAAAGGTAGTCATTTTTCCGTACGAAGAACCCTTAGGTAACAGTAGTTTGTACAGCCCTTTCGTCCAGCGCAGAATCGGCGATTAAGCAGACGCAGCCATTACAAACGAACATAGTTCCATGTAGCAAAGTTGAAAGTGCACGCATGTACATTTAAGCACGTAATCATATCAAAAATGTCTCGCATCATTTGTTTTTTGAATGACTTTCAGTTCATATCGACAGCTAAACTGTTGCAGGTGTAATTGTTACACATGTGACTATCAGAGGAAAAGGCAGTGTATGATGTTATATTACAGACGTCTTAACACCAATCAGGATTTTCATTTGTTGATATGAAATGTTTTATAACAATTCCTGTAACACACTTCTTATGACAATTTCTGAATAACGTATACTTTGCCAACAATGAAACAGTTCCTTGTTTATTCTCTAAAGTCGTCACAAAAATGCAAAGTGTCTATTGGATGACGAAAACAAGCATTTTCCTTACATCAGGCACATCTGATAAAAGAAAAATTAATGCATTGAAGCACTTCACTGTAATTACTAGTTTCATTTAGGCAGAAATAAAATGGAGTAAGGAATGATCGTGACCGTGGGTATACATATTGTGCTGTGTACCATGCATACTTGATAAAATTCCTAAACTGTGGTGAAGCAAACTGACAGTCAAGAAATGACTGAAGTTAAACAATACTTTGCTGCTGATAAACCTGTAATGAAGAATAGTTTACGGAATATAAACTGCGCAATAATTTTCTGAAGAACGCTTTAGATTCCTGAGAAACATTTTTATCGAGAGGCTGAATCACACTAATAGTTCCAGGTGAAACCAAATTATATTAACAGTCTTTTTGTCATCCTCCTAAAGACAGAGATGTCGGTATGTCCAGGCCAAGAGTCCAAGAGAAGCGATGGATTATTTTCTGCAAAAGTAAGAAGACATTTTGTATATAACGATAAAATTATTCTCTCCCATTTTTCCAAATTTTACTTAGTTACAAGACTTTTGCAAGTAAACAGTCCTTTTTTTTCAATTTGCCTTGACGTTTCTGAAGAAGGATATAAAATTTCAGAAAGAATAACCACTTACATTGTAGTGTACAAATGTCTCACAACATCTATCGACTGCACAAGCGACTCTGTCTTACTTTTCACTCGAAACATAAGATGCACGAAACCTGACTACTTGGCTTTAGATGCTGCATTTTGGGGATAACAAGAAGCTTTATCTTCACTTCAGCTATGAATTTCTCTATAATATTACCTATTAATAATATCTCCTCTGCGTGTTTACTTGAGGTAAACTCTGGAATTCTGCAACCTTTCTTTTCCGTATAAATTCCTGCCTCTCTTTAACCCTGTTGAAGAAGACCTGAAATCAGTAATGTTCATTTGCAATTAAGAGCGCCCAGTCTCGTAGATCTCCTACAGTAACTATGCGTTGACTCTCACAAGGAGTTCTCAATCATTCCAATACTTTTTCTTTCACACTTTTATGAGTTTCATTTTGGTGCTTATTTCGTAATTCCAGTAAATCTTTCTCCCTTTAAAGAATCCATGTTCATATTTTTTTAAATGAGACCGACTTTGCACATTGCTTATGTATGCTTTCTCTCTCCTTTATTTAACCAAAAACTTGTAGCCTCTCCTTCACTGTACATGTTTTCTTTGTTTTTTTATTATGGACCTTAATTAGCACACAATGATCGTTTTTAACCCTTAGGCTTGCCGCAAAGACAACTGCTAATTTTTAAAGATATTGAATGAACTGCAAAGTCAACTGAACAGTAATTATGAACAATTGTGTCAGAGCAACTATGAACGGAAACTGAAATTCGCTTTACAAATTGCGATTTTGTTGTGCTGTGCTACCTGTTTACAAGTGTGATGCCAATCAAGAATATGTGCCTACGGTGTTGCTCATGTGCTGTCTGCTAAAGCTATGTCATGGGTGTACATTTTTCCAGCGGTCTGGCGGACTACGAATTTGGCAAATTTCAACACATTTTAAAATACTTGCAGTCTGTCGTAGTAGTTAAAATTCTGGCACTGTGCTTCTTTCGGTGTACTCTCTCTCTCTCTCTCTCTCTCTCTCTCTGTGTGTGTGTGTGTGTGTGTGTGTGTGTGTAAAAATTTCAGGATAAGTTTTGACTTACCGGTTTGGACAGTTCGCTTGTCAGTCCTGTTTCATTTGCATTAAGAACCGCCTCTTACGCAATCATCGAAAGCTGCACAAAGCGACTTGAAGTCTTTGTAGAACGCCCCTTCCCTGGCAACTTTCGCCCTTTGTTCTGACAACTTGCGAACCTGCAGGGATTGGCCGATCGGCAACAGCGTCGACAGCGAGTTACCGAAAGTAAACAGAGAGATAACACAGAAGAACATGCAATGGTGACGATACGGTGAAAGAAAAAGTCGGGTGAGTAAACCAAGATCAAAATCTAAACGTAGCTAGATCAATACTCCAGCGCAGTGTAATCACGACTGAGAGACTGAGCGGCTGCACCGCTAGCTTTAAAGGGTAGCTGCGAGCGCTGATAGCCTGGCAGGAGACAGCACTGCAGCGGCAACAACAGCGTTCGCAATTATAGCAATGCCGTCCAGCGGCCGTCATCAAAACGCGTGCCTTCAGGCGGGTTTCAAACTCGCCCTGCATGAAACGGGTTTATAGTGGCAGAAAGGCCTAGGACGATGCTTGGTAAGGCAAACTGGCGGCACGGCAGGAGTCCCGGTACTGAAGCCCGTCGGCTGGAGGGAAGATCGTTCAAATGGCTCTGAGCACTATGGGGCTCAACTTCTGAGGTCATCAGTCTCCTAGAACTTAGAATTACTTAAACTTAACTAACCGAAGGACATCACACACATCCATGCCTGAGCAGGATTCGAACCTGCGACCGTAGCGGTCTCGCGGTTCCAGACTGCAGCGCCTAGAACCGCACGGCCACTCCGGCCGGCTGGAGGGAAGAACCCGGACGTCCATCGATCAACGCACTGGATCGTGGGGGCGTGAGCGACGATGGGTGGAGGCGGAGGCTGCAGTAAGGCTTTCATCTCCAGACCCGCATCTACAGGAAACCCCACAAGTACCTAGGAGCGGAGGTCGTACTGGTGTGGGTGGGGAATAGGCAGTGGTGGTTGTTCCAGGATGGACTGAGCCACCGATGGTGGTGCAGTCGCCGGCCGCGGTGGCCGTGCGGTTCTAGGCGCTCCAGTCCGGAGCCGCGCTGCTGCTACGGTCGCAGGTTCGAATCGTGCCTCGGGCATGGGTGTGTGTGATGTCCTTAGGTTAGTTAGGTTTAAGTAGTTCTAAGTTCTAGGGGACTAATGACCACAGCAGTTGAGTCCCATAGTGCTCAGAGCCATTTGAACCATTTTTTTTTTTATTTTTTGGTGGTGCAGTCGGCAGGGGCGGATGGATTTGATTGGTATGGCCACACTCCTACCCCTTCAGATTGTCAGCTGTGGTATGGCGCCATCCATAGATCACAACCGCCATGGTCGAAATCAGTGAGAGTTTTGGCACTTATACAGCTGACTTAGTGTACTGAGTCCAGGGGCTCCTGGGGCTGTGGATCTACGCGATGGAGGAGGGCATTTGGCAGCCACTCATGGAGGAGCTACGAAAGACTATGGTCTTGGTGTGGTGCTATAGGTGCTCAGAAACATTGTGAGTGCAATGCTGATGGTGGTGGAGCTGCCCACCATCTTCAGCATTTGTTGTTTACACAATATGCCCCGCTTCACCACTGAAGAATGGGTGAAGCGGAGAACTAAACAGGAGGTGTAGAACTATGTGGAAGACGACGCTGTGCATTGCAGCCCATTGTCTGACAGAATGGTGTGGGAAAGCCCTTCAATAGCAAGAACGTTGACAAGTGCATTGAGGGAGGCGTCCTGACGATGAACCACATAGAGCTCAGAAACGGGCCCGCAAAGTCCAGGTGAATGCAATGGGGAGGAGCAGTCCGATTCCGGGCACAAGCAGAACAGCTGCCTAACATGGCCTCCAGATCTTTGTTCAGTCCTGACCAGCAGGCATGTTGTCTTGCAAGGGCTTTCATATAGCCCCGCCAGAGGAATTGCAATACGTGAGGATGCGGGGTAGATGGGATGGCGACATGGTGATTATCGATCTCCACGTCAAGCAGAATAATATCGAAGACGGCTGACAAACGATGAGAGAGCGAGCCCAGGCCCAGAGTCCTGGGTCGAAGGACTTCGAAAAATGAGCGGGTCACTCGTGTAAGACGCACAGTCTGTGAGTGAAGGTTTATGACGATGAAGACGATGCGCCTTGCCTTTGGAAGGAATGTCCAAAAAGTGAGTAAAGGCCTGATGTCCATAAGCTGCAGCAAGTCATGCCTCACGACGTTGATTGTATTCTTGAGGCGCCATAGTCTTGTCTTTTAGCTGTTCCGGTGTATTCAGAAAGACTTGACCCGTTTCTAGGTATTTTTATTTGTAAACAAAACGAAACCAATATTTAATGAGTAGGCACCTCAACCACAGAGCAGATTTAATTGATTCGTTTTTCCTGGCAAAGGAAATTAACAAGTTAATTAATTTCTCAATGAAATGATAACCTCTCTGAAACAAAAAAGATAGCATACACACACACACACACACACACACACACACACACACACATACAGGTACAGAGAAACCCAGAGAGAGAATATAAACGAACAGACCTTAGGTTGTCATCGCTTATTTCGTTAGGCTGGTAACACTTACTGAAACAAGTACGAAAAGAGGCACCAGATGAACACACAGTTACGACATTAATCACTCACAGTTCTCGTAAGAATAATCTGCAGTTAGTGCTAGACTTGTAGTGGCGTTCCACAGCAGTTAGCTGACGACATTTCAAAACTACGAAACAAAAATGTCAAGACGTAAATAAGTTTCGATGTTTCATATATTTCAAAGCCGAAATGACCTGTGGGGGTACCCCTATAAGGGACAGTGCTACCTCTAACCTGTGCTTCTGTCACTGAGGAAAAAAAGGCTTGCCTAGGAAAGAGGTCAAATATAAATAAAACTTTTCGAAAGAAGCAAAGCAATGTCGTAAAGTTTTTAATACACAAAATGGAACCAGTAAATTCATGTATTCTAGCCAAGTAAATTCGTAAAGAGTAGATTGCAGTGCTTAATTGTCGCTGTCATAAACGCCCGAAAATACATCTGACGTAGAGTTAAAAATACTAACAGCGTCTTTTACAGATTCTTTGATGTACTACAAAACTAACAGGGCCATCTGTTGGTTTTCTTTTGTATAACGCAGTGATTAAACATCTGAACTACTAAGCTGAGTGGACGATTTTATACAAAACTTTAAATTACGATATCAATTTTCCTTTGTTCGATAGTGATGGCATAAAGCATACACGTTGCCCAAAGCTAAGCGCAAGTCACCTGTGTGTCTTTTAGTTTTGGAGATCAGGCTGTTCAGACAGACATTACGGTTTTACAGTTCGTTATTAGTATAGATATTTACGTTGATGTTTGTGCACCTTCTCCTTTTCCTATTATTTAATCCAGTACGCGCAACAGAGATGGCTAAATGTGAGTTCCTTAAGGGTGGCAATATCTGACATCTGCTAGTGCAGTTCTGCCAATAGTGGTAGCTTAGATGGAAAGAGAGAGAGGTTAAATGTACCATCAAGGCAGGTGTCTGAGCAGGTAGTCACAGTTACATGAGTACTGTGGTCATCTCTCTTGGCTACCTCCACTACAGGCAAGCGAGGATCAGTTTCCACTCATATTATACAAGTACACATTGCAGCCGGAGATTGGTTAAGAACAAAGATTTCGTTGGAGAGCCTGTGGGTGAAGGTATCTAACTTTACTAGGTGTGTACTGTTCGTATTTAACAATTTTTATTTCAGCGTCTCGAATATTATGGTAATATAATGCAAATTACTGTAGGAGTAATTTCGTGCGTGGATTTTCTATTATTGCTGTGTTTTTCAGAGAGAATACCTTAATCTGTCAGTACGATGTGGTGTTCAGTTCAAGTATCCTTTATTCCATGATACAGTTAGTAGACGGAAATGGTTTCCATTGTGCAAGATAAATTCGTACAATGCAACAGAGCAAAATATGGAACTAGATTTTTTTTCTTGGATTTTGCTGACTTGAAAGCTAGTGGCTTTGTCCAGCGAGGACGCCACATGGTCAGAGGTAGAAATCAGGAACTTCCTTCCGCTACTCGTCAATAAATTTTTGCATCTTCCTTCTTTAAGCTAATTTTTCTTGTAAAAGGAATGGGGTTTCTTTACATGCTTACCGGTATGTTCAACCATGTGGCACTCAGACTGCATAGAAATCCATTTCTTTGTTAACCACTGGACAGATCTCAATTTGCAGAATAGAATGATTACCTTCATGGATGGACTATTTTCCTTCATTTTGGGGTTCTGTACCTTAAAAGATTTTAACCAGTTTGTGGACTAACTAAACTAAGACCTCTCTGTCCAGTATGCAGTGAGCACTGTAGTGGTTATCAGCAGTAAGTATTACATTCATTTCTATTTCTTGTATGAGTGAATGAATGTACACATAGAAATGACAACTATCAATATAATGCAGATGCATAGTCCGCACCTAAAATAAAATAAAATTTACCAGTATATTTATTCTGAATAATGATAGGGAAGATTGGGATATGTTCACAAACAAAAATGTGGCTTAGCATTCTTATGAGCAAAGTTTGGTATGATAATCTGACTCTACTGTTCATTGATTAAAATGAAATAAAAATTATTTGTTGCATTTTTGTGAAGAGGACTTTATTAGGTGCAGAGAAAGATATGAGGGCTAGTAAATTAAATATGGAATTAATGGAAGTAAGTTGGCATCAAACATCCCTCAGGGTTCAGTATTAGGTCCCATATTCTTTCCGTTGTATGTCAGTGGTGTGTCATCAGTTTTGTCCTGCTACAAATAACACCTGTACGCTGATGACTTCCAGTTATGTGTGCAAAACCTATAAACGTGAAGAGAGCTAACGAGGATCTCAATACCGACATGTGTGCACTATCAAAATGGGTACAGGAAATAGGTTTAAAGCTCAACCCATCCAAAACCCAAGCGATACTAGTTAATGACTCTGGGCTCACTAGCCCCAAATATCGTGAATCCCTGCCACCTTCAATCCTAAATGGGGCAAATGTCAACCTCTCACTCAGTGAAAGGTCTAAGATTAATAATGGATGAAAATCTAAATTTGATTCAACATGTAATTGCATTGTGCGAGAAGACATCAGCATCCCTCCGTGGCCAACAAAAATAGAGAAAGCGCTTCCCTCTTGACCTGAAAAAGAAACTTGTTCAAACATTTATGCTTCCAATTACTAATTACAGCTATGTTATCCTCCAAGGTCTATCTCAGGAATGCTGGTATTCGTTGTGCCTGTGTTCTTTGATTATATTTCACCATCCACACGGTCAACTATCCTGGTTGTGTGCAGACAAGGGCAGAGATTTCAGTACCCTCTCTCTCCTCTTCTAGCCAGCCGCTGTGACCGAGCGGTTCTAGGCGCTTGTCAGGAACCGCGCGACCGCTACGGTCGCAGGTTCGAATCCTGCCTCGGGCATGGATGTGTGTGATGTCCTTAGGCTATTTAGGTTTAAGTAGTTCTAAGTCTGAGGAAGTAATGACCTCAGATATGAAGTCCCATATTGCTCAGAGCCATGTGAACCATTTCTCTCCTCTACTGTCTTAACGACTCACACTGTCCGTCATACCTCTCCTAGACCTTAACGCTCTTTTCTGAACAACATGGCAGAAACACCTGTTTCCATCAGAGGAAAATCCTTCCTGACCCACTCATTGCTCAGCCACTTTGTCTAAGTACATCTCAGTAGCAAGAACCCGACTCTGGAATGACCTCCCACGTTACATTAGAGAACGCAAAAACATCTCTAGCTTCAGCAGACATTTAATGAAATATCTACTGAGGCAACAGTAGTGACTAGCATTGTCCCGGTATGCACTCGTTACCCCTGCACATCCTTCTTCCCAAGCAGATCTTCTCCATTTATATTCTCAGCTGGTACAGTTTCGGTAAATTTCCTTTCCCCAGAACTGGCTACATCAGAAAATACTTATAAATTCATTTTACATCCGTCAGTGCTATTACCGTTATTATTGTCAATAGCGGTAGCAGCAGCAATAGTAGAAGCACTGCCAGTATTAACCCTGATAATACCAGGAGGGAGGAAAGGGGGGGGGACACTTTATGCCCACCTTTTAAAAGTATGTTAATCTGCTCATATACTTTATAGTTTAAAATTATGAAAAAATATATTTGTAATGATTTCTTAAAGTTGATTCCGTTATTGTTTTGACTTTCTCAGTTAAATTTAACCCAAAATTTAGCTCATGGTAGTAAACGTGTCTTTTCGTAGCATATCATATCGATATTTTTAAATGCATTGTTTTTATACATTTATATGTATTTAAAAAGTATATTAATAAAACTTAATGATAGTTAACTAAATCTATATTTCTTTAAATTTTTTATTGTGGTGATTATCAAGTGCAACTCTTCTTTGTGTGTGCATTATGGAAAATGCTTTGCTATTGCTAAGATCGTGCTAAAAGATGTTTTCAGATACTGGACCCTTCTTATGCATCAGTACGTATTTAAAAAGGATGTTAATAAGCGCTAACAACAGTTAAAGAAATTAGTATTTTTATTTTATTTTATTTATTAATTTTTTTCTTTTTTTATGGTGGGTATGAGGTATCCCCACCCCCCTTTGATTATCTTTTGGTATGTCTGGCCAGCATTTCGCATCGTAATAGTGCGATAGCTATTATCGCGTCGCCTGGTGAAAGGCGCTGTAAGCAGAGCCTACGTGCAGGCGCTTTAGGGGGAGGGGAAGGTAGCGGGCGTCCGTGGCAGTCCGCAGTGTGGCTTCCACTCCCGCCCCCACCCCCGCTTACACCTCCACCCTCGCCAGCAACAGAGCCGCGCCATATCAGACCGCAAGCGGCGCGCAGATCTATACCTGGCGGCGCCGGAGCTAAGCCTTGGCTGCCCGCAGGCGGCCACTAACGCTCCGGCTGCTTCTTCCCTCCCCCAATAAAAGCCGTCTAACGTAGATCAAAAGATCGAGCAAGTATAGTGACACAGTTTCGATGCGCAGCGACACGAGCTGTTTTGGTCTCGCATTCAACACTGTCATTGTCATCGCAACATCCTGCTATTGGTCTGGGACCTGTTAGGAAACTATACAGATTTGTTCACTAAAACGAGGGTGGTTCAAAAAGTAAGTAAAACAAAGTTACTAAGGCACTGGTACATAATAACATAAGTCACTCCCGCGGGAGACGTTACCTGGAATCAGGGGCAGTGCCTGATATTGTTGCAGTCTTACATACCTCTCAACAATTTCCCGCCCTTTCTTTTAACATTTTAGTTTAATAAAACTAGCATATCCTCTAAGATACATCCCTGTTCGATTCCACCATTTTGTGGAGATTTCATCCCTGCTTTTTCGACTCTCATAACGGCTATTTACGTCCACGCCTCTAGCCGATGAGGTTAACCTCCTTATTGCTACATTACCTTTTACCATACATCTCCTTCTCCTCTCTGTCTCTGTTCTCTATCTGTTGCTCCTCCCTTCTCTGTCAATCACCTCCTCCCAGTTTTCTCTGCCCGTCTTCTTCTCCTTGCTCTCTCTTCTCTCCATCTACTCCTACCCCGTCTCTTCCCCCTCCCTCCCCCCCTCTCTCTCTGTCCATCACCTCCTCCCACTTTATATGTCCATCTCTCTCCATCTTCTTTTGCCCCCTCTCACTGTCCATCTCCTACATTCCACTATCTGTCTCTATTTCCTCCCACCCCTTTTCCCCTCTCCTCTTCCACTCTCTCTCTCTCTCTCTCTGTCCTTGTGTCCTGTTTATTGTTATTATATATTCAGATTCTCTAGCATTATTCTAATCATAATCTGCTTAACCGTACACATAACCCTCCTGTTTGCTAACAACGTTTCACTATTATAAACTTTATACAAAAATATTAACATATTTTTTGAAAGAAATTTCCGCCACTTGACTGTCAATTGTTCATTTATTTTACGCAATTATGATTTCGGCTCTGTAGCCATTACAGGTGCATGTTGAAGCACGTATTCGAAAGTAATATTGTGTCATAATTTCGAAGCAATCGCTGAAGAACGTTCGGTGATCTAAGAATTTGTAAAGACGAACAGTTACATTTTTATTTATATAGATAAGTCCGCTCAGTCTGAGCATTAATACACAAGTTTTAAAAATTTTGGTCTTTGCTGTACTCTGTTACTGTTTCCGTTCAGGTCGGCCCGTTATTATGCTATTTTTTTTCAGACATTTTCACTTAGATTATGTTCATAGTTGGCTCTGGGCACTATGGGACTCAACTGCTGAGGTCATTAGTCCCCTAGAACTTAGAACTAGTTAAACCTAACTAACCTAAGGACATCACAAACATCCATGCCCGAGGCAGGATTCGAACCTGCGACCGTAGCGGTCTTGCGGTTCCAGACTGCAGCGCCTTTAACCGCACGGCCACTTCGGCCGGCTATGTTCATGGAATTTGTTGTTGGTGTAGTACGAGTCTTGTAGTTACACGTCTCCGGTTCCTACATTTTCTGGTGTAACTGTCATCCAGCATGGCCAGTGCGCTGTACAACTTCAACTCCACCTCCTTCTGGTCCATCATAATGACCACTTCCGATAAGACCCTGTGGAAAGTAACCATTGTAATCTGATGTCCTCTAAGAAATAAATCTCTTTCATGAGTTCTTAATTAATTCTGGATAGTGCTGTTTTTCTCACTCCTAGTAAATCTTTCACGAATATCATCTTGACTTACTCTATTGTTTTCATATCAGCAATCATTTTTTCCATTAATCTCCATTCCAAAAAAATGTTCTGACTCGCGCCACTCCCGCTTTGAATAGTGTCATCGCTGCATTTGCGGACAAATTGGTTATGTTCGGGATATTCCATGAGGCTACAATGGCTGGCTGCTTCCTTTTCCACTAGATTTTATATTTTTCTGACGTAAAAGAAACTATTCACTTAGTTAAGGGAGACAAAACTTTAATTGTGATGGTCAACTGGAATTTGCTAGAAGGAAAAGGAATAGAAGGAAAAATAGCAGACTAAAGTGGACTGGGGGAAAGGAATGAAAGAGGAAGTCGTGTGCTACAATTTTGCACAGAGCACTTGGTTTAGGAATAATCAAAGAATGTTATATACGTGTAAGAGACCTGGAAATATCGGAAGATTTCACATTGATTATATAGTGGCAAGACAGAGATTTAGAAACCACATCTTAAATTGTGAGACATTTCTAGGGGCAGATGTGGTCTCTAACCAAAGTTTATTTGTTACGAACTGCAGATTAAAACTAAAGAAATTGCAAAACGGTAGGAAACAAGGGGATGGGACCTGGATAAGTTGAAGGAATCAGAGGTTGTTAGGAGTTTGAGAGAGAGCATTAGGGGACGATTGACAAGAAAAGGGAGAACGAATAAAGTGGATTATGTGTGGGTAGCTTTGAGAGATGAAATAGTGAACACAATTGAGGATCAAATAGTTAAAACAACATGGTCCATTAGAAATTCATGTGTGACACAAGAGATATTGAAATAAATGGTGAAAGGAAAAAACATAAAAATGTAGCAAATGAAGCAGTCGAAAGGGAATAAAAACGTTTAAAAAATGAGATTGACAGAAAGTGCAGAAGGCTAAGAGGGAATGGCTAGAAGATAAATGTAAGGATTCAGAGGCATATATCACTAGAGGAAAGATAAATAGTGCCTACAGGAAAATTAAACAGGCCTTTGAAAAATAGAGAAGCAGTGGTATAAATATCAAGAGTTGAGATGAAAAACCAGTCCTAAGCAAAGAAGGGGAAGCTGAAAGGTAGAGTATACAGAGGGTATATACAAGGGAAATGAAGTTGCAGGTAAAATTATAGAAATGGAAGATAATGTAGATGAAGATGAAACGGGAGACGTGATGCTGCGAGAAGATTTTACGGAGCACTCCCATTTCTCCACAGGTACTCAGACACTTTATACTGGAAGTGTTCCCCGCAGAGCTTAGCCTCATAAAGTCGAAACAAGGCCACAGGAGTAGACAACATTCCGTCAGACCTATTCATAGCCTTGGGAGAGCCAGCCATGACGAAACTCTTCCATCTGGTTTGTAAGATGTATGAAACAGGCGAGATACCTCCAGACTTCAAGAAGAGCATAATCATTCCAATTTCAAAGAAAGCCTGTGTTACCAGGTGTGAAGATCACCAAACTATCAGTTTCATAAGCCATGGTTCTAAAATAGTACTACGAATCCCTTACAGAAGAATGGGAAAACAGGTGGAAGCCGACCTTGGGGAAGACCGTTTTGGGTTCCGGAGAAATGTAGGAAACATTTGCCACAATCGTCACCTGACCTACTTTTCAAGTGCTCGCCAGCCGTCACATTTTCCGATGAGGCGTTGACACCCTGTCACCTATCGTGGAAAACACTCCTCACACATGCACATGACGGTGGCAAGTGAACAGCTGACCAGCTTATCCCTTTCCGTGATGCTCGTTCCCAGGCTCCGGGGCGTAAGTGTGTCCTTTGTCAAAGTCGCTTATGTCAGTGGATTTCACCATTTGGACCGACAGAGACTTCACCATTTGCTGCCCGTATCGTCGCTAGAATGATGTCTCGCTCTTTCCTGCTCCGCTTATATACCATAGCTGATCAAAAGTTTCCAGACACCCCTAGGAATGCGGAATTGACGACCAGATGCCACAAGAGGCGGACCCGCTAGAACAAAAGGAGTCAGTGCCTATTATGTTGCCAGTAGAGATGTAGTAACAGCAGAATGGTTCTGTCAGGAGCGCTCGGTGACTTTAAATGTGGACGTCACTTGAGTGACAAATCCATTAGAGGCATTTCAATTCTAAAGTTGCCCAAGTTCAGTCTTGGTGATCTGGCTGTGAATCTGAAACCCGAAGGAACAGTCACACCAAGATCAGGGAGAACTCTCATGTACTGAGGAAGAGGGCCCGTCCAGCATGCCGCAGGGTGGTTGCGAAACGTTCCACGAAGTCTGCGGAGGGATCACTCGTGAGCTCAGAAGCACCACCAGCGGTCCACGTATCGCAGTGACTCTGCTTAGGGACCCTTGAGGTGGTGTAACGTGTGACGTCACTGGACAGTGGATGACTGGAAAGGAGTTATTTGGAATGATGAATCTGACATTACCCTGTGGCAATCTGATGGAAGGTTTTGCGCTTGGCGAATGGCTGGAGAACGATACCTGCCATCATTTGTATTGTTAACAGTGAAGGCAGAGGAGATCGCTTTCTAGTGGGGGGTGTTTCTCGTGGTTTGGGGATGGTCCCTTATTGCAGCTAAAAAAAGCTAAGTGCGGAAGGATGTGGACACGGTTTATGGCACTGTGTATTGCCTACAGTAGAGAAAAAATTCAGAGACAATAGCAGTTTGCCGCGCGGGATTAGCCGACCGGTCTGTGGCGCTGCTGTCATGGACTGTGCGGTGGTCCCGGAGGAGTTTCGAGACCTCCCTCAGTCATGGATGTGTGTGTTTGTCCTTAGGATAATTTAGGTTAAGTAGTGTGTAAGCTTAGGGACTGATGACCTTAGCAGTGAAGTCCCATAAGATTCCACACACATTTGAACATTTTTGATAGCAGTTTCTACCAACATGACAATGCACCCTCTCATAAAGTAGCATGTGACACACAATTGTTCGTGGACAACAAAATTCCTGAAATGGATTGGCCTGCTCAGTGCCCCGACCTAAAGCCAGTGAACCGCGTTTGTGATCGGTTAAAACAAGTGCTCTGGTTTCGGCTCCTGAGGAAGACTGGGCTCCCATTTCTCCACAGGTACTCAGGCACTTTATACTGGAAGTGTTCCTCGCAGAGCTTAGCCGTCATAAAGGCCGAGGGTGGACACAGCTCATATTGATGCCAACTCCAGTTACTTTTGATCACCTAGCGTACTTTATTTACTACGTCACATGCTCGCGACTCCCCCAGTCGGTAACCAATATCGCGGGCGCAGTGGTCACAATGTTTGGCTCACCAATGGACATAAATTTACAGGAATCTACAACAATGCCAGGATTCTTTTGCAGTTGGCTGTAGAATTAAATGTGAAAATCAAATAATAATGATAGTTTTTCCAGCAAGAACACTGGTTTCTACGATCAGCTACAAAAGGTTTGTAATAGAATACCTAGATATGACTCCAAAGTAGACCTTGGTGATGTAATGCCAAACTTGCAAAGAAGAGGCTTTCAAAAACTTGTTTGGTAAGGAAATTTCGCACGGAGAAACTAGTAATTTTTTCTATGAGGGTTGCCCAGTTTGCTCCTGTGTACAAACTGAAGAATAAGTACCTGTTTCCCAAGGAAAAATATCTACAAAGGGACCTGGAAAATACTACGAACAAAAGAAGCAAACCAAACAGAAATACTGGTATCGAAGAGATGGGCATGTGATATAGAAAATGTGCCCAGTTTCCGAGAAGCTAAATGAGATAATGAGATTCTGGCCATTATCTAGTAGGAGCCAAAATGAGGCAGAAACTTGCTATGGGTGCCAAATGAAATAGTAACAGATTAAAGAAATGGAATATAGAACAACTGAAAGATAGATCTACTGTTCAAGAGTATCAAAACAGATTGGGACAGGAGTTCCAAACAAAAGATGGTGAAGCTCATATAGACAAAGAATGAAACTGTCTTAAAAATGCCGTTATGACAACAGCACATAAAATACTGGAGGAAACAAGACACTCAGAAATAAAGACGAATGCAGAAACACAGTAGAGCAGGAAAAGGGTGCAAGACTGAAGTGCTTATAGTGAAATGCAAGATAAAATCAGGCTTATATAATGAAAAGAGAATAAAGGCAGAAAGACTGTGCAAGATAAGAAAAGAGGAGGTGGAAGAACACCATCAAAGGAATGAGAGCAAGAAGACTCTTGAGAAAATTAAAGAAGGAACTCAAGACCGGAAAAACAGCTTGTAAGGGCAAGGAGGAAATTTGTTGACAGATAAACAAGATGTTCTGGATAGAGGGAGAGAATAGTTCAAGGGAATTCTGCAGGGCAATCCTACCAGAACTGTGCAGCCTCTTCGTTACACTGCAGATCCAGAGATACAAGTAACGCTATTAGAGGAGGTACAGGAACTAATGGAATAACAGCAATCTGTTGAAAAATCGGGGAACTATTCTTTATAATCGAATCCACAAATTTATTAAGTTGATATGGAATCAGGAAAGAATCGCAGAAGAGTGAACCTTTCGGGTAATCTTACCAGTCCATAAAAACGGGGAGAAAACTTGTTGTTCCAATTAGCGAATAATTACCCTGCTGCATGTAACCTATAAGATTTTCTCCAGTATTGTTTAAAACAGGATAATTCCATATGAATAAGAGATTCTGGGAGAATATCATAGGTCAACAACAGGTCGGATGTTTGTGCTGAGGCAAATACATGAAAAAGTATATAGTACTGAGCTTCATAAGGTCTATGTAGACATCAAGCAGGTCTTCGATAGTCTTGTTAGGGCAGAAATGCTAAATCATTTCCTACTGTTTGGTATAGTATCTAAGTATACGTCACTTATCCAAGCAAGGTTCCTATGCTGCAGCTCGAGTGGATGGAGAACTCAGTAAACAATTCAATATTAATAAAGGAGTCAGATAGGGGGATGAATGCCCTGTCTAAAACGTTTTTTCATCTGACTCTTGAAGCGGCCATTCAGAAGCTTCAGATACCTGGCTACACAAGCACAAAATCAACCAAGATGTGTGCACATGCTGATGAAGTAGTAATTATTAGCAGAAGAAGAATTTAACTAGAGAGAACAACAGGTCAGCTGAAAGAAGCGACCCTATCTAGAGGCCTTGCTATTAACGAAAGGAAGACTGAAGGTATGGATTTCACCAGTACGGGAAATGATAACTTGAATAAACTATCATCAGGTGGTTTCCATTTTGAACATGTGCAGAACTTTGATTATCTGGGATCTAATGTTAATAGGAGAAATTCAATGTAAACTGAGATGAAACAACGCATTCTGAGCGGTAATAGATGCTTCCACACGTCTCAGAAATTGTTTGCCTCTAGGTTACAAAATAGACAACTGACACTTGAAGTCTATAAGGTAATGACAAGGTCAGTTGTAACCTACGGATCTGAAACATGGACACTAATTAGTGCTCATGAGTAGCAGCTCAGGATGTTTGAACGCGTGATTCTGCAACTGAGATTATCAGTGGTTTCTGGAGATCTAGAAAGAACAGTGAGCTTGATCGCCTCATACAAGGAGCCGATATGGTAAGAGCAATAAAAAGCAAAGAGCTTGGCTTGGACACGTCTCCAGGATGGATACTGGTCGAACACCCAACAACGTAAGAGGTTTCTGAATGAGGTCAACAGGAACAGAACAGAGAGGAAGGCTACGAAAGCGGTTGATAGACATTGTGGAAGAATGTATAAAATCTCTCATAGGTAGAGGATGACGGAGAGCTGCGGAGAGCTGCACCTGACTGAACGTATGCGTGCGAGAGTGGAAGCTGTCATCAAGGCTAAGGGTGGGCCAACACCATATTGAATTCCAGCATTACCGATGGAGGGCACCACTAACTTGTAAGTCCTTTTCAGCCAGGTGTCCGGATACTTTTAATCACATAGTGTAGGTCCAGTCATTTCAGAAGAGCGAATGACGGGACAGAATTATTTTTTGAAAAAATGGTTTGTAAACACAGTGTATATGTTCCTTTGGCCACGCGGACTCCAGTGTTCTTCAAAAGTGACGGAGTCCCTCCACAGTTCACCAGACGTGTGAGGAAATATCTCGACTGCATTTATTCTGACCGCTAGATTGGTCGTGGCACTACAGTTAAATAGCCACCAAGATCGTCAGACCTTACGCCATTATATTTTTGTTGATGGGACTGGATGTAGTCGAGAATGTAAAAGCGACAGGTGAATAAGAAAGATGAGCTGCTTGGTCGCATCATGGACGCTGCTGCCTCATTATGGAATGTGCAGAGACAGACAAGCAACACGATATTTTTTCTCTAGGCTGCACAAACGGAATGAAGCTCACGGTGGTATATTCGAACATTTATGATGAACTATACGACAGCTGTAACGTTACCTTTACGATATTACTTAGAGCTGGATGTCTTAAAAATACGTATTTTCCAGTTGACCCTTTGTAGAAAACGTGTTGTACATGTGTACATGTGTAAACCTGTGTACCTTGAAGTACTTGAAGATTGGTGACAATATCGGATATTGTGTGTCCTCTCCTGCAAGTGAGCGCTCAAAGCTGACTTTGCACTGGAATTAGTTGCATGTTTCCTAAACCTCATTTCAAAGCTCCTTCTTGTTTCGTCAATGTACTTTGAAGAAATACCGTGTTAAATCCCAGAGTGTGTGTATTTGCTAGTGATGGGAATGTGGGGGAATGCGCTTCTTCCGGCTTTTAAACAGATTCCTTCTACGGGTTGACAGTATGTAGACACAAACCTAATCGCTTTTATTTTCCATTACCTGGCACTGCAAAAATTCTATTAAGTTGTTTTATACATTTACACATAAATAAACACCGAAGCAAGATTAATTTGCGAAACTGGTCGTGTCATTGAATAACGATATTTGACAGTCGCAGCGATCCTTATTTTTCTACAAGGAATTTTCTCGACTGTGGATTTCCTACATACAAAACATTATATCCCTAAAAAGTGACCATTCCTCCTGGGATACCCGACATACTGAAAGTAAATGGCGTTGCTCTTACACTGTGCTACTGCGCGCAAATGTTAAATATTTGAATATCAGTACATGACGCACCCATCATGCTAAAACAGAATTGATACATGCTGTCATCATGATGATGCTAGCTGGGTATAGTGAGCATATTTGATACGCTATCGAGTGAGATGTCTGGTACGTGGTTTCCTTAATCGTACCACACTTACGCACCATATCTTAAATACCATAAAAAGGGAAGCGGGATGGAATCATGGTTGGTAGTCATAATTAATAATTAAGACAATTTATTGACATTACGCCTTTTAAGAAATTTGACAATTACAAATTGTGGACGAGCCACTTGATAAAGCTTTGCAAATACAGTTAGAAACCCAACATACTCAGCACTCAAATAAACAGTCCCTCGAGAGTCAGTTATAAAAAACTTACTGTGCCAGGCGTTCATAGAAACCTTAAGCTTAGCAATTATCAGTTACCTGTAAAGGGTGACTTAATGACACTTGAACACTAGTGCCAAGCTAAGAGCCAATTACATAACATGATAGAATCACTTAAAAAAAAAAAAAAGCTACAGCAGAAACACTGATCTTTAAAAATAAATGTTCACGTGCTCAGACGTGTTAATAAAAAAGTTACTAGAAAGAGCTGCACAACGAACTCAGCAGATGCTATGAAGTTTAAGGTTTAGCCAGTTTCCAGTCCCTAATATTTAAGGAAACCGGCTTATATACGAACAGGTTACATACAATATATATTTGTATATCTACCAGCTTAACCCGCCATGGCGGAAGGAAGATAAATACTAAACTTTGGAAGGCGATATGTGAACAACTCCCGGTAGTGGCCAGGTCCTTAAACACTGCGAGGCCTAGACCTTGGACGACATTTCACTCCCCGCCAAGGCGCTGGCACAATCAAAAGTTTCTGCCCGAATCACAAAGACATCCCAATAACTCTGACACATATTAACACTCGGCAGAACCTTTGACTAGATATATGGCTAATAGTGTAAAGGACACTACTGACACAATCCCAACTTTGACCTTAAGCATTTTACACATGGTCAACTGTATTAATAGATTGCAGTCTTTGAAAACGCCAACATAAAATCATTTAGACACAGAGCACTAGTAAAGCTTCTGAGAACCTTCAAATAACGGCCACCATTTAACTAGGCCAACTGAACTCTTCCACACCACCTTAAAGTTCGACTATGAAAGTCTCACCATAATAATAAAGTTTAAATGGCTCCGAGTGCGTCGATCAACAAAACACAATTACGATCACGTACACAATACGAGGGAGCGGGTTCCACAGCTTCACCGCTTCACTTCAAATTTTGTTTCCGGCGAAGTCACAGAACTTGTACCTCCAAGCTACCCATGTCGCCAAAACGCCCGACCAATTTCACACCACAACCTGTAGCGGTCATCACGGTCGTTCGGTAGCCGTTGACACTCGTCTCCCGGTGAATGTCACGAAATCTCGAGGGTTACCCGTCGAAGGCTAGCAACCAACTCGCTTCGCCCGCCAACCCGGAAGATAAGACACGCGAAAAACAAAGACAGCTTAGCTCAGCCACAATCGATCTCAACGATACATGAACAAAATAACATAGCCGCCAGCTTGCCACGGCTCGATGTCCTCACCCTGCATTTAGGAGTGACAAACCTTAAGTTGTGGCTGGCTGGTTCTGCAATAGCTCCGATGCCTCGTCTGAATGCCACAACACATAACTGTGATTATTAGGGTGTAACAAGGTGTAGACCAGGGGTATCGAACCTTTAAGCTTACCAGGGCCACACTGAGAAGAAGATATGTGTTCTTGGGCCGCACGTAATACACATAACACTAACATTAACTGCTGAGGGAAGAAAAAGAAACGGTATGGGTAATTGAGAGAATAGAGTTGTATAACGGGAGCTGTATAAACAAAATTTCATGGATTTTTTTTTAGATGCTCACATGTTGGGCCGCATGTTGCCCTCGGGCCGCGGTTTGGGCGCTTCTGGTCTGGACTGATTCAGTTGCTCATACCGACCAAAGTGAGGCAGTAGTGAGGCACTGGACTATCATTCAGAGGACAACGATTCAAAACCCATCCAACCGTACTGATTTAGTTATCCCATTCTTTCCATGAATCACTTAAGCCAAATGATACGAGGGCAAATCAGAAAGTCTTTGCCTTATATTTTATCAGCCAAAGCAAGGTACATACAGCTAATGACAAATATACAGCCTATTGCATATACCTTACACTATTTTTGCACATAGATCCCAAACCGGTTCACACATTCATCCCATCACAGCACTAAATCTGAGATGCTCCAGCGGTAGAATTCGTCCAGGAGACAATGGAACCACCGTCGGATTGCTGTCTTGGCTCCATCGTTAATTGTGAATCGTTCTCCTGCAGTATCCACGTTCCATCGCTAGGAACAATGCGGTCCAGGAAACCTTCACTCTCCTTGGAGTATCGTTTCAGATGATTCAGTGAAGACATCATTCGCTTGCCTTTCATCATGTCATCCAACTGCTTAGGCACCCACCGACAAGAAACCTTCCGGTGCCCTAAGAATCCATGGACGATGTCGTAAGCACTCCCATACAATTTACGAAGCTGCTGGGAAATAGCTGTGACGGGCACACGCCGATCTGCTTTCGCTGTTGCATCCATGAGGGAAATGGTGCCGTCAGTCAGAGACGTACGCGGCATTCCAGACCACTCATTGTCACGCAAGAGTTCACGGCCTTGTCGGACTCGCGACACCACAGCCTCACAGTTCTCAAAGCGAGACGGCTTTCCCCACATGTGGGCTACGCTTCCCTGTAGATGTCGATGGTTGTTCGGCCCTTGCTTCAAAGAACACGAATCACACATCGTTGCTCTAACGCTGTGGACGTGTGAAGCACAACCGCCATGTTCAACAAAGGACAGCATCGCCGTGAGTCGGGGCTACCTGCAGATGAGGCAGGCACGTACCAAGAACGGTCCAACGCTGGGAATGGGTATGTTGATTTCGCATTTACAGCCGTAATTTGGCTAAAAAGAATAGGGGCAAAGACTTCCTGATTTACCCTCGTAGCTTGAATTCTTTGAAAATGTCACGGTCAATCACTGTTTCCAATTGTAACTTGAGCTCCAGCTCTGTTGACTTCGTCATAGACGGGACGTTAATTCCTTCCGACAATTGTTCATGAGTGCATACTCCGCTTTTATTAATATAATGGTGTCTTAGATGATTTAATTTGCATAATGTTACTTCCAGTTCATAATAAACTCTTAAACGCAAACACATAACGCAGACTGTTACTGGCAAATGTATATGACACGGTCATTGCTTATTCTTAAGCAGTCATACTGTCACAGGACAGAAATACTCTACGCTTGCAACGATAGTAATGCTCGTTAAATAACTGTAGTGTCAAGCTGAGTTGTTACTAAGGACCACGTCATTTATAAATGCAACAACTTACCGAATCCATTGGTACTGTCTGAAATATTCTGGGTGACTCATTATTTTAATAGATATGGTTTGTTGATCGAACGAGAGCACTTTGAATAATTTGTGGTTCAAATGGCTCTGAGCACTATGGGACTTATCTTCTAAGGTCATCAGTCCCCTAGAACGTAGAACTACTTAAACCTAATTAACCTAAGGACATCACACAGATCCATGCTCGAGGCAGGATTCGAACCTGAAACCGTAGCAGTCGCGCGGTGCCGGACTGAATCGTCTATAACCGCTCGGCCACCGTCGCGGGCTTTGACTTTTACTTTTTAAAGACGTCTTCGAGAATTAGGCATACATACGCTATTCAAATTTTCGACAAGTAAATCATCATGATTTGAATAAATGTTAGAAAAAAATGAACATTCTTACTTGTCGGCAGAGCTGTTTGTGGCTCACAAAGTGTGGCATATGCGGCCACACGTTGCGTGTAAACCAACTCAGCACACCATTATGATACAAATTGTACAAATTTAACTACATAGCTGATTAGCCAGGTGGCAGACATGTAGAAATGTGATAGGATCGTTTCGAACCAATACTTGATTATCAATAATGTAGGAATAACCTGGGTTAAGATCTTAAGATAATAAATATATCTTCCATAGCGCTTCCTTTAGTAATACGCTTTGTTTCTGTTTATATTGCCGAATGCATTCCACAGATGCACGAACGCCATTCAGGTGGCCTATAAAGAAACTGAAGAAACTCTTTGAAGACCTGCGCAACAGGCTGAGACGCAACAGATTTTAATCAGCAACTACTTCTACAAAAGTGTGTCAGCTGGTGCTCCAGATAAGTTACCGTCTTAGAACACGCAACGTATTCTTCACTTTATTTGAGAGATCAAAAATACGATGGCGTTGTAGGTTTGTATGGTTCAGCGTATGTATAAATGCTCCTAATAGTAAATGAAAAATAATGTATGAATATAATCACGCAATTTAGTTGTTGAAGTATTGTAGATACTCTAATATTAAAGTGTTAAAAAGATCTATGGAATGCCGTTAGGGCGGTGAGGTAACGTGCAATTTCCTCATGCGGCAAGGAAGTATGTCCGGCGTGCAGAAGTTACTATGCAAACCACGGCACGTGGCTTCGCGAGGTTAAACGGACGACAATTGCCGCGAGAACTGGCGAAATCTTGCTGGGCCCGTCTGCTGCCCGCCAGGTCAGATCAATGAACAAGATTAAGCGCGTTTGCATAGCCTGGAACTGCCGTAGTGCACCGCCAGAGAGAGAGAGAGAGAGAGAGAGAGAGAGAGAACGAGAGAGAGAAAAAGCGCGCGCGAGAGAGAAAGCGCGCGCGAAAGAGAGAAATGATGCCAGAGGCGCCGACTAATTTACTCGATCTTATCACGACAACGATAGTCGACCCGTTTAATCTCGTTCCAGGATTACAGTCCGGAGCGGACGTAAGACTATCTGAGACGACCCGAATTTTTTTCATTTCCTAAATTAAAACTGCCACTCCCCTCGCGCAGCGCTAATGAATTATCTCACGAGCTGCTCGGAAAGGACTGTGACCTGTCAGTTATTCTGAAAAAGATTACGTGACACTGCAGTACCCTTGATACACGTCTGCGCCGAATCATCATGATTTATGTACCAGAAATACTTCGTGTAATGTATTTGGAAATAAATAAAATTTCAGCTTCACAGCCAATCAAGTTTCAAAGCTGATATTTCTCTTTGCCCTCGAAGTACTATTAACCCTTTCGACACCGAATTCATTTCTATAACCCGAATTATCGCAATAATTGTTGGATAGTGTCTAGTACGCACTACACGTGAGCCACCACTTGCAATTTTCCTCTTGTATGTAAAATTTCATCATTATATTACGGGGAAAATTTATAAGCCACTGAACTTTAGGGAAAAATTTTTCAAAAATGGCTCTGAGCACTATGGGACTTAACATCTTAGGTCATCAGTCCCCTTGAACTTAGAACTACTTAAACCTAACTAACCTAAGGACATCACACACATCCATGCCCGAGGCAGGATTCGAACCTGCGACGGTAGCAGTCACGCGGTTCCGGACTGAAGCGCCTAGAACCGCACGGCCACCGCGGCCGGCGGGAAAATTTTATGAGAAAGTGGATGAGTATCTAGCAAAAGAAGAGAAAAAGCAATACGGATGTGTCAATAACGTTGAATTATTCAAAAGTTGATTTATTATTTTTTTCAAAGCAATGATGGTGGCATAATGGCATATGGCAATGATTACATACGATATTTACAAAAATTTTGTTTTTGCGGGGATCCACAGCCTGAACGAGTTCTGAGAATGAAAACATGGTCCAAATAGGCTGTATTATTTTTTATTATCCGAGCAACTGGCCAGTTTGAACCATAGGTCATTTTCAAGCATATATTTTAAGCTTCATGCTCGATTTCATCTTCAAATATATAACTGGTATATGTGGACAGGAACATATCGTTCTTCTGTGCCTGTTTTGAAATGAAGCTTGAAGCTTAAAATATGTACTTTAAAGTGACCAATGGTTGAAACTGACGAACTGAACGGACAACGAATGTGAACGAAGCCTACTTCGATCGTGTTTTCGTTCTCTCTCCAAGCATTGTCAGGCAGTTTTAGATTAGGTGAGAAACTGAACTGCTGCTGGTTAATTTATCTCTTATATTTATTTGTTGTGTGCAATGAACTGACGAAAAAACGCTAATCAATATACTCTGTACTACAAGTGATTACGTTACAAAGAAAGACTTTTATTAATAAAAATGTGTATCCCCAGTTGTCACGAAATAGCGGGACAATGCGCACTTTCGGCTTCGAACCGGTCTGTATTTGCTTCAACCTACAGTCATACTGAAGTAGCGTTACAGAAAATATGCAAATGTAGCCGTAGGGGTAGGCGTAGATACACGACGAAATCCAGCAAGTAGATAATTCACTGTCACAATTAAGTCAATACGACTGACAGAAGCAGAGAAAGCAGGCACTAACAAATGTGCAATTCTGCATTTTTTCACCTTTATATCAACAGGGTACAGGACAAAAGTTACGGGACAGAAGATGTCTTTAGATTTGTTTACTGATTGTCGATATGCCTACTACTGAGTCGCTCACAGAAGAGATAAACATTTTCAACAAGTAATGTAGGTTGACTCTTACAAAGAAGAAGAGATCAACCAGGAGACAGCAACCAGCCACTATTAAACAGCTATTTATTTACGTAAATACTGCCGTAACCGGTTTCGAACTGACAACTTCATCATCAGACGGCTGTTCACATGATTTTCAAGATGCACTTTACATAATCGTCAGTTTTCGATTTTTATTCCTCCACTGTAGCGAAATATTCTTGATGTGTTGGTGTCCTACGGTAGAAAACAGCGTTAGAAGCGCCCTATGTAAACATATCTAACCTCCAAACGATGAAATACAGAGTAAACAAATATGTGAGGTTAAGTGGTTATAATGCTTACATCGAAAATTCCGCGCAATTTTGTTGAGAAGTTGCAAGATTGTATTTTTCACACATATGCAGCACTTATATGATTTGCACATCACCATATTGTGCAAAGCACTACACACACACACACACACACACACACACACACACACACCCCAAAAAGTATTTGCCACATGTGAAGTTGACACAAAGATTGCAGTTTTACAAACACAACACAACTGCAACGTCGCAACAAAATTGCGCAGAGTTTTCGATGTAAGTACTATAACCACTTAACCTCACATATTTGTTTACTCTGTATTTCAGCGTTTGGAGGTTAGTTATGTTCACATAGGATGCTTCTAACACTGTTTTCTCCGTAGGGCACCAACACACCAAGAATATTTCGCTACAGTGGAAGAATAAAAATCGAAAACTGATGAGCATGTAAAGTGCATCTTGTAAATCTTGTGAACATCCGTCTCATGATGAACTTGTCAGTTCGAAACCGGTTGCGGCGCTATTTAGTTAAATAAATAGCAGTTTAATAGTGGCTGGTTGCTGTCTTCTTCTTTGTAAGAATCAACCTACATTAATTGTACACAGCCATGGTCTCAACATGTCAGTTTTAGACAAAATAGCACTTTCAACGAAATTAGAACCTAAAGCTAATGCAATCTTTCCTTTGAGGTGCGAACACATTACCACTAGCTAGCGTACAACTATAGCAGGCTGTGCTCTCTTGTCGTCCCAATCATGGCTGAGATGGAACAGTCGCAACGTAAACAGTGACGTAAATGGTACAACTTCTGTTGGTACAAGTTTCCTGGACTCAAAAACATAAATTTTCTACTTCTATGTATTCCTTAAGTGGGAATCACTCAGGTACGTAACCTAAATAGTAAAAAAATATCGAATGTATTCATAGGATAAATCTAAACCATTCTACGAAGTATGATACGCGAGTTGGGATGGAAGTCATTAAAGCGAAGACGTTTTTCGTCGCGGCGAGATCTATTTACGAAATTTCAGTCACCAACTTTCTCTTCTGAATGCGAAAATATTTTGTTGAGCCGAACCTATATAGGTAGGAACGATCATCAAAAGAAAATAAGAGAAATCAGAGCTCGAACAGAAAGGTTCAAAATGGTTCAAATGGCTCTGAGCACTATGGGACTCAACTGCTGTGGTCAGAAGTCCCCCTAGAACGTAGAACTACTTAAACCTAACTAACCTAAGGACAGCACACAACACCCAGCCATCACGAGGCAGAGAAAATCCCTGACCCCGCCGGGAATCGAACCCGGGAACCCGGGCGTGGGAAGCGAGAACGCTACCGCACGACCACGAGATGCGGGCAGCAGAAAGGTTTAGGTGTTCGTTTTTCCCGCGCGCTGTTCGGGAGTGGAATGGTAGAGAGATAGTATGATTGTGGTTCGATGAACCCTCTGCCAAGCACTTAAATGTGAATTGCAGAGTAATCATGTAGATGTAAATCGATAGTCACGTAGTTGCCAAACATATTCTGCCATGTTGCCAATTCTCCATTAGACTAGTGGCAGGCGGGATACCTCCGGTGAGCCGATGTGTTTCTTGAGCTGACTAGCACTGGGGAAGCCCGCAGTTCGAAGACACATCAGCGCTGGCTGCCACCGCCTTGACTCTGAGCCAATGAGTTTTATTCGCATTCCTGTAACTACGATTTGGGTCTAAACCGTAGTTACGAGTAATACCCAGATGCAACGACTGCGCCGGCCTCTTTGACCGGGCGGTTCTAGGCGCTTCAGTCCAGAACCGCGCGACCGCTACGTTCGCAGGTTCGAATCCTGCCTCGGGCATGGATGTGTGAGATGTCCTTAGGTTAGTTAGGTTTAAGTAGTTCTAAGTTCTAGGGGACTGATGACCTCAGATGTTAAGTCACATAGTGCTCAGAGCCATTTCAACCACTTTTGCAACGACTGCAATTCGAACATCACAGATAACGAGCAGCTGAAATTACTGGGGCGGTTTTCCTCTCCAGTAGCTGTCATAGCTATTTTTATTTTTCTGCCGTAAGTGAACTGCAAACTAAAAGAAACTAACTGACCGGAGGCGATTCGCTTTTTTTGCGTTACCAGATGCTATTAACATTATGAGTTAAGTAAAATTCATTTTAATATTATATAACAGAAAGCAGTTTTCCTAATTAATGCTTTCACTGGCACCACCCCTAAAGCATAATAACAAAGATCAAAAGACAACATAACACTGATTACAATTCGCAAACATCCACAAAGAAGTTTCATAAGCTGCGAATAACATACGGTTTCAAATCAGAAAAGCAAGTCGTGCAAGGAAATAGTTCGCAGTGATTGAAAAACAGGACTCAAAAACAGCAGGGACAAACAAGTGAATTAATGCAGAGCAATCTCGATTCCAGATTCTGATAACATGAGAGGAGAAGTATTTGTGGTGAGCATGTGAAACAAGGAACAAAAATTGCTGGCAGTAATATCTCAAATACGACATTCGTAAGCAAAACTGCCATTCGTTGTATAAAATCCAAAAATATGAAAAATATCGTTACTCATAACAATGCTTTGTCAATAAAAGAGAAAAGCGCCTGACGAATGAGCTACTTAATTTTCGGACAAATGAAGACAGAGAGGAACCAAGGTAACAAGATGCCTCGTGATGACTGGGTGTTGTGTGATGTCCTTAGGTTAGTTAGGTTTAAGTAGTTCTAAGTTCTAGGGGACTGATGACCATAGATGTTAAGTCCCATAGTGCTCAGAGCCATTTGAACCATTTGATCCAAGGTACCAAGAAGAGGTTAGTATAGGTTAGCGTGGGACGGAATCTCTATTCCATCACAACATTTATTTGTGAATTACCGAAGTTTAGTTATGAAAACAGACTGCTGTATTAAATATTACGATATCTGCAGACCAATGTCACTCAGTGGTGAATGCTAATTGTAGTTTCATTTTATCTTGGAGACTGTTAGAAAAGCTTAATAACTCTTTCATGATAGGCCCTGCGCATATCAACTTGTGTCCTGATGCAATTGCTTATCAGCCCTTGAGAACAAAAATGTTCAGCGTCATATAAATAGGACATAGCCAGATGTCTAACAGACATGGAGACCGGGCTCATTACTCTTATCACCACGGAATAATTTAAAAAAGCTAATGAACTCCAGATATTTGTCACTGAACTGTTCTCATTACCGTGGAATGACTTGAAAATGTTGAACATTGTTAAAGCAATGAATTTAGATGAAGTGAGGTTGATGAAATAAATTAAACACTTCGAGATAAAACCTAAATCTACACAGCTAACAAACGACAAATAATTGTCACTTGTATTCAAGTACGCAATTTTTTTAAATATTGAACTATCTGAAAATCTATTTGTCTTCTGACAGTTTAACGCTGGTCGGAACTTAACAGAGCTTTCAAACACATTGTGATGGCTCTAGAAATAGTATTATAAACGTAGGCAATGGAATAAACTTTGGGAACATGTATATATTTATTCCATCTTCTTCCTTTATAACACTAAATCAAGAGCAATCACATCGTGTTCAGTTTCATTATCATTTTTGTAATCAGTTTATATTTTGCACGTTTTGTTAAATTATAATAACCTATATGACAAGAAAAACTGTTTTATTCAGATGTGATTAGACGGTTTTGAAGAACTAAAGTATCAACATAATACGAGGCGTGTTTTTTAAGTAAGTACCGTTTTGAAATTAAAGAAAGACTTGCTAAGATATCTCAATAACTTTATTTTTACATGAAAGCCTGTACCTTAATCTACCTTTCTAAATAATTTCCGTCAATACTGAGGCCGCTACGGTCGCAGGTTCGAATCCTGCCTCGGGCATGGATGTGTGTGATGTCCTTAGGTTAGTTAGGTTTAATTAGTTCTAAGTTCTAGGCGACTGATGACCTCAGAAGTTAAGTCGCATAGTGCTCAGAGCCATTTGAACCATTTGAATACTGAGGCACTTGTCATAGCGTTGTACCAGTTTTTGAATACCCACCTCATTGAAGTCTGCCGCCTGACTTGTTAACGACTGCATGAGTAGTGTTTTGACTTCGTCATCGTCTTGAAGATGCTGACGGCCCAGGTGTTTCTTCAAGTGCAGGAACAGATGGTAGTCACTAGGCGCAAGATCGGGGCTGTATGGAGGATGATCTAGAGTTTCCCATCGAAAAGATGTGATGAGATCTTTGGTCTGATTCGCCATATGCGGAAGGGCATTGTCTTGCAGCAAAACGATGCCCTTGCTCAACTTCCATGGACTGTTGCTTTGATTCTGGTGTGACGTTTCATCGCCCATAACAATTTGGCTTAAGAAATCATCACCGTCGTTGTGGTACCGCTCAAGGAAAGTCAATGCACTGTCTAAACGTTTGGTTTTGTGCACATCCGTCAATATTTTCGGTACCCAACGTGCGCACAATTTTCGGTAATTCAAGTGCTCGGTCACAATGCCATACAAAACACTACAAAACATTAGGAAAGTCATCCCGCAAGGAGGAAATCGTAAAGCGCCTGTTTTCTCTCACCTTATTGTCCACTTCCTGCACCAAACTTTCATTAATGACCGAAGGACGCCCACTCCGTTGTTCATCATGCACATTTGTGCGGCCATCTTTAAATGCTCTCACCCACTTTCTTACCATTCCATCACTCATAATGTTTTCTCCGCAAACTGCACAGATCTCACGATGAATATCGATCGCTTTTAGGCCTTTAGTACTAAGAAATCTTATAACAGCCTGTACTTCACAGTCGGTGGGACTCACGATTATCGGAGGCATCTTAAACAAGCAGTACACAACGTAAACAAGGAAGAATCAGACTGTAATGGCGTCAGTGCGTAGATTAACATACAGGATTTCATGTAAAAATAAAATTATTGAGATATCTTAGCACGTCTTTTTTTTAATTTCAGAACGGTACTTACTTAAAAAACACTCCTCGAATTACGTGCACTGTGGACGATAGGACAAGAAATAGTTAAAGATCATTGTTTTGGCCTGCCAGTGTCACGCTGTTGCGAACGGCTAAATTCCTACGATTTTCATTTTCACGTTGTGTCAGGGGAGGAAATCTGACAAAAAGATATTTTTCGTTCGAGCACTGACTTTCCTCTGTGTATCTCAAACACAAAACACTCTTTCCTCACTATATGAGCCTGAATAAAAATGAATATTAGTGGTAAAACAGTTTATTCGCAAGAGAAATGTTATCTCAGAGTCTGAAAAAAATTAAATTAGTGGGAAAACAGTTTATTCGCAAGAGAAATGTTATCTCAGACGACAGAAACAAAATGCGTTTTTAAGAATTAACGGGCCCTAAAACCCCTTAACTGCTATTGCATATTCCTACTCGATAAATAATATGTAAGATGTAGATCTGCCCCGAATGCAAAAAGCTTGGCTTGTACCACTTTACGGAGACGTGACCTACATAAACTTTACCGAAGCAAGAACATTGATTACGAATGTCTTTCACCAGTCCGGACCGTGATCTACTCCGTATGCAACGGTTCATTTGTAACCAAATTACATGCATGGTCGCGGATTTCCTAGGTGGGCACTGAAATAGCTCACTTTGCAAGGCAAGTACGAAAGAGTAACCCGGCTCCAATGTTCTGCGTGCATGCAATCCGGCCGTTACCCTCGGCACCAGTGTTCCAGCACCAGCGCTCAGTAGCAAATCCATAACCCGACGCGTTCCATCGCGGGTTTCTCCTATCAGCTCGCATATTACGGCATAAACATGTGATACAATTTCTTAATTTCAAAACGTTTATTTTCACCGGATAGATTGTTTGGAAACGTGTTAAGAACCTGGTTTACGAGACTCCAATCGATTTGCTCATGGACATGGTTGCTAAGGACTGTCATAGCACGAAAGTAGTACGCCAGAATCGGATTCTTGAGCAAGACAGTCAATGGTGCGTCGCTGACCACTCTGCAGCGATCAAGTTGGTAGACATATACAACAAGAATTGGAAGGGCTCAGTTCTGAATTTCTTACGTTCTGTACTACACACTGATAGAACACGTTGACCATACGGTGATAATAGTACACGTCTGCCATCTGAGAGTTTATGGATTGTGTTGTGAGTTTTGGTGATTACATATTACAGCGTTTTTAACTGTTGTGATGGTTTTAACTGCTGCGGAAGCAAGGGCAACTGAAGTGGCAAACGGAATAAAACGTAATTACATTATTATTCTGCAACGGGGCAGTGGATTTCAAGGGTCAATCATACCAAAATACACAGAAAATGTCTTTGAACAAGCTCAAAAATACTGAAGGTGCAGCTCAGATCCACCCTACGTAACCTGCTTCTTTTTACAATCGCTTGGTACGTTTTATTACTTCAGCTAATTAGATTTAACTAGCGATAGAAGAGGAGCAAGTTCTTTCTCATAGTCATAGTCATATAGTCAAAATGCTATATATACTTCCACTAATGAAATATTAAATGCTCTGAATAACCGCAAGTCACCCGTTGGGATTTTTTGTGATCTATCAAAGGCTTTGGATTGTGTAAATCATGGAATACTTCTAGATAAGCACAAGTACTGTGGTATGAATGGGACAGTGCTCAAATGGTTTAAATCATACCTAACTGGAAGAGCGCGGAAAGTTGAAATAAGCAGTTCACATAATATGCAAAAAACTGGTGATTTCTCAGACTTGTGAACAATTAAGAATGGAGTGCCGCAAGGTACAGTCTTGGGTCCTCTGCTGTTCTTAATGTATATTAATGACTTGCCATTCTATATTCACGAAATTGCAAAGCTGGTACTTTTTGCAGATGATAAAAGTATAGTTATCACACCCAACAGACAAGATTTAACGGGTGAAATTGTAAACGATGTTTTTCAGAAAATCATTAAGTGGTTTTCTGCAAATGGGCTCTCGTTAAACTTTGACAAAACGCAGTATATACAGCTCCACACGGTAAATGGACTGACCGAGCGGGGTGGCGCAGTGGTTAGACACTGGACTCGCATTCGGGAGGACGACGGTTCAATCCCGCGTCCGGCCATCCTGATTTAGGTTTTCCGTGATTTCCCTAAATCACTCCAGGCAAATGCCGGGATGGTTCCTCTGAAAGGGCACGGCCGACTTCCTTCCCCATCCTTCCCTAATCCGATGAGACCGGTGACCTCGCTGTCTGGTCTCCTTCCCCAAAAACAACAACAAGTAAATGGAATGAAACCATTAATAAATATAGACTTCGATCAGAAATCGGTAGCTAAGGTAGAATATTCAAAATTTCTAGGTGTATGCATTGATGAGGGGTTGAAGTGGAAAAAACACACTGAGGATCTGCTGAAACGTTTGAGTTCAGCTACTTATGCTATTAAGGTCATTGCAAATTTTGGCGATATACTTCTGAGTAAATTAGCTTACCACGCCTATTTTCATTCTCTGCTTTCGTATGGCATCATATTCTGGGGTAATATTCTGGGGTAACTGATCATTGAGTAAAAGAGTATTCATTGCACAAAAGCGTGTAATCAGAATATTTACTGGAGCTCACCCAAGATCATCCTGCAGACCCTTATTTAAAGAGCGAGAGATCTTCACTGTATCCTCACAATATACATATTCACTTATGAAATTTGTTATTAACAATCCGAACGGATTCAAAAGTAATAGCAGTGTACATGGCTACAAGAGGAGGAGAAAAGATGATCTTCACTACTCATGGTTAAATCTAACTTTGGCTTAGAAGGGGGTAAATTATGCTGCCACAAAAGTCTTTGGTCACTTACCTAATAGAATCAAAAGTCTGACAGATAGCCATATAGCATTTAAAAGGAAATTAAAAGAATTTCTTAATGGCAACTCCTTCTACTCATTAGACGAATTTTTGAATATAGTAAGTGGGTAATTTCCACAACCCCCACAAAAAAATTAAAAATATTATGTGTCATGTAATATTTTGTGTAATGTAATATCTTGTGTGGACACGTTTTATTAACCTGACAAGTTCCACATCATTACGAAGTGTCGTATTTATGATCTATGGAACAAGTATTAATCTAATCTAATCTAATCTATTCAGAACCACCTAAGTCCAGTCATATTTACTCTGTAAGACAATTCTTCTATTCCGCGATATTTATCTCGATATCTTTTTGTAATTAACGACACGTAGCAGATATGCTTCGTTTCCACTGATAACATTTTAAAAAAATTTTGTCGACTGTGTACAGCTATGTGTACACCAGTATTTCGTTTTGTTTATTATTTGCAGTTTCTAACATTATGTGATTTCCCTATCATTTTAAATCATTCACTAACCGAGCAGTCGCTCGGCAACAGCTACAGTTAGCAAATAACGTTGCGAGTATGTAAAAAAAAAAGTCCTGTGACGTGACGTATTTATTGTGGAAGCGCCGTCAGAGATGCTGTGAGCTATTGACCTTGAAAGCCGCTGCGCGAAATGCTGACAAAAGAACACTTTTACACTTTTTTTTATGTACGAGATATTCTCGATGAACAGTTACTCACTCTTCTGTCTTGTAATTTGCTTCGAACACGCATGTCTTGCCACCGTATTATTATTGTTTAAAAAATACCATTCTAGTGTAATGAGAAAGTGCCGTACTGCATAGCAGTAGATTCATGTGAGAAGCTATATTGTGCGACGTGTATCTGGAAATGTCAAAGGATGTAAGTACGTTATCTATTGACTGCCATAAATTCAAAGTTAAATGGACCTTGTGTATGGACTAATTATTTAGTATAGAACCTATGTCTCACTACTTCATGACCATACGTATTTAATTTTCTTTTTTGTTTCTGCAGTTATTTCGTCGGAATCGGATGGAAGTTGCATACGGCGAAATATTTTCTCTGCACCTTATTCTACTGGTAAATGCATGATAAAATTCGGTCACTTAGGAAATTCATGTTGAGCTATCCAAATACAATTATATTTTCAATAGTCATTTACCTTCCTCTGCAAAGCAACTTCAGATGATTCAACAAGAAACAGCCGCACACAGTCGGCCTAAAGGTCCTGACCAGTAAAGCTATTCAAAACCACTACAATAACTAGTTATGTCTATTGGCCTGAAATACAATCTATACATCATTACGTGCTCTTCTCTGCAAATATATTTCCACCACCGATTATAGCTGTTTGTTAATGCAGGAAAGTAAAGGTTCGGCTTTTTTTTTTTTTTTTTTTTTTTTTTTTTTTTTTTTTTTTTGACAGAACAGTGGCGCTAGCGTATCAACATTTCTTGTTAGAAACCTGTATGAAAGTAGCTGTAATACTTGTTGATTGCCGCGTTGCTTATACAGCCAACGATTATGTTTAATGGAGCGCCTAATTACAGTAGATATCTGGATTTTTGATCTACGAGTCAAAGCGATATTAAGTGATTTCAGCATTACTGTACTTTAGAGTAACTTCCAATTAAACGGACTAAAATACTTTTCATTCACATTTAACTGCCACTTCACACCGCCCTTATTAACATCAAATACTGTTTTGGAAAAAGCCTTGCCAGACGATTTTAACACCAGAGATTTTTCATCTCATTGTCTGTCCTGCTCACAAATTAAATGCTTGTTCCAAATACTTACCAAACATTCATAGAGACACATTAAGAAACAAATTTCTTCATAAATAAAACAAAATGTACTAAATAAAATATACAAGATGTATTTTCGGAAACCAAGTGTATACAAGATACAATGTGGAGATTGCGATAATTCCTACATTGGTAAGACGGGAATAGATTTTAGCACTCGATACAGAGAGCACTCAAACCCTAGCAATTGCAGTACTCTGGAACAACATTTAAAAGCAAAGAAGCATGGCTTATTGACTATAACCGAAGGACTCCAGGTTTTGCACTTCGCCCGTCATAGTCGTCTGTTAGTTTGGAAGAATTCGAAATACATACACGTCGCATCTGTCAGCCGCTTCGATTACTTAATGAGCAGGAGTTTTTCAGTAGGAACTGGTTCTTAGATTTATTTGACCCGATTGATGTAAATCTGCTTATTGGTGATATTTGTATGAATTTGTGTGCTATGTCTGATGCAACCTGAATATACGTCAGTATCTTCTCCTCTGTTAGATGATGACATATTCTTCATGGCCAATCTGATGTACTTGTCTTGCCACATTTCCTCTGTAGATTCACTCGACCTCAAGCGATGGAGCCAATGTCCTCACAGGCCGTCACCACGCAGTACCTGCCTCGCTGCGTAGCTCCTTTAATTACAGGGGATGCGTTGTGCATCGGTACTTCGCATTTCAGCAGTATTAGTGCTTCATGCTATTCATATGACTTACTTTACGATTTTAGCGCAACACGCGCATGCTTCCTCAAAATGCATTCCACATTATGGGCGCAGTAAATTTAACTCCTCATAACAACTACAGGGTGGAGAAAAATTGTGTCACATGTTTTTAACCCTGCGTAGCTGATGCCAGTAGGGCCCAAATTACTAATATTGGTGGGACGACAACGCAACATTTTTAAACTACGGAAACTTGGCGCCACGCGCTCCGGTTGGCAGCGGCATTGCCCTGTTTATGGATGCTCTGGACCATGCATGACCGCTTTGTCTGCCGGAGATCGCTATGCATCAAAGGCGGCCCGCACGCTCGATGGTAACGCGCCAGCCTTCCACTCTGGGGGCGAATCCGCCGGGGTCCCGACACATCAATTGCTGTTTCATGATAAGACGTACCGGGAAAAAAAACCGTCAACAGCTATTAGTTCGCGTATAGAAAGTCTTCTACAAATGGTGTCGGCCCTGAAAAGGACCTTTTTTGGTAGCTAGGACACTGTTTACATAAAGCAGTTGCTCGAACTGGCGACCCTCTGTCGCGACTCAAGCTTCGTAACGTCGAACGGTGTTTCGCCGAACTCTTTCAAAGATTCCTGGCATTGCCCTGATGTGATTGGCGGCATGTTGAACGCGATACAATAATTCCTCTTCGTTTCTGGGTGGTTCGCGTCTGGGTGGGTGGACTCGAACCTTGAAGAATTCCCAAAGGAAAAATTCCGGGGGCGTGAGATTTGGTGATCGCGGGAGCCATGTCCTACGAACACCTCTGCCAATAACCCAGCAGCCGAAGAGTTCATTTAAATATCCGCGCACAGTATGACTGTAATGTTCGGGCGCCCAATGATGCTGCAACCACATGGGTTGCCGTATGTCCAGGGGAACATCTTCCAGCAGACTGGGTAGAGTTTCTTGCAAAAAGTGAAGGTAATTTGCCCCGGTAAGTCGAGGAGGTAGACGAACCGGTCCAATCAGATGGTCACCCACAATGCCTGCCCAAAAATTGAGCGAAAATCGTTCCTGGTGTATGTGACGTAAGGATCTCCCCTTGCTCAGTAGTGAACATTTCGAGTGTTGTAAAGACTATCTCGATGGAAGGTGCAATCGTCGGTAAATGACACAAAGGCGGGGAAGTCGGGATCTCGTGCAACACGTCGCAGAAACCACCGGCAAAATCATAGCACGTATTCATAGTCCGCCACAGAATTTAGGTCGTGGACAGAATGGGACTAAATGGATGCTGGCTGTCATCCCTCAAAACCTCCCAGACTAACAGATGAGTGAGCCCCATGTCGTGTCCAACCGCTCGAGTACTTGTCGCTGGTGCTTCCTCGAAGCACTCGAGAAGTCTCTTCAAATGCAGCAGCCCGTCGTGTTCGAGGTCTTCCAGCATCGCCATATCCCACTAACGAGCCTGTTTCGTCATGTCGCCAGTGAATTGCTGTAAACGTTTGCAGGTGTGGTAGCGTCTTGCTGGGTACCGTTCCACATACAACCGTCGAGCGTCATGCGCGTTACCGTAAGCTAGTGCATAAACAAACACCATATCTCGTTGTTCTTCAAACGAATTCTGTGCCGCCATGCATAATGTATGACTAAATCACAGGTGGCGGGTGTGTGCTCCGAAGCGAAGTTTACGTGTGAATGCCTCTGACGTGAGGTGGAGACAAACAGCAAGACCTATTCGACACGTGTGCGTATCACGTTGTGGCAGTGACGGGAAGAGGGGCGTTTGTATGCGTGAACCGACAACCATAGTGCTGCCCGTCAACCGACGAACGACAACATGGCAATCCCACGGCCAATCGGAGCGCGTGGCGCCAAGTTTCCGTAGCTTAAAAATTGTGCGTTTGTCGACCTACACAACGTTAATAATTTTGGTTCCTACTGGTATCAGCTATCCGGGGTTAGAATTTCGTGACACAATTTTTCTCCATCCTGTATAACTACATTACACGTTCATTACTTTGCGATTAACTTTACCCAGGATGACAGTATGGGTTTCGCTAGCAATTCAACAAGCTTACTTTGTTGTATTACATCTACAATTCCATACTGTTATACACTTTCTCAGTGCATTCCGTATAAGTTCGAACGAAATCCATTAACTCCGAAGCAGTATGAGCGCTATTACAACTGCCTAGGCATAAGTTTTTTTGTCAACCAATGATTCTAACTTTACAGCTTAACCAAAATATGCTTGGACGTTTTGGGTGCCTTCACGCATCTACTTAAAGAGAGTTGTTATACATGTCTGATATTATACATTTACGTTTTAATACAAAATAAAGAAAAACTGTCTAGGCTTACGTAAATGGTTAAATTGCATGTCATGTATTGTTTGTTCGAATAACGTAATGATTACAATTGGCATACTCATGTAACATTTCTTTTTATGATTGTTGTAAAATGATAAGAGCTACACAGTTTCAAGATCTAACACTAAGTTAAAACGTATAAAAAATGCCCTTTTATCACATAATGTTCTTTCATCTGAAGTTGTTACCACCAATCTTGGCTCACCTAAATGATTCTCTTACGTCGTTTATTACATGTTCATCTATTGTAATTTTACTACATTTTTTAAGCTTAAGTACATTTATTTTATAATGATGTCAACTTATTCCTTCAGATGTACATTTTATTTATTACTCATATTGGTGTTAGGTTAATATTGTACCACACTAGTTATTGTTTACAATTCTCTTCTGTCTTGATTATTGACTAAAGAGTCCTCTGTAACGTTTTTTACGATGTTACCTAATGATGCACTTTTCATGCTGTTAGTATGAGTTTCTTTTCTGTAAAAGTAGTAAAAATGTTTTCGTCAAATTTGTTCACGATGTCTGACACGTACTTAATCGCAGTGTACAGAAGTTTGTGAAGTTACACTTTTACTTGCTTTCTATGGTCAATCCTACTGCCACCTGTTGACCTACTGGCCATCGTTTACCTCTTTGATAGTTCTGTCACCACACTCAGTTTCGTACTTTTTCTATTCGATAGAGGAGGGCACTGTCATATATGCCCACATCAAATGAGATTTGTATTCAATACAGTTTATATGCTCACTTTTGTGAGCGTTACACGTAAGTACGACACTATTTGGAAAGTCTGTATATTGGAATACTTAGATGAACACTTATGAACATTTTCTGTCATTAATTTATTGTACATTTTGTAACCTCCCCACAAAATAAAATAAATAATATGAATAATATTCCCCACCAAAATTCGTTCCCATTTAGTGTAAGCTCAAAACAGAAAATTTCCTAAACTTCTCAACAGTAAAAAATTATAATTATGTCGTTCACAGTCAGTGTAGCGTCCCAACAAAATAATTTCCGTAACCTGGTAATAATACAATGTAACAAACCTCTCAATTAAATTGTCGCTCACTTATAACTTTTCAATAATTGACTGTGAATTTAACCTGGTAAATTTTGGACGTCAGCAGTGCTGCGTCATGGCCCTGAAAGATCATTCTGAATAAAAAGAGAAAAATTCTTACTTCAATGAAGTCGCCGGATAGCGCATATATATCTGCTCTTACAATAAATTTTTCTGGCACAGCCCTGTGCAATGCTGGCCGATAGATTTGTCATTTATGAAAGTAAACAACTGATTTTTCTTTTGCAATAATCGGGATGATCATGGATTGGAGAAATTAATAAATTCTTTAAATTGAAATGAATGGTTGTTAAAAGTTACTTTTTATGAGAAAGATTATTATTACGAGATTTTTAAAACATTTACATGGGACTTGAGATAACATTACTACATATGCGCGAGGCTGCTTTTTACCTTATACAATAATACTCAGGCTCCGACATCGCTGCACCGCGACCGGCCCAGCCAACACGATACACCAGAGCAGACCAGAGCAGACTGCTCACTAGCAACAACTTACTGCTACAGCCACACAGTTCCTACTGCAATCAACACTGCTCTCTGGTCAGAGATTCTCTTATACCTTGCATATCGCAGGCAGCGCATGAGCAATACATAACCCTCCACTGGGGGGGGGGGGGGGGGGGGGCAAAAATTTGGCAGCGATGGTGAGTCAATTGGACTTTCCATGAGCAACAAATTTTTCTATAATCTACTTAATTAACTAAGTTTACAGTCACAGAGTATATACATATATATAAATGCAGAACATGAAATGAAATAGAGTGCACATGCACCGAGTACATAACATATCAAGAAATGACAAAATGTACACGCAATGAGTACAAAACATATTAACAAATGACATAAAGTGCACACGCACTGTATATATTTTTTACCATTTTACAAGAACTAGGAAAGGAAAGGGAAGGATTGCATCATGGTTGTAGCACTGTAGGTTGCACGTAGCTGCACTGAAAATCCGTATCTTTTTACAGAAGCACAACACCAAGTGAGACAATCTGAAGTTCTCTTCCCTGAAGTATTAATCAATGTAGCCAAGACACTGAAATGTTGTATTAATGTTCAATGTTATCATTTTGGTAGTACATTAGGTACACCAAACAGTAGGACCGTAATAACATCTCCATCGTTCAATGTGGTGGACAGCATGACGTGTCAACACCACATTCTTGTAGAATCCATACTCTTTCACCAACGCAGAATTACCCCTACTATGGAAGTATTTTTACGTGAAGTAATGGACATCTCAAATTATTCTACAGTTTTTTGAACATCATGTATACAGTGATGATTCAGCTCAATGTTACCATTGGCCACCGCTATACTTAATGCCGCCACGCGGTGTTGGGGGCAGGCGACACGATGAGGGAACTACATAAGCGGAGTGGAGATACTCGATGAATCATTCTCGTAGTAACGATATTGGCTGCGAGTGGAGAAATCACTGACGTAAACGACTTTGCTAAAGAGTAGATTTTTGTGGCCTGTCATCTGGGGAAGAGCACCTCGGATACGACGAAGCTGGGTGACTGTTCACTTGCTGCTGTCATGATCAGCTGTGGAATGTGGATCACGGACTGAAAATACGAGTAGGTTATACGGTGTTAGATACGCACGCCTCATTACATAACGCGGACGACGTATGCTTTCCCGTCCTGTGAAGCAGGAGAGGCAGCGATCTGTGGCAGATCTGACGACAGGTAACAATGCTGGTATAGACGCAAGCTGTGGCAGCACGCCGTTCACCACACATTGTTCAATCTAATGCTCCACTGCCGACGACTCTGACGTGTTATCATGTCGGCCCAACGTCATAGTCAGTTTAGATTGCACTGGGCACAGTATCAACGAGATTGGGCAGTGAATTAATGGAAATATGCATCCTGGTCTGGTGAAAGATGTTTCTTGTTACACCAGTCTCATGTTTTTGTGCAGGTCAACGGCTCCTTGAAACATGCACCACGCGACGATCTAGGGCCATTGGGGGCAGTACTATGCTATGGGAGACATTTATTTGGGCGTCCATGCGACCTTTGGTAGTAATCGAAGGCACCAGTGAAAATTGTGCACTACTCGAACTTTATTGCGAATCATCAGCATCCCTTTATGCTTTATGCTACAGTGGTTTGAGGAGCACGATGGTGATCTCAAGTTGCTATCTGTGCCACCAGATTCGCCTGAACTAAACTCCATGGAACACATGTGGGATGCTATTGGCTGCATGCTTCGCACCCACAAACTATGGCGTGCAGTTTAAAGGAATTGTATCACCTGTGCGTATATTCTGATACCGGGTGTTTATAATTAAAGTACAGCCACTCACGGAGGTCTGTGTGAGCTGTAAGTAACATATGGCGGCGAAACGTAGTACATATGCTAATGCATTAATGTGGAACAGACATACACTGGAAAAAGTTAGTTCCAATTTAGGCCACCAGGTGCAAATGTGCCGCTCTGAATTCAAGAGAGACGTACAGTTATGTTTCTATGTGTAATGGATTAGAAACGGCATGTGAGCAGAAAAGGTCAAACAAGTGAGAAAGGTATGACTTTGATTTTATAATCAACCACCGTTTAAACAGTTTGTTCAATATGAGCACCGCAGATGTCGACGAGATGCTGTATACGTTAAAGGATGTGTTCAGCAGTTGCTCGCAGCAGTTCTGGGGAATTCGAGAACCGTGTTCTGGTGTACTAGGCTTCAGATCGGGTTGAGGACAAACGTGTTCCTGGGAAAGATATCCCCAGAGCGAAAAGTGACATGGATTCGGATTAGATGATCTTGCAAGCCTTGCATCTGAAAAATCTCTGGAGATAATAAGTTTTTGGAAGGTTGTATTGAGCAGATCTTTGACTGCGTGAGCGACATGAGATGTTGCCTCATCTTGCATGAAAACAGTGATTTCCATGCAGTTGCGCTCTATTAAAGCGAGAATCACATGCCGTACCAAAAGGTCTCAATAACGTGCAGACGTCACAGTACACCTGACAGGCTCTTTGGGCATGTTCTTTTCAAAGACCAAAAGACATAGAATAAAGGTGCTTGTCAATCCACACCACACAATCACATACGGCAAGCGCAATGACTCTTCGTGCACGACACGCGCTTTATCAGCACCCAAAGTTCGGGAGTGTTGTGTGTTCGCTGCACTCGGTAAATCGATTCCACATTAACGCATCAGCATATTTACCAACTTTCGCTACCAATTAATAATTACTGCCCATACTGGAACTCTGTGAGTAGCTGCACTTTAATTATATCCACCCGGGCCGGCCGTGGTGGCCAAACGGTTCTAGGCGCTTCAATCTGGAACAGCACGACCACAACGTTCTCAGGTTCGAATCCTGCCTCGGGCATGGATGTGTGTGATGTCCTTAGGTTAGTTAGGTTTAAGTAGTTCTAAGTTATAGGAGACTGATGACCTCAGATGTTAAGTTCCACAGTACTTAGAGTCATTTGAACCATTATCCACATGGTACAATACACAGAACTGACCGGTAAGGCAGTAGTTGCCATGGCAGAACCTTGGATCAGGAAACGGGTTTGTTTGTACCAAGATAAATATCCACACAGACAGTGCGTCGGCGTCTGGAGCAAAGCCCATTATGAGCACGAAAACAGTTCGACTCGACGCCCAGAAGTGCTAGGGTCAATGTATCTGTCAGAGGCAGTAGCTTATGAACAATATTTTGGACTCCAGATGACCCTAAGTCACCTACAAATGTAACTACTTACTCTTTCTATTGCCAACGGCCTTGCCTCAGTGGTAGCATCAGTTTTCGTCCGATTACTGAAGTTAAGCGCTATCATACTGGCTAACACTTGGGTGGGTGACCGTCCGTGTCTTTCGAGCGCTGTTGGTAAGCGGGAGGCACTCAGCCCTAATGAATCCAATTGAGGAGCTAACTGATTGAGAAGTAGCGGCCCCGGTCTCGAAGACTGACAATGGCCGGCAGAGCGGTGTGCTGACCACGTTGACCACGTGACCCTCCATATCTGCATCGGCAGAGGATGACACGGTGGTTGGTCAGTACCGTTCGGCCTTCCGAGGTCTGTTCGGACGGAGTTTTAGTTCTTATTCTTTCTATTAAGTAATATTTCATTATTTGCTATCCCTCATGGTTTTGCAGTGCTACTTTCCAAATTTTGTACTTGTAGAGACATGAGAATAGCCATAGTATAGCCACAAATCGCTGACCGAGTGCTGCTCTCAGCCAGTTGGCCACTGAGGTGTACTGTGGCTGGAAGACTTCCCCTTTCCCGTTGGTTTCAGTTTCATCTCACTGTTTAGCGACAAAGTTGCACGTGGTTAGTAGGGTAGGAGCGACAGGTATGTCTGAAATGCTATATAATATCTTCGTATGGGACAAACTGTCATCACTCTTTTTATCTCAAGAAGTGTAAAATTTTTGGCGTAATTGGAGGATCTGCAAGAGAAAAACAGCCTGAAACAGCGGCTGCAGGAGGCAGACTATCGCTCTCTGATCTCGTGTCACCTCCAAGTTTGCGAAGCAAGCAGTTTAGCCAACACCGAAACAGAACATATTGACGCCAGCGTGTCAACGTAGAAAGTGTGTGCGTAGGCAGACGATATTCTTACCACCTCAGTCTTGCAACAGGTTACCGTTGGCACTGAGCGCTGAATAAAGTATCAGATGAATGGAGGAAGTTGAATTTGGTCTAAATAATGCGTGAGAAGCAAGTTTGCGTGACAACGTAGGGGTCTGCGTACTCTCGGAGAATTTAGCTTAAGCTGTGCGTCGCACGGCTCCTACGAAATGAGCTCTTAAATTGCGTCGTTACTTGCTTGCTTAGACATACTGCCGCTATATTTTTAGTAATACTAAATGTTTCTGTCAGGTTGTCATACAGACCGACAAATGAGTAAACTTCGCTTACGATCGGTAAGAGACTAGGGAGGCGTGGTCTTAATTAATTAATATACGTAATGACTTGACAAAAATGGGGGACCACTAGGTAAAGCAACACCTTGTGAAATCGGAATATAAGACTATACTGTGAAAGATCGCTTGAAATATTCATTGAAATTGGTTTTGATCTTCTGATTGGTTTTGATCTTCTGATGACCTCACTATATGGTAAATGACTGCCTCATCTGGAAAGAATCTGAGAGGGATGCTCGGATTGTCTCCTAAATCGTTTATGTAGATCAGAAACAGCAGAGGGGCTATAACACTCCCTTGGGAACCGCCAGATGTCACTCCTGTTTTACTCGGTGATTTTCTATCGATTACTAAGTACTGTGACTTTTCTGGCAGGAAATCATGATTCCAGCCGCACAACTGAAACGATACTTCACAGGCACACAATTTGATTAATAGTCTCTTTTTAGGAAAGGTAAAAAAGCCTTCTGACAATGCAAAAAATACTGAATCAATTTGAGGTCACCTGTCGACAGCAGTCATTACTTCGTGCGAATAAAGAGCTGTTAGTGTTTTAGAAGAACGGTATTTTCTCAGTCCGTGTTGACTTTGTGTCGACAGACCATTATCTTCGATGTACCTCATAATCATCAACGATAAATCCGCTACAGTTGTAAAAATTATTTGTTTCTAAAAAGGAAAGCACAACTCCGTTTCAGGACCTGTATCGTATTTTCAAGTGCATCATAAAAATTGTAAATGAATAATAAAACCTACCCACGTTTTTAAAGTAAGAAAATCCAAGCGAACCTACGGAAATTCTTTTAAAAACCTGTACATACATTAAAATGCGAGTACATAACAGATACATAACTCAGGTTAATATAGGTTAAAATATGTTAAAGTAGTGCATCTCTGGTACATAGCATGAAACAGGATATCCTCTTCAATCCTAGGTCTGCCAAGAAGTCTCGTAGAGGGGCATGTACATAAAATGACAAAAGTCCCAAATTTTAAAAACGGACGGCATCGCTGAATCAAATAACTACTAACGGCCCAACATCCTAAATCCCCGTTACAAAACTTAACCATGGCTGGGTTAAGGGTGTACCACGTAGCCTTCCCAACACTGAAACTTCCAATAAGGGGGGTTATACAGACTGTGCATCTACAGGCGCGCGTGAAAACACGACCTAACAATCTTAGATAGTACAATTAGCGACGCACCAGTGCTGCATACGCAACCATCAGTTTGTAGCGGATTTTATCATTGCTAGTGAGTGTCAACTGCTGTGGCCGGCTTGAGAAACGTAATTTATAATGTTCGAACACATTATATCTTCCAAAGTCTTACTGCAAATCGACGTCAGTTATATAGTTATATAATTCGTCGGGTTACTGCTGTACAGGGTGTTACAAAAAGGTACGGCCAAACTTTCAGGAAACATTCCTCACACACAAAGAAAGAAAATATGTTATGTGGACATGTGTCCGGAAACGCTTACTTTCCATGTTAGAGCTCATTTTATTACTTCTCTTCAAATCACATTAATCATGCAATGGAAACTCACAGCAACAGAACGTACCAGCGTGACTTCAAACACTTTGTTACAGGAAATGTTCAAAATGACCTCCGTTAGCGAGGATACATGCATCCACCCTCCGTCGCATGGAATCCCTGATGCGCTGATGCAGCCATGGAGAATGGCGTATTGTATCACAGCCGTCCACAATACGAGCACGAAGAGTCTCTACATTTGGTACCGGGGTTGCATAGAAAAGAGCTTTCAAATGCCACCATAAATGAAAGTCAAGAGGGTTGAAGTCAGGAGAGCGTGGAGGCCATGGAATTGGTCCGCCTCTACCAATCCATCGGTCACCGAATCTGTTGCTGAGAAGCGTACGAACAATTCGACTGAAATGTGCAGGAGCTCCATCGTGCATGAACCACATGTTGTGTCGTACTTGTAAAGGCACATGTTCTAGCAGGACAGGTAGAGTATCCCGTATGAAATCATGATAACGTGCTCCATTGAACGTAGGTGGAAGAACATGGGGGCCAATCAAGACATCACCAACAATGCCTGCCCAAACGTTCACAGAAAATCTGTGTTGATGACGTGATTGCACAATTGCGTGCGGATTCTCGTCAGCCCACACATACTGATTGTGAAAATTTACAGTTTGATCACGTTGGAATGAAGCCTTATCCGTAAAGAGAACATTTGCACTGAAATGAGGATTGTCACATTGTTGGATGAACCATTCGCAGAAGTGTACCCGTGGAGGCCAATTAGCTGCTGATAGTGCCTGCACACGCTGTACATGGTGCGGAAACAACTGGTTCTCCCGTAGCGCTCTCCATACAGTGACGTGGTCAACGTTACCTTGTACAGCAGCAACTTCTCTGACGCTGACATTAGGTTCAAATGGTTCTGAGCACTATAGGACTTAACATCCATGGTCATCGGTCCCCTAGAACTTAGAACTACTTAAACCTAACTAACCTAAGGACATCACACAACACCCAGTCATCACGAGGCAGAGAAAATACCTGACCCCGCCGGGAATCGAACCCGGGCACCCGAGCGTGGGAAGCGAGAACGCTACCGCGCGACCACGAGCTGCGGACTGACATTAGGGTTATCGGCAACTGCACGAAGAATTGCCCCGTCCATTGCAGGTGTCCTCGTCGTTCTAGGTCTTCCCCAGTCGCGAGTCATAGGTTGGAATGTTCCGTGCTCCCTAAGACGCCGATCAATTGCTTCGAACGTCTTCCTGTCAGGACACCTTCGTTCTGGAAATCTGTCTCGATACAAAAGTACCGCGACACGGCTATTGCCCCGTGCTAATCCATACATCAAATGGGCATCAGCCAACTCCGCATTTGTAAAAATTGCACTGACAGCAAAACCACGTTCGTGATGACCACTAACCTGTTGATGCTACGTACTGATGTGCTTGATGCTAGTAATGTAGAGCAATGAGTCGCATGTCAACACAAGCACCGAGTCAATATTTCCTTCCTTCAATTGAGCCAACTGGCGGTGAATCGAGGAAGTACAGTACATACTGACGAAACTAAAATGAGCTCTAACATGGAAATTAAGCGTTTCCGAACACATGTCCACATAACATCTTTTCTTTATTTGTGTGTGCGGAATGTTTCCTGAAAGTTTGGCCGTACCTTTTTGTAACACCTTGTCTATTAGTGAACGATGCCTGTTCAAAATATGGCTACCTCATTACCCTAATGAGCCGGCGAGACTGCTTGCTTGAGTAGTGTATTGGCAAGCGTCCAATTACACATTCTTATATGGCGACCATATGGTGTCTGATAACTTCTGCATTCGTAGGTGAGTAGGTAGTCCCTGGTCTACATTTGTCGCACTACACAGTGTGGGGAGATTTGCACCGTTATTCGTAACTTTATTGTGTGGAGACGGTTGCGTATTATCTGGTTCGACATAGAAACCAAAAAATGAGTGCATAGTTTCGTTGCCTTTTCCTCGGGTTGCTACGAACTCTATTTTTTTTTCTTTTTTGCTATCGGACCAAACTGCTGAGGTCATCGGTCCCTAGGCTTACGCGCTACTTAATCTAACTTAAACTAACTTACGCTAAGGACAGCACACACACCCATGCCCGAGGGAGCACTCGAACGTCCGGCGGGGGGAGCCGCGCGAACCGTGACAAGACGCCTAGACCGCACGGCTACCCCGCGCGATAACTCTAATTCGTAAGTAATCAGCTGTTGTTGAGCTGTTGTTGACCGCAGGTGACCACAACTATACAAATCATCATATTTTGTTTTTTCACCTATTACGTCGGAGCGGTGTGCGCCATTTCGACGTCCAACTTAGGCTACTGATGGAGAACTGACAATGCGCGCCCTGTGTGTCACTTAGAGACGTGTTGACAGAGTAACACTGTACATCACGCGAATTGTGATGTTAATGACTGAAGACACAGTGCGCTCCACGAAACTTCATTGAGACTGCTGATTAACCTTCCTCACTCAAGTGGCCGTAGAGTTAGTTAGGTTTAGATGAATCATTTCCATGTTCTGGACCCCAAGAATATTTTATTACACATGTTAAAATAGTAAAGGTGAACAGATCACAATTATAAATTTTCTATGATAAAGGTATATTGGTTCAAGATATATTCTTCTTCATTGTAAATAACAAAATTTAAAATGTTGAAACAACGGAAAAATTAAAAATTTGTGGGGCTATTTGAATCATCAATGGGGCACCATGAATCGTTGTAAACTGTCATAAAACTATACACAATAGAGAAGATCATACTTCTTAACTGTTTCAGTAGTTGTTACACGCAGTTACCACAGCGGAACTGGCTAAGATCAGCAGCCCCCACACAAATTTCGTGTGATAGCTCTACGCACATACCACACCTGACCCATTTCCTTTTCTTCATATATCTAAGGTCGTAATATTTGATTATGTCGCAGAAATCACAAGGAATGTTTTATTCAGCCGAATTATCTTCAGTTGATGATGAAGATGAAGCCTCCTCTGGATCTGAAGGTGTCTCTTGAACTTCGAGCGCATTTCTGCAACCCTTTATCTTCTTTCTTTGGGAGTTTTCAATGTGCAATTTCCGCTCCCCGTTTGTAAGACTGAGATGAACTGGTGAAGTCAGATAGCAAGGTGAATTTTTCTCTCTCCTAGCACATGTGGTACCGTTGGTTTTCGTTGGGGTTGCCAAAACAGAAGAAAATGATGATGATCATGTTTGTTAACTCTGACTTCTCGAATATCTTGGAAGATTAGGATTTGCAGGGCCTGGGTTTACTTTTGATTCTGTGATAACAGTGCGGGACTCTTCATTCAGGAATGTGGACGAAGGAAGGAATTTTTGTGAGGGTATTTTGTTGGGATTGAAGGGGAAAATTCCCGTGTAATCAAATATTTTCACAGCATTTCCTACATCACCTCCATGTCTCCAGGCGACATCAAAAATTTTACCAAAAACAAATTTTGTAATGGTGAATGAGTGACTGTATAGTGTATAATGAGGTTACATAAATACTTGAAAAAGGAAGAAAAAATACATATTATATTTTGATTCAGAAGGTACATGTAGACTGATTCATAGAGGCCCCTTCCCTTACTATTTTTTTTAAATGTAAGCGGTTGCTCAAATTTATAACAGCCTAAGCAAAAAATTTCGTAGTTCTCTCACAACTGGTTAACGTTAAAAAAAGCCTTAAAACTTACACACATACGAAAATTAAAATTGGACTTCACACAGAAAACAATACTGAAAGTCTTATAAGACGCACCACGCATAGAAAAGAACAAATAAATCATGAATATGTAAAATGTTATGTGACGATTGTTATGTGATATACTTTGGCCAAATGAGGAATGAATTTTAGGATTAGACTGACAAAACACACCAGATCTGACGAAAATAATCGAAGTGTATTCACCAAGCATCTCATACACAACAAATACACGTCACGAAACATTTACGAAAGAAACTTCCTGGCAGATTAAAACTGTGTGCCCGACCGAGACTCGAACTCGGGACCTTTGCCTTTCGCGGGCAAGTGCTCTACCATCTGATCTACCGAAGCACGACTCAGGCCCGGCCCTCACAGCTTTACTTCTGCCAGTATCTCGTCTCCTACTTTCCAAACTTTACAGAAGCTCTCCTGCGAACCTAGCAGAACTAGCACTCCTCAAAGAAAGGATACTGCGGAGATATGGCTTAGCCACAGCCTGGGGGATGTTTCCAGAATGAGATTTTCACCCTGCAGCGGAGTGTGCGCTGATATGAAACTTCCTGGCAGATTAAAACTGTGTGCCCGACCGAGACTCGACCTCGGGACCTTTGCCTTTCGCGGGCAAGTGCTCTACCGTCTGAGCTACCGAAGCACGACTCACGCCCGGCCCTCACAGCCTCTGCCAGTATCTCGTCTCCTACCTTCCAAACTTTACAGAAGCTCTCCTGCGAACCTAGCAGAACTAGCACTCCTGAAAGAAAGGACACTGCGGAGACATGGCTTAGCCACAGCCTGGGGGATGTTTCCAGAATGAGATTTTCACTCTTTACAGAAGCTCTCCTGCGAACCTAGCAGAATTAGCACTCCTCAAAGAAAGGATACTGCGGAGACATGGCTTAGCCACAGCCTGGGGGATGTTTCCAGAATGAGATTTTCGCTCTGCAGCGGAGTGTGCGCTGATATGAAACTTCCTGCTAGTTCTGCTAGGTTCGCAGGAGAGCTTCTGTAAAGTTTGGAAGGTAGGAGACGAGATACTGGCAGAAGTAAAGCTGTGAGGGCCGGGCGTGAGTCATGCTTCGGTAGCTCAGATCGAAATTCTCAAAGAATTAAAGAACTGAGGGTGAAAAAGGAAACGACAATTTAAAACAAAGAAGCAGAAACAATGTTGATTTGTAGTACCCTCCAAAAGGGTTGTTGGAAATAAGTAAATAAAAAAAACTCCTCAGTCCTGCCGAATGCATAACACTTTGATATAGCTAAACTCGATCCTACTAGCAAAGACTCCAGATGACTCACAGTACCTGTGAATAGTTCCAGAAGACACATGGATTTGCCTCCCTGATGAATATACCGTTTTCGCAGCGGAGCTCCACGCGATCCTGAAGGCACTGGAGCAGATGAATCGTGTTCGGGGCGATCTATTTCTTCTCTGCTCCGTTTCTCTTAGTGCCTTACAATCACTGCAGCATCTGTACCCAACTGAGGAGATTGTCTAGCTGATATATGACCAACTGTACTTGCTCCAACGGCGGGGTAAGGAGGTATCCATCTGCTGGGTGCCTGGTCATGTCGGAATGTGGGGCAATGAACAGGCCGATCGGGCTGCCAAGGAAGCCTGCAGAGAGCAGGATGTAGTCCAGTATCCTACCCCTTGCAGTCCGTCATCTCTGCACTCCACAGGAAGTGCATGGAGTTGTGGGAGGAAGAATGGCTGGGGGTGACGGCCAATAAATTGCGGTCGGTAAAGTCAACAACTCGGCCGTAGCGTTCCTCCTGCCGGTTGCTCAGGCGGGAAGAAGTGGCCCTGACACGTCTTCGGATCGGGCACTTTCCTCTCACACATAGCTTTTTATTACGGCGGGAGGATCCTCCGTTTTGTGATGCTTGTGGTGTGCACATCTCTGTCCGGCACATTTTAACAGACTGCATTTTATACCGTGATGCAAGGGCAGAAGCACAACTTGATGGGGATCTGCCTTGTGTTTTAGCTAACGATGAGACGTGTGTGTCTAGGGTTTTAAAGTTTTGTGATGTGTCTGCACTCTGGCTTCAACTTTTAGGCTGGAGGTTTTAGTGTATTGCAGAGTGGCTGACTCCCTTTTTCCTTGCGGTCAGCCAGCCACTTCCATCCACCACTTTCTTCCTGTGCTGTCCATGTTTTACTGCTGACGCCATGCTTCGTCCCACGCTTCGGCGTGGGCAGGCACACCTTTTCAAAGCTTGTTACCTGTGTTTTATCTTACTGTTCTGAGTATTTTCTTGACGCCCGTCTCACTATGTTACTGAGCGGGCGCTGAAGACCTTGCTGTCGTGCGCCCAAAAAAACCTCTACTACTAGTACTACTACCACATATTTAACTTTTGGTTAGTTGATTACGTCAGTCATTCTTCCTCTCAGTTAGTGCGGATGTGATCAGGTAGGTGACGTTATTATCAGTCGTTTTGCTCCCACCTTAAGTTTCTTAGCAACTGGTGTCCTGAATACGAGGTCAGTTAACTATCATCATTCCTTAATTGCAATACAACGTCTTGGCTGTACCTATAGGCAGCTCTAAGTCTTTCTCCATCTGCTTGTACTTTAAAGCCACCTAATACAAAATCAAACTCCATTCAAGAAAGAATAAAGACTTTCCTGCTTAAAGATATATTTCTACATCTGTATCTACATAAATGCTCCGCAAGACACCTGACGGTGTGTGGTGGAGCGTACTTCTAGTACCACCAAATGATTCCCCCCCCCCTTTTTTCCCTATTCCATTCTCGAATGGCGAGTGGGAAGAATGATTGCCGGTAAACCTCTATATTAGCTCTAATTTCTAGAGTCACCTCAGTGTGGTCACTTCGCGAGATGTATGTGGCAGGAAATAGTATGTTCCCGGAAAGTACTGTCTTGACATTTCAGTAGTAAACCTCTCCATAATACACAACGCCTTTCTTGTAGCGTCTGCCAAAGGAGTTTGTTGAGCATCTCTTTAACGCTCTCGCGTCTACTAAACAATCCGGTGACGAAACGCGGCACTCCCGTTCGATCTATTCCATCTCCTCTATCAGTCCCACACGCACCCTGTCAGCTTCCTCTTTAGTGGATAAATTACATATCCTTAAGATTCTTCCTATGAATCTCTGCTCTGCGTTCATGTTTTCGTACTATTTCTTTCACATGGTAATTCCACTTAAGGTCGGTGCGGATAAATAAACCTAGATATTTTACGTGGGTTACTGTTTTCAGCAATTCGTCATCAATTATGTAGTTGTACACTGGTGGACTTTGTCTTTCTCTTGTCCAACAGCAAACCCTATCATAACTGCACACTGGCAATATTCTATCCTCGCCCAAATGAATGTCCATATTTCTTTCTTTTCGTGCTTCTCACTTGCTAACTTTAACCTCCTACTCCTTTGTCTTCAGCGGACCAGATCAATTCTTCTCCATATGTCTTTCCTACAGTACTGATGGTATACAGTTTCTGGTAAATCATTACTCCTTCTCGCAAGAATTTGTATTTATGATAAATACTTTAAAGAAATGTTAAAAATCCTGACATTGCTATAATACGTGTATTACTTAATATGACAACTACTATTGTTATTATGAACTGCTCTTGAAAGAAGCACATTGCAAAGTTGACTACAAACAGACTTTTTATGGGGTGTTTAGTTAGATGCGAGAGAATGTCTGTGACGTAATTCTGGATTGTGAAATAAATAAAACAATTTCTGCTTAGACTTCACCATCTCTTGAACTAATTTTTACAGTTCTAGAACACCACTTACATAACGAGGGATGCGTAAATATGACAGTTACTGTTTCATACTCAGAATATGTCGTTTTCAGGTACTTCTGGGAACAGTAAATAAAATACTAGTGGTATTCGTCTGATTTTGGAAAATGAGATCCACTTGCTGTGATTTTTATATCTCTGACGGTAATCCGTTATCGTCAATCAGACAGCCGTCTCAGTGCCTAAAAATAGCCTACTACCACATATGTCGGACAATTTGTTCCGCTCATCTCCACTGACAATATTTGTGGATGATCTTTTTAAATTAAAGAGATATGTTTGCAGTTTAATGAGCCATCTACAAAAGTCCTAAACGTCCACTCGGCTAGGCTTATTGCAATTTAACATGGAACCACTTTCCGTAATTGCAGCTTCGTCGCAGCTATAAACAACACGATTTTTATATTTAATATTCATTCATTCAGTACTTTAAACATAGCTGCGCTACAGCAACGGTTCCACGTAAATCAGACTAAGAGCAGCCGACCAGTTGCAAAGGATAAAGTAATCTTTACCTAGGTTTCAATAGATATAAATCTATCTTCTTCAGAAGACGGCAGTATTATAACAACATGAAGTGATATGTCCTTATCGTTTTGGCAAACATCTGCATAGTTACATTAATCATATAAAATATAGCCCTGAAAACAGGGTTTGTCAGACAAATAAAATAGGTACATAGAAGTTGCAGAGCGCCTAAGCCTAAGCGCTCTGCAACTTCTATGTACCTATTTTATTTGTCTGACAAACCCTGTTTTCAGGGCTATATTTTATATGATTAATGTAACTATGCAGATGTTTGCCTAAACGATAAGGACATATCACTTCATGTTGTTATAATACTGCCGTCTTCTGAAGAAGATAGATTTATATCTATTGAAACCTAGGTAAAGATTACTTTATCCTTTGCAACTGGTCAGCTGCTCTTAGTCTGATTCATTCATTCCTTACCCAGCGGAAGTAGGACGTGTACTTGAATCGTTTTCTTGTTTTGGCAGCCAGATTGCCCCAAGCGGCGATTCTGACTAATCGGTACCCGTCCGGGAATGTACTGAATTACGGTTTCTTCTCCTAGATGTAAAAATCATTGGTTTGCCGTCACTTCGTATTTTCAATAGAGTAATTTGGTGTTGACGTAGGACTGAGGCTTGTGAAGTTTCAGATGGGCTCTCAGCCTTCCTCGACAAAGTGCTGTTTTCATTTCTGTCTAACAGGTGCTTGATGTTGTGCTTTCATTGATGATGGGCCATCCAGAAACACAGAGGGAAATTGGTCTTTGATCTTTACCGCAACAAAAATGAATAATGAATGCGGGGCAATCGATACGTATTTTCGTTTATTTTGGGTCGTGTGTATCGATGGATCAATAACAAACAGAGCTCTCCGAGTGATAAAACAGCGACGTTTGTGTACGTTATTTGGTATCCGTGCTTGAAGCAAGTTGAGTGGTATGTTGTGAATCTTTTAAAGAGTATCTCATTTGGAATGGGAAAATGGGAGTCCTAACTAACAATCCACGTTAATGTGAAACACTGAACTACTCTCACCGTCAAAAGGCAACTACACACCAAATTTTCTAGTATATTTCTTCCTGTTACTATTTTAAGCTAAAGAAACCATGTTGCTCTTATCCTGTGTTATGTTGTGAAACAGACGAATTCGTTACAAAACGGGATGTGAAGCATATTCGACATACGTGTAAGGAATGACGCAGTTCACTCTAGGTCCATGACCGAACACAACTGCATTACGCATGTCATCTGCAACTGCGGTCTGACTGTCATAATTGTTTTGATGTAAAGCAGCGCGCAGTCATCTGATGTAAGGCTCCTTCTCCTACCAATACAGAGATAAACAAGGTATTTATTGCGATTAAATGGTGTTGACTAAATACACCGTGCTTTCATATATGGAATATGTGACTAACGATACAAACCGTACGTGGAATTATCTTAATAGTAACTTCTGCCACAAGGATCAGTGAATTGTTGATTAAAATGGTCTGGGAGTTATGATATGCGCAGTTTACCTATGTTACACGTCGTTTTCTCTGCCAAAAAATGTCTTTCGTGGTATCATTAACATAATAGGGTTCCATAATCGACAATTCACTGTCTCTGTATCTTAACTAATTCTGCTCGGATGCTGCAACTGTCAACATCATATTTGCACTAAAATCACGAAGCACTCACCCAGCATTCAGAGAACCGTTCTGTATACAAAGAGGCATATGATCAAGAAGGTTTGGAACTACAGAATCCACTTTGATGTTATTTTCACTTTTCAATGGTAGCACGATGTTATACAATTTCCTCCACTATTTATTTCAGCGATACCTGGAGAATTGCTGAGTTTCTCTGTTAAACATACACTATCGTTGCAAGTAATGTCTTCGTTTCACGCAGTATGAAATTTGTGATCCTCCGTCAGCAATTGTTCATTTAAAAAGTGATTTAATAAATGGCGCCTGTCTTATATATAAGCATATTGTGAAGTTTCTTCTAACTGCTGAAGATAATAAACAATAACTTAAACATATGCACGCACCTTTGCTGTGAATCGTCAAAATGTTTTTCCCAAAATAAAAAATGGAAACGTGCTGCGAAATTGAATTCGGTTTCTGTATTCCGTGTTACAGCACCATGTTGTGACGGAATACTCGCCATCGTCAAACAACCGTGGTTAGACTAGATCATCATGTTTTAAAGGGAATCGAGCTGTTTACCAATAGAAGTTACTCTTTACGCGTCAACCGAAACACAAGCGCACGTGTGCCCCGCCCGGGCTGAATTATTCATAAAGAGCTACCTACCAAGTACGGGTGATTTACATGAGTTAACGGTTTTCGGAAGAATTTCGACTGGACAGACAATTTAATATCAAGAGACAGAATGGCCTGCTGTACGGGCAGCTACAATTACGGTAGATTATATCGACTGGACGTGGCAACAGTTCATAATGCTTAGCTTCAAGAATCGATTACGCCCATGAACCTCGCACTGTTCCCTTCGAAAACACGTCAGCTGTTCGGTATGTTGGATGTTCCTAAACGAGGTGTAACAAAAATGTACGACCAGATTTTTAAGACACATTACTCACATACAGAGAAGAAAGTATGTGGTAATAATTCGGAATGGGTTGATTTTCACGTTATAATTCATTTTCTGTAGGTCTGCATAGTACGTATATCATGCGAGACACATAGTAACAGAACGAAGGCCCACCAGGGAAAAAGCTTTAGTCGCCCCCAGAAGACATCACGCTAATACCGCGTAACACGGCCACCAGCCTTGATACTAATCCCTGTTGTCGTGTTAGTTTCTTCAGGTTTGAGATATCCACCTGAAGGCACACATCGCATAACAGATCCCGCGAAATACGGAAATTTTGATTGATACTGCTACCGTACATTGTCCTCTAGAGGTAATGTCTTTGACTAGCGATCGAAACCTCCCAGGTCAAGGGTTCGAGATCATACAAATCTTCAACAATGGCAGCCGAAGACTTCCGGTAGAAGGAGTCCCTCTCGTGTTATCGAAGACCCGGCAAACAGGGTGCAGGAGGATCGGAACACTATTATCCTTGGTGTGGGGAACTTCTTCTAAAAGGCGGATGAGTCAGCCTTGATCAATGATTTTAGAATGCAGCAGGAAGTAGAAATCACTCGATAAAAGACACGTAATGTGTATCCACTGGATATGTACCCTGTAACTAAAAATTTCATGATAATCTCTCCTTTAGGGAAAGATTCTAGATTAGTTTCCATTCGAATCTCTGGGAGGGGACTGCGAGGGAAGTGTAACATTCTATTAGACGGAACGTGGAGTGCCAAAGGTTTGGACACGATCGGGAAACTAGAAAATCTGGAAAGGGAAATTAAAATGCTCAATTTAGATATATTACGGCATAGCGAAGTGAAATAAAAAGAAAATAAAGATTTATGGTCAGATGAATATAGGACAACATGAACAACAGCATGAAATGGTACAACTGGAGGTAGGGCAGAGAGTAAGTTACTGCGAACAGTTCGGTAACACGGTTCTTCTCATCAGAATCGACAGTAGACCAACGCCAACAAAAATAGTTCCGATATACACGCCGATGTCACAATCAGAAGACGAAGCGACAGAGAAGTATAAGGATACTGAACAAGTAATTCAGTTTGTAAACTGAGATCATAATCTAATAATCATGGATGATTGAAAAGCCGTATAAGGGAAAGGAACAGAAGTCAGTTACGAAATAATGTGGGCTTGGTAGTGGAAATGAAAGAGGAGAAGGGCTAATTGAGTTCTGAAATAAATTTCAACCAGTGATATCGAATGCACAGTTAAAAAATCACAAGAGGAGGAAGTATATTTGGAAAAGGCCCGGAGACACAGAAAAATTCCAGCTAGATTACATTACAGTGAGACAGTGATTCCGCTACCAGATAATGGATTATAATGCGTACCCAGGCGTAGATGTAGGCTGAGATCACAATTTAGTAATGATGAAGAGAACACTGAAGTTTGAGAGAATCGTCTGGGAGAATGGCTCTGGAATGAACGGGGATACTGAAGTACAGAGAAATGATGAGCTCCATTTGAAATTATCTAAAACTGTAGATACAGTGATAATGAATACCATCGTAAGCTGTTCAGCTGCACAGCAGTTTATCTGAAATGGGTAATTACAGAAATTGGCAGACAAAGAAAAGAAAAAAGGAAGGTAACTGCGGATAAACCTTGGGTAACAGGAGAAGAACTTCAGTTGATCGACGAAAGAAGCCTGTACAAAGGTGTTCAGGGGAAGACATGAGAACAGCAGTATAACTTGGAATCAAATAACAGCACCAGATGCACTTTCATGTTTGTTCATCATGACCACCAAGGCCATTTCCCAGTCGTAGTGGGTCTATCATCGTAGGTGTACGCAGACAGATTCAAGGAATTGCAGAACCTGCACGATTATGTTGCACATGCTGGCCAAGTAATTTAAAGCAGTATAAGTCACTTAAAAATGAAGTAAATAGGATGTCCGGGGAAGATAAAACGAAATGGCTGCAGGAAAAACGTGCAGACGTCAAAAAAGAAATGTGAACGTGACGGACAAATTCAGCATATACAAAAGTCAAAACAGCCTTCGGTGAAATTGGAAGTAAGGGCGTCAACCTTAATAGTCCAATGGGACTTTCATTGTTAAACGCAGAGAAGAGACAGATAGTAAGGTAGGATCGCATGAGTACATCAAAGGCCTCTACGAGGGAAGTAGTTCTCTGATGGCGTAATGGAGAAAGAAGTGGGAGTAGACATGAAAGAAACTCGGGTTCCGGTAAAAGAGATAATGCTTTGGAAGACTTGCTATCAAATAAAACACAAGAGATAGATAACATCTCTTCGGAATTTCTAAAATTATTGCTGAGAAGTGGCAACTAAAGAACTATTCACGTTGGGGTGTAGAATCTATGAGACTGGAGATATACCATCCGACTTTCGGGAAATATCATCCACACCATTTCGAAGATTCCAAGGCCAGATAATGTATGAAACCGTACCATAATCCACATATCATCTCACTGATCCAAGGCACTAATAAGAATAATGTATAGAAGAAAGAAAAAGTATACTGAGGATGAGTTAAATGATAATTGCTTTGGCTTTTAGAGAAGGGAAATGACCAGAGAGACAGTTCCGACTTTGAGTTTGACAATGAAAGCAAGACTTAAGAAAAAAGCGCTGCAAGCGATATCGTGCTGTTGGCAAAGGCATTCGCGTCAGTCGTCTGCTGCCATAGACGATTAACGCCGAATTTCACAGCACTGTCCTAACGGATCCATCGTCGTACGTCCCAAATTTATTTCTATGGATATTTCACGCTGTGCTAGTTGTCTGTTAGCACTGACAACTCTGCTCAAACGCCGCTGCTCTCGGTTAACTGAAGGACGTCGGCCACTGCGTTGTCCGTGGTGAGAGACAATGTCAGAAATCAGCACACTCTTGACACTGTGGATCTTATAATATTGAATTCACTAACGATTTCCGAATGTAATGTCCCATGCGTCTAGCTCCAACTACCATTCCGCATTCAAAGTCTGTTAATTCTAGTCGTCCGCCCATAATCACGTCGGAAACCATTTCACATGAGTCACCAGAGTGCAAATGACGGCTCCCCCAATGTACTGCTCTTTTATGTCTTGTGTACGCGGTACTATCGCGATCTGTATTTGTGCGTATCGCTATCCGATGGCTTTTGTCACCTGAGCGTATAGTGTGCAAATCTCTTCATTCTTGGATAACTACTGCAACCTGCATTCTTTTGAACAAGCGTACTGTATTCATCTCTTGGTCTCCCTCTAAAATTGTACCCCCCACCCCACCCCCACCACCACCACCACCCTCACACACACACACATCCCTCAAATACTAAAACGATTATCTCTTGATGTCTTAGAATGTATCATATCTTCTAATCCCTATTTTAATCAAGTTGTTGTTGTTGTTGTGGTCTTCAGTCCTGAGACTGGTTTGATGCAGCTCTCCATGCTACTCTATCCTGTGCAAGCTTCTTCATCTCCCAGTATTTACTGCAACCTACATCCTTCTGAATCTGCTTAGTGTATTCATCTCTTGGTCTCCCTCTACGATTTTTATCCTCCACGCTGCCCTCCAATACTAAATTGGTGATCCCTTGATGCCTCAGAACATGTCCTACCATCCGATCCCTTCTTCTGGTCAAGTTGTGCCACAAACTTCTCTTCTCCCCAATCCTATTCAATACTTCCTCATTAGTTATGTGATCTACCCACCTAATCTTCAGCATTCTTCTGTAGCACCACATTTCGAAAGCTTCTATTCTCTTCTTGTCCAAACTATTTATCGTCCATGTTTCACTTCCATACATGGCTACACTCCATACAAATATTTTCAGAAATGACTTCCTGACACTTAAATCTATACTCGATGTTAACAAATTTCTCTTCTTCAGAAACACTTTCCTTGCCATTGCCAGTCTACATTTTATATCCTCTCTACTTCGACCATCATCAGTTATTTTGCTCCCCAAATAGCAAAACTCCTTTACTACATTAAGTGTCTCATTTCCTAATCTAATTCCCTCAGCATCACCCGACTTAATTCGACTACATTCCATTATCCTCGTTTTGTTTTTGTTGATGTTCGTCTTATATCCTCCCTTCAAGACACTGTCCATTCCGTTCAACTGCTCTTCCAAGTCCTTTGCTGTCTCTGACAGAATTACAATGTCATCGGCGAACCTCAAAGTTTTTATTTCTTCTCTATGGATTTTAATACCTACTCCGAATTTTTCTTTTGTTTCCTTTACTGCTTGCTCAATATACAGACTGAATAACATCGGCCCGCATCTTGTGGTCGTGCGGTTGCGTTCTCGCTTCCCACGCCCGGGTTCCCGGGTTCGATTCCCGGTGGGGTCAGGGATTTTCTCTGCCTCGTGATGCCTGGGTGTTGTGTGTTGTCCTTAGGTTAGTTAGGTTTAAGTAGTTCTAGGGGACTGATGACCATAGATGTTAAGTCCCATAGTGCTCAGAGCCATTTGAACCATTTTTTAATAACATCGGGGAGAGGCTACAACCCTGTCTTACTCCATTCCCAACCACTGCTTCCCTTTCATGTCCCTCGACTCTTATAACTGCCATCTGGTTTCCGTACAAATAGTAAATAGCCTTTCGCTCCCTGTATTTTACCCCTGCCACCTTTAGAATTTGAAAGAGAGTATTCCAGTCAACATTGTCAAAAGCTTTCTCTAAATCTACAAATGCTTAACCAAGTCATAACAAAAATTTATTCTCATTTCTATTCAGTATCTCCTCATTGGTTACATGACCTACCCATGTAAACTTTGCATTCTTCTGTAGCACTGCATTTGAATAGCTTCCATTCTCTTCTTACCTGAACTGTTAACTTGATCGTCCACACTTCACTTCCATGCAAGGCTACTGTCTAGACAAATATCTTCAAAAAAGACTTCCTAACATTTAAATCTATATTCGATGTTAACAAATATCTCACGCCTTTCTTGCCATTGGCAGTCTTGATTTAGTATCCTCTCTAATTCGATCATCATCAGTTAATTTACAACCGAAATGGCAAACTTATCTACAATTTTTAGTATCCCGTTTCCTAATCTAATTCCCTCAGCGTCGCCTGACTTAATTAAAAAAGGGATAATACCATTTTCTGCTGTAGAAGAGTGAAAATAATGAGTGAAATTTCAATTTGAATTGAGATGCAGGAATTGAGATCGTCTCAAACTCTATGAGGTTTAACACAGCACCAAATAATGCAGTCACAGAGCTAACAAATCTGGAGTGCATTTGGCTTGATTGCATGATAAGTGCCAAACTTAAGGCCCAATTACTGCCATGGTTCAGTTCTACGTTGTTAAAAGTCGATTCTATCCTCCACTTTTACGCTGGGTTTGGAAGATCTCTCACATTCATCCAGTCGAATCCTTACCTTGGGTTAGGATTTTTCCAGCCAGCTCAAAAAATGTAGCTTTCAAATAACATTTCATTCAAGTTTAGTCATGCCAGTTAAAATTAAATGCAGAAAGCATGGAAGTAATGCAATAAACCCATTCACGAGATCAGATTTGAAGTTTCGTAAGCAAGCAACGTGCTATAAGCCAATATGTCATCAAAGTTTAATAAATGTTTTTAAAGTTTATTCCCTGATTCTTCATTTTGTGAAACAGCAATGTGGCACTTATTATTCGTTGCTGTTGTTGCTATCCAACAGGATTTTCTGAGTCTATTTGAATTTTTACATTCCAGATTTTTAATTTCAGTGTTAACCTGACATTATTAGATTACAACAGTTTTTTGCGAAAATTTTCTACATGTACACGTAAGTTATTGGTTATTTTGGATGTAATCATATGATGATACAACTTCAGACTATTGAAAATCAAAAGATTACATACACTATTGAAATAAGCATACCATTCAGCTATCAATGTAATCCATCTTAAAAGTGTAAGTGGATGATTATCAATCGTTTGAGATACTGTACAATAAGTTTCGTATACTCCCTGTCATAATTAATACTCGAGGCTCGACAAGTTTTCAAATTAACCATATCAGTGTAATGTAAACTGCAATTTTAGAATTCCCTCCTATCACCCATGTGTGTGGTATTCAAGAGCAGAACGATCGAGAAATGGTCTGAAAGTTGTTCTAAGACCCCTCTACCAAACAGCTACGTGTGAATTGCTGAGAAATCACGTACATTTATATGTAAATGTGCATGGGTAGTGAGCGCTAAGCGTAACTTATAGTACGTAAGTAACTGTGCAGATACTGCTCCTGGTGACATGGAAAGTTTTCAAGAGCGGACAGTGGACAGCGAGGCAGCCGCTCGCAGCCACGGTTCGAGGCTGAGGGCGCTACCACCGCCGGTGTGCCCCTGCATGGTAGGCTCGCCCGCGGTGCGCTACGGCCAGGGGCTCCCGCGCGGCACCTCCGTCGGCGCGTGACGTCACGGTTCCGCGAGGAACGGTCGTTGTCGGGATCGATGGCGGTAACGAGGCGCATTGTAGCGCCGCCGCCGGCGGAATGCGCCCAATTACTGTCCATTGTGGCCGCCGGATACTCTCGCGTGGCGTGCTTATTCACGAGGACGCACGGCTGACCAAGGCCCACTCGCGGAAAAATTTGGGAAATCATCTCTCTCAGACGGTCCAAGTGAATACGGAATGCGTTATGCAGTAACGCGGATATTTTTTTAACATACGAGGGCTTGCTGAAAAGTAATGTCTCCGAATTTTTACATGGTAACCCTTAAAGCTTTTTAAATAAAACGTTATTAACATTGTACATTTTTATGCTTTATATCTACATACCTATTTCTCAACGTATTCACCCTGACGACGAACACATTTCTCCGAAATTGAGATCATTTTGTTGATACCATCACTGTAGAACGTTTGACTTTGTTGACAGAACCACAACCTCAGGTTCTAGGCGCTACAGTCTGGAACCGAGCGACCGCTGCGGTCGCAGGTTCGAATCCTGCCTTGAGCATGGATGTGTGTGATGTCCTTAGTTTAGTTAGGTTTCAGTAGTTCTAAGTTCTAGGGGACTGATGACCGCAGCAGTTAAGTCCCGTAGTTCTCAGAGCCATTTTTGAGCCAGAACCTCACCTCGGCTTGTAGCGCTTCGTTACGTCCTCGAAGGTGTTCTTTAAGTTATGGAAACAGATGGGGCCAACTCGGAACAGTATGGAGGATGATTCACGAAAGCGAACCCAAGGCGTCGGTTTGTTGGAGATGTCGTAGCATCGTATGTTGTCTGAAATGTTATGCTGAAGGAGAGTGTACTGCATGTGCTCTTCGAATTTGAAATTCGATTACAGCACGCCATTTTTTACGTGCCGACAGAGCTATGTTGCCCTCCACCATATTACACGCCACAATTCGGAGCCTTCTAATGGCAGAAGGCTGCAGAATGTAGAGATGAAGTATAAATATGTAGAATATTAATAACTTTTTTTTTAGAAAAGCATTAAGAGTTTTCACACAAAAAATTCTCAGGTATTGCTTTTCAACACCCCTCGTAGACTCACATTCATCATGAACCGTTTTGCAGAAGACGAAAATCCATTGTTGTTGTTGTTGTTTCTGTGCTCTTCAGTACGAAGTCGGGTTTGATGCAGCTCCTCACGCTAGTCTATCTTGCACAAACCTCCTCATTTCTGTATATTTACTGCAGGCTAAATACATATGCACCTCTTCACTCTCTTTACTGTCATCAACATTTGGTCTCCCTCACAACTATTACACCGCACACTTATCTTCAGTACCAAAATGACGTTTGCTTGACGCTTCAGGATGTGTCCTATTAACTGAAACCTTAATCTAATTTAGTTCTGCCATATATTAGTTTCCCCGATTCCATTCGGCTTCTCATTACATTTACGATCTACCCAACTAATCCTGAGCATTCTTGTGTCGCACAACATTTAAGAACGCTTTTTTAAATTAGAATTTTTGAGCAGCCACAAGTCGCATGTAAGTTTCTTTTTTTGACATGTTTCACTGGATAGATGCGAACATCTTCACAACTATGGAAATACCGTGTATTCCAAAATTATAAGACATAATAAAATCACAGATTCAAGCTACAGCATATTAACTTAAATTGAGTAGCCAAGGGGAACACGTTGGATATACCTGGCTGTGTTTAGAGCCGCTGGCATACGAGGGTTGTCCAAAAAGTAAGTTCCGATCGGTCGCGAATGGAAACCACTGGGAAAATCCGGTAAAGCGTTGCACAGATGTTTTGGGCAGTGTCTCTAGTATGCCCGTCGATCTTGTCGCGTCGCTCTTTTCAGTTTTGAATGAACAGTGAGCACGTAAAAATGCGTAGGGAATGGCGTCTCTCGCCTAGTATGAGATCCTGGTTAGAGATTTCGCCTGTGTCATGCAGCCCACATAACACAACTGTCGAGCAGTTCCTTCTTCACGCCAATTCTCGGCCGCACACTGCAGGGACTATGAAGACGCTCCTGCAGCGTTTCCGATGAGAAATGTTTGATCACCACAATACAGTCCGGAATTGGCTCTCCCTGAGTCTCTCTGCTCACAAGAAGCGCTGGCTATGAAGACAAAGTTTTTCCACAGACAACGAGCTGCAGACCGGTGCCGATAACTGGCCGAAAGCACAGGCGGCTGCTTTCTATGACGAGGATATTGGAAAGTTGATACAACACAATGACAACACTCGAAGCTGGAGTAGCTACTATATAGACTAGTAGGTGGAAGGTATACCTAACTGTTGCAAATAAAACGTTTCACTGTGGTTTCCATTTTGTGACCGATCGGAACTTACTTTCTGGACAACCCTCGTACATAAAATGGAGCAAGTTGGTTATGTACGGTTAATGTTGACTAATCAGGTACAGTCTAAGACTAAACAACAAGACATAGCATTTCTTGTTGAGTGAGTAAGAGCCCTTCGTTATACGGTTTAGTGGAAACTATTTCAATAAGCCTAGTGCAATATAAAAAAACAACAGAATTCTTAAAATGTGTCATATATTCGCAGCTTTTACGGGCGCTGACAGACACAGGCATAAAAGTCATAACTGATTATTAAAAAATTCAAAAGAAGATATTGCAATATCCGTTTTGTTAAGAAGAACGATGCAGTTTTCCGTGGGACATGTATCCATGACCGAAGGAACACTGAACCCTTGTTCTTAATAACACAGGCAGTGCTATATCATATTCATTCGGCGATACCAGGCACCGTCTTTCAATTAAAATAACGTCCCCTGTACGGGAATTACGTAATGTGCATACGATTACAGGTTATGATGCAGGAACAACGACACATGGGAGTCTTGGTATGGCCGAGACTCGTGCGCGGATAGCCAGAGCGCTTAAAGAGACCGCCCGCATAAAGCCGGAAACCTGGTTTCGAGTCCATATCCGGAACAGATTTTCACTGTCGTCATTCCCTCACACAGATGATGGCTGTTCGAACTCGCAACAACGAATACATTTCATATAAACTTAAATTGGCATAGTGCAATTACAAACTGAAATTCCAAGCGGAGCTCTCAGTGGCGTTAATGTACGTACATCATGTTTCCAATAGGTTATTAACGCCATTAACATTAATCTATAATGTAACGTAGACTAAACGTACCAATCTGATTCAGCGACATGATTCCTCTTACGACATTAGAATGCAATATATAAAAAGAAAGATAGTTACAACATAAATATTTGGCACGTATAAATATTTTCGTATTCTTATGAACGTAATAAATTTAAGATTACGTATAACTTTCATATTTAAGCAAGACGGCAAATAGTAAGACCATTCATGCTAGCAATGCTGACGTCATAAACGTGGTAAAGAATCGCCGGTTTGACGGGTGTGAAAACATGAATCTAAAATTCATAACCGGTTACAAAATATATTAGAAAGATATTTAAAAAATTAAAGTTACAATTAATGCTATTACAGGCGTTAACTTAGGTATGTCGTACTTGCAACGCTGATTAAAATCATTATGAGGCGGTGATATTACAACTTAGTGTGGATAAATGCCTGAACTATCGTCCATGTTTCACTTCCGTACACTTCAGACAACACTTCCTTACACTTAAATTTATATTAGATGTTAAAAAATTTCTATTTTTTTGAAATGGTTTTCTTTTACATCATTTCCGTTTTGGCCATCATCAGTTAGTTTGCTGCTCAAGTACCTAACCCCCATGTACCACCCCTAGCGTCTCCTTCTCTGATCATATTCCCTCATTTTCACCTGATTTATACGACTACATCCCACAATCGTTGTTTCAGTGTTGATGGTATTTAGCTTATAACCTCTCCTCAAGATGTGTCCATTCGCTTCAACTGTTCTTTCAAGACCATTTTCGTCACTGACAAAATTAAAATGCCATCGCCAAACCTCACAGGTTCTATTTTTTCTTCCTGAACTTTAATTTCATTTCCAGATTTATCCTTGTGTCCTTTACTTCTCGGTTAAGAGAGGGTTGTAGTAACAGAGAATTGACTAATGGCGTTTTCGATCGTAGACTGTGCGGAGATGTGCTACAACATTAGTATATTTCTAGTAACAGGGTGGTGTTCTCAAACCTTCCAAAAACTTGATTAAATTTTAGTAAGTGGACACTAAAATAAATTGTTTCAACGTTAATATTTATTTTACTTCTGTTTATCTGTTTTCGTTGTACTTATATAAAGTATATTAGTGTCCTTAATTTTTATATCTTTTATTGTTTCTTAACTTTCCCAGTTCATAAATTCTCTGCATTTCTCCAATTAAGAAGCGGCAGATCTTCGAGATTTGAGTAATCAGTCTATGTAAGAAAGTCTGTAGTTTATTTATATTCACTTTGGAATTAACTGCTATGAAGGCGGTATTGGTGCGAGACCCACGAAGGAGGTGCAGCAGGCTTTCAGCTACTGCCATGAGACCTGCAGCCAATGCAAACACCAGCAGTTGCCAGACCTTCAGCCTCACCGCCACGACACATTCCACTTTCACCTTCCCGCTTCCACTTTGCTGCAGTTTCAAGGTGCTTCCTGTCCTGTCGGATCGTTCGTTGCATTCCGATATTTTGTTTTCATATCCTATAGTCGAAAGGTTGATGGTTTCTCTTTTACTACCGATCCGTCGACCTTCGGATGGATAGCACTAAGTATGTACAGTGGGACGACTTCTCTGGCATAGCGGTAATCTGTATCTGTACGGGTATATAAGAAAAGTCGCAGATCGACATTGTTACCAAAAGTCTCGAAAGGCTCTTCAGCAATTTGCTTCAAATTTTTGCATGATACTCTTATAAACGTTCGAACGGACGTAGGCGACATACATACATAGGCCACACTCACCCACCCCCACCCACCCACACACACACACACACACACACACACACACACACACATGCACACACACACATACATACACACACACACACACACACACACACACACACACACACACACACGCACGCACGCACCCAAATGCAACTATGCACACGACTGCAGTCTCAGGCAACTGAAACTATATAAGCGGAAAAGTTGTTAGCAAATATCTCGAAAAGTTCTTCACTGTTAGTCTAATAAAAGTTCAGATGGAAACTTGCTACATATTTTTTAATACATGTGGTAAATAATTACCTGTATACTACAAAAGGGACAGGTTGCTGGAATGTCGGAAAGATATTGACCAATTTACTTCAAATTTTTACACGATACTCTAACAAACATTTGGATGCACATAGGTTATATTCCTTTCCGCATATGTAATATATAAATATACTCCAGTCAACCTTTGGACGGACATACGTTACTAAATTTTTAGACGGACAGAGGCTGCACATTTTTAAATATATAGTGTATATAAAATATTTGTAATATATAAAGAGGCAACGTTGTCAGCAAAAATCTCGAAAAGTTCTTTAACTATTAACTTCAAAACTTTCACATGATATTTTAATGAAATTTGAATGGTCGGAACCCATATATTTTTTAAATACTTGTAGTATATATACAAAGGCAAAACGTTGTTGGCAAGAAGCTCAAAACGCTCTTAATCGATTTAATACAAATTTTTGCACAGTATTCTAATAAACACTCAGACAGACAAAAGCCATCATTTTTTTAAACAGTCCTGTACAGGTTTCTGTTAGAACCGACTGCGAGAAAAAGTGCTGCTCTGTGTTGTGGATATGTGTGATTTTGTTAGTGTTCACTATCATCTTAGGGCATTGCAAAGACTAGACAAATTTTTTATCCAATATATATTCTTTCTCTTTACATTTAATTTGAAACAAGATTTGTATACACGCACACATAACAGTCTGCTGTTTCGTTATATACCTTGCAGTCGGTTTTAACAGAAAACAAAAAAGTTATATTTATGGCTTATTGGCTTATGATTAAAGTACTACTACGAAATCTGAATCATCAGAAACTTCGTAACCCTACCCGTTCGCAGATTAAAACCACGTGAAAGACTGTCGTTGAAGCTACTATCCTCGCATATCCAGCAGCTGGAGAGGTCTCTCTCAATATCCCATATACCAATGATCCCCACCGATTTACCCATTCATTTTAGGTGCCTTCAGTTTCCAATCAAGGTTTCCTCTGCAACACCAATAAAAAATTCTCAGTGTCAGAGAGAGGGAGGAAGAGGAGGCGGACAGAGAACGCCAGGAAATGAATATAAATAAGAGGAAGGAGGAGGTGATCAGAAAGATCGACAGAGAGAGGGAGGATGAGTGATGGACGGAGAAAGGAAGGATTAAGTGGAGGCGCAGAAGGCAATGGGAACCACTGCATTAAAGACTCATATGTGCATAAAAAAATGGCTCTGAGCACTATGGGACTCTACTTCTGAGGTCATCAGTCCCCTAGAACTTAGAACTACTTAAACCTCACTAACCTAAGGACATCACACACATCCGTGCCCGAGGAAGGATTCGAACCTGCGGCTGTAGCGGTCTCGCGGTTCCAGACTGTAGCGCCTAGAACCGCACGGCCACTCCGGTCGGCATATGTGTATCCATACGACATGTGGCCTGCAGTTAAAAAAAAAGAAAAGAAAAAAGGAGTCATGGTGTTCTCTCCGTTGGCAAAAGATTCCAGAATAGCCAAGGGAGAGGTGACCATGAGAAAGAGATTCAATAACAGACAAAAGAATAAGTTCAATTTGGCGTGGTGTGGAATGTCAGAGATCTGAACGTGGTAGAGAAGCTAGAAAATCTGAAAAGTAAACGTTAAGACTCAGAATATATATAGTGGGGGTCAATGACGTGAAATGGAAAGAAGACAAGGATTTCAGGTCAGATGAGTATAAGCTAATGTCAGCAGCAACAGAAAATGATATAATAGGAGTAGGACTCGTTATGACTTGGGAGTTAGGCCACAGAGTGAACGGCTCAGTGATAGGCTTATCCTAATTAGAAGCGACTGCTAACCAAAGCCGACAACGATGGGCATACATGTCGACTTCGCAAGAAGATGATGAAGAGACAGAGAAAGTATATGAGGATACTGAACGGGTAATTAAGTACGTAAGGGCGATGAAAATCTCATAGTCATGGGGGATTGGAATCTGGTTGTAGGGGAATAAGAGAGAAGAAACTCTAATTGAGTTCTGCAACAAATTTCTGCTAACAATAACGAATACTCTGTTCAAGAATCATAAAAGAAGGAAGTGTACTTGGAAAAGGCCGGGAAGTATTGGAAGATTTGTGTTAGATTACATCATGGTCAGGCAGAGATTCCGAAATCAGATACTGGATTTAAGGCATAGCCTGGAGCAGATATAAACTCAGATCACAGTTTAGTAGTTATGAAGAGCAGGCTGGCGTTTACCAGACTGGCCAGGAAGAAACAATGCGCAAAGAAGTGGGATACGGAAATACTAAGGAATGAAACGGTATGCTTGAAATTATCTGAGGCTACAGATATTGCTATAAGGAATAGCTCAGTAGGCATTTCAGTTGAAGAGGAATGGAAATTTCTAAAAATGGCAATCACAGAAGCTGGGAAGAAACACATAGACACAAGGGAGGTGACTGCGAAGAAAACATGGGTCACAGAAGAAATAGTTCAGTTGATCGTTGAAAGAAGGAAGTACAAAAATGATATAGAAAAACACTTAACTTAGGAATGAAGTAAACAGAAAGTACAGGGCAGCTAGGGCGAAATGGCTGCATGAAAAATGTCAAGAAATCGAAAAAGAAATGATGCTCGAAAGCACTGACTTCGCATATAGAAAAGTCAGAACAACTTTTTGTGCAATTAAAAGCAAGGGTGGTAACATTAAGAGTGCAATGGGCATTCCATTGTTAAATGCAAAGGAGAGAGCGAGTAGATGGAAAGAGTACACTGAAGGTGTCTATGAGGGGGGAAGGCTTGTGTGATGACGTGTTGGAAGTAGAAACAGGAGTCGATACAGAAAAAATAGGGGACCCAGTACTAGAATCAGAATTTAAAAGAGTTTTGGAAGACTCAAAATTGAATAACATGGTAGGGATAGATAATATTCCATCGTAATTTCTAAAATCATCGGAAGATGAGGCAACAAAACGAGTATTCACGTTGGTGTGTAGAACGTATCAGTCACACGAAATACCCACAAAATCCCAAATATTTTAAGAGCCGAGAAGTGTGAGAATTGTCGCACAATTAGTGTAGCATTCCATGCATCTAAGTTGTTGGCAAGAATAGTATACAGAAGAATGGAAAATAAAATTGAGGATGTGGTAAGTGATGATCAGTTTGCCTTTGGGAAAGATAAAGGCACCAGAGAGACTGTTCTAACGTTTCGGTTGATAATGGAAATAAGGCTAAGGAGAAATCAAGAAACGTTCAAAGGATTTGTCGACCTGGAAAAAGCGTTCGAAAATGTGAAATGGTGCAAGATGTTTGAAATTCTGACAAAGATAAGGGTAGGCTATATTGAAGGAAGGCTAATATGCGACGGTCGTTTGAAAAGTTCTCGAAATCACCACGAGAGGTCAGCGCTAGTGCCACGAGTTGTTCACGTGATATTCATTGAACTGTTGCCTGTAAACATATGCCACGTCAGCGATCTTCAAACAGAGCTGTGGCGGTGACGTTGCTCTGTTGTTGTTCCCGAGTAGTGATTTGCGAAGATGGAAAAAACGAGATTCGAGCAGTGATTAATTGCTTCGTAAAGAAAGCTATGAAAGCAAAGGACATTCATGCAAATTTCCAGAATACACTAGGGGACTATGCTCCTTCATATACAACTGTTGCCAAGTGGACAAATGAATTTCAATTTGGTCGGGAGAGCTTAGATGATGATCCGCGAAGTGGTTAGCCAAGATGTGTTACTACAACAGAAATCATTGTGTAAGTGCACAAAATGGTCATGGAAGATCGCCGATTGAAAGTGCGTGAAACTGCTCACCTGAAACGATATAACACATTTTAACAGACGAATTAGAAATGAAAAAATTATCTGCAGGATGGGTACCGCGACTCTTGACGCACACACCAGCACACATGTGCCGTCGCCATGGTAAAATTACAGGAATTAAGGTAGGAATTGTTGTCACACCCGCCTTATTCATACGATATGGCTCCGTCAGACTTCCATCTTTTCCATAAATTGAAAATTTTCTTGGTGGACGAAGATTCACTTCAAACGAAGAATTGATAGCTGGAGTTGACAACTATTTTGCAGGTCTGGAGGAAACTCGTTTTCGAGATGTGATCAAGGCACTGGAACATCGTTGGACTAAGTGCATTAATCTGCAAGGAGACTACATTGAAAACTACAAAAAGTTTCATTGACGTAAGTACTTTTTTCTATTCTGTTCCGGGTACTTTTCAAACCACCCTCGTACATTATGTACAAGAGCCATGAGAGAACAGCAAGAGCGGAACACCAATAGTGAAGTGCTCGGACTAAAAAAAGGTATAAAACACGGATACAGCCTTTCATCCCTACTGTTCAGACTATGCATCGAAGAAGCAACTACAGATATAAAACAAAGGTTCAAGAGTGGAATTAAAATTCAAGGTGAAAGGATCAGTGAGAAGATTCGCTGATGACATTGTTTCTCAGTGAAAGGGAAGAAGAATTACAGGATTCATTGAATGCACTGAAGAGTCTAATGAGTACACAATATGGACTGAGATCACACCGAAGTAAGACGAAACTAATGAGAGTTAGCAGAAATGTGAACACTGAGAAATTTACCATCAGGATTAGTGGTAACTAAGCAGATGAAGTTAAGAGATTTTGCTACATATGCGGCAACAAAATAACCCATGACGGACGGAGCAAGGACATAAAACGCAGGCCAGCACCGGCGAAAAGGCCATTCCTGGAGAAGAGAGGTCTACTAGTATCAAATGTAGGTCTTAGTTTGAGGACGAAATTTCTGAGAATGTATGTTTGGAGCACAGCATTGTATGCTAGTGAAACATGAACTGTGGTAAAACCGGAAAAGATGATAATCGACGTATTTGTGATACGGTACTACAGCAGAATGTTGTAAGTGAGGTGGACTGATAAGATGAGGAATGAGGAGGTTCTTTGCAGAATCGGCGAGGAAAGGAATATGCGGAAAACATCGACGAGAAGAAGGACCAGGATGGTAGGACGTCTGTCAACTCACCACGGAATAAATCCACGGTACCAGAGGTAACTAAAGAAAAGAAGAGGAGATGGACGCAGGGAGAAGGAGGTGGAGATGGACAAAGAAAGGCGGGCTGATACATACGTATTTAGCAGTTGCGAGGCACTGTCGAATTTGCTACTAAATTATACGCATACACACAAACTTTCCTCGTGGATCAATCTATCAATGAATACCGAATCAAAATTCCTACAGTAAATCCTGAAATAAGCCTTCACATGCAAACAGAACAACGCGATGGGAACTTTATTTTATAACAAGTATAGATTCGAGTCAAACCTTAGCGCTCTCTGGAGCTGCGGTGGTTGTTTACTGCTTTTCCCGGCAGATACCGCCTCCTCCGTAGATGACCAGCTTATAGCTCCCATCATTGTCACGAAATGTTGCTCCAAACGACAATTAAATATGGTACAGATAACAATACATGTATTACACTCTAATCCTTACTATAATTATAAATTATATACTCGAAATTTCCTTGAGACCGAACTGAATCTAAACCTTTGTGACATCTGTTCATTAGTAGATTATGATACAGCTTGTTAAATGGACCTTTCGACACCATTATTATTCTGACGTTGTCTCTTTGAAATTTGGGTACCTTATGTCGTAAAATGAAGCTTTTTGGCTATAATGATATTTGGCGACTATAATTTGAAATTTCATTTATGTTATTACATTTTTTGCATTATAATTTGGAAAGCCGTTTCTTTATATTTTCACCTAATCTCGGAACACGTTAATTATCCTATTAAATCAGATTTGTTACTTTTGCAAGTTATCGGCAAATAAATGCACTTTCGTCAATACAAAAATGGTTAAAAATCCGTCATAAACGTTACATTTGTGATTACGAAATTATTCATTCTTTACAAATCATATCTGTATTTCAAGTAATATTTTCTTCACAAAGCTTATCGCAGTCTTACAGCGGTGATATCCAAGAAACTATTTGCATTATCGAAATGTAAGATGTTTGGTAACTTTGTTTTTGTTGGAAAGAGTTGGAGAGAGGGAGTCTGTAAGAAGGGTTGGTAGCGAAAAAATATGGGGCGCCAAGTCAGGGACTTGTTTCCGATGTTACTATGTAATATTCACTTGTAAAGATTTGATGATACATGGATAATATTTGTATTCAAGAGCGTTTTGATTTTGTTTGTCGTAGAATACAGAAAAGTGATTCTCAAAAAATGGGTTTAATTTAAAAGTTTATGCACTTGCATTTTTGCAAAAGTGAACTGAACCTGATTATTGACATGCTGCTTCATGAAAGCATTACCAGGTGTCAGAGAAGATACTTTGTTTGTAAAACAAGTCAAGACCTTGGCCTCTTCAGAGACCACACACCGTTTAATTTACAGAACAACGAGGTGAGCCATTATTTACATTATCATCGTGATTATTATTCTGTGGGGTTAGGGTCGTTAGAAGACTCAGTCCATCTGTAAGTAACAACTGTATCAAAATACCTATGGTTGTTCCTATAACTAATATGATAATACATTGACTAACGACCGAGTGTCAACTAACGTGGAAATCTCACCTACTAACCATATTATAGAAAACCCACACTAGACTAAAACTGCTAACTGGCTGAACTTGGGTCCACCCCACCCGTTCCCACTCATCAGAGCTCCATTTTCGTTCCCTCCTCATGGCCTTACCTATACTTCCACTACTCCTCCCTTCTTGTCTCCCAACATCCACTCTCCTCCTCAACGCCCAACCTTTTTCCCCTTCAACAAAAGACGGCCTACCCCGGAACACGTCCTTTCACTTTTAGTGACAGTGCAGTGCATTTCTTTACGTATCAGCATTTTACACCGTGTTTTAAACGTACTACTGTTGTTTTTCGCTTTATCTTTCCACTATTACAGTTTTAAATGAAAAAATGAGAAAGCCATGTTTCTTATATGTAAGAACTTCCATCAACATCACCTTTAAAAATATTTTAATTCACTTGTAAATATGTCATCTTTATGTTAATTGGTTTTCGTTTTAGATAGATGGCTGAAACGCGGGGTTGAATGTACCGCTAACAGTCCACTCCCCGCACATATGGAGCGTGCTGGAAGATATAACAATAAAGAATGTACAATTACTATAGCTTGTCGTTTGATACTGAATAATGAAGAAAGCAAATTTATTGAATGTTATTCAGTGACCAGGGGATAACCGCACGAGGCCAGCAGAGAAAAACGATTTGCACGGTACTTGCCAACATCGTCAACAGTTATTCTTAGTAATGCTCCCAATTATTCTGTTAATGATTAAAAGATGTCTACCACGACAAAGCGCAAGTAGAGATGACTCGGTTTAGCGTCGAATCGTCGATGTAAATGATAATTTTAAGAGGCGCAACTTATTGATCTAACATATTTCCATAAAGCACGATTCCCCATAAAATCGATGAGCTAGCAGAAACGTACGGGAATGCAGTCGTAACTGACACTTCTATACTACCATTCCACACCTACAGAATAGTTATGTAACCAAATTAAGGGTTACGGTGCCAAAAATAAAAATAAAAATGAAGTTACGCTCTCTGCAGTGAAGGCACTCTGCAACGAAGCTGTTAGGATAATCACCACCGAAGACTGGAACAAATTTGGTAATTACACGCAACCTATCGTGGAAAAAGCATAGTAGAATGAAGCTGCTCAAAAAGATTCGTTACAGGGAATCATTGCGTCATTCAATATCAGCAGTGATACTGGCAATCCAAGCACCTCGGATAGCGAATAAAGTAATTCCAGTGGAGTTTTTCGATTGTCATCATAAAAAAGACGCTCAGGAGGACCCATATGAAAGTTTTTTGTGTCCAGTTTAACTACTTGCATAGCAAAGTTATATATTTATAAGTTTCTGCTATTAATAAGAAAGCTGTTAATCAGGCATAATGTACAGATACGTAGAAAGTTTGATCATATAACGTAATGATGGGTTAATGATAAACCGAGCGCTCTTTTCTTAGTACCGTTTCATTATGTCGTTGCCTTTTTGTCTCTGCGATTAGTATAAATTTTCCAAATGATTTTAAACTAACTTATCGATGAGCTAGAGACTTCAAATTTCAACATAGCTCAGAACTGGATGACAATGCAATATTAACTCGCTTTCTTATCTGTATGGCAAATATAGATGTGGCTGGGAGTAAAAACGCTTGGTATTGCCTGACATTTTCACTCTCCTGCAAGAACAGCATGTTGTGTGCGTAGTATCGGAATGCATTCCAGGTGGCATACGACTGTATGGGCATGGCTGGGCAGTGACTGGGGGGAAGAGGTGATGGATATCGATTTCTTATCGGTCTGTTCGGTACAAATTTTGCAATTGATCTTCGAGTAACTTCACGGTGAGCTAGAGACTTCAAATTTCAAATTCGACAACGCCGTCAGGAAACGCACTCTCGTAGACTTTTCGTACATCGTCTTAAAACCGCAAATGCAACTAAACGGAAAACACTGTCCAGCTTTTCCAGAAGCCTCTGAAGCCAGACTCTTATTTGTACATTTCACAGTTTGAGAGTACGAGCGACCTGAATGAAAGGAAGGATTATGTGTATGTTCTACGTGGCAAATCCGCTCCGCGATTCCACATGGTCCTGCCGAAGTGTCAATCCTAAAGGAATTTGCAACAGTCTGTAGTAAGTAAAAAACCCTCGTATCACACGGTTGTGAAGATATGGAAAGAATGAAACAACAAGAGTATAATTGGTTTGCTTAGCAAGGCCTGTGAATGATGATTTAAGGAATGGTATCGTGTAGGATGAACAGGAGGCTGCGAAGAACAGGCACAGTACTAGGGCAGCATGCCAGCACGTCTACGCTACCTTTCGACCAATTAAAGTCCTTTAGAAGCCTTTTTTTCTAAACTGTTTCAGCTGTTTTCCCCCTAGGTTTATAACATCATCGAATTGCTGTACTTGTTACGAAATTCCGGGTAATACTATCTAGGAATTTTACAAGCCGCCTCATCCATGCTGAGAGAAACTGACTTAAGACTAGGTATATGTCCTCTGACTCACTTCCTCTCGAGCCCATGTATCACTTGCTGCACTTGCAGTCACTGGGAAGGACTCCGTCACATAGATTAATACCGCTCTTTCTTTAGCTGAAACTCGTGTTTCGGCTCAGGCCCTACTAGTTTGTTACGCGTCGCTCTGCCGACTTACAAACGAACTAGGCGCACCTGCGAGAGCGTTTGTTATTACGGAAAAGACAGCTGTCGTTATTTCGGACCTCCACACAGTTTCACTACAAATTCTTCTTCATCGCTTCTGTTGTTATCTGGAAATAGACACTGGAATAGTTTATTATTTCCTGGAAAAGAGAAATGCTATGTTCTTCTCGCTCTGCACTGTTTGGTAATTTTGAACAATTACTTCTGTCAGAATGTAATCTTTTCTAAGAACTCCACCGTGTATTTTGAATGGGCACTTTGAGTATATGGGAAAGGCAAAATAACTATTTCCACGTTGCACATGCGAATGAAAAAGATACAGGACTTTCTTTCTTCCCGTTTGCTTGTGCTGTTCCACTCTGTAATTAAACTGACGGTGTTCCGAATGCTGCAGTCTGGGCTGTATACAAGTTGGTGAAACATCGTAGGTATGTTCCGTAATCGGTGCGCTCGCCGAGTATGATGAAAAAAATAATATTTCCACTTTTTGCCACCAGGTGATAACATGGCGATGTAAGCAGTCTGAAGGTGGTGTGGGTGCACGGAAAGCGGAGAAACAATCATGTACATGGTAACGACGATTCTGGCATGTCTATAATGATATGGTCACAAGTTACAACGTGTATTCAATATTGCCTCACGACTCAGCAACAACCTGCATCCGTAACTCGGCATGGTCGACAGTTGCTCGCAGCATATCAGGTGTAATCATAGCGATGAATCGTCGTATGTTGTCCTTCAAATCAAGAAAAGACCGTATACATCCACGATAGATATGATCTTTTAGATACCCCCAGGACCAGAAATTTACGTGGCTTTAGGTCGGGATATCTAGAAGTCCCCATGTCTTGAAATTGCCAAGAGATGATGCAGTCATTGCTGAAGGTTTTTCAAAGCGAATATTTTACCTGGCAAGTGACATGTGGTTTCGCCCCATCCTGTATGAAAATAGTGGTGTGGATACAGTTGCCTTCTTGAAAAGCTGAAATTATGTGTTGCACAAGGAACTGCTTATAAGCTGTAATGTCACTGTACACCTAACAGGACAGCGATGTGTCATCTCCTCGAAGAAAAATGGACAGAGAATGAAGGATCTTGTGAAACCACATCACACAGTCACGTAGGTTAAGATGTTCAGGGTAGTGACGAAGTAGTAGCCCATATGCGAAGATTCTGTGCATTCACGGGAATGTTACGTGTAAAATGTGCCTCGTCCATCCAGATAATATTTTCCAGGTACATGTCATCAATTTCCATGACCGCCAAAAAAGGAAGGGCAAAGTCATGGCGTTGTAATCTATCTTAGGACTTTCTGTGCACATTCTGACCCTTGTAGGGATACCAGTGTAAAATGCGCTACAGTTCCCGGGACACAGCTCGAGAACTGGCTGCAGAATTTCAGACATATGCTGTACAGTCGGCTATTGCTACTTCATCGACAACCACCATGGGAGTGGGCCGCCTGTGTTTCCCTGTTGAACCATCTAATTCACCTATTTCTTTCAGTTTCTTTATCATATTCTTTAGCTTATTTATTGACATGGTGATTCTTTGCTGGTGATCCTGTTGGCGCTGTCGTTGTGATAAATAGTTTTACGAGCAATGGACGGTCTTCCTTCTCAACAACCGTTGCATTCCATATGTAAAACTTAATCTTCGTAACCCTTTTACACTAACACACACTTCACAAAAGAAATCAACACGTGTCGCCAAGCAACAAACAGCATGCTGCCGCCAAAACAGGAAACCTTTCGCATTCTGACTGCTTACAATGCCACATTTTCACCTGCCGGCAGAAAGTGGAACTATTATTTTTTGATCATACTCCGCGAGCGTACCGATTAATGAACATACCTACGATATTTCAGCGCGCTACGATGTATACAGCCCACATTGAAACACTCGGTACATCGTCAATTTAATTATAACCACCTGGTTTATAGGTTTTGGCAGCGTTGATAGCATTTAGTGACCACCACTCCACCCACCCCTCACCCCCTGTAAAGAATCTATATACTCCAACTGTCTGCATCTAATGTACATCTCATGTTCAAGTGTGATGTCAGTTTCTAAGTGTTTGCGTAGTGCGTATCTGAGGTAGGGCATGGGTTCCAGCCTAGCATTTACCCAATCGGATGCGGGAAATCGCCAAGAAATCGCATCCACGCAGGCTGATTCCCCAACCCTGATGAGTTTGAAGCGGGATCGGTTCATCTCTCCATGTCCCAGAACGTGAACTTCAGCATTGTCTGTTACCTGGGTGGGTGGAACAGATATGGAACTTAAAAATGGTTATAAATATGCTCCCTCGATCCTGTTTGGAAAACAAACACACACGATTAAGCAAACGAGGACCAACTCTCTTGTACTGAGTAGAACGTATTGCTGCAATGACAGCGTCATGCTTAGTGTCATGGGCGCCACAATGTACTGGGCTACCATTTTCAAATTTTCAATTTTCAGCCCTTATCTCATCAGTAATCAGTAACCCACAAGGAACACCCCCCCCCCCCCTCATAGGCCTCTCTCCTATACAGTCAAAACTTGGTTATATCACTGATAAAATACACATTTACATCGTTTGGTTTGCGGCTGACAAGCTATCAGTGCAGGACACCATACAGATTGTCCTACAAAACAATATAATGTAAAATCAAGGACAGAACAAAAACTGTCTTCAGGCCTCAGTTACAACATAAAATATGTTCAATATTACAGTTGTCCAATAAACAAAACCAACTAATGATGGTACAGAGGTGCTGAAACATATTTAAGTAACAAGAAAAAACAGTTTTGCAAAAGAGCCGGAACCTATATCCAATAATTTTAACTGCAAACACAGAAAGAGTACAAGGGCTGCAAACCCAAAAGATGAAAGTTATAGTGTCTTTGGTTCATCACTGCATACGCTATTGCGTATAACAGTCACTACTTCAGCCCTTCGTGGCTTTTATAGTGTTTCATGAACGGAAAAATTGATGTGTCAACTGTTGGCAATGTCAATTTTTGTTAGCATCTTTGTAAGTGAAGTGTTAGTATCATTTATGGACTCATTCTTACGTATGATTATATATGTTATTTTAGTATCCATGTTGAAGTAATGGTACCCTTACACTATCTTCCTTGCGTGTTCCCTGTAGCTACTGCTGAAGAAGAGTACTACACTGTCCAGTCACATTAATGACATCATTGCCTATGCTCGACCACAACGTGCAATTGTAGGGAAGCAGCCTACTCACGCCTTATAAAATTCACATCAGTGTTTCCACTGTGTGCCAGCCAGTCCGTGTAACTAGCTCTGACGTCATAAATGTTGCGCAATACTTTAAAAATCAAGTAAATAACCTGAAACGTTTCAAGCATGTCAGGAGTAATACTAAATCAATATGTGTTGAATATCAGTTCAATAACTTTAACCATTTCCGTAATTTGAATGTTTTTCTGTAAAAATCATTGGCGCAACAGAAAAGAGCTAGAAACTTAACAACTTATATTGAGACTCCTTTTTCATAATAATTTAGTAGAAACAGTATTCTGGATCTCACAAATTAAAATTTTAGTTGAAATTCATGATTTTTCTGGTTTTTGTCTTAAAAATTAAGGAAGCAAGATAGATTAAGTAGGCGAATAAATAAAGCTAGGATGTTTAAATTTAAGTAGAAGGGAGATCCGCTATAATCATAAAGATGTGAGAAGTTTCAACTGAATAACTATAAAACTATAGCGATAGCGTATCTCCAAAGGGCAGTTCAGAGCTCGTCTACTGAGTGTAGTGTAATTAAATTAATTCTCTCGCCCAAAATATTTGACTTAGCCACATCAGGTATTTTATTATGATTACTTACCTGTGTGCTGATTGCACATTTAAACTGAGAGCTTCATCGGCCTTCAGCAAAGGAAGCAATGAGTGGTGCATTACCGACCCTGCGGCTAGTCGGGAGAGCGGATTTAATCAGGCGTTCCCTTAGCCGTCCGCACCGCGGCTTTATATATAAGAACGCTGCACGAGAGAAAAAGGCCCCAGTTCTCTCCAGACGCTGATTAGCGCACCATCTGTGCCGGGAGTCGCGTCGCATCGGTATTACTGCTATAAACACCCTCGGATGCCGTAATAAGTTACTCGGGATACGCGTAACCATGAAACCGTTTTCGTGTGAAGTGTTAATTCTGGGATGACTTTAATGATCTATCTTCAGTTTGCGTATGTCGTATTTTCACATGCCACCGCGGGACAGACATTCTACCATTATTTAGCGTGGCGTTTGATGAACATTATCATCAAATTATGGCGAGCATTCACTTAAACCTTTAATTTGAACAGTTATAGTGCATCAGCGTATTAGACTCTGAACTGCTCTGGTAGTTGGATTGTGTGGATTCTTTTTGGTCTGTGACTTTCAGAATATAGTGAACATTTTAGAGAGAATCGTTTTTGATTATAAATCCCAGACAATCTCCTAATTCCTCAGAGCTATAAGCTGTAACTATAAGTGTATTTCTCAGATGAAGTGGGCACTAGGAATTCTAATTACAGGCTTCAGGTTTTGCTAATCACTTTCTGGTTGCCAATATTGTAGTTAGAGAGCCAGTGTTGAGAACGGCAAACAACAGCATTAAATAAATAATAGGAACATTTTATGTAACAATTACTCCACCTGCTGCCCCACACAATGACCACTAACAGACGGCCGGTGGCAGCACTGGCGGTGGAGTATCTATAAGGCGCTTCGGGGGACGCCGAAAACACTGCAGTCGTTGTCGTATTGCGAAAAAGGAGCGATTTATCCGTTATCCAAAGGGGAAGGTCATTGGCTATAGGGCCAAGGATGCAACAATTTTTGAAACGGTTAAGTTTGAAAACTGTTCGTGTGCCGGTGTGGTTAATGTATATCGTGGACAGGAAAGTGGCGCTGTCCAAACCAGCACAGAGGTGCGTCTGGTGCACAACGGGCCATAGGTGACAGCAGTGAACGACAGCTGCTGAGATGTTCATCGGCGACGAAGTTTGGAATTTGCACGCCAGGCAAGTGGACGTCCACTGTGAGTCGGCAGGTGGCCTTTTCAGATGAATCACGATTTATGACCCTTAGGACAGATGGCCGTAGGCGCGTACGGTCCTGCAACATCGTCGAAATGGTTTGGGAATGTGTGTGGGGAATGTTTTCGCGACATTTTCTGTGTGATCTCGTCGTTCTGGAAGGTACAATGGATCAACACAAGTTTGCATATATCCTTGACTACCATGTCCAGCCCTACATGCAATTCGTTTCTCCTCAGCACGATGGTGTCTACCAGCAGGACAATGCTCGCGGTGTACGTGCGTTGTTTGAAGAGCACCAGGATTAGTTTACTGTTCTCCTCTGGCCACCAATTTCCCCGAATTTGGCACCATATCGATCGGACTGTTCGCTCCGTGTATCCTCAGCCCACAGCACTGGATTCGTCATGGCTCCACATCTCCGTCGGTACCTTCACTAAATTCACTGACTCTCTTCCTGCACATCCCACAGTAGTCTGCGCTCTGAGTAGTGGTTATTCAGGCTTTCGACAGATGGTTACATTAATGTACTGTACAGCTTCATTCAGTATGAATAACGGAAGTTCAGCTGTGTAGCTAAGACCAGCTGTTAATGCGTCATGATGAATTTCTACGAGGTTACCTGGGTTTGATCAGCCGGTACCAACGACAACTAAATCAAACAAATATCAGGTTAATTTCAGATTATAGCAATTTATGTTGCAAAGAGCAGTGAGGGAATATGAAGCTAAGATGTGGAGCATCTCTACTGCTCAGGGAGCGGAGGGACAAGTGCGTCTGCATCCAAGAGACGAAAACAGGAGGAAGCTGTACTTTTGCTTCGCTTTACTGGAGCTGAATTATTCATGTGTGTGCTATATATAGGGAGTCCAGGGGAGCAGAGACCCCCACAGAAATTCTCAGCGGCCGACTATTTCGAAACGATTCCCGCGGTATAAGGCGGAAAATAAATTCCCGGGTAGTCCCAGACATCTCTCACTGGCGGTTGCCGTGCCGCTGCAGCGACTGGTAAGAGAGCGACGCCTGACTGATGCTGCAAACGGGATGAAACTGTCCATCTCCGTTTTAATACTCTTTCGTACATCCACCTGGCCGCGACTTCCAAGTAAGGGTAAGATACAGCGTTGAACTCTTTTTGTGCCTAGCTGAAAGAGATCCTACACAGTGATTTACCTCGATCATGAAATACATGTCTGCGAAAAATTTTGTTGCTGTGAAAGTGTAAAAAGAGTAGATATATGAGCCCATCGGCAGATCCCTTGTAGTCAGATTTCAAGAAGTATGCATACTGACGGCAACCTCAAAATGCTTTAAATTTGTCGTTTACAGTCAGTCATTACTCAAACGCACCATCTACTTTCATAGAAATATAATTTTAGAAGAAAAACTGATATAATTAAATGTTAGTCTTAATTTGGAAAACTAGGAGGTGGTCACGTATACAGCCACAAAAAAATAGTAATTTCTCCATGTGCATCACAACTGTATCTTTAATTAATGAAAAGGCTTGTCCAGTTACTCAGCAGAACTGTGTAAGCCTACTACCGGTTTCGGCTTTTTGCTAAGCCATTCTCACGTGGATCTGGAACTGTCAAAATATGGTTCAAATGGCTCTGAGCACTACGGGACTTAACGTCTGATGTCATCAGTCCCCTTAGAACTACTTAAACCTAACTAACCTAAGGACATCACACACATCCATGCCCGAGGCAGGATTCGAACCTGCGACCGTAGCAGTCGCGAGGCTCCAGACTGTAGCGCCTAGAACCGCCCGGTCACTCCGGCCGGCCTGGAACTGTCATCATGTAACTGATGTGCACATGTGTATGATTAAAAATAAAAAACAAAGCTTACATATGTTTATGTATAACAGATTATAAAACTTACAGTGGCGAAATAATATCCAAAACATGAGAGTACAAGTCTGGCAGAGGTTTTTTAATGATGTCGTGATAATATAGTTGTCTCAAGCCTTAACTGATTACATTGTACACTGCGGCGACAAAAGTCTAGCGATAGGAATATACACATATAAAGATGGCGGTAGTATCGCCGACACAAGGTATGAAAAGGTAGTGCATTGGAGGAGCTGTCAATTGTACTCAGGTGATTCATGTGAAAAGATTTCCGACTCTGATTATGGCCGCAAGACGGAAATAAACACAGTTTGAACGCGGTAGTTGGAGCTAGACGTATGGGACATTCCATGCCGAAAATCGTTAGGGAATTCAATATTCCGATCTCCGTAGGCAATAGTGTGGCGAGAATACCAAATTTCAGGCATTACTTCTCACCATGGACAATGCAGTGTCCAACGGCGTTCATTTAACGACCGAGAGCAATGGCCTTTGCCTAGAGTGGTCAGTGCTAACAGACAAGCAACCCTGCGCGATATAAACGCAGAAGTCAATGTAGGACGTATGATGAACATGTCCGTTAGGGCAGTGCGGCGAAATTTGGTGTAATGGGCTATGGCAGCAGACGACCGATGCGACTGCTATTGCTAACAGCACATCGTTTGTAGCGGTTCTCCTGGGCTCGTGACCATATCGGTTAGACTCCACACGTTAGGAAAACCCTGGCCCGATTTCAGTCGGTAAGAGCTGATGGTTGCATACGAGTGTGGCGCAGGCCCCACGAAGCCATGGATCCAAGTATATGAAGATGGTATTTTGTAACAACAACAACGCTGTACTATTGTACATATAATAATTTTTTCTTCTGATTTTCGATAAATTTGTGTAATCGATGTTCTGATTTCATTCCTTTTTTTTTTTTCATGTCATTGTGTTAAGAAAACCGTAAACAAATTTCGATGTGAATATTAATGTTTATGTCAAATTTCAAGCAATATTATAACGGAATTGAAATGTAAGAAACGTTGAAACTATTGTAAGATGTCAAAGTTGTAATTGTGCGTCTGGTCCATACGTAGGCAATGTGTTAGGACATGTAGAATCCAAAACCTCTGGTGAATACCCTGTCTGTAGGGGAGCGGTAAAAGGTGGATGGCAGGCGAGCGCGGGAAAATGCACACGGGCACTGCACGGTATAACGGGCTCAGCAGTAGTAGTCGGAGTTGGGCATTGATCTGAGCAACACGTTCTGGATCGAGGAGGCTCTCCTGGAAGACGTGGTTTCATTGAGCCTCGGATGTGCCGTTTCCGACGCCTATACAGCATGGCAATATTCCATAGGCACTAAACGGAAAAGTATTGCGACGCTAAGAAGAAGGAAAGTGCCGATACATCAAGAGCCATGGCTGTGATTGTATGTGTGCTCTGTGCCTCGCCATCTCGCCGCCTGCCAACCGCCGCATCGATACAAACAGGTTGAAACTTTTAGTACTGTATTCGTGTGGACCAGTGTTACTTTTGTTCCATACTGTTCAATAACAACTTAAATTTTACCCGAACTGTCCTATCATTTAATTATCCTCACAACTAACCTAGTCAGGGTCCTTTCCACATGTTGTGCAATCCGAGTGTCCCGAAATGAAGAATTAAAGTTTATATTTATAATAATTACCTGCAGACCTAGCTATGTTAGAATGATGTTTAAAGAACTTTGTTGTTGATGAATCTATAGGTAAATAACATAGGTCTGACAAAGTTGGAAGATAATGTTGAAATTGGTTTAGTAATGAAGTTAGAGACAAAAATAATGGTAGTTAAATGAGCAGGAAATAAGACAAAAGGAGTAGTAACTCATATATTGGAAATCTTGAGTGCTTAATGATTTCAATAATCAAAAGTTTCAATACAGTGATCATAACAGTTTCAAGGTCCCCCCCCCCCCTTTTTCTTTTCTATTCATTTGAATTCTGAAGTGTACTGAACTGATTTGACCAGCAAAGTTAAAGTCAATATAAAACCAAAATTTATCAGTGTTTTACCTTTTTCAATATTGACATTGTATGTGTGTTTCGAAAGTGCTATTTCTAGGGTAACCTATGCCCGAATTTAATCAGATCAATAGACAGTACGAAGTTTGTAGTAAACATTATAGTGTATTGTTGTGTATTTATGGCTCGTCCATATTAATACAGGAAGTGAAATTATTAGTTCAGTAGATTTTCTGGTTCTAAAATTTACCATATTATGCAGTGTTATTACGTGTTGTTTTGTATGAACGTACATCAACTTGTACAGGAAAGAAACTTAGTTAATGCCTAATTAGGCTGGCGACCGTATTATTAACAAATAGGTAGCATCTTCTGTGTTGTTTCTTGTCCGTCCTAACGTGTAGTTGCACTTCGGACTTGCTTGCCGTATCATTGTTATTACTGAGTGGGTGTAAGTCTGATTTTGTCTCCATTTAGGTACACACGGTCGATATCTATACTAAAATCCTTACTCTTAAGGTGAAGCCCGTCAACTTACCATAGTACAGGCTTTAATGAGTATCGTGCGCCCGAGCGTAATGTTACAATCTGTCCTTTCGGACATGTGTCGAAAGAACAGATGCCATCTTCATATAGTTAAGGCTAACCGGCCACTGGCCTTCTTCTTCTGTGCTGGATGCACACGCATTGCGCGAGTAGTGAATGTAATAGGCAGGGGCACTACGCATGTAGTGTGTGGGCATTAAGTTGGGAATGTGGGTCTCACGGGGAGCGTACAAGGGATACATCCCTGCAGTTGCACTACATTCTGTGCCCTCGGTGGCTCAGATGGATAGAGCGTCTGCCATGTAAGCAGGAGATCCCGGCTTCGAGTCCCTGTGGGGGCACACATTTTCAACTGTCCCCGTTCATGTATATCAACCCCTGTAGACAGCTTAGGGTCTTGATTTTAGTATCGTTTCATGGATTCAAGTTGTCAGTGCAAGCTGTTGGTTCCTCCATAAAGGTGCGGGCTGTGTTTACATGGAATAGACTAAGTCCTCTGCTTGTTCGGCTACTTGGAGACCATTTCCATCCATTCGTGGACTTCATGTTCCCGAACAAAGACAGAATTTTTTTGGATGACAGACAATGCGCCGTGTCACTGGGCCACATTTGTTGGTGATTGGTCTGAAAAACATTCTGGACAACGGGAGCAAATGGTTTGGCTAACCAGATCGTCCGATATGAATCTCAGCGAACATATATGGGATATAATAGAGAGGTCAGTTTTTGCACAAAATCCTGCACCGACATTACTTTCGCAATTACGGATAGCTGTAGAGGCAGCATGTGTTTACATGGAATAGAGTAAGTCCTCTGGACGGGGCATACGGGTCATGTACAGTCTTATACACGATCCACTCACATTAACGGGATCACCGTCTACATTCCACTCACAGATTGCAGATGGCAGTCCTAGCGGTGGAGGTTGATAAGCGAGTGACTGCGTGTGAGATCGCTCTCTAAGTTTTCATATATTTTTAGGTTTCAGATACATATTTTAACGGTTTTTGTGATAATATTTACTATATAAGTGACGTATTAGTGGTTTCTTCATTCACCTCTGCCTTTCTTGTGTTGTGACCTGATATTTGTGAGTGTTTCGTATCGAGCAACTTAACCTCTTGTCTGTGTTTACATTCCGCGCTGACCAGTTGCAGCTGTAGCGGCGCATCGAAAACTAAGTACTAATTAATTGTTTGTGTATAGTGGTTTATTTAGGACCTTTAGTAGTCTTCAACTGGTGTTCTTGGTGTTTTCTGGTGAAATTATTTCAGAAGAACCTTTTGGGAACTGTTTTCAGCTTCGTTACTGTGTCATTAGACGTTTGATTCTCTTTCTGTATTAGTCTTTTGTTATATTCACATTTGTTGTTTATTAATACTGTTAATAATAGTCGTTACTTCCCTTGTAGAGTAAGTTTGTGATTATTGTAGTCAGGTTTTTAACATCTTCTTATTGTAGTACCGGAACTTAGAAAAAGTAAAATTTTACCATGTGTGAGAAATGTGGGCTTTGCCGTAGGTTCGTGAGTAGTGGATTGCGGTGTGAGACTTGTTCGAAGCATTTTCACTGGAAGGAATGCAGTGGGGAAGCCAGTGGGCATTCATGTGAGATCCTCTCCTGGAACTGCAGGTTATGTAGCAAGAGTAAGTTGATAGAGGAGCAGGAGCGTAAGATCTGTGCCCTTCAGGTGCAGTTGAAAAACGCACAGGAGGAGCTAGATAGGATGAGGAGGGAGAAGGGGGTTGGGGAATGGGAGCTGGCTGTTGGCAAGAGATCTGCTAGGAGAAGAAGATTTTCAGATAGTTTTACTATTGGTGTTTACAATAGATATGACCAACTGTCAGAGTCTAGTGGAGAGGAATCTCTAGTACCTGTAGATGTAGGAAGTATGCAGCAGACCTCAGTAGTTACTGTGCCTAGAACGGTTGCAAAGTCGAAGAGGAAGAAGAAGGTTCTGCTGTTAGGTAGTTCTCATGGCAGAGGTGTAGGCCAGCAGTTGCAGGAAGTGCTGGGTAGTGAGTACCAGGTCACCAGCATTGTGAAACCTAATGCAGGGTTGGCTCAGGTGACTGTTGACATAGAGAGGTTATGTAGGGATTTTACTAAAGAGGATCAGGTAGTGATTGTGGGTGGGGCTGGTAATAGTATTGGTAGGGATGGGAAGTATAACATAGATGGTGACCTGGAAAAGATAGCCACTCAGACTGGCAACACGAATGTGCATTTTGTGGAACTTTTTTAAGCGTCACGATCTGCCTCATCTTAATACAGCCGTCAGGCGTAATAACATGAGACTGGGGGGTGCGCTGATGACAGAAAGCATGGGTCACATTTCAGTGGTGTCGGTGGAGTCTATCAGCAGGACGGGTTTCACTAGACATGGCCTGCACCTCAACAGGTATGGGAAGGGGAGGTTGGCAAAGCTTATAGGTGACAGCATAGGTGGGGTTGGTGGGATCACTCATGGGAAAATTCCTGCAGTAGTGGGTGTTAGAGCTGCACCTTTTTTAGATTGAAGTCAGCTGATAGGTATTCATGCTTAAGGGAAGTCTCTCTAACAAGGGAATCACTTTTGACAAAGCTTAGGTATCCGAGTAATGAGGGAATTAGTATATTTCATCAAAATATACAAGGTATTGGAGATAAAGTTAGTGGACTGCTTACAGATGTTGACTCTGAAATTATTGGTATATCTGAACACTTCTTAACTAAGGAGATAATTCAGAGACTTCCTTTACCAGGATACAGGTTGGCTGGCAGCTTTTCGAGGAGCTCTTTGCGGTGTGGGGGAGTAGCCATGTATGTGAAAAACGGCATCCCATTTGAGTCAATTGATGTTTCAAAGTACTGCACTGAAAAGGTGTTTGAATGTTATGCAGGTGTGGTTAAATTTAACGGAACTAAACTTCTAACTGTTGTTATTTATAGATCCCTAGACTCCGATTTCACAACATTTTTGTTAAAGCTAGAGGAGGTTCTTGGTTCACATTATAGGAAATACAAAAAGTTAGTTATATGTGGTGACTTCAATATTAATTGTATAAGTGATTGTGCAAGGAAGAGGATTCTAGTAGACCTCTTTAATTCATATAATCTTATGCAAACCGTATTCTTTACAACGAGAGTGCAAGGGAACAGTAGAACAACCATAGACAACATTTTTGTTCATTCCTCATTACTAGAAGGACATTCTGTTAGCAAAAAGGTGAATGGCCTTTCAGATCATAATGCACAAATTTTAACTTTAAAAGATTTTTGTGCTGCAACACGTGTTAAATATAGTCATCAGCTGTTCAGGAAAGCTGATCCAGTTGCTGTAGAGACCTTTGTAAACCTTATAAAGGAGCAAGAGTGGCAAGATGTTTATAGCGCTGATACAGTAGACGATAAATATAATGCTTTTCTCAAGACTTTTCTCATGCTCTTTGAAAGTTGCTTTCCGTTAGAACGTTTAAAACAGGGTACTAGCACAAACAGGCAGCCTGGGTGGCTGACTAGAGGGATAAGAATATCTTGTAGAACAAAATGGCAATTATATCAAAACGTTAGAAACAGTCAAAATCTAAATGCAGCAGCCCATTACAAACAGTATTGTAAGGTGCTTAAAAATGTTATTAGGAAGGCAAAATGTAAGTGGTATGCAGATAGAATAGCTAAGTCTCAGGATAAAATTAAAACCATATGGTCAGTCGTAAAGGAAGTTGCTGGCCTGCAGAGACAGGTCGAGGATATAGAATCAGTGCGTAGTGGGAATGTCCGTGTTACTGATAAGTCGCATATATGTACAGTATTTAATAATCACTTTCTGAATATAGCAGGTGAACTAAATAGAAACCTAGTCCCAGCAGGGAATCATATAGCGCTCTTAGAAAAAAGTGTTCCGAGACTGTTACCTGAAATGCTCCTCCATGATACTGACAAGAGGGAGCTTGAGTTAATAATTAAATCACTAACGACCAAGAACTCTCATGGATATGCCGGGGTATCTAGCAGAATACTGAAGTATTGTCCTATGTATGTTAGCCCAGTTCTCAGCCATATCTGTAACTTTTCCTTTAGGAGTGGTCGGTTTCCTGACCGATTAAAGTACTCGGTAGTGAAGCCACTTTATAAAAAGGGAGACATTGATAATGTTGACAATTTTGGACCTATTTCTATGCCATCGGTGTTTGCTAAAGGTATCGAGAAGGTTGTATATACAAGGTTACTGGAGCATTTAATTTCACATAATTTGCTGTCAAATGTTCAGTTTGGTTTTAGAAATGGCTTAACAACTGAAAATGCTATATTCTCTTTTCTCTGTGAGGTTTAGGACGGATTAAATAAAAGGTTGCGAACGCTAGGTGTTTTCTTTGATTTAACGAAGGCTTTTGACTGTGTTGACCACAAAATATTACTGCAGAAGTTGAACCATTATGGAGTAAGGGGAGTAGCTTACAATTGGTTCGCCTCTTACTTTAAGAACAGAAAGCAGAGGGTAATTCTCCGCAATATTGAGAGTGGTAGTGATGTTCAGTCCCAATGGGGCACTGTTAAGTGGGGCGTTCCCCAAGGATCGGTGCTGGGGCCACTGCTGTTTCTTATTTATATAAATGATATGCCTTCTAGTATTACAGGTGATTCAAAAATATTTCTGTTTGCTGATGACACCAGCTTGATAGTGAAGGATCTTGTGTGTAGTATTGAAACAGTAACAAATGATATAGTTCATGAAATAAGTTCGTGGCTTGTGGAAAATAATTTAATGCTAAATCACAGTAAGACTCAGTTTTTACAGTTTCTAACTCACAATTCAACAAGAACCGATATTTTGATCAGACAGAATAGGCATATTATAAGCGAGACGGAACAGTTCAAGTTCCTAGGCGTTCGGATAGATAGTAAGCTGTTGTGGAAAGCCCATGTCCAGGATCTTGTTCAGAAGCTAAATGCTGCTTTATTTACCATTAGAACAGTATCTGAAATAAGTGACACTTCAGCACGAAAAGTAGTCTACTTCGCATATTTTCATACGCTTATGTCGTATGGTATTATTTTTTGGGGAAATTCTTCTGATTCAAAAAGGGTATTTTTGGCTCAAAAACGGGCTGTTCGAGCTATATGTGGTGTAAGTTCGAGAACGTCTTGTCGACCCCTATTCAAAAATCTGGGAATTCTGACATTGCCCTCACAGTATATATTTTCTTTAATGTCGTTTGTTGTTAGCAATATTAGCCTATTCCCAAGAGTTAGCAGCTTTCACTCAGTTAATACTAGGCAGAAATCAAATCTGCATGTAGAATGCACTTCCTTGACTCTTGTGCAGAAAGGAGTGCAGTATTCTGCTGCATCCATTTTCAATAAGCTACCACAAGAACTCAAAAATCTTAGCAGTAGCCCAGACACTTTTAAGTCTAAACTGAAGAGTTTCCTCATGGCTCACTCCTATTCTGTCGAGGAGCTCCTGGAAGAGCTAAAAAATTAAGCAAATTCCAGTGTTACATTGTTGATTTTCTTCATTTAAACTTACGACTTGTCACCTGAATATGTTTTTTTATATTTCATTTTATCTGCTTCTAATATCGTGTTATAATTTCATGTATTGACTCGTTCCATGACCATGGAGACTTTTCCTTAATTTGGTCCCACGGAACAATAAATAAATAAATAATATATAAAGCATGTCGGTGGGCCGCCGTAACCAGAATTTTCGTTTTGCTGAAAAGAAACATGCAAAGCAACTATCAGCGGTAATAAAAGCGCTGTTGCTTTCGGTATGTTTTTAGAGCTTCGGTGGGGAGTGGAGAGGGTGAAGTTCGTCCAGCTACCCTAGTTATGACACTGATAGCAGGAAGTACCCTCTATCATGTACTTCTCATTGGCTTACAGAATGTAAATATAGACGTAGAAGCAATATTAGACACCCAGTTTACGAAAATCCGCAAATGGGAGCCCCTTGTAAGTGCATCGAGCGATACTGTCGGAACCTGCGTGTGTCAGGGAGCGAGGAGGCGCTAACTCTCCCTAGTCGTCGCATGGTGCACGGGGAGTAATAGCGTTTCGTGACTGAGTGTCTTTTTACCGGAAGTGAAGGCCCGCGCTAGGGAACTGGGCGGTAAGCAGAAAATAGGCTCCCGGCGAGCGCGCACTGTGCGATGTCGGGGGCTGCGGCCGCCGCCGCGGACTGATTGCTTCGCGCCAGCCGTGACTGCGAGCGAGTCCGCCATTAGCCGGCACTTTGCCAGCCCCGCCGGGAACCAATCAGCGCCGCTAACGAGCGCACCGGAGGTTGTGCGACCCGCCGACCGCCGGCAGCCGTCGTACGGAGCCCGGCAGTCCCGCGCAGCCGTCACTTCACGCGGTACGTGTTGCCGGTGCTCGCAACGTTACTGATAAGTCTGGTATCAAAACCTCGCCACTTCAAAACTACACACAAAAAATCCCAAAGCACTTTTCCTACCCTATCGGAAATTAATAAATTTCGAATTCCTCGAACAATCTACACTGCTGGAAAAAAAAATAGTACACAATTTTAAAGGTTTTAAGTTCGCTTAAGATTTGCTGTTCCAACAGTGCATATGGAGTATATCAAATAATTACATTTACATGTATCGACCCATTCTGAAACACGCATATTACTACGTGATGTGGCCTCCACGGATGGCTATCCAACCGCTGACTCTGGCTCAAAAAATGGTTCAAATGGCTCTGAGCACTGCGGGACTTAACATCTGAGGTCATCAGTCCCCTAGAACTTAGAACTACTTAAACCTAACTAACCTAAGGACATCACACACATTCATGCCCGAGGAAGGATTCGAACCTGCGACCGTAGCAGTCACGCGAATCCGGACTGAAGAGCCTAGAACCGCCCCGCCACAGCGGCCGGCTCACTCAGATGGCGAATACTGTCCTGGGATACGCTATGCCACGCCTGCTCGACCTGTTCTCGCAGTTCTGTAAGGCTTTTCAGTTGACGAGTCGTACGAGTGACCTCGTCCCACCATATGTCATACGTGATCGACTGGAGATAACTCCAGAGATTGTGGTGGCCAGGGGAGTTGCACCACGTCTTGCAGAATACATCGAGTTTCGTTGGAACAACACACATCGAGCGCTGGTTAGCGTCCCATTATCGGTTATCGAAACCCAGACCATAAGGTCTGACATGGGGCCAGTGTGTCTTGAAAGAATGCGCTCTACAAGACAGCGCTCACCAGGTCTACATCATACGAGCAAATTACCATCACTTGCCTGCAGGCAGAATCTTTTTTCGTCGGTGAAGACAAAGAAAGGCATGCCATTCCAACTTCCAAGGGATCAATGTTAAAAAATATGTAGGCTCAACCACTTGTTTATAGTGTAAAACACTAAGATTGACTCGTTTCAGAAGTCAAGCTTCCATCATCAGAATAATTTTTTTTTTTTATTATTCTGATGATAGAAGTTTGACTTCCGAAACTCGTCAATCTTAGTGTTTTACTCTAGAAACAAGTGGTTGAGCCGATATATTTTTTAACATTGACATTCACAACCACGACCTCTCATCCAGTATGGATAAAATCAAAGTTCCCAGGGATCCTCTATCTATCTATCTTCTCAGCGATCACAGGCCCTGTAGACCACGCGCTGCATCAACGATCTGCTTCCGCCGCCTTCTATCTCTCGCAGCCTCTCTCCACCCTATGCAAATTCCTAATGCTGCGATGTCCTTCTCCATGTCATCTTTCCACCTTGTACGGGTTCGGCCCAATGAACTTGTTGCCTTGAGAGTTCCTTCAAATGCTTTCTTGGTGATCCTGTTGATTACCATTCTGGCCACATGTTCAGCCCACTGCAGTCTCCTACTTTTTAATTTCTGGATGATAGTGGGTTGCTTCATTAACTGATAAATTTCATTGGTCTTTCGAATTCTCCATGCACCATTCTCCAACACAGGTCCCCAGATTTTTCTCATTACTTTTCTTTCGAAAACATTCAGTTTTTCTCTTTCATTCTTTGTAAGCGTGCAGCTTTCTGAACCGTATAGTACTATGCGGCAGATAATAGTGTTGTATATCTTCATCTCTGTGGTGATTGACAAAGCTTTTACTTTTGAGTGGGTTGCTTAGTGAGTACAGACATCTTGAACCTGAGGCTATTCTTTCATTTACATCCATTGTTTTGATATTTTTACTGTTGAATCGTGATCCAAGGTATTTAAACTGGAGAACTTTTCTGAATTTAGAATGTCGGTCAATTTCAAAGAAAGGATTTGGGATTATGACTCGACCTATTTCCATATAATCGGTTTTCTCTTGGTTAATCAAAGCCCGATTTTGCTGTGCCTGAGAGATCTGTACATGTCTTTCAGTTCTTCTTTAGTTTCAAATGAAACGTTGGAATGTGTGTGAAATCTTATGGGACTTAACTGCTAAGGTCATCAGTCCCTAAGCTTACACACTACTTAACCTAAATTATCCTAAGGACAAACACACAAACACACACACACACACACACCCGAGGGAGGACTCGAATCTCCGCCGGGACCAGCCGCACAGTCCATGACTGCATCGGCTAGACCGCTCGGCTAATCCCGTGCGGCTCTCACTTTCATTCAGCAACACTATATCATCTGCATAAGCCAGGAGTTTTACTTCACTGTGTTCGATTCGGAAACCATTGTACAGATGTAAATTACTCTCCCGAACCACTTTCTCTAATGCAAGGTTGAAGAGGACACATGAAAGAGCGTCTCCCTGTCGTAAGCCTGTTTCAATTGGAAAGGTGGGGGATATGGATCCTCTGAACTTCACTGCTGCCTGGGAGCCAACCATGCACAGTTGTATCATCCTAATGATTTTACTGGGTATACTAAATTCTCGTAATGTGTTGTAGAGGCTACTTCTGTGGATGCTGTCATAGGCACGCTGGAAGTCAATGAAGAGACAGTGAATGTTTTTGTTAAATTCCCAGTATTTCTCAAAGATTTGTCGTATAGTAAACAAATTATCAGTTGTGGAGCGGTTTGCTCGAAATCCAAGCTGGTAATCTTGAATAATGTTCTCTGCGTAAGGTCTAAGTTTTTCCAGAATGGTCATTGACAGGATTTTGTATGTTATGTTCAGCAAACTGATTCCTCTGTAATTTCCACATTCCATTCTGTTTCCTTTCTTGTGTATGGGACAAATTATCGCAGTTTTCCAATCTTCAGGCAGTGTTTCAGTTTTCCAGATCATTGTGATTGTTGTTGTTGTGGTCTTCAGTCCTGAGACTGGTTTGGTACAGCTCTCCATGCTACTCTATCCTGTGCAAGCTTCTTCATCTCCCAGTACCTACTGCAACTTACATCCTTCTGAATCTGCTTAGTGTATTCATCTCTTGGTCTCCCTCTACGATTTTTACCCTCCACGCTGCCCTCCAATGCTAAATTTGTGATACCTTGATGCCTCAAAACATGTCCTACCACCGAGCGAGGTGGCGCAGTGGTTAGCACACTAGACTCGCATTCGGGAGGACGACGGTTCAATCCCGTCTCCGGCCATCCTGATTTAGGTTTTCCGTGATTTCCCCAAATCGTTTCAGGCAAATGCCGGGATGGTTCCTTTGAAAGGGCACGGCCGATTTCCTTCCCAATCCTTCCCTAACCCGAGCTTGCGCTCCGTCTCTAATGACCTCGTTGTCGACGGGACGTTAAACACTAACCACCACCACCACCACATGTCCTACCAACCGATCCCTTCTTCTAGTCAAGTTGTGCCACAAACTTCTCTTCTCCTCAATCCTATTCAATACCTCCTCATTGTGATAAGGTTATAAATTTCTTTGTGTAGTTTGTTTCCGCCCTCTTTTAACATCTCTGCAGATATCTGGTCCTCGGCTGCTGCTTTGTTGTTTTTGAGCTTTTGAATGGAGTGGATCACTTCCTGTTCTGTGATTCTACATTCGTCATTATTAATGCTGTCACTCTCAGACATTGCATAATTGAAGGTTATGCGCGGATCAGTGCAATTTAACATTTCTGAGAAATACCCTTTCCATCTTTCTAGGATACCTTCCAGCTGCGTTTGCATATTTTGATTTTTATCTTTTATGAATAGGTTTTCACGTTGATAACCTCTCATACTTTTCTTTGTATATTGAAACAACTTCTTTGAGTTTCCATTCCTGCTTTCCACTTCTATAGATTCTAGGACACCAGTTAGATATTTCCTTTTCTCTGTTCGCAGAACTCTTGCTGTTTCTCTTCTAACCGCATTGAACATCTCCCTCCTGTCCGCACTCTCCCTATTATACAGCCACAGCATCCTGGCTTCTTTCCTCCTTTCTACTGCTCTCTGACACTTTTCGTTGAACCATTTCTGTTTCTTTGTTTTCTTTTTCTTGCCTAGTGATTTTTCTGCTGCATCTGTTACTACAGTCTTTATTCTTTCCCAAGCCTTCTCGACAGTATTTTCCTCCTCAGCTTCTTGCAATACTGTAAATCGGTTATTTATTTCAGTCACATAGGCTTCTTTAACAGACAGTTCCTTCAGTCGTTCGATGTTTAAATTAGGTTTTGGTGTGGCTTTTGGTTGTTGATTCCAAATCATCTTGATTTTCATCTTTCCTACCACTAGGAAATGATCTGAGCCAATTTCAGCTCCTCTGTACGTTGTGACATCTCTTATAAATGAAGTGAAACTTTCATCTGTCATAACATGGTCAATCTGATTTACTGTTTTGCCATCTGGAGAGCACAATGTACTTTTGTGTATATCTTTGCATAACGGCACAATTTCAGCTGTCCACGTCGATGCTGTGGCGTGAGTGGAAGACTGGCTAGAGGTGTGCATACCCGTAATCCCACCGCTATTAATCTGTTCGCAACAGTTCAGTCCTTTGTCAGGCGAAGACATCAGACTGTAGGATTTGTAAACATCAGTTTTTATCACCAATTACTAGGTCTACAACTTTGCTTCCACCGTTTTTTCCCGAAGTTTGGGGATTTATTGTAATAAACTTAACAAAAAAATTACGCTTCATAGTACTGCCCATCGCTGGTTACTACATTCTCCCTTCTTTCGGATAGCATACGAAGAGCGGTTCTAGGCGCTTCAGTCTGGAACCGTGCGACCGCTACAACATCCATGGTTAGTTTAAACTGTCTAGTGTCCTCACTACGGATGCTGTATTGGATTACATCGCAGTGGTAAAGGTTCGGCAAAACGAGTGGTTCCGGTAGAACTTGTGATTGGACAAGTATGCTTTTCACATCCTGCGGAAAGGTGTTTAGATACTTTTTAAGGGGAGAGAGAAAAGCAAAAGTTTTACTGCAAATGGCGACAGTATTTTCTGTTCAGATGTGATGCTCATCCAAAGTTACACCCAAGATCTTCACTGCGTATGTAGGCAGTTTAGGTTTTTATGTTGGTAACGCCACGTAGCGCTCTATATGAAAATCACTAACTGTGCTGTGTGAAGTCTGTGGCTGGTTGGCATTGTTGGAATATTCGCTATTGTAGTGTTGGGCAGTTGGATATGAACAGCACGTAGCGCTGCGCAGTTGGAGGTGAGCCGCCAGCAGCGAATTTGATTATGCCACGTATTTTTTATATGAAATATTGAAGAAGTGTCGACGAATATGTATATGTGTAATATGGTAAGGAATAATGAGTAGTGATTAGGGACTTCAGTTTGTGAAAAAGGATATTGGAAACCAAGAATCGTACTTTAAGAGTTATGACTTATGCGTCCATGTGTGAATGTATCACAACACTGCTACTCATGAGACTTCGTTTCTACGCATTTCTACTGTAATTTTTCGATCTGTCAATTTTTTTTTAATGTGAGACTGTCACGGTAGCAGAAACTGCTGTCGTAAATATTTTGGTAAGAAAGTTAAGTGACCTTCACATAATACGTTGCAGGCGCCCAACTGGGCCAGTCGTCTGGAGAAAAAGCCATTAGGTGGAGAAAAAAGAGGCCATTAACCTCGCTATAGACATTCCTTTGTAGAAAGCATCGCACATATGACACGCTATTACTTGGAAGCATATGTTTATATTGTGGAGCTCGTACTTTGTGCTACTTACTGAAATGCTTGTGAATTGATGGGAAATATTCTTAGATCTGCACACCTGATTGTGACAAGTGTCTTTCTACAAGAGTTGAGGGAATTTCTACTGACTTACGAAATGCCACATGGCTACTGAATGATTTTTTTATGCTTTAATTTGTACATAGTTGCTTATTTCATTTGATATCTGGTTTCCAGCTGAGTTGTAGCATTAGTTTTATAAAATAAATCACTTTAATGACATAAACATTAATATGTTAACAGACATTTCCCTTACCTGCATTGTTGTCTTTAGTGTCGTATTATTTTTGGTTGTGGGTTTGTCATGTGTACATATAAGTTATAGCATTTCCTGCTGCTGTTTGCCAGACATAGTGCTACTGAATTTCACTTTGTATTACTCTGTTAAGCCAGTTTTACTACTGATTTATTTTTCTTGTTTGCTGCACATTGCCTTATATTAGTTATAATATTGCAATTGCATTGCTAATTTAGATATACTGCTGCTTGCTTTGCCAATTTGCATTTTTTTGTGATTGCTGTTTGGGTTAATTGTTTTGTGCTGCTGCATTGCCTCATCCCTTAGTTTATGCATCTGAACTCAGTAGATTTAAGTTAGCTTAAGAGGGGGTCCCCCCCATGAACCATGGACCTTGCCGTTGGTGGGGAGGCTTGCGTGCCTCAGCGATACAGATAGCCGTGCCGTAGGTGCAACCACAACGGAGGGGTATCTGTTGAGAGGCCAGGATTGGGGAGAAGAGAAGTTTGTGGCACAACTTGACCAGAAGAAGGGATCGGTTGGTAGGACATGTTCTGAGGCATCAAGGGATCACCAATTTAGTATTGGAGGGCAGCGTGGAGGGTAAAAATCGTAGAGGGAGACCAAGAGATGAATACACTAAGCAGATTCAGAAGGATGTAGGTTGCAGTAGGTACTGGGAGGTGAAAAAGCTTGCACAGGATAGAGTAGCATGGAGAGCTGCATCAAACCAGTCTCAGGACTGAAGACCACAACAACAACAAGAGGGGGTAGGCTATATAAGAGAATGAGTTGTTATGAATTGGAAGAAATGCATTGAGAAGTTATATGAAAAAGATTTGAGCCAAAATGAGTAGTGTACAATGAAGAATAATTATTTTGAAAGAGGATATGAACAAAACAGTAGGGTTTAGGGACAAAAGGTATAGATAGGACTTTTTGGGAATAATGCTGAACGAAGGGAGATCTCCAAGAAGTAAATAAAGTTTTGTTTGCAAAAAAAACTGCAGTAAAACAAACCCTGTCCTTTCCTTTTGTGTTATTCCGCTATGTGTTTGTGTCCCTTGTGTATTTGTGTTCTTCCTGTCTTTACATGTTTATCTGATAAGAGTTATGTTGTAGAATTTTTCTAATACTATGTTATTTACTTTGTAAATACGTTTAGACACTATTAATTCTGTTCTGTTTCAATGCTCATGTGTGAAATTAATGCTTCGAAAACTATTCTCATTATTTTATTTACTTACTTATGTCATAATTCCTGTAGCACTGTTGTATATGTTTATTTCTATTCTTTTGTAAAGCCTGTATTACTACAAATGTTATCTGTATTATTATGTTTTTAATGATGTATTTTGTACCTTTGTAATTGTATTCTTATGTTGTAAATTTGTATTTGTATAGACACCAGTTCTTCAAATTAAGTTTCATTTCACTGCACACGTTTCTGTTGGTCTAGTATATGCACAGTATGTGGGAAGTTGGGACTGTTAGTGTTTGCACATGTGTCAATAATTCAGCAAGGGACTGGTTAACAGCATTGCTGGTTCTAAGGAAATTCCAAAAACTTTGTGAGTGCACAAGTGGCGGTTTATGGACTTGCTATATTGTCTGCAAGACTCTTCGATGGTGATTGTGCACCTGCACAGTCGCAACAGATAGCTGCTGGCAGTCTCTACAAGGGCTACAGTGGATCTGCATCTTTGATGGCCCACCAATACCATTATTTCTACAAGGACTGCAGTGGGTCTGCACCTCTGGTGGCCCACCAATACCGTAATCTCTAACAGGACTACAGTGGTCTGCTCTGTGATGACCTACCTATCAATATTCTCCGAAACTTCGACTGACTCTGCGGTGGGTATGCTCTGTTGTGGCCCATTACCTGTCTGCATGTGAAGAGTCAGCATTGTCTTTCCATTTGAAGGACAACACTACTTCTTCAAGACGGCATGGAAATCCACTACTTCCGTGTGCATTTTCTTTTACTGCTCAGACTTTGAGAAAAAAACACTGCAATATTACTATGATGAATGATCAGGATTGTCTTTATGGACTGTGAGAAAATTTTAGCTTTTGACCAACATTGTATCATTAAGTGTGTGCATTTGATTTCTTTGTTATTATAATTATGAAAAATTTTTTCAAATCTGTATTGGCCACTGCGCAAAACAATTTCTAAATTTTTTGGGGGGAGCATGGGGGCTATGTAAGTAGGCTGTTTAGGTTTTTATGTTGGTAATGCCACGTAGCGCTCTATATGAAGATCACTGACTGTGCTGTGTGAAGTCTGTGGTGGTTGGCATTGTTGGAATATTCGCTATTGTAGTGTTGGGCAGTTGGATATGAACAGCACATACTGTTGCGCAGTTGGAGGTGAGCCGCTAGCAGTGGTGGATGTGGGGAGAGAGATGGCAGAATTCTGAGAGTGGACGATCTGGACGTGTGTCCATCAGAAAGATTAAATTTGTAATACTGGATATCATTTCAGCACTATTAAGGTAAATACATTGTTTGTTCTCTATCAAACTCTTTCATTTGCTAACTATGCCTATCAGTAGTTAGTGCCTTCCGTAGTTTGAATCTTTTATTTAGCTGGCAGTATTGGCGCTCGCTGTATTTCAGAAGTTCGAGTAACGAAGATTTTTGTGAGGTAAGTGATTCATGAGTGGTATATGTTATTGTTAGTCAGGGCCATTCTTTTGTAGGGATTATTGAAAGTCAGATTGCGTTGCGCTAAAAATATTGTGTGTCAGTTCAGTGTTGATCAGAATAAGTAAAGAGCGAAATGTCCGAGTACGTTCCGTTCTGCTGAAAATGGTTCAAATGGCTCTGAGCACTATGGGACTCAACTGCTGAGGTCATTAGTCCCCTAGAACTTAGAACTAGTTAAACCTAACTAACCTAAGGACATCACAAACATCCATGCCCGAGGCAGGATTCGAACCTGCGACCGTAGCTGTCTTGCGGTTCCAGACTGCAGCGCCTTTAACCGCACGGCCACTTCGGCCGGCCGTTCTGCTGAGCTATTTGAAAATCAAATAACGTAAGGGGTTTATCAGCACAGTAATTCACTAATTTTCCAAAGGGTACGTTTCAACTATTTTCTTTAACTGTTGAAACACCGACTAGAAGAATAGCAAGTAACCAATAATGCTCCGATGCCTTTAAGAACTGAAATACTATGTGTAAACATCTGATTACAAATGAGTTACTGTGTTAAATATTTGACGTTAAGCATTTAAACGAAAACAAGCTTACAGAGTTTTTGAGTTATGCCCAAAGTTTGTTGTAAGTTGCTATGTGCTCTCATCAAGAAACACTAGATGAATATAGGCCGGGTAATTTCCACTGCATGTCAAGCAAAAGCAAGTTTTTCTAGCATCTCAGTGTCACAAGCCCTTCTTATCTGTGTAGCTGTACAGTCTGCCACTACTGCCCTTGCAGTTCGGCGATGCTGGCGGGAGTCTGTGCTTCTTGGACGACCAGAATCTCGTGTACGGTGTGAGAACGTTCACTAGCAGCGGTTCACAACTGATGGAACACATCCAGTTTGTGTGGCAGATCTCCGAAAGAACCATTCCGCCACTCGGAAGGTCACAACTGGACACTTTTCAGACTCGTTCAGTGGCTGTAGGAAACACGAGTGCGTCTTCGTGGCATGGTTGCCTGCTTGCTTCTCAGGTTTGCACCCCAATGAGCCTTCTGGCTGTGAGCATTCCCTACTAAAGGGTAGACACAGATGCCACTATGGTAGCTATGCCACAATTCTACTGTTGGCGGACGACGTTGAAACAATTGTCAGTACACCTACAGCCCTCCAAGTGGTATATACTATCATCGATCGACATCGACATCATCATTACAGGTGTACTATTTTTTCCTGTCAGTGTATATTTCTAACAAGGTGAAGGTCTTAGTCGCGACCAACCAGTTCAGCTCATATTTGACAAATCACTTGTGTGCAATCTAAAAGGAAAAACCACATTTCAATGCGTGTGACGTTTCGATGTACTCAGCATGTATGTCTGAATGACATTGCAGAGTACATCTAAACAACACAGACAGTGCAATGTGGTATTTCATACGTAGAAACAAGGCCGCACCTTTAATCATAAGTCTCTCCCTGAATCTGTGCAAGTATAGGACGTAGACAAAACGGTAACGTATGGAAGTTTGGGTCTGCCCGTGGATAGAGCTTGAACAGCCGAAGCGGTTGAGGCGACCAGTCGTGTACAGTGCGAAATTGAAGCTCGAGTCCCGGTCGGGCACAAATTTTTATCGTTACCAACACATTGTGCAGCTGGAGGTCCACCATATTGCAAAAGCGAGTATGTTTGCTTCGAAATAAAAGACTTTAAGATATTTTGGCTCAATAGCCAAACCACCCCTAAAGTTCGTGCCACGCAATCGATTTAGAATTGACGGGATCGACAGGTAACTGAAAACTGGAAATTTTTCATCTTCGTGTATAGGGTTCCCAAACGCATTCCTAGGAATCGAGGAAAGGGACTTCCACAACTGCCGCTTATGTACGAGAACCCACAAGGCAAACTTTGTTCAATGAACGCTCCACAGACGTAATCATCAAGGCTTCTGACCGCGGAGCAGATGACCTGTGTTCGATTCTCAGATGTATTCTGTAGGTTTCTTTTCATTTGTATTTTTTCCCATATTGAAACTGATAGGAATATTTGGGTTAAGAAGATCAGTAAATCAATAAGGAATAATAATACCGCACACAAATAAATTTATCGATCTACATGGGTTAGTAAAGAGTTAAAATTTTAAGTGTCGTTGGATGAAAACAATTCTACATCTCCATCTGCGTAAGTACTTTTTTTTCCTATGGGACTTAACTTCTGAGGTCATCAGTTCCCTAGAACTTAGAACTACTTAACCCTAACTAACCTAAGGACATCACACACATCCATGCCCGAGGCAGGATTCGAACCTGCGACTGTAGCGGTCGCGTGGTTCCAGACTGTAGCGCCTAGAACCACTCGGCCACCCCGGCCGGCCTGCGTAAGTACTCTGCAAGCCATCGTACGGTGCGTGGCGGAGGGAATACTGTATCACTACTAGTCGTTTACTTTCCTGTACCATTCGCAGATAGAGCAATGGAAAAACTACTGCCTATGTTGAGCTGTGCGCGGCTGGCGGTCATGTCGTTTGTTGCTCCTAATCTTGTTTTTGTGGTTCTGTCGCCTCGTTTATTTTTTAATTCGATTTCCTGGCGTCACTAGGTTGCTGGTTTGCTTGCCCGTGAATGGCAACAGCAGCGCTTATCGGTAAGTGCACTGTCGTACCATCTTTGGAGCGACCGCTAGTATTTCCGAGTCGTCGTCTGTCGAGAGGGCAGCGCGGACGCAGCAGTAGTGAAGTCGGGGACGGAGCGCCAGCTAGGTGTGGACAGCCAGTGCACGCCGACCGCTGGCGACACGCATGAACTGTCCGACGGAAGGAGATTGGAGCGGGACGACAGTTTGGTCGGTCTTTCGGTTGTTCTTCTATTGGACGACGTGTATTTGGTCACCGATCGCTTATGGAAACTGTGTGTGACGACTTGTCATTTCGCCCTGTTGTTCCACGGTGATTGGTTTTAGGATTGTCGGAGTTCTCGGTGCAAGTGGGTACGTGGAACTGTGTGTAGCTTCTGTGATTTGCACTGAGCAGATGAATGCTGTCTGCTTACTGGAGTAGCCTTTCGATCGATTGCGACAGTGCAGCGAGTGTGTGTTTCCTCGCCGTGTTGATGCTGTCCGGCACAGCGAGTAGTTCGACAGCCTTTGTGTTTGTTCATATTTTTGAGTGGTAATTGTGCCTTGGCTGTACTTAGAAGCCAATATTTGAAGACGTAGTGCTGCTAGTATCTTTGTCCTCGATGATATTTTCGGGTTTCGTGCTGTTGGTCGGGTGAAGGGAATTGATTTGGTTGTTGGTTGGTACTTCAGCCGACCCTAGGTCGTGTTGCCATCCGATTATTTACTATTACAAAAACAGACATAATGTCTTATGGGATAACAGCAATCAGTGATTTTATAATGTTACTTTAAATCCGTCTTGATTGCAAACTTTTTTATTATTCATATGACCGGTTTCGGTTCATTCAGAACCATCTTCAGATCTGATATTTAAGTTACAGGAGTAACCCGTCCAATTCAGCAACTTTCACATGCTACGTCACATCTTGTGACAAGACGGGTTACTCCTGTAACTTAAATATCAGATCTGAAGATGGTTCTGAATGAACCGAAACCGGTCATACGAATAATAAAAAAGTTTGCAATCAAGACGGATTTAAGGTAACATTAAATTTACTATTACGCTTGGCTGCCTGTCTCACCTAAACTTATGTCACAGTTTCCTCCCCAGGCCAACCCTTGGAACATTTCTGAGCACCACTGTTTGCTGTTTGTGATTGTCATTTTATTTGGTCGCTGGTACTGTCCGAGGCCTTCAGCCGTGTATTAATATTGTCTGTTTTATGTTTAGTATATGGCCTTCAGCCTATAAAATAAATAAATAAATAAATAAATAAAATAAAATATTAATTATTGTATATGTATGATAGTGATTGGTTGTAATTAATATTTGCTTATCTGGAACGTGGACGTATAATTATTTGGTATCAGACGCTTGACAATGGCTTTTTCGTAAATGCAATGTTATTCGTAGTTGACCGTGAAATAAGACTCAAATAATCGGACTTCGTATTTAAATCGTTTTCAAAGACTGCTGCGGTAGGTGCGGACTCAAAATCTAAATCTAAATATTAGAATGATTTGCCAGCCATGTCAATACGTCGTACAGAGGTGACTGTCTACTAAACATAAAAAAGTTTACACAGTTAGTTAAATCAGATATATTCAACGAATAAGCCTACAGTTAAATAATTCTACTTACTTTCATAAATATAAATTCTTTACAGAATCGAGTGCCTAGTAAGATTGCAACTCGCAGTGTTCTTATATAACATCACATATGGCGGTGTGCCAGTTAATAAAATATACGTGCTTCACGCACCAGCTATTGTACATGACCTACTTCTTCTTAATGAAACATAAGAGTGTCCTAATTGTATTTTGTTTTATCAGCGACATAGCGCTGCAGTTCTGTGCCATAGGCTTTATTTATTTGTCAGAGATTAATTATTTAATTACGATTTCGCGTTTCCGAGGAAACTCACGCACGGCATGCAAATGTGCCTTTATAAGCCGACTTCATGACAACTATTTTAAGATTAGGCCTTCAGCCGCGTTTTATTTAAAATTCTTGTTGCTCTGTATTTAGGCCTACAGTCGTGTTTCAGAATGTGTGGCTTTAATACACTCCTGGAAATTGAAATAAGAACACCGTGAATTCATTGTCCCAGGAAGGGGAAACTTTATTGACACATTCCTGGGGTCAGATACATCACATGATCACACTGACAGAACCACAGGCACATAGACACAGGCAACAGAGCATGCACAATGTCGGCACTAGTACAGTGTATATCCACCTTTCGCAGCAATGCAGGCTGCTATTCTCCCATGGAGACGATCGTAGAGATGCTGGATGTAGTCCTGTGGAACGGCTTGCAATGCCATTTCCACCTGGCGCCTCAGTTGGACCAGCGTTGGTGCTGGACGTGCAGACCGCGTGAGACGACGTTTCATCCAGTCTCAAACATGCTCAATGGGGGACAGATCCGGAGATCTTGCTGGCCAGGGTAGTTGACTTACACCTTCTAGAGCACGTTGGGTGGCACGGGATACATGCGGACGTGAATTGTCCTGTTGGAACAGCAAGTTCCCTTGCCGGTCTAGGAATGGTAGAACGATGGGTTCGATGACGGTTTGGATGTACCGTGCACTATTCAGTGTCCCCTCGACGATCACCAGTGGTGTACGGCCAGTGTAGGAGATCGCTCCCCACACCATGATGCCGTGTGTTGGCCCTGTGTGCCTCGGTCGTATGCAGTCGTGATTGTGGCGCTCACCTGCACGGCGCCAAACACGCATACGACCATCATTGGCACCAACGCAGAAGCGACTCTCATCGCTGAAGACGACACGTCTCCATTCGTCCCTCCATTCACGCCTGTCGGAACACCACTGGAGGCGGGCTGCACGATGTTGGGGCGTGAGTGGAAGACGGCCTAACGGTGTGCGGGACCGTAGCCCAGCTTCATGGAGACGGTTGCGAATGGTCCTCGCCGATACCCCAGGAGCAACAGTGTCCCTAATTTGCTGGGAAGTGGCGGTGCGGTCCCCTACGGCACTGCGTAGGATCCTACGGTCTTGGCGTGTATCCGTGCGTCGCTGCGGTCCGGTCCCAGGTCGACGAGCACGTGCACCTTCCGCCGACCACTGGCGACAACATCGATGTACTGTGGAGACCTCACGCCCCACGTGTTGAGCAATTCGGCGGTACGTCCACCCGGCCTCCCGCATGCCCACTATACGCCCTCGCTCAAAGTCCGTCAACTGCACATACGGTTCACGTCCACGCTGTCGCGGCATGCTACCAGTGTTAAAGACTGCGATGGAGCTCCGTATGCTACGGCAAACTGGCTGACACTGACGGCGGCGGTGCACAAATGCTGCGCAGCGAGTGCCATTCGACGGCCAACACCGCGGTTCCTGGTGTGTCCGCTGTGCCGTGCGTGTGATCATTGCTTGTACAGCCCTCTCGCAGTGTCCGGAGCAAGTATGGTGGGTCTGACACACCGGTGTCAATGTGTTCTTTTTTCCATTTCCAGGAGTGTATGTAAATCCTTGGGTGTTAGGTTTCAATATATTTATCTTCAGTTCTTGAAAAGGCCTTCAGCTGTGTTCTGTAAAAGTTTATCTTAAGGTAGTCTTTAATTACTCTTGAGAAATTGTTTGGGCCTTCAGCTGACAAGATACTATAAGTTTTCTTAAGATGGTTTTGTTGTACTGTGTAAAGGCTTATCTTTAAAGCCTCTCTTTTATTACGTAAAAAAAATTTTATTGAGGTTTCACCCGAAGAATTTATTTGAATTTTCCTCAGTATGCCCTTTAGCCGAAAACTGTAAATGCTTGGCTTCTAAAGAATTTCCTTAGCTGGTCTGAATTATTATTTCGGCCTTTAGCCGAGAAGATACTACAGTTTTATTTAAGTAAGGCCTTCAGCCATTACTCTAAATTCTCATGTTCGAAAAGCAATCATTTAAATTTACTCTGGAGAAGTTACTTGGGCCATCAGGCATGAATTGATCTTTGTTGTGTTAAAAAGAGAAGTGTGCATTGATTTGAGGAAGACAGTTGTGCGTGTTCTCGTATAACCAACAGTAATTGACCTGACCTTGGCCCCTTTCCACAACGTGATCCGCTCTGTCCTGCGAAACCAGATTTCATATGTGCCTCCGTATGACCCCTAGCTTCTCTTATTTTCCAAGTCCTTACGGCGAAACGTACGTTGGCGGCAGTAGACTCGTTCTTCAGTCAGCTTCAAATACCGGTTCGCTAAATATACTCAATAATGTTCCTCGAAGGGAGCGTCGCCTTCCCTCCAGGGTTTCCCATTCAATTCGCAAAACATCTCAGTGATACTTGCGTGTTGTCCCAACCTACCAATAGCAAATGTGCCAGCCCGCCTCTGAATCGCTTCGATGTCTTCCTGTAATCTGACCTGGTACAGATACCAAGGACTCGAGCAGTACAGAAGAACTGGCCGAACCCGTGTCCTGTGTGCAGTCACCTTTACAGATGAACCAACTTTTCTCAAATTCTCCCAACAAATCAAAGTCGACCATTCGCCTTCCCTACTACAAACCTTACATGTTCGTTCCATATAATGCCGCTCTGCTACATTAATGAGCCGTGTTGCGGGTCGCGTTCGTGCCGTTGGTAGGTTGGCATCGGGTAATAGGGACAGTGGCGTCTCGTTTTCTTCTCGTGTTGACTGGCGCCACTGCGTCTGCTAGCGTTGTCTGTCCGTGAGTGACAGCAGCAGCGGTTGTCGATATCTAGTACCGTGGTACTATCTTTAGAAGGATGTCAAGTGTTTTCCGGGTCAGAGTGTGTCTGGGAGTTTGGTTGGGACGGAGCAGCAGTGAGGTCCGGCAGCATGGGGACATGCCGGGACCTCTGGCGGCACGCAGGCATTGCTGGATCGAGGGGCTGTAGATGCGAGGGCCACAGCCTCGTTGTCCACCGGACCCAGGATGTTTGAGTTGAGTGAACATTAACTGAGTAGTGAAACCTCCACTATTTTGAGATCATGCCGTTTGTTCACGCGTTGCTGCTCGCAGGGTCATTGAGATGAAGAGCAACGAGTGGATTGTTTGGAGTTGGCGAAATTAGTTAGCCGTCCTCCACTTCTCATTATTAATCATTGAATTCCTTGTGTTTATTGATGTTCAACCAGCGGTATTTTCCTGCCTAGTGGTCGCTAACGCCCCAGTTACCTTCCCTGGAGGTTAGCGTATTTTCGCGGCAGTTTATCTTTCCTCGTCTTGCCGCTGCTGTCCAGTAAGGCGTGTATTTCGACAGCCTCCTTGATTGTGATTCAGATATTTTGTTTCTTTTTGACTACTTTGGTCGTAGTAGTTCCTTCTGCTTCTGGATGTTCTAAACACCTGATTCTGAAGACGCACTGCTAATCCCCGATTCAGCCTTGCCTGGGTTATTCCGTCGATGTATTGGTTATCAGACGTTAGGCAGACTTTGTAAGAGTGTTGGTCCGCATTTAAACTGCCACTAGTTTGAGTTACCATCCGGTTAAGTGAATACAACTCTTGGCTGCCTGTCTTATCGTTTGTGAAGTTGAGCGAGTTTCCTAGGTCGATCCTTGGAGCACTGTTTGAGGCCCACTTCTCTCTTGATTTGGTCAGATTGTGATGATAGATTTTTAAAAAATATATATTTTTTAATTTTGAATTATTACTTTTGGGGCCTTCAGCGGACAAATAATTTGAATTTCTGGTCAATAAGGCCTTCAGCCGTGTGTACAACTCGCTTAAGAATTTTTTTTATTAGACATTGTGTTTTAACAGTCAGATTTGATAATTATTCCTTATTGTCAACCATATTTGCAATTTTTTCCAAATAAAGTGTACAGGATTAAAAAAAAACTGAGCAACCAACGATAACTGAGTACGGTCCCGTCCACACCAAATCCTGCCTTTCCCTAAGTACCAGGTTTCAATTACACTTACATATTTAACAGACGTCACTCAGCCAAGCAGCACACTAATAATGCTGTATTCAACACTGTGGGTTTGTTATTCCCCACTCATCTACATTAACTTACATTTTTCTACATTTAAAGCTAGCTGCCATTCATCACACCAACTAGGATTTTGTCCTGAGTCGTCATGTATCCTGCTACAATCACTCAAAAACGACCCCCCCCTCTCCCCCCCCCCCCCCCCCCCCCCCCCGTACACCACAGTATCATCAGCGAACAGCTGCAGATTGCTCATCACCCTGTCCACCACATCATTTACGTGTACGGAAAACAACAGCGGTCCTATCACACTTCCCTGGGGCACTCCTGACGAAACTCTTGTCTCTGATGAACACTCGCCATTCAGGATGACGTACTGGGTTCTGTTACTTAAGAAATCTTCGAGCCAGCCACTTACCGGCAACTGATTCCGTACGCTCGTACCTTCGTTAACAATTCCAAGTAAGAATACTGCCATTTCGTCACGACAGAACGTAGATAGCCGACCGCGCGACGAATGTGTACTGCACTGAGGCGGTGGTACGCATAAAAATTCATTCCCGAAAAAGAAATATATTTAAATGTAAATCAACTCTTTCTTTCGCCAATTCTTCAAAAACAATGATGTAGTTGTACAGAGACTGCATTCATTAATTGTTCTTGGTGCCACGAGCATATTTGTTTCGAGTGTGTAAGTACGATTGGAAAGGAAAGTGACGAAATGTAACAGAGTGAGTGAAAGCAACCAGGGTTAAAATTTTAATTCTATACTAATATATCATTTTAAAAATTTATTTGCTTACTTTTTTATTATTCTTTGCTGGTTTACTTACCTTATAAACCGTCTTCCTCCTACCAATTTAAATATGGAAAAATACAGGTAAAGAAAACTCAAGAATTGATTTGGGAAACCAACACAGGTTCTCTGCTTCCCAGTTTCGGCTTGATAGCCACGCCAGTGATGCTTTCGTTAAATAGCTTAGCGGCAGTCGTAATAGTCTCTTTCCCCGATTCCTAGGGAAATACGCGTTACGGACACCACACACGATGACGAAAAATGGTCAGTTCTCAATTATACATCGCTACCGCCAATTTGGAAGCGTTTAGGTTGTTTTTCTCAAAAACGGAGGCGTATTTAGCCAAAGTCCCTTCGAGTCTTTCATTTAAGGTTCTACACAAGCGTCCTGTATAATGTGAGCCAAATAGGATGGGAATGTCTGAGGTCTTCTTCATGCAAGTGACTACCTCGAAACCAGAATACCTGTTGCAGGTTGCGTATCTACCGGTTCAAAGGGCAACAAAAAATTCATTTTCAGTATTTCTTATAGTTACTAATCCTATGTAAAGGTTTGAAATGCCGTCGTAATCTACTTATTAGAAGGTATAATGTCATGTTAAAAATTTAGTACAATAAGACAAGTAGTAGAGTTTGAAACCGTGTATTTGTCTTAAGGCAGCGTAGGTGACGGTGCTTAAATACGCGAACAGCATTCATCCAGTATTTGAGAAAGAGAGCACTTAGCTACTTCCAAAGAATTTTACATATAATTTCCAAGCTTCCTGAATCTTTCTCCCGCTGACATACCCCCACCCCCCCCTCATATTGGTGCAAGGTAAAAGTTTATCAGTTACTACATTTTCGTTGTTCACGGAGGCAAACTTCAGCATTAGACATCACCGTTTAATTTGTTACTTCTCTACTACCGACTCTATTTGCAACAGTCTGTAGGCACTATCCACATATACCACTGAATTATCAGCAAAATTATATCACTGTACCACACTTAGTTCTGGAGATACGACGTTAGAGACACTGAGATGCTAGAAAAGCGTTTTGCTTCTGCTTAAAATGGAGCGAAAATTACCAGACCTATTGTCATCCAGTGCTTCGCGCGATATCCAACAGACTTTAAACATACTTGCAGACCTTCTGTAAGATTGTTTTCCCTTACGTGCTTAACGTCAAATATTCAACTCTGTAACTTATTTATAATTAGATTTTTGAAGTTGTTTCATATGTGGTATTTCAGTTCTATAACGAATCGGTGATTTGCTGGTTACTTGTTATTCTTCTTGATAGCATTCCGATACTTTATGAGAAATCGGTGAAGAACTTGGGTGTAACTCTGGATGAGTATCTCATCTGACCAGAAAATATTGTCGACACGTGTTGGAAGACTTCCGTTTGCTGCTGTGCCCTCAAAAATTTTCGAAACTTCTTTCCACAGGATGTGAAACGTACACTTGTGCAGACAATCATTCTTGCGAACATTTTCTACTGTGACACAATCCACCAAGGCATGAGTAGTGCGGACACTACGCAGTTAAATCTAACTACGAATGCTTATGTGCATTTCGTCTGCCACATCCGTCCATTCATCATGTCAGTGCTTGATATATCGTTGGCTCGGTTGCGACCAGACGAGTTATGTGACTACGACAAGCTACATCTACTTCATTGAGACCTGAGTACAGAAGCACACTGCCTCACAACACAGGTGAAACACCTGTCACCATACTCTGTTGTAGCCGTACGACTCTGGAAAAAGCACGAGTAAATACCACGTTGCTTTTTAAAGAAGTTAAAATACTTCATTCTGTCACCCTCATAATTTTTCTCTAGAAGCTAGAGTATATGAGCAGCTTTCCCACCATTAAACAGTAAAGCAAATATTCTCCTCTTCTCCCAGTGACATTCTCTTCTATTTCTCAGTCAGCCACGCTACTTTCCTTTCCCATACCTACATTCGCCCTTTGACTGCTACAGATAGGCTCTCTACATTTAGTGTTCAGAGCGGCTTTGTAATCGCCGTATGTTTGCCTAATGCTCCTATCTGTGTTGAGATATGGCATTCCGGCAGCTATGAAGTACTTATGATATTAAGAAAACTAATAGGTGAAATACACTGGCCATTAAAATTGCTACACCTAGAAGAAATTCAGATGATAAACGGGTATTCATTGGACAAATATATTATACTAGAACTGACATGTGATCACATTTTCAGGCAATTTGGGTGCTTAGATCCTGTGAAATCAGTACCCAGAACAGCTATCCCTGGCCGTAATAACGGCCTTGATACTCCTGGGCATTGAGTCGAACAGAGCTTGGATGGCGCGTACAGGTACAGCTGCCCATGCAGCTTCAACACGATACCGCAGTTCATCAAGAGAAGTGACTGGCCACCATTGACCAGACGTTTTCAATTGGTGAGAGATTTGGTGAATGTACTAGCCAGGGAAGAAGTCGAACATTCTCTGTATCCAGAAAGGCCAGTACAGGACCTTCACCATGCGGTCGTGCATTATCCTGCTGAAATGTAGGGTTTCGCAGGGATCGAATGAAGGGTAGAGCCACGGGTCGTAACACACATGAAAATTAACGTCCACTGTTCAAAGTGCCTTCAGTGCGAACAAGAGGTACCCCATACCATCACGCCTGGTGATACGCCAGTATGGCGATGACGAATACACGCTTCCAACATGCGTTCACCGCGATGTCGCCACACACGGATGCGACCATCATGATGCTGTAAACAGAACCTGGATTCATCCGAAAAAATGACGTTTTGCCATTCGTGCACCCAGGTTCGTCGTTGAGTACACCATTGCAGGCGCTCCTGTCTGTGATGCAGTGTCAAGAGTAACCGCAGCCACGATCTCCGAGTTGATAGCCCATGCTGCTGCAAACTTCGTTGAACTGCTCGTGCAGATGGTTGTTGTCTTGCAAACGTCCCCATCTGTTGACTCAGGGTTAGAGACGTGGCTGCACGATCCGTTCCAGCCATGTGGATAAGATGCCTGTCATCTCGACTGCTAGTGATACGAGACCGTTGGGATCCAGCACGGCGTTCCGTATTACCCTCTTGAACCCACAGATTCCATATTCTGCTAATAGTCATTGGATCTCGACCATCGCGAGCAGCAATGTCGCGACACGATAAACCGCAATCGCGAAAGGCTACAATCAGACCTTTATCAAAGTCGGAAACGTGATGGTACGCATTTCTCCTCCTTACACGAGGCATCACAACAATGTTTCACCAGGCAACGTCGGTCAGCTGCTGCTTCTGTATGAGAAGTCGGTTGGAACCTTTCCTCATGTCAGCACGTTGTAGGTGTCGCCATCGACGCCAACCTTGCGTGAAAGCTCTGAAAAGCTAACCATTTGCATATCACAGCATCTTCTTCCTGTCGGTTTAATTTAGCGTCTGTAGCACGTCATCTTCGTGGTGTAGCAATTTTAATGGCCAGTTGTTTAGTTGCTAGTGCTTATAATTTAATACTACCTTCCTGTAACTACTCTTTATTATTGTACTTCACATGAAATAATGTAAAATGTGTTTTTATTTTCTTTTTGCGCTATAGTAATAACTGAGTGTTGTATATTCGGTGTAACTTATGGTTCAAGTGGCTCTAAGCAGTATGGTACTTAACAACTGAGGCCATCAGTCCCATAGACTTAGAACTACTTAAACCTAACTAAACTAAGGACATCACACACATCCACGCCCGAGGCAAGATTCGAACCTGCGAACGCAGCAGCAGTGCGGTTCCGGACTGAAGCGCCTAGAACCGCTCGGTCACAGCACTTCTCCAGAACGAGCGCAGAAAAACTCCCCTCTTATTAGAAAACGTGACACTGGTCCTAGACAGCCTTCAGTCAAACATGGACACAGCAAGATCCTGAAGGAGATCGCTGCATAAGGGTCGAAATGTCGATCGCGTAGAAGAAATATGAGGTGGACTAACCTACCAAAAGATTTTACCTTTCCGTTTGTTTTTCAGTTTTCTGTCGTTGTCTCTCATGCCCTTTAAGTATCCTCATTCTGAAGAGTAATCAAAAACACTATTAAAAGAATAGTTGTGTATTACTACTCAGTTACAAGGTCCTCGGGAGAACATCCACACAACTACATACAACAGAAATGTCTCTCTTATGATGCTGTCTGAGATTTGCTTACACGACATATCCTAGAGCCATTGTAGGCGACGATGTTGAAAACGTGAGACTTCACAGGGCTTGTGCTGCCGGCATGTGACGGTTGATGTGCTGGTGGTGAACACCAGGATGAAATGGGCCGGGTCTACCACTGTGGAGCACTTTGCGACTGAACTGTTGATGTGGACATAAGGAACTTCTGGTTCTGCCCACTTGAGGCGTAGCGTGCACCTCCCCTTGCAGCGTCCAGCAGTGGCTAAACAGCAGGGCGCAGAAGGATATCTGCGCTGCGAGGTTACGTGGCCTGGGATAGCAAAATAATGCCCTGCGGACAGTGTTTTCTGCTGCCACAGGCATGCTGCCTGCTGGCGAAATTAGCCTCCACAGAAGCAGCGGAGGCGACGTGTAGCTCCGTAGTAAACAGCCTAGGCCATGCAAGGAAAGTACACTGAAGCGCCAAAGAAGCTGCTACAGGCATGCGTATTCAAATACAGTGATATGTAAACAGGCAGAATACGGTACTGCGTTTGGCAACGCCTATATAAGGCAACAAGTGCCCGGGTCAATTGTTAGAACGGTTGATGCTGCTACAGTGGCAACTTATCAAGATTTAAGTGAGTTTGAATGTGGTGTTATAGTCTGTGTACGAGCGATGGGACACAGCATCTCCGAGGTAGCGATGAAATGTGTATTTTCCCGCACGACCAATTCACGAGTGTACCGTGAATATCCTGTAAAGCACCACATCTCCAGCATCGCTGCGGCCGGAAAAACATCCTGCAAGAATGCGACCAACGACGACTGAAGAGAATCGTTCAACATGACAGAAGTGCAACCCTTCTGCAAATTTCAGCAGGTTTCAATGATGGGCCATCAACAATTGTCAGTGTGCGAACCATTCAACGAAACATCATCGATATGGGCTTTCAGAGCCGAAGGCCCACTCGTGTTCCATTGATGAGTGCACGACACAAAGCTTGACCCCTCACCTGAGCCTGCCAACACTGACATTTGACTGTTGATCACTGGAAACATGTTGCCTGGTTCGACCAGTCTTGTTTCAAATTGTATCGAGCGGATGGACGTCTACAGATATGTAATCAACATTAATCCATAGACCCAGCATGTCAGCACGGGACTGTTCAAGCTGGTGGACGCTGTGTAACGGTGTGGGACGCGTGCAATTGGAGTCATACGGGACCCCTGATACGTCTAGATACGACTCTGACTGTGACACGTACGTAAGGATCCTTTCTGATCACCTGCATCAATTCATGTCCATTGTGCATTCCGACGGACTTCGGCAATTCCAGCAGGACAATGTGACAGTCGACGCGTCCAGAATTGCTACAGAGCGGCTCCAGGAACACTCTTCTGAGTTTAAACACTTCCGCTGGAAACCAAACTCCCCAGACGCGAACAGACACACATCTGGAATGCCTTGCAACGTGCTGTTCAGAAGAGATCTCCATTTCTTCGTACTCTTACGGATTTATAGACGTCCCTGCAGGATTCATGTTGCCAATTCCCTCCAGCACTACTTCAGACATTAATCGAGTCCATGCCACGTCGTGTTGCGGTACTTCCGCGTGCTCGCGGAGGCCCTACACAACATTAGGCAGGTGTACCAGTATCTTTCTCTCTTCAGTACATATCTGGTTAGATGTGAGCCGTTCACGCACAGCCTCCTGGCGGGGAGGCTCCCCCAATAGCCCACCTCGTATGCAGAGGAAACGACTACCAGGCAGATAAACACTGCAGATCAGTAGAGTCTTATCCAGACTCGTCCATGCAAATGGCGGCTACAATTCGGGAACAATTGCGTCACTTCTCCTCTGTGGCGTTGAGGGACTTGGTCTTACTCCGGGCCAACGAGACGTACGAGCCCTGAAACGAACCTGTGACGACACACTGGCAGGCTTGTCCGCGACACTTCGGGAACGCTCAGCTCCGTGAAGGTCGTACAGAAAATCCATATTTTATTGAAAAGATAGCAACCAAAAATCCTAATTTTGTCGTGTGCTGTCGAGAACTTGCATGCATTTAAACGCGCAGTCAAGAATTATTAAATTCCTCTGAAACAGTTACTCGCTCCTCGTCGGAGACGACTCGAAAGACCTGCAGTCTCACGTGCCGTAACGCACGCGCCACGGCCTGTGTTTCTCGTGGGCTTCGGTCTTACTGCTCTGATCCCATACAACCGACTGGCCCCCACTCGCGACTTCACTGTCATGACCGCCTAGTACCAGTTACGCATTTTCCACCAACGTTCCAAAGCGGCCAGCGTGCTCTTACAAGCGGCCGAGTAATGTTTGGTCCTGCTAGCTTATTTGCGATTGAAAAATCGGTCATTAGAAATGAGTGATTTATTACTGATGTGCGACCTATCACGGCCACCGCCGCGGCGACTGAAGGTCTGATTAACGGCCGCCCCTAAACTCGTGCAGGCGGCCGTGGAGCTATTCCGGTGGTTGACTGTGCCGTATACTTTACGGCGGATGCAAGCCACGCCCGGGCAGCAACAGTCGGGCGTAAACAGTTTGGGGCGCGCAGCCCCGCAGGTGTGGGGGCCAGCCGGCTGGCTCCCCGAGTCCCGACCCTCCGCACGGCGCGGCTCTGGGGCCGGCTTATTCCTGGCAGACAATCCGCCGCTGACGTCACGGCGCTGCGCTGCGGCGGAGGAGGCCGTGTTGTAACGCGCTCCCTCTTTTAGCGACGGCGACTGGCGGGGCTTCCCGGAACGCAGAGGGCCCCTTAGCGGCGGTAGAAACCGCAAAAGGCTGCGCGGCGCGGCCGCTGTCAAACGAGGCCAAAGAGGATCGCGGCGACCCACCGGCCGACCACGCCGCGCAAAGTGGCCGCTCTTGGCTCGCCGTCCCGACCCGTGCTGCTGACCTATATACCGTTACCCTGTGTGCGAACAGTGGCGTTGCTACGGCGTAGACAATTTTAGACCTATTTCTATGCCATCGGTGTTTGCTAAAGTTATCGAGAAGGTTGTGTATACAAGGTTACTGGAGCATTTAAATTCACATAATTTGCTGTCAAATGTACAGTTTGGTTTTAGAAATGGTTTAACAACTGAAAATGCTATATTCTCTTTTCTCTGTGGGGTTTTGGACAGATTAAATAAAAGGTTGCGAACGCTAGGTGTTTTCTTTGATTTAACGAAGGCTTTTGACTGAGTTGACCACAAAATATTACTGCAGAAGTTGGACCATTATGGAATAAGGGGAATAGCTTACAATTGGTTCGCCTCTTACTTTAAGAACAGAATGCTGAAGGTAAGTCTCCGCAATATTGAGAGTGGTAGTGATGTTCAGTCCCACTGGGGCACTGTTAAGTGGGGCGTTCCCCAAGGGTCGGTGCTGGGGCCACTGCTGTTTCTTATTTATATAAATGACATGCCTTCTGGTATTACAGGTGATTCAAAAATATTTCTATTTGCTGATGACACCAGCTTGGTAGTGAAGGATCTTGTGTGTAATATTGAAACCGCATCAAATAATGTAGTTGATGAAATAAGTTCGTGGCTTGTGGAAAATAATTTGATGCTAAATCACAGTAAGACTCAGTTTTTACAGTTTCTAACTCACAATTCAACAAGAAGCGATATTTTGATCAGACAGAATGGCCATATTATAAGCGAGACGGAACAGTTCAAGTTCCTAGGCATTCGGATAGATAGTAAGCTGTTGTGGAAAGCCCATGTTCAGGATCTTGTTCAGAAACTAAATGCTGCTTTGAAACTTCCTGGCAGACTAAAACTGTGTGCCCGACCGAGACTCGAACTCGGGACCTTTGCCTTTCGCGGGCAAGTGCTCTACCATCTGAGTTACCGAAGCACGACTCACGCCCGGTACTCACAACTTTACTTCTGCCAGTACCTTGTCTCCTACCTGGAAATGCTGCTTTATTTATCATTAGAACAGTATCTGAAATAAGTGACAGTTCAACACGAAAGGTAGTCTACTTCGCATATTTTCATACACTTATGAGGTATGGTATTATTTTTTGGGGTAATTCTTCTGATTCAAAAAGGGTATTTTTGGCTCAAAAACGGGCTGTTCGAGCTATATGTGGTGTAAGTTCGAGAACCTCTTGTCGACCCCTATTCAATAGTGTGGGAATTCTGACATTGCCTTCACAGTTTATATTTTCTTTGAAAGGGTACAGTACCGCCCGACATTGCAAATAGGTACAACATACTTCATTATTCTTGTCAGAACAACACATTTTTTGTAAAAATAACTCAATTTCAATTAATACAGCGAAGCTGGACACCAGTGTGGGAAAGAATGACAGTCTATTTATTTAATTGATCACATGTGCACTCCCACAAAATAAATCCCTACATCCAGTTTGGTGAGATCTGTGAAATGAATGAATGTATGGTCATCTGCTAACTGCAGATAGTGAATGTGAATATATGATCATCTTTGAGACGACCCTTTGGTTACCTTCGGTAGAACCAAAGAGATAAAATTTACCGGAGCTTTGAGCGCCTGAAATGTGGCTGACCAATACGGTAGCAAGGTGATCCCCCACTTCGGCAGAGGTGCGACAGGACTTGAAGAACGACCATGTTTCGGCACTCTGCCGCTGGATCTAGTGTTGGTAAGTCCTGTCTTAGGCGTGCTCCGTAAGTACAAAAGAGTGGAGACATGGTATGCAAGTGAAATACATAAAAGTAGTTTAGAATAATAATTTCTCTATTTCAAGAACTTTTGTGGGGAGAATTAAATGTCAGGCAGGTAATATTAAGGGGATCGTAGTAATCTTCGGAAGTGACCAATGGTCACAATGAAACCAAATGTAGCAATAAGTTGAAATACTTCCGAGTGCTTAAGTTAAGCTGAATTACTAGCGTGTGTACTATAAGTTGGAAATATTTAAGAAATGGCGTGTGCAGGACTTGAAATTAGAGACGAGTACTTCCACGTGATGAGTACTGTGTGAGTCTCAATCTGTGTATGGGACAAAGGATAAAGAGAAGTACTCGTCCATGGTATCAGTTGAGGACTCTCGTGTGTGATGAATATGTTCTTAATATTACTTTGCGTGTCATGATTCAAATTATAATACTCTGAGAGAGAAGCAAGGTGAGTCAGCCGTCTATCCATCAACGCCACTTGGCTTGCATTGCACAGGAAGACGTGCATATATCCTCCAGAGTTCATAGTAGGAAAGAAAAGTTACGAAGTGGGGCAGTGTCGTGTGGAACTGGGATAAATACTAATTGAAGTGGGAAAGCTGAAAGTGATGTGATTATAATGTTGTGACTATTCCTTATGTTGTATTCCATGTTGCAGTGTGGTGTATGTCATGTAATTTAAGTATGTGTGGTTTGCATGGGAGAGTAGCAAGGTAGTTTCAGAGGTAGTGGGTTATGCATGTTCCTTTTGTACCGCTCGGTCTGGAGGAAAGTTTCGTGATGATGGTTGTGAGAGTCGAAGTGTGAGATATAGCAAAAGATCCACCATCCTATCCAGAAAGTGCACTGTAGCATTAAGTAATTACGAGACCATAAGATAGAGAATCACCAATGTAAAGCCATGCACACTGGGCGGAATTTCTCATGTGTTATTGTTGTAGGTTATAGAATTTGTGTGTTTAGGTTATAGAATTTGTCGGAATAAATAAGATAGTGAAAAGAAAAAGATTGGTGGCCTTTTCCTTCGAATTGTATGTTGTCATGGTATCCAGAATTTATAATGTGTGCGCCATTCATATTCAGTGCGATGGCCACGTGTTGATAAAAGCCGTTAAATAAAAAAAAAAAAGAAAATGTGGTATTGCCAGTGCGTAGTGAACAGTCAGAGTAGTATAAATTACTAATAGTCAGAAGCGCGTTTCCGTTGCGTAATATTCATACAGGAGAATAATTTGTAACTTAATTGTGAGTACTAGAGTTCATGTTACTCGACAAATAAGAATGAATCCTCTCGCTTGGCAGACCACTCATCTTGCAGGCCTGACTGCTTGATGCCACAGTATGAGCAAGGCATGTGGGTGCCTCTCATCTTTAATGTCGTTTGTTGTTATCAATATTAGCCTATTCCGAAGAGTTAGCGGCTTTCACTCAGTTAATACTATGCAGAAATCAAATCTGCATTTGGAATGCACTTCCTTGACTCTTGTGCAGAAAGGAGTGCAGTATTCTGCTGCATCCATTTTCAATAAGCTACCACAAGAAGTCAAAAATGTTAGCAGTAGCCCAAACTCTTTTAAGTCCAATCTGAAGAGTTTCCTCATGGCTCACGCCTTCTATTCTGTCGAGGAGCTCCTGGAAGAGCTACAAAATTAAGCAAATTCCAGTGTTTCATTGTTGATTTTCTTTATTTAAACTTAAGTCTTATCGCCTGAATATGTTTTTTAAATTTCATTTTATCTGTTTCTACTATCTTGTTATAATTCCATGTATTGACTCGTTCGATGACCATGGAGACTTCTCCTTAATGCCGGCAGGAGTGGCCGTGCGGTTCTGGGCGCTACAGTCTGGAACCGGGCGACCGCTACGGTCGCAGGTTCGAATCCTGCCTCGGGCATTGATGTGTGTGATGTCCTTAGGTTAGTTAGGTTTAATTAGTTCTAAGTTCTAGGCGACTGATGACCTCAGCAGTTAAGTCGCATAGTGCTCAGAGCCATGAGCCTTCTCCTTAATTTGGTCCCACGGAACAATAAATAAATAAATAAAATAAATAGCAGCCGGGGCACGCGGCCCGGACGCCGTTTCCGTAAGGCAGAACTTTTGTAACAGGCGAAAAAATGAAAAATGGCAAACGAAAAGAGGAGGAGGTGGAGGGGCGAAGTAGGAAGGGAAGAAGAAATACACTACTGGCCATTAAAATTGCTACACCACGAAGATGACGTGCTACAGACGCGAAATTTAACCATCAGGAAGAAGATGCTGTGATATGCAAATGTTGGCGCCAGTGGCGACACCTACAATCTGCTGACATGAGCAGAGTTTCCAACCGATTTCTCATACACAAACAGCAGTTGACCGGCGTCGCCTGGTGAAACGTTGTTGTCCTGCCTCCTGTAAGGAGGAGAAATGCGTACCATCACGTTTCCGACTTTGATAAAGGTCGGATTGTAGCCTATCGCGATTGCGATTTATCGTATAGCGACATTGCTGCTCGCGTTGGTCGAGATCCAATTACTGTTAGCAGAATATGGAATCGGTGGGTTCACGAGGGTAATACGGAACGCCGCGCTGGATCCCAACGGTCTCATATCACTAGCAGTCGAGATAACAGGCATCTTATCCGAATGGCTGTAACGGATCGTGCAGCCACGTCTCGATCCCTGAGTCAACAGATGGGGACGTTTGCAAGACAACAACCATGTGCACTAACAGTTCGACGACGTTTGCAGCAGCATGGACTATCAGCTCGGAGACCATGGCTGCGGTTACCCTTGACGCTGCATCACAGACAGGAACGCCTGCGATGGTGTACTCAACGACGAACCTGGGTGCACGAATGGCAAAACGTCATTTTTTTGGATGAATCCAGGTTCTGTTTACAGCATCATGATGGTCGCATCCGTGTTTGGCGACATCGTGATGGATGCACATTGGAAGCGTGTATTCGTCATCGCCATACTGGCGTATCACCAGGCGTGATGGTATTGGGTGCCATTGGTTACACGTCTCGGTCACCTCTTTTTCGCATTGACGGCACTTTGAACAGTTGACGTTAGATTTCAGACGTGTTACGACCCGTGGCTCTATCCTACATTCGATCCCTGGAAACCCTACACTTCAGCAGGATAATAATGGAGGTACTGTACGGGCCTTTCTGGATACAGAGAATGTTCGACTGCTGCCCTCGACAGCACATTCTCCAGATCTATCACCAATTGAAAACGTCTGGTCAATAGTGCCCGAGAAACTGGCTCGTCACAATACGCCAGTCACTACTCTTGATGAAATGTGGTATCGTGTTGAATCTGCATGGGCAGCTGTACCTGTACACGCCATCCAAGCTCTGTTTGACTCAAAGCCCAAGCGTATCAAGGCCGTTATTACGGCCAGAGGTGGTTGTTCTGGGTACTGACCTCTCAGGATCTATGCACCCAAACTGCGTGAAAATGTAAGCACATGTCAGTTCTAGCATAATATATTTGTCCAATGAATAGCCGTTTATCATCTGCATTTCTTCTTGGTGTAGCAATTTTAATGGCTAGTAGTGTAGTAGTAAGGTTTACAACAGAAACAGCAACCAGCCGCAATCGTCGTTTATCAAAACTGAGCGTCCAGTTTTCACCGTCCATTCCATAAGCGAGCAGTTTTAAATACGCTGGTACCCAGAGCAAAAACTGATTCTGACGAGGAACACTTGATTTCCGAACTCTTTTAATTTCTATCTACCTCAGATATGTATGACCATGTCTATTACTCTTACCAGAACCAAGTGACTCACTGTCAGAAAATACGGTCTGGTATGCCCGCTGGGTTCGGACAGAGAGGCGGCTGCTAATAGGGACTACATCACTGGGTCAGCTAATGGAGATTCGTGTGTGCATACCTCTGGTGTCTAATCTAGCTTTAGAGAGCAGCTAGACTCTCCGGTGAGTTGAAACGATTTCATTGTGCACAAAGCTGTAGTCTATCCATCTTGCAGATTCGCCCAGTTGTGACAAGTGTAATACAGAGGATACACTTATATATCGATTCATCTGTCATCCTCGTAATCAAACTCTGGAAATGGACACATCAAAAACTTGCATAACTATTGGAGACTGTAAGGCACTATATCAACATACAAGAAGTTGTGACGCCAGATCAAAAGCGAAACCTTGGGCAGACAACCTGGCTACCACGTAAATTAGTACAATATACCATAACAGCGAGTTTAACGGAATTTAGGTGTAGACTAACAACATTGTAACATGAACTGCAGCTTTTTGCAAATTACGCAAGACCACGACATCCGTTCATCTGAGATACTGCGGCGAGTCTGTAGACTGCTGAACCCTATATTTTTTACTTTTTATTTATGATTAATACATTCGCCCATTATACACAGATCAGCCAGAACACTATGACAACCAGCCTAATAGGCGGTGTGTTTACCTTTGGAACCGATAACAGCGACGACGCCTCGTGGCAAGGATGCAATGAGTCCTTGGTAGGTCGCTGGTGGCAGTTGGCAATAAGGCCCGTTTCACACTGGCACACTGGTGACGATCGCCAGTGATGGTCACCGGTAATTGTGGCGAACACTCCTTGATGACCTGTGTCCGACACCGCAGGTATTGCCAACCGATTACTTAGTGAAATGGACTCGAGCGAGAAGGATCTTTTGTTGGTACTTCTAAGCAGCAGGAGGAGGAGAATGAAGACAAAACGTTTATTACACGTACATTCACTGCTACATGATCGGCTGGAGAAAGGATTGTTTTGCACCATGATTTATTTTCAAAGAATATTCTTAAGAATTTACTTTATTTACTAGCGATTCATCAAGAACATTAACACATTTAATCACACTATGTAAGCATGGAAGTAGTTGCCAGGGAGTAACTGATGAAATCATCACCTAATTCCTTTTAACAAATGGGAATTTTATTCACTTTAATACTGAATAGTTTCTTAAAAGAAACAGATTTAAAATTATAATCAGGAAGCACCCTCTAAATATCACAATTTATTCAGAGGCAGAAAGAAACAAGTTTTGACTGTATGAGCTTTCGGGCAGAGAACCCTGCCACTCCCTTTTGGCACGGCCGTACTTACAACCGCTCACAACAGCCTCTGAAAGACTACACTGGTGCAAATCTGCAACACACCAGATAATTTTAAACTAAGAGTTTTAATAATTTACACAAGCACGCAAACTATGCATCCCCCCCGGTAGGAGGGATGGAAATGGTACAAAACACTAATAATCAAAATATTAACCTTGCCAACGAAGGTGCAACTTGATTTTAACTTCTAAGAAAGTCTTACGGTGAAAGGATGGCAACTTTGTATACCAAAATGATCATTTAAGTACAAGCCCATGAAATGCAATCTTATATAAAATTGTACAAGCTTGGCCAAACAATAGTTAAGATGCTCTGCAGTACACAGATACCGCCTCTCAAGATCATAGGTAATAATATCAAATTTACAAATATCAAAACATATTTCAGGTATTAGGCCGTTACACTCCAGGCAATAAATTCGTTAACACACCAAATCCGACAAACATGACAGAGGCAGCCACTAACGTACGGTAGATTGATAGAGAGATTACCGAACAACCCGGACCGCAGGTTGCTCTAACCCGCCCCTACTCCACAAGGGAAAACGGACCACCCAATTTATAAACAACCACCTTCCCGCTGGTAGGCAAACGGGGAAGAATGGTGGGACGACCCCAAAGCAAAACGGCTGGTGACCTCACCAAGAAAACAAGTAGAATTTAACAAGAGTAAATCAAACAATATATCACCAGTCACTTCTAATAAACTGTGATTTCTCGAGAAGACCTAGCGCAGCACCCCCAAGTCGCTATCCCGAAACAGCTGCCAGCCGCTTCAACGGACGCAGGAAGGCGCGCCGATCTCCCGTCTCACGGCGTCGCAGCTCGCAGCGGCCAGACTGATGTCGTGGGTTGACTCCGGTTGCTCTCGTGTCGACCGCGAAGTCACTACCCATCGCTATACACCGCGGCCCACTGGACTCACGTGGCGACCTCACATGCGCCGACGCTTAAGACGGACAAGTCATCTTGTGTCTTAGTGCGCGACCGACCAACCGATCGATCCAACCGCCAATGACCATTGCCTGAGCAAACTCGAGCAGACTGGCGGCCTAACGCGCAGACTCGGATGCAGGAACTGAGCCGCGACCGGGCGACTACTCGCTGAGTTCTCTTACTGGCGGAGTGGAAAGACTCTCATTTGGCCGGCTTTAAAGGTTGATCCGAACGACAGACATACTGGCACTCCGAACGACAGACAGACACTAACTGCCTAACAAATTCGGACGAGAGACAGACTAGCAAGCTGGGGACGAGAGACTGACGCAGACTGACCGACTGGCGAGCTCAAAGCGCCCCTTAAATGCACTTGAACAAGCAACCTTGCCCTTTCCCACGAGAGGGAGACACCAAAGCTGCGATTGCCACAGCGGTGCCACCGCCAGAAATGGAGAACGACTGCTTCACACTACGCGCTGCGGCGCGCTCTTCAAAACAACAATTTTTACCACGGCTCATGTTTTATACTCTTTATGTCGTTTGAGGATACGTTAACTATTCAGGGATTGCAGAACATGCCACCTCGTTTAGTTCTATGGAGGAAATATTACGAACAGTGTCAGAGATGACGTCGCAAACTACTTCGTTAGCCCTGAAGGTGAAGTGGCTTGGCAGCTGAAAAAAATATAATTTATAGAAATGTTACGTGAACGTTAATGTGGTGAGACCTCATTGTTCATCTGGATTGTATTCGTGATGTGCATTGTTTAATTATTACAATGTTAACTGTAAGAAGTTACATTATTGTATTCACTGAACTGATTGGAACTTACAATTAAAATTATAGTGTGTCAAGAAATTGTATCTCAATAATATTACAATAAATAAATAAAATTCATTATTGTAGTAGCCACATATGCGTAAATAATTGTATTTAGGAATAATATTTTAACTCTATTTTTTGGACCATAAGGCGGAACACCTTAAGACGTAGAAGAGAAGGGAGAGAGGTATGCAAATGTGCTTGAAGGTTAATACCCTCCTAGCCACCACTTTGTTGCTATAGTCTTCGCTTTTGAGATCCAAAATAGCGGGACGACTTTCTACTCCACTTATAAAATCTTCCGTGTTAATGAAATCTAAACTCACGGCTACAATGTGTACAGTATAATATACAGGGTGTTGCAAAAAGGTACGGCCAAACTTTCAGGAAACATTCCTCACACACAAAGAAAGAAAATATGTTATTTGGACATGTGTCCGGGAACGCTTACTTTCCATGTTAGAGCTCATTTCATTACTTCTCTTCAAATTACATTAATCATTGAATGGAAACACACGGCAACAGAACCTACCAGCGTGACTTCAAACACTTTGTTACAGGAAATGTTCAAAATGTCCTCCGTTAGCGAGGATACATGCATCCACCCTCCGTCGCATGGAATCCCTGATGCGCTGATGCAGCCCTAGAGAATGCCGTATTGTATCACAGCCGTCCACAATACGAGCACGAAGAGTCTCTACATTTGGTACCGGGGTTGCGTAGACAAGAGCTTTCAAATGCCCCCATAAATTAAAGTCAAGAGGGTTGAGGTCAGGAGAACGTGGAGGCTATGGAATTGGTCCGCCTCTACCAATCCATCGGTCACCGAATCTGTTGTTGAGAAGCGTACGAACACTTCGACTGAAATGTGCAGGAGCTCCATCGTGCATGAATCACATGTAGTGTCGTACTTGTAAAGGCACATGTTCTAGCAGCACAGGTAGAGTATCCCGTATGAAATCATGATAACGGCTCCACTGAGCGTAGGTGGAAGAACATGGGGCCCAATCAGGACATCACCAACAATGCCTGCCCATGCGTTCACAGAAAATCTGTGTTGACGACATGATTGCACAATTGCGTGCTGATTCTCGTCAGCCCACACATGTTGACTGTGAAAATTTACAATTTGATCACGTTGGAATGAATCCTCATCCGTAAAGAGAACATTTGCCCTGAAATGAGGATTGACACATTGTTGGACGAACCATTCGCAGAAGTGTACCCGTGGAGGCCAATCAGCTGCTGATAGTGCCTGCACACGCTGTACATGGTACGGAAACAACTGGTTCTCCCGTAGCAGTCTCCATACAGTGACGTGGTCAACGTTACCTTGTACAGCAGCAACTTCTCTGACGCTGACATTAGGGTTATCGACAACTGCACGAAGAATTACCTCGTCCATTGCAGGTGTCCTCGTCGTTCTAGGTCTTCCCCAGTCGCGAGTCATAGGCTGGAATGCTCCGTGCTCCCTAAGACGCCGATCAATTGCTTCGAACGTCTTCCTGTCGGGACACCTTCGTTCTGGATATCTGTCTCGATACAAACGTACCGCGCCACGGCTATTGCCCCGTGCTAATCCATACATCAAATGGGCATCAGCCAACTCCGCACTTGTAAACATTGCACTGACTGCAGAACCACGTTCGTGATGAACACTAACCTGTTGATGCTACGTAGTGATGTGCATGATGCTAGTACTGTAGAGCAATGAGTCGCATGTCAACACAAGCGACGGTGTCCGTTACATGTGGCGAGGGTGAGTCACTGCTGCGTCTCAGTGGCTCGGTGAGGCGGTCTAGTGTCCCGGTGTGAATGCTCCAGTTCAGGCAAATGTATCTCCGTCGGTGACCGTCGCTGGTGGCCGTCACCAGTGTCCCAATGTGAAACGGGCCTAAGTCTGCACATAAAGGTCACTTAACTCCCGTAAATTCCGGGAGGGGGACGAAGAGCTGTGGCACCAAGTTTTATCAGATCCCACATGTGTTCAGTCGGGTTCAGATCTGGCGAGTTGTGGAGCCAAGGCATCAACTGGAACTCGCCACTGTGTTACTGGAACCATTCCATCACACTCCTGGCCTTGTGACGCGTCGCATTATCTTGCTGAAAAATGCTTCTGCCATCGGGAAACATGTTCGTCATGAAGGGGTGTACGCGGTCTGAAATTAGTTTACGATAGTCCTTGGCCATCATGGTGCCTTGCACGAGCTTCAGTGTAATGTTCCCCAGAGCGTGATGTAGCCGCCGCCAGCTAGTCTCATTGCCGCATTATAGGTCAAGGAGCTGTTCCCCGGAAGACGACGGATTCGTGCCCTCCCATTGGCACAATGAAGAAGGTATCGGGGTTCATTACATCACGGAACACTCTGTCACTGCGCCAACCTCCAGCGCCGATGGTCACGTACCCATTTCAGTCGCAGTTGCCGATGTCGTGGTGTTAACATTAGCACATGCAAGAGTCATCGGTTGCGGAGGCCCATCGCTAGAAGTGCTCGACGCACTGTGTGATCAGACACACTTGTACTCTGCCCAGCATTAAAGTCTGATGGCAGTTCCGCCACAGTTCGTTGCCTGTCCTGCTTCACCAGTCTGCCCAGCCTACGGCGATCGATATCTGTAATGAGGGGTGGACGCCTAAGCCCATTAAGTGTAGACGTGGTTTCACGTTGCTTACACCACGTGTTGAAGATTCATCACAGCACTCCTCAAACACCCTACAAGTCACTCAGTTTCCGAAATGCTCGTGCCGAGCCTCCGGGCCATCACAGTCTGCCCTCGGTCAAACTCAGATAGATCGCTCTCCTTCCCCATTCTAAACACGTACAGCACCCTCACTGATACTATAGGGTGTTTCAAAAATGACCGGTATATTTGAAACGGCAATAAAAACTAAACGAGCAGCGATAGAAATACTCCGTTTGTTGCAATATGCTTGGGACAACAGTACATTTTCAGGCAGAAAAACTTTCGAAATTACAGTAGTTAGAATTTTCAACAACAGATGGCGCTGCTGTCTGGGAAACTCCATAGTACGATATTTTCCACATATCCACCATGCGTAGCAATAATATGGCGTAGTCTCTGAATGAAATTACCCGAAACCTTTGACAACGTGTCTGGCGGAATGGCTTCACATGCAGATGAGATGTACTGCTTCAGCTGTTCAATTGTTTCTGGATTCTGGCGGTACACCTGGTCTTTCAAGTGTCCCCACAGAAAGAAGTCACAGGGGTTCATGTCTGGCGAATAGGGAGGCCAATCCACGCCGCCTCCTGTATGTTTCGGATAGCCCAAAGCAATCACACGATCATCGAAATATTCATTCAGGAAATTAAAGACGTCGGCCGTGCGATGTGGCCGGGCACCATCTTGCATAAACCACGAGGTGTTCGCAGTGTCGTCTAAGGCAGCTTGTACCGCCACAAATTCACGAAGAATGTCCAGATAGTGTGATGCAGTAATCGTTTCGGATCTGAAAAATGGGCCAATGATTCCTTTGGAAGAAATGGCGGCCCAGACCAGTACTTTTTGAGGATGCAGGGACGATGGGACTGCAACATGGGGCTTTTCGGTTCCCCATATGCGCCAGTTCTGTTTATTGACGAAGCCGTCCAGGTAAAAATAAGCTTCGTCAGTAAACCAAATGCTGCCCACATGCATATCGCCGTCATCAATCCTGTGCACTATATCGTTAGCGAATGTCTCTCGTGCAGCAATGGTAGCGGCGCTGAGGGGTTGCCGCGTTTGAATTTTGTATGGATAGAGGTGTAAACTCTGGTGCATGAGACGATACGTGGACGTTGGCGTCATTTGGAGCGCAGCTGCAACACGGCGAACGGAAACCCGAGGCCGCTGTTGGATCACCTGCTGCACTAGCTGCGCGTTGCGCTCTGTGGTTGCCGTACGCGGTCGCCCTACCTTTCCAGCACGTTCATCCGTCACGTTCCCAGTCCGTTGAAATTTTTCAAACAGATCCTTTATTGTATCGCTTTTCGGTCCTTTGGTTACATTAAACCTCCGTTGAAAACTTCGTCTTGTTGCAACAACACTGTGTTCTAGGCGGTGGAATTCCAACATCAGAAAAATCCTCTGTTCTAAGGAATAAACCATGTTGTCTACAGCACACTTGCACGTTGTGAACAGCACACGCTTACAGCAGAAAGACGACGTACAGAATGGCGCACCCACAGACTGCGTTGTCTTCTATATCTTTCACATCACTTGCAGCGCCATCTGTTGTTGAAAATTGTAACTACTGTAATTTCGAAAGTTTGTCCGCCTGAAAATGTACTGTTGTCCCAAGCATATTGCAACAAACGGTGTATTTCTATCGCTGCTCGTTTAGTTTTTATTGCCGTTTCAAATATACCGGTCATTTTTGAAACACCCTGTACATGTACCGTGCATGTGTCTGACTTAGTCATCCCTCACCAGGTGACGCTGCTACCACCAGAACGGGCTTATATCAAGGGTAGGTTGATGGTCGCAATGTTCTGCCTGATCAGTGTGTTACTTGCGTTTTAAACGCAGCTTTCGCACTCGAATTAGGATAAGAAGGAAAACTGCCCTAAAGGAGTAGGAGGATATTGTTTTATTAACTAATTTTTTCTGAACATGAAACAAGCTCTTCAGTTTCACAGATGTAGACAACGTATCAGAATTCATGCATTTAAAAAGAAGCACAAATTTCATTTTTTCCAACAAGAAGAGAGATAAAGGATTTCAGAAGGAAGGTAAATTACTTTTTAAGAGTGAAGGAATGTACAGCCATCCAAAGGAATTTTACTGCAGCATTAATTTATCCAATACCGCGAAATGAAAAGTTTTGCTCGTCAGCTAATTTGCAAGTAGGAAGAAATTTAATTTGAATAAGAAGAGAAGTTGGCTCATCAAACTTAAAAAAATCTGCACCTTTGCAAGACCGGTTACAAAAATGAGACCTGTTATGATAATATCACTTAAGATTGGAAAACCTCTCCAGCTTGTCCCCATTGCAAAGTGAATCATCTCATGAAACAATATTCAAATCTACAATCCCCTTCTCTGCGTAACACATGCAGCCTATTGCACCCGGCCACCTCCATAAATGTAAAGCTGAACCTCCTCCTACAAAACCTGAATATGCTGCACACATCTACCCTATTTATACACCATGCCATCCAAATGTTTCTCTACACCATGTCACAGCCGTCTTCCAAATTACCCATCATTTAGACCGATAAAACGTTTTTCTTTTCCTCATGGGAGAGACCGACGGCCAGCTGCACCACTCATTATTGAAGACGTTACTATTGCAATGGCTGAGAATGCTGAACATTCCATGCTACAACGTTCGAAAATTGCTGCAAGCAATTGTGAAATAGTACTGGCTATCGTGGATGCAGATGTTCGCTACACTGAGCAACGTTCGTAGTCTGGAACATAAACATGATACGCAATTAAAAGATGTTGCCCTCTCATGTGTAAATCAAAATCTGATTCTTTCAATTGTATATTTGTTATTTGTCTTCCGCATGTCCTTACAAGTATTTGCACAAAGTTACGTAGTCCTACAACCACCGTCTTCAGGTCACGAGTGGCCTACCGGGACCATCCGACCGCCGTGTCATCTTTAGTGGAGGATGCAAATAGGAGGGGCGTGGGGTCAGCACACCGCTCTCCCGGTCGTTATGATGGTATTCTTGACCGAAGCCGCTACTATTCGGTCGAGTAGCTCCTGAATTGGCATCACGAGGCTGAGTGCACCCCGAAAAATGGCAACAGCGGATGGCGGCCTGTATGGTCACCCATCCAAGTGCTGACCACGCCCGACAGCGCTTAACTTCAGTGATCTCACGGCAACCAGTGCATCCACTGCGGGAAGGCCGTTGCCTTTCAAGGGTGAGGGTCTCTCAAATAGCGAAAGTTTAGATATAATCACCCTGTAGGTACCATTGTATAATTATACCCTTGTATAATCCTAACATTATCCCGCGCTGCACAACATCTCTTATTTTCCTGCACTCATTGCCAACCATAAGGACACCAAATGCAATTCCGTTACCCCAACATTGGCTTCTCCAACAAATACTGTCACACCGTCCACTGCTCATATGTCACATCCTTTTTCTGCTCCACTCTCCCTGCCATTCAAGTGTTTACCCAGAGGCAGTCAACAAGTCTCAGAAAACGACTACTATGGGAACCGTAGCCGTCAACAGCCCCAGCAGCAATACAGTCGCTATCAACTTCACAACAATTCGTCGCTACGGCAGAATCACACTCTTTAGCTGAATAAATTTGCGTTTTGTACCATGCTTTTACATTTTTATCTTCAAGATCGTTGCAGTCAAAAGGTGTATGACAGAAGAGCAGGTAGTAAGCTGGTGCCATCCTACCCCAAAAGGGAATGAAAAAGAATAAAAGGGAAAAGAAACTCTTGACACGAGTACCTGCTGACCAGTAACAGGGACGAAATTCGGAATTTGACGTCCCGTCGGTAGCGCGGTCATTATAAACAGGGTAAAAGCTCAGAATGCGAAGGACGGGGACGGAAATCTGCTGTAGCTTTTTTTATTTATTTAAAGAAACCATCCCTGCATTTGGCTGGAGCAATTTAGTGATATCACAGGAAACCTAAGTCTGAGTGCCCGCACTGGGATTTGAAGCGTCGTTCTCCCGAATGAGAATCGAGTGTGCTAACCACTGTGCCACCAGATGACCTGCCAGAAGTCAGGGGACTTATGAAAACTATAATCAAATAGCAAGAAAATAAAAAAAGAAGTCAAATTAAGAACATAGCATCGCGTGAAGAAACAAATACAGGGTATTATACGAGGATTGGTCAGTACTCAGGGATATGACAGGAACGCTCATTTCAAGCGTAAAACTTAGTATGGATAAATACTAAATTCCGAGTGGTTTCCGAGATAGACCACATTTAATGTACATTTGTTTTTGGGCTAGTGGCGCGTGGTGCCTTACGCACCGAGCTTCTTTGACGTTTTATTCTAGTCAAATGTCTTTGCTCTAAACTTTGTTGTACCTGGGACCTCTTTCAGCAACTACCCTGTCCTACTGAACAAGCAGTTGTCCATGGTGTGTTGTGAGTGAAGTAGTGGGAGGGATTGAGAGTACATCGGAGTGGTGAACGTGTACACGTGTAAGTGTGTAAATCTGACAGTTAGCTGAATAATACAGAAAAAAAATATTAATGTACTTTAATTGTGCTGTATCCCTAAAACCATTGCAGCTTTTGCTTCAAATGATAGTTCCTGTCTTATTCCTGAAAACTGACTGTTCCTTCTGGGACACACTATATGTGGTTTAAACTCCAAAAAGAACTGGCGAGAGACGATACTACGTCACTCTGCATCAGCAGCCAGACACTCGTGATGTGTTTATTCGTCTTCCTGTCGTTACTACTTTATAGGTGTATCGTACACATACGAAGGCTATTTTCTTTTCAATGTCCGATCGGTCTCAAAATGGGAACCACAGTGAAATTTTTTATTTTCAACGTACAGCTACACCTTGTAGCTACTTCTCTACATAATCGCCGCTCCGTCTTAGACACACGGTACGAAGTTTATGATACCCTCATCAAAGATGACAGCCGACTATGTTTTGCGCCAATTCCCTACGCTGGTCTGCAGTTCGCTGTCTGTATCGATATTCTGTCTTCATAGTCAGCGTTCAAGTGAGTAAACAGATAGATATCAGAAACAGCCAATTCCGGGCTGTATGGTGGGTGATCAAACACTTCCCACCGAAAATGCTGCGAGAGCGTCTTTGTTGCAGCTGCAGTGTGCAGCCGCAACATTGTCGTGGCGAGGGACAATGCCTAATGACAACATTCCTATTCGCTTGCTCTGAAATGCCCTTCTTAGACGATTTTCTAGTCTCGTCCGATCTCCTCGCTGGACAAGATCATCTGTTGACATTCGCTTCCTTCCCTAACCACCTGCATCCATGCATCTGTACGTCCTGCTTGAAAGTTCCTGCTCCACTGTCTCACTTTGCTTTCACGCATGACATGTACGTTACGTGTGTTGTATCAGATCAGGCGGAAACCTTTCAGCGTGAAGAAATCGAATGACAGCACACATTTCACATTTGGTGGGAGACTCTATTGCTCTAGAAATCCTTATGTGCTCACTGTGCGCTCAGTACTGAAAAGAGCGACGTGAAGCCATCGAGGGACATACTAGAGACACTGCTTCATCGGATTTTTACTGCGTTTGCAATTTCGGTACCATTAGGACCCTGAAAAGAAAAGGTGGCCGAGCGGTTCTAGGCGCTACAGTCTGGAACCGTGCGACCGCAACGGTCGCAGGTTCGAACCCTGCCTCGGGCATGGATGTGTGCGATGTCCTTAGGTTAGTTAGGTTTAAGTATCTCTAAGTTCTAGGGGACTGATGACCTCAGAAGTTAAGTCCCATAGTGCTCAGAGCCATTTGAATCATTTGAAAAAAAAAAAGAAAAGAGAAATAGCACCCATACATCAGTCTAATTTCGATCTTGCATTTGTGCTTGGTTTATTTTTGGAATCTGCGTCGCTTGCTCATCGATGAACTTTGGACTGCCTTACGATGTCTTTTGCCATTTGATCTTTTCGGTCAGTGGATAGCTTACGATAATTGGACACGCAGTGCATGTGCTTATAACATCGTGTTAGTATCTCACGAATGCATTTATTATGTCAGAGACCACATGAAAGACGACGCAGTGAAGCTTAACTCGTGTTTAAGTTGACTGAGGTCCAAATTTCTGTCCCACCATTCTGATCTAGGGACGATAAGAACTGCGAATTCATTTCATGTATTTTGATGTAGGTTTTTGGTGGTTTTTCATCTTCACTTTCCACGAATGATGGGATGCAGCCGGAAGGAAACCACAGCGACGGAGCTGAAATATTTAGGTTTACGAGACATTAAGCAGAAGCTGTGTGCAACGAAATGAAATGTGCACCAAGCAGCCATTCAAGTTCCTGTCCTCCATACCATGGTACAAACAACAGTACGGTTACAGTGCAGCGACAAAATTTTATAAAAATCAAAAACATATTGCAGTCTCTTTCTTCAATCGAATAAATATTTAATGGGATTGACCTCTTTATCAATAAGGGTAGTGCATGGCTCCTGGTTCACATGCAGTAATATGGTCTGCGCGAAGTGCTACTATTCAATGCTTAGTCCAGTTCGCAAATCTCGTCGTTGCTCGCCGTCGTTTCGCGAATATTCCTTACACTGAGGAAACACTAAAAAATCGAAACGATATTCAAGGCCCCTGTAGCTTACCTACACGCCCGTGCTAAACGGTCTCAATGATCTTTAAGCACTACGATCTAACAGAGTCATACACCACGCATCAACATTTGGCGTAGGATCATACAAAGGCCCTATAGGACTGTAACAACGCGTACGTTCCACTAATCTTGACCTCTGGCTGAGACACTTAGTATGTTGTGTCTTTAGAGCTTTAATCGCTGCATTCCTTAGGTGTGGCAACCAAATAAGTCTCTCATTAAAAGCGAAACCCAGAAACAACTGTGATTTTTTTTAAAAAAAAAAATTCAGAACAGCATCATTCTCTTTGAATCCATGAAAGTTAAAAAGGCGGCGGGAATGATCAAAAGTGACACAGCCTCATTTCTTCATTGCAAAATTAAAATCCAAGTAATCTGCTCCGATTCCTCAATCCTCTCAGTCAATAGTTACAGCCGATGAGCAGCGCTTGCAAGACTTATGGAGGCTCAGAATATATCAAAGTCGTCCTGATGCAGCGCGCATTAAATAAGGTGATTTAATATCATTGATTGCTATTGAAAACATAGTGACACTTAAGGCATTTCCCTGAAGGACACCCATTCTATTGCTCGACCACTCTAACTGAAAAAAATAAGACCGCAATTTGTTGTGAGGCTAAAAATAGCTCACACAGGAAAATTAAAGTGTAATAGTGGTTTTCTCGTTCAAAAAACGATGAGGCGTCGATTGTGATACACCTCGTTCCGCACGTCCGTCAACGGGCGGAACAGACGAAAACGTCAAAAAAAATTGTAAACATATACTTGAAGGCCACTGAACGTCATTGGACATTGTACCATAGAACACGTGGTCGAATTAACTGAATAGACATTGATCTCAGTTCAGCGAATTTTAACACAAAGTTTGGGAGTGATAAGGGTCACTGCCAAATTTGTGCCTCCAGTTCTGACTGACAATCAAGAAGATCGTCGATTGGCAGCAAGGGCATAGAAACAGGAGCTCAAGGTTGGCAATCTGCCTCAGTCAGATATAAAGAAAATCTTCACAAATGGAATTCACAGCCTACAAAATTTTAATTGAATATCGGTTTAAAGAAAACCAGAACATGTAATGGATATTGACTACCAGCAACTGTAGCCAGAACCATTTGTTTTGGAAACTGAAAACTATTTTGACAGTCAACGTGGAACTGACATTTGTTGCCCCTCTCCTAGCTCAGATCGTAAACAACTGAAAACTGGCCAAGAATGTTTTACAAGATCATTACTGACGGAGCGCGATGGCGCTTTGATTATGAAATCGATATGACGACTCAGTTGTGGTCAAGGAAGAAACCAGTGGGACGTTGTCATTCAAAGCCTTGGAGACAATCAAAAATTACCCGAAGCGAACTGTAGCCTGAGGAGGGCTACGCGAGAGGCGTTCAATGAATTCGAAAGTAAAGTTCTATGTACTGACTTGGCAGAAAATCCTAAGAAATTTTTGTCTTATGTCAAAGCGGTAGGTGGATCAAAACAAAATGTCCAGACACTCTGTGACCAAAATGGTACTGAAACAGAGGATGACAGACTAAAGGCCGAAATACTAAATGTCTTTTTCCAAAGCTGTTTCACAGAGGCAGACTGCACTGTAGTTCCTTCTCTAGATTGTGGCACAGATGACAAAATGGTAGATACCGAAATAGACGACCGAGGGATAGAGAAACAATTAAAATCGCTCAAAAGAGGAAAGGCCGCTGGACGTGATGGGATACCAGTTCTATTTTACACAGAGTACGCGAAGGAACTTGCCCCACCTTCTTGTAGCGGTGTACCGTAGGTCTCTAGAAGAGCGTAGGGTTCCAAAGGATTGGAAAAGGGCACAGGTCATCCCCGTTTTCAAGAAGCGACGTCGAACAGATGTGCAGAACTATAGACCTATATCTGTAACGTCGATCAGTTGTAGAATTTTGGAGCACGTATTATGTTCGAGTATATGACTTTCCTGGAGACTAGAAATCTACTCTGTAGGAATCAGCATGGGTTTCGAAAAAGACGGTCGTGTGAAACTCAGCTCGCGCTATTCGTCCACGGGACTCAGATGGCCATAGACACGGGTTCCCAGGTAAATGCCGTGTTTCTTGACTTCCGCAAGGCTTTCAATTCAGTTCCCCACAGTCGTTTAATGAACAAAGTAAGAGCATATGGACTATCAGACCAATTGTGTGATTGGATTGAAGAGTTCCTAGATAACACAACGCAGCATGTCATTCTCAATGGAGAGAAGTCTTCCGAAATAAGAGTGATTTCAGGTGTGCCGCAGGGGAGTGTCGTAGGACCGTTGCTATTCACAATATACATAAATGACTTGTGGATGACATCGGAATTTCACTGAGGCTTTTTGTGGATGATGCTGTGGTATATCGAGAGGTTGTAACAATGAAAAATTGAACTGAAATGCAGGAGGATCTGCAGCGAATTGACGCATGGTGCAGGGAATGGCAATTGAATCTCAATGTAGACAAGTGTAATGTGCTGCGAATACATAGAAAGATAGATCCCTTATCATTTAGCTACAAAATAGAAGGTCAGCAACTAGAAGCAGTTAATTCCATAAATTATCTGGGAGTACGCATTAGGAGTGATTTAAAATGGAATGATCATATAAAGTTCATAGTTGGTAAAGCAGATGCCAGACTGAGATTCATTGGAAGAATCCTAAGGAAATGCAATCCGAAAACAAAGGAAGTAGGTTACAGTACGCTTGTTCGCCCACTGCTTGAATACTGCTCAGCAGTGTGGGATCCGTACCAGATAGGGTTGATAGAAGAGATAGAGAAGATCCAACGGAGAGCAGCGCGCTTCGTTACAGGATCATTTAGTAATCGCGAAAGCGTTACGGAGATGATAGATAAACTCCAGTGGAAGACTCTGCAGGAGAGACGTTCAGTAGCTCGGTAAGGGCTTTTGGTGAAGTTTCGAGAACATACCTTCACCGAAGAGTCAAGCAGTATATTGCTCCCTCTTACGAATATCTCACGAAGAGACCATGAGGATAAAATCAGAAAGATTAGCGCCCACACAGAAGCATACCGACAATCCTTCTTTCCACGAACAATACGAGACTGGAATAGAAGGGAGAACCGATAGAGGTACTTAAGGTACCCTCCGCCACACACCGCCAGGTGGCTTGCGGAGTATGGATGTAGATGTAGACTGCAGATGAGTATAGAAATGTTTCCAACAATGGACTGACCGAATTTTTAAAGTTTTTATGTTTTCTTAGGTACCCGTCGGGCCCTATCGGTCTGACATACGGTCCTCGTATTATGCTTCCATGTAATGCTGCAGTCCCTCTACAGAGAATATTACTTTGGGGTGTTGTCTGCGAAAGCTATCAGCCTCAAGCTGTCGAGTATTGAATGATAGCTCCTGCACCATACCGAAAAATACTGCTTAATTTCCTGTATTCTAGCACCCAAGCCAAACACCGATTGACAAATGACCACACCATTTTAGTGTCTTTCATAGGCACGTACTATAACCAATTAGCGATGTACAATTCTCCCCACGTTTCAGCGAAAGAACGTAAATCACCTTCTATGAATACAGCCTGTGAACTAGTAACAGAAGTAACAAATGTAACAGATGTCGTCTTTATATGGCACTGGGACGGAGCCAGGAAACAATGCAAGAAGACAGACTACCTCTTCGTCGTCTCACTGGACTTTCAACACTTTTCACCGTACATACACTACTGGCCATTAAAATTGCTACACCAAGAAGAAATGCACATGATAAACGGGTATTCATTGGACAAATATATTATACTACAGCTGACATGTGATTACATTTTCATGCAATTTGGGTGCATAGATACAGAGAAATCAGTACCCATAACAACCACCTCTGACCGTAATAACGGCCTTGATACGCCTGTACATTGAGTCAGACAGAGCTTGGATGGCGTGTACAGGTACAGATGCCCATGCAGCTTCAACACGATACCACAATTCATCAAGAGTAGTGACTGGCGTATTGTGACGAGCCAGTTGCTCGGCCACCATTCACCAGACGTTTTCAGTTGGTGAGGGATCTGGAGAATGTGCTGGCCAGGGCAGCAGTCGAACATTTTCTGCATCCAGAAAGGCCCGTACAGAACCTGCAACAGGCGGTCGTGCATTATCTTGCTGAAGTGTAGGGTTTCGCAGGGATCGAATGAAGGTTAGAGCCACGGGTCGTAACACATCTGAAATGTAACGTCCACTGTTCAAAGTGCTGCCAATGCGAACAAGAGGTGACCGAGGCGTGTAACCAATGGCGCCCCATACCACCACGCCAGGTGATACGCCAGTATGGTGATGACGAATACACGCTTCCAATGTGCGTTCACCGCGATATCGAAAAAACACGGATCCGATCATCTTGATGCTGTAAACAGAACCTGTATTCATCCGAAAAAATGACGTTTCGCCATTCGTGCACGCAGGTTCGTCGTTGAGTACACCATCGCAGGCGCTCCTGTCTATGATGCAGCATCAAGGGTAACCGCAGCCATGGTCTCCGAGTTGATAGTCCATGCTGCTGCAAACGTCGTCGAACTGTTCGTGCAGATGGTTGTTGTCAGTCACTGGATCTCGACCAACGCGAGCAGCAATGTCGCGATACGATAAACGGCAATCGCGATAGGCTACAATCCGACCTTTATCAAAGTCGGAAACGTGGTGGTACGCATTTCTTCTCCTTACACGAGGCATCACAACAACGTTTCACCAGGCAACGCCGTTCAACTGCTGTTTGTCTATGAGAAATCGGTTGAAAACTTTCCTCATGTCTGCACGTTGTAGGTGTCGCCACCGGCGCCAGCCTTGTGTGAATGCTCTGAAAAGCTAATCATTTGCATGTCACACCATCCTCTTCCTGTCGGTTTAATTTCGCGTCAGTAGCACGCCACCTTCGTGGTGTAACAATTTTAATGGCCAGTAGTGTATTAGTTACAAATCGGAGGTGCGAGATTTCTGTAAGCACGCTTCGCTCACCTCCGCTGCAGTGATCGCAGACACGTGGCAGCGAGAAACAATGACCTGCTATGCTCTGTACAGCCGCTATTCTTCTCTTCCTCTTCCCCTTCCCCATGCAGCCTCCCCTTCCCTGGCGACAATGGAGAACTATCGGCTGCTGAGCGCGGACGTCAGTGGCCGTTGGCTGCGGTCCAGCAGATTGTCTTTGATACTGTACGTATTTATCTTAGCCACTGCCCCGTGCAACCAGAGGATCGCCAGCTTTGAGTTCTTGGCACACTCCCGACATTATCGTCATACTCGTACATCTGACAGCTGGCGAGACAGAGCGAGGCAAATGAAGCGGTAGTGCTTTAATTGTCATATTTTTGTTCAGAAGATACGCCAAAGGAATTTTTTTAAAGAGTTCTGATAAATGTGTTCGATATTTTGAGTTGTCCCCAATTTTGTGTATGCATTGAGTTGAGTTCATTTGCTGATATCAGTGGTTGAATTTTAGTAATATCAAACTTAGGAAGTGTAGACATGTGTGAAAAAATTGGGGCTTTAAATTTAGTATCACCCAATAAGGTAGTGATCTGTGTAAATAAATGCACCTTTCTGCACTTGAGCGTTTAAAATTTCCTTCTGATGTGAATACGGGATTCCAATATAATCAGTTTGGATCTGACCTACGAGTGTTGACTGAAAAGTAATGCCTCCACTTTCGTAACTCTTCAATAGTTGGTAACATTGGTATGTGGCAGGTGCAGCTTCCGTAGCCTCTTCTCTACAGCTCCAGTTGGCGGGAAGCCTTAGCATTGAACGGTTGTGTTGTTACAGTGTACAGTATGGAACCTTGCGCAGACGGTCGGTCTATGCGATTTAAGCAACGTGCTGTCATTGAATTGATGACAGCAGAAGGTGTCACCCCAAAGGAGATTCATCAGAGAATGAAAGCAGTTTATGGTGATTGTGTTGATGTGAGTACTGTGCATCGTTGGGCGAGTACGTTTAAAGATGTTGAGGTAGAAACATCTGACCTGCGTGTCAAAGAGTTGGACGTCCTGTGACAGCAACCACCGAGTTTCACAAGCAAAACGTTGACAGATTGATTCAGGTCGATCGTCGTATTACTCAGAGAGAAACTGAAAGCACAATCGGCACTTCACAAGAACGTGCTCTGCTTGGCTATCGGAAGATCTTTGCACCACAACAGAACTTAAGAGACTGAATCTCACCACCGTACGGCATTCTCCATACAGTCCACATTTAGCACCGTCTGACTTCCATCTGTTCCCGATAATGAAAGGCGATCTGCGGGGATATCATTATTCTTCTGATGAAGACAGAGATCCGTGAGACTGTGGTTGCGGAAACAGAGGGTCGACTTCTTACGCGAACGCTTCAGGAAACTGGTTCATCGTTGGTAGAAATGTATCCAATTGGCTGGTGATTATGTGGAAGAGTGAATATTGGTAGTTAAAGATGTGATTCTAAGGATTATTTCTGCCTTTGATTTATTAAAATATTCCCATCTGAACCCACTTAACGAAGATGGAGGCATTACTTTTCGTTCAACCCTCGTATTTTAACTTTCTGAGATCGCTATGTGCGGGGAGAAGTCACACATGGTTTTCCTGAATTTTCTCTTTACTGAACTGCTCATTGAACTGCCCATTCTGAAAATATAATCTTAGGTATCTGAAGGGTATGTTATATATAGGTCTATTCACGATATGTCTTGGTAGGATGATCTACGACTACGTCGCAATTCGCACATGACACAGTTCTTTGTACGGAAGTTGCTGTGACGTAATATTGTAGATAAATGAGGAAAGACTTGCAGAAGACCTACTCATAATGCAGATGCTGGCAATTGTCATCTCAATATAGATATATATAACGTATTCCACAGTTCCACAGGTACCCTCCACTTAAGCCGCGCGGGGTAGCCGCACGGTCCAGGCCGTTTGGCCACGGTTCGCGTGGCTGCCCCCGTCGGAGGTTCGAGTCCTCCCTCGGGCATGGGTATGTGTGTTGTCCTTAGCGTAAGTTAGTTTAAGTTAGATTAACTGGTGTGTAAGCCTAGGGACCGATGAACTCCGCAGTTTGGTCCCGTAGGATATTACCACAAATTAAAAAAAAACAAAACCCTCCACTTTAATTAACAACTCAAGTGGTGACCAGTCGCTGGGAACTGAAACAACTGTAAGACATTCAGGAAGCGATAGCAAAACAACTTGGTATAAGAACGCCAGATTGAGATTCTTTGAAATGTCTCTAAGGAAATTTTACTCACCAACGAAGTATGGTGCCTATAAACACTCTTTCGTCCGATAGTTGAGTGTTTCTCGTCGATTTTGATCATCGGGTGGTATTTACGGAGGAAATACAGAAGAACCAAAGAAATGCGGCGATTAACATCACGTATTCGTTCGAGCTGACATTTTCATTCAACTGCATCGGCGGTCAAAATAACAAAGGCGTTGTTAGTTAAGGAGAGGTTCGCATTAAGCATACGTTCCAGTAAGCCAGGTAACTTGTAAGCTCCTACTGCAAACGATATCTGATCAAAAATATCCAAACATCTATTAGTGACCGTTAGGATGAGGTGTGTCGAACTTTTGCCTTTAAGACGGCTTGAAGTCTGCTGGGGATTCAATCAAGTGCCTGAAAATATGTGGAGGAATGACAGCCCATTCTTCCTCAAGAGCCGCAACCAATGAAGGTAGTGATGTTGGACACAAAGATCTGCAGCGAAGTCGTCATTCTGACTCATCACAAATTTGTTCAGGTCAGGAGTCTGCGCAGGCAGTCTATTTTAGGAATGTTATGGTCCAAAACTATTGACTCGAACATGTTGCTTTATGACAGGGAACATTGTCATAAAGATATAATCGTCGTCTACAAACTAATCCTCTACTGTACGCGGCACACAATGCCGTAAAATGTGTTTCCGTCCTTCTGCATTTATTGTTAAGCGTAACAAGGGGACCACAAACTAACCACGAAAAACACACCCATACCGTAACACCACCTCGTTACTTCACTGTCGGCGCTACAAATGATTGCAGGTAACGTTTTACAGGCATTCGCAAAAACCCAAACCCTTCCATCGGACTGCCACAGGGTACAGCGTGATTCATCACTCAAAATAGTACGTTTACAGCCGTCCACTCTGTACACTACCTTAAGTCTCGGCTGCGATTTACTAAAGAAATCTGTGGTTCATAAAGAGCTGCGCGACCTTTGCATCCCACTCTTCTTTGTACTATCTTTTGGCTCAAAAACCGATTTTTTAAAATTGCATTTTTGGATCCATAAAATTGTTCAGAATCAGCTCCTGAAGCGGTTTTTCCGAATACGGAACGGAAATGTTTGCTATTCGCGGTTGAACAAAAACTGTACCTGTCTGAAATCGGCCTTTTTCACGCACCAGTTTTTTTCTTTCGGAGGACGAGTTATTGTACCCGTGCTTGGGTGGAAACACACAAAATCCAAATGAAAGTTTGGACGCGTGTGTTTGGAAATTAGCCCCCTAGCATTTGCATTCTAGTGCGTAGACTGTGGAGATTGCGACTTTCCTGGCAGTGATCACCTTCAACGAAGGGTATTCAGCAATTCTGAAGACCATGACCACGATGGACGTCACCCTGGGACTCTATTCGACGCAGTTCGCCAAGCTTTCGGGTGACCACCGGATTCAAGCGGCCGAAAACCGCTTGTCACCGGCCGTACGAGCGGCTCTGGAGCAGCGGAGGATGACCCAGATCGAGCAGAACGCCCTCTATGAGGAAGAGGAAGGACTAGCTTAGGGACCCGGAACAGCAGATTGAACGTTCGTTTATATGTAGTCAAAACTTCAAACGCGTTTTTCTCTAAATGACTTTTTCTTATCGCGCGTATGGTAACTTCAAATCTACTGAACCTACTGGCATGATTTTTTGTTTCCGACGAAGCTAACTAAATTGTGTAGGAGTTGCACCACTTTTATTCCGATCCATCAACTATAAATACTTTTACTCGGCCAACGAAGTCGAAAAATCGATGAAAAATGCCTATTTTTTCGTGACCCCATTTTGTTTCCTATGGTCCAAATGACTTAAGCGAGGTAAAACTCCTAAAGAATCTTATATACTTCGCTAAAGTCAACTCAATTTTGATTTGAGACGAGTCGGCTGACCTGTGACATACCACGCGTGGAGGTCTACATCCAAATTTTGTTTCGTTCCGATGGCACTTCCGCCTTTGCTCTTCGACATTTCCTGTCTAAAAATATAGAGTTTGTAGAGGAAATATCAATAAACATTTTGACCAAATTTGACATTGGTATCTATAACGCATCCGGAGAAAAAAATTCTCAAAGAACATGCTTTTGTCAGGCCAAAGATAGTAAACTTCCCCTTAATTTCCTACGCACAGTCGTTGTGTTAGCTGGACAGCTGGTGGCGTTAGTTTAGTTGTGATTGTTCCTTCGTGTCTCCAGATAACAATCACACCACCAACAGACGACTTGAACAGATTTAGAACGGGTGAAATGTCCCTGGTGGATTTATTAGGCGACACACAATAGCTAGACCCCGATCAAGGTGTCTGAGTGCTGCTCACCGATCTACTCTGCTCTTACTGCTTCTCTGCTGACAATACAATAGTACCGCCTCCTTTTATGCTAGTGGGTCCATCTCTCGTGTCTTCTAGCGGTCAATTCCGCATTACATAGGAATTTCCGGATACTGTTGATCAGATAATGCACATTTCATGAAATGTCTACGATGATAAAATCAGGGAAATTCTACCTAATACGGAGGCTTACCGACAATCGTTCTTCATGCTTAAACATCGGAAATGAATATCAAGAGATATATTCGGTAACTGACCGAAATACAGTCATATAAAGTGAACTAGGAAAAAACCGTAGGTACATCTTTGTGTAACGCTTAATTTCTGTTACTTTATCGACATAGACATTACATATTGAAGGAAGTAATTTTTATTTGGATTAGTTACTTGTGGCCGACGTTAAATGAACAGTAAGAAGAGTGGGGGACAGGTTGACCAATGCATCGTCAATGCTCCTCTTCTGAATATCTAGCTAAACTACTATCCCTACAAGAAAGAATACCGCTTGCAAAACCGAGCAAGGTGGCGCAGTGGTTAGACACTGGACTCGCATTCGGGAGGACGACGGTTCAATCCCGCTTCCCACCATCCTGATTTAGGTTATCCGTGATTTCCCTAAATCGCTCCAGGCAAATGCCGGGATGGTTCCTTTGAAAGGGCACGGCCGACTTCGTTCCCCGTCCTTCCCTCATCCGATGAGACCGATGACCTCGCTGTCTGGTCTCCTTCCCCAAACAACCCAACCCAACCGCTTTCAAATCCCCAATTTCAGCATGGAGTAATTTTCAAAACGTGTCCTTCAGTCTGGAGCGACGTGTGCGTTGAAGCTTCCTTCCAGAGGAGAATAAGTTTCTCCTGGCCTAGTAGCCAGACACAGTTAATCGACAAGAATGATAATGTACGAAGTTCGTCGAGAACATACGAGATGACTGATCACGTTCAGTTCCAGTTCGTGGTGGTACTTGTACCTGGAAAGTACCTTAGTGGGATGAAACAGTCCCCATTTCAGGTGTGTCATCGTCCCTATCGGGGCCTTATTGGTCGAGCACGTGCAGATGAACAGTTCATCGTCGCGTAGATATTTAACTGACCTCTTGATCACCTGGCCTCACTCGTGCCAAGCACGACCAGAATGCTACAGGCCTTGAATACTGTCCCGACCCAAATGTGTGGGCGGTTACTGAAAGGTCGTAGGTCAGTCGGTTTCCTCGGTGTTCGCTGTGTCAGGTACAGCCCACTCCATGGTGGGTCGCCGCCATCTTCTTGAGACAAGGTGCTACGCGTTCTGTCAAACAGCACCCGAAATATAAACATTCTGTTGCCGAGCAAGGCACTTAGGTAACTAACAGTTAATCTCCTCAATGTAGCTGTTGGCGTTATCTGATATCCTAAAAGTTCTAAGATCGATTTCTTACTCTTTTGTGTCTGTCAAAAATAGACCTATGTGAGACGTACTGTCCTTTCGTCTCGTAATACTATGCGAAGGTTCATTTGTGTATATTAATTTTTCGGTCGGCTGCGTAGTGCTGTATTGCTTTGAGCGCGAATAATTCGTGAAGCGTATAATATGAAATTCAGTGTGTTGTGTATAAGCAGTCAGCGTGCATGGCTCGTCATGCCATAAGAAACTGACAGTTCATACGAGGAGCTGTCACTTATGACGATTTCTGTTCAATCCCGACTTTCATTTTCAAGCAGACAATGAACGCGTTGATACAATGGTGTAACAACATGCAACTCATTTGACTACGTTCCTCAAGGAGTCATACTGCAAGCTGATAGATGAGAATTACAAATACATCAATTACAGAAATTCAATAAACGGATTGTCTAGTCTACGCTACACAATATCACCTATAATTTGCTTATCTGTTGAAGTTCTACATACAAATTGATTATGACAGTTGATGATTTGTTGATGGTATTTCTTTAACGCACACGATTTCCTTCTTAACCGTCCTATAATTTCAACAAGCTGTTCAACTACCATGCTTACCTCTTTGTCTCCTTAGTGATTAATTCCTTTATCTCCTTCGTGGCTACCTTCTCTCTTTCCTGCCTCTTCCTCTCTGCTTCTTCCATGTATTTCTCCGCTTTCTGTCTCTTCCGCTCTGCTTGCTGCATGAGCTGCATGAGGGTCTCAAATTGAGATCCTCTGTTAAAACCTCCAGGACTGGACGAATGCGATTCCATCGCTCTGTGACATTTTGTTCGTGAGTCAGATCTGACAATCTCATTAACAGTACATATTACATGCCTGTAGATTCTACATGCCCCTCTGCTGCGATTTCGCCTTCGCTCTCATTGTCTGATTGATTTGCCTCGCCATAATCAGAAAATTCTGCCTTCGACATTTCCGCAAGGTAACCTACTACATTAGACTGAGAATTCTCCGCCACTTTCTCTTGATCAAAGTTACTGGTCTGACAGTGATCCATTTGTGATGAGATTCGAATATTTTCACTACTTTAGAACAAATGTGGCTTGCTTCCGTGAGCATGCATTCAGGTTCCTACTCCAGATAGACTTCAACTACTCGTCACAGCAATGTCACACAATTTTATCCTGAAACGTGCTGTAGCGTACCACTAATTCTAAATTACTCACAATGCATATCAAAGAAAAACAACCCTAGTCTACGATAAAGCACATGAGCCTCAGATAATCCACCATCCCACATATTAACAAAATGCCTTTCTCCTTCAGCTACTACCAACAAAAACACAGAAATCACAACAACAAATGAATGAAAATACAAACAACCCACAAAAATTTACAAGTCATGCATGTATTTATCGGTAGCAATTCTTATGTTTATGCAACGCTAGTTTACCTCAGTGTACCGAATGAATTTCAGCGTGGTAGAACAGAAACCCCTTAAAGTGGAATTCCCATCTGACGGTCACAGAAGGTGCCAGCAATTCAGGATCCTGAGAGGGTCGCCAAACTGCAAGACTACGCTGGTCATAAGATTTGATTTTAAGCCTTCCACTTATCTACCTGGCCAAGTGTTGGCTAAATTGAATCTGCTCTCTGACAGCAGTTGTGGTTGCTAGCCAGCATAAGCGGTTGTCACTTTTATCAGAATCTTAAATAAAACTTGACTGCTGAAATAATTTAATGATAGCGTGGCCATGTCATAACTGTAGTTAGTTATTGATGGGTGATTAATATATCAACAAGGAATGAACTTTTCTTAAAAATGGCAAAAGGTTATTGATCATTAAATAGGACAAACGATACAAGTTAAGCGAGGTGACAAATAAATCATGAACTGTTGGCAACACAAACAGAAGCAACAAATAATTAGCACGTCACTGGGTGGCGTATGGTTGACAAAAACTAACGTTCGTCTGTTTAATCTATTTACCCTCGCACAAATCATGGATAAGACAATCTGAAATTATCTAATACTCAATAGATTTTGATAGATTTATTCTACACAGGCGCGATACTACGTGGCAGCACCCACACTTGGTGAAAGGCACTATTTTCTAGCCTTTACGTGCTCACTGTGCGCTCAGAACTGCAAAATGCAACGAGACGCGAGCGGTGTGCTGACAGTTGCCACGCCGGGCATTTGCCACGGTTTTACCTGCTTCGAAGGGTTGGGTCCCTTGCCTTCCCCTCCTCCTCCTCCTCCTCCTCCTCTTCACCCGCCCGCCCAGTTTGCTTTCGAAGTTCCTAACGTGACCATCAGTATGGAAGTTATTACAACGAACAAAGGCAGACCTCCTGCTCATTACAAAGGTTAAGCGTATCTTAAACAGAGGGAATCTAAAGGTGATGTTACGTGGATGTGCTTACGCCGAAAAGCGGATCATTGCAAGGGAAAGCTGCTTTCGAGGAACGGAGGAGTGTTGAACGTATTAGAACATCTCTGTGGACCACCTGACGATGCGGCTCTGAAAGTGAGAAAGCAAGTGGAAAGGGCGAAGAGAAGGTCTCGAGAAGAAACTACACAGTTCTCGGAGATATACGTGGATGAAATGGGAAATCTACATAATAAAGTTTATGACTTTGTTACAGTGATGCCTAATTCAGAATCTATGAATAGAACCATGCGGTGTCGATTGAGTCAAGCGCGGGGGAACCAACAAGAACCTAAGAACTGTTATGAAATTGATCTTCATGAAGATCTATTAAAAATGGGAGATGGCAATAGTTTACTTCTGGAAGACGATAGAAGAGTAAATAATGATTTTTAGTGGAAGCAAAGGAAAAGAAAGTTTAAAAACATGTTCCCATTTCTTTATGGATGGAACAATTAAAAGCTGCACCAAGCAGTTTGCACAAATCTACACCATACACGTAGACTTAGTAAGCCCGATTAAAGAAACAAACATTCTTCCTACTGTATTTGCACTGCTCCCTAATAAGAAGAAAGACACATATGTTCGTCTGTTTCGTCTGATAAAACAGGCAGTCCCTGAGTGGTGTCCCAAGCAAGTAAAGATGGACTTTGAGGCAGCTGCGATATTGGCCGTTCGTCAAATTTTTCCCACAATTGAAATAAACGGATTCTATTTCCATATGAAGAAGAGTTGATGGAGAAGAATTCGAGTTTTCGGTCTAACTGAGGAGTGCCGCCAGAACGAGGATTTAAGACTTCACGTCAGCACGTGTGCAGCGCTGGCATTTGTAAAACCGGAGGACCTAAGCAATGGATGGACTGAGGTTCATGCAGAAGCTCCTGATAACGGAAGGTTCTCTCAATTTTTTGACTACTTTGTGGGTAACAGGCTAGGGAATGAGGATATCGCAATAGAAATGTGAGACTGTTACGGAAAAACGCACCGAACGACGAATGCTGTTGAAGGGTGGCACAACAAAATAAATAGTGTTATTGGAAACCCTCATCCTAGAATCAACTATTTGATGGAGTGCTTGAAAAAGGAAGCAGAGCTCACAAACTGCATGTACATGAAATTGGAAATTAATCTTGAAGGTAAGAAGAGGAAGAAGAAGTACTTGAAGCTGGACGACAGGATAGAGGGAATCGTAAAGAATTATGAAGAGACAGGCAACATTAAGCCTTGCTTGAAAGCCATTGCCCATATTCAGAAACTGGACTAAAATACGTTAAAAATAATGTATTAAAAAAATTATGAAGACCACTGAGTCCTCGCAGATTACCGAGTTAAAATTATTAAAACATTGAAGCAGCATTATCGGCGCTAATATTAAGTTGCAATTGTAAATAGAGTGTACATTATTTCAGCGTGCTTAGGCTGATTTTACACACGCCAAAATGGTAAATGTCCATTTATCATATTGACGGCCCAAAGCCTGTGCAAAGTGTGATGGGAATCAGCCTTTAATGTAAAACTTAAAGAGTGTTTCAAGCCTCATAAAAGTATCCCTATTGTTGTCACGTTAAGATAACTTTTTTCTACCTTCCAATATTATGGCCATACTATTAAATAATTGTGAGTTCCAAAAATATTTTCTGAAGCTTCAGAGTCGCAACTATCACCTAAAATATCATGGTTTGTTAAACTGATAGTATAGGCTTTTGTAAAAGAAAATGGGAACTGAACCTTTGAATTGCACCTAAAATTGACATCCCAAAACTGATCCTAACGTTGACAATTTTGGCACCTCAAATTTTTTTTTATTTACTTTTAGCTGCAAACATTTAAAGTAGATGTAAATTTAGTTAAATACATTTATATATAGTCCTTTAAAAATTAAAATTACTTACTAATTTGTTGATTATCTTTAAACAGGCCAGTAAAAGCAACTGAAACTAGGCAAGGAGCGTACTGCTGAAAATTAATTGTTACTAAAGGACATCAGAAAATGTATTGGACCTACTTTTCTTATACATCAGAGACTTTTTGAAAAGATATTTGATCGTTTCCTCTGTCACTGACAGTTTAGGCGCCTCTGCAACGTTAGTTATTTGATAGTGTAATTTGAGTTGCTTTGCAACACCAGGGATATCTACTTCTAAATTATGTTTGCAGCTGTTCTCATTCCGAATTCTGGAATATTTACTTCGTCTTCTTTGGTGAAGGGATCTCGGAAAATGCATCTAGTAACTCCACTTTAGTGGAACTGTCATTAGTAACATTACCGTCGCTGTGGCGCAGTAAAGGTACTTACTGAGTCTTTCCGCTGGTTTACTTAACATAGGACCAGAATCTCTTTGGATTTTCCGCCACATTTCTAGAGCGAGTTTCGTTGTTGAAATTATTAAATGCATCTCGCATTGAAATCCGCACCAAATTTCGAGCCGCAGTAAAACTTCACCAATCTTGGAGATTTTGCGTTCGTCTAAATTGTACGTGCCTTTTGCCGTGCTCCTGCAGCAGCTTTCTGTCGTGTTTTGTGTACCAAGGGAAATCAGTTCCATCTCTTATTAATTTATTTGGTATAAATATCTTGAGTACTGTTGATACTATTTCTTTGAACTTAAGCCACATATGGTCATCATTTACATAGTTTGGATGGATTGGAGACTATCTCTTAGAAAGACGTCAACCGAATTTTTAGCTGATTTTATAAATAGATATATTTCGCGTTTAGGTTTGGTGAATTTCTTTGTTACGGAAGTGAGCCTCGCTACGACTGTGTGTTCACTAATCCCTGTATCTGTCGTGATGCTCAGGATTATTTGTGGTTAAGAGGTCAAGTGTGTTTTTGTAGCCATTTACAATTTGAATGGCCTCGTCAACTAATTGTTAAAAATAATTTTAAAAAAGCATTTAGAACAATTACGGAAGTTGTTTTCTATTTACAATAGGGTATGAAAATGTATTTTTGTCAACATACGGAAGGTAGATTGAAATCACTACCAACTATAATTGCACGAGTAGGGTACCTTTTTGTGATGAGACTCAAATTTTCTTTGATCCTTTCAGCAACTGTTTCATCTGAGACAGGGGGTCGGGTAAAAGGAGCCAGTTATTAATTTATTCCCGTTGTCGAATATAACCTCTGCCCATAATAAGTCACAGGAACTATCTCCTTCAATGTCGATTGTGAGCTTGCACACACATTACATTATTTTTCATTAAGTCGTCCTTCTTGTTTCTGTTGTAGTACAGATAATTACAATTACGGCTTTTCCCTCCAAAACCTAGGATGCTTTCTCTGTGACTCTGTAAATACCAGAGCTAAACAGTGTAGAACAACAACGTACGTTACAAGCGTAGCATTCTGTATTACTTCATTTCCTTATTTCTAACATTTTAAAATTGTACGTCGACTTTAGATGACATGTCAATCATAGATGTTCTTATCTCTATTTAGTGAACGTGTTTTCAGTTATTTTTTTTTAACATTGTCCAGCTACACTTTATTAACTAATGATTTTAGAGAGTAAATTAATATGGAGTATGTCGTTCTTCTTTTCAGACATTCACGTACCCATTTCTTCTTTCTTTATTGTCTTTTGGGTGTGCAGTTGAAGTAATTAAAGTAGGGACAAATGCAGTGATCAAAAAGAAATGAATAGCGTGCATTCGCATTCTCGTTACATCGTTCCTTTCTTGTTGCTCCTATGGCGATGGACTGTTTCTATCGCAATCAGTAAGCGTGAAAGGAAGCTATCGTACAGACACAGGGACCTATATTTATACTTGGCAGAACTAATTACATACTGACATAATCGTCGGTATTGCTTTCGTTTCCCAAAAGTTATAAATATTTCGATTTCGAAAAAAAAGCTCTATATTTCGCCAAGATGTCGAAGAAGAAGGCCCCTAACGTACTTGTTGTATCGAGTAAGATGTGGAGACGGCGGTTTGAAAGCGGACAGTAGTACGAGGAAGGGCGTCCCTTACCTGAGAGATCGCTACTCAAGCTACCTGGCGAAGAGGCAAGTGTGGCAAATTTCCGGCGTGGCAAATGTCCGGCATTCGACGCGATCGGCGGGCGTACTATAGGCACTGCCTAGCACGTCTGTGTAAAGTTTCATGGAATACTTCACTTTGGTTTTCATTTCACAACCAGTCGTAACTTACTTTCTATACATCCCCTAGTATACACTCCCACTTTTAGGTCATGTGTGGAGCATTTATTTCCCTTTTAACCTCTTCCTGCGTAATATCTGGCTGAGAAAGATGCGACTGCGCTAGTTATAATTTGTTTTTATCCTTGATTGTAGTTTCCGTAATTGTAAAATTCACGATACAGTGATATAAATTATTATAAAACTATTTCTCACCAAACATATCCGGCAAAACAACGACACAAACAATGTCTGCCATCTTGTCAACTTTTCCGTCAGTCAAAACTTCTGGCAAAACGTCAAATGCGCTCTATGTTTGGCAAACAGCACTTTACACTGTCAAATATTTGGCAGACGTAGTAAAGTTTGACAAATTGTTTGATCTTGTACGGTACCCTTAAGAGTTCGTCTACGTCGGCAACGCGAGTTTCCTCAGTCTGGTATCTCGTCTCCCAAGGGAAGGCCTGTACTCCGCCTGTGGCACAGGCCACACCGATGTAAGCAGTGAAGCGTAGGGGAGGAACGCCAATAATGCGGCCTGCAACAAACTTGCTAATTGACGTTCCGGCCATCTTGTGCACCAGCTAACTAACATTAATCACAGTTGCGCAAGAACTGAAGGGATGATTTACGAGTTGAAATTTTGTGCGAATAATGGCGGCCCACATGGTAAAAGTTTCCGACCGTCGTAACCATACGATCGTAAATATTTCTTCTGTACCTCCAAAATGAAGCTTCCTCGAAACTAAGTAGGCTTCAGTTCCTGTGATAAGTATTACGTGTATTTAAAAATACAAACTCCTAACTTATAGCGTACACAGAAAAGCTTCAGCTTCGTGCGCAAAATTTATCTACTTAGAACCCTTCTAAGTTTTCTATGTAGACTTTATAAATACGCTCCCTCTGTGTTGCAGTTTTTTTAAGATCTGCTCATCTACTCATATAAATTAAAATGTAGCCAAGACTGCCAATTCAACAATTCATTTAGAAATCAAAATCAAAAACCGTACCCAGAGGTCAGAGTGCTTTCATTTCACTTTCCTCTTTAATGCTTAAACTTTCTTCCTCATTAGTTATATTCATATGAAGAATTAGATTAGATTAGATTTACTTTCATTCCAATTGATCCGTAGTGAGGAGGTCCTCCAGGATGTAGAACATGTCAGAAAAACAACAATACAGGACAAATATTTACAACTAAAACAAATAAGCTGATGTACCACTCCACAGGTCCCAAGTGGAATGATCGTCATTTTTAATTAACACTATGTGAAAGAGTCATTTTACAAATACTAATGCACTGAATTTAAAATAAAAAAGTTTTTATTTATTTATAAGGTAATAAAGATGTAATACAGCTACTGTAATGCTTATTTACAATGAACACATTACTGCACTGAAATATATATATATATCAGTTGGTTTTACTGAGAAATTCATCAATGGAGTAGAAGAGTTGGCCACCAATAAATTCTTTAGGCATCTCTTAAACTGAATTTCATTGGTTGTTAAGCTTTTCAGGGCTGCTGGCAAGTTATTGAAAATGTGTGTTCCTGAATAATGCACACCTTTTTGTACAAGACTAAGTGACTTTAAATCCTTGTGAAGATTATTCTTATTTCTAGTATTGATTCCACGAATTGAGCTGTTGGTTTGAAAAAGTGATATATTTTTAATGACAAATTTCATTAAGGAATAAATACACTCCTGGAAATTGAAATAAGAACACCGTGAATTCATTGTCCCAGGAAGGGGAAACTTTATTGACACATTCCTGGGGTCAGATACATCACATGATCACACTGACAGAACCACAGGCACATAGACACAGGCAACAGAGCATGCACAATGTCGGCACTAGTACAGTGTATATCCACCTTTCGCAGCAATGCAGGCTGCTATTCTCCCATGGAGACGATCGTAGAGATGCTGGATGTAGTCCTGTGGAACGGCTTGCCATGCCATTTCCACCTGGCGCCTCAGTTGGACCAGCGTTCGTGCTGGACGTGCAGACCGCGTGAGACGACGCTTCATCCAGTCCCAAACATGCTCAATGGGGGACAGATCCGGAGATCTTGCTGGCCAGGGTAGTTGACTTACACCTTCTAGAGCACGTTGGGTGGCACGGGATACATGCGGACGTGCATTGTCCTGTTGGAACAGCAAGTTCCCTTGCCGGTCTAGGAATGGTAGAACGATGGGTTCGATGACGGTTTGGATGTACCGTGCACTATTCAGTGTCCCCTCGACGATCAGCAGTGGTGTACGGCCAGTGTAGGAGATCGCTCCCCACACCATGATGCCGGGTGTTGGCCCTGTGTGCCTCGGTCGTATGCAGTCCTGATTGTGGCGCTCACCTGCACGGCGCCAAACACGCATACGACCATCATTGGCACCAAGGCAGAAGCGACTCTCATCGCTGAAGACGACACGTCTCCATTCGTCCCTCCATTCACGCCTGTCGCGACACCACTGGAGGCGGGCTGCACGATGTTGGGGCGTGAGCGGAAGACGGCCTAACGGTGTGCGGGACCGTAGCCCAGCTTCATGGAGACGGTTGCGAATGGTCCTCGCCGATACCCCAGGAGCAACAGTGTCCCTAATTTGCTGGGAAGTGGCGGTGCGGTCCCCTACGGCACTGCGTAGGATCCTACGGTCTTGGCGTGCATCCGTGCGTCGCTGCGGTCCGGTCCCAGGTCGACGGGCACGTGCACCTTCCGCCGACCACTGGCGACAACATCGATGTACTGTGGAGACCTCACGCCCCACGTGTTGAGCAATTCGGCGGTACGTCCACCCGGCCTCCCGCATGCCCACTATACGCCCTCGCTCAAAGCCCGTCAACTGCACATACGGTTCACGTCCACGCTGTCGCGGCATGCTACCAGTGTTAAAGACTGCGATGGAGCTCCGTATGCCACGGCAAACTGGCTGACACTGACGGCGGCGGTGCACAAATGCTGCGCAGCTAGCGCCATTCGACGGCCAACACCGCGGTTCCTGGTGTGTCCGCTGTGCCATGCGTGTGATCATTGCTTGTACAGCCCTCTCGCAGTGTCCGGAGCAAGTATGGTGGGTCTGACACACCGGTGTCAATGTGTTCTTTTTTCCATTTCCAGGAGTGTATATTGGGAAGCAGTAGTTAGTATCCCTAGTTCCCTAAACAGGCTTCTGCAGGATGTTCTTCAGATCACTCCACATATAACTCTTACTGCACGTTTTTGTGCCCAGAAAAGCTTAGCTTGGCTTGATGAATTACCCCAAAAAATAATCCCATATGACATTATGGAATGAAAGTAAGCATAGTATGCCAGCTTTTTCATTTTTATATCCCCTATGTCTGCATTGCAAATAGAGATTTGTTAAGACACTTCAACAGTTGTGTGGTGTGCTCTTCCCAGTTGAATTTATTATCAAGCTGTAAGCCCAAGAATTTAACACTGTCCACTTCTTCTATCTTCTTGTCATCGTATGTTAGACATATACTCGTGGGGCACCCCTTAGAAGTTCTGAACTGCATGTAGTGTGTTTTTCAAAGTTTAGTGACAAAGAATTTGGTAGGAACCAGTGATTCACGTCCACAAATGTTTTATTAGCTGATCTTTCTAAGACTACACTTGATTTGCTATTTATTGCAATGTTTGTATCATCGGCAAACAAAACTAACTTGGCCTCTAGTAATGTTACTGATGAGAGGTCATTGATATACACAAGAAAAAGTAAGGGCCCCAAAATGGAACCTTGTGGGACCCCATATGTAATTAGTTACCAGTTGGATGATGCCTGATAGCTTGATACATGTCTCTTTCCTAATAACACCCTTTGTTGCCTGCCAGAGATATAAGATTTGAACCATTTTGCAGAGTTTCCTGTTACACTATAATATTCTAATTTACTTAAAAGGATATTGTGATTTACACAGTCAAATGCCTTTGACAGATCAATTAAGCACATGTTCACTGTAAGTGTAGATAGCCTTCTCAATATCAGAACCCTTTAGAAATCCAAACTGTGATTTTGACAGTATGTTATTTGAGATAAGATGGTTATAAAGCCGACTACACATTACTTTTTCTAAAATTCTTGAGAATGCTGGCAACAGTGAGATTGGACGGAAATTTGATGTTATTTCTTTATCTCCCTTCTTAAGCAGTGGCTTAACTTCAGCATATTTCAACGATTCAGGAAATATTCCACTGATAAACGACTGGTTACACAGATAGCCTTTTACACACCCATGCACAATCATCGAAATGGCTCTCCATATACTGTGTTTACTGGATGTATCTCTGGTGTTTCGGAGGATATTTTCAATTTCGTTTTTGAGCTGCATAGCTGGAGTCAGCTCAAACAAATACTGTTCATCATGTCTTTCACGCGCAGCCCAAGGCTAACAGAAAGCGTAAGTTTGTTTCGGGTTACCAACAAAATTATTTTTAAAGTACTCCATCAGTGGCTGAGGAGCTATCAACAAAATTATTTTTAAAGTAAAGGAGCGTTTCTCCAAGATGGTAGCAGTCAGCGCATACTGGTTATTCTTTGTGTTTTACTGTTCCTGTTAATACACATCGATAAAGCAAATATCGCACAAGACAAATGGGGGAGCGCTCTATCGAATGTAAAATTCAGGCTCAAATATCGTTCGGAACACCACAGAAAAGGGGCCCAACGACTCTTAGGAGAGATGCTATTAAATGTTTCTTCAGCTACTGGACCGCTAGAAACGCCACACTAATTCCGCTTTGAAAAAATTGTAGCAGGCGCCGGGTGCCGACCTCGAAACAAGTGCAACATCATTTCTGTGGAACAACAGAAAAATACCAATGTTGTACAGTGAACCACTTGTGATTTTTGTTTTTAGCTCACTCTATAAAATGACTTACCTTAATAATATGAATATTTATATATGTGTTTGGAGAGAGAGAGATTGATTTTTGATTGAGATTTTTACTTTAAGTCGTAACTGGTACCTGAATTCTGGTTGCTGCCTCCTTGAATGATCAGCTTCTGCATAAGTTGGTGACGTATTACAATCTGGAGGAAGTCATTGTTCTTTAAGGTTTAAAACACAACTCTGTTAGTTACTTGGTTTGTATGCCTCACCGCTTTTTTCTTTAACTAATTTGTGCCTGATTTTATTCTGAGAAGATCAGTAATGTATGTAAATACCGTAAATGAAAACGTGATTCAAAAAGTACTTGAAGTAAGAGGACTGTTAATCTGTATCTTGCGGAAAGAGGACGTGTTGCTAGGCCGTCGCTCAGAACGTATTGTTACATATAATGGAAATTGATATTTTAGTAATAAAACCGAGTAAAGTATGTGTAAGAGTTGCCAAACATTTATGTATACAAATTATTTGGAAGTGAAGAACAGAAATATCTCGTTTTTTGAATATCTTGTCCTTGCCGTCTATCAATCGACAGAATTGTAAGTGTACAAAGTTCACTAAAATACAGGAAAAGAAATGCATTCTCTATAGTTTTCATTCAATAAGTAACAACCTCTCATAATTTCTTAATTACAGTAATTGGATTGTGTTCTTGTACAATAGTATGGTGCTGAACTCCACTGACCGATTTTGATGTAGCAGGATGTGTAGTTTGAAGGAAGTTTGTGTGCTTAACAATCTCCTTTTCTCACGAAAAGCAGATTGCTGTTTGATCTTATTTACTTACAACAGTGGTCCCTGAGGTGTGAAAAGCTACGAAAACTTGGGCTCAAAGTTATCCGCAATACGGCCAAGTAACTAACAGAGTCGTATTTAAAACCTTAAAGAACAATAACTTCCTCCAAATTATAATACGTCACCAACTGGTGCAGAAGCTGATCATTCAAGGAGGCAGCAACCAAAATTCAGGTACCAGTTACGACTTAAAGTAAAAATCTCAATCAAAAATCAATCTCTCTCTCTCTCTCTCTCTCCAAACACATATATAAATATTCATCTTATTATTATCAAAAAAGAAGTCATTTTATGACTCGCCTTTTATTGTATGAGGACTGGGAGAATATTAGGAAAATTTAGTTCATCTATAAAGGAGGCCACGTACAGAACATTAACAGAACACTAGTGTAACCCAACCTTGATTATTGCTATAATGTTTGGGATCCACATAATCGGTTTAAAGGAAGAGATTGAAGCAATCCAGGCGCATATTGCTAGATTTGTTATCGGCAGTTTCGATTAACACGCGAACATTACTGAAAAGGATACGACGCTAGTTTCAGGAAACATCATTGAGAAACAAATTACTTGGTGAGTGGAGCAGGCACAGCTGTAGAAATTCATTTGGGTGAATAAATAATAGCAGCAGCTACTGTGAGAAGATTTATTGATCTCCTATTGCTTCAAAACTGTGAAGCTTCACAACTGAAAAGTCACATCCCCAGGTGCCAAACAATTGACCTTTTTAGACGTGGAAGACGTCCCTAGAATGGGACATCACTGTTTCTTAGAGGGACGGGTTCCATGTCTAAAGGTCAATTGTTTGCCACTGAGGATGTGATTTTGTATTCACAAAAGGTGTTGTGAACCAATAGGAGTCAGTAAATCTTCTCACGGCACCTGTCGTGGTTATTTATCTATTCAAATTATTGTGAAAGTTTAGAGAACCGTCATCTACGACAGGCTGCAGACCTATTACATTGTCATTAATATAAATCTCGTGTAACAGTGAGAAGATAAGAGAAATGAGGTCTCGTAGAGAAGCATATAGAGCAGTCGTTCTCAAACTGTGGGGCGCGACCCCGAGGGGGGGGGGGGGGGGAGCTCGAATGGCGTGCAAGGGAGGCTCGTTATGTTAGGAAAAGATATATATTCTTAGTAACAAACAATTAGGTTTATTTTTTGTCGAACAAACGACATGCTGCTGATCTGGTTTGAATCTAGCCCGACTTTGGCGTTAACGCCAGACTTGGACGACGACAGTGAATTTTGAGTGGCTCTTTCTGCTATTCCTCCACGTCTTGAAAAACTTTGTTCTCAAAAGCAAGCTCTTCCATCACTCTGAACTTTTTATTTTAAATTTTTAATGCTCTTGTTATTCTTGTTTGCTGAATTGTAAATAATGTTAATTTCATAGTTTCCGAATAAAGAAAACGTGATAAAGATAACAAATTTGTTCCGTATTTTCGTTATAAGAACCACGTTATTTTTGGTTTCTGCTGCATAAAAACCCTTTTAAATTGAGTTTGGTAAACATAAAAAGGAAAAATATAAATATCATTATTTTTATCAATAACAATTGGCAGGGGGGGCCTGATACTATCTTTCCCAGTGAAGGGAGGCCCCGAGGAAAAAAGTTTGAGAACCACTGATATAGACAGTCGTTTTTCCCTCTATCCATCGGTGAGTGGAACAAGAAAGGGATTGACTAACAGTGTTAGGGGTTATCCACTTGCAGTGCAGTAGATGTAGATGAAGCGGGTTTCGAGTCACTGGTCGGTCATCCTAATGTAAACACTGGGGTTACGGATGGCGAGCTTACGGAGTCGGTCGTAGATGTGTAGTGATTAGAAATCCAGCGGTGATGTGTCTATGGGTCAACAGAAAATGTTCAAATTTGTGTGGATTCCTAAGGGACCAAACTGCTGAGGTCATCGGTCGCGAGACTTAACACACTACTTAAACTAACTTATGCTAAGAACAACACACACACAGACACACACACACACACACACACACACACACACACACACACACACACACACACACACATGTCCGAGGCAGAACTCGACCCTCCGGCGGGAGGGGCCGTGCAATGCGTCACATGGTGCCTCAAACCCCGCGGCCACTCCGCGCGGTGGGACAATAGAGGGATAAAATTTCACGGTAAGCATATTTCATGCCCTGCATACGGAGATCGGTGCAAATTTCAAAAATGTTCAAATGTGTGTGAAATCTTATGGGAGTTAACTGCTAAGGTCATCAGTCCCTAAGCTTACACACTACTTAACCTAAATTATCCTAAGGGCAAACACACACACCCATGCCCGAGGAAGGACTCGAACCTCCGCCGGGACCAGCCGCACAGTTCATGACTGCAGCGCCTTAGACCGCTCGGCGTGAAAATTTCGATGTGAGGGATTGAGGGTTGGCGGGATGGAACAGATACTGTAGAATGTCTCTAAGGTGAGATTTGTGCTCCTGCTAAGGACGTTAGTAAACTTACATAATTACCTAAGTCCTACGATGTCAGTAGCTGAGTCCACAGTTCTAGACATCTTTAGACGTGGCTTCACTAACATACTGTAAGTGTCTGGGACAGTTACATACCTCAAGGTATCTTATTTCATTACGCTTTCTGCTACATTTCATAATATCAGGCTGTCTTAATGTGACCAACTGAAATTGAGAAACGCATTTTAGTTAGGCGCCGATGAGCAGAAGTGACTATAACATGATTTGTTAATTTAATGTGGGTTATATACTGTTGCGTATAACACCTCTGAGACAGAGGCAATGTCTTAAATCATAGAGCTGAAATCTGCCGCCTGCTCTACCTACGATCTCATATCGCCACAAGCAGTTACAGACAGCTTTTGTATGAGCTGACTCATTTCACTTGAGGCTCATTTATATTGTAATCATACTACGTTTTTACGCTTTATGAAGTACCAAGCTTTATATTTCCCAACATGTGAAGCCGGTTGTCAATCTACAGACAACTTTGACATCTTATCAGGATCTGACTGAGTATCTGCGTGGATGTTGTCAGATATTATTTCAGTACAGACTAATTCATCATCTGTAAAATGTAAGAGGTTACTATTAATATTGTCTGTCACATCACAAACACACAATCAAGACAGCAGTGACATCATTGATAAGGTTTGTATGCTCATGCTGAAATAGTTAGTATGTTTCAAATTATTAATAGATTATCTGATCGTGATGCACAATTAATGGTAACAAACTGTACAGCACCTTACAGCTCTCTTGCCAGTTGATACGAAGCTGTGATGCTTGTTAATGAAAACAGACTACAGTGTTTTAAGACGAAGTTAAAAGAGATAGTATTGGATGAGGTTTGTATAGAAACAGATGCTAATGTGAAATTAAATATATTCTACAGTAAGTTTGAGTCAATATTTGAAAGTACCTTGCTTAAAAGTTATCTACAAAGTCAATTAGAAAACAAGTAAAGTGTGGATAACCAAAAGAATAAAAATCTCGTGTAATAGCAAGAGGGAATTTACATCAAAGCCAGATTAAGTCAAGATCTTGCATTCTACAAAAATACTATAATATTTTAAGGAAAGTCATTAAAATGTCTACAAATATTCCCGTCCTAACAGAAGTTAATGACACAGATAATAATGTTAAAACGTAATGGAATACTGTCAAACGGACAGCATACCACATCAATTGAACTAAATGATAATGTTCTGACTGATGATTCACAAGCTGCAAGTATTTTAAAAATCTCTTTCTAAACGTAGCAGACAAAATGGTTCAGTTGAAGAAAAAACAGAATACGTTGAAAACGTCATACCACAAAACTTCAAGCAGCTAGAAGTAGCACCAACATCCTCCACCCAAATTGACAGAATCATTAAAATTCTGAAAAGAGAAAGATCCTATTGTGTTCGTGGACTTTCAACCAGAACTCCGTACAGTTGTTTTAACGTGATAAGTAACGTCCTTAATGACATACGTAATGCATCACTGGCACAGAAAATTTTTTTCAGACAGATTGTCGTCCAGTTTTCGCACAGGCATCTTTTTCCAATACATTCGAAAAAGTAATGCACTCAAGAGTGTCTCACATTTAAGTAGAAACAATTTACTTAACAAATTACAGTTTGGATTCCAGAAGGTTTGCTCAAATCAGAACGTTATTTATACTTTCACTCACTAAATACTACAATCCTTAAATAATAAAACACCACCAGTTGGTATTTTTTTCGAAAGCGTTGGTTTGGGTCGACGATGTTACTCTTTTAGAATAACGTAAGTGTTAAGGAAGTGATAGCTTGGCACACAACTAGATGGAATCATACTTAAACAGAGTACAAAAGTTGTGCAGCCGACACTACCGTTACTATAAAGCCTATTAGAGGAAAAGTAACACAAGAGATTGTTCAAATGTGTGTGAAATCTTATGGGACTTAACTACTAAGGTCATCAGTCCCTAAGCTTACACACTACTTAATCTAAATTATCCTAAGGACAAACACACATACCCATGCCCGAGGGAGGACTCGAACCTCCGCCAGGACAAGCCGCACAGTCCATGACTACAGCGTCCTAGACCGCTCGGCTAATCCCACGCGGCAAGAGATTGTTTATGGTGGTTTTTTTTTTTCAAAGAATTATTAAATGTTTATCTGAAAACTCACTCTCCCTAAATTTAAAGCGAACACATTACATTCAACGCTTTTTTTTCGTACATCCATATTTAAACTGGATGAAGGTGGGACACAGCTGGTACAATTTTTGTTAAAAATGAAACTCCTCCAGCTGTACTTAAGATTTTATATTTATGTGGCTGCTAGTTTCGACGTTGCGTCAACGCCATCTTCAGGCCCGTACACTTTGATGAAATCAATTGTGTGTGGCTCAGTACTAGAGTTGGGCAACACGATTCTTTTTCCCGATTCGATTCCTACGATTCAATCTCACATTGCGAATCGATTCCTACGATTCGTTCACGATTCTTTCACGATTCATTCTAGTCTGCGACGGTACGATTCTTACGGAATGCAAAAAGTTCTACGTCTTACTCACAGATGGCAGGACATGTCTGAAATTGTCAGTGGGGTTAGAATCGAACTGTGTCATGATAAGATATGCCAGAAATAGTTTATTTAAGAGTAAACATGCATATGACATTACAAGTGTGATTCTCGATTTATACGTGGAATGCCTTAATTGATGGAAGGTCACGTTTGATTTGATTGCATCTACTGTTTTATTTCAGTATGCCAGGAAAGAGGAGTCGATTTGTGGGAAAGGTGGTGCAAAATTACGTGGTATGCCAGTTTGGTTGTGTGGCTTGAACGTATCTAACTACAGACGTCTGTTTTATAGTAACAAAATCTAGCGGTGAGGCAGACGTGGTTTGGCTCATACCATCCTAAGTTTTTCTGTGCTAAGATGTCTTTCCAAGTCCACATCACCCTTGTAATTCATAACGCAGCTGACAGCCCTCCCACACAGCAAATTTAGCTTAACTTTCATTTCTTGTAAGTACAAAGCATAGGTATTTTGGTTTTAATTTGTCTGAGAACTTGCCGCTGTCACTACTATTTACGTGAAAAGACGACATACTTCTAAACGGTAGGATTCAATCGTATACAGCGACATTACTTCACTAAATTTTAATCTACATCTACATCTACATCTATACTCCGCGAGCCACCTTACGGTGTGTGGCGGAGGGTACTTATTGTACCACTATCTGATCCCCCCTTCCCTGTTCCATTCACGAATTGTGCGTGGGAAGAACGACTGCTTGTAAGTCTCCGTATTTGCTCTAATTTCTCGGATCTTTTCGTTGTGATCATTACGCGAGATATACGTGGGCGGTAGTAATATGTTGCCCATCTCTTCCCGGAATGTGCTCTCTCGTAATTTCGATAATAAACCTCTCCGTATTGCGTAACGCCTTTCTTGAAGTGTCCGCCACTGGAGCTTGTTCAGCATCTCCGTAACGCTCTCGCGCTGACTAAATGTCCCCATGACGAATCGCGCTGCTTTTCGCTGGATCATGTCTATCTCTTCTATTAATCCAACCTGGTAAGGGTCCCATACTGATGAGCAATACTCAAGAATCGGACGAACAAGCGTTTTGTAAGCTACTTCTTTCGTCGATGAGTCACATTTTCTTAGAATTCTTCCTATGAATCTCAACCTGGCGCCTGCTTTTCCCACTATTTGTTTTATGTGATCATTCCACTTCAGATCGCTCCGGATAGTAACTCCTAAGTATTTTACGGTCGTTACCGCTTCCAATGATTTACCACCTATGGCATAATCGTACTGGAATGGATTTCTGCCCCTATGTATGCGCATTATATTACATTTATCTACGTTTAGGGAAAGCTGCCAGCTGTCGCACCATGCATTAATCCTCTGCAGGTCCTCCTGGAGTACGTACGAGTCTTCTGATGTTGCTACTTTCTTGTAGACAACCGTGTCATCTGCAAATAGCCTCACGGAGCTACCGATGTTGTCAACTAAGTCATTTATGTATATTGTAAACAATAAAGGTCCTATCACGCTTCCCTGCGGTACTCCCGAAATTACCTCTACATCTGCAGATTTTGAACCGTTAAGAATGACATGTTGTGTTCTTTCTTCTAGGAAATCCTGAATCCAATCACAAACCTGGTCCGATATTCCGTAAGCTCGTATTTTTTTCACTAAACGTAAGTGCGGAACCGTATCAAATGCCTTCCTGAAGTCCAGGAATACGGCATCAATCTGCTCGCCAGTGTCTACGGCACTGTGAATTTCTTGGGCAAATAGGGCGAGCTGAGTTTCACATGATCTCTGTTTGCGGAATCCATGTTGGTTATGATGAAGGAGATTTGTATTATCTAAGAACGTCATAATACGAGAACACAAAACATGTTCCATTATTCTACAACAGATTGACGTAAGCGAAATAGGCCTATAATTATTCGTATCTGATTTATGACCCTTCTTGAAAATGGGAACGACCTGCGCTTTCTTCCAGTCGCTAGGTACTTCACGTTCTTCCAGCGATCTACGATAAATTGCTGATAGAAAGGGGGCAAGTTCTTTAGCATAATCACTGTAGAATCTTAAGGGTATCTCGTCTGGTCCGGATGCTTTTCCGCTACTAAGTGATAGCAGTTGTTTTTCAATTCCGATATCGTTTATTTCAATATTTTCCATTTTGGCGTCCGTGCGACGGCTGAAGTCAGGGACCGTGTTACGATTTTCCGCAGTGAAACAGTTTCGGAACACTGAATTCAGTATTTCTGCCTTTCTTCGGTCGTCCTCTGTTTCGGTGGCATCGTGGTCAACGAGTGACTGAATAGGGGATTTAGATCCGCTTACCGATTTTACATATGACCAAAACTTTTTAGGGTTCTTGTTTAGATTGTTTGCCAATGTTTTATGTTCGAATTCGTTGAATGCTTCTCTCATTGCTCTCTTTACGCTCTTTTTCGCTTCGTTCAGCTTTTCCTTATCAGCTATGATTCGACTACTCTTAAACCTATGATGAAGCTTTCTTTGTTTCCGTAGTACCTTTCGTACATGATTGTTATACCACGGTGGATCTTTCCCCTCGCTTTGGACCTTAGTCGGTACGAACTTATCTAAGGCGTACTGGACGATGTTTCTGAATTTTTTCCATTTTTGTTCCACATCCTCTTCCTCAGAAATGAACGTTTGATGGTGGTCACTCAGATATTCTGCGATTTGTGCCCTATCACTCTTGTTAAGCAAATATATTTTCCTTCCTTTCTTGGCATTTCTTATTACACTTGTAGTCATTGATGCAACCACTGACTTATGATCACTGATACCCTCTTCTACATTCACGGAGTCGAAAAGTTCCGGTCTATTTGTTGCTATGAGGTCTAAAACGTTAGCTTCACGAGTTGGTTCTCTAACTATCTGCTCGAAGTAATTCTCGGACAAGGCAGTCAGGATAATGTCACAAGAGTCTCTGTCCCTGGCTCCAGTTCTGATTGTGTGACTATCCTATTCTATACCTGGTAGATTGAAGTCTCCCCCTATTACAATAGTATGATCACGAAACTTCTTCACGACGTTCTGCAGGTTCTCTCTGAGGCGCTCAACTACTACGGTTGCTGATGCAGGTGGTCTATAGAAGCATCCGACTATCATATCTGACCCACCTTTGATACTTAACTTAACCCAGATTATTTCACATTCGCATTCGCTAATAACTTCACTGGATATTATTGAATTCTTTACTGCTATAAATACTCCTCCACCATTGGCGTTTATCCTATCCTTGCGGTATATATTCCATTCTGTGTCTAGGATTTCGTTACTGTTCACTTCCGGTTTTAACCAACTTTCCGTTCCTAATACTATATGCGCACTATTTCCTTCAATAATAGATACTAATTCAGGAACCTTGCCCTGGATACTCCTGCAGTTTACCAATATTACGTTAACTTTTCCTGTTTTTGGTCTCTGAGGACGGACGTTCTTTATCAACGATGATAATGTCCTCTCTGGTAAGCCGTCAGGTATTTTATCGTTTCGCCCAAGGGGGGGTCCCTCTAACCTAAAAAAACCCCGTGTGCACGCCACACGTACTCTGCTACCCTAGTAGCTGCTTCCGGTGTGTAGTGCACGCCTGACCTGTCTAGGGGGGCCCTACAGTTCTCCACCCAATAACGGAGGTCGATGAATTTGCAACCATTATAGTCGCAGAGTCGTCTGAGCCTCTGGTTTAGACCCTCCACACGGCTCCAAACCAGAGGACCGCGATCGACTCTGGGCACTATGCTGCAGATATTAAGCTCAGCTTGCACTCCGCGTGCGATGCTGGTTGTGTTCACCAAATCAGCCAGCCGCCGGAAGGAACCAAGGATGGCCTCAGAACCCAAGCGGCAGGTGTCATTCGTTCCGACATGTGCTACTATCTGCAGCCGGTCACACCCAGTGCGTTCAATAGCTGCCGGAAGGGCCTCCTCCACATTACGGACGAGACCCCCCGGCAAGCACACCGAGTGCACACTGGCATTCTTCCCCGACCTACCCGCTATTTTCCTGAGGGGCTCCATAACCCGCCTAACGTTGGAGCTCCCTATAACTAATAGGCCCGCCCTCTGTGACTGTCGGGACCTTGCCGGAGAATCGGCCACTGGCCCAACAGGCGAGGCATCCTGTGGTGGCTCGGAAACGATGTCATCACCACTAGGAAGCACCCCGTACCTGTTGGAAAGGGGTAAGGCAGCTGCCACGCGGCCAGATCCCACCTTCGCCTTTCGGCCAGGCACGCGCGAGCCCACCACTGTCCGCCATTCACCCTGGAGTGATGGCTGACCGGTAAGATGCTCACTGCCGGAAGACGCAGCGACATCAGGGGTTCCATGTGATTCTAAGGCCACCGAAGTAGGCATAGGTCTCACCACAGTTGCCCCAACGCCACTACGAGCCGACGCCTGCGCCTCGAGCTCGATGAGCCTAACAGACAAAGCCTCCACCTGCCCCCGAAGAGTGGCCAATTCTCCTTGCGTCCGCTCACAACAACCACAGTCCCTACACATGACTATGTTTACCCTACTCTATACGGTGACAAATTCCCAAGATAATCTTCTGATGAGCTACTCTGATAATCAAGAAACACTCACTGAAATACGAGACGCGAAAACTACGCTAGGTTTTCCCAGAAAAACTATTTAAAAGCTAAGCGCAGCAAATAAGTACAAAAACGCTTTATACAAACAGTACTCGCTGCTGCTGGTGCTCTCGCTCTGGCTGTCACAAGACAACTGCTGATTCAAGTGACTAGTGGCTAACGGCCGCGAAACAAACAAAAGACGGTTTTAGGGCGCTTTCTGTTCTAAACGATCAAGAAAACACTAAGAAATCTAACACGAAAACTACGTAAAGTTTTATCAAGAACTGTTAGTTACTATGCAGAGCAGATAAACACAAATAGAATCCCTTCCTTAGTGGAAGGTCGTAAACAAAATGCAAAATAAACGCTTTATACAAACAGTACTCGCTGCTGCTGGTGCTCTCGCTCTGGCTGTCACAAGACAATCTGAACACGATAACATTCTAAAACTTGAAGTTGAAATTATTAATTAGAAAGCTTTTGTTTAAAGACGGTATTACACGGCGATCCGCCAAGAAAGGTATTCGTTAGAGAGCCTATATTCTCTCTAAATAGGCTCTGTAATATTGGTCTAGTGCGACAGCCATTTAGTGGCAGCACTGGTGGAACTAACAGAATTAGCAAACTACCAGTGAAGTAATGTCGCTGTATACGATTGTATCCTACACTTTAGAAGTATGTCGTCTTCTCACGTAAATAGTAGTGACAGCGGCAAGTTCTCAGACAAATTAAAACCAAAATACTTATGCTTAAAAATCAAAATCCGTATCTAAATACAAAATTTTATCCAAATTGTTAAAGCCGTTCCCAAGAAACACTAAATTCGCGTTTTTATTTAAAAAATTCTTTTGTGTAAAATCGTGTGCTGTAAGGAAAGACACCTATATACAGATAAACCTAAAAACCAAAACCTTAACTACATTCAATACGTACTAACAAATTTTTGCGAGATGGCGTTATAAAAACATGTGAAATAGCGTTTTTATAATATAAAATTGCGTTCTAACGAATGGAACCATGTAGGATATATTGTAAAATTGGCTTTTTACGAAAGAATGGAACTATGTAGGAGAACTCAAAAAGCAAAAACCAGTCTAAATACAAAATTTCATCCAAATCGTTAGGGCCGTTTTCGAGATACGCGAAATATAATACATAATCCAAGTGCTATTGCTCGTGTGTAAAGAAGGAGTGTGTGTTTTGCATTGCATCTGTAACTAATAAGAGGTACGTATTTATTCATCATACTTGGATTTCTTGATTTTAATCATGTGTATTGGGAGCTGTGTACTCGCTGTATATCATTTCTGTCGTCACTAATTCGTGTATTACTCGCGCAAACTAAGCTGACGTCGGCGCGGTGGCTGATGGTAGCGATAGTAAATGGGAAACACAGAACACCAATATAGATGTGAAATGCCTTTACGCTCGTTCCCGTCAGCCACTGCCAAGTGTCAGCTTGGTTTTCACGAGTAATATTACCGCTCACGAACTTCGTTTGTTCGTTCCGAGCTTCCCTTGTTCACACGCATCCTCCACTTGACTGCCAACTGGCGCTCGTAATCATTCGGCACGACTCGGCATGATCCGGAAGGTGCCTTCGAAGCATAGCGCATTAAGAATCGATGAATCGTTGGAACTTGGAATCGTCACGACTCGGAAACACGCAATCGTTCTTATGATTCTTTTGAACGACGATTCGTCCGTATCACGATTCGATTCTTACGATTCTTTATTTGGAGTCGTTCAAATGAACGACTCATTCACGAATCGCCACAACTCTACTCAGTATTAGAAGTCCGCGGTGAGACCAACACATGCTCCATATGGATGGCGGGCGGTAACTAGTTTCCAATCTCCCATGAAAAGAAAGAGTACTAAAACACTTCTATCGGGCACTACATCTGTCGATGAGTCTCCATCTCACGTACCAAGAACTTTCATTAATAAGTGTTGGTGTGTCACTGAGCAAACGCTTTTTGAAAGTGTAGGAATACTGCACCCAACTATTTGCCAAGATTCTTGGCTTTTAAGGATATTGTGTGGGAAGAGTGTTAGTGAAGTTTCGTATGACCGATGTTTTCGGAATCCATGCTGCTTGGCACGGAGGAGGAACTTCTGTTCAAGGTATCTCATTTCGTCTGCCTTCAGTAGATGTTGTAAAAGTCTACAGCAGATGGATCTCAATGATACTGTACGTTGCTTCGTGGATCACGTCAAATACTCGTCTTGTAGACGGACAGGGCTTGTAAATTCTTTCAACAGCTGGGCACAGTTTTTCGTTATTGTCAAGGGAAAGGTTAACTAATGTATACCAGGTGATCAAAAAGTCAGTATAAATTTGAAAACTTAATAAACCACGGAATAATGTAGATAGAGAGGTAAAAATTGGCACACATGCTTGGAATGACATGGGGTTTTATTACAACCAAAAAAAAAAAAAAAAAAAAAAATTGCTAGACGCGTGAAAGATCTCTTGCGCGCGTCGTTAGGTGATGATCGTGTGCACAGCCGCCACTTTCGTCATGCTTGGCCTCCCAGGTCTCGGGTTACCTGAAGTCGCAATTGTCTCGTGATCGACCGACATCTCTAGGGATGCTAAAGACAACATCCGACGCCAATGCCTCACCATAACTCCGGACATGCTTTACAGTGTTGTTCACAACACTATTCCTCGACTACAGCTATTGTTAAGGAATGATAGTGGACATATTGAGCATTTCCTGTAAAGAACATCATCTTTGCTTTGTCTTACTTTGTTATGCTAATTATTGCTATTCTTATCAGATGAAGCGCCATCTGTCGGACATTTTGTGAACTTTTGTATTTTTTTGGTTCTAATAAAACCCCATGTCATTACAAGCATGTGTGTCAATTTGTACCTCTCTATCTACATTATTCCGTGATTTATTCAGTCTTCAAATTTATACTGACTTTTTGATCACCCAATATATCCACATAGATGCTGACAGGAGTTTCTTTGTGCATGTGGTCTTTTCCAGTTTTAATATTTATAATAGTTTTCTAACCTCACAGAGGCCTATAACAATTTCGATTCTTATGTCATCTATGAGTGGACACAAACTTTGTTGCCATTGAAATCCTTAGCATGCAGTTTAATTTCTTTGGGTTTTAGAGGCACTTTTCGATATGAATCTACTACGGTAGTCATTGAAAGCTTCACGCACTACCCTTTCAACTGGAGAAAAGTAGTTTCTTTTACCATACAGTAGAAGACCGTAATGCGTGAACAAGACCCGAGGATGCTTTTATTTTGTAGTGGTTGCTAAATTATTGTGATGTCGACAAATTGACGTCCTGAAGCTCAAAACGTGTACAGTGTCTGCTATCCACACTTCATTCAAGGGCTACAAATGAAAATTTCTACGTCCACCAGACACCGAAACCGTCTTCTTTGAATGGGATCGAACCGCATTCTCAAGATTTAGTGACAGCCAAGGGCTGTACATGAGAAGTGTATTTACTTGCCTAGCCCCAGCATAGGTCCGCGTCTGTCTCTAGCACATTCAGATTCACAAGTCAAGTAAGAATCGCTGTCAAAAGATTATGAGCGGAAAAATGTCAAACTTACGACGTGTTAATTTCTCTCTGTCTTCATATTTGACAGATAAGATGTGTTCCTGCTATCAGTGCTCCGAACCACATAAACTGCGCGTACATTAATAGATCCACTGTCTGCCGGTGATTCAGTCGCAGTGTAATCAAACTCGCAATGACGTATCGTGTACATTAAGAGAGTTTGCTTTCGCCCAGAGCGATTGCAGAGAGCTTTTAACCACACTTTCCAAATAAACGCACTTCGGAAACGCCGGTGCTGGATAAACGACGGTGGCGAAAGAGATGTCGAGCGTGGCACACAGTCGAAAAGCTGACCATGTGTTTCTTATCAAATGAACTAACCGGCTGTTTATTGCTCTGTAGCCTACGTGTGTAAATATTATTTCTTTCAAGTGGTCCATGTCAATGCTGATGGATTTCTTGCACGGCGGTTCTAATGCCAATATGTGTCCAGTATGTTATGAATAGTGGATGGCTGACATACGGAATCCCAGTTTCCTGACTCATGGTTCTACTGATATTGCTCTCTGAGGAGAGTGCTTGACAGTTGTTTCTTGTGACAGTTAAATGATATTTTGTGCGGTCAAGTGTTATGAGTGCTTGTGTAGTGCAATTCTTGTGGTGAAGTTGGTCATTAAGCAGACAAAAAATGTAGAGTGTGCGGTTGTTTCTTTCTCCTCTGCTGAGAAGTGTAGTGTTTTATGCACCTCCTTTATGCTGTGTTCCTACGGCCATCGACGGCACACACATGGAACTACTAACACTTGCAAGATCCCCTCGCTTCTAAGCTGATACTGTTATTACTCAGTTTAGCCGCGAGTCCGTAGGGGGTTGTATATGTGACGTACAGTATAACTGGTCAGCATTTCCAACCGGAATTTGCGAGTGTAAGTCGGACCTTCCTTAATCCGCCTTGGTGGGTCGTGTCGTCGGATTTCCTCCTACCTGTGCGCGGTGCAGCTCTCGTAAATGTCGTCCCGTGCAGGTTCTTCATTGGCGCCTTGGATGTCTTTGTCGGTGGAAGCTAATTATCTGAAATTGCTGTCGATCAACTTTGGGATATTTATTTACTCGAAATTAACATTGAGAATGCCGTAATATCACTTTTATTCCTATTGGATCAACAATGAAACACTCATGTTACAAACTACTCGTAACCGAGAGCATGGCTACCATCGAAGAAGACAGGAAGAGCTCTTAAAACAGACTGCCGACTTTGGCGCGCAGTCCGTATCTCTTACTAGTTTCGTCACAGTTCGTAGATTTCCGATCAAGTTCGTACTTACTAAGATATGCATTTGTAAATGCAGGGCTTCCCAACCTGTGGTCCGCGGATCCCTTAGGGGTCCGCCCGCTCTTTCTATGGGGTCCGCGGCCACCTTTCAGCAAATCGTGTAAAATAATGAGTAAAATTACTGAATAAAAATGTGAAAATCAAATTCATCACTATTTTTTTTTCGTGTGATCCCCAAGCAGCCTTTGCGGTTCGCAAATGAGAACGCATGTACAGTTTAGTACCGGAGAATGCGGCTTCTCTGATCGACTGTTTAGCAACAATACGGTGGTCGCTTGTGCGCCGGCTCACGGCGCTAGATGCGCTGAAACCTTCTACGCATGCGCGGAGCGAGCTTTGTCGACCTATCACAGCGCTCGCTGGTATGCGGTCCCAGGCATCATTCAATGTTAAACTTGCTTTGTCAGTGCACTACCTACTTCATAAGTCGACTTTTGACCAGTTTATTACTTCTAACATGGATCGGTGGCTGAAGTGAGGATCACTGAAGAAGGGTGCAGTTTCTCCATCGCCGTCACAACAAGGGAAGTTTCCAGTAAAAATGAAGGAGGACGGAGGTCGACCAAAGGAAGACTTTACATACATTTGAACATTTTTCTTCGGATTTCACGACCCCCCCCCCCCCCCAAACACACACACACACACGACTGTTACGAAATATGCATGCTCCTTACACAGCAGTAGCCAAATAGTGGAAGTGAACAGACCGTAAGCGGCAGCTTGTCAGCAGCGAACAGTTTGGACGTGACGTTGATTGCTCTTGGAGGAAGGCAGCTCCAACGTGTTAAATTTCAATTACCAAGTAATTTTGAACAAAGTGAGTAAATCCACTAGTAAGTGTCTAGATACAATGGAAATTCAAACTGAATCGTTAATTTCAAGTTGTTTTCATTCATCTCTAAACCAAAGACTATTGATACTTCGAGGGGGGGGGGGGGGGAGGGGGGGCATTGAGGACATGGCACTTGCATTAAGAAGCTTTCAGTTCCCATGGGTTTCGCTCTGAAATTTAAAGTTACTGTGCTCTTGACTGACTAGGGGTGCGCCATGGATTTTCGACTAAAGAAAGGGTCCGCCAGCTGAAAAGGTTGGGAAGCCCTGTGTTAATGAACGGCTGTGAATTTTAACGAGGCAAAATTATGATAAATAGTTTTAAACATCCAGAGGCTCCTTCTAGTATTCATATTGTCATAAATGACTTTAATTATTAAATGTAAAGAAACAAAATCGATGACTTTGGCGCCAAGATGGCGGTACTTCCCGTCACGTATATTTCCCAGGCTGACGCTTGTTGCTACGGTCCAGCGCCGAGCCCCACCCCACTACGCGCGACATATGGTCGCTTCGTCACCTAGCCAGCCAGCGTGGGAAATGCTCTCCGACTTTCCAAATAAAGGAACACCTAAATCTTTCCGTTCGAGCTCTGATTTCTCTTATTTTATTATGATGATCATTTCTCCCTACGTAGGTGGGTGTCAACAAAATATTTACGCACTCGGAAGAGAAAGTTGATGACTGAAATTTCGTAAATAGATCTCGCCGCAAAGAAAACCGCCTTTCTTTCAGTGATTGCCACCCCAACTCGTATATCATATCTGTGACACTCTCACCCCTATTGCGCGGTAACACGAAACGGGCTGCTCTTCTTTGCACTTTTTCGATGTCCTCCGTCAATCCTACCTGGTAAGGATCCCACACCGCGCAGCAATATTCCAGCAGAGGACGGACAAGTGTAATGTAGGCTGTCTCTTTAGTGGGTTTGTCGCATCTTCTAAGTGTTCTGCCAACAAAGCGCAGTCTTTGTTTCGCCTTCCCCACAATATTATCTATGTGGTCTTTCCAATTCAAGTTGCTCGTAATTGTGATTCCCAAGTATTTAGTGGAAATGACAGCACTTAGATTTGTGCGATTTATCGTACACCCAAAATTTATCGGCTTTCTTTTAGTACCCATGTGGGTGACCTAGCACTTTTCTTTGTTTAGTGCCAATTGCCACTTTTCGCAGCATACAGAAATTATCTCTAGATCATTTTGGAATTGGAATTGATCATCTGATGATTTTACTAGACGGTAAACTACAGCGTCATCTGCAAACAATGTAAGGGGGCTGTTCAGATTATCACCTAGATCATTTATGTAAATCAGGAACACCAGAGGGCCTAATACAACACCTTGCGGAAAGCCAGATATCACTTCTGTTCTACTCGATGATTTACCATTTATCACTACAACTGTGACCTCTCTGGGAGGATATCATGAATCTAGTCAGAAAACTGAGACGATACTCCATAAGCACGCAATTTGATTAACAGTCGCTTGTGAGGAACGGTATCAAAAGCCTTCTGGAAATCTAGGAATATGGAATCGATCCGAGATCCCTTGTGGACAGCGCTCATTACTTCATGGGAATAAAGAACTAGCTGGGTTGCACAAGAACGATATTTTCTGGACTGTTGGTTATGTGTCAATAAGTCATTCCTTCAGGGTGATTCATAATGTTCGAGTACAGTATATGCTCCAAAATCCTACTGCAAATTGAGGTCAGTAATATGGGTATGTAATTCAATGGGTTACTCCTGTTTCCTTTCTTGAATATTGGTGTGACCTGTGCTACTTTCCAATCTTTAGGAACAGACCATTCGTCAAGTGAGCGGTTGTATACGATTGCTAGGGTGGCCAAATCATTTGTTCGAATTGAGCAAACTATACTTCAAATCAGTCGCAATCAACTGTGGCTCGGTGACATGGCGCAGTGGCATCCATTAAAACCGGATCGTTGCTTGGTAACATGAAGTTCATGAATAACTGCAGATGCTCTCCACATAGTCGAACATATCCATTTCAAGTGAACGGTCGGTTCAGTTGGACCAGACAACCCACCCTGTTCCATGTAAACATAGCGCACAACATTATGGAGTCTAATGGCTAGCGTTGCTCCCTCTGGATCACGGGGTCCCGGGTCCGATTCCCAGCAGAGTTGGGGATTTTTCTCTGCCTGGGGACTGGGTATTTGTGTTGTCGTCATCATTTCATCATCATCATTCGTGACAGTGTCTAGATTGGATTGAGAAAGAATTGGACTGTGTAAAAATTGGGACTTTGTACGGGCGCTGATGATCGCGCAGTTGAGCGCCCCTCAAACCAAACATCGTCATCATCATCATCACAACGTTATGGAGCCACCACGGGCTTGCACAGTGCCTTGTTGACAACTTGAGTCCATGGCTTCGTGGGGTCTGCGCCACTCGCTCCATACCATCAGCTCTTACCAACTAAAATCGGGATTCAGATCACCAGACCGCAGTTTTCCAGTCGTGTAGGGTCCAACCATTATGGTGAAGAGCCCAGGAAAGGCCCTGCTGTTAGCAAAGGCACTCACGTCGGTCGTCGGCTGCCACAGCCCATTAACACCAGATTTCGCCGCACAGTCCTAACGCATACTCCCGTCGTACGTCCCACATTGATTTCTACGGTTATTTTATGCAGTGTTGCTTGTCTGTTAGCACTGACAACTCTACGCAAACGCCGCTGCTCTCGGTCGTTAAGTGAAGACCGTCAGCCACTGCGTTTTCCGTGGTGAGAGGCAATGTCTGAAATTTGGTATTCTCAACACACTCTTGACACTCTGGATCTTGGAATATTGAATTTCCCAATGATTTCCGAAATGGAATGTCCCATGTGTCTAGCTTCAACTACTAATCCACGTTCACAGTCTGCTAATTTCTGTCGTGCGGCCATTATCACGTAGGAAACACTTTGACATGAATCACCTGAGTACAAATGACAGCTCCGCCAATCAACTGCCCCTTTGTAACTTGTGTATGCGGTATTATCGCTATCTGTATAAGTGCATGTTGCTGTCCCATGACTTCTCAGCTAAGTGTACAATCAGACCAGCCCCATTCCGTGCAGAAATGTTGTTTCTGAGTTGTAGGGTTTGGCGGTGTAACGGGGAGTAGAAAGACCATACGGTGTTGTGCTAAACTTAACTGAACGGATAAGAAAGACTTTCTTTAGAGCCGATTTCCGTGTCCGGCACAGAGGGAAACTGTGTAAGAACATCAGTTTTTGCTGCTTTTAGTGGACTTGTCTGAAGATATACCACTGCACGTGGAATCACTGCCAGTTAATAATACATTTATGCGTTTCGCAATGCAGATTTTCCAACTGCCTTCACTGATTCACGCCACTTTAGAAATGACCCCAGCATTTTTGCAAGACAGCGAAGTGGACTTCCCGTCAATTTAACAAGGGCACATTTACTCAACTCGAATGCTGGGTATCTTAAAAATAACTGTCTCGTGTGGTTGACTGATGATTGTGTATAAAGTGTGATGCAGTTCCCATATGATGAAAGATTCGCATAATACAGCAGCGATTTTGCTTCGAGTGGATTCGACAAATTCTCGGTAAATTTCTGGACGTATGTGGCACTAGAAGTCTACGCACATTTCACGCATTACAAATAAATTATGAGAACGGTGGTTTGTGAGCGTGGAGCTAGCGTCCAATAGTGTCCCAGAAGTATTCCATCTGGTTCAGATCAGGTGAATTTCATAGCCAAGACGCCAACGTGAGTTTACTATCACGCTCCTTAAACCACTGTAGCAGTGTTCTGGCCTTGTGACGCCGACAGTTACGCTGCTGGAAGATGCTACGGCCGTCGAGGAAGATTTAAAGCACAAATGGAAGCAATTGGTTCGCGCAGTCCACAGTTATAACTGCGCCCTCGATTACTACAACAGTTCCTATGGAAGACAAGGTGAATATCCCTCCACAGCATTATACTGCCCCCACCAGTTTGCGTCCGTGGCTCGGTGCACGTTTCCGAGCAGCTGTTCGCGTGGATGACGGCAATCCCGACACGACTACGTAACTGATGTAACAAGAAACGTGATTCATCCGTCCAGGTGGCGCGTTTCCATTGATCCACGACCCAATATCGATGATCTCGTGCCTACCGCAATCATAATTCATGATGTCGTGTGATCAACATGGGAACAATTAGGGGGCGTCTGATGCGGATCTCCATGTTCAGAACACAGGGTGTTTCAAAAAGAATATACGTATTTCGAACAGAACGCATGTATTTATTAATCAAAGACGTACAACTATGAAAGTTGAGAGAGATATTTACGAATCTCTGAAGTTAGTCGGCAAGAATCAGCAACCAGGAGCACCTCCGAAGATGTCCAAGGTAGTTTTGGACGAAACGTCAGGGATAGAAGAGTTCCATGCACCACGGCCATACAATCCGGAAGAATTCTCGGCAGCTGAAACATCCAGTCCTGAAAGCCTTCATTGTATAATATTGCAGATGATCAACATGTCTCCCACCAGCGACAGGAACAATATCACATCGACACTCGAATTCCTTTCATGCACGGCTAAGCTTATCTATCATCATTGATGGTATGGCAGTACGGATCTGGTCCTTCATGTCTTCTAGCTTCTGAGGCAGAGTTGGTGGATAAACGTTGTGCTTAATGAAACTTCACAGGAACAGTTTACAGAGCCAATAGTAAAATACCAACAGCCGTTATTTTGGTTTCATTTGTTAGGCAACCTGTTTCGACATCACATTATGCCATCTTGAGGTCTGCATGCCGTCTGTAATGCCGAAACTGGTTGCCTAACAAATAGAACAAAAATAACGGCTGTTGGTATTTTACTATTGGAAATCGACCAGCCAAAGTCCCGTACATAGGATGGAGTTACATTTATTGACGTTGTTGTTGTGGTCTTCAGTCGAGAGACTCGGATGATGCAGCTCTCCATGCTACTCTAATCTGTGCAAGCTTCTTCATCTCCCAGTACCTACTGCAACCTACATCCTTCTGAATCTGTTTAGTGTATTCATCTCTTGGTCTCCCTCTACGATTTTTACCCTCCACGCTGCCCTCCTAGTACTAAATTGGCGATCCCTTGATGCCTCAGAACATGTCCTACCAACCGATCCCTTCTTCTAGTTAAGCTGTGCCACAAATTCCTCTTCTCCCCAATTCTATTCAGCACCTACTCATTCGTCACGTGATCTACCCATCTGATCTTCAGCATTCTTCTGTAGCACCACATTTCGAAAGCTTCTATTGTCTTCTTGTCTACACTATTTATCGTACATGTTTCTCTTCCATACGTGGCTACACTCCGTACAAATACTTTCAGAAACGACTTCCTGATACTTAAATCTACACTCGTTGTTAACAAATTTCTCTTCCTCAGAAACTTCTTCCTTGCCATTGCCAGTCTACATTATTATTCACGGTGCAGGGCGTCAAATCTGAAACAACCAGTTTTGTATCACAGCAAGGTAATGCTGACCGTTAGCCGTATTTCAATCAAAGAAGAATGGGGCGTGCACGCATGTGTGGGATATCGCACAAAACACATTGAGTTTTGGTAAATCTCGTACATGTCCAGTGTGCGTGTGGGTGTTGTACGTCCGAAATCCGAACATTGTATTTTTTCACTTTCCCACTAAGATGGAACGTGTTTCATCAGTGCACACGATGCGGTATGCTAAAGTGTTACCGTTGTCAATAGCTTTCTGAACTCGTCAGAAGTTGCCACATGTCTGCGTATGTCGTCATGATGTAGAGCCAGTAACGGCTGTAACTTGTACGGCTTCATAACCAAACGACGTTTCAAGAAACGCAAAATTGTTGTTGTAAGCAGTTGTAACTCGCGACTGACACAACGATTTGACTTTGTAAGACTACGTTGGAAATCGATTTAAATTCGTACGACATTTTCGTCAGAAACACGATAGCGGCCAGGGCTCTTCTTTACATACAGTTCCTGTTGTAACATATGGTCGATACCATCTGCGAATGTTCCATCCATTCGAAGTATCAATTAGGTACCGCAGCCTGAAACGTCCTTTTTGAAAGATGTGACGGCAAACAAACAAATAGAAGACAGCTGACAACTAGCGGCATTGAATATAAAGCAGACAATGTGTTCCTCCAATAACCGAGCCATGTCGTAGCGATCGATGGTTTTGATAACACAGTATCTTCCAATGTGTATATTTTTTTCAGTATACAGTACGCACTTAACTGTGTGCTCCAAAACACTTGTGTTTGCGCCAGCATTGTGAATGAAGTGACAGATTTTTATCGAAAGTTAAATAAGAGCCGAAACGGTTTCCAGCCTAAGACAAACTTGCGCAGAAATACACTGCCACACTTTTGAGTAGTGATGAAGTATACATAGAAGATGGTCTCAATACTTCAAAGAACTACCCACCTAACAGATCCATATCTCCTTATCTCTTCCCCGCCATCCCCTCCCCCTTCCCCCATACCTCTATGGGAACATTCTCTCCACCCAGAATACTTTTTCACACTGTCCATGTCCGTCAGATGTTCATTGACTGAAAATGCAATAAAACTAGACTCCTTCCGAACAGGCCCAACGTTACCGGCCGGCCGCCGTGTTATCCTCAGTCCATAACGTCACTGGATACGGATATGCTGGGGCATGTAGTCAGCACACCGCTGCTCCAGTGGTTTTTCATTGAAGAATTTAACCTCATCGCAACTGTGTTTTTGAATTGTTTACATTTTTATTACCTTTAGCTGTCTGTCATTAATTTTTTTTTAAATTTTCTCTGTAATGAGTCCTCACATAGTCATTTTTCTGTCAGGTTTGCGAGCACTCTCGGCTGAAGAGCGGAGTGTAGAACCGCTGACAGCTCACCCCCGCCCATATTAAAGTAAAAAATAAATAAATTCATGAACTGTTGGATGAGGTAATAGCTAAGAATCAAGGAATCTAGCCCTCTGCAAATGCAAGGAACTCAGAAACGGAGGAACCAGTGAAGAGCTGAGAAAGCGGAGGCCAGGCACCAAGATGCTGAAGATTAATAAGACCCTAGGAATTGATCTAATACAAGCAGAACTAATTCAAAAATGCAGGAAAGAAAATTGACAAATATTTCCACAAGCTTGTAATTAAGATTTGGATACATCAAATTATCCCTTATGAATGGATCATAGATATCACAGGCCCAATACACAAGAAATGTCACGTCATGGTGTGCTCTTAATACAGATGAATTTCTCTATTACCTACTGTGAGCGTGTGGTTGCTATTCTGTCATTCTGCACAACGGATTAATCTGAGATGTACCCTTTACCCTGTGGCTCCTGCAAGATGCAATTTCCACCCCCACACTACTACAGAAGTCAGACAGACGCTCTAACGTTCTAAAGAGAAATGCCTGAAAAACTTTCAGCAATAAATATCTTCTGGAGTCGTCCGTTGTAAGGAAGTGACACAAAAATTCACAAAATTTCATACGTAACTAGTGGGATACTTGGGTACTGGAGTAGTGCTAGTTAGTATAAGAAAAACATGAAACTAACGAAAATTATTATTTATTTTGCAAAAATTCTGAGAAATCACAATGGCACTTTTAGTTATGAACTGAACAAGTTATTTCCGGGTTCTTTTTGGAATGTGAACTTACCTGTCGAGGATAGGATTCGCTAATGAAATTTCTATACAAAGTTTAAGATTATTATTGACTTGGCAGAATGGCTGAGAGCCACGCCTACTCAACTTGAATAATTATCTGTTAGAATGTTGCTAGGTACGGTCGAGGCTGTCGGATGTGAAATGCAGTGAAGTGTACTGTTGTGGAGGAAATATGAGGCTCGCAAGAGCTGTAGCGCACAGTACCGTAAACTGCGATGATTGCTGTCTGCGCCACTCGCTGCTGACAAATAAAATAACTCTCGTTCTATCTGGATTGACCTACGCCAATCAAACTCTTCCTATGCCTTGATGAAGTCAAGGACTCCTATTCGCCCCTAGCCTAAGTATTGGCGTGGTACACCGGTCAGATAACCAGTCCACCGCAATGCCACTCAAAAATTCGGTCGCAGGCGTTTAACTATAACTCTGTCCATTCACAACGCACAATAAGTGTGGTGGCCAACACAGTAAACAACGCTTAATAGCAAGGACTCAATATAGAGTCGCACTCCGATTCACTCTCGACACTCTCCCAGTGAAGTACTGAGGAGAGACTTGTTCCTCGCTCTTTGAGTACACGTACGAGCGCACACGTTCTCGTTACGTGTTCTCGCTCCAAGAGCAACAGCGACAACGGAATGGCCCCTCTCCACGCCAGACGTGAAGGGGTATATCTTTCGGTCTCTTCCATTACTCCTTCAGCTCAAGGCGTCAGGAATATCGTCTGCCAATCAGCATTGCTCCTCTAAAACGGGAGAATGACGTTTCGTTTAAGGCGACCAATCCGGAAATCTGTAGCATCGGCGTTTGGCGTTTGCTGTCTCCCTGTGAAAGCCTCTGAAACTGTGTGCTGTGTTTGTAAAGAATGCGCAGGCTAGGTGCTCCCAGACAATGTAGCGGAATTTGCTTTTAAGCCGAACACGATGTCGTTCTGCCTTTCACTTGGGCGGTCGCCGTCCGACATAGATAGGTTGACTCATCTTCTGAAGGGACCAGCCTCCCGGCGTGCGATATGTGTGTATGCGAGCCTCGAATATTTCAATCTCAGTGCGCATTTGCGATTTACTATTTATTTGCATATCGTTTACATGAATTCATACGACATTGACTTTCTCTTATCGAGTTTGGGTTCGAATGAAGCATCTTGATGTTCGGAATATGATTGTGAGGGCGGAATATGTAAGCAATGAAGGTCAGGAGACCCCGATGTCTTACACTACAGCACATAAAATATTCTCCAACAACTTAAACAGGCTCGAGTCCTATGTTGAAAATGCTGTCGATGACTATCAACGTGGATTTCGTCAAGGAAGACATTATGTTTAACAGATACTCACGATACGGCAAGTACTAGAAAAATGCAAGGAATCTGGGATTGATACACATCACCTCTTTACAGATTTCAGATCAGCTTACGACAGTACTGACAGAAGGGAACTGCATATATCAATGGAAGAGTTAGGGATCGTAATAAACTGATTACTTTAGTGAAAGCTACCATAGAAAATATTCTAAGTCAAGTTAAAACAAAGAATATTGTATCCAGTGCGGTGACCACAAAAATTGGAGTAAGGAATGGAGGTCATTATGCTGCCTTATGTTTAATAAAGCTTTGGAAAAGGTTATAATGGATAAAGATATCAATCCATCAATCCAAGGAAAACGATCCTGTATCAAATAAGTTCAGGTGGCGGGAGATATAATTGTAAGATCGCCAAAAACAATGAAAAAGTCTGGAAAGACCTGCTATAAACATGAATCTACAGATACATGAATATAAAACTGATTAAATGCTCCTAATAGAAAGATTATCCAAAGGAGCCACTATTCACAGAATTTTGTTCATATAAGTTTCATGTGTGTAATTTCACTTACCTTGGATCAGACAAACTGTAAGAACAAGATCAGCTCCGAAATCCAGAAACGAATATTGGCCGCCAAGAAGTGCTACCACGACCTCAGAAAACAGCTGAAATCTATGTTGCTGTTCAGGAGAGCTAAAATTGTGATTGCAAAACCCTGCATGCGTGTAAGTGAATTTAACTGATACAGAATTTACCTTGATACAGAAACACCCTTGAGATCCAATGCTAAATTAAAGTATACGTTCGGATTGATTAACTATACGGAATATTGCGGCCCTGGCAATGAATCTTAAGGCATGGAATCTGCAAATTATCACAAAATATATCAAATGTGATAATAAAACAATATTTGAATGAACTCTTTAGTTTCTAACAAAAGAAAGGATAAAAATGAAAACGCATCTGAATCAATCTTGGAATCAATTACAAACATGGAATTAAACATGAACTTAGAAAAATAGAGCTATCTGTTGGCAAAGTTACTCGAAGGGTTGGAATTGCTGATAGTTACGATTCTGACCTTACGAAATTTACCTCAACATTCCTACACGTCGATTTCAGTGACCGTTTGACTGAATCGTAAACCGAATAGTCCTACGCATCTGATGATGCTCTGACGAATGCGGGACAGTAGATGCTATCACGATGCTATCTTGCCGGTGCAGCATTTTGTGCACAAACTGACCTCTTGGTTACGTCCCATAAATTTCCGATGGGATTCATGCCGGGTGATCTGGGTGGCCAAATCATTCGTTGAAGCTGTCTGAAATGTTCTTCAAACCAGTCGCGAACAGTTGTGGCCCAGTGACATCGTGCATTGTCATCCGTTAAAATTCCATCACTGAATGGATGCAAATGTCTCCAAGCAGCCGAACTTAACCATTTCCAGTCGGTGATCAGTTCAGTTGGACCAGACTAGCCAGAGCATTCCACGTAAACACAGCCCACGCCAGTATGGAGCCACCACCAGCTTGCACAGTGTCTTGTTGACAACTTGGGTCAACGGCTTCGTGCGGTCTGTGCCACACTCGAATCCTACCATCAGCTTACCAACTGGCAACTTACTCATCTGACTCGGCCACGGTTTTCCAGTAGTCCAGTGTCCAACCGATATGGTCAAGAACCCAGGAGAGGCGCTTCAGGTGATGCCGTGCTGTTAGCAAAGACACTCGCGTCGGTCGTCTCCTGCCCATTAATCTCATATTTCACCGCACTTTCCTAAGGGACATGTTCGTCGTATGTTCCACATTGACTTCCCCGGTTATTTTACGCAGTTTTGTTTCTCTGTTATCACTAACAACTCTATGGAAATGCCGCTGCTCTCGGTCGTTAAGTGAAGTTCGTCGGCTACTGCAAATGTCCGCTGTGAGAGGTAATGCCTAAAATTTGGTATTCTCGGCACAGTCTTGACACTATGAATCCCGGAATATTGAATTTCATTATGATATCTGAGTTGGAATGTCCCATGCGTATGGCTCCAACTACCATCCCGTGTTCAAAGTCTGTTAAGGTTAGTTGGTTGATTCGGGGAAAGGGACCAAACAGCGAGGTCATCGGTCCCATCGGATTAGGTAACAATGGCGAAGGAAGTCGACCGCGCCCTTTCAAAGCAACCATCCGGAGGGAAATCACGGAAAACCTAAAACAGGATGGCCGGACGCGGGATTGAACCGTCATCCTCCCGAATGCGAGTCCAGTGAAAGTCTGTTAATTCCCGTCATGTGGACATCCGCCATTTGCTTATGTGCATGTACACTCATGCTCATAAATTAAGGATAATTGAAGAATGTGGTGCCACACAACGTTACACTACACAAAACTGTCGCTAATAGCAGAGGCACATAGGGAACACACACGACACAGATCTGTAAGTCCACGGTATTGGTGATAAGTTGAGAAAACCGTCCCGAAACACATGTGCTACAAAACGGCACAGATTCCTGGGCATATACCTCGACATCAATATGGGATATGATCACCATGCACACGTACACAAACCGCACAACGGGTTGGCATACTCTGGATCAGGTGGTCGAGCAGCTGCTGGGGTATGGCCACCCATTCTTGCACCAGTGCCTGTCGGAGCTCCTGGTGTGTCCTAGGGGTTTGAAGACGTGCAGCGATACATCGACCGAGAGTATCCCAGACGTGCTCGATGGGGTTTAGGTCTAGAGAACAGGCAGGACACTCCATTCGCCTGATAGCTTCTGTTTCAAGGTGGCAGATCGGTGGGGCCGTGCGTTATCATCCATCAGGAGGAAGGTGGGACCCACTGCAACCCTAAAAAGGCGGACATACTGGTGCAAAATGACGTCCCGATGCGCCTGACCTGTTACAGTTCCTCTGTCAAAGTCATGCAGGGGTGTTTGTGCACCAATCATAGTTCCAATCCACCATCAAACCACGACCTCCATACGGTCCCTTTCAATGACATTAAGGGATTGGTATCTGGTTCCTGGTTCACGCTAGATGAAAACTCGGCGAGAATCACTGTTCAGACTATACCTGGCCTCCTCCGTGAACATAACCTGGGACCACTGTTCCAATGACTATGTACTGTGTTCTTGACACCAGGTTTACGAGCTCTTCTGTGACCAGGGGTATGTGGAATGCACCTTGCAGGTCTCTGGGCGAATAAACCATGTCTGTTCAGTCGTCTGTAGACTGTGTGTCTGGAGACAACTGCTCCAGTGGCTGCGGTAAGGTCCCGAGCAAGGCCACCTGCAGTATTCCGTGGCCGTCTGCCGGCACTGATGGTGAGATATCGGTCTTCTTGTGGTGTTGTACACTGTGGACGTCTCATACTGTAGCGCCTGGACACGTTTCCTGTCTGCTGGAAACGTTGCCATAATCTTGAGATCAAACTTTGTGGCACACAGAGGGCCCGTGCTACGACCTGCTGTGTTTGACCAGCCTCCAGTCGCCCTAGTATTCTACCTCTCATAACGTCATCAATATGTGTACCTTGATCCATTTTCAACACACAGTCACCATCAGCACGTCTGAAAACGTCTGCACACTTACTCGCTGGACCGTACTCTGACATGCACCAACTCACCTCTGCGTATGTGGTCTGCTGCCAGGGCCACCATGCGACGAGCGTAGGTCAAATGCACCGCATGGTCATACGCCGAGGTGATTTAAAGCCGCAAACCGCCCACCAGAGCGTTGTTTCACTATGTGTCAGTATTTGCCTTGACTTATGAGCATGAGTGTAGTTATCCTATAACCTTCTGTCACCTCAGTGGAATCACGCTGACCTCATACCATCGGATGTCCAGCTTTCTGCGCGCGACTGGGAGAACTCTGGCAACTTGTTACCGTACTTCCATTCACTCGTAGCGGGTGTTAATACATTATGTTACTTTATCTACCTGGTTTTAAGTTTCGCGGAACAGTGTACGTTGCTGTATATAGCAGCAACATCAGTAAACAACCTTATGCTAGTGCTGATCTTGTCTGATAAAATACTTTGATCCAGCCACTATGCTACCTCTTCAGGAAGGATACTGACAAATCACTACAACTGACCTACTGCAAAAGCAGAAAAACATTCCGTAAAAGCGTATTAGAAAGCCCCCCAGATTTGCGTGGGTCGCCGCCTGCTCTGCTGCTCTGGATAGCAGGCTGTGTGCCGGAGCCATTTATTTCCCAGGTCGTGAATACAGAGGGCTGCTCTTCCCCGTAATGACTGCACACACTGTAGCCATTGTCCTTAATGAGAAACTGCTCTTCAAAGCAGCGGCCGCGCCAGATTCCGTCGTCGGAAATGGATTCCCTACAATAATGCTGACGACGTGGCTCGTCCACGAGATGGGGCAAAGCTTTGTGTTATTATCTACGAGTACACCTAAACAGCAGCTAGAGCTACTCATTATCTTTGAAGGATTCGTCTTCAGCGGTAACCTAATTACCACCCACGCTATTGAGAGATTCTTGCACGTCGTGCTTCATCTGCATCTACATAAATGCTCGACAAAATACTGTTAACTACATGGCTGAGGGGGCATTCTATCGCCGGTCGGAATAGCCGAGCGGTTCTAGGCGCTTCAGTCTGGAACCGCGTGACCACTACGGTCGCAGGTTCGACTCCTGCATCGGGCATGGATGTGTGTGATGTCCTTAGGTTAGTTAGGTTTAAGTAGTTCTAAGTCTAGGGGACTGATGACCTCAGATGTTAAGTAACTTAGTGCTCAGAACCAGTTTTGGCATTCTATCGTTATTTTTCCTCTTTCTGTGGTTCCATTCGAGACTAGAGAGACGCTGGCTGTCTACGTGCTTCTGTACTCACTTATTCCTTCTTTCCTCTTATAATATTTTTCTTACATCTATGACGGAAGTTATGAAGGGTGAACCTGAACTCCACAGACGAAATATTGGATATTCTTTAGCGATATTTTATGAATATTTTGCTACCAAATATTTGCGCTCTCTCGTGGCGCGTTACGGAGTAACTGTGTTCCATTTGACCTCTTAACCTCGTGTATCTTCGTATGTGTATTGAACAGAAAATATGTGCATGACAGAGCAGATATCGACACAATGTGAAGCGTGCTTTGTTTGGAAACGAACTTGTTCCATTTGCTCATTGTGTTTGCTATCGACAGAAATAATGGCCACTTTATTCTTCTCCTTCAAGTTTGCATTCGGTACTGTTCGCTGTTTCGGGTTTGTTTATCTGGCAGTGTTAGCTCCACATTAGCAATGATACACAGCGGTAACGTAAGTTTACTGATGGACAGTTGCCGATATTAACCTGAATGCAATGGTAGAGCCGCGCAGTAACGCTATACCTAGCTGTTTCTGCACCAGCGGTAGTAACCATGTTATATTACTTTACAACTGAGGGTTGTTTTTTTATACTGTTTCGTACTGCAAATTTTGGTGATTGCAAATCACAGATTTTTTCACTGGAAACAAAGGTAACTGAGCTACAAACCGAATAAATAACTGCGTTATTACTCCGTAACGAGTTAGGGCGACCACGCGTCCATTACACTAAAAAACTCAGAAACAAGCTCTAAAATTTTGTCGTTGTAGTTAGGGTTCACCGTGTAGAAGCATTTCGTGTTGTTTCGAATATTAGTTCGCTAAACTTAGTCTATACTGTTTCACGAATTGTACAAGTTGTTTTTTTTTTTCCAAAGAGTCAAAACACGAGAGTAGTGAACATCTTCATGACATACTTCGTACAGACTGAACGAGGTGATTACAATTTCCGCTACATGGCCTGTGAATTCATCTGCTCTACTCCTATAATCTGATATGGCGTGCATTCAAAACTACGGGAAAGCACGCTGTAATAACTGCACAGGTGTGTTGTAAGCTGACTTGTTCTACCGCACTTTAGGGGAAGTTCCATAATGAGCCTTTTCCCCTCCCAGAAACTGTTTTTTTGACAAATTGCCTGTTGGTTTTTGTCTCGACCTTTTCCCCTCCCAGAAACTATTTTTTTGACAAATTGCCTGTTGGCAAACTTTATGTTACAATTATATCCTTAACTGGTCATATTTAATTCAGCTGCGTGCCACCATTGTAGCTACAATGAGGAATACTATCAGATTGTCCACTGATGTCGCTATCTACAGGAACAGTGGTTGGACGATGTTAAGGAGATGGAGAAGCCGTTGGACAAAATTTCCGCTGGTTGTAAAGAATGGTAGCTCTGTTTATGTGTGAATAAATGAAAGATGATGTCTGCAACATACAGGACGAAACACAATAATTCAGATTAAAGCTTACTTGCAGATACTAGCAATATGTTGTGTCGTTTAAATATAGAATGAATCAAAAAGGACTTTACAACTTTGAATAATAAAAAAAATTATTGAGATAATTTACAGACTCGGTAGATGTGTCTTTTGAAGCAAAAATTTGACTCATGTAGAGGATCAGTACCCCATTCCGCCACTAGGAGCGCCAGCGTAGTGCACAGTTTAAATCGCTACTTTCACTAGTAAGGAGCGTGCTCGTTGTATGTTCTGGTTTCATGAGACGAACTGTGCAACAATTGTTCGTCGTTAATTTCGTGCCGAATACGCTAAAGAACCTTCAGGCAGGCTTACAATTTCCTCTTAGCACAGGAACTTTGTTGAGATGTGTTGCTGACTGCGACATGATATATCACCGAGTCGTCCACGCGTCAATGGTACTGTGTACCTGGACATGCTTGAAACCTTTTTAATTCCACAGATCGATGAAGATGACCGAGATGGAATAGTTTATTGTTAGAAAGACGGTACACCACCTCATCTTCTCACAGAAGTTCGCGGTTTCCTCGATAATCGCTTCTTAGATCGATAGATGGACCGTGCAGGGCAAATCGCATGACCACCTCGTTCCTAAGACTTGACACCACTGAATTTCTTTCTCTGGGTTTTATTAAAGAGCGTATGTCTGTTCCCCCCCAACCAAACAGTGTAGCCGACAGGAAAATCAAATCTGCGCTATCGCTGCACAATTTACGCCCGATTTGTTGCGACGAGTTTCGGAACACGCTGATTACGGGTGGGATGTTTGCCGCATCACTAGTGGCAATCGCATCGAACGAAAATGAAACTTTACACTTTTATGAGATACCTGAGGTTGTTTGCTACAAAATGACACGTCTACCGATTCTGCAGGTAATCTCAATACATATCTGTATCATTCCAAAGTTGGAAAGTCCTTTTCGACTCATCCTGTGCATAGAGACAAAATTGCGAAGTGGCATGAAATGGAGGGATCACATAAAACTTGAAATAGGTGAAGGGAGTCTAAGACTCAGATTCTGTGAAAAGTTTCTGGGAAAGCGCGAAAGACAAACCGAATACGTGTAGGGCTAATATGAAACCAGTTCTAGAATATCGTTGCGCCGAATGGATTCATTACCAAGAACACATGAGAAGAGAAATCAAACAAATTAAGAGATACTCTGCTGAGATTGCAACACGTCAGTATGGCTCATAATGATGTGTAACAGAGATTTCCATGGAATTAAAAAACGGCACACACATAGGGTTCTCGGTTAAGGCTCCGGAAGTCGCTATGAAATTTCGATAACATTTGATCGGCCCAACTGAACGACATCTTCAGGTGCGGCGAACACGGTGCTCAGGCTGTGACCAGAGCCTCCTATTTATAACAGCGTAAGAAGAAACCGCGTAGACGTCGCTAAATTCGTTGTGTAATACCGTACGTGTCCTGTTCGAGGCACTCCACCAGCGGACGATGAACCAGCAACTTCGACGCACGCGCAGTCTGTCAATCGTACTGTGCGCCGCTGTTGGTCGCTCCAGCGCCCTCTATCGGGAACCGCCTGCCAATATACGAGTCCGTCCGTACTGGCGCGTGTCCATCTACATCTACATCTACATCTACATTGATACTCCGCAAGCCACCCAACGGTGTGTGGCGGAGGGCACTTTACGTGCCACTGTCATTACCTCCCTTTCCTGTTCCAGTCGCGTATGGTTCGCGGGAAGAACGACTGTCTGAAAGCCTCCGTGCGCGCTCTAATCTCTCTAATTTTACATTCGTGATCTCCTCGGGAAGTATAAGTAGGGGGAAGCAATATATTCGATACCTCATCCAGAAACGCACCCTCTCGAAACCTGGCGAGCAAGCTACACCGCGATGCAGAGCGCCTCTCTTGCAGAGTCTGCCACTTGAGTTTATTAAACATCTCCGTAACGCTATCACGGTTACCAAATAACCCAGTGACGAAACGCGCCGCTCTTCTTTGGATCTTCTCTATCTCCTCCGTCAACCCGACCTGGTACGGATCCCACACTGATGAGCAATACTCAAGTATAGGTCGAACGAGTGTTTTGTAAGCCACCTCCTTTGTTGATGGACTACATTTTCTAAGCACTCTCCCAATGAATCTCAACCTAGTACCCGCCTTACCAACAATTAGTTTTATATGATCATTCCACTTCAAATCGTTCCGCACGCATACTCCCAGATATTTTACAGAAGTAACTGCTACCAGTGTTTGTTCCGCTATCATATAATCATACAATAAAGGATCCTTCTTTCTATGTATTCGCAATACATTACATTTGTCTATGTTAAGGGTCAGTTGCCACTCCCTGCACCAAGTGCCTATCCGCTGCAGATCTTCCTGTATTTCGCTACAATTTTCTAATGCAGCAACTTCTCTGTATACTACAGCATCATCCGCGAAAAGCCGCATGGAACTTCCGACACTATCTACTAAGTCCTTGCCGTTGTCATCCGGATATCTATATCGCCACTGCAGCGCACGACCAACAGTTCCTCTTTGTAGCTGCTGTGATTTTAACGTGGCCAGGGCAGGATCCCATGCTGTGTTATTTGATATCTTGTTTTCCTCTTCAGCAGGTTAGTTCGAGTTGCGAATTTCCACTGCTTCTTTAATAACGCTGTCCAAGTACGTAGACGTCCCTTACCATCTGCGCCCGTCCTGTACGCCTCTCCCCCACCCTCACCTACCTTGGACTCACCATTGACCGTCACCTCACCTGGTTCCCTCATCTCCACTCTACCCAATCCAAAGTCCATAAGAGTCGGTGACGTGCTAAATCCCTGTTTAACACATTGATTTTGTTGTTATCTTATTTGTTTTTGACTAGCCGTATTTATGATTGTTTCGATGTATTCGTACATGATAGGTTTGTTTATAAATAAATCTTCTGCTAGCAGTCACGATTTTCTTTATTTACTTTTCACATGAAGCGTTTCGGGAAATTATTCTCATTTTCAAGTGCGGTTTTCGTGTGTGTGTGTTATGCTATTTCTGTGTGGCATTGGATGTGTGAGAGTCTGCTTCATTTCGGTGATTTTACTGCAATATATAATAAACAAGCGACTTTTAGCTGGTTATTGATCTCTTTGTGAAGTTAGTGGCGAAATTTAGAATAATTTATACTTACAGCTTTCTAATGGTCCATTTGTGCAAAGTCTCAAACACACTAAACATCACACACAACTTGCTGTCTACTTTAAACACCGAAAATATCTTACATAAACAAAACAGTTACAAAGATGTTGTTACAAGTAGCCGCAGAGATAACATTATACGTCTTCCACAGCGAATGATGTGCTTTTGTACCGAGGTTATTTGTCTTGACAATTTGGATCATAATTTACTTATATCCATTTTACTGTTGTGCTTATCTCTCTGTGTTACTACTTCTATGTTTCGACAGTATAATTAAATAGAAGCAGTAACACATAGAAATAAGCACAACTGTAAAATCGATATAAATAAATTATGATCCAAACAGTCAAGATTAATAACCTCTGTACAAAAGCATATCATACGGTGTGGAAGACGTATAATGTTATCTCTACGGACTACTTGTAAGAACATCGTTGTAACTGTTTTATTTATGTAAGATATTTTCTATGTTTAAAGTAGACATTAAGCTGTGTGTGACTTTTAGTGTGTTTTATAAATTTCCCCACTAACTTCACAAAGAGATCGATAACCAACTACACAAATCGCGTGTTTATTATATATTGCAGTTAAGTCAACGAAATGAAGCAGAAAATGGTTCAACTGGCTCTAAGCACTATGGGACTTAACACTGAGGCCATCAGTCTAGTAGCTTAGAACCACTTAAACCCAACTAACCGAAGGACATCACACACATCCATGCCCGAGGCAGGATTCGAACCTGCGACCGTACCAGCAGCGGGGTTCCGGGCTGAAGCGCCTAGAACTGCGCGGCCACAGCGGCCGGCGAAATGAAGCAGACACTTACACATCGACAACACCACACAGGAATGGCCTAACAAACACACAAAACGCACTTGAAATTAGAATCATTTCCCGAAACGCGTCATGTGAAAAGTAAATAAAGAAAATCGTGACTGGTAGCCTATTGTTTCCACAGTCGCAGGCTTTCAATACCATATATAATAGATCAAATGAGATTCGTAAATGCTTTCGATTATCCGCACAAGACGCTTGGGGTGGCCTCGCTTGTACATTATTGTCCACAGTCGTGCAGTGATAATATTTTTAGCATACAGAGAAAAATGGCGAGAAGTTACTTTAGAAACAAACGCTGATAAATTCACAAATAGAGAAACAAATGAAATTTGTAATATTTTACCTCTCCTGTTGCGACAAAACGCAATATGTTTCGTTTCGTCGTTTCTGTGCAGCGTTATTCTTTTTCCTTCAGCTTTTTTGCTATCGATTAGTTGCGCACTCAGACAAAATAAATCCCTCACGCCGAGTCATTTCCACTTGTCACGGATAAAAGAAGAAAAGAAAATTACTCTCTCAGCCGGTATCAGGGGTATCGAGCGGACGAAAAAGGAGGAGCGCGTTCGCATTTCGTAACTGTCTGAGAAACGAGATAAAAGTAATGTCGTGGAATTAACTGCATTGCCTACGTTATTTCACCTACCTCTCATCAAATGCTATGTATGTTAAGAAATGTCAACAGCAGTCAGCAACAGCCACAAATAATAAAAAGTAGATGAAGGACCAATTGTTACATCACAATGTTCACATATGAAGGGCTTACTTCAATAGTGGTACAAGTCCATTTTTGTTCATTCTGAGATACCGAGTCCTACAGTTAAATGGGCACTGAGAAATCTGCAGTTGAGATACCAGAAATATTCAAGTATATACAGTTGAGATACCAGAAATATTCAAGTATATATATACTTGAATATTTCTGGTATCTCAACTGCAGATTTTTCATATATATAGTTGAATATTTCTGGTATCTCAACTGCAGATTTTTCAGCGCTTATAAACAATGACAATACATATACAAGTAAAAATTAGAAACTTACATATCTTTATACATACGGGAGAACTGAAACACACAAATTTTTTTGGCTTTACAGGGGATACTTACAAACACACAGCGTAATAATAAGTCTGTGGTAACTTGCAGACACCTCTTGAAATTATTGTCACATTTTGGCATTACATAGAGTTCACAGAAGTCATGGGATACCTCCTAATACAGTATAGAATCTCCTTTTGCTAGCGTAGTGCACCAACTAGACGTGGTATGGACTCAATAAGTCTGTGGAAGTCTCCTGCAGATACACTGAGTCATGTTGCCTCTATAGCCGTTCATAACTGCGAAAGTGTTCCCGTTGCAGGACTTTGTGCACAAACTGACCTCTCGATTATGTCACATATACGTTCGATCAGGGTTGTAGCCTATCCCTGATGTTATTCAATCTGTATATTGAGCAAGCAGTAAAGAAAACAAAAGAAAAATTCGGAGTAGGAATTAAAATCCATAGAGAAGAAATAAAAACTTTGAGGTTCGCCAATGACATAGTACTTCTGTCAGAGACAGCAAAGGAGTTGGAAGAGCAGTTCAACGCAATGGACAGTGCCTTGAAAGGAGGACATAAGATGAACATCAACAAAAGCAAAACGAGGATAATGGAATGTAGTCGAATTAAATCGGGTGATGCTGAGGGAATTAGATTAGCAAATGAGACGCTTAAAGTAGTGAAGGAGTTTTGCTATTTGGGGAGCAAAATATCTGATGATGGTCGAAGTAGAGAGGATATAATATGTAGACTGGAAATGGCAAGGAAAGCGTTTCTGAAGAAGAGAAATTTGTTAACATCGAGTATAGATTTAAGTGTCAAGAAGTCGTTTCTGAAAGTATTTGTATGGAGTGTAGCCATGTATGGAAGTGAAACATGGACGATAAATAGTTTGGACAAGAAGAGAATAGAGGCTCTCGATATATGGTGCTACAGAAGAATGCTGAAGATTAGATGGGTAGATCACACAACTAATGAGGAGGTATTGAGGGAGAAGAGGAGTTTGTGGCACAATGTGAGTAGAAGAAGGGATCGGTTGGTAGGACATGTTCTGAGGCATCAAGGGATCACCAATTTAGTATTGGAGGGCAGCGTGGAGGGTAAAAATCGTAGAGGAAGACCAAGAGATGAATACACTAAGCAGGTTCAGAAGGATGTAAGTTACTGTACGTACTGGGAGATGAAGAAGCTTGCACATGATAGAGTAACATGGAGAGCTGCATCAAACCAGTCTCAGGACTAAAGACCACAACAACAACAACAAACGTTCGATGGGATTCATGTCGCGTGATGTGGCTGGCCAAAACTTCGCTCTAGTTGTCCAGAATGTTCTTCAAACCAGTCGCGAGCAGCTGTGGCCCGGTGACATGGCGCGTTGTTGTTTGGGAACATGAAGTCCATGAACGCTTGCAAATGGTGTCAAAGCAGACGATGAAATGATATGTCGTGTGGCTAGGGCCTCCCGTCGGGTAGACCGGTCGCCTTGTGCAAGTCTTTTTAGTTGTCGCCACTTCGGCGACTTGCATGTCGATGAGGATGATATGATGGTGAAGACAACACAACACCCAGTCCCTGAGCGGAGGAAATCTCCGACCCAACCTGGAATCGAAGACGGGCCCCTTTGCACAGCATTCGGCCGCGCTGACCAATCAGCTATCGAGGCGGATCATATCCATTTACAAACAATGATAGTTTCAGTTGGACGTGAGGACTCAGTCGTCCATTCCATGTGAACACACCATTATGGAGCCACCATCAGCTAGCACAGCGCGTTGTTGCTAACTTGGGTCGATAGCTTCGTGGGGTCTGGCCACACTCGGACCTCATCGTCCGCTCTTACCAACCGAAAGCGGGACCCGTCCGATCTGGCCAAGGTTTTCCAGTCGTGTAGGGTCCAACCGACATAGTCACATGCACATGAGAGGCGCTGCAGGCAATCTAGTGCTGCTAGCAAAAGTATTCGCGTCGTCCGTCTGCTACCACAGCCCAGTAACGCCAAATTTCTCCGCATTGTCTCAACCGATACGTCCGTCGTACATCCTAGACTGATTTCCGCGGTTATTTCACGCAGCGTTGCTTGTCTGTTAGCACTGGCAGCTCTACACAAAACGCAGCTGCCCTCCGTCAAAGTGTAGGCCGCCGGTCACTGCACTGTCCGTGGTGGAAGGTAATGTTTGAGAAGTATTATTCTCGACACACTCCTTGACATTGTGCGTCTCGGAATGCTGAATTCCCTAACGATTTTCGAAATGGAATGTCGCTGCGTCTAGGTCCGTGATTTCGTGTTCAAAGTATGTTACTTCCCGCCATGCCGCCATAATCACGTTGGAAATATTTTCGCATAGATACCTGGGTGCAAATGACAGCTGCGCTAATGTACTACCCATTTATATCTTGGGTATACGCGATACTTCTGCCTTCTGTATACACAACTGGCCATTAAAATTGCTACACCACGAAGATGACGTGCTGCAGACGCGAAATTCAACCGACAGGAAGAAGATGCTGTGATATGCAAATGATTAGCTTCCCAGAGCATTCACATAAGGTTGCCGCCCTTGGCGACACCTACAACGTGCTGACATGAGGAAAGTTTCCAACCGATTTCTCATACACAAACAGCAGTTGACCGGCGTTGCCTGGTGAAACGTTGTTGTGAAGCCTCGTGTAAGGAGGACAAATGAGTACCATTAAGTTTCCGACATTGATAAAGGTCGGATTGTAGCCTATCGCGATTGCGGTTTATCGTATCACGACATTGCTGCTCGCGTTGGTCGAGATCCAATGACTGTTAGCAGAATATGCAATCGGTGGGTTCAGGAGAGTAATACGGAACGCCGTGCTGGATCCCAACGGCCTCGTATCACTAGCAGTCGAAATGACAGGCATCTTATTCGCATGGCTGTGACGGATCGTGCAGCCACGTCTCGATCCCTGAGTCAACAGATGGGGACGTTTGCAAGACAACAACCATTTGCACGAACAGTTCGACGACGTTTGCAGCAGCATGGACTATCAGCTCGGAGACCATGGCTGCGGTTACCTTTGACGCTGCATCACATACAGGAGCGCCTGCGATGGTGTACTCAACGACGAACCTGGGTGCACGAATGGCAAAACGTCATTTTTTCGGATGAATCCAGGTTCTGTTTATAGCATCATGATGGTCGCTTCCGTGATTGGTGACATCGCGGTGAACGCACATTGGAAGCGTGTATTCGTCATCGCCATACTGGCGTATCACCCGGCGTGATGGTACGGGGTGCCATTGGTTACACGTCTCGGTCACCTCTTGTTCGCATTGCCGGCACTTTGAACAGTGGACGTTACATTTCAGATGTTTTACGACCCGTGGCTCTACCCTTCATTCGATCCCAGTGAAACCCTACCTTTCAGCAGGATAATTCACGATCGCATGTTGCAGGTCCTGTACGGGCCTTCCTGGATACAAAAAATGTTCGACTGCTGCCCTGGCTAGCACATTCTCCAGATCTCTCACCAACTGAAAACGTCTGGTGAATGGTGGCCGAGCAACTGGCTCGTCGCAATACGCCAGTCACTACTCTTGATGAACTGTGGTATCGTGTTGAAGCTACATAGACAGCTGTACCTGTAGCGCCATCCAAGCTCTGACTCAATGCCCAGGCGTATCAAGGCCGTTGTTACGGCCAGAGATGGTTGTTCTTGGTACAGATTTTACAGGATCTATGCACCCACATTGCGTGAAAATGTGATCACATGTCAGTTCTAGTATAATATATTTGTCCAATGAATACCCGTTTATCATGTGCATTTCTTCTTGGTGTAGCAATTTTAATGGCCAGTAGTGTATGTGCATATCTCTGCCTCATGACTTTCATCACCTCCGTGTATTTTGTACGAAAATAATTAAGAAAACCACGAATCCTATTAGGAATTTATATGTTGGTTTGAAAGTCTCTCTCTGATAATTACAAAATGTTACAACAAGATGTACAGCACTTGTACACTGTAGCACAGCGACAAATTTCACACCTCAGTATTAACAGAGAGCAGCTGAGAGAAAGTAGGGTTTGCCTTTCACCAGTTTTAATTCAGAACGTAATGTAGGTCAGACTTGTTAAGCACCTTCTTACAGGGAAACAAGCAGAAAGAAACAAAACGCAATAAAGGGAGCGTTGGTCCGCAAAGCACTCACTGTGCGTCGCTGCACGTCGTGAAACCCGACGAGGACTCGCACGGAGGATACAGTTCCGCAGAAGAGCGTCGCGTCCGAGGGGGGCGCTGTAGGAAAAATTCTCCGTCAGCTGCTCACTAAAGATTTCAGCGAGAAAGGGCGACGGAGAAGAATGGGTAAAAATAGGAGACGACCTAAATTAAAATCCGCTGCGCCGTGGCGCCTCGCCGCCGGCGAGAGCTGCTCAAGTGTTTGCGTGGGGTCGGCCTCGCGGCGCAGCCGCGCGCTCTGCAATCCCCACCCCAGCCAGCCGGCAGCGGGCAGCGGGGCGTGGCGACGAAGGTGGGACGGGCAGCACGGCTTACCTGCAACGTGAGAAACACGGGAGGCGTTACAAGCGAAAACACAGGACTGCGACTGTTACAAAAAAAAAAAAAAAAACAACAAAACCAGAAAGGTGTCGATATTCTATTAGGCCTAAGAAAATGCATATCAAATAGGACACTCTTTTTGTTCAAAATACCCGTAACGAGAAGATCGTCAAATATGTAGGAAATCATATAAAACAAAAAGACATAAAACGTTCTTCAGTTACAGCTTCTGACCTGCAAGGCCATAGTTGATACACACTCTTAAGACAATAAAACAACACACCATAAACTAATCATTCGAATGGAACGGAAATTGGTAGATGTGATTTGCACATACAAACAAACAACTGATTTCAATTTGAGCAAAACTGGATTGTTTACACAAGAGAGGGAATTTCAAAACCTTGATACGTCGTGGTCTGGGAAAACTTAACCAAAACGTAAGGTAAGCAGAGCTCAAAGGCTGCAGGGAGTGAAAGCCTAGACCCAAATGAGGTTACAGTTTCAAACACAATTTAATTTTATTTAACATTAAAAAACAATTGTTCACTGGTACAAATATATGCATATCACAAAACACAGTAAATATTTTTGAACTCCAGGCCTGAAGGGCCGCCGAACACTCACAACTGTAATGTGAGAATGACAACCTTGAGATTCAACATAAGGAGATAATCACGGTCTGAAGGACCCAACACCTTTGATTAATTATTGACCAATACAATAAGTTACTGAAAGGAATGACTTTAATCATTCGGCCAAAAGGGCCAATTAAATATAACCACAAATGCTGTTTTGATAATGCTACAAGAATGCTAAACCAACAGTTAATTTACTTCGTCCAAAGGAGTAGTAAATACCAAAAGACAAATTCATATACCAAAGTTTTTTTTTTAATGAAACAAGCTAACAAGATAAAATTAATATCCAAAAAGGGGTAGTGACGTTGCCACTCGGCCTGAAGGACCTGAATATCAGTAGTAATAAATATTTGAGAATGGTTGAAGCTAGTGAGTTAGTACTTAAAACCAGCCCGTGCTCCTCACCACAAGGAAAAACTTACAATCAGCTGTGCTACGACCGCCTGTTTTAGCAATATGGCACACACCAGCAGAACAACTAGAAACGTCACCAACGTGGCGAATCGTCCACATAGGGCATGACAGCAACTCTCTATAACACATAAAATAAAAATTACTAAACATTGAAACACATGCTTCAAAATATAACGCCTATCTAGGCAGGAACTGTTAATGACGCCCACTGGCCTTCATAAATCTTCGACTTAGTAAATGTGACGGCCAGTACTAAATAATAGTACCACTCAACAAATTGTAAAATACAAGATCGTTATTGCACTTGGGTAAGAATAAAATTTCAACCACAGATAATATTTTAGGTTCAGTTATTAAGGCACAGAGAGTTAACACTCTTTTCTAGTGATAGTTACACTTGACAATATAACAGCAGATCACTGAATCGGGATTTCGGGCACGCCTGAGCCTACTAAAATTGCGAAACACCATGGCACACGACCTTAGAGCAAAACACACCCGACGACACGGGCAGAAATTGAGTGAGACACATCAAGTCAAGAAATTCTCACCGTTAGTCCAGAAGGCAGACAAGCATTCGGCGACAGGTTGCAACCAGCACCAACTCGAGTTATGTCAATCGCCCCAGTTCCGCCATAGCAACGCGGACACGCCGCGTCAACAGTTGCCACGCCGAGCTTCCTTATCACACAGACCGTCCAGAACGACTGCCGCCGTCCCGAGTACACACGCTCGTAGGAATCACGTGCATTCACAGGAAGTTATACCACTTTTCCCACAACACTGCGTGGCCACACAACCGGAAACTAAACTCCCCGTCTCACTCCGGCAGCAGCACTCGATACTCTCGTCGTCAGCAGGTGTCTCCACAGAACGCAGCGCACTCCGAAATTTAAAAGCAAATGGACCAAACGCGGCAGAGCAAAGCCAAGACTCCGGCAGACGACACACCACACCTAGGCAAAGATGAAGATGATACGGTTCAAACCTGAGCAAGTCAATCACGCTTTGGTCCGCCTCTGGACATTATGCAAGAAGTTATTCGGCTTGCCATTGATTGAGAGATTTGCTGGATGTCCTCCTGAGGGGTATCGTGCCAAATTATGTCCAATGGGTCCGTTAAATCGTCGAAAGCTCATCGCCCATAATGCCCCAAACATTCTCAAATTGCTGGCCAAGGTAGGATTTGGCAAACACGAAGACAAGCAGTAGAAACTCTCGCCGTGTGTGGTCTTGCATGATCTTCCTGAAATGTAAGCCCAAGATGGCTTGCCATGAAAGGCAAAAAACAAGATGTAGAATATTGTCTACATACTTCTGTGTTGTAAGGGTGCAGCGAATGACAACCAAAGGGGTCGTATAATGAAATGAAATGGCATCCTAGGCCGTCGATGCTGCTTGTTGGGCCAAATATGGGCGACAGTGGGGTTGGTATCCCGCCACTGTCCAGGGCGTCTTCAGACACATCTTCAGCCTGGAACCTCCTTGACCAGAATAGAACTGTCTTAGTGATGAGTCCCGCCTCGAACTGAGCTCCGAAGACCAGTGAAGATGTGTCTGGAGTCGCCCCAGATAGTGGTTGGATACAAATTTCACTGTTGCCCATCATACGACCTGACAACCAGAAGTGGTGGTCTGGGATGCCATTTCATTTCAAAGCAGGTCCAGTTTGATTGCCATTCGAGGCACCCTTACAGCACAGTGGCACGTCGACGATATTCTACACATTTTCTTGTCCTTCGTGCTTGCCAAACCCAACTTCGGACAGCAAGGTCTTCCCCATCTCTTTCCAATAGAGAACGATTGGAGCATTTTACATTTTTTTGTCTTAGAGTGTATAAAATTGCTAGCATTATCTAATATTTTCCTTATTACAGTCTTCTAATATATAGGAAAATAAAAATCAGGAAAAGTTTTAATCTCTCCCCAAATTGACCTTGATCTTCTGTTCCTCTCCAGCCCCCCTTCCACCTGTTTCATCATACCCCGTCCTCTTTCACTCACCTCCTCAGACCTCGTTTCTCTTTCACCTGCCTCTGCACACCCCCTCCCACTTCCACCAGCCACCTGACGCCCTCACTCCCTTCTACCTCACATCTTCTGCCTGTTCCACCTCACATCAGCTCCCTCTTATGCACTAACCCTCTCCACCTGCCTCCAACACATCTCCCTAATTAATTTTCTATCTCTTTCTATGTCTATCTGGTCCTCTTCCACTCTCTTCCATCTCATCCTCAACCTCTCTCTATCCTCTCCTTACAGTCTCTCTCCATCCCTTTCTTTGTCCATCATGGCCTCCATCCTGTCTTCTCTCCCACCCTTCTCTCTCTTTATCATATCCTTCCCTTCTCTTTATCAATCTCATCCTCTCACTCGCTCTCTCTTCATCTCCTATTCGACTCTCCTTCTCCATCCATCTCCTCTTCTCCCCTCTTTTTGTCAATCACTTCCATCCCCCCTCGCTGCACATCTCCCCCTTCCCCACGCTTTATCCACATATTATTCCAGCCAGTTTTCATATCCACCCTCCCCCAATGGGAGGTGGTTCTTATCCCAACACCACTTGTTTCTAGACAGTAAGTATTGTGTGTCAAGCGATGCTGAATGCCTGATTATTTCTGGCTAGCGTAGATGTAGAGAGGCCATTCAGATTTAATAACATTGTAGTTTTAACAAAAAAGAAGGGGAAGCTTAAATAAAACGCTATTCTAACTTTACAACGACGAATGACGATTGAATATTTTAATCGAGAACTATGACGTTCACCAGGAATGACCGCTCGTTCGGCATCAGGTGAAGAATGATGGCGCCCTTCATATAGATCTATAAGCCTGAGCGGCCTCGAGCCCTTAATACAATTGCCATTTTATCTCCTGATATGATTCCTGCAGTCGGAGACGAAACAACAGGAAATAGTTTCATATATCGACCATGCTCTCTCACATGGGAGATTTTAACTGAAGTAAACAGCGAGCGAAGAAGACTATGCTATAGCGCATGAAACGAATGTACAAAACAATATATACTAGTGACCCTTCCACAGATCCTTAGTGAATTTGTCTCGATAGAAGTAGATTGAGCAAAAAATCATAAGCACATTTGCATTTTCGTCTAAAACGTAAAAACTAAATTGTCACAAATACATTAATTCGTAGGCTGTTTTTGCAACGTATCATCAAACAGACGATCAGTTTCCGACATTGATCACAAGACTACACTGAAGATATTCAAAAGCTGGATTTTACGTAATTCTCACATAACTGGTACTATCAAAAATCTATGCACATCAGCCGGTTCCACTATGAAAGTCATTGGAGAAAAAGTAGATGGCCACCAACAACTCTGCCGGCCGCGGTGGTCTAGCGGTTCTGGCGCTGCAGTCCGGAACCGCGGGACTGCTACGGTTGCAGGTTCGAATCCTGCCTCGGGCATGGGTGTGTGTGATGTCCTTAGGTTAGTTAGGTTTAAGTAGTTCTAAGTTCTAGGGGACTTATGACCAAAGATGTTGAGTCCCATAGTGCTCAGAGCCATTTTTTTGAGCCACCAACAACTCTCGTAGCTTTCTCTTAAATTGAACTTTATTAGTAAGTACACTTCTTATAATTGCTGGCAAGTTATTGATAATGCGTGTTCCTAAGCAACTGAGTTCCCTCAGGACCAAATCACATGACGTTAAATCTTTACGAAGATTTTTCTTATTTCTGTTATTTCTTCCATGAATTGAGATGTTGCTTTGAAAAAGATATGTATTAATCATAACAAACATCGTCAAGAAGTAAAAACACTGAAGATCGAAAACAATGTGACTGCCTGCTTAATAGTGTGTCGTTCCACCATTAAATTTGATCTGTCTGGCACATAGTTTTAATTAGTCAGGAAGTTTCATATCAGTGCACACTTCGCTGCAGAGTGAGATTTCACTCTGAAAAAAAAATTCTGGTTCGTTAGAAATGAAGATTTTCTATTCTTTTGAGGTTCTCAAGGTTGAAGGAAAAATAAGGACACCAATGTAAAATGTAAGCTGTTGTAGAGCTCGGTTCCTTATCAGCTTAATTCATGTGATCTGGGTAGAAGGCTCCCAATGGAAACGGTATTTTCACTTCCCACATTCACCTGCGAAAGCTTCCTTAAAACGTTGCTCTTAACTGACGGACTGGGACTATTTTTCTTCTGAAACGATGCGTGCACAGATACTTTAGAGATTCACAAGCCAATGTTGGTCCTGAAAGTTAATGACACATTTTCGGGTTCGGAAAGTAGGAGACAGGCACTCTGACATAATTGAAACTGTGATTGGGGGGGGGGGGGGGGGGTCATAATTCGTGCTTGAATACCCCAGTCTTTGAGGTAATGTCCTAGGTTCAAATTCCGTTCAGTAAAATTTGTAAATTTGTTGTAAGGACTATGGGACCAAACTGTTGAGGTCATCGGTCCCTAGGCTTACACACTACTTAATCTAACGTGAACTAACCTAGGCAAAGGACAACACACACACACACACACACACACACACACACACACACACACACAGGCGCGCGCGCGCGCGAACCGTGACAAGACGCCTTAGACACTACGGCTACCCCGTGAGGCTTCCGTTTCGCCACAAGCTTTCAGCTAGTCAGGAAGTTTCGCACCATTCCAGATTGTTATCAGTTATATTGAATGAAATGCTGCTATTAATAGCCACTTCACTAGTAGCGTCACTACGAGGATGCAAATCACGTTTGCTTTAAATACACGCTTTAACGGTTGTGAGCGTTAGTTACCTTTGTGACTGCAGATGGCTAGTGAATATTACACAAGAATGCCTTTAACGCGACGAGACACCATTATCAACGCCTCACTGAATTTGAACTAGTTTATGTAATAGGGCTAAGAGAATCTGACTTGGCAAGAATGCACCCACAGTACACGATTGCTTGTAGCGGTGGTCACGAGAATGTATGGTCGCAAGAAGACCGGCTCTGGACGACCACATGGCACTATAGAGATGGAAGACCATCGTGTTTGGTGCATCGTACTGCATCTGCATCTGCAATTTGAGCAGCAGTTGGCTCCGTAGTGACACAACGAACTGTTGCAAATCGGTTACTTCAAGAACAGCTCCGAGCCAGACGCACTGTAGCGTGCGTCCTACTGACCCTAAACCACCGCCATTTACGGTTTTCAGCGGTGTCAGGTGAGAGCTCAGTGGAGGGCATGGTAGAGGATTGTTGTGTTTCCTGATGAAAGCTTCTTCTGCTTCGCTGGCAGTGATGGCTGTGTGTTGGTTAGGAGGCCAGTTGATGTCCTGCAACCAACCTGTCTGCCTTCTAGACACACTGCACCTACGCCTGGAGTTATGGTGTGGGGTGCGATTTTCCGTGACAGCAGGAGCATACTCCTGGTTATCCCATGCAGCCTGACTGCAAAACCGTACGTAAGTCTGGTGATCCGACCTGTTACTCTGCCATTCGTGAACAGCTTCCCAGGGCATGTTTTTCAACGGGATACAGTCCTCCACATACGGCTGTTGCAACCCAAAATGTGGCATAGTGTTTCAACATATTACCTTGGCTTGCTCATCACCAGATCTGTCTCAAATCGAGCACATATGGGATGTCATCGGATGATAACTCAAGCGTCATCCATAAACAGCATTCATCGTTTTAATCACTTACGTATGAGAGGCTTGTTGCAGAACGGTGTCACCCACAAATACACATTTTTTTATATTTTTGTGTTTTTTGTTACATTACATCGTTTTTATAGCCTATCATTTTTGTACTTGTTTCAGGTGCCATTCAGGAGTAAAACATTAGTGGTGTAACCTGCAGATAACTATTTCGGAATTAACTGAGTGCAAAACTGGTGTAACCCACTATGGATTAATTTAGCGAAGAAAATCTGAGTGATTCTGGTTCTGATCAAGAATATGTTCCACATGTTTCTTCATACGAAGATGACTCTGATTATGAACCCCCCGAAATGAAGCTTAAAAAGAGGAAAGTGAAAAGACAAACCAGTGCTGAAACTGCAAGATTACAAGGATCTGATGATAAGTGAGCACCTATAACTGATCCAGAAAGTAAAAGATATTAATAATTCACAGGCTACACTTCCAGAGTCTGATAAAGACTTGTCTTTGAGTGAAGAAGGCGAAAATTAGTTGTTTACTGGGAGAAATGTCTAGACATTTTTGTAATATTACCTTAAAAAGTTACATTATTTTGCGTACTAATGTCAGTAAAGAAAGAAATTGTCCTTTGTATCCCATGTTTGTACCCAAATGTGAAATAAATACTCTTTATTTTCTTTAATATACAGTGTTCATTTAATTTAAATAGTGTTATTTCCATCATTTTTCTTAAAACTATGATAATGTAGGTTACCTCATTCTGGCATCAAATACATATTTTGTTCGTAGAGAGCAACAATGACGTATAAAGTACAAAATGTGGAATACACCAATAAGGTTCCAAATTTTTCTTGGAGGTAAAATGGTGTGACGCACAGTTTTGGCACTGAATATGCAATTTTTAAGTTCATGTACACAGCAAATATTTACTCTCAATAATATCACTTCAAATGCAAAGAATAATTTTGTAGCAGTAATAGTTCATTTATACTGTTTCTTCGACTTTCATTCCTTTTTTCTGAAAACTGGAATTTAGTGGGTTACATCGATTTTGCAGCAAACCCCTCATATGTTACCTAAACAAATTTGTTCCTGAAATTTCATTGCTCTAGATTAATTATTTTTTATGTTGCTACTTTTTTCTGTCAGTACAGCTTACTGTAAGAAGGAATTTTCGTTTCCGTAGTTATTAATTAACTTGTTCTACATTGTTTACTCGGGCAGTGTTCTTATTACGCCTCCGATGGCTCAAAACACACCGAATACCACTCATTTCAGAGTTATAACAGTGACAGGCTTCAGATGAAGTGATGCAGTATTTTTATCCCACGTTCCTTTCGGTATCTGAAGTAGACAAAGCACCTTTCCAAAGTATTTCGTCTTTTTCAACCATAATACTCAGCATCCTGAGATCGTAACAACCTACTTCAAACTGGGACTCATTTGTTCCCGGAGGATATTTCGATTACCACAGAGGTGTTTCAGTGGTTGGAATCTTATCGGAGTTTCGTTGCAACGGACGATGAAAGTCTAACGTGTTACGTACGTCAGGCCAGGAGCAGTTAATTGTCTTCAGAGGTATGGTTTGTATGTTTTGTATTAATTTTTCCTTGTCTCCCGTCTTTCATTACACAAACTATCTCTTTTCTCCAGCAACGTCTGAAAATGTAAAAAGAATATCCTGCGTTTTGTCTTAAATCTGGAAACTTAAATCTGAAACGGGGACTGTGAAAATGTGTTTCCGCTAGAATACCACACTGACCAAAAATAAATGACGTGCGGGTGTACATGAGCGTCATTTACAGTGTGTGAAGACACATTGACGACCTCCTTGAATTGCAACGCGATGTAAGCTTCGCACCTAATGATTTGTCAGGGCAGCTATAAACAAGAGTTTACGAGACAGCTGTTCTCCGGTGAGAGAATCACGTCCGGCGGACGCTCGCACAAACTCTGGACAGCTGGCTCCCGCTTTGCAACGTGGGAGGTCATATAAAAGTTCCCGCTGTGGAATCGGTAGTAGATACATATTAAGTGTTGCTGTAGAACGCAGTCGAACAATCACTCTTATGTTTTCCAAAACTGTCTCTGTTTATAAATAATGGGAAGGGACGGTAACTTGCATTCTTTCGTTCCGGATCGAGGTTACGGAAATTCAAAGAAATGTTGAAAGCGTTATCTAATACCATAGCAACAATAATTTGTCCTTAGTGAACGATCAGTATTCAGCCCAAAATGACGTTTGCACACGGCTATGCTCCTCTGTCTTCTGCCATCCTCTACAGGTTCGCGTAATTTCCGCTTCCCTTTATGTCGTCTATCATCTTGACGCTCCTCCCTCTTAATCTCTTTCCACAAACTAGACCTTCGAAGCGTCTGATAGCATGCACTTCCTTCTCAACGAAAGTCCCACCTCCCTTTCTCTTATAATACGCAGCAGATTCTTCCTCTCACCAGTCTTTTCCAATACTTCTAACACTCTTTCGTATCTCACACTTTCCATCCGTCTTATCCTCTCCATCCTCCTCCACATCCACATCTCACATGCTTCCTGCTTTTTTCATCCCCTCGTCTCAGTATCTATGTTTCTGCCCCGCGGAATGTCTCACTCCAAACAAAACACTTGCCAAGTCTTTTCCTGAGGCCTTTATCTAATTAATGGACGATGGACTTGTGCGAGTACCTCATACATGAACAGCAAGTGTCATGAAACTGCTTGTGCCATCGTTCAGTGCTTCAAGCTGCATGAGATACAGTGCCATACTGCCGACGAAACTCACGTCGTCCTGTTGCAAATGAATTAGAGCTGTTGAAATGGAGAACGCCAAACGCTTTTTGTTGCTGTGTTATCGCAGTCTCGACCCGTTGCCCACCGGGTAGTGAACCAGCCAGCGGGAGCCAGCGGGACAGCTGCACCGGACAGGCGCTACCGGCAAGCACATTACCCAGCAACTACGTCAACAGCAACCTGCAACTGACGCCATGGTAAACATTTAGTCCCGATGCGTTGAACTAAAATTCATTCCAAATTTTCATCTTAATTCATGCAGCAGATGTAGTGTTGTGAACCTGGATGCACCTTTCTGAAACAGTATGATAAGCAGTATAAATATACATATTAAAAAAAAGTTTTGGATCACCCCAGTTCAAAGAACTCCTGAAGATGGACGTTGACTGTGGATATTTTATCAGAGACACAGTCTGTTTGACTGTTCAGAGATGTCACTAAACCCGTCCAAAGATGTAAACAACGATGCATGAGTAGCGCCTATTACGGAGAGGGTCCGACAGCCTATCAGTTCCAGTCATTCCACCAGGAAGAAGATACACGGATCATTTGTCTGTAGTTCAACCGTACCTAGACTGTCAGTACCGCGGTTCGAGCGCGTCCCCATTGTTACTTTTTGCCAGGAAGGGCTCTCGGAGTGAACCAAAGCGATGTTGTTCGGACATAGACGAGATACAAGGAGACAGTAACTGTCGATGACATGCCTCACTCTGGCCGTCCAAGAGCTACTACAGCAGTGGATGACCGCTAGCTACGGATAATGGCTCGGAGGAACCCTGACAGCACCGCCACCATGTTGAATAATGCTCTTCGTGCAGCCACAGGAAGTCATATTAAGGCTCAAACTGTGCGAAATAGGCTGCATGATGCGCAACTTCACTCCCGACGTCCATGGCGAGGTCCATCTTTGCAACCACGATATAATGAAGCGCGGTACAGAGGCGCCCAACAACATGCCGAATAGAGTGCTCAGGACTGGCATCACGTTCTCTTCTCCGATGAGTGTCGGCTGTGTCTTCAACAAGACAATCGTCGGAGACGAGTTTGGAGGCAACCCGGTCAGGCTGAAAGCCTTAGAGACTCTGTCCAGCGAGTACAGAAAGGTGGAGGTTCCCTGCTGTTTTGGGGTGGCATTATGTGGGGCCCACGTACGGCGCTGGTTGTCATGGAAGGCTGTACGATACGTGAATTCCATCCTCCGACCGATAGTGCAACCATATCGGCAGTATATTGGCGAGACATTCGTCTTCATGCACAACAATTCGCGCCTCCATCGTTTACATCTTGTGAATGACTTCCTTCAGGATAACGACATCGCTCGACTAGAGTGGCCAGCATGTTTCCAGACATGGGTCCTATCGAACATGCCTGAGATAAACTGAAAAGGGCTGTTTATGGACGACGTGACCCACCAACCACTTTCAGGGATCTACGCCTAATCGCCCTTGAGGAGTGGGACAATCTGGACCATCAATGCCTTGATGAACTTGTTGATAGTATGTCACGACGAATAGAGGCTTGCATCAATGCAAGAGAACGTGCTACTGGGTATTAAAGGTACCGGTGTGTACAGCAATCTGGACCATCACCTCTGAAGGTCTCATTGTATGGTGGTACAATATGCAATTTGTGGTTTTCATGTGCTATAAAAAGGGCGGAAATGTTCATCTATGTTCCAATTTTCTGTACTGGTTCTGGAAGTCTCGGAACCGAGGTGATGCAAAACTTTTTTATGTGTGTACATCCGCTGTTACTTAGTAGTGTTGTGCCAATACACACCATTTCACAAGAAAAGCGTGATCATAAAAGCAGTAGTGATTTCAAGTTCCATAACGCTTGAAGTTCGCTCTGTGATGAAATTTCACAAGAAAAGCGTGATCATAAAAGCAGTAGTGATCTCAAGTTCCTTAACGCTTGAAGTTCGCTCTGTGATGAAATTTGGTGTCGATTATTGTATTGCTTTACAAATGAGATTAAATCTGAGTAACTCACCACAACTCTGAGAATATTCAACAACTAGCTCCGCCACGTGGTGTTAACCGCAGTTAAACAATTACCCCATTTTTTAATTAGTGCTTCTCTTCCTCCTTCCTCTCTCTATCTCTGTTCCTTCCCCGATCTGTGTGCACCTCCTTCTACTCCTTCACTCTGTCCATTCCTTCTCCCCCTTCTCTCTCCACGTTACTGTCCCCATCCCAGTAGGAGGCTGGTGGTTCTCAGCCCCACGGAATATCGTTCCAGATCGTGATTAATGTGTGTACCAAATTTGGCTGAAATCGTTTGGAGGATTTACTATGATCTTTTTACCCATGTCTTTGACCACGTGCACGTATGTCAGATATATTTCATATATACATATTTCATCTGTATACCTGCAGAATTTCACCCTGCAGTTTAATTTTCACGTAGCCCAAGGTTTATGACGTCATATCTCCTGAATTATGCAATTATGTAATTTTGTTAGTACATTCAGTGGTATACGTCAACACTGTATAAAAATGTGTCGCATAAATAGAATGTGTCACGAATACAACTGGTAGTAAAGATGCAATAAATTGAAACGTCATGCTTCAAAATGATTCAGATCGCTCTGAGCACTATGGGACTTAACTGCTGAGGTCATCAGTCCCCTAGAACATAGAACTATTTAAACCTAACTAACCTAAGGACATCACACACATCCATGCCCGAGGCAGGATTCGAACCTGCGACCGTAGCGGTCGCGCGGTTCCAGACTGTAGCGCCTAGAACCGCTCGGCCACTCCGGCCGGCGTCATGCTTTATGTGGCAATTTTACTACATGAACTGCTAAAATGTAGCAAGCAAAAAACATTTTTCCATTTATCATTTTGTGAAGATTATCAGCGAGAAAAAGTTTTATAAATGTTTAATTTTTCACTCCCATAATTATATATATATATATATATAAGGTAGCCTGTGTGTTAGTTTGTGGTATAAGCTATCTCCATTCCAAATGTCACCCCCATCTGCCCAGCCATTTCAACGTGAAGGAGTAACAAACAAACATACTCTTTCTCCCACTCTCTCTCTCTCTATCTCTCACTCTCTCTCTCTCTCTCTCTCTCTCTCTCTCTCTCTGACACACACACACACACACACACACACACACACACATACACACACTCATGTGCACACACACAAACTTCCGCATTTATAATATTCAGGTGATGCCTATACTATGTTCTGTTAACTGACACATAGATGGCATGTGTGGCGTAATGTGTTTGTGTTAAACGCAGTAAGGTTTTGATGGCGCTGCTTACGGTGAAAGGAACGACACTGAGTGATGTTACGGGTAAAAAACAGCATTCCAGAAAGGGAAACACATCTGATTGATGCATTTATTAGTAATCCTTCGATAAGTCAACAGATAACACTAGACAGCAAAGAAATTGCTGTGGCTAAAATTTGAAGTATCTGCCTTGTTGCGCAAGAGCCAATCATATTATAGAGTGCACAGATCTGCTCATAAAAGTCCTCCGTTCAAAGCGCAACACGGACCCTGGTCACGACTGTGTCACCTACCGCCTCAGAGAATTCCTCTTCTCCTTCCTGACTGTCCTTGCCAATCTCTACAACTTCATCGTCTCTACCAGCTTCTATCCCAACCTGTGGAAAACTTCCTGCATCCTCTTATTCCTCAAACCCAGCAATCCCCCTTCTGTCACCTCCTCCTATCATCCTATCTGCTTCACTTCCTTCTTCAGTAAGGTCTTCGAATCCATCCTCTCCCGATGTATCCGTCGCCACTTCAATCGACACCACCTCCTCCCCCTCATCCAGTGCGGCTTCTGACCCTTCTTCTCCGCCGAAGACCAATTCCTTAACCTTGTCCACCCTGTTTCCCTCCAACTTAACTCCCATCGCTCTACAATTTTTGTTTCCCTCGATCTCCAAAATGCCTATGACCATGTATGGCAACCCAGTCTCCTCTTTAAACTCCAAACCTACGCCCTGCCTATCAGTTTTGTCTGTCTGGTCGCTTCCTTCCTCTCACACCGTCCTTCCTATGTCACCCTCGACGACACAAACTCCCATATCTTTTATCCCACTGCTGGCATCGCCCAGTGTTCCGTCCTCTCCCCTCTCCTCTATCTCCAGTACACTGCAGATGTGCCCAAGCCACCTCCTCCATATACTGATGTTTCCGCCTTCCTGGCTCTCTATCCTACCCTTCAATGGTCCCAACACACCCTCCAAACCCACCCTGACCAGTTCACCACTTGGTGTAACCAGTAGTTCCTTTGTATCAACCCCTCCAAAACCCAGGCACTCATCATAGGCTGCACCAACTGCTCCTTCCATCTCCATGATATCTACCTACCCATTTATGGTTGTCCCATCCAGCTCACCCTCACCCTGAAATACCTTGGCCTCACCCTCGACCGTCGCCTCACACTGACCCCTCATCTCCTGACCATCCAGCAGAAATCCCATTCCCACCTCTGCCTCGTGAAACTCGTGTCTGGCCGGACATGGGGATTGCATCCTTCCACCATCCTCCACACCTAGAAATCCCTCATATGCCCTAACTTCTGTTATGCCAGCGTTGCCTGGATCTTCACAACCCCCCTCCCGCTTTTATAAGGCTCTCCAAATCCTAGATCGATACATGCTGTGCCTTTTCTTCTGTATCTGCCTTCCTTCCCCCACACGACTTCTGTATGACCTCATCCCCTTCCCCCACCACCTCCTTTTGCTCCACCATCTCTACATCCTTTACATTGTCCACAGGCTTGATCCCCTCCAACCCCTGGTTTCCTTCTTCCTCTCCCCCCCCCCCCCCACACCCCGGCACCTGTTGCTGTGCCTCTATCGCTGTATCCCTCCCTCTCTCCACGTCCACACCCTCCATCTCCTTCACCAAGGAAATTTCCAGCATCTCCCCCTCCCAGATGTCGAACTTAGCCTTGTTCCCCCTCCTCCCCATGGCCCCCTTTACCTCTCCCCTCCTATTTCTCCCTTCTCCCTCGTGCTGCCTCCCCTGGCAGATCCTCCCTGGTTTTTATTCACTATCAAGTGTGCTGTGTCAGTGTTGTGTTCGGTGCCATCTAGTGATGTGGTTTTAATTGTGTGCTCGACTTGTGTATTGTCCATGATTGTTCATGTACTTTTTATACTGTGGCCGACTTTTAAATTGTTTTTGCCTCCAGTGTTTCTTAAGTGCTCATCAAATTGCCAACTTGTTCTTTTAACTTTATGTCGACTTTTTAACAGTGCATGTCCCCATATCAGTGTGTCTTTTAACTCCCATCATCTCCATTTACAGTGTTTTTAAATCCGCGTTTTTAATCCCCTTTTACGTAAGAGTTCGCCTTTCCGTTTTTTAAGAGCCCTTTGGCTGAAGAGCGATGTACTGCCAGCCCTCCCCTGCCCATGTGGGGCAGGGGAATGAAATTACAATAAGGAAAAAAATACTCATAAAAGCAGAGAAGACTTGAAATTGTGAATGTAATAGAAGGACTAACGTCACTTTGACTGAGAGTAAGGACGCATCCAACAGAAACACGCATGAAAACTGCGCTGCGTCATCCACAGATTCGTAGAACTATTTAAGGCAGTTAATTTCGTGATCTGTTATGTGCGGTATGAAGTCTCTAAATGTCGGCATCTGTACCATAGCACATTCACAGCTCAATGGCGATGCAGTCTGCCTTCGTCGGCAGAGTGGTGTGGACGGGGTTTTTACGTCCTAGCCGCGGCACGCACTTTCGAGGTGTTTGTATGCTACAGTGGCTATCGAACGAGCGTGTGTCAGTCGAAGTAAATGGCCAACTCACAGTGAAATACAGTTTCTCGAATGAATGTGCGCGTCCAAAAGCCCTTGAAATAGAACGAGTGCTTCGAGACGATGTGAAGATTCTTTGTTCCGATCTTGTTGGAATCAGCCTCTCAAATGTGAGCAGTGTTGTTTACGTTAAATTAGCAATTGATGCTTCACGCGACGCGATTTTAGAGAATACGAGAGACTGTCTCAAGTTCTAACATTCAGACACCAACATTGGCCCAGTGTCTGTGGATCATGAGGGTCTCGGATTCAGATCGATCCGCATATTCGAAATCCCATTCCATGAGTTGGCAGACGATGTGGTGGCTGCACATGGAACGATTCACAGCCATGTTGCGGAGGAATGGGCACAATTTGCTACCTATCCTATATTGAATGTAGCATGACAGATACACATTGAGCTCAGTGAATGTATTCTGTCCTGCCTCTACATCGAGGGATGCCAAGCCATCATCATATATGATATCCAGCCAAAGATCTGCTTGGGCTGCGGAAAAAAGGACACGATCGATCAGAGTGTTTGCAGGAATGGATTCTCCAACTCCGACCAAGGGGTCTGGTGTCTTCCACCACCCTGACATTTTTACCTCTCACGTATGGAATAGCGCTCCTGACAGATGTCAAGACTGAACTACGAGGGGCAGCCGATGCCTAACACAGTCCCACCTCACGATCCACCGACTCTAGACGAAGGAAAAGGGAAGACCCATATCGGTTTGGAAGTTGATGCGATGGTTGTGCCAACGGCCCCCTTTGTGCTCGACATCGGTACTCAATTCCGTCATCTGACACAGAGACGCGCTCTCGGAAACAGCGGTCCCCAAAGAGGCATAAGAGCAAAGATGACCTCTACCGCTGCGTCCACGGCACAGTCTCGAGACGATCCGATCCGATGGAAGCCTACAAGTGGATTCTGACGCGTGTCATTCCGTCGGGCCGACCGCTGATTCGCTCTTGTCGAACGTGCAGCCGCTGATTGCCTACCAACGCGATGAACGACGCCCTCTGCCATATGAAGTATCCCGGCAGCCACCACGTCCCATTGAGGAGGACTCTGAAGACCCTACCAACCACTCGATAACAAGGACGAATGATACTGTTCCAGAATCTTTGGCAAAGACTGAACAGGCGACACTTGCCTGGGCAGCACAGGAACGTTAGAATGAGCTTTGTGGTGAAGGACGGCTCGACATGATTGATCTTCTGCTGTGGTTACACCTCATTCCCCTGTTGTTATGAACGTCACACTGCTTGCAGACCAGATGCAAGCTTATAAGGTACCCTCCATCAATCTCAACATGATCGGCACACGTATCAATCTTCAATTGCGGCCTGTACATTCGTACTGCACCATCATCTGCTGACGACTATAACAATTCGTTGGAAAAACGCACGTTTCGCCAGTCACGATTGACATTGTACTCGGCAAACGCTGATCGATGGAGTTGATGGTCAACGTGGAACCTCTCCTTCACCATCACATGTTTTCTAAATAGTCTGGCCTCCCGAAGCCGGCGTCTAACCATACCCATCACCCCGGGAAACGCCATACTGTAGTATATTCCAACTGTACCATGTTTAAGAAAGGAGTTTGCTGTAAGGTGTTGACAAGTTCATCATCTTGGACAGGAATTGTTACAGCCGAAGTCCAATTCACACACGCATACTCGATTCTTCAGTTTCTTGACAACGTCTTATCCACCATCCCGTAGTGTGTTCAGGAACACCATACCGTGTCCCTGTTTCCGGTGCCTCCATCTTTCCTTCCTCTACAAAAGAAATGACACGAACAGCCTGTTGTCGGTGCATGAATAATGTAATTCGACTGATTGTAATGTAGCGCAGGTATTCGACCATGCTCGTGTACTGTCATTTGTCATTCTCGAATGAATGGTGCCCTTGCTGACCTAAGTGATCGTGACATACTGCCAGTCTGTTACTTTTATTAATGAAACTGTGAGAATGACTCTCAAGTACACTACTGGTCATTAAAATTGCTACACCACGAAGATGAAGTGCTACAAACGCGAAATTTAACCGACAGGAATAAGATGCTGTGATATGCAAATGATTAGCTTTTCAGAGCATTCACACAAGGTTGGCGCTGTTGGCGACACCTACAACGTGCTGACATGAGGAAAGTTTCCAACCGATTTCTCATACACAAACAGCAGTTGACCGGCGTTGCCTGGTGAAACAATGTTGTGATGCCTCGTGTGAGGAGGAGAAATGCGTACCATCACGTTTCCGACTTTGATAAAGGTCAGATTGTAGCACTATCGCGATTGCGGTTTACCGTATGCGACATTACTGCTCGCGTTGATCGTGATCCAATGACTGTTAGCAGAATCGGTGGGTTCAGGAGGGTAATACGGAACGCCGTGCTGGATCCCAACGGCCTCGTATCAGTAGCAGTCGAGATGACAGGCATCTTATCCGCATGGCTGTAACGGATCGTGCAGCCACGTCTCGATCCCTGAGTCAACAGATGGGGACGTTTACAAGACAACAACCATCGGCACGAACAGTTCGACGACGTTTGCAGCAGCATGGACTATCAGATCGGAGACCATGGCCGCAGTTACCCTTGATGCTGCATCACAGACAGGAACGCCTGCGATGGTGTACTCAACGACGAACCTGATAGCACAAATGACAAAATGTCATTTTTTCGGATGATTCCAGGTTCTGTTCCCATCATGATGGTCGCATCCGTGTTTGGCGACATCGCGGTGAACGCACATTGGAAGCGTGTATTCGTCATCGCCATACTGGCGTATCACCCGGCGTGATGGTATGGGGTGCCATTGGTTACACGTCTCGGTCACCTCTTGTTCGCACTGACGGCACTTTGAACAGTGAACGTTACATTTCAGATGTGTTACGACCCGTGGTTCTACGCTTCATTCGATCCCCGCTAAACCCTACATTTCAGCAGGATAATGCACGACCGCATGTTGCAGGTCCTGTACGGGCCTTTCTGGATACAGAAAATGTTCGACTGATTCCCTGGCCAGCACATTCTCCAGATCTCTCACCAATTGAAAACGTCTGGTCAATGGTGGCCGAGCAACTGGCTCGTCACAACACGCCAGTCACTACTCTTGATGAACTGTGGTATCGTGTTGAAGCTGCATGGGCAGCTGTACCTGTACACGCCATCCAAGCTCTGTTTGACTCAATGCCCAGGCGTATCAAGGCCGTTATTACGGCCAGTGGTGGTTGTTCTGGGTACTGATTTCTCAGGATCTATGCACTCAAATTGCGTGAAAATGTAATCACATGTCAGCTCTAGTATAATATATTTGTGCAATGAATACCCGTTTATCATCTGCATTTCTTCTTGGTGTAGCAATTTCAATGTCCAGTAGTGTATTATGTTAGACGGAGGCAGGTCATTCTCCACCAGAGTATTGCTGATTTACAGCCAAAAATCAGACGGATTTTATGCACAAAATTTGCTGCACATCATCGGAATGTGTTTCATATTATACAGTGGTGGGCTTCATATTTAAGAAGTGTGTCCCTTTTGGAGAAAAAATGAAATAAAAAGAAGTCGAAGTTCAAACGGATTCGAACATGGGACAGTTTATATATAAAGCCTGCATCTTGTTTATTCCAGCTATAGTGACCATTCACAAACAAATATATTCAATTTAAATGCACTGCGTCCATACGTACCAGGCCGTGCCGAAAAGTAATGCCTCAGAATTTTATGTGTGAAACCTGTTAAAGCTTTTTATATAAAGACGTTATTAACATTCTACATCTTTATTCCCTATATCTACATATTTATTTCTCAACGTAGAGAACCTAGCGACGAACGTGTTGCTCCCAAGGAGAGACCAGTTTGTTGATACCGTCACAGCATAATGATTGACTTTGTTGACAGAGTCAAAACCTCACCTCTGCTTGCACCACTATCAAAGTGCAATCCCCGAAGGTGTTCTTTAAGTTTCGGAAACAGATGAAAATCGGATGGTGACAAGTCGGGACTGTGTGGAGGATAATCGATGACATTGAACCAAAGGAGTCAGTTTGTTGCAGATGTCACAGCACTCGTGTGTGTCGTCTGTCATTGTCACGTTAAAGGAGAGGGTGCTCCATGTGTGGACGAATTCTTCAAATTCGAAACTGAATTACAGTACAATGTTTCTCATACATCGACAAAGTTACGAGGCGTGTTTTTTAAGTAAGTACCGTTTTTAAATTAAAAAAAGACGTGCTAAGATATCTCAATAATTTTACTTTTACATGAAAGCCTATACCTTAACCGAGACACTGACGCCATTACAGTCTGATCTTCCTTGTTTACGTTGTGTACTGAGTGTTTAAGATGCCTCCGATAATCGTGAGTCCCGCCGACTGTGAAGTACGGGCTGTTATAAGATTTCTTACGGCTAAAGCCCTAAAAGCGATCGATATTCATCGTGAGATCTGTGCAGTTTACGGAGAAAACATTAAGAGTGATGAAATGGTAAGAAAGTGGGTGAGAGCATTTAAAGATGGCTCCAAAAATGTGCATGATGAACAACGGAGTGGGCGTCCTTCGGTCATTAATGGAAGTTGGGTGCAGGAAGTGGACAATAAGGTGAGAGAAAACAGACGCTTTACGATTTCCTCCTTGCGGGATGACTTTCCTAATGTTTCTCGGAGTGTTTTGTATGGCATTGTGGCCGAGCAATTGAATTACCTAAAATTGTGCGCACGTTGGGTACCGAAAATGTTGACGGATGTGCACAAAACCAACCATTCAGACAGTGCATTGACTTTTCTTGAGCGGTACCACAACGATGGTGATGATTTCTTAAGCCAAATTGTTATGGGTGGCCTACGTCACACCAGAATCAAAGCAACAGTCCATGGAAGTTGAGCAAGGGTATCGTTTTGCTGCAAGACAATGCCCGTCCGCATGTGGCGAATCAGACTAAACATCTCATCACATCTTTTCGATAGGACACTTTAGATCATCCACCGTACAGCCCCGATCTCGCGCCCAGTGACTACCATCTGCTCCTGCACTTGAAGAAACACCTGGGCGGCCAGCGTCTTCAAGACAATGACGAAGTCGAAACAGTGGTGATGCAGCGGTTAACAAGTGAGGCGGTAGACTTCTGTGAGGAGGGTATTAAGAAACTGGCACAACGCTACGACAAGTGCCTCAATATTGACGGAAATTATGTAGAAAAGTAGATTAAGGCACAGGCTTTCATGTAAAAATAAAATTATTGAGATATCTTAGCACGTCTTTTTTTAATTTCAAAACGGTACTTACTTAAAAAAACACGCCTCGTACATTGCACACCGCCCACTTAAACGCTACATTTCGGAATCCTCTAGTGGCGGAAGGCTGCTAACACATACACATGTAGAATTAAGATGTACCAAGTTAATAAAGTTTACCGGCATATTCTACTTGCAGAAATGATTTTGTACCTTGTTGGTACAGACCAGGAATGCTGACAGGGTCAGTTTCTGTAACTTTTAAGGTAACATTTCCTCGACCGCATGTTCTTAAGTTAAATACAAAAAAAACGACATGTTGCATTTCATTCACGTCAGTGCTCTACCGAACTGTAGCTCTGGCTGCGATTTCCACGCGCCAGTTTTTATCCTATCAAGCGTGCGTTAGTATGACGCCCTGAAACCTGTCGTGCAATGGACACGCCGTGCTCCCCTTAGCAGCCGACGATATTCAGCGCCTTCCTTAAATAAATCAGATTTTACATTAGTTTTGTGTATAACGTGGCAGTTTCGTTTCCTTACGTAAATCTCGGTCAGTAGTTACTCTTCGTATCGCATACTTCGACGTATTCTACCGTAAACATTGAGAATAATGTTTTACATAAAAAGCTGTTGTCAGAACTTTGGGAAAAAAACGTATCTGTGTATGCTATTAATGTAACGATAAATTGTTTGAATATTTTCCTCTGTATTTATACTTCATAGACGTCAGATTTTTGCTTGCGATTATAAAAGCGAATAACGAAAAGTAATGGGTCATAGCATGGAAGATGCGTTAGTAAAAGACGAGATCTGGTTTTTACGTTGTCAGTCACAGTCGTGGATGATACTTTAACATGGAAGGGCAGACTGTAATCTTGAACTAACAGCAAAAATTATTTCCAGAAATATAGATCGTACAGACTTTCACCAGAGACAGAGCTAGTACGTAGTAAGAATAATTTCAGTGACTGTTGTTAAAAAGCAAGAAAAGTTAACAGCTCTACGGGCGGATATCCACTGTCGGTGTTCTCACTTTATGAGACCTCCTGTGGGGTTTATCGTTATGGCCAATGAAACTACATCCATTGACGTAGTCGTATAATGCCCAGTTATATCAGCACAAGGGGGGGGGGGGATTTCTTCTTCAGAGATTCTTTACGACAGTCGTCGTTGTTGGCTATCGTCACTCATGTAGGATTAGGCAAGTTGAAAGATCTATAAGCATCGCAGTAACACTTCTTGATTACTGTGCACATTAAAAAAAGGCCATTTATCGTAAGGGCAATTTTACATATATTTGAGAAACTCTCATTGTGAGTGAAGTACAGAATTTTTGTAGCAGAGATATTCACTGATTTCACTCGTAGACTCAAGTCGAAGTACCCTTGTGACAAAATAATGAAAACAAGCAGATTCTGCTGACTTCTTAGTTTTGAAAGAGTTGTACCGAGTGTATCTTTGACAGTTATTACACTTCCAAAGACCAGTCTTCCATTGAGTCCGCAAAGCATAGATTGCCAGAAGGTGACTAAACCGAACTGACACGAAGTTACAAATCACAGCGTGAAACTAAAGCTCCAGTTCAATTCGTGACGTTTAAGTGGTTTTGATCCCAACTGCAGGACCTCAGCAGTGAGGCAGCATAGTTTGTATCAGTGCCGTGCGTATCGATAGTGTGTGCACGACTCGGACAGGGTAGGGTGGCGCAGTTTTAAGACACTGGATTCGTATTCCGAAGGATGGTGGTTAAAAATCCCGGTCCGACCATTTAGATTTAATTTTTTAATTGTTTCTCTAAATTTCTTAAGATAAACGGGAGGTCAGCGCCTTTGAAACAGGCAGGGCCTATTTCCGCCCCCACCCTCCTGCAGTATGAGCTTGCACTCCGTCTCTCATGTCGTCGTCGATGGGACGTTGAACTCAACTTGCACTTTCTGCACGGCTGGGATCCGTGCTTGTGCAGTGTGATGTTGTGTTCGTGTAGATAAGGATGAGTATGGCCGAGTATTTGGTCTACATCTACTTGAAAACTCTGCTGTTCACAATTAAGTGTCTGGCAGAGGGTTCAATGAATCACCTTCAAACTGTCTCTACCATTCCACTCTCGAACGGCGCGCGTGAAAAACGAGCACGTAAGTTATCCTGTGCAAGCCCTGATTTGTCTTATTTTATCGTGATGATCATTTCTCCCTATGTAGGGAGGTGCCAACGGAATGTTTTCGCATTCGGAGGAGAAAACTGTTGATTGAAATTTCATGAGAAGATCCCGTCGCAACGAAAATCTCCTTCATTATAATGATTGCCACTCCAATTCACGTACGATGTCTGTGGCATTATCTCCCCTATTTCGCGATAATACAAAACGAGCCGCCCTTCTTTGAACTTTTTGATGTCATCCGTCAGTCCCACCTGATGCGGATCCCACACCGCACAACAATACTCCAGAATAGGGTGGACAAGTGTGGTGTAATCAGTCTCTTTAGTAGATCTGTTGCACCTTCTAAGTGTTCTGCCAATGAATCGCAGTCTTTGATTTGCACTACCCACAACATTATCAATGTGACCGTTCCAATTTAGGTTAATTGTAATTGTAATCCCTAAGTTTGTAGTTGAATTTACAGGCTTCAGATTTGTGTGACTTATCGCATAATCGAAATTTATCATATTTCTTTTAGTACTGATGTGAATAACTTCACACTTTTCTTTATTCGTATTATCCATATTTATTGATCATAAACGAAGTGCGTGGGAGGGTTTTCAAAAACATTTACTGTCGTTTGCCGGACATTATCGCTATGTTACGACTCGAACGGAGTCAGCGATGGTGGGTGCCGCTGCACGCGCAGGGACACAAGAGACCTAGAGTGAGACTGCAGGCGGCGGACAGAAGAGTGTTTGGATTTCGTGCGGATTTCGACAGCGGATCCGTGGTGTGCCAACGAAAGTACATTGACTGAGTGTCGCCCTGCTAAATGAAGATGGGTAGTGAACCGTTGTACTGAATGTTGATCTTCGGAGCTTTTGAGGTTTCGTGACCGTTCGTGCCGAGGGTTCCCGGTTCAAGACCTGCGAAAGGAAGTGGTCATTTTGAAGAGCAATTTTGGAAAATCATGTTTCAAGGAACAAGTGCGTTCATTTACACAATCTCTAGTTGTACTTTGGGGTACGGCAAGCTTACTTGTATGTTGCGGCGTATTGCTAAAGGTACCTTGTTGATGTTGAGGCCCGACTATAACAAAAGCTGTGGGACATGCAAAAGGTAAATCTAAAAAGGTATGCATGTGCCCATAAATTTGTTCACTATGTAAGGGTCTTACAAAAACGAAGTTTTCTAAACTTCTTACGAAGATTGGCTGTAGTCACAGAACAATCGAGCAGATGTCGTATGTAGGCCCCTAATTGTGCTCCGATGATCAGCAACGATGTGTCTGAGACGCCCCAGTGAGCGGCGGGATACCAATGCGGCTGTCGCTCGCCATACGGCCCGAAACTAGGACTGATGGTCTGGGGTGCCATTTCTCTCATAGCAGCAACCCTCTGGTTCTCATTCGCGGCTCCATTACACCACAGAAGTACGTCGACGATATTTACCCACCGTTGTGTTGCACTTCATGGCAATGTAACACATTACATTTCAGCAAGATAATGCCCGCCAGCACACAGCGAAGGTTTCTACTGCTTGTCTTCATGCTTCGCAAACCATACGTTGGCTAGCACGGTCGCCGGATCTCTCTGCAACTGAGAACATTCGGAGCATTGTGGGCAGGGCCCTCCAGCCAGTTCGGAATTTTTCGTACCTAACGCGCCAATTGGGCAGAATTTGACAGGAGATCCCTCAGGAGGATATACAACAAGTCCTTCAGCAATGCCAAACTGAATAACTGCTTGTAAAACGGCCAGAGGTGGACCAACGCGTCATCGAGTTTCTCAGTGCGAAGCTGTTTCTCTTGAATTCCGAGCAGGGTGACGCAGTGGTTATCACACTGGACTCGCATTCTGGAGGACGACGGTTCAAACCCGTCTCCGGCCATCCTGATTTAGGTTTTCCGTGATTTCCCTAAATCATTTCAGGCAAATGGCGGGATGGTTCCTTTGAAAGGACACGGCTGATTTCCTTCCCAATCCTTACCTAATCCGAGCTTGGCTCCGTCTGTAATGACCTCGTTGTCGACGGGACGTTAAATTCTAATCTCCTCCTTCTGTTGAATAAATTATCCAATTTTTCTGATGGTGAAATCATTCGTTTGTGTGGACATATACATTACACCTACCGATTTCCGGCCCATTAGGATAATTCCTTTGTGGTCCGTCGCTTTCTTTTTCTTCTCCTTTGTGGTACGTCGCTTTTTTTTCTTCTTAGAGTGTATTTATAATTGACACACATCAAAAAAAGATTTGCTTCACCTCGGTGCCGTGAGTTCCGGAACCTGTACAGAAAATTGGAATAGGGATTAACATAAACATCATTTCCGCCATTTCTATTGCTCATGAAGACTACACATTACATGTTGTATCACCATTCAGCGAGACCTTCACAGGTGGTGGTCCAGATTACTGTACGCACCGGTACCTCTAATACCCAGTAGCACGTCCTCTTGCATTGATGCATGCCTCTATTCGTTGTGGCATACTATCCACAAGTTCATCAAGGCACTATTGGTCCAGATTGTCCCACTCCTCAACGGCGATTCGGCGTAGATCCCTCAGAGTGGGAGTGGTTCACGTCGTCCATAAACAGCCCTTTTTAATCTCTCCCAGTCTTGTTCGATAGGGTTCATGTCTGGAGACCATGCTGGCCTCTCTAGTCGAGCGATGTCGTTATCCTGAAGGAAGTCATTCTCAAGATGTGCACGGTGGGGGGGCGCAAATTGTCGTCAGTGATATGCTACCGATATGGTTGCACTATCGGTCGGAGGATGGCATTCACGTATTGTACAGCCGTTACGGCGCCTTCCATGACCACCAGCGGCGTACGTTGGCCCCACATAATGTCACTCCAAAACGACAGGGAACCTCCACCTTGCTGCACTCGCTCGACAGTGTGTCTAACGCGTTCAGCCTGACCGGGTTGCTTCGAAACATGTCTCCGACGATTGTGTGGTTGAAGAGAACGTGATACCAGTCCTGAGCGGTCCATTCGGCATATTGTTGGGCCCATCTGTACCGCGCTGCATGGTGTCTTGGTTGCAAAGATGGACCTCGCCATGGACGTCGGGATTGAAGTTGCGCATCATGCAGCCTATTGCGCACGTCGCCAACAGAGTGCGGTTAAGTGCCGAGCACCTCTCTGGCCACTGAGTGGGAGGAGGCAGGGTGGTTCGGCAGAACGTGGGCTGCCGTGAAAGCAGGCAGACCCTGGACAAGCAGAGTGCCGCGGAGCCGTAAAAAGCATGGACCCGGCAGGCACTTGGATTGCAACGGTCAACACGGGGAGTCACCATCTGTGATGCAGACACCATCGGGCTGTGGCAGTAGCGATGTTTTCCTTCTAGCGTCCAGAAGAGATGGCAGCTGGCCAACGGGGAGAAAGTACGGAGGAGAGTTTCTATTACGGCTCTACACGGCAGAGCATTGGAGTTACCTGTGCTTTTGAGTTTGCCATAATTGCAGTGGCGGGTAATGTTAGTCGTCAGTGATCGTAGCATTCAAACTACAGTGCAGCGGTGGTGTACCTGGATAAGTCAAGCTGGGCTTGGTATAGTATTGTGTGAAGTAAAGAAGCACGGAGAGTCCAGGTGGAGTTCTGCTTGTGTTATAATTCTTTTGAATTGTATTTGCATAACGTGGCCGTGGCAAAATCTGAGTGTATTACTATCACTCTTGAATTTGAAAACATTATGAAGCCGTTGTCAGAGAAATGTGTTTGAGTGATGAACGCTTGATAACGTATTCGTTGCTAATTCACTTTGTTTGTGGGTTTTGAAGCAGGCTGTAAATCTATGTAGACTGTGTTGTCCTATCAGTTCTCTGTCTGGGATATGGTTAAGATATTGGTGATAGTTGGCTGCAAATTATTCCAGTGAGCTATTCTGCTTTTTGCTATTTTATTTCGATGCCCTCTTGTAAAGCTACTCGTGGGCAGAATCAAAATCGTTTTATATATATTCTGGAGTGAATAATTATTTTGATTTCTTGTCATTTACTATGTGAAATTAATTAGCTTGAGAGGCTGAGTGTAAGAGTTTACTGTGTTCATTAATTTAAGCGCTCTGACATTGTAAAGTGTTATTTAATAAACTAAAGTTTGATTAAATACCCAAATTTGCACAATCCGCAGCCAAACTGCACGTGGAACAGAAATGGGGAAGGATATGTTAGTGGTACCAGAAGTACCCTCCGCCACACACCGTTAAGAGTCTTACGGAATTGGATGTAGATGTAAATTCATACCTAGGTCTCCTCTAAGATTTTTACCATCCACACATAATTCCATTATCAAACTGACTGTCGTTAGCTGACTCATGATCTGTCCTGTCAACTGAATCTTTCTTTTAGTCAGTTTACATGAATAATTTATTTTCACTCCAGTTTGCTTAAGTACCTCCCCATTTATAATCTGATCTGACTACCTAATCTTGAGCATTTTATGTAGCACTACATTTGAAAAGCTTGTATTTTCCTACTTAACTGAACTATTTATCATCGCCGTTTAACTTCCGTGTAAGACTACACCTCAGACAAAAGCCCTCGGCAAAGATTCCACGTTAACAGATTTCTCTGTTTTCGAAACGCTGTTCTTACTGTTGCTAGTCTGCGTTTTATATCGTTTCTACTTCGGCCGTCATCAACTATTTTGATGGCGAAATATCAAAAATACCCTACTACTTCTAGCGTCTCATTTAGTAATCTAATTCTCTCATCACAGCCGATTTAATTCAGTTGGGTTTCATTGCTCTTGTTTTACTTTTGGTGATATTCATTTTATAATTTCTTTTAAAGACACTACCCATTCTGTACAAATGATCTCCCAAGTTCTTTGCTGTGTTTGATAATTACAATATCACTGGCAAACCTCAAAATTTTTATTTCTTCTCTCCGATTTATATAAAATTACGGTAAGTTAAGTAATAATTAAAATTCAGAAAATAAATAAAATAATTCGCTGTAGCTTAGATTGTTAGTATAAAACGAAAATCGAAATAGAATTCCGTAATTTTAATAACAGAACGGGTATTTTCAGCACGTTATTTAAAAACAACTTTGATGTTGATGCTATAGCTCATTTGAAGACATACTACAAATTACTGAGGATGATGGTATAGACATCAAAGAAAATGTGTTACGAGAAATGGATAATCGCATCCAGTAACAAAGAAAAGACACTATGGGACATAGAGAAGGAGAAAGCTGGTAGAACCAGAGGTGAAGAGGAAAAGACAACATTAAGCCTTAATTATACCTTGGTGACAGATGTGTACAGCAGTACAAAACCTTTTAACAAATATGTTATAACTGTTAGTGAAAAGATTGGACTGTCAGGTTTGGTAGATGCTGCCGTGGGATATCTCGAGCTAGCCACTGCAAATTCGTCACTCATACTACACCAGTAGAAGCAGTTTCCACCACAAAATCTTTAAGATAAAAAAATGTACTGGTTACGATAAAATATCAATAATGTTAATTAAAGAGTGTACTTTGAATATAAATTATCAGTGGAAAACTTCCCACGTGGTTGAAATGCTGAAGTTATGCCTTTGTATATGAAAGGAGACGATGTAGTACCATCAAATATCCGACCAATTTCTTTTTTTGATAAGAAATATCATCAAACAGCCGTACAGTTTGAGGTGTTATATGATTTTATTTTCACAACTAGTTTTGGCAGTTCAATATGCCAGCTTCAGGTCCCACATGCAACTCATGTACAGACTCTCAAACGTATCGATATTGCCATACTGGAGTATTAATATATTGATGTGAATTCATATTTCAAGTGCTTCCTTCGAAGGCTCCTTTTTGCCAGAAATCTCAAAAATTTTAGAAAAGGTTATATACAATTGGCTTCTGAAGCTACTGACTACAAATTACATATTTTCAAAATCACAGTTCGGATTTCTAAAGTTTTACAGTATTGAAAGCTAGTTATACATACCGTGAGAATGTGCTTAATTCATTAAGCAATATGTTACAGATCACTGGTATAGTTTGTGATCTGTCATACACACTTGACTGTATAAATCTGAATATCCTTTTAATTAAACTAGAATGTTACTGTGTAAGAGGGAATGTTTCAGAATGGTTCAAATCATATATCTCCAGCTGAAAACAAATGTCAGTGGGAATGAGTGCTGCATTAAACTGTCAGGCACCATCCAACCGGGAGCTAAAAACATGTGGTGTCCCACAAGGTTCCATCGTAGGGCCCTTACTTTGTCTTGTGTTTACCACTGATCATTAATCAGTAACGTTACTAGATGCCAAGCTTGTTTTGTTTGCAGATGACTCAAACATTGCAATAAATAGCAAACCAAAAGCACATGTAGGGAGATTAGTTAATGAAATATTCATGGACATTAATAAAAGTTTGCCACCCAGTTCTTTGTCACAGAACTTAGAAAAGCACACTACATACATTATTTCTGTTTTCTTTCTTCTGTCTCATTCGCTAATGTTACCCTATTATTTTGTCTCTCTTCCTCTGACCGGTTAACTTCTTCTCCAGATTTCTCTCTTCTCTATCGTTGTGAGAATTTTGTGTTATGTGTGGATATTCATATTCGACGAGTACATAAAGATAAATTTGATTAATGCTAGGAATACTGACAATTATTAAATTCCAAACATTATTGTTATAGTAATTGTTATAATTAATATTATTTATTTTTATCATTATGGTTACATCTAACACATATACTACACAAATTGTAATGTTGTCTCACTGAGGATGTCTGGTTAGATGTAAAATGGAGACTGAAGGCTCTGATATTGCCAGATTAAACAAATGTATAAATGGCTGCAATAAAACAAAAGTACGAGGCAAATTCAGAAAATAAATGGCATATATGTTTATGTTTTTCTAGGAAATATTTATTTGGAAAAATTACATAATACTGTTGATACACTTGTTGACTATTTTTCGATATAATGGCCATCCCATTCAGTGTTTATGGTCAGCTGTGGCACAACCTTCTTTATGCCCTCCTCGAAGAATTCTCCCATCAGCTACTTCCCCCACATCAGAACCTCTTTGTGCACCTGCTCGTTGGTTGAAAATTTAATTGCCCTCATGTGCGCCTTCTGGGAGGTGAAAAGACGATAATCTGGAGGTGTCAAGAAAGGGAAATGCAGACGATGGGTCAATACATCCCAACCCAATGAGTCCAAGAGCACCATAGTGGCTAAGTCTGTGCGACGGCGGGCGTTATCGTGCAACAAGCACATTCCCCTCGTCAGCGTTCCCCTCCTTTTGAGTTTTTAGATTCTCACAATATCATTGTGCATTGATGGCTTCCACCTGAGACAGAAATTACACCAATATAATGCCTTTTCGGTCCCAAAACATTGAGCTTATGATTTTATTGTCCAAAATTGAGGTATTGAATTTCTTGGCAGATCGGGAACTGGTGTGACGCCACTTTGACGACACTCTTTTTGTCTCAGGCGTGTTCACCTCTAGTAACAACAGAGCTCAGAAAAACCTCACTTTGAGATTCAAATCGATCAAGAAAGCCGCAGGCGTTACTGACCGATTATTCTTGTGCTGCGCCGTCATCTGTTTGGGACCCATTTTGCGCTCAATTTCCGATATCCCGGAGATTCTTTGAGTGTCTTATGTAAGAGAGCTCTCGAAAGTTGTGGAAACATCGCAGAAATTTCATCCACTGTCTGTCCGCGGTCTTCACGAACAGTTTCCTCGATTTTTTGCACCAACTCATCATTCGCAATGAAAGGTCATACACTCCCCTGTCCGTCATGAACATTCGTTCCAGCTCCATTAAACTTCCTACACTACTTAAACAGACTAGTTCTGGTCATAAGGCCTTCGCCGTTTTGATTCACACAAAAAATAATTCAGTAGGTGTTATTCCTTCCATGAGTAGAAAGCTGATCACAGCACGTGGTTCGCACTTGCCGGGATTTCTTACCGATGTGTTTCACACAACTGGAGACTGCAATGTGATTTTACATACAACCCTGTTCCAGTGGGCTCGCACTGGTCAGGGGATACTCTACCACTCAGTGTTGCCAACCACAGACCATTATACATTAAATGTGTTCACACTTGCGAATAAGGACACTCAAACTTCCATGTGTCGTCAATCATGAGTCTGGCCGTGAGTCGTGCATGGACAGCCAAATGGTGAGGTGGCCACTCGCGATAACCGGGAAATCCGGGTTCGAGTCCCGTTCCGGCACAAATTTTCACTGTTGTCATTCCATTCTACAGCTAATGGTTGCCGTTATTGACATTTGCGAATACATTTGATATATTCCATAACAGCTGTAATCACCGCAGTGCATGTCCAAAGGAATTTTGCGTCGTAATCAGAATAACAGTGGCCCTTGTGAGGTAATGGGCGAGTTGTGGCGCCCTAGAAATAATCAAGTTCGGACCGCTCGGCAAGCCAGGACCCGGCAGCAAACACGTGGTGCCGGGCGTTAGCCGGGATCCAGCAACCGCGTGGCTGGGAATTCCATGGTGACGCTGTGTCGATGAAACAGACTTGTATGCCGAGAGAGCCAAAGATGGCGGACTTTGTGACACTATCATGGCAAACATTTGAGTTCATATAGAAATTAATAGTAGCCAGATGAATCATGATACCTCAAAAAGAAACATGTACATTACTATTATTTGTACGACGATTCTGATGGTGTAATCAGATTTTCAATATCTTTATTAGTATAAAGTTTAGTATCTGATGGTAAATTATACAAGTAACACCCAACAACGAATTTACAAAATCTAAACGCGTCATCCGATTTCGTTGATTGGCGTGTCTTTAGAAATCTTTTAGTGTAAACCTAAATTGGTATAAATTATAGGCTTATAACTTGAATAGTACATAAGTTATTGGAGGTCAAAGTGGCCGATTACTATCGATCGCTTCAGGCCATAAGTACTCCACAGTTACACGAGAAAACGGTAGCAGCATGCTTATAAATATATTTATTCATCAATGTCTTTGTTTATATCCGATATATACTATTCATGAAGAAATTGGCTAAATATTAACTGTGTTTTAGAAAGCAGAGAGACATTAGGCTACTGGCCTACCTTTTGTTGCTATTCCTTTGATATATGTTTATTTAATTTGTTTATGTATTTAATAATGTGTGTTAGAGCGTGTTTATGGTCCAGCCGTAGGAATATTTGTTTAATTTCAAGTTATTTAAACGTAAATCCAATAATTCGTATGTGTTTCATTATGTTTGTGTGAGTGCATTGGCTTGAAAACATGGAACGAGCGCTCTAGCCAATCACAGCGTTCGTGAATGGGGAGACTGGATGTAAGCGGGAGAGGCGTTCTGAGCAGGACAACACAGGTCACGGACAGTACGGGACAGGACATGGGGAGTCGCACAAGACACGGAAAGTGCTGGACGTGAAGGCGCGACGTCGAGTCGTGGGAAAGACTTGGAGTGAAGCAGTTTGTGTATGATTGCGAGCGATAGAAATACTTCAGAGTGCCGACTTGTGTACTTGCGAGATTTCCGTGGCTTCTGCAGTGAAGATGTAGTACGTGTTTGGAAGTGAATATCTCGCAAGCTATGTTGTTTTTAATAACTAATTACGTGAAGCAGGAATCTATTGTTTCCCTGTTATTCAACCTATATTTTATTTAATTGCTGGACCATCGACACCAATAAATGTTTTGCAGAAATATACCATATTCTCAAAAGTATTGTAGTCATCATTTAAAGTCGTTAAGGTAGTGCCTGTAGATTTTATTTAATTGCAATCTTTCATTTATAAATTTCTACGTTACATTTGCAATTGCCCATTGATGGGAACCTTCGACCATTCCAATTATGTGTACATTCGTATTTTATACTGTAGACTCAGCAGTATTTGCCCTGTAATGCGACAACTACAAAAAAAATTGGCTCTGAGCACTATGGGACTTAACGTCAGAGGTCATCAGTCCCCTAGAACTTACAACTACTTTAACCTAACTAACCCAAGGACATCAACACATCGATGCCCGAGGCAGGACTCGAACCTGCGACCGTAGCGGTCGCGCTGTTCCAGACTGTAGCGCCTAGAACCGCTCAGCCACTCCGGCCGGCGCGACGACTACATATCCCAGTCCCTAGACAACGAAACCAGCCAAAACTTTTAATATTTCAACTCGGAGTCGGAGGGTATGTAGTTGAGGGCCACCACTACATCATCTTTTCATTTTTTATTGTCTGTCCACACCCTGCAATATCGCACAGTCCGTTGTGGTCGCAGTCCACTTGCTTTCTGAACATGCTTCATATAAAAAATATATGCAAATAAAATTAAAACTAAATTGACAGAAACTGAAAGACAATCACCACCATAAAGGTATTTCTTTAACGTCGTCTCTAACAGGATGTGAGGAATCAATTAAGTAAAATTTATCATTACGTAGATTCATTTTATATCCACACAATGGAGGTCCTCATAAACTGCGATCGACTGACAGACCTCTTTTCGCTATTGCCACTGTGGACCGGTTCACACATTTTCGGCGGCGGTGGTAAAGTGAGTTAATGCGGCCAGAGAGTAATAATGGGAGTCCTTTGAGGCCTCCGATCGGTTGTAGAAAGCTGCGGGCGCGATTAGAGGGTCGCCGGAATTGCCGGTTGACCTTTCGGCCGCAAAGCGGAAGGCCTCGCGGGGTGGGGGCGGGTTGGACAGTCGGTGGCGGTGCAGAAGCGATAGCCGACTCATCTGGCTGGCGCCGCCGCCGACGCCGACGCCGCCGACGCCGACATGGCCGCACCGCACCGCAGAATATAATTTCCGTTCCGACGGCCTGTTCCACCGCGGCGCCCCTTCACAATTGAATTTCTCTGCGGATCGCTATGTTCGATAGCACTCCTTTCTCCCCACTGGCACTCCGTCGAGTAGTGAAATATTAAACTGCGCCCAGTATGTAGGGCGCCGATGAAAAACCGTGTTGTGTAGCGCTTACACCACCACATAGTGCCGCAAAATGTGGACTGCACCACTCATGTTTCTCACACTTCAGCAACGCCTCGTAATGAGAATAAAGGTTACGTCATCATTTGCATTTGCAGCTTCTTGTATTTACCGTGTTTGCAGTTAAAATTGTAGGTTATAAGGTGCGCCAGTTGAAAGGTATGTGCTAAGGTCTGATCAGGATAGATCCAGAAAATAAAGTCGATAGTTGCCAATCGCAAGGTCGAAGGAGTATAATATCTTTGAGGAGGAGGATCTTTGATGGTTAAGAGAGCCGGGCGAGCGCAGTAAAAAACTCGAATGTCGCAGCTAGGTGCCCCGAGGAAGCAGACATAAGGTGACAGCTTTAAGGTAGGATTCGCGCTACACAGTTTTCAGGTTGTACACTGAGCACGTTAATGGGAGAAGCTATAAAATGATTTCAAAATGGTTTTTGTTAGGTAATATTGAGAGTTAGGATTTGTATGTCCAAGTTTTGATGCAGTAAGCATTTTGTAAAATTTTTCGTAAGAGTGATTCGTGCTACAAAAATGTTGGAAATGGTAGTTTTCGTATATGACTTAAATTTTTGACAATATATGTATATATAGGATTGGGGAGAAGAGAAGTTTGTGGCACAACTTGACAAAAAGAAGGGACCGGTTAGTAGGACATGTTCTGAGGCATCAAGGGATCACAAATTTAGTACTGGAGGGAGACCAAGAGATGAATACGCTAAACAGATTCAGAAGGATGTAGGTTGTAGTAGGTACTGGGAGATGAAGAAGCTAGCACAGGATAGAGTAGCATGGAGAGCTGCATCAAACCAGTCTCAGGACTGAAGACCACAACAACATATGTATATATATATCTCAACATTGTGTTTAAATCTAACAGCCTGAATCATAATAATCCACATCCTTTGCTTGTATTGAATATGAAAATGAGTGGTAAAGTAAAGTTACCCACCAAATGAAAGAACATAAAGAAAATGAGGCCTCTGTGCTATATATATATATATATATATATATATATATATATATATATATATATATATATATATATATATATATATGCAGTTCATGGTTTTAAATCGCTTTTGGTACTACTAAAGTTATCAGAGCAAAGTTATTTCAAATAACTAATTTTGTGCCATTGCACAACTGGCATTATTCAAGTCAAGATATAATTTCATTAAGTAAACATCAGGGCCAGAAGTTAATTTTTCAGTACCATCTTAATGCCATTGCACAAACGACATTACTCTCTTAAACTTGACTGCTGGGTCAAATACATGTTTCATTACTGGCACAATGGAAAAGTGCACGAAGCAAGTTCGCAGATGCAGTCAGATGCAGGTTTGTTAAATAATTATTTGGGAACAATTTTATCTTTGATACTTTCACTAATTAAAAAGCAAACAATTTTGGTTTAGATACTTTCACTTTTAAAGATAATTTTGGACTTGATACTTTGACAGTTATGCAAAACACCGTTTTTTCCAAGTTCCCAAACATGTTTCAGCACCACTGCACCACCATCACTGGTTTTTCGTTTTATTTCATCTGTAATGTGAACAGTTTTTACTAAATGATTACGAAGTTATGTGGATATATAGTTCAAACAGCAATTTGTTTCTTTTTGTTAATACCTTTACACTTGGTGTGCATGATTTTTCAGTACCACTTGTGTATTATTTATTACAGGTAGCTTGTCATCTACATCCAAACGATGCTGATGAGCAATTTTGTTGGGACTTAACTTATCATCTAAACGTAATTTATTTTGTTGCGATATTTCGCGCCTATATTCGTTTTTATTTACGTTTTCATGTAGCACGTCCTTTTATTCTCAGCATCATGGTGAGGTGTTGCGATGCACTCGTAAATATAACACGTATTTTCACAAATAAAGTCGTAAAAGCACTTTGCACTTCACCAAAACACAGTGTGGTTGTGGTTGTTGTGTGTCCCGCTGACTGGGGAGGGACACACCTCCCATCCTACAAGAAAGGATACGTATCTACATATGGTTTATTAAGTTGGTGCATAAGTTTGTAGCGTTTATGGTTTGCACGTTGTTATTCCGGTAGTTATAAATTTATTTATCGACTGTCATCTTTTATTTGTAGTTCAGTGCCGCTATTTGAATTTATATATTTTCATTCTGTCGTTGAAGATAGTGAGTGGAGCTGTGGAAGCTAGGAAATGGAGTGCCAAGTGGAGAAATCGGAAGACTTTTGAAATATTCTTCTGTTTGAGTTCAGTAGAGGGATGACAGCAGCAGAGGCAGCCAGAAACATTTGCGTTGCATATGGGGATAATGCCACTGGGCAGATCATGACAAGAATATCTTTACTCATTTTAAGGAGGATCGTTTTGACATTAGTCACTCGTCAGATTCAGGAAGACCTTTGGGGTTTGATGGAGTTTGTTTAAAAGCATTAATCACAATAACCCATGTGATTGTACTCGAGAACTGGCAAATGTGATGATCTTTCCACCAAAGTGCGACATTTGCATGCCGTGGGAAAGATTCAAAACTGGGCTGTGTGGTTACCGCATGCTCTAAGCCAAAATCATAAAAATCAACTGCTGGCCACATATGCATCTCTGCTTCCTCGTCATTAATTGGCTCGCGAACAAAGCCGATCATTCCTATCGCGTATCATTACTGGTGACGAGAAATGGTGTCTTTATGCTAGCATAAGGAAAAGAGAGAAACGGTTGAGCCCAAACAAAGTAGCAACTGCCCTTACACAAAAGAAATGATATGCATCTGGTGGAACAGTGATGGTATGGTGTGCTACATGTTGCCTTCTTGAGGTGTAACCATCACTGCTGACAATATTTTCATCATCTGAGATTCTTGTAAACGTAGTCCAAGATCGACGACAGAGAAGACTGGTTGAAATGATGCTACTCCACTCCACGCCCTCAGATTTTCACCTTTTCCGCTCTCTTTCGAACAGCCTTCAAGGAACTTCCTCTCTGGATAAAAATGCGCCCCAAACACAGCTCGACGAGTTCTTTGCCTCAAAACCACACGATTCCTACAGTCACAGGATCGAAAAGTTACCCCAGCATCGGCAGGCTGTTGTAAATAGTGAAGGAGAAAACATTATTGATGACTATAGTCTCTGTTCGTGTATCTGCCGTGTTTATTAAATTTATGGAAAAACGCTACGAACTTAGGCACCAGTCCAATATAAAAGCCATTGTACGTATGTTTGACATCATTTTCTAAACCACTGCATCAATTGCAAGCAAACAATGTACACATACGACTTACTATCTGACCACCTACCACCAATAGGGGCGGGGATGGAGTTTAAAAAGGTGGTGACATAAAACCATGTATCAGGGACGTCTGCAGGAATTTTAAGCCGATCTTGTATATGCTTGACTCGTTCCTCTGCAGTTACAACATATCTTTGAAATGACGTCCAAGATCGGCTACTCAGGTCTGAAACTGCTTAATTGTATTGGAAAACACTCTCTGATATGTTTCTTGCGTACACAGTTCTCTGAGTTTTTAGGTCACAAAGCTTACGTGGTCGAATGTTATACACTACAATTTTGATTCGTCCGAAAGAAAAACTTCTGTTGGAGTAAGGTTCGGAGGGCGAAGGGCCATACTTTTTTGAGATGACACGTCCCCAAAAGACTTCTCCAGAAGACGCAAAGTGTTGTTAGCTGTGTGCGCATTAGCGCCATCTCTTTGAAAGCATGAGTAGTTGATTTCGTCTTGCTTTAGTTGTGCAATGAAATAGTGGATCGTTAAGCAATAACGTTCACTGCTCACGGTTTCACGGTTTCTTCAAAAAAAGAAAAGTCCAATAATGCGCCGTGTGGATGTATTCACACTCTAATTTTTCTGATCTTGCAACGCCGTTTCAAGCAAGTGTTATTGATAAATAGTAGTAGTTTCCAGACCTTTCAACGTGGGAGAAATAGGGCTACTTGGAGGTTTGCATAGAGGAAAGAAAAACTGTCGCGGGTGTAAACCACGTGCTCTAATAACATTTTCGCTCAGTTTTTGAAGATGAAACTATCAAATCTGTACATGTTTTCTATGCACCTATGGGGCACACTTACACCTTAGTTACAGAACGCATCATTGTATACACATGCGATGAAAGATGGGTGCAAAGGTGAAGTTGTCTGCGACAGGCATGCGAACGTCTTGAGCGTTGTGTGTTAAACTGTACTTTCATTTCCACCGATAGTTTTGATTTTCTCTATAACACGAAATAGCCTTCGAAATATTCATAAAAATATCAGCTGATCGTGCGAACTCTGAGTTGTCTCTTTTGGCACCGCAGAAACGAGTTTCTATCTTTGGTGTGCTGCTAGGGTCTTCAGCCAATCACGGAATCTGGTGGCTGCGTGCGTTATGAGGCCATGTGTGTTTCAATAGGCCGCTGTTTTCCGAAAGTCAAAGTGAGGCAGATCGGAGGCGACAACTATAGTGTTCGAGGTTTTGGTGACGTTCACTTCAGTTATTTTATAGTGGTTGTTCGCAGATGATGCTTAGATCATCTCTGTAGTATGATACAAATACTGATACAGTGATTTTGCAATCATTCCGCGAGCTGAACTTGTAATGAATTGTAACAGGATATGGTATTTAGGTTCAAAGCATTACAAAATCTCAGAGTTGATTCGTTTTTCGTATTTGGGAGCCGATCACGAGATCTAGTGCTATTTATTCCATCCGTTTCATTATACACTCACTCCTATTATCCTCTCCTGCTGAAACGTCCGCTTAGAAAAATTATCAATGGCTGTGCTGGTAAACTTCTACGTTATTTGATATTCAAACAGCTGAGCAGAACTCAGCGTACTCGAACAGTTTTCTCTGTATTTATTCTGATCATAACTAAACTGAAACACAATATTTTTAGCGCAACGCAATCTGACTTTCAATAATCCCTACAAAAAAAATGGCCCTGACTAACAATAACCTATACCTTTTATGAATCACTTACCTCACAAAAATCTTCGTTACTAGATCTACTGAAATACAGCGAGCGCCAATACTGCCAGCTAAATAAAATATTCTAACTACTGATGGCACTAACTACTGATAGGCATAGTTAGCAAATGAAAGATTTTTATAGAAAACAAACAATGTATTTACCTTAATAATGTTCAAAAGTCATCATATATATATATATTATAACGATTGTTCTCCTTTAGGAGAGCGATTGAACTTGAATTCATAATTTCATCTTCGGATGTTTTTCTTCTTTGCTTCCCATAACCTACTCATCCTCTCAGAATGCTCCTTCTTCCGTTCCTCTGTCCATTTTTTACCAGGCTGACGCGATGTTCTTTCCCCAAACTTCACACTTGTGATTTTATGCCGGCACTATGTGCAATCTTCGAGATTTTTTATGTTGATCTGCTGTAGATCCCTCTGGACTTCTTTCAGCCATTCTGTGCCACATTTACTCCTTGTTATAATATTGAATAATTTCTTTGCTGTTCTGGAGCCTTCCATCCTGTAGATGTGTGTATAAAATTTGACTCGGCGCTTTCTGATTTCATCTGTTACTATGTTGATCTTTCTATAGAGTTCGTTTTGTGGTCTCTTCATCCAAATGCCATTTTTGTTGATTGGACCGTAAATCTTCCTGAGAATTTTTCTTTCCTGCTTTTCTATTTCCTTAATTTTTGAATGACTATCAATCACCATTGTTTCAGCTGCAGAGATTGCGTCTGGAAGAATCACTGTTGTATAGTGCCTTAATTTTGCGTCTGTCGAAATGCACTTCTTGTTGTAATGCGTCCATGTTAGCTTGTAGGCCTTCTGGAGCTTGGTGATTCTTTTTTCATTGGCAATTCGGTTTAATCCTGAGGACTGTATAGTTTCACCGAGGTATTTAAAATGGCAGACTTGTGCAATTTTACCATATTTTGTTATTAAAGGGGATTTATTTTTTGGCTGCCTTTCCATATATTGAGTTTTTTCATAAGGTATCTGTAGTCCGGTTTTTTATGAAATTTCATGTAGTTTTTCCACTGCGTGAATCGCTTCTGTTCTGTTATTGGTGATAATTGCAATATCGTCAGCGAAAGCAAGGCACTTGACTTTAATTCGGTTCTCTTTCTTGATACCAATTTGGATACCCTTTACGTGAGGTTCCCATTCCCTGATTATCTTTTCTAGAACAATATTGAAAAGGATTGGGGATAGTCCGTCCCCCTGTCGGACTCCAGATTTGATTTCGAATGGTTCTGATACTTCGCCCATGAATTTCACTTTGGCCGTTCTGTGATTTTTCGTGTCTTTCGGTCAACCCCAAATTCTTCCATGATTTTAAACAGGGTTCCACGGTCCACTGAATCATATGCTTTCCTGAAGTCGATGAATGTAACTACTGTGTTTCTGCATTTCCTCATTTGTAATATTGTCTTTAAGCACCAGATCTGTTCCGCACATGAGCGTCCTTTTCTGAATCCGGCCTGGTATTCACCAATTAGTGTATCTGGTTGGGATTCTATCCTGTTTAAAAGCGCTTTGGAAAGGATTTTGTAAGCGACTTGGAGCAGGGAAATTCCTCTGTAATTGTTCATGTCTGTCTTATCGCTCTTTTTGTGTAGCGGGTGAATTAGAGCGCATTTCCAGTCCTCTGGTATCTGCTCCGTTATCCATATGTCTGACATTATATGGTGTAATTTCTGCATAAGTATAGGATCGTTTAGTTTCCAGAACTCAGCAATGATCCCATCTTCTCCTGGTGCTTTGTTATTTTTCAACTGCTTGACTATCTCCATAATTTCTTCAAGATCCGGGGCATGTGAGTCTGGGTGTGTGAATACTGGAGAAGAGAAGACAAGTTTTTCTTGGGGTGGTTCGCAGTTGAGGAGGGAACTGAAATATAGTGCTAAGATTTTGCAGTTATTTTTCGTGTTTGTTTCCAAAGAGCCATCGGGTTTCTTGAAGCACAAGCTAGGCGCTTGGAATCCCTGTACGTTTTCTCTGAAAGTCTTATAAAAATTTCTTGTATTATTTTTGATGAAATCCATCTGGATTTCAGAGAGTCTGTTGTTGTCATATCCCCGTTTTTCTTTTCTAATTATTTTTGAGGTCTGTTTTTGATTTAAGAAAGTTCTCCCAGTTTTCTTCAGTTTTGTGACTGCTAAATTTTTTCCATGCAGTTATTCGGTTGTCGACTGCCTCATCACAGGTTGCATTCCACCAGCGATGTTTCCTGTTGGGAGGGGGTTGTCCTAATTTGAGGGCTTCCTGAATTTTCTCTGTTAGTTTCTTCCAGTCTGTTGATTTTTCCTGATTAATTTGCATGATGATTTTTTCTTTGTTGAGTTGCAGATATTCCGGATCTGGTTTGGTACTTTTGGGTGGCTTTTTAGCATTCTGTTGGGTTGGAATTTTGTTTTTATTTGGAGAAGATGATGATCTGATTCAAAGACACCTTTGCGGGTTCTGATGTTTTGAATTTCTTTTATGTATTCCTTGGAAATTGCGACATCGTCTATTTGGTATTCACCCTGTCTAAGACTGGGTGATCTCCATGTGGTTAATTTATGTGCAAGTTTTTGAAACTTGGTACTCATTATTTTAAGTCCAAAGTTTCTGCAGAAGTCGATTAGTTTTTCACCATTCTTGTTGGTACGTTTGTGTTTGGTGTGGGGTCCAGTGGTATCTCTGAATTTTTTTCCTTCCCTAATTGTGCGTTAAAATCGCCTACTAAGATTTTCACATGGTGCCTAGGTACTTTATTTGTTGTTTCTTCTAGTGCTTCCCAGAAATTGTCCACTGTTTCAGGGTAGATTTTATTGTGGTGATTTGTGGGGTCGTGCACATTGATCAGAGCGTATGTTTTATTAGCTGATTTTACTGATAACAGGGAGACTCTTTCATTGGGAGACGTGAAGTCAATAACTGAGTCGCGTACGGAAGTGTGTACGGCGAATCCTGTTCCGAAAAGTGGTAGTTTGTCTCTTACTTTTATGGCAGGTTTGCCCTTGTAGATCCTGTAATTCTCTGTGTTAAAGTGTCCTTCATCTGTGAATCTTGTCTCTTGCAGTGCAGTGATTTTCAGGTTAAATTTTCCCATTGCGTTGGTAAGTTGCTTTAATTTGCCTGTTTTAGTGAGGGTGTTCACATTAATTGTACCAATAAAATTTTTACGTTTCGTTTTGAGAGTGTGAGGAGTTTTTGAGAAGCTCCGATTCTTCTCCGCATGGTGTCCCTGATCCCCCAGAATCCGATGATCAGGTGAATCCAGTCTATCGACTGGTGCCTGGGTAGTGACTCTGTGGTCGTCTTTTCCATCATGCGTTCAAGTTGAATTTTAGTTTTTGTGGTGACCTCTGTTGAGACCACAGGTATATGACTCGATTTTTGAGTTCGAGAAGATTTTGTGCAGCCGCCTCAACTAGAGGAACAGACGCTGGCCACTGGCCGCCAGATGCTGAACAGACACCATTGGGTTTATTGGTTTTTGGTCCGCCCTGGGTATTTCATTTCCCCAGTACCACCTATATCTAGGAAACTTTCCCCTATCCGCCACCCGGGGAGGCGCCCGATGGGGATACCAACAATCCCACACGGGATATATATATATGACATCCATCTTTACAAATTTCCTTTTTTTTGGCGGACACACGTCCAGATCGTCCGCTTATAGTGACCTCTCAAAACTTCGGCATCTCTCTTCCCACATCCACCACTGCTGGCGGGTCACCTCCAACTGAGCAACGCTACGCGCTGTTCACATCCAACCGCCCAACACTACACAGGCGAATATTCCAACAATGAGTACAACCAGCCACAGACTGCACACAGCACAGTCAGTGAATGTCATACAGAGCGCTACGTGGAATTACCAACGTAAAAACCTAAACAGCCTACTAACATTGCATTAATATTAGTGTCCTGCTTTACAATAAGACGTGTTTGGAGAACGTATAATTCCATAACTTTTTCTAAAACTTCGATTCGTTTGACATGCACTGAAAATCGTGTGGTTCAGGTTATTTGTTTGATCAATTTGAGAAAAATACAGTTGCTGTATACAGTACTCCAGCTGATTACACTCATCTTCAGGAAAAACAGAACACCTTGAACGTCTGGGGATAGGGCGTTCATATTCACAGGATATAAAGATTAGTATTATCTGCAGAAATGTTTAACTTCTGAACCACGTCGGCCCACGGGTTCAGGGTCAATTTTGTGGCGCAACACCACTTACTGGAAAAATGTGCCTGCGGCTCTTGTTGTAGCTATAAACCGAAGGTAATGGATCAGTGTAACTAAACCAGACGTGCAGCATGCCTCGCAGACGTATGCGCGAACCGTGCCGTCAAAATCTGTGAGTTTCAAAGAGGGCGCGTTATTGACATGGCAGAATGTGATGCATCCATCCTGGAAATTGCTGCTCGTGTGGGACGAAGTGTTTCGACAGTACAACGGGTGTGTGTAGAATGGTTCACAGAAGGCCGTAGAATACGACGAGATGGGAAATATCGCACCTCCCAAACCATTCTCCGAGAAGATCGACACCGATTGGCACTGCAGGACACATTTGTGTCATCCTCGGCTCTGGCGCAGCAGTGGAACAGTGGAACACATCGTAGGCCATCAGGGGTGATATGCCGTCGCCGTTCATTGCTGCGTAGGTTATGCGCACGTCGACCACTTCTCCGCTTATCTTTGACGAATGCGCAGAAACATGCTAGACGGCAATGGTGATCGGAACGACATCATTGGGGACAGGAATGGCATCGGATGCTGTTTTCGGGCGAATACAGGTTCTGTTTCTTTGAGAATGATGGCCGCATTTTCTTTCGCTGCAGACACAGGGAGTGGTATTACAGTGACTGCATTCACACGAGACATACAGTGCCACCTCAAGGCGTTATGGTGGGTGGTGTTATTGGGTACAACCACTAATCACAGTTGATGTGCGTCCAGGACACCACGGCGAGTTTGACCTACGTTAATGACATCCTCTGACTCGTAGCCATACCCTTTCTGCACTATACCCCAGACACCATTTTTCACCAAGGCAATCCACGATCACATGATGCTGCATGAACATGTGCCTTCTTGGAGCCTCAGTATGTCAGCCTTTTGCCCTGGCCCGCCGGATCACCAGACCTTTCGCCTACCGAAAACGTGTGGGATATGATGAAACGACAGGTGCAGCACTATGACTCAATGCCAACCAAACAAAGATGAACTTCGGAACCAGGTGCCCATTTCGGACCCTGTGCCTACTAAGCAACAGGACACATGCATAGCCGAGGTGACTGAAATATCAATCATTTCTTCAGAACATATAGTGTACATGTGCTGTGAATACGAACGTCTTGTCTCTAGTCGTTCAAGGTGTTCCGTTTTTTTCCTGAACATGAGTATTTTTGCTATTCTGAAGTCATTCCTTTATTAGTGCACATAAAACAGATGCATGTTTGGTAATACGCCATTTTGTCTTCACCTGTTGCTAAGATCTCTCTTTGTCTCATCAATGATGGATCAGTGTGTGAATGCAATCCATACACAGCTCTTTCACTTCGTTAATATACACTAATAATAAATCATCACGTCACGCTAATCTCCAAAACTGCTAGACGAATTTGCATGGGGTTTTCGCAGATAACTTGCTTTAGGCACTGTATAAGTTTTATTTCATCAAAATTGTATCATGGAAAAAAGATATCCTTACACATTATAAAAAGGTATGCATGTATGTATGCATGTATGTATGTATGTGTGTGTGTGTGTGTGTGTGTGTGTTCCACACCTCCAAAACCACTGGCTCCATTTCATGCAAATTTGGTAACTGTATGACTTACTGTCTGGAAATATTCACTCCGGAGATAAGAACCACCTTCTATCAAATGGGTGGTAGTGGAGGTGACAAAAAGGTCTAGACCATAATGCCCGAATACCCAGATTTTATTAATCCATTATTTCGGAACGAAAGAACTTTAGTGACTTGCAACAAACTTTACACATAATTTCAAACTTCTACGAAACATTTTCTCGCTGAAACCCTCCACAAAACGATGAAAGGAAGAAAGCTTATCGCTTACTACCCTTTCGCTCTTCATGCAGTTAATCATCCTGATGTTTTAATTTATTACTTCTTTACTATTAGCTATATTCGAGTCAAATCTTGCGGACAGTGTTCGCATATACCACTGAATGTACCAGCAAACGTATATCATTATACGACACGTAGTTCAGGATACATGTCATGAAGACTGAGATGCGTGAAAAACTGCTGCATCATGTATGACGTTTAAATTTATTATTACTAACCCTCTGAACCGATTTCGATGAAATTTAGCAAGGAGATATCTTGAACCCTGAGAAAGCACACTGGCTATTTTAGAAAGCATGTAGTACAAGATACTTATTGATTTGAATATTATTATGCAAATTAAGGAATATACTTACTCTTCGACTTCTGAACTTCATTATATTCGTGAAAATGCTTTTATTGGTTAATTTATGCTACGTGAAACAATTCAAAGTAATGAATCAATGGATGAGGTCCTTCCTCCACGTCAGATAGCAAGCCAAACTGATTTATTAATTCAATTTCTGGAGTTTTTTCAACTGTTTCCCTTTTTCGCCCTTTGCTTGCTACCTTTTCCCAGTTCCCAGTCTCGTTTTCCACCTTTAACCTACGTAATTCCAAGTTCGTGTTTCCTAATTCAGCCTGTTGGGCCTCCTGTTACGCATTATTTATGTCCTTTGTACATAACCTACACTGCCATGGAAGAGCCTCATTTTCTACCCTCGTTTCCTCGCCGCTACATTCGTCCCAATGAAACCATAACTTACAGTCTACACAGAACACCCCCTCTTTCAAACTTCTACGGCAACCACTACATTTGTCACACATGGTTTGATAGACAAACTTAACACAAAAGCAGAGAATAAGTAAAGTCATCAGATGATAAAACTGAATCGTGCAAAAACTGGCGGTTGACTCTGAATAAAGAATAATGTGAACTCATCCACATGAGTACTAAAAGGAGTCAGCTAAATTTCAGTTACACGATAAATCACACAAATCTAAAGGCTGTAATCTCAACTAAATACCTAGGAATTACAATTACGAATAACTTACATTGGAACGATCTCATAGATAATGTTGTAGCGAAAGCAAAGAGAAGACTGGATTTATTGGCAGAACACTTAGAAAATGTAACAGGTCTACTAAAAAGACTGCTTACAGTACGCTTGTCCGCTCTCTTCTGGAGCACTGCAGTGCGTTGTGGGATCCACATTAGACAGGACTGACTGACGGAGGACATCAAAAAAGTTCAAAGAAGGGCAGCTCGTTTTGTATTATCGCAAAATGGGAGAGTGCCACGAATGTTATACGCGAACTGGAGTGCCAGTCATTAAAGCAAAGGCATTTCTCGCTGCGGCAGGACCTTCTCATGAAATTTCCATCACAAACTTTCTCCTCAGAGCGTGAAAATATTTCATAGGCGCCTACCTATATAGGGAAAAAATATCGTAAAAATAAAGTAAGAGATATCAGAGTTCGCAAACAAAGATATAGGTGTTCGTTTTCCCCGCGTGCCAGCAAGGACGTTTAATTTTTCGGTAGCTTCTGACCATCACCTTCACCATAATGCAGCAGTTAGTTGCCCTGATGAGGAACCGCCACAAAGTCTGTCGAAACGTTGTCATTTCAGTTGTTTTGGTATTTGTATAGCGTATATCGCTACATGTAAAGTACAGTCAAGAACACGTAAATATCACTACTGGCCATTAAAATTGCTACACCAAGAGGAAATGCAGATAATAAACGGGTATTCATTGGACAAGTATATTATACTAGAACTGACATGTGATTACATTTTCACGCAATTTGGGTGCATAGATCCTGAGAAATCACTACCCAGAACAACCACCTCTAGCCGTAATAACGGCCTTGATACGCCTGGGCATTGAGTCAAACAGAGCTTGGATGGCTTGTGCAGGTACAGCTGCCCATGCAGCTTCAACACGATACCACAGTTCATCAAGAGTAGTGACTGGCGTATTGTGACGAGCCAGTTGTTAGGCCACCATTGACCAGACGTTTTCAATAGGTGAGAGATCTGGAGAATGTGCTGGCCGCGGCAGCAGTCGAACAATTTCTGTATACAGAAAGGCCCGTATAGGACCTGCAACATGTGGTCGTGCATTATCCTGCTGAAATGTAGGGTTTCGCAGGGATCGAATGAAGGGTAGAGCCACGGGTCGTAACACATCTGAAATGTTACGTCCACTGTTCAAAGTGCCGTCAATGCGAACAAGAGGTGACAGAGACGTGTAAACAATGGCACCCCATACCATCACGCCGGGTGATACGCCAGTATGGCGATGACGAATACACGCTTCCAATGTGCGATCACCGCGATGTCGCCAAACACGGATGCGACCATCATGATGCTGTAAACAGGACCTGGACTCACCCGAAAAAATGACGTTTTGGCATTCGTGCACCCAGGTTCGTCGTTGAGTACACCATCGCAGGCGCTCCTGTCTGTGATGCAGCGTCAAGGGTAACCGCAGCCGTGGTCTCCGAGCTGATAGTCCATGCTGCTGCAAACGTTGTCGAACTGTTCGTGCAGATGGTTTTTGTCTTCCAAACGTCCCCATCCGTTGACTCAGGGATCGAGACGTGGCTGCACGATCCGTTACAGCCATGCGGATAGGATGCCTGTCATCTCGACTGCTAGTGATACGAGGCCGTTGGGATCCAGCACGGCGTTCCGTAGTACCCTCCTGAACCCACCTATTCCATATTCTGCTAACAGTCATTGGATCTCGACCAACGCGTGCAGCAATGTCGCGATACGATAAACCGCAATCGCGATGGGCTACAATCCGACCTTTATCAAAGTCGGAAACGTGATGGTACGCATTTCTCCTCCTTACACGAGGCATCACAACAATGTTTCACCAGGCAACGCTGGTCAACTGCTGTTTGTGTATGAGAAATCGGTTGGAAACTTTCATCATGTCAGCACGTTGCAGGTGTCGCCACTGGCGCCAACCTTGTGTGCACATCACAGCATTTTCTTCCTGTCGGTTAAATTTCGCGTCTGTAGCACGTCATCTTTGTGGTGTAGGAATTTTAATGGCCAGTAGTGTATAAATAAATAGATGTATATACAGATAATATATTAGAGACAGATGTTACGAGGTGCATTCAAGTTCTAAGGCCTCCGATTTCTTTTCTCCGGACTGGAAAGAGATAGAAACATGCGCATTGTTTTAAAATGAGGCCGCGTTCATTGTCAATACGTCCCAGAGATGGCAGCACCGTACGGCAGATGGAATTTTACCGCCAGTGGTGAGAATGAGAACTGTTTTAAATACTTAAAATGGCGACGTTTTCCTTACTTGAACAGTGTGCAATCATTCGTTTTCTGAATTTGTGTGGTGAGAAACCAATTGAAATTCATCGACAGTTGAAGGAGACATGTGGTGATGGAGTTATGGATGTGTCGAAAGTGCGTTCGTGTGTGTGACAGTTTAATGAAGGCAGAACATCGTGTGACAACAAACCAAAACAATCTCGGGCTCGCACAAGCCGGTCTGACGAAGTGATCGAGAAAGTGGAGAGAATTGTTTTGGGGGATCGCCGAATGACTGTTGAACAGATCGCCTCCTGAGTTGGCATTTCTGTGGGTTCTGTGCACACAATCCTGCATGACGACCTGAAAATGCGAAAAGTGTCATCCAGGTGGGTGCCACGAATGCTGACAGACGACCACATGGCTGCCCGTGTGGCATGTTGCCAAGCAATGTTGACGTGCAACGACAGCATGAATGGGACTTTCTTTTCGTCAGTTGTGACAATGGATGAGACGTGGATGCCATTTTTCAATCCAGAAACAAAGCTCAATGGAAGCACACAGATTCACTGCCACCAAAAAAATTTCGGGTAACCGCCAGTGTTGAAAAAATGATGGTGTCTATGTTCTGGGACAGCGAGGGCGTAATCCTTACCCATTGCATTCCAAAGGGCACTACAGTAACAGGTGCATCCTACGAAAATGTTTTGAAGAACAAATTCCTTCCTGCAATGCAACAAAAACGTCCAGGAAGGGCTGCGCATGTGCTGTTTCACCAAGACAACGCACCCGCACATCGAGCTAATGTTACGCAACAGTTTCTTCGTGATAACAACTTTGAAGTGATTCCTCATGCTCCCTACTCACCTGACACTCTCTGTGGCCGCACATTCACCAGCCGTGCTGCTATTGCCTCAGCGATTTTCCAGTGGTCAAAACAGACTCCTAAAGAAGCCTTTGCCGCTGCCATGGAATCATGACGTCAGCATTGTGAAAAATGTGTACGTCTGCAGGGCGATTACGTCGAGAAGTAACGCCAGTTTCATCGATTTCGGGTGAGTAGTTAATTAGAAAAAAATCGGAGACCTTAGAACTTGAATGCACCTCGTACATTCTAATGTCCAGTCTCCTGATCTGCGGCCATGAAAAAGTCGTTTAGGTCACCCAGGTAGGCTCGCAGTTCACACCCCTCGACAGTGTGCCTGATGGTGTCGTTCGCTGCTCCACAGTCACGCCTTGGGCTGGGCTGCTCACTCCGCTTGTGCAGACTGAATGCGACACCCCGTGTACTGTTCAGATGCGATTTATATTCATCTGCTCATGCTCAAGTCCTTGCGTGTCCGTAGAGGGTCAATAAGATATCGCATTTCAGGTGTAGCAGTCGTGGTCCAGATTTCACGCCATTAGCTGACAATGATGAAGTTGCCATCAGCAAGCTGCTGGGCCAGTCGCAGGGGTGGAAACTGGAACGACGTCGGTTCATTCTCAACCTAGGATTATCTTCATGGATGGGAAATGGAAGATTATTCATTGTTTTGGAATATTCTCTCAGCAGGTCTTCTTGTGTTCTTGACAGAGGACGAGGCATTTGGCGGAGTCTTGGAAGCCAACATAAGACAGTAGTTCTTATACACCCGGAAATGATTCTCATGGTTGTACTGAGCTGAGTGTCTATCTTACTTACAAGAGGACGGTTCAACCACAATGGAGCACAACATACAGCCGTAGAAAATACTAAACTGAGAGCCAAAATTCGTAGTTTATCTGCTGATGCCCGCCCCCCAGTAAGTCATGCAGATTTTCTGGGTAAGATTATTTCATGCGCTTAATTTCCAAGAAGTTTTTGCTAGACATTTCCCGAGAGACAGCATTCTATCAAGAGTCATTCCAAGATAATTTGGGTCACTCTGGCAGGGAAGTGTTTTTGGTGTTTTACAATGGCGCAGCTTAATATCCAAAATGATTTTATTGCACACTGACCATGGGAGGCTACGATCTTCAGATTCATGACAGCCTAGCTTACAGGTTGCACTGGGCGAGATGAAGCAGTAGTTAAAACAGTGCACCCGCTTTCAGGAGGAGATGGGGTTCAAATCTCCATCCAGCCATTCAGATTTAGGTTTGAATCACTCAAGGCGAATTCCGGGATGGGTCCTTCGAGCGGAACGAGGCCGATTTTCTGTCCCGTCCTTGACCGTTTCGAGTTTGTGCTTCGTCACTAATAACCTCATCGTGAAAGGCAAGTAAAATAGTGAATTTTCTTCTACTTGCCTGTTTTCCAAGACGTAAAACGGGAAGAGGCATACGGACACGCTTACGTCCTTCACCACAATTCTGAGCGCGAATGACCAAATTAATCGTCTGACAACGATGTTGAGTTTCAGAATGTAATGTAATCCAAGTTATGTCATTACATTACTTTCTAAATCACGATATTTATTGTCTGCATCTACTGTTAATTTCAATCGTGATGCTGTAAGAATTGTGCATATTGAGACCTTATAAGTTAAATAAGTGAAGACGTTAACCATGACACAGCAGGAACAAGACACAAGTGTTTACGAGTTAGCGTTACGCAAGCGAGTTTCCCACGCTGCGCCGTGCGAAGAGGCCTTTCCCATGCCTCATCTCCCACGTCCTTAGCTCTGGAAGGCAACAATTTTTGATAATTCGATTCGTGAGAAGTTTTTATCCTAAAGTTAATTTGTGGCTCGGTATGTGCCGTCGAATTACGGGCTCCCATAGTAGCAGAACATTTTTGGGCAGGGGCTTCGTGCTTACTGTAGACATCTGCAGATAGTGTGTGTCACTGTTCTGCTTTCCTTTATCAATACTACTTATTAAGTACCTCAATTTATATGCTACTGATATAAAAATGACGGTTTAAACAATCATCACTAAGTTAACTATCTTTTCCGGGTTCTGACAAACTATTCTGCAGGTTTTTGCCACAACTGCCTTTTGCAGTTGCCAACAGAGCGAAAGATGCAGTTTTAGATACTGCAGGCTCTTCGCAGTCCATGTTGGAATAATTACTGTGTATTATATTACCACAGGGACGATTTACACATACCTCCGTCTCCATGTGTATGTTACCTACTCTGGCAGATACCTGTATTTGGGCATTTTCTCATGCCAGGTGGTTTGGTAATTTTGATGTTGGGTACGGTTATGTCTGTTAGAAAGATGTCTATCTCAGCTTTTTGATCACTTTTATGTCTGGTCAGTAGCAAGGGACTGTATTATCTGATTGTTTCATCGATTATTATACTGCGATTCCAGTAAATTTTGAAATTTTACTTTCCCACAATAGCACTGCTTTCCAATATTCTAATACGTTATTTTGGTCACCACACTAAGGCTTCGCAATCATTCTGCCGATGGCAGGGCTTTACATCATGATTATTTATTTACTGTACGGTTGCTGTCACCTCGCACGAAGAGGAAAACTTTTTTTAACAATACATATACACATCTTTAACAAAAAGAAAGGTTTATAAGCATAAGTTAATTAAATTTAAAGTATTTTTAGAGCTCAGAAGGACACAGACATGTATCCAACTGTTGAATTTATTCAGCAGATGTCTTTTTTGCCATCAGCAACTCCACCGGATAGCCGGGAAATGGTCGTTTGTCGCTCTGCACAACAGACACAGCTGGGCGATGATGTTGATCCAACTCGTACTTTCAGTAAGTATACCTACCACTAATTGTCCTTATTCTGTTGAGCGCAGACAAGGTCTTGCAAAGCTCTTCAAAACCTGGTGGCTGTGACGAGACTCAGGGAATCTTAAACTGTTCTGGGGTAGTATTGTTCTGCCACATTTCTCTCTGTCGGTCTGTTGTTATTACCCCGTTGCCCATCAAAAACACTGCACCTTGTAGAGGTAGGGTGACGGGAGTGAAATCTACTTTTATGGAGTGAGAGCAGCTGTTTTTGTAAACCCCTGCCTGAGACCAAATTTTCACCGGAGGCGTCAAGCTGTATGGCTGAGAATAGGCAACCAGACAGTTGGAGTGATTCTGAAGGCTCCTGTGATGATGCGCATCAGATGATTGAGCTACGTGTTTCCGAGGCTGGTGAACGCACTTTTGAGCCAGAGTGTAGCGCAATACTCTGCCACAGGGATACCAGTCCAAGAGCAAATGTTTTTAATACTGAAGCTGAAAAGAGCACCATGTCGTACCACATGATATACCAGTCCAAGAGCAAAAACTCTTAGTATTGAAACTGATGAGTCCCTGTCGAGCTACAAAGTTTCTACAAGATGATATTTCTTGTCTTCAGTTTAGTGGCAGATGTAGTTAATGATGCGGTCCTCTCAGCACCGTACTTCCTGCAGCTATCGTTTATTCCTTGTCCTTCTGTATCTGTAATTCAGGATATACTTCTGGTGGGCCCTCGTAGTAAAAACCTGATCTTTATCGTTCTCAGAAGGCCCTTTCAGAATGCAGACCTGTTGTTGGATTGTTACAAATTGATATGATGCTGGTTGAGATCAGATCATTCGCATGTTTACCGCGCAGTTCTTTTCTAATCCAACCTATTAGCTTGGTGTGAGTTATTTGTTTCTTACTTCTTTAAACTTCCAGATATTTCCGCCAGGTAGTGGTTCATACTTAATGTTGATTATTTCTTTATGGAGTGAGTAACTGCTTTTGTGGACATACTGCTTCAGATTCGAAATCTGAATTCTGTACAGTAGCTCAGCATGTGCCGCGTTTTACATAGATGATAGTCAGCCTTCCAAGAGTTAATTTAGGATTATGGATGTCATACTTAGTGCGAGTTCTTCTTGTTTTCCTCCACATTTCTTCCAGGTCTACTTTTGCTCAGTTAATGAGGCCAGAAGTATGGGTGATTACTTGTAATTCCAGTAACAGTACCGAGCGAGGTGGCGCAGTGGTTAGACACTGGACTCGCATTCGGAAGGACGACGGTTCAATCCCGCGTCCGGCCATCCTGATTTAGGTTTTCCGTGATTTCCCTAAATCACTCCAGGCAAATGCCGGGATGGTTCCTCTGAAAGGGCACGGCCGACTTCCTTCCCCATCCTTCCCTAATCCGATGAGACCGATGACCACTCTGTCTGGTCTCCTTCCCAAAACCAACCAACCAATCCAGTAACAGTAAATCCATAATCAAAGAGGGATTTGAAAGTGCATGGATTTCTGTTCTGCCAATGACTGGGTTCTACTGTATAGTCGCAAATGTAGCAACTTTCTATATTATTTTTTAAGAAACCGTTTTTGTATCACAAGAAAATTTTAACAAAATGGAGTTACGAGGTTTTCATTGGCTACCATTGATATTTTTTCCCGGTTAATTTCGATTATACTCATCATCATCATCGTCGTCATATTATTGTTATTGTTGCTATTATTATTATTACGAGGCCTATTCGGAAAGTAAGGTCCGATCGGTCGCAAAATGGAAACCACTGTGAAAATCAGAAATGTTTTATTTGAAACAGTTACTTCACCTTCCAGCTACTTCTCTACATAGTCGCCGCTCCGATTTAGACATTTGTCGTAGCGTTGTATCAACTTTCCAATACCCTCGTCGTAGAAGAAAGACGCCCGTGCTTCCTGCCAATTCTCTTCACTGGTCTACAGCTCGTTGTCTGTGCCAGAACGTTGTCTTCAAAGCTAGCGGTTGATGTGAGCAAAGATAAAACTCAGGAAGAGTAGATTACGGGCTCTATAGCGGGTGATCAAACACTTACCATCGAAAACACTGCTGGACCATCTTCATTGCCCCTTCAGAGTGCGGTCGAGAATCGTCAAGCAGAAGGAAACGTATGACAGTTATGTTATGTGAGCTGCATCACATCAGATGCAAACTCACACCAGGCCCTCATACTTGGCGGGAGACAATATTGCTGGTGGCCGAGCGGTACTGGCGCTACAGTCTGGAACCGCGCGACCGCTACGGTCGCAGGTTCGAATCCTGCCTCGGGCATGGATGTGTGCGTTGTCCTTAGGTTAGTTAGGTTTAAGTAGTTCTAAGTTCTAGGGGACTTATGACCTCAGCAGTTGACTCCCATAGTGCTCAGAGCCATTTGAACCATCTTTACGTGCTCAGTGTGCGCTCAGAACTGAAAAGAGCGACATGGCGCGATTGATAGGCACACTAGAGACACTGCCCAAGACATCTGTGGCAAAGCTTCATTTTCATTGTGGTTTCCATTTCGCACCCATCGGACCTTACTTTCCGAACAGCCTTTGTATTATTACTTTATAATACAAGTGACGTGACAAAACTCTCAGAGACGACTTCCTTTTCTATCAGACACCTCTAGTTGTAAAGCATGTCGTTTTTAATTTGGGGGGGGGGGGGGGAGGGAGGGGAGGGATAAATTAAAAAGCGGTAACTTTGTGATATCTTTATAGGGAGATAACGCTGGTCTTTGATATGCTGTTTCTATACGCAACTTCATGTGAAATCTCTGCATTTCCAGTAATTTGTACTGCACGTTCCACGGCATGTGACAACGATGAAGGAACTAAGCGCTGCTTGTTAGAAATCTGGATATGAGCTAAGAGCTCACACAGAAATGCAGAATGCTCTTAACACTTTTAGTATTATTTTTCTAAATATTCCTTGCCAGAAAATATACTGCCCTCTCACTCGCAGGTGCAACACGTGTGTGAACACTGCGTGCCCGACTTCCTAGCTTCACTTCTCTTTACAGGAGGCAGAAGTGAATCAGAAGTCAATGATCCGATGACCAACAAAGACACGGATAGGGATTATTCGATGCCGCCTATCAAGTCAGGATAATATCCGGTTATCGACTTCGATAACAGCAATTTATTGTTACTCATTTCATTATCCACTTGCTCATTGTCCTCGATGTTAATCAGGAAACAACAGTTTCTAGAGGAGCGTTACGTTGTCATAAAGTTATCGCGGAGGAGACAGAGGAGCTCAAACTACTGGTAGGAAAGCAAAATCAGGAATGCTGAACTCCGTTTTCAAACGTTCGTTTACAAAGGATATTCCAGGGATATTGCCGTAATTTAATTCACTCACCACTTAAAATGTTTGTGATGTAGATATCAGTGGTGTTGAGGAACATCCGAAATTGCGAACATTCATCCAAGCTCCAGGGCCCGATGGAAACCATGTAAGATTATAAACCGAACATATGGCTGAGATAAACCTCCTTTTAACCGTAATAAACCGTGGATCACTCGAAGGAAGAAGCCGTGTCCAGTAGTTTGAAGAAAGCATATGTCACGCCCGTCTACAAGAAGCGTAGTAGAAGTGACCCTCAAACGTACGGGATAAATATCGTTGACAGACTTTGATGCAGAATTTTCAGACCTATTTTAAGCTCAAACATAATGAAAATCTCTAAAAAAAACAATGATATTCTCCGTGCGAAACAGAATAAATTCCAAAACTATCGATCATCTGAAACTCAACTTGCGCTTTTTGCACATTATATCTTGTGAACCGTGGATAAAGATCGGAAGGAAGATACAGTGGGTCTTCCAGAGAGCATTTGACGCAATATCATACCTACGCTTATTTTTGAAAGTAAGACTGTATGAGGTATCAAGCAAAATTTGTGACTGGATTGAGGATTTTTTTGGCAAGGAGTATGCACCATGTCATCCTGGATGGAGAGACATCGGCAGATGTAGAAGTAACTTCAGGTGTGCCCCAACATATTGGGTCCCTTGCTTTTCATGGTGCATATTAATGGTGTTGTAGAGATCTAGTGTCACCGTCACTCTCCCTTTTTCTCTCTCTCCCTTTACACACACACACACACACACACACACACACACACAAATGAATTAAAATCACAGACACCTCCGAAAGATTCAGAACAACCGCCAGGAACACCTTCAACTGTTCCTCTGTCAGCCATCTTGTTTTTACACATTCAATTGTTCCACCGCCCGCCATGTTTGTTTTTACAGCTGGTAAAGCAGTGAAACAGTTACAGTCACAGTGGCAACTCAATTTATAGTGTTTGATAGTGATGAAGATGATTAAAAGGAAAATGTAAGTGAAACATTATGTAAATAGACACACACACACACACACACACACACACACACACACACACACACACACACACACGTATAATTAAATAATTTCAGGCATAGAAATAACAAGCTATCAAATCGTAATTTTGGCTTAAACAATTTATCTACTTTAAGATATAAGTGGCTGCAGATGACAAACGGTGGGATAAAACGGTCACTGTAGAAACACAACACACCAGAAAAACCACACCATGTGGTAAAAAGGTATGAATTCATAATTTATGTGTTTTTCAACGATCTGTAATTACGATTTAAAAACTAATAGCTACATGTATACAAACAGCAAAGAACAATCTTTATCTTTAACAGATGAAAAATAAAAGCCCACTGAAGATGCTGCAACTGCATTGAAACATGTTTGGGTTAAAAAACAAAATTGTGTTTTGCTAGAGGCGGACCATATCCAAAAACATACGTAATCTTAATAAGAATATTCGCAGATGATGGATTTGACTGTAATACATACTGACTGAAAAACTGGAATTAATATTTATTTGGATCTTGATAAAATTTCAAAGTGGTGCAAAGACTGGCAAATTAGTTTAAATGTTCAGAAATGTAAAATTATGCACTTCACAAAACGAAAAATCTAGTAACCTATGAGTACAACATTAATGAATCCCAATCGAATCTGTGAACTCATACAATTTCCAAATACCAACGTGTATCAGTTTGTAGTGGTATGAAATAGAATTATCACATAGGCTCAGTCGTAAGTAAAGCATGCGGCAGACCTACGGGTGGTAAGGTACAAGTGAAGTCCAGTCCACAAAGGAGATTGCTTACGATACGCTCGTGCTACCCATCCTAGTATATTACTGAAGTTGAAACGATTATGCTTTTCGCCTTGTTCCAAACACATGTAGGTGAAGCTATTCTATCAATTCCAAAGAGAACTATGTGTATATGGTGGTCAGACGCTTGTAATGGTATTGCACGGTAGGTTGTGCTGGGAAGTAATTGTTAAGAAAAAATCCGATACATTATGCCGTTTCCGAGTTAATAAGCATTGAAGTTAGCCAATCAGGCCGTTGCACGCACAAATCCGAACGGCCTGCCAGAGACGGTGTAGCCAAAAGTGTTCTTCCTTTGGTTCCCTGAAACCGGACAAGAGTGCGATACAAAAATCTTGACTTGGAACGACAGTAAGAATCGAACGACAGCCAAAGGCCTAACAGTCTCGTGCGCTATCAACTACGCTCTGAGAAAATGTAACACTAATTGTACCTGTGGGGCTGCTTCAATTTCCGCGCAACTGCCTAATTGCCTAACTTCGATGCTAATTAACTCGGAAATGGCGTGACGTGTCGAATTTTTCCTTAACAATTATTTCTCAGCATAACCTACCCTTTTAAATTCTTGCAAGCTTTTCAGACTGTTTCTGACCATACTGCATGTACACTGATCGTCTAACTAGAATCATTGCATGAACATGAGCGAGGGTGATAGAAATATTGTCTTACATAACTCTTTGTGCTATCAGGTAGCCGGACCAGTAACATGTCTCATCCGAGGATCTTCGGACGCAGTGAGTCAGATGCTGTACCAGGAGAGTTAGATTGATGGCAGTTAATTTCAGCACTTGTACTTGTGTAATGCATCGTGTCCGTCGGTGTGCTGTGTACAGCCGTGGAGCTGCTTTTGCCGGCAAGATCGCTACGTGATTTTGGCTTAAGGAACCCAGTGCACTTAAAACCTGGTACTCATACTTGGGATGAATTTATTGTTATTATTTGCGATGTCGTTGTTACATACAGTTAATTTTTTGCCTTTCTCTTGAATTCTGACTGAAACTGGAACGTAAATTTTGTGAATGATTTCGAGTCCTGTATAATGAGAATCGGAGTATCCACACATTACATCGTCATCCGCGGCCATACTACAGTAAAATGCCCGCTCTCAAATACTAGCAAGTTTGTTAGATTCTTAGAAACTACTGCTTTTACTCAATTCACAAAGCTTTCTACTTTTGTACTTGCTTTGGATTTCGGCGTAGACTGATGACCATCAAGGTGGACGTGTTGCCATATAATAGGGTAATTTTTTCTAATAAATCAAATTTCTAGCAAATTTTGTGTCCATATATCTGCTTTTGAGATTTACTTTCCTTCACCAAGTGTTTAAGAAAACCACATTCTGCAGCAGACGGTTCTGCGTACGCGTTACCTGTTCGACTGTGCTAGTCTCAATAAATATTTTGTACGTTCAGCAACGCTGCTGCTGTTCTTTCTATATTACGTGATTTCTAGCGGTTACAGGATAGTCATCGAACTGCAAACTAGTTGTGGTCGCAACAGCACAGTTATCGATCTCTCCAGAGCGTCTCTTAACAAATGCTCAGTTAAAACTTCTCTGTTTTTACTCAGGGTTTTTTGTGTGCTTAAGAGCTGCTCATAAACGTTATCACATGTGCAACACGCTGACGTATCTTATAAGGAAGACTCCATGTACTGCAAGTTCTTAGTTTCAAAACCTACAAGTCGTTTCCTGGACCAGACATTATTGCCAGCTTTGCTGACTCTTGATAAATTGTGTTCCGTTGCGCTTGCATCTTGAAGGTTAACTGTTATTGGCCCATGGTATAGTCAGACGCGAAATTACAAATGCACCTAATTTAAATTGAATTAGAAAACGATAGTTGTCTTTCAAAGTGTATGAGGTCCGTACCTAATAGAACTGACAGACTGAACGTATACAAATACGTGAAGCACGAATGGTGACAGGCTTGTCTGGTCATTGGGAAGTTGCCATAGAAATGCTGAAGCAACTGGACAGACGCATGTAGACATTTTTAATCGACCCCAGTAAACCTACATACAAAGTTTAAAAGTTTCAGTTGTAGGTGATGAAGGAATAACAGGCTCCATAAGGATCGCGAGGACAAGGTTAGTTTAATTGTGTCCCACACGCGGCGTTTAAACGATCATTCTTCCCTCACTCCATACGTGAATGGAACGGAAAGAAGCCCTAATAACTTGTACAATGGGAAGTACCCTCTGTCACGCACTTCAGAGTAATTTTATGAATATAGAGGTAGATATAAAATATGTCACGATAAGCGCAGTGTTCGACCGCTCGGATGTTGCTTTCTTCTGTGGTGGAACAGTACGTTCAGGCTCTTCCTCACCGAGGCTTTCACACGCATTGCTGGTTGTGATGTGCTGTTCTGTCCGTTGGGCAGCCTGATACGTCTGTGCCGATAGGCGACTAACGGTCTCCGTCCCTCTGGCTACTTATACAGGGTGTTTCAAAAAATGACCGGTATATTTGAAACGGCAATAAAAACTAAACGAGCAGCGATAGAAATACACCGTTTGTTGCAATATGCTTGGGACAACAGTACATTTTCAGGCGGACAAACTTTCGAAATTACAGTAGTTACAATTTTCAACAACAGACGGCGCTGCAAGTGATGTGAAAGATATAGAAGACAACGCAGTCTGTGGGTGCGCCATTCTGTACGTCGTAGTCTTTCTGCTGTAAGCGTGTGCTGTTCACAACGTGCAAGTGTGCTGTAGACAACATGGTTTATTCCTTAGAACAGAGGATTTTTCTGGTGTTGGAATTCCACCGCCTAGAACACAGTGTTGTTGCAACAAGACGAAGTTTTCAACGGAGGTTTAATGTAACCAAAGGACCGAAAAGCGATACAATAAAGGATCTGTTTGAAAAATTTCAACGGACTGGGAACGTGACGGATGAACGTGCTGGAAAGGTAGGGCGACCGCGTACGGCAACCACAGAGGGCAACGCGCAGCTAGTGCAGCAGGTGATCCAACAGTGGCCTCGGGTTTCCGTTCGCCGTGTTGCAGCTGCGGTCCAAATGACACCAACGTCCACGTATCGTCTCATGCGCCAGAGTTTACACCTCTATCCATACAAAATTCAAACGCGGCAACCCCTCAGCGCCGCTACCATTGCTGCACGAGAGACATTCGCTAACGATATAGTGCACAGGATTGATGACGGCGATATGCATGTGGGCAGCATTTGGTTTACTGACGAAGCTTATTTTTTACCTGGACGGCTTCGTCAATAAACAGAACTGGCGCATATGGGGAACCGAAAAGCCCCATGTTGCAGTCCCATCGTCCCTGCATCCTCAAAAAGTACTGGTCTGGGCCGCCATTTCTTCCAAAGGAATCATTGGCCCATTTTTCAGATCCGAAACGATTACTGCATCACGCTATCTGGACATTCTTCGTGAATTTGTGGCGGTACAAACTGCCTTAGACGACACTGCGAACACCTCGTGGTTTATGCAAGATGGTGCCCGGCCACATCGCACGGCCGACGTCTTTAATTTCCTGAATGAATATTTCGATGATCGTGTGATTGCTTTGGGCTATCCGAAACATACAGGAGGCGGCGTGGATTGGCCTCCCTATTCGCCAGACATGAACCCCTGTGACTTCTTTCTGTGGCGACACTTGAAAGACCAGGTGTACCGCCAGAATCCAGAAACAATTGAACAGCTGAAGCAGTACATCTCATCTGCATGTGAAGCCATTCCACCAGACACGTTGTCAAAGGTTTCGGGTAATTCATTCAGAGACTACGCCATATTATTGCTACGCATGGTGGATATGTGGAAAATATCGTACTATAAGAGTTTCCCAGACCGCAGCGCCATCTGTTGTTGAAAATTGTAACTACTGTAATTTCGAAAGTTTGTCTGCCTGAAAATGTACTGTTGTCCCAAGAATATTGCAACAAACGGTGTATTTCTATCGCTGCTCGTTTAGTTTTTATTGCCGTTTCAAATATACCGGTCATTTTTGAAACACCCTGTAAATCTGTCGTTTCGTTATCTGCTTCCATTTCCTGGCAGTCCATCTCGCCGTTGCGTTAAGTGGAGGCGTCAACGTCCGATTGGCCCGACGATGCGCCGTCACATTCCTCCGAAGACGAGGGATTCAATGGCTGGCCTTCCTTTTTCGCAGTAACGTGTCGCTTTTCGCCGATATTTTGTTTGCGACGCCGATGGTCCCTATCGTGGAGTAGCATCAGTTCACGCAGACTTCTTGGCCGTTGTTCTTGGATTGCGTCTGCGAGACGTCTCAGTTGTTAAAAATAAATGTCAGCAGTGCTAATTACACTCCGGTAAGCAATTCCTAATACATCACACCGACGCTGTTCCACTAGAAGCATGATATCTTTCGTGGATGCGCGCAGGTTTTTGTATGGGGAGTGTCGTAGATTATAGCGACAAGTGCCTAGAGCTTGGCCATCCCTTTGGTAGAAAACGAAAGTTTGTACGCTTTCACAGTGTAGCTGACAAAGCTGTGGACGCCGTGAGATATCCTGAATACTGTCAGGTTCACTGCGACAACCCCGACTGCGGTCTGTCAGCTAACAAACCCGTCAGCCGTCAAAGGCAGGTGGAGGCAGCTGATGTACCGCCTTTGCTTGACATTTCCGGGCATGCGTTCCAATATTCAGATTGCTGCTTTTCAGATAGTCAGATAGTTACATTATAGACGTGAACTTCTTTTCTGTTTATCGGTTATCTCTGCCTCGGCACCAAATTTATTCAGGCTGCTGTAATAACAAACACCCCGACTTTCATTAAAATGCACTGATACGTACATCCTCTCACTGCCTAAACAAGATTTCGAAATAATACTAGACACAGTTAAATTCATTGGTTATAGCCGCGACCCAGCAGACAACATTTTGCACAAGGAACAGATCAAAACGCCTTTTCCTGCCTTTACACTACCTCTGCAGTAACATACGTAAAAAGAACACTTCTGTACTATCCCCTATTTTGGAAAATCACCCAGAAAATTAGCCAAGACCCTCAAATTTTGTATCTACAGTACTGCATTTTGTGCAAGAGTCACCAAGGCTTATATCTAATTCCACTGCAAGGATAAACCAAATTTATTAAGTAACAGTTGCGTTTATAAAATCATTTGCCTTGACTGTAACAAACTGTATATTGATCAAATAGCTGTGTGTAGCAAACAGATGACGTCACTGTATAGTCGCAGAATGCTTAGCTATTTCGTAATATTTACCACAGCTGTAATCATCAGTGACCGTGCTGTTTTTGTGAAGATGCGGTGTATAAACATAGATATTGTAACCGTCAACGTTGTATACAGGTATGAGTGCAGCACTAGAGTGATAGAACATAAATGTAGCTGGAGAGCACAGAAGTCAGACTCCACTTTTGCTGAACAGGCGCTGGAGGAAGTCCATAGATATAAAATCAACACAGAAGTGCTACCCATAGAAGCAAAGACAAAATCTGTAGCCCATTAGTTAGCACTTGAGGTAAATATGCAATTGGCTCAAAACCCGTCCTGGTTGTAAATTTTCAAATGCAACTGAGTACATCCCCACTCTTAAGCTTAATACGACCCAGCCACACATTCTCAGACCCCGATCAAATCATCATACTGCAGCGAGCTCTGCCGACTGCCGACGCTCCAGAAATTGCAAGGTGGCTTTTAAAATACATCATTTTGAAGCACAGAGTGACTCTTGTGGTGATCTCTGATAGTGGAAAGGTTTTCCAGTCGAGGCTAGTAACCGAGCAAGATGGGGCAATGGTTAGCGCACTGGGCTCGCATTCGGGAGGACGACGGTTCAAACTCGCGTCCAGCCATCCACTTTAGGTTCTCCGTTATTTCCCTGAATCGCCTAAGGCAAATGCCTGAATGGTTTCTTTGAAAGAGCACGGCCGATTTCCTTAACTGTTCTTACCCAAACCGAGCTTGTGCTCTGTCTGTATTGACCTCGTCGTCCACGGGACGTTAAACACTAATCTCGTCCTCCTCTCCCTCCTCCTCCTCCTCGAGGCTGGTATCTGAGGTTATTTCACGTTGCGACGTCGCCCTCAGCTTGAATGCTGCCTATCATCCACAAACGAATGGTCTCACAAGACGCTTTAATAAGAGTTTGGCAGATACACTCTCGATCTACCTGATCTAGGACAGAGCGATTGGGCTACAGCACTGCCCGCCATGACATTCCATGCGCTACGGTCCCGACGCCGAAACGTCAGTACACGACAATAGACGCACTTCTCCCGCTTCAACGGGACGATACTCATGCACATGACTGTGACAAAAGAAGGGAGGCAGCTGGCTCGCATACGGTCCGCTCACGTCCAGGAGAAAAACCGAAAGCGTTATAACTTCAAATACTGGCCACTTGGATACTGAAACTACCCCTTTGAATGAAAAGAATGACAGTGCTGGAAAAATTCTTACGTTATTTGATACAGAAACAGCTGAGTAAAACTGAACGTACTCAGACAGTTTTCTCTTTACTTATTCTGATCATTTCTAAACTGACACACAATATTTTAGCGCAACGCAATCTGACTTTTAATAATCCCTACAAAAGAATAGCCCTGACTAACAATAACCTATACCCTTCATGAATCACTTACCTCACAAAAATCTTCCTTACTCGAACTACTGCAATACATCGAGCGCCAGTACTGCAAGCTAAATAAAAGGTTCTAACTACTGAAGGCACTAACTACTGGTAGCCATATAGTCAGCAAATGAAAGATTTTGATAGAGAACAAACGATGTATTTACCTTAATAGTGTTCAAAAGACATATATATATTCTTGACATGTATTTTGACAAATTTCGTTTTTCTGACGGACACACGTCCAGATCGTCCGCTCATAGTACGACCTCTCAAAACTCTGGCATCTCTCTCCCCACATCCACCCCTGCTGGCAGCTCACCTCCAACTGCCCAACGCTACGCGCTGTTCACATCCAACTACCCAACACTACACTAACGAATAATCCAACAATGAGTCCAACCAGCCACAGACTGCACACAACGCAGTCAGCGATTTTAATACAAAGCGCTACGTGGCGTCACCAACATAAAAACCTAAACAGCGTACTTAAAACAGCCTACTTACAATACAACCGGGAGACGTGGTACGGATTTTTACACCTGTGCAGGATGTTAAACTATAGAAAAAATTACTGAAACTTTACTTTGGGCCATATTGCATCCTTTGTCGCTTGTCGGGCGTCACATATGAAGTCCAGAATTATGATCCTTCATCAAAAAGACAGAAGAGCAGAGACGCCATCTATGTGCTCCTCATGAACCGCGACTAAAATCCTGAGGCGCAGATCGACAATGAGGAAGGAACAGAAGGCCCACTCGATGATTGCAAAGCTTTGATATGTGGGGCTACTGTAGGATGTTGGTTGCGGTGTTTTGCACTCTCCTATGATGTTATAGTCCCATCTCTGGTGGCCGATAGAGAAAGGGAGCACCCCAAATGAATACTCAAATTAATTGAAGGAAATGCTAATGTTCTGAAATAGAAATTGAATGATAATTAATAGTGGTGGCCAAATCATGACAATACGGCCACCACAGCACGTATATAGACACACCACTGAGAGGAGGAATCGCTTAATCTATAAGAGAAACAAGTACTCATTATAGAGTCTAGAATTTGGTATATTACCGAAAAGAAAAACACATAACTTGCTCACTGAGATAAACAACTGAACATTTAATACTTGGTCAAGGGGTTCTAATGGTGAGCTCTTAACTTTGGCACAGTTGGGTGACCACGATAAAAGTAAAGTTATGCGAGTGGTACACAAATACGACCAGAAGCACTGTTAGTAAATTAGAGGAAAAACACGGAAAAAAAAGGTTCGAACACCAGTGAGATCGCCAAACTGCTTATCGGAAGCAACTAAGTGGCTGTGAAACATTAAAACCGAAGGGAGTGAACTAATATTGGTGACTGCAACGGCGGTTAGCATAGCGTAATGCAGAAGGCAATGGCGGTAGTGGCTGGAGATTCTGAGTTCAGCTCACTCACTCACTCACTCTCTCACTTTCTCTCTCTCTCTCTCTCTCTCTCTCTCTCTCTGTGCAGTGCTCAAGTAAAGACATCAGTCTGTGCGACGGCAAGGCTCGCCTCATCAGTCATCCAGCAACAAGTCTTTACTCCGCGATCTTCTTGCAGCGTCTGTATTCACTGTTAATGCTCTGAAACTTTGTTGTCCCTGTCAGAGACGGAATCTCGCGGCCAATGGTGGCAGACATTGCGATTTCCGTCCTGTAACACTTAAGTAAACATGTTAAACAGTCTCCTACTGTTGCAGTTTTACTTTATGTTTAATCTATAAAGATGTGGGGTGTGTAGGCAGTCAGATCTCTCACACTGCATGGTACAATTTTGAAACAGACGTATGAGAGGGGTGGCATACACGCACAGACGCAGAAGTTCATTCTCTACAGATAATAACAGTAAGAACTAACCAATCAGAATGCTGGATTCTGAAATTTAAACCGAATGTTATTTTGTGACGTGACTTCCGAGGTAGCAGAGATTCACACAGTAGCCTTTGGAAAGCGTCACCTGGCTGGTTCTGTAACTTCCTAAAATGCTTCTTTGAACAATACTGTGTTTTTCTCTGGGAGATAACTATCCTGTTCGCTGCCTGTAGTGCGGTGATAGTGGTGCTGGCGATGGAGGCTTGGGGAGGAAGTGGTTGTTTAATGCCGTGCTGGCTATCTGAGCTGAGACCCAGCCTTGGATTTCAAAGATTTTTATGGCAGCCATCTCGAAGGAACTCTGCAGTCCCTTCGCCATGCTCAAACAGAGAAGTGGAAAAAAGGCAATAAAAGGAGCAGCCACTGGTGGTACCGAATCTTGAATGCAGTTATTACGCAGCGTCAGAGATAGATTACTTGATAAAGGGGACGAGCATAAAATATTCAGAAATATTTTGCATGACACTTTCAAAGAAAACTGGCGACGTAACGTTACCTTCAATGGTCACGATTTGAATATGAGGATCCACCAACACAACTATCCGAAGGACCACTGCCAAGACCTAGATCTGGGATGCTGTAGTAGGCTCCAATGAGAGCTTCTGAAACTGTGGGTCGCTCTTTCTCCAGGAGAGGGAACAACGCCGCGAACTGTGCTGCATGCAGTGTGGAGTAATGGTTGACGTCACTGGCTAGTTTGATGCCGGATGTCTAGTTCAAACCTAGTCATCAGCAAGTGTTAGTTATTTAGTATTTATCATTTCTAGAAAATTGCATATTGTGGAATATTTTATGTTTGTATAAACAGCAGCACTTTCCGTCCCCCCTCCCACCGGAGCTTCCAGTCCTCTCTCGGGCGTTCTTCTTAGCATAAGGTAGTTTAAGGTAGTTTAAGTAGTGTGGAAGACTAGGGACCGATTATCTCTGCAGCTTGGTCCCTTAGGAATTCACAAACACTTTCTGTCCAGTTAACAATAATGTTCAAATGTGTGTGAAATCTTACGGGACTTAACTGCTAAGGTCATCAGTCCCTAAGCTTACACACTACTTAACCTAAATTATCCTAAGGACAAATACACACAACCATGCCCGAGGGAGGACTCGAACCTCCGCCGGGACTAGCCGCACAGTCCATGACTGCAGCGCCTTAGTCCGCTCGGCCAATCCCACGCTGCTCCAGTTGAGTCCTCTCTGTACATTGATGTCAGAATTAAACGTGCTTTCAGTGCTAAGGGTTGCACTTCACGGACGGCCCTGCTATCGGATTTGGACTTCATTGTTTTTACGACGTGGCAACAAATGGTTCAAATGGCTCTGAGCACTATGGGACTCAACATCTTAGGTCATAAATCCCCTAGACCTTAGAACTACTTAAACCAAACTAACCTAAGGACATCACACACACCCATGCCCGAGGCAGGATTCGAACCTGCGACCGTAGCAGTCCCGCGGTTCCGGATTGCAGCGCCAGAATCGCACGGCCACCGCGGCCGGCACGTGACAACATTCGTCTCCACAAACTTGTAATATTACCTTACTGCTATACGTTAATTTACTTTCTTCTTGCATCGTTTAGTGCTAAATGAAATTAAACTCCCTCTGAACAAGTCTTGGAAGACCTAAAGGTAACGACCGAACGTCGTGTCTTCCTCAGCTGATAGGCATCAGCGCACGTGGACGAGTACTCGCTCAGCACACCGCCCTCCGGGCTGTTTTCGTTACCGGAGCCACTACTTCTCAATCACGTGGCTCCTCAATTCATTAATTTGCATTTGACAGAGTACAAGTATGTCGCAGTAATTTTTGTGCATGTCATGCTGAGGATGAATCGGACATTGGTCTCCTGACAATGACGTTGTCGATCTTCAATACCGCTAAGACACAGGCCTTGTTATATTATTTTTATCGATGGTGATAGAGAAAAGGTCAAATATTCTCATACATCACTCTGTACTGAACGTATCTACTTTATGTCCGAAGTACGAACCCTGCGCGATAACAGAATCACTTACCACCATCAAACGAAGTGATGCCTTCTCGTGGTGGTTGTTCTCTGCATCCGTTACATATAGGGTGTTTCATAATTCATGTTACGTACCTCTAGAGATTGTAGAGGGGACTTAGCAGATCAAGTTTTACAGAGAAACCCATGTCTCGAAATGACTTTTTTCCGTGTTGCAAGGAAACCAAGACGTACAGATTTCACTCCTATTTACTGTGCTCTTACAACAGCTGTTCGACACGACGACCACCAAGTTCGGTGCTTACAGTGGATCTGCGCAGTAAGTTCGCATAAACTCTGTCCAACATTCGTGGTGTACGGTTAATCACTTCCTCCGCAGCCATGATCTACGCAACCACATCTTCCTCCGACTGGACAGGGGTCTCGTGAACAAGGCTGTTCATGTGGTCCCACAAGAAAAAGTACAAAGGAGTTAAATCTGGAGACCTTGGTGACGAAGCATGTGGTCCACCTCGACCGATTCACCTGTCCCGGTATGTTCGCATTGTTTCAGACGCGAATTGCAAAATGTGCAGTCGCGCCATGATGATGAAACCAAAATTCATGCCGAATTTCCAACAGTACATCTTCCAAAAATCTGAGAGCACTTGTTGCAGGAATATCAAGTACTTGGCACCGTTAGCTGGGGAGGAAGGACGTGTGGCCCAATCACACGACTACTGCAGATACCTTCCGAGACACTGATGCCAAAGCTGTGCTTAAAACTTCGTGTACACGTGGCTTTGAGGTTTTCTTGATCCAAAAAGTGGCTATACGCTTCGTGTTTGAACAGAATTCGTCTTGGAAACTGAGGAAACTCCACACAACGGTGTAAAAATTGAGAACATAAATTGACACGTGGCATAAAATCCGCCGGGAGCATGGCGTGTACCCTCTGAGGCTGATGTGCAGCGAACGCCATATGGACGCGTGAGACACATGCAGATCGTTTACAAAGGCTCGAGAACTTGTCGATGGGCACTCTTCAACCAGATGAAGCACTGCCTCTTCTAATATGACAGTGCAGCGCTTTCTTGGAGCACCATAGTATATTCTACCGTTTGTGGATTTCCCTATATCCCGCAGCAAACATGGGATGAGGTGGAGTCACACATTGGTACAGACATTGAGCTTCTCCTCCATTACGGCGAGCTCTCCCGTAAATTAACAACATGTCAGTGTACTCTGCGAACGTGTATCAGGCACCCTGTTACTGCGGCCGGCCGCGGTGGCCGAGCGGTTCTAGGCGCTTCAGTCCGGAACCGCGCGACTGCTACGGTCGCAGGTTCGAATCCTGCCTCGGGCATGGATGTGTAATGTCCTTAGGTTACCAGAATGAGATTTTCACTCTGCAGCGGAGTGTGCGCTGATATGAAACTTCCTGGCAGATTAAAACTGTGCGCCCGACCGAGACTCGAACTCGGGACCTTTGCCTTTCGCGGGCAAGTGCTCTACCAACTGAGCTACCGAAGCACGACTCACGCCCGGTACTCACAGCTTTACTTCTGCCAGTACCTCGTCTCCTACCTTCCAAACTTTAAAGAAGCTCTCCTGCGAACCTTGCAGAACTAGCACTCCTGAAAGAAAGGATATTGCGGAGACATGGCTTAGACACAGCCTGGGGGATGTTTCCAGAATGAGATTTTCACTCTGCAGCGGAGTGTGCTCCGATATGAAACTTCCTGGCAGATTAAAACTGTGTGCCCGACCGAGACTCGAACTCGGGACCTTTGCCTTTCGCGGGCAAGTGCTCTACCAACTGAGCTACCGAAGCACGATTCAAGCCCGGTACTCACGCTTTAATTCTGCCAGTACCTCGTCTCCTACCTTCCAAACTTTACAGAAGCTTTCCTGCGAACCTTGCAGAACTAGCACTCCTGAAAGAAAGGATATTGCGGAGACTTGGCTTAGCCACAGCCTGGGGGATATTTCCAGAATGAGATTTTCACTCTGCAGCGGAGTGTGCGCTGATATGAAACTTCCTGGCAGATTAAAACTGTGTGCCCGACCGAGACTCGAACTCGGGACCTTTGCCATTCGCGGGCAAGTTTGGAAGGTAGGAGACGAGGTACTGGCAGAAGTAAAGCTGTGAGTACCGGGCGTGAGTCGTGCTTCGGTAGCTCAGTTGGTAGAGCACTTGCCTGCGAAAGGCAAAGGTCCCGAGTTCGAGTCTCGGTCAGGCACACAGTTTTAATCTGCCAGGAAGTTTCGTCCTTAGGTTAGTTAGGTTTAAGTAATTCTAAGTTCTAGGGGACTGATGACCTCAGATGTTAAGTCCCATAGTGCTCAGAGGTATTTTGAGCCATCCCGTTACTGCAGTACTGGTCATCGTAATGGCAACTCACGCATCACCAGAAAGCATGAAAACCGGCCGCGGTGGCCGAGCGGTTCTCGGCGCTCCAGTCCGGAGCAGCGCTGCTGCTACGGTCGCAGGTTCGAATCCTGCCTCGGGCATGGATGTGTGTAATGTCCTTAGGTTAGTTAGGTTTAAGTTGTTCTAAGTTCTAGGGGACTGATGACCACAGCAGTTGAGTCCCATAGTGCTCTGAGCCATTTGAACCATTTTGAAAGCATGAAAACAGGGCAGGTGGAAACAGAGAACATCATATTACATCGTTGTCATCGTACAATTCATGAACGTGGGTTAGCCTATCACAACAAGCGAACTCCATAAGAATGATATAGCGCGCAACTGAGTAGCTTTTGTTTTCCTTGTAACATGGAATCGAAACGTTTCCGGACATGGGTTCCCATGGAAAACTTGATCTACTAAGTCTCCTCTACAACCTCTAGAGGTATGTAACATTAATTGTGAAACATCCTGTAAATGTCATTTAATTTAATTCAATTGAATCACCTCTCCGAAAACTTTCGTTGCTTCAGACAAAGCGCAGGGAGGAATCACTTTACGTTGGGAGGGGGCAAGGGGAGAGGAGGGGCAGTTAAATGGACGGTGCACATAACAAGTGCATCCAAAGTGCACTGGGAGGATTCTGCGCATGGGGAAAGAGAGGGGTAGATGGGTGGCAGTTGAATGGAATAGACGACGCACGTAACAAGTGCATCCGAAGCGCACTGGAAGGATTGCGCCCCACGCGCGCAGTATATTTCTGTCCCGTCTCACTGACCTGTGAAGGTGGATCGATCCTTTTGATGTTCTCAACGTACGTCTTTCCGGTCCCGCAGACATCAAAGCGGCTCGATGAAAGGAGGAAGCAGTACCAATAGCGTGGCTCTGCGCTGGCGAGAGCCGCCACTGCCGGCTCCTACGGCGGAACGTTTAAAATTCCGAACCCCGACGGCGTTCGGTCGCGTCACTGTTGCAACAGCTGAACAAACGACGCGGCGCCGTCGCGGAAGGGCCGCTGAGACAGACAAAAGGGTGGCCTTCGGCGCAGCGAACGGCTTCAAGGTGGCTCCCGTTATTTCTGTTCGTGTCTCTCCAGCGCAGAGTCACTACCACGGATAGTATTCGTTTGCAATATGAGAAACTATCACCTAGTGCGCAGCGGAGTCTGTAGGTGATAGTAAAGACTGTAGCAGCACTTTTACCGTGTTGACAGTTTGTGAATGATACATATATGGTTTGGGCGCGAGAAAAAGAAGTCTTAGGCGAATTCTTTCTTCATTTAAATAATATAAATAAAAAAAATCAGTTTACCATGTTTTGGCTATCAGACAGACCGATGGAAAGTTGAAACATAAAGTATTTCACAAAGTGCTACACACAGACACATATTCGCGTAAGACCGGCAACTGTCACCCACGGCAAAACAGGAGTGTAATTAAAGGTCTTGACGACAAAGCCAAAAGAACTTGCACGGCGGAACACTTACAAGCCGTGTTAGACCATCTGAAGCAGGTTTTCTAGAAAAAAGTCTATTCAGAAAAAGCAGTAAACACAGTTCTGTGACCAAATTATAGAAGGCCAAAGGACAAACATGAAAACCAATGGTGGAAATTGCGCAGTTTCTCTCCCATTGTAAAAAAAAAAAAAAAGGAACTGATCATATCGGTAATGGTCTACAGAAGCATGACACCGGACCGATTTTTAGAGCAACAAAGAAAATAGATCAAGTACTTAGATCACTGAACGATAAAAGCCCGCCTCTGACGACATGTGGACTGTGTTAAACTCCATGTACGTGTGGTTACGTTTACATTAGAACAACAAAGAAAAGCGTGAATACACCTGTGAAGCGTACGCCCCTGGTAGCTGAGTAGTCAGCGTGACAGAATGTTAATCCTAAGGGCCCTGGTTCGATTCCTGACTGCGTCAGAGGTTTTCTCCGCTCAGGGACTGGGTGTTGTGTTGTCCTAATCATCATCATTTCATCCCCATCGACGTTCAAGTCGCCGAAGTGGAGTCAAATCGAAAGACTTGCACCCGGCGAACGGTCTACCCGACGGGAGGGCATAGTTACACGACATTTACATCTATTTTTAACTCTGACGCAAAACAAAAGTCTTTATCGCCAAGGGAAAGTAGAAAAATCAGCTGTTATACAGTATCCTCTCCAGTCATAAAACTATGAACTGAAGATTTCCGAGAACCATATTGAGAATCCATCGATATATGTAAACATTGGCACAATTTTAACAGGAAAAAAAGCAGTCGTGGAACTTAGTGGTATATGGACAGTAGCCAAAGAGAATCGATTGAGAAATTTTATCTTTGAAACACAATAGTTCTGTAGCTAAGTTTTATTTTTAACAAGAATTTTCTTTGATGATCGGGTGCAACCTTCTACCAAAACCCTTTTTTCAAGATATTTATGTCGCTCAGCGACTTACCAACCGTCAGCCAGCAAGACTTAATGGAACCAGGAGAACCTTTGTAATGTCCAACGCAGCTCTGGATGAAATGTCAGTGACGAGTAAGTGTTCTTGACCACAACCGTACAACCCGGAAGATTCACTAGCAAATAATATGCATGGAGTACAGTACAAATGATGACTGAGAATATAAGACATTTTGGCGATAATAAAGTTTATCCAGCCTCGCTGATTCAGCTGACTGAGCTAACTATGGTAATGGGCACTTCAGTTAATGGGAAACAGACAGATTCTTCTATTTTACCACTGCTTATTTTCAGGGAACTTTGATATCATTTAAGCAAAAAAAAAAAGTTGGGGGGGGGGAAGAAATCTGTTGAAGATAGAAACTTGAAACAGCTTGCACCTTTTCCAGTACAATGAAGATTTAGCCTCGCTGATGTTTTAAAAATCTTTTCTGACTTATTTAAACATTTAACTTATTATGTGTTAAAATCTTGAAGCAGTTGATCCTGAATCAAAACTAATAAACTTACAAAGTGAAATGTGTATCTGTTTGTTCATTCATTACAAAGGAAAAGCTGCAGGAAATCTCAGCGATGTCTGACGCAAAGTTCCAGGAATATTTGTACCCAATGAAGAAAAAATTATTATGAGAAAACGGATTTCAAAGTTTTTATTTGCCTCTAACATACACTTTTTCATTATAACTGTAGATTCTACTATTTTTATTCTACAAACTCAAAGGACTTCAATTCGTAGACGTCTGCAGTAGATTACATTCCTTCTTTACTTTTTTCTGCCATCTAGCTTCTTATTTTCAGTCAAATGCTTCTTTGTTTGCCTTATTACAGCTTGTAAAATCTATATTTCACATCTTCTGTCTTTCGTTTGCCTCTGGATGGACTATATTATTCTGCCCTGAATATGTAACATACCAAGTTTGAAAGGGTCGTAGCGCATTAAACCCCATTGTTGGATAAGAATTCCAAATTACGTACATCAAACTTTTATTAAGGTTATGGGTTTAAAGACGGTTAAATGCTGCTCGTAACTGATGACGGTAAAGAACGACCATGCTCACAGTCTTCATCGGAATACGATGCTGTTTTATACGTATGTCCGCCAGATTTCAAAGCCTCAGCAGCTGCTTTCCGGATTCTTATCCTCTCACATTTTGTGGAAAAAAAACCAGCCCACACAGCCCTTTCATACTTTCTATGTAGTTAGACTTTCATGACTAAACCATAATATCTCCATGTTTCGCTAAGAAATCCTCAGATGTGTACCAGCTTACATGGGTCTTTTGGTTCACTTCCTGTCTTTTTGTTTAGAATCTTCTCTCTCGAACCATGCGAAGTTCTGTACTTGTACAACATCTGACTGTCATGGCTATTTAGTTTATCTTCATAATTTATTGAAATGATGTGTTACGTTGATAACATAGATGTTGTGGTGACGATGAAGAGTATTCTTTTTCCGTAGTTGTGTTGTACACATGAGTCATTGTGACACAAAAATAATTACTTGTAGGACTAAAGCTCTTCTGATCCCAGGAGCTGGAGACAATATCGTTGAGAGAAAACATGTAGGAGGTTTAGGACTTTCTAAATCAGCACACAGAAGATTTCCTGCCTGTTTCGATGCTCTGACGGGCTGCTTGTTTTTCTCATTTAAGACATACATTATACTTTCTTTGAGTGGTTGGAACACTTCTGCACAGACACATTCCTGCTAAGCCTGGGGCTCTTGCTGGGATCAGCGGCTTTTCGCAGATGGTTGTAGTGACAGGCTGATCTGTAGCTTAGCCCAAGGTATACGTTAGTCTGGGTGGTGATATTTTGGTTGCGGTATGACGAAGCCAACGAATGTGAAAGCAAAAAGTATGGCTGTGGAGATAGACTGATCTATAGCTTACCCTGAGATCTACGAGGGTTGCCCAGAAAGTAATGCACGGCATTTTTTTTTTCTCAGCTGAAAACAATGCTACAAATGCGAAACGTTACGTATGTATTATCTGAAGTCTCCCGAGTGAGTGCGCCAAGTTTCCGTCACTTCTGACAGATAGAATACGTGCAGGACAGTTGCAAAATGGCCTCTGTAGGTGATGTACGTTACAAGCAACGTGCTGTCATTGAATTTATCACTGCAGAGAAAGAAACTGTGGGGAATATTCACAAACGCTTGTGCGGAGTCTATGGAGCATCTGCTCTCGACAGAAGTTCAGTTAGTGGATGGGCACGGATGGTGAGGTCATCAGAGGGCGGTTCGGCGGAGCTCCACGATTTGCAACGGTCGGGGAGACCATCCACGGCAGTCACACCCGACATGATGCAGCGAGCTGATGTCATTCGCGAGGACAGACGCATTACGACTCGGCAGTTGGTGCTGCATCTGTCAATCAGCAAAGGAAGTATGGATGCAGGTTTCCACATTTTTGGTTAAGATGGGTCCTATGGTGCCCAATGGTGGATCCCAAGTCGCACAGGAAAAACGTTTCTCTTTATTTGTTGCAACGTTTTGAAGCTGAACGGGACGCCTTGTCCCGGATTGTGACAGGTGATGAAATCTGGGTTCACCATTTTGAGCCCGAAACTAAGCGACAGTCGATACAATGGCTCCATTCCCACTCGCCACAAAAGAAAAAATTCAAAGCAACTGCTTCCTGCCGGTAAGGTCATGATCACCGTGTTCTGGGACTGTGAAGTTGTGATTCTTATCGATGTGATGCCAAGAGGCGGTACCATTAATTCAGAAGCATACATCAACAGATTAACAAAGCTCAAGACGCACTTCTGGCGACTTCGGCACCGCAGCAATCCAGGAGATGGTTTGCTGCAACACGATAGCGCTCGGCTCCACAAAAGTCTGAGGACTGCTGAACACATCCCAAAACAGGGTTGGACAGTGTTACCCCATCCACCCTACAGCCCCGACGTAGCTCCCTCGGACTTCCACTTTTTTGGGCCATTAAAGGACGCCATTCGTGGAAGACATTATGAGAACAATGAGGAGGTGATTCATACAGTGAAGCAGTGGCTCCGCCACCAGGACAAGGGCTGGTACTGACCGGGCATAAACGCCTTTGTTTCGTGCAGGAGGAAGGCTGTAGAAGGGATGGAGATTACGTGGACAAATAGGGTGTGTAAATAAAACACCATTCATTCGTGTGTGGATTTCTCATTATGATCAATAAACAATTGTTGAAGAAAAAAAAAGGCTGGGTAACCCTCGTTGGATGGTGATAATTTGGCTATGAGATTGCAAAGCCAACGAATGTGGAAGCAAAAAGCCTGGCTGTGGTGACAGATTGATTTGTAGCTTAGCCCGAGGTCTAAGCCAGTGATAGTTTGTTTGTGACGTGGCGAAGCCGAAGAATGCGAAATAAAAAGACCTGGCTGTGATGAGAGAATGATTTGTAGCTTAGCCGAGGTCTAGGTGACATTGGATGGTGATTGTTTGGTTGTGAGGCGGCGAAGACAACGAATGGTAACCTAAGAAAACCTGGATGTGGCTACAGACAGATCAGTAGCTTAACGCGAGAACTAGGTTAGGATGGAATGTAGTACTTTGGTTGTGATTTTACGAAACAAGTTAATGTGAAAGGAGCAAACTACATGACGTGTCTTTATCTCGCAAAAATGTCAGCAGATTCCGTCTCCACACAGGTGTCGCCCCATGCAAATGTCACAGACTCTCTTTTATCATCATAATTATTAGTTTCTGAGTGATTATTTTCACATTACGTCAGAAGGAAACCACTTATCTTCACAAAAATAACGTAAAAAAGTTCAGAAATTCAGGCGAGCAAAGAAATATACAGGGCGATTCAGCTGTCCCTTCCGAAGTCGTTTTGTGCGACCCACAATTCTATACCTGGCCTTCAAAAACAACGCTCGAGATTTTCATATTCTCTCGCTCACTACATGCAAGATATTAGCAGTACAGAAAAAATGAGCAGGATCCTTTCGTATGAAATGTTCTTAAATTTAGTAATGGAATAGGTTTTCGCTGGAGGCCATGGTTTTCGATTTATTCAGGAAACATTTGTAAAATGACTTTCAGCCGCACGTCCAACCTCTCTCTCGTCCTTCACTGGTCAGGATTTGTAGTGTGTTCCTCGTGGCACTCCCTTCTACCACTGAAAAAATATTTTCGGCTACGTGAACTATCCCCAACATTCGACCTTTCTTGGTCTCTACTGTGGGCTATTACGCCACCAGCCTAATCGGCTATTTCGTTAACATTATTAATTTAAACGTGTCGATGAAGGATACAAAAGAAAAACGACTTCTGTGAACCTTAGCTAAAACTAATTACGTTGACAATTCGATCCAAACGTGGCCCATACAAACACAATTGTTGCGTAGTCAGAAGAACTGCGGATACAATGCTGTAATTGTTTACTTTAAACCGCTAAAATTCACATAACTGATAGACTAAATTTACACAAACGTCCATTTCACAATTTTTAAGTACTCAGCTAAGCTTGTGGCGTAATAAGGCCACTCATTGAAAGCCAAAAAAGGCCACATGTGGGAAATAATTCGTTCAATCGCAAATTTTTGTACAGTAGTAGCAGGGACAAGTGCGAGAATTACCGCACAATCAGCTTAACAGCTCATGCATCGAAGCTGCTTACAAGAATAGTATACAGAAGAATGAAAAGAAAATTGAGAATGCGCTAGGTGACGATCAGTTAGGCTTTAGGAAAAGTAAAGGGACGAGAGTGACGTTACGGCTAATAATGGAAGCAAGGCTAAAGAAAAATCAAGACACTTTCATAGGATTTGTCGACCTGGAAAAAGCATTCGACAATATAAAATGGTGCAAGCTGTTCGAGATTCTGAAAAAAGTAGGGGTAAGCTATAGGGAGAGACGGGTCATACACAATATGTACAACAACCAAGACGGAATAATAAGAGTGGACGATCAAGAACGAAGTGCTCGTTTTAAGAAGGGTGTAAGACAAGGCTGTAGCCTTTCGCCCCTACTCTTCAATCTGTACATCGAGGAAGCAATGATGGAAATAAAAGAAAGGTTCAGGAGTGGAATAAAAATACAAGGTGAAAGGATATCAATGATACGATTCGCTGATGACATTGCTATCCTGAGTGAAAGTGAAGAAGAATTAAATGATCTGCTGAAGTTTGTAAACTGTAGAAATATAAGTGAAATATGGTTTACTTTTCGTACAGTGTACTAAATTATTATGACATGAAACTGTTCGTGGCACTCAAAGTGCAACATATTATAAATATGTTTAATTCTCTGGATTTGATAAAATATCGAAATTGTACGAGACCAACTTGATTATAACAGAAGAGACCAAAACCTAACTCATTCTACAAATTCCTGTACTTTAGGACAACACACGAATGCTTCACGTTTTAGCCTTTTTATCATGATCTCCAATGAAGGACTAGTCACATTATCCTGTTCCGGCATCCGCCGTTATTCTCGGTCTTCCAGAGTCTTTCCTGCCAGCAGGCCGATATTTCCAGGTTTTTAGAGTGGGCTCTGTGACGATATGTAAGGTGCTCACTCTAGCGTTTCTTGCGCTCATACACTTTACCAAATACACAGTATACTTTCAATGTCCAGTGTATGATTTCATTTCTTACTGTGTCCTCCCTAGAGCACCTATTTACAGCTGTCAGTAACTTGATTTCAGCAGATTGTGGCATCAATGTTTCCTTTTCTGTAAGTTCCAACGTTTCACTTCCGTATAGCTCGGTCAGAATCGCCATTATTTTGACAGATTTTCACGCTTTTTTCTGTTTTGTCTTGCTCTTCAGTAATTTTTGTAATTGTACCACACATCTGTTTGAATTCACTGTGTTTATTATGACATCGATATCTGTGTTAACAGTTAAAACACAACCTGGATGTTTGATGTCAGACCCTTGTTAGATACTACAGTCTTTTAGCACGGTTTTTCGATCGTACAGAGTCCTTATTTATAAAGGTTATAACTTTCGTTTCACATTTAGATAGTGATAATAGTGTTCAGAGATAAATGCGTACTATGTTCTTTGCAAGTCATTTTGAGTTATATCAGTGACAATTTAGGATTATGTAGCTTTCAAATAGAATCCTTAGTATGCAGCAGTGATTCGGATTCCTTGAGCAGCGTGAGTACCGATTCGGTGGACTAGTAAGGGATAGTCAGGCTTCGTAGCACAGTCACAGCTCTCTTGCACCATCCCCGCAGACATCTCACATGGGTCCGTCCTCTGACACCAGTAAATACTGCGCTTGAAACGCATCTGCCTTTTGCCTCGACTTATTGATACGTTAATGTTACACTGTCCTGTTTTATCCAAACAAGCACGCACGTGGTTACGTTGGTGTACCATCTTCCGTGTCTATTTGGCCTAGTTCCACGTGTGACATGTTTCGCGGGAAGCTCGTTGGTTTGTGGAGGTCAGTCAGACGGCTTGTCGCGACAATTCGTTTTGAACTGGGTTGGTGTGGCTCAGTTACTAACAAGTTTGCCTCATGTACTTGTCGTGTAGTCGGTAATGTGGTCGCAGCTTGCTGATTCCCATCATGCTGCTGCATATCTGTTAGTGAGATCGCTACATGCTATTGGCTCAAGCAATCCATTGAACATGTAATCGGCTGCATTCATGTAGGAGAAACTTGTTTTGCCAATGTCGCTGTGAGGCACGGTAAATCATTCGCTCTTACTTAGAATTCCGACTGGAAAAGGAATTCAGCTCTCTGTGGACAAAATGGTTCAAATGGCTCTGAGCACTACGCGACTTAACTTCTGAGGTCATCAGTCGCCTAGAACTTAGAACTAATTAAACCTAACTAGCCTAAGGACAGAACTAATTAAACCTAACTAGCCTAAGGACATCACACACGTCCATGCCCGAGGCAGGATTCGAACCTGCGAACGTAGCGGTCGCTCGGTTTCAGACTGTAGCTCTGTGGACAGGTCTGTGTCGTGCGTCCACGTGGATCAGAATATACATACATTATATAAGCACCCATGATCTTTCTTCACACTAAAAGCCCCTCTCATTCTGTAACAAGTCAGTTCAATTGTTTGATATCACACGTTTAGGTACGAGGGTTGGAACCTAAATAGTGGCAACTATTTATTCACAACCTATACAAAAGAGTTACATGTTTGCACCTGTTACTGCCCTTCAGAGTAGTCACCAGCGTTGTGTAGAACCCATTGCCAGCGATGTGGAAGGCGTAGTATACCGTTAGCACAGCCTGTTCTGTTGATGGTGCGAATGGAGCGGTCTGCTGCCTGTGGAATCTCTGGAACAGTTCAGAAGCGAATTCCACGAAGTGGTTCCTTCATCTTCCGAATCAAATCAAAGTCACAAGGACTCAAGTCCGGGGAGTATAGTGGATGGTACAGTACTTCCCGGTCCTATCGACCGAACAAGCAGTCACAGCTTGCGCTGTATGCGCCCGCGCGTAGTCGTGCAAAATGATAAGTGGGTTGCGCAGAAAGTGTCGCCGCTTCTTTTGCAAAGCTAGTCGCAGGTGATGCTCCAAAAACAGTAATATTGTGCACTGACAGTCTGCCGTGGTGGAACGTAATGCATCAGGATAACACCATCACAGTCGTACACGAGACTCACCATAACTTTCACCATACTGGGGCTCTGACGCACTTTAAACTTTCGCGGCGACCCATAATGACTCAATTCGTAGGGATCGGCGTTTCAGTTTTGGCTCGTACAATGTGGCCCATGCCTCATCCAGTGTTACGATACGGCGTAAGAAAGCCTCATAATGCTTCAAGTGACTCTAAGCAGCGTCGTAACGCATCAATGTCTGCATTTCTGCCAAGTCATGCGGAACCCATCGTGATGCAATTTTTCGCATGCCCAGGCATTCCTTCAGGATGCGAAGCACTGTCGGATGTGCTAATCCTGTTTCGTGGGCGAGCTCACGAATCGTATTGCGTCGATCACTGTCCACTAACGCGGCAACAGCACGCACTTCTTCTTCAGAGACGCTAAGACGACCTGCTCTATGCATGTCTGCCACAGTTTGCCGACCTTCGTTTAAGGCTTTTACCCAACGCGTCACTGTTCTGTACGGCAATGCCGATTCCCCGCACGCCTCTTACAGACCTTGATGACACTGTCGTGCTGTACGACCTGTGGCACATTCAACCTTGATCCAACTCCGTTGTTCCTGTTTTGAAAACATAGTGACACAGTTACGTCAGACCGCTCGCTCACAAGTGACTGTGGATTGTGCGCCGGTGACGTGGGACGGGCGAGTCAATTTGCTCGGAGGTAACGTAGGTATGTCAACAACGTGTGCTATCAGCGACAATAGTAGATTGCCTTGCATAATATCTCCAAAGCAGTGTTGCCACTAGCCTACGTATTACGAGGTAAGCGATTTATTGATTCTGTGCTCAGCTTCAATTTCGATATTGATTGGCTCTGAGCACTATGGGACTCAACTTCTGAGGTCATTAGTCCCCTAGAACTTAGAACTAGTTAAACCTAACTAACCTAAGGACATCACAAACATCCATGCCCGAGGCAGGATTCGAACCTGCGACCGTAGCGGTCTTGCGGTTCCAGACTGCAGCGCCTTTAACCGCACGGCCACTTCGGCCGGCAATATTGATTAATGAGGTTTAGAACACATCTTCGTATTCTGTAAATGGATTAGTTTCCTAACGGACCAAGCTATTAAAAATACTCGTGTCTACGTATATGAAGTCTTCACGGGTTGTCAGCCGAGTAGCATCGTCGTTTCGATGGAATACGTCTCCATCATCTTCAGGCGAAGTGTCGGGACATCGCCGGTCGCGGACTTATATCTCTGCTGGACCACTTTACGTGTCTTAATTTTCTAGATCTTCCTTGTTTTTGCAACCACGTGCTTATGTAAGCTCACAGTCTGCAACAGGTCACACAATGATTCCATACCGTGTGTAACTGCACCACCACGCACAAATATATTGAACGCACACTTCACAACGTCGGAAGCAGTATTGCACTCGTAGAGCGATCAGCCAGAACATTGTGAGCATATCAATATAAAGCCGTCCAGGGGATAGAGCGTCAATGGCTAGAAATGACTGCTGGACAGACCCACGCACGGTGTATGTGCTACCAGTGAGTTTGCTGTCCGTCGGGAAGGAGCGCGATCTATCCCAGTTCGACGAAGAGCAGATCGTGATGGCCCAAAGGCTCGGCCCGAGCGTTTTGGAAACTGCACGACTTGTGTGGAGTGGAGTGAAGTGGTGTGGTGTCTTCAGTACCTGGGGAAACGAGTGTGATGCCACGTGCAGAAGTCTTGAGGTTGGCCGACCATCCCTCAGTACAATGTCGGACGTCGTAGGCTGAGCAGACTGGTAAAACAGGACAGGTGGCGAACTGTGGGGGCACTAACATCACACTTTAATGTTGGGCAGGGTACAAGTGAATCTGAAAACACAGTGCACCGAACACTCCTAACAATGGGCCTCCACAGCCGACGACCCATTCATGCGCCAATGCTAACACCACGACATCGGCAACTACGACTGAAAAGGGCAAGTGACCATCGGCACTGGACACTGGCACAGTGGCAGAGCGTTGCATGGTCTGATGAATCCCGATACCTTCTTCATCATGCCGATGGGAGGGCGCGAATGCGTCATCTGTACAGTGGTATGGAGACAAGCTGGCGTCGAACCCCTTACTCTCTAGGGAACATTCACGTGGGCATCCATGGGTCTAGTCCAGCTCGTTCAAGGCATCATGACGGTCAAGGAGTATCTTACACTGTTTGCAGTACACCCCTTCATGATGATGATGTTTCACGATGGCAGTGGGATTTTTCAACAAGATGCTATGCCATGTCACAAGGCCAAAAGTGTAATGGACTGGTTCAAGAAACAGTGGCTAGTTCCAATTGCTGTGCTGTCCCCCCCCCCCCCCCCACACACACACACACACTCACCAGATCTGAACCCGGTCGAACACGTCTCGGATGTCACTGAATGTGGCATTAGAGCTCATCGCCTGCATTCACGGAAATTACGGGAATTAGGTGACTTGTGTGTGCAGATGTGGTGCCAACCCCCTCCAGTGACCTACCAAGGTTTCGTTGCTTCCATGCCACGATGCATCGCCGCTGTTATCGGTACTGAATGTGGATATACCGGCTGCTAGATAGATGGTCGTAATGTTCTTGCTCATCAGTGTATATTACGTGAATTTTCAGAATTTTTGGTAAGAACCCGTACAGCAGACTGATGGTAAGCGCAAAAGCGCAACCAGCACAAGCTGCAGTTTTTGGATTCAAGTAATGTTCAGAGTGGTTTCTGATTATACAGACTATACAGACATGTACATTGCACACGAGATTAGTCTACAAGATGAGCGTCAAAACACTAAGTATTTCAAAATCTTTGTACTGTCTTAATTTCACTTTTTCCCCGTGTAATATTACTAACTAATCACTTCCTTCTGAGGCTCATGAGTAAAGCCCGGATTTTATATAATAGCAAATTAGATAATACTTACATAAATATGTAATCAAAATTGGTGAAATATGTAAATAGAGATGTTACGACGAAGTTATATATAAAATCCACTTTTTTTTTGCGCGAAATTGCAAGATCACAGTTAGGTTAGTGAAATATTAATTCTTAACGCGTTCACTGGAGTACAAGCGCCTCGTATTCAGTCATTTAAGTCACATTCGAACGGGATGCCTAGTTCATAGTCAGCAACATTCACTAAACTGTCATTGAGGAGACACTGATGGTAGCTCCTTGGTTCATTTGGGCTGTCAGCTGCTCATCAGCTGCACGTCTATTCACTCTCACACATCTCCACAGCCGTCATTCATCCCTGTCATCTGTGGCCCGTGGTGCACAAGAGTTGCCTCCGCGCCGGTTTTAGATAGCGCCATTTTACAGTGCGCGGTATACTTTAACTACGGCGACGCGCGAACAGTTAACACAGTTAATCCCGGAAGCCGATGATGATGCCCTTTTCGAAGTGCGTTATGAGTCCGACTGCACAGACTGCCATGGCCCCCGGCACGCTATATACAGGTTGGAGAAAAATTGTGTCACGAAATTTTAACCCTGGATAGCTGATGCCAGTAGGAACTAAAATTATTAACGTTGTGTAGGTCGACAACGCACCACTTTTAAACTACGGAAAATTGGCGCCACGCGCTCCCGTTGGCCCTGGGATCCCCCAGTTGACGGGCAGCGCTATGGTTGTTGATATAAACGTCCCTCGCCCCGTCACTGCCCCAACGTGATACGCACACGTGTCGAATAGGTCTTACTGTTTGTCTCCATCTCACGTCAGAAGCATTCACCCGTAAGCTTCGCTTCGGAGCACACACACGTCACCCGCAATTTAGTCATACAGTAAGCATGGCGGCACAGTATTCGTTTGAAGAACAAGGAGATATTATTTTTGTTTATCGACTAGCCGACGGTAATGCGCATGAAGCTCGACGGTTGTATGAGGAACGCTACCCAGCAAGACGCCACCCACACCGGCAAACGTTTACAGCAATTCAGCGGCGACATGGCGAAACAGGCTCGTTAGCGGGATATCAGGGTGATGCTGGAAGACCTCGGACACGACTGGCTGCTGCATCTGAAGCCACTGTTCTCGACCGCTTTGAGGAAGCACCCACGACGAGCACTCGAGCGGTTGGACACGACATGGGGGTCACTCATCGGTTAGTCTGAGAGGTTTAGAGGGATGACGGCCAGCATTCATCTACTTTCCAGCCTCTTCAAGAACTAAGTCCTGTGGGGGACTATGAACACAGGCTATGGTTTTGCCGGTGGTTTCTGCGACGTGTTGCACGAGATCCCCACTTTTCCGCCATTGTGTTGTTTACCGACAAATGCATCCTCCACCAGGATGGCCTTTACAACACTCGAAACGTTCATTATTGGGGAGGGGAAATCCTCACGTCACGTACGTCCACGGACACCAGGAAAGATTTTCGCTCAACATTTGGGTAGGCATTTTGGGTGACCATCTCATTGGGCAGGTCTGTCTACCCCCTCGACTTACCAGGGCAAATTACCTTCACCTTTTCCAAGAAGCTCTACTCGGGCTGCTGGAAGATATTCCCCTGGACATACGGCTACGCATTTGGTTGCAGCCTGATGGGGCGCCCGGACGTAACAGTTGTGCTGTGCGCGGATATTTAAATGAACTCTTCCACGGCCGGGTAATTGGCAGAGGTGCTCGTCGAACATGGCCCCAGCGATCACCACGCCACCAGACTTTTCCTGTGGGGATTCTTCAAGGTTCTAGTTCACCCATCCGGACGCGAACCACCTAGAAACGATGAGGAAGTAAAAGATCGCATTCAACATGCCGCCCATCGCATCAGGGCAATGCCAGCCATCTTTGAAAGTGTTCGGCAAAACACCGTTCGACGTTAACAAGCTTGTGTCGCGTCAGAGGGTCGCCAGTTCGAGCACCTGCATAAAGTAAACAATGTCCTAGCTACAAAAAGGCCCTTTCATGGCCGATACCACTCGTAAAAAAATTTCTGTACGCGAACTAACAGCTGTTGATGGGTTTGTTCCCAGTACGTCTTATCATGAAACTAAAATGGATATGTCGGGACCCCAGTAGGTTCGCTCCCAAGCCCTCAGAGTGGAAGGCTGGTGGGCTGCCACCGACCATGCTGGCCGCCTCGGATACATCGCGATCTCCGGCAAGCAAAGCATTCGAGGTCATGTGTTGTCCAGAGCATCCGGCAACAGGGCAATCCAACGGCCAATCGGAGCTCGTGGCGCCAAGTTTTCGTAGCTTAAAAACTGTGCGTTGTCGACCTACACAGCATTAGTAATTTTGGTTCGCCCCAGGAGTAGACAACATTCCAAATGGTTCAAATGGCTCTGAGCACTATGGGACTTAACATCTATGGTCATCAGTCCCCTATAACTTAGAACTACTTAAACCTAACTAACCTAAGGACAGCACACAACACCCAGCCATCACGAGGCAGAGAAAATCCCTGACCCCGCCGGGAATCGAACCCGGGAACCCGGGCGTGGGAAGCGAGAACGCTACCGCACGACCACGAGATGCGGGCTCAACATTCCATTAGCGCTACTGATAGCCTTGGGAGAGCCAGCCCTGAGAAAACTCAACCACCTGGTAAGCAAGATGTATGAGACAGGTGGAATACCCTCAGATTTCAAGAAGAATATAATAATTCCAAGCCCAAAGAAAGCAGGTGTTGACAAATGTGAAAATTACCGAACTATCAGTTTAATAACCCATGGTTGCAAAATACTAACGCGAATTCTTTTCAGACGAATGGAAAAAACTGGTAGAAGCCGACGTCGGGAAAGACCAATTTGGATTCCGCAGAAATTTTGGAACACGTGAGGCAATACTGACCCTGCGACTTATCTTAGAAAATAGATTAAGGAAAGGCAAACCTACGTTTCTAGCATTTGTAGACTTAGAGAACGTTTTTGACAATGTTGACTGGAATACTCTCTTTCAAGTTATGAAGGTGGCAGGGGTAAAATACAGGGAGCGGAAGTCTATTTAGAATTTGTACAGAAACCAGATGGCAGTTATAAGAGTCGAGGGGCATGAAACGGAAGCAGTGGTTGGGAAGGGAGTGAGACAGGGCTGTAGCCTATCCCTATGGTAGCCTACCCTATGTTATTCAATCTGTATATTGAGCAAGCAGTAAAGGAAACAAAAGAAAAATTCGGAGTAGGAATTAAAATCCATGGAGAAGAAATAAAAACTTTGAGGTTCTCCGATGACGTTGTAATTCTGTCAGAGACAGCAAAGGACCTGGAAGAGCAGCTGAACGGAATGGACAGTGTCTTGAAAGAAGGATATAAGATGAACATCAACAAAAGCAAGACGAGGATAATGGAATGTAGTCGAACTAAATTGTGTGATGCTGAGGGTATTAGATTAGGAAGTGAGATACTTTAAGTAGTAAACGAGGTTTACTATTTGGGGAGCAAAATAACTGATGATGGTCGAAGTAGAGAGGATATAAAATGTAGACTGGCAATGGCAAGGAAAGCGTTTCTGAGGAAGAGAAATTTGTTGACATCAGGCATAGATTTAAGTGTCAGGAAGTCTTTTCTGAAAGTATTTGTATGGAGTGTAGCCATGTATGGAAGCGAAACGTGGATGATAAATAGTTCAGACAAAAAGAGAATAGAAGCTTTCGAAATGTGGTGCTACAGAAGAATGCTGAAGATTTGATGGGTAGATCACATAAGTAATGAGGAGGTATTGAATAGAATTGGGGAGAAAAATTTGTGGCACAATTTGACTAGAAGGAGGGATAGGTTGGTAGGGCATATTCTGAGGCATGAAGGGATCACCAATTTAGTATTGGAGGGCAGCACGGAGGGTAAAAATCGTAGAGGGAGACCAAGAGATGAATACACTAAACAGATTCAGAAGGATGTAGGTTGCAGTAGGTACGGGGAGATGAAGAAGCTTGCACGGGATAGAGTAGCATGGAGAGCTGCATCATACCAGTCTCTGGACTGAAGACCTCAACAACACTGGCACCAACTATCTAGGGTTAAAAATTTTTGACACAATTTTTCTCCACCATGTATAACCTCCACTGCTAGTGCTGCCGCCTGCCATCTGTGAGTGGTTACTGCATGTTCACCTCGAACATTGGCGGTTGTCACATTAATGTGACTGGACTGTGTAGATGAATTCGGTTTAGTGGAAACTTCAAGTGTATTGTTTTTGTTTATATCCTTCTCCGTTTTTGACTTGATACTGCCATCCTAATTTGTTCGTGGAGGCAATTAACGGAAGATGTTGCTGGAAACCAGTTGGAGACTGATAAACTCTGAAAAAAAGTTAAATCGTACTATACGTTACACGCACAATAAGCAACGCTCCGTAATTAGCTGTCCTCCTTGGCGTTACCATTTTAATTGGCATGAGCGCAGCACCGACCAATTTGCGGGTGGAGATTTCTGCGGCGCGGCGTGCGTCGCTCGAGCGTACTTAGCGAAGCAGGTGGGCCGCTCCGAACGGGCTGGCGGGCCTCATTAGCGCCTTTGTCTGTCGGCGCCCGCGCCCGCCTGCCAGCCACCCGCGAGCCTGCCAGCCCGGCGCTGAAAAGCGAAAGCCCGCCGCCGCCGAGGCGGCGCCAGCGCGCCACTCACACTGACTGCTAACCTTCCCGCTACGCGTGTGCTTCGCAGGCCAGCGGAGGTGAGTCTGTCTCGTGGTCGAGACGAGTTCCCTTCGTGTCCCTCTCCACAGTCTGCGTGGACTTCAGTTTACCCACTCCTGTCGCTTGACCTACTCATACAGGGTGTTACAAAAAGGTACGGCCAAACTTTCAGGAAACATTCCTCACACACAAAGAAAGAAAATATGTTATGTGGACAAGTGTCCGCAAACGCTTACTTTCCATGTTAGAGCTCATTTTATTACTTCTCTTCAAATCAAATTAATCATGGAATAGAAACACACAGCAACAGAACGTACCAGCGTGACTTCAAACACTTCGTTACAGGAAATGTTCAAAATGTCCTCCGCTAGCGAGGATACATGCATCCACCCTCCGTCGCATGGAATCCCTGATGCGCTGATGCAGCCCTGGAGAATGGCGTATTGTATCACAGCCGTCCACAATACGAGCACGAAGAGTCTCTACATCTGGTACCGGGGTTGCGTAGACAAGAGCTTTCAAATGCCCCCATAAATGAAAGTCAAGAGGGTTGAGGTCAGGAGAGCGTGGAGGCCATGGAATTGGTCCACCTCTACCAATCCATTGGTCACCGAACCTGTTGTTGAGAAGCGTACGAACACTTCGACTGAAATGTGCAGGAGCTCCATCGTGCGTGAACCACATGTTGTGTCGTACTTGTAAAGGCACGTGTTCTAGCAGCACAGGTAGAGTATCCCGTATGAAATCATGATAACGTGCTCCACTGAGCGTAGGTGGAAGAACATGGGGCCCAATCAAGACATCACCAACAATGCCTGCCCAAACGTTCACAGAAAATCTGTGTTGATGACGTGATTGCACAATTGCGTGCGGATTCTCGTCAGCCCACACATGTTGATTGTGAAAATTTACAATTTGATCACGTTGGAATGAAGCCTCATCCGTAAAGAGAACATTTGCACTGAAATGAGGATTGACACATTGTTGGATGAACCATTCGCAGAAGTGTACCCGTGGAGGCCGATCAGCTGCTGATAGTGCCTGCACACGCTGTACATGGTACGGAAACAACTGGTTCTCCCGTAGCACTCTCCATACAGTGACGTGGTCAACGTTACCTTGTACAGCAGCAACTTCTTTGACGCTGACATTAGGGTTATCGTCAACTGCACGAAGAATTGCCTCGTCCATTGCAGGTGTCCTCGTCGTTCTAGGTCTTCCCCAGTCGCGAGTCATAGGCTGGAATGTTCCGTGCTCCCTAAGTCGCCGATCAATTGCTTCGAACGTCTTCCTGTCGGGACACCTTCGTTCTGGAAATCTGTCTCGATAAAAACGTACCGCGCCAGGGCTATTGCCCCGTGCTAATCCGTACATCAAATGGGATCTGCCAACTCCGCATTTGTAAACATTGCACTGACTGCAAAACCACGTTCGTGATGAACACTAGCCTGTTGATGCTACGTACTGATGTGCTTGGTGCTAGTACTGTAGAGAAATGAGTCGCATGTCAACACAAGCATCGAAGTCAACATTACCTCCCTTCAATTGGGCCAACTGGCGGTGAATCGAGGAAGTACAGTACATACTGACGAAATTAAAATGAGCTCTAACATGGAAATTAAGCGTTTCCGGACACATGTCCACATAACATCTTTTCTTTATTTGTGTGTGAGGAATGTTTCCTGAAAGTTTGGCCGTACCTTTTTGTAACACCCTGTGTACAGGGTGTTTATAAATGAATATCGGGGTTTTAACGCTTTATAATATTTATTATATTAAACTTACAGTTATAAACTATATGTCAAATGAAAGAGCAACTCGAACAGTTTTACCAAGAACCTTATAAAAATCCAATGTGACCACAATTTGTGACACGGCACACATCAAGTCTATAGCCGAGTTCTTCCCAAACGTTGATAAGTGAGTCTTCAGTGATTGTAGCAACCGCTGCTTCAATCCGGTTTCTTAATTCAGGGAGGTCTGCAGGTAGCGGAGGCACGTACACACGATCCTTGATGTAGCCTCAAAGGAAAAAATCGCATGGCGTTAGGTCGGGTGAACGTGGAGGCCATGCAAAGCAAGTCTTTGTCTTTGGGCCCCTTGTGGCCTATCCAGCGCTTGGGTACAGTGAAGTTCAACCAATCGCGTACTTCGGTTTGCCAGTGAGGTGGCGCACCATCTTGCTGGTGCCAAACACAATTGTTTCAGTTGCTCTTTCATTTCACATATCATTTATAACTGTAAGTTTAATGTAATAAATATTATAAAGCGTTAAAACGCCGACATTCATTTAGAAACACCCTGTATTATATTCACTCCAGTGTTCGGACCGAGAGAGATGGCGCAGTGGTTAGCACACTGAACTCGCATTCGGGAGAACGACGCTTCAAACCCGCGTCCGGCCATCCTGATTCAGGTTTTCCGTGATTACCCTAAATCGCTTTAGGCAAATTCCGGGATGGTTCCTTTGAAAGGGCACGGCCGACTCCCTTCCCCATGCTTCCCTAATCCGATGGGACCTATGACGTCTCTGTTTGCTCCCTTCCCCCAAATCTACCAATCAATCCAGTGTTCGTGAAGAAATAATAAACAGGAAATCAGCTGCAAAACGGAAGGTTTATTTAAACCTCTTTACCATGATTTCAACATTTACAAATCCGTCTCCTTGAGACGGAAATTACTGACAACTGGGTTACACGTTGTAGCGGAGGTACGTAGAAAAATAACCGATAGGCGCAAGTAAAATACGCCTTTCGGCTGTCTTTAAACGTACCACCGCTGCAACCCAGTTGTCACTATTTTCCTTCTGAAGAAGACTTTTGACCAAAGTTGAAACCATGGCTAAGGGGTTTGCATAAACTTTCCATTTCACAGCTGACTGATTGTTCATTATTTCTTCACGAAGATTATGCTATGATTACTGCTCCACCGGTGTACAAAATGTTAAAAATTACGTATACCCAGTTCGTTACAAGAAAATCATCCCTACAACTGATGCACCACAGTAAACAAGGTGGATGCTCCAAATATTCGGGTTTACGTATTGATGAAAACTTGAAATGGAAAAAAACCTATTACTGAGCTGCTAAAACAGTGAAGCTCAGCTACTTTTGCTCTTCCTTTGACTGTTACTCTTGGGAACAAACGAATCAGTCTACTAACATATCTTTCATATTTCCATACAATAACGTCTTAACGAATAGTTTTCTAGGGTAACTCAACACTTTGAAAGAACGTATTAATTGAAAAAAATAGCGACCAATAGGACGAATATATGGTGTTCACTCACGGTCGCAGCTATGCACGTCTTCGAGGATTTAGGCATTTTAACTGCTAGATAGCAAACATACACTACTGGCCATTAAAATTGCTACACCAAGAAGAAATGCGGATGATAAACGGGTATTCATTGGACAAATATATTATACTAGAACTGACATATGGTTACATTTTCACGCAGTTTGGGTGCATAGATCCTGAGAAATCAGTACCCAGAACAACCACCTCTGGCCGTAACAACGGCCTTGATACGCCTGGGCATTGACCCAAACAGAGCTTGGATGGCGTGTACAGGTACAGCTGCCCATGCAGCTTCAACACGACACCACAGTTCATCAAAAGTAGTGACTGGCGTATTGTTACGAGCCAGTTGCTCGGCCACCATTCACCAGACGTTTTCAATTGGTGAAAGATCTGGAGAATGTGCTGGCCAGGGCAGCAGTCGAACAGGCCCGTACAGGGCCTGCGACATGCGGTCGTGCTTTATCCTGCTGAAGTGTAGGGTTTCGCAGGGATCGAATAAAGGGTAGAGCCACTGGTCGTAGCACATCTGAAATGTAACGTTCACTGTTAAAAGTGCCGCCAATGCGAACAAGAGGTGATCGAGACGTGTAATCAATGACACCCCAGACCATCACGCCACGTGATACGCCAGTATGGCGATGACGAATACACGCTTCCAATGTGCGTTCACCGCGATATCGCCGAACACGGATGCGACCATCATGATGCTGTAAACAGAACCTGGATTCTTCCGGAAAAATGACGTTTTGCCATTCGTGCACCCAGGTTCGTCGTTGAGTACACCATCGCAGGCGCTCCTGTCTGTAATGCAGCGTCAAGGGTAACCGCAGCCATGGTCTCCGGGCTGACAGTTCATGCCGCTGCAAACGTCGTCGAACTGCTCGTGCAGTTGGTTGTTGTCTTGCAAACGTCTCCATCTGTTGACTCAGGAATCGAGACGTGGCTGCACGATCCGTTACAGCTATGCGAATAAGATGCCTGTCATCTCGACTGCTAGTGATACGAGGCCGTTGTGATCCAGCACGGCGTTCCGTATTACCCTCCTGAACCCACCGATTCCATATTCTGCTGACAGTCATTAGATCTCCATCAACGCGAGCAGCAATGTCGCAATACGATAAACCGCAATCGAAATAGGCTTCAATCCGACCTTTATCAAAGTCGGAATCGAGATGGGACGTATTTTTTCTCCTTACACGAGGCATCACAACAACGTTTCACCAGGCAACGCCGGTCAACTGCTGTTTGTGTATGAGAAATCGGTTGGAAACTTTCCTCATGTCAGCACGTTGTAGGTGTCGCCACCGGCGCCAACCTTGTGTGAATGCTCTGAAAAGCTAATCATTTGTATATCACAGCATCTTCTTCCTGTCGGTTAAATTTCGCGTCTGTAGCACGTCATCTTCGTGGTGTAGCAATTTTAATGGCCAGTAGTGTATTTTCGCTAGTGAAATTCGCCATTAATCAACCACACAATATGAGAAGAATAGGGATGCCAATATCTACGACCATATGAAAAAAGACCTTTCGGTACAAATTTATTAATGCTTCCAGCGGCTCAGGAAGGAGTTCGATATGCAGCAACAATAACGTAGAATGTATGACAGGTAACGAAGCAAATTTTAAATCAAAACTTTAATAGGTTAAAAAAAATCAGCCAACGAGTTGTAAACAGAGGTTTATGGGAACCCTTGACCTAGGCTTCAACAACTTCAAAATCGGCTTCCTCAGAAGGTTTAATGCGCCTTGTTACATCACATACTGATTAAATACACTGAATAGAGCTAACGGCTCTTGTCCTATGAGAACACAAATAATCACAAGCCATGACTTAGGATTGATGGATGTCTCACCTCTTGGTCTGCACACTTCCATTTGCAATATAATGCTACAATTCTAAGTCATGACTTGTGATTATTTGCGTTCTTAACATTGACGTCTCGTATGATAAGACCTGTTTGCATCATTCAGTGTACTTAATTTGCATGTGATGTAACAAGGTCCATTACACCTTCTGAAAAATACAATTTTAAAATGTTGGAATCTAGGTCTAGGGTTCTAATAAACGTTTGTTTGCGATTGATTGGCTGAGTTTTTTGACCTCTCCAAATTTTCTGTTATACAGATGCTGCAGTAACATCCACGTTTAAGATTTTAAATCTAACATAAAATAATTTCTCCTTACCACCTTCTGTTTCAAGGACAAATATTTATTTAAAGACAGGTACCATGAAAAAACCTGATTTCTAAGTGTAGTTGCGTGAGTAGATCTAAAAAATATGTTCATTAATGTTAACAGTAACCACGTTTGAATATTCTGTAAAGTGACTCTTTCTACAACATTTCGATATAAGAATGGTTCAAATTGTCTTAGGAAAATGTAACTAAGTAACTAATTTCTGATTTCTTGACAGGTCAAGTGTGTAATATGAGACGACAGATAGTGGAACTCTGAATGTGAACATCTCTGTAGAAAGCAAGCTCTAGCCACAGCGGAAAAAAGGTTAGTCACACCTAGGAGAAATGACTAATACCATGTAACATCGTCTCTAGCTTCGATAAGTTTATGTTCGGCGAGGAAGGGAGGGCAAAAAAATCAGAAAATCATTATTTGTAATCGTATCGTTTTCCTTTTGTCTTTTGTTATTCGACTCGGAATTTGAAATTAAAACATTCTCGAAAGTCTTGTACTCCCTGGGATCGATGTCGATAACAGCAAACTTATTCGAAATTCTCGATTTTTGGAGTGAATGAACTGTCTATATACATAGTTAAGTTTGTGCAGAACCCTCAACGCGGGAGTCCTATTCGCACCTGCACAGAATGCTTGATATATTCTTTTCTTCGTTTCTTGCTACACCGAACTTCTGCCACTACCTCAGCAATGTACTGTAACGTGTATTACTAGCAGTCTACGCTTTTCATTTCAGCTGTTTTTCCCCTCGTTCTCCCTTTCTCAGTTTTTCTATCAGGTTTCGGTTTAATTCTTGCAAAAAGAAAACTATGAATATTCTCCGTCGATCCAGTTCTTATGAGAAAAATTTTCTTCATCTTCATTCTTAATCTTATCTATGTACACAGCACACCTGTACAGCGAAAGCCAGTGAACGGTGTGTGATGGACGGTACAACAATACTGCACACCTTTTCCTATTTTCTCGAAAGCCCGAATATGTTACTGAGTACACTCCGACTAAAAGAAGAGCGTTTTTCCTGCTAAGGGAAGTGACTTGGATGTTACAAATGAATAAAATATCATCGTTGGTACGTATTTTATCTGCTCATTAATGAAGCACATGAAAATAATGGTAACCATTCGATTATTCGCCCTCTAAATTTCTGAAGTATTGCGGTGGACGTTGCAATGTACCTAGGTATTTACCATATTTAGTTAATAGTAAGAAATTAGTTTATGTAAGTTTTCTGACACTTGACACAGTTTTGTTTTTTATATTTTATGTCGTTTACATTGTATTACAAGACGTACATTATTTTATGATACTCGATACTCGTATCCATCACCAACTAATAGCGCTCCCTATTCTCACGAAAGAGACCATAGACAAAAAGCGGGAACGCTAGAATGGGAGTGGGCTTCCATAAGTACGTAATTTATGCAGCGGTATTGCTTGGTAATTTTTTTAGAATGTGATATGGATTTTCGCTTAGCCATTCAGATATCTCAACTGAAGCGTCGCTCACTGTGTATGTGAGCACTGTCGTCCGACATTTCGCTGAATTTATAAAATGGACCCTGGTGAAATGATTGACCCAAAAATCGTGTTGGGGATTGGATAAAGGCCCTTGTTTCTGTACGACTACGCAGTGGTAATTGTTTCTTTGTGCATTTATACTTCATAAATAAACTAAGTTTTGTTTACAAATTCTCATACGAAAAGGCTTTTGAGGAACGTGGCGTACTAATTACTGAGCGTGCACGGATTGCTTATGATAGCGAAATGTGAGGGGCCATTCGACAGAAGATAACCGCTTAAGACGCATGTTCAAATGTTTGTGAATTCCTAAGGGACCAAACTGCTGAGGTCGTAAGTGCCTAGACTTACACACTACTTAAACTAACTTGTGCTAACAACAACAACAACAACAACACACACACACACACACACACACACACACACACACTCCCACCCGAGCGAGCGCTTGAACCTCTGGCGGGAGGGGCGACACAATCCGTGACATGGTGCCTCAAACCGCGCGGCCATTCCGCGACGCTCGTTTCATTACAACCACATTCAACGAACACATATGATAACAGTGAATACATCCCGAACAACTAAAGATTTTACATGGTCCCTTACAAAACTACAAAAAACAGTTACACATTTCGACATTCTGATCAACTGCAAAACCCCCTTGCTGAGGAATTAGGAACTGACTCATTGGAATCGTTGATACATTAATAATTCTGAACGGCTCAGGTTCATAAACCACACAACGGGAAAATCATATGAAACTACTGCATGCTATACCGTTATAAGGAGAACCTTGTCAAGTTACAGGTGTCGCACATGACTGAAACCGAAGTCCGGAAAAAAAAATGCGATAAATTTCGGCATGTACCATATGTATAGGGATTCATCCCTCGCAGTAAATCTGACACCATGTTATCGGAGAAGGTAATTAGAGACAGACAACAGGATCACAACGACCCCATAAAATTACCATAATTCTCATAAAACTCACTGGGTGAAACTGTTAGCTGTTCGTTTTACTTGTTGACTGAGCTCTTTCTAATGGTGAGAATTCCTAAACACAAATCATCGATCAGCAGACACTTGATGGGCGGTATTACACGCAGAGCAGTTTCGACCTGATGGGTATGTGATAACCTGATGCGAAAACCGATCAAAGAAATACGGATGGATCGCCGAGGACGAATAAATAATGGAGTGATCAGTGAAATTTATGTTGAGAGTCAGCACATGGGTCTATCACTCATGAAGTACAAAATCCGCTACACCTGATCAAGTTTACACGTTTAAACTACAAGCTCCAATGATTCGGTACTCCACGAAGACGCATGCATTAGTTTATAAAGCAAGGGGCGGTGGTGCGGGGGGGGGGGGGGGGGGGGGGGGGGGAGGTGGGGGACACTGAATTAAACCAAAGCGACCACGCTGATGGCATGTGGCCCCTTTTCTCCCACAAAGGAGGGAATGCCAGTATAACAGACCAAAAAGTGGGAAAAGCTCTGAGTCAGCTGTATGCTACATTACTGGACGTCTATGGAATGGACCCATTGAGGCCGGTATTGCAAAACTCTGAGGGAAGGAATTTCTCTCGCCTCCACCTCTATGTCTGAAAACACCCACCCACACATTTACACCATACAGAAACTATTTAACTTGGTAACCGAAAGGAAAAGGTTTTTGATCTTAAATGAAATAACACACCAGCGCTCCATTGCATTCTCTTTCCAAGTACCGACAGTGCTGGAGTAGACAGCCAAAATAAACACTATTAAAGCATTAAAAACAGGGCATATGAAAGGGGACAAAAGACATGCCATTTTCTGTATCTCTGCAGCTTCTGAGTGCTGCTCTTTATCTACATATCCAGTTCTCTTATTTCCATTTATTTACACACACCTTATTCCTCCAGGACCAAAAGTATCTAAAAATAACGTTACAGTATGAAAATTTCAATAACAACTATTCTGCACACAACGCATACACGTTACACTGATTATAATTTTTAATATGTATGGGGGGTGCTCAAAGGGGAAGTTCTGAAACAACGCTGTCGGTATAATTGAAGTGTTTATTCAAAAGTAATCACCAGAAGCCTAAGGACAACTACAGCACAGTTTCACGAGCCGAAGGATTCCTTGTTCCCATAATTTCTGTAGCTGTGACAAGAGCCAGTCCTCCACTGTGTCCTTCAGTTCGTCGTCTAAGCTGAAGTGCTCCGCCGACCGGGGAGGGGTTCTAGGCGCTACAGTCTGGAACCGCGTGACCGCTACGGTCGCAGGTTCGAATCCTGCTTCGGGCATGGATGTGTGTGATGTTCTTAGGTTAGTTACGTTTAACTAGTTTTAAGTTCTAGGGGACTGATGACCTGAGAAGTTAAGTCCCATAGTGCTCAGAGCCATTTGAGCCATCTTGAAGTGCTCCCGTTCGAGACAGATTTTTAGCGCACCAAACACATGTAAGTGTCAGGGCGATACGTGGGGGTTGCAGGGCGGATGCTCAAACTGCTCCCACTTGAACCTGGCCATTACAGTTTGGGTGTCCTTGTAAACGCGTAGATGCACGTTATCACGGAGCAGAATCACTCCCTCCATAAGCAGCCCATGCAGTTTGCTGTTGATGGACTTTCATAAGGTATGGAGTGTCTCACAATATTTGCCACTGTTACTGGTTTTTCCGTGCTCAAGAAATTCGATGAGTATCGGATCTGGGACCCCAAAAAAGACGGAAAGCATCATCTTGCTTGCTAAGGACACAGCTTAGAATTTTTTATGGGGAGCTGAGGACACTACATTCGTCCCTATATGTTTCACTACTGTACTTTATTCAGAAATGGCATATGCAGATTTCAACCTTTTTGGTTATAATATTTCGTATCTTTTCATTTGGACACTTCTTATACTTCAAATTGCAAAGATAAGGTTTCCAGTAAATTTAGAAGTCATTAGAACCACAGTGTAATATTAATTACGACCTTCACATTATAGATTAAAAGAATTGTATTATTCAAAAGTTAGTTCATAACTGACATTTTTCTCGTGTTTCATTAATCTCCAACTATGGCCAATCTATGTAAAATTACGATTATTTGTTTCGTATATTTCGAAAACTGTTGTCCTAAAGCAAAATAATTAAAATTTAATAAACTTCATTACGTTCACGAAATATAGTTTATATGAGTCCAATAAAAGCCTAACCAGTAAAATTTATTCGTAATAAGTTTCATATTACAATTACTTGACTGAAAATGCTCATCGCTGTACTCATACATATCACTTTGGAAAACGATATTATTGTAAGTAGGTCATATTTAGAGTTTAAGATTTAAGACCACAAATTTTGAAGAATGCCTTCTACAATGTTAAGCTATGTGCAATTTTCTGGAGGCACTGTTAGAAACATGCATGTATCAATATGGACGAGGTCAAGATGGTAAGCCGGCCGCTGTGGCCGAGCGGTTGTAGGCGCTTCAGACCCGAACCGCGCTGCTGTTATAGTCGCAGGTGCGAATCCTGCCTCGGGCATGGATGTGTGTGATCTACTTAGGTTAGTTAAGCTTAAATAGTTCTAAGTCTAGGGGACTGATGACCTCAGCTGTTAAGTCCCATAGTGCTTAGAGCCATTTGAACCATCAAGATGGTATAATTTACAAATGGTGCTTGCTATAAACCGTGAACGTTTATAAGAAATAATAATACCCCAGGCAACAACAGCAGTTAAGCAGTTATCGCTGAGCTCAGTTTAGGTATTTTCACCTTTTTTTTTATCCGATTCATTGATTTGATTCTTCAGGCTCCTTACAACTACAGGCTGGACAATGTTAAATACACCATCGCATTCTATGCATAAGCATTATTGTGGTGCAACCAAGTAAAATTATACCTCATTAATTATATTTTGTTTGGAATGAAAGAAAAATGTTGTGAAAACGGAGCTGGAGGCCTGTTAGAAATGCATCCAAAATTTTATTATGCTTATATTATCAAACAACAATAAACTTTTACTCTTCATGAGGAAGTGAGATCCATAGCGATTTCTTTTTTCTTTTTTTTTTCATGGAAGTGAAGGATATTTCTCGGCACTCAGTCCCAATTCCTTTTTCAGTCGAAAAAACCTTGTTTTCATGTTCAAAATTACCAAACTGAGTACATGTGAAATATGTCTCTGATGGAGTGGATGACTCCATAACTACATACTTGTACTAAAGTGGAAGGAGAACTTCCGCCCACCAAGTTGGTATTGTCGACAATTTAGCAGTTCGTTTAGATGACTGATGTCACAAGCAAGGGCCACACTATTTCTCAGGATCATACAAATTTCAGTTGGTTGAAGAAAATATCCAGTTCTTTCTATAGAGTACCAATTTCTTCATTTTGTATGTCACTTCACCATAAAGTTCCAATAAACTTCCGGTCTCTGTGGCTTTGTAATCTTTGTGTCTTCCTGCAATTTTTTAAGTCCATTACTCAATTTTCACGCTAACACTCATCAACCAGCCCATTCATCTAGTAAAAGTTTCCGGAGGAGTTCTTTCCTAGCCAGTTGTGTTCAGTAAGTCAATACTGCATATTTCCACAGCTCATTTCGTTTTTTACAGTGTTGTGTAGTAAAATACCACGTACGTTTCCTTGTTCCAATTATGTGTTCCACTTTCATAAAAATACTGTTCCCCTAGTTTGACGTTTCTCAAAAGTTTCCATCAATTTCAATAGACTTATTTCATCTTTTTATGTACCAAAATGTGGCGGTGGTGGTCTAGCAGATAGAACACTAAACTCAGATCATCGAGGTCCTAGGTTCAATCCTGGACAGGACTGGACTCAGCCTGCTACCCGTTACCAAATGACTACCGGAGATCTTTCCCGGATAAGTTTAGCCCACTACCCTTCCCCACCTAGCGCCGCTCTATGTAAAGTGAGGCCAATACTCTAGTCACCGGCTTATGTTACAGACTTAACTTTACATTTTTATGCACAAATATACTTTATGTATTCCTTTCTTCTCCAATCTCTTGTAATGATGATTGTATGAATTCTTCTTCTTTGTACTCCACAATTTTGATGTTAAGGAAGTTCTTTTTTACTTCATATTGCCCGAAATCTGTCCTAACTATTCTACTACAAGTGTTCAGCAAAATAACACTGTAGCTTGGGTAATGGTTTCGCGTTCGGTAAAAGTGACTTTCAATTCCCTGTTGGGGCGTATAGATTCAGACTTTGTCGTTTCCGCAAGTAACTTCAAGTAAATACCGGGATGAATAGTTATCAATGACCCTTTCTATTACATAGCTAAACGTACTGCTGTTTGTTTATCTAGGTTGGTGTCATGTGCGTTTTCCAGTTAAATTTGTCTATGGATTGCATTAAGGAAGTCTGTAGTCATGTCTCAGCGCGAACTACAGTCACCTACCCGAGATCGAAGCGAGTGAACAGCAGAGAAATCTCTTTCTTTCTAACCAGCGCATCAACTCGCCAAATATTGGCGAGGATAGCTGGTGTTATACAGTGGAATATATTTTGATGCAGACTTCTCGGAACGTGTTCTTACTCCTCCCCCCCCCCCCCCCCTCTCTCTCTAAGAAAAACTGTTTTGAAGCTTTTTGCTCAAATTATTTACTTGACGATACAAATAAACATCGCACTGTTGCATTAGTGGAATGCATTGGGGGTGGGGTCACGTTAATACTGCATGTTGACGATCGTTCTTCATAAGAGTCCCAGATTTTGACAAAGTAATCAAGACGTTTCTATATTATGCCGCATACTCATCCACCGTTTTGTGAATCCTCGATCAAAAATTTTCCTTTTCTCTTTTATTTTCATGCCTTTTATGAAAATATTAATAAATACAATATACTGAGCACGATTTCGATCTATCTGCAATGTAAGTAATGTATTAACTGAAAATAAAAAAGTTTTCGCATAGCGACTTGACACCCCTGACCATCGGATTACGGTTCTCTACTCTTTCCATTGCGCCGACCGCTGCCTGGAAACTAAGTTAACATAAATGGCTCACGAGTGGCTCAAGACTCGCCTAACCCGGGTTAGAAATGCTGTCTATCTCTATCTCTCTCTCTCTCTCTCTCTCCCTCTCCCTCTCCCTCTCCCTCCCCCTCTCTATAGAGGCTCGGTCATCTGGAGCGTCCACTTTTGTCACTTTCATATCTGGTCAAATCCTGCTCATAGCTACCATAAATTTAGACGAAATCGGCGATGATGATTATTCACGGTCCCCTTATAAATTCAAAGAGGTACTTAAAAACATTATTTCTCCTCCCAGTCATGTGCTTTATTTTACGTTTGGCAATAGTAAATATAAACTACAGATAATTCCAAAAATGGTTCAAATGGCTCTGAGCACTATGGGACTTAACATCTATGGTCATCAGTCCCCTAGAACTTAGAACTACTTAAACCTAACTAACCTAAAGAAATCACACAACAAAAAAATGGTTCAAATGGCTCTGAGCACTATGGGACTCAACTGCTGAGGTCATTAGTCCCCTAGAACTTAGAACTAGTTAAACCTAACTAACCTAAGGACAACACACAACACCCAGTCATCATGAGGCAGAGAAAATCCCTGACCCCGCCGGGAATCGAACCCGGGAACCCGGGAACCCGGGCGTGGGACAGATAATTCCACAAAGTGGATATTGTGTACAGTCTTCCTGAGTTTCCCTGCAGTCGCTCATACATACAACTGTCTGTTGCAACTGTGTTGTGTCAACGATAATGCGCTCCTTCATACGAGCTGAGTGACAGGAAGTCACAGCAAGTGTTGTCCTAGTTGTGTGTGTGCCTTGGATGACGCGAGAATGTTACGCCTCTACGTAGCGAAAGGCACAAGTGTAGACACGTTATCTGCGCACTCTGTTCACAGACAGTTGTGGACAGAACTTGGCAGAACTTCGCCAGTTAACTGACTTGCAACGAAACTGGCTCTAAAAATAGTGAATTTTCAAATTTTTACTGTGAATGAGCCAAAGTATTTAACTTGGAAAATATAAAGAAATTAAACTTAACGTTTTTAGACCTGGAAGGACACGTTTTGCTACTGCAAAGGTCACGTTTGAATTTAGTTAAAAAAATCCCAAAACAATACAAATTATAAAAATTCCATGAATACCTTTGTACAAAATAGTCAAACGAATTTTAATATTTTAAAAAATTACTATAAAGGCAAGTAAGCTGACTCCAGACTTTGAGAATGTTGCAGTAAAACGAGATCCAAAACGTAAACTTAGAGTTTAAAGTCGCGTCGACATAGAGGTAACTAGTGACGGAGTGCAGGCTCTAGCTGTTTCAAGTACAGGGCAGGATATCAGCATTGTCTTTTCAACGGAACTTTTACGGCATAAAGTCAAGTGCCGGCACGTCAGTCGGGAACGATAGAGAAGAGATGGCTGTGAGAAGAAATCAGCCAATCGCACGCTCTCCGACCCCTCTCCAGGACGACAAGGAGTACGTAAGCCCCGCGGCCGACTGGCGGAGCCTCAGTTGAATAGTAGCGAGTTCTATAGCAGCATCGACACTACTTACTTCGCTTGTACTACCTATGTATCACAGACTTTGAATTCTTTATACTGAAGAAACTTGCTTATTTTGTACGTATGTCGCCCTTTACTTGCGACACATCTGTGTAATTGCAAAAGTTAAGCTTTGTCTCTTTTCTTTTTTTAATAAAATTCGTTAATATGACTTGTTTGATTTGCATGTCTAGCGAAGCGAATATAAAGGATTCCTAGGCACCCCATATTTGACTACAAGGCTGGACGTAATGTGAACCAACTTGGCATTTGTCTGGAGCGATTTAGGGAAACAGTGGGAAACCGAAATCTTGATAGCCAGAGGCAGATTTCAACCATCGTCCTTCTGATTCTGAGTCCAGTGTGCTAACCACTATACCACCTCGCTAGGTAGGAAATCCTTCATGCTCTCACTGTAAAACTAGATTCATCGAAAGAAACATATTTGATAAAGTAAGCCGGTAAAGATAAATACATTGAAATGATTCAAACTGCTTTCTGGGTGTTTACTGAGGGAGAGCTTTACGGTAATGTAAGTTTTTTTTTTTTTTTTTTTTTGGTCATCAGTCTGCTGACTGGTTTGATGCGGCCCGCCACGAATTCCTTTCCTGTGCTAACCTCTTCATCTCAGAGTAGCACTTGCAACCAACGTCCTCAATTATTTGCTTGACGTATTCCAATCTCTGTCTTCCTCTACAGTTTTTGCCCTCTACAGCTCCCTCTAGTGCCATGGAAGTCATTCCCTCATGTCTTAGCAGATGTCCTATCATCTTGTCCCTTCTCCTTATCAGTGTTTTCCACATATTCCTTTTCTCTCTGATTCTGCGTAGAACCTCCTCATTCCTTACCTTATCAGTCCACCTAATTTTCAACATTCGTCTATAGCACCACATCTCAAATGCTTCGATTCTCTTCTCTTCCGGTTTTTCCACAGTCCATTTTTCACTACCATACAATGCTGTACTCCAGACGTACATCCTCAGAAATTTCTTCCTCAAATTAAGGCCGGTATTTGATATTAGTAGATTTCTCTTGGCCAAAAATGCCTTTTTTGCCATAGCGAGTCTGCTTTTGATGTCCTCCTTGCTCCGTCCGTCATTGGTTATTTTACTGCCTAGGTAGCAGAATTCCTTAACTTCATTGACTTCGTGACCATCAATCCTGATGTTAAGTTTCACGCTGTTCTCATTTCTACTACTTCTCATTACCTTCGTCTTTCTCCGATTTACTCTCAAACCATACTGTGTACTCATTAGCCTGTTCATTCCGTTCAGCAGATCATTTAATGGTTCAAATGGCTCTGAGCACTATGGGACTCAGCTGCTGTGGCCATACGTCCCCTAGAACTTTGAACTACTTAAACCTAACTAACCTAAGGACATCACACACATCCATGCCCGAGGCAGGATTCGAACCTGCGACCGTAGCGGTCGTGCGGTTCCAGACTGTAGCGCCTTTAACCGCTCGGCCACTTCGGCCGGCAGATCATTTAATTCTTCTTCACTTTCACTCAGGATAGCAATGTCATCAGCGAATCGTATCATTGATATCCTTTCACCTTGTATTTTTATTCCACTCCTGAACCTTTCTTTTATTTCCATCATTGCTTCCTCGATGTACAGATTGAAGAGTAGGGGCGAAAGGCTACAGCCTTGTCTTACACCCTTCTTAATACGAGCACTTCGTTCTTGATCGTCCACTCTTATTATTCCCTCTCGGTTGTTGTACATATTGTATATGACCCGTCTCTCCCTATAGCTTACCCCTACTTTTTTCAGAAACTCTAACAGCTTGCACCATTTTATATTGTCGAACGCTTTTTCCAGGTCGACAAATCCTATAAAAGTGTCTTGATTTTTCTTCAACCTTGCTTCCATTATTAGCCGTAACGTCAGAATTGCCTCTCTCGTCCCTTTACTTTTCCTAAAGCCAAACTGATCGTCACCTAGCGCATTCTCAATTTTCTTTTCCATTCTTCTGTATATTATTCTTGTAAGCAGCTCCGATGCATGAGCTGTTAAGCTGATTGTGCGATAACTCTCGCACTTGTCAGCTCTTGCCGTCTTCGGAATTGTGTGGATGATGCTTTTCCGAAAGTCAGATGGTATATCGCCAGACTCATATATTCTACACACCAACGTGAATAGTCGTTTTGTTGCCACTTCCCCCAATGATTTTAGAAATTCTGATGGAATGTTATCTATCCCTTCTGCCTTATTTGCCCGCATCTCGTGGTCGTGCGGTAGCGTTCTCGCTTCCCACGCCCGGGTTCCCGGGTTCGATTCCCGGCGGGGTCAGGGATTTTCTCTGCCTCGTGATGGCTGGGTGTTGTGTGCTGTCCTTAGGTTAGTTAGGTTTAAGTAGTTCTAAGTTATAGGGGACTGATGACCATAGCTGTTAAGTCCCATAGTGCTCAGAGCCACTTGAACCACTCTGCCTTATTTGACCGTAAGTCTTCCAAAGCTCTTTTAAATTCCGATTCTAATACTGGATCCCCTATCTCTTCTAAATCGACTCCTGTTTCTTCTTCTATCACATCAGACAAATCTTCACCCTCATAGAAGCTTTCAATGTATTCTTTCCACCTATTTGCTCTCTCCTCTGCATTTAACAGTGGAATTCCCGTTGCACTCTTAATGATACCACCGTTGCTTTTAATGTCACCAAAGGTTGTTTTGACTTTCCTGTATGCTGAGTCTGTCCTTCCGACAATCATATCTTTTTCGATGTCTTCACATTTTTCCTGCAGCCATTTCGTCTTAGCTTCCTTGCACTTCCTATTTATTTCATTCCTCAGCGACTTGTATTTCTGTATTCCTGATTTTCCCGGAACATGTTTGTACTTCCTCCTTTCATCAATCAACTGAAGTATTTCTTCTGTTGCCCATGGTTTCTTCGCAGCTACCTTCTTTGTACCTATATTTTCCTTCCCAACTTCTGTGATGGCCCTTTTTAGAGATGTCCATTCCTCTTCAACTGTACTGCCTACTGCGCTATTCCTTATTGCTGTATCTATAGCGTTAGAGAACTTCAAACGTATCTCGTCATTCCTTAGTACTTCCGTATCCCACTTCTTTGCGTATTGATTCTTCCTGACTAATGTCTTGAATTTCAGCCTACTCTTCATCACTACTATATTGTGATCTGAGTCTACATCTGCTCCTGGGTACGCCTTACAATCCAGTATCTGATTTCGGAATCTCTGTCTGACCATGATGTAATCTAATTGAAATCTTCCAGTATCTTCCGGCGTTTTCCAAGTATACCTCCTCCTCTTGTGATTCTTGAACAGGGTATTCGCTATTACTAGCTGAAACTTGTTACAGAACTCAATCAGTCTTTCTCCTCTTTCATTCCTTGTCCCAAGCCCATATTCTCCTGTAACCTTTTCTTCTACTCCTTCCCCTACCCCTGCATTCCAGTCGCCCATGGCTATTAGATTTTCGTCCCCCTTTACATACTGCATTATCCTTTCAATATCCTCATACACTTTCTCTATCTGTTCATCTTCAGCTTGCGACGTCGGCATGTATACCTGAACTATTGTTGTCGGTGTTGGTCTGATGTCGATTCTGATTAGAACAGCTCGGTCACTGAACTGTTCACAGTAACACACCCTCTGCCCTACCTTCCTATTCATAACGAATCCTACACCTGTTATACCATTTTCTGCTGCTGTTGATATTACCCGATACTCATCTGACCAGAAGTCCTTGTCTTCCTTCCACTTCACTTCACTGACTCCTACTATATCTAGATTGAGCCTTTGCATTTCCGTTTTCAGATTTTCTAGTTTCCCTATCACGTTCAAGCTTCTGACACTCCACGCCCCGCCTCGTAGAACGTTATCCTTTCGTTGATTATTCAATCTTTTTCTCATGGTAACCTCCCTCTTGGCAGTCCCCTCCCGGAGATCCGAATGGGGGACTATTCCGGAATCTTTTGCCAGTGGAGAGATCATCATGATACTTCTTCAATTACAGGCCACATGTCCTGTGGATACACGTTACGTGTCTTTAATGCAGTGGTTTCCATTGCCTTCTGCATCCTCATGTCGTTGATCATTGCTGATTCTTCCGCCTTTAGAGGCAATTTCCCACCCCTAGGACAAGAGAGTGCTCTGAACCTCTATCCGCTCCTCCGCCCTCTTTGACAAGGCCGTTGGCAGAATGAAGCTGACTTCTTATGCCGGAAGTGATGCTGATTATTTATCAAAATTTAGGCAGTGGCGGGGATCGAACCCGGGACCGAAGACGTTTTTGATTATGAATCAAAGACGTTACCCCTAGACCACGGGTGACCGTCTTGTAAGTTGTGTATCTATGCGTAAAAGATGGCGTACGGTGTCAGCAGGTTGGCCGGCGAGGTATCAAAAATCGTAACAGATGCACCAGAGATAAATTGCAAAGTGTTATGTCCTCTTGTCGGGTGTGAGATCCACTTGGGAATAATATTATTCCTCCGTGTTCACTGGCATCACGGTCGTGTTCAGTGGTATCAGGGCATAAAACACTTTGTGATAAAAAGCATCCGGACACATGGCTGAAAATGACTTACACGTTCGTGACGCCCTCCAGCGGTAATGCTGGAATTCAGTATCGCGTTGGCCCGCCCTTAGCCTTGATGATAGCTTCCACTCTCGCAGGCATACGTTAAGTCAGGTGTTGGAAGGTTTCTTGGGTAATGGCAGTCCAATCTTCACAGAGTGCAGCACTGAGGAGAGGTATCGATGACGGTCGGTAAGGCCTGGCACGAAGTCGGCGTTCCAAAACACCCCAAAGGTGTTCTACAGGATTCAGGTCAGAGCTCTGTGCGGGCCAGTCCATTACAGAGATGTTACTGTCGTGTAACCACTCCGCCACAGGCCGTGCATTATGAACAGATACTCGGTCGTGTTAAAAGATGCAATCGCCATCCCCAAATTGCTCTTCAACAGTGGGAAGCAAGAAGATGCTTAAAACATCAGTGTAGATCTGTGCTGTAATAGTGCCACGCAAAACAGCAAGGGGTGCAAGCCCCCTCCATCAACAACAGACCACACCACAACACTACCGCCTCCTAATTTTAAAGTTGGCACTACGCATGCTGGCAGATGACGTTCACCGGGTATTCGCCAAACGTACACCCTGCCGTCGGATCCCCACATCGTTTACCATGATTCGTCACTCCACACAACGCTTTTCCACTGTTCAATCGTCCAGTGATTACGCTCCTTACACCAAGCGATGCGTCGTTTGTCATTTACCGGCGTGATGTGTGGCTTATGAGCAGCCGCTCGACCATGAAATCCAAGTTTTCGCACCTCCCGCCTAACTGTCATAGTACTTGCAGTGGATCCTGATCCAGTTTGGAATTCCTCTGTGATGGTCTGGATTGACGTCTGCCTATTACACATTACGACCTTCTTCAGCTGTCGGCGATCTCTGCCATTCAACAGACGAGATCGGCCTATACGCTTTTGTGCTGGACGTGTCCCTTCACGTTTCCCACTTCACTATCACAGCGGAAACAGTGGACATAGGGATGTTTGGGAGCGTTGAAATCTCGGGTATAGACGTGTGACACAAGTGACAAGCAAATACCACGTTCGAAGCAAGTCAGTTCGGTCGAGCGCCCCATTCTGCTTTCTCACGATGTCTAATGACTACTGAGGTCGCTGATATGGAGTATTTGGCAGTAGGTGGTAGCACAATGCACCTAATATGAAGAAAGTATGTTTTTGGGGGTGTCCGGATACTTTTGATCACATAGTGTATGTGCATACAGCGGGGTTGTAGTGTTAGTGATTCTTTTATCACTGTCATCGGCGATTAGATGGTACTCTCTCTCTGTTCTGATTCATCAGACAGTTACCGTACTGAGTGTAGAGGTGAACAGTGTTAGAAACTTCATTCCAGGCTATAACGATGCCCCACCGATGTGTACGTACTCCTGTTGTTCAGCTTCAGCCATTTGGACAGGGTCACATTCTCGTCCTGCTAGAAGCTGGATGGCGGTATCGACGTTTTGCCGCACATGTTAGTCACAGTGTATGTGTGGTGTGTCGTTGCTTCTGTACGTCCGCATAGTACACACGCACGTCGAAATCAACTCATTGTGCGAGCACCGGTGACCGACCAAACATCGTCCACGGGTGAAATCCAGCTAGATGTACACCTGCTGTGTCACCAGAGACCACTGGGAATCGGCTGTTTACCGCATGACTAAGACCACACGTGTCTCTAGCCAGGCTACCACTGATGTCACGACACCGCCAAGCATGCCAGCTCTGCCGGCCGCTGTGGCCAAGCGGTCCTAGGCGCTTCAGTCTGGAACGCGCTGCTGCTACGGTCGCAGGTTCGAATCCTGCCTGTGGCATGGATGTGTGTGATGTCCTTAGGTTAGTTAGGTTTAAGTAGTTCTAAGTCCAGGTGACTGATGACCTGAGATATTAAGTCCCATAGTGCTCATAGCCATTTGAACCATGGCTGCTCTGGTATAGTGAAAGATTTGACTGGAGAGTGGATGGCACTGTTGGCTTCAGTGACAAGAGTAGGTCCTCTCTGTATGCGACTGATGGACGTACATATTGTAAGTAAGCTGTTTAGGTTTTTATGTTTGTAACGTCACCTAGCGCTCTGTATGAAAATCACTGGCTGTGCTGTGTGCAGTCTGTGGCTGGTTGGCATTGTTGGAATATTCGCCATTGTAGTGTTGGGCTGTTGGATGTGAACAGCGCGTAGCGTTGCGCAGTTGGAGGTGAGCCGCCAGCAGTGGTGGATGTGGGGAGAGAAATGGCAGAATTTTGGGAGCGGACGATCTGGACGTGTGTCCGTCAGAAAGAGTAAATTTGTAATATTGGACATCATGAACTGATATATATATGATGACTTTGGAACATTATTAAGGTAAATACATTGTTTGCGCTCTATCAAAATCTTTCATTTGCTGACTATGCCTATCAGTAGTTAGTTCCTTCAGTAGTTAGAATCTTTCATTTAGCTGGCAGTAGTGGCGCTCGCTGTATTGCAGTAGTTCGAGTAACGAAGATTTTTGTGAGGTAAGTGATTCATGAAAGGTATAGGTTATTGTTAGTCAGGGCCATTCTTTTGTAGGGATTTTTGAAAGTCAGATTGCGTTGCGCTAAAAATATTGTGTGTCAGTTTAGTGTTGATCAGAGTAGGTAAAGAGCGAAATGTCTGAGTACGTTCAGTTCTACTCAACTGTTTGAAACTCAAATAATGTAAGAGGTTTATTAGCACAGTCATTCATAAATTTTTCTATGGGGACGTTTCAATTTGTATGACGCAGAGATGATAAGCTGCCCTTTCTCGGCCATGACACACAGACGCCATCCCAGGCTTCATCGTCTCACAACTTGCAGTCATATTTGGTATCTCAGCAGGGCGAAGTAATCAGTGCCCGCTACATTGCACAGGCTGTTATCCCCATGTGACCGCCATGTCTTCGACGAGAAGATGATGTGGTTTTCGAGCAGGAGTACGAACGTCCACATGCGGCTGCCACGACGTAACGTGCTCTTTGTGGTGTACAAAGACTGCTCTGTCTAGATCACAAGATCTCTCGCCAACTGAATACGTATGGGACATGATGAAGTTGGAATTTACTCGTTCTCAAAGGCCTGTAAGAACCATTGCCACATTGCAACAAAAGGTGGTAGCTACATACTTGTGACAGTCAATTTCAGGATGCTACGCGGGACCTTTATGACCGTATGCATGCGAGAATACTCGCCTGATACGACTGTTTGGATAACCTTTGTCGTGAGGTACCATATGTTTGGACCCCCTTTATCGTGATGTGTGTTTCATTTGTTCTGAATTTTTTATCTTATACTCCCCCAACAATGAACTACCGGTCACCTCACTTGTCAATCAAATTGCCTTGTGCTTGAGGGTGATGTATGCATATGTAGGACCATAACATTTATGACTCACGATGCAATTATTGATGTCATGTACACAGTCTCTGATACGCTAAATCCATTGCACTTCCAGACCGTGAAGATAGAGTTCTTCCATTTCGCAACGTGTGCCACATTCGTGAATTCACACTCTGGCGAATAGCTTTCAGCTGTGTAAACTGCTTAACTGTTTTTCTAACGACCGTTAAATATCGTAATGAGCAGGAAACCTCATTATGTTGCAAATGAAACATTTTAGAGCGCATTACTTATTGCATTCATGCCGCAGAAATCAATTTGTCCAGCAGACAAGCAATTACTGCCTTCCCGCGTGTGTATTGTCATTTCAGTTTGTGGTACTTTATACGAGGCGCGCACCACTCGATACAGCCCAACATTTTATTTTCACAGTAGTCATGTCAATATTATACCCATTCCGTGTTCAGAAAGTAAGTGTTCGACAGTATTTGATGTACTTATTATTCTGTCGCAAACCCGACCCGCTATTAACTGCGTATAAACGAAATCGTAACCGCACACTCGCTCTCTGTTCGACTTTTTAACTATCGATTTGGGACTCGCTCTCCTTCTGTTTTTATAAAAGTTCCCTTTTACACACATCATTTATAAGAATTACAACAAAGACTTTCATAAAATTCAAGTTATTGCATACCCACAAAATTAAAATAAACATTTCAATAGAAACATATTTAAAGTATTGCGTAGTTAAACTTTACATTATGGAAAGAGATATCTGAACAGCAAAGATCTGTATAAAAGGAAAAGAAGAGAAAAAAAATACCGCAGTTAGCAGTGTATGCAAGATGATAATCGGTGCCAGAGGCATCGTTCATAGCTTTGCGGAGATTACACAATAATTCGGGTTCCCGAGACCAACAGTGCCTAAGGTGGATGTTCAGCATCGCAGAGAGAGTGTTTCCACCCACTTAAACCGCCACACGGAACAGACATAAGTGCTTGACAAAAGGCCGACGTGTCGCTTCCACAGAGCATTGTCGTCTGATAATCGCAGACAACGTGTTCGGAGATAACCCGGTAATATCAAGAGCCTCCAACACTGTCCCAAACGTGGAACGAGGTGGTGGTGGAAAGTAAAGACAACGATCTCCGGTGAGTCACATCGCCGCCGCCTAGAATGTGGTGCATTAGAAACCAATTTTTACCACGCGTGTACAAAGACAAATGCACTGCTTGGTCGTCCAAGGACAGCGCCTTCGCTTGACTTCTGACCACTTATTGCACACACATCAACAAAAGTTCTGCACCACCCCGTTATTTGGAAATGGATAGTACACAAGACAAAACTTGGCTCTGAGGAACATGTATATACACATTTGCAATGTGTCCATATCACAATAAAACCACTCTGTGTGACGACAAATTCTTATTTCCCATGGGTGGTTTATCACTGCACTCTTGAGCAACTTCAGTACCTGGCTAACGCCTCCTCCCTCCGTAGCTTAAATCCGTCGTGGCATACCAACGATGAGAACATCACGCCAGCCCTGGATCCAAACTGTCCCACTGTTCAGTGGCGATTCTGGGTAAGTCACTCAGAGTAAGTGGTCGTTATCTACATCAAAAACAGCTCTTTTCAACCGACCCCACACATTTATTGGATATAGGTTCTGCCCTTTATGCAAAAGCACCGTGTTTTCTTGTTACCCAAACATGTTTCGGCGCCTCTGTGCCGTTATTAGTGGGTTTTGTTTATTAAAAACTGTAAAAAGGGGATATATTTTAGGTTGTAACTGACATAACAAAGACAATTTTTGTTCGTTTTTGTTCTTGTCGTGATTTTACATTATATGGTTTGCAGGACTATCTGTATGGTGTCCTGCACTGACAGCATGTCATCTGCAAACCAAACGATGTAAATGTGAATTTATCACCGAGTTAACACATCTCTTGATCTTTCAAAAACATAATTCTGGAGTGCCAAAATGTTTCGCGTATATATTTGTCATTACTCACGTTTTGTTGTGACTGATCCTTCTTCTTTTGCGCTCCGAGGGCACAGCACACATATATTAATGTACTTTGTGTAATTTCGGTTTTACAAACACTTTTTCACTTCACGAAACGCAGTGAGCACTGTGTTGTTGTGTGTCCTAACCCCGTCGGCGTTCGTTTGTTCCCGAAACTGTTTAGAGCCGAATTTGATTTTTTTTTACTTTTATCTCTCGCTTTCTATGTGTGTGTGTGTGTGTGTGTGTGTGTGTGTGTGTGTGTGTTGCCTTTTCTGTAAAGTTCCTTCACCATGTAAATAATGTGTCTTTACAGAGCGTAATGTTTTCATTTAAAACTTGTTTGCCTCTGCTATTCTTTTCTGTATGTGGAAGTTCTCTTCTATTGTTAGTTTGTGGTATAGGCTGTGGCTTGATTTCAGTATTTTTAAATCTGCTGCTATTGTAGTTGGGTGTGGTTATGGGCTCTGAAATGTTCTGAGTCTCTTGTTTTAAAAATTTCTGCGTTTTTTCCTATGTATGCTGACTGGCAAATGTTGCATGTGGGTTCATATATTCCTTACCTGTTGAATTTATGTGTGGGTGTCTCCTGTGTGTTTCGTTGTGCTGTCTGTCTTGTGTCCTATTAGAAATCCCTGTTTCTTCAACATGTTGCTTATTCTAAGGACAATTTTGTTATTGTAGGTGAGGTACGTGTCACGTTGTTTTGGATGTGTGTTGTTGCACTAATGTGTCTTGCATGTGTCATTGTTTGTATGTAGTTTTATTCTCTGTTGCGTAAGGTTTTTGTGTGCAGTAGTTCCTTTTCTGTTCAGAAATTTGTTGGTTTAATTTCTCTATCATATGGGACTTGCAACCCTTCTCCTCTGCTATTTGTTTTATTATGTTTAGCTCCTGTGTGTAATTCTCTTTGTAGGTGGCAGGCTATCAGTGCAGGACACCCTACAGCTGGTATCGCAGAACCACATAATGCAACATCACGGTAAGAACAAAAACGAACAAAAACTGTTTTTAGGCTCACCTTGTTAGATCAGTTACAACTTGAAATATGTTCAGTTTTTACAGTTATCAATAAACAAACCCACTGATGATGACACACAGGTGCCGAAACACGTTCAGGTAGCAAGAGAAAACAGTGTTTTTGCATAAAAGGCGCAATATATATATCCAATAACTGTAACTGCAAACACGGAAAAAATATAAGATCTGCAAATCCAAAAGAAGAATAGATCCCACACATATCTGAGTAGGTTCTTTTCCGGCGAACAGGCAGGCCAATCCTTTCTGGTGATCCCAGCATTCTGATGGAACGTGCTCACGAGAACATCATGGCAAGCACGCCAGTTATCATCAGCCAAGGTGGAATTGTCACCAAAATTTTGGCTTTACGGTCCTTCAATTGGTTGCAGAAAGTCATCCCTGTGCCGCAGACCAGCGAGATGGCTCTCAACAACCACGAGAGGTGTTCGGAGCCCATGTAACGTCACCACCACCAGGACCTTGTTGCACACCTAGGACACAGTATTGGAGACGTTCGATATTACAGGGTTGTCTCCGAAGACGTTGTCTGCTATTATCAGGATACAAATACATCCTAGTCACCCGTAAACACCTTCCGACGCCAATCCTGGGGCATCCATTCTGCACGAATTCCTGCCTATCTGCAACGGAGTCCATGGCGTTTTGGTGTACACCCAAGACCATTCCACGCTGTAGCAGAGTAGTGAGGAAACTGTTCCCGAATTGAAGAACTTCACTTGCAGGGACGAATATGAATACTGTCCTATGATTTAAAGGGTATAAGCGACAACAGAATGAAACCGAAGAACGAAATAAACGTATGTTTGTTTCACAATAGCTACTGACTAATTAAGTCTGTGTTAAATGAATCTAGTTTCCTAGTTTTCTGTATCAGGTCCCCATAAAAAGAAGGGAAGTTACCAGTGTCTGTTCAAGAATGTAGAATTCATTCCTTACGACTATGAGCGAAAACACATCAAGTTTTCGATCAAGATAGTTGTACGAAACATGTGAAGTAGCAGATAGTGAGATTACTGTATCATTTACAAAGTTTTCCACTTTCGGTTCTTGTTGAACATCTCCTAGCATAATTTTATCTACATTGCTGCCCACAATTTTATTGTATTACTAACTCAACTACTTTGGACTTTCATAATTGTAATCTCCAATAAAACCTGAACTAGCCACTTCATTTCCACAATTTTTCTAACAGGGAATACAGAGTTCTTATGAAAGTTATCTGTTAAGTCAATGTGTGTACAATGTGTTCTCATATATTTGATATCATTTACTAATTGTAAACACAGCGTTGCATTGCACACGGCTGCTTCGATATGAGAACGCTACACTAGCGCCAGTGAGAGATCAGCTTATATTTATTAAGTCTACCTGTTACTTGTACGATGCTGTGCTTGCCCTGGTCGTCGGCAATGGAGATTCAGATCATCTAATCGTCTCCTAACAGATTATTGCGATGCATGACGCCCTGTAGCTTCTTCGAATGCCACATCCGGTTCTGAAGTACTCATTCCACGGTTCCTTTGGCTAAAAAGTCTTAGATATCAATCATTCTGTGCAAATGTCGACAGTGGACGACATGTGCGGCGTTAAGTCCTCAAGACCACTTATCAATTGGAATCCAATCAATGTCTGCACCAAATCACTTTGACTCCGATGCACAATTCGACCAATCTCTCTGGTTGACAAGCCTTATGAGCGTAAGTAACACGATGATGCGGACCCTATCATTGATCACGTCTGTCCTTCGTGACATAATGGCTCTCACTCTACTGTTCCACAGGCGTCTCTAATGCGTGCCTACTGGTGCTTTACTTTCAACTGAACTGCTGCAGTTCATTCACGTGAGGCGTTCTACACACAGGTAGCGCTCAGGGAAACCTTATGCGTGTTAATAAACATCACCAGGGATGGCTTTGCGATCGTATCAGTCGCCCACAATATCACTGCACCGCACTTGATAGTATATGCGCAACTGCCTTCAAATCGTTCATAGTGTGATGCGTTTTGCTTAGTCACCACTGTACTTGTTTACTGTAAAGTCATCGCATGTTTCCGATAACGGCCATTGGAGACCAAGTGCAATAATACAGGGTTTTTCTGTAAGAACGTGCAAAAATTTAACAGGACATAAAGGATGGTCCGCTGAGCAATTTGAGGCAGGGAACCTGCGGTCGGAGAAGCCAGCTTAAGGAGATAATAGGAATAAAATCACTTTACTGTGTGCTTTTTCATTTATATTAGTTACAGTTAACTGCCAATTCCACCACTGACACAATGAATGTACCATTTGCTCTGTATCCTACAAAAAGTGCTGAAACTGACGGCTATCAACCTTAATGAAAGCATGACATCGGCGAACAAGATTCTGATGCACTCTTACAAATATCTCTGGTGTGTATCGAACCACATCACAGGCAGCAGCCACAACTATGGCAACTGATTCCATCTCCGTATCCACTGGGGTCTCATGCACAATGACTTCAGATATCTCCATAGAAAAAAATCAAGGGGATTCAGGTCAGGTGACCTCACAGGCCTTGGAGGAGGACCTCCCCTTCCAATCCAGCGACCGGAGAATACTGTACTGGTACAACTCTATCGTTAACCCTTAGCACTTCTGTCATGAGACCATGTAAATACAATACAACAGTCACCAAATGGATAAGTAAAGCAAACAATACCTGCACCGTGACTTCCTGGTAATCAGGCTCATCCTCTTTATTTCCTTGCAGGAAATAAAGAATGTGCATGTAAATAAACAGCACAGTACGTACAAACTGCCCGCCCGGTTAACCGGAGTGGAAAGGAGCGCCTGGTCCCCGGCACGAATCCGCCCGGCGGACTTATGTCGAAGTCCGGTGAGCCGGCAGGTTTGTGGATGGTTTTTAGGCTGTTTTCTATCTGCCTCGGCGAATGCGGACTGGTTCCCCTTTTCTGCCTCAACTACACTATGTCGGCGATTGCTGCGCAAACAGTTTCTGTACGTACGCGTACACCACCTTTACTTTACCACGCAAACATAGGGGTTACACTCGTGTGCTGTGAGACCTTCCCTGGGGGGTCCGCCGGGGGCCGAACCGCACAATAGCCCTGGGTTCGGTGTGGGGCGGCGGAAGGGTGAAGTGGACTGCGGTAGTCATCGTGAGGTTGTGGACCACTGCGGCTGTGGCGGGGACGGAGCTTCTCCGTCGCTTCTAGGTCCCCGGTTAGCAAAAAAATGGTTCAAATGGCTCTGAGCACTATGCGACTTAACTTCTGAGGTCATCAGTCGCCTATAACTTAGAACTAATTAAACCTAACTAACCTAAGGACTTCACACGCATCCATGCCCGAGGCAGGATTCGAAACTGCGTCCGTAGCGGTCGCTCGGCTCCAGACTGTAGCGCCTAGAACCTCACGGCCACTACGGCCGGCCGGTTAACATACAATACAATACGTATAAACTTCTACGCATGTTAGTTGTAAATAAGTTAACAAACAGTAATGCTAGTCAAAGAGGTAGACACGTTTACTTCCATGTGTCACTAAGCTGGCTTCTCCGACCAACGTTCCTTACCTCAAATTGTTCAATGGAGCATTCTCCGTTACATTTTTTGCATCCTCTTACGGAAACACGCTGTGAAGTAGACGGGTAATACAGGAAAAGTGACAATAGCAAGACACCTGCACGACATGTTCAAATGGTTCAAATGGCTCTGAGCACTATGGGACTCAACTGCTGTGGTCATAACTCCCCTAGAACTTAGAACTAATTAAACCTAACTAACCTAAGGACATCACACACATCCATGCCCGAGGCAGGATTCGAACCTGCGACCGTAGCAGCCCCGCGGTTCCGGACTGCGCGCCTAGAACCACTAGACCACCGCGGCCTGCTGCACGACATGTCTGGGTGATACAAAGCTTTTGTTGATGGTGTATATTGAGAATAAAAGCGATCCAATTACATTCTCAGGCGTTACCTGCTTTTCTGAAAAGCACTGAATTTTCAGAATTCCATTCATTATTAGCAGTATGCTTTAGGAAACACTGCAGTTTCGCAGTATCGGATTAATGAACGTTTGGCGGCTTCTAAACTTAGTACTACGACACAGCCTACAGCACGTCTCTGATTGTTCCCCATGTCCTTTACTGTGGAGAAACTGCAATAAAGCCGTGAGAAAACCCAACATAACACGTAGAGTAAGCGAAAGAACTTTCCCCCCTTCTAACAGCCGTTTACCACATGTCTCTAGAGGAACGGAAGGTTCCAAATGATTGGGAAAGAGCACAGGTAGTTCCAGTTTTCAAGAAGGGTCGTAGAGCAGATGCGCAAAACTATAGGCCTATATCTCTGACATCGATCTATTGTAGAATTTTAGAACATGCCTTTTGCTCGCGTATCATGTCATTTCTGGAAACCCAGAATCTACTCTGTAGGGATCAACATGGATTCCGGAAACAGCGATCGTGTGAGACCCAACTCGCTTTATTTGTTCATGAGACCTAGAAAATATTAGGTACAGCCTCCCAGGTAGATGCCATTTTCCTTTACTTCCTGAAGGCGTTCGATACAGTTCCGCACTGTCGCCTGATAAACAAAGTAAGAGCCTACGGAATATCAGACCAGCTGTGTGGCTGGACTGAAGAGTTTTTAGCAAACAGAACACAGCATGTTGTTCTCAATGGAGAGACGTCTACAGACCTTAAAGTAACCTCTGGCGTGCCACAGTGGAGTGTTATGGGACCATTGCTTTTCACAATATATATAAATGACCTAGTAGATAGTGTCGTAAGTTCTATGCGGCTTTTCGCAGATGATGCTGTAGTATACAGAGAAGTTGCTGCATTAGAAAATTGCAGCGAAATGCAGGAAGATCTGCAGCGGATAGGCGCTTGGTACAGGGAGTGGCAACTGACCCTTCACATAGACAAGTGTAAAGTATTGCGAATACATAGAAAGAAGGATCCTTTATTGTATGATTATATGATAGCGGAACAAACACTGGTAGCAGTTACTTCCGTAAAATATCTGGGAGTATGCGTACGGAATGATTTGAAGTGGAATGATCATATAAAAGTAATTGTTGGTAAGGCGGGTGCCAGGTTGAGATTCATTGGGAGAGTCCTAAGAAAATGTAGTCCATCAACAAAGGAGGTGGCTTACAAAACACTCGATCGACCTATACTTGAGTATTGCTCATTAGTGCGGGATCCGTACCAGGTCGGGTTGACAGGGGAGATAGAGAAGATCCAAAGAAGAGCGGCGCGTTTCGTCACAGGGTTATTTGGTAACCGTGATAGCGTTACGGAGATGTTTAGCAAACTCAAGTGGCAGACTCTGCAAGAGAGGCGCTCTTCATCGCGGTGTAGCTTGCTGTCCAGGTTTCGAGAGGGTGCGTTTCTGGGTGAGGTATCGAATATATTGCTTCCCCCTATTTATACCTCCCGAAGATATCACGAATGTAAAATTAGAGAGATTCGAGCGCGCACGGAGGCTTTCCGGTAGTCATGCTTCCCCCGAACCATACGCGACTGGAACAGGTAAGAGAGGTAATGACAGTGGCACGTTAAGTGCCCTCCGCCACACACCGTTGGGTGGCTTGAGGAGTATAAATGTAGATGTAGATTTAGATGCGAGTGGTCATGATTTGCTACTGTTTCTGCTGCCTGACGAAGCGAGGCTGGTACTGTAAAAGCGACGACGTCAATTCCCTGCAGAATAGCTGAACAGTGTCTTAGCTTTACCGTCCGCACGCCTTAGTACGGTGTCGACGAAGCCGAAAGCCGCCTGCTCCCTGGGCGATACACTCAACTTGCATCGTAGCAGGCGGCAAAGGCTGAAAGGCGAGCGTGGCGTTTGAAAAGCGGGGCCTTTCGGCCAAGGGAGACAGCTCTGCGCCGAGGAAAAAGCCTGTCTGAGGGCTTAAAGCTGGAGGCCCTGTCCCCACCACCCAGCCCGTCCACCGGCGACCTACGCGCAGTTCACCAATCCGTGAGCAGTACAACAAGTGGCGGGATTCCCTGGGGAATGCGTTCGCACTATGGTACGATACAAACACTCAGATTTTACCGATGATGCGAGCTTAACAGGTGTTGTGGCAAGAGAAGTTCTATAGCTGAAAATGTTAAAGAGAATACACCAGTGTAAAAACTTTAAGACTTACTGTTTTAGTAAGAAAGAAGTTTGAGAAGCAAAGACAGAATGCTGTAAGTTCGACTGCGAAAGACAGTTGATAAGAGCAAGAGAATTAGGTCATAGTGTTTTTTGAAAAGCGTGGAAAGAAATACAGACATATCTTCCGAACAAAATTCTAAAATATGTGGAAGAGACGACAAGCTAAAGCAGAGTTACGATTAGTGTGTATCAGCAGAAGGAAGCGAACGCGATAAAACTTTCCATAAAGCCCAATAAACTCAGGCAAATTTTTAGGTAAATAGCGTATGAACATTATAACGTTTGAGGACAGCACCATTTTACTATTGGTGTTGTATATGCTTCATTAATAACTCACGAAAAGCTAAAATCATGTTCCAGACCAAGACTTGAAACTAGCCAGATTACTCTCACGAAAAGTGTTGCGCAGATTGCTAAAGTCGAAAGCGCCACGAGAGTCGTTTGAAAAGTCAGTGATGAATTCCGGTCAGGCTTGCCGAGGCGGTTCAACCACTGCCCTAGAGAGATATGAATTTGGGTTTGATCTATTATTTCTGTACATGTCGAGTTTAAATTGTGTAAGTTTATTAATAAAAGGCAAGATATCTCAAAAGATATCTCAAACTGAGTACCATATTGGGTTGGATGGCAAGGAGGGAGAGAGAGAGAGAGAGAGAGAGAGAGAGAGAGAGAGATGGAGGTACTGACGAAAGTAAAACTATGAGAATGGGTCGTGAGTTGTGCTTTAGATAGCTGAGTCAAAAAGAACATTCCTCGCGAAAGGCAAGCTTCCGGATTCGTGATCCTGTGCAGCACACAATTTTACGAGCCAGAAAGTTTAAAAAAGCAGTGCACGCTACCCCTGTAGAGTGAAAGATTCAGTTAGGAAAGACCTCTCAACTAAACAACAAAAAGATGGGCTATTAACTATTTTGTTACATTTTTACATTATATTACCTCAGTCGTATTCCATGGGTCCGACGGAGAGAGTCTCTACGATGTAGAAAGAAGTCAATGTTGTATATTTAATTTAATTTACGTTCCATGCTGTACAGCGAATTAACATTACACTACTGTATTCCAGTACTAATTATAATACCGAAAATTTAAAATTTAAGAGATTTTGTGACGGTACTCTTCAATCAAGCAGAAGAAATTGTCCAATAAAATGTGTGTTTGAATTCCTAAGGGACCAAACTGCTAAGTTCATCGGTCCCTAGATCTACACACTACTTAAACTAACTTATGCTAAGAACAACACATACACCCATGCCCGAGGGAGGACTCGAACCTCCGGCGGGAGGGGCCGTGCAATCCGTGACATGTCGCCTCTAACCGTGTGGCCACTCCGCGTGGCAGTTGCCCAATACAAAGTTTGTAAATTCAGTATTGTAATGTAGATGTCATATCGCCTATATTCGGCCTGAGGACGCGTCCGTAGGGACGTCACTTGTTAACTGACACCATGCAGTTTCCCAAGTGAAGGAATACCAGTTACAATAAGTTTCAATATGTTTAACCAATATGTTGAACAATAATTTGAGAGGCCAGAAGAAGAATATGAGCTGGTCAATAAAGTGTGTGGCCACACCCAGGGAGAGAGGGCTCTCGAGAATGCAAAGAGATCGCGCTGGACAAACACTTCCCGGTTGATGTCTGAGAGTCATTGCCGACAACGCCCGACATTCAGCACCAGCAGCTCCCAAAAGTATGCACCGCCCGATGCATCCTCCACCACCGGACCACGAGATTGTCCAGCCGACCCAGCACGCATGTGCACTGATTGGCTTCGCACCACCACGAAATGCCACTAGCCGAACAGAGCATGCCTTCAGCCTCGCTGCCAACAGCCCGTCCACCGCCTGGTAAACGCGCTACAGCACATCTCTCATCAAAGTCTGACTGCCAGTTACGTTTGTCTCTTAGGAACCACGATTTAAACATCTGCTAACGACCCTAAGAATCTTGTTACTGATAATGGACAAAGATTTAGATGGTGGACAGAGGTTGCAACACAGAAAGTCTGTTATTGTAATTAATTACCGTGCATTGAAATAAAGTTAATTCACATAGCCAAGAGCAGCCTTCACACAGGTAGTGATCCTACCTTCACAAACGAGAGATACTAACAATAACAAGAAGTCAATACAGGAAATAAAATATAGTTTTACATCTACATTTATATTCCGCAAGCCACCCAACGGTGTGTGGCGGAGGGCACTTTACGTGTCACTGTCATTACCTCCCTTTCCTCTTCCAGTCGCTTATGGTTCGTGGGAAGAACGACTGCCGGAAAGCCTCCGTGCGCGCTCCAATCTCTATAATTTTACATTCGTGATCTCCTCGGGACGTATAAGCAGGGGGAAGCAATATATTCGATACCTCATCCAGAAACGCACCCTCTCGAAACCTGGACAGCAAGCTACACGGCGATGCAGAGCGCCTCTCTTGCGGAGTCTGCCACTTGAGTTTGCTTAACATCTCCTTAAGGCTATCACGCTTACCAAATAACCCTGTGACGAAACGCGCCGCTCTTCTTTGGCACGTATCCCACACTACTGAGAGTGTTTTGTGCGCCACCTCCTTTGTTGATGGACTACAAAGGACTCTCGCAATGAATCTCAACCTGGCACACACCTTATCAACAATTAATTTTATACGATCATTCCACTTCAAATCGTTCCGTACGCATACTCCCAGATATTTTACAGAAGTAACTGCTACCAGTGTTTGTTCTGCTATCATATAATCATACAATAAAGGATCCTTCTTTCTATGTATTCGCAATACATTACATTCGTCTATGTTAAGGGTCAGTTGCCACTCCCTGCACCAAGTGCCTATCCGCTGCAGATCTTCTTGCATTTCGCTGCAATTTTCTAATGTCGCAACTTCTCTGTATACTACAGCATCATCCGCGAAAAACCGCATGGGACTTCCGACACTATCTACTAGGTCATTTATATATATTGTGAAAAACAATGGTCCCATAACACTCCCCTGTGGCACGCCAGAGGTTACTTTAAGGTCTGTAGACGTCTCTCCATTGAGAACAACATGCTGTGTTCTGTTTGCTAAAAACTCTTCAATCCAGCCACACAGCTGGTCTGATATTCCGTATGCTCTTACTTTGTTTATCAGGCGACAGTGCGGAACTGTATCGAACGCCTTGCGGAAGTCAAGGAAAATGACGTCTACCTGGGAGCCTGTATCTAATATTTTCTGGGTCTCATGAACAAATAAGGCGAGTTGGGTCTCACACGATCGCTGTTTCCGGAATCCATGTTGATTCCTACAGAGTAGATTCTGGGTTTCCAGAAATGACGTGATACGCGAGCAAAAAACATGTTCTAAAATTCTACAACAGATCGATGTCAGAGATATAGGCCTATAGTTTTGCGCATCTGCTCGACGACTCTTCTTGAAAGCGGTACACGGCTGTTAGAAGGGGGAGGGCAAGTTGTTCTTTCGCATACTCTTGTAAAATCGAATTCACTAACAACTGATTAATTAATCAAAAGGACGTTGCTAATGCGCTAATAAAAATGGTTCGTAGCACACAGAATGACGGATAACATACCGCTACATTAGTGGTTCGTTCTACTTCTGCACTGGTGTAACCGTGAGTGTACAATCTTGTGATGGGTCAGAGAGATCGAAAAGAGAGTAAACGCATGACAGAATGAACTAGGCAACAAAGGAGGGTAGGTTACGATGAGTTCTTACGACATGGGCATGCGAATGTCGGTTTGCTACAGCTGCATCAGGTCCTGCATGATGGTAGTTGTAAACGCCGTGTCAAAACGGTGTGTTTAATCGCGGACAACATAAGGTAAAATTCTGTGTAAGGTAACGGACTGTAGCACTGCACAGTCTAAAAATCAAATGGCTCTGAGCACTATGGGACTCAACTTCTGAGGTCATTAGTCCCCTAGAACTTAGAACTAGTTAAACCTAACTAACCTAAGGACATCACACACATCCATGCCCGAGGCAGGATTCGAACCTGCGACCGTAGCGGTCTCGCGGTTCCAGACTGCAGCGCCTAGAACCGCACGGCCACTTCGGCCGGCTGCACAGTCTAGTTAAATTAATGTGACGACCCCAGCAACAATATCGACAGCAATAGATAGATTCATACCGCATAAGTTAATAAGAGACGGTACTGATCCACCATGGTACATAAAACACGCCAGAACACTGTTGCAGAAGCGACGAAAAAAGCATGCCAAATTCAGAAGAACGCAAAATCCCAAGACTGTCTAAGTTTCATGGAAGCTCGAAATTTAATGCGGACGTCAATGCGAGATGCTTTTATTAGTTTCCACAATGAAAAATTGTCTCAAAATATGGTAGAAATCCCGAAGAGATTTTGGTCGTATGTAAAATTCACCAGTGGCAAAAAACAGTCAATACCGTCACTGCGCGATAGTGATGGAAATGTTACCGATGATGGTGCCACTAAAGCGGAATTACTAGATACAGTTTCCCGTAATTTCTTCACGAAAGAAGTAAATATTCCAGAATTCGAAACCAGAACAGCTGTTAGCATGAGTGACATAAAAGTAGATATCTTTGGTGTTGCGAAAGAAATCACTTAAGAAAGACAAGTCTTCAGGTCCAGATGGTATACCAATCAGGTTCCTTTCAGAGTATACAGACACAATAACACCTTTCTTAGCTATCATATACAACCGCTCACTTGACGAAAGGTCTGTTCCTAAACACTGGAAAGTAGCACATGTCACACCAATATTCAAGAAAGGAAATAGGAGTAACCCATTGAATTACAGACCCATATCACTGACCTCAATTTTCAGTAGGATTTTGGAGCATATACTGTACTCGAATACTATGAATCACCTTGAAGACAATGATTTATTGATACGTAACCAATACGGATTCAGAAAATATCGTTCTTGTGCAACGCAGCTAGCTCTTTATTCCCATGAAGTAATGAGTGCTGTCGACAAGGAGTTTCAGATCTATTCCATATTCCTAGACTTCCAGAACGCTTTTGATACCGTTCCTCACAAGCGACTATTAACCAAATTGCGTGCATATGGTTGTGTGACTGGATTCGTGATTTCCTCTCAGAGAGGTCACAGTTCGTAGTGATAAACGGTAAATCATCGAGTAGAACAGAAGTGATATCTGGCATTCCGCAAGGTAGTATCGTAAGCTCTCTGCTGTTCCTGATTTACATAAATGATGTAGGTGATAATCTGAGCAGCCCTCTTAGATTGTTTGCAGATGACGCTGTAATTTACCGTCTAGTAAAATCATCAGACGATCAGTTCCAATTACAAAATCATCTAGAGAGAATTTCTGTATGTTGCGAAAAGTGGCAATTGGCACTAAACAAAGAAAAGTGCGAGGTCATCCACATGGGTACTAAAAGAAATCCGATAAATTTTGAGTATACGATAAATCGCACAAATCTAAGGGCTGTAAATTCGACTAAATACCTAGGTATTACAATTACGAGCAACTTAAATTGGAAAGACAACATAGATAATATTGTGGGGAAGGCGAAACGAAGACTGCTCTTTGTTGGCAGAACAGTTAGAAGTGCGACAAACCCACTAAAGAGACAGCCTGACCAGGTACGATTGACGAAGAACATAGAAATACTAGAAAGAAAGGCAGTTTCGGGCCATCGCGCAATGGGGGTGAGAGTTTCACTGGTATGATACGCTAGTTGGGGTGGCAGTCACTGAAACAAAGGCGGTCTTCTTTGCGGCGGGATCTGTTTACGACATTTGAATCACCATCTTTCTCTTCCGAATGCGAAAATATTTTGTTGACACCCACCTACGTAGGGATAAATGATCATCATAATAAAATAAGAGAAATCAGAGCTCGAACGGAAAGATTTAGGTGTTCCCTTTTCCCTCACGCCATTCGAGAGTGGAGTGGTAGAGAATTAGTATGAAAATGGTTCGATGAACCCTCTGCCAGGCACTTAAGTGTGAATTGCAGAGTAACCATGTAGATATACACTCCTGGAAATTGAAATAAGAACACCGTGAATTCATTGTCCCAGGAAGGGGAAACTTTATTGACACATTCCTGGGGTCAGATACATCACATGATCACACTGACAGAACCACAGGCACATAGACACAGGCAACAGAGCATGCACAATGTCGGCACTAGTACAGTGTATATCCACCTTTCGCAGCAATGCAGGCTGCTATTCTCCCATGGAGACGATCGTAGAGATGCTGGATGTAGTCCTGTGGAACGGCTTGCCATGCCATTTCCACCTGGCGCCTCAGTTGGACCAGCGTTCGTGCTGGACGTGCAGACCGCGTGAGACGACGCTTCATCCAGTCCCAAACATGCTCAATGGGGGACAGATCCGGAGATCTTGCTGGCCAGGGTAGTTGACTTACACCTTCTAGAGCACGTTGGGTGGCACGGGATACATGCGGACGTGCATTGTCCTGTTGGAACAGCAAGTTCCCTTGCCGGTCTAGGAATGGTAGAACGATGGGTTCGATGACGGTTTGGATGTACCGTGCACTATTCAGTGTCCCCTCGACGATCACCAGTGGTGTACGGCCAGTGTAGGAGATCGCTCCCCACACCATGATGCCGGGTGTTAGCCCTGTGTGCCTCGGTCGTATGCAGTCCTGATTGTGGCGCTCACCTGCACGGCGCCAAACACGCATACGACCATCATTGGCACCAAGGCAGAAGCGACTCTCATCGCTGAAGACGACACGTCTCCATTCGTCCCTCCATTCACGCCTGTCGCGACACCACTGGAGGCGGGCTGCACGATGTTGGGGCGTGAGCGGAAGACGGCCTAACGGTGTGCGGGACCGTAGCCCAGCTTCATGGAGACGGTTGCGAATGGTCCTCGCCGATACCCCAGGAGCAATAGTGTCCCTAATTTGCTGGGAAGTGGCGGTGCGGTCCCCTACGGCACTGCGTAGGATCCTACGGTCTTGGCGTGCATCCGTGCGTCGCTGCGGTCCGGTCCCAGGTCGACGGGCACGTGCACCTTCCGCCGACCACTGGCGACAACATCGATGTACTGTGGAGACCTCACGCCCCACGTGTTGAGCAATTCGGTGGTACGTCCACCCGGCCTCCCGCATGCCCACTATACGCCCTCGCTCAAAGTCCGTCAACTGCACATACGGTTCACGTCCACGCTGTCGCGGCATGCTACCAGTGTTAAAGACTGCGATGGAGCTCCGTATGTCACGGCAAACTGGCTGACACTGACGGCGGCGGTGCACAAATGCTGCGCAGCTAACGCCATTCGACGGCCAACACCGCGGTTCCTGGTGTGTCCGCTGTGCCGTGCGTGTGATCATTGCTTGTACAGCCCTCTCGCAGTGTCCGGAGCGAGTATGGTGGGTCTGACACACCGGTGTCAATGTGTTCTTTTTTCCATTTCCAGGAGTGTAGATGTAGGTGTAGATATGTTCGACGTTTACCGTGCAATAATCACAAACAGACGACAGTTGACAGCGCTAGCAGTGTAGGTTATATTAAGAGTATTTACCATAAAAACAGTCTTGATCAGGATTTATTTATTAAGGTGATTCTCCAGCAGAAAGAGGTTCCTACTCAATGGTCTGAAGATGACCACAGTAGTGGTCGAAACCGGTCACCTTAATAAATAAATCCTGATCAAGACTGTTTTTATAGTAAATACTTGTAACACATTGGTCACTGTCACTCCCATAATGTGTTCAAAACTAATATATTAAGACTGCTGGAGGTGGGGGGGGGGGGGGGAGTGAAAAAAAAACAATGCAGTCGTTGTCGTAACGCGGAAACGAAGCGATTTATCTGACATACAAAAGGTTATGATCATATGCTTTAGTGCCAAGGGTGGAAGCATTTCTGAAAGGCCAAGTTTGTAAACTGTTACCATGCCGATGTGGTTGTTACCTTGCATGATAAAATGCCACCGTCCAAAACCAGCCTCAAAGCAGTTGTGGTACACCATGACCCATAGACGACAGGAGTAAACGAAGGCTGCAGAGATGTGTTCAGGTGAAAAAGACGTGCAGCTATTGAGCAATGGACCGCCCAGGTGAACCAAGGGGCTACCAACAGTGTCTTCCCAACGACTGTTCAGAGAACGTTGCTGCTTGTGGGCCTCCGCAGCAGGAGCGTGGTTCGTGCACCCTCGCTGACTACTGTTCACTGGCGATGAAAGCTGGAGTTTGCACGCCGGTACCACAACTGGACGTCCGCTGAGTGGCGATGGATAGTCTTTTCAGATTAGTCAAGTTTCATGCTCCATCAGACAGATGGCCATTGGATCGTTGGAAGGGTCCAGGCTGAACGAGGGAGGGTTATAGTTTGAGGACTGTTTTCGTGGTATTCCCCAGGTGATCTCGTCTTTCTGGAAGGCACAAGGGTCAACGTCAGTATGCATCTATCCTGGGAGATCATGTTCACTCCTGCACGTAGATTTTTTCGCCACCACAGTGTCATTTACCAGCAGGACAATGCAAAATGTCGCACAGTCTGCAGTGTTTGTGCGAGGTTTGAAGAGCACCAGGATGAATTTACCATGCTCCCCTTGCCACCATACTACCCAAATTTAAACCGAATCGAGAATCCGTGGGACCACCTCGTTCGAGCTGTACGCGCCACGGATCGTCAACCGAGAAATCTAGCGCACTGGAGTCGGCCTGGCCCCAGATGCCTATCGCTACCTTCCTGAACCTCACTGACCCTTTCCGCACGTCCCGCAGAGGTCCACGCTGTAAAAGATGGTTATTCAAGCTGTTGACAGGTGATCACAACAGTGTAACTGAACAGTGTATAATACATCATGGCTGAAGGTGGAAAGTGCCAAGAGCTGAGCACGATCTCCGTTGGCGTCTTCCAAGAGCACCACCTAACCACGACCGCTGCAGTCGGCGGAAATGGGTTTTTATTACCTCGGAATGACCGTTCTTTGGTACGTTTCTAGCTTCAACAAGTAAGTCTCGTGTTAACTGCTGTGAAGGGCATTGGTGACGTTCAGTCTGCCAGGACACAGGATGTAGACAATGTCTTCGGTCCACAGAGGTCCCTCATCTTTCATTGGCGCCTTCCGAAGCAAATGAGGTCGTCCCTTTGTGCCTCCTTCAAGAAGGAGCCGTTGAAGTATGAAGTTGATTTTAACAATATTCGATATTTTCAGAAAATAAGTTAATCTTCTCGTAATGATCGTATCACAAATCAGATTCCGGAATACTGCTCTCTAGAACGCAAGGAAACTGGATATTATTGTCTCAGTTCTCTCCTTTTTTCTGAGGGAATAATTTGAGTATAAATATTTCCATACTATTTTCAAAATAGCGTTCATTCATCTGATGCTGGAGCAAAAAAGATCATCTTTTGCACACACAACTGTAATCCAGACGCATCAACTGAATTAATATTACTAAAATATTAGCCATAATTTTAAATTCTCCATATCTTCGGAAATATTGCACACTCACAAAATCTAAGACTAAGTTCGAATCAGCACAAAAATTCCATGCAGATGTGATATTTTACAAATCAGTTCGCCGTCGTTTCACATTTCGTGAAAATTACCTTCACGCTATTTTACGAAGGTTGCCTAGAAAGTAATGCACCGCATTTTTTTCTCAGACAAAAACAATGCTACAAATGCGAAACGTTACGTATGTATTATTTGAAGTCTCCTGAGGGAGAGCGCCAAGTTTTCGTCATTTCCGACAGATAATTTATCTGCAAGACAGTTTCAAAATGGCGTCTGTAGGTGATGTACGTTACAAGCAACTTGCCGTCATTGAATTTTTCGCTGCAGGGAAAGAAAGTGTGGGGAATATTCACAAAGGCTTGTGCAAAGTCTGTGGAGCATATGCTGTCGACAGAAGTATAGTTAGTCGCTGGCCACTGAGGGCGAGGTCATCAGAAGGCGGTTCGGCGGAGTTCCACGATTTGCAGAGGTCCGGAAGACCATCCACGGCTGTCACACCTGACATGCTGCAGCGAGCTGATGTCATTCGCGAGGGCAGGCGCTTTACAACTCGGCAGTTGGCGCGGCATCTGTCAATCAGCAAAGAAAGTGTAGATGCAGTTACCCGCACTCCTGAATATTCAAAAGTGTGTGCAAGATGGGTCCCGCGGTGTCTAATGGTGGATCACAAATCGCACAGAAGCAAACATTTCTCGTTATTTGTTGCAACGTTTTGAAGCTGTGGGAGGGGGGGGCTCCTTGTACCGGATTGTGACAGGTAATGAAAGCTGGGTTCACCATTTTGAGCCCGAAACAAAACGAAAGTCGATGGAATGGCGTCGTTCTCACTCCCCACAGAAGACAAAATTCAAAGCAACTGCTTCCGCGGGTAAGGTCATGATCACCGTGTTCTGAGACTGTGATGGGGTGATTCTCATTGATTTAATGCCAAGGGGCGGTTCTATCAATTCAGAAGCATACGTCAACACATTAACAAAACCTCAAGACGCGCTTCTGACGACTTCGGCGCCACAACAACCCAGGAGATGTTTTGCTGCAACACGATGACCCTCGGCCCCACACAAGTCTGATAACTGCTGAACATATCGCAAAACACGGTTGGACAGTGTTACACCATCCACCCTACACCCCTGACCTAGTCCCCCCGGACTTCCACTTGTTTGGGCAATTGAAGGATGCCATTCATGGAACACATTTGGAGGATGATGAAGCGGTGATTCACACAGTGAAGCACTGGCTCCGCCACCAGGACAAGGACTGGTACCGAGAGGGTATACACGTCCTTGTTTCGCGCTGGAGGAACCCCATAAAACGAGATGGAGATTACGTGGAGGAATAGGATGTGTAAATAAAACACCGTTATTTAGTGTGTGTAATTCTCATTATGTTCAATAAGGAAATGTTGAAGAAAAAAATGCGGTGCTTTACTTTCTAGGCAACCACGGTACTTTGATAAGATGGCATGAGGGACTATGTGAAGAATAGTGGAATCAAGTATGGTTTGTAATACATTAATATACATTCCGAATAATTTAATGCAGGCCACACAGGAAAAGCTCTTTTCAGCTAATGCTAGTATAAATTAAAATAGGCAGCTTTAATCTAATCTGAAGTACAGATATTTTATAAAATAGTTTAAATAGACTTCAGATAGACACCAAAAGTTCAGTGTGAACTGAGTTGAGGGGGGTCGTGTAGAACTACAATACCTTACTTTCTTGAATTCCTATCAAAAGCAGTGTGAAAACGTGCGCTATGCTGTTGTTACTGTGAGAGTTTTATTTACTTTGTTTACGAAGTAAAAACTGGGTTATGAATACATTGTTTGAATTATTAGTATTTACATGGCACTAACACTGAGGTCGAAGTGGCTATAGCGCCCAATGTGGCTGGCCCCACAAGCGAGGCTGTTGAAGGAACGGGAAAATACAGTTTATGTCAGTTAGCGAGAATTTACGGTGCACTATGTTGGTGGGAACATTTGGATGATCCACGCGGGTAAGAATCATTGGGAAACTGGAAGAAGGGCGAAATGTGACGAGTGTAGGCCAGGAGTTTGGTACTGCTCACAGAACCGTTCCACGTGCATGGAGAACATTGCAAACCACAGGCACTGTTGCCCGTCTGAGAAGACGTGGTCGATCAGTGACAGCAACAGATGACCGCTACGTTGCGCAACAGGCAGGACGGGACCAAACAGTAGGTGCAGCTGCAATGAAATGTAACAGTACTGCAAAGTGCGCTATCTCAATCTCCACATTAGCACAGTGATTGCACAGTGGTGGTCTCTTTGCCCGGCGATTACTAAGTTGTCTTCCGTTGACACCCGTCTGCGCTGGTGTCAAGAGCGCAGTGACAGGGCCAATCAGCGGTGTGGTCGCCTGCTCTTCTCGATTGAGAGCAGATTCAGCATGAGCAGTGACTCCAGATGTACCCTCATTTGGCGAGAAGTGGAAACACATAATGCACCCTGGAACATTGTAGAACATGAAAGTTTTGATGGTCCAAGTCTTATGCTATGGGGAGTCATAACGTTGCATCGACGTACCAACCTCCAAATCTTTGAACACGGTACGCTCACCAGTCAACATCATTCTAACACTATACTCCTTCCCCTTGTGCGTCTTTTCAGGGACGTATTTTGCCCTGACTTTCTTTTTATGAATGACAAATGCACCACCGAATCGAGCAGTGAATGTGGAGGATCTCTTGGGTGAGAGGTTATTCTACGAATATATTGATCTGCCCGCTCCCCCAACTTAAATCCCATCAAGCACATTTAGGATGCGGTGGAGAGCTGCATTGTAGCACTTCCAAATACACCGTCCTGTAGCATTAACATGACCACCTGTCAAAAGCCTAAATAACACCTTTTGCATCGCGGACGTGCAGGAAGAGCACCGGTGCCGGTTCGATTGCCGTGGCCTACTGCGCAAGGTTTCACGGTTCAGGTTCTATGGTGCAACAGCCCGATCGAGGTTGGTCCCACTGATTCTCGATACCGTCTACATTCGTGGGGTTGATAGCCAGAGGAGTACGGTACACGCATCCGGTTAGCTGTGTGACGCCCTGTGTTATCCTGATGATAGATGTCAGTGTGCCTAGGAAAAACAAACTGTATGTAGTGCCTTCCAGAATGACGAGGTCACCCCCGGAAAGCCATGAAAACATTCCCCTGACCACCACGCAACCACCTCCGGCCTGCACATGTCCGACGATTGTTGCAGTGAGTTTCCCTTCAGTCCCATGAAGCATAAATCGCGAGTCATCCGAAAAGACCTCCTGTGGCTACTCAGTGGATGTGCTGTTGCAGTACTGACGTGCAGGTTACAGCCTTGGTCGCCGATGGGCAGCAGTCAGAACGGGTGCAAGAACCAGGCGCCCGCTTCGGAGGCCCATACGCAGCAGCATTCGCTGTGTTTGAGAAGACACAGTCGGTAGGCCCTTGGTTTATCTGGGCGGTCAGTTGCTCAACAGTTCACACGTCTGTTTGTTCAAAAACATCTCCGCTGCCATCGTTCACTCCTGTCATCTGCGGCCAATGATGGACCACAGCTGCTTCGGCACCAGTTTTGGATAGCGCCATTTTGTCATACACTGTGGCACACGAAAAGTTTCCATAGCTAGCCATTCTGGAAATACTTCCACCCTTGGCGCGAAAGCTACTGATCATGCCCTCTTGGACGTCGCATAAATCGCTCCGTTTCTGCATTACGAAAACGATTGCACTGTTTTGTTTTCCGTGTCCCCCCCCCCCCCCCCCCGCCGACACGCTTTATATATCCTCCAGTGCTAGTCTTGCCACCTGCCATCTGTGAGTGGTTATAAAAAAGTTTCAAATAGCTCTAAGCACTATAGGACTTAACATCTGAGGTCATAGGTCTCCTAGAACTTAGAACTACTTAAACCTAACTAACCTAAGGACATCACACACATCCATGCCCGAGGCAGGATTTGAACCTGCGACCGTAGCAGCAGCGCGATTCCGGACTGAAGCGCCTAGAACCGCGCGGGGACAACGGCCGGCCGTGACCAGCAGAAGAGCGCGGTCCAGAGTATGCAACGCCGCCCGTGGTGATGTCAGATCTATTAAGAGCCATATTCCGCGTTTTTTACTGCCCAGGGGACTATCGTAGATCACTGTAATATCAGTGTAGTTATTGCCCAAGAACAAAAGTGTCATTTTTGTTCAGTTCATTGTGTATTTATTTGAGTTACTTTCTGTACCATACCTCAGCAGTTTCTTCTATGAATGCGCCAACTCTTATCGAGCTATGTTACATGTAGTGACACACCATGCGAAAGTTACTTTCGTCCTCATGTTTTGCACACCAGTGTATCACATCTGAACACTACGACGAGGCTACTAGAATATACTGCAGGCAGTTTAATTCATCGTATGTTCTCGATTAAATGCGCAAGTTCGATCTGTAGCATCATTGAATGGGGGCTCAGAATTTAATTTTAGTGACAACAAGTGCAGAGAAAGTCACAAGAGAGGTATATAGATAATCTTTTTTCTTTGGTCAATCGCAAAATTAATTCCACCTACAACGGGTAATACCGAAACGATGTAGCCTTCGCCTTGTGTTGTGCTTGGCTGTCGGTGCATTTTTGTAAATGTAAAAGGAGTTATCACTGCTTGTTCTACATAAGTGCGTCAGGAGAGTGAACGCTAATCCCATATCTTACAATATCATTATCAGTTCTATAAGCAATTTAGCCTCTAGCATAATGGTCAGCTTTGCAGTTAGGTTATAGGTATTCGTTTTAGATTGTCTTAAACTTATAGCAATATGAGCTTAGTTGGAAACCCAGTTTCTTCTTCGCCAGAAGGTAAAAACAGCGGAGCACTTGCGCAGGCTGACAGGAAATGGCGTGTAAAAATGGTTTGTTCAGTGGAAGGAACAAATGGAAATGTGTATGGATTGAAATGAATCCTATTTTGATGGGAACCACCAACAGCTGGTCATATTTGATCAGCACAAAAATTTTCAGAATCATGATCTTTTCTTTTGCGTCAGTCCTCGAACTCGACATTTTTCAACAGAGTGCAAGACCGGAATTACAGTGAACTGTTCGCTCACTGCTACCGAGCTGATCCATCTTCACGAAATGTATCACAGTGGAAGAACGCACTTCCAATGTCAAACAGCAGTCGGGTATTAATGTGCGACAAATACATTGACAGTGAAAAAAACTCGTAACACCAAGAAGGGGTTGAGCGACAAAAAGAAAGTTAGTAGGCTTGTTTCTATATCTGAAAGATGATGTCTGTCCAAATTTCGCGCCAGTCGCACAAATGTGGTGCTAGTAGCGCTACTATGAAGATCCACTTTAGGTTTGCTTTAGAAACGCGCTGTGACGGTTACGAGCGTTAGTTACGTTCGAGACTGGACGTGGTGAGTTGATGTCAGACAAGAATGCCTCTAAGGCGACAAAGACGCCGTCATCAACACGTCACTAATTTTAAATGAGGTCGTATATTAGGGCTACGAGAAGCTGGCTGTTCCTTCTGCGATTTTGCAGAAAGAATTAGCAGGGACGTAGCCACTGTTCATGATTGCTGGGGGCGGTGGTCTCGAGAAGGTACGGTCGCAAGAAGACCGGGCTCCCAACGGCCACGTAACACTAATGAGAGGGAAGACTATCATGTTCGGCATATGGATCTGGAGCATTGTACTGCATCTGCAGCAGCAATCTGGGCAGCAGTTGTTACCACGGTGTCACAACGATCTGTTAAAAATCGGTTGCTCCAAGGACAGCTCCGAGCCAGAGACACTGTATGGTGCGTTCCACTGACCCCAAACCACCGCCGTTTGCGACTTCAGTGGTGTCAAGTGAGAGCTCGTTCGAAGGCAAGGCGGAGGTCTGTTGTGTTTTCTAATGAAAGTTCGTTCTGCCTCGGTGTGCCGTGTGTTGGTTAAAAACAGGCCAGTTGTGGGCCTGTAACCAACCTGTCTACGTGCTAGACACACTGGATTTACACCTGGAGCTATGGTCTGGAGAGCGATTTCATATGAGCAGAGGCACTCGCATGGTTATCCCACGCACTCTGACTGCAAATTTGTAAATCAGTCTAGTGATTCGACCTGTTGTGCTGCAATTCATGAACAACATCCAAATGGTGTTTTCCAACTGGATGATGGTCTCCCACGTACCGCTGTTGCAACCCAACATGCTCTACAGAGGCTCCACATGTAGCCTTGCCTTGCTCGACCACCATATCTGTCTCCAAGCGGGCACATATAGAACATTATCGGACAGCTCCAGCCTCATCCACGAACAGCATTAACCGTCCCTGTATTGACTGATGACGTGCAATTGGCATCGCACTCCATACCACAAACTGATATCCGACGTCTGTATAACACAATGCATGCTCGTTTACAGTGTTGCATTCAACATTCTGGCGGTTACACGGGTTGTTAATGGGCCAGCATTTCACATTAACAGTGGCCTCTCGCTCTTACGTTAAACTGTGATCTTGCAATGTTATATGTTACCTAAACAAATGTATTGCTCTATACTAATAATTTTTGATATTCCCATTTTTTTCGTCGGTGTAATTCCTTAGAAAGCGAGCGTCCTTAGCTGTTTTGGCTTGAAGTATTCATGGAGCACTGTTATTTGCTTAGAGGCGCACAGCAGAAAGCGTGAATGACGCATTCGACAGTTGTAACAGAACCACAGAACTGTTAGCGCACATTACTTGCGTTAGAGCTTTCCTCTAGGTGCTCCCGCCTCTGTAGTCGGGGTCGCCAATGGACTCCTCTGGAGTGGCGCTCGAGTCGGACTTTCATTCCCAGTAGTTGGCCGGAAATGGCAGGATGGTTGGTGACGTTAAGTTCCAGATCATCCGTATTTCCACTAAGATCCTGGATCAAATTCTAGACCCCTCCACTGTGTCTCGTAATGTTGATGGTGACCGAGGAAAGCCCGGCGGCCTTCTTGTTGCTAAACGAGGGGAGTAGGCTATGCGCCAGTATCTCATCATGGTATTACAACACAAACACTACACCATACACGCACGCATTACGCTCACTTACACTCGAAAAATACGCATATGACAAAACCTCTTGCATATCCGCAAGGAAAGGAGCAATTGTGCGTGGAGGAACCATTCCGAAAGGCGGCTAGATCCATCGTGGGATGTTCCAGCCAACAATGCCTTACGACATTTACATTTTATGCTCTTCTCAAATTTCGCCTCTCTCACTGATACTCTTACACTCACAACATTCTTTTGTACGTGTGCTCATTTTCTGTAATAATAAGCCTCATACGGACAGAGTTACACCATAATATATTTTCGTTCTGTATGTCTCCTATCATTCTTGATTCCGTAAACTGGTCTTATTTATACCAAACAGCAAATCACCAAAATTTTCACACCACCAATTCCACATTTAATCATAGGAAACATTCACACACACATACACACATATACACACACCACACATACACACACACACACACACACACACACACACACACACACACACACACGCATACAGACACACACACACACACACACACACACACACACAGAGAGAGAAAGAGTGAGAGGAGGGGAGGGGAGGGGCGAGAGAGAGAGAGAGAGAGAGAGAGAGAGAGAGAGAGAGAGAGAGAGAGAGGAGGGGAGAGAGAGAGAGAGAGAGAGAGAGAGAACAATTTTATCATTTCTTTTTTCATTGGAAAAATGTTCAAATGTGTGTGAATGCCAAAGGGACCCAATTGCTGAGGTCATCGGTCCCTAGACTTACACACTACTTAAACCAGTTTATGCTAAGAACAACACACACACCCATACCCGAGGGAAGACTCGAACCTCCGGCGGGAGGGGGCGCGCAATCCGTGACTTGGCGCCTCAAACCTCGCGGCCACTCTGCGCGGCTGTTTCGCGGTAGGTTGGACGTGAGTTATAGATACCATTCTTTTTAGCCTGACTTCTAATTTTAGCCTAGTGAAAGTAGTAACTAGATCTGATGACTCGTACCGAACTGTGGGATGCCGGTGGCGCTTTCACTGTGGCAGCCCCCATGGGGTTTGTTGAGCGTTTTTGTAGGGCTCTCGTGCCAAACAGAACTGTGATGAAGCTCACAGCTCTTCTTTGAATCTTCTCTATCCATTCCTCAGTCCAACTAGGCAAGAAACTCAGATGGACGAACAACACTCAAGAATCGGTCCTACAATTAGCTTGTCAGCAACTTTCTTTATGGGTGAATAATTCTTCCTCCAGAGTCTTCCGCACAATCTGTCTAGCATCTGCCTTCCCAATGACTATATCCATGTGACACACTCACCTTAAATCGCTTGTCGGAAATACCTCCAAACACGTGCCTATTGTGTGTAATCAACGATGGTATACTGAAAAGAATATCATCTTTAGTTTAAGCACATTACATTACAATCATTGAGGGTCAACTGACACTTTTTGTACCAAGCCCTTGTCATCTTCATGCTCTCAAATGGTTCAAATGGCTCTGAGCACTATGGGACTTGCCATATGAGGTCATCAGTCCTCTAGAACTTAGAACTACTTAAACCTAACTAACCTAAGGGCATCACACACATTCATGCCCGAGGCAGGATTCGAACCTGCGACAGTGGCAGCAGCGCAGTTCCAGACTGACATGCCTAGAACCGCTCGGCCACAACGGCCGGCTTCATTCTCTCGTTGTATGCAATCCTGGAAGGAGTGTTACTTAAAAGCGCTTAAAAGAGAGACAAAAATATCGTTTATCGTAGAAAAAAAGTCTGTAGTATAAGGAGCGGACGGCAATATGGAGCCCGCAGTTATTCTGGCATCATCGAGGGCGCTGCCAGTGTGATACTCCAGACTAAGGCTGTTGCATATACGAGGCGCGTTCAATAAGTGATGCAACACATTTTTTTCTGAAAGCAGTTTGTTTTATTCAGAATTCCAGTACGTCATATTATTCCCCACTCTTCTGCGTACAAAATTCTATTTCCAGTCAATGCGGCCATCTTACTAGGAGGACCTGTATAACCGCATAGTACCACTCCACTGGTCGACGTCGGACAAACGTCTTGCTGCATCAATAACCTCTCTGTCATCCACGTACTGCTTCCCGTAGAGGGCACCCTTCAAATGGCCAGGCAGATGGAAATCTGAACGTGCGAGATCCGAGCCGTAGGGTGGGTGAGGAAGAACAGCCCAGTGAAGTTTCATGAGCTCCTCTCGGGTGCGTAGACCTGTGTGACACCTGGCGTTGTCATAGGGAGGGAGAAGTTCGTTTGCATTTTTGAGCGCAGAAGACGCTGAAGTTGTTCCCTAAATGTCACAGCTGTGGTCGACCTTGTTGCGGTGATGACAGACGCGTCACCCAACGACTCACCGTGCTTTTGTTCACTAACAGATCTCCGTAGAAATTCTCCAAGCGTAAATGAATATCTGCGATGCTCTGGTTTTCCGCCAGAAGAAACCCAATGACAGCGCTCTGCTCGTAGCGGACCTCGGCTACAGACGACTCTTTGAGGACTACCGCCACCTATCGGTACTCCGTGAAACCACAGAGGCTGAAGCAGGAGTATTGCACGATGTCCAGAAACAAGTTCCGCAATTTCTCAGCTGAAACTGACCGAGAAAAAAATGTGTTGGTTTACTTATTGAACGCCAGTCGTAGTATATATTCGTTACTGAGAAACGAGTGTTCCACCAGACGTCAAGTACCCTTTCTTTACTGCCGGTAACGTTTCGTTCCTCACAGGTTTTCCTCATTACATGTAGTTCGTGGTCGAATCGGTTCAAGTCGGTAGTTGACGTTACTCCTCCAGTTCGTTTACCTCAGCGGACATGGAGCAAGAGAAGCCATTCGTTACTCACCTATCTTCGTCGCACGTTCGTGCCGACTCAGCATTTTTCTTATTCCTCCAATTTCTTATTCCTAAGTGAGCAAGGCGTCAGTGAGACGGAGTATCGAATACATTTTGTCAGCCGCCTTGTTCTCTTTCCCACCATGAAATTCATGTCACTCTCTGGCCGAGTCGGTAGTACTTGTAATCTTCCAGTCTCTTCTCCGTACAAGTAAAATCTTCTAAAGTACAGAAAATCAGTGGCTATTCGATAGCCCACATCTTTAAACGGGGTCTGAACAGGGCAACGTCAAGTGACGGGGACACAGCTAGTGGCGCCCGCCACTGTATGTGGCCATGCCTCGCCACTGCAGAGTCGGATGTCGTAAGGCGGAACTGTCGTGTTTGGCTTTTGTGGCCTACGTCAGGCAGTTGCGTGGTGATTCAACTTGGAATTATTTTAATAATGGAAAATGACAACCACTTTCACTCTTATAAGTTCACCTGTTACCGTTAATTTTACTACAACTCATCAGTACATAGGAGAGAAAAATCTGTTCAGCAAAGTGATCCCACTCAAATAGCACGTTCGCGAGTACGATTGAAAGATTTATACATTAAATGAAATAGTAGTATATCACAGCTACTTTCGTATATTGTCCCTTGGTGCATCTTTGAATGCAAATATAATGAAAGTCACCTGTTTATTCGGAATATTATCTCTTCAAGTATCTTTGCAAGCTGAACAGATGGGCGATACACAGTCTCTGGTTTCCAGGGGCTGCATTATTGAGAAAAGCGCGGGCAAGCGTCTCAGCGTTGAGCAGTACCAGTTGTGGAGTCGTAAAGAGAGGGTGTTGAATCCTGGTGGGAGTGCGGCACAGGGATTTGTCTTTGAAATGTACCATGTATAGTGATCTGAGGATGATTTTAAGATGATTGTATAAAGAGACAGTACTTCACAAGGTAACTTTTTTAAGTTTGTTAGTAAAACTAAATGTCATGTGACTAGGGCCTCCCGTCGGGTAGACCGTTTGAGGGGTGCAAGTCTTTCAATTTGACGCCAATTCGGCGACTTGCGCGTCGGTGGGGATGAAATGATGATGATTAGGACAACACAACACCCAGTCCCTGAGCGGAGAAAATCTCCGACCCAGCCGGGGATCGAACCCGGGCCCTTAGGATTGACATTCTGTTGCGCTGACCACAATTTTCTTTTTTAATTTAATTTTTTCCTTTATCGTTCGTTCCATTTGCTCGGTGCGGAGGTCCCATGACACCCGTCGAAGTTCGTTGTTGATCCAGTCACTCAGTTTTTTTATTTTTTATTTTATTTATTTATTTATTTTTTTATTGCAGAGGGCAGCTAACTCTCTGGCCCAACGCGCTGAGCTACCGCGCCGGCCCACTCAGCTACCGGGGGCGGACAGTTTGTTAGTTGCAACCGCGAATTCAGTACTTACTGCTGTGCAAAGATTTCATTGTGTCCAATAATATCTACGTTCTGGTAATCAGAGATAATTATCAATAATATGTTCAGTTCTCTAACTACCACTCTCCCATTTAGATTATTTAAATAATATTGTATTAAGAACTCAAAAAATAAATTTTTGTAATAGAAGTATTTTGTAGGAGACATTATCGAGCAAGACAATGAGGAGAGAGAGAATGCTGATTATTCATGTTTGTTGGAATTCGCTTTTGTGGCATAAAAAGGAATGAATTTCAAAGCACTTCCTTTTGTCATTTATAAGTATTTCACAAAGCATATCCTCACCGTTCGAAGAAACATGTTCAGTAAAATTTGCATTGTCACGCCTGCACTTTTGCGTGTACAATAATGTTTAATTTTCAAAATAGAATCAAAACACTGATTTACTAAAACAGCAACCTAAACAAAATATCAATCGGAAGGCAAACAAACGCACAGTTATTTATTTCAGATCATCATTTACGGTGCAGCCGGACAGAGTCAAGTTAGTTGCAAAGCAAGAATTTGTTGTAGGGCCTAAATGAACAATTTTGACAGAATATTAGGAACGGTTTTAATAAGTGAAATTTCATGTAAATTTAAGAGTCGCGTTTTTGTGTTGGATCACACTTGATTTATTAAGAGATAGTCATTCTGACTAATCGTCTGAAATATTTTTTTTACGCGATATTACTGTCAGATGCATTTTAGATTAGTTGAAATCACATTCCTAGGAAAGTGATTTGCATAAATAAGCTCGTGCGCAAAAGTAGGGCAACTAAGCCAATACCAGGTCCGAATCTGTAATCGGAATTTAGAAATTAGACAGCGTTCAGATCGTTAGCGAGAAATTCGGTTAAACGCAGTCTCAGCATATAACGCCCCACTAGACAGGTAACTTTCACTGTTAAATCCACTACTTGATAGTATAGCAAAATAGTATTTATGTACAATGACATTCAGTAACGAAAGTAACGAGTAACGAAAACATCTGGTACAATACGCATGGCACAAAGATTAGTCGTCACTTTCACAGCCCTATTCCAGAGGCCGCCTTAAGCTCCACTCCCGTGGGCTTTACCCTGACAGTGCTCTGCGCTTAAGGAGCCTGGCTTGCAGTTCGCAGCTCGCGTGCAACTTTAATGGCGTCCACACCCTCTCGCTACATCAGATACCGGATGCTCCCTACGAACCTGGGCGTCAGCAGAAATTTCTTCCAAGAGGTACCAAGATTCTGATATTGCCAATTTCTTGCACAACTCCGTGAATTATAAAATATGTGATGCTCCAAAAACTACCTTTGACAGGAAGTACACAAAATACATTGTACGTAGAACTATTGATAGGTTCAGCTCAGTATTTTTTAACTTACATTACTTTGAAACCTGAAAGGTAAGCGTGTTTCAACGGTATTTGCAAAGTGAATTTTTTATGCCATTTTATACATGCTGAAACCCCATAGCTGTTATTAAGTCACGGACTGTCGACCGAGAACGCAATTACCTGTACTTTATTGCCATTACCCATTCACGCAATCATGGCCAGCTTCAAACTGCTACACTTTTTTTAATACATCATTATATTTGTCAGCAGCATGTGGTTCGCCCCTACAATGCATGACAATATTTACGTTGTTAACGGTACTTCATACGTTGTACGGAACTCTCAAATAACGCAGAAAAATGTGCTACTGTGCTAGAACTCGTAACATAAAAACTGATAGAGATATGTGCACTTACAGATGTTCTAGTGAACGTCGTTTCGTCTTTTATTTCTCCTTCTCCATTTCTGAGACGAAGCAGTTGTGTATCATACAAATGACTGTGACACATTGACAAGTCACAAAATTCTTCGTGCCAGTTGTAGCTTGAGACATGTGCTTCACATGTAATCGTTTTGTTGACAACGCAGATAATGTCCTCTAGGCAAAGACATCAATTATTTCCTAACAATCAATGCTCTCAAGCACCTAATGTAAGCAAAAAGTAAGCGCAGGAGTTACAACAAGGTAATAACAGAAAGAATATTTTGTCGATAAGGTTGTATATATCGTTTAAAGATTACAAGATGCGTTGTCTTAAAATGTATTTTTTGGGGTAGAGTAAATATTCTCAAAAAACGGTATCAGAATGCGTTTTATAAATTAGATATTTACTAGATCGTTGATTTATCTTTACAGTAAAGTAAGGGATGCGAAACTTGGGTACACACTATCTGATCAAAGGTCGACTTCGCTCCAGATCCCATTGTTCAACGTCGCTCACTGCCTTCTCTGGTTTCGGCTCTTGAGAAAGAATGGTCTACCATTCCTTCCCAGAGATTCAGGCACCACACTGAATCTGTCCCCAGCAGAGTTCAAGCTGTCATAAACGCGAAGAGTGGACTCACCCTCTATTAATGTCCACTAATGTGTGTCTGGATACTGTTGATCAAGTAATTTATTCATATAAAATCAGGAACTATGAGGACTCACATGTTTGGATGGTCCAAAATGAACCGAGGTCAACATACTTGGTTCGTTCGCAAATCACATCCAAGATAGCGATGATTTATTTCTTTGTATACACTGCACGTGGCACGAACATTGCTCCACAGTAACTGCGCGACTGCTACGGTCGCAGGTTCGAATCCTGCCTCGGGCATGGAAGTGTGTGATGTCCTTAGGTTAGTTAGGTTTAAGTAGTTCTAAGTTCTAGGGGACTGATGACCACAGATGTTAAGTACCATAGTGCTCAGAGCCATTTGAACCAATTCACAGTAACTAAGATTGGTATACGATAATTTGTTTGCACCAAATCATCTATAAAACAAGGAAAGACAATCTAAGACATCGCACCGGCTTTGATGCTGACTGTGTCAGCTCTCCGACAGCATATCAAACGATTATTTGACGGAGTAAAACGCCGAAAAAGTGTCACGTTGCCCGGATTCACTTGATTTCACGCGTAATCGCTGCTTTTTGTTCTTTTATTCAAGTAATAAAGGTGTAGACAGCGATTTCGTCACCTTAAGAAGCAGTTGAGCCTTTTCAAAACCGTTTTCTTGAGATACCAGTATCAGAGAAGAAAAAAATGTTTCCGGTGTTGCTGCGATTATGCAGAAGTGTAAATGTAGAACTTAGACATTTTGAAATGCAATAAAACGAAGTATATATATATATATATGGTTGTTTTCGAAAAACCTTAAAAGGCGACCTTCTTTGTTCGTTAGTTGGGCCTGCCTAGCTCAGTTGAATGGACCAGCGGAAAAAAGAAGAAGAATATCTTCTATGTCCGCCATCAAGCTTATTTGAACCTGAAATTTAATGTTAGCTGACACAGCAAGGTTATTAGCCGCAGAGAAACATGAATCAGAAAGCGAGACCGCTGAGCACAGCAGCAACGCGGATTCGCAAGCCCTGCGACAGCCGGCAGGCAGGCTAACACTGTCCCAAGCCCCTCTAAAGCCCCCAACTTTGCTCGTGAGTCCAAAACTCTACACGCCAGGGAGCTTACCGCCGCGAGTGAACAGCACAGCCGGCTGTCCACGTCAGTTGACAACTTACAGCGCCCTGGCCGTCGCCTGGCGCACCGCACCTCACCTCACTTCCATACGAGTAGATAAAGAGGTGAAGGAGGGTTGGAATTTAAAGTCCTGTCGACATCGAGATCGTTAGAGAAGAGACACAAGCTTGGACTGTGTCAAGTGTGGGGGAGGAAATTGGCTTTGTCCTTTCAGAGGAACCGTTCTGGCATTTTCCTGGAGCGATTTAGGGAAATCGCAGGAACCTAAATCTGGTTGGCCTGGCGTGGATTTGAACCATCTTGCTCTGGAATTTTAGTCTAGTATGGTCAGCACTGAACTACCTCTCTCCGTAAGTAGGTAAATAAAGCGAGGACGAAAAGCGACAGTGCACAAAATATACCTTTACAGAGAAACCCTGCGAAGTAGCCTGAGATACCTGCAGGTAGGTCAGCAGTTGATATACTTCTGAGACAGGTTGCCTGCCTGCAGCCGCCTACGAGTATTTTGCAGGTTTTCTCTGAAAATTTACATTTTTAAAATTCCCAGTAAATGTGAGTGGGTACCACCGAGGATTTGCCGCACTAGAGGCCTTACCGTTACCGTTTTCCCTTTTATTGCCGCATGTGCCAATGTCGCATGCCTCCACAATCACACCACAGGACAGCGTGAAACAGGATCACTGATAAAGCATAAGGACCCTTTGCTGTTTCAGATTGCGTTCAAATTTCGTCGAATGGTTTTGAACAGTTGCTTGCGGCTCCACCCTGTACACCAGAGCAAAAATTGCGGTCAGACTGAAGTACAAAGGGGTGTGATCACGTTCAGTGGGGTTGCAGCCCCGTGATGCCCGTCAAGAAGGGTTTAATCGCCCACGAGCTGTCAACAGTGCCAAAAGTTATCAAGAACCTCTTCCTTTTGATGATTATAAAGAATCCGCCTTGACTGCAAATAAAAACCGGATGTTGACCTAGGTTTCAGCGCGGATAGCCACGCCTTCTTCGGAACATACTAAAACTACAAACTGCCTAAAGAGGCATGGTCTCACATTAATACAGAACGCCCAAAAGGGCAAAAGACTCGCATAAAATGTAAAATAAACGATACGTGTGAACCATGTCAATAGTTGTACTTGGCTCAAACGTCAGAAGCGTGCTTCATCACCCCAGCCAACGTTCGGTGGGCCGCGGGCTCTCAGGTAAACTGAGGTGGCGCCGGCAGCTGGGCTGTGAGAATGTCAGAAAGGAACGCGCATGCGCAAATTGAGAAATCGTCTTGTTCCATGTGATTGGCATAAAATGTGTTACGAAAGTGATCCGATGACCGGGTCAAAGGTGCAGGAAGTTAATGCGTGTGTTTGTATAATGTCCTAGCTCGAGGACGATTTTATAGAATTATAGAACGTGAATAGGCTGAAACTATATATGTGGGATAGCAAATTCCACGGATGGTCAAAACGCATGTACGCAGTACAGACAAAATACCATCAGCTAAAAATATGGGGGATGAATAATCCATTTTTCAATTACTTGGTGTCGGTGATAGTATTTGATAACTACGCTTGGATAAGCGTGTAAAGTTACTATATTAAATTCTAAGCGCTATTGAACAGAAAAGGGTCAAATTAGTATGACAGGCTTAATGTAATTGCGTGAAAGAACGTACAGCGTCACCTTCATCGCCCTTCATATCTAATGACCGACAGATGTCATTTTGAATAGTGCGATCCGATATGTACCAGAATAGTGTAAAAAGAACCTAAAGCTAAAACAGTTTCTTAAAACCAGGTACTTGAGGTACTGAACCATGAAGCTTAATCAAATGAGGTCTGTGAACGCATATAGCCTATTCACGTTCTATAGTTCTATAAAATCGTTCTCGACTTAGGACATTATACATAAACACGCATTAACTTCCTGCGCCTTTGACCCGGTTATCGGATCACTTTCGTAGACATTTTATGCCAGTCACATGGAACAAGACGATTTCTCAATTTGCGCATGAGCGCTGCTTTCCGACAGTCTCATAGCCTAGCTGCCGACGCCACCTCACTTTACCTGAGAGCCCGCGGCCCACCGAACGTTGGCTGGGGTGAGGAAGCACGCTTCTGACGTTTGGGCTAAGTACAGCTGTTGACATGGTTCACACGTACCCTTTATTTTACATTTTATGCGAGTCTTTTGCCCTTTTGGGCGTTCTGTATTAATGTTGGACCATGCCTCTTTAGGCAGTTTGTAGTTTTGGTGTGTTCCGGAGAAGGCGTGGCTATCCGCGCCGAAACCTAGGTCAACATACGGTTTCTATTTGCAATCGAGGCGGATTGTTTATAATCATTAAATTATTCACGATTGCTGACGCGCTGCAATGTTAAAAGCTCTCTCTTCCCTTTTCTCATGGTACTGCGAACTGTCGTTATCGACCGCGAAATGTGTGCTGCAAGCAAAGGAATTGTTTCATTGAAGCCCTTTGGGTCACCAACCCTTTTCTTTTCTATTCTGAGAGGCGGTATGTCTGAAATATTTTTCTCGGCCATTCATAAGAAAATCGCTTGATTTCAACACTGGTCGTCGCATTTCTGAACTCCATCGCAAAAGCGTCAAAAGAAGGGGTGAAATGTGGGTAAAAGGGGCTGTGCCGACCTACTATCACGTGACCCGTCCATGGTGGCGTTGGGTAGAATTGTCGTTAAATTTGACATCATTAATCCACTTTACAAGTCTCACCAACTTTTGAGTTCTGGCCCTCTTTTCCACACGTATCGACACCTTGCTATTCGAAGCATCGTCGAGTCCGAAGGTGACGTCGTAGTGCACCACGCTTTTGCACCATTACTGAGGGAAGTTGTAAGCAAGTTTGAGCCAAATTTCAAACGTAAGCGTCGTACGGGAGGGAGGGGAGATGGGGGAAGGAGGTTACAGGGCTTCGAAAAAGTGAACCGATAATCCTATTGCACACTATACTGTAATTTAGCTGCCCTCGTTTTTTTTCGTTTATGATACAGATCTCAATAATGGATGTCCACGCGCAAGCTGAATAATGTGGTACATTTCGAAATCACTGTAAAGAAGGGGCACAAGCTCTTATTTCAAGATAGGGCTTTCTTCACAAATCGAAGAATAGGTTGAATGCTGCTGTGCTATGGTAGACGTAGCCCTGTTGGATGTTGTATGTCCTTGCATTCTTGTTTCATGTGAGCTAATTAACCCAGCCAATTATAGGAAAACCTACAATAAATGTTAACTCCGAACCAGAGTTATCCGTGGCATTGTGCTCATTTATACCTATATGCATATTCCGCAAGCCTCCTTAAATTGTATGGCCATGGGTACTTCTGGCACCACTATCTACTATCCCCTTTCCTGTTCCATTCATCACTGTCGGTAAACCTCCGTGCCAGATCTATTTTTTTTTCAGATTTTCAAGTTGTGGTCATTTCGCGAAACGTACAGTATGTGCGAAGAAGAAACACATTGACTGTCTCTCTCGGGACTTACACTCTCGGAGATTCAATATTAAACCTCTGCATGGTGCAGAACGCCTCTCTTGCAGTGTCTGTCACTGGATTTTGTTGAGCATCTCCGTAACCCTCTCGCGCTGGCGAAACGATCCTGTGACGAAACGCGCCGTGCTTCATTGTACCTTGTCTATCTCTGCTATTGAACTAACCTGAAAATGATCCTACATCCATGAGCAGAACCTACGAATCGGTCGAACAAGTGTTTTGTAACCCATTTCTTTAGTGGATGAATAACATTCCCTTAACATTCTCCCAATCAACGGTCTTGCCGCAGCGGACACACCGGTTCCCGTGAGAAGTTAAGCGCTGTCGGGCGTGGTCGGCATTTGGATGGGTGACCATCCAGGCCGCCATGCGCTGTTGCCATTTTTCGGGGTGCACTCAGCCTCGTGATGCGAATTGAGGAGCTACTCGACCGAATAGTAGCGGCTTCGGTCAAGAATACCATCATAACGGCCGGGAGAGCGGCCCCTCCTACCCGCATCCTCCGCTGAGGATGACACGGCGGCCGGATGGTCCCGGTAGGCCACTCGTGGCCTGAAGACGGAGTGTGCTTTTAATATTCTCCCAAAGAATCTCATCCTGGCATCTCCTTTTCGTCCAGTTTGTTTTATGTGGTCATTTCACTTCACAATGAGGTGACAAAAATCATGGGATACTTTCTAGCACCCTGTCGGACCTCTCTTTGCCAGATCTAGTGCAGAGACTCGACGTGGCATGGACTCAACATGTCGCTGGAAGTCCCATATAGAAATATTGAGCCATGCTGCCTCTGTACCCGTCCACAATTGCGAAAGTGGTGCCGGCGCAGGATTTTGTGCACAAAATGACGTCTCGATTGTGTACTATAAATGTTCGATGGGATTCAGTAGTCTGGGGTCCAACCGATGTATAATTACGAGTCCAGCAGACGCGCTGCAGGCGATGTGCTGTTAGCAAAGGCACTCACGTCGATCGTCTGCTGTCATAGCCCACTGACGTCACATTTCGCTGCACTGTTCTAAAGGATATGTTCTTCATACATTCCACAGTCATTTCTGCGGTTATTTCAAGCAGTGTTGTTTGCCTGTTAGCACAGACAGCTCTACGCAAACGCCGCTGCACTCGCTCGTTAAGTAAAGGCCATCGGCCACTGCGTCGTCCATGGTGAGAGGCTTGAAATTCGGTATTCTTAATAGACTCGCGACACTATGGATCTCCGAAATTCCCTAACAATTTTCGAAACTAAATGTCCAATGAGTCTAGCTCCAGTACCATTCCACATGCAAAGTCGTGTGGCCAGAGTCACGTTGGTAACCTTTTCACACGAATCACCTGCGTAAAAATGACAGCTCCACCAATGCACTTCATTTTATATCTTGTGTAGGTCACACTACCGCTATCTGCAAGTATACATATCCCGTGACTTTTGTTACCTCATTGTATGTCGCTCTGGATTGATGTTCCAGTGTTCTACAGTAGTTACAGTTTCCAGTGATTTTTCGCTAGTACTGTATTCGTACAGTAGCAGATTTTTCGCCTATTTATGTGCGATATATTACAGTTATTTACGTTCAGAGTTAACTGCCCGTCCCTGCACCGGTCACAGAGACTCTGTAGCTCTTCCTGTAGTTCGCTACAGTCTTCTGGCCGTTGTTGTCTTCTTACAGACGACATCATCGGCGAACGGCCTCGCGGAGCTTCTGGTGTTATGCACTAGATTATTTATATGCATATTGTAAACATTAACATTTCAATCATTACATCTGTCTAACATGTTCCTTTATGAACGACGTGTTTAGTCCCGTCTGCAAGGAAATCCAGAATCCTATAACAAATCTGCTCCGATACTCGGTAAGCTCGAGATTTTTCACTAAACTACAGTGCGTAACGGTATCAAATGCCTTCCCGAAGTAAAGAATTACGATATCAACTTAGGTGGCAATATCTAGGAAGCTCTAGATCCCATTGACACAACAGGACCCATCAGAGATTCGACACTAACCCTTTGAATTTGTACTCTTCACTTCCTCGATTATCCATCCAGCCAAATAATTTCATTTTGAATACAATATGCCCAACATAAGAGCGACTCTGTGGCAATAACGCGCACGTTCAGTCATAGTAAAACATCATTTTATTTAAAAGCATAAAATGCTTTTAATAATTACAAGACACGTTGAAAATGGGGCGCCTTGTGCATTTCTGTGTTCGTTAAGGCACATTCAAATTCACTTTAGGCAACACTGTAACTTCTACTGTTTCAATACACCGGTGTATGTTTCCCTTCACCTGATCTAGCGTTTTAGGATTATTTGTGTAAAATTTTCTTCTAAATTTTCCCGTAGGTAAAGCCCGACGAATGAGCCGGTCACAAACTATTGCTTATTGTAATTTCTCCTATGAAGACTTCATGAATAAGAAACAGTGACATGGAACGTGTGACAAGTAGTTACATCTTGCTGAAAAAAGTAGCATTGCCTTTCATGTTCCCTTAACCAAGCGCCGAGTGGCCAGAGCCCAATATGCCATTTTTGTCAGTTCCCACAGACTTCTTCGTTCTACACTGAAGCGCAAAAAAGACTGGTATACGTATGCATATTTAAGTACATAGAAATGTAAACAGGCAGAATACGGCGCTGCAGTCGGCAGCGCCTATATAAGACAACAAGTGTCTGGCGCAGTTGTTTGATATGTTACTGCTGATGCAGTGGAAGGTTATCAAGATTTAAGTGAGTATGAACATGGTGTTATAGTCGGCGCAAGAGCGATAGGACACAGCATCTCCGAGGCAGCGATGAAGTGGGGATATTCACGTAGAACCATTTCACGAGGGTACCGTGAATATCGAGAGTCCGGTAAAACATCAGATCTCCGATATCGCTGCGGCCGGAAAAAGATCATACAAGAACGGGACCAACAACGACTGAAGAGAATCGTTCACCGATACAGAAGCGCAACCCTTCGGCAAACTGCTGCAAATTTCAGTTCTGGGCCATCAACATGTGTCAGCTTGCGAACCATTCAACGAAACATTATCGATGAGGGCTTTCGGAGCCGAAGGTCCACTCGTCTACCCTTTACAACTGCACGACACAAAGCTTTACGCCTCACCTGGGCCCTTCAGCACCGACATTGGACTGTTGATGACTGGAAACATGTTGCCTGGTCGGGTGAGTCTCGTTTCAGATTATATCGAACGGATGGACGTGTTAGGGTATGGAGACAATGGACCCTGCATATCAGCAGGCGACTGTTCAAGCTGGTGGAGTGTCTGTAATGATGTGGGGCGTGCAGTTGGAGTGATATGGGACCCCTGATACGTCTAGATACGATTCTGACAGGTGACACGTTTGTAAGCGTCCTGTCTGATCACGTGCATCCATTCATGTCCATTGTGCATTCCGACGGACTTGGTCAATTCCAGCAGGACAACGCGACACACCACACATCCAGAATTGCTACAGAGTGGCTCCACGAACACTCTACAGAGTTTAAACACTTCCGCTGGCCACCAAAGTCCCCAGACATGAACATTATGGAGCATATCAGGGATGCCTTGCAACTTACTGTTCAGAAGAGATCTCCACCCCCTCGTAGTCTTAGGGATTTATGGACAGCTCTGCAGGATTCGTGAAGTCAATTCCGTCCAGCACTACTTCAGACATTAATCGAGATCCCCCTACACGATATTAGGCAGTTGTACCAGTTTCTTTGGCTCTTCAATCTAGTTGTAACATTCAAGTGGACTCTTCGTAAAATAAGGGCCAACTGGATAAGCTGGTCAGTTATAAAGTCAGTTCCTCAACTAACGAAGCCAAATACATTGACGAACGGGGGTTGTCAATAGCTTTGACGTGTTAAAGAAACAAAACTATGAGTACAAATTTTGTATTTTAGTAAAAATGTCAGAAATCTGATCACTCGCCAAGGAACGTTTGTAATTGGATTTCATGCGGGAACTGCAGTATTTAAAACATTACGTTATTTACGCATTATACAGGGTGTTTCTGTAAGAGCGTGCGAAAATGTAACGCTCCACCAATAATTTGAGGCAGTGTACCTGGGGTCGGAGAAGCGATCTTCAGGAGATGTATACCACTTTGCCTAGCACTAATGTTTTACATGTTATTTACAACAAACATGCGTGCAAGTTTACATGTACTGCCCTATCTATTTGCATGTACATTCTTGATTTCCTGCAGGGAAACGAGGAGAACGAGCCTGATTTCTAGGAAGTCATGATGCAGGTTTTGTTTACCTTACTTGTCCATAAGGTGGCTCTGTTGTGTCATATTTATATTGTCCCATGACATAACGTGCTATCAATCAACGAAAGACCCATTCACGACTCAGTGCTATTCACAGACGTACAGTACAATACGATGGACTAGTACCCGTACAGTTTCGCAAAACTCACTGACATGCAACTTGTATATGGTAAAGTACGTTGCAATGGTCTTTCTGCCGAAAGATTGTACAGAGAGCGATTTCCTAACAAGCATCATCCGTCACGACGAATGTTTATTTCTCTCGATCGACGAATGAGGGAGACTGGTTCATTGGAAATAAGAAAGGAGGGACCTGCCAACATGAGAACCACTCGCACACCCAATTCTGAAGAGGAGATGTTGGAACGTGTTGCAGTGTACCCCACTACAAGTACTCGTTGTATTGCACGTGAAATGGGTTCTGCACATACTAGCATGTGGCTAATACTCCATGAACAACAAATACACCCATGTCACCCACAACGATTCCATTCAATACTTGTGTTTGGATTTGCACCTAGAGTCTCATTGTGACAGTGGCTGCTCCAACAATGGATTGATCGACTAGATTTCCTCCAGCCTGTGCTGTTTACTGACATGGCCTCATTTGATCGATGGGCGCTGATGACTACGCAGTTGAGCGCCCTACGAACCATCATCATCATCATCTGATCGAGATGGTATTTCGAACAGCATGAATAGTCATGGGTGGGATAAGGAAAACCTTTACGCTGTAGCAGAGTCACACTATCAAGCACTTTCTGCTGTGAATATCTGGGGCGGCACTGTAGGCAACAACCTCATTGGGCCATGTCTTCTACCTGGCCCTCTGAAAAGCCACCTGTACTTGAGATTCGTGTAAAGAGTTTACCTGAGTTGTTGTTGCTACTCCTTAAGCTGGCTTCTTCGACCTCAGGTTCCTTATCTCGAATTATCAGTGAAGCATCCTCTATGTCTCGTTAAATTTTTGCACGCCCTTACGAAAACACTCTGTAGATTATACAATGATACTAAATGCATTGTTCTGGATGAGCAACGTGCCAGAATAAAGATGCGTACATCGTAGTCAGTCCCATTGACGTACGACTCCTGGGAGAAAAAGGCAGGTTTTAAAAGAAATTACTGTATGCCATTATTGGGCAGGAGACCCTGTCTGGGGTCTCCTACCAGACCAGTAATCTAGCGCGAGACCTCGTCATTCAAAGCCAGCAACGCTAGCCCCTAAACCACGACCTGCGGACGCTAATTATGGACAGAAATGCAAAGGAATGTAGAATACTGGCTATATCTTTGTTTAAAGAATAGCATTCTTCTCATGTGAGGTGGAGTAACCAAGGAAACATTGATTTAGGGTAAACAAAAGTTCAATTTGGAACTTAAAGAATCTCAAAACCTTTTCATGATGCACATAAGAAGAATTCAGAATGCATAACCGAAATAAAGTGCATTTATCGGTCCTTTCACAACTTTGCACCGTACCATTATGTTCCATAAAGCTGCGCGTGAACGTGTGATTTTTCAAGAGGTCATATCTCGAGTTCAATCGATCACAGAGATAAGGGGCCAAATATTTCGGATTGTTCTTGGTCTAGCCACCTTTTTTATATCTATTAGAATTGTATATTAATACCTTCAACTGCTGACGGGCAGTGATGTATATCAACGTGGGCAGGTGAAAATGTGTGCCCCGACTAGGACTCGAACCCGGGATCTCCTGCTTACATGTCAGACGCTCTATCTATCTGAGCCACCGAGGACACAGAGAATAGTGTGACTGCAGGGACATGTCCGAAACAACACACACAATATCCATATAAGTACACAGTTCCGGCAATACCGGCTATGACCTTCCTCCTCTGTGCGGATGCACACATATTACACTAACTCTTACGGGACTTGGTAAGAATGTCTTCCACGAGTAATGAGTGTGTTGGGTAGGGACACTACGAATGTAGTGTGTGGACATATAAGGTGAGAATGGGGGTCTCATGCGAGGCGTGCGCGAGATAGTCCTTGCAGTCGCACTATCCTACGTGCCCTCGGTGGCACAGCTGGACGCTGGTACGGTAGCTCAGCGTGTTCGGTCAGAGGGCTGCGTGCTCTCTGCAATAAAAAAACTGAGTCAAAGAATCAACGATCAACTTGAACGGATGTCTTCTGACGTCCGCACAGACGAAACGCAATGAACTACATCGAAAAAAAAAAATCGATATAGCGTCTGCCATGTAAGTAGGAGATCTCGCTTTCGAGTCTCGGTCGAGGCATACATTTTCACCTGTTCCCGTTGATATATATCAACGCCCGTCAGCAGCTGGTCGAAGATGGTGTGTTCCCCACAAGGGACGCTCACAATGATTGATCTGTGGACCCCCTTTTTTTGTGACTTATGCATCGAATTTCTCCTCACGATTATAGATGTTCTCCTCACCATTATAGATGTAACTTAATAGACTGAAGCTCGGTGTCGTAGGTAGACAAGTCGCTGGAAGTGTTGACCAGCAGTCTAGGGCCTTACCAGGATTGATAGAGGACAGCGTCGCGTCTCGTTGCGGTATCGTTTAGTAGGCGCGAGAGCTTTTAGGTGATGCTTCCAGTTCCCTGTGCTACAAGAGAGAGCTGTGATACACTGTTGAAATACAGAGAGCGTGTTTTCCCAGAACAGTCAAGCAATGTATTGCATCCTGTTAAATACAAGTCGCAAAACACCACGAGGGTAAAAACAGAGATTTCCGACAATTCAGAGATTCTTATTTACAGCCCTTCTTTCTGTGCAGCGTTCCCGACTGGAATAGGCAGGGGTGGGGGTGATGGTTGCACCCTCCGCCACACACCGTAAGTTGGTTGGGAAATATGGATGTAGCAGCGGAAGGCATACGGCATAATTTCCCATGGAATACATGACAACTAAACAAAAGTAATTTTATTTATTTATTACTGTTACGACTGACTCTGGCGTCTTGTCATTATATTCTGTACATTACATATTTCTTTCAATACAAAATTGAGTATAAACATGTCTAGCTTAATTCTACAGCCTTATTAGCACAATAAAGCTAAAGAAGCAAGAAGACTGACGCACATGTGAAAGACAAATAATGGTTCAAAGGGCTCTGAGCAGTATGGGACTTAACATCTGAGGTCATCAGTCCCCTAGAACTTAGAACTACTTAAACCTAACTAACCTAAGGTCATCATAGATATCAATGCCCGAGGCAGGATTCGAACCTGCGACCGTAGCGGTCGTGCGGTGCCAGACTGAAGCGCCTAGAACCGCTTGGCCACACCGGCCGGCGAAGTGAAAGACAAACCCATAACGAGGTTCCTCCGTGCCTGTTCTGTTACAATGGTTATCAGGACCCTTGAAATTGCTCAAGATTTTTAACCTTGCCGTTTTCTACAGCTGTACTACACTAAACTGCTGTCAGTTGATCTCTTGTGACATGGAAATACCGCATTTGTGTTTCTATGTTCAATTTTCATGTGCTGTTCAAACAGTTGTGTACTGAAACACATTATAGCAATAATTAGCCTACCAATCAGTATCTCATTCCGACTCATCGGCATGCTTCCTGTCTGAACTTAGAATGCCCGATGAGATTTCTTCCTCATTGTGCACTTGTTGAACTCCTCCTCAAGCTAGTTCTAGTGCTGCTGTTCTTGTACGCATGCGCTACAAACCCTTTTGTTTTCACCCCATTTGTACCTGATATATTGTCCCACAATCGATATTCCCATGTTCCCTATTGTAAACCTGATACTGCAGTGATCTTGATATTCTTTCGGCATCTTGACCAAACCTGTTCAAGTTATTTAGCACATTCCCCTTTCTGTTTGGTGTAAATTACAACGATGCACCACACGCTAAGGCATCCATATTTCTCAAAATGGTTCAAATGGCTCTGAGCACTATGGGACTTAACATCTATGGTCATCAGTCGCCTAGAACTTAGAACTACTTAAACCTAACTAACCTAAGGACATCACACACATCCATGCCCGAGGCAGGATTCGAACCTGCTACCGTAGCAGTCGCGCGGTTCCGGACTGAGCGCCTAGAACCGCTAGACCACCGCGGCCGGCCCCAATTTCTCCGTAATCACAGACTTGTCTGCCGTCTCCAGACGTTACGTAGGTGGATGGGGTAGCGAGCATGTACAGTAATGAAGTGAGCAGTTTCCTTTATGATCTGGTGTAACGACAAGCGCCGGAACGAAGACGAAGAACGGAAACCAGAGAAGGCGGTGAGGAAACGTCACCCAATAGGACGCTGACAAGGACCGAGCCGCGCCAGGGGCGCCTCCTTCAAGAAGTGAATATAAACACCGCTCTTGCCAGCCTCGGCCGCTCAGATCGCCTCAGTGTGTAAGTAGGCTGTTTAGGTTTTTATATTGGTAACGCCACGTAGCGCTCTGTATGAAAATCACTGGCTGTGCTGTGTGCAGTCTGTGGCTAGTTTGCATTGTTGTCTGCCATTGTAGTGTTGGGCAGTTGGCTGCGAACAGCGCGTAGCGTTGCGCAGTTGGAGGTGAGCCGCCAGCAGTGGTGGATGTGGGGAGAGAGATGGCGGAGTTTTGAAATTTGTAAGACTGGATGTCATGAACTGCTATATACATTATGACTTTTGAACACTATTGAGGTAAATACATTGTTTGTTCTCTATCAAAATCTTTCATTTGCTAACTATGCCTATTAGTAGTTAGTGCCTTCAGTAGTTTGAATCTTTTATTTAGCTGGCAGTAGTGCCGCTCGCTGTATTGCAGTAGTTCGAATAACGAAGATTTTTGGTGAGGTAAGTGATTTGTGAAAGGTATAAGTTAATGTTAGTCAGGGCCATTCTTTTGTAGGGATTTTTGAAAGTCAGATTGTGTTGCGCTAAAAATATTGTGTGTCAGTTTAAACACAGTCATGTATAAATTTTTCTAAGGGGAAGTTTCATATGGCGACCCTTAGCCAAGGATACCTCACTGGAATCTTCTGATTTTTTTCTTGTAGTTTGTGTAATTAGTGTAGATTTTATTTATTGCTAGCACGTAATTGTAGAGAGAATCTCCTTCGTAGTTGCAGTCTTTCATTGTTGTACAATAAAACAGGTGTGGCATGCATGTAGATTTGCACCAAGTATTTTGCAGCTGCGCTTGCAACTAACTAGATATCGTTTTCAGTGCTATGTTAATGTGTTTTCTTATTTTGCTCTTCAAATTGTGCTTTCCTCTGTTGTCGTGTGAAATACTGTGAAAATAATGCGTGTGAAAAACGTAACACTAGGCTCCAAAATAAACTGAGAAATAATAGTGACGACGAGCGTAGCTTATCAGCGCCGCCGAGTAATGAATTAACTAATATTCAAAGTAGTAATTTGGTAATTGTACATAGGGAAATGGAGCGGGCTGCAAATAATGCTGTAGGCAGTGAGACAATTAGTGAACAGGGAAGCATTATAGATCGATCGGTCGGCAAGAGCTCGCCGCAGGAATCCGAAATGACAGGACACAATCTTGCAAATACTGTAGATTCAGGTTTTGCGTCCTCACCGTTTTCTCAAATAACTCAAGACACATTTTCTGCTTGTCAAAATGTGAATGTTGCCGGTGCAAATTCTCTGCCGAAAAGCATAGAGGAACAGATTCCAGACACTAATACATTATTATTGCAATTAATGCAACAAATGGAACAAAATCAGAGACAAACACAGCAAAAGCTTCAAAAATTAGACACAATGGAACAAAATCAGAGACAAACACAGCATAAGCTTCAAAAGTTAGACACAATGGAACAAAATCAGAGACAAACACAGCAAAAGCTTCAAAAGTTAGACGCAATGGAACAAAATCTTCAAAAGTTAGACACAATGGAACAAAATCTTCGGAAGTTAGACACCACACTTGAACAAACACGTGAAGATTTAACTACTGAGTTACATAACATTGAATCGAAATGTCAAAAAGTCTGTAATGACGTAAAAACACAAATTTGTGAGCATTTTCAACCTATTTTTTCGCGGCATGAAAATGCATTACAGAATGACGAAGCAGCCATAAAAGAACTGCAAACTATTGTTCATGAAAATCATGAGACCTTGTGGGCTAAAATGGACTCAGTTGCATCTACCGATTCGGTTACGCAACTTGCAAAAACTCAGGAAAACTTAAAGGACACAGTGGATTCGATTTCAACACAAATTGACACTCTGAAACTTGGTTCAGAAAAACACACTGTGGAAATGTGTTCACTATCGGAGAAAGTAGCCAAACTTTCGTATCAGTTCATTAACTTATCTGCAAAGGTAGATGATGATCTGAATAACACAAGACCTGTAGCCATCACTGACACAGAAGAGTATGAACAAATTAAGAAATTCAAACAAAATCAGAATCAAATTAATACGCAACACCAAAGAGAAATCCAGGAAGTACAAGATCATTTGACGCAGGTAATACAAGAATTACATATTTCAGAGGACACTCACGCTCCATACGGGAAGAGGGACATAGAAATACGGAACAACCACAAAATAATAACACAGGACACTTCGTAAATTATGGAAGAAATTGGCAAGGCGCATTGGATTTTGAGATGGAACCGCCGAAACGAAGTAACAATGAGCGATGTGCGACTCGCCGACACGATGATTTCGACTATAAGCTGTTCATTACTACATGTAAATTCAAAACATTTAAGAATTCTGATAACGACAGTCATCCACAAGCATGGCTTCATCAATTCTCTCATTGTTTTCCTCCCAACTGGTCATTGGAGCACAGGTTAGAATTTATGTGTGGCTACTTGGAGAATGAACCAGCTGTAAGAATGCGATCGGTCATTCACTATTGTCACAGTGAAGGAGAATTTTATCATGCCTTCCTCTTAGCGTATTGGTCTCAAGCTACACAAGACCGAGTAAAACATAGCATCATAATGATGAAACGTTTCGAACAATCTGAATTTTCCAGTCTTATGAAATATTTTGAAGACATGTTGCATAAGAATCAGTATCTTTCATACCCATACAGCCCCTCAGAACTCATCCACATTTGCTTAATCAAACTGCCTGAACATTTACGACATATTATTTTAGCAGGACGTTGCAAAGACGACATTGAAGCTTTTCAGGGACTGTTACAAGAACTGGAAATTGACACTGACAATCGCGGAACGCGAAAACAAGAGCACAACAATTACGGGTCACATCTGTCACAATGCCGTGATGACAGAAATAGTACACCACAAGGCTATTCTTATAACGTAAATCGTGACCAAAACAGACACCACCCGTATGACAACCGTTGGCAGAGTAGTAATAATTACAGGGAAAGATCACCTCTCCGCGGTAATGACTATCACAGAGACAATCAGAGAAACAGACAATATGGGAACCAAAATAATTATTATCAAGGGAGACAGAATAACTTCAGATGCAACGGTCCAGCGCGCAGTTACGATTCAGGGAGAAATTCTCCACCTCGTGACCGACAAGAAAGAAACTATGGAATCTACCGACATGACGACAGACGATATGATCGTAACGGCAGACCTGAATTGCATCAGAACTGGCGGGATTCAAACAGAGCAGGGCCCTCTCGACAAGGTGAATTTGTAGAAGTTAGGTCTCCAAATACCAATAACGACGCGCGCCAACAAAGACACAATAGGCAATGACTCATACCGCTGGCAGCCACAAAACGTACTTATGAAACTGACGACGCAGCTGCCGTAGCTAGTAATTACGTAAAAATGGAAGACATTAGGGACATCTTACTCCAGGAACACGACATAAAACATAACAACATTGCATATCCCATGATTCACATTACTGTAAATGACGTAAAATTTACGGCAGTACTTGACTCTGGCAGTCCCATTTCAGTAATTAGTGAAACAGCTTTTAGCAAATGCAACAAATCGAAAGATTGCCCCACACTTCCGTTATGTAAGATTAAATTACAAGGTGCAATCATTGGAAAAAGTGTAGATGTACGCCAACAAACCAACTTAGAATTCTTTTGTCAAAGCCACAGCTTCTCTATGAACTTTCTTATTGTTCCATTATTGTCGACGGTAATTATACTGGGAGTAGTCTTTTTGAATGAATACAAAGCAATCCTACACTTTCACGATGCTGAAATAAGTTTAGAGAAAGAAGGTAAGTCAATAGCTTTGAAATTTGAAGACTGGCTCTCAAACCATGACAAGGAAATTAATCGGCTGTACCTTCTGTTAGACAACATTTCGGAATTTTCTACGGAACTAGACACTAACAATCACTCTGCAAGTACTGACAGGGATCATATCGATGGCATATTTGAAACTAATGAGTTAATTCAGAATAAAATTCAAACAATTGAGAATTGTAATGACACTGATAGGCAGGACCTTCTTGAGATTTTACAAGTGCATTCCACAGTTTTTACTCACAAAACAGGAACAATCAAGGGATTTCAATACCAATTTCGTGTTCGTGAGCATACTAAACTTTGTGTTAGACCATACGTGATTCCAGCACATTATAGGGACCGTGTTAGAACAGAAATACAGTCTATGCTTGACGAGGGCATTATTGAGCCTGCAGTAAGCTCATACAACAATCCATTACATGTTGTTGAGAAAAAAAATGGATCGATCAGACTTGTCTTAGATTCGAGACAGATCAATACTATCATTATTCCTGAAACAGACAGGCCGCAAACGTTGGAAGAACTTCTTCAAAATTTTAATGGTGTAAAAGTGTTGTCTTCCATTGATCTCAGATCCAGCTTCTATCAGATCGAACTTCATCCAGAATGTAGAAAATACACAGTTTTCCTTTGTTTCGGCGTTTGTTATCAGTTTCGGAAACTTCCTTTTGGTTTGAACATTTCTTCGGCAGCATTCATTCACGGGCTAAATTCCATACTACCTGAGTTCTTAAAACGTCAGATCACCTTATATGTGGACGATATTCTAATATCAGAAGCTTCTTGGGAACAGCATAATCGCATCCTCAACAGTTTGTTACGTATTTTTGCAGAATCTGGAATTACAGTTAACTTGGAAAAGTCTGAATTCGGTAGGTCAAAGGTGAGGTTTTTGGGACATATTATTTCTTCTGAAGGCATTCAGCCGGATCCTGAAAAGTTAGAAGCAATCAGAGCCATTCCAGTTCCATCCACAGAAAAACAAGTCCGCAGTTTTCTAGGTCTCGTAAATTTTTACCGTCGTTTTCTGAATATGCAAATTCTTGTTACACCAAAACTTTGTTCTCTCACTGGAAAAAATACTATTTGGAACTGGGACGAACAAGCACAGTTGGAATTCAATTGTTTGAAAGAATCACTACTTAACGCGCCAATACTAGCTCATCCAGATCTGTCACAAGATTTCTGCCTTAGCACGGATTCTTCTAAAGTCGGTCTTGGTGCCCATTTATTTCAAGAAGCCATAGAAAATGACACTACCGTTCAGAAAACCATTGCTTTTGCTAGCCGAGTGCTAACAAAATCTAAAAAAAAATTATTCCGTTACTGAATTAGAAGCTTTAGCAATCGTTTGGGCATTTAACAAATTCCGTTTCTTTCTTTCTGGTAAGCACGTAAAAGTACACAGTGATCATCGTGCATTACAATTTCTTATGTCTTCAAAATTAAATCATGACAGGTTAAAACGTTGGGCATTGTTTCTGCAAGAATTCCGCTTCACAATAGTCTACATTCCCGGCAAGGAGAACATTGTTGCGGACGCACTGTCACGCGCACCAGCTGGGCTTGAGAAAAGTAACAAAGAAGGCAACCTCGAGAAAAATTTCAGTATTCTTTACATTCAGAAAGTCGCCTTTGAAAACTTCATCACCACATCTTTAAAAGACATTGCTCATGAACAAGATAAAGATCCGATTTGGAGAGACATCAAAAGTAAATGGCATGAAAAGACACACACTCAGATTCGGCATTATTACCTGGTTAGAAACAACATACTCTTCAAACGCTGCACTGTTGATGACAAGCTATGGGTACTTTGCATTCCAGACGATTTTGTTAATAAGCTCATTTGGTACATTCATTTCAGCTACGCACATTTTGGCCCACGAAAATGTTATCATATTCTTCGAACGACTTGTTATTTTAACAATATGGAAAAGAGAATTCGAAGAGTCTTGTCTATTTGTAAACTTTGTCAAAAGGCGAAACCATCTACTATCTCCCATAGTGCTCCGCTGTTTCCTATCATTCCTTCTAAATTAAAAGAATTTGCTGCTGTTGATCTCTTGGGACCGCTTGTCAGAACATCTAATGGATTTTCGTACGTTCTAGTCGCTGTTGAACTTACTTCAAAATTTGTTTCTTTCACTCCGTTACGTAAAGCCACTGGACGATCTGTATCCAACGCCTTTGTTAAAAATTTCTTACGTGAAGTTGGCCACGTTGCTAAAGTCATTTCAGATAACGGACCGCAATTTAGATCTGCTGTTTGGTCACGCACGCTTCGGAATCATAAAATCAAACCTGTTTTTATTTCATTGTACTCACCACATTGTAACCCGTCTGAACGGATTATGAAAGAAATCAATAAGCTTTGCAGACTTTATTGTCACAGAAAGCATCATCATTGGAACAGATATTTACACTTATTTCAAAACGTGCTGAATGAAATGCCTCATGACTCCACTGCTTTACCACCTACTCTTGTACTGAAGAATGAAGAACCACCGAACAGAATCAGAGAGCTTGTACCTTTCCCGAATACATGTAAACTTCGACACAAAGACATAATTGATTTGGCTATTATAAATATAAAATCTGCAGCAGACAAAAGGAGAAAACTACACGGTAAAGCAAATGCAAAGGAATTATATATTGGTCAGAAAGTTCTCATTAAAGCTCATTCATTGTCACATAAGAAGAAACACTTGAGTCACAAATTCTTTCTAGTTTACAATGGACCTTACAGAATCCGATGTATACCACATGATAATTGCGTTGAAGTTGAAACTCTGTGTACTAGGAAGAGTAAAGGTTTACACCACATTTCACATGTAAAACCGTTTATTGAAAGATAATCTGCTTTTTAACTTTGTCTTTGCCATATAACTTTTCACTTTACATTGCTAATATGCTTTGTCAGACTTAGAATATGTTAACATGCAACAATGTTTGAAGTTAAATATCCAGTCAAGAACCAAGAGAACTTATTTAAACAGAAATTACGAATGCATTGTTATTGCAAACAGACGACACAGTCTTATTGTGTGTGTACATTCTTGCTTGTTAGTTGCACGATTACGTAACGACTATAAGGCTCACATTCTTAGAACGTTTACCAGTACTGCTAATGAATTTTAATGCAACATTTTGGATTACTTGAAAACACATTCTGGATTTAAAGTGCTTTCTGTGAGATACCAGATGACACAGTGGTTAGTTTTGTGACAGCCACACGATTTTATCACGACGCTACTAATGAGTGACAATTTACAATGTTGCTTTTGCGGTGTATCTGTTTTATATCTGCACAGTTTTTCTGAATTCTTCTGTAAAGTAAAACATGTTTTACTTTTTTGGTATAGCTACAAGGAGACAGCCTTTTCCGTAGGACAACAATACGTTACAGCACAGTACTCTCTTCATCACGGCAATAAGCGTAATAACTAAGATATCTATACGCAAAGCATTTCACTTTTGTGTATCATGAGGTAAGTACATTGACTTCTGCAGAACTTAGCTTTCGGAGGACGATAACTACGACACTTCCACAGAGATTATCTTACAACAAGACGCACAGTTTAGCTCTACAGTACACGTATTTGAGTGATTAATTTTGTACTTAAAACATTTATTTTTAAAGATATTTGAAGTACAATGATACAAAGGTTTTCCGTGATACATTTCATTCCGTTGCTGTAATCTGTAACACCTGAGGGTATAATTACATTAATCCTCAGGGGGGGTACACGTTTACTTTGTGTACCATGTGTTTGGCAAGCACAAGGAGCCCTAGTTAATATGGTATTTGCTTATACAACTTTACACATCAGTACCATATTTCTCTAACACACAAATTACACAGCTATCTGATCATTTAACTGAGAAATAAACATTTTTTTTTACTGAATGAGATTTTCACTCTGCAGCGGAGTGTGCGCTGATATGAAACTTCCTGGCAGATTAAAACTGTGCGCCCGACCGAGACTCGAACTCGGGACCTTTGCCTTTCGCGGGCAAGTGCTCTACCATCTGAGCTACCGAAGCACGACTCACGCCCGGTACTCACAGCTTTACTTCTGCCAGTATCTCGTCTCCTACCTTCCAAACTTTACAGAAGCTCCTTCGGTAGCTCAGATGGTAGAGCACTTGCCCGCGAAAGGCAAAGGTCCCGAGTTCGAGTCTCGGTCGGGCGCACAGTTTTAATCTGCCAGGAAGTTTCATATCAGCGCACACTCCGCTGCAGAGTGAAAATCTCATTCTGGAAACATCCCCCAGGCTGTGGCTAAGCCATGTCTCCGCTATATCCTTTCTTTCAGGAGTGCTAGTTCTGCAAGGTTCGCAGGAGAGCTTCTGTAAAGTTTGGAAGGTAGGAGACGAGATACTGGCAGAAGTAAAGCTGTGAGTACCGGGCGTGAGTCGTGCTTCGGTAGCTCAGATGGTAGAGCACTTGCCCGCGAAAGGCAAAGGTCCCGAGTTCGAGTCTCGGTCGGGCGCACAGTTTTAATCTGCCAGGAAGTTTCATATCAGCGCACACTCCGCTGCAGAGTGAAAATCTCATTCTGGAAACATCCCCCAGGCTGTGGCTAAGCCATGTCTCCGCTATATCCTTTCTTTCAGGAGTGCTAGTTCTGCAAGGTTCGCAGGAGAGCTTCTGTAAAGTTTGGAAGGTAGGAGACGAGATACTGGCAGAAGTAAAGCTGTGAGTACCGGGCGTGAGTCGTGCTTCGGTAGTTCAGATGGTAGAGCACTTGCCCGCGAAAGGCAAAGGTCCCGAGTTCGAGTCTCGGTCGGGCGCACAGTTTTAATCTGCCAGGAAGTTTCATTTTTTTTACTACATCAGTGACACATGTTTACGCAATTACACAGTTGGGTAACTTCACACTTATGAAATTGTATTTTGTCTGTACTTTTTGAACTGTTCATATTTTTTTGGAACCATTGTGATACTATGAGAGCTTTGAATGATGTATTTGGTAAGGGAGCATGATTTTTAAAGTATGTTTGAGGTAGATGACACTATTTAAATGAGCAGAGAATTTTTTTTAGGTTTTGACATTATTGCAGAAAGCTACAACGATTTTGAGATTTGACTGAGGTGTTATGATGTTATTTTTACGACAACGATGTGTATTATGCTGTTGAGGTATGTTCATGATCACTAAGCTGATGCTATATGAGGAATTTGATTATGCTATGTATTTATTAAGATGAAATATTGAAGAAGTGTCAACGAATATGTATATGTGTAATAAGGTAAGGAATAACGAGTAGTGGTTAGGGACTCTGGTTTGTGAAAAAGGTTGTTGGAAACCAAGAATCGTACTTTAAGAGTTATGAAATGTGTGTATATGCGTGAATGTATCACAATGCCGGCGAAAATCTCTTGGACACTGTTATATTTACAGGATTGTTTCTACAGATTTGTAACGCAAATTCTAGACCTGTGAATTTTTTTATATGAGACTGTCACTGTTGTGCAAGCTGGTGTCGTAAATATTTTGGTAAGAAAGTTAAGTGACCACCTTCACATAATGCATCGTGGGCACCCAGTTGCGCGACAGACGCCTGGAAAAAAGCCATTAGTGTGTGCCTTTCAGAGGCACAGGTGGAGAAAAAAAGCATCGTAAATATGACACCCTCAAACTTGAAAACATGATTACACTGTAGGGTTCTTAATTTATGATATTTACTGAGATGAAATGATGAGAAACATTTCGTGTCTATTCTCTTGCTAGTGAAAGATTGTTTACTGCATTATGAAATACCATATGGCTAGTGAATGACGTTTCACGCCTTGCTTTGCCTATTTTGTTTAATATCTAGTTCCTAGCTGCACTGCAGCATTGGTTAAAATAAAATTTTATAGATGTACTAATATAGATATTTTATGCCTACAGATCCAGTAAAAAATAACTTTATGATGGATGTACTCCAAAAAAGTGAGGGAGCACAATAAGACATTTCCACTTCACAGGAATTGCATACATAATTTTTGTCAGTGACTTGGTAACTTGTCTGCTAGAGCAAGTTACAGTGACGCATCACTCTAGTGTTAGATGTGACATAGGTATTAGACATGGCCATTTTTAGTGTAAAATTTTTTCTGCTTGAGCTATGTCATGTTTAGATATAAGTTATTGCTTTTGCTGCTGCTGTTTTCCAGGCATAGTGCTACTAAATTTCACTTTACATTACTCTGTTAAGCCAGTTTTACTACGAATTTATTTTTCTTGTTTGCTGCACATTGCCTTATATTAATTGTAATATTGCATTTGCTTTGCTAATTTATGCTGCTTGCTTTGCCATTTGTATTTTTTATGATTGCTGTTTGTGTTAATTGTTTTGTGCTGCTGCATTGCCTCGTTCCTTAGTTTAGCATCTGAGCTCAGTAGATTTAAGTTAGCTTAAGATGGGGTAGGCTATATGAGAGAACGAGTTATGATGAATTGGAAGAAATGCATTGAGAAGCTATAAGAAAATGGTTTGGCCAAAAAGGTATTTTGAAAGAGGATATGAGCAAAAAAAGTAGGGTTTAGGGACAACAGGTTTAGGTAGGATTTCCTTGGAAATAAATGATGAGGTAAGATAATGGAAAATAAATAATGAGGTAAGAAATATGTGAACATATAAATACAGAAAGCATGCTTGGATAGGATTTTTTGGTGGAAACAAATGTTGAAATAAGACGAAATATCTATGGAATGAAGTTTTGGGTTGGACTGCAGTATCAAATTTTACACTGAAAACAAACCCTGTCCTTTCCTCCTGTTTTATTCTGCTATGTGTTTGTGTACTCTTGTATATTTGTGTTTTTCCTGTCTTAATGTGTTAAGCTAATAAGAGTTATGTTGTAGAATTTTTCAAATACTATGTTATTTACTTTGTAAAGATGTTAGACATTATTTATTCTGTTTTGTTTTTAATGCTCATGTGTAAAGTTGATGTTTCGAAAGTTATTCTGATCATTTATGTATGTACTTATGTCATAATTCCTGTAACACTGATGTATATGTTAGTTCGATTCTTTTGTAAATCCTGTACTACAAATGTTATCTGTATTGTTATGTTCACTAATGATGTATTTTGTACCTTTGTTATTGTATTCTTATGTTATAAAATTGTAATTGACACCAGTTCATCAAATTAAGTAACTTGTAAGTTCCATTTCACTGCACACGTTTCTGTTGGTCATAGTATATGGACAATATATGAGCAGTTGGGACTGTTAGTGTTTGCACGTGTGTTAATAACTCAGCAAGGGACTGGATAACAGCATTGCTGGTTCTAAGGACAATTTCAAAAACTTTGTGAGTGCACAAGTGGTGGTTTATGGACTTGCTATATTCTCCGCAAGACTCTTCGATGGTGAATGTGCACCTGCACAATCGCAACAGATGGCTGCTGGCCGTCTCTACATGGACTACAGTGGGTCTGCACCTTCGATGGCTCACCAATACCATTATTTCTACAAGGACTGCAGTGGGTCTGCACCTTTGGTGGCCCATCAATACCATACTCTTTACTAAGACTATAGTGGGTCTGCTCTGTGATGACCTACCTACCAGTATTCTTCAAAACTTCGACTCACTCTGCTGTGGGTTTGCTCTGTTGTGGACCAATACCTGTCTGCATGTCAAGAGTCAGCACTGTCTTTCCGTTGGAAGGACAACACTACTTCTTCAAGATTGCATGGAAATCCACTACTTCCGTGTGCATTGTCTTTTACTGCTCAGACTTTGAAAAAAAAAAAAAAACACTGCAATTTTACTGTGATGGATGATCAGGACTGTCTTTATGGACTGTGAGAAAATTTTGGCTTTTGACCAACATTGTATCAATAAGTGTGTGCATTTGATTTCTTTGTTATTGTAATTGTGAAAAAATTTTTAACAAATATGTATTGGCCAGTGCCCAAAAAAATTTGTAAAATTTTTTGTGGGGAGCATGGGGGCTATGTAAGTAGGCTGTTTAGGTTTTTATATTGGTAACGCCACGTAGCGCTCTGTATGAAAATCACTGGCTGTGCTGTGTGCAGTCTGTGGCTAGTTTGCATTGTTGCCTGCCATTGTAGTGTTGGGCTGTTGGCTGTGAACGGCGCGTAGCGTTGCGCAGTGGGAGGTGAGCCGCCAGCAGTGGTGGATGTGGGGAGAGAGATGGCGGAGTTTTGAAATTTGTAAGACTGGATGTCATGAACTGCTATATACATTATGACTTTTGAACACTATTGAGGTAATACATTGTTTGTTCTCTATCAAAACCTTTCATTTGCTAACTATGCCTATTAGTAGTTAGTGCCTTCAGTAGTTTGAATCTTTTATTTAGCTGGCAGTAGTGGCGCTCGCTGTATTGCAGTAGTTCGAATAACGAAGATTTTTGATGAGGTAAGTGATTTGTGAAAGGTATAGGTTAATGTTAGTCAGGGCCATTCTTTTGTAGGGATTTTTGAAAGTCAGATTGTGTTGCGCTAAAAATATTGTGTGTCAGTTTAAACACAGTCATGTATAAATTTTTCTAAGGGGAAGTTTCAAGTGTACTGACAGTGGAACGTATTTGCAGAGCGTGCTACAAGAACAACTAGTTGTGATCCTTACCAATTACTCGTCTTGAATTTGTATATAGTGAACACTATTACTGTTTGCTTGTCACTTGCGGCACCGAGGTAATTCCAAAGTTAAGTATTGTCAATTGTCTTATAGAAATAAAACTATTAAGGTTATTTGTTTGAATTGCATAGCATTCCGAGAACGTATGGTCCCTTAGGCATCTTATAAACGACTATTGGGCAACATCCAATACTTTAGTTGTTATCCAGGCGTGAGCGTAGTTTGATACTTAAAGAGAAATTATACTCACGTCGAGCAGCGTTTCTATCGTTCCAGACGCACTGCGACTCATCTGTTCTTCAAGTCCGGAATTTGATTTTCCTTTAGATATTTACCCCCTGTAAACACCCGCACTCGGCCGAGTCTGCCTCGACTTACGGGGAGGTTCTGATCGAAACCAATGAAAAAATCGATCTTCCTTATATAATTTGCATCCCTGAAGTATACACATTACGCCTGCAAAACGTTTTTGATTCTGAAAGTATTTTAGAAGCTACGGCATGTTGTGTGAACCCGTGCGCCGACTGAAATACAGGTAGCTGTAGGAACTCGGTGAATTAGTTCAAGAAAAGATTCGACCAGTACACGAATTTCTGTCCAGTGAAGATTTGCTCAAAAGATTAATCGATGCCAATACGCAAAATGACAACGCAAGTTTCAACGCATGCATTTCGTAACTGCTACCGGCACATCTGCACTTTGAGGCAATAACTGTTGAACTAGCATAATATGCAGCTGCAGGTATATACAACGAAGGTTATTCGTCTAGTCTGAAGACCGTGAACGTATCAGGAATCGTCATAGAAAACGAACAGCAAAGACTTCATGGAGACATCTGACAAGGAGCCTGTGATCGCCGCGGAGCAAGGAATGTTCAGGTGGTTCAAATGGCTCTCAGCATTATGGGACTTAAGGGCTGAGGGTCATCAGTCCCCTAGACTTAGAACCACTTAAACCTAACTAACCTAAGGACATCACACACATCCATGCCCGAGGCAGGATTCGAACCTGCGACCGTAGCAGCCGCGTGGTTCCGGACTGAAGCGCCTAGAACCGCTCGGCCACCGCGGCCGGCGCAAGGAATGTCTCAGTGTGTTAAAATACCCCGGACTGCAGAAGTACAGCAACATACTGAGAACCAGAGCATGTCTGAGGAAGAGGAAGGATGGCTCTGTGAGTATGGGGTCGCAAATTAACCATAAGATTTGAAACGACACCTTTTTTTCGTTATTCGAAACTTTAAACGCGTTTTTCTCGACACAACGTTTTTCAGCGAGCGAAGACTTGACAATTTAACTGGTCATTTGATTTTTTTATGAAAGATAACATTAAATTTAGGGGGCCATATCCATGTTTTTCAAATAGCTGCCTTTTTTCTTCAAGTTATTTTTCAAATCTCATCGTGATGGAACCCCAAACTCGGTTTAATTTAAGAATTCTCAATTTTTGTGGGTTTCAGAAATAGCCACGAATCTGCTCAACGCTTCGCGCAAATCAGGACGCATCCCGTGGCGCATACTTTGACAAGAGCTGCAGCCGTCATTTTCAATTTGTTATGAGACAAAAACCTGTTTTTCATGCTTCAATGTATATGTAATAAAGCTGTAAAACCCCCATTATAATAAGAACAATCCTTGCCCGAAAAAAATTCTGAACTTCACCCATTTTGTGCCCCTCGGCCAGAACCTCCCCTTAACCAGGAGCTCGCTGCTTTATATCAAACTTCAGTAAGTTATGCAGTGATTTCTAAATCCACGGTATTTCCCACCGCTCTGCGTGACTCCAGAAGAGGCTGAGCCTGCAGTCTAGTAGAATCCCTGTTTCTTGAGAACGCATCCCGAAATGGAGGGGTGTAGGGTCTTTCCCCTCTCCTGCAAACGCCTACAGCCACGGAATGTCGTAAGTATAGCGAGCTGGGCACCTGCTTACTAAGCCGTACGCTGCCGACAAGACGCCGCCTTTGTTGTGCCGGATTTAGATCTCCATGCAGTGAACACTTGTACACTGCTCTCGGTAGCTTCGGCCTCGAAACAACGGACAGTTCCAAGTATAGCTTGTCTCCATGTGCGTCAGTTTGTTCTCTTTATGAAACTTCGCCGGAGATTTTCTGCCGCGGATCGTTGTGTGATCTCTGATTAGTGCCCCAGTCCGCCGATCGGACATTTTTGGCACGTGCGGCCGCCGTCTTGGACACGAGCGGTCCCTGCAGAGTGCGCATCCAGCCGCTACTGCCAGCGCGGCGGCTCTTAATACGTGCCCCTCCTTCCCGTCATTCGCACATGCTTCCGCCGCAGCCACTTATTTCTGGACGGCGTAGACTCGCTAAATGCGTGACCATTACTCGGCTTGTACTGCAGGGCTATTTGTGTTCCCATTCATTTTATTGTGGCCTGTGCTAGACGGAACTCTACGAGGGGGAATTTTGTCCGGAAGAATTTCGTTCACCAATTGAAGATATCTGTGCTTCGTGACGCACACGAGCTGTCTTTGTTGTTGGAGCAATATTCACATACGAACACATCTACATCTACATACATACTCCACAATCCACCATACGGTGCGTGGCGGAGGACTCCCAAACAGAACGAGGGAAAAATGACTGCCTATATGCCTCTGTACGAGCCCTAATCTCTCTTATCTTATCTTTGTGGTCTTTCCGCGAAATATAAGTTGGCGGCAGTAAAATTGTACTGCAGTCATCCTCAAATGCTGGTTCTTCAGATTTCCTCAGTAGCGATTCACGAAAAGAACGCCTCCTTACCTCCACAGACTCCCACCCGAGTTCCTGAAGCATTTCCGTAACACTCGCGTGATGATCAAACCTACCAGTAACAAATCTAGCAGCCCGCCTCTGAATTGCTTCTATGTCCTCCCTCAATCCGACCTGATAGGGATCCCAAACGCTCGATCAGTACTCAAGAATAGGTCATATTAGTGTTTTATAAGCGGTCTCCTTTACAGATGAACCACATCTCCCCAAAATTCTACCAATGAACCGAAGACGACTATCCGCCTTCCCCACAACTGCCATTACATGCTTGTCCCACTTCATATCGTTCTGCAATGTTACGCCCAAATATTTAATCGAGGTGACTGTGTCAAGCGCTACACTACTAATGGAGTATTCAAACATTACGGGATTCTTTTTCCTATTCATCTGCATTAATTTACATTCATCTATATTTAAAGTTAGCCGACATTCTTTGCACCAATCACAAATCCTGTCCAAGTCATCCTGTATCCTCCTACAGTCACTCAACGGCGACACCTTCCCGTACACCACTTCTCTGTCTCAAGGAAATGTTCGAGAATCCTGCAACAAACCGATGTTAAGGATATTGGTCTGTAATGTGTGCAAGCTTAAAGCACATGTATGCCACGTGTATGTGTGTGTGTGTGTGTGTGTGTGTGTGTGTGTGTGTGTGTGTGTGTGTTCTTGTAATATTTCTCAACGAGGCTAAGTGTAATAAATTAATTTTTCCTTTTTAATTAAGTAATGTGGAGAAATATAAGTCTATCCTTGACCTCAACGTATTAAGAGTCAAAGTCTATCATTTAATTTCGTTCTTCTTTCACATGAAAAGAAGGAAGTTCCTCAGAGTCGTGCTTACTCCCACTCCTTCTTCTGTCTAGATGAATGTGAGAATGCCACATTTATGTCTTAGTTATTAACAATAATAAGCTTGATACTGTGTTAAAATGACTTAATATTTGTTCAATACTAGCTTAGCTCACGTAGACTGTATGATCTGCAGAGACATTTTTTTTCTTTAACCGAATTTTTATGTTGTTTACAAATTGCATAATCTTACAAACTTTTCACGCTAATTAAGCTCATAGAAGCGTGGTATTTTCCCAACTCTGCTCCTGGCCAAAATACGATTGTATTAGCTGGAGTCCAAGGTTTTTGTTAATCATGCCTTTTGCGTTCTTGTGGTGATATTTCCTTAGAAACGTTCATCCCATAACACATATTTCTTTATATCAAACCAGAAGTGAAATACTAATTTTCACAAATTTAGCTTTAAAAATTTCTTGATATAATGAAATTTTTTTTTAATGTGTGTAAAATCTAATGGGACTTTACTGCTAATGTCATCAGACCCTAAGCTTACACATTACTTAACCTAAATTATCCTAAGAACAAATACACACACCCATGCCCGGGGGAGGACTCGAACCTCCGCCGGGACCAGCCGCACAGTCCATGACTGCAGCGCCTCACACCGCTCGGTTAATCCCGCGCGGCAATGAAATATTATCTAAAAGATTTCCATTCCCTTTATCAGCCCCCTAGGGGTTGAATTTCCAAATACAGTGAAACACGTATTTTTTATTTCCAACGGAGAACTGAAATTCAAATTTTCATAGATTTAGCTGTAAAAATGTTTTTATACCATAATGAAATACATTCATAAAATATTTCCTGTCCTATTTCACCCCCTTAATGATTCAATCTCCAAAAACACTGAAACTCAATTTTTACTTTTGTAACCGAGAAGTGAATTGTCGTTTTTCACAAATGTCTCTTTGAAAATACTTTAGTAAGTCTTTTTAATGTTTTTTTTTAATTTATCCACTATCTAACCTCCACACCGGTTACATTTCCAGAAGTGAGCAAATACGTTTGTCTTTATTTCTGATGGCGAAAGCAAATACCAATTTTCGTAGGTCTAGCTTCAAAATTGATTTAATAGTGGCATATTTTCAAAAAAGCATCTGATATCTTATTTCACCTCCTTAGCGATAGAATTTCGGAAAATGACTTCTTAAACGACGCCTACAATATAAGACAAACAACCCCTCCAAATTTCAATGCCGCTAGGAAACGAAAATTCGTTGATGTGACGATTACGCGAGATCAACGTGCTACCATACGCATATCAGCATCATTTCTCTTAGAACCCGCAGTCCGATTATTCTTTCTGTGTACTGCAACATATTTCATCGTATTGTACTACATTTTAACACGGCGAACCGTCACCCAACTTACTCTCTCCCACAGCCATCTCTGCATCTGATTTCATCACATCCGAAAAAATAACAGTAACATGCGTAGAATCAGCTACAGTGGGGGATTATTCAAATCATATTTTAATCGAAAACTAAATAAATTCATTATCACTCTCGGTGCAGCCTTTGTGATTTTCCCACCTCAAAACAGTTAGTATTCTGAGGTGGAACGAAATCTAGACTTCCATCCTTATTTTGACTACACATTTTACGGAAAATATCAGACAAGGCGATTTGCCCCACTACGCTGTTGCCACACGTTACTGAGAGCATAACAATTTTGACAAAAATTCCATCGTTTTTAAAATTGTTTTTGATATTTTGTAAGCGTTACTTACTAAATGGTCAACGGGTTTGCCGCAGTGGTAACACCGGCTCCCGTCAGATCACCAAAGGTAAGGTCTGCCAGCGTAGATGAATGGACAGCGCGCCGGCTTGTAATGCCGGGGGGCTCGGGTTCGATTCCCGTCTGGGTTCGAGATTTTCTCCGCTCCTTGTCGACGCGTAGGTTGCTGAAGTGGCGTCACCTCAAAAGACTTGCACCAGGCGATCTGGTCTACACGCTGGGAGCCCCTCGCCACACGACATTTCATTTCATTTCATTTCACCGAAGTTAAGCAACGGCTGGCTGGGCTAGTGGTAGGGTGGGTGACCATCCGTTCTACCGAGCGCTGTTGGCAAGCGGAGTGCACTCAGCTACTGAGGAGCTACTTGATTGAGAAGTAGCGGTTCCGGTGTCGTAAACTGACATACGGCCGGGAGAGCGGTGTGCTGACCACATGCCCCTCCATATCCGCATCCAGTGACGCCTGTGGTCTGACGATGAAACGGCGCCTGATCGCTACTGTTGGGCCTTCACGGCCTTTTCGGGCGGAGTTTAGTTCTAGTTATTAACCGATATTGCTGTGACACTGCTAATGTTGCGATCTTCTGTCCTAATACTGGTTTGACTCTGCTTACTTTATTCAAGCCTTGGTCTGTTTCTTCAGTTTTTACCCCTACACTTCCTTCCATTACCAAACTGAAGTCACCTTGATGCATCAAGATGCATCCTAGCGAACGGTCCCAAGTTTTAGTCAAGTTGATCCACAAATTTCCTTTTTCCCGGTTTGATTTTTGTACCTCTTCTTTACTCGTTCGATCTATCCATCTGATCTTCAGCTTTCTTCTTTCAATAGGTTTTATTCTCTTTCTGTCTGAGCTCTTTGTCGTCCAGGGCCGGCCGGAGTGGCTGAGCGGTTCTAGGCGCTGCAGTCTGGAACCGCGCGATCGCTACGGTCGCAGGTTCGAATCCTGCCTCGGTCATGGATGTGTGTGCTGTCCTTAGGTTAGTTAGGTTTAAGTAGTTCTAAGTTCTATGGGACTGATGACCTTGGAAGTTAAGTCCCATAGTGCTCAGAACCATTTTGTCGTCCAGGTTACACTTGTGTATAAGGCTACACTTCACACAAATACCCTGAGGAAAGGATTCCTAACTCTGCGACGATAGCAGAGTTTTGTAAATACCCCCTTAATTGTTTAATATATTTTCAGTTTTCAGCTTAATGACGTTTAGACCACTGCTATCATCAGATAAAATCTTAGACCTCGCACAAAGTTCAGTGTCTGTTGCAATAGAGTTTTTAATGCAAGTGACACTGAACTTTGTTCGATTTGATTTGATGATGGAGGCGACCAAGCCGTCGTTATAAATAAAAATAAGTTATGTCAAGTGAAGTAGATAGCCAGAATGTGAAACAAAAATAAAGGCATTATTATAACAGCGTATATTTAAGCAAACGTGATGGTAACTTGCTTATATTTTTAGAAATAAATGTTTTAATTCATATGCTGCTACATGCTATTCGATAGTAAGAAAATCTGAAAAACGGTTCCCCTATTCTACAATAATTCATTCATTTCATTTCCGTGTCCGGTCAGAATTTCCAGAAGGTAGCCACTCCGATGGCCTTGTTGTTTCCCTCGATCAGGTCCTGTCTTGTGCAGGGTTGTTCAAGTTGAGGACAAATTAGTAGGTGGGTGGGTCTTGTGTTGTTCCGCACTCGCAGGATGTATCTCCATCAGCTAGAAGAATGCCCCATTTTCGTTTGTTGGTCTTGCAAAGAGGAACACCTGCCCTAAGACGATTGAGCGATCTCCAAATAGGTTAGGGCAAGTCATTTCCTGGAGCTAGCTCTTCCTTTACAGGGATATCAGGTGGTAGCCTGCTCTTCCACTTGGTGACGCGGTTGGACTCAGGTGTTGCCTCTAGTGGTTGAGTCCTGGCGATGAAGCTCTTTCTCCACTTCAGTCGACGGACTACAGACTGATGATCATGCAGTGGATGTCGGGGATCAGAAGTGTGCTTACCGTCTCTACATCAGCAGCAACAGCCCTTCTGATAGTGGGCGGAGCTGTTCCAACAATCGAGTAGATTTTATAGACTGGAATTGGCTTCATACATCCCGACAAGATTCGAACGGTCTCATTGATTGCAATATCAAACTGATGAGTGTGAGTGGATGCACTCCACACAGGTGAAGCATACTCTGCAGCGGACACACACAAAGCAAGAGCTGAAATTCTCGGGACGGGAGGACTTGCTCCCCAGGCAGTGGATGTGAGCTTCCTCAAGATGTTATTCCGCGAACTAACTTTCAGCCTGGTGTTATGGCAATGTTTCTTGAAAGAGAGAGTTCGATCAAGGGTAATATCCAGATTTACTGGTGTTGAACAATGCTCCAGTCGTTTGCCTTGGCATCTGATGTCCAGTTCCCGCCGAGCTTCTCTATTCTTCGAGTGAAATGCGCACACCTGAGTCTTGTTGGGATTTGGCTTTAGATGATTTGCTTTGTAGTAGGAGTCAAGCGTATCTAGCGCAGAAGTCAACTTTTCCTCTACTTCCTCAAACATCTGGAATTTTCCGGTATGGTCTGGTCATTAGTGTAAACATTGAAGAGCAGAGGGTCGAGCACACTGCCTTGAGGTAAGCCATTCTTTTATATGCGACGTATGCTGTTCTCACCATGGAGAGAGAGACTTGGAATCTTCTGTTCTGCAGGAGAGTACCAATAAGGGATGTTAGTTGGTAATCCTTGGTGAGTTGGTGAATTTTCCTCAGCAACTTCCTGTGGTTGATAGTGTCGTATGCAGCTGTTAGGTCGATAAAGACAACTCGTATTATCTTACCCTGTTCGAAACCATCTTCGATGTGTTGAGTGAGGTTCAGTATCTGACTGCAGCACGACTCACGACTTTCCAGGTCGAAAGCCTGCTTGTTGAGGGACGAACATTTCTTCGTGGATGCCTCTAATTCGGTTAAGGATAAGACGCTCGCAGAACTTGAAACAATGGCATAACAGTGGTACTGGGCGGAAGCTTTTAGGGTCGTTTGGTTCCTTACCGGGTTTAAGTAGTGCAACCACACGAGCTTTCCTCCAGAGCTTAGGAATGTATAACTTCTTGATCTGTTCCACTTTGATGTCATCGATGCCAGCAGCTTTGTTCAATTTCAAGGTGGAGATGGCTTAGTCTAGTTCATCAAAGGCGAATGATTCTCTGAGGTTATGGTTCTCGCATCCTGGGGTTCGTTCCAGTTGCTTATTCTACAATAAGACAGAAGAATTTCTGCCACCAACAAATTATTGTCTAGCAATGGAGCAACGGATCATTCTAAGCCAGTGGTCGCTGAACTGCGGCCCGAATCAATTATTCGTGCAGCCCGCTGTTCTCAGTCGCATATGCATCCAGGTAACTAACAGCCGAATCCAAGAACGTTAACTAACGTTAATAGCTCGTTAGGAGTGTAGTTTACCTGCTCAGTGATAAACAATAAATACTTACAGAGACAGTAATGTTCTAAGATGTGCTTCATTTTAACTGACTTTGGTGAATTCTTCCGTGAGGAAACTAAAGCTGGCCGCTTGCCTCAGGGGCGGAGTAAGTAGAGCGGCCGTTGCGGGGCTGGAGGATGTTGGGGGTTAACGTTTCTACTGTCTGTGTTCCAGTGAGAACTCGCGGGCACGTGCGCCTCCCACCGATCAGCTGCTACAGTGTTAATTTCAAATGGAAACAAAATGGATTCGTGTATGCGCGTTATAATGACGGTCATCTTCAAATGCAGTACTCAACTGTAGCAAGGAATTGAAACTAAATTAAAGTTGTTGTAATATAACACAAAGAGCAGAAGAAAAATGATATTAAATAGCTTAGTACACGTTTGTGATCGTGTCTCTCATTGCAAAGTGTATTTAAATCTAAGTATTGATGTGTTGGCAGAAGAGCCAACACCGTGTTGCTAGAGGAGGCCGAAATGCACGCGTTTAAGCTCACGCAGACTGGCGTGAGGTCTGGAACAGTTAAAGGAGTTGCGTCTACTAAATAAAGTACGGAGTTGCTTGAATACTTAACTTTAATCCATAATTGGAGAACATCGCTCTTGTTGATACATTAATTACAATCTCAATATAAACTGGTAATGGCGCCTTGCTAGGTCGTAGCAAATGACGTAGCTGAAGGCTATGCTAACTATCGTCTCGGCAAATGAGAGCATATTTGTCAGTGATCCATCTCTGACAAAGTCGGCTGTACAACTGGGGCGAGTGCTAGGAAGTCTCTCTAGACCTGCCGTGTGGCGGCGCTCGGTCTGCAATCACAGACAGTGGCGACACGCGGGTCCGACGTATACTACCGGACCGCGGCCGATTTAAAGGCTACCACCTAGCAAGTGTGGTGTCTGGCGGTGACACCACAAGTATAATTACTGTTATTAATCTATTAATCATTCACTGGCACAGACAACATATCAATGTTTCGGCTGTCAGGAACAGTGTTACAACTTTAAGAAAGCTGAGGACGGCAGCAATCTGAAATAATCGACATGAAGTGTTCCGGATGATGACGACTTTTAACGGTAAGTGCTTGGTAGCCGGCAGCCAACTTATCTTGTCCTTACTGTATCTAGTCTACTGAGGGCTTATAACACACTAATTTATGAAGGTTATCAATTAACAATGAGATCGGAACATACGTGGCACTACCTGCCGCCCCACAATATCAGTATTGGGTTTTGAGGAAGAAAAGTTTGACGACCGGTGGTTCAAAGCGACTGGAAAAATTCGCAGGTCGTTCCCATTTTCAAGAAGGGTTGTCCAATAGAGGCACTTGACTTTAAGCTCATATAGCTGATGCTGACCGGTCCTAGAATTATGGTAAATTTTTTAACTTCGTGTATTTCGTCGTTTTTACAATGTGAATGTCCCCTTTACAAGAATCAACGTCGATTCCACGAATAGCGATCTGTGAAACTCAGTGCATTCTGTCCGTCCTATAGATCCAGAAGGCAGTACATTGGTCACACGTTCCTTGATCTCTTCCTTGATGTTGTGAGGTAATGGGCGAGTTGTGGTGCCCTGAAAATTCGTAAGTTCTGAGCTGGGGCCTCTCGGCAGGTCGCGGCCCGGCAGCAACCACGTGCTGCCGAACGTTAGCTTAGCAACAGCGTGATGCCACCCGACGGCCAGACCACGTGGCTGGGAATTCCATGGTGATGCTGTGTTGATGAAGGAGACACGCCGGGAGTGCCAAAGATAGCGGTCTTTGTGAAACCTTAATGACAGACATTTCACAGTTCGTATAGAAATTAATAGTAGCCAGATGAATCATGATACCTCAAAAAGAAACATGTACATTGCCATTATTTGAACGACATTCCTGATGGTGTAATCAGATTTCCAATATCTTTATTAGTTTAAAGTTTAGTATCTGACGGCCGCCGGGCGTGGCCGAGCAGTTCTAGGCGTTACTCTGGAACCGCGCGACTGCTGCGGGAACAGGTTCAAATCCTGCCCCGGGGATGGATGTGTGTGATGTCCTTAGGTTAGTTAGGTTTAAGTGGTTCTAAGTTCTAGGGGACTGATGACCTCAGTTGTTAACTCCTATAGTGCTCAGAGCCACTTGAACCATTTTGAGTATCTGACGATAGATTATACAAGTAACACCCAGCAACGAATTTCCAAAATCTAAATGGTTCATCAGATTTCGTCGACCTACGTGTCTTTATAAAGCTATTAGTGCAAACCTAAATTAGTATGAATCGCAGTCATGTAACTTAAATAGCACATGAGTTATTGGAGGTCAAAGTGGCCGATTACTATCAATCGCGTCAGGCTATAAGTACTCCACTGTTACATGAAGAAACAGAAGCAGCATGCTTATAAATATATTTATTCATCTATGTCTTTGTTTATATCCGATATATACTATTCATGAAGAAATTGGTTAAATATTTACTGTGTTTTAAAAGCACAGAGACATTAGGCTACTGGCCTACCTTTTGTTCTGTTCCTTTGATATATGCTTATTTAATTTATCTATTTAATAATGTGTGCTAGAGCGTGTTTATGGTCCAGCCGTAGGGATATTTATTTAATTTCAAGTTATTTAAATGTAAATCCAGTATTTCGAATGTATTTCATTATGTTTGTGTGGGTGCGCTGGTTTGAAGACATGGTGCGAGCGCTTTAGTCAGTCACAGCGCTACTGAATGGAGAGACGTATGGAGGTTGGGGAGGGGCATCGTTTCCGGGGAGGACACGAATACGACACAGGACACGGGAAGTGCTGGACGCGACGGACGCGGAGTCGGCGGAAAGACTTGGACAGTGGAAAAGTTTGCGCGTGGTCGCGGAGGACAGAAATATTTCCAAGTGCCGACCTGTGCTCTTGTGTGACTTCCATGGCTTCTGCAGTGAAGTCGTTGTATGCGTTGAGAAGTGAATATCTCGTGAGCTATGTTGTTGTTCATTACGAATTACGTGAAGTAGGAATCTATTGTTCCCTGTTATTCAACTTATATTTTATTTAATTGCTGGACCATCGACACCAATAAGTGTTTTGCAGAAATATACCGCATTCTCAAAAGTACTTCTGCTATCGTGGTCATCATTTAAAGTCGTTAAGACAGTACCTGCAGATTTTATTTAATTCCAATCTTTCATTTATAAATTTATATCTTGCTTTCATAATTCGCAATTGCCGAGTGATACAAACTTTCGACCATTCGATTCATGTGTGTATTCTTATCGTATACTGTAGACTCAGCAGTATTTGGCCTGTATGCGGCAATTATGTATCCCAGCCCCTAGACAACGAAACCAGACAGAACTTTAAATATTTCAACGTTGAGTCGGAGGTTACGTAGTTAAGGGCCATTTCATTTCATTCATTTTTCTGTTTTGAAAACCTGCAATCTCCGGAAGGCATCCAACATCGTTCCGCACTGTTACCTTATGAACAAAATACAAGGTTACGGAGTATCAGAACAGCTTTGTGGTTCGGAACAGGACTTCGTTGCAGCACAACCAGCTTTCCTCCTCAGGGCACAACTGTCATGGCAGGTGGCCACTGTTCCTGATACTGGAAAATCATCTTATGGATAGATGTTGAAGCGTCCCTCAGGCAATTTGTGGATGATGTGTACAGGGAAGTCTCAACGCCAGTAAAACATACCAAAATGTCGGTAGGATTTACGCTAACAGCGGTAACTGATCCTCATCACGAACCACTGTAACTTATCACACATAAATAGGCTGAAAGATAGGTTACTGCCCAGTTACACGATTGTCCATAAAGCACGAAAACCAGTAATAATTGTAGACTGAATATAAGTGTGAGGTCGCAAGTTGAATCCTTAGTAAGGCTCATTTGAAAGTGTGGTGTTAATAATTGTGATAGGGAAAATATTAGCTGCTAATGACTCACCATGTTCATCAGTAGGGCGACAGAAAACGAGTGTCTGGGAGGAGCAGAGATCAATCTTGTTTGCGATGTATGTATTACACTTCACAAAATGGACATCGTCGACATTCAAGAAATGTTCAAAAGGAACCATTAACTTGCGCCATGAATAGCGAATGAAAAACGGCGCCCCACAGTGATCACAACGGTTCGTACCGTCAAGATCGAAGACAAGCTTCTTGGGAGTCATAAACCCAGCAGGACGTTTAGCTAGATATCCACTCTTAAAGAATGAATATAGAATCGTACCGGTATTACAGAGTAATGAAAACTGATGGAATGTGTTGGCATGCAAACGAATTCGAATCAGTCAGTTGGGGAGCTGATCGTGGAGCTGGCTATGCTTTAAGGCGTAGTTGCAGACACTGCGATAATGTTTTATATTCACGGAAAAAAATTCAGAGGCTGAATTTGCTCGGTGGTTCCAGGTGGTATGAATTGCAGAGTCACACACTTTTCAGCAGGGATACTTTCGTCTAAAAGAGAATGATTTTTATCCGCAGACCTGGAATGAAGTAAATGTAAGTTATCTTGAGCAGCTATTGAACAAAAACAGTGCTCACACCATGGCTGTAGTTCCCTTACGCTCCTTTTTCCCACTCTTTCTTGCTGCGGCGTAAATATTTCCTACTGGCCTTGCAAGATCACGCACACGAGACAGAACCGTAGGGGGCAGACCACCTCCAACTTCTCGCAGCACAATAAATAACTTTCCAGCCGATTTACTGCCCAGATTAACAGTCGGCGCAGTTGTATACGAATGCATTAAGACATTGAATGCATTAGCTGATCTTGATGCAACTCTCTTGGAACCTCTAATTTTCTGGGTTCGTTTCATACGAATTTATTCTTCAAATCCCAATCGGTCGGAGTTGAAAACAAAATCCTTATTGACCGATGGGATAAGTTTGTTTATCTCATACACAAATTTTTGGGTCGATTCCGCAGTTTACTGTGCATCGTCAAGTTGACGCTTTCCTTGAAATTTCTTTGCCTTAGACTTCCAAATCTGTAGTACTGTATGGAGCTATGCAACCATCCATTGCTTCCCTTGAAATCACTATAACCTACGCCGCACGCAATTTGATGTACGTAACGTGGTAGGTCACTATTACGCACATCCTGTATATTGTATGCGGCATTCTTGAAACGCACAAACTTTGTTGTTAACTATACTGCGGATGATCTTCCATATGCCTAAATTTGTTTAGTACCCGCTGAAAGGGCAGCGATTGTCCTTTACTACGTTTCACCGGAGACGAGGTTTGTGGCTCCCTGTCCGACAAGAATGATGACCTACATGGCCCGACATCAATTTTAGTATCACTTTCAATTACTTCGTCATCATTTTACTCCTCGTGCACAATTTCCGCGAAGTCGAACGTATACTCTACCACACATTCTACTGCTTCTTCTTACAGAATCGCTAACATCTCATCTGCCACTTCTTTCTCACTCTGCGAAATCCCTTGCGTTCCTTCCTCAAGAAATGTCAACATCGGTAACTATTACCTAAATTTAATGGAATATTTGCTTTGTTTATCGTTCTCATTGCTCTGGTTTGTATCAACACCACTAGCTCTGTAGCGCTGTTGTGCGTTACTCGTCGACTAAGCAGTGCAACTACGCTCCGTACCGTCATTCTATGCTCACCATTGGATACCTCCAGTCCCGCCACCTGTTGCCATTAGCAGCAAATATTGTGATTGCTTGGTAGGCAGCAGGTGAGGTGTCGAATGCTGTAAACATCGAGGGCCTTTCGCGACTTCGCACTCAGGGGGTTCCTTGTTAGTATACAGCACAATTCTCCCCCTTTTTATGTTGTTCGTTTTTCAGTTTTGATGTCTGATGTGTAGTAATTCTTGTTGCTGTTCCTGTTACTACCCAATTTTTGTCTCAGTTTTCAACTGCAGCCAAATTCTATAAGGTAGTGTGTTGTACCTTCGAACGCATCCCAGACTTTTTCCCTCTGCTAGAAATATAATATACAGGATGTTTATAAGTTAGTCATAGAAAATAATCCTTAATTGCGAGAAGGGTAAATAACTTACAGAAATGTTTGATATAGTACCGAATGCAGTATATCTTCAAGTTTTATTCCTGCCTAACACTGTTACTTCCCGACGTTTCCGCCAGGTGACATGCACGAATGGATTACTCCTACAGTCATCATGGAGTCAACTAACGGTGCAATCATGTTTATGGTTTCATGAATCCAAATCAAATACTATTGTTCGGTGGCTATTCAGGACTAAATATCGCAAGCCATCACCTAAACGACAAACTTTGTTAACTGATATAACCATTTCACCAAAATTGGCTGTGTTCACATAGGACGCCGAGTCAGGGTCGGCCAGAATTCTCTGATGCAGCAATTGAACAAGTTCAAATGTCTTACACTCGTGGTCCTTGGAATTGAATATGCCTTGTGTTACAGTGTGGGATGTATTACGGAAACACCTGTCTTTCCGATCCTACAAACTGGAACTGGTGCAAGCTTTAAGAGAAAGTCAAAAATTATGTTTTGTAACGAAACCACATTCCATGACTGTGGTAAAGTGAATCGGTATTACGTTCAGATATGGGGTGAGCAGAAACCACGTCACACGATCTGACATCTACGGGAGTCGCCTAAGGTAAATGTTTTTTGGTGCTGTAAGCTGTAACAAGATTTACGGTGCTTTCCTTTTTTACCGAGTCAACTGCAACTATCATATCTACCCTGGACGTGCTTGAACATTATCTAACGCCTCAATTACAACAGGATACGGGCACAGAATTTATTTTCCAATAAAATGGCACATCATCGCATTATCACCGTAAAGCTGTCCGCCCCTGGTAACTGTCAGCGCGACGGAACGTCATACCTAACGGCCCAGGTTCGATTCCCGGCTGGGTCGGAGATTTTCTCCCCTCAGGGACTGGATGTGGTGTTGTCCTTATCATCATCATTTCATCCCCATCGACACGCAAGTCGCCGAAGTGGCGTCAACTCGAAAGACTTGCACCAGGCGAACGGTCTACCGGACAGGAGACCCTAACCACACGGCATTTCTATTTACCGTAAAGTTGTCGCGTATTTTCATAGAAATGTGCCGACTTGGATTGGACATGATGGATCAATAGCCTGGCCACCATGATCACCTGATTTAATCCCAACTGACTTCTGTGTATAGGGATACATTGAAGACAGTGTGTTTCCGGCAAACGTCGACTAGCTTCGACAATGGATAAAAAAGCAATTGTCACTATGCATCAAGACTTGCTTCATAGGATTTGGCAGCAAATTCATTACTGACGGGACATTTGTGGTATTACAAAAGGTAGCCACATTGAACTTCTGCTAGTAAAACTTCAAGATATAACATATGCATTTAGCGCTGTATCAAAGATTTCAGTAAGTTATTTGCGTTTTTCACAATTAGAGGTTACTTTTTGTACAACTACTTTCTTATTCTATTTTGAAATTGTAGTATTCACTTCATGTGAGCTAGAGTCTTACGAAAGTTACTCCAGTAAAAGGTGAAAAACTGTTCCTAGGTAGTAACATCGTTATGTGTAAAGGAACAGATATTCTATACAGATTTAAAAATTTCACAATAGAAAACGATTTCCAGAATGAGATTTTCACTCTGCAGCGGAGTGTGCGCTGATGTGAAACTTCCTGGCAGATTAAAACTGTGTGCCCGACCGAGACTCGAACTCGGGACCTTTGCCTTTCGCGAGCAAGTGCTCTACCAACTGAGCTACCGAAGCACGACTCGCGCCCATTACTCACAGCTTTACTTCTGCCAGTACCTCGTCTCCTACCTTCGAAACTTTACAGAAGCTCTCCTGCGAGCCTTGCAGAACTAGCACTCCTGAAAGAAAGGATATTGCGGAGACATGGCTTAGCCACAGCGTGGGGAACGTTTCCAGAATGAGATTTTCACTCTGCAGCGGAGTGTGCGCTGATATGAAACTTCCTGGCAGACTAAAACTGTGTTCCCGACCGAGACTCGAACTCGGGACCTTTGGCTTTCGCGGGCAAGTGCTCTACCCACTGAGCTACCGAAGCACGACTCACGCCCGGTACACGCAGCTTTACTTCTGCCAGTACCTCGTCTCCTACCTTCCAAACTTTACAGAAGCTCTCCTGCGAACCTTGCAGAACTAGCTCTACCAACTGAGCTACCGAAGCACGACTCACTTGCCCGCGAAAGGCAAAGTTCCCGAGTTCGAGTCTCGGTCGGGCACACAGTTTTAATCTGCCAGGGAGTTTCATATCAGCGCACACTCCGCTGCAGAGTGAAAATCTCATTCTGGAAACATCCCCCAGGATGTGGCTAAGCCATGTCTCCGCAATATCCTTTCTTTCAGGAGTGCTAGTTCTGCAAGGTTCGCAGGAGAGCTTCTGTAAAGTTTCGAAGGTAGGAGACGAGGTACTGGCAGAAGTAAAGCTGTGAGTACGGGGCGTGAGTCGTGCTTTGGTAGCTCAGTTGGTAGAACACTTGCCCGTGAAAGGCAAAGGTCCGAGTTCGAGTCTCGGTCGGGCACACAGTCTTAATCTGCCAGGAAGTTTCGTTTTAGAAAACGATTTGTCAATACCGTATTTAATAGTCTATGTGCTACATTATTAATTAGCAAATACCAATAATCAGCAAGTGAAATCAAACTAAGAGAAAGTATTATCAAAAACCAGTTACAAATTAAAAACATTTTTAAGTAGAAGCTATAAGCAACTAACACAAATTTCCATTTCAAAGTCCAGGTAAAATTTTTAAATTATTAAAGAAACTCAGATCATTTGCAAATATCCCATGTTCCATTGTTCTTTTGTTTCAATTTGCAGGGTGGTGCACGATCGACGAATTTCGACTTAAACGTCCGCACCTTAAAGACTCTGACGGAAAAAAATAGCAACACAAAAAAAAAATAAATGTAGACTAATGAAATTTCGGAGACACATTCGTCTAGGTAATGTCTATAAATGATTAACCTTGTACGAGTTACTGTAAGAGCGAGATAACCCATTATAAATGCGAAATGCTCATAGATTAATAACCGGTGTAACCGCCAGAATGTTAAATGCAAGAGTGCAGACGTGCTGGCATTGTGTTGTACAGACGTCGGATGTCATTTTGTGGGATGGAGTTCTATGCCTGTCGTGCTTGGTTTATCAGTACAGGGACAGTTAATGCTGTTTGCGGATGACACTGGATTTGTCGTCCGATGATGTCCGACATCTGCTCGACTGGAGACATGTCTGGTGATCTGGCAGGCCACGGCGACATGTCGACACTCTGTAAAGCATGTTGTGCTACAACAGCAGTATGTGGGCGAGAGTTATCCTGCTGGAAAACACACCCTGGTATGTTGTTCATGAATCGCAGCATGACAGGTCGAATCATCGGACTGGCGTACAAATTATCAGTCAGAGTGCGTGGGAAAATCGAGCGTGTGCTCCTGCTGTCATATGAAATCGCACCCTAGACCACAACTCGACGTATAGGTCCAGTGTGTCTAGCACGCAGATTGGTTGTAGGCCTTCAACTGTCCTCCTTCTAACCTACACACGGCAGTCACTGGCACCTAGGCTGAACCAGCTTTCATAAGAAAACAGACCTTCACCCTGCCCTCCAACGAGCTCTCGCTTGAAAACTCTGAAGTAGCAAATGGCAGTGGTTTGATGGTCAGTGGAACGCACGCTACAGAGCGCCTGGATCGGAGTTGCCCTTGATGAAACCAATTTGCAAGAGTTTTTTGCGTTACTGTTGCGCCAATTGCTGTTCAAATCGCTGCTGAAGGTGCAGAACGATGCGCCAGAGTCATACATCGAACACGATGGTCTTCTCTCCCAGGAGTGCCATGTGGCCGTCCGGAGCCGGATAACTTTGCAACCGTACATCCTCGTGACCACGGCTGCCAACAGTCATGTACAGTGGCTACACTCCTGCCAAGTATTTCTGCAGCCTGTCGCAGAAAGAACGTCTCGCTTCTCGTAGCCCTATTACTCGGCCTCGTTCAAACTCAGTGAGTAGTGGATAAAGGCGTCTTTTTCGCCTTAAAGGCATTCTTGTATAACATCAACTCAGCACGTGCAATCTCGATTATAACTAACGCTCACGACAGTTACAGCGTATATTTAAAGCTAACCTGATTTGCATCCTCATAGTGGCGGTACTGGCGCCACTCTTATGTGGCTGGCGCGCAATCTGAATAGATATCATCTTTCAGACTTAGAAACACGCCTACCAACTTCCGTTTATGACGCACAACTCGTTATTTGCTCGTAATTTTATTCCGTCAGTGCAACTAATTTTAAAAACATAGTGAATCTTACTCTCCATACAAGTATGTAATTGAAAAACTAACAATATTCCCGAAACCGCCATAATACATTGCTGGCCACCGTAAATGCAACACCAAGAAAGACAAGAGGTAGCACAACAAAATTTATTTTGTAGATAACATGTTGACCAAGTACCAAATGATTACGTTTACAGACGTCTGTGACATGTGGTTCCTGCCAGAATCAGTAGCCAGAGTAGCCGCCATTGTTGGAGAGCACCGCTGCCACACGTCTCGGCATTGAGTCAAAGAGACGTTGGATGTGTTCCTGGGGTACAGCAGCCCAAGCAGTTTCCACACGTTGCCAAAGATCATCTGGTGTGGCAGCTGGGGATGTAATCTGGGTCACTCGTTGAGCAACCATGGACTACATGTTTTCTATCGGCGAAAGATCCGGAGAGCGGGCCGGCCAGGGAAGCAATTCAATCTGGTTATTGACGAAGAACCTTTGGACAATGCGTGCCACGTGTGGTCGCGCATTATCCTGTTGAAATATGGCTGTGGCCGAGCCCTGAAGGTAAAGAAGGGCAACTGGCTCCAGCACCTCGGATATGTAGCGCCGGCTATTTAAAGTACCGGCAATGCGTACTAGAGGCGTGCGAGAGTAATATCCAATACCGCCCCATACCATAATACCCGGTGCAAGACCAGTGTGGCGGTGCATAATGCAGCTGTCCAGCATCCTCTCTCCACGGTGTCTCCACACTCAAATCCGACCATCGCGGTGCTGCAGACAGAAGCGTGCCTCATCAGTAAAGACAACGTCATTCCATTCTGCCGTCCACATCCGTCTGTCATCACACCATTGGCGACGGAGACGTCTGTGGTTCTGCGTCAATGGTAGACGAAGCAATGGACGTCTTGCGGACAGACCACTCTGCTGTAAACGGCGTCGAATGGTACGCGCAGACACTGGATGATGCGTTACAGACGTAATGTGCTGTGCTGTGGTTCGGGATGTCACTGAGCGATCCGTCACTGCCATGCGCACAATTTGCCTATCAGCACGTGCAGTGGTGCACCGAGGTGAATGCGATCGACCACGTCGGTACGTCGTACCCTCCTGCATCCAACGGTCACATATCCGCATTACAGTTGTTTGGTTTCGTCCAACACGACTAGCGATTTCCTGTATGATACTCCACAATCTCGGTAAGCCACTATCCTTCCTCTGTCGAACTCGGATACTTGATCAAACGATGTTCGCTGTTGTCTACGAGGCATAACTGATCATCTTGTCAAACAACCACAAGGTAAACACACGTGCCGAACGTACACTCGTCGAAATCGCCAAGCCTTAAATGGCGCTATGAGGTGGCGCCACAGGCGCGCGTGATGTGCGTCTGCGCTGAAATTCTAATCAGTTGCCTATCTCATCGCTGCAAACCCATGGTGTAAATTTCACTTGATTCGGATGCTTCCTTCAGGGTGTTGCATTTACGGTGGCCAGCAGTGTATAATACGAGGGTCACTCCAAAAGAAATGCACACTATTTTTTTTAAATCAATCTTTTATTCCACATGTCTGAAAGTTTTACAGTGTGTAGATACATCCTCTAGGAACAATATTTTCATTTCTCCACATGACTTCCATCCCTCTCAACTGCCTTATGCCATCTTGGAACCAGCGCCTGTATACCCGCACGGTAAAATTCTGGACCAAATTGTTGGAGCCACTGTTTGGTAGCGTGCACAAGGGAGTCATCATCTTCAAACCTTGTTCCACGAAGAGAGTCTTTCAGTTTCCAGAAGAGATGATAGTCACATGGAGCCAGGTCACGACTGTAAGGCGGGTGTTTCAGTGTTGTCCATCCAAGTTTTGTGGTCGCTTCCATGGTTTTTTGACTGACATGTGGCCGTGCATTGTCGTGCAACAGCAAAACATCCTTCTTTCGCCGATGTGTTCGAACACGACTCAGTCGAGCTTGAAGTTTCTTCAGCGTCGTCACATATGTATCAGAATTTATGGTGGTTCCACTTGGCATGATGTCCAAAAGCAAGAGTCCTTCGCAATCGAAAAACACCATAGCCATACTTTTTCTTTAGAAGGTATGGTTTTGAAATTTTTTTTCTTTTTGAATTTGCATGATGCCACTCCATTGATAGTCTCTTCGTCTCTGGTGAAAAATGATGGAGCCTTGTTTCATCACCTGTCACAATTCTTCCAAGAAATTCTTCTCCATCATTCTTGTACTGTTCCAAAAGTTCGCTGCAAACCGTTTTTCTTGTTTCTTTGCGAGCCACTGTCAACATCCTGGCAACCCACCTGGCACAAATCTTTTTTAACGCCAACACTTCCAGTATTCTTCAAACACTTCCTTTCCCTATCCCAACCTAGCGTAACAATTCGTTCAATGTTATGCGTCTGTCAGCAGTCACCAATTCGTTAACTCTCTGCACATTGTCTGGAGTGTGTGCAGTACGAGGCCTGCCGCTGCGAGGACAATCCTCAATATTGCCGTGTCCGCTTTCACCACGTAACCTCCTTGTCCACCGGCTAACTGTACTGCGATCGACAGCAGCATCTCCATACACCTTTTTCAACCTCTGGTGGATGTTTCCCACCGTCTCATTTTCACAGCACAGGAATTCTATGGCAGAACGTTGCTTCTGACGAACGTCAAGTGTAGTGGCTATCTTGAAGACATGCTGTGACGGCGCCACTCACGGGAACAGGTTGAACTAAGTTTGAAAACTAGCGGCAAGGATGTATCCACACACTGTAAAACATTGATACATGAAGAATGAGAACTGTATTTTTACAAAAATAGTGTGCATTTCTTTTGGAGTGACCCTGGTACAAACTACTGAAATACGAAGAACTCTTAACATTTTCAAAAGCTGTACGAAAAATGACCTCATGTTTCACACCAACAAAAAGAGTAGAAAACGTTGGTAGCTGCATCTGGCGGATGCTAGCGCGCATCCCTTAATCTGTTTCTAAAATCAGTCTTAGGAAACATTACGTGTTCCCAGGTAGACCATCCTCCAGGTACAGCACTCTCCCCTACCAAGTAACCTATTCATTTTATTACTGGATTTTTCTAATTTGTCCTCACATTTCATCCGGAACGGAGGTGACATTTTCGAAATGTGGTACTGATACTTATTCTGTCGCACTTGCAGGCTTCTCGCTGTTACGAATTTTCTTTTCATTCTCTTAATTTCTTCCTTGAAATACAGTTGTATAGAGGAAGTGACTTGTTTCATTGGTGTTTCATGCCCTTTTTACGCGACAGTCTCATTCCGAATTTTTCACTACTATATTAAGAAGACCTAAATGCGATCATACGGAACTTTACCCTTGCTTGGTTAGAGCAGCGAGATACAGTCCGGAGGCAACTAGGGAAAGTACGTATATTTATGCAATATAGTTCGTTTCAGCCTCTGATGAAATATTGAACTGATGAGGAGGAGACGAGGAGGATATTAGTGTTCAAAGTCCCGTCGACAACGAGGTCATTTGAGACCGGAGCACAAGCTCGGATTATGGAAGGATGGAGAAGGAAGTCGGCCATGCCCTCTCAAAGGAATCATTCCGACATTTGCCTTAAGAAAATTGGGGAAATCACGAAGAACCTAAATCAGGATGGCCAGACGCGAGTTTGTACTGTAGTCCTCCCGAATGCGAGTCCAGTCTGCTAAACACTGCGCTACCTCGCTCGGTGTATTGAACTGAGATCTGTACTTCAAATTTTTACACTAAATTTGATCCAGCCAGTCACTTCAGCTGATAAAGTCTGTCAGTTATATAATGCGGGTACCACTTTGATAAGCGCGTACGTATTTTTCAGCACGCTTGAAAACATTTGAATACAAACTAGTTATCAATTCGGAAGCGAATTTTGAATTGTAGAGCTAGGCCACATCTTCTATACTTCTTTTTAGGAAAGGCTACAAACCAAAATGTCAAATGTGCATCTGGCACATGAACGAAGTGGTAAACTCATGTATAACTAGTTGGTACTGATTCACAGAAAATGCTGCTACCTCCTTTCATTAAGTTATGACAATAAATTTTTTTGCAGTCGAGAATGTAAGAGGGTGAGTCAAATGAAAACCTTAAATTTGTAATAACAAATCGAAATTTCGCGCCGTTATCCTGTAAGTAGGTAACCGTGCTACAAACAGCGTGCAGAATGGCCTGTAAATGGCAGCGTAGTGCAGATGCACACATACCGTCGCAGTATCAGTATAAAAATGGCCGCCCCACTTGCGACTTGCACCAGAGAAGAACAGCGTTCTGTTATTCGGTTTTTGCTTAGTGAAGGTGTGAAACCTATTGAAATTCATCGATGAATGAAGGTTCGGTACTGTGATGTATGTTTGTCACAGCAGCAAGTCTACGAACGGAGTAGGAAGTTCGCAAATGGTGTGACTTCAGTGGAAGATGCTCCTCGTCCATGTCAGGCACAACGAGTTGTGACCCCACAGAACATTGCAGTTGAAGCCAAAGAGAAGGAAAGCCTCCGAGTGACACTGAATGACATTGCAGCATGTTTACAGATTAGTCATGGGTCAGCACATCACATTGTGCATGATGTACTCCAGTTTCACAAAGTGTCTGCAAAATGGGTACCACGGCAGATGACTCCTGAAATGAGAAAACGACGTGTTGATGCTTGTGAAGAACTTCTGCGCTTTGAACGAGAAGGTGATGGCTTCCTTGCAAGAATCGTTACTGGGGATGAAACCTGGGTTCACTTCCACCAACCGGAAACGAAGAGAGCGAGCAAGGAATGGCGCCAAAACCAAAGAAGTTTCGCACAGTTTCCATCATCAGGAAAGGTTATGCTGACTCTCTTTTGGGACGAAAAAGGCGTCATTTTGGAGCATTACATGCCTAGAGGGACCACTGTCACCAGTGCGTCATACACAGATCTCCTAAGAAACGGTCTGCTGCCTGAAATCAAATCAAAGCGACGTGGATTGCTGTCAGCAGCTGTCCTTTTGCAACATGACAATGTAAGGCCCCACACTGCCCGTACAAAAGTTGCAACAATCACAGACCTGCATTTTGAGTGTCTTCCTCATCCACCATACTCACCAGATCTTTCCCCCAAGTGATTTCCATATGTTTGGACCACTCAAAGACGCAATGGGAGGAAAGAATTACCGTTCTGATGAAGAGGTACGCAACGCGATGCATGATTGGTTGCGCGGACTAGTAAAAGAATTTTTTTATAAACGAATTTATGCACTTTGTAAGCGCTGGAGGACTTGCATTGAGCGTGGGGGAGATTATGTTGAAAAATGATACAGCTTTGTATCACTTCTGCACAATAAATAATTTTTAAAAATGTTTAAGGTTTTCATTTGACGGAAAAACGGAAAATTGAGTGTGGTATATCACGGAAGTCCCCCGGCACATAAAATGTGTATTCAGAGGTCGTACGTAGAATTTAGTTACACGAACGTCAAGTCTGAGATTAGATCGGAAGTAGACTTTGCTCGCACTGTCAACTTGGACAAATGTTTTTCAGTCTGAACATGGGATCACAATGGAGACGATATATTTGCCGGCATTTATTCACTGTATAATACATGAGAAACTATGTCTCGTCCAAATAAAATATTGACCATTTTAATTCTTATTAGGAGGTAGATTATTGTCTGCCTCTGGAATGTAGAAATGTGAGGCAGTTTTCAATTGAGGAAGTTCACGACGTAGCCGCGTTCCTGATCTGTTGCAAAGAGAACGGATTATTACAGGAAATGAATCACAGAGCCAACAGACGAGGAGCGTTTGCTGTTTCCTCTGCACTGAGAAGCGCAAGTCAGCGTAGCAGCTGGCGCAGTGACGAGAAGGTTGCCTTTTCTTGTGGAGAATAATCAAGCGCTACGTTTGCTCGCAACGGGGTTCCCAGCCACGAGCTGTGTAAATGATGCGTCGATTCGCAAGCGATCGAGGCTCACGACGGGTGGAAAATGCAGATACGTAAATAAATCTGTGACTGATATGTATGTAGTACGAGCGCAAAAACTGCACCAGTCTCCATGCTCCGATGGAATTCTGTTGGGTGCGGATCATTTAGAAGATCGTCATACTAAACACCTAGTCACCCGTTGAATTAATCAGTCTTTTAAAAACTGATGAAGCACAATCGCTGCCTACGTTGTTTTGCAATAATTGCACTATTATACAACAGTAAAAATTCAACACTAAGAACTTGTCGCTCTTAGTTGGTCTTAGCTGTATCGATCTAAAAATGCTGTTATGAGCCAACGATGATTACGATTTTAAAAGTTTGGTTCAAATGGTTCAAATGGCTCTGAGCACTATGGGACTTAACATCTCAGGTCATCAGTCCCCTAGAAATTAGAACTACTTAAACCTGACTAACCTAAGGACATCACACACATCCATGCCCGAGGCAGGATTCGAACTTGCGACCGTACTGGTCGTGCGGTTCCAGGCTGAAGCGCCTAAAACCGCTCGGCCACCAGCGGGCGGCTTTTAAAAGTTTTTACTAATTACATATTGTTTATATTTCAAGTAACAGAAACTAAAATGATGTAGTATGCTTTTACTTTTGACTTGCGTCTATTTATAAGCGCTTTCCCCACAGATCTCGTGAAGATCACCATGTTTATACGCATCTCAGTCATTGAAGCAACACATACAACAATCATATGCATACTGCATTTTACTGTTTTGTTCAGCATGTTAACGTGATGATTCAAGTTATCTGCAGCTATCGTAATTAATGGAAAACAAATGGAAGTACCAGTTGCAACTGGGATGGTATCATTGAAAAGACGAAGCAGATGCCTTTCCATCTTTCTCCAATCCGAGCTTCTGCTCCGTCTCTTGTCACGGGACCTTAAATCTTAATGTCCATGAATCAGCGAAGCAGTATCTAAAAATCTGTGCAGGTAAGCGTAATGAATGTCAAAATATGAAAATATGGGTAAGATAAAAGAATATCTAACGCCTCACTCAGTGCTATCTAGAAGCATACTGAGTATAAAACGAGCTTTTAATGTGTTTGACGTGAAGGACCTGTCATTCGTCTCGGCGATAAACAGACCTCTTAGAGAGTCAGTCTGTGACACCGACCAGCTATCAACGGGGAAACTTCTGCACAGTGCTATTAGCGATATCAGATCTCTTTCTCGCAATTTGATAACTCCCACAACTTCTTTGTGAAAGATAGTTACAGAGAAGCTACCCAAAAACAGAGATTACTTTAAATCTTATGAACATATAAATCGGTCCTCCATGCTAAGTTGCACTGCTGCCTTGTGTTTTCAAGGATCCATCGTTTTATGTGCCCAAAGTGATTAAGATACGCCAAAGGGCAACGTAATCATGATGGTCTGATAATGACTTGAAAAATGCTTTACTTCAGTATGAACTGAGAGTCTTAACCGCTAGGGAAGTGATTCGAAACATCGTTATGTCGCGCAGTCCAATAATATGCGTATTTAATTATACAAAATGCGCACAACAGAACAACAATAAATCAAAGAAGTTTAGCATTTAATGAAGGCCACATACTCCCACACAATTCCATCGTCAAAGTTTGTTTACACGGAGATTCCATTTTTCTTCGAACAGCCATACGTCAGTCATGTTAAAGCATGTCTGTTAAAATGCAGTTTAACATATCTTCCTGTTCACGATTTTCTTTTTTCTTTTTATTCGTTTTACGTACCTGAAAAACATTCATAGTTTAGCCTACATTTATAAAGATACCACACGCTTTAGATAAATTGAAATACTGTATTATATAAGGAAGCTAAATGTATCGCGATATTTCTGAGTTTTCTGTGTTAAAATGTGACCTATCTTCCTCTTCAAAGTCGTGCACTGTAATAATAGTTTTACATTGTAATTTGTATGTCTGTACCTGCAAGAACTTTTTGGGACTTCAGACGACGCCATCTCCCAAACCAGCACAGCAATGCAGTTACTCTGTTCTGTCTTAACGGAGTACTGAAAACAATCAGTTTTGAGGCATGATACATCTGAGACAACGAATGAGATAAAAGTATTACAGCCGGCCGGAGTGGCCGAGCGGTTCTAGGCGCTACAGTCTGGAACCGCGTGACCGCTACGGTCGCAGGTTCGAATCCTGCATGGGGGATGGATGTATGTGATGTCCTTAGGTTAGTTAGGTTTAAGTAGTTCTAAGTTCTAGGGGACTGATGACCTCAGAAGTTAAGTCCCATAGTGCTCAGAGCCATTTCAACCATTTGAAAAGTGTTACATACAGTTTGATACAAAAATTCGTACATTTCAATTTCAAATGGTAAATTAAATCTTCCTATCTTTGTACATGTAAACATAATTGAAGGAAAATGTTTCTGTGGACTGCGTAGCTTTCTTGTTTGGCACCAAGAGACCTCGTAGTTACGTCACGAAGGGGGAGGACGTACAAGGAAGCATTTTTTACATTTTTCTTTGTAGTTTTTATTGTAAAATCTTCAGTCTGAAAGAAGACTTATATATAAATCAAAGGCCTAAGATGACCGCTAGTGCCCTATAATCAGGGTATATTTTCAACTTATCGTTTTACGCCTATCTCTACACATAAGTGCACTTGTCCCGTCATGAACGGCCGCATACTTTCATAAACACCTGAACTAAATACAGCGCTTTTGCAGGATCCCAAAGTACTTCGATGAAACATCTCTTCACTAGGAATATCTGCTGGAGTGAGGATGGGGGAATGTGAGGACCGTGGAACTGGTCCTCCCTTACCTAAACTTCTCTCAACAGAGATACATTGCAGCGTTCGTCTTAAGAGAATATAATTGAAAAGTTTTGGAACCCTCTTATTCATAAACGAGTCCCTTCCTCTCTCTCTCTCTCTCTCTCTCTCTCTCTCTTTCTCTCTCTCTCTATCATATGATACGGGTGTGCTTATACTCGTATAAGTATCGCGTATCAACATCGCGATGGATTCTAGCATCAAAAATGACATGAATCAGTTGTCTTCTATCTGGGAACGTGCTCTGATGCGGCTGCACACTGTCGAGTCCACTACTGTTCACATGACCACAAATAAAAATCACATTTCAGTGCTCAGTAACCTAGTTTTCAGCTATCGTAAATCGGAACATTTATCAGGTGACTCACTGTTACGACACACGTGAAGCATTCACGACAGATTGATTTCAAATGTACGAAAATGCACGTTACGAAAAAAACTAGTGCACTACGAAGGAATTATCTGAATGGGATAAGAATCAGCAGATGTGATGCACATGAACATACAAACACACTTATTCTGTTTAAGGTTGATTCATTACATCAAAACTTTTTTAATGCAACACAGATGTTATACTTAACTACAAGCCTTTCATTCTGCTCATTGTAATTTCACAAAAAGTAAAGCATTGATTCAAGAGAAAGAGCTTCACCAACTGAACAAATCAATAACGCGTTGGTCCATCTCTGGCCTTCATGCAAGCAGTTATTTGGCTTAGCATTAATTTATAGGGTTGTTGGATGTCCTCCTGAGGGATACCATGCCAAATTATGTCCAGTTAGTGCGTTAGATCGTCAAAATTCCAAGCTGGTTGTGAAAACATGCTTGACCTCTTAGCAACAAATAAGCCTAGACAAACAGGCAGTAGTATGACGAATACAGGGATTAGCGACCACAACGCAGTTGCTGCTAGGCTCAATATCGTAACACCCACAACCATAAAAAAGAAACGCAAAGTACATCTATTTAAAAAAGCTGATAAATATGTTCTTAACGCCTTTTTAAGAGACATTTTCCACTCCTTCCGATCTGATCACGTAAGCGTAGAGGAGATGTGGACTGATTTCAAAGAGATAGTATCGACGGCAATTGAGAGATATATACCACATAAATTAATAAGTGATGTTACTGATCACCCATGGTACACAAAACGGGTCAGTTTGCTCTTGCAGAAGCAACGAAAAAAGCATGCCAATTTTAAAAGAACGCAAAATCCCCGAGCTTGGCAATTTTTTTGCAGAAGTTCGAAATATAGCGTGTGCTTCAATGCGAGATGCTTTTAATAATTTCCACAACGAAACTCTGTCTCGGAATCTGGCAGAAAACCCAAAGAGATTCTGGTCATATACACTCCTGGAAATGGAAAAAAGAACACATTGACACCGGTGTGTCAGACCCACCATACTTGGTCCGGACACTGCGAGAGGGCTGTACAAGCAATGATCACACGCACGGCACAGCGGACACACCAGGAACCGCGGTGTTGGCCGTCGAATGGCGCTAGCTGCGCAGCATTTGTGCACTGCCGCCGTCAGTGTCAGCCAGTTTGCCGTGGCATACGGAGCTCCATCGAAGTCTGTAACACTGGTAGCATGCCGCGACAGCGTGGACGTGAACCGTATGTGCAGTTGACGGACTTTGAGCGAGGGCGTATAGTGGGCATGCGGGAGGCCGGGTGGACGTACCGCCGAATTGCTCAACACGTGGGGCGTGAGGTCTCCACAGTACATCGATGTTGTCGCCAGTGGTCGGCGGAAGGTGCACGTGCCCGTCGACCTGGGACCGGACCGCAGCGACGCACGGATGCACGCCAAAACCGTAGGATCCTACGCAGTGCCGTAGGGGACCGCACCGCCACTTCCCAGCAAATTAGGGACACTGTTGCTCCTGGGGTATCGGCGAGGATCATTCGCAACCGTCTCCATGAAGCTGGGCTACGGTCCCGCACACCGTTAGGCCGTCTTCCGCTCACGCCCCAACATCGTGCAGCCCGCCTCCAGTGGTGTCGCGACAGGCGTGAATGGAGGGACGAATGGAGATGTGTCGTCTTCAGCGATGAGAGTCGCTTCTGCCTTGGTGCCAATGATGGTCGTATGCGTGTTTGGCGCCGTGCAGGTGAGCGCCACAATCAGGACTGCATACGACCGAGGCACACAGGGCCAACACCCGGCAACATGGTGTGGGGAGCGATCTCCTACACTGGCTGTACACCACTGGTGATCGTCGAGGGGACACTGAATAGTGCACGGAACATCCAAACCGTCATCGAACCCATCGTTCTACCATTCCTAGACCGGCAAGGGAACTTGCTGTTCCAACAGGACAATGCACGTCCGCATGTATCCCGTACCACCCAACGTGCTCTAGAAGGTGTAAGTCAACTACCCTGGCCAGCAAGATCTCCGGATCTGTCCCCCATTGAGCATGTTTGGGACTGGATGAAGCGTCGTCTCACGCGGTCTGCACGTCCAGCACGAACGCTGGTCCAACTGAGGCGCCAGGTGGAAATGGCATGGCAAGCCGTTCCACAGGACTACATCCAGCATCTCTACGATCGTCTCAATGGGAGAATAGCAGCCTGCATTGCTGCGAAAGGTGGATATACACTGTACTAGTGCCGACATTGTGCAAGCTCTGTTGCCTGTGTCTATGTGCCTGTGGTTCTGTCAGTGTGATCATGTGATGTATCTGACCCCAGGAATGTGTCAATAAAGTTTCCCCTTCCTGGGACAATGAATTCACGGTGTTCTTATTTCAATTTCCAGGAGTGTATAAAGCACACCATTGGCAAGACGCAATCAACACCTTCACTGCGGAATAACAACGATGAAGTCACTGATGACTATGCCACTAAAGCAGAGTTATTAAACACGGCTTTCCGGAACTCCTTCACCAAAGAAGACGAAGTAAATATTCCCGAGTTCCAATCTAGAGCAACTGCGAAGATGAGAAACATAGAAGTAGATACCCTCGGTGTGGCAAAGCAGCTTAAATCACTTAATAAAGACAAGGTCTCCGGTCCAGATTGTATACCACTCAGGTTCCTTTCAGAGTAAGCCGATGCAATACCTCCATGTTTAGCAATTATATACAACCGTTCCCTCACAGAAAGTTCCGTACCTAAAGACTGGAAAATTTTTGAAGTCATACCAATATCCAAAAAGGGAAAGTAGGAGTAATCCGCTCAATTACAGGCCCTTATCACTGACGTCGATTTGCATAGGGTTTTGGAACATATACGTACTGTATTCGAACATTATGAAGTACCTCGAAGAAAACGATTTATTGATGCATAGTCAGCACAGATTCAGGAAACATCGTTCTTGCGAAACACAACTAGATCTTTATACTCGTGAAGTAATGTGTGCTATCGACAGGGGATGTCAGATAGATTCCATATTTTTAGGTTTCCAGAAGGTTTTCGACACCGTTCCTCACCAGAGTCTTCTAACCAAACGGTGTACGTAAGGAATATCGCCTCAATTATGCGACTGGATTTGTGATTTCCTATCAGAAAGGCCACAGTTAGCAGTAATAGATGGAAAGTCATCGAGTGAAACAGAATTAATATCCGGCGTTCCCCAAGGAAGTGTTCTGGCCCTCTATTGTTGCTGATCTATATTAACGACATAGGAACAATCTGAGTAGTCCTCTTAGATTACTTGCAGATGATGGCTGTCATTTACCGTCTTATAAAGTCATCAGATGACCAAAACGAATAGCAAAATGATTTAGATATCTGTTTGGTGCGAAAAGTGGTAATTGACTCTGAATAAAGAAAAGTGTGAAGTTACTCAAGTGACTACTAAAAGAAATGTGCTAAATTTCGTTTACGCTATGTCATACAAGTCTGAAGGCTGTAAATTCAACTAAATATTTGGCGATTACAGTTACAAATAACCTAAACTGGAACGATCACATAGATAATGTTGTGGGTAGAGCAAACCAAGGACTGCTATTCATTGTCAGAACACTTAGAAGATGCAACATATCTACTAAAGAGACTGCTTACATTACACTTGTCCGCCCTATTCCGGAGTATAGCTGTGTGATGTGGGATCCGCATCAGGTGGGACTGAACGATGACATTGAAAGAGTTCAAAGAAGGACGGCTCGTATTGTTTTATTGCGAAATAGGAGAGATAGTGCCACAAACATAATACGTGAATTGGAGTGGCAATCATTAAAACAAAGGCGATTTTCGTTGCGACGGGATCTACTCATGGAATTTCAATCACCAGTTTCCTCCTCCGATTGCGAAAACATTCTGTTGGCACCCACCTACATAGGGAGAAATGATCATCACGATAAAATAAGAGAAACCTGGGCTCGCACAGAAACATTTAAGTGCTCGTTTTTCCCGCGCGTCGTTCGAGAGTGGAATGGTTCAGAGACAGCTTGAAGGTGGTTCATTGAACCCTCTGCCAGGCACTTAATTGTGAACAGCTGAGTAATCACGTTGATGTAGATGAAGATATAGGCCCATGCCCATAATGCTCGAAACGTTCTCATTTGGGGAGAAAGTTAGGTTTGGCAATCATGAAGACAAACTGAACATCGGGGCTCAGTCTGAAGCGGTGCTCATCACTGAAGGCAACACTGCTCCAGCCAGTGAAATTCCAGGCCGAAGACGTGTCTGGAGATGAACCCGACATCGGTGGGATACCAACCTGACTCTCACCCGCCATAGGCCCAGTAACCATAGGTGATGCTCTGGGCTGCCATTTCTTTTCATAGCAGGACCACTTTGGTTGTCATCCATGGGCCCCCTTAACAGCACAGTGGTACGCCGGTATTCCAGAGGAGGCCATCCAGCAATGTGTCAATTAATGCCAAACCGAATAACTGCTTGCATGAGGGCCAGAGGTGGACCAACGCTTATTTAATTGTTCAATTGGTGAAGCTCTTTCTCTTGAATAAATCATCCATTTTTCCTGAAATTTTAATCATCTGTTTTCTATACATGTATATCACATCTACCCATTTCCATCCCATTCGGATAATTTCTTGGTGATGCGCCTTTCTTCTTCTTCTCCTCCGAGTGTATCTCAATAAAAACACATTGCTACTGAGGTTAAAATGGTTTATTTGCAGAGGTACTTTTGTCACTAGATTCACTAACTGAATTTTATGTATCGTTTACAAAAGTATTTTGTTTCAATTCATCTTGAACATAATTGATTTAAACTCTCATGTAAATCAAAACAAATATAGGATGATTCTAAAAGGAGTTTACAACTTTACTTACATAAAGGATTTTATTGAGAGGGCCTTACGGATAGTAGATGTGTCGTCTTTTAGCAAAATACTGTAAGCTTCATCCCTTATATTCACCTTCACTTCAGCTTCCACTTCCAATTTAATTTTCACTTTGACTGAACGTCACTGCCATTGGTCATATAGCAAACATCCCATCTGAAGTCAGTTTCATGCCACACTTTACTCAGCATAGCTCTTAGAGATCCACTGTAATGGTGGGACACACCTTCGGTCTTTAATGGAACCCCAAAGAAAAACATAGAGGGAAGTTATCTCTGAAGAATCAAGCGGCCGTTAAGTCGGCCCCTCGACGGATCCAGAGACCTCTAAAATCATTATCGAAACCATCTCACCCTCCCCTGAGGTAGTAATGTGTTGGTCCATCTTGCTGGACGTAATCGTGTCCATCTCGGTCATTGGTATGTGACTGGGGGAACAGAAAATATCCGGGCATACCCAGATACATAAAACCGTCTACGGTATTCTTATGTAAAAAGAAGGGTCCGTGCACCTTAGTTTTACGTAAGTCATTTTTATTTTCAACTTTCTGACTTTCCTGGTGGCGGAATTCAGTAACTATAACAGTAAGTGAATGAAACTTTTGATACAAGATGGCAACTTAACTACAGGTCTAAGTCTTCTCGATAAGATTATAGATGGAAGTGAAGTTGTAAAGTCCCTTTAAAAACATCTTACACCTTTTTCTTTTTTTGTAGTGAATAGTACCTTCCACAAAGTTTGCTAAAAGATTTCTGAAACGCTCTGCAGGTAATATCAAAGTTGAATAAGATTTTTTGTAGTTTATTCCCCCTCGTTTACTTTTGTGGAGTTCTAGTGTTTTCGAGATTTTTCAGTTTTGTTAATGTCCATCGGGATTATTCAATTTGTTCTGATGTTCATACATTTCAAAATTTGAATTTTCAGTGTCAACCTAACTATACTGGTATGTGGGTAGAAATATCCCTTAGCAATTGAAGGACATCCGATACTTCGTGACGAATACTGTTGGTCGGTCATCGGTTTCACTAGGACTGATGGTAACATTGGCCATGACACTTACTGAAAGCCCTCTGCGAGAAAGTTGGTACTGACGTTCCGTGTTTCAACATTTAGAGTGTTCATTGACGATATTTCAACACTCGCGATAATCTCGACGCAGCGTCACTTGCAGTCAAGACCCACGTGTCTCGGAAGATTGCTTTTTAACTGCATCGATATCAATAAAACTTTCTGATACGCATCGAACTGGCAAGATATCTGCTACATTCTGAATAGTTTTTCCACTGTGCGGTGACCGGCGACGAACCTGGTAAACGAGACATCGTTAGTCTGTAATACTCCTCGAGTACGTAGCGTTAGATAAGATACACGTATCCGCTTGGTGGTTGGGTACTGCTTACGGAACTTAGGAATCCTGTGGACTGGTGAGCGCCACCGTTACAGCTGTAAGTTTAGGGAGAGCTTAGACGACCAAAATGGGGCAAGAGGATGCAGGATTTAGTGCCACAGGGAATATATACCTTCCGTTATCTTCCCTGTTCTGGAGGACGCTGTGTACATTAAAAAAATGATCTGCATCATAGTAGGTACCGTCGATTATTGCTCCAGTGTTTGAGGACTTTATCATCCAATGAATTGAGAGAAATGCTGGTAGGATCGTAACAGGTTGGTACATAACCCATATAGAACGTAGTATGTTGCTTCGTGGGAGTTGCTTTAAAATTGCAACTTTAATCGGATCTACTAATGTTGCCCTGTGTATCAGTCATAAGCAACACATTACCCACCAAAAAAAAAAGATATAATGTTCATTTTACTTTTAAATTAAACAAATATCTCAGTTAACTTCATTTATTACACGCAAATGCAAAAGAAATGGTTTAACATTCATTGACAATAATAGGCTAATGCTTTGACAAACATGGAGAAGGGATCTGGAACGTGGTTCAAATGAACTTGTATCTGGATAAAACATATACATTTGTAGAAGTCGTACCCGGACTGCTGAAGGTTAGTGCGTAAAGATAGAAAATACTACAGGAGAAGAATGTGTGTGAATCTATTTCCAGAGTTCAAAGCATGTTGAACCTCTAACGCCAAATATGTCTTCCAAACGAAGATTAAAATTACTGAACATGGTAAAAAATGACTCGACTTTCCCTACAGTTCGCATCACTGTTGCAGCTCGATCTCACCATACTCATAATATCCAAGTGGCGGCTGACGTGGCTGTAAAATCAGTCTTTGGATCCGTACCAGCAACTTGTACGTAAATTAAATTCAGTCGGATGGGAGCCCCCCGTCGCACACTGGCCTGGAGAAGTCGCCTAGGAGTGTACTCCGCCCATGGAGTCGTCTGCCAGATAAGTAACTTTCTGCAGTCCCCTCCTTATAAGGAAAACACTGCTCTCTACGTTTTCCTGCCTTGCATAATTTTGATCAGCTGAATGGCAATTACTGTGAGCGCCACCCAGTAAAAAGAGGTTGGTCTCCCTCCTTTACTCTCATTTCACGTGGTTAACTAGTTACGAAATTGGTTATACTGGGCACACAAAAACTATTCCCCGTCTCTGTCTACCTTCGTGTGCTGGCCAATAAAGGTGGACCTCTGTAAACATAGCCACGTTTCTTACCCCCACTTCTAAATTATTTATATTAACCAATGAGAGTTGCTTTTTACATTTCGATAAACAATCGGTCTTTCGGGACCTGAGCACAGTGTCAGTGTCTCACAATCTTCAAAGGTGCCCTTAACTTTGCTGTTCCCATCCCAATTTCTACGACGTCATCAAATCCAATGTATTTCGGCGAATTTTGACTTCTTGCTGTTCTGCCCGAAATACCAACACTTCCGGGACTGTGCCAAACATGGCACGCATCCCATGACCACACACAGGTGGCCAAGGATAGTCTCTGTTGTGTCCACACAGGATGGAGTATGATCTGCATTGTGACTCTGGGGCGTCTGTCACCAAGGCAGCTTCTTTCGAAATCCTATCCAGTCCGACTGCCTGGCGTGGTCTCTTGCATTTGTCTGTGTTGGCCATCCACGAATTCTACTGGGACTGTTTCCTCTGCCGTTTCTATTACCGTTGGTGCACCCCGTCAACTACAGCCAAGTGCATCTTGCCTTCTTAGAGATTTGTTATTCAAGTGAAAATGCTGTTCAATAGGGAAATCGTGGTCTATGTAGTCAAGTACTGCCAATCACTGCTATTGGTTCATATTTCCTTCATCACTGGTAGTGGTTACTATGTCCTTTGCTGGTAGAGATTAATTTATTCCGATTTGATTTGACTCTTTTTTAAATACGTTTTACATTGGATACAGGACATTTTGTAAAAAATGGTCACGTAACAAGAAGTGTAACGTAAAATCTCTTGGAACTTACATAGGAAATTGAAACTGAACCTTCAAGAATGTCAGCTGCTCGTACTAGTGAAACACCAGAAAAATCGATACATCAGAGTTGGCCGAAGATCCTGAGGCCAAAGTCAACAGGCTTCAAAAGATTCAACAATTTTTCAAAAAGGTTACCTTGAAATAAATGTGCTGTCGTTCCCGTTGCTTGATATATTTAGACAACCTCTGTTCGAAGAAGGACGGTTGGCTGGTTGATTTTGGAGGAGGAGAGCAAACAGCGATGTCATCGGTCCCATCGGATTAGGGAAGGATGGGGAAGGAAGTCGGTCGTCCCTTTCAAAAAAGCAACCCGGCATTTGCCTGAAGCGACTGGGGTAAATCACGGAAAACCTAATGGCTGGCTCTGAGCACTATGCGACTTAACTTCTGAGGTCATCAGTCGCCTAGAACTTAGAACTAAGTAAACCTAACTAACCTAAGGACATCACACACATCCATGTCCGAGGCAGGATTCGAACCTGCGACCGTAGCGGTCGCTCGGTTCCAGACTGTAGAGCCTAGAACCGCACGGCCACTCCGGCCGGCACGGAAAACCTAAATCAGGATGACCGTACGCGGGTTTGGACCGTCGTCCTCCCGAAAGCGAGTCCTGTGTGCTAGCCACTGCACCACCTCGCTCGGCTTAGAAGATGGCTGTGCAACCTTCCCGCTCCGGCCATCATAAAAACGGTGTTTGAAAAAAAAAAAAAAAAGTCACAAATTCCTACAGGAGGTAATATTTGTCAAAAATATGAGAATAGTTCCTACAAGAGGTAGTATTTGTCAAAAATAGGAGGAAAGTTCCTATAATGAAATGTCCGGAAACCAATACCTCTTGAAATATGGGCGTTGAAAATATGAGGTCACGGGCTGCATTTTATTTACAGGTGAGGCAGTATGCACAAGAGATGTCCCAGGAAATGCCACATTACGCACTTGTGAGTAGACGCGTATCGTCAGCCAATCATGGAGGTAAAGGAACAGCATAGCTTCACTTTATAGACAGGAACAGTCGGCGACACTTTTAAGGTCATACACTTTGCCATATTAACATATGCTGTGTAGCGTCGATTTTTGTGCTGTGAATTACCAGCACTAATGGAAAATGTCACCTTTTCAGAAAGACGACGACTGTGATTTATGCACAGCGGAGCACAGACCCATTTTCTACGAACTGATCGACAGTACTACACCGCCATTTTTCGTGGGCGATGGATTGGTCGAGGATGTCCACTAGCATCGCCTCCTCATTCACCGGACATGAACCCGTTTGATTTCTGGCTATGAGGACCCATCCCATCGACAATGTGCAGATTTTACAGGAGTGTATGGCAAATGCGTATTACGCAATCAGAATGTAGTCAGATGTATTAGAAACAGCGTGTGATTGACCGCAAGAAAGAGCTGAAAATGGTGTCATGATGTGTGGTAACCACATGCAGTATACCTATACCCTCTACTTCTACGTAGCAGCAGATGGGAATGATGGAATGGATTGCCCCATATCTCAGAAGGTATTGGTTTCCGGACAGGCCATTACAGGGACATTTAGCTTTGTTTGATACTACCTCCCGTAGGAATACAGTATGTGACAATTTTTTTAAACACTCTGTGCTCCTCGTAGATAAGATGGAAATAAGATAAGAGAGGTTTGCCCACATACGGTGACTTACACTTTTCCCTCACACAATACACGAATGGAATATGACAGGATGGTAATACTCGTACGATGTACCCTCTCCCAGATTAGATTAGATTAGATTTACTTTCATTCCAATTGATCCGTAGTGAGGAGGTCCTCCAGGATGTGGAACATGTCAGAAAAACAACAATACATGACAAATATTTAAACTAAAACAAATAAGCTAATGTACCATTCCACAGGTCCCAAGTGGAATGATCGTCATTTTTTAATGAACACTAAGAGTCATTTTACAAATACTATTGCACTGAATTTAAAATAAAAAAGTTTTTTATTTATTTATAAGGTAAGAAACATGTAATACAACTACTGTAATACTTATTTACAATGAACACATTACTGCACTGAAATGGTGCAGAAGTTAGATTATACTTACACACACACACACACACACACACACACACACACACACACACACACACAAATTTTCAGTGAACACATTACTGTACTGAAATTGTGCAGAAGTTATGTTGTACTTATATACAAATCAGTTGGTTTTCCTCAGAAATTCATCAATGGAGTAGAAGGAGTTGGCCACCAATAAATCCTTTAGGCTTCTCTTAAACTGAATTTCATTGGTTGTTAAGCTTTTTATGGCTGCTGGCAAGTTATTGAAAATGTGTGTTCCTGAATAATGCACACCTTTTTGTACAAGACTAAGTGACTTTAAATCCTTGTGAAGATTATTCTTATTTCTAGTATTGATTCCATGAATTGAGCTGTTGGTTTGAAAAAGAGATATATTTTTAATGACAAATTTCATTAAGGAATAAATATATTGGGAAGCTGTAGTTAGTATCCCTAGTTCCCTAAACAGGCTTCTGCAGGATGTTCTTGAGTTCACACCACATATAATTCTTACTGCACGTTTTTGTGCCCGGAAAACTTTAGCTTGGCTTGATGAATTACCCCAGAAAATAATCCCATATGACTTTATGGAATGAAAGTAAGCATAGTATGCCAGCTTTTTCATTTTTATATCCCCTATGTCTGACAAAATTCGCATTGCAAACAGAGATTTGTTAAGACGCTTCAGCAGTTCTGTGGTGTGCTCCTCCCAGTTGAATTTATTATCAAGCTGTAATCCCAAGAATTTAACACCGTCCACTTCTTCTATCTTCTTGTCATCATATGTTAGACATATACTCTTGGGACACCCCTTACAAGTTCTGAACTGCATGTAGTGTGTTTTTTCAAAGTTTAGTGACAAAGAATTGGCTAGGAACCAGTGATTAATGTCTACAAATATTTTATTGGCTGATCTTTCTAAGACTACACTTGATTTGCTATTTATTGCAATGTTTGTATCATCAGCAAACAAAACAAACTTGGCATTTGGTAATGTTACTGATGAAAGGTCATTGATATACACAAGAAAAAGTAAGGGCCCCAAAATGGAACCTTGTGGGACCCCACATGTAATTAGTTCCCAGTTGGATGATGCCTGATAGCTTGATACATGTCTCTTTCCTAATAACACCCTTTGTTTCCTGCCAGAGATATAAGATTTGAACCATTTTGCAGCATTTCCTGTTACACTATAATATTCTAGTTTACTTAAAAGGATATTGTGATTTACACAGTCAAATGCCTTTGACAGATCACAAAATATACAAGTTGCCTGCAATTTTTTGTCTAATGAATTAAGTACATTTTCACTGTAAGTGTAGATAGCCTTCTCAATATCAGAACCTTTTAGAAATCCAAACTGTGACTTTGACAGTATGTTATTTGAGATAAGATGGTTATAAAGACGACTGTACATTACTTTTTCGAAAATTTTTGAGAATGCTGGCAACAGTGAAATTGGACGGAAATTTGATGCTATTTCTTTATCTCCCTTCTTAAACAGTGGCTTAACTTCAGCATATTTCAGCCATTTGGGAAATATTCCACTGATAAACGACTGGTTACACAGATAGCTTAATATGTTACTTAGCTCAGAATCACATTCTTTAATTAACTTTGTTGATATTTCATCATACCCACTAGATGTTTTTGATTTTAAAGATTTTATGATGGACATTATTTCTGTTGGGGTAGTGAGGGTCAAATTCATATTATGGAAGTTACTTGAAATGTCTGGTCTAAGGTAATCCATAGCAGCATCTACCGAACCTGACAACCCCATCTTTTCAGTAACAGTTATAAAATGTTTGTTAAAAAGTTCTGCAACACTATACACATCTGTCACCAATGCATCATTTACTCTTAATGCTATTTGTTCCTCTTCATGTCTGGTTCTACCGGTCTCCTCCTTCACTATATCCCATATTGTCTTTATTTTGTTATCTGATATGACTATCTTTTCCTTGTAATATATTTGCTTTGACATCCGTATTACAGTCTTTAATATTTTGCAGTATTTCTTATAATGTGCTATAGCATCAACATTGGAAATGTTTCGGATTGACAGATACAGTTTTCTTTTTGTTTTACAAGATACCCCTATTCCTCGAGTAATCCATGGCTTCTTTGTAGACTTTGCTCTAACCTTGGTAAGTTTTGGGGGAAAGCAGTGTTCAAATAAGGTAAGCACTTTATTAGCAAAAATGTTATATTTTTCATTCATGCCATGAGCACTGTAAACATCAGTCCAGTGAATGTCTCTGAGGAGTGCCCTAAAATAATCAATTTTTGGCTTACTGATTACCCTCTTGAGCTCAGATTTAACAGATTTTATATCCTGTTCAGTATTAACATTTAACAGAAGGAACTGCATGTCATGGTCTGAGAGGCCATTGACTATTGGTTTTGTAATATAATTTTGTTCATTTGACTTTTCTATAAAGATATTATCAATGGCTGTTTGTGAGCAAGTGGTTATCCTAGTGGGGAACTTTACTGTGGGAATTAAGTTGAATGATAGTGTTACTAACTCAAATAGGTTCTTATTGGGAGAGTCTTTAAGGAAATCTACATTGAAATCACCAGCAACCACTATTTCTTTGTTTTTGGTTGTTAAATGGGCCAGTACAGCTTCAAGGTGGTTTACAAACAGATTAAAGTTACCTGCAGGTGCTCGATATACACTTAATATTATGAAAGATTTTTTGTGAAAATCTAATTCTGTTGCACATGCTTCCATATGCTGTTCTAGGCAAAATTTATGAATGTCTATGTTCTTAAATTTATGACAGTTCCTGATGAATGTGGCAACTCCTCCTTTCTCCATTTCTGATCTAAAATAGTGAGATGCTAACCTAAACCCTGTAACACTTAAAAGTTCTATACCAGTGGTCACATGATGTTCAGAGAGGCAGATTATGTCAGCTGGGTTTGAAGACTCTAATTCATCTATGCAGATAGTTAATTCATTAATTTTATTTCTCAGTCCTCGAATATTTTGATGCAATAAAGATAGCTGACATTTCACATTGACTGACTTAAAATTGGATGGAGTTAAAATATCTGCTGACAGTTGAAAATTCTTAACCAATGGCTGTTTATGTTGATGTAATAAGCTGGAATTATGTTTTTTGATTTCTTTCTCAAACTGAAGGTTTGTCTCAGTTCTAACCTCTCTTAAAATTTGTTTTCTTTCTGTCCTCCCTACCCTAAAAAAGGGTCTTTTCTGAATCCTATAACCACTGGTATTTTACCACTCATGACAGTGCCTCCCCCCTTTAACTTTCCTGCTATTTCCCCAGCCAATTTACCCTTCCCCTTCCTGTTGAGGTGAAGGCCATGCCTAGTATAATCCCACCTACTGACAGAATCAACATGAACCACACCAATGTGTGACCCCGCACCCGACATGAGCAGCCGTTCCAGCTCCAAATTAACTCTCTTGACAGAAGAGTTCAAATGAGGTCGGTCATGGCGCCCAAGAACAGATACAAACTCAACACTGGTATGCCTCGATGCTGATGCAATCTTCGCCAGGTCACACTCTATGCTGTACCCAGGATCTCTGTCAATACTGTTACCTGCCCCACCCACTATAACCACGGTGTCTTCCTTAGTGAAATCTTTGCAAAGTGATCCTAAATCCTCTGTCACCTGCTCCAGACCAGCACTAGGTTTAAAAAAATTGGTGACCTGGTATTCAGATCCTAGTTCATCCTGCAAGAGTTGGCCAACACCTCTTCCATGGGAACTACCTAACAACAACACTTTCTTTCTCTTTACTGATTTCCCTACATTCTTACTTTTCAATTTGCTGCTGAAAGTTTGTTGTGCCCTATCTACACCTGTAACTGCTTGAGGCTCACCAGCTTCTAACTGAAGCAACAGGTCAAATCTATTTTCCACATTCACCATAAAGCTGTCAGACAAAGTTCTAGGCCTGTTCCTCCTGTTGCCTGTTGCCACTTCCCACCTCTCTTTACCCTTCTCCCTCCTTAACCTGTCAAGATCTCCCCTGGCCTTGTCTAACTCAGCCTGAAGGGCAGCAATTTTCCCCTCCTGTTCCAGTATCTTCCTATCTCTACTACAAATCCTACAAAACCACTGATGAGTCTCATTTACTTCCCCTATTCCCACGCCACTACAGTCACCCACATGGAAAAAACTACAGCACCCATCACACCAAAGCCCCGACCTAACAATTCTACGGCAAGTCAAGCACTTTTCACTCATGATAAACGTAATAATTTATTAAGAATAAGTCAGTTAAATTACAGATAAACACGAAAATATGGTTACACAAATTTGGCCTATACGCAACTGTGTGTAAACAAAAACAAAAGTGCAAAGTTTCTGAAACAACAAGTTAAACTTTACGCTACTTTCCGGAAGTGCTAGTTAAATAATGAAGAGGTACGCTAAGTTAAATTGCTGGAGAGAGCAAGGAACAACTAAACGAAATTCTATAGATTTGCTGCAGCAGAACGTAAACAGAAAATACGACTGTACGGTCTTTTCGCGTTTTCTGCTATATTACGTAATGAGAAATGAAACCTTTAATGGTACACTTAAACGGCACACTAATACACTTATTTACCACGTAATCAGTACTAATCTATGTGTTTTATAATCTAAAATAACTTATCTTTACGAGAACACCAAACCTCGCGCTAGTCGCTTGGCTGCAGGGCTGCCAAGCACTGTACAGAGGCTTCTGGAGTATGTATATACAGGGAATAGGCAAAATAATGTGAACAATGGTAGTAATGGAATGCTTGTGTTTGACGGTCAACAATGTAGGTAAGGCAGGTGTTGCGGTGGACTGTGCGTGTTCAGTACGAACCAGGCATCAGTGCAGGTTGTTTACGAGTAGTTCACACTTCGTATTTGCATTCAGAGGCAGAGGTCGACGTCCAAAGAAAGACCTAACAGAGTTTAAAAGAGGGCAGATTATGGGGGACCGATAAGCTGGAGCATCAGTAACCAAGACAGCCAACTTACTGAATGTTTCAAGAGCAACTATTTCAACAGTCATGACAGCCTGCACAAAGCATGGAAAGACATCATCGCATAAACGTAATAGTGGGCGCAAATCAAATCTAAATGACAGAGATCGTCTTACGCTAACATGAATTGTGTCAAAACAAAACTACGGCGGCTAAAATGACTGCAGTGCTCAATAGCTATCTTCGAGACCGCGTATTTATCGGCACTGTCCGCCGAGAACTCCATAAAGCGAATATTCACGGACGAGCTTCTGTACCGAAACCTTTAGTGACGACAACCAACACAAAGAGCCGTAGAACATGATGTCAGGAGCATAAACCATGGACGACTGATCAGTGGAAACACGTCATATCACCCGGTGAATCAACGTTTTCCTTATTTCCAACATCGGAAGGAATTTAAGTCTAGAGAATGCCGAAAGCAGGCTACAATCCCGATCGCTTGATTCCAACGGTTAAGCATGGAGGTGGAAATGTGATGGTGTGGGCAGCCATATCATGGGATTCTGCTTGTCCTTACTCTCAAAGATCGTCTTACAGCCAACGATTGTGTGAACATTTTAGGTCATCAGGTGCAGCTCATGATTCAAATGTTGTTCCCCCAACACTGATGGCATATTTCACGACGATAAAGCACCCATTCACACAGCCAGGACAGCACAATCGTTGTATGAGGAGCATGCAATTGAGCTGCAGCGTCTTCTCAGGCCAGCACAGTCCCTTGTGGGTGGTATTGGAGAGCAGACTCGGGAGCGTATTTCCGCCTCCCTCGTCACTACAGGAGTTAGAAGAGTTTTTGATCGAAAGATGGCGCAACAATGCACTGGAGACTATACAATCATTATATGATAGTATTCCAAGAAGAATCGCATCTGTATTACGGACAAGGAGTGATCGAATCCAATATTAAAAAACCATTCCCAAGTAAGTACAGGTTTTCACATTATTTTACCTATCCCCTGTAGACGTAAATGTAGAAAAGAAAGTCTATCCACTGTGCTAATGTGGACAGTCGAATTCAAAGAGAACCGGGAGGGGAGGAGGAGTTCTAAAGTATTACCACAGTGTGTACGTCGCTCAAATATGTCGGGAAGTCTCACTAAGACGTTACCAACCGAGCAGAATACATCGCTAAAGCACACTCGGAATATGGTGTTTAATGAGGAGGTAGATGTCTGAAATTTGCTGATGGAAGACTTTTTCGCTCAGCAGCATTTGACTGTAAACGAGGAAGAGGAGAAGAAATGGCATGAAGATCCTAATCAATAATCATAAATCATTGCATTAATGTTTGAATCAGTTTTCAAATATCACTGTACCGTTTATGGAATGATAGAGTATTTCACTATTCCTGGTGATTCGTCGGCGGATGGGGACATTAACATCGGACGGCATCTTGCTACTTTCCTAAAGAAATAAACAATATATGAGCAGCAGGTTTCCACTCCTCCCTTCCACATTTACTGCTTTCGTCATGAACAGCACAAACGCAACACTATATCCTTCACGCACGTCTCATCGTAATATTCCAGTGAAAGACACACACACACTTTGAAAGAAAAAGAGCAAAACAGCGTCGACTAAAACAGCACACACCAAGCCTTATGACAGTAGTAATTACACTGCATAGTGTTTTCGCTTCATTCTGAAAAGACAAAAATTTTCAGTTTACAGCACCTACCTTGTACGCATATCTTACCGGCACACGCAACAGTCCTGCGACACACTGACCATCCGAATTTTTACTTTAAAAAGTGACTAAAAAACCTTGCAGCAAGGTAGTAAACTGATCCACTCAGTATATATCTCGTGCAGGTGGAAAGCTGATATAATCCCGCTAATAAATTGCTTCGATAACTCGGGACGAGCGCTGAAAGAAATATGTCTCCGTGTTACATGATAAGGAGTCCTACCGATCTATTGAATTCTCGCTAACAGCACACCATCTACCAGTTACCCATCGGAAGATTTTTTATTGATTACGAAAGATGTCGAAAGGAAGTGACATTTTTAATAGTTTATAAATTTGAAACACGTCAATGAAACAAAGATACAAAACTAATAGGAAAGGGGAATAATATTTTTATCCTCGATTAGCGGGACGTGTGTCAAATGGAATTCGCGCTGTCTAACTGATAGCAGCAGGTCAATTGAAGTAGTGCATTGAGCGGTGGCTGCCGTGTTGGAGTCAGTTACAGTGTGTGCTGCCCCAGAGTGCGGGAGTCACTTCAAGCGCACTAAAAGTGTATTTACTGTAGGAAATACGAACAACGTGGGTGGTTCGAAAATGAAGTTTCACATGGTCGGAGTGCACATCAATGTTTTCAGGGACTCTGTGAGGCGTGTGGTGATGCTGCATTGCCGTATTGGATGTTGGAAAGATGGGTGAAAGTGTTTTGGGATGGCAGGGATGTCAGTCAAGATCGGACCTGTTCGGGGCGACCCCCCCACTGACAACAACACAATTGAGCAATTACGACCAGTTCACCAGAATGAAGGAACCTCTTCGTATCATACGCTGCAACACAAGAGCAACATCATCTCTGTCATAGAGCGGTCCTTGGGAGCCACTGCCAGAGATGGACCTGATAACAGAGTACGACGCTTCCCATCTATGTTGGCCAAGGCTATCGAGAGGCGGGGCGATTACATTGAAGGCATTTGATACAGTGAACATCCGTCAATAAAGTCTGGTATGAATTATAACCATGCTGCCACTACTTTTTATTCAACCCATGTGTATTCGCGTTTCCCGCCGTGTGGAGTGGTTAGATTTGCACTAACTTTCGACCGAGTATCGACGTGGTGCCTGGCTATTTTGTTTTCACCGATTAGCCAAAGCTTTATATCCATCTACTTAAAAGCGTACTGACCTGCTTTCGGGAGGAAATTGTGCAGCGATTGTGCGTGGCATAGATTCGACAGTCCTTGGTAGATGCGGAGGTATGTGGCACCAAATTTCTACGCACATTACACATAATGTTTTCTAAATTATGGGATGGTTCTTTGTGGATGTGGAACAAGTACCCTATAGCGTCTCGGATGTATTCCATTAGATTAAGATCAGGTGAATTTGGTGGCGAATAAACCAACATGATCCCGCTGTTATGTTCCTAAAAACCTCTGTAGCACGATTCTGCCCTAGTGACACTGACAATTATTTTAATATAACATGGCGTCATCGTCGGCGAAGACACCTACGTTCACATCTACTTACATGCCCCGCAATACACTGTATTCTCTTTCCTGCTTCACTCACAGATGGAGCGAGGGAAAAACGACTATCTATATACTTCAGTAAGGGGCCTAATCGCTCTTACGTTGTCTTCGCGATCCTCGTACGAAATGAACATTCGAAGCACTAGGACCGTTCTGCAGTCTGCCGCAAATGCTGGCACTCTAATCTCTCTCAACACTGTAAGCTCGTAAGCTTCCACAGCCAATGTCTTTTTGAACAAAATAATTTTGGGTATCAGGCCACGTCATCGTAAAACACTAAGTAACGAAACTGCCGACGTTTCAGGTTGGTTAACTGCCCACCCTGAAAAGAACCGCAGCAAGTCGATTGAAACTTCCGCAGTTTAGTTGCTTAGTATATTACAACGACGCGACGTAATACCCAAAATTATTTTATTGAAAATTTCTCAATATTGTTTCGCGAAAACATTTTCTTCCATTTGAGCTCACAGAGTATTTAAGTACTGCTCGAGTGCTGATAAGACCCACCGATAACAAATCTAGTAGCACAGATCTGAATTACTTTGAGGTCTTCCTTTAATTCGACTTGGTAGGACTATTTACATTTACAGTACATTATATGACAATCATCTCGGTACTTTTTTAAACTCACAAGCACAGTTTAAACATCGATAAAAAGTTCGTATAACTGAAATACACTACTGGCCATTATAATTGCTACACCAAGAAAAAATGCAGATGATAAACGGGTATTCGTTGGACAAATATATTATACTAGAACTGACATGTGATTACATTTTCAAGCAATTTGGGTGCATAGATCCTGAGAAATCAGTACCCAGAACAACCACCTCTGGCCGTAATAATGGACTTGATACCCCTGGGCATTAAGTCAAACAGAGCTTGGATGGCGTGTACAGGTACAGCTGCCGATGCAGCTTCAACACGATACCACAGTTCATCAAGTGTAGTGAGTGGCGTATTGTGACGAGCCAGTTGCTCGCCCACCATTGACCAGACGTTTTCAATTAGTGAGAGATCTGGAGAATGTGCTGGCCAGGGCAGCAGTCGAACATTTTCTGTATCCAGGAAGGCCCGTACAGGACCTGCAACATGTGGTTTTCGTAGAGATCGAATGAAGGGCAGAGCCATGGGTAGTAACACATCTGAACTGCAACGTCCACTGTTTAAAGTGCCGTCAATGCGAACAAGAGGTGACCGAGACGTGTAACCAATGGCACCCCATACCATCACGCCAGGTGATACGCCAGTATGGCGATGACGAATACACGCTACCAATGTGCGTTCACCACGATGTCGCCAAACACTGATGCGACCATCATGATGCTGTAAACAGAACCTGGATTCATCCGAGAAAGTGACGTTTTGTCATTCGTGCACCCAGGTTGGTCGTTGAGTGCACCATCGCAGGCGCTCCTGTCTGTGATTCAGCGTCAAGGGTAACCGCAGCCATGGTCTCCGAGCTGATTGTCCATGCTGCTGTAAACGTCGTCGAACTGTTCGAGCACATGGTTGTTGTCTTGCAAACGTCCCCATCTGTTGACTCAGGGATCGAGACGTGGTTTCACTATCCGTTACAGCCATGCGGATAAGATGCCTGTCATCTCGACTGCTAGTGGTACGAGGCCGTTGGGATCCAGCACGGCGTTCCGTATTACCCTCCAGAACCCACCGATTCCATATTCTGCTAACAGTCATTGGACCTCGACCAACGCGAGCAGCAATGTCACGATACGATAAACCGCAATCGCGATAGGCTACAATCCGACCCTTATCAAAGTCGGAAACGTGATGGTACGCATTTCTCCTCCTTACACGAGGCATCACAACAACGTTTCACGAGGTAACGCCGGTCAACTGCTGTTTGCGTATGAGCAATCGGTTGGAAACTTTCGCCATGTCAGCACGTTGTAGGTGTCGGCACCGACGACAACCTTGTGTGGATGCTCTGAAAAGCTAATCATTTGCATGTCACAGCATCTTCTTCCTGTCGGTTAAATTTCGCGTCAGTAGCACGTCATCTTCGTGGTGTAGCAATTTTAATGGCCAGTAGAGTATATATACATAGTCAAAGAAATGGCTCTGAGCACTATGGGACTCAACTGCTGAGGTTATTAGTCCCCTAGAACTTAGAACTAGTTAAACCTAACTAACCTAAGGACATCACAAACATCCATGCCCGAGGCAGGATTCGAACATGCGACCGTAGCGGTCTTGCGGTTCCAGACTGCAGCGCCTTTAACCGCACGGCCACTTCGGCCGGCCATAGTCAAAGAATTTCTATAGTAGATACAACATTCTATATAAGGAACAATACAAATTGACATAGAATTATCGATACAGTTATAAAATAGGTCAAAAATACGTGTTACAAGCTACGTGTGGCGTAAAACCGCATTACTGATTTCCAAGAAGTTAAATATTGAAGCCACTGAAGGTATTATAGTTAGTCTTCAGGTAATCTCTGAGCTTCCATATCGGACTCCGAAGGATACGGTAGATGTCAGTACTGCTACTCTGATAATGAGTCGATCAGCAACAGAATCCGAAGACACCAAAAAATCGATGTTTCCTCCTCCTCTTTTATGATATGTTGTTCTGTATTTCGCCATCGTCAGGCAGTGACGTGTCACAAAGCTTCGTGCATTGGTTCCAGTACGTTTGGCAACTTAAATATCTCGTTATTTCTCGCAGCAAATCCCTTAAGTTGGTTCCCGATCAATTCTATTGGTTTCAGAGTGTAGTGTTACGATGACAACTGTAAAAACGCAGCATTTGTACAGTTTGCTCGACGCCACGAAAATTATTGTTTCCCATGTTTCTACGACGCTTATCACTCTGACTCGTGTGATACCACATCTGTCCTACAAAACAGTGGGCATATTCAGATAAATAGTATTTGATTTTTCATTTTTCCCCAAAACATTTAACTGTATTTCTTAACTTCAATTATCTTTTATAAAATATCTATAATTAAGAATGTATATTTGCAATGAAAACTCGAATTTTGCATGCAGTATGTGATTAGGAACTACAGGACATGCATTTTTCTTTAAATATGATGGTTAAGTATATATTCATATATTTGATGAATTTCATATTTAAATGATTTAGTTATTCAACCCGAACCAAAAGATGGAAGACCACAACAAGTTTCGATCCGCCGCCCTCCAGCATACACGATTATCATTCTACAACGCTACCGTTTATGCCAGGCACGTAACTAAATTCTCCTTTTTACATTTGTCACACGTATTTCTCGAAAAACGTCAGAGAATAAGTTGTTTCTCGCCATTAACGGTGTTCCTCACACGTGTTTCACAACGAAGTAGGAAGCAGTGTCATACATTTTCACAGTACGTATGAACAGCGAGACAACCATAGTACTAGTAGCGGTTAGGAGACACTGACTGCACACGATTTTTGAAATAATAATTACGTACCTACAGTACGATTAAGAATAACTTTATTTGCTGTTAATACATCAGAATGTTTTAAATGATCTCTTACAGTGACATATTAATAAGATATCTAATACATAATTTGGACCCACTTCCAAGAGAGCAACTGCAGTGTACGAGAGCTACGGCTGCTGACCAGTCATCTCGTTTGTGTTCGTTTACATCGGGTTTATTCTTATGATGAACGAAGTGTAGTAGCTTTTGCCAGTCGAAATTTCTGCATTCTTCTTTGAACCGAGAGTGCAATAATCTCTACCATCATTTTCCGAATTTTGTTATTATTCCGTGGTGTGTCTTTTACGTCCTTAACTCACTTGCTCGGCACATAATTCTCCATTATTGTTTCCCATGTTTCTACGACGCTTATCACTCTGACTCGTGTGATACCACATCTGTCCTACAAAACAGTGGGCATATTCAGATAAATAGTATTTGATTTTTCATTTTTCCCCAAAACATTTAACTGTATTTCTTAACTTCAATTATCTTTTATAAAATATCTATAATTAAGAATGTATATTTGCAATGAAAACTCGAATTTTGCATGCAGTATGTGATTAGGAACTACAGGACATGCATTTTTCTTTAAATATGATGGTTAAGTATATATTCATATATTTGATGAATTTCATATTTAAATGATTTAGTTATTCAACCCGAACCAAAAGATGGAAGACCACAACAAGTTTCGATCCGCCGCCCTCCAGCATACACGATTATCATTCTACAACGCTACCGTTTATGCCAGGCACGTAACTAAATTCTCCTTTTTACATTTGTCACACGTATTTCTCGAAAAACGTCAGAGAATAAGTTGTTTCTCGCCATTAACGGTGTTCCTCACACGTGTTTCACAACGAAGTAGGAAGCAGTGTCATACATTTTCACAGTACGTATGAACAGCGAGACAACCATAGTACTAGTAGCGGTTAGGAGACACTGACTGCACACGATTTTTGAAATGATAATTACGTACCTACAGTACGATTAAGAATAACTTTATTTGCTGTTAATACATCAGAATGTTTTAAATGATCTCTTACAGTGACATATTAATAAGATATCTAATACATAATTTGGACCCACTTCCAAGAGAGCAACTGCAGTGTACGAGAGCTACGGCTGCTGACCAGTCATCTCGTTTGTGTTCGTTTACATCGGGTTTATTCTTATGATGAACGAAGTGTAGTAGCTTTTGCCAGTCGAAATTTCTGCATTCTTCTTTGAACCGAGAGTGCAATAATCTCTACCATCATTTTCCGAATTTTGTTATTATTCCGTGGTGTGTCTTTTACGTCCTTAACTCACTTGCTCGGCACATAATTCTCCAGAATTTGACTTATAATCCAGTTAAATTTTGCACAAAATTCCTCTACATCTATCACGTTGGAATTAAATGAGGTCCATTCGCTGTCTAAGTAGGATGCTATCTATTGCTTATCTGCTCTTTCCAGCATAAAAACTCGCCTAGCCTTTTCTATGGGTTTATTGTTTTTAGTAAACATCGTGGCAGTGATGACAACGTGCTCGCTAATCCCTGTCTCTACACGGATGCTGGTGATAAGGTCAGGCCTTTTTGTCTCTACAAGGTCCAAAACATTGCCATTGAGTGTTAGTTATCTAACTAGTTGCTAAAGACAGTTTTGGAGACAACGACTGTCTGTACCGCTTGATGGCATTCAATCTCAAGGTGTATAGAAGTCATAATGTCTTCACTCATTACTGTATATGTATAAATACAGCTTGTAACGGGTATAAGTACTGATGTTTCTATTAGAGGCTGAGGACAGTGAACTGAACAATATTACATCAGTAGCTACATCGTTTGCAATTTATAATAATAGTTATTACGAGTCGCATGTTTTTAGGTTGGGTACTACCTCGAAATACATGTAGCAAGAGCCCGCATCTCGTGGTCGTGCGGTAGTGTTCTCGCTTCCCACGCCCGGGTTCCCGGGTTCGATTCCCGGCGGGGTCAGGGATTTTCTCTGCCTCGTGATGGCTGGGTGTTGTGTGCTGTCCTTAGGTTAGTTAGGTTTAAGTAGTTCTAAGTTCTAGGGGACTTATGACCACAGCAGTTGAGTCCCATAGTGCTCAGAGCCATTTGAACCATTTGAACATGTAGCAAGAGCAAGCCGTTAATGCTTATTTTCCCCTGGGCAGCAGGTCAGATTTTGAAGTGTGGATCCATTGACGCAAAACGATCAATCTATATCGACAGGCCTATTCCACTTATTGGTGCAGCTATGACCATGCAGAAAACAATAGGTACTAAATTACGTGATATGTTTGTGGAAAGTCTGTTAAACGTAGAGAAAATACAGCCAGGACACTGATGTGTGTACATATTAACGTACCAGATATAAAAATATCTGCATCCATACATGTTATAAATCTGCGTGTGCGAGGTGTAAAAAAACTACACATACAAATGTATAGTTAGTAGCAGGGATAAAAAGGAATGCATCTGTTACGTGTTACATCGCAGGTGCATTGTTTCCCCGCAACTGCCCCTTGGAGGGATTGATTGTAGACTTTCCTTAAGCCAAAACTCACAGTGGTTTTGACTGCTTCTTGAGCAACATGTTGACATTTCAATCTTTTCTTTAACACGTTTACATCTCACTGCTAGGAAGGGTAAGTCTTCAACACTGCTAACAATTTCCACATCTCTGGATAAACAATTACATTATTGTCAGTTATGTTACGTTGTGATTACATGAAAGTTTCTGCTGATGTTTACACATTCTTCACGGCTGATTGCATTCCAACTGAGTTACCTGAGATGCATCTCAACACTAACCTACAGTCGAACAGCAAGGCGCCTATGTACAGAATAGTGACCAAATCATGTCACATTTCAAAGAGTTGATTGCTGTCATCGTGACAGCAGGATCCCTTGGACCAGACTGAGGAGAAATTTGTAGACCTTGTAGAATGTGAACTTTTCCGTTTGAGGAATCTGTGTTACAGGAAATTCAGGACAAACCCGTCACGAGCACAAGTTCCACAACGTAACTACATATGTATCTCCAACGCTCACGTGTGGAACTCACTGCCTGCGATGGATGTACATCCATCCGTATCAGAAGATGCACAACTCATCAGCTGATGACTTTATCCATTGTGTGAAATTCTGCCAGTGGTATCACAATAAATTGCTAACTTTTCTGACTTATAAAAGTATGTTTTGTTTAGTGGCAGCTGACTTCGCAAGGAACAGAATATCCATCAGCCACTCTAGCTAAGTCTGGGAGCCGGTAAATCCTAAGGCAATTCGTGTGTTCTGTCATCAACAGAGAGTTACCATAAATATGTGGGCTGGTATTGTTCACGACCATCTGATTGGACCGTTTCTTTTGCCTAAAACGCTCGGTGGAGGAAATTACCATGTCTTTCTCTGTAAAGTACTACTGGAAATATTGGAGAATGTCTGTCAGGCAACGACCATTGTGCCAGCATCACGTGGCCCCTCATATCAGAGAACATTTAGACAATGTTTTCCCCAATCGTTGGGTTGGGATAGGAATGCCAGTACAGTGGCTCCCATGCTCTTCCGAACTCACTCATGTGGATTCTTTGTGTAGAGGAAGATGATGTGCTTGGTGCACCATACACTCCGAAGCGCTAGTTATCGATTTGGCTGAAACTTCGTCGTTCGCGAAGCATGTGATTGTTTTGAGATTTTGAAACGATCATTAGCACGCAGATGCCTGTTCTGCATCAATATAAATGGACAACTTTTCAGCAACATCTCAAAACACGATTCACCACGTGGCAGTTCGAACATCGTCTCTGAACGTCACTAGCGTCGAGATCTTCACGGACTCCTAATGAGCAAACGCTGCACCTGTGACATTTTCGTCACATAAAATTGTGTTTCTTTCTATTTCCCCTAAACAATCAGCTACAGGTTGTATGTATAGTCACAACAGGTTACATCAGACAGAAAATACAATTGAACAACAACGACTACGATGCTGTCTCTGCACCTAGTTGATAGTAGGTGGGATAATGAGAAGGCTGCAAAATCGGTCATTCCGGATTCCAGCTGACAGCACTATTAACTACCAGTATGATACGGATTCATTATACTCACATTTTTACCAAATATTTCTTCTAGACAACATACCAAACTGTTCGCAGCTTTTCATAGTTCTTCTTCCAAGAACTATGTCAGATATATTAATATCCCAGTGGTTTGAAAGAAGAACCGTTTGCCGCGTACCTGCAACAAACAATAATAGCGCAATTGACAAACACAATAATCGGTTAATTGTATAGACATTAATTTTGAGCCCGCATCTCGTGGTCGTGCGGTAGCGTTCTCGCTTCCCACGCCCGGGTTCCCGGGTTCGATTCCCGGCGGGGTCAGGGATTTTCTCTGCCTCGTGATGGCTGGGTGTTGTGTGCTGTCCTTAGGTTAGTTAGGTTTAAGTAGTTCTAAGTTCTAGGGGACTGATGACCATAGATGTTAAGTCCCATAGTGCTCAGAGCCATTAATTTTGACAGGGTGACATTTATCGTTTTTATTCATTTATTCTTTCTCGCTGCTTTGATTGATATTCTTTTATTTCTGTTTATGTTGTAAACAAGCAGTGTCAGGCGTTAATGATATATTTTTGAAAGAAAACTTGTGTAGAAATTAGAAAGCTATAGGCAAGTAATTCCTCTTGAGGATACTTGGTGACAGCCGCAGTTTTGAAGTATACTATTTTTTAGACTAATGTTGAACGCAGAGAACTCCACGAATTTTCATAAAAGCGACACTGAGCACTACTGAAACCCGGTACATCAGTATGGTTTCAACTGACTTCCTGGCAATTACCAGAAGACTCGTTGCATCTTTGCTTTCTAAGTACTAGACCGTTCTCGGCTGTATCAGGAACAGCGAGCAAGGAACCCCTACGTTAGTTTGTAGGGCGAGGATGGAAGGGACTGCCATGTGGGACTAGACCTGGGGGTATGGAATATTTTTAATATTTTGGAGTAAGAGTGTGACTTGTAAGCAGCCATAGTAAGGTCCAGTTTCAACTATGTAAAACCTACGTAATACCGATTTGTAAAACATTTTCTTGAGAGAAAAACGCCTGAATACACTATTTTTTTTCCTTTCTCTGACCATTACTGGTGGGGGGTGGGAGGTGGGGGTGGCAGCCCCCGTTGCCTCCGGCCTTGGGCGTCTCCTTGCCACCGTGCCCATCAACTCCAAATGTTGTTGTTGGATAGCCATGCTACACCAAGTTTTGAAGAAGGGAGCAAATAATCTGCCGGCAATGCTTAGTTCTTTTTTCTTTTTGAAGAATTATCTGTATTCATAGAAAATACTCAGTGTTATGTAACACACAACAAATGCTCATTGATGAAGAGCAATGGCACTCAGCTACACCATCTCCTCCAAAAGTATATTTATACGATCCTCAAGCAGTGAATGTTCTTACTACACGTTGCATCAGACAAGTCTGTTTTTTGTGCTAAAGAATATTTTCATCGAATATTCACATGGTTACCATATCTTCTCAGTGATAACAATACAACAAATACCTAATTATTTCATATTATATGACATACTCGTCTAGCTAGAATCAGCAACTATATTGATATTTAAAATATTTGTCATTTATTCTTCGTTCTCAGTTGCATATTTTGATTACATGACATGTTTTGATCCCCCTAGATCATCTTCAGAGGTAAAACGAAGTAAAATTAAATACGTACAGTCTAAAATTTTACAATGACTAGAAGAGAATTGTACATAAATGTAGAATTTACCTAAGTAGTTGCATCGGCAACCCATCTTCAGCAGAGAGTACTGTGTTTTATAACTGCGGTCAGTGCTTTAAATTGGTATCTTGATGAAGCAGGGCAGTGAGGGGAGGGGGAAAGGGTGAAAGAGGGGAAAGGGAAAATGGAGCGAGGGTGACTGGGAGAGGGGAAAGGAAGCAGAAAGGGGAAGTGGTAGGGATGTCATGAGTTTAGGAGAAGGTCTTAAGCTGAAATATGAAAAAGGTTTAATTCTATAAAACTTCTTGTTAAAATATCAATATTAAAATATTAATTTATTGTTCACGATACGTTCAGATGGGCTTAGACTCCCCTCAAAGTTCCCCCAATGTCGTTTTAATCTTAATATAATTACTAATTATTAAGTCATTATGTGATCAGCTATTATTATTATTTTTATAAACAGGAAAAGAACCATGCATTTGCTAACTGCTTATTAACTTTAATTCACTATGTAAAGTAGATATCTGTAATACGAATTTTAAAGTAAAAAATCTCTACTTGTACCTTCACTGTGATACTTGATCTTCAATACTCTCTCCAAAATATGTTTTGAAAGTCTGCTGTACGAGTACTAAATGTCCTTTGATTAAGTCCATTAGCACCTTATTATCGACAGTTAGGGGTCATATGGTTCGAAACATCTCACATGATCCATTTTCAATTGTCTGTATCAACAAATTTAAGTTAGTGATAAATCCTAGAATGTTATCCATACTACATACGAATATTTTCGTTTCTATCTTGTATTTCTCCGTTTAGTCCACTTACGGGGGTAAAATATCTGTAAGATATGCCAGAATAGATGCTCATTCATCACCCGCAAACATTCATGGATGCCACTCAACATAAAAAATTTAATTACCTTATCTCTAAGTTCAAACATTCGTTTTAATACTTTAGCTTCACGTAAACATTCAGTTCTGTATGTAGTAGAAGTGTAGTATGTTTTGATCCCAGTTCTTGACACAAAAAATCAAAAACCCGCATAGCCAGCGGCCACAATTTGATGAAGTTAGCGGCTTTTACACAACAGTGGGTTCTTGGTGAATGAGAAAACAATTTTCAATTATATCTCCATCAACATGCATTACGTAGGAAAGAGTAGTATGTGACCGCCAATACCGGTGGACTCGTCGATGTGAAGTGAGTACTTCTGATTGCTCTAAATTTTTTTCATTCTAAATGCCTTACAAGTCATTGTACATGTCCGTAAATCGTCGTCTGATTGTGTCAGGGGGGAGGGGAATTTTTAAAATTTCAGTAGCAGCTTCTGAACCAAGGACTGTTTTTATCATTTCTTTACACACGAGTATTAACAATGTTTCTGCTATTGTTTCTTGTTTTTGGGCTTAGCGATTAGTTCAGCCTTCAAGCCTTCAACCTTTGTGTACTGTTTGTTAAATGTGTACCGACGTAGCCAAGAGCTTCACTTATGTTTCTATTTTGTTCCCTCAACAGACGAAAATAATTCACTTCCTTATTTAATAGAGAAGGATGTTTTGTTGATAAATACTGTTTCAGTTTACTTGGAACCATAACATGATTTCTGAGTTTTTCACCACTCATAACATGTTCGGTGATTGGGAATGTTTTGTCACCACACCAAGAAGGACATCATAGAAATAGTTATCACTATATTGCCTTTGAACTACTTTCTGTTTCTTTTCCTTGGCCCCAATGGCTTCACTACTTGCACATGAGGACAGACCCCTCCACACAATGAAATTGTCCATACCGAAAAAATAGATTAACGCACTGTAATAGAAAATATTGGTGTAGCAGTCACAATATTCACACTACTACAGAGCACAGCTGTGATAAAACTGATTGGAAATACTTTAACAATGGAAAGTCCAGGATGGAATAGCAACAATACTGGTAAACTAAATTGCTATATTGCTGCCTGACAATGTGTGGGTTCTTTGGCAGGGAATGGTAAGAACAGTAAAGATTAAGAAGTTGCTACATTCGGGAACAAATATCAAAACAAGGCAATAAAAATGATAAGAGAGGGAAAAAACCACATGCCGTACACAAAAGATGCGATTTTACAAAGTACTCTCGCCCTAGCGGCCTAGCCTGTGCAATGATACAGGTGAGAAAACCGTTTACTTAATGTAAGCAAAGTATAACAGCAGTATTGAGTAAATAAATTACAGTTAATTTTTATGAAAATATAACAGAAACATTTATTAAGTAAGTAAAGAATAAAAAACAAGCAGATTCTTACTTAAAATTGAAGGAAATAAATTACATTTAATTTTTGAAAAACATAAATATTCGCTGTGTGTCTAAAATCGAAACCACTTAATTTCTTACAATAATATGTAATTGTTTGCGTCACAGGCTTCTCTTTGTGGTGGAACACCAGCGTGCCACGTCACTCTGGTTGTGGCACACTGGTGTCGAACAATGGATGTTTAAACTGTAAACAGCACAAATAATTGAATTGAAAGCAAGGAAACAAAGCACAGCAGAGGGTGCGGTGGAAGGGAGGGGGAGAGGTAGGGATGTTATGGGTTTGATAAGAGAGGGTCTTACACTAAAACTGCAAAAAAGTTACTTTTGTATGAATTTGCCTTTAAAACCACTGGATGTGTAAACTGTAAAAGGCATAAAATACTGAATTATAAAAGCGGAAATGAAGTAATGAAAACTGAATTAGTATCTTAAAATACCAACAGAGCGAAGTGTCAAAAGTATGAAACTGTAAGGGTCTTGCTATAAAAATATAAACAGTAAAGGTATATAAAAATTCTTGTTAAAATACTAAAAATATAGAGCACTGAATTTATAAACAGTATAAGAGATAGAGATAGTAAAGTGACACAAGTGTAATTGTGTGGAGTACCTAGAATTGAATTCAGTGTAAGTAACTCTTAATTTCTTTTAAACATTGCAAATATGAAACTATGTAAAGCATAAAACAATAAATTACAAAGTATAGCTATATACAGCAACTAAAGTTACAGGGAACAAAGTGTGACTGTTATGGATAATTGCATTTGCTTCTGCTTGGCATTCCAACATTATCAGTGCATTGAAAAAACTATGAGGTTCTGGCACAGACAAGACAGGATGCTGACGCAACTACTTAGGTAAATTCTACATTTATGGACTATTGTTTTCTACTTATTGTAAAATGCTAGGCGGTATATATTTAATTTTACTTTGTTTTAGATCTGAAGATGATCCAGAGGGATCTAAACACGTCATGTAATTAAAAACGTGCAAACTGGATTGATGAATAAATGAGAACGGTTTTATATATTTATTTATTGATGCATGCTGCTTTTGTGACGAACCTTCCTCATTTCAAAGAACAACTGTACAATCCCATAAACAGACTCTCTTTCCACGCTAGGTGTATAATTTCTGTAGAGACAATACGTGTGGGAAAATATATATATTCTTCACGCCTGTATTCTTTTCAGTAAACAACAAATAACCGAGATTTGTATAACCACTTCGAAAATGTTATTTTAAAAATGATATGAAACAACAACATGTATGAAAACAAAGCAGTTGTCTGTGAGTTATCACCATGCCACAAAACACAGATTCATTTGTTTAATATCTTTTTTATTGAAAGGTTAAATTACGTCACGCAGTCTTTCTTGACAACGGCCTTCAATATCTCGAGGTTTATAGAATGGTCAGATATTTTTAATTTCAATTTACGCTAAAGCACTGTTTCAGTCATTTTTAGAAGGCACTAAGTACCGAAATGGCATTCGTGTTGTGAATGATAAAACAGGTCAAAGTAGAAAGACGATATCATTCTGATTTATAAAATTAGAATTATAGAGGATTGCTAACTTAGACATTTCTGAGGTTATTTAATAACTGGCCATTCAACAGCAGAGAAGATATACTGGAGGGTCGTTATGACTACAACACAGCAGCCAAGAAATTTTCGATCACTCCTTTTCAGTTCTTCACTTAGTTCGTTGAGTGTACCTAATCTACTCGGTTTGCTTTGTGTGGATTGATGAAGAGCTTCCTTAGTTTGCTAGCATGTTGCGAAATCACCACTCATTTTATAAGGCGTCTGTTCCTTTCTCTTATTCTGTAGTACTATCCTATCTGGTCATGAACCTATAGTTATGAACCATTGTTGGTTTTTCGTCACCCAGATTCATTCTTTTCTTGTAGCAGCTTAACATAGATATTGTTCATATAAAGGTTCTGTTTGATAATACTGAAACATGATTAATGTAAAATGAATGATTACATACTGTTCCAAGATCACGATAAACTCATTAAACACAAGTCTATTATGTGCCACAACTATCATCCAAACTTGCACACTGTAACTTTATATTTAATCATGATAAAACTGCATCATTAAGCTTTCACGCATTTCTGTCATCTACATGAGCCTCAAACACTGTTAATTATCACATCCCAGGAATACTACAGTATATATAACACATCAATCTTCTTCAGACGCACGCCAACGACGAGCTTCATATACAGACTCACAACCGTGAAAGATGCAGTAATATATCTACAGGTTGTAGTGGGTGTAAGTGTAGATACTTTCACATGTGACACCTTAATCTGTACACACATCAGTCTGTTGGTTGTTTTTTCTCTGCTACAAACAGACTTCCCACCTGATGTTTTCTGCACAGTCATAACTGCATCACTAAGTAGATTACACCGGTCAGTATAGGCTATCCATTTTGAGTCCAAGCATCAACACTTCAACATCTGACCTGTTGCCTAGAGGAAATTAAGCATTAACGGCTTGCTCTTGGCACATGTACTTGGAGGTACTAATCAACGTAAAAACATACTACATCTAACAGTTATAATTATTTGTCTGCAAGTGAAGTAAATACTGATATAATGTTGTCCAATACGCTGTTCTCAGTCACCAATAAAAATACCTGCACATCCTGTATCATTGCACACCACAGTGATTTAATTCTTCTTACAGTAGCTTTGAGGTCAACACTGACTAGCCATGATGTGAAAGATTAAGTAAACAATTACACTCAAGATATAAATATACAGGGTTTTGAGGAACTATTCGTTGAGATTAATACAGAAGGTAGAGAGCATCAAAACAAATGTATTTGGTTATGATACATGTGTTCCCTGATGGCAGCTTCTGGTGATAGGAACAATTTAAACAGAAGGTAGTTTAGTAAGTTAATTAACACAGAAACATTCACAGAACTCCTCAAATGCGCGATTATTGGCTCGTACGCACGCAGTACATCCTCGGACCATTGACTGTTTTGTCCATCCCAAGATTCCTAGCATGTCTGCAATGGTACCAGCAGTGACAGATCTTTCTCTGTTTACACAACGGTTTCATACTCCAACTGTTTCATTTACTCCCAGAGGAATAAATCCAGACACTTGAAGTCAGGTGATATTGATGGCCAGGCCACCATGGCCAATCCACTGATTCCCGAAGGTGGTCCTGAGATGATTCCTCACAGGAATACTGAAATAGGTTAGCGCCCCATTATACTGGAAGTACATACGTAGTCTAACATTCAGAGGTCCATCGTCCAGCACTTCTGGCAACACATATTGCAGGTAGATGCGATATCTTCATCCATTGAGGTGGAGCGGAAGAATATAGAGTCGAATCAACCTGTCACCAAGAACGCAAGCCAAACCAATTAACATCGAATCGCTGTTGATGAGCTGTTGATGTATTATACAGAATTTTACGTAAATATGACGGAAATAATGAATCTCTTTGACCTTGGAAACACTTTTACACATCATTTTATTAGATTGGTGCATAATTTCGCAGCGTTTTCGTTTTGCATGTTGGTATTCTGGTTTCTATGGGTTTATTTTTCCGCTGGCGTTTTTTATTTTTAGTTAACTGTTGCTAGTCGAGTTTACATGTTGTCATTTTGTCATTTGGAGATAGTAAGTGGAGCTTTAGGCGCTAGAAAACTGAGTACAAAGTGGAGAAATCGAAAGATTTCCTACTTGTTCTTGAATTCAATAGAGGAGTGACAGCTGCGGAGTCAGCCTGAAACATTTGATCCGTGTATGGGGATAATGCCAGTAATAAAGCACGGCAAAAAAAATAATTTCCACGTTTGAAGAGGAATGGTATTGACATTAGCAACTCGCATCGTCCAGGAAACAATCGGAATTTGATGAAGATCGTTTAAACGCATTAAAGCAGAATGAGCCACATCGGTGTACTCGAGAACTGGCTAATGCGATGAAATGCGATCATTCCACCATCATGCAATATTTGCATGCAGTTGAGAACGTTCGAAATTCGGTTGTATGGGTACTACAGGCTGTACGCCAATGTATGTGCATTTCCGCTTGCGTGTCATCAGTTGGCTCGTGGACATCACAGACCATTCCTATCCTGTATCGTTACTGATCACGAGAAATGGTGTCTTTATACTAACATAAAGAAAAGAAAGGAATGGTTAAGCTCAAACAAAGCAGCAGCTCTTCGAACAAAGACCTGCGCGCATCCGCAAAAGATAATGTTGTACATCTGGTGGAACAGCGACGGTGTGGTATACTGCGAGCTGCTTGCCCGAGGTGTGACCATCACACCTGATATTTATTTTTAACAACTGAGATGTCTTGCAGACGGAATCCAAGAACAACGACCAGGAGTACTGCGTGGACTGATGCTTCTCCACGATAACGCCCGCCCACGTTCTTCTAGACTGCCAAAAAACACTATACAGGAGTTGGGTTGGGAAGTAATTCAGCACGTAATGTTATGTGAGCCTCACTGCCCATTTTCTTTAACTAATTTGTGTCTAATTTTATTCTGAGAAGCTCAGTAATGTCTGTAAATACAGTAAATGACAATTTGATTCAAAAAGTACTTGAAGTGAAGTGAAGCGCAGCTGGACAGCAACAAACTCTTTAGCGCGCAATCCCTGCAACGATAGTAGTTGTGAATCTTTGAGTATGGACTCTAAAAAAAAAAGACAATTGATTTATATAAACAAAAAGAGAACTGTTAATCTGTATCTTGTGGAAAGAGGACGTGTTGCTAGGCCGTCGCTCAGAACGTATTGTTACATTTAATGAAAATTGAAATTTTTGTGATAAAACCGAGTAAAGTATGTGTAAGAGTTGCCAAACATTTATATATATACAAATTTTCTGGAAGTGAAGAATAGAAATAACTTGTTTTTGGAAAAGGAGGTGAATTTCATTGTCTTTGCCGTCCATCGATCGACAGAATTGTAAGTTCAATAAAATACAGGAAAATAAATGCATTCTCTATAGTTTTCATTCAATAAGTAACAACCTCTTATAATTTCTTAATTACAGTCATTGGATTATTTTCTTGTACAATAGTATGGTGCTGAATTCCACAGACCAATTTTGATGTAGCAGGACGTGTAGTTTGAAGGAAGTTTGTGTGCTAAGCAATCTCCTTTTCTCACGAAAAGCAGATTCTTTTTGATCTTACTTACTTACAACAGTGGTCAAGTAGGTATGAAAAGCTACGAAAACTTGGGCTCGAAGCTATCCGCAATACGGCCAAGTAACTAACAGAGTCGTATTTTAAACCTTAAAGAACAATAACTTCCTCCAAATTGTAATACGTCACCAAATGGTGCAGAAGTTGATCATTCAAGGAAGCAGCAACCGAAATACAGGTACCCGTTACGACTTAAAAGTAAAAATCTCAATCAAAAATCAATCTCTCTCTCTCTCCAAACATATATATAAATATTCATATTATTAAAAAAAAGTCATTTTATAAGCGCCCAGCTTATTCACCTGATTTGGCGCCCTCACATTTTTACCTCTTCCGCTCTCTATAGAACAATCTTCAAGGAACTTCCTCTCCGGATGAAAATGCGCTCCGAACATGACGAGTTCTTCACCTCAAAATCATGTGATTTCTACAGTCGCGTAATCTAAAATTTAGCCAGCGTTGGCAGACCGTGTATAAATAATGAAGGAAAATGTATTATTCATGACTAGAGTCTCTGTTATGTGTGTAGACTTAAGAAAAAACGCTAAGAACTTATGCACCACCCCATTAATATTACGCTAATTAAATACAGGGTAATTTAAGAGTGACATGTCGTGTTCTGTCTGTAAGTAAGTCATGATTCCAATCGTTAATCTGATCTGATAACCGATAAGTTCGTATTTGTTTTAATTACAGTGAAGTGCGGGACTATATCAAGTGCTTTTCTCAAGTCAAGCAACACGACGTAAACTTCAGCGCCAATGTTTACAACTCTATGGATCTCATGGAGGAACAGAGTGAGCTGAGTTTCTCAAGATATCTTCGGAATTCATGATGATTTTGATGGAGTTTTTGCTCTCCAAAAAACCTCAGAACACGTTAGCACAAAACATGTTCTATAATTCTACAAACAGTACACGTCAGCGATATAGGCCTATAATTATGCGCATCTGCAGAGCGATCCTTCTTGGAAACGGGGATGACCTGCTGTATTTCCAGTCCCAAGGCATCCTTCGTTGCTCCAGCGACCTACTATAAATAGCTGCTCGAACGGAGACAGGTTCTTTCGCATAATCTCTATAGAATCTCACAAGTATCCTATGTGATCCAGATGCCTTTTCACTACTTAGCGATTGCAGTTGTTTTTCTGTTCCGCGATCACTAATCTCAAATTTGCCATTTCGGCGTTCGTCCGATGGCCTAAAGCAGGGTGTAATGAATCATACTATTATTATTTTTTTCTCTCGTTCTTTTCTTTTTATACATATAAGATAGATATGTAAAATAATAAGTTATTTTGTATCAGCGATAATACTGAGATAAAAACAAAACAAGGAGAGATACGCTCTTCAATTGCTTAATTTCTGTATCTTCACCTGTTTGTCTCTATAAGCGGTAGCGGGTGGAAGTATGACGAGTTCCGCCGTTTTACTATTGTTGCAAAATGTGTAGTCTATAACCGTACATTATAGAAGTGCTATAAAAGTTATTATAGAGATGCAGTTTATCTATGGCTATCTGTATAAACAACCGCAACTGTTCATCATTTCGCCCTTGCCGAGAATCCTGCACCAAGATAATCGAAACAGACAAGAAGAATTTGCGTGAGCAGAGGCGAGGCGATCCGGAACCATTATTATCATACAAACTCTATGTACAATAGCGGAAACAGGAGAAAGAAGTACGTAAATTAAAATGACGAATGATGATCTAAAAATGTATTGACTTTAAAGGTCTGTTGATATTAGTGTCAGTTAAAGTTCACTCAGGATATTTGTATCTTCCAATTTCTTTCAATTATACCTTCCAATTTCTTTTATTATTCAAGCAGCAATTATTATTAAATTACCATTATATATTATATTTTATACCCGTCCCCCCTATTCCAGCCACTATTCAAGGAATCAAATTATGATCTTCCGCAGTGAAGCAGTTTAAGATGAACGAATTCAGTACTTCGATCTCTGTCATTTGTCGTATGTTCTCCAGCAGAGGTGGAGGAGATTCACTTATTCAGGAAACCAATTAGTCGGCCGAGTACAGCTTGTGGCAAGGCCTGTCGCCGATCAGTATTTAATTAATTATTTACTTCGTCTAACAAAGCTGTAGTCACGGGAGGCTACACTCCATCAGTCGCACGTTCGGCACACTTCTCTGACCGTGAGAAGGAACAGCTGAAATCGTTCCCCCAGACTGAAATCGTTCCCCCAGACCTTCGGGCACCTGTTGTGTCGTGTCACGTGCAGGCTATCAGCAGCATCAAATGTTCGTGCTGGAAAGCCTTCCCACCGACCGCTGCCCGGTCAAATTCCCGCACACAGAAAAACTGTTAATGCACCAAAATCTATGAAGCGAGTAATACATAATAAAGAATGTTTTCAGACGACACTATTAGGAAGAGCAACCAGTAAATAATAATCACTTTCGTACTGAATCATTAATAAAACCTAAAATATCATGTAACTGTGTGAATCTGTCTTCACATGTGATGATTCATGTCTAGTGGCTTTGCAAACCGTCAAAATACCATAGAAAAAAGGGATAGCATAACTTTACAGTACCTTATAATATCTGTTGAAACATGTATGTATTCATTACAAGCGATGGCGAGGCATGACAGAATCTCTGACCAGAGAGTTATTTATCGTTGCTAGTCTGCGCTTGACGGCGCGAGTGTTCAGTTGTACTCTGTCTGTAGTAGTAGTCAGTCGACAGTAGTAGCGAGTGGACGGTTGTACTGAGCAGAAGTCGGCATGCGTCGGCGGCGTGCTCTTCTCGCGACTCTGGTCACGATTTTGGTGGACGATGAGTATTGTTGTAGAAGGTAATGAAGCAGCATTGCGCACATCTAATAATGTATGTTAATTGTAATTAATTTGTTCAAAAAAATGACCCAATAATATTTTTTTATAAAGTAACTCTTTTAAAAAAAAACATTCATTTCAATTTAAAGAATATTTCCTATGCATTTCCTCCAAGAATCAAAATTAAATATACGCCAGCATTGCACGAAGCTGTGTCGATAGATAAGAGCAGATATAGATGCAGTTTTTTATTGAGGTAAGAATTTTGCTTTTGTTATTCAGAATACAGAGCCGAAGGTCAGCGCTGCTGTCCTTATAAAATTTATCAGGTTTAATTATTTCACAGGGCCGAAGGTCAGCGCTGCTGCCCTTATAAAATTTACCAGATATTATTATTTCTGTTACGAGGTTACATTCGTTCATGGTTCATTATTTAATTAATAATATTGTTGTTGGTTTATGGTCAATTTTCATTCCTTAATTTTTGTGGGGAGTTTACGCTTGGCTTCATTTCAATTTAACAACATTTGGCTCACATTGTTTTATCATCATTGACTTTTATTTCTGCGGAGAGGTTACACTGTAACAGTTTGAATTCCACCATAATATGTTGCTAATCTGCTGAAAGATTGTTCCTTCTTCTGCTTAACTGAAACGTCAAAAATTTCTAATAAATTATTGGTAAAATGGGGCATTTCCTAAATGTAATGTCCGTTGGTCTGGTATTACCTCACTTGGATATTTACGACAAGAGCAACGATAGCTGAATTGTCCTGGGTAACTGTATCATCTGTCATTGATTCCCTTATGCGCAAATATTCGTACGCCACTATTCATTTATCAATCGAATTAAATATCTTCTAAGACGTTGTATAACCTACGTTTCTTTGCATCCCCTTTATGATTTTAATGTTACAACACTACATTAATGTTGTATCCTAACAGTTAGCGAACAGCTTTGCAATTAATTATTACACATCTAAGCAACGCGTCCCGCCATAACCGTAGGAGACGTGTAAACTTGGAGCAATCCGTTCGTGAATTTGGACTTTATGCTTCCTCTTTTTTGTTATAAATATGCGCCCACCATTTGGTAAAGTAAAACGGATCACTGGTCTTACAGTTTTAAGAAATGTTAAGCTACGCGATGAACCCCGCGGTCAATAAGGTACTTGTTCTGTTACATAGAGCTCTGTCAGAAATGCGCACAGGAAAAATTTAGATAACAACAGTGAAAAATTGAAGGAAATTAAACAAAATAGTATGGATTAGATTAAACAAATTATTGTATAAGAAATTAACTGATACTACACTAAAGTTTTCAGAGGTAACAAAGGTTATTAAAAATCAGTTGTAACTTTTTAACTGCAATGCAGCTGAGACAGTATTTGGCTAACCCTCTTAATGCAGACGCGTGAGAAGAACCAGTATGATCTTGTAATACTCGGGAAGAATGGCGCACAGTCTCTTCAGAATCTGTAAGTAGAGCTCAAACACTCGACTCAAGTCTTCGAATCAGACAGCTGTCCCACCTGCTGTGGAAGGCTCAGCGTTTTAACTGAAGGCGCCTCTATATTTGGTTCATAGGTCTGTTCGTATCTATGTTAGGGAGCTCCCCACGGGATCTACGTAAGGACAGACATTATCACAGATTCCCAGCCGTTATGTTACCTTCAGCTTCAGACTTCGCAGATCCTGTATCTGGCTCAAATGGCTCTGAGCACTATGCGACTTAACTTCTGAGGTCATCAGTCGCCTAGAACTTAGAACCAATTAAACCTAACTAACCTAAGGACACCACACACATCCATGCCCGAGGCAGGATTCGAACCTGCGACCGGAGCGGTCGCTCGGCTCCAGACTGCAGCGCCTAGAACCGCACGGCCACTCTGGCTGGCCCGTACCTGGTCATTCAAAATAAATGCTACGGAGTGCACCCGCAGGGAATTTGTTAAAGACACGAGAGCTCCTGACCGTACACTGCATGTGGCACAGAGTCACAATTTTATTCATTTTATCGTTAGACATCAACTTGAACATACTTATTATAGTAAAGGCTTGTCTCCTTCTACAATATGCCACCCCCTCCCTCCCCCCCCCCCGTAAACATACACACACACACACACTCACACACACACACACACACACACACACACAGTTTCCTCCATTCCCAGATTGACTATTCCGTTATGCCTCAGGTTGTGTGATATCAACCAATCTCTTCCATTAGTAAAATTGTGCGGTAAACTTCTTGCCTCCCCAATTTCAATCAGTACCTGTTCATCTCTTACCCCATTTACCCATATAATCCTCAAGTTTCTTCTCTACCACCATATTTCTTATCTGAATTGTTTTATTCCAGGTTTCACTTTCGTAGAAAGCTACATTCCAGGCACAAACATTTACATCTAAATCTACATGAAAACTCTGCAAATCACACTAATGTGCCTGGCAGGAGGTTCATCGAACCACCTTCATAATAATTCTCTATTATTCCACTCTCGAACAGAGAGCGGAGAAAACGAACACCTATATCTTTCCGTGCGAGCTCTGATTTCCATTATTTTATTATTATGATCGTTTCTCCCCATGTAGGTCGGCATCAAGAAAACATTTTCGCATTCAAAGGAGAAAGTTTGTGATTGAAATTTTGTGAGGAGCTTCCGCCGTAACGAAAAAACGCCTTTGTTTCAATGGTTTCCATCCCAAATCCTGTATCATGTCCATGTCACTCTCTCCCCTATTTCGCGATAAAACAAAAGGTGTTGCTGTCCTTTGAACTTTCGATGTACACAATACTGTCTGGTAAGGATCCCAGACCGCCCAGCAGTACTCCAAAAGAGGACGGACAAGTGTAGTGTAGGCAATCTCTGTAGCAGATGTGTTACATGTTGTAAGTGCTCTGCCAGTGAAACGCAGTGAATACTTCCAGAAAACACTTCCTAACAGTTAAATTTATATTAGATGACAAAACATCTCTTTTACCACTTTGCATTTTATATCTTCTTTACTTCTACCATCGTCAGTATTTTCCTCGCCGTTGTGCAAAACACGTATCGTAATCTAACTGCCTGATCATCACCCGATTTAATTCCGCTACATTCTACTGCATCTACATACATACTCGGCAAGCCACCTTAGGGTACGTGCCCTGTAACATTACTAATCTTTTCCTTTCTTGTTCCACTTGCAAACACAGTGAGGGGGAAATGACTGTCAATATACCTTCGTATCACCCATAATTTCTCGTATCTTATCTTCGTAGTCCTTAGACTAAATGCACGTTGGCAGCTGTAGAGTCTTTCTGCAGTCAGCTTCAGATGCTGGTTCTCTAAATTTTCTCAATACCGTTCCTCGAAAAGAACGTAACCTTCTCACAAGGGAGTCCAATTTGATTTCCGAAGCATCTCCACAGTATTTTCGTGATGTTCGAACCTCCGGATAAGAAATCTAGCAGCCCGCCTCTGAGTTGCTTCGATATCTTCCTTCAATCTGACCTAGACCGAATCTGAAACATTCGATCAGCACCCAAGAGCAGGTCGCACTTGCGTCTCCTTCACAGACGAACCACGTCTTCCCAAAATTCTCCCAATAAACCGAAGTAGACCATTCGCCTTCCCTACAACAATCCTCACACGCTTATTGCATTTCATATCGCTTTCCAACGTCACACCCAGATATTTAAACGGTGTTACTGTGCCAAGTACCTCACTACTAATGTTATATTAGTGAATTCAAATGGTTCAAATGCCTCTGAGCACTATGGGACTTAACATCTGTGGTCATCAGTCCCCTAGAACTTAGAACTACTTAAACCGAACTAACCTAAGGACATCACACACATCCATGCCCGAGGCAGGATTCGAACCTGCGACCGTAGCAGTCGCACCGAAAACGCGGTCAAGGTCATTTGATAACCACTAGTTTTGCAACTGGTTGGCTGTCCTTTATTCCTGCTGTTCTGTAACCGTTGCTGTAGTGCAGCCATGTTCAAAATATAGAAAATTTTGGGTTCGTTTTTCGTACTTACCCGTAGCAACTTATATTTTTCTGCATTTAGAGCTCTCTGCAAATCATCACACCAGAAATTTTGTCTAAATCACCTTGTATTCTCCTACAGCCACTTTCCCGTACACCATAGCATCATCAGGAAACAATCATAGATTACTGCCCACCCTGTCCACCAGATTGTCTATGCGTATAGAAATCAACAGCTGTCCTACACACTTCCCTGAGGCACTCCTGACGATACCCACATCTCTGACAAACACTCGCTATCGAGGTCAACATACTGGGTGCTATTACTTAAGTAGTCTTCGAGGCACTTACGTATCAGGGAACCAATTCCATATGCTCATTAACAGTCTGCAGTGGGTCACTGTGTCAAATGGCTTTCGGGATCTAGAAATAAGGAATCCGCTTGTTGCGGTTCGCCCATAGTTGCAGTATATCGCGTGAGGTATGACAAGCTGGGTTTAGTGCGAGTGATGCTTTCTAAAATTGTGTCGATTCGTGGACATAAGCTTCTTGGTCTGAACGAAATTTCTTATATTCAAACTGAGAATATGTTCAAGAATTTTGCAGAAGACCGATTTTAAGGATATTGGTCTGCAATTTTGAGGGCCCGTTCTTTTTCTTTTTTTTTTTTTTACCTTTCTTATATACAGGCGTTACGAGCGTCGAGGGATTCGCAGTAAATGCAAGATAGGTAGGGGGCCAATGCCGTAGAGTCCTCTTCGTAAAACCGAACTGGCAATCCATCTGGACCTGGCAACCTATTTGTTTTCAGCTCCTTCAGTTGTTTCTGTACACTGCGGATGCTTATTACTATGGTCTTCCATTGGGGAGTCTGTTCAACCGTCGAACTGCTGTTATGATTTTACTTCTGATCTTCATCTTCTTATATATTTTCGAGACACTATCCGTTTCATTCAATAGGTCTTCCAAATTTCTTTTTCCGAACTGTAACTCATTTTACTAAATTGGTTGCCCATACTACTTGCTTTACGTACAGGCTGAATAACATGGGGGATAAGCTGCCCAATATTGTGATCCTCCATACTCAAGTACCACCTCCCTCTCATGTTTCGACTGCTATAACTACAGACTAGTTTCCGTAGATTTTCTAAATAACCTTTAGCTTCCTGTTTTTAACTGCTTGTTGTTCTTTTCTCTAGCTTTTCTCCCGGCTAGTCTGGGGTCTGCTTTTTCGGTAATTGGTACATTTCATTTTATTATTTAACTTTGTGGCCGGATACCTTTCCCGACTTCACAATCGTCAATGTAAAGTAAGGGAGAGAAATCGTGTAGCCATCTCTCTGTGAATTGGGTGAACTTTGTTCCGTGTATTATTTTAACTATTTATGCATCATAGCCTTTGAGGCGGAATTTAGGGACTAGTCCAGCATTTGCCCAAATGAGCATGGGAAACCGCCATAATAAACACTCAGGCTGCGCATTATGCTGTATGAGCAGCTCCTGTGTGTTGTCCCTGTTACCTTCAGAATTATCTAATGGTTGTTCTAAATATAAAAATAATGGTCCATCAGTGTAGGTGTGTTCTTTTCAGTCTGTCTTCTAAGGTAAGTCGCACTGTTAGTATTACTTCGTGTGCACCTACATCTCTCCGAAACCCAAAGTGATTTTCTCCGACAGTGGCTTCTACCAGACTATCTCTTCTTCTATGAATAATTTGTTTCCGTGTTTCGGTCCAAATTGGTTCAAATGGCTCTGAGCACTATGCGACTTAACTTCTGAGGTCATCAGTCGCCTAGAACTTAGAACTACTTAAACCTAACTAACCTAAGGACATCACACACATCCATGCCCGAGGCAGGATTCGAATCTTCGACCGTTTCAGCAGCGCGGTTCTGTACTGAAGCGCCTAGAACCGCTCGGCCACAGCGGCCAGCTGTGGAAGGGAGCTAAGCTGAAGTTCACCGACAATAATTCTCTACGTTAGCATGTAAATGAAGAGATGGGAACGCTGCGGATCATATGGTTCACAGGAGGGTAAAAACAATGTTGTCTTTCATCTGCAAAGTAGCGGTCGCTCGGTTCCAAACAGTAGGGCCTAGAACCGCACGGCCACTTCGGCCGGCCCGTGTTTCGGAACCATTACATTAAATTGGTGCTTAGGTAATATTCACACCTGGCAGCCCCCATCTCCTTTGTAGTTGAGATTATTACGTTGTAAAATGCAGTTTAGTGGTGAACAGAATCGAAAACTTGAAGGAATCAATAACTCTGTTCTCGAGAACCAAAAGTAATCGAATACACGTCCGAGAACTGAGATCTTTTATATGTACATCCTATCAGCTAGGAGCAAAGTGAGCTTGAGCCACGCAGCTACTTCCAGTGGTTAAGTTACCAGTTCTCAGACTTGTAACTGGCGCGTCTGCGTTCGAGTCATTAGTCTTCTGACTGTTTCGATGCTGCCCGCCATGAATTTATGAATTTCTCTTCAAATCACCGCTAATTCTCATTACGTTTGTCTTTTTCCGTTTTACTCCCAATCCACATTTTGTACACATTAAACTGCTCATTATATTCAACATATCTTGTAATTCTTCACTTTCACTGAGAATAGTATGTCATCAGCGAATCTTATTGTTGGTATTCTTCCATCCTGAATTTTTATCCTGCTCTTGAACATTCTTTTTATTTCCGTCATTGCTTCTTCAATAAATGAACGTTATTTACCTTTTCTCCCTTATTTGATCTCATCTCTCCCGAATTTCTTTTAAATTCTGACTCTAATACTAGATCCCCTATGTCTTCCTTATCGACTCCAATCTCTTCTCCTGTCACCTCACCAGCCAACTAAAAATGGTTCAAATGGCTCTGAACACTATGGGACTTAACATCTGAGGTCATCAGTCCCCTAGAACTTAGAACTACTTAAACCTAACTAACCTAAGGACATCACACACATCCATGCCTGAGGCAGGATTCGAACCTGCGGCCGTAGCGGTCGCGCGGTTCCAGACTGTAGCACCTAGAACCGCTCGGCCGCACAGGCCGGCACCAGCCAACTTCTCTCCTCACTGAAGCTTTCATTGTACTCTTTCCATCCATCCCCTCTTCCCTCTACGTTTAACTGTGATGCGCCATTACACTCTTAATGTTATCAATCTTGTTTTTAATTTCATTATCAATCTTGTTTTTAATTTCACCATAGATTGTTTTGCATCCTCTTCGTAATTCCGACGATCATTTCTTTTCCCATTTCTTCACATTATTCCTGCAGTCATTTCGCCTTGGCTACCGTGCACTTCATATTTATTTCCTTCCTAAGTGATTTATATTGATGTATAGCGGTCTTTACCTGGACATTTTTGTAGTTTCTCCTTTTGTCGATCAATTGAAGTATATCTTCTGTTACCCAAAGTTTCTCCAGAGTTACCTTCCTTGCACCTATTTTTGACTGTCCAGCATCTGTGATCGCTCCTTTTAGAGATGTCCATTCCTCTTCAACTGAATTGCCCACAATGGTATTCCTTATAGCAGTGACGACATCCTCTCTTCAGTCCTCAGTACTTCAGTACCCCACTTCCTTCCTCACTGATTTTTCCGGATGATTCTCTTAAACTTCAGTCTATTCTTCATCATTAATAAATTGTGATCTGAGTCTATATCTGCTCCTGAGTATGCCTTAAAATCCAATATCTAATTTCGAAATTTTTGTCTGACTATGATGTAATCCAGGGGGAATCTTCCTGCGTCTCTGAAGCTATTCCAAGTATATTGCCTCCTCTTGTGGTTCTTTAACAGAGTATATGCTATTATCGGCTGAAATTTATTGCATAATTCAATTAGTCTTTCTCTTCTCTCATTCCCACTGCCAAACTCATATTCTCCCGTGACAATCTCTTCTGTTGCTTTACCTATTTGGCGTTACAGTCCCCCATGATTATTAGATTTATATCTCCCTTTACACACTGATTTATCCGTTCAGTACCCTCATACACTTTTTCATCTTCTTTTTGCGACTTCGGCATGTATACCTGAACTATCGTTGTCGCCGTTGTTTTGCTGTCGAATCCGATGAGAACGACCCTATTACTGAACTGTTCATAGTAACTCACTCTCTGCCCTGTTTTCTTATTCATAACGAATCCTATCCCGTTATACCATTTTCTGCTGCTGTTGATATTACTCTATATTCGCCTGACCAGAAATCCTTATCCTCTTTCCATTTCACTTCACCTCACTAAATCTAGACTCAGCCTTTGCAATTCCTTTTACAGATTTTCGACTTTACTGCAAGGTTCAAACTTCTGACATTCCATAGTCCGACTCGTAGAATGTTATCGCTTCACTTGTTATTCCATGTTGTTCTCATGGTCAACTTCCCTTTGACAGTCCTTTCCCCGAATCTTTTTCCACTGGTGAGACGTTGATACATTTTCAATTACAGGCCAAATGTCCTGTAGATATACATTGTGTCTTTAATGCACTGGTTTCCGTTGCCTTCTGTGTCATCATGCCTTGATCATAGTTGATTATTCAGCCTTTTAAGGGCAGTTTCCCACCCCAGGGGCAAGAGAGTACCCTAAATCTCTGTCTGCTCCTCCACCTTCTTTGACAAGATCGTTAGCAGAACGAGGGTGACTTCTTATGTCGGAAGTCTTCGGTCTCTATTGCTGACGATTTCTATTCAGAATTGAAGCATTAGTTCTAAAGAAAACTATTTTATCTAAATGGAGCAGTGCTAAATGCGTTTCTGTAGCTTTTGTGAAATATTTTACTTTCGGAATAAAAGTAAAAACTACGTATTTCTTTGCTATACGGTCTTTTTCATAATGTATTAAGGAAGGTGTGTGGTAAAAACAAATTGAGTCTTTCGCTTATTATAGTCGCATAACGCCACTCGTTGCTGAATTGCCTTTCTTTCCGTTATTGGTCAGATTTACTATGATGTTCCGAAAGTAATGGAACAATTCTTACCAAAATTGTATTCTATTATGCTACTGCAATTATAAAGACGCACGATCGAATTTTTTAATCCTTCTTTCTGTGCAACGTTCTTTCTTGAGCAACCAGTTAATATGTGAAACCCATTGCCTGAATTGCAGTAGTAAGAGGTAAGTTGAGCAAACGGAAACGAATAAACATCTGAGAAGTCTTACGAGGACAAACAAGAACTGTTCTAGTTTCGATCTCTAGTGTTATGAACATGAACAGAGCCATAACGTGTGAAAAGGTCTTATTCTCCGATATGGTATTCAAATACTCGGTATCAGTTCTCTTAATCATAGAGAACACTATGGAATCGAGAATGGCTCATTTCTGTGTTTCTCTGCCTCGCACTAATCCCGATATGTCATTTGTTCCTAAAATTGCACAAATTCAGGCGGGAGAAAATTTTTAGACAACCACGAGTTTCACAGCGCATGTAAATGGCCTTGTAGTTATGTTAAAAGCCTGATAAAACCGTCTGTGGATGATGCCACTGAGTACGAGGACACGCAGACCCACAATTCAAGAAATGTGTGTGAAATCTTAAGGGACTTAACTGCTGAGGTCATCAGTCCCTAAGCTTACACACTACTTAACCTAAATTATCCTAAGGACAAACACACACACCCATGCCCAAGGGAGGACTCGAACCTCCGCCGGGACCAGCCGCACAGTCCATGACTGCAGCAGACCCACAACTAATCAACTCTAATGACATATATGAGCAGTTTGTTATCTACATAAACAAACGTAACGTATTGCAAGCAAATAGCCAGAAATATTGATTAATGTTTGGTTATGGGATTACTGATCATTACATGAAGGCAGTCGCAAAATATAAGCATGTGTGCGTCATGCATAAAAATATTCGATATGCAGATTCACTGTAAGAAGCCTTCGACCGATTTTTGAATATTGTTCATCGGTCTGGAGCCATAATCCTGCAGTACTAGAAAATAGACGATATTCAAAGAAGAGTAACGCAATTCGCCACGCGTTCGTTTAGCAAGCACAGGAGCGTCAAGGAGATGTCCAACCAACTCCACAGGCAGCTGCTACAAGAGTGGCGATGAGAAACATGTAAAGGTTCAGAATTAAGATTTCGAGTTTCCAATAAGGTTAAAGCAACGTACTACTCTCTCCACACACTTCTCGTCAAAGGGCCATGGCGGGACAATCACAGAAGTCCGAACTCCTACGGTAGTTTACACATAAAGTGGTACGGTTGTTAGAACGGCGAAGGCCCGCCAGGGTAGCCGAGAGCGCTAACGCGCTGCCTCCTGGACTCGGGTGGGCGCGCCGGCCCCGGATCGAATCCGCCCGGCGGATTACCGACGGCGGCCGGTGTGCCGGCCAGCCTGGATGTGGTTTTTAGGCGGTTTTCCTCATCCCACTAGGTGAATACCGGGCTGGTCCCCATGTTCCGCCTCAGTTCCACGGCTTACAGACGTCTCAACACATTCGCACTGTTCCATGGATTACACTCGATGCAAACAGTTGGGGTACACTGATTCCATCCCGGGGGCTACGGGGTGGCGGCAGGAAGGGCATCCAGCCACCCCTTCACCATTAACATGCCAAATCCGATTCACAATGGCTGATACTGCGTATCTGTGGGACAAGGCTGAAGCGATAGGTTGTTAGAATGGCGAAGCTTTTAAGTAATCTGTGCAAGTTGTACGCAACCCTTTATTTATTGAGCAATAGATATATGATCTAAGAAAATAGGCAATAGGCAAATAACATGGGAATATGAAAATGTAGTATGACACATTGGTCTTGATTTGTATTTTCTTTCCTTGTGAGCCTCCTATAACTGCAGGTATTCCCGTGAGAATGAATCTCTACAAAAGTAACAGAAGCTGTAATTAGTATTCACTGTTAATGTTAACATGACTGTGGTAGGTTACAAACACACTGAAACCTGTCTACAAATAATGTATAAAACTCGCCCATAAATAATGTTCCACACATTCACTCTTTAAGCAATGTCAGAACGGTAAGTGAGCACGTACAGTATTATAAAAGAGAGCACTATGTGTTCTCAATCAACCGACAGGGAAAAGAATTCTAGAAAGGGGACGTCCATTAGTTACCTGAGGGATTTTTTTTCTTTAAATTGGAACACTTCCCTCCTTCGTGAGATGTGGTGGGGACAACCTGTCCCCCCCCCCCCTTTTTTTCATGTGATGTTTACCGTAAAAATTCGAAAAAATGATTTTTTAAAAATTTGTTTTAAACATTGAAAAACACTTCAATAATGTTAAACAGTGTTTTTAATCGTGGTTAGAACTCATTATTGTAAACACTCCAACCCTGAGTATTATTCAGACGGAGAGACAGGCGACGAGGCAGACGGACAAAAGAAGGCTCCATGAAAATAATACTGACCCTCTTGACGGATCGCTCAAAAAACTGACCTTTTTGGTATATTATACATATTAAATGTCGTTGAACCTTTACTTACTTTGCAGATGAAAGACAACATTGTTTTTACCCTCCTGTGAAACATATGATCCGTAGCGTTCCCATCTCTTCATTTACATGAATTCTTGTCGGTGAACTTCAGCTTAGCTCCCATCCACAGCTGGCCGCTGTGGCCGAGTGGTTCTAGGCGCTTCAGTACAGAACCGCGCTGCTGAAACGGTCGAAGGTTCGAATCCTGCCTCGGGCATGGATGTGTGTGATGTCCTTAGATTAGTTAGGTTTAAGTAGTTCGAAGTCTAGGGGACTGATGACCTCAGATGTTGCTTAGAACCATTTGAACCATCCCTTGCATAAACGATTAATTTCTTGCTCGAACCTGTGTTTTGACTTAACGGCATGTGGCTTAACACACGCATTGTAAAAATTTTTGTACAAATTCATTCTGAACACACAAACATCTGCTTTATATGAGTTACAGGATATCATGACTGATTCAATGCCGAACACGCAATGATTTCGATTGGCGCGGCATGAAACTTCCCGAATGAAATATAACATTTTTGGGCAACTTGGTTCATATCAGGGAATCCCGGACAGACGCACTAGTAAAGCATTCACTTTTGTTTAGAGATGCCATAAAGATTGGTGGTCACTTTAATACTGTCTAAGCTCGGGTTTAATTATATAGGAGGCAATGCACAGACATCTGCGGGTCCGTGAGTTACCACTTGTTGAAATGCACTTACCAATTAAAATGCGCCGTTTTTGGAAGTGATGAACTGAAGTTAGTTGAGCAAAACCTACTTTTGTTTGCTTTGAGGAAACAAAACGAAGAACAGATGTGGCGACACCGCCTGTGGCAGGCTGCTTGGATTTGCGTTCGCGGATGCCTGATTGGTTAACTTCAGTGTTAAATAACTCGGAAACGGCGCAACGCATTGATATTATTTCTTTGGGCAGGGTCCACAGCATAGAATACGTCGTAATGTGATATTTTATATAGAATTATTGCAGGCAAGCTGCAAACAGATTAATTAGTGGTGCTTCTTGATCGCTACGAGCTTGTTACGGCTATAGCGCCATTCCCAGTTAAACCAGTAGGCGTTACAGTTGGTGAGTTCATTTACGTTTATAAAAGTTGTACATAAGAGTCAAATGACATGTGTGCTTACGTCTGGTTGGAATAGACGCCGATATTGCGTCAGTGAATAAAATCTCGACTGCCTGTTTATTGATATACTGGCATAAGTCACGTGGCTTCTATTTGTGTAGATTCTTTTCGTGAACTTTTGACAGCTAGATTGATGCTTTGTTTTCAATGTAACCTTGCTAGTCAGCGATGTTAGTTTGTTCCATTGATATTATAATTCTGTCATGATTTGAATCTACTGTTATATTTTGTTTCGTTTACTGTGTGCTTTCATCCTTTCTCTGTTTCCAAAATGTCAATAAAATTTTCTAGATAATTTTTATGTTTAACATCGTTTTGTTAGTTGAGAATATAGTTCGGATTATTTTTCGTGTGCGTATAAATTTCAATTTCTTCTAGAATGTTCATAACATATGCTTTTGGTATTTTGTGTAGGATTTGTAATGCATTTTCAGTAAGTCCGCTTCCTGACACGAGATACGAAACGTGACTGGTCGAGCGTACAATACGTCAGTCGTCCGACGGGTAGTCGACTGGGGCCCCTTGATATCCTGCATGGCGTTGAGTATAGGCTTTCTGAACTCATCGATTCCATTTGTGAATGACAGCTGTGGGATCTGAACCACTGAAAGCAACAGTACCAAAGAACGATAAAGCACAATCTTGATAGACCACAGTCCTGTCGCCGTCGAACTCCGACACATAACATTACCCATTTCTCCTTCTCACAAACAAACAACATTCAAACGCGATTTCTGGGAGTAATCTTTCTTTATACAGGGTGTTCCAGAAATTTTGCGCCAAACTTCGAGGGGTAGTAGAGTGTGTCTTGACGAACAGATCGAGGATAGGAACCTGTGTCCAGAAACGTCATCCGACGACGCTACAGAGCCCCTGCCACTAGGCCACCCCTTCGTCAGCAAACGTGACACTAAGCTGACGGACAGTAGGCGAAACGCCTCGCGATGTTTTTTTGTTATTCAGTGATCGCGGCTGATTGCCACGTTCGCCAATGGAGAAGACTGAGCTAGCTGCTTTGTGGACAGGCCTTCTCTCCTATGAATACTATGCTCTCTTGCCTTGATGAACGACAGTTTCTGACGTGGGTTCCCATCTGCAGTTTATTTTTCTCCCGTACACCGAAAAACACTGGACATTTTAGAGGGTTCCAGTTGAGAAATAAACTGTCGAAGAAACTCGTCTCCGAAACCGTCCTCCAGAGAGGAAACCGAACATCGCATTCATAGAAGACAAAGTCTTTCTACACAGCAGCTATCTCCATCTTCTCCACTGGCGATCGTGGCAATCAGTCACGACCACTGAATAACAAACAACATTTCGTGCTGCCTGCTCTCTCAGTGTATAAAGCCACGTTTGCTGTCGAAGGGGCGGCCTATTAGTACGCGACAGTGGCTAAGACCTCTATGCTCTGGACGACATTTCTGGACACGGGTTCCTGTCCTTGTTTTGTTTACCAAGACAAACCCTCGGAGTTTGTCCATTTCTGGGATACCCAGTAAGCAGAACGTAGATGGTGTTACCCCCTGCCTGCTTTGTATGATTATACTGGAACACTTATCATTTGCGTATACAAGCACGTAATACGTTTATTGCACGCCGCCTTCTTGGAGTTGCAATTTTAGTGGCCAGCAGTGTACATATCCGTCGGTGGAAATTCTAGGTTCCCACAACTGGCGGTAGAATCCATAATCACCGCATCAGACCCCGATTATTGTCTCTACATGATGCCTACTCACACAATACGAAATAAATAGTGAATATTTATGCTTCATTCATTCTCGCGAACCACCTTCAGCCATAACCATTCATTGTGGTGACTTTAAAATTTTGTCCACTTGAAGAGACACAGTTATGGACAACTTTTGCTTACAAATGGGCAGTGAACGTACAAGGTGGTTATCATTAAACTCTCGTTACTTCCGAGGATCCCCCTGCAAACCAAGTGATCGTATCACAATGAAACTTTGTGGAGACATTTGTAAAGACAAGTGGAAGAGAAACAACAAATAAATCAATGAAATATACACATTTTAATTCCACGTGGGACCGTAACATTTGTTAATTGCGCACCATGTTTACGCCCCAGGATACAAACGTTGCTCAATGTGACGATCGTCTGCATCCACGACAGCCTGGAACCACAGTAGAGCTACCATTTCAGAATTGTTCGCAACACTTTTCGAACAGTGAACCACGAAACGTTCAGCTGTCGTGACACATCTTGCGCACTGCTTGAAGATCGCACATTGAGTCCAGCATTTTCAGCCACAGCCATGGCAACAGTGAGTTCTTCAACAATTTGTTACGTAGCTGTGTGTCAGCCTCTCCCAGGAGCAACTGCTAATCGTCAGGTAATTGTAACCTCGAATCATGTTCTTCAGTCCCGCTACGGAAAATAGAACCACTCCGCATTCCTGAAATGCATCGATACTCGCAAAGACCAGCAGCGCTATTGCTGTTGTTTTGATACAACCGCTTTATGAGTAAAGCCCTTCTCACTGTGTCCAGACTGATACTGACTGTCTCCAGTTGCAATGTTCACTGATACTTGTAGCCGTATCAGTATCGGCGCCTAACGGCAAATCATGGCATTAACTCTACTAGCATCGAAAATTCTGCAGCGCACAGCCTGAACATCGTTCCTATAAATATATGAACACAAACGCTAAATAGTTTTCCGTCTGCACTGGGCCAGCTGTCTAAAGACATTTATCACAAGATACTTGTCTTCCAGAGACGTAAACGTCCTATCAGATGCTGATATTACTTATGAGATAGTAAATTATTATTAGTAACACTATCTGGCATGTCAGTCGTTTTCCTTTGAGTGCTCCTAATAAATTACAGCGATTACTCGAAGAAGCCAACGAAATAAATTTGTCGTTTGCTGTCACGCCGAATGCTGTATCAACCTTACTTCTCAGTCAAACTTCGCTCATTCTGATCTTTTAGAAGTAACGCACATCACAGAATAGTGCACATTACAGGAGAGAAATCATACAGTAAAGTATGCAAATGAGCTTCGGTATTTACGTTTACAGATTTAAAACGTATTTAAAAGTTATGGTTGAGTCCTACATCTGTATGATTGCTTTCCAATTTACGCTTGTTTGCAGAGGGTCCGTGGGACCACTTTCCGACCATTTTTCGGCCATTACAGACTCCAATAGCACGTCGGAGGAATGAATACCTCAATTTTTATGTCTGCGTTGTGGTTTCTCTTAAATTTGCTGCGCTCGTTTCTCCCTGTGTAGACAGGAGTAAAGAAGATATTTTGGCACGTGGAGGAGAAAATTGATGATTGATATTCCATGAAAAGATTTCGCCGCAAAGAAAAGCGCCTTTGTTTTCATGATTTCCACTCCGAATTCTTTATCATATCCGTGGCAGTATCTCACCTATTTCACGATAGTACAAAACGGGATGCCCTTCTTTGAACTTTTTCGATATTCTCCGCCAATCATATTCGTTAAGATTCCCGTAGTGCAGATAAAACACTCTTGAACACTCTAGCAGAGGACGGGCAAGCGAAGTGTAGGTGTTCTCGTACATTAACGGTGGAGGAAAAGACTTACAGTTCCTTCCAACAGGACGGAGCAGCTGCCCCCCCCGACGGTTGGAGCCATATTTACACGGTCTTCACGCTTGACAGAGTTGTTAGAGAGGTCAATCTGGTCGCGGCCCTAGCCGGCCGCCCAGGTCACTTGATCTGTCAGTGTGCGAATACTTTTTGTGGGGAGCCCTCGAGTCTAAGGCGTAACGCAACAACCCTCATAGTCTTTAAGAATTGCAGCAGAACATTTCGGATGGGACTTCAGTAATTTTAGAAGTCCAGCTTCGATTCGTCTGCAGCAACTCGCTGACGACGACCCAAAAGTGCCAGGAGATGAATGGTGACCACTTTCAATGTCTGCTATAGTCAGGTTAGTACTGTATTTCCTTTTCTCTGCTGTGTTTCTTTGTACCCTGGAACTCTGTTCTCCAGGCCACTTTTATTTGCCCCACCCTGTGGATGATGGTTACAACCAAAATTGCTTATAATTGTAGCCGCTAGGTACTTAGTTGAATCTACTGCCTTTAAATTTTTGTCATCGTTTACCCGAAATTTAACGGGATTTCAGTACTCAGACGAAGGAACTCACAATTTTTTAGGGTCAATTACCACTTTTCGCACCACACAGATATTGTGTCTAAATAATTTTTTAACTCATTTTGATCGTCCGAAGGTTTTACAAGACTGTAAGCAATAGTATCATCTGCAAACAGTTTTAGAGAGCTGCTCACACGGTCTCCGAAATCGTTTATGCAGATTAAGAACAGCAGAAGGCCTTTAACACTTCGTTGGGGAACCGCACGAAGAGCTTACTTTCACTAAACAGCTTCCCAATAATCACTACGAACTGTGACGTTTCTGACAGAAAATAACGAATCTAGTCACACATATCATACTCCATAGGCACTCAGTTTGATTAGGAGCTACTTGTAAGGAACGGGGTCCAAAGCCTACTGGAAAGTTGGGAATATGGAATCAACTTGACATACCGTGTCGACAGTACTCATTACATCGCACGAATAATGAAACAGTTGGGTTTCAAAAGAATGCTTTTCCTGAATCCGAGCTGCATGTGTGTCGATAACTCTTTTTCTTCGAGGGACTTAATAATTCTGGAACAGTATGTGTTCCGAATACCCGCTACAAGTCGACTTCAGTGATACGGGCAAACAATTCAACGGATTAGCTACTTCAACTTCTTTTCTTGTGTACTGACGTGACCTGTGCAACTTTCCAGCGTTTAGTTACGGATCTTTCGTGAGAGAGTTATTTCATCAGAAAACGAACGCAACTGATATACATTCTGGACCAGGAGACTACCTTTACTAAACAACATCTTTGGTGTAAAGTTGGTATAAAGAATTTCTGCTGTGACAGAGAATCAAATGGTTGGTTCAAATGGCTATAACCACTATGGGACTTAACATCTGAGGTCATCAGTCCCCTAGAACTTAGAACTACTTAAACCCAACTAACCTAAGGACATCACACACATCCATGCCAGAGGCAGGATTCGAACCTGCGACCGTAGCAGTCGCGCGTGACAGAGAATCCACTTCTGTATCACTAAAGCACAGACGTGTAAAATTACCGATTTAGCATGCTTCTACAACTTGATGAAGCAGGATGTTTCACTTAGAACGCAAGCGCCGTCAGCATATCGCAGAAACCAAGACCCTGCAGACCAGTCTGTGATCACCCCATGATAATCCACATCGCTTCTGCATAGTTTGGCAGGTGGGGTATCCGTTTTAACTGAAAATAAACTAGAAGGCATAAGAGCGGCATTGGAAAGAAGGGAAAATATTTGCGTCATTTACCACTTAGAACATCTCGCGGATAACAATGAAGAGGCTGGTGATCTGGGTGAGGTTCAAGGAGAGCAACGTCGGTTGTCCTGCAGTTAATGTACAACGACAAATGTAGCCATACGTCATGAAAAAGAAAGAGAACCTCAGGATTAACCTCTGCATTCTGCTCTGACTGTAGTAGCAACTACCAGTGCTGACATCGAAAAACACCATCTGAACTGGTGAGTCGATACATTCTGAAGCGGAAGACTTGCCTTAATCGGTGTAAAGTTGTTATATCTCGTAAAATTTCAGTTCTAGTTTATGGACAGGTCTGCAAGCTGTCGTCCAACAGTAAGAATAAATCTATGTGCCTACATTAGGGAAGGCGGTCATCGCTGAAACAATCTGTTTTCGGTTATATCGTTTTTTTTTTCACGCCAGTTTAACTTTAAAATGGTCAAATGTGTGTGAAATCTTATGGGACTTAACTGCTAAGGTCATCAGTCCCTAAGCTTACACACTACTTAACCTAAATTATCCTAAGGACAAACATACACACGCATGCCCGAGGGAAGACTCGAACCTCCGCCGGGACCAGCCGCACAGTCCATGACTGTAGCGCCTCAGACCGCTCGGCTAATCCCGCAGGGCGTTTAACTTGAAACCGATTTCTGAAATAACCGAATTTCGGGTTTTTATTCCTATTATTTCGTGTAATAAACGTAGAAATCGAGCAACGATCGGAAAATTTTGGCTGATTCAGTTTCAAGATATGTAGAATAAAAATATTAAATTGAATAGTGGAACAAAAGGAAACTTAGTCTGTCCACCGTCCGCTGCCTTTTTCTGATTTTTTGAAACGCTCCTCAAAACTGATGCTATAATCGGGGATCATACCACTATTTTCACATTACAAATACTAGGTGCTAAACGGTGAAAACTGAGGTTGACGAATTCTATTTTTCGAGTTAATTTGTCTGTTTTCAAGGTTACAAGTAGATAAAAGCATATTATGTAGACACAGGCAGCAGATCCGCTACTTTCTATTTTTGCGGTACACTATGAATGAATTGTTAAGTTTTTAATGTATTACTGTTACCGTAATTTCATTCCTCTTTTATTATTTCATAGAAATGACAGACAAAAAAACCTTAAACTTTTGAGGCGAATGAAGCTCTGTATTTCATTGCTACGTCACTTCGTAGAAATATGCCGTGCCATGTCATTCTTCGATACAACGGATGTCCTGATGCGACAGAGAAAAGCCGGCCGGTGACGCCGAGAGGTTCTAGGCGCTTCAGTCTGGAACTGCGCGATCGCTGCAGTCGCAGGTTCGAATCCTGCCTCGGGCATGGATGTGTGTCATGTCCTTAGGTTAGTTGGGTTTAAGTAGTTCTAAGGTCTAGGGGACATTACCTCAGATGTTAAGTCCCATAGTGCTCAGAGCCATTTTGGCAGAAAGAAACTATTGTATAACCAGGTGGGGGCAAGTCTGGCAAACTGCGCGTGCACGCGTACCTTAAGCCAGGACGCTCTGCAACAAGGAGATTATTGTCTCAGCAGTCCTATACCTATTCTTATGCCACGTATTTGACGCTCGTTTCTGTCAGCATTGTCCTTAAAATAGCACTGATCGTTTTTCCCATTTTATATAACAACAGTCAATGCAACAATCAATGGAAATTTTACGAAAAAAAATTACTCCTTTTTTAAAAAAGTTCTGTTTGGAAATGAAAAATTTTTGCGCTGCTACAATAGGTAATTGATATTTCATTTTTTTACACAGTTACTACAACGGAGACCAAACAAATACCGAATGATACCGATTATTCAGAACAGAAGTACCGGTATCGATTTTAACCGGTCTGTTGTATAATTTTGATACCTGTTTTATGGCCGCGTATTTTGGCATTCTAGAGATCGAAAATCTCCCCTGTAGGGATAAACATAGGCCCCGAAAACAATCATCGTGCGAAACACAGCTCGCCCTATTTGTCCACGAGATCAAGAAAATTATAGTAGGCGTCCAGGTAGATGCTTTCTCTCTTGCCTTCCGGGAGACGTTCGATACATTTCCGCACAGCCACTTTATGAATAAAATACGTGCGTAGGTACGAAATATCAGACCATCTGTGTGATTCGAATGAAGAAGAATTTCTAGCAAATAGAACGCATCGCATCATTCTCCCCAGAGAGAAGTCCTCAGACATAAAATAGCTTCAGGTGTGCCCAAAGGGAGGGTTATAGGACATTATCTTTCACAACACACACAGATATATACATATATATATACGGGGGCGGTTCAGAAAGTAACCTCCGATTGGTCACAGTGCGGGTTGTGGGGGGAGTAGCGACGCCATCTGTGCGTTCACGCACTCAACAGGTCAGTCGGCATCAAGCCGTGGTCGAGTGAACGTCGTACCTGCGCTAGTTTAGTTTTTGTGGCAGTTTGAAATGTGTGCTGCAATAGAAAACCCCGCCAAATGTGAAGTGCGTGCTGTCATAAGGTTTTTTACAGCCAAAGGATATTCTGCAGCAGCTATTCATCGTGAGCTTTGTGCCGTGTACGGACCAAGAGTTATGAGTGAAGGAGTTGTCCGTGAATGGGTACGTTTATTTAAAAGTGGACGAGAAAAAGTTCATGATGAAGAGAGGAGTGGTAGACCATCATTGGTGACTGACGAACTCGTTCAGACAGTTGATGCAAAAGTTCGTGAAAATCGACGTTTCTCAATGTCGGAGTTGTCTACTGGTTTTCCACAGATTTCTAAGACTCTCTTGTACGAGATAGTGACAGCAAGATTGGGTTACCGTAAGTTCTGTGCACGATGGGTGCCCAAAATTCTTACCGACCACCACAAAACTCAAAGAATGGCCTCTGCATTAGACTTTCTGTCACGTTATGAGGACGAAGGAGAACCATTGTTAAACAGAATCGTGACCGGTGACGAAACCTGGATTAAGTACGTGAACCCTGAGACAAAAGAACAATCAAAGATGTGGGCACATTCAAATTCGCCTACCAAACCAAGAAAAGCCTCGCAAGATTTTTCTGCCAGAAAACTGATGGCAACGGTGTTTTGGGATGCCAAAGGGGTGTTGTCGGTTGAATTCATGGAACGTGGTACGACCATTAATCAAGACGTGTACTGTGAAACAATAAAAAAGTTACGACGGTCTATACAGAACAAACGCCGTGGTATGCTGACTTCCGGTATCGTTTTTTTGCACGATAACGCCCGTCCTCACTCTGCTCGCAGAACAACGGCCCTTCTTGAGTCCTTCAAGTGGGACGTTATCAACCATCCACCCTACAGCCCAGACCTGGCGCCAAGTGATTATCACCTCTTCATGCATTTGAAGAAATGGCTTGGGTCACAGCGGTTTGATGACGACGAAGAGCTCAAAGATGCGGTCACAGGCTGGCTCCAGGCACAAGCAGGTGATTTTTATGCAGAAGGAATTTCAAAGCTTGTGAAGAGATACGATAAGTGCCTCAATCGCTATGGAGACTATGTAGAAAAATAGTGCAAAGATGTAGTTGTAAGATGTATATATTAAAATATTTTTATTTAACTTGGTGTATTTTTTTAAATCAACCGGAGGTTACTTTCTCAACGGCCCTCGTATATATATATATATATATATATATATATATATATATATATATATATATATATCGCCAGCCGGGGTGGAAGAGCGGTTCTAGGCGCTACAGTCTCGAACCGCGCGACCGCTACGGTCGCAGGTTCGAATCCTGCCTTGGGCATGGATGTGTGTGATGTCCTTAGGTTAGTTAGGTTTAAGTAGTTCTAAGGGACTGATGACCTCAGAAGTTAAGTCCTATAGTGCTCAGAGTCATTTGAACCATTTAGAAAATAACGTCGGAAGTTCCTTGAGTCTTTTCGCGGATGATGCTGTTCTATACAGAGAATTTGCAACGATAGAAAATCGTAGTGAAATGTAGCAAGATCTGCAGACCATCGACACTTGATGCACGTGATGGAAATTGATCTTCAACGTAAACCAATGTAGCATATTGAGAATAAACAGTCAGAAGCGCCCTTTACCGTGTGATTACCCGATTGCAGAACAATCGCTGGTGAGACAAATACCCGACTACGAATCTTTAGAAGAATCCTCAAGAAATGCAGTCCATCAGCGAAGGAAGTAGCTTACAAAGCACTCGTTTGACCAATATGTGAGTATTGCGCGCGAGAATGGAATTCGTATCAGATAGGATTGGTAGAGGAAACAGAGCAAATCCAAAGAAAAGTAGCACGTTTGAGTAGAGGTTCACTTAATAGTCGCGAAAGCGTCACTGAAATGCTAGTCAACTGCAGTGGCAGACGCTGCAAGAGAGCCGTTCTGCTTCACGCTGTGGTCTGCTGTTATTGTTCCGAGAGCGTACGTTCCTACAAGGGTCAACCAATATTGTGCTTCCTCTTACGCGTATATCGCGAAAAGACAATTAAGATAAAATAAGAGAGAGGGCTACCAATAATCGTTTTTCTCGACAACCGTTCCCGACTGGAACAGCAGTAGGGGGAAGTGATGCTGGTACACAAAGTACCCCCCGCTGCACACCATGATTTGGCTTCTAGGGTATAGACGTAGATTCAGATTTATATGGGTACTAGCACATCAGTATAAAAGTGCTAAATAGGGCTGCGATTTTCTCGGACTATTTTGGTTTTCGATATTGCAGTGCCGGTGTTATTCTGATGGCGATGCACTGCGGCGACCACAGCCGTTCCTAAACACATCAGATGAACCTGCAACTGCGAATAATGTGTACCATCAGCTGCAGAATGGAATGGCGGCAATGAAAATTTGTGCCGCACCGGTACTCGAATCCGGATTTCCCGCTTATGTTACACTACACAGTACGGTGCAACACTATATTTAACGGGCACAGGCACTTGCGTATAGGCGAACGGCGACCGTTAGAAATTAAAATTGTAGAGAAGCTAAATGCGCAGGTAACTGTTTCTTTAATTCGACTAAAGACAGCATCTTCAAATCTGTGTAAATACAATATGTTACAGTAACATACAATAAGATACATTCATAGATTCAACTTACAAGATGGTAACTTACATTACGTAGCCGAGTGCCACACGTTGCAGACATCGGGCTGTGTTTGGCATCGCCGTCTGCTAGTATACAGTTAAAGTAAACTCTATGGTCATATACATTCTAAGAATAAACAGCGAGGCACACCATGTCTCAATTCTCGCTCAAGTAGAAATGATAGGTCTTGCTGTTTAATCTTAGAATGCACCTGACTAGAGAGTTTACATTAATTCTGCAAAACCAATTTATTCCATTTTATGTGTGACGGTGGCGCTATACACAGCCCAATATCTAACGTGTGTCCCTCAGCTATATAATGTAAGTTATCACGTTGTAAGTCAAATCTGTGAATTTATCTTATTGTGTGGTGGTGTATCATTGTATTTCCGCAGTTCCGAAGATATTCGCGTTGATCGAGTGACACATATAAAAATCAACTGAAATTATATTGTTTCGAAGACTTTTTCAAGTCTCAAACATCCCTGATGTATACAGGATGTCCCAGCTATCTTGTCCACCCAAAATATCTCTGGAACAATAAGAGCTATTGGAAAACGACTTTCACAGGTATCAATGTAGGGCTGGGGCCCATGAATGTACATATGTGGAAACATTCTAAAACGAAATCATATGTGTGATTACGCATGTCAATCACATTGCGATTACGGGCAGCATGGGGTTCACGCCTGAGCCTCAGGACGTGCGCTAGCAGCGCATGTCGGGTGTTTCAAGCGTCAACTTCGCGTCTTAATATCTCCGGATGTAATGGGAATATTGCGATGCAATCAACGCCATTGTGTATGTGCTTTGTCATGCTATGGATTGCTGAAGAAAAAAATATAGGAGGTCCATTTAAAAAAACATAAGTTTGTGTTAAAAAACACATATGCTTTCGTTTTAGAATGTTTCCAAATATGTACATTCATGGGCCCCAGCCCTACATTGATACCGGTGAAAGTCGTTTTCCAATAGCTGTTATTGTTCCAGAGATATTTTGGGTGGACAAGATAGCTGGGACACCCTGTATATGCAGACTGAAACGACGAACGAAAATTGGTACCGTGGCAAGGCTTCGAACCCAGGTCTCCTACTAAGTTGGTAGATGCGCTGACCACTACGCCACCCTGGGACAGTGTTTTCCCACAAATGCACGGACTACCCTAGCACGGCTCCTTCCTCCATTCGCATTCGCATTCACGTCTTGTTTCGTTTCATTCTCCCCCCTCCCCCTTTTCCTTATCATCTTCAATCTAAGCCGACACAGTTCACAGATACGAACATTTGGGCAGTGTAGTAAGCAGAAAGCCGCTGTTTCAGTTACTTGATCGTATTTCCTTGCTGTACTTCGCAGTAGGCTGGGTGTCTCAACTCCCTGACTTCGGTCGCACGAGCGATGAGCCATGGCAGAGCCCGTAAACAGCCGCAGCAGGGAGTAGGCGCAAGCCGGCACACACGGCTTCACGTCTTCACGCTCGTCACAGAACTAAAGCAGCTGGCATCAAGGCAGATCACGTCCCTTATCCACGAACAGTGAAGACGTGAATCGCCGTAAGTTAGATAGGCACGTTTCCGCAAGTGCCATGCCCATCGTCGTCTAGCGAAGAACCGAGACAATGTTGACGTTTCGTTATTTATAGTTTTGAGTGACGATAACACTCTTGCCCTGGATACAGAAGCTGTGGCCTTCTACATACAGGGGTTGCACAGAAGTACGGAAAAACTATGCGAAATGCATTCTTAAAAACGCAGATGCTAGCCAAGTCTGTGGAATGTCCTCAACAAGTTGTAAGTGTCAGCCGTGGTCGGAACAGTGTTCAGTGTACTTGTGATTGCACTGTGTAGGAGATAAGTGAATTCTAAGGTGGGCAAATTGTTGACGTTCGTGTGGTGGGTGCTTCCGTAACCATGGGAGCTGAGTTGTTTGGTGTTTTATGAGGTACCGTATCGAATATTTACAGAAAGTACAGGGAAAGCGGAAAAGCTGTCATCAGTTAAGTGATTGATCGTGACGGACGGTCATTCAAGAGGATCGTGACGAAAAATAAGGGGTTGACAGTTACCAAGGTCACTGCAGAACTAGATATCACACCGCGAACCATGTCTGCATGGGACGAAAAAATGTTCAAATGTGTGTGAAATCTTATGGGACTTAACTGCTAAGGTCATCAGTCCGTAAGCTTACACACTACTTAACCTAAATTATCCTGAGGACAAACACACACACCCATGCCCGAGGGAGAACTCGAACCTCCACCGGGACCAGCCGTCTGCATGTAACGACACGGATTTCCTTAAGCAGGGAAGTACAGTGTGAGATGGAGTTCCAGAATCACTCATCAGTGATGCGAATTTCCCTAATAGAAAAACGAAGTACCGAAGCCATACAGCCTAGACTATGGGGCAAAGTAAGATTGTAATTACGTCCGATGAGTGTTTAACAATACACGTCCTACGAGTGAAACAAGGCGGGGGTTGGGTTATGATTTTGACAGCCACATCTTGGTATTCCATGGGCCTCGTGATTACTCTGACATGTCACGCTACAGCTAAGGATTATGTCACCATTTTGGCTGACCAGGGCCATCCCATGGTACAACGTTTGCTCCCCAATGATGATCCTACGTTCTAAGACGAAAGTGCCATTGTTCACACAGCTCGTGTCGTCCAAGACTGGTTTTGTGAGCTCAAGGATGAACTTCGCATCTCCTCTTACCACTACAGACACCAGATAGCAATATTATTGAGCCTCTGCAGTCTACATCGGAGAAAAGGGTGTGTGATCGCTATCCATCATCATTTCCTGATCTTACCACTACTTTTCGGGAAGGATGGTATACGATGCCAACGGCCTTGCCTAGGTGGTAACACCGGTTCCCGTCAGATCACCGAAGTTAAGCGCTGTCGGGTTGGGCTCGCACTTGTATGGGTGACTATCCGGTCTGCCGAGCGCTGTTGGCAAGCGGGGTGCATTCAGCCCTCGTGAGGCAAACTGAGGAGCTACCTGACTGAGAAGTACTAGCTCCGGCCTCATAAACTGACGTATTGTTGGAAGAGCGGTGTGCTGACTACATGCCCCTCTATATCCACATCCAGAGACGCTTGTGGGTTGAGGATGACACGGCGGCCGGTCAGTACCGTTGGGCCTTCCAAGACCTGTTCGGACGGGGTCTTAGTCTCTATGGTATACGATTCTCTTAAAAAGCACACTCGACTAGTATTTACTCATTCGTGACGAGTGGAAGCTGTGTTGATCGCCAACGTTTTTCCTACAATGTGTTAGGCATAGTAATGTGTTTTTAATGGGCCTAAGCTGTTGTCACTGGTACTTGATATCCTCGGTACTGATACTGACATGGAGGTGACGTCCGAGCTGGTCCCACAAATCTTTCATTGGGGACAGACTTGGAGATCTTGCTGGCCACGGGAGCACCTCAAGATCAGTGAGACATAAACCATGTGTGGAAAGAATATTGTCCTGTTGAAAAATGACAGTATGATACTGTCGCAAGAGAGGTAAAACATGAGGACAGAGTAAGTCCGTGACGTACCCTACTACTATTATATCACGACCAGTCGTGACTTAAAGTCATATCTGACGGATCCTCACACTGTGGCGTCATGAGCAACACCGCTGTCCCCCTCCAAAACGTTGGAAAAATGGGATCTCTCACCAAGTCGCCAGCATCCTCGCCAGTGATGTTCATTCAAGGTAGTGCAGAATTGCAGTTCATAGCTGTTCTCAGTGCAATGCTATTTATCAGCAGTCCATGTTTCCCAGTCTCGGCACCAATCCAACATAACCGTTTGCGTTGCACTGTTAACGACAGCCTACGCATGGGATGTTATTTCCGTAGTCTGGCTGCTGTTAGCCACTGACCATTGCTTTGGAATGGCAGAATGTTGCAGGGACTGCGTCACTTGTTCTCGAGTGTCAGACACAGATGTCAAGGACAATGATGAGTCTGGTGCACAATACTGTTGTTCTCTCTTGAGATTGTAAGAAGTGGTCGAGTAGAGCCTTGACGACCAGTCCAGACTTACATTTCCAGGCAGTCCTACATCAGGGATATGTCCCTTCTGAGTGCCCAATGTATCTGAATAATGCACAATTCGACCCCCCTGTCAAATGGAAACCCAAACGGAGCCCCATTTGCACTCTCTAAGGAGCTGGAAACGCTGTCTCACATGAGTACATTTCATCTTCGTGTGCTCCACAGAGTCCAATCAACGTCAGAAGCCGTTGACACCCATTATAGACCATACCAGAACCGGTAACACTGCTAAACACGGACAACACTAATGCACTCAGGTGGCTATTCTATTTGTCACAGAGAATTACAGGTCTAATCATTCACATACCCATAGACAATGTGTGCATGTATGAAGTTACATTGACATTCGATTGCGTCTTGTGGGTACTTCACTTTTTTTGTCAGGCAGTGTATACTTAGGTCCAGATCCGTAACGGAGCGATCAGCGTGACTGATTGTCACGAGGAGAGGCCGGGTTCGATTCGCGGTGCTGTCAGGGATGTTTCCTTGGTAGAAGGACTGGAACGGGGTATACCCAGCCTCGTGATGCCAATTAAAGAGCTATTTGACCGAATAGTAGCGGCTATAGCTCATGAAAGACAACGGCCTGGAGAGCAGTGTACTGACTCCGCGCCCCTCCATACCGCTTCGAATAATGCGACTGGCGGAGAATGACGGAGGATTCGCGTGGGTTGATTCTAGTTATACACAGCAAAAACGAAACATCACAGAATATGCGCGTTGATGTCTCTTAGGTGAGAGACCTGGTAGACATACATGTCTAAGTGATGTGATGTGAACTAGGGAGTAGGAGTTTAATTTTATAATGTACAAAAGCATAATCAACACAAAAATTTTAAATTATCTACATTCTGTTTTTGTAATTGACTCGTCCATATCATTGTGCAAATTTATCAGTGAGTGGATAAATATTATTATTATTTTTATTAATAGTAATAGTATCATTATATTACTTGCAACGATAATAGTAATAATAATAATATTTCGCTACATATAGAGAAAAGATAAAATCATTCATTACTATCTCTCCCGAGCGATTCTGTACAAGAAATTTTCAATTTATTACTAATGTGAGATTTAATGAGACTTACCACTTTTTCATTATGTGGATTAAAAATAATATTACCGATTCATTTGAATATTCTCTACCCTTCGCTACCAAATTTCTGTACATTTACTTATGATAATGACGCTTGTTAATAACTAAATTGAATGACTAAGGAGCTTTGGGTAAAATAGCTTCAAGTCATTCATTTGAGTGCCATGTGAGTGACATGTTAAGACATTCTCAAAAAATGTAGCACAGTGGGATATTTGAAACGACTACTGTGTGTTGCCATTTACTGCTTTTGCCGAGATACACAATGTGCCTTTTGTAGAACAGTAGATTCTGTAGTATCCTCGTCGAGTCTTGTACCGTAAGGAAGCAAGAGAGAGGATGTTGTTATGGAGGGGCCCGGTATCATCTTTCTACAAAACAAATGCACAAATTAATACAGTTGTTTATTTACGTGAACATCTACTTAACTGGAAAAGAGTCCATATTCTGTGGTACAAGCTCATCAATAATTGTCCTCTTGCAGACAATGACGGTAATCTTGCTATTACAAACTTAAGTCTCACTGGTAGTCCCGCTATAGACAATAATCTGGTCGCTATGAACTGTCATATCCTATTACGTGAAACGATACCTCTCTGCGGATGAATGACAGGCGCCAAACTGCAAGAGTGAGACAGTGAGGCCCTCCGGTCAGAGGCGGCAGCCTAAATACATACTATAGAGAGGGCGTTGGTGGCCTGTTGCTTGTCGGCGTGTCTCTCGCCCCTCTCATTACAGGTGGGCTTGATCGAGCACCTATTATCGATCTTCGCACTACATCTTTGCCGGACGGTGTCCTGACGACAGCTTGCGCCATCACAGATACTGTCAGTGCCTATAGCCATAGCCGGCCGCGGTGGTCTAGCGGTTTTAGGCGCTCAGTCAGGAACCGCGCGACTGCTGTGGTCGCAGGTTCGAATCCTGCCTCGGGCTTGGATGTGTGTGATGTCCTTAGGTTAGTTAGGTTGAATTAGTTCTAAGTTCTAGGGGACTTGACCACAGATGTTGAGTCCCATAGTGCTCAGAGCCATTTGAACCATTTGAACCTATAGCCATAAGGCACAATATCTTAAACTAACATGCAGAAGTAATATTTTAACTATTTCAGTGGGTTCTCCCGGTGCTCCTGGCACTATTTAACACAGACTGTTGAATAAGAAACAATTAACAATTGATCCGTTATAATTATTTCTTATTAACCGATTTTCGGCTAATTACGCCGACAATGACTAATGATAGTCACGTAATCAAAGAAATTGCGTTTCGTTCCAGTAACATGTCTTTAATTTCAATCGACTTTATGCATATTACGCCACCATCAGGCAATACATAGGCCCAATAATTCAAAACTCGGTTGGGAATAAACAATTATTAGTGGATCAAAAGACAGTTTGGTTTTCACCATTAAAAAAGATAAGTTTTTTAACTGTTTCCGTATCACATCCTATTCATTTCATTACTTTGATTTTATTTTACCTTTATTGAAACGATTGGCATGATCCCAAAACAACTTAAGGCGAATGCAATAATGGTAACAATACTCGAGGCCTAGTTCCCTAGCAATCTATAAAAAGGGTAGAAAATCGGATGCACATAATTACCGGACAATTTCACTGACGTCGATTTGTTGTAGAATCATGGAACATATTTTGTGTTCAGACATAATGACCTTTCTAGACTCTGAGAAGCTCATCTGCAGAAGCCAGCACGGTTTTAGGAAACAGCGGTCATGCGAGACACAGCTGGCCCTCTTTGTGCATGATATACAACAAGCTCTAGATACCGGCTTCCAGGTTGTTGCCATATTTCTTCGACTTTCGATAGGCGCTCGACTCAGTTCCGCACTGTCGCTTGCTATAAAAAGTGCCCGCTTACGGCCTATCCGATGACATATGCGGTTGGATAGAAAGTTTTCTAACAGACAGTATGTCGTCCTGAACGGGGTAACTTCAACAGAAACAAACGTAACTTCAGGTGTGCCCCAGCGCAGCGTAATAGGTCCGCTGCTTTTTACGATTTACGTAAACGACCTGGTTGATGGTATTGACGGCAGCCTTAGACTGTTTGCCGATGATGCTGTAGTCTACAGGAAAGTAGTATTGCGCGAAAGTTGTGAACAAATCAATGAAAATTTGCAGAAAATAAATGCGTGGTGTAATGACTGGCAGTTATCTCTCAATATTAGTAAGTGTAACCTACTGCGTATAACAAGGCGAAAATCCCCATTAACGTATGAGTACAAAATAAAACCCAGTCTTTGGAAGCGGTAACAACAGTCAAGTATCTGAATGTGACTTTTCGAACTGATCTCAAGTGGAATGATCAGATTACAGAAGTAACGGGCAAGGCGAACTCTAGATTGCGGTTTATTGGTAGAGTCCTGAAGCGATGCAGTCCTTCAACAAAGGAAATAGCTTACAATACGTTAGTTCGTCCAGTCTTAGAGTATTGTTCGTCTGTATGGGACCCTTACCAGTTGGCTCTGATTCAAGAGATTGAGAAGGTCCAAAGAAGAGCGGCAAGATTCGTGACTGGTACATTTAGCCATCGCGAGAGCGTTACAGATCTCATAGAAAGTTTGAAGTGGGATATACTTGCAGATAGACGACGCGCTAAACGGAAGGGGCTGCTCATTAAATTCCGAAATCCAATCTTCACCGAGGATGTAGAGCATATATTATTACCACCAACTTTCAAATCGCATAATGATCACCATTCAAAGATAAGGGAAATAAGGGCTCGTACTGAAGCGTTCAGACAATCGCTTATCCCTCTTGCGATCCACGAGTGGAACACAGGGGAGAAGGGGATATATGACTTTGGCGTGAATTGTGCCCTCTGCCACTCACCGCTTGGTGGCTAGCGGAGTATATATGTAGATGTAGGAAAATAGTGGGTATGTACCTAAAATATTTAGGATTTTACCAAATTTTCGTATACTAATCCCCATAAACTACGGTTTTGAAATAAAAATTGTAGAATAATCTCTGTTAGTGGATTTGTCGTTTTGCGGTTTCGTGTCCTGTTCTTGTCATTACAGAACAGGCGATTTCGTCCGGCTGCAGACAATAAGGCAGCTGTGGATGACGAAGAGTGTGACTCGTCACTCGCTCTGAAGGCCGCACTGCTTGCCTAAGATAAGATAGCTCTCTCCAAATAACACTCCAACAACACGATAGGAAATTGCCCTCGACGAATCCAATTAAGACGGCACTCGAAGAGGCTCATTGCTACTTCCAAAAGGCGTGACCGCACCAACGAATGAATCAATTATCTAGCTTCAAAATCTGAGATTGCCTGTTTTGTAAGCAGTTTCCTGCCTTCAGTTTGTTCAGTCGTAGATTACAGAAATGATTCATTTTTCCCTCCTCGATGTTACAGACATAGACCAAATGATCAAGTGAATTAGCATAGTGACAGTGGTGAAAATCGAGTTTAGTGTGATCTCTCAGGTTTTCTAAGCGTGATTGATTAACGGTGAGCTTCCACGCGCACGCACGCACACACCGTTCTATCAAATAGGCACACAAAATTACGCTTTAAAAATGATTCTGCTCATAAACAAACCGATGCAGGGCGTCGCATAAAAAGGTGAAGATCCGTATTTGTTTCGGATATATATATATATATATATATATATATATATATATATATATACACTCCTGGAAATTGAAATAAGAACACCGTGAATTCATTGTCCCAGGAAGGGGAAACTTTATTGACACATTCCTGGGGTCAGATACATCACATGATCACACTGACAGAACCACAGGCACATAGACACAGGCAACAGAGCATGCACAACGTCGGCACTAGTACAGTGTATATCCACCTTTCACAGCAATGCAGGCTGCTATTCTCCCATGGAGACGATCGTAGAGATGCTGGATGTAGTCCTGTGGAACGGCTTGCCATGCCATTTCCACCTGGCGCCTCAGTTGGACCAGCGTTCGTGCTGGACGTGCAGACCGCGTGAGACGACGCTTCATCCAGTCCCAAACATGCTCAATTGGGGACAGATCCGGAGATCTTGCTGGCCAGGGTAGTTGACTTACACCTTCTAGAGCACGTTGGGAGGCACGGGATACATGCGGACGTGCATTGTCCTGTTGGAACAGCAAGTTCTCTTGCCGGTCTACGAATGGTAGAACGATGGGTTCGATGACGGTTTGGATGTACCGTGCACTATTCAGTGTCCCCTCGACGATCACCAGTGGTGTACGGCCAGTGTAGGAGATCGCTCCCCACACCATGATGCCGGGTGTTGGCCCTGTGTGCCTCGGTCGTATGCAGTCCTGATTGTGGCGCTCACCTGCACGGCGCCAAACACGCATACGACCATCATTGGCACCAAGGCAGAAGCGACTCTCATCGCTGAAGGCGACACGTCTCCATTCGTCCTTCCATTCACGCCTGTCGTGACACCACTGGAGGCGGGCTGCACGATGTTGGGGCGTGAACGGAAGACGGCCTAACGGTGTGCGGGACCGTAGCCCAGCTTCATGGAGACGGTTGCGAATGGTCCTCGCCGATACCCCAAGAGCAACAGTGTCCCTAATTTGCTGGGAAGTGGCGGTGCGGTCCCCTACGGCACTGCGTAGGATCCTACGGTCTTGGCGTGCATCCGTGCGTCGCTGCGGTCCGGTCCCAGGTCGACGGGCACGTGCACCTTCCGCCGACCACTGGCGACAACATCGATGTACTGTGGAGACCTCACGCCCCACGTGTTGAGCAATTCGGTGGTACGTCCACCCGGCCTCCCGCATGCCCACTATACGCCCTCGCTCAAAGTCCGTCAACTGCACATACGGTTCACGTCCACGCTGTCGCGGCATGCTACCAGTGTTAAAGACTGCGATGGAGCTCCGTATGCCACGGCAAACTGGCTGACACTGACGGCGGCGGTGCACAAATGCTGCGCAGCTAGCGCCATTCGACGGCCAACACCGCGGTTCCTGGTGTGTCCGCTGTGCCGTGCGTGTGATCATTGCTTGTACAGCCCTCTCGCAGTGTCCGGAGCAAGTATGGTGGGTCTGACACACCGGTGTCAATGTGTTCTTTTTTCCATTTCCAGGAGTGTATATATATATATTCAAGTTCATCGGCCACTGTTGGTCCAGATTGTCTCACTCCTCAAAGGCGATTCGGCGTAGATCCCTCAGACTGGTTGGTGGGTCACGTCGTTCATAAACAGCCCTTTTCAATCTATCTCAGGCATGTTCGATAGGGTTCATATCTGGACAACGTGCTGGCCACTCTAGTTGAGCGGTGTCTTTATCCTGAAGAAAGTCATTCACAAGATGTGCACCATGGGGGCTCGTATTGTCGTCCATGAAGACGTATGCTTCGTCACTATGCTGCCGATATGGTTGCACTATCGTTTGGAGGATGGCATTCTCGTATCGTGCAGCCGGTACAGCTCCTTCCATGACAACCAGCGGCGTACGTTGGCCCCACATAATACCACCCAAAAACAGTAGGGAACCTCCACCTTGCTGCTCTCGCTGGACCATGTGTCATAGGCGTTCAGCCTGACCGGATTGCCTCCAAACACATCTCCAACGATTGTCTTGTTGAAGGCATATGCGACACTCATCGGTGAAGAGAACGTGATGCCAATGCTGAGCAGTCCATTCGACATGTTGTTGGGCCCATAAGTAACGTGCTGCATGGTGTCGTGGTTGCGAAGATGGACCTCGCCATGGACGTCGGCAGTGAAGTTGCGAATCATGCAGCCTACTGTGCACAGTTTGAGTCGTAACACGACGTCGTGTGGCTGCACGAAAAGCATTATTCAACATGGTGGCGTTGCTGTCAGGGTTCCTCCGAGTCATAATCCGCAGATAGCGGTGATCCACTGCAGTAGTAGCCCTTGGGAGGCCTGAGCGAGGCATGTCACCGACAGTTTCTGTCTCTCTGTATCTCCTCCTTGTCCAACAACATCGCTTTGGTTCATTCTGAGACGCCTGGACACTTCCTTTGTTGAGAGCCGCTCCTGGCACACATTAACAACACGGACGCGCTCAAGCAGCGGTATTGACCGTCTAGGCACGGTTGAACTACAGGCAACACGAGCCGTGTACCTCCTTCCTGGTGGAATGACTGGAACTAATCGGCTGTCGGACCCATTACGTCTGACAGGCTCTGCCCATGCATGGTTGTTTACATCTTTGGGCGGGTTTAGTGACGTCTCTGAACAACCAAAAGTACTGTGTCTGTGATGCAATATCCACTGTCAACGTCTATCTTCAGGAGTTCTTGCAACCGGGCAATGCAAAACTGTTTTTGATGTGTGTGAAAGAACAAGCTCTGAGTACGTTCCATTGCCGACTGGCGATGTTGTCGTGCAACCGAAATCTCTTGCTTGTATCGTAATTCATTCGTTTTCTGAATTTAGTCTACTGACGCGTTTGTTTTATCAATAGGTATTAACAGGGGCAGTGAAACTGGAAGAATAAGCACTGTCCTTGCCCGCGCTGACTGCTACCGCCAAGCAGTAGCAGCAGTCATGAGTCGCGCTTCACTGTTCCTCTTAAAATATATCGAGATTTTTTTGTAATAGGAAACAAACAGATACTGGGCGTCGTACGAAAGACGTGACGAGCAGTAGTTGTTTGGCCTCACTCCATGTACACAACGCCAAAAAGGCACTGCAAATATCTACCGAAACATCAAAAAAATGTACCTGACCACTCTTAGGAGAGACACCCGCTATATACAGGGGTAAGATAAAAAGCAGCGCCTCGCGGGATTAGCCGAGTGGTGTAAGGCGCTGCAGTCATGGACTGTGCGACTGGTCCCGACGGAGGTTTGAGTCCTCCCTGGGGCATGGGTGTGTGTGTTTGTCCTTAGGATAGTTTAGGTTAAGCAGTGTGTAAGCTTAGGGACTGATGACCTTAGCAGTTAAGTCCCATAAGATTTCACACACACACACACACACACACAAAGTAACGGCAGCATCGCTGTAACATGAAGTATGCGTGTCACATGACATGTCCGCTGTCGGTTTCTGATAGTAGAACGTCAGTTGAAGTTGTGGATTGATTGGTGACGGCTTTGTTTGAGTCATTTACGAGGTGTAGTGTCTGAAAGTGCGGAAGGGCAGACCGAGCGCTTCAATAGTATGTATAAGAAACATGGAAAATGTCCGTGGATCAAGACTGAAGTGGCACTTGGTCGCAGTGTACGACAATGTTTCCTTCTGGCACTGCATCCCATCATCATTCACGACAATGCACGATGCCATCCGGCGAAAGCCGTGCATGAGTTCCTGCATACGTAGGAGCGGGAGAGGCTGGAACATCCACCGTATTCATCCAAGATGAGTCCGTGCGATTCCGACCTGATCGACAAAATTAAGAAACCTCTTCGTTCCATGCGCTACATCACAAGGCAAGCCATCATCCGTGTCGTAGGTTCGTCCTTGCAAAACATCGACAGAGATGGATGTGCTGACGGTGTACGACGCCTTCTATCTCTGCAGCGGAAGGTAATCGATTTGCGGGGCGATTTTGCCGAGAGCATGTGATACGCTGAATATCTGTCCGTAACATGTGGAACGAATTATAACCGTGTTGCTACTATTTTTTAACCAACCCATGTACATATACGGTGATCAAAAGCATCCGAACAACCAGCTGTTTTCCATTGGGTTCAGGTCCGGAATCTAGACAGATCAGTCCATTTCACGAATGTTACTGTCCACAGACCACTGCCTCACAGATGCCTCCTTATGAGACGGAGTATTGTCATGCTGACAGAAACAGTCATAGTCTGCGAAGTGTTGCTATACTGTACTCAGTACACAATGCTGTAAAATATGTTCATATCCTTCTAAATTTATTTTCTTAAGCGCAATAATGGGACCATATCCTAAACACGAAAAACACCCCCATACCGTACCACAACAACCTTAGTACTTCTCTGTTCACACTACACATGGCGCCAGGGTAGGTCCTGTAGGCTTTCGCCAAACACAAACCCTTCCATCGGTATGCCACAGGGTACTGCGTTATAATCACTCAAAATCATTCAGATCTAGTCACAACTACCCAATGGCGTCGCTCTCTACACCCCATCAAGAGTTCCTTACCGTTGCTTACACAATTACTGCTTCTCTATTGACAACGCCATACTTTCTTCTTTTATACTGCAGGCCAGCCTCGCGTGACATCTAATAGTCATTTCCGCATTACATGGTGGTTGTAACACCGAAAATGCAGGATGCATGGCACCTGCCAGCGATATATAATTTTTTTTTTTGCTGAAATGTATGTAAATATTTGTGATTTAAATGCTTTACTTTAATAAGTAAGGACATCGCTTCACTGTGTGTGTGAAAATTTTAGGTAGAAGTCTGCTGACATTTCATTGTATTCATCTGTGTCTTCCTGTGAAACTTATAATCTCTGGGAAAAAGCCAAATGAATTGTTATTTGCATCGACTAGAAACGATAATAGCAGTGCTTGTGCGTTGTAAAATCTTTGGGTAGTGGATTGTTGTGCGGAGCGCGCGGAGAGAGAGGGACGGGTAGTGTGCGGAAGTGTGGTGTTGACGCTCTCGCAGTAGAGACTACCATTTTCGGCGGCATCATGTACACTCGCCGGCCAGATGTCTAGTAGCAGGAGTACGGACAGTGGACGGGCGGAAGAGGCTGTATTAATTACGATTGCCCGTTCCTATAATTAGCCGTGGCTCCACAATATGCTACCGTCTTCAACAGCAGCAGCAGTTCCAGCAACACAGATTCGTCGTCGACTCAGAGTTTTGTCATATGCACAGCGCTGAAGTGAGACTGTTCATTGGTAGAAAGTATTAACGGGTAATCCAGCAGCACAACTGAATGTGGTTTTATTGATAAAATTTATATAAATAATAATCAGTTAAACTCGGGACGATTGTGTACTCATTGTCCTTAGACATTGTTGCCAAGCAGGGTCCTTGTTCCTTTTTTTTTCCTTATATGTAACCGAGTGTCAAAAGAAACAATCTGAATAGTTACAGCTAGTTTATTAAAGAATAATTTCATTTTTAAGATATTTTGCCTCAATCTACTTTCAATTAACTGTTGTACATCAGAGGTTTCAGTATGTAAGCAAAGTAAAGCAATTTCATTTTTCAAGTTTGAGAATCAATCACTGGAAAAAATCCAAGTCTAAAGAAATGCACAAATTAAGAGTGTGGATGTTTTATTTATATTACATATAGCTTGGAGCACATGGCTGTTTGGTTTGGTACGTATTCTATTATTTATTTCTGTTCAAGTCAGTAAAGAAAGGCTCAGTTGTTCAGACAATAATTTGTGATCCAATTTGCAAAATAAGTAACCAAAAGTTAAAAAAAAAACTTGTTTTTTTTCTGCATTTCTTTGATCTCTTTACGGTGAGGTACTGAAAGTCATCGTTCACATAACGAAGTTTAATGCTAACATACAGTGTAATTGCATATTTTCAAATCATTACTTCATTGTTTTTTGTCAAAATTTAATGACAATCACAACGTAAGAGTGACTTCTCAGTTTTCTTTATCATTAGATAGTCACTTAAAATTAGTGTCAAAAAAAAGGACGTCACAACCTTCAGTTGCCACGTAAGTGTTTAACAATACATGTTTTTCTTTCACATCATCTCGTACAGGATTTTGGATGTAAATTGACCTAGTGGGCTGGAGACCGTTAATTATTTCCTTTTTGTTCAGTAGTGTAACTTTTGGATTCTTGATCGGTACAGTGTTTTTCGTGAGTGAATGCGCAAAATAACTTTCATTTGCCAAAATTATAGCCCTGTTCGGTTTAATTACTTTTAATTTTAGTAGATTTTTCCGTCAGAAGGGTCTGTTGTACACTTTCGCCCTGCTTATCGGTATTATTTCTTCGGTAAAAATAACCTTATCCGATTAGTAAAAATCCATTAGGCATACATGCGATCCACGATCATATTTTATAGAGAAAGCAGGATAGGCCGATTAGTAAGGGTGAGGTTACACGGTATCCGGATCAGTTAATTGGAGTGTTTATAAATACATTGACGGAAAAAAATCGCAACACCAAGAAGGGGTTGTGTGACATAAACGAGAGTTACAGGAGTGTTTTGACATCTGGAAGATGATATCTATTCAAATTTCGCGCCAGTCGCGTAAGAGTGGCGCTAGTAGTACCACTGTAAGAATGCAGATCAGCATTGCTTTAAATACGAGCAGTAATGTTCGTAAGCGTTAATATATTTGAGAGTGGACGTTGAGTTGATGTTAGTCAACAATACCTTTAACGCGACAGCGAGGGCATTGTCAACACCTTACTATGTTTGAACTGCGTAGTGTAGTAAGATGCAAGAAGCTGGACGTTCCTTCTGCGATAATGCAGAAACACTTGTTGATAATTTAGCCACTGTAGGCGATTCATGGCAGCGATTGTCACGGAAACGTACAGTCGCAAGAAGACCGGCCTCCGAACGGCCACTTGGCATTACCGAGAGGGAAGAGCATCGTACTGGGCTTATGGTTCTGCCGCCTCGTACTGCATCTGTAGCAGCAATTTGAGCAGCAATTGGCACCTCAGCGTTACAATATACCGTTACAAATCAGTTATTTCAAGGACAGCTCCAAGGAAGGGGCGCTGTAGCGTACATTCCACTGACCCAAACCACCGCCATTCGCAATTTCTTTGATGTCAGTCGAGAGGTCTTTGGAGGTCAGGGTGGAGATCTGTTGTGTTTTCTGATGAAAGCTGATTCAGCCAGTGATGGCCAGTGATGGCCGTGTGTTGGTTAGAATCAGGTCATTTGAGGGCCAGCAGCCAACCCGTTTTATCCCACGCACCCTGCCTGCAACCCGTACGTCAATCTAGTGATTCGACCTATTGTGCTGTTATTCATGAACAGCATATCATAGAGTGTTTTCCAACAGGTTAGCACTCGCCCACATAACGATGTTGTAACCCACCATGCTCTACAGAGTGTCGAGGTGTTGCCTTGGCCTGCTCGATCACCAGATCCTTCTCGAATCGAGCACATATCGGACATCATCGGACAAAGACTCCTGCCTCATCCACAAACAGTATTAATTGTCCCTGCAGGTGCAGCAGGTGCAGCAGGTATGGAACTCCATCTCACAAACTGGCACCCGACACCTGTACAACACACGTTTGCATGCTTTCATTCAACATTGTGATGGTTACAACGGTTACTTACGTGCCAGCATTTCACATTTGCAATGGATTATCTCACGCTTACATTAACCCGTGACCTTGCAGTGTTAATCGTTTAAGACTATTACCTAGACAAATGAATTCCCGAAATTTCGTTACTCTGCATTAATTATCTTTGGTGCTGTGATATTTTTTCCGCCAGAAATATATATACAGGATGTATCTGAAATGAATGTAGAAAATCAGAGGGCTGGTAGAGCGGATCATACCAAGCATATTTCACAAAGCAACCCACGTCCGCATCCATTAGCATGCAACGCTAGGCATCGTTGAACAGTGTCGTGCGACGCCAAAAGGGTAGGTATACAACACGTCAAGTCATCATGCTAGCAGGTCTGCAGGGCAACGTTTTAAATGTTTTAGTAGTATCAGGTGTAAGGGGTCCGTAGTCCCTTACTATAAGTTTGCACTCGGCACAGGTCGATAGGGCAAACAATCGATAGTGTCGTGTTGCGTGAGCGAGTGTGAGTTGAAGTCAGTTCCCTGGTTGCGGGCCGAGCGGGTGGAGGCCTGTTGATGTAAGCCAAAGCTTACCGACAAAGGGAATGGCCATCGCTGCGGTTTAACCCCTTTGTGTTAGAATAATACGGGAAAGTTAAGAAGTATAATTACTAGAGTGATCAGTGATATTTCTGTGCCGATATTTTTGGTTTCGCGTCTACCGCGCCGGCATCATTTGGATTGCAGTGTTGGAGTGCAGTGTTGGATTGCAGTGATTGAATTTGCGTGTGACAATAATGAATAACGAAGAGGCCTGTGCTGAGATTAGTCGTAATTAATTATGTATGACGAAGGCAGTGGCTGTCTCCTTTTTCTTGTGTTTTTGAGACGAATCTAGGTCTTGATTAGTGAAGCTGTGTTGGCGTTCTTCTTGTCACCAGACATTTCATTATTACAGCATTGAGAAGGACAAAATGGAATGTAACAACTCCGTAGCAGTCAAATCCGATTGCCAGCCCCATTAGGTACACGGTCACATTAATTAATATTTATTTGGGCTGCTCTTCAGATCCCGATCGAGCGGGATACATAAATCGGAGGTGTTACACAGGGTAAATGAGAAGTCGGAGTGAAATTTTATAACCTTTACTTGAAAACACGAAAAGTGCTCGAAATTACCCTCCTGCTTGAATTCACGCCATGCAGCGACGCTGGAGTGACTGTTGCACGCTTTCAAACACTCCTGGCAAAGTGGAAATTTCATCGGAGACTGCCATAATGAGCACTATCAGCTCATCATCAGTCTGAGTGGGTCTTTCACAGACAACAGATTTCAGGTGATCGAAGAAATAATCAGTGCGCCTCAAGCCAGGGGAACGTGCAGGCCGTGTCACTAGCATATCGCGCCCTATCCAGTACTCACCAAAGGTTTCACCCAAATGCATTTGCACTGCATAGGCGAAACGAGCAGGTGCATTATCGTGTTCGGACAGTATGAATTACCGCGAATAAAATGGTCTATTGACACACAGTCAACATGGGTTTAGAAAAAATCGTTTTGTCAAACACAACTAGTTCTTTATTCGCATGAAGTATTGAGTGCAATTGACAAGGGATTTCAGATCGGTTCCGTATTTCTGGATTCCCAGAAGGCTTTTGACACTGTACCACACAAGGGGCTTATGGTGAAATTTCGTGCTTACGGAATATCGCCTCAGTTACGTGACTGGATTTGTGACTTCCCGTCAGAGAGGTCACTGTTCGTAGTAACTGACGGAAAGTCATCGAGTAAAACAGAAGAGATTTCTGGCGTTCCCCAAGGTAGTGTTATAGGCCTTCTGCTGTTCCTTACCTACATAAACGATTTGGGAGACAATCTGAGCAGCCGTCTTAGGTTGTTTGCAGATGGCGTTGTCGGTTATCGGCTAATGGAGTCATCAGAAGATCAAAACAAATAGAAAAACGATTTAGAAAAGGTATCTGAATGGTGTGAAAATTGGCAGTTGATCCTAAATAACGAAAAGTGTGAGTTCATCCACATGAGTGCTAAAAGGAATCCGTTATACTTCAGTTACACGATAAATCAGTCAAATATAAAGGGCGTAAATTCAACTTAATACCTAGGAATTACAATTACGAACAATTTAAATTGGAAGGAACACATAGAAAATGTAGTGGGGACGGCTAACTAAAATCTGCGTTTCATTGTCAGGACACTTAGAAAAGTAACATATCTACTAGGGAGACAGCCTACAGTACGCTCCTCTTTTAGAATACTGCTGCGCGGTGTGGGATCCTTACCAGATAGGACTGACGGAGTACATCGAAAAAGTTCAAAGAAGAGGAGCACGTTTTGTATTATCGCGAAATATGGGAGAGAATGTTACTGAAATGATACAGTAATTGGGCTAGACATCATTAAAAGAAAGGCGTTGTTCGTTGCGACAGGCCGTCCGTTGTAGCCGAGCGGTTCTAGGCGCTTCAGTCTGGAAGCGTGCAACCGCTACGGTCGCAGGTTCGAATCCTGTCTCGGGTATGGATGTGAGTGATGTCCTTAGGTTAGTTAGGTTTAAGTAGTTCTAAGTTCTAGGGGACTGATGAGCTCAGATGTTAAGTCCCATAGTGGTTAGAGCCGTTGCGACAGAATCTTCTCACCAAATTCCAATCACCAACTTTCTCCTCTGAATATGAAAATATCTTGTTGACACCGACCTACATAGGGAGAAACGATCACCACGATAAAATAAGGGAAATCAGAGCTCATACTGAAAGATATAGGTGTTCGTTCTTTGCGAGCGCTATACGAGATTGAAATAATAGACAATTGTGAAGGTGGTTCGATGAACCCTCTGTCAGGCACTTAAATGTAATTTGCAGAATATCGAAGTAGATGTAGATGTAGATGGTACCACATTCTTTATAGAACGTTAGTAGAACATGTTCCAACAATTCTGGCTGAGTATCTCGTAAAAAAGATGAAGTATCTACACTCCTGGAAATTGAAATAAGAACACCGTGAATTCATTGTTCCAGGAAGGGGAAACTTTATTGACACATTCCTGGGGTCAGATACATCACATGATCACACTGACAGAACCACAGGCACATAGACACAGGCAACAGAGCATGCACAACGTCGGCACTAGTACAGTGTATATCCACCTTTCGCAGCAATGCAGGCTGCTATTCTCCCATGGAGACGATCGTAGAGATGCTGGATGTAGTCCTGTGGAACGGCTTGCCATGCCATTTCCACCTGGCGCCTCAGTTGGACCAGCGTTCGTGCTGGACGTGCAGACCGCGTGAGACGACGCTTCATCCAGTCCCAAACATGCTCAATGGGGGACAGATCCGGAGATCTTGCTGGCCAGGGTAGTTGACGTACACCTTCTAGAGCACGTTGGGTGGCACGGGATACATGCGGACATGCATTGTCCTGTTGGAACAGCAAGTTCCCTTGCCGGTCTAGGAATGGTAGAACGATGGGTTCGATGACGGTTTGGATGTACCGTGCACTATTCAGTGTCCCCTCGACGATCACCAGTGGTGTACGGCCAGTGTAGGAGATCGCTCCCCACACCATGATGCCGGGTGTTGGCCCTGTGTGCCTCGGTCGTATGCAGTCCTGATTGTGGCGCTCACCTGCACGGCGCCAAACACGCATACGACCATCATTGGCACCAAGGCAGAAGCGACTCTCATCGCTGAAGACGACACGTCTCCATTCGTCCCTCCATTCACGCCTGTCGCGACACCACTGGAGGCGGGCTGCACGATGTTGGGGCGTGAGCGGAAGACGGCCTAACGGTGTGCGGGACCGTAGCCCAGCTTCATGGAGACGGTTGCGAATGGTCTTCGCCGATACCCCAGGAGCAACAGTGTCCCTAATTTGCTGGGAAGTGGCGGTGCGGTCCCCTACGGCACTGCATAGGATCCTACGGTCTTGGCGTGCATCCGTGCGTCGCTGCGGTCCGGTCCCAGGTCGACGGGCACGTGTACCTTCCGCCGACCACTGGCGACAACATCGATGTACTGTGGAGACCTCACGCCCCACGTGTTGAGCAATTCGGCGGTACGTCCACCCGGCCTCCCGCATGCCCACTATATGCCCTCGCTCAAAGTCCGTCAACTGCACATACGGTTCGCGTCCACGCTGTCGCGGCATGCTACCAGTGTTAAAGACTGCGATGGAGCTCCGTATGCCACGGCAAACTGGCTGACACTGACGGCGGCGGTGCACAAATGCTGCGCAGCTAGCGCCATTCGACGGCCAACACCGCGGTTCCTGGTGTGTCCGCTGTGCCGTGCGTGTGATCATTGCTTGTACAGCCCTCTCGCAGTGTCCGGAGCAAGTATGGTGGGTCTGACACACCGGTGTCAATGTGTTCTTTTTTCCATTTCCAGGAGTGTATTTGCGTTCAGTCGCCGGGGGATCACGTATGGACCGACCAGATTATTGCCTACCAGACCGGTCCAAATGTTGATAGCGAAGTGATCTTGGTGACCAAGAACAAAGGCGGCGTGCGGACGTTGTTGTGCCCACACGTTTTGATCGTGACTGTGGAACATACCGTATCGTGTAAAGTCTGTCTCATACGCAAAAAGTATACGATTCAGAAAGTCCGGCCTTAATTGCACACCTTTGTAAAAACCACTGGTTGAATTCAATTCGACGTGGATAATCGTCTGGGTTAAGGGCGTGAACCTTCTGAAGGTCGTAAGGATGCAAATCATCTTCATGCCACACACGCCAAATTGCGGAATAGTTTACACCCATTTCAAGTGCAAAAAGCCACGTGCTTGTTGAGTGTGTATTTTCCAGCATTGCTGACGCCTCCTCTTCAAGCCTTGTTGTATGCACTGTGCGTTGATGACCGCGTCCGTCAGGCCTTCGCACCTGTAATATGAAACGAATGCACCGGATTTTGAACTAGGCCTCAAATGCACATGTGCCATTGCGAGAACGTGCTAGTGAAAACTGTACGTCAAGAGAACCTGTCCCTCCTATGGATCTGTGGATGGCAGTAAATGTGCTTGGATCTGGCACTCGACAGTTTGGAAACTGCCGAACGTACAAACACTGGGCAGCATGAGCATTTCCATCCGCCGCCCACAGTGCATGTCTGCCCTTTCCTCCCAAGAATAGCGCTCCATTTCCTGTTCACTCCACACAGTAACAAACAGAACAGAGTCCCTGTTAGATGACAGACTGACCCAGGGTGAACCAGACTCCACAGTGTGCCTCTGTGTGATACCTGGCAAACATGCATTTGCACAGACAAAAGCAAGGCGTTCACGTCCCAGTAAGAGGCGGAAAACCCGTTGTGTTGTTCCGCCTGGGATTTTCGCAACTATGTCTACTACAGAATTAGCAAATAAAAGTCATGAAACATCAATCCGACGTCTCTTTCACATTGAAATCGTTGCCATGCAAATCTGCTACCATGCCGGCTCGGTTGGAATGTCGTGTGCCTACCCTCTTGGCGGCGTGAAACACTTCAACGAAGTCTAGTGCAGTACGCTAAGGGATGCGGACACTAGTTTCTATGTGAAATATGATTGTTATGACCCACTCTACCAGCCTCCTCATTATCTGAACTCATTTCAAATATACCCTGTATAGATATCTTGTGTATGTAACATTCTCTCAGGATTTTCTAGTTCTGACGGCTGAGATGGTTGGCAAGATCTTAGTAAATTGAGTGCCACATCCCAAGCCTTTATGAACTGAGGTATCCGTACTGGCTTATTGGCTTTTCCAACATTGTTATATCGGAAATTATGCTGTCCCAGGAGCTTGGCGATTCAACAGCGCTACTGTTATCGTCGCATTTTGTTTCATGACATTGCGCAGAAAGAAAGGAATCAGCAACTTGGTTGAATACCTGGAAGCTCATCGTTAATCATTGAAGCCCAGAAAGGGTGTGAGATCACACTAGGTGGGATGTTCATCGGTCTGGGGCGACGGGCGTCCATCTCCCAGAAATGTATTAAAACACACCCACTTCCCAGTTCCCACAAGGTTTTCGAGGCGAAAGCAAGAACCAGATTTCATCTCAAATATTCACAACTGGAATTCTCTCTGCCCGACTCTCAGACTGCTGAAAGAAATGAAGTTTTTCGGCAGCCCACCCTGCTATCCAGAGAAAGGAGTGTAAAAGAAATATCCTGATTGAGCGCAGTCCAGGCAGCTAGCACACACAACGATACAGATCGCAGCATCTAATGACGACGACTTGGTCGGTAGTCGGAATACATTTCAGAAAAATGTGAGCAACAACTTGGCTGAACACCCAAAAGCACAGCGCTGATCCCACATCTTTTTCTCGGGAAGGAGTTAGTGGAAGCGGCTCGTTCTTGCCTTCCTCCGAGTAATGGATGAATGTCAGTTGTGTCACTACATGATGTCCGTGTCCGTAATTCGTTCTTGTCCTTTTCTAGTGACATTGTGGGTGGTTACATCTACATCTGCATGGATACTTCGCAATTCACACTCAAGTGGCTGGCAGAGGTTGATCGAACCACCTTCACAATAATTCTCTGTTATTCCAATCTCGTACAGCGCGCAGAAAAAACGAACACCTATATCTTTCCGTGCGAGTTGTGATTTCCCTTATTTTATTATGATGATCGTTTCTCCCTATGTAGATCGGCGTAGAGAAAATATTTTCGCATTCAGAGGAGAATATTGGTCACTGAAACTTCGTGAGAAGATTCCGTCGCAACGAAAAACGTCTTTGTTTTGATGATGTCTGCCCCAAATACTGTACCATTTCAGTGACACTCACTCCCACATTTCGCGATAATACAAAACATGCTGCCCTTCTTTGAACTATCCCGATGTATTTCGTCAGTTCTATCTAGTAAGGATCCACATCGCGCAGTCGATCTGTTACATTTTATAACTGTCCTGCAAATAAAACGCAGTCTTTGGTTAACCTTCCCCACAACATTTTCCAATTGCTCCTTCCAATGTAAGTTGTTCGTAATTGTTATTTCTAGGTATTTAGTTGAATTCATGGCCTTTAGATTTGACTGATTTATTGTGTAACCGATTATTTAGGGTCAATTATCAATTCTTGCATCATGTAGATATCTTTTCTAAATTGTTTTTCAATGTGTTTTGATCTTCTGACGACTTTGCTAATCGATAAACAACAGCATCATCTGCAAACAACCTAAGACGGCTGCTCAGATCGTCTCCTAAACAATTTATATAGATATGGAACATGAAAGGGCCTATAACACTGCCTTGGAGAACGACAGAAATCCCTTCTGTTTTCCTCGATGACTTTCCGTCAGTTACTACGAACTGTGACTTCTCTGGCAGGAAATCACGAATCCACTCACATACCTCAGATGATATTCCATAAGCAAGCGATTTCACAACAAGCCGCTTGAGTGGTACAGTGTCAAATGTCTTCTGGAAATCTAGAAATACGGAATCAATTTGAAATCCCTTGTCAATAGCACTCAACACTTCATTTGAGTAAGGAGCTAGCTATGTTTCACAAGAACAATGTTTTCTAAATCCTTGTTGACTGTGTGTCCATAGACCTTTCTCTTCGAGGTAATTCATAATGTTCGAACACAATATATGTTCCAAAATCCCGCTGCATATCGACATTAATGATATGGGCCTATAATTTAATGACTTACTCCTACTATCTTTCTTGAATATTGGTGTGACCTGTGCAACTTTCCAGTCTATGGGTACGGACTTTTAGTCGAGCGAACGGTTGTATATGATTGTTATGTATGGAACTATTACATCAGCATACTCTGAAGGAACCTAACTGGTATACGGTATACAGTATCTAGTTAAAGAATAGAAAGGATGGGGGGAAGTGAATTCCGGTGCCAGCATGTAACTTGCTCTTCTCGAACTCGACCAGAGGGTGCGAGTAGCAATCCCATCAGCGTTGACAGCACCTTATGATCTCCCTGAACAATATATTGCGCGGAATGTCTGGAGTCGAATCGGAGACATTTATGTTAACGACCACGGTAGATGTGGTTCATATATTGAGTACCACACCGATCATATGGGTAGAAAACGTTAAACACCCTTACATAATCATGGAAAAAGTGTACTTTTCTTTAGGCTGCCTTTTGCTCTGATTTAGGACCAACGCCGAGGCAAAGACTTTTGCCCAATACACAGGCTGGCGCAAAAAGTCACTGGACAGTTGGTTAAAAGAAGACAAAAGTAACAGCAAGACATATAACAGTTAGAAGTTTCAACCCGTTAAGTTGTTAGTGGCAAATGGTGATAATTACGCCTTGTCAAGTTGGTTTACCATCCAATGACAAACACAACAAACACAATAATCAAACTAGTGAATTGTTGAAAGCATGATCTGTGAGACATGTTTGCAGCTCTCGTTTTCCGAATTATCACCATGTCAACGAAAGAAGAAAGGATTTTCGCTTGACCTCAGCAGTTGAGTCCCACAGTGCTCAGAGCCAATTGAACCATTTTTTTTTTATTTTCGCTTTAAAAATATTTTTAAAAGTGGTGCTACTGCAATTGTTAATGAATGGGGAAGACACTTAAGATCATAACCACCGTCTAGACAAACAGTGCACGACATAGGAGACAGATTTGAAGAACACGGATTTGTTATGGACGCGCCAAGATCTTGCCGCCCGACAACAGTCATAACTGTGGAAAGTGACTTGCGGATATGTTTAGCTCTGACCCAGAGTCGCGAAAATCAACCAAATGGTTAGCAATTGAGCTGTCTTTATCAGTGCAAAGAATGTTACACAAACAGAACTTCAAAGTATACATTCCACGTATACGACATTGGTGTCTTCAAGATGGTCCAGATCGACGTCTTCAGTTTTGTGAATTGATGTTTGACCAACAGAAGCCTGATCCTAATCGATTCAGTAAAAGTGTGCGGTCTGGCTAGACCAATTTTAAGGTACGCGGGCAAGCTAACAGACATAACTGCACTTACTGATATACTGACAATAAAAATCGTTTGTTAGAGTAACCACTAAATCAAACGGAGTGAGTGCTTTGTTGGCAATATAATCATTTGGCGTACTTTGACCATATTGTTTTTGAAGGAACAGTGACAGGATATGCTTCAGAATTACGTAGATCCAGGACTTATGATGTGTGCTGAAAAGTTTCAAAAAATTCACTTTCAACACGATGGTGCTCCACCACATTATAACGCTGCCATCCGCGATTATTTAAACGTAACTTTCCAAACAAAAGTGGTTGGTCGAAGGACAGATATTGACATGCCTCCACGTTCCCAAGATGTCACGTCCATTGATTTCTTCTTATGCGCTGTTTATCATCAATAGCCTCAGACCGTTGTTGAACTAAAAGACTACATCGATGACGCATTTCATGATTTGGACAGTCAGACCACATCATGTCATAGAGTATGCAACAGTGTCCCAAAAAGACTTCAGCGATGTATTAATGAAGACGGGAAACAATATCAACATACAAAATAATTGTAAGTATCGTTTGTATTTATAATGACATATAAATTCAATCAAAATATTCACGGGTGTACTGCCGGTCTACAGTGTCCAACGGGCGCAATATTTCGGCGATCATACATGTCGCCATCATCAGGTGAAGTGACGGACTGAGCTCCTGTGAACGTGCCGGTACGGAGATCCGTACGCTATGGCTGCTCAGAGGGAACTGGGTTCGGTCGCGGCGGCGGGCGATTTAAATACCCTCCGCCCGCGGAGCTCTCATTCCGCCGTCCACGCCCCGAGCCACGGTCGCGCGGAGGAAGAGATTGCGGCGGCGTCTGAGATGACGTCGGAGTGATGGCTCTGTCCGCCGTGGTCGTCACAACTATAGGTTTGCTCGGTTTACTCTTGATTAACCGAATCGCTGGTTCCCAAGACTTGCTAAGATTATAGCCACAGTCACAGTTTATGAGGTCGTCATTGGTGCGAATTTCGATGGCCTCTCTAACAACGCTGTCCCAGTATTTCGACGTCTGTACCAGAATACTCGTGCGTTCATACTCCATAGCGTGATTTTCCGACAAACAATGTTCAGCGACCGCCGACTTGCTCGGATACATCAGTCGAGTGTGCCTCTGGTATTCACGGCATCGATCCTCGACGGTACGCATCGCCTGACCAATATACGACTTGCCACATTGATACGGAATCTGGTACACGCCGGCCTTCCTCAAACTGAGGTCATCTTTGGCGCTCCCCACCAGTCCACGAGTTTTATTCGGAGGACAAAACACAGTTCCGACCTGATGTTTCTTCAAAATGCGGGCGATTTTCTCCGAGAGTGCGCCTGTGTATGGGATAAACGCAGTGCCCACCTCCTCCCTCGTGATTTCATCCATCTCCACAGGTTGTGCTGTAGTGGTTGGGCGGAGAGCACGTTGAATCTGCCACTCTGAGTACCCATTTTTTCGAAATACAATTCCTGGGGTAGACTCTCTGCGTCAGATATAGTGCGCGCCCTATGTACTAGAGTTATAAGTATCCCCTTCCTCTGTGAAGGGTGGTGGCAGCTGTCTGCCTGCAAATACAGATCAGTGTGCGTTGTCTTCCGATACACCCCATGACCTAGGGTGCCGTCAGCCCTTCTCTTGACCAAGACGTCAAGGAAAGGTAATTTACCCTCCGTTTCAGTTTCCATAGTGAATTTGATGTTGGGGTGTATGGAGTTTAGATGTGTAAGGAAGTCAAGGAGTTTATCCATACCATGTCTTTTGTTACCCAAGGATTTCTACTAGCCCTTGTCTTTTTACCTACTTGATCCTCTGCTGCCTTCACTGTTTTATCTCTCAAAGCTACCCATTCTTCTTCTACAGTATTTCTTTCCCGTGCTCTTGTCAATCGTCCCCCAATGCTCTCTCTGAAACTCTCTATAACCTCTGGTTCTTTCAGTTTATCCAAGTCCCATTTCCTTAAATTCCGACCTTTTTTGCAGTTTCTTCAGTTTTAATCTACAGTTCATAAGCAATAGATTGTGGTCAGAGTCCACATCTGCCCCTGGAAATGTCTTACAGTTTAAAACCTGGTTCCTAAACCTCTGTGTTACCATTATATAACCTATCTGAAACCCTCCGGTGTCTCTGGGCCTCTTCCACGTATACAACCTTCTTTCATGATTCTTAAACCAAGTGTTAGCTATGATTAAGTTACGCTCTGTGCAAAATTTTTCCAGGCGGCTTCCTCTTTCATTCCTTACCCCCATTTCATATTCACCTACTACTTTTCCTTCTCTTCTTTTTGCTACTATCGAATTCCTGTCTCCCATGAATACCAAATTTTCGTCTCCCTTCACTATATGAATAATTTCTTTTATCTCATCATACATTTCTTCAAACTCTTCGTCAGTTGCGGAGCTAGTTGGCATATAAACTTGTACCACTGTGGTAGGCTTGAGCTTTGTGTCTATCTTGGCTACAATAATGCGTTCACTATGTTGTTCGTAGTAGCTTACCCGCGCTCCTATTCTTTTATTCATTATTAAATCTACTCCTGCATTACCCCTATTTGATTTTGTATTTATAAACCTGTATTCGCCTGACCAGGAGTCTTGTTTCTCCTGCCAAGGGATTTAACATTCCACGCTCCGATCCGTAGAACGCAAGTTTTCTTTCTACTTTCCGCCGTATACGAGCGATAAAAACGTTGAATATGCAGGGTGATTCACGAAGATACGCAAATATTTTAATGTGTTATTCTTCAAGTAAAACTAAAGAAAAAAAGTTCATATAAACATAGGTCTGCAAATATTTAGTTACGGAATTACGACTAATAAAAGGTCTTGCCTGAAATTTAGCAATTACGCTAATATGAAGCCATCGCAAAACTGTACGAGGTTAAAGAAAAGCACGATATCCATTTATTTTGTTGTTATTGATCTGGTGAATCTAATAAAACATGTCACAGACGTGTGTCCGCAGTAGTTTTCCAGAACATCCAGAGAAACAAAGACTATTATGCAGGTAAATTTGTTTACTTTTCATTAAGAATGTAGAAACGTTTATGTTATTGTTCACAACCGTTTCAGTCGTTTCCTAGCCTTGAAACGAGTTAGTTTTCTGTATTGTTCTGTGAAGGCACATAATTACAGCAGTGTATTTATTTGAAACCACATGATAACTATGAAGCAAGGGATGTCTTTCAAATTTACGACATAGGAATACGCCGATTTGGTGTTTATGTATGGCAAATGTGATGGTAATGCTACGGCTGCAGTTAACGAATATCGCGTATGTTATCCAGCTCCGAGGATTCCGAATGCGCGAACCATTAGTGGAGTATTTCGAATGTTACAAGACACACGTTCTCAACCTAGCGTTCATGATCAGTACGAGCGCTCCATACGTGAAGACGATGATGATATTATGGATGATGTTAAACGTAGCCCGGGTAGCAGTACACGACGTATCTCTCAACGATTAGGCATTTCACAATCTAAGGTATGACGTACACTGAAGTACAATAATCTGTATCCCTACCATAAACAGAAAGTGGATCATTTACGTCCGGGGGTCCTGCCCTTTGTCTGGAGTTTTGCAACTGGTTAAATACTAATCAGCAGTTACACAAATAGATTTTATTTACTGATGAGGCACATTTTACTCGAGATGGTATAAACAATTTACATAAGGAGCACGTATGGTCTGAAGCAAACCCACAAACAACAGTGCAACGCAATTTCCACCAGCGATTTAGCATAAATGTGTGGTGTAGTGTAATCAACACACACTTTATTGGACCACTCATTTTCCCAGGAAGTCTAACTGACGAAATGTACTTATAATTCTTTCAAGAAGAAATGCCCCGGTTGCTCGAAGACGTTTCACTTGCTACGCGATTGCAAATGTATTTTCAACATGACGACGCGCCTCCACATTTCATCAACGCTGTTCCTCCACATTTAAATGAACATTTGCCCAGAAATGGATTGGTCGTGGTGCTACATGTCTGTGGCCACCCAGATCGCCCGACTTTATCAGGAGAAAGTCAGCACACGTGAGGCATTACTTGCTCGCATTATGAATGCAATAGACGAAAGGAAGAACAGCCCTGTGAAACTGAAAGGAGCAACAAAACCTGTTCATATATGTGCAGCTAAATGCAGTGAACTCTGTGGAGACATTTTTGAACATTTATTGTGAATTTATTGTATGTACGCTGTACAACTTCCTTAACACTGGACTTTGTTTTTTCCGGTTCAACATGAATTCAAGTTTGCTATGGTATTAATAAAAGCAGATTATCTGACACTTTCATACAGTTTCAGTTAACGTTATTACCATCATTTTTCCAAAATTAAATTCTCTACAACTTCTGTTAAAAACTTTTTGCAGTTGTCTGGAATTTAAAAACAAATTGGAGCAAATAGTTAGTAAATTAAAAATTTTACGTAATTACTTCTTTATTTCTCTGAATGTTCTGGAGAACTAATGCAGGAACACGTCTGGAACATGTTTTATTAGATTCACCAGATCAATAACAACAAAATAAATTGATATCGTGCTTTACTTTAACCTCATACAGTTTTGCGATGGCTTCATATTAGCGTAATTGCTAAATTTCAGGCAAAACCTTTTATTACTCGTAACTCCGTAACTAAATATTTGCAGACTTATGTTTATATGAACTTTTTTCTTTAGTTTTACTTGAAGAATAACACATTAAAATATTTGCGTATCTTCGTGAATCACCCGTATATACTCGTAATTGTCCTAATAATCAGTCTTGACACAGGCCATATAAACAAGCTGTGCCTTAGCACAATTATAGTAGTGAACATTTGGTGATAACTCCACTCCTAATAATTGTTTGTCAACTCCACACTTAATAGCTGACCATCAGTTATTAAGTGTGGAGTTACGACCCAATGTGCGATACTTTAATTGTGCCAAGGCACAGCATATTTTTATGGACTGTGTTAAGACGGAATATTATGACAGTTATGTATGTTCTGCATTTGTATGGCTCATATATTACGGAGATATATTATTGATCCATTTATATACAATGTTTTTTTTTCTCGTGGAAGATGACTGCAACAATCGAAACTGGTCGGGAATAAACATAAAATTATACAGCTGATGGCACAAATATGCTTTTTCCAAGCTATTTAACATATACAGATAATCACTTACTAAAAGCATTGTACCGACGAGGTTTCGGAGGCTGCTCAGCGATGTTTTCGGAGTGCTTTGGTGTAAGGGACCCTTAGTCACCGGTGGCTCGTTACAGAGCAATAATTTGTTATTTATTTCATCTGTTTACCCAGTTACCTTCGTTTCTGTAAACATATCTTCACAACAGTGAAAATTTCTATGATATGCGATTACCAGAACGTTCAACACAAGACACAGACCCTACGACGAAACATGTCCTCTGTGATGAGGCAGGGGTCGTTGCAGGAACAGCTCAGCATAGCGTCAGTGCTTCGCTCTTCCGCTGTATTCATTGAACCCATAGATGAAGTGCATATCGACCGACTCATCAATAAACCTATCCGCACTGCTGTGTGTCACTGTTAACGTCCAATAAACACCACTGGAGAAGCAAACAAGAGGCGAAACCCAACAGTATCGAATGCAAGCCAGAGGGCGAAGAGTAAAGTCGGCATACTGTTGTCAACAGCAAGCACCTTGAATGAATGGAACAAGGTTGTTCACAAATAATACACACAACGCCACTGCCGACATTTGCATTGCTGTGCGGATGTTTTCAGTGAAATACAGATACAAAGATAAATGGAGATAAGAATTCAAACGAAAACCAATTACTCTAGAAGCTATGGATATTTTATACCAAAATACTCACAAGGTATCCCTGATTCCCTTACGCAGTTTTGGCCGTGGAGTTCGAATTCACCTTGATTTTGCAGTTCTTAAGTTTTCACTTCTCGTACAGGTTATGGGATTGAAAACAGTCACTTTTCACTGGAAGGTCATTTCATTGACCTGTTTACTGGGATTTTCCTTTTTAGGCAGAACTGGCTTTAACTACACACCATGCTAGTTCTATTGCGTTACAGACTCTCGAGTATGTCTCTTCTATCATCTTATTCTTCTGTATTCAGTGTTTTGTGTCATTTATGTATTGAAAACTTCGTTGTAGCTTCGTTCATAGCTTACACCATATTCTAGCTGTGTGAAGTGCGGCATCTTCACAACGATTTAAAGTCACTTAAAAAGTTGTACATTATTCAGGAACACACATTTTCAATAACTTGCCAGCAGCCATAAAAAGCTTAACAACCAATGAAATTCAATTTAAGAGAAGTCTAAAGGATTTATTGGTGGCCAACTCCTGCTACTCCATTGATGAATTTCTCAGTTCCATATATATATATATATATATATATATATATATATATATATATATATATATATATATATATAAGTTGGTTCTACTGAGAAATTGATGAATTTATCAGTTCAAAAAATCAGTCGGTTATATATATCAGTTGGTTCAACTGAGAAATTCATCATTGGAGTAGAAGGAGTTGGCCACCATATATATATCCAACTTCTGCACCATGTTCAGTGCACTGATATGTTCATTGTAAATAAGTATTTTAGTAGTTATATATTTTTACCTTATAAATAAAAAAAATTAATTTTAAATTCAGTGCATTAATGCCATATTAGTAAATGAGTGTTGTAAAATTATCCTTTCATATAGTGTTCATTAAAAAAAAAAGAAAAAGACGATCATTCCACTTGTGACCTGTGGAAGGTACATTAGCTTATTTGTCTTAGTTGCAGATATTTGTCATGTATTATTGTTTTTCTGAGACGTTCCACATCGTGGAGGACCTCCTCACTATGTATCAATTGGAATGAAAGTAAATCTAATCTAATATGATTGATTGCTCATAAATGACAGTCTCGGAGCCAGCTGTATGTACTCCAAGCAAGAACATGAATTTAATTTGTTTTTTCAATACTTTCACCTTTTATTTCGTAAAACATGGATTCAGTTCACGAAGCAATCTTTGCAGCCCATATTTTCACAAATGAAAATTTGAGCATTATGCAACAGTAATGTGTTGATGTATCTACTATGATTTAACATAATGCCGTGTCTTATCTCATGGTTACATTCCTTGAGACTATCTTAAAAATAAGTGATAAATAGTTTTTGGAGAACGGCTGCTATCTTCTTTCAGAAGTTATTTAACTTTTAGTGCCAGCAACCGGTTTGTATCACTTTCATTATCTCGTATTTCTAGAAGTACTTCCGAAACACTGAGTAGATTTCTACGAAAAACTCATTAATTGTAGACGACAGCTCCTTCTTATCCATCCGAGCAAAAGCCTTTTAGGAACAATGATTCACTAATTGATATTTCTTTAATCTGATACAGCCTAAACACGTTGTCTCTTCATTAACGCCCTTTTCCAAAATCGTTTTGTTTATCGGTTTGACTGACGCCTGCCTGTTTTCAGTACCTTCTGAATAACCTTTATATTTTGTATTGAACGTACTGTTCCCTCTGTAGCTTTCAAAGTTACATCGATATACCGATTTTCAATAAATTTATAAAAGGAGATATGTGAATGTAGGCTTTCCCGGTGTATACTGCTGATGAAATCCTCTCGGGCTTCCATCCAGGTAGCTGCGTCGAAAATCCGCGGCGTTTCGATGAGTATCATTCTCATCATCTTCTGGCCAGAAGATGATGAGAATGACATTCATCGAAACTGTCGCGGATTTTCGACGCAGCTACCTGGATGGAAGCCCGAGAAGATATCATCAGTATAAAAGGAGATGTTCGCCTTTTTTCTCAGACTACTCTACTTTGACAGCACTCACTATATCGTTTTAGAGGGTCTCGTACTGAAAATGCACTCAGAAAAATATCAAAAACTTGAAAAGTAACTGATGTAGGTTCATGAAATTTCGGAAATACATTTGACTGGGTAAACATTTAAGAGTTTCATATTGCAAGATCACATGTTAATGTAAGTGGGAGATACACCATTGTAAATGTGAAATGCTGGCACATTAATAACCTGTTTAACCGCCAGAATGTTGAATGCAAGCGTGCAAAAGTGTGTTGCACAGGTGCCGGATGCCAGTTTGTGGGATGGAGTTCCATGCCTGTTGCACCTGGCCGATCAATACAGGGACGGTCAATACTGTTTGGAAATGACGCGGGAGTTGTCGTCGATGATGTACCGTATGCGCTGGATTGGACACAGATCTGGTGATCGAGTAGCCCAAGGCAACATCTCGACACCCTGTAGGCCATAGTGAGTTACAACAGCGTTATTTGGGCGAGCTTCATCCTGTTGGAAAACCCCTCTGGGACGCTGTTCATGAAGGCAGCACAATAGGTCGAATCACCAGATTGACTTGGGATAACCACGAGAGTGCTTCTGCTGTTTTACTAAATCCCACACCAGGCCATAACTCCAGATGTAGGTAAAGTGTGTGTAGCATGCAGTCAAAAAATGGTTCAAATGGCTCTGAGCACTATGGGACTTAACATCTGAGGTCATCAGGCCCCTAGACTTAGAACTACTTAAACCTAACTAACCTAAGGACAGCATACACATCCATGCCCGAGGGAGGATTCGAACCTGCGACCGTAGCAGCAGCACGGTTCCGGACTGAAGCGCCTAGAACCGCTCGGCCACAACGGCCGCCTAGCATGCAGTCATTTTGGTTGCAGGTAATCACCTGCCATGCTTCTACCCAACACATTCCCATCACTACCACAGAGCCAGAAACAGCTTTCATCAGTAAACACAACAGACTTCCACCCTGCCCTCAGTGAGCTCACGCTTGACACCACTGACGTCGCAAATGGTGATGGGTGTGGACTCAGTAGAATGCACTCTACAGAGCGTCTGGCTCGGAACTGTCCTCGGAATATCCGATTTGCAACAGTCCGTTGTGTCACTGTGGTGCTAACTGCTGCTCAGATTGCTCCTATAGATGCAGTACGATGAGCCAGAGCCCCATGCTGAATACGATAGTAGTCCCTGTCGTCAGTGCCTCGTGGCTGTCCGGAGTCCAGTTTTCTTGTAACCGTACATTATCGTGGTAACAGCTGCCAGGAATCATGTGCAGGAGCTTCATTCCCGCCAAGTCTATCTGCAGTATCGCAGAAGGAACATCCGGCTTCTCTTAGCCAAATTATACGACCCAGTTCAAACTCAGTGAGGTGTTGATAGTGGCTTCTTTGTCATTTAAAGGCATTATCGACTATCATCAACTCACCACGCCCAGTCTCAAAAATAACTAACGCTCACGACCAAATGGTTCAAATGGCTCTAAGCACTATGGGACTTAACATCTGAGGTCATCAGGCCCCTAGACTTAGAACTACGTAAACCTAACTAACCTAAGGACTTCACACACATCCATGCCCAAGGCAGGATTCGAACCTGCGACCGTAGCAGCCACGTGGTTCAGGACTGAAGCGCCTAGAACCGCTCGGCCACAGCGGCCGGCCGCTCACGACCTCTTTAGCATATATTTGAAGCAAACCTGATTTGCATCCTCACAGTCGCGCTATATCTTTCAAATGCAGAAACACGCCTACCAACTTTTGTTTATTTCGCACAATTCCTTCGTGGTATTGCAGTCTTTTTCCGTCATTGTATATCCGTGCTTTAGACGCTGCTATCAGTTTCAGACACATCAATTCGTTTACGGTCTACAATAGCTCTTCCAACGTAAATGGATCTTGAAATTATTTTGTCCAGCAATTTCACCTATATCATCTTGTAGATTTATCAAATGTTCATGTAATGTTGATGCCACTTCCCTCAGTGAAATATGTAAGGGCTCTCTAGTTCAGTGTTCGGTTAAATCGTCTTACGAGCTTGTAGCTTATTTCATCTTGTCATCCATTTATCTCGCTAATGGAAAAATTAAATAGCACGATATCTAACGCGCTTGCCGCATAAGCCGTTTATCTTCATTCAGCTGGAATTAGCGGCTTTATTAGCTTATTTTTATTGAGAAACTCTTGGGCAGCCAACAGTCTGTGAAAAGAAAAGGATCGGATTACCCTTGTTAACGCAATGGCAAAGTATGAGATGCACAGAGTTGTACGCCAATATCCGCCTGTTGTAGGAACATAGGTCAAACATAGATCAAACATAATTACATTCCTGGAGGCAATCAAGCTTTTCTCCAGGAACTAGCACAGATACAAACAGTAGATGCTGCCGAAAAGGTAGATGCCTTCTTAATAGATATCTTACGCGAGTATTTGACTGGCTCAGTAAATACAGGGGTCAGTCAAAAATGCGGAAACACTATGAGTAATGCATGATTGAAAATTTGCAGATGATAGACAAGCCTGCAAGTTGAACTACTGTAACTGACCACGAACGGTGGCTATGCGTCGTCCTCAATAATTTACAAGTGTCAGCCGCGATCAGAACGGTATTCTGTGTAATTTTGAATACATTGTGTTGAAACTAAGTGAATTCGAACGTGTGCAAATTGTTGGTGCTGGCATAGTGGACGATTCCGTAACCAAGTGTGCCGAAGTGTTTAGTGTTTCAAGAGCTACTGCACACAGGGAAGGCGGGAAAACATCATCCGCTAAGTCACAACAAGGTCGCAAGTGTGTGGTGCATGATCGCGACAGAAAAGGATTGTGACGAAAAATAAGAGGACGACAGCTGCAAAAGTCACTGTAGAACTGAATGGCGCACTCTCAAACTCCGTCAGCACCAAAATAACACGAAGAGAGCTCCGTAAGAAGGGAATCACAGGCCGGGCTGTAATTCCAAAACGTAACCGGAAAACGTAACGTCGAAGCCATGAAACCTGGACTTTGCAGCAATGGAAAATTGTCATTTGGACGGATGACTGTTGTTTCACACTGCTCTCAACCTCTGACCGAGTTTGCGCCCCACGAGTGAAATATGGCCCGAGTTCGGTGATGATTTGGGCAGTCATATCGTGATATTCTATGGGCCCCATGGCTACTCTGGAAGTTGCATCACCGCCAAGGATTATGTGAGCATTTTGGCTGATCAAGTCCATCCCATGGTCAATATTTGTTCCCGAATGGTGATGCTGTGTTCCAAGTGTCCACACGGCTCACATCCTTCAGGATAGGTTTTGTCAGCACGAGATTGAATTGTCGCAACTCTCAGGGCCACCACGTTGACCAGATCTCAATATTAGTTAGCGTTTGTGGTCTACTTTGGAGAGAAGAGAGAGTAATCGCTGTCCACCTCAATCATCGTAACTTGAAACTGACACTATTTTACGTGAACAGTGGTATAATATTACCTTGTAAACGATACAGGGCCGATATTCATCCAGTCCGAGACGACTGTAAGCTGTTTTGCTTGCCACCCTGTTTCCTACACGGCATTAAGCATGCTAATGTGTTGTGTTGTGTCTTTTTGTCCAATTCTGTGCCTGATTAATAGAAACCAGGACGTCAAACTGCACTGCGAATATTCAACAGATACGAAAAGAGCACTGATCGTGCTCCGAGAAAGCGTAACAAGAGCTCTAATGTTCCTAACACTTCACCTTCGTCTGAAGATAACAAGCAGGAAACTTGTTGAAACGTTAGTGTGGAACGACACCTGGATCGGCTGATAACCCGAGAAGACTTCATCGTCGATATTCTCTGAGAAAGTCCAAATTCGCATATGGAAAAGTACCGCCTTTGGACGATCGTAAGGAAATGTAAAAGATTTCCATAATATGTTTCAGGAATAGCAGCTCTCTTTAAATGTGCATAGATACACGGCGATGTCTATAACAAGAGAAAGAACCCAATAGTATTCGATTACAAGATTAGAGGTGAACATTACGATCAAGTCCCATCTTAGAAGTATTTAGGGGAAATGCTAAGTAGCTATATAAGATGGAACGAACACAGATAGGTATTAGGAAAGGCTAATGGAACATCTGGACTTTTTGAAAGCCTTCTGGGAAAATGGTTACTGCTCATTCAAGAATCTAGTGCGACCAGTTCTAAAAGACTGTTCCTGAGTATCGAGTCCTTAGCAAATAGTCGTGACTAGAGACACTGAAAGAGTTCATAGACTCTCCGCTCGTATGGTAACAGGATGGTTACCCCACCTGAAAGTGAAACCCGAATGCTCGGGGTATTTATATGGAAACCCGTGAATGAAAGGGGGAGTATTTCTCGCGAAATAATGATGCGTAAATTTAGAGAATCTGCATTCGAAGAAGCCTGTCCGACCATTCTTCGTTCGGCTACCTGGAGACCATCAGCCGTTATCCACCGACTTCCTGCTCCCAGACAACGATAGAATTTTTATGGATGACAATGCACCATGTCGTCGGGCCTCAGTTTTTTGCAATTGGTTTGAAGAATATTCTGGACAATTCGAGTGAATGATTTGGCCACCCAGATCGCTCGACATAAATCCTATCAAACATTTGTGGGATATAATCGAGAGATCAATTAGCACACAGAATCCTCCTCCAGCAACACTTCCGCAATCATCGACAACTATAGAGGCAGCATGGCTCAATGTTTCTGCAGGAGACTTTCAACGAGTTGTTGCGTCCATGCCACGTCGATTTGCTGTACTACGCCGAATGAAAGGAGGTCCGACATGATATTAGGAGGTATCCCACGACCTTTGTCACTTCACTGTAAGTTAGGCAAGGAATTTGTGTTTAATCTTTATTTGTCATTTAGTGGCCACGTGGTTTGAGGCGCCATGTCATGGATTGCGCGGGCCCTCCCGTCGGAGGTTCGAGTTCTCCCTCGGGCATGGGTGTGCGTATTGTTCTTAGCATAAGTCAGTTTAAGTTAGTATAAGTAGCTTGTAAGTCTAGTGAACAATGACCTCAGCAATTTGGTCCCATAGGAATTAACATACATTTGAACATTTGTCATTTCTGTGATAACAAAAAAATCAGAGATTTCAAATTGTTCAAGCGGCGTCACTGCGTCAAATTTCAATCTTCAAATGTCATGCGTAATCAAGAGATCCTTGTGAAATTTGAAAAATGTAGTGACGTAACAATGACAGACATTTATCCCAGGTAATCAAGAGAATCCTTGTGAAATTTGAAAAATGTAGTGACGTAACAATGACAGACATTTATCCCAGGTAATCTGGAAAACTGTTGAATTAATATTGTTTTGTCAACTACGAAACAAGTGGGAACTTCAGAAATATTCTGTGTATTGTTTAATTTTGCAAAGCAGGTAATGGAGAATCCTGCGACTTTTTTTTTCTTCTGTGGGTATCTACAACGGAGGCCAAGTAAAGCTCTCCCCAGAAAGCACCAGTGGGCATCATTTAGTTAGCAAGCTAAATGCACTGTCCTTTATACACGAAATTACTAAGATAACGTTTGAGTCTGTAATGAGCTCCTATTTTTTATTGGAAAATTTCGCTTAAGTGCGTGGTTTATCTATTGCATAGCATATTTCTCGAGTTTTAGTGCATAAATGCCTGCATGTTTTGATTATTTTACTGCATAAAAATTTGCTCTTACTTTATAACATTGAAAGTTTCTTTGGAGGTACAGGGCATAATTCGTTTTTATCAATCTTTTTCTGGAACGCTGAGGAAGTTTTAGGACCTTATTGTGTCTCCAGCTGACAGAAACTATTACTATAAGTCATTACTATATAGATGGTTTTCGATCAGTTCATTATCTAACTTTAAAGAAATTTCCTCACTTTCTGACATTCTTTTTTTGTATCATGTCTGACCATTTTCCAAATAGTTCTTTTTATTGTAGGAGCTAATTTCTTCTTTGAAATATGATTTGATGCTCTGATGGCTTTTTACGATAGAATTTTACGATACCGTTTGTTATGTGATTTAACTCAGTCATCATCTATGCCCCTTGATGTTAAATAAAGTCTCCTCTTTTGCATATCTATCTACAATCGTAATTCGTGATACAGATTTCCATCTAACTATAGAGATTTGATTTAGAACAACGGTTTTCAAGATAGCCTATGGCTAAGTTATGGAGTATATTGTGTTTTTCATAAAGGAAACAGCATTGTGTACACCTTTTCAGACTGTGTTTTGCCAGTAAAACTTTTCTCAATTCTTCCGTTTATAATGATTTAACTATTCTTGCATCAGTTTACTGTAAGTCGTGCATCCTGATATCAAATGCCAGCACTTAAGCATCGTGTTGTGAGAGAGCATTAATTGTAGTTTTTGCAGCCTATATGTGTGTACAAAAATAGTGTCAACAGCTCGTTCCCAGTACTTTCGTTGCAAATTATATGAGGAGGAGCTAGGTTTTGTGAAATGGCAAAGAACTCAGTTATAGCTCTAGAAGCAGAATGATCTGAAAGTTTTAAATAAATACCTGCACTTAGTATTACCCCATTCGTCTTGGAATCCAAAAAGTTTCATAAGGCACTGAGCTGTCTCATGAGTATTTGGCAATTACCAGATGGAGCGCTGTATGTTGCGACTATTATAATTAGTTCTCCATGAGTTTCTGCTTTTGCAGCACGTCCAGAATACTGATCATTGCAAATTCTAAGACTATCAATGTAGTTTTATATTTTTTTCTCTTTTCAATGAAGTGGCAACTTAGTCTATCTACACATCTGGTTTCCAGTAGCAGTAAGTAACATCGGATGTACCACAGGGAAGTTTGTTGGATCCGTTGCTGTTCACGTTGTATATTAATGACCCTGCGGAGAATATTAACAATAATCTCAGATTTTTGCAGATGGATGCAGTTATCTACACTGAGGTACGGTGTGAACGAAGTGGCTCAAGTATGTAGCCAGACCCTGACAATATTTTCAATTGGTGCAAAGACTGGCAGCTTGCTTTAAACTTCAGTAATGTAAAACTATGCACTTCACAAAATGAAAGAAAACATAGTATCCAACGGATATAATATCAGGAAGTCACAGTTGAAATCTGTAAACCCATACAAATGCCTGGATGTAACGCTTGTTAGGACATGAAATAGAACGACCACACAGGTTCCGTCGTCCGTAAAGCAGGTATCAGATTTCGGTTTATTAATAGATTAGTATGGGAATGCTATAGGTCTACAAAGAAGTATGCAGCATCCGCATCAAAGAGAACTAGCAGGGAATGTTGAACGTATGCAGAGAAAGGCAGCAAGAACGGCCACAGGTTTGTGTGACCCACGATAGAGTGTCAAAGATATTTTGAAAGAGGTGACTGACAGACTTTTAAAGATAGACGCAAACCATCCCGAGTAAGTCTACGAACAAAGTTTCAAGAAACGGCTGTAAATGATGACTCTAGCAAAATACTGCAACATCCTACACATAGCTCCCAAAGGGATCGTGAGCACAAGGTTACATTAATTACAGCTCGCAAAAAGACATTTAAACAGGCATTCTTCCCGCGACCCATACGTGAATGGGACGAGAAAAAGCCTTAACAACAGGAACAATGGAACGTATCCTCTGCCAAGCACTTCACAGAGTGCAGATGTAGATGTAAATGTAGATGTAAGAGTAGCTGGATGTAAAAGTTACGTACATGTTCAACTAGGGATGGGCGATGATCATAATTATTTATAAAATGTGGATGCTGAGTGTTTAAACATCCATATATGTTTTTGCTGGTGATACTAGTATAGTAATCACACCCAACAAGCAAGAATCACCTGAGGAAATTGAATATAATGTCTTTCAGAAAATTATTAAGTGATTCTCTGCAAATGAACTCTCACGACATTTTGAGAAAACACAGTTTATACAATTCTGTACGGTAAATAGCATAACACCATTGATAAATGTAGACTATGAATAGAAGTCTGTTGTTAAGGCAGAATACCCAAAATTTCTGGGTGTGTGCATTGATGAGAAATTAAATTGGAAGAAACATCCATGATCTGCTGAAACGGTTAGGGTCAACTACTTATGCTAGTAGGGTTATTGCAAATTTTGTTGATAAACATATCAGTAAATTAGCCTACTATGCTTATTTTCATTCACCTCTTCCATATGGCATCGTATTTCGGGGCAATTCGTCATTAAGAGAGAAAGTATTCATTGCCCAAAAGTGTGCAATCAGAATAATAGGTGGAGCCCATCCAAGATCACCTTGCAGACATTTATTTAAGGAACTCGGGATATTCACAGTACCTCCACATACATATATTCACTTATGAGATTTGTCATAAATAACCCATCCCAGTTAAAAAAAAAAAAAAAAAGAAAAAGAAACAGCGAAGTGCATAGCTGCAACACTAGCAGAAAGGCTGATCCTCATTATTGTTGATTAAATCGTACTTTGGAACAGAAAGGGGTGAATCATGCTGCCACAAAAATCTTTGGTCATTCGCCAAATAGTATTAAAAGTCTGACAGACAGTCAACCAACATTTAAAAGCAAATTAAAAGATTTTCTGAATGACAACTCCTTCCACTCAGTAGATGAATTCTTAGATATGTAGTAGTAACTGTAAAAAAATTAATAATTTTGTGTAAAGAAAACTTATTTTAAAGTGACACGTTCCACATCATTACGAAATGTCGTATTCATGATCTATGGAACAAGGATTAATGTATGTATGTATGCGCATTTGGATGTGAGATAATCTCTCCGTTTCAGCATTACGCCAACGACTGCACTATTTTCTGCGTCCACCGACACGCTTTATATACCCAGTACTGCTAGTGCTGCTACTTGCCGTCTGTTAGACGTTATTGTACGCTGGCGTCGAACATAGGTGGTGGTTACATTGTGACAGGACCGTGTATACACATAACTGTTGTCAACTGTGGCTAGTAATAATTAAATAACCAAACTCTACTTGGTTCACTGACATATGGTTCTCCTTTCTTTAGTAACTACATTCGTATTATTAAAAACACGCTGCATTTTTCAGACTAGTAGAACGTTTTAATTCAAAACACAATAACATTTAGCAGAAGAATCATACTCTACAACAACTATTTTGTATCGAATTAAAGACATAATATGTCTGACAGATTGCCTCGAGTCGGTTTCATATAACTCTGGAACTGATCCGAGGAAATCACTCGTGAAGGTATTCCATTGGAGGAAAGGCTATTCAAAGGGAAACCCACACAAGGAGAAGCGTCATACTGCAACATCACGTATTATTTTCAGGACTGGTGTTGAGGGGAAAGTTAAATTGAAAAGTACTTTAACCTGGCGTCAGTTCACAAGCCAATGTCCATGTTTTAAGCTAAGATTTTGATTGTTTGGTATCTTGTCCTGTTCCGTCATTTGATTTGGTAGAAGACATTAGAGAAACACCATATCTGAATTTGCTGGATGCCATTCAGATCATCAGCAATCTCTGCTGTTATAAATTACAGGTATTTCAACAGCAGCAGTCAGAGAAACCACTGCATGGCGTTCTGAATGTCGAATGCTGCAAACATGTTTTCAAGCTTCCACCAAAACCCTCCCGCACAAAAAATTTGGTAATGAAACTTGCGTCATGTGCACAAATTCGGTTATCCTGCCGGTAACGTTGCTGCATAAATTTCAAACTGCAATCATTTCTGGGTCCGAATATTTGTTATTCCTGTGGTAAACGCCATTCTCTTCTAACGATTATTGACTGGTGTTAAAATTTCCACAAGGGGCGCTTGTATATTTCTTCATGCGCAGTTCATAAGGTATCATTTTCCCATATCTACAAATATTTTGTGAGCTACAGATGATTTCGAGATGCAGACGACAGCAGTTACAAGGTCGAAAATAACTTTCGTGAATACAATCACATATTTATTTCGTGATGGCTTTAGCAAGATTACTCAAAGTCTGCGTGACGTTCGTGGTCGAGATTATCAGCCAGTCATAAAGCAAGTCACCATAATGCCTCGACAAAGGTTAAAAATACGAAAAAGCAAATTACTGCGATACTCTTATACCTTATCTTTTTCCAGGATAGAAACGTGTTATGACCAAAGGCAAAATAAAACAATGACCCATATTATAATTTTTAAATGAGGAGATCAGTAGCACCTGTAGAACTAGATGAGTCATATCTTTTTCGTATGATATTCTTACAAAACATACATAAACTGACGGGATAATTTACGGTACTTGGTCACAATCTAAACGTAAGCATCACGTGACAAGCATAAAAGAGGACCTACTAAAATTAGACTGGAGCAACAAAGCCATAATAATGTACCTGCTCTAATAAACAGGAATTTGTTACCAAAATCCATAGGCCCAAATGACTTCCGGTGTGACGAAATTTTGTAAATTACCTTAACAACTTAATCACTAACTGCAGTTATAACAAATTGCTTACCAATTCTGCTAGTCATAGCCATTTTCTTTTATTCTGCAGTACATGCGAGTCTGATATCTTTAGTTAAAATTTGCCGTGCGACTTTTTCTTTTATTGTAGCCAATCATGATTTTATAATACTTAGCTGTACCCGGTCATTCTTTGAAGCAACTCAATCTGCTTGAATGGGAAAGAATGAAAAGAGGAAACACACGTTTCTAATATATATGGGAACTGGATATACGTCAAATCTCCTTCTCTCCCCTGTCTCTGACCATCTCCTCCTCCCCCTTTCTTTGTCCATCTCCTCCTCCTCCCCTCCTATTTCTCTCTCTGTCCATCACCCCCTTCTACTCGTTCTGTCCAGTTTCTCCTCCTCCTCTCTCTCTCTCTCTCTCTCTCTCTCTCTCTCTCTCCATCTCTTCCTGCCCCTTCTCTCTATTTGCTTCCTTCTTACTGTTTCCTATGTCCACTTCCTCCCTCCCCTCTGTCCATCTCCTCTCCCTCTCTCTCTCTCCCTCTATATATATATATATATATATATATATATATACATATATATATATATATATATATGTGTGTGTGTGTGTGTGTGTGTGTGTGTGTGTGTGTGTCTTAAAAGTATACATGCAATAAAAAATTCGGTGCCTAAAACCACGCCCATAATAGAATTCAACGTTGTGTCAAAAATTTCAGAGCAATCGCTCAAGAACTTTCGGAGATTAACGATTTTCAACAAACCAACATGTACAGTTTTATAACGTTTCTCCTTTTATTACATATATGTTACATACATACCAGACGGTGTTCCAGTAGGTATACAAAACACTTAGGTATTCGAATGCAACGACCCTAAAACACTAATCATCATCATCGAATGCAATGCAGTGTGAAAATTTCAAAGCAATTCATGGAGAACTTACAGAGATTTAAAACTTTGGAGAAACGAATAATATCTACATTTGTACTTACATAGAGAATGTACATATTCATAATCGCAATGCACTTAATCGCAAATCTCCAAAACGTTTTGACTGGTTGCTTGGAATTTTAACATTCCATTGGTATTTGTGTGTGTTTTTATTTATCTGTTGTTAAATAAATGTAATACATAAATTTATGTAATTTAGTAATAGGAAAACGTATTTTGATCTATCTAAATTGAAATTATCCCTCTGATATGATCATCATCCAATGATGTATTTTTTTTAATTAGGTAGCTATTAGTGTTTCGTTTTGTTTCGGCAGTATTGCCTTTGTAGTTATAAATGGTGTTTGGGTTTTAGTTTTGGTCCATTCTTAATTTCCTAATTTTTTTACATTGGCTCTGTGGTGATAATTCACATAAAGTCAATGAATCTGATGGTCCATAGCTTAATTTCTACATGAATACATAAGGTTGCATCAAGTTTTAATGACTTTATCATAATTTTCACGCCTCAACAAATTTAATTGGCATGTTATGAATATAAAATAAAAAAGGTAATTTGAGACAAATCTTTGTCTTCGACCTAAACATGTGAGTATGTAGGACACGAAGCACATGCAATGAGTGACACCGCAGCTGTATGCATTGCTAAAAGTGAATACATCAACACATATAAAAGAATACGTGATGTATAAGTAAGTAGAGAACCAGGAGTGTTCGATTAACAGGACGAAAATAAATACACTTAAATGGCTATTCATACATCAGAATTTACTTTTTAGGAATATTAGCTAAACAAGTTGGTATTTAATGCAGCACAGCTAGAGTAATTAAACTGTAACCGCCAAAATATTAATAAATACATAAGTGCATAAAGTTAATTTAAAGCATATCCCCACAAAACAAAACTGAAACAGTGTTTAACTTCGTATCGACATTCAAAATGCAAACCTAAGCTATAGCACTCAGATCTTAAGTTAAACTTGAAAAAACGAATCCAGTACATTGCACCTGTATTTGAACAACGTTACTCCAAAGTAAAAGTTGTTATTTTTCACCTGTGTGCCACGTTTTTCGTAAAATTGTAAGCCTTTTCAGTATGGTTAAAGAACATAGCTCCAAGTAAAATGTTTGAGGAAGTCCAATAATATTTCTCTGGGTAGTGACGCTTTTCCCATCTTTTGTATGTTAAAGAACTGGTAACAAAAGCAGATTGACTAGTAGTCAAAAATGGTGTGCCTCAACGTTCAGTTCTTGGACTGTTTCTGTGTATTATAGATATTAGTGATTTGTCCACAGTACTGAAGTGTGAAGAAGTGCTTGGTGCCGATGATACTATATTAATTGCACAAGATACCAGCAGGAAAAATTACAACTTCATATAGCAACGGCAATAGAGATATGTAGCAAATGGTTTACGACAAATGCACTGCAAGTAAATCATTAAAAAACTGAAGACAAATTATTCAGTTTAAATGCTGACAAACACATCTATAAGTTAAAAATTCCTTATGACTTCACTATTGACTAATGACATACATGGAAAAACTGTGGAAGGGAGTCTGAGTTAGTACACCTGCTGCACAAACTAACAGGCTAATCAGCAAAACGCTCACATAATGTGCATACTTTGCTTGTTTTCAGTCACGTCTTACCTACGAAATTCTATTACAGGGAAATTTCATTGGTCCAAAAAAATTATTTAAATGGCATAAAAAGGTGGCTAGATGTTTTGCAGGACTTGCACTACAAGAATCTTGTATGAATTACTTTAAAGAACTTAATATAATGCCAGTGACCCAGTCTACATATTGTATCTGCTTGTCTATACTACAGAAAATTAAAAAATCAGTTCAACATTAGGAAGTCATTACATCAACATGACACAAGAAATGCGCGTGGAATGGATATGTCACACAAGAGATGAGCAAAGGCCCACCATAGCTGTAAATATCACGGCCTCGTGTTTTCAACAAACTCCCGCAGAGCACGCATACAATGTGTATGAGTAAATTAAAAAGTAACATACCCATAATAAAATGGAAATGAACGAATTTCGAGACGGTACACTGCAGGAACTCCTTCTGTAGTGCTAAGCTATTTAAAATAATAAACTGTAGTATCGTGCAACACATAATGTGAAATAAGCAAATTTTTGAAGAATATATTGTTTTTTCTGCCCATACTGCCTGGTAACATAGGAGAGAATTATTGTGTTGTTTCGCATCATTCTCCTTTAACAGCGAGGTCGATGTACTCTGTTTACTTTTGTGCATCACCTCACAAGTCTGAATGATGTACAACGAGGGAAAGAGTTTGACAGTTACCTCTCTGAATTTAGGAAACGTAAATTGAACTGTTATAGAAAATTTGAATAATCCATAGCACAATTTAACGACTGGTTAAAACAAACTAATTTTGCACCATTACATGTCTGGTCCAGCTCCATCACCTTGATGCAAGAACTGTTAGCGTCTGAATACCCTTTAAATAGCATGTGTAAGTGGTCCCTCCATAGAATGTTTAACATTTCCACCTACACCAGAACTTTATTCTCAAATAACTCACATTCGTGAAATTGTGTGGTTTCTACTTACTAGTAGGTACAAGTATACCTCTTTTGAATGATTTCAGATGGTAGTTACAGAGGTGTCCACAAAAACTCAAACACCGGGAACGATAGCGAAAGTTATTATACACGATCCAATCACATTAATGTGGCCGCCCCCTACTTTCGACGTCAATGTGCAACAACCACTGAAAACAGCAGGCGGCAGCACTAGCAGTGGAGTGTGTATGAAGCGTGTCGTGGGGGATGTGGAAAACAGTGCAGTTGTTGTCGTAATGCTGAAACGTAACGACTGATATTATGTCCAAATGAGGATAATAATTCGCTTTCAGGCCAAGGGTGTAAGTATTTCCGAAACGGCTAAATTTGTAAACTGGTCGCGTGTCGCCGTGGTTAAAGGATACCGTACACGACAAATGGCTATCCAAAACGAGCACCGATGCAACTGTGTTGCGTCATAGGTCATAGATGACAGGCCTGAAAGACGGCTGCGGAGATGCGTGCGGGCCAATAAATGTGCAGCTGTCGAGCAGCTGACCATCCAACAGTGTCTCCTCAACGACAGCTCAGAAAACGTCGTTGCATATGGGCCTCCATGGCAGGCACCTTGTTCATGCACCCATGCTGACTGCAGTTCATCAACGACGAAGGCTGGCATCTGTTCGCCAGTACTGCGTGTCGACGCCCACTTGGTGGCTTCGGGGTGTCTTTTCAGGTGAATCACATTTGTTATCCACCTGACAGGTGGATGTTGGCGTGTACGGCGTGAAACTTCTGAGAGGAAATACTCTATAACAACCATCGGGGCTTTATGGTCTGGGAAATGTTGTGGAAGGCACAATGGATGAGCACAAGTATGCATCTATCCTTGGGTTCTATGTCCACACCTGCAAGCTTTTCGTGTTTCCTTTAGTACGATGGCAGGTATCAGCAGGACAATGCAACGGGAAGTCCCAGTGTACGTGCGTGGGTCGAAGAGCACTACAAGGATTTTACTGGATATGGTGTCTGTTCTTTCGGACGTGTCCGAAACCTCGAAGACATGGCACAGCCATCATCTTTAAAACATTGGGAACGTAACAGCTGCTGTGCAAATTATCAGCTATGCGGAACAGAGAAGATTGTGTGATGAACATACGCCATACCAACACGTAACACGCTGGGTCCATATGACGATGACGTGTGCAATCTGGGAACGTGCCGCGCGGGATTAGCCTAGCGGTCTTAGGCGCTGCGGTCATGGACTGTGCAGCTGATCCCGGCGGAGGTTCGAGTCCTCCCTCGGGCATGGGTGTGTGTGTGTTTGTCATTAGGATAATTTACGTTACGTAGTGTGTAAGCTTAGGGACTGATGACCTTAGCAGTTAAGTCCCATAAGATTTCATACACATTTGAACATTTTTTCGGGGAACGTTCGTTCTCCTCAGAGCCCTGCTGAAGCCGTCAGTACCATGTTGGCATGACGGTCGTGGGATCCTGACCAAAGCAAGCAGCAATTTCGCACAACAATATTTTGCAATCCCGACAGGCTAAGATCGTGCTGCTGTCGAGTTCCGATAATTGCTGGTACAAGAGTCTCCTTCTTAACGAGGCATATCACGGTCTTCTTGCAAACGAACAACATTCAGTTGCCTTTCGTGAATAAGAAATCAGCTGCTTAACATTTCCTCAGGCCAGGCTTCGAACGACGACCGTAAAATAAATATGGGCAGATGACTTCTGTGGCGTAGAATATTTTGCTTGCGGATCACTGCATAGACTTACGAATAAATTTCGAAAACAACGTTAAGTAACTGAATGTCTTCACTTCCATGTAACTTGCCTAACGGAAGCAGAGCCAAGGCAGGAAAGCTGTGTGAAGGTATACATGTTGTGTGTCCTATATTGAACTGACGTTTGGAGCGACACCTCATCGCAATGATAGGAGCACTTCATGATGTGATTTCTGTTTACAACCAGTGTAAATACTGTAGGTGAATCATGACTGTATGTGCATATGTGTGACTTATTCAATATCTATCGGACGCAGGCTGAGGTGGTACAAATAACAGAAAAAATAAGAAAAGACACACATTATTACATGTTTCGCTCATATTACAGCACTCCTTTTGTGAAGCTTAGTACGCACTTTGTCGCATTGTTGAGGCTGAGTGCTGCAGTTCTCCGCTGTGGGCTTCTTACGGCAGACGTCTTTGCCATGGCATGCAAAGAATTGCGTCCACATTCAGGTTTGATACAAGGAAGGCAGCAAGACAAAAACTGAGTCTTGTAAACGAAGCACAGTAGCTGAAGTAGTTTTTTCGGAAAAGTTTTATTTGCAGCATAAAAAAATAAACAGGATGTGCAGAGAAGCCAAGGTGAGGTGCCTGCAGGAGAAATGTGACGAAAAAAAAAGAAATTATTGTCAAAATGACTGACTCTAAGCATATAGAAAAATCGAAACGAGCTTCAGAGAAGTTAAGAGCAAGCGCGGAAATATTAAGAGAGCGATGGTAATTCTACTGTCAAATGCAAAGGAGAGAGCGGATGTATGTAAAGAGTATATTAATGAACTCGGTGAGGGGGAGGGCTTGTCTGAAATATGACGGGAGAAGAGAATGGAGTCGATATGGAAGACATAGGAGAGTCAGAATTAGAATTTAAAAGCTCTCTCTCAAATCAAATGGGGCAGAAAGGACATAAAATTCCGTTGTAGTTTATAAGAGCATTGGGGTAAGTGGCAACCAGACGTCTATTCAGGATGATGTGTACAATATGTAAGACTGTTGACGTACAATCAGACTTTCGGAAAAATATCGTCAACACATTCCGAACATATCAAGGGCAGAAAAGTACGAGAACCACCGCACAATCAGCTTAGCACCTCAAGCATCCAAGCTGCACACAAGAATAACATATAGAAATGGAAAAGAAAATTGAGGATCTGTTAAATGACCATCACTCTGGCTTTAGGAAATTAAAGACATCAGAGAGGTAGTTCTCACGTAGCACTTGAGGATGTAGGAAAAACGAAGAAAAATCAACACACGCTCGTAGGATTTGTCGAACTAGAAAAATGGTTCGACAATGTAAAATGGTGCATAATGTTCGACATTGTGAGAAAAATAGGAATAAGCTATAGGGACCAATAAGACTGGAAGACTATAAATGAAATGCTTGGATTAAAAGTAGTGCAAGGGAGGGAAGTAGTCTTTCGCTCCCACTGTTCATTCCATACACCGAAGAAATAATGGCAGAAGTAAAAGAAATGTCGGGACTGGAATTAAAATTCTGAGTGAAAAGGTTTCAGTGACAAGATTGGCCGATGCAATCGCTATCCTCAGTGACAGTGAAGGCGAATTACAGGATCCGTTGAATGGAATGAACAGTCTAATGTTTACAGAATATGGAAAGATTAAAGTAGAGAGAAGCAGGAAAATGTGAACAGTGATAAACTTAAAATCAGAAATAGTGATCACGAAGTAGACGAAGTTAAGGAATTCTGCTACCTTGCAAGCTACGTAACCGACAATTGACAAAAAGGATGGTTTAAAAGGGAGGCCAGCAAGGCAAAGAGGGCGTTCCTGGCCAAGAGAAGCCTTCTTATTGAAACTTAGGCCTTAATATGAGGAAGAAATTGCTGAGAATGTACGTATGTAGCACAGCAATGTGTGATAGTGAACCATGCGCAGTGGGAAAACCGGAATAGCAAAGAGTTAAAGCGTTTGAGATGTGGTGCTTCAGAAGAATGTTGAAAATTATGCGAACTGATTAGGTAAGAAATGAGGTTTTCCGCAGAATCGGCAAGGAAAGGAATACATGCAAAACACTGACAAGAATAATGGACAGGATTGTAGGTCTTCTGTTAAGATGTCAGAAAATAACCTCTCTGGTACTAGGGAGATTTAGAGAGTAAAAACTATAGTGAAAGACAGAGTCTAGAATACATCAGTAAATAATTGACAACGTAGGATGCAAGTGCTGCTCTCAAATGAAAATATAGGAACCAGTCAGCAGACGGATGATTGGAAAAAATTATTTAATTAAACAAAATTAGTTATCAAACTAAAAACAAATAGAATGTTAGAAGTTATAGTAATATCTTTTTTCCTTAACGTATACAGATGTCCCTGAATGATTATAATTTATTTCACTCACTGGAAAAAACTAAAAATCTCTTGCCTTTTGGTGTAGTACAGTCAAATCTGCAATGCGCCACATACAACGCTATTAGGGTTATCATTTTGTCCATTTTCTCCTATCATTTTTGGTCAGCCGACGGTATATCAATTCAATATCTATAATATAGTTACGTTTAGAGAGAGCACACAGTGACCACACAGAAACCACTGGTCTACACGCGTTTACCTACTATACGCAGTGGCGGTCGTCACTCGTGCAATAACTTACTATTTAATGATTAACTGTGTACTCTACGGTAATAGAAAATATTAATGTAACTAGCGCGCCCAGTAATGCTTTGCAATTATTAAATACGTATGGGAATTGGGTATATGTCCTAATCTCGTTCTCCTCCCTCTCACTATATCCTCCTTCCTCTCTCTCTCTCTCCATCTCCTTCTCCTCCCCCAGCCTCTCTCTCTCTCTCTCTCTCTCTCTCTCTCTCTCTCTCTTCTTTTCTTCCCCTCTCCTCCTTCCATTTCTTCCCCCATTCTCTGTCCATCTATTCGTCCCCCTTTCTCTAATGATTTAAACTTTCTACTCTCGTAGTTAAAAACTGATTGCGAGAAAAACACAAAACCGCACATATTCACCGCAAAGAAAAAGCACAGCATTTTCTCTCTCGCAGTCGTTGTTAACAAAAAATCTGTACATTGATTCCATGGCTCTGAGCACTATGGGACTTAACATCTATGGTCATCAGTCATTCATTCCATGAACATTTGAGTGATCTGTGATGTATAGTTCATGTATAAAATAAGTGAAGAATATTTCAAGATGTCTAAGTAACAACTCATACGCTTTTGCAGCGGATTCTCTGTCCAATGGAACGCTTATCAGAGCAATGCATAAAAATCTCAAGTAAATTGGTCAAGAACGCTTCGAGATTTCTGAGTAGCAACGTTTCTCCTTTTACAGCAGGAGTGCTAGGAAAATATTTCCGCTTACAGTTGCAGCAAGAAATAGAGCTCAGATTATCTGGTAAGTCACTAGCAAGCATTTATTTTTGGGCTGAAAATAAAAATAATTCAAGAGAACTGTACAGTATAGTTGTCTAAGGTAAGTATGTGTAGAGCAACATTGCGATGGGTGAAAAAAATTCATCGAGTTGCAACAAAAGGAGACACCAATTGAGATTAAGCCAATGCCTTATTGGCCAACTAAAGCTGAGCAAAGTCAAAATAAACCTAAGAGACCAATTCAAAATGTGTTCAATAAACGTTTTTCACAAAGGACGGTGCTATCGAAGTTCCTCATTTCAAATGTTGCTCTAACCCCAAAATTACAAGGTAATTTCATTAGTTTAGAGCTTAAGTGATTTATTGAATACGACCTTCTATTTTAATATTTTTACTACACAATCACTTCATAATTTCACAATGCTTCAGTCAGTAGGTAAGAAGAGGAGACAAAGAATCATTATACAATCTATAAAAACTATTAAATAACTGAAATAATTATTTTTTTTAAAAATTGTCTGAAGGCAGATCTGTCCACATTATATTGTCAACAGTTCTAAAGGCAACAGGAACATTACATCATCGCTTGCACCACATGCCTTTATATTCAACTTTATTCTATTTAGCATTATATAGAAGGTAGATAATTATTTGGCAGATTTTATAGATTCGATAAAGACTCTTTGTCTCATCTTTCCACCTGATGACAGTCTGAAGATGACACTGGCTGTTAGAACCTGCTTAAAGCATTGTGAATTGATAATGTGATTGCATCACAAAAATAGCTTAAAAATTGGGATAAGTAAGCGCAATGTAGAAATTCAACTACACTCCTGGAAATTGAAATAAGAACACCGTGAATTCATTGTCCCAGGAAGGGGAAACTTTATTGACACATTCCTGGGGTCAGATACATCACATGATCACACTGACAGAACCACAGGCACATAGACACAGGCAACAGAGCATGCACAATGTCGGCACTAATACAGTGTATTTTCACCTTTCGCAGCAATGCAGGCTGCTATTCTCCCATGGAGACGATCGTAGAGATGCTGGATGTAGTCCTGCGGAACGGCTTGCCATGCCATTTCCACCTGGCGCCTCAGCTGGACCAGCGTTCGTGCTGGACGTGCAGACCGCGTGAGACGACGCTTCATCCAGTCCCAAACATGCTCAATGGGGGAGAGATCCGGAGATCTTGCTGGCCAGGGTAGTTGACTTACACCTTCTAGAGCACGTTGGGTGGCACGGGATACATGCGGACGTGCATTGTCCTGTTGGAACAGCAAGTTCCCTTGCCGGTCTAGGAATGGTAGAACGATAGGTTCGATGACGGTTTGGATGTACCGTGCACTATTCAGTGTCCCCTCGACGATCACCAGTGGTGTACGGCCAGTGTAGGAGATCGCTCCCCACACCATGATGCCGGGTGTTGGCCCTGTGTGCCTCGGTCATATGCAATCCTGATTGTGGCGCTCACCTACACGGCGCCAAACACGCATACGACCATCATTGGCACCAAGGCAGAAGCGACTCTCATCGCTGAAGACGACACGTCTCCATTCGTCCCTCCATTCACGCCTGTCGCGACACCACTGGAGGCGGGCTGCACGATGCTGGGGCGTGAGCGGAAGACGGCCTAACGGTGTGCGGGACCGTAGCCCAGCTTCATGGAGACGGTTGCGAATGGTCCTCGCCGATACCCCAGGAGCAACAGTGTCCCTAATTTGCTGGGAAGTGGCGGTGCGGTCCCCTACGGCACTGCGAGGGATCCTACGGTCTTGGCGTGCATCCGTGCGTCGCTGCGGTCCGGTCCCTGGTCGACGGGCACGTGCACCTTCCGCCGACCACTGGCGACAACATCGATGTACTGTGGAGACCTCACGCCCCACGTGTTGAGCAATTCGGCGGTACGTCCACCCGGCCTCCCGCATGCCCACTATACGCCCTCGCTCAAAGTCCGTCAACTGCACATACGGTTCACGTCCACGCTGTCGCGGCATGCTACCAGTATTAAAGACTGCGATGGAGCTCCGTATGCCACGGCAAACTGGCTGACACTGACGGCGGCGGTGCACAAATGCTGCGCAGCTAGCGCCATTCGACGGCCAACACCGCGGTTCCTGGTGTGTTCGCTGTGCCGTGCGTGTGATCATTGCTTGTACAGCCCTCTCGCAGTGTCCGGAGCAAGTATGGTGGGTCTGACACACCGGTGTCAATGTGTTCTTTTTTCCATTTCCAGGAGTGTAAAATCATTCAATCGAAGGTTGTAAAGAAATGCAGGTCAAATCCGTTTCAATAAATTGGTCTTCAAGCGTACTTACACAGCCTTAACTTTAAAAGTGTTTTTGTTTGATTTCTGTTTAATCATTTCTAGAAAAGAAGTAATAAGCTATCAGCATTCAACGTTCGAAAATTAGTACTGCTAAGAAACATAAGAACTGTACTAGTAACTGTAAGATCAGAATGTTATACTTGTCACAGTCAATTTTAAACCTATTTTTACTATACTATCAAAGAAAGTTTGCATTTATGATGGAAGTCAATATAAGTTTGTATGTAACCATTACGAAGTCTTAGTCTCTAATTAACCAGCCAAAAGACCAGTATTCTACCTTCAGAGTGTCACACATACATACAATACATATTGTTAGAATCTGAGGACGCTATTCAGAGACAAAATGTTTTTTCATGACCCAGTTATGATGCTCATCTAAAATAAAAGAGACATACACATGCCATAAAGTATATTTCATAAATTACTCGTACCAGTTGTCCAACAAACTAAATCCAATAAATGTCACCATTTATGAAATAATATGTTAAACACTAATGTAAGTGAATTTTGATCAGATTGTTGTCTACAGAAGTAGGCTTATTATTTTCAGATGGAATGATTTTGTTAAATTAAAAATGATGTTCTCTTTTATCAAAGTCTGCTTTGTAGCACACTATTTATTTATATGTAGGTCTGATAATATGCCATTAAAATTTGAAAATGTAATTCATTTCTCATCAGTGTAGGCATATTTTGATAATGTGTTTCTACAATCTGTGATGTGCTACTGGCTGAGTTGGAAAGGTTTTTGTACTAATATTGGGAAGGGGTATGACTATATATAGAATGCAAGTACAGTATGACTAAGATAAAAGCAGCCTCAAGGCAATAATATACGCACTCAGCCATGGAAAATACTTCTGAAAATTACGATCTGAACAATTAAAAATTATAATTCCTTTAAAGTCAGTACCGCCATTAGACTGTTTTTTTATTTGCACACTTTGAAGCCGAAATCATGATCGTGTAAATGTAACACTGCAAATAAAAAACAGTCTAATGGCGGTACTGACTTAAAAGAAATATATTGTGACTGTGGCCCCACATTATGAAAAAAATTATTAAAAATTATAATATATTTTGAAAACGGTTGTCCTTTTCATATATCTGAAATATGATTTCTTGTTTAATTGAGTATCTGTCCCTTCACTTTATGTCACTGCTCAGTATCTGTAAGTTCAAACTGCTATTTCTGTGTGCAAATTCTGACAAGTCATTGCTGAATTATTTTGAAGCACAGACTGCATTCATAATCAGTTATGTGTGTGATTTTCACACATCCAAAAAAACCATTTGCAGTTTTTTACTTCATTATTTTTATTTACCTTTTTCAGTTACAATATACAATACTTAATTTATTTTAGAAGTTTAATTTTTTTATTTCAAATTGGGGGAACAATGACATTAAAGTCTTAAAAGCAAGTAGTATTATTTTATATTAAGTCAAATATCTTCATCACGTTATTCCCTTGAACTGTATTATATTTGATGTGGCGTGGAGAGGTTTAGAGTTAGAGATGTTACTGTAGAGTAATACGAGCTAGGCAAGTGTGTGAGCCAGTGCTGATTTGCCAGGATGGCGATACGCTCTAACATTTGAAAAGTCTAGCCTACAGTGGAACGATGGGAGGTGATGTGAACAGATTGGGACGATGGTTTAGCTGTTTGATTTGATAATGCCTGTTCCACATGGAACACGCAAAGTTTAGAATGGACCCAGGAATCATCTGCGGATAATGGATTGGTCGTATACAGCAATCAACGTGAGGAACTGGATATAGTAAAAATGTATGTATCAAGCTATCAAAAAATTTAAAATGTGCTGCGGAAATAATCGTAGATTATCTTCAGGAAGCTGCAGTTTCAGTTAACCCTCACATAATATCTAGCTTAGTGAATATTGAGAGTAGGAAAATGTTACATCCTCATTTCTATGCATTTCTGTGCATGAAATCACATTCAACCTCGCTTTATGCAGAACTGTGTCAATACTCCCTTTAGTTGGTCAAAGTTTTATGTCTTTTTTTCATTTAAACATACCCACAGCAAAAAATCACCAGCGAAAAAATCTGGCGTACGAGCCCTTTGTTTGCTATGTTTTCTTCTGTGAAGGCTTCATGAATACGTGAAAGCGATTGATGAGGTAGTGGCACGCTGATCCATCATTCTGGAGAAAGTAGTGCCGCCTTTCACACTCCTTTAACTGGGAGTATAAATTCTTGAATGTATCAGGATGAATTCAGTATTGATAGCGGTTTAAATTACACTGGGCTGGTAATTGATTGACCTGAAACTGCGCACCAAACTCTGTTTTATATTGTAGAGGTGAATTTGGTGTACAATGTGAGCGTTTTAGATGAGACAGTAGTAATTGGTCTCGCTACACATATGGTTCATAACATACGATGTCCGGTCAACAACCTTTCTAAGTAACCAGTCACAGTCCTTAGCTATAACTAATGCATCAACACGTTAAACGCGGTAAATCCTGAGATGTAAGGATTTACGCAGGGAATGACGAGGTGTACGTTTAACACCATCTGTTTCAAAAGCCAGTTGACAGCTGTAATTTGCTGCAAACCGCTTCCAGAGTTCGAACTTAAGGCTTACGGTCACCAAGCCGTATCGATGTGCCATAGTGCCCCTGGAGAACTGCTAAAAGTAGCGTTTCCGCTCTCTCCCCCTCCTCAATACTCTTCTTGAATGGTTTGTACGCAGATTTAGCAAATTTTATAATTTTTATGATGCTGCACACAACAAATTAATTGCTTTATTCTAGTATGTATATTACAAATTGTATAAATTTTATGAAAATTGAAAGTTTAATTAAATATGTGTCTTATTGTTTATGGGAGCTACTTTACATAGTTTTAATATTGTGAATAATAAAGAACGTATTTTACTCGTTCTTTGTAAATTACTCCTACTAATTAGAAATCAAACAAAAACGGCTATAATTAAGATCTGAGAACCTATTATGTTATTGAAGTCAAGTTCATCGGACGCATCGCATTATGTCGACAAGATAGCTGCATTTGACAGTCTGCTTGCGGCAACAGTAGACCATAAATAGCTTCTTATCATCTTAAATTTTCTGAGACTCCTTTTACAAGTTGCTGTAGTCACTGGTATTGACATCCTGAAAGCTATTTCGCTTTATAGCTAAGCATCTAAGTACCTTGAAAAACTTGAAAATATCCAAATGGGAAACCGTGTAACTTCATTTCTTCAGCTCTTTCACTCTGAAGAAATGTTACTATGGTACACCTGCTTTCGCTTGATGCTTGTGGTCTGTGCAATTTTTCTGTTTCGAATATTTCTACGATCGGTATAATCCAACGGAATGCACTATGTCTTCCTAAGAATAAACATAAGAATAAAGTGTAAGAAGTAATGTAAGAATTTGTATGAGAATGAAATATAAGAATGTGAGTAGTTAAAAAGATTGTAGCTCAGAAAATACCTTACACACGTATATTATATAATGTCTGACTCTTATTGTGAAAACCGGTTGTAATTTTACAGATAATATAATGCCCTTGTATCCCCTAACCTGATAATAGACATTCGTTTAGAAACCTTCTACGGACATGGAAGGTAAATGAAATAAAGTAAAAACAATAACCGGGTTTCGAACACAGGGCGCAAAGGTGAGAGACCGCAGCTGAGATTATCGTGCGCTAAAAGATATCAAAGTACGTTGAAAACTATGGCCGTCGTTTCTTCAGAAATGGTCGAGTATCTACAGCTAAACAGAGACACGTGTTCGCTTATTTTGACCCCTCTTCCACTAGGCGAAATTTCTGCGAAATCGAGATATGGCACTTCGTATTCTCCACATACGTAGCCCCGCTGTATCAATATCACTGCTATATTTTACATCAAAATCAGCTGCACATTTTTCAAGACAAAATGCAGAGTTTTCATTTAAGGTGTTTGCTGATAGGAAACAAATATCAGACGAAATGGCGTGAAACATGTGAGACACGATGTCCATTTCACTTATTATTCTATCAGTTGTTGTGAAGCACTCTAACAAGTCTACCTCCAGCCCCCAGTCGGCAAAACTCGGGAGCCTTCGGTCAAATAACATTATTTGTTTCAGCACTTCTTCGCCGATCTCTGAGATCCTGAAACACTGTAGCGAACTCCACTACAGAACATGATCGAGTTGCGTTGATGACAGCTCTGTGAATCAAGAGCACTGTTGCCATATAAGCCAAATTAGCGGCAGGCGTGTTATCCGTGGTAATCGTTTCGTTATGATAGTATTTGGACGAAAAGATAATGTAGAATTGACGGTGTAGCAACAGCATGCATTTACAGTCGCTGTAAAAGGCTTCTTCTCGTACGCAGAAAACAGCAACACGCTGGTTAGGAAAAGTCACCTAGCTCTGTTGGTTAACTTTTTAGCCATTTTATTTCTTATTTTTCTCTGGTCAGTTTTTGAAGCGTGGATACTTAGGAAAAGGCAGGATTCAGTGTGGATGGGACCATACTCAGTTACCGTTGGTTGGTCAGTTTTTAATGACGTACACGTTATTTGAAAACAATTGCAAATAAGGTTGACAATAAGGAACAATTATTAAAACAGACTGTTAAGATACAGCGTCTATTAAAAAATTTCTTAAGCAAGTTGCACTCATGGCTGACGGCCTTATTGACCAGAAATTCAACTTATTTGTCAGCTGAAGGCCCCGATAGTAATAACCCAAAAACAATTTGATGTCTTAAGGCCTGGGTTGGAAATTCTTAAGTACTAATTCAACTTCTCCAAGAGATACTAAAATATTATAAAATGGACAAAAATAAAATTTTCACTATTAAGAGACAATATCCAATTAAAAATTCTTAAGACAAATTGCATTCGTGGCTGAAGGCCTTACTGACAATTATCACAATCTGACCAAATCAAGAGAGAGAAGTGGGCCTCAGACAGTGCTCCAAGGATCGACCTGGGAAAGTCGCTCAACTTCGTAAACGATGAGACAGGCAGCCAAGAGTTGTATTCACTTAACCGGATGGCAACTCAAACTAGTGACGGTTTAAACACAGTCCAACACTTTTGCAACATCTACCTAAAGTCTGATAACACAACAATGGAATAACCCAGGCAAGGCGGAACTGGCGGACAGCACTGCATCTTGAGAATCTGGTGTTTAGAACATCCAGAAGCAGAAGGACCCACTATGACCAAAGTAGTCCAAAAGAAACAAATATCCGAAACACAATCAAGGAGGCTGTCGAACTACACGCCTTACAGGATAGCAGCGGCAAGGTGGGGAAAGGTACAGTGCCGCGAAAATACGCTAACCTCCAGGGCAGGTAACTGGGGCGTTAGCGGCCACTAGGCAGAAAAATACAGCTCGTTGAAGATCATCGATAAACACAAAAAATTCAATGATTAATAATAAAAGATGGAGGACGGCTAATTAATTTAGTCAACTCCAAACACTCCACTCGTTGCTCTTCATCTCAGCAACCCTGCGAGCAGCAACGCGCGAACAAACGGCGTGATCTCCAAAATAGTGGAGCTTTCACTACTGGGTTAATGCTTACTCAACTCAAACGTCCTGGGTCCGGTGGAGAACGAGGTTGTCGCCCTCGCAACTACAGCTCCTCGATCCGGCAGTGCCTGCGTGCCGCCAGCGGTCCTGGCAAGTCCTTGCACTCCCGGACCTGACTGCTGCTCCGTCCCAACCGAACTCCCGACACACTCCGATCCGAAAAACACTTGATGCCCTTCCAAAGATGGTACTAGGATATTAGTCATCGATAACCGCTGCTGCTGCCACTCGCGGACAAATGCTAGCAAACGTAGTGGCGCCAGTGAACAAGAGAAGAAAACGTGACGGAACTACCCCTATTACACGATGCCAACCTACCAACGGCACCAACGCTAGCCGCAACACGGTTCAGTTTTTGCGCTCTTTCTGCGCTCTTGGCGGAGGCCTAGCTTGGCACGTCCTCGGTATGGTTCTGACAGTAACTCTTAGAACTACACACATTGCCAGCGGGCAGTCATTTTAATGTCAACTTCTGAACGTTACTTTTTGCTTGAATCCTGTAGATCCTGTAGTTTGGGAATTGCGCATGAAAAATTTCACGAGTATTCTTAAATGAACCAGTTTCAATGTAAGGTTCAACTACACACACTTTCAGTCACAGAATGTGGTATATTTTCCCTAATAACACAGAGAACATATTGTGTTGCTTAAGGAGCGGGGCTGCTTTTATCCTGGAAGTACTGTGGAAAAGAGAGTACCGGCACAGCTGGCTAGAAAGTGAGGAAAGGATGATTGCAGTCTCAAAAAAAAAAAAAAAAAAAAAAAAAAAAAAAAAAAAAAAAAAAAAAAAAAAAAGAGTGAAATTAATGATGTGTTTGTGAAGTGCAAAAGTGAAGGAACAACCACAGGTAAGCCAGAGGCAGGAACAGGCAGACCTTATGTAGTGATGGTCTGTACAGGAACTGTAGAGGATTGCATGAAATTAGTGGAAGAAATCGCTCATGGGTCCCAAAATGCTAATAGCAGTCCAGCTAGCACAATGAATATGTAGGACGTTAATAAAAATGGCGTACAGTGGCCGAACAGCTCCTTGTAAGTCACACATTTCCGCAGTCAGTGTTGAACGACGCTGGAGGTGGTGTAAAGAGCGGCGCCTCTGGGCGTTGGGTAAATGAACACGAGTGATTTGGAGTGAAGAATCACGCTATATCTGCGGCAGTCCCATGGAAGGGTTTGGGTTTGACGAACGCCTGGTGAACTTTACATAGTGCCAACAGGGAAGTACGGAGGAGGTGCTACCATGCTATGGGGGTTTTTCGTTGTTGGGATATCGTCCCCTTATTGCACTTCAGAAAACGCTGAGTGCTGAAGGATGTGCACACATTTTCAAATGGCTCAAAGCACTATGGGACTTGACATCTGAGGTCATCCTTCCCCTAGACTTAGAACTACTTAAACCTAACTAACCTGAGGACATCACACAGATCCATGCCCGAGGCAGCATTCGAACCTGCAACCGTAGCAGCATCGCGGTTCTGGACTGAAGCGCCTAGAAACGCTCGGCCACAGCGGCCGGCGGCACACATTTTACAGCACTGTATAGTGTGTACGATAGTGGAACATTTCGGAGATGATGACTGTTTGTGTCAAGATGACAATATGCCTTGTCATAATGCAGCATATGTGAGACAATAATTTGTGGACAACATTCTTGAAATGGACAGGCCTGCCCAGATTCCCGACCTGAACCCAATGGAACATCTCTGGAATGGACATCACTCCAGATCCTACTTTCCTTCTAGTGTCTGCGAGTTTCACCGAAAGCTCTGAGAACTGATAACTTCAATCAGCATTCTTCGTATCTCTGGTTTCGGCTTTTGAGAAAGAATGACCTTTCATTCCTCCACAGCCGGCCAGGGTGGTCGAGCTCTTCTAGGTGATATTGATGTCAAGATTGTCAGCAATGTATCGCTGGTGTACGGAATCCTTTGGAAAGAAAACTAACGCTCTGGCATGAGATTGACATAACGCTTCATAACGGGCGACAAGCCATTTTACAGAGACAAAAAATGAAACTCATTACTAACATGTAACTTTTTTCATAGTGTATGAAAATATGCCCCCCCCCCCCCCCCCATGAACCATGGACCTTGCCGTTGGTGGGGAGGCTTGCGTGCCTCAGCGATACAGATAGCCGTACCGTAGGTGCAACCACAACGGAGGGGTATCTGTTGAGAGGCCAGACAAACGTGTGGTTCCTGAAGAGGGGCAGCAGCCTTTTCAGTAGTTGCAAGGGCAACAGTCTGGATGATTGACTGATCTGGCCTTGTAACAATAACCAAAACGGCCTTGCTGTGCTGGTACTGCGAACGGCTGAAAGCAAGGGGAAACTACAGCCGTAATTTTTCCCGAGGGCATGCAGCTTTACTGTATGATTACATGATGATGGCGTCCTCTTGGGTAAAATATTCCGGAGGTAAAATAGTCCCCCATTCGGATCTCCGGGCGGGGACTACTCAAGAGGATGTCGTTATCAGGAGAAAGAAAACTGGCGTTCTACGGATCGGAGCGTGGAATGTCAGATCCCTTAATCGGGCAGGTAGGTTAGAAAATTTAAAAAGGGAAATGGATAGGTTGAAGTTAGATATAGTGGGAATTAGTGAAGTTCGGTGGCAGGAGGAACAAGACTTCTGGTCAGGTGACTACAGGTTTATAAACACAAAATCAAATAGGGGTAATGCAGGAGTAGGTTTAATAATGAATAGGAAAATAGGAATGCGGGTAAGCTACTACAAACAGCATAGTGAACGCATTATTGTGGCCAAGATAGATACGAAGCCCACGCCTACTACAGTAGTACAAGTTTATATGCCAACTAGCTCTGCAGATGATGAAGAAATTGAAGAAATGTATGATGAAATAAAAGAAATTATTCAGATTGTGAAGGGAGACGAAAATTTAATAGTCATGGGTGACTGGAATTCGAGTGTAGGAAAAGGGAGAGAAGGAAACATAGTAGGTGAATATGGATTGGGGGACAGAAATGAAAGAGGAAGCCGCCTGGTCGAATTTTGCACAGAGCACAACATAATCATAACTAACACTTGGTTTAAGAATCATGAAAGAAGGTTGTATACATGGAAGAACCCTGGCGATACTAAAAGGTATCAGATAGATTATATAATGGTAAGACAGAGATTTAGGAACCAGGTTTTAAATTGTAAGACATTTCCAGGGGCAGATGTGGACTCTGACCACAATCTATTGGTTATGACCTGTAGATTAAAACTGAAGAAACTGCAAAAAGGTGGGAATTTAAGGAGATGGGACCTGGATAAACTAAAAGAACCAGAGGTTGTACAGAGATTCAGGGAGAGCATAAGGGAGCAACTGACAGGAATGGGGGAAATAAATACAGTAGAAGAAGAATGGGTAGCTTTGAGGGATGAAGTAGTGAAGGCAGCAGAGGATCAAGTAGGTAAAAAGACGAGGGCTAGTAGAAATCCTTGGGTAACAGAAGAAATATTGAATTTAATTGATGAAAGGAGAAAATATAAAAATGCAGTAAGTGAAACAGGCAAAAAGGAATACAAACGTCTCAAAAATGAGATCGACAGGAAGTGCAAAATGGCTAAGCAGGGATGGCTAGAGGACAAATGTAAGGATGTAGAGGCCTATCTCACTAGGGGTAAGATAGATACCGCCTACAGGAAAATTAAAGAGACCTTTGGAGATAAGAGAACGACTTGTATGAATATCGAGACCTCAGATGGAAACCCAGTTCTAAGCAAAGAAGGGAAAGCAGAAAGGTGGAAGGAGTATATAGAGGGTCTATACAAGGGCGATGTACTTGAGGACAATATTATGGAAATGGAAGAGGATGTAGATGAAGATGAAAAGGGAGATATGATACTGCGTGAAGAGTTTGACAGAGCACTGAAAGCCCTGAGTCGAAACAAGGCCCCCGGAGTAGACAATATTCCATTGGAACTACTGACGGCCGTGGGAGAGCCAGTCCTGACAAAACTCTACCATCTGGTGAGCAAGATGTATGAAACAGGCGAAATACCCTCAGACTTCAAGAAGAATATAATAATTCCAATCCCAAAGAAAGCAGGTGTTGACAGATGTGAAAATTACCGAACTATCAGCTTAATAAGTCACAGCTGCAAAATACTAACACGAATTCTTTACAGACGAATGGAAAAACTAGTAGAAGCCAACCTCGGGGAAGATCAGTTTGGATTCCGTAGAAACACTGGAACACGTGAGGCAATACTGACCTTACGACTTATCTTAGAAGAAAGATTAAGGAAAGGCAAACCTATGTTTCTAGCATTTGTAGACTTAGAAAAAGCTTTTGACAATGTTGACTGGAATACTCTCTTTCAAATTCTAAAGGTGGCAGGGGTAAAATACAGGGAGCGAAAGGCTATTTACAATTTGTACAGAAACCAGATGGCAGTTATAAGAGTCGAGGGACATGAAAGGGAAGCAGTGGTTGGGAAGGGAGTAAGACAGGGTTGTAGCCTCTCCCCGATGTTGTTCAATCTGTATATTGAGCAAGCAGTAAAGGAAACAAAATAAAAATTCGGAGTAGGTATTAAAATTCATGGAGAAGAAATAAAAACTTTGAGGTTCGCCGATGACATTGTAATTCTGTCAGAGACAGCAAAGGACTTGAAAGAGCAGTTGAATGGAATGGACAGTGTCTTGAAAGGAGGATATAAGATGAACATCAACAAAAGCAAAACAAGGATAATGGAATGTAGTCTAATTAAGTCGGGTGATGCTGAGGGAATTAGATTAGGAAATGAGGCACTTAAAGTAGTAAAGGAGTTTTGCTATTTGGGGAGCAAAATAACTGATGATGGTCGAAGTAGAGAGGATATAAAATGTAGGCTGGCAATGGCAAGGAAAGCGTTTCTGAAGAAGAGAAATTTGTTAACATCCAGTATAGATTTAAGTGTCAGGAAGTCATTTCTGAAAGTATTCGTATGGAGTGTAGCCATGTATGGAAGTGAAACATGGACGATAAATAGTTTGGACAAGAAGAGAATAGAAGCTTTCGAAATGTGGTGCTACAGAAGAATGCTGAAGATTAGATGGGTAGATCACATAACTAATGAGAAAGTATTGAATAGGATTGGGGAGAAGAGAAGTTTGTGGCACAACTTGACCAGAAGAAGGGATCGGTTGGTAGGACATGTTCTGAGGCATCAAGGGATCACCAATTTAGTATTGGAGGGCAGCGTGGAGGGTAAAAATCGTAGAGGGAGACCAAGAGATGAATACACTAAGCAAATTCAGAAGGATGTAGGTTGCAGTAGGTACTGGGAGATGAAAAAGCTTGCACAGGATAGAGTAGCATGGAGAGCTGCATCAAACCAGTCTCAGGACTGAAGACCACAACAACAACAACAACATGAAAATATGATACTGTCCGAAAACTTCAGTATCGATTCTTAAATAACTTAAGGTTGTTTATCTATCTGGAATCCGCCAATCATTTTCTTTTCGAAAGAATTTTCACAAAAAATGCTTTTATTTTACCGCTACATTCTAGCTACCCTACCCATCCATGTTAAGGCAGTAATAGCTTCCAAAAATGTTATTCGAGGAATGTGGAGTACAGATTTATGAAAGTACTAAGTGTACTCGCACACGAATGAATATTTTCTGAACTTAAACATTTCCTTCGTACCATCTACGATGTCAAATGACTTACTAGTATTCTTCATTTAACACTGTGCAGCTCGATATGTAGCAGCATGAAAGGATTAAACATTGCAACTGTACTACACGAAATCATCAAATGACAGACAAAGAAGGAAAATTAAAAAGTACTATCAAAAAGGCTTTTATCAAATTAACCATTCTTTCTGCGCTTAATACGTGCTTGAATTAAGTAAGAGATGGAACTAAAATGATAGCCTTGCAATAATCGAGTGACGAGGAGGTTTGTGGACTCTTTCAGTGGATTGATTGTCCCTTTCTACAATAATGTCCCGCTGCCACTTGGTACTGTAGTTGGAAAAGATAGATCTCATCACAAATGAAATTTATTTCCCTTGTGATTGTGGAAGGCAAAAAGATTTTAATTATCAGATTTTAGCAGATTATTCGTCAGACGTTTTCTGAATAGCACATTTAAGATGGGTTACAAACCCATCCAAATAAGTGTCAAAAAAGTGAACCCTAGCAGACACCTGACATTCATTGTGGTATGGATTGGGTCTCTTCCGCATATGAATAAGGACAACTTCTAAATAGTCGAAGTGATGACGAAACAATATATGAAAACGAGCAGCTTCTCTACAACTGAATAGACAACTTTTGAAATCTATTCACAAAAATAAGGTGTGATTTGCCAGTGTCAGAGAAATGTGGAAGTGTTGGAATACACTCTCACAAAAAAAAAGAAAAGAAAGAAAAATATGCACCGCTAAGGAATTATCCAAGTGGTATGGAAATCGGTAGGTTTGATGTACATGTATGCAGGGTGGTCCATTGATCGTGACCGGCCCAAATATCTCACAAAATAAGGGTCAAGCGAAAAAACTACAAAGAACGAAACTTGTCTAGCTTGAAGAGGGAAACCAGATGGCGCTATGGTTGGCCCGCTAGATGGTACTGCCATAGGTCAAACGGATATCAACTGCGTTTTTTTTAATAGGAACCCCGATTTTTTATTACATATTCGTGTAGTACGTAAAGAAATATCAATGTTTTAGTTGCACCACTTTTTTCTCATTGTGATAGATGGCGCTGTAATAGTCACAAACATATGGCTCACGATTTTAGACGAACCGTTGGTAACAGGTAGGTTTTTTAAATTAAAATACAGAACGTATAAACGTTTGAACATTTTATTGCGGTTGTTCCAATGTGATACATGCACGTTTGTGAACTTATCATTTCTGAGAACGCATGATGTTACAGCGTGATTACCTGTAAATACCACATTAATGCAATAAATGCTCAAAATGATGTCTGTCAACCTCAATGCATTTGGCAATACGTGTAACGACATTCTTCTCAACAGCGAGTTGTTCGCCTTCCATAATGTTCGCACATGCATTGACAATGCGCTGGCGCATGTTGTCAGGCGTTGTCGATGGATCACGATAGCAAATATCCTTCACCTTTCCCCACAGAACGAAATCTGGGGACGTCAGATCGGGTGAACGTGCGGGCCATAGTATGGTGCTTCGACGACAAATCCACCTGTCATGAAATATGCTAGTCAATACCGCTTCAACCGCACGCGAGCTATGTGCCGGACATCCATCATGTTGGAAGTACATCGCCATTCTGTCATGCAGTGAAAATGTTGTAGTAACTTCGGTAGAACATTACGCAGGAAATCAGTATACATTGCACCATTTAGATTGCCATCGATAAAATGGGACCAATTATCATTCCTCCCATAATGCCGCACCATACATTAACCCGCCAAGGTCACTGATGTTCCTCTTGTCGCAACCATCGTGGATTTTCCGTTGCCCAATAGTGCATATTATGCCGGTTTACGTTACCGCTGATGGTGAACGACGCTTCGCCGCTAAATAGAATGCGTGCAAAAAAGCTGTCATTATCCCGTAATTTCTCTTGTGCGCAGTGGCAGAACTGTACACGACGTTCAAAGTCGTCGCCATGCAATTCCTGGTGCATAGAAATATGGTACGGGTGCAATCGATATTGATGTAGCATTCTCAACACCGACGTCTTTGAGATTCCCGATTCTCGCGCAGTTTGTCTGCTACTGAGGTGCGGATTAGCCGCGACAGCAGCTAAAACACCTACTTGAGCATCATCATTTGTTGCAGGTCGTGGTTGACGTTTCACGTGTAGCTGAACACTTCCCGTTTCCTTAAATAACGTAACTATCCGGTGAACGGTCCGGACACTTGGATGATGTCGTCCGGGATAGCGAGCAGCACACATAGCACACGCCCGTTGGGCATTTTGATCACAATAGGCATACATCAACACGATATCGACCTTTTCCGCAATTGGTAAACGGTCCATTTTAACACAAGTAATGTATCACGAAGCAAATACCGTCCGCACTGGCGGAATGTTACGTGATACCACGTATTTATACGTTTCTGACTATTACAGCGTCATCTATCACAAAGCGAAAAAAGTGGTCCAACTAAAACATTCATATTTCTTTGCGTACTACACGAATATGTAATAGCAAATGGGGGTTCCTATTTTTAAAAAAAAACGCAGTTGATATCCGTTTGACCTATGGCAGCACCATCTAGCGGGGCAACCATAGCGCCATCTGGTTTCGCCCTTCAAGCTAGACGAGTTTCATTCTTTGTAGTTTTTCCGTTTGATGCTTATTTCGTGAGATATTTGGCCCGGTCACTATCAATGGACCACCCTGTATACAAACAAATGATAACAATTCCAGAAAAATTGGATGATTTATTTAACAGGAAGCCGGCCGGAGTGGCCGAGCGGTTCTAGGCGCTACAGTCTGGAACCGCGCGACCGCTACGGTCGCAGGTTCGAATCCTGCCTCGGGCATGGATGTGTGTAATGTCCTTAGGTTAGTTAGGTTTAAGTAGTTCTAAGTTCTAGGGGACTGATGACCACAGCAGTTAAGTCCCATAGTGCTCAGAGCCATTTGAACCATTTAACAGAAAGAGCTCACAAACTGATCAAGTCAGTGACGCACTGGGTCACGTCTATCTCCTAGGCAAGCAGTTATTCGGCCTGGCATTGATTGACAGAGTTGTTGGACGTCCTCCTGAGGGACACCGTGCCAAATTCTGTCCAATTTGCGCGTTAGATCGTCAAAATACCGAGCAGGTTGCAGAGCCTTGCCCATAATGCTCTAAAAGTTCTCAATTGGGGAGAGATTCAGCGACCTTGCTGGCCAAAGCAGGGTTTCGTAAACACGAAGACAAGCCGTAAAAACTCTCGCCGTCTGCGGAGGGCGTTATCTTGCTGAAATATAAGCTCAGAATGTCTTGCAATGAAGGGTAACAAAACGGAGCGTAGATTATCGTCGACCCACCGCTGTGCTGTAAGGTTGCCAAGGTTAATCAAAGGGATCCTTTTATGGAAATAAATGGCACCCCAGACCATCATTCGTGGTTGTCGGGCCGTACAGTGGGCGATTATCATTTTGTTACCCCACCGCTGTCCAGTGCGTCTCGAGACACGTCTTCAGCCTGGAGTCTCAAGGACTGCATAGAACTGTCTTTAGTGATGAGTCCCGCTTCGAACTCAGCCCAGATGACCAGCGAAGACGTGTTTGGAGACGACCCAGACAGCGGTGGGAGACCGACCGAACTGTCGCCGAATAACTGCTTGCATAAGGGCCAGAGTTGGATCAACACGTTACTGACTTGCTAAGTTTGTGAAGCTCTTTCTCTTGAGTAAATCTTGCACTTTTTCTGAAATTTTCCTCCTCTGTTTCCTCAGCTAGTGAAGCTCTTTTTATTGAATAAATAGCCCAATTTTTTCTGAAATTATAATCATTTGTTTGTCTGTACATGTACTTCACATCTATCGATTTCCGTCCCATTCGGATAATTCCTTCGCGGTGTGTCCTTTTTTCGTCTTAGAACGTATTTTTGTAAAGTTACAGGATGTTTCGTGATTCATGGGCACTATGAGGGTAATGACAAGGAACCGCGACAGCCGCGCACAGTTCCTAATGTCGCGAGAGATCAAATTAGTCTGCGTACGCATGCATGCTAACACAGTGGGCACCAGTAAAGTTTCCTGAGAGGCACACAACTCGGACCTGCGTGTAACTGGGCTTGTGGTTAATTAGCATAATGTGCCGCAGTCGGCGCGCGTGCAGGCGCTCGCTAATCTAATTACGAGTGTCTGGACTTCCATTTGCGAGAAAGGGAAAATGATTTAAGCAGCCATCACGCAATTGCCAGATTTCTAAATGTCTTTTTTAACTGGAAGCCACAGATTTAGTATGTCCCAGTACCTCACATTTCAGTCAGCAAACACGTTCCGTGTGAACGCTGCAAAACGCTTCACTTCCAAGGACTTACATAATCCACTTGCTTTTTATTTACAAATATTCTCGAAAATAATGGAAGCACCCATGACTCGTAATACAGCGTTTCTGTGAGCCTTCAATGTTGATCACTCAGTGATCATGCACTCTTCCTTGTAATGATAAAATAAATTTATGTAGACGGAGAAACTACTAGTTAATTCGGAAACTAATGCTTTCTATTTTTATGTTAACTTTGAGTAACTGATCCAGATTATGTTGATGTAGTTCTAACTTTTGTATCTTACCTTAACCGTCCTGTAGGTTTAGTTATCCTGTGCCAATTCAAGTCCCTCGACGCTTGCTAGAACCGTGTGTAGACGATACCTTAGACGTGAGTACTGTGTAGCGGTGAGTACCGCGTTCGAGTTATGGTTTAAACGATGAGCATGCCACAATACATCCCAGGCGACCCTGATCGATTGCCTCTCTCATAATAAACAGCATCTCGATCGATTCACCCCTGATGATCACTGAATTACAACTAACGAATAATGTACACCGTCGAATGTCGGTTTTAAAGCCTTAGATAAGATGTTACGTACCTTGGACTTTGCCACGTGGGTGCGAAATGGGCCCCACAGAGGCTAACACAGGACCAAACAAATCACTGAATGGAGACTTATTAAGATCTACCGGACCAATATGGAGATGAATGCCGTCATTACCGCAGAGGAGACGTGTTGTCACCATTACAAATTGGAATCCAAAAGATAGTATACAGAGTGGGGGCATGCGAATTCTCAACAAAGAATAAGTTCAAACCACAGCCATCTTCAGATGGGCACGGTCTCCTTGGATTTTCTGTGTGTGGTTCTTTACAATGTCTTGGAGCATTGGCCTAGCGGTTCTAGCCACTTCAGTCCGGAACCGCGCTGCTGCTCCGGTCGCACGTTCGAATCCTGCCTCGGGCATGGATGTGTATGATGTCCTTAGATTAGTTAGGTTTAAGTAGTTCTAAGTCTAGGGGACTGATGATGACCTCAGATGTTAAGTCCCATAGTGCTCAGAGCCATTTGAACCATTTTTCTTGGAGCGTAAAGGAACCATCAGCTCTGAACACTTAAAGATGATTTTGACCAGGATGAAAACCTGAATTTTCAGAGCCAAGTCGTAAAAGAAAACTATCTTCCGCTTAAAACACGATAACACCAGTCCTCACAACAGTTTACTGACCCTAGAACTCGTCTGCCAAATTCGGCTGGACCATCCTAACAAATTCACCGCACGATCATAATTTAGTAACGTCACACTTCAGTTTCTCTGGCGTCTATGAAACGTGAACTACTTGGTCAATATTTTTCAGACTAAGATATTGTCGTCAAAGTTGGTTCAAGTTTTTCCTCGGGGTACAGGCTCACTTCAGCAAAAGTGCATACGAATGATGACGATTATGTGCGGAAATGGAAGTATGTAGCTGAAACCGTGCTCTATTTAACTGTGTTATCAGGCTTGCTTATCTGCTGTAATTCGTGTGATAATGAATGGGAAGCGATAGTGTTGGAACGACACTCGCATTACAAGCATTCCTTCTGGTGTTCGCTGGCGCATGTCGGGCATGCGGCACGTAGATGGATATAATTCATGTCATAAAAGATTTTTACCTGTGAGAGAAATGACTATTCTTACCGCGCATTAACACTGGTTAAAAACGCCCAAATCGTGATCCGAAAACACGAACGCCATATACTGGAAGGACCATAGAACAAACATTGGCTACAGTTCTCTTAATGACACAGCTTTCACTCGGATCATGTAACCCAAATACTTTAGAGTACATAATACACAACACACTTACCGCACTGCTTTCCACAAAATTCGTTAGTACTGTTATGTCTTTTTGGAGAAACGTTCAAAATAAAGAATTTGTTTTATTCTTTCAATATCCATATAAAACACCATAAAGCACTTTGCGGTGAAATAATGACTTACAACCCCGTAAATTCCGCTATATTGTCTTGAAAACATATCATTCTAGATCTTTATGGTTTTATTATTGAAATTTTTCTCAGTGCTCCATTTGCGTTCACAACTTCTAAAACGTTTGCTTCATAAACTGGTGGTGTCAGTGTAACCAAAACTGTTCACGAACTGCAGAGTTTAACTATGTGAAATTTCTTTGTCACCCAACTGTACAGTCGATTTAGCCAGAGATGTTCTTTATGTTACGAAATACAATTCATTTTCAGAGAGATTGTTTATTATTGTTCATACTGTTGGCGTTGAATTCTACAGTGAAATTTTGTTTATGATTTCTGTTGTTTTTTATCAACAAAGACAACTCATCAAACTTTCCTTACTTGAATTTCAGTTCCGGACAGGGAAATCTGGTCCTTAGGCAAGTGAGTTGAAAGTTGTAAGCGAAACAACAAACTTTCTGAACGTTAACGTAGCTGCGCTGTCGTCAGTAAAAACCCCAGCAGACACAATTTTGTAATAACTTATTTACCCGTACAGTTTGTACAAGATGCCAATTCACTATAGGTATTCTATGTGTGACATGTAAAGGTTTCGCCGAGGAAACAGGTAGTGTTGTATACTACATTATTCAGTGTGCTATGCTCGTAACCGCAATTTTTATATAAAAATGTTATCTTTACAAAACACTAAACTGTTCTCAGACAAGATTTGTTAAATGAGTAAGGCAAAAATTAGGGCAAGTGTTAAGGCCCTACATAAATGGAAACGTATTCGAAAGAAATGTAAAGCTTGACAGATTTAAAAACATCCTATATTTGTTTTCAAAGAGAACGAGACTGTCATGTTTTTGTTAAGAAAAACAATTAATTTTAGAAATTAAAGAAATTTAATATGTGGGAATATTTGTAAAAATTTTGCAAAAGAAATATTTCAGTTGTAGCTGATTTTCTATTATTGTAATAATTTCAGTTGATTTTTTAATAAATTATAAATACAAACGCGGCGTTACCGTTGGATCTTCGCCTTTCTCGCGGTCTTCAATACTGCTGGTCTGGCTCCTTTTTGTGCGATAAACCACGTTCATATTTTTAAGAATGCCTCATTTCGCCGATTTCCAGCACATGGACCAATTATATTATTACTAAGATGAAGATAAAGACTACTAAGATAAAACAGGAATGGGGAATAAAGTGAATTTTGAAAGTGTTACAAATAAATGAAAAGCAGCAGTTTGCTTTTGTTCCACAGTATTACTTTTATTGTGTTAATCAGTTTTCGACTCACAGGGCCATCTTCGGACATTTACTGAGTATTGTCACTAAGGAGTTACAGTGTTTGCAAACAACTTAGGATGAGAAGTAACACGTCTAGACTGAAGCAGAAACGTACAGTAGTAACATCTTTGACAGTGTGGTAGTAATAAAATGAAAAAGTAAAAAAAAAATTGAACAGTAAATAAATAAAAATGGAGTGGACAGGAAAAACATTAACACAAAATAGGAACAGCATGACTACATAATAGTTTATACTAACAAACAAAACTAATAAAATAAAATAAAATAAAATTAATACTTGACAAGGCTACATCAGGAGGTATAAAACATGGAGTGTGATACACAAACCAATTAGAAGAAGAAACAATTATCAGTGCCTGAAGAAGGCCTTGTAAGCCGAAAACCGGTTAACACAATAAAAGTAACACTGTGGAACAAAAGCAAACTGCTGCTTTTCATTTATTATAATGTTGTTCTGCCAAGAACCGGCGGAAGATTCTGTAAAAGTATTACAAAGTTTAAAGTTCTGAACATGGCTGCGTGGTCAGCGACCGTTTACAAAGTAAAATCAAAGCCCTTGGTCGAAAAAAAAGAAGTCTTTTTAACTAAGTTTCAGCACTACTATGAGTGCCTTCATCAGAAGTAAAACACTCAAACTGGCCTATAACATAAGTACAAAATAATATGAAAAAAATTTTCTGAAGTGTAAGCACTGACTAACAGTACAAGAAAGAAACAGTACTTACATGCCATTCATAAAATAAATAGCAAGCAATAAAGCTTTAGTTACAAAATTTTTGAAACAGAATACATAGAAGGCAAGTCACTATGGGATGCTCACACATGTCGAACTACAGACAGCATCAGACAAGAGATTGCAGGCAGATGAACATTACACCAAGAGTGCCATCTAGCAGTCGCAAATACAGACAGGCTGCATAACATTCAAAATATAAACAGATTAATATTATGATGAACATCATTTAGTACACGAAGAAAAAGCCAATATTTTATCTGACAACAGCAGACATGGTAACATTTTGTCTACATAAGAGCTTAGAAGTACAGTTTAAAGGCTAAAAACGCCATTATAGAATTACAAAGGGAGCTGAATAACTCAGTGAGTAGAAAAACGGTATAACGTGAAATGCAACCAATATAAACCATTTAATAAACAAATGGGTTTGTACCGCTGAAGATACGTAACTGTAGCTGCTCATTAAGAATGAGGCCATCATTTAGAGAAAGGTGTTTAAAAATTTCTAACTCATCGATAACATCTAATCTACGCCTTTTCTTCTCAGTGTGCAAAATGTTGATACCGTGAACAGCTTTGGGCTCGTTACCTGTAATCGAAGGTGGTCGGCAATAGACAAATTTTGGGTGCTAGTGCCATGTTTTCTTAAAAAAATGTCCTTTGTATCGACTGTAAAGGCATGTCCTGTTTGTCGTATGTAGTAAGAAGAACAGGTGTCGCAAAAAATCTTATAGACACCAGAATTTTTCAAAGGGGAACGGTTCGATTTTAAATTATGAATAAATTCTTTTCATACTATTATTGGTTGAAAAGGCGATATTACAGTTGTATTTATTATAAAGAAGGCGTTGAATCTGATAGGAGATGGGCTCCAAGAAAGAAATAGAAGAAAACTTCTTTAGGCTGGATTCAATGATAGAGGTGCCAAGTGTAGAAACTCTTTTAGCAGTTTCCTTTCTAATGATGTCATCCACTATGGCAGGTTCATATTCGTTATTAACTGCTATCGTTTTGATTAAATTAATTTCTTCCTTGAATTTTTCTTTCGAGAGTGGAATAGAAGTAGCTCTGTGAACAGTAGAGTGAAAGAAAGCGTTTTTATGAGATTGTGGGTACGTGGAAGACGCAGGTACGATCTGATCGGTATATTTTTCTTTACGAAAAACATGAAATGAGATTTTATTTTCTTCTACTGCAAGCGTCAAGTCAAGAAATTTTAATTGACGGGCCTCGTTTTCGAGTTCACTGGTGAAGGATATTTTCTCGTGAAGTTCATTGAAGAGATTTAAAATATGGTCAATGCCATCAACAGGTCCTTTGTAGATGACTAAAATATCATCGACATATCTGAAATAGGAGAGAATGAGTAGCGCTGTAGCTGAGAAACAGTTGAAAAACTTTTCTTCTAGAGAGTTAATGAAAATGTCAGGAAGGATACCAGCTAACTGATTTCCCATAGCGAGACCGGTGAATTGCTGATACAATTGTTCATTAAATTCAAAATAGTTTTATTTTACTACGACTGTGATTAGATTCATGAAGTCCTCTCACAAAGATTCATAAAGTACCCTCAACACAGCGGCACAGCCGGTGCAGTGGTACAGGCGAGTGTAACACCAATAGTGAGTAAATAAATTCCATTTAATATCTTTCAAAATTTAACAGTTATCAGCATGTATTAAATAACCGAAGTACAAAAAACGTCTTCTTACTTAAAATCAAAGGAAATACATTACATTTAATTTCTTTAAAAACATAATAATTCACGGTACGTCTCAAATCGAAATACCAACAAACTCTCACAACTTCGACAATGCAATAATTTATACAACATAAAACCGAAATGTGGTCTCACAATTCTCAGTATTCCTCTCTGCACTACGACTTTGAAACACAGGTCTGAAGAATGTGACTGTTTGAGCGAGTAAATGTGGAGAACGATATTTCTTTCACTTGTTTCCACCTAGATTCAGGAACTCATTTCTTTTTTTGTTCTTTTTTTAATGGTGGTTCTTTCCCTTTCTGCCTTCTCTTAAGGCTAAAACTGTGCACACGAAATGTTTCGGTTATTTTGTTGCCACACAGTACGGGCAATCTGGTAATGTCGACCTTTACTTGGCCAGAATGTCACCCATCTTGTCGTTAAGCCCATCTGCGTAAGCAGCTCCTCACGTAGAGACTGAAAACTGTCCTGTCTCAAATGCAGCTTCTAATTTATACAATTTTACTTTCGAGACTTAATTTTTATGAAATATGGAAATTCATATACTCGATATTAGGGATATAAATATGACTCAGGGCAGTGTACCAACCAACGTTACATCAGTATTTACTTGGTTTGCAGATTAATAATTACCTCTGTTGCAAGTAGTATACTTTTAGGTTGGTTAGTGCCTCTAAGTACGCGTGGCACAAGCAAGTCGTTAATGTCTATTATGTTCTAGGCAGTATGTCAAGTATTTAAGTGCGGACGCGTGGACGAAAAACGAGTAGTCTATATCGACATGCTTACGTGCTGCACAAAACATCAGTTACGAGCGTGCAGAAAAGATCAAGTAGTCAATATGTGATGTCTTTGTGCGAAGACTGTTAGATGCAGAAGAAAAAAAACTAACACAGTGAAATGGGTACACATTTAGGTACCAATTATCACAACAACTGTACGTATACCAATAACACCCTTTACGTACGAGGTCTGTTCAAAAACTTTCGGAACTTTGTCCACAAACATTTGCTATCCTTACCTTTTACTTATTGTGCATGATCACCTTTTAAATACTCTCCTCCACAGTGGACACACCGCTCCCAACGCCGTTTCCACCTCCTGAGGCAGTCTTGGTACGCCTCTTGCTGGATCGCGCGAAGAGCCGTCTGCGAATTTTCCTTTATCTCGTCTACGTCGCTGTAAATCTTCGTCCTTTTAACAGGGTTTTCAACTTTGGAAATTAAAAAAAGTCCTCAGGGATCATGTCTAGAGAGTACGGAAGATGAGGCAGCACAGTGATGTCGTGTTTTGTGCAACAGTCACCCACTAATAGGGATGAACGTGCGGGTGCGTTATCGTGATGCGAGAGCCGTGAATTTCTCGCTATATTTCAGGTCGTTTCCTCCTCACATTTTCTCGAAGCCATCACAACATTTCTCGATATTGCCATCGATTAACAATTTATCCCTGTGATACGAATTCATGATGGACTGATCCTCCAAAGTCGGAGGAAACTGTCAGCAAGTCTCTGAAATTTGACCTGACCTGACGAGCTTTTTTTGGTTTTGGAGAACCTTTCCCGATCCATTGTGAAGAGTGAACCTTGGTCTGAACGTCATAACCGTAGACCCACGTTCCATCACCAGTTATCTCTTAGGAAACAACTAATTCTCATTTGCGCGATCCAAGAGCTCTTCACAGATTGCCAGGCGAAGATCTTTCTAGTCTTGACCGGTAAGCCGTGGGACGAATTTGGCGGCAACACGATGCATCCCAAGATGCTGTGTTAGGATTTCATGACATGATCCAACTGAAATGTTACATTCTTCTGCAATCTCTCGGACAGTCAGTCTTCACGTGGCACGCACAATTCCGTTGGCTTCCGACATTAGGCGTCGTCGGCAGACGTCGAGGGTTTCCTGAACGAGATGTCATCTTTAACTTCCGTCCGGCCATTCTTAAACCATGTGAACCATTCGTAACACCGATTACGGCTTAAGCACTCATTACTGCAGGCTTCCTGCATCATTTGGTGTGTCTCTGTAAAGGTTTTCTTGAGTTTCATCCAAAATTTAATGCAGACGCATACTTCCTCCAAATCTGGCATCTCCAAATACGCAAAGTGTGACACACGACGTTCTACTCAATACAGCACAGAACAATTAGTAACAGACTTACAACAATGAAACTTCCAGCAGTTACACATTAAACACAGGCGTGTGCAGGGGTGCCACCGGCAATTCGCTTCAACTGACCATTGGCACGAAACCGCAAATGTCGCGGTATTTTTTTAACAGATCTAAACGCTTCTACTGAAATGAGCTTTTTTGTGGTGAAGATGTGGGGGTGAACCACTCTCCCTCCCATGACCCATTCCACATCCTCCTTTCCTTGCGTCTGCGCCTGAGATGAATCAAAGAAGAATGGAAGAAACGTGATCAGACTGGGAAGACAATGTACTGCTAGTTGGGTAGGTGGCATTAGAATACATGTGGGATCCATACGGATGCATGTAGCAGAACGCATTGCTGCATGGGAAATTCTAGATAACGCTTTTATCCAGCAGTGAATGTCAAGTCGCCGATGTGAGGATGATGACGATGATGATGATGATGATTTATTCTATATGTTCCCAAAATTTCGGGATTTGTCGCTACATAATTCAGTTAACACGCGTTTTATAGCATTACCAGTAAGACTTCACCCTACGTCCCCAGTCCCTGAACAGCTTCAAACGACTGACTACTTTACAAAAGAGTTAGTATGTTAAATATTTGAAGTTCATCATGTAAAACCTTTGCGGTTGGAGGCAAAAATCGCTAACTATAATGAGCGATCAAAACGTTTCAATCCGAAGTCTGTAAGAGTCCGGAATCGATAAGCTAGTCAGGCAAAATCGCGCCCTACACACCAGGTTGAAGACACACATATGCTAAAACACCGTGTCCTGCTGCGTGAGGAAGTCCGTAGCTACCTGCTGCACATCATTGTTCGACAGGAATCGTCGACCCTTCAAGGCCTTTAAGGTACCGAAGGCGTGGGGAGAGATCAGGACTATAGTACGGGTGCTGGAGTGGCTCCCACTCGAGTAGGCGTAACTTCTGCGTTACGATATTTGCGATATGGGAACATGCGTTCTCATGTAGCAGCACCGCTTGTCGCAAGGAACTTGGCACTCCGTTCCTCAACGGCGGATTCCAACAGACATGCTCCCCAGACGTATTCTTCATTTTAAGATGGATCTACTGGTGTTTGTGCTCGGCGGCCATGAAAATAATAACAGCTATTTGGTCGTGTTTGGATGCATTTGGCAATAATGTCATCATAGTTCACGTTTCTGCATTTACCGCACGCTTATCGGAAAGGCACCAATGCCGCACTAATCCCCTGCGTGAAGGTGCTCATATAGCAGCACATTACATACACTCTGCAGCAACGCCCTCGAAAGGAAACTTTTTGATCGCCACTGATATGTTGGTTTTCGGTAGTTCAGGATTATTCTAAGAATGGGCTCAAAATGGTTCAAATGGTTCTGAGCACTATGGGACTTCACATCTGTGGTCATCAGCCCCCTCGAACTTAGAACTACTTAAACCTAACTAGCCTAAGGACAGCACACACATCCATGTCCGAGGCAGGATTCGAACCTGCGACCGTAGCGGTCGCGCGGTTCCAGACTGTAGCGCCTAGAACCGCTCGGCCACACCAGCTGGCTGAGAGGGGTCACATTATGAGTCTGTCCACCTCCATAGCTGGAGCGTCGGATTAGATGGCTGCCAAGGAGCTTTCCTTGATGGGAAGACTGGTACGGGGTGCACTCAGCCTCGTGATGCCGACTTAGGAGCTGCTTACCGAACAGTGGCTGATCCACGGTCTGGAAAGATTGCAGAACCCATCCACATGACGCCGCAAAGGCAGAGGATGACAGGGCGGCCGGTAGACATCCCTAGGACTTTGATGGTCTGGCGAGGAGCTCGTTTACATTGTGCGCTGGTCGAATTCTGCAGTATCCAGACTTGTGGGGCATTCGGATTCAGAGTGGTCCAATGTTGGACTGCATGAGAACTTGAGAACAGTTGAACTGGTCGACCAAGTCAGATCACCACAAGGGAGGATCACCGCACTGAGCACCAGGCACACAGTAACTTCTTCACATTTGCGACTGACATCCGAGAACAAGTAATCGACACCCTGCAACATTCTGTGCATCGCATGGTATTACTGAGGGAGAAGCAGCAGCCGTACTTGGGAACCGACTCCCCATGTGGAAGTTGTCGTCAACGCCGCAGCACGAACGGCTACGATTGTAGTAGTGGTGTGACCGACAAACATGAACTGCCCATGAATGGCGTCACATTGTGTTCAGAACAAAATCGTGGTTCTGCCCTACCCAAGACGACTATCGTCGGCTAGTATGGCGGGAACATGGTGAGATCTTCTATCGTTCCATTGTTTTGGAGAGGCCCAGCGGTGTTATTCCTGGCGGTATGGTATGGGGAGCATTGTGTATGTCTTCATACCACAGACAGCAGTAATTGTGGGTACTCTTGACGGCACCACGGTACACACAGATGTGCTGTGTCTTCGTGTGTTACCTCCCACGTGACAGTATGGTGGTGTCATTTTCCAGCAGGACAACCCTCGTCCACACATGACAAGTGTCTGTATGAAATGACTGCGTGTTGTAGAGGTACTCCTATGCCAGCAAGCCCCTCAGCTCTGTCCCCAATGGAACATGTATGGGACCAGCTCGGATGTGAACTCTGTCCCAGTACCAGTATCAAATCAAATGGCTCCAATCAGTGTGGGACTTAACATCTGAGGTCATCACTCCCCTAGACTTAGAAGTACTTAAACCTAAATAACATAAGGACATCCCACACATCCATGCCCGAGGCAGGATTCGAACCTGCGACCGTTGCGGTCACGACGTTGAAGACTGAAGCGCCTAGAACCGCTCGGCCACTGCGGCCGGCCGATTTATGACAGTCCACTGGACATTACAAAAGGCGGGACGTGGTTCTTAATAGTGTGTGTGTTAACCACCGACAGTAATTCACGCTCTGCAACGCACTCCCATGCTACGCACGAGGTTGGTACGGAGTTTTTGTGGTAGTCCGTTCCATTTCTGCACCACAGCGGTTGACAACTTCTGCGTGGCCGCTGGCGCAATATATTCCCCCAAAGTACCCCGCATGTGCTCGATGGGATTTAGCTCTGGAGAACAGGCAAGCTAGTCCATTCGCCATTTATTCCCTCGGTCGAAGAGCTTCTCCACTTGCGTTCTTCGAAGGGGTCGCACTTTGTCATCAACAAGAATGAAGTGAGCCGGCCGGTGTGACCGAGCGGTTCTAGGCGCTTCAATCTGGAACCGCACGACCGCTACGGTCGCAGGTTCGAATCCTGCCTCGGGCACGGATGTGTGTGATGTCCTTAGGTTACTTCGGTTTAAGTAGTTCTAAGTTCTAGGGGACTGATGACCTCAGATGTTAAGTCCCATAGTGCTCAGAGCCAAGAATGAAGTGAGGGCCGAATTTACACCAGAGGTGATGTACATGGGGGAGAAATATAGCGTCACAATAACGTTCAGCGGTGAGTGTACAGTGCTGAAAGAGTTATAGGTCAGTACGACCATGCAGCATTATATCTCCCCACACCATAACAATGGCTCTGAGCACTATGGGACTTAACTGCTGAGGTCATCAGTCCCCTAGAACTTAGAACTACTTAAACCTAACTAACCTAAGGACATCACATACATCCATGCCCGAGGCAGGATTCGAAACTGCGACCGTAGCGGTCGCGCAGTTCCAGACTGTGGCGTCTACAACCGCTCGGCCACGCGGCCGGCCACACCATAATACCTGGACAACTAAAACGATCGTGAAGATGTTCCTGAGTGTGTTACGTCTACCCGCCTTTCGCCATGTTAGACCACGTTCAGAATCATTACTCAGACTGAATCTGTTCACGTCGGAGAACAGAACGCCACCTCAGTCCTCGTTGCTCGAGTCCATATGCTCTTGGCACCACCGCAAACAGTGTCGCCGATCTGCGGTTCCCATCGGAAAATAATGTACTGTTCATCGGGCAAAGAGACCACCCCATGCAGTAGCCGTGCCACAGTGGAGCTTGAGTTTGTGTGGCTTGCAGTCCTGTTAAATATGGCTGCAACTGCACCCGCTGTGTGACGTAGGTCTCATCTTGCCTGCTACACGAGCTTTCGGCCATCTTGGACAGTAGTGCCTGTTGTTCAAAATGCACCCTATCCACGTGAAACAATGCTGTGAGCAATACCAAACTCCTGTGCTACACTCGTCACGCTTCGCCCTTTTTCCGGTTTCCCGATGATTCTTCCGCGTATGAGGTCATCGTAGTGTCGTCTCCAGGCCACTTCGTAATGAAGAGTACCACCACAGTTCACCATAACTGCTCGCAGACTGACGCGCCGTCTTTTTCTGTTCCTTCAATTAAAATTGTAAATTATGGTAAGATCTTATGGGACCAAACTGCTTAGGTCATCGGTCCCTAAGCTTACACTCTACCTAATCTAACTTAAACTAACTTACGCTATGGACAACACACACACCCATGCCCGAGGGAGGACTCGAACCTCCGACGAGGGCAGCCGCGCGGACCGTGACAATACGCCCCAGACCATGCGGCTACCCCGCGTGGGCTTTTCCATCAATTGCCTCTTGCTACGTGGCGAGACCAAATTGGTGCTACAGTCAAGCTGACCTCATGCTATGTGACGTCCAGCTTTCTGTGCAAGAATAAGAGACCTCTGGGAACAAGCTCCCTCACTTTCACTCATTCCATAGGGTTGTTAGTATGTTATGTTACGTTACTTATCTTACTTCATCTGCTTATATTTTCTTACTTTTATTTACGTTACGTTGTCTTTCTACGATCTCTGCCTCGTCCTTTCGTTTTTGTGAAGCGTTCGCTGTCCAGTATAATACACTGTATTCTATTTGTGAAATGTTCCTCGAGACCATCACATATGGGAAGATACTCCGCATGATTATATTTTGTAGTGCTACGTACCACAGTGTCAAACGACTTTCGAAAATCTAGGAATACAGAATCTATCTGTCCACCTGCATCTGTTGTTTGTAAGATGTGCATGAACACGAGAGGGTGCCCCAAAGGAAAGGAAATTATTTTTTAAAGGCTATATATTTTCAGAATGTTTACAAAACAGCATTATCTCCGTCAAAACGCTCTCCATTACAACTAATGCGATTGTCCGATTGCTGCTTCCACTGTTCGACACATTCTCGTAGTCATCTATAGAAATGGTTGACAGCTTCTTCCTCGCTTTTTTCTTGACTCCTTCGATGTTGGCAACTCGGTGTCCTTTCATGCCTCGTTTCATGCGTGGAAATAAGAAAAGTCGCATGGAGCCAGGTCAGGCAAGTAAGGTGCGTAGGGTAGCGGAACCACATCATTTTTAGCCAAAAACTGTCTAACAGAGATGGCTGTGTGTGCTGGTGAGTTGTCGTGATAAAAGAACCAGAGTCCTTTCTGTCACAAATCGGGTCTTTTTGACAAACGGTTGCAAAATATTCTGAAAACTTCCAAATAAAAGGTCTCATTGACCGTCTGACCTGGGCGGAACAAACACTGGATAAATTTTCGCCGATTCAGGAAATTTATGGGCGTCCAGAACGAGGTTTGTCATCAGTGGAGGTATCGCCATTTTTAAATCGAGCAAACCACTCGTACACTTCAGTTTTTCCCATAGCATAATCTTGGTAAGCTGTTTTCAACATTAAAACGGTTTCAGTAGCATTTTACCTGGCTAGAAAACAAAATTTCACAGCTGCGCGTTGTTCACTTAAACTTGCCCTCACAAAAAATGAAACAAGAACAAAACAGCGCTAACAAAAACAATCGTTGCAGAGGAACAGAATAAGTCAGGTTGGCAGCACAGGTGCCACTGAACTGGCAATGAGTTGCGCTACACACGCCTAGCGCCGGAAATGCGTACTACACAAGCTCCGCCCACGGCAATGTTATTCCGGTTCTTTTTCGGTACCCCCTCCCGTATGGTAAGTCGAGTTTTACACCAGTGGTTTCTTCCCATTCCGTGCCGACTCTTGGCAGACGCTTGTTTTCTTGCAGGAATGTGCGAATGTCTGTAGCGCGCTGTGTGAAATGTCTGTGATTCCGGGTATCGTAAATCTCCACGAGGCCGTATAGCTCCAACGGTAGCTGCCAGATGACAGTTGATGAAGTAACGCACAGCGGCGAGTGAATGCGACGCTATTTTCAGAGCCTACCGGAGAGTAACGGGGAGAGTCGCAGCAAGCCCACCATCGGATTTCAGTGGTGCCGGGTCGAGGGACGCCGGCCCACCGCCTTATCGATCCGCAAAGTCCGTGTTGTTTCCCGTACGCTAAATTTTAAACAACCACGGCCTTCCGGGGCTACTTCGCAAAATCCGAGTATAAATCCTGTGAAAAACTTCTTACTGGTAACAGACGTCTAGGGACAGTCAACTATAAACAGCTTTTCGCTACACCTGTCCGGAAAGAGAAGACTGTCTTAAACATAAAGTCGCTGCGCTAATTTCATTTTAATACTAATTTACTTTTTAGCAGCGGCTTCCCCCGTGTGCGCATATGTCACATATATTTCACACTCATACCAGTTCACACATATTTAACGCACACGGTGTCCATAAATAATCTTTACAACTTAAGACTTTAATATATTTAATACTCTACTACATATTCACAAATGGTTTTCAACATGTGATAACTCGTAAAGTTTTGTTTTACCATTCATGCGGATCAATGTGTGAACTCTTAGTGGCATGGATAATGTCTAGTCGGAATACCATTTCTCTCCACCTGCAATTCAAGATCTTCAAGGTGACATGTTCAAACGCATTGCGATTGCGCGGCTGTAAGTCTGTAACCTTGATTTGGTACCCCTCATGCTTTACTAAACCCCGCAGGAAGAAGTCGAGTAATGTGCGGTCAGAACATCGTAGCAGCCACTAAATTGGACCATATCGTTCAATCCATCTGTCCGGAAACTTTTCATTTACAAATCGACGGGCATTTATAGACCAGTGTCTGTTGCCCCATCCTGCTGGAATATGACATCAGATTGTAGGTGTTCCAGTTGTGGCACAGCAAACTCTTATAACATGTCCAGGAAAACACCACCGTTGTCGGCAGACTCTAAGGAAAAGAATGAACCAATGAAGTAGGCTGCACGAGACATTGACCTTGGGGCTGTCTCTTTTCATTTAACTTGTAACATAAGGATGCTGTGAACCCCGCATTGGAACGTTACGACGATTCAGTTCGCCGGATACATGAAACGTTGACTCATCAGAGAAGCAAATCTTCCAAAAAGTCATTGTTTGCGTCGTCTTGCCTAGCATATGCACTGCAAACAGTTTGCGCCTTTTCCAGAGGATTTATGCCTGAAGCAGCTGAACCTTGTAGGGCTATAGCCGTAACCTCTTAACGCAAGACATTTGGCACTGTTTATCGTCTCATTTCAGCTCTCTGGCCGGCGTACGCACCGATTTTGTTGGACTTCTTGCAAACTCCCGCCGTACCTTGTCCACATTGGCGTCTGAAATGGATTTGTAACCCGTCCCCTTTCTATGGATAACACTACCTATTTCCATAAATGACGTATGCCAAGCCCTAATAGTCGGTTGCGAAGGGGGTTGTCTTCCATACTATGTTCGAAAGTTTCAGGGCACATGGGTATCGAACGTCATCTGAATAAACCAGGCCACATTTTATAAGATATTCAATTTTGCCTCAAAATTGCATCACCTGCAAGGTAAAAAAATTCATGAGTTACTTTATCACGTGTTGAAAACCATTTGTTAGTATCTAGCATAATTTTAAAGTTATGAAAGTCTTAAATTGTAAAGATCATTTATGGACACCATGTATTTCACACATATACTTTTGTAAGTATCTGCGTTCAGTGCCAGTTTGAATGAAATCACTTCGGGTATTAGACCGCGTTATTCATGAAACATTATAACAACTGAAATTCAGACGTTTTCGTTGATTTTGCAGAGGTCGTCTTCACAGCGACTTCAGCGACCGCTGCAAAGTAGGTTGAAACGTTGGCATTTTAGTTGTTTCAATGTTTCATAATGTCGTGTCATAATACCCAAAATGATTTCATCCAAATATTTCACAATTATTTTTACACACATTTCATCCGTATCTGAAGCGAATTTCGCCTGAAATTTCGTCTGGATCTTGAGGAAACTTAAATCTGCGTAGGTAAAAAGCACGCAAAAATTCCTGGTTAATGGTCTAACATTTTAGTCGGAAAATGGAACAAACACTTCTTACATTTCTAATAGAATATGTATTTCATCTCATTTCTTCACATTGAGTTACATTCCTTCCTTTTTTAGTAAGTCCTTTTCGAAGATTTTTACATTTCACGACTTAATATCCCCACCTCTGTCCCTAGGGTTAAAGGGGATTTATTATTCCCAAAGTATTTTTATACAACTAATAAGTCATGTATATACCACACTTGGTTGAAATTGCTCATGAGGTAGGCTACCATATCTTTTCTTACCACCGGCAACCTCAGCCATTTGGATACTAGAGCTGTCTTACATGTGTTCAAATGTGTGTGAAATCTTATGGGACTTAACTGCTAAGGTCATCAGTCCCTAAGCTCACACACTACTTAACCTAAATTATCCTAAGGACAAACACACACACCCATCCCGAGGGAGGACTCGAACATCCCCCGTTACCAGCCGCACAGTCTATGACTGCAGCGCCTGAGACCGCTCGGCTAATCCAGCGCGGCAGCTGTCTTACTATTACAGGATTATTTTTTCTGATTAGAAAGTGATACATGTGACAGGTTTGTTAGAAATGCTACCTATGTTACAGAGATAAGCAGATACGTCACTGTCTTTGCAGCCTTATTCCACGCCTAATAGTGAGTATAGCGACCCCAAAAACTGTGGCTTCGATACTAATATCGGTCGTCATTGAATGCTTTTACGTACCGTAGTGTCTCATCTCCATACCCTGGGGTGGTAAATCTACTTTATCCCGAAGTATTTTTAAACAAATAATTATACAAATAATATAAATAATGAGCAACATATGTACAAAATTTTGTTGAAATTGCTCCAAAGGTTCCTGAGCTATGCTTCTATTTTTCACCTCCTTTGCCGCGCGGGGAAGCCGGGCGGACTAGGGCGTCTTGTTACGGTCCGCGCGGCTCCCCCCATCGGAGGTACGAATCCTCCCTCGGGCATGGGTGTGTGTGTGTGTGTTGTCCTTAGTGTAAGTTAGTTTAAGTTAGATTAAATAGTGCGTAAGCTTAGGAATCGATGACCTCAGCAGTTTGGTCCTACAAGACCTTACGACCAAATTTCCAATTTCACCTCCTTTCCTCTCCCCCCCCCCCCCCACCCCACCCTACGCTATGAAAAACAGGTGCTTCTTACGCTCACAGGTGCTAATATTAGGAGTACCAAGCTTGGTTAAAATCGATCCAGTAGTATACGAGGAATTTGGAACGTGCATACATATGTCCATTAAATTTTATAAATATATAGATGAAAATAATCGAATGGCCGTGCCCAGTATTTCGGTTAAAGTAATAAAGTGTTACATCACCAATAATCTTAATAGTTTTACAATTCAAATCAACTTTTTAATCTATCTGGTCATCCCAATTTTATGCCATGTTCCTCACATATAAGAGGCAGTCAAACGAAAACCAAACGCCCGCCACAATGGGATAATGGAATGGTTCCATTCATAAGTAATCGCCACTCGCGTTAACACATTTATCCTACTGGGAGACGAGACAATCAACTCCTGTTTCGTAGAAGAACGTGGTCGGCCATTGATGGATCCACAACCGCACCCACTTCCTCGTCCAACAGAAACCTACGTACATGCATGTCTTTCTGCAGATCGCTAAAGATGTGAAAATCAGGAGGTGAAATGCCCGGGCTGAACGGTGGATGTTGCATTGGTTCCCAAACGAATTTCTGAAGCACAGATTTCGTCCGTTCCATTTGGACGCGAAGTGTAAGAGTGGATGCGGTTGTTGATGCGTCAGCTGCCGACCGCGTTCTGTGAAACAGGAATGTGTCGTCTCGTCTTCTAGTGGGGTAAATGCCTTAATGCGTGTGGTGATTACTTTTGAATGAAAGAGTTCCATAGTCCCGTTGTGGCAGATGTGCGGTTTTCGTTTGACTGCCCCTCATATTATTCCAAGCCCATACCCCGAGGGTTCCTTCAGCTAAGGCACGTATCTTGTCGCGGCTTGTACAGCATGGTCCTTACACTGTAGAGCGAAATGTGTGCCTCGAGAAACTCTCAAAGTGTGTTCTGGACTAGGACTCCGACAAGGACGCTTACCTTCGTTATGGTAAGAGCATAGTCCACGAAAGGCTCTGATCTCAGTACAGGACTCACAAGGAGACCACACGGGAACAGGATTTTTGTAACTTTTTATGTTTATGATACGTGAAGTTCAGAACTCAAATATCAGTCAATAACTAGCACAGCACCAAGCGTGAAACTTAACAGAAATACAGTGCCCGTATTATTCCTAATTACGATGCTTCGCGTCGTAATTCGGAATATCACAGGGCCTGCAATGCCGTATTTGTCCGCCGACGCCGGGCAAGCGACCTTCAAGTGAAATGTGTCGTCTGTACGGGAACGTACATAATGTATGTACGATTACAGGTTGTAGACGCGGGGTGACGACATATTGGAGTTTGGGTCTGGCAGTGAGTTGTGCTCGGATAGCCTAATGGCAAAGCGGACGCTCGCGATAAGCGGGAAATTCGGGTTCAAGTCCCGGTCGGGCACAAATTTTCACTGACGTCATACCATTGTGCAGCTGATGGTTGTCCAGTCTGCAGTTGCGAATACATTTTATGTAGTTAACAGAAATAAGTGTGAAATATTGATTATTGGCCGTGATTAGAAGCTCTCATCCACGGTCAGATTAAAAGAGATTGCCAATACAAAATGTCTTGGGATGGAATGCACGTGATATGCTAATCACCAATATACGAGCTAGTATACGTCAACAAAACATAAAAATTCTTGACGAAATACAGAGGGTGGAATTGGGGAACAGCTACATAACGTCAAAGCTACACTACTGGCCATAAAAATTGCTACACCAAGAAGAAATCCAGATTATAAACGGGTATTCATTGGGCAAATTTATTATACTAGAACTGACATGTGATTACATTTTCACGCAATTTGGGTGCATAGATCCTGAGACATCAGTACCCAGAACAACCACCTCTGGCCATAATAACGGCCTTGATACGCCTGGGCATTGAGTCAAACAGAGCTTGGATGGCGTGTTCAGGTACAGCTGCCCACGCAGCTTCAACACGATACCACAGTTCATCAAGAGTAGTGACTGGCGTATTGTGACCAGCCAGTTGCTCGGCCACCATTGACAAGACGTTTTCAATTGGTGAGAGATCTGGAGAATGTGCTGGCCATGCAGCAGTCGAACATTTTCTGGTATCCAGATAGGCCCGTACAGGACCTGCAACATGCGGTCGTGCATTATCCAGCTGAAATAGAGGGTTTCGCAGGGATCGAATGAATGGTAGAGCCATGGGTCGTAACACATCTGAAGTGTAACAACGTCCACTGTTCAAAGTGCCGACAATGCGGACAAGAGGTGGCCGAGACGTGTAACCAATGGCATCCTATACCATCACACCGGGTGATACCCCAGTATGGCGATGACGAATACACGCTTCCAATGTGCGTTCACCGTGATGTCGCCAAACATTGATGTGACCATCATGATGCTATAAACAGAACCTGGATTCATCCGAAAAAATGTCGTTTTGGCATTCGTGCACCCAAGTACGTCGTTGAGTACACCATCGCAGGCGCTCCTGTCTGTGATGCAGCGTCAAGGATAACTGCAGCCACGGTCTCCGAGCTGATAGTCCATGCTGCTGCAAACGTCGTCGAACTGTTCGTGCAGATGGTTGTTGTCTTGCAAACGTCCCCATATGTTGACTCAGGGATCGAGACGTGGCTGCACGATTCGTTACAGCCATGCGGATAGGATGCCTGTCATCTCGACTGCTAGTGATACGAGGCCGTTGGGATCCAGCACGGCGTTCCGTATTACCCTCCTGAACCCACCGATCCCATATTCTGCTAACAGTCATTGGATCTCGACCGATGCGAGCAGAAATGTCGCGATACGATAAACCGCAATCGCGATAGGCTACAATCCGACCTTTATCAAAGTCGGAAACGTGATGGTACGCATTTCTACTCCTTACACGACGCATCACAACAACGTTTCACTAGGCAACGCCGGTCAACTGCTGTTTGTGTATGACAATCGGTTGGAAACTTTCCTCATGTCAGCGCGTTGTAGGTGTCGCCACCGGCGCCAACCTTGTGTGAATGCTCTGAAAAGCGAATCATTTGCATATCACACAATCTTCTTCCTGTCGGTTAAATTTCGCGTCTGTAGCACGTCATCTTCGTGGTGCAGCAATTTTAATGGCCAATAGTGTAATTATGTAGCACATAGCGCAATTCGTGCCACTGCCAAAATATGTGCCAAAAGTTCATCCGCTCTCGATCACTTCGTCAGTGAAATACTAAACGGTGGCACTGACTTCAGACAATGGCGGTTTAATCTCTACGAATAATAAAATAAAGCATAAGCGCTTTACATCTGTAAAACGTACAATAGGTGGAAGAAGTTGCCTAGTAACATGACAGTATCGGTATTAAATGAAACAGTGCTGGCTACCCTTGCCCCCCCCCCCCCCTCAGTAGATACTTGTCACATCCCGATAAATTATATCATCTGACAAATTTCCTCATAGAATATAGTTATATTAAAACGGCAGCTCCTGAAAAATATATGGCCACAGTGAAAGATGTGAACAAGAAATTGATGCAAAATAAAAGTGCGAATATCATAGAACAAAAGTATGTAACTGACTCGGATTGGGCAAAGTGTTACTACGTTGTCGATACAAAACACCAAACAAACCCATTCTTGTGGCAGATTCTCCACTGTGTGCCATATGCAATGTCATTGATATCGAAGAACAGTTTCTTTGTAATAATGCAAGCAACTTACGGGTGTCAATCAGGAAAAAAATTAGCAGATATCTCAAGGACGTCGCCCAAGATGATAACACCAACAAGCCTTCTATATCCAGATGAAGAATCTTACCAAAAATGGAGAAAAATGCAGTCAGATGGTTAAAGGGACATACGATATTTAACATATTCTCAAAAAGAGAAAGAAGTATAGAATATTCCCAGTTGTACATGGCTACGCGACACCATACACTTCAACAAGTCAACTATTACTATGCCAGCCGGGGTGGCCGAGCGGTTCTAGGCGCTACATCTGGAACCGCGCGACCGCTACGGTCGCAGGTTCGACTCCTGCCTCGGGCATGGATGCGTGTGATGTCCTTAGGTTCGTTAGGTTTAAGTAGTTCTAAGTTCTAGGGGACTGATGACCTCAGAAGTTAAGTCCCAGGTGCTCAGAGCCATTTTTGAGCTATATGTATTCTCCCTTTAAAAAACTGTAAAGGGGTCACCTAAGAAATTTCTCAACTAACAGTTTCTTACTTTTCTGTATCGAAAACTTGAATGTGAAGATGTAGAGTATATAACTAATTATAAAGTCAATTTCGTTCTCTGTTACGTTTTGATACGTGATGTGATGATGTGAAAATGTCAAAGTTTAAGCAAAATATTCAAACAAATAGAATAGCAGGCCTTCTTACTTCTGATTACATATCGGATACAAAAATCCCGTTTTCATAGCAAATATAAATTCCTAATTTTAACAGCAGTAACTGTATTCAAATGACTGTGCACGAATGTATCAGCTACACACACACACACACACACACACACACACACACACACGCACACACTGTATACCGTAGAACGGGGTGTATAGAGTGAATATGCGTTCGTGAGCGGTAGCATAAAAAGTACAGCACTAATTTTCTCTGGACGTACGCAGGGTACAGCGGGGCTCTAAGAATAATTTACATAATTTTTTTTCGGGAGATTATTAACTAAATTTTCCTTTTAGGTATTTAATAATACTGCTACAGGTATACCTAGCCTATGGGCCTCCCAACCGTCACTATTCCACATCCTATAGTGGCATTATATACGTTACATAAGTGGGTGTATAAAGGATTAAAGCAGTTCATCTTTAATTTAATATACTTATACAGCTGTTTGTATCATAACGCAGTTCTTAATCTTTCTTAAATCATCATCTACACAAAATATTTCTGATAATTACATCATTATTCTGTAATACATTCGGTCTTTATGCTAAAATACTCATAAAATATCCCTGCACCGCCTCAGAAATTTTGACAGTACAGTTAGGGTTCCCGCAGACTACGTAAATTCAGATTTCGCTAAATAGCTTAAGGCAAGTGCCGAGAGGCTTCCTTTCAAACAAACAGCAAATTTTCTTCCCCATCCTTCCCCAGTCCGAGGTTGAGTTCCAATGACGGGATGTTTTACCCTAATACAGTCGAGCTCATTCATTCAGACTGTGATAATGCTCTTCATCTATTAAAAAAATAAGACACTACTGTACCATTTTCCTCGCAAATGTGAGATGTGTTCTCCTTGCGCTGCTCATAGCCATTAATATACATTTGGTCTGCCACCTTGATCCATCGAAAAGTAATGATGAAGACAGTGTATTATGTTCTGGAGGGCCGGCCGAAGTGGCCGTGCGGTTAAAGGCGCTGCAGTCTGGAACCGCAAGACCGCTACGGTCGCAGGTTCGAATCCTGCCTTGGGCATGGATGTTTGTGATGTCCTTAGGTTAGTTAGGTTTAACTAGTTCTAGGAGACTAATGACCTCAGCAGTTGAGTCCCATAGTGCTCAGAGCCATTTGAACCATTTTTGATGTTCTGGAGGTTGTTGTTGTTGTTGTGGTCTTCAGTCCTGAGACTGGTTTGATGCAGCTCTCCATGCTACTCTATCCTGTGCAAGCTTCTTCATCTCCCAGTACCTACTGCAACCTACATCCTTCTGAATCTGCTTAGTGTATTCATCTCTTGGTCTCCCTCTACGATTTTTACCCTCCACGCTGCCCTCCAATGCTAAATTTGTGATCCCTTGATGCCTCAAAACATGTCCTACCAACCGATCCCTTCTTCTAGTCAAGTTGTGCCGCAAACTTCTCTTCTCCCCAATCCTATTCAATACCTCCTCATTAGTTACGTGATCTACCCACTTTATCTTCAGCATTCTTCTGTAGCACCACATTTCGAAAGCTTCTATTCTCTTCTTGTCCAAACTGGTTATCGTCCATGTTGTTCTGGAGGTGTAAGGTTGCCTTCTGGAGGTGTAGGGTTAAAATTCATCTGTGGCCATTCTGATCCGCATTTAGGCCTACATACGTTGCCTCCATGTCACTGAAAAATTCATAGTTCTCTGGTATTGAAGACTGTCATCACAGACCGAAATTGCCTACCGTGAAATATTGAGGTCCGTAACTGGAATAGATATTTAAAAAAAACTTCCTGGATCACTGCGAATTTTTCTGTGACTGCTTCGCATCACGTGTATTTTTTTTTTTTTTTTTTAGTTTTCCGTGGTATTTCTTAATTCATTTCTAGTGTGTATCGGGATGATTACTCAAAATTTCGATATTGTTTCCTTCAGGCATCCTTGTCGAAGTGAACTACAACTTCGTTCATAACTGCAGCTTAGTCTCACTCCATTTCTTTAATTTTTCTCGTTGTCGTACTTTCATCAAGAATATTCCATGCATAACTGCGAAATCTGAATGAATTTAATGAATAGGAGGCTGCTGAGTTTGTAGTTTTAGGATTAATCCTCCCCTCTGTAAGGCCATGCATACTATTGTGTAATGACTCCTCGTTTCCTGCAGTGGCTCACCACAGTCATCACAAATCCATACCAGTATGGCAGAACAGATATTCAAGCACTGTACACCGTGAGTGAGTCTTCTTAAACTTTACATCACAACAGTCAGTTTGACGTTTAGAGACGTTTCCGAAATCCATCAGTCTGTGCGCCTGTTCGGCTCAATAAAACAGGAAGTTGTCGTGTTTCTCCATAATGAATAATGCTTCGAGCATGTCGGCTAGCAGTAGAACACGTAGAAATCACAACTGACTGCATAGCCTCATACATCACGAGCAAAACCCGACGGAAATAGCCTTTCGTGATTTCTCGTTCCTGTATTTTGGTTGCATTAATGTCTCAAGAACCGTAACTGCAACTTTCGTAAATTATTATATCAGTAGGGCATTGCAACAGCATTGATATTCCAGCAAATGTCAAGCAGACTGCGTGCCTAGGCGATTGTGGAGCCTGATATAAATCTGTTCCTCAGAACGAAACAAATAAAAGTCAGATAATTCGATTATAACTATTTTAATTCCATGCGAATTGTGAAATGTATTGTTTCTGCCCTACTATTTGTTAAAATCACGACATCGTGAATGTATGATTAGGAACTAATGAGATAAGTAACGCTACGGTAAAAGAGAAACTATTTCCTTTTTAGGAAAGAAATTTAACAAGAAGCAGCAATTGTAATGCATTCGTAAAATTGTAGTTGCTTACTAGATATTTTTCCTGTACAACATGAATTCGGAACTGTGGACCGCTGCAGTGATACCACTACTAGTCAATTTCTCTCCTGTTCCAGTCGCAAATAGAGCAAGGGAAAAGCGACTACCTATATGTCCCTATACGAGACCCAATTTTTCTTGTATTCCCTTCGTGTTCCTAATGCAAAACGAACACGTTGGTGGCAGTAGAATCATTTTGCAGTCAGCTTCAAAGGTCGGTGCTCTAAATTTTCTCAAAAGTGTTCCACGAACAGAACGATGTTTTCCTTCCAGAAATTCCCAGTTGAGTTCACAAAGCATGTCCGTGATACTCTCGAGCCAATCAGACCTACTAGTAACAAACCCAGCAGGCCGCCAATGAATTGCTTTGACGTCTTCCTTTAATCCGACCTGGTGCAGACCCCAAACACTCAAGCATTACTTAATAATGGATCGTACTAGCGTTCAATATGCGGTTCCCTTTATATACGAACCACGCTTTCCTTAAATTCTCCCAATAAACCAAACTCGACGATTCGTCTTTTCTACTACCGTTCTTATGTGCTTGTTCCATTTCATATCGTTTTACAACTTAACTCCTGGATATTTAATTATCCTTACTGTGTAAAGTAGCATACTACGAATGCTGTGTTCGAAAATTACAGAATTGTTTTTTTCTACTCATCTGCATTAACTTACAGGCATGTCCGTGATACTCTCGAGCCAATCAGACCTACTAGTAACAAACCCAGCAGGCCGCCAATGAATTGCTTTGACGTCTTCCTTTAATCCGACCTGGTGCAGACCCCAAACACTCAAGCATTACTTAATAATGGATCGTACTAGCGTTCAATATGCGGTTCCCTTTATATACGAACCACGCTTTCCTTAAATTCTCCCAATAAACCAAACTCGACGATTCGTCTTTTCTACTACCGTTCTTATGTGCTTGTTCCATTTCATATCGTTTTACAACTTAACTCCTGGATATTTAATTATCCTTACTGTGTAAAGTAGCATACTACGAATGCTGTGTTCGAAAATTACAGAATTGTTTTTTTCTACTCATCTGCATTAACTTACAGTTTTGTACTTTAGTGCAAGGTGCCTTTCATAACACCAACCAGACATTTTGTCAAAGTCGTCTTGCACCCTCCTACATTTACTCAACGATGACATCTTTCCATCAACCACAATATTATCAGCAAACAGGTGCAGATTGCTGCTCAGCCTCTTCGTCAGATCATTTATTTTCACAGAGAACAAGAGCGATCCTGTTACGTATTACTGGAGGATTCCTGACGGCACTCCTGTCTCTGGTGAACACTCACTGTCGAGGACAACGAACTGGGTTCTGTTACGTAATAAGTCATCGAAAAACACACGTGTCTGGAAACCTATTTCGTATGTTCGTACCTTCGCTAACAGTATGAAGAGGGGCACTGTGAAACATGAACAAATTGACTAAGATATGATAGATGAAGAATTAGGTAGTGCTTCAATTATCTGTGATGGTCAAGTTGAGGGGGGGGGGGGGTATTAAGAGTAATTCTAAAAAATGGAAATGAAGATGTAGATTATTTTGTTGGCTTAAAAGATGACTTGTTCGAGGAGGTAAACCTGATTCAATATTTTTCGTCGATTTGTCAGTAAGTGAGAAAGCCGATAAATGTCTGAATGCAATGTCTGAATCTATTACACGAGTAAAAACGAATGTTGCTGCTCGTAGCTTAGTCAAGAAAAATATTCTGGACTGATCTATTAGTAATTTGTCTGATCAACCTTTAATTCTAGGTCCTTGGGTTAGTAATAAGAGATGAAAATTCAAAGTTCGGATAAACGTTTGGGAAGGGCTATTTAATGTCTCAGTTTAAAGATGCCTCAATATAACCTACTAAACTTATCGAGCAACAAAAATTCACGCCATAAGCTATTTTCTAGAGCCTGCTAGTTCTGCGATAAGTGCTTTTCACTGGAAAGAGTACTCGTCAGAGCTTGCAGTTACAAATAATTCTATTTCTGAATCAAGATTTGAAGAAATATTTCTTCTTTCATGTAAACAGTTTCCTAAAACAATATTCGCTATGTCACATTTCTTTCATTTATTACCCTTTTCTGATGTCTGGCAAGTCATCCCGATCCTTTCTGTTGCCCTTCCACACATTCGTCGTTCTTTTCTTATTCTTAACTTAACCCACATTTTGTCCTTCGCAGGCAGTAACATTTTCTCGAAATCTTTATTACTTTCATTGAGAAGGGATATGACAACTTTATTTCCCGTTTTAGCTCACCTACCTTTCTTTCAGTCGTTCTTTGGCTTTTTTAATGTGTAGGTTAAGTAACTGTAATGGCATAATTTTGACCTTTTTAGATTCCCACATTAATGTCATGCACTATGGTTTTTGTAGATGTTTTAGATTACTCCTCTGGCTTTATATTTTCTATAGTGATTTTCCTTTATTCTTTCGTATGTTACCAAGCTCGAAGCGAGTAAAGTTTCTCTAGTACAAAGGTTATCAAATTTTTTTGCCGTAGGAACAATTTTCAAATACTAAATATTATATGAAACCCTAAAATAAGCAAGACCTGGTTTTGTGTTCATTCTTTAATTATAATCATTTAATTAAAATCATACAAAAGTAGGTACAGACTCATACGACAATACGGTACACAACACAAAATAGTACTCGTACAGCACACAAAACAACACTGATTTGATCCCACTGTAAATTGATTAAATTTTTTCCATTTAATGGGAAGTATGAAGTTTTTTTCTTGTTTTTGACTAACTACTTAATTTCAGGCGTAATAGGAAGGAGTTGAAAACGCATTTCAATTTCAGCATCCAGTCTGTTGCGGTATTTTGTCTTTGTAGCTGCATAAGCTCAGAATCCAGTTTCACACAGGTATGTTGTTAGGAACCGGAGACACACAGGTACAATCAGAGCCTGTGTGGCAAGTTGTGGATATTAATCACAAATCTGCACCAAAAATCGTCAAGTGACATTGTTTTGAACAATGATTCCATGCTTCAACCTGATGTCATTTCGAAACAGAACACATAGGTTTTGTACGACACATTTTCTGGCTTCTTGAAATTTGGTACAAAAGGACTCTGAGCCCATCAATTCAATTTACTTATTGTTTTCTACTCTTCAGGAAAACATGCCTCAAAAGACGCACTATATCACGTAGTTATTTGATCAAGTCTTCAAATGTTTCATTTGATTTTTCTGCTCTCTCACCAACAAACACATTCAGTGGTAGAAAGTTTTCTAGTTCTATCTTACTATCATAAAAAATACAGAAATCTAATTCTTTTTGGCGGTTATTTTGTTATTAGTACTCAAAGCTATTGGCTGTTTTGCTTGTAGAAATAGATGTAATTTATTAATTGTCCCAAATATACCTGCCAAAAAAGCTAGTCTGATGAACCAAGTGTCATAGTTCAAAAGCAGAGAGAATTGGGGGTGAGTGGGGGGGCGGGGGGGGGGGGGCGGTAAGCACGCGCGCGCGCCCGCGCCTGCATGTGTGTGTGTGTGTGTGTGTGTGTGTGTGTGTAGTAACAAGCATCGAGTTGCACCATATCTACTCGAACAAGTTAAATTATTTCGTTTGTAGTTTCTGATCAAGAGAGAGAAGAAATAAAATCTTATAAAACGAGCATTGATATGATATTCATAAGAGTTGTTCATCTTAGTGTGTGAGTCGACTTGATGTATTTTGTTGTTTACGTTGATATTATTTTGCCCGAACGCTCCCAGAGGCCTTGCGGAGCCCCAGGGCTCCACGAACCACACTTTCAGAGTCGCTCTCCTAGTACATTTAACATTTTTGAAAGCAAACTAATTTTTGCCCAATATCCCTTTAATGTTTCTTTTTATTACCCAAGTTACTAGTCTAATTTAAAAATTTGACATGTCATATTCATCGCACCACAGTTAAAATATTTATCCACACACAGTTTCATTGGTTGGCAACTGATGACTCGTTTCTGGAAGTACTGATGATACAGTTCCTGTATACCTGATCCTGAATACCTGATCTGGTTCATATATCTCTAACCAATCTTGAGAACTCAAGGAATGTTGCCACCTCTTTGGTGTAAGTTCATTCGCTGGTTCCTGTCCTTCTTCCTCTGTACTTAACATAAGTCACCCACTTGCTTCGTAGAAAAAAAATTAATACTTCTACTTTTTACTTCTCAAAAATATGCGTTCCATACTTCTGAATGCAACATCCATTCCACCTAAGGCCGGATCTTTTTCCATTTCTTCCCATATCTCTCTCGTCCACTATAATTCCACTTCTTCAGATTTTAAAGCGACTTTATTGCTAGCTATCTCACGCATCCACTGCATTGTTCAATGTTTTCTTTTCATAGATAATACGAAATATGTCTCATGGTTATCTATAGGTTTATATTACTCTGATCTTTTGGTTCTTCACTTTATTCCACACGTTTCCTCCTCAACTATTCCCATTGTTTTGTGTCATAGAAGCGGACAATGATTCAAAGAATTTTAGAGTACTTTTTGTAGTGTTGGCAGAAGAGCCAACACCGTGTTGCTAGAGGAGGCCGAAATACACGCGTTTAAGCTCACCCAGATTGGTGTGAGGTCTGGAACAGTTAAGGGAATTAATAGTAGCAATAAAAGTACGTAGTTGATGTAATACTTAACTTTAATCCATAATTGTAGAACATCGCTCTTGATTGTACATGCTTCATAAAATAATATCAAATGCTATGGCGCCTTGCTAGGTCGTAGCAAATGACGTAGCTGAGGGCTATGCTAACTATCGTCTCGGCAAATGAGAGCGTAGTTGTCAGTGATCCATCTCTGGCTAAGTCGGCTGTACAACTGGGGCGAGTGCTAGGACGACTCTTTAGACCTGCCGTGTGGTGGCGCTTGGTCTGCAATCACTGACAGTGGCGACACGCAGGTCCGACGTATACTACCGGACCGCGGCCGATTTAAAGGCTACCACCTAGCAAGTGTGGTGTCTGGCGGTGACACCACACTTTTAAAACAGGTAAACACTTGATAATGTCTTAAAGAGACAAAACGAATTGTGTAACGAAAATGAATTCTTAGTAATTATCACAACCCGATCCAAAAACGTCTCCTGCATTCAGTGTATATATCTGTGGCGTCTGCTACAAAGAAAATGTGTAGGCTGCAGTGCGCTATTTGCGCATTTCTTGTCTGGGAAACGTCCTTTATGTAGTATTCTACACTGCTGAAAGTAAATCGTTGTTTACCCTTGGAAGTTGTTTATTGTGTCTTCAGGAATTCCAACTACGTGAAACTGAGAGACTGTGAGCACGTTTTAAAAATCAATATAAACCTCTTCTTGGAAATGTCCATCCGACTGAAATTTCCCAGTTCTCGAAATTAAGTAATAAAATTCAGTGCCATACAGTATGTTATCAATGTGTAACCACATTGCTTTATATGTAGTTAATTCTCCTATTCTCTAATAATATGGACGACAAAAATATGTGATGCAGCTTAACCCACTGGCTTATACAATCAGCTCACGGTTGTGTGACGGTCCGAGTAGCTATAGCATGTTCTCAGTGTTTCTTTTCTCTTTTGATAAATGGCATGATGTGTTACATACCACTGGAAAGTTGAAAACTCGATCTATTTAGTGGTGTATAACACATTCGATTTCTTTCGATATTTTGCGAGTTATAAACAATCGTTCTCAGGTTTTGTTAACCTTATTCCCCTCCACATAACTCATCAAGAAAACATCCTCCAGAAATTGTGCCGTATGCAAAGCAAGGAAGAAGAAAAGTGATACATGGAATGACCGTGCGAAGCCTCTGGTGGCGTTGCATATGCCTGTATTTTTTTGAGCAAACCACACCAACAAAAACTTCCAGAACATTATTATCTTCACTCCTCATCACATCAATAATTAATAAAGACAGATTTATAAAGAATTCCTGTCAAAAAAGTATATAATTTTGAGAAAAATTTGTAAGATAAAATATGGTTAAGGTTTATAATTTATATAAAGAACAGCTCCACGAACCTACTACGGTGTCGTAGCAGGCGGAGAGGTGATACTCCGACGTGGCGCGTCCCAGGTGGCGGATATGGGGGTCCTCACCGGCTTGCCGGCGGACTTGAGCGAAATAAAATAGCTCTCGCGGACCAAACACACAACATCAAGAAATCCATTAGTGTCTGTTCTGGTATCCAGCGACTAGTGGTCTGCGTCTGTTTACCTAGTTGGTGCGGCAGTGAAATATGGCTTGATCTCAACAATCAAGTCTGCAATTACCGTGATCTTGTTGAAGGTCACCACAACCAACTTCAACTTGAAGTAATCATGATGGAACAAATGGAAAGAAATCCACTACCCCAGGCCCCAGTCAACGGACTGGACTTTCCTGGTCATCGGATTCTGGGGGACCAGGAACATCATGAGGAGAAGAGTCGGAGCTTCTCAAAACCCCTTCGCAAGCACTACCTTGGCACTCTCAATGCAAACACTCTGTTCAAACTTGGAAAACTAAAACAACTGACAGACATGCTAGATAAATTTCACATCAAAATTCTTGTCATCCAAGAGACGCGCTTCGTAGATGAAAACCATTTCGACACAGAACATTACAGGATTTACAAAGGTAAACCTGCTGTCAGAAGAGGAACACCATTATTGTTTGGTACAGGGTTTGCAGTACACAAATCAGTCATGGATAACATCATAGACTTCAATTCAATATCAGAACGTATCTCGACACTGTCCTTCAAATCAGGTAATAAAGCATACACAATTATCAACGCACATGCACCTACAAATGACCATAACAGAAAGAAGCCACAAGAAATTGAAGACTTCTGGGAAGACATGGAGGAAGTAACTAACAACGTACCAGAAAGACATGTGAAAATTGTAATGGGTGATTTCAATGCGCAGCTTGGTAAGGAGAGAAAATTCAGAGAAATAACAGGCCCATACTCAGCACATATTCGCACGAACAGAAATGGGGAACACCTCATAAAATATTGTCAAAACTTTAACCTCAAAATCATGTCAACACAATTTCAAAAACCAAGACGAAAACTTACAACATGGAAAGCACCCAACACAGTGTGGGGAGAATTTCAGATTGATCATGTGGCCATATCCAAGAAAAATTCGCGGGAAATTCTAAATGTCAGAACACGTAAAGGAGTCTTCGAGTCTGATCATTATTTGCTACAAGTTAAGATTAGGCCAATCCCAAGACTGAAACAGACAGCGCAAAACAAAATAGTCAAACCTGATCCGGAATACTTGAAGATAAACAGGGATAAAATCGTTGAAGAAATTAATAGGCACTCAATAGACACATGGACAGATCTGGCGAAGGCAGTTCAGAAGACTATGTGCTGGGGACAACCACCTAGAAAACGCAAACATAGGTGGTGGAACGCAAAGTGTGATGAAGCCATTGAGAGAAGAAAGCAAGCATGGGGCAAGTTCAGTAGCTACAGAAATTCAGAAACATGGAAAGAATTTCACGAAGTTCAGAAACTAGCATCGAAGGAAATCAGAAGGGAAAACGAGCATATGACAATAACAGACTAAAAGAAATTGAGGAAGATTTCAAAAGAAATAACACAAGAAATTTTTACAGAACTTTCAAAGAAAACATTAAGGGCTATCAACCCCCTAGCCTCTGCTTCCGAAGAACAGATGGATCCCTGGAAACAAACACAAAAGAAAACTGTAAAATTCTCGAACATTACTTTGATAAACTTCTTAATTGCAAAAAACCTACAGGAAAATTAACATTCCAAAAGACCACATCTAATGCCGATTCTGATCCACCCACAATAGAAGAGATAGAGGAAATCATAAAACAAATGAAAAATAACAGAGCTGCCGGAGAAGATGGTATTATCGCCGAGATCTGGAAACTCCAAGATGAAAACATCACCAAAAAAATCCATAAGATTATCTCCGAAATTTGGATCACAGAGAAAGTGCCAGAGGAATGGAAATGTGCATTGATCCATCCGTTACATAAAAAGGGTGATAAGTCAGATCCAAACAATTACAGAGGCATTTCGCTAGTACCAGTTACATACAAAATTTTCTCTAAGGTGCTATTAAACAGACTAGAACCACAAGCAGATCTGCAAATTGGGGAATACCAGGCAGGCTTCAGAAAAGGGAGATCATGCATCGAACAGATCTGGAACTTGAGAACACTTTTGAAAGTCAGACAGGCAAGAAACACTGTAGTTACCCTTGTGGACTTTAAAAAAGCATATGATTCCATAGACAGACAGACACTCTTTGACGTACTGGAAGAATATGGTATCGGCAGAAAAACCAGGGCACTTATACAACAGACGCTTACAGACACTACCTCCAAGATTAAGTTCATGGGAGAAATTTCGGAACCCTTCCACATACACACAGGTGTCCGACAAGGAGACGGGCTCTCACCAATCCTGTTCAACATGGTGTTAGACAAAATTATCAAGCAGTGGGAGGAACAAGTTAAAGGAATACAGCTGGGAAGAACACGTGAAACCAAAACAATCATAAAATGTCTGGCATTTGCAGATGATATAGCCATACTCAGCAATAATACACAGGAGGCAAAGGAAGCACTGGAATGCTTGCATGAAATAGCTGCCAAAACAGGTCTGCAGGTATCTTACGAGAAGACACAATATATGGAACGACAGACCAACAATGTACACACCATGCATACGGTATATGGATCCGTAGAAAGAGTCGAAAAATTTAAGTATTTAGGGGAGTACATACAAATGGGAGGATCAAACAAGGCGGCTAACATGGAACGAACGAAGAAACTCCAGAAGGCATACAAACTCACATGGTCACATTATAATAAGAAAAGCATATCGAGGCAGGCCAAACTTAGGCACTACAAAACAGTTGTATTACCAGAAGCATTGTACGCGTCAGAAACAACCACAATTGGAGCATCAGGCATCATAGACACAGAAAAAATAGAACGCAAAATTCTCAGAAAAATATTTGGACCAATTCACAGAGATGGCATATGGATGAAGCGACCTACCAAAGAGCTGTACCAGCACACTGACAGACTAACAGACGCGATCAGAAAACGCAGATTAACTTTCTATGGGCACATACAGAGAATGGACAACAACCGACTTACAAAGAAAATTTTTGATGTAGTAAACAGCTCAAGCAAGAAAACAAATTGGTATCATGAAATAGACGAAGACTTAAGGCAGATAGGGATCAACAGGCAAATGATAGGAGACAGGAAATACTTCAGAAACAAAGTTAGGAGTGCAAAATTTATTGTAAAGGAGAGAAAGAAGAAAGGAACGTTATGGACAGAGCAAAGGAAACAGGAGCACAGCCAAAGGATGAAGAGATTTTGGGAAGAGAAGAGGAAGAAAGGAAAGAAGTGAAAATTGTGTCATCATGTGATTTTCGAGTTCAAACACTGTCCATAAGGGCAACAATGAAATGAATGAATGAATGAATAAAGAACAGCTACCAGCCACATGTATGGTTTAAAAAGGTTTATTATCTTCAGACCACATTGCTTTATATGTATTTAATTCTCTTATTCTCTAATAATATGGACGACAAAAATATGTGATGCAGCTTAACCCATTGGCTTATACAATCAGCTCACGGTTGTGAGACGGTCCGAATAGCTATAGCATGTCTGAAGATAATAAACCTTTTTAAACCATACATGTGGCTGGTAGCTGTTCTTTCTATAAATTATAAACCTTAAGTACAACAGCCACGTTTCTCAACATGTCGACTCTCGACGAAATAGCGTTAAAATATGGTTGTTTTTCAGATTTAGATAGTAAATATAGGATCGATTATGGGGAAAATATTAGTCAGTCAATGTTTTAAGATCCCAAAGACTAATTATAGTCTCATGCTGAACTACCTTAACTAGAAAATGCAAAACGTAAACATAAGGTCACAGACGACGTAGCTAAAATGAGTGTTGTAGAGCTTCATTTAATTTAACGGAACTGTGAATCACATTTTCTCATTGTCTCACGAATTAGGTGGCTTGCCTTCGTTACTGCCATTGCTATGAAGGACTTGAGAGCGTACCTACGTCAAAGCACTTATAAACATACACCGTTATCCTTTTGGTTTAGGACTGGATCCTTCAGAAAATTAATGCTAGTGTACCGGCAGCTATGACAGTAGTGACTTGTACAATAACGTTTTCGAACGTGCACATCTGACTTTATAACTGAAAGTATAAATAACTGTTCAGTACTTGACGTGACTGGGTTTAAATGATTACAGTTCGTAAATACAATCAAGTGAAAACTGTCACAGCTCTTTCACAATTTCACTTCTCATTTGTGTTGAGAGCAATGAGTTTCATTTTATATGATTACACTGTTACATAATCCGTTACAATGGTAGTTTAGGCGCTACTTTTTTCCTGGTGGGCATTATTTGCTTATCCAAAGATACGTGTTTCTTTAAAATGTATGTGTGAGAATGGTATTTTACGGTTTACGATAAGCAAATTCTATGGATGTTAGAAAGGAAAGACGAAAAAATATAGACTGTTAAAGAAGTTCACAATCCGATATTACATAATACTTCAATAATTGTACAATTTTTACTTTATATTTCGGAGTTTGTGTCACTTGATGGATTTCTGAAGCAGCTCATAAACTAGTGTTTTAGGTCCACAACAAGTAGTTTTCGTCATATTTTTCGTCAAAATCATTTTCAAAAGGAGGTAACGACATTGAAGCACAAAATATCATTTGAAAGTGGCATTTTCGTCAGCTTCATAAGTAAACATTGAACTGGGAAAGCAACAGAAAAAAATTACATCACCCTATCACGATACAACTTCTTCATCTCTCTGACACGCAGGGCTTCGATGTCCCGCCTTAAAAGAACTCATTCTAGAACTACAATCAATGAAAAACGGAAAAGCAGCCGCAACTGGGGTGGAGATATTTGTGTGCAACAAATCAAATATTTTGGCACTGGAGCAAGAAATGGATCCTCGACCTTATCAGCCACTGTCTCAAGACATGCAGGATCCCAAATATGTGGACAAAAGCAAAGGTCGTAGCACTGTTAGGGCTTGGGAAAGACCAACATTCCCTGAAGAAGTACTCCCCGATGGCACTCTTACGTGATCTATGCAAACTGAGTGAACGACTGGTAATGAATCGCATAACAGGCAGCATGCCCCAAAAGATCCGTTTCAGGCCCGGAAAATTTTTTTCGAGTCAAATCTTACCCCTTACTGAAACATATAGAGGAAGAACATGAAAATAAACAAACAACAGTATTATGAATGGATGAATTAAATTTATTCGCAATTACGAATACGATTAGACTTCAGATGCACAATGGATTAGTGACAATGGAAATTTGTGCCGGCCCAGGACTGGAGCCGGTCCCTGTGGCCGAGCAGTTCTACGCGCTTCAGTCCGGAACCACGCTGCTGCTACGGTCGCAGTTTCGAATCCGACCTCGGGCATGGATGTGTGTGATGTCCTTAAGTTAGTTAGGTTTAAGTAGTTCTAAGACTAGGAGACTGATGACCTCAGATGTTAAGGCCCACAGTGCTTAGAGCCATGTGAACCATTTGAACCGGGACTGGAACACAGATTTCCCACGATCGCGAGAGGTCGCCTTAACCACTTAGTCTACCAGAGCGCATCTCCAGGACCGATCCAAATTCAAAATGTCATTGTGTGTCTACATCCTGCCTTCTCACAATTGCTGTGATTTTCGCACATGGAAAGACCTTCATTATTATTGTCGCGGCCTTGTCAAGGCATGAAACAGTATTTGCAGTGTCTGTGTTATACGATGCACAACGCAGTGTTCTTCAGACCCGCAAGCATGTCTTGCATGTCTAAAGGACACTACATAGTACATCGTACAACACAGTACTATTTCATGCCTAGGCAATGCCGAGACAATAATATTATCATCGTTGGATGACCTGCACACGACACAGGTTGCTGATGAAAAAATTTTATAACACGCTTAAAGGTTACCAGCTTGTAAAAACGCTCCATAACAGGATGTCCTGTGTCACAATGGAGGGCAGAAGGAGCCGAAGGCAACCACAGGAAAATGACCTAGCCCGGGTAGTGTCTCGACCCCGTTCCATTCAACCTGTATAACAAGGACCGACACCAAATTACACTGTTCACTCCTTGTACGCCTACGACCTGGACATGATAATTTACGGAAAGTGTTCTGAGGAAGTACAACAAAAAAGGAACTCTCTCTAAGAAGCTTGTCAAAAGACTAGAGCACCGTTAAGAAAATGCCCTTAAATCAAATCCCTCAGACACTAATCAGCTTCCTCCATCTCCAACCAAAGCAACCAGACATAAAGCTGAATGTACCTTATAATGGCATCACTCTGGAACACACAGATAAACAGACATACTTGGGTGTCGTACTGGACCGACCACTGACATACAACGTCACTGCGAAAAGACCCATCGTAAAGTCGCAGCAAGATATAACATACTGAGGGCTAGACCTAAGGTACTGAGAACCACAGACGCTGTACTTCTCCACAGTAGTACGTGCTTGGCGGTCTAGTTCAGACCTGTACATGCCAAGAAGGTCAGCTTGAACGAAACATGCCGACTAACAGCCGGTTGTATTGGACCCACGCCGCTCGTAAACAATACAAACCAGCCGGATTTATGACCCCAACTACCGAAGAGTCGATCGATAAAACAATGTGAAGCTTAAGGACACTTACTATGAGCGGCACTCCTTATTTGGACCTTCCTGTGGATCTGGAAGACTTAAATCCCATAAGTTATTCCAGAACAAAGAACTCACACTACTCTCCATTACGGAAGACACCCGGTGGCGAGAACTTCAGACTGAAGATTTGGAGAAGCATGAGCCGCACCAGAAAGGGAGTACCGCCATTGGATGCAAACTTGATCAAGCGGGGCCTTATGAATGACCATGGCGACAGATGTTATTGTGGCTGTCCCACTAAATTTACCCAAGATGAACTATGACAGGGAAGGAACGAAGAATTGGACATAGCCCAGTTTTGGGATGAAAAATTTTGACCTTCTGGCACAAAAAAGTAAAGTAAGTGTGATTTTAAAGGTTCGTTCCGTTGACAACGATCCTGGTGAGCGAAGTGTCGTGATAAATCCTATGTCACAGGCAAGCTTGATGGTTCACGCCCCACATATAATCTCTTTGATTTCTGGTCGTGAGTTTGCCTTCTCAATGGCAACCATGGGTTGGGTGATAAAATTATAAGGCAATGAAACTCTATGGTTTGTGAAGTCGTACGCAGGTGAACAATTGTGGTATGTATTCTTTTGAAAACGAAATAAAAGTTCCCGACTCTTCAAAAAGTTTTCTGAGGCTAAAGAGCGTAAAGTCACCTGACGTTTTGTTTTATTTACGGCTTGTTTCATATCAGTATCTGAAACGACAATCAGTTTGGAACGCGTTCAAAGGGTAATCAAGTTGATTTTACCCTTAGTAAGTTTTTTAAATCATCTCGATACATTTTTCTGAGTTTAGTTTCAAACAAAGATGTTGTTGTTGTTGTTGTTGTTGTGGTATTCAGTCCTGAGACTGGTTTGATGCAGCTGTCCATGCTACTCTATGCTGTGCAAGCTTCTTCATCTCCCAGTACCCACTGCAACCTACATCCTTCTGACTCTGCTTAATGTATTCATCTGTTGGTCTCCCTCTACGCAGCTCGTGGTCGTGCGGTAGCGTTCTTGCTTCCCGTGCCCGGGTTCCCGGGTTCGACTCCCGGCGGGGTCAGGAATTTTCTCTGCCTCGTGATGACTGGATGTTGTGTGATGTCCTTAGGTTAGTTAGGTTTAAGTAGTTCTAAGTTCTAGGGGACTGATGACCATGGATGTTAATTTCCATAGTGCTCAGAGCCATTTGAACCATTTTCTCCCTCTACGATTTTTACCCTCCACGCTGCCCTCGAATACTAAATTGGTGATCCCTTGATGCCTCAGAACATGTCCTACCAACCGATCCCTTCTTCTAGTCAAGTTATGCCACAAACTCCTCTTCTCCCCAGTTCTGTTCAATACCTCCTCATCAGTTATGTGATCTACCCATCTAATCTTCAGCATTCTTCTGTAGCTCCTCATTTCGAAAGCTTCTATTCTCTTCTTGTCTAAACTATTTATCGTCCATGTTTCACTTCCATACATGGCTACACTACATACAAATACTTCAGAAACGACCTCCTGACACTTAAATCAATACTCGATGTTAATAAATTTCTCTTCTTCAGAAACGCTTTCCTTGCCATTGCCAGTTTACATTTTATATCCTCTCTACTTCGTCCATCATCAGTTATTTTGCTCCCCAAATAGCAAAATCATCTAATACTATAAGTGTCTCATTTCCTAATCTAATTCCCTCTGCATCACCCGACGTAATTCGACTATATTCCATTATCCTCATTTTGCTTTTGTTGATGTTCATCTTATATGCTCCTTTCAAGACGCTGTCCATTCCTTTCAACTGCTCTTCCAAGTCCTTTACTGTCTCTGACAGAATTACAGTGTCATTGGGTAACCTAAAAGTTTTTATTTTCTTCTCCATGGATTTTAATACCTACTCCGAATTTTTCTGTTGTTTCCTTTACTGCTTACTCAATATACAGATTGAATAACATCGGGGAGAGGCTAGAATCCTGTCTCACTCCCTTCCCAACCACTGCTTCCCTTTCATGCCCCTCGACTCTTACAACTGCCATCTGGTTTGTGCACAAATTGTAAATAGCCTTTCGCTCTCTGTATTTTACCCCTGCCACCTTCAGAATTTGGAAGTTATGGTCATGGTATTCTGTGTAGAATCCACTTTCTAATACACTATTATTTTTCCTTTTTATTTCCATTCGACCACTCTATTCATTACCTGAAATTGCAGCAAAAATTGAATTGAGTAGATAAATACTTTCTATGTGGATCTCGTTCATGATCGGCTTTTCAAGATCAAGTGAGTCACGTCTTCATAGATACTTCAGTTCCTGTGAACTAACTACGTCCACGACTGGTAGAGTAACGCCCGGAAATGCACGGAAATTACTACGAGACCGTGACACACTTTCTACATCAGCATCATACTCGGCAAGCTACCCAACAGTATGTGGCGGAGGGAACATCTGGTAGCACTAACTGATCCCCCTTCCCTATCCACTGGCTAATAGTGCGTGGCAATAACTACTGTCGGTAAGCCTCTGTATTACCCCTACTTTCTCTAATTTTCTTCTCGGAGTCATTTCGCGAGGTAAATGTTGGACGAATCAATACGTTGTCTGACTCCTCCCAGGAAGTGCTCTCTCGAAAAGGTCAGTAGTAAACTTCCCCGCGATTCACAACGCCTCTCCTGTAGCGTCTGTCACAGAAGTTTGTTGAGATTCTTTGTAACGCTCCCGGGTGTATCAGACGATCCCATAACGAAACGCGGCGCTCTTCATTGGCTCTTCTCTATCTCTCCTATTAATCCTGTCTGGTAAGGATCCCAGATTGACGAACAGTACTCAAGCATCCGTCGAACAAGCACATTGTTAGGCAGTTCCTTCGTGGATGAGTTACAGTTCCTTCAGTTTCGTCCTATGAATCTCAGTCTGGCATCTGCTATCTCTACTATTTCTTTTTCGTGGACTTTCTACTTAAGGTCGCCCTGGATAGTTACTCCTTGTTATTTTACAGTAAATACCGTTTTCAGCAGATTCTTATAAATAGCGTAGTTGAACATTAGTGGATTTCTTTTTTTATGTACGCGCTATACGTTACACTTATTTACGTTCAGGTCAACTGCCAGAGCCTGCACCATTAATCAGTGCTCTGCAGGTCATTCTCTACTGGATGATTCATATAGACTGTAAACGGTAACGGGCTTATCACATTTCCTTTTGATCCTCCGGAAATTGCTATGACATCTGTCAATTTTATTCCGCTCGTAAGTCTTATATCCAGTCGCAAATCTGATCCGTTACTCAGTACGCTAGTATTTTTTTTTCACAAAACGGCAGTGCGCGGTAGTGCCAAATGCTTTCCTGAAGTCGAGGAACACGGCATCAACCTCGTGTGCACGCCTCGTGGGAACGCAGCGTAACAGATTGTGTGTGAGAAAAATTCCCGCTGTCGAATTCACTTGAAACCGACGTTTCACGGTCGAAACACATCGTGGGGTCTGCAGCTGATCTTGAATGCTGCTATGCGCGCCTGTTTATTCAAGACATAGTTGAGCAGTTCCAAGATTTACAGAAATAACTAAAATTTTGTGAAGTAACACCGCTCAAGTGACTCATTATTAATGTAGAAATCGTTTCCTAGACACTTACGTGTGCCAGACCTGTTTCGCTATTGTAATCGCCAAGGCCAGTTTCCGCTTCCAAGAAAGAGAGAGAGAGGAGGCTTTTATTCGCCCGAAATGATGAGCCGCATTTTCCCTGATCCTCCTAAATGGTGGTGGTCGGAGCCGACTAGGTGGACTTTAAGAGCGACTATTTTCCCCATGACGGCCACTGTTTGCAGCATTGTAACAGAGAAATTGCTAGAACTGTTACCGGGAAGTATCACGTACACAAGTGCTTTAATCGGGAGCTAGAAGTGGCTGACCAAAATGCATACATGAAAGGCTAAAACGTGAAATAATTTCGTGTAGCGTTTTGGAGCTCGTCAAATCGATGACTCGGCCATCAGCTCTCGTGGGACTACTCCTGTAAGTTTGTTGTGGCCCTTATCAGAGGCAGTCGCCATTACCAGTTAGTGGCGGTGTACTGAACCGTTAGCGGCCAACAAATTCTAGTTCATTGGTCAGATCTCGATATCTTTCTTGAAAATAGTTGGATACTCATTACTACGATCACCGTCTTGGCAGGTGGCAGCACTATCAATAGAGGGTACATAAAGTGTGTCGGGGGGGGGGGGGGGGGGGGGGGGGAACAATTCAATCGTTGTCGTAATTCGGAAATGGAGTGATGGAGTGATTTATCTGACGCCCAAAAAGGAATTACTATTAGCTCATTTACCTGAGGCCCAAAAGGGCATGATCATTGGCTTTTGGGCCATGAATGGAAGCATTTCCGAAATGTCTGTATGCTGTACGCGTGCTGCCGTGGTTTGGGGTATACCATATTCTCACGTAGAAGAAGGTGTAATCAGATGAATGACGAACACTAACTTCACTTAACGAAGGTTTATTCACATACAAGAGCACGGAGCGAACTGCCTCCGGCGGGAACACCTACGGAATGTATACGGCTACAGAACATTCCTGTACAATAACTCTTAACATTTGTGGATACTTCTAGAATGTACTCGAACCGAATATAGAAATTAAAATTGCGCAGTCCAGGTGAGTTTTAAACTCACGACCCCCCATGCAACAGTTTAGTATCATAACCATTATATCACGGCGACTGTGCTATTCAGCTTCTTCTGCGACATTGCTCCCTCCTTAACAGAACAGTGTCTCGGTGTTACGTCGTCCTGGTCCGGAAACGAGTCATCGGTCCTGCATACTCCGATTCCTGATGACTGATTCTCGTCCTTGCGGTGATCTTCTTAGAACTTCTTTTGCCACTACGCTCTTCGTCACCTTTCCGCTTGTTACCTGCCACTGGAGCTTTGAATTTACCCTGGGTTGCAGGGTCCCTAAAGGGCTTCATTCGAAGGACGTGGACCGTGTCTCTAATCTTTCGTCGTCTTGTGTCGGGGTCGAAATCTTCAACTTCATAAGCAACATCAGACAACTGCGTTACAACCTTATAAGGTCCAAATTAGCGCCTGAGGAGCTTCTCAGAGAGACCAACCTTCCGAACAGGAGTGAAGATCCAGACGAGGTCATCAGGCTCGTAGACAACAGGGTGGTGGCTCGCGTCATACCTTCGTCGATCGTTTTCTTGAGTCTGCGGTGTGCGGAGTCGAGCTAACTGCCGAGCTTCCTCAGCTCTGGTTAACACCTGGCCGATGTAGCCGTCGTCCACGTCATCAGGATGTAACGGAAACACAGTGTCCATCGTCGTAGTCACCTCACGCCCATACACCAGGGAAAATGGCGTAAATCCTGTGGTGTCTTGTTTGGCGGTGTTGTAGGAAAACGTCACGAAAGGTAGCACCTCATCCCAGTTGCTCTGCTCACCATTGACGAACACTGATAGCATGTCAGCCAAGGTCTTATTACAGCGTCCAGTAAGCCCGTTAGTCTGCGGATGGTAGGCAGTCGTCATGTGATGAGTAATGTTGCACCGACGGTTTATCCCTGTCACAAGATTCGATTGAAAATCTTTCCCTCGATCCGTAATTAAGACCTTGGGGCACCGTGTTTTAATACAAAGTCTACCACGATGAATTTGGCTACCTCGGCTTTTGTAATGGCATAGCGTGTCAGATAATTAGTGCAAACAATAATCTATCTACTGCCAGTAGCAGACTTTGGAAATCGTCCAAGGAGGTCCCCTATCTCAAGGGTCAAAGTGTGGCTGGTGAACCTTATTTAGAATAACTGATAATGTAGATGAATGGATAATTAATCCAGGTCCGGTAATGTACGTTTCCGACTAACCCAGGGTCAGTAAGTCGCGTGGTCTGTCTCGTGCGACACACATCGCTAATAACGTGTAAGTTCCGGGCGCGGCCGAGAATGTGTTCTTGCGGAACGCCACGGGAACTCCGAGGAACGGACTAAGGGAACGTTTCAGTGTAATATATTGGCCACGTGAGAGTCCCAGCCGACCCCAGACAACGAATGAGTCGGACAGGACGCCTTCCTCCCCATCACGGTCAGGTAGGCTCCAGGGTGCGTGGAATAAGATGGACGAGACGTCAGCCGCGTCAAGATACAAGGGAGACGGACGCTTGCAGCCGCGAGTCTGCAACCGGACACTGAAAGACCCACCCGCAGAGGCCGAGAAAGTGCCAGACGACCGGTGGCTGTTCAGTGAAAACACAGGCTACTGTGCGATTACACTGTTGGTGACACGTAAGTGGAACTCCGAGGCACGGACTAAGGGACCGTTTCAGTGCAATATATCGGCCACACGAGACTCCTAGCCGAATGAGCCGGACAGGCCGCCTGCCTTCCCATCCCAGGGAAGTAGGCTCCAGGGGCCGTTGAATGAGATGGACGAGACTTCCGCCGCCTCAAGATACAAGGGAGACGGGCGCCTGCAGCCTACGAGAAACCATCCGGAGCGACATTGAATAGAATGACTTCTTCTCCTTTTTCTTCTTACTTTTCTTGCGCTTTTGTCCAGCGCAGGCGCAGGATAGGCATTGTTAGTGACGGATTTTATAGGGCAGGATTCGTGTGGACATTATTCTGAATGTCTTGTCCGAAAATTACTTCGAGCACCTAATTAGAGAACTAACTCGTGAAGGTAACGTATTAGACCTCCTAACAACAAGCAGAGCTGAATTTGCCGGATCAGTTAGCGGAGAAGAGGAGGAGATAAGTAATTAAAGTCCGGTCGACAAGTGGTCACTAGAGACGGAGAAAAAGCTTGAATTAGGGAAGGTCGGAGAAGGAAAGTGGCTGTGCCATTTCGAAGGAACAATCCTGTTAGTGCGGAGGAAGGCATCAGTGGTTCAAATGGCTCTGAGCACTATGGGACTTAACTTCTGTGGTCATCAGTCCCCTAGAACTTAGAACTACTTAAACCTAACTAACCTAAGGACGTCATACACATCCATGCCCGAGGCAGGATTCGAATCTGCGACCGTAGCAGTCACGCGGTTCCGGACTGAGCGCCTTAACCGCGATACCACCGCGGCCGGCGAAGGCATCAGTGATCATAAGGTTGTGATACCAACTATGACTATAGATTGTACAAGGAAGGTTCTAAATTCTAAGGTTGGAAAATATTTTTCCTTGGCATGAGTGGCAGGCCACAGTGTAGAGAACAAATGGAAAAAAAAGAAAAAAAATGAAAGTATCGTTCCATATGCCTTAGACAAATATATTCCGAGAAAGATTTTAAGGAATGGGAAAGACCGACCGTGTTACAAAAATGCCACGTAAACAAAGAGAGCTACATCAAAGATTGAAGTCAAAACCTAGCTGACAAACAGAAGCGAAAACGAGCATAAGTAGAGCTCGAGAAATCCTCTACTCATGCACTGAGTGACCATATTGGCATCTAAACAGAAGATGACAGAGAGAAAGCCTAAATTCTAAATTCTGTTTCGGAACACGGTCCCTCCTTTCAACCACCGTACGAACGTCGGATTGGCAGATACTGAGATAACACATCGCTGAACAGAAAAACAACTAGAATCGCTTAGTAGGAAGAATTCTAGTAGGAAGAATCCTAAGGAAATGCAGTCCGAAAACAAAGGATGTAGGTTACAGTACACTTGTTCTCCCACTGCTTGAATACTGCTCACCGGTGTGGGATCCGCACCAGATAGGGTTGATAGAAGAGATAGAGGAGATCCAACGGAGAGCAGCGCGCTTCGTTACAGGATCATTTAGTAATAGCGAAAGCCTTACGGAGATGATAAACTCCAGTGGAAGACTCTGCAAGAGAGACGCTCAGTAGCTCGGTACGTATATCTCGCGAAGAGACCATGAGGATAAAATCATAGAGATTAGAGCCCACACAGAGGCATACCGGCAAACTTTCTTTCCGCGAACAATACGAGACTGGAATAGAAGGGAGAACCGATAAAGGTACTCAAGGTACCCTCCGCCACACACCGTCAGGTGGCTTGCGAAGTATGGATGTAGATGTACATGTAGATACTAGAAAGACATCAGGACCAGATGCGATACCCATCAGAATTTACAAAGATTGTGCCAAATAACTTGCTCCCCTTCCAGCAGCACTTTGTTGCAGATAGCTGGAGCAACGAACGGCACCTAGAGACTAGAAAAAAAGCGGACGTCATTTCGGTTTTCAACAAAGGATCGTAGAACAGATGTTCATAGTTATGGATCCATATCGTTGGCGTCAATCTTTTGTACAATTATGGAACAACTTTTGTGCTCAAGTATTATCAAGTGTATGGAGAACGAAATTCTCTATAAAAATCAAAATGGATTCTGCAACCGGATTACTAGCGAAACTCAACTCACTGCTTCATGAGATCCATAGCGGTGTAGACGACGGCGCTTAGGTTAATACCGTGTTCCTTGACTTCCGGAAGGCATTTGACACCGTCCCGCACTGCCGTGTAGTGAAAAAAAAAAATACAAGCTTACTAAGTATCGGACCAGATTTGCGACTGTATTCAAGACTTCCTTGCGGGTAGCACTCGAAAAGTCGCTCCAAACGGAATAAAATCGACAGATGTGAAGGGAATATCCGGAGTTCCTCAAGGAAGTGTGATAGGATCGTTACCGTCTGCAAAGTATATAAATGATCTAGTAGAAAGGATAGGAAAACGTTTAAGACCGTTCGCAGATGATGTGGTTTGTCTATAAGAAAGTGGAAACACTAGAAGATAGTATAGATTTGCAGAACGATTTGCGGAGGATTGATAAATGGCGCAGGCTCTGGCAGTTGACGCCGAATGAAAATAAATGTGACATATTACGCGAACACAGTAAAAGAAATCCACTACTGTACAACTACACTACTGATGACAAATTTCTGGAAACATTACTGTCGTTAAATGTCTAGGAGTAACTATCCAAGGCGACCTTAAAAAGTGTAATGATCACATACAACAAACAGCAGGAATAGTAGGTGCCAGACTGAACTCTTAGGAAGAATCTTAAGGAACTGTAACTCATCTACGAAGGAAATGGCTTCCAAGGCGCTTTCTTTACCGATTCTTGATCACTGTTCATCAATTTGAGGCCCTTACCAGTAAGGGCTGATACAAGAGGTAGAGAAGACCCAAAAAAGAGCGGCGCTTTTCGTCACGGGATCGTTTATTCGGTGCGAGAACGTTATACAGGGTGGTCCACAGATAGTGACCGGGCCAAATATCTCACGAAATAAGCGTCAAACGAAAACACTACAAAGAACGAAACTTGTCTAGCTTGAAGGGGGAAACCAGATGGCGCTATGGTTGCCCCGCTAGATGGCGCTGCCATAGGTCAAATCGACATCAACTGCGGTTTTTTTTTTTAATAGGAACCCCCATTTATTATTACATATTCTTGTAGTACGTAAAGAAATATGAATGTTTTAGTTGGACCACTTTTTTCGCTTTGTGATACATGGCGCTGTAATAGTCGCAAACATATGGCTCACAATTTTAGACGAACAGTTTGTAACAGGTAGGGCGTGTGCTATGTATGCTGCTCGGTATCCTGGACGACATCATCCAAGTGTCCGGACCGTTCGCCGGATAGTTACGTTACTTAAGGAAACAGGAAGTGTTCAGAAACATGTGAAACGTCAACCACAACCTGCAACAAATGATGAAGCCCAAGTAGGTGTTTTAGCTGCTGTCGCGGCTAATCTGCACATCAGTAGCAGACAAATTGCGCGAGAATCGGGAATCTCAAAAACGTTGGTGTTGAGAAAGCTACATCGACATCGACTGCACCCATACCATATTTCTATGCACCAGGAATTGCATGGCGACGATTTTGAACATCGTGTACAGTTCTGCCACTGGGAACAAGAGAAATTACGGGACGATGACAGATTTTTTGCACGCGTTCTATTTAGCGACGAAGCGCCATTCACTTACAGCGATAACGTAAACCGGCATAATATGCACTATTGGGCAACGGAAATTCCTCGATGGCTGCGACAAGTGGAACATCAGCGACCTTGCCGGATTAATGTAGGGTGCGGCATTATGAGAGGAAGGATAATTGGCCGCCATTTGATCGATGGCAATCTAAATGATGCAATGTGTGCTGATTTCGCTCGTGCTGTTCTACCGATGTTAGTACAAGATGTTTCACTGCATGACAGAATGGCGATGTGCTTCCAACATGATGGATGTCCGGCACATAGCTCGCTTGCGGTTGAAGCGGTACTGAATAGCATATTTCATGACAGGTGGATTGATCGTCGAAGCACTATACCATGGCCCGCACGTTCACCGGATCTGACGACCCCGGATTTCTTTCTGTGGGGAAAGTTGAAGGATATTTACCATCGTAATTCACCGAAAACGCCTGACAACATGCGTCAGCGCATTGTCAATGCATGTGCGAACATTACGGAAGGCGAACTACTCGCTGTTGAGAGGAATGTCGTTACGCGTATTGCCAAATGCATTGAGGTTCACGGACATCATTTTGAGCATTTATTGCATTAATGTGTTATTTACAGGTAATCACGCTGTAACAGAAGGGGTTCTCAGAAATGATAAGTTCACAAAGGTACATGTATCACATGGGAACAACCGAAATAAAATGTTCAAACGTACCTAAGTTCTGTATTTTAATTTAAAAAATCTACCTGTTACCAACTGTTCGTCTAAAATCTGAGCCATATGTTTGTGACTATTACAGCGCCATCTATCACAGAGCGAAAAAAGTGGTCCAACTAAAACATTCATATTTCTTTACGTACTACACGAACATGTAATAAAAAATGGCGGTTCCTATGTTAAAAAACGCAGTTGATACCCTTTTGACCTGTGTCAGCGCCATCTAGCGGACCAGCCATAGCGCCATCTGGTTTCCCCCTTCAAGCTAGACAAGTTTCGTTTTTGTAGTTTTTTCGTTTGACGCTTATTTCGTCAGATATCTGGCCCGGTCACGATCAATGGATCAACGGGATGCTCGACAAGCACCAGTGGCAGACGTTACAAGAGCGGTATTCTGCACCACGGAAATTTCGAGTGGAAACTTTCTGGGAAGATTCGGACAACATATTACTTCCTGCCACTGAAAGGCGGCTTGTGGAGTATACTGTATGTGTAGATGTGGATAGACAGGAAATGACGGTTATGCGTGTAGCCCGTCTTTAAGTATGTTCCAGCGTAACGACAGGCGCCGGCACGAAGATGAAGAACGCAAGAGCAGAGGGGGCTGTGACACGACGTCAGCCAACAGGACGCTGACTGGGACGTAACCACGACAGGAGCGGCCTCTACAGGAAGAGAATATAAGCGCCGCTCCTGCCAGCCTCGGCCGGTCAGTTGTAGACCTGGCATTAGAAGAGCCGTCCTGACTGTTATACTGAGAACTGTGCCTGATATTAATTGCTCGTATGGACATTGTCTATAGCGAAAGACATTCATTGTTTGCATGTCGCCAGTCGCTTGTGACACTTTCTTGTAAACCAAAGTTAATTATTGGCCATCTACACTACTGGCCATTAAAATTGCTACACCACGAAGATGACGTGCTACAGACGCGAAATTTAACCGACGGGAAGAAGATACTGTGATATGCAAACGATTAGCTTTTCAGAGCATTCATACCTACAACGAGCTGACATGAGGAAAGTTTCCAACCGATTTCTCATGCACAAACAGCAGTTGACCAGCGTTGCCTGGTGAAACGTTGTTGTGATTCCTTGTGTAAGGAGGAGAAATGCGTACCATCACGTTTCCGACTTTGATAAAGATCGCGATTGCGGTTTATCGTACCGCGACATTGCTGCACGCGTTGGCAAAGATCCAAAGACTGTTAGCAGAATATGGAATCGGTGGGTTCAGGAAGGTAATACGGAACGCCGTGCTGGATCCCAACGGCCTCGTATCACTAGTAGTCGAGATGACAGGCATCTTATCCGCAACGGATCGTGCAGCCACGTCTCGATCCCTGAGTCAACAGATGGGGATGTTTGCAAGACAACAACCATCTGCACTAACAGTTCGACGACGTTTGCATCGGCGTGGACTATTAGTTCGGAGACCATAGCTGCGGTTACCCTTGACGCTGCATCACAGACAGGAGCGCCTTCGATGGTGTACTCAACGACGAACCTGGGTACACGAATGGCAAAACGTCATTTCTTATTATGAATCCAGGTTTTGTTTACAGCATCATGATGGACGCATCCGTGTTTGGTGACATCGCGGTGAACGCACATTGGAGGCGTGTATTCGTCATCGCCATACTGGGGTATCACCCGGCGTGATGATATGGGGTGCCATTGGTTACACTTCTCGGTCACCTCTTGTTCGCATTGACGGCACTTTAAACAGTGGACGTTACATTGCAGATGTGTTACGACCCGTGGCTCTACCCTTCATTCGATCCCTGCGAAACCCTACATTTCAGCAGGATAATGCACTACCGCATGTTGCAGGTCCTGTACGGGCCTTTCTGGATACAGAAAATGTTCGACTGCTGCCCTGGCCAGCACATTCTCCATATCTCTCACCAATTGAAGACGTTTGGTCAATGGTGGCCGAGCAACTGGCTCGTCACAATACGCCAGTCACTACTCTTGATGAACGGTGATATCGTGTTGAAGCCGCATGTGCAGTTGTACCTGTATACGCCATCCAAGCTCTGTTTCACTCAATGCCCAGGCGTATCAGGGCCGTTATTACGGCCAGAGGTGGATGTTCTGGGTATTGATTTCTCAGGATCTATGCAACCAAATTGCGTGAAAATGTAATCACATGTCAGTTCTAGTATAATATATTTGTCCAATGAATACCCGTTTACCATCTGCATTTCTTCTTGGTGTAGAAATTTTAATTGCCAGTAGTGTACTTTATTGTAATAAAAACCATTAATGTGAATTGTTTGTTGCATAGCTATCCGAGAAGCAGCATCCTTTAGGCACCTTATGAGCGACGAGTGGGCAGGACTCGATAATGTAGATTAAAGGAACACAGAAATTCGCACAATAAAAAAAGTCTCTCGAAGACTGATCAGAACGAAGGTCGATTCACGTAGGTAGCCAACCGAATGGAACGGAAAACATAGTCACGGTCATATGAAGGCGTGTTTACAGTAGACAGAAATTAAGAGGAAGGTCAGCGTTGGCCGTAATATTGATGTTTTATTGATAGTGATCGAAAATCGATTCTGCTATCAATAAAACATCAATATTACGGCCAACGCTGACCTTCCTTTTAATTTAACATGTATGGTCGTTGGGCACACAACACTACATGGAGTCGCCAATTAGTAGACAGAAAGTCAGCACTCTTAGCCCAATTCTGAACGGTGAAAGTGAGATTAAGTTCTCACTCTGACATTCACGAGTTCAATAATATAAGTTACAGAGCTGCACATCCCTTTGTTAAGAAGATGATAAATTTAATTCGCTTGGATATGCATTAAAAGTAACTTCCTCAAGCCATCTGTAATCATACAGGACTATCACTTCTTGGGGACGTAAAAATTTCTGGCTTCACCTACCAGTTAATTCATAAATTCTTCAAAGTGGCCGTCGAGGTGACGTCTGCTTGGAGGGGCACCGGCTTCCCCGAAGGCCAGACGCCTAGCGACATCCCATTAACGCCAGCCTGTGCGTCGGCAGGCCGAACAGCTCCTCGGCTGAGAGTCTATGTGACGGTCGGTATTCCCGTCACCGCTCATGTTGCCAGCAGTCACCTTTTGCTCTCGGAGGAAGCGTAGAGTGCGCGAAGACCCGAGTTCACAAAACTACTGGGGGTCGCCCTCTCGGCCGCAGTTCGTGACACTACACTGTAGGCTATACTTTGTTGTCATACAATGAAGGCTTTCACGACCGGATGGTACTGTTGTTGATAATTCTTCCGGGTTGTAAGGCCGTGGTCCGTGGAATTCTTCTATTCCTAACGTTTCGTCCAATACTACGTTGGACATCCTCAGAGGTATGGCTGGTCCTGCTGAGTCCTGCCGACTGACGAGTCGGGCGTCGGAGAGCGGCCTAAATACCGAGGAAACTGGGCGTGGTCTAGCTTGCACATAGTAACAGAGAGAAAACTAGTCAAAGATAAAATGTAACTATCGATAATAGTCCGTCATAGATAAAAATCACTCATCTATTCTGTAACGCCACTGTCCATATCTCGATTAATTTCAAGGCCTCTTCTTTTCTATTAAAATTATCTTCATGTTTACAAATATCAATAGCCTCCCTATACAGTCGTGGATAATAGTCCGTGGTAGCACTTAAGACTTAGTTTCAGAAAACTTAACTACATGGTCACCTGACTGAAGTGCATGTTCCGCAACGGCCGATTTATCTATTTTCCCAGTCGGCAAAGACTTTTATGCTCCTTTACCCTCGTATTCACACTTCTTTTCGCGAGTACCAATATAGATCTTGCCACAAGTACATGGAATTTGATACACATCGCTAGATGATAATGGTGGCCTTAATAAGGTTACCCATCGAATCGGCAAAATTTTGCTGAAACATAAAGTGAAACCGGTATTCAAACCTACCAGATAAAATAGGACAAGTACTTCGTTCTGTTAAAGATGCTAGAAACGTAGGTTTTCCTTTCCTTAATCTTTCTTCTAAGATAGGTCGTAAGGTCAGTATTGGCCTCACGTGTTCCAACATTTCTACGGAAACCCAAACTGATCTTCCCCGAGGGTCGGCTTCTACCAGTTTTTCCATTCATCTGTCAACACCTGCTTTTCTTTGGGATTGGAATTATTATATTCTTCTTGAAGTCTGAGGGTATTCCGCCTGTCTCGTACATCTTGCTCACCAGATGGTAGAGTTATTGTCAGGACCGGCTCTCCCAAAGGCCGTCAGTAGTTCTAATGGAATGTTGTCTACTACCGGGGCCTTGTTTCGACTCAGGTCTTTCAGTGTTCTGTCAAACTCTTCACGCAGTATCGTATCTGCCATTTCATCTTCATCTACATCCTCTTCCATTTCCATAACATTGTCCTCAAGTACATCGCCCTTGTATAGACCCTCTATATACTCCTTCCGCCTTTCTGCTTTCCCCTCTTTGCTTAGAACTGGGTTTCCATCTGAGCTCTTGATATTCGTACAAGTGGCTCTCTTTTTCTCCAAAGGTCTCTTTAATTTTCCTGTAGGCTGTATCTATCTTACCCCTAGTGAGATAAGAACTTTACATCCTTACATTTGTCCTCTAGCCATGCCTGGTTAGCCATTTTGCACTTCCTTTCGATCTCATTTTTGAGACTTCTGTATTCCTTTTTGCCTGCTTCATTTACTGCATTTTTTATATTTTCCGCCTTTCATCAATTAAATTCAATATTTCTTCTGTTACCCAAGGATTTCTACTAGCCCTCGTCTTTTTACCTACTTGATCCTCTACTGCCTTCACTACTTCAACCCTCAGAGCTACCCATTCGTTTTCTACTGTATTTCTTTCTCCCATTCCTGTCAATTGTTCCCTTATGCTGTCCCTGAAACTCTGTACAACCTCTGGTTTAGTCAATTTATCCAGGTCCCATCTCCTTAAATTCCCACCTTTTTGCAATTTCTTCAGTTTTAATCTACAGTTCATAATCAATAGATTGTGGTCAGAGTCCACATCTGCCCCCGGAAATGTCCTACAATTTAAAACCTGGTTCCTAAATCTCTGTCTTACCATTATATAATCTATCTGATCCTTTTAGTATCTCCAGGATTCTTCCTTGTATACAACCTTCTTTTATGATTCTTGAACCAAGTGTTAGCTATGATTAAGTTACGCTCTGTGCAAAATTCTACCAGACGACTTCCACTTTCATTTCTTCGCCCCAATCCATATTCACCTACTATGTTTCCTTCTCTCCCTTTTCCTACTGCCGAATTCCAGTCACCCATGACTATTAAATTTTCGTCTCCCTTCACTACCTGAATAATTTCTTTTATCTCATCATACATTTCTTCAATTTCTTCGTCATCTGCAGAGCTAGATGGCATATAAACTTGTACTACTGTAGTAGGCATGGGCTTTGTGTCTATCTTGGCCACTATAATACCTTCACTATGCTGTTTGTAGTAGCTTGCCCGCACTCCTATTTTTTTATTCATTATTAAACCTACTCCTGCATTACCCCTATTTGATTTTGTATTTATAACCCTGTATTCACCTGACCAGAAGTCTTGTTCCTCCTGCCACCGAATTCACTAATTCCCACTATATCTAACTTTAACCTATCCATTTCCCTTTTTAAATTTTCTACCTACCTGCCCGATTAAGGGATCTGACATTCCACGCTCCGATCCGTAGAATGCCAGTTTTCTTTCTCCTGATATCGACGTCCTCTTGAGTAGTCCCCGCCCAGAGATACGAATGGGGGACTATTTTACCTCCGGAATATTTTACCCAAGAGGACGCCATCATCATTTAACCATACAGTGAAGCTGCATGCCGTCGGGAAAAATTACGGCTGTAGTTTCCCTTGCTTTCAGCCGTTCGCAGCACCACAACAGCAAGGCCGTTTTGGTTAGTGTTACAAGGCCAGATCAGTCAATCATCCAGGCTGTTGCCCCTGCAACTACTGAAAAGGCTGCTGCAGCTCTTCAGGAACCACACGTTTGTCTGGCCTCTCAACAGATACCCCTCCGTTGTGGTTGCACTTACGGTACGGCTATCTGTATCGTTGAGGCACGCAAGCCTCCCCACCAACGGCAAGGTCCGTGGTTCATGGGGTGGTTTATAAATGATCAAAGCAAAATTCGCAATGGAAGCTCTTGACAAACTGTGCATGGTTAACTGCTGAGAAGTAAAACGATACGAAATGTGTCGTACATACGTTTAAAAGCATCGACATTTATTTGATACAGAAAATATATACTTACGAACAAAATTTAGAGGCCAAACAGAGCTCTTTTACCTCATCCATTGTGTATTCAACTCCAAAAACCACTGTATTTTTCTACATCAACAGAGGTGAATTTCAAAAGAGGTTATTAGTCAAAATTTTTTCACTAATTTATGTTGTTATTTAATCACAGCGTAGGATACTTCTTTTTCCAGGTACGGTAAAACAAAAATGATTTCTCGCTTTCGCTTTTCTCGTCTCTTGCGTGGAGAGAGCACTCAATGTTAAAAAAGTATCCAAGGCCTCGTGTGACATTTTTCATGCGTCACGAAAACAATACAGAACGGCTAGTACAACATCAGCGAGCGCGGCGAAAAAAGATTAACTTTCGATGTTAGCAAATCACACCATCACTCCTCCCCCTCCCCCCCCCCCCCCCTTTCCCGTATAAGTCAACGTCAAAACTTATCTTCTCGTCAAAACTTGACATTGACGTTCCGTTTCGCCGCGTCCTGTTCGGCTGACGCTGCCATTTCAAATGCGTTGTGAATGTTTTGACGTTCCTTTCGGTGCCGTCAAGTGTGAATCGACCTGAAAGGACACGTCCACTGAGCACGAAACATTTGCAGGTATCGAAGAAGTATGACTTGCCATAATGAGGGAATACTTTCTCAGAAAACTGTTATTGGCGAGTGCTTGTGGTCATTTTAACCCTAGGATGCATATACAGGGCCCCGGAGGCCCTTGTATGTGTTCATTTTTAAAAAAATCGTCTAATTTTTTGTTTGATTTCAAACTGCTTTCCAGTACTCTTTGACTAACACTGTGACATTCCTCCTATCAAGTCTGAACGAGGTACCTTCTTAAGTTTTTTTGTACAATTCAATACGTTTACCCATACACCGTGAATGCATAAGCAGGGCTTCAGAAGTCCTCACACATTTATGTATGTCCTTTAGCCTATATTGTTTTCAACATTTGTTTGGGATCAGTTATTAATTTAACAATAACTGTAGTGGTATTTCCAGCAACAGGAGTGCCAACAGCAGCAGTAGCTGTAGTAGTAATGGTATAACTAAAAAATAATACGCACTACTTTCACATATTGGTGATGACGGTGTATTATTGATCTTTTCGCTATCAAATGTTTTATTATTGCATAGTATTGTTATCCTGTGCTGCTCTTGTCAGCTTCATTGTCACTGTAGTTTGTTTGTTGCTGCAAGGCCCATATTGTTACAAGTATGACCCGTTTAGTGCAGCACAAGCTGCTATTCGAGAGACACGCCCTTTGCTATGGCTTCGACACGCAAAGCAAGAGAGTCAGTACGTGCAAATGCAGCTAATTTTGAAAGTGTTGTGGCTCAGTGGTTTGAAGAAGATGATTCTTGGGAGGAAGGAAATATTTTTGAAGATGCAAGAAGTGAAGAATCAGCCAATGAACCTGCAGATGTGAATATTGAGGCAAATGACAGTCCTTCCGATAATATTACTTCATCAGAGTCTGAAAACGAAGAACCACCACAAAAAGGTATAGAAGATCACACATACATTAGTCGGAATGGAACGATTTGGAAATTAGATCCTCCTGCAACTTTTCGTACGCCTGTCCATAATATCGTAAAAATGGCACCTGGTCCGGCCCGTGGGATTATTTCATCTCCAAGGAACTACTAGAGGAAATCATCAACTGCACAAATATTGAACGCAGAAGAGTGGCTGCTTTACGTGGTAAAACGTGGAAAACGTTTCGCTTGCTGAAATGGAGGGTTTTCTTGGTCTTTTACTGCTTTCTGGTTTGAAAAGAGTTGGGATGTCCCTATTAAGAGAATTATTCTTGGATGAAAAGGGAAATCCTACATATAAGGCCACCATGTCAGTAAATAGATTCGAGGATATAAGGAGAATAACTAGATTTGATGACAGGCGTACCCATGAAGCTCGATATGCAGATGACAAACTTGCAGCTGTTCGCTATGTATGCGAACTATTTCTTGACAAGTGTAGAAATAGAACGATTCCCAATGATTCGCTCACAGTTGACGAAAAGCTAGTCCCATTCCGTGGAAGATGCAGCTTCACCCAGTATGTGCCCTCCAAACCAGCCAAGTATGGCATAAAAATATTTTGGTTATGTGATGCTAAATCTGCATATGCTTTAGACGGATTTGTTTACACGGGAAGGAAGCCCCATGAACCTATTCAGAAAAATCTTGGATTGAATGTGGTGAAATATCTTGCTAAAAGCATTGAAGGATCATCAAAAAATATTAATGTTGACAACTTCTTTACTAGTGTGCAGCTGGCGGAAGAGATGCTTCAGAAGCAAATTACAGTGGTGGGAACTATCAAACAAAATAAACCAGAAATTCCTAATGAGATGAAACCATCAGCCTCAAGAGCTATTCATTCCTCTTTGTTTGCATTTAGGGGTGACATTACAATGATGAGCTATGTTACCAAAAAGAAAAAGTCTGTAGTTATCATTAGCACAATGCATCACGACAGAAACATTGATGAAACTCATGCAAAAAAGAAACCAAATATAATAAAGTTCTATAACTCTACAAAGGGTGGAGTAGATCAAATGGACCAGAAAATTCGTTATTAAACTTGCAAGAGATAAACAAGAAGATAGCCATTTCCATTATGGATGAATATGATGGACGTCCCAGCATCTGACATACCATAAGAGATTTAGCAGAGGAAATGGTAAGACCACTAATGGAACTTCGTATTCAAATCCCTAATCTTCCAAAGAAAATCGTTGATGCCATGCAAAGATGTGGTGTTCAAAAAGATGTCATATTGCCGAACCAACTACCTGTTTCAGGAAACAGAAGAAGATGCAATTATTGTCCATATAATAAACACAGGAGGAAAAGTGCTATGACATGCATTAAGTGTAAACCCAACATTTGTAAGGAACATAGTGGCGATCTTTGTGCTTCTTGTTTGGTTACATGTTGAAACTAAAGAAAAATGCGATTTTATGTGGAACAATGAATAAAAGCTTTTTGTCAAAATATTGCCTATATACATAATATTCTGAATAATGAGTATCTTTTAATTGAAGAAATTGGTTGTAATAAATGTTATAAAATGTAAACTGCAACTTATATGTGAATTAATAAAATTATTTGTATATGTTGTATGTAAATGGACGTAATTAATAAAAATTCACTCTTAGAGTTTTTTTAAATTAATGAAATATTAATCAGGCCCACCAGATCCTGTTACTGTATCTTAGAAATCTTTCAATATGACAATAAATTTGACAGAAATAAATTTAACTCCAAAGAAAGATTATATGAGAGAGGAAAATTTTAAATTAGGGCAGGGCCTTGGAGACCCTGCATATGCATTCATGTGTGTTTTCGGTACCATGCATCCTAGGGTTAAAGCAGGTAAAAGAGGTTGTGGTGCACAAAAACAATGAAAGTTTGGAGAAAGGAATCTGAGCTGGCCATTAAGTTGTAGGAAACGCTCATTGAAAAATATTCTGAACGCTAGGGGAGAAATTGTCCTAGGGTGGGACTCACAGTGTAAGGATGCCCTTATCGATACCGTTACTAAATACTGCTATTAGTAGCTCATTTCCGGCGGTTGTGATGTCGCTGTTGTTCTAGAAGGTTCTGGAAGCTACAGTTATGCGCCATGAGTCGGTGATACCCAGATACTCTATGCGTGCTTTCGGGTCGCTGGAGTGACTCAGTCGGGCTGCAGCCTAGAAGCGCTGACAATTTGAATTGTAATGAGTCTGAAAGTGACAATGAGAAGTATCTGAGTCGTGTTCAAGAGTGAAAATTCGTGGGAGATAATTTGGAAACCAAAAAAATACGTAGTTTTGAGCAGTCTGAAGAGTGTAGAGTGAATGGCAGTCATTAATAACACATTGAAAACTAATTTATTAGGCGACCGAGTGCAAAAGTTGAATATCCAAAGGAATATCGAATAATTACAGGTGAAGAAACTAAATAATTTAAATATTTGTTCAGTGAAATAGTTGAAAGAAATTGACCATGGGCGAAGCAGATTGAGGGATGATTTGAGGAAAACTGCTGAGGGACTATTATCCTATCCCTCTTATTTATTATACCTTTTAATTATTTGAGAAAGTTATAGAATTGTTAGGCTCTAGTGCGCGAGTCGCTCCAACGATAACATTTAAACGTTACAGGCTACGACTAAGAGCGCGAGGCACTCTTTGGAATAATGTACACTTTTACTCCTTGTAAGGAGAATTCTGGAAAGAAGTAATGATTTATTCTATTCTTGTCTAGACTATTTCGCTGCATTTTTTTGTCTAAAGCTTTTCATTGTCGTAATCTGAAAAATATATTCTGTTAATTTCAAAGTATGCGTTCCATTTTATGTATTTAGTACCAAAGTTCATATATTATATATATATATATATATATATATATATATATATATATATATTATCGGCTACTTCTGGATCGGACGGATCGGAGTAGGTTTAACGCGTAGACGGAACCTGCAATCTCATAACAACTGTGTTTGAGGAGCATTCGTTTTGTCGGAATTTTAACTTTTAACACGACGAAGCTGTTGTCCACTGAGAGAAATACTCTGGCACCCAAGTGGACTCCTTGCAACCAGAAAATTTATATTTTTTTGTTCGAGTCACTTCAGCAGTATCGCTGACGCAGAAGTCAGACTACGTACGACATTCAATTAATCAATCACCCAATCTTCGAATACATGATAGAACAGCTAATCCGAATTCATAGTTTTTTACCACGTTCTTACAGAAAAATTAGTCTCATTATTCGCTATTATAATAGTTTTCAAAGATACATCCTGGGCACTGACCCTCTATAACAAACTTCAATAGTTGAGAGAGCCCTTAGTCAACTCTGGGACATATAGTTTATTTGCTATAAGTTAAAGAATAAACGATGATTATTTTGAGTGACTTTTATCATTTCAGATCAATAAGTAAATCTTTTCCCTTTGTATTCAGGAAGTAGAGAGCAATTTCGGCTCAATTTAACAGTAGTTTGTGTGTCTAATGTAACCGAATGCGTTCAGTATCAGATGGATAAGACGCCCAACCAGTTTCAATAAATGGTGGTTTTCAGTTAATCTTAACCATGATTTCAACGGATTAAACCCGTATTCCTGAGAAGGACAAGAAACAAACTTTGCATTGGCAAACAGTCAGTTAGCAAAGTGATCTAACATTGCCACATGCAAAATATCGGCAACGATACGTAGGCCCACATCCATTTGTAAAAGTTAAGGCCTCTAAACTCAAGGGCTTTCCACACCAGCAAAATCAGTCACATAAAATGCCAGAAGTGACAAGCCCATGATTTTAGCAGACTTAACTTTTACAAATGGATGTACAGATCGTTGGCGACTTCCCATGTGGAGATATTAGATTGCTAACTAACTATTTGCTAACGTGAATTTTGTTTCTCGTCGTCCTGAAGAAGACTGGTTGAAATCCGTTGAAAGCAAGGTTAACGTTAATTGAATACCACCATTTACTGCAAATGGCTGGCAGTCTTATTCACTTGCTGTTGTGTAACCGTTGCTGAAGTGCAGCTGTGTTCAAAATGTCGTACGCATTCACTCTCCAGATCACCATAAATTTGAGTGAACGTTTTAATTTAATAAATAGGAGTGATGGGGGGGGAACGAGGAGGTTTACAGGTACCAGACGTCACAGTTGAGACTTTATAAAGATACTTCACTACAACTCTGAGGTTGCTCCGTATTCTCATTCCGAACAGAATGATCGTCGCCGTATCTTATTAAGTGTCGGCGCGTCGAACTCCCGTCATACTCCGCGTGCCAACATACCATTGCTCTCAGAGAAGCCTAAGACATTCTTTATCAGTATGACTACTATATTACGGTTTTAACATTTTAATTACAGACACACATCTATATCTATATAACTTCATCCGTCTTAAAATTATTGTATTTATGTACAGATGTTCCACATCTCCTCCTGAACCATTGGATCGACTTCAACTATAACGAATGATTCAAAAAGAAAGAACAGATCTCAGCTGTTAATTACACACAAACTATAAAAGATAGAAACACATTGCGCTTGTCACTGGATAGAGGAAGGTTCACAGTTTTGACAAGGCTGCAGTGTTGTTTTTTTGTAGCAACATGGCGACTACAACACAAGATAAATCTTTTGCGTGTTGGAATTTGCGTGAAGTCAGTCCATTTTTCAAGTGCAACGTGCTTTCCGCCGTCGATTCAGCAAGGAGCCGCCTCGCAAAAGGAGATTTATGACTGGCACACAAAACTCTTGGAAGTTGGTTGCATATGCAAAGGGAAGAACGCTGGCCGGCCACGCACGTCTGATGAAAGTGTCGAGCGTCTCCGAAATGCGTTCACACGGAGCCATCGAAAGTACACAAAATGGACAGACCAAGAACTTCAGCTTCCTCAGACAACGGTGTGGCGTGTTCTGAAATGACGCTTGCATATGGAGCTTTACAAGTTGCAGTTACTGCAGCAACTGCGTGCCGGCGACCATAAAAGAAAGTACGAATTTCAGTTCTCCAGGGTATGGCAGATGACACTTTCTCCAAACGACTCATGATTTCGGACGAATCGGCGTTCCATCTATCGGGTAAAGTAAATTGCCATAATGGAAGAATTCGGGAGTCACAAACTCTTGGCGTCGTCATCGAACATGAAAGAGATTCACCTGAGCTGAGTGTGTTTTGTGCCGTTTCTGTTCACAAAGATTATAGACCCATCTTTTTTGTGGAGGAAACTGTGACAGGAGTGTCATAACTGGACAACCTGCTAAATTGGTTGTTTGCTCAACTTCACAAAGATTCCAATGATTTCATTTTTATGCATGACGGCACCCCGTCTCACTTCAACCTAGACGTGAGGCATTATCTTAACAACATCGTCCACAGGGTTGGATTGGAAGAGGTTGACAAGAATATCTTGTTCTTTGCTTTTGACCTCCCATGTCACCAGACCTCACTTATTGCGGTTCTTTCCTGTGGGGGTATGTAGAACACAGAATCTTTGTCCCACCTATGACAGCTGCTCTTCAAGAGTTGAGAAATCGATTTGTAAACACGGCCCTCATGATTCGTGTGTGGGATGAAATGGACTACCGTCTCCAGTTTCTCTAGAAGTTGCTCATGTTGAGTATATGGTGTGGTGTCTGTACGAACTCAGAGCTCTGAGCCTTCCTCTGTCCAGTGACATACGCAATGTGTTTCTCTGTTTCATAGTTTGTCTGTAATAAACAACTGCAAACCGTTTCTTCTTTTTGAACCACTCTGCATTTAGTTGTCATTGTTAATAACATCTTTGTGCCTTTTGTCTGATACACAATGTAAACGCCCTTATATTAATACAAGTTGGTGTAAATAATGCAAAGATGCCATACACAACAGTTCAACTTTTCATGGGGTTTGGTAATATAATCTGTACGCTATATACGATATGTTGAAATGTGTGTGAATTTCTAAGGGACCAGACTGCTGATGTCATCGGTCCTTAGACTTAGACACTACTTAAACTAACTTAATCCAACTTACACTGACAACAAGACACACACCCATGCCCGACGGAGGACTCGAACCTCCGGCGGGGAGGGGCCGCGCAGTCCGTTACGTGACGCCTCTAACCGCGAGGCCACTCCGTGCGGCTATATACGATTTTTTTTTTGGGGGGGGGGGGGGTTTGGCAATAGAATCTGTACCACGAATGTTTCATTTGGACTGAGGCAGGTGACACAATGAATAAGGCACTAGACTCGTTACTCAGGAGGAGAAAGGTTTTGATCCCCATCCGTGAATCCAGATTTAGCGTTTCCGTGGTGTCACTAAATCGCTTAACTGACACCGTTGCTAGGATGGCTCCATTAAAAAGGACTCAGCCCGTTCCCTCCGCTGATCTTGTTCCACCATAGCTTATGTTTCCGCCGTAATGGCCTCGATGTTTACGAGACATTAAAAACTCCCCTCTCTCTCTCCCCCTCCCCCCCCCCCCCCCCGCCTTCCGTCCCTTTTATTTTATTTTGTTTATCTACTTTCTCTCATTACTTCTATTGCGTTTGTGTAATTCTTGTTGCCCCCGTTTTTGTACACCCCGCGTTGCACGAGTATCTACACACGCCCAACAGTCACGTACATGGCGATCATATTTGACATATCAAACCTCTTTTATAGCTACTTGTAAATTAAGTTTCTTATTTCGGCATTAATGCATATAGCGGTCAAGTTTCTCCATGAGCTTCATCTACTACGGCGACTCCGAATCAAGCTGCTCTCCATGTCACTGGAAGATATGCGACTACAGTCACTGATGCCCCGACTAAGCGGAACAGACAAACTGCTTAGACTGAAAGACACTAAGATGCTACGTAGCGCAGGCAACTCCATAGTTATCACGATCGCAAGACATTTTGAAGCATCATCGTACAAAGTAAAAAGAAAACATTACAAATAATTTGGGAAACGGAACCCATAAATAAAGAGCCTACGTTAAAGCGTGTGTATTATTTTTTGCAGTTCGTTAAAATACGTCGTCTAAACTACCACAAAGCACTGTATTACTATTACCCCAGCAAAACGAAGTGAAGACTTAGACAGCGTGGCAGCTCCAACGTTTTTATGCCAGAGAGACAGAGACTGTAGGTAAGAAACAGTGTACACCCTGCTATTCTCGCGAGTGCACCGCTGTCACGCGCTACATGTCTATACGGCGACGCCCTGCATAGCACGGCAATAAAACGTCTAACGGCGGTTTTGATTGACAATACTACTGGCATGCTATTGCTGTGAGCACATTCATTCAAAGTGTTAAGAGAGTGAAACCACAGTTTGTCTGAATGAAGCGCTGACAGCTTTCATTCTCATACCTTATTTTTCGTCAATATCTAATGTAGTATTGTTGTACGAACATTGGGACTATCTTACTCTTGCCCTTTTTAACACCAAATCCCATGTAAAGAACAATTTTTCCGATAGTTTTTTGTTAGCCTTTAAGTCCAGTTCTGTGCTACAAAACAGGGGCAGTTAGTGTTTCTTCTACATCTACATCTACAGCTACATGGATACTCTGCAAATCACATTTAAGTGCCTGTGGCAGAGGGTTCATCGAACCACCTACACAATTCTCTATTATTCCAATCTCGTATAGCGCGCGGAAAGAATAAACATATATATCTTTTCGTACGAGCTCTGATTCCTCTTATTTTATCGTGGTGATCGTTCCTCCCTATGTAGGTCGATGTTAACAAAATATTTTCGCATTCGGAGGAGAAAGTTGGTGATTGGAATTTCGTGAGAAGATTCCGTCGCAACGAAAAAGCCTTTCTTTTAATGATTTCCAGCCCAAATCCTGTACCATTTCTGTGCCACTCTCTCCCATATTTCGCGATAATACAAAACGTGCTGCCTTTCTTTGAACTTTTTCGATGTACTCCGTCAGTCCTCTCTGGTAAGGATCCCACACCGCGCAGCAGTATTCTATAAGAGGACGGATAGCGTAGTGTAGGCAGTCTGTTACATTTTCTAAGTGTCTTGCCAATAAAAAGCAGTCTTTAGTTAGCCTTCCCCACAACATTTTCTATGTGTCTCTTTCAATTTAAGTTGTTCGTAATTGTAATAGCTAGGTATTTAGTTGAATTTACGGCTTTTTGATTAGACTGATTTGTCGTGTAACCGAAGTTTTACGAGCTCCTTTTAGCACTCACGTGGATGACATCATACTTTTCGTTATTTAGCGTCAACTGCCAATTTTCGCGCCATTCGGATATTTTTTCTGAATCGTTTTGCAATTTCTTTTGATCTTCTGATGCCTTCATTAGTCGATAAACGACAGCGTCATCTGCAAACAACCGAAGACAGCTGCTCAGATTGTCTTTCAAAATCGTTTATATAGATAAGGAACAGCAAAGAGCCTATAACACTACTTTGCGGAACGCCAGAAATCATTTCTGTTTTACTCGACTACTTTCCGTCAATTACTACGAAATGTGACCTCTCTGACAGGAAATCACAAATACAGTCAAATAACTGATATGATATTCTATAAGCACGTAATTTCACTACGAGCCGCTTGTGTGATACAGTGTCAAAAGCCTTCCGTAAATCCAGGAATACGGAATCGATCTGAAATCCCTTGTCAATAGCACTGAGCACTTCATGTGAATAAAGAGCTAGTTGTGTTTCACAGGAACGATGTTTTCTAAACCCATGTTGACTGTGTGTCAATAGACTGTTTCCTTCGAGGTAATTCATAATGTTCGAACAGAATATATGTTCTAAAATTCTGCTGCATATCGACGTTAACGATATGGGCCTGTAGTTTAGTGGATTACTCCTATTACCTTTCTTGAATAATGGTGCGACCTGTGCAACTTTCCAGTCTTTGGGTACGGATGTTTCATCGAGCGAACGGTTGTATTGTTCATAGCATCGCACGAACTGCTAGCCAGTGAAACATTAACCTGTGCCATCAATGAGACATATATACTGTGTATTTCGCTTGTTCTTCTTTGGGGCAGATAACTTTGAGTCCCTCTCCGCTCGACATCGTCGTACTCCTCCCGTAATTTGTACACCATCGATTTATTAAACTTTAGCATTTTGCTTGCGCGTTCTATCATCTTTTCCGTAAGCACTGCCATTCCTTCCTGCTTATCGTCGTCAATAAATTTAATATCTTCAACAATGTAAGCTTTCTAGTGTAAACTTTACCTATCTATGTGTAACTATCTACGAGGGGAAACTTTATGCTCTTGGGCGGCTGCGAGTCACCATTAGTTGTAACTACATTGGCGAAAAAAAGAATACCAACGCCAAGAAGGAGATAAATGAAAGTTGGCAGGCGTTGTTCTACGTCTGAAAGATGACGTGTATTCAGGTTTAGTGACAGTCGCATAAGAGTGGACGCCAGTAGTGTCATCATGAGTACGCAAATTATGTTTACTTCAAATACGCGCTGTAACGCTCGTGAGCGTTAGTTACCTTTGAGACTGGACGTAGTGAGTTGATACAACTCAAAAATACCTTTAAGACGACGAAGGCGCCATTATCAATAGCTCACTGCGTTTGAAAGAGGTAGTGTAATAGGGCTACCAGAAGCTGGATGTTGCTTCCACGAAACTGCAGAAAGACTTGGCAGCAATGCGGCCACTGCACGGGATTTCCGGCAGCGGTGGTCACGGGAAAGTACAGTCGCAGGGACACTTGGCTCTAGACGGCCACTTGGCACTACCGAGAGGGAAGACCATCGTGTTCGATGTATGGCTCTGGGGCATCGTACTGCGTCTGCAGCAGCAATCTGAGCAGCAGTTGGCACAACGCACTGATACAATGAACTGTTACAAATCGGTTACCTGAAGGACAGATCCGAGGGAGATGCCCTGTAGCGTGCTTTCCACTAACACCAAATACGGCCATTTGCGACTTCAGTGCTGTTAAGGGGACATTATATGACCTATGCAGAGAATGTTAAATTATCGACTTTTGTGACCCTTTATCTTGGAAACTTATTAAGACTCCAACTTACAATTTTCCATAATTGTTGAATGCACCTTTCTAGGTACACTGAACTAGAATTATTACTAAAATTGTATTGTGGGGCATGTTAATATATTTTTTTTTTCAAACACTCAATTTTTTGACAGAATTTTGTACATAAATGCACATAAAAACAAAACAACTCAGGAAATCTCAGTTATTTCTGTTCCATATGTGTTGATCTCACACTTGGCATGCTGTGAAAATTTCATGTCTCTACCATCAGTACTTTTTTAGAAAACGGGTCATTTCTTGCAAGAAATGTAGTTCGCAGATATTGAGGTTTAAAACATTTTTATTACAAATTCTTATACAGACTTACGTTTCTGCGTCTTTTATGCATTAGATTTGCACTGGCCCATAGTCTGTGTCTTTTTCTTTCCTTTTCTTTCTTGCTGCTTTTCTCATTTGCCGAGCAGCTAACTCTGCGTCATCTACACGAAGCTTATCCAGTTCCCACAGTCCTTTAGCTGCGTTCTGTCCAAATCTTACCCCTAACTTCTTCAGAACCTAAAGTATTACATAGTTCCCACCATTAAAAGTTATTACAGCATCAGACACTGCTAACTTTAGAGTCATAATTCCAACAAATACATTTTTAGGCACACGGCACAACATTATTGAAGGACTCATTCACATTGTGGGTCTTCCCTTGTGAACACTTCTTTAGTAGCGCAGGATTTGCCAAATCTCTGTAAATAGGTTTGATTGGCTTCCTTACTGCCAAAGGAAGAGAATGTTTATGTGTGAATTCATGCAGGATGCAAGAAAATTCAGCTTGCTTATGTTTACACCAAGTGTTTGGTGGAGGTGGACACAAAGCATGACATGGCTTTTCATCGGTTGATATTCAATGAAAGAAAGTGCTCGACACGGCTATTTTCATCTTCTCTAAATTGTCACAGTTATCTCTAAAGGCCTTCCCATAATATTCCTGTAATTCATCAATTACTTTGTCCATTAGTCTTCCAGCACATTTTATTGTCTTGCCATCAGACAGTTTTGTGTTACCCAGCTTCGTTTTTTGGTTTATTCGTAATATCAACTTCTGAGACGTAACAGTAGGTACAAAACAAAGCAGTTCCCAGCCTTCTAGACTGTGTAGTTCCCAAGATATGACTGCTCAACTACGGCAGTATATGCGTAGCCGCGAAATTTGACAGTCATACGTCAACATTCAAAATATTATTTGAGGGTCTTACAATTGTCTGATTTTAATGTATTATATACCAAAATGTTCAGGAAAGCCCAAAGTACATTATGGAGTAGGAAACAGAAAAGTCAAATTTCAGCGAATTTCACGTACAATGTCCCCTTAAACGAGAGCTCATTGGAAGGCGGAGTCGAGGTCTGTTACGTTTTCTGATGAAAGCCGGCTCTGACTCGGTGCCAGTGATGACTACGTGTTGGTTGGAAGGAGGCCAGGTAGCACCTGAGCCATCCTGGCTGCGGCCTTGACACACTGGGCCTACACCTGGATGGTCTGGTGTGCGATTTCGTATAACAGCAGGAGCGCTCTTGTGGTTATCCCGTGCACCCTGGCTGCAAATCTGCACGTTAGTCTGGTGATTCGACCTGTCGTGCTGCCACTCATGAACAGCATTCCTGTAGGTCTTTTCCAACTGGATAACGCTCGTCCACATACTGCTGTTGTAACCCGACATGCTCTATAGAGTCTCAACATGTTGCTCAACCACCATATCGGTCTCTAATCGAGCATGTATGGGACATCGGACGGCAAGTACAGCACTATTAACAACCAGAATCAATCGTCCCTGTATTGCTCGACCTAGTGCAAAGGGAATGGAACTCAAACCCACAAAATGACATCAAGTACCCGTACAACACAATACACGCGCGTTTCCGTGCTTGCATTCAACACTGTTATTAATGTACCAACATTTGTAGTGGCCCACCTCTCGCTTGCATTAACCTGTGGACTTGCAACCACTTAAATATGTTACCTACACAAACGTCGTGAAATTTCATTATTATACTTTAACTAGTTTTCGGTGTTGGCATTTTTTTCCGTTTCTGTATATAAAGCAATGTGTTTACAGTGCTTATACGTATTATTGTTCCCCAGTACACAAAACCAGGGTTTTCCAAACAACATTCTGAGGCAAATGAGTAAGTGCTCTTCAAAAAACTATTAATAACATAGCTTTTTTCGACTTTTTGACGATAGTAATTTTTTTTTAATTTTGTTGTCATTTCTAAGTTACTAGCTATGATTTAAAACTGTAGAAATCACTGAATTTAAACAAGTTTGTCTCATTTTTTTTAAAATATTATCAACTTTCTAAATAAAGAACTTGTTTCAGCGAAGTGTAAGGATTCCCGAAGTGTTTCGGCAGAGGAAAAGTTTGGGAACCTTGCACTCAACTATATCTTAATGTACGATTTAGAAGGAAGAAGTAAGTGTTCTATATTCTGATTACAATGTTTCCAGTATCCTGTGGCCTAGAAGTGCCATAACTATACTACTTTTGAATATAAACGTTAACTATGTAAATATCACCAAATATGTGATATTTAATTACTCTAAACTGAGCTTGGCAAACTACAACTGATTAATACTTGAATGTAAAGAGTAGCTGTCTATAATACACTGACACTTCCTCAACAGCAATCAAAAATTATAGAGGTCAACTGTCGCCAACTGACTCTGCATGCTGTAAAAGTAATGCACCTTCCGGATTACATGAAAAACATACAAATGATCACCGTTCCCTAATTCTTCCTCTCAAAGTTTATTTGGCCCTACAGCTGATTCTTACCTGCGCATAGGGGAACGCTGCTCTGCTCTGCTTTAATGACTGAAATAAATCGCTGATCTCTCTGTTCCCGAAAGAAATTACTTCACACTGTGGGCCTTAAGATTTACTTCAGCTGCTTGCCAATAAGAATTGATATGTTGCCAAGAATGCAACTAGCTGATCACGCAGTAGAGCAAGGCATGTCAGCAAAGCTATGTAAAGTTTGGTTTTGGAACAGTGAGAGGAAATCTTAACGAACGGACATCAAATAAATGAAAAGATTGTTTAAAACTAAAACTATATTGTGACATTTCACCGCATAAAGTTCGAATTCCATCGACTATAATTTTCTTCAGACGTAGTCACAAACATCGAAGCTAATACACACAGAATTTAAAGAATATACGAAGAATGTACAACATTTCAGTTACATGAAGTTATCCTTCTTTACTTTCTGTTTTGAAATACGTTTTGTCGAAAGGTTCGGATGGAGAATAGTTATTAAAATACTGGACACATGATTGATAATTTTGAAATAAATACCTAAATAAACAAAGTGCTACGACTGCAGGTTCGAATCCTGCCTCGGGAATGGACGTGTATGATGTCCTTACGTTAGTTAGGTTTAAGTAGTCTAGGGAACTAATGACCTCAGATGTTAAGTCCAATAGTGCTTGAAAACACAGTGGGCCGGAATTTCGTCCTTACTCTATCATTAGCGAACCCGTCAATGCTTCGCAATTGCTAAATATGTAGGGGAATTCGATCTTTTCCTCCTCCTCCCTCTCTATTCATCTGCTCCTGCCCGTCTCTCTGTCCATCTTTTTCTTCCCACTCTCTATGACCATTTCCTCCCTCCCCCCTTTCTCTAGCCGTCTACTCCTCCCCCTCTCTCTGATATTGCAATTTGTTTATTGTCACTTTAAAGTCAGCTTCCTTAGCAGTATTCTAATCATAGGCCCATAAATCACAAATATAACTCTCTTGTTTTCTGTTAAAGTCAACTGTGAAGAAGAAAACAGGAGAGCACATAGTTGTGTATACAATTTTTCTTTAAAATTGACGTAACGATTAATAATATACATAGAAGAAACAATTTGGCTAGCAGTTTAAATGCCATACTATTGTAGTTAAAACTGACTACAAGAAAGAAAACGAAACGGTACATTTTCATGTCATAGCATATCATAGCATTTTCTTTCTGGCAGCCAGTTTTAACAGAAAACCTGAGCATTGCTGTCGAAAAAACTATTTAGCCTATTTATTAGAGTAACGGTGTAAAAATTTAAAATAGTTAAAATGGTTCAAATGGCTCTGAGCACTATGGAACTTAACTTCTAAGGTCATCAGTCCCCTAGAACTTAGAACTACTTAAACCTAACTAACCTAAGGACAGCACACACATCAATGCCCGAGGCAGGATTCGAACCTGCGACCGTAGCGGTCGCGCGGCTCCAGACTGTAGCACCTAGAACCGCTCGGCCACTCTGGCCGGCTTAAAATAGTTAGGTCAAGAAATATTCAACATATTTTCGTCAAAAAGTTTATAGCTTGTGTCCATCTGAATGTCCTTTACAGCATCGTGTAAATATTTGAAGTAATAATAAACATTTAAAGTAAATTGCTCAACAAATTTTCGATATCGTTGGTAACAAAATTTCCCTACATACACACATCCAAAATAGTTTTGCATCACCTCGGTTGCGAGGGTTCCAGAACCTGTACAGAAAATTGGAATAGAGATCAACACTCCGCCCTTTTTATTGCTCATGAAAACCACACATTGCAAGTTGTACCACCACACAGCGATATCTTCAGAGGTGGTGGTCCAGATTGCTGTACACACCGGTACCTCTAATACCAGGTAACACGTAATCTTGCATTGGTGCATGACTGTATTCGTCGTGACATACTACCCACAAGTTCATCAAGGCACTATTGGTCCAGATTGTTGCACTCCTCAACGGAGAACCGGCGTAGATCCCTCAGAGTAGTTGGTGGGTTACGTCGTCGATAAACAGCCCAGGCATGTTCGATAGGATTCATGTCTGGAGAACATGTTGGCCACTCTAGTCGAGCTATGTCGTTATCCTGAAGGAAGTCATTGACAAGGTGTGCACGATGGGGGCGCGAATTATCGTCCGTGAAGACGAATGCCTCGCCAATATGCTGCCGATATGTTTGCACTATCGGTCGGAGGATGGTATTCACGTATTGTACAGCCTTTACGGCGCCTTCCATGACCACCAGCGGCGTACGTCGACCCCACATAAAGCCACCCCAAAACAGCAGGGAACCTCTACCTCGCTACACTCGCTGGATAGTGTGTCTAAGACGTTCGCCTGACCGGGTAGCCTCCAAACACGTCTCCGACGATTGTCTGGTTGAAGGCATGGCGGCACTCATCGGTGAAGAGAACATGACGCCAATCCTGAGCGGTTCATTCGGCATTTTGTTGGGCCCACCTGTACCGCGCGGCATGGTGTCGTGGTTGCAACGATGGGCCTCACCAAGGACGTCGGGAGTGACGTTGCGCATCATGCAGCCTATTGTGCACAGTTTGAGTCGTAACACGACGTCTTGTGCCTGCACGAAAAGCATTATTCAACATGGTGGCGTCGCAGTCAGGGTTCTTCAAGTGACAATCCGTAGGTAGCGGTCATCCACTGGAGTCTTAGCCCTTGGGAGGCCTGAGCGAGGCATGACATTGACAGCTCCGATCTCTCTGTATCTCCTCCATGTCCGAACAACATCGCTTTGGTTCACTCCGAGACACCTGGACACTTCCCTTGTTGAGAAGCCTTCCTGACACAAAGTAACAATGCGGGCGCGATCGAACCGCGGTACTGACGGTCTAGGCTAGGTTGAACTATAGACAACACGAGCCTTGTACCTCCTTCCTGGTGGAATGACTGGAACTGATCGGCTGTCTGACCCCCTCCGTTCAATAGAAGCTGCTCATGCATGGTTGTTTACATCTTTGGCCAGTGCCTGTGATACAATATCCACAGTCAAAGTGTGTCTTCAGGAGTTCTGGGAACCGGGGTGATGCAAAACGTTGTTTGATGTGGGTATTAGAAAAAAAATTGCTGTCCAAATGTTTACCAGAGAATGGTGTACAATTCTGATGCAAATCGACCAAGAAATTTTCGAGACTTTTGCTTACCCCTTATACAGTACATAGATATTTATATACAATATACAGGGTGTTACAAAAAGGTACGGCCAAATTTTCAGGAAACATTCCTCACACACAAATAAAGAAAAGATGTTATGTGGACATGTGTCCGGAAACGCTTAATTTATATGTTAGAGCTCAATTTAGTTTCGTCAGTATGTACTGTACTTCCTCGATTCACCGCCAGTTGGCCCAATTGAAGGAAGGTAATGTTGACTTCGGTGCTTGTGATGACATGCGACTCATTGCTCTACAATACTAGCATCAAGCACGTCAGTACGTAGCAGCAACAGGTTAGTGTTCATCACGAACGTGGTTTTGCAGTCAGTGCAATGTTTACAAATGCGGAGTTGGCAGATGCCCATTTGATGTATGGATTAGCGCGGGGCAATAGCCGTGGCGCGGTACGTTTGTATCGCGACAGATTTCCAGAACGAAGGTTTCCCGACAGGAAGACGTTCGAAGCAATTTATCGGCGTCTTAGGGAGCACGGAACATTCCAGCCTATGACTCGCGACTGGGGAAGACCTAGAACGACGAGGACACCTGCAATGGACGGGGCAATTCTTCGTGCAGTTGACGATAACCCTAATGTCAACGTCAGAGAAGTTGCTGCTGTACAAGGTAAAGTTGACCACGTCACTGTATGGAGAGTGCTAGGGGAGAACCAGTTGTTTCCGTACCGTGTACAGCGTGTCCAGGCACTATCAGCAGCTGATTGGCCTCCACAGGTACACTTCTGCAAATGGTTCATCCAACAATGTGTCAATCCTCGTTCCAGTGCAAATGTTCTCTTTACGGATGAGGCTTCATTCCAACGTGATCAAATTGTAATTTTTCACAATCAACATGTGTGGGCTGACGAGAATCCGCACGCAATTGTGCAATCACGTCATCAACACAGATTTTCTGTGAACGTTTGGGCAGGCATTGTTGGTGATGTCTTGATTGGGCCCCATGTTCTTCCACCTACGGTCAATGGAGAACGTTATCATGATTTCATACGGGATACTCTACCTGTGTTGCTAACAAGTACGACACAACATGTGGTTCATGCACGATGGAGCTCCTGCACATTTCAGTCGAAGTTTTCGAACGCTTCTCAACAACAGATTCGGTGACCGATAGATTGGTAGAGGTCTCCACGCTCTCCTGACCTCAACCCTCTTGACTTTCATTTATGGGGGCATTTGAAAGCTCTTGTCTACGCAACTCCGGTACCAAATGTAGAGACTCTTCGTGCTCGTGTTGTGGACGGCTGTGATACTATACACCATTCTCCAGGGCTGCATCAACGCATCAGGGATTCCATGCGACGGAGGGTGGATGCATGTATCCTCGCTAACGGAGGACATTTTGAACATTTCCTGTAACAAAGTGTTTGAAGTTCTGTTGCTGTGTGTTTCCTTTCCATGATTAACGTGATTTGAAGAGAAGTAATAAAATGAGCTCTAACATGGAAAGTAAGCGCTTCCGGACACATGTCCACATAACATACTTTCTTTCTGTGTGTGTGAGGAATATTTCCTGAAAGTTTGGCCGTACCTTTTTGTAACACCTTGTATAGTCAAAAAGTATGTACCCTATGTCCATCGAAAGTTTTATTTGAATATCGTGCGAAAATTTGAAATAAATAAGTGAATAACATTTGGAGATTTTTGGTAACAACGTTAAACGACGAATTTTCTTAAAATAACAATGTAGCCCATGTCCACGTCCGCCTGAACGTTTTTTGGAATATCCTATAATAATTTGAAATAAATCAGTCAAGATCTTTTCCAATGTCTGAAGCATTAAAAAATTGTTTCACCCAATTAATATTTTCTTTGAGAACTACCGTCAGTATTGATGTGTAGTATGCTCCAAACCATATAATGTGAGGCATAATATAATTCTGTGGATACTGAGAGAAGCCTGAAACAGTTTGAGTGGTGTTAGACCCATGATGTCGCAGATAATGGTACCGAAAACTAAATATGTCTTCAAAATTTACCACGTCAACAGATTGTCGTAGAAATTAAACTATAAGGGGCGATCAGATAGTTATCGTTTAATGGAGTTGCTGGATCGTATATGCAATGTAGCACGACTCCGAAGCCGATAGTTAAGCACCTATATGGAGGCAAGCTATTAGTGTGCCATCCGTGTCCTTCCAACATGTGTGCGATGAATGCCGAAACGTGAACTGTAGTGACGTTATTACCAAATGCGTCCAAACAGGATTAACGGGCTGTTATTCTTTTCTTGGCAGCCGAAGGACAAACACCGGCAGACATCCACCGGAGAGTGAAGAATGGGCGTGCGGCAGCATGACTGTCGAAAAATCCCCGTTGTGGAAAACTGCGAGAAGTGGACCTGTTACTCAATGGTAACGCACCTCGCCATATCACAAATGTCGTAATGCAGAAGTTTCGTCAAATCTAGTGGGAGACACTCGCGTACCAGCCCTATAGCCCTTGTCTTTCACCATGCAGTTGTCACGTCTCCAGTCCCTTAAAAAAACCTTTGAAGGGTCGACGATTTCTGTCGGACAAGGATGTGCAGGAATCAGTTACGTACTTCTTCATGCAGCAGGACACGGTGTTTCCGAAACGATTATCTTCAACCTGGTGCGTCGGTGTGATGATTGCCTCAGTGCTCACGGCGATTTCGCCTGATTGGAACACCGATTCTGGACATTACGGCTTTCGAACGGAACCTTTTTGATCGCTCCTCGTATTATAGATAAATAAATACGATTTATATTGCTGCTTACAATGGTTCAAATGGCTCTGAACGTTATGGGACTTGACTGCTGTGGTCATCAGTCCCCTAGAACTTAGAACTACTTAAACCTAACTAACCTAAGGACATCACACACATCCATGCCCGAGGCAGGATTCGAACCTGCGGCCGTAGCGGTCGCGCGGTTCCAGACTGTAGCGCCTAGAACCGCTCGGCCACTCCGGCCGTATTGCTGCTTAACCTAATACCATACAGTCTTGGCACAAAATAGCAACATCACGTTGTAGATCAAGAATAGTGCACTCTGAAAGTATGGGATGAAAACGCATCGACCAAAAAAGAGAATACGACAACCATTCGATCTGTTGGCCACGCATAAGGAAGCATGGCTTAGGAAATGCAAAACACGAAAATAAAAATTATCCTGTTGAATTGCGAGTTGCTCAACCCTTCACGTACATGACTGTAGAAGTGTTGAGACTGTGGAGCACACAGAGTTAATTTGTCGACTGATGACAGATGTCAAGGAGTGTCTTCTTTCAGGAGACGTGTACGATTTTCGAAGGGATCGAGAACTTTGTTCGTCAGTGGACATAACTACATTCTACAAGTAGTGTGGATACTGTACCTGAAGACAGAGTAACGGTAAGAGGAGGCTGCATATGCTTAGTTGACCCAAGAACACGCATCTGTTAGTCTTACGCCGAATTTGGAGGAGGCGTCTGACATGAACGGAACTACAGAATGGCAGAAAGTCCTAAATAAGTGGCATATATGGACGTAACTGGAATACTCTGAACTGTAGTTTACATTTAAATGTTACCCATGTGTATTTCTGTGCTAGTGTAAATAGTGTGTAGAATTTAGTTTTAGATTAAGTGTAACGGTAGTCCATAAGGACTTGAGGAAACTGGAGTAGTGCCGAGATGTGTGCCATCCGGAGAATACGGAATACTAGTCAGTTATGTCAGGATGCAAGGCACGGATCCACAAGGCTCAAAGTCTTTTTGCGACAGTTTGAGAGTATCTACAATAGAAATGGGGGCTTAGTTTTCTTTCTTTAGTTGTTGGTATGGTAAGAATAGTTTCATTTGATTTTACGTTGTCTCTCTCGTTATGCAAAACAATTTCTTTCACTACAAAACTTCTTCACGGTGGATTCTAATACGGTATCAGTTTATGTGTTGAACGACGTACAACAGAGACTCAAGAATGCACTGTCTGATGAGACAGTAGTAATAAGTATACACACAACAAATTATATACAGGCAACGTTCACTGTATACTAAAACGGCTTCTGCAATTATGTTTTGTGTAAAAGGAATGGTACGGCGGCTGGTCGAAGACTAGAAGAAAATAGATACCAACAGCCGTAACTTTATTTAATAATTTTATTTAGCTATACACGAAACTTGGTAACTCATCTTTTCGTTTGTGCTATTATAGGAGCCACTATATCCAACTGGATTCTGTAGAAGTTATAGGTGCGAAGGGTCTACGTCGACAGAAAGTTTTTGGAGGCCTACGGAATCCAGTTGGACAAGTGGTCACTACAATACCACAAACTACTAAATGAGTTACATTAGTTGCCTGCTTTTGTGTACAGGTGCCTGACGATGGTGGCAATGAGGTACCGAAACTGGAAGCGAAATAAACTCACTGTATAAAAAAGGCAATGTCCCGACTGACTGACTCACTCACTCACTGACTCGTCATCGCCCAGCCCAAATCGCTAAGGACGCAAACTTTATATTTGGCGAGGGTGTTGATCTTATACTGTAGGCGTCGTTTAATAAAGGATTTTTCGAAATTCCACCTCCTAACGGAGTGATATAGGGGATGAATTTTTTTCAGTATGTCGTTACTGAGGCAACTTTGAAGCTAGTTGTATGAAAATTGCTATTTGGTTTCTCGATAAAAAATAAAGAAATGCATGTGTTGGCATTTGTGGAAATTTAACCCCTAGGGGGGGGGGGGGTGAAATAGTGGTTGATAGTCCTTTTGAAAATAAATCATTATTAAAGAACTACAAAATTGTTTTTAAAGCTACATATATAAAAACTGGTATTTAATTATAAATGGATAAATGGTTTACAATGTTTTAATGTTTTCATCTAAGACCTACACATATGCCACATGACAATACGAAATTTTTTTTCCCGTCACCAAATACTTGTTTTTCATGTTAGCCCCACACAACGTTGGCAAACTGCACTTTGCGGCAGCATATCTGTGTGAGTTCATCATTTTTGTTGTTATTACTAGTATCCATGAGAGAACTGCTCGTTGCATCACTCTTCTATAAAATCATTATTGTTATTGCCCTTTTCTTCAAACCTAGACCTCAAGACGATCTGCAGCGCAGATTAAAACCGACTGTCTGTAAATAAAAGGTTGTGATCCACACAGTGTTTATTTATTGTAACAAAAGACATAGTGTCTGTTCTGAAGAACTAGCAATAACATGAGTCACACGTAAACATTATCATCGTTCAATTAGAACAACAAACACTGGCCGTGAACCTAAGCGGTACAACTTACACCTCGTTCTAACCAAACGTAACCAAGAAGGTATTTTGAGCATTTCGTGTAAGAAAACGTTCATGGAATGCTGGTACGCTCTGTCGCTGTGTGTTTCCCATGATTAACATGATTACGGAGAGAAGCAGGAAATGAGTACTGTCATGGAAATAAAGCGTTTCCGGAACCATGTCCAAATAACATATTTTCTTGTTCCCTGTGTGATGAATCATCCCTGAAAGTTTGACTATACCTCTTCGTTGCACTCAGTCGTTCCCAACCTTCTTTAGAGCATTACTATTGAGCCCCTGAAGGCAATGAGAGTAACTAGTAACCGCGGAGACCTCCGTCCCCCCCCCCCCCCCTCCCCACATTGATGCTCGCTCTCACAATCACCAACTTCAGAACGAAAAGAAAGATTCTTTGAACATTTACCATGATCCAAGTCTATTCAGTTCCTTCTCTTTACTGCTACCGTAGTCAAAACTCTACTTCCACGTCCGGTAAATCTTGAATGCCACATTTCTTTTCCATATGTTGTGTTGGGGTAGTGTGTGTGTGTGTGTGTGTGTGTGTGTGTGTGTGTGTGTAAATAATGAAGCATTTTCCGGGTGCATCGTGAGCGCCACTCACAAGTCCTTCTCAAATAAGAAAGCTAACTATCCACAGTGAGTGTAGATACTTGTTACACAATATGCTTCCCATGCACTAGTCCTCTCTCTAGTGGCACCTGCTTCATCTGCGCCCTGCACCCCCACTTTAAATCAACCACGTTAAAACGTGTGCACTATACTTATTGTCTGTAAACAGGTTAACTGCTGGACACCCCAACTGGCAGAAACTGGGAACCTTCAGGATGCCAATGCTTTGTGTCTGAGGACTCTAATAATAATACTGTGTACAGCACTATAGTAGCTCCTATGTATTTACTCCTGTGCTGCGCTGTCAGTAAGCTCATTTATCTGTAATGAAGTAATTTCTGGTCTATTGCAGGAGCCATCTACAACTTGGAGAAGACATCCATAAGACATTTTGTAAACGTACTTCCCATGCGGATATTAGCATGTATGCATTTTAAGAAATGCATAACAGTAATGCTGACATGTATTATATTTCGTACATCAACCCGTTTCAGTCCAAGACCTTGTTCACGGTACCGTACGAAATACAAAACAAAAATGAAATAAAACGCAATGACAAACATGTCCTGCAAGGTCAAAAATTAAGATATGACGTTCACAAGGAGACATTTACGTCAAAATGCTTTTACAAAGTCTACACTACATGTCATAGATCTTATAAAAATAAAGGGTATACATTAAATTAAAACAATACAAATCCAATACACACCGACTGTGTGAGAAGCAGGCGCTGATCATTTCGACCAAAGAAAATAAAACGTTTCAGGACAGTCAACAATATAAGCATATATGTTCACTAACATCGTGAATACTGGATTTGTACTGTTTGAATTTAATTGCGTGTCTTGTATTTTCGTAAGATGTACGGCATGTAGTGTTGCATTTGTAATAGCGCTTTCACATATGTATCTTCTTACGAATATTACATCCCAATTTTTGATCTTGCAGGTCTTGTTTGTTACTGCATTTTATTTCATTTTTATTTTGTATTTCGCAAAGTACTGTGAGCATCGCTTGGACTGAAACCCGTTAGTGGATACAATATATGTCAACATTAATGTCATGCATGTCTTAATGAAGAACATGTTTTTTATTTGGTAAGTATATGTCCCACATTTTCTGTCTTCAAAGTGTGGTAGAGAGCACAAAGTTTGTATGTGGTGGATGGACTGTCTGAGGAAATTGTAACCTCCACTGCTCAATGATAGCAGTTGAAAAAAAAGTAATTATCGATAGCTTACATTATCAATAGTAGCGAATTATTGGCTGTAAGGTCCGCCTGTTGTGCGAAACACTGTTTTTTTTTTTTTCATAAGTCCCTAACATGTTTCAGCACCTCTGTGTCATCATCAGTGGACTTTATTTATTAAAATCTGAAAAATGGGAAATAAATGTTGAATTTCTTTTCAAGAACGTCATTTTTGTCGTTGACTGTAGAAGTTATTTATTTCACAATTGCAGTTTCGGTCTCTGGGCCATTTTCAAGAGGTACTGCAATAGATGTAGCTTCGGCTTATGCTTCGTTTAATGTTATGGTGTTACTACAGAGAAAAGGCTAATTTTTGACGATGACATATATCCATGCCGGAGGATTTTAAAGCCTAATATGTGGTGCAACTCCACTTGAAAATGGCCCAAAGGTTGAAATTGCAATTGTAAAATAAACAACGTTTGCAGTCAACGGTGAATTTTATGTCCTTCAAAAAATTCTAGATGAGTGTGAACTCCGACCATGAAAGTTAATAGTTTGACTGATAACTAATCTACGAATATTAGGCCAAAAGAATAGTTTTTGTTTGTTTTGTCATTACCTGAATTTTAGATTATATGCTTCTGCAAGACCATATGTGAATTATGACACAATACTAGCGTTACCAACGCTTGATGGTCGTTCAAACGGCTCTAAGCACTATGCGACTTAACATCTGAGGTCATCAGTCCCCTAGACTTAGAGCTACTTAAACCTAAATAACCTAAGGACATCACACACATCCATGCCCGTGGTAGGATTCGAACTTGTGACCGTAGCAGCAGCGTGGCTCCGGGCTGAAGCGCTTGGAACCGCTCGTGCACAGCGGCTGGCACCTATGTCCCTTTTGGTTACTGTTCTGCAGGCTTCAAGGTTGCAGGGGTAAATGATACTACGGAAACACAACTGTATTAATCATTTTTACATCTCATTAGGTGTATTCGAATCCGCGATGTATCCGGCGACGGTATATCGTACGTTTACTGAATTACAGTACATCACGTTAGTGATACACCGCTGACGCCATGGAGGTTTCAGAGACATGGAAAGTACTCAAGGAAGCAGATTGCCGGCCGGAGTGATGGTGCGGTTCTAGGCGCTACACTCTGGAGCCGAGCGACCGCTACGGTCGCAGGTTCCAATCCTGCCTCGGCCATGGATGTGTGTGATGTCCTTAGGTCATTTAGGTTTAATTAGTTCTAAGTTCTAGGCCACTGATGACCTCAGAAGTTAAGTCGCATAGTGCTCAGAGCCATTTTTGAAGGAAGCTGATTGTACTTGAAAACAATACAATGAAATGACTTAACATTACAGTTGGGAGACGCAATGTCGCGCCATGGTTTTCAACGATGAAAGCAGATTCTGGCTGCACGCAGCCGGCCATTGTGGCCGAGTGGTTCTAGCCACTTCAGTCTGGAACCACGCGAGCGCCTGGCTCCGGATTGAAGCGCCTAAAACCGCTCGACCACAGCGGCTGGCCGCTTCACGATGCACAAATAGTCGTGCAGAAGCCTATACTGTAAAATTCAGATAGCAAAAAACAAACCAAAACTGTTCTTTAGGCGTAATATTCGTAGATTAGTTATCACTCAAAAGATGTTCCCATTTCACAGATTTTAATAAATAAAACCCACTGACGATAGCACAGAGGTGCTGAAACATGTTGGGGTCACAAAAATGTATACTGACAGTTCATGCAGCGCGGGAACCGAGAATCTCGACGGTTTTTGCCTATTATCGACATCGGTACTGCAAAGATATCGGACCCGGGAATTCTGGAATTCTAAGACATTCAAGAATGTTTTAAGCTTGATGTGGCACAACGAATGGCAAAAGGAATATTTTGCGCGTGATAAATTACAGATTAACAATTTTCGGACTTTTTTCCCTTTGGTTGTACTGTGAAATCTTGCTTCTTGCCAAGTTACATGAATCTAGGCCAATGGAAAATACACTGTAGTTTTTAATGAGCTACTTTGCGATTATCAAAACTTGCGACATAAATGGTCGTATCTTTTGATTGGAGTGACTTAGAAGCTACTCTTTTTTAGACCAGCAGGGGACTGTAGACCTTAGTAGGTGGCATAAGTTTCAACTCGATACGTAATAAATGAGTTTTGCTATTTTGGGTGCAAAATAACTGATGATGGTCGAAGTAGAGAGGATATAAAATGTAAACTGGCAATGGCAAGGAAAGCGTTTCTGAAGAAGAGAAATTTGTTAACATCGAGTATAGATTTAAGCGTCAGGAAGTCTTTTCTGAAAGTATTTGTATGGAGTGTAGCCATGTATGGAAGTGAAACGTGGATGATAAATAGTTTAGACAAGAAGAGAATAGAAGTTTTCGAAATGTGGTGCTACAGAAGGATGCTGAAGATTAGATGGGTAGATCACATAACTGATGAGGAGGTACTGAATAGAATTGGGGAGAAGAGGAGTTTGTGGCACAAGTTGACTAGAAGAAGGTTCAAATGGTTCAAATGGCTCTGAGCACTATGGGACTTAACATCTGTGGTCATCAGTCCCCTAGAACTTAGAACTACTTAAACCTAACTAACTTAAGGACATCACACACATCCATGCCCGAGGCAGGATTCGAACCTGCGACCGTAGCGTTCACACGATTCCAGACTGCAGCGCCTAGAAGAAGGGATCGCTTGGTAGGACACATTCTGAGTCATCAAGGGATCAGCAATTTAGTAATTCAGGCGGCAGCACGGAGGGTAAAAATTGTTGAGGGAGACCAAGAGATGAATACAGTAAACAGATTCAGAAGGATGTAGGTAGCAGTAAGTACTGGGAGATAAAGAAGCTTGCACAGGTTGGAGTAGCATGGAGAGCTGCATCAAACCAGTCTCTGGGCTGAAGACCACAACAACAACAACAACGACGTCTATATGTTCCTGAGAAAACGGGGTTTTAACAGTCGGACAGACAGGTAGATAAACGGACGGATAACAAAGCCATCTTATAAGGGTTCCGTTGTTAGAGACTGCGGTGTGGATCCCAGAAACCAGTATTTCCCGTAACAAGCAAGACATTACATCCAATAATTTGAACTGGAAACACAGTGCCAGCCGGAGTGGCGGAGCGGTTCTAGGCGCTTCAGTCTGGAACCGCGCGACCGCTACGGTCGCAGGTTCGAATCCTGCCTCGGTAATGGATGTGTGTGATGTTCTTAGGTTAGTTAGGTTTAAGTAGTTCTAGGTCCTAGGCGATTGATGACCTCAGATGTTAAGTCCCATAGTGCTCAGAGCCTTTTTTTTTTTTTTTTGTGCAAACACAGTAAATGGAATAGCAGCAACTGGAATGACGAATATTCACAAGTAGCGTTTTACAAACATTCTCCAAAAAATATTTCAAAAAATGGTTCAAATGGCTCTGTGCACTATCGGACTTAACATCTGAGGTCATCAGTCCCCTACAACTTAGAACTACTTAAACCTAAATGCCGGCCGCGGTGGTCTAGCGGTTCTAGGCGCTCAGTCAGGAACCGCGCTGCTGCTACGGTCGCAGGTTCGAATCCTGCCTCGGGCATGGATGTGTGTGATGTCCTTAGGTTAGTTAGGTTTAAGTAGTTCTAAGTTCTAGGGGACTGATGACCACAGATGTTAAGTCCCATAGTGCTCAGAGCCATTTGAACCATTTGAACGAAACCTAACTAACCTAAGAAAATCACACACATCCATGCCCGAGGCAGGATTCGAACCTGCGACCGTAGCAGCAGCGCGGTTCCGGACTGAAGCGCCTAGAACCGCTCGGCTACAACTGCCGGCAAAATAATTCAGTTTCATGACATACACAATCAAATATTTTGGGTTTCTATTCCTCAATAAATTTTATTTTACACCTGAGGGGGTAATTAAAGCCAGGCTGGGATACACGCTGTGGTGAACGCTCGCTTCCCTCGTGTGGCAGAATGAATGGTGGGCGGTCTCGGGTCGCGACGCCATCGGCATTCGGCGCCCCGCCGAACCGGGGACGGAACGCACGTGCGTGTCAGCGGGTCAGCACGCGGTATCGGCCGGCAGCCGGCGCTACAGTAGGGCAGGCCAGGGTCGCGGGGCCGGCGACTGTCGTGTCAGCGGTGACCGGCGCGGCCGCGCAACACTGCTAATTAAGCGACGGGTATATATAGCGCCGGGTCACAGAGGGGGAGGCGCGCGGCCCGCCGGCTGAGAAAGAGAGCGCGCCGCCTCGAGGGTACTCACCTGGAAGCCGGGGCGGCGGGGGCGGCGGCGGCGGAGGAGGCGGCGGGGGGCGGCGCCGAGGCCGCCGCGGCGGGCGTCGCGCCGCTGCACGCCAGCGCTAAAAGTGGCCGGGGGCGGGTCGGTGCTGGGGGTGGCTGCGGCGCCGGGGGCGGCAGCGGCGCTGGGGGCGGCAGCGGCGGCGGGACGCCGACATGGGAAGAGGAGGAGGCGGCGCGCGCGCGGGTAGCGCCGGGCGGCTACTGCCGGAGCGCCGGCCGGCCGCCTACCTGCGCCGGCACGCCGGACCAGGCGGCGGGCGGCGCGGCGCGAGCGAGGCGGGCCCTGGCCGCGCAGGCGCAATCAATACGCGGCGGCAGCGGCGGCGGCGGCGGGCGCGCCGCGAGCCGCACACGGGACGCGGCCGCCGTGGGGCGAGGAGCGCGCGGCTGCGGCTGCGCCGGCTGTGGCTGGCGGCGGCGTAGTCGCGATGTCACCGGCGAGTAGAGGAGGCTTCGTGCTGTAGGGGTCGTCTCAAACCTTTCGCTGCTGTAGCAGTCTATATTTTTTATGCGTTTATTTTACCTGGCAAGATCCTTCAGGCCCTCTCTTACACCTAACCAGGCATAGTCAGATTGAACGAATTTCAGTTTGTACAGATCGTTATGGACATACCACGTTATACAGTATTAATGTTAAAGAAAAAATAGATATTATAACAGTAATACAAGGATATAGCAATCAAAAAAATCACTACAACAATCAAGAATAATAATAATAGTAATGACTATGTATATGAAACTAAACATATTTTTCTTTTATGAATGTCAGTCCTATTGCTATTTGGTAATTTTCTCGTTTTGTTCTTGCAGCTTGTGAGTTATTCACATCGAGCAGAGACATTAGACGATAGAAAGGGGTGAAAGAGATATACAAGAGGAAGCTAGGTTATAGGCAGAGAAATAGAAAGGAAAAATTCGAAGCTATGATGGAGAGGAGAAAGAAAGAGATGAGAGGGGCACAACATTGGTGGCTATACCGCTCCTAAAGTTTTGAGTTCCCTCTTGAATGTTGAGTGGTTCTGGATAAGACGAACATCACAGGGGAGCGCGTTCCATAGTCGTGTGGCTGAGATGGAGAATGACACGGAGAAAGATTTTGTTTCATGTAAAGGTACGTAACCGATCTGCTATTACGGGTGTTGAATGATGATAGGTGTTAAATTGAGAAGATACGTACTTGGGGCACCAGTGACTAAGAAATCGATGAAGTAAGCACATCGTGTGGAGATCGCGTACCTTATGTGGGCGTATCCAACCTAGCTGGGAGTATGAAAGACTGATATGATCATACAACCGTATATTGCACACGTATCTAATGCAAGCATTCATCACTAGCTCGAGGCATCTCGAATTTTCACTATTTGTGCCGTGTTGAACTACATCACAGTAGTAAAGATTAGTCAAGACTAGTGTTTGGCCTAATATACCTCCTGATACACCGTTCCCCAACTGCTGGAGTTGTGTATAAGCTACGACTGTTGATATTTTTAAAAATTTCGGGAATCCAATATATCGATATTTTAAAATACACTACCGCACCTCGATAGATCGAAAATAGGTATCGATATATTGATGGGTATAACGTATACGTACCTGCCTATAAAAATATCGGCTGCACGTTCAAAATATATTGCCACTTTTAGAGATGTGTGTTAACGTATTGATTTACAGTAAAACCTCGTTAGTGCGAACTCGCATAAGACAAACTCGCGGTTAACGCGAAAAAAAATATTCCTCTTGCCAGGAATACATTAGTTCTTATGGTATGTTTTATCGGTTAACACGAATTTCGGTTAAGGCGAATTACGAACTTTGTTTAAGTTCCTGGCGTAATTAAATTTCACTGTAACACAAACCTCGAGTATTCTAAAGCGTAATTTTTTTTCGGAATGAATGTAGAAAATGTAGCTACAAAGCTAATTATACTTATTGTTTACTCGTTTTTAACGTATTGTAGACCGGTAGCCGCGATTATCACCTCAACAATCAGCGTATGCTGTACATTGTAAGACATTTAATAATGTGTGCAGCAGCATTTAGGAATGTACTCAGTGCCAGATTTGACAGGTGTTCCGTAAGTCGTAGCCGTATCGAGTTGGAATAATGAATAAAAACTACGGTTACAACCGGTATCGTAGCGTGCGAAAATGGCAAAGAGGAAACAGACAGCTCTAAATGTACAGTTAAAGATTAAGATTCTAGATGAAGTGGACCGTGGTACCAATAAAACAGCAATTGCAGAGCAGTTTGGAATACCTAAATCTACTTTATCTACTATTAGTAAGAGTCGAGAAAAAATTGTTTATGCTGCGGCATCAGGTTCTGGAAACAAATCTAAACAACTTCGTACCGCCAAGTACGAAGACATCGAGACGTTACTGCTAGAGTGGTTCAATCATACGCGTGCATCTAACATACCTTTAAATGGCCCTGTGATTCAAGCAAATGCAAATGATATTGCTAAACATATGGGTATCGAAGACTTCCGTTGTTCTGCTGGTTGGTTGTATCGGTTCCAAAAGAGACATTCAATTTCGTCTGTACAAATTTGTGGTGAAGCAAATTAAGTTGATGAAGAAAGTGCGAACAGCTGGTTGAATGAATTCAAACGAGTGGGGGAAAAGTATGCCTCGTGTGATGTGTTTAACATGGATGAAACTCTATTTTTCTACAATCTTTTTCCGAATCACACCCTGGGGATAAAAGGTGATAAGTGTCACAGTGGAGCACGAAGCAAACAATGTGTGACTTTTGTACTGTGCTGTAATGCTGACGGCAGTGAGAAGTTTCGTCCCTGGGTTATCGGTAAATCCGAGAAAACCACATTGTTTTAAAAACATAAGTATGGACACTTTAACTTGCATCTACTCTCCACAAGAAAGCTTGGATCGATGGCACATCATTTCGCAAGTGGCTTCTTCGTTTCAACAGCCGAATGGTTGCTCAAAATAGACATGTTCTTCTTACATTGGACAGATGTACTGCGCATAACGTTCATGATCTGAACCTACCAAACATAAAGGTTCAGTTTTTTCCACCCAACGCCACAAGCCGCCTTCAGTCTTTGGACCAAGGCATAATCTCTCTCATAAAGACAGCGTATCGTAAGCGACTGCAATTCGTGCTGCTGAAAGCATAGTGCAACGCCAAACTGGAATCTCCTTGACACAATAAAAGCCATCGCAGCAGCTTGGAACTCAGTATCGCCACATCATATGGGGAAGTGCTTTAACAGAGCTTGGAGACATAGCAAAACTGAAGATGTCCCACGAGTTAGAAGATGCCACTTCACCTGATGAATGGACAGATCTGCAGGACGTTGCGAACCCTGGGATTAGTTTCGAAGAATTCATTAGTGTAGATGACGATGTTGCCGTATGTGCTTCTGTGGAATCGGATGTGCCAAAAGCTGTGAACGAGGTTCAAGAAGGGCCATCAGAAGAACGTGAAGAGGAAGAGAATACAGATATCATTCCACCTACCCGTCAGGAGATGTTTACAGCCTTGGACTGTTTAGAACGGTTCGCTTCAAGATCCGACGTCACTGCTGGGTTTACGGACGCTATCATCCCAATTGGTTGTGAAATTACAAAATATTATCGTTCCCATGAAAGTCAGTGAACCATGACCGATTTTTTTCCAAGAAAGTAACGTACATAATTTGTGAGTACTTGAATTTTACAATCGCTTTATAGTGTTATAAGTCTACAATAACGTGATTGATAGTGTAGTGTATCACGCACTAGTGTACTGCTGTACATGTACACTTATTAAAATCTGTGTTTTTCACTTATCACAAATTTTTTTAACACGAACTCCTGATTTTTCGGTCCCTTCGGATTCGTGTTAACGAAGTTTTACTGTATTATTAGATATTTTGTACATCAACAGGCTAGCAGCCTGCCTATCCCCCTTAGAACAAGAGCTGAAATGGAATCGATGCACGTTGAGACTTGGCGATAACCACTTCATTAACAATAGTAACCGTATGTAAGGTGTCCGATGGGTCCGTCGTTCGATTTCGTCAAACATCCGATTTTTCCGGAACACTTCATGTCGACTTCATTATTTTTTTCAAACGCCAGTGAAGTAGCAGTCGTTGTGTCAAAATTGCGTGGTGAAGCTAAAAGATGGAATTTCTGTTGGTAGCGCCGAGCTCTGCTTACGTCAGCATTTCCCGTCACCCGTCTCCGGACACTGCAAAGATGAATCTTGTCATTTAGATTTTTTTCATCATTTTCAGTATCTGTTTTTGTACAATGCTGATGTGAAGAAATTGCACTCTCATTGCGTTAAAAATTGTTTTCTAGCGTCACTAGTGTGCTATTTCTTCACATTGGAAATCTTGTTATTCCATTCACACTGCCAACCCCCAGCGCAATCGGACTTCTTCTTTTGTGCCACATGTATTTGCTTCACACAGTCGAAGTGAAAGATTGGACGGGATGAAGGCTCAAAAAGTAGTAAGACTCCTTCACACAGTGAAAGTAAAATTATGTTCTAGTACAATTTCAAAAGAACAACTTCATATACAACTTCATATATTTACCGAAAATTATGAAAGAATATAATATAAAATAAAAGTATCGATACTCGACTTTGCCATTTTGATATCGATGTATCGGGGTAAACTTATCGCAGGTAAATAACGATGCTGTCTGGAAAAAATATCGGTATATCGATATTTTATCAATAGCCCTAGTATAAGCGCTCTGTGTTGGTTTTCATGTATTATTGGCCTTTGGCATTAACCATTTATTCACAGAAGCGAGTAACTACATATTTGGTATACAATACCACATATACAGCATAGGCATAGGAAATTACATTAATCCCGGGCAAACTTCGTGGTGCACTCTGTAGATTCTCACGCTCAACACAGTCCATATGCCACAACTTCTTACGCTGGAACCTATGTGTCTGCCTTATAACTGGATACCCGCTTCTTGCAGAAACTGGGCAACACTGGTATAGACCGTTGTGGTCAGCTGTAGGAACAAGTCCGTAGCAGATGTAGGTTGGGGAATTACTGCTCTGATCAAGGCCTTAAGAAACTTGCGGCCATGTCTGTCATAGCGTGAACACCCTAGTATCACATGGTTGAGGTCTGCAGTCTCAGTTGGATGGACTCCGCCATATGGAGATGGCCGGGCTTTCGTTCCATAAAAGTGCGAAGGGTAACAACTGTGAATCCAGCCAGTTGCGCATTATAGTAGTGGTCTGACGTCTAGATAGCATGATTTGGGACAACCAGTTTTTTCGCGGAATACTCGGCTCTACTGTAGCGTAATGTCTTCCTTTGGACTGTTGTGAGATTTCTCACGTCCGTGACCGTTCTGGATGGAGTTTGGTTTTCCTGCAGTGCTACGGACGTCTTTATGCGTACTCAGCTGCCGACATCTCACTGCTGCGGACGACTCACTTCCGTAACAAGGCAAATAAAAAAAATCGAGTAGTTATCATTCAACATACGTGCCTCATTCCGTGCTACCATTCGCGAAACCCTCGTTTCGATATCTTGAGTCGTTTGCGAGATATGACGGTTGTTATGACCATGTGATTCGCGATGTCCAAGGAATGGGAGCGTCGCGCACGCCATTCCTTCGGATATAAAACCGAACAACTCGAGAACGAATTGAGATATCGTTCTGCTCTCAGTTTTAAATACAATTTAGATATCTTACCTACATTTCATTCCCAATCGTACAAAGAAACTCATCGATTGGTAAGCGGAAGCCAGTTAATCGATATAATTTCCGCGAAATGAAAGTGTTTCAATGCTGGCGAGAAAAGGCCACCTGAATGGTGCTGGTACTACAGATTAAAGCTTTCTTCAATTTCAGTATTAAAAAACACCAGTTGAAACGTTAAACGCTTGTTTTTTTCAAAACAAAATTGTTCAAGTTGGCGTGTTCTATAGCTCATGAAGTATACGTGCAATTACAGTATACCTTTTTGTAATTGGTGAAGCGGCGTTTTTTTCTACTGCGGTACGTGGGATCTTTGCGATAAACAGCGTGTATAAAAAAGAATCATCCGATTTATAAAAAATGGTAACTATTAAGTTATTTGTGATATGTACGTGAACAATGTACTGTTGAAAAGAGCAAACTCTCGAGTTTTACATGGTTCCCGCTACATCCCTACAGATGTGTAGGAATAACCTACCCCAGTTGTGATCAAAACAGCAGCCAGCAATACTCGTATTAGTAGATACTTGTTACAGTAGCCACTTCAGCCATCACCTGCCGACATGTCAACAGGTATCTACTAATATCACTACTGCTGACCCCTGTTTTGATCACAAACGAGGTAGGTTATACCTACAAGTCTGTCAGGGGCCTGAATATAGCGTAGTGAAACAGTGAAACTGGTTGCCTATTAAAATAAGGTTGAAAATTGACGGCTGAAAGGTGTTTAATTTGACATTTGCTATCGAACAGCCGAATCCCGCACCCATCGCTAAAAATATGGACATACAGAGCATCAGCATATGTTGCCTTCATCAGACGAAGATATTGATGCACTTTATTTTTTGTAACTCATAAACATTGAGCATCGATGAACATATTGGATAAATCTGTTACATTTGAGAAAAGGGAAGAAATTTGGTGCAACTGACGTAATGAAAGAATTGCAAATGTATCCCGAAAGTTTTCAGCATTTGCACAGAATGGCTCAAAAGTGTTTACATATTACGTTTGACACACTGAAGGACAACATCCAGAGAAAAGCAACGAAACTTGAACATTTTTCATAAGATTTTCATTTGAACGTAGGCCTCAATATTGCCGATTTTGTTCAAAATGTTCAAATGTGTATGAATTCCTAAGGGACCAAAAGGCTGAGGTCATCGGTCCCTAGACTTACACACTACTTAAACTATCCTATGCTAAGAACAACACACACACCTATGCCCGAGGGACGTCCGGGCCGCGCAACCCGTGCATGGCGTCCTAAACCGCGCGACCACTCCGCGCAGCCCGATTTTGTGAGAGATGTTCAAAATATTAAGATACTTTTCCAAAATCATCCATCAATATTTCACTATTGTAGACTAAAATTAATACATACAATACACAGAGTGACCCGAAACTCCTTTAACATGTGAAAAGTCAATGTTTCATTGAATAACGTACCTAGAGAGATAAAACTTGACACACATGCCTGAAATAACATAGAGTTTTACTGAAACCAAAGAAGTGCTCAAACTGACCAAACAATGGCGCTTCAGATTATACAAAAGCCATAATCAGCATGTTGTTGTTGTTGTGGTCTTCAGTCCTGAGCCTGGTTTGATGCAGCTCTCCATGCTACCCTATCCTGTGCAAGCTTCTTCATCTCCCAGTACCTACTGCAACCTACATCCTTCTGAATCTGTTTAGTGTATTCATCTCTTGGTCTCCCTACGATTTTTACCCTCCACGCTGCTTTCCAATACTAAACTGGTGATCCCTTGATGCCTCAGAATATGTCCTACCAACCGATCCCTTCTTCTAATCAAGTTGTGCCACAAATTTCTCATCTCACCAATTCTATTCAGTACCTCCTCATTAGTTACGTGGTCTACCCATCTAATCGTCAGCATTCTTCTGTGGCACCAAATTTCAAAAGCTTCTATTCCCTTCTTGTCCAAACTATTTATTGTCCATGTTTCACTTCCATACATGGCTACACTCCATACAAATACTTGCAGAAACGACTTCCTGACACTTAAATCTATACTCGATGTTAACAAATTTCTCTTCTTCAGAAACACTTTCCTTGCCATTGCCAGTCTACATTTTATATCCTCTCTACTTCGACCATCGTCAGTTATTTTGCTCCCCAAATAGCAAAACTCATTTACTACTTTAAGTGTCTCATTTCCTAATCTAATTCCCTCAGTATCATCCGATTTAATTAGTCTGCATTCCATTATCCTCGGTTTGCTTTTGTCGATGTTTATCTTATATCCTCCTTTCAAGACACTGTCCATTCCGTTCAGCTGCTCTTCCAGGTCCATTGCTGTCTCTGACACAATTACAATGTCATCGGCGAACCTCAAAGTTTTAATTTCTTCTCTATGGATTTTAATTCCTACTCCGAATTTTTCTTTTCCTTCCTTTACTGCTTGCTCAATATACAGATTAAATAACGTGGGAGATAGGTTACAACCCTGTCTTATTCCCTTCCCAACCACTGCTTCCCTTTCGTGCCCCTCGACTCTTATAACTGCCGTTTGATTTCTGTACAAATTGTAAATAGCCTTTCGCTCCCTGTATTTCACCCCTGCCACCTTCAGAATTTGAAAGAGAGTATTCCAATCAACATTGTCAAAAGCTTTCTCTAAGTCTACAAATGCTAGAAACGTAGGCTTGCCTTTCCTTAATCTATTCTCTAAGATAAGTCGTAGGGTCAGTATTGCCTCACGTGTTCCAACATTTCTACGGAATCCAAACTGATCTTCCCCGAGGTCGGCTTCTACCAGTTTTTCCATTAGCATAACAACAGATTTTGGCAAAAACGATATTCCCCATTACAGGTGTTGAATATATCGGCAGTCATTCAAAAACAAGATCTGTAGTCGATGGACGATGACCTGAACCACGCTGTACAGCGTATCAATAGGTAATGATGAGAAACTGCCGTCGAATGTTGTCTTTTAGCATCCCTAATGAGGTCGGATAAGAGCGGTTAACTTGCGACTTCAATCATACGGATTGAGGTCTGGGAACCTAGGAGGCCAAGAATGACGGCAGTGGCGCCTCAGCACCTGATCCACACCAAACGATGTGCGCAGGTCTTCCAAACGTGTAGCAGTATGAGGTGGAGTGCCATACGGCATAAAAGCCGTACCTTCTAGCGAGTGTTCACCACCCAGACTAGGGTTGATGCGATTCTGTAATATATCGCCTTGTCTCGCATCCGTCATGCTGATTTAAGCCACACATCACGCCGGTAAATGCCAAACGACGCTTCGCTTGGTGGAAGGAGCGTAAACATTGGACGATTGAAGAGTGGAATAACGTTGTGTGGAGTGACGAATCACGGTACACAACGTGGTGATCCAATGGCACGACGTGGGTGTGGCGAATGCCCTGTGAACGTCATCTGCCAACGTGTGTAGTGCCAACAGTAAAATTCGGAGGTGGTGGTGTTATGGTGTGGTCGTGTTTTTCATGGAGAGATCCTGCACCCCTTGTTGTTTCGCGTGGCACTATCACAGCACAGGCCTACACTGATGTTTTAAGTACCTTCTTGCTTCCCAATGTTGAAGAGCAATTCGGGGATGGCGATAGCATCTTTCAACACGATGGAGCACCTGTTCATAATGCACGGTCTGTGGAGGGGTTGTTACACGACTTTAATGGAGTGGCCTGCACACGGTCCTGACCTGAATCCTATAGAACACCTTTGGGATGTTTTGGAACGCCGACTTCGTGCCAGGCCTCAAAATAGTTCAAATGGCTCTGAGCACTATGGGACTTAACATCTGTGGTGATCAGTCCCCTAGAACATAGAACTACTTAAACCTAACTAACCTAAGGACATCACACACATCCATGCCCGAGGCAGGATTCGAACCTGCGACCATAGCGGTCACGCGACCAGGCCTCACCGACCGACATCGATACCTCTTCTCAGTGCAACCCTCCGTGAAGAATGGGCTGCCATTCCCCAAGAGACCTTCCAGCACCTGATTGAACGTATGCCTGCGAGAGTGGAAGCTGCCATCAAGGCTAAGGATGGGCCAACACCATATTGAATTCCAGCACTACCGATGGAGGGCACCACGAACTTGTACGTCATTTTCAGCCAGGTGTACAGATACTCTTGGATTTGCGATTGTCTGTCTCTAGTTTTAATGTTAACATAAAATGTGATTGTAACTGTCTTCACAAACCGCACATGAAAGAGAGACGAAGTTACAAATACTCACAGGGCGCGGCCATAATGTCGAAGGCGCTGCAGTCTGGAACCGCAAGACCGCTACGGCCGCAGGTTCGAATCCTGCCTCGGGAATGGATGTTTGTGATGTCCTTAGGTTAGTTAGGTTTCACTAGTTCTAAGTTCTAGGGGACTAATGACCTCATAAGTTGAGTCCCATAGTGCTCAGAGCCATAATGTCGAGTGTGGCGCGTCGTAGCTCGTCGCAGCCAAACGTCAAAACATCATGAGGTGTCAAAAGTCTGGGGTACTTCCTAATGTCGTGTCGAACATCCTTTTGCCGGAGTAGTACAGAAACCCGACGTAACATGGACTCAACAAGCCTTCGGAAGTCCTCTGCAGAAATATTGAGCCATGCTGCCTGCCCCACCGGGTAACCACACAGTCTGAGTCCTCCCTCAGGCATGGGTGTGTGTGTTGTCAGCGTAAGCTAGTTTAAGTTGGGGTACGTAGTGTGTAAGCCTAGGGACCGATGGGCTCAGCAGTTTGGTCCCATGGGACCTTAGAGCAAATTTCCAAATTTCCATGCTGCCTCTATAGCTGTCCATAATTACGAAAGTGTTGCCAGTTCAGGATTTCGTGCACGAACTGACCTCTCGATAATGTCTCATAAATGTTATATGCGATTCATGCAAGTTATCTACGTGGCCAAATAATTTGCTCGAAATGTCCAGAATGTTCTTCAAACCTATCGCACACAGTTGTGCCCCAGCGACATGGAACATTGTCATCTATAAAAATGTCATTGTTTTTTGGGAACGTGAAGTCCTCGAATGCCTGCAGGAGGTTTCCAAGTAGCCAGACATAACCATTTCCTGTCAATGATCGGTACACTTGGGTGAGAGGACATAGTACATTCCATGTAAACACAGCCCATACCATTAAGCATCCATCACCAACTTGCACTGCGTCTTGTTGGTAAGTTGGGTACATGGCTTCGTGGGGTCTGGGCCACAATTGAACCCTACAATCAGCTCTTACCAATCGAAATCGAGACTCATCTGACCAGGCCACTGTTTTCGAGTTGTTTAGCGTCCAACCGATATGGTCACGAGTACAGGAAGACGCTGCAGGAGGTGTCGTGCTGCTAGCAAAGGCACTCGCATCGGTCGTCTCTTGCCATAGCCCATTAGCTCCAGATTTCCTTCACTGTCCTAACGGATACGTTCGTCATACGTGTACCATTGGTTTCGGCGGTTATTTCACGTAGTGTTGCTTGTATGTAAGCACTGACATCTCTGCGCAGACGCCGCTGCTCTCGGTCGTTAAGTGAAGTCTGTCGGTCACTGCGGTGTCCGTGGCGAGAGGTAATGCTGGAATTATTATCGGCACCCTCTTGACACTGTGCACCTCGTAATATTGAATTCATTAACTATTTTCGAAACTGAGTGTCACATGTGTCTCGCTCCAGCTACCACTCCGCGCTCAGAGCCTGTTAATTCGCATCATACTGCCATAATCACAAGGGACAACTTTTCTCATGAATCACCTGCGTACAAATGACAGTTTTGCCAAAGCACAGCCCTTTTATACCTTGTGTACACGATACTACCATCACCTTTATATGTGCATATCGCTATCCCATGACTTTTATCACTTCAGTATATATCATTTATTTACTCGGTTCTGGAAAGAACTATCGACCTCCTTCCACTGTCAAAAAATGTCCATATCTTGGCTATATTTCTTACATATAAGCTGTGGCCTAAAACACACCAACGTATACTGACCAGCAACTCGATTCTTCACCGCAAACTTTTCGAAATATGCCTGGTGCTTTATATATTTGCTAAGTATCACAATAGCTATGGGTAATAACGAAACTGAAACCAGTTCACTATCAAGCTGTGATGTCAGACTATAAGATGCGGAAAAATTAATTTTTTGCCGAATAGTTTTCTCAAAATCGAACAAGAAATACTACATAGCAGAGAAGACGGGCGAAGCCTAAAACAATGGCTTTTAATTTTTTATGAGCAAAGTAAATGTTTCACTGACAAACTGACTACAGAGATGGATGTTGCTTTGCTTTATCTACATACACCTGTTTTTTAAGGCACATCAGATGACGACAAATAAATGAGAACAGCAGCACGCCATGTCAACGTGTATGCCAGTGTCGCCTCGGTGCGCCACTTGGGACAAACGGATGTGGCGCTGACCACGAAGCGACGCGTCTCCGCCACGCCACCTCTGTGTGAATTGTTTCACTTGTAATATGAGTGAGGCGTGAAACAGCACCACGTCCCCAGCAGACGTCCGCACCACATCATTTTGGAAGGGGTTTATTTCAATAAATGATGATGAGGCATGCTAGGCGGGTCCGCCAAATGTCGGGTGGTTTTAACAAGAATGCTTTTACTTGTCTCTTGCCCTACTGGGTCGGGTGGTTGGCTCTGGCTGAGGGCCTGTCATGAAACTCAACCTGTTAATTAAAACTGCCCCTTTAATAATTTTGATTAATATTAGATAATTAAATAGTGTTCAGGGAACTGATCACTACTAAACAAACAAGGACAGCATTGAACACATTTATTGAACAATAATCTACATAACATCGAAATGAACAATGACATACATTTATAATTGATAAAATCAAGCTAGTAATGGCAATTGCCCTTAAATTCCAAAACTAACTCTTAAGGTCGGATAACGCATCTGTACTTATTATTTTCTACTCTCTCCCCTTGTCAGACGGCATAAAATACGTCAGACAAACCTGCTACAATTACCAAATTCTCAATAAGAGCGTGGCTGGAAAACTGAGCTCTGGTAATCACAGGCGTGCGTAATATCGGATTAAATGCCGAAGCTGAGCAACACGTTACAAAATGCAGCGTCGTGGACAGGTCAGTAAGCTGCCGATGGCGTCTGCGTCGTGGAGAAGCCTCAATTGTAACAAAAATGAATTTATTTTCGCGAACAGGCTTCCTGTTCGTAAACTCCTATTCAGAGGCTAATTCTGCTTCCTTTCCAATCGTCTCACACTCGTTAAGACGGGACTCACCAGCCCAAAGGCGGAATCCAGTAACGTCTTTAATAAAGTGTGGCTCAAGGAAATTGCTCTGCTCCTGTCTGCTTTCTGTGAGACAGTATTCCCAACCGTAATTGGCGGAATCAGCCTATCTCTAACAGTAAAACACGACAGTTCCCCTAACTGAATACTAGTTTCATTTGCAGCTGGCAGACTTATTCAAAGTCCTGCACAGCACACTGAAAAGAATTTACTCTCCTACTGCAGAGCCGATAGCACGACGTCCGCTCGCTACAGGAGCTAAGACCCTTCATAACAGTTCCAAAAGCTTCCCTCCGCAAAAATAAGCACCTCCACGCTATTTTTCGAGCTGGCCAATCCCGTGGCTCTAGACCAGCACAGTTCGCTCCCACTATTATTTCCTGGCTTCTTCCAGCCTATCAAAACATTCCGCGCCTTACTGCGCCTAGAATGTTCTGGAACAAACTGAAACTCCGTTCAAAATTGAACCCACCAATCGTGTCTCTCTGTTCGCCCTCGCCCGGGAAAAGGTCATTGCACTAGCTTAACCGCCCCAGAAAACGTTAAGACTCGTGGGAAGGCTCCCTTAGGCGCCAGCTCATCTCGACATAGTGGTGTCGGCGTAACGCCCAGCGCCAACGAGGCACTGTCCCTCGAAGGCCTGCCTCTGTTGTCCATGCAGTGGGTGCCTGCCCGCACCAGCGGCGCGTCTCCCCCAGTGGGACGCTTTCGCATGCCGACTCGTAATGGTCGGTTGTAAACTTCCGCACCCATCTGCCCTGCCTTTGAGCAATGCCGCTCGTCCGCCCTAGCCAAACTCCGTGAAAATATCACCTGAACCCCGACTTCATGCAACATGCGAATTTCTTTAAGTTAATATACATCTTATGCCGTCTGATACTCCCAATATTAATTTCAATAGGCTGATTGCCTGATAAATAACATAATAACATTCTATCCTTTTGCCGCTGTTAAATCATTATTGTTGACTGTACCCGGTTAACGCCTATAGTCACTATTATTGCCGAAACGATATCTGATTTTTGTTGAATGCCGATAAATATCTTTAAGTTCAGTTTTTCGTTCATGTTTATGAATAGGCGTTTTCTAAATAGTGAATTAACTCCGGGTAGAATTCCGAATCGCTCAATTACATGGGAATGGAAGACAGCATATGAGTAGAGAAAAATTGATCCTCGACGTAAATTCAGTGAGATGTACAGGATGTGTAAGGATGATTCACATTATGAAACTATATTAAAATTAAATTCAATTATAATTAACGAATAATATAACTCAAAATATTTTTCGATTACTAACAGCATATGCTTAAAAAGAAATTATTAAGTCGCCAAACAACTAAAAATCATGTACCTTTTATGCTTTCGCCGGCCGGTGTGGCCGAGCGGTTCTAGGCGCTTCAGTCTGGGACCGCGCGACCGCTACGGCCGCAGGTTCGAATCCTGCCTCGGGCATGGATGTGCGTGATGTCCTTAGGTTAGTTAGGTTTAAGTAGTTCTAAGTTCTAGGGGACTGATGACCTCAAATGTTAAGTCCCATAATGCTCAGAGCCATTTTTTATGCTTTCTATTCACGACACAGCAGTGTTTAGCTAAATATAAGGGACACTCAAACTAAATCGAGATAGATGGTGAAAAGTAAGTCAACTGTTTATTATTAGGAAAATAATGGCTGTAACTGAACTTGACACGAGACAAGACGGCCAATGCCTTCGTGGAAAAACATATGCGGGTGCCTATGAAACCGTGATTGCACCCAGGAGTGCATCTCTTCGTCCGAATCAAATCGGTAGCCACGAATGTCTTCCTTCAGGTCGCCAATCTTATGGTGAGAGATCGGGTCTATATGGAGGGTGTGTATGAGGGCTTCCTCGTGAAATTTCTGCAGCGTAGAGGAAACAACCTTCGTAACATTTGCGCCTTACACATCTCCCATACAGTCCCAATATCTCACCATAGCTTTCCATATTTCTGGAGTCCTGAAGAAAGACATTTGTGGTCGTCGAGTTGCTTTGGACGAAGAAGTGCACGCCGGGGTACAATTATAGTTTCATAGGAGCCCGCAAATATTTTTCCATGAAGGCACTGCCCATCTTGTCTCACAGTGAGATAAATGCGATTACTTTTGAAATAATAAACGGATTACTTACTACTTTCTGTCTGCCTCGTTTGATTAAACTGCACCTTGTAGAATTATTGGTGATGGTTACAAACCAGCAGAAAGAGAGAAACAGAGCTTCAATGAATTTAAATTAAAAACTAACTGTTCATTTATTTAAAGATAAAGTGGCAATGTCGCAAAAGTTATTTAGTTTTTAAAACCAGCAATAAATCTACATTCAACGCCAGACGTGCGATAAATTCGTATTTACGTAAAAAAATAGATGAATTTCGAAAAACTGCATTTTTAGAAATATACTTTTATTCATGTCTCCTTGAAATAGGATACGTTACTAATCTCTAAAAGGGTTGGCAACCCTAGTCATGGTTCACGCATGACCGAAAAGGTTGGAAAAGTTTGTAAATGAAATCACTCAAGTTCAGGGACTGGGCGAAAAGATTCATATAGCTGCCGTGGCAGCAGAGACTAATTTAATTCGGTTGTTTGGCTAATGGTTCAAATGGCTCTGAGCACTATGGGACTCAACTGCTGAGGTCATTAGTCCCCTAGAACTTAGAACTAGTTAAACCTAACTAACCTAAGGACAGCACACACATCCATGCCCGAGGCAGGATTCGAACCTGCGACCGTAGCGGTCTCGCGGTTCCAGACTGCAGCGCCAGAACCGCGCGGCCACTTCGGCCGGCTCGGTTGTTTCACCGAACCGAAACAACCGACTAAACGAAAGAACAATCAGTTGTAGAAACAGTCGTTCGTCCATTAATACGGCCAACCATGTTGCGAGTGGGGCACTGACGTCAATGATGAACTGACCGTGCTGGGTGTGAGGTTCTAAAATCTTGTGGATGCTGCAGACCGCGCATGCGCGGATATAGGAGATTGTGCCGTCGTCTGCTAGAGCCACCACGCTCACTCCCATTACACTGATGGATTTCGTGTCTTCTTAATTTTTATTTTCTTGTTTACTTTGTTTTCGAGACTCACTGTAAAGGTTCCAGGAGAACGTGGTGTATTACTTACCAGTGTTCCCCCACAAGAGAGACAAAATATCCAAGAGCGAAACGGTATTCACATTTTGCATAACCTGGACGTGGAAAAAGCCTACACTATGCTTAAATCAGTATGGAAATACACAAACATTTATGCAATGAAAACTGTTACATCAGTGAAAAAGTCACATTCATTTAAAAAGAAAAGTTATTTTCGATATTATATGTCACTTAGAAAGAAAACAAGATACAATAGGTACAATATGCCTTCTAAATATTATTCGAGCGAGGTGGTTAGCACTCTGCACACGTGTTAGAGAGGACTATGGTTCGAATCCCGATTCTGCCATCCATATTTAGGTTACCTGTGATTTCTCTAAATCGCTCCAGAAAAATGCTGGGCTGGTTCCTTTGAAAAGGGCAAGACCGATTTCCTTCACCATTCTTTCGTAATCCGAGCTGGTACTCTGTCTCCAGTGACCTTGATACCGACGAGACGTTGAACCCTAATATTCCTTTGACTCTTTGTGTCCCAACAATATGAAAGAAATACATTTTAAAATTCTTCATAAAATTAACCTTTAGCCGCGCGGGATTAGCCGAGCAGTCTCAGGCGCTGCAGTCATGGACTGTGCGGCTGGTCCCGACGGAGGTTCGAGTCCTCCATCGGGCATCGGTGTGTGTGTTTGTCCTTAGGATAATTTAGGTTAAGTAACGTGTAAGCTTAGGGACTGATGACCTTAGCAGTTAAGCCCCATAAAGGTTTCACACACACACACACACACACACACACACACACACAATTAACCTTTATTATCACAGTACGCAAATAAGATAAGAAGAAACCGGCAAAACGTTAACACTAAATTGTTTTAAGAGGGTGGTTTCACTGTGGAACATTATTTCGGAATTTTTCATACAGTTAACCTTTACTGTCACAGTAAGCAACAAATACAAGAGGAAATTGCCAAAAAGTAAACAATCAATTGTTTTGAGGAGGTGGTGGCTCCACTTTGGAACCACTAGTACACACAGCTTTCAGCCACCCATCATTTCATTGTTATAAACTTACAGGAAAAATCGCAACACCAAAAAATAACTAATGTAGAGCAATGAAATTTCGGGAATACATCTGTCTAGGTAACACATGATAACGCAAGCATGCAAAAGTGCATGCATTGTATTATACGGGTGCCGGACGTCAATGTGTGGGATGGAGTTCCTTGCCTGTTGTACATGGTCGGTCAATACAGGGAGGTTAATGCTGTTTGTGGATGACGCTGGTGTTGTCGTCCGATAACGTCCCATATCTTCTCGATTGGAGATAAATCTGGTGATTGAGCAGGCCAAGGCAACGAGTTGAGACTCTGTAGAGTAGTTTGAATTACAATAGCGGCGTGTGGACGAACGCTACCCAGTTGGAAAACACTCCCTGGAATGCTGTTCATAGATGTCATCACAACAGGTCGAATCACCAGACTGACGAACAAATTTGCAGCCAGGGTGCTTGGGATACGAAATCGCATTCCAGATCATAATCCCAGGTGTAGATCCCGTATGTCTAGGCAGCAGACAGGTTGCTTGCAGGCCCTCAACCGGCGTCCTTGTAACCAACACATAGCCATCACTGGCACCGAAGCAGAACAAGCTTTCATCAGAAAACACAACAGAGATCCACCCTGGCCTCCAACGAGTTCTCGCTGGACACCATTGAAGTCACAAATGGCTGTGGTTTGGAGTCAATGGAATGCACGTAACAGCGCGCCTGATTCGGAGCTGTCTTTGAAGTAAATGATTTGCAAACAGTTTGTTGTGTCGTTGTGGTGCTAGCTGCTCCTCAGACTGCTGCTGCAGATGCAATACGATGTGACATAACCATAGGCTGAACACAATGGTCTTCCCTCTATGTTGTGCCACGTGGCCGTCCGGAGCCCACAGCCTTCCTGCGACTGCACATTTGGTGACCACCGCTGACAGCTATATTCTGCATCTACATATATACTCCGCTAGCCACCAAACGGTGTGTGGCGGAGGGTACGAGCTCTAATTTCACTTATCTTTGAAAGGTGATCATAGCGCGATTTGAAGGTTGGTGGTAATAATATATGCTCAACATCCTCGGCGAAGATCGGATTTCGGAATTTAGTGAGCAGCCCCTTCCGTTTAGCGAGTCGTCTGTCTGCATGTGTATCCCACTTCAAACTTTCTATGAGATTTGTAACGCTCTCGCGATGGCTAAATGTACCAGTCACGAACATTGCCGCTCTTCTTTGCACCTTTTCAATCTCTGGAATGAGACCCCACTGGTAAGGGTCCCATACAGACGAACAGTAGTCTAAGACAGGACAAACTAACGTATTATAAGCAATTTCTTTGTTGAAGGACTGCATAGCTTCAGGATTCCACCAATAAACCGCAATCTAGAGTTCGCCTTGCCCGTTACTTGTGTAATCTGATCATTCCATTTGAGATCATTTCGAATAGTCACACCCAGATACTTGACGGATGTTACCACTGGACATTTATTTTGTACCCGTACATTAATGGGGATTTTCGCCTTGTTATAGGGAGTAGGTTACGCTTAACTAATGCTGCGTGGGATTAGCCGAGCGGTCTAGGGCGCTGCAGTCATGGACTGTGCGGCTGGTCCCGGCGGAGGTTCGAGTCTCCCCTCGGGCAGGAGTGTGTCTGTTTGTCCCTAGGATAATTTAGATTAAGTAGTGTGTAAGCTTAGCAGTTAAGTCCCATAAGATTTAACACACATTTGAACTTTTTTGAACACTTACTAATGTTGAGATATAACTGCCAGTCATTACACCACACAATTATTTTCTGCAAATCCTCATTGATTTGTTCATAACATTCGTGTGATACTACTTTCCTATAGACTACAGCATCATCGGCAAATACTCTAATGGCGCTGTCAATACCATCAACCAGATCGTTTATGTAAATCGCAAAAAGCCCTAGACCAATTACGCTGCCCTGGAGCACACCTGAAGTTACGCTTGTTTCTGTTGAAGTCACCCCATTCAGGAAGACATACTGCTCTCTGTTAGAGAACTTTCTATCCAACCGCATATGTCATCGGATAGACGGTAAGCGCCCGCTTTTTCTGAGCAAGCGACAGTGCGGAACTGAGTCTAACGCCTTTCGAAAGTCGAGAAATATGGCATCAACCTGGGAGCCAGTATCTAGAGCCTGTGTGTATATCATGCACAAAGAGGGCCAGTTGTGTCTCACATGACCGCTGTTTCCTAAAACCGTGCTTGTTTCTTCAGATGAGCTTCTCTGAGTCTAGAAAGGTCATTATATCTGAACACAAAATATGTTCCATGATTCTACAACAAATCGATGTCAGTGAAATTGGCCGGTAATTATGTGAATCCGTTTTTTACCCTTTTTATAGATTGCTATGACCTGGACCTTCTTCGAGTCCCGTGGATCTTTCCGCTGTTGCAATGATCTCTGATAGATGATGGATAAGAATGGTGCTATATTTGTAGCGTAGTCAAGATATAATCTTACGGGGATACCGTCTGGGCCTGATGTCTTTCTGGCGTCTAAGAATCTTAACTGTTTTACAATCCCAGATACACTAAATGTGGTGTCACCGCCAGACACCACACTTGCTAGGTGGTAGCCTTTAAATCGGCCGCGGTCCGTTAGTATACGTCGGACCCGCGTGTCGCCACTGTCAGTGATTGCAGACCGAGCGCTATCGCACGGCAGGTCTAAAGAGACTTCCTAGCACTCGCCCCAGTTGTACAGACGAGTTTGCTAGCGATGCTACACTGACAAATACGCTCTCATTTGCCAAGACGATAGTTAGCATAGCCTTCAGCTACGTCATTTGCTACGACCTAGCAAGGCGCCATTACCAGTTTATATTGAGATTGTTATTAATGTATCAACAAGAGCGATGTTCTCCAATTATGGATTAAAGTTAAGTATTCCAGAAGCTATGTAGTATTTTTGGCTACTATAATTCTTTGTCATTTTCCAGACCTCACGCCAGCCTGCGTGAGCTTAAACGCGTGCCTTTCGGCTTCCTCTAAACTCCGTGAATTGGCTCCGGCCAATTCACAACACTAAACATTCCCGTCAAGTCTTTCTGCAGTATCGCGGAAGGGACATCCAGCTTCTCGTAACCCTGTTACACGAATTCGTTCAAATTCAGTGAGGTACTGGTAATGGCGTCTTTCTCGCCTTAAAGGCGTTCTTGACTAACATCAACTCACAACATCCGATCTCAAAAGTAACCAACCCTCACGACTGTTACAGCATGTATTTAAAGCAAATCTTTGCATCGCGATGCTGGCGCTACTAGCGCCACTCTTACGAAACTGGTGTGAAATTTGAATAAGCAGTCACCTTTCAGATGTAGAAACACGACTACCAACTTTCGTTTATGTCGCACAACTCCTTGCTGGTTCTGCGATTTTTTCTTCCGTCAGTGTATTTGAAAGCAAATTGCTGTTTTTCCTTGACACAATCCCACATATCGAAACTTCCATGAACTCTGAATGCCTAAAACAAATAATAGTTCTAAATAACAAGCAAAAATATGCTTAAAATTTAATAAATTGTATATCAAAACTAGATATTGCCCCATTGCTATCATTCCGAAACTACTCATGACACCAGTAGTATAAACTCTAATTTACGTTACAGTAACTTCAGCTAAATTAATTTTTGCTGTCAATGATCCCCTCTACAAAAAAGAACCGCACGTCGCAATCTCCTACAATCACGTAGCACAATTTCCACGCCGACTGTTGCTTTGAACGCTGTAAGTGAGTGCTACAAAGCACTATATTCCTAGAAGTACCTCAGTGTTACTCTAGGCCAGTGGTCGTCACAAAGCGGCCCCTGTCAACCACTGGTGCGGCCCGCTGTTATCAGCGCATTGTGAGAGGGTTGACTGAAAAGTAATGCCTCCACCTTCGTAACTCTTCAACAGTTGGCAGCATTGGTATGCAGCAGATACTGACTTGTTCCGTAGCCCCTTCTCTACAGCTCCAGTTGGCGGGAAGCCTTAGCATCGAAAGGTTCTTCTGTTACAGTGTAAAGTATGGTACCCTGCGCAGACGGCCGGTCAATGCGATTTAAGCAACATGCAGTCATTGATTTCTTGACAACAGAAGGTGTCACCCAAAGAAGATTCATCAGAGAATGAAAGCAGTTTATGGTGATTGTGTGGATGTGAATACTATGCGTCGTTGGGCGATTAATTTTAAAGAGGTTGAGGCAGGAACATCTGACCTGCGTGACAAACAAAGAGTTGGACGTTCTGTGACAGCAACCGCCAAGTTTCACAAGCAAAATGACAGATTGATTCAGGACGATCGTCGTATCACTCAGAGAGAAACTGCAACACAGTCGGCATTTCACTAGAACGTGTGGGTCACATTATAGCTTTGCTAGGCTATCGGAAGATCTGTGCACGATGGGTACTCAGGATGCTGACTCCTGAAATGAAAGCACACAGACTTGAAATTTGCCAGGAACTCCTCTCGCGTTACGAGAATGAAGGTCACGCCTTTCTCCATTCAATTGTGCCAGGAGACAAAACATGGGTACACCATTACGGCGTTGAGAGAACTGTGAGACTGTGGTTGCGGAAACAGAGTGTCGACTTCTTCCATGACGGCTTCAGAAAACCTGTTCATCGTTAGCAGAAGTGTATCCAATTGACTGGTTATTATGTTGAAAATCGAATATTGGTACTTAAAGATCACATTCTAAGGATTATTTCTGCGTTTGATTTATTAAAATATTCCCATTCAACCCCAATTCACGAAAGTGGAGGCATTACTTTTCATTCAACCCTCGTATAATAATATCCATCTGGATACTAACAGCTTGAAAAATATCTGCTAATGTTAAGACCTCCTGAAGAGTGTACTTTCCCTGCCCGGAAACAAACAAAAATACTTACAGTGACAGTGTATTTAAAGTTGTGCAAAATTTTAACTGACGTCGGTGTATCCGGCCGTGAGCTAAGTAAAGGTGACCGCTTACCTCAGGGGCAGCTGGGTAAGTTGCGTGACCACTGCGGGAAGGGAGGATGTGAGAAAACGAGTGTTTTAATACTTCTCTTTCAGTACTGACAACTGAAAAGCGTGCGCTACTCTTGCCAATCAGCTGTTATGGTATAAATTTTGAGATGGAAACAACATGGATTCGTGAATGCACTTTACAGAGATGGACAGCTTCAGATGAGGTACTTAATAGTAGCCAGGAACATTGAATTACTTAAGGCTGTTGTAATACAACGCAATGAGTAGAACAATAAAGACATTGAGAACATTTAGTTGACATTTGTGATCGTGTCTCATATAGCTTACTGTATTTAAATATGCAGTAAGTATGGAGAATGTTGTACCTGGAGGACAGTGTACCTAGAAACACATGATGTTTCCTAGTAAGTGTTTCAGAGTAGTGACCTACACTGAAGTGCCAAAGAAACTGGTATAGGCATGCGTATTCAAATACAGAGATATGTAAACAGACAGAATACGGCGCTGCGGTCGGCAATGATTATATAAGACAACAACTGTCTGGCGCAGTTGTTAGATTGGTTACTGCTGCTACAATGGCAGGTTATCAAGATTTATGTGATTTTGAACGTGGTGTTAGTCCGCGCACGAGCGATAGGCCACTGGATCTCGGAGGTAGCGATGAAGTGGGGATTTTCCCGTACGACGATTTCAAGAGTGTACCGTGAATGACAGGAATCCGGTGAAACATCAAATCTCCGACATCGCAGCGGCTGGGAAAAGGTACTACAAGAACGGGACGAACGACTACTGAAGATAATTGTTCAACGTGACAGAAGTCCAACCCTTAAGCAAATTGTTGCAGATTTCAGTGCTGGGCGATCAACTAGTGCCAGCGTGCGAACCATTCAACGAAGCATCATAAATATGGGCTTTCGGAGCCGAAGGCCCACTCGTGTACCCTTGATGACTGCACGACACAGAGCTTTACGCCTCGCATGGGCCCTTCAACACCGACATGGGACTGTTCATGTCTGGAAACATGTTGCCTGGTCGGTCGAGTTTCGTTTCAAATTGTATCGAGCGGATGGACGTGTACGGGTATGGAGACAACCTCATGAATCCATGGACCCTGCATCTCAACAGGGGAGTTTTCAAGCTGGTGGAGGCTCTGTTATAGTGTGGGGCGTGTGCAGTTGGATTGATATGGGACCCCTGCTACGTATAGATACGACTGTACGTAAGCATCCTGTCCGATCACCAGCATCCATTCATGTCCATTGTGCATTCTTATGGATTTGGGCAATTCCAGTCGGAGAATGCGACACCCCACACGTCCAGGATTGCTACAGAGTGGCTCCAGGATCACTCTTCTGAGTTTAAACAATTCCACTGGCTATAAACCCCCCCCCCCCCAGACATGAACATTATTGAGCATATCTAGGATGCCTTGCAACGTGCTGATCAGAAGAGATCTTCATCCCGTCTGACTCTTACAGATTTATGGACAGCCCTGCAGAATTCATGGTGTCAGCTCCCTCCAGCACTACTTCAGGCCGGCCGCTGTGGCGCTTCAGTCTGGAACTGCGCAACCGCTACGGCTGCAGGTTCGAATCCTGCCTAGGGCTTGAATGTGTGTGATGTCCTTAGGTTAGTTAGGTTTAAGTAGTCCTAAGTTCTAGGGGACTGATGACCTCAGATGTTAAGTCTCTTAGTGCTCAGAGCCATTTGAACCATTTGAACTACTTCAGACATTAGTCGAGTCCATGCCACGTCGTGTTGCGGCACTTCTGCGTGCTCCTGTGGCCCTGCACGATATTAGGCAGCTGTACCAGTTTCTTTGGCTCTTCAGTGTATTTTAGAATTGCATGAAGAAATACACGCTAGACACCGAAATACAGAGTTCTCGTCATTTGCTGCTTTTTATGTTATTATGACACATGAGGTTTTTTGTTCTGTATTTGTAAATATTTTCAGTTCTACACATTTAAGTGATTCATAGTACAAGTTGTCAGAAATTATCTGTAGACATAGAGATGGTATTTGCAATGTTTGCTATGGTATCGGTTTATTAGTGATTGATTACTTTCAACTTGTTCACCGTCAATATCACGACAGTGGCGCGAAACACATTCTGAAAGAATACTGGTGTTCTGGCAACAGCAACTTGTGTATTGCGGTTCGTGAGTTCCTGCAATGTTGTAATGGGTCGGGTGAACACACGTCCTTACACAAATCCTCGCACAAAAAAGTCTATCGTCGTGAGGTCAGGAGAATGTGCTGCCCACGGCAGGGAGCCTGCGCGTCCAACCCATCTCCCAGTGAAGTATGAATTCAGGAACGTGCGGACATCCAAGGCATAATGACATGGTGGCCCACCTTGCTGAAAGTAAACGGTATTCCGACGCCCATCCTGGATAAGCTGTGGCGACAGAAAATTTGTGAGAGTGTCTAGGTAAACTGCTCCATTAACAGTTTTTTGAGCAAAGAAAAACAGTCCGTAAACTTCCTCACACGCGATGCCCATCCAAGCATTAACCTTGCAAGATTCTCGCATGACTTCAGCATGTCCCACGGGGTATGTGTTAGGCCAAATAATGCAGGTATGCCCGTTAACCATTCGACAAATGTGGAAGGCCGCTTCATCGACGAATAAGATGCGATCCAGGATGTTGTGGTCTTCATGTGCAACGAGCAGGTCGATATAGATGGCTACACGCTCTGCAAAATCTTCATGCAGATGGAGGAGAAAATGCAGACGGTACGGCTTCTTCTTTAGGGTAGACCGCAACGCCTTGTGACTGTCGATCGCGGAATGTTTAGTTCCACTGACAGACGCTGGACCGAATTTTGGAATGCTTTCAGTGGATATTCTGATGGCTTCAGTCTTTTCAATGGATGTTAACGGACGACCTTCTCTGGGCTCCCTTGCCAGTGACCCAGTGCGCCTGAACAAATGTACGGATTGTTTTAGCAGTGGGATCACGGTGATGGAATTTGCTTTGAAACTTATCCGAATGTCATAAAATGACGACCTCTGTAGCTTCCACGTCAGGATAGCCAACTTCTCTTCTACGGTAAACATCATGCCATTCATCCTGTAAACAATGAAACAAATGTTTCATTGTTAGCGTGAGATAAGGTATTATATGAAGCAACAAAGAACACACAAAATATTTCAAATGCGCCAGCAATGATCTACCATATACAACCTGTTCATCAAGGATGTGTTTCTGCAGAATAGATACTTAATTTCTGGACACTCTGTATATTGGGAGGAAACTGTTAATTCTTATGCTACAAAATTTTATGGTTAGTGAAATTCTATATATTTCTAAAATTAGTTATGTAGCATGTGGGTGGTTTGCCACATTTCTTTGGTCATGCACCATCTTGTACCTTCAAACAGAATGTCTTCTACCATGGAACACGTGATATGTGCAATGAACTGAGTTTCTTTAATGTTCTAACTCTTTTACCTGCCTTGGAAATGGAAATTCATGTTGGTTTCCAACAGCTGCAATTTCAAAATGTATTCAATTTGTAACTATTTTTAGATAATACTTCTACTCCATTTGTGAAACGCACTGGTAAACCCCCAGGACAGGACAAGTAGTAGGAATTGTGGAAGGGTGCCAAAATGGGCGGCTGCCAATTACACTCCAAACATAACACTTTATTTAGTTGTCCAAACATTACAGCACAACTATAGATTACATTTTTAAAAGCGACTGAAGGCCCATAAATTTAAAACAACATAACTACAATAACCGTTCAATAGGCAAAAGACCCAAGCTTTATGACCAATAAGAAACCTTACTTCAAACGGCTGAAGGCCTTTGTTTAAAAAAACCTGCAACCAATTTTCGAAGGCAGAAGGCCCAAAGCTTTTAACCTTAAATAGTACTTAAGCCCAAGTGATGTAAGACCTGACAAGCAAGAATCCAAAATTTTAAAGCGGCTGAAGCCCATCATTTTTAGAACAACACAACGACAGTAAATTTTCAATAGGCAGAGAGCCCACAGTTTTATGCTCAAATGTGCAATACTTGATAAGTAGGATCCTTAAAACTTAAAGCAGCTGAAGGCCGATGCTTTTAAAAACAATACACTACAATAAATTTTCAACAGGCAGAAAGCTCACAGCTTTATCTTCCAAAAGGTAATACTTGATAAGTCAGATCCTTAAAACTTAAAGCAGCTGAAGGCTGATGTCTTTAAAAACAGTACAATAAATTTTCAACAGGCAGAAGGCCTGAGCTTTATCTTCAGACAACGTAAGACTTATCCAATTTAGAAAAACTTACTTTTAAAGTGGCTGAAGGCCTTTGTTTTTAAAAACACAATTTCAAGCATACAGATTCCAACCATAGGGTATGAGCCATTAAAAATACACAATCAAACGCTAATAAGAAGGCAGTATAGCCAATGGCGCTCAGAAGTTTCCAGGGGGCTCAGTTTGCCCTTGAAATCTTAGCGTTCGCTTAGGTGAGACAAGAAGTTGGCCCAACTACGTCCGATCCGCCGGCAACACAACCAAGAGACAGTCAGGGACCCATCGACAAGACGACTGGCTAACCACCGATCAGTATACGAGAATTCCAAAGCCAAACGTTACAGACATAGCCGCCCACAGCTGAAAATACATTAAGCTGTCAAAAACTGCACACCATGTTGGACAGTGACAACAGGTGAGCAAAAGGATACTGCCTAAATTTACGTCAGCGACCAGGGCAGATAACCGGAACACTAACGACCACAAGGCAGAAAATTCCGCTGGTGCACTCGAATTTCAAACCGACAAATATATATTTAGCCATACGGCAGCTAAATCTTCACCAACTCGAACAGTCGCTGTAGCTCCCAGGAATACCGCTAACAGCGAACCACCAACCAAGGGGACAACGTGAACAGACATGGCTTCGGTAATAAATAAAATCACCACTCAACTTTCATGTCCTAGGTCAGCGAGCCGCAAACCTCGTAGCACTGAGAACAGTCCCCACACGCTCCAACACTGTGTAGAGACCGCCAGCGGGCCCGGCCGACTGCGCTGCGCGGAAACTTGCTTGCTGATCCGCTACAGCCGACCGACTGCCTGCACACCGCCAAGCCGGAACTATAAGCACCAGACCAAAGATGGTATACGGTGCAAATATTGATACACACCGCTACTGCGACACGTAGAAAGAGGAAGAACCACAGCATAACCGCGGGAAAGCAAAGACAGAGTAACAGCCAAGTTTTAAAGCAACGGATAAGGCAGGGTAAGCACGGCTCAATTTGATTTTACTAACTAACTATTGTTGAGTAGGAAAGTAAAAATGCAACAGATAAGCTATTAAATACAGTACATAGAAGATTTTTTTGATTCCAACTCAACAGAATATTTGTTCAGCTTTTCACATTTGGAAAAATCTTACTTTTCCGCAGTAATTTTCGTAATTTCAGAGAAAGACGGCAGCACGTAAAAGGCGAATGCTATCATTTAAAAATGGAATCCAAAAATTTATTTAACTTCTATTACAGAGGTGGTTGGAGGCGAAAAGTGTTCCAAGGTACAACACTCTCCCCTAGAACTGCCGTTATTAATCAATCAGCTACCCGCTCACACAGACGGCACGACAATACCTCATCAGGCAATTACAGTGTCACAACCTCGCGATCGCCTAGGATGGTAGCCCTCAGAAACAAAGAACAGTCGACACGAAGTACTCCAAATGGTACCATCTTTTAACGGCCGGTCCTTCAGAGTTGGCGGCCTTCTTATCGCGCTATTGCTGTAGTTAGTCTCTTCGGGGCTCATTATATACTAAAGTGCGCGTCATTTATGTTGGCGGCCGAGTTTAGGTTCGTTCTGCGCATCTGACGTCACAAAACACAGTCAGCCAATGAACAGAGAACGACGTTGCCAGATCTCGACTGCAGAGCAGAGCACGGACGAGTGTCTTCAGTTTTAGAAACGTTCAGTCATAAATAAAGTAATAGAACAAAAGCAATGTCTTGATAGCAGACTTCCTTTTATAGAAACTTTGGAAAAAGCATTCTTTATACCAATTGCTTCATATTCTGTTAATTAATTAAACAAAATAAGCAATAAGACTCCTAATTCAGGTGATAGCAAGGAAAGGTGTTTATATCAATCTCACGAACTGCTTGTCCGCAATAAAGAATAATTGTTTATTTCCTATTGTACTTTGACGAAGTACCAACAGTGTTTGTCAGTATTTTGCATGAACTGTTACAGTACTCACGGACATTGAAAATAAAGCCAAATGTGCCCAGTGTAAATAGAACTTTTGTTACAGTCGCGAAAGACGGAATATTTCTCAGTATTACATATGACACCTAAATGAGATATTGTTATACAGTAAATTTTATATGAAATTTAGGTATCTTGTCCACATTTCATTCTCAACATTGTGGCAACTAAAATCGACCATGTGGAAAGTATACTCTATGGACTTTTACCTCTGCAAACTCTTCAAAATTTCGTGCAAAGGTTTACTATATTTAATGCTGTATAATAACTGCGTTGAACATCGAAACAAAATTAAGTCATTTATGGGCGGAAGGTATCAGTCAAGAAGATGTGTAAAAATCAAATTTTTGGGCCAAATAGTTTTTGTGAAATCGAATGATAAGAGTGTCAAAGCAGCTGGAACACCATGTGTCTACACAGGCGAGCAGTGCAGTGACAAAATCGCGCACAGCGCGGAATGCAGGGTGCACGTCTTTGTAGCAGCGATAGGGTTAATGCGGCCGTGGAGGCTTTACTTCATTAACTGCATGCTCCCCCCTAAACCTAAGCTTGCGAACTATGCTATACTACGGCGCTGCTTCTCTTGGCTCGTGCGTCGTGTGCAACTGGCAACGCAGCAATCTCCCGCGTCTGGGCGGGCATGCGCGAGCCGCCAAGATAAAAGAATTCAACTATAATTTATATAGGTTACCAATTAATAATAAGGTTGGCGCATGTGCAGCCCGAGGTGTTCCTGGACAGTGTCACTATTGGCTCTGGAGCAAGAACGTTTGATGGTCCCTCCCTTAGACGTTTCTCTCTTGCAACAGCACCGGTGGTTTCATGCTGAAGGCAGAGACCACAGGGCTAAACATATCCGACATCTTGTCAGATAATATTTTAACAGAGAGATAAATGTAGATGTTTTGAAATGTTTGGACGACATGTTCCGCATTCTTTTAGTTCTCAGGAATTAATATACCATCTTCGTCAGGAATATCAATTACGAATTTCTGCTTTGATCATTAATTATCTGTATTATCATCACTACATTTTGGCTTTTTCGTTAAAACGATGGACCCTCTTAACCTCACTTTCACCGTTCAGGTGGCAAACTACTCTGCAGACGGCTCTCACAGCACAAGCAATTTTGCCGTCGAAGTATAAAACGAAAACGACCACTCGAGCCAGGCGAGACTCAAGACAGGCATAAAACGCCAAGGGCCCCGCAGAGTAGCCTCACTTACCACGAATAGTCGATTGAGACAAGGAGTCGCTCGTGTGAAAAGGGGGCTTTCAGTGTGTCACGCGAGCTGCTCCGCTTCACTGGGTGATGTCCATCAGTGCTGGCTGGTGCAGTGCCGCCACGTGCCTTACTGACTCACCGATAAGATGTCTAGATTCTGTGGATAAAAATTCTGGGTTAAGGTCGATGAAATTCCTTGGTTGATTACTAGTGTCAGCTCATTGACGAGCTGTCTGCAGATGTAGAATACAGGAAATTTAATAAGAGATATGAACAATAGTAAAATCTGTTTGATATTTAAACTTCCATTCTATGATATATGCCAATAAAAATTACTTAATTCAGTGTGTATCAGCCACCAGGCATTACGCGTCGTCATTATCTGTTAAGCTGAATCGCTCTTGTTGTCATGTACACACTTAAAATATTTTTATAGATCGTAATAGAAATAAAGATATACAAAAGTACGTCTGATAAGTGATATAAGGGTACCGTCTTACCTAAAGTGGGTCGCTGCCACATGCGTATTTAAGTGATAGGTGACTGACAGTCGTAACTATGATATCGTCTATGTGTGGATGTAAATATGGCGTATCACTCTCAGTGCTAGCTATTGTGTCAAATAATAACGTAATAAGATGTCTGTTTTCGAAGGTTTCTTCTAAAATGAGTCGCTTTTCGTTTTCCAGATGAGGATCCAATTGTTAACTCTTGTTGTGGACAGGCTACGGCCAACTGTTCCCCGCAACTAATCATGGATTTCAATCTATTTTTTTCGCCGCCGTATTTCTTTTCTATAAGCTCGTAATATTTGCTCAGGATGCCGCTGGCAATTTGGTAGCTTTGCGACTTGGTATCGCTCCTATCTAAGCCTCCCACAGTCTTCGTTAATCCATCGCTACACTTGTAACGATGCCATTCTTTGAATTTCCTTCTTGAAATGTATAGTCAAGGAACGTACTGAACATTACCACATTCCATCAACATCCTGTTTCTATGCGACAATACATATTCTCCCTTCTTCAGTTTTACATATTTCATAAAGTCTGGAAACTTCTTTTGTGTTTTGCCTCATTATGCCGACAACGCCAGTGTTCTTACTCCTTAGTTTGACAGCAAAATCTGCACTAGAGTACCAGATGTAGAGGTAAACGATTACCGTCTCCGAATAAATCACGAGCAACCTTCAAAAAAATTCCAAAAGCGATTTTCTTTAAATGGTGAGGATTGCCATACTGCATACCGCATAATTAGAAGATATACTTGTGTAGAGGCACGACGAAGGAGTGGTGAAACTTTGTATCTTTCTTGTCCGAACATGAAACCTTTGTGTCTATATAAATGGGAGTATCTAGTACACGCTTGGGACTGAGTTTTCTTCCTGTAGTTGGTAAAAGCTCGAAGCAGCTTCATTTCATTTGTGTTTTATCGCAAATGTGAGCTAATTACCTGATGCTGCCTTTTTTGACAACTGACAGAGTCGACAAGACAGTTTCGAAGATTGCCAGATCGCTCCCTTGTGGAGTTGAATGTAGCACCATATTACGTTTTCCACTTAATCGCCAACTGCATAAATTCACTCGTCTAGCAATTTAGAAAAGTCGATTTGCTTTATTACCCACCGAACCCTGGATCAAAGTAAGAGCGACAATGTTGACTTACGCAATTACATCCCGCAAGCTCTCAATGTCGACACACACAGTCAAATATAATGTTGTTGTGGTCTTCAGTCCTGAGTGGTTTGATGCAGCTCTCCATGCTACTCTATCCTGTGCAAGCTTCTTCATCTCCCAGTACCTACTGCAACCTACATCCTTCTGAATCTGCTTAGTGTATTGATCTCTTGGTCTCCCTCTACGATTTTTACCCTCCACGCTGCCCTCCAATGCTAAATTTGTGATCCCTTGATGCCTCAAAACATGTCCTATCAACCTATCCCTTCTTCTAGTCAAGTTGTGCCACAAACTTCTCTTCTCCCCAATCCTATTCAATACCTCCTCATTAGTTACGTGATCTACCCACCTTATCTTCAGCATTCTTCTGTAGCACCACATTTCGAAAGCTTCTATTCCCTTCTTGTCCAAACTGGTTATCGTCCATGTTTCACTTCCATACATGGCTACACTCCAAACAAATACTTTCAGAAACGACTTCCTGACACTTAAATCTATACTCGATGTTAACAAATATCTCTTCTTCAGAAACGATTTCCTTGCCATTGCCAGTCTACATTTTATATCCTCTCTACTTCGACCATCATCAGTTATTTTACTCCCTAAATAGCAAAACTCCTTTACTACTTTAAGTGTCTCATTTCCTAATCTAATCCCCTCAGCATCACCCGATTTAATTTGACTACATTCCATTATCCTCGTTTTGCTTTTGTTGATGTTCATCTTATATCCTCCTTTCAAGACACTGTCCATTCCGTTCAACTGCTCTTCCAAGTCCTTTGCTGTCTCTGACAGAATTACAATGTCATCGGCGAACCTCAAAGTTTTTATTTCTTCTCCATGGATTTTTATACCTACTCCGAATTTTTCTTTTGTTTCCTTTACTGCTTGCTCAATATACAGATTGAATAACATCGGGGAGAGGCTACAACCCCGTCTCACTCCTTTCCCAACCACTGTTTCCCTTTCATGCCCCTCGACTCTTATAACTGCCATCTGGTTTCTGTACAAATTGTAAATAGCCTTTCGCTCCCTGTATTTTACCCCTGCCACCTTCAGAATTTGAAACAGAATATTCCAGTTAACGTTGTCAAAAGCTTTCTCTAAGTCTACAAATGCTAGAAACGTGGGTTTGCCTTTCCTTAATCTTTCTTCTAAGATAAGTCGTAAGGTTAGTATTGCCTCACGTGTTCCAACATTTCTACGGAATCCAAACTGATCTTCCCCGAGGTCCGCTTCTACCAGTTTTTCCATTCGTCTGTAAAGAATTCGCGTTAGTATTTTGCAGCTGCGACTTATTAAACTGATAGTTCGGTAATTTTCACATCTGTCAACACCTGCTTTCTTTGGGATTGGAATTATTATATTTCAAATATAATACGTGTATGATAGTGTAACATCGCATTCTATACGAATCAGTGTCTAAGATACGATAATATTACACTATACAACATTATTTTTTATGTTTGCGTGGTTTTCACTGTTCCTGAAGTACCTTTCTGCGCTGATTTCAGATTTGTTATCAGGTTTTTTTTCTGTCACGAACAGTTCTGTCTTCGAAAAACAAGTAAACTCATCTTTCACTTAAACTTAATTTCCACAGAGAGAAATTTTATTCTAAGTAAGAGAAATTTTATGTTAGTAAGACGGAGTAGTTGGTCATACTTGTCACACCTTCTGGCTTTCAGGCGGGAAACTTTATAGTCCATTGTTGAAATGCTATAGCGTTGTGAGGTTATACGCCTGCTGTTAAATGTAGTTTTGCAGTTTCTTAGAAATGAATTCTCTCAAGTGCTTCAATAATCCATATATATTCTATTAAGTTTGTGACAGTTACGTAATTGCTAAGGAAAGACAAGACATTAATAATTTCGTCAAAAATGTCAACTATATGCATTTTGGTACAAGGCCTGCTGATCAGTACAAAAGCTGGGCCCCACACAAACAATGCTGTACATTCAGTACACCGTATTGAGACCCACGAAACCTCAAAGTTATGATGAAATACGTGAACCATGGAGAAAATTCTTGGACTATATGTGAGAATTTTAAAGTGGTTCGCTTGTTACGTGGTCAATTCAAAAATGGTGTGTTTCATTTGTGAGTCGAGTAGCCAAGTCAAAAACAAGTATTTGGATGTAGTTAACTAGCTCGGAAGAAAAACCCTCCAACCCAGTTCGAGAATATATAATAATAAATGAACCAATTGTTCAAGCAAGCAAGATACTATTACCCCCTCTACACCTCGAGCTTTGGTTAATGAAACAGTTCACGAAAGCATTTCCAGAAGATGGTGACTACTTTCTGTGTTTTGTAACGAGCTTTCCAAAAGTATCTTAAAGTGCAGCAGATAAGAAATGACAATTTGTTTGTAAGTGCAATGAATCCAGTGGAAAAAAAGGGCTTGAGTTTAATTTAAAGAAGTAGCGACCAACTTTTTGGGCAACACCAAACCTTAGTTCAAACAACGTTGCAGAGTTTCATGAAATTAGGATGTAACATGAGTGTGAAGGTTCATTTCCTACATTTACGTACCGATTTTTTTCTCTGTGAACCTTGGAAATGTCAGTGAAGGGCACGGAGAACACTTCCACCAGGACATGAAGAGATGGGGAAGAGAAACCAGCAAAGGTGGAACGCAAACATTACGGCTGACTACTGTTTAATGCTAAAGAGAGGTGGAACTAAAATGAACGAAGAGAAGTTTCGCCTCAGGTCAGAAGAACTGATGCAGTGGAATCAGCGAAGGGAAATTAATTTGTCATGCACGTGTTGTGTTTTTGTAATAATTATTAACATTGTTAAGTGGATACATACGACTGTCTGCCCTAATGAAGTGTGTAGTGATCCTATACAACGTTATAAAATAAATAATTTATTTTTATTGCAATTAAAAAATTCCCTATTAGAAAAATAGTGTGATTTCAGCTAAAACTTCAGACGATGTTTACACAAAAATCTGACATGATACGTATAGAAGTCCGATTTGAAATACTATAAATATCACGTTAGATTCATAAAAGTGTGTTCCAAACCTTTGGGGTCTAAATTATGCAGCAGTGGGACGATACTAAGATACGTGTGATAACAGAAGTAACAAATGGTCGGAAGTGAAATGTCATCCAGTAAGTGGTCTTGAATGAACGATTCGTACGAGACGACTGTTTGTAAACTACTAATGGTTCAAAAACCAACCACCTCCCGTATCTGTCGAGGACGACAATACAGAGTCGCCTGTCAACTGTCCATAGCGTAGTTCGCTGGTACAGGAGCTTGCAGACATGTATTTAGTATGTATGGTGCAGCTGTATGTATTGTCCTGGAACCAGAAACGAACATATAGAGGAAGCCATCTAAACTAAAATAAATTTATCGTTTACTAGCCTTTTGCCTACAGCTTCGACCGTGCTCTCATAGATCACATATATTACACACACACACGCAAATATGACGTACACTGAAGGGCCAAAGGAACTGGTATAGGCACGCGCATTCAAATCCAGAGATATGTAAACAGGCAGAATACGGTGCTGTGATCTGTAACGCCTATATGAGACAACAAGTGTTTGGCGCAGTTGTTAGATCGGTTACTGCTGCTACAATGGCAGGTCATCAAGGTTTAAGTGAGTTTGAACGTAATGTTATAGCCGAGCGATGGGACATTGGATCTCCGAGGTAGCGCTGAAGTGGGGATTTTCCCATACGACGATTTCACGAATGTACCGTGAATATCAGGAATCTGCTAAGAGATCAAATCTCCGAGATCGCTGCGGCCGGAAAAATATCTTGCAAGAACTTGACCAACGACGACTGAAGAGAATCGTTCAACGTCACTGAAGTGCAACCCATCCGCAAATTGCTGCAGATTTGAATGCAACGAGTGTCAGCGTGCGAAACATTCAACGAAACATCGTCGATATGGGCTTTCGGAGCCGAAGGCTCACTCGTCTAGCCTTGATGACTGCATGTCACAAGGCTTTGCGCCTCGCCTGGGCCCGTCAACACCGACATTGGACGGTTGATGACTGGAAACATGTTGCCTTGTCGAACGAGTCTCGTTTCAAATTGTATCGAGCGGATGGATGTGTACTGGCATGGAGACAACCTCATGAATCCATGGACCCCGCATGTCAGCAGGAGACTGTTCACGTTGGTGGAGGCTCTAATGGTATGGGGCGTGTGCAGTTGGAGTGATATGGGACCCCTGACACGTCTAGATACGATTCTGGCAGGTGACACATACGTAAGCATCTTGTCTAATCACCTGCATCCATTCATGTCCATTGTGCATTCCAACGGACGTCGGCAATTCCAGCAAGATAGTGCGACACCCAACACGTCTAGAACTGCTACAGAGTAGCTCTAGGAAAACCCTTCTGAGTTTAAACACTTCCGCTGGGCACAAAAGTCCCCAGACATGAACATTTTTGAGCATATCTGGGATGCCTTGCAACGTGCTGTTAAGAAGAGACCTCCACGCCCTCGTACACTTACGGATTTATGGACAGCCCTGCAGAATTCATGGTGTCAGTTCCCTCGAGCACTACTTCAGACATTGGTAGAGTCCATGCCACGTCATGCTGCTGCACTTCAGCGTGCTTGCATAGGCCCTACACGATATTAGGCAGGTGTACCAGTTTCTTTGGTTCTTCGGTGTAAGTTGATGTTAGATTGTGATACATAAAATTCGTCAATAAACAACTGTCAAAACACCCGTGACACTTACAGTTCGAGGAGTACATTGTGGCGAGTACCCGTGTAGTGGCAGATACATCCTTCTCGTGAATAGTGTGCACAAGCATTGTGGCCAACCCATAGGTCAGTTCTATTGGACTATATTCTGAGACACACTTTGAGACTGGCGGTCGTGACTCTGAACGTTTGCTACGAGCTCAAATTGTTGCTACAAGGTATTAGTTGCTTATGTCAATAGAAAACTAAGTCCGTTTCTACATCACAAAATACTCAGTTTAGGACTCTGATGATCTGTACATTTCCATCCTAGAAGTCTGACTCTCTGCACACATCTACGGCTAATCGCCGTCTTTAACTGCTACTAGAGTTATTGATCACACTATCTGCAGGAGTCAAGCTTGCGCAGGAAAACTCATCATTACTTTAAAAAGGAACTCGTCGCATAAGCCGAAATGCATCACATCTTTCTTGTACAGTCTCTCACTGGGCTTTATTTATTAACTATGAGTATGTCCCACGTCAGTTAAATAAACAAGTGACGCAAAGAGTTGTTATCCCCTATCAGTTCTTCAGTATCGTTAGCCATTCCAGGATGTTGGGCTCCCTGAAGACATGAATACTGTTGATGTACAATTGCAATACGTGTAAAGTTAGAGCTTATTTCACAGCTGCGTCATCTAGTTATTAATCTACGATTGGCGTGAACTTACCCGTTTCGTGCCACGTACTGCGGCTAGTTTATCTTTGTGTGCATTCTACCCTCGGATTCGACCATGCGCAAAAGTATCCGAACAATCCGAATTATGATCGGTCCGATATTTATTCAGGCCAAAGAAAGGAACTTTCTTGCGTATTTTCTAACCACTTAGCGGTAGAATCGTGTGACTAGACTGGAATGTTATAACAGACCACCAGGGAACACTGTACCGTATGGCAATTAAATCAGATGTAAATTAATACCATAATATTGCATATGTCGGGAAACACATACTTAGAGACAAGACGTTCCTTAATATTTGCAAACTTTCTTACAGTAAGTGACATTTCAAATCTGTTACCATTCTGATTAGGATCTGTTTAAGTATCTGAGACACCTAATATCCGTAACTCCATTACCTCCTTCGCTCGGCGTGAGTCGTAACAACTGAGTTTCTCGTGATTAAGGGTTTTTACAAAAATTCCTGGAAGCCGAGAGTTAAAAGATAATTAAAAGTATTCTTGCTTTTTGAAACATTCGACGCCTTTCATCAGCGTTTCGGTTCCATCGTTCTTAATCACTGTGATAAGAAAAATCTTCAAACTATAAGAAGTATTTCCAGAATTCTGGAAACAATGTGCTAGGCTGTGGCTAAGTCATTTCTCCACAATATCCTTTCTTCCAGGAGTGCTAGTACCGAAAGTTGTGCAAGAAATGTGAAGTTTGTATGAGAGAGATGCTAGCGGAAGTTGTGAGGGCAGGTCGTGGATCGTACTTTGATACACACATCAAAAAATGTTTTGCACAACCTCAGTTCCGAGAGTTTCGGAACCTGTAGAGCAAATTGGAGTAGAGATCAGCATAAACATCATTTCCACCCATTTTATTGCTCATGAAAACCGCACATTGCATGTTGTACCACCATACAGTGAGACCTTCAGAGTGGTAGTCCAGATCGCTGTACACACCAGTATCTCTAATACCCAGTAACACGTCCTCTTGCATTGATGCATGCCTGTATACTATCCGCAAGTTCATCAAAGCACTGTTGGTCCAGATTGTCCCGCTCCTCAACGGCGATTCAGCGTAGATCCCTCAGAGTGTTTGGTGGGCACGTCATCACAAGCAGCCCTTTTCAATCCATCCCAGGCATGTTCGATAGGATTCACGTCTGAAGAACACGTTGGCCACTCTAGTGGAGCGATGTCGTTGTCATGAAGGAAGTCATTCAGAAGATGTGCACGATGGGGGCACGAATTGTCGTCCATGAAGACGAATGCCTCCCCAATATGCTGCCGATATGGTTGCATTGTCGGTCGGAGGATGTCATTCACGCATCGTACAGCCTTTACGGCGCATTCCATGACCACCAGCAGCGTACTTAGATTATTAAATAGAATTATGTCTTGATCTTCTTTTAGATTTTTTGCTTTAATTTTTTTGTCTTTTTTTAGAGCTGTTTATACTTTACATACTGCCACCCCAAAACAGCAGGGAACCTCCACCTTGCTGCAGTCGCTGGACAGTGTGTCTAAGGCGTTCAGCCTGATCGGGTTGCCTCCAAACACGTCTCCGACGATTGTCTGGTTGAAGGCATGCGCGACACTCATCGGTGAATAGAATGTGATGCCAGTTCTGAGCGGTCCATACGGCATGTTGTTGGGCCGATTTGTACCGCGCTGCATGGTGTCGTGGTTGCAAAGATGTACCTCGCCATGGACGTCGGGAGTGAAGTTGCTCATCATGCAGCCTATTGCGCACGACGTCCTGTGGCTGCATGAAAAGCATTATTCAACATGGTGGCGTCGCTGTCAGGGTTCCTCCGATCCCTTGGGCGGCCTGAACGAGGCATGTCATCGACAGTTCCTGTCTCTCTGTATCTCCTCCATGTCCAAAAAACATCGCTTTGGTTCACTCCGAAACGCCTAGACACTTCCCTTGTTGAGAGCCCTTCAACAATGCGGACGCGATCGAACCACGGTGTTGGCCATCTAGGCATGGTTGAAGTGCAGACAACACTAGCCGTGTACCTCTTTCTTGGTGGAATGATTGGAACTGATCGAGTGTCGGACCCCCTCCGACTAATAAGCGCTGCTCAAGCGTGGTTGTTTACACCTTTGGACGGTTTGAGTGACATCTCTGAACAGTCAAAGGGACTGTGTGATACAATACCCACAGTCAACGTCTATCTTCAGGATTCTCGGAGCCGGGGTGATGCAAAACTTTTTTTGATGTGTGTAGATCAGTTGTATTACCCGTAATTCTAATACGTAACTCGTCCACTATACTTGGCGTGTTCTACACATTTCTTACTTCGAAATGTGTCTACTTATTTGTTTGCTAGTGCAGTTGAGGACGTAGGTTGCAAGAGCTACTCTGAGATGAGGAGGTTAGCACAGGAAAGGAATTCGTGGCGGGCCGCATCAAACCAGTCAGTAGACTGATGACCAAAAAAAAAAAAAAAGATCAGTTGGAAAGGTACTTGTCCGCAGAAGACATAGGTCGAAGTTGGAGTTTCGGTTCGGCACACAGTTTGAATCTGCCAGGTAGTTTGAAAAGAAGTGTAGGACAAATTATTTCATCACAAAGGCGCATACGACGAAATGGAAGCTAGTGTCACACGGTTCCTGTCTTCCAGTCCGTTCTCAGCACTTACTAGGTAAATAAAACAGTGTACCTGAAGAAGCGCTTTTATAGAAATCTAAAATCGCATTCATAAAGCATAGTATCAGACTGCCTGCTTTAAAAAAAAAAATCCTCGGTAGTCACTGTACTGCCTCTTTAACTTTATATCGTATTTCGTATTGTAATCATTGCGGAGAATTATGGATTTTATTGACAGCGATTTTTAAATCAAAATCAGAAAACTACTACTTACATAACTTTTCTGTGAATCATGAGGTCTGTGGCTGGGTAAGAATAGACACAACGAGTCAAAATAACACTGCACAAAATTTATGGACCCGCTTTGGGATTAGAGTAGAGTTAGATGATCACTCTGATATTGTACCATACTTCGCGAAAAAACACGTCCTGAATTCCAGCCTCTGGGCAGAGTCTGTCACAGGACTTTCTTATGGTGAATGAGATTTTCTACACGCTACCACTCTGATTATGGCTCGCTGTATTACCCGTAATTCTAATACATAACTCGTCCACTATACTTGGCGTTTTCTACACATTTCTTACTTCGAAATGTGTCTACTTATTTGTTTGCTAGTGCAATTGAACCTAGAAAATGTATTTAGTGTTTTCTAGTCATTTCAGAAGCAGTAGAGAAAAACCCGTAATTATGCAGCACTTTTCGAGGTTGGGGGACCATCAGTCACGGTTTACAGAGGAGCATGGAAGAGTATGGAGTACATCCGCTGTTCGCAGAAGTCTCATTACTGCAGAGCTAATGCTAAAAATCAGAATGAGTACAAATGCAGCAAGGTAAAGGTACTATTTTACAACTTCTTATAAATCTGTGAAATAAAGGTTTTGTTTTGTCGATAAACATACAAAATAAATGAAAAAATATGTAACAAAATAATATTTGCAAAAATTCTGTAATTTTTATAACTTTTTTTAATTTGTTTAACAACTAACTGCTTTGACGTTATTCAGTGTCAAAACATCAAAAGAAAAAAAAATCTCAACTGTCACGCAGGTGGTGAAGGCTATGCGTTTCCTGAAATAATGGCATGAGTGTATCATTTTCGCGGCACTAGTTTAGCTTTTGTGTTCACTCGAACTATTATAGAGAAATATCGCAAGATTGGGAACCGTTTATTCGACTCGATGACGTAAAGCTTACTCGCCAAACAAAAAATGGTAATGAAATTAATCTTAAATAACACATGCCAGTTTCCAACCAACAATTCAACTCAAGAAATCTAGATTAACAATACGAACAATATACACAAATATTCGAAGCCACAAGGACTCATGCATCCAATAGTCTGCGAGTATCACATAATGACTACGTTCCTGGAGATTTACACATCGCAGGACACGAAGAACAATCAAGGAGTATTAATTATCACATCGAAAAAAATCAAGTTACTAGAATTAAACATTTTCCATCCACAATACTAAGGCAATGGCGTCCTTAGGACGAGGGCAGTTTAACCCAAGAACTTTCACATTTTATGACTGTGTTTAAGGAAAATGGATACTCTGAGAAGCTTATTCCACATGCTGGTATGAAATTCGAAGAATTTTAAGGAGCTTTAACATTTAGAGTGTGTTCCGTCCACCTTCCAAAATTAAGCGAGTACTCGGCTCTGTGATAAATGATCTGGGACTTAGGAAGCCTGGCATACACAAGTTCACTCAGATAGATACGATATGAGGACTGCATGCGACGTCGGCAGCCCGAGTACAAAAAGCTTGTACCCGAAGCCGCCGTGCCTGACCGAACCGAAAGCCCTTGGCTCATCGAGTAACACTGCACCAAGGTATTTCCTTGTTTCCAGTACTCTCATCGTCTGCTCTACCAGCTGCAGGAGCTGGCGAGATGCCGAGTGGCAACTTCGAAAGCGGAACTACTCGTCGGGAATTGCACCCTCCTAAGTGACACGTTCCATCAGCCACCAGAAAACTTTCGAAAGAGGCGGCAGCAGGTTGATGGGTCCGTAGCTGCACATCTGGCGTGGATCTTCGCTGGCCTTCGGGATGGACACAACCTCAATGTGTTCCCATGCTGAAGGGTAGCAGCCCGAACGGAGTATCTCTTTGAAGACGTCGGCTAGATGCCAATGGGCTCAGCAGATTGTTGTTGACTCCATTGTTGCCTCCTGCTTTCCTGGGGTTCAGCGAGTGAAGTTGCACCGTGTTTTCTTCCTGTGTAACCGTCTTCTTCGTTTCTGGCTGCTAGAAAAAAAATGGTTCAAATGCCTCTGAGCACTATGGGGCTTAACATCTGGGGTTCAAAATGGTTCAAATGGCTCTGAGCACTATGGGACTTAACATCTGAGGTCATCAGTCCCCTAGAACTTAGAACTACTTAAACCTAACTAACTTAAGGACATCACGCACAGCCATGCCCAAGGCAGGATTCGAACCTGCGAGCGTAGCGGTCGCGCGGTTCCAGACTGAAGCGCCTAGAACCGCTCGGCCACACTGGCCGGCTGACATCTGAGGTCATCAGTCCCCTAGAGCTTAGAACTTGTAGAGGACAAGGGATTATTTTTAGGAAATATGATGCGAAATTGTGATTGAGTGTGTTTCAGTGAGTCCCTAGCTCGTGGTCGTGTGGTAGCGTTCTCACTTTCCTCGCCCGAGTTCCCGGGTTCGATTCCCGGTGGGGTCAGGGATTTTCTCTGCCTCGTGATGACTGGGTGTTGTGTGATGTCCTTAGGTTAGTTAGGTTTACGTAGTTCTAAGTTCTAGGGGACTGATGACCATAGATGTTAAGTCCCATAGTGCTCAGAGCCATTTGAACCATTTTTTTGTTTTTCAGTGCATGATGCACTAGCCTCTAGGCAGACGGCGGACGAAGGCTGGCCGGCGCGTTATGCAGGTGACACAGTTTGGCAACGAGCATCGATATGCGTGCATGTGCGCAGCAGCCATCAACAGCCAGAACGCAGCATTAGCACAATTACGCAGGCGCGGACCGCGTGTGGCGTGGTTGCGTTAGCCAACTCATCAAGAACCTTCTAATAAACACGGCGCTGCGTAACCGGCGGATTCAGCAGGGGTCTGCACTATTTAAGGGCATCAGAGGTGGGCGTCGGCATTCGGTTCGACCTATTGGGCGTTCGGTCGCTGTTACGTCGTCGTCATCAGTGACGCTGTCCCCGATGACTGGCCGGCGGAGGGCGTTGCCCGCTGCTGCACCGGCGACTCCCAGCATCGTCACGAGCCACTGCGTCTGCAAGCCTGGTCAGGCCTCATGCTGCTAACCTCCTACCGCCTGCGCAGCTGCTGACTAAGCACGGCGTCTCGTTCCCCAGGCTGTGCTTATCAGCATGTCTCCACCACGACACAAGCAGTGGGGCTGAGCTACGGGAAAATGTATTGGAAGAACCAACAATATTGAGGAAGATTGCTAAAAACAGCCACCTTCTTCTACCCAGCCACGTCCTTCAACCCCAATCATGTCACCCACTCCGGTCATTCCATTACAAGTGGTGTCAGAAGTGGGATGTACAAATGGCTCTGAGCACTATGGGACTTAACATCTGAGCTCATCAGTCCCCTAGAACTTAGAACTACTTAAACCTAACTAACCTAAGGACATTACACACATCCATGCCTGAGGCAGGATTTGAACCTGCAAACGTAGCAGTCGTGCGGTTTTGGACTGAAGCACCTACACCGCTCGGCCACCGTGGCTGGTGCTGCTAGAAAGACCAGCAGCTGCTCGTCGACTCGACAAATGTGGCCCTTGTCCACGACGTCGGTCATGGGCGTGAAGTTAGCTCCAAATGCGTCACCCAGCGCGCTGTCTCCACACCAGCCGGTCACACTTGCTGGAGCTCAACACACCGATGAGATGTCTTTGTCGGGTTGACCAGGAGTGCACAACCCTCCTTTTCAACCTCTTTTTTGCCACTTCGGCCTGTGCGTGCTGGATTGGATGGGGGAGGATTCCCCTAGAGCTGAGACCGGGCGCTTTCGTGTGGTTTGGGAAACCTTCATATCCTCACTCTGATCTGGCGTGTTCGTCCCACCTTCCTCCGGGTGCTGCTTCTCGGGCCGCACTGGTCGTGGCAACGGCCGATATGCGGCTGTCGCACCCAAGTCTGGCGCGGTTGCGACCGGTGCGGCTGGCTCGTTGCCAGTCACTCCACGGGCAGCAATTTGCGCCCAAGCGGCGGCGGTGGTCAACGTGCAGCTCCCACTGCTTGACGTGCACCTGGTCTTCACCGCGGTGAAATTCTCGTCCCCTGTGAAGCGGAACATGTTGCCTCCTGTGCTGAGACGAAGCTAAGCAACTTCGCTACGTTCGGCATTGGCAGACAAGGTCGCCTTAGCCACTTGGTTGCTCAGAGCGGTCCTCGCCAAATTGGCGGTACTCGGAGGCTAGTCCTTCGAAGGTAGGGAGGGGAACGGCGGCATTGAAAGGTAAGTTTCCGTCGGGCGCCGTTCCCCCCCCCCCCCCCCCCAATCCTTCGTGTCGCAGTAGCGACTTTCTCCTTCTACCTTCTCGGTAACTAGTTTGAGTCGTACCCTGAACACGACACCTTGATTTCCGTAAAAGTACAACACGTTTTCCCTTTTGTGTAAACGGGACGACATGCCCACGTCGATCTAGCCACTCGGAGTCCCCACACTATCTACACACAAAGGTGGTAGACAGGTCGAGGTATCTTCTTCCTGTAAAAGAGAAAACGCGGCGACTGCCTAGACTCCGTTAAGTCTCGGCGGTTTCAAGGACAAGCACTCACTGGAGCGGCTAGGCCTGTCGCTGTTAGGCGAGCAGAGGTCACAGAGCTCCAGTAGTGCGCATCCAGGCATTACCCCTTCCACAGCGCAGCACTAATATCATGATGCCAGTACCGGAGTGCTGTTTTGTGCGTGTCTACATGGGCGCTGGACCACTGAGCTGTGCTGATTAAACACACACCTCCGCAAGAGGGTGCCGCGCTGGTGTTGACGAATGAGACACGGCCCCTGTTCGGACATCGAGTACCAGTGAACGTCTATTCCGTCCGTGTATGCCACCGCCTTCAGAATTAATCGCTTCTGTCGTGTTTTCGTAGCTGTGGAATATCACGCTGTGCTGAGCTATACCGGATTATTAGGTTGTTGTACAGACATGTTTTTACTGGTCCTTTGACAATCAAATCCCAGAACCCGTTGGCGTTGTATAACTTATTGGTTTTTTTATTGGCTTTTGAGTCGTTCCCATACAACCCTCTCAAAAGGTCAATAATGACAATACGAACGTAAGTACAGCACATCAGCCAGTCCCCGAGCGAAGAAAATCTCCGATCCATCCGGGGGTCGAAGCCGCGCCCCTTCCGATAGCAATCAGCCGCGCTATGTACACTGACAGAAAGATAATCGCAACACCAAGAGGAGCTGAGCAGTTTAAATGAAAGTTGATAGGCGTGTTTCAACATCTGAAAAATTATTATTCAGATTTCGTGCCATTCGCATAAGAGTGGCGCTAGTAGAGTCACAATAAGGCTACAAATTACATTTGCTTTAAATACACGCTGTAACGGTTGTGAGCATTCGTTATCTTTGAAACTGGACTTGGTGAGTTGATGTTACTCAAGAATGCCTTTAAGGTGACAAAGACGCCACTTTCATTACTTCATTGAGTTTGAATGGCATCGTTTAACAGGGCTATGTGAAGCTGAATGTTACTTCTGCGATACTGCAGAAAGTCCTGGCAGGAATGTAGCCACTGTACCTGACTGCTGGCTGCGATGGTCACGAGAACGTACAGTCGCAAAAAGACCGGGATCAAGACGGCTACATGGCACTACCAAGAGCGAAGAACATCCTGTTCAGCGTATGATTCTGCCGCATCGTGCTGCATCTGCAGCAGCAGTTTGAGCAGCTTTTGACACCACAGTGACAACGAGCTATTACAAATCGGTTACTGGAAGGACAGCTCAGATCCAGACGCCCCGTAGTGTGCAATCCACTGACCGCAAATCGCCACCATTTGCGACTTCAGTGTTGTCAAGCGAGAACTCGTTGGAACCAGAGTGGAAGTCTGTTGTGCTTTCTGACAAAAGCTGGTTTCGCCTTGGTGCCAGTGATGGCCGTGTGTAGGTTAGGAGGAGGCCAGTTGAGGGCCTGGACATTCTGGACCTACACCTGGAGTTATGGTCTGGGGAGTGATTTAGTATGACAACAGGAGCACTCTCGTGTTTATTCCAAGCACCCTGGTTGCAAATTTGTTCGTCAGTCGGGTGATTCCACCTGTTGTGCTGCCACTCTATGGGTTGTTTTCCAACTGGATAATGTTCGCCCACATGCCGCTATTGTAACCCAACATACTCGATTAACATGTTGCCTTGGCCTGCTGTTTCCATCGGACAACTCCAGCGTCATCCGCAATCAGCATTTACAGTCCCTGTACCGACCGACCAAGTGCAACAGACATGGAATTCCATCACAAACATTAACATACGGCACCCATATAATACAATGCATGCACTTTTGCATGCTTGCATTCAACATTTTGGCGGTTACGCCGGTTTTTAGTGTACTAGCATTTCACATCTGAAATGGCTTATCTCATGTATAAATTAACCTGTGATCTTGCAATGTTAATTACTTAAATATGTTAGCTAGACGAAAGTATTCCCGAAATTTCATTACTCTACGTAATTATTTTTTGGTGCCACGATTTTTGTTTCTCGCAGTGTGTTTGAATTTGAAATCCTTAAGCTTTCACGATGGTGAGTTAAATGAAAACCTGAAAAAAAATTTAATATTATTTATCGTGCAGAAGTGGTTCAAAGCTGTATCACTTTTCAACATAATCTCCCCCACGCTCAATGCAAGTCCTCCAGCGCTTACAAAGTGCATAAATTCCCTTAGAAAAAAATTCTTTTGGTAGTCCGCGCAACCACTCATGCACCGCGTGGCGTACCTCTTCATCAGAACGGAACTTATTTCCTCCCATTGCGTCTTTAAGTGGCACAAACATATGGAAATCACTTGGAGCAAGGTCTTGTGAGTATTGTGGATGAGGAAGACACTCAAAATGCAGATCTGTGATTGTTGCAACTGTTGTACGGGCAGTGGGGGCCTTGCATTGTCATGTTGCAAAAGGACCCCTGCTGACAGCGATCCGCGTCACTTTGGTTTGACAGCAAGCCGCAGATGATTTTTTAAGAGATCTGTGTATGATGTACTGGTGACAGTGGTCCCTCTAGGCATGTGATGCTCCAAAATGACGCCGTTTTCGTCCCGAAAGAGAGTCAGCATAACCTTCCCTGTTGGTGGTTCTGTTGGAAACTTCTTTAGTTTTGGTGATGAGGAATGGCGCCATTCCTTGATCGCTCTCTTCGTTTCCGGTTGGTGGAAGTGAACCCAGGTTTCGTTCCCAGTAACGACTCTTGCAAAGAGCCATCACCTTCTCGTTCAAAGCGCCGAAGAAGTTCTTCACAAGCATCAACACGTCGTTCTCTCATTTCAGGGGTCAGCTGCCGTGGCACCCATCTTGCAGACACTTTGTGAAACTGGAGCACACCGTGCACAATGTGGTGTGCTGACCCATGACTAATCTGTAAACATGCTGCAATGTCATTCAGCGGCACTCGGCGGCTTTCCTTCACTATGGCTTCAACTGCTGCTGGAGTCACAACTCGTTGTGTCTAACCTGGACGAGGAGCATCTTCCACTAAAGTCACACCATTTGCGAACTTCCTACTCGATTCCTAGACTTGCTGCTGTGACAATCATGCATCACCGTACTGAACCTTCATTCGTCGATGAATTTCAATAGTTTTCACACCTTCACTACGCAAAAACCCAATAACAGAACGCTATTCTTCCCTGGTGCAAGTCGCAAATGGGGCAGCCATCTTTATATTGATACTGCGACGGTATGTGTGCATCTGCACTATGCTGCCACCTACAGGCCATTCTGCACGCTGTTTGTAGCACGCTTACCAACTTATAGGATAACAGCGCGAAATTTCGATTTATTATTACAAATTTAAGGTTTTCATTTGACTCACCCTCGTTCTTAGTAACTGGAAACTGTATATACCAAAAACTCTGGCTAGTAACCTGAAAGCAAGTACTTTTAAATTCCAATTATTATTTTGATGTAGAATTCCCCCTGCAGCCCTAATTTTAAACACGAACTTAACTGTGCAAATTACTTTTGATGTCTGTGATATCAATTAATCTGACTATTTGTAAATGAAATGGAAAATAAAGAATGGTTACCAATAATATTCAGAATGACTCTCTCATGAAACAGTCATACACAATGGCTAACTGCTGAATAACAAAAATGTGCCCTATTAGAAAAAAACTCATCTACTGAATTTATATGAAATCTTGCAAATGAAAATTGTTTCAAACATTCTCTCAAAAGTTTGTTTAGGTCCTACAATTGTTTCTTACCCTGCAGCAGATAACTCCGCTCTACTCTGTCTGCACATTGAAAGAATGTGAAGTGCTGAACTGCGTGTACTTGAAATAAATCACTGCACAGCAGACTATCTTATCCTATTTATTTTATTTAACAAGTTAAACTTTTTTTGAGAATACACGTCATTGTTTACGCAATGGTGCAAGGCGTGATAGTACAGGTTTTAGCAAATCTTTTTTCTCTTATTAGTGGTGATAAGTTTCATGAAATATTTATAAATCAGTAGGCAGGTATTCTGGAATTATATATTTATTCTTTTTAATGACGCAAAACATGAACGATAACCTTCCCATATCATTGTCATTTACCATAAAATTTATACACAACGTTTAGATTACGTAAAATGAGCACTCCTTTGATGCTTGTCAGTCATTAAAATCTACAATGTATAGTAAAAGTACATACTTTGGCCAATTATTATACACTCCTGGAAATGGAAAAAAGAACACATTGACACCGGTGTGTCAGACCCACCATACTTGCTCCGGACACTGCGAGAGGGCTGTACAAGCAATGATCACACGCACGGCACAGCGGACACACCAGGAACCGCGGTGTTGGCCGTCGAATGGCGCTAGCTGCGCAGCATTTGTGCACCGCCGCCGTCAGTGTCAGCCAGTTTGCCGTGGCATACGGAGCTCCATCGCAGTCTTTAACACTGGTAGCGTGCCGCGACAGCGTGGACGTGAACCGTATGTGCAGTTGAAGGACTTTGAGCGAGGGCGTATAGTGGGCATGCGGGAGGCCGGGTGGACGTACCGCCGAATTGCTCAACACGTGGGGCGTGAGGTCTCCCCACAGTACGTCGATGTTGTCGCCAGTGGTCGGCGGAAGGTGCACGTGCCCGTCGACCTGGGACCGGACCGCAGCGACGCACGGATGCACGCCAAGACCGTAGGATCCTACGCAGTGCCGTAGGGGACCGCACCGCCACTTCCCAGCAAATTAGGGACACTGTTGCTCCTGGGGTATCGGCGAGGACCATTCGCAACCGTCTCCATGAAGCTGGGCTACGGTCCCGCACACCGTTAGGCCTTCTTCCGCTCACGCCCCAACATCGTGCAGCCCGCCTCCAGTGGTGTCGCGACAGGCGTGAATGGAGGGACGAATGGAGACGTGTCGTCTTCAGCGATGAGAGTCGCTTCTGCCTTGGTGCCAATGATGGTCGTATGCGTGTTTGGCGCCGTGCAGGTGAGCGCCACAATTAGGACTGCATACGACCGAGGCACACAGGGCCAACACCCGGCATCATGGTGTGGGGAGCGATCTCCTACACTGGCCGTACACCACTGGTGATCGTCGAGGGGACACTGAATAGTGCACGGTACATCCAAACCGTCATCGAACCCATCGTTCTACCATTCCTAGACCGGCAAGGGAACTTGCTGTTCCAACAGGACAATACACGTCCGCATGTATCCCGTGCCACCCAACGTGTTCTAGAAGGTGTAAGTCAACTACCCTGGCCAGCAAGATCTCCGGATCTGTCCCCCATTGAGCATGTTTGGGACTGGATGAAGCGTCGTCTCACGCGGTCTGCACGTCCAGCACGAACGCTGGTCCAACTGAGGCGCCAGGTGGAAATGGCATGGCAAGCCGTTCCACAGGACTACATCCAGCATCTCTACGATCGTCTCCATGGGAAAATAGCAGCCTGCATTGCTGCGAAAGGTGGATATACACTGTACTAGTGCCGACATTGTGCATGCTCTGTTGCCTGTGTCTATGTGCCTGTGGTTCTGTCAGTGTGATCATGTGATGTATCTGACCCCAGGAATGTGTCAATAAAGTTTCCCCTTCCTGGGACAATGAATTCACGGTGTTCTTATTTCAATTTCCAGGAGTGTATTTACATGATGAGTGAAGCACATCTTGGAAGCTTCTCACTCGAAATCCACAGTGAAAACTTCACCTCCTCTTCTTGAAATAAAATATCTAAGTAGTAAAATGCCAAATCCAGTTCGGCCACGCTTGTCTCCATCCCACTGCTGGCAGCCCCGCTGGTGCTGGGCTGTGAGTTTGGCCACGCCTAGAGAAACACGCGGCTGCCCCCGTCGGAGGTTCGAGTCCTACCTCGGGCATGGGTGTGTGTGTTGTCCTTAGCGTAAGTTAGTTTAAGTTAGAGTAAGAAGTTCGTAAGCCTAGGGACCGATGACCTCAGCAGCTTGGTCCCATAGTCCTTACCACAAGTTTCCAATGTTTTCCTTGAGGAACAGCGGTGACTGCGGGCGAAATTCGGCCGCGTCGCTGTGTTCCTGAGCGAGCAGGCAGCACATTTCGTCACGTTGGGTCTGTCGCTGCGCCAAGCCCCTGTCGCGCCTTGGACAACGCACCTGTTTTGTTTCATAATGTGGGTAATCCCTGCAATAATTAAATTAAGTTACCAAGGGAGATACGTGTCAATTTTATCGATTTCAACTTAGTTTTTGGAAGGACGATTTGATTTCATTATCAAATTTAAATGGTTCAAATGTCTCTGAGCACTATGGGACTTTACATCTGAGGTCATCAGTCCCCTTGAACTTAGCACTAACTAACCTAAGGACATCATACACATGCATGCCCGAGGCAGGATTCGAGCCTGCGACCATAGCGGACGCGCGGTTCCGGACTGAAGCGCCTAGAACCGCTCAGCCACACCGCCCGACCGATTTCATTATCAACCCACGTTACGACTTTTCTGTTGTGTGCTACGGAAATTATTGAGCAGCCATGTTATACAATTCGTAGGAATTATTAGAATTTTCTTTAATGTGGTGAACTTGTAGTTAAGTGACTTCCTTTCCCATCTTAGCGAGTGTTTGAGTTTTAGTGTATTCACAAGAGCACCCGAGTCCCATCATTCTGATGATACGATCCTTCCGTAAGAGAATTATTCCAAGAGAGTTTGTCAAGAACCCATCCCTTAAGAAACCATATTATTCAGAAGGCACTGATTTGTTAAAAGATTGCAGTAATGGAGGAGACATTACCTCGTTGATACACATTACCCTGTCGATAACAAATCTACTCTTTCATGGGATGTAGTTTGCTAGTTTTTTCCCCATACCTAGATTCCGCCACTCCCTTCCACCTCCTGCGATTATTGACAATAGCTGTCCTGCTTGAGAAATGTCCGTTTAAATTATTAATGAAATTCATTCCAGGATCAGTCATGCTGAAATCGCTTAATTATATTGCGTTACATATTACAGAAAATAAATGGGCCAAATCCCATTGACTTCTCTTAGTGACCTCAGGTGACACTGCTCTCAGCGGAACTTGCAAATACAAAGACGTTTGGTGTTATCAGCTGACGAAACTACAATCGTCCAATGATAACTGTGGATTCTTTGATTGCTCTAAGATATGACTAATTTGAACTACAACATATGAAACATTAGTGCACTTTATTACATGAATGATAAAAAGTTTTACCTAACTTAATACAGTCGATTGCCACAGGAAATTTACAACACCAAAGCATCACTCGATGCGCACAATTACAAAGTAATCGCTAGAAATACAAGTTCGGCCAAGTTTTACAAAAGTGCAGTTCCTTTTGCGACTCGAACAGCACTGGTGTCCCAACTAGATGGTGTTGACTACTTCATTGCAGGACACAAACTTCGGCAGAGTGAGGCCATGCTCGGTTCTCTATCGACCTCTGCGTGATGGCGCTTTGGTGCTGATGGCGCTGTCTTCAGGATCGCCCCCCAATTCGTCGTTCCGGATTGCAGCGACATCGCTAATGCCTATGGTATCGATGCGTATTGCCGACTTTGGGATGGCACCGCGATCTTCGAAAGATATCACATTTCCTGCTCATAATAAGAAGTACAGTAGCTTCATAAAGTCCTTGGTATATTACGAAAGATATATCCCGTATTTTACTAAAATCCAGATTCAGAATCAGACGTCAGAGAGCATCAGCGTGTAAAGTAAATGTTATAGAAAGAATATCTTTTAGGTACAAGTTTTCGTATTTGATTTCTAGTTTACAAATTATCGCCAGCTTCACTAACATATATTGTAAGTCTGAACCAACTCTAACTCGCAGTGACATAACTGATTTTGTGACGAATAGTTTCCAAGGATTAATCGCACTCTGCCTGAAACAACAGTACCGCTCATCTTAATTTTCATACTTTCTTTATAAAAGCTTTTCGATGCAAATGAGGTATTTCAATCGAAGCACGAGGTCAAAGCGCCTTTCTTCTGGAAATTAGCTTTACTTAAATGACGGCGTCTTAATTACTTTTAATTGTTTAAAACATCGATGAAAATACAGATATAATTCTCGTAATACTTTACATAGACATGGTCCAGCTTCAATTTCGTAAACATCTGATAAAATAGAATCGTTTGATATATTTCATAATTGTGTAATTGCGGATGTTAAGCTGAGAAATATTCTGTTTGACTCTTATTTTGGCGTATTTCTAGTGATTTTTGTTTTGAGATGATTTCAGACCTTACGAGCCCTCTTTAACACCGTTATCTACGTATATATCCATATACCTACTCCACAGTTCACACTTAAATGCCTGGAAGACGGTTTTTCGAAGCACTTTCACACTATATCCCTATCGTTGGTTCGGGAGAGCGTCGGTTCAGTCCTGCGTCCGGCCATCCTATATTTCTTGACACAATCTCTTTTTTAACACACTATCATAGCGGGTTTCGCTCACAACGACCATCTTCATATCCTAAAAGCGGCATTTCGTGAACCCATGTTCATGCATTGTCAAGCTGCTAACAAGCCATGAATATGTGTCCGCCAAATGCCGCTTTTAGGATCTGAAGATAGCCGTGTAGCCGAAACTGGTTATGATTCATTATCATCATCATCATCATCATCATGGTTATGATTGGTTATGATTGTGTCATAAAAAGTATTTGTATCAAATAAGCAAAATTTTATGTTCTGCCGAGTTTCAGTTTGTTATTTATACAGTAAAAAAATATAAAAATGTATCCGTCGACCTGCTACCCGACACAACGAATGAGCACAAAAAATTTTATCGCCAGGAGTAGTGGATTTTGGATTCTACATTATAAAGAGTGCAGCGATTGGAAATAAACCCGGATTAAATATATTTTGCCACTGTTGGTCTGGAACACGAACCGTCAGTTTCAGGTGGTTTTCCACGTTCTGTTAACTTCGATGGCAAAGTATCTTCGGACAAGTTACGTGTTGTGAGAACAAGACTGGATTTTTCAGGCAACTTCATGCGGCCGCCGGTGGTCTAGCGGCTCTAGGCGCTTAGTCCGGAGCCGAGCGGCTGCTACGGTCGCAGGTTCGAATCCTGCCTCGGGCATGGATGTGTGTGATGTCCTTAGGTTAGTTAGGTTTAAGTAGTTCTAAGTTCTAGGGGACTGATGACCACAGATGTTAAGTCCCATAGTGCTCAGAGCCATTTGAGCCATGCGGCCGCACATAGGCTTGTTAGAACGGGTGTCTTTAAAAGTATTATCGTGAACTGTGCAGTTTCCGCACCTGTGAAAACTACTCGAAATTCTGAGTTAATACCGTCGTTTATTATGTAATATTAATTCGAGTCAATGCCGATTGAGAGATACGGAGCAATAGATATAGCCACTCACAAAGGCTTTATCATAAATCAGGCAGGAGCTGTTATCGCCAGAAATTTGAAGTAGCTGAACTCTTTAAGTTTCCTTCAGCAAATTCTTGGACGAGTGTTCAAGTACAATAGCAGATAATCTGTTTCCCAAATGTCCTCCTCTTCTTCGCAGTACTTCAGACACCCCTTCTTCTGTACACTTGTTCAAGAGAGTGGAGACGTATGGTGCGTTGTCACTGGTAAATAGCTGATCAATATTGTGCAACAAGTAAATCACCTGTAGTCCCAACTGAAGTTTGTAGTATGTGTTGAACATGTTAATACCCGTTTTATATTTAAAATGGTACGTATAATTTTAGATTGTGTTACAATATCCACAACATGTTTTTATTGACTTAATTAACTGTAAAATTACGACACTATGTAAAGACCCGTTAAATCATAAATGTTGTACAATTTTTCAGGAAGCGTGTTATTTGTTTATTTTGCAGCAATTGTCTAACGACGAAAGGCTGCTAGAATGCCCGCACTGTTTACCAGTTGTCTGAGAGTTTTTGAATGGAACAACTGACTTCTGTAAAGGGTCTGAAGAAAGCCCGTGTGGAGCTGCAGTAGAGATGTAGTATCCACTGTAAGGCCGTCGAATGGCCACGCCGTGTTGTAAATGTCCCGAGTAACTACTCGTAAACCAGCTGAAGGTACTCAGTGAACCTGCACTCTGCTATAACGATAAACTGTGAAATTACTACTGTGCTGCTTCTGTTCACCCAACGGTTATTTAGAAGTCAACTGGTCACGTACCAACTCTTTATTTTTTTAACAAGGTATGACTTGAAAAATGTAATTATGGGTGTTCAACGTATCGTTGACCAACATTATTTGTCTCGTCTTAGTTACTGTTGAACTGATGAGTCCTAATAATACGTGTACAACTGATCTTGCTTCAAAAATAGATGCCTAATGAATCTCGTTCAGCTCAACAGGTATAGGTTAGCCACAGCTGCAACATTATTATGATTCAACAACCATAATATCCCTGTGACTTTGCACGTTAAATTTTTCGGCACGCAGTTGAACCCTCTACTTTCAAGTGTAACATACCTTTAGGGTTACCAAACGTATTTACCTACGATACTTTCTGGCAGATTAAAACCGTGTGTCACTCCGAGACTCGAGCTCGGGACCTTTGCATTTCGCGGGCAAGTGCTCTACCGACGTTTGCTGTTTCTTTTGTTATTTTTTAAAGAAAATATTTTATGTGTAGGATTACATTTAAAATCTTTATTATCAAAAATTATAATTATTATAATTCTGGTGAAAGTTTTACGTCAAAATTATTATAATGGCAACAGATGTACGAAACATGTGTGGAGCTCTATCTCCGATAATCAGTATTCTGACTGAGAACAAAACAGTAATTAATTACTCTTCCTGTAAATCATGAGAAATCAATTCTCTTGTATCTGATTGTGATTTTTAAAATATTCTCTAACTTCTTCTAACAAATATACGTTATGCACCTGCACGCAACAGACAACTTACCGCGACTTGCCACTGCAACTGCGTGAATGTTCTGCACCCAGCAACATGCTAAAACAATTCAAAAGAAATACTGTGATCCACGCAGAGTGCAATACCTTAAGCTACAAAAAAATGAAAGAAATCAATAAAAACTTTTAACTACTATATTTTGGAAACTTATGATTCACACACTAACAAACTTTGCTAAAACTTTTCTTTTCCTTGGACAGTTTGATTAGCAAAACCTTTAATTATTCCACAATGCATTTAATCAATAAGCACGTATCTGGTCACAACAAACAAGCAAATATTACTTTCAATGTATGCATACACATATCTCACAAAATCCCTCCAGCTTGCAAGCAGGCAACAACTATTTGCAGCAAAAAGGCAAATTATCAAAAATCCTCGATTAACACAAAAACATCCTCTGATGCCACTAACACGGTGAGGGCAGGCTGCGACCTATTGTGGCGCACGGCTTCTCTATATGTCAGGCTGCATCCGACTACTCTCAACAGTTGTTCGCTCGCTACCACTCGGGATAATAATATCTCAGGTTCAGGGTTTGTGTATGCACGCAACAGCAGAGTCAATAGTCAACTTTCCATTATATATATATATATATATATATATATATATATATATATATATATATGGAGGGCACGAGGGTGGTCCATTGATCGTGACCGGGCCAAATATCTCACGAAATAAGCGTCAAACGGAAAATCTGCACAGAACGAAACTCGTCTATCTTGATGGGGCAAACCAGATGGCGCTATGGTTGGCCCGCTAGATGGCGCTGCCATTGGTGAAACGGATATCAACTGCGTTTTTTTAAATAGGAATCCCCATTTTTATTACATATTCGTGTCGTACGTAAAGAAATATGAATGTTTTAGTTGGACCACTTTTTCCCGTTTGTGATAGATGGCGCTGTAATAGACACAAACGTATAAGTTCGTGGTATCACGTAACATTCCACCAGTGCGGACGGTATTTGCTTCGTGATACATTACCCGTGTTAAAATGGACCGTTTACCAATTGCGGAAAAGATCTATATCGTGTTGATGTATGGCTATTGTGATCAAAATGCCCAACGGGCGTCCGCTATGTATGCTGCTCGGTGTCCCGGACGACATCATCCACGTGTCCGGACCGTTCGCCGGATAGTTACGTTATTTAAGGAAACAGGAAGTGTTCAGCCACATGTGAAACGTCAACCACGACCTGCAACAAATGATGATGCCCAAGTAGGCGTTTTAGCTGCTGTCGCGGCTAATCCGCGCATCATTAGCAGACAAACTGCGCGAGAATCGGGAATCTCAAATACGTCGGCGTTGAGAATGCTACATCAGCATCTATTTCACCCGCACCATATTTCTATGCACCAGGAATTGCATGGCAACGACTTTGAACGTCGTGCACAGTTCTGCCACTGGGCACAAGAGAAATTACGGGGCGATGACAGATTTTTTTGCACGCGTTCTAATTCGCGACGAAGCGTCATTCACCAACAACGGGAATGTAAACCGGCATAATATGCACTATTCGGCAACGGAAAATTCACGATGGCTGCGACAAGTGGAACATCAGCGACCTTGGTGGGTTAATGTATGGCCGGCATTATGGGGGGAAGGATAACTGGCCCCCATTTTATCGATGGCAATCTAAATGGTGCAAAGTATGCTGATTTCCTACGTAATGTTCTACTGATGTTATTACAAGATGTTTGACTGCGATGTACTTCCAACATGATGGATGTCCGGCACATAGCCCGCGTGCATTTGAAGCGGTATGGAATAGCATACTTCATGACAGGTGGATTGGTCGACGAAGCACGTTCACCGGATCTGACGTCCCCGGATTTCTTTCTGTGAGGAAAGTTGAAGGATATTCGCTATCGTGATCCACCGACGACACCTGACAACATGCGTCAGTGCATTGTCAATGCATGTGCGAACATTACGGAAGGCGAACTACTCGCTGTTGAGAGGAATGTCGTTACACGTATTGCCAAATGCATTGAGGTTGACGGACATCATTTTGAGCATTTACTGCATTAATGTGGTATTTACAGGTAATCACGCTGTAACAGCATGCGTTCTCAGAAATGATACGTTCAAAAAGGTACATGTATCACATTGGAACAACCGAAATAAAATGTTCAAACGTACCTACGTTCTGTATTTTAATTTAAAAAACCTACCTGTTACCAACTGTTCGTCTAAAATTGTGAGCCATATGTTTGTGTCTATTACAGCGGCATCTATCACAAAGCTAAAAAAGTGGTCCAACTAAAACATTCATATTTCTTTACGTACTACATGAATATGTAATAAAAATGGGGGTTCCAATTTAAAAAAAGGCAGTTGATATCCGTTTGACCTATAGCAGCACCACCTAGCGGGCCAGTCATAGCGCCATCTGGTTTCCCCCTTCAAGCTAGACAAGTTTCGTTGTTTGTAGTTTTTTCGATTTTATGCTTATTTCGTGAGATATTTGGCCCAGTCACGATCAATGGAATATATATATATATATATATATATATATATATATATATATATATATATAAAAACTGGGAAGCATGCTGCCGTGTCACTGGTCAGCGTTGAAAAACTGGTAAAATTGCTAAACTGATCGCACTATCAGCTGTGATGTTTATTGCAGTACATCAATGGTGTCTTTTCCATCCCATCTGCCCACTCTCAAACAAGTGAGGTCAGTCAGTCATTATGTGGTAATCAACATCACCATATAATGACTGACTGACATCACTTGTTTGAGATGGAGAAAGAGTCTTGGTGGGACCAATACCTTCCAGGGATATCCAGCACCGAAACGGTGATTGTGTACCTGACTGCAGCGCGAGGATTCAGTTAAAACGGAACATCGAGTCATCGGCTACCCCATCACAGTGAAAGATGAGTTTAAATTTAGAGGTCATCAGTCACCTTCGTACGGCTGTTTGGGAACACTCCACAATGCTACAAAACTCTTCCAGTTTGTGACTGTCTTTTACTTCAGTCATACAGTGTGTGTGTTGTGGGAGTAGCAGCAACATGGTTTACACAGTGCAATGTCCAGTTTTCTGTGTGAGCCAGTGGATCTAGACATGTTAATGGCAGTTTAGAAACTGACACAGACCTGGAGGATGTGGTAGCAAAACAAAATGTGTGGCTATATACAAAGCTGTGGTAATACAGTGCTTGGTCGTGTTACAGCAGAAAAAAACAATGTATAAGACCACAAAACAGGGACCCTCTCTTGCAACTGATAGTCTGTGGGATATGGTCCTCCTACAGTACAGGCACTGAAACTTTAGGGTGGTCTGGCCACCAGCTCCAATGGATCAATACCTGCATATTTAATAGGATCGCCACATATGTTCGATGCCAGCACACAGACGATATTTGTGGTCGATATATATTTCAGAAGACAGGGATAAATATCTTATCAAGTTCTCTGTCAAATGACGTTATTGGAACTTTTATACTTCGCTGTTTTTTCTGTTGGATGGTACAAAATAACGATGAGAGAGAGAATGTTTGGATGATAGAGGTGAATGGAGGCTGAGAGATGCAGATCTCGTTTGGAATGCATTACCTGTATATTGTTAGGAGATGCACAGAAATGCAGTAACAAAATCGTCATCCTTCTTTCAGTTCCTGTACTGTCTTTTATACTACCTCTGGCTGCAGGAGAAGGCTTCGTTTTGGCATTGACCTTACACATCAGTACACCGTTGGCGGAGCTATGACAAAATGCTCCCATTTCCACTGAGTGGTAAAAGAAACGGTCCTGTCGCATTAACTCAGCTCAACCTATTTCTCCACAGGGTGCAAAAGGTGGTAGATACACTGCTCTCCAACTTTTGATCAGTTCCGACTAAAATTGGGATCATGATATGAGGAACAGTTTCAAGATCCAGAGGGGCTGTCTAAAGGCACATTGGAGTTTGCTGTAGCAGAGACGTTCGAAAAAGATGACTCGTTTTGGAATATGAGTGTGGCATGAATATGGTTCACCAGTGGTTGTAATCATTAAAAGACATCTCCATAGCATCCAGTGCGATTATATGGTTGAATGGAGAGACTTGATCCCAAATCACATACAGCGTTTCTACAAGATAGCATAACGCTTGTGTGTGCTTGTGGAGCCAAGACTGCTTTTTATGCAGGGTGACGGTAACACAGTCGCTGTGATCACGTTTTTAGTAGTGCAGCCCTTACGCGCAATGTATATTGCCGCCGGTAGAACCCTTATATGGTCAGTTTCAAATGCTGGTTCTCATTAGTGTTCCTCGAAAAGAACATCGTCTTCCCTCCAGCGATTCTATTTCAACTACCTGATGAGTGTAATCCGACAACTGAAAAAGAAAAAATTACTCACCATGCGGTAGAACCCTTATATGGTCAGTTTCAAATGCTGGTTCTCATTAGTGTTCCTCGAAAAGAACATCGTCTTCCCTCCAGCGATTCTATTTCAACTACCTGATGAGTGTAATCCGACAACTGAAAAAGAAAAAATTACTCACCATGCAAAGTGACTCTCATGATCAATTTATTTAATTAGCCTATCAATTTGATGCCAGTGGCATGCCGCCTCGGCCGGAGTGACCGTGCGGTTCTAGTCGCTACAGTCTGGAACCGCGTGATCGCGACGGTCGCAGGTTCGAATCCTGCCTCGGGCATGGATGTGTGTGATGTCCTTAGGTTAGTTAGGTTTAAGTAGTTCTAAGTTCTAGGGGACTGATGACCACAGCAGTTAAGTCCCATAGTGCTCAGAGCCATTTGAACCATGCCGCCTGACGAGTAGAGGCGATGGCTAGAGCACCACGAATACGATTCTTGACGTGGCTGAATCTCTCGCCTACACAGGGAGAGACGACCATCGTAATAAAATCAGATGTATTACCGAATTTGTAAAGTGATACCTATTATAAACCTTATATTTACAACTTCTCTGTACTATTACCTTAAGAGAGAGTCTGAAAGTGAATAGGTGTCCTGTGACAGTGGTAGATCTTAGCACTCCATCATGAGTTAAAAATGAGTTTAATATTCTATTCATGCGATGCAGGTCATGACAGATAAGAAAAGATGACAGAATACTTAGACGGAATCTAGCCTATGCCAAAGTCCTGTACACGATTTCCACAACAAGTAACGACACTTTAGCGATGCTAAAATGCGTTTATGGTCTAATTTCTTCTATCTCCGAAAATAACTCGTATAAAAGAGATGAACCTACATTTCGCGTGAGACATCGAGATGTATGGTCAACAACATTGCTGCCTCGGATTCGGTAAAGTAGATTTTTTAAACTGGTGGGTCTGTGTCAGGGTGGAATTTTTTAAAATTACTGCATACGTTCAAGCTGCAGCTGTTAGTTTTACAATGCACTGCGACTGGCTGCAGCGTCTGTCACAAGGGGTATGGAACCGGGAGTAACAGATCCCTACTTCCCAGCACGCAAGCGTCGCCTAAATGGGGATGCAGCACAGTAGGCATATTTAAGTCGGAGGACCACAACTTACGAGGGTTGGAACTTAAATAGTGCCAACTATTCATTCACAACCGATACAAAAGAGTTACATGTTTGCGCCTGTTACAGTCCTTCAAAGTAGTCACCAGTGTTGTGGAGAACCCGGTGCCAGCGATGTGGAAGGCGTAGTATACCGTTAGCAGACCCAGTTCTGTTGATGGTGTGAATGGAGCAGTTTGCCGCCTGTCGAATCTCTGGAACCTTTCTGAAGCGAATGCCACGAAGCCAAAACTGAAACGCCAATCCAACGAATAGCATCATTATAGGTCGCCGCGAAAGTCGAAAGTGCGTGAGAGCCCCAGTATGGAGAAAGTTAAGGTGATTCTCGTGTACGACTGTGATGGTGTTATGCTAACGCATTACGTCCCTCCACGGCAGACCGTCAATGCACAGTATTACTGTTCGTCTTTGGAGCATCCAGCTTTGCGAAAGAAGGTGCGACACTTTGTGCGCAACCCACCTATCATTTTTCACGACAATGCGCGGGCGCACTACAGCGCAGGCTGTGGCTGCTCTGTTCGGTCGATGGAACTGGGAAGTACTGTACCATCCACCATACTCCCTGGACTTTAGTCCTTGTGGCTTTGATTTGATTCCGAAGGTGAAGGAACCACTACGTGGCATTCGCTTCAGAACTGTTCCAGGGATTCGACAAGTAGTAGACCGCTCCATTCGCACCATCAACAGAACAGGCTCTTTTGTATCGGTTGTGAATAAGTATTTGCCACTATTTAAGTTGCAACCCTCGTATAGCGTACCGAACAATGTCACGCAGCAGGAGATACGTTAAAGAGTTCCAATCAAAACCACTTGAGAGCATTAACGTCGTAAACTCTCTAGCTAGTACTGATTTTAAAGCAGATCCTCCGACCAGGGCCGCTCCGCGAACATATTTCCACATCAGCGATTTATCATTTTGCACCCCTCCCTTCCTCCTCCCCCCTCCACTTTTTCCCCTCATACACTTCAAAACGCGCCCGTTTTCGCTACTGGCTGTAAGTGACAGACAGTAAGCTGCGTGTTGTAAAAGTCCACAACGCGGCCTTGGCGTACCTCCTTCCAGCCCCACAGGCGGGATGAGGTCCTCCCTACCCGTCTTCGCATAGGCCATAGCCCTAGGACGCATGGCTTCTTGCTCCGGCGAGATAGCCCTGCAATTTGTGGTATATGTGGGGTACTTATCACTGTGCGGCACATTCTATTAGACTGTAATTTGTTTGCAGACCAGAGGATGCAAATCAGGTTTGCTTTAAATACGCGCTATAACGGTCATGAGCGTTAGTTACCTTTGAGATTGGACATAGTGAGATGGCGTTAGTCACGAAAGCCTGACAGACGACGACGACGCCATTATCAACATTTCACTAAGTTTGAACGCGGATCTTTAATAGGGCTACGAGAAGCTTGGTGATTCTTCTGCGATACTATAGAAGGACTTGGCACGAATGTAGGCACTATACATGATTACTGGCAGCGGTGGTCTCGACTTGTATGGCCGCAAGAAGACCGGGCTCCGGGTGACCACATGGTACTACCGAGAGGGAGGACCATCGCGTTCGGTGTATGGCTCTGGCGCATCGTACTGCGACTGCAGCAGCAATTCGAGCAGCAATTTAGGCACCACAGTGACACAACGAACTGTTGCAAATCGATTACTTCAAGGACAGGTCCGAGCTAGACATCCTGTAGCGTGCATTACCCTGACACAACCACCGCCATTGACACCAAACTACGGCCTTTCGACACTTCAGTGGAGTAAAGCAAGAGGGCGGGCGGAGGTCTGTTGTGTTTTCTGATGAATACTGGTTCTGCCTCAGTGTCAGTGATGGTTGTGTGTGTCTGCAGCCTTGAAACACTGGACCTACACATGGGGCTGTCTGTGGAGTGCGATTTCGTATGGCAACAGGAACACTCTAGTGGTTATCCCATGCATCTTGACTGCAAATATGTACGTCAACCTGGTCATTCGGCCTGTTGTGCTGTCATTCACGAACAGTATCACACGAAGTGTTTTCCAACAGGATAACACTTCCCCATACCGCTGTTGTAACACAACAAGCTCAACAGAGTGTCGACAAGTTGGCTTGGCCTGCTCGATTTTCAGATCTGTCTCCAATCGAGCACATTGTCGGATGACAACTGCAGCGTCGCCCACAACCAGCATTAACTGTCCCTGTATCGACCAACCTGGTGCAAAACCTATTGAACCCCATGCCACCAAACTTTGCAAGCTTGCGTTCAACATTCTGGCGGTTACACACATTTTAATCTGTGGGCTTCAACGTTAATCACTTAAATATGTTACCCAGACAAATGCATTACCAAAATTTCATTACTCTACATTGCTTATTTCTTGGTGATGGGATTTTTTCCCCATCAGTGTATCACTTTCAGCAGCAGAATGTAAGTACCTTTAATATCCTTAAACCATCAGCCATGTCATATGCAGTAGTTCTGCTGTTAATTCACTCAGTTATCGACAGTGAACGTCACACCCACCCCTTCGGCCACCTCACATGTTACTGCACGAAATCGCCAATACTTACCACTAGGAACAAGCATGTAAAGGTCGCCTTCAAATTGATAATGATGGTTCACCATCGAAACGCGTAGAGCATGAAATAAAAATCCGTGATTACTGCGGAATCACATAGCTCTTTCATTCTAATTAACAGACACATTCCTCACAACAAAGATCATAAAGGTTGCAGCTGATACTTTAAATCTGTACTTATTACCAAAGTGGTTTCTTAATTTATTAGTTAACAAAAAGGTTACCTTTGAATGACACAGTGTTCAGTATCTTTAAATTTATGAAAACAAAATATAAAAATTTTAATAATTTCACTATGTTCATGTCCTATGTATAAAGTAATTATTACTATTTAATTTCGCCTCACATTTCTGAATTTTGTACTCAGTCGTATTGGCTGTTACCAGAAACGGTTCGCAATAAATAGATAAACATCTGTATATGAAATAAACCAATACATGTTGCTGGATTATTCTGCCGCAGTTACTGAGCTTCGCATATTACAATATTCCAGTGTAACTATATAGACTGCCATGTTACACTGCAGCAACTTGCTAGTAGAAACGCAACAATTACTACAAATACGCTTATATTGTTACAATTTCTTGTATTGTGCTTATGATTCAATACCTTTCTGATTCCATTACGCCTTTGAGAAATGTTTTGTGATTAAAATGATGGCGTCTTGCTATTTGTCTTGTCTTGGCATTGATTATTATCAGTGAAATGCCAGTAACTTTATGATAGGTAGATCTTTTCCTGAACTTAAAGAAGTATTTATTCTTCTTTACATCATTACATCATTATTTTTATGATTTCAGCATCATATTTTAATAAGCTTAGGGACGTGATTACTTATCCTCACCTGCGCTCTCAGATCAAAAAGTTTGGTAGATACATTGCCTATCCGAGATATTGCTGTGATGCGTGTGAAAATTTCTGCAGATTTTGTTCGTAACCTTCTCCCAGTCAGGCCCCCACTATTATAAATGTAACAGTAACGCCGCACACATTGTGGAATCGTAATATTATTCCACGTATTGATACACATTTTGGAGAACCTGAGTCTTTATCTGTACGTCCTGTTACTCTGTGTTGCTTCTTCACTAAAACAAGGGCGCTAATGACCTTGCTGTCGTGCTTCCTCGAAACCTTATCACTATCACCACCCACTAAAACAGAAGGTGTTTATGTCTCCAACACATGCGGGGTTTTGTTCATGCGACTAGCGCAGATGTTATACAACTATTTATCTTATGGCCTAATTAGCGTGAGTGGATGCCTGCAACGAAATATGTGATATCCTGCTAACCTCGTTTCTGTGCACGTGGAGTCATTAACGTCTCTGCCAAGTCGTCTGTAGCAGAGACTGCCAAGCTATGCACCACGACATGCCAGCATCTCTTATGTAGGACAAGGAATTAATTTTTCGCCTTCGGTAGCTTTTGCAGCGGTATTCGTTTTAACCACATGATTTTTCCCGTTATTGCTATTGGTAGGAATTTACCGTGATGTCACATATGACTTGAAATTTTGAGAAATTCAGGAGTATGACGCCAACGGCAGCCGTCCGGTGCTGATTTCGACGAATACCAGTATTGTTGCTAGCTACTGCCATTTTCTTCTATGATAAACATTTATTTCTCTGGTTAAATCACCAGAAGTATTAGCAGGACTGAGGTCGGAGATTAAAACAAACTCACTGAAGATAATAGATCGTTTCGAAAATATTCTTCGATTATCTGATGTGCGGATGTAATATTTGAAGAACAAACTGTCGGACACTTTAGTTCGTGACAGAGTTGAAAACGATGCTCAGAATTTTATTTTATACATAAACTATAAACGTTTGGTGAATCCAATACACTGGCTAAATTGCTTGCTATATGCTTGGTGTCGCTGTAATTGACATTTTCCCTCAGAGATACATTGTTTGATGAGTGTTGCTTCCAAGAAATCGAATTTCTGTTTGAATTCGAGATAACACACATAAAGAAATTACACTGTTACGAAGGAAACGAGGCAATCACGGAATTTTACTTTCCGTTATTGTATCGCCTGCTGCCGAATCATTACGACTTCACGTATTTCAGAGTCAGGCGCAGTGAAAGGTTTAGGGGCTCCTTTTAACAGTTTTCAAATAGCACTCCAAGCAGCACAGTGAGCTGCTTAAATCAGTTCGTTGCGGAGTAACGGTTCTTTTCAGCTGACTGTTGTCATTGTTGGCTGGGAGATCCCTGGGGGAAGATCCATCCATCTTGATGGGAAATGGAACCTTTTCTTCCCTTATCAGAGAGTGTTAGTTGTGTCTTACGAAAACATTATGAGCGCTACCCACCGCCAGATGCAATGCTACCTGCTTTCACTGCGAACACCTGACGCGCTAAGGAAAACATGCAGGGTACGTTATAGGTACAAGTGAGAGGAATGAGTACAGGACAATAAAACAAGCAAATGAAGCTAATAGACGTAGGTCACAAACCAGTGGTTTCCCAGTTATGACGTACACTCATGTGCACCCATGTCATTGTTCAACACTGTTAACGTTCGAGGCTATGGCTGGGTGTTGTGTGATGTCCTTCGGTTAGTTAGGTTTAAGTAGTTCTAAGTTCTAGGGGACTGATGACCATAGATGTTAAGTCCCATAGTGCTCAGAGCCATTTGAACCATTTTGTTCGAGGCTACGTTTATACACAGCTTCGCTGCTGTCACATTGCTGTCGGTTAATTGACTACGTTACTTTCAATGGTGTGAAGCGAATGTGACTTTAAAGCAACCAGTACACAGCGTGGATCTTCGACAAGTGTGTCGGTCGTGATTCACCAGTATCACGGTCTCCCCGACGCAAACCTGTTGGATATTGTACATAAATGCCGTGTGACTACGGCCTCCCGTCAGGTAAACCGTTCACCGGGTGCAAGTCTTTCGAGTTGACGCCACGTCGGCGACTTGCGTGTCGATGAGGATGAAATGATGATGATTAGGACAATACAACACCCAGTCCCTGAGCGGAGAAAATCTCCGGCCCAGCCGGGAATCGAACCCGGGCTGTTAGGTATGACATTCCGTCGCACTGACCACTCACCTATCTGGGGCGGACTGTTGGATATTGAAAATCTTTGGTATTACCAGCCAGGGGCGCCCGCAGAGAGGGATCATTGGGGGCAGCTTACGAATACAAGAAATGATTCAAATGGCTCTGAGCACTATGGTACTTAACTTCTGAGGTCATCAGTCCCCTAGAACGTAGAACTGCTCAAACCTAACTAACCTAAGGACATCACACACATCTATGCCCGAGGCAGGATTCGAACGTGCGACCGTAGCGGTCACGCGGTTCCAGACTGTAGCGCCTAGAACCGCTCGGCCACTCGCGAATACAAGAAAGGACGTGTAATCGCAGGGCTTGGATTTTTATGACCTAAAATATCTGGAAATTATCATTAAATTACCTAAAAATGACGTAAAACATATAAAAAATGTGCTATAAAAATGAACTATTGTAGTGAAAAACTTTATAGGAAGTTGTAACCGAAATTATAAAAAGGATAATTCATTTAAGATCACTATATTCTTCCTTAAGAAATCTCCTCTTTGATGATGTGGAAAGCCGGCCAGTGTGGCCGAGCGGTTCTAGGCACTACAGTCTGGAACCGCGTGACTGCTACGGTCGCAGGTTCGAATCCTGCCTCGGGCATGAATGTGTGTGATGTCCTTGGGTTAGTTAAGTTTAAGTAGTTCTAAGTTCTAGGGGACTGATGACCTCAGAAGTTAAGTCCCATAGTGCTCAGAGCCATTTGAACCATTTGATGATGCGGAAAAAATTTGGAAAACCATGTTAGAGCTGTTCCACTGTACGGCAGCACGGAGACGTTCTTGAAAGTAAGAGGACATGTGTTATCGGACAAAATGTGCTTTTAGTTGGAAAATACTTCTACATTTACTGAGACAACTGAAGCGTGCACTTTTCTATTTTCCTTCCTTATCAAAAATGAATCTAAAAAAAGTCGACATACGAATATCGATTTTGCACAAGTGGACACAGGTGCAATGTCGATACAAAATACCAATACTTCTGTTTTAATATTTATATCTGGTACAAGTTAACAACGGTATGTGACGCAAAAATCACAGTAAGCAGGTGAATCATCAGCTTGTTTTCTTCATTTATGAGTACATTCTTGAGTAAAATTGTTACATTTCGCCAGGGGCTCGTGCATTTTTCGTTCTTGCCAACATTGAAAGAAGGGAATGTTGTGTCTGATGTGGATGTTAAACACAAATAAGCAAAATATCAAGTGAAATCTTAAAAATGTACAGTTTTATGAAGTGCATTATCCTGCAAGTTGTCCTTGACCGGGAAGACGATATAGTTTCCACATAAATAGATTTGAAAATCGTTGACGACACTTTCGGCAGTGATCCAAAGCACAAGACGTGGAAAACGTTAAAAATTTTAACGGCAGGAAAACAGTTAATTCAAACAACAGGACTTACGACGGGACCAATAGAAAATAACGAAACTCGTGGCAAAACGTAAGATCTTGGAATGTAAAAACAGGTTTTACTGTAATTATACAGTTAGCTTGTTTATGATTGTAACAGGTACTAAAAGTGCGCTGTAGAAACTAATAGGGGAAAATGGTGAGCAGACAGCAATGAGTCAAAATTTATAAATCACATGTTTGGAGAAAATATTTTGTCCCTACTGCCATGAAAACCTGCAGGCGCTGCTGGTTTCTGCACTGTTGATAGCGTCGATATACTTCACGAATGCATTGTGGATTTTTGTGAATGCATTCGGAACACTCTTGGGATACCTAAACGTGTACAGGCAGATATGAGGAGACAAGCAGAGACCTTCTTTCACAACAATGGTGGTGGACCTGTGCAACAGTTCGCCTGGATGACAGCGTCTCCAGACACGACCATCGACTTGATGTAACGAGAAACGCGATTCATTCGGCCAGACAACTTGCTTCAGTTTATCTCCTGTCCAGTCTCGATGATCCTAAACCCATTGCAACTGTTAGTGAAGATGTAGTTCGCTCAACATGAGAAAACGTTGGGATCATCTACTGCGGAGTTCTCTGTTCAACATGTGCTTCAATACAGTTGTGTCTGCACCAGCACCGTTCGCTGTCGTCGGAAGACGGAAGAGACTCGATGCGGGAGACGCCATAATTACTTGGGATATTTAGTTGTTTTGTTTTATAACTTAAAGTATGCAACTAACGAGGCAGTGAAGATTTGTCACAAACATGTCACCCTTATCTACAATAAAATTCTTCAGGGTATCAGACCGCATCGTCATAATTTAAATGCGCCAACGTTTCGGCCAGCGTTGCAGCTAGCCTTCATCAGGGGTGGATTAATATAAAGACCAATAGAAAACAGCTATTTCAGCCAATGACAGATAATAAAGGAAACACCAATAAAGCATACCTTTCACCCCTCCTCCTCCTCCTTTTACAGCCAATCAAGTAACGACACGGTTTTCTCGTGCAGCTATTTAAGGAACCAAGTGTGTTCATTTAGCAGTTAACGTAAGGCCCTGATGAAGGCTAGCTGCAACGTTGGCCGAAACGTTGGCGCATTTAAATTATGACGATGCGGTCTGATACCCTGAAGAATTTTACTGTAGAAGACAACGGCCACGGAAGCCTACGCTTACATTTAACCAACCTGTATGGGCAGGAAATCCACGGAAACATCAAGAAGTTAGAAGCACTGCGTTTAAAAAGATGTAAACTGCTGAATGACCTTGCTTTTTTGAAGAGATGCAGAGACACGAGTGTTGTGCCGTATTCTTTGCGGTTGACGTCTCACATAAAAACGAACAAGGCGAGGAATATCTGTGTTAAAGCCAGTAAAGCATTGCTACGGGAAAGGATCCGCAACATCCGCATAAGTCTCGATGCTCACAACAAGAATTTGTGTGATCTGCACCTATTTCTGGCCGGAAAACTACAGATGGAAGACTGGGATAAAGTCGACAGGTTAACCTTTCAGCAAGTATCAAGGACCAGTATTACTAACCGCCAGATGAGAAAGTACGACAAACTACAACAGAAAGCCACGGACGAAACATTGACGCTGGACAGGCGACGGACAGTGGTCAACCTCTCCAGCCACACCTTGAGCGAAGCAACCACAGCAATTCTGGCCAAGGGGATGAATTTCGCGGTCGCACCTAAGCGAGTTCCAAAAGAAGATATCATAGAATCCGTAGAGGCTTCGGTACGTCATCTGCCACAGGCCGAGGCGGAGAAGATCTGGCAGGAAACGGTCAGAGTTCTGAATAAAGCAAAGCCACCGAAGCAAAACATCAACGCTGAGGAATACCATGCCATCAAGGAACTCAGGGACAACCCCCACTTAGTAGTGGTACAGGCAGATAAAGGCAACGCCACTGTAGTCTTGGACACAACTGATTACAACAAACGAATGGAAGATATTCTCGCAGAACCTATCTACAAGAAACTTCAGGGAGATCCGACGGCCAAAGTAATCAAAACGACGCAGGCACTGCTCAAGCACTCTAGAATCAACTTCGACAAGGCCAGAAGATTCATCCCGCAAGTGACACAGGCACCAAGGATATATGGTGTACCGAAGGTACACAAAACCGACTTCCCCTTAAGGCCCATGGTAAACAGTATAAATTCGCCGACCTACTACCTAGCGAAAGAACTGGCACCTAGGCTCCGACACCTAGTGCATCAAACCGAGTCCTACGTTAACGATTCCACTCACTTCGTGTCTCTCCTAAAGGAAATACGTGTTACGGACCAAGATCTGATGGTTAGTTTCGACGTCAAATCCCTATTCACGAATGTCCCAGTGTTAGATACTGTGAACATCCTAGAAGAACGCGTGGCACCTGATATATGTGAGCTTGTGCGCCACTGTCTGACGACCACCTATTTCAAGAGGAGAGGTCAATTTTATGAACAAACTGACGGTGTAGCTATGGGCTCACCCCTATCGCCTATCGCAGCATAAATTTTCATGGAGGCATTTGAGGAAACAGCCCTCCAGTCCGCACCATTACGTCCAAATTGTTGGCTTCGCTATGTCGATGATACTTTCGTCATCTGGCCCCATGGAGAAGAGGAGTTACAGAACTTCCACAAGCACCTTAACCAACAGCATAGGAAAATTCAGTTTACAATGGAAACAGAGAAGAATGGGGTGCTGCCTTTCCTCGACGTGGAAGTTTACCGAAAACCTGATGGTAAACTTGGCCACAAAATGTACAGGAAACCAACCAATACGGACAGGTACCTTCACGCCTCCTCCCACCATCACCCCACGCAGAAGAAGTCCGCCCTGCACACGCTAACGAAGAGAGCGTACAGGATAAGCGACGAAGAACATCTGAAGACAGAACTTGAACGCCTCAGGTCCATCTTCGGAACTAATGGCTATGGGAAGCAGATGATAGACAGCACCATGTCGACAAGGGAGAAGACTAATAGGGAAGAGGAGAAGGAGGCATAGAGCATTGCTGTGTTACCATATGTACAAGGGGTCACCGAACGTATTGGCAAAATTCTACGAAAAGCCGACATCAAACCAAATTTCCGAAGCAGAAACAAAATATCAGACATGCTCGGTTCTACCAAGGATGCAGTTGACAAACTACACACAGCTGGCGTGTATGAAATTGGTTGTGCGTGTGGATTAGTCTACATAGGTGAGACAGGACGTCCGATTAGCACAAGGCTCTCGGAACATGAAAGATATATCCGCCTGAAACAACACACTAAGTCAGCAGTGGCGGAACACCGAGACGAGTGCGGGAAACCAATATTTTTTCAAGAAGCCCGCGTCCTGGCGAAACAGCCTCTCACTTTCAAAAGAAAGATTAGAGAGGCGATAGAAATAGCCAAAAGACCCGCCAACATGAATAGAGAGGACGGGTACAAGCTTCCGAGGTCTTGGCTGCCTGCAATAGCAGGGCTACGGAGCGGCAGCAGAGCCGTGGCGGCCCATGCAGACAAGCGGAAAGCTGCAGTAGTGGTCGCGAGTACACAAAGCAATGGCACGCCGCAGCCGGCTTCTGGACAGCATGGAAACAGTGTGACGTCACAGCCATCACCTGTTCGCTATTCGTCCGTCTCCTCCAATGGGGTGGATTAATATAAAGACCAATAGAAAACAGCTATTTCAGCCAATGACAGATAATAAAGGAAACACCAATAAAGCATACCTTTCACCCCTCCTCCTCCTCCTTTTACAGCCAATCAAGTAACGACACGGTTTTCTCGTGCAGCTATTTAAGGAACGAAGTGTGTTCATTTAGCAGTTAACGTAAGGCCCTGATGAAGGCTAGCTGCAACGGCCCGCATCTCGTGGTCGTGCGGTAGCGTTCTCGCTTCCCACGCCCGGGTTCCCGGGTTCGATTCCCGGCGGGGTCAGGGATTTTCTCTGCCTCGTGATGGCTGGGTGTTGTGTGATGTCCTTAGGTTAGTTAGGTTTAAGTAGTTCTAAGTTCTAGGGGACTGATGACCTAAGATGTTAAGTCCCATAGTGCTCAACGCCATTTTTTTAGCTGCAACGCTGGCCGAAACGTTGGCGCATTTAAATTATGACGATGCGGTCTGATACCCTGAAGAATTTTATTGTAGAAGACAACGGCCGCGGAAGCCTACGCTTACATGTCACCCTTATCATTAAATGTCACTCAACGATGCATCAATGACATAAGCGATCAAGGGACACCGTTAATGCCTCACAACAAGGGTTGGGATAACTTTAAGGGAACACAAGTAGAAGGTGGACCCACACACATCGTAATTTGTTGTTTCACAGAATATACTCTATTGTTTAACAACATGATTATGACTGCAAACTAAAAACCTTGTCAAAAGGAATAACAATGCTCGCAATAATTTAAAGAACTGGAACAGGCTCAATTCATTAAAGACAAACCTTAACAATTTATACCACTAAGTACGGGGTTTTGAAACCAGGAATACACAGTTCGCAAATATAAGTAAGAAGTCACACCAACGAGGTGTGACTGCAAGCAGGTTCAACAAACTTGAGTTTAACCAGTAAAATGAATTACAAACGACTGCCACTAAATGTGCTAACGATTCCCAACCACGCCTAACACCATAAACAGACAGACAACTAACAGAAAGGATAACAGTTCACACCACTGATTGTGGCTGTCCAATTCCACATTAAAACATACACGGCCTCGCGACAACAAGTGCAATAAAAATTAAAAAAAAACAACACACAACTCCACTCAGATGTGAAGGAGTCGTGACCTTCACACTTCCAAGTAGGGGTGTTAGGGCCTCCAATCCATACATGCAGTCTTTGAGTTGCTGTAAAATTTAAGCTTGGGGAGTTGGCTGGAAACTTGCAGACCAGGTTGCACGTGGCGCCCACTGCTCTTCCCGCAACTCCAGCCGGCAAGATTTGCCCCCGACTGATTTAACCACTTGCGCCTTCTTGAGGCCCATACCTCCGGCCGCTGTGGCCGAGCGGTTCTAGGCGCTAAGTCCGGAGCCGCGCTGCTGCTACGGTCGGTTCTAGACGTTTCAGTCCGGAACTGCGCTGCTGCTATGGTCGCGGGTTCAAATCCTGCCTCGGGCATGGATGTGTGTGATGTCCTTAGGTTAGTTAGGTTTAAGTAGTTCTAAGTCTAGGGGATTGATGACATCCAGTGTTAAGTCCCATAGCGCTTAGAGCCATTTGAACCATTTAAGGCCAATACCTGACTGCTGGAGTCCCCCAAAGGCAACAACTTGCCGCATGTGCACTCCAGTTAACTGTCAGAACCAAGGCCCGCCAAAAACCAACAACACACGCTTCGACCAAAGACCGTAACTCCCTATATATGACGATGTTTGGTTTATGGGACGCTCAACTGCGCGGTTATCAGCGCCTGTACAAATTCCCAATCTTTACACAGTCCAGTATCGCCACTTTCTCGAATGATGATGAAATGATGAGGACTTCGCAAACACCCAGTCCCCTGGCAGACAAAATCCCAAATGTGACCACAAAAGGTGAAGTGCTTCTTGTGTCACTTCCATTTGGAGCAGATGCATGTTGCCATTTTAATGTCCTGTCGTCGGACCTGCCACAGATCTTCACCTATTCTGCTTTAAAGAGTGGGCACGCCTGCGACTTACACGCTCTGTGATGAAGCATGAAATTCCAACAACTTGTTGCCTGCTTATGAGTTAAGGATCCTTCAAACATGGTGTTCATGACAGCAGCATGTGAACAGATGACCTGGTTTCCTTTTCATAATTCACTCATTCATCAATGCTGGGCCATAGCACTTTACCTTTTGTGAATTATCTTATGTCGTTGGATGTATTGGGACAACCTACATTCTGGTACAAAGTACCATTATCCAAGATGGCGGTGGTGACGTCACCCAACCCCAACATGCATTCTGGCACAAAGTACCGTTATCCAAGATGGCGGCGATGACGTAACCCAAGATGGCGGCCATGACGTCATCCAAGATGGCGGATTTTGGCGGCAAGTCCTTCCCCCCGTTCCCGTGATGTCTTTTATACTACTTCATGTTGCAGGAGCAGGCTTCGATTCCGTCGAATGGTTACAACATGGTTCTGTCACAGTAACTCAGCTTCGCCTGTTTCTGCACAAATTGCAGGAGGTGGTAGACATATTTCCTCTGACCTCTAATCAGTTCTGACTTACACTGGAACGATCACATGCGCAAAGGTGCAGGGATGGTAGCGTATAGTCTGAGGAGGCATTTGCAGGATGCAGAGGGGCCACCTAAAACGACATGATAATTTTACTGCAGCAGATAGATTCGAGAAAGGTGGATCGTTTCTAGATATGAGAGTGCCAGAAATATGACTGAGTAGTGGTTGTAATCATTAAAGGTCCCACTGCAAGTATGTGCTTGAATGGAAAGACTTGATTCCAAATCCCAGACAGCATTTCCAGCAGAGAGCGTGGCATTGGAGATCTGAAAAGCTTGTGTTACATTTCTTACGACTTAATCATCACACCATCTACTACTGTTTGTGATCCTTCTCAATCAACCGTTGCCTATAGCCCAGTGGATATATCAACGACCCTCTGACATTGCATCGAGATGGAATGCGTTACAAAAACTATAGAATTATCTAGCTGGGGTGGTGTGAGGGAGCTGCAGATAGCACTTACGTACCATGTTCTTTAGCCAAATCACTTTCAAAATGCGATAATTTTATCATGAGGTTGCATCATGGGCTACGTGTTGGTTGGATAATACACATTCCTTCGATCACCATCTCGGTATTTATCCAGAAGAAACCACATCATTCAGAGGTAATGTCGTACCTCGATTTATGAAAACAGTATAGCTTTTAACATGGATACTTGTGTGCATCTGTGGGACCAAGACCGCTTGTGACAGTAACATACAGTAGTTTCTGTGATCAGGTTTTTCTGCCATGTGGCCGAATACATTCCTCTTTCTAAGACACATTGGTAGCACTCCTGAGACCTCAATTGTAACATTTAGTTGTAAGTACAGGAATAAAATACATATATGACCGGTTTCCTATGTTAATGATTCTACCTGTGCATGCTTGACGTGCAGTTCTGGTGAACTGTGTGGGGATGATTCACGTTCCCCATCAATAGTAGAAGCCCTCCAAATGGAGAGACCTGTTGGAGTGCATGAATGTAGATGAATTAACCATGTTGTCCTCCAGAAGACCGAATAACGAACTAATACTTAGTATGTGTTGGATAGCTTTCGTGATCTCATGGAAATTTGATAAGATTCAATATGGGCATGTGTTTGTGCTAGACCATTATTCCCTCCCATGTGAACTGTTCGGTTTACTGTTTCTTCACATATCCCATCTTTATTTAGTTGCAAGAAGATCATTTGTGCTGTGTGCATCTAGCAGGCAAAAGGCACATTTGCCGGTTCTCTGGACATGAGAAACACCTTCATTGACCATGTAAATTATAGGGATGATTTTGAATCTGTTACATCACTGAGATCGGTATTCATGGGTGGAAATATCATTTTTCGTATGTTTGTTTCTAGTCACTCAGTGGTCTAGAGCATGCTCCACCTAGCTAAAGTTTGAGGTTTGTATAGAAATAATTCCCAGTCTATATCTTCGGAATGATATTGCATGAGCGATTGGTAGAATATTACTGTGTGCAAACCATGCGGATTTAGATATGTTCTTGCAATCCCAGGGTCTGGAGATGGGTGTAGAAACATGAGCAAGCTGGCAGGACTGGACCAGAAACAGTAACATGTTTGTACCAAGGGGTGGAAATGAGCCAATCTTTGCACAACAGTTCTGAGAGTGACTTCGATCCACTGACGGGTTTCTGACGTAAAAGGGATGATTTTGTACGGTGGAGGATATGAATTGTATGTTAATACATCGTCACGGTACACAGTGATACATTGCTGGGTTGGAGATCGGTTTTACGCTCTACTATTCAAGCTCCTGACCTCAGTGGGAGAGCAGTGTAACTGTGTAAGAGTCTTTCCATGTTTGAAAATATGCATGGCACTTTGCAAGGTTTAGTTGTTGGTGCAATATGGCGATCAGTGTAAAATAGTTTATTGTCACTGAATCTCATGTATGTAGAAAGAAAGAAAAGGTGGATAGTGCTTCCCTAGGATTGAGGGGCATCATGACTTATACCTCGTGTGAGTATAGGCATACCATAATTTTTTGGAGTGCTGTACAGAGATAAAAGATATCTGCACTGTTGTGTAAAATGTGTACATTGTTGTTGTGGTCTTCAGTCCTGAGACTGGTTTGATGCAGCTCTCCATGCTACTCTATCCTGTGCAAGCCTCTTCATCTCCCAGTACCTACTGCAACCTACATCCTTCTGAATCTGCTTAGTGTATTCATCTCTTGGTCTCCCTCTACGATTTTTACCCTCCACGCTGCCCACCAATACTAAATTGGTGATCCCTTGATGCCTCAGAACATGTCCTACCAACCGATCCCTTCTTCTGGTCAAGTTGTGCCACAAACTTCTCTTCTCACCAATCCTATTCAGTACTTCCTCATTAGTTATGTGGTCTACCCATCTAATCTTCAGCATTCTTCTGTAGCACCACATCTCGAAAGCTTCTATTCTCTTCTTGTCCAAACTATTTATCATCCATGTTTCACTTCCATACATGGCTACACTCTATACAATTACTTTCAAAAATGACTTCCTGACACTTAAATCTATACTCGATGTTAACAAATTTCTCTTCTTCAGAAACGCTTTCCTTGCCATTGCCAGTCTACATTTTATATCCTCTCTACTTCGACCATCATCAGTTATTTTGCTCCCCAAATAGCAAAACTCCTTTACTACTTTAAGTGTCTCATTTCCTAATCTAATTCCTTCAGCATCACCCGACTTAATTCGACTACATTCCATTATCCTCGTTTTGCTTTTGTTGATGTTCATCTTATCTCCTCCTTTCAAGACACTGTCCATTCCATTCAACTGCTCTTCCAAGTCCTTTGCTGTCTCTGACAGAATCACAATGTCATCGGCGAACCTCAAACTTTTTATTTCTTCTCCATGGATTTTAATACCTACTTCGAATTTTTCTTTTGTTTCCTTTACTGCTTGCTCAATATACAGATTGGATAACATCGGGGAGAGGCTACAACCCTGTCTTACTCCCTTCCCAACCACAGCTTCCCTTTCATGTCCCTCGACTCTTATAACTGCCATCTGGTTTCTGTACAAATTGTAAATAGCCTGCCGCTCCCTGTATTTTACCCCTGCCACATTTAGAGTTTGAAAGAGAGTATTCCAGTCAACATTGTCAAAAGCTTTCTCTAAGTCTACAAATGCTAGAAACGTAGGTTTGCCTTTCCTTAATCTTTCTTGTAAGATAAGTCTTAAGGTCAGTATTGCCTCACGTGTTCCAGTGTTTCTACGGAATCCAAACTGATCTTCCCCGAGGTCGGCTTCTACTAGTTTTTCCATTCGTCATTAAAGAATTCGTGTTAGTATTTTGCAGCTGTGGCTTATTAAACTGATTGTTCGGTAATTTTCACATCTGTCAACACCTGCTTTCTTTGGGATTGGAATTATTATATTCTTCTTGAAGTCTGAGGGTATTTCGCCTGTTTCATACATCTTGCTCACCAGATGGTAGAGTTTTGTCAGGACTGGCTCTCCCAAGGCCGTCAGTAGTTCCAGTGGAATGTTGTCTACTCCCGCGACCTTGTTTTCACTCGTCTTTCAGAGCTCTGTCAAACTCTTCACGCAGTATCGTATCTCCCATTTCATCTTCATCTACATCCTCTTCCATTTCCATAATATTGTCCTTAAGTACATCGCCCTTGTATAGACCCTCTATATACTCCTTCCACCTTTCTGCCTTCCCTTCTTTGCTTAGAACTGGGTTTCCATCTGAGCTCTTGATATTCATACAAGTCGTTCTCTTATCTCCAAAGGTCTCTTTAATTTTCCTGTAGGCAGTATCTATCTTACCCCTAGTGAGATAAGCCTCTACATCCTTACATTTGTCCGCTAGCCATCCCTGCTTAGCCATTTTGCACTTCCTGTCGATCTCATTTTTGAGACGTTTGTATTCCTTTTTGCCTGCTTCATTTACTGCATTTTTATATTTTCTCCTTTCATCAATTAAATTTAATATTTCTTTTGTTACCCAAGGATTTCTACTAGTCCTCGTCTTTTTACCTACTTGATCCTCTGCTGGCTTCACTACTTCATCCCTCAAAGCTACCCATTCTTCTTCTACTGTATTTCTTTCCCCCATTCCTGTCAATTGTTCCCTTATGCTCTCCCTGAAACTCTGTACAACCTTTGGTTCTTTCAGTTTATCCAGGTCCCATCTCCTTAAATTCCCACCCTTTTGCAGTTTCTTCAGTTTTAATCTAAAGGTCGTAACCAATAGATTGCTGTTTGTAGTAGCTTACCCGCATTCCTATTTTCCTATTCATTATTAAACCTACTCCTGCTTTACCCCTATTTGATTTTGTGTTTATAACCCTATAGTCACCTGACCAGAAGTCTTGTTCCTCCTGCCACCGAACTTCACTAATTCACACTATATCTAACTTTAACCTATCCATTTCCCTTTTTAAATTTTCTAACCTACCTGCCCGATTACGGGATCTGACATTCCACGCTCCGATCCGTAGAACGCCAGTTTTCTTTCTCCTGATAACGACATCCTCTTGAGTAGTCCCTGCCCGGAGATCCGAATGGGGGACTATTTTACCTCCGGAATATTTTACCCAAGAGGACGCCATCATCATTTAATCATACAGTAAAGCTGCATGCCCTCGGGAAAAATTACGGCTGTAGTTTCCCCTTGCTTTCAGCCAAATGTGTACATATTGAATTGTAAAGTTACTGTGACTTAAGTTGTGTGAAATGTGTATATATTGCATTGTGAAGTTACTGTGGTTTATGTTGTGGCGTGACTAGAGAAGATGAGTGTGTGTCCGACCATGAGGGACATATAGATTCATCACATTGATAACCACAAGAGTATGAGAGAGATTTTTTACGTGGAAAATTATGTGTGTTATAGATACTGAGATTCATTCCAGAAGCACAGCCATCAAGAGGAGACATTATCTGTTTGGTGTCAGACTGTAGCAGCAATCGTAATATTTAATTGTAGATACACTGGTAAATATATTCCTGGCTTCCAATATTCTTGTTAGTTTCGCATGTATTTGATGATCTGTAGACAACTTTGTGGGTTTAACTGTCAATGCAATGTAGCTATCTGTGCAAAATAATTTTACATCTTAAAGTCCCCTCTGCAAAAAGAAAGAAAAAGTGGATGGTGCTTCGATACTGATGGCATCAGTAACTAGGCGGGTAAATTCGACAAGAGCCAATCATAATGCTCGATTCATTCACATCCTTTGTGCTGGGATAAAGGAGTCGCTACATAGCAGTGAGAACGTTTGTGTACGTTGCAAGCCTGAAGGGTAACACGTGATGGATGGGGTGCCATGTTAGGGCCATCGTGAGGAATGCATTCGGCGTTATTACGCGTTATTTTCGTTAACAGGTTCTGTTAGGGCAAGAATTTCCGTGCATACAAGCTGAGACATCAAGAAAGCGAGCGTTAACTATTTCTGGGAGAGTATACAATTTCCGAGAGGTAGACTTGGCTCTTATTTTACAAAGCCATCTACATCTACATCTTACATCCATACTCCGCAAGCCACCTGACAGTGTGTGGCGGAGGGTACTCTGAGTACCTCTATCGGTTCTCCCTTCTATTCCAGTCTCATATTGTTTGTGGAAAGAATGAATGTCAGTATGCCTCTGTGTGGGCTCTAATCTCTCTGATTTTATCCTCATAGTCTCTTTGCGAGATATATGTAGGAGGGAGCAATATACTGCTTGAGTCCTCGGTGAAGGTATGTTCTCAAAACTTCAACAAAAGCCCATACCGAGCTACTGAGCGTCTCTCCTGCAGTCTTCCACTGGAGTTCATCTATCGTCTCCATAATGCTTTCGCAATTACTAAAAGATACTGTAACGAAGTGTGCTGCTCTCCGTCGGATCTTCTCTATCTCTTCTATCAACCCTATCTGGTACAGATCCCACACCAGTGAGCAATATTCAAGCAGTGGGTGAACAAGTGTACTGTAACCTACTTCCCTTCTTTTCGAATTGCATTTCCTTAGGATTCTTCCACTGAATCTCAGTCTGGCATCTGCTTTACCGATGATCAACTTTATATGATCATTCCATTTTAAATCACTCCTAATGCCTACTCCCAGATAATTTATGGAATTAACTGCTTCCAGTTGCTGACTTGCTATATTGTGGCTAAATGATAAAGGATCTTTCTTTCTGTGTATTCGCAGCACATTACACTTGTCTACATTGAGATTCAATTGCCATTCCCTGCACCATGCGTCAATTCATTGCAGATCTTCCTGCATTTCAGTACAATTTTCCATTGTTACAACCTCTCGATATACCACAGCATCTTCCACAAAAAGCCTCAGTGAACTTCCGATGTTATCCACAAGGTCATTTACATATATTGTGAATAGCAACGGTCCTACAACACTCCCCTATGGCACACCTGAAATAACTCTTACTTCAGAAGACTTCTGTCCATTGAGAATGACATGCTGCATTCTGTTATCTAGGAACTCTTCAATCCAATCACACAATTGGTCTGATAGTCCATATGCTCTTACTTTGTTCATTAAACGACTGTGGGGAACTGTATCGAACTGTATCGTCAGAATACTGTGACGTCAGAATAACACTGATAACCTTTTAGATGGCGAGTCACCAAGTGGAAGTTTCGTGGCGAGATGTCAGTCACGCTGGGACAGGTACGCATGGCTGGGTGTAGTTCATATGTTCTGTTAGGATCGCTACGGGGAAAGCAGCCTGTGCTATTCTGGAACTGGTTTCCATAGTGCAGTCTGTAACATCAGTATCCATAGGTATAGCGGCAGCATCAGTAAACACTTGTGCCGCCTGGAGGAATTTCGAGTTTTGGATCAGTGTGAGCATGCCTTGGAGTTCTGTGGCAAGGTGGACATGGGTGTGTGCTGTACCTCACATGATCAGCAAGGACATGATTACGGAGGAGGCAGCCATGTGTAATCAGGCCGCTGTGATCAGCATGGTTGCTGCAGCCATAACCCACTAGCTTGAGGGAGGGTGGCCCATGGACACCAGAGTGATGCTGTCGCAGCTGCGGCTAGGGTGGGGACTTGGCCAGAAGTGGCGCCCATGTGTTTTGTTAGAATAGTGGGCAGATTTCTATTGCACAATCTGTGTCGTCTGTATACGTATGCAGTGATGTCACTATGTGCTCATGCACGCTAGACACATCAGATGTGTCCTGTTAGAATTGCAGGAGAGAGAAAGAGGTTGAACAGATGATAGCACTCTCTGTGTACTAGATCAGTTGGGCACAGGACCTCATGGCGAACACACCAAATGGCGGTAGTAGCTCAAATTGTTTAAATGAAGACTGGTGCATGATTTCGACAGTTGACAATTATCAAGCATGTTTGCAGAGTCTTTTAGTGGTTCGCATGTCTGTAGGTTGCATGGCGTGACCCCAAGCATGTGACAGTGTGTGTTTTGTATCAGTGTAATAAATATACTCCATCTGTAAATAAATTGTTCCAAAATAAATAAAGTACACTCCTTCCTCTCTCCACAAGCCCATTGCAGGCTGAGTCCTTTTCTCACCAATCCCTAGGAAGAGGTGGCGGATGGGTGACTTAGGTTAGTGGAGGTAGTCCAACTGTCCTTTCTTTCACACCATATTCTTAGCTTAGTACAGAAACACCAAGTGACCTTTCTTTACCGCCAAAATTCAAACTTGGAGCCAGTTCCTAGGGGGATGTGGCGGCCAGGTGACTTAGGTTAGTGGAGGTAGCCCAAGTGAGCTATCTTCCCGCGATTTTCTTAGGTTAGTAGAGATAACCATGGTGTGATGCATTATCCTGTTGGAATTTGAACTTCCTGACATTTTTCTGGGGGAGGGGAGGGGGTTTAGGTTATTGGAGGTAGCCCAATTGACCTATCTTCCCACCAAAATTTAAACTTCCCGCCAAAATCCACCATCTTCAATGACATCACGTCCACCATCTTGTATTACGTCATCGTCGCCATCTTGGCTAAAGGTTCTTTGTGTCAGAACGCAGGTTGGGGTTGGGTGACATCATCGCAGCCATCTTGGATAACGGTACTTTGTGCCAGAACACAGGTTGTCCCAATACTGTTGGATGTCTCCATTCTGTGGCCCATATCATTGCTACAACAAACCAAATAATTCTAGTCCGAAACCAATGGTTTCCCAGGTTCAGTGTATTATGACCGAATACATGAACTTCTTATAACAAGAGTCCCTGAAGACGCAAACTGCAGATATGCATCTGAGTGCAAACACATTACAACAGTAGTAGGGCAAAGAGAGTGTCGCCCAACATTACACTGTCGCCAGATTTATTCAGTATGGCAGATCCAAGATGGTGGCGAAAGATGTGGCAATGTCGCAATGACATCAAAGTAGCAGGTTCAAATTTTGGTGGGAAAATAGGTTAATTGGGCTACCTCCACTAACCTAAGTCCTCCATCCACCAGATCTTCCTTGGAATCTGCAGGTAAAGGACTCAGCCTATGCTGGTCTGCTGGGTAGGATGGACGTAAGTCTTTATTTTGCTTGCAGTGTTTATTTAAACAATTTGAGTTGTCATAGGCAATAGCTCCATCCAGTGTGTTGACCATGATGTCTAGAGTCCAACTGATGTAGTACACTGTACAGCCACCATAGGGTGCTGTCATTCCTCATGTTTACTTGTGGTCCGTAATTTCAGGTTTCTCCAGGCAGACGGATTCACCAGACCATTAGCAGTTTAGGCGCGCCTATTTGCGATGGGAGCACTGCGTGGAGAGAGGCAGAGTTCTCGCATTGAATACTGCCAGGGTAAGTAGTGTTTTGCACTGTCGGTTAACTTGAGTCGAAGTTAAGAAGATGTAATTTCACTCAGCCATCACTCGATGCTTAGAGTCTTTATGGTGCTACTTCAATTGATTAGTAGCACATTATTAATTTTTGGCGATTCGTGAGTGAAATTTACCTCAAAATATGGCATTTCAGTCTTTGATCGCTATTTTTTATTTTCAATGACCGGTTTCAGGCTAGCTGCCCATCTTCAGATCATATATTGCAGTTACAGAGTAATTCGTCAGTACAGAACTATCGGTTCGCTGTCATAACTCAACAGCGATAGTTCTGTACTGACGAGTTACTCTGTAACTGCAATATATGATCTGAAGATGGGCAGCTAGCCTGAAACCGGTCATTGAAAATGACAGTACAGAACTATCGGTTCGCTGTCATAACTCAACAGCGATAGTTCTGTACTGACGAGTTACTCTGTAACTGCAATATATGATCTGAAGATGGGCAGCTAGCCTGAAACCGGTCATTGAAAATAAAAAATAGCGATCAAAGACTGAAATGCCATATTTTTATTTAATGAACGATCACGGAAATCCCATTAAGGCAATCATGTCTAGTTTTGATAAATTTACCTCAGTTTCTAGATGTGTTTTTTGTGTATCTATATATGGTTCCATGAGGTTGGGTGGATTTGTAGAGTTTTTTGTTACTATATTCCTGTTCATGCAGGAGCACGTGTTCCTTATTTTAATCCACTGTGCAAACTTAAATTTTGAATTACGTATTTGAATGGGTGGGGAGGGTTGTTTTGTCAGGAGGTCCAGCGGGCATCAGACATTAAAGACAAGTTTCGTCATCTCACGGGGAGTCTCTTGCATGGCGGAACTGTTCCCCACGCAGGAAAAGAAAAAAAAAAGCACTGCAATTATTGGCATCCATGCAAGTGGCCTCTCCCCATTCCCCTCCTCCTCCCTCCCCCGGTAAGATATTTTAGAAAGTCTCATGCTTGCGAACTGTCGTAATGTTTTCTTTTACTTTGTCGTGTCTGACAATAACAGAATTTGTAGAAATAATTACGACTGTAGGAATAGAATCCGCCTACATTTTAAAAACACATTCCTTGTTAAGCTTTCCACTAATTTTATTTCGGCACTTTCGGACCGTCACTGTTCCGTATATTACTTCATATCTTAACTGGTATTTCATTTCTACTTTACAGGATTATTCGCCGGAATTCGGTATCCTGTCACGCCCTTTATCGGCGTTGTTACTTCGTATATTTTTTTCCTCTCGAGGAACAGTAGCAACAGAAATAGATAACGTTTACTAGTGATACTCGTATGTTTTAAACTGGGGAGACTGGATGGTTTGTCGTAATTACTTTCGTATCGTCATAACTGACAGGAAAATCGCCTACATGGCGTCACATGATAAGTCTAAGCCTTTGTAAATTCGTACCAGGGTACGGTTTGGCCCTAATGAATATTGCTAATTGTGGAAACACACTGTCGTATCATCTTACCACTGTTGAAATGGCTGTATAGGCACATACCGAAAACCAGTAAAATACACTCCTGGAAATGGAAAAAAGAACACATTGACACCGGTGTGTCAGACCCACCATACTTCCTCCGGACACTGCGAGAGGGCTGTACAAGCAATGATCACACGCACGGCACAGCGGACACACCAGGAACCGCGGTGTTGGCCGCCGAATGGCGCTAGCTGCGCAGCATTTGTGCACCGCCGCCGTCAGTGTCAGCCAGTTTGCCGTGGCATACGGAGCTCCATCGCAGTCTTTAACACTGGTAGCATGCCGCGACAGCGTGGACGTGAACCGTATGTGCAGTTGACGGACTTTGAGCGAGGGCGTATAGTGGGCATGCGGGAGGCCGGGTGGACGTACCGCCGAATTGCTCAACACGTGGGGCGTGAGGTCTCCACAGTACATCGATGTTGTCGCCAGTGGTCGGCGGAAGGTGCACGTGCCCGTCGACCTGGGACCGGACCGCAGCGACGCACGGATGCACGCCAAGACCGTAGGATCCTACGCAGTGCCGTAGGGGACCGCACCGCCACTTCCCAGCAAATTAGGGACACTGTTGCTCCTGGGGTATCGGCGAGGACCATTCGCAACCGTCTCCATGAAGCTGGGCTACGGTCCCGCACACCGTTAGGCCGTCTTCCGCTCACGCCCCAACATCGTGCAGCCCGCCTCCAGTGGTGTCGCGACAGGCGTGAATGGAGGGACGAATGGAGACGTGTCGTCTTCAGCGATGAGAGTCGCTTCTGCCTTGGTGCCAATGATGGTCGTATGCGTGTTTGGCGCCGTGCAGGTGAGCGCCACAATCAGGACTGCATACGACCGAGGCACACAGGGCCAACACCCGGCATCATGGTGTGGGGAGCGATCTCCTACACTGGCCGTACACCACTGGTGATCGTCGAGGGGACACTGAATAGTGCACGGTACATCCAAACCGTCATCGAACCCATCGTTCTACCATTCCTAGACCGGCAAGGGAACTTGCTGTTCCAACAGGACAATGCACGTCCGCATGTATCCCGTGCCACCCAACGTGCTCTAGAAGGTGTAAGTCAACTACCCTGGCCAGCAAGATCTCCGGATCTGTCCCCCATTGAGCATGTTTGGGACTGGATGAAGCGTCGTCTCACGCGGTCTGCACGTCCAGCACGAACGCTGGTCCAACTGAGGCGCCAGGTGGAAATGGCATGGCAAGCCGTTCCACAGGACTACATCCAGCATCTCTACGATCGTCTCCATGGGAGAATAGCAGTCTGCATTGCTGCGAAAGGTGGATATACACTGTACTAGTGCCGACATTGTGCATGCTCTGTTGCCTGTGTCTATGTGCCTGTGGTTCTGTCAGTGTGATCATGTGATGTATCTGACCCCAGGAAAGTGTCAATAAAGTTTCCCCTTCCTGGAACAATGAATTCACGGTGTTCTTATTTCAATTTCCAGGAGTGTATGTTCAGCTTCCTGTGACGTTTGCATTCGCATTGCACCTGTATTACTATCTTTTACAAACGTATGGGTTCAAAACGTACCGGGAGCTAAAAGAGTAGCAGGAAACTTAGAAACTCTACGAGGTCGAATCAGAAAATATTTCCCCTATTTTCTTAGCAAATTACAGCTGTAAATGCGAAGTCAGCTTATCCATTTCCAGTGGTGGACCTTTGTTGGACCGGCTGGCATTATCTGCTGTCCGTTGTTGAAGAGGGTGGTTGTGCTTCACGCTTCCAAGGCGTACGAGCAACGAAGTGTGATTCGCTTTATGTGGATTAAGGGATGAATGCTTGTCGAAATCCACAGGGATATGCAGTCCACGTATGGAGAAAAGTGCCTCGCTTTGAGAAGTGTGAGGTGGTGGTCTTGTGAGTTCGAAAAAAGGCCTGTAAGACTTGCACGACAGTGAGCGTTCGGGGGCGCCACGTTCGTCGCTGACTGAGGCGTTGGTGAAAGTAGATCGGCGTGTGTATCTCAAGAACATTTCTTCGAAGACTGGCATTTTTATGAGATTGTGTACGACACCGTTCACGTCGGTGCGTGCCTAAGCAGTTGGATGAAATAATGAAAGGCAAGCGAATGATTGCTTCATAGCATCTGCTGCGATGTGTCAGGGAGGGCGACAGTTTCCTGGACCTCACTGTTACTGAAGGTGAAACGTGGATACAGCACTTCATGCCGGAATCGAAGAAGCAGCGCATCATGTGGGAACATCCTTGATCGCCTGTGACAAAAATATTCTGTTCATTGTGGTCTGTTGTAAAACTGGTGTTGACAATTTTCTGGGAACACCGTGGACCTCTCCTGCTGTATTTCAGTTAACTAGGTGCAACCGTGTGAGCCGACAGTTATTGTTGCACACTGTCACTTCTGCGTGCTGCCATGAGGAAGAGGCGCCGAGAGATTCTCGATGTGGACAACGTTGTCATCCTCCACGACGATGGTTCAAATGGCTCTGAGCACTATGGAACTTAACTTCTGAGTCATCAGTCCCCTAGACTTAGAACTACTTAAACCTAACTAACCTAAGGATATCACACACATCCATGCCCAAGGCAGGATTTGAACCTGCGACTGTAGCGGTCACGCGGTTCCAGACTGTAGCGCCTAGAACCGCTCGGCCACCCCGGCCGGCTCCACGACGATGCGAGGCCACATGTGGCAATGAGAACCACCGACAAGCCTCGGTGATTCCACTGGAAGAGTCTGGGCCACCCATCATACAGTCCGGAACTCTCCCCTAGTCATTTCCACTTTTTGGATCAGCTGAAAAAATTCCTAGCAGGTCAGCGATTCACAAGCAACGATGAAGCCAAACCAACAGTCTGACGGTAGTTCCACAATCAGCCAGGAAAATTCAACGACACACGCATCTTAAATTTAGTGCTGCGATGCGGTGTGGGCATTATGTGAAAAAAAAGTGTAAGCTATGGAGAATAGTATTCATACACTGACAGAAAAAAATTAGTAATCTGGAAAGACGACATCGATTTTGGCCCGATGATGACATATACCACCAGTTGGATAGAACTCGTAGATGTACTGATGATGGTTTGGCCGTAGTCCGCCAACAGACAGCGTAGTGACATAGCTATCTGAGCGTCATCTGTGTCTACCCTTTAATAGGGAATGTCCACAGACAGAAGGCTCAGTGGGGCGCAAACGTGTGAAGCAAGAAGACGACCATGCCACGAAGACGCACTCGTTCTTCCTCCCAGCCAACTGAGCGCGTTTTAAAGGGGTCAAATTTTGTACTTCCGAGTGGCGGGATGGTTCTTTCAGAGAATTGTCATACAAGTCGGATGTTTTACGTCAGCTGTGCAACGATATTGGTATCAATAGTCAAGTGAAAAGTCTTACAGCCGTAGAGGAGGTTCTGGACGTCCACTTCCGCCAGGACTGTCGTATTGTAAGGCAGTGATGGCAGATCGCATAGCTACCAGAACAGATAAGAGGGCCTGTGAACTCAGACGTGCCAACACGAACTGTTGCAAACCTGATGCTGGCAGCAGGACTATGGGCACACACACCTCTATCCCATCTTCCACTCTCGCCACAGCATCGACGTGCACGGTTCAACTGGTGCCGTCAGAAGATCAATTGGAAGACGGAATGACGCGTCATGGTCTTCAACGATGAGAGTGTATTCTGGCTGCACGCAACTAATAGTCGTTCACGTGTACAACGTACACGGTTGGTTCAAATGGCTCTGAGCACTATGCTACTTAACTTCTGAGGTCATCAGTCGACTAGAACTTAGAACTAATTAAACCTAACTAACCTAAGGACATCACACACATCCATGCCCGAGGCAAGATTCGAACCTGCGACCGTAGCGGTCACGCGGTTCCAGACTGAAGCCCCTTTAACCGCACGGCCACACCGGCCGGCTACAACGTACACGCAGTGAATGGTGTCTCGTACAGTGCATTCGCCAACGACACACTGGCCACACCCCAGACCTTATGGTCTGAGGTGCCGTAAGCTACAACTCCCGTTCACCTATGGTGTTTCTGGGTGGGACGTCAACCAGCACCCGTTATTTGCAGAATGTTGTTAGAGTCGTTCTTTCGCTGTTCTTGCAACGGAAAGGTGATGTATTGTTGCATCAGAATAATACTCGTCCACACACTTCCCTTGAAACTCAACGTGCTTTGCAAGACGTGCAGCAACTTCCCTGGCCAGCACGATCTCCATGCTTGTCCCCAGTCGAGCACGTGTGGCATATGATGGGACGAGAAGTGACTTGTGCGACTCATCCACCAATAACTCTTACAGAGCTACGTGAACAGGTCGAGCAGACGTCGCATCACGTATCCCAGGACATTATTCGCCGTCTGCACGATCGACTTGATGCCAGAGTCAGCGCCTGCATTACTACCCGTGGAGATTACACCACGTACTAATACAGGGGTTTCAATACGGGTCGACATCTGGTACCTCAGAACCGCTTGTGCTGTTGATTTGTAAATGTAATCACTTCATGTACTCCATATGCAATGTAGCAGCAAGAAATTTTTGAGTGAATTGTAACTCTCTAACTAATATTTTTCCGGCAGTGTATTTGTAATTACCTGTACATATCTTACTTCAGCTAATAAAAAATCGGGACAAAGACCTGATTCGCCATCCTATAATTGTACGTAATACACAATTCAAAATTGAGACAGAATCTAGACTAGGTAATTTCATATCCACGAAACTATTATCAAGTTAACGGCCTTGCCGCAGTGGTAACATCGGTTCCTGTCAGATCACCGAAGTTAAGTGTTGTCGGGCTGGGTTAGCACTTGGGTGGGTGCCCATCCGGTCTGCAGAGCGCTGTTGGCAAGGGGGTGCACTCGACCCTTGTGAGACAAACTGAGGAGCTACTTGATTGAGAAGTAGAGGCTCCGGTCTCGTAAACTGGCATATGAGGTGCATTCAAGTTCTAAGGCCTCCGATTTCTTTTCTCCGGACTGGAAAGAGATAGAAACATGCGCATTGTTTTAAAATGAGGCCGCGTTCATTGTCAATACGTCCCAGAAATGGCAGCACCGTACGGCAGATGGAATTTTACCGCGAGTGGCGAGAATGAGAACTGTTTTAAATACTTAAAATGGCGACGTTTTCCTTACTTGAACAGCGTGCAATCATTCGTTTTCTGAATTTGCGTGGTGTGAAACCAATTGAAATGCATCAACAGTTGAAGTAGACACATGGTGATGGAGTTATGGATGTGTCGAAAGTGCGTTCGTGGGTGCAACAGTTTAATGAAGGCAGAACATCGTGTGACAACAAACCGAAACAACCTCGGGCTCGCAGAAGCCGGTCTGACGACATGATCGAGAAAGTGGAGAGAATTGTTTTGGGGGATCGCCGAATGAATGTTGAGCAGATCGCCTCCAGAGTTGGCATTTCTGTGGGTTCTGTGCACACAATCCTGCATGACGACCTGAAAATGCGAAAAGTGTCATCCAGGCGGGTGCCACGAATGCTGACGGACGACCACATGGCTGCCCATATGGCATGTTGCCAAGCAATGTTGAAGCGCAACGACAGCATGAATGGGACTTTCTTTTCGTCGGTGGGGACAATGGATGAGACGTGGATGCCATTTTTCAATCCAGAAACAAAGCGGCAGTCAGCCCAATGGAAGCACACAGATTCACCGCCACCAAAAAAATTTCGGGTAACCGCCAGTGCTGAAAAAATGATGGTGTCCATGTTCTGGGACAGCGAGGGCGTAATCCTTACCCATTGCGTTCCAAAGGGCACTACGGCAACAGGTGCATCCTACGAAAATGTTTTGAAGAACAAATTCCTTCCTGCACTGCAACAAAAACGTCCGGGAAGGGCTGCGCGTGTGCTGTTGCACCAAGACAACGCACCCGCACATCGAGCTAACGTTACGCGACAGTTTCTTCGTGATAACAACTTTGAAGTGATTCCTCATGCTCCCTACTCACCTGACCTGGCTCCTAGTGACTTTTGGCTTTTTCCAACAATGAAAGACACTCTCCGTGGCCGCACATTCACCAGCCATGCTGCTATTGCCTCAGCGATTTTCCAGTGGTCAAAACAGACTCCTAAAGAAGCCTTCGCCGCTGCCATGGAATCATGGCGTCAGCGTTGTGAAAAATGTGTACGTCTGCAGGGCGATTACGTCGAGAAGTAACGCCAGTTTCATCGATTTCGGGTGAGTAGTTAATTAGAAAAAAAATCGGAGGCCTTAGAACTTGATTGCACCTCGTAGGGCAGGGAAAGCGGTGTGCTGACCACATGCCCCTCCGTATTCACATCCAGTGACGCCTGTGGGCCGCGGATGACACAGCGGCCGGTCGGTACAGTTGGACCTTCATGGCCTGTTCGGATGAAGTTTAGATTTCTTTTTAACTATTATCAGAAGTTCCACAGAAATTTTTCAGTTCCTTAAACTGAGAAAGCGAAAAGGCTGTATATGGTAACATGAAACACTTTTGTTTTGAGGGTAGCGTTGTACAGTTTCCCTCTTGTTCAAATAAACTAATCAGCAAATGTAATACTTAATAGAATGGAAGTAGCATAGAAAATCACTTATTGAAAGCCAAAAATAATATAGGCTGACCGGACAGCGTAGTAGTCACTGCCTTATGAAGAGTCCACTGGTCGCTCTGGAGCCCTCAAGATGTGTAGATCTGGTACTAGGCTGTCCCATGAGCCTTCATCACCAACGTTAAGTCATGGCGGGGAAGCAGTGTGTAGAGCGAACACGAACTTTGCAACTCAGAGAAGATTGACGAATGATCCAGTAACACTACTACACGAATTCCGCAACTTGTCCTTCAGGTATAGGGGAGCTCGGGGCAGAACGGGATAGCGGGGCACAATGGGAAATTGCTCTTTTCTAGACTGGACAGTGTTGCAACCTGTTGTATGGGCATGTGACTATTTCTCTGAGTGGAAGGGAAGCGAGGGCAGCCATTCTGATTTAGTTTGAAGTGCGAGATCTAAGTGAATTGTTGTCCGTCACGTTACCGCTTGCGTTGTTCTAACGTTTGGTGAAGTTCAACGCCAGGTAAGCTGTTAATTGTTAACTGTATACCTTAAATGTCACATTCCCTTAAAGTGCATGGCATTTGTTATACTTTAGTTATTTAATGCGTTTAAATACGTCAGTTATTACACTCCATAAAAGTTATTAACCTCAAAAGTGCTCTTGGGGCGGAACGGGGCGGGGCAGAATGGGATAGTGTCCCTTTCTGCCCTGTCATATTTTGATGCAAGTAGAAAGCAAACCCAGCCTGGATGTTCATGGATGCCAGACTCTCCCAACCAGCTATGTTCGCCGAACAACTCAGCTTTCCAGATATCGCCCGAGGCTGTCATTCCAATTTCTCTAATCTGTCTGAATACTCGGCGGACTACTAGACGAAAAGGAAAAACCGTCGTATTAACAGATTCTCCTCGTAAGAAGGAACTGCATAAAGCTGTCGCACGTAAAGTAGGCCTACAGAAAGGAGGAGGGTGAACAAATATGAACAATTTCAGGACAGAGACTTCAGGTGCAATGCAACTTAAGGCAAAATATCAAACTGTACACACACACACAAAAAACAGAGGACATCGAAGACCTTAAGAAAAATAAAAGGAAGAAGATGATGGAGAAGAGAGAATCAGAGAGATAGGATGGTGAGTGTCTCTACTGTGGGGACTTCTACTCCGTTTCTAATGAGGGCTGGGTCGCACGCCAGAGTGGGCACACAATTCATGTGCTGGCATAGACAGTGAAGATGAAGAGGAAATACTGATTAGTGACTATTGTCGAAAGGGCTTGTATTTAGGGGTTTGCTGGTTATTAAGCATTATACATTTTTCAGAATGACATTAAAATATTTTCTAATTTTGGAGAATGACTTTTTAATTATTTAAATTACACATTCCTTAGTCTGAATTACCTGTTATACAACATTTTGTCATAGTTTAATACGATATTCATAATTGAAATTCAACATTTATGCAATAATTTAACAAACAATACCCTTATCCCATTCTGCCCCGTGGGTGGGGCGGAACGGGAAATATACAAGACTTTCTTTGAAAAATTGTAAAAAATGCAAAATGTATTGTTTTAAGTCATCTTAAAATATGGTACATTAGGTTACACTACAAAGTGTTTTTTTATCACTCTACGAACTGTTTCCTTGTGTTCCCTTCTTTTATAGAAATTGTTAAACATTAAGTATCCCGTTCCGCCCCGAGTTCCCCTAAGAGTGCATACATTTGGACAGAGGAGACCTCTGCGTTTTAGAGAATGACAGATGCGTGCGGCACTTTTCATCCTTGTTTGAAACTTCGTTTGAATCGGCTCACCCTGACATTATCGATTTCATCAGTAACTTGGTAAGAACACTGACAAGGAAACGAAAGAAACCTGAACTAAATTTTGCAATGCAAAAAGGGTGAGGTGGATATATTGCACTTACTGAAGTGTGTTTTGCGGAAAGCTTAAACGTTGTCGTCAGCTTAAAAATATCTTTTGAATAAAAGTATCTGCAAGTCGTTATTAGAAATTTTATTTCCTTTATACTGATGCACAGACGAATCGTATTTAAGTGCAGGAATAGAACCGGCTGGGACAATGCTAAGTGTAACGCGTCTGCCGGGTACGCAACGGTGGCGTAACAAATTCCAACTCTGGCAGCGTCGAAGTACAAACAGGCAGAGAGCTTATTGCCTCACAGTGTTCGAGAAAGGACGCCAGGAAAACATTTGATTCAGCGCTTAGACAACAGTGCTGAGTGGACACAACACTCATTTGTAACGAGGCTACATGTAGTAACTCCACCTAGGTATGACACAAGAACGCCTTTCAGTCTGAAAACTTTGCATAAATGAACGCTCTGAAGTCCCGAAGTTAACTAGGCCAGCCAAGAGTGCTGACAGGCCCAGAAAACTGGAGCACATTCAGTCACCTGAATGGAGGGGGGGGGGGGGGGGGGGAGAATCACGTCATCGACTGCTGTAAAACCCTTATCTTCTTTTGAGTCTCTCTCAAAGTTTGATCATTCCATCTGCACCACGGATGCTGATGAAGGGCCAGCTCCACTAGTTGCAGGAGGGTCTGGTGGGTACAATGAAGTTTCTACAGCCGTGCACCGCCTTGGCCTCCTCTGCTACAAATCCGCGCTATCGGGCTTGTAACGTTCTTTTAAAAATATATATATATAACTTTATTATTACGTTAAATGAATGTGTGATCTGTGGAATGGATACTGAACTCAAATTATCGTGTTGCGTGTTGTAAGTGCAAGTGGTGTGCTTACTCTGTGTTACTGTTAGCAAAACTTTACACGAATTGATTGGGCAATGCAGCTCCCAATACTAATAAAGAAATACAGTCACTGCAAAATACATTCTGCTCCTGAGGCAGTGAATCATCTGTCCCTGTTCAAAAAGATAAATTTGGTCCCTGTGCACCTAACAAACAAATTAAATTGTCTTACCTCTAGAGCAGCAACGGAGTAACGCGATATATTCTGGTCTCTCATTAAAAAAAAAAACTGTTAATGCTAGCTACAGGCTCAGCAGTGTGCAATGCTGGACGTAATTCTTGAAATGCACATGAAATTCATTTGGTTGATAAACGAGAACATTTAAGAAAATCCAACTTCTTTGAAAAATATATGATCTGGACTGGGAGGCGGCACTGATTATGGTGAATTACTAAAATTCAGTAAATTTTGAGCAAAATTATATTGCAAGTTAAGTTTGTCTTTTCAAAAATATCTGACAAGTGAAGTTGCATTACTCACAATTGATTCGCAAACTATGAGATTTAAACAGCAAGTGCTATGTAACTTCATTAATCCAACATAAATGCAAATCATCAAAGTACACATAACTCTGTTAACAAATCTTAAAAGCATTACAAAAATGAAATATTTAACTACGTGCGTTCTGGGGTTACTCATTTGGCGCTGGCAAAAACAGAAATTATAGTTATTTAAATCTTTACCTTATTTGCCTGAAGACTTCTTCTTGCATGTTCAACAATATTGACATACCTACATTAATCTAACTCTTGGCGACTTCGCACAGCACACCACAAGGACTGCCTACTCCATCGTCTTTCCCTCACAAGCGCTCTCTTACTGCAAGAAAGCAGTACAGCATCTTTGGCTCTGCGGTCACGCACAGTCAGCGATCTGCATTATCGAGCCCATTAGAGACATTCATCGTTTATACTAGTTTCATTTTAATTTATTAATTTTCTTATTTTATGAAATGAAATGTCGAGTGGCTAGGGCCTCCCGTCGGGCAGACCGGTCGCCTGGTGCAAATCTTTTGAGCTGACGCCACTTCGGCGACTTGCGCGTCAATGGGATGATATGATGATAAAGACACTACAACACCCAGTCCCCGAAAGGAGAAAATCTCCGACCAAGTCTGGAATCGAACCCGGACCCCTTTGAATAGCATTTGGTCGCTTTGACCACTCAGCTAAAAAATCGGGACAGAGACCTGATCCACCGTCCTATAATTGTACATAATACACAATTCAAAATTGAGAGAGAAACTAGGCAAGGTAATTCCATGCCCACGATGCTATTATGAAGACAACGGCCTTCCCGCAGTGGTAACACCGGTTCCCGTCAGATCACCGAAGTTAAGCGCTGTCGGGCTCGATTAGCACTTGGGTAGGTGATCATCCGGTCTGCCGAGCGCTGTTGGCAAGCGGGGTGTACTCGACCCTTGTGAGACAAACTGAGGAGCTGTTTGATTGAGAAGTAGAGGCTCCGGTCTCGTAAACTGACATACGGCCGGGAGAGCGGTGTGGACTATTCTGGTGCCGCTTACAAGTGTTCCCCAGTAAACTCCTTTCAGGCTGTGGAAGGAACTTCCACCTTGTGAGCTTCATTGCTGCCAGTCACAACCGTAAGTGACTGAAGATGAAGGTCCCGCCAATCTTCCGTGAAAGAAGAACCGATCTGCCCCTCTGTGAGCTGTTCAGCTTCAGAGCAGGGCGCCTATGCCACAACTCCTGGATAGTACAGGTACCGTCGTACCAACTGTATGCTGGTATCGTCTCTAGGGCTATCGTTCATGTCGCTGTTGGGTCTCCTACCCACATGCCATCTGGGCAACCGGCAGCTGGGCCATGCAGAGTTTTGCGACCGACCCCAAGTGCAGCTTCACTCAACGAGAGTGGTGAGGCTCAGACACACGTCCACATCGAGGCCTTGGCAGCCAGACCCTCCTACGGCAGGGCTGCAAAACTGACCTCCGACAACGCCAGTGTCCGCGCCTGAGAAATCATCTCCGGGCCCAGACGTGCTTCTGCGCGCCTTCGCGCAACGGTGGCTCAGCATGGTTGCCGGGAAAAGGACAAAGTGAATGCGAAACTCTTGCTAATAAATGTTAACTGAATGATGTCATATTAGCGCCCCGGCGCTCCACATGTCCCCACCACCCCATCTCCTCTTAGCTGTCCTACACTCACGTAGGAGGCCGCATATGGCAGGCTCCTATAAATTTGGCGTCAGGCAGTGGTCCTCTGATGCCTGTACAGTACATCATTTCTTTATGCTTTTGTCAGTGAGGGTATTAAGGTAAAGATTTAAATTTTAAAATAATAATAATAATATACACTCCTGATGATGGAAAACCGCCTTGATTCACCCACTTCATAAGAAGGGGGACAAAACTGATGTCACATACAAAATCCTCTCTCAATGTCTTCTGAACCGAGCACAACAACAACTTGAATGGAAAATTGGCGAATATCAAGCAGGTTTCAGGCCAAATAGATCTTGCCCAGAACAGATTTTAGTCCTCAAACTAATTCTCAGACATCAAAAAATTTACAATAAAAAACTAGTTTGTACCTTTGTAGATTTTGGAAAGGCTTATGACTCAGTGGATCGTGAATCTCTTTTCCAAATTGTGAAAGAACAAGGCCTGGATCCTAAAACCACGGCAATTATCAGAGACACGCTAACTGGTACAAAATCAAAAGTAAAGTTCAGAGGAGAAATTTCAGAATCCTTTGAAATAAAAACAGGCGTGAGGCAAGGTGATGGACTCTCTCCGTTGCTATTTAACTGCGTTCTAGAAAAAGTAATACAAGAGTGGCGCGAACGAAAATTGGAGTTCAAAATTGAGCAACCAGTGAAATTAGGACGAACAAATATTCGAATAGACTGTTTGGCCTTTGCAGACGACTTGTTTATTCTAACGCAGGACATCCAAATTGCTCAGAAACAAATAGAAATTCTTAAAGAAACAGCAAAAAGAGTAGGTCTCCAAATCTCATTTGAAAAAACACGGTATATGACTAGCAACAAACTGGCACCCAAACTTTTGGAAACTAAGTATGGAAAAATCAAAAGAGTTTCGCAATTCAAATATTTAGGTGAAACAATCTCAGAGACTGGTCTAGAAAAAATTGGAAATGAAATTCGTTGTCAAAAGATGGATACAGCTTTTAGACTTACAAAAGACATCTACAACAAAAAATGTCTCTCGAGGTACTCTAAATTGAGACATTACAACACGGTCATAAAACCAGAGTGCCTTTATGGGGCTGAAACGCTAATTTTAAACAGAAAAAAGGACATTCAAGAAATCCAAAAAAGAGAAAGAAAAGTAATCAGAAAAATTCTAGGTCCAAAATATACTGAAGAAGGAACATACAGGCTAAGAGCAAATAGTGAAATTCAACAATACACCAGCATATATTCGGATATGAAAAAACGCAGATTAAAATTTTATGGGCATATTAAAAGAATGGATGCTACCAGACTAACTAAACAAGTAGTGGAATTCTACGAAAATCGAAGTAAAGCTAAATTTGAGACAATAAAATGGATTGCTGCTATAAAAGAGGACATGAAAGAGGCAGATATAAAACAAGATGAAATTCAAGACAGAAAATTATTTAGGCAAAAAATTCATGACTGGGTAGTTGGTCAAGCTGAAAAACCAAAGAAAACTGGAACCACATGGTCTGATGAAAGGAAAAGAGCTCATTCCGAGAGAATGAAAACAATTTGGGCAGAGAGAAAGTCTAAAAGAAAATAACTGAATGCCCCGTGATTGTACTTCGCGTGGTCCAGTAGGACCCAAACGTGAATAATAATAATAATATACACTACTGACCATTGAAATTGCTACACCAAGAAGAAATGCAGATGATAAACGGGTATTCATTGGACAAATATAATATACTAGAACTGACATGTGATTACATTTTCACGCAATTTGGGTGCATAGATCCTGAGAAATCAGTACCGAGAGCAACCACCTCTGGCCGTAATAACGGCCTTGATACGCCTGGGCCTTGAGTCAAACAGAACTTGGATGGCGTGTACAGGTACAGCTGCCCATGTAGCTTCAACACGATGCCACAGTTCATCAAGAGTAGTGACTGGCGTATTGTGACGAGCCAGGTGCTCGGCCACCAATTATGAGACGTTTTCAATTGGTGAGAGATCTGGAGAATGTGCTGGCCAGGGGAGCAGTCGAACATTTTTTGTATCCAGAAAGGCCCGTACAGGACCTGCAACATGTGTTCGTGCATTATCCTGCTGAACTGTAGAGTTTCGCAGGGATCGAGTGAAGGGTAGAGCCACGGGTCTTAACACATTCGAAATGTAACGTCCACTGTTCAAAGTGCCGTCAATGCGAACAAGAGGTGACCGAGACGTGTAACCAATGGCACCCCGTACCATCACGCCTGGTGATACGCCAGTATGGCGATGACGAATACACGCTTCCAATGTGCGTTCAGCGCTATGTCGCCAAACACGGATGCGACCATTATGATGCTGTAAACAGAACCTGGATTCATCCGAAAAAATGACGTTTTGCCATTCGTGCACGCAGGTTCGTCGTTGAGTACACCATCGCAGGCCCTCCTGTCTGTGATGCAGCGTCAAAGGTAACCGCGGCCATGGTCTCCGAGCTGATAGTCCATGCTGCTGCAAACGTCGTCGAACTGTTAGTGCAGATGGTTGTTGTCTTGCAAACATCCCCATCCGTTGACTCAGGGATCGAGACGTGGCTGCACGATCCGTTACAGCCATGCGGATAAGATGCCTGTCATCTCGACTGCTAGTGATACGAGGCCGTTGGGATCCAGCACGGCGTTCCGTATTACCCTCCTGAACCCACCGATTCCATATTGTGCTAACAGTCATTGGATCTCGACCAACGCGAGCAGCAATGTCGCGATACGATAAACCGCAATTGCGATAGGCTACAATCCGACCTTTATCAAAGTCGGAAACGTGATGGTACGCATTTCCCCTTCTTACACGAGGCATCACAACAGCGCTTCACCAGGCAACGCCGGTCTACTGCTGTTTGTGTATGAGAAATCGGTTGGAAGCTTTCCTCATGTCAGCACGTTGTAGGTGTCGCCACCGGCGCCAACCTAGTGTGAATGCTCTGAAAAGCTAATCATGTGCAGATCACAGCATCTTCTTCCTGTCGGTTAAATTTCGCGTCTGTATCACGTCATCTTCCTGGTGTAGTAATTTTAATGGCCAGTAGCGGAAATAATGACCTTTAACTCTACTTTGCTACACTACTACACTACGGCTTACTAACATGTTGGGGCAGTGTCCAAGAGAAATTCAGAGGTCTCTTCCTAGTTGCGGAGATCGGATACTGGCACTAAGGGCAGATTTGTGAAAGTTGCACAGTTCATAGATTCAACAGCTAAAAGTTGCGGATGTGTATGTGTCAGTCGGTTAAATGAAACCAGAGCAGTAAAAGGGATCGACACACAGACACGACAGTGTGGTAGAAATGGTTTGAATCCGTCCACGACCACACCGTGAATGAAATATCCCTCTCTTTATACACACTAACAAAAAGCAAGCGACGCACTACTAAGGAATTATTCGAATCCTGTCGAAATCGGTAGCTGTGATCTTTCTTTATTCGTGTCAGAGGTACACTAAAATGAACACATATACAATACATACAAAGAAAACTATACAGTATTCACTCAGAATTGGGCAACTTTGATAGCATTGGGTGCTGCAGACATTAAGTCCTTCATGCTATAGCTGGTTGGCATGAGTTACATTCGAAGAGACGCCGGGTTGTCTGCAATTCACCGCATTCGCACAGTGTTGTGGGTAGCTGTCATATACGCGTACAGACAAACAAATAATTACAGTTTCAGAACAGCTGGATGATTTATTCAAGCGAAATAACTTCACAAATTGAGCAAATCAGTAACATACTGGTCTGCCTCTGGCCCTGTTGCAAGCAGTTATTCGGCTTGGCATTGATTGCTAGAGTTGTAAGGTTGTCACGAATGACTGCTATGAAAATAATTGGCACCCCAGAGCATCAATCCAGGGTGTCGGGCCGTATGGCGGGCGGCAGTCCTGGCTGGTATTCCACCACTGTCCAGGACATCTCCATACAAGTTTTCACTGGTCATTGGGGCTCTGTTCGAAGCGGGTCTCATCACTGAAGATAATTCTACTCCAGCCAATGAGATTCCAGGCCGAAGAGGCGCCCCAGACCGTGGTGTGATACCAACCTGACAATCGTCCGCATACTGCCTGACAACCAGGAGTGATGATCTTTGGAGTAATTTCTCCCCTTTCTTTGTCATCTGCGGCACCCTTATAGCAGAACTGTACGTCGAAGATATTCTGCACCCCGTTTTGTAGCCCTTCGTGGTAAGCCAAGATAATGCCAGAGCAAGACGAAAGCTTCTACTACTTTTCTCCGTGCTTGTCAAACCGTAACCTTAGCCAGCAAGGCCCTAGGATCTCTCCCCAATTGAGAACGTTTGGAGCATTATGGGCAGGGTCCTGCAACCGCCTTGGTATTTTGACGATCTAACTCGCCAGTTGGACAGCATTTGGTAAGACATCCCTCAGGAGGGCGTCCTACAACTCTGTCAATCAATGCCAAGACTAATTGCTTGCATAACTGCCATAGTGTTCAATTTCTGAAGCTCTTTCTCTTGAATAAATCACACAGCTTTTTCTAAAATTGCAATTGTTGTGACGTAACAAGCCTGCTACGCCACACTGTTAAGGGAGCCGAAAGAAAGGCACGCGTACACACACGCCGACTGGCGTGAATTCTGGAACAGGATAGTATTGAATGGTAGCAAGAAAAGTACGTAGCTGCTTTATACTTAACTTTTAATCTTGGTTTGTTTACAACGTTCTTCGTTAGACATTTTTACGATAACTCTCAAAATAGGTAAGGCTAATGGCGCCTTGCTAGGTCGTAGCCATGGACTTAGCAGAAGAATATTCTAACTGTCTCTCGGCAAATGAGAGGAAGGCTTCGTCCGTATTGTCGCTAGCAATGTCGTCCGTACAACTGGGCGAGTGCTATATCGTATCTCGAGACCTGCCTTGTGGTGGCGCTAGGTCTGCGATCACACAGTGGCGACACGCGGGTTCGACATGTACTAAATGGACCGCGGCCGATTTAAGCTACCACCTAGCAAGTGTGGTGTCTGGCGGTGACACCACATTTAGTGTATCTGGGATTTTTTTTGTCTTAAAGTGTATATCTACAAATATTACTGCCGAGTATCGAATGTTTCTCTAAAAAAAGGGGTACTTTTGAAAATTAGTGGAAGAATAATAATGATGTAGTGTGATAACAGTGGAAAAGAACACATAATAAAGGCAGATAGCGCCTGTCAAATAGTCCCACCACATTCTGCAAAAATTAAGGACACAGGATTTTCTAAGATGAACAGTTGTCAATAGTTCACAATCAAAAATTCATCGTTTCAGAATCACTCAGGTATGTTACAACCATTTGGTTTAATTTGTATATTTTATGTTTTGACTAATGACGTACTTTCAATGGTACTAGTGAACTGTTCTCGTACTTTAATATTTATATATTATATTTTGACTAATGATGTATTTTTACTTAGGTAATGGTCCGATGATAAATGATTAGGTTCGAAACTAGTCACCAAACAGGCAAATTATCAGTCAACTGAAACAGAAAAAAAGAAAAAATAATTTCTGTATACCATTGCTGATTCTTTTGCCAACGCAACGACTGGAAGATCACATTTACAGATTTATCTTACGGGGCACCACGCATCCTTCTTATTCCTATAAATGTATATTCACCACAGGGAGACCATCTTCCTCAAGTGGCCGCTGCAAATAATTGAAAAACTCAAAACGAAGATCATTGTACCGAGCAGTCAGCCATGTACCACCCACAGCTTGTGCGGATTTACGCGCAGTCGTGTGCGTACAATGTGACACACAGTTGGCTGTGGTATCTGCAGTTCTCTGCTGGCACATCTCATCCATTTCTGTGGACTCCTGGCGAATGATACCGACACATGCTCCAACTTCTCTTCTGACGGTCCCGGACGGCCAGTTTTCATCGCACCACATAAGCAGCAGGTCGTCTGGAATGTTTCGTGTCACCCACGGATTGTCTATTCCTGCTGGCCAGGCTGGCCGAGCGGTTCTAGGTGCTACAGCCTGGAACCGCGCGACCGCTACGGTCGCAGGTTCGAATCCTGCCTCGGGCATGGATGTGTGTGATGTCCTTAGGTTAGTTAGGTTTAAGTCGTTCTAAGTTCTAGCGGACTGATGACCTCAGAAGTTAAGTCCCATAGTGCTCAGAGCCATTTGTCTATTCCTGAGCTGGGCACGTCAGCTGCCCACGAGGCTGCTAGAGAGCAGTGTGATGCACGTTCTCTCACCCTCACACAGGGCTGAAGACTGCTGGCTGGAAACTAGCTGTATGTTTGCTATTGTCAGACCCTTAACTGATATGCAAGTTAAGGGGCAGCTCTTTGCTGATAAACAAAGCTTTCGCCAATTATGACCTAACAACAAATTCGTCTAGACTCCCACTATCGTAACCCGCCAACCTAGGCCTCCATACCACTCCTTCCCGCCAATTTCCGACGACGACTTCAAATGTGTGCTGACGTAACACTCGAACAGCCTATCAAAGGCTCCACCAGGACTTTGCACAGTAACCTCTCTGGTGACAGAAAGCCACCAGCCACAGGCAGGTCGCAATCACGTCCGCAATTCACAGCGACTGGACGTGCACATGTGCACCCCCCCCCCCCCCCCCCCTCTCCTGCCTTCTGACCATTCGCTGTTATTGTGTCAGCGGTTGACTTCCTCACAGCCGAAAAATTACCGCTCGTCTCCAACGTGAAATGGACAGAATTATGATGTGCATGTACCCTACTCCCAATCATGTACGTACCGGTACACAGCATCCTATTTCCTATTTTGCATGACAGTGTAATATAGCAGCGAAATGACACTAATTTGCATGTATGCAAATTCAGATTTTAGAAGCGCGAGACAGGTTGGTTTGACGGCCATTAATAAGTGTATTAAGAGGTCAGAGGGCGTGCCGTCATGCACGGTAAATGACGATCGACAGCTGATGGTCAAGTTTGTAGTTACGTTAGAAATATTCTTTGTACTGCCGTAATTATTATGTAATGACAGCGCAATGAATGCTTATGATGCAGTACAATATGTGCATAGTATTGTGTGTAGCAAAAGTGCCATCAAATGAAAAAGTAATAACAATCAGGTTATACCAAGAAGAAACGCAAGCGAATTTACGTTAGCGTGCATGCGCCATTTCTAGACGTAAGGTTTTGCATGTCAATTATTAGATTGTAAGACAGTCGTCCTGTTTTCCTATGTCAGTGGGCGAAATTTTATTGTTGATATTTTTCCTTGTTTGACCAGCTCGTACTTAATGTTCGACTTCCCCTGGGCGTGAATGTACCGCATCCCGTTTCATTCGAATAAACGACACTTAGGTGCAAATATTCAGATGACACCTGTGGACAATAGAAAAACGGCAGAGGAACAACACAGACACAAACAAACAAATAAAGAACAATCTCTTCATTGCCTAGTGCCCTAATGAGTACTGGAGTGACGCATAGTAATAATACACTGCACAGGTTGACAGCAGTTAAAAGCTGTACAAAACGTTACAGTTTCTGCCCTCCAGTTCAGTGGAGAAATAGGGGAGGGGGGCGTACAGGGATCAAGGAAACTTACTTCCCTGGTCACAAGTAACAGACACAAAGTAATAAACAAAGAACGCGTGCTTCTTTTATGAAACTCTGTTAAGTTAATACATTTAATCCGACACAGAAGTGTTAAGTTCACAGCTGCGCTACAACTTATGAAAGAGAAACAAACGTCTGTTTTCATCATTCTGCATTTGTCTTTAAATGACTGTTTTCTAGCACCTCGATGTTTGGCGTGAGGCTATTCATCATCAGATTCATTGCTCCAGTCAGGCGATTTGGTTTTCGTAATTTCATGGATGAAAAGACACTTTCACACAAATACATGACCCCAAACATACTGCAGGTTTGAGCAGCTATTCAAAAGAACTGCAGGAACTGTTCTCGAAGGACGTCCTTGTAAAACTGTCAAAATTTTCTGCAGTGTGAAACCCCTCCCTGTGAGTACATGGCTACAATGAAAGTCAATAAGCTCTAATTGAATTTCAGGAGGCGCACTTCGAAGGCCCACTGCAGAAGGAGTTGCAAAAGTACGAAAATCAATTTCAGATTGATTTAAGTCAGCAAATCTCTTATCAAAGATTTCCAACAAATCGTGTAGCACCGTAAGAAATTCATGAAACTTTTACCTCAATGTCCCCCTTTCAAGGCTTATTTAATTTCTAACTAGTGTAACATCCGAAAAGTGCGCAACTGACCTTTGTGAAAGTTGCTTTATTCAGAACAGCAATTTTCTTTTAAAATCTAAAACGCTCTCCAAAACAGCGGCAATTAGTTGGTGACTACCCTGCAAAGTTGTACTCGCGACTTTCAGGTGCTTTGTAAAATCGGTTAGAAACGCAAGATCTGATAACCGTGTTCGTTTTGAGGGTCTGAACTCCTCCACAGCAATTTTCTTCTCACTGCTTTTGTTACACCACGAACGCCAGTGAGACTTCGATAGCGACAGCACTAACGGCACACAGTAAAGAGCCCATCTTGACGCGTGCGCGAACTTCGTCACATAAGAAAAGAGGAATGTTAGCAGACTGTTGGAGGTGGAAATGCCGGCTGACAATGCCCGCGGGCAAGCAGTGAGGGAGCACGAAGGCGATCGCGCCCGCGTTAGAGCGTTTGCCCACCCCTTGTAGAGACTGTTCGATATTACCTGATACATGATACTAAATCTTCGCCGAAACATCATAGCTGACTCACATTTAGCGAATTCAAGGACACAAAACTCTACGCATCGTTCCATTACACGCCATCTTGTAACACGCTTGCCTCCTAATTGCGCGCTCTGCATCTACACCGCGGGGCGTGCTACGAATTGAAAGTTGGAGAGGTGCTCTGTTCACTAATATGTCTCATTTTTCTGTGTGTCTTGTACTTTTCTCGCAGTCGTTTTCAGAAATCACAAAGGTACCTGTGATTAAGTCTGTATACCGTTACAGCGCGGAAGATCTGTAACAATATTTGAGAAGGCCGTTAGCAGAATCGTGGTTTAGGAAGAGGGGCGGGGGTCTTGGTAGTCGATTCCTATCTGAGCAAGGAACGTGAAGTAAAAAGTTTTGGTTTAGCCCGGGCCAGTGAGCATTTGATAAGACAATCGAACGTCTGTGTTACTGCAGCTGTTTTACAGTACATTAAGCAAGGTTTGAACGACTAACCAGAACTGGCGTCCAGGCAGACAGTGCAAATCGATTAATTCCTTTAGCAAAAGATGTTCCGGGGCTGAAAGTAATGCTTGTCTAAAGTCACCGTTCGGATTTTACTTGCAAATATATGCAACAGAATCTTTTTTTCCGGGAAGTTTTTGAAGCGTGTCACTTCTGTACTTTAAACTTCTACGAATCGGTTCAAACTTTGCACTAGGGCAGGTAAATGAATAAGGTGATAATGAATTCTTTTTTTACAATAATCTTTATCTGTTGTCGAGATACGATGGTTTCAAGTCGAGCTACATATAACACACAGGAACCATTCTTACATGAGCTGAATGCTGCGAAACGGTGATTCATACAAATAAAACACGCATTCTTACGATAAAAGTGGAAACTTTCTGTCAAAACCTTAGCTTCATTCGGGTTTTACGTGCAAGAAAAATGTCCTTTTTTCACTTTTTTATTTTTACGCGCACCGCTTCAGATTTTGTAAGAAGGTAGACAAATATATGTAATTAATGGTCGGTCTGTTATTTTGTAAGAGGTTCATCTGTCGCCACGATAGAAGCAACATGGTTCGGAAGACAATAAAGAACCTATACCGGATCAGTCGTCGCCTGAGTTACTAAAAAATCGGCATCGGCTGCCAAGGTATGGCGGTCTAATGTCAAAATGGTAGAGTAAAAGTTGGGAACCAGAATGAAAAATACTCCTACAACAGCACAAAAAGACGAATATGTCCTGGGTAGAGTTGTGGATTTAAAAGAAGGGAATTAGCTTTTCGACTTGTCTGACAGCTTCAAAGACATTTAAATAAAAACATCTTGACACATTCGCGCTTTATTACGATTTAACCCTACTTTGGCAGAGCAGTAAGCTCTCTTAGTTGCAAGGCGTTGCACACCTGCATCTTGCAGTTCATAGGCTGAAGACCCTGATCCTTGCCCAAAATCCGGAAGATTCGCCAGCCATATTAAACAATATATAGTATCATATGGCTGTAATAGCTAAAAAAGTTTCTCTGGGTGGATAAAATTCCTGGTGGTGAATTTGTTCCTCGAGGGATGGCATCATGTATCATGTTACTTTACATGAACGATGCCTTATTTTACAAGACATAGGTACTAATAGTAACAAGCAAAACAGCGCTAATATGTCCAGACGTTTTGATTTTTTGAAGCTGCCAGTTAAGTCCAAAAGCTCTACCCCTTTTCTGCATCCCTGACTCTGCCCGGGAAAATTCGCCTTTTTTATCCTATGATTGGAGCAGTTTTCACTCTCTGAGAGATAAAGTGTACAACGGCAGATGGTCCATGAGGGTTTTTGTGGGCGATGCTGCTGTCTACAGGAATGTTGGAAAGCCAGAAGACCGCAGTAAAATCCATGAATACCGATCGATGATTGGTGCAGAGTATCCTGAAGCACTGACCAACAGTGCGGAATCCCAAGCAAGTAGCATTAATGAAGAGATAGAGAAGATCCAACAAAGGGCAGAACATTCCGTCACGGAGTAGTTTAGTAGGTGCAAGACGTGCTCAACAAACTCCTGTGGCAATCACTTCAAGAGAGGCGTTGTGTCTCTCGGAGAGGTATGCTATTGAAAATCTGTAAGTGTGCATTCGAAAAAGAATCGGATAACATATTACTTTCTCCAACACATGCCTCCCAAAATGACCACGATGAGAAAATCAGAGAAAGTTTATCGATACTCATTTTTTCCACCCACCATTCGCAAATGGAACAAGGAAGCAGGAACGTGATAGTGGTACAAAAAGTACCCTCCGCCTCACACCCTAAGGTGGCTGGCGGATTATAGATGCAACATATAGCTGACTGATTCATACACACTTCACTACTACACTGCTCCAGAAAAACTTAAGAACCGTGAAGACTTGGTCGGCTGTAAATGTGACTTCGCGCACGTGTACATAATCGTCGAGTGTCAGTGACACGAAGAACGGCTACCAGAGCACATTAGAGTTGTTCATATTCAGTATTGCTCCCAGCCCTCGTAGCGTTTATAAAGGCCGTAAACAACGCCAGTTGCTGAGTGATCACCAAAAGGAACGCGGTTATGTCGTGTACGTTTTCGAGACAGCGTTATCGGACACCGACTGAAAAAGTCCTCATTGTGAGTCTCCATTTGGTCTGCTGGTCAAACCACGCGATATCCAGATTTGTTGGCCTTTCGGACATGACAGTATCCCGATGATGGACGGCGTGGGATACCGGCGGCAGGCATGCTTGTCGTCAAGACTCCGTTCGACCACGTCTGACCACCACCAGAGAGGATAGCCATACTGAGCACTAAGCACGTAGTAACCCCTTCGCATCCGCACCTGCCATCTGGGAACAAGTAAAGAACTTCCTTCAACCTTCTGCGTTATACCGAACCATTAGTCGGAGGCTAACAGCAGTTAGGGAATCAACATCCCTTGCGTGGGCTGCTGGTAATGCCACTACACAAATGGCAGCATTCAAAATGGTGCACTGATCGCGAATCGTGGATTGCTGAAGAACGGCTTAGCATTGTGTTCAGCGATGAACCGCGATTCTACAATACCCCGTATGACATTCGCCGACGCGTATGGCGGCTACCTAGGGAGAGAACCCATTCTTCCAATGTTTTGAGGAGGCACAGCTGTGCTATTCCTGACTCGCGCAGGGAGCCATAGGGTGTAATTTTAGGTCGCAGCTGGTAATGACTGAGAGAACTCTGACGCCACAATGGTACATCCTCATGTGTTGCCACTCGTGTGACAGACAGCATCGTAGTGCCATTTTTCAACAGGACAACACTCATCCACATGGGGCACGTGTCTCTATGAACTGTCCACGTGTTTTTGAGGTATTCCTGTGGCCGGCGATATCCCCAGGTCTGTCTCCAAAAAAGCATGTGTGGGACCAGCTCCGACGTCAAATCTGTCCCAGTGCCAGCATCCAGTACGTCAAGGACCAGTTAAAAAGCTAATGCGCCAGCCTGCCTCAGAATAGGATACAATAGCTTTAGGACATCCTTGCAAACCGAATCAGTGCATGCGACCAGGCCACAGATGTACCGCCGGACTAAAAAGGGCTCACATGGCCAAGTTCTTCGTAAATCTGACTTAGGCTTATAATCACTGAAGTAACGCCACATAACCTCTCAACCAGTGTTGTTTCTTTTCGTTTCTTCCTCCCCTTCTGCTGGATGTTGATGAAGTCAGCTGCGGAGGGTCACATGATCCCCTGATGCCAATTATACACCGTCTGCAACACTTCAAAGCTATTAAGGTGGCAACAAATATTTTGTACTGTGATCTTAGGAAAACGTATTGTGTAGCCTGTTTATATTCGTAAAGGACACCTCATTTTTAAATTAACTCTGAGAAAACAAGATAAATGTGATCAATATCCATACATATTATAAAAATGGATGTACATATGTATGTGTGTATTTATGTCACTCATCTCCTCCTAAACCATTCTGATTCCTACCAACTTGGTACATTTATCACTTACTGTCCGAAGGGACTCGCTATGGAGTAAGAACCACGTGACTTCCAACAAACTTTACATATAATTTAAAACCCTTACGAAACATTTTCTCGCAGACAACTCCAACGAAATGAAGAAATGACAAAAGTTTATCGCTTGCTACCTTTTCGCTGTTCCTGCAGTAAAAGTGCCACATCAGGCAAGACGTTTTAATTTATTAGTTCTTTACTACTAACTATATGGACGACACATTTTGCAGACACTATTCACATATATCACTGAATATACCTGCAAAATCATATAATTGTACGACTTATAATTCAGGAAATATGGCGTCATAAAAACTGGGATGTGTGAAAAACTGCCGCATCATGCATGACATTTAAATTTGTTACTTCTCTGCAAAAATATACGCAGACAGTATCCGCGTATGCCGTTGAATGTACCTACAAAAATATATCCTTGTACAACACGCACTTACCGAGGTATAACATCATAAACACTAAAACGCGTGAAAAATTGCCGCATCAAGCATGACGTTTTAATTTATTATTCTCTGCTGCAAACTTTATTCGCAACACAGTTCGCAGACACTATCCACAAATGTTGCTGAATGTATCTACAAAAGTATATCATTGTACAACACATAGTTCTGGAGGTATTGCATCAAATAATGAGATGAGTGAAAAACTTGCACCTTCTGCATGACGTTTCGTAAAGCGTATTTCACATGTGCATAGGCGGTCAAAGGCACACGTAAAAAACTCATTCTGAAGCTCTGGAACCATTTCAATCAAATTTGGTTGGGGGTTGGGTTGAGTTGTTTGGGGGAAGAGATCAAACTGCGAGGTCATCGGTCTCATCGGATTAGGGAAGGATGGGGAAGGAAGTCGGCCATGCTCTTTCAAAGGAACCATCCCAGCATTTGCATGGAGCGACTTAGGGAAATCACGGAAAACCTAAATCAGGATGGCCGGATACGGGATTGAACCGTCGTCCTCCCGAATGCGAGTCCAGTGTGCTGACCAAATTTGATACATATATTCGTTATGAGCTAGGGGCTAGAACCACCAGCCTCCTATCGGGGTGAGGATGATAATGTGGAGAGAGAAGGGGGAAGAGGATCTAGACAGCCAAGAGGGGAAGGAGGAGATGGGTACAAATACGTAGAGGAGGAGATGGACAGAGAAGGGGTAGGGGGAAATTGGCAGAGAAAAGGGCGAGGAGGAGATGGAGTAAAGAATGGAGAGAGGAGGAGATAGATACAGGAGGAAAAGTAGATAGGCTGAGAGAGGGGAAAGAGGGGCTGGACAGAGATGGAGGGAGGGGAGATAGAATTAGGGGGGGAGGAGGACATGGACAGAGGGGAAGGAGTAGAGGGACAGAGGGGGAGGAGTGACTGACAGAGAGACAGGGACAAACAGAAAGATATAAAGAGGGGGTGGAGGACATGAACAGAGAGAGGGAGAGAAGGAAATGGACAGAGGAAAGGAAGAGGAGGAGATGGCGAGAGAGTGGAGAGAAGAGGATATGGACAGAGGAGAAGATGGACATTGAAAGGAAAGAGGAGGAGATGGACAGGGAGAGGGGAAAGAGGAGATAGATAGAGAGGGGAGGAGGAGATGGACAGGGTAGAGGGTGGCAGATATGGGATTAGAGGGGGAAGAGGTAATTGACAGAGCGGGAAGGAGCAGATGGACAGAGGGGGAGGATCAAATGGACTGAGAGAGTGGAACAAACAGATAAACATAAAGAGGGGGTGGAGGAAATGAACAGAGAGGGCGGGAAGGAGGAGATGAAGTAATAGAAAATAGGAATAAATACATACAAAGGCAATATCGGGCAATCAGGCAGTGCAGCTTTAAAAGAGATTTGCCGTTGAAATCTATATGTACCAAATTTTCGCCGCGCGTGATTAGCTGAGTGGTCTAGGGCGTTGCAGTCATGGACTGTGCGGCTGGTCCCGGCGGAGGTTCGAGTGCTCCCTCGGGCATGGGTGTGTGTGTTTCTCCTTAGAATAATTTAGGTTAAGTAATATGTAAGCTTGGGGACTGATGACCTTAGCAGTTAAGTCCCATAAGATCTCACACACATTTGAACATTTTCAACCAAATTTTCCAAGAAGTAATATTCCAAGTCTACGGTTCGAAGAACTTTCCCTCTGTCTGTTGGAGCTAGATTTTCAACGATAGCTACAGAATTATGGATACTGCCTGTAAGAAGTAAGAAGTGTAATTTAGATCACAGAGATACGCATAGTTCGCAATCATGCGGTCTGTTTAGGAAGAAACACGTGCACACGAATAATATTGTATGGCGTGTACATCTCTGAGGCAACGACCTCCAGTCATCTGTATTTAAATATCGCTCTCGCTTTCGGATACCAGTTTATCTAAACACAACCACATCATTATGTTTCCCTCATTGTGATGAAGTGCGTATCAAATTGTCTGAAGATAATCGCTAAACTTGTGTTGTCAATTGGACGCGCTCTTTTTAATAGTTTAAATTTCTGTTGTTACACTGGTCTTGCCGTATTCTTCACCGACGCCCAAGTGTCTTTCCAGCTGCGGCGATGTTGACTACAACGCATAGAGAGGCATATAAGCAGCTATTATTCCGGCGCTGCATACGCCCAAGATATGTGGAGAAGCCCTAAAAAGTGCTACAGCTGGAAGTAACTTCTGCCATGCAGTTCACTGTTGATTGTGCAGTATAGCTGTAGGTGTGGATTAATGTACATCATGCAAGATTAATGAAAACTTTCACACCATCCACCGTCAGATCAACCCTATACTGTCTTCCTCACGACTGCATTTCCAAAACTTTTTCTCTTTCCTCTTTCCTGTTGACTCTCTAGTGTCTGATACGTGTGTGTGTGTGTGTGTGTGTGTGTGTGTGTGTGTGTGCGAGCGTGCCGGTCGCCGATCAATGACCGCTCAACAGCTCCACAACTCTCGGAGACTGATCGCTTACACTCAGCGAAGAACAATGGGCGTTATCCTCGACGGAAAGTCAGCTACAGACGTACCTTAGAGCAGTGTCTGGTGCGGCCCAAAAACATGTTGTAGGACCATTACTGTAAAATTCATACAACTTAGCGGGTATTATTACTAACATTCTCAAAAAATGGCTCTGAGCACTATGGGACTTAACTTCTGAGGTCATCAGTCCCCTAGAACTACTTAAGCCTAACTGACCTAAGGACATCACACACAACCGTGCCCGAGGTAGGATTCGAACCTGCGACTGTAGCGCCTAGAACCGCTCGGCCATCCTGGCTGGCTAACAATCTCAGACTTATGGCAGATTATGTGAAATGTAAACATATGGTGATATCTTGACAGTCACAAAAACTAAGACGCTGGCGTAAATACCGCCAACTAGCACTTAACGCAGAGAATCATTAAATTCATATTAAAATCCTTCTAAGTATACCTCCGTGGCATTTTATAAAATACTTAAGCTGCTAAGAAACTAAAACAACCGACGTTTCTGCCGTGTCGCAGCAGCCTTCTTCAGAGCGTAGGTCACTGCAACACAGCTGAAGGGTCAGTTATGTCAGTATTTTAGCATTTTAAGTATTTTACTAGGTGACGCGGTAGCAGCAAACACATAACGAAGGCCGCACAATCCAAAACCGATATGATAATATGGCAAAATCGCCGCGAGTGTTGACGTAACCATCCCACCGACAAACCAAGTTGAAGATATTCATTCGGTAAAACACGGTGTCCTGCTGCATGAAGAAATCCATAGTGGCTTGCTGCACATCCCAGTCCGACTGGAATCGTCGACCCTTTAAGGACTCTTTTAAGAGACCGAAGGCGCTACAATCGCACGGGGAGATACGAAGATTGTATGGCAGTTTCTAGAGGGTCTCTGACATGAGTTGGCTAACTCCTGCGTTACGACATTTTCAGTTTGGGGACGTGCGTTATCATGAAGCAGCAGCACACGTTGTTACAGTTTTTCACAGCGGTGGTTTTCGACAGACATGCAGCCCATACACATTCTTCATTATCCTACGGATGCCTACCGGACTTTGTTTTCCGGCATCTAAGAAACGAGTAACAGCACTTCGATCCTCTTTGGACACATTTGGTAATAACATCGCTGTAGTTCAAGTTGACTCATTTACCGCACGCACGTCGGAATGGTACGAATGCCACACTAATACCCTGTCTACACGTCGGTCATTATATACGCGCATCGAAGTCACGCCGCGTTGCATGTACGCTGCAACAACGCGGTCAAACGGAGATTTTTTGACCACCCGTTATAAGATCGACACCAACTGCGGATGCCTACATGTAAACGCGAAATCATGCACTTCATAAAATAAGATTATGTAATAGCCTTTGACTACACGAGTAATGAATCATAATTAGAATCAATCATGTCCTAAAAATACATAACATCGGCCGAAGACGGCCGACCTTTTCAAAACAGGACGCCAATACTTGGGTGGTCTCGGTGTGATCGATCTCAACGCCCGAACGTACAGACCGCGGACGACTGTCGGCGGAATTAAAATCATTTCGTTTTCTTCGGTCGAATCAGGCTACTTTGGCAAACGCAAAACATGGATTGTGCGAAATTTTTAAGTTTGGTACAAGAAATAAGGATGTGACATCCTGAGGAAGAGGAAAACGACACCCGGAACACGTATGAGACTCCATGACCTGAAATCAGTACATTATGGGAACTCATAAGTTTCGAACAATTTCAATATTTAACAACAATTAATTCAATGTTACCTTATTTTACATTATGCAAGTTCTGTGGCTGTCTAGCCTCATGTCTGTACTTAATACAGCATATCATCTGCTATACAGGCAACATCTGTATCGGAAATTAAACGTTTCAGTGAGAAGGGTAGCTTCTACATCTACATCTACATTTATACTCCGCAAGCCACCCAACGGTGTGTGGCGGAGGGCACTTTACGTGCCACTGTCATTACCTCCCTTTCCTGTTCCAGTCGCGTATGGTTCGCGGGAAGAACGACTCTCTGAAAGCCTCCGTGCGCGCTCTAATCTCTCTAATTTTACATTCGTGATCTCCTCGGGAGGTATAAGTAGGGGGAAGCAATATATTCGATACCTCATCCAGAAATGCACCCTCTCGAAACCTGGCGAGCAAGCTACACCGCGATGCAGAGCGCCTCTCTTGCAGAGTCTGCCACTTGAGTTTATTAAACATCTCCGTAACGCTATCACGGTTACCAAATAACCCTGTGACGAAACGCGCCGCTCTTCTTTGGATCTTCTCTATCTCCTCCGTCAAACCGATCTGGTACGGATCCCACACTGATGAGCAATACTCAAGTATAGGTCGAACGAGTGTTTTGTAAGCCACCTCCTTTGTTGATGGACTACATTTTCTAAGCACTCTCCCAATGAATCTCAACCTGGTACCCGCCTTACCGACAATTAATTTTATATGATCATTCCACTTCAAATCGTTCCGCACGCATACTCCCAGATATTTTACAGAAGTAACTGCTACCAGTGTTTGTTCCGCTATCATATAATCATACAATAAAGGATCCTTCTTTCTATGTATTCGCAATACTTTACATTTGTCTATGTTAAGGGACAGTTGCCACTCCCTGCACCAAGTGCCTATCCGCTGCAGATCTTCCTGCATTTCGCTACAATTTTCTAATGCTGCAACTTCTCTGTATACTACAGCATCATCCGCGAAAAGCCGCATGGAACTTCCGACACTATCTACTAGGTCATTTATATATATTGTGAAAAGCAATGGTCCCATAACACTTCCCTGTGGCACGCCAGAGGTTACTTTAACGTCTGTAGACGTCTCTCCATTGATGACAACATGCTGTGTTCTGTTTGCTAAAAACTCTTCAATCCAGCCACATAGCTGGTCTGATATTGCGTAGGCTCTTACTTTGTTTATCAGGTGACAGTGCGGAACTGTATCGAACGCCTTCCGGAAGTCAAGAAAAATAGCATCTACCTGGGAGCCTGTATCTAATATTTTCTGGGTCTCATGAACAAATAAAGCGAGTTGGGTCTCACACGATCGCTGTTTCCGGAATCCATGTTGATTCCTACATTGTAGATTCTGGGTTTCCAAAAACGACATGATACTCGAGCAAAAAACATGTTCTAAAATTCTACAACAGATCGACGTCAATTTTTATGCTTAAAATTACTGTAATGGATATTTTCTGGGTTGCGACAGGTGGTCGTTAATGGTCTACAAATTATTAGTGCCGCTTACTGGTGTTTTTATGCCAGCTGAGTAGAGATTCTATCGTATGTGTTTCCGCTTTTCCGTGCTTAGGTGTTCAGACTATTTTGTCCTAAAATTTATGTTTGTCTTTCACACTTATGCTCAATGAGGGTTACCAAAGGTTATCCCTTTGGGTACCAGTTGTTTCTGTTTGAAACTTCTATTTTATTAATTTTATAAAGTACCAGTGTCTTGAACATGAAACCACCAATGCTGTTGCAAGGGAGAGACATCTCGCGATACGCTGAGGTATTTCTACGAATGCTGCCTCAACTGCAACGCAGGTACTGTTTTGTTGCACTTATTTGACGTTGCGCAGAGTGTTTGTAATCTAGTTTTTCAATGTCAATAGTAGCATCATTTCTCTCTTCATCTCGTGTAATTATAAAACTCGTCTCGTTATTCCAGTGACTGAGGAGAGAGTGTACAATACTCGCTACTTTCCTTACGAGACAGATGCAACACATTCACATCCGGTGTCGTTTTAATAGCAAAAGCCGCGATGCAGCTGTCATCTCCAAGCACAGAGGCGTCGTCCCACCCAAGGACGTTAGAACAGATTCTGACCTGCTTGATAGAATAGGTTCTAAACTGCTCATTCCCGCCAAATACTGACACAGAAGATCGGTCGCACTCCGACGAAATGATGGCGAGTGGCAACCTTGGTTCACGCTACTGTGACCGCAGCCGGACGAACTTTCTAGAGTAGCGGTAATCGTCCTCGTGGATGTGCCTGTTAGCGAAAACCACATCTAAATTCCTGAGATTAATCATCACATAGTGGCAGGAAAAGGTGGCACTGAACTTAAATCCATCATAGTTTAGCCAATTTGTAGGAAATATTTATAAATTACTAGCTGTATCTGACCACACTCTGCTTAAATGGAAAAGAAGAAAACGAGAAAGCGCACGTTTCTGACATGTATGGGAATTGGATATACGTCCTAATCTCCTTCTCTCCCCTATATCTGTCCATATTCCCCCTCCCCCTTTTCTTTGTCCATCTCCCCCTCCTTCCCCCTCTCTCTGTCTATCCTCTCCCCCCCGTCTCTCTCTCTCTCTCGATCTCCTCCTGTTCCCCTCTCCCCCCTCCCTCAAACTATCGCCTCTCCCCCACTTTCTCCGTCCGTCTACTCCACCCCCTCCTCTATCACCTCCTGCCTCCCGGTCTCCGTCCATCTTCTCCTTCCCATTTTCTATGTCCATATCCTCCCACTCCTCTGTCCATCACCTCTTCCCGCCCTCTCTCTGACCTTAAGCCTTGTTTATTGTTACTGCAAAAAAAACGGTTCAGATGGCTCTAACAAGGGAACCTCCCCATCGCACCCCCCTCAGATTTAGTTATAAGTTGGCACAGTGGATAGGCCTTGAAAAACTGAACGCAGATCAATCGAGAAAACAGGAAGAAGTTGTGTGGAACTATGAAAAAATAAGCAAAATATACAAACTGAGTAGTCCATGCCCAGGATATGCAACATGAAGGACACTGTAAGCTGAGGAGCGCCGTGGTCCTGTGGTTAGCGTGAGCATCTGCGGAACGAGGGGTCCCAGGTTCTAGACTTCCCACAAGTGAAAATTTTCATTTTTTTATCTTCGCAAAGTTATGATCTGTCCGTTCATTCATTGACGTCTCTGTTCACTGTAATAAGTTTAGTGTCTGTGTTTTGCGACCGCACCGCAAAGCCGTGCGATTAGTAGACGAAAGGACGTGCCTCTCCAATGGGAACCGAAAACATTTGATCGCAAGGTCATAGGTCAACCGATTCCTCCACAGGAAAACACGTCTGATATATTCTATACGACACTGGTGACGCCATGTGCTCCACATGACAGGAATATGTTGTCGACCCACCTAACCTGTACACTTGGCGAATGGGTAAAAAGATTCTTCTACCTTTCCCGATTTAGGTTTTCTTGTGGATGTGATAATCACTCCCAAAAAAGTGATGAAAACATAAGTGTTTGTCACATAAACTGCAACAAATGAATGCAACAGTTTCACAGTCGCACAGTTTTCCCTGTGCTCTGTCAAAACATATGTTTTTAACGTTTTCAAATTTTTCCGTGTGTAGACCGTCAAATCCTGCATATGTCCAAGCAAATCTGAACATGTCCTGGAATTTTGGAGAGCGAAGTTGATTATGTGTGAGTGCCTGAACTTTGATAATTGTGTGAAAATAAAAAATTAAACTTTTGTCTCGAGGGTAGACTTGAACCAAGGACCTCTCGTTCCGCAAGTGCTCACGCTAACCACGGGACCACGGCGCTCTAGAGATCACATAGTACTTGATGTTGCCTATGCTGCACATGGACTACTCAGTTTTTATATTTTGCTTTTTTTTTCATAGTTCCACACAACTTCTTCCTGTTTTCTCGATTGATCTGTGTTCAGTTTTTCAAGGCCTATCCACTGTGCCAACTTATAACTAAATCTGAGGGGGGTGCGATGGGGAGGTTCCCTTGTAAGTACTATGGGACTTAACACCTGAGGTCATCAGTCCCCTAGATTTAGAACTACTTAAAACTAACTAACACATCCATGCCCGAGGTAGGATTCGAATCTGCGACCGTGGCAGCAGCGCGGTTCCGGACTGAAGCACCTAGAACCGCTCGGCCACAGCGGCCGGCTGTTGTTATTGCAAATTCAGATTCTGTAGTAGTATTCTAATCATAATCCAAAAAGGGCCATAAATACAACTTGTCTGTTTGCTGACAACGTTTCAGTATTGTACATTTTGTAAGGTTTCTCTGATGTTAAATTTGTACAAATGTACCTATTACTTACATTTAAATAATATTTACATAAAAACAAGCACATCTCCCAATGGAACATTGTGTGAAAATTGGAAAGAACTCGGTCAGGAGTTTTCGGTGATTAGCGATTTTAAACATTTACATTTTATAACGTTTCCCGTTTTGTTACATATATACCAGATGGCATTCCAATAGGAATATAAAAACACGTGAGTAGTCGAATGCAATTTTGTTTCAGAATTTCACACCAATCCGTGAAGAACTTTCGGAGATTTGAGATTCTGAAGAAATGAACGTCTGCGTTTATACTTCTATAGAAACAAATCTCCGAAAGTTTTTGATCGAATGCTCTGAACATTTTCTACAACAGTGCAGTGTAATCCCTCTGTGTTTTTATATACCTATTTTTCAACATATGCAATATATAAGTTTTTATAAATTATATCCATTTCCTCCCTCCGTACTCTGTCTGTCTCCTCCACCCCCCCCCCCCTCTCTCTCTCTGGCCTTATTTATTGTTATTTCAGTGGAACCTTCATTGGGAATAAAAGCTACAATTAGTGGCTAAATCGGCTGGAATCATTAGTACATGGGGCAGGAGAGAGACCTTCCTAGCTGCCGAATCTGCAAGGATAGTAGCTTTATTACTAAAATTTCGCATGGTTTTTTGTAGGATTCCAAACACAACTTTCCTGTTTATTGTTGAAAATGACTGCAAAAAGAAAAACAAAACCGCACATTTTCGCAGCACAACTTAGCATCTTCTTTATCGCAGCCGGTTTATCAGAAATTGTTTTTTGTATGTTATGTCTGTATCTCCAGTTGTTTTAGGCTATGTGTTGTCTGTCAGTCAGTCAGTCGGTCGAGAAAGGGGTTCATTCAACCGAATCTTCCCTCGAATCTGTCTGAACTTTCACTAAGATCTTGAATTTACCGAAATCAAGTAAATCAGAATCTATTGTTTTGACAATAATTTGTGAATCGCTGATGTTTGTTTGTATGATGTGTTTGTGTGATGCGGTCGAAAAGAATTTACGTTAAATTTGGGTTAAAATGTTCTTCGATAACATTCGCTCCAAATATGCCAGTTGGAAGGAACTGTTGTTGCTTTGTATATTCTGCAAGAAATGCAGCGATCGAGGTTGTTTGCCAGAAAGTGATAATGCCAGTAAAAAATATGGTTCAAATGGCTCTGAGCGATATGGGACTTAACATCTATGGTCATAGTCCCCTAGAACTTAGAACTACTTAAACCTAACTAACCTAAGGACATCACACACATCCATGCCCAAGGCAGGATTCGAACCTGCGACCGTAGCGGTCACGCGGTTCCAGACGATAATGCCAGTAGCTCTCGTGGTGGTGTCAATTGTGGTAACTTGATCTTTCCAATAGCACAATATAATCCTGGCGGTTCGAGCCGAAACCTCAAAGCATTGCATTGTTGACAAACACTGTTAACTGTTCCGAAGTCGAGCTGTACATCAGCTACGTAATCAACTGCTGGATCATATCTGAACTTCGAATTGTCACGTTTGGGTGTCTGTTTCGCGACGTTCCAAATTGTTCTGTGCGTGAGCTCCAACTGAGCTAGCCGAACTCGACTCTATCCCTTGCTCTGGATTCATAATGGATTGCACTTTAGAAATTGTTATTCGGTTTGCCTGTAAACACTGTCTGCGCTATTCGTCAGTCGCATTGACTCGACGATCATGTAGTTGGTTTACGTTCCGCGAACGCCAACCGATATTTCGATAGCTCACTTGTATCACTTTTTTTCAAAGAAATAAACTACGAACTGAACCCAACTGAATGTTTGCAGCACTCCAAATTACCACGAACTGACATCCGTTCAGTATCTGCAACACAGCAAAGATACAATCTCCATTGAAATATCGCTTTCAATTGTATTCTTTTTACAAAATATCAATATTCAATCCGGTTCAAATGGTTTAGATGGCTCTAAGCACTATGGGACTTAACTCTGAGGTCATCAGTCCCCTAGAACTTAGAACTACTTAAACCTAACTAACCTAAGGACATCACACAAACCCATGCCCGAGGCAGGATTCGAACCTGCGACCGTAGCAGCCGCGCGGTTCCGGACTGAAGCGCCTAGAACCGCTCGACTACAGCGGCCGGCAATCAATTCGAAATTTGTTGTTGTTAACGATACATGCGACAGAAGAACTGTCAAATCACCTGCTACATCTCTTTCACTGAGATTTTTTTTAAAAAGTACCATCCTAAATTCTGACTTTTCCGGTGGATTTTCTAAAATTTTTCTTTCATAAAAACTTTGTACTGAAAATTAATAAAGATCAATCAAATCGGTCGAACCGTTCTCCAGCGATGATGTTTCATTTGATGTTGATTTTTATTTATGTAGATTTGTTTTGTTTGTGACCTATGTTGTTGAGCAATATGAAATACAAAACAAGGCGGCATACCATACTTTCGCAGTGAACGGTTACACATATCGAAACGCGGCTTTCGGCAAATGTTAGAGCGTCGAGGGGCAGGTATTTTTTTGTTTGGTGATTGTTTTTATCCTTGGTGTCAACGGAGATATTGAAGTAAGTACTTTTTTTTAATGGAACTGTATACTTTTTGTAACTATATTCGATAGCTCTTGAGAAGACAGTTACAGTGATATAGAGTTTGTTAATGTTGACGTTGAAACCTGTCGTAAAAAATTGGAGAAATTCCCTAGAATTTGAGAGCACGGAGGCCGGAATCGGCATTTAGCGGTGCAAACACCGCCAAGCATATCTCTCGTGCTACGGTGTCTCAGAATGTCGACATATTTGCCTGTTTACTTGTCGGCACTGCAAGCCACTCATTTCTGCTTCAAAATTCGTTGAGTGCAGACATGTACACCAATGAGGAGAAGTTGGATATACTAGTTTCATATGGTGGATGAGAAAAAAATGTAGTAAAAACAGAACAGCGGTATAGAGCTCTCTATCAGGATCGCCAATGTCCGACGCGCCAGACAACTGCACAAATTATCAAGACGCAGGTGCGGACAGGCTGCTTGAACATCAAAAATAGGACGAGATTGAAGACTGTAACTGACAGAGAAGCTGTTCTGGCTATGACGCTAATGAATCCGCTTGTCGGCCGCTGTGGCCGAGCGGTTCTAGGCCCTTCAGTCCGGAATCGCGCTGCTGCTACGGTCAAAGGGTTCGAATCCTGCCTAGGGCATGGATGTGTGTGATGTCCTTAGGTTAGTTAGGTTTAAGTAGCTCTAAGTCTAGGGTACTGATAACCTCAAATTTCAAGTCCCGTAGTGCTTGGAGCCAGTTTTTTGAATCCGCTCAATGGTATGACTCATAGCGAGCGCGTTCGAACGACCATTGTGTACAGTCCAATTATTTATTTCTTTTGTAGTGTATATGCCGCGCAGTATGCCGTTTCAAAGCAATGACCCAATGAAAGTCTATCACAAACACACCAAAATGCCGAAGCCTACAGTAACCGCCGAGGAAAGCGTGTGAGAATTTGGAATCGATGGTTTATATGCTCCCTATAAGTTAACAGCGTTTTGTAAATTCTGCAATATCAGAGTTTCATGAGATTCTATAGTGAAACATGTGCGGACCGAAAAACATAAGGGCAACCAGTTGAAGTAGACCAGTTTGTCAATAAAGCGGCAGTCTACAATTAGCAGCAGCTTTGAAGCTGCAAAAAAGAAGAGCGATTGTGAATATCTGGCCCAAAACACTGCAGAAACATTTTTGAAGGCCAACATTACACTCCACAAACAGGATACATCATTGATAAATAATTTTTTTCACATTGTTTAAAACATATGTGCCCGCATCTCGTGGTCGTGCGGTAGCGTTCTCGCTTCCCACGCCCGGGTTCCCGGGTTCGATTCCCGGCGGGGTCAGGGATTTTCTCTGCCTCGTGATGGCTGGGTGTTGTGTGCTGTCCTTAGGTTAGTTAGGTTTAAGTAGTTCTAAGTTCTAGGGGACTGATGACCGTAGATGTTAAGTCCCATAGTGCTCAGAGCCATTTGAACCATTTTTTTAAAACATATGTATCACTTCACACCATTCTGGCCAAGAGCAGCAACAGTACACAAATATTAAAAAATGAAATAATAGTATCTGTTGCACACACTTTATTGATGACGCGGTTCATGCTTCTAGCGCATCTTCAGATCATTCTTGAGCAGCGGAGACCGGCTTCTGTGGTCTCCACAGCTCAAGAACGATATGAAGAAGCGCGAAACATGCCATCAATGAAATATGTGCAACATGCTGTTATTTTCATTTTTACCTTTGGTATTTGTTTTTAAATAATTATTTGTGTCAAAATTTTTTGTTAAAATAATTTTTCTCTACACTTGTCTCATATTTGGCCCACCCTATCGTAATTTTTCCTCCTATCTATGTAATTATGTAGTTATGTAGTTCTCAATTCGTTCGAGCAATCAATCATTCATAATAGGAAACACAGTCAGAACTCAATCACTCAAAATGATTCAGAAATTTTACTTGTTAGAATGAAATCAGGCGATGATTCTTCTTCTCTGCAGGCTCATGCTTTGCGGCAGTCTGCTAATCTGCACAAATAAAATGCCTCGTATTTATGGGAGCGTTGCATAATCAGTCGGGAAACCTCAGATCAAGCGGATATTTGGCTTTGATGAAGTTTAACCTTCCGAAGAAGTAATGGAGCTCTTGGATTATTAAATGAAGGTTCGTATCCAGTCTTTCGGAAGTTCCCTTCTGATTAACAACTACGCAATATATCGATGAATATCACTAATTCTCAAATGTCAAATAATGTAAATTGTTACATACCTTTTGTATGAAGGAGCAATATATATATATATATATATATATATATATATATATATATATATACTTTGCAGAAGCTCTCCTGCAAGGTTCGTAGGATAGCTTCTGCAAAGTTTGGAAGGTAGGAGACGAGGTACTGGCAGAAGTAAAGCTGTGAGGACGGGGTGTGAGTCGTGCTTCGGTAGGTCAGTTGGTAGAGCTTCTGCAAAGTTTGGAAGGTAGGAGACGAGGTACTGGCAGAAGTAAAGCTGTGAGAACGGGGTGTGAGTCGTGCTTGGGTAGCGCAGGTGGTACAGCACTTGCCCGCGAAAGGCAAAGGTCCCGAGTTCGAGTCTCGGTCCGGCACACAGTTTTGATCTGCCAGGAAGTTTCGTATCAGCACACACTCCGCTGCAGAGTGAAAATCTCATTCTGTATCAGAATAATTCATCGAATATAAAGAGATATTACACTATCTTGGTAATAGTTCTATTTTCAACATAGCATTGAAAAATGGTTAAATATGACAAAAATAGATAACTGATAATAGAAAAAGCTTGCCAAAAAATAACACCGAAAACTGCAAAAAATAACACCGATTTTGGCCATAAAATAACATCGATTTTTTCCTGTCCCTAGGTATGAGTTATATTGCCAAGGAATGTGGAATCAGCCAGACGAGTATCATTCGCATTCTGCATCGACAAAATTTCCATCCCCATCACTACATCAGGCACTCGACGACCGTTATTTCGAACGCCGTACAGCATTTTGTCGGTTTGCCCTTCAGAAAATGAGAGATGACCCTACGTTTTTCCAACGTGTTTTCTTTATCGATTAAGCAACATTTACTAACCACGCTAATCTAATTTTGCATAACACGCACTACTAGGCAGCCGAAAATCCACACTAGCTCCGTCACGTGCAACACTCACAGCCGTAGGAGCGTAAACGTATGGTGAGGCATCATAGGAAATTACATTGTGGGACCTTACTTCGTCTCAGGCGTACACTTATACACACAGTTTCTGACGAACATCCTGCTGATTCTTCTAAAACAGGTACCATTGGATATTCGACGATGTATGTGGCTGCAACACAACGTTCCCGTCCCGTGTTGCAACACATACTGAATGAGAGCTTTCTTGGACACTGGATAGGAAAAAATTCTGTTGTCAAATGGCCTGTGAGGTCCCCCGATTTGACTCCTCTTGATTTCCTCGGGGAGATTTCAAAGATGCAGTCTATGACGAAGACCCAACTATGCCAGACGAAATGTGTCGTCAGTTCGCCAACGCATGCTCTACCATAAAATCCACTGTAATTACATTTGTTCATCGTTCTTACGAAAGGTGCTTTCAAATGTGCCTTTCAGTCCATGATCAACAACTTCGACACATGCTTAAGTAAGGTATAAGGCAATTTTTTTGGGAAAATATAATTTATATTACGTGATTTGGGTGGTTACCAAATCTTTGTTAGAAAACTGTTTATTTCATTTAAGTCTGTACGAAGTTGCATCGCTGTGTCAAATAGGTCTACAGCGTGTATTGCACGTAGTTGGCAACACTGTCAACACCCGCTTCACTTTCAGCATGAAACGACGTTTCTTTAAGAACAATATTTGTTTTGCGGTGTACGGGCGGTAACCAAAATATTTTAGTAACATTTTTAGTGCAACAAATTTACCCCATATGACGAAATTTAGAATTTTTTGGAAATTTGTCGTAAGTTCCTATGGCACGAAACTGCTAAGGTCATCGATTCCTTGCCTGACACAATACTTAATCTAACTTAAACTAACTTACGCTAAGGACAACACACACACATACACACACACACACACACACACACACACACACACACACACACACACACCCATGCCCGAGGAAGGTCTCGAACCTCCGACGGGGGCAGCCGCGCGAACCGTGGCAAGGCGCCTGAGACCACGAGGCTACCCCGCGCGGTCTGTAATTTAGAGCAGAGTAGGTACAGACAGTTGTCCGACTGCATGTGTTTTACCTCTAAGAAGCACAAAGCAACGTACAAGAAAAAATAAGTTAAATCTTCCTTCTAACATTTAGATGTTTAATACAGTAGTTGCTTTTTGTAGCTATAAGACCTCTTTATTTTTGAAGAATGAACAGTTGATTTCTCTGTTTCAGCTCATGTAAATCTGGGAGGATATACAAATGTGAAATAGTTTTCCAAAGCCCTTAGTGATACGCTAGATTCTAGCTTACATCTTAATTTCATATAAAACACCGCTGGCACCGGACAAGATACTTGAACTAAAATGTCTTGCCAGTACGGGAATCTACATAATGGATGTACGGGTATAGGTTGTACACATGGTTGACTACATATGAAAGTTTGAGTCTGGTCGTGAGTTGTGCTCGGATAGCCTAAAGTTATGGTAACCGCTCGTGATAAGTGGGAGATCCAGGTTCAAGTCCCAGTCCTGCACAAATTTTCATTGTCATCATTTCATCATACAGCTGACGGTTGTCCATATTCGCAGCCGTAAATTCATTTCATGTATTTAACGCATCATGATTATAAGTGTTCTGCACTTCAATTGTGTGACTTGTGACTCCGTTGACGCATATTTGTTACTTGTTCGCAATTTATGTCTTTCGTCAATTCATTTGTCATTAATAAAAAGGACATTGGCATCCCAGTTGACCCTGAATCTTTATTTAGTACCTCATCTATTTATTGCTTATTTAACCTGACCAGATTGTGGCGTTAAGGCCCTCTCTTACATCTGACCAGGAACACGACATATCAAAGATTTCATAAAAAAGGTCGCACTAGTAATAGTCGTAATAATATTAACAAATGATAATAGTAATAATACTACTAGTTGACAGTATCAATAATAGCAATGGTAATGGTAATAATAATAATAATAATAATAGGGAATGGCATAAGGAATTATATAAATTATTTTTGTACATTGTAGTCTATGATTAGAGTTATCAGGAGTGAAAAGAATATGGACGAAGGAGCAGATTGAAATGACAGCTAGGAAACAATAAGATACAAATAGAGAACTGTGCTGACAAGAGGGGGTGGGAGGGAGAGTGAGTGGTGGTTACAGGGAATCTGTGAGACTAAGCTGCAAATCTGAGTATGGGATAAATGGCTATTGTGATAGAAGGTGGGCCATTAGCTATCTTTTGAATCTTGGAAGGGATTTAGTTTCTCTGATATTTTGTGGAAAATCGTTCCAGATTCGGGTTCTTGATACGGAGAATGATTTAGAGAATATGGCAGTGTTACGTGCTGGTACAGGGAGGATTCTACTGTGTTGAAAACGGATGTCTCTGCTGCGCTGTACATACAGCAGTGTAAAAGTTGACGATAAATGAGAGGAAGAGCAGGGATTGAGAAGGCGATAGAGCAAGCATAGGTTATGATAGTCTCTACGCTTATTGGCACGTAGTCGTGATAATTGTGTGTAGGAAGGAGTAATATGGTCGAAAAAGCGAAGTTCACGAATGTATCGTGCATAAGCATTCATCGCCAGATCCAGACTGCGCGAGCTTTCGTACGAAAGTCCTTGGAGAAGAGCATTACCATAGTTGAGTACAGGGAGTATAAGTGACCATACAAGCTTCTATTTAAGCTCGAAAGGAGACACTTTTTTGTGTTTCTGTAGTGAGTGGCACCTTCTTACAGACTGCAATTATGTGTTCAGTCCAGTTTCGGTGATGGTCCAGAATTATTCCGAAGTTCTTTGCAGAAGAATGTAACCTCCCCCTCACTTATAGACCTTACAAGGGGAGGCCGCCAATTGTGAAATTCAGATTCGATTCATACTGTGCATAATAAAAGCTCATGGCCAGAGGTGTAATGTGGCAAAGCACCAAGATGCACTTCTCAGCCGTTGTCGAGAAAATCGACAGTTAAAAGAAACCGTTGTGATGAAATACTCTCTACGATTAATGATTTTCTATAGCGTCATAGCGCAGCGGTAAGCGCTGGGGTTCGTAATCCGAAGGTCGCCAGATCGAATCTCGCGCCATGCAATATTTTTTTATTATTAGTTTTTTGCAATTCAAGTATCGCTCTCCAATTGTACCGCCTCCATTTTTCCGTTTGTTTAACAGGGTGTACCAAAGCTGTCCCGTCCGCACTGATTTTCGACGATGTTATAAGTTGCGCTAGGGACCGCATCTACCTTCTTTCGAAGTTAGCAGGCAACTACGCTGTTATGGGGCGGCTCGTTTCGGCCCATTCAACATCTGTCCTTCAAGTGTAACGAGCGAGTAACGGAGTTTATATTTCATACCTGCCACAGCAAGTTTGTGTTCGTGGGGTCTCTATTCTAATTCGAACGTTTGACTTACGCTATACGTATTCGTTTCTATGTCTTCCATTAACTATACATGGTTAACATTATGAAGACAATTAATAACATTTGTGAAATACAACTTTGTTTGCGGAAAACATAATGATGTTCGAAGTCGCCAGTTTTTCCATGACAAACGACTTTCAACAACTTATTATATGCATAATTGTTGCATCTGATTGCTAGGAATTTTATATATATATATATATATATATATATATATATATGAATTACAAAAAACAAATACTAAAAAAAAAGTTGCATGGAGCGAGATTCGATCCGGCGACCTGCGGATTACGAACCCGAGCGCTTACCGCTGCACCACCACGTACTAGAAAATTATTAATCGTAGAGAGTATTTCACCGCAACGGTTTATTTTAACTGTCGATTTTCTCGAGAACGGCTGAGAAGTGCATCTTGGTGCTTTGCCACATTACACCTCTGGCCATGAGCTTTTATTATGCGCAGTATGAATCGGATCTGAATTTCACAATTGGCGGCCTCCCCTTGTTAGTGAAAAATTAAACTGCGTGTACCTAATGGAAATTTGGGAAAAGCAATCGTCACCGAAGTTAATCTGTCGGTAAAGAGGGAGGAAAGCGTTACATCTAAATGAAAGGAAAAATGCAAATGAAATTGGTGGAAATTAATTTTGAAAAAAAGGGTAAAATTAATAAAGAAAGTAAATGTGCAGTCGTTACATTAACAATTAATTGGCGTTAATTTGATATTTGAGATTTGGGGAAAATTACGGCCGCCAGTCCTATGGACAACTACTATAATAACTGAAAAAGAAAGGTTATTGCACATATAATTAGCACTAAAAGAGTGGCAACTGATGGTTGACACATGTTGTGTGAAAACTGAGTGTTTGTCAGAAGTAATAAATTTCGCTACACTCTAACTTAATTTAGCAAAAGAATTAATAAAACCGGAAAATTTAAAGTTAATTTAGTGACTGAAATTAATAGTGAACTTTGTTTCTGAAGCACTACGAAATTCAATAAAATAAGGTTAGTCTTGGGCTACCTCAACAATCATTTCAAAAGCTACTTGAATCTACGCAATTTAGAAACCAGAGATTTAACTTTGAACTTGAATTAAATGATTCTGAACAGTTAACAGTAGTGAAATTTAGTACGTACCAAGCTGAGCTGCAGTCACAGGTAAGCTAAAATATGGTAACAAAACTCGCACTCTTAATTTGTGCTTGTGTAATCTAAATATTGTAGCCAGCTATGAATACTTTAACTGAACTTTGAAATTAAAGCTGTGAAAAGGAATGATATTACTTTAATGCTGGCATATGAATTTCAACGACACTCGGGTTCATTCCAGAAAAGGAAGGGACTCTACTTGGTAATGCAATTGGGCAATGAGCAACAAAGGTCCATGCTACGCTGCTGTAATTTAGTGAGAAAAATTTAACAGTTTGAAAAGCTGAGGTCTGCCATACAGTTCTAAAACTTTACGTGCTTCCAGTCTTCCATGTTGGTTGATTGAAGGTTTGCAGTCGTCGATCGAGGAGGTGGCGACAGTCACTCATTGTCGGCCGTCGCTGTTGCAGAAGCTGGATGTTGGCGCGCCTTCTTCTCGACACGGTCACCGGGCGAAACGGGCTCTTGATGTGCACAAGCTAATGCTTCCCGTCCGCCACACCGTGTCAGAAACTACACTCCTGGAAATGGAAAAAAGAACACATTGACACCGGTGTGTCAGACCCACCATACTTGCTTCGGACACTGCGAGAGGGCTGTACAAGCAATGATCACACGCACGGCACAGCGGACACACCAGGAACCGCGGTGTTGGCCGTCGAATGGCGCTAGCTGCGCAGCATTTGTGCACCGCCGCCGTCAGTGTCAGCCAGTTTGCCGTGGCATACGGAGCTCCATCGCAGTCTGTAACACTGGTAGCGTGCCGCGACAGCGTGGACGTGAACCGTATGTGCAGTTGACGGACTTTGAGCGAGGGCGTATAGTGGGCATGCGCGAGGCCGGGTGGACGTACCGCCGAATTGCTCAACACGTGGGGCGTGAGGTCTCCACAGTACATCGATGTTGTCGCCAGTGGTCGGCGGAAGGTGCACGTGCCCGTCGACCTGGGACCGGACCGCAGCGACGCACGGATGCACGCCAAGACCGTAGGATCCTACGCAGTGCCGTAGGGGACTGCACCGCCACTTCCCAGCAAATTAGGGACACTGTTGCTCCTGGGGTATCGTCGAGGACCATTCGCAACCGTCTCCATGAAGCTGGGCTACGGTCCCGCACACTGTTAGGCCGTCTTCCGCTCACGCCCCAACATTGTGCAGCCCGCCTCCAGTGGTGTCGCGACAGGCGTGAATGGAGGGGCGAGTGGAGACGTGTCATCTTCAGCGATGAGAGTCGCTTCTGCCTTGGTGCCAATGATGGTCGTATGTGTGTTTGGCGCCATGCAGGTGAGCGCCACAATCAGGACTGCATACGACCGAGGCACACAGGGCCAACACCCGGCATCATGGTGTGGGGAGCGATCTCCTACACTGGCCGTACACCACTGGTGATCGTCGAGGGGACACTGAATAGTGCACGGTACATCAAAACCGTCATCGAACCCATCGTTCTACCATTCCTAGACCGGCAAAGGAACTTGCTTTTCCAACAGGACAATGCACGTCCGCATGTATCCCGTGCCACCCAACGTGCTCTAGAAGGTGTAAGTCAACTACCCTGGCCAGCAAGATCTCCGGATCTGTCCCCCACTGAGCATGTTTGGGACTGGATGAAGCGTCGTCTCACGCGGTCTGCACGTCCAGCACGAACGCTGGTCCAGCTGAGGCGCCAGGTGGAAATGGCATGGCAAGCCGTTCCACAGGACTACATCCAGCATCTCTACGATCGTCTCCATGGGAGAATAGCAGCCTGCATTGCTGCGAAAGGTGGATATACACTGTACTAGTGCCGACATTGTGCATGCTCTGTTGCCTGTGTCTATGTGCCTGTGGTTCTGTCAGTGTGATCATGTGATGTATTTGACCCCAGGAATGTGTCAATAAAGTTTCCCCTTCCTGGGACAATGAGTTCACGGTGTTCTTATTTCAATTTCCAGGAGTGTATCATAGCAAGTCGAGCGCAATTACAAGCTGCCACACCCCGAAAGCGCGGCAACTCACACACCTGCTCAACTGCACTACTCCAGCCAGACCCCGCTCTGCCCGCGCTCTACGCGGCCCAGTTCACACCACCAAAGATCCTAAACACTTTGGTCTCCACACGACCTATCGATGTATTCGTTCGATAGCATAGTTTTCCCTAGGCAAGATCCAGCGTAAAAATACAAATAATATTTACAAAACAAACCAATTATACATCGACATAAATGCATATATATATATATATATATATATATATATATATATATATATATATATATATATATATATATACAAGTAGTAAAACAATTACAATATATAAAGATACAGAAGTTTCATATCTTGAGGTAACAAAACAAGGGAAAAAAATTATAGTACAATAGATGGAAATAGGAGGACATGCATTTCTGGCGTTACACATGCCCCACATTGTCTGAGGATGTTCGTGTAACCTAAACAGACTCAGAAAATGTTCCAAAAAGGTAAAAAAGCAACGGAAATGCATATGCTCAAAATATCAAGAATATTTAGCATTGGACTAATTAACCATAAACCAATTTTTAGACCATAGTAATTGGGAGGAGACACTCCTAACCTTATTCCACTCTGTCATCTTACACAAAAGAAAACAGGTTGACAACATATTAAAATTCATAGAAAACATAGAAAATGGTTTAGCTATTCTAAAATCATCAAAATTCCTAACAATATCAAGAAATGGTATGCTATTTACAAAATTAATCAGAGTGCATGGTCATAAAAACAGGTAGATCAAAATACACAAATTTATAATTAATTACATAGAATAAACATTTTGATATAACCTTCTCATAATTAATATTCTCGCTATGAGAGTCCACTTAACGCTAAACAAGAAAATAATATACAGTAGATCGAAAAAAAAACATACATATTGACAACAGGATTCTTTCACATAAGCTGTCCGGGAAGAAAAACAACTCCACATTCCGTACCCGCAAGTATAAAGAATGCCGACAGCGGCACAAGAGACGACAGCGGCACAAGAGACGACAGCGGCTCCGCCTCGGCAGTATTGTTGCGCCCGCCTGTGCAGCACGCTTGATCTCACTCGCCCTTGTAACGGCATTTCCAGAACGTCTGTTTCACTGAATTCTTTCGGAAAAACTCACTCCCGAGTAATCTCAAGGAGTCCATTAACACTATCACAGTGGGTAACTCAACACTGTCCATAATCACACGCATGTACTAACCTGAAACTTAAAACAGCGTCTAAGTACTTCGGCAATGACTAGTAAATCACATATTTATGAAATCTTACAGCTAGTTACAAAATCATATTTACATTCCTTAATCTACTGTGACTCAGCTGAAAACTTAAACTAGCAGCTTGGATTTTTCAATTGATTAATAGTCAATTACTCTTAAATCATTTAGTCAAAATTAATTACATATTAATTACAACTTCTTTAATGTCCTCTTGGTCAGGCAAAAGCTTGGCAATCTAGCAAATTGTTAAATATTACACTCTATATTTACATACTATACAAATTACCCATTCTGTGGTATTAATCAATCCTAGGTTGGTACAATTTCAAGTCTACAATGTTCCGTATACGTAATAGTTTTCCAGAGCTTGGATACTCCAAGCAATAAGCATTTGTGTGAAGTATACCAATGACTTTATTTAGAGATTTCGTTGTCTATCTCGCTCGATTTCTCATGAGCTTTTACAAGTACTACGTCTCCGATTGCAAAATTAGCAAAACGCGCTTTAGCGTCATGACGACGTATGCGAGCATCGGCTTTTAGCTTCATTACTTCTCGCAAACGATCTTTTTTCACACCAATACTAATGTCAATCCGTGGAGGGAATTTGATTATCTCTTCCATTAGTCCCGGTTTGTCTGAAAACACACTCTTATTCCTCATTATTACTTCATACGGGCCTCGTCTTTGTTCGTGTGTTACGTTTGACACACCGTCAACAATACTTTCCAATTCACTTTCTACACTATTGTCAATGCCGAGATTCCTCACGTTACAGTAGTTCAAATTCATACCTACGTCAATGGCATCCGGCCAGTTAACAATGTGTATAGGCTGGTATTGCCTATGCACACCGTCTCCTGCCTCTTCAAAACTAACTACTATTGTTTTATCTTGCGACGTACATGTCAAAGTTTTGCTTTCGCAATTAATCACTGCACGGTATTTTAATAGCCAATCTAACCCGATAATTACTTCCGTAGTTAAGTCTGGCGCAACGACAAACTCTTGTTCAAATCGTGCCCCACGTATCTCGAAGTGGACAAAAATCTGTTTTGTGACCTGTTTACTGGCCTTCCCAGTAGCACCGATAATTTTCACTCCTGTTACTGGCATAACTACGATGCCAGGTCTGTCTTTCAGTAACTGAAATATTTTTCCAGATACAGCACTCAATTCTGCACCGGTGTCAATCAACACGTTTAGTTCTAGGCCGTGCATATTAACAGACACTACTATCTGTTTACACTTACCCTCGACTGTTTCTTTATTTTCCCACAATAAATCCTCGTCTATATCCAGGTCATTCCAAAAAAAACCTTCCGGCTTTGATCGTAAATCCGGCTTATCTGGCGGCTTTTTCAGCCTCTGTTCACATACAGTTTTAATTTCAACACGTTTGTCCTGAGGCTTAGTCTGTAGCTTCGCCTCCAATACCGAAACCTTTTCCTGTAGCTTGTCAACTAGTGAGTGTTACTTTGCTATCAATTCACTAATTGTCACCTTCGTTGATTCCTCTTTGGTCAGATTGATCTCATCTGCCAATCTACCTGGAGGAATGTGCCCAGTAGTATCTGCAATTACTACCTCTGGATCTGCGCAACCCACACTGCTATCGTCCGACCGTATAACGTCAGCTCTAACCTCATACACGCTGCAATCTACGAGCTTTTCTACCAATCGTGTCCGGCTATCACTAAAATTTTCGTAATCTTTCTCCTTAATACTCTTGCAATGTTTAAACTGGAGGTTTGCGTCGGATGGGTCGGCTACTTCTACCACTATAACTTTCGGTAAGGTCTGCCGGTTAGGGCCAGAACTTTCCGTTACTACTTCAACATCCAACTCCTGCGGGACGAAACACGACGAATCTTGCTCGTACACCCCATTAACATCAACTATTTCTGGTAAAGTCTGCCGGTTAGGGCCAGAACTTTCTATCGCTTCACAAATACTATCTTCCTGCGGGACGAGACGCGGCAAATCCTGCCCGCGCTCCCCATAAACACTTCTCCCGTACAGGCCCCTATAATCTCTTAGTTCGTCGTATAAGCGACCGAACTGCCTTAACCAGACCTCATCCCTCTCTGCATCCCTTTGCTCGATGACGGACGTGTTATCCGACATCTGATCTTCTCTCAACAATTGCGAATCATTCTTAAGCTCAATCTCCAGTTCCGCTGTGGGCGTTACAGCTGCCACTTTACGTTCGATTTCCGGAACTCTACTTAAATTGTTCTCACTGACAGTGAATGTATTTTCTACTGCCGTGTCTACAGCTAATCTACTACTTGTTGGCGCACTCCTTTCTCTTAACACTGGCACACTCTCCCGCCGTTGATTATTCCATACGGAATTTTCATAACGACGACACCTGGGTTTTCTCCTGTTATTGGGCCGCCAAAATTTCTCCACGCCCGGTCGGCCCCTCACCGGCGCGGCTAATGGTTCCCAGGTCTCGTCCCAGCAGATCTGTTCCCCAGATGCTGCTGAGGCGGTTTATCACACCCTCTGGCGTTATTACTAATCTGTGAAGCCCGTATCACGTTAGTATGATACTGGTTTCCGTCATTCCTGTTATTATTTGCATTGTACCGATTGTTATTACGGTACGAACCATTATTGGTATTGCTGCCATGGTTGCGGTATGTATTATTCCCATGGTTATCGTTTTTGTGGTTGTTGTGGTACCCGTTGTTGTTACCACGGCCTCTACAATTGTCGCGATTATTGCGCCAATTGTCCTCGTCCTCAACTCTTTCCAGGAAATCATTGATTGTCCTGTAATTGCTTCCTACATAGCGTTTTGTATCATCTGGAAGCTTCTTGTAGAGTTCCCAGACTATTTCGGGTTCCGTGCGGCGATCACGCAAATATCCCAACTTGCGGATCCAGCCCTCACAAAACTCCTTCATCGAGCCGCGCGAATTCGCATCGAAAGGCCTCGATACGACAAATTCACGCCAGACACTTTGTTGTTTTTGCTCTGACCAGTATTCAGCCAGAAACAAATTTTTAAACTCGTCAAAAGTCAGGTTCGTGATGTTGAGGTTTAAGCCCCAACGCTTGGCATCACCAGCCAACACGTCAATAACCGCATTAATTTCTCTCTCATTAATCCATGATCTGGGTAAAACTCTTTCACGATTTTTAATGAAATCCGTCGCGTGTATACCGCCTTTTTTCAAGTGGTCGAACCGCTCCTCTTTCGTCAACAATTCCGAACTATGTGCACAGATTGGCACATAGCTCTGTTTTTCGTCAAGTTTCTTTTCTAATTCCGAAACTCTCGTAATTACTTGGCAAGTGGTTGTGGCAAGCGTTTCCACTTCCCTCTTTTTCTCTTCGCAGGTATTAGTCTGCTTCCTCACTTTGGTATCCACTTCGGATACTAAAGCCTTTAAAGTTTCCACCTTCTGTTGATCCTCTTTTTTCACTAATTGAATTTGTTCCGTCACCTTATTCTCGATGATCGGAGCAACTGCTTCTCCTACACTTTTCTCGATTCTGCTAATTTCGGAATCAAAACGAGTATTTATGCTCGCAATTTCCGCCTGAACGCCTATCATTTCCTGTTGAAGATTACCGATTTCGGTATTAATTACAACAATATCTTCTTTGGTTTTATCAACTTTTGCGTTAACAACTCCAACATTGTTGTTAACAACATTAATAGCTTTGTTCCGATTGTCAAGCTTCCGTTCAATTTTTTCAGACTGAGCTTCTTGCTTGGCAGACTGAGCTTCTTGCTTGGCAGCCTGAGCTTTTAATTTCTGCCGATTGAGTTTCTATCTTGCTAGACTGAGCCTTGATTTCGTTAATCAAAACATTCAATAAATCAGCTAAATTCCCGGAAACCAGCGGTTTTACTTCCGTAGCGGGTTCCTCTTTAATTGTCCCTCCGTATTCGACATCAAGGGGTTCAGATTTGATTATCACTTCCGATTCGGAAACATTTTCTAAAGTTTTGAATTCCATTTCTGCTCTTTGTTGCGTTTCGGCGATCGCGTCTTTCATGCTAGCCCTACCCCTGAACAATGTGTACCGCGGTGCACGTTTCCCACTGTTCGAACGATTGTTCCGTATCCAAGTCTACCAAATTTAGGTAATTGTTGCCTTCACTCATTTTAATAATTTTCAATAAAAATGCCAAATCTCAAATATAATTAGGATTACTTCCACTACTTATTCTCGCTGACGTAACGGCCTGTTCATAACCAGTACTTTGTTACGAGATTTGCACAATACAAAATTCGTGTCCAGAACAACCTCAAATACGAAGATTGTCCTGTCACCAGATCGCTACGTGTAACCTCCCCCTCACTTATCGACCTTAATGACAGTGAAAAATTAAACCGCGTGTACCTAATGGAAATTTGGGAAAAGCAATCGTCACCGAAGTTAATCTGTCGGTAAAGAGGGAGGAAAGCGTTACATCTAAATGAAAGGAAAAATTCAAATGAAATTGGTGAAAATTAATTTGAAAAAAGGGTAAAATTAATAAAGAAAGTAAATATGCGGTCGTTTCGTTAACAATTAACTGGCGTTAATTTGATATTTGAGATTTGTGGAAAATTACGGTCGCCAGTCCTATGGACAACTACTATAATAACTGAAATAGAAAGGTTATTGCACATATAATTAGCACTAAAAGCGTGGCAACTGAAGGTTGTCACATGTTGTGTGAAAACTGAATGTTTATCAGAAGTAATAAATTTCGCTACACTCTAACTTAATTTAGCAAAAGAATTAATAAAACCGGAAAATTTAAAGTTAATTTAGTGACTGAAATTAATAGTGAACTTTGTTTCTGAAGCACTACGAAATTCAATAAAATAAGGTTAGTCTTGGGCTACCTCAACAATCATTTCAAAAGCTACTTGAATCTACGCAATTTAGAAACCAGAGATTTAACTTTGAACTTGAATTAAATGATTCTGAACAGTTAACAGTAGTAAAATTTAGTACGTACCAAGCTGAGCTGCAGTCACAGGTAAGCTAAAATATGGTAACAAAACTCGCACTCTTAATTTGTGCTTGTGTAATCTAAATATTGTAGCCAGCTATGAATACTTTAACTGAACTTTGAAATTAAAGCTGTGAAATGGAATGATATTACTTTAATGCTGGCATATGAATTTCAACGACACTCGGGTTCATTCCAGAAAAGGAAGGGACTCTACTTGGTAATGCAATTGGGACAATGAGCAACAAAGGTCCATGCTACGTTGCTGTAATTTAGTGAGAAAAATTTAACAGTTTGAAAAGCTGAGGTCTGCCATACAGTTCTAAAACTTTACGTGCTTCCAGTCTTCCGTGTTGGTTGATTGAAGGTTTGCAGTCGTCGATCGAGGAGGTGGCGACAGTCACTCATTGTCGGCCGTCGCTGTTGCAGAAGCTGGATGTTGGCGCGCCTTCTTCTCGACACGGTCACCAGGCGAAACGGGCTCTTGATGTGCACAAGCTAATGCTTCCCGTCCGCCACACCGTGTCAGAAACTATCATAGCAAGTCGAGCGCAATTACATGCTGCCAAACCCCGAAAGCGCGGCAGCTCGCGGGAGCGTCACACAACACACCTGCTCCACCGCACTACTCCAGCCAGACCCCGCTCTGCCCGCCCTCCACGCGGCCGAGCTCACACTACCAAAGATCCTAAACACTTTGGTTCTCCACACGACCTATCGATGTATTCGTTCGATAGCATAGTTTTCCCTAGGCAAGACCCAGCGTAAAAATACAAATAATATTTACAAAACAAACCAATTATACATCGACATAAATGCATATAAATAAATATATAAATATATATATATATATATATATATATATATATATAGTAAAACAATTACAATATATAAAGGCACAGAAATGTCATATCTTGAGGTAACAAAACAGGGAAAAAAATTATAGTACAATAGATGGAAATAGGAGGATATGCATTTCCGGCGTTACAAGAAGAAAAGATTATTTGTGTGCCGTTTAGTAATAATGAAAGAAGATAATCTCTATATTGACGGGTAATGAAACTTTTATGAGCGACTAAGATTGCTTGCGTTTTAGATGGCAAGTTTCAAACATAATTGCTGAGCCCAGTCTCACAAATCAAGTAAACCAGCATTTATATGCTGGATGGTCATGCACAAGTTTATTGGGTTTGCACTTAGATGTAGCCGGAGATAATCAGAGTGTAAGTAACATTTGCAGTGAGAGAGAACAGTTGAGACGTCATTAACACATAGCGAGAACAGTAGCGAGCCAAATACTGATACGTAATGGACGCCCGATACTACATTTATCCATTGTGACCCTTTTGTTCCAATCATTACACACTGATGACGCGATATAAGGTATAAGTGGAACCATTCTACAGCACTTGATGAAAAGTTTAGGCTTTTGAGTTTAGCTAGGAAAATATCAAAGTCCACAATGTCGAATACTTTGCTGATGTCTGAAAAGCACCTAATAGTCGCCTGCTGTTTCTTCAAGGCTTGTTTTAAATTGTCAGTCACATTTATAAGAGCAGCCGTCGTGCTGCGACTTTGCCAGAAACTAGACTGGTATTCATTTAAAAGGCTATGTGATGATAAATAATTAGTGAGCTGTCCATGAACTGTATATTCTATATCCTTGGATAGTGCTGGTAGGATGCAAATGGGTCTGTAGTCTGAGGGTTCTTTGGCAGATTCCCTCTTTGGTAAAGATTTTATGAGTCTCTGCTTCCAGTTTTATGGGAAGGTGCAGGAGGTTAAAGAATTGTTAAAGATGTCCGTTATTATGGACAGCAGTGGATCGACGAGCAAACTGATCATTTACACTTTAATATTATCGTGTCCTACAGCAGCAGAACGAATTCACGCAGTTGACTTCCTGACCATGTTAGGGCTTACAGTCTGCAGAGAAAATTTTCCGTACCCACTAACCACTGATACACTAAGGGAATCAATAGTTTGTGAGCGTTAGCCAGTTAGCTAGAGAATTTCTTACAGTCTCCCTTCAAGAATAACAGATCTGTGAGCTATGTGCCACTTCTATTCTGGGATAAGGACATCTTCAGAAGACGCCAGCTGGGTGGACAATTTCAGAATATCAGTGTTCTGCCTTGATGTGGCAGAGTACATGTTGGTCCCACATACGTTCCGCATTCCCATTACAAATGGGAACAACCAGGCGACATCTGCGGTAACTAGAAAGAGGGATTTCGCAGAGCACGTTTTACACTGGGCACAGATTCATGTTTCATTCAGTTACATGTTTCTACAAGCTTCGGTCGTATTTATCGTCGTAAAGGTTTGATAAAATAATAAACCAGTATCCACAGGTCTGGCACAGCGTCTTCCTATGTGACTAGAGCTGTGGTGCGTTCGAGAAGGAAAAATGAATGCGAGATAAGATATATTTGCCACAAAATGATCGTGTGCTTGTAAGGAAAGCAACTTACAAATAAAACACAGCCAAGTTTTAGAGTACAAACCTCAGTTCAGAACCTTCTTCAGCGTCCACAGGGTCAAAGTACAGATGTTTTGAACACATCATGAATGCAACATCGTATAGTGTCAGTGCCTGTACAATCATTCGGGATGGCGTGAGCTATTCGTTTCCTACCCAACGCAACAAGTCGTTCACTTTACAGTGTCTCAAAATTCCACAAATGAGAGGAAGAATGTTAAAAACATACCTTCAAAGTATGCTACACGGGAGTAGTTGGTTCAATTCCCAAGGTCCCTGATTTTCTTTTTCACAGAATAGTCACACAAAACGTTAGAAGCTCGTTCCATTTCCTTATGTAATCTCCTAGTAAGTGTACACATGGACGCCATGCCATGGCAGCTGCGAACTTGTCTTTAGGAGCCCTTTTTGACCGCCGGAAATCGCTGATGCAATAGCAGCACGAATCGAGAATGTTCGACAACGGATTGTGTCTTCCATCATTGAAAAGAGACAAACATGGCTAGAAGGCATGTCGGGTGATTAAGGAGCACGAGAACCCACTTTAGAGTTGTTATCACGAAGATACTCCTGCATCTCATTCTCCCGATGCGGACCTTAATTGCCTTGGTGAAAGAGAACACGTGCAACATTTTCCAGCAATGCGTTTTCTCGCAGAATGGGAAGGAGCATATTCTTCAAAACATCGCGGTGCTCGCACTTGTCACGGTAGTGCCCTCTGGCGATCTTCCAAAACAATTGTCTCCACTCGCGTGACCGTGTTGTCTGACCATCTGGTGCGAGCCCGACATTGTTTTGGTTCGTTGCCACTTGACGTTCGGTATTCTTCGAACTTTTACACATACGACCACAAATTCTTCACATTCATGACACAATCATCACACGCCTCACTCACCTGACGATGACTTTCAATGGCGGTAAAACCAGGCAGTTGAGAAAAAGAATTATTCACTGTTCTGGTGTTGAAAACATTTCTCACTCTGGCCACAGTTGCTAAAGTTCCGTGTGCTACGCAGTGCTGCTATCTGCGTCACTCACACGTGAAGAGAGCTCGCGAAATTTAATCCAAACAAAATTATCATGGAAAGGCCTCGTACGTATTTTACTATCTGATATCCTTCTTGGTGCTGCAGTTTCGAAGGGCACCAATGTAACTGTGTCTTTCTCAAGCCAATACCTTAAAACTTATTTAATGATTAATTGTAAAAGACAATCGTCACTGAACGTTATACGCAATGAACAATGGTCTCATGCTGTATACAGATGGCCGGAGATTACATTACGGAAGCTATGTACAACAAAAAGTTAGATCCAATCACTATGGAGGAGTTCTAAGAGGTTTTGAATCGTATGAAGAACTGGAAACCGATCGGAACAAATGTAATAGAAGCTTATCGCTAGGTAAAAGACTTTTACAGTTAATAGATGAATGATGGTGAACTGCAAGATCCAGGACCCTTGGTGTACAACCGAGCGAGGTGGCGCAGTGGTTAGCACACTGGACTCGCATTCGGGAGGACGACGGTTCAATCCCGCGTCCGGCCATCCTGATTTAGGTTTCCCGTGATTTCCCTAGATCACTCCAGGCAAATGCCAGGATGGTTCCTTTGAAAGGGCACAGCCGACTTCCTTTCCCATCCTTCCCTAATTCGAGCTTGTGCTCCGTCACTAATGACCTCGTTGTCGACGGGACGTAGAACACCAATATCCTCCTCCTCCTCCTCCTCCTCCTTGGTGTACAGCAGAGGTAATCTTTCTGTTCAACAACGGGAAAAGCAGTGATTGTAAAGTCTATCGCGGAATCAGCCTTCTAAACACTGACTACAAACTATGCTCAAAGACAGTCTACAACCATACGGAAAATATCGTAGAAGCTGTTATTTCTGAAGAACAAATTCGATTTAGATCAGGTCGCTCGTGCACTGTTAATGTGTTTGTAATTAAGAACATTATCGAAAGATACAAAGAATTTAATCTAGGAACCTACATGGCATTTATCGACCTTGTGAAGGATTTCGATTGTGTGATCCGTGACAGGCTTTGGAATATTATGTCTGAATGTGTATACCTTTACCACCTAATAGATGTAGTGAAAAAAAATGGAAATTTGTGGTAAGATCTTATGGGACCAAACTACTGAGGACGGGGGGGGGGAGAGCCGCGTGGCAAGACGTCGCAGGCCGCGCGCCGCGCAGCTACCCCGCGCGGTGAAGTATAAAAATACAAGCATTGTAATAAACATAGATAGGAAACAGAAGTTATAATTATTAACGAAGATGTAAAACAAGGTTGTGGACTGTCCCTTACTGTTTTTAGTTCAAATGGTTCAAATGGCTCTGAGCACTATGGGACTTAACATCTGAGATCATCAGTTCAAAAATGTGTGAAATCTTACGGAACTTAACTGCTAAGGTCATCAGTCCCTAAGCTTACACACTACTTAACCTAAATTATCCTAAGGACGAACAAACACACACACCCATGCCCGAGGGAGGACACGAACCTCCGCCGGGACAAGCCGCACAGTCCATGACAGCAGCGGCCCAGACCGCTCGGCTAATCCCGCGCGGCTGAGGTCATCAGTCCCCGCTGTTTTTAGTATTTACATTAACGTCATTCTTCGTAAATGGAAATGGAAAGTAAATAGAGGAATTAAAACGACCTCTAAATACCAATATACCAACTGGACGAAATATGCAGCAAAATTTCTAGTAAAAACAAGAAAATAATGGCGTTCCGAGGAAAATATCCAGTCGGATCAAAAACTAGTTTATATAATTCACTCTTAGAATAAATATGTCGAATCTCGCCGGCCGGGGTGGCCGAGCGGTTCTAGGCGCTACAGTCTGGAACCGCGCGACCGCTACGGTTGTAGGTTCGAATCCTACCTCGGGCATGGATGTGTGTGATGTCCTTAGGTTAGTTAGGTTTAAGTAGTTCTAAGCTCTAGGGGACTGGTGACCTCAGAAGTTAAGTCCTATAGTGCTCAGAGCCATTTGAACCATTTGTCGAATCTCTTGCTTAGGTTGTGAAAAACTATGGTTTTCACTCTGATACTGAAAATGAAATTCACAATTTTCAAGCTATCTGCAGTACCATCAGCAGAACAGAAAGAATCCACCATGAAATTCTAAAGAGCTATGGCGGCTCCTGTCCAATTGTACAGAAGCGAAAGCTGGGTTACCACAAAAAATAAATAAGTGAATAAATAAATTTAAAACCAAATTATACCACAGAAATGAGATTTCTGAGGAAGTTGAAGGGGTTCACAAGAAGAGACATGGTTAGTAATGAAAATATAAGAATAGAATATTCTTAACACGAATAAAAAGTATGACGTCTTTTTCATACTTTTGACAAAATTACTTGCAATTTGTTTGTTTTTGCTGATGACATAGGTTCACGACAAGCTTTTTTCGGCATTTGTGTTATTATCTATGTAGTAGTACTCCGAGATTTTCTCTGAATTGTTCAAATGTGTGTAAATTCCAATGGGACTAAACTGCTGAGGTCATCGGTCCCTAGACTTACACACTACTTCAGCTAACTTATGCTAAGAACAACGCACACACCCATGCCCGAGGGAGGAATCGAACCTCCGGCGGGGTGTGCCGCGCATTCAGTGACATGGCGCCTCTAACCGCGCGTTACTTTTTGACAGTTGTAAAATGATGAATTATGCCAATCATTTTTTATATTTACAAGTTAATTGTTCTTAGGTAGTCAGAGTTGTTTTCCGTGCGAGATATTGTATATTATGTAGGTTTGCGGTCTTTAATGTTGTCGATTGCTTTGTTTTGTTTTATTTATTTTTGTTTTGTTTATCTCATTTCTTTTTCTATTATATCAGTAACGATTTCTAAATAATTTTTGTGTTTGAGGTCTGTCTGTTCGCTTTGAATGTCATTCGGATATCAGTTTTTGTGTCCACTGATTTCCAGTTTTTCAAAAGTGTTATTGGTTTGGTGTTTTGGTATCCTAAGCAGAATTTTCATGGGTTTTCGATTATGTTCAGCCTATGATTTTTATTTTTTAAGTGTAGGTAAAAACTTGAGTTGTTGCCTTCACAACCTATCGTGTATTCTTTAAATCTGATACTAAAACTTCGTCGTATTTGTCCGCTGTAAAAACTGTTGCAGTCGCGGCGGAAATTTTACTTATACCTGAATTAGAAAAGATAGGAACGTCACTTTTTCCTGTTCATAACTTTGTTTGTAAATTATTGGTAGTGCGAAATGCTAGTTGCATTTTCGTATTCCTTAATAAGTTTATACCAGCTACATGTAATTAAGTTGTAAACACAAAGCACGAACGATCTGTCATTTTACAACTGTCAACGAATAACACGCAATTTCATTATTATTCTTGTATATAAAGTAAATGCATGACCTATGTTTAAAACTAGTACACAAAAGAACTTACGTACCAAGGTGGTTTATGAAAGCCACTCTGTGTAGGAGTAAGTATAATACAAGATAAAATCTCATAGTACTATTACACTGGCTCTGGAACTACCTATCATTCTGCAATGGTCAAAAAATAATACGAAATTTCGGTATTGTTCTTGTACAGAAAGTAAATACGTGACCTATGTTAACAACATACTACATAAAAGAACTTATCTTCCAAGATGATTTATGGGCATCACTCCATCTAGACACATGTTTAAATTCTCAAAAATGGTTCAAATGGCTCTGAGCACTATGGGACTTAACTTCTGAGGTCATCAGTCCCCTAGAAGTTAGAACTAGTTAAACCTAGCTAACCTAAGGACATCACACATATCCCTGCCCGAGGCAGGATCCGAAACTGCGACCGTAGCGGTCGCGCGGTTCCAGACTGTAGCGCCTAGAACCGATCGGCCACCTCGGATGGCTTTAAATTGTCATATTACTGTTACATAGACGTATATTAAAATGATGTGTAAAGGTAATGTCAACAAGAACGCTTGATATCAGGACACATACCGAAAGAAGCTTGTTGTGAACTTTACGTAATCAACAAGAAATAAACAATTTGCAGCTCTCTCTCTCTCTTTCCAAGCATTTATCCTGACTTGCGGGGTCTGCTGGCGTGTTAATTTTAACGGGTGGCTGGATGCCCTTCCTATCACCAACCTATACCCCCCCCCCAGGACGGAATGTGTGTACCCAACTGTCTGTATCTAGTGTAAACCATGGAATAGAGCGAACGTGTTCTGATGTCTGCGAGTTGTGTAAATGAGGCAGAACGAGGGTTCTAATAGTTCACATGGCTCTGAACGCTATGGGACTTACCACCTGAGGTCATCAGCCCTCTAGAACTTACAACTACTTAAAGCTAACTAACCTAAGAACATTACACACATCCATGCCCGGGGCAGGATTCGAACCCGCGACGTAGCATTCGCGCGGCTCCAGGCTGAAGCGCTTAGAACCGCTCGGCCACACCAGCCGGCTGAACGAGGGGCCAGCCCGGTATTCACCTAGTGGGATGTGGAAAACCACCTAGAAACCACATCCAGGCTGGCCGGCACACCGGCCCTCGCCGTTAGTCCGCCGGGCAAATTCGATCCGGGGCCGGCGCGCCTACCCGAGTCCAGGAAGCAGCGCGTTCGCGTCTCGGCTACCCTGGCGCGTAAACAATATGAAGATAATTTTGCCAAAATTATAGAGAAGATGTCATATTATGATCCTCCGCAAGCTGCGGGACCAGTAGAAAATGTGACTGAAAGAAAAGCATCAAATGTATCGTGAAGACTGGAGACAACACCCCATGAGAATTCAACATTGCCGGCCGGTGTGGCCGTGCGGTCTAGGCGCTTCAGTCTGGACCCGCGTGACCGCTCCGGTCGCAGGTTCGAATCCTGCCTCGGGCATGGATGTGTGTGATGTCCTTAGGTTAGTTAGCTTTAAGTAGTTCTAAGTTCTAGGGGACTGATGACCAAGGTTAAGTCCCATAGTGCTCAGAGCCATTTGAACCAATTCCACATTATAGAATTCACCAGAAGATGGTGAACTACAAGCCGAATGGGAGTTATTGGAGGAACTCGGAAAAGGAGGGAATGATATCGTTTGTGGGTTCAGAACAGGTACTAGCCTAATCCTCGAAGGAAAGACGGCGACGACCTTTCCTCTAGGGAGCCCGAAGTCCCGCGGCCGTGCGTCACAGTCTCGCGGCGTCTGCCGGCAGCCGCGACTGGGCGACTAATAATTCTGGAAGCGGAGTTGCGACACGGCCCGCGGCTGCGGCCCGCCTGTTGCCAACGGCACGCCGTGACAAAGCGGGCTACGGCCGTCAGTCGGCACAGCACAGCACGCACGCCTCCGTTGCATTGCTGCCGCCGAGCCGAGCCGAGCCGCGCCGCGCCGCTATTTTAGAAAACATAATTAGGACAAGCGGCCCTGTTGCTTCAGGCCGCATTGGAAAATATAGCCCGCTATTGGCTGCTAAATAAAGGAGCAATAGCTCACGCCGTTTGTCATGTCGCTAGCAGACGTGCGCATCTGCGTCACACGCTCACAGCTGTCCGGGGGAAAAAAAGAAGAGTGGGTACATTAATTTCTTTTTTGGCACTCGACTTTAGTGTAGTGGCCGACGTCGCATGTTTTACGCTCTGTTCTGGAACAGTGAATTAATACGTGACAAGATTCCAGTTCACAGTTTGGTACAAAAATCACATTTTACCGCCGTGAACACTGCTGTCTTTTTTGTGGTATCATCCTCACCTGTTATTTTTTCAGCAACTATGATATACACTTTTTCAAAATAAAATTCAGTCGTCAACTGCACACTTGGAATGATTCATTGGCTTAACCACTTGGGATGGATTATCTTCGAAAGTCTACAAAATTTAGAACACAGATTAATCTGTCGAAAGTGGTTAAGTTAATAAAATTTACGTCTATATCTACATCATAATCCGCAGGCCACCTAACGGTGTGTGGCGGAGGGTACTTTTAGTACCACTAACTGAGCCCCCAATCGAATGGGGCGTGGGAAATGATTGTCGGTAAGCCTCTGTATTAGCACAAACTTCTTGAATTTTTTCATCGTGGTCATTTCGCGAAATATATGTGATTAGATAAGATTAGATTAGATTTTCGTTCCATAGATCCGTGCTGAGGAGATTCTCGTGGATGTGGAGCATGTCATTTTTTTTCTTTTTTTTAAGCTGAGATAACAATACTACTAGTATGAATATATAAAATAAATCATTTGTTTCTATTCAAAAAATCGTCAATGGAGTAGAAGGAGTTGGCCACTAGTAAGTCTTTCAGGCTCCTTTTAAACTGATCTTTATTTGTAACTAAATTTTTTATGTTTGCTGGCAAATTATTGAAGATGGGTGTTCCTGAGTAGTGGACCCCGTTTTGAACTAAAGTAAGTGCTTTTAAGTCTTTGTGCAGATCATTTTTGTTCCTGGTATTGTATGTATGAACTGAGCTGTTTGTTGGAAAAAGAGATATGTTATTTAGAACAAATTTCATTAAGCAGTAAATATACTCAGAGGCAGTAGTTAATATACTCAGTTCTTTGAAGAGGTTTCTATAGGACGTACGTGAATTTTCTCCACAAATAATACGTATTACAAGCTTTTGGACTCTGAAAACTTTTGTTTGACTTGAAGAGTTACCCCAAAATATTATACCATATGACATTATGGAATGAAAGTAGGCAAAGTATGCAAGCTTTTTCATTTTTATGTCGCCTATGTCTGCTAACACTCGAATTGCAAATACAGATTTGTTAAGGCGCTTCTGCAGTTCTGTAGTGTGCTCCTCCCAATTGAATTTATTATCAAGTTGTAATCCCAGTAATTTAAGACTGTCATCCTCTTCTGTCTGCTCTTCTTCATACTTTATGCATATGCTGGGTGGAAACGTCTTACAGGTTCTGAATTGCATATAGTGAGTCTTTTCGAAGTGAGAGGAAGTAGTATGCTGTTTGACTCTTGTCGGAAAGTGCTCTCTCGAAATTTCAATAGTAAAGCTCTCCGTGTTGGACTACGCCTCTCGTGTAGCGTTTGCCACTGGTGTTTGTTCAGCAGCTCTATGACGCTCTCGCGCCGACTGAACGATCCCGTGACGAAACGCACCACTCTTCGTTGGATCTTCTCTATCTTTTTGTCAGTCGTACCTGGCAAGGATCCTAGTTAGGTGAACAATACTCAACAATCGGTCGAACCTTGTATGCCATTTCCTTTGTGGATGAGTTACGAGAGTCACTCCAAAAGAAATGCACACTATTTTTTTAAAAATCGATCTTTTATTCTAGATGTTTGAAAGTTTTACAGTGTGTAGATACATCCTTTAGGGATAATATTTTCATTTCTCCACATGATTTCCATCCCTCTCAACTGCCTTACGCCATCTTGGAACCAGCGCCCGTATACTCGCACGGTAAAATTCTGGACCAACCTGTTGGCGCCACTTTTTGGCAGCGTGCACAAGGGAGTCATCATCTTCCAACCTTGTTCCACTCCACTTATTGCCTCTTCGTTTCCCAAAGAGATGATAGCCACATGGAGCCAGGTCAGGACTGTAAGGCGGGTGTTTCAGTGTTGTCCATCCGAGTTTTGTGATCACTTCCATGGTTTTTTGACTGACATGTGGCCGTGCATTGTCCTGCAACAGCATAACATCCTGCTTTTGCCGATGTAGTCGAACACGACTCAGTTGAGTTTGAAGTTTCTTGAGTGTCGTCACATATGCATCAGAATTTGTGGTGGTTCCACTTGGCATGATGTCCACAAGCAAGAGTCCTTTGGAATCGAAAAACACCATAGCCATAACTTTTCCTGCAGAAGGTGTGGTTTTGAATTTTTTTTCTTGGGTGAATTTGCATGATGCCACTCCATTGATTGCCTCTTCATCTCCGGTGAAAAATGATGGAGCCATGTTTCATCACCTGTCACAATTCATCTCCACCATTCTCGTACTGTTCCAAAAGTTCGCTGCATACCATTTCTCTTGTTTCTTTGTGAGCCACTGTCAACATCCTTGGAACCACCTGGCACAAACCTTTTTTAACGCCAACACTTTCAGCGTTCTTCAAACCCTTCCTTCCCCTATCCCAACGTAGCGTGACAATTCGTTCACTGTGATGCGTCTGTCAGCTGTCACCAATTCGTTAACTCTCTGCACATTGTCTGCAGTGTGTGCAGCACGAGGCCTGCCGTTGCGAGGACAATTCTCAATATTGCCTTGCCCGCTTTAATCATGTAACCTGCTTGCCCACCGACTAACAGTACTGCGATCGACAGCAGCATCTCCATACACCTTTTTCAACCTCTTGTGGATGTTTCCCACTGTCTCGTTTTCACAGCGCAGGAATTCTGTGACAGCATGTTGCTTCTGACGAACGTCAAGTGTAGCAGCCATCTTGAAGACGTGCTGTGACGGCGCCACTCACGGGAACAGGTTGAACTAAGTTTGAAAACAAGAGGGAAGGATGGATCTACACACTGTAAAACTTCCACACATGTAGAATGAAAACTGTATTTTTACAAAAATAGTGTGCATATATTTTGGAGTGACACTGGTACGAGTACATTTCCTTAAGCTTCTTCCTGTGAATCTCAGCCTTGCCTCTGCTTCTGTGCTATTTGTTTTATGCAGTCATTCCACTAAAGGTCGTTCTATGTGTTTACTCCTAGGTATTCTACGGTAGATACTATTTTCAACATCTTTCATCAACAGTGTAAGTTGTGCAGTTGTGGGTTTCTTTTCATGTATGTGCCCAATATGTTACATTTATTTATGATCAGGCTCAGCTGCCGGACCCGCACCATTCACAATCCACTGCGGATCGTTCTGCAAATTGATACTGTCTCCTGTCTTTGCTACTTTCTTATAAACAACCGTATCATCTGTGAAGAGTCTTAAGAAGTTTCCGATTCAAATATTCCAGTTGCGCAACTGACGACTGAATTTTCCTTTGGGGAAAAAATATAGAAATATAGAAAAACATGTTTTACAATTTAATGTAGAGGGCGTGGATGTTCTGCCGTGGTGCGTCTCATTGGCATGATGCTTGGTCTCTTCTTACTTGACTCTTAGCCACGTAGGCTTTCGCTTCGTAAGCTGGTATTTTAGCTGTCAGCGAATTCAGCGTATGGCACAGTTCTTCATTGTGGTATTTTCAGTAAATAGCTGGGGTATGGAGCATGTCCCAACAGGTAATGTGTATCTCCGTTGGTTGGAAGGCAGTATGACAAGCTGTTTAATCCTTTAAGTTAGGGAGTAATTGGTAAGTTCTCCTTCTTGCCATTTTCCATCAGCACATGGCCTTATTTCGTATTCAGTGTGGCTCTTTGCGCCCAGTATCTCCTTTACCTTACCATATTCGCTCGTTTTGAGTCAATATTGTGCACCTCTCTTTCTTACGGTTAGTCCCAGAGATAGCAAGCCTATTATCACTTGCAGCTCCACAGTAGGTGTTGTTCTACTCGTGTCTACAGGTGCAGCAGTACATTTTTCTGTGCTCGCCAGCAGCAGTCATTGGCTGGCAAGAAGAAGACTTTCGGTAAGTATTTGATTTAATATGATTGCTAACAGCAAAACTCACCAATTGAACGTTATACTGGTGGATTGCGTGATTACTCATGTAATTCTCTTTTACAGATAAACTAATAATGTCGTGACAGCAAACTACCCTACTGGCCATTAAAATTTCTACACCAAGAAGAAATGCAGATGGTAAACAGGTGTTCATTGAAAAAATATATATTATACTAGAACTGACATGTGATTACATTTTCACGCAATTTGGGTGCATAGATAATGAGAAATCAGTACCCAGAACAACCACCTCTGGCCGTAATAACGGCCTTGACACGCCTGGGCATTGAGTCAAACAGAGCTTGGATGGCGTGTACAGGTACAGCTGCCCGTGCAGCTTCAACACGATACCACAGTTCATCAAGAGTAGTGACTGGCGTATTGTGACGAGCCAGTTGCTCGGCCACCATTGACCAGACGTTTTCAATTGGTGAGAGATCTGGAGAATGTGCTGGCCAGGGCAGCAGTCGAACATTTTCTGTATCCAGAAAGGCCCGTACTTTCCTCATGTCAGCACGTTGTAGGTGTCGCCCCTGGCGCCAACCTTTTGTGAATGCTCTGAAAAGTTAATCATTTGCATATCACAGTATCTTCTTCCTATCGGTTAAATTTCGCGTCTGTAGCACGTCATCTTCGTGGTGTAGCAATTTTAGTGGCCAGTAGTGTAATAATGTCATGAAATCCTGTGTTTATTCTTAGATCTTGTTATTGTTACAACATGCAATCTGGTGGTGGCCAGAGTGTTGGACTAGGACACCCAGATTTTCCCGCCTGGACCACAGCAGCAACCACTCTCCACAGCATGTCTTCCTGAACTAGTGTCGTTCAGCCGTGTAGCAGCACAGCCACAGCAGTAGCAACGAGCTCTTGACCCAATACTGGATGAGGACACTCAGGTGTTATGCAACATACCAGTGACTCAGCAGCAACAGCAATCACTCTCCACAGTATTTAGCAACGTTCTGTAGTTTGTCAACTGAGGTAATAAGTACACACGAAAATTGACCAGCATACAAGCAAGTCTTCTAGACACTCAAGACCAAGAAAAACATATAAACTATGTTCTGTCTGTATAAGCTTTTAATTATATACCTGTAAACTATGTGGAGATTCTTAACGCCAACTTGGCGTTGCATCAGAGTGAGAGATCCACCACTTTGCAGCTACATTACTGATAAATCCGAAATGATACCGCATTCAATCCATTAAGAATAACTCTCAGAAATAAATGAGAGAGATCCTGTAAGTCTGGTTGGCCCAGTGATCCGATCACAACTTATCCCAGCTGAAAAGTCCACGCCTAACCTGCATTTGTTACTGTAACTACCTGCGCCCGTGGATTTTCGTCCGTCCAAATATGAATGTCGTGTGAGTTTAAAATGCCATCTCGAGTGAACGTGTCGTCCTGAGTGAATAGTGTTACATGCGGGAATTGTGGCACGAGTAAACAACGCTGCATCAGCGACATTTGGCAAGCCGTACTCGAAGTGCGCAATCCTCTGCTATAATTACCGAGATTTTCTGCATATGTATGTAGCTATTGTTTGCAGACAACATTCCACACGTTTAGTGTGACATGTCTCCACAGCTTGCGTCACTTGACAAGTGCAGGGGGTGGGGAGTTCATCCTCGAAGCATTTCTAAACGACGTCCCCAAGTGCAGCTGTTAAAACCGAAAGGCTTTGTACACTGTTTTATATCACTGACTGCTAACAAAACTATGATTTCACGAAGTACGAGGTCTGTCCACAAAACTGCTGATCCTTGTCCACAATTTTTTTTCTTCGCTTATGTTCTACTTATTGCGCATAGTCTCCTTCGAAATACTCGCGTCCACAATCGATACACCGCTCCTGACGGCGTTTCCACTTCCGGAAGCAGTCTTGGTACATCTCTTGCTGGATCGCGAGAAGCGCCGTCTGCGAATTTTCTTTTATCTCGTCCATCGTTGCAAATCTTCGTTCTTTCAATGGATTTTCAACTCTGGAAATAAAATAAAAAGTCTGCATGGGCCAAGTCTGGATAGTACGCAGGATGTCGCAGCACAGTGGTTTCGATTTTTGTGTAACAGTCACGCACCAACATAGATGAATGTGCGGGTGCGTTATCGTCATGCAAGAGCCATGAATTGTCTCGCCACATTTCGGGCTGTTTCCTTCTCACATTTTCTCATGGCCCGGTAGTACCATCGCTCAACTGTCTGTCCCTGTGGCACGAACTCATGATGAACTAATCCTTCAAAGTAAAAGAAAACTATCAGCATAGCTTTGACATTTGACCTGACCTGACGAACTTGTTTTGGTCTTGGACAACCTTCCCCGACTCATTGAGAAGATTGAACCTTGTCATCTACATCATAACCGTTGATTCACGTCTCATCACCGTTTATGATTCTTTTAAGGAACATTTCACTCTCGATCGAGCGATCCAAAAGCTCTTCACAGTCTGCAGGCGAAGGTCTTCCTGGTCTTGAGCCGGCTGCTGTCACCGAGCGGCTGTAAGCGTTTCAGTCCGGAACCGCGCTGCTGCTACGGTCGCAGGTTCGAATCCTGCCTCAGGCATGGATGTGTGTGATGTCCTTAGAGATTAGATTAGATTAGATTAGTACTTGTTCCATAGATCACAAATACGACACTTCGTAATGATGTGGAACGTGTCAGATTAATAAAAGGTGTCCATACAAGATATTACATTACGCAAAATATTACATGACACTTTATATAATTTTTTTTTTTTGTGGGGCTGGGGGAATTGCCCACTTACTATATCCCAAAATTCATCTAATCAGTAGAAGGAGTTACCATTCAGAAATTCTTTTAATTCCCTTTTAAATGCTATAAGGCTGTCTGTCAGACTTTTGCTGCTATTAGGTAAGTGACTAAAGACTTTTGTGGCGGCATAATTTACACCCTTCTGAGCCAAAGTTAGATTTACCCTTGAGTAGTGAAGATCATCATTTCTCCTAGTGTTGTAGCCATGTACACTGCTATTACTTTTGAATTCGTTTGGATTGTTAATAACAAATTTCATAAATGAATACATATGTTGTGAGGCTACAGTGAAGATCTCTAGCTCTTTAAATAAGTGTCTGCAGGATGATCTTAGATGAGCTCCAGCAATTATTCTGATTACACGCCTTTGTGCAATGAACACTCTTTTACTCGATGATGAGTTACCCCAGAATATGATGCCATAGGAAAGTAGAGAATGAAAATAGGCGTGGTACGCTAATTTACTGAGATGTATATCGGCAAAATTTGCAATGTCCGTAATAGCATAACTAGCTGAACTCAGACGTTTCAGCAGATCCTAAGTTTGTTTTTTCCAGTTTGACCACCTAGAAATTTTGAATATTCTACCTTAGCTACCGATTTCTGATCAAAGTCTATATTTATTAATGGTGTCATTCCATTTACTGTGTGGAACTGTATATACTACGTTTTGTCAAAGTTTAATGAGAGCCCATTTGCAGAGTACCACTTAATGATTTTCTGAAAAACATCCTTTACAATTTCACCAGTTAATTCTTGTCTGTTGGGTGTGATAGCTATACTTGTATCATTGGCAAAAAGTACCAGCTTTGCATCTTCGTGAATGTAGAATGGCAAGTCATTAATATATATTAAGAACAGCAGAGGACCCAAGACCGAACCTTGTGGCACCCCATTCTTGATTGTTCCCCAGTTTGAGAAATCACCAGTTTTTTGCATATTATGTGAACTGTGTATTTCAACTTTCAGCACTCTTCCAGTTAGGTATGATTTAAACCATTTGAGCACTGTCCCATTCATACCACAGTACTTGAGCTTATCTAGAAGTATTCCATGATTTACACAATCAAAAGCCTTTGATAGATCACAAAAAATCCCAACGGGTGACTTCCGGTTACTCAGAGCATTTAATATTTCTTTAGTGAAAGTATACATAGCATTTTCTGTTGAAAATCCCTTCTAGAAACCAAAGTGACATTTTGTTATAACTTTATTTTTACAAAGGTGTGGAGCTAGTCTACAATACATTACTTTTTCAAGAATTTTGGATAAGGTAGTCAGAAGAGAGATTGGGCGGTAGTTGTTGACATCAGACGTATCCCCTTTTTTATGCAGTGGTTTAACAGTGGCATAGTTCAGTCTATCTGGGAAAATATCTGCTTCAGAGAGCTATTACATATGTCGCTAAGAGTCCCAATTATTTCTTGGGAACAAGCTTTTACACTACTGGCCATTAAAATTGCTACACCAAGAAGAAATGCAGATGATAAACGGGTATTCACTGGACAAATATATTATACTAGAACTGATAGTGATTACATTTTCGCGAAATTTGGGTGCATAGACCCTGAGAAATCAGTACCCAGAACAACCACCTCTGGCCATAATAACGGCCTTGATACGCCTGGGCATTGAGTCAAACAGAGCTTGGATGGCGTGTACAGGTACAGCTGCCCATGCAGCTACAACTTGATACCACCATTCATCAAGAGTAATGACTGGCGTATTGTGATGAACCAGTTGCTCGGCCACCACTGACTTGCCGTTTTCAGTTGGTGAGAGAATGTGCTGGCCAGGGCAGCAGTCGAACATTATCTGTATCCAGAAAGGCCCGTAAAGGACCTGCAACATGCAGTCGTGCATTGTCCTGCTGAAATGTAGGGTTTCGCAGGGATTGAATGAAGGGTAGATCCACGAGTCGTAACACATCTGAAATGTAACGTCCACTGTTCAAAGTTCCATCAATGCAAACAGGAGGTGACAGAGACATGTAGCTAATGGCACCCCATACCATACCGCCGGGTGATGCCAGTATCGTGATGACGGATACACGCTTCCAATGTGCGTTCACTACGATGTGCCAAACACGGATGCGACCATCATGATGCTGTAAACAGAACCTGGATTCATTCGAAAAAATGACGTTTTGCCATTCGTGCACACAGGTCCATCGTTGAGTACACCATCACAGGCGCTCCTGTCTGTGATGCAGCGTCAAGGGTAACCGCAGCCATGGTCTCCGAGCTGATAGTCCATGCTGCTGCAAGTGTTGTCGAACTGTTCGTGTAGATGTTTGTTGTCTTGCAAATGTCCCCATCTGTTGACTCAGGGATTGAGACGTGGCTGCATGATCTGATACAGCTGTGCGGACAAGATGCCTGTCATTTCAACTGCTAGTGATACGAGGCTGTTGGGATATAGCACGGCATTCCGTATTACCCTCCTGACCCCACCGATTCCATATTCTGCTAACAGTCATTGGATCTCGACCAACACAGGCAGCAATGTCGTGATACGATAAACCACAATCCCGATAAGCTACAATCCGACCTTTATCAAAGTCGGAAACATGATGGTACGCATTTCTCCTCCTTACACGAGGCATCATAACAACATTTCACCAGGCAACAATATTCCAAATTGTTTTGATTTTTTTATCAGATGTATTAATCTCAGACATGATGCACATGCTTCTGGACTTTTTAATAACATTTCTTAATGTAGCACAGTAGTTTTTATAATAGTCGGGTGTCTCTGGGTCATTACTCCTTCTTGTTGTTAGATACAGTTCCCTTATAAAGCCAAGGTTTTTTGCATGGTTTCTTATAATTAGATTTAATCACTTTCTTGGGGAAACAGTTTTCAAATTCTCTTACAAGTGTATCATGAAATAAATTATATTTTAAATTAGCATCAGGTTCCTTGTACACCTCATCCCAGTCTAACTGCTGAAGATTTTCTCTGAAATTTCTAATTGTTGAGTCATTAATTGAATGCACAACTTTGGAGGGTACTTTTGAATTACTGAATGGAGCTGCAACTAGCTGTGCATCATGATCAGAAAGGCCATTCTCAACAGGACAAGAATTTATATTTTTAAAACCTTTCTTGGTCTATAAAAGTGTGCTGCTGTCCTTTACTACCCAAATAGGAAAATTAATGACAGATGTCAAATTAAAAGATCCGAGCAAGACTTCCAGGTCATTCTTCCTATTACACTCTTTCAGTGAATCAACACCAAAGTCCCCACAAATAATAATTTGCTTTCCCCTATCTGACAGATGGCACAACAAGGCATCCAAGTTTTCCAGGAATAAATGAAAGTTTCCTGAAGGGGACCTATATACTGTTACAATTATAAAAGAGCACTCCCTCAGTTTAAATTGACAAGCACATGGTTCTATATGTTGCTCTAGACAAAACTTTTTTGCATCCAAGCGTTCTACACAGTGATAACTTTTGACATATATGGCAACTCCTCCTCTCCTCTTATTCTCTCTACTCGTATGTGCAGTTAGTTTATAATCACTTATATTTACCTTTTCCATATCAGACACAATGTGATGCTCAGACAGGCATAGTATATATCTATTACATTATAAGATTCAATGTCATCTAAACAAACCAGGAGCTCATCCACTTTATTCTTCAATGCCGGGATATTTTGGTGAAAAATGGTAACATTATTTTTTACTTTACTTTTGCGAGAATCTACTTTTTTCTTTAATCCACCAATATTTTGGTTAAATATGGTAACATTATAATTTGCTTTCCTGTTGTGAGAATTTTGTGAGTTTTGGACCTCTTTAGCACCTGCCTGCCTGAACTTCTCATTGAACACTGATATTAGTCTAAAAAAGAGGTACATCCATGAGTACTAATGGCCCCCCTTATGGATTTTGCTAACAACCCTGCCAGTTTACCCTTTCCTTTCCTATTGAGGTGTAGGCCATGTCTTGTGAAATCCCTCCTATCAACAGCGTCAACAGGAACCAATCCAATGTCTGACAGAGTGGCTGCCCTAGCGCAACTGATCCAACTCCATATTTACCCTCCTGACAGAACGGTTCAACTGGGGCTGATCATGCCACACAAAAGCAGGCACCAGCCCAACATTGGTATGGGTCATTGCTGAGGCTATTTTCATCAGGTCACACTCAATACTGTAGCCCTGATCCCTATCAATACTCTTTCCCACTCCACCCACTATCATCACATGATCCTGCTTTGTGAAACCCTTGCACAAGTAACCTATATCCTCTAACATCTGGCTAAGACATGCACTTAGCTTGAAAAAGTTTGTGAACTGGTACCTGTCACCTACTTTTTCCTACAAAATGTGGCCCACACCTCTTCCATGGCTGCTACCTAGTAACAGAACTTTCCTCTTACTTTCTACTTTTTTTGAAACAGTTGGTTTTCTAGTGAGATTCTGTTGCATCTTAACTACATCTGCTTCTACTAGAGCCTCTTCCTTACTTAACTGTGGTAGCAAGGCAAATCTATTGGTTGTGCCAATTGGGAAACTGTCGGACATGTCCTCTTTCTGTGGCCCCTGTTCCCAGCTACCACTTTCCACCGCTGTTTACCCTCCTCCCCCCTTAACGTCTTCAGTTCCTCCCTCGCTCTGTCCAAATCAGCCTGAAGGGCTCTAATTTTCTCCTCCTTTTCAGCTATAATCCTATCTCTTGAGCAAACCCTGCAAAAGGATGGAAGAGTCTCGTTTGCTTCCCCAATTCCCACACTGTCACAACAGCTGCACAAAACCCCTGAACTAACTTTCCTACTGCAGCTCACTACTAGGTTAGTTAGGTTTAAGTAGTTCTAAGTCTAGGGGACTGATGACCTCAAATGTTAAGTCCCATAGTGCTTAGAGCCATTTGAACCATTTTTCCTGATCTTGACTCATGACCCATGGTACGAACTTGGCGGCAACACGATGCATTCCAAGATGCTGTGTCAGGATTTTATAACATGACTCCACTCGGACAGTCAGTCTTCGATTGGCACGCACAGTTTCCTTGATATTCTTGACATGAGCATCGTCGGTTGACATCGGAGGGCGTCCTGAACGAGGGTCATCTTTAATTTCCGTCCGGCAATTTTTAAACTGGGTGAACCATTTGTAACACCGAGTATGGCTTAAGCACTCATCACCGTAGGCTTCTTGCATCGTTTGGTGTGTCTCTGTAACAGTTTTCTTGAGTTTCATGCAAAATTTAATGCAGACGCTCCCTTCTAGCTCTGCCGTCTTGAAATTTGAAAACTGTGCGACGCAACGTTCTACCCAATTTGAGATGCGACAATAAAGTAATGAGACTGATTTTCTGTGCAAGATGTGTCAACCCTGCAGGCTTGCGTAGGCACAATATCTTTGACCTTGGTCTATAAACTGCTTCTAGTCCAAGCAGTACATTGATGCAACTGCTCAGTCATTGAGTTGTGCTGTAATAAGTTAACACGTGTTTGTGTCTCTCATCAGGGAAATGGAACCACATAATATTGCACATTGGTATGCCATTTCTTTTTGTGTTAAATTGGGTGAAAACACAACGACAACTTACAGTAAGCTTCAGAAGGCTTTTGGAGAGGAGGTTATGTCAAGAGCTCAAGTTTTTTATTGGCATTAAATGTTTAGTGAAGGCAGAACGAATGTTGAAAATGAAGACCACAGTGGACGACCATCAACCTCATGGATGGATGTCAACTTGGCTAGGGTGCATGAACTCGTATGATCTGATCGAAGATTATCCATGAAAATGATTGCAGAAGAACTGAATAGCATTCGAGAAACGGTTCGTCTACTAATAACTGAAGATCTGGTATGAGAATGATTTGTGCAAAAATGGTCCCCAAAAATCTCACACCACAACAGTGAGGAACACGGAAAAATCTTCACAGATCTACATCTACATGGTTACTCTGCAATTCACATTTAAGTGGCAGAGGGTTCATTGAACGATTTTCAGACTACTTCTCTACCAGTCCACTCTCGAATGGCGCGTGGGAAAAAGGGAAACCTAAATCTTTCCGTTTGAGCTCTGATTTCTCACAGGAGGGTACAGGGCAGAAAAAAATATGGAAACAACAAAAACATGAACACATTGTCAAGTGTAAAATTAGGAAGTAAAAAATGATAACATTTATAACAGCTAACGGCTTCTACTATAAAAGTATAAATACAGTTTATGCATGATTTTCAAGCGAATCTTATTGCATTCTTTCTGCAAAATAATAACAAGTGCACGTAACGATGATGGACATGGATATGGATTACACACTGTTCTCTCCAAAGTGGCGCCAGAGGTCCAATAATATCGAGATCTGGTGACAATGGTGGCCAGGGAAGATGTGATAATCCACCATGGAGCTCACGGAATACCATGGTATGGCTGCTCAAATCATACCAAACTCCCCAACACGTTTCGCTCTTGGTACATTACCACAGCCAGAAGCCGGAAACATTGCAAAACAACACTCATCCGACCGAATCACATTCTTCCATTGCTCCATAGTCCACGTTTTGTGGCTTCAGCAGCACGTTTTCCTGTTACGGGTGTTTACATCAGTGACGAGTGGTTTTGGAATTACAGTTCGCCCCGCAATTTACCGCTTACGGAGCACCATTCTGATTTGGCACTGACTGTGTTCGCAAGTGCGATATTCAGTTGTGCAGTGACTTTTGCTGCTGTCATCTTATTGTTTTGGTCACAACCCTCTACAGTCACTGTCTGCCATGAACGCGCAACACTTTTTCGTCTGTGCTGTGACTTAGCAGATGATCATTTACTGCTTTCCTTGTATGCGGTGTTGATCTTCTATACGGTACCTCTTCCAACCCCACACACTTTGGCTACCTCAGTGACAGAGCACCCGAGCACAATTCGGGCATCAAGAATTTGGCAATGTACGAATTCACTTAGCTCCGACATAATGCTGTCACAAATATGCAGCACAGTGTTCTGACCACAAGTGACACTTGCAACATATCGAGGGCATTGTATGGGTGCCGTCCATGTGACAAATACAACAACACAACCTGCAGGCTTGGCTAGCATATGCATTTATATTCAAGCATGCATTTCTCATGGTGTTTTCATATTTTTGTCCATCCGCTGAGTACGGAATATGACTAGTTGGATGAATATCTAACCAACAGAGCCCAGTATGTTATATTGGACAACAGGTGTTCCACAGAAAAATGTGATCTGAGAGGAAGTGTAATAGAACTCTAATGTTGTCAATAGAGGTATTGTATTTTGAAATGTTCCCACACCAACACTTGTACAATACCTGTGGTAGCACAAACTAAAGAACAATGCAAGTGCATACACTAGTTATGTGGATTCTGACCAGTAATAAGACAACTGACTATCACAGGTTCAAAATGTCCACTGGCAACAGTCAAGCATGTTGCCAGACTGGTATGGAATGACTGCTGCACACATGCTAGCATTTCAGTGGAGATATCTGAGCAGGTTGCAGTAATGCGTTATTATATATGTTCAGGTGTAGTTGGTATGTCCTCATAGACAGCCTGTGTTCCTTATAGGAAAAAGTCTACAAGTGTCAGATCCATGGAATGGGTCAGCCGAGGTACAGGTCCTCTGCGTACAGTCCAACGATTCAGAAACAATTCGTAAAGATATGCTGCACAGCCATCACGCTGGTATCACATGTTCCACCTAGTCTGCAGGGGAACATCTAGCATCTGTGGAAGATGGTCAGTTAAGAGGCTACAATATTTGCGTACATCCAGATTTCGGTCTATGAAAAATGGGCCTATGAGCTGACAGTTCACAATCCCATACTTCGTGTTTACACTACACGGACGCTGGTGTTCCACATGCTGACACCAGTGAGGATTGTCACATACCAAAGGTGCATGTTTCGGCAGTTGACCTGACTATGATTGGTGAATGTAGCTTCATCACTGAATAATATATATAATACATCTGGAGTATCCTGTCTGAATTCCCATGTACAGAAGATAACGCAAGTCTCATAATCATTTCCATGTGGCTCTTGGTGGCAGAGATGTGTTAAGGATAGAACCTGTGTTGGTGGAGAATGCATAGGACACTCGTCTGACTCATGCCAGTTCCTTGTGCAATGGCATGGAAATTATCGTGCAGATCAACTGCGAGAGTAGCAAAACCATTAATTTCTTCCTCTTCTGTTGCCACTTGTTTCCTTCTGTCACATTTTCTAGGATTATACTCCCACTTCCATGTAACTGGTTGAAGAGGATGATATATAATTTCTGAGATAGTTATGTCTATTGGGCTATCTTGCTGCATACATTGTACAAGCACAAACTGCATTCTTCCTACACTCTCCATATGCCAGAGCATGTTGGCTTTTTCTGCACTGATATAGCCCATTGTCTTGTCATAACCTACTCCTTGGACTGTCACACACTAACTGACTAGCAAGTTGCAGTGCACTCAAGGAACACACAAGCACACTGTAAGCAGGCATAACAACAACATACCTAGCAACTATGGAGGTTGAATGGCAGAAACAAGTCTTGGTGTGTAAGTTTTTCCAAATGATATCTCGTAAACGGCTGAAACCAGAATCCTGCAACAAACACAACTGACATTCTAATTTACTATACTTTTAGCAATGTAGGAAAAGACAGATTGCTACTTACTGTAAAGAATACGCGTCAAGCTGCAGACAGGCACATTCACTTCAGTAGTATATGTTCAGTTAAATGTATCAGTACTAATTTGTTGCACTCTAGTGCTGCCACAGTTGTTCAGTGTAATTTTATACATCAAGTATAATAATCAAAGGGACAACCACAACGTAAAATCATGAATCTTCTAAATGTTATGAAACAGAAAGTATATGGTTGATCGTGCTCGGCATTCACTTACATTATTACTTTACTTTGTGCAGTTTTTTTGCTCTAGATGGGATAATGTGTTTTGTTTTTCACAAAGTTTTATGATCTCACTAACAGGAGGGGGGAGGGGTGGTGGGGGTGACACTGGCAGGAACACAGGAGAGGGGGGAAGGAAACATCGGGAATCAGATGAAAACATGTGTCTACTAGCACAAATTTTCAACTTGACCAATTACTCCAACTGAATAACAAGTCTCAAGTGTATCTTAAGTGTTAGTTGTCCACCACTGTAGCTGAATAGACAGCACACTGGCTTGTCATTCCGGGGGCCCAGGTTCAGTTCCCGGCTGAGTTGGAGATTTTCTTCACTCAGGGACGGGGTGTCTGTGTTGTCTTCATCATCATCATTTCATCCTCATTGATGCACAAGTCGCCTAAGTGGTGACACCTCAAAAGGCTTGCACTAGGCAGTTGGGTATACCCGCTTGGAGGCCCTTGCCACAGGACATTTCATTTCAGTGTTAGTTCACTTGCAGTCACTGTTTACAGCTTACGTTGAGGATCATAATCAAGAGCTGTATATCTGTGCCATTTTTTCTATATAGAACCTACTCTCTAGTCTCCTTCAGTAATCATCAACTATCGAAATCAATCAACAGACTGATACAATAGCTTGCACAGACTGGTGTAAAGTTTTTTATCTCTTTTTGTCAAATTAAATTGTAAATTTTTTATGTCTTACTGGAACTGAAAGGGGGAAAACTAAACAAGGAAAGATGGTACAGTTCTTGTACTAGATATGTGCAGTGTATGTTATGTATAGTTACAAGCCATCAATAGTAGCTCTGGAGCAGTTTAGAAGTTATTGAATGTCCAAGTCCCTTATATCCTCCAATTCTCTTACAATGGCACTGCGCCTACTTGCCATCATTGATTTCATCCAAATTTATGGTACATGCAGGATTTACCCAGAAGTGAAAGTGACAGAAGTAGGAGCTTCAGAGAGTCAAGCCTTCTGGAAAAATAGCATTTTGTCAGGGATCAATCTTTGGCAGGGGTCAGCCAAGATACGAGCCATTTATGTTAGTACAGTTTTCAGGCATCAATTGGTGCACTTAAAAGGCTGCAAAACTGTAATCCAGAGGTTGTCAGGTTGACTTCCTATGTGTAAACATTTTTATTTTCAATTTATATGTTACTTACCTGACCTGCAAAAAACTGAAATTAATGCTCAGTATGTTGCATTTATTAATATTTTCATAAAAGGCATGAAAAATAAAGGCAAAGGAAAGTTTGGAATTGTAAATGAATTTCTAAGGAGGAGTCATAAGGCAAACACAAGAACTTTGTATGTAAAATTTGATACTTTTATTATTGTACAGTTGATGATTTACACCAGTTGGGCTGACATTCATTGTAAGAACAGGGAAAGTAGTAATCTTCTTGCGATCTTACATTCATTATTAATGTCACATTTTTACAACTGTAAGATTACTTTAACGTTTCTATAGAAAAACAAACTTGGTTTCCATTCACAAAAGGTTCTCTCTCATTGCATGGTTTGGCAGCACACCACAAGTAATACATAATTTCACCAAATACTGGTGGGGATAGCTGGTGATGTATAATGGAATGTGTTTTGATTCAGTCTTCTCTCGATGGGATTCTATTTATCTCTCAATGAGGTATGAGCAGTTATGACTCCTTTCGATCAAATTCTTTACCCAATAATAAAAACAGACATCATAGGATTGCATCAGCTGGTGGGGGTTCTAGAAGCTCACATAGAAAACAACTGAATTAAAAGTTCTGTACACTTTAAATACAATCCTTTCTGGAACATTATTTGCACAGTCCTCGCGAATGCTGGAAGTATAGTACTTCCTTGGAAATTCATTTGCAATCCCAAATTTTCCTTTTCCACTGCTTTTCACTCTTTTATGAAATCATTCATAAGTACAATATACTGAACATTACTTCAGTGTATATGCTGTGTAAGTTAACATGATAAAAGAAGTTTCTGCATAGGGACTTGACAATATGACCTCAGATTACCATTCTGCCTCTTTCTGGCCTGGAACCTACACTAACCTAAAAATACAAAAATGCCTAGCCAACCTACTTCAGTCACTTTCATTTCTACACCCAAACCTACATACACACTTCATAAGGCATCGGTTGGTGCATGGCAGAGGGTAACCTGTAGCATTTCTAGTCATTTCCTTTCCTGTTCCACTTGCAAATAGAGCAAGGGGTAAATGACCATCTATACACATCTGTAGAAACCCTAATCTCCCTAGTCTTATCTTTGTAGTCTTTGTGCAAAATGTACATGAGTAACAGCAGAATCATTCTGCAATCAGCCTCAAATGCTGGTTCTCTAATTTTTTCTGAGTAGTTCTTGTAGAAGAGAACATTGCCTTCTTTCCAACGATTCCCATTTGAGTTATCAAAGTTTCTCCGTAATACTTCCACGATGTTCGAACCCACCAGCAACAAATCTAGTAATCTGCCTCTGAGTTGTTTTGATGTCTTCCTTTAACCCAAACTGATATGGATACCAAATACTTAAACAGTACTCAACAATGGGTTGCACTAGTGTCTTATATGTGGTCTCCTTTACATATGAACCATACTTTCTCAAAATTTTACCAATAAACCAAAAGTCAACCATTTGCCTTCCACACTACAATCCTTACATGCTCATTCTATTTAATATTGCTTTGCAATGTTACACCTAGATATTTAATCGGCATGGCTGTGTCAAGCAGCACATTATTAATGTTGTATTCTGACATTATGAATTTGTTTTTCCTACTCATCTGCATTGACTAACATTTTTCTACATTTAGTGCTACTGCCATTCATCTTATCAATTACAAATTCTGTCGAGATATCTTGTATTCTCCCTTAGTCACTCAACGACAACACCTTCCCGTACACTATGGCATCATCAGCAAACAGCCAAAGATTGCCACTTACCCTGTCCACCAAATCATTTATGTATATAGAAAATAACAGCTGTCCTTTTACACTTCCCTGAGGCATCCTGACAATAGCCTTCTTCTGATGAACACTTGCCGTCAAGGACAACATACTTTTTTCTATTACTTACTAATTTTTTAAGTCACTTACATATCCTATATGCTTGTACCTTTGTTAACAGTCAACAGTGTGGCACCATGTCATTTCTTGCCTAGTCCTGCATACACCATAAATTTGGATGAAATCATTGATGAATACTAGATGTGGTCCATTTGTTAATGACCTACAACCAACTCAGGAAATATAACTATCAGAAAGGACATTACAGAATATCCAAGATGCCTCCTAAAACTTCCATATTCAAGGAAAGAGGGTGTTAATTAGCTGAACGCTATGTCATGTTGGCATAGTGGGACATTATGCAGCAGTTATGGCAGCGAAGGAGACACATGTTAACCTTGGAGCAAATTGGCATTACACTAGATACTATTGCCTCACTGTTGGGCGGGAAGTTCATGTGTGTGTGGCGTAATAAGGTAATGAAAATGGAGCATCATCAGTTCCAGTTGATACAGTCACTGTGGAGAACCTTTTTTCAGTCACTGAGATGAAAGTATAAGTGATGTTAATCAGACTTCACAACTACATATACATACATTAAACATTCTGTGAGCTACTGAACTATGCACAATGCAGAGTACATTGCACTAATAAAAGCAATTCTTTATCCAATTCCATTTGTGTACTGAGTTAAGCCACATGTTAGATACACAATCTTGGCAGCAAGATAGCTCCATAATATTCCTTCACTAGAATGTTCCACAAGAACTACATTGTCTTTCTTCTTCTGAAGATGCAGTAAGTTCCCCGAACATTTGTGTTACACTTCACTACACTGTCGTGTTACAATGCTAGCAGCACATCAGAACTGTTCAGTATCTTTTCTTGTGTCTTTTTGGTAAGGTCTCCAAATGCTGGAACAACCTTCTAGAATTGGTCACACTTGTATCTTGTATGTGAGTTCATCATCATATACTCTGTGTTTTCTCAGTGCCCTTCCACCTAGTCTAACAGTCCCATTTGTCTTCCCTAACACTGATTTCACATAACCACCCTACACCTTATCATTTCATAGTATTAATCCTAAGTACTTATACAAGAAGACGGTGGACACATTAATCTTAATTGGGTATTGTTGCTTCTTTCTCTTTGTTTTAAGCAGTAGCTTGTATGTATCCATGTCTAAAGAGAGCTACCATTAATTAAAAAATGTGGTAACTTTGTAAAAGTCTTTTGGATTTCCTTATGTTTGCCTAACAATGACAAAAGCATCAACAACAAATAATATCACTGTGCTATCCATCCTATCTGATAAATCATTTACATGTACTGCGAACATTTGTCGGCCAATATAACATACTGGACTCTATTAGTCAAATATCTATCAAGGCAATCAGGTACCTGAATATATTCCATATGATCATTTCTTTAGTAGTTGATGATGTGCTATATATTTCGTAAATCTAGTAAGACATAATTCACCTTTTTCTATGCATCTGCTATTTGCAAAATGTGTTTGAATGAAGCAAGCTGTTTCACAGCCCAATGATACTTGCCCATCTTCTCCAGTGTGATAACACAGTCAAGTATGTTAGATGTAATGTGCTATTATAGGTGTAATACATTTTTGAAGGTAGTGGTTTATGTTCTGACAGGAGAATAATTCTACAACTTCCTAATAACTTATCTTGCCTCATGCTTAAGTGATTTATAAAAAGAGACTGTGGTCAGTTGATCAGTGTGTTGATTACATTTTAAATTTAACCTGTGTATACAGGGTGTCCCATTTATCTTGACCACCCTAAATAACTGTTTGTCCAGATGCAGATTACAAAATGTTTCAAGCAAATGTTCTTTAGCCAACAGGGGGACATCAATCAGCATGACTGCCATCATTGTAGCTTTGTTTTTTTACAAAGATATGAACAGCGGTATGACTTTTTTAAATGGCACCTTGCATTTTTTATTCAGTAATTAATTTCCTCTCCTAAAGATCTATTCAAAAATGAATAACAGTGTACCATTCACTGAAACACGATGTTATTAATTACATAACACAACATTGACGTTGACGTTCCCAGCGCTTAGTGCAGGTACTCGGGGTAACGGAACACATCCGCATGCTGACGTTGACAGAGGACAAATGTAAACATAAGTAGAATGCACACCCATCATTCCCTCAACCATTGTCAGATGAAGAGTTGTGTGAGTAGAGTGTACACCAATGAAGAGAAGGTAGAAATGCTACTTACCTGTGGGGAATGTAGTCAGCAGAACAGTAATTGCAATACTGTTTTCTTATGTATGGGTACATTTAGTAAAGTTGTTTAGTCCTTTTAAATACTGTTGTGTAGAGTAGACATACAGTGAAGGCTGTTCGTCCTACAAATTGCATCGACATAACGTTTCTTTTATTGTTGTTGTTGAAGGTAAGTGAAATGCTAAGCAGACGGCGGAACTGTACAGAGAGTGATATCCTGACAAGAACCCACCTTCCTGATGGATGTTTTCTCATCTTGTTGCGATGCTTTAGGAAACGGGAAGTTTCAACACACGACAATGCAACCATCATAGCACTCGCACATACAAAGCTGCCGAAGTAACTGATCTCACTTCCATTGCTATGAATCCACATGTGAGCACACGACAGCTTGAACACGAGATTGGCATTCCTAAAACCAGTGTACATCTTATTCCTACACTTCACCGGTTCCATCCTTACCATGTACACCTACATCAAGAATTGCATTGGAATGATTTCCAGAATCATGAACAGTTCTGTCAGTGGGCACAGCAGCAAATCCTCACCAACCCGAACTTCTTCTCCAATGTTCTATTTACCAATCGATGTTCCTTCTCAAACAGAGGACAGGTAAATACAAGGAACATGCATTATTGGTCCAGCGACAACCCACAATGGCTTAGACAGGTGGAACATCAGCCTCAGTGGAGAGTTAACGTCTGGTGTGGGATGCTTGGTACTACAATTATTGGCCCTTATTCCATCAATTGTAGTCTAAACAGCACAGCATATGCCAACTTCCTCAGACGAATTCTTCCTCCTCTTCTGGATGAAGTGCCGCTAACAACCAGGATGCTTATTTGGTACCAACATGATGGATGTCCAGCGCATAATGCCTTGCATGCATGTCGTTTTCTGAAACGAAGGTATCCTGCCAGATGGACTGGTCAAGGAGGAACAGTTACTTCGCCTGCTAGGTCTCCTGATTTAAATCCTCTGGAGTTTTTTCTTTGGGGATGCATTAAAGAGAGTGTCTCTCACAATATTCCAACAACTCCAGAGGACATACACGAACGTATCATACTTGGTTGTAATTCTCTTCAGAGGGCAACACTGGAAGCAGTAGATAATTCTTTCATTTAACAAGTGCACCAGTGTACTGATTGTGCAGGAGAGTCAAAACCAGTTTATTTATTTATTTTATTTTATTTTATTTTATTTTATTTTTTTTACTTGATTTTCTTTTTTTTTCTGACAACTCCAGCAAGTGGATGAGTTTGTGATCCCAGTCTCAATGTCAGTGCTGTGTTATGTAATTAAGAACATTGTTTTTCAGTGAATCGTACACTGTGATACATTTTTGAATAGGTCTTTATGAGATGAAGTGAATTACCTTATAAAAAATACAGAGTGCCATTTAAAAAGTCATACCGCTGTTCATTTCTTTGTAAAAAACAAAGCTTCAAGGAAAGAAATCTTGTTGACTGACGTCCCCCTGACGGCTAAAGAACATTTGCTTGAAACATTTTGTAATTTGCATCTGGACAAACAAGTTATTTAGGGTGGTCAAGATAAATGGGACACCCTGTATATTAAGAAACTACAAACAGGGTTTCATTTTTTGCTATTAACATCTGAAACTGACATCAGTTACAAATGACTTGACTTATTTGATTCACATTGAATTGTAATAGTTCTCCCTTGGCTGTGGTTGGTGAGAGGTAAAAAGTATATCTTTCAAATGTTACTGGCACAGCTTCTGTCATAAAGACTTACTTGAACTTCAGTGATGAAAGTAAGAAATGGATAAAAAAAAATGAGTTCCAGAAGTTTACATTTCCATAATTAACACATTTATTGCAGGTTGAGGCCTCACAGTGGCCAATTACAAAATCACAAAAATATCAAGAAAATAACGAAAAAGTAATTTTAAAAAAATCAGACCACAGACTCATCCTGACCACAGATACTGCTGGATGCGAATGTTATCATGTGACAGTGAAACAGAAAAAATAAAATTTGAGCTGGCCACTAAAATTGATAGCCACCATTGTAAAAACTACGATAAAGATCTAAAGCATTGCTCCTTTGTAGTTGTCATGACCATGTGAGATTATTTGTCTCAGTTTAGCCTGAGCCAATACATGACGCACAGTGATATATGAGGGGTCTAGTCTTGCGTCTTACAATGGGGTGATGTAGTGGAAGGAGGGACATTTAGGATTTGCTCTGATTTTTGTTTTATTCTTGTTAGGTTACATGGTTAAGTTGGAAGTGTCTAGAGAATTAGTGAATTTTAAGGTGTTGTGCTTCAACTCAACACCGTGGCAACAAGTGTATTAATTTTGAATAATAATATGAACAATGGATCAATTAAAGAAAAGTAACGTAAGCTCAAATGAGAAAGTTGTATTTGTAACCATTTATTTTCTGTATGGTCAAGTGACATCAGTAATTAAGATCAATAAGATGTGATTCAATTAAAAAGTTATATATACTTGGAAGTGAAATAATAAACATTGTTCCTACTTGTACAACACTTATGCTGTAGCATCTCCTAAGCAAAGATAATGCTCTGGAGCTACTGGCACATTAAAACTTATAATTTTCCAGAGTCAGATCAGGCATCATTCAAATTAAAACTATAATTTATACGCTGTTACTAAGAGAATTCAGTTGTTGTAATAAAGTTTTGATGATAGTGGTTAATATGAGAACACATAGCACTTGGCATAAATCAATAAAATAATTTAAAAAATCTGAGTGATGTATCCTAGTGGCATTGATTATCACTTGACAGTTACAGTATCAATAATTATGGAAGTTAAGTTTCAAACAAAACCACAATTTTAACCCACTGTGATCATATTGGTTCCTCATGGTTTATCAAGTACCACCTTTTAAAATTACCCCAAGTCTCTTGTTAAGACAAATTGAACATGCCTTATCCAGATATGAGTGTACCTTTTGAAGGAGATATCTCAGGGTCTTTTTGAACTTTTCTTCCTGTCTACATACCAATCATAGCTCATACCACCTTGTATTAGGTAGGGATACAATCACGAAAACAAGGTACTCTCTTTCGCAGGAATGGTTAAGTTTGGTTGCTTGAGAAGTATGTTTGAGCCATTAGTGTTCATTACACATTTGAACAGCCCTTTAATGTTTTTTGTGGTTATGTATGAAGGTCAAAAGTAAAAAGTAATCTAACTTGACTCATATAACTATTTAGGAGTCTTTTAATGTGTCACATCTGCTGCTTTTTCTGGAGGCAGAGCTCTGGGGGTTGTGAGGGCACTCTGTATAATCTGTTAGAACTATTAAACACAGACTATTGCTTGACAACTATTATCATTATAAAACTGAAACCATTACAATGCTATCTAACCAACCAACAGCCAATGTGAACATTCTGCATATTCAGGCACACAGGCAATTCAACGTTAAGTCAAATGTTATGGTATATTCAGAAATCATATTAGTGTTAGAGGCTTCTTGCAAAATGTATAAGGCTTCGCAGTAAACATCAAGGCTCACTAATGCTCTGAAATAATGAATGATATCTTGGCATCAAGAACACAGAGGTCTACTTCACAAATGAAGTTAAAAATATGCAAACTAGAATGTGTGTCCCCATGAAGGGTTCACTTAGCTAGCTGGCAACAGCTTCACTATATCAGTATTGGTACTTGTGGATCGTCAGCTGTTGTATGTCTGCTTTTTCAACAGCACAGGTTTTACTGAACACTAAGTACAAACAAAGCACAGAATATAATAGATCCCAATTCTACCTGAAGCAAAGAAAAACAAAGACCTATAGAGATGGATACCTCTTGGCAAGAAAATTACTGGGAGAGTTACCGAATAACTCAAATGTTAGTGCTGAAGAACATTTCAACTTCTTCTGGCTGGGTAGCACTCTAATATGAAACTCTCTCAATGCGCATGCACAAAAACGCGCGCGCGCACACACACACACTTCAGTGCACGCTACATGCAATCGAATGGAAAATGGAGACCATACATCATTAGAACAATAGCCACATCCATGTGCTAGGTAGATATCAATAGCCAGGGATAGCTAAATCCAAACCAATGTGCAGAAATAGTCAAGTATTGCAGGGCCATTTTACTTAAGTCCACCAGAGAACATGTAATACACATCATCAAGCTGAGACCAGTGAAGCCAAGATGCTTTGTGGTAGTTATTGAATCTGCCACTGTAACTTATCTATGTGAGCTGGCACAGGCAGATGTAAAACTCTGCTACACACCTAGCAACCTTACTAGATGTCCGCCTAATTATATCAAATGATCAATCAGTACATGTGGTACATTACAAGATCAGCCAATATAAATTTTCTAAATGACAACAATTTGCCGCAGCAGACTGATTTTATAAATTCCTTTATTTTTATACTGTGAGATTTCAAAATAGCAGCCAGATGACATCATCTTGCAATGATATTTCGACTGACAAGCAGGCCGCCATCTTCAGGCAAATTATTTTACATCACAATATTTATATCAAAAGTTGGTGTATATAACATTGTCATTCCATGAATCCTTTTCTCAACACACTTTTTAACAACAACGAATACTTTGAATGGATTGATGATGATGCCGGGGTAGTCCCTTCTCCCCTATAGTGGCAAAATTTCTGTGGAAGGCTTTGAGGAGAGGGAACTTAAACCACTGTAACTTCAACCATTAGTCTTGGGGCAATATGTAAAGGATACTTTTGTAGTGCAGCCCCAAAATAAAGAAGAGCTGTCATGATTTTTACATCCTCTAAATTCTATCCACAAGAATATCCAATTTATGAAGGAAATGGGTAAAGGTGGCTCTCTATTGTTCCTAGATCTCTTAGTCAGAAGATTGATGGACCATCATGGAATTCAGTCTACGATTAAGTCCACATATTCAAAACTATGTTCACAGTCATCTTCACTGCCACCATTGTTCTCAGTCCATGGGCATCCTTCAAATGCTGGTGCAGCAGGTATATGTCTGATAGAGACAGCCTTGCAAATAAGGTGGAATACCAACAACTTGTATTCAAAAACAATTGATATTCTTCAGGTAAGACTAGCACAGATTTCCTTAGGATTAAATGTGACCACTCAAGATAAAGAAGAAAAGTTGTTCAGGTTCAAGGTGTTCCTTCCAAGTGTGGCCAATATTTCACCTACATTTGGTGGAATCCTAGAGAAACATTATGTTAAATTAACCTTACACCTACCTACAAAGAACTGTTTTGTTCTCAGCTCAGCAAAGGACAATGTGCAACTGCAGATAGCTGAAGTCTACAGAACATTATGCGAAAGTGGAAACCTGTGAATTGGTCAGACCACACACACAGTACTTGAAAGGTGAATGGAACAAGATTGCCACTCTCATCTTTTGCAGCCCAGTAAGTCAGCTCGTAGCTACAATTTTATCTTCTTCAGATATTCTGTGGATTATTTTACCATGCAAATTAATCTGGGATTCAATTATTAGGGCATCAATTGAAACACATTTGATGGAAGATATTATAAACTGTGATGGCAGCTTTTAACTTGACAAAGTATGAGGACCTAGGGATTTCTTTAGCTATCAAAACAAAGACAATTTTATGCTTAATGCCATATCTACTAACTATTAACTTTATTACTTTGATGACTAAATTTTAAATCTCCCAATCCACCACATGACATGCTTGCAACATCACACTTATGTATGTGCCTGCACACCTCAGATTCTGGGATTTACTAGAAGGATAATATTATTTTCTCATTCAAAATACAATCACTAACATTATCACGGGACCTGAGGGTAGTGAAATGTACCGCCAGAATCAGTTGTAAATAAAATAAAAACTAACACATACAGCTGTCGGTATTATCATTTTCACATAACATAACAGCTGCTGTTCCAGTACCCATCCGAAGATGGATGTATATAAACTGAATAGAGGGTTGTCAGGCAGTCGTGGCCTATGCACATGTGGCACTGTGCAAATTTTGATGAGAGGGAATGATATACAGAATGTCCCAAAAGTAACAATTCATTTTCATTAAAGCATTAATGTAATAAATTCTTTTTTCACAGATTTTTGAGGTACTCTCTCTAGAAGAAATTTGGTGGTAAAATATTCAAGGAGGTGTGTGTGCTGTACATCAAACATATCAGAAAAGAGCCACCAATAAGGATCAATATCAGCCTTCTTGTCAACAAATACAGACACAGAGGAAATGTGCTTAACAAAGAAAGTCCTGGACACCAATCATCATCTGACAACACAGTCCAGAGCATTGAGGAGGCCACTGAAAGGAGCCCACACAATTCTACTTTTTAGATGAGCTATGAGTTGAAGAGTTCACAACCCACTGTCTGGCATACTGCATCCAGGTAATGCACCATCCTGAGGAGAAAGATTATGATACCAATATAGAAATGTGTGCTGACCTTTTGGAGGCCATGGAAAATGAAAACCTGTCACATAATCTCCAATCAGACAGACCACATTTTACACAAATGGTTTGTGAATTGTCACAAGTGCCAGATTGGGGCTGGAAAAACCTTCATGAGGTGCTAGAACTGGAGACAAACAACTCTAAACTGAGCACATGGCTAGGGATTACCAAGACTAAGATTTATCATCCAGTCTTTACTAGAGAATACAATAACATGTACCAGTTACCATGATATGCTTCAGCTTTCCCTGGAATGGCAAATGGGGTGGTGTATTCCGAATTCCATTGCGTACTGATTTTGCATTCACTGCTTCAGATTTCCTCAAGCTTGTGTTTCCAGGATGATGGATCAGTAGAATCATCATGTACATGGGCTCCAATGTCACCTGACCACAACCCTTAAGACTTCTTTGCATGTGCTTACATCAAGTCCCTTGCATAAAGGCACAGCCGGTTTGAGAACATTTCTCCACCCAAGCAACTTATCATTTTCTCCCCCATCTCCCTCCTCCCTCACACAATTTCACCTGTGACAGCTTTTACTACAATTGTGATACAACCTTCACACAAAACTTGCACTTGGGCACCTATGGCACTCCTCTCAGCTTGAAGCCCCAAGTGGCGGCTTGTGTCTTTTGGGCCTTATGTACAGCGTTAAAATCAGTGCCCTGCATTAGCTGTGTTACCGGACTGTGGAGGCAGTTTACAGCATCACTCCTGATCAAGTGCAGAATGTGTTCCACTGTGGAAAGGTGGTATGTGTGTTGACATGGACAGTGGCCACATTGATCTTTAATGATTTCTAATGCCTCACATGTGCCCCGACTGTATAGATATGTGTTCTCTATATCATGTGTTTCATGAAACTGAATTTTTAGTTTTGGGACACTATATGTATATTACCATTGGCTGTCATGATGATGGTCAGCCGTATAACAATTTTCATATGATTCACCTTGCAGACCAATAAACTCACATACAAGTGGAAATAACACTTTATCAACACATGATAATAGTTCCACAAAAATGACAATTTATGTAATTTGTTGATTACTTAGCATGATCTCATCAAAAAATTGCTGACTGACACAAAACATTACATGATAAATGTTGCATGCTACGGTCTTTTATACAATGGTATCTGTACCTGATGGCTGCTAGATGTTGAGTGACTGTGACTTTGTGCACAATTCTTATTTAAAGGAGTGCAGAGTTAAAATTCAAAGATGATATATTTTAGAGTAGCTCTTCCTGGCTGTGTGTTGCTCTGGCTTAGTGTGGTTAAATGGAAACGAGAGGGAAGGTACGTTCCTAATATGTATGGGGACTGTATACATGTTCTAATCTCCTTCTGCCCCCCTTTTCTGTCCTGTTCCTTCTCCCTCTTTCTCTTTGCCAATCACCTCCTCCCCCTCTCTCCATCTCCTCCTGTCCCATCTCTCTGTCCATCTCCTCCTTTCTGCTTTCTATGTCCATTTACTCCCACACCTCTACGTATCTCCTCCTCACCCTCTCTGACTATGAACCTTGTTTTGTTTATTGTTTATTATTGCACATTCAGATTTTCTAATAGTATTCTAATCACAAGCCATAAATTCACCTGTCCTGTTAGCTAATAACAAAGTAAATTTGTCATGTACTTTCTCATATTTTTGGTAACCCCTTTACATATTACACATTTATTTATACATCACATGTCTTTAAGAATAAACATGTCTATTCCAATGTAGCATTGTGCCAAAATTTTGGATCAATCAGTAAAAAACTTTCAGAGATTAATGACTTTGAACTAATGAACATTTACATTTTTATTTATATAGACGGATCATGAAAGACTGCTAAAGCATAGAATATAGACACACATTAGGCAAAGACATTATGATTCTATTTTATGAGGAGGATGGTTTTCCAAAAAACTGTCAAGAAAATTGAAATATTTCACAAACTAACATGTTTTTCTAGGAATGTTATACATTTTTGAGAACATAAAAATTAGGACTACAAGACAACAAGTGAACAATAAATTTTAAATATGTTTTCAAATAAAATATTTGTCAATAAACTATTTATACTGTTATTATCAGCAGCTTGTGAGTTATACACCACATAATGAGGTTTTGAAAAACATAGCTTGGTTCTGAATTTGGAGATTTCATTTCATATACTTCCAGTACAGGTATAACGTATGGTACAGAGCTGAGGTGAAAAATGTTACCATTTGTGTTAGGAGTGGGATTATAGTAAGTGGAGGTATTTAAACCTTCTGTTTTTGAACACTGAAATTAACCAACAGTGTTAAAAGGTCTCCACTTCCACCGTCAGCAATTACGAAATGGGTAGCTGAATTCAATTTTGGGTGTACTCGTCTTGACGGTCATTCATAAGAAGTATATCATGGACCAGCAACGACATGTACCATCAGGAAATTGTACAATACAGTACTGTATTAAAGACACATGAAATGGCTGTAGCAGTTGTTATAACACAATGGGTAGGGCACGTTTTGTGTGGAGACAGAACAGTGAGGAACCAGCTGCCTCAATTCTCATTCTGCTTTCCTGAACAAAAATTTTTGTATGCAAAGGTATTCACACTTTTTTATGCTGGAAGAGGCAGTGCCAGAGAGAGAGAGAGAGAGAGAGAGAGAGAGAGAGAGAAATGAAACATGCAAATGGGTTGAGGCCATACATAGGCTTGGGGAGTCTGGACCCTGCCAGACCGGTGAACTTTAGGTATAGGGGAGGATGAATTTTGAATCGAAATTTTAGGCTTATGGGAATAAGGGAAAGAAAGGCAAAAGAAGACAGTGTAAGCAAGAGAGGAGATAGGAGCAGTGAGATATACTGGAAATCAATGGCGGAAAAAGGGGAGAGAGACATAAAAAAGGGGAGAGAGAGGGTCCTGATTTTAAATTATCCTTAAAACTATAATCATAACAAGAATTTCCTTTTTTTAATGTTTTCTATCATTCCTTAGATGCTTCTATATTCTTGGGACCACCACCAACAAGATCACAGATCATAAGTAAAAATGAGTACTAGTTTAACTTCATGTAATTTTTGCTACAGTAAGTTGTTTCTAATGTAAAAGACAGAAAATTAAAAAAAAACTGTAATGTAATAACAAATTTGCAGTTATACACAGAAACAAATCATCATGTATTGCAGGCAACTCAAGACACTTTACAAATAAAAAGAGCAAAATGCATTTGGCACCATATGAACAGCCTTTCATTTAGTTACATAAAATGAACCAAATCCCAAGAATTTTTTATTGTTTACCATATTTTCAGCCTTCATCAAAACCACTATCACATTCCTCTTGAATCATAATACCTCATACATTTCTATACATATCATTTAAACATGGGGAAAACTGGTATGTTAGTACTGTAAGGAAAATGACATACAACAGAAAGAACTATTGTGATACACAAAGACAAATCTGTTTTCAAACCTATTTAATGATATATGTGTGTTAATAACAAGTAAATAATTTCAAGAGGAAATTAACAACTACTCTAATTTTTTCTTCAATATATCTGCCATAGTAAGCACAGCCATCAGTATATTTAAACCACTGACCCAGTTTTTAATCACTGAAGAATAATTAAACTATGTACAATAGATTTACGAGTATATCCCTGACTTGCATTTTTCAAACAGGGAATAAATAATTCATCAGCAGAAACATTTGCTGAAGCATATATGCAAATTTCCGCAGTTTATATAACATTTACACTTTGAATTTCCAAAAAAATATGACAGTTTTCTTTGCTTTCAAGACTCTTTACATACAAATCTTATTTCAACAACAACTGAAACTATTAATAAATATACAATTATAAACATATACTAGTTTTCACCTCAGTCATTAAGAATACTCTGCTTCTCTTAGAAGACTCTTTTATAGCTTACAAATGGAATGGAAAAATAAGGAATAACTGTGACCATCTCAAAAGACAAAGTATTTTGTTGTTCACAATAATCATGTATTAAATTGGTAATTTCAGTGAGAACCATATAATCCCTTGATTCACAACTGTTACACCATTGTGACCTTGAACATTACATTGCGTAGTTTTCTTCTGCACATATCAAGTATACCACGGGCCAGATTACTTTCTCCAATAATGTATCACATGAATTCAGCAACTATCGCACTTTGCAAGTGCCATGTTGTGGCGTCACATGGCTCCTGGAACCAGCAAAATGTTGGAAGAACGCAACACCTGTACTCCTCCGTGCAGGACGCAGACCCGTGGAAACCCACACTGAACCAACATGTGTCCAAACTGCAGAGAAAACCTTTATCAGTTACATTTGATGTAAATGGTACACAATGTAAAGAAACAATGAGTAAACTACAATTTAACTGCCTGATTTACAGTAGAAATATCTTTCAGGATTTCAAAGTAACAGCTACTGCCATTTAATTTTCAGCAGTGTTACTAGAAATGTCAATTAAAAAGGAATAAAATGATCAAGAACATAATTTTAAAATCACAAAAGGAAATGAAGTTCAGAGTTACACCATGAAAACTGAGTTACATCACCTTTATTATTCATTAATTATACACAACATTTAACACAGCAAATATCATACGCCATGTTTTTTATCACTAGTCAAAACTTCCCAAGTGCCTAGTACTGCATGATGTGTAAGCTGAAATGCGTGCAGATCACAACAACGAATCTTTTGGAACGGCACACGCAGTGTATAAAACCACTGGTACTTCAGTTACTTCTTTATGCTAGAGTTGCTGAAATCCATTTTAAATGTTTCATATTTTTTAAGCTTTCCAATCGATTTTCACTGATTTTATTGTCACCTGAAACAGCATTGTCAATGATACGCACTTTTCTTTTCTACATAATCATGATGACGTGCGCTGTGTTCATGTTTGATCAGTGTGAAGTCGCATAGTAGCTTGGCTTGTCCTTAACCAACCACTTTTTTCCAATTTATGATCCCACCAACCAGTTTTCACCATTGGCAGATGGTATTTCTGGCATAAGTTATAGTGTATAATTTGCACCACATCATGCCTTTGGTTTTAATTCATGTGTGTGATGTATTGCACAGCTAGTTTCACAAGCTTCCTTACAAAGTTTGCACTTGGGTCTACTACTGATTTCTCAATTCTGGCTTTTGTACCACTCATTTTGATGACTTGCTACTGACAGCCATATTTGGTTTTGTTTTGTATTCTTTTTATTGTCTGCTTTGTTTTGCCTGGATCTATAAAAATGGTACTGTCCACCAGCTGTCAATGTGAGTTTGCAGTACCAAATCTTCATTTATTACACTTGCAGAAACTCCAAGGTGTTGACTGCCATCAGATCAATTTCCTCACTTTCTGTCACATAGGCTACTAGTGCATGATTTTCTTCTCCCACTGTCTACCTAAAATGCAGAAGTCCTTTGCCACTTGATTTTTAGGGTAAATACAATCTGTACACATTACCCAGAGGATTTAATAAATAGGGCGAGACGACGGGCGAGGGGGGAGGGGGGGAGAGTTGGGGGGAGTGGGGGTGCGGGGAAGAGGGGGGTGCGAGGGGAGAGGGGGGGGGTGCGGGGGAGAGGGGGGGGGGGGGGTGCGGGGGAGAGGGGGGGGGGGTGCGGGGGAGAGGGGGGGGTGCGGGGGAGGGGGGGGTGAGGGAGAGGAGGGGGTGCGGGGGAGAGGGGGGGTGCGGGGGAGAGGGGGGGTGCGGGGGAGAGGGGGGGGGTGCGGGGGAGAGGGGGGGTGCGGGGGAGAGGGGGGGTGCGGGGGAGAGGGGGGGTGCAGGGGAGAGGGGGGGTGCAGGGGAGAGGGGGGTGCAGGGGAGAGGGGGGGTGCAGGGGAGAGGGGGGGTGCAGGGGAGAGGGGGGGTGCAGGGGAGAGGGGGGGTGCAGGGGAGAGGGTTCTTTTTTTTGTGGTTTTAGGGCGCACAACTTCGATGGTCATTAGCACCCAGACTACGTTAGGAATGCACCGCGAGGCACAAGTTTAAAACAGCAACTAAAAGGGAAAACACGATAAAAGACAGATTGACAGGCATAGGATTAAAAAAACGGCATAGTCAAATGTCCTTAGACAGGTTTGTCAAGTTGATAAAACGAAGAACGCGAGCAGCTGCGCCTGGGTCATCCGCTAAAATGGCATCTAGAGTACATGGCAGGCCAAGACCAAGACGCAGTGTATTAAAATCAGGACAGGATGTTAAAATGTGGCGGACCGTCAGCAATTGCCCACATGGGCAGAACGGCGCCGGCGCAGCCGTCGGCAGATGACGATGGCTGAACCGGCAGTGTCCAATTTGTAACTGGGCCAAAACGACCTCCTCCCGCCAAGAAGGGCGTGAGGAGGACGTCCAAGCCACAGGAAGAGGTTTCAAGGCCCGAAGCTCGTTGTCCGTAAGTGCAGCCCAATCGGCATGCCACAGCGATAAAATGCGCCGACAAATGACCCTGCTACAATCTGATGAAGGGACACAACAAGAAGCTGTCCGAGGCTGGAGGACTGCAGCCTTGGCCGCGGCATCTGCAGCTTCGTTCCCAGGGATACCGACATGGCCAGGAACCCATATAAAGCTAACCGGAGAACCGTCATCCACCAGCTGCTGAATAGAGCATTGGATCCGGTGCACGAAAGGGTGAACCAGATACGGATCACTGAGGCTCTGGATGGCGCTCAGGGAATCGGAGCAGATGACATAAGCAGAATGTTGGTGGCGGCAGATGTAAAGAACAGCCTGGTAGAGGGCAAAGAGCTCAGCTGTGAAGACTGAACAATGGCCATGGAGCCGGTATTTGAAACTTTGTGCCCCGACAATAAAACAACACTCGACCCCGTCATTGGTCTTAGAGCCATCTGTATAAATGAAGGTCATATTAATGAACTTCGAACGAAGTTTGACAAAACGGGAGGAGAGAGAGAGAGGGAGGGAGAGAGAGAGGGAGGGAGGGAGAGGGGGGGGTGCGGGGAGAGGGGGGGGTCGCGGGGAGAGGGGGGGTCGCGGGGAGAGGGGGGGGTCGAGGGAGAGGGGGGGTGTGGGGAGAGGGGGGGGTGTGGGGAGAGGGGGGGGGGTGCGGGGAGAGGGGGCGGGGTGCGGGGAGAGGGGGGAGGGTGCGGGGAGAGGGGGGGTGCGGGGAGAGGGGGGGTGCGGGGAGAGGGGGGTGCGGGGAGAGGGGGGGTGCGGGGAGAGGGGGGGGTGCGGGGAGAGGGGGGGTGCGGGGAGAGGCGGGTGTGCGGGGAGAGGGGGGGGTGCGGGGAGAGGGGGAGGTGTGGGGAGAGGGGGAGGTGTGGGGAGAGGGGGAGGTGTGGGGAGAGGGGGAGGTGTGGGGAGAGGGGGAGGTGTGGGGAGAGGGGGAGATGTGGGGAGAGGGGGAGGTGTGGGGAGAGTCACATTGCAAGATTTCTCACTCAGTGTTGATAAATTTACAATTCTCGTTCCCAACAGAAAGTTCTGCCTTTCAATACTGCACCACATTTTCTGTGAAATTCATTATTTGTCACTGATTATAATGGGTTCCAGGCATGTCATGATTGAAGTCGGGACCCTTTTCTGTAGTTGATCCTCATCAAACACTGATTAGCTTTCCATCTCTTTATGTTCTCCATACACAAACTTCAATCTGAAGCTGGTCTTACACAGAACAGTTACTTCATTAATTGACATTGTTGCCGCACTGATACGATATCATTTTCCTTTGAGTAATCATGAATTTTATAAGCATCTCTGGAACTTGAACATATTGTGTTATTGGCCTGTAAATCACTGTTCCTTTTTCCTTTTGCTCCATCGTCCTGTTCAGTATGCTTTCCCGTTGTTAGCCATTCACCAATTGTTCATGTCTACGGTATATCGTAGCGAAGTTCAGCCATTCCTGCATGCAGGCTGGTTACTGCTAAGGGATGCACAGTTCTTAACTATCTTTATTCTTTTTCTGATAATTTCAAGTGTGACTTTCAACCTGTCACATTTTATTTTTGAAAAATTTCATTTCAAAAATCTAATTTACTTTATTATTGGTATTATTATTATTATTATTTTATTATTATTATTATTATTATTAGTGGCAGTAGTAGTAGTAGTAGTAGTAGTAGTAGTAGTAGTAGTAATAGTTGCTCAGCAACTTATGTTCTATAGCAACTTATACCTGAGAAGCATTTGGTCCACGTGATCCAACCACTGTAATAACCTTGCCTTTGTGGCTATGAAGAATACTGTTCTCAGGCCCTGGAGGTAACTGATTTTCTGATAAATTTACAGTTGAAAATGGAATATTGATACTTGATGGAATTGCACCTCGGTTGTATCTAAATGCAAATTAAGGAGAGACAACAAAAATAACTGACTATAAGCCTAGAATTAAATTGTTACTGCGATGTAAAGCAAAGAAATTTTGTTTGCATTCTCGTTTCAGTTACTAAAAGTAAAACTGAATTACCTTCTAAGGTCTGGATTAAACAGTCCACAGGTGTACTGCCGATCCATAGTGTCCAACGGGCACAATACTACTGTGATCAGACGTGTCACCATCATGAGGTGCCATCATGCACTGAACTCCTGAGGGTGTTTGGCTGACTTACATCCCCTTCCACTGAAAGCCGTTCCCTCCATGGTCCACGCCCAAGTGTGTGCATCAGCAGTTGTGGAGATACTTGTGCCTCTGGTAGTGCTGATGTAGGTGTTCTGTCTGCCCTCATCATCAGGTTGTGTTTGCTGAGTGTCTTTTTAATTAGACACGCTGCTGGCTCCCAAGACTTGCTGAGATTATAGTTGCACTCCTGATCGATAAGATTATCCCTGGTACAAATTTTGACGGCTTCTTTAATGATACTGTCCCAATATTTGGAAGTCTGTAATAAAACCCTGGTACATTCTTAATCAATAGCATCATTCTCTGACACAGTGCTCCATGACCTCCAACTTGTTGGGGTGCTGCTGGTGTTCTTGGCATTGATCTTCTATGGTATGCATTGTTTGTCCAATATATGACTGTCATTGTTAGGGATGGCCACACTCTCAGTCTCCAATACAACCGCAACTTTTTGCTGTACACTTTGTTGAAAACATAAGGCACTGCCTGATAATGCAATAATACTCCACATTAATGCTACAGTCCACACTGCAGGCATCATCAGCAATTTTGTATAGCAGTGGGGTGGGAAATCCTCCCCCACCCACCCAATTCAGCAGACCTCAATTCATGTGGCTTTGACCTCATTACTCAACTGAAGAATCCAATGTATGGGAGATGCTTCGCAAACAGGGTGGATATCCTCATTGCATTTCAGTGACAAGTGGCACATATTGATGGCAGTGCCAACGGCATTCATCACCATCCTCTTCATTGGCAATGCTGATGGATGCACTGGAAGACTATTTTGAAGGACAGTAGTTGATGCTGCACTCATTTTGTTCCATTTGTACTCATGCACAACAAATTTAGAGAGTTCCAATGTGTGTGTTTCATTTCAAACTTTGCCATTACCTCCTGTAATGGAACCCTATTTTATGATGGCATTCAGATACACACAGCCTTACCGGTTCAATGCACATCCTGAAATTCCTGTGTTGTTGCATTATTGCAAGACATACCATAATTGTCATGACTCAAGGAATGACCCCCATATATGACCCACTGGCACAGAATCTGATATACCCTGGCCTTCCATGAACCAAGGTCAACTTTGACATTCCCAAATGATGCCAGTGTTTTATTTTTGGGAGGTGGGGGGGGGGAGGGGGGAAGACAGTTCTTATGTGGTGCTTTTTCAGTATGCACCTGATTTTTCGCAATAGTAAGCCAGTGTAAGGTATAAAAACTATGGTTACCTCCTCTTCTGTCATTTCCTCTGACTCCATAGGTTGTACTGTAGTGGTGGGGCAAAGACCATGTTTAATCTGGCATTCTGATGTTCAATAAAATTTTTCTGGGTTTGTGACTTCATTGTCAATATATATAAAACTACCGATATTTCAGTCCCTGTTGCAAGCGACCTTTTTCAGAATGAGAAAACTTTGCTTCTTATATATCTGCAGACATGGCTGTTATCTAATTCTGATAGGCTGTTTAGGATGAAGGGGAGGGATGTTAGAAGTCTTTTTTGGTGTTTTTATTTTTTATTTTTTTTTCATTGGTGGAAACCCGAGGTTTTGACTGGTGTTTGCATTACTGCTTGTAATTGCTGAAAACCGGCGAATGGAAAACCAGGCGGCATCTGTGACGCGGCGTTGTTTTCCTCGACATGGAAGTTTACAGAAAGCCTGATGGGCCGTAGTGTGTATGGGAAGCCAACCAGTACTGACAGGAACCTGCATGCCTCCTCACATCATCTCCCTATGCAGAAGAAATCCACCCTGCATACTTTAACCAAGAGGGCTCCTACGGTGGCAATGAATAAGGGCAATAGAGGAGAGCAAAAGAAACACAAAACATCACTGTTACCTTATGTTCTCAGTGTCACTGAACGGGTGGACAAAATTCTCTGCCGATCGGGCATCAACCGATTTTCTGAAGCAGCAACAGAATAAAAGATGTTCTTCACACAACAAAAGATAGAATTGACAAAATACATGCTGCTGGGGTTTACAAAATCAGATACGAATGTGCATTAGCATATGTAGGCGAGACAGGGTGACCAATCACCACATGGATATCTGAAAACAAAAGATATATCCTACTAAGACAGCACACCAAGTCAGCAGTGGCAGAACACCGGCATGAGTGCGGCAAACAGATTGATTTTGGTGAAGCTCGCATACTGGTGAAACAGCCTCTTACTTTCAGGAGAAAAATTAGAGAGGCGACAGAAATAGCCAAGCAACCGGCCCACATGAACAGAGAAGATGGCTACCAACTTCCGACATCTTGGCTGCAAGCAATAACAGCACTAAGGAACGATAGTTCATTTGAAGCAACACATACAGCCACACAGGAGACTGCAGTGGTCACAGATACGTAGATGCTAGAAAGCAGGAAAGCAACACCATGTCACAGCTGCCACTTGGTTTTCCATTCGCCGCTTTTCACCAATTACAAGCAGTAATGCAAACATCAATTCAAACGTCGGGTTTCCACCAATGAAATCAAATAATAAAAACACCAACAAAGACTTCTAACATCCCTCCGCTTCATCCTAAACAGCCTATCAGAATTAGATAACAGCCTTGTCTGCAGGTATAGCAGAAGCAAAGTTTTCTCATTCAGCAGTAAACAAAAACACCCTGAAGAAGGTCACTTGCAACATGGACCAAAACATTGATAGTTTTATATATATTGACAATGTGGTCACAAACTCGGAAAATTTTTTATTGAATGTGACAATGGCCGTGGAAGCCTACATTTACAGTTCTGATGTGTCACAGTTCCTGGGGCAGACATTCTACGTCTGAGATGGTCTGTGCCCCATGTACTAGTGTTTTTAGTACCCCATTCCTTTGTGCATGTTGGTGGCAACTATCTCTGTGCAAACACAGATCAGTGTGTGTTTTCTTCTGATACACACCTTAGCCCAGTGTGCCATCATCTCTTCTCTTGATCATAACTTCCAGGAATTGTAGTCTTCCTTCTCCTTCAGTCTCCATAGTGAATCTGAGGATGGGCTGCAGAGAGTTCAGATGTAAAAGGAAGTCAAGGAGTTTGTCCATTCTATTGGGCCAGCTGACAGCAGTGTCATCAACATAACACACAAAGCAGGTGGGTTTCCAGTTGGATAATGTCAGGGTCTCTTCCTCAAAGTGATCTACACACAGATTCGCAACCACTGCCAAGAGTCAACTGCCCATTGCAACTCCCTCCATTTTCTCCATTAAACAGAAAATACATGGATGTCAGGACATGCCTGAAAAGGTTGCAGGTCTTCTCATCAAATTTCTGATCGATAAATTCTAGTGATCCATGTTGAGACAACCTAGTAAATAACAAACCAACATCAAAACTTGCTCTGACATCGGAGTTCTTCAGCCTGAAGTTATTGAAGCATTTTACAAAACCCACAGAATTGTGGATATCATGTGGGAATTTACTCACATAGGGACTTAGTATCTCTATCTGCCAGCAAATATGTAGGACCTCTGACGTTGGCGACAATGGGATATAGTGACCTCCAATCTTTGTGAACCTTGGGGAGTCTGTGAAGCCTTGGCAATACTGGTCCTTGTGGTGCTAGTTTTTAATGACACCCTCTGGTAACTCTGATTTCTTGAGAAGCACCCGGGTCGTCTTCTCACCCTTCTTGGTGGGGTCACGTTGATCTTCCTGTAGGCATCATCATTTACAAGGCCCTACATCTTCTTGGTGTGGTCCTTATGGAAGAGAACAGCCTTTATGCTATTTACCGGCATGCTATCAGGCAAAATCAAGTGTACATTGAAAAAGCACCGCATAACAATGGCCTTTTGCCTCCCCAATAAAACACGTGAATTATTGGGATCTCAAAGATGACCTAGTTTGTGAAAGGCTAGGGTATATCAGATTCTGTGCATGTAGCAAAACATATACTGGGCAAACTGTGCACATCATTGAAAATCGATGCCAAGAACACCAGCAGCATGCTCGACCAATGTATTCCAACAAGCCGGCAGTCACAAAGCATTGTTTGTCCGAGAATCATGCTATGGATTATGAATGTACCACAATTTTAGTGTGGACTTTAAAATACTGAAACAGTATCAATACAGAAGCCACTGAAATTCTCACAATGGACAATCTTATAAATCAGGACTGTGGCTATAATCTCAGCAAGGCTTGGAAACCCACACTGAGTCTAATTAAGAAGATGCACAGCAAACACAATGATGGGGCGACCAGGGTAGACAGACCAGCTACATCAACACCAGCACACATGCCAACGTAAGCATCTTCACAACTGCCGACATGCATTCTCGAGCAATGACCACATAGGGAAAATCTTGTAATGGGAGAGGATATAAGTCAGCTGCATGCCCTCAGGAGTTCAGATCGCCAGCACACCTGATGATGCTGGCATTGCCAAAATACTGTGCCCATTGGACACTATGGACCAGCAGTACACCTGTACACTGTGCAACAATATGCCAGTTGAAATTCAAGAATCAATTCTTAAGACTTGTTCATAAATGAAATATTTGTTACAAAGAGCATAATATGCAATTTCATTATGCAATTCACATTTCTCATCAAAAATTAGAGATATGAGATCTTAAATGCTTATCTACATTAGTCCCTCAAATTATGTAGTATTTAGCTCTTTTAGTGTGATAATATTAAAGTTTATACTCTGAGTTTTGCACAACATACATAAAGAAAGAAAGGTAGACATAGATAAAAATGTGTGTTTGTGTGTGTGTGTGTGTGTGTGTGTGTGTGTGTGTGAGAGAGAGAGAGAGAGAGAGAGAGAGAGAGAGAGAGAGAGAGAGAGAGAAAATGAAGTGCTACACAATATGAGCCAATGATCATCGATAACTATGTGAACTAGTTGAGTAAAGAAGTTGAAACATATGAAGAGCCAGTGTTTGTTGTTTCATGGGATTCTTATTCTCACTCACTATTCCAGCTATGTTGCTCAGGTTGGCAAGTTCTTCGTCTCTTATTTTGTCTGATTATTACAATTCTGTCTGCAGAAGCATAGAATTTCATCTTTGCCCTGTTGTCCACCTTGTCCTCCATGTGTGTTTTATCCCTAATCTGGAACCAAAATAATCTGACGATGTTACCCTGAATCTCACCCTTGCCTTAGTATCAGCCAGTATACAAATTATAAGCTTTCTTGCAATGTCGTCTCAACCTGATTCATGCACTGTCTTTAAGTCTACAAAGCTTATTATGGTCTTCTTGCTTTTTGAAGATGGGTGTTGTACCAGTTGTCTTATCATTATGATCCATTCTATTTTCACCCTACTTTCCAGATGATGTTCCCCTCTTCAGCAGGAATTTTGACAACTTTGTAGCCCAAATCTAGAAGTGATATCCCTCTTCAGTTTTTTGCACCTCTCATCTATGTTTTTCCCGCATATTGATATTAAGACAGCATTCTTCCAATTTTGAGCAATTTCTTTATCCTTTATATCTGTTTAATAAGCTTTATTATTTTGTCCATCACCTTCCAATTTTATCATCTCAGCTGCTGTCCTGCCACCTTCGATCTCCTTGTTACTATAGCTTGTGGCAACTCATGGCTGCTTGCAAGGAATGATTCCATTTTATTAGTTTTTTTTATTTTCACACACTGTTATATTGATATTTTCTGATAAACAGTTTTGATCATGTCGAATGATCATAGTCAGATCAATGTATTGCACAGTAAGACCATGAACTGTCTCGAAGTTTTTAAAAGACTTCAGTCTTGTGTATTACTCTGCAGCATAGGAAACACTTGAACAGTTAAACATGGCACAAAATTTGTGTGTGATTTTTGACAGCACCAACTCTCCATGAAACTTCTGCCACAACTGGAGAAAGTATGTTCCTTGCAATAAGCAGGATATATATAAAAAAATAAAACCATGTAAACTGCTATCGTATGATGAATCTCTCAGTGTGAACTGGATAAATGCAATATTTTTCAATAATTCCCATTAACAATGGTTAGTTACTTGTTTTCATTTTCTATAATTAATAAACTTTTATCGTTACACAGTCATTATCTCACAATGGTTATTTTCAACAAAATATCAGTTATCGAGGTGCCCATACTTTAATATAGTATCCAAACTATGGTGAAACATGCCACTTTTCACATACGCAAATCATTCCCAGAGGTGAAAGAAGCAGAAAATGATAGGAAAATCCTAGCAGTGACTGAAGGTTGAATGTAGAAACCTTGGAGATGTAGTCTGATACCTAACCACTTAGCCACACTTGTCGCCACACCTGTCACAATAAAAGCCAAGAATTCAAAATTACATATGATGGAAACTAAACTCCCCCCCCACCCAAGACATTGTGGCTGGTAATGTCATCAGGCTGCCATCCAGTCCCTGCATGCCCCACTAGACAGCACTCTTAACCCCCCCCCCCCCCCCCCCCCCCGCCCTCCCCACTTATACCCTGCTATCCTTCTCTCTTCCCCAACCCACTCCAGATTGCTATTCACGTTTACATGAACTAATTTTTGAGCCTTTACAGTTTCCGTCTTATTTCTGGGCACTGGATCTGTGACAAGCAGACAGATAAAAAAAACTCTAATGTTTCACAGTAAGAGGGTGAGTTGTGTTGAAAAACAAATTCTTTTACTTACTGCAACACTAAGGGTAGCATTGTAATTTTATGGTCCTGGCAACTTCCATTTTGATTGCCTACACACCACATGCTAAATAATGGTACCATACTGACATTATAAGCAGAATAATTCATTTTTTGACACAACTCATGGTGATGCATTCAATTTTTCTTATGTATCATCTTCTCAGAGATCCAGACCTCAACATCACGCTACAGAAACAAAGATGTAATTTCCATGTGCCCCATCTGAAGCTGAACCTAGAAAGACTGGAAAACCAGTTCATGGGAATTAACAAATATTCAACACACATCCATGGGTTCTAGAACATCCATAACGGATAAGCTTCAGCCACGTTATATATAGGCTATATTAGGAATGAAATACATTGCATCAGAGGTGAAACAAATCAATTGCTATGAAATACAATGACTGCTCAAAATTAAATTAAACAAACAACATATCTAGTAAAATAAACCCTCACCTCCAGGTGAATGATGGGTATTGTTTACAGAAATTAAGCATAGAAAACTACACTAAATTTTGTATCTACAGTCACCCAAATTGAAACTACTGTGAACATAACCACTGTTGTAAAAGTGTCTTAAAACCATGGTAGAATAATGGTAAATAGGCTAATGATCACATTAAAAAAATCTACATCTATACCCTGCAAGCCAGTGTCTAGCAGAGGGTACTTTGCATATCACAGTCACGTCCTCCTTTTCTTGCTCCAGTCACATTTGGTTAGCGGGAAGAATGATGCTGATAAGGTTCCACGTGGGTTCAGATCTCTCTAATTCTATCTACTCGGTCTCTTCGCAAAGTATGTAGGAGGAAGCAATATACTGGTTGATCCATCTATGAATGTACATTCTTGGTGTTTTAACACTAGATTGGTTGGTTGGTTGGTTTGTGGGGAAGGAGACCAGACAGCGTGGTCATCGGTCTCATTGGATTAGGGACGGAAGTTGGCCGTGCCCTTTCAGAGGAACCATCCCGGCATTTGCCTGGAGTGATTTAGGGAAATCACGAAAAACCTAAAGCAGGATGGCCGGATGCGGGATTGAACCATCGTCCTCCCGAATGCATTTAACAGTGGAGCATACTGTGACGTAGAGTGCCTTTCTTGCAGCATCTGCCACTGGAGCTGACTGAGCATCTCTGTGATACTTTCACTCTCACTAAATGATCCTTTATCTAAACATACTACTCTTCTTTAGATATTCTCTATCAGTCTTATCTAACTCAGACTGAGGAACAATACTCAAGCATTGGCTGAAGGAGTGTTTTGCAGGCTACTTCCTTTGATAATGGACATTTCCTGAGGATTCTACATACAAAACTTTGTCTAGCATTTGCCTTAGCTGCGATTAATTTTATGTTGTTGTTACACTTTAAATTGCTCCTCGCACCTGCTCCTCCATATTTTATGGAAGTAACTACTTCCAGTGATTGTTCTGCAGTCATGTAATCATACAATGAAGGGGCTATCTATGTATTCGCAGTATGTTATATTTTCCTATATTGAGGGTTAACTGCCAGACTCTGCACCAAGCATCAATGCTCTGTAGTTCTTCCTGCTTTTCACTACTATTTTCTACAGTTGTGACTTCTCTGTATGCAACAGCACAATCCATGAAAAGCCTTATGGAATCTTCTCACGTGGTCCACTAGGTCATTTACATATAGTGTGTTTCTAAAAGAATGACCCAACTTTGGACAGTAATAATTACAAAACTTAGGGCATGTTGGTGAGGAAAAGTGTTGTTTGAATGGGTGTGGCCTGGAGTTTCAGAAAATCGCCATTGGATGTCAATCAATTTGTCTTCTCAGTTTACAGTCAGTCAGAAGAACGATGGCATCCACTCAACAAAAGGCATATTGTATGCTGCATTTTACGAAGAGTTAGTCAATGATTTTGATCCAGTGTGTTTGCCATCAGCATTCTGGCATTGATCTGCCTGCACACAAAAACATCCATCATTGGTATCACCAATTTGAAGAGAGAGGATGTTTGCACAAAGGTAAAAGTCAAGGACAACCTCACACTTCAGATGATATGCTGGAAAGAATTCGGCAAACATTTGAGCGAAGTCCACAGAAGTCTACTCATCACACAAGTAGAGTACTGGCAATGCCTCATACAACTGTCAGGCGAGTGTTAAGGCATCGTTTGATCTATAAACTATACAGGCTAAAATTAGTGTAAGCTCTTCGGGTTAGTGTTAATAAAAGGAAACAGGTTGACTTCAGCAATGCTCAGCTAGAGAACATTTAAGATGATACCATAGTTAATTTCCACTGATGAAGCAACATTTCATGTTAGTAGTAAAGTAAACTGACGTAATGTGGACTCTAGAACCCTCCTGACATAACTAAGAACGAAAGACACTCATCTAAAGATGGAAAAGCGTGCAATCCTTTTTTGAGGAAAACACAGCAACTAGAATGCAGGGGGAATTTAAAGCAGACTGAGGTGGCAGTGAGAATTTGGATCAAGGAGGGAGGCATGCCAGGGTAATCCATGCAGTTGAGTGAACTGCTATGCAAAGGTGGCTTAGGGATAATGCACCTGCCTAGTAAGCAGGAGACCGGGGGTTCAATCCCAGGACTTTGTACAAATTTTCACTTTCCACTTCAGACTACATATATAAAACTGTATCTTCAAATGCTGCAGAATTGGCTTTTATCCACAACTGCAGGAGAACTCCAATGACTTCATTTTCCAACAGGATGGAGCTCAACCACACTGGCACAACAACATACATCAGTTTTTCAATGACACACTGCCTCAATACTGGATAGGGCAGATGGGATCCTAAGACACTGCCCTGCATTCTTGGCCTCCAAGATCACCAGACATGATCTCCTGCAATTATTTATTTATTTATTTTGGTGCATATGTCAAGGAAGGAGTGTTTATCTCCCCTTTAGCCTCGTGACACAGAATAGGCGAAGAACAGAGTAACAGCTGCCATAACTTCTGTAAAAGCAGATACACTGCATAAAGTTTATGACAAATTTAGCTATAGTCTAGATGTTGTTCATGCTGCTGCTGGTGGACACACAAAGCATTTGTAATACCAAAGCTAAAACTTAAAGATTTTTTGAGTATTTAGCAATTTACCTCATGTTTGTAGTATGTTTTTATCAATAAATATTGAGTTTTGAAATCAAGTTACACTTTTCAAAACACCCTATCTATTGTGAAAAGTAGAAGTCCTATAACTGTTCCCTAGGGCACACCAGAAGTCATTTTTATGGCTAAAGACTTCAATCTGTTCAGAATAATACGCAGTATTCTGTTTTCCAGAAACTTTTCAACCCAATCCACAGTTCATCTGACATTTCATATGCTCATATTTTGTTCATTAAGTGGCAGTGCGGAATTGTATCAAACACCTTCTAGAGTCAAGGATCATGGCATCTACTTGCTTGCCTGTATTCTGGGTCTCATGGACAAACACAGAGAGCTGGGTTTCGCACGATTGTTGTTTCCAGAACGCATGGATATTCCTAGAGAGGAGATTTTTGGTCTCGAAAAATATCATAATGTGTGAACATAAAACATGTTCCAAAATCCTAAAAAAAACTTATATCAGAGATGTAGACCTACAGTTTTGTGCATCTGTTCAATGATCCTTCTTGAAAAGAGCGATGACCTGTGCTTTTTAAAATCATCAGGAATGTTTCATAACTTCAAAGACCTGTGGTACACTACTGTTAGCAGAAAGGCAGATTCTTTCCCATACTCTGTGAAGAATCGAAATGGTATCCCATCAGGTTCAGGGCATTCCTTCTGTTGAGCAATTCCAGCTGCTTTTCTATCCATTGGGCGCTTATTCTGAGACCTGTCATTTTGTTCTTTATGTGACAATTTAAAGGAGGAACTACAGTACAATTTTTCTCTGTGAAACATTTTTGGAAAAAGACGTTTAGCATTTTGGCCTTTCTGTATTATCCTCCGTTTCAATGCCATTACCGTCACAGAGTGTTTGGACAAATAGCTTCAATCTGTTTACCAATTTAATGTAAGACGACAATTTCTTTTTATTTTCTGCCAAGCCAGTAGATAGAATTTTACTTTTGAATTCATTGAACGCTTGATGTCTAGCCCTAATTACATTAACTTTGGGTTCATTTAGTTTTTGTTTGTCTGTGAGGCTTTGGCTACACTTAAATTTGCAATGGCACTCTCTTTGCTTTTGCAGCAGCTTTCCAACATGGTTGTCACACCACAGTGGGTCTTTTCCATCACTTGCAATTTTGCCAGACACATACCTCGATGAAGCATATTGTATGATATTCTTGAACTTTTGTCCATTGATGCTTAGCATTGCCAGTGCAAAAGACAAAATTTTTGTGTTGACCTATCAGGTAATCTGAAATTTGTCAACTGTTGATCTTCCTACCTTTCTTTGTACTCCTATTTACAGCTGTATTCAGTGATGCTATAATGGCCTTATGGTCACTAGAACAATATCACTCAACTCTTTGTCCCTACTACCTTTCCCCATCACTTGAGTCTCCCAGTCTATAGCTGACAATTTAAAATCTCCACCTAAATCTGCAACAACACAGGGAAATGTACACGAAATATTCTTCAAATTTCCACTCAGATGTTCCACCACTACTGCTGGTAAGGCAAGGGGGATCTATAAATGCACCAGATTATTTCACATTCTGTATTTTTGCTAATGTCACTTGATATTATCATACTTTTTATTGCGATAAACACACCTCCATCATTGGGATTTAACCTATCTTTGGGAGACACTCCTTTAGGAGTTTGGAATTTCATTGCTATTGAAATTTGGTTTCAAGCAGCTTTCTGGGAAGTGTTACCATTTATAAGTGAGACTAGTTCCTGGACCTCTCTATATATGTTTCTGCAGTGAAGTGCTACATATCAACATTTTTTCTCCAATCTCTTTTCGCGAATACTACCCCGTCTAGACTATGAACATGTCTTTTTGGGCCTTTGGAGGAATTTCTCTATCCTACAGAACCCCTACCCTGGTAGCTGCTTCCTGAGTGTAGTGCATGCCTGACCTATTAAGGGTAGTCCTACATTTCTTCACCCCATAGTGAAGGTCAGAAATCCACATTGTACATCATCACAGAACTGTCCAAGCCTCTAATTTAGGCCTTCCACTCGGGTCCACACCAGAGGACTACGATTGGTTCTGGGAATGATCTACAAAACAATAGCTCTGTTTCCACCCCGTAAGTGAGGATAGCTGTCTTCACTAGGTGTCATTCCTGCCAACATGAGCCGTGATTTGCAGCCAGGTGCACCAAGTAAGCTCAACAGCTGCCAGCAAAGCCTCCTCCATATCTCGGACAAGATGTCCTGCGAAGCAAACACAGTGGATACTGCTGTTCTTTTCCAACATGCACAGTATTTCTCTTAGAGTCTCCATCACATGCCTAACACTGGAACTCCTAATAACAGGCAATCCTACCCTCTGCACTTGCCTGCATTTCTCAGGAAGATTGACCACAGTCCCAACAGGCAAGGTATTCCATGCTGGCTTGTACATACTTTCAGCAGAGAGCAATACCTCATCCATGCAGCTGATATCAATTTTTGCCTTCTGCCTCGAGATTCGCAATTCCATCACCATCTGCAAATCATCAACAGACAAGTGTGACTATAGGCTCCAGAGGTGTTAATATCATTCACTTCAGATGCCCCAATGCCACTGCCACTCAGGGTAGTAGCATAAAGCTTGTCAACCACAGCCAACACAGCTTCCAGCTGTTTAAGGACTGTGGCCAATTCCCCCTTGCATTCACACACATCATTTGCAGTCCCTAACCATCTATGAGGGTGTGCTGAAAAGTAATGTGTCTGAATATTTTATGTGAAAACTATTAACATACTTTAAATAAAAACATCTTTACTCTTTACATCCACATATTTGCAGCCACCTGCCACTAAGGGCTCTGAATTGCAGTGTATGACATGGCACTGTGTAACCTAACTATGTTTGTGAGTGAGACGCCATTTCATATTCGAAGAGTTTATCCATACATGGAATACTATCTCCTTCAGCATGACAATGCCAGATTGCACACGAGTCCTGTGACATCTGCAGCAATCCAATGCCTTGGATTCACTGTTGTCGAGCATCCTCCATACAGTGCCAACTTTGCTCCATCTGATTTTCAACTGTTTCCAAAACATAAAGAATACCTTTGAGGACTTCAATTTGATGGTGGTGAAGTGGTGCAAGCAGAAGTGAGGTTGTGGCTCCATCAAAAAAGTCAAACATTCTTCAATGGCAATGTCAACGAACTTGTCTCTTACTGGAAGAAATGTTTTCATCACCTTGGTGACTGTGTTGGAGAAATAAATATGTAGACATGAAGAATAAAGATGTAGAAGCTTTAAAAGTTTTCACATACAAAATTCGGAAGCTTTGCTTTGCAGCACACCCTCTTATACCACGTATTTGTCCGTATCACAAGTAATATAACACTAACCCAAAAGTTGATGGTTGCATTCTATGTTCTGCTGCTCGCCTATCTAGTCAGTCAATGCTACCCAATGAAGAAGCCTCATACAGAGATATGCATCGAAAATTAGGAGGAAAAAAATAAAAAATAAATAAACTTAAAAGGGTAAACACTAGTCTACTAATTCACACAGTAAAATACACATGTGGAATTTACTTCTTCACAGAAGCATGTGAAAAACAAGAGACTAAATTAGATTACTATGTATTATACAAACTGCTACATCTACGGGCACATCCTCTCAGATCCACGACTGCTGTTACACTGACTGTTCAGGCACTGTATCCAATGGTCATATGATCCCAACTGACTTAGCCCCTGTGGATATCTGCTACCTATATTTTTAAAAAGGAAACAAGATTATTGTTTAAAATCCTATTGATGATGAGGGCAAAAGCAACTGAGTAAATCTTGAATTGGAGAATGATGGGGAAGTTAATCAACCACATACTTCCAAAGAAACCATTCCAGCAGCTGCCTTACATAATTTAGGGAAAAAAATAGAGAACATAAATCTCGATGGCCAGACAGTGATTCATCTCTAGTAAAGTACGAGTCCAGTGTTTTGTAGTGTGCCTTGCTCAATCTCTAGTATTTTAGAAAACAGGTCAATAGTTCACAGAATCATCTTATTTCTACCAAAGTTATCTCACTGATCTACATATACAGACTGAAGTGATAAGTGAAAATTTGCACCAAGGACAAGATTCACATTCAGGTCTCCCGCTCCCTATGCAGATGTGCTAACCACTACACCACCCTTGCACGTGGATCTGCGCATCTGGGTAGATGATCCTAGCACGCCTCCCTCCTCAATCCAAATTCCCCTTCACAGCTGAGCCCACTTGGTAATCCCACTAAACTCAAACAGCATTGCAGAAACTCCTCAATTGCATTGGAATAGCACCTCAGTATCAAATGAAACATGATTCAGTATAGTTGGAGAGCATCTGCAATGCTATTTGAACTTAGGAGGAATACTAAGTAGGCTGAAGCCTGAATAGGACTAAGAACTGAGGAAGGAGGCATGCTAGGGTAATCCGTGTTGTAGTGCAAAGCCACTGTGCTAGTGTGGTGTGGTGGTTAGCACATCTGCTTAGTGAACAGGAGACCCAGGTATCAATCCTGGTCTTGGTAAAAATTTTTTATTCGTTGCTTCAGTCTGCATATATGCATCATAGATGTTTGGGACTTGAAAAGGTCTATCAAACCATGTACTTTCATTTGATTTGTCTCACTGTCTGCTGAAATAGAGCAAGCTCAAGAACTCAAGCACCCTGGAGCGACATACAGAGATACTGAGAAAGTCATCACAGAAGAACTGCCCTAAGTGTTATTGTAGAGTCTCGAAGGACATGGAGACCCTAATCATGTTATTGACTCCAGGTCAAGGTGATATTTGCACAATAAAGGTGTTTGTCATAGGGACTTGACAAACTGATAACTCAACAGGACACACGGCTTGCAGATACTAGGAAAACTAAATGTCATTCAAGATAGTGCAGGATTGATTTTAGAGAAGAATTTTAATTGATGGGTATGCGCCACCTTTTTGCATAATAAAAGAGGTCATGTGAAGCATGCAGCAACTCCTGCTGTCACACCTTCACAAGAGATCTTATCGAGAAGCCGAAAAAATTCTGGTAATAACTAAACTCATGTAGCGGATCGAAAGCATCTAACTAGTCACTTATTGACCAATCAGGTGATGCAAAATCCACTTTTCTCACATAATATCTTATGAACCATGGAGATTCCATATACCCACATTTCTGAAAAGCATCTGACACGGTGCCCCTCTGCAGATTTCACGAGGGCCAAGGATACAAATTATGTCCCTAGCTATGCCAGGGATTTGATACGGCTGATCATATTCTCTGTACATGGAAATGGAACACTGTTTAAGGATAGTACACAGAAGGCAAATTGTCAATTTTAGTTAACTGAGAGAATTTTAGGAAAGTATAGCTTATCTCTTAAGGAGACTATATACAGAACACTAGCACAGCCCAGTCTTGAGTACTGCTTGCAGAAACTCATAGGTGTGCTGCTACATTTGTTACCAGTGTGTTATGGAGATGCTCCATAACCTCAAATAGGAATCTACGGAGAAAGATGGCCACCTTTTCGCGAAACACTATTGAGAAAATTTAGAGAACTGGCATTAGAAGCTGACTGCCGATGATTATACTGCCACCAATGTACATTTTGCATAAGTACCACCAAGATAAAAAAAATTATTTAGGCACATAGCCAGTCACTTTTGCCTCGCTTTATTTGTGAGTGGAACAGGAAAGGAGAGGAGTAGTAGTGATACAAGATACCCATTGCCATGCACCACATTGTGGCTTGTGGAGTATGTACATAGATGATGATGGAGAAGAATACATGCCAATTATTTTTGTGTCTTGCAGCGAATAAGTGGAGACAATGATTTTGTTGTAGATGTTGCAAAGGATGTTCAAGATGCTATTGAGGATGTTGAATGTGTTGTAAATTTTGGGGATAATGAAGATGTACAGATGCATTTATTTCTGAAGGACACATATTTGTCACCACGTGTGACAGTGCTGTTCCCTCAGAATGCCGTATGTATGACATCTGTACAATGTTTAGTTCTTGTGCAATAAATAATTAAAAGTGTTCCCGGACTTTATGTTAACCCTGTATTTGATCAGTGAAATATACATAGCATTTTCTGTTGAAAAGCCTTTCTGAAAGCCACATGCATATTATTAGTATTTCGTTTTTATAAATATGTGAAGCCACTCTTGAACACATTACTTTTTCAAGAATTTTTGGTAAAACTGTCAGAAGTGATACTGGGCAGTAGTTGTTAGCATCAGACCTACCTCCTGTTTATGCAATGGTATAAGAATAGCATATTTCAGTCCATCTGGGAAAATCCAGCTTATCTCTTGGGAACAAGCTTTTATTACCCTGCAGGAAATGCCACCAATTCCATGTGAGCTTATACTTTTGAGTGAATTTATTATTTTCCTAATTTCAGTTGGAGAGATGGGTTCAATTTCCATTTTATCAAATCATTTTCTAATGAAAAGCTGGATCCTATTTTATCTGTTACACTTAAAAAGTGATCATTTAAAAATATTTTCTACCTCTGACTTTCTGATAATAAACTTTACATTGAGTTTGATAGAAATACAGTCTTCCTGTGCTGTTGTTTGCTCTGTATCACTTTGAACATTATTGAAAACTGTTTTATCATCAGAGGTGCTAATCTCTGACATAATGCACCTACTTCTGGGCTTTTTAATAAGTTTTATTAATAGAGTGCAGTAGTTTTTATAATGATTGACTGTTTCTGGATCATTACTCCTCCAAGCAAAAAGATACATTTCCCTCTAGTAAGCTATGACTTTTTAGATGGTTTATTACAATTTTGTTTCACTGTTTTCTTAGGGAAACTATTTTCAAATACACTCACAAAGATATCATGCAACAGGTTAAATTTTACATTAACATCAGGTTCCCTGTACACCTCATCCCAGTCTAACTGTTGTGGGCGTTCCCTAAAATTTGCGGTTGTTAAGTCGTTACCTGAACGCACTATTTCGGAGGTCTATTTTGCATTACTGTATGTAGCTGTGCATTCTTAACAGGAAAAGTTTTTATTTGGTTAAATTTATCTTGGACTGTAACAACATTATCAATCAGCACATCGCTTCCCCACACTACCCAAGTACGATAAACAGTAAAGGACATCAAACTGAAAGAACCAAGTAATACTTCAAGGTCATTCCTTCTGTCAGACTCTTTCAAAAAATCTACATTGAAATCACCACAAACAATCTGCTTCCTGCTTTCTGACAGAGAGCACTACAAAGAATCCATTTTTTTCAAATAGTTGAAAATTTGCCAATGACGACCTATAGACAGCTTCATTATTTAGCTGAAGCTCACAGGAACATGCTTCTATATGTTGCTCTACACAAAACTTTTTAGTTTTTAAATTTTTCAAACTATGATAAATTTCAACATATATGGAAACTCCTCCTCTCTCTAAAGAGTGTCTATTTACATGTGGTGAAAACTTTTATCCTCCCATGTTTACGTTTTCTGTATCTGTGACTATATGATGTTGAAACAGGCATAGTACATCTTTCCACCCTCAATTTCTAAAGTTTCTAAATGAACAAGTAGTTCATCTACTCTGTTTTTTAAATCCTTTGATAGTCTTATGCAATATAACATTATTTTTCACTATATTTTTACAACAATCTTGTGATATTTAAGTATCTCTAGAACCTGCCTGCCTGAGGTTTTCATTAAGCTTAATTTCATATCGTTCACCTACCTATCGGAAGTTATGGTATGGCAGAAAAAGGTCAGTCCAATAATTCATGATGCTGTAATTGCAAACTATACTTCTGTTTTTCACACTGCAAAGCTGCTTGATGCAACTGATGAAGATTTTTGTAACACCAACATCAATTGTCCTTCAAGTTCATGTACCACAATGAAGGTGGAATTTCTCATTAAAAAGAAGGAATATTTTACTGTCGAGCACAGACTGCAACATCTATTTGTGACACTGATGTTATAATACCTGAATTGAGCTGCTGATGCACAACTATTACTTTGAATTTATGTACAACTCTATAAACAAGATACTGCTGACACAGCAGTCTTAGAGGCTAAATGGCACAATGATTTTCTGACTTATTTCCAAAGCTGTTCCAAAATAATCTAGTTTGTTCTAAGACAAAACAGAAATGCCACCAGCCAGTGTCCAGAAAAGGGGATGGAGCATATGAAACAAATGGAATGTACCTCACCAGTATGAGTTCCTATGCATTACTTGGCACACAGCACCTGAAACACCTACTCATTCTTTAGTTATTACTTGCAAATTCCCCACACTTAAGCAAGTATTTCATAACTGTTAAATGTAATCAATATCAATAAGCACTACATAAATGGTTCTAAGTTTGTGGCCTCAGAAGAATTGACGACAAAATTAATGGGATATGGATTAATTTGTTATTATCTGATAATGTTACGCAGATATGTAATTAAATGTCCATTCCTCAATGTATTATTGTGTGGCTACATATTGGTGCTTTGAAAATTAATTCATTTTTAATATTTTCATTAACTAAACTCTGTTTGAAATCCATTTATTCCTTGCAGACAGTAACTCAATTAACAGGAAAACAAGTTGGCATGGTGAGCAGTTAACATAAACATGCTACATACAGAATTCATTAGTGTATGTCTACCTAGCTATGCACATCATCTCAAGCATTGTTTCAGTTATGATTTTTCTGTGTTACTTGTTTTATTTCACCACTGCATACCAATGTTGTGTTGATGCTGTCATCTTATTTGAGAGACAAACATGAAATAATTTTTGTTCTTAATTTGGCAAGAAAGAGTTGCAGTGGTGAAGGTAGAGAGTACTTCATGATGCAGAAATCAACATGGCCCCATACAAGTTAACAGTCGAAATGAATTCAGCAATGGAAAGTCAGGATGCATTAAGCTGGACAGGAAGTTCATGGGAGTAAACAAACAAACACAGCAACATGTCACAGATGCATAAGTCAACCCAGAATTCCAACAGAAAACTGCACAATGGTGAAAAAGATTTTGCAAAGATTTGAAAAATATCCATGAAGAAACAAATGTTTGTGCAATAGAATCACCCAATGTAAGAAGCAATAAACAATGCATGTCAGGGTATCACATATTAGGTAACCGAAGTGTGGAAAGCCAGCAAAAGGAAAGTGACCATATCTCAGCAACAGAATGAAGATAAGCCCGAGCGAGATTCAGAGAAATATCACCACAAGTGTAGGTCAAGTTGACAAGGCTTCTGCACAGATTACTGGTGTGCAAGATCAGGTGATAAGGCACATACAACAGGAGATCGCTGTGATAAACAAGATAACAGGAAAGAAGTAACAGTAACACTGTAAACACACATATCCTTCTAGCTGCACTAACAATGGACAGTCTATTGCAGATATAGGGGTGCACATCTAATGTACAAAATATGAAATATTCGGCCAGTTTACTGACTGCACAACCTAGCACCATCACCTAATGTAGCATCCTGTCACTGGTCAGTCACAATATTATCATTATAATGTACCCCATTGATGTTCCTCTAGTTGGTGGATTTAATCCTTTCATGTTCTGTTAACTGCAAATGCTGCACTCAAGTATGTTTATTTTTGTAATTAATAAATGTAAAAAACATCAATCAAATTCACAATGAGGGGACTGATGACCACAGAAGTTAAGTCCCATAGTGCTCAGAGCCATTTGAACCATTTGAAATTCACAATGAGGAGCAAAACAAAATCAAACACTACAAATCTGTATTGCTCTCAGGTGTCCATCTGGGTCCAGCCATTGCTGTTACATCATATTTCAACAGTGTATCTTGCCTTTGTGTTCAGGTGGTAACTGCAGAATGAACATCTTTATTACATTGGGTTGGGTTGGGTTGGGTTGTTTGGGGGAAGAGACCAAACAGCGAGGTCATCGGTCTCATCGGATTAGGTAAGGACGGGGAAGGAAGTCGGCCGTGCCCTTTCAAAGGAACCATCCCCCGGCATTTGCCTGGAGTGATTTAGGGAAATCACGGAAAACCTAAATCAGGATGGCCGGACGTGGGATTGAACCGTCGTCCTCCCGAATGCGAGTCCAGTATGCTAACCACTGCGCCACCTCACTCGGTTTTTATTACATTGTGCCTCTTTTATAGTCTTATTGCTCCCCACCCCTTCTCTCACTACCTAGTTACATGCCTTGTCAGGTGGAGTAGTGGAGGACACGATCCTGAATGCTGGCTGTGAAATCCAGTTGCTTGGTGTTTCTTTATTGAAGAGTAAAGGCACTGTCTCTACTGATCAGGCTGTTGGCTAGTTGTATTTCAACCACCCCCTTTAAAACACAATTAAAAAATGACAAGGTTTGTATTAGCATTGGAATCTTTTTGATTAGGCACATGATTATCTGGTAGGACTTTTCAGCTAACAACACACAACTTAGTTTACCTGTTGATTTAATATTCAAGACATTTTTAAAATTCGATTGGTCACATCTAACTGGTAATGTAAAGTAATAAAAGGCTTCAACTGCAGATAGATAAAATCAGTATCATGAGACTACTGGAAGAAGAGGGTAGAAATAGCTTACAAAAACATTTCAGTAGTTACATTATTCTTGTAACTCATATTTTCCCTGTCATATTTTCCTAATTGCCATAAATCTGATGGCATGGTTCTTTCTCATCAGAAATTGTGATCTTTAAGGAAACATCTGAGAAATTTATAGTTCAAAGTTTAATATCTCTATGTCTTCTCTATCCATAACTTTTATTTTTAAATCATTTTAATGTAAGTATTACTGATGTGTAGGAATAAACCGACACTGTATATGATTCAAAAGGATACTCATCTGGAGGTCGCACATCCACAACAACAACTTTTGATTTTGAAAATTTGTTTTGCTTTATGTCCATTAGCTCTAATAAATTGGCTGCACTTATACGAGGACAGAACTCTTTCTGCAGCTCAGATAATGGAATTGGGCTCATCTCCTGCAACAAATTAAGCAGTTTAATTTAGTTAGTTATTTGTATGTTCCATGGATCACAAGTGTGATAGCTTGCAGTGATATGGAATGAGTCAGTTTTACACATATAGTAAATCTTCTCAGTGGAAAATGTGGATGACAACATGGGTGCTGACCATTTACATGATTTCTTAAGGCTTTTTCCCCAGTGTGGAACTGAGGGTAAGTTATCTCTTTAGTAGTTACATGGAATATCATTATACAACATGAAAGTTATAGTGGTTATGACTATATACTCTATTTTATTTATATTTGCATAGTGCATGGCTAATGTCATGGCTGCAAGCAATTGACACAAATTATTTACAGAAGAATAGAAATATTGGTATAAGCTGGCCTCAGGAAAGATCAGTCTGGGTTCTGGAGAAATGTAAGAACACACAAGTCTATGACTTATCTTAGAAGATACACTGAAGTAAGGTAAACCTGTATTTACAACATCTATAACTTTCAACAATGTTGATTGGAATACTCTCTTTGAAATTTTGAAGGTAACACAGGTAAAATACAGGGAGCAAAGGGTTACAAAGAACTTTTACAAAAAACTAACAGAAGTTGTAAGAATTGAAGGGCATCAAAGGAAAGCAGTGATTGAGAAGCAAGTGATTGGGGTTGTTTGGGGGATGAGACCAAACAGCGAGGTCATCGGTCTCATTGGATTAGGGACAGATGGGGAAGGAAGTCGGCCGTGCCCTTTCAAAGGATCCATCCCAGCATTTGCCCGGAGTGATTTAGGGAAATCACGGAAAACCTAAATCAGGATGGCCGGACGTGGGATTGAACCGCCGTCCTCCCGAATGCGAGTCTACTGTGCTAACCACTGCGCTACCTTGCTCAGTGAGAAGCAAGTGAGTGACAGTTTGTAGGCTATTGCCTACAATATTCAATCTGTTCATTGAGCATGCAGTGAAGGAAACATAAGAAAAATTTGGAGAATGAATTAAAGTTTGGGGAGAAGAAATAAAATCTTTATGGTTTGCTGATGGCATTGTACATCTGTCAGAAGGAGCAAAGGACTTTGAAGTGCACGTGAATGGAATGGACAGTGTCTTGAAGGATGGTTTAGTGTCTACAAAGGCATGACAACGCCACTTCACTACACGTACAATGTGGATACTTAATGGGTTGACAGTGGTTCGATAATATCCAAACACAATCCCTTAAGAGAGAAATGAACTCAGTGTGATCTATGTGATGCAGAGTGTCAAACCCATGTAGACACGAGCATAAGAAGAACCCAGAGTGAAGCTGGTGCAGAGGACCAATGGCTAAGCCTCAGCACAACACATGACACAATACACTAGGTGAGGACCGGGCCTGTCGAAATCCAAGTTAGCACTGGTCTGCCCAGCCTACTGTTGCCTGTGGGTAAACAGCTGTACCAGCAGGTCTGCCCATACTGTGTATTGTGTGTGCCCTCCATGGCAGATTTCTGCACTATCCCACTGTGCTGGGTAGCCAGCTCTTCTGTCTCCATCGTAATGTCCGCTGGTGGGGACACTAAAGAAGGATATAAGATGAACGTAAAAAAAGTGCAACAAGGTGAAACAATGCAGTTGAATTAAATTGAACTGAATGAGGTGATGCTGAGGGAATTAGATTAGGAAATGAGACACTGAAAGTAAAGTTTTGCTGTTTGGGATACAAAGTAGCTGATGATGGTCACAGTAGGGAGTATGTAAAATGTAAAGTGGCAATGGCAAGAAAAGTATTTCTGAAGGAGAGAAATTTCAAAATCAAATACGAATTTCAGTGTTAGGAAATCTTTCTGAAGGTATTTGTCTGGAATATGAAACTGAAAACAAACAACAAGCAATTCAGACAAAAAGAGAACAGAAGCTTTTGAAATGTGGAGCTACAAAAGAATGCTGAAGGTAAGATGGGTAGATCATGTAACTAATGATGAAGTACTCAATGGAGACGGGGAGAAAAGATATTTGCGGCATACTTGACTAACCGAAGAGATTTGTTAGGACATGTACTGAGACATCAAGGAACCATCAGTTAGTATTGGAATGAAGTGTGGGGGTTAAAATTATAGAGGGAGACCAAGTGACAAATGTGGTAGCTGGGTTCAAATAGATGTAGGTTGCATTCATTATTAGGAGATGAAGCAGTTTGCGCAGGATAAAATAGCACTGAAAGCTGAATCTAACCAGTCTTCCGATTGAAGATACAACAACAGCATATTCACATGTCTAACACACAATCAGATGTACCATGGTATTATCAGTTCAACTCCTTAACTAATAAAAATAAAACAAATGCTAAGTTTATGTGCAGAATTATTAGTATCTCTGAACTACAATGAGTATTCCTTACAGTATGTGCAGACCTGAAGTCATTTTATGAGCAACTAAGAAATTCACTCTAATTCAGATTTAATATGCTTGACAGGTTTGGTATTCCTATCTTCAGCTCAGCATGTGTAACAGTAAGAGACATTGATTTGGGCAATTCTATGAAGCAAGATGGGTGAATTTCCATTATGTGTAGTGTCACCAAACAGAACATTGTTATGGCATGATTATCAGATTTTGTCACTAGTTTTCTAGTATACTCAACATTACACGAGAATGAGTTCTCCCACCCAACACCAGTCCCTCTGAACTGCGGAGATGGGAACTTGCACTCCAACACATCCTTTCATCCCGCCATCCCCCTGGACTGAACCTACGTTAAAGAACCTCACTCCCATTCACTCTTCAGTCTTCTCCTCTTTCCCTTTCCTCTTTAGCCATTCACGCATCTTTTCATCCTACATAGTTGTGTTTATCTTTATACTTTACTTCTGTATGCATCCTCTTTGGTTTGAAGCTGGCACAGTACTTACAGTAGAATATCTTTGGCTTCCCTCTGACAACCATGCCTCCATCCTTGCTACCCTCCCTGTTTACCTTTCCCTGTTGCTTCATAACCTGGGTTGTGAGTAACTGAATCCACTTTCCCTTCTTCCCTTTTTTTCCCCTCTCTCCTCCCTGATGAAGGAACAAAGTTCCGAAAGCTAGGAATGTAAATTTTCAGTTCTGTTTTATGTGTATCTATCGGCTGTACTGAGCTGAGGTAAGTACTGGCCAGCCCCTCTATCTCTTTGTTAGTATTTGTTTCACATCTTATATGAGATTTTCCATTAATCATTTAGATCACCTATATGGTCCACATCCTTCATTGTTTTGTCCCTTTTGTTAGCTATCACTTACGTCTGTCATCTTAACACTTTCTCTTCTTCAGTGTTTTATATATACATAAATAAATATTTTCGTCACCAACTGTGCTAGTTTCATCTTCCTCCTATTATCTTGTTCCGTTTATAGTCCTCTTCTCTTTTTTATTTATTGATTTATTTATTCAACATTCCATAGTTTTAACGTTCGTTATTCGCTGTTTCCCAGCCAACAATCACTGCCAACAATCTCTTCCACACCTACCAGTATCATCCATTTCCGTCGATTTCTTGTTGCTGGCGATATTTTTGTGCCATTGGCTATCTTTCTCTGCCACAAGAAAAAATTTTTGGGACATTTCTGCCCCACCCGCGATCTTTTTTGCGGCACGCGCGATCTTTTTTGCGGCACGCGCGATCTTTTTTGCGGCACGCGCGATCGCTTTTGCGGCAGGCGCGATCGCTTTTGCGGCACGCGCGATCTTTTTTCGCCACTCGCTATCTCTGTTTTTGAGCTACGTGTGTTCTTTTTCCCCTGATCTGGACATACTTGCTTGGTCTGGTTAACTTTTTCCGTATTTTTCTTATTTACTGGTCTTCCTTTGGTATTGAACATTACCAACACAATTTCTTTCCTTCTCGTCCTTCCCTCCGTGTTTTACTCCTTCTTATGATTACTATCTCAACTTTAGTTATCTAATTTCCCTATCCACCAGTTACCCACTATGTACCCTAATCCTATACCACATTATTTACATTCATTCCGGAAACATGCATTCACTGTAGCCAAACTGCAATCCCACATACTTTTCCTCCAGTCCTGCTTAACCTTTGGAATTACCCCTAAAGGGCTTACCTTAAAAGTTCCCATCTCTGGGTGCAATTCCTCCTTCCACCAGTCTCTCCTGGACTTCCAGAACCTTCAATCCTTAGCCCTTACCCAACTTGTCCTGAATCTCTACACTACTTCATGTAACCACCACTCCCAACAGCTCCTATCTCTCTTCAAAGTCCTCCACCTCTCAAACCCTTGCTTGGAGAACACACTGAGGAACATCATCCTAGAAGCCAGCTGCAAACTTGAGTTCCATGCCACACAACACCTGAAAAAACTATCCACAGTGCTAGTGCAACACCTAAGAAGTGGGGTCCCTCTCCCTATCCCTCACAAACACCAACCACAACAGAACCTTCAACAAACCCCCCTCATAGCCAACAAACCTAGCCTAGCCACCCTACTCAATCTCCCCATCCCAGCACATACCCCACACAGACCAAATCTCAACTATAACCACAGTCAAATGCCACATATCACCAGTCCCAATTCAGTCCTAAACCTCTCATCCAGATCCCTCTCTCCTCCAGAGACATCTGTTCTATCAAAAGGCTTAACCTTTAGCCCCACACCTAAATTCAACCACACTGCCCTGGTTAAAGATCTCCTCTCATTCACCCGGAACCTCAACTGGAAATATCACTTCACTACCCAAACACAGCCCCCAAGCACTAGACCCAGTGTTGAACCCTGTCTAGAACAGTTTCGACTGCCTTCTCAAAGGGATCCTCCTCCCCTCCCCCAAAACCATCCCTTGCAGACATTTCAGGAATTCCTCACATCCAGTGTTGCCTCCCAGTCCTTCTTGAAGAACATCCCGACAACCCCCAACATCACCCCAGCTGAATCCCGTGCCATTAAAGAGCTGAAAATAGACCACTCTATTGTCATCCTCCCGGCGGATAAAGGCTCCACAACTGTCGTACTTGACCGTGTGGAGTATGTGGCAGAAGGACTGCGTCAACTCTCTGACACCTCAACCTACAAAGCTGTTACCCAGGATCCCATTCCCTCCATCCAGACTGAGCTGCAAAAAATCCTAAAAATCCAAGGTCCCTCACAAGGCCTCACAACGGCTTCCATAGACTTACTCACTCCACCTGAGCCACGTACCCCTACCTTCTACCTATTACCCAAAATCCACAAAGAGAACCATCCTGGCCGTCCCATTGTAGCAGGCTTCAAATCCCCAACCGAACGTATCTCAGCTCTGGTAGACCAGCACCTACAACCTATCACCCGCAGACTCCCATCCTACATCAAAGACACAAACCACTTCCTAGAACGCCTCAAATCCATTCCCACTCCTCTCCCACCTGAAACCTTTCTTGTCACCATAGATGCTACATCCCTTTACACAAACATCCCACATACCCATGGTCTCTCTGCCCTTGAGCACTACCTCTCCCAACGCCCACCCGAAGATCTTCCAAAAACCTCGTTCCTTATCACACTTACCAACTTCATCCTCACCCATAATTACTTCACTTTTGAAGGCCAGACCTACAAACAAATCAGGGGAACGGCCATGGGAACCAGGATGGCTCCCTCCTATGCCAACCTCTTCATGGGCCGCATGGAGGAGGCTTTCCTGAAGACCCAACAGCTGCTTCCCCTGGCCTGGTATAGGTTTATAGATGACATCTTTGTGGTCTGGACTCATGGTGAAGAAACACTCCTTAATTTCCTCCATAACCTCAACTCCTTTTCGAATCTGAATTTCACCTGGTCCTTCTCCAAAACCCAAGCCACCTTCCTGGATGTTGACCTTCATCTTGTTGAAGCTCACATCCACACCTCAGTCCATATCAAACCCACAAACAAACAACAGTACCTTCACTTTGATAGCTGCCATCCTTTCCACATCAAACGCTCCCTTCCCTACAGCCTAGGTATTCGTGGCAAACGTATCTGCTCCAGTGACGAATCCCTCAACAACTACACCAATAACCTGACCAGTGCTTTCCTCTCCCGCAACTATCCTGCAGACCTTGTCCACAAACAGATTTCCCGAGCAATACATTCCTCCCCGTCCAACAACAATGTTCCTACCTCCAGACCACACAGAAGCATCCCCCTTGTCACCCAGTATTATCCTGGCCTCGAAAACATCAACAAATTACTCCGCCAGGGATATGACTTTCTCAAGTCAACCCCTGAAATGAGATCATCCCTTGACAAAATTCTCCCCACACCACCCAGAGTTGCCTTTCGTCGCCCCCCTAACCTCCGTAACATCCTTGTTAAACCCTACAATATTCCCAGACTACCTTCTCTACCCAGCGGTTCCTACCCCTGTAACCGACCCCGCTGCAAAACCTGCCCCATGCATCCGCCCACAACCACCTACTCCAGCCCCGCTACTGGTAAAACATACACAATTCAAGGCAGGGCTACGTGTGAAACTACACATGTCATTTATCAACTGACGTGCCTGCACTGCACAGCCTTTTACATCGGCATGACAACAACCAAACTGGCTGAGCGAATGAACGGACACAGACGAACTGTCTGCCTAGGAGATGCCCAATATCCAGTAGTGGAGCATGCCCTCCAGCATAATTCTAGGGACCTAGGAACCTGCTACACCGTATGTGCCATTTGGCTTCTCCCACCCAACACCAGTCCCTCTGAACTGCGGAGATGGGAACTTGCACTCCAACACATCCTTTCATCCCGCCATCCCCCTGGACTGAACCTACGTTAAAGAACCTCACTCCCATTCACTCTTCAGTCTTCTCCTCTTTCCCTTTCCTCTTTAGCCATTCACGCATCTTTTCATCCTACATAGTTGTGTTTATCTTTATACTTTACTTCTGTATGCATCCTCTTTGGTTTGAAGCTGGCACAGTACTTACAGTAGAATATCTTTGGCTTCCCTCTGACAACCATGCCTCCATCCTTGCTACCCTCCCTGTTTACCTTTCCCTGTTGCTTCATAACCTGGGTTGTGAGTAACTGAATCCACTTTCCCTTCTTCCCTTTTTTTCCCCTCTCTCCTCCCTGATGAAGGAACAAAGTTCCGAAAGCTAGGAATGTAAATTTTCAGTTCTGTTTTATGTGTATCTATCGGCTGTACTGAGCTGAGGTAAGTACTGGCCAGCCCCTCTATCTCTTTGTTAGTATTTGAGTTCAAGACTTGGTAGTCAAAGGTAATAGAAAAACTTTCTGATACCAGACAATCCATGCATATGAGAATGTAACTATATTTTTGACAAGGAAAGTGTAAATTGGAAAGTCTGTGGATAGCAGTTTTAAAGAATCCAGAAAGTAAGAGGCTTCAGAAACACTAACATTTCTGGGTAATAAGATGGTGCTGTGAGACTGATTACGTTTTTAGTGAAAAGCTTAAATCTGGGCATTATGGAGTGGCTCATCACATAGAAATCCCTATGTAGGTTACCAGGAATGTGTGCTTCATAGCTAAGAAATATTTCCTACTATCCAATTGACTAGATATATTCATAGTTCTGTGTCATAATTTCGAAACACCTACCTACTGATCTGCTATCTAGTATTGCCAACTTCAATTATGCTCATTTTCTCACACCTCTTCCCTCCAGTATAACCTCTTATTTTCTGGTACTACACGAAAATGAATTTATTTTGATGCAGTTAATACAAACAATAAGAAACTATTAAGAGTATCAATTTCACTTATAGTGTGCATCATATGTGATGTTACAAAAGAATAGCTTTATGTGCCATCTGTAAAAGAAGTTATAAGAAAGATTGTAAAATTATTCTCAGTTTTTCTTACCAGATCAGGGTTCACATTTGTTTCAGTTTTTACTGGCAACTCGTGCTGTCTGTAGGTAACACTACGGGGCGTGTTGCAATACATCTCAATTGAATCATTAACACAACGTTCCATGTCTATTTCTGAAAATATGTAATCAGTGTCATTAGTCACTCAATTGGATGTTTTTAGAATTGACAAATATGGTGAGCAAGAATCAAAAATAACAAACCAAGAATGATGTATACTTCCTACCGAATTAAGATAAATTATGTTTCTGCATACAGAAGTCATGCGCAAAAAAATTACATGCTTTCTTATATTTACTGTGTACCTGGTAAGTCAGAGAACAACAGAATACATTCATTGAAGCCTGAAGTTAGTAACGTATCTCTCAGTTGCTTCAATATTGCTAAGCCCACAAAAAGTGGAAAAGAAGCATCTCCAAGCAGCAGTTTGTCCCAGAGGTGAAGGATTTTGTGCAATGGAAATACATCTGTAGGAAATCAAACAAAAACATTGTATCATTTTATAAACTATTTTTTCATTACTATCATAATGATTAAGGCCACTTACGTGAAAACATTGTGAGAAACCATGGTATTGCAAATAATTCAGGTATGAATGATATACCAGCAAGATGATTTGCAAGTTCAGGATCGTGGAATGCTATTAGATGGGAAAATTTTGCAAGATATTCCTGTATTACTGCTGAATTATCTTTCAGAAAGAAATTGTGCAGATATTTTGGTATAAATGCTGAGAGACAAGCATAAGCTTGAGCTGCAAAAGTTAAAAATATCTATGTTATATCAAACAATGGAAACTCCAGGCTAGAATATCAAGAACATAACAAAAGATAGATTGCTACTTACCGTAAAGACAACACATTAATGTGCAGAAAGGCACAATCAAAAGACACTTATATATAAGCTTACAGTCACAGCCACAACCTTATATCACACATTTTATGGTCTAAAACAGTCTAATTTTCTATAAATAAATTAATATTTGTTCATTAACTGAAACAAATCTATGACTCATAATGTATCTATCAAAAAGTTAAAATTACCTTCATTATTAAAATTGAGATACAAGAAAGGTGCACAAAGAGAATCCAATCCCTGCCAATAGACATACTGTGGGTGACTTACCACCCAAGCTTTCAATATACGCTTGAATTTCTTATGACCCTCCGTTGAGGACAGGAGTTCATCATACTGGTGGCAGCGTGGAATATCCACTTCGATCTGTGAAATTGAATGTACCAGCTAGATATTGCACTGTTATGAGGTGTACACATTCACAAAAAGACAGAGATTTGAGAAGTTGATACAAGACCTTGTTCATTAGCTAACTACCTATGTACATTAAACTTTAAGTTTAATCTGAGGAATGTATAGTAAGCAAAATGTGCTATATGAAAACAAAATCTAAAATGATTATCATCATATTTTTAATGATGAACGTACCTGTCTGTCTGTATGTGTAGGCGTTTCCTTATCAATTGCTGTGTAACGGCCCTGAATATCACCTACGACTTCCAACACAGCAGCCCACATATCACCACGGAACAGAGGTGGAATATCTTTGCGAGCTTCCTTAATAAGCGCAGCTTTCTTATATGGGTACCCCTGTCATGTGACACTTTATGTACTACAATATGTAAAAACACACAAATACTGCGGTAAATACATTATTAAATCACTAAAAATATCACTCACTTCAAGTAACCTATCACACAAAAGTATACGATGAAGCTGGTACTCTGTGTCTCGTTCTCGGATAACAAGTGGTAAATTGGCAGCATCTGGCTGTGGATCTTCACCAATAATGTCAGACCTACAAAACATGTAGAAGAGTATTTTTATTGTGCAATAAAGTGATAACCTGGTTGTCTAGAAAGTAACAGCTTCCTGACCCATGCATAAATTATTATTATTGTTATTATTATTTTGTGATAAACACAGAACAATTACACAGCAATCACTTAATTTGGTGTTCCGTATTAATGCTATAATCTGCAAAGTAAGTATCAGTATCCCATAACAAGCATCATTTGTTTACTACAAACTGGAGCTACACTTAGAATGCACCAAACTCCAACACACTTACTCTACAGAGAGATGTAAGTTCACAGTAACAGTAAGCTAACATTTGCAGTGACAGTAATAGTGCCATCAGTTGGAATATTGTGTTTCTGCAAAGTGTTGGATTAATGGAAGAGAGACGGAATATTCAAGGTGTTTGTTTGCATTGTCGTAAGTTTGCTTGGTCAGTGCAAAAGCACCACAGAAATGTTCAACAAATTTCAATGGGAGACACTACAGGACAGTCAACACATGTCATGTAAAACTTTACTCTCATTATTCCAAGAGCTCACACAAGATGAGAGAGATATTACTTCCTCCCACTTAAATCACGCTCAATAATTACAAAGGAAGTTAGAGAAATTCAGGCATATACAAAAGATATCAACAATGCTGCATCATTTGTGAATGGAACAGGAAGGAGAAAAAAATATTTTTATACACTTTGTACACTTCATGACATTATATGGCTACGTGTAGAGTAAGGATGTGGATGTGGATGTGGATGTGGATATGGATATGCCCATATAAAAAAAGTGTGGCAGGCCTAAGATCAAATACACACAATTTTCCTGACAGCTATTCAATAACTAACTCTTCACATAACATCAATTCCATGCAATCTAGTAAAAAAAGCTTCTGCAATGAACCATACAAATGTTCACTTGGTTCCTCCTTTCATGCTGTATGACCGGCCCCAACTAAACAGCCCTTTCAGGAAGATTAGCTGCTTTGGGCAGCTACACTGTTCAACACAGGTTTGTATCCTGTTGATACTATTGGCAAGTGGGACTTCACAAGGCATAGCCTACATCTCAGTAGGAAATGGAAGGGTAAATTGGCTGGGACGATGGCAAAATCTTTGAGTGGGTGAGAGGTGTGGGGAGGGGCACTGGAACTCATGAGTACCAATGTTTCAGGCTAATATCAGTGTCTAATGATTCAATGAATGAAATTAAGCATAATGAGAAGCTCAGACAGGCAGGTACTAGAGATGTACTAGAGATGTTCAAATATCCCAAGATTCTCAAAAAAGTATGTGAAAAACACAGTTTGTACATCAGAAGATTCTCCTAAAATTGGTATATTGCATAAGAATAACACGGGATTAAAAAGCAGAGTTTATGAGCTTCTTGTTTGTTTAAAAGTTTTAGAAACTGAGGGTGGAAATAATGTACTATGCCTGTCTGAACATCATATAGTTACAGATATGGAAAAGGTAAATGTGGGTGGATATACCGTAAGTTTTCAGCACATGGAAGTACATACTCTTTAGAGAGAGGAAGAGTTTCCATTTGTGTTAAAATCTATAATAGTTTGAAAAATTTAGAAACTAAAAAGTTTTGTATAGAGCAACATACAGAAGCATCCACCTGTGAGCTTCAGCTAAATAATGGTACTTTTATTATTGCAGCTATGTATAAGCCCCCATTGGCAATTTTTCAACTTTTTGAAAAAATTGGATTCTTCGTAGTGCTATCTGTCAGAAAGAAGGAAGCAGATTATTGTTTGTGGGGATTTTGGTGTAGATTTTTTGAAAGAGTCTGACAGAAACAATGACCTTGAAGTATTATTTGGTTCTTTCAATTTGAAGTCAGTTAGTGCTTATCCTATTTGGGTAGAGCAGAAAAGCAATGCATAGATAGATAATTTTATTATAGACCAACAAATGAAAACCTTCCCTGTTAAGAATGGTCTTTCTGATCACGATACACAGCTTCATAAAGTAATGCAGAATAGTCCTCCGGACTAGTGTGTTCAGTGAACAATTTAACAACCACAAATTTTAGGGAAAGTCCACATCAGTTAGACTGGTATGAGATGTACAGGGAACCTGACGGAAATTTAAAATTTAAACTGTTTCATGATACCTTTGTGAGTACATGAAAAAAATAAAATTATAAACAGCCGACCAGTTGCAATGGATCAAGAATTCTTTACCTAGGTTTCAACAAATATAAATTTGTCTTCTTCAGAAGGTGGCCTAAGGACAATGAACATCATAGCTTACATTAGAAAAGTATGAAACTTAAGCCAAGAATAAATTTTAACACAAATTAGAGAGCTCTTGCATTACAGAAATATGAGAACGACGACTGGTACTTACAATTTTACATTAGTAAGGACTAATGTACCATCGCCGTTTTTACAAATCTCGGCATAGATCCATTTGTCAAAAATGAAATATAGCCCTTGAATTAGGGTTTGTCACGTAAACATAAATTAGTACATGGATCTTGCAGAGCTCACAACCGACTGAGTGTAATCGGCGAGCGTAGTTACTCTGAGGCCAGGGCAGGTGGCGCTCATGGCGAGAACCATGTGCCACTTGGCATACAAAGGCAACGTGTAAATTATCAGTATTAATAACGTCCTTAGATAAAGAAACAATAAAAAAGAAGGAAAGCATTTAACACTCCCGTTATAACAGTATGGGAACTTTAGTACAAATAATGTAGTTATACATCAAAAAAGCAGGTGGCGCTTACGCCAAGAGAATTACGCCCAGTGGCGTATACAGCCAAAATATAAAAAATTACATTACTATATTAGTGAAGCCCACAACCAGTATGTATGTCAGAACTTTAAAATTGACAATAATGGCTCTTGTCAAGACAGAATTACGAACACTGGTACACGATCCAGTTAATACACATTCGCAGGGAACCCAAATTTTAGAGCCAGACAAAATCACATAAGGGCCGATGTGGTGGCAAACATACATTGTGAGAAAACCACATTACATAAGGGGTAGTGAGCTTAAAGCATTGAAGATGCATCATAGCTTCCTGAGGAAGTAGACCACTAAGGTTACCAGCATTAATGTTATACCATAAACAGTACAGGTTTAAAGCCTTTGAAAAATTGTCTACAAACAAGGTTCAACTGGTCATTCAGTATATTACCATCCTTGAGCTCTAGAGGTTTGAAAATTTGTAACTCTTCCCACAGATCTAATCTACGCCCTTTGACTTCTCTGTGTAGGATAACAGTGTCTTCTAAATGTTTAGGCGTATGACCGGCTATCAGGAGGTGTTCAGCAAAAGTAGAGCTGTGTATATTTGCTCCTTTTTTACCTAATAGGTGTTCTTTATATCTTGTTTTCACAGCTCTGTCTGTTTGACCAATATAATATGAAGGACAGTTATTACAGGTTCGCTTGTAAACCCCTGAATTGGAAAACCAATTGCCGGCAATCTCTACTGAATGTACAAGATTTCTTTTTAAACTGTTATCTGTAGAGAAGGAGATGTTACAGTTATATTTTTTCATTAGAAGACATTTTATCCTATGTGATATATTACCCAAGAAAGGAATAGATATAAATTTTTTAGCTTCTTTGCTGTCAGTGGGGAGGTTGTTGCTCAAAGTCGAACAGTTTTGGGAAGTTTTCTTACTGAACAAGTAACCAATCATATTCTGATTGTACCCATTATTAACCACAATCGCTTTGATGATATTCAATTCTTTTTGTTGATCGGCAGGTGATAAAGGAGTAGTTACCATGGGGTGAATGGCAGAATGAAAAAACGCCAGATTATAAGCTTTTGGATGAGTTGAGTCAGCAGGGATGACATTATCCGAATACGTTTCCTTACGGAAGATGTTGAAATTGAAGGAACTATTCTGTATAGAAATTGTTAAATCAAGGAAGTTAAGTTCACCTTTTTCATTCTGAAGTTCTTTTGTGAAGGAAATCTTTTCATGTAAACCATTGCTGAACACCTCCTGATAGCCGGTCATACGCCTAAACATTTAGAAGACACTGTTATCCTACACAGAGAAGTCAAAGGGCATAGATTAGATCTGTGGGAAGAGTTACAAATTTTCAAACATCTAGAGCTCAAGGATGGTAATATACTGAATGACCAGTTGAACCTTGCTTGTAGACAATTTTTCGAAGGCTTTAAACCTGTACTGTTTATGGTATAACATTAATGCTGGTAACCTTAGTGGTCTATTTCCTCAGGAAGCTATGATGCACCTTCAATGCTTTAAGCTCACTACCCCTTATGTAATGTGGTTTTCTCACGATGTATGTTTGCCACTACATCGGCCCTTATGTGATTTTGTCTGGCTCTAAAATTTGGGTTCCCTGCGAATGTGTATTAACTGGATTGTGTACCGGTGTTTGTAATTCTGTCTTGACAAGAGCCATTATTGTCAATTTTAAAGTTCTGACATATATACCATTTGTGGGCTTCACTAATATAGTAATGTAATTTTTATATTTTGGCTGTATATGCCACTGGGCGTAATTCTCTCGGCGTAAGCGCCACCTGCTTTTTTGATGTATAACTACATTATTTGTACCAAAGTTCCCATACTGTTATAACGGGCGTGTTAAATGCCTTCCTTCTTTTTTATTGTTTCTTTATCTAAGGACTTTATTAATACTGATAATTTACACGTTGCCTTTGTATGCCAATTGGCACATGGTTCTCGCCATGAGCGCCACCTGCCCTGGCCTCAGAGTAACTACGCTCGCCGATTACACTCAGTCGGTTGTGAGCTCTGCAAGATCCATGTACTAATTTATATTTACATGACAAACCCTAATTCAAGGGCTATATTTCATTTTTGACAAATGGATCTATGCCGAGATTTGTAAAAACGGCGATGGTACATTAGTCCTTACTAATGTAAAATTGTAAGTACCAGTCGTCGTTCTCATATTTCTGTAATGCAAGAGCTCTCTAATTTGTGTTAAAATTTATTCTTGGCTTATGTTTCATACTTTTCTAATGTAAGCTATGATGATCATTGTCCTTAGGCCACCTTCTGAAGAAGACAAATTTATATTTGTCAAAACCTAGGTAAAGAATTCTTGATCCATTGCAACTGGTCGGCTGTTTATAATTTTATTACGTGGAATCGTTGCTGTTGTGCAGCTATGTTTAAAATATGAAAAAAAGTTTCCCCAAGAAAACATTGAAACAAAACTGTAATAAACCATCTAAAAAGCTGTGGCTTACTAAAGGGAAATGTATCTTGTTGTTAGAAGGAGTAATGATCCACAAACAGTCAATCATTATAAAAACTACTGCATTGTATTAATAAAACTTATTAAAAAGTCCAGAAGTACATGCATTACATCTGAGATTAACACGCCTGATAATAAAATTAAAACAGTTTTAAATATTGTTCAAAGTGATACAGAGCAAACAACAGCACAGGAAGACTTAATTAATTATTCTAAACAGAAAATTTCACTTTCTAGAATGTTTCAGTGAACTTTGCAAATCCCTTTTTGCATTAAATTGCTCTTCTACAAAACAGTACCAATGATTCTGCTACTGCCCAATTACAGAACTGGTGGCTACATAAACTTACTTCACCGCCTATTGTATCTTTGTCCCTTTCAATTTTTCTGTCTTTTACATTAATATCTAAAATTGAAGAGCTCAGTATTCTAACAATTTGTATCATGTAATGTGACATCTATAAATAGGTGTCACACAAAATCCAGTCTGTCTGTCAGGAATTACCACTCATTATGCAAACAATCTGTGTTTCACCATGTGCTTTTCAGACAAGTCTGTGTCAGCTAGTCAAAACTGAACATATATGTGTGAATATCGGTCAGTCAGTCAGCAACTTTTAGTTATGTTGTGAAGTTGTTATGCTTGTTATCTGTGTTACCACTTGAAAAATACACATCTATAAGTGATGTAACAGTGAAGTGCTGATGTGTGACATATCAGCTATCCTAATGACCAACTACAAGTGCAATCAACGAAAGAAGTGAATTTGACTGTGTTGTGATATTAAATTATTACTTACATTAAATTACTATTGATTAGCTAATGAAGATTTCTGAAAGTGAACTTCCACGAGACTCACAAGACACTGTAACAAGTCAGTAACTTTTAGGTGGGAGGGGCATTGGGGAGGGAGGGAGGGAGTGAGGGAGTGAGTGAGTGAGTGAGTGAGGAGAGTGTGAGTGTGTGTGTGTGTGTGTGTGTGTGTGTGTGTGTGTGTGTGTGTGTGTGTGTGAGAGAGAGAGAGAGAGAGAGAGAGAGAGAGAGAGAGAGAGAGATGCCTTTTTCTTTCATAAACAATGTACAGCAGTTTTTTTTCTTTTACAATATCTATTAGTCAAATGACTCTGGCAAACATGGAAGCATACTCACTTTACTTCAATTAGAGGGTAGTATGAAGTTGGTGGTACATGTGCCAGTCTCTGAACAAGTGTGTCCAGAGGCAGTGGAACAACACGTAAATCCAGCATTGAAGTTCGGTCTCTGATCTGTCCAAACACCGTGCCTTCCAGTATCACCAGACTGCCAGAGAGATAAATATGCAATTACTTAAATGAATAAATAAATTAAACATTGCACTTTTACTTGTACATGGTACGAAATAGTGAACATTTCACTTCTATTTTAATATATTTTGTTTCTTCTCTCATGTTACAGTTCCTGTGCAATTGACAGTGACACAATTATAGTTGTAAAATTCAATGTGTTTTGACAAGCATGACAGATGGAATTTGCCGCATTAAAGAGACAATCTAGGAGCAAAGCTGAGGGACGTAAAATATTACAGACAATTTCACTCAGATTAACTGGCCTGAGATGTGTGTCCTGGTGTTCCTAATTGCAATCCAAAAAAAATTTTTTTTTCCCGTCTTAGTCAACCTGTTTCCTTCTCACTACTTCTGTACCAAAATATATTCAGGAGAAAATATTCAAAGAAAGTCTAAAACTAGCTAAATGTGTTATTGCATGTTTGACAATAACACACACACAATTTATTGTGCAGCCAGAGGTGAGCATTTGTCGAGCAAATACTACACAAAATACTTGGCATGTACAAACAATATGAGCCAAAATTAATTTCCATGCATACATTTCAACATACATTTACATCTTCATGACTACTTTGCAATTCACATTTAAGTGCCTGGCAAAGGGTTCATGGAACCACCTTCACACCATTTAAATATTGTTCCACTCTAACTGTGTGCAGGAAAAATGAACTACGATGTTCGTTCAGGCACCAATGGGAGCAAGAGCTTGAATTTTCTGGATCTGTATGCAAATTTTTACATTTTTGAAACACATTTGCTATCACCAGAAAAGGAATTATTGTCACTTTAGACTTGTTTTCTCTTCAGTGTATTTCAATTATTAAATTATGCCAAACAACCCAAATAAAGTAACTTTTAGTTCAACATGATAAAAAAAGAAAAGTAAATTGATGTATTTGTATATCATCAAACCTACCATGCACACATGCTTCAAATTTGTGTGTACAACTAAAAGTTGATGTGTTAGATGACACTGCGTGCTGCCAAACACACATTGTGGTAGTACAGAGACATACACACGTGTCTCTCATGTTCAGTTCATGAAGGGAATAATGAAGGAAGTGCCCAACTATGATAAAACGTAGTAGATGCTGTCCATTGTCCTATACCTGTCATACATGTAACAAGGTGGCCTGTAATTCTGCCACACTTCTATCAATGAGTGCTCAAGAGTTCAGTAAAATTCTGAAAGAAGACTACAGTGAGCAGTTATATGTGGGTGCTTGGAACCACAGGAGGACATCCACTTACTAACAGCTCAAACAGAAGCAAAGGAGAAGAGACGCAACACAAATTTATAAAAGAAAAGAAAAAGAAAAAAAAGCAGTTGATTAAGTCTTCTGGTTTATCAAAAATTCTTACATAAGAAGCAAGATGACAATCAGGGATAGGAAGAAGTGAAGGCAAAGTATATGGTACTTAAAGAATGGTACTGAAACTCTTTGGGAGAAACACAGAAAGTATCAAAGAATTCAAAAGTAACAGTTAAGAAAGTTACTTTCAAACTCCTGAATTACATCATATCTCACCAACTAAAATCTGGACTTATTATTCCTCCCCAATATAACATGTACATCTTAAACTTGCTTTTTCCTGACTTTTATGTTTCTTTTTCTCCTTGTGAAGAAATCCCAAAAGCAAGAGATGTTACAAATTTCAGCTACTTATTTTATTCTTGTGTAATTGCTCCAGTCATTCTTGCTTTAGTCATTACCATTTGGATGCAATTCCAATGTCATAAACCTAGTGAATTCTATCTGTTTTCACTTTTTAAAAAAGTTACCTAAGTTTACTTATCCAAAAAATGAAAATAGGATGTGAAATACCTTGGAAGTGATAGAATTGGAGGTTTTGTACGTATAAGACCCTGTTTTCGCAGTTCTGCCTGTACATCACCGCCTGCCAGTCTCCACAAATGGTACAGCTCTTTTAGGGGCCTTTCCAGCAGAGGGTGTGGTCTAGATTGTGGAACAGATTCCGTAACAGATTTCTGTTCAATATCTTTAAGGTACGGATGGCACATCAGTTGACGAGGCATTGGCCGTTGACTTGTGTATATATTCAGGCATTTGGACAGAAGGTCTAGGAAATCAGCGGGCACTGTCTGGAATAAAGAGCATACGTTTACACATATCCATCAGTACCTAATCTCAATATTTATGTTCACTTCTATACTACGAAAACATATCATTAGCAATGGGAACTATTTTACAGTATAAGTTTTGACTAAAGAAAAAAAAATATCAAAAACTAAACAAACTTGATGTAAATGATAAACAATAAATCTCACAAATCAGGAAACTACTTGTATTGGTCTGTGCAGAGTTTGCAGTATTAGGCACTGATGATGATGAGTTGGGTTGAGGGGGCTCTCAACGTCACAGTCATCAGCGCCCTGACGAAAAGTCAACATGTAATCTCATGGGTGGGGACAAAGGCTGTCACCACATGCAGAGCAGTTTATAACATGCTAAAGTCTGCCGCCCTTCCCCACCAGTTTAGGGATGAGGCCTGATAGTTCACAAAATTTCATCACTCTGTTAACACTGGTATCGGTATCTGCGAGGACAGTGGGGAGATCTCCAGCGAGACCAAGGGCTGCCCTATTAGGCACTGAGCAGTTGTGGTAAATACTGTGGTATCAGTGTCACCTTTGAAAATTTTATGAACAACAACTACACAGCATTACTGAGATGGGACATAAGTATTGTTTTAATATTTGCCATTTGTTATTGCTATAACAATAACAGTTGAGAAACTGACCACACATTTTGTTCACGGTGAGTGTTTAAATAAGCACAACTGTGAAAAAAATGGAAACTTGACAAAGTTTTTTGTTTAACAATTTTTCAAAATTTTTGTAATTTGTTATTTTGTCAATAACAATGACTCAAATCATTTCCTTCAACTTTTGGAAATCAATCAAATTAAAAAACTCTTTACAACTGGTTTGTAGAATTACACTGTGAGAAGCTCGATCAAAATTGGCTGCTGTTCCAAACAACATTCTGAAGGCATTTGTCACAGCCATCAGACAGTCACAGAGTATAGTGTGATTCATCACTACATATCACTGATTTCCTGTCATACACTGTTCAGGACCTTAAGTGTCACTTAGCAATGGCTACAAAAATCTGTGGTTTATCAGGAGCTGCTTCACCACTGCAAGCCATTCTTTTTAACTCATTACAAATGTCAGTCATTGTGCTACCTGGACTGCTGGTAAATGGAATTCACTTGAATCCCTTCACTTATTTCTGTAATACTCCACTTGTCAGTCAGTATATGAGGTCTGTCTGGTTTTGGTTTAGCTGTGGTTGTTCCTATGTGTTTCTACTTCACTATCACACTAGCAATGGACAGAGGTGAACAGCTTTGAGAGGGCCGAAATCTCCCTGATGGACTTGTTATTCAGGTGACATGCACTTTCTAAGTCACTGGGCTCTCCTAACTGACCCAGACTGCTGTTACTGTGTCTCTACTGACATCACAGTACTTCCTCCCTCCTCCCCCCACCTCCTTTATAATCATAGGTGCCCATCTTATGAGACCTAGTCATCAATGGAACTGAACAAATTCTGGCTCATTGAAGGAAATTAGACTGAGGAATTAAATGGGACAGTTACAATTTAATTTTGCAGCTTAACTGAAACAACCAAATCTGTAACCTGACCTTTCACAGGCATTGCTCATACTGACTTATCTATCCAGGCACGGCTTGCAGCCCACCCTCACAACTTCACTTCTGCCAATATCTCTCTCCTCTGTTTGGCACCCAGTTTTAAATTGGCACAAAGTTTCAAAGCAACACACACTCCACTGTAGAGCGAAATATTCATTCTGGAAACTATCCCCTATGCAATGACTGAGCTATTTATTTACAACATTCTTTTTCCCAGCAGTTTTAATCTACTGAGGTACGTGGAGAGCTACACAAAGTTTGGAAAGCAGAACAGTGGTACTGGCAGAAATAAAGCTGCCATAACTCCGTATGTACTGCTTGGATATGTGCCGCAGCACCAGGCTCCTGGCAGGGCAGCTGTGTGGGACAGCCACCAGAGGCCACCTGCTGTGGGCCATGACTTGTGCACATTGCACAGCATCTGCCACACCATCTACCAGAGCCCTCCTCTTTACAAGTGCAGTGCAGCAGGCACTTGCCCTCATATTGTGTTCATACTTGTTGTCAGCAACTACATGTATTAGTTGTTGTTGTGGTCTTCAGTCCTGAGACTGGTTTGATGCAGCTCTCCATGCTAATCTATCCTGTGCAAGCTCCTTCATCTCCCAGTACCTACTGCAACCTACATCCTTCTGAATCTGCTTGGCGTATTCATCTCTTGGTCTCCCTCTACGATTTTTACCCTCCACGCTCCCCTCCAATACTAAATTGGTGATCCCTTGATGCCTCAGAACATGTCCTACCAACCGATCCCTTCTCCTAGTCAAGTTGTGCCACAAACTTCTCTTCTCCCCAATCCTATTCAACACCTCCTCATTAGTTATGTGACCTACCCATCTAATCTTCAGCATTCTTCTGTAGCACCATATTTTGAAAGCTTCTATTCTCTTCTTGCCTAAACTATTTATCGTCCATGTTTCACTTCCATACATGGCTACACTCCATACAAATACTTTCAGAAACAACTTCCCGACACTTAAATCTATATTCGATGTTAACAAATTTCTCTTCTTCAGAAACGCTTTCCTTCCCATTGCCAGTCTACATTTTATATCCTCTCTACTTCGACCATCATCAGTATCAGTATTAGTACCTGGGTAGTTTCTACGTTTGTGCCTATTTTATCAACTGTTGTTCACTTGTATGTGGAAGAAGAATGAAGTTATTTCATCATGGCCATGCTGTTGTTCATGCCATACAGTATGTCAACTGACGATGAGTGTGGTGTCCACTTCTGCATGCGCAGTCTATTTCCTTGTTCCTTTGATTCTTCTGTCCATGGAGACGGCAGTGCTTCAATCTCTCTTCAAGCAGCTGTAGGCTTTTACAGTTGCTCTCATGAACTTATCTGCCATATTGATTATGCAGGCTTCCATGCCATTAGCATAACCACGGCCTTCTCCCCCTTATCACAACGCAGCTGAAGAGTGAGAGGCTTATAAGCAGCGACTACGACAACACTTCCTTCTTTTGGCGTCACTGATGCAAACATGTGTAATGCTTTGTTCCTTTCTTGGATTTCTCCTCGGATCTAACAGCTGTTGGGTCAATTAGCACTGGTCCAAGAACACGTGTCACTTTTGTTCAATGTGATGTGCAGGTTGTTGCTAAATCATCACCATAAATGTACATGTGTCATCACAGCATGAGTAGAGCTCTGTTATTGTCATGAACAGCTCTACCAGTACTACCATGCTTGGGTGGCTGAACTTCACAGCCTCAGTTCCATATGCCAGTTTGTTACAGATTTTCATCATGATTCCTTTGCTGAATCTGTGGCCTGTGATGCCACCATTCTGATGGCTCCTAACAAGGGTGTATCAATGTGCAATACAGTGCAAGAATCCATCTTTGGCAGAAGTGTTAAATACCGCTCAATCTCATGCTGCTGGTGATCAGATTGAGGTTTGGTGTGATACTGCTGCAGCTGCTTCTGTTCCTGGTCATCACACATCGGTCAATTCCTGGGGGTAGGATGATGTGGCAGCCATTTGCATGCCACACTGGACAGCAATGTGCCCAACAACTAGCACTGGGTGACTTGCAACAACTGTAGGAGAAAAGGACATATAGTATCCGTGTGTCATTCCCAGGCCCCTTCTACGGACATGGACATGGGTTTTAATTCTGTGCCTCCAGTGCTTACGAATCATAAACTGTTGACCAGAGTGCGAGTGACGGACAAAGTGTTCAGCTTATAAGTGAACATGGGTGCAGCAGTGACTGTACTGAACTCATAAACTTATGTGCATCTTACATCTGCAGCTTCGTCTCAGGTTACTTGGCATTTGGTGAGTTACAACAAGCAGCATATTCCAATTTTGGGCTAATTTATGGCTGCCAGTATGTATAAATCTGTGGTTCATTCCTCGACTTTTTTGGTAGTGGTTGATCTGGTACTGGACATTTGTTTGGTCTGGATGCTTTCAAGGCTTTTAGTTTTTCCATTTCATATACGATGCACCTCATTCTCAACCAGGTCATTATCAGCAGTTAGATTCTCTGAGTTCTCATCTCTTTTCTCAGATAGGTTAGGTTATGCTATTAATTTTGCAGCACATATTACCCTGCGACCTATGGTGTGGCAGTATCTTTTTCCTATGGTTTGTGTGATCAAGTGAAATCACAATGTGATAGACTGACATCCTTGGGGGGGGGGGGGGGGGGGGGGAGGGGGGGGGGGGTCTTACAGCCTACTACAATGAGTGATTTTCTACCCCCCCCCCCCCCTCGTGATTGTTAAAACAATGACTGGTCTCTGAAGCAACTTGAAAGTTTCAGTTAATGCTCAATCTATCATTGACAACTACCCTTTGCCCTGTCTAGGCGAGTAATTGGCTAAACTCACCAATGGTCACTTTTTCTCCAAAACTGATTTACCTGAAGCCTATTTACAGGTTCCACTGGATAAGGATTCTAAACAGCTCCACGCAATTATCATGCCCCTCAGTTTGTACCAGTATCAGTCCCTTTTGTTTGGTGTGGCTAGCACCCTGGTAATTTTTCAGTACTTTTTTGGAATAACTGATGATGTTGGTTCTGGGATGCATCAACTATCTTAATGACATCATCACAAAGGGTGCATCCATGGAATAGCGTTTAATTAACTTGCACACCTTTCCATGGTCTTACATACTGCTGGGTTAAAATGCAACTTGGTCAAGTCACTCTCTTCCTGCCATTACTGTGTATTTGGCATTTGACATTCCTCGGTATGGGGTGAAGCATTTACACCAAGTTACTGCGGACACAGCTTACTGTTGCTGCACAAATGTCAAAGAACTACAAACATTTTTCAGTAAAATTTTCTGTAACAATGTCAAACAACTCCAAGCATTTTTCAGTAAAATTATTACTCCCACTAATTTATTCTAGGTGCGGCCACATCGGCCCATCCTCTCCCCAAGTTGCTTCACCAGAAAGTTCCTTTTCAGAGGACTTATCAGCCCATCGGCCTATGTTATGGCCTGGAATTGTACATCTTGTCACGGCCTGCTCTCACTGTGCTACCCAACAGACAGTGCTGTTGGCAATGCTTTCTCTGTGTCCCAGGCCACAATGCTCATTGGAATGCATCCACGTTGATTTCATGGGACCCTTCCTAAATTCCTCCTGGCTGTTGGTTACCAATGCTTTCTCTAAATTTACATATGTTATCAATCCATTGTCCTCCATCATCAGCTGGGGCTATGATTCAGGGCCTCTCCAAAACTTTTTCTATTAAAGGATTGCCTTATACACTTGTGAGAGGTAATGGTCCACAGTTTTTGTCTCAAGCCTTCCGTGATTTTTTGCACCTACCAAAACATTCACCACACAACTTCTCCTCCATTGAACCTCCCCCCCTCCCAAATCTAACAATGAGACAGTAAGTTTTGTCCATACATTCCATCTTCAAATGAAGAAGTACATTTAACACGGCTCTACAGACAAAGCCTCGACATGCTCCTTGAATTCCTACAGGTTTACACTGGTGGATGTTTGGAGTCTGGCCAAGGTGCTCCAAGGTCCAGCCATGTGCCTTCTAGCATATGGTCATACCTACCCCGCAACACCCATCGGTGCCACCGTCATCATGGCTTGCTCCTGACTCTATGGTCCATATGGACAAAACTTAGGGGTTTGGCTGCTGAACAGAGTGGATTCTAGTCGTGGTCCACAACAACTGTAAAGGCTGCTGCTGCCTCATACAGTGCACACCACTGAAGGGCTGGTGGCACACCATCATGACCAGCAGCATCCTCGTGCCACAGTAAGGGCTGCAGGTCCACAGCTGCCCATGCCCTTAGCGTCTGTCCTGGGTCTGCAGGGCATCTCGGCTGTCCTCCTCGCTGATGTCAGCATTTCCTGCTCTCTTCTGGGGTCCTGGGATCCACAGCAACTACCCCCGACCCCCACTGCATCCTGTGCCTGATGCTGGGCCTCCCCACGATGGCTTCACCATTGGGTTGGCAGGCGTCTTCAGACACTTCAACACCGGTGTCTGCAGTGCCTCCAACAGAGTTGCGAACACCTTCAACAGCAGCACTATTCAACCACTTTGAGGAACCAGATGTTGAGATGTGACCACCTTCCTTGTCAATGGACCTCTCTTACGGTACCTCACGGGGAAGCGGCTGCTGCACATGTCTACACCCATGCTACTTCCACCCTACTCAATGGTTCCAGCCTGAAATTTCCTTCTGCTGCTGCCATCGCTGCAACATTTGCTGCAGAGACAGTGGATGTTTCAGGAATCACTGCAAACACTCACACTGGTGGTGAGCCCTTTTGCCAAGGGGGAGGGGTGCTATAAGCCTGTACATGACACATGGATACATGCCGAGACACTAGGCCACCAGCATGCCACCCTTCAAATATTCCACCAAAGGCATCTGCCTGGGCCAGCCACCAGAGGTTGCCTGCAGTGGGCCACGCAATTTGTGCACATGGCACAGCAGCCGACATGCCATCTACCAGAGCCCTCCTTTGGTAAGTGCTGTACAGCAGGCAGTTGTCCTCATATTGTATTCATACTTAATGCCAGCAACTGCTTGTATCAGTACCAGGATTGCTTCTATATGTGTGTCTATGCTCTCCACTGCTGTTTGCTTGTATGTGGAAGAGAAATAAGCTTTGGTTCGTTGTTTCCACGCTGTTGTTTACGTCTTACAGTGAGGGTGGGTCAAGATTCACAACTAAGGAATCTTAAGAGCATTGACCATGAAAGCTAAGTTCTGCATTCATTACTAATAAGACCATTTTTATTAAATTTCAGCAACTGCTCTTATTTGTTAATATGTAAATAACCAGCATGTAGGCAAAAACACAAAAATACTATGTTTACAGCCAGTTAACGGATTCATTCCACATCATTTCAACATAAATTGTCAATTATCTATGGGAAATAGTTAACTTATTGACTACTCACGTGTGTGTGTGTGTGTGTGTGTGTGTGTGTGTGTGTGTGTGTGTGTGTGTGTGTGTGTGTGTGTGTAGGGGGGGGGGGGGGGCCATGCGCGCGCGTATTTTCCTTTCTTTTCTGAAGAAGGTTTTGTCCAAAAGCTCAGTCTGTAACAGTTTTTTAGTTCCTGTGTGTTTAAACTGTGTGAATTCCTATGGGACCAAACTCATAAGGTCATCGGTCCCTAGACTTGCACACTACTTAAACTAACTTATGCCCAAGAGAGGACTCGAACCTCTGGCAGGAGGAGCCACACAATCTGTGACATAGCACCAAACACTGTGTGGCCAATCCGCACGGCTTTAGTTCCAGCCAATCTGCAGCTCAACATATCATCTTTATGGTGAGCAGCAATGTATCCATTTCATAACTGTAAACTTTTCTAAATTTACGAGATATTTAACCCTTTAATGCATACTGTAGCTGATAAGCTACAGACCTCATTTCTTCGATTTATTCCATATGGAGAAACATTTTCGATCAAATTCGTTATGTAGCTAAGTGTATACACTCCGCTGCAGTTTCTAGTAGTTCTTCATAGCGATCATAGATGGCAGGACGAGCTGAAGCAGTTCGACAGTGAGCTGTGTGGACATACTGCCAAGTGTGTGTTTTGGCGGAAAGTTGAGGTGTGTTTTTGGTGTTTGTGCACTGATTTCTGGGTTTGAAAATTACTTTTTCATTTTGAAAACGTAAGTAGATATGGTGTAAACAGTTAATTCGAGTGTCTTTGCGATAGATTTGAAATGAGGCCTGTTTTTGTGTATGTAGCTTATCAGCTACATTTTTCATTTACTGCATTTCAGGCGCTGACGTAAAAATGTCTCGAAAGAGTCAAGAAGAAATGCTTATGGAATGGTTAGAGATTCCACTAAGCAGTGATGACGATCTTGAGTGTTTCTCTGACGATTCCATTCAAGATGAGACATATGTTGCTCCAGAATCTGTTGATTGTGATAGTGACAGTTGTGACGAAGAAAGTCAAGTGCCAGTAATTAGGACTGAAGATGTTTCTGGAACAAGACAATCTGATGTTATAATGAAGGAATCGACGTCACAGTTGTCTGATAATGCTCTGAAACTGCCATGCAGCAGCAAAAATGTTACCAAAAACAGCAGGAGTGTGGTTTGGAAAGATAAACAGTTGATTATTCCCGAACTGCAGTCAAAATTTCATGGCAATACTTCGTTACCAGAAGAAGTAATAAACTTAAATACTCCATACCAATTCTTCAAACATATATTTCCATCTAAATTGTTTGATCTAATTGTCGAAGAGTCTCATAGATACAGTGTGCAGTGTAATCCTGATAGACCAATAGATTTATCCTGTGATGACATAAAAAAATTTATAGGCATCTGTCTCGTAATGTCAATAGTTCATGTACCTAATACGAGGGATTACTGGGGAGAAGTTACTGGTACTCATCTGATCAAGACAACAATGACAGTGAATCAGTATGAGCAAATACGTAAGTTTCTTCACTTCAATGACAACAGTGCAATGATACCCAGGGGTGAAAAAGGTCATGATAGACTCTTCAAGATAAGACCCATAATAGAATTGATGAGATCTCAGTTTCAAACAATACCTGTTGAGGAGTGTGTTTCTGTTGATGAACAGATATGTTCAACAAAGGCTAGAAGTTATTTGAAACAATACATGCCAAACAAGCCTCATAAATATGGATACAAATTATTTGTTATTAGTGGCATATCTGGTTATGCCTACGATTTTGAGATTTTCACTGGAGATGAAAATGAACCAGAAAAAAGAGTGACTGGGGAGGAAGACTTGGGAGCAAGTGCAAATGTTGTAGTTCGACTCAGTAGGATACTACCAAGAAATATGAACCACAAACTGTACTGTGACAATTATTACACAAGTCTGCCACTGCTTGTATGGTTACATAAACAAGGAATTTACTCACTTGGGACAGTCAGAAGAAACAGAGTGCCAGACTGCAAGCTCCCTTCAGAAGCTGAGCTGAAGAAAATGGCACGAGGTGCATCAGTAGAGCGCGTCGCAACAGTGGATGGTGTCGACATATCAAATGTAATGTGGAAAGATAACAAGAGTGTGATGTTGCTTTCTACACTTGCTGGACAGCAGCCTATTCATGAAGCAGGGAGGTATGACAAAAAAACAAAGTCAAGAATAACAATACCTTGTCCACAAATAATTAAGCTCTACAATAAACATATGGGAGGTGTTGACCTTCTTGACAGCATAATGGGTCGACATAAAATTCTTGTGAAAAGTCGAAAATGGTATATAAGATTGTTTTACCATCTCCTGGACATGGGAGTAGTCAATTCCTGGCTGTTGTATAGGAGAGTAGCAGAAACCAAAGGGATTAGGAGAACTATGAAACTCTCCGAATTTCGAATGGAAATTGCTCACTGTTTGTGTCGCTCAGGTCAAACTTCAGCAAAACGTGGAAGGCCAAGTAATGAACTCGAAAACCAAATACAAGCTAAGAAGACAAAGGGGCCCACAGCACATGTACCTCCACAAGATGTAAGGCTGGATCAAGTAGGTCACCTGCCTTCGTACTTGCAAGTGAGACAGAGGTGCAAAATGCCAGGATGCAAGGGATTTTCCTGGGTTCAGTGTAATAAATGTGCAGTTGCATTGTGTTTGCACAAACAAAAGAACTGTTTTCAAACTTTTCATGTAAAGTGATTATCACATGCTTGGGTACAAACCTGTTGGAACTAGATACCTTATTGTTCATATATAAAAGTGTATAAAATATACAATAAATGCTCAATATTTACAACATTAATGTCCTATTTATTATTTTAGGATTTTTCCCTTCCTATACAAAGTATTTAATCATAATCAACAATTAAATTACGAGAGATTTGGTCAAAATTGAGAGAGCAAAATAAGCACATTTATTGTGGCTCGTAAGGTGTTAACTCAAAATGTAGCTGATCAGCTACAAAGCGATTTTCAACAATAGTGCTTTGTTAATTTAATTTAAAAATTTTTTCAATATTTTTTTCGAAATGTAGGCACTATAAACTAAACATGGTAATTTTTACAGCTTGAAATAAAAAATCATGCATTTAAGGGTTAAGTTTACGAAGTCACACCAACTTGGTATCCTTGGTAGTAGTGCAAAACTTGCTAGGGTTTGATTTAATGATCAGCCTCTAATTTAAGATAGCTTGAGAGTGCATTTTCTACAAGCATTTTCTACACAGATACACATAATACTGTGTATCTGTTTTTCAGTATTCCTTATATTAAACAACTTATATGGGATTCTTCAACTCATAAAACAAAAGATTAAAATTATTGTTAAAAATATAATGCATTTGAAATATAAAATAGATTACACAAATCTGTGAGAATTTCATGGAATGTATACTCACTAGCAATCAGGCATGGGTAGGCACTAGATGAGGTGTTAACAGCAAGATGCTTCACCGTGAGCTGTCAGAACTGCAGTAACACATCAAGGCACAGAGTCTACGAGGATCTATACATCTTACAGTGCTAGCAACAGTTGTTTTTGTGTTTTTGGTTCAGGATTTAGTGATCATATAAAGGGTACTGACAGTTTCCAAAAAAAACACTTCATCAAGTTAACATGGTTGTGATCTAGGGGAGTCTCCATTGAGCTACCTGCATGCAACTGAAGAGGGGTGATGTGCAACAGTGTCATATTAAAACAGACCTTTTTATCAGGATACTCTCATGTCAGAAAAGGATGTAGACAGTCTGTAAAAAAGTCCACAAAGTGTTTACCTATCGAACGTCAGTACAGATGGCCGGTGAGGGCTAATTAGAACCATGTGAATGCAGCCCAAGCCGCTAGCCTGGATGCAACCTTGTTGACAAGCAGCTTCAGGGGACATATGCCATACTTACAAGCTCATCAGTACACTACAGTTGAAACTAGGATTCATCAAACAATGCTACATGCCCCCATCATTCCCTGGTCCACCGACAAAGTTAACTGGCCCATGCCGGTCGTTGAGCTCTTAAATGTGGTGTCAGTAAAGAGAGGATTTTGGTGTCAGTTGCTGAAGTCTGTGGATGCATTTTTCTCTGTACAGCCCTATAAATTTGGCCCCTGACACTCCACATTCAAATTGGCAGTGAGATGTAGACTGCTGATCACCCCTTGTGGCTCTATGGCGATGACATGACGGCCACTTGTCAAAATTTATACATGTACTGAGAAGCCAAGTTATGGGAGGGGTGTCCCATTTGAAGATGAGTTGTTTATGATGCCAAAATGTTGTGGTTTCTTACAGCATGTTGCCCAAGTATAGACATGATAACTGAAGGAGTCGGCTACTGCGAGGTATGTAGTGAACATGGCAGCATGTCATGAAATCTATAAATAAGAATTAAGTACTCCTGGAAATTTATGTTGTTACAAGGTATTGTCTGATGCATGCTGCTAACTGAATTCAAAGGACATTATATGCTAATGGATCTCTCTTTACCAATAGTCTTAAGTACTCATCCAAATTTAATTCATTAGTTTTTCTGTGAAATTTTCAGTTATAATGTAGATCAAACATTTAATTTTTGCCATCAAATTGAACATCATAGTGTTATCGTCTGACTCGGGGAAGTGTGTTGCTGAATTACTCAGACATGCTGAATTACTCAGACATTCGTATTTATCACTCTCTGGTTATTCTATACAAATTAAAGTTGGTAACTATATTAAAAGTTGGTAACTATTGTTGTAGTTCAGATTTTGCTAAAGTATACAATTATCTCTAGTTTCCTCATAACCTCTGCACTTGGTGTGGCCCTCATCCACAGACATGCACTTTGCTTGATTAATTTATGTTCAGCATTACTATACATGCATTTTTACCATTCATAAACATTTCTTAGTAACAAGGCTTCATGTGTTACATAAATGACTACTACAGTATTCAAACCAGTACATCTGCATGAATGGAAAAATACAATTAACATCATTTTCTAACCTGTTGTAACTGTTCCCAGCAGTTATGCTCTCTTGCTATCTTCTCCACAACACTAGGACAATGCAGCAAACTAAGAACCTTTCTTAGCCACTGAGCCAGGCGTAAACCAGCCCAAAGTGTTTTACCCATAGCTTGTTCAAGTAGTATCATACCTAATGACCAAACATCCACTTTTGGTCCTGACTGTGCACCAAGCAACACTTCTGGAGCCATGTATTTTGGATGGCTGGAATGGTAATTCAAATTATTTCCAGTGTTAGTGGCACAATGAAGCGAAAGATTCTACAATAGATACGTTATTCACCGACTGGCTCCAAAAAATTAAAAAAAAAATAAAAAAAAAAAAAAACACATTTCTTACAGAATCTCTATTCTGAATTTCTTATTTTAAATTCCAGTCACTTTTATGAGACTAATCTATTTTTACAATAAATTACTGTTGTATAATACCTTCTGAGTGTCCAACAATAAAAAAGGATGATTATAAATGAATTAAGCCAGAGATGTGGAAGTGAAACAAATGGCTTCACACTTCAAGCAAATTTTGAGAAGCTCATGAAGGTAATGCACCACTTCGAAGATCTTCCTGCATCTTCGAAAATGTATATTGTCTCCTCTTGCACCAATCATGGCATCCAACCTTTCACGTATGTTCCTGATTAGTGCTACAATATCCTCTAGATGAATCTCCTCATTATTCCAGGAGGGTCTCCCAAAGGTCCAGTAGGGCCTCTAAATATTGCTGATGTGCCCTTAAATCCACCTGTTTCCATACATGTTCAACAGGACATAGTACAAATCTCCACTTCACCCAACAACTCTTGCACAATTCGAGATTACAGAAGTGTCCAATTCCATCCGTATGCTTTGACCCACGACGTGATCAATATGGCGGAAACGGCTATTCTAAGCGTCTCCAATATGGTGTCCATGATGTCACTACATACACACAGCAAAATACACAAAAATACTTATATATAAAGCAATAACATCTCGCTCCAAAAATACAATCAAACTAATGGGACAACTGCGGGAAATTGGGGGTTTAGGGAGGGGACAAGCTAAATATAACAGTAAAAAAACATACCATGATCCCAAAACACACAACAAAATAATTACAAAATCTACAGGAATCTGACACTTCCCTTGATGTACACAGGGTATTACAAAAAGGTACGGCCAAACTTTCAGGAAACATTTCTCACACACAAATAAAGAAAAGATGTTATATGGACATGTGTCCAGAAACGCTTAATTTCCATGTTAGAGCTCATTTTAGTTTCGTCAGTATGTACTGTACTTCCTTGATTCGCCGCCAGTTGGCCCAATTGAAGGAAGGTAATGTTGACTTCGGTGCTTGTGTTGACATGCAACTCATTGCTCTACAGTACTAGCATCAAGCACATCAGTATGTAGCATCAACAGGTTAGTGTTTATCACGAACACTGTTTGCAGTCAGTGCAATGTTTACAAATGCGGAGTTTGCAGATGCCCATTTGATGTATGGATTAGCACGGGGCAATAGCCGTGGCGCGGTATGTTTGTATCGAGACAGATTTCCAGAACGAAGGTGTCCCGACAGGAAGACGTTCGAAACAATTGATCCGCATCTTAGGGAACATGGAACATTCCAGCCTATGACTCACGACTGGGGAAGACCTTGAACGACAAGGACACCTGCAATGGACGAGGCAATTCTTTGTGCAGTTGACGATAACCCTACTGTCAGCGTCAGAGAAGTTGCTGCTGTACAAGGTAACATTGACCACGTCACTGTATGGAGAGTGCTGCGGGAGAACCAGTTGTTTCCGTACCATGTACAGCGTGTGCAGGCACTATCAGCAGCTGATTGGCCTCCACGGGTACACTTCTGCGAATGGTTCATCCAACAATGTGTCAATCCTCATTTCAGTGCAAATGTTCTCTTTACGGATGAGGCTTCATTCCAACGTGATCAAATTGTAAATTTTCACAATCAACATGTGTGGGCTGACGAGAATCCGCACGCAATTGTGCAATCACGTCATCAACACAGATTTTCTGTGAACGTTTGGGCAGGCATTGTTGGTGATGTCTTGATTGGGCCCTATGTTCTTCCACCTATGCTCAATGGAGCACGTTATCATGATTTTATAGAGGATACTCTACCTGTGCTGCTAGAACATATGCCTTTACAAGTACGACACAACATGTGGTTCTTGCACGATGGAGCTCCTGCACATTTCAGTCGAAGTGCTCATACGCTTCTCAACAACAGATTCGGTGACCGATGGATTGGTAGAGGCGGACCAATTCCATGGCCTCCACACTCTCCTGACCTCAACCCTCTTGACTTTCATTTATAGGGGCATTTGAAAGCTCTTGTCTACACAACCCCAGTACAAATGTAGAGACTCTTTGTGCTCGTACTGTGGACGGCTGTGATACAATACGCCATTCTCCAGGGCTGCATCAGCGCATCAGGGATTCCATGTGACGGAGGGTGGATGGATGTATCCTCACTAACAGAGGACATTTTGAACATTTCCTGTAACAAAGTGTTTGAAGTCACGCTGGTAAGTTCTGTTGCTGTGTGTTTCCATTCCATGATTAATGTGATTTGAAGAGAATTAAAGAATGAGCTATAACATGGAAAGTAAGCATTTCCGGACACATGTCCACATAACACATTTTCTTTCGTTGTGTGTGAGGAATGTTTCCTGAAAGTTTGGCCGTACCTTTTTGTAACACTCGGTATAGGTCAACCACAGCTGACAATACCAAAACACCAATGCAAGCAGCAAAACCTACGGAAATTGGAATCAGACATTTCCCTTGACCACAGCTGACAATACCAAAACACCAATGCCTTCATATAAAACTACGAAAATTGTAATCGGTCATTTCCCTTGACCTGTATAGGTCAACCATAACTATCGATACAAAAACACCAACACCTAAAACTATGAAAAACCACACACACACACACACACACACACACACACACACACACACACACAGGGAGAGAGAGAGAGAGAGAGAGAGAGAGAGAGAGAGTGCCATCAAACACGACAAGACATCTACAAACACAGCCAACTCAAACTCCGTGCCTTAATGAGATCACACACCACAACACCCTTATGTCATAGGTCAAAGCAGACGGGTAGAATTGGATGCTTCCATTGACACCACAATTCTTGGAACACATGAGCATGTATTATTGTAAAACCATCAATAAATGGAGTGAAAGATTTCCTCCACATGCTGATGTGCTTTAAGGTGCCCGTCCTCCATGGAGACCAAATATGTCCCTGCAGTCATACTGATTCCTGCCCACACCATGAGAGAATCACCCTGAAAAGGTATCCTCAGTGAAAATATGAAAGGGGAAAACTTTTTCCCAGTCCTTCTCCAGACCATTTCTGTACTACCATCAAGTGATCATTGGCTAAATCACAATGCATTGGTGAACAACATTTGCTCCCACTGTTGTGCTTTCCAGCCACGATATTCCCTGGTGAAACACAGTCAAGCTGCATAACACTTTATGGTGGATTCTTGACATGTAGAATGTCATCTGGATTGAAGATGGCTTCTTCTTGTTGTCTATGGATAGTTCTCCCACAGGTGAATCCCTCAAACTTGATGGAGCAGATTTCATGTTTCAACAGAAGTGGTGTGATGGTTGCAGAGAAACTGAAGTTCTAAGAAGTGACCATCTCTTACCGATACTGCTTGTCTTAGTTCCGACAGTGATTTCCTAGCATAGCTTCCAGTTTCCCTGTTCTCTTACAGTTCTGGAAATTGTGGAAGGTGTAGCTCTCAACACATCTCCACCATAACACATGCTGCAACCAACTTTCCCTAAAGCAACAGCACATGTAGTTTATTCAGGGCTTAAGAGAATACTCACTCCAGAAATCTGATTCTAATACTCACAGAAGGATCCTAAAGACACACAACTGAAAGAGAAACAATACAAGGTGGAACAATAAATGCTGTAAGAGTCAGAAGCATTGCCTCATATTCAGTAAATCTGTTTTTAAGGTTTTGTGGGAAAAACAATTGAGGCTGGTGCAATAAACATAACATACCACACACAAAAATATGGAACAAAGTACTTCACTTTGACTGAATAGATAATTACACATTATTTATTATGTGGTGCATTTTTCATGCCAGTCTGTGTATTAGTAACCCAATTACAAAGTGAGTTTGGTTGCTTTCTGAATTAATATTTCAACCTTTTAGCTTACTGTCACACACAACATGGTTACCTAATTGTATCTGCAGTTAAATATACATAATGTTCAACAGAACAGAATTACTACTTGGTTTTACATATAAAGAGCAACATTCAGTAAAATACAGTATTTTATGAATGTCAGATCACACTTGCAGTCTCCATCAAGTATCTGAATATTCACATAACATACTGCACACACAGATAATGAGACATCCACCATAGTATTCATGGATATAGCTTCTTGACTGCTCATCTTCACGTATGATCAGTACGATGGTCTTGGCATAGTACATCTTCCATATAGCCCTCTTCCACTATCTGCATATAGCCCTCTTCACTATCTGAACTACCTTAATCCCTTCTCTGCTAAACACCACTCAAAATTTTCAAAATTTATTTTTGACTGCTGCTTTTTTCATTTTTGAGTCCCTGTTTGACTACAGTTTCTTTTCTGACAGGTACCACAATAGACCAATGTTAATTCTACTTAGCACACTAACAGTCATCTACTAATATGTGTCTGCTCAATTTGATCAAGCAAGGTGGCACAGTGGTTAGCGCAGTTGTCTTCCATGTCAGAGAACAACAGATCAAATCTCTGTTCGGTCATCCTGATTTAGGTTTTGTGTGAGTTCACTAAATTGCTCCAGTAAATGCCAGGATGATTTCTTTAAGAAAGGCATGGTCAATTTTCTATTTGTCATTTCATAACCCAAGTATATGTGCTGCTTAGCAAAACCACAGTCAGCGGGTGTTAAACTCTACCCTTCCTTTCTTGTTTTGCTCATTTTGCATTACAGCAATTCTGCAAGTGGGCAAAACTTGCTCTCGAGGAGTTATAACAACATTCTCAGCACCATCGTATCCCACTCTCACTTGAGCATACCATTAACCACCAAAGAATTCATTACCCCCACTTAACCTCTCATAGCTCAAAAAACTTGCATAGCTAATCCACTTCACCTCCTGAAATAGTTACAACCTAGTTCTCATCGCATTAATCACACTATTCCCAAGCATCATCCCCAGAATCCTAACCTGGTTGTAAACCTGTACTCTCATAATATTGTATATGATAGTCACAGTCCTTTTGTAAGGCCTCACTTTCAGTCCATATAGAGTCTTATCTTATTGGACATGTCGAACACCTGCTTTCTTTTAAGCAACCCTTCTTTGGAAACATTTCTTCACCAATAATTCAACTGACCACAGCTATGTAGAAGCAGACAGTGGATCTTCTTTCATTCTGCTCCAACTTCCCTCCAATCTACAGCTGCTTCAATGCCTATGCCATTTGGATCCTCCACATTAGAATTTGATCCTAAAAACTGCAGGTGGGAACTCAATTTTCACAGCACAGCCTCCATGCCCACAATCTATCTGGTCTAATCTGCCTGATGTTATATCTCAACACATGCTGCAATATGAAAATAATTTTAGCATGATAACAAAGAACTGTGATTGGTAGCAGCCTCTATAAAACACACACAAAACCTGCTGATAAAAAATAATCTCAGAGTTCTTTTACAAACTCATGGAATCTCTATATGACAGTTTCCCAAGAAAATACCACTGTTGGGCATAAAATAGCCACACAATTGTTGTTCTATACAACATATGACTCAAATTTTTATAACACTACTCACCCTATGGGAAATGAAACATCAGTTCCTTCTCCAGTCATGTAATAAAGTCCATAATTGAAGAGCTTCACATCTCCTTTATCATCAACTAATATGTTTTCTGGACAAAGACTTCGATGGACAATTCGCAAAGTATTCAGGTGATTTAAAGCATCAACTATTTGCATAGTAAATTTCTGTAATGCATTGAGTGGGAGAAACTGTCCACTTAAAGGTTTGGGATGATACTGACACACCACCATCGTCCTCTCTGTCAACAAGTATTGATTAATGCCAATGTTAGAAAAACATAATTGTAACTATACAAAGAATTTCTTAGAAACATAATTTAATGTTGCAGCAATTTTACTTTAATCATATATTAAACATTATTCTTTGACATATGAGATTAATTATAATCTGTTAATTTATGCATAGCCCACTTGCAAATAAAGTTAACAATACATTAAGTGAATAGCTCTCACTAACTGAAACATGAATAACTTTTAGTAACCAAAGTACCTAACCTTATAAACATCATCTTTCAGTAAACAAATGTATACACAAATAATCTTAACTAAAATATCAGTATCTTTTTCACTGTTGTGTTACAGTTTCAATGAGACATGATACAGCTCACTTTCGGCAATGCGGCAGTGTTTAGGCTACTATTACAACATAACTATTGTAAAAGAACAGGTAATGTAAAATATTCAGGGTGATTTGGAAGTTGCATTGAAATAATTAGAACATAAAAGTGTTCTAATTGCAACTACTGTGTTGGTGCAAGATCATGTATTAGCATTAACATCATATTTAAAGTATTGTGGTAAGGTTCACTGGGTGTCTGAAGACTGAATCTTCCACTCCCTATCAAAGTGAGCAACTGTTCTGAAACTTCCTGACAGTGTAAAGGACTGTGCTTGGTGAGACCCTTGCCTGAATAGGCAATCACTTTACCCGACGAGCAATCCCAATAGATCAGCTAAAAGTACAAAATGTGATTGCACCTTCATGTAATAACAGAGCTCCTAAGATTAGCCAACATCATGAATCCCTTAAGACAGAGATTCTACTCTGAAATCACATTAAGCTCCACTAAACTTACTTTAAATATCAATGACAGATTTTTACCAATAAAAAATTAGAAATGTATTAGACTACCTGATTGTCTTGTAATAAGCAGTGTCCCCATGCAAATATTAAGCAAGCATTAGCAGATGAATGGTATGAAAAACCATTAGACTCTTTCAAAGAGAGAGCTATTTAGCTAACTGTGACCTATATTAGTCCTAACTAATTCTATGACAAAATATATTAGCACAGGTTAGTGAAATTAGTGCTAATGAACATGAATGACAGTTAACCTGCACTAGCAATTGTTTCTGACAAGCACTTATCCTTGTTAACTTACACTTTAATTCAAAATTTTGGAAGGTCCTTCTTTGTAATGAAATCTAAAGAGCATTAAATATGAACTGCTAAATGAACCTGTTCACAGCATTTATCACGTTGAAAGTAATATGGAGTCTTTCATCCCAGACCCAATTAATGAACAGCAACAAGTCAATATAATTGTCTAATTCAATCTACTGTCCCTTGTTCTTTAAGGGTGGCTTGACATAGTTTTCTATGCTGATCAATCCTGCACAAGTCTCTCTAACTCTGCATAACTACTGCAACCTACATCTATTTGAGCCTCCTCACTGTATTCAAGTGTAAGTCTCCCTCAACAATTTTCACCCCCTCCCTCCCCATATTTCCTTCATTACCAAACTGAATTTCCTTGATACTTCAGTGTGTGCCTTCTTTTAAACGGGTTGCACCATACATTTCTTTTTTCCCCAATTTAATTCAGTACCTTCTCATTAGTTACTACCCATCTAATCTTCAGCACTCTTCTGTATTACTGTATTTCAAAAGCTTCTATTCTTTTCCTGTCTAGTGGTTACCCCCCTCAATTCACTTCCACATAAGACTACATTCCACCAATACCTTCATAAAGGACTTCTTCATGCTAAAATTAAATTTGAATTAAACAAAGTTCTTCAGAATACTTTTCTAATTAGTGACATTCTGTGTTTTACATCCTCCTCCTTCATGCATCACCAGTTATTTTGCTCCCCAAACAGAAAAATTCTCATCCTACTTTTGGTATCTCATTTTGTAATCCAAGTCCCTCACCACCACCTGATTTACATTGACTGCACTCCCTTGCCCATGATTTACTTTAGTTCATACTTATAAACTCTTTTCAAGACCCTACCCATTCCATTCAATTACACTTCCCAGTCCTTTCCCATCTCTCATTGAATTATGTTATCGATGAGCCTAAAAGATTTTATTTCTCCTCTCTGAACCATAATTCACTTTCTAAATTTCTCCTTGGTAAGCTTCACATGCGTGCGGAACGATTTGAAGAGGAATGATCATATAAAATTAATTGTTGGTAAGGCGGGTGCCAGGTTGAGATTTATTGGGAGAGTCCTTAGAAAATGTAGTCCATCAACAAAGGAGGTGGCTTACAAAACACTCGTTCGACCTATACTTGAGTATTGCTCATCAGTGTGGGATCCATACCAGATCGGGTTGACGGAGGAGATAGAGAAGATCCAAAGAAGAGCGGCGCGTTTCGTCACAGGGTTATTTGGTAACCGTGATAGCGTTACAGAGATGTTTAACAAACTCAAGTGGCAGACTCTGCAAGAGAGGCGCTCTGCATCGCGGTGTAGCTTGCTTGCCAAGTTTCGAGAGGGTGCGTTTCTGGATGAGGTATCGAATATATTGCTTCCCCCTACTCATACCTCCCGAGGAGATCACGAATGAAAAATTAGAGAGATTCGAGCGCGTATGGAGGCTTTCAGACAGTCGTTCTTCCCGCGAACCATATGCGACTGGAACAGAAAAGGGAGATAATGACTGTGGCACGTAAAGTGCCCTCCGCCACACACCGTTGGGTGGCTTGCGGAGTATAAATGTAGATGCAGATGTAGACACAGTTTGCTTAATCTTCAAACTGAATAACACTGACAACAGTCTATAACCCTGTCTTCTCTACCACTGTTTCCCTTTCATGTCCTTTGACTCTCATAATTGCAGTCTTGTTTCTGTTCAAGTTGCACATGATCTTTTGCTCCCTGTATTTTATACCTGTAAACTCCAAAATCTGAAAAAGTGTAGCCTATTCCAGACAATTTTTTCAAAAGCTTTTCTAATTCTACATATGACATAAATGTGTCTTTGCTCTCTCTCTATCTCTTTCTTTTAATGCATCTTTAAGGTCATTCATAAGGTGAGTATTCTCTTACATGTTCCTACATTTTCCCAGAACCCACACACATTCCCCCAGAGATCAATCTCTACCATTTTTTTCCATTCTTCAGTGAATAATTTGTTTCAGAATTTTGCAACCATGACTTATTAATCTGAACTCTCAATAATATTCATACCTGTCAGCACCTGCTTCCAACGCAGTTTCATTACAAACAACATATAGAAGAAAATACCTTTAGTTGTTTCATTTATCTGTGCTGATTTGAGAAAATGGCATTTTAACAAAAAATTAAAAATTTATGGTGCTGTTGCCCTTTGTGTTGACCACATTTATTTTAACAATATTATGAGAAGAACAGGTGCCATTCACCATATAGCAGAGATGTTGAGTCACAGACAGACACACGAAATGACTATCAAGCAAAGCTTTTGCCAAACATGCCTTCATCAGAATTATAAAAAACCACACACACACACACACACACACACACACACACACACACACAAAAACACAAACACACTGCGACTCAGCATCTCTGCTACATGGTGAATAGCAACCATTCTTTTCAAACAATGGAAAATCCAGGTTGGAATGTAACAATGTTGCAAAAGGAAAGTTGCTACTCACGATATAAGGGAGATGCTGGGTCGCAGATAGATTATTGTTGATGAAGGCCTTAATGGCCGAAAGCTTTAATTGTGTGAGTCTTTTTGTTTTGCCTGTTTGTGACTCAGCTACCCTTTTCATAATACTGTCACTATTCCACCCTGTATTTTCAACTGTTTGATTTTTCTACACTTATTTTAGGTATTTTTACTAATTACTGGTGACTTTCCCACAGTTACTCCATGTCTTTTGGACATATCGACCCTTAGTACCAACACATTTAGTACTCTGCTATTCACAAAAAAGAACTGTTCCTCATTCATAAAGACCACAAAGTTAGTTTCCTGCTCCATGGATCACTCTACATGATAAATTATAATGGTGTGAAACAAGTCACTTAACATTCACAATGCAAATTAATTTGTAATTTTTTAAAGAAACATACAGAGCTGAGTTGGTAATTTCTAGCAACCACTTTTTACACATTGCAATTGTAACTACACTTCTACAGAATAGAAGGTTTTGTCATGGAGGAACTTTTTCAGTTTCTTTTCAGATTATTTGACTTTGCTGTTTGTCATTTTATATCCTTAGGTAACTGATAAAAAATTTCTGTTGCAGTATTGTGGACCCCTTTCTGGGCTAAAGACAACTGTAATGTCGAATGGTGATTATCAATTTTCCTTCAGATATTTTAATTATGCACAGTATCATTCCTTTTGAACCACGGTGCATTATTTACAACAAAGTTCATGAGGGCATAAATATTATGTGAAGCAATAGCCAGAATGCCGAACTCAACAAGATTTCTACAAAATGCTCGTGGGTGAGCACCATGTGTTATTTTTACAGAAGGTTTATAAGCTATTTACTCACTTTCTTTCTTAAATATGAGTCAACCAGGGCATTATTTAATGTGACATTGTTGAAAAAATGCAAATATGTCTAATTACTGGACTGTCTCTCCCCATTCTCATCATTACATTACATTAATACTTGTTCCACAGACCATGAATACGACATTTCGTAATGTGGAACTTGTCTGTTTAACATAAGTTTCCGTAACTTTTTTAAGAATTACTACTTCATATCTAAAAATTCAGCTATTGTGTAGGAGTTGTCATGTAGAAATTCTTTTCATTTTTTTAAAAATAATGGTTGGTATCTGTGAGACTTTTAAGTTTTAATGCTCTTTGGCAAATGACAAAAGATTTTTGTGGCAGCATAATTCATCCCCTTCTGTGCCTGTGTGTGTATGTGTGTGTGTGTGTGTGTGTGTGTGTGTGTGTAACTGTTTCACCAGATCACATGTTTCTTGCAATTCAATTTCTTATCAATGCACACACCCAGAAATTTTGAATACTCTACCTTAGCAGCAACAGACTTGTGTTCATAGCTTATATTTATCAACGGTGTTTCACCATTTACTATACAAAATTGTAAATACTGCATTTTGTCAAAATTAAGACAACCCATTTGCAGAAAAGCAGATAATACTCATATTGTGAAAGATATTATTTACAATTTCCTCAGCTAATTCTTGTTTATTCAGTGTGATTACTAGACCTGTATCATCTGCATGAATAACTATCTCTGGACCTTCACGAATGTACAGAGGCAAGTCATTATTATGATTACAAGCTTTTGTGCAATGAATACTCTTTTTCTTAATGATGAATTACCCAAAAATATGATGCCATATGAAAACGGTGAATGAAAACAAACACTGAACCCTAGGGGCACTGTTCTTGATACCTCCTCAGAGGACACTGCTGATTTTTGCAGCCTATCTGTACTACTAATTTGAACCTTCTGCATTCTTCCAGTAATATAAATTAAACAATTTTTGCTGTTTCACTCACACCACAAAACTTATACTTATCTAGAAGAATTTCACAATTCAAACAGTCAAAAGTCTTGGAGGGATCACAAAAAAATCCCAATGGGTGGTGTTCGGTTATTCAGAGCATGTAATATTTGATCAATGAAAGGACAGAGAGCATTTTCTGCTGAAAAGCCTTCCTGAAAACCAAACAGAGATTTTTTCAGTACTTAATTTTTACGATATGCGAAGCTACTCTTGACACATTGCTTTTTAAGAATTTTGAATAAAACTGTCAGAAGTGAGACAGGGCAGCAGTTGTTAGCATCAGACCTATCCCCCCCCTCATTTATGCAATGGTTTAACAATAGCATATCTCAGTCCATCCTGAAAAATGTCCTGTTTCAGTGAGCTACAATATATGTGGCTGGGAAAAAGCTTTTAGTACTCTGTAGGAAATGCCATCAATTCCATGTAAGCTTTTACTTTTGAGTGAATTTATTATTTTCCTAATTTTAGTAGGAGAGGTCGCTTGAATTTGAATTTTTTCAAATTGCACAGGCATTACCTCTTCCATATACAGCCTTGCATTTTCTAATGAATAGTTGGATCCTATTTTCTCTACAACACTTAAAAAATGATTATTAAAAATATTTTCTACTTATGATTTTTTGTTAAGAAACTTCATTGCATTTGACAGAATATTAAAATGTTCCATGTTTCCACATTATTTAGTATTTCCTCACCCTCTGTTACATTTATCAATGGTGAAATACCCCTAGAAATGCTTATGTCTATGTCCATGTTCATCTCTTACTCCCCCATGCAATGACTCAGTATCAGAAGATTGGTTCAGTGCGTGTATTGCAATTGGGTAATATGTGCTTCTTTCAGATTTAATAACTTCCTGGTTTGTTTTACTTCTGATAGATTCAAGTGTAAATATTTATCAGTGTGACAACTGGAAGAGAAATTAGGTATATGTTGCAAATAAGCTTCAAAACTCACACAACATAACTGCTGGCATCTGGGCAGTCATAAACAGTTTTAGAACCTGCAATGACAAATCCTGTATGGACGACACTATGAAAGACACTGGCATGCACATAAAAGACCAACTGGAAATTGTAAATATTTTTAATGAATATTTTTCTTCTGTAGGGAAAGCTATAAATGAGAAACATAAAAACATGCACTACAGTTTTAAAGGTAACACATATGACCATAGTATATATCTAGCCCCCACAAACTGTGCAGAAATAATGGGCATCATTAGCTCTCTAAAACCGTCTAATTCAGCTGGGCATGATGGCCTAAATATTAATGTTTTAAAAGCCTGTACCTCTGTCTGTAGCAGTCAACAATATAATAGAATCAGGCACCTTTCCACACAGACTAAAAATAGCGCAGGTAACACCCATTTTTAAGAAAGGTGACAACAACAAAATAGAAAACTACAGACCAGTCTCAATCCTTCCTGTCTTTTCCAAAATAGTTGAGAAAGTTATATACAACAGGATTATAAACTTCCTTAAACACAACCTGATGTTTGAAAAACAAAATGGATTCCTCAAACGTAAATCAACCAGCACTGCAGCTGCTCAACTAATTGAAGAGGTGTTAAGGGGTATCGAAAGCAAGGAACTTGTGACAGGTGTATACCTAGTCCTGGAAAAAGCCTTTGATTGTGTGAATGTTGACATCCTATTAGACAAGCATGGGCATTAGAGGCACTGCTTATGACCTAATAAAGTATTATATGAGCAATAGAAAACAATTTGTTCTGCTTAAAACAGAAAGTGGTGTCTACAAATCAGAGATCACTTGCATAAATAAACGAAAGCCCAGAAAACTAGAAGTATTGTGAGGAAGTTTAATAATGAAAACATAGATTACTTTTGTTCTCTCTTGAGAAGAGAAATCTGGACTGATGTTAACAGTTCAAACAGCACAGATGACAAGTTTGATAAATTTGTGGCCACATACAAACATTTTTTTGAAATAGCCTTTCCTAAACAAATGTCACTTATGAATTCTGTGCACAAACCAAATAAATAGATCACAACAGGAATAAAAATATCATGCCAGAATAAAAGGAACTTATATGAATACTCAAAGCAAACCACAAATCCTGTATTTATCACTTACTTCAAACAATACAAACAAATACTTAGAGAAGTTATAACAAAAGCAAAGAAAATGGAAAATGACAAACAAACAAAAAATTCCAGGAATAAGACTAAAGCAACCTGGAGTATCATACAAAGAGAAACAGGTACTACATCATTAGCCCACAAAAATATAGAACTTCATGAAAACAACAATAAAATAATCAACCCCACAGTAGTGGCTAATAAATTTAACAACTACTTTTCTAATGTTGCACACCACCTGATTACCAAACATTACAACTCACAACCACAGAGCAATACACTCCAGTCAGATACAAAAATTCTTACAAGAACCCTATTCATGTCTCCAACAACACCTGAGGAATTATCTGTCATTATAAAAAGGTTACCCAATAAGTATTCAGCAGGTACTGATGAAATACCAGATATTATCATCAAAGCAAGTGTAACATCTATCATAGAACCACTAACGGATATTTTCAATTCATAATTCGTGAGTGGTATATTCCTGAAAAATCTGAAAATGGCAAAAGTGACACCACTGTACAAGAAATGGGGACAAACATGAAGCTGCATACTATAGACCTGTATCAGTATTGTCAGGCTTCGGTAAAAATTCTTGAAAAACTACTTCTTAGAAGGCTGACAGCCTTTCTAAATAAAGAAAACGCGCAACACGGATTAAGAACTGGCAGATCAACACAGTCAGCTCTTTATACCTCCTTAAATGAAATTCTAACTGCAGTGGATAATAAGCAACATGTGTCTGGCATATTTCTTGACCTTAGTAAAGCCTTCGATGTAATTGATCATAATAATCTGTTGCAGAGGCTAGGTAATTATGGAATACGAGGCCTGCCAAACAAGTGGATACATTCCTACCTTCATGACCATCAACAGATCACTCAAATGAAATACAAAGACATAAAAACACAAAAAATTTGTAATTTTTACAGTAATGCACAAAACATTACATATGGAGTTCCTCAAGGGTCAGTCCTTGGGTCAATTCTTTTCATTCTTTATGTTAATGATTTGTCAGAAAAAATAACTAAAGGGACAACAGTACTTTTTGCAGATGACACAAATATCCTAATCAAATCACGTGATGAGGAAAGCCTACAAAAAAACAGCTACAGGTATAATACAAAATTTGACACAATGGTTCAGGACAAACAAGCTAATAATAAATAATGAAAAAACAGTGATAGTCAATTTCCACAATTCACAGAAACTACATCCTGCAAGACCAATTTTAAAATTGATGGAAAAACTGTCTCATCTGTGAGCGACACAAAATTTTTAGGTATACATATACAGCAAAACCGAAAATGGGAGACACATCTTAACCATGTACATAAAAAGCTAAATACACTTACGTATGCAGTAAGAATCCTCGCACAAAATACAAGCCATGCGTCTGTGATCACAATGTACCATGGCAGTAGTCAGTCACTGCTGATGTACGGCATTATCTTTTGGGGGAACTCCGTAGGTACAAACAAAACATTTAGGCTACAGAAAAAGATTGTTAGAATAATAAACCATGCTAAGTACAGAGACTCCTGTAGACCAATATTTAAAAATCTCAGTATACTGCCTCTTCCTTGCTTAAATATGTATGAAATATTAAATTAAAAAAAGGAAGTATTTTAAAAGGTGGAAATATCTTCAAGTATAACTGTGATTACTACCCTCATGATACTAGGCAGAAACATTACTTGCCTGTCAATACAGTAAGTACAAACATCTGTAAGAGAGGAGTGTATCATACTGGCATAATGCTGTACAATCACATGCCATACTACTTGAAACATATGCAAAATTTACAAAAGTTTAAAGTGAAACTGAAAGAGTACTTGCTTGACCACTGTTTCTATTCTGTTTCCGAGTTTTTAGAGTACCAGAAAAGTATAGTGTAATTGCTCAAATATTCTTAATAAGTCTATCATTTTATTTTATTATATTAAATTTGTCATCAATATTCAACATGTATTGAATAATTTTTAATTATTTAACCTTTCAAAATAACAATGTGTATGATGATGTATATACTGTACCAACCTGACTTGTCCTACATCGTTTGTGCAAAAAATGTACCTAAACACGATTTACAGGACCAATAAAGAAATACAAATACAAATATAAAATATGGCGTGCCCCAGGGCCCGATGTTGGGACCCCTTCTGTTCTTGATCTTTGTAAATGATATTAAATACTGTATTATAAATTCCAAAATTGTTCTGTATGCCAATGACGCGTCCATTGTGTGTAAAAAGGAATCATGCAATGAACTAGAGGCCGAGTGTAATAATGTGACAAAAGAAATTGTTCAGTTTTTTAATGAAAGCCACTTAAATGTAAGCACCAGTAAAACATGTTTTATGGAGTTTAACAAAAGAAGTTTGAATAATGAAATTAAATTATACATTGGCAACGAATTGGTAAAGAAAGAGTATAGTGTAAAATTCCTTGGCGTAACAATCCAAAACAACCTGAAATGGGACACACATATTGACTCCCTAGTAACTAAGTTGTCAAAAAATATATTTGGAATCAGTACAATTAGCAAGTTCTGTAAAGACACTGTAGTCCTAAAGACTGCATACCATGCTCTTTTCTCCTCTCACTTGAACTACAGTATTGAAATTTGGGGGGCAACAACCAAAGCTAATCTAGATAAGCTACTCATTCTGAAAAAAAAAGGGGGGTGTGAGAATAATCTGTAGAGTAAAATATAGGGAATCCTGCGCAACTTGTTTCCAAAAACAGATGTGTTAACTGTTATAAACACATACATTCTGAAAGCCATATTGCTTGTGAAAAGATTGCACCCAAACACTTATTCAGATTTCCACCAGTACAATACAGAAATAAAGAAAGATTTTAAATTGGCAGGCACAGAACAGCACTTTACGAAAAGGGGCCTCAGAACACAGGTATAAAATTAGCTAATGCACTGCCTAGTGCAGTCATGGCTCTTCTTACAATTAAAGTGAAACATCAGCTTAAGAAATTTTTAGTAAAACACCCTTTCTACACATTAAAACAGCACCATACTTATATGAAGAACAACAAATGCTTTGTGAAATTAGTAAACATGCTATTTTGTTGTAAATTAATGACATATTCAGAAGAATGTGTCTTGTGCATCGTACAAATAACTTTAATCATTACTGTTTCTTTGTACATGTGCAGTGTACCATTCGATGTTGAATAAAGCTATTATTATTATTATCTTCTTTCCTTTCTCAGATCTTAGGTGTGGTAAAATATGGAAAGTGACGTGGACCTTGACCAAGCATGACTTCCTTTTAACTGTACGGTATATGTTACATTGCATTTAGGAACTTTTGCTTAATTGAACATGTACCAATAATTACAGATTTCTGTAGTTTTATATATACGTTTGGATGTAGCTGTATTGCATTGATGTACTGGTGGATATTGTGTGGTATGACTCCTGTAGTTGATAGTATAATTGGTATAATGTCAACTTTATCCTGATGCCACATGTCCTTGACTTCCTCAGCCAGTTGGATGTATTTTTCAATTTTTTCTCCTGTTTTCTTCTGTATATTTGTTGTATTGGGTATGCATATTTCGATTAGTTGTGTTAATTTCTTCTTTTTATTGGTGAGTATGATGTCAGGTTTGTTATGTGGTGTTGTTTTATCTGTTATAATGGTTCTGTTCCAGTATAATTTGTATTCATCATTCTCCAGTACATTTTGTGGTGCACACTTGTATGTGGGAACGTGTTGTTTCATTAGTTTATGTTGTATGGAAAGTTGTTGATGTATTATTTTTGCTACATTGTCATGTCTTCTGGGTATTCTGTGTTTGTTAGTATTGCACATCCGCTTGTGATGTGATCTACTGTTTCTATTTGTTGTTTACAAAGCCTGCATTTATCTGTTGGGGTATTGGGATCTTTAATAATATGCTTGCTGTAATATCTGGTGTTTATTGTTTTATCCTGTATTGCAATCATGAATCCTTCCGTCTCACTGTATACATTGTCTTTCCTTAGCCATGTGTTGGATGCGTCTTGATCGATGTGTGGCTGTGTTAGATGATACAAGTGCTTGCCATGTAGTGTTTTCTTTTTCCAATTTACTTTCTTCGTATCTGTTGATGTTATGTGATCTAAAGGGTTGTAGAAGTGGTTATGAAATTGCAATGGTGTAGCCGATGTATTTATATGAGTGATTGCTTTGTGTATTTTGCTAGTTTCTGCTCGTTCTATAAAGAATTTTCTTAAATTGTCTACCTGTCCATAATGTAGGTTTTTTATGTCAATTAATCCCCTTCCTCCTTCCTTTCTGCTTAATGTGAATCTTTCTGTTGCTGAATGTATGTGATGTATTCTATATTTGTGGCACTGTGATCGTGTAAGTGTATTGAGTGCTTCTAGGTTTGTGTTACTCCATTTCACTACTCCAAATGAGTAGGTCAATACTGGTATAGTATAAGTATTTATAGCTTTTGTCTTGTTTCTTGCTGTCAATTCTGTTTTCAGTATTTTTGTTAGTCTTTGTCTATATTTTTCTTTTAGTTCTTCTTTAATATTTGTATTATCTATTCCTATTTTTTGTCTGTATCCTAGATATTTATAGGCATCTGTTTTTTCCATCGCTTCTATGGAGTCGCTGTGGTTATCCAATATGTAATCTTCTTGTTTAGTGTGTTTTCCCTTGACTATGCTATTTTTCTTACATTTGTCTGTTCCAAAAGCCATATTTATATCATTGCTGAATACTTCTGTTATCTTTAGTAATTGGTTGAGTTGTTGTTTTGTTGCTGCCAGTAGGTTTAGATCATCCAAATATAGCAAATGTGTGATTTTGTGTGGGTATGTTCCAGTAATATTATATCCATAATTTGTATTATTTAGCATGTTGGATAGTGGGTTCAGAGCAAGACAGAACAAGAAAGGACTTAATGAGTCTCCTTGGCATATTCCACGCTTGATCTGTATGGCTGTGATGTGATATTATTTGAATTTGTTTGGACATTAAGTGTGGTTTTCCAATTTTTCATTACTATGTTTAGGAACTGTATCAATTTAGGATCTACTTTGTATATTTCTAATATGTGTAGCAACCATGAGTGGGGTACACTATCAAAAGCTTTTTGGTCATCAATGTATGCGTAGTGCAGCGACCTTTGTTTAGTTTTAGCGTGATATGTCACCTCCGTATCTATTATCAGCTGCTCTTTACATCCTCGTGCTCCTTTGCAGCAGCATTTTTGTTCTTCATTTATAATTTTGTTCTGTGTTGTGTCATTAATTTCTGTGTAATGACTGAAGTTAATATTTTGTATATTGTTGGTAGGCATGTTATGGGGCGATATTTTGCTGGGTTTGCTGTGTCAGCTTGATCTTTAGGTTTCAGATAAGTTATTCCATGCGTAAGTGTATCAGAGAATGTGTATGTGTCTGCAATGTAATTGTTATATAATTTAGTTAGATGTGAATGTGTTGAGGTGAACTTATTTAGCCAGAAATTTGCTATTTTATCATTTCCAGGGGCTTTCCAATTGTGCGTAGAATTAATTGCTCGGGTGACTTCATGCTGCAAAATTATCACTTCAGGCATTTGTGGTATCATCTTGTATGTGTCTGTTTCTGCTTGCATCCACCGTGCATGTCTATTATGTTGTACCGGGTTTGACCATATGTTGCTCCAAAAGTGTTCCATGTCTGTTATGTTTGGCAGATTCTCTATTTTAATGTGTGTGTTATCTAGTGTCTGGTAAAATTTCTTTTGGTTTGTGTTGAATGATATTATTATTATTATTATTATTATTACTATTATTATATCACATCCTGTAAAATACGTTCTGTCTTACAACAAACACACAGAAGCATCTGGCAGCATGTCAACTCCTACCCACACTCGTCTTTAAAGTACTAACTAACAATATGAAAGGCAAGGATCTATCTACAAATTCATAAAATTCCTAGAACCGGAAAACAATATGCCAGAAACATGGTTACACGCGATTTCATTGAGACCCGTTGAGAATGGCTAATTATAATTCACAGATTACGGTATATTAATAATTTTTACTTATGGACCGTCTGACAGCAACTGAATAAAACACAATTTTAGTGCCATACGCGTTTCGCCTTTATTTTCTGCGAGGCATCATCAGTGGCAGGTTGCGTGGGCAATTTCCTACATATTACGCTGCTGTTGCATTTTTGGTGTTGTTGTTGTTCTTCTTCTTCTTATGAACGCCAATTTGCGGTTTTCTTCCCCATTCCACAACACTATGCACTGAACGCTTGTTTTAAAGCCAAAAAACCGCAAATTGGCGTTCATAAGAAGAAGAAGAAGAACACCAAAAATGCAACAGGAGCGTAATATGTAGGAAATTGCTCACGCAACCTGCCACTGATGATGCCTCGCAGAAAATAAAGGCGAAACGCGTATGGCACTAAAATTGTGTTTTATTCAGTTGCTGTCAGACGGTCCATAAGTAAAAATTATTAATATACCGTAACATTACACGCAACTGAGGAAGACAGGACTATAAAAGTTGAAGATAATTCACAGAACTTGTGGCCTGCTAGAAACGTTAAAAAGGAGACACACACAACTGATGTTACACACATATTGCTCTCCAATTCCACGAGATGCAGGCATCGAACCGGTATTGTGAGTAATAAGAGTTAATGGAACCAAAACCACTCATTAAACTAACCATGTTTTCCTCTTATTATGTCCACGTATGTACACAAATGCGGATGTTTGATGGTTTTGAGAAACTGTGCTCTTCCATAAATAGTTATAGAATTCGGCGTCAATGGCAGGCCATTACTGCCACACATTTCGCCTGGATGGCTCCTGGCGAAGAAAGTGATGCCTCCAAAGAGGCTTCCAATGTCATCTTGATGCTTCTTATCTGCTATGGAAATTGTGAAAAATTAGTTCACCTTATAAAACTGGAATCAAGCATTCCCTATAACGAAACTAAACTTCTGAGAGATGAAATAAGTCACCTGTCATCGCGTATATGAAATGTCACCGATGACAGTAAACGTCTTCAACCACAGAGAAAGACGTTCATAAAAGATTATAAAATTACTGAACATGCGAGTGGCTATTGTTTAAAACACATCACCCACTGCCAAGGAAGCCAATCTAAACAGATGACTAAAAACTGTAAAAGTATACACTACACATAACCTAGAAATCGGCAACATGATGAAATCAAAACATAGCGCCACTATACATCAAAGACCAAACAAACTTCCCGCTGCACGCCCACTTTGACAACATATCGACAGTGGTCAGAGATATTCACCTTCGGGTATATATAAACCTAATAACCAATGCAGTGATTGTTGACATGGTAGTATGTAAGTAAGCCTCACATTACCTAAATAATTCATTTACAAGCGGTTGATATCAGGGCCATATTTATAGAAGTTTAATTTTAACGCATCTGCCAGTACTACAGTTACATTCGTACTTCGAAACTATAGACTTGAGAAAATACGTCCAATCAAAGTAGTTCAAAAGTGAATACGTATTAGTGGACAGAAATATTTATGCGATTACTATTCTTTTGTCACTCAGAACTACGATACTGGTACCGGTACGTGTATCTTCATCATCTGCCATAGATTCTAAAGGTCGAGTCCTCCAAATTCTTTAGTCTGCATATAGACAGCAAACCCAAGAGACATTACTACATTCAAGATCTGTGTAAAAGGTTAAGCTCAGCAACATTTGCCTTGAGAATCATATCAGACAATAGGGAGATGATCACAATAAAAAAGCATACTTTGGCTATTTCCGTCAGCTTATGGCCTATGCGGTAATTTTCTGAGGAAATCAACTGATAACAAGAAAAGTGTTCCATCCGAGGCACTCATGCAGAAATTTGTTTTGAGATCTTCAAATCTTTTTCCCTGATGTGCTTTGTTTAAAAAAAGTATCACCGTATTTAATAGTTTGTACAATAATTATAACACCAGAAGAAAAATTGATAGTCATTATGATCTAAAAACAAATATAATGGCGCAGATGGGGTTTTATACAGTGTCACCCAGATTTTTAATGCCCTCCCACCAATAATAAAAGAACTGGTTGGAGACATACCGAAGTTTAAAGCAAAGCTGATGCAGTTCCTTCTAGATGAATGTTATAGTACAGAAAAATTTCTAAGCCAAAATCCATAATAGCTCCTGAGTATGCTTAAATCTATTTTTGTGTTCTTTATGGCCTAATCATCATCCTTTGTCTATCTACAGTGTAATTTAAAACAGAAATGTATGTATATATCTGTATGTATAGCTGTGTATTCATTCAAAAGTCAAGTATGATAACTTACATGTAACGTTATATGGTAGCTTATCTGTTCCTGTTATTTATATGATAAGAACATTGTACTTGTGCACTAAACAATAATTTATAAAAATTTGACACGTTCTATATCCAGAGATACATTCTCATATGGATTTACAGAACTCGAAATAAATAAATAAATAATGGTTAGAAAATAAACTAACCCCCATTACTGCGCCAGCAAACATTTTTCATGTTCCTTGTAATCTTCTTTAATAAAGTCTTTAGATCAACTAAACTGCTCTTGCAGATCGTGTGAGCATTTTATTTCACAAATAATTTCAGTTATCTCATAAATAAATTTCATTTCTCGGAGAAATAATTTAATGCCATTCTCGCTGGAAAACTCTCATTTATGGACTATTTTACTTGAAGTAAGTAACAATATACTTGCTTGATAGCCAAAATAATTTTATTTATCACCTCACGAATTTTTGATCTTTTATTATTTTTACTGTCATGTACTCCTGTTATTTTAAATTTTGAACATTTTGATTGTCATGTACTATTGTCTTTAAATAGTTTGCTTCAAATTTGTGTATTGAATATCCCAATGTGTGCCATATTCCACTGTTCAATTACAGCACCTTAAAGCGCTAAATCTATGGACTCTTTGGTAGATATTTGTAACTGCAATGAATGATAATTTTATGTAGTTAACTATAATGGCCAACCCTGATGCTATGAGTACAACCTGCTGTTAGTGTATAAATGACAGTGGGTCCGTGTAACCCTTAACTCATGGGGTGTGGCCTCTCAGACTGCGTGAAAATGTTCGAACTTGTTGTCGAAGGCCAGCTCTAGCAGAATGATTCTGTACTCCCCCTACTTCCTGCATATTGCCAACTCCATAATGTTTTGTTGTCAGTTGCGTTATACACTTCTTTGTTCGTTGTTCATATGCCTTATTGACTCATGCTGTGGTCTCCTAGAACACGCCCCTTGAATTATGTACCTGTTTCTTCATTATAGAACAAAATGAGTGTACAGGAACATGACATAGTCCATTAAATTTCGGGCTTGCAGCAAATAAAAATTGAAGATACACACGCTTATTACAGCCATACAAGTCAGCTGTGGCCGAACATTGTATTGGTTCAGGGTATTCCATGAATTACAGTGATGTGAAGATTTTAACATCCATCTCTTCTTTTTGGGAATCTGTCTTCAAGGAAGCTATAGAGATTAGGTTAGCTAATAATTTAATAAATAGCGATAATAGTTTTAATATGGACAAAGCATGGAATCTGGCTCTTGGGGTAATTAAACTGCAGAGAAGTCGTCATGGTGTCACCGCCGCAGATCATACATCGATAAGCGAATCGAATATCTATATGCCTTCGCCACAGCCAGCACATGTGTAAATGTATTTCTCTGCCACTGACAAGCATATGTGACTCGCATGCGCAGTACCGCCACAGTGGAGCATATAAGGCAGCACTTGGCATTTTGTCGTCAGTCTTGTGACTCACTCTATGGATGGCTGGACGATATGCGGCCGAAATATCAGTGTATGAAATATGATTTTCGCTGCTGCATGCACAGGAACATGCCAGTTTTAACTGTCCTAAGTTTGATGAAATTGTTAATTGGTGGATAGTGAAGATGTCAATAATACATATCCAGAAACAGACTAAAATGGACGATTTTACAATAGCCAGTGATCACAGTCCTGCTAGCAAACATGTCGGTGATTCAGAAGAATTTCAGGACATCTGTAGTGGGGACATCGTTGTTTCTTCAATAAATTACTTAATATGTAAGTTAATATCAAATGTACTCTGAGTAGTGACACAGAAAAATGTAAATGCCAGGGCTGAATCTCAATTTCGAAGACTTTCTTTTAGTACCTGTCGAGTGTAATATTTATTTGCAAGTTTAAATCTTGGAATTTAGTCTTATGTAAACATTTACTTGCTACAGAGATACTAAATGTTTCTGAATGCCAGATTCTGTTCTCTTACAGCTTGTTTATGTGTACTACTTAAAAATGCACAAAAATATTTGATTTTGTATGATAAAGGCCAATTCACACTATCCTCATGGTACCATCACGTTGTGGCGCCTTCACATCAAGGTATGTTCACACTGTTCGTCACAGCACTGCTCGTCAAGCCAATACGAGTCATGTGACCTCAACTCACATTGCTGTCCTCAACTGTTCTTTTTGTGGGAACTGCGATCTTTGCAGGATGTTTTCAACTGTTTTTATGCATACAGTGTACATACACAACACGGTAGCTTATATGTATGGTTGCTGGAGTCCACATTTGCACAAAAATGACATTTATTGGAGTCAAATGGCTTGCAGCTTGCAGCGATAGCTTGTATATTATAGGAGGGAAACATAAATGCAAGACACCACAAAGAAAATGCATAGGTCCGAAAAAATCTTTTTACATGGTATAGAAGGGGAATTTCACACGTTATACTGGGAGCTTGAGGAAGAGGAATCTGAATTTTATACTTTTCAAAGTGAAGGCATCAGTTTCTCATTTGTTATGTCATATTGCACCTGCAATTACTAAAAGGAATACTGTTTTTAGAGCTCCCATCATGTTCCATGAAAATTTGGTTTAAGGCTAACTTTAGTTGCTAGTCCAGTGCACATTTTTGTGTATTAGTCATATCTCCCTCTATACCTTTCTCTTCAAGACTGCTGTGAAATCGTTTATATTGTACAATTTTATACTATCTATGGCCACTGAGCACAGATGGTATTAGGAATGGAGCAGGAAGTGAAAATTATTTCGTATTATTGTTTATGTTTTTTCAGCATCACTGCATTGTTACATTGTTTCCTTTTTAATAACTTATGTTATATTGTCTGTTTTATGCCACAGATCTGATGGAGTTCTTCTGAGACCTATCATGAAATAAGAAATAAAATGATTTTGATGATCATGTCAAGTATATTATCATTTAGTGCAAATATGGTGACATTTCTTAGTGGCTTTTTATTTAAAATGTCATTACTGTATATAAAATAAATAACAATAAACGATGTAGAAAACAATCTTTTATTAAACTATATGTTTAACCAAACACTTCACTCAGAACTTTACAATGAAAACAGACAAGTTAGCAAACTGTTGAAGAATCGTCAGTAATGAGACCTGTGCAAGAAATGTCAGAGTATTTTTATGTCTCATGTCCTACAACCTACACAAGGGAGATCGTTGGTGGTCATTTCTGTGTATATAGTAACTGTCACTATATGGAAAAAGAGCAGCTAATCTTGAAACTTGGAGATAAGTTGCCAGTGGCACAAGAAGAGTTAGCACAATGGCGAGCTGTGGTTTGTAATAGTAATATTATGGCTAGATTAGAAGACTGAATTACAGTTAAATCTTTGAAATCAGTGTAAAGATGCAGCAAGTCTGATAACTGCAGCATGGTCTCTTCCAATAGCTGCAGCGCTTTGTAGACTGGACACAAAAGCATGTAAGCAACTCAAGTAAGTTCAAAAGATGTCTAACAGTACAGGGCATACAGTCCTAGGCAAGCTAGAAAGGAAACGATTAAGACAATCAAGAAGTTTGTTTCAGTAGACAATAGTCTTGAAAGAAGAATGTCAGAACAGCTACAGACTCTTTGGGTGATAATTAACTTGTAGATGGTATTTTTAAGCCACATGTGGGGCTCAAATGACAAAAAAGATCGTGTAGTAATAGTAAGGCGTACGTGTAACAGTTTCGATGGCAGCTTCTGTGGTGTCACCGCCAGACACCACACTTGCTAGGTGGTAGCTTAAATCGGCCGCGGTCCATTTAGTACATGTCGGACCCGCGTGTCGCCACTGTGTGATCGCAGACCGAGCGCCACCACAAGGCAGGTCTCGAGATACGGAAGAGCACTCACCCCAGTTGTATGACGACTTTGCTAGCGACTACACTTACGAAGCCTTTCTCTCATTTGCCGAGAGACTGTTAGAATAGCCTTCAGCTAAGTCCATGGCTAAGACCTAGCAAGGCGCCATTAGCCTTACATAGTTTGATAGCTATCGTATGAAATGTCTCATCAAGAATGCTGTATTCACATCAAAGAATAAAAGATAAGTATTCGAGGAGCTGCATACTTTTCTTATTAGAATTCACTACTTATCCTGTTCCAGAATTCACGCCCGTCTGCGTTAGATAGCGTGCCTTTCGGCCTCCTTTATCTACAAGGTGTTGGCACATTTGCCAACACATCAGCTTCAATTATACCATTCAGGATAATATCAGGCATACTGTGAAGAATGTTCTGTGTTATGAGGGCTATTCGGAAAATAACGTCTGATTGGGCATGAAAATAAAACCACGCCAAAATCTGATGAAACTTTGTGTAGATGTGTTGGGCAGTGTCTCTAGTATGTCTGCCAATTGCATCATGTCACTCTTTCAGTTCTGAGTGCGAAGTGAGCTCAAAAAGATGCCTAGATAAATGGTGTCTCCCTCTATATGTGAGGGCTTGGTGAGAGATTCAATCTGATGTCATGCAGCCCACATAACATACTGTCAAGTGGTCCTTCCTCATGACAAATCTTGGCTTCAGTCTGCATGGCAATTAAGATACTCTAACAGCATTTTCGATGAGAAGCATTTGATCATCCACAATACAACCCATAACCGGCACCCCCTGAGTTTCATCTCAGCCCACATGAACTGCTGTTTATGAAGACCACATTTTGGCACAGATAAAGAAATGTAGACCAGCACAGACAATTGGTGAAAAGTACAGGTGGCTGCCTTATGTAATCAGGCTATTGGGAAGTTGGTACAACACTATGACAGATACCTAAGAAGAAGTGACAACTATGTTGAGAAGTAGGTGGAAGTTGTTTCTAACTATTACAAATAAGATATTTTTTTATTTTCACAGCAGTTTCCATTTTGCATCCAATTGGTCCTTATTTTCTAAATAGCTCTCGTATTTTAAAGCAGTCGATGGTTACTGTTTGGAATTCTCTGTTTTGTTTCAGATTAATTTCGGTATTTTTCGTAATTTTTCTAATAGCTTCTTTTTACTTAGATGAGAATGAGGCAATGAGTGGTTTTCATTCACTTCTTGTCTATTTAAAAAAGTTATTTATATTAGGCCTAAATGAACATCTGCATAATGTTTACATTCTTGTCTTTATCTAAGGATCCACAGAGAATTGTCTTTTTGCAAAAATTTTTATTTGAATTGTAGTTGGACAGGAGAGAAAGGAAAGGAACAGAAGGAACGAGTGTCAACTATATCAGCACTTTGTGTGGAATCAGCAGAGGTGAATGAAAACTTGTATTGGACTGGGACTTGAACCTGGGATGTCCTGCTTCTTTGGCAGTTGCGTTAACCACTTCATCATTCAAACACCATGTTTACTGAAAATGCATGGACTATCTCCACTCTATCCCCATCTAGTGCCACCTGTCTGCAGTCCTCATCCATAACCTCCATGCTTGATTCCCATATGGAGGTCGAACAATATTGTGCATCCACACTGACGATTGTGGATTAATTGCCCATCAAGAGGAATCAACTGTATGATTGTGTGATGTTTGTTCTTTCAGACATGTCCAAAAGGAGAGACATCAAGCATTCATGTAATCTTCACAAAAAACTCAAATGTGTCTATTTTAACTTAAGTGCAATTCAATGAAATGATTGAACACTGTGAAAGAATGTTCTATTACAGTGCTAATTTTTATTATACCACTACCTCAAAGACTAAATTTTATAGCTTCCATGAAATACTTTCCAATGGATAAGAAGAAGTTTCCCAACAGAAAGTTTTTAAATTCAACCTTGAACTATACATCATTATTTACATGAAATTCTGTATCCTGTAGCAGATTCTTGAATGGGCATGTACTCATTTAACTGACTCCTTGAAGTTTTTTATACACTGTCTTCGATCCTAGTTTTATATTCAAGGTTTTAATTATTTTCGAGAAAAACTATTGGTAGTGACAAAGGACATAACTGCATATACATATTGTGAATTAATTTTCAAAATATGAAGCTTTTTGAAGAGGTCTCTGTAGAATATTCTGGAATTAATACCATCTACAGTTCTTATAACACACTTCTCTATTCTCATACTTTCCCTGTACATTTCCCAAAAACTTATTCTATAACTCATTAGTGAATGGAGATATGCGGAATAAACGAGATCATTCATTTTTACATCACTTATACCGGTAATCAAATATACCACAAACGAAGCTGAAGTAAGGTGCTTCATTAATTTTAGACAAGCCTTTCTCAATTGACTGTTATCTATCTGCAGTGTCAAAAACTAAACACTTTCTACTTTGTGTACTTCACTGCTGCATAAACCTATTTTTATAGCTCACTGAGTTCTATCAGAATTACTAAACTATATATACAGAGTTTTGTCAAACTTCAATGATAGTTCATTCGCCTTGAAGCATATCTTTATGTTCTTGAACAATTCGTTACATACCTTTTCCTTAAAGGAACTGGTTTTTCTTCTTATTCTTATACTTACATCTTCTACAAAGAAAAGAAAATTGTATCTTCTGAAACTGCAGGTGAAATACATTTATGTATTTTAGAAATAATAGATGAGCCAGATTAGGACATTGTGGTACACCATGCATGACTGCTCCAAATTATGAGTGGTTTTTGTTATGTAATTCATAAGGAACTGATAAACTTCGTTTTCCATCATTCAGATAAGATCAAAATCATGAACTGGACTGGGTATAGTATTCCACAGTATTTTAGCTTTTGCATGAGGTTATCATAACCATTCAATCAGAAGCTTTAATAAAGTCACAAAATATTCCCAATAGTTGTAAATTGAAATTTACTGGCCTTTCTCAATTGACTGTTATCTATCTGCAGTGTCAAAAACTAAACACTTTCTACTTTGTGTACTTCACTGCTGCATAAACCTATTTTTATAGCTCGCTGAGTTCTATCAGAATTACTAAACTATATATACAGAGTTTTGTCAAACTTCAATGATAGTTCATTCACCTTGAAGCATATCTTTATGTTCTGGTTTTAGCATGCCATTTGGCGATGTAAATATATCTTGTCAATTGACAACAGTTTTTGAAATTCAACCTGCTTGCAAATGAGTATGTTTTTATATACTACATGTTTACAAGTCTGTTGTACATGATTTGGAAAATTTCTGGTAGTAATGATATGGAACAGAATTTTTAAAATATTTGTCTCCTTTTTATTAACTGGATTGACAGAAACACATGTAAGCCTCTCAATCGAAGTACAAATGTGAAAAAATTTATTACTTAAGTAACTCAATAAGACACTATGTTCAACTGAAATATTTCATAATTTTAATACAAAGATTTTATCATGACCAATCAAACACTTTTTTCTCGATAAGTTAGTTAGACTGAAACCTTCCTTGTAGGATGAAGTTGAATTTTTCAAACTTGGGCTGGATTGCGTTTCTTAAAACTATAAACTGTCATATAAGAAAGTGTTCAAACCTAAATTATCTGTTACTGATACAAGGAAGATCTTAAGAGTGTCCACAGTTTTTGGGCTATTTTTATCAGTTATTATCTACCTTTAAAACAATTTCTTCAAGTTTCTGATTCATTTTTTGTGTCTAACCTTTTCCTATGTTCCAAATAATTCTTATATTGTTACTTTTTTCTTAAAAGTACACATATTTTGATGCTCTAATGACTTTTCTTATAATTATACTTACAGTTTCTGAAACAGTTTCACCCAGAACCTTGATGTTAAGTAGCTTCTCTTAGTTTTAGTTGACATCCTGATTCCATTTGTAAGCTAGGACTTAGGTGTATTTAAAATGATACCACTGTTCTATTTCCTAGGAAAGCAGTTAACAGAGTATCCATTACTATTATATCATAATTTTTTTTTAAATGAGGTATGTTACATACAGTGTTCCAGTCGTAGTAAGCCTCCAATCCTTGCAAAGGCTTTTCACTTCCTCTCACCAAAGCAAGTGTCATCCATGAATTGCCTGGAACAACTTCATTTGTGGTACAGGAGAACGTAATTTTACAGCCAACAAATGTTATTGGACCAGACAGTATCTCCTGTTGCGAGACAGGGCTTGGTGTCTCATCAAAACTGAAAACAGTTTTATAAACTGGCATTCTGCTCCTCCTAGTGTATCTCCTACGACGGTACGGCATGGCTGTGTGCTGCGTGCTGCTGCCTGCAGTCGACTGATGCAGAAACAGGAAGCGCGCCGAGCGCTCCATTCACGAGCGTCTTATCACTACGTCACTTCCGCTGATAAACTTTGATTTTTGCCCGACGCGGCCCTAGTAATACTAGGGGCCGCGTCTCGCTGCCTGCCTCGGTAAACGGCTAAGTCCCGCTCAAGGTCACCCGCCTATAAGCCCCTGACATTAGATAACAGGAGCTGATCAGCATGGTTTAAGTGTTTAATAACTATGAGAATTACTGACTCTACAATCTTGATACATCTATAAAAATGTTGCTGGTTCCCATAAGTCTTGCTGCCAATTATGCAGGTGGAGCTCCAGTGTATGAAAACTCAAATTTTACTTCTCTGTGCAGCTCATTGCTTCTGCAGTTTCAGTGTACATTATTGTATTTCATTTACTATAAGAATTAACATCATTTTTGGCTACTGTGGATGTCATTGTGTTAGTTACAGTGAGAAGGCTAAGTAATTACCTGCCAAGGCTGTCCTACAAAAGAGGTGATGCTACATTTATAAAAGTTGAATACAAGACCAAAAATGTCATAATAAGTTAATTTTATTAGATGAGAACAAAGAAGCAAGGACTTGTGAGTCATCACTGTAAAATACTTCTCTTACAGTTGTAACTCTACAGTCTATCAGTGCACCTCTACGGACCATGGTTTTTAGTACAATCTGCTGTGGCAAACTGTCGCGAAATGTGTCTAAGGGGATAATAAGCTATCTGTAGATTTTATCTTGGAGTTACCTTTTGATGTTATTTAGTAGTTGATAATGAAACGGAAAGAAGATATAGTGTGTAAACATTTGGCTACAGTGTCATATTGTCCCTCACCCTCCCCCTCCTGAAATCTTGGTTGTGGTGACAGGTTGAGCTATCACGATAAATTTTGGTATCGCATGAAGAAGAATAAAATATACTACCTAGAAGCTCAGCGGTGTGCAATGCTGGCTGAATTGCTTTGAAATTTACATGAAATACTTTTGGCTAATAAATGAGAACATTTAAGAAAAATTCAATGTCTTTGAAAAACATATGACCTTGACAGGTACTGATTTGAGTGAATTACTAACACTGACCGGTATTCAAAGTCTGACTTTGCAAAACATCTGACAATTTAGACTACATTACTCAGAAAAATTACATCCTTTTGTACTAATTGAGTCACAAACAATGAGATTTATACAGCAAGTATTATGTAACCTCACTAAAAAAGCATAAAGACAAATCATGAAATTACATACATCTGTGTTAACAAATCTTAGGAACATTACAAAAGGGGAAAATCTAACTAGCTATTACATCAAATCTGTTTACATATTCTGGGATTACTCAACAACTGCTAATTATCAGCCAATTCTCCTACACTAATGCGCTGGCAAAACGAGAATCACAAATAGTTAACATCTTTACCTTGCTTGCAAGAAGTCTTCTGCTTCCACATTTGTATTTCCAATAACACACAGTAAATAACACGTAATTCCCCTATTACGATCCAACAGTTGATGGCTTTACAGAGCACATCACAAACACTGCCTACTCCATCCTCTTTCGCTCACAGACAGATACCCATCATGTGCTCCAAGCACTCTCGTACTTCAATCATGGAGGTAAAAATAAGAGGAGTTGTCATGACGTCACAAACTTGAAGCCGACCCAAGTGAGGATCCGCCATGTTAGCTACCACAAAACATTCGCTTCTGGTGGTTTGATTCCGTGTAGTCGTGAAGGGTTTTGATAAAAAATGTCGGCTTGCGTCGCTTACGGGTGTACTAATCGTTCTGATTGTAGTCTGAAGTTTAAACAAATCACATTTCATTCGTAAGTGGAATTATTTAAGAGCTATTTTCTTATATATACTTGAAATTCTGATGCACTGTGAAGTTTTACAGTATGGTTCTGTTTCTGTAATTTGACTTCAGATTTCCTATCATTCCGACACGAAGAGCTCCCTGGAGGTGAGCAATACACTTGGTTTTCATTGTTTGGTTATTCCCAAGCAACTGAAAAGTCCTGGTAAGAAATATCCTGGAAATGGAGACTAATGTTTTAAAATGCAATAATTTAATATAAAGGTAATATAACTACATGAAGTTAATTAAATCTTCAGTAAAATGTTTGGAACACCTGTTACAGTGGCTAAATTATACGTGCTTAAAGGGTTGCATATTTGTTAAAGCAAAGTTCCCTATCTAAGTCCAGACTATTTAGATCCTTACAGTAATCACTGTGTTGTCGTGTTACCCCGAAAATTGCTGTTATTTGTCACACTGAATGTCATTTGGTAGGTACAATTTAAAAACAAAGCAGATGTGTAAACTACAATGGGCCTGACAGTCTTAAATTCAGTTCTTTCCCTCCGTAATTTAACGAATCTTTCACTTTGTTGACATGGCAGCTGGCTTGTTTATATGATCCCTGCATACATCTATGGGACACCACAGGAAATAAGGTAAATTTCTTGCAAACTTGAACATTTAAAATTTCCATTTGACTGGAAAATGTAACGAATACAAATCAGTGCCTCTAAACTATCAATCATTGCTTTTGGAGTTCTGGCTTTATCAATTATCGACACAAAAACAATGAAAGTGAATAGAAATGGAATACGAAAGCATGCTTTTCGTAGCACATATTCATCGGTTATTCAAAGTGTATAAGCAAAAAGGAATTACGGTACTGAGGGCAGAAGAGTCATTTTTTCGTGTCCTATTACTGTATCGAATACGCGTTTAAGACCAGGAAATAGTTTGGAGCTGGGTTCCTTATGCTGTGTTGTTCACCAAAACAGTGTAACATTTACTATATAAAACAAATATCGTGTGCATACGACAGGGATAACGAACAAGAAGCAATTGTAAACACTCGTCTGCTAATGTTTTAGGGGATCCAAGATGGCGGCAGGCCCCACCCACTGGCTTCAAAACAACGTACAGTTTAAGTATGTAGCGCCATCTTCCCTTATTCTACCTCTATGACTTCAACATTACTATCTCAGACCAGAAACAATATCTTTGGCTCTGCAGTGGTGCACAGTCAACAATCCGCTGTATAGACCCCATCAGTGACATATACCGTTTATCATATAATAGGTCCAATTTAGTTTACATTTGAATCATTACAATATTGGGCACTAGCAGCCGGTTGGCATTCAAAGAGGAAAGTTGATGACCCTAATTTGTGAAAATACCTTGCTACAACGAAAAACGCTTTTGAATTAATGATTTCTACAACAGCTTGTTGCAATAATATAAAATGCACTGCCCTTCTTTAAGCTTTTAGGATGTCCTCCATCAATCCCATCTGATAAGGGTCCGATACTGTGTAACAGTGTTCTAGTAGAGGACGGGCAAACATGGTGTACACAGCCTTTTTAGTAGATTTGTTGCATCTTCTAAGTGTTCTGTCTGTAAAACATGGTCTTTGCTTCACCATTCCCAAAATTTTATATGTAATCGTTCCAATTTAAGTAGTTCAAAATTATGATCCCCACATATTTAGTTGAACAGAGAGCCTTTAAGTTTGTGCCATTTGTTGTATAACCAAAATTTAATGGAATATTTATAGTACTAGTACTCAAGTGGCGCTACTCACACTTTCTTTTTGTTCAGGATCAACTGCCACTTTTTGCTCCACACTGGTATCCAGTATAAATCATTTTGTAATTCGTTTTGATCTTTTAATGAGTTTACCACTCAGTAAATAACAACCTCATTTTCAAACAATATCAGGGAGCTGCTCAGATTGTAGACTAAACTAAATACTTATATGCTACACAACACAATTAAATTGTTCTTTTTCAAAACCCCATAATTGTTCCCTGTTTCTGCGCATTCATTTGAAATTTGGCGCCTACGACGTCGCCCCTGGTGTCGGCGATGCTGCAGACAACAAGATGTCGACACATGTGAAAAAAAGGCTAGGCTCAGAAGTTCATGTGAGGTTTAAGCTGGTTTAATGATTGCACATTGGCACCAAATTTCACGGTAATTCTGAACAACGCGATCGCGAATGTGCCACACGATGGGAAGGTCACCACTCGCCTTTTGGCCGACATTTCACCCCTTCTTTTGACGTCTTTGCCATGGGGGTCAGAACCACGATTCCCAGCACTGAAATCACACGGTTTTCTTATAGTAGGCCGAAGAAGCGTTTCAGACACAGCGCCGCTCAGAATCGACACGAACTGGTCTCAGGAGGTGGCATAAGGGGCCTCAATGAAAGAACCCCTCTCCTTGGGCCGTTAATACCCGTACATTTCGCAGTCGAAAACGACAGTTCGCAGTGCAGAGAGTAACAGGACGATTTCCTCAACAACTTCAACTCTTGTAGTCCTGTCTTCCTCAGTTGCGTGTAATATTACGGTATATTGATAATTTTTACTTATGGACCGCCTGACAGCAACTGAATAAAACAAAATTTTAGTGCCATACACGTTTCGCCTTTATTTTCTGCAAGGCACCATCAGTGGCCTGGAATATGTACACATGTTTGCTATTTAATTTACATTTTTGTCACTGTACCTATAGGTTATAAACAGTTATGGTGGTTGGTATTTCCTATTAAGCAGTAATGTTTTGAACTGTACTTACACGTTGCGTGGACAATTTCTTACACATTACACTCCTGTTACATTTTTGGTGTTGTTCTTCTTCTTATGAATGCCAGTTTGCGGTTTTTTCCCCACATTCCACAGCATTATGAACTGAACTGTTGTTCCAATGCAATGTTTTGGTTTCTGTTGCCGACTGTCAAATCTTTTTGCCAAAGATCTAATGTTATTGCAAACTTTCGAGTGTAATTATTGAAGTATCTGTGATCTGTTCATGTGTGCATTTGTGTGTGTGTGTGTCTGTGTGTGTGTGTGTGTGTGTGTGTGTTTGTGTGTGCGGGACTCCATAACGATATCCTTACAGAAAAGTTGAATCGTCCAGTGGGTGTTAGTAGTGTCAAACGTTGTTGAGGAATTACCATATATTGATAATTTTTACTTATGGACCGTCTGACCATGCGCATACACACAAACACACACATACACACACACACACATACACACAAATGCACACACGAACAGATCACAGTACTTCAATAATTACACTCGAAAGTTTGGCAATAACATTCGATCTTTGGCAAAAACATTTGACAGTTGGCAACAGAAACCAAAACCAGTGTTGCCAATTTAGCGACTTTGTCGCTAGAAATGGCGACTTTTGCCTTCGTCTTAACTACAAAAAAAAATGAAAAAAAAACGTTTTAGCGACAAAAATTATTTAGTGACTTATCTGGCGACTTTTGGAGTACTGACGACTTTTGAAGCACTAATCAAAACTATTTTGGGTCAGTATTTTCATTAACAAAACTAAGATTTTAACTATAGGATGGTAGATTTACTAATTTGAATAAGTTCTTAGCAGATCATGTAGCATTGTTCAGCATGTAGTAAACCTGAATGTGGGAATTGCCTACAGGGTAAGAAAACTTTGACTATAGAACAGTTCATTATTCATTACCCACTAGCCTGTTATCATCGATAGCGTATCGATCTATAATTATTCAACTTTTGAACTCCCTTTATATTTCGAATTGACAAAAAAACATACATAATATTAAGTATACTAAAATACATTTCTGTCCAGCAACCTCTAATTTTTCGAAATGTTAACTCGCAGTCAAATTATTACCACATGCACAGTGGTAACGCAAGGACAATTCAGTGGGGGTATCTCAGACATTATTACGTTTTAAACAATGAAGAACAGGACTGATATCGAGTTACCGAGTGAGTAGATTGTTTCAAGACCTCTAGTTCACCTGAGTTTTAATGTATTTTCAGTGATTATAAATTGGTGAAACTTACGTTGTGGTGGCTTACATAATAGATTTATTGCAGAAGAAGAAGCAGTACGCTCAAAAATATTGGGATGCGTGGGAAGCAGAACCTGAATTCAATGGGTGGCTGAAACCAGACTTATCCAAGGCAAGATGTCAAGTATGTGCAACAGAGTTTTATGCTAAATTGTGTGATATTAGAAAGCATTCGAAAACTATTAATCATAAACAAAAAATTGATTTAAAAAAAAACACAAACTACCTTACCTGTGAAAATTACTCCAAAAACTACAGTTAGGACAGGAAGCAGAGCGGAAGGCGCCCTTTCTTGCTGAACATTGTTCTATTTTAGCTGTAGATTATTTAGGAATACTGTGCAAGAAGGTGTTTTCCGGTGATGAGGGCGCTAAAACATGCAATTACATTGTACAAAGTGCACTGACATTGTAACTGAAGTTTTGGCTCCATATTGTACACAATCATTGGTTGAAGATATAGGTAACCAAAAATACAGTGCACTAATAGATGAATCCACAGATGTATCAATATCTAAAATGCTAGGTATCGTTATACGGTACTATAGTGTAAACAACCAAACCATTAGATCAGCATTTCTCAAACTTGCTTTAGTAGAAACTGCAGATGCAAGAAATCTGGCTACTGTTCTTGTGAATTCTTTGAGAGATCTCAAACTTCCAATCGCTAATATGGTAGGAATTGGCACAGATAATGCCTCTGCAATGGTTGGAATAGACAATGGGCTTTTCGAACAACTCAAGAGAGAATATGGTTTGAAGCATTTGGTATTGATCCGTTGCATTTGTCACTCTCTTCAGCTTGCAGTTTCGCATGCCTCAGTGAATACCATATCTGGAAACTTAGAGTTTCTTGTAAGGGAAACCTACAATTGGTTCTCCATTTCACCCAAAAGACAAGAGGAATATAAAAAGGTTTATGAGACAATAAATTGTGGAAAACAGACACTAAAAGTTTTGAAGGTCTGTGCAGCACGTTGGCTTTCAATTGAACCAGCAATACGAAGAATTCTGGAACAGTGGGAAGAACTAAAGCTACATTTTTCTCTTGCCATGGTTCAAGACAATTGTGACACTGCCGATCTTTGTACAAGATGTATTGTGACGACTCAAATCATCTTTACATGTTTTACGTTAAACATGCTTTAAAAGACGTACAAATAGCAATAAAGGCTTTTGAAGGAGAAGACAATGACCCCACTAAATTACTAGATACACTTGTATTTATCATGCAGTCACTCAGACAAAACATAGTTTTTCCAACTGTTGATTTGTTGACAACACCAGTTCCAAGCGAATGTATGTACGCAAATCCGAACCTTGGCTTAATGTTTGAACAGAAATTGTCTGAGTCAAGTTTGTCTGAAGGAAATAAAGTTTATTTGAAGAAGAGATGCATTCAGTTTAGTCTGAAACTCATAAAAGAAATCCAACAAAGACTGCCAAGTAACGTTACGATCCTGAAAAAAATGTCAATGCTGAATGTTGAAGGAACACTGAAAGTGAATAAAGATAATGCTGTAGCGGATGTAGCCAACGAATTGGGTTTTATTGGCGATTTCATAGACGGTATGCTGCAACAATGGTATAATATTAACTTCATTAGGTGGAATAACACTACTAACACTGTTCGATTTTGGAGTGAGGTTTTGCAGTATAAAAATGCCGCAGGGGAGAAACCTTTTCCTTTGATTTCACAGCTAGCAATCACTGTTCTATGCCTACCGCACTCAAATGCAGAAGTGGGCAGAATATGCAGTTCTATGAACATTATAAAAACTAAACAACGTAACAGATTATCGTTAAAGACAATTTATGCTTTGATCATATTGAGAGGCCAGCTGAAGAAACAAAATAAAGATTGTGCATCTTTTGACTTACCGTCAGACATATTGGAGCTTATTGGAAAGAACAAAAGTTACTCTTTTGTGACTAAACCAGTCGAACTGCAACATCATCTTTTGAGCGACATTCAACCCTCTACATCAGCTACAGTTCTGTCAGAGAATGAAACAGAAGAGTATTTTATATGTATGTTGTTGCAAGCGATGCGCCATTTAATTAAGACAATATGGCAATTACGCATGAGACAATTTTTATTAATATTTTATTACCGCCCCCTCCCCCCCTCCACTGGCTTATTGCACCATTCACAGCATGAAATCTTTAGTACACCCCTAGTAAAATCAGTTTTAGCGACTTTCTAGCGACTTTTGATATTGAATCTAGCGACTCGGGCTTTTTGGAGTTGGCAACACCGACCAAAACATTGCACTGAGACAAGAGTTCAGTTCATAGTGCTGTGGAATGTGGGGAAAAACCGCAAACTGGCATTCATAAGAAGGAGAACAACACCGAAAATGCAACACGAGCGTAATATGTAAGAAATTGTCCACGCAACCTGTAAGTACAGTTCAAAACATTACTACTTAATAGGGAATACCAACCACCATAACTATTTATAGCCTATAGGTACAGTGACAAAAATGTAAATTAAATAGCAAACATGTGTACATATTCCAGGCCACTGATGATGCGGCCGGCCGAAGTGGCCGAGCGGTTCTAGGCGCTACAGTCTGGAACCGCGCGACCGCTACGGTCGCAGGTTCGAATCCTGCCTCGGGCATGGATGTGTGTGATGTCCTTAGGTTAGTTAGGTTTAAGTAGTTCTAAGTTCTAGGGGACTTATGACCTCAGAAGTTGAGTCCCATAGTGCTCAGAGCCATTTGAACCATTTTGAACTGATGATGCCTTGCAGAAAATAAAGGCGAAACGCGTATGGCACTAAAACTGTGTTTTATTCAGTTGCTGTCAGATGGTCCATAAGTAAAAATTATCAATACCGTAATTCCTCAACAACGTTTGACACTACTAACAGCCGCCGGACGATTCAACTTCTCTGCAAGGATATCGTGATGGAGTAGCCCCACTGAGAGTGATGTGACCTCTTTGGAGTATAATGCGACTGCACTTTTGGCTCTGGTATACAAGGACATTCAAACCATCCGTTGAAATTTGAACATGATCCAAAGCAGCAAATGGTGTCCATGCTTTTTCAGCCCTCCTTATTCGCTCCCTCCTGTGCTGTGATAACAGGGGGTTGTTACAATGACACATATGTGAATAACACGGCAAAGGGTCCCTCTAAGATACCCGCCCCCCTCCCCCATCCCGGTTCGGTAACAGTTTCGGTGCCCCTGCGCACCTTTGTTGCGCACTTTAAAAACGTACCTGTACAGAGACTTCGACACCATTCATGTGAATGACGATGAGATGGTCATGCCGCAGAAGGGCGCCGAAAAGGAAGGCTGAAAATCATAAACACCCTTTGCTGCCCCGGATCATGATCAGATTTCGCCGAATGGGTGTAAGGTTGCAGTTCCACTTCAAGAAAATTTACAGAAGAAACAACAGCGTTCATCACATATGTACAAGTTATGGTTGAAATGGTTCAAATGGCTCTGAGCACTATGGGTCTTAACTTCTAAGGTCGTCAGTCCCCTAGAACTTAGAACTACTTAAACCTAACTAACCTAAGGACATCACACACATCCATGCCCGAGGCAGGATTCGAACCTGCGACCGTAGCGGTCGCGTGGTTCCAGACTGTAGCGCCTAGAACCGCTCGGCCACCCGGCCGGCTACAAGTTATGCAACGTTCTGTGCTACCAGCGGGTTCTAATGCAACCTGATGTATCTTGCGGAAAATGTTAAGAGTGCCTTGTGTCTGGAGCTTCGAACCAAAGCACAACTTTTCATATTTATTTAGAAATCATTTCCGGAGGTGAAAGAAGCCTTCAGCAGGAGAAAAATACTGGGATCGGCGGGAATTGAAACCACAAGAAAAACAAAATACACAAATTCCGAATAGTTTATGGTACCATTAGCAGAACATTGAGCCTTGAATTACGAAAAGAGATCATCATGAAATTTTACTTGGGTGGGGTGTGGGTGGGGGTATAAAGAAAGTGGCGCTACACACGGAGGTGCAGTTGTAGGCTGTAATTATCGTATGGTAGCGAAACGTAGTAGACACGCTAATGTGTTAAACGTGGAACCCATTTACACAGGAAAAAAATAATTCCGATTTCGATCAACAGGTGCAAATCTAGCGCTGTACGCTGTTTATATGATGGTATGTCATCTGCGCTGTCTTTTGACAAGCCATAAAACGTGTGAACAGTACGGCTATCAGGAAGAGAGAGCATGTGCTGTTCGTGACGCTTTTTTGTGTGAATGATAGCAGTTATAGAGCTGCATTGACAGAGTATAGCCGACTAAAAGGTCTGAGGGGCAGCCCGACGTCGTCAAATGGTTTACAGAAGATGATCATGGAATTAGAAAATACGGGTGAGCTTGGTGTGGTGCCTGGAAGAGGAGAGCATCCTATTCCGGTGGAAGTTATTGACGAGGTTGCTGTTGACCATGCAGCGCGTGTCAAAGGTAGTGTTAGTGTTGTCCACCCCATCTTCGGCATCACGGAAAGTTTTGCGGTCTCTTTTACACTGGTACTCGAACTAAAGTCTATTCACCGAGAGCTGGGACGAAACATAAACAGTGTCACGTGAGCGAGTACGCTCGTTTCCAGAGAAAGCATTCGGTGTTCACGTGATACGTAGGGGCGTGGAAAATCCTTGGTGCACGCTTTGCAGCTGGCGGCGTTCGGCTGGCTGCCGAGCTGTCACAGCGGACCGTGAGGAACCTGGGCAACAATGTACGAAATAAATTTAACAATAATGTTAAACTGAGTTCATTCTGTCGAAGCAGATTTATTTTCATTCAGGTTCTTAACAAAACGCTCCATTCAAACACAATTAATTGTTAATTTCAATAACAATACCAGTAATAATAATGATAAAGGACGAAACAAGGTTCACTCTGTCGAGCTTCAACTGTTTTCATTGAGGTTTATAACAAACCGCTGCTCTCTCTCCTCCATAATGCAGTCTAATTTCCACATTTGAGTTTCCACTTTTTCTACGACATAGAGGACGCACTTGTCCCAGTCCTCTGCAGTCACTCTTCTTACTGCTTCTTCTAGCAGTACTTTAACTTCCAGCATTTTGTATGTTTTGTTTTTCGTTGCAACATAGCCTTTGATTCTGGCCCACACTAACTCGATGCCGTTTAATTCACAGTGGTACGGAGGAATTCTGAGAACAGTTTTCGCTGCATTCTTCGCCATTTCATCTATTGCGTATTCGTTGTGCGCTGTTCTGTGATTTTTAACTATATCTAAAAGTTCTTTCTTCAACATACCGTCTTCGAAATCGATGTTTTTAGATTTCAGCCACTCTGATATTTCGTGCTTATTGGAATTCGCATTGTTCGCCCACTGCTTGAATACTGCTCAACAGTGTGGGATCCGTACCAGATAGGGTTGATAGAAGAGATAGAGAAGATCCAACGGAGAGCAGCGCGCTTCGTTACAGGATCATTTAGTAATCGCGAAAGCGTTACGGAGATGATAGATAAACTGCAGTGGAAGACTCTGCAGGAGAGACGCTCAGTAGCTCGGTACGGGCTTTTGTTAAAGTTTCGAGAACATACCTTCACCGAAGAGTCAAGCAGTATATTGCTCCCTCCTACGTATAACTCGCGAAGAGACCATGAGGATAAAATCAGAGAGATTAGAGCCCACACAGAAGCATACCGACAATCCTTCTTTCCACGAACAATACGAGACTGGAATAGAAGGGAGAACCGGTAGAAGTACTCAGGGTACCCTCCGCCACACACCGTCAGGTAGCTTGCGGAGTATGGATGTAGATGTAGATGTAGAACTTTTTCCTTTCTCCGAGAATGGTACGGCGCGTTATCAAGAACAATAACTGCATTTTCCTGAAGCCGAGGAAGAACATCTTGAAACCACTTCTCGAAGGTTTCGGCGCTCATCTCCTCATGATAATCTCCAATTTTCTTGGATTCGAAAGACCACAAACGTCCTTCAACGAACCCTGCTTTGCTGCCAATGTGTGCGATAATCAGACGTTTCCCTTTACCTGATGGGCCCTTGCTTGCGGTGGATAATCCGGGCAGAAACGCTTGTTTTGAGGAATTTATAGTCATCTACCCAGACGTAACTGCGGGTATGTCCTACGTTCACCCACGTCTCGTCCAAATAGTAAATGGGTCTGCCTTCATCTCTCAACCGTTTAATGGTTCGAAGATAACGCCGCCACCATAAAATGATGTCATCCCTGTCTATTAGCATGCTATCGCACCCACGCCGGACAAATTTGAAATTTCCGTTTTATACACACTAAGCACCATGAGCTCAGAAGAACTTAGTGATTTCTTCTTTGCTCGCTTCTTTGGTGGACTCAGAACTGGCACGTCGACCTCGCTCGCTGAATCTGTGGATGACATAACGAGGACAGCCGTATGCGATGCTAATGAAATAAGTGAATATATAAAATAAGAAACCATGCGATGCTATTGGATGACGATTCGAGTGACGTTCTGAATTTGCTCTTCGGTTTCTGACACGGATCGAAGTGGATGCCATGTAGCTGACAAATATTCTTTGGAATGACGTGGCATATTTTACACTACAGGATGTAGTGAATAACAGAACAGCCGAATTTGTGGTTCTGTTAAATTGTTTGTTGTACACAAAGAGCCACTGCAGTCGTCGTATGTGACTGCGTAGTGTGGATTCACAAGCACCTTTTACTCTCAGTCCGTTCTTCTCTGTAGATACTACATCCGGAAGGTCTGTCAGATGTACCGTGCCGTCTGCACGTTATCTAGGTACATAAGATGATTCATCCTTTGGAAAAGTTCAACTGAGTGGAAATTACTGCTTTCTTGCAAGATGGGGCAACACCCCATGTTGCTCGCCCAGTGAAAGATCTGCTTGATGCAACCTTCCAAGAACGCGCCATCTCCAAAGGTTTTCCAGATGCGTGGCCTGCAAGATCACCTGCTCTGAATCCATGTGACTTTGGCATGGCGATAACTAAAAGAATGCGTTTACCAGGGACACGTTCGGTCTCTACCTGCTCTGAAGGCCAGTATAAAGGATTAAATTGCTCAGATGCTACAGTAACTGCTGGGAGTAACTGTTGATCACGCCGTTTTATGTATGCAGCATTTATGTCCACGGCACCGGTGGTCGTACTAAACAAATCCGATAGGCGGCGGTTTATAATAAAATCAAAGTTACGCCTTTCTCACTTGTTTGATCTTTTCGGTCCACGTCCCGCTCCTAACCTATTACATATGGAAACATTTCTGTCTTTCTTGCATTCACAGTGCCAGATTTGCACATGGGGGCCGAAATCGAAACTAATTTTTATGCAACGTAAATCGCTTCCGCATTAACGCATTGGCATATTACTGAGTTTCGCTGCCATATGATAATCACAACCCACAGTCCACACAGGATCTCTCTGAATAGCTGCATTTCAGTTACAACCACCCTGTATAGAGTGTGTTCCTGTGTTATCTTATAGAAATGAAAGCTGGGCTAAAAAGAAAAGAGAGAGAGAGAGGAAATAAAATTCAGACAGCAGAGATGAGAAAGGTGAAGGGCTCCACAAGAACAGGCATGGTTAAAAATGAAGACATCAGAACTGAATTAAATACCTTCATCAAGAATGAAAAAATTCAAGAATAACCTGAAGATTGTAGACAACACGTCATGAGAATGCCAGGTCACATAATTCCTCCGGAGATTCTGAACTACAAGCAAAATGGAAAAATAGATATTGGAAGATGTCGAAAAACGTGGTAATGATTTTGTTTGCGAGTTCGAAACAGGCAATTGTCTAATCCTCAAAAGGAAGTTGATGATCTCCTTTGAATTGGTAGTGTAGTACATACCCACTTTTTTATTTTGTTGGTGGCCAGTACTTGTGATCAATATTAAAGGTATTCGATAAGCTTGAAGTTCCTAACGCGCTGTGTATCTTCCATAGTTCACTTTTCTAAAACAAAGTTTTAGATGTTCCGCTTCTATCATTCCAAATGTTGTTGAAGGATATTTGTTATCGTGATCCACCGTCAACGCCTGACAACATGCGTCAGCGCATTCTCAATGCATGTGCGAACAGAAGGCGAATTACTCACTGTTCAGAGGAATGTCGTTACACGTATTGCCAAATGCATTGAGGTTGACGGACATCATTTTGAGCATTTACTGCATTAATGTGGTATTTACAGGTAATCACGCTGTAACAGCATGCGTTCTCAGAAATGGTAAGTTCACAAAGGTGCATGTATCACATTGGAACAACCGAAATAAAATGTTCAAATGCACCTAAGTTCTGTATTTTAATTTAAGAAACCTATCTGTTACCAATTGTTCTTCTAAAATTGTAATCCATACGTTTGTGACTATTACATCGCCATCTATCACAAAGCGAAAAAAGCGGTCCAACTAAAACATTCATATTTCTTTGCGTACTACACGAATATGTAATAAAAGTAGGGGTTCCTATTTAAAAAACGCAGTTGATATCCGTTTGACCTATGGCAGCATCATCTAGCGGGCCAACCATAGCGCCATCTGGTTTCCCCCTTCAAGCTAGACAAGTTTCGTTCTTTGTAGTTTTTTCGTTTCGTTTGACGCTTATTTATTTGGCCTGGTCACGATCAATGGACCACCCTATATATATATATATATATATATATATATATATATATATATATATATATATATATATATATATATGGCATAGGTTCAACAAGTCGGTGGAAGTCTCCTGCAGAAATACTGAACCATGTTGCCTCAACGGCCGTGAGTAGTTGCGGAACTGTTGGCGATGCAGGATTTTGGGCACAAATTGATCTCTCGATCATGTCCCACAAATGTTCGATACGATTCATGTCAGGCGATGTGGCTGGTAAAATCATTAGCTCGAATTGCCCAGAATGTTCTCCAAACCAATTGCGAACAGTTGCGGCCTGGTGACACGGCACATTATCATCCATAAAAATTCAATCGTTGTTTGGGAACATGACGTCCACGAATGGCTACAAATGGTTTACGAGTAGCCGAACCTAACCCTTTCTACTCAATGATCGGTTCACTTGCACCAGAGGACCCAGTCCATTCCACGTAAACGCAGCACACACCAACACGCACACTTTGCATAGTGCCTTGTCGACAACTTGGATCCATGGCTTGATGGGGTCTGCGCCACACTCGAGCCCCACCATCAAGTCTTACCAACTCAAATCCGGACTCATATGATCAGGCTAAGGTTTTCTAATCGTCTAGCATCCAACCGATGTGGTCACGAACTCAGGAGAGGCACTACAAGTGATGTCGTGGTGTCAGCAAAGGTACTCGCGTTGATCGTCTGCTGCCATAGCCCATTAACGCCAAATTTCGCCGCACTGTCCTAACGGACAGGTCCCACATCGATTTCTGCGGTTATTTCATGCAGCGTTGCTAGTCACTTGCACTGACTACTCTACACAGGCGTTGCTGTTCTCGGTCGCTAAGTGAAGGCCTTTGGCAACAACGTTGTCCGTGGTGAGAGGTAATGCATGAAATGCGCTATTCTCGGCAACTCTCGACACTGTTGATCTTAGAATACTGAATTCCCTAACGATAACCGAAATGGAATGTCCCATGTGTCTAGCTCCAGTTACCATTCCGGGTTCGAAGTCTATAATTCCCGCCGTGTCACCATAATATAGTCGAAAAGCTTTTCACATAAATAACCTGAGTACAAATGACAGCTCCACCAATGCATTAGCCTTTTATAACTTGTATACGCGATCTGCACACGTGGATATCGCTATGCTATGACTTGTGTCACATCACTGCATGCGAGTAGTGTCTGTTCTGTCGGACATTAATCGTACATATACAGGGTGTCCATAAAGTCCCTTTAAAACTTCAAAATTTTATTAGCACGTCAGTTGGTGAAATATTCTAACAAAATTGTAATCACTAAAGGTTTTATATATACTAAAATTTTGTGTTTCAGATACTCTGTTGATGGAAGGAACTGAACCTCTATAAAATGGCAACTCCTCAAGAGAAGGCACAATGTGTGTCCTGGTCTACTGAGACAAAATCGGATGTTCAGGCTCAACGAAACTTCAGAAAGAAGTATGGAAGAGATCCACCATCGCGCCTTCAACCCGTGCTTGGCACAAAAAAATTATGGAGACAGGGACAGTGTTGGATAAAGGGAGGAAAACATCGATCGTGTTTTAAACGCCTTCACTCGTTCACCTACGAAGTCCATCCGCACTGCTGCCAGACAGTTGCAACTACCACGTTCAGCTGTGCCTAAGGTCCTCCACAAGAACTTATGGTTGTACGCTTACAAAGTGCAACTGTTACAGACACATGAGCCAAATGACAAGCCAAAACGGACAGAGTTTGCATTCAACATGTTGGAACGCCTTTCGGAGGGTGAAGCATTTCTCAAGCGAGTTTGTTTCAGTGACGAGGCAACTTTTCATGTTTCTGGGACATTAAACAGAAACAGTGTGAGAACCTGGGGTCCGAACACTCCCATGTGACTAGGGAGGTTCACCGGGATAGTCCAAAACTGAATGTGCGGTGTGGAAGCATGTGCAACCGAATAATTGGTCCATTTTTCTCCGAGTCAACAATTACTACAGATGTTTACCTCGACCTTCTGACCGAATATGTAACTCCACAATTGATTGACTTACAACCAACTATCATTTTCCAGAAAGATGGTGCACAACCCATTGGGGACTGCATGTTCGTCGGTTCCTCAACGAAACATTTCCAGGCAGATGGATTGGCAGGGATGGGCCAATTCCTTGGCCACCGCGTTCGCCAGATATCACTCTCTTGGACTTTTTTTATGGGGGTATGTAAAAGATATCGTGTATCGAACACAGATGATGGACATTGCTGACTTGAAGCAAAGGATTCGTAATGCCTTTGCAACCATTGATGACACTATGCTACAGCGAACATGGCAAGAAATCGAGTACTATCTTGATGTGCTTCGTGCAACTAAAGGCGCCCATACAGAGGTGTATTAAACACTGTCAAAAAACTTTTATAAACACTGATTACAATAAAAGAATTGTTAAAATATTTAAACAACTGCCGTTGTAATAAAATTTTGAAGCCGTATAGGGACTTTATGGACACCCTGTTTATATAAGCGACTTCGACGAGCGCAGATAGTTGTGGTTGTGACATTTCGATAAATTATTCCCGCTGCCTGCAGTACGACAAGCGTCAGAAGGTTAAAAGTCGTAGCAGGTCCCAAGGGCATGCAATATGTGGGAACGAAGCTGATCGGTTATTCGTGTACTGCTCTTGCGAGCATCTACGAAACATGATTGAAAGACGATGAAACGAAGAGTAAACGACCTGGTGTTGGACCTCCACGCCTCATCACAGGACGTGAAGGCTCTGTATAGCAGGATAGGTGGCGATCTCTGGCAGATCTCACGACAGAGTACAATGCTGGTTCAACGAAGTGTTTCGGAGCACACCGTCGACGCACATTGTGGAACATGGGGCTGCGCAGCAGACAATCCCTACGTGTCCCCCATCTTCATCCAACAACATCGTCAGTTAAGATTGCACTGGGCACGCGATCATCGGTATAGGGCTGTGGATCAATGGAAATGTATGACCTTCTCGGATGAAAGACGTTTCTTGTTAGGCCAGGTAAATGGTCGAGTCCAGATACGCCATCACAAAGGCGAAACACTGCTCGAAGTATGCGCTAACCGGTGGGGACAGTATAATACTGATGGACATTCACCTGGATCACAATGGGACCTGTAGTAGTAAATGAAACCATATTAGAATTGTGGAGCACATGAACATTACAGTGGACCATTCCTGCTTGATGTCATTCCCGACGGCGATGGCATCTTCCATCAGGACACCTCTCTGTCTCGCAAGGGTGGAATTGAGGTACAGTGGTTTGAGGAGCATGTTATTGAACCCCTGCTGATGTCTTGACCATCAAATTCACCTGACGAATACATATGAGACACTATCGGGCACTAGCTCCGCGCTCGCAAACTAGTGGCCCGTAATTTAGAGGGATCGCCTGATGCATGTGTAGGCATCTGGTGCCGTACAATTCCGAAAACAAATCAAGGTCTTGTCGAATCCATGCCAAGATGCTGTATTGCATTTCAAAGGTGACCAACATGCTATAAAACAGGTGGACACCATGTTTTAGCTCATAAGTGTATTGTAGAACTATCTTCATGCTCATTTCAGTGAATGGTTAGGCCATAGCTATTAGACGGCTCCTGCGTAGTTCGACTGTTTTTAGAAAAGTACTTACGTATTAGACTGTAGTGCAACTGAGATATGCGACGTTTATTTATACAATACCCACGTCGGTTTGTATTTATGAAGGAATCCCTTACTCGCCTGAAAGAACATTCGTAATTGTGCGTTATTTATTTATACGTAGCTTATTTAACTTGACCAGACTGGGCCTTTAAGGCCCTCTCTTACATCTGACCAAGAAAATATCATACTGATTTTTTTCCTTTTTGACATTTATTGATAGTTATTTGATCTTTCTGCAAACTCTTACGTTTCGACTAGTCCAAATCATTTTCTTCTTTCTTAGACATTCATACATACATTCTTGCAGTGCATAACAGCACTGCGTTCACACAAATGCGCATTTCACATTGTGTAACGCGAGAGGATGGGAGAGGGAGCAGTGGGTGCGGTCGGAGAGGGTTATGGGAAGTGATATAGGGAGGGAGTGGACCCTGATGAGAAATAGGAGAGTAGCGGAGATTGGTGGAAAGATGATTGACATAATGGCTGTCCGCCTATTCACTTTGCTAGTAATATCTCAACCAATTTTGGCAACGATTCATTCTTAATTTTACCTGGTCATGTGTTAGACTTTTCTTTTCTGCAATATACGTGCTGGGAGAATTAATTTTGTTGCGTTGTTAATATGTCTCGTTTTCAATTGTTTCTTCTCCCTTTTTGGGAATTTTCTGTTCTTGTGGGATTGCGTTTTTTCTTAATTAAATGTCCAGTTTAAACTATGAAATTTGTCTTACGCTACCAACTCTTCACAAACATATTCTAAAAGCAGTGTCCTCTTGATGTCAGCGATCTCCTTTACCCCGTGAATTTTTTGTGAACTACACTAATGCTCATAAATTAAGGATAATGCTGATACATGGTGAAACAACGCTCTGGCGGGTGGTCTGCGTGTTTAAATAGCCTCGGGGTATGACCATGCGGTGCATTAGACCTGCGGTCGTCGCACGGTGGCGCTGGCAGCAGTCCACATACGCAGAGGTGTGTTGGTGCATGTCAGAGTACGGTGCCGCGAGTAAGTGTGCAGACGTTTTCAGACGAGCTAATGGTGACTGGGTGTTGAGAATGGCTCAAAGAACACATATTGATAACGTTCTGAGGGGTAGAATACTAGGGCGACTGGAGGCTGGTCAAACACAGCAGGTCGTAGCACGGGCCCTCTGTGTGCCACAAAGTGTGATCTCAAGATTGTGGCATTCCAGAAGACAGGAAACGTATCCAGGCGCTACAGTACCGGACGTCCACAGTGTACAACACCACGAGAAGACCGATATTTCACCATCAGTGCCCGCAGACGGCCACGGAGTACTGCAGGTACCCTTGCTCGGGACCTTACCGCAGCCATTGGAACAACTGTCTCCAGACATACACTCTACAGACGACTAAACAGACATGGTTTATTCACCCAGAGACCTGCAAGGTGCATTCCACTGACCTCTGGTCACAGGAGAGCCATAAAGCCTGGTGTCAAGAACACAGTACATGGTGATTGGAGCAGTGGTCCCAGATTATGTTCACGGACGAGTTCAGGTATAGTCTGAACAGTGATTCTCACCGGGTTTTCATCTGGCGTGAACCAGGAACCAGATAACAACCCCTTAATGTCCTTGAAAGGGGCCTGTATGGAGGTTGTGGTTTGATGGTGTGGGGTGGGACTATGATTGGTGCACGTACACCCCTGCATGTCTTTGACAAAGGAACTGTAACATGTCAGGTGTATCGGGACGTCATTTTGCACCAGTATGTCCGCCTTTTCAGAGGTGCAGTGAGTACCACCTTGCTGCTGATGGATAATAACGCACGGCCCCACCGAGCTTCCGTCGTGGAGGAGTACCTCGAAACAGAAGACCTAAACCCCATCGTGCACGTCTGGGATGCTCTCGGTCGACGTATCGCTGCACGTCTTCAAACCCCTATGACACTTCAGGAGCTGCGACAGGCACTGGTGCAAGAATGGGAGGCTATACCCTAGCAGCTGCTCGACCACCTGATCCAGAGTATGCCAACCCGTTGTGCGGCCTGTGTACGTGTGCATGGTGATCATATCTCATATTGATATCAGAGTACATGCGCAGGAAACAGTGGCGTTTTGTAGCACATGTGTTTCGGGACGGTTTTCTCAACTTATCACCAATACTGTGGACTTACAGATCTGTGTCGTGTGTGTTCCCCATGTGCCTATGCTATTAGCGCCAGTTTTGTGTAGTGCCACGTTGTGTGGCACCTCATTCTGCAATTATCCTTAATTTATGAGCATGAGTGTACATGTAGTTGCTACTGTTTATTCTATTGATCTACTTACATACTGTTTACAGCTCCTTTGCAAATATCTGAACGCTTTTCCCGCATACTGGTTCCTGATGCTACAGCATTAAAATCTGATGTATTCTTATCAACCTTAGATAATTAATGCGTATGATGTGTAGGGTATAGAAAGAGAAAGAATTTAGTCGGTTTCAGAATTACATCTGCAATGGAATTTTTACACATAGTACAGTCAGTATTCGCAACGTTGGGTGTGCATGACAATTTGAAACGTGACAGGGGACTAAGAGTCATACATGCAAAATGGACGCATCTCTTGTGGCCTGGTGTTCCCACCGCACGTTAACCAGTAACAGCGCTGCGACTGTGACAAAGCTAATGCATTTGTCGGAACATTAGTCTAACAGTCGCTGGTCTGCAGAGTCAGCAATGCAATCGAAAGGAATCTTAGACTAGAAGGGAAGACTAAGTGCTAGATTGTATCTTAACACATGTTCTGACGACCTAATTCGAAGAACAGCACTTGCCAACGGCCAGTGTCATGGTTCCTGTCCGGTGCTGGTAAACCATTATAACATGACATGAAGTGACTTCAGGATACGCAGTTGTGCATACTGGAACCGATTTTTATTTCTGTTTATATATTTTTGTACAAAAAAATCTAAGTCAAGTCTTAAAATTGGCAGATGAATTGGCAAAGAAAAACGCTTTTCAGCCTTGCTCGACGATGCCATTGATATCAACGAATTTTTTTCTTTTTTGTGTAGGTACATATCGCACTGCAAATTAAATTAACTGTCAATTCACTCTGCTTGATGTGTCGGTGGCTGAGGCAACCAACAAAGACAATCAGTCGTCTACAAAGAGGTAACACATTAATAAGTTTATTAACAATATGTACACTTAATAACTGAGGTGTTCCCTGGAATAACGACTTTAAGTCCATTAAGCAGTTTTTACTTTACCACAAATAATGAATCTGTACTAACAAGTATTTCTGTTGACAAAATATTACAGTTAAACCTCGATGTACAGAAGACCTGCTGTATCGAATTTTTTCTTCAGTCCCTTCCCTTGGAAACCCAGAAACCCGACATTTTGAAGAATTAAAAGGATCGTGACGGGCAGATTTAACCACTATACATCGAAGTTCACTGGACAAAAACTCTTTATATTGGAGTCACCTCTATATATCGAAGTCTTTCATGTGGTACCTCTGTATATCGAAGTGCTCGCATACAGAGGAATCCCAGACCCTGCACTCACTGCGTCGATGCGTCAGTGAGATCTGCGTCGCATTGCAGTTCCCACGCCCTCCGTACAGGTGCGATTTTAGGCAGTGTATGGTTTGATTGAGTGTGAGCTCTTAAGCATCAGCCATGGGCTCTAAGCGGAAATGTCTGACAATCCCTAAAAAGCAAAAGTTAATTACTGCACTGAAAGCAGCAGTGAAGAAAAAGAAAGACGTAGCTGCAGAGTTTGGGAATCCGGCATGCATGCTGTCGACAGCACTCAAGAATGAAAAACGCGTCATTACCACAGATGAAGGGGCAGATCCGAAACGACAACGAAAGGTTGAGTTTCCAGATTGAGAAGAGTGTTAAGTGCAACGGGTCCGACAATGGACGAACAATAATGTGAACATTGGAGGGTTTATTTTGAAGAACAAGGCAAATTATTTTGCAGCAGTGTTGGGATACGATACCTTTCGTGCTAGTAAAAAATGGCTGGAAAATTTCAGGAAAGATGCAGTATTTTTTTCCGAAAAGTAAGTGGAGAAAGTGCCAATGTAGATAACAGAAATGCAGTGGAGCCTTCAAGATTACAAACCGGATGATTTTTGTAACGCAGATGAACTTACACTTTTTTGCAAATGTCCTTCAGACAAAACCTTGACTTTCCGAGAAGAAAAATGTCACAGGGGCAAACTAAGCAAAGATCGTGTTACGTTTCTGTTAGCAGCAAATATGACAGACATAAAGAAACTCAAGCCACTTATGATTGGAAAACCTAAGAAATTGCGATGCTTTTCCAGATGTAAGTCGTTCCCTGTGGAGTACACTGTGAACAAGAAAGCATGGATGACTTCAGAAGTATTTTCCAACTATTTAAAGGATTTTGATACGAAAATGACTCGTGAAAATCGAAAATTTGTGTTGTTTGTGGACAACTGCAGTGTACACAAAGCTATCCATCCGTTAATATTCGTGACAGTACAATTTTTACCACCTAACACTACGTCGAAAATGCAGCCCTTAGATCAAGGGATAATAAAGAACGCCAAAGAAAACTACAGGTATCAAGTGGTCTGATTAACAGTCTGCAATATTGACGATGACAACCCTACAACTATCAACATTTTAGATGCAATACGCAAACGATCGTCAATTGTTTCTGACCATGTGGATTTTCAATGACAGATGAAAATAAACAGCTGGTGGGTTTAGTACTTGAGCATGTGAAATCTTAGTTTGATTGTAACACTGGTTTATGGGAATTTTGATTTGTACAGTACTTTTTATTTTATACAGTACTTACAGGATACACCCGCTGTCAGTATCCTTGAGTCCGGAAGGACAAAAGTGATGACTCACTTTAACACTGCTCACGTACGTTTTGAAGATTTCATGGGTGCGAACAAAGATGTCATAGTGAGAGGCACCCACATGCCTTGCTCATACTGTGGCATCAAGCAGTCAGGCCTGCAAGATGAGTGGTCTGCCAAGCGAGTGGACTCATTCTTATTTATCGAGTAACATGAACTCTAGTACTCACAATTAAGTTACAAGTTATTCTCCTGTTTGAATATTACGCAACGGAAACGGAAACGCACATCTGACTATTAGTAATTTACACAACTCTGACTGTTCACTACGCACTGGCAATACCACATTTTCTTTCTTATTTAACGGCTTTGATCAGCACGTGGCCATCGCACTGGATGGGGTGGTTGTGGTGTGTTGGGGCTTATGGGCGCTCAACATCGAGGTCATCAGCGCCCTGACACACATTAAAAGGAACGAATGTGGACAGACCTAAGAAAACTAAAGCACACATTCAAAGAAAACAGGAAAAGAAGGAAAATGCTACATAAGAAAGTAAAACCTAAGGAAAGGGGAAACATAGCAACAAGAATGTCACAGGAAATTGTTATTGGCTGGCCACTTACATAAAATATGGGCGAGCTTGTCACACAATGAGAAAATTAAAATCCTCTCCCTAAAATCTTTGTAAAAACATTTGACAGGGCACAGAACTTTAAAACTTTAACCACATTCGTCCGAGTGTTGCCTAAAAGAGATGGCAGGTCCGCTGGCAAGTCAGCCGCGACCCGCTGGTCAGAAAATAAAACGCAATCCAATAAAACGTGGCTTACAGTGACCTGGACGCTGCAAGCACCACACATTGGAGTGCCCTCTCGCCGGAGCAGGAAGCCATGCGTCATAGGGCTGTGGCCTATTCGAAGCCGCGTGAGGAGAACCTCGTCCCGTCGATGGGGCTGAAAGGAAGTACACCACACACGCGTTGTGGGCTTGACTATACGGAGCTTATTGTCAGTCACTTCCAGCCACTCATCCTCCCACCGACGCATGACCCGTGAGCTCAACAGCGAGGTGAGTGCGTGCAAGGGGATAGCACACTGAGATACTTGTGGGGCAAGACACGCCTCCTTGGCTGCGAGATCTGCCCCTTCATTCCCAGCAATGCCAACATGCCCCGGAAGCCAGCAGAAAGCTACAACCTTCCCCAGTCGCTGTAGGCGGAGGAGGGCATCCTGGATGGTCTGGACAATTTTGTCTGCCGGATACAAACGTTGCAATGAGTGAAGGGCACTGAGTGAATGGGAACAGACAAGAAATTTAGGAGAGGAAGAATGTCTCAAGTGCTCCAGTGCCCGCAAGATCGTAAACAATTCTGCATCAAAGACAGTAAAAGTCTGAGGCAGTCGGACCTTGAGGACACGATATGGAAAAACAACTGAGCAACCAACAGAATCCCCTTGTTTCGACCCATCCGTAAAAACAGCTACATAGTCGTGGTGCTCAAATAAAATGGCAGAAAATGCTGCATTAAAGACGGTGGCAGGAGTGCAATCTCTCTTGTACTGCAATAAATTTAAAATCACTCCGGGCCTCTTCAGTAACCAGGGTGGCAGGCGGTTAAAACCTTGGATTTGGGGTTGTACAGACTCCACACTGAGGGACTCTAGTACACGTTGCAAGCGGCAACGTAGCCCGGGGACGGCAGGAAAAAAGGTGGTCCAGAGGTGGATGGGCAACAAGATGGTGAGCAGGCGGTCTGGGAGCTGCAAGAAACTTACAAGCCTGGCGCACCAGCAGGAGCTGTTGCCGGATGGTAAGTGGCGGTTCGCCAGACTCAGCACAGAGGCTGGGTACGGGACTGGTCCGATAAGCACCTGTGGCCAGTCGGATCCCAGCATGGTGAACAGCGTCAAGGATCCGCAAATAAGATGGCCTCGCTGACCCATATACTGTGCACCCATAGTCCAGCCGTGAACGCACAAAAGCTCCATAAAACTGAAGGAGACGCGCCCTGTCCGCGCCCCAGGATCTGTGGCTGAGGCACTTGAGGATGTTCAGTGCCTTCAGCGTTCTGGCTTTCACGTCACGTAGGTGTGGCGGCCATGACAATCTGAAGTCAAAAATGAGGCCCAGAAACCGCACTGTGTCTCTAAAATGTAGGACAGTATACCCCATATGCAAGCCAGGCAAAGTAAAAAGATGACGAGAACGATTAAAATGAACACAAACACACTTATCGGCAGAAAACCGAAAACCCGTCTTTGCAGCCCACTCCTCTAACCGCCGCACTGTTAGCTGCAACTGACGGCTCACGGTTGCAGCACTGGAGGAGGAACAGAAAACAGCAAAGTCGTCCACAAATAAGGAGCACTGTACTGGACTCCTCACTGTAGACGTTATACTGTTGATGGCTATGGCAAAGAGGGTAACGCTTAAAACACTGCCCTGGGGGACACCGTTCTCTTGCTCAAAGCGATCAGACAGTGTGTTACCAACGCGGGTACGAAAAAACCGCTGAGACAGGAAAGACCGAATGAAAATCGGGAGGCAGCCACGAAAGCCCCATTGATGCATTTGTGCAAGAATACAGTGTCTCCAAGTAGTATCATATGCCTTATTGATATCAAAGAAGATATCGATACAGTGATGCTGATGGAGAAAAGCCTGCTGAATAGCTGCCTCTAGGAGGGTCAGGTTGTCGACCGTGGACCGATATTTTCGGAATCCACACTGAAAGCGGCTAAGGAGCTGTCTGGTCTCTAACAGCCAGACCAGACGCCGGTTAACCAACCGTTCCAGGATCTTTCCGACACAGCTTGTCAAGGCGATACTATGATAACTACTGGGACATGTGCGATCCTTTCCTGGTTTGAGGAGAGGGATGAGAATTGCCTCCCTCCACGAGGTGAGATTAAAACATTCGAGGATGATTTCCTTTGACGCCGCTGGCAGATGTCGAAGCATGGAGTACCGGATGCGGTCGTAACCTGGTGCAGTGTCAGAAGTCTCAGTAAGTGCCGATTCAAGTTCCCACATGGAGAAAGGGGAATTGTAGGCCTCAGAACTGTTCGACCGAAAGTCCAAGGTCGCTCTTTCGACAGTCGCACGGTAGCGGCGAAACGCTGGATCCTGATTTGCAGTGGCAGTACTTTGTGCAAACTGCTCTGCCAGCGTCTGAGCAATGGCTCTGGGTGTCGTTTGGAGGCATCCCTGGTTCAGGACAGCAGCTATTGGTAAACGGCTATGTTTACCGGAAATCCTCCGGATGGCTTCCCATACTCTTGTGGAACAAGTGGAACGGTTGATGGAGTCCAGGAACTCCTGCCATGACCTTTTCTTGCTCTCTTTAATGACACGGCGTGCCCTGGCTCTCGCGATTCGAAAGGCGGTAAGATTGACCGCTGTTGGGCGGCATTTAAATCGGCAAAGAGCCACACGCCTGTCCCTGATGGCTGAACGGCACTCTTCTGTCCACCAAGGCACAAGGCGCCGCTTAAGAGTGCCAGAAGACTGTGGTATGGACAGGTCAGCAGCATGATGGACCACAAGCGTGATGTGATCCACCCATTCCTGTACGTTATTGTGGCGGTCAAAGACAGCCAACCGAGTGAACAGTGGCCAGTTAGCCCTGCCAATCATCCACGATGGTGGCCACTGCTCCAGCGATACACCATCCAGGACATGAATGCGGATAGGGAAGTGATCGCTGGAATGAAGGTCGTCAATGACCTCCCAGTGAACAGAGTCGGTGAGGGTTGGAGAGCAGAAAGATAGGTCAATGGCTGAGAATGACCCTGTAGCAGTAGAGAAATGAGTCGGAGTACCTGCGTTGAGGATGCACAACACTTGAGATGTTAGGAGGCTCTCCAAAATTGGACCTCGAGCGCAAAGAGAAGTGGAGCCCCACAGGACATGATGGGCATTGAAGTCTCCCAGGAGGAGAAATGGGCGGGGGAGTTGGTCGATAAGATCTGTGAGAGCGTCTAAGGTCATTGCATCCAGAGGGGGTAAATAAAGGGAGCAAACGGTAAGCCTCCGAGGTGAATGAATTTCAACTGCAACTGTTTGCAGGTCAGTATCCAGGGGGAGAGCAGAGGAGTGGTGGTCATCATTGACAAACACAGTGACTCCGCCTTTGGCCCTTTCTCCAGTCAGGTCATCTTTGCGATATGACGTATAGCCCCTTAGTACAGGAGCATCAGATGGTTTTAAATGCGTTTCCTGTAAACACAAGCACAGGGGGCGTTGCCGTGCTAGGAGGTTCAGTTCCTCCACATGTGCGCGGAATCCATTCATGTTCCACTGTATAATGGGAGCCATCTATCAGGGTGGGAGTACCTTCATTCTCACTTTCTGTTGGGGAGGAGAGGCCACAATAGGTGGAGGCTCAGTTTTGGGGCGAGATGATTGCCCCAGTCTGACATCAACCTCCATCGCCTCAGAAGAGGAGTCGAGAGAGACATCAGAGAGAATGACATCCACATCAGGAGACTGTATAACTGCAGTCTCCTTTAGTGGGCGAGTCTTCACCTTTGTCTTTGGCTTCGATGTTCTGGCCTGAGGTGGCATTGGAGCCAAAACCTCAGAAGCAGTAGGGGGTGTAGCAGCGCTGGGCAGTGCACAAGACTGGACCTGGGAAGGGGCAGGAAGTTCCATGATGTCAGTTACCACGGCCTGGTCAGAAGGCCAGGGGGGAGCAGCAGGCTTCACAGGAATGGCAGCAGCACACGTACATTGACAAGCGCAGGTGCTAGTGCTGACAGTAGCAACCTCCGTTTGTGTAGCGGCATCGGTTTTCAAGACTGGTTGTTTGAGAACGGAAGAAAAGGAAGCAGCGAACATGGGTGGCTGCATGTACTTGTAGATTTTCTTCGCCTCACCATACGGGATGCGTTTTGTAGTTTTTAGTTCCTGGATCTTCCGTTCCTCAAGGAAAACTCTGCATTCCCTACTCCACACAGGGTGATCCCCAGAGCAGTTGACACACTTGGGAGGAGAGGAGCAACCAACTCCCTCATGGGCGGCTTTACCACAATTCCTGCAAGTGGCTTCCCCTCTACAGCCGAGAGTAGTGTGTCCAAAGTGTTGGCATTTAAAACACCGCATGGGGTTGGGGTAATAAGGCCGTACGCTGAGACGTAGGAAACCTGCCTTCACATGCTCTGGCAATTTGGTGGTGTTAAATGTAAGGATAAATGAGTCAGTCTTTATGAGAGCACCATCCACCCGTTTCATAATGTGTTGCACGTCGACAATTCCTTCCTGGGACCATTCAGCCTTCAGTTCGTCTTGGGGAATGTCAATGAGATCTCTGCAAGTCACAACACCCTTGCTGTAGTTCAAGGTGTTGTGAAATTCAGTCTCTATCGCAAACTCCCCAAGAAATTGTGCCTTTTGAAGGTTCTGGACTTGTTGGAAGCTAGATGTTTCAACCAACAAGGTGCCATTTCGCAAGTGCTTTACAGATTTTAATGTGCCAGCAATACCTTCTAAGCCCTTCTGTATACAAAATGGCGAAACTTTTTCAAAACTCCCATCTTTTCTTTTAATTATGAAAAACACATTTTGCGAAGCAGCAGGCGTTCTGTTACTACTAACTGAATCAGGAGGACTGGCTACACGAGCCCTCTTGTTGGATTGGGTGTTAGAACCCACCAGCGGTCCACCCTTTCCGCTGGCAGGAGAAGAATAAAAGTTCGAGGGTTCCATCTCGGTCCCACGAGCAGCTAGGGAACTAGAAGTCCACCTAGAGAGAGCCCCGCGTGCCTAGGTAAGCCTTATACAACTGGGGCGCGGCAGGTGCCCCAGAGGTTGCCCGCTTGCGACTGTTCCACCCCAACAGCCATGCATCTTATAGGCGCACAGCACACCGTAAGATTGAGGGTTTTTTATAGAGGTTTACCTTCCTCGCAATCCAGGCGGTCAAGCCAAGATTACCATTCCCCGCAGCACACAACATTCCACCGCCGCGCCATGCGGTGGTCGCTGAAGCATGTCCGGGGGTTACGGTGACAGGAGACTGGCGGCGCTGACCAGTCCCCAGCTCAGGACCCCGGGGTCGCCAAACCCGTACTCAGCAAATGAATGCTGAGCCCCTGGGGGGCCATCGCACTGGATATGAATGGCACACACATAAATTCTGGATATCATGACAACATACAATTCGAAGGAAAAGGCCACCAATATTTTTCTTTTCACTATCTTTTTTATTCCGATAAATTCTATAACCTAAACACACCATTACATTTTCTACAACAATTGCACATGAGAAACTCCGCCCAGTGGGCATGGCCTTACATTGGTGATTCTCTATCTTATGGTCTCGTAATTATCTAACACTACAGTGCACTTTCTGGATAGGATGGTGGATCTTTTGCTATATCTCACACTTCGACTCTCACACCCATCATCACGAAAATTTCCTCCAGACCGAGCGGTACAAAAGGAACATGCATAACCCACTACCTCTGAAACTATCTTGCTACTGTCCCATGCAAACCACACATACTTAAATTACATGAAATACACCACACTGGCAACATACAATACAACACCAAGAATAGTCACAACGTTATAATCACATCACTTTCAGCTTTCCCACTTCAATTAATGTTCATCCCAGTTTCACACGTCACTGTCCCACTTCGTAACTTTCCTTTCCTACTACGAACTCTGGAGGATATATGCACGTCTTCCTGTGCAATGCAAGCCAAGTGGCGTTGCTGGATAGACGGCTGACTCACCTTGCTTCTCTCTCAGAGTATTATAGTTTGAATCAAGCGTCATACGGAAACATAACACGCAAAGTAATATTAAGAACACATTTATCACATACGCGAGTCCTCAACTGATACCATGGACGAGTACTTCTCTTTATCCTTCGTCTCATCACAGATTGAGACTCACACAGTACTCACCACGTGGAAGTACTCGTCTCTAATTTCAAGTCCTGCACATGCCATTTCTTAAATATTTCCAACTTATAGTACACACACTAGTAATTCAGCTTAACTTAAGCACTTGGAAGTATTTCAACTTATTGCTACACGTGGTTTCATTGTGACCGTTGGTCACTTCGGAAGATCACTACGATCCTCTTAATATTACCTGCCTGACATTTAATTCTCCCTACAAAAGTTCCTGAAATAGAGAAATTATTATTTCAAACTACTCTTAAGTATTTCACATGCATACCATATCTCCATTCTTTTGTCTTTACGGAGCACACCTAAGATAGGTTCTGCTTTAGCCTTTTCCGTAAGATTTTCCAAACCGTCGGCTGTGGTACGTTTAGCTCCCTGCTTGCTTTATTCGTCGACTTCCGCGGGCTACGCGTGAAACTTGCCCGCACGCGTTCAACCGTTTCTTCGCTCACTGCAGGCCGACCCGTTGATTTCCCCTTACAGAGGCATCCAGAAGCTTTAAACTGCGCATACCATCGCCGAATGGAGTTAGCAGTTGGTGGATCTTTGTTGAACTTCGTCCTGAAGTGTCGTTGCACTGTTATGACTGCCTGATGTGAGTGCATTTCAAGCAAGACAAACGCTTTCCCGGCTCCTGTCGCCATTTTGTCTCACTGCGCTCTCGAGCGCTCTGGCGGCAGAAACCTGAAGTGCGGCTTCAGCCGAACAAAACTTTATGAGTTTTTCTACGTATCTGTAGTGTGCCGTGACCATATGTCAATGAATGGAGCTACAGTGAATTTATGAAATCGCTTCAATCATTTGTAATAGCCCTGTATTGTTTTACTGAATTCGCTGGAGAATGGGCTACTGCTGCATGATCAGAAGAAGCATCGTCGCTCAATCACTGTGTGCTGGTATAACCATCAACACCAATTAGAATCGTTCAATGAGACTGCTTGCCATACAGCCTGCATCAAGGGTTAATGGGCCTGAGGATCGAACTGAGACCCTACAAACAACTGATCTGATTGGCGACTGCTGTTGCCAGAAGCCGCCAGACAGGCGCCGGAGCTCTAAGGTCGATCCTCAGCTGTCATCGTCTTTGCTGCAAACCTCTGTTGGATACTGTCAGCACAATTCGCCGTGTGGCCGAGAAGTAGAGTTGGGTCAGCAGCACTGATTAGTCGTCTGCCTGACTAGCAAGAGCTCCCCGTTCCTTAACTATATTATGATGTTCATGGCTGCGGCAAGGACCCTAAGAATGTACTGCAGTCAAGGACCATGGATTCGACATTCACCTTGCTCCCTAGACTTCGGCCTGGGGCACTGCTGTACACTGTACAACATCTATATACGAATTTGTTTGTGACATGCACTGCTGAATTTGCTGCTGCTCACCACCAGTGATCCTGTATGCACAGAGTAAAGCGATCATAACAGCCACCCTGGCAAGCTACTTCACTCTCCAGCAGGGTCGACACTCGGTCTCGCAAACTGACATGCGGCCGGCACAGTGGCGTGCTGAATGCATGCTCCTCCATATCCGCATCCAATGACGCTGGTTGGTTGAGAATGGCACAGCGGCTGGTCGGTACTGTTGGCCTTCGTGGCCTGTTTGGGCGGACTTTAGTGTAGTTTTAGGGTCGACACTGCAAAGCAATACCGACACCGTTACAACTAGAAACCTATGTGAATACAGTGAATACCTACCAGCCGCCCATAAAGATAACTATAAATGATTATTTGGAACTGGCATTGCAGAAATACCATTCCTAAATGGTGTTCAACAGTCTGGCGTTCTTCGTCAAATATTGAAATCTGAAGTGGGCACTGACGTTTGGAGCAATAAAATCTGTAGCACAAGCCTAGACCGAGATATTGACTTGACTGCAAGTAGGGTACAGCCTTTCTTCTCCGAGGCATTAGGAGGGGGAGGGTAGCAGGTCCATTGTTCTGCCCACTTTTTACCCCTGGGAAAGATTCTCGATACTGAATTGAGCTAGCGCCGTCGTTGATGGACTGGAACGATGAAAAATCCCTGCTCCTGCAACAAGGAACCTCGAGGACTGGAGTACAGTGCTCTACACACTAAATCACTCTGGCCTTGGAGCAATAAAGGTAAGCGTTGAAATTCGTTTCTTATGTCAAGAGCATTTCGAAACATCTGTGTGCAATTATGTATGAGTAAGATATCAAACTAATCTTCATCTAAAAAGGAGAGCTATATAAACCAACAGAATTCTAAAATAAACATTGATCGTGACAGATGTCGTGAAAGAAGAACCAGAGACAGAAGCCAACAGGCAATAGGTTAAAGAATAAGGTATTCCAAAAGTAGTGTGTGAGTAGACGAACACTCATTGAGCAGTTCAATGAAAATATCAGCACCAAGAGAAATGCTTACTCTGTGATCGTTTTAGGTCACTTAGACCTGAGCCTTGAGTGAGTATGGATATGATTCTCAGTTATCTCTGAACGCTGTACTCAGATAAAGTATTCAAATAATGATTGTAGTCGTGCAGCAGATGATTTGAACTAAGACTTAATGTATGAATTTGTATGTAAAACTTGAATTAACTCATTTAATTCGATGATACACAAACGAAGTTGAATGCTGTTACGTTTTTTAAAATGTTCCTGTACGTATTGAAGTATGATTCGTCTCTAGTGTGACTACTTTATAATGCTTATTAGAGGGATGTATTTAAAACTAAATACAAAATAAGTTTTTTTTGTAAATAATAGATTTCAGCTAGTAGTCGTCCTTTCTAAATTTTATTGGCAGATCTAGATTTCAGCTAGAAACTAGCCATTCTCAATGTACTACCGTTTTTGATCAATGCATGTAATGCCTGTTGGTTGAGCTTCATCCACAGTTCATTGAATACTATTATTATTATTTACAAGTCAATATAACAGTCGCTGCGTGCAACAGCCTTCTGAATGGAAGGTAACCTGATGAAATAAATTCTTGTCATACTTAAGACTATCACAAGCTTGCTCCATGTACGAGTTACATAATCTCATGGAATGACAATGAAGACCTCTGCTTGTTCGCATAGTTTCATGAACCCTTTGTTGCGCAGTATTTGGTCGGGCAGGACGTCTCATGGTGATTATAATCCAAAAGTCGAGATGGCTAGTCCAGTTATAAGTTTAAGCACCCTTGCTTAGTAGCAACCCATTCTCGTCTTTCCATTATATGCACGAATCTGCCCTTCCAAGTCACCATTGCTGTACAGTCGGTGACAGAATTCGCGAGACAGCTCACCTTTTCGCTGTGCACTGCATAGCATTACCGTCTCCTGTACAGCATATGATGCACGGAGACGGAGTGCTACCAACATCCTTTCTACAGGTGTGAAGTCCATAAACTACCCAAGCTTTGTCAGACTGCTTTAGATCAAGTGAGAGAGTACAATGCTACTGATTAAATTATCTCCAATGTTTATCTATTATGTTTAATGAAATAACGAAAAACGATATTTAGTATGCGTTGTAGTAATACAAATCACTTACAACTCATCGTGACAGCGGTATGAAACAAGCCTTTTATTATAAAATAGAGCACTCCGAATCGTCACGAATTCAGAAGATATTACACATTTTGAGCCTTGAAATAGTCTGTACCTACGTTCATCTCACAGTCATACTCAAACAGCATTACAGGACTGCTGCGAAACTACGAAAAAGTGTGCAGTAGTGATAGGTACATACGAATCCAGTTCACAAATCATTCAGTTCAACAATTAATTCAACACAATTGACACAAGCAGAAAAAACAGGCATTAAAAATGCAATCCTGCAAGTGTTTGTCCTTCATATCTACAGGTTACAGAATCAAGGCAGCGAAAATGCTTATAGGAGACAAGTTTTCTTAAGATTTACTCACTGACTGTCGATCTGCCAGCTAGCAACTCTTCAACAGAAGAGGCAAAAATTTTGTCACCAGTGAGATTGGAAACGAAAACTAACTGAGTCTTCCTCTTTTTGGACAAAGACTTTATCATTACGCTAGCAGTCAACTGCAGCACATTGGGCTCCCTTGTTGTCCTAATGACAGCAAAGACGGATGATTCACAATGTAAATGGAGAAATTAGTCGCATTTACTGTTGGAACGAGCTTTCTGAGCTCAGAAACATAAATTTGCTACGTCGATGTCTTCCCTTAAGTGAGAACCGTTCAGAATATTTAAACGAAATATCGAGTGACTCTGATAAGTTAATTCTGAACTCAAGAAAGTAGATCACGGCCAGACAGCTGCCAAATATATTCTACAGTGTTGTTAGATCTTTATTAGACTAGCGACAGGCAGAATACATTTACTCAGCCAGTGTGATTCTTGACTGGCTTGCACTGGGGAAGCTTGCAATTCGGAGGCGGGGAAAGTTCCCCGACCCAGTCGGGAATCGAGCCCGGGTCCAAAGGATTGAAAATCCGTCACGTTGACCACTTTATTTAAGTGGACATTACGCGTGTTTTTTTTCTATTTTTTTTTCGAAATGGTAATTTTCGTTGCGTTTTGGTCTGGGCGGGCGTCATAAGACATCCATTCAAGTTGATCGTTGACTCCTTTACTCAGTTTATTACAGAGAGCCAGCGCCTCTCTCACCGAACACGCTGAGCTAGCGTGCTGGCATAACCCAAATGAAAAGACAACATAACATCGATGTCAAAATGTGAACATGCACCAACAAATTCTGTAAAGTTTCCAATAATGATTAGCAGGGTTGCCAAGCTTTCACCGTGCTTGCCCAGCCTGGGCACGGGTGCCAAAGCACACAGTCTTGCTGCACATTTCCCCCACCGCCACGCTACGCTGTCTGAGCCGGAGGAAAGGGAAGAAGGGAAAACTGCATATTTGCTACATTTAAGTGGCAATAGAGCCGCACTGCGTATGACTTGGTTTTATATTTCGCATTTGTCAACAACATAGATCACAAAAAAAACAATTATCAGTATTATTTATTTTAGGGGCGCTGAAGACACAATATAATATTTATGTGGTACAAACTGTCGGCATATGGGCAGGTACAGACAATTTCAGAGTTATGCACATAATTGTGACTTATTTAGTTCCATAATCGAAAAAAGGTCTTCCACGCAAATATGTCGATCGACATATTGTAGCACTTTAGTAACCTCAGCATGGAAACTTGGAAACTCTACCTGATGACCGGAATGTAGACGTCCTGCACAGTTTTAATGTAAAAATATTTGCCATTATAATTGTAATTCCCTTCCAGGTCAATCAGTTGCCTCTGCGCATGCGCATGTGCATGCACATGAACTGCAAACGGCAAACGGTCTCAAAAACAGATGTACGATTGTCAGCGTCCTCAAAACCTTTATAAAACTAGCCGTGTAACTCTTTCAAGGCCATAATGAATTCTTCAAACCTCGCGTTTTCTTTAACGCTAGAGAGCTTAGGGAATGTCGGAATATGTCCCTTCTACAACGCGATTTTCTTTTTAAATGCATCCCCATCAAATCAAAAAGAAATTACCTTTCAATGTCTTTTTGTGGGCAGTGTGCAGTCAAGTCCACTTAAAACGCGAAGTCTGCAATCCATTCCGGATGTTCTAATTTTCGTTCGTGCACTCCCTTTTTCCTTCACAAACTCAACAATAGCGAGTTTTAAATCGAAACATCGATCCAGGCATCACCCTTCACTTAACCAGTGTTCTTTGCAGTAATACATGAAGTCTCCAAACTCTTCGTTCAGTCCCACTGAAAACTGTTGCAACTGACAATGGAAGAATGCTAGGGAATTCAGAAATTTTAACCTTTGTACCACTCATTTCTTAACTTGTTCCATGCATGTAAATTTGGCACAAAATGTTTCTTGGTGTACCGAACAATGAATCCCATCAGTCAATCTTAATTTTCTGCTTTTTCATTGTCAGCTAATTCTTTAGATTCCTTCCGCATGGTACTGTAATGTTGTTTCATAGGAAATACGCAGTTCCCCTCGATTACGCAAACTGAAAATTCTCGTCTCTCTCTCTTCTGTCATTCCCATTCACTTTAAAGGATTCGATAGACCGCTAGATTGTCCCTTTTTGTGCAAACAGCCACCGAAATCGTGAACGTTCTTCACACCACAAACAAATAGTGAAGAGTAAACAGCGCGGGCACCACGATTCTGCCGAACTCAGAGACTGGTGCCGACCGAAAAATGCCGCACCACAATGCTAAATCAAACGTACTTTCCAGAAGGATCGAGCAAAGCCGAGCGGCCCGCAGATACTGCTCGTGTGCAGTTTGGCACGCAGTGGCCGGCCCTGATGTACAGTTTCAAATAAGAAAAGCAAACTGCGAAAGGAAACCTTTCGCAGTTACCAAAAAATAGGACTCAAAAGATGTGAAGAAAATCAAACAAGTGAATCAGTACTGTGCAATTTCGATTCCAGCTACTGATAGTATGAAAGTAGAAGCAGTTGTCACCAGAAAATGGAACAAAGTATATAAAACACTGACAGTAACGTCTCAAATACGATATCCTTTATGTAAACTATCATTCAATCTATAGAAACAAAAGGGAAGAAGAGTAGCATTGACTCGTAGCGGTGTGCTTTCTCCCTAAAAGCCAAGAGCGCTTAATGAATGAGGTTTTCAATTTTCAGGCAACTTAAGACAGCGAGAAACCTGAGTATCAGGTAGAGGTTAGCCTAGGTGAGTGTATGGCTGAATTTATATGCCACTCCTCGCAGCTGACGCATTAGCTGGTCGCATGTAAAGTACACCAGTGGCAAAAAACAGTCAATACTGTCACTGAGCGATAGTGATGGAAATGTTACCGATGATGGTGTCACTAAAGCGGAGTTACTAAATACAGTTCTCCGTAATTCCTTCACGAAAGAAGACGAAGTAAATATTCCAGAATTCGAAACTAGAACAGATGTTAGCATTAGTGACATAAAGGTAGATATCTTAGGTGTTGCGAAACAACTCAAATCACTTAAGAAAGGAAAGTCTTATGGTCCAGTAGGAACACCAATCAGGCTCCTGTCAGAGTATGCATGCAGAATAGCGCCTTTCTTAGCAATCATATACAATCGCTCACTTGACGAAAGGTCTGTTACTAAAGACTAGGAAGTAGCACAGGTCACACCAATATTCAAGAAAGGAAATAGATGTAACCCATTGAATTACAGACCCATATCACTGACCTCAATTTGCAGTAGGATTTTGAAGCATATACTGTACTAGACCATTATGAATCACCTTGACGAAAATGACTTATTTATACATAACCAAGACGGATTCAGAACGTATGGTTCTTGTGCAACACAGCAAGCTCTTTATTCCCATGACGTAACGAGTGGTATCGACAAGGGATTTCAGATCGATTCCATATTCCTACATTTCCAGAAGGGTTTTGATACCGTTGCTCACAAGCGACTATTAATCAAATTGCGTGCATATGGACTATCGTCTCAGTTGTGTTACTGGATTCGTGATTTCCTCTCAGAGAGGTCACAGTTCGTAGTGATAGACGGTAAATCGTCGTGTAGAACAGAAGTGATATCTGGCGTTCCGCAGGCCCTCTGCTGTTCCTGATTTATATTGATGATCTAGGTGATAATCTGAACAGCCCCCTTAGATTGTTTGCAGAGGATGCTGTAATTTACCGTCTAGTAAAATCATCAGACGATCAATTCCAATTACAAAACGATCTAGAGAGAATTTCTGTATGGTGCGAAAAGTAGTAATTACAGCTAAACAAAGAAAAGTGCGACGTCATCCACATGGGTACTAAAAGAAATCCGATAAATTTTGGGTATACGATAAATCGCACAAATCTAAGGGCTCTCAATTCGACTAAATACCTAGGAATTACAATTACGGGCAACTTAAATTGGAAAGACCACATAGATAATATTGTGGGGAAGGCGAAACAAAGACTGCTCTTTGTTGGCAGAACGCTTAGAAGATGCGACAAACCCACTAAAGGGACAGCCTACATTACACTTGTCTGTCCTTTGCTGGAATATTGCTGCGCAGTGTGGGATCCTTACCAGGTAGGATTGACGGAGGACATCGAAAAAGTGCACAGAAGGGCAGCTCGTTTCGTGTTATTGCGCAATAGGGGTGAGTGTGTCACTGATATGATACACGAGTTGGAGTGGCAGTCACTGAAACAAAGGCGGTTTTCTTTGCGGCGAGATCTATTTACGGAATTTCAATCACCAACTTTCTCTTCCCAATGCGTAAATATTTTGTTGACAGCCACCTACGTAGAGAGAAATGATCATAATAATAAAATAAGAGAAATCAGAGCTCGAACGGAAAGATTTAGATGTTCCTTTTTCCCACTCTCCATTCGAGAATGGAATGGTATTAAGTAGTATGAAAATGGTTCGATGAAGCCTCAGCCAGGCACTTAAGTGTGAAATGCAGAGTAACAATGTAGGTGTAGATGTAGCTCATAGTTAATTTTCCAGTTGCATCACTCTCATGACACCTATAGGCCATCAACATATTCATGAGAATTATCGAAGTGTAATTACCAGAACAGAGTGCTACATTACATGCTACGGTACTTGCGGCCAAATCAGACACAGTGGACTTCCCTAATTGCAATTTCATTTCAGCTGAAGACTATAGGAAAGGCTTAATAACGCTTTCAAGATAGACCCTGAACACAACTTCTGCTACACTTGCTCACCAGGCTTTGCCTAAATGAAAGGTTGAGGATCAACATAAATAGGGCACAATGACTCGAAGAGATCTTCAAAGACAAGTATTTGGAGTTTGTTCGCCATGTAGAGGTGATTTCAAACGGGAATACTTACAGAATCAATCGATTGCGTTTGGTCACGAAATGTTTAATTTATTTCATCAACCTCATTTCTCTAAATTCCTTACCAATGTTTGAAGTTTTCAAGTTATTCCTTGGTGAAGTCGAAAGTAAGATGTCTAGCCTCCACCTTGTCTATTTGCAGAACAGTTGATATTTTTATAACGCTGCTCGTTGACTTATTGAATATGACAGAAAAACATAAGAGAGAAATTAATCATCTACAATATATGTTCTCACAGTTACTAAAACACTGCTGGTGCGTCTTTTGTTATATGCCGACCACAAGGCTGAGCAGTTGTTGGCATCAGATGCCAACTGCTTTGGACACAGCACTGGGATGCAGTTGAGAGAGAGCTGTCAGATTCCTCTCATATCTTATTACTTTTCCAAAATGTTCATTGGTTTTGCCACTTCGTAGATGTTTGTGAATATAACCAGCCACTAGAAAATTAGTGTGCGATTGTGTTCTTTAGCTTTGCACGGTTGATAAATTACGTTCTGTGGCCGTACTCCTCACTCCATTTTTAGTCGAGCTAATATGAAAACCCAATCCTACAACAGATGTCTAAGAGCTAGATTAATAAAAGGAATATGGGAAGGTGCTGGCGTGTGTCTCACTATTTGCGCTTTGACTGAGACATCCACCTGCTGTGATTAAAAGTCGGCTAAGATTGGTTTCCACCAGTAATTTCAGTGTGAGCGTAAGGAGAGCAGAAGTAAATGCAGTCACTTTTATAATTACCTCCTTTTAGTTGAATCTTCATAGATAATTCGATATGCCTCTTAGCTGGGCAAGAAATCAGCCAGCCAGATTTTCACTGTAGTCTACATAATCGTCTTGAGAGATTCGGCAACTGTCCCAGTTGCACATGTTTAGCTATATTATGTGTTTCGATCACTTTCGATCATTTTCAGATCTAAGTAGTTGTGTCAGCAACCCGCCCTCTTTACTCAGAATCACATATCAGTGTACTGTATTCTGATACGTGTCTCTGAGTAGACAGGCAGGGTTGCTGACGCAACTACTTAAATTTGAAGATGATTCATAGTAATTGAAATCTAACTAAATTGTGATTGTAATCTAACTAAAAATGCGCAATTTACAATAAATAAGAATTATCTTAAGTCATATTTTATTGAAATAACAGTACTTTTCGTCTGCAGCAATGTTTTCACCTAACCGAGTTCTCACTCCAATCGTGTGCCGTATAGGTCACGGCGGCTTTGTCCCCCTCAGACAATGCAGAACCTTCACGTAACGTATTCAGAGAAGGCTCTGCCTTGGGCACTCGCTTTTCAAACTCTTCAGCGGTCCATCACGCCAGGATTCTAATGAAACGTGTTGTGGCAGACAGCCTTCTAACAGTGAAGACACAGTTTATGCCCCCAAGCGAAAGTCTGATGCCACTCAAGAGTTCGCAGCCTACTGATTAAGCAGGAATTTATTCCCTTGCCAAACTCGGAAACGCCAAGGGTGTTCACAACAACCATGAGAATTTTTGTGTTTGTAAGATGCTTTTGAAAATAGTCCGAATGGTAGGGGAACATGCGAGCATTTGCTCATGTCTCGTATGCTAATACCGAGACAACAACTGACCTTGACCACAAATATGTGGCTTGGATCTTTCTGAGGTCCATAAGACGAGAGGAGAGGAGTCATGTACAAAATTTTCTCTTTTCCGATAGGTCAACAAAGAAGTATCAGCCCTGGTTGGCTGATGAGGGTCTTTGGCGAAATTATTTTTGGTGCGACGCCAGGGTCAGAGAAACGGAAAGTACACTCGGCATTCGGTTTCAGGAATTGGTACAGAGAGCATGCGGTTTCAGAAAGCGGTAGAGGGAACTTTCAGTGTCGGGGATCAGTGGAGAGCAGCAATTTTCTGGAGAGCAGTTGGTGTTCGTGCGAGATCAGAGGCGGCAGACAGAGTGGTGAGTTTGCTGAGACGGGATCGTGCGAAGCTTAGGAACATTGCTATCAAACTGGAGTCGTTTCGCAGGCGTAGCCATGAATATGAATTCGTGTACATTTAAATTCTTTCGCGATCTGGCACTCAACTGTTTATTACAGCGAAGCTGGAGCTACAATGACTTGCTCGATAACTTCCATATGTATTGATTCTGGTGCATCTCTAACCATTCCTTAACACCTTGGGTAACACAGTTATTTCTGCCACATCACTTATAACGAATTCAGTCGCGATCTCTCGAAGTGATGCCCCTTTTATACTATGTTTCCCAGTACCTTTCGGACCCACCCTATCTATATTACTTGTAACTGACGAAGAAGTTCTCCATGTTTAGTTTTACCCATGCATGCAGATCATTGCAAAACAAATGTGTAGTAATCGAATTCCTATTGATATCATTTCGGTAGTTAATTAATTTCATGTCACTAGAATATAGATTAACCAAGGCCATCAGTCATATTTATATTTTCCTGACATTATAATGATTATAGCGTTTCCACTACTGCTATAAAAAGATTGTGCATTTTCCGTCATAATAAAAAAATGGTTCAAATGGCTCTGAGCACTATGGGACTCAACTGCTGAGGTCATTAGTCCCCTAGAACTTAGAACTAGTTAAACCTAACTAACCTAAGGACATCACAAACATCCATGCCCGAGGCAGGATTCGAACCTGCGACCGTAGCGGTCCTGCGGTTCCAGACTGCAGCGCCTTTAACCGCACGGCCACTTCGGCCGGCCCGTCATAATAACTGTGGGCCTTTAATGGACAGATTGGCGCAGTCTTCTGGAGGGAGAAACAATCACTTAGATAAATCCGCGTCAAGTAGCGGCTTTGTAGATGACGTGCTACGATGACAGGTGAGTAGTGTTCCATTATTGTGAATTTTTCGAGACATTTCATGAAAATATGCCTCCATTGTAGACAATATTGACAAGTGTTGCTTATATGGCTTTGGTGTGTAATAACTTTTGGTAGTACTACATGTTTATTTAATTATAGGATCAAAATAATAATGTCCTTTGAAACAGACGTTGGGACTTAGTGCGACATTTTCGAGCACTGATTTCTAGGCATCAGTGGTATCTTTTCTAAATGTAGCTGCATGACTATAACTGAAAATTATATGTTCATTAATGCTGAAACTGCTCATACTACTCATGTATGCATGTACTATAAACTGGCTCGTTCCACATCATTTTGATAAAAAAAATCTTTCAAATGATCTACGGAGTATGTAACTAACTAACTGATCGTAACAGCCATCTCGACAAAGAGAAAAGTGTACACAAGCCTCAGCGATCCGTTTACGACTTCAGATACAGTATGCTCTACTACTTTGTACAAGGAATGCGTTTACCACTATTACACTAGTGACTGTACATTACGATTTCCTGCGATCAAAGTAATACAAAAGTCAATTATTTCCCATAAAACTTTATTTCAGCAGTTTATTATAAAAAGGGTCAACTGATTTGTAGGCCGTTTCATCGGTAAGGCTGACACTTCTGAATCTAGCACTTCTCTCCAGAAGCGTAACAGCAGAACTACAAATATGAAAGATTTCATCTTCCAGAGAAGGTCGATGATAGTGTTTTCTCAGATACATAAGGGACGATTCTTATTGATTACCCTGTAAAGAGCAAAACACAAAATATTCAAGTCTTCTGGTCGAGTTAGAGAAAAATATATGTACGTAGACACTCGTTCACCAGTTTTGGTACTCTCTGACTTCCACTTATTTTTCGATCTCAAGAAATTTGTGGTTGGAGAAATTTTTTCAGCTCAGCGAAGCCGTTACAACAAACACACATTGATATTTTGCAAACCTTGTAGAATCGTGCTTCAGGTACTAAATTTACTTACTATAAATACTTTGAATGAAGTCTATTGACGTGACAGCGAACTTCTTTTAAAGATTTTTTTGCCCTTTTCTTCATGGGACTTCCCATTGTTAGCCATGGACGACCCACAACACAATAAGACACAGAATTTGTCTATTATACTTCTCGCGTCTGGGCCTACAATCTTCTGTTTTCTAAATTTAAATATTTTGCCTTCCTTTGCTGCAAATTTATTCAGTGCATTTCGTTTGTTCGTAGTGATGATCAGTCACATTGTTAGTAGTCGGGAATAGGGCTAACCCAGTTCTTGCACTACGTATTTACTTACATGACTTTCTCTCGTGGAGCCTTTTTTTCTGCAGTTACTTGATACAATTTTCGACTCTGTGTGATCTATGTTGCGAGCACGAGGCTACAACATGTATTATGTGCAACAGAAATCTTTTAACAAATAACTTTCCTATATTGTGTAATTCATTAACATTTAATTGAATCTTAACACCAACCCCACCATCCCACGAGACTCTAAAAGTTAAAGTAACTGTTTCAAGCTGTTACAGATCATGTGCATTTGGAGGCATGGTCGCATAATCTGTGATATAATAGCACCAGGAAAAAAAAATCAAATGGGATTTGGCAAAGTGACCGTAAAAGCTACTAAAGATAAGGAGACTGCGACTTCATCTGCCCTTATCACTGGTTAATCCCTGGCGATATCAACCAACCGCAGCTGTATCTGGACATATGGTGTCGGGCGATGCACGGTTCTGTTTGGAGCTGTGGCTGAATACAGTCAAAGGGTCGAGCAGTAAACGTTTGCATTCATCGCCATTAGACAACTTAGCTGAATAAATAGTTATTTTCTGTGATTGCAAGGTCAAATAGTCCAAACATTGAAAAATTATGAAAATTTTAAATGATAACATGTGTCAGTGTAACATATAATTATAAAAAATTAAAAGAAAGTGTTCCATTTATTGATAAACTGATGCACACCATCCTACAAAATATTGGTTGAACAAACTGATAATTTATTCATTTCAAAGAAAAACGTGGAAATGTTGGTTCTACAATAATTCACTCTGACAAAAAATAAATTAATCTTCTTCTAGAAATAATAATATAAAATAATAACAAAAATATTCAATTGAAGTTAAGCTTGTGCGAATACATCACTAGAAGGCTGGCGGATTCCCCAGATTCCTTTAAAGCATCACTGGTCTGCGAAAAGAATAAAGTTGAATACTTTCGAACTAGGAACAAAACAATAATCAACTCATAATTGTATATAGTCCAATATGGCGATCAAAATATTAAAGCTTGCAAAATTATGAGCAGATTGAAGTAATGAATTCAGTATAAACTAAAGAACAGCAAGTGAATAAGGTTCTATAACGCTCAGTCTACGACGTTCACAAACTCTTTTGAAGTTCCCACTAACAGCCAGAATCAAAGTACCACTTGGGTCAGCATTTATCCAAGTGTAAGCGCATTTTCAAGTATTTTTATGGCCGCTTGCCGGCCAGAAACCAATACTTCACCAGTCTCAAACCGCACTTTAAGCTCCCTGACACATTACCTGAAGATTGCGCCGCACTATTGCTGGCTACCGAATCCTCTTCAGAAGAAGACTCACCGACCCAGGATGTCAATAAAATCTCTTCCTCTTACGATTGCATTAATGCAATAAATAAAGTTCCAATTACAGTTTCATATAGTAGGGACGAAAGCCTGGCAGAAATCATCAACCTACTCCAGAGACAGACCCTGAAAGAGAGTATTTTTCTATCACGTTGTGGATTACTGTGTAAGTTCCAAGAGCGTACATTCCTAGAAGAGTCAACAAATATTTGCTTCCTCTTAGTCCGCTGAGTGGTCAGCGCGGCAGACTGGTACGCCAAGGGGCCCAGGTTCGATTCCAGGCTGGGGCAGGAGATTTTCTCCGCTCATGGACTGGGTGTTGTGTTGTCCTAATCATCATTTCACGCCCATCTCCGACGCGCAAGTCGCCCAATGTGGCGTCGAATGCAATACGTTCTTGCCCTTGGAGGCCGAACATCCCTGAATGGGGGACTCCCGGCCCACAATGCCGTATGCTCATTTCCATTTTTGCATACTCTTAAGTATTTCTCATTAATACACTATGAAGAAATCTTAGAGAGATTCGAATCCGCATGGAGGATTACCGGCAATAGTTCTTCCCGCCATGTGTTCAAGTCTGGAACAGAAAACTAGCGGGTTGGTGGTGGGGGGAGGGGGAGTAACATACAGAAAGTGCCTTCTACCATACATTGCAAGACTGCTTGCAGAGTCTAGATGTAGATGTAGATTAAATGTGTGGTTTTCAGTGATGACAGCTGCAGTGCTAGGCTATCATCCAACTCCTTGTTTGTCACGGTTGCATAAGTTGTTAAGTACTTAATAATTTTCAATAATTTTCTGCAAGAGCATTCATTTACTGTGATCAGCTAACTGTTGTAGTTTCTGTGATAACTGTAACATTAATATCTTAATAAATGCATCTCAGTGTTGTGCTAATGTTGATTTGATTGGATTTGCGCTACGGTAAAACATCGAATTACTACCGATTCGTAAAGTGTTTCAATGAAACTGTATTCCATCATGTTGCAAACGCCGCCATCTTACAGTTCACTCACACAGGAGACCAGGGTTGCCGCTAGCCAATCGCTTCCCCGAACTCCTACTTCCTGGAAAAAACCACCGAATAGCTCCCGTCGGACGCTCGCATTTCGGTGGCCACGTGGCTGGTCGTGAAAACCACGGACGTTGCAGCTGAATCAACACTTCAGATCTATAACTCAAAACTTCCACGTGGCTGTTATCTCGTCAGCATATGCGTTTCGTTACAAGAATCTTGATCAGAAGCAATTCCAATTCAACGTCACGTAGGTGTGACATTGAGATGGTAATTGATCTCCGCCGTTTGAATGATCGCGGGGTCGAGAACCGTTACGGTACAAAATAAAGTTATCTTTATCTACACCCACATGCACCGGGCACTCAAATGAAAACCGAACAGTTGCCACAAAGTGACTGCGGAATGGTTCCATTCAAACGTGATTACCACACGCGAAGGGGAGACGGAAGGCAATTTTTATCCCTATTCTGTCAGTGCTATTTTACCCTTTGAATAGGTACACTTTGCAAACGAACTATAAGTTATAAAATAATGAAATTTTTACTGCACATATATACCTCAATTTCCAAGTAAAATTAACATAATTCCTCTTATGGTTTTGAAGAAGAAAAATTTATTCTTTCACTAGTAAAATTTAACCTTTTTTGTACACTAATTATTATAAAACAGTTTCTGATTGTTTGGTGGTTCTCAATCTACTTGTAATAACTTATTACCATCTGCAGTACAAATCGACCAAATTTCATGTTTCTAACCCCATGATACCTGAAAGCAAGAAAAAAAAAGTATTTTTGAGAAAAATCCATTTAAAGTTTAATATTGCAATTCTAGCATAGTTATTGATGAGAATTACTTACCACTTATTTTCCTACATCATACTGAGCATCATCTGAATCATACTGATCTTTCCTTCCCTTGGTCTCTCTTCTTTTGTCTGGCTTCTTTCCTGCATTTTAAATTGGCAATATCTTCTTTGCGGATCCTCTCTTTATCTATTTGCACCAAGGATTTTGCAGTATTTCCACTATATTTTATGCCCAATAATTCCAAAACATCCAGTTTTCTAATTACACCATCATTGAAGCATAAAATAGCATCATAAACACCAAATTTGAGGGTTGTAAGCTGAAAAAATACAGTTTTCGGTAACTGGTTCCAAATGACAGAATTCACACATTCATTTAAATTTTGGGTTTTCCCATGAAGACATTTCTTCAGCAAGGTATCTTTACAAAGGTCTCTAAATATGGGTTTAATTTCATTCATTACTGATGCAGGTAAATAATATTTGTGGTCATATCTGGCACTTCTCCTGTACTTGCACCAAGTGTCAGGATCATTTGACCACTGGATTTTCATTTGTGGAACGCTTATGGAAAAAGATAGCCCATGCAGCTTTTTTCATGTTTTCTAAATTCCGTACATTTCTTCTTATGGCTAAGCCATAATAATTCTGTAATCTATCTGTTTCTACATTTGTCAGACGACCTTTACCACCTATCTTCTTACCATTTTCCAATACTATTGTCGACTTTTCTATCAATAATCTTCTCAACCTGGACCCCATTCTCTCCTGGGCATGCCCAAAGAACTCTAATTTAGAAATTGTGACATTAGGATCATAGGGTTGTTCTGCACATACCCGGTCATAAGCCTTGCTGTCACCGTCCCCAGATTGCACAGAGCGTCAGGAAAACCATCATATCTCACGAAAAAATTGAATTTATTTAAAACGAAAACTGTTTCATGCAGGAAAGACCACGTATTTCAAATATGGAAAAATCTAAAAATCGAATTTTTGAAGCCCACTTGCCTTCTGTCTCCCCTTAAGGCATTTATCTCACTGGAAGACGAGACGATCAGTTCCCGTTTCGTAGAACGCGGTCGGTCGCTGACGGATCTGACGGATCTACAACCGCATCTACTCTTGCATCTCCTCGCCCGACAGAAACCGACGTCCACGCATGTAGTTTTTTATCACCAAAGGTGTGAAAATTGCACAGTGAAGGATCGGGCTGCACGGAGGACGTTGCAGTGTTTTCCGAATAAATGGCTGAAGCGTTGCCTTCACCCAATTGGCAGTATGGAGACTGGCGTTGTCATGCAACAGGATGATTCAATCCGACAGCGTTCCTGGGAGTTTTACTTTATGACGCGTCGCAGTTTCTGGTAAGCGTCTTTATAGCGTGGCGCATTGATCTAGGTTCCATGCTCGAGGAACTCGACGAACACATAACACCCATCCCCACAATGCCAATCGGACGAAGGCTATGCTTCAGCGATTTTGTTGGAAAACACTGTAATTCAGACTAGGAGGTGCAAGAGGGGGTGCGCTTGTGGATCCGTGAGAGGTTGAAGCGTTCCAAGAAAGAAGAACTGACCGTCCGGTCTCTCAATAGGATAAATGTCAATGCGTGTGGTGATTACTTTTGAATGGAACCATTTCATAGTCCTGTTGTGGTGGGTGTTGGGTTTTCATTTGACTGCCTCTCATTTACACTCCGCAAGCCACTGTATGGCACATGACAGAGGGTACCTTGTACCACTACCAGTTATTTCGTTTCCTATTCCACTCGCAAACGGAGCGACGGAAAAACGTCTGTATCTATACCAACATATAAATGTAAATGTCGTGTGACTAGGGCTTCTCGTCGGGTAGACCGTTCGCCGGGTGCAAGTCTTTCGATTTGACACCACTTCGGCGACTTGTGCGTCGATGGGGATGAAATGATGATGAATAGAACACAACACCCAGTCCCTGAGTGGAGAAAATCTCCGACCCAGCCGGGAATCGAACCCGGGCCCTTAGGACTGACATTCTGTCGCGCTGACCACTCAGCTACCAGGGGCGGGCATACCACCCTATGACTCCTTATTTCACTGACCTTGTCTTCGCGATCCTTATGTGGAACATACTTTGGTGGCAGTAGAACCTTTCTGTAGTCAGCTGCAAATGAGGGTTCTCTAAACATTCTCAATAGTATTTTGCGAAAAGAACGTCATCTTCCCTCCAGGAATTCCCATATGATCTTGCAGAGCGTCTACATAATACCCATGTATTGATCGAACATACCGGTAACAAATCTAGCAGCACACCCCTGAATATCTTCGATTATTTCCTTGAATCTGAACTGGTGGGGATCCCATAAACTCGAGCAGCACTTAAGAATGGGTTGCACAAGAGTGTTCTACACGAGGTTGAAAGTCGCGTGCTCTATCTTTTTATCTCGTGTTTTCTACTGAAAATCTCGTGCTTGTACTCTTGTTAGCTTTACTATAACAGAGATAGCCTAAACTTTACTTTTTTAAAAATTGGTCCTGTGCGCAATAAATAACTTACTTGGTCTTTCTGCTGCCGCTGCTTGATATGCTGCAATCCATTATTTAACAAAAACATTAAAAAACCTATTATTCATGCTGAGTGCAATGCATGTTCTGTATGACGGCTACTGCTGTTGCTGCAGCTGCTGCTGCTTACTACAACTACATATAATTCAAGAGAAAGGGTTTAGTCAAATCTAAACTCGATAAATGATAACCCAAACAAGTAATTCCTTTTTTCAAAAACTATATTCTGAAAGCGATTCTTTCTCATTCAATTAACAAAACGCTAGAAGCTCTTTGAACAATCGCTTCGTATGTAAATCTGCCTCCAGTGGCATTAAAGCAATATTACAAATTAATCAAACTCTTGAGACAGACTGAAATACTTCTCAGTTAAATACATAGTGAAACAATTCCCTGACAATTATAAAAGAAATCAATGACAAAAATCAAAACTTAATCTATTCGCCTAACAATGGTTTCCTTTAGGAATTCAACTCCTATCATTATTAAAATTACCATCTGCTACTACGCAGATACACAAACCCTTTTCTTTAAATTAATAAGTGCGCTGCAAATTATAAAAAATATCAACTCAACACCAAATCCTGCGTCGCTGCTGGGGGACACGGGACACGGCAGTACAGCAGCTCGGCGACGACCCCTCGCCCAACACAACGTGCGCACCACAGCAGGCGGGCAGGTGGGCTCCTACACTAGCTTCCAAACTGCCACTAATTAATCCGTGCGCTGCGAAGCGCGACAACAATATGATTCCAGAGCTTGTGTACGCGCGCTGTAGCCAACCTTTAAATCCTAAGAGAGTATTGCCAACTCTCATAGCCCCCAACCTCATTTTTGAAACTTTTGTGGGGTGATTCTTGCCTAACATATTGGCAAGGAATAAACAGTATTTTTTTTTTTTACAAAACGACGAAAAAAATAGGCAAAGAGAAAAATGTTACAATTTATATCCAATGACTAAAAGTATTTCTTGCTTATCATCTAAGTAAAATTTTTTCTACAAAACGACGAAAATTTTCTCGCATGGCATATAGGCAAGAGAAAAATGTTAAAATATAATACAAAATGGCAGAAATGTTGCTTGCCTAATTGATTGGAAAGGAGAAAACATGGCTCATTTTACAAAAATAATATGAAAATGTTGCTAGCCTAGAATGTATGTAATAAGAAAACATCAAAGGTAATATAACAAGTTCCTTACATAAGTAGTAAATAAGATCATATAAGTTTTAACAGATGTGTAACAATAACTACTTAAGCATTCAATAGTCTTCAATAAGCTAACGTAACCTAATAACCAGTAAAAAAATAATATTTTATTTTGTGCATTTGGGCACTTACGTTTCCATGACGTTAATAAGTAGTGATCTGACTACATGATATTTTATGTTTTTTATGCTCGCAGTTCCCTCAGATCAAAAGAAACCGGGTCTACGTGTTTTAAGTTCAGCAGACTCAGGGACTTCATATCCACTGACAACCACACTAATATTCCAACATCAGTTAATTTACAGTGTAAGCAGACCAGGGACTTCGTATCCACTGACAACCACACCTGTTTTCCATCATCAGTTAATTTAAGGTGTAGGCAGACTCAGGGACTTCATACCCACTGACAACCACCCCTGAAGTCAAATTTTCCTCTGGTGAGACAGTTTGACAACGTAGGCAGACTCAGGGACCTTGTGTCCACTGACAACCATACGTAACATCCATTCTCCCAGGATGACACAGTTTGACAGTGTTGGCAGAATCAGGGACCTCGTGTCCACTGACAACCACACGTCACTGCATTATTCCATAAGTACCTCCTCAAACTTATGTAGTACAAGTGTCGGTCAAGTGCTTCTGTATACTGGAAACGTCATATTTTATAGAAAATATATTCTCCCTTTAAAATACGGTATCTTTAACCTAATTACAGAAATTAAGCAAGGAATAATATTATATCATATAAACAGGCATGTGAGCTCTGAGCTCATTTAAATGTTTTCTTTAACTCTATTGCCACAGCAATTACAGATTTGTGGCATATATCTCAAGTCATGAATAATGTGAGGCTCACCACACGGTGGCAAAGTCAATTTTCTTTAAATTTCTCGCCGCAGCAGTCACCGATTTGTGGCATGTATTTTTCGATTCAGTCATAATATGAGGCTCACCACTGTGGCAAGTTAATTTTCTTATGATTAGTTTGGCCAATAACAGTGGCAAAGTTTTGATTGTGACCACGAATCATTACAAATGTGGCACCACACAAAAAATATTATTTTAATTTCAAGGCATAAATCCTGTGCCGTCGAATTCTAATTACCTACTATTTTTACATTACTAGTGATGCTGAAAAAGAATGTTACAATATTTGTTACAATAATTGTTATGTACATTTTGGTTATAAAACATTTAAATAATCCTACACATAGAAAAGTAATTCCATAGTGATGCTATTATATATAATAAAAGTTACGGAATCATTTAGAAAAACTCTAGCCAACGGCTTGCCAAATCAATTCATGAATATGTACAAAATTTAGTGAATAATTACGTGACTTTGCATCAGAATTTTTATACTCTAATTACTAAGTTATACCAAATTTATAATTATCAGTCTGTAATGACTGTCAATATTTCTGATGTCAAACGTCAATGTCTGTGGTATAGTGTCTCAATCGTTTTTGTATGGAGTCCTCATTGTCTCTGTTTGGAGGCCTCCCTAGTCTTTGTATGAATCTCTGTGGCCATACCTTAGATGGTCACAAAAACAAGAAAAGAAACAACCTACAAAGCAGCACATATTAAAGCTGTGAGTACCGGGCGTGAGTCGTGCTTGGGTAGCTCAGATGGTAGAGCACTTGCCCGCGAAAGGCAAAGGTCCCGAGTTCGAGTCTCGGTCGGGCACACAGTTTTAATCTGCCAGGAAGTTTCAAAAAATAGATTATTCACAAAATACAACACACAAAACCCCTCCATCTGTCCAGCAGAAACTGAAAGAAATGGTTTATTCATCAAGGTGACAAGAAATAAATTTATGACATGACAAGAGAAAAATCATCACCTTCCAATTAACCTCGTGCTGGAATCGGCACTGCATCACTAAATGACAATCATGAAATAGAAAAACACAAGATAAACATTAAATTGACTTATTTTACACTACTATTTACACATTCATAAAATATGGCAGATACTCTCGCCTCTTGGCGTAAAAGTCATTTCACTCTGGAAAGAGAAAAGAAATCGTTTAATGCACGACATAATTATCTAGGTCATAGCTCAGTTGTGTTTTTTTTTTTTTTTTGTGTCACAGCCGACTGTTTCTGGAACGTCTTTCTTCTCCCGACCCTTAACGGTAAGCGTGCTACGCTCCGATCTGAAAATATCGTCTACTACACAAATTTACGTCACGTTAAGTGCTTTCGTGTTTGCAATGGAGAAAACTTCCGTTGCTATCATATTTCCTGTAAGAAATGCAATGAAGTCAACCTTAACAACAATAAGAAGAGAAACAACAATATCATTCTTACCTTTCCACAATTCCACAGAGCAAAAAATATTCTTGGCACTCATTCATCACATAATTCAACACTTTGCTGTGTATTTCTATCAGAACTCCTTTCGTGACTCATAGCTATGTCTTAACTTTACTGTGACTTAGAGTGCGTACTCTACCCTAACATTACTGTGACTTAAATTTTACGTAAATGTGTATAAGCTGTATCTTCCTTCATAGAATACCGTTGTGGGTTTCTTCGTTTAGAAGTGTACCTTTCTTACCTTCTCTTATTCTATAAATGTCTGCAAAGTGCTTCCTCATTGTGTCACACTATTCATGAGTGGTCCACAAATCCAAATACGCCTTACCTGGCGAACTAATAAACACTAAAAATCCACATAAATCATCACTCTTCAAACTATCTCATAAATCATAACGAGTGTTAGTTCGAAGGTTTCCTAATTATAGTATTGCCCATCAAATATACCTTCTCAATTCAGAGCCACTTACACACTATATTTTACCTGAAGATAATGCCAACAGTTTTTGTTATTTCATGTTATTTCTCCCTAAAAAACGTACATAGTTATTTCTTGCATTTGCCTTCAAATAAGTCACCAAAATTTCATTGTTTCAGTGAACAATCGCAAGATGTCAACAGCTCGTATAATCCTCTCGTCAGAAATGTCCCTTTGCAAAGTTCTCATTCTCTCAAACAATACAAATCATTCATAATCACTCATTCTTGGTCTTTCATTCAGGATAGATTGATAGTAAAAGATTAATAGATAAACAGGTTAGTCAAAGATTATGAAACAGTACTGAAAATTAAAATCGGAAAAATATACTGTAACGGCTGTGGCACCTATGCTCGCCAAACATATATTTACTAAAGATCAGTAAACCCCCTAGGGCCTTATTCCTTGAAAATTTTAATGTGTGATAAGTGATGAAGACCTCGAGATTTATGTGTTCGTATCGTTTCAGGTTCCACAGCGTTTGTGTGTACAATTGTCGTATACAGAAGGGTCCTTCATACACCAAGAAAAACTTCCTACTCAAATATTTTCCCTTATGGGATAGTCGGTGTGATCTAAGCAATACTTTTTGACCTACCTGTAAATTCTTGACGTAGACTCGTGGATTATGCAGCTTCTTTCTTCCATCTGCAGCTTTCTTGATGTTCTGTAATGCTATACTTACCACTTCATGGTGTCTTAAACGTCGCTGTGCAGGGAAGGCTACTAATTGTTTTATCCTATCTGGTGGTTGTTTATTTTTCAACACAAGCAGTGGAGGCATGGTGGTGGAATCATTAGGCAGTTCATTAATAATGTTTTGGAAATCGGATAATGTACGTCCCAGTTTCTATGTTGGTGATGGCAGTACAATCTGCAAAGTTTACCTAACTCCTTCATGATACGTTCTGATGGGTTACATGATGGCATAAAACGTGATATAAATACTGGTTTAATTTTCCTGCGTCGCAAGGTTTTCAGCCAACTGTTGGAACGGAATTGTGGGCCATTGTCAGAAATCACCTTGTCAACGTGCCCTACTTCCTTCAAGAAATTCTTGACGAATGCTGTAGAAATTGATTTTCTGTAGCTTTTCGTAAAGGTGTGAATGAATGGCCTTGTCTAGATCTTATTACTGGCCCCAAGATGTCCACAGCAGCCATCTCTTCTAATTTGACTGGGATGATTGGAAATAGTGGTGTTCTGTGTGTGACTGTTGGTGGTTTTGCTTTCTGACACAACTTGCATATTTCCAGGACTTTACAGATTCTCTTTTCCATATTGTAAAAATAACAAAAAAATGGTTCAAATGGCTCTGAGCACTATGGGACTTAACGGCTGAGGTCATCAGTCCCCTAGAACTTAGAACTACTTAAACCTAACTAACCTAAGGACATAACACACATCCATGCCCTATACAGCATTCGAACCTGCGACCGTAGCGGTCGTGCGGTTCCAGACTGTAGCGCCTAGAACCGCTCGGCCACTCCGGCCGGCCTGTAAAAATAACACGTGTCTCGTAATTTTTGAAAACATTTCTTCGCACCAAAGTGGGCATAGCTGAGATGTGTGTCAAATGAGTTTATTTACAAGTTCGTCTGGTATCCATAAAACCCAAGAAGGACTGTCAGGACGTCTGCGTCTGAATAAGATGTCATCACGTATGATATAAAACTGTCTTACAGCATCATGTGACTTATTCTCCCACTTCCTTTTTATATCCTTCCAAATCGAATCCTTTTCTTGTTCACGAGCAATGTTACTTAATGAGGACGAAATAAAGTTTTCAAAAGCAACCTTCTGCATGTAGAGTAAGCTGTAATTATTTTCTAAGTAATTTTCCTCGTTACTTTGAGCTAAACCAACAGGTGCTCGTGAAAGCGTATCAGCAATGATGTTTTGTGAACCTGGAATATATATAACAGTGAAGTTAAATTCCTGAAGAAACAAAGCCAAACGTTTTAAACGGTCTTGATTTAATTTGGCTGACATGAGAAATTGTAACGCTCGATGGTCGGTGTATACTTTTGTGTGCTTGCCTTGCAGAGAGTAACGAAATTTATCAAACGCCCATACTATGGCTAATGCTTCCAGCACCGTGACTGAATAGTTGCACTCTGATTTTGTTAATACTCGACTGGCAAAAGCTATACTTTTCTGAGTAAGAATTCCATTTTCAACAACTTCTTGGAACAAATGGACACCAAGCCCAGATCTTGAGCTATCTGTCGAAAGGCAAAAATCAAGGGATAAATCAGGATGTGACAATATAGGTGCATTCAGTAGTGCAGTTTTCAAATCGTGGTACTCTGTTCGAGCAACATGATCCCAGTCCCAAACTGTGTTCTTACCTGTTAGTTGACATAATCTAGGTGTTGACAAGCTTTATAGGCTAATAAAACGACGATAAAAATTTATTTGTCCCAAAAATCCTCTTAATTGTCGCTTGTTTGTCGGTAGGGGCATTTCTTTGATTGCATATAATTTTTCTGGATCGGGGAGAATGCCTTTTGTTGCAACACTGTGGCCAAAAAATTTGATTTGTGTTCTACCAAAGTCCGATTTTTATAAATTGACTGTAATGTCATGTTCCCGTAATGTTTGTAATAATTCACTTCATACTTTGTTGTGTTTTGTCCATGAATTTTCTGCGATCAAAATGTTGTCAACATAAGTGGTGATCCTGTCTTTTAAGTGTGTCGGTGATATTGTATTCAAACCACAGATAAATGCAGCTGACGAATCGTTGAGACCAAATAGCAATTTTCGAAATTGGTAACAGTTTCCAAAACAAGAGGAAAGCTGTGTATTTCCTACACCTTGTATTTAATTCTATTTGCCAAAAACTACTACGTAAGTCCAAAGATGACATCGCCTTCACACCATGGAATTTTTGCAATAGTTCATCTAGCGTGTGTGGTCTATCGGTTTCAGGTTGGATTACTGTGTTAATTTGTCTGGAATCAAGAACCAGTCTAATGAAATTATCCCTTTTCTAAACCACATGTAATGGGCTCTTAAAACTCAACAGCAGGTTCGATGATTCCCTGCTCTAACATGGATTGTATTTCCTGTTTGACTTTGTCTCTGTATGTCAATGGGATGATGTATGGTGGTACTAAAAATTTATTTTGTTTCTTGACCTTGAATTCATAAAGAAAGTTACGTATTGTTCCTGTCTTGTGAGAAAAAACTTCACAATTTGTTTGTAATATTACAAATAACTCATCAGTGCCTGCATTAGGATCTACTTCATCTCGGTAAACCTTCCTTTTAATGAATTGTTCTGTAGCCTACTAATAGGTTGTTCTGTTTCACAGTAAAATGTAGTGATGTTATCTGTGCAGATGTTATCTGTGCAACTATTATACAAATTCAGTGACTGTTGTGCCTCAAGCAGAAAGAGCAAACGCAGATAATTAACTTCCTCATCCTCCTTTGTTAACCATCCTTGAAATTTAAGTGTGACTAGCATTTGATTTACTCGTAACATGACTTCAGCATTACAAAAGTTTAACATTGCTTTATATTCATGTAGGAATTCCACAACCAAAATCATTTCCGTTGATAAAAGAGGGACTGCTAAGAAATTTGCAGAAAACTCATGTCCTTGACACCTGAAAACTAAAGAAGTCTGATTGCGTACGTCTACACTCTTTCCTTGAATGTCTCCCTTTAATTTGGTCTTCAATAATGGCGAGGTTGGACAAACAGATGCCTGTTCACACTTCTTAAACGTTGTCCCGCTAATTACATTCACAGGGCCGCCAGAATCAGGTACAGCTGAAAGTAGAATATTTCCTACCGAGATTTTTATAATTGGACGAGTAAACATAATTTCGCTGTTGTCATTTTCTTGTAATAATGTGTCTCTAATGTCCTCTAGTCCAAAAAAGTTAACATAATTTTTGTGTCGGCTTTCCGTCGCTACAAACGGTTCGTTTGTAGTCCTTGTTGCTAGTCATTGTTGTGCCGGCTCGTGTTGCTGCGAATTATTGCTTGGGTTGGGTGGTCTGATTTCTACACTGTCGCCACGCTCTAAATTGGAATTTCTGTGATCCTGCCAATTTTGATTTGTGCCCTCATCATAACTGTTTTGGTTCTCATAATTGTTATGACCATAATTATCACATGGGCTCGATGCTCTCTATTCTGCATGAGCACCGCGTTCAGAATTGTAATTTGCATGTCTGCACCAATTTCGGTTGTCTCTACTGGGACCATTCCTTCTAAAATAATTTTCATTTCCATAACGCCTTTGCCCTCGCGGTCCGCGATCTCTATTACTGTACTGAGAGTTCCTATGATCATAAAAATCATTTCTCTGGCGACTATGATCAATCTGCCTCAAGTGGCAGTAAAGTAATATTACAAATTAATCAACTCTTGAGACAGACTGAAATACTTCTCAATTAAATACATAGTGAATTACAAAAGAAATCAATACTTAATCTATTTGCCTAACAATGGTTTCCCTTAAGAATTCATCTCCTATCATTATCAAAATTACCGTCTGCTACTACGCACATACACAAACCCTTTTCTTTAAATTAATAAGCGCGCTGCAAATTATAAAAAAATATTAACTCAATACCAAATCGTGTGTCGCTGCTGGCGGACATGGCAGTACAGCAGCTCCGCGACGACCCCTCGCCCAAAACACGTGCGCACCACAGCAGGCGGGCTCCTACACTTACTTCAAAACTGCCACTAATTAATCCGTGCGCTGCGAAGCGCGACAACAATATCTTAGATTCCAGAGCTTGTGTGTGCGTGCTGTAGCCAACCTTTAAATCCTAAGAGGGTATTGCCACCTCTCACGGTCTCTTTTGTAGAAGACTTACATGTTTCTAACATTTACCCAATAAACCGATGTTGCCCATTTGCTTTGCAGCGTTATGGCTATATGTTTCTCGACGTGGCAGTGTCAGGCACCACTTCACCAGTACCGTGTTCGAATATTACAGGACTGCTTTTCCTGCTCATTTGCATTAACTCACATGTTTCTACATTTAGAGCAAGCTGCCATTGGTCACATCAAACACATTCTGTATCCTTCTACAGTTACTCAGCGACGATACTTTTCTGTGATCCACAGCTTCATCAGCAGATAATCGCAGATTGCTGATCACTCTATCTTTCATATGATTTTTGTTTATAGATACGAAGAGCGGTTCTATCACACTCCCTAGTACACTCTTTAAGATACCCTTGTTTCTGATGAACAGTCAACGTCATGGGCAGTTAACTGGGTTCTATCAGTTAAGAAGTCATCGAGCCACTCACATATCTGGGAACCTATCTCGTATGTCCAAGCGTTCGTTGTCAGTCTGTTGTGGGGTACCATGTCACACGCCTCCCGGAAATCTAGAAATGTGGTATCTTTCTGAGGCCTTTCATCAGTGGTTCGCACGATGTCATGTGAGAAAAGGACAAGCTGAGTTTCGCACGAGCGGTGCTATCTAAATCCGTGCTGATTCGCGGACAGAACCTTTTTCTATCTCGCGTTACCTCAGTTCTCCTACAACTACGGCACAAGAAATCGTTGCGGGATATCCAGACACACGATAGCAGTAACATTTCTCTCAGTGATATGTACTTTTAACTTGCCCCAGACGCTCCATATTGTCATTCATCGCTGCAGTGTAGTTGAGACAGCATGACCTGTGTGCTTTGACGCAGTCTCCCGCACGCCATTGACGTCACAGGATGCAGCGTGGGTGGTACGGGGCGTAATGCGGTTACCCCCAGTGCTGTTAACTTGCATATTAGCGAGCGCGATGAGTATTTGCTGACCAATTAGGCAATGTCGCGCTGAATATCATTCGGCGATCTCATGGCTCGTGACCTTTAGGTAGGCTGAAGGGACAGGCAGGTCACACGCCAGTTCTAATCAGTGCAGGGGCCGTGTCCCGCGGTAACGCGACGCCGTGCTGTCCGCCAGGCTGACGTATTGACAGAAGCAATGTCCGTTTGAAGGGTGAATACTGGGTACCAATGTCTCCCTCGCCGAAGAGAAGACTGATAGTAGTTTAGTTGTGAGACTTGAAGGTTGGTAGGCGTCTTTCTGCAAGCTAAAAAATGCTGTCGATTCAAATTTCGCGACAGTCGCATAAGAGTGGCGCTAGTAGTGCCACTATGAGGATTCATATCAGGTTTGCTATGAATTTACGCTGTAACGATCGTGAGCGTTAGTTATATTTGGGGTTGTAAGAGGTGAGTTGATGTTCGCCAGGAATGTCGTTAAGGCGACAAGGACGCTGATAGAAAGCACTGAAGCTGAAATCGTTATAGGAACAGAAAGCCGGAGATAAATTCTGCCGAAATTTTTACAGAGGCGCAAACCGTGTTCAGAAAGGATAGATTAAATAAAGTAGGTGGTGGTGTGTTTGTGTCTGTTGGTAGTAGTTTCTCTTGTAGTGAAGTTGAAATAGATAGTTCCTGAGAATTACTATGCGTAGAGGTTATACTCAACAGCCGTACCAAAATAATAATCGGCTCCTTCTACCGACCCCCCGACTTAGATGATATAATAGCTGAACACTTCAAAGACAACTTGAATCTCATTACAAACAAGTACCCCACTCATACAGTTATAATTGGTGGAGACTTCAATCTAACGTCGATTTGTTGGGGAAAATACATGTTCAAAGCCGGTGGAAGATAGAAAACATCTTCCGAAATTGTACTAAATGCTTTCTCTGAGAATTACTTTGAACAATTGGTTCATGAGCCCATACGAATTGTAAATGGTTGCGGAAACACACTTGACCTCTTAGCCACAAATAATCCTGACTTAATGGAGAGCGTCATGGCGCATACAGGGATTAGTGAACACAAGGTTATTGTAGCGAGGCTCAAAACCATATCAACCAAAACCACTACAAATAAACGCAAAATAAATCTATTAAAAACAGCAAATAAAAATTCCCTTGATGCCTTTCTAAGAGAGTCTCCATTCCTTCCAAGCTATAGTGTAGACTAGATATGGCTCAAATTGAAAGATACAGTATCGACAGCAATAGATAGATTCATACCGCATAAGTTAATAAGAGACGAGACTGATCCACCATGGTACACAAAACACGTCAGAACACTGTTGCAGAAGCATCGAAAAATGCATGCCAAATTCAGAAGAACGCAAAATCCCCAAGACTGGCTAAGTTTCACGGAAGCTCGAAATTTAGCGCGGACGTCTGTGCGAGATGCTTTTAATAGTTTCCACAATGAAACATTGTCTCAAAATATGGTAGAAAACCCAAAGAGATTCTGGTCGTATGTAAAGTACACCAGTGGCAAAAAACAGTCAATAACGTCACTGCACGATAGCGATGGAAATGTTACCGATGATGGTGCCACAACAGCGGGGTTACTAAATATAGTTTTCCGTAATTCCTTCACGAAAGAAGACGAAGTAAATATTCCAGAATTCGAAACCAAAACAGTTGTTAGCATGAGTCACATAAAAGTAGATGTCTTAGGTGTTGCACCGGCCGCGGTGGCCGAGCGGTTCTAGGCGCTTCAGTCCGGAACCGCGCGACTGCTACGGTCTTAGGTTTGAATCCTGCCTCGCGCATGGATGTGTGTGATGTCCTTAGGTTAGTTAGGTTTAAGTAGTTCTAAGTTCTAGGGGACTGATGACCTCAGATGTTAAGTCCCATAGTACTCAGAGCCATTTGAACCATTTTTGAACCTCAGCAATTTTGTAAATAAGTTAACCAAACAAGAACAAGAAAAGCAGATAAAAATTCACTTGAAGCCTTCCTAAGACACAATCTCCACTCATTCCAAATTAATAATGTAAGTGTAGACCAGATGTGGCTCAAATTCTAAGAAATAGTAATGGCAGCAATTGAAAGATTTATGCCAAATAAATTAACAAACGACGGAGCTGATCCTCCTTGGTACAAAAAAACGGGTTAGAACACTGTTGCAGAAACAACGAAACAAACATGCCAAATTTAAACAAACGCAAAATCCCCAAGATTTTACCGAAGCTCGGAATTTAGCGCGTACTTCAATGCGAGATGCTTATAACAGTTTCCACTACGAAACTTTATCTCGAAACCTGGCAGAAAATCCAAATAGATTCTGGTCGTATGTGAAGTATGTTAGCGGCAAGAAACATCAATGCCTTCTCTGCGCGATAACAATGGAGATACTATCGAAGACAGTGCTGCCAAAGCAGAGTTACTAAACACAGCCTTCCGAAATGCCTTCACAAAAGAAGACGAAGTAAAAAGTCCAGAATTCGAATCGAGAAGAGCTGCCAACATGAGTAACCTAGAAGTAAATATCCTCGGAGTAGTGAAGCAACTTAAATCACTCAATAAAAGCAAATCGTCTGGTTCAGACTGTATACCAATTAGGTTCCTTTCGGAGTATGCTGATGCATTAGCTTCATACTTAACAATCATATACAACCGTTCGCTCGATGAAAGATCTGTACCCAAAGACTGGAAAGCTGCACAGGTCACACCATTATTCAAGAAAGGCAGTAGGAGTTATCCACTAAATTACAGTCCCATATCGTTAACGTCGATATGTAACAGTATTTTGGAACATGTAATGTGTTCAAACATTATGAATTGCCTCGAAGAAAACTGTTTATTGACACACAGTTAACATGGGTTTAGAAAACATTGTTCCTGTGAAACACCACTAGCTCTTTATTCACTTGAAGTGTAGAGTGCTATTGAAAAGGGATTTCAAATCGATTCCGTATTTCTGGATTTCCGGAAGGCTTTTGACACTGTACCACACAATGGCTTCAACTGAAATTGCGTGCTTACGGAATATCGTCTCAGTTATGAGACTGGATTTGTGATTTCCTGTCAGAGAGGTCACAGTTCGTAGTAAATGACGGAAAGTCATCGAGCAAAACTGAAGTTATTTCTGGCGTTCCCCAAGGTAGTGTTATAGGCCCTTTGTTGTTCCTTATCTATATAAACGATTTGGGAGATAATCTGAGCAGCCGTATTACGTTGTTTGCAGATGAAGCTGTCGTTTATCAACTAACAAAGTCATCAGATAATCAAAACAAATTGCAAAACGATTTTTTAGAAAAGATATCTGAATGGTGCAAAAACTGGCAGTTGACCCTAAATAACGAAAAGTGTGAGGTCATCCACATGAGTGCTAAAAGGAATTCGGTAAACTTAGGTTACACCATAAATCAGTCTAATCTAAAAGCCGTAAATTCAACTAAATACCTAGGTATTACAATTACGAACAACTTTAATTGGAAGGAACACACAGAAAATGTTCTGGGGAAGGCTAACCAAAGGCCGCGTTTTATTGGCAGGACACTTAGAAAATGTAACGGATCTACTAAGGAGACTACCTACACTACGCTTGTCCGTCCTGTTTTAGAATAATGCTGCGCCGCGTGGGATCCTTACCAGATAGGACTGACGAAGTACATCAAAAAAGTTCAAAGAAGGGCAGAACGTTTTGTATTATTGCAAAATAGGGGAGAAAGTGCCACAAAAATGATACAGGATTTGGGCTGGACATCATTAAAAGAAAGGCGTTTTTCGCTGCGACGGAATCTTCTCACGAAATTCCAAGCAGCAACTTTCTCCTCCGAATGCGAAACTACTTTGTTGACACCGACCTACATTGGGAGAAACGATAACCACAATAAAATAAGGGAAATCAGAGCTCGTACGGAAAGATACAGGTGTTCATTCTTTCCTCACGCTATACGAGGTCGAAATGATAGAGAATTGTGAAGGTGGTTCGAAGAACCCTCTGTCAGGCACTTAAATGTGATGTGCAGAGTATCTAGGTAGATGTAGATGTAGACTGTTTCGTTAGAGATGACGTTTGGCCACAGTATCCCCAGGATGTTCCTCAGACATATGTTGTTGAATGTCCGCAGCTTACGGGTTAGCTGCTTTGTCACTCTCCACGTTTCACATCCAGGTAGAAGCACAGATTTTAAATTACTTTCAAACATCCACAGTTTTGTCTGCAATGTTATTTCCCTCGATTTACAGATAGAGCGGAGAGTTGTAAAAGTGCCTCTGGCTTAGTTGATGCGGCTGTTAATGTCCTCTGTTGCATGCACCACCATGTGGTTTAATCACTCTTCCAAGACAGCAAAACTGATCCCCCTTTTCGATTAACGGGCTTACAAACTTAAGATCAGCCCTTTGCATCACCCAAAGCGTCACTTGGCGTAGAGTATAGAAATGTCTGGCTCATGAGGAGCTACTCGACTACTGTACAACATTCTTTTTGACTTCCTGCGTACAGTCATTAGGCTAACTGGACTGCTGGTATCACCGTGGAACTCAAGAGTGATTTCTTCCGCTGATTTAATGTGATTTTTTAAAACTGCCCTGCGCAATGCTCGATGGTCCCTGTCCGTTAATACACAAATCAAAAAAAGTTTTCCATCACCCCGGTTCCCAGAACTGCTGAAGACAGACGCTGACTGTGGATATTGTATCACACACACAGTCCCTTTGACTGTTCAGAGATGTCGCTAAACCCGCCCAAAGATGTAAACAACCATGCATGAACAGCACCTATTAGACGGAGGGGGTCCGACAGTCGATCAGTTCGTCATTCTACCAGGAAGGAGGTACACGGCTCGTATTTTCTGTAGTTCAAACATGCCTAAACGGTCAACAACGCGGTTCGATGGGGTCCGCATTGTTACTTTGTGCCAGGAAGGACTCTCATTAAGGGAAGTGTCCAGGCGTCTCGGAGTGAACCAAGGCGATTTTGTTCGGACATGTAGGAGATGTAGAGAGACGGGAACTGTCGGTGACATGCATCGCTCAGGCAGCCCAAGAGCTACTACTGCAGTGGATGACCTCTGCCTACGGATTATGCCTCGGAGGAACCTTGACAGCAACACCACCGTGTTGAATAATGCTTTTTGTGCAGCCACAGGAGTCGTGTTACGACTCAAACTGTGCGCAATAGGCTGCATGATGCGAAACTTCACTCCCGACGTTCATGGCGAGGTCCATCTTTGCAACCAAAACGCCATGCAGCACCATACAGATGGGGCCCAAAAACATGCCGAATGGACCGCTCAGCATTGGCAACATGTTCTCTTCACCGATGAATGTCGCATATGCCTTCAACCAGACAATCGTCGGAGACGTGTTTGGAGGCAACCCGGTCAGGTTGAACGCCTTAGACACACTGTCCAGCGAGTGCAGCAAGGTGGAGGTTCCCTGCTGTTTTGGGATGGCGTTACGTGGGGCCGACGTACGCCGCTGGTGGTCAAGGACGGCGCCGTAACGGCTGTATGATACGTGAATGCCATCCTCCGACCGATAGTGCAACCATATTGGCAGCATATTTGCGAGGCATTCGTCTTTATGGACGACAATCCGCGCCCCCATCATGCACATCTTGTGAATGACTTCCTTCAGGACAACTACATCGCTCGACTAGAGTGTCCAGCATGTTCTCCACACACGAACCCTATCTAACATGCCTGGGATACATTGAAAAGGGCTGTTTATGTACGACGTGACCCACCAACCACTCTGAGGGATCTACGCCGAATCGCCATTGAGGAGTGGGACAATCTGGACCAACAGCGTCTTGATGAAGTTGTCGATAGTGTGCCACGACGAATACAGGCATGCATCAATGCAAGAGGACGTGCTACTGGTTATTAGAGGTAATAATAAAAAGGGCGGAAATGATGTTTATGTTGATCTCTATTCCAATTTTCTGCACAAGTTCCGGAACACTCGGAACCGAGGTGATGCAAAACTTTTTTTGATGTGTGTATGTGATGTCTGCCTACTCTTTATCTAGCTGTGATTATTCATTTGCTTTTCAATTCACAACCACATGATCAACAGTCGATCTCGATAGCTTTAGAAATAATGCAATATCCCTGATTGTGACATGCAATCTCGAATGATCGAAGTCACTGAGCTCTCCTGGCACACCAGTTCTGTTGTTACTGCTTCTTTGCTGAGAACATAGTACTCCCAACCTCTTTTTGTACTGGCAAGTCGGCCTCTTTTGGCATCCAAGCGGTGAATTTTGCATTACACAAGGGGTGAGCCGATGCTTTGATCAGATAGTACACTACACAAGTATGAGGTTGGTGCAAATCATTTTTTGAACAGCTCATTATGTACACAACAAACTTAATCACTTCCTTCCTGCACATTTCATAGTGTTCGCTCAACACTGTGTTTCAGAATCAAACATTTGAGCTTAATAAAGCGTGATTCCTGCTAGAAGCCACCGAGACTTCCCCCTGCATTTCCAAAGCTGCAAATATGTGAGATTCAGTCGACAACGAAGACTCAGCCATCCCTTCCGGCGCGGAATGTGTGTTATTTCTGAGGGCTGTTTTCTCGAGGGAGTGAAGGCATGCAGAGACACACCGGCAGCAGAGGCACACAGGGAGCGCTTTGTGCAACGACGAGAGACGCCGTCTCCCACACGGGCATAACTTGGCCTAAAACTGTTCCCGAGCACATACTATACGATCGGCCACCGTCTTCGTGTACCTCCAGAACACCTCACCAAATAAGTATCTGAGCAGATTTTTTTTGTTTTTTTCTTATTTAGCCACTTACCAAACCGAAAAATTTGTTTCATCATAGTAAACTTACTTTTTTTTACCGAGTGTATCAATTCTAATCGGCAGCTTATCGGAATCCAATCTTCGATTTAGTTTAATTTAGTTCTAGCCACAGTATAATAAACATCATCACTGGAGCAGATGGGCGTCTCTGTTTGCAGGACCACACATCTTGTGACATGAAATACGTTTTGAAGGTTATGTCATGGGCAAAACACTATTTCTTGATTTTACGAAGATAGAAACTTCAAAACGTTTTTACTGTTCAAGCAATGCAAACCCAAATAGTGACTACCCCTAAAGGAAAATTACATCAATATTAATATCTTGTAACATTATTGTTCACAACTGCAGTTATTATTTCTATTGTTTGTCTACATTTTTGTGTAATTCAGTGACATTTTTGTGAAACATATTAGACGAAAAGTGTGTGTGTGTGTGTGTGTGTGTGTGTGTGTGTGTGTGTGTGTGTGTCTGTGTGCGTTTGCGTGTGGTGTACAATCTTATGTATACGTTAAAGTTCACATTGAGTATATTAATTTAGAACCGTTCTATGAATAAGATGGCTGGCATTGATTGTTACAAACACTCCATGAATCTTTTTTTCTTCTGCAAATCAATGCTACTATAGAGGACTGTACATTATTTCAAAACTAGTCAACAATGTCGGAGGTCATTTTCCGCCAGCTTTTAGTTCAACGCTCTTTATAGTGTAGACAATAGTAATTGGTACTCATCTTACAACACTAAATTTTACTTTACTCCCCAGTCACATGTTTTGCATAAATGCTTTAGGCATCGTCTCTACTCTAGTGTAGAAATGTCTGCCATAATTATTTTCGTATTGTACTATTTTTTGGGGCTGTTTAGTTGAGATGTGAACGGAACTTTCGCTTCACTTTTCTGCTGAGTTCCCATTTGCATTAGTTGTATGTAAGGTGTATGGTGCAGTCAAATGAAAACGAAACAAATGGAAAAAAGTAAGTAAACTGTTTGTGTAAGTAGGCTGTTCATGTTTTCTCTATGTAAGTAGGCTGTTCATGTTTTCTCTATGTAAGTAGGCTGTTTAGGTTTTTTTATTGGTAACGCCACCTCAATATGAAAATCACTGGCTGTGCTGTGTGCAGTCTGTGGCTGCTTTGCATTGTTGTAATACTCGCCATTGTAGTGTTAGGCAGCTGGCTGTGAACAGCGCGTAGCGTTGCGCAGTTGGAGGTGAGCCGCCAGCAGTGGTGGATGTGGGGAGAGAGATGGCGGAGGTTTGTAATTTGTCATGAACTGATATATATATATTATGACTTGTGATGATATCAAGGTAAATACATTGTTCGTTCTCTATTAATATCTTTCATTTGCTAACTATCCCTATCAGTAGTTAGTGCCTTCCATAGTTTGAATCTTTTATTTAGCTGGCAGTAGTGGCGCTCGCTGTATTGCAGTAGCTTGAGCAGCGAAGATTTTTGTGAGGTAAGTGATTTGTGAAAGGTATAGTTAAATGTTAGTCAGGGCCATTGTTTTGTAGGGAATTTTGAAAGTCAGATTGCGTTGCGCTAAAAATATTGTGTGTCAGGTTAAGCACAGTCCTGTATAAATTGTTCAAAGGGGACGTTTCATATGTCGACCCTTAGCCTAGGATACCTCACTGGAATCTTCTGATTTTTTGTTGTAGTTTGTGTATTTAGTGTAGCTTTTGTTTATTGCTAGCGCGTAATTGTAGAGAGAATCTCCTTTGTAGTTGTAGCCTTTCATTGTTGTACAGTAAAACAGTTGTGGCATGCATATAGATTTGCACCAAGTATTTCGCAGCTGTAATTAACTAGATATTATTTTCAGTGTTATGTTAATGTGTTCTCTTATTTTTGCTCTTCAAATTGTGTTTTTCTGTGTTGTCGTGTGAAATACTGTGACAATAATGGCGTGTGAAAAACGTAATACTAGGCTCCAAAGTAAACTGAGAAATGACAGTGAAAATGAGAGCAGTGTGTTAGCGCCACCGAGTTATGAATTAACTGATGTTCAAAGTAGTAATTTGGTAATTGTGCATAGGGAAATGGAGCGGGCGGCAAACAATGGCGTGGACAGTGAAACAATTAGTGAAGAGGGAAGCATTATCGATCGATCGGTCGGCAACAGCTCGCCTCAGGAATCCGAAATGACAGGACACAATTTCGCAAATACTGTAGATTCAGGTTTTGGGTCATCACCGTTTTCTCAAATAAGTCAAGACACATTTTCTGCTTGTCAAAATGTGAATGTTGTCGGTGCAAATGCACTGCCGAAAAGTGTAGAGAAACAGATCCCAGACACTAATACATTATTATTGCAATTAATGCAACAAATGGAACAAAATCAGAGACAAACACAGCAACAGTTAGACACAGTGGAACAAAATCTCAAAAAGTTAGACACAATGGAACAAAATCTTCAAAAGTTAGACACCACACTTGAACAAACACGTGAAGATTTAACTAGTGAGTTACATAACATTGAATCGAAATGTCAAAAAGTCTGTAATGACGTAAAATCACAAATTTGTGAGCATTTCCAACCTATTTTTTCGCGGCATGAAAATGCATTACAGAATCATGAAGCAGCCATAAAAGAACTGCAAACTATTTTTCATGAAAATCACAACACCTTGCAAGCTAAAATTGACTCAGTTGCATCTACCGATTCGGTTACGCAACTTGCAAAAACTCAGGAAAACTTAAAGGTCACAGTAGAGACGATTGCAACACAAATGGACACTCTGAAACTTGGTTCAGAAAAACATACAGAGGAAATGATTTCACTATCGGATAAAGTAGCCGAACTTTCGGATCAGGTCACTAACTTATCTACAAAGGTAGATGATGATCTGAATGACACAAGACCCATAGCCTTCACTGACACAGAAGAGTATGAACAAATTAGAAAATTCAAACAAAATCAAAATCAAATCAATACACAGTACAAAAGAGAAATCCGGGAAGTGCAAGATCAGTTGGCACAAGTAGTACAAGAATTACGTATTTTAGGGGACACTCGCGCCCCAATACGGGAAGAGGGACATACAAATACGGAACAGACACAAAATAACAACACAGGGCACTTCGGAAATTGTGAAAGAAATTGGCAAGGCGCATTGGATTTTGAGATGGAACCGCCGAAACGAAGTAACAATGACCGACATGCGACTCGCCGACATGACGATTTTGACTATAAGCTGTTCATTACTACACGTAAATTCAAAACATTTAAGAATTCTGGCAACGACATTCATCCACAAGCATGGCTCCATCAATTCTCTCATTGTTTTCCTCCCAACTGGTCGTTAGAACACAGATTAGAATTTATGTGTGGCTATTTAGAGAATGAACCAGCTGTAAGAATGCGATCGGTCATTCACGATTGCCACAGTGAAGGAGAGTTTTACCATGCCTTCCTCTCAGCATATTGGTCTCAAGCCACACAAGACCGTGTAAAACATAGCATCATGATGATGAAACACTTTGAACAATCTGAATTTTCCAGTCTTGTCAAATATTTTGAAGACATGTTGCATAAGAATCAATATCTTTCAAACCCATACAGCCCCTCAGAACTCATCCGCATTTGCTTACTCAAATTGCCTGAACATTTACGACATATTATTTTAGCAGGACGTTGCAAAGATGACATTGAAGCATTTCAGGGTCTGTTACAAGAATTGGAAATTGACACTGACAATCGGGGAACGCGGAAACAGGAGCACAACAATTACAGGTCACATCTGTCACAATTCCACGATGAAAGAAATAATAACTGGACACGACAAGGCTATTCTCACAACACATATCGTGACCAAAACAGACACCACCCGTATGACAACCGTTGGCAGAGTAGTAATAATTACAGGGAAAGATCACCTCTCCATGGTAATGACTATCACAGAGACAATCAGAGAAACAGACAATATGGTAACCAAAACAATTATTATCAAGGGAGGCAGAATAACTTCAGACGCAACAGTTCGGCGCAGAGTTACGATTCAGGGAGAAATTCTCCACCACATGACCGACAAACAAGAAACTATGTAAACTACCGACATAACGACAGACCTGAATTCCATCAGAACTGGCGAGCTTTAAACAGAGCTGGGCCCTCTCGGCAAGGCGAATTTGTGGAAGTTAGGTCTCCTAATCCCAATAACAACGCGCGCCAACAAAGAGACAGACAATGACTCGCACCGCAGGCAGCCGCGTGCGCCGGCTGGCTCAGAGAAAAATAACATAGACGCTAACCTTGAGAAAAATTCCAGTATTCTTTACCGACGTATACGACATGATAATTCCGTTGAAGCTCGAGCTTTGCATAGTAGGAAGAGTAAAGGTTTACACCACATTTCACATGTAAAACCGTTTATTGAAAGATAATCTGCTTTTTAACCTTGTCTTTGCCATCAAACTTTTCACTTCACATTTTTAGTATGCTTTGTCAGACTTAAGAAACTGTTGACATGTAACAATGTTTGAAGTTAAATATCCAGCCAAGAACCAAGAGAAATTATTTAAACAGAAATTACGAATGCATTGTTATTGCGAACAGACGACACAGTGTAATTGTGTGTGTACATTCTTGCTTGTTAGTTGTACGATTAGAACATTTACCAGTACTGCTAATGAGATTTTAATGCAACATTTTGGTTTACTTGAAAATACATTCCGGATTTAAAGTACTTTCTGAGAGATACCAGATGACACAGAGGTTAGTTTATGTGACAGCTACACGATTTTTATCATGACGCTACTAATGAGTGACAATTTACAATGTTGCTTTTGCAGTGTATCTGTTTTATATCTGCACAGTTTTCTGAATTCTTCTAGGAAGAAAAACATGTTTTAGTAGTAACTTTTGTGGTATAACAACAATGAGACAGCCTTTTTCGTGGCATAACAATACGTTACTGTACAGTACTTTCCTCATCACGGCAATAAGCGTAATAACTAAGATATCTATACGCAAAGCATTTCACTTTTGTGTATCATGAGGTAAGTACATTGACTTTAGCAGAACTTTGCTTACAGAGGACGATAACTACGACAGTTCCACAGAATTATCTTACAGCAAGACGCGCATTTAGCGCTACAGGACACGCATTTGAGTGATTAATCTTATACTTAAAACACTTATTTTCAAAGATTTTTTAATTACAAAGAAAGTTTTCTGTGATACATTTCATTCCATTGCTGTAATTTGTAACACCTGAGGGTATAATTACATTTATCCTCAGGGGGGTACACGCTTACTTTGTGTACCATGTGTGTGGCAACCACAAGGAACCCTAGCTAATATGGTATTTGCTTATATAACTTTACACATCGGTACCATATTTCTCTAACACACAAATTACACAGCTATCTGATCATGTAACTGAGAGATAAACTTTTTTATTACATCAGTGACAGATGTTTACGTAATTACACAGTTGGCTAACTTCACACTTATGAAATTGTATTTTGTCTGTACTTTGTGAAATGCTCATATTTTTTCGGAACCATTGTGATACTATGAGAGCTTTGAATGATGTATTTGGTATGGATTCATGATTTTTAAAGTACGTTTGAGGTAGATGACACTATTGAAATGAGCAGAGAATTTTTTTTACGTTTTGAAATTATTGGAGGAAGTTACGACGATTTTAAGATTTGACTGAAGTGTTATGATGTTATTATTACGACGACGATGTGTACTATGCTGTTGAGGTATGTTTATGATAAATAAGCTGATGCTATATGAGGAATCTGATTATGCTATGTAGCTATTATGATGAAATATTGAAGACGTGTTGATGAATATGAATATGTATATGTGTAATAAGGTAAGGAGTAATGAATAGTGGGTAGGGACTCTTGACTTGTGAAAAAGGATGTTGGAAACCAAGAATCGTACTTTAAGAGTTATGACATGTGTGAATCATGTGTGAATGTATCGCAATGCCACTGAACATTTTTTGGACACTGTTATATTCATAGGATTTTCTTTCTACAGATTTGCAACGCTAATTCTTGACCTGTGAAATATTTTTATATGAGACTACCACGGTAGCAGAATCTCCTGTCGTAAATATTTCCGTAAGAAAGTTAAGTGACCACCTGCACGTAATGCGTCGCGGGCAGCCAGCTGTGTCAGACGCCTGGAGAAAAAGCCATTATTGCGAGCCCTTTTCAGCGGCGCAGGTAGCACAAAAAAAAAGGGGGAGGCCATTATCCTTGGAAATATTCTTACATCTGCAAACCTGATAATGACAAGTGTCTTTCTACAAGAATTGAGAGCTACTGACTTACGAAATGCCACATAGCTATTGAATGATGTTTTTATGCTTTGGTTTGCGTAACTGCTTATTTCATTTGATACCTGTTTTTCAGCTGTGTTGCAGCATTGCTTTTATAAAATGAAATGCATTTGCTAATGTGAACACTTTCTGTCAACAGATCTATTAAATAATTATTTTATGATCCACATTCTTTAAAAAAGGAGCACTTGGAAAGGAAAGAACAATAAGAAGGAACTAGTAACTGCATACATAATATTCTTTTCAAGTACATGGTAATATTTCTTTTACAATAAGTTGTTGTGGTGCACCACTTTAATTACATAGATATTAAGATGTGAATATACATTTCCCTTATCTGCATTGTTGTTTTTACTGTATTATTTTTTCTGCTTGAGCTATGTCATGTTTAGATATAAGTTATTGCATTTGCTGTTGCTGTTTGCCAGGCATAGTGCTACTAAATTTCACATTACATTACTCTGTTAAGCCAGTTTTACAACTGATTTTTTTTTGTTGCTGCTCATTGGCTCATATTAGTTGTAATTTTGCATTTTATCTGTTAATTTAGATTTACTGTAGCTTGCTTTGCAATTTTCCAATTTTTTAGTCATTGCTGTTTGTGTTACTTATTTTGTGCTGCTGCATTGCCTCGTCCCTTAGTTTAGCATCTGAGCTCAGTAGATTTAAGTTAGCTTAAGAGGGGGTAGCCTCTAAGAGAATGAGTTGCGATGAATTGGAAGAAATGCATTGAGAAAACAGGTTTAGGTAGGATTTTCTTGAAATAAATGTTGAGGTAAGAAATGTGTGAACATATAAATACAGAAAGCATGCTTAGATAGAATTTTTTTGGGGGAAACAAAGGATGAAATAAGAGGAAAGATATATGAAGTTTTGGGTTGGACTGCAGTACCAAATGTTACACTGAAAACGAACCCTGTCCTTTCCTTTTGTGTTATCCCAGTACATGTTTGTGTACCCTTGTGTATTTGTTTTCTTCCTGTCTCTGTGTAGTTTCATAGGATTTTTTCTTCTTCTAATACTATTTACCTTATAAATATGCTTACACATTATTTATTCTGTTCAATGCTCATGTGTGAAGTTGATGTTTCGCAAGTTATTCTGATCTTCTATGTATGTACTCATGTCATAATTCCACTGATGTATATGTTTATTTCTATTCTTTTGTAAAGCCCCTATTACTACAAATGTTATCTGTATTATTATGTTTTTAATGATGTATTTTGTACCTTTGTTATTGTATTCTTATGTTATAAAATGGTAATTGTCACCAGTTCATGATATTATTAACTTGTTAGTTACATTTCACTGCACACGTTTCTGTTGGTCATAGTATATGGATAATATGTGAGAAGTTGGGACTGTGAGTGTTTGCACGTGGGTTAATAACTCAGCAAGGGACTGGATAACAGCATTGCTGGATCTAAGGACAATTCCAGAAACTTTGTGAGTGCACAAGTGGTGGTTTATGGACTTGCTATATTCTCCGCAAGACTCTTCGATGGTGAATGTGCACCTGCACAATCGCAACAGATGGCTGCTGGCCATTTCTACAAGGACTGCAGTGGGTCTGCACCTCTGGTGGCCCACCAATACCGTAATCTCTACCAGGACTACAGTGGGTCTGCTCTGTGATGACCTACCTACCAATACTCTTCAAAATTTCGACTGACTCTGCTGTGGGTTTGCTCTGTTGTGGCCCATTACCTGTCTGCATATCGAGAGTCAGCACTGTCTTTCCATTGGAAGGACAATACTACTTCTTCAAGACTGCATGGAAATCCACTACTTCCGTGTGCATTTTCTTTTACTGCTCAGACTTTGAGAAAAACACTGAAATTTTACAGTGATGAACAATCTGGACTGTCTTTATGGACTGTGAAAAAAATTTTAGCTTTTGACCAGCATTGTATAAATAAGTGTCTGAATTTGATATCTTTGTTATTGTAATTATGAAAAATTTTTTCAAATCATTATTGGCCACTGCCCAAAAATATTTTGTAAAATTTTTTGTGGGGAGCATGGGGGCTATGTAAGTAGGCTGTTCATGTTTTCTCTATGTAAGTAGGCTGTTCATGTTTTCTCTATGTAAGTAGGCTGTTTAGGTTTTTTTATTGGTAACGCCACCTCAATATGAAAATCACTGGCTGTGCTGTGTGCAGTCTGTGGCTGCTTTGCATTGTTGTAATACTCGCCATTGTAGTGTTAGGCAGCTGGCTGTGAACAGCGCATAGCGTTGCGCAGTTGGAGGTGAGCCGCCAGCAGTGGTGGATGTGGGGAGAGAGATGGCGGAGGTTTGTAATTTGTCATGAACTGATATATATATTATGACTTGTGATGATATCAAGGTAAATACATTGTTCGTTCTCTATTAATATCTTTCATTTGCTAACTATCCCTATCAGTAGTTAGTGCCTTCCATAGTTTGAATCTTTTATTTAGCTGGCAGTAGTGGCGCTCGCTGTATTGCAGTAGCTTGAGCAGCGAAGATTTTTGTGAGGTAAGTCATTTGTGAAAGCTATAGTTAAATGTTAGTCAGGGCCATTGTTTTGTAGGGAATTTTGAAAGTCAGATTGCGTTGCGCTAAAAATATTGTGTGTCAGGTTAAGCACAGTCCTGTATAAATTGTTCAAAGGGGACGTTTCATTTGTTATTTCAGAAGTATAAGGGGGGTCCAAAAACAAATGAACCGGAGTGTGGAATGCGCAGACGAAATGTCGGCTATGCTGCAAAGTTTCGCCCCTTACACATTATCAATGCAGTCCCGATCTCTGACCATGCTATTCCATGTTTTTGAAGCCCTGAAGAAAGACGTTCATCGACATCGGTTTGCTTCGGACCAAGAGGTGCACGCCTGGATAGAATCTTGGTTCCATAGTAAGTTGCAAACATTTTTGCATGAAGGTAATGACCGTCTTGTTTCACAGTGGGGTAAATGCAATAACGCTTTTGCTGATTACTTTTGAAATAATAAACAGTTTCCTTACTTCTTTTGCATCTGTCTCATTTTCATTTCACTTCCCCTTAGATTTAGTTGAATCATTGTTTTATATTTTCTATCTGCTACGTATGCACATTGTTTTGTTCTGTTTGCCCTTTTGAATCAGAAATCATATAACTGAAATACGCTTGCACTGAGCTGTGCTGATATCCCTGCGCGTTAACACGCTGCTGCCAGGATCTGGGGATACGGGGTACGTGCTGGCGTTAGATAGTGAGTGCCCTGTATATTAACGAGGAGCAATGTGCCGGGCAGCGTGGATGTGGTTTTTAGGCGGTTTTCCACATTTGACTATGTGAATATTGGTTGGCGTCCACGTCCCGCCATATATGCACGATCCGCAAACATTTCGAAAATATTCACACTTTCACATGGGACAACACTAGATGCCCATCCTGATGGAAAAGTGGTGGCGATAGGAAGGGCATATCTGACTTCCTTCTACCACTAACATTGTCAAATTCACATTAATGTGCCGACCTCATGAAGGCACAAGTTACAAGGCCAGCAGAAAGAAGAAGAAGAAAATACACTCCTGGAAATTGAAATAAGAACACCGTGAATTCATTGTCCCAGGAAGGGGAAACTTTATTGACACATTCCTGGGGTCAGCTACATCACATGATCACACTGACAGAACCACAGGCACATAGACACAGGCAACAGAGCATGCACAATGTTGACACTAGTACAGTGTATATCCACCTTTCGCAGCAATGCAGGCTGCTATTCTCCCATGGAGACGATCGTAGAGATGCTGGATGTAGTCCTGTGGAACGGCTTGCCATGCCATTTCCACCTGGCGCCTCAGTTGGACCAGCGTTCGTGCTGGACGTGCAGACCGCGTGAGACGACGCTTCATCCAGTCCCAAACATGCTCAATGGGGGACAGATCCGGAGATCTTGCTGGCCAGGGTAGTTGACTTACACCTTCTAGAGCACGTTGGGTGGCACGGGATACATGCGGATTTGCATTGTCCTGTTGGAACAGCAAGTTCCCTTGCCGGTCTAGGAATGGTAGAACGATGGGTTCGATGACGGTTTGGATGTACCGTGCACTATTCAGTGTCCCCTCGACGATCACCAGTGGTGTACGGCCAGTGTAGGAGATCGCTCCCCACACCATGATGCCGGGTGTTGGCCCTGTGTGCCTCGGTCGTATGCAGTCCTGATTGTGGCGCTCACCTGCACGGCGCCAAACACGCATACGACCATCATTGGCACCAAGGCAGAAGCGACTCTCATCGCTGAAGACGACACGTCTCCGTTCGTCCCTCCATTCACGCCTGTCGCGACACCACTGGAGGCGGGCTGCACGATGTTGGGGCGTGAGTGGAAGACGGCCTAACGGTGTGCGGGACCGTAGCCCAGCTTCATGGAGACGGTTGCGAATGGTCCTCGCCGATACCCCAGGAGGAACAGTGTCCCTAATTTGCTGGGAAGTGGCGGTGCGGTCCCCTACGGCACTGCGTAGGATCCTACGGTCTTGGCGTGCATCCGTGCGTCGCTGCGGTCCGGTCCCAGCTCGACGGGCACGTGCACCTTCCGCCGACCACTGACGACAACTTCGATGTACTGTGGAGACCTCACGCCCCACGTGTTGAGCAATTCGGCGGTACGTCCACCCGGCCTCCCGCATGCCCACTATACGCCCTCGCTCAAAGTCCGTCAACTGCACATACGGTTCACGTCCACGCTGTCGCGGCATGCTACCAGTGTTAAAGACTGCGATGGAGCTCCGTATGCCACGGCAAACTGGCTGACACTGACGGCGGCGGTGCACAAATGCTGCGCAGCTAGCGCCATTCGACGGCCAACACCGCGGTTCCTGGTGTGTCCGCTGTGCCGTGCGTGTGATCATTGCTTGTACAGCCCTCTCGCAGTGTCCGGAGCAAGTATGGTGGGTCTGACACACCGGTGTCAATGTGTTCTTTTTTCCATTTCCAGGAGTGTATGATTGCACTGAATGAACTTAACCTTGCTAAAATCTTTGGTGGGGGTTAATGGAAGCTATGACCTGTTGTGTGAAGCTACAAAGCGGCCAAGTTAAGTGGTCGGGATGGGAGTAATGAGAACAACCACTATGTCACTGTCATCGTTTTCTGCGTTTCTGTAAGTTTTTCTCATTTTTTTACTATTTCTTTGACTTGTTTTGAAGTATCTGGTAACTGCCGATATTAATTCTCTGCTTAGAAAATTTATTCTTGTACTATGATATGTTCTCTTCTGTTATTACTTCCCTAAAGGTAGCGTCTGACAAGTAATCTTTTCTTCTTAACGCTGTATTTAAACCTTTCTAACCGATTCTCTGAATTTTTATATCTGTATGCGGGAGTGTAAGAAAGAAGTATTTCGATTGATTATACAACTTTTTATTCGCTCCAAGAATCCGTAGCTGTTCCAAGCAGAGTTTCTTTCAGAGGAGTGATCGGCGCTGATTTATTCCGACAGTGGTAAAAATACTCCGCACCCCTCCCCCTCTCCCGTGATGATAATTTTTCTATATCGGTTATCGCAGCAACGACGTATGGTAAATGTCCACCAGGGTTCATTAATTATAAGTATTACGTAACAGATGCAGTGTTATCTATATGACGTTAATTTTTTTTGAGAACTACAAATGTGTATATTTGTTTGTTTCTCAAGTTTTTATGAGGATAACTGCAGCTTAGCGGCAGTCTAAGGGATATGCAACCTTGTATGAAATGTCGACGTCGCCAGACGTAGACTTCCAACAGCGGCCGGTCATGCGTGAGAAGAAGATGCCGGAAGCTTCCCTTTTGGATGCTATGGGCTAAATTTAAAAACGAAATTATTTATGTTCTGGTCTGTGATAGCCACCTTTGCTGAAACATGTATTTTAAATTAATTACGTGGCAGTAGTCTGTGTACAGTGCTCCGAAAAAAAAAAACATTTTGTGTCTTCGGAAAAGAAGATAAAAATGTTTATGGAATAAATAGTTTTGGAAAATACTGAATCCAATGTATTTGCACTGAGTTGTGTTTGAAGATCATGAATAAAAGTGATTTTTCTCTGAATGGAAATTTAAAATCTATTACGAAGTCATAGTAAAGTACTACTACATTTCTAACTTACAGAGCTCAAGAAAACTTTAATGTTGAGAAGTTTTGAAAACATAGGGATCTGATGGATTATATCAATGAAAAGCGATTAGTTTCTTATTCAGGATGTACCTTAAGTGGTTACAAATGACGCAAATTCCTTCCGAACTGACTATGCAAATGTAGACGAGATGTGGCTCAAATTCAAAGATATGGTAGCAACAGCAATTGAGAGATTCATACCTCATAAATTGGTAAGAGATGGAACTGATGCCCCGTGGTACACAAAACAGGTCCGAGCTCTGTTGCAGAGGCAACGGAAAAAGCATGCGAAGTTCAGAAGAACGCGAAATCCCGAAGATTGGCTTAAATTTACAGACGCGCGAAATTTGGCACGGACTTCAATGCGAGATGCCTTTAATAGGTTCCACAACGAAACATTGTCTCGAAATTTGGTAGAAAATCCGAAGAAATTCTGGTCGTATGTAAAGTACACAAGCGGCAAGACGCAGTCAATACCTTCGCTGCGCAGTGCCGATGGTACTGTTACCGACGACTGTGCCGCTAAAGCGGAGTTATTGAACGCAGTTTTCCGAAATTCCTTCACCAGGGAAGATGATGGAATATTCCAGAATTTGAAACACGAGCAGCTGCTAGCATGAGTTTCTTAGAAGTAGATACCTTAGGGGTTGCGAAGCAACTCAAATCGCTTGATACGGGCAAGTCTTCAGGTCCAGATTGTAAAACGATTAGGTTCCTTTGAGATTACGCTGATACAATAGCTCCCTACTTAGCACTCATATACAACCGCTCGCTCACCGATAGATCTGTACCTACAGATTGGAAAATTGCGCAGGTCGCACCAGTGTTTAAGAAGGGTAGTAGGAGTAATCCATAGAACTACAGACCTATATCATTGACGTCGGTTTGCAGTAGGGTTTTGGATCATATACTGTATTCAAACGTTATGAATCACCTCGAAGGGAACGATCTATTGATACGTAATCAGCATGGTTTCAGAAAATATCGTTCTTGTGCAACGCAGCTAGCTCTTTATTCGCACGAAGTAATGGCCGCTATCGACAGGGGATCTCAAGTTGATTCCGTATTTCTAGATTTCCGGAAAGCTTTTGACACCGTTCCTCGCAAGCGACTTCTAATCAAGCTGCGGGCCTATGGGGTATCGTCTCAGTTGTGCGACTGGATTCGTGATTTCCTGTCAGGAAGGTCGCAGTTCGTAGTAATAGACAGCAAATCATCGAGTAAAACTGAAGTGATATCAGGTGTTCCCCAGGGAAGCGTCCTGGGACCTCTGCTGTTCCTGATCTATATAAATGACCTGGGTGACAATCTGAGTAGTTCTCTTAGGTTGTTCGCAGATGATGCTGTAATTTACCGTCTAGTAAGGTCATCCGAAGACCAGTAGCAGTTGCAAAGCGATTTAGAAAAGATTGCTGTATGGTGTGGCAGGTGGCAGTTGACGCTAAATAACGAAAAGTGTGAGGTGATCCACATGAGCTCCAAAAGAAATCCGTTGGAATTCGATTACTCGATAAATAGTACAATTCTCAAGGCTGTCAATTCAACTAAGTACCTGGGTGTTAAAATTACGAACAACTTCAGTTGGAAAGACCACATAGATAATATTGTGGGGAAGGCGAGCCAAAGGTTGCGTTTCATTGGCAGGACACTTAGAAGATGCAACAAGTCCACTAAAGAGACAGCTTACACTACACTCGTTCGTCCTCTGTTAGAATATTGCTGCGCGGTGTGGGACCCTTACCAGGTAGGATTGAAGGAGGACATCGAAAGGGTGCAAAAAAGGGCAGCTTGTTTTGTATTATCACGTAGTAGGAGAGAGAGTGTGGCAGATATAATACGCGAATTGGGATGGAAGCCATTACAGCAAAGACGTCTTTCGTCGCGGCGAGATCTATTTACGAAATTTCAGTCACCAACTTTCTCTTCCGAATGCGAAAATATTTTGTTGAGCCCAACCTATATAGGTAGGAACGATCATCAAAATAAAATAAGAGAAATCCGAGCTCGAACAGAAAGGTTTAGGTGTTCGTTTTTCCCGCGCGCTGTTCTGGGGTGGAATGGTAGAGAGATAGTATGATTGTGGTTCGACGAACCCTCTGCCAAGCACTTAAATGTGAATTGCAGAGTAGTCGTGTAGATGTAGATGTAGAAATAATGATTTCCTTAGCTGAGAATTTTAGTACACCATCTGAAAATAGTTGCTCTCACTGAATTTGGTGTTACCAGTAATCCTTGGTCGGCATACTAAACGAAATAAAGTCAGAAGGAGTCTTTGATTCAACGCACGTAATTAAGCATGGAAGAAAATTTTTTGAAGTTCGAGTACTACTCAGAGCGCACAATTCGATTTCTAGCGTAGAAAAGAACTTACCAAATTAATAATACACTCCTGGAAATTGAAATAAGAACACCGTGAAATCATTGTCCCAGGAAGGGGAAACTTTATTGACACATTCCTGGGGTCAGATACATCACATGATCACACTGACAGAACCACAGGCACATAGACACAGGCAACAGAGCATGCACAATGTCGGCACTAGTACAGTGTATATCCACCTTTCGCAGCAATGCAGGCTGCTATTCTCCCATGGAGACGATCGTAGAGATGCTGGATGTAGTCGTGTGGAACGGCTTGCCATGCCATTTCCACCTGGCGCCTCAGGTGGACCAGCGTTCGTGCTGGACGTGCAGACCGCGTGAGACGACGCTTCATCCAGTCCCAAACATGCTCAATGGGGGACAGATCCGGAGATCTTGCTGGCCAGGGTAGTTGACTTACACCTTCTAGAGCACGTTGGGTGGCACGGGATACATGCGGACGTGCATTGTCCTGTTGGAACAGCAAGTTCCCTTGCCGGTCTAGGAATGGTAGAACGATGGGTTCGATGACGGTTTGGATGTACCGTGCACTATTCAGTGTCCCCTCGACGATCACCAGTGGTGTACGGCCAGTGTAGGAGATCGCTCCCCACACCATGATGCCGGGTGTTGGCCCTGTGTGCCTCGGTCGTATGCAGTCCTGATTGTGGCGCTCACCTGCACGGCGCCAAACACGCATACGACCATCATTGGCACCAAGGCAGAAGCGACTCTCATCGCTGAAGACAACACGTCTCCATTCGTCCCTCCATTCACGCCTGTCGCGACACCACTGGAGGCGGGCTGCACGATGTTGGGGCGTGAGTGGAAGACGGCCTAACGGTGTGCGGGACCGTAGCCCAGCTTCATGGAGACGGTTGCGAATGGTCCTCGCAGATACCCCAGGAGCAACAGTGTCCCTAATTTGCTGGGAAGTGGCGGTGCGGTCCCCTACGGCACTGCGTAGGATCCTACGGTCTTGGCGTGCATCCGTGCGTCGCTGCGGTCCGGTCCCAGGTCGACGGGCACGTGCACCTTCCGCCGACCACTGGCGACAACATCGATGTACTGTGGAGACCTCACGCCCCACGTGTTGAGCAATTCGGCGGTACGTCCACCCGGCCTCCCGCATGCCCACTATACGCCCTCGCTCAAAGTCCGTCAACAGCACATACGGTTCACGTCCACGCTGTCGCGGCATGCTACCAGTGTTAAAGACTGCGATGGAGCTCCGTATGCCACGGCAAACTGGCTGACACTGACGGCGGCGGTGCACAAATGCTGCGCAGCTAGCGCCATTCGACGGCCAACACCGCGGTTCCTGGTGTGTCCGCTGTGCCGTGCGTGTGATCATTGCTTGTACAGCCCTCTCGCAGTGTCCGGAGCAAGTATGGTGGGTCTGACACACCGGTGTCAATGTGTTCTTTTTTCCATTTCCAGGAGTGTATTACAAATTTTCTGCTACAGATGTGTGATTAGGCTCGATCTCTGGAAAGAAGGTAGCGGACTTTAGTTTTGTAAACGAGCTACTCAGGATACGCTCGGCCAGAAAATTACATAAGCTACTGTTCCATAGCAGCCTTAGAAAGAGACTGCGACGTAACCGCTCTGAGAATATCTTATCCTTCCCCATGCTCCGCCATTTAGTATAAAAATAGGAAAATTGTTTTACAGGGTACATGCTCCCTAAAGTTTCAGAATCCTCTCCTGTGGAACATTTTGCCTGAGAGAAACAATTGTTTTAGCAGTAGTTGCTCATCGTGTATGTAATGATTTAAGAAGTAGCTCACGTGTTCAAGAGGTCTGGTAGTCGCTGAGCTATTCGTTTCTTGTACACCTCGGCATTTTTCTGTGTATTACTCCCTGGTAACGTCCCCCAGAGTATATGCCTGTTTGATATAGTCAAAAAATGAGTATAAATCTGTTATTTCAAATTTAGTTCGCTGAAGCGTGTACCTTATGCAGTGCAATTCTCATGAGCTCTCTGCTCCCAACATTTACTGATCAATAGCAAGAACATGATAGTTACCTTATCAATTATTTATTTATTATTGTTTTTAAATGGTTCAAATGGCTCTGAGCACTATGCGACTTAACTTCTGAGGTCACGAGTAGCCTAGATCTTAGAACTAATTAAACCTAACTAACCTAATGACATCACACACATCCATACCCGAGGCAGGATCCGAACCTGCGACCGTAGCGGTCGCTCGGCTCCAGACTGTAGCGCCTAGAGCCGCACGGCCACTCCGGCCGGCTATTGTTTTTGTTTTTCGTATGGTAAAACTAAGAAAAAAACAGAAAAATAAGATATCAAACAAACATACGAAATTATTAACAAATTAATATAAAGACACAAAGGAATTAAAGACATTAGCTGCCAGTGAGCATTGATTTATATCAATGGCAACAGGCAAGGGGCACTAGGTCAATACTTGTAGGTCTGACAGGGGATGAGCTAGGGTAGTCCGTGCTTACTAAACAGCAGCCCTGAGTTCAAAGCCTGGTCGGGCACAAATTTTCAACTTTCCGCAATTATATAAATCAATGCCTACTGGCAAATAATGCCTTTAATTCCTTTGTGTCTTGGCTGCAGGATCAGAATGAGAGGCATTAAAGAGGTCATTTCAGTTGCCTTTAATTCATCTTATCGGGCATTGGGGAGTAATGCGGTCTAATGGTTGCTCCATTGCACTAACAGTCACAGTCAGGGATGTGTGTGATCTCCCTCTTACGAAAGAATGCTTTACATCTTACATAACTGTTTCTAATCTGGCTGAAGCAACTCTAGGCTTTCTTGGCACCTGCACGCATGTAGGTGGCAAAGTTGAGTCAGTCTGACTAGACAGGCCTTGCGCAGCAAGGAGCAACTTTCTGGACCCGATTGAGATCCCACATAGACTTTCTAGATTTAATCCTCGTAAATGGAAGGTGAGAACATCTTATTGTTTGGAGAGTAGGAACAGATCCATCGTACACCTTACTCCAGTGTCGGACCACTGTCTGTCGTCGTTTGAGAGCTGGTGGTGTCTTTTTCTTTTCTTTTTTTTTAACGAATCCAGTGAGCTAGTGTTGATTTTCATGTGCCAGTGAGAATTATTTTTGTGTCGTCAAGCTGGGCACGCAGCTTCAAGCCTATACAGAAGCACAGTATTCGGCAGCATAATAAGCAGTCGATCGAGTAGCTGTACGTAAAGTGTCGTTTGTGCTCCCCAGCTTGTCGGTTTTTGGTAATATTTTTCTACTTCTAATGTTTTATACTGCAGTGTCAAGATGTTTCGAAAATGCCAGACAATGGTCAAGAATTACGCATACATATTCAGGATGTGTGTTTTGATTTAACTGTGATCTGAAAAATATGATTTTAAGTTTGTTATCGAATAGATAGTTATTTGGATGAGAGAATGTCTGATCATTTGTTTCCGACTAATAGCTCTTTATTTTTCCTGTCTAAATTTTCACACAGTAACCGTTGGTTAATATGCAATATACCGAACATTTTCGGTTGTAGCATGAGATTATTTGAAATTTCCAGTTTCGTTTTGTATCAGATATATTACACACGCTTACTCGGTCAGTTGACACATATGATTTAAGTTATAGGTTGGTAACTGTCAGAAATGTCGCCTGTTGTTATTCATATTTATTGACAGAATCAACTTTCGATCGATGTTAGATGATATGCTGTAGATAATAGCATCAATGAGCTAGTCCTTCCAAACCTAGTACGAAGGTATTACCCCACTTTGTTTTAGCCAGGTTTTAGAAATAGATTATTGAATTAAATAACCTATCCCAAAAGAGCCAGGTCAAAATTCTTCAGCTCTGACTCCTAGTTTCCCCACAGATCAATTAAAATATCATTAATGAACTACCTAAAATAGTGACGTAAAACATGAATTACTTTTCATACACCTTGTCCAGATAAAACGTGATTCCAGATTCATATTTATATCTACATCTACATTTATACTTCGCAAGCCACCCAACGGTGTGTGGCGGAGGGCACTTTACGTGCCACTGTCATTGCCTCCCTTTCCTGTTCCAGTCGCGTATGGTTCGCGGGAAGAACGACTGTCGGAAAGCCTCCGTGCGCGATCAAATCTCTCTAATTTTACATTCGTGATCTCCTCGGGAGGTATAAGTAAGGGGAAACAATATATTCGATACCTAATCCAAAAACGCACCCTCTCGAAACCTCGACAGCAAGCTACATCGCGATGCAGAGCGCCTCTCTTGTAGAGTCTGCCACTTGAGTTTGCTAAACATCTCCGTAACGCTATCACGCTTACCAAATAACCTTGTGACAAAACGCGCCGCTCTTCTTTGGATCTTCTCTATCTCCTCCGTCAACCCGACCTGGTACGGATCCCACACTGACGAGCAATACTCAAGTATAGGTCGAATGAGTGTTTTGTAAGCCACCTCCTTTGTTGATGGACTACATTTTCTAAGGACTCTCCCAATGAATCTCAACCTGGCACCCGCCTTACCAACAATTAATTTTATATGATCATTCCACTTAAAATTGTTCCGCACGAATACTCCCAGATATCCTGTTGTTTGATGTGGTTGACGATATCATTCCATTCAATTTTTATTTTGGTAATATTATAGCAAATTTGGTTCCATTTACGTTTCAGACACTACTACCCTCATGTCAAACAAGTTTAGTGAATAGATTATCAACATGAGTTGTATGTATGCGCAACTGGCACTTTATCAGGGACTCTTTTTTATTATGAACCACTTATCATACATTAAACTGGCAGTCAGTCAAAATTAACGACACATAAAACTTTAATGATGTAGAAGACATCTCGTCATTTAGACCTACACCTCACTTGATGCTCGAATAATGACACTCAAGCCAATGGTTAAAAGACGGTTTTTGTATTGGTAACATTGATTTTTACTGTAATGAAATTGTGACTGAAAGTCAGCGCGACTGCCTATTTTTTTAGAAGTTTATTTCAAACTCATAAAATATACTAAGTTAACTGCGTATTTTACTCGTTAGCCGATCAACAAAAATAAAACTCAAAATCTGAAGAGACGCCGTGGGTCATCTCCTCTTAAAGAGAGAATGAGGCGGAAAATTTAAAAGAAAAGATTGACATCCACATTCTTGGATTTGTCGACCTAGCTATTTACATTCATTGGTGCTCAAAAAACATGGCACAGTAATGATCACAAAATACAAATTTGTATTTTGCGACAATTAGTATGGCATGTTACTATGTAACAAGCTGAAGGGTGCTGGTACGACGGCTTAGCGGTTGAAATCGGTCGACCTTGACACATATTTCTGCCATAAAGACAATTTCGGTCAAAATATTTGTGAATATTATGTCGTGTGTTCCACAGACAGTATATCGTTTCACGAAATAAGCTATAGGTAGGTTGTACGCTAGATAAAGATAGTTTCTTCTCATTTTCTGTGAATAATGAACTAGCTACAAATTTTTCTGACACTTTATAAATACAAAGTCAGTTGACCTCGTCTGTCGCCATGCCATAACATATTTTCTTGTAATTTCAATCACTATAAAAACGAAGTCACCTTCATTGAACAGTCCTCTACACAATGGAAAGAAAGTAGAGAGTATCTTCTCATATCGACACATGGCTCAAGCGTTGAGGAGAAACCCTGATTTTATAATTCGATCCATTTGAGATATCAAGGAGCATTACAAGGCCTCACGTTATGAGATACAGAGAGGCTTAGGACTTCATTTAGGACATAAACGCACACTCTTCTTCATTATCTTTAGCGTTTCTCCCATCTGGTGGCAGGATCTGCTGACTAAATTCGCTGTCTCCGTTTTGTTCGACTGTGGGCCATAGCTGGATGAAGATCTACAGCTTCCAAGTCGTTGTGCAGAGTATATACTCATCGCTGTCTTGCTAACCATGACTTGAACTTTTTATGCTGCCTTTGCAATGGTATCGTTCTCTGCGCGCAGCGCATGTAAAACCGTGGGAGATGGCTTATTGCATTTTCTTCTGGATCGATGCGACCCCGACACGTTTTCCTGACCGTGTCCTTCGAAACGTGATCCAGTCGAGTGTTGCCGCCTGTCCATCCAAGCATCTTAGTCACCATGGCCTCCAATCGTCGTTCTGCCTCCTTTGTAGGTAGCCAACACTCGGTGCCGTAGAGAGAAACAGGACGGATGACAGTCCGGTATAACTTTGACTTCAGATTATCCTTAATCCAGTGATCGTAGGTGACGCCTGTTGTCGTTCGCCATTTCATCCACGCTGCCTGCGTCCTTGCGTTGACCTCGTCTGTAAGTTAACCCTCGCTGGAGATTGTAGAATCAAGATACTTAAATTTTTCTACTCTTGCTACATCTTCTCTGTCAACGTTGATGATCTGAACTTTGTCGCGGATCTGACGTCACGTAATCTGTTTTCTTTTCGTTAACTGAAGGCCACAAAGCGCTAGTCGGTCTTCCCGCTCTTGTGTTTGCAGCTGGAGATCAAACTTCTCCTCCTCAGCCAACATGACATCATCAGCATAGAGAGTGTCCATGATAGTGGCATGTGTAGGTCTGATGTGACAGTGCGCATCACAAGAATAAGCAGCAGTGGAGATAGGGCCGAACCTCGGAGCACTCCTACTGTGATGCGAAAGTCAAATGATTCTTCTGTAGATGCGTGGACATAGTTACCTGGTTCCACATACAGAAGCCGTACTTAGTTAACAAGGTACTCAGGAATGTCAGGTCTCGAAGTCCCAGCCAGATTAGGTCATGTGGTACCCGACCGAAAGCCTTAGCTATACATAAAAAAACAAGGTGCAGTGACTTGTTGTTTTCATGGCATTTTTCAACCAGCAGCCAAGCAGCATGATTGCATCAGTTGTGCCACAACTTTTCTCAAATCCGGCTAGGTTCCTTGTGCTTTGAGCTATCTCGCGAAATCTTTTGTCGAAAACGCGTTCAATGATCTTTATCATGTGGCTCAGTAATCTGATTGGGCAGTAGTTAGAATACTGAGCAGGGCTGTCGTATTCTATCTTCTCTGATGATTTGACTGGAAAGATCTGTTAACCAACCTACCGCATTCCACTGCATATAACATCATACCTCTACTCGGAGGTCATCGGGGCCAATGGGTTTCCCACTCTTCATCTTTTTCAGAGCAGCCTCGAGTTGGCAACGTAAATTTCCTTGACTGGTTCTTCAATAGCTCATGTGGTTGATAGTGGTGGAGGGGGAAATTCGTCGGTCGAAATTCTCTCATACTAGCTCGCCAGTGTTCTCTTGTTTTCTTCCAGTCGACCAGCAGCTCACCCATATCTTAACTGATCCCATAAAAGTGTAGGATGTCTTCCGTTTTCCGCGAAGAGATCTGAATACTTGTCTGCTTTTGTTACTCCAATGACCTTCTTCGCCTCTCTACGGGCTTGTTTGTTGGCATTTCAAAGAGATAGTGTTATGTCTGCAAGCACCTCGTTGTACAATTTTTTCTTCGTGCGTACGGTATCCCTAACATCGTAGTTCCAAAGCCATGTGTCTTTGCTGATCCTTCGTCGTCCTGGTTTCGTTGTTCTGAAAAAAGTGTGTGCACCTTCATGAACAGAGGTCTTCAATTTACTCCAGCTATCTTAGACTCTGGTAATTAGTGGCACTGTAATTTTTGTCACAATGTCAGCCTCGTTCTCCCTGAAGCGCCACCATTTGATTCTTGATGGTCTGTTTCTGGCAGAATACGTACATATTGGTGGATTTATCCTAATATTAGAGATGACTAGTAGTTGTTACACTACGACGGTTTCATATGGAACAACTTTCGTGTCTAGGACATCTCTGAGGTTCCGACGTCTCACCAGGACATAGTCAATCCGAGTCGCGTTTGATCCACTATAGTATGTGATTTGGTAAGTTTGAAGCTTTTTGAACCAAGTGTTCGTGATGACCAATCATGAGTTTCTGCATAATCGAGGATTCCATGGCAGTCATCGTTCCACTTTCCATATTCATGTCTACCATGAGCGTCATCATCTTCTTTTCATCGTCCGACATATCCATTCAGATCACCAGTGACGATGAGATAGTCTTCCACTTGAACTTCAAAAGTTTCCTCATCAAGCAGTGCCCAGAAGGCATCTTTACTTTCAGCACTTTAAGTCGGTTTGCGGGGCACAGGCACTGAAGAGGTCATCTTTTCGTCGTGTGCAGTGTAGACAGTTTTCATAAGGCGATCGTCGTAACGCTGCACCTCCGAGGCAGAACTATCGAATTTCACTGATATTACAGTGCCGACGCCGGGTTCCGTTGTACGTCAGGTATAACCGTAACCAGTGGCATATGAATTTTCCCACTCCATCTTTTTTCTGCCTTAGCTAGTTCGCTGCATCGTCAGTCATTGTCCTGAGGTTCGGTGATGCGAGACAGAATGTGTAGGCTCCTTATTTTGCCGTCACCGCCCTTGCGACGGCAACCCTTACATATATAGACGCACCTTGCATACAGAGACGCACAGTCTGGCGCCTAGAAATTTAGGTCACCACTTCTCGTTACTTTTGTGGTCAAGTAGTCATGGCGAAAATTTTTGGTATCACCAAGCTTTGACACAGTTACTGCGTATCGTGCACCAATTCACTATTAGGTCACTGCTGTCATTCGGAAGCATTTTGAATAGGTGTAGCTTGGTAACTTCGAAACTGCAATGAAAATGCGAACTGTCAATTTCCTACGAGGGAGTTATTCGCACTACAGAAGACTGTTACTGGAAATACAAATGCGGCTAGACGATTTCTCAGTGTCCGAAACGACACGGCGATATCGGAGCTGTAGAGAGCCGTCGGCCGTTTCATCACCGCTGATAGTGGCCCAGAGAAGTCCTGCGCAACGAAGCTCAACGAGCCGTGGAGTCCCGCGGTCAGTCCGTGGCCGAAAGTCTCACCAGACTGTGACGCCACCTCTCCGCCTGCCATCTGCGATAGCGCTTGCGACAAACAGAATCAGTAAAGGCAAAAGAATTCATGGACGATCGCAACTTCTTATTCGTTCTCAAAGAATTTTGTCCTCAGACCTGTTCCAGCCTTTAGCTTTCCGAAGTATTCTAACAGACCTATGAAGAAATTGATATCTCAATTCCACATTGCGAGGGATATTCAAAAACTGTAATTATCACTTGGAAAAAATCAAGCTGCCGCCTTGAAACTTGGTGATGGTGTCAGTCACTTTCTACAAGCTCATCCCTCAATGCTACACTTTTACCCAACTACGGATGGCTCAGCAGAGACCTCGGTTGAGGAAGTCTCCATTACGGATGTTCAGGACACGTTTCACCTTGGAAAATCAATTCGTCGTCCTTCTGGAAACGACTGCCACCAAAGCTTTCCTCATACAAGGAAAGAGCAAAATTTACTGGGTGCTATTTCGATAGAACGCAGCGAGTAGCCGAAAGAAGCAGAATGTGAGACAGGGTCATGAGCAGAATGAGCTAGAGCGTTGTTTATGGACAAAACCGCCTCTCTGAACAACTGTCCGCGGCGATTCATGTTAACAGGCTCTCGTAATCATGCCAGGAGATTTCGGTGTACTGTCCTGTGACCCTGAGTCACTACAGACAGAGAAGCACCTGGTTAACAGAGAACGCAAAACTACTGCTACCGCCATCTCGAACGCACAGTGGACAACGAACGGGCCCAGATAGCTGTACTACGGAGACCTCCAACCTTCAACCACGTGAAACAGCTATTTTCAACTGGAAACAAAGTGAACTTTTGGCTCCGATGCGTTAGCTAAAATCCAGCCCAAGGTTCCACCTTCATTCGTGCGAAAATATGGTCTTATGAACTCAGACCAATCTCTGTGAAATAACCTGTAATTCACGTGCCCCATACTGGCTACGTTTGGGAACCGTAACTGTAAGGCATAACTACTTATTTGTATTTTCTGCTACCAGTCACTTTTATTTGTTCTATGTTTAAATTAACATATTGCCTTTCGAGCGTGTTCTGCTCATCTCCAGGAGTGAATACATAAAGAAAATTGTTACTTTAAGTAAAATTTCTTATTACAAATTAACGTAGGACTTTTTGTGTATTGTTCGCCACTGGTGTGGCCGTTGGGGAGTTTGGAGGGAGGCCGGCAGCGGTTGGTCAGAAACTGATGTCCAGAGACGTCCTCTGTTAGTGATAAACTGTGCCTCGCTGTTCACTATGATTGACACCACAGTCTATGTGCGATGCAAGTAATCTTGCATTAATTGTTGTAGTGTGAAAATCATGTGATACAATTTTGTATTTCACAGGTGTTCACTCACGATTTCGGCGCACCATTCATACACTGGCGGAACTGTTGTTAAGACATTACACTATTCATTTTTGCACGGTTTCTCTGCGTAATTCACTGCGCAAAGTTTTTCTACATACATGTAAACACTATACGCTTAATACAATTTGGCGGTCTCGCAGGTGTGAATGAGTCTGGACTATTGCTTGTTTCATCGATATTCGTGATAACGACAATTTGGTTGTCGCTTTTTTTTCACGGTGGTACATCTTAAATCTATTGCATTAGAACTCGCTGAAGACCTACTGAAGAACTTTCTCGAGTTCTTGGATTCAGTTACTTCATTAAGAACATTATAGCCACATTTTGTACAATAAATGAAAATTTCCATCTATTCGATCACTTCTATTCCTTTTCTTTTCCCGATTTTGCGCAAAATTTCGAGATTGTTTCCGATTTTCAAAGGGTATCCTGTATCTCTAATGCGTGTTGCTACTGTTGATTTGTTACATTTATCCAGTATGTAACAGTCTAAACATTCTTTAAATCGAATTCTAAAATTTCTGCCTGTTTGACCTGTATAATATTTGTTGAATTGGTTGCAGGTAATTTTTTAAACGTCAGATGCATCAGGTTCTGTATCTGGTGGTTTTCCATTGTGAATAAGCTTCCTACTTAGGTCATGATTGGCGCTGAAGCTTATTTTTACATCTGTGTTTTTGAATAGCCTTGTTAGACAAGGCTAAGGTATGGTGTTTTTGCATATTAACTTCTGGAGTACTGTCAACCGTCAGTGTAGTTTGAAGTTGTTGGTTTAGTTTATTTTTCAACTGTTGTGACGTTGTATTAATGAGTGAAGAATCATAGCCATTGTTTATTGCGATACATTTTATGGTTTCCATTTCTTGTTGGAGTTCTGTATGTTCAAGTTGAAATTTATGGGCTCGCCGGCCACGGTGGTCTCGCGGTTCTAGGCGCTCAGTCCGGAGCCGCGCGACTGCTACGGTCGCAGGTTCGAATCCTGCCTCGGGCATGGATGTGTGTGATGTCCTTAGGTTAGTTAGGTTTAAGTAGTTCTAAGTTCTAGGGGACTGATGACCACAGATGTTAAGTCCCATAGTGCTCAGAGCCATTTGAACCATTTTTTTATGGGCTCTGTAGAGCACTAATCTATAGACACCTTTTTTTGTGGGAGCTGGGACGTGTGGAGCAGTTTGGTACGGTGATGTCTGTAACAGTAAGTTTTCTGTTCGATATTTTTAATTAGGTTATTGAACTTATTAAGAAGGTCTGTTACTTCGTCATCTGTGACATCAAATGGAATGATAGCGTCATCTACATACTTCTTATGGAATTCAGCTTAGTTTGGGATGTTGTCTTTTAGTGTTAATATTTCATTCTCTGCAAGGTTGATAAATATTTCTGCTATTAGGCTATTAGTGGCCTTGTCGTTGGCTGTAGATGAAAGTGACGATCCCTGTAACCGAATTTCAACAACAGACGAAGTACACTGAAGCGTCAAATAAACTGACATAGGCATTCAAATACAGAGATATCTAAGCAGGAAGAATACAGCGCTACGGTCGGCAACACCTATGTAAGACAAGTGTCTGGCGCAGTTGTTATATCGGCTGCTGCTCCTACAATTGCAGGTTATCAAGATTTAAGTGAGTTTGAGCGTGGTGTTATAGTCGACGCACGAGCGATGGGGCACAGGATCTTCGACGTAGCGATGAAGTGGGGATTCTCCCTTATTACCATATCACGAGTGTACCGTGAATAACAGGAATCCGGTAAAACATCAAATGTCTGACATCGCTGCGACCGGAAAAAGATCCTGCAAGAACGGGGCCAACGATGACTGAAGAGAATCGTTCATCGTGACAGAAGTGCAACCCTTCCGCAAATTGCTGCAGATTTCAATGCTGGGCCATCCACAAGTATCAGCGTGCGAACCATTCCACGAAACATCATCGATATGGGCTTTCGGAGCCGAGGACCCACTCGTGTACTCTTGATGACTGCACGACACAAAGCTTTACGCCTGGCATGGTCCGGTCCACACCGACAATGGACTGTTGATACTGGAAACATGTTGCCTGGTCAGACGAGCATCGTTTCAAATTGTATCGAGTGGAGGGACGTGTACGGGTAGGAGAAAACTCATGAATCCATGGACCCTGCATATCAGGAGGGGACATTTGGAGTGATATGGGACCCCTGATACGTCTAGACACGACTCTGACAGGTGACACGTACGTAGGTATCCTGTCTGATCACCTGTATCCATTCGTGTCCACTATGCATTCCGACGGACTTGGGCAATTCTTGCAAAACAGTGCAACACCCTAAACGTCCAGAATTGCAACAGATTGGATCCAGCAACATTATTCTGAGTTTAAACACTTCCCTTGGCCACCAAACTCTCCAGACGCGAACATTATTGAGCATATCTGGGATGGCTTTCAACGTGCTGTTCAGAAGAGATCTCCACCCCCTAGTCCTAGATTTATGGACAGCCCTCCGGGATTTATGGTGTCACTTCCCTCCAGCACTACTTCAGACATTAGTGGGGCTGTGAGTTTTGTGTTTGTGTCTCTGACAGCAGAGCACAATCTGATCTTGTAGTGTTCGCTCACTGTTCAGGCGAGTGAACCACGCAATTCGGTGTAATGGGGAGGTTCAGACTCGAAATGCGGAAAAAATTACGACGAAACTTGACTAAAAGGAGGGGTCTCTTGATAGGACACTTCCTGAGGCATAGATTAATCGTTAGTTTAGTAAGTTTTGGGTTATGCTGGAGGTGGGGGTAAAAATTATAGAAGGAGATCGAGGATCACTGTAGGGAGGAGGATCAAATGGATATGGGTTGTAGCATTTATTGGAAGACTAAGAGGCTTGTACAGGGTTGAACACCAGCATCAACCTTTCTTATGACTGAAGACCAAAAAACAACAATGTTCAAAGTCTCTGTTGGTCCATCATGGACAGTCGACATCGGCTGGTTAAGTAACTGTGAATGTCAATGAAATTCACCAACAGCCCTGTATCTTAAGATGTTACTTTGTTTTGATTTGAAGGCTACCAGTCTCAGCATTTTACTATATCATCTTCAGGCCCGATATATATATCTCCAAATAAACGAAAATGTCATATAGAACCATATATTTCTTAATTTATGAATTCAGTTGTTACACTAGTGCTTTATTCGAAGACTTGATAGTTACAATGAAGTCATCGAATGAAGCCCTAGTGTAACAACAGAATTCACAACATGCAGAGATTTATGGTTATATATGACATTTTCGTTTATTTGGAGAGAGGCATACGGGGCCTGAAGATGGTATGGCGAAATGCTGAAACTAGTAGCCTTCAAAATAAAATTTTAAAAAAATCTTGAGACACAGGGCTTTTGGTGAATTTCGTTGACATTGATAATGTTTCAAGTGGCCGTATCTGACTTACAGGAGTTGTGACGTATAAAAATTTGGTGTGTATGGTTCGATGCCGAGGTGTGTATGGTTCGATGCCGAGCGACGCCAGACGCTGTCGAGGTGGACTCAGCAAGGCAGCAGTTCTGCTATGATTATACGTCCAGGCGGGAAGGCGAGAACCACCTGTGGCATATTCGGCTGGTGTCTCCTTCGCCGTTCTCCGTCGCTGCAGCACGTTTCGCAATTAAAGGCAGAACAGCGCAGGAGAAACTGGCGTCGTCTGAGATGAGAAACCTCGCTTCGATTTCCTATGCAGTCGTCCCCTTTAGCTTCTAGAAGGACGCCACACACCGCGTTTGTCTGGTCACACCCGGCCGCCCTTTGATGACATTCACCAAAAAGTACATAAGGGATCAATTAATGGAGGTAATTAGCCTAAAATTACATTAGTTAGAGTGCATCATTACAAGAAAAGATGTCAAAATGTCTTGCAAAACCTAATTATACACACACAGAAGCATACGTAGGGAAACGTACGGAAAGTTCGTCGAATTTTAAAGTTCCCTTTTACAAAGAGGGATGAAATATCAAATACATTTTCCAGTGGGCCTATTAATGGAAGTGAGAGCTAGCCTATAAGGAAAATAAACCCTACTTTCTAAAATACTGTAGAGTGTAAGTGTTCTTGTATAATTGTACTTATCACGTTCTTTTCTCTATTTACTTCTCTTTTCCATCAGCCTTCTCAAAAATTCTCTCATTTTCTCTAAATGACCTCTTTTCCTTCCATCTGATCCATTTACTCCAATGGTCTTTCTGTTTGTTATAGCTTCTTGAAAACTTTTAGTTTGTTGACTTTGTAACGTCCCCTTAGCAAAATTTATGAATTACTGTGCTGATAAACCTCTTACATTATTTGATTTTCAAACAGCTGAGCAGAACTGAACGTACTCAGACATTTCGCTCCTTACCTGTTCTGATCAACACTAAACTGACACACAATATTTTTAGCGCAACGCAATCTGACTTTCAGTAATCCCTACAAAAGAATGGCCCTGACTAACATCAACCTATACGTTTCACAAATCACTTACCTCACAAAAATCTTCGTTACTCGAACTACTGCAATACAGCGAGCGCCACTACTGCCAGCTAAATAAAAGATTCAAACTACTGAAGGCACTAACTACTGATAGCCATAGTTAGCAAATGAAAGATTTTGATAGAGAACAAACAATGTATATATATATATATATATATATATATATATATATATATATATATATATATATATATATATCAGTTCATGACATCCAGTCTTACAAATTTACTGTCTCTGTCCAGATCATCCGCTCTCAAAACTCCACCATCTCACTCCCCACATCCACCACTGCTGGCGGCTTACCTCCAACTGCGCAACGCTACGCGCTGTTAACATTCATGCTGCCCAACATTACAATAGCAAACAACAATGCAAACCAGCTACAGACTGCACACAGCACAGCCAGTGATTTTCATATAGAGCGCTACGTGGCGTTACCAATAAAAAACCTGAACAGCCTACTTACAACTTTTCGTCTGAATTCGTCTCTCTTGAGTAACATCTGTTCAGTCTACGTATCTTCTCAGTTCTTTTTTGTTTCGCCTCTCCACCCAGTTTCTTTATCTGTTGGCCAAGTTCTGAAGAACGTGTGGACCTTCTTTGTTAATGAATCTTCCTTAGTTCTTTCTAGATGTTTATAGAGTGTAATTCGTATTTTCCTGGTCTCATCAGTTATATTAGGCCAGGGTGAGTATATTTTCTTACTTGATGTCAAAATCCAATCGCCATCTTATTCTTGATAGGACTTAATATTTTTCACAAGAATTTTCTTTCTGTACAAATCTTCTAACGCCATTTTGCACCAGGACAAAAGCAGTGTTTCCGATCCATAAAGGGCTTCAGATTTTACTACTGTTTAAGAATACCTTAATTTAAAGTTTTTAGAAAGAAAAAACAACATTTTTATTGCACAGATTTCTCACTTTCACGTACGCTCTTTATAATTTTCAGTTATGATTTTGTTTCTTTTTCACTTTTTATTTTTATATTTTCATCTAAGAACCACAGTTGTGAGAGGTTATTACTTTCAGGAAATGGTACAGATTATTGCAACTCATGTGAACTGCTGCTGGTCTTTTAGTAGTAACAATTACTTTTTTCGTAAGCGCCGAGCTGAGATTCCAAGGGTGGCGTCGAACCTGTTGCTGGATCGTCGGATACCCATGTGCCTTTGTTGTTGCGGTCTGTGCCCATTAACGTTGTCGATTCCATTCTCGCTTAGCTGGTGAGTGTGATATTAAAATCACTTTGTGGTAGGGATCTGACGATGGGAAGTACAGGGCGATTAAAAATGATTGCGGCAAAAATGAAATATTCCTCTCACTACAGTAACGGCTTTATTTCAGAAATACACACATAGAGTAAAAGGTTAATTCTCAGTTCGCACAGATGTCTAATGTAGGCTCCACTTGTGACACGGGAGATGGGTATCAAAAAAATGGTTGAAATGGCTCTGAGCACTATGCGACTTAACTTCTGAGGTCACCAGTCGCCTAGAACTTAGAACTAATTAAACCTAGCTAACCTAAGGACATCACACACATCCATGCCCGAGGCAGGATTCGAACCTGCGACCGTAGCGGTCGCTCGGTTCCAGACTGTAGAGCCTAGAACCGCTCGTCCACTCCGGCCGGCAGATGTGTATCCATTACTGTATTTTCTGCCAGACAGTTTCAACATCGCCCCGTCAATTGAGTTAACTACGTCGATTGCCCAGTGCCATAGCTGCTGCAAGTCCTGCGGGAATGAGAGTACGTAAGCCATGTCTTCATACATCCCGAAAAGACAAAAATAGGTCGGTGTAAGGTCAGGTGACCTGGAGAGCCCCAACAGTAACGGCGCATCATTCGACGCAGCACTACCAATCTGTGGAAGATGTCTGTTGAGCTGTGAGGTTATGCCAATATGGCAGGGCTCCGTCCCGCTACAAATTGAAGTCGGGTCCCTTTGCTGTCAACTGAGGCAACAGCCAGTTCGAAAGTATACCAAGATAAGTTATGCCTGTAACGATAGATTCTGCGAAGAAGAAAGAACCAATGACTCTGCAGTTGGTTATAGCGCAGAGAATATCAAGTTTTGGAGAATCATATTCATGTTCCAGAGAGGTATGCGGGTTTTGTGTATCGGTGTTGTCAAATTATGCTTGTTCACTTTGCCAATTAAGTGAAATGTCGCTTCGTCAGAGTATACGTCTCTCTGCGAGACCATCCACCTACAATCCGAGCTTGAAAATTACTGCACAGTTGTCTCCGATTTGGTTTATCGGCTAGTTTTAAGTGTGAGCCACATGCTGATCCGGTTCCTACTCCCGGAATGAATAACACGTACCGAAATTTTTACGCTAATCAAAACCGCTTACTGCAAAGGTGTTATTCACAAACCGAGTGTGTTTAAGTGCTGTAGGGAGTTTAGTGGAGACAGGACATATATTCATGACGAACAGAGGAGTGAAACACTTTCCATGCTGACCAAGGACGCCGACATATAAAAAATATTGGGGCGGGGGTATACTGTGGAGGTCTTGCCAGGGAAATTTCTAAATTTTAGATTAAAATAGTGAGTTTTAAAGTTTTTAAGCATTTTACAGTCATATGATCAGTATATATATAGCTCTGGGCAGACTGAAATTATATTTAAATAAATCCTAAACGATAATTAAAAGAATAAAACATAAAATATTGCTGTCACACGGTAATAGCACTTCGATTAATAAGTGAAATAGCTAATTTAAGCTTACTCTGAATGAGTCTCAGGGTTCATTAAATAAAAACAATATATCAAAGTTAATGCTTTACTACAATTAATAAAGTTAATACGGTATGCCTAACACTTTCAGTCAAAAAGTATGTAAATAGCGGGTTTTAATTGGGTCTTACACCCTAAAAATATTTAAGTATTTGAAAATAACTAATACGGTACTATAGTTATATAGTAATACAGTACTGAACTAGTACTAATATTTCGAAACTGAAAATTTTCATGTATGTATTTCATTCTCTATTTTATAAAGATTCTTAATATTGCTCTAAATGCCATTATTAGTGCTAGAGTGTCTTTAGAAAGTTGCAAATGTCCGTCTGACTGGATTACTGAATATGAAGTCGTTGATGACTGGTCGGATATCCAATTCATCCAAAACATCTCGGTGGTCATGAAGAACAACCAAGTTGTTCAATCGCTTCTGTCCCATTGTTGATCGGAGATATGACTTCAGACGTCTAACGGCGCTAAATGACAGTTCTGCTGTTGCTATCGTGATTGGAACTACTTGAAGAAGCTTAATGCACTTCACTACTTCACATAACATTTCTCCAACTGCAGGCTCTTATGTAATGTACTTTCTTATATTATGCATGTTTTTTTAAGACAGTTATTTTTTATTAGCGACATCGGGTAACATATCAAGTGTAAGCGCAGTCTCTCAATGCCTAGGTCATTTTTGAAAAGCTCAGTTAAGTTTTCCAAATTTGTTTCACCTCTGTTTATGAAAAGCAAGCACTCTTGTTCAACTGCATTGACCTGTGTGAGTCCGGTTGGAACAAACCGCTCAGTAATGCAAGATTGCACCGTTTCACAAACTTCAATGTAAATAGAGAGAATGAGATTTTCACTCTGCAGCGGAGTGTGCGCTGATATGAAACTTCCTGGCAGATTAAAACTGCAGTTTTAAGATTAAGTTTCATATCAGCGCACACTCCGCTGCAGAGTGAAAATCTCATTCTGGAAACATCCCCCAGGCTGTGGCTAAGCCATGTCCCCGCAATATCCTTTCTTTCAGGAGTGCTAGTTCTGCAAGGTTCGCAGGAGAGCTTCTGTAAAGTTTGGAAGGTAGGAGACGAGATACTGGCAGAAGTAAAGCTGTGAGGACCGGACGGGAGTCGTGCTTCGGTAGCTCAGATGGTAGAGCACTTTCCCGCGAAAGGCAAAGGCCCCGAGTTCGAGTCTCGGTCGGGCACACAGTTTTAATCTGCCAGGAAGTTTCAATGTAAATAGTTTTGTAGTATTCCTTTGGGGTTTTGAAAGTGTGCAGTGAGTTGTCTTCGTTGTTTTCGTAGTTCTTTGGTGTACTCCGATTCCGAGGAAGCGAAGGATCATCAGCTTGTGAAGGTTTTTCTTTTAAACACAATTCCCAAAAGTGTTCAAAACTATCACGCATTCTATTCAATATACAAATCAAGCCCTCATATATTTTTTCCAGATCAGCAACACTTAGATGAGGGTATTGAATTTTTTCATTAACATCCTTTACTGGGTTTATTGCATGGCAATAAAGACTTAAAAAGAAATAAGTCTTGAAGTGTAACACTGACTCAGGTAGCCTGCACATTTGAAACCTGCCTCTGTTTTGTCCTCTGCAGAACATGTTTCAAAAAATTCTAGAAGTTCTTCAAAGTTTTCAGTATTCTCTAAATACTAGAAGCTCGCATAGTCCATCGAGTCGGTTAAAGGGTTCGTAGACCAGCTTGGTCGTTGGCGCTCTCACAGCGTATGGTTCCGAAAACTCCCATCCTTTTGTTGGATTCCCTTAACGTGTCTATTAAGTCCTAGGCTAAAGCCATAATATCCCTCATAGACGTAAGATGGCGGAGACTATCGGTAACTGCGAAAGTTTAAACTGCCAGCAGTGCAGTGCACATAACGTGCTTTTGGTTGTATATCCAAAACTAACTTTTTTAGTCCTTTGAACTTTCCTCTCATATTCGAGGCACCATCATAGCACTGTCCTCTTAAGTTATCCATCAAGACGAACAAAAACGACTTTTAAAATACTAAACATAGCTTGTGATTCAGTGTTTGGGGTCTTGTATAAGCCACTAAAATCTTCGTCGATGATTAAGGAATCATCGACAGTATGAATACAAAATGACACTTTTTTGTGAATCGAAGAATCACTTGTTTCGTCAACCATAATAGAAAAATGTTCAGTCTTCTTGACTGAAGCCAATACCTTTCTCAACACAGACGTCCCTAGTAGATTAACGATCTCGTTTTGAATATCGTGGGACTTCAATTTATACCCCGAACTCCCTAGCCAATCTTTAAACTCAGGTATGTCATTCTTTCATAGCTCCAACAATCGAAAGAAAAATTGAGTTTACATCTCCGTGCCCTCTAATTGCTAGTCCTTGTCGGCATAGAAAATGCACGGTAGTAAAATTGTCTCAAGAGCTAAAGGGCCTTTCTTCATATCACTATCTAACTGCTCATTCATTTGGGAGGCCACACTTCGGTTAATGATAGAATTTAGCTTCAGAACACCTTCTTTATGCGTAAATGTACTTTCATGAAGACGTAATTTCTCCAAAGCCTTTTTCCAGGAAGTAAATGCTTCTTCTTTTTTTGAAGAAAATTGTAAAAGATTTTTAGCATCTGCGTCTTTGCAGGTTTTGCAAAAAAGTTTTTCGGTAGATGCTTCATATTCTAGCCATGTATATTTGATCAACCAAGACTTCTGAAACGATCTTCCCTTACCAGATTATCCAGGTTTCGATTGTGAACGGTTCTTGCCTGAAGACGACGAAGCAATTGACGACACAATAATTGGAGGTTGACTTGGGGTATCATTAACTTCCAAGAGCGCCTTTTTGGTAACAAATTTATCCATTGCAAACTTAATTCACAATACACTATGAGATTAAAGTAAGAGAATAAAATATAGTCATATAAAATAGTCGACAAGGTACGAAAGTCGGAACACTAAACACGTCTGCAGCATGCACTGAATGAAACTATACACACTGAATGACTGCGACAGCAGGGTGGTCTTTATATAGTCATGGCGTTGTAATGTCTCGAAACGTCAAGGCGACGCGAGGCGGAGGGTTCCAGGCGCTTTTACTCCGGTCCTTTTGATGTCGCCGCGGCCGCAGCACTGGCCCACGGGCGCCAGATTTTACCTGAAAGTTCGCGCACCGAGACATTCTAAGTGTGCCCGCAGCACCGTAACACTATCGTGATTCACATCACTCGTTTTCAGTTAACCTGCTTACTACCATAATAATTGTTTTAACTCATTACTGAATGTATTTTAAAAGGCAACTGTCATCAAACAAGGAAAATAAAAAATTTGAACATAATTTTGTGATTTTACAAAGCATAATATAACTAATAATTTTCTTACATTATTGGGGGGGGGGGGGGATCCGCGCTCCCCCCCCTCCCAAACGAATTTTTGAGGGGGCTCGGGCCCCCTCAGGCCCCATGGGGTCGGTGCCTGTGATGCTGACTGATGAGTTGGTGCAAAAAAATCGAGGAAACTGTTCGTGAAGGCCGCGGATTGACACTGAATGAAATTACTGCGATGTTTGCACAACTCTCCAGAACTCTCTTGTAAAGGGTTTACATTAATAAAACCGTCAAGCTCAGGGACGGATTCGTGACCAGAAAAGGAGGAAAAAAGTTCCAGTGAATACGTCTCTGGAAATGGACGGTGTGCGCGCAACGACAAAAAATGGTCACACAACACATTACGTCATAATAGATGTTCAAAGTGGCCCCCATGGGACTACACGTTGTAGGGACAATAGCGGTTGTCACGCAGGATACACATAATTGTACTTTGGCTTACACCAAGTGTGCAGGCCAGTTGGCTGGAGCTTGTACTAAGGTTCGTCTCAATATACTGTAGAACCCAGTCCTGAAAATCTGGAATACGCACAGTCCAACGCCTCTCTGCGCGTACGTCTGTCTGAAACGACCCATGATCACACAAACGCACGGAAAGGACTTGAAATATTACTACACTACTGGTCATTAAAATTGCTACACCATGAAGAAATGCAGATAATAAACGTGTATTCATTGGACAAATATATTATATTAGAACTGACATGTGATTACATTTTCATGCAATTTGGGTGCATAGATCCTGCGAAATCAGTACCCAGAACAACCACCTCTGGCCATAATAACGGCCCTGATACGCCTGGGCATTGAGTCAGAGCTTGGGTGGCGTATACAGGTACAGCTGCCCATGTAGCTTCAACACGATACCACAGTTCATCAAGAGTAGTGACTGGCGTATTGTGATGAGCCAGTTGCTCGGCCACCGTTGACTAGACACTTTCAGTTGGTGAGAGACCTGGAGAAACTGCTGGCCAGGGCAGCAGTCGAACATTTTCTGTATCCAGAAAGGCCCGCACAGGACCTGCAACATGCGTTCGTGCATTATCCTGCTGAAATGTAGGGTTTCGCAGGGACCGAATGAAGGGTAGAGCCACGGGTCGTACCACGTCTAAAATGTAACGTCCACTGTTCAAAGGGCCGTCAATGCGAACAAGAGGTGATCGAGACGTGTAACCAATGGCACCCCATACGATCACGCCGGGTGATACGTCAGTATGGCGATGACGAATACACGTTTCCAATGGGCGTTCACCGCGATGTCGCCCAACACGGATGCGACCATCATGATGCTGTAAACAGAACCTGGATTCATCCGAAAAAATGACGTTTTGCCATTCGTGCACCCAGGTTCCTCATTGAGTACATCATCGCAGGCGTTCCCGTCTGTGATGCAGCGTCAAGGGTAACCGCAGCCATGGTCTCCGAGCTGATAGTCCATGCTGCTGCAAACGTCGCCGAACTGTTCGTGCAGATGGTTGTTGTCTAGCAAACGTCCCCATCTGTTGACTCAGGGATCGAGACGCGGCTGCACGATCCGTTACAGCCATGCGGATAAGATGCCTGTCATCTCGACTGCCAGTGATACGAGGCCGTTGGGATCCAGCACGGCGTTCTGTATTACCCTCCTGAACCCACCGATTCCATATTCTGCTAACAGTCATTGGATCTCGACGAACGCGAGCAGCAATGTCGCGATACGATAAACCGCAATCGCGATAGGCTACAATCCGACCTTTATCAAAGTCGGAAACGTGATGGTACGCATTTCTCCTCCTTACACGAGGCATCAGAAGAACGTTTCACCAGGCAACGCCGGTCAACTGCTGTTTGTATATGAGAAATCGGTTGGAAACTTTCCTCATGTCAGCACGTTGTAGGCTTCGCCACCGACGCCAACTTTGTGTGAATGCTTTGAAAAGCTAATCATTTGCACATCACAGCATCTTCTTCCTGTCGGTTAAATTTCACGTCTGTAGCACGTCATCTTCGTGGCGTAGCAATTTTAATGGCCAGTAGTGTAATTCATGGTTCAAATGGCTCTGAGCACTATGGGACTCAACTGCTGTGGTCATCAGTCCCCTAGAACTTAGAACTACTTAAACCTAACTAACCTAAGGACATCACACACATCCATGCCCGAGGGAGGATTCGAACCTGCGACCGTAGCAGTCGCACGGTTCCGGACTGCGCGCCTAGAACCGCGAGACCACCGCGGCCGGCAGTGTAATTCATGGTTCCTAGTTTTTCACCATGCTTTCTTTTTTCACCATGCTTTCTTTACAATGGTCTCTTAAATTAGTCCCATTCCTTGATCAAGTTTATAATCTTTAATGCAAATGGTACACTTTACAAACGGACTATTGTCCTCCACTATCTTGAAAAAATTTCACACAGATAATTGATTTTTAGATTCATTTTCAAAACAATAACAAAAAACTCTATTTTCGCACCTCTTAAATGAACAAAATAATCTCGGAAGCGCACAATTTCCTCAGCCAACAGAGACTATCGGTGGCGTGCGAAAAGTACTGATCGTTTAATGTCGGCACCATCGGAACACTTCTTCGCTACTGTGCTGTTTGTCTCACTTCTGCTAACGATAGCGATTCAATAGTTGTGTCACTATAGTTGCGTGATGAAGTATAACCCTCTTGTTGTGTGGCGTTTAAATAACGAAATGAGTGAAGAAGAAGCCATTGTTGGCACCCTGAGGCCAGCTCCTACGATATCCCGTAGAGCTAAAAGCTTTAGAGGCAGAATTCCTCTTCGTGACGCTCGAAAAAATTATTAATCAGATTTCAGAATGGTGTAAACTCGAAAAAATAAAAAAAAGAATGGTGAGCTTATTAATCCGCTGGTCAGGTTTCCAACAACGTGTATCAGCATTAACGGGCAAGAGCTTAAGAAACATGTACAGGATTTGATGTTTTGCAAAAACATTTCTGAACATTCACAGTCAACTGTTGGCTAGAAGAGATTAGTTTTGTCTCACACCCACTGAAACATTCACATTTCGGGCGGATTAGTTATGAATATGCACTGCAATGCTGTGAAGCAGATAGCACGAAAATACAGCTGTATATTTTAATCATTATGTCCAGCCATCACACAAATAAAAAACCTTGCACTCGACAGGTTGTGCTTTTACTGTATTCAGTTTTGCGGAAGCTGGTGTATCCTTGAAGGAACAAGCACCGCTAATCGACCACAACAACGGCAACCAACATATGAATGATATTTGTGCTTCTGCGAAAGCAGAAGAGACGCAGGGTCATTAGGGCTGCGTCAGTGTTCTGTGTTTTAGAATCACTGTACACATTAACATGTGCAACTGAAAACCCTTATAACTACAACGAGGACTCAGAAACAGAAGACGACAGTAGAAGGTGTGTTTAACCAATAACAATAATTGCATTTCTTTTTTAAATGCGTTATACAGTACAATCAGAAACACTTAGCAAATCTTTAAAATATCATTTTTTCCTCTGCTAACTCCGTTGTATTACGACAGCCTTATTTACATTTGTATTCCTTGCTACAAGTAAGTAAGTTCATACATTTTAAGATGAAAATCAGTTTAATGCACATTCACGAATCCATATTATTTACGTGTGTACTTCGAATGGTTCAATGGCTCTGAGCACTATGGGACTTAACGTCTGAGGTCATCAGTCCCCTAAAACTTAGAACTACTTAAACCTAACTAACCTAAGGACATCACACACATCCATGCCCGAGGCAGGATTCGAACCTGCGACCGTAGCAGCAGCGCAGTTCCAGACTGTAGCGTCTAGAACCGCACCGCCACCACAGCCAGCTTACGTGTGTACTTTTTACCATAAGCATCTCACCGACACGAGATGCGCACGACCGTGAGTTGTCATCGCTGAAAGACAAACATGGAAATTCCCTCTTTCACGACCCCCTCCTCAACAGCGACCAATCTTTTAACAATTACTTTATAAACAACTTAGGCTAGCTAAGGTGCCACTATATTTGTTGTTGATATAATAACTCCCCACAATCTTCTTTCAGTCTGCACTCCAAACGCCATGGACGTAATAGGAACCGACAATTTTTCAGGCGCCAATTCAAAAAGAATTACATTGCAAACGAAAGGACTATCTAACGTTAAACGAGACTACCGATAGTGACGATAGCGCAGACCTTATCGATAGATTATCGATGTTTAAGCAACAATTTGTACAGAAACCATATGGCAGTTATAAGAGTCGAGGGGCATCAAAGGGAAGCAGTGGTTGGGAAGGGAGTGAGACAGGGTTGTAGTCTCTCCCCGATGTTATTCAATCTGCATATTGGGCAAGCAGTAAAGGAAACAAAAGAAAAATTCGGAGTAGGTATTAAAATCCATGGAGAAGAAATAAAAATTTAAGGTTCGCCGATGACATTGTAATTCTCTCAGAGACAGCAAAGGACTTGGAAGAGCAGTTGAACGGAATGGACAGTGCCTTGAAAGGAGGATATAAAATGAACATCAACAAAAGCGAAACGAGAATAATGGAATTTAGTCGAATTAAGTCGGGTGGTGCTGAGGGAATTAGATTAGGAAATGAGACACTTAAAGCAGTAAAGGAGTTTTGCTATTTGGGGAGCAAAATATCTGATGATGGTCGAAGTAGAGAGGATATAAAATGTAGGCTGGCAATGGCAAAGAAAGCGTTTCTGAAGAAGAGAAATTTGTTAACATCGAATACAGATGTAAGTGACAAGAAGTCGTATCTGAAAGTATTTGTATGGAGTGTAGCCATGTATGGAAGTGAAACATGGACGACAAAGAGTTTGGACAAGAAGAGAATAGAAGCTTTCGAAATGTGGTGCTACAGAAGAATGCTGAACATTAGATGGGTAGATCACATAATTAACGAGGAGGTACTAAATAGAACTGGGGAGAAGAGGAGTTTGTGGAGCAGCTTGACAAGAAGAAGGGACCGGTTGGTAGGACATGTTCTGAGACATCAAGGGATCACCAATTTAGCATTGGAGGGCAGCGTGGAGGGTAAAAATCGCAGAGGGACACCAAGAGATGAATACACTAAGCAGATTCAGAAGGATGTAGGTTGCAGTAAGTACTGGGAGGTGAAGAAGCATGCACAGGATAGAGTAGCATGGAGAGCTGCATCAAACCAGTCTCAGTACTGAAGACCACAACAACAACAAAACAACAAGTAACACTAGGCAGTGGTCCTAATGTTTTGCTCATAAGTGTATAACGCCAAGTGATGCAGTTTATGAAAGCGGTTCTAAATGTGGTAACACGGTGAAAGGTTTAGCAACACCTGATGAACAAGAGCGACTGTGTAACTTCTTTCTAGACTTGTGACGGTCCATCGGCAGCTCGCTGGCGGACACAGAAGCCTACTGCCTCGTGCCATCACACACTCTGCCGTGATCTGTATAGCACCTAAGGCGAGAATACGCCAGAGGTACTGTTGTGTCTGGGCATTCTGTGTTTCTTTCCGGCGCCAGCCCGAGGCGTGTAGCGTCTGAAGAGAAGAGAAGCCGCGCAGTCGGAAGCGGCGCCCCAGAAATAAGCATGGCAGCGTTTCAAAGAAAGAGGCACTTCCTCAGGAGCGAGATTAATCGGCGGGCGCGCGGCGCGTGGCCGGAAGACGGCAGGGCCGGCAGTTTCTCGCCGCCTTTAATTAGGCGAGGCGGCGCCGTGGAGAACACCGACGGACAATGCAGCCGTCCAGGCGCCGGGGCCCGCCTGCGAAAGCGACGAGAAATCGCCGCGCCGACTGGCGCTTTTCACGCGACTCGCGGCCGAGTTGGTCACTAGCGGTACGTCCCTGAAGAAAACGCTGCTGCGACAAGTGCACGGTGGTTCAAGAGATGGGACAAAAAGAAAGTATCCGTGTGACAACAATAATGACGTTATTTCGGAAGTACACATATAGACTGAAAGTTAACTCTCACAGTTTAGGGTGGCAACAATGACACAATGGAAGATCGCGCTGTTTTCCATCGCTAGCATTGATATTCGAAATGGTGGCATCCGCGATAGAAAATACATGCGAGGCATTTTCAGAAAGTAAGTGTACTAGATTTTGATATTTGTTTTAGAAAAAATACATCATCATCATCATCATCAAGACTGATTATGCCTTTCAGCGTTCGGTCTGGAGAATAGTCCCCCTTATAAAATTCCTCCATGATCCCCTATTCAGTGCTAACATTGGTGCCTCTTCTGATGTTAAGCCTATTACTTCAAAATCATTCTTAACCGAATCCAAGTTCCTTCTCCTTGGTCTACCCCGACTCCTCCTACCCTCTACTGCTGAACCCATGAGTCTCTTGGGTGACCTTGCTTCTCCCATACGTGTAACATGACCCCACCATCTAAGCCTGTTCGCCCTGACCGCTACATCTATAGAGTTCATTCCCAGTTTTTCTTTGATTTCCTCATTGTGGACACCCTCCTGCCATTGTTCCCATCTACTAGTACCTACAATCATCCTAGCTACTTCCATATTAATCTCAACCTTATTGATAAGGTAATCTGAATCCACCCAGCTTTCGCTCCCATACAACAAAGTTGGTAGCAAGATTGAACGGTGCACAGATAACTTAGTCTTGGTACTGACTTCTTTCTTGCAGAAGAGAGTAGATCGTAGCTGAGCGCTCACTGCATTAGCTTTGCTACACCTCGCTTCCAGTTCTTTCACTATGTTGCCATCCTGTGAGAATATGCATCCTAAGTACTTGAAACCGTCCGTTGTAACTTTGTTCCTCCTATTTGGCACTCAATCCGTTTATATCTCTTTCCCACTGACATTTGAAAAAAAAATTATGGGATGTTGTTCATACAATTGTTGACAATTTTTGTAGAAAAAGTCGTAAGTCAGAGAGGGTTAAATAGAGAAGGAACCATTTTTAATAGTTCACTGCGGTACCTAGTCTACGCAGACGATGTGGAATTACTCGCACGAAGCACTGCTGTGCTGGCTGATGCCTATCAACAACTGAAGAGAGGTACAAGGGTACTTTGCCTGGTAGTCAATGTCGAAAAGACCAAATATATCGGGAGGACGACGGTTCAATCCCGTCTCCGGCCATGCTGATTTAGGTTTTCCGTGATTTCCCTAAATCGTTTCAGGCAAATGCCGGGATGGTTCCTTTGAAAGGGCACGGCCGATTTCCTTCCCAATCCTTCTCTAACCCGAGCTTGCGCTCCGTCTCTAATGACCTCGTTGTCGACGGGACGTTAAACGCTAACCACCACCACCACCACCAAATATATGGCAGTGACCAACCAGCAAAACTTACTATGTCAGGATAACCGACAAGGAGTTTGAAAGGATGAGAGACTTCAAATATCTCGGATCTGCTATCACAGAGACAAATGACATCAGCAGCGAGGTGAAAGCTAGAATAGCAGCAGGCAACAGATGCTTTTTGCCACACTACCCATGCTTAGGAGCTCACTTCTATCACGGAAACCTAAAATCGTCATTTATAAAACAATTATAAGACCAGTTGTTATGTATGGTGCCGGGACGTGGACCATGACTGCAACTGAGGAAAGGATCCTTAGCATTTGGAAGAGAAAGTTTGTGCGTAAAAATATGGCCAAATGTACGATCAAGAAGGATGACACATTCGTACGAATGCAGAATTAGAACAACTTTCTGAAGAACTTGACATTGTCGCTACCATTAAAATAAGAACACACGGTCAGAATGAGGAAGAGAGAATAAATAAGAAGATTTTTGATAGTAACGCTGAAGGCAGACGACGGAAGAGACGTCCCAGAAGGAGATGAGTGTACGGGATTGAAGAAGACATGAAAAAGCTGGGTGTCAGAGGATGAAGATGGAAGGCCATGGACTAGATAGAATGACAGGATATTGTGAGCAGGCCAAGGCCCTTCGATGGCTGTAGAGCAGAGGAATAAGAAAGTAAGTAAGTTGATACATTTGTTGCCAATTTTTCTACATAATCGCTATCACATTCAGTGCACGTGATGAGCTGTGGCACAAGCTTTCTCATGCCCTGCTCAACGAACTCATCCGCCAGCTCCTTCCCTCACTTCAGAGCATCCTTCTGCACCTGCTCGTCCTCGTCGGTTAAAAATTTAATGTTACTCGTGCGTACCTTCGGTCAGGTGAGAAGAGGATAATGTGAAGGTGCCAAATCATGGGGGTACGGGAAGTGGTGCCTCTGAGCACTATGAGACTTAACATCTGAGGTCATCAGTCCCCTAGTCTTAGAACTACTTAAACCTAACTAACCTAAGGGCATCACACACATCCATGCCGGAAGCAGGATTCGAACCTGCGACCGTAGCAGCAGCGCGGTTCCGGATTGAAGCGCCTAGAACCGCTTTTTTTTAAGTGCCACCGCCACTTTTCATCCTATAACAAAAAAATCTGGTCCACTTCAGGCGTTGGCTCCTGACTAAACCTACCCCAGAGAGCTGCCTATATACCAGGAGAAATACGGGAATTCAAGGTTAGGGCTATCCTTACAAACAAAACAAAATCTTCCTTTTTCTAAATTTTATTTTTATTTATTTATTTTTTGTTTATTTTTGTTGTGTAATTGATCAGAGGCCTTCTGCGCCCCGCTGCGATTATGTTGAGTCACGTCTTCTCGAAATTGATGTGTTCCGTTCAATTGTTCAGAAATGTTCATTGGTACAAACAGGAAACCTTCTTCTCTCTTGGCTTAACACATTCCAGCTGCAAGGCGGGTCGTGGAAAGCACTCCCAAGGAAGTTCGAGAAAAATTGTCTGTATTTTGAGTGACGAACAACGACATAAGGACGGTCATTGAGGTATGTCCAAAAATCGAGTACAGAGGCTACAGTTTGTCCAAATAGGCAGTGAATGGCATGTCCGCGAATCCAATTCACAGCACTGGTCTTTGTCCGAGGAAAATAGTCACGTTCCGGAAGTAATAATGAAAGGGGAATAACCCGATCCGCAATATCCCGCATTAGAAAAGCCACAATACGACGAATCAATTGCCAAATCTCCGCCGCCGGTCTGCAAACAAACCGATGTTCGTCATTGTCTGGCACTCCACACGTGGAACATAGAGGTGATTGGGGGAGGTGGATACGATGAAGGCGAGATTGGTTGATTTGCTTACCATTGACAGTTTAGGTACCAGACAGACTGAACATTCGTTTCAAGGTAACAGGCGAACACCGCGCGACACACATGACGCCAGTCAACCTGGGGGAACTTTTGTTCAATCAGGTTAGGTGGACGACCCAATTGGAGCACATCGTATACTGCCTTTGTCTTGAGTAAAAGCTGTCTTGGTAAGGTGAGGTGTAGATAACTGAGTTAAAGAAAGAAGTAGCTTATATAATGGAACTGGTCCGGAACATCCGAGATCATCAGTGGGGCTGGCAGTGAGACCGGCGTATATGCCGACAGGAGGAGACCAGTGAGGCTCGTTGGGCAACGTGTCCATACCGTCATCTGGGAGCTGACAAATAAGACGCGAGCTCTATCCGGCACGTGAAACAGACCTATCCCACCTCATTCACGGGGAAGAGTAAGGGTGGCATAGTTAACTTTGAACAACAGCCCAGAGCTGACGAAAGATGCCATCACTGCCAACAGGCGACGTGCCACAGTAAGCGGGAAAGGTAGAACTTGTGCTACATGGGGAACTCGGGATGCGATATATATATATATATATATATATATATATATATATATATATATATATATATATTGACATATCGAGCTCGTTGGAGAATATCTAGGGATCGAAGGCGATGGTCCATAAGACCTGCTCTGATCATTAAAAGGAGGCGTCGGCAGTTGATGGTGGCTGAACGCCGGAGATCAGATGAGAAATCTATTCCCAAACAGCGAATGGTATCAACGGTGGTAAGAGATGTAACGCACTCCACGGGAAGTCCAGTGCCAATGAACATAACTTGTGACTTACGATCGTTTAAAGAGCTACCCGACGCCTCAACATAAGTCACTACCCACGCCAAAACAGCTCGAACATCGTCGGCATTACGTAAACAGATGACTACATCGTCGGCATAGGCCGTGCAACAGAATCGGTAGCGATCTACGGAAAACCCTACCAAACGTTGTCTTAGTCCACATAGCAAGGATTCCAAGGAAAAGGCGTACAAAATCGCTGATAGAGGGTGTGGTGTGCGCACTGTAAGACCTTCGGTACACACACCATCAGATTACTTGACTTGTCGCTTCACGAAGTAGGCGAGTGTCAGCAATATGTCTCGTGGTCTTATCGCGGCGTGTTTATCTTCTGCCGTTAGGTCAGACGACAGAAATGCCACTTGCACGCTTAGAGTAGCAGATTGACGGTGACCAACTTTAAACAGAACTTGATTAATTTTCACACACATTTATTAAAATAATAACAATCATAAACCTTACTTAACTTGATTCTGGATGCTATTTACAATTGACAATGTGAAGTTCCTTTGGTCTTGGTACGTTAATCTTATTCTCCCATATCTCTGATACTTGACAAAGTGTCTATTCATTTATCTTCATGGCTATGTACAGGAATATGGTGATATTATTAGGCGCAGACTGAAACTTGACTATAGACTGGTACAGACAAATGCAGACTGGTACAGACAGGTGTAGATAAATGCAGACTAATGCAGACTGAGTAATCGGAGGTATGTACACTCGTTACAATACCTCGCGCGTTCTGGGATCACTGCGCGAGTGTGATCCGCGAGGAGAAAAGGTTCTACGTTAGCAGCAATCTCATTGGCTGCATTACATGTTAATACGCGGATCGGCGGAAGCAGAATTTGGTCCTTCTCTATGGTAGCGCCATCTCGTAGTGCGGAGACGGACGAGCGCTGCGCCTGCGCTGTTGTGTTTAGCGGGGCGCGCCTCTAGTGGGAAAGTTGTGTACGCGCTGACTACGCGGAACTATGTACGAAACAGAGGGCAACCTTGACGTACGGATCGACCTATTGTTATCGGAGGAGTGAGTCTGCCATTGTACATAATCCTGGATGAGGCACCCCGTAGAAGGCGCATCACTACCGTGATAACGGCTACTGGGAAACCTATATGGTGGAGAACGGCCGTAAGGAACGAATGGTAAACTCTATCAAAAGCTTGACTAAAGTCCAAAGACGCAAGTGCCCCAGAGAGGTGTTGTGCCTGGGTAACGGCGATCATATCCCTGAAACTGCCCGGCCACAACGGCCGGCTCAAGGCTTGAAAAGAACTGTTTATGCCTTAAACAGCAGATATGAGATGCCAGATGAAACCACTCTTAAATGTTGACTCATGTCCAAACTATAGGAAGAGATAAAAAAATAAATTACAGGAAGCCGGTACAAAATGTAATTTTTTTGGTGTGGAAAAGCAGCTCGAATGAAGGTATACTGCCACTGACATGCCACTTTATTGTGGACGAAAAATTACTTTCATCTATATTAAAAATGACAAAAGTACAGGTCATCACTACGCAGAATCTATGCACGTGTAACTTCCTGGCAGATTAAAACTGTGTGCCCGACCGAGACTCGAACTCGGGACCTTTGCCTTTCGCGGGCAAGTGCTCTACCATCTGAGCTACCGAAGCACGACTCACGGCCGGTACTCACAGCTTCACTTCTGCCAGTATCTCGTCTCCTACCTTCCAAACTTTACAGAAGCTCTTCTGCCGCGAAAGGCAAAGGTCCCCAGTTGGAGTCTCGGTCGGGCACACAGTTTTAATCTGCCAGGAAGTTTCATATCAGCACACACTCCGCTGCAGAGTGAAAATCTCATTCTATACACGTGTAATTAACATTTTTAAAAATGTTATTAACATTTTTAAAAATGTTTCTTTCTTTAACTCGTCAATGCAATGCTGAGTTTCGTTTCATTCTTGTGATCGGTACATGTCGGTGTAAGTCATGTTGGGGTATCTTGTAAGGTATTTCGCCGGCCGGAGTGACCGTGCGGTTCTAGGCGCTTCAGTCTGGAACCGCGCGACCGCTACGGTCGCAGGTTCGAATCTTGCATCGGACATGGATGTGTGTGATGTCCTTAGGTTAGTTAGGTTCAATTAGTTCTAAGTTCTAGGGGATTGATGACCTCAGAAGTTAAGTCCCATAGTGTTCAGAGCCATTTGAACCATTCTGTAAAGTATTTCCTGGCAGTTCCACCCCTCCCCGATCCCAATCCTCCTCGCCCCTATTGTCGACAGAAATCTGAAGCCGTCGTGTCATTTGCCAATCGTAACAAATCATTGAATAATTGCGTTACAGCAGGATTCGTATATTTTCTTATTCATTACTACAAAAAAGCAACACGTTTGAACAATGATACCTCCATGATGCGCTTTCTCAAAACATTGTTATTTCCTGGCCCAAAATTTTCATTTGAGAATTTGTGCATTAGCAGATTAACAAATGAGAAACGAACGCGAACACCAACACTGTCTGAACCAAAATTAATACAGCATACCAAAAGCAGCTGGCAGTGCCGTTACAATTACTTTGTTGCTGTCTTTTGAATATCCAAACAATTTGCTTTTGTGGTAATTTATACGGAAGTGCTTCCTTTGTGTCAGCGAATCAGAACGGAATTAAAACTTTCGGTGGTTATAAAACAAGGTCAATATTGTGTGTGAAATCCTATGGGACTTAACTGCTAAGGTCGTCAGTCCCTAAGCTTACAAACTACTTAGCTTAAATTATCCTAAGGACAAACACACACACCAGTGCCCGAGGGAGGACTCGAACCTCCGTCGGGAGCAGCCGCACAGTCCATGACTGCAGCGCCCCAGACCGCTCGGCTAATACCGCGCGGCCAACGTCAATATTAATGCATATTTTTGCCAAAAACGACTAACCATAGCAAGTTGTAAATATAGGCCTTACTAATCGAATCGGAAATTTCCAGTGGTAATGGAAAACTCTCAGCTATTGTTTGTTACGCTGACGAAACGCTACCACGGTCTGTCAAGTGCAAACTTTGAGCAGCACTGGTATATTATAGAAATCGGTATGATGGTTACTGTGCTCTTTATACCACTCTGTGCGCATCCCCCGACGAAAGGCGAAAAGCCGGAAGTTGTGACCGAGCGGTTCTAGGCGCTTCAGTCTGAACCGCACGACCGCTACGGTCGCATGTTCGAATCCTGCCTCGGGCGTGGATGTGTGTGATGTCCTTAGGATAGTTAGGTTTGAGTGGTTCTAAGTTCTAGGGGACTGATGACCTCAGATGTTAAGTCCCATAATGCTCAGAGCCATTTGAACCATTTTCAAACCTTGATGGTCGGAAGTTCTTTACGGTAGCATATCGATAGCAATCATTTTTGCATAAAGAGAATCAAGTTCTTTTTTTTTACTTTTGAACTGGCATCGTACAACTGACTTCTTTTAAAATAAATTTTTGTAGAGCTCCTCGATTCTTTTGGTTGCCCCTCTTGCACTTACTCTAGCTCACAAGTTGATCCATCAGCTTTCAGAGCGTGCTTGTTGCACGACAAGGACCATCCTCACACAGCCTTAACCACCAAGGTGCTCTTGTACTAATTTGGTTTGGATGGTTTGAACCACTTCTCGTACTCCTGTTTTGCCCACTGCATCAACTTAACAGTACAAGATTGTTTCAAAGCAGAAACATTTTCCAAAATTTTAATGAAAACAAAGGCTATTGTGAGTTCTGTCATAACTTTACACTAGCCAGCGACAAACTGCGCAGTGTTCAAAAAGCAGCAAATATATATATATATATATATATACTCCTGGAAATAGAAATAAGAACACCGTGAATTCATTGTCCCAGGAAGGGGAAACTTTATTGACACATTCCTGGGGTCAGATACATCACATGATCACACTGACAGAGCCACAGGCACATAGACACAGGCAACAGAGCATGCGCAATGTCGGCACTAGTACAGTGTATATCCACCTTTCGCAGCAATGCAGGCTGCTATTCTCCCATGGAGACGATCGTAGAGATGCTGGATGTAGTCGTGTGGAACGGCTTGCCATGCCATTTCCACCTGGCGCCTCAGTTGGACCAGCGTTCGTGCTGGACGTGCAGACCGCGTGAGACGACGCTTCATCCAGTCCCAAACATGCTCAATGGGGGACAGATCCGGAGATCTTGCTGGCCAGGGTAGTTGACTTACACCTTCTAGAGCACGTTGGGTGGCACGGGATACATGCGGACGTGCATTGTCCTGTTGGAACAGCAAGTTCCCTTGCCGGTCTAGGAATGGTAGAACGATGGGTTCGATGACGGTTTGGATGTACCGTGCACTATTCAGTGTCCCCTCGACGATCACCAGTGGTGTACGGCCAGTGTAGGAGATCGCTCCACACACCATGATGCCGGGTGTTGGCCCTGTCTGCCTCGGTCGTATGCAGTCCTGATTGTGGCGCTCACCTGCACGGCGCCAAACACGCATACGACCATCATTGGCACCAAGGCAGAAGCGACTCTCATCGCTGAAGACGACACGTCTCCATTCGTCCCTCCATTCACGCCTGTCGCGACACCACTGGAGGCGGGCTGCACGATGTTGGGGCGTGAGCGGAAGACGGCCTAACGGTGTGCGGGACCGTAGCCCAGCTTCATGGAGACGGTTGCGAATGGTCCTCGCCGATACCCCAGGAGCAACAGTGTCCCTAATTTGCTGGGAAGTGGCGGTGCGGTCCCCTACGGCACTGCGTAGGATCCTACGGTCTTGGCGTGCATCCGTGCGTCGCTGCGGTCCGGTCCCAGGTCGACGGGCACGTGCACCTTCCGCCGACCACTGGCGACAACATCGATGTACTGTGGAGACCTCACGCCCCACGTGTTGAGCAATTCGGCGGTACGTCCACCCGGCCTCCCGCATGCCCATTATACGCCCTCGCTCAAAGTCCGTCAACTGCACATACGGTTCACGTCCACGCTGTCGCGGCATGCTACCAGCGTTAAAGACTGCGATGGAGCTCCGTATGCCACGGCAAACTGGCTGACACTGACGGCGGCGGTGCCCAAATGCTGCGCAGCTAGCGCCATTCGACGGCCAACACCGCGGTTCCTGGTGTGTCCGCTGTGCCGTGCGTGTGATCATTGCTTGTACAGCCCTCTCGCAGTGTCCGGAGCAAGTATGGTGGGTCTGACACACCGGTGTCAATGTGTTCTTTTTTCCATTTCCAGGAGTATATATATATATATATATATATATATATATATATATATATATATATATATACGAGGTATTGCTCCAAAGTTTTCAGACTAGTAAAGCACCTTAAGAACTAATGAAGGACGAAGTGTTCTGTATTCCTTGATTAAATCAGTCAATGAAAGAGTGAAACCATTTAACACATTGACTGTTAATATGCTTGTGATATTATTAGATCCTAGGATTAGAAAACTTGTTTCAGGACATTTCAAGTGGCCGAGAACGCTGCACAGGTACTTCAGAAAGAGTTTGCTACTATAATCTCATTAACTACAAGAATAAAACCTGAAACAGAAGCATCCATGAGCAGTGCTAATACGTCTGCTGATAGTCTAACAGTTTGAAATCGGATAATCTACTTTTTGCCCAATTAGCAAAAGCGTAACGTCGATGTCGTTACACCACTCAGCGATCCCATAACCGAACTACATCAGTGTTTTGAGAAACCTGTAATAAACAAGCATGCTTGTGTATTAGGATATTGAGCAAAATCTAATAGTATGTTACGTGTAATGGCCAGTAATTTTTTGTAGTTTCCAGCGACTTAAGTTCCTGCAGAGAGGATTTTCTCCAAGGCAAGATAAATTCAAATGGTTCAAATGGCTCTGAGCACTGTGGGACTTAATCTGAGGTCATCAGTCGCCTGGAATTAGAACTACTTAAACCTAACTAACCTAAGGACATCACACACATCCATGCCCAAGGCAGGTTTCGAACCTGCGACCGTAGTAGCAGCGCGGTTCCGGACTGAAGCGCCTAGAACAGCTCGCCCACAGCGGCCGGTAGAAGATAAATAATTACTTAAAAACGCAACAGACTAAAGGAGAAGAATTTAAACACCTTACGTGTATCGTTTAAAGTTGTATTTTAAAGAACAGACTAAATTACAAGAATTTAAATACCGTACTTTTTATAAAACAAAATTTGCATATCTTGTAGTGTTGTATTTTAAGCGATAAAAATTGTTAGAAAGCTTGTTTTCATTTGAAATACTGCGCAAAACAATCGATATTTAATCGATACACCGATAGATTTTAAAAACACTGTTGATAATATGGGATGTGTCAACTCAAATGGTTCAAATGGCTCTGAGCACTATGGGACTTAACATCTGTGGTCATCAGTCCCCTAGAACTTAGAACTACTTAAACCTAACTAACCTAAGGACAGCACACAACACCCAGCCATCACGAGGCAGAGAAAATCCCTGACCCCGCCGGGAATCGAACCCGGGAACCCGGGCGTGGGAAGCGAGAACGCTACCGCACGACCACGAGATGCGGGCGATGTGTCAACTATCGGTGTTTAAGTAACACTACCAATGCCACAGCGAGAGTGAATGCCACCTGGCTGCGTTGCGGGCAATTGATGCGGAAAGAAAAGTACTCTGTCCAATCACACAAATTCGATAACCTGTCAAAAGCTTGAATAACCATCTTTTGCAGCGTGCACTGCTGCGAGACGTGCAGGAAGTGAGTCAGTGACGTTCTGAAAGGTATCGACATGGATGTGGAGATAGGCCGATTCCAGCTCCGCGGTAAATTGCACTAGGTTTCTCGGTCGAAACTCCAAAGCGCGAACAATATGATCGAGGTGACCCCACACATTCTCGATCGGGTTTTAATCTGGGCAGTTTTGGCTAGGGGAGTATGGTAAATTCATGCCCACCCGGTTAGCCGAGAGGTCTAACGCACGGCATTCGAGAGTGGGAAGGGGCCCTGGTGCGGCGGACTTGTGTCGAGGTCCGGTGAGCCGACCAGTCTATGAATGGTTTTTAGGTGGTTTTCCATCTGCCTCAGCGAATGCGGGCTCGTTCCCCTTATTCCGCCTCAGCCACACTATGTCGGCGAATGCTGCGGACACAAGTTCTCCATGTACACGTACACCACCATTACTCTACCACGCAAACATAGGGGTTACACTCGTCTGGTGTGAGACGTTCCCTGGGGGGGGGGGGGGGCGGGGGGAGGGGGCGGGGGGGGGGGAGGGGGCGGGGGGGGGGCACCGGGGGCCGAACGGCACAGTAATCCTGAGTTCAGAGTGGGGCGGCGGAGGGATGAAGTGGACTGCGGTAGTCGTCGTGGGATTGTAGACCACTGCGGCTGCGGTGGGGACAGAGCTGTTCCGTCGTTTCTAGGTTCCCAGTTAACATACAATACAATACAATGGTAAACTCATACTGGTGCTCCTCGAACCACGCATGTACGTTGCATGCTGTGTGACACATTGCACTGTCCTGCTGGCAGATGCCATCGTGTGGAGGAAAAACAAATGGCAGGTAGGGGTTGACATGGTCCCCAAGGATAGATGAATACTTGTACTGATTCGTTGTACCTTCCAGTGACGCGATCATTCAGCGAATTCCGCGAAAACATACCCCACCCCATAACGCTCCCTCCTCTGGTCTGGTCCCTTCTGACGATTGCTGCAGATTGTTTGTTATCAGACATTACACGCTCTACCCGCCAATGGCCATGTATCTGATGGAGTATAAAACGTGATTCATCTGGAAATGCCACCTGTCGCCACTCAGTGGACGTCCAGTTGTGGTGTCGGCGTGCAAATGCCAGCCTTCGATGCTGATGAAAGCAGTCAGCATGGGTGCAAAAACCAGGCACCTGCTGTGGAGGCCCATATACGGCAATGTTTGCTGAATGGTCGTTGAGTAGACGATGTTGCTAGCCCCTTGGTTCATCTAGACGGTCAGATGCTCAATAGCGACATGACTATTCACCCGTACACATCTCGGATAGCGCCATTTTGCTGTGCACAGTATACTTTAACCAGAGCGGCAAACGAACAATTTACAGACTTTATCGTTTATAAATTACACACTTGAGACACAAAAAAACGCTCCGTGTCCGCATAATAATGACTGCCCATCCACATCCCCCCGTGCTGCCACTTGCTGTCTGTGAGTGGTTATTGGACGTTGACGTCGAACACTGGGCGCTGGACAGTTAATGCGACTGGACCATTGTATGTCGGAGCAGAAACAAACAAATGAGCAGTCATTCCAGTCACAATACAGGATGCAAATGGGAAGATTCACAGACATATGTGACTCTGGCAAAGAGCATATTGTTATAGCCCGGCGCCTGGGAACGAGCATGTCTGAAACGGCTAAGTCGTTCGGATGTTCGAGTGCTTCTATCGTGAGCATCTATTGGAAGTGGTGAAGGTGAAAGACGGTAAAATCGCGACAATAGTTTTGGACGTCCACGCTTCGTCACAGGACTTGGAGATCGTAAACTTGCCTGCTTCGCAAAGCAGGATAGGCAGTGATCTGTGCCAGTGCAGGCACAAGTGTTTCAGGACACATAATTCGGTGCACATTATTGAACATGGAGTTCCGCATCAGCAACCCCTATATGTTTCTATATTGACCAAACTACACTAGTGGCCATTAAAATAGCTACACCAAGAAGAAATGCAGATGATAAACGGGTATTCATTGGACAAATATATTAAACTAGAAATGACATATGATTACATTTTCACGCAATTTGGGTGCATAGATCATGAGAAATCAGTACCCAGAACAACCACCTCTACCCGTAATAACGGTCTTGATACGCCTGGGCATTGAGTCAAACAGAGCTTGGATGGCGTGTACAGGTACAGCTGACCATGCGGCTTCAACACGATACCACAGTTCATCGAGAGTAGTGACTGGCGTATTGTGACGAGCCAGTTGCTCGGCCACCATTGACCAGCCGGTTTTAATTGGTGAGAGATCTGGAGAATGTGCTGGCCAGGGCAGCAGTCGAACATTTTCTGTATCCAGAAAGGCCCGTGCAGGACCTGCAACAGGCGGTTGTAAGAGGTCCGAGCAGATGTAATTTCGATGTATTGCTCATGCGCTGCCTGCGATATGCAAGGTCTCTGACCAGAGAGCAGTGTTGACTGCAGTAGAAACTGTGTAGCTGTAGCAGTAAGTTGTTGCTAGTCTGGAGTCTGTTCTGGTCTGGTCTGGTGTATCGTGTTGGCTGGCCCGGTCGCGGTGCAGCGATGCCGGAGCCTGAGTATTATTGTATAAGGTAAAAAGCAGCCTCGCGCATATGTAGTAATGTTATCTCAAGTCGCATGTAAATGTTTTAAAAGTCTCGTAATAATAATCTTCCTCATAAAAAGTAACTTTTAACAAGCATTCATTTCAATTTAAAGAATTTACTAATTTCTCCCACCCATGATCATCCCGATTATTGCAATAGAAAAATCAGTTGCTTCCTTTCATAAATGACAGATAGGTCGGCCAGCATTGCACAGAGCTGTGCCGGAAAAATTTATTGTAAGAGCAGATATATCGGGTGACTTCACTGAGGTAAGAATGTTTCCTTTTTTTATTCAGAATGATCTTTCAGGTCCATGACGCAGCACTGCTGTCGTCCAAAATTTACCAGGTTAAATTCACAGTGAATTATTGAAAAGTCATAAGTGAGCGACAATTTAATTGAGAGGTTAGTTAGATTGTTTTATTACCAGGTTACTGAATTTATTTTTTTATTGGGACGTTACACTGAATGTGAACGACATAATTATAATTTTTACTGTTGAGAGGTTTAGGAATTTTTTCGGTTTTGAGGTTACGCTAAATGTGAATGAATTTTGAGCTTGGATTAAATCAGAAAGAATTTTGTGTGGAGGTTAATGTGAAAAGAATTTTGTAGGGAGGTTACAAATGAGAAAGAATTTTGTTTTGAGGTTACACTTAAATCAGAATCATTATCAATAATATTTATTTTATTTTGTGGGGAGCCCGTACAGAACCTGCACAGGCGGTCGTGCATTATCCCGCTGAAATGTAGGGTTTTGCAGGAATCGAATGAAGAGTAGAGCCACGGGTCGTAATGCATCTGAAATGTAACGTCCACTGTTCACAGTGCCGTCAATACGAAGAAGAGGTGACAGAGACGTGTAACCAATGGCACCCCATACCATCACGCCGGGTGATACGCCAGTATGCAATGACGAATACACGCATCCAATGTGCGTTCACTACGATGTCGCCAGACACGGATGCGACCATCATGATGCTATAAACAGAACCTGGATTCATCCGAAAAAATGACGTTTTGCGATTCGTGCACCCAGGTTCGTCGTTGAGTACATCATTGCACACGCTCCTGTCTGTGATGCAGCGTCAAAGGTAACCGCAGGCAGGATCTCCGACCTGATAGTCCATGCTGCTGCAAGCGTCGTCGAACTGTTCGTGCAGATGGTTGTTGTCTAGCAAACGTCCCCATCTGTTCACTCAGGGATCGAGACGTGGCTGCACGATCCGTTACAGCCATGCGGATGTCTGTCATCTCGACTGCTAGTGATACGAGGCCGTTGGGATCCAGCACGGCGTTCCATATTACCCTCCTGAACCCACCGATTCCATATTCTCCTAACAGTCATTGGATCTCGACTAACGCAAGCAGCAATGCCGCGATACGATAAACCGCAATCGCGATAGGCTACGATCCGTCCTTTATCAAAGTCGGAAACGTGCTGGTACGCATTTCTCCTTCTTACACGAGGCATCACAACAACGTTTCACCAGGCAACGCCGGTCAACTGCTTTTTGTGTATGAGAAATCGGTTGGAAACTTTCAGCACGTTTTAGGTGTCGCCACCAGCGCCAACCTTGTGTGAATACTCTGAAAAGCTGATCATTTGCATATCACAGCATCTTCTTCCTGTAGGTTAAATTTCGCGTCTGTAGCACGTCATCTTCGTGGTGTAGCAATTTTAATGGCCAGTAGTGTATATCGTGAATTACGATTTTAGTTGGCATGGGATCATCGAGAGTGGACGATGGATCAACGGGAACATCGCCTGGTCGGAAGAATCACGTTTCCTGTTATACAAGGTCGACGGTCGTGTCCAAGCACGCCGTCATCCACGTGAACGGCGGCTCCATAGATGCACCACACCGCTGGCACAGGCCAGTGGGAGTAGTATTTTGTCACGGAAGACAATCATGGGATTCAGCTGGACCTGTTGTAGTAATCGGAGACAGTGTAGCAGCAGAGGCCTACGTGAACATTATTGCAGGCCACATGCATCTGTTCGTGACTGACGTCCTCCCTGACAGCAACGGAATCCTCCAGCAGAATCACTGTCAGTATCTTCAAGAGAAACACCACACTACAGTATTTTGAGTAGCATGGTAGTGACTCTCCTTTATGTCTCACCCACCAAATTCGCCCGATCTGAAGCCGATGGAATACACCACTGACGCCAGCTCTATGTCTACAAATCAGGAGCCCGTAATTTACGAGATATGAGTGACCTTAGCGCAGACGTCTGGTGCCAGATACCCAGCAAACCTATCAAGGACTTGTCGGATCCATGCCACGGAGTCTCGCTGCAGTATTGCGCTCCGTATGTGGACCAACAATGTGCTTTAAAACAGTTGGTTTTAATGTCTTGGCTCATGAGTGAATTAGTTTCTTCTCAGAGCTGTTGCTTCCGTACGGTTCCTGTCTTGAGGTTGAAGTACTGGATGAAAAGTGGGCACAGGAAACTTATTTCTAGTATGACAGTCAGAGAGGGGATCGTCCAGACACGTGCACAGAAAGTAGCTGTCAAGACGAAACACAGTGATAAAGTCTTCCCCAAGCCAATATAAGAGGTGCGACAATAAAGTAATGAGACTGATTTTCTTTGCAAGATGTGGTAACCCTGCAGGCTTTCCTAGGCACAACATCTTTGACCTTGGCCTATAAGCTGCTTCCAGGCCAAGCAGCACATCGATGAAACTACTCAGTCGTGATTTGTGCTCTAATAAGTTAATGCGTGTTTGTGTGTCTCGTCACTGAAATGCGTTAAATTGGGTGAAAACGCGAAGACAACTTACGGTAAGCTTCAGAGGGCTTTTAGAGAGGAAGTTATGTCAAAAGCTCAAGAGCTTTCGTTGGCATAAAATGTTTAGTAAAGGCAGAACGAATGTTGAAGATGAAGACTGCAGTGGGCGACCATCAACGACACGGACGGATGTCAACTTGGCCAGGGTGCATGAACTCGTACGATCTGATCGAAGATTATCCGTGAAAACGATTGCAGAAGAACTGAACATCAATCGAGAAACATTTCGTCTAATAATCACTGAAAATCTTGGTATAAGAAAGTTTTGTGGAAAAATGGTCCCCAAAAATCTCACACCACAACAGCGAGAAACACGGAAAAATGTGGCAGCCGATCTGTTAGAGCAAACGGAAATCAATCCAGAATTGTTGAGTCGTGTTATCACTGGTGATGAAAGTTAGTTTTTTCAGTACGATCCAGAGACAAAACGCCAAAGTTCGCAATGGTGCTCAAAGGGATCACCCAGACCAAAAAAAGGTCGCATGTCAAACTCAAAAGTGAAATGCATGCTTGTGTGATTCTTTGATTCCAAGGGAATTGTTCATAAAGAGTGGGTGCCTCCTGGACAAACAGTTAACCAATGTTTCTACAAAGAGATTTTAGAAAGACTTCGTAAAAGAGTTCTTCGTGTCCGTGCCAACATTGCTGATAATTGTATTTTGCATCACGATAATGCGCCATCCCATACAGCTCTGTCAGTACAGCAATTTTTAACTTCAAAACAAATTTCTGTACTACCACAGCCACCTTCTTCACCAGATATCGCTCCGTGCAACTTTTTTCTATTTCCAGGAGTCAAAACGGCGGTCAAGGGACACCATTTTCAAACAACACAAGATGTCCAAAAAGCTGTGACGAGGGTCTTGGAGGATATTACAGAAGATGAGTTCCAGAAATGTTACCATCAATGGCAGAAGCGCTGGAAAAAGTGTGTGCAATCAGAAGGGAACTACTTTGAAGGAGACAACACTAAACTTGACTAAAACGGTAAGCAACATTTTTTCACATCAGTCTCATTACTTTATTGTAGCACCTCGTACTGTAATTGTGGAATGAATCTCTGCTGTTTTCGCCAGTTTTTTGAGAAGATAGCACCCAAAGGACGTGCCGGAGCATATGAATCGTACAACCCAAAATGACTCGGATGCTATAGGGTCCAACAGGAATGGAATGTTTTTAACAACGAATTGTTTGCTTCTCAATGGGGGAAATGAGGGGATTATGCAACAGCACCGAAAGTTGCTAACAAATTATTTGGTTGGTGAAACGGAAAGCCAGAAAGTGTCAATCAAACGCAAGGACATGCCCAGTGAAAATGTTACAGAGTACTAGGGGAGAGTTGAAGTCCTACTGGGATCTGTTAATAGGGCTGAGGTCCAGCACTGCTAATAACGTTTATACCAGAAGACCACGCAAACGTCTGATGTAAGCTATTACTGTCCGCAAATCATTTCTGGTAAGTACAACCAATAAGTAACTGCCGTCTGTGATTATACACATATAGAAAGTCGCTTGACACCAAAGAGCTGACCGTACGTAATCTAGTAATGAAGTGCACTGCAGTCTTTCCATAGAAGTTCACATGCCAGTGTTCTCTTAGTCCCAAATAATGACTAACGCCCAGGAAAGTCACTCTCAGATGATTATTAACAAAATGGACATATTATATTTTATTTTTATTCTTACTGTATGGGGGAAAGGCGTTAATTTTTTCAGAATAAGTTCTATAAATTTAATGATTGACGCTTTCGCGACGTAATAACTGCGTGAAAGCTTCGTGGATGTTGCATCGGTGGAATTGCATATACACTCCTGGAAATTGAAATAAGAACACCGTGAATTCATTGTCCCAGGAAGGGGAAACTTTATTGACACATTCCTGGGGTCAGATACATCACATGATCACACTGACAGAACCACAGGCACATAGACACAGGCAACAGAGCATGCACAATGTCGGCACTAGTACAGTGTATATCCACCTTTCGCAGCAATGCAGGCTGCTATTCTCCCATGGAGACGATCGTAGAGATCCTGGATGTAGTCCTGTGGAACGGCTTGCCATGCCATTTCCGCCTGGCGCCTCAGTTGGACCAGCGTTCGTGCTGGACGTGCAGACCGCGTGAGACGACGCTTCATCCAGTCCCAAACATGCTCAATGGGGGACAGATCCGGAGATCTTGCTGGCCAGGGTAGTTGACTTACACCTTCTAGAGCACGTTGGGTGGCACGGGATACATGCGGACGTGCATTGTCCTGTTGGAACAGCAAGTTCCCTTGCCGGTCTAGGAATGGTAGAACGATGGGTCCGATGACGGTTTGGATGTACCGTGCACTATTCAGCGTCCCCTCGACGATCACCAGTGGTGTACGGCCAGTGTAGGAGATCGCTCCCCACACCATGATGCCGGGTGTTGGCCCTGTGTGCCTCGGTCGTATGCAGTCCTGATTGTGGCGCTCACCTGCACGGCGCCAAACACGCATACGACCATCATTGGCACCAAGGCAGAAGCGACTCTCATCGCTGAAGACGACACGTCTCCATTCGTCCCTCCATTCACGCCTGTCGCGACACCACTGGAGGCGGGCTGCACGATGTTGGGGCGTGAGCGGAAGACGGCCTAACGGTGTGCGGGACCGTAGCCCAGCTTCATGGAGACGGTTGCGAATGGTCCTCGCCGATACCCCAGGAGCAACAGTGTCCCTAATTTGCTGGGAAGTGGCGGTGCGGTCCCCTACGGCACTGCGTAGGATCCTACGGTCTTGGCGTGCATCCGTGCGTCGCTGCGGTCCGGTCCCAGGTCGACGGGCACGTGCACCTTCCGCCGACCACTGGCGACAACATCGATGTACTGTGGAGACCTCACGCCCCACGTGTTGAGCAATTCGGCGGTACGTCCACCCGGCCTCCCGCATGCCCACTATACGCCCTCGCTCAAAGTCCGTCAACTGCACATACGGTTCACGTCCACGCTGTCGCGGCATGCTACCAGTGTTAAAGACTGCGATGGAGCTCCGTATGCCACGGCAAACTGGCTGACACTGACGGCGGCGGTGCACGAATGCTGCGCAGCTAGCGCCATTCGACGGCCAACACCGCGGTTCCTGGTGTGTCCGCTGTGCCGTGCGTGTGATCATTGCTTGTACAGCCCTCTCGCAGTGTCCGGAGCAAGTATGGTGGGTCTGACACACCGGTGTCAATGTGTTCTTTTTTCCATTTCCAGGAGTGTATTTTCAACTAGCCAGCTGCTAGTCATCTTGAGGTGCGACTGCGAGGAAACTATTGTTCGCTGGAAAAATGTAGGATATAGGAGCCGGAGATATAGAGTCATTACAGAGGAGGCGGGCCAGTGAGGTACACAGGCCCTGGGCCGTGCGCCCCAGCACGTGGCACTCCACGTCTTACGAGTTGCAGCGACCATCTTCTGCGAGGATTGAGTTATTATTTTAGAACAGTTTAATAATTTGTAACTGCGTGTTGAAATACTCTCACGCTCTTGATAATACATGACAACGTTAATGACTTGTGTCTTTACATGAGATACTAATTTTCCGCCTGACCCCAGACCTTGCCGAGCGTTCGAGATGTACGTTGGACAAAGCAACTGGTGTGACATCGTAAGTTCATTGCAAAGCCAGTATTCCTGTGGGTCCCGGTAGAAGGTGACATCCAGCGCCCCCACTTAGAAGGCGAGTCCCAGTCCAAGCACACGTCACACAGCAACGTGCGACCACACATCGCGGATCCCAGCTCGGAAGAGCTGTACAGTCTGCGAACCCTGCCGGTGCGACCAAGTTGAATTCATTTCTCTGAGGCACAAGACCTCTCAGTGACCCCAAGGAACATTACCACGCATTGCTAAGCTGACGTCACGTGTCTCTGTTAGTTAAGTCGTTTGCTAAACGCTATTTCGACTGCAGTCATAATGAAAGAGTACCACTACTTGGAGACGGACGTGAGGAGTTCATTACACTGTTCATGCCATGACTCTTATCTAAATAATGGTCAGCAACAGCAGGCTTTTCTGGCTGATTCAGACTGGTGTGAAGTCTGTGTTCATCACATCTCTCTTTAAGCCAGTGATTCCTCTGGCCAAAGTAAACTCAAGAGCAAAAGAAACCGGTACACGTGCCTAATGTTGTGTAGGGCACCCGCGAGCACGCAGAAGTGCCGCAGCACGACGTGGCACGGACTCGACTAATGTCTGAAGTAGTGCTGGAGGAAACTGACACCATGAATCCTGCAGGGCTGTCCATAAATCCGTAAGAGCACGACGGGATGGAGATCTCTTCTGGACAGCACGTTGCAAGGCATCATAGATGTGCTCAATAATGTTCATGTCTGGGGAGTTTGTTGGCCAGAAGAGTGTTCCTTCAGCCACTCTGTAGCAATTGTGGACTTGTGGGGTGTCGCATTGTCTTGCTGGAATTGCACAATGGACATGAATGGATGAAGGTAATCAGACAGGATGCTTATCTACGTGTCACCTGTCAGAGTCGTGTCTAGGCGTATCAGGGGCCCCATATCACTCCAACTGCACACACACCACGCTATTACAGACCCACCACCAGCTTGAACATTCCCCTGCTGACATGCAGGGTCCATGGATTCATGAGGTTGTATCCATACTTGTGCACGTCCATCAGCTCGATACAATTGGAAACGAGATTCGTCTCACCAGGCAACATGTTTCCAGTCATCAGCAGTCCAATGTCGGTGTTGATGGGACCAAGCGAGGCGTAAAGTTTTGTGTCGTGCAGTCATCAAGAGTACACGAATGGGTCTTCGGCTAAAATAGTCCATATCGATGATGTGTCGGTGGATAGTTCGCACGCTGACACTTGTTGACGGCCCAGCTTTGAAATCTGCAGCAATGTGCGGAAGGGTTGCACTTCTGTCACGTTGAACTATTCTTTTCATTCGTCATTGGTCCCGTTTTGGAGCATCTTTTTTCGGCCACAGCGATGTCGGAGATTTGATGTTTTACCGGATTTCTGATATAGACAGTACACTCGTGAAATGGTTGTCCGGGAAAATCCCCACTTCATCGCTACCTCGGAGATGCTGTGTCTCATCGCTCGTGCGCCGACTGCAACACCATGTTCAAACTCACTTAAATCTTGATAACCTGACATTGCAGCAACAGCAACCGATCTAACAACTGCACCAGTCACTTGTTGCCGAGAGCAGCGTCGTATTCTGCCTGATTACATATCTCTGTATTTGAATAAGAATGCCTATAACTAGTTTCTTTGGGGCTTCAGTGCATTATTTCCCAAACTAATACAGGATTTCATATATACCTCGTCCCCCTAGTCCTAGGTCGCCTTACGCGGAACGCGTCATCGTCTGCGCTTTTTCCAGAGAGCAGAAGACATGGAAACCATCCTTGTCGATCTCTCCATAACCACTTGCTAATTGAAATGCTGCTGAGCGAAGTGCTTGGCTAATCTGTCTTACTACGTCGGTATGTCATACATGGCCCGAATAAAATATTCCTTACAGCACTGCCTCGTGGTGCCAGCGCTTTTACAGCGAACCAATATATAAATTGGTTCTACCCAGTTGCGTCAATGAACACGAGCAGCTGCCTCAGTAAAACATCGTATAGTTTTCACGACGCTACCCGACGCAACGCCCAAGAACTGAGTAAGTGCAATCAGTTCAGCTGTAGTTCAGAATGAGATAAATTTTGTGGAAGTAAAAGCAATTGTAATTAATTACATTTCTGTAGCTAGCATACCAAATCTTTATATTGCACAATGATCGCGAATGTCACACTCAACTGAATTTATTTATGTTTAACAAATATATTTAAGATAACATACCTTTTCAAGTCGAATAATGGAATAATTCCAACTATAGATGAGTTCACTTCACAAAATAAGCCTTAACTAAAACTAGCGGTACATAATACGCATTGTGGACAGGACATTTAAAAAAAATAACAAACTGAAGAATGAAAATTTGAAAACTTTTAACAGTAATGCGATGGGATTTTTCACAGTAACGTAAAAAGCAAATTTTATTTTTTATCAGTTTAGAAAACTTATTCCCACAATATTTAATTTCAATTGCTGCAGGTTTTTGTACAGTAGTGTAGTAGCATTCACAGCGTTTAATTTTACATGAAGTGAGAAATGTGCCCGGATGAAATTTAATTGGAATCCACAGTTTTATCCATCTACGTAAATCTGTTGAAATAACGGTGGTCCATTTTAATGGGACCACTATATTATACGAGGGTTGGAACTTAAATAGTGAAGACTATTTATTCACCACCGATACAAAAGAGTTACGTGTTTGCACCCGTTACTGTCCTTCAAAGTAGTCACCAGCGTTGTGTAGAACCCGTTGCCAGCGATGTGGAACTCGTAATATACCGTTAGCAGAGCCTGTTCTGTTGATGGTGCGAATGGAGCGGTCAACTGCCTGTCGAATCTCTGGAACAGTTCTGAAGCGAATGCCACGAAGTCGTTCCTTCATCTTCGGAATCAAATCAAAGTCACAAGGACTTACGTCCGGAAGTATAGTGGATGGTACAGTACTTCCCAGTCCCATCGACCGAACAGAGCAGCCACAGCTTGCGCTGTAAGCGCCAGCGCATTGTCGTGCAAAATGATGGGTGGGTTGCGCAGAAAGTGTCGCCGCTTCTTTCGCAAAGCTGGTCGCAGGTGATGCTCCAAAAACAAACAGTAATAGTGAGCATTGACAGCCTGTCGTGGAGGAACGTAATGCGTTAGGATAACACCATCAACGTAGTACACGAGAATCACCATAACTTCAGACTGCTCCATTCGCACCATCAACAGAACAGGCTCTGCTAACGGTATACTACGCCTTCCACATCGCTGGCAACGGGCTCTACACAACGCTGGCGACTACCTTGAAAGACAGTAACAGGTGCAAACATGTAACTCTTTTGTATCGGTTGTGAATAAATAGTTGCCACTATTTAAGTTCGCCGGCCGAAGTGGCCGTGCGGTTAAAGGCGCTGCAGTCTGGAACCGCAAGACCGCTACGGTCGCAGGTTCGAATCCTGCCTCGGGCATGGATGTTTGTGATGTCCTTAGGTTAGTTAGGTTTAACTAGTTCTAAGTTCTAGGGGACTAATGACCTCAGCAGTTGAGTCCCATAGTACTCAGAGCCATTTGAGCCATATTTAAGTTCCAACCCTCATATTATTGACAATTCATATCTATTATTTATGGATAACCTCTGCAAGTCATAGTTTAAATTTAACAATATTGAAAGTAAAATATTGATAACACAAAAATAACGTATGTATACACTGCATTGAGCCACAGGGGACATAGTTGAGAATGGAATCTGTTGCTTGAACAAGTACTTGATCCTTTTCGTCCTACTAGAGTCCTATCAGGGGTTCTTTATACGCTGTTTGTTTATCTCCTTCGCCATGACCATACTTACATACGATTAATGCTCACTGCTGGTTGCTGAACGAAACATATTTGCTGCTGGCCGATCGCAGTATCTGTACCGAGCGGGGTAGCGTTTTGGTTAGCACACTGAAGGACGACGATTCGAACCTATATCCGGGCATCCTGCTTGATTTCCCTAAATCGATTAAGGCAAATGCCGGTACGGCTCCTTCCAAAGGGCACGGCCGCTTTCCTCCTTCATCCTTCCCTGATCCGAGCTTCTGCTCCGTCTCTAATGACCTCGTTGTCGACGGACCGTTAAGCACTGACCTCCTCCTTTTCCTCGTAATATCTGTCAGTTTGGGTACTGAAGTTTTGAACAACCTGTAAATAGAAACAAAACTGTCGGTAAACGTTGTCACAGCGAAACTGGTGGGAATATAAATAAAATAGTTGGAACGATGTAAATACTCGATATCACTGAACACATTTGACGGAAAAATCACGTACGAGTAGTCCCGCCGTGGCAGACTCAGCAAGGTGCGAAATACTCCATTTCCATGTTTATACCTTTTGAACGTCATTGAACAAATATTGTGTTTGTTTCAATTTTGAGTGTTCTTCATCTCACGTTCGCGGAAGACACAGTTGTGTACAAGAAGGTGACTTAGATAGAATTTTGCTACAAAATGAGAAGAGGCTTGTAGATGATCTGTGCTGGTACGAAGATTACCAAGTGACTTCAGACATGGATAACTGCCGCGTTGGATTAGCCGAGCGGTCTTAGGCACTGCAGTCATGGACTCTGCGGCTGGTCCCGGCGGAGCTTCGATTCCTCCCTCGGGCATGGGTGTGTGTGTTTTTCCTTAGGATAATTTAGGTTAAGTAGTGTGTAAGCTTAGCGACTGATGACCTTAGCAGTTAAGTCCAATAAGATTTCACACAAATTTGAACATTTGAACATGGACAGCTGCAATGAAATGCGTGTAAATATACGAAAAGGACCATCATCGTTAGACTATGCGATCAGCAATGCGTCGCTTCAACCAGTCACATTATACATATATCTAGGAGTACATCTGTCCGAAGTGATTTAAGATGGAATCCTATCTACTTCTGAAGGTGAGAAGACAATTTCCAGATTCTGGAAGTTTAAATCACTCACGAAGGAGCTCGTTCACGAAGTTTTTTCGTTCTCCCATTTCTTAACCAAAGACATAGAAGAGATTCAATGATGAGCTGAACGGTTTGTTGCGGGTTTGTTTAGTCACTGCGAAAATGTCAAAGAAATGTTCAACTCTATTGTGAGAAGCACTATAACAATGGTGTTGTGTTTTGCGGAGAGCCCATGCAAAAGGTATGAAGCGTATTTCCTGCAGTGTATCGTCCGTAAATAGAATACGAAGGGGGAAATTACACAGGTGCAGAATACACTCTCCGCCACCGACCGTTCATAGTCTGTGAAGTACGAATTCTGAAGATTACGAAGCAGCAGGCATCCTGTAATGAATTGCAGTCAATTAAAAGAAACTATAAAATGTCCGCAGAAGTGTTTTTACCGGACCAAGTTAGTGAATTTATATTGCAGTGCTAAGATTGCAGGTAAAGCGTCAAAGTTAATCGTGACACTGCCGAGGAAATAATAAAAAGTAACATTTTTTGGTTTAACCTGGCGACAAAAGATGTTCACACAATCCTGAGACTATTATAGTGCAGGTAGGTCCGATAAGAGAAGAAAAAATGAAGCCGTATGGCATGTTCAACAAATAGCAACAATTGAGGTTAATGTTTGCTCAGCTAAGAAAGGAGAAAGAAAAGTAAGAATCACTGTTTCTTAAATTTGACTCTTACGTTAATTATATCACTCTGTGCTAATGAATATCAGGATGGGACAGGAATAATGGAAATTGTAATGAAAATGTGTGGGTTGGTGCTGCTGCCTTTAAGATCAATAGGGGCTCCGGCACTGTTAACAAGCGCGGGAAGCCAGTGTCTCATTAGTTCCGCTACGAATTTCAACATTCTCACACCGTTACGCATTTAAAAGCCTTCCTGAATGTTCCGAAAATGCTTACGAGTTCGCTTGCTTGTTTGTTGTGAACACACAAGAAATAAATCGTGCTTGCTAGTGACAAAAGTGGGGCGGGAGAACGGGTGGGAGGTGGGGGAGGGGCGATGAAAATTAGTTAATGCAGCAGTACTATCAGCCTGTTCGCTAACGATCCTATTGTCTACAAGGAAGCACTCTCGCTGAGTGGCCTTAACGAGACGCAGAGCAGTTCAGTTTCTACCCCTGCTTTGCTGATTGAGAGTTCCCTTAAAATTGACTCCACACATTAAGGACTTACACAGGGTGAATTCGAACTCCCCCGAAAAAATTTCAGAGGTTTTTCAGGAATATTTGGGTATAAGGGACCCATTGCCTACGGTGGCTCGGTGCAGAGGAACAATGCAATTGTTATATTTTCACTGCGTTATTCCAGTTATCGTTGTTTCTGTGAAAATATCTTCAGAACAGTGAAAAATCCTGCAATATACACGGTCCAGTCACAGTAATGCGACCACCACCCTACGTTCGACGTCAACGTGCAGTAACCAGTCACAGACGCAAGGTGGCAGCACTAGGAGTGAAGAAGAAGCACTCCGTTATCAGACCACAAGTAGCCCATCGGGACCATCCGACCGCCGTGTCATCCTCAGCTGAGGATGCAGATAGGAGAGGTGTGAGGTCAGCACACTGCTCTCCCAGTCGTTACGATAGTTTTCTTTGACCGGAGCCGCTACTGTTCGGTCGAGTAGCTCCTCAATTGGCATCACGAGGCTGAGTGCACCCCGATAAATGCCAACAGCGCATGGCGGCCCAGATGGTCACCCATTCAAGTGCTAGCCATGCCCGACAGCGCTTAACTACGGTGATCTGACGGGAACCGGTGTATCCACTGCGGCAAGATCTTTGCCAGCACTAGGAGTGGAGGGTATGTAATGTCAGGGGGATGCGGAGCAGTGCAGCTGTTGTCGTAAAGCGAAAACAGAGTGAACTATCTGAGTTCAAATGGGCCTGATCATTGGTTTTTGGGCCAAGGGTAGAAGCATTTCCAAACAGGTTAAGTTTGTGAACTGTTCATGTGCCACCGTGGTTAAAGTATACCGTGCATGACAAAATGGCGCTGTCCAAAACTGGCACTGAGGCAACTGCGGTGCACCGCGGGCCATAGATGACTGGTGAACAACGGCTGCGGATATGTATGCAGGCGAGTAGACTTGCAACTGTTGAGCAACTGTCCGCCCAGATGGACCAAGGGGCTACCAACAGCGTCTTATCAACGACCGATCTGTGAACGTTGCTGCCTCCGCAGCCGCCGCCTGATCCATGCACCAATGCTGATTGCTGTTTATCGGTGACGAAAGCTGGAATTCACACGCTAAGGCCGCAGCTGGACGTCCACTGAGCGGCGACAGTTGGGCTTTTCACATGACAGGTGGCCGTTGGCGTGCACGGCGTGAAACGTCTGAAAGCAAACACCATGAAACAATCCAGGCCGGAGGAGGGACCATTATCGCCTGGGGAATGTTTTCGTGGAATTCCCTTGGTGATCTCGGCATTCTGGAAGGCGCAATGGATCAATGCAACTAGGTATTTATACTTGGGGTCTATGTCCACCCATACATGCAGTTTGAGTTTACTCGGCACGATGGCATTTACCAGCAGGGCAGTTCAGCATGTCGCACAGCTCGCTTTGTACTTCTATCGTTGGAAGAGCATCAGGATGAGTTTACCATACACCCTTCACCACCAAATTTGTTGGACTTAAAACCAATGGAGGATCTGCGGAACCACCTCAATTGGCCTGTTGCGCCATTGATCCTCATCTGAGAAACCTAGCGCAGTTGGCCGCAGCGCAGGATTCGGCATGGCTCCACATCCTTGTCACTACCTCCCAGAACCTCACTATCTTCCTGCATGTCTCGCACCAGTCATCGCTGCAAGAAATGTTTATTCAGACTTTTGATAGGTACTTGTTTCGTAAATAAAACTGCCTTTTCCTGCTACTAGTTACTTTAGAGTGAGAAACATGGCGAACAATGTGTGGAAGGTGAGAACATAAAGATGTGATAATGTGTCAGTGATAAAAGTGGTAAAGCGACCTCCAGACCAGATGTGAGGAAACGCAGATCAGAAAATCGTAAGTAATTACTTTTTTTACAAAAAAAAAATCGCGAAGTGAACTGTTTAATGATCTAAAACTTACAAAACTGTATCGTTATAGACCCCACTGATGATGCCTTAGAACAGGAGAAGGCGAAACGCGTATGGGATAAATAAAGTAACTAGCAGCAGGAAAAGGCACTTTTATTTACAAAACAAGTATTTATATGCTTGCTGCGGAGGACGGCCACACAAACAAACTTGTTTTGATAGGTGATCACATCAATGTTACTGGCCAGTCTATAATCACCATGGACTACTTCTTCTGGGGTGCAAGTGAAGGGTACTGTTTACGAGACTACCGGTCGGTGGATGTGAATGTGGTTGCCAGGATTACTACAACCACGTTTAAGTATTAAAGTAGTACATCAAATAGCTGGGAATCTTGAGCGTTAAGCCCGACGCTGGTGCGTCGCTGTACACTCTACCGTAGTCACGGCTGTAAGCATTGCGAACAGCTCTGCATTAGCTACTTGTTGTTAATGTACACTGACAGAGTGGACTGAACGCACTTCGTTAAATGTGTACCTATTTCATCGGAGGGTTGCGTTACCCTGTGTTTTGTGTTGTAAGTTTTGCTTATTGCATATTACAGGCTTCTTCACCGACGTGGAGGTATTTTTGCAGAAATAAAGCTTATGGGGGGTAACAGACCGAGTTAATCAAATTACGTTATTACGCTGTAATGGGCCACTGGAGACCACGAATCACAATACCTAAATACTCACAAATATCTTCGAACAACTTCCGAAATTTTGTCAGTGAAGTTCGGATTCACACTGTAAAGAAATCCGTGACCGTGAAATGGAACTTTAGGTGGTAATCCACTGTCCAGCTACATTAATGTGGACACCTGTCAGAAGCCTGAATAACCGTCTCTCGCAGTCAACCCTACTGGGCGGTAGCTTGTTAAGTGATTGTATCTGCTGTTATTGTGTTCTTCTCAGCAGTAGGACACTGGACTCGCATTCGGGAGGACGACGGTTCAATCCCGCGTCCGGCCATCCTGATTTAGGTTTTCCGTTATTTCCCTAAATCGCTCCAGGCAAATGCTGGGATGGTTCCTTTGAAAGGGCACGGCCGACTTCCTTCCCCATCCTTTCCTAATCCGATGAGACCGATGACCTCGCTGTTTGGTCTCTTCCCCCAAACAATCCAATCCAATCTTCTCAGCATTTGATACTGAGTACTGTTGTGTCTAGGCAAGACAGCCTAGACACAATGCGAGGAAGACGAAAGGGCACGCGCTAAGCTCACGCAGGATGGCGTGAGGTCTGAAACAGGATACGTAATGAATGCTATAAAGAAAAGTACGTAGCTTCTGGAATACTTAACTTTAATCCATCCTTGTGGTACATCGCTCTTGATGAGACAAGTGAGACTCTGTAGATACATGCAATATAATGCTAATGGCGCCTTGCTAGGTCGTAACCATTGACTTAGCTGAAGGCTATTCTAACTATCTGCTCTGCAAATGAGCGAGGCTTCGTCAGTGTGCATCGCTAACTGCGTCGTCCGTACTACTGGGGCGAGTGTTAGTAGGTCTCTCTAGACCTGCCGTGTGGTGGCGCTCGGTCTGCTATCACTGAAAGTGGCGACACGCGGGTCCGACATGTACTAATGGACCGCGGCCGATTTAAAGCTACCACCTAGCAAGTGTGGTGTCTGGCGGTGACACCACAAGTACATTGTTTGCTTGCCTTTAGCCGTCCTTAGTGGTTGCGAAATGAATTTATTCAAACATTAGCGCTGCCGCGTGTGGTGTCATGCAATGATAAAAATCGACGTAAGATGAGAGATATTCTAGTTTTGAGATGGAGCGTGTACATCAGCTGTGTTGACAATGTTTTACGGCAAAAACTGTAGTTCAACTAACTCTGCGCTATCCGCGTTTGAGTATTAAAGTATTTGCGACGGCGAAATAAAGTGATTGCGTGAACAACCTCTGTGTAGGTGATGCTACTGTTTGTTGATATATCATCTTTGACACTGTATTAATAATACTTTTGACTATGGCTTGAGGTACTGGACGAGAAAGACTTGTCGGAACGGATCTTATTGTATTGCTGCACCGCAGCCATTACGAAATTAGAAAGAGAATTAAGGTTATTTAAACGCTGAGGCTTGATATCCTGTGTACAGAAACACGAAAGTTGTTGTTTTGTTAAAGAGAACTGTCGTATAAATATTTATTCAAAGATGAGCAATTTCAATATTTTAACTATTTTGGAAATTTGTGCTTTTCGTTTAAAAGCACGCACGGTTAGGCGGATGTCTCCACGGCTTTATGAGTAGTAATTCGAGCTGCACGCGGTTCACTTCCGTCGCAATACGCCGTACTTGCACTGGAACTTTAACTTACTAATATTTTCTCTCTCAAAAACTGAGGCGACTATAATCATACATCCCAGAGTGTCTAACGTGAGAAACAGTCTTAAACATGCTTTCCAGGAGAGCGGAGTGCAACACTAGAGGTGCGGCGTGCTGATCCTACCGCTTCATATTGCTACTATTTGATCATTACAGCGACTGTACGAATCTACATCGTACAAGTAAACTTGTTAAACATAGGCATAGCTGGACTGTTCCGAAACTCAGATCCATTTAAAGGCACTCTTAATTGTGGGGTAAAACGTCTTTGAAAAGCACCTTAACATTTAACTTAACATTCAGTTTATATGGTGACAGAAAAAGAGAGGGAGAGATATTTAAATTACGAGTTACTTCTATAAATATTAAACCTGAAATGTTGAAGTTGGAATGAATTAGCCATAGAGCTCTGACTCTTTCCGAAAACAGTTACGACATTTTATTACTATAATACACAATTTGTTACTGTAATTCCTATGGTTCCAATATCAACCCTTGTCGATACTGATTAGACATCAACGTGCAGTAACCAATCACAGACAGCAAGTGAGAGCACTAGCAGTGGAGAACATATAAAGCGTAACGGGGGAGGGGGCATGGAATACAGTGCAGTTGTTGTCGTAATGCGGAAATGGAGAGATTTATCTGACATCCAAAAGGGCACGATCAGTGGATTTCGGGCCAAGGGCGGAAGCATTTCCGAAACACGAAGTTTGTAACCTGTTCGAGTGCCGCCATGGCAAAATGGTGCAATGCAAAACCGGCGCCGGGACAGCTGGGGCGCATAGATGACAGCGGTGGACGGCAGCTGCGGAGATGTGTACAAACAAGTAGACTTCTAACTGTTGAGCAACTGAGCGCCAAATGAACCAAGGGGAGAGCCGTCCAACAACGAAGCTGTTAGCTGTGAAAACTCTCGTTCGACCGACACTTGAGTGTTACTTGTCGGTCTGGGACCTTCCGGATAAGATTAATGGAGAAGTAGAAATGAGCCAAACAGGAACAGTGCGTTTCGTCACAAGATCGTTCAAAGAAGGCGAAATAATCACGCTCATCCAACTTCAGTGCCAAATGGTTCAAATGGTTCAAATGGCTCTGAGCACTACTGGACTTAACATCTATGGTCATCAGTCCCCTCAGTGCCAAATGCTAGAAGATATGTTGTGGACGACGGTGTGAGTTTGAAATTCCGAGAGCGTAGTTCCTAGAACAGTCAACTAATATATTGCTTCTCATACATATTTCACCCGAAAAGACCACGTATGTAAAATACAAGAAATTCGATCTCACACGGAGGAACAACGAACTTTGTTCCCACGTATCATTCGAGACTGGAATCGTAAAGGGGGAAGTGACAGTGTTACACAAAGTACTCTCTACCTCACACCATAACTGGATTTGTGGAGTATACAGGGTGTCACAAAAAGGTACGGCCAAACTTTCAGGAAACATTCCTCACACACAAAGAAAGAAAATATGTTATGTGGACATGGTCCGGAAACGCTTACTTTCCATGTTAGAGCTCGTTTTATTACTTCTCTTCAAATCACATCAATCATGGAATGGAAACACACAGCAACAGAACGTACCAGCGTGACTTCAAACACTTTGTTACAGGAAATGTTCAAAATGTCCTCCGTTAGCGAGGATACATGCATCCATACTCCGTCGCATGGAATCCCTGATGCGCTGATGCAGCCCTGAAGAATGGCGTATTGTATCACAGCCGTCCACAATACGGGCACGAAGAGTCTCTACATTTGGTACCAGGGTTGCGTAGACAAGAGCTTTCAAATGCCCCCATAAATGAAAGTTGAGGGTTGAGGTCAGGAGAGCGTGGAGGCCATGGAATTGTCCGCCTCTACCAATCCATCAGTCACCGAATCTGTTGTTGAGAAGCGTACGAACACTTCGACTGAAATGTGCAGGAAATCCATCGTGCATGAACCACATGTTGTGACGTACTTGTAAAGGCACATGTTCTAGCAGCACAGGTAGCGTATCCCGTATGAAATCATGATAACGTGCTCCTTTGAGCGTATGTGGAAGAACATGGGGCCCAATCAAGACATCACCAATAATGCCTGCCCAAACGTTCACAGAAAATCTGTGTTGATGACGTGATTGCACAATTGCGTGCGGATTCTCGTCAGCCCACACATGTTGACTGCGAAAATTTATATTTTGATCACGTTGGAATGAAGCCTCATCCGTAAATAGAACATTTGCACTGAAATGAGGATTGACACATTGTTGGATGAACCATTCGCATAAGTGTACCCATGGAGGGCAGTCAGCTGCTGATAGTGCCTGCACACGCTGTACATGGTACGGAAACAACTGGTTCTCCCATACAGTGACGTGGTCAACGTTACCTTGCACAGCAGCAACTTCTCTGACGCTGAAATTAGGGTTACCGTCAACTGCACGAAGAATTGCCTCGTTCATTGCAGGTGTCCTCGTCGTTCTAGGTCTTCCCCAGTCGCAAGTCATAGGCTGGAGTGTTCCGTGCTCCCTAAGACGCCGATCAATTGCTTCGAACGTCTTCCTGTCGGGACACCTTCGTTCTGGAAATCTGTCTCGATACAAACTTACCGCGCCACGGCTATTGCCCCGTGCTAATCCATACATCAAATGGGCATCTGCCAACTCCGCATTTGTAAACATTGCACTGACTGCAAAACCACGTTCGTGATGAACACTAACCTGTTGATGCTACGTACTGATGTGCTTGATGCTAGTACTATAGAGCAATGAGTCGCTTGTCAACACAAGCACCGAAGTCAACATTACCTTCCTTCAATTGGGCCAACTGGCGGTGAAACGAGGAAGTACGGTACATAATGACGAAACTAAAATGAGCTCTAACATGGAAATTAAGCGTTTCCGGACACATGTCCACATAACATCTTCTCTTTATTTGTGTGTGAGGAATGTTTCCTGAAAGTTTGGCCGTACCTTTTTGTAACACCCTGTATATGTAGATGTAGATGCAGGTGGACGGTTAAAAAAAATTCGTATTGTTTATCAGTAGGCATGATAGCAAATATAGAGCGAATTCAGAGACTCGGTACTAGTATCATAAAAAGTTAATATAGTCAATGGGTATCTTTGGAAGTGGCGACTTTGTCCTAGCAGAATTTTTATTCGTAATTGTGATGTATCTGCATTCGAGCAACACTGCAACCATTTTACTGCTTCCATCGTACAGACAGCGTAAGGGTCGTGAGAATAAGATAAAGGAGACAATTGCGAGTACTGAGACTTACAGACAGTCCGTTGTTCTTGCGAATAGAATACCGTATTTTAGTGCGTAATTTCCCCCTTTTTTCTCGAAACATTTTCTTGAAAATACTAGGGGGAGAATCAGGCGAGTAGTAGACTGGTGCTTGTAGGAATTCATAAAGGGAAGGGAAACGATGTATTAGGTAGATAAAAGTTATATTTACGGTAATCTGTGAAAGAAGTGCCTGCTGTTATTTTCAGTTAAAACAAAAGAACTGGATTCGTACCACGGTTTTGTTACACCTACAATGAAAAGCAGCAATGCATTGTTTCTTTTCCCTCATTATTCTGCGGCCTCACTTTCGTCACTATCATCACTATTTTGAGGTTCAGATAACATCATTTTCTTCATTTTCACTATTCCACAAGATGTCGTCCTGGAAACCGTCAATGGGACAAGGAATTCCAAATTCCAACTTTTTCAAAACTCTTCGTAAGAATATCGACAATGATTATCTCCCATACATGGATTATCCAATTGTACGTCGTCGGTATTGATGAGCTTCTTATATTGCCTCTTGGAGTCAACTGATGAGATCCGGAGGCCATCCATTCTGAACATAGGTGACGACAATGTTCTGACGTTAAACTTCCAGGGATGATGACAGGACGGGTCTTCATCCATTTTATTTTCTCCTTTACAGCTTTCACAAGGTGACCCTGGAAACTGTCTACGACAAGAAGGTACTTCTTATGTAATAATGCCCCTGGTCGTCTTCCCCAGACCTTCTCTAACCAGTTCACCATCAAATCTGCTGTCATCCAGCCCCTTTCCTGCACTCGTAAGTGAATTTCATGTGGGGTAGTGTCTTTTGGTAATGTCTTCCTTTTAAAGACGGCATGCGGAGGAAGTTTATTGCTGTCTGCTGTAATGCACAACATCACTGTGTATCTTAGTTTCTCCGTTCCAGTCGTCTTCGCAAGGAAAATTTTTGAGCCTGTTGGAGCAACGGTGGTGCTATGCGGCATATCACAAAATACTGGCGTCTGGTCAGCGTTCCCAACGTGGGAGAGCAAATAGTCATAATGCTGACGCACTTGTATAACGATGGAACTCCTTTACCTTGTCCGTGCAGTCTGGAGGTAAACGCTAGCACAAGGATATTCTCCTTCGTAGAGCTCATAAAACGAACCACCCACGCAATGCTTGCTTTAAAATCCTTTCTGTCAATGTTGAGCTTCGTTCTGAATCATTTCGTAAAAGACAGCACAATCATAATTCCGAAGTTCGTTGACATAAACAATAACACCATTATCAATTTAGGAGTATTTCACTATTTTAGTCCCATGGAAAGATTTGGAGACTGCCTCTGCAGCCATGAATTTATCTTTTTGTCTCCGCCAACACGGTACTTAATTAGGATTAACCGAGGAATGTCTCCCTGCAGCTTTCTCCATTTGTACTGGCGTAAGATAACACTTTTAATTTAAATTTTGCCCTGTAGTTTGGATATTCCGACATTATGACGACTTGTATCAAACTGACCTAGAAATACATTTGCAACTTCACGTTTCAAATTTACGGTATGTTGTGACAATGGAAATATTTCTATACCAAGTACAGCTGTGTCCATTGTTGTTCATTGTTAAGTCATGTGAAAGCCGTTCCAATGAGAACGAACCAGGAGAGGGAATTATGCGCGATATTAATAAAGTAATGTTTTAATGATGAAAAATTGTAGGGGAGGGGAATATGCGAGGGAGGATCTTATGCGATAAAATACGGGCCGCGCTGGATTAGCCGAGCGGTCTTAGGCGCTGCAGTCATGGACTGTGCGGCTGGTCCCGGCGGAGGTACGAGTCCTCCCTCGGGCATGGGTGTGTGTGTTTGTCCTTAGGATAATTTAGGTTAAGTAGTGTGTAAGCTTAGGGACTGATGACCTTAGCAGTTTAGTCCCATAAGATTTCACACACATTTGAACATTTTTTTGATAAAATACGGTAGAATAGAAAGTTGTTAACTGAGCCAAATAAACGTGAATGGAGTGTTTTAGTATCGAGACCACTCTCTCGTTGTTAGGTAAGTAAAGGAACGTCTGGTTCGGTCACCAAAACAATGTTAACCCTCCAAGTGACTAGCAGCTTATGCGGGAGAGTAGACGGGAACAACGATCAAGCCTGAAGTCACTCTCGCACGTGATGCAGTCGCTGCAAGGAGGACACACGCCTCTCGTCTGCTTTGTGTGGGAAGCCGCTTCAACGGGAGAGAGCAAGATTTGCGTTTCTTTGTTCTCCAGGCAGGCTTACAGAGCTACCTGTTGCTTCTTTTGGGGGAGCCTCCCACTTCGGCTTCGTTACCGCTCACATGTCGAGAAGAAGCCGTGATTCCGTCTGATAAAATTGTGCCATGTATGTATCAGCAATCTTGCGCTCTACTTGCTTGTTTGGGGGTGGATGGAAGAGGGGGGGGGGAGGAGGAGTTTATAAGCGTATAACATCATATACCAGTCGAGCTTTCTCATGGATCACTTCTTGCACAAATGGTTCAAATGGCTCTGAGGACTATGGGACTTAACTTCTGAGGTCATCAGTCCCCTAGAACTTAGAACTACTTAAACCTAACTAACCTAAGGACATCACACACATCCATGCCCGAGGCAGGATTCGAACCTGCGACCGTAGCAAAAAAAAAAAAAGTTCAAATGTGTGAAATCTTATGGGTCTTAACTGCTAAGGTCATCAGTCCCTAAGGACAAACACACACACCCATGCCCGAGGAAGGACTCGAACCTCCGCCGGGACCAGCCGTACAGTCTATGACTGCAGCGCTTGAGACCGCTCGGCTAATCCCGCGCGGCCGACCGTAGCAGTCTCGAGATTCCGGACTGAAGCGCCTAGAACCGCTCAGCCACTCCGGCCGGCCACTTCTTGCACAGTACCCGTGAAGTGGGTGGTTTCGAAACCTTTTCTCCGTAAAGTATGCAAGGTTTATTTGAAATGTAGTGGCATACGGTAAACGTATCTAGTGCAAGCTGTTATTGTCTGTCTCTAGTAGTGGTGTGTTCGTCGGTCTCCCTTCGCAATTCTCACTCGAGAAGTGGTTGAGACAGACCAGCATTCACTATCACCAGCAATTCCCGTCGAGTTTGTAACCAATTGTCACCGACAAGGCATGACACTCGTGTCAGGAACCTGTCAGTTAGGATCTTTTTTGAGATCATTGTTCTTATACCGCGTTACAAGGCTGCGAAGTGTACACCATTCCTTGTAGACACACTGGGTAGTCCGCGCTGATACACCGGAAATCGGGCAACTTCATTCACACTACGGCCTTGTCACGGTCAAACACGATAGTCCCTTTCTGCCATTGCCATGTCTCCGCGTCTACCTAACTAACTGCGCTAATTCCATACAACCAAGTGGCACATACTCATCACTACACTACCATTGCTTATGTCGGCGGTGCAGGATTACGTGACAGCAGTTGTACACCCATCCACAGAGCGCCAAAGCGATCAGTGTCCTCTTTTACAGGGTGATAATATTTAATCGGGTGACGAGCTTATCATGCGTTCAAAAAAGCAAGAAGTGATTAGTCACATATTTAACGAGGGCTGCATTAAGTCATATACGGACAGTTATAAGAAATTTCGGAAGAATGGCTAAATCCTAAACCATTTCCGCTAAATAAACCAAAGGAACGATTAACATTTCGCAATAATATCATCGAGGAAATGGCTATGTTTTTAGTGATGCTACTCCAAAATGGATTACGATTTTAAGTATACGTGGGGGAGTTGGAAAATAAGTTTCCCCTGTAGACCTTAGTCAGAGGTCTGTGTGAAAGGGAAAAAAGAGAATGAGTCATTAAAGATAAGACATATCTTTATTTTTCTACATAATTTCCAAGTACATTGAGACATTTGTCATACCGCTTTATAATTTTCAAAAAGCCTTCCAGGAAAAAATCAGGGCGTTGCATACGGAAAAAGCGTTGAACGGCTTATTTGACGTCAGCACTGCTGCCAAAGCGCTTTCCGCCGAGAGCCTTCTTCAAAGCAGGAAACAGATGGAAGTCACTTGGTGCGAGATCCGGACTATAAGGCGGATGGTGTGGGCGCCCCCAACCAAGAGTTGCAATATGGTTTTGCGTTGCCGTCGCCGTATGTGGTCTCGCATTGTCATCCAACAGCAGAACGCCAGATCTGAGAAGGCGAGGCCGCTTTTTCCGAATCACCTCTTTCAATTTCGACAGTACCGCGCAGCATTGATGGTTGCATCCTCCAGAAAGTCCAGCAGCAAAACTCCTTTGGCGTCCCAGAAAATGGTGAGTAGCACTTTACCTGCAGACGGAGTGCTTTTGAACTTCTTTCGGACAGGTGATGACGGATGTTTCCACTCCATGGCTGCGGCCTTCGATTCGGGGAGAGGCCGCACGGACAGCGCAGATCTGCGGGATGTATGTTCTACTACACATATGGCAACCCAATTTGTTTGGCTGAGCATCTTCCGGATACGAGAGACGTGCACCAGAAGCACGAGTGGCTGACCAGTTTTGGAGGCGGGCAGTGGGTCGTCGTCATCCACACATATCCTGGCGGCTCCAAGCTTTTTCGCTGTTTGTCGCTGCATAGCGGCTTTGGGTGCTCAATCAGTTACTTTTAAGATCGTTGCTTCGGTGCCGAGACCATGCGGCATTCGCAAAGACTTACCTTGGTCCCCGCTGTAGGTGTGATAATTGTGACTGGTTCAAATGACTCTGGGCACTATGGGACTTAACTTCTGAGGTCATTAGTCCCCTAGAACTTAGAACTACGTAAACCTAACTAACCTAAGGACATCACACACATCCATGCCCGAGGCAGGATTCGAACCTGCGACCGCAGCGGTCGCGCGGTTCCAAAGTGTAGCGCCTAGAACCGCTCGGCCATCCCGGCCGGCTAGGACCGGTTCAGTTCCTCAACGTGTTTGTGTTTAGCTACTTGATAGCGGACTCGGTTCAGCCTCACGTTGTTGTTGTTCCCTGTTCGTGTATCTGGCCAGGAGATCTGAGACGGCGTGCCACTCGTTATTGTTGTTGTTGTTATGCTCTTCACTCCAAAGACTGCTTTGATGCAGCTTTCCATGCTGATCTATCCTGTGCAAGCCTATTCATCTCGGAGTGGCTACTGCAACGTACGTCTTCCTGAATCTGCTTATTATATCCTTCTCTGTCTCCCTCTACGATTTTTACCCCTCAAAGCTTCTCTCCAGCACTAAACTGGTGATCTTGTTGATGTCTCAGAATGTGTCCTACCAACCGATCCTTTCTTCTAGACAGTTTCTGCGACAAATTTCGTTTTTCTCCTATACTATTCAGTTATTTTATTTATTCGCATGGCTACGGCCCCCCGTCGGGCGGACTGTTCGCCGGGTGTCGGTCTTTCAATTTGACGCCACTTCGGCGACCTGCAGTCGATGAGGATGATAGGATGATGATGAGGACAGCACAACACCCAGTCCCTGGGCGGAGAAAATTCCCCGACCCAGTCGGGAATCGAACCCGGGTCCAGAGGATTGACAATCCTTCACGCTGACCATTCAGCTACTGGGGATGGACGTACTATTCAGTACCTCCTCATTAGTAACGTGATCTACCCATCTAATGTTCAACAGTCTTCTGTAGCACAACAGTTCAAAGCTTCTACTTTCGTCTAGTCTAAATTCTGTATCGTCCATATTTCACTTCCATACATGGCTACATTCAACATAAATACTTTCAGAAAAGACTTCCTGACACATCTATACTCGATGTTAACAAATTTCTCTTCTGCAGAAACGCTTTTCAGGGCATCGCCAATCTGCATTTTATATCCTCCCTACTTCCACCGTTACCAGTTATTTTATTTCCCAAATATCAGAAGTCATCTACCACTTTCCCTCAATATTACCTGATTTAATTCGACTACATTCCATTATCCTCGTTTTGCTTTTGTTGATAGACATCTTATATCCCCCTTTCAAGACACTGTCCATTCCATTCAACTGTTCTTCCAAGACCTTTGCTGTCTCTGACAGAATTACAGTCACTGGCAAACATCCAGGTTATTATTTCTTCTCCCTGGATTTTAATTCCTACTCCAAATTTTTCTTTTGTTTCCTTTACTGCTTGCTCAATACACAGATTAAATAACATTGGGGATAGGCAACAACCTTGTCTAATCCCCTTCTCAATCACTGCTTCCTTTTCATGCCCCTCGACTCTTATAACTGCCATCTGGTTTCTGTACAAATTGTAAATAGCCATAAACGTAGGTTTGCCTTTCTTTAATATATATATATATATATATATATATATATATATATATATATATATATATATATATACAAGGTTATTACAAATGATTGAAGCGATTTCACAGCTCTACAATAACTTTATTATTTGAGATATTTTCACAATGCTTTGCACACACATACAAAAACTCAAAAAGTTTTTTTTAGGCATTCACAAATGTTCGATATGTGCCCCTTTAGTGATTCGGCAGACATCAAGCCGATAATCAAGTTCCTCGCACACTCGGCGCAGCATGTCCCCATCAATGAGTTCGAAAGCATCGTTGATGCGAGCTCGCATCGCAGTTCTGGCACGTTTCTTGGTAGAGGAGGTTTAAACACAGAATCTTTCACATAACCCCACAGAAAGAAATCGCATGGGGTTAAGTCGGGAGAGCGTGGAGGCCATGACATGAATTGCTGATCATGATCTCCACCACGACCGATCCATCGGTTTTCCAATCTCCTGTTTAAGAAATGCCGAACATCATGATGGAAGTGCGATGGAGCACCATCCTGTTGAAAGATGAAGTCGGCGCTGTCGGTCTCCAGTTGTGGCATGAGCCAATTTTCCAGCATGTCCAGATACACGTGTCCTGTAATGTTTTTTTTCGCAGAAGAAAAAGGAACTTTATACCGTGAGATTGCCCAAAACACGTTAACTTTTGGTGAATTGCGAATTTGCTGCACGAATGCGTGAGGATTCTCTACCGCCCAGATTCGCACATTGTGTCTGTTCACTTCACCATTAAGAAAAAATGTTGCTTCATCACTGAAAACAAGTTTCGCACTGAACGCATCCTCTTCCATGAGCTGTTGCAACCGCGCCGAAAATTCAAAGCGTTTGACTTTGTCATCGGGCGTCAGGGGTTGTAGCAATTGTAAACGGTAAGGCTTCTGCTTTAGCCTTTTCCGTAAGATTTTCCAAACCGTCGGCTGTGGTACGTTTAGCTCACTGCTTGCTTTATTCGTCGACTTCCGCGGGCTACGCGTGAAACTTGTCCGCACGCGTTCAACCGTTTCTTCGCTCACTGCAGGCCGACCCGTTGATTTCCCCTTACAGAGGCATCCAGAAGCTTTAAACTGCGCATACCATCGCCGAATGGAGTTAGGAGTTGGTGGATCTTTGTTGAACTTCGTCCTGAAGTGTCGTTGCACTGTTATGACTGACTGATGTGAGTGCATTTCAAGCACGACATACGCTTTCTCGGCTCCTGTCGCTATTTTCTCACTGCGCTCTCGAGCGCTCTGGCGGCAGAGATCTGAAGTGCGGCTTCAGCCGAACAAAACTTTATGAGTTTTTCTACGTATCTGTAGTGTGTCGTGACCATATGTCAATGAATGGAGCTACAGTGAATTTATGAAATCGCTTCAATCATTTGTAATAGCCCTGTATATATCGCTTTCTTTAGTTAATTGGAGCCTACAAGTTTAAGCGTCTGATGGGGACAAATCTTGTTGCACGTATTTTGGTGTTTTGGTGGATTATACTTCCAAGCTAAGCTTGTGTTCAGCATAGGTGAGGTTCATCAGCTAACCGTTTGCGTCTTCCTTCCACCTGTGTTTTCAGTCTCGTGCGACGATTAAGTATTTACCGTTTCCCCTTCGTGGCGTGATTTGAAGCTGAGTCTCTTTGGCCGCTAAACTTCTTTACAATCAGATGTAAGTGAGGGTGGTTGCCTTGGCCAGATACCTCATAACTTTTAGCGAGTTATTACAGCTGTTTTGGCAGCGTGCATTCTGATGACTAGTTTCTACTACTTTTACTTAAAAACTACTCCTCTGTTCATCAAGCTATCGTTGTTCGTTTGTGCCTTGGGATGCATACCCACTGGTCGCTTAGAAAAGGAGCAGTGAGTGTGGTGAGCAACTTATTGGGGCTGCCCTATGCAATTTTCGGTCCGTTCATCCAGACCGCTTTGCCCTATGTGTGGTAGTTTCATATGAAGCACCTTTAATTGTTTTCATTTCCTTTTAATGAACTTCTCTTAGGTGAGCCTGAATTATTTGTTGTATTTTAGTCAAACACATTTTGAAGATGTCTATTGCCTGTTTTCGTATCATGTTATACTTGTTATAAAACACTGTTATTTGGAGCATTCAAGAGCTTTGTAGTAATTTGTTTAGCATTCTAATAACGAAAAAGAACATTTGAAGAGACTGTCTTATCGATTATCAGTAATTCTTCTTAAATTGTTTTATCTAATTGGATGGTTTTGTCTCAATATGTCAAAGTCCTGTTGAGCTAATTTGTAAAGTTACTTTTCCTGAGGAGCTTTAGTAAAAATCTTCTTACAATGATGTTCAATCCTTATTTTGTCAGGTCCTTCCACTCCCAGGAAACCTTACGTCAGTAGTGAGTACCGGCCATATTCCAGAGGTATTAAACTATGAGGGACACTTTTTAGTCAGTTGTCAAATGACATTATTCCCTTTGTTTTGAATAGACTTAATGCCTGAGCAATTCTAATGAATGGACTAAATCTGAAATTGTTATATAAGAAAGACATATTCAGCGTTGCATGTCTTAGGAACTCTTACAGCTATTGGATAAATATATGGTAACAACGATAGAAATGCATGCTCGAACATAAAAGCGGATGCTGGCGAAGGCTGATGTTATGCTGTTGTACTTGACCATGAACAGCACCTGTGCGATATTCTCAAAATGTTTCAAGCGTCAGACGGGTTCAGAACTGTAGTCTGTTTAGTTATGATTGCATTATGCCAGAGCTAAGTGAATTCGACAGTGGGCAAATTACTCGTGGTCGAGTGGTGTGTACTTCCCTAACCAAGATAGCCAAAGTATTTGGCGGCTCAAGATGCACCACATCGAAGATTTAATCGTACCCAGCTACAGCAATAGAACATCATCAGTTAAGCCACAACGCGGACGAAAGTGTGCTTTGAGTGTTAGTGACAGACGGTCATTGAAGAGGATTGTGGTGAAAAATTAGACGACGATAACTGCAAAAGTCACTGCAGAAATGAATATCTGACTTGCAAACTCTGTCAGCACTAGAACAACACGAAGGGAGCTCCGTAAACAGGTAACTGCAGGAGAACCTGTAATTCCAAAATCACTCATGCTTGGTGCAAATACCCGCAACAGGAAAACATACTGCCGAAGCCACAGAACCTGGACAACGGAGAAAATTGGTCGGATGAGTCTTGTTTCTCACTCTTTTCAACTTCTGGCCGAATTTACGTCACAAGGCTGAAACAAGGTGGTGGTTCGGTGATGATTCTGGCAGCCATATCGTGCTATACCATGGGTCCCATGGTTAGTCAGTAAGGTCGCTTTACTTTCAAGGATTGTGTGACCACTTTGATTCATAAGTTCCACCCCATGGAACAATGTTCGTTCCCCAGTGGTGACGCTTGTACCAAGAAGAAGGGGTCCCTATCTGCACAGCTCACATCGTCCTGGATTGGTTTTTACACAAAAGAACGATTTGTTGTGCCTCGCCGGCCGAGGTGGCCGAGCGGTTCTAGGCGCTACAGTCTGGAAGCGCGCGACCGCTACGGTCGTAGGTTCGAATCCTGCCTCGGGCGTGGATGTGTGTGATGTCCTTAGGTTAGTTAGGTTTAAGTAGTTCTAAGTTCTAGGGGACTGATGACCTCAGAAGTTAAGTCCCATAGTGCTCAGAGCCATTTGAACCATTTTTTGACGTGCCTCCCCTCGCCATCACAGCCACCAGGTCTCAACATTACTGGGCCTTCGTGGCCTATTTTGGAGTGAATGATGCGTGAAGGCTAACAACCTCCATCATCTTTACCTGAAATTACCACTATTTTGCAGGAAAAAATCATATTAATATTTCCCTGAAAATCATACAGGACCTAATATTGTAGGATGTGAGGTCCGCTAGTTATACAAAACACCATTTTTTCAAGTACCCAAACACATCCTACAGCTTTAACTGTAAACACAAGGAGCTGCAAATCCAAATATGAACATCTGGGACCTGTATTTCTCCATTCTAAGCATCTGGATGTTGTTTTGAATACTAACGGGTTTTGTACACAGTATTATGTATGGTAATGTGTTGTGTTTTTGGTGCTTCCATATATTTGTCCACGACCCGTATATTAGCCAATGAAAATACGGAAAATACTGATTATGAGGCAATAATCTGCACGTATTAACCTCAACTTGTAATACTTTATTCGTCAACATCACCATCATCAGCAGCAGTAGTGGAAGTAACAGCACCCATTTAACATCACTGCTCGATGAAGGATTGCCACAGACGTTTCTCTGCATTGTGGTCATCATCTATACACATCCCTTTGTTCCTATATGTTTTCTACACTGAAGAGCCAAAGAAACTGGTATAGGCATGCGTACTGAAATACAAAGATTTGTAAACAGGCTGAATACGGCGTTGAGGTCGGCAACGCCTCTACACGACAGCAAGTGTCTGACTCATTTGTTAGCCGGCCGGTGTGGCCGAGCGGTTCTAGACGCTTCAGTCTGGAACCGCGCTACCGCTACGGTCGCAGGTTCGAATCCTACCTCGGGCATGAATGTGTGTGATGTCCTTAGGTTAGTTAGGTTTAAGTAGTTCTAAGTTCTAGGGGACTGATGACCTCCGATGTTAAGTCCCATAGTGCTCAGAGCCATTTGACTCATTTGTTAGACCAGTCACTGTTGCTACAATGGCAGGCTATCAAGATTTAAGAGAGTTTGAACGTGTTATTACAGTCGGCGCACGAGCGATGGGACACAGCATCTCCGAGGTAGCGAGGACGTGGGGATTTTCCCGTACGACCATTTCACGAATGTATCGTGAACATCAGGAATCGAATAAAAGATCAAATCACCGACTTCGCTGCGGCCGAAAAAAGAACGCGACCAATGACGACTGAAGAGAATCCTTCAACGTGACAAAAGTGCAAACCATCCGCAAATTTCAATGCTTAGCCATCAACAAGTGTCAGCGTGCGAAGCATTCAACGAAACATCAACGATATGGGCTTTCGGAGCCGAAGGCCCACTCGTCTACCCCTGATGACAGCACGACACAAAGCTTTACGCCTCGCCTGGCTTCGTCAACACCGACATTGGACTGTTGATGACTGGGAACATATTCCCTGGTCGGACGAGTCTCGTTTCAAATTGTATCTAACGGCTGGACATGTACGGGAACAGAGACAACCTCATGAATCCATGGATCCTGCATGGAAGCAGGGGACTGTGCAAGCTGGTGGAGGCTCTGTAATGGTGTGGGACGTGTACAGTTGGAGTGATATCGGATCCCAGATACGTCTAGATACGATTCTGACAGCTGACACATACCTAAGCCACCTCTCTCATGACGCATGCATGTCCACTATGCATTCCGACGGACTTGGGCAATTTCAGCAGGACAATGCGACACCCCACACGTCCAGAACTGCTACAGAGTGACTCCAGCAACACTCTTCTGAGTGTAAGCACTTCCGCTGGCCTCAAACTCCGCAGACATGAACATTATTGAGCATATCCGGGATGCCTTGCAACGTACTGTTCAGAAGAGATCTACCCCCCCCCCCCCCCCCCCCGGTACTCTTACGGATTTATGGACAGCCCTGCAGGATCCATGGCTCATTTCCGCCCCAGTTCCCCCCCAGTACTACTTCAGAGATTAGTCAAGTCCATGCCAAGTCGTGTTGAGGCACTTCTGCGTGCTCGCGGGGGCCCTACATGATATTAGACAAGTGTACTAGTTTCTTTGGCTCTTCAGTGTATTATCGTTGCACCTGCAGTTGGGCAATTGTCCTGGTCGTTACTTGTCTATCAGAATCCCGCAAAGAACATCTTGGAGCAGCCTATCATTCGTTCCTCATCCCTGTATCTCCCGCGCACCTCTACTTCACCATACTTGCAGTCATAGCATCTACCACCCCAGTTTGATAACTGATTAATCTGTTTTGTCCCTGTCTCTCCTAATGATCGGGAAAAAGCGCAGGTCACTCTCGTTTTCAAGGAGGGTTGTCGGACAGATGAGCCTAAATCTCTGACGTCGATCTGTTGTACAATTTTTGAACATGTTTTATACTCACGTATTATGATACTCAGGAGACCGAAAATTTCCTCCGTAGGAATCAATATGGATCCCATAAACAACGATCATGTGAAACCCAGCTAGCTTTGTTCGTTCACGAAACCCAGAAAGCAGTAGACACTGGCAACCAGGTTGATTCTGTGTTCTTTGACTAGGAAGCATTCGTTACAGTTCCACACTGTCGCCTAATAAACAAAATACAATCGTGCGGCATATCAGACCAGCTGTGTGCGTGTAACAAAGAGTTTCTATCGAAAAACATACAGCATGTCATTTACAATGGAGAGAAGTCTTAAGACGTAATATTAACTTAGGGTGCAGCCCAAGGGAGTGTTAAAACATCATTTCTTTTCACAATATATATGTAAATGACTTAGTGGATAACGTCGAAGCCGGCCGGCGTGACCGAGCGGTTCCAGACGTTACGCCGGCCAGGGTGGCCGAGCGGTTCTAGGCGCTACAGTCTGCAACCGCAGGACCGCTACGGTCGCAGGCTCGAATCCTGCCTCGGGCATGGCTGTGTGTGATGTCCTTAGGTTAGTTAGGTTTAAGTAGTTCTAAGTTCTAGGGGACCCATGACCTCAGAAGTTAAGTCCCATAGTGCTCAGAGCCGTTTGAACCATTTTTGAACCAGGCGCTACAGTCTGGAACCGCGGGACCGCTACGGTCGCAGGTTCGAATCCTGCCTCGGGCATGGATGTGTGTGATGTCCTTACGTTAGTTAGGTTTAAGTAGTTCTAAGTTCTAGGGGACCGATAACCTCAGAAGTTAAGTCCCATAGTGCTCACAGCCATTTGAACCATTTGATAACGCCGAAGTTTCATGAGGTTTTCTGTGGTTGATGCTGTTCTGTACACAGATATTGCAACGCTGGAAAACTGTAGCGAAGTGCAGGACGGCCTGCTGAGGACCGACGCTTGATACAGGGATTGGCGATTGACCCTCAACATAAAAAAAATACTAGCGTACGGCGCATAAGCACACAGAATGACCAGTTGTATGATTACGCGCTTGCACAACAGTCAGTGGAAGCAGTAACTCATAATACATCCAGGATTACGCGTTCAGAGTGATGTAAAGTGGAATGTCGACATAAAAATAATTGCAGGTAAGGCGAGTGCCAAACTGAGTTCACTGGATTGAAGCCTCTGAAAGTTTGGTCCACTCACAATGAAGGTAGATTACAAAACCCTTGTTCGACCAATACTTGAATATTGCTTATCAGTGTGGAACAGTATAAGTCATAGAGAAAACAGAGAAGATACAAAGAAGAGCAGCACGTTTCGTTACATATTCATTTAGTAAGGACGAAAGTATGCCCACCTGGTTAGCCAAGCCCTTGCGGACTTGTGTCGAGGTCCGGTGAGCTGGCCAGTCTGTGGATGGTTTTTAGCCGATTTTCCATCTGTCTCGGCGAATGCGGGCTGGTTCCCCTTATTCCGCCTCAGCTACACTACGTCGGCGATTGCTGCGCAAACAAGTTCTCCACGTACACGAACACCACCATTACTCTACCACGCAATCATAGGGGTTACACTCGTCTGGTGTGAGACGTTCCCTGGGGGGTCCACCGGGGGCCAAACCGCACAATAACCCTGGCTGGGTTCGGTGTGGGGCGGCGGAGGGGTGAAGTGGACTGCGGTAGTCGTCCTGGGGTTGTGTACCACTGCGGCTGCAGTGATAGGTCGCCAGTTAACATACGATACAATACAGTACAAGGACGAAAGTGTCCTGGAGATACTGAGACTTCTGCAGTGGCAGATGCTGCAGGGGAGGCATTCTGCGCCACTTTATAGTTTACTGTTAAAGTTCCGAGAGCGTAGGTTTATAGAATAGTCAATAAGTGTATGTAAACATGAAGGTAACATTACAGAAATCTGAGCTGACATGGAGACATACCAGCAATTGTTCTTCTCACAAAACATTCGTAACTGTAACATTTGTAAGGTCGCGGTTTTTTGGCTCCTTACACGATCAGTTAACATAATTAATTTGTTTAATTAGAATAACATATTTATATCATTTGAGATCGAATGTTAGGCAGGATTATCAGTTTATTAATTGCGCTAGTTGATATTGGACAGCTTCACACTAACAATGTAGTACCGAAACGTTTACAAAAGTAATTTTTGCTCTGGCTATGGTAGTGAGAGAGGCTGAGGAAGCGACGGTCTTCGCGCAGGTCGGGGGCGAGCTGGCAGGTTTTGCTCAGTAGCTGAAGGGCAGAATTTTTACAGCCCGCCACAAAACTGTCCCGTGTACAGACCCAGTACCACAGACAAAGATATTACTCTGTTCCTGTTGTCGGAGATGCAGGCGAAAGTTGAAAGGACACACTAACAAGAACGGCCTGCAGTTTTATTTCTGCGCCGTTCGAGTGCGTCTACAGTCGCACCCAGGTGTCAACAGCTATGAATTCTTCCCACACAGAATGCGCAGCACTTTCCTGCTGCTGTTTCCAGAAGGCCTGTGATTGGCCAAGCCGTTTGGGCGAACATTGCTTTAAATTGTTCGAGAAACTTCTAGGATATTTACATATGAAATGATTGGGTTTCGCCAATGGTTTCATGTCTCGAAAGAGTGGGAGTAAATCAGGTTCTAATGAAGGCCGTCGTTGACTTCCCTATATTCTTAATTTTCAATCTGTTGTGCCCTACATCTGCCTCACGCTAATCAGTTTCTAATTCAAACAAGTGGTCAAGAGGTACGCATTTACCACCGAGCAGTCAGATGAAGTTCTAAGCCCATTGCTTCTGTTACCTACTGCCACTTCTTATCTCTCTTTACCCTTCTCCCTCCTTAACCTGCCAAGATCTTTCCTAGCCGTCTGTAATTCAGCCTGAAGGGAAGCAATTCTCCCCTTCCATTCCACTATCTACCCACGTCTCTTTTACATATTCTACAAAACTACTGAAAAGCATCGTTTACTTGCCTGATTCCCAGACAATCACAGTCACCCCAGTTGAAAGTATTACTGGACCCATCACACTAAACCCCGGAAGTAACAACTGTACGGCAAGTCAGATACTTTTCACTCATGATAAAAACAATACTTCAGTAAGAATAAATCAGTTACATTACTAACAAACACTTTCACACAAATTTGTTCTGTTGGCAAATGTATGTAAACAAACTACTAGTGGCAAAGTTTATGAATGTAACTAATTTAAAATACATTCCGTAAATATGAACTAGATAATTTCGGAAAGAAAAAAATGAACAATTAAACGCAATTCTCTAAGCTTACTGCGGCAAAATGTAAATAAAAATACGATCACCGTCCACCTTTACGATCTTTTCGCGTATTCTGTAAAAACAAATAAATAAAAGTGAAACCTTCAATAGCAAGCTTAAAAAATGCTACAATACGGTACTCGTAATTGCTGAGTAATCAGTAGTAAACTAACGTTTGTTACAATCTTAGAATTGCAACTTGTTTTTACGAGTGCACTAAAACTTACACGTCTTGCCCACGCGCAGCGTAGTCCAATTTTACGTTCGCGCCATATTTTACCTACCTATTTCAACCGGACGCCAGCGGTATCGTAGTCATTCACCCGCCCTACAATAGCAATCTTGTTTTCAAACGATGGAAAAATCAGTTGGGAGTTAAGTCATCGTGAAATGAAAGTATACGAGGAAAGTAATTTCATATTTCACGCGATGGAGAGTATATTATCCGCATACAGTAATCATATAAGAAAAGAAGTACTATATCTGATTTGATCCATTAGAAGTGCTGATAAAACTGAGTGAAACTACGCGGATAAAAATTTTGAGGTCCCACCGAGATTTGAACTCGGATCGCTGGATTCAGAGTCCAGAGTGCTAACCATTACACCATGGGACCGCATGCGGACATGCATCTAGTTCATGGATAAAGCTCAGCCTTTCGTATTATTTACGATACTTTAATTTTACAGCTACAGCTTTTATTTTTGTAATTCACGGTCCACTGGTAGTACGGAACTCGTGCTTTAAAGTAAAACAAATTTTTTTCTCCAAGTTTGCAAGCAAATCGGTAAGCTCGCTGGTATCGCCAGTCAGGATATACATACCACACCGGTACTTTTAAACCGAAATGCGGTTATTCTTTGCAATTACAAGCCTTAAAATGCCAACTTTATTTCAAACAGCTAGTCGAGTTCAAATTTCTAGGTACTGTGGGCGAGAAGTTTCAGTCTTCTGATAACGAACTATTGTAACATAGTTCTGTCATATCTGCAGCGACCTATAGAAGAGTTATTATACCGGTACTTGCAATGGTCTGTAGATGTTTGTAAACCTGTGCAAGTTAGGAACTTTTCTGATGCAGATTGCTTGATAATAACTGAAGAAATGAGAATTAACTAACGCTAAACACTGAAAGCAAAAGTACATAATTTACACGCGTTGTTTCGCCAATTGACAACCAGACGGTCAACTTTAAACCTAGTACAAACTAGAGCCGCTCTTCATATGAATCTGTGACTATAACTGACGATCCAAGAAATACTACAGACACAAAATAAATACAGCGAAACTGCTATCGCTTCTTGCACACATACGTGTTACCGGTACGCAATATTGTTTACTTCCATGGCTATGGAAGTTGGGGAAGTCAGCTGTGAAATGTTTTGTAACGAAGAACAAATGCTATTTTTTTATTACTGGTCTTCCATTCGGCTATGTTTATTATTTCAATTTATTTGGTATCAATTTTGAAGCTTCAGTTTCATAATCAGAAACACATGTGATACCCGTATACCACCGCAATCGATCTTGTTAAAGTAAGTGGAGGAACAAGATACACTTGCATGGTCTCATCACATCGGTACCAGTGCTAAAGTTTCAAAAGATGGACCTGTGGTTGGTTCGAGAGCCATTGCAAATAAAATGGGCCATAATAAAACCACAAGCAGCACAGTTATGAAACTATGCCAGCCAAGCTAGAATAATTATGAAACCATGACGTTGAGTAAAGATAAACTAGAATTTTTTATATATTTGGTATTTTTATTTTTTTCATTTTCTTATTAGGCCTCTGCCAATCATCTATCAAGGAACATAAACATATACAAAGGATAAAATTAAGTTAGTCGCAAATAATATGAAAGTAAACTACAATATCTCATTGAACACTGTTATCTCTGTCATTCTGACAAATATATTTTGACTTCGTAAAACGCAAACGACTTTGCTTTATACCATAAAAAATTCATATGGGGTTACTTTACGCTAAAAGATTTGTTTAATTTACTGACAATGGTGCCAGGCTAGTTACTAGAAACAAATTACAATATATTACAATGTGCGACAATTCTTAAAGACAAACTGTCACGAAAGTGATAAGGAAATAAAGGGTATCTGGCAATGGAACATTAGTGGTGCCACGTGTTGAATCATTGGAAATGAATACAAAAAACATGGCCAAAATTATCCTAGGGCATTTTACCTTTCAAACACTACAGACATGTTATACAGGTTACCAGTTCCTGTCTACAGCACGACGAGAGGCTTGCGGTAAAGGCGAACGATTAACGGCTTCCGACATTGGTCAACGGCTGGCGTTCCTGATCCACTTTACAGTAAATGGAACTCTAAGGACCTAAAAGTAAGCAAGGCTGAACTTACAATCAAAATTTTGTCTTTCCTTAGAGTTTCCTACATCTGTGTGTGTGTGTGTATGTGTGTGTGTGTGTGTGTGTGAATGTTACGCTGCTTTTAGCCACTCACTTAAGTAGTTAAAATTTGCTGTCGCAGCAGCGCCATTACGGGATTATGCGAGGCCAAAGGTTGAAAATACCACTACAGTTGTAAGCTTCAGCAATAGCACTAAAAAAAAGGACTCATTAAAAGTTGGTACAATTAAAAACCTGCTAGCTACCAACTGGCATAGCAGTTTCTGACAGTGTGGACTGTAAGGTTTCGCTACTTTCCCTTTTGGTCAGAAGCGAGATGCTTGTAAATAGGATTGACACATGTGTATGTTCTTTTAACTGATGACTGTGGCGTGTTGTTCCACGTCACCACATATATATCCCCACTAAATAAAAAAAAAAATTACATGCCACTCGTGTGAAAAGTTTTATTGTGTTTTACAGTTTATACACAAATTTTATGTCACCAGCTTCCACTCAGTTTTACTACAGTTCTGTAATGTCCTGTTCAAAATGTTCCTTTATCATGCATAATGCACTTCATGTAGCTTTCTATATAATACAGGGAGTGCTGCTTGTACTCCTCCATTGCGGCGCTCGGAGTCACAGCACCAAGTGTAAGTGTCCTGGTACCCTTTGTATATTTATTTACCCATGTATTCGTCCGTAGTACTGTCTGGTGTCACTTTGGCATTGACGTAGGTTTCACAGCACTTAGCCCGACAGGCGGTTTTTAAAATTTCCTTATGCAATTTTTTGTTTTGTTTTTTATGTGTATTGCTGGGCGTAAAAATTATATTCCGTCTATTGGTATTTTCAATACGATACCTCAAGATGGGTGTAAGACACCTGAAGAGCCCGAAACCGGCTGTGCCCTAAATGAAAGCACCTTAGCAACTGTAGCGGTATTTTCAGCCTCTGGTATAATGCTCAGTTGCGGATGTTACTCCGACAGGATTGTCTGTAATTACGTGAGCGGCTTTTCTCTGAAATTCGAACCTCGTCCCCTGTCTTTGGTCAGATATGGTAAAACCCTTCCTCTTCACATGATGTTTACCCTGTAGGCTGGTAAAAATACGCAAAAATGAATTCCTATTTATTTAATTTAAATACTGACTAAAACAGGTATTATTTACAAAGTGTATTGTGAGTTTTTTAACACCTGGTTGAAAATACTATTTTAAACACGCCACCCAGTAGTCGTATTTCGATGGACAAACAGCCAGACAGACGGACAAAAAGGCTCCACGCAAAACAGCATTAACCGTTTTGACATATCCCTAAATAATTTACTATTTATCAGTTTATTACAAACATTAAATGTCATTGAAGCTTTACTTCATTTGCAGGTGAAAGACAACAGTTTGAACCTTCCTTTGAATCGTATGATTGCGTAGTTTTTCAGTCTCTTGATTTATATGCTCAATAAGAAAATTGTTGCCAGTGAACTTCAGGTCAGCTTCCTTCCACGAACGATTAACTTCTTGCTCGCACGTGTGATTCGAATTGTCGGCATGTCGTTTAACATACACATTGTAAAAGTTCTGATAAAAATTCATGTTAAACACAATATAATATCGGCTTTATATCCGTTGCTGAATATCGCGACTGACTCAATGACTGCCACACACCGATTTCGAACGGTGTAACAGAGAACTCCCCGAATAAAATCTAACACTTGTGCGGCACTTGTTCCAAATCCGGAAATGATGGGCGCGCAGACGTGTAAAATATTCAGAATCACATATTCACTTTAGTTCAGAGGGGCCATAAAGGTTGGTGGGCACGCCAATATTGTCTACACTTATTATACAAAATAAAATATTAACCACTATAATAACGTACATTCTCTGAATTCAAAAGTTGGTGTGAGACTTTTTTTGCCCCTCCCTCCGTTGAATTAGATTTTGCCGGACACCTCCCTCCACTTCCATTTTGAACTCACGTAATTAATGGAGGTTCCCTTAGTTACAATGCTTTCTTCATAGCAGACACTGTCTTGGTCACACAGCGAATAGTTACAGGAATTCGTACCTATTTTCAAATTCGTGGAAACATAATAGATTGGAGAAACAATGACCGTTGTGAGGGCTGTATTTTTTTATCGTTCTGATTTGTAACAGAGCAATTAAATTAAACAATGGAAAATCCAGGCTGGAATGTAACAATATTACGGAAAGGAAAGCTCCCACTCACCATATAGGGGAGAAGCTGATCGCAGATAGACACTCCAAAAAGATTGTCACGGATAAAGCTTTCGGGCAGTAAGGCCTTCTGATTTTTTATTATTTTTTACTTGCCAAAAGTTTTACTTGTGACAGTCTTTTCGTTGCGTCTATCTGCGATTCAGCATCTCCACTATGTGGGTAATCGCAGCTTTCCCTCTCATAATATTAGAGCAATTAAATTCATTGTTATGTGCATCTTTGCACATCTGCAATATAAGTAAAATTTCTAACATTTTGCACACAAATGACTTTTCGTTAGTCTTCCCTACATCTACGACTCATAAGCTCGTCTACAGAGTATCTTTAACTTAAAAAGGAAACATGAACACGCGCAATGAAGAATTCCATGCTTTGTGTTTCTTACGAGTACGAATGAAATTTTAAAACGTAATACGAGCCGATAATTAGGCTTGTTAGAATAATTACTTACTCGTCCAAACTAGCTGTAGGTTCATTCACACTATTTGCATTTTCTGAGTTGCGAAATAGACACACATCACATCCTATGAATTATTTACGTTTCGTATTCCCGCCGACGGAATGAACTGAGAACACCGCCTAGCGTATTGCACACGCCGAAGTCACTCGCCGCACGCGGTTTGTTTCTCACTGCAGGCGAAAGCACGACACAAACAAGCGGCGCGGCCGCAAGGTAAGATCTCTGACATGGAATGGAAGTATTGTTTGGCGCTCCAAGTGAAGTCTCGGCCAGTCAACCGGCGAGAGGGAGGGGAACTTTAAACAGTGTTCAGAAAACAGTGGCATTCTGGTAATAGTACAACAATGGAATCCACGCGGCTGAGTGTTTTCGAGAGGTACAGTCTTAGCAGGCGCTGAGACGTCCTTTCAGGGTAGGTGTACAGATTTCCTATTAGCGCGGGCTACAAACCCCTCACCGTGAGCACATACGGACGCAACCTAGGGTGTCTCTCCTAAGGGCCGTCGGGCGCGTTTTCTATAATTCGGCAGAAAAGATATCTGCATGCCCATTCGGTAGAACGCTCCCAAATTAGTCTAGTGGTGATATTCGTTTTATGGACATATATTAACAAGGCAGTAAATCACGAAGAAAAGAACTCTAGCAGCAACTGAGTAGTGCAACTGCAGTCATTTACGGACTAAAGATGGGAAAAACAGACCTGTTAAAAGCGATACCGGCATTTTAGTTCTGAATAACTGGTCTTTTTCGGTATTTGTTTGGTCTCGGTTATGGCAGTGTTTTTTATTTTTTACTACTAGACGTATATAAAAATAGGTTTATCAATTTTCCATCGCAGCGCTGCTAAAATGTTTGATTTATTTACAAAACTTTTTTTAAAAAATAAAGAGTAATGTTTTTTTTCGTTCGGGTGTTTGAAATACTGGGTCATTACGTGGGAAAAGTGATTAGTTAGAATGGAGCAACAAACACATAGCATAGGAACTGGAATGGCATTTTGAGGCAGTAATGTACGTGTTGCCGTGGGGCGTGGCACACTGGACGCTATGTGTTCATGCAGTGTGCAAGACTTGCCCCTATGTGATTAGCAGTATCCGAACACCCCCAAAACATACGTTTTTCATAGTAGGTGCATTGTGCTGCCACCTACTGCCAAGTACTCCTATCAGCGACCTCAGTAGTCATCAGACATTATGGGAGCAGAATGGGACGCTCTGCGGAACTCGTGGACTTCGAAAGTGGTCAGGTTATTGGGTGTCACTTCCATCATACGTCTGTACGTGAGATTTCCACACCCCTAAACATCCCTACGTCCATTGTTTTCGTTGTTTTAGTGAAGTGGAAACGTGAATGGAGCGTACATCACAAAAGCGTACAGGCCGACATCGTCTGTTGACCGACAGAGACAGCCGACAGCTGAAGAGGTGAGAGAACTTGGATTTCATGGTCGAGCGGCTGCTCATAAGCCACACATCATGCCGATAAATGCCAAACGACGCCTCGCAATATGTAAGGAGCATAACATTGAAGCTGAAGAGTGGAAAAACGTTGTGTGGAGTGACGATTCACGGTACACAGTGTGGCGATCCGACGGCAGGGTGTGGGTATGGCGAATGCCCGGTGGACGTCATCTGGCAGCGTGTGTACTACCAAAAATAAAATTCGGAGGCGGCGGTGTTATGGTGTGGTCGCGTTTTTCATGGATGGGATTTGCACCCCTTGTTTCGCGTGGCGCTATCACAGCACAGGCCTACATTAATGTTATAAGCACCTTCTTGCTTCCAGCTGCTGAAGAGCAATTCGGGTATGGCGATTGCATTTTTCAACACTATCGAGCAACTGTTCATAATGCACGGCCTGTGGCGGAGTGTTTACATGACAATAACATCCCTGTAATTGACTGCCCTGCACAGAATCCTGACCTGAATCCTAGAGAGCACCTTTGTGATATTTTGGAACTCCGACTTCGTGCCAGGCCTCACCGACCGACATCGATAGGTGTCCTCAGTGCAACACTCCGTGAAGAATGGCCTGCCATTCCCCAAGAAACCTTGCAGCACTGATTGAACGTTTGCCTGCTAGAGTGGTAGCTGTCATCAAGGCTAACGGTTGGCCAACACCGTACTGGATTCCAGCATTACCGATGGAGAGCGCCACGAACTTGTAAGTCATTTTCAGCCAGGTGTCCGGAAACTTTTGATTACAGAGTTTATGTCCACACGATGCCTCTTTCATCGTGCGTAACCGCAGATGCACGAGAGTAGAACGGTATGCACAAGAATTTGTGGAAAGTACGAATACACGCATGGACGTTTTCGTGTCCATGCGTAGCCTCTTTGCGCAGTGTGCTATGAATCCCCTTCTTTGCTTGGGAGCTTGTATTGCATTTATTGCCATGAAAACGTGACAGAAAAAGAAAACGGAAAAGCGACTGTAGGTAAAGAAGTATATAAACAACATACATACAAGAAATACAAAGTGATGACAACGTTTTGTCTGAAAATTTCAGAAGGAAGTCACAACGAGATTTTAGATTTTCTACTTGGGAAAATGCAGCGATTACGGTGGCAATAAACTCATGCCAGAGTACTGGTTATTCACCGTATTTTAATGTTTCTGTTGATACGTATCAGTAAATATCGCACTGGACTAATCTGGGACCACTCTGTCCACTGGGACACACAAAGTTCTGCATTAAAAATCGTTCTGTTAGTAATGGGAAACAAATGGACGTTTTCCGTAGACGCTGGGCGTCACGTGAAGGATGAAATGAACAGTATTTGTTTGGGCTGAGTCCACCTAGACATTGCAAAAACGAAATTGCAAATATGTACCGAAACACCAAAGAAAATGGGCATGGCGATTCTTAGAAAGGACAGTTTGTGTATAAAGAATATTAATTTTATTTAACAAATATAATTAGAAAAACGTATTACTACAGACACATTATTTCCAGAATTCAACTTCCCGCACGAAACTCCACTGATTTCACAATTGTTTTGATTTGCGCCTCCAGTTCTTGTCATACATAGGCGCAAAATTGACTCTAAATTGTCATCTAGCCAAGCGATCCCTATGTTTTGATCTGTTGACTTTCATTATAGAAAACGTTTCCCCATTCGTATAAGCTGAACCAAAGAGTTAGCGCATTTTAAGGCATTATCTACCGATAACTTACAATTGTTTCTATGGATACATGCCTCGAAAGAATTAAGTCCAAAGGCCCGCCCTCTTCTTTCCGCGAGGAAGATTTTTGACGTCTCGTGTGATGTTTACGCAGGCTGGGTCATTAGAATCCAAAAAATTGGGACAATGCGCGCAATCGGGACAGCTGTAACACTATCAACGACACACCACAGAGATGCGGGTAGCGACAAGTCGGCTGATAACTGGCGGAAGCCTGTCAGTGACGGCCTACGTGGTTCATGTCCTGACCCAGGCGCGGTGAATCTCAGACCATAGGGACGGAATACCTAAATGTCGTCAGTAGAAAACTGTGGACAAGGTAGCAACGGTAGAAAGTAGCAAGATAATCGTGTCAAAACACTAGCGACTAGTCCGTTATCTCGACTCCTGCAAGAGTCGAACAGAACTCTGTCCAAGTTTTCTTCTCCACGACTCCAACTGAACAGGACTTTCTGCCCAAGCGTTTTGCATTTCTCCTTTTTTTTTTTTGTTTACATCCAGTGGTTCATTTATGATACGTTCTCCAGCGAAGATAGGGGTTAAAAATTGTGGCTTTCATTTTGTTCATTTGTCAATGAAATTCCACGGAAGTACAGTATTTTCCCATTGGATTTTCCTTGTTTGGGTGTCATATACTTATCGCCTTGGGCAAGTTCCTTCTAAGATGGCTAAGGTTGTCTGCTTCAGACACTAACGTTAGTTTACACTTATGAACATCACAGCCATTACATATGTGTTGCCTGCAAGTCATGCATGTTCAATATCTCTCCTCATACAAAATCTCATCGCCCTACACCTCGTTGCGCTATCAGCGTGTGATGATACCATCAACACTAGCAATACTTTCCAAAAAAGTGAATTGTGTATGTAAATCAAATGCATTTATCTTCAGTTGTCAGTTTCTCCGACTAAAATTAATGCGAAGCTTCGAAAGAACTGACACAACGAGTTCTTGTTACGGCTATTTTCGTATTTCGTGTAACACTTAAAAAAATAGCTACCCTGGCATGATTCGAACTTGGAGATCCCCAATCAAACGCATTATCTATCTCACTACGCAGCCGATCCGTAGCGCAGAAAATCTTACTGACTATTATATACGGGGAAATCAGCACTAAGTTTAGCCAAGAATTTTAATGTGCTTTGGGTCGTAGTTTATGACTGCAGTGACAATGAACGATGGTACGTTTTATAAGTTAAGCTCATCTTAGTTTCAGAAAGTGTATTTCACATGAATCTGATTGTCGACAATTTAGATATAAGATACGGACTGACTTGCAGTGATGGCTGGGTGTTGTGTGCTGTCCTTAGGTTAGTTAGGTTTAAGTAGTTCTAAGTTCTAGGGGACTGATGACCGTAGATGTTAAGTCCCATAGTGCTCAGAGCCATTTGAACCATTTTTGAACTGACTTGCAAAACATTCTACATTTCCTTAGTTATGAGCGAATTTAATGATGTAGAGAATGTCCGTTCTTGCATACATCGCCGCTTTAAGTGGGTGGAGCACAAGCGTACCAACTTTCTGAAGGTTTCCACTATCTGCCTTCACAAAATTGCTTTCCATTGTTACTTAAAAGTTTAAAATGCGTTTTTCACTGTTAAACAGCTGAATTGTTTGCAGAAAAAGTATGGAAAACTTAGTAACTTCGGCTAACACTCCTATAACACATATTTATTCCCAGCCAGTGACGTCACCAAACCCCCAGCAAACAACCGAGCGTTTTCGACCACGTGAACAAATCTTGAATTGAAGTAATTTTTTAAGATCTAGTTACGAAAAAATAACATATTTTGTGAGAATATGACCGTAAATGCTATTTGAATGTTATAATCACTCAAAATAACAACAACCTGAACCATATTTTTAACACGGGAAAACTGCCTATTGGTAATCAGTTTTTGTTGAATCTAATTTCTGCTTTTCTTAACAGTTCTTTTAATACAACCATATATCAACAGATTTGTCGTTGCTTTTTTTCTGTGCGGTAACTGCGATCGAGTGTTACGGCTTGTTTGCTGTCATAAGATTTAAGTTATCGACAGCCCGGGTGGGATTTTATAGGCCTAGTGTCATCATGTTACACTGCATAAAATGGTGAATAAGCGGCCTCGCGATTCTATGTTAGCACTTCCAAATAGAGCACAAAATCAAGACGTTCCTAAAGAAAGGCCGTTGCAGCATCCCTGAATATGGAAGTAAATAGGAATATAAAAAAAAGGGAGGAAGGTTTATCTGTTTAGCAAGAGTAATAGGAGGCAGATTTCAGACTACCTAACAGATAAAAAAAAAAATTCAGTTCCGACACTGACAATGTTGAGTGTTTATGGAAAAAGTTCAAGGCAATCATAAAATGCGTTTTAGACAGGTACGTGCCGAGTAAAACTGTGAGGAACGGGAAAAACAAAGTTAGGAAACTACTGCGAAAGCAATGAGAGCTTCACTGCAAATTTAAACGCAGCCAAAACCTCTCAGACAAACAGAAGCTGAACGATGTCAAAGTTAGCGTAAGGAGGGCTATGCGTAAAGCGTTCAGTGAATTCGAAAGTAAAATTCTATGTACCGACTTGGCAGAAAATCCTAGGAAGTTCAGGTCTTACGTTAAATCAGTAAGTGGATCGAAACAGCATATCCAGACACACTGGGATGATAGTGACATTGAAACAGAGGATGACACGCGTAGAGCTGAAATACTAAACACCTTTTTACAAACTGTTTCACTGAGGAAGACCGCACTGCAGTTCCTTCTCGAAATCATCGCACGAACGAAAAAATGGCTGACATTGAAATAGGTGTCCAAGGAATAGAAAAGCAACTGAAATCACTCGATAGAGGAAAGTCCACTGGACATGACGGGATACCAGTTCGATTCTACACAGAGTACGCGAAAGAACTTGCCGCCCTTCTAACAGCCGTGTACCGCAAGTCTCTAGAGGAACGGACGGTTCCAAATGATTGGAAAAGAGCAGAGGTAGTTCCAGTTTTCAAGAAGGGTCGTCGAGCAGATGAGATAAACTATAGGCCTATATCCCTGACATCGATCTGTTGTAGAATTTTAGAACATGTTTTTTGCTCGAGTATCATGTCATTTCTGGAAACCCAGAATCTACTCTATAGGAATCAACATGGATTCCGGAAACAGCGATCGTGTGAGACCCAACTCGCCTTATTTGTTCATGAGACCCAGAAAATATTAGATACAGGCTCCCAGGTAGATGCCATTTTCCTTGACTTCCGGAAGGCGTTCGATACAGTTCCGCACTGTCGCCTGATAAACAAAGTAAGAACCTATGGAATATGAGACCAGCTGTCTGGCTGGATTGAAGAATTTTTAGCAAACGGAACACAGCATGTTGTTTTCAATGGAGAGACGTCTACATACGTTAAAGTAACCTCTGGCTTGCCACAGGGGAGTGTTATGGGACCATTGCTTTTCACAATATATTCAAATGACCTAGTAGATAGTGTCGGAAGTTCCATGCGGATTTTCGCGCTTGATGCTGTAGTATACAGAGAAGTTGCAGCATTAGAAAATTACAGCGAAATGCAGGAAGATCTGCAGCGGATAGGCACCTGGTGCAGGGAGTGGCAACTGACCCTGAACATAGACAAATGTAATGTATTACGAATACATACAAAGAAGGATCCTTTATTGTATAATTATATGATAGTGGAACAAACACTGGTAGCAGTTACTTCTGTAAAATATCTGGGAGTATGCGTACGGGACGATTTGAAGTGGAGTGATCGTATAAAATTAATTGTTGGTAAGTCGGGTGCCAGGTTGAGATTCATTGGGAGAGTCCTTAGAAAATGTAGTGCATCAACAAATAAGGTGGCTTACAAAACATCCGTTCGACCTATACTTGAGTATTGCTCATCAGTATGGGATCCTTACCAGGTCGGGTTGACGGAGGAGACAGAGAAGATCCAAAGAAGAGCGGCGCGTTTCGTCACAGGGTTATTTGGTAAGCGTGATAGCGTTACGGAGACAGAGAAGATCCAAAGAAGAGCGGCGCGTTTCGTCACAGGGTTTTTTGGTAAGCGTGATAGCGTTACGGAGATGTATAGCAAACTCAAGTGGCAGACTCTGCAAGAGAGGCGCTCTGCATCGCGGTGCAGCTTGCTGTCCAGGTTTCGAGAGGGTGCGTTTCTGGATGAGGTATCGAATATATTGCTTCCCCCTACTTATACCTGCCGAGGATATCACGAACGTTAAATTAGAGAGATTCGAGCGCGCACGGAGACTTTCCGGCAGTCGTTCTTCCCGCGAACCAGACGCGACTGGAACAGGAAAGGGAGGTAATGACAGTGGCACGTAAAGTGCCCTCCGCCACACAATGTTGGGTGGCTTGCGGAGTATAAATGTAGATGTAGATGTAGAAATAACGAGAAGAGTAGATACGATATTGTAGTGCCTGCGTTGTTCAGAAGTACGATGCTATGTTTCTTCGGACATGCATGCACTGGCAGAGCTGCGACTACAGTCGTGAAATGCATGAAATATTTTCGCAGTTGTGAATATGGCCAACCATCAGCTGTATAACAGAATGACGACAATGAAAGTTTGTGCTGGCCCGGGACTCGGACACAGATTTCTCGCTTAATGTGAGCGATCGCCTTACCATTATGCATGCATGTGCGAAGGAACAATGCCTCGTATTTCTGAACAACGCAGGCACTGCAATAACGTATTTATCCGCCGACACCGGTCAGGAAACTTTCAGTTAAAATGTCTCCCCCGTACGGGAATGTACACAATACATGTACGAGTGCCGGTTTTAGACACATAGTTAACGACATATGGAAATTTGGAAGTGGCCTTGAGGCGTGCTTGGACATCCTGAAGGTAAGGTGACTGCTCGCAATAAGAGAGAAGTTCGGGCTCGAGTGCTGGTCCTCCATAAATCTTCATTGTCGTCATTGTATTATTCAACTGATGGTTGTCCATATTCGCAAAACGATTAGGCTCCAAAAACACTTTAAAAAACAAAATACATATGCGACAACAATGTATTACTTTAAATTGCAAAAACTAAAAATTTTAAATCGAGAGAGTTTTTCACTTTAAATATTTAAGCGAAACAATCCAGCAGACATTCGCGGAAAAGATGAGCTATGGAACCCATTGCCACAGCATGGGAATAGCGTTCAAACCTACAAAATACATCTACAACAAAGACTGCATCTCAAAATTCACAAAACTGAGACAACAGCATAGTCTTCACACTAGACTGTCTTTATGGGATTGAAACACTAATTTAAAACAGAAAAAGGAGCAATGAAGAAATCCAAAAGAGAGAACGAAAAGTAATTAGGAAAAATAAGGTCCAAATTACACAGGAGAAGGAACTCAAGAGCAAATGAAGAAACTGAAAACCATGCCTATATTTACTCAGATGTGAAAATTGGAGGCTCATCTCTATAGGCGTATTAAAAGAATGGAACAAATATAATTAACTAGACACGTTGTGGAATTGATGGACAGGCGCAGCAAAGCTAAAATACATAGTAAAATGCACTGGTGCAGTGAAAGAGAATCTGAAGAAAACCAAACAGAAAAATTTTTAGGCAGAAAATTAATAACTGGATAGTTGGCCTAGCAGAAAACCGGTACAGCTTGGTGTGATGAAAGAGGAAGAGGCCGTAATGAAGGAATGAAAGTAATACGAGCACAAAGAAACTTCGAAATGTCCCTTGTTCAAAAATGGTTCATATGGCTCTGAGCGCTATGGGACTTAACATCTGAGGTCATCAGTCCCCTAGAACTTAGAACTACTTAAACCTAACTAACCTAAGGACATCACACACATCCATGCCCGAGGCAGGATTCGAACCTGCGACCGTAGCGTTCGGCGCGGTTCCAGACTGAAGCGCCCAGAACCGCTCGGCCACACCGGCCGGCATGTCCCTTGTTGTCCACTCCGTTGTCCACTATGGTCCAAACTGGAAATGCCAATTAATTTAAACAGAACTACAGCCCATGATCAGGAATCTGAAAGGGTATAATAAACAAAATTAGACGGTTATAACCAAAGCCGTTACCCCCACATTATAAAAGGAAACGCAAAAACTAAACACTAGCACTAATCGTACCCAAGCTGGCATCAACTACACTGCGTTTCCTTTATGAGGGAGAAAACTAGAACAACATAAACTGACAAGCAAAATAAAAAAATTAATTAAAAATACGATACTTGGCCGCCAGAAACGCACTCATAGGCAATTAAGTTACCCTGAAAAACTGCGTTTGATTGTTAAGGCTTGTTTGCTATCATGCCGTGCATATTGGTTGTTCATTTTAACTGAAGACACTGAAATATCTCGAAAACTACGCATCGGTTACAATCCCAATTTGTATGTCTCGGAACGGAACATCTAATGATACAACACTAGACCCACCACACAATTCCGTGCGTGGGCGGCATGGGACAATTTCAAATCTTCAGTCCGGAACCGCGCTGCTGTTACGGTCGCAGGTTCGAATCCTGCCTCGGGCATGGATGTGTGTGATGTCCTTAGGTTAGTTAGGTTAACAGCGGGAGAGACAGGAGCATAGAAGAAGAGAGCCCAGTTACATTCCGAACAAAAGATGTAAGAAAATGTCCAATTATAAGTGACAACAAGTGAAAAACAATAGGCGAGCTGAGCCAATTCTGGAATTCCACCTTTAGAAGAAGTGACCTGACTACTATAAATAGCGCTACATATTTCTACAGGATTGGGCACTTTTTAGCAGGCAAGTTACTCCCCTATGTTCCAGCATATTCGATTCTGACATCTCACAGATGCGCCAGTAACCATTTAGGGAATTGAACAATACCCACGCATTTATCCCAGCCAAATCCAGCAAGTTGTAAAAATTGTGACCAGGCCAACGTCTCGATGGTGCTTTGACAGGGTATTTGCGAGCCATTTGGTCGACCACGTCCACTATATATTTAGAGCAGTTATAAAACGTAACTGTATCTGGCTTATTTTTTATACCATCCTCAATCGTCACATAAGGATGCATAGTGCTCAGAATTAGGACATTCTTGTTGCTCTTACCCTGATAAACAGTCAATGTGGTATCATCTTTTTTCAACGATACTGTGCTGTATAACTGCTCTCTTGCCTTCTTGATACAGACTGGTATTTCCCTGCGAGATCGATTTATTGTGCCCACAAGTCTCATAGAATTAGCTTTCAGTGTCTCAGAGAGCGCTAAGGAGGTGAAAAAACTGTCACATGTGACATTTATTCCTTTGTTGAGGTAAGGTTGCATCAATTTTTTTGCAACAGAGTCACCAAGACGCTCATCACTCCGCCTAGTGTCATCCTTTCCTAGACGAGGGATAGCATTCACAATATATTTTGAGTCTTTATCCACCGCCATACAATACTTTTGCCCGTATTTGTCCGGTTTTGCGGCCGTAAACTGCGTGAATCTGCAACGGCACTTTGAAGGAAAAAGCTGTTCGCCGATTGTTAATATGGACCCGGTGTATAGCTAGACTGTGCATTCGCAATGAACTCATTCCAGATTTCTGATACCAAAGCAAACTTGTCTTTTCTTAGTCGTTCTGATCTTGTGGATCTAATGTCAAATCTGAGATAACGCATTATCTCTCTGAATCTGTCACGAGCTATTGTTGATTTCACAAAATTATTTCCCCACTTCACTGACCACAATGTGTCTAGTTCTAAGCTCTTAGCTCCAATAGCACCACGGCCGTACAATATAGCTATAAAAGCTTCCAGTTCTTCAATTTTTATAGTCCTCTGATCTGAGCTTGTAACAACAACGACGCTGTACTATTGTGCATATAAGTAAAATTTTTTCCATCTGATTTTTCGATAAATTAGTGATTGATGTTCTGATTTCATTTGTTTTTTTTTTGTTTCATGTCATTGTGTTAAGAAAACTGTAAACAAATTTCAATGTGAATATTAATGTTTATGTCAAATGTCAAGCAATATTGCAATAGAATTGAAAGGTAACAAATGTTGAAACTGTTGTAACATGTTTAAAATTGTAACTGTGCGTCTGGTCCATACGTAGGCAATGTGTTAGGATATGTAGAATGCAAAACCTCGGATGAATACCCGGCTTGTAAGGGAGCGGTAAAAGGTGGATGGCAGGCGAGCGCGGGAAAATGCACGCGGGCACTGCACGGCACAACGGGCTCAGCAGTTGTAGTTGGAGTTTGGCATTGGTCTGAGCAACACGTTCTGGAGCGAGGAAGCTCTCCTGGAAGACGTAGTTTCATTGAGCCTCGGGTATGCTGTTCCAACGTCTATACAGCATGGCAAAATTCCATAGGCACTAAATGGAGAAGTATTGCGACGCTAAGAAGAAGTAAAGTGCCGATACATCAAGAGCCATAGCTGTGGTTGTATGTGTGCTCTGTGCCTCGCCATCTCGCCGCATCGATACGAACAGGTTGAAACTTTTAATACTGTATTCGTATGGACCAGTGTTACTTTTGTTCCATACTATTCAATAACAACTTAATAACAACTTAAATTTTACCAGAACTTTCCTATCATTTAATTATCCTCACAACTAACCTAGACAGGGTCCTTTCCAAATGTTGTGCAATCCGAGTGTCCCGAGATGAAAAATTAAAGTTTGTGTTAATAATAATTACCTGCAGACCAATGAATAACGAAGATCTGACAAAGTTGGAAGATAACTTTAATATTGAGTTAGTAATGAAGTTTAATTATTTCGAGACAGATATAAAGGCATTTAAATGAGTAGGAAATAAGATAAAGAGAGTAGTACTTATATATTGGAAATCTTGAGCGCATAATGGTGTCAGTAATGAATTTTTTAAATACAGTGATCATAACAGTTTCAAGGTCCCCCCCTTTTTTTTTATTCATTTGAATTCTGAAGTGTTCTAAATTGATTTGACCAGCAAAAGTTAAAGTCAATATAAAAGCCAAAATTTATCAGTGTTTTATCTTTATTAAAATTGACATTGTGTGTGTGACTCGAAAGTGCTGTTTCTAGGGTAACCTATGCCTGATTTTAATCAGTTCAATAGATTTTCTGGTTCTAAAATTCTACTATATTATGCAGTGTTACTACTTGTTGCTTTGCACGAATATCTGCCAACTTGTACAGGGAAGAAACTCAGTTAATGCCTAATTAGGCTGGCGACCGTATTATTAGCAAATTGGTAGCATCTTCTGTGTTGTTTTTTTTTGTCCGTCCTGACGTGTAGTTGCATTTCGGACTTACTTGACGTATCATTGTTATTACAGAGTGGGTGTAAGTCTGATTTGCCACCATTCAGGTACACGCGGTCAATATCTATACAAAAATCCTGTCTCGTAAGGTGAACCCCACTCACTTACAATAGTACAGGCTTTAATGAGTATTGTGTGCCCCGCGCGCACGTTACAAGCTCAGTACACGACGTGCTTCAGTTTCTGTACATTTTACAATATGTTTCAAAATTTTGTCCGTTATCATTAGATGGCATGCACTGTAACAAGTCTTATTCACGTTTCGTTTTGCATGCGGAAATGGTCCTGTCCTATCTTTGAAAACATTCTGTTGTCCGTATCTTCCAGCTGAACAGTCACCTACTACTCCAACGTTCCAGGCTGTTCCATCGGGTGCTACAGTATCGCTACCTGGAGGAAACTGAAGTAGTCCAGAACCCTGGGCATTTTGTTGTCCACGCCGACCTTGAGGACGTCCACTTCCTCGAGTTGACTTAGTCTTTGTGGCAGCTGTTCCTGTAATAGTAATTATACGTATTAGAACGCGATTTAATATTGAATATATTGTCTAATATTAGAACAAAAAAACACCTTCATAAATGTAATATACAACTTGTAAAAATTCAACACGAAACAAAGTATAAACATAAGTGTTGCAATTGAAATTAGTGTCTATGCAACATATACATAAACAAAAATTATTATAAAACAAAGCCGGCCGGTGTGGCCGAGCGGTTCTAGGCGCTTCAATCTGGAACCGCGCGACCGCTACGGTCGCAGGTTCGAATCCTGCCTCGAGCATGGATGTGTGTGATGTCCTTAGGTTAGTTAGGTTTAATTAGTTCTAAGTTCTCGGGGACTGATGACCACAGATGTTAAGTTCCACAGTGCTCAGAGCCATTTGAAACAGCCGGCCGCGGTGGTCTAGCGGTTCTAGGCGCTCAGTCGGGAACCGCACGACTGCTACGGTCGCAGGTTCGAATCCTGCCTTGGGAATGGATGTGCGTGATGTCCTTAGATTAGTTAGGTTTAAGTAGTTCTAAGTTCTAGGGGACTGATGACCATAGATGTTAAGTCCCTTAGTGCTCAGAGCCATTTGAAACAGTTTTATAAAACAAACACATAAACAACCATACCTTTCTCATCAGCATTCAGTAGAACCTTCTCAGGAGTAACATTGTCTTCTGATGAAGAATCCGGAACTATTGGCGATGGAAATTCTTCCTCAGATGAAGACTCCAGCGGTTCGCCCTCAGATTCATTATCTAAAATCTCATTTAGAGCATTTATAATGTCCTCTTCTGTGCGTAGAAATTTGGCCATAATATATTCATAAGTTACAAGCACTATCTACACAGACAGAATGCACTACTAAACCCGTTTTCGTGCTACAAAACTCTGGGTGCGCAATATCTGCATACAAGGTCAGACTTGTCTGAACCTCTCTCCCTCTCGTCCCCTGCTGAAAGTTGGAACGTCAGCCGGAAGTGAAGGAAAAACGAGTTTTGCAATTGTTGACCAAACACACACTAACAATAGGCATGAATCTACATGAAAAATGCGATTGTTATAGCGACTGCGCCGGGCGGGTCAGAACTGACTCTTCCGAAATTCTTGGTGAATCTTCATATTTCTCTTTAATGTTTTCGCCATAAAATGTGAAATGAAGTATAATCACTAATTACCTTATTTCACAAAAAGTCACAGAAATGTAACACTCTAGGCAATAATACAAAAGACTGACAAACAAAAGAATTATCAAGTGGGTCACGAGTGACCCAGCCGCGATTCTAGTGTTACGGTAAATACCGCGTGCAGAGGCGTGGTTCACCAGCTTCCATCCACTGTAAACTCGACCGACCTTGGGTAATCTTTAGCTCAGTTTGTCACTTAACTAACCATTCGCCGCGCAGGATTAGCCGAGCGGTCTAGGGCGCTACAGTCATTGACTGTGCGGCTGGTCCCGGCAGAGGTTCGAGTCCTCCCTCCGACATGGGTGTGTGTGTTTGTCCTTAGGATAATTTAGGTTAAGTAGCGTGTAAGCTTAGTTCCATAAGATTTCACATACATCTGAACATTTTTTTGAACCAACCATTCACTGTAGACTTGGTTGTCATCCTAAAAATAGTACCGAACTTTGAACCGGAATTGGATGATTTATTCATCTACATCTACATTTATACTCCGCAAGCCACCCAACGGTGTGTAGTACTGACCAACATCATTACGAAATCGTAAGAATAATTTTGTAAAGAAACATTTAGTTAAACTTTAATATTGTCGTGTTTAGGATAATTTAACTTTCTGAGAGTTAATATTTAATACCGTTGTGTTTAGGGTTATTTCACTTTTTGATGTTGACGAGATAAGTTATCCTGACAACTGCTTTAACATTGTCACATTGTAAACTGTGTAAAAGCGTGTATTTCTATGTAAATATTGCGACATTAAACGAGTCAGTACAACTTTCACAGTTGTCCTCAGTCATAGAATAAGAAAAAACGAATATATCACCTTACATATTCATAGAGAAGGCGAATCCTGAAGACACCGTCCTGCCCAGAAGATTTTCGGGTTGCAGAAGAAAGGCCATGACACAGAGAGCAGTTAATTTCTTGGAAAATGTAACTCAAATTTCACATACTTTTGTTGTTATTGTTGTGGTCTTCAGTCCTGAGACTGGTTTGATGCAGCTCTCCATGCTACTCTATCCTGTGGAAGCTTCATCATCTCCCAGTACTTACTGCAACCTACATCCTTCTGAATCTGCTTAGTGTATTCATTTCTTGGTCTCCCTCTATGATTTTTACCCTCCACACTGCCCTCCAATGCTAAATTTGTGATCCCCTGATGCCTCAGAACATGTCCTACCAACCGGCCCCTTCTTCTTGTCAATGTGTGCCACAAGCTCCTCTTCTCCCCAATTCTATTCAATACCTCCTCATTAGTTATGTGATCTACCCTTTTAATCTTCAGCACTCTTCTGCAGAGAGCAGTTAATTTCTTGGAAAATGTAACTCAAATTTCACATACTTTTGTTGTTATTGTTGTGGTCTTCAGTCCTGAGACTGGTTTGATGCAGCTCTCCATGCTACTCTATCCTGTGGAAGCTTCATCATCTCCCAGTACTTACTGCAACCTACATCCTTCTGAATCTGCTTAGTGTATTCATTTCTTGGTCTCCCTCTATGATTTTTACCCTCCACACTGCCCTCCAATGCTAAATTTGTGATCCCCTGATGCCTCAGAACATGTCCTACCAACCGGCCCCTTCTTCTTGTCAATGTGTGCCACAAGCTCCTCTTCTCCCCAATTCTATTCAATACCTCCTCATTAGTTATGTGATCTACCCTTTTAATCTTCAGCACTCTTCTGCAGCACCACATTTCGAAACCTTCTATTCTCTTCTTGTTCAGACTATTTATCGTCCTATGTTTCACTTCCATACATGGCTACACTCCATACAAATACTTTCAGAAACGGCTTCCTGACACTTAAATCTATACTCGATGTTAACAAATTTCTCTTCTTCAGAAACGCCTTCCTTGCCATTGCCAGTCTACTTTTTATATCCTCTCTGCTTCGACCATCATCTGTTATTTTGCTACTTTAAGTGTCTCATTTCCTAATCTAATTCCCTCAGCATCACCCGACTTAATTCGACTACATTCCATTACGCTCGTTTTACTTTTGTTGATGTTGATCTTATATTCTCCTTTCAAGACGCCGTCCATTTCGTTCAACTGCTCTTCCAAGTCCTTTGCTGTCTCTGACAGAATAACAATGTCATCGGCAAACCTCAAACTGTTTATTTCTTCTCCACGGATTTTAATACCTATTCCGAATTTTTCTTTTGCTTCCTTTACTGCTAGCTTAATATACAGATTGAATAACATCGGGGAGAGGCCACAACCCTGTCTCATTCCCCTCCCAACCACTGCTTTTGTATGGGCGCAAATTTCACTGGACGCAGTTTTCGTGTATCCCGCCAGATATCCCACTGCAAATAGCCGCTCCCGGAAGTGCAGACATTGGTGCCGGGCTGAGCAGCTACGGGAGCTGCCGATAACCGCGGCTGCTGCTGCAGTGTCTGGGCGACTTTTTGTGGCTGCGCTCGCGGGGCGGGCAGGCAGGAAGAGACGGAGTGGAGTGGAGGAATGCGGAGTAAAAATACCGCCACTCGCCAGCGCGCGCCGCCGCGCCCAAACAGCACGGCGCAGCGCCCCTCTCAACTGCTCACCCCGGGCAGGGCGAGAGCGTCGCACCCCCTCGCAAAGGTACAGTTTACTCCACCGACCTATAGACTGGCCAAACCGCCGCCATAACTGAAACCAAATGGATTCTTAGCCAACTTGTTCTGCTACGTCATGTTGAGTGATGCTAGTAGTCTTCTAGCACGGAATTACATGGTTTTGTTTGTTGCAGAAGAACACCTTCTTCCGACGGTCCCGATTTCACTTCGTGATGTGCCAGCGGCTGAATTATTCTGGCGTCATTAACCTAAAGTAAACATAGTTAATTTTGTAATTATCTATATATCTTTCATTATAGATAATAGTGAATTTACCTATAATTTTTACCTATGACACGAAACGTATTTCGTGTGCCTCACACTAGGAAGTGACAACTACCTACATGAACAACATCTTTAAAATATGCTTCTATCCCTGCTTGGCTTTTGGTGTTTATAGAGAAGGCAAACGATAATAGAAGTAAATAAACATTTAAAGACGTGACTCTTCAAGCTTTCCCGGCGGATGTGTCGTAAATAGTCTTCAAGGGGTTTGCCGCCGCAAGACGTTGTGCAAATTCCACAAAATTTCTTCAAAGCAACTGTCCGACATCCCTAGGTGGTTAAACCTTACTGGTGGCTAGGTACAGCTGACGGTCGTATTTAAAGACGTGATTCGAAGGTTTAATTACCGTTAACTTTTGACATCAGTATGCACCAACAGCGGTCATACTTAATATTTTATAAAAATAAACAAATATATATAAAAAAAATTTATTACAAAAATTCGTTACGTTGCTATCCAGAATACTTCCAGATGTGTTGACATTATGTTACATGAATGATAGTTAAATCTATCTATTAACTGGCCCCCAAAATCACCTGACCTTACACATTTAAATTTCTGTTTATGAGGTTAGATGAAATCACAGGAGCACAAAGTGAAGGTAAATACACGAGATGAATTGCTTCGCCGCATCATGGACGCTGCAGAATTGGTTAGCAACCAACCACAGACAATTGAACAGGCAACACATGTTGTCGCTAGAGCGCAAAAGTGCATCGACGTTCATGGTGGGATATTCGAACCTGTTCTGTGAACTGTACAACATCTGTACGGTAAGTGTTAAAGCCGTTTGTAAAAGACGTGGTACGTCTTTTTCAACTTAATGTATGTAACACGCATGTTGTAATGCATTATGTACTAAATATAAATAAACGTTATGTAAAAATGTGTAACATGACTGTACTTATCTGTAACATTGCTTTCAAGAAAATCACGTTACCGTCCAGTTGTATTGCGTATACGTTCACGTTGTGCACATCAATTTTGCAGAATTAATGTTCCTTTCAATACCCATACCTCCCTAACGAAGCATTTGCGAACCTACGTTCATATAACATTTTTTGTTCGGAATTACTTATACTATCAGTCTGTAAAATATTGACCTTAACTCCCCCCCCCCCCCAAACACCCTGTATCACTATACTGATTAGGTTACCACTTATCCCGTTTTATATTGGCCACCCATCGTTGTTAGCTCCTTGTTTTTCAGAGAAATAATAATAAAAAAACCACTAGCCTAACTTCAGTATACATAAATGTAGTTTTAACCTGGACCCACAGATATACCACCCATACATTGAGACACATTAAATCACTAACTTTAGTAGAAAGTTAAGGGATGCGTTAATAAAATCATCTGCCTAGCATTCCAGATGACAATGAAGACCCGGAAAATAAAATATAGAAATTTGTAAATACAAGAGTTACATACGAAAAATTATAAAAATGAAAACTTGTTGACACGTGAAATATGATACTCGATACGTCTCATTAGTAGAGTTTTACGCTGAACGTATACTGCGCATTATTTACGACAATAAAAGTACTTTTAAGATATATTTTAATCACAACAACGTAGGATTTTCCAGCATCTGTTGCATCCACCCAGCTTATATGTTCAGCACGCCCGACTTAACTAAATATGTTGACCAGTGTTACCTGTTGCTGCCACCCAGACCATTGTAAGGCATGTTGATTATATACCTCTGTGGTTTACTTCCTCCTTCCGGTCGGTCAGTCTTTTAGCGGCGCTAACCGGTCTCTTAACGCTAACAGAGAGATTTTTAACACCTTTCACAAAACCAAGTTGCAGTCTTTTGGCTGTCCTTACGCTGGGCGTGTTTCGCATAACGAAGCACACCTAACGGTACACGCTCAGAAAACAGCAGAGACATTACACGGAACATGCTCTTTATCGTAATTTACGATTAACCGCTCTGCAGTGGCAGTTGTCTGCGATATCTTGTACGCATACCACCCAGTTTGCTTACGAAAATGGACGCTCTTAAAGCTGCTACGCAAATAGAAACGCACATTTTTTTCTGTGTCCATATGCTAGACATTTTATTCTGTGTTTAGTATGCATAAATAAAAACCCCAATATCCACGAAAATGGTACAAGGCGAAAAGGGAAGTTTCATGTCCAGTCAGCAAGGACATCAGCGTTTAAGACTTCCATTGCATGTAGTGCGACTCAAATTTACAATTCTGTCCCACGTAAAGTAAAAATTATTTCAACACTCCCACTTTTTAGTGAAACCTTAAGATCATTCTTATTAGATAATTGTTTCCATTCAGTAGCAGAATTTTTAGAACACGTGCAATACAGAACTTTAAACAAGAAAGTGCAAAATATCGTGCTGTAGGTAGTGCAAACTCTTTTCTGGATAAAGAAAAACAGCTCATTTATTTACTGCCATATTACTGTCATATTTTCTGTGAGTCATGTAAACAATGCGTGAGTGAGTGCATGTGTGTGTGTGTGTGTGTGTGTGTGTGTGTGTGTGTATGGGCTTGTGTTTGTGTGTATACAAGCATACACTATATTTATAAACGAATTTGTATTCCACAGTCTGGAAAGCTTTTGGGGAATAAATAAATAAACACTTATTTGCGATTGAGCCAGACAGAGGCTTAGAAAGCCGTCTTGTAATTCATTGGTGCAATTTCACAAAATCGAGCAAAGTCTTACCTGAGAGAGAGCGCTCTTATATATACACATCATCACGTATTACAATACATGCTTCTGCTAAAGTGCGTTTACAGGAGCCGTGCCGGCCGGAGTGGCCGTGCAGTTCTAAATAGGCGCTACAGTCTGGAGCCGAGCGACCGCTACGGTCGCAGGTCCGAATTCTGCCTCGGGCATGGATGTGTGTGATGTCCTTAGGTTAGTTAGGTTTAATTAGTTCTAAGTTCTAGGCGACTGATGACCTCAGAAGTTACGTCGCATAGTGCCCAGAGCCATTTGAACCATTTTGAACCAGGAGCCGTACTTGACGGTAATGTGTGGCAGTGATAGTGTTGGAGGTAGTAGCAAGCAGTTGTCGGAATATGTCCAAAGTGTTGCCAGCATCGTCTCCCTGGCACGTAGAACTTTTCGTGTGACCGGGCCATACCCGCATATGTCAATGGCTGTAAATGCTTCCCTCTCACTCTCGTCTTTGTTTCCTCTTTTTTTATACCGACAACGATGCGGTTCCGTATTATGAGCGGTGAAACAATATGATTTCGATTCAGTTAGAAAATTTGAGCTCGTACATAGAAACATTCGATTTCTTTGTTATCTATGGAAATGGAGAGATTAATCACGAGAGAACATAGATTTCATAAATGGGGTACATCTACGACCAGACGCATGGGAAATAGAAAGTAATGCATAGAAACACCACAGTTTGAAAAAGGATCTTCTCGGTTCTGCGGTCATAGATCTTCAGCAGTCATCAACAATTGCTTAGGTTCCTAAAACTTCTAACCTAGCAGGAAGCTTTATCGCACTTCTAGTATCCTTCGCACGGTACTGGTGAACGGCAATAAACATTAACATACATATTCAACAGTTGTTTCAAACTTAGATTAATGAATTCCTTGACTCTTATCGTAAAAACGTTGCAATCTTTTGGAAGCAAGAGGCATGGTCGATGAGAAACGTCCTTTAAAGAGGTACATTAAACTTATGTATAAATCACTAGCAGCCAAAACCTGAAGTCTGTTGTGATATTTTCTCAAAATATTTTTATAGATGTTGACACTTACATACAAAGAATAATCAGTACTTCATCAGTGATGGAGTTCAGTGGCTGAGCGACAGGACAGGAATGTTGAGATAGTGCAGTCCATCACAACAGTCTTAAACAGTCGTTATAACGAACCCCGATTATTTTTTGTTTTATTAACAAAGTCAACACATATTATTGGATTCAATATCGGACTACAGTAATTTCAGATTGCTCTATTAATTTTACATGTGCAACTGCCCTTTGAACAACGTTTTTGTTTGTAATGGTAACAAACATGACTTTTCTGTTTGTGGTGTATTACCCCCAAATACTATTTTTGAGGGTAGAACCCATCTATGCCAATGGTTACCCACGTCTTGAGGGATAAAAACAAAAGTGCTCGCTCGTATTTCGGTGCTGAAGTTAATTAATTTTGAAAGATCAGTAGTATTACGGATATTTCCTAAGACTGTAATACTGCTTACAGAAGTTACCGGTAATTACTTCTTTTCAGGTAACAGCATTAATGTGTGACGACACAAGATGATGGTGGTTACAGTTTGTGAGACGAATGTATGAGGGTCGTCTTCCTTACATAGTCCATCCCTACACACACACACACGTTGCACCACGCATCTCTGACCGTAAACATGAAACACATGCATCACAAATATTTAATGAAATCGCCTTCTCCAAGTTGTACATAGTTCCCACGATAGACCACAATTGCTTCATTATTCACTTCGAAACAATAAGCGTACTAACTGGCAGCACAACACAACTGAAATTATGTAATGCGTTCTACTGCTGTAAGGTCTCCATTGTATCATTATCATTATCATTATTATTATTCCTATTACTCATATTAATGACACTGGCAGCCAGGAATCTTCTGATTTCTACCAGTTGAGAAGTAGGGAGCTCAGCAATGAAGTGATTAACAAACAGTAGCGTAAGTATAGCGCATACATTTTAATTTGGTTGCTGTTAAATGAGGATGTAGGGTGTGGGTGGAGCATGTGTCGCTAGGGAGAGGAGTGATGCAGAGGAAGAATGTTTCTGAACAACAGTGTACCGTCAATGTGAATAATTAGCTTTGCTTTGTGAGAAGGATTTGTATGTAGCACTCCTGATGCACTGACAATCTCTTCATTATTCTACAAAAAAGGTTAGGAATCAGCAGTACCAATTGTCTCATCGACTCACTAGTTGGTGGTTTAATAAAATATGAACAAAAAATAAACATCATTTACGTTTCGTCATTTTTAAAAATATTTTTTGTTTCATTCTAAGGCTTAGTTAGGCGCCAATATTGATGATGGTGGGGTTCGAGAGGGGGAAGGGGCGACTTACAAACATCTGATTACACTCAGTAGCAATCGTCTCAGAAAGATTGGGAATCCTCATCTACGAAAGCGATCAAGCTATACATTACAAAAACGAAACTAAAAATGTCTTCTGAAACTCTGGGGACAGAGCATCTGTTGATTCTTTCGAAAGATGCCTGAGGCATTATATAATTTTTTGCAACTATAACAGTGTTTCAGATTTTTGCTTAGGGATAACTGAAATGTTGGGGAAAAATTATTAATCCACCATACAAGATAACTTATTGTTTTAAGTGAAAAGTAGAAACAACACAATCTGACACAAATCAACGGAGTCATCTGTGACCATCCCCTTTGAACAGATTTTCGGTTACCTCGCAACAAACGGGCCAATGGACAGCGAAATTCTGTCCACGTCCAACTAATGTGGTTGTGGCTGGTCGCAGCACAAGCTCGTTCCTAAAGGGACGGCGCGACATTTTGTATGACCTCAAACAATAATTATGATAAGTAAAGAAAAAGGCTGTTTTGTTATTATCAAAAAAAGTGTACAATTAGGTCCTTTATGTTGCCTAACGCCATTTTCACCAGACTAAACTAAAGAGAATTGTTATTTTAAATGAAGATCTTCATTTGCTTAAAATTTTAGAAGCACGTTCATTCTTCCACATTCCATCCCTCAATGACGGAAAGTCAATGGAGACAAGGAACAAGTTACAGAGAACACTAAAAACGAAAAGCAGTTACCTGCTACTTTTGTAAGTTCCATTAACTGGCAGCTGATGATTTTGCTTGCATGTTTTTGTGATATCAACCCAAGCACATTCTTTTTATTTTGTATAGACTAAACAGGCTGCAACGAAACTGTTTAACTCCGACAAGTACTATTGCTTTGAGAAAAGTTGCTGCTTCTGCAGTAACAGTATTTAGCTACCGTTCATTTTACCTTTGTGAGTGTATCAGTGTAGAGTAACAATGGAAGCTTAATTTACGATTTTCTTCTATAATATTTACAGAGATTATGAATCACATATATTCAGATAGTTTACAGAGGTAATGGACGGTAAGAACCGTTTTTAAAGACTGTGTCAGTTTCTGAGGACCTTCTACCCCAATTTTTAGGCACTGACGAGAACAAAACACCTATGTGGAAATTACTTTTATAATTCCCTCATGCCTGCTCACATCACTGTTCACTTGAGTCTGAGATCCTTTAAGTAAACGGAAAGATACTAAAACTAAAATAAATACCATAACAGTAGAAGTATTTTCATGAAAGTATAGTTTACTATAGCGTGGACAGTAGTCAGAGCCGCGCGACTGCCACGGTCGCAGGTTCAAATCCTGCCTGGGGCATGGATATGTGTGATGTCCTTAGGTTAGTTAGGTTTAAGTAGTTCTAAGTTCTACGGGACTTATGACCACAGCTGTTGAGTCCCATAGTGCTCAGAGCCGTTTGAACCGTTTTTTTTCAGTAGTCAGAGCCGCATCACAAAGAGTAAGCTACCAGCCCCCAGTTTTACTTAGACCATGGGACAGTCTAAGAAGAATTAACTAAGCCGGTCGTCCTTTCGGTCTCCTTAACCTCGCCAGATCAATGCATATTACAGGAACTCATCTTGAGGTTGAAGTTCTTTTGTCTGCGTTTGCTTTAACGATGCATATGTTTTTGGGTGAGGTCCACCTTTAGCAAAACACAATTTTGTTTTTTGTCCCAGAAGTGTTTCACTGAAGATGCAGCATCATCAGTGGATTTTTTATTTTGTGTGGCCGCGCGGGATTAGCCGAGCGGTCTGAGACGCTGCAGTCATGGACTGTGCGGCTGGTCCCGGCGGAGGTTCGAGGCCTCCCTCGGACATGGGTGTGTCTGTTTGTCGTTAGGATAATTTAGGTTAAGTAGTGTGTAAGCTTAGGGACTGATGACCTTAGCAGTTAAGTCCCATAAGATTTCACACACATTCGAACATTTTGAATTTTGTGGCTTCTTACCACATGACGCGGTTTTCCTGCTGTATTACGTTTTTACACTGTCTGTTTTCCTTTACAGTTTGTCATGTTTTCTTTTTCCTTATCTTCTTGACTGTCGAGCTCTGTGTAGTGAGTTGTGACTGTCACACAGAATTTGACAGTCAAGAAGATGAGGAAAAAATTGTTTTGCTAAAGGCGGACTCCACCCAATAGCATATGCATATTACAGGAAGTTCGTAAAAGATTCATCTGATTTCACAAGACTGCAGCTACATGAGTGAAGAAAGGTGCTTCGGGTGTATTTTTACTTATGCACCCATACTCAATGTTTATCTAGGTGCCATCTGGAAGATACCGATAGGAGTCTACCTGGTACAGCTACAAAACTCACACTTTCGCTCATTACCTAGTCTGTGTCGAGTCGAGAGGACGACAGCACAGCAACAAAAGGCGCCTTGAGTTCTGCATTTGAACAGGAGCCATTCATTTACGACCGTTGCAGCGTGATTTTCATCGAGAGTGCAGGCGCCTCCTATAGCTCAAAGCATGGTGCGAGAGTACTAGCAGTCCTACTAGACGTTTATATAAGAGGAAATCTGTCAGTCGCCCTCGTGTGCTCTCTCCGGACTTAGAGCACATTCAACACACACATTCACACAGTACGTAGAAGTCTGCCGAGAGTTAGCCATTCCTCAAGCGTCTGTCTGGCGTGGTCTGCGATGACGATTGTGTTTCACACCACAAATGATTCAGTCATACAATGCAAGCTTTCAAGTGCGTTATTTGCGTCGTTGGTGTTTCTTTTTTTTTTGGGGGGGGGGGGGGGGGCGGGGCATTTGGACTGGTCTAAGGCACAACACTATTGGAAGATGAAACGACAGACAGAGAAATATGCATTGCAGCGCATCCTAATGCAAGAAAAGAATCACTAAGGACATTAAGTCGTAAAAGTTAATTTCCTACAAGCCCTTCATTATTATGATAATACGAACATGTAGAGCTCTGTAACTCGTTCTCGCCTTCAGACGGAAGACAGCAGTTTCAATTACGTTAACTGTTGCACTTCCTGGCAGATTAAAAATGCGTGCCAGCCTGAGACTCGCACTCGGGACCTTTGCCTTATGCGGGAAAGTGCTCTACCAGGAGTGCTTCCGGCCGGGGTGGCCGAGCGGTTCTAGGCGCTACAGTCTGGAACCGCGCGACCGCTACGGTCGCAGGTTCGAATCCTGCCTCGGGCATGGATGTGTGTGATGTCCTTAGGTTAGTTAGGTTTAAGTTCTAGGGGACTGATGACCTCAGAGGTTAAGTCCCATAGCGCTCAGAACCATTTGAACCATTTTGAACCAGGAGTGCTCGTCCTGCAAGTTTCGCAGGAGAAGGTCTGTGACATTTAAAATGGAAGAGATGAGGTACTGGGGGAAGCAGCGTAGCCAGAAGGGGTCGTGAGTCGTTGTTGGGTAGTTCAGTCGGTAGAACACTTGCCTGCGAAAGGCAAAGGTCCCGAGCCGAGTCTCGGTGCAGCACCCAGTTTAAACCCGCTAGGGTGTTCCATATCAGCGCACACTCCACTGCAGAGTTAAAATTTCATTCTGGTCACGTTAAGTGTTGATGGATGAGTCCACATTCGATTTGGGCAGAAGCGTGTGAAAGCTATGATCTCCTTGAAGTTCATTAGTGGTAGTATCATGAAACAACCCAAATCGCTGTTACAGACCAAGGGATAACCGAAACCACTCTCTGGTCACTATACAAATCGATTAAAATTGTAGAACAGTTTCACATGCAATTTTCTTTCATTCCCATAAAAGGAACGACTCTTTGTCATCTTTATGAGATTAGCAGGGTCAGCATGAATGATCTTTCTAATTACCGTCTGGTTTAACTACCAAAATTATATGCAATTTGAAATTCGTTACCTTCATGACTATACGCAAATACGTATAAGTGCCAAATATGTGTAATGTAAATAAATATGTGTGTTGTAAACACCTTCCTCTCCACTTTAATAGTTGTAGACGTTACGATAATCATGTCACAATATCTGAACGATATGTTCAGTCTACGTTACCATGGGTTACTTTTAACGGCATTAACAACCTGTTATACTAAAAGCGTACGGATATTAACTTCTGTAAAAGTGGCAATTACAATTTGAATTTTTGATTTTACAGTCTTTTATAATTATTTTAATAAACAGGTATGTTTTTTAGATCCGTATGTGTGAACGCCCGGAAGACCGGCGGATATTTGCCATAGTTTAGTGACTTAGTGTTTTGTGTATTAGACCGTTTCACATCAGGCTTCATGAGGTAGTTTCAAACCAAAAGCGCATATCTCTTTGACTCACTCAACAAGAAGTGATATGTCTTGCTGTTTAATCTTAGAATGTACTTGGCCAGAGAGTTTACATTAACTGTACACAACCAACTTATTCCATTGTATATGTGATGGCTGCACTATACAGAGCCCGAATTTGTAGCGTGTGGCCTCAGCTACGTGCTGTATCACACTGTATGTTGAATTGAATTTATCTTATTGTTTGGAGGTGAAACACATCGTATTTCAACAGCTCTGGAGATGCTCGTGTCAATCGAGTGAAATGTTTAAAAAAAAAACTGAAATGCGACTTGTGGCTGCTTTAGAATTTTAACTACCAATGGCCACTGTTCCCCTGCAGGTAAATGCATGCGATCACTACAGAAATGTATAATCATACAGGACGAGCGAGGGCCGCGCTCGTCCCTATCTACTTGATTTTTAAATAAGTGGTCGCTCAGTTTGGCTCCTGTGCACAACGAAGACACCATCATAGTGAGATCAATAGCTTAGAAACACAATGGGTTAGATTCATTATTTCTAGTCACCTAACCATGGAAAACTTGAAGAGTAACGTATTTTGAAGTCTAAGTCAAAACTAAGGGTCATAGATACTTATTGCTCTTAATGAGTGACGTAATTTTCTGTTGCACCCCGAAATAGTACCGCAGGCTAACACTAAAAATTTGTTGAAATTCTTTGCTGGTGACACCAGAAGTCACGTGCCTGAGTCAATGACCAGCAAACTGCAGGCTTGGAGGATATGCTGAGCAGCCCGAGGTAAACACGGAAGTGATTGCGGCCAGCGGGACTGACCGAGCGCCACAGTCTGTAAACGAAGCGCAATGACGTCATGTTAACCTTCATACTGGTGACAGAGCAGAGTGTCGCAAGAAAGTACAGTTTTAAAGCAACGGTAACCACCCAGGCACAGATGCAGCAGAAGAGAGCCTCTGAAAGACAAAGGTTCTGCAGCCACTGGGAGAGCTGATCACACGAGAAAACTAGTACATATGAAGTCAGTGCTCCCGCCACTGCAGAAGAGCGCACGGCAAGTGCCAGGTTATGGCTCTCTTAATCTCATTCTCAGCTGCAGCTGTCTCTTGGTACAGAGGAGACTATGTTAGTCGACCCTGTGCTTGGTTACTCGTCTACGGTCATCTGTGGAGTCACAGGTCTCGCTGGAAAGACTCTGCCACTGTAAGCTGCAGCGCCAACTTCCCAGTCATGACTGATGTGGTGCAGAGACCACAATCATTGTGCAGACCTACTGGAGGCTTGGCCAACGAAGCCAAGAAGCTGTACAGCATCGGCCATCATGGGGGAGAGCCACTGTTGCTGATCGCCCCATTGATATAGCCGACACTGGTGCTGCCGTCCCCTGGCTCCTAAGTGGAGACCATGGGTCCAACCGTACATGACGACGACTACTGCAGGCTGGGCTGGAGGGCGTCTCCTGGGGCACGTCCTCAGCGAGAGCTTCGGAGATCTGCTCGCAGAGGCTGCTGTCCGTCGCTGTCCATCGAGGTCCCGCCAGATGTGACATCAACCACCACTGCCCTAATGGCTACCATGTTAGCGTTCTACGATGTAGCAGAACTGCTGAGCGATGCGTGCCCGCTATTGCTGACTGGGTTCGCACACTACTACCCCGACTGAACTTCCAGAGCCTGGGGAATACAATCCTGTATTTCTGATTCATACACACATCAAAAAATGTTTTGCACAGAAAATTGGAAACGAGGTGAACATAAACATTATTTCCGCCCTTTTTAATGCTCATGAAACCCACACATTGCATGTTGTACCGCCATACAGTGAGACCTTCAGAAGTGGTGGTCCAAATTGCTGTACAAACGGGTACCTCTAATACCCAGTAGCACGTCCTCTTACATTGATGCATGCCTGTATTCGTCGTGGCACACTATCCACAAGGTCATCAAGGCACTGTTGGTCCACATTGCCTCACTCCTCAACGGCTATTCGGCGTAGATCCCTGAAGTGGTTGTCCTTAAACAGCCCTTTTCAGTCGATCCCAGGCATGTTCGATAGGGTTCATGTCTGGAGAACATGCTGGCCACTGCAGTCGAGCGATGTGGCTACCCTGAAGGAAGTCATTCACACAAGATGTGTACGATGGGGACGCGAATTGTCGTCCATGAAGACGAATTCCTCCCCAATATGCTGTCGATATGATTGCACTATCGGTACGTCGGCCTCACATAATGCCACCCCAAAACAGCAGGGAACCTCCACCTTGCTGTACTCGCTGGCCAGTGTGTCTAAGGCGTTCAGCCTGACCGGGTTGCCTCCAAACACGTCGCCGACGATTGTCTGGTTGAAGCCACATGCGACACTCATCGGTGAAGAGAACGTGATGCCAATCCTGAGCTGTCTATTCGGCATCTTGTAGGGCCCATCTGTAACGCGCTGCATCGTGTCTTGGTTGCAAAGATGGACCTCGCCATGGACATTGGGAGTGAAGTTGCGCATCATGGAGAATATTGCGCACAGTTTAGATCGTAACACGATGTCATATGTCTGCACGAAAAGCGTTATTCAACACTGTGGCGTTGCTGTCAGGGTTCCTCCGAGCCATAATCCGTAGGTAGCGGTCAACCACTGCAGTAGTAGCCCTTGGGCGTCCTGAGCGAGGCATGTCATCGACAGTTTCTGTCTCTCTGTATCTCCTCCATGTCCGAGGAACATGGCTTTGATTCATTCCTGGCCACTTCCCTTGTTGAGAGCCTTTCCTGGCACAAAGTAACAATGCGGACGCGATCGAATGGCGGTATTGATCGTCTAGGCATGGTTGAAGTACACGAACCGCGTACATCCTTCCTGGTGGAATCACTGGAACTGATCGGCTGTCGGCCCCCCTCCGTCTAATAGACGCTGCTCATGCATGGTTGTTTACATCTTTGGGCGGGTTTAGTGACATCTCTGAACAGTCAAAGACACTGTGTCAGTGATACAACATCCACGGTCAACGTCTATCTTCAGGAGTTCTGGGAAACGGGGTGATGCAAAACTTTTTTGATGCATGTAAATGTTGCAATGTGATTAATGTTTACTTCGTACTCCCGAGCGTGAGTAGATCCTCCTCGTCGTACCCAGCTCAGCACAATCGTGATAACCGTAGTTGTCTTGGACTGGAGCCCTATCATTCACGTAAAATCAACACCCAGTAAAGTTCTCTAAAAGTCCAAATGAAATTACAAAACGATGCTAACACTGTGACAGGTGAAAATTATATGGCAGACTTTACAGAGAAAACACATCAATATCTCCTCATCTGGGGAACTGTTGAATTCAAAGTTATCGAGGCAAGGAGGTCACAAATTGTAACCAATGAAGCAACAGAAGTTGTATAGCAAAGTAAGTAAGTAGCGTGCTGCTCACTATATGGTTCGAGCTACCGCAACTGGCACACATTTCCCCAGAAATCAGCTGGTTTGCACCGATCAGCACCAGACGGCAGCAGGGAGACAAATTACTCAGACTATTAGTCCAAAACTTTAAGAATGAACACGAACAGTCTCGACAGCAGAAAACCTTTATTTTGTTGTAACCGGTTACCACAAAATAAAGGTTTTTTTGCGGTCGATACTGTTTGTGTTCATTTTTAAGCTACTTTTTGCTAGGTCGCTGTTCTCCAAGATAAGTGTTCTAAAAATTACTCATTAGTAATTACTCAACTGATAACTTTAAAAAATGTCTTCATGAAGGAGACGACTAAGTGTTGGGCACAAAACGCACATTAACAAACATGAGTTTGGTATTCCTCTGAAACAGAGTCTCCTCGATAGGTCAGTTCCTTCAAGCCAACCATGATGGTGGGAGTGACTCATTTGATTGGATACACAAAAAAATGGTTCAAATGGCTCTGAGCACTACGGGACTTAACATATATGGTCATCAGTCCCCTAGAACTTAGAACTACTTAAACCTAACTAACCTAAGGACATCACACAACACCCAGTCATCACGAGGCAGAGAAAATCCCTGACCCCGCCGGGAATCGAACCCGGGATTGGATACACAAAAATGTTGCAGCGAAAGCAGCAGACTTCCCCACACTGGTCTGGTTGCGCCACACGGTCCTATCCTTTGATGTACATATGGAAAAGGCAAACAAGTTATGCTCAATTATTCTCTGCGCACAGCAGTAGCGAACGGCTTCCACTGCCAACAAAAGCAATGAGCAGGCCGCAGCCCAACTTCTGCGAAAACCACAAAACTATCCGGTGATGCTCATTCTTCTAATGAGACTCATTGGCTGTCTCCTGACGACAAATACGAACTTAGACCACACCGAGAGCGCACCGTCCTAGTGAAAAAAACGCAAAGCTTTCCTCCTAGGCACTCAATAAAATAACCAGGAAATAGCGGCAGAAAATGAAACAATATGGTAGCGATATATAACAGTCACGTCACAAGTGATTCACTGCAACGCAAGAATATGGCGAACACAGCAGTCACATACTATAGTCGAACACAAGTTAGTCTCTCCAAAGCTATTGCTTTTAGCTCCGTTTCCAGGGAAATGATTTATGAGCCATTCTTTTTTCTTTCTGCAGACAAGACGGTTACAGTAATTACATACCTGGACAAGTGGGAGATCAGGCTTTTTCCACAACTGCGAGAACATGCCGAAAATTGCGTTCTCCAACAGGACGGAGCACTACTGCACTGGCTCTGCTTGTAAAGCGATTTCTTAATAAGACTTGCCTCAATCAAGGATCGGCCGTATGGGTCTCGCGCTGCACCATTTACCTTCAAGGTTGCTTCACCTCTCGATATGTGACTTTTTATGGGGATTTCTGAAAGTTCAGTCCTTGTGTCTCTTCTTCCAACAGTTTTGCGTGAACTGCTACGCTACAAGGGTGGGAGCAACAGCAGACATGCTGTATGAGCTATGGGAAGAGTTTGACTGTCGTCAGGATGTTCCTCGTGCGTCAAATGGAAGGCACATCAAATATCTGGGAGATTTAAATGAAAACTTCGATGCTAACGTATTTGTATGGAGTACGCAAATGTCGCAGTTGAATGTGAGTAAAGATATCCATTGCAAAATCGGATAGTTCCTTTGAAAAAAAAAAAAAATGTTCAAATGGCTCTGAGCAATATGGGACTTAACATCTGAGGTCATCAGTCCCCTAGAACTTAGAACTACTTAAACCTAACTAACCTAAGGACATCACACACATCCATGCCCGATGCAGGATTCGAACCTCCGACCGTAGCGGTAGCGCGGTGCAAGACTGTAGCGCCTAGAACCGCTCGGCCACATCGGCCGGCGTTCCTTTGAAACAAAACACTTTGTCGTCCTACTCCTAAGTTAAAATACAAACCAAGTTCCTGTCTTCATTCATGCAGAACACATAGTTGTGTGAAATCGGCTTAAACATTTTCAAAATCCGTGTCCTTTACTCGAGAAAGATTATTTCAGTATAACGTATCTCACAGAGGAGAAAGTCTTGCTTCCTTTTGTAAGAAAAAGGTCAAGCCAATCAAAGAACAACTATGCCACCGACAGTACACCAGAAAATAGTCGTTTAACTTTTTAATGGGTTCACATTTTTCTCCTAGATAAAAAATTCAGGAGACTCAAGTTGGCTGTAATTTTCTCCTGAAAATGAGTCGACGTGTAGTTTAATGACATACCTGCATGGCTTTGAAGAAGGCAAAGAAATGCGGAAGGTACTTTCGCTTATGTAGTATCGAAAATAATGTTAGACTTGAAAGTAAATTATTTTTTAATTTACGAGTCCTTGGGAGATACGAAAATACTTGCTATGGATACAATGAAACCCACTTCTCTGTGCTTCTTAATTTTTAATTATCATTAGTAGTGCGCTAGTTTAGTATTGCACATTCTTCCCTTTCAACATTTCAGCCCTTCCTGTCAGTCCGTTACAGTTCTGCAGTTTATTATTTATTCCCATTTGAAGCTTTTATCACATTTAGCGCATCGAATTTGCACTTAATGTTGATTTTAACATTACTTCTACAATAAGGGTGCATGCGATCGTATCAGCGACATTATGTTCTTAATCTTCATGTTTCTCATCTGTTTTTCCTCACTGGAAACCTCAGAACCTCTCCTTGCATAACATACGCCAGTATCTGTATGTTGACTGTGCCTATGAATAACTTTCAATCTTACTGTACCTCCTTAGCCATTTTAACTATATGTCTGTGAAAGAAACAATCAAACCATTCTGTATTGAAGACTTCAGCATTTCGTATTGTCATTCCCATTGCTTTCCTCTCGTTAGATCCAAACTCTCTTCCACTGCCAAACAAGCCACTATAAGCATCCACAACATGCTTCCAACTTTGCTCTTCCCGTTACCATCTGTCTCTTCCTGCCTTTTTTCCGTTCTCATTGTTCTTTATTGATTAACTCTTCAGCTGATTTATATCAAATCTGTCGGTTAACCTAAGATACCACTGCAATCAATTACATGTTATCCATCTCAAATAAATCTGTTTTAAATTCATCAAAAATCATAGAAGCGCACTGTAAGTTTGGATTGGCGGTATTTGTGCTCCAAAACGCCAATAAATAAATGAATAAAAATAAAGTTAGTCTATTACTTCTCGTTCTATGGCAGTTTAATTAATTTCTTCACCAAATTTTTTTCTTGCGTAATTGCTCTTATGCCTTTACTGCTGCCTGACAGATAGATGTATTAATCACAACATTAATAGACTTGGCATTATTGTAATAATTATGCCTATTGCTAAGTTATATTATTCTTATTGTATATAACTAATTCTATACTGCGCTTCACGAAACCTGATGGAAAAAAATTTTTTTGTGGATAACAGATAAGAGGTAAGAGACTAGCTAAATTTCATACCTTGTCAGATAAAATAATTGCAGAAACTAATAAACAACTTCTAGCAATGACAACAGATGATTTGTAGCGCTTTTTCGTCAATTTTATTGTTTTCTGATGACGTACACACCAACAAAATGGCTCTGAGCACTATGGGACTTAACATCTATGGTCATCAGTCCCCTAGAAATTAGAACTACTTAAGCCTACGGACATCACAGAACACCCAGTCATCACGAGGCAGAGAATCCCTCACCCCGCTGGGACGTACACACCAATTTACAATTAATTTAAAAGAGTTAAAATCAGTAAACTCTATGATGTAAGGAACTGATACTATACACACTACGCATGTAGCAGGTATTAGTTGATTTTATAAAATCTGGCTGCAGCGTTTGTAAAATTACACTGCGTGTCAGAAGATTTCCATTTCCTCTCATCCTCTCACAACTATGGATTTGTGGTTAACACAGGGATTTTGTTTTGAGCGTTCTATCGTACCCAGTTTTGAGTGTATACATTGTGCGCATAGACCGGGGGGGGGGGGGGGGGGGGGTTATGAGCATTTACAAGAACACTGAAGTGCCTTTGCCTAAACGGTTCCATTCGAATAGGCCTCAGTCCTTCAGCTGTTTGTGTAGCAATCAGTTCGCATTAGTTTACAGTACATTGTGTGCATCTGACAGTGTGTTTGTGTCTCTCATCAGGTTCATATCTTATTACCTCCTAATGGGACGGAAGCAGGAGATTGGCATTGGCAAACGCGCTGTAATAATATTGTTGCTCAGCATCAGGAAGGCTCTTCCACTAGAACAATAGCAACAAACACATCAAATGAATTCGGAATTGCGAATAAGGACTTGCATCAGCTGTACAATGGATTGACGACAGTGAAAATTTGTGCCAGACCGGGACTCGAACACGGTTTTTCGGCTTACTGCGAGCGGTCGCCTTACATTCCATATTACAGCTGACGGTAGTCCTTATTAGCAACTGCGAATTCACTTGATGTGTTTCGCAACGGCTGTGGTCGCCGCAGTGGCTGTTCCTTTGGACATGCATACATGCCCAAAAGAACTTTGTATCATAAACAGAATAACACAGGCACTTCAATATCGTAATAGCAACAAAAGTTGGCGTAGGCCAATCTACAGTGGTATACACATTGCAGCAGTTCAATCAAAGTGATGCCGATGCAAGTGCTACGCGGTCTGGAAGATCCCGAGCAGCATCGTACATGCAAGATCAGTTCACATGAGTACAGAGTAAACATCAGAGGACTTGTATTGCACCTGAAGTTCGCGAGGAAGTACAGGGTGGCGCACGAAATGTGTTACCATTTTGTTTTTGAATATAAACTTTATTGTCAATACAATCTGAAAGGAACGTATAAAACAATGACGAGCCGTCCATGGAGATTTGTTCTAACTCAGCGCATGCTCAATATGTCCACCATTTCGTTTCCTAACTTACTTCAAACGAACACTGAAGTTAGTGATTACCCTACGGCACATGTCTTCCGTAATTTCACTGCAAGCTTGAAGAATAAGTCTTCTGAGCTCTATTAAATCACGTGGACGTTTCGGGAAAATTTTTTCCTTTAGGTACACCCAAAGAAAAAAGTCACATGGATTGAGGTCTGGACTATTGGGGGGCCAATTTTGTCTTTCATTGAAGCGACCTGGAAACCTGAGTGAAATGATCCGCATGTCGAAATGCTCGTGTAAAAACTCCAACACAGTGTTTGCAGTATGTGGCCTTGCTCCATCTTGCATGAACCACTGCGTGTTGAAGGGCAAGGCAGTAGCAAGAAGCTGTCGAATGAAGGTATTGCGAAGCATGTTCAGATAACGCTCGCTGTTCACAGTTTCTTCAAAGAAAAAGGGTCCAATAAGTCAGTGACTGGAAATTGCTGCCCTCGCTCCACGGAGCGTAATGTTGTCGTTCATGAAGCACTTGTAGGTTTTCAGTGGCCCAAAAGCGTACATTTTGTTTGTTAACCACACCGTCTAAAAGAAAATGTGCCTCATCTGAAAACCAAACGTTGTTGAGAGTTTTTTCCCTATTCTCCGCCCACTGAGCAAACAGTAGTCTGCTGCTTGTGTTCTTCAGTGAACGTCTGTGCAAAGGTCATCTTGTATGGGTACATATGGAGGTCACTTTTAAGAATGCGTTGAACGGAGCGTCTGGATATTCCCAGTTGCACTGCTGCCTTTCTACACAATTTCCCGGGACTTCTCTGTACAGCAACTCGTACCGCTTCAATAATCTCTGGCGAACAACCATGCTTAGGTCGAGGTCGCTTCGCTTCCAATACTGTTCCTCCCTGTAAAAATTTATCGCACAACCTGAGGATGGTCTTCTTGCAAGGGACCCATCGTGTGTTAAACTGTTGTCGAAAACGCCTCTGAGTCAAAAGGCTTTTCGTTTCATGAAAAAGTAACACAATTGCCGATCGTTGCTGTGTCGTCAGTCTTCCATTGTCAGCCATTGCTGCTTACTAGTCTCCTAGCGGCAGTATCGTGAATTACACGTTATTTCGCAACTCATTTGTTTTTCCAAGCTCTGCTGGTACTCAAAAAAATGGTTCAAATGGCTCTGAGCACTATGGGACTCAACTGCCGAGGTCATTAGTCCCCTAGAACTTAGAACTAGTTAAACCTAACTAACCTAAGGACATCACAAACATCCATGCCCGAGGCAGGATTCGAACCTGCGACCGTAGCGGTCTTGCGGTTCCAGACTGCAGCGCCTTTAACCGCACGGCCACTTCGGCCGGCTCTGCTGGTACTGCTGCAGAGATCCCAACGGGATATCTAATGTGCGTCGTAAATTGTGAAAGAAACAATTGGTAACACATTTCGTGCGCCACCCTGTAGAAAGTATGCGAGCAGCTCCAATCTCTTGTCTCAACAGTGCAACACCGTCTTCATGAACACAGTTTAAAGAGGTGCAAAGCGGCCAAAAAGCCTTTATTAAGCAAACAGAGTAAGATGAAAAGATTGTAGTCGGTACTGCAACATAAAAACAGGAGCGTGCAACAGTGGTCCAATGTGTTATCCACGGACGAATCTAAGTTTGAAGTATTTGGAAGACATCGTCGAATGTTTGTTCGTCGACGTCATGGTTCTGAGTCAGTGTGTGACGCCAACGGTGAAGCGTGGTGGAGGGTCTGTCTTGGTATGGGGATGTTTTGCGGGTGATGAGGCGGTGATCTACACAGAATTCGTGGAAGATTAAATAAGGAAGGATAGCACAGAATACTGATCAACAATGCGTTCCATCTAGCAGGAGACTTATTGCACCTGGGTTTGTTCTGCAACAGGACAATGATCGCTAACATGCTTCTAAATTGTGCAGAGGGTGTTTCAATATAAAAAAAGAAAGTGGGAGAATATTATTTGGCTAAGTCAGTCACAGGACTTAAATCCCACTGAACTCTTATGGGATGAACATGACAGGGAGGTCAGAAGACTGAGGTCATCTAATGTTGAAGGTCTGTGGAATAATTTACAGATGTATTGGACTGCAATACCTGCAAAAACGCTACAAAATCTTATTCTCAGAATGCCAAGAGTTTATGCAGCTGTTCTGAGGGCAAAGTTTAAATTCTTTGATGAGCCTAAAATTTAAACCATATTGTATTGTACTTAATGATAGAGAGATAAAATATCTATTTTGTTGGTCTGTTTACTTTTTGCTATGTGTTTATACGCTGAAATAAAGTATATACCTTTTATCATGGGTGATCGAAAACTTTTGACCGGTAGTGTATATCATTTTCAAAATACAGACTAAGCTGTTAGACTGATATGAAGTGGCACAAATTTCCTGCGGACTGTCACAAGAGGATCTGGAGATAGATCATACTTATCCTAAAAATCAAAAAATGGCGCACAGCTCGTTTCGTCGGTAATGGTAAGCCAGCAGCAAGACGATCACCAGTCATTATGAAGTGGCAAGAAACTTCAGAGCCGCTCTGTGATAGATACGCCGTTGTATAATATTAACAGAATTGGTAATTGCCCTAAAGTATTTCTTCTGGAATAACCCCTGTATCCCACTTACTCATACACACACATTTTGACTATGTAACCCAGCACACAGAACGGCGTAGGTATTATTTTCTACAGAAAAACACATTGTAATATTAAAATTACATTTTTTTTACTTTTTATCTCCAAATGATAGCAGTGCTATGCAATTTGGTGCATATAGTAACCCTCTCGAAAAGTACCAAGTGGATCGCCGAAGTTAAAGTTCCTATCCGATGGACGAACATTAACATTGTCACATGCCCTAACTTCATCTTACGAGACAGTGAGGTCTGTAATGTAAAACAGGACACTGGCGCGAAATCTGATGGTAGGGAACTTCACATCATCAGACTGCTGAAGCTTTCTTCCAGCACCGGGATTCGAACCGACTACTGAGTCTATTGTCATCACGAAGGCGATTTTTAATAACCTGGACTGCACAGGCGGGTCAGTGCGTTCGGAAATGATATGTTGCATGCTACCCTACCCTCTTCACCACCAACAACAGTATTCTTCCCAGAGACGGACAATGAAAACGACCAAGCCTCTTTCCTTCGGTTATAGCTGCGAGCGTAAAACTCCTTTGGAGGGGATCACGCATGAGCACTAAGCCACATACGGCCGCTTCTTCTCCTCTTTTTGTGTGGTCCCTCACTCTTGCGTCATAAAACCAATGATTTACGATACACAGCCGTCAGCGTGTCGCCTCCTCAACGACAGCATTAGCGTAGTTCGTCGCCGTAAAGTAACACAAAGGACATATGTATATAAGGAGTCCCGTTTTACTGCTGCGCGACGTGAAGGTACGCAGTAGATAGGTAGGTGGGTTTATGCATAGCGAATGCACTGGCGCCACTACTGCTAGCCATTCACGAAATCTTACTTCCTGGTGCGAAGTCTTTCCGGCGTTAAGCACAGTGACGAAGTGAATCCAGTAGAACAAGAAAGAACGAAATTTACACTCCAGCTTTTAGAGAGACTAACACATCACCATCAGTGGTGGCGGATGAATTGATATGCTTCATCTGACTCATCACTGCTGCACCGTAATTATATTAAGCACCAACGTCACTGTTGATTACAGAGCCACACGACAGTAAGGTAAAACTATGATAGGATCAGAGCCATGATACTTTTCTGGAAGAAATTGCTATGCTATGAACCAAAGAGTTATTTATTTATTTAGTTAGTTACCTATCTTGGCAATTAGGGACGTAAGACCGTCCATTACATCCAACGAGACATTGTTAATATGGCTGATATTTGATATATGGGCATGAAGGCCATGGTCCAAGACATAATTCCCCACCTAACGTTTCGTCTTCCACCGCTCGAGACATCATCAGAAGCTCTAAGCCTCAGAAAGCTGTTACAGCCAAACCAAGCTCAGCAAGCCGAAATGTTTATATTTATCCACGCCACGGTCGTTTCGTGACGTCATCAGACCACCAAATTCGTTTCCCTGGCATTGTAGTTTTAGCAAGAGCTAATAATTACTGCGCTAGGATGTACAGAGAGACCACAAGAATTCAAATGCACGAAAGCAGTATCAACAGAACAGATGGACTGAAATTAGTCAAGTTGTGAGCCATAGTGCTAAATGAAACCAACAGTGCCAACTCATCCATACTACTAGCTCGACGCGACTCTGCCATCTTAGGCAGCGGTCTGATGACGTCACCAACGGACCGTTGTGTGAATACATTTAAACAGTTCGGCTTGCTGAGCTTGTTTTACATCTGCAACAGATTTCTACGTCTTTTAAGCATCTGATGAAGTGTCGATCAGTGTAAGACGAAACATTAGGCAGGGAATTATACCTTGGAACACAGCCTTATGCCCATAAATCAATTATCAGCAACAGCATAAACCTACGTAACCCCATGACATACTTTATTTCAAATGGTTCAAATGGCTCTGAGCACTATGGGACTCAACTGCTGAGGTCATTAGTCCCCTAGAACTTAGAGCTAGTTAAACCTAACTAACCTGAGGACATCACACACATCCATGCCCGAGGCAGGATTCGAACCTGCGACCGTAGCGGTCTCGCGGTTCCAGACTGCAGCGCCAGAACCGCGCGGCCACTTCGGCCGGCACACTTTATTTCGCTCCAGCAGATGCATTCTTTGTCCTTGAATAAGACAGGCCTTCTGCACACGTCCTTTAACAGTGGCAGGAATGTCTTAACACGGAAAGACATATTGGGGGGAATGAACGCTGTGTGCGGAACAGGTAGTTTATTGTTTGTTGTGTAGAGGAAAATATATCGTTTGCTGTGCTGATCCTGTAATATAAGTTCATTAACGCAACTTGTTCAAGTAATCAAACAATTACATGGAGTTGTATTACCAAGGGAACATACTAGTAATCTTAGTCATCGTAACTCGATTTAAATGCCTTGTTACTAAATCATTCGAGGAAAACAACAACCACTCTTAAGTTTTATGTCCATTTCAGAGACAATGCTCTGTCTCTAAGAAAAGTGCGAATAAGCAGAAACCAAAAATGGATTATGTGAGCAAGTGGAAGACAATCCTATTCAGCTGGTACCCTTCGTGGAGCGCTTCAGAAGATTTTGGAATAAAAGTAGTCGATAACACAAAACTGTTAAACGTTTCTCCATTCCATGCAGTACTTTAAAGGGCTACTCAGACCGCAGTGGCAACGACAGTGTTGTCGTTGTCAAAGTGGGTAGATCGTTCGCCGTTACGAGTGAAATGGAAATTAACAGTAGTTAACTTCATAATGCGAATACAGGAAATAGGGTTCGCCCTGAACGTTAACCGAATAATCCACTAACCACTGTATCAGAGTGAAATCAGTGTCCAAGGGAACACAGAAGTCAAAGAACAAATGAAATAATGACACTTGCGCCACTTGTAAAGAGAGCTACAAGCGTGCAGAGAATAATAGTGCCTGGATTCTGTGTTGTTTTTGTCTGCGATGGTTCCATGAAAACTGTTGCAATTGTTAGCCCATCGATTTGCCTGGTGCTACGGTATTTAAGAGCAATATTTGTGTAAATGTTAATGACAGCGACACCGACGCTGAAAATGAATGAAAAGTGCCTTAAGTGAACTTTAACAACGCAAAAGAAAAATATAACGGAATTATGCACATTATCACGAAGTAAAGTACGCAGTGCCACAGAATTAGGTACGCTTTAACGAAATTAGGTAGCATGCCCAGTTTGTTTACTACATTTCATAACTTCAACAGTTTTTAATTTCTTAATTGTCTTGGACTGAATATTTCTTTTTTTTTTATTCTACAATATTTAATATCACGAAGTTAGGTAGTTTTACTCTCCCAAATACCGGCCGTGAAAGCCTACATTGCATGACTGTTAATATTATTCATTGTAGTCATCATTACACATGCGTTATAAGAGATTGGACAATTATTGTGATAGCCGGCCGAAGTGGCCGCACGGTTAAAGGCGCTGCAGTCTGGAACCGCAAGACCGCTACGGTCGCAGGTTCGAATCCTGCCTCGAGCATGGATGTTTGTGATGTCCTTAGGTTAGTTAGGTTTAACTAGTTCTAAGTTCTAGGGGACTAATGACCTCAGCAGTTGAGTCCCATAGTGCTCAGAGCCATTTTAACCAATTATTGTGATAAGTAAAACTTAGCAATAGGAGTGGTAAAAATAATAAAGACAGTAACGACTAGAGTAGAAGAAAACTAATATTTGTATTTGTTTTTGAAAAATAATGGAACAGAAGTAATTTACAGGCAGAAGATCTCGACTGTGGGCCATGATAGAAATGATCGTGATCAAAGAGATAGGAAAGAAATTAAGAGGAACCTGATGTGGTGATGGAACACAAGAAACAAATACAGGAGAAAAATATGACGGAACTGACAAATTAAAAAGAGAAAGGAACTTACGTGAGTTTTCATTTTACTGTCGTACTGATCACTAATTTCGCTCTGTACAAAAGTAGCGTAGTGGCTATGTGGAGTGGGGCCAGGCTGTGGAATGTGCAGACATGAGGCTCAATTTGACGATTATTTCATTTAACATCAAAATACTTTTTTTTACTCTAAATGCGAACATTTTAGGTTAGGCTTTACCGTGACTGTTATTGACATTACATGAAAGAACAAGTTTACTGTTACCAGTCACTGTTTGTTTATCTCCACGACGTGTTTCAAAGGTTTAAACCTCCGTCATCAGGTTCATACACATTTGTTAGTATGACATTTGTGTGTCTGTTTGCGTTTTGTGTTATGATTTTTGGAGTAAGTTGTGGCACTGTCTAGTGGAGAAACAAAACACTATTTCAGAACATGGTATTGGGTTTCTTTTGGGAAAAAGTAAAACGAATATCTAACGGCAAACGTAAAATAAGTAAAATAGACTACCTCCAGTGGTCACAGGTTCATTTCAATGTCGTAACACATCACATGTCTACTGTCATATTTTGTAAACAAATATGGCGTCTGGAAACTACTGGGTGCAAGGATCGTATAACAGAAGAGAAAACATTATCACAAAGTAACAACATTATTACAGAATAAATTTTAAAGGGCTTGGAAACGTTTGTTTTGAGGTGTCGAATACATGCAGTGGAATAAATACTTCAGGTGGTATATAAATCCGATCTTCACAAGTTAAAATAGCTTAAATTTCATACTCGTTTATACAATCAGGTGAAATGCTACAGACTTAAAGTACAATAATCATATCGGCTACAGTGGTAAAATTCTACACAAATAACAGTTTTTGTTTGGATCCACAGATAAATATGAAAGGCTGAAGGCAGAGGGAGAGGAAGAGAAAGAGAAAGTGAGAGAGAGGCAGGGGGTGGAAAGAGTGGTTGTATGAGAGCAAACTTTACAAAGTAGGGGGTCTTAAGATTATATCTGTTACGTGTAATAACTTCCTAAACGTTTGGGTAATACATTGGTTAATGCTTTAAAGTATGCAGATGGATTTACAATTTGTGCCAGTAGTAGATGTACATATAGTTTCAAGCTGACAGGGGGTACAAGCTGTTGGTGTGATGATATATCTGTAAATAAGGTTAATCTCTTGTACATTTTGCGGCTGTCATGGTAACATTGCTAAATATTTATGGTAAATATTTGTGTGTGTGTGTGTGTGTGTGTGTGTGTGTGTGTGTGTGTGTGTGTGTGTGTGTGCATTGCAGTTTTAACGACGTAGGCTGTCGCTAAAAACAGAGATGACACTACTGTAAATATTGTCATTTTTGTCATTTAAGATGGATTCAGGTTGTTTTGTTTGGTGTTTGTATACTTGGAGTGTTTCAAGGATGTCTAGTTTTCTGCTTTTTGGTTGGATGTTTAGGATGCTGGTACTTGTGTTCTTAACATGGTGTTTTGTTTCATGCAGGTGGGTGGCTATTGCTCATGTGTGGTTTTTTTTTTCAGTGCTGCCATGTGTTTTTTGAATCTAATCTCAAATGATCTGCCTGTTTGGCCTATGCAGAAGCAGTCACAGACCAAACATTCGATTTTGTACACACTTGTGTGATGAAGTGGGTTTCGTGTGCTTCTGTTGTGGGGTAACTTCTGTCCAATCTTGTTCTCTGTGGTAAAGCGTATGCTTACGCCTTTTCGTTTGAAGACACTGGAAATCTGATATGAAATGTTACCTAGAAATGGGATTCTATGGAAGATGTTATTTTCTTTTTGTTTTTTGTGTTGTGATTGCTTTGTCATTATCGAGTGTTTTAGGGTGTCTACTATGGAGCTGTTATAACCATTTGCAATAGCTGTTTGTCTTATTACTCCAATTTCTTGTTCACATTTGTCTTCAGAGAGTGGTAGTTGGATAGCTCTATTGATCATGTACTGGAATGCTGCCACTTTGTGGGCTATGGGGCGACAAGAGGAGTTGTGGATTGTAGTATGTGTTGTGGTAGGCGTCCGATAAACTTTGATTGTTGTTGTTGTTGTGGTCTTCAGTCCTGAGACTGGTTTGATGCAGCTCTCCATGCTACTCTATCCTGTGCAAGCTTCTTCATCTCCCAGTACCTACTGCAACCTACATCCTTCTGAATCTGCTTAGTGTATTCATCTCTTGGTCTCCCTCTACGATTTTTACCCTCCACGCTGCCCTCCAATGCTAAATTTGTGATCCCTTGATGCCTCAAAACATGTCCTACCAACCGATCCCTTCTTCTAGTCAAGTTGTGCCACAAACTTCTCTTCTCCCCAATCCTATTCAATACCTCCTCATTAGTTACGTGATCTACCCACCTTATCTTCAGCATTCATCTGTAGAACCACATTTCGAAAGCTTCTATTCTCTTCTTGTCCAAACTGGTTATCGTCCATGTTTCACTTCCATACATGGCTACACTCCATACAAATACTTTCAGAAACGACTTCCTGACACTTAAATCTATACTCGATGTTAACAAATTTCTCTTCTTCAGAAACGATTTCCTTGCCATTGCCAGTCTACATTTTATATCCTCTCTACTTCGACCATCATCAGTTATTTTACTCCCTAAATAGCAAAACTCCTTTACTACTTTAAGTGTCTCATTTCCTAATCTAATCCCCTCAGCATCACCCGATTTAATTTGACTACATTCCATTATCCTCGTTTTGCTTTCGTTGATGTTCATCTTATATCCTCCTTTCAAGACACTGTCCATTCCGCTCAACTGCTCTTCCAAGTCCTTTGCTGTCTCTGACAGAATTACTATGTCATCGGCGAACCTCAAAGTTTTTATTTCTTCTCCATGGATTTTAACACCTACTCCGAATTTTTCTTTTGTTTCCTTTACTGCTTGCTCAATACACAGATTGAATAACATCGGGGAGAGGCTACAACCCTGTCTCACTCCTTTCCAAACCACTGCTTCCCTTTCATGCCCCTCGACTCTTATAACTGCCATCTGGTTTCTGTACAAATTGTAAATAGCCTTTCACTCCCTGTATTTTACCCCTGCCACCTTCAGAATTTGAAAGAGAGTATTCCAGTTAACGTTGTCAAAAGCTTTCTCTAAGTCTACAAATGCTAGAAATGTAGGTTTGCCTTTCCTTAATCTTTCTTCTAAGATAAGTCGTAAGGTTAGTATTGCCTCACTTGTTCCAACATTTCTACGGAATCCAAACTGATCTTCCCCGAGGTCCGCTTCTACCAGTTTTTCCATTCGTCTGTAAAGAATTCGCGTTAGTATTTTGCAGCTGTGACTTATTAAACTGATAGTTCGGTAATTTTCACATCTGTCAACACCTGCTTTCTTTGGGATTGGAATTATTATATTCTTCTTGAAGTCTGTGGGTATTTCGCCTGTCTCATACATCTTGCTCACCAGATGGTAGAGTTTTGTCACGACTGGCTCTCCCAAGGCCATCAGTAGTTCTAATGGAATGTTGTCTACTCCCGGGGCCCTGTTTCGACTCAGGTCTTTCAGTGCTCTGTCAAACTCTTCACACAGTATCTTATCTCCCATTTCATCTTCATCTACATCCTCTTCCATTTCCATAATATTGTCCTCAAGTACATCGCCCTTGTATAAACCCTCTATATACTCCTTCCACCTTTCTGCCTTCCCTTCTTTGCTTAGAACTGGGTTGCCATCTGAGCTCTTGATATTCATACAAGTGGTGCTCTTCTCTCCAAAGGTCTCTTTAATTTTCCTGTAGGCAGTATCTATCTTACCCCTAGTGAGAAAAGCCTCTACATGCTTACATTTGTCCTCTAGCCATCCCTGCTTAGCCATTTTGCACTTCCTGTCGATCTCATTTTTGAGACGTTTGTATTCCTTTTTGCCTGCTTCATTTACTGCATTTTTATATTTCCTCCTTTCATTAATTAAATTCAGTATTTCTTCTGTTACCCAAGGATTTCTATTAGCCCTCGTCTTTTTACCTACTTGATCCTCTGCTGCCTTCACTACTTCATCCCTCAAAGCTACCCATTCTTCTTCTACTGTATTTCTTTCCTCCATTCCTGTCAATTGTTCCCTTATGCTCTCCCTGAAACTCTCTACAACCTCTCGTTCTTTCAGTTTATCCAGGTCCCATCTCCTTAAATTCCCACCTTTTTGCAGTTTCTTCAGTTTCAATCTGCAGTTCATAACCAATAGATTGTGGTCAGAATCCACATCTGCCCCTGGAAATGTCTTACAATTTAAAACCTGGTTCCTAAATCTCTGTCTTACCATTATGTAATCTATCTGATACCTTTTAGTATCTCCAGGATTCTTCCAGGTATACAACCTTCTTTCATGATTCTTGAACCAAGTGTTAGCTATGATTAAGTTATGCTCTGTGCAAAATTCTACAAGGCGGCTTCCTCTTTCATTTCTTCCCCCCAATCCATATTCACCTACTATGTTTCCTTCTCTCCCTTTTCCTACTGACGAATTCCAGTCACCCATGACTATTAAATTTTCGTCTCCCTTCACTTCCTGAATAATTTCTTTTATCTCGTCATACATTTCATCTATTTCTTCATCATCTGCAGAGCTAGTTGGCATATAAACTTGTACTACTGTAGTAGGCATGGGCTTTGTGTCTATCTTGGCCACAATAATGCGTTCACTATGCTGTTTGTAGTAGCTAACCCGCACTCTTATTTTTTTATTCATTATTAAACCTACTCCTGCGTTACCCCTATTTGATTTTGTATTTATAACCCTGTAATCACCTGACCAAAAGTCTTGTTCCTCCTGCCACCGAACTTCACTAATTCCCACTATATCTAACTTTAACCTATCCATTTCCCTTTTTAAATTTTCTAACCTACCTGCCCGATTAAGGGATCTGACAGTCCACGCTCCGATCCGTAGAATGCCAGTTTTCTTTCTCCTGATAACGACGTCCTCTTGAGTAGTCCCCGCCCGGAGATCCGAATGGGGGACTATTTTACCTCCGGAATATTTTACCCAAGAGGACGCCATCATCATTTAATCATACAGTAAAGTTGCATGTCTTCGGGAAAAATTACGGCTGTAGTTTCCCCTTGCTTTGAGCCGTTCGCAGTACCAGCACAGCAAGGCCGTTTTGGTTAATGTTACAAGGCCAGATAAGTCAATCATCCAGACTGTTGCCCCTGCAACTACTGAAAAGGCTGCTGCCCCTCTTCAGGAACCACATGTTTGTCTGGCCTCTCAACAGATACCCCTCCGTTGCGGTTGCACCTACGGTACGGCCATCTGTATCGCTGAGGCACACAAGCCTCCCCACCAACGGCAAGGTCCATGGTTCATGGGGGGGGGGGGGGGGGGAACTTTGATTACAGAACAGAAATGCACTTTTAATACAACAAGTAGTATAGTGAAGCCTGGGAAAATCCTAAAACAGGGCTCCACACGATCAAAACTACGAAATGTCTATAAGGAATTAGATCCAATCTAACATACAAAGAGCGTTCAAAAAGTTTTGCACAGTCGTCTCTAATTTTTTTTTTATTTTTTGCAGGAGGAGGATGAAATTTTTTGTGAACATTCTTGGAACATTTAGCTATAAGTTGGTATATAAAAGTATTTTCTTTTGTTTACAGGTGAGCCAAAATGGACCGTGAAGTAGATGTCAGGTTGCGACAACGGTTGGCGATGGAGTTCTTCCTCAAGACCGGCGATGAGTCTGTCGCATTGATTCACAGGAAGTTGCTCCCTGTTTATGGGGAGGACACAGTGAAACGCAGCAGTATCCAGAGGTGGTTGAAGAGGTTTAAAGAAGGTGATTTGTCTCTACTGTACAATCCACGATGCACTAGACCACCGAAGGCAGTGAGTGATATGAATAAGAGACCATTGATCAAATCATCTTAAATGACAGATGTGTGACGACACGACAGCTTGCTGAAGTGACGTGTTTGTCCTTGGGTAGCGTGGTATCACTGGTACAGTCACTAGGGTACATTGGGTGCCTAGATTACTGATAAGAGAAATGAAAACGATGAGGAAGAATGTGTGCGATGGTCTCATGAAGAGTTTTACTGAAGAGTGGAAACAGTGTTTTGACGGGGTCATTACCCAGAATGAAACATGGTTGTTCTTGTCCGAGCCTGAGAGCAAAACCCAATCCATGGAGTGGCGTCATCCAGGTTCCCCTCGGAAGAAGAAATCAAGATTTTCACGAACAGCAGGCTGAAAGGTGTTGGTCTCCTTCTTCTAGGATCAGTGTGGTGTCACTTTCATTGACTTTTTGGAACCTGGCTCCACAATTAACCGGGATCATTACTGTTTGTCATTGGACAAGCTGCGACGTGACATCACAACCCACAGACCACAGCTTCAGGGTCAGCTCATCAGACTACACAATGACAATGCCAAACCCCATACAGCCCTTATGACGCAGGAAAATGGGTCGGAAAATTGTTCCTCATCCTCCCTACAGTCCGGACTTGGCGCTGTCTGATTTTTACCTGTTTGGTCGTCTGAAGGCCCACCTGCGAGGTAAAAAATTTGATAGTGACCTTATTTCGTGTGTCAAGCGATGGTGTAAAAGTCAATCCCCAGAATTTTATCGAAGTGCATTTACATTGCGGAATGGACGTTGGGCCAGATGCGTCACAGCTGATGGAGTAGGCTCGATGTATAGCTAAATGATCCAAGTATGTTCACAAAAAATTTCATTCTTCTCCTGCAAAAAATAAAAAAAATAGAGACGACTGTGCAAAACTTTTTGAACGCCCTATGTACACAAATGGGCAGCAATATTAACAAATTACGTGGCTTGGTCTTTGGCCACAACCAGTACTTATATCTGAGACAACTTCAGTAGTAAAACATTAGACGGAAAACAACTCTTAGACTTCACTAGGAACACATTATACAACTATGCATTGGTCTAGTAATGCCACTATCTCCAGATAGCTACAGCGACAAGTCACACACAACGCTCTACAAACTAACTGTACATACTCGAATATCATAAAAAAAATCTTGTACAATAATACAAACAACTGATTATTCACGTAGAACAAGCAAACAAGATGAATTTTTGGCAGTCATGCATGTAATCTAGTTGAAACAAAGCACTTTATGATTAACAGCATTAATCACACTCACAGCGTGTAGTTAACAAGTATAACTCTTCTCTCTCACGGCGGACACACCCGCACTCCTATGTGCCGTCAACAAACAATCACAACTTATCACTCGACAAACAGAGAGATCTGTGCAGGGTGTTGTCGCTAGCAAATATACCCAATGCAACGCTCGTGTACCATACAGTGCACTGGATCAATCACGAACAAAAACAAAAAATGTTCAAATGTGTGTGAAATCTTATGGGACTTAACTGCTAAGGTCGTAAGTCCCTAAGCTTACCCACTACTTAGCCTAAATTATCCTCAGGACAAACATACACACCCATGTCCGAGAGAGGACTCGAACCTCCGCCGGGACCAGCCGCACAAACTATGACTGCAGCGCCCCAGACCGCTCGGCTAATCCCGCGCGGCAATCACGAACTCTGCAGCGCGAAACTTAGGTAGTGCTCCTCTTGACGCGCAGAAGCACCTTTCTCTGCCTACAGTAGGATGGCTTTCTGTCCAGCCGGCATAACACACCAACTGCTCCAACAGGCTGTTGTGTCAACTCAGTAGCCACAACTCGCACAGTTCGTGATGACAGTACCGTAGAGCATCAGTTTGTCGAGGCCCTCGTTGTCGGCTCTGACCACAAGTCGCTCGTTCGCCTCCGTGTAGCAACTGACTAGTCCTTTGCCATAGTTATGAACACCTCTACCGCCATTAACCATTAACAGCCAGCTCACAGAAAGAGGACTAATCTCACGGCAGTCCTTGCGCCGACTACCATTGACATCTGTACGCTAACAGCCCCGACTGCAATGGTGTCGGGCACATTCGGCCTGAAATTTCATTGGATAGGATAGAAAATGCCTTGAGTGACGTGCCTTGAGCGATGTGTTCCGCTTCGAAATGTGTCCAGATGACCAGCAAAGATTAGGCAGGAGACGCTCTATATAGTGGTGCGATACCAACCTGACTGTCGCACACCATATAACCCGAGAACCAGGAGTGGTGGTCTGAAGTGTCATTTCATAGTAGGAACCCTTTGGTTCTCATCCGCCGTATCCTGACATCATAGTGATACACTGATGGTATTCTACGCTCCGTTTTGTTGCCCTTATGGCAAGCCATCCTCGGCTTACATGACAACAAGATAATACCAGCCCGCAGTCGGCGAGAGTTTCTGCTGATTATATAGTGCTTGCCAAACGGTACCTTGGCCAGAAAGGTCGCTGTATCTCACCCCAACTGAGAACGTTTGGAGTATTATGGGCAGAACCCTCCAAATCTGCTCGGGATTTTGACAGTCTAAGGCGCCAATTGGACAGAATTTGGCTCGCTGTCCTTCAAGAGGATATCCAGCAACTCTGCCAGCCAATACCAAGGCGAATAACAACTGCTTGCATAAGAGCCAGAGGTGGACCAACGCATTTTATGCATGTCACGAGCAATAGTTGGTTGGCGACGGTCAGTGGAAGCAGTCGCGTGTGCGATCGACGAGCTGATGGACCCGCCGTTTTGACGTACAACACAATCTCGACTGGGATCTTGTGCGCGATGCGACAGAGAGGAAGCGGCGGTGGCCGTCACAGTTAAGAAGTGCAATTAGGTTGATGCGGCATGACCGTGGCCCAACACACTTCGAGTCGAGGACAGCGGGTGATATATAAAGTTATGTATCTTTCACTGTCCAGTTTAAAGCTAGCTGCAAGGTTCGGAGGCTTCTCATGGTTGTTCGTTGGTTTGTCTCCTTGTTTTTGGTTTAGTAAATGTCACAGCGTTTATTGTCCAAAAATTTTATTTGAACAGCCAGTACAAAACTGCATCGGTTTGAGAGTAACTGCCATAGTGTGAATAAATTTGAACGTGTAATTTTCCCCTCCTATCTACGTAATTGTGTAGCTCTCAATTCGTTCGAGCAATCAATCATTCATGATAGGAAACACAGTCATAGCTCATTCACTCAAAATGATTCTGAAATTTTACTTGTTAGAATGAAATCAGGCGATGATTCTTCTTCTCTGCAGGCTCGTGCTTTGCGGCAGTCTGCTAATCTGTACAAATAAAATGCCTCGTAATTTTGGGAGCGTTGTATAATCAGTCGGGAAACCTCATATCAAGCGGATATTTGGCTTTGATGAAGTTTAACCTTCCGAAGAAGTAATGGAGCTCTTGGATTATTAAATGCAGGTTCGTATCCAGTCTTTCGGAAGTTCCCTTCTGATTAACAACTACGCAATCTATCGATAAATATCATTAATTCTCAAATTTTAAATACACACCTTTTATTTGAAGGAGCAATCTATATATATTTCCTTTTAATTGTACAGTTCGTATCAGTTATCTTCTGTGAGAAATCTCAATAATCAGATTACAGTTCTTCCAAACCAAGCTCAGGCTAATCAGCACCCAGACAATCTCGGAAGCCCCCTTTCTTTTTTTTTCTAACAACCACCAGAGAGAGTACTACAAAGAATACTTATGCGCTCACGGCATAGCTATTGTATGAGCTACTTTTCGCATGGATTCTGCGAGTATGAAGATAGAAAATTAGTAAACGTCATTCAAGGGTAGAATTGTATCTGAATAATTCATCGAATATAAAGAGGTATTACAATTGCCCCTCGCAGCGAGCAAAGTTAATGATAATACACTTTGCGAGCTAACAGAAAAAATTTGTTGGGTTGTTTATTCAAAAGAGGAATATTTTGAATTAGTAGAATTTTACTATAGAGAGTTTGGGTAACATGTTAAGACAATAAGTTACGAGAATACCTAAGCTGTAGCTTTTACATGTACCGGGGTATACCCGCATCCCGAGTACACAACCAGGGAAGATGTAGATTGGTGTAATTACGAAAAAGGTCTACCCATTTGGGAACTGGCCTTCACAGGGAAACCCTGGAAAACCCAGAAGAATAGACCCCAGCTCAGGTATTAAAGAAGATAGGAAAGCCTAAATCCAGTAATTTTGAAATATATAGAAGCTCCATAGATTAGATCGAAGGAAAAGTGCCCCATAGCCAAAAAAAAAATTTACAATATTGCTCAAAAAAAATAATTTCAAAATTCTTCTTTCGACGATGTAGCCGGCGATCTCGTTGTGAAGTCGATGGAACAGGAACACTGGGTACGGACACCGGGTAGGCGACGTACAGCGTTGGTGGAGGCGGCACGGAGGACAGGCGATGGCTTATGGTACAGGATAGAAGCTGGTAACGTACCGTAGAAACAGGAAGATGATCTCAGGAACAGGTGGTCAGGGACGTGAACATGAAACTGGTTTAAAATGGAATAAGAAAAGGTTCTGACTGAATAAATCCCTGGAAGAGAGTGGATTAAGGCAACGAAGTCCATATTTCATAGTTGAACTCATAATCGGAGTGGATTCTTATATTCTTCCATCTGTACTAGATTGGAACATCCATCAGTCCTGACAATCGCGAATTTTTTTTGTAGTCCTCAATACCAAAGTTGTTTTGCGTTACAACTGCTGATTGTCCAAAACATGGCCAAATAGACTGTGGGCATTTAAATTTTGTTGTAGCTCATATCGGATGTATTCCTCTCAAAAAAATTTTTAATCAAATCTTCGTTTTGTTACAGTGCAGGTGGAAGTAGAGCATTGAATCTGTCCGAGGTTTGCTTTCAATTACGAAATTATGGATAAAATTTAAGTTTACACCTGATGAAAAATTTTAAACATAGGCATATGACACTGACTCCACAAAAGGAATAATTTGAAAAATTTTCATTATTCTTATAATTAATTGATTTATAGATCCACTTGCAAATAAATATCATTAATGATGACGTATGTTCATTTAACAAATCATCCACTCGCAGAATCTTCTTCATCCTTTCATGAACATTTATGGAAATATATTTCAACAATTATGTCCATAATATGAAACACACAAACTGCTATTCTTAAAAAGTTACTTAAAATTCTTAAATTAATTCTCCTGGTAAAGAAGGCATAATGAAAAATCAAAATATTATAATAATTTTCTCTCGCGCAACCGGGGAGTTTCTTCAGTTGTTTGCAACAGTGACATTATCGACTGTTGCTTCATTTCACAGTTCGTTTGTTTTCTTGCGCGAACAGCGCACATCATACACACAGCGTATTACCTACATATCCCACACTGTTCAAGTTTCACACGCAATTCTCACATAAGTGCCGTGTCTTGAGGAAATGTAGATGCACTTTCATTGTGTATCACTGTGGCTTCTGCTCATAGTCCACACTTACAAACGCTAGTAATTAACAAATTCTTCTACCTACCTTAAAATTTTTGTGCTAAACTATCACAGGAGTAATCTCACTGTCTCTTAAACTATCACAGGAGTAATCTCACTGTCTCTTAACCTATCACAGGAGTAATCTCACTGTCTCTTAACCTATCACAGGAGTAGTCTCACTGTCTCTTAACCTCTAGACAACATAAACTTCTTGATATCTATATATACACATTTGACTCATAGTCAAATTCCACTCTAAATTCTTCTCCGTATTTGGTATCACAGATCTACGATCCTTCAAAAAATTTCTTAATATCATTATGCGGGAACAATCCCTTTATTCTTTTCGATTCGGGATATGCCAACAAGTATGATCCAGGATTTGGTATATTTACAATAACATATGGTCCGGTATAAATAAGATTCCAATTCTTTATGTTCTTCATCAGTTTCGAGGAATGGATGTGTCGCCTCAATAAAACCTTTTCTCCAAGATGAAACTCTGAATCCGGTGAATCCGTTTATCATATGTCAATTTCTGTTGTATTGCCTTTTTAGTTAAATTGACAAGTGCGAGTCGAATCTTTTCCTCCCATTTTAAATTCTGGTCTTCATACTTTGGCAGATGGTTTATCCAGAAGTTCTTTTCAATCTGACTAAACATAAGCTCTGTTGGAGTAAAGTTAGTTGAGGTATGTGTCAGATTATTAAATATTTGTGCAAATTCTGACAAATAATCAGCCCGTGATGTTTGTTTACTGAGACAGTATGTACGCATAAATCGGTTTAATTCTCGGAAAACTCGTTCTATTGGACTACCTTGTGGATGGTAACATAATGTCAAAATTTATCGAATACCAAGTTGTGTTAATGTTTGCTTCCATTTAAATCCAGTAAAAATTCTGGCATTATCTGTAATTATGGATTTCGGTAAACCTACATGCGGAAGATAGTCACGCACCAATCTCACTACAACAGCTCTGACAGTAGCACACTTTAATGGATATAGTTTTACATATTTTGTAAACACGTCAAAGAATCCAACAATGAATTTGACTCCTCCTCTTGATCGTGGGAGAGGGCCGCAGATATCACACGAAATTAACGCCCTTGGCTCTCGTGGAATAATTGAATGCAGAACATGCTTACTACCTCTATTATCCGGTTTTGCCTTTTGACAGAGTAAACAGTTTTGCATTGTTTGGTGCACTTTTCTCCGAATATTCGGAAAATAACAGTATGCTCCTATTTTATTGGCACATTTAAATACACCAAAATGTCCCCATGATAAGTGGGTAAACCAAATTAATTTTTCCTCATATTCCTTCGGGATACATACACACCACCGTGGATTGTTGTCCTTCCCACGTCTGAAGAATAATACTCCATTTACTAATTTATAATGATCTAAACTAGCCCTTGAATTTTGTTGTTCCTTTAGCTGAATTATCTTCTTCCATCGAGGGTCTTTTCGTTGTAAATTTCCCATATCTCTACAAAGATGTACATAGTAAGTCTTGTAGATATTGTCCTGCAACAGTAATACTGGAAAATCCGAAGTATTTACTGATTCTATTTCTGGCGTTAAACCTTCTGGTGATCTTGACAGCGCATCCGCAATAATATTTTCTTTGCCAGACACATGAATAATTTTAAATTGGTACTGTTGTAGTGTCATTGTCCAACGTGACAGTCTAGGATGTAATAATTTACATGTTTGCAAAAAGGTTAGTGATTGATGGTCACAATACACAATCGTTTTCGAACCATATAAATAATAGTTAAACTTCTTGAATGCCCAGATAACCGCAAGTGCTTCAAGTTCTGTGGTCGTATAGGCTCTTTCACAGGGTGATAACACTCGACTAGCAAATGCTATCGGACAGAATGTTGGTACCCCTTTTATTTTCCTTATTTGGAAGAGACAAGCACCTAATCCAACATCCGATGAATCCGTGGACAGACAGAACTCACAATTCATATCAGGGTGATATAATAAGGATGCGTTAACGAGTTGGTCTTTAATGTCTCGAAAAGCTAGTTCACATTCTTCAGTCCATTGCCATGGCACATCCTTCCGTAGAAGGCGGTTTAATGCCTCAGAATTCATGGCTTGAGTCTTTATGAAACGACGGAAGAACGATGCCATACCTATAAATCCCTTCAGCTGTAGTTTATTCCGTGGTGATGGAAAATTTCGAATTGCACTTATCTTCTTCTCGGTAGGCAGGATACCTTTCGCATCTATCATATGTCCTAAGAACTTAATTTGTGGTAAAGCAAAATGAGACTTTTGTAAGTTTACTGTAATTCCGGTTTTCTTGAAAACAGCAAAAATCCTTTCCAAAACATGCAAATGCTCTTCCCATGTTTTCGTGGCTATTAATAAGTCGTCAACAAACACAGTTATACGACTACGCAATTCTGGTCCAAGAACATAATCCAACGCTGAAATAAATATTCCGGCACTAATATTAAGTCCGAACGGGACAACTCTAAATTGGTAACTTCTCCCAGCATAGATAAATGCGGTATATTTCCTAGATTCTTCATCCATTTGGACCTGCCAGTACGAACTTCTCAAATCAACACTAGTTAAGTACGAAACATACTGGAAATTTTGAATTAATTCCTCTATATTTTCCGAATGAGTTCTCACAGGTACTATTATTTTATTAATCTCTCTCGCATCCAGAACTAATCTTACGTTGCCTCCAGGTTTTGGAACGACTAAGAGCGGAGAACAATATGGACTAGTTGATGGCTCAATCCAGCTCCATTCTAACATTCTATTTATCTCCCTTTGAACAGATTGTTTTCAGCGCCAGGGGATCGGATAGTGCGTGTAACAGTAAGTCTGATGTGGCTTCACTTGTAGGTGACAAATATACCCTTTAATAATTCCTGGTTTCTCATCAAAAATCTCTTCATATGCCTCTAACAAATAATGAAGCTGCTGCCTTTGTTCTCCAGTAAGCTGATTTGATTCACTAGCTTTTATCATTGTTGTTTGGTTAAAGTCCTCCTGTTGTATCAAATCCTTTGAAAGCTCCTTCCAACGACCGTTTGTAGTGTCAATTAATTGAATTATGGCACCGCGACAATATTTCTCATGCACCGTTTCCTTTCTATTTAAATCCAGTGCTATCTCTTCTCCATTTAATCTAAATTTAACTATTCCTTCAAAGAAATCAATCTGACAATCGTACTCTTGCATACTCCCAATACCAAGTATACAGTCCACTAATAACTTCTCCACTACAAGGAACGTGCATTTTATTGCTACATTTCCCATTTTCATCTCTAATTGTGTTTGTATTTTGACATTGGGAGAGCGTGCTCCAACAGCTCCGATGATTTCGCAGTTCTGTACTGGCAAAATTGGTACCTTCTTCTTCCTAATAATTCTCTGAAAAAGAGCGCCTGAGATGACATTGGCGGAAGCGGCGGTGTCCAATATCACATTCGTTGGAACTTCCTCCATTTCAACAAATACTTCCGATACCGGAACACTCGATCTGTCATTATGACACGTTATTAAATCCTTTGTTAACTCTTCAGTCAACAGCTCACCATCATTATATCTTAACAATTGTAATTTTACTGTTTCGCCCCTAACAGATCCCCTGACCGCTCCTCCGGGGCACGATGCGGTCATGTTTTGTTTGACTGATTATTTGTCCGATTGGTATTTATCTCTTCAGCTACTTCAGTGATTATCGGTTGTTGTGGTGAATTCTGTCTATGTTGTCTTGCTTGATTCGTGTAATTATTGTTGTTGTTCTGCTGGTGTTGGTAGAACTGTCCTGTGTTGCCATACATTGGATTATATCGATTAAAATTCCTACTGTTCCTAAAATAGCCCCTCGCTGCACCATTATTAAAGTTTCCATTATGGTAATAATTATTGTTTGCATTTTGTCCATTGCTAAGTCTCCTCGGAGAGTGTAGTTGGTTATGATTATTGTTACTGCTACCATTAGTGCCATTCCCACTCAAGTTGCAGCTCGGATTCGCTTCTATTGCTCTTCTTTGATATGAAATTTCTCTTGCCCTTTTATTGTCCTCCTCAATTATATCAATACGATCAAGCGTAGTCATAAATGAGTCTATATCCTTATCATTTATATACAACAGCTGATTCCTTATACTGGTGGGTAGTCTGGACTTGAGTATTCTAAGTATATCCGGCAAAGGAATCGGTACATCCCAATACAAAGATTTATTAATGTATTTCTCAAAATATCTCTTTAGAGATCCTCTAGAAAATGAGAAAGGCTCAGGATATAATATTTCCTGCCTAAGTGTTTCTTGTAGTCCAGCAGACCAATATTTTGCTAGAAAAGCCTGCTCAAATTCTTTGTAACATTCACAAGAAGATGTTTGTTCGGATGCCCACAATGCTCCTGTGCCTTGTATATATCCAGATACAAAACTAATCTTTTGCCATTCTGTCCAAGATCGTGGAAATAGACCACTGAAACTTCGAATAAAGACTACAGGATGAACATTCTTTTTGTCAGGGTTAAAGATTTGAAATTGTCTCTGTTTAATCATCTCCTCAACGCTACTACGATTCCAAAAATCATCCTGTTCGTACTTTTCCCTGTGGCTATATCGAATCTAACTTGTGACGTTCCAGTTCTGCCTACATCGGATCTTGACGTGGACGGAATGTCACGCACAGATTGAGAGTTTTGTTTCTTACTTCTCGGTGTTTCTAAATCCTCCTGCGAGAGATTTAGTGATCTTTCGATATTTTCTTTCCAAGGCGAGAAATCTTCGCCAAGTTGTTCTCGAACTTCCTTCAACCCTTTGTTAAAAAAATTCCCCTCGGAACTCTCTGAAATTGACTGTAAAGCTACTTTCACAGTTTCTTCTATGGTTTCCGAAGGAAAGTTTTGCCGCTCTAATGTCATTTCTGAAAACTTTCCCGCAAGTACATTCATTCTATGTTCCACTGTCTCCTGTTTTTCCTTCACGTCGTCAAATTGCTTCTTTAGATTATCTTGGGATTCTATAATTTCTGGTATCATAGATACGGAACACTGTATGTCCTCTTGAGCTTATATTACTTGAGGAAACAGTTCTACTTGTTTTTGTATCGTGTCAGTTTTGACGGATACATATTCGGTTAGTTCCGCTTTTAATTTACTATTGTTTTCTTGGCATTGTTGGCGGACCTGCTCAATTTGAGCAATAAGATTCTGTTCGATCCTTTCTGCCTGTTCTTTTATTTCCTGTGTCTGGGTATTTAATCTCTGATCTAATTCGGTAAAGGTTGCTCTTAACTGATTTTGTAATTCTGTTTGATTTTCTGCTAATTGATTTTGGAGTTCATTTTGTATAACGGATAAGTCTCGTTTTACCTCCGCTTGGCCTTCGGCTAATAGAGACAACTGTTGCATAATAACAACTAATGTGTCAACAACCCTCTGATCAGCTGTTGTATGAATGTTTTCTGAACCAGCGGGATTATTTATATTGCTACCGCTAGCCACAACAGTCTCAGAATTGCTATCCGTGGCCTCTGCTTCTGTACAAACAGCTGAAGGCTGTTGCACGTCTCGTTGCTGATTCAATGACATTTTAAATGCCGCTCTAGTCAATACCATTAAATAACTGTCAATATCAGGTTCCAGTCACTAAATACAGTTTCAAATTTACTGTCGTAGACACACTTAACTTTCAAATTACTTCAGAGATGGTATAAAGTTCAATGTTCAGATACGAAAATCACACGATATACAGTTCTACAATGAAACTAATATCTGGAAAAAAGTTCTTTCTAAATTGATTTCAAACTATTTTAACTACAGGATAAAAAAATTAGATTTCTCTGGCCTTGTTCTGTAGTCTCGGTGTTGTCCAGTAGTTGAAATCGTTTCTTGGTATCAGCAATCTTTTAATATGGGCACCGAATCTCTCTTCAGATTAGTTACCTCTCGTTCTCGTTGGTTTTCATGAAACAGAAAATACATATATTATATAACAATCCAAGAGAGTCCTGTCACGGTCGTCACTGTAATTTTCCCCTCCTATCTACGTAATTCTGTAGCTCTCAATTCGTTCGAGCAATCAATCATTCATGATAGGAAACACAGTCATAGCTCATTCACTCAAAATGATTCTGAAATTTTACTTGTTAGAATGAAATCAGGCGATGATTCTTCTTCTCTGCAGGCTCGTGCTTTGCGGCAGTCTGCTAATCTGTACAAATAAAATGCCTCGTAATTTTGGGAGCGTTGTATAATCAGTCGGGAAACCTCATATCAAGCGGATATTTGGCTTTGATGAAGTTTAACCTTCCGAAGAAGTAATGGAGCTCTTGGATTATTAAATGCAGGCTCGTATCCAGTCTTTCGGAAGTTCCCTTCTGATTAACAACTACGCAATCTATCGATAAATATCATTAATTCTCAAATTTTAAATACACACCTTTTATTTGAAGGAGCAATCTATATATATTTCCTTTTAATTGTACAGCTCGTATCAGTTATCTTCTGTGAGAAATCTCAATAATCAGATTACAGTTCTTCCAAACCAAGCTCAGGCTAATCAGCACCCAGACAATCTCGGAAGCCCCCTTTCTTTTTTTTTCTAACAACCACCAGAGAGAGTACTACAAAGAATACTTATGCGCTCACGGCATAGCTATTGTATGAGCTACTTTTCGCATGGATTCTGCGAGTATGAAGATAGAAAATTAGTAAACGTCATTCAAGGGTAGAATTGTATCTGAATAATTCATCGAATATAAAGAGATATTACAAACGTTTCTTACAAGTTACAGAATAAATGTCACATTGTGTTAGTGGCTAGAAATGTCTTTTGAATAGGCAGTGTAAGGCTGTATCTGTTTTGAGAGTAACTGTCACAGTGTGTTGGCGTAAGTAAATATATATGAACATTTCTTGCCAGTTAAAGAATGGATGTCACAATGTGTTAGTGGCCGGAAATGTCAGTTGGATAGCCAATAGAAAACTGTATCTGTTCTGAGAGCTACAGTCTGGAACCGCGCGACCGCTACGGTCGCAGGTTCGAATCCTGCCTCGGGCATGGATGTGTGTGATGTCCTTAGGTTAGTCAGGTTTGAGTGGTTCTAAGTTCTAGGGGACTGATGACCTCAGAAGTTAAGTCCCATAGTGTTCGGAGCCATTTGAACCATTTTTGAACCAACTCAAGCACTGCCAGGTCCGAACTGCACTGCTAGCGCCAGGGCTCATATCGATAAGCGCTGCTGCTGCCGCTCACGGGTAGGCAAGGCGACAAGTCAGTGACACCAGTATTTGAAATTAACATAACGAGGTGGTAGTACAGTAAAAACAGGATGTCAAATGAGATATGGGCCGAACACGAGCCACACACGGCTCACTACGCTAGCGGATGCCCTCAGTTTGCTTAAGACTAGACACCAATCATTCGTCGACCCCAGCAAGCACGGTCACAGAACGCATACACAAAAGCGTAAAGAATGTACGCATGGAGGCGCATGAAACTACGGGACTGCAGGTGAAGAATCAGCCTGTTTAAAAAAATGGTTGCCTGACAGTAAGAAGGTTGTTTATAAACCACGAATACCACTACATTCTCAGATGAAGCACAATCATATGACACATGAGGTCGCAGATAGAGGCAGCCATTATAAATAACTATTGTGTGGCTGCGTTTGTCAGCTTCTAAGGAATGCCGAGAAACATCGAAACAATGTACTGGATTGAGTGAAACAAACACTGGGATCGGCCTCGACAGTGAAACGCGAGGAAAACGTCAGTTTCGGAGTGACACACCAGTCCATGCAACATAGAACATTTCCAACCTACTTTGGTCACGAAACAGCAATCAGTGTCTGGGTGGCAATGAGAATTTAGTCCTCCAATGACAACGCCGAGAGGAGGAAAAACTATAGGAGTATGCGAGATAAGTAGTCATGAGAAGTAAAGCGACAGACGGTGAGATGCTCTAAGGCAAGGCGACATGGAGGCTCGCTCTTCCACCCTTCACCTACTTAGTGCGCTTACTTTGATTCTGATCCTTACTCCCAACTGAATGTTGATCTCCTCTTTGTGACTTATTCTTATCCTGTTTGTGTTAAATGGCCGTATTCTTACTGCCCAGTGCGTGACAATGAAGCCCTCGAATGAACATTGCAATCGCTTTGCTAACAGTCCTCTCCCGACACCGTGATAACGGTGCTTTGGCTACGATAACCGCCTGTGAGCCGTCAACACGGAGACCACTCCAGGGCCTCAGCGGTAAGCCGCGGAACGCGGATGAGAGCTGCCGATTCGCCGCTACACAGCTACGATGCGACACGCCGTACCGACCAGTTGTCTGGCGCTGGCACCATCACACGACCAGTGACTACGAAGAAGAGTGAGGTGATTCATTTCCTTCTCCTTACTCTTAATAACTTAGTCATGGCCACGTCCAGTCAAATCGACCCTCAGATTTGTGATTTGTGTAAAGGGTACTGTAGTAATAACAAGCAGTTCACGTTTTAATCCTCTAATTCATCTGTTGGATTCGCATTTCAATCCCTTAAACTCATAATCTGTTGCTGTTTGAGTTCACTCATGACCATAGTAGTTAAATAACCGTTTCAGAAACTCTGACTACAAAAATGGTTCAAATGGCTCTAAGCACTAAGGGACTTAGCTTCTGAGGTTATCCGTCCCCTAGACTTAGAACTACTTAAACCATGCCCGAGGCAGGATTCCAACCTGCAACCGTAGCAGCAACGCGGTTCCAGACTTAAGCTCCTAGAACCGCTCGGCCACGGCTGCCGGCCTTCTCTGGCTACAATTGTCTACATTAAATTGTCTCTCAGCTGTAACAGAAGTATTTTCTTTTTTTCAGTGGAAACAGGAGGTACACGTTTTTTAATGTTCAGCTTCTTCATCGTGGCAAGTGGTGCCAACTGTTAGGAAATAGTACGAAAATACAAGCAAGTCACTGTAGCTGTGCACAGCAACTGGTGACCACCAGAATACACGGATGTGGCCGGTTCCCTATACTCAACAGTATAACTAAATATTGTTATTGTTATTTCGCATGATAATTATTGAATGATCATTTTATATTTATTACAATAGAGAATATTTCGTGATTGGTTATTTTAGTCCACAAAATGAAGCCAACTGTAAAAAGTATGTGTTGAAAAGGGCGCATATTTTTGTATAAAGCTTGCATCTAAAATCATTAAAAATCACCTAAGAGCATTAACACATAAATAAAAGTTTTTCTTCCTCCAGAAAAAAAACTCAAGTCTGAAAGGGTTAATTATTGGCTCCCTGTAGGCGGACGATCTCTTTGGTAATCTGCATGTCATATCATGTTAGAGGTGAGAGTTTTGTGTTCGCTACACTACATAAAAACCAAGAGCACCACATAAACAAGGAGGAAATTGCGCTCTAGCAAAATATGACACAATTGTGTATATATAAATATTTACTCGTAATTTCTTGTTGTAGAAGTTGTTCGTAATGGTATCGTATTGTGTTTCTGATTATATTTACTGTAACATTTTTGTTAGAATGTTTTGTGACATGGATAAGTAACCAACATTAGGAGACGCTCATTTCAGTACGTTTAGTGTAAGAAAACAATGTACAGGGTGAGCTCAAAGTCTTGCCCTGATTATAACAACTTATTACAGAATAACCATCAGACATAATAATTTACATTTGTTGCCGTTACATAGGTTAGTGTTACCAATTTTATTAAGACCACTTACGTTAGTAAACATCAACGTGTGCTCCCTTGCTAGCTCGGAGAATGTCGGGGCCGTATTCCAGTTCCCGCCAGGTGTTTCGTAACATGTGTTCTGTCGCAGTACCCACAGCAGCTTGTATCCTAGCCTTCAGTTCTTTGACGTCAGCAACTGGTGTGACGAAAACTCTTTCCTTGATATAGCCCCAGAAAAAAAGTCAAGGGGTGCAATGTCTGGAGAGGGGAATAATGTCCGGATCGGTGGATTGGAAGGAACGGTCCAACACCCTGGCCACCCCACTCTCCACACATTACGCCCCTTGACTTTTTTTCTGGGGCTATATCAAGGACAGAGTCTTCGTCACACCAGTTGCTGACGTCGACGAACTGAAGGCTAGGATACAAGCTGCTGTGGGTACTGTGACAGAACACATGTTACGATACAGTTGGCGAGAAGTGGAATACCGCCGTGACATTCTCCGAGCTACCAAGGGAGCACACTTTGATGTTTACTAACGTAAGTGCTCTTAAAAAAACTAGTAACACTAACCTATGTAACGGCAACAAATGTAAATTATTATGTCTAATGGTTATTCTGTAATAAGTTGTTATAATCGGGGCAAGACTTTGTGCTCACCCTGAATTTCCAATTATTGTCATTTTAGCATAACTTATTTAGAAGCTACGAACATGAATAGTGTAGTCTCGTTTCCGTGGTGTTACATATGAATCACTGCTGCGCCTTGTGGTCTTTTGTTCGCAGTCTTTTTCGTTACAGTCTGTTCCAGGCAGCCAGTTTGTTACGTTGGCATTGATTGGTGAGCCTGGGCAGTTTTCGGCAGGAGTTGAACGTAGTTTCTGGGCAGCATGTCAGCCGCGCCGTTTCAAAGCTTTGAATTTTTACATGCGACGAAGTTTGAACAGCGCTTGCGGATTTTGACGATTTTTTAAAGTGATGTATACTTTTGCAATTGGGGAACTTTAATGTTGTGCGAGTGTTAATTTATTTCATGATGGAGTGCAGCTAATAGTAAAGCAGGATAACTCGTGAACTTCTACAATAATATGCAATCAGGACTAAGACTTTATTTGGTTCCCAGGTAGCAGACTGAACTGGGGAAGCTGCCAAATATTACTAGCTATTCCACGCCGTCTTACCTACGTTATGCTACGATTTCAATTCTTAGACTTAAGGTGGAATTAATGATTAATTAATGGATTACTTGTAGGCAGGCTTACCTTATATCTTTTGTATAGGAGATCGATGTGTCGATTCTTCTTGGTAGCAAAGGGTGGCGGGGGGATACCAGAATGAGGTGGTGACAGGTAGGCCATCCGGCCGCCCTTTAAATTAACCGCACCAAATCCGCTTACAGCCGTGCTGAACTGCACCGATGCGGGACAAAAGCACAAGAAAAAAAAGTATACACTGACTTTATCATTGTATTTAACTTATTTTATTATTTATTAGTTATTGTTATACAAGTTAGACTTCATGTACGCTATCAATGCTTGTCTGTCAAAAGCTATTACAAACAGCTGGGGCCGTTATTACGGCAGCACAGCGGTTGATCACCCACACCTGTTGAAACGTCCCCTTTGAAAAATTAATGAATTACTGTGCTGATAAACTTCTACGTTATTTGATTTTCAAACAGCTGAGCAAACCTGAACGTGCTCAGACATTACTGCCTTCACTTATTCTGATCAACACTAAACTGACACACAACATTTTTAGCGCAACGCAATCTGACTTTCAATAATCCCTACAAAAGAATGGCCCTGACTAACAATAACCTATACCTTTCATGAATCACTTACCTCACAAAAATCTTCGTTACTCGAACTACTGCAATACAGCGAGCGCCACTACTGCCAGCTAAATAAAAGATTCTAACTACTGAAGGCACTAACTACTGATAGGCATACTTAGCAAATGAAAGATTTTGATGGAAAGCAAACAATGTATTTACCTTAATAATGTTCAAAAGTCATCATATATATCAGTTCATGATATACAGTATTACAAATTTACTGTTTCTGATGGACACACCTCCAGACCGTCCGCTCTCAAAATTCTGCCATTTCTCTTCCCCATCCACCACTGCTGGCGGCTCACCTCCAACTGCGCAACACTACGCGCTGTTCACACCCAACTGCCCAACACTACAATAGCGAATATTCCAACGATGCAAACCAGCCACAGACTGCACACAGCACAGTCAGTGATTTTCATACAGAGCGCTACTTGGCGTTACCAACATGAAAACCGAAACAGTCTACTTACACTGTGATTGTAGAGACAGACTTTGTCGTCAGGGTCGTTCACTCACCCACATTCCAATAAATACTAGAACCAATTTAGGACATGGATGCACATCTTCGTGATTGTTTTCTCAACCACGAAGGATCGACTTACAAGCAGCCAACACGTTGATACGTGGTCGCTTCGTAGCGAGCTCCTTTAATGCGGTTCCCACTCGCACTACGCGTTAAATCACTTATTGATTCACAATCATTCTCTAGCCGTCCCTGTTCGAGAGATCGAAACATTTCTACAGAAGCAGGAAGCAGGAGGATCTCTTACTCCAAGGCTACAGCTCTGACTAATGCTGTCCAATCACAGTTCTAGGAGCCCATATTTCGGTAGGTCCCCATAGGCAATTTGAAACGTGAAGTCACTCTCGTCTTGTCTCTAAATATGGGTAGCATGCCGATGCATAGGGAAGGAAGATTAGGGTTCAACGTCCCGTCGACGTCGAGGTCATTAGAGACGGAGCACAAGCTCGTATTGTTTCAAGGATGGGGAAAGAGATCGGAAAGAGATCATCATGACATGTTCCTCGAACGTTTTAGGGAATCCACGGAAAACCGAAATCAGGATGGTCGGATGCCATTGCGCCACCTCGCTCTGTGACAGACACTTGTCTCATGTTTTTGACAGGGACGCATTAGACCAACAATTTTCAACATTATGGGGTGATAGCAGTAAGCTGCGAGTGTTTGAGACGTATTCACATGACTGGAAGGTGCAAAAGCATTTAAATTAGATAAAATTGTGTCCTTTCCGCGTTGCCTTTTACTTGTGGACTTTCGATGCATAATGCTGGGTCTTTGTTCAGGTTCTCAGCTGCTTCGCAACACAGTGTGTAAGTTATTTTTACTAACTGTTGTGCCATGATGTTCGGAAGAGATGTTAAACTTTCTGACTCGACGTTTGTTCGCTGCCACACTTTTACATCAGATTTGTACATGTTTTTTATGCTGCATTTTTCATACATTTGGGTTTCACTAATACCCATGTCTTACAACTCTTTTTTTTTTGCAAATTATACCACGTTTACAATACCTCCATTTTTGAGTGTTTAATCATGGTTGCACACAAAAATGAAATCCATTCACTTGCACTGCATTTTCCTCACCGCTTACGCCACACACGTTTGCAGTGTTAGCATTTATTTTCCGCGAGACAGTTTAGAATTCCAGGTAAGAAGACGCTGAATTATACGGCGGCGGAAGCAACGTCACGGTAAATTATTGCTTTCATCACACCAGCTTTCTGTTTTCTGGTCATTAGGTAATGTAGGCAACAAACGAGAAATACGTTTGTCCTGCACACGTCGAACCTACAATACACCCTTTATTACCCTTTGAGGCAATATCGAATGAGTTTTGCAGATAATCTTCTAGTTCCATGTTCAGTCGTATTGCTTCTGAGTGACGCCCCTTTTCCTTGCGCTTTGCCATCTCCGAGCTGAACGGTCGAAGTGCTAGGTCATTATACGCGAAAGAGGTGATTAAATATTTTCCTTTCCAAGGCCGTACCGTCCGGAATCGGTGTCCCGGACAAGCGAAATCGCGCTCAGCACTGAAGCAATCCTACTACTGGCGTACCTGGTTGAAGATGTCCATTTGGGAAAACACCGTGTCCTGCTGCGTAACCGCCTGTTGCACATCCTCGTCAGACAGAAATAATCGACCCTTCAAGGCCTCCTTTCTTAATGGACTGAAGTCATGATAATCACATGGGGAGAAATCAGGACTGTAAGGCGCGTCTTCGAGTGTCTCCAACCTGTCTCCCAGCTGAGGCTGGCCTCCCAGATCGACGGGCGTCATCTGTCAAATCGCGAACAGCATGGACATACCGCCTCTTATACATTCTTGTCCGCCCCGACAGCTGATTGGCCAGCGTGACGGATTGCCGTCCTACGGGCCCGGGTTCGATTCCCGGCTGGGTCGGGAATTTTCTCCGCTCAGGGATTGGATGTTGTGTTTTCTCCATCATTTCATCCCCATCCGGCGCGCAGATCGCCCAATGTGGCGTCGAATGTAATACGACCTGCACCACGGCGGCCGTACTTGCCCCGCAAGGGGGCGCTCTGCCAGTGACGCCAAAAGCTCATTTCCATATACATTCTTTATTCTCCAGTAGTTGTGTACCGGTGTTTGACCTTCGGCAACCAAGAAAAGAATAACAGCATGTGGGTCTTGTTTGGACAATTTTGCTAGAAAAGTCACCGTAGTTCACGTTTCCACATTTACCATACTCACATAGGAAAGATGCATGGGGGCTTAACTATTAAATTTGAAAATCATTTTTATTTTTCGTAGCTGTATGTCCCATTACGCTGTGTCTCGTACACGGTTGGCCCTGACTAGTATTTGTACGCAATCTGACTAACAACAAAGAATGAACGAAAATTTTCGTTAACACTATTAATTAATTAATTAAGTCCCCAGCAACTATAAAACCTACGAAACCAAAACACAAGTGTAATTGTTCTGTGTGTGGGAGTGTGATTCAACGTACACATCTGGCACGGTTCCTCTTCAATAAGACAAGAAACCTCAAATACCATTTATACTGAAGTGACAAAAAAAATTAGAAATACTATAATTGCGCAAGAAAACCGGAATTACACTCTAATACAAGAACACAAGCCAGATGCTTTGTTGACTGAACCTGTAATGACGCATTATTCAGGACATTGAAATAATGAGAAAAAAAAGAAAAGGAGTGTGTTACCTTCATTTATATTGATGAAAAGCACTCTAATCATTACAATATCTCCACACCGACTCGCTACTACCACATCTCAACAAGAACTGACTACTGCCACATCTCGACAAGCACTCCTCACTACGACATCTCAGCAAGCACTGACTACTACGAGTTCTCAACAAGCACTGCCTTCCGCTGCTTCTCAATAATCACTGCTAGTGGAGGCGGCGAAACAAAACTCTCTGGCGCTGTGGCTCAGTATAGCCACCTTTCATATGCCCTTCCTCCACGGGCTAGAATTTGATGGTATTTTTGCCAGCATTGGTGGTGAAAATACCACCAAATTCGTCAAAAAAATACAGACAAAAATAAAAGATAATATTAATACGTAAATATCACATAATTAGATAAAATTTTGGCTTTGCACTGACCTTTCAATAACCTAATATATAAAATGCAGTAGGCAATACAAATTCTTTCATACATGTGGCTTTTCATAATAGTTTACACAATACACAAAAAAATCTGTTTATACAAATGTTCACATAAATTACTTTTAATTATTCAAAAAAAAAAAAAAAAACAAATAGTTGATAGTTCCAGCAGCAGCACCCAGCAATGGTCAACAGGTGCAGACACCAACAAGTGACATCATTCAGCAGAAGCAGTTCCATTAGTGGCACCCAGCAATGTTGAACAGGTGCAGATACCAACAAGTGACTTCATTTCAGTAGAAGCAGTCCATCAGTTGCACCTAGCAATGATGAGCAGGTGCAGACAGCAACAAGTGACATTATTTCAGTAGAAGCAGTTCCATCTGTGGCACCCAGCAATGTTGAACAGGTATACATAGCAACAAGTCACATTTCTCAGCAGAAGCAGTTCCAGTAGTGGCACCCAACAATGTTGAACAGGTGCAGACACCAACAAGTGACATCATTTCAGTAAAAGCAGTCCATCAGTGGCACCCAGCAATTTTGAACAGGTGCAGACACCAACAAGTGACTTCATTTCAGTAGAAGCAGTCCATCAGTTGCACCTAGCAATGATGAGCAGGTCCAGACAGCAACAAGTGACATTATTTCAGTAGAAGCAGTTCCATCTGAGGCACCCAGCAATGTTGAACAGGTACACACAGCAACAAGTCACATTTCTCAGCAGAAGCAGTTCCATTAGTGGCACCCAGCAATGTTGAACAGGTGCAGACACCAACAAGTGACATCATTTCAGTAGAAGCAGTCCATCAGTGGCACCCAGCAATGTTGAGCAGGTACACACAGCAACAAGTCACATTATTTCAGTAAAAAACAGTCCATCAGTGGCACCCAGCAATGTTGAAAAAGTGCAGGTAACAGTCCATAATATTCACTATCACTAATCACACAGTTCATCAGCAGAAATTAATCATTTCTAAGTGGCACCCATTATGTTGAAAAAGTGCAGGTAACAGTCCATAATATTCACTATCACTAATCACACAGTTCATCAGCAGAAATTTAACATTTCTAAGTGTCACACATCAATGTTGAACAAGTGCAGGTAACAGTTCATAATATTCACCATCACTAATCAGACAGTTCAGGCATGAACAATAGTTTGAATGCACATACAAATGCTTTTACAAAATTATTCTCAATGCTCTTACACTAAACATACAAATTCTAATAAACACACAAATGATATCAGATAATTGTCATATTAACTATTACAAATACTCAAATAACAGTAAACCTATAATATTTATGGGTGTCAGTGCAAACCACTACAAACAAATAAAATAATATTTAGGAGATAGGTGGGTAGGATTAGGAAAGGAAAACACACAAAACACACTCACTCATATTTCATCCACATTAAGTACTACTGTGTAATTGAATAGTGTTAACTGTGTAAATGCAATTCTGTCAAAATTTGATGTTCATCATGTGTAGCAAGTAGTAGTGGCAGCAATGTATAACAGTCAATAATAGTTAAGTCAACGTCATAGTCATCATGTCAAGACCAATGTTTGCCAAGCCAGATCAAAATGTACAGTTGCTGAACAACTGTCAGTGAGCCAAGATATGCAATTACTTCCTCTCTCCAAAAAAAAAAAAAAAAAAAAAAAAAAAATATGTACTGCTTATTGATTTAACAAAGTGTGTGTAGACAATCTTCCTTCTACTTGAGTGTTCTAGTCTGCTATCTTCATCCTCCTTGTTCCATATAGACCAACAAAAAAAATATGCACCTCACTTACTTTACCTCTTATCCACCAAAACTCCAATAATCATCAGCATCACATAATCTCAATACTTCAATAATACCTCTTACGTCGATACATATAAATCTTATCATCAATATCATTTACCTTACCTCTTGCCCACAAAAACTCCAATAATCATCAACTTCATATAATCTCAATACCTCAATAATACCTCTTCAATACGTCGACATATATAAACCTTATTGCCAATATCATTTCACTTCCATAACAACTCTTTCCTCTAGTCAGTCTCCTTGAACAAGTACAGATAAAATCCTAATGCAAACCTCATCATCCAATACAATCCGAAGACACACTGTCAACACACAACCTCTGTGTAATTCATCTGACCCAAATCTTCTACTCATTATAAATTATAAGATGGATTTTGGTTACCTTGTCCATCATTAAATAAAAGAAATGCATACATGACCTCTAATAGAATTAGTTCGAATAACTCTCAGTAATTAAGTACGATTACAGAGTGTGAATGATCATAATATTTCACAGTGTGTACACCACTTCAAGAATTATGGCAAACAGAAGCAAACATGTGGAGTATTTCTTGTGTCAAGTGTCACTTCCTATTTCAATTGCTTACGAAAAATGCAGTGTAATAACTGTCAATGGTCTAAACCTAGTTTTGGTATGTCATGTCGTTAGCTTCCTTCCTATTAGCATAAATTTATACAGCTTCCATAAAACCTCCAGCTCATGTGACTTCTATGAAGTTTCTTGTACTAATGTCGTTTATGTCGAATTATAGCAGTTCATTTTCCTATCTTAAAAATATAAGGCACTGAGCGTAAGCAAAACATGCAATAGCGAGTAAATACACCAGTAGAGAACAGAATATCAACAAGTGGATGCAGCACAATTCTTACAACGAGGCTCTGCCAAGCGAACAATCTATAATTAATACAATAGTGTGACCTAAACTCTATGTTTGTACACAGTATGTCAGCATTTCTATATACCAAATTAAAAAGTAGTTATGACAACAAACAGAAATGTATAAATATGCAATCCATACACATAGCAGCAAACATATATCTTACGTAATAAACAGGTCATTAGCATCATATCAGCATAAGCAAATAAATGTTCATATGTCATCTTAATTAGTAAACATGAAGGCGCCAGCAGATAAATCGCAAAGTATAACTTACATGCATATCAGCACAACTAATCAGGTGACAATTATAATTTAAATAAATAATCACAACTAGCACATAATAAAAAAATATGACATCAGTGAAAAAGCAGTGCAGCCAAGCGATGCATAATATATACAAATAACAACCCTGTTCATTAATAAAACATTGACAAAAATCAGCAAATGTACGCAAGCACGTCTCTTCACAAGTAAATTCATAGAACATGAAATTAGCACAAAGTATGAATCACGTAATTGCGAGCAGCAAATTACGTCTAAAGTACGTACCTAAGTGGAAATATGTTACCTGAAAAATAAACTCAATTAATAATTACCCTTTTAGTTTATTAGTTTCTTCTTGGAAATTACATTCTTTCTGAAATTTTCTCGAAAGCAAGTCCTCTTAACGTCGGAGACACACAGAATTTATCTGAAGTTCTTAAATATTTTATACAACCGTATCCTGAAAAATACTGAACGTTAATAACATAATTCATCAAGTCACTATAGCTTTGTACTGAATTTAGTCGGAGAAATTAGACTGTGTATTTGTTTACGGCTGTCAGTGCATTTGCACTGAGTGCTCGATCAGCTGTAGGCGCGTGACGTAGGAAGCAATTGTTTGCGATCAACGACTGCCTTGTGCGGCGTGCAGACTTGACTGTTGCTTTGAGTATGTGCCGCCGCCAAAACACAGCGCGGTATCCTTGTATTCTCTGCATGTTTACGTATAACTGTTGGTTTCTCGAAAGTATGTCATTCCACAAAAATTTTAACGTTTGATATATGATGTATTCCCTTAGAGCGTCGTGATTTAAGAGTTTCTACTTCAACAGTGTTATCATGAATAATTTTGCGAATTCTATATGGACCGTAATAAAGCAGAAAAAAAATTGCGACACAAGCCTTTTCCTTTGTGAGACAAACGATGAGACTTAATTAACACCTTTTGACCAACTGACAAGATTTTTAAACGACCAGGACGCTTAGCTGATTTCTCTCTTCTAGCAGCCGCAGATGCAATATTTTGTAGAACCAGGTTGACAACTTCAGGATGCCGCAGTTTCCGTGAAGGCGGAAAAGGAACGATTTCAGATATGCGATTTGTCGGTGCTTTGTTTTTTAATATCAGTATAGGCGGTAAAGAAGTTGAGTCATTAGGAAGTTCATTCAGAATGTTTTGAAAAATATGAAGATACTGATCCCACGTTCTGTGATTCTGATGACAATGAAGACGACACAATTTATTGATTTCCTTCATCCATCTCTCTGAAGCGTTAGATTGAGGGTGAAAAAGTGAAACGAAAATTGGTTTAATTTTACGACGCCGTAGAGTATGAAGCCAAATTTTAGAACGAAACTGTGATCCATTATCTGATATAACCTTATCAACATGACCAACTTCTTTAAGAAAATGTTTGATGAAAGCGTTAGATACTGAACGAGCTGTTGCTTTGCGTAACGGTGTAAAACACACATATTTTGATGTCAATTCCACTGCTACGAAAATATACGCAAAACCATTAGTAGAACGAACCACTGGACCGAACAAATCGACTGCAGCCATGTCCTTTAATTTCGCTGGAATGATAGGAAACAACGGTGCTCTGTGAGAAATAGTTGGCGGCTTAGCCTTTTGACATAATTTGCATTTGGCAAGAACAGATCGAATACGTTTTTCCATATTACTGAAGTAGCAATTTTCCCGTAATTTATGAAAGCATTTTCTGGGACCAAAGTGTGCATAACTGAAATGCGTATACCAAATCAGCTTATTAACCCACTCATCAGGAATACAAACTAACCAAACAGAGTTGTCGACCGATTTTCATTTAAAAAGAATGTCATTGCGAACTAAATAATGCTGTCTAATCGCTACGCTTTTCTTTCTCCTCCACTTCTCCTTAATGTCCTTCCAGATTGGATCCTTATTTTGCTCCTTAGCGATGTCCTGGAGCGAAGACGAAATAAAGTTCTCAAACGCAACACCTTGAATATACATCAAACAATAATTGTTTTCCTTGCAGTCCTCTTCAGCACTTTGTTTCAAACCCATAGGTGCACGTGATAAAGCATCAGCAACAATATTTGAAGAACCCTGTATGTGAACAATACTAAAATCAAATTCCTGTAGGTACAGCGCCCATCGTGACAATCTGCCATGAGTTAATTTTGTCGACATAAGAAATTCCAGAGCTCGATGATCGGTGTAAACCTTAGTATGTCTGCCATACAAAAATATGCGAAATTTTGTGAAAGCCCATACAACAGCCATAGCTTCAAGTTCCGTAATCGAATAATTCTTTTCTGATTTAGAGAGAACACGACTTCCAAATGCAATAGTTTTCTGTACTACAACGCCGTTTTCTTCTATCTCTTGAAATAAATGTGCACCTAGGCCTTTGTATGATGAGTCCGTCGCCAAACAAAAATCTTCAGATAAATCCGGATGTGAAAGAAGTGGAGCAGCAACTAAAGCATCACGAAGTTGTTCAAATTCTGATTGAGCTTCCTCATCCAAACACCAATTAGAATTCTTTCCAGATAGTTCACATAAACGAGGTGTGGCCAAATTGTCCAATCTAACAAAGTGTCTAAGAAAATTACAGACACCAAGGAAACTAAGAACATCACGTTTTGTGGTAGGAACAGCATAATTACGAATAGCATCTAGTTTTTCTGGATCAGGAAGAATACCTTCTGTAGAAATAATGTGACCGAGAAATTTCACCTGTGAACGACGAAATTCAGATTTTTCCAAGTTCACTGTAATGCCAACTCTTGCAAAAATACGTAATAATGAATCCAAAATTTTGTTGTGCTAACTTCAAGAACGTTTAGCAATAAGAATATCGTCAACATATGAAGTAATATTGTCACGAAGATAAAGAGATAAAATTTCGTTTAAACTACGAATGAATGCTGCTGAAGATACAGTAAGTCCAAATGGTAATTTCAGAAATCACTTTTGGGTAAAATAGTCATATCCGGTTATTGTTTAACGATTCTCTAGATAGATTGATAGTCGAAGAGTTGTTTTGACAAATGCAAAGAATAGTAAAAGAGTAGGCAGTGGTGCAGAAAACTAAAAGGGAAATAGCACCACTACAGCTCGGGGCCCTATGCACGCTACGGCACATATTCACTTAGTGTAGTGAATCCGCTGAGGACTTTAATAGCCGCTCATAACTTCCAGTTTGTGACTTAGTGGCCAATTTGGTGGGAGTGCGTACATAAATTGATCTAACCATGAACATGGATGTATGTCATTCTTAGAATTGTGGAAGATCTTAAATTTCCGAACAGTCAAAAAGTGTTTATAGTCAAAGTTTTCACCTCGTGGCGACAAAGACCTACCGCGTCTGTCCCAGTCCCAATGTTGATTATTGTTAAATTCACGCGCCTGGCGCTCTCTTGTTGCATCCCGTAAATGAAAAAAAATTACTTTCTTCAAACCCCTCTGCTATCTGTGATTCTAAATTTCTTCTGCTGTCTTTTCCTACAATTTCGCCTTCGATTTGTTTGACTTGCTTTCGTAATGCCTCAACTTCCCTTTTAACGCGTTCATTAAATTTTCCCAGATTTTCAACATGTTTATTTATGTTCTGATACTCTTCGGTTTCTGCAAATGGCAATGGTGCTGTATCATCTGAATCTCTGTCCCCATTTAAACTAAGACTTGTCAATTTATCTGAAATCTCCTCAACTCTTTCCGATAAATCACCTATTTGTTCTTTCTGTTTATTTACGTGTTCCGTAAGTGTCGCGACTCGGGTTTCAGTATTAACACATTTGGTAGTTAACTGTTCATATTGTTGTGTTAGGTTATTTATTCTGTCATTTGGTACGGATTCCTCGATTCTCTCAAATATTTCTTCCTTATCGTGTGCACGTTGTAAATTTAACTCTGAAAATTTTTGTACTATCACGCGATCTCTTTCTTCCTGTTCTCTATCCTGTTCCTTTTGTCTAATCTCTACTGCAATTAATCTATTATTGTGAGCATTCAAAATTGGTTGTACTTCTTCTCTGATTTCTTTCTTTAATTCATCTTTCATATTTTTGAAACATGTCCCTATTCGTGAGTCTAACCGTGTTTCCATTGTTTCCATCTCTGTTTCTAAACGTGTTGCCACTGTTTTTAATTCAGATCCTAACCGTGTTTCCATTGTTCCCATCTCAGTTCTAATTGTCCCTATCTCTGTTTTTAATTCAGATCCTAACTGTGATCCAAGTGAGTCTAACCGTGTTTCCATTTGTGAGTCTAACCGAGATACCAAATTTAATATTGCACTCATCAACTGCTCTATATTAAATGGTTCAAAATTCTTTTCGCCCCTAACATTTCCCGCAAAACTAACTTCCTTCTGCATAGCCATAAAGCTATCCGTGTTCGATACTATTCCAGAATGTTTTATCGTTAATCTCGTATTCTGTGAATTTTCTGATTGAGAAAAATTTTGAAATGGTTCTGGACTATTTTCCCGACTTATTAAATTGTTTTCCACTTCATTATTCATCACACTGTTCTCCTGTGTTGGCGAGTTCGCCATGTCAACAATTTCGTCATTCTGACTATCCATCATTTTTGCCTTTTTCATCGATCGCGTAATCATTTACAAAACATACAAAACTCGTCACTGTACGAAAATTACACACAATGACTCTTTATCTCCAACAATACCATTTACACGAAATGTTCCCTCAAACACGATTAATCGAACAATTGAAATAATTGCCCTAAATTGGCAAACGCGTATACAAGACAATAAAATTAAATTCTGAAAAAAAAATACCATTAGAAGAATGACAATTACCAAATCTACACATGCAATTATTAAAGTACAAATTACTACAACAATACTAATGTCTACTATTTTTACAGTCAGAAGAATTCCAAGGGACGATCCGAAGCAGCGGTCGCCACATGCATGGGGGCTTAATTATTAAATTTGAAAATCATTTTTATTTTTCGTAGCTGTATGTCCGATTACGCTGTCTCTCGTAAACGGTTGGCCCTGACTAGTATTTGTACGCAATCTGACTGCATAGAATAACAACAAAGAATGAAAGAAAATTTTCGTTAACACTATTAATTAATTAATTAAGTCCCCAGCAACTATAAAACCTACGAAACCAAAACACAAGTGTAATTGTTCTGTGTGTGGGAGTGTGATTCAACGTACACATCTGGCACGGTTCCTCTTCAATAAGACAAGAAACTTCAAATACCATTTATACAGAAGTGATAAAAAAATTTGAAATACTATAATTGCGCAAGAAAACCAGAATTACACTCTATTACAAGAACACAAGCCAGATGCTTTGTTGACTGAACCTGTAATGACGCATTATTCAGGACATTGAAATAATGAGAAAAAAAGAAAAGGAGTGTGTTACCTTCATTTATATTGATGAAAAGCACTCTAATCATTACAATATTTCCACACCGACTCGCTACTACCACATCTCAACAAGAACTGACTATTGCCACATCTCGACAAGCACTCCTCACTACGACATCTCAGCAAGCACTGACTACTACGAGTTCTCAACAAGCACTGCCTTCCGCTACTTCTCAATAATCACTGCTAGTGGAGGCGGCGAAACAAAACTCTCTGGCGCTGTGGCTCAGTGTAGCCACCTTTCAAAGACACGAATGCCATGCTAATCTTTTGCCTACATGTTGGTGCTTATGTACCCGCATCGGAGTTGCGTTACACTGCATGTACGCTACAGCGACGACTTCAAACGGAGACTTTTTGATCGCGCCTTATAGTTCCTGTTGTAAGGTGTCAGGCAAATCCAACACCTTCCATGAAAACCCTGACATGATAGCAAATCCGGCAATATGTCACATAGCTCCGAATAAATCCTGACATTAAATTAACCAAAGCAATACGATCAACGAGTGAGCAAATGGAATACCACAGACTAACACAAGAACATCTAAATGCATGTCATACCTTCCTACTGTGAAACAGACGCAGTTCTGAGGGGAGAAACGAGAACAGAAGCCAAGAGCAGAGCCGTGTGGGCTAGAAGGCCCTACGATACGAGCGGGACGATGGGACACCTGCATTGCCAGCCGACCGCCATCCCCCAGCCCATGTTAAAAGATAGAGCTCTCCAGAAGAACAATATAAATCTTACGATAACACTAAAAGGGCCACTCCAGCTGCAAGTTCTAGCGTGAGACTATACATATCTCTGTTACATAGCAATCATTAAAAACATTGCCCCACCATGAAAAGTATAACGTTTATCATTGGATAGACAGAATTTCTGTAGGTGGAGCTTATGTTTAAAACTGAGACACTGATTGGTCAGTTGAAAACACAGCCAGATACCATTTTCTTAAACCAACTTCGGTAAACAGTAGTAAGGGTAAGTTCGAGAGAGTTGCTACTGAGACGGCGAGGTGTGTGGAGCTGTGCCGCCAGCTGCCCCTGACGCTGCCTAACCACCGACAAGGTAATGAACACACGCGATGCCGCATTTTTGAGCGCATAAGGCTTCACTCAGAACTGTAGAAGTCTCATCTGTTACATCCCCTTTTTACGTAATACTAGTGTCGATCGTCAATTAAACTTCGTGGTATTCACATTTGCTACTTGAAGTTAAAATCTGAAATGCGATGATTTTTCTCTTATATAATTATTGAGAAGCCACAATCAGCCACTGTAATTTACAAGTTAAATAAGTAATTAAAGGTAATTGAGGGTCACTGTAGACCATTTTTGGTAGTTTTCTCTTTTATGAAACTTAATTTAAACCTAGATTATAGATGTGATATGGCATAGGTCATCCTTCGATCCATTATAGAACTTGGAAACCCATTCCGCGAATATTCGTTCACATTTTTGTTGAACGCAGTTGGTTTTTATCATCCTGTATTAAAATATTTCCTTTTATCAATAGTAAAATTAATAAACAATGTTTTGTGAGTAGAATAAAAATTCCAATGGTAAACTTAACTGCTTTTTCGACGTTATTTTACCATCTAACTAAAAATAGGAAAGCTTTGAACCCCTTCCACTACATTTAGTTAGTATTAAGATTCTTTTACAGGGAGTGCAGTGGAGCTGACCCTGAAATCAATAACTATTTGATTATATCATCACTAGTCTCACTGAACTCTTCTGAACTCTACAAGTCATGGGCGGTCTAGCGTCCCCTTACCAGCAACAGGTCCCAAGTTCAAACTAGTCAGTTCCCTAAAAAAACACGCTCAGAGCGTCGTTGCGCAAAAGTGGTAGGGAGACACGACGTAGAACAAACAGACACCATGCAGAATGTTATACTGTATCACATATCACTCGACACTTGCCAAATCTGCGTATAAAACTGCCTGGAAGGTAATTATACGGGTAGTGGAGTTACAGGACGCACCTTCAGCACTTCTATCAGGGTGGATTCCCTCGGTATGGCTCTGGTTACTTATTGGACGACATCACGCTGTAGAATTGTTACTGCAGCACCAGCTTGCGCTCAGAGCCGTGGGTCGAGGGAAAGGCGTCTTATCGTACATATGAAAGATATAAGAACTCACATACATCTTCCTGATTTCTCTGTTAATTCCGACACCATCTTCCCTGTTCCGTTTTTTTCGGCCAGTTTTTGCGCCTCTAAGTGCCTGGGCCCTTGTCGAGTGCCTATCTCGCTACCCCCTGTAATGGTACCGTTACGGCACTCCAACCCCAGTTCACGATGACAGTAATATCGTACTACTTTTCTGCGAAGTAATAGACATTTTTGTGACAATATTAACATTTGGTTTTATTAACGTGTAGATACTCCGATGTATCGATATATTACAGTGATATGGTTCTTGTGTGTATTCATTTCTGTGAGACTGTCATTATCTTTGACTTACTTGTAACCGTTTTGGCGCGAATGCGCACAGAGCAGTCTTTGTTTCACTTTGGCAGAAGTTAAGTTGTTATTTCGCTTTGTAAAAGAACAGTCAAGTCTTGTGTTTGGTTAAAGTGGAAATTAAATATATGAAGATTGATACAAAACTGTTTTCTTGATGATGTGACAATTAAGAAGAAGTACGGGTATATGTGAATTTACAAGAAGTTTAATAAAAATGTGGATCGCGAACACCAAGTCAAAAATTACTTCTACCATACCATTGTTCTGATGGGTTTGTTTCCTGAAAAACGCATTTGTTAGGTCTTCAAATATTGCTAAAATACAGATCTGGACCTTCTAGCAGTCAAAGTGGAATCACCCTAGAATCAACAAGATGAGCCATAACAACTTCGACGAAATCTACGTGGGAATCCATTCAAGATATGTGCCAAAATTAATGAATTTTTTACATTGACTTCATTATTTTCATTCTGACGATACCATCAACAGTCAATAACTTTGTTGTTGCCCGATACATGAGCAACATTATTAATCTGATTTCTGATCTACTTCGCAAGTGGTGGTATTGTTAGACCCCTCAGTACAACCTTGTCCCACAGTACCTGATGATGGGAACAAGTTACTGAAACGCGTTGTACCTCGCATATAGAAAGCAACGTAGTGCAATAATTTGATTCTATACTTCACTTGCTCTACTGTACCGTCTGATTGTCACTACCAAAGTGAGCGACGCGAGGATAATCACATCATCTCACCTTCAAGCCACACACACTCTGATCAGATTGCGGGCAGGCGCCACCTGTGCCGCTCTGCCCATCAGTGATTGATCGCAGCGCCTTCTCCTGGAAGACTGCCAGCCTGCTGGAGCGACGCCTTCATAAATAATACGGAGCGTCGCTCGCGCCCGTCGCTCCCACAGTTCAATTCCACGCGTCAGACTTGCGCCCAGGAGGGGGCGTCCATTTCCGTGTCAGGTAACCGGATATCCCTGAGCGCCTCCAGCGTCACTTCGGTTCCGCTGAGATATTTATGGTTCAACTTCCTGGACTGTGGCATGCACCGTCAGCGAAGAAGTCGTACGATACTGTTGTATGGGAGAGACTCTCACAAATGGTTTTCTTCCTCACCCACATACACAACTTTCTAAAGTAAATTGACGGAAAAAAAAAATTGCAACACCAAGAAGGAATAGAGCGACAAAAACAGAAGTTTCTAAGCCTGTTTCTACACTACTGGCCATTAAAATTGCTACACCAGGAAGATGACGTGCTACAGACGCGAAATTTAACCGACAGAAAGAAGATGCTTTTCAGAGCATTCACACAGGGTTGCCGCCGGTGGCGACACCTACAACGTGCTGACATGAGGAAAGTATCCAACCGATTTCTCACACACAAACAGCAGGTGACTGGCGTTGCCTGATGAAACGTTGTTGTGATGCCTCGTGTAAGGACTCTGATAAACGTCGGATTGTAGCCTATCGCGATTGCGGTTTATCGTATCGCGACATTGCTGCTCGCGTTGGTCGAGATCCAATCACTGTTAGCAGAATATGGAATCGGTGGGTTCAGAAGGGTAATACGGAACGCCACGCTGGATCCCAACGGCCTCGTACCACTTGCAGTCGAGATGACAGGCATCTTATCTACATGGCTGTAACGGATCGTGTAGCCACGTCTCGATTCCTGAGTCAACAGATTAGGCCGTTTGCAAGACAAGAACCATCTGCACGATCAGTTCGACAACGTTTGCAGCAGCTTGGACTATCAGCTCGGAGACCATGACTGCAGTTACCCTTGACGCTGCATCACAGACTGGAGCGCCTGCAATGGTGTACTCAACGACAAACCTGGGTGCACGAATGGCAAAACGTCATTTTTTCGGATGAATCCAGTTTCTGCTTACAGCGCCATAATGGCCGCATCCGTCTTTGGCGACATCGCGGTGAACACACATTGGAAGCGTGTATTCGTCATCGCCATACTGGCATATCACGCGGTGTGATGGTATGGGGTGCCATCGGTTACACGTCTCGTTCACTTCTTATTCGTATTGACGGTACTTTGAACAGTGGGCGTTACATTTCAGATGTGTTACGACCCGTGGCTCTACCCTTCATTCGATCCCTGAGAAACCCTACATTTCAGCAGGATAATGCACGATGGCTTGTTGCAGGTCCTGTACTGGCCTTTCTGGATACAGAAAATGTTCGACTGCTGCCCTGGCCAGCACATTCTCCAGAGCTCTCACCAATTGAAAACGTCTGCTCAATGGTGGCCGAGGAACTGCCTCGTCACAATACGCCAGTCACTACTCTAGATGAACTGTGGTATCGCGTTGAAGCTGCATGGGCAGCTGTACCTGTACACGCCATCCAAGCTCTGTTTGACTCAATGCTCAGGCGTATCAAGGCCGTTATTACGGCCAGAGATGGTTGTCCTGATCTCAGGATCTATGCACCCAAATTGCGTGAAAATGTAATCACATGTCAGTTATAGTATATTTGTCCAATTAATACCCGTTTATCATCTGCATTTCTTCTTGGTGTAGCAATTTTAATGGCCAGTAGTGTCATTTCTACTCAAATTTTGCAAAAGAGTGGCGCTAATAGAGCCACTATGAGGATGCATATCACATAGCTTTAAATTCACGCTGTAACGGTTGTAAGAGTTAGTTTCCTTTGATACTGGACGTGGCGATTTGTTGTTGGTCAAGAATGCCTTTAAGACGACATAGCCACCATTATCAACATCTCACTTAAGTTTGAACGAGGTGGTGTAATAGGACTACGAGAAGCTGGGTGTTTCTTCTACGATAATGCAGAAAGACTTGGTAATGATGCAGCCACTGCACATGATTGCTGTCAGCTGTGGTCACAGGAATTTACGGCCGCAAGAAGACTGGGCTCCGGACTGTCACGTGGCACTTCCTGTTTGGAGTATGGATCTGGCGCATCATACTGCATCTGCAATAGCAATTTGAACAGCAGTTTGCACCACAGTAACACAACTATTACAAATTGATTATTTCAGGGACAGCTCTGAACCGGACGCCCAACTGACCCCAACCACCGCCACTTGCGAGTCCAAGCGAGAGCTCATTGGAGGACAGGGTGGAGGTCTGTAGCGTTTTGTGATGAAAGTTAGTTCTGCCTCGATGCCAATGATGGCTGTGTGTTGGTTAGAAGTAGGCCAATTGAAGGCTTGCAGCCCACCTGTCTGCGAGCTTGGCACACTGAAACTGCACCTGGAGCTGTAGTCTGGGATGTGATTTCGTACGACAGCAGGAGCACTCTCGTGGTTATCCCAAGAGCCATGACTGCGAATTTGTACGTCAGTCAGGTGATTCCACCTGTTGGGCTGCCATTCATGGAAAGTATTGGTTCAAATGGCTCTAAGCACTCTGGGACTTTAACATCTGAGGTCATCATGTGCTCTGTCAGATCTTCACGAGATTTGGCAAGGTTTTGAAGATCGTCGCTTTCACCAAAAAAAAAAAAAAAAAAAAAAAATACGTTCCAAGCTTTGATTCAGTATCCAGATGTAATCACAGCTCAAGCTGCCAAGCTGTCTTTGGATGGTCAGAACATCTACAGCTCATGCTGCACTCTTCGGATTGAATACTCGAAGCTAACAAGTTCAAATGTGAACAATGACAAAAGTCGTGACTACACTAATCCAAGCTTACCTAATGGTGATCCTGGCCTTCATGCAACACTGGCAGTTGGAGGTGAGCCGCCAGCAGTGGTGGATGTGGGAAGAGAGATGGCGGCGTTTTGAGAGTGGATGATCTGGACGTGTGTCCATCAGAGACAGTAAATTTGTAGACTGGATGTCATGAACTTATACATATATTATGACTTTTGAACACTGTTAAGGTAAATACATTGTTTGTTCTCTATCAAAATCTTTCATTTGCTAACTATGCCCACCACTAGTTAGTGCCTTCAGTAGTTTTATTTAGCTGGCAGTATTGGCGCTCGCTGTATTGCAGTAGTTCGAGTAACGAAGATTTTTGTGAGGTAAGTGATTCATGAAAGGTATAAGTTATTGTTAGTCAGGGCAATTCTTTTGTAGGGATTATTGAAAGTCAGACTGTGTTGCGCTAAAAATATTGTGTGTCAATTTAGTGTTGATCAGAATAAGTAGAGAGAGGAATGTCTGAGTACGTTCAGTTCTGCTCATCTGTTTGAAAATCAAATAACGTAAGGGATTTACCAGCACAGTAATTCATTATTTTTCTAAGGGAACGTTTCGTATGGTGACCCTGCCAGGATACCTCACTGGAATCTGCTGATTTTTTCTTGTAGTTTGTGTAATTAGTGTAGCTATTGCTTATTGCTAGTGCATAATTATAGGGAGAATTTCCTTTGTAGTTGTAGTTTTTCATTTTTGTACAGTAAAACAGTTGTGGCATGCATGTAGATTTGCAACAAGTATTTCGCAGCTGCACTTGCAATTAACTAGATATTATTTTCAGTGCTATGTAAATGTGTTTTTTTATTTTTGCTCTTCGAATTGTGCTTTTCTTGTTATCGTGTGGAATACGTGATAATTATAGCGTGTGAAAAACCTAACGCTAGGCTCCAAAGTAAATTGAGAAATGATATTGACGACGAGTGTAGCTTATCAGCACCACCGTGTAATGAATTAACAGGCATTCAATATAGTAATTTGGTAATTGTGCATAGGGAAATGGAGCGGGTGGCAAATAATGGTGTATACAGTGAAACAATTAGTGAACATGGAAGCATTATCGATCGATCGGTCGGCAACAGCTCGCCTCAGGAATCCGAATGACAGGACACAATCTTGCAAATACTGTAGATTCAGGTTTTGGGTCCTTACCGTTTTCTCAAATAAGTCAAGACACATTTTCTGCTTGTCAAAATGTGAATTTCTGGTGCAAATGCACTGCCGAAAAGAATAGAGGAACAGATTCCAGACACTAATACCATTATTATTGCAATTAATGCAACAAATGAAACAAAATCAGAGACAAACACAGGAAAAGTTAGACACAATGGAACAAAATCTTCAAAAGTTAGACACAATGGAACAACACCAGAGACAAACACAGCTACAGCTTCAAAAGTTAGACTCAATGGAACAAACGCTTGAACAAACACGTGAAGATTTAACTGCAGAGTTACTTAAAATCGAACATAAATGTCAAAAAGTCTGTAATGACGTAAAAACACAAATCTGTGAGCATTTTCAACCTATTTTTTCGCGTCGTGAAAATGCATTACAGAATCGCGAAGCAGCCATAAAAGAACTGCAAACTATTGTTCATGAAAATCACGACACCTTGCAAGCCAAAATTGACTCAGTTGCATCTACCGATTCGGTTACGCAACTTGCAAAAACTCAGGAAAACTTGAAGGACACAGTAGGTACGATTTCAACACAAATGGACACTGATGCTTGGTTCAGAAAAACACACTGACGAAATCAGTTCACTATCGGAGAAAGTAGCCGAACTTTCGGATCAGTTCACTAACTTATCTACAAGGGTAGATGACGATGTGAATGACGCAAGACCCATAGCCTTCACTGACACAGAAGAGTATGAACAAATTAGAAAATTCAAACAAAACCAAAATCAAATCAATACACAGTACAAAAGAGAAATCCGGGAAGTACAAGATCAGTTGACACAGGTAATACAAGAATTACATATTTCATAGGACACTCGCGCTCCAATACGGCAAGAGGGACATAGAAGTACGGAACAGGCACAAAATAATAACACAGGTCACTTCGGCAATTATGAAAGAAATTGGCAAGGTACACCGAAAATTGAGATGGAACCATCCGAAACGAAGTAACAATGACTGATATGCGACTCGCTGACATAATGATTTTGACTATAAGCTGTTCATTACTACACGTAAATTCAAAACATTTAAGAATTCTGGCAACGACATTCATCCACAAGCATGGCTTCTTCTATTCTATCATTGTTTTCCTCCCAACTGGTCATTGGAGCACAAGTTATAATTTGTGTGGCTACTTAGAGAATGAACCAGCTGTAAGAATGCGATCGGTCATTTACGATTGTCACAGTGAAGGAGGACTTTATCATGCCTTCCTCTCAGCATATTGGTCTCAAGCTACCCAAGACCGAGTAAAATATAACATCATAATGATGAAAGATTTCGAACAATCTGAATTTTCCAGTCTTGTCAAATATTTTGAAGACATGTTGCATAAGAATCAGTATATTTCAAACCCATACAGCCCCTCAGAACTCATCCGCATTTGCTTAATCAAATTGCCTGAACATTTATGACATATTATTTTGGCATGATGTTGTAAATACGACATTGAAGCTTTTCAGGAACCGTTACAAGAATTGGAAATTGACACTGACGATCGCGGGACGTGAAAACAGGAACACAACAATTACAGGTCACATCTGTCACAATTCCGCGATGAAAGAAATAATAACTGGACACGACAAGGCTATTCTTACAACGCAAATCGTGACAAAACAGACACCACCCCATGACAACCGTTGGCAGAGTAGTAATAATTACAGGGAAAGATCACCTCTCCCCGTTCATGACTATGACAGAGACAATCAGAGAATCAGACAATATGGGAACCAAAATAATTATTATCAAGGGACACAGTATAACTTCAGACGCAACGGTCCACCGCGCAGTTACGATTCCGGGAGAAATCCTCCACCACATGACCGACAAACAAGAAACTATTGAAACTACCGACGTAACGACAGACCCGAATTTCATCAGAACTGGCGGGATTCAAACAGGGCACTGCCCTCTCGGCAAGGTGAATTTGTAGAAGTTAGGTCTCCTAATCCCAATACCGACGTGCGCCAACAAAGAGACAGTAGACAATGACACACTGCTGGCAGCCGCAAAACGTACTTATGAAGCTGACGACGTAGCTGCCGTGGTTAGTAATTACGTAAAAATGGAAGCCATTAGGGACATCTTACTCCAGGAACACGACGTAAAACATAAGGAAATTGCATATCCTGTAATTCACATTACAGTAAATGACGTAAAATTTACAGCTGTACTAGACTCTGGCAGTCCCATTTCAGTAATTAGTGAAACAGCCTTTAGCAAATGCAACAAATCGAACGATTGCCCCACACTTCCGTTAGGTAAAATTAAATTAAAAGGTGCAATCGTTGGAAAAAGTGTAGATGTACGCTAACAAACCAACTTAGAATTCCTTTGTCAAAGCCACAGCTTCTCTATGAACTTTCTTATTGTTCCATTATTGTTGACGGAAATTATATTGGGAGTAGACTTTTTGAATGAATACAAAGTAATCTTAAACTTTCACGATGCTGAAATAAGTTTAGAGAAAGAAGGTAAGTCAATAGCTTTGAAATTTGAAGATTGGCTCTCAAACCATGACGAGGAAATTAATCGGCTTTTCCTCGTGTTAGACAACGCTTCGGAATTTTCGAAGGAACTTGGCGCTAACAATCACTCTGCAAGTATTGACAGGGATGATATCGACGGCGTATTTGATACTAATGAGTTAATTCAGAATAAAATTCAAACAATTGAGAATTGTAATGTCACTGATAGGCAGGACCTTTTTGAGATTTTTCAAGCACATTCCACAGTTTTTACTCACAAAACAAGAACAATCAAAGGATTTCAATACCAATTTCGTGTTCGTGAGCATACTAAATTTTGTGTTAGACTATACGTAATTCCGGCGCATTATAGGGACCGTGTTAGAACAGAAATACAATCTATGCTTGACGAGGGCATTATTGAACCTGCAGTAAGCTCATACAACAATCCATTACATGTTGATGAGAAGAAAAATGGATCGATCAGACTTGTCTTAGATTCGAGACAAATCAATAGTATCATAATTCCTGAAACAGACAGGCCGCAAACGTTGGACGAACTAAGTCAAAATTTTAATGGTGTAAAAGTGTTGTCTTCCATTGATCTCAGATCCAGCTTTTATCAGATCGAACTTCATCCAGGATTTAGAAAATACACAGCTTTTCTTTGTTTCGGCGTTTGTTATCAGTTTCGGAAGCTTCCTTTTGGTTTGAACATTTCACCGGCAGCATTCATTCGTGGGCTAAATTTCATATTACCTGAGTTCTTAACATGTCACATCACCTTATATGTGGACGATATTCTGACAGCAGAAGCCTCATGGGAATAACATAATCGCATCCTCAACAGTGTGTTACGTATTTTTGCAGAATCTGGAATTACAGTTAAATAGGAAAAGTCTGATTTCGGTAGGACAGAGGTGAAGTTTTTGGGACACACTATTTCTTCTGGAGGCATTCAGCCGGATCCTGAAAAGTTAGAAGCAATCAGAGCCATTCCAGTTCCATCCATGAAAAAACAAGTCGCAGTTTTCTAGGTCTCGTAAATTTTTACCGTCGTTTTCTGAATATGCAGATTCTAGTTACACCAAAACTTTGTTCTCTCACTGGAAAAAATACTATTTGGAACTGGGACGAACAGGCACAGTTGGAATTCAATTCTTTGAAAGAAGCGCTACTTACTGCGACAACACTAGCTCATCCAGATCTGTCACAAGATTTCTGCCTTAGCGCGGATTCTTCTAACATCGGTCTTTGTGCCCATTTATTTCAAGAAGCCATAGAAAATGACACTACTGTTCAGAAAACCATTGCCTTTGCTAGCTGAGTGTTAACAAAATCTGAAAAAAATTTATTCCGTTACTGAATTAGAAGCTTTAGCTATCGTTTGGGCATTTAACAAATTCCGTTTCTTTCTTTCTGGTAAGCACGTAAAAGTATACAGTGGTCATCGTGCATTACAATTTGTTATGTCTTCAAAATTAAATAATGACAGGTTAAAACGTTGAGCATTGTTTCTGCAAGAATTCCACTTCACAATAGTCAACATTCCCGGCAAGGAGAACATTGCTGCGGACGCACTGTCACGCGCACCGGCTGGGCTTGAGAAAAGTAACACAGAAGGCAACCTCGAGAAAAATTTCAGTATTCTTTACATTGAGAAAGTCGCCTTTGAAAACTTCATCAGCACATCTTTAAAGGACATTGCTCATGAACAAGATAAAGATCCGATTTGGAAAGACATCAAAAGCAAATGGCATGAAAAGACACACACACACAGATTTGGCATTAATATCTGGTTAGAAACAACATACTCTTCAAACGCTGCGCTGTTGATGACAAGCTATGGGTACTTTGCATTCCAGACGATTTTGTTAATAAGCTCATCTGGTTCATTCATTTCAGCTACGCACATTTTGGTCCAAGAAAATGTTATATATTCTTCGGACGACTTGTTATTTTAACAATATGGAAAAGAGAATTCGAAGAGTCTTGTCTATTTGTAAACTCTGTCAAAAGGCTAAACCATCTACTATCTCACATCGTGCTTCGTTGTTTCCTATCATTCCTTCTAAATTACAAGAATTTGCTGCCGTTGATCTCTTGGGACCGCTTGTCAGAACATCTAATGGATTTTCGTACATTCTAGTCGCTGTTGAACTTACTTCAAAATTTGTTTCTTTCACTCCGTTACGTAAAGCCACTGGACAGACTGTATCCAACGCCTTTGTTAAAAATATCTTACGTGAAGTTGGCCACGTTAGTAAAGTGATTTCAGATAACGGACCGCAATTCAGATCTGCTGTTTGCTCACGCATGCTTGGGAATCATAAAATCACACCTGTTTTTATTTCACTGTACTCACCACATTGTAACCCGTATGAACGGATTATGAAAGAAATCAATAAGCTTTGCAGACTTTATTGTCACAGAAAGCATCAGTATTGGGACATATATTTAAACTTATTTCAAAACGTGCTGAATGAAATGCCTCATGACTCCACTGCTTTACCAACTATTTTTGACAGAAGAATGAAGGACCATCGAACAGAACCAGAGAGCTTGTACCTTTTCCGAATACACGTAAACTTCGACACAAAGACATAATTGATTTGGCTATTAAAAATATAATATCTACAGCAGACAAAAGGAGAAAATTACACGGTAAAGCAAATGCAAAGAAATTATATACTGGTCAGTAAGTTCTTATTTAAGCTCATTCATTGTCACTTAAGAAGAAACACTTGAGTCACAAGTTCTTTTTGATTTACAGTGGACCTTACAGAATCCGACCTATACCACATGATAATTGCGTTGAAGCTGAAACTCTGCATACTAGGAAGAGTAAAGGATTGCACTACATTTCACATGTAAAACCGTTTATTGAGAGATAATCGGCTTTTTAACTTAGTCTTTGATATAAAATTTATCACTTCACATTACTAGTACTCTTTGTCACACTTAGAAACTGTTAATATGCAACAATGTTTGAAGTTAACTATCCAGTCAAGAACCTAGGCAACTTATTTAGACAGTAATTACTAACGCATTTTTAAAGTGAACAGACGACACAGTGTTGTTATGTGTACATTCTTCCTTGTACACTGCATGATTACGTAACGACTATAAGGCTTACATACTTAGAATATATACCGGTTCTGCTAATGACATTGTAATGCAACATTTTGGTTTACTTGAAAATTCATTATGGATTTAAAGTACGTTCTGAGATATACCAGATGACACAGTGGTTAGTTTATTTGACAGCTACAAGATTATATCACGACGCTGCTAACGAGTGACACAATTTATATTATTGCTTTTGCGCTGTATCTGTTTTACATCTGCACAGTTTTTCTGAAATCTTCTGGAAAGTAAAACACGTTTTAGTAGTAACTTTTGTGGTATAGCTACAATGAGACAGCCTTTTCATAGCACAACAATACATTACAGTATACTACTTTCATGATCACAGTAATGTACGTAATAACTACGATATCTATACACATAGCATTTCACTTTTGTTTATTACGAGGTAAGTACATTGACTTCTGCAGAACTTAGCTTACGGAGGACGATAACTATGACACTTCCACAGAACTATCTTACAGCAAGACGGACATTTAGCGCTATAGGACACGCATTTGAGTGATTAATTTTAGTATTTAAAACATTTATTTTTAAAGATTTTTGAATCACAAAGATACAAACAAAGTTTACGGGGATACATTTCATTCGATTGATGTAATCTGTAACACCTGAGGGAATAATTACATTAATTCTCAGGGGGGTACACGCTTACTTTGTATACCATGTGTGTGGCAAGCACAAGGAGCCCTAGCTAACATGGTATTTGCTTATACAACTTTACACATCGGTACCATATTTCTCTAACACACAATTACACAGCTATCTGATCACTTAACTGAGAGAGACAAACATTTTTTTTACTACATCAGTGACACATGTTTATGCAATTACACAGTTGGGTAACTTCACACTTATGAAATTGTATTTTGTCTGTATTTTGTGAACTGTTCGTATCTTTTCGGAACCATTGTGATACTATGAGAGCTTTGAATGCCGTATTTGGTAAGGGATCATGATTTTTGAAATACATTTGAGGTAGATGACTTTATTGAAGGTTTTGAAATTATTGAAAGAAGCTGAGACGATTTTGAGATGTGACTGATCTGTTATGATGTTATTATTACGATGACGATGTGTATTATGCAGCTGAGGTATGTTTATGATCAATAAGCTGATGCTAACTGAGGAATATGATTATGCTATGCATTTATTATGATGAAATATTGAAGAAGTGTTGACGAATATGTATATGTGTAATAAGGCAAGGAATAATGAGTAGTGGTTAGGAACTCTGATTTGTGAAAGAGGATGCTGGAAGCCAAGAATCGTACTTTAAAAGTTATGAAATGTGTGTACATGTGTGAATGTATCACAATGCTGGCGAAAATTTTTTGGACACTGTTATATTTATAGCATTTTGTTTCTACACATTTGTAAAGCAAATTCTTGACCTGTGAAATTTTTTTATATGAGACTGTCACTGTAGTGGACACTGCTGTCATATATTTTTGGGTAAGGAAGCTAAGTGACCTTGACGTAATGCGTTGTTGGCACCCAGCTGCTCCAGTCACCTGGAGAAAAAGCCATTAGGTGGAGAAAAAAGAGGCCATTAACCTTGCTACTGACATTCTTTTGTAGAAAGCATCACAAATACGACATGCTCATTACTTGGAAACATATGATTTTACTGTGGACCTCGTACTTTGTGCTGCTTACTGAAATGCTTATGAACTGATGGGAAATATTCTTACATCTGCATACCTGATTATCACAAGTGTCTTTCTACAAGAGTTGAGAGAACTTCTACTGACTTATGAAATGCCACATGGCTATTGAATGATGTTTTTATCCTTTGCTTTGTACATAGTTGCTTATTTCATTTGACATCTGGTTTCCAGCTGTGTTACAGCATTGGTTTTCTTCTTCTTCTTCTGCTTTTACGGCCTCATTGGACCACTTCAGTCAATCATTTCTGGTCCTCTTCTTTGCTATTTTCCCCTTCCGAGTGGCCCAGTATCTCTTCATTCGTTCCGATGCTTTTCGTCGTTCCTCATCTGTAAATACCCTTCTCATTGTATGTCGTTTGTCAATTTTTGGTTTAAATCTTATTTCTGTGTCCCTCAAGTTCTTTAAATTTGGTGTTTTGTTCTGCAAATCATCCAGAGTTATTTCCAGTTCTTCCATATCCTCTCTTATTTCCTTAAGCCATCCTCCTTGTTGTTTCAAATTCCAGAGTTTCTCAATTATTTTCCTTGATAATCTGGTTTCTGGTGTCCTCAGAATGTGACCACAAAAAGAGATCCTTTTCTTTCGTATAGTATCGGTGATGGGCTCCAGTTCTCTGTATACCACTTCATTTGGAACTATCCGCCATTGCCCAGCTTTTTGATATTTCTTATTTATGCATGTTCTAGCAATTCTTCTCTCTACTTTTAAAATTTTGTCAATTCTGTTTTTCTGGGTGACTTTAAAAAGAGTTTCACTTCCGTATGTAACCTCTGGTTGAACCACCGTCTTGTAATGTTTTAATTTTGTTTTAATTGATAGACATTTTTTACTGTACGTAGACCATGTTAGTTTTTGAGCTTTTATCATTTTATTAGTTCTTGCTTGCCATGCAGGTTTCTCGTCCAATTTATGTGTTATAATTTCACCCAGGTATTTAAATTGTTTCACTATTTTAATTTCCCTATTGTTCACTGTGATGTGATCAATTACAAGTGGATCCGTTACCATTATTTCAGTCTTTTCAATTGGTTTTATAAAATAAAATTAAATGCATTTACTAATGTGAACACTTTCTGTCAACAGATCTGTTAAGTAAAAATTTTATGATCCACATTCTTGGAAAAAGGAGCACTCAGAAAGGAAAGAACAATAAGAATGGACTAATAACAGTAACTGCATACATAATTTTCTTTTCAAGTACTTGGTAATTGTTTTTTAGAATTAGTTGTTGTGGTGCACCGCTTTATTGACATAGACATTAAGATGTGAATAGACATTTCCCTTATCTGCATTGTTGTCTTTTGTGTACTATTTTTTCTGCTTGAGCTATGTCATATTTAGGTATAAGTTATTGCATTTACTGCTGCTGTTTGCCAGGCATAGTGCTACTGAATTTCACTTTGTATTACTCTGTTAAGCCAGTTTTACTACTGACTTATTTTTCTTGTTGCTGCACATTGGCTCATATTAGTTGTAATGTTGCATTTGCGTTGCTAATTTAGATATACTGCTGCTTGCTTTGACAATTTGCATTTTTTTGTCATTGCTGTTAGTGTTAATTTTTTTGCTGCTGCATTGCTTCATCCCTTAGTATATATGTCTGAGCTCAGTAGATTTAAGTTAAGAAGGGGTAGGCTATATTAGAGAATGAGTTGTGATGAATAGAAAAGCAACTGGAATCACTCAATAGAGGAAAGTCCACTGGACCTGACGGGATACCAATTCGATTCTACACAGAGTACGCGAAAGAACTTGCCCCCCTTCTAACAGCCGTGTACCGCAAGTCTCTAGAGGAACGGAGGGTTCCAAATGATTGGAAAAGAGCACAGATAGTTCCAGTCTTCAAGAAGGGTCGTCGAGCAGATGCGCAAAACTATAGACCTATATCTCTTACGTCGATCTCTAGTAGAATTTTAGAACATGTTTTTTGCTCGCGTATCATGTCATTTCTGGAAACCCAGAATCTACTATGTAGGAATCAACATGGATTCCGGAAACAGCGATCGTGTGAGACCCAACTCGCCTTATTTGTTCATGAGACCCAGAAAATATTAGATACAGGCTCCCAGGTAGATGCTATTTTTCTTGTCTTCCGGAAGGCGTTCGATACAGTTCCGCACTGTCGCCTGATAAACAAAGTAAGAGCCTACGGAATATCAGACCAGCTGTGTGGCTGGATTGAAGAGTTTTTAGCAAACAGAACACAGCATGTTGTTATCAATGGAGAGACGTCTACAGACGTTAAAGTAACCTCTGGCGTGCCACAGGGGAGTGTTATGGGACCATTGCTTTTCACAATATATATAAATGTGGCTTTTCGCGGATGATGCTGTAGTATACAGAGAAGTTGCAGCATTAGAAAATTGTAGCGAAATGCAGGAAGATCTGCAGCGGATAGGCACTTGGTGCAGGGAGTGGCAACTGACCCTTAACATAGACAAATGTAATGTATTGCGAATACATAGATAGAAGGATCCTTTATTGTATGATTATATGATAGCGGAACAAACACTGGTAGCAGTTACTTCTGTAAAATATCTGGGAGTATGCGTGCGGAACGATTTGAAGTGGAATGATCATATAAAATTAATTGTTGGTAAGGCGGGTACCAGGTTGAGATTCATTGGGAGAGTGCTTAGAAAATGTAGTCCATCAACAAAGGTGGTGGCTTACAAAACACTCGTTCGACCTATACTTGAGTATTGCTCATCAGTGTGGGATCCGTACCAGATCGGTTTGACGGAGGAGATAGAGAAGATCCAAAGAAGAGCGGCGCGTTTCGTCACAGGGTTATTTGGTAACCGTGATAGCGTTACGGAGATGTTTAATAAACTCAAGTGGCAGACTCTGCAAGAGAGGCGCTCTGCATCGCGGTGTAGCTTGCTCGCCAGGTTTCGAGAGGGTGCGTTTCTGGATGAGGTATCGAATATATTGCTTCCCCCTACTTATACCTCCCGAGGAGATCACGAATGTAAAATTAGAGAGATTAGAGCGCGCACGGAGGCTTTCAGACAGTCGTTCTTCCCGCGAACCATACGCGACTGGAACAGGAAAGGGAGGTAATGACAGTGGCACGTAAAGTGCCCTCCGCCACACACCGTTGGGTGGCTTGCGGAGTATCAATGTAGATGTAGATGTAGATGTAGAATTGGAAGAAATGCATTGAGAAGCTATAAGAAAATGGTTTGGCCAAAAAAGTAGTGTACAGTGGAGAATAATTATTTTGAAAGAGGATATGAACAAAACAATATGCTTTAGTGGCAGCAGGTTTGGATAGGATTTTTTTGTGGGACAAATGTTGAAATAAGAGGAAAGATTTATGAAATGAAGTTTTGGGTTGGACTGCAGTACCAGACGTCTCACTGAAAACAAACCCTGTCCTTTCCTTTTGTGTTATTCTGCTATGTGTTTGTGTGCCCTTGTGTATTTGTGTTCTTCCTGTCTTTATGTGTTTTCTGATAAGAGTTATGTTGTACAATTTTTCTAATACTATGTTATTTACTTTGTAGAGATTTTTAGACGTTGTTAATTCTGTTCTGTTTCAATGCTCATATGTGAAATTAATGTTTCAAAAACTATTCTCTTTATTTTATTTATTACTTATGTCATAATTCCTATAACACTGATGTATATGTTCATTTCTATTCATTTGTAAAGCCTGTACTAGTACAAACGTTATCTGCATTGTTATGTTCTTTAATTATGTATTTTGTACCTTTCTAATTGTATTCTTGTGTTGTAAATTTATAATTGTATAGACACCAGTTCTTCAAATTAACTTTCATTTCACTGCACACATTTTTGTTGGTCATAGTATATGCGCAATATGTGAGAAGTTGGGACTGTTAGTGTTTGCACGTGTGTTAATAATTCAGCAATGGGCTGGTTATCAGCATTGCTGGATCTAAGGACAATTCCAAAAACTTTGTGAGTGCACAAGTGGTGGTTTATGGACTTGCTCTATCGTCCACAAGACTCTTCGATGGTGATTGTGCACCTGCACAGTCGCAACAGATATCTGCTGGCTGTCTCTACAATGACTACAATGGGTCTGCACCTTTTATGGCCCACCAGTACGATACTCTCTACCAGGACTACAGTGGGTCTTCTCTGTGATGACCTACCTACCAATATTCTTCAAACCTGCGACTGACTATGCTGTGGGTTTGCTCTGTTGTGGCCCATTACCTGTCTGCATGTCAAGAGAGAGCACTGTCTTTGCATTGGAAGGACAATACTACTTCTTCAACATAGCATGGAAATCCACTACTTCCGTGTGCATTTTCTTTTACTGCTCAGACTTTGAGAAAAAAAAAGAAAACTGTAATTACTATCGTGATGAATGATCAGTACTGTCTTTATGAGAACAATTTTTGCTTTTGACTAGCAGTGTATCAATAAATGTGTGCATTTGATATCTTTGTTATTGTAATTATGAAAAATTTTATCAAATCATTATTGGCCACTGCCCAAAACGATTTGTAAAATTTTTTGTGGGGGCCATGGGGGCTATGTAAGTAGGCTGTTTAGGTTTTTATGTTGGTAACGCCACGTAACGCTATATGTGAAAATCACTGTCTGTGCTGTGTGAAGTCTGTGGGTGGTTTGCATTGTTGGAATATTTGCTATTGTAGTGTTGGGCAGTTGGATGTGAACAACACGTAGCGTTACGAAGTTGGAGGTGAGCCGCCAGCAGTGGTGGATGTGGGGAGAGAGATGGCAAAATTTTGAGAACGGACGATCTGGACGTGTGTCCATCAGAAAGAGCGAATTTGTTATACTGGATATATATACAGTATATCAAAATCTTTCATTTGCTAACTATGCCTATCAGTAGTTAGTGCCTTCAGTAGTTAGAATCTTTTATTTAGCTGGCAGTATTGGCGCTCGTTGTATTGCAGTAGTTCGAGCAACGAAGATTTTTGTGAGGTAAGTGATTCATGAAAGGTATAGGTTATTGTTAGTCAGAGCCATTCTTTCGTATGGATTATTGAAAGTCAGACTGCGTTGCGCTAAAAATATTGTGTGTCAGTTTAGTGTTGATCAGAATAAGTAAAGAGAGAAATGTCTGAGTACGTTCAGTTCTGCTCATCTGTTTGAAAATCAAATAACGTAATGGGTTTACCAGCACAGTAATTCATTATTTTTCAAAGGGAATGTTTCAACCTAACTAACCTATGGACATCACACACATCCATGTATGAGGTAGGATTCGAACCCGCGACCTTAGCAGCATCTCGGTTCCGGACTTAAGCGCCTAGAACTGCTCGGCGAAGCAGCCGGTTCATGAGAAGTATTCCAGGAGGTGTTTTCCAACAGGATAAAGCTCCGTCACATACCGCTGTTGTAACCCATCATGCTCTACGAAGTACTGAAATGTTGCTTCAGCCTGCTTGATCAGCAGATCTGTCTCCGATCGAGCACAAATGGGTATCATCGGACGACAACTCCAGCGCCATCCACAAACAGCATTAACTGTTCCTCTATTGAATGACGGGGTGCAACAGGCATGGAACTCAATCCCACAAACTGACATCCGGCATCTGTGCAGCACAATCCATGCATGGTTGCATGCTTACATTCAACAATTTGGTGGTTATTAATGTATCAGTATTTCACATTGGAATGGCTTATCTAGCACTTACATTAACATGTGATCTTGCAGTGTTAATTGGTTTAATATGTTACCTAGACAAATGTATTTCCGAAGCTCCATTACTCTACATTAATTATTTTTTGGTTTTGCTATTTTTTCTCCGTTATTGTATATTTTATGAGGCTCATACACAGTCTTGAGCAACTCATTTTCATGAACATTTTTTTTTACCTGGTATGTACTGTCCGATCCTGGGGACAGAGTGCGTAACCAGTTCAGTGTGCACTGTAGCTTAGTCTAGAGTAAAATACATTTCCTCCCCAAAAAAGTGAAGCAACCACATGGGGAGGACGGAACAAATTGAAATATCATAGAATGTCGATTCAAACACCTTTCAGCCGTCTAAATTTCCAATTGTTATTTCATTTGAGCAACCAGTTTCGGCGCTACGTTACGCCATTTACAGACCCTCCTGCCAAACGTGTAGGAAGATGCCCACCTCTGATCCAGTCAAAATGTGGGCTGGCTAGCATTCAGTGACTGGTATTCGTAGATTCTTGGCACAGCGATCCGTTCGATCATCACTCCCGCAACCATCTGTATATAGATGAACTTACAGAGAGTTGAGGTTGAGCGGGTAAGCGATGTGATTTCATTGATCACAAAATCGAGTCAAATTTACAAACAACTGGGTAGTACGATCCCACTTATCAGTATGCAGTATGACGATCACCCCCCCCCCCCCCCCCCCTCTGCCAGTGATGTATGCACTGATTCGATTCGGCAGTGTGTGATAAGACCGTTGTATCCTCTCATGAGGCAAACTGGCCCACAACTGTGGTACCTGGTCCTTGATATCCTGGATAATGGCACTAGGACAGAGTTGACGTCCTTGATCCCACACATGTCCTATCAGGGAGAGTTCTGCGGATCTTGCTGGCCACAGTACTACCTGAACACGACGAACATTGTTCACAGAGCAATGTCATGCTGAAAAATGGGACCACTATGCCGTCGCATGAAAGGTAGGACATGAGGACGAAGGATGTCCGTGACCTACCGTTGTGGTGCCATTGTTCCCTCAATCACTACCACACATGACCTAAACTCATACCCGATGGCTCCCCACAACATTCACCATTACTCCAGCTGTAAGACCACTGTGCCTCTCGAAAACATTGAGAATGCGACCTCCAGTCCCCCTGCCCGTCCTTTCACCGCTATACCAGCCAACGATGGACATCCAGGGTAGTGCAGAAACGCGATTCCTTGCCGGAAACCATGTGACACCCTTCATCAGCAACGCATCCATTCGTGTTGTGGTATTAACGCAGTCTACGCACGGGACAGGAATTCCCTAGTCTGACTGCTACTAGTCTCCCTCCAGTACTACGGCATGAGACAGTATGTTGCAGAGAGTCCATTACTTATTCTCAGATTGCAGGCATAGATTGAAGGGGCTTATGATGTGCTTGGTGCACAATACGGCGATGCTACCACGTGGTGGCCAGATAGGGTTGACCGTAACGTAAGCGACGAGTTTGTACGCCCTCACTTTCCCATGTGATTCACATCCGAATACGCCACAAATGTGAACGTTGCGCGATTCGACCAGCGATGAAAAAGGAGACCCATAATTAGGCCCCTTCCGAACTCCATCAGCTGCTGATAACGCTGTTTCACACGAGTACGCGGTATCCTCATGTCCTTTACAGTGATCACTCAAGATCTGACGCAGTTCATGCTTTTTATATAACCTACCAGCCTGGTAACAACACTAATCACGAACATTACTATTGTAGTCTGGTGACCATTCTACCTTCCTAGATATTTGTCGATGGTTTGTACATCTACAAAGTTACAATGACATCTGACCGTATGTTCCGGGTGCCTGACTTATTTTGTCTGGCGGTGTGCATTCAGACCCAATTCACAACCCACTCTCCCAACTTTACTTCCGCTGGTACTCATCTGTTACCTTCCAAACCCCACAGAAGTTCTCGTGAATACGTTGTGTTACTGTCACTCATGGAAGGAAGGATATTGCGGAGAAATGCCTTACCCACAGTATAAGTTTTTCTCTCCGCAGTGGAGTGTCCACTATCTGGAAACTTACTGGCAACATTGTCAGCAATGAGCAAGGTACCGGGTCGAGTCCCAGTCCAGAAAATAGTTTTACTCCGCCAGGAAACAATGCACACTCTGGGGTAGAGTGAAAGACTCATTCTAGAGCAGCTGACCCTGAAGGTAAATGAAAGTAATGTCATTGTTGTAGTTATCTTCAGTCAAAAGACTGATCTGATGCAACAGTCGACACTACTTTAACCTGTGCAAGCCTCTTCATCTCTGCACAACCGTCACAACCTACATCTATTTGAACCTGCTTACTACACTGAAGCCTTTATATCCCTCTACAGTTTTACCCCCTCCCCCTGTGACTGGCGGCGGCGGGTGCTATTCTGTTATTTTGCGCAACAGATTAATCTGAGATGTACCCTTTACCTTGTGGCTCCTGCAAGATGCAATTCCCCCCCCCCCTCCCCCACACTACTACAGAAGTCAGACAGATGCTCCTAACGTTCTAAAGGGAAATTCCTGAAAAACTTTCAGCAATAAATATCTTCTAGAGTCGTCCGCTGTAAGGAAATGACACAAAAATTCACAAAATTTCTTACGTAACTAGTGGGATGCTTGGCTACTGGAATAGTGCTAGTTAGTGTAAGAAAAACATGAAACTAACGAAAATTATTATTTATTTTGCAAAAATTGTGAGAAATCACAATGGAACTTTTAGTTACGAATTGAACAAGTTATATCCTGGTTCTTTTCGGAATGTGAAGTTACCTCTCCAGGATAGGATTCGCTAATGAAATTTCTATACAAAGTTTAAAATTGTTATTGACTTGGCAGAATGGCTGAGAGCCGCGCCTACTCAACTTGAATACTTATCCGTTAGAATGTTGCTAAGTACGGTCAAGGCTGTCGCGTGTGAAATGCAATGAAGTGTACTGTTGTGGAGGAAATATGGGGCTCACAAGAGCTGTAGCGCACAATAGCGTAAGCTGCTATGACTGCTGTCTGCGCCGCTCGTTTCTGACAAATAAGATAACTCTCATCCTATCTAGATTGACCTTCGCCAATCAAACTCTCCCTACGCCTTGATGAAGTCAAGGACTCCTATTCGCCCTTAGTCTAACTATTGGTGTGGTACATTGGTCAGATAACCAGTCCACCACGATGCCACTCAAAATTCGCTCGCAGGTGTTTAACTATAACTCTGTCCGTTCACACCGCACAATAAGTATGTCCGCCAACAATGTGAACAACGCTTAATCGCAAGGACTCAATATAGAGTCGCACTTCAATTCGCTCTTGACAGAGGTGCTCTCCCAGTGAAGTACTGAGGAGAGACTTGTTCCTCGCTCTTTGAGTACACGTATGAGCGCACACGCTATCGTTACGTGATCTCGCTGCAAGAGCGACAATGGAATGGCCCCTCTCCACACCAGACGTGAAGGGGTATATCTTTCGGGCTCTTCCATTATTCCTTCAGCTCAAGGCGTCAGAAATATTGTCTGCCAATCAGCGTTGCTCTTCTAAAACAGGAGAATGACGTTTTGTTTAAGGCGACCAATCCAGAAATCCATAGTATCAGCATTTGGCGTTTGCTGTCTCCCTGTGAAAATCTCTGAAACTGCGTGGTATGTGTAAAGAATGTGTATGCTGGCCGCTCCCACACAATGTAGCGGAATTTGTTTTTAAGCTGAACATGGGGTCGTCGTTTCACTCGGGCAAACACTGTCTGCTCTATGGGCAGTCACCAGCCGACGTAGATGGATTGGGACCGGTCTCCAGGCGTGCGGTTGCCTCTCTCGAACTAAAAGCTGCTGTGACCGTCGTGTCTGGAATGTATGTGTGTACGCGAGCCTCGATTATTTCAACTACGGTGCATACTTGCGATTTATTAGTTATTTGCATATCGTTTACATGAATTTATACAACACTGACTTTATCTTATCGAGTTTGGGTTCGAATGAAGTGTCTTGATGTGCGGAATATGATTGTGAGGGAGGAATATGTAAGCAATGAAGGTCAGGAGACCACGACGTCTTACACCCCTACACACACTTCCTTGCATTGCCAATCTGACAATTTCTTAAGCCTCGGGATGAGCCTCATCAACTTGATCACTTTTCTTGGTGAAATTGTGCCATAAATTTCTTTTTGCCAATTTCGATTCAGTACGTCCCCATTTGTTATTATTGTGCATAAACAGGCGAATGAATCCACTGCTATACGATTACACTATTGGCGACAACTCAGTGGAATAATCACGTAAAACAAATAGTAGGAAAAGCTTATGCCAGGCTGAGATTCATAGGAAGAGTCGTAAGGAAGTGGAACTCATCCACGAAAGGCGTGGCTTACAAAACACTTTTTTTGGCCGATTCCTGGGCATTGCTCATCAATCTTAGACCTCACCAAACAGGATTAATGAAAGTGGTAGCGAACATCTAACGAAGAGCGGAGCATTCGTGACGAGATCGTTTAGTCGGCGCGAGAGCGTTACGGAGACACTGAACAAACTCCAGTGGCAGACGCTACAGGAGAGGCGTTGTGTATCGTGGAGACATTTACTATTACAATTCCGAGAGAAAATGTCTCGCAAAATGAGCACAACGAGAAAACCCGAGAAATTAGAGATATACGGCGGTTTACTAATAATCATTTTCCCCATGCGCCATTGGTGAATGAAACAGAGAGGAGGAGGGATGAAACAGATAGTGATCCAGCTCACATGAGATCGAATATTATGCGATCTCGTGGAAAGGTGGAACCGTGTTGCCAGATGTACGACTTGGAAACAAGCACAAAATACCTTCCTCCCTGTCCTGACCGAACCCAAGGCATCAAATTCATTTTCTTCTACATTTCCTACTATACCTTGTATACACGATCATAAGGAAGTTTACCTACGCGATGGTAGGATAAGGACAGAAGGTGGTAGCAGAACTCCCCAGATGTACGGGAAGAGAGTCAGTGAGGTTTCGTAAAGTACAGACAGGGATGTGAAGCCATGCCGAAACCAGTGAAGAGGCCAGCTGGGCTAGGCTTCTCAGTTGCAGGTCTACGACGAGTACAGCCCTATCGAAGTGGACCCACAGGTACACAGTTGTGTTTAAACACGGTTGCTCTTCGAACCATGCACGTAAACTGTGAGCTGTGTGACACGTTCTACATCTACATCTACATACATACTCCGCATTCCACCATACGGTGCCTGGCGGAGGGTACCTCGTACCACAACTAGCATCTTTTCTGCCTGTTCCACTCCCAAACAGAACGAGGGAAAAATGACTGCCTATATGCCTCTGTACGAGCCCTAATCTCTCTTATCTTATCTTTGTGGTCTTTCCGCGAAATGTCAGTTGGTGGCAGTAAAATTGTACTGCAGTGAGCCTCAAATGCTGGTTCTCTAAGTTTCCTCAGTAGCGATTCACGAAAAGAACGCCTCCTTTCCTCTAGAGACTTCCACCTGAGTTCCTGAAGAATTTCCGTAACACTCGCGTGATGATCAAGCCTACCAGCAACAAATCTAGCAGCACGCCTCTGAATTGCTTCTATGTCCTCCCTCAATCCGACATGATAGGGATCCCAAACGCTCGAGCAGTACTCAAGAATAGGTCGTATTAGTGTTTTATAAGCGGTCTCCGTTACAGATGAACCACATCTTCCCAAAATTCTACCAATGAACCGAAGACGACTATCCGCCTTCCCCACAACTGCCATTACGTGCTTGTCCCACTTCATATCGCTCTGCAATGTTACGTCCAAATATTTAATCGACGTGACTGTGTCAAGTGCTACACTACTAACGAGTATTCAAACATTACGGGATTCTTTTTCCTATTCATCTGCATTAATTTACATTTATCTATATTTAGAGTTAGCTGCCATTCTTTACACCAATCGCAAATCCTGTCCAAGTCATCTTTTATCCTCCTACAGTCACTCAACGACGACACCTTCCCGTACACCACAGCATCAGCTAACAGCCGCACATTGAAACTTCCTGGCAGATTAAAACTGTGTGCCCGACCGAGACTCGAGCTCGGGACCTTTGCCTTTCGCGGGCAAGTGCTCTACCATCTGAGGGTACTCACAGCTTTACTTCTGCCAGTATCTCGTCTCCTACCTTCCAAACTTTACAGAAGCTCTCCTGCGAACGTAGCGGAACTAGCACTCCTGAAAGAAAGGATACTGCGGAGACATGGCTTAGCCACAGCCTGAGGGATGTTTCCAGAATGAGATTTTCACTTTGCAGCGGAGTGCGCGCTGATTTGAAACTTCCTGGCAGTTTAAGGTCCCGAGTTCGAGTCTCGGTCGGGCACACAGTTTTAATCTACCAGGAAGTTTCAAATCAGTGCACACTTCGCTGCAGTGTGAAAATCTCATTCAGCCGCACATTGCTAACCACCCTATCCAAAAGATCATTTATGTAGGTAGAAAACAACAGCGGACCTACCACACTTCCCTGGGGCACTCCAGATGATACCCTCACCTCCGATGAACACTCTCCATCGAGGATTACGTACTGGTTTGTATTACTTAAGAAGTCTTCGAGCTACTCACATTTTGGGAACCAATCCCATATGCTCATACCTTAGTTAGAAGTCTGCAGTGTGGCGCCCAGTCAAACGCTTTCTGGAAGTCAAGGAATATGGCATCCGTCTGATACCCTTCATCCATGGTTCGCAAGATATCATGTGAAAAAAGAGCGAGTTGCGTTTCGCAGGAGCGATACTCTCTAAAGCAGTGCTGATGCATGGACAGCAACTTCTCTGTCTCAAGGAAATTCATTATATTCGAACTGAGAATATGTTCGAGAATCCAGCAACAAACCGATGTTAAGGATATTGGTTTGTAATTTTGAGGATCCGTCCTTCTACCTTTCTTATATACAGGCGTCACCTGCGCTTTTTTCCAGTCGCTCGGGACTTTACGTTGGGCAAGGGATTCGCAATAAATGCGAGCTAAGCAAGGAACCAATGCAGTAGAGTACTCTCTGTGAAACCGAATTGGAATCCCATCAGGACCTGGCGATTTATTTATTTTCGACCCATTCAGCTGCTTCCCAACCCCAGGGATGTCTATCACTATGTCCTCCATACGGGAATCTGTACGAGACTCAAACGGCGGTATGTTTGTACGATCCTCCTGCGTGAAAGATTTCTCAAATGCTAAATTTAAAATTTCAGCTTTCGTTTTGCTGTCTGCCGTTGCCAGGCCAGACTGATCAGTGAGTGACTGGATGGAAGCCTTCGACCTGCTTACCGATTTTACGCAAGACCAGAATTTCCTTGGGTTTTCAACAAGATCTTTTGCTAAGGTATGACGGTGGTAGTTGTTGTGTGCTTCTTGCATCGCTCTTTTTACAGCAGCACGAATCTCTACTAACTTTTGCCTGTCCTCATTCTCCCGATCTTTCTTGTACCACGAGTGCAACTGCCTTTACTTCCTGAGCATTCTCCGAATTGATCTGTTAAACCACGGTGGGTCTTTTCCGTCCGTAACCCACTTTTTCGGCACATACTTGTCCAACGCGTGATTTACAATGCGTTTAAAATTTGCCCATAATTCTTCCACGTCCATCGTACCGGAAGTAAATGAAGTCGATTCATTTACTAAGCTGATGACAGACGCCAACGTGCTGAGGAAAAACAGTCTGCATGTAGGGGTGGACGTGGTCCACAAGTACCGATATATACTCGCGGTGATCCATTGTGCCATCTATAATGACGAGATCTCCTTTTCCATGACTTTGACACATGCAGTGTGTTTGTTTTCAGACTTTTCACTCCATACACGCCAACAGCCATCTGTCCGATGGAGCATAAAATGTTTTTCACCTGAAAATCCCGTCTGTTGTCATTCAATGGACGCCCAGTTGCGGTATTGGAGCGCAAATTCCAGCCGTCGTGGCCGATGAGCAGCGTTCATCATGGGCGCTTGCTTTGGAGGTCCATACGCAGCAACGGTCACAGAGTAGGTACTGTTGGTAGCCCCCTCGGTTCGCCTGTACGGTCAGTTGCTCAGTAATTGCACGTCTAATCTCCCGTATACATCTCCATAGCTGTCGTTCATCCATGTTATCTGTAGCCCGTACTGCACTACAGTTGCCTCAGCGTCATTTTTGGGTAGCGTCATTTTTCCATGCACGGTATACGTTAACCACGGCGCACGCTTTAGCCATTTCTACGCGCTCACCCCCACCTCTCCCGCCCGCCAACACATTTTATATACCCTTCACTGCAAGCGCTGGCGCCTGCCGTCTGAGATCGGTTATTGCATGTTGACGCCGAACGTAGTTGGTGCTCACTATAATGTGAGTGGCCTGTGTAATAGTTGACTACAGACTATTTTAAGCAGCTACAATTTGGAAAGAAATTACCACAGTTACATGAATAATGGAGATACACGAAGTTAGAAGGTATTGAAATCGGCGGAAGAGTGCATGGATGCAAAACAATGTTTGTAGGACTGGGAGACGACTCTCGGTCAGTCAAGAAAAACTGCACACATAAATTATTGAAAGAACACATATATAAGAAAGAAAAAAAGACGTAACGGCGAGCAGGAGATTTACAGTCTATGAGGGTATACGACAGCAGACGAGGCAGATTACCTTAAGAGCGGCCAGTCACTGTGGCCGAGCGGTTCTAGGCGCTTCAGTCTGGAACCGCGCGACTGCTACGGTCGCAGGTTCGAATCCTGCCTCGGGCATGGATGTGTGTGATGTCCTTAGGTTAGTTAGGTTCAAGTAGTTCTAAGTTCTGGGGGACTGATGACCTCAGATGTTAAGTCCCATAGTGCTCAGAGCCATTTGAACCTTAAGGGCGGGATGGTAGTGTCGTTGGTCGAGCTGCGATCGTAATTACGAGCGGACATCGTAATTTGAGATGGTCAGCAAACGGGCAACAAGATTCTCCGACTAACCTGTAATATTTCTTCGACTCATGATGCCTCTAGCACTCAGCTGAACTATCTGCACCTGAACGGTGGGGAAATGTTGTCTGGAGACTGTCTTTACCAACCACAAAACACGTCTTGACTGGTGGAAACGTCAGGTTCTAGTGAGGCAGAGAACTTGCAGTGGGAGTTATTTAACACCACAGATTTCGCAGAAACCGTCCGTCTGTGCGGAGGGCTCTGCTTTTCATACCGATCCCAACTGTGCTCATCGGCACAGTTTTGGGCCAGTTACAAAATAGGCTGGCAAGCGTTGCCCTCCGCTAACCTCAGGTTCGCTTCTGTGGTGCCTCTGTGGTATATCCATGCGCGAAGGACCGTTCAAACTAGGGCGCAGAGGGCTCTTTTATAACCGACAACGCCACCTTGGCGAATATTAGCAACTTCTGAATTAATGGCAATCACGACATGCAAAATTTACGGATAATACTTCATTAATTTCTGTTGGTATCTCTCGTTGCCATCGCTACATACATAAAATCACAAAATAAATTAAGTTAATATCAATTATTTTATATAGGGATATCTTTAATAGTCTCAAAGATTTATTAAGCTGTAATCAGACTACTTCAGATTATGTGACATCAGTTTGCTAGCGCTGGGGAGTGCGGCATCACAGCTTAGGGCAGTGGAAACAGGAGTACTCTCCGCCACATACTGTAAAATGTCAAGTAGAGTATAAATGTAGATGTAGAAATACTAGGCACTGCCCTAAAAAGATTATTGTTAAAGCTACTGCGACAGTATTGAGTAACTGGTTTGTTTATGTACTAGTGACGCATCATCACATTTTTTTGGTGTACTGATACATTTTTTTACATTTTTTGTAGATGCTCATAGCTCGTATACCGTGTGTCCCTGCAGGAATGGTCAGTATTTGGAGGATATGACAGGAACACTCATTTGAAGCAGTAAACTTCTTTATTAAAAATCCTTTTCTGCTTCTATTTCTTAATGAAATGGGAAGTTGAAGCTTCTACGTTATTTAATTCTGAAACAGCTGAGTAAAACTGAACGTACTGAGCCTACTTTCTCTTTTCTTTTCATATCATCTCAACACTGACCCACAATATTCTAGCGCAACACAAACTGTCTGCTAAAAAAAAGAGATAACTTGACTTCAAATAATTAATTCAAAAGAATGGCTCTGACTAAAAATAAATCCTAACAATAATCTATACATTTCATTAAGCACTTACCTCATTCTCTTCATTAAGCGAACTACTGAAAAACAGCGAGCGTAAATACTGCCAGCTAAATAAAAGATTCGAACTACTAAAGCCATTAACTACTAATAGGCATGTGGTTAGCAAAGGAAAGATTTTGTTGCAAACCAAAGAATGTATTTTTTACCTTAATAATGTGACATCAATCAAAGATATATAATCATGAATAATATTCCGTCTCTATGTCGAACAAGTACAGATCGTTAGCCTACGCTAACACTTCTGACCTCTACCCTCCATCAATGCTAACTTCTCACATGTAACATCTATCACTGCTGGCTGTTCACCTCCAACTGCTCAACAGTACTTCCATCAGTGCTGGCATCTAACTTCCAACTGCCCAGCACTACTGGTTATTAACCTGCAACAATGAGTCCAACCAGCTCAGAGTCTCTTACAAAGAAAGCGCAGTCAGAGATCCAATGTAAAGCGTTACACAGCGCTGCCAACACAGCAGCAGCCCACTTACAGCAGAAACCTCTATATAGTCATATACCCTACTCCGAATTGTTTCTGATATACAACACATTTAATTTACATTTGTTTTTGGTGTGGTGGTGCGCACTTACGTGTCTTACCCACCCAGTCTCTTTGACGTTTTACTCTAGCCCAATCTACCTCATTGCTTTCAACCTCTTTGCTGTCATTAAATTAGCCCGTTGTACGTACAGTTGTCCGTGGTGGTGGTGTGTTGTGACTGAAGTTGTACGAGAGGAAGAGGGTGTATTAGAGAGAAACATCGGTTAACTGCAATTGTACACACGCTGCCTACAATACGACACACCTACACTAATGGGGAATAGGTAGGTATGGTGTAAGTTTACGACTTCTGCGATGGGAGTGATGCTGTCGAAGAAAACCGTCGGCGCTTTCCTGCACCTCCAATACCTGACCGCAGATTGTTTACCATAGTTTTCACCACATTGCGTGGAACAGGTATTCTTCCAAGTTGCCATTTTTCTAATGAACGTGTATTTCAACAACCTGGGATCGAACAGCGACGTACTGTTGAAGTGGTACAGCGTAGTTCTACTACCAGCACATGGTGACTTTCTGTGCATGTAATGTAAGTTGCACATTGTTGTTGCGGTCTTCGTCCAAGAACCAGTTTGATGCAGCTCTCTATGCTACTATATCCTGCGGAAGCCTCTTCATCTCCGAGAAAATACTGCAACCTACATCCTCCTGGATATGCTTAGTGTATTTATCTCTTGGTCTTCTACGATTTTTACTCTCTGCGCTTCCCTCTAACACTGAAATGGTAATCCCTTGATGCTTCAGAACCTTTCCTACAAACCAATCTCTTCTTCTGGTCAGGTTGTGCCACAAATTACTCTTCTCCTCAATTCTATTCAGTGCCTCCTCATTAGTTACTTGATCGACCCATATAATCTTCAGTATTCTTCCGTAGCAACACATTTCAAAAACTTTTATTCTCTTCTTATCTAAACTGTCTATCGTCCATGTTTCATTTCCATACACTCCATACAAATACTTTCCGAAAATACTTCCTGACAGTTAAATATATACCTTATGTTAACAAATTTCTCTTCTTCAGAAACGCTTTCCTTTCTATCATTTTATTTCCTCTCTACTTCGACCACCATCAATTACTTTGCTGCGCAAATAGCAAATCTTATCTAATACATTAAGTGTCTCATTTCATAATTTAATTCCCTCCACATCATCTGATTTAATTCGGGTACATTCCATTATCTTTGTTTTGCTTTTGTTGATGTTCATCTTATATCCTCCTTTCAAGACACTGTCCATTCCATTCAACTGCTCCTCGAAGACCTTTGCTGTCTCTTACACAATTACGATGTCATCAGCAAACCTCAAAGTTTTTATTTCTTTTCCCTGGATTTTAATCCCTACTCCGAATTTTTCTTTTGTTTCCATTACTGCTTGCTCGATATACAGATTGAATAACATTAGGGATAGGCTACAAATATGTCTCATTTCCTTTTCAACCACAGCTTTCCTTTCATGCCCTCGACTCTTATAACTGCCGTCTGGTTTCTGTAAAAATTGTGAATAGCGATTCACTCACAGTGTTTTACCCCCGCCATCTTTAGAATTTGAAAAAGAGTATTCCAGTCAACATTGTCAAAGGCTTTCTCTAAGTCTACAAATGCTAGAAACGTAGTTTTGCCTTTCCTTAACCTATCTTCTTATATAAATCGTAAGATTAGTATTGCGTCGAGTGTTCCCACATGTCTATGGAATCCAAACTTACCTTCCCTGATGTCGGCTTCTACCAGTTTTTCCATTCGTCTGTAAAGAATTCGTGTTCTATTCCATTTCCATAATATTGCCCTCAAGTACACCGCCCTTGTATAGACGCTCTATATACTCCTGTTTTCTGCTTTCTTTTCTTTGCGTAGAACTGGTTTTCCAACTGAGCTCTTCACATTCATACAGGTATTTCTCTTTTCTCCAAAGGTCTTATTAATTTTCCTGTAGACTGCATCTATCTTACCTCTAGTGATATATGCTTCTAATCCTTACATTTGTCCTCTAGCCATTCCTGTTTAGCCATTTTGCACTTCTTGTCGATCTCAGTTTTGAGACGTTTGTATTACTTTTCGCCTGCTTCATATACCGCATTTTTGTATTTTCTCCATTCATCAATTAAGTTCAATATCTCTTGTGTTACTCGAGGATTTCCACTAGCCCTCGTTTTTTTGCCTACTTGATCCTCTGCTGCCATCACTATTTTATCTCTCAAAGCTACCCATTCTTCTTCTAATGTATTCTTTTCCCCTTCCTTGTCAATCGTTCCCTATTGCTCCTTCTGAAACGCTCTACAGCCTCTGGTTCTTTCGATTTATCTAGGTCCCATGTCCTTAAATTCCTACTTTTTTGCAGTTTCTTCAATTTTAATCTACAGTTCATAACCAACAAATTATGGTCAGAGTCCATATCTGTCCCTCGAAGTGTCTTACAATTTAAACCTGGTTCCTAAATCTCTGTCTTAGGGTTATATAGTCTATCTGAAGCGTTCTGCTGTCTCCACGCCCCTTCCACGTATGCAACCTCCATTCATGATCCGTAAGGGGGATGTAATAGATTTTGATCCAAAAGATCGATTTTTAAAAAATATTATTTTGTTAATCGACAAAGTGTATGTTGTATGTGAATTTTATGGTGATAGCAGCTTTAGAAATGCCTTTAAATTGTTAAGCTGATTAACTCTCCACTGGCAGCCACTCCCACCATTTCCGACATTTGGGAAACTGCCTGCTTCAACGGTATTTTTGTCGGTGTGAAGGCTATTTTCTTTCGATATCTTTGGTTGCCATCTATATCTCTGGCTAACATCTATATCTTTGCCTGAAAACTTTCTTGCATGCGATAATTTATGTTTTGACCATACTAACACATATTAGTAGGTGGAAGGTTGAATTCCTAATCTCTATGTGGAATTCAAGACTTATGCATAATGGGTGGTGGAAAAACTGTGTTTAGGAAGAGGAGGTTTCATGGAAATCGGTTTACCAACAAAAAAGGAAGTAGGTCGAAATGAAGAACATACGCTCTGACCTTCAGCATAGAAACTTGGATCAGGAGAATTGTACAGGTGCGTGAATGATGTTGATTTACATTCCACTGGATTCAGACTTATTGATTTAGAGCTTCTCTGCCAGGTTATAAAGTTTTCATGTTCATGTGTTAGCTGTAAAAAAAAAACAGAATGCAAGATTATTGTTGAAGAAAGAAAAGTGGGAATAGCTTGTGATGTTAAATTAATCTGTAATTCTTGTGGCTCTGAAATTTCATTTTCTTCCTCCAAAAAAATTGACACTGGTACCTATGAAAGCAATTTTAGGTTAGCGTATGCTGTGAGATGCTTTGGACAGGGCACGGAAGGAGTTAATTTATTGTTTGGTTTTCTGAACATGGCTCCACCTTGTGCAGGGTTTGAAAAAATAAATAAAGAAATGTCTGATATTGTATGTCATACTGCCAAAGTTTCTATGAAGAAAGCAGTGGAAATAAACCAAAAAGAAATAGATCCTTTGGTAGATATTCATGACAGTGAATCTCCGACAAATGTGACTGAGCTGTATGTGTCTGCAGATGCGACCTGGATTAAAAGGGGTCACATATCTCTGTATGGAGTTGCATCTGTTATTGGTATTGACTCAGGTAAGGTTTTAGATGTAGAAATTATGTCTAAATACTGCCACCAATATGCAACGAGGAAAATGTCCAACAATGAAGACAGTGAGAAACTGTGGCAAGAAAAGCATGCAGTAGCTTGCTCTAGAAATTATAGTGGCTCAAGTGGAGGCATGGAGGCTGCTGCAGTTGTGAGGATGTTCTCCAGATCTGAGGACCAATATGGTGTTAGATATACTAAATACCTTGGTGATGAGGACTCCCGTTCATTCAAAGCTGTAACAGGTAAGAATCCGTACAATACAACAATAGAAAAGTTGGAATGTGTTGGCCACATCCAAACGAGGCTTGGTGGTAAGCATCGTCACATGCTGAAGGAGAAGAAATGTGAAGTACTTGAGGATGGAAAACCAGTAGGAGGAAAAGGCAGGCTTACTCTGAAAGAAACTGATTCTCTTCAGTTATTTTATGGGAGAGCTATCAGGAAAACCACACAGAATTTAGTGGCAATGAGGCGTGCTGTGTGGGCAATTTTTTCCACGAACTATCCACTGACCAAACACCAATGCACAATCTGTGTTGGTAAGACGATTGGTGTAAGCCCAACAACAGAGATGAGACGTCTTCACATAAACACTCATTACCAGAACCTGTTATGAACGTAATTAAGCCCACATTCATGTTTCTTGCAAACCCTGATTTATTGAGGAAGTGTCTTCATGGAAAGACACAAAATGCACAAGAAATAATTTAACTTGGATTAGATGCTCAAAAAGGACATTCTGTGGACTTGAAGTACTCAAAATAGGCGTCCATGATGCAGTTTTATGTTACAATAACGGAAATAATGGCAGAGGTGAAGTGCAGAAGAGGGTTGGTATAGATCCTGGTGTGTTTACAACAAAACCATTTTACACCATCGACGAGGGCAGGGACAAAAAACCTATCAGTGTATTACCTGCAAATACAGGCCAGGCAGATTTGAAGAGGAGAGACTGGGAGGATGAGGGGTATCAGTGTGGAGGATTTTAAAATTGAGGTAAGCTTATTACATATAGAAGTATAAGAAGAAAATCTTTGAACCTCATTTTCTCTGTTTTACATTTTTTACGTTATTAGAAGACTTTTCTCAAAAAGTATATGTGCTAATGCTATGAAATGTTCAAGAACTGTTCGAAGCCTGTTTGCTGTCTCCCTGGAACAAATAAAAACGAAATGCATCAATTACATTCTGATTTTTAGATGATTGGATGTGCAGAATTAAAAACTCTGTTAATGATATGCTTTGTGCCATAAATTAATAACTGTAGTTCAGTGGTCTTATAATCTTCTCAGGACACTGCAATAAAATTTTCATATTAATTGCGTGACTAGAATTTGAGTTATGGCTTTTCATATAAAAAACATTAAAAAAAATAAAAATTCAAATTTATGGAAAAATATAAATCCTACATATTTTATTATATTTTTCCGTTAAAACACAGTTATTTTGCTTTACACATGCAAAATTTTAGATTTGTATATTAATAAATCTGGTCATAATGATTTTTCAAATAAATGTTTACATTTCCGTTGCATCCCCCGTTAAAGTAAAGCTATGATTAAGTTATGCTTTGTGCAGAATTGTAATAGGCGGCTTCCTCTTTCATTCCTTACCCAAGGTCCATGTTCACCTACTACTTTCCTTCCCTTCCTTTTCCTACTGTTGAGTTACAGTCCCCCATGACTATTAAATTTTCGTTTCCCTTAACTGTCCGAATAATTTCTTTTATCGCATCATACATTTCTTCATCTCTTCATCATCTGCGGAGCTAGCTGACATTCAAACTTGTACTACTGTGGCGTGGGCTTCGTGTCTATCTTAGCTATAATAATGCGTTCACTATGCTGTTCGTAGTGGCTTATCCGCGTTCCTATTATTTTTATTGATTACTAAACCTACTCCTGCGTTACCCATGTCTGATTTTGTATTTATAACCCTCTATTCACCTGGCCAGATGTCTTGTTCCTTCTGCCACGATCGTCACTGTATCTAACTTTAACCTATCCATTTCCCTTTTTAAGTTTTCTATTCTAGCTGTCCGATTAAGTGCTGTGACATTCTACGCTCTGATCCATAGAACGCCAGTTTTGTTCCTCCTGATAACGACGTCCTTCTGAATAGTCCTCACCAGGACTTCCGAATGGGGGACTATTTTACCTGCGGAATATTTTACCCAAGAGGACTCCATCATCATTTAACCATACAGTAAAGTTGATTGCCGTCAGGAAAAATTACACGTGTTCACAGCCGTTCACAGTACCAGGCCGCAATGGTGTTTTGGTTGATGTTGCAAGGCCAGTTCAATCAATCATCCAGACTCTTGCCCCGGGAATGCTGAAAAGGCTGCTGCGGAAAACTATAGCCATTTCACATACAGCGTGTCCACAATTTTTGCATTAGCAGCAAAGCCCATTACTTCAGTTTTCTCACTGATTAAATGACAGTCGTCATTTATTTCCATTAATACTATTCACCAATGAAGCCACATTTACATGGAATGGAATCATCAACACACGTAATAACCATCGGTGATTTCAAATGGGTCAAATGGTTCTGAGCACTATGGGGCTTAACATCTGAGGTCATCAGTCCCCTAGAACTTAAAACTACTTAAACCTAACTAACCTGAGGACATCACACACATCCATGCCCGAGGCAGGATTCGAACCTGCGGCCGTAGCGGTCGCGCGGACTGAAGCGCCTAGAATCGCTCGGCCACCGCGGCCGTCTCATCGGTGATTGCAGGAAAATTTATACACTACAGTGGAAAGCAACTTCCAAGTTCGGTTTTCGATCGGTGTTTGATGCGGCGTAATCAATAACATGTTGATAGGTTGTAACCTCCCAACAGTGAATATATATAATTATATCATTGACATTCAGCGTAACCTCCCAATAAAAACTTTGACTCGTATATAACCATTCAATAATTATATGACTGTGAATCTAAACTGATAAATTTGGACGTCAGCAGTGCTGCGTCATGGCTCTGAAAGATCATACTGAATAAATTGAAAATTCTTACCTCAATGAAGTCGGCGGATAACGCGTATATATCTGCTCCTATAAGAAATTTTTCTGGCGCAACCCAATGCAATGCTGGCCGATAGACTTGTCATGTATAAAAAGAAACAACTGATTTTTCTTTACAATAATCGGGTTGACCATGGATTGGAGAAATTAGTTGTTGTTGTTGTTGTTGTTGTGGTCTTCAGTCCTGAGACTGGTTTGATGCAGCTCTCCATGCTACTCTATCCTGTGCAAGCTTTTCCATCTCCCAGTACCTACTGCAACCTACATCCTTCTGAATCTGCTTAGTGTATTCATCTCTTGGTCTCCCTTCTTCTCGTCAAGTTGTGCCACAAACTTCTCTTCTCCCCAATCCTATTCAATACTTCCTCATTAGTTATGTGATCTACCCATCTAATCTTCAGCATTCTTCTGTAGCACCACATTTCGAAAGCTTCTATTCTCTTCTTGTCCAAACTATTTATCGTCCATGTTTCACTTCCATACATGGATACACTCCGTACGAATACTTTCAGAAATGACTTCCTGACACTTAAATCAATACTGGATGTTAACAAATTTCTCTTCTTCAGAAACGCTTTCCTTGCTATTGCCAGCCTACATTTTATATCCTCTCTACTTCGACCATCATCAGTTATTTTGCTCCCCAAATAGCAAAACTCCTTTACTACTTTAAGTGCCTCATTTCCTAATCTAACTCCCTCAGCATCACCAGACTTAATTAGACTACATTCCATTATCCTTGTTTTGCTTTTGTTGATGTTCATCTTATATCCTCCTTTCAAGACTGTCCATTCCATTCAACTGCTCTTCCAAGTCCTTTGCTGTCTCTGACAGAATTACAATGTCATCGTCGAACCTCAAAGTTTTTACTTCTTCTCCATGAATTTTAATACCTACTCCGAATTTTTCTTTTGTTTCCTTTACTGCTTGCTCAATATACAGATTGAACAACATCGGGGAGAGGCTACAACCCTGTCTTACTCCCTTCCCAACCACTGCTTCCGTTTCATGTCCCTCGACTCTTATAACTGCCATCTGGTTTCGGTACAAATTGTAAATAGCCTTTCGCTCCCTGTATTTTACCCCTGCCACCTTTAGAATTTGAAAGAGAGTATTCCAGTCAACATTGTCAAAAGCTTTCTCTAAGTCTACAAATGCTAGAAACGTAGGTTTGCCTTTCCTTAATCTTTCTTCTAAGATAAGTCGTAAGGTCAGTATTGCCTCACGTGTTCCAGTGTTTCTACGGAATCCAAACTGATCTTCCCCGAGGTTGGCTTCTACTAGTTTTTCCATTCGTCTGTAAAGAATTCGTGTTAGTATTTTGCAGCTGTGACTTATTAAACTGATAGTTCGGTAATTTTCACATCTGTCAACACCTGCTTTCTTTGCGATTGGAATTATTATATTCTTCTTGAAGTCTGAGGGTATTTCGCCTGTTTCATACATCTTGCTCACCAGATGGTAGAGTTTTGTCAGGACTGGCTCTCCCAAGGCCGTCAGTACTTCCAATGGAATGTTGTCTACTCCGGGGGCCTTATTTCGACTCAGGTCTTTCAGTGCTCTGTCGAACTCTTCACGCAGTATCACATCTCCAATTTCATCTTCATCTACATCCTCTTCCATTTCCATAATATTGTCCTCAAGTACATCGCCTTTGTATAGACCCTCCATATACTCCTTCCACCTTTCTGCTTTCCCTTCTTTGGTTAGAACTGGGTTTCCATCTGAGCTCTTGATATTCATACAAGTGGTTCTCTTATCTCCAAAGGTCTCTTTAATTTTCCTGTAGGCAGTATCTATCTTACCCCTAGTGAGACAAGCCTCTACATCCTTACATTTGTCCTCTAGCCATCCCTGCTTAGCCATTTTGCACTTCCTGTCGATCTCATTTTTGAGACGTTTGTACTCCTTTTTGCCTGCTTCATTTACTGCATTTTTATATTTTCTCCTTTCATCAATTAAATTCAATATTTCTCCTGTTACCCAAGGATTTCTACTAGCCCTCGTCTTTTTACCTACTTGATTCCCTGCTGCCTTCGCTACTTCATTCCTCAAAGCTACCCATTCTTCTTCTACTGTGTTTCTTTCCCCCATTCCTGTCAGGTGTTCCCTTATGCTCTCCCTGAAACTCTGTACAACCTCTGGTTCTTTCAGTTCATCCAGGTCCCATCTCATTAAATTCCCACCTTTTTGCAGTTTCTTCAGTTTTAATCTACAGGTCATAACCAATAGATTGTGGTCAGAGTCCACATCTGCCCCTGGAAATGTCTTACAATTTAATACCTGGTTCCTAAATCTCTGTCTTACCATTATATAATCTATCTGATAACTTCTAGTATTTCCAGGATTCTTCCATGTGTACAACCTTCTTTTATGATTCTTGAACCAAGTGTTAGCTATGATTAAGTTACGCTCTGTGCAAAATTCTACTAGACAGCTTCCTCTTTCACTCCTTTCCCTCAATCCATATTCACCTACTATGTTTCCTTCTCTCCCTTCTCCTACTCTCGAATTTCAGTCACCCATGACTAGTAAATTTTCGTCTCCCTTCACTACCTGAATAATTTCTTTTATCTCATCATACATTTCATCAATTTCTTCATCATCTGCAGAGGTAGTTGGCATATAAACTTGTACTATTGTAGTAGTTGTGGGCTTCGTATCTATCTTGGCCACAATAATGCATTCACTATGCTGTTTGTAGTAGCTTACCCGCATTCCTATTTTCCTATTCATTATTAAACCTACTCCTGCATTACCCCTATTTGATTTTGTGTTTATAACCCTGTAGTCACCTGACCACAAGTCTTGTTCCTCTTGCCACCGAACTTCACTAATTCCCACTATATCTAACTTTAACCTATCCATTTCCCTTTTTAAATTTTCTAACCTACCTACCCGATTAAGGGATCTGACATTCCACGCTCCGATCCGTAGAACGCCAGTTTTCTTTCTCCTGATAACGACATCCTCTTGAGTAGTCCCCGCCCGGAGATCCGAATGGGGGACTATTTTACCTCCGGAATATTTTACCCAAGAGGACGCCATCATCATTTAATCATACAGTAAAGCTGCACACCCTCGGGAAAAATTGCAGCTGTAGTTTCCCCTTGCTTTCAGCCGTTCGCAGTACCAGCACAGCAAGGCCGTTTTGGTTATTATTACAAGGCCAGATCAGTCAATCATCCAGACTGTTGCCCTTGCAACTACTGTAAAGGCTGCTGCCCCTCTTCAGAAACCACACGTTTGTTTGTCCTCTCCGTTGTGGTTGCACCTACGGTACGGCTATCTGTATCGCTGAGGCACACAAGCCTCCCCACCAACGGCAAGGTCCATGGTTCATGGGGGGGGGGGGAGAAATGGTGAAATTAGTAAATTCTTTAAATTGAGATGAATGATTGTCAAAAGTTAATTTTTATAAGAAGATAATAATTAAGAGATTTTTTTTTAAAACATTTACATGAGACTTGATATAACAATAGTACATATGCGCGAGGCCGCTTTTACCTTATACTACACTGCTCAGGCACCGCCATCGCTCCCCACGACCGGCTCAGCCAACTCCATACACACGGCTCCTAGCTACTACTTACATATCGCAGGCAGTGCGTGAGCAATCCATCGAAATTACATCTGCTCGAGTGCGCTAGCAAAAAATTCCTTAGTCATGGATCTCTTACATAAACCTCCACTGGGGGGGAGGGGGGCAAAAATTTGGCAGCGATGGTGAGTCAATTGAACTTGCCATACGCAACAAAAATTTTTCTATAATCTATTTAGTTTACTAAGTCTACAGTCACAGAGTATATACATGTATATAAGATTATTGATAACTAATATAAGTACAGAACATATTAAGAAATGAAATAGGGTGTACATGCAATGAGTACAGAACATATTAAGAAATGAAATAGAGTGCACACGCACTGAGTACAGAACATACTAAGAAGTGACAAAGTGTATACGCAGTGAGTCAAAATATATTAACAAATGACATAAAGTGCACACGCACTGTATAAGTCTTTAGCATATTTAGGAGAACTGATCATATTAACAAATTAAATGAAGTGCACTTGCGCTGTATAAGCCTTTAGCATTTTTTTACATGAATCAAACATATCAAGGAGTGAAATAAAGTGCACATGCACTGTAGATGTCTTTAACATCTTTATATGAACTAATCACATTAAGAGATGAAACAAAGTGCATACGCACTGTATAAGTCTCTAACATTTTACAAGAACTAGGAAAGGAATGGGAAGGATAGCATCATGGTTGTAGCACAGTGGGTTGCACGTAGCTGCACTGAAAGTCCATAGCTTTCTACAGAAGCACAACACCAAGTGAGACAATCTGAAGTTCTCTTCCCTGAAATATTTATCAGTGTAGCCGAGACACTGAAATGTTGCGTTAATATTGTATGTTACCATTTTGGTAGTACATAAGGTACACGAAACAATATGACCATAATAACATCTCCATCGTTCTAGGTGGTGGACAGCTTGATATGTCAACACCACATTCTTGTAGAATCCATACTCTTACACCAACACAGAATTAGCGCAAAAACCAAATAGAGTGCTCCCTGATCATGTGGATGGACAGGACATACAGATATCGCAGTAATTGCTGGTAATTAGGTCGGAAGGTGAAGGACATTAAGTCTTATGTTAATCATCATTCAGAATTACACTAGTGTATCAACCGGTTTGAATAATTATTGGCACTCATTGGCTAGTTACTAAACATTTATGTCGTATATATGGAGTATTACAGAACATTATTCATAAGTCATTACAGTAATTATTGACATAGCATTTACACATAAGTCATCTCATTACAGTAATCATTGGCATAGCATTTATGCATAAGTCATCTCATTATAGTAATCATTGGCATTCATTTATGCAGTATTATAAACCATCATTCAATGTTATTCAGAAGTCATCATTCAAAACACGAGTTATTGTGCATAGCATCAAGCTGCTAGTGTTTATATATGATATCATGCAAGTGACAGAAGACGTACTTAAAATGTAAGACATTGGAACAAGTATTCAAGGTGTTAGTCCAATAATATATAAACATAATGGAATCAATACATCAGAAAAATCTGCATTGTATTTAGGACTAGAAATATATCTTAAACTGGTAGTATTATTTAGTTGTATACTGGTAATAATTGGGACTGATAATAATTTTTTTGTGCTTGCAATGCATTGTATTGGGATCGATAGTCAATTGCTGGAGCATGAAAATATGTGCTTTTGACTTATTGCTGGAAATAAGGATTAATAACGTCATTCGTCATGAGTCAGCTGTAGCAAGGTTATGAAACAAGTAGAGTATATGTGATAACATTCATGAATGATACACAACTGGGTAAAAAAAATGCAAGTACTAGAACAGGTTTCATAACTAAGTGCTTATAGTATATTAATATCACGAAAAGCTTCTCCTGGAAAAAATACAAAGTGAATTATTGACCTGAAAGAAAAAAAATGTATATTATGTTGAAAAGTAGTAAACATCGAATTAACTGGTAATGAAACGTGTACTTAGTATGTGTGTACTCTAGCTGTCTTTCCCAAAAGATTCAGTTATTATACTATGTGACATAAGACATACTGTCAAAAGGAACTGCAACAAATACTTAAATAACTACATAGCATTTCTTAACTAATAGAAAATATATAAACTTCATCATTATCATCATCTGAAAAGAAAAATGTCATTATTCATATTACCATAACTTCATCATTATCATCATCTGCAAAGAAAAACTTCATTATTCGTATTACTATATTCTTAATATAACTATTCATCATCATTTATTATCATCTGCAAAAAAATAAACACTTCATTATTCATATTACCAATTTTCTCATACAACTATTCATTATCATTCACTATTTCATATATTATAGAGTTTCTTACTTCTAGCATATTTCATCACTAAAATTAACATGTGTAGTTTTGTCTGACAGCCTGCATCAATCGCCTCATATTCTGAAAGAAAAATAATCAGTTAAGACTGCTATTATACAGGGTGTATAATATATTCTTGTTAATGTTTATTAATTCTGATCCATTTACTCTTCATGACAAGGTATTGCATTTTCTTTCTTTCATTTTGATGGTAAAATTTCCATTTCATAGTAAACCACTGTGGTTTGTTTAATTTATTTCTTTTACAGGTTATTGCTTTCTGAAAATGATGAATATGGATTAATATCTTGCATTTAAATCATATACCCATTAAATGAAAACTTGTTTCTAGTGTTATAACTAAGCATGCAGCACAGTATGACAGAAAATGTATTACGTCAAAACCATAGACAATTTTCAAGTGCCTAAAATGTACACACAGTATCGTAATGTGGTAGCAAAAAATGTAGAATAGTCAAGATATTGAGATATCATAAGGCAAAAATGTCAAAGTCAACTTGTTTGTTATGTCTTGAAGATTTCATAGTGCATACAGACAAAAATTCTACTTTCGATAGGAAAACCATCATATATATATACAAAAAATGGAAAATGTGCACAGTCTGATATACAGTGACAAGAAAAGCGACCTGCTAACCTTACCTTGCCGGGCACTTGCCAAGAAAAATTATAATCGTCATCAGTAAGTGGTCATATAAATATCTGGAAATGGCATTACTGTGTGATAAATCATAAAGTATGTTCATTCAATAAAGGGTTTAATATTGGAAATATGGTGATTGCCCTTGGTTTTTCTTGTTCTCAAAGTTTCGACGTGTACTACATGGAGATGAGGAATGCTGCGAATTCTATATGGACCTGGCGTATAGAAGCTCAAATTTACTGCATCTACTCTTTCCTCTGCTGGATAAATAGTGTGTGCGTACTAATATCTTCTGTCCAATGTGGAAGTCACGGCGTGTACAAACCTGTTTTTGCTATCTTCTCGGCACGTTTGATGTTGTTGAGAGCAATGTCAATTATTTCATGGTGGTGTAGTCGACGAGATGTAGGAAAAGATACCAATTCTTTAATTTTTTTGGGTAGTTCGACATTTTTCAATATAACAGTCGGAGATCGCATAGTAGATTCATTTGGTGTGGAGTTAATTACATCCTGGAATGAGAGTATGTGTGTATCCCAATCAAAATGTTTTTTATGGCAGTGTATTCTACATAGTTTACCAATTTCTTTCATCAGTCGTTCAGAAGGGTTCGAAGAAGCGTAATACCTGGATATATAAATCGGAGAAATGTTTCTTGCTCGTAAGATACGTTTCCACATCGCAGATCGAAATTGTGGTCAGTTGTCGGAAATTACTTTCAATACATGCCCTACATGAAATAAAAAATGTTTTACAAATGCATTCGAAATAGATTTAGCAACAGCTTTGCGTAAGGGAGTGAAGGTAACAAATTTCGAAGTGAGTTCAACAGCGACAAAGATGTAACAAAAACCTCTACTAGATCTGGGAAACGGACCAAAAATGTCTACAGCGGCCATGTGTCTCAATTTAACGGGTACAATGGGATGTAACGGAGGAATATGTGAGGTCGTGTCTGATTTAGCTTTCTGGGAGATTTTACATGACGCTAAAACTCGTCGCATACGTTTATCCATGTTGGCAAACTAACAGTTCTGTCTCAGTATAAGAAAACATTTTCTGGCTCCATAATGTGCGTAACTTAAATGAGTATACCAAATTAATTTGTTAACAAGTTCGTTAGGAATACATAATAACCAGTAGTTGCTGTCAGGGTGAGAGCGGCGAAACAGAATGTTCTTGCGTACAGTGTAATGGTTTCTAATGGTAACGTTATTCCTATCTTGCGAAAGGTGTTTAATTTCTTTCCGTACGTTGTCTTTGCTCTGCTCTTGTGCTGTCTCGTAATGACGACGAAATGAAATTTTCAAATGCAACTCGTTGAATCTACAAGACGCTAGAATTTGCTTGGCAGAAGTTGGTTGCGATGTCTTGCTGATCGTTGCTGAGAGAACGGGATAGTGCGTCTGCTACAATATTTTGTGGACGGATATTCAGAATAGGATAACGTTTAGCTTTAAATGTGTCGTGCTGTTTAACTTGAAATTTATACATAAAACCGGACATAGTACCAGGGATGTTGTGAAAAACTGGAGCTTGCTGTAAAAGAATTTTGCGTAGCTCTGTACGTTCATCATCTGTATTTGCACTACTCTGTTTACCTTCTGAGAAATCATTTGCATAACGTCATAGTCGGCTTCGTCTAGTGTATTGTAGTTGTGTACGTACGTACCAGTGAACAATGTGGAATGACAGTCCGTGTTACGCGATGTAGAAATGACCTCTGTTCGATTAATTGCCCGTTCATCTGCAGATAAAGCGTGCTGAAATTCTAATGCGAGTTTTACTTTTTCATCCTTTAACATTAAATGGGAATTTTGAAAGTCAATAATTGTGTCATGTTGTACCAAAAACTTCGTACCTAAAATAACGTCTGTTGTCAATAAGGGAACAATCCAAAAATTTCAGTGGAACGTATGAACTGCAATACAAAATGATAAGTGTGTCTGTAATTTTACATCTACTCCTTTACCAGATACTGCTCCTTTTACTTTAGTTTTGCCTAATGGTAACGTAGGATAAGAATTCTCTTTGTTACATTTGTTGAAAGTTTCTTCATTTATAACTGACATAGGTGATCTACAATAAATTACTGCTGATAATGTGGATGATCCAATCTTTACTTCAATAATAGGGTGGGAAATGGTTTTTTGAATAACTGGTTTTTCATGTAAAAGTGTGTCTCGGATGTCGTCAAAACTAATAACATTTCCGTGAACAAGATTCTGTGTGTCAAAAGTATTGCGTGCGTTGCTGGAAGATGCAACCTGTACTGTATCTAGTCAAATTCTTTCTGACATGCTGTTATTTGCGGGAGGATGCTGTGGCATTTCGGCTATTTGTACTGTTCTGTTACTTCGTCCTGACGTATTAGGTTCGGGATGATACCGACTGTCTGGTTCATTCATGATAATCTGTTGTTGCGGATGATTCTGCTGCTGGTAAGGCCGACTGTTACGCTGAAAACTGTACTCATTACTATTACGTCTGTCATAATAATCATTGCTATACGGCGCATTGCGATAGGAATTGAAATGATGTGTCTTTTGTACGTACTGATTTCCTTGTTGCTGTGCGTTACTATTTGGTGGAGCCGGCGCTATATGTGTAGGCGGCGAAACATTAAAGCTTGGTTGACCCTGCACATTATATTGTTGGTTAGGTTTGCCAACTGGCTGGTGTTGTTGCTGTTGTGGTGAAAACCCTCTATTGTTGCCAAAATGTGTCTGCGATTGCTGAAAATTTTGTACATACTGATGATTAAAATTGCGTCTGTTATTAAAATTATGCTGGTATTTCTTGTCAATTCGGGAGAGTCTAATGAAAACTGTCACGTTCGGTGAAACTTTTCATATCAGGTTTTCTTTACTCATTCATAATCCTAGATAGATCGATAGTTGAAGAGCTGTTTTGATAGATATAAAGGATAGTAAAAGAGTAGGCAGCAGTGCAGAAAACTAAAGACGAAATAGCACTACTATGGCTCGGGGTCCTGTGCGCGCTACGGCACATATTCATCGAAGTTTAATGAATCCCCTGAGGTCTCTTACGCGCTGCAAATAAATTTTAGTTTCTGGCTTACAGGCCAAGCCAGTGGAAATGCAAAAGCAAATCGTTGTATCCAATCCAAAGGGTGTATTTGTGTTCTGTCATTCTTAAATGCATTAAATTTTTTCAGGGATAGAAAGTGCTTATAATCAAAACTATCGTCTCTGAATGTCTGAAATGGTTGAGGATTATATGATAATCCGTTTGTCTGTGTCTGCCCGGAATCCAAGTCACGTACTCTCTGTAAATTACCTAAGTTGCACTGGCTGTGTGAGTGTGACAAATGCTCAAGATGTGGTATATGCTGTGACGTGTTAGAGACTCAAACATTTTTCATTTCTGTCACTTTAAAACGTTCGTCAATTTGGCTGTTCTGTTGTTCAAATTTCTTATCGACTTTCGCATCCAGAGTGCGTGAAAGTTCTGCTGACATTAATTTAAACTCGTCGCGTAACTGTGTTGCGTTTTCAGAACATTGTTTAGCAACTGCAATGATTTCATCTCTAAGTAATTTCGTTGTGGCTGCATGTGTATTACTCACTTCTTGTGCAACGGATCTAATTTCTTCACTACCATTCCTAGCACTAGCCATAATTTCCTCACGTAACTGTGTTTTAATTTCGTTACATTGCTCGGCAACGGCTGTAATCTGTTCAGTAGGCTGTTTGTAACTGTTGTCTTGTTTTTAATTAAGTTGTCTATAATGATTGTTTTTCGTTAAGTTGTTTGAAATTGTTGTTTTGTTTTTCATTCGACTGTTTGAGATTTTCATTAAGTTGTTTGTACGATTCATTAAGTTACTTGAAATTGTCTTGTTTTTCATTCGACTGTTTGAGAGTTTCATTAAGTTATTTGTACGATTCATCAAGTTGTTTGTACGATTCATCAAGATGTTTGTACGATTCATCAAGTTGTTTGTACGATTCATCAAGTTGTTTGTACCGTTCATTAAGCTGTTTGTTCGATTCATTAAGTTATAGCAATAATACCACAACTTGATCCATGCCAAAATTACCGACTCTGTTTTCTGTGCTGTGTGATGGTGTATCTGCATGTGTCACGTTTTGTGTAACCATTTGTTCATTGTCTGACTCACGAAAACATTTGCTAATTGGATGTGCCCTGTGGGACACTACATCGGAATCAAATAAATCTAGGCGCTACAGTCTGGAACCGAGCGACCGCTATGGTCGTAGGTTCGAATCCTGCCTCGGGCATGGATGTGTGTGATGTACTTAGGTTAGTTTTAATTAGTTCTAAGTTCTAGGCGACTGATGACCCCAGAAGTTAAGTCGCATAGTGCTCAGAGCCAGCCAAATAAATCTGACGTATTTTGACTACATTGTTACTACATTGTTCATATTCGTCAGAAATATTTATCTGTTCACTGCGTAAATTTTCCAAATCAGGCGTGTCAAACTGGGTAGCGTTCATTGTAACGGAACGTGTCGCGTCATCAATTGTCGTTAAATTTAGTGTGGGCATAATTGAATTTATTTGTTCATGATTTGAAACAAAATCATTACTGGTGGTCGGCACCCACTGATTATCTATAATTGGAGGCTTATCATTATGGCACTGAGTGTCGTTAGTATTATCAGTGAAATTATTCAAGTCGGCTTTTTCACTCATTGCGCATCGCGATGTACTGTTAGCAGTTTTTCGCGGCATTTTCACAAGTCAAAGGTAAGCACAAAAGCGAAGACAAAGCAAAAATGGAACAAATACAATAACAACAAAGAGCAACAAATTGCCGATGATCTGCGAAAGAAGGAGTGACAAGTTAGTAAATGCGTTGCGCCAGATGCAAACTACATTTAACATTAAATAAATAAGAGCAGATATATCACTGACTACTTCTCAGAAATTCACAAAAATACGATCCTGGCCGATTGTCACCAAGTGTAACCTCCCAACAGTAAATATATATAATTATATCATTGACATCCAGCGTAACCTCCCAATAAAAAATGTGACTCATAAATTGAAAATACTTACCTCAATGAAGTCGCCGGATAACGCGTATATATCTGCTCCTATAAGAAATTTTTCTGGCGCAGCCCAGTGCAATGCTGGCCGATAGACTTGTCGTGTATAAAAAGAAACAACTGATTTTTCTTTACAATAATCGGGATGACCATGGATTGGAGAAATTAGTAAATTCTTTAAATTGAGATGAATGATTGTCAAAGTTGATTTTTATAAGAAAGATTATTAATAGGAGATTTTTTTTAAAACATTTACATGGGACTTGGTATAACAATAGTACAGATGTGCGAGGCTTCTTTTGCCTTATACTACATCGCTCAGGCACCGCCGTCGCTCCCCACAACCGGCCCAGCCAACTCCATACACACGACTCCTAGCTACTACTTACTCCTACTGCCACACAGTTCTTCCTGCAGCTATGGTCTGAGATTCTGTTATAGCTTACATATCGCAGGCAGCGCTTGAACAATCCATCGAAATTACATCTGCTCGAGTGTGCTAGCATCAAATTCCTTAGTCATGGACCCCTTACAAGGTCCAGTCATTTTAGAAGAGCGAATGACGGGACAGAATTACTTGCATTGTTTGGGAAGATTGTTGAATGGGACTGGACGAAGTGTGTGATTTGCAAACGATGAATACGCGAGATAAACTGCTTGGTAATAGCATGGACGCTGCCTCCTTCAATCGGAACTTGCAGGTTCATTCAAACAACACGAAATGTTCTCCCAAGAGTACACAAATGCATTTAGTTGACGGTAGGGCATTCGAACATTTATTGTGGTCCGTAGAACGCCTGTGATGTGACGAGTAAAATAATTCTTAGATGTTAATACACTCCTGGAAATGGAAAAAAGAACACACTGACCCGGTGTGTCAGACCCACCATACTTGCTCCGGACACTGCGAGAGGGCTGTACAAGCAATGATCACACGCACGGCACAGCGGACACACCAGGAACCGCGGTGTTGGCCGTCGAATGGCGCTAGCTGCGCAGCATTTGTGCACCGCCGCCGTCAGTGTCAGCCAGTTTGCCGTGGCATACGGAGCTCCATCGCAGTCTTTAACACTGGTAGCATGCCGCGACAGCGTGGACGTGAACCGTATGTGCAGTTGACGGACTTTGAGCGAGGGCGTATAGTGGGCATGCGGGAGGCCGGGTGGACGTACCGCCGAATTGCTGAACACGTGGGGTGTTGAGGTCTCCACAGTACATCGATGTTGTCGCCAGTGGTCGGCGGAAGGTGCACGTGCCCGTCGACCTGGGACCGGACCGCAGCGACGCACGGATGCACGCCAAGACCGTAGGATCCTACGCAGTGCCGTAGGGGACCGCACCGCCACTTCCCAGCAAATTAGGGACACTGTTGCTCCTGGGGTATCGGCGAGGACCATTCGCAACCGTCTCCATGAAGCTGGGCTACGGTCCCGCACACCGTTAGGCCGTCTTCCGCTCACGCCCCAACATCGTGCAGCCCGCCTCCAGTGGTGTCGCGACAGGCGTGAATGGAGGGACGAATGGAGACGTGTCGTCTTCAGCGATGAGAGTCGCTTCTGCCTTGGTGCCAATGATGGTCGTATGCGTGTTTGGCGCCGTGCAGGTGAGCACCACAATCAGGACTGCATACGACCGAGGCACACAGGGCCAACACCCGGCATCATGGTGTGGGGAGCGATCTCCTAGACTGGCCGTACACCACTGGTGATCGTCGAGGGGACACTGAATAGTGCACGGTACATCCAAACCGTCATCGAACCCATCGTTCTACCATTCCTAGACCGGCAAGGGACCTTGCTGTTCCAACAGGACAATGCACGTCCGCATGTATCCCGTGCCACCCAACGTGCTCTAGAAGGTGTAAGTCAACTACCCTGGCCAGTAAGATCTCCGGATCTGTCCCCCATTGAGCATGTTTGGGACTGGATGAAGCGTCGTCTCACGCGGTCTGCACGTCTAGCACGAACGCTGGTCCAACTGAGGCGCCAGGTGGAAATGGCATGGCAAGCCGTTCCGCAGGACTACATCCAGCATCTCTACGATCGTCTCCATGGGAGAATAGCAGCCTGCATTGCTGCGAAAGGTGGATATACACTGTACTAGTGCCGACATTGTGCATGCTCTGTTGCCTGTGTCTATGTGCCTGTGGTTCTGTCAGTGTGATCATGTGATGTATCTGACCCTAGGAATGTGTCAATAAAGTTTCCCCTTCCTGGGACAATGAATTCACGGTGTTCTTATTTCAATTTCCAGGAGTGTATATTAAAAATACGTATTTTTCAACCTATACTTTGTGAAACGCGTGTTGTATTGTTTGCTAGCTACTGTACAAGATGTAGGCGTTTAAACTATGAGGTGTTTCTTTAGAAAATATACGTCTTTTTTCTTGTTGATATTAAGACTAGAGTCCGCATGCATACTATGAAAGATACCAGCGATCGGTATTTCAAGTCAGAACTTTCTGGATGTTCACAGATGTACGGAATTCGTTTGATAAAACAAAAAAATGCAAAGTTTTTTTGACAATTTTCGGAGCGCTGGCTTCCTTGCGGTCTTCGATATTCGGCTCAGCAGAGTTAACTTATTCAGTAAGTGTCTGACCGTGTACCCATTTTTCGATGGCTTCAAATAGGATTAAACTTGTGTATGTGATTTGCTCTATTTTCATAATTATAGAAAAATTTCCTTTCCCCGAAGTTTGACTTGTACTGGTATTTATTCACTATGTTTTTGGAATATTCAACGGCTGAAACAGGGAAGTCGGTAGCGAACTGTTGGGAAATGAAACGTTCAAAAGGTCATCAATTTCTTTGAAAAGAATACAAAGCGGTAGCTTACTGAGAATTATTTTTGTTATTGGACTCTAATCAACGATGTTGGCCGACCGTTGTGGCCGAGCGGTTATTGGCGCTTTAGTCCGGAACCGCGCTGCTGCTACTGTCGCAGGTTCGAATCCTGCCTCGGGCATATATGCGTGTGTGATCTCCTTAGGTTAGTTAGGTTTAAGTAATTCTAAGTCTAGGGGACTGATGACCTCAGATGTTAAGTCCCATAGTGCTCAGAGCCATATGAACCATCAACGATGTTGTCGACTTGCAGTACCAGTCAGACATAGACCCCGCTGTACTAAGAGCAGCGCTCAGTAAGTTATCCAACACTTTTTTTCTGAAGGAAAGTTGGTTTTATCCAGTATTCCAATACATAATATTATTCCCCACTCTTTTGGCAGCAAAACCCTGTTTTTCAACATAATCTCTGTTCAATGTGACAGCCTTAGGCCACCTTACTGAGAGGGCCTGTATGTCCAAATGGTGCCACTCAAATGGTCGATGTTGGAGCAAACGTCTTGCTGCACCAATGACTTCCCCATCATCCACGTACTGCTTGCTTTGGAGTGCATACTTCATTGGGGCAAACGCATGGAAGTGGGAAGATGCGAGATCCGGATCCGGACTGTAGGGTGGATGAGGAAGAACAATCTAATTAAGTTCTGTGAGCTCCTTCTCGGGTGCGCAGACCTATGCGAGGTCATGCGTTGCTACGCAGAAGAAGAAGTAGTTCGTTTGCATATTTTCTTCAGTTTCTTGAAGGTAGCACAATACACTTTTTCCAAAGCTGTTTCACAGAGGAAGACTGCACTGCAGTTCCTTCTCCAGACTGTCGCACAGATGACAAAATGGTAGATATCAAAATAGACGACAGAGGGACAGAGAAACAATTAAAATCGCTCAAAAGAGGAAAGGCCGCTGGACCTGATGGGATACCAGTTCGATTTTACACAGAGTACGCAAAGGAACTTGCCCCCCTTCTTGCAGCGGTGTATCGTAGGTCTCTAGAAGAGAAGACGTTCCAAAGGATTGGAAAAGGGCACAGGTTATCCCCGTTTTCAAGAAGGAACGTCGAACAGATGTGCAGAACTATAGACCTATACCTCTAACGTCGATCATTTGAAGAATTTTGGAACGCGTATTATGTTCGAGTATAATGACTTTTCTGGAAACGAGAAATCTACTCTGTAGGAATCAGCATGGGTTTCGAAAAAGGCGATCGTGTAAAACCGAGCTCGCGCTGTTCGTCCACGAGACTCAGAGGGCCTTAGACACGGGTTCCCAGGTAGATGCCGTGTTTCTTGGCTTCCGCAAGGCGTTCGCTACAGTTCCCCACAGTCGTTTAATGAACAAAGTAAGAGCAATTGTGTGATTGAAGAGTTCCTAGATAACAGAACGCAGCATGTCATTCTCAATGGAGAGAAGTCTTCCGAAGTAAGAGTGATTTCAGGTTTGCCGCAGGGGAGTGTCGTCGGACCGTTGCTATTCACAATATACATAAATGACCTTGTGGATGACATCGGAAGTTCACTGAGGCTTCTAGCGGATGATGCTGTTGTATATCGAGAGGTTGTAACAATGGAAAATTGTACTGAAATGCAGGAGGATCTGCAACGAATTGACGCATGGTGCACGGAATGGCAATCGAATCTCAATGTAGACAAGTGTAATGTGCTGCGAATACATAGAAAGAAAGATCTCATATCATTTAGCTACAATACAGCAGGTCAGCAACTGGAAGCAGTTAATTCCATAAATTATATAGGAGTACGCATTAGGAGTGATTTAAAATGGAGTGATCATATAGAGTTGATCGTCGGTAAAGCAGATGCCAGACTGAGATTCATTGGAAGAATCCTAAGGAAATGCAATCCGAAAACAAAGAAAGTATGTTACAGTACACTTATTCGCCCACTGCTTGAATACTGCTCAGCAGTGTGGGATCCGTACCAGATAGGTTTGATAGAAGAGATAGAGATGATCCAACGGAGAGCAGCGCGCTTCATTACAGGATAATTTAGTAATCGCGAAAGCGTTACGGAGATGATAGATAAACTCCAGTGGAAGACTCTGCAGGAGAGACGCTCAGTAGCTCGGTACGGGCTTTTTTTGAAGTTTCGAGAACATACCTTCACCGAGGAGTCAAACAGTATATTGCTCCCTCCTACGTATATCTCGCGAAGAGACCATGAGGATAAAATCAGAGAGATTAGATCCCACACGCATGCCGAAAATCCTTCTTTCCACGAACAACTCGAGACTGGAATAGAAGGGAGAACCGATAGAGGTACTCAAGGTACCCTCCGCCACACACCGTCAGGTGGCTTGCGGAGTATGGATGTAGATGTAGAACTGATAGGACAACAAACATCACAACCCCTTCAGAGCCCCAGAAGACCTGTTGAGGATATGGCTTTGAATTTTATCTTCAGAGGAGAGATGCTGTGGCGCCAGCCCATGGATTTCCCGTTTTCTTTCATGTTCGAAACGACGAACCGGTGTATCATCGCCTGTGAAGATGTTCAACAAGAAACTGTCACGATCAGCCTCGTAAGCGGCGAGGAACACACTGGGCGCCCACCGTTGAGTACCCCAAATGGTGACGACTCGCTAGGACTACCAACAGCGATGCCCAGTCGAGCAGCAAGGAGTTTGATTGTGATCCGTCGATCACCTCGAAAGAGAGAGTCCGCACTTTCCAACAACGTTGGACCCACAGCTGTGTGCGGCCGGCTGGTACCGGCAGATCAGACAGGTTTACGTGATGTTGCTGCGATGATGAAGACGCCTCACCCAACGATTCACCGTACTTTGTTCATCGCCAGGTATCCGTAGACATTCTGTAAGCATTTATGAATATCTGTGGTGCTCTGGTTTTCTGCCAAAAGAAACTCAGTGACAGTTCTCTACTTGCAACGCACCTCCAATGTTGTTTGTTGTTATGGTCTTCACTCCTGAGACTGGTTTGATGCAGCTCTCCATGCTACTGTATCCTGTGCAAGCTTCTTCATCTCCCAGTACCTACTAAGCCTACATCCTTCTGAATCTGCTTAGTGTATTCATCTCTTGGTCTCCCTCTACGATTTTTACCCTCCACGCTGCCCTCCAATGCTAAATTTGTGATCCCTTGATGCCTCAGAACATGTCCTACCAACCGGTCCCGTCTTCTTGTCAAGTTGTGCCACAAACTCCTCTTCTCCCCAATTCTATTCAGTACCTCCTCATTAGTTATGTGATCTACCCACCTAATTTTCAGCATTCTTCTGTAGCACCACGTTTCGAAAGCTTCTATTCTCTTCTTGTCCAAACTATTTATCGTTCATATTTCACTTCCATTCATGGCTACACTCCATACAAATACTTTCAGAAACGACTTCCTGACACTTAAATCTATACTCGATGTTAACAAATTTCTCTTCTTCAGAAACGCTTTCTTGCCATTGCCAGTCTACATTTTATATCCTCTTTACTTCGACCATGGCAACGGCCTTGCCGCAGTGGATACACCGGTTCCCTTGAGATCACCGAATTTAAGCAGTGTCAGGCGTGGCCGGCGCTTGGATGGGTGACCATCCAGCCGCCATGCGCTTTGCTATTTTTCGGGGTGCACTCAGCCTCGTGATGCCAATTGAGGAGCTACTCGACCGAATAGTAGCGGCTCCGGCCGAAGAAAACCATCATAACGACCGGGAGAGCGGTGTGCTGACCACACGCCCCTCCTATCCGCATCCTCATCTGAGGATGATACGGCGGTCGGATGGTCCCGATGGGCCACTTGTGGCCTGAAGACGGAGTGTTACTTCGACCATCATCAGTTATTTTGCTCCCCAAATAGCAAAATTAATCTACCACTTTAAGTGTTTCATTTCCTAATCTGATTCCCTCAGCAGCACCTGAATCAATTCGACTACATTCCATTATCCTCGTTTTGCTGTTGTTAATGTTCATCTTATATCCTCCTTCCAAGACACTGTCCATTCCGTTCAACTGTACTTCCAAGTCCTTTGCTATCTCTGACAGAATTACAGTCATTACAAAACCTCCACGTTTTTATTTCTTCTCCCTGGATTTTAATACCTACTACAAATTTTTCTTTTGTTTCCTTCACTGCTTGCTCAATATACAGATTGAATAACATCGGGGAGAGGCTACAACCCATTCTCACTCCCTTCCCAACCACTGCTTCCCTTTCGTGTCCCTCGACTCTTATAACTGCCATCTGGTTTCTGTACAAATTGTAAATAGCCTTTCGCTCCCTGTATTTTACCCCTGCCACCTTCAGAATTTGAAAGAGAGTATACCAGTCAACGTTGTCAAAAGCTTTCTCTAAGTCTACAAATGCTAGAAACATAGGTTTGCCTTTCCTTAATCTAGCTTCTAAGATAAGTCGTTGGGTGAAACGGTTCAAATGGCTCTGAGCACTATGGGACTTAACATCTGTGGTCATCAGTCGCCTAGAACTTAGGACTACTTAAACCTAACTAACCTAAGGACATTACACACATCCATGCCCGAGGCAGGATTCGAACCTACGACCGTAGCGGTCACGCGGTTCCAGACTGAAGCGCCACACCGGCCGGCTTCGTAGGGTCAGTATTGCCTCACGTGTTCCAATATTTCTACGGAATCCAAACTGATCTCCCTTGAGGTCGGTTTCTTCCAGTTTTTCCATTCCTCTGTAAAAGAATTCGAGTTAGTATTTTGCACCCGTGACTTATTAAACTGATAGTTCGGTAATTTTCACTTCTGTCAACACCTGCTTTCTTTAGGATTGGAATTATTATATTCCTCTTGAAGTCTGAGCATATTTCGCCTGTCTCATATATCTTGCTCACCAGATGGTAGAGTTTTGTCAGGACTGGCTCTCCCAAGGCTGTCAGTAGTTCTAATGGAATGTTGTCTACTCCTGGGGCACGTCCGACACAGAGGCAAATTTGAAGGTTACGATAGCACCGCCACCTGTGGGAACTTCTTGAAACTATAGTGGCTGAAGCGGGAATATTATACAATGTCCCACAACAAATTCCGTATTTTTTTCCACCGTAACTGGCCGAGAAAGAAATGTGTTGCATTTCTTATTGGACGTAACCTCTTACGTAAAAATGAAGAACAAAAGTGATGATCCAGATTTTTCGCGAGAAGGCGCGCAGCAGACCAGCCAGGGGTGTGACGTGAGACGAGCGTCGGCGCGGCCAGTAAACTTTGGCATCGGCGCCGCCGCCGGCGACTGCCGTGGGGGGGGGGGGGGGGGGGGGGCGCTCATCTGTATGGCCCGCGCGCTGCCCAGCCGCACGTGACCCGCATGGGGTCCAGCCCTAACTGGGCGCGCCCAACACGGCCGAGGGCTGGAGTTGCTGCAGCACCGGGGGCAGAGGTAACGGACGCAGATGGCTGCCGTCTGGCGCTGACGACGGGGAACCAGCCTGTCTGTCGCCGGGCCCTTTCCCTCCAAGGTCAGGTTGGCAAAGTGAAGCCCTATCCCATCCCCCGTCTTCTCACTAGCTTCGCTGTGTTGCGGAAGGGTTTCAAATCGCCTTCCTCCCAGTCCGGCTACATCTACATCCATTCTCTCCTTTCCGCTGTGATGTGTACTGCACGAGGTACTTCCTGTTGTAGCACGAACTGCTATTTCTTCCACTTCCTTTCACGTACGGAGCGCGGGAAGATTGCCCGGTTAAATGCCTGCAATGAGTCTAGTCTTATCTTCGCTGACCCTACGGTAACGATTATACAAAGATTAAACCAAACAACTTTCTCCCCTTGTAGCAGCAGAATATCGTAGATCCCCGGAGTAATGAAAGGTAACTAGCGACTGGAAAAAAGGTCAGGTCATTCCCGCTTTCAAGAAGGGCCGTAGGGCGCATAGTTATAGGACTGTATCGTTCACTTCGATCGGTTGCAGAATTATGAAACGTGGTTTATACTGAAGAATCATGACTTTTTGGAGAGCAAAAATCAACGTGGTTCCGCAAACATGGTGTGCGAAACTCAGCACGCTCTGTTCCTCCATGGGGCCATAGCGCTGTAGACAACGGCACTCGTGTTTATGTCGTGTTCATTGACTTCAAGAAGGCATTTGACAGCGTTCTGCGCTTTTCTTTAGTGCAAAAAGTACGAAATTACTGAGTATCGGACCAGATTTGCGAATGGATTCAAGACTTCCTTGCAGGCAGAACTCAGCACGTCGCTCTTAACGGAATAAAATCGACAGTTGTAAATATAATTTCCGGAGTATCCCAAGAAAGTGTGATAGGACCGTTACTGTTTACAATGTATATAAAGGATGTAGTTGATAGTGTTGGAATCAGACTGTTTGCAGAGCGTGCTGTTGTCTGTAAGGAAGTAGCTACTCCAGAAGACAGTACTGATTTGCGGAATGACATGCAGAGAACTGATGAATAGTGCAGGCTCTGGCAGTTGACCCTTACCGTAAATAAACGTAACATATTGCGGATTGCATGAAGGAAGGAACAATATTGCTAAAGAACCAACCTTAAGAGAAGAATGAATCTAAAAAAAATTGTATTAGAAAAGATTGGCAGAGAAAATAAAAGAGAAACCCTGCAATGTAGAGGACAATGTAGTTCATGTTTGAGAGAAAATGAAAAAAAGTATTGAAATAGCGGCTCAAGAAGCACTAGGTATACGAGTTACATAACAGAAGAGGAAAACAAACAGAACGACATGGTTTCATAAAGAGATTAAATAAATGTCTAAAAAAAGAGGTCTACCTATTTGAAATATAAAACTCTCAAAACACAAGAGTCTTATGAATATTACAAAACATCTCGAAATGAGAGAAAAGGACGAGTGAATTGTTTTAAACAGCAACACAGGAAAATATTTTCTAAAAATTTGGGACTTGTATGAGTTGCACACGACACCAGAGGATAGAATTAAATGAAATTTTGAAAGTGGAAGACGTTAATGATGAATCATAGATTAAATATTTAACGGTGTTGTACAAAGGCAAAAAAAAAACACCAGAGAACAAAGAGATCATAGATCAGGCTACAGGTAAATGATGGTGTAACTGCCGGCCGGAGTGGACGAGCGGTTCTAGGGGCTACAGTCTGGAACCGCGTGACCGCTACGGTCGCAGGTTCGAATCCTGCCTCGGGCATGGATGTGTGTGATGTCCTTAGGTTAGTTAGGTTTAAGTAGTTCTAAGTTCTAGGGGACTGATGACCTCAGAAGTTAAGTCCCATAGTGCTCAGAGCCATTTGAACCATTTGATGATGTAACTGTTTCACATCTAGAGGTAGAAGAAGCTGTAAGTCTGTTAAAAAAACAGAGAGATTCCAGGTAAAGATAGGATTCCAAACGAATTACTGAAGTATGGAGGATATTCACTAACTGAACAATTAATGAAGTTGGTTAACGTTATATATAGTAATAAAATTCGTAATGAATGAAGACACAGTATTACAATTCTCTTGTATAAAAAAGGAAATAAGAAAGTCACAGTTAATTACTGAGGAATAAATCTACTAAGTTCAGTTCTTAAACTCATAACAAATATAGTAGGAAGTAAAATAAAAAGCATTAAAACCCCTGCAGAGGAGCAGTATGGTTTTAGATCCGATAGGTATTCATTCTTAGACAGGTTGTAGAGAAGTCCATTGAATACAACAGACCGGCTTACCTTTTTTTTTATTGAGTTACAGACGGCTTTCGATAGATTTCAGTTAACATATGTTTGTAAAACCTGTTCAGTGTTTCCTTGGAACTTAATAAAAACAGTCAATGACATTTATTACAACAACTACATCCATGTTAGCTGGCTGTATAGCAGTTGGTGGTAATATTAGACAAAGTGACTCTTTGAGCCCACTACTTATTAATATACATGAAATGCATTCGCAGTTGTATGGACAACCATAAGCAGCATAATGGGACAAAGACAATGTAAATATGTGCCGGAGTAGGACTCGAACCCCGATTACCCACTTATCGCGAACGGTCGCCTTTCCGTTAGCCTATCCGAGAACGACATACGGCCACATTATGTGTCATTAAGTATGTGTTTATAACATGTACTCGTACGCCCATTATGTACGCTAATGGCCATTAAAATTGCTACACCAAGAAGAAATGCAGATGATAAACGGGTATTCATTGGACAAATATATTATACTAGAACTGACATGTGATTACTTTTTCACGGAATTTGGGTGCATAGATCCTGAGAAATGAGTACCCAGAACAACCACCTCTGGCCGCAATAACGACCTTGATACGCCTGGGCATTGAGTCAAACAGAGCATGGATGGCGTGTACAGGTACAGCTGCCCATGCAGCTTCAACACGATACCACACTTCATCAAGAGTAGTGACTGGCGTATTGTAACGAGCCAGCTGTTCGACCATCATTGACCAGACGTTTTCAGTTGGTGAGAGATCTGGATAATGTGCTGGCCAGGGCAGCAGTCGAACATTTTCTGTATCCAGAAAGGCCCGTACAGGACCTGCAACATGCGGGCGTGCATTAACCTGCTGAAATGTAGGGTTTCGCAGGGATCAAATGAAGAGTGGCACGGGTCGTAATACATCTGAAATGTAACGTCCACTGTTCAAAGTGCCGTCAATGCGAACAAAAGGTGACCGAAGCGTGTAACCGATGGCACCCCATACCATCACGTCGGGTGATACGCCAGTATCGTGATGACGAATACACGCTTCCAATGTGCGTTCACCGCTATGTCGCCAAACACGAATGCGACCATCATGATGCTATAAACAGAACCTGGATTCATCCGAAAAAATGACGTTTTGCTATTCGTGCACCCAGGTTCGTCGTTGAGTACACCATCGCAGGCGCTCCTGTCTGTGATGCAGCGTCAAGGGTAACCACAGCCATGCTCTCCAAGCTGATAGTCCATGCTGCTGCAAACGTCGTCGAACTGTTCGTGCAAATGGTTGTTGTCTTGCAAACTTTCCCATCTGTTGACTCAGGGATGGAGACGTGACTGCACGATCCGTTACAGCCATGCGGATAAGATGGCTGTCATCTCGACTGCTAGACATACGAGGCCGTTGGTTCAAATGGCTCTGAGCACTATGGGACTTAACTTCTGAGGTCATCAGTCCCCTAGAACTTAGAACTACTTAAACCTAACTAACCTAAGGACATCACGCACATCCATGCCCGAGGCAGGAATCGAACCTGCGACCGCAGCGGTCGCGCGGTTCCAGACTGTAGCGCCTAGAACCGCTCGGCCACCCTGGCCGGCGAGGCCGTTGGGATCCAGCACGGCGTTCCGTATTACCCTCCTGTACCCACCGATTCCATATTCTGCTAACAGTCATTGGATCTCGACCAACGCGAGCAACGATGTCTCGATACGATAAAACGCAATCGCTATAGGCTACAATCCGACCTTTATCAAAGTCGGAAACGTGATGGTACGCATTTCTCCTCCTTACACGAGGCATCACAACAACGTTTCACCAGGCAACGTCGGTCAACTGCTGTTTGTGTATGAGAATCGGTTGGAAACGTTCCTCACGTCAGCACGTTGTAGGTGTCGCTTCCGGCGCCAACCTTGTGTGAATGCTCTGAAAAGCTAATCAATTGCATATCACAGCATCTTTTTCCTGTCGGTGAAATTTCGCGTCTGTACCACGTCATCTTCATGGTGTAGCAATGTTAATGACCAGTAGTGTGTATTCCCGTACAGGGGAGATATTTTACCTCAAAGTCACTTGCCCGGCATCGGCTGATAAATACGATACTGCAGTGCCTGTTTTATTCCACGATGCAACGTTCCTTCGGACATGGAAATATGTCAGAAGAAACACTGCATGGTAATTTGGAATAAAACAGACACTGCAGTATCGTACTCTTTAGTTCAGTCATGGATGAGGTGATAAAGAAGGTATTGTCTGTTAGTCATTATGAATAGGGGACAAAGAAATAAAAATCATGTTATGCTACGATGCTGTTCTGCTGGCGAACAGATTAGATAACTTGCAGAAACTTCTGCATATACTTAACGTGGTAGCTAAAAACCAAAATATGGTCATATCCATTCAAAAAAACCAGATGTAAGGTCACACCTGTGGAACCAATTAGATGCAAACTGAAGGTGGATGAAGCAACTATTCAACAGGAAATGACATTTAAATATCTTGATACTGAACAGTCCAACAGTGGAAATGTTGAGAAGGAAATTAGAGAACAAGTAGCGAAAGCAAACAAAGTGCCAGGATGTTTACATGACAGTATATGAGAAAACAGTGATACAGGAAAAGACCGAAAGGCAGACTATACAAAACAACAGCTAGACCAACTAAGAGATACACAGCTGAGGCAAGACCAGAAACATCAAAAAGAGAGAGACTTTTGGAATGCACGTAAATGAAAATTCTGCGAAGGGTTACAGGGAAAACATTGAGAGATACAGATAGAAGTGAAAGCTTTAGAATAGGATCTAAAGTGGACTCTCTTAATGAGTGGGTATATAAGACGATGATACTGTTTGGTTTGTGGGGCACTTAACGACATGGTTATTAGCGCCCGTATAAATTCCGAATACTTACTCTGTCCAGTCTCGTCATTTTCCCGAATGATGATTAAATGATGAGGAAAAGACAAATATCCAGGCCCGGGAGGATAAAATCCTCAATCCGGCCTGGAATCGAACTCGGGACCCTGTGATCCAGAGGTACATAAGATAAAACATGAGTTAAATATTGTGAAAATCGTAAGAAATAAATCAGCAGCTTGTAAAAGAAAGATTGGCTTTCTAAGGGAAAGATGGCGTGACAACATCAAGGTTGACTGTGCGACACTGAAGGAAACAGGCTTTAGCCTCGGAAGAAAGGAAAAAGTGGAAGAGAATAGAGAGGAGACTGATTTAATACTTACAATCCAGTTTGTGGTTAGTTTCTTCTACCTGGAGGTGCTAGATCTCTGATGACGCTTCATCATGATGATCAACTTTCCGCTATGGAATAAGGAGCAGAAGCGGTGGGTCTCCTTAATGGCTAGTAAACCTGTACAATGAGGATGAGAGATGGGCGGCAGACGACTGCAGCGCTACGGAAACTGCTAATACTACTTTGGACTTCACCCGTATCTCCAGGTAGCCATCTTCAATTATGACGTCATCGAAGACGTTAGGGATTTTAAGCGTAGAACCGTGCAGATTAATAATGTGTGTCTGAAATCTTATGGGACTTAACTGCTAAGGTCATCAGTCCCTAAGCTTACACATTACTTAACCTAAATTATCCTAAGGACAAACACACACACCCATGCCCGAGGGAGGACTCGAACCTCCGTCGGGACCAGCCTCACAGTCCATGACTTCGGCGGCAGGTTAGTACCTGTAGGGCGGCAGCATAGAAATACCAGTCCTCTGCTCAGTGGTTCACTGTATAAGAATGTCACATGCGAATAACACGCTAGAAATTCAGAGCAGGTACTTCTTCCTCTTCTGAAATGTACTGATAAGTACGAAATGTTTCGGGTGAAGTTAAGTTTAGACTTTTAGGAATTTATATAAAGCAGGAAACTGATTAATGGTGACCAATAAAATTTTACCCCATACATGTTACATCAAAGTACATTGTATCAAAATGTCCCCAAACTGTCCCGAAAATGTACAGTAAAATACACTCCATCTGTAGCAGAATGCTTCCAAAGCTACAGCCACCGTCATCATTATTAGCATCCTCAGTACTCGAGCATCCAATACTTCAGAGTGCCAGTTGATGATCTGTGAGTACCACCAGTGCAATGGAGTCTTATGTCAGGATGGTCAAGTTGCCCGATATATTCTTGATGGGTAGTAAGGCTGGTGAGTAGTGGACAGAAAACTGATAGAAATATTAGAAGTCTTATGTAAAAAGTAAGTGAGGAATCACTTAAAAATGCAGCGCTAGGCAGAACATTAGATCCCATTCTGTTTATAGGATTGATGGTTGGAGCTCAACGTTTCATCTACATCGATATCAAATTTCCATCACACTAATGCGTACTTAAGACGAAAATTGGTATCAGTTAAAAAAAGCGTACTGCCACTCTTCAAAAGAGTGTGTGAGGCGTTATGGTATGGATGGTTGCGAACATATTGCAATCTGAATTCGCCTTGATCTGTTGTTTGAATCTATAGAAACCTGTAGTAGTTGCAGACTATAAAAAATACTCAGAATTACTGAGGAACATTATATTTTAAAGAATCAAGGAACATGCACATACTGTCAGAAATCAGTAGTTTCAATGACAGACTTAAGGCTGCATGGAATGTAGTGAAATGGGAGATGGGGCGACCAGCTACAGAACAGGATAACATCACTACTGAATTGAATGGAAGAGCTGTAAATGATGAGTCACAGGTAGCAAACATACGTAACAAAAATTTTTAAACAGAATAGGGACAGACATCTAAAGACCAAAATCACAGAAGTGTGTTGAAAAAGTAGTCTCATAAAATTTAATCATATGAGTGTTTCAAAAACTTTTTTTGAAATTAAGAAAATTATACATTCTTTCCAAGCTCATATGGTTTTGGGAGTGTTTCCAGTACAGTACTAAAGACCTGTTTCCATATAACAGGCCCAGTCTTATCTGAAATACGCGTACGTAATGCATTACTACCACAAAGCATTTTTCCAGAGAAACTGAAATACACCGTTGTTAAATCCCTCTTTAAGAAAGGCGGTAAGAGAGATGATAGTAACTACCAATCTGTTTCATTGCTGACATCATTTTCCAAAATTTTTGAGAAAGCGATGCTTTCTAGAATAGCAGCTCACCTTAGCAGCAATATTACCCACAGCAAATCACAGTTTGGGTTTCAGAAGATTTTCTCTACTTGGAATGCTATTTACGTGTTCACTCAACAAATTTTTACAAGCATTAAATAATAAAATGGCGCAAGTAGGTATTTTCTGCAACCTGTGTGAGACATTTGAATGTGTGATTCACAGTATTCTCCAAGATAAATTGAAGTTTTATGAGACTGATAGTATAGACAACCAACTTCTGTCAGATCTAAGCAGAAGAATGCAGAAAGTTGTGCTTAGAATTCAACAAATACAGTCCGGGAATAAATCACATATGTGATTCCCTAAGGCTCAATCATAGATCCACCATTGTTCCTCAAATACGTAAACGCTATTTCATCTAATATACAACAAGCAAAATTAGTTCTTTTCTCAAGCGACACTAGTGTTGTAATCAGTCCAAAAATAGGCAGAAACAGAAGAAATGGTAAACAATGTTCTTAAAAGTATCATTGACTGTTTCTGATGAATGGTCTCACCCTCAATTTTAAAAATACACCTTTTCAGTTCTACACATCTAGAGGCTCTACGCCAGTGACAAGTGTAACACGTGGTGAGGAAGCAATAAATAATGTGAAAACTTCAAAATTCTTAGGTGTCCATATTGATGAGAATTTAAACTGGAAAAAGCTCGTTTTGGAATTACTGAAACAACTTAGTTCAGCCATATTTACACTTAGAACCATTTCAGATTTTGGGGAAACACAAATCAATAAGTAGACATACTTTGCATATTTTCATTCAATAATGTAGTATGGATTAATCTTCTGGAGTAGCTGATTTTTAAGAAAGAAACTCATCGTTGTTCAAAAACATGCAGTAAAAACAATATGCGGTGCTCACCCACGATCATCTTGTAGACAGTTGTTAGAGGAGTTGGGTATTCTGATTACTGCTCCACAGTATACTTATTCCCTCACAAAGTTGTAAATAATTCGCTACAGTTCAAAAGGAACAATGCTGTACATAATTACAATACCACAAGAATAAATGACATTAATTACACCACATTAAGGTAGTCTTTACCACAAAAGGGGTGCACAATGCAGCAACTAAAATTTTTAATCACTTACCCAGGGATACAAAATGACTGACAGACAGCAAAGTGAAATACGAAAAGAAATTGGAAGTTTCTCCTTGACAACTTCTTGTATTCTGTGGAGGAGTTTCTACTATTATTAGTGTAAAATGTGATGGTTAGACTTACTAAGTCACACCCGTATGTTGAAAAAATTAGTAAGTTTATACACTGAAGAGTCACAGAACTGGTACACCGGCACAATATCGTGCAGGGCCCCTGCGGGCACGCAGAAGTGCCGTAACACGACGTGGCATGGCCTCGACTAAAATCTGAAGTAGTGCTGGAGGGAACCTGACACCACGAATTCTGCAGGTCTCTCCATAAATCCGTAAGAGTACGAGAAGGTGGAGATCTCTTCTGAACAGCACCTTGCAAGGCATCCCAGATGTGCTCAATAATGTTCATGTTTGCGGACTTTCGTGGCCAGCGGAAGTGTATAAACTCAGAAGAGTGTTCCTGGAGCCACTCTCTAGCAATTCTGGATGTGTGGGATGTCGCATTGTCCTGCTGGAATCGCCTACGTCCGTCGGAATGGTCTACGGACATGAATGGATGCAGGATGCTTCCGTACATGTCACTGTCAGAGTAGTATCTAGACGTATCAGTGGTCCCTTATCACTCCAACTGCACAAGCACCAACAGTATTACAAAGCTTCCACCAGCTTCAACAGTCCCCTGCTGACATTTAGGGTCCATAGATTCATGAGGTTGTCTCCATACCCGTACACGTCCATCCGGTCGATACAATTTGAAACGAGACTCGTCCGATCAGACAACATGTTATCAACAGTCCAATGTTGGTGTTAACGGGCCCAAGCGAGGCGTAATCCTTTGTGTAGTGCAGTCATCAGGGCTACACAATGGTCCTTAGGCTCCAAAATCCCATAACGATGTAGCCTTGCAAAGTGTTGAGAATATTTCACAAGTTCCGTTCGTGGTCAAATACAGTAGCGTTAACCTGCAGGCTTGGCTAAAATCTGCATTTATGTTCAAACATGCCTATCTCGCAGCGTTTCCATACATTTGTCCAACCCCTGTATCTCGCCTTGACTGTTTACGATGTATTGCTGGCAATGTGCCTGATGTCGCAACATTCCGCAGTCGTGTATACTGATTTATCGCCTACCGTTTCAGTTTCAGATGATAATGCCGGCGTTTTGTTCCAGTCCTGTAGAATGATTACTATACTTCCTGTTTCCTCGTCCGCCTAAGTATCTGTACACCATTAGTTATGACACACGATTTATTCTGCATCTTATAGAACTTCGCTGGTCCGCTAATTTCACAGCGGCAAAAGCTGATGTGACGGCAAATACAACGAACTTAGTGCGTGGCCCTGAGGTTTACGTTATTGACTGCTGGAGTCGTAGGTCCTGTGTTTGATTTCTGGCGACCACCTCAAATTCTTCTCTGGTGTAAACGTCTAGACGAAGGTCGATGTAGTCTTGTGAGGCTGAATGAGACAATTTTTGAAAGTAAAAGCAGCGTAGCTGACACACAAATCATGGACGTGGCGTTACGTCGAAACGCTTATACCAGGCTGCTTTACACACTAAGATCATTTTTTAGCAGCAGAAATGTGAGCTGTTATTTGTTTCAGGTTAGAGAGCAAGATGCTTCACGTATTATCACTACAGATCCTATTCTCTTCAAGATTACAGACCAGATGTATGGCATTTCGGTCTAGATGATAACGCGGCAGCAGTACGGGAACAAGTTTGTTAGGAACTTTCGTCGATGGAGTAAATAGGAGACGGTTGGTGCTCATTGATTAATGCCAAAGGTTCGGCTTTCATTGTCTACAAATTGTTAACTTTCTTCTGTGAATTTTTGAAAACCAGTCTAAAATTTTGCTGATACAGCCGCTCAGAAGAAGTGAACAGGGAACGAATCTCGTATCATTTCATGCACTCACAAGATGGCCGAAACAACAGATACCACGCGAAATCCACACATAATTAAACGTTAACTGGCACTGATGTTTGACAACATTACTCTCCACATGCTGACACTTTAGTAACATTTATTCACAATGTAATATGTATGAATCCACGTGTTGTCTGAATATATCACTGGTCGCTTTAATTCTGATGCTCTGTTTTTCGTAAAAAAACCTAATATAATTTAAAAAGTCTAATCTTGTGTTTATTTCGTTCACACAAGATCACTACTTTATTTAGGCACATTTTAAAACCAATCCCACTACTGAAATAGTTTTTCTTAGAATCTTTTGCTAGCCTGTGTGCTATGTCGAACTATCTCAGCTCCTCTTCTTTATTTGTTTGTGTTTCTTTCCTTCCGCCTCAACTGCTAACTTCAGTTTTTTTCTCTTTCTTCCCCGAACCAGTCGACTTGCACATTTGATACCTTCTGTACTGTTTCTACTTGATTTTTGTTAGTATGTCATTGTTCCAATTCTACAGGAGCGTTATGTTACACGAAAATTGGTTAATAGAATGCTAATGGGACTGATATTATTGCGATACCATTTATTCATAAATAAAAATATTACTACGGCAATTTTTTGTAGTAGTTTACGTAGAGATCACGTACTGTGACAATGCGGTATTAACTGGCCTAAGGATATTTACTTAGACACTAGAGAGGACCTGAAGACTCTATGCTTGCTACATGACCTAAATGTAAAATAAATAAAAATATGCCGGCTTGGGTGGCCGAGCGGTTCTAGGCGCTACAGTCTGGAACCGCGCGACCGCTAATGTCGCAGGTTCGAATCCTGCCTCGGGCATGGATGTGTGTGATGTCCTTAGGTTAGTTAGGTTTAAGTAGTTCTAAGTTCTAGGGGACTGATGACCTTAGAAGTTAAGTCCCATAGTGCTCAGAGTCATTTGAACCAAATAGAAATATTACAATACACGACAGGGGCATTTAAAGTGTCGCTGTGTGTTGTTTACCTCCAGAATCACATACAACCCGGGACCAACAGAACAACATAGCAAAGTGAACTGTCGACACACTCTCGGTGATACTTCAAACATTATTTTTGGCCGTTCCGCTTGCAGCCAGAAGATTATACGATATTGCGCGTAGCATATCACGCGTCTATAAATTCAGCTGTTTCAAAACTGGAAGCGATCCTTGAGGTGATCCACTTTTTAAGAGCGTCCATTGTATTGATTTTGTGTTCATACAGTAAAATGCCTATTGGTCAACAGTTCTTCAGGTGGATGGCTGGTTTCTGTGATGGTACTACTTCTCAATGCATCCAGTAGCTCGCCAATATAGGGGTACCCATAGTGCTGAATCGAGGATCATGATGCGTTGTTGGCACAGGCGTAACACTGACTCCGTGTCCACTACCCTCTCCTCTCCCGCTCGGAGGGGGCAGCAACTGTTTGCCTTCTGCCCAGCCCCCACCTGCCGTATCGATCTCCGCAGGTCTGTGACGTCACGATACGACGCACGGTGCCAGGCACGGATCCCAGTGCCTTTCTGGTGTCTGGCAACGGAAGCCTTGAACCTGATGGCAGTGCTGCTGGCTGTCAAGTACGCTCGTCGCTACCTACCCCACGCGACGGATCCAGGTCAACGCCATCGCGGTTCGCAGAATCCGGGATTTCTGAAAATGAGGTTTTTGCTGTTGTTTTGTTGTTGCTGTTGTCGTTGGCCTTCAGTCCGAAGCCTCATTTGATGCACCTCTCGGTGCTAGTCTATCATGGGACCTTCTTGAAATCTGCGTAACAAGTGCAATGTGCACTGAGATGACTAGTCATGTCATAGCGATATACACAAATACAAGATGGCAGTAGTATCGCCTACACTAGGTATAAAAGGTCAGTGCATCGGTGGAACTGCCATTTGTACTCAGGTGATTCATGTGAATAAGTGTCCGACGTAATTATGGCCGAATGACAGGAATTAACAGACTTTAAACGAGGGATGATAGTTAGATCCCCGTGGCTTGATCAGGTGAGTCCCGATTTCAGCTGGTAAGAGCTGATGGCAGAAACTTCCTGGCAGATTAAAACTGTGTGCAGGACAGAGACTCGAACTCTGGACCTTTAACTTTCGCGGGCAAATGCTATACCATTTTTTTCTTCTTTTCATCAGAATAGCTTGGTACTATCATGACACTTCAGTAGACCACAGTCAAATCATCATGTAATATAAGCTGCAAATGGAAGAAAAATTAATTATTATAAGAGAATAATAAGTAAAAGAGAAAGGAAAAAAAACGAGACTTGGCTGACAAGCAACCGCCAAGCTCTCATATATGTATCAACAATTGTTTTTATATAGTTTTTTTAGATTTTAGTATTTTTTAATTTTATATTTTGTATTTTTTTATTTTTAGTTTTTATGTAGAATCTAGAAGCAGAAGGACAAGGAAATCAGATTACATTCTAAATAGCGAACTAGGAAAGATTCCTATTTGACTGCAAGGATTGTATATGCTTATGTGTATATGTACTTCAGATATACACATTTTACAATAGAACTGCAGCGACGCTGAGTCAAAACACAAAACAGGACGTACAGGAAAACCAGGAGGAAAAAGGCCGAAGCAAATCAGATGGGAACATACATGACAAAGCAAAACACCTATCGTCAGAAAAATGAAATTAAACAACACCTTGCGGACGGAAAACAAGATTCAACATATTGGCGAAGAAGTCTCGGTATCAATGCATTCGCAGGCATGTCCAATAGGCAGTGATCATGTACTGCATGAAGTTCATGTGATCTTCCCCATCGCCTTCTACAACATAATGAACGAAGTGCCATAGCAACCACATGACGGTATAGGTTTTCGACCGTGGAAAGAAGGGCGCCATGTGATGTCCATAGTGTATACAGTCTCAGAAGGTCGAGTAAGAAAGGCCAATTGTGTCCTAATCCAAGATCAATTTGTCATATGACCTCCACAAGTAAAAAGATGTATCGTATCTGTGAACGTACAACGACTACATAGATCCATGTCGCTATTTCCAATACGGAAAAGTCGCTCGTTCGTTGGAATCAAATTAGTTGCTACATTATACCACGAACACGCTACGCGAGTCGGCAAAATCAGGAGACTCATATTGAACCAAACTGTCGTCCAAGTTGTATGCGGCGATTCTCTTTCAACGAGGTTCGGGCAAGGGACTGCTTCACATCGAGTCTTTAGGAATTTCGTGGTGAGGACGGGTCTCCATAAAATGTCAGCCCCTAAATAGCTCACCACAAGATAAAAGTCACGAGTGTGTTTTAACATATAATTTATGCTACCAACATGAATAGGGGTTCATGACTAGCAGGACGGACACAGATAATTAAACGAGACGTGAATGTGTGAGTTTCTTCAGCCATTGTCAAAACAGCACGACGCACATAAAGCATCTGCGTCTTCCTTCGTTTATCAGTCAGGCCCAACCTCCCAAAGGAACAAGGCCTCGTGATCACCTTATACCGTAAGCGAAATATATGTCTTTTCCATAAGAAACGACCAGTTTCTTCGCCATCATCGAGGGAAGGGGATAAACTTGGACCAAATAATAATCTTTGCATAAGACATGTGTATCCAGTGTTCGGACTTTCTGGAGTAGAGTAATAGCACGCCTTTCATGCTCTAGTGTAGCTCCCTGAATTTTTTCCGTAACAGACTTCCAGTTGAGCATCCCCATTTTGAGTGGACAATGATCAGTGATGTTACCGGGAGACGTATGCCGATCCAACGCAGTAGCCCATGGAACAACCGCGTCATCAAAATCTCGCAAGGTAAGAAGCCTGCATTTACCTTCATTACGTAGTGCACCTGCTCCTACAAAAATCATCAAGTACAGCCTTTAGTCGAGGTATCTCCGAGGGATTGCGAAGCAGAACCATCCGAGTATGCACGAGCAGCTATAGCCCCCCGGAAAGCGTCCAACCTGTCAGCTGCGATGCTAACATCCCAAGTAGGGGCTCCAGAGGCAAGACAAACAAAGTCACTGACAGCGGGCTTCCTTGAGTCACTCCCCTAAGGATATTTATCGGGAGCGTCAGTTGGCCATTAACAACCACCGAAGCCGAAATACCCGTAAATAGATTTGAGAGCACTCGCCGTGTGTCAGCAGTAAGGCAAACTGTCCCCAGAATCCGAAAGAAAAAGTCGTGGTTAACACGATCAAATGTCTTATCGAAGTCTAGAAAACCAAGGGCACAAGGGACGGACGTTACAGCAGCTACCGAAAGCGCGTCACGACATCCGACTTTAGGAGTAAGAATGGTGCGACCACATGCGCAGGCTTATTGTTTTGCGACAATCGTCTCCGTCAAAGCCGACATCGTACTATTAACTGCCCTCGCCACAGTCTTATAATCAAAGTTTAACAAAGTAACTGGGCGAAAGCTAACAGGGGCAGCCGGCCCAGGACGTTTCGGGGTTAAAACAATTTTTCCCACTTTGAACGATGTCGGCACTACTCTACCCTGTAACACTTCTTCAAACGGGACGTAAAGGGAGCAACCAACAACGGACAAAACCGCACGTAAAATTCCATGGGAAGTCCATCCAGACCCGGGGACTCTTGTGAAGGCGATCCCACAATAAGTTTGTAAACTTCCTCAGGCTGAAAGCCAGCTAAAAGCGTTGCATTATATTTGGGTGTAATTGTCGTATCCAAGATGATGATTAGTGGGTCGTAAAATGTTTCACTGGACACATCGATGTCGTAGGTATCTACATAGTACTGGTGTAAGATACACACTATCTCAGCTTTCGCCATTACGATACGTCCATTATTTGTCCTGAGAGAATGAATACAAGCGCGTCAGCGACACGTCTGATGCCGAAGTAAATGATATAAGGAAGTCAGTTCTTACGTTACCAATGAACGCGGCTTCGATCGGATTTTCAAACCTTCCATTTGTATTTTCTTCGAGGTCAACAATTTGCACGCCTAACATCCGCAATTCGCAGAGGGGCGTGATCCGAAGCAGCATAAAATTCACGCAGGAATTTTCGTAAGTTCTCCGAAAGTCTCGCGCTTTGGTAGCATAGAAAAGTATCAAAGTTTGCCCTAGCCTCGGTTTTGCCAGTGGTGTCCACCAGTGAGGCGTGGAAGAGTATTTCTCAGTGGACCGTAGAGTCCGCTCCCACATGGCTCGCATCACGTCATCGAGAGTGGGGTCAGCTACGTGTGCGACATCTAATATCAACGAAGGGCGAAACAATTTCACTGGTTGCCGTTCAGGATTGAGGGTTGTAGTAACAGCACAGTGATCCGTAAAGGAATCTGGGATGACTTAGACATTAAGAATACTATCGCTCAGGCAGTCTGATAAGTAAAGCCTATCCAACCTGCTACTAGAAGTCGCAATAAAGTGGGTAAATTTAACTAAAGTCGGGTATTGATATATCCAGACGTCTTTCAGGCGTAAGGTGCGGACCAATTTATCTAACTGACGAGAGAAATTAAAATTTGGAGATAGATCTGCAAGACGCAACACACGGTTAAAATCACCACCCACCAGAATACCCAGAGGATTCTTGCGCACCAGATAAACAATTTCCTATTTGTAAAAACGCGAACGATATACCATGCGACCAGTGCCAGAAGGGGGATATAAAAGAACAAAGGTAAGATTAAAAAGTTGATAACAGCCGGCCGGATTGGCCGCGCGGTTAAAGGCGCTTCAGTCTGGAACCGCACGACCGCTACGTCGCAGGTTCGAATCCTGCCTCGGGCATGGATGTGTGTGATGTCCTTAGGTTAGTTAGGTTTAAGTAGTTCTAAGTTCTAGGGGACTGATGACCTCAGAAGTTGAGTCCCATAGTACTCAGAGCCATTTTTGAGTTGACAACACATGCCCCTCCCAGAATTCAACATTTCCACCTCAGCAATAGGTATGCCTTCGTGAAAGAATAAGGCGGGCCCCGTAGAATATTCGGGTGTTACATTAAAGATCATACGAAAACCAGGAAAGGAGAAATTCCTAAATAACACCTCCTGTAAGAACACTATGTCCGCACATGAATTATAAATGAACTGACGCAACAAAGCCAATCGCAGTTTTGATTCCACGCGATTAACATTTAAGGAAAGGAACATGTAGGCTTGGGTCATTGAACACAGCTATACCGGGATATACGGAACGTATCGAGCAGAATTAGGTAGAGAGCTGAGCATCAAGGCCCATTGCGGAGTCCACAGATGAATCAGACGTCGGGAGACCAGAACCCCCGTCATCATAACCTTTTTTCATAGATTCATTCGCCGCCGCACGGTCAGGTTGTATACGCTGTTTCTGTCGGCTATTTGGCATGGCGGCCTCTGCAGACGGAAGTGTGGGAGGGGATATAGGCACAGCTTCCTGCCCCTCAGAACAAGGGACTTGTAATACAGGTCCAGTCACTAGGGCGGAAGCATTCTGTGGAACTACTGATGCAATAGGTGATACTTGGTCGCTAACTTTATTCTCCTCGGGAGTTGGTGTAGGCGGCAAATTTGGGAAAACGTCGGTGGCTGAGGACGAAGAAGCAGGAAGATATTGCATTGTATCAGACTGTAACGGAGGACACAAAGACGCAGGGGGAGACTCCGCTCCCTCTACACACACAGGCAGCTCAGAAGGAGCCACTTCGCGAGCAGGAGAATTGCTGGAGATAACTTCTTCGCCACTCACCGTGCCACGGACGGGAGGCATCGTAACATCGAGAGGAGCAGGGGGCACAATCGATGTGGAGGAGGTTGGGACAGAAGGCACAGTCGAATCCTCACCGTCACCATCTTGATAGCGATGAACCTTGTTTGTTACTGTTACAGGCTGTATCCTGGAGGCAATAGGATTCTGAACCTGTCGCGGAGGTAAAGGTGGTATTCATTTAAACGGTTATCAGAACTGACTTTTTGTTGATTATGCTCTGAAGCAGAAGTAGGTCTGACGTCGGAAGTGGAAGGAACCAAATCAGTAAAAGTCAGTTTGCGACGCTGCATTAATGACGGCTTTATTAAATGTTCAAATGTGTGTGAATTCCTAAGGGACGAAACTGCGGAGGTCATCGGTCCCTAGACTTACACACTACTTAAACAAACTTAAACTAAATTACGCTAAGAACAACACACACACTCATGCCCGGAGGGCTCGAACCTCCTGCGCGAGGGGACGCTCAATCCGTGTCATTGCGCCTCAAACCGCGCGGGCACTACTCGCGGCGGCTTTAATACAAAAATTCCTCCGTCGGCAGTTAGACCGAAGATGTCCACTTTCATTACTTAAGCAGCAAGTTCTCTCTTGACCAGTATACATGACAGGAACGGGGTAACCACACACTCGTAAATGTGACGGAATATTGAATTTCCACGGAACGAATTCCACTAAAACACTGTAATCTGTGTTGAGCAGACCGGTGTTCACGACGGACGTTTTTCACGTTACCATAAGCAGTCAATATGTCATTTAGAAGGTTGTCATCGACCTCCGGGAAGAGGTTGAACACTCGAACATTAGTATAGTGAATTTTAGCATCTACGAGTGAGATGCTTGAACGGAAGTTGTGAACCACGTCGCGACAGTAATCTTTCAATGTGAAGGGGATTTGACGTAAAACATTTACTCGTCTGCGCCATATAAGCAGTGTGGACCTGACCAGAGTTCACATGAATTTTATCGACAAGCCAATACTGGATTTCTATAGACCCGAACTGCACATGTCGTACTGTTTTATCGTAAGTAAAGGTCACAATACCTTCTCGTGGAATACACACGGAAACCATGGTTTCCATAGCGGAGCGTCGACGCCGCTGTAAGTAGTCAAACACAAACAGACAGTAAGGCGAAGCGTAGGCGCTATGACACACTCGGCGGACTGATCAACACTAACGAGGAAATCTTCACACAAGCGACGCTGCGGCAAGTGAAGTAAACAAGAACCTTCCTGTTCGGCGCTCGAAGCGGAATGTCTCGAAAGATATCGATCTCTCGAAAAACACCTATCCTTCAATAAATATCGATGTCTCACAAAATGTAGACCTCCAAAAAATTATCGATTTCTAAAACTATTAACATTTTGATGTTTTTCATGATATCGATAGTATGCAGATACCAAATATTTCGAGGTACTATATTTTCGAGAGATCAATATCTCACTATGTACCGATATCTTTCGAGGTAAAGATATCCCTTGATTTCTCGACAGCATTCGAGTTATATGTATCTTTCGAGATATCGATATGTTACGAAAGATTAACCACATTCTAGGTAACGATATCTTACGAGGTATCGATATCTGTCTAGAGAACGACAACTTTAGTGAAATACCAATCCCTCTCGTAATGTATCGATTGCTCGAAACATAACTGCTCGATAACAAACGTCGATACCTAGAAAGATATCGATACATGAGAGGAAGACGCTCAAAAAGATATCGATACCTCGAAGGATATCATTACCTTCAAAGTTTTACGTACCTCAAAATATAATGATAACTCGACCGATATCAAACTAATAAACTATATCGATCTCCTGAAAGATATCGATCTATCAAAAGGCATGGATCTCTAGAAACTTATCGATCTCCTAATAAGCATCCTTCTCCCAAAAAATACTGATACCTCGAGAAAAACGATACCTCGAAAACTATCGGTACCTTGATAAAAACTCTCTCTAAAAATATCTCTCTCGAAATATATCTATCTCTCAAGAAAAATCTAACTCTCGAGAAATATCTATCTCTCGAAAAATTTTGACGCCTCGAAAAACTCCGATAGCTCCAAAAATATCGATACCAGTTGTAATAACTCTCTAGAGAAATATCGACTTCTCGAAAACTATCGATAATTCGAAATACACAGCCTCCTGAAAATAACGATCGTACGAAGATAACCGATAACTAGACAGATATCGACAACTCTGAATATTCTGGTACAGCGCAAAATATCGATACCTCGAAAAGTGTCGAAATCTCTGAGAATATGGGGACGTGGCAAAATATCGGGATCCCGGAAAATATCGAGGTTACCGAAAATATGGGTACCTTGGAAAATATCGGTACCTCGATAAATAACTGTATATCAGACAATAACGATACCTCGGAATATACCAGCCCCTCGAAAGATATCGATATCTTGAAAGATATCGTTTCCAGGGGGATATCGATCCACCGAATAACGTTCTCATGAAAGATATCGATCTGTCAAAAGAGACAGGTCATACAAACGATCTATATACTACGAAATATATCGACACCATGCACAATAGCGATACATCGAAAGTTACCTATCTATCGGCAATATAGATTTCCGAAAAAATTTCGATCTCTCCAAAAATTTCATGTTTTGAAAAATAAACGATGACTCGCAGGATATCGATATCTCTAGATATATATGCATTGGCATATATCGATTATCGATATCTTTCGAGGGGAAGGTATATTCGTGGTATCAATATATTTCGAGGTATCTCTATATCTGAGTGAAACGTTACCTTTAGATGTAACGATATTCTTCGATCTATCCATATCTGTAGAAGTACCTTTTGAAGTATCAATGATCTCTTAGGTATCGATATTTATCGTATGTCGATATTTTAGAAGTTCTCGATATCTTACGATGTTTATATATCTCTCGCTGTGTTGATATATCTTTATGTTCGATACCTATCGAGGTATCGATATCTAAGGAGGCGACAGTATCTTTCAATATCGACATCTTTCGAGTGCTCTATATCTTGTGACGTATCAATATCTTTCGTGGTATTAATTTCTTATGTGTATCGTTATATTTCGATTTATCGATAATTATCTATTTCTCAGTCGCCGTAGTGGTATTGATATCATTTGAGGTATCAATGTCTCTAAGGTTTCGATATATTTTTAGGTATGTGTGTATCGATATATCTGTTTTTTCTTGAGGTCGATATTTTTCGCCGGTGTGTTTTTCGAGGTACATGCTTTACTATATATCGATATATTTCGATTTATCGAACCTCTTCGAGGTGTCGCTATTTTTCGGGAGATCCTGGGGAGGAGGAGATGGACAGAGAGAGGGAGATGTGGAGGTGATGGAGTGAGACAGAGGGATGGTGGATGGAAAGAACAGGGAGGAGATGTGGATAAGGAGGTGATAGATCGAGAGAGGGGAGAGGAGGAGATGGTTGGAGAGAAGGGGAGGTAAGAGATAGACAGAGAGAACAGACAAGAGGGATGAAGAGAGAGAGAGAGAGAGAGAGAGAGAGAGAGAGAGAGAGAGAGAGGTGAGGAGGAGATGGACTAAGAGAAGTTTAGAGTAAGTAAATAACCAGGCATCACTGTGTTTTGCAGCTAGTTTATCTATAAAAATACAGGAGATACTGACCGAGCTGCAGGTACGAGGGTTGTTTTTTAAGTAAGGGCCGTTCGCGCGTATAGTCCCGCAGTTCGCGCGGACACCGCAACAAGCCACCGCGCCACTTGCCGGCATCCTTCCCGTTCACACTGATGCAAGTTGCAGCTCTGTAGCTGACGTGTACGCATCGCTGTGCTACTTTATAATGTTTACGATTATTGAATCGCCCGCCGTGTGTGAGATACGGTCAGTGATACGTTTTTTGACCGCGAGAAGCCTATCAGCTGCAGAAATTCATCGTCAGTTAACAGAAGTTTATGGCTTGAATGCAATGAGTGAAGGTAAAGTGCGTCAATGGGCTAGAGAGTTTAAAAATGGCCGTCAAAACGCCCATGACGAAGAACGCTCAGGCCGGTCCTCTGTGATCACTGATGATTTGGTGGCTGCAGTCGAAACAAAGATTCGTCAGGACAGAAGATCCACAATTTCCACTCTTTCTTTGGAATTTCCACAAGTTTCAAGATCGGTTTTGTACAAAATTGCGTCTGAAAACCTAAACTTTAAGAAGCTGTGTTTTCGGTAGGTACCCAGACTCCTCACAGAGGACCACAAAGGGAAGAGATTGGCCACGTCATTGGACTTTTTGATTCGTTACGAGGAAGAAGGGGATGACATGTTGAGTCAAATTGTCACTGGAGATGAAACATGGGTATCCCATATCACTCCCGAAAGCAAGCGACAATCGATGGAATGGCGACACACAACCTCATCCGTCAAAGCGCAAGATTATGGCAACTGCGTTCTGGGACCGGCGCGGTGTTTTGCTAGTGGACTTTATGCCACGAGGAACGACAATCAACTCAGATGCCTACTGTGCAACTCTAAAGAAGCTCCGCAGAGCAATTCAAAACAAAAGGCGCGGCATGCTGACAAAAGGAGTTTTGCTCCTGCACGATAACGCTAGGCCTCACACCTCTCAAAAGACTCGGGATTTGATTGATTCTTTTGGCTGGGAAGTTTTGGACCATGCACCATACAGCCCTGACCTTGCTCCTAGCGATTTTCACCTTTTCCGGTACCTGAAACACCATCTTGGCGGGCAGCGCTTCAATGACGACGATGAAGTGAAAGCGGCCGTGAACTCTTGGCTGTCGGAGCAGGCGGCCGAATTCTTTGAAGAGGGAATTAAAAACTTAGTTGTATGGCATGACAAGTGCTTAAATAAACAAGGCAACTATGTAGAAAAATAGGTAAAAGTGTGTAGAATCAGAAAATAAAAGTTTTTTTACAAAAGTATTTGTATCTTTTTTTAAAAATAAAAACGGCCCTTACTTAAAAAACAACAGTCGTACGTTTGTGATCAGTCATACCCAAACCATTCATTAATCCTATCACGAGTGGTTGTTTTGTAGGGCTGGATCATTATTCCCTGCGCACAAGATGTTACATACACTATGTGACCAAAAGTATCCGGACATCCCCAAAAATATACGTCTTTCATATTGTGCTGTCATCTACCGCCAGGTACTCCATATCAGCGACCTACCTCAATAGCCATTACACAACGTGAGAGAGCAGAATGGGGCGCTCCGCGAAACTCACAGACTTCGAACGTGGTCAGGTGATTGGGTGTCACTTGTGTCATACGTCTGTACGCGAGATTTCCACACTTCCAAACATCCCTAGGTCCATTGTTTCCGATGTGATAGTGAAGTGGAAACGTGAAGGGACACGTACAGCACAAAAGCGTACAAGCCGACCTCGTCTGTTGACTGACAGAGAGCGCCGTTGAAGGGGATCATAAAATGTAATAGGCAGAGATCTATCCAATCAGAGAGGAATTCCAAACTGCATCAGGATCCACTGCAAGTATTATGACAGGCGGCAGGTGAGAAAACGTGGATTTCATGGTAGAACGGCTGCTCATAAGCCACACATCACACCTGTAAAAACCAAACGACACCTCGCTTGGTGTAAGGAGGGTAAACATTGAACGATTGAACAGTGGAAAACGTTATGTGGAGTGACGAATCACGGTACACAATGCGGCGATCCTATGGCAGGATGTGCGTATGGCAAATGGCCGGTGAACGTCACCTGTCAACGTGTATAGTGCCAACAGTAAAATTCGGAGGCGGTGGTGTTATAGTGTGGCCGTGTTTTTCATGGAGGGGGCTCGGACCCCTTGTTGTCTTGCATGGCACCACCACATCACAGGCCTACACTGACGTTTTAAGCACCTTCTTGCTTCCCATTGTTGAAGAGCAATTCGGGGATGGCGACTGCGTCTTTCAACACGATCGAGCATCTGTTCATAAGGCACGGCCTGTGGCGGAGTGGTTACACGACAATAACATGCCTGTGATGGACGGGCCTGCAGCTGAATCCTATAGAACATCTTTGGGATGTTTTGGAACGCCGACTTCGTACCAGGCCTCACCGGCTGACATAGATACCTCTCCTCAGTGCAGCACTCCGTGAAGAATGGGCTGCAATTCCCTAAGAAACCTTCCAGCACCTGATTCAACGTATGCCTGCGAGAGTGGAAGCTATGATCAGGATTAAGGGTGGGCCAACACTGTATTGAATTCCAACAGTACCGATGGAGGGCGCCACAAACTTGTTAGTCATTTCCAGCCAGGTGTCCGGATACTTTTGATCACATAGTGTACTGTTACCCAACTTCTGGGTTTTAATACACTCCAGATCATTTCATGTCAAGGAGACACTCTAAATGTTACGCAGAAATCTTATGATTAGTTGCTACACACCAATCAGTACAGTAAAATACACAGATACAATTCTTCGCAGAAGCACAGGAGAACAAAATACCAAACTAAATCGTGTAGATAAAGAGAAAATGCAGCTGCTGCAGGCGCGTCAGCTCGACTCCGCGGCTGCTGCTACACGGTTTCAAGGAATCAGCGCGACGGTGACTAATTTTTGATCCCGTATGCTTACGCGGGTACAATGAGAAGTCTGCCTTTCACTTCACAGTAGTTTGCAGGGTATGGATGTAGGTGCAGATTTAGAAATGAATGACTGGGTGATAAGGCTTGCTCGGGCAATTTTCCCCGTCCTCGGAGACTGAAGTGAGGACGCGTCTCGGACTTTAATACTGTAGCACCGCGAAGTGGCAGGATTTGAGAAGTGCTGGCGTGGCAGGCGTGGAGTGGAGGGTCGCTGGCAGCGCAGAGCGGAGCAGAGATCACAGGGCCCTGAGGGGCCGCCACCGGAAAAGGGCAAGCCCTTGTCTCTCCCTCGCCCCGCGACGAGAGCAGCCATTGCGTCGAAGGGCGGAAGGGCGGGGGGGGGGGGGGGGGAGGGCGGTAGCTGTTTCTGGAGCAGTGGGCCGCGCCGCACCCTCTGCCCGCCGGCAGCTGGCATTTCACAGAGGGGCAGCCGAGCTCGGTGTGCTGGATTGCAACAAGTAGTCTCCCCTTCCACTTCAAGGACGCGGCCGAACGCCTCACTACGCTTCATTTTGCTGCATCCAAACCACCTTTCAAGGAGGAACTCGATGCATTTAAATCTCGGTACGAGCATGTAAATGAAGGAACTGCGACGCAAGTTTTAAAGAGGAAATGCTTGGGATTCAAGCACCCCTCCTATTTTTTTTAACCCTTTCGTGGGCAAAATTATTGAGCAGTGGTTTTTAAGGAATGGAGAGCTGATAGTAGTTAACAGATAGGTATATTTATCATACAGAATATCAAATTTGCTCCAACTGTGAAAGTGAGGTCACACAACAAGGTGTGAAGTATTGTTCCCAGTGCCCTTCCTTGGAGTTAAATGAGAAAAACAACTTTTTCGATATATGTCATATTTATTTGATAAATTTACTTCTCTTGTTACAATAATTGGTCACAATTACTTGCCATGAAATTTTCTGAAACATGGGTCCATGCAAAGTGGTATTTGACAATATGTACAAACACAGCGAGTGCTCTTTTCCGCAGCTTTGGTACTACAATGACGGCACGTCCAGTAGGTTTCTCCTAAAATGGGTTGATGCTCCCCTACAGCCACATGACGAAAATCTTCAGGTAATTTACCCCTTTTTGCTAGAAAGACAGGTTTTTGTCCACGCCTTTTTTGGGATGAGAAGCCAGCGATCAATTGTCTGGCTAGATGGATCCTGAATGTGAGCTAATCATGCTGTCCGCATCCTCTTTTACTTATTTTCCACGGGATAAAACTGTTCACTGCAGCAACGTCCACCAGGAAATAAAATATTCTGTGCCACTATTTTACAGAATGTCCGCCAATAGCATGTCTTTCTCGTAATTGATCAAACTTATCGACACCACCCATTATTTTGTTGTATTCTGCCACAACTTCAGGACAAGAAATCTCTGTACTAGTACCATCCTTGTTTTTCCTTTTCACTGTGGCTGTTTCTCATGGGTCATGAATTGAGTACAGGAAAGTGACTGAACGGTTATCCATCCATTTTACTGCAGAAATGGCTCCTTTTGTTTCAAACTGGAATTCTCGTTCCAATTTTACGTTTTCCTTCATAAATTTGGGTAAATCAAAAGTATTTACCTTCTACTATAGCTTTGAGGAAAAAATCACAAAATGTCACGCAAACAGCACTGAAAGGCTCATCTACACAGCAACACTCAGCTATACAATGCCTCTGCGCGAAGCTGCAGCAAAAACAGCGGGAACATCCGATTGGAAGTAGTACCCTATACCGTTCACTAGGTGGTATCTCCGTACAGAGGTGGGAACTGTGAATCCCACGGGGCTAGGAGCGAGTTCATTGTAGTGGGAAGTAGTTTCCCACGGCTCACGAAAGGGTTAATACTACCCCGTGATATTGTGTGTGTATTCGTGGTCTTCAGTCCAAAGACTGCTTACCATGCTACTCTCACTCTCTCCTGCGCAAGCCTCTTCATCTCTGAATAACTGCTGCAACCCACAGCCTCCTGAATCTGCTTATTGTATTCGTGTCTTGTCCTCCCTCTAAAATTTTTACACCCTGCTTTTTCCTCCACTCTAGGTGCCCGAGAACGTCTCCTATTTAGTCAAATTGTGCCACAAATTTCTTGCGTCCCCAATTCTGTTCTCCTCATAGACTACATTGAAGGCCCCTATGACGAAGGAGACGTGTCAGATGACGCGACAGAAAAAGACACAGGAGTCGATAGATAAGAGAGGAGGAATGTAGTATTAGAATCAAAATTTAAAAGAGCTTTTGATGATTTAAGATCAAATAAGGCACAATAATATTTTATCAGAATTCCTAAACTCATTGGGGAATGTAGCAATAAAACGACATTTACGTTGGTGTGTAGAATGTTTGAGTCTGGCGATACACCATCTGACGATATACCATCAGACTTTCGGAAAAACATCATCCACACAATTCCGAAAATAAAGGGAGTGGCGGGTGACGAACAATATGTACAAGAACCAAGAGGGAACAATAAGAGGAATAAAGAACTGATCGAATTAAAAAGGCTGTAAGACAGGGTTGGGTTGGTTTGTTTTGGGGAAGGAGACCAGACAGCGAGGTCATCGGTCTCATCCGATTAGGGAAGGACAGGGAAGGAAGTCAGCCATGCCCTTTGAAAGGAACCATCCCGGCATTTTCCTGGAACGATTTAGGGAAATCACGGAAAACCTAAATCAGGATGGCCGGACGCGGGATTGAACCGTCGTCCTCCCGAATGCGAGTCCAGGGTCTAACCACTGCGCCACCTCGCTCCATGGAAGACAGGGTTTAGGCTTTTGTACCTCTTGTCCAATCTACACATCTAAAAAGCAATTACGGAAATAAAAGAAAGATTCAAGAGTGGAATTAAAAATCAACGTGAAAGGGTATCAGTGAAAGTGAAGAAGAGTTACGGGATCTGCTGAACGGAATGAACAGTCTAATGAGTACAGAATGTGGATTGAGGATAAAGCGCAAAACACGAAAGTACCGTGAAGTACCAGAAATGAGAACAGCAAGAAACTTGACATCAGAATTGGCGATCACGAAGTAGATGAAGTTTAGAAATCATGGTACGTAGGTAGTAAACTAATCCATGACATTTGGAGCAAGGAGAACATCAAAGGCAGATTATCACTGACAAAAAGAGCATTCCTGCCCAAGAGAAGTCTACTGATATCAAACATAGACCTTAATTTGAGGGAGAAATTTCGGAGAATGTAATTTGGAGCACGCCATTGTGTGGTAGTGGAAACGAGAACAGAAGAGAATCGAAGCATTTGCTATGTGGTGCTACAGAAGGATGTTCATAGTTAGATGGACTGATAAAGTAAGCAATGAGGAGGTCCTCCAGAGAATCAGTCAGGAAAGGAATATATGAGAAACACTGGCAAGAAAAAGGGCAGGATGGTAGGACACCTCTTACGACATGATGGAATGATTTCCATGGTGGTAGAGGGAGCTGTAGTGGGTAAAAATTGTAGAAGAAAACGGAGCTTGGAATACATCCAGCAAATTACTGAGAACATAGGTTGAAAGTGCTGCTCTTAGACATAGACGTTGGCACGGGAGAAAAATTCATGGCGGCGGACTGTAGCAAACGAGTCAGGTAACTGACTCATTAGTTACACGATCTTCCCACATAATCTTCAACATTCTTATGCAGCACCACATTTCAAAAACTTCTGATCTATTCTTGTCTAAACTGTTTATCGTCCATGTTTCAATTCCATACAAGGCTACACTCCAGATAAATACTTTCAGAAAAGATTTCCTAACACATTTATATTCTATGTTAAATTTCTCTTCTTCAGAAACGTTTTTCTTGCCATTTCCAGTCTACATTTTACATCCTCTCTACTTCCAGCATCATCAGTTACTTTGCTGCCCAAATAGCAGAACACATCTGCTACTTTTTCTCGTTTCCTAATCTAATTTCCTCATTATCATGTAACTTTATTCGATGACATTACATTGTCCTTATTTTACTTCTGTTGATGTTAATCTTAAATCCTTGTTTCAAGACGCTGTCCATTGCGTTCAACTGGTCTTCCAAATGTCATCGGCAAACCTCAAAGTTTTTATTTCTTCTCCCAGAACTTTAACTCCTACTCCAAATTTTTGCTTTGGTTTCCTTTACTGCTTGCTCAACGTACAGAATGAATAACATCGTGGATAGGCTGCAATCCTGTCTCACTCCTGTGCCGATGGTATCATCGTCACCTTTTTTTCCCTTTACTGCTATTTCATGCCTCAGCTGAGGCAGGCCGGCAGTGGCCTACGTATGCCACTCTTCAGCCAAGAGATACATCATATAGACATGGAAGACAGAGAAAACAAAAAAAGCATGGTAAACATATGAGGAACACTGCACAATAAATTAGAAGTCGTTCGACAGAAGACAATGTACGTGAATGGTGGCACCAGTTGAACAGACAAAGACATTCAGGTGGAGACGCGAACATAGTAGAAAACATTGATGAAAGCAGAGAAGACAGAGAAAACATAAAAAGCATGGTAAACATATGAGGAACACTGCACAATAAATTAGAAGTCGTTCGACAGAAGACAATGTACATGAAGGGTGGCACCAGTTGAACAGACAAAGACATTCAGGTGGAGACGCGAACATAGTAGAAAACACTGATGAAAGCACTGTACACAAACAGAGAGACACTGACACACAGAAGACACTGGTGATGATCATCAGCGAAGCACACACCCTGATGATGGGGGGGGGGGGGCTCCAGGTCAAAGGGAGAGGTAGGAGGGTGGGAAGGATGGGGTGGAGCCTGTGGAAGAAAGAAGGGAGAGTGGGGGGGGAGGAGTGATGGGAGGGGTTGGAAGTGGGAGCTGGTAGGAGGGGTAGATGGATGGGACAAGGACATCATCAGGGAGGGGGAGTTGATGGAAGCCACCTTGGGGAAGGGTATGGAGGGTGTGAAGATGGAGAGCAGGGGGGATATAAGAATAAAGGCGCAACAGCAGGCTGGGATGGGCGAGGATGGGAAAGACAAGTGGGTGTGGGGGATCAAGCTTGTGGGAGGTGTAAAGGATCCATATCCATTCGAGGAAAAGGAGAAGGTGAGGGAAGGGAATCAAGTCGTATATCATCCACATGGCGGATAGGAGACAGGTGCGATAGGCGAGGCAGAGCACTTGGTTTTCATGGATTTGGAGGGACTTATAGAAGGCGGGAGGGGCGGAGATCCAGGTGGGACGGGCATAGCAGAGGATGAGGTGGATGAGGCATTTATAAGGGTGGAGGGTGGTGGAGGGGTCCAGATCCCATGTTCAGCCATAAAGGTGAGTAGGCAGAGTCGGGAACATGCCTTGGCTTGGATTGTCCAGAGATAGGGGGGTCCAGGAAAGGCGACGGTCAAGGGTGACACCAAGGCACTTGAGGGTGGGGGTGAGGTGATTAGGATGGCCATAGATGGTGACATAAACATCAAGGAGGCAGAAGGAAGGGGTCATTTGGCCTACGATGTTTGCCTGGGTTTTGGAAGGATTGACCTTGAGCAGCCACTGGTAACACACAAGTGGTGAACCAGTCAAGATCGGATTTGAGAAGGTGCTGGGAACGTTGCAGTGTGGGGGTGAGGGCATGGAAGACAGTGTCATTGGTATACTAGATAAGATGGATGGGGGGGGGGGGGGTGAAGGCAGCAGCATGTCCACCATATAGAGAAGATAGAGAAGAGGGGAGAGGACAGAACCTTGGGGCACATTGGCAGAGGGGTAGGAGGTGTAGGAATCCGTGTTATGGATGGTGACATAGGAAGGTCAGTGGGAAAGAAAGGAGGCAAATAGATGGACATAGTTAATAGGAAGGGCGAAGGTTTGGAGCTTGAAGAGGAGACTAGAATGCCATAAACAGTAGTAGGCACATTCAAGATCAAGGGAGAGGAAGATGGCGGAGCGACAGGAGTTGAGTAGTTCGGAGAGGAGGTGAGTGAGGTGAAGGTCCTCAGCAGAGAAGGATGGCCGAAAGCCACATTGGGTAGCAGGAAGGAGGTGGTGCTGGTGGAGATGCTGGTGGATGCGTCAGGTGAGAATGGATTCCAGGACCTTGCTGAAAACTGAGGTAAGGCTGATGGGACAGTAGGAGGAGACAGTGGATGGCGGTTTGTCAAGTTCAAGGATCATCAGTATCCAGAAGGTTTTCCACAGGTCGGGGTAGAAGCCAGTGGACAAGAACATATTATAAAGTCTGGCCAGGGTGGAGAGGTAGGAGGCAGGAGCTTCATGGAGGTGATGATAGGTAACACGGTTGTGACCAGGAGCGGTGTTGTGTTTAGTGCGGAGTGTAGATATAATAACTTGAGTAGTGATTGGGCATTGAGTTCGGTGTGTGTAATGTTGTCCAAGTACTGGAAGACAGGAGCGATTGGAGGTGCAGAGATGTCAGTTCGATAACAGACATCAGGGAAGAGGAAGTAATTGAACTGGGGATCATCAGGGAGGAGAAAGACATTGGAGAGGTAAGAAGCAAAGTGGTTGGCCTTACTAACATTATCAGAAAAGGGGTGGTCATCATGAAGTAGAGGGTAATAGGGGGGGGGGGGTTTAGATCCAGTAAGGTGACAGAAGGCTGACCAGTACTTAGACGAGTTGATAGGTATGGTATCATTAAGATGGGTGCATGTCTGTCGCCAGTGCCAGCATTTCTTGGCTGCAAGCAAGTTTTGGATGTGTCATTGAAGTTGCCAGTGGCGTCGTTGTGTGTCCTGGTTACGTTTGTGAAGGAAGGCATGGTAGAGACAGCAGGATACATGAAGGCGGAGGACAGCCTGTGGGGGTAAAGTGGGATGGTGTGGGTGTATGGTGACAGTAGGGGTGTGGGCACCCACAGCCTCAGACAAGGTCTGCTGGAGAAAGGAGGCAGCATGGGTAACGCCATCAGGGTGGTGGTAGGTGAGAGGCTGGCTATTGATCTTGGTTGTGAGGATATCCCAGTAGGCATTCCAGTTGGCGCAGGAATAATTGTGGACATACTTCAGGGGAGGATTGATGCAAGGGTTGGGATGGGGGCGACGACTGTCTAGTATGGTGAGGAGGACAGGGAGATCGTCACTGCCAATAGGGTTGAGGACATCCACCACCATGTGGCCAAGGAGGTTAGGGGAAGCCAGGAGGACATCAAGAGTGGTATTGGATTCAGGGCAGGTGTGATGGGGAATGGGAATGAGGTAACCTTGGAGGGTGGAGAGGAACCAATGCCACCGCCATAGCTGGGTGGCAGAATGACTAGTCTTGAAGTCGGCGGCAATCACGTAGGAGGAGAAGGAACAATCAATGTGGGAAAGTAAGTTGAAAGGTATAGGGGCATAGGGGAGGACTTAGATGGTGGCGCAGGTAATGGTAAGGCCAGGGATGAAGAGACTGAGGATCAGGTGTTCCATGGGGTTGGGAAGGAAGGGTTGGAGCAGAACAGGGATCTGATGGTGGTGACCGATGGCTACCCTGACACGCACTATTGGGAGGGGATTATCAGAGTGGTGAAGGAGGTAAGGCGACATGTGTACGGAATGTTGGGGCTGGAGAAAGGTTTCGTTCAGGAGGAAGGTCATGAGGGTATGCATAAGGAGGTTCTGCTGGATGTGATGATGACTGCTGCACCTGTGACAAGTTCTAGCACTTCAATGATTGTGGTCAACAATCCTTGAAGAACGAAACTCTCTCAAGCTCTGCCAAAGATGCATCATCGCCACATGTTGAACAAGATATGGTGCTGTCGCACTTTGGTGGGGTTTAAGCGAGGGTGTCAGGATGGGAGAAAGTAAAGTGGGCTAGGTTATGGGAGTAGGTGGTGAAGGTGTTGAGGTGAAAGACGGAACAGGCAGCTAGGGAGATCTATTGGAGGGTATGGGGGCGCTGAAAGGGTGGATATTTTGAAGGACAATGGTGACCAATGTAATGATGCCCTCAGCTGTGGGGAGGGGCTGAAGGGTGTTACCAGGAGGGGTGGAATCATCAATAGGATGGACGAGGACCGTGAGTTTGGGAGAGACTGGAGGGGGCCGTGCCATACATTTTTGAGAGTAGGTGGGGTTAGGAAGGCTACAGGTGTTTCACGTGGGAGGGGAGGATTCGAGGTTAGGACACTGCCAGAGGAAATGTGCATTTGCAGTGAGGGCAGACGGGGCCTTTGTGACACTCAGATGTATGGTGTGCATTGTACTGGAGGCACCTCTGGCAGTGAATGGACTGGGGAGGGGAACGGGAAGTGTCGACTTTGTAGTGGCGGTTGAACAACAGGGCGCCCTCTTTGAGGAGATGGTCAATGGAGGGGACAGACTCAGAAAAGAGCTGCAAGAGGAAGATGGGGCCAGCGGAATTATCGATCTGGTGGGCCGCACGGATTTCAAGGTGGGGATGGACGTTAAGCTCCGCCAGCACCTCCTCCTCCGTGATCACCGGGCTAAGCCGAGTGATCACAGTGGTGAGGGTCTGCGGGCAGTGCGGGGGTTGGGGTTGGTGGGAGGAGGGGAAGGATGGAGCAGGGGTGAGGGAGGCATTGGGGCCAAAGTGGATGTGAGGGATTCTGGCCAGGATATCGGTATGGAGGGTGGGGCTGGGAGAGGAGATAAGGACAGTGTCCCTACAAGGGACACTAGAGGCACTAGGGTAGTACTTACGGAGAAGCATGGTAAGGTTACACACTTCCATGAGGGTGGGTCAGGATTGGATAGGACAAACCAGCAGGTAGAGGTAGGGGAGGAGGCTGATGGGAGGTTAGGGGAGGAGGTGGCGGGAGGCATGACGTCCATGGCGTCATGGGATGGGGGAGGAGGGAGAAGCTGCGATGTTTTAGGTTTGGAGGAGGTGGGGGTTGCAGTGGGTGCTTAACCACAGTGCAGGGATGAGAGGAGGTTTGAGGGACGGAAGCGACTGGGAGATGGCAGGAGGAGGCACGTCCCGGTGATGGTGTGATGGCAGCGTGGGTTGTGGACCGTTGAGCGACGATCCTGGCTGGGCCCATAGTAGCTGACGTAGTGGCGGGGGAGGGGGGAAGTGGAGGGAAAGGAACTGAAGAGGGTGAAGGGGTTTGCTGAGCAGGAGCAGGAGTGGGAGCAGGAGCAGGAGACAGGGCAAGAAAGGGTGTAGGGGTTGTAAGGGTGAGGAGGGGGGGATGTATTGGGGAGGGGGCGACATTACATCAAGTAATGGTGGTGGCGGCGGCTGATGGGAAGGTGTATACTATTACAGTTGTGGTGGCGGTGGTGGTGGGGGTAGTCATGGTGAGGGATTACCTGGGGAAAAACAGCATAGGAGAACTGGAACAATAACAGACAAAGACAGCAACGAATCACACACGAAGATGATGACTATGAATATGAGGACGTGAGCTGCTGGGCTGTTGGAACTGGTGAGGGCCGCTGGCGTAGATGGAACTGGCTGGCGCAGCTGGAAACCGGCTGGGCTCCTGGCGCTACCGGAGCTCGAAACTGGACGTGGTACTGGCGTCACTGGTGGGCTGCTGGATGCGATGATGGCTGCTGCACCTGCGACAAGTTCTGGCACTTCAACGATTGTGGTCAACAATCCTTGAAGGACGAAACTCTCTCGAGCTCCGCCGAGGATGTATCATCGCCACTTGTCCGATGCCTTTGAATGCCGCGCGCAACCTTCCTACTCCGGTAGTACAGTGTGGCGCGACCAGCGCCACTCGGATGTCGCCCTCTGCCGACTGCCACGAGGGACGGCCAGAGTCAACTACGAGGAGAACGTTTGCAACCAGGAAGAGAGACAGAAGAGCGGAGCCCTGGACTGCGTCAACCTGCTAAATGTCGTGTTCTGGACAGAAGATGCCTTTGGTCTGTATCGGTGACACCGTGGAAAGTGCCGATCATAAACCTTTTTGAGTTATAGTGAGCTGCGGTGATTGGAGCGGTTGTCGCCCAGGGGTCTGAATATCGGGCGTGTTCTATGTGGCTCATTTGTGGCGTATATTTAACTAAGAGAACTTTGCGGGAGGGTGAGTCCGAAAATTTGTTATGCTACTCATATGTAATGTATCCAGATGGTTATTTTTGTGTCCCTTCCAGAGACACATTCTGATAGTTATTTTCTTTTGTAATTGTTTGCATTGAGCAAAGGTACACGAATGAGGAACGACAGTAAAAAAAAAAATGGCTCTGAGCACTATGGGACTCAACTGCTGAGGTCATTAGTCCCCTAGAACTTAGAACTAGTTAAACCTAACTAACCTAAGGACATCACAAACATCCATGCCCGAGGCAGGATTCGAACCTGCGACCGTAGCGGTCTCGCGGTTCCAGACTGCAGCGCCTTTAACCGCACGGCCACTTCGACCGGCGAAAGACAGTAAATTTTGATAGGATGAGCGCATGTTCACTTCTGACTGTAAATATTTTCTTGGCCAAGGTACCGCATTAAACGTTTCATTGTAAAGTTTTTTACCATATTGTTTTAGATAAATTATTTCATGTTTTTAAAAGTATAAGTGGATTATACTGGATGGTTAGTTACAATAAAAATATGCTTAGAACTGTTGTATTACGCCTACCTCCTCACCTCCAGCCCTATCACATAATGCTCTGTTAAATTATGATAGCTGAGCGTGGTTGTGGTGTGAGGACGTAGGGGTGGTACCAAGTACGTTGTTTTAAATGACAGTTCCCTGAGATTTGTATTTTGTTTCAGCATGGCAGCCAGAGAGATGATTGGGGTGTTGGAGTTACGGAAGGAGGAACTGTTGTACGAAATAAGTGTACGGGGTGCCAATACATCGGGCAGTGTGGCCGAGTTAGCGCGGCAGCAGCGGGAAGTTGTTGACCGTCCGGTTGTACCACCGCAGCTGGAGGAAAGCGAGGTGAGTGACGCCGTATCCAGCATTAAGTGTGCGCTAGGCGAGTTACAGTCAATAGTTTCCTTCTTTGAATTCAGTGAGCCGTCACAGTCACAGATTAATAGTGAGAGCTCGAATTACACACTATACTGGTAGTGCGCAGGATCTGTGTACCGTCAACCGGTCCAACACCCAGTGTAGAGAATTGTCTGAATAGTTAACCGCATTTTTAAGACGTACCCATGTGATGTTAGTACGTGGAGAAGCCATGGGCGGGGAATTATCAGCCTACCTTTGGACAAGTTGTGAGCGAGGCCTCTTATATTCCTTCTATAGAAGGTACTGATATTTTCACTAAGATGCCCCACCCTTTACAAAAATTACTACGGGAGGCCAGTATGTTATTAGATTCAGTTGATCAGGTACTTAGCGCTTTGCATTTTCCGCCAAGGTTTTAGGGATAGAGGGGAAATTTTCGACTTGTCTGTCATCTTTACCAGTTGTTGAGTCCAATAGTGAGTGGGCGTGCCTTAATTATTTGTTATTTGTCCCCCCCCCCCCCCGCCCCCCCCCCCCCCGCCGAGTGCGACATGAAGCTATTGGCAGGGGATATCTTGAAGCCCAGCACAACAAGCTGTTAGAGAAGTATGATAAAAGGGTATAGGATAGAGGCTTCTCTCTTAATTATAGTGAAACCTCCCCATAGAAAAATTTATGAATTACTGTGCTGATAAACTTCTACGTTATTTGATTTTCAAACAGCTGAGCAAAACTGAACGTACTCAGACATTACTCTCTTTACTTATTCTGATCAACACTAAACTGACACACAATATTTTTAGCGCAACGCAATCTGACTTTCAAAAATCCCTACAAAAGAATGGCCCTGACTGACAATAACCTATACGTTTCATGAATCACTTACCTCACAAAAATCTTCGTTACTCGAACTACTGCAATAGAGCGAGCGCCACTACTGCCAGCTAAATAAAAGATTCTAACTACTGAAGGCACTAACTACTGATAGGCACAGTCAGCAAATGAAAGATTTTGATAGAGAACAAACAATGTATTTACCTTAATAATGTTAAAAAGTCATAATATATATATCAGTTCATGATATCCATTACTACAAATTTACTCTTTCTGGCGGACACACGTCCAGATCGTCCGCTCTTAAAATTATGCCATCTCTCTCTCCCCATATCCACCACTGCTGGCGGCTCACCTCCAACTGCGCAATGCTACGCGCTGTTCACATCCAACTGCTCAACACTACAATAACGAATATTCCAACAATGCCAACCAGCCATAGACTGCACACAGCACAGCCAGTGATTTTCATACAGAGCGCTACGTGACGTTACCAACATAAAAACCTAAACAGCCTACTTACAATAGTGAAGCGGAGGAAGTCGAGAATATTCTCAAAGGGATGCGTCCTAATAACCGTTGCTGGGCTCTGTTTTGTGAACGCCCACGAGCTGTAGGCAATTAGATGAATTGATCAATAGGGTAAAAACAGGGTAAAAATTCTCGTTTACGCCGACTAACAACGGGGAAAGGGAAAAGGTTCTCAACAGGAAGTGCTGGATAATTTTAGCCCCCTACGACAGGCGGGTTCCACGTGACTCAAATGCTTTGAGTGTAAGAGGGCATGTTGTTAGGAACTGTCCTACAGTAAGGTTTCAAGTGCAAGAACAGGGGGATATTGCCGAGAATTGCCCTTAAAAGGGGGGAGGAGAAGAATTTATGACGGTATTGTAAGCGGAGATCACGTGATAGGGGGTTCTGTTGGAGAATTGAAGCGGTTGCCAAAGATAGTTCTGTTTGCGCAGCACTGAATGAGGAACCTGTGTGATCTGCTGGACACAGGTAGTTCCACAAATTTAGTGGATAAACATGGGTGCCCGCACACCACGGACACAGCAAGTTGCAGGACTTACCAGACAAAATTGGCTGTTGCCTACTAGCCAACTCAGAGCAAATGCAAATTTTGGGGACAATTAAGGTTAAAATCCGAATCGGTGAGCTTACGTGGAAATTTTCTGTCCAAGCGGCGCGTATTCTCTCGGTACCGGCTATACTGGGTAGGTCTAACGGTTCGACACGTAATGAAAACAGTGGAAACCGTTTCTGTGAATGACCTGGGGCATTTGTTGCCAGAGCAGAGACAGCAGGTTGTCGAGTTGTGTACCGATTTCGGTGATGTGCTAACCGATCAGTTAGGTGAGCTTAAAGAAACCGAGTATAAGATCGAATTAACGGATAACGTTCCCGTAAAGTGCCCACCATATAGATTATCCCAGACTCGTATGAAACCGTCAAGGGAAACTATTGGGGAAATGTTGCAAGACGGAGTGATTAGACCATCTAAATCTCCATACTCTTCACCTATATTTGTTGTGCCCAAACCACAGGTAGTGGATTATAGGGCGCTTAATAAAAAAAAAAATTGTGACACGTTCTATACCTCTCCCTGATTTGCAATCGTGGTTTTCCTAGTTCCACAAGGCAAATGTTTTCAGTGCCGTAGACTTGAACCAGGAGTATTCTCAAGTGCCTCTAGCGGAAGAATCTAAACTGGTGACAATCTTTGCGACCGACTGCCACTTGATTATAATGGTTGCGTTTGGGTCATCGACAGGTGCAGCTGTGTTGTCCGGTATCCTCGACAGTTTTTTCGGATGTTAAGTTGGAGCGTGTATCATTATCTGAATCATTTGGTGAAAAGCATGGTGTGCATGTTCGCGAGGTACTACAAAAGTTGCGAAAAGCCGGATGTACTGTCAAACCATCTAAATTCGTGCAGCCTGAAATATCCTTTCTGGGGCATATTGTGTCCCAGAACGGAGTGCGAATTGACCAAAGTCGTACTAATGAATGATTCCTGTACATAACTGAAAGGCTCCTGTTTTGGGGAAGGTTCGTTTCATGAAAATATCTTTGATAATGGAACAAGTGGAAAGATTCCTAGTCATGTGGTGGGTTAATAAAAGATTTCTCCCTCTAATGCTTGTAGCTTATTTATCATTCTCTCTTTCTCTGATAATTACTTACGATTTTAATTCTCATTATAAATATGGGATTCTATTTTAATTGTTTGGAACAATAACAATCCAATGAATTAAACATTAATTTATTATACTGATTGTAACATTTAACATCTCGGTAGTAATGTCAATCACCTGGGTGCCTTTACAATTATGAGCCAAAGGATAATTTACTCAGGTAATGGATGAGAACTGGATGTATTCACATTCATGCTAGTACTGATGTGCTAGTCATACATTTTCTGCACACCGGATTTTACACTGCTGGCCATTAAAATTGCTGCACCACGAAGATGACGTGCTACAGACGCGAAATTTAACCGACAGGAAGAAGATGCGAAGATTAGCTTTTCAGAGCTATTACACAAGGTTGGAGCCGGTGGCGACACCTACAACGTGCTGACATGAGGAACGTTTCCAACCGTTTTCTCATACACAAACAGCAGTTGACCGGCGTTGCCTGGTGAAACGCTGTTGTGATGCCTCGTGTAAGGAGGAGAAATGCGTACCATCACGTTTCTGACTTTGATAGAGGCCGGATTGTAGCCTATCGCGATTGCGGTTTATCGTATCGCGACATTGGTGCTCGCGCTGGTCGAGATCCAATAACTGTTAGCAGAATAAGCAATCGGTGGGTTCAGGAGGGTAATACGGAACGCCGTGCTGGATCCCAACGGCCTCGTATCACTAGCATTCGAGATGACAGCCATCTTTTCCACATGGCTGTAATGGATCGTGCAGCCACGTCTCGATCCCTGAGCCAACAGATGTGGACGTCTGCAAGACAACAACCATCTGCACGAACAGTTCGACGACGTTTGTAGCAGCGTGGACTATCAGCTCGGAGACCATGGCTGCGGTTACCCTTGACGCTGCATGACGGACAGGTTCGTCTGCGATGGTGTACTCAACGACGAACCTGGATGCACGAATGGCAAAACGTCATGTTTTCGAACGAATCCAGGTTCTGTTTGCAGTATCATGATGGTCGCATCCGTGTTTGGTGAGATCTCAGTGAACGCACATTGGAAGCGTATTATTCGTCGTCGCCATACTGGCGTATCATCCGGCGTGATGGTATGGGGTGTCATTGGTTACACGTCTCGGTCACCTCTTGTTCGCACTGACGGTACTTTGAACAGTGAACGTTACATTTCAGATGTGTTACGACCCGTGGCTCTACCCCTCATTCGATCCTTGCGAAACCCTTCATTTCAGCAGGATAATGCACGACCGCCTGTTGCAGGTCCTGTACAGGCCTTTCTGAATACAGATAATGTTCGACTGCTGCCCTGGCCAGCACATTTTCCAGATCTCTCACCAACTGAAAACGTCTGGTCAATGTTGGCCGAGGAACTGGCTCGTCGCAATACGCCAGTCACTACTCTTAATGAACTGTGGTATCATGTTGAAGCTGCATGGGCAGCTGTGTACCTGTACACGCCATCCAAGCACTGTTTGATTCAGTGCCCAGGCGTATCAAGGCCGTTATTACTGCCAGAGGTGGTTGTTCTGGGTACTGATTTCTCAGGATCTGTGAACCCAAATTGCGTGAAAATGCAATCACATGTAAGTTCTAGTATAATATATTTGTCCAATGAATATCCGTTTATCATCTTCTTGGTGTAGTAATTTTAATGGCCAGTAATGTATTTCATGCATCACGATTAGTTTGGTGCCACAAGTTACATGTAATGCAGCACAGTCGAACGCTATCTGGATTTGGTTATGAAGTTCCGAGCTAAGGTGCATTCCGCGATTCTAAATTAGCAGAGGTCTGACTGAAAGCTGCGCACACTAACGGGCCGCTGCACATCGCTTAGCAGGCCCCCTTTTGCTCGCCTCCAAGACGTCGGATTTCCCCAGAACGACCAGAATTCGGTCCAGCGCAGCCTCTGTCCCTTCTGCACAACGCGTTACTTTACCTCGCAGCACAACCCTATCAGACTCGAACGCTAAGAGGATTCCTTAAGCAAACTGCCGACTAGGGTCTGTTCCTGCGGTGAAGCCGCACGTGTACCTTAACTAAGAGAAACTGTCCAAGAATGGAATATGCTCTCGCTACTCACAACACTAAGACAGGCTAATACACGTACGGCACGTGGCATTCCCTGGACTATAAGATCGAACCCACGCGTTACCTGGAAGCTTTATAAACATTACTCACATGATGATCATTAAAATCGCCCTACAGTATATTAATTCACAACTTAAATAACAAGAAGAAACTCTCTAGCACCCTAACTAATTCACTGTATTAAGCAAACGGTGGATCAGCACACTGCCTACTATGTGGCCACCAAGTACACGAGTTAGCCTACTATTCAAATTAAATCTCGGGATCGTGATTACTGTTCCCTTGTTTCACGATACACCAATTCCCAGAACACATAACAATTTCACAAACACGGATACACATTACACACGCCTTGTTCTCGCCATTGGGGCGCTCGTGCACGTGTTATTCTATTCAATCTCAAAACACGAACGGTATCTCACACATGCATCTTAATTTAAGATATATTCTGACCTTAAGCTTTACCAGCTGTGTTTTACCTTTTCATCGTCATCTTGTGTAACACGACTCAGAGATTTAGCATTACAGAGCTTCACACTCTATCTTAAAATATTCAAAAGATTCTTAAATATTTCACACAAGCATCTTAATTTAAAACCTATCCTGATTACCTAAAGCTGAAATAAGAGTTAGCATCGTTATGGATCACTTAAGGTGAACTCACCAACCATGCCACACTTTCTTAGCGGAGCTACCCAACACGTTCACTCACCATGAAGTCCGCTGCCAGAGTGCTTTAGAACAGCACATCGCCCAGAATTCTTTGTTCGGCCTGGAAGTCCTCCAAAGAATCTTAAAAGAACCTCCCCTCTTACTGCCAACCTTACTCATCTCTGCTTGACCAAGACCTGAAGTTTCGACTAGCTGTTGCTCTCTTTGGAGCACCATTACATCTCTGTCCAGCAGACGCTATCGATTCCTGTGATACTGAAATTCTGCAAATCTCTCTCTCACACACACACACACACACACACACACACACACACACGGGATATTGATTTAGCGAATTACGCAGGAAATGTGGGCTTTACAAGGTATAACATTAATAAATTACCATCGGTTTTGCTTTCCTTGAGTTTGCTATTACATTTTCTGTTTCAAATGAGTTTACTTTTATAATTGTCATAACATTTTCTACTCAGACTGAGTTTATTTGTATGAGACGGTCCAATCAGGGACCTCTGAGGCCATTCATTCGTTCGCAGCCCATAAAAATGTGAAGGCCGTGGCTCGTTTTATAGGAATGATTAATTTCTTTCGCAAATTCATTGTTAATTTTGCCCAGTTAGCTGCCCCCTTAAACGAGCTTGGGAAGAAGAGGAGAAAATTTGAGTGTGGACCTTCGCAGCAGGCATCATTCGAAGCTTTAAAGCAAGTGTTGGCCACCGCCCCTGTTAGCGATGTCCAATTTCAACAAGAAGTTTATAGTTCAGACTGATGACTCCATGTCGGGAGTTGCTGCAGTTCTGTTGCAAACCGACGACTCGGGAAGACGCTCTATAGCTTACGCTTCGCGCTGTCTTTCTCCGTTAGAAGCAGAGTATTCTGTATACGAAACTGAGGCCTTAGCAGTCCTGTTCGCGTTCAAAAAATTTAAGTTATATCTGAACACCAACCATTTCTGTTGGAAACGGACAATCAAGCGCTTAGTTTGGTGCTTGCAAGACCGAGACGGACAGAATAGCGAGGTGGGCGATACGAATTTCGGCGTTCAAGTTCAGGGTTAGGAATATTAGGGGCTCGCAGAAAGTTGTGGCTGAAAACTTAAGCCGAGTATTCGAGACGGAGTTAGAGGAGCAGCATGACCAAGAAAAACGTTTCCGAGAGGCCACCGGTTGGGATAACTGCAACTGTGTGGTTCTGGATGATGGGGTTCTGTCGCGAGAGTTCACTGAGCTCCGTTGTGCCATTTTGAGCGGGTTTCCATTGCTGTTCAAAGATGTCACTCTGCAGCAGCAAGAAGACCCCGTACTCCATAAGCTTAAACAGAGTATACAGCACGGGGAGGTTGTTAGGCCCTGTTGCCTAAAGGCGAACGTTTTGTTGTGTGACGCGTGAAAAGGGTGACCACAAGGTAGTGCTGCCTCAAACTTCACCCCTATGGTCTTCAAATACTATCATGAAACACCAGTAGGTGGAAACTTCGGGTTTTTTAAGACTCGCATGAAAAGTAAGAAGCACTTTACTTGTAAAAGCATGGAGCAGCGGATTAAGTAAATGGTATCAAATGGTATCGCCCCCATGAACCATTGACCTTGCCGTTGGTGGGGAGGCTTGCGTGCCTCAGCGATACAGACGGCCGTACCGTAGGTGCAACCACAACGGAGGGATATCTGTTGAGAGGCCAGACAAACGTGTGGTTCCTGAAGAGGGGCAGCAGCCTTTTCAGTAGTTGCAGGGGCAACAGTCTGGATGATTGACTGATCTGGCCTTGTAACACTAACCAAAACGGCCTTGCTGTGCTGGTACTGCGAACGGCTGAAAGCAAGGGGAAACTACAGCCGTAATTTTTCCCGAGGGCATGCAGCTTCACTGTATGGTTAAATGATTATGGCGTCCTCTTGGGTAAAATATTCCGGAGGTAAAATAGTCCCCCATTCGGATTCCGGACGGGGACTACTCAGGAGGACGACATTATCAGGAGAAAGAAAACTGGCGTTCTACGGTTCGGAGCGTGGAATGTCAGATCCTTTAATCGGGCAGGAAGGTTAGAAAATTTAAAAAGGGAAATGGATAGGTTAAAGTTAGATATAGTGGAATTAGCGAAGTTCAGTAGCAGGAGGAACAAGACTTTTGGTCAGGTGAATACAGGGTTATAAATACAAAATGAAATAGGGGTAATGCAGGAGTAGGTTTAATCATGAATAAAAAATAGGAGTGCGGGTAAGCTACTGCAAACTGCATAGTGAACGCATTATTGTGGCCAAGATAGACACGAAGCCCACGCCTACTACAGTAGTACAAGTTTATATGCCAACTCCCTCTGCAGATGATGAAGAAAGTGATGAAATGTATGAGATAAAAGAAATTATTCAGGTAATGAAGGGAGACAAAAATTAAATAGTCATGGGTACTGGAATTCGAGAGTAGGAAAAGGGAGAGAAGGAAACATAGTAGGTGAATATAGATTGGGGCTAAGAAATGAAAGAGGAAGCTGTCTAGTGGAATTTTGCACAGAGCGTAACTTAATCATAGCTAACACTTGGTTCAAGAATGATGAAAGAAGGTTGTATACATGGAAGAATCCTGGAGATACTAGAAGGTGTCAGATAGATTATATAATGGTAAGAGAGAGATTTAGGAAACAAGTTTTAAATTGTAAGACATTTCCAGGGGCAGATGTGGACTCTGACCACAATCAATTGGTTATCAACTGTAGATTAAAACTGAAGAAACTGCAAAAAGGTGGGAATTTATGGAGATGGGACCTGGATAAACTGAGTAAACCAGAGGTTGTACAGAGTTTCAGGGAGAGCATAAGGGAACAATTGACAGGAATGGGGGAAAGAAGTACAGTAAAATAAGAATGGGTAGCTCTGAGGGATGAAGTAGTGAAGCCAGCAGAGGATCAAGAAGGTAAAAAGACAAGGACTAGTAGAAATCCTTGGGTAACAGAAGAAATATTGAATTTAATTGATGAAAGGAGAAAATATAAAAATACAATAAATGAAGCAGGCAAAAAGGAATACAAACGTCTCAAGAATGAGATCGACAGGAAGTGCAAAATGGCTAAGCAGGGATGGCTAGAGGACAAATGTAAGGATGTAGAGGCTTGTTTCACTAGGGGTAAGATAGATACTGCCTACAGGAAAATTAGAGACCTTTGGAGAGAAGAGAACCACTTGTATGAATATCAAGAGCTCAGATGGCAACCCAGTTCTAAGCAAAGAAGGGAAGGCAGAAAGGTGGAAGGAGTATATAGAGGGTCTATACAAGGGCGATGTCCTTGAGGACAATAGTATGGAAATGAAAGAGGATGTAGATGAAGATGAAATGGGAGATATGATACTGCGTGAAGAGTTTGACAGAGCACTGAAAGACCAGAGTCGAAATAAGGCCCCAGGAGTAGACAACATTCCATTACAACTACTGACGGCCTTGGGAGAGCCATTCCTGACAAAACTCTACCATCTGGTGAGCTAGATGTATGAGACAGGCGAAATACCCTCAGACTTCAAGAAGAATATAATAATTCGAATGCCAAAGAAAGCAGGTGTTGACAGATGTGAAAATTACCGAACTATCAGTTTAATAAGTCACAGCTGCAAAATACTAACGCGAATTCTTTACAGACGAATGGAAAAACTGGAAGAAATGTTGGAACACGTGAGGCAATACTGACCTTACGACTTATCTTAGAAGAAAGATTAAGGAAAGGCAAACCTACGTTTCTAGCATTTGTAGACTTAGAGAAAGCTTTTGACAATGTTGACTGGAATACTCTCTTTCAAATTCTAAACGTGGCAGGGGTAAAATACAGGGAGTGAAAGGCTATTTACAATTTCTACAGAAACCAGATGGCAGTTATAAGAGTCGAGGAACATGAAAGGGAAGCAGTGGTTGGGGAGGGAGTGAGACACGGTTGTAGCCTCTACCCGATGTTATTCAATCTGTATATTGAGCAAGCAGTGAAGGAAACAAAAGAAAAATTCGGAGTAGGTATTAAAATTCATGGAGAAGAAATAAAAACTTTGAGGTTCGCCGATGACATTGTAATTCTGTCGGAGACAGCAAAGCACTTGGAAGAGCAGTTGAACGGAATGGACAGTGTCTTGAAAGGACGATATAAGATGAGCTTCATGAAAAGCAAACTGAGGATAATGGAATGTAGTCGAATTAAGTCGGGTGATGCTGAGGGAATTAGATTAGGAAATGGGACACTGAAAGTAGTAAATGAGTTTTGCTATTTTGGGAGCAAAATAACTGATGGTCGAAGTAGAGAAGATATAAAATGTAGACTGGCAATGACAAGGAAAGCATTTCTGAAGAAGAGAAATTTAACACCAAATATAGATTTAAGTGTCAGGAAGTCGTTTCTGAAAGTATTTGCATGGAGTGTAGCCATGTATGGAAGTGAAACATGGACGATAAATAGTTTAGACAAGAAGAGAATAGAAACTTTCGAAACGTGGTGCTACAGAAGAATGCTGAAGATTAGATGGATAGATCACATAACTAATGATGAAGTAGTGAATAGAATTGGGGAGAAGAGGAGTTTGTGGCACAACTTGACCAGAAGAAGGGATGGGTTGGTAGGACATGTTCTGAGGCATCAAGGAATCACCAATTTAGTATTGGAGGGCAGCGTGGAGGGTAAAAATCTTTTGTAATGTAGTAAAACCAAAAGTAGTCATAAACCATATCTCCAATTTCCCACATTGCTTTTGAAAGAACTAACACACCAATCGAATTGATTTTGAATGTGTGTGCAAAACTTAAACATATCGAGAAAGAATAACTGCGTCACGCCACTTTCATGGAGTAGGAGAGTGAAAGTACAGTAATTTGAAGAGTAGTGAAGAGTAGTGAAGTTGGGTATCACGAACCCAAGACTGGCACAACTCGGAACCGGAGGACAGCTCGGCTGAGACCTCTACACGGTGAGAAACAACACTGATAGGACTGACGAATTAAAAGTTCGACTTTAGATGATACTTAGTAATGAAATGTTGTAAAATGTGTGTATTTACAGTTTAAATTTATTTTTTAAGTTATATATTTTACTTTCACTTCACTTTAAAACAAAGATAGATATTGTACTGATCTGTACACTGATGGAATTTCTGTTTACAGCAACACTGCGATGTAGAGTCTTCTTTCCCCGTTCATTCCCTGGCGTGCCCAGACATTTTCCAATAAATTAACATCAGCTCGCTTCAATGTGAACTACAGTGGGCCATACGCTGAAGAGCCAAAGAAATTGATATACCTGCCTCATATCGTGTAGGGCCGCCGCGAGCACGAAGTACCGCAGCACGAGGTGACACGGACTCTACCAATGTCTGAAGTGGTGCTGCAGGGAACTGACATCATGAATCCTGCAGGGCTGTCCCTAAATCAGTAAGAGTACGAGGGGTTGGGGATCTCTTCTGAACAGCATATTACTTGGCTGAGGTCACTATGGAGCATTTCTGGCCGTGTGAGGTGTCACATTGTACTGCTGTAATTGTCAAAGTTCGACGGAATGCACAATGAACATGAGTGGATGCAGGTGATCAGACAGGATGCTTACGTCCGTGTGACATGTCAGAGTCGTATCTAGAAGTATCAAGGGTTCCATATCACTCCAACTGCACACGCCCCACGCCATTACAGAGCCTCCACCAGCATGAACAGTCCCTTGCTGACATGCAGGTTCCATGGATTCATGAGGTTGTCTCCATACCTGTATACGTCCATACGCTCGATAAAATCTGAAAATAGACTCGTCCGATCAGGCAACATGTTTCCAGTCATCAAAACTCCAATATCGGTGTGGACGGGTCCAGGTTGTGCTGTAAACCTTTGTGTCGTGCAGTCATCAATGGTACACAACTGGGCCTTCGGCTCAGAAATCCCATACTGATGAAGTTTCGTTGAATGGTTCGCACGCTGACACTTGCTGATGGTCCAGCATTGAAATCTGCAGCAATTTGTGGAAGGGTTGCAGTTTGTCACGTTGAACGATTCTCTTCGGTTGTCGTTGGTCCCGTTCTCGCAGTATCTTTTTCCGGCCGCAGCAATGTCGGAGATTTGATGTTTTATCGGATTCTTCATATTCACGGTACACTCGTGAAATGGTGGTACAGGAAAAATCTGCACTTTATCTCTGCCTAGGAGGTGCTGTGTCGCCCACTTTAACACCACGTTCAAGCTCACTTAAATCTTGATAACCTGCCATTGTAGCAGCAGTACCCGATCTAACAAGTGCGCCAGACACTTGATATCTTATACAAGCTGCCTGTTTACATATCTCTTATATTTGAATAAGAATGCCTATACCAGTTTCTCTGGCGTATCAATATATAACGGTTAGCATTTTATAGCGTACTTGCCTATAACACTTTGAATGGCACTTTGCGAGCTTTCGTGCCGTACATGTCTCAATCACTTAGTGCGATATCTACATAGATATTCCGCAAACCACCGTACCATACGGTGCGTGGCGGAGGGTACTACGTATCACTACTAGTCATTCCCTCCCCTGTTCCACTCGCAAATAGAGTGGGGGAAAACTACTATCTATATGCCTCCGTGTGAGCCCAATTTCTCGTATCTTGTCTTCGCGGTCATTACACGCAATGTATCTTGGCGGCAGTAGAATCGTTCGACAGTCAGCTCTACATGCCGGTTCTCTCTAAATTTCCTCAATAGTTTTCCTCGAAAAGAAGGTCTCATTTCAGTTTTCGAAGATTCTCCGTAACACTTAAGTGCTGTTCGAACATATCGGTTACAAATCTAGCAGCACGCTTCTAAATTGCTTCGATCTTTTTGTTAAATCCTAACTGGTACGGATCCCAAACACTCGAGCAGTGCTCAAGAATAGGTCGCACCAGCGTCCAGCATGCGGTCTCCTTTACATGTGAATCATTCTTTTCTAAAATTCTCCCAATAAACCGAAGTAGGCAATTCGCCTTCCCTGCCACATTTCTCACATGCTCGAACGAGCTCTGCAACGTTATGCCCAGATAATTAAAAGCGGCCGGAGTGGCCGAGCATTTCTAGGCGCTACAGTCCGGAACCGCGAGACCGCTACGGTCGCACGTTCAAATACTGCCTCGGGCATGGATGTGTGTGATGTCGTTAGGTTAGTTAGGTTTAAGTAGTTCTAAGTTCTAGGTGGATTGATGGCCTCAGAGGGTTAAGTCCCATAGTGCTCAGAGCCATTTTTGTCACTTCATTCCTGGTTTCATCATGAAATGATTTCCTATTCCTAATGCGCACTTGTAGAAATTCATAATCGATATTAATTGCACTAGCAACAACTTTTGATTCAGCGAGCAGGGTGTCTCAATTTCCGCTAAAATAGTTTTAATCATTCAATAAGTTCTGTGTCCTACCTCAGCGTCAGTGTTAATACTTCGAACTTGTAGTACAATACTGGCCATAAAAATTGCTACACCACGAAGATGACGGGCTACAAACGCGAAATTTAACCGACAGGAAGATGATGCTGTGATATGCAAATGATTAGCTTTTCAGAGCATTCACACAAGGTTGGCGCCGGTGGCGACACCTACAACGTGCTAACATGAGGAAAGTTTCCAACCGATTTCTCATACACAAACAGCAGTTGACCGGCGTTACCTGGTGAAACGTTGTTGTGATACCTCGTATAAGGAGGAGAAATGCGTACCATCACGTTTCCGACTTTGATGAAGGTCGGATTGAAGCCTATCGCGATTGCGGTTTATCGTATTGCGACATTGGTCGACTGTTAGCAGAATATGGAATCAGTGAGTTCAGGAGGGTAATACGGAACGCTGTGCCGGCTCCCAACGGCCTCGTATCACTTGCAGTCGGGATGACAGGTATCTTATCTGCTTGGCTGTAACGGATCGTGCAGCCACGTCTCGATCCCTGAGTCTACAGATGGGGACGTTTGCAAGGGAACAACCAACTGCATGAACAGTTCGAGGACGTTTGCAGCTGCATGGACTATCAGCTCGGAGACCATGGCTACGGTTACCCTTGACGCTGCATCGCAGACAGGAGCGCCTGCGATGGTGTACTCAACGACGAACCTGGGTACACGAATGGCAAAACGTCATTTTTTCGGATGAATCCATATTCTGTCTACAGCATCATGATGGTCGCATCCGTGTTTGGCGACATCGCGGTGAACGCACATTGGAAGCGTGTATTCGTCATCGCCATACTGGCGTATCACCCGGCGTGATGGTATATGGTGCTATTGGTTACACGTCTTGGTCACCAATTGTTCGCACTGACGGCACTTCGAACAGTGGACGTTACATTTCAGATGTGTTACGACCCGTGGCTCTACCCTTCGTTCGATCGCTGCGAAACCCTACATTTCAGCAGGATAATGCACGACCGCATGTTGCAGGTCCTGTACGGGCCTTTCTGGATACAGAAAATGTTCGACTGCTGCCCTGGCCAGCACATTCTCCAGACCTCTCACCAACTGAAAACGTCTGGTCAATGGTGGCTGAGCAACTGGCTCGTCACAATACGCCAGTCACTACTCTTGACGAACTGTGGTATTGTGTTGAAGCTGCATGGGCAGCTGTACCTGTACACCATCCAAGATCTGTTTGGCTCATTGCCCAGGCGTATCAAGGCCGTTATTACGGCCAGAGGTGGTTGTTTTGGGTAGTGATTTCTCAGGATCTATGGACCCTAATTGCGTGAAAATGTAATCACATGTCAGTTCTAGTATAATATATTTGTCCAATGAATACCGTTTATCATCTTCATTTCTTCTTCTTGGTGTACCAATTTTAATGGCCAATAGTGTAATTTTATTCTGTAGTTTGTTTGGTACTAACAACTGTAGCCTAATTGACATCATGATTAAATACTTGAAAGATATCACGTAATCAAAAACACCCCTTACCGTGGAACGTGTTTCTGATAACGTGTTTAACTTACCGATAGCTTCTAGAGCAATGGCAATCTCATCCAAGTGAGCTGCAACTGGTCTTGCAGCGTTAACTCACACTGCAGCTGATGCCAGACGTGGAAAATAATTTCTCATCGTTATGGACTGAAACAGAACAAGTTGTGAAGAAGACGAAGCTAAAAAAAGATAAAGAAAAGAAAGAAGTTTCATGACAAGTATCAGCTGCGTGTCCTCTACATAAGTTAAGGCTCTGACTAGTACACGTAGAAAACGTTGCAAGCGTATTCCACTTTAAAAGATGTCTTAGCTCTTTCACAAGACCCCTCCAACATTACTTTGACCGCAGTATTCAATGATGGGAGCACAGGGTTTCACAATCATTGATCGAATTAAATGCTCAACAGCGACTCCTGTTTTGTGATCACTTTCTGCGAGTTCCACAGACCATTCATTTAGTCCATATTTATTTCATATTTATTTCCATATTGAAGTAAATACAACGTAGGATGCATGTTGTCTGTTCTACATGATTTGAATCAGGAGTTGAATAATACCTGTCATTTTCCCTGTGTTTCAAGATGTCATTCCTGACATGATGGGTACAACTACAAATTCATTCGCTCACTTGACAAATAATCCACTCTTAAACGCTTTCTGGCATTTATCCGTCTCTAACCTTGCTAATGAGCTTTGCAAAAACTGGATCATAGAGACCCAAGAGCTCTAATATCCCGAGGAAATTTCCATTATTTGGATCTCCAATTTTCCGGTATGAACCTCTAAAGGCAAAGCCTATTACCAAGAAATAATCTCACATCAAGTAATATGAGAGTTCCCGTGTAAGTTGGCTTTTCTACGGACGAAAACAAGAACATTACCCCTTTACTTATAAGGGTGGCCAGTGTACCTCTTTCATGTCATCATTTCTTCACTTTTACGATTCTTCCAGGGCAACTACGTAGTAATGTTTTATTTTGTCCTTATTCTTGAATGCAAAACATTTTCTGTATATTTCGTATAAGATCACCTTGTGATGGAATGATAAGTGCCTTATCTTTGCTTGTTGTTGGCAATCCTACGAAGTTATGATTTTTCAGAGCCGTTGCCGTGTACGTTTGTTGGAGAAATGTTTTGGTAGGATTTCCAACAACATTTAAGGAAAGCGCATTTTCGACTCCATCACAATGTGGTTAGCACACTATGTCTAAAGAAAATACTGTGCATTCAACATTAAACATGAAATAGAATTGTATTCCACCGACCTGTAAGAATCAAAGAAGTAAAATGATAAGTGATGCTGGCTAAGCTGCTATTGGGGAGGGGAGGGGGGGGGGGGGGAGCTTTCCACGGATACGTTTTCGTTGCGGCAGCATCTTCTCATGAAATTTCAATCACCTGTGTTTTTCTTCCGCGTGCGAAAATATTTCGTTGGCGCCTAACTGCATAGGGAGAAATGATCATCGTAATAAAATAAGACATATTAGACTGGCTGGCTCAGGGCACTATGGGACTTAAAATCTGAGGTCATCAGTACCCTAGACTTAGAAACTACTTAAACCTAACTAACGTAAGGACAACACACACATCCAGACATATTAGAGCTTACACGGAAAGAGTCAAGTGTTAGTTTTCGCCGGCCGGGTTGACCGAGCGGTTCTAGGCCCTACAGTCTGGAGCCGCGCAGGTTCGAATCCTGCCTCGGGCATGGATGTGTGTGATGTCCGTAGGTTAGTTAGTTTTAAGTAGTTCTAAGTTATATGGGACTGATGACCTAAGAAGTTAAGTCCCACATTGCTCAGGGCCATTTTTTTTGTTTGTTCATTTTCTCCCAGTGCTGTGCGAGAGTGGAACATATCACAGCCCAACAGTGTTGGGTAACTAATGCTAAACTGTGTGATAGACACATATTTGTTCGCATCATTGCAAAATTTTAAATATCAGCTGAATGTTATCGATTGCGAGGTACAATGGATAAACTGTGTGGCGCGCCGAGTTACTCTTTGACTTTTTACATCAGGCACAGATATTACTGACTTATTTACGGCTAGAAATTTGTTTAAAGGCTACGGCATATGCTTGTGTAGTAAAAAAGAAAGTTAATGTTTTTTAGATGGTAATAAAGGGTTCAAATAAACAACTTACAGTGAGAAAACGTATCATTTGTTTGGATACCGCTGGAGTGTGTAAGAATCTACACGTACATGCATAGGCAGTTGGCTCCAATGAAGACTGATTGTCGGTTCGAGCCTGCACGCGGTCCAGTTCCAATGTATTAAATCCCTTTTCAACAGGACTATCTTCAAATAGTGAAGCTTTCTCTCAGTCGGAAGCCAGCTTTCAATTTTCACTGGAGGGCGCTACATTGCACCTACTCCCGCAGTCTCCGACTTGTCTAGAGTAAATCTTGAATAACGAGAACTTGAGTTACGGTTATTTACGGAGTTCAGCAGCAACGACTGTGCTGTGCCGAAGAGAATCCTCGAGTTTTACAATTTTTTGCTCTCAGCTCTACAAATCTAGGGCGACTGTGACATTCAAGTACTATAAATTTACTATAAAAAGGGGCTAGTCCAACTCAAGAGTTTAGATCTTATGCTTCTTTCTTTAGGTCAGGTAAATAGTAATAAAATTAACTGAACTCATAGTTCCATGTTGCTAAGTAATACGGGGTGGCCGAGCGGTTCTAGGCGCTACTGTCTGGAACCGCGCAACCGCTACGGCGTAGGTTCGAATCCTGCCTCGGGCATGGATGTGTGTGATGTCCTTAGTTAGGTTTAAGTAGTTCTAAGTTCTAGGGGATTGATGACCTCAGAAGTTAAGTCCCATAGTTCTCAGAACCATTTTTGTTAAGTAATATTTTAAGTCAATTAACGAAATCAGCCTTTTAATTTTTTTGCAAAGAACGTTTAAATTACACATTCCGAGCAAATACTTTTTCGATAAATAAAAACCATTGCTATGATCTTTTTAAACGGTAGAGAAATAGTTTGAAAGTGATTCGACGAACACACTGCCACTTACTTAAATGTGAATTGCAAAATAGTCATGTAGATGGAGATCAGGCCATTCCAGCTTTCAAGAAGAGTCTCCGGACACACGCGTCTATTCACAGACCTATGGTGCTGACGCTAATCATCATCATCATCATCATTTAAGACTGATTATGTCTTTCAGCGTTCAGCCTAGAGCGTAGTACCCCTTACAAAATTCCTCCATGATCCCCTATTCCGTGCTAATATTGGTGATCTCCTGACGTTAAGCCTATTACTTCAAAATCATTCTTAGCCGAATCCAGGTACCTTTTCCTTGGTCTACCCCGACTCCTCCTACCCTCTACTGCTGAACCCATGAGTCTCTTGGGTAACCTTGCTTCTTCCATGCGTGTAACATGACCCCACCATCTAAGCCTTTCGCCCTGACTGCTACACCTATAGAGTTCATTCCGAGGTTTTCTTTTGATTTCCCCATTGTGGACACCCTCCTGCCATTGTTTCCCATCTACTAGTATCTGTAATCATCCTAGCTACTTTCATATTAACCTCAACCTTGTTGATAAGGTAACCTGAATCCACCCAGCTTTCGCTCCCATACAACAAAGTTGGTCGAAAGATTGAACGGTGCACAGATAACTTAGTCTTGGTACTGACTTCCTTCTTGCAGAAGAGAGTAGATCGTAGCTGAGCGCCCACTGCATTAGCTTTGCTACACCTCGCTTCCAGTTCTTTGACCATGTTACCATCCTGTGAGAATATGCAACCTAAGCACTTTAAACGGTCCACCTGTTCTAACTTTGTTCCTCCTATTTGGCATTCAATCCGTTTATATCTCTTTCCCACTGACATTACTTTCGTTTTGGAGATGCTGATCTTCATACCGTAGTCCTTACATTTCTGATCTAGCTCTGAAATATTACTTTGCAAACTTTCAATCCAATCTGCCATCACAACTAAGTCTTCCGCATATGCGAGACTGCTGACGTTAGTCAGTTACAAAATTTTTGAAGACGTTTCATGCACACTCATGACATTTTTCGAGAACAAAGACTGCCTCTATAATGATCAACAAGGATTCCACAAACAGAAATCGTGCGAACCTTAGTCTGCTCTCTGCTCGTCCATGAGATTCAGAGCGCCTTAGGCATCGGCGCACCAGTTAACGCTGTGATCCTTGACTTCAGGTAGACCCTTTGTGCAGTCCCACTGAGAGTTGGCAATACTCTCTTAGGATTTAAAGGTTGGCTACATCGCGCATACACAAGCTCTGGAATCTAAGATATTGTTGTCGCGCTTCGCAGTGCACGGATTATAGAGTGGCAGATTGGAAGCCAGTGCAGGAGCCCGCCTGCTGTGGTGCGCATTTGTGTTGGGCGAGGGGTCGTCGCCGAGCTGCCGTACTGCCGTGTCCGCCAGCAGCGACGCAGGATTTGGTATTGAGTTGATATTTTTTATAATTTGCAGAGCGCTTATTAATTTAAAGAAAAGGGTTTGTGTATGTGCGTAGCAGCAGACGGTAATTTTGATAACGATAGGAGTTGAATTCCTAAGGGAAACCATTGTTAGGCGAATAGATTAAGTTTTGATTTTTGTCATTGATTTCTTTTGTAATTGTCAGGGAATTGTTTCACTGTGTATTTAATTGTGAAGTATTTCAGTCTGTCTCAAGAGTTTGATTAATTTGTAATATTGCTTTAATGCCACTGGAGGCAGATTTACATATGAAGCGACTGTTCAAAGAGCTTCTAGCGTTTTGTTAATTCAATGAGAAAGAATCGTTTTCAGGCTATAATTATTGAAAAAAGGAATTACTTGTTTGGGTAATCATTTATCGAGTTTAGATTTGACCAAACCCTTTCTCTTGAATTATATGTAGTTGTAGTAAGCAGCAGCAGCCGCAGCAACAGCAGGAGCCGCCATACAGAACATGCATTGCACTCAGCATGAATAATAGGTTTTTTATGTTTTTGTTAAATAATGGAATGCAGCAGATAAAGCAGTGGCAGCAGAAAGACCAAGTATGTTATTTGTTGCGCACAGGACCAATAAAAAATAATAAAGTTCAGGCGATCTCTGTAATAGTAAAGTTAACAAGAGTACAGGCACGAAATTTTCAGTAGAAAACACGAGATAAGAAGAAAGAGCTCGCTACATTCACCGCACTGTTTTTTATTTAACAAAGTAAGAGCGGGAAGACTTGCAGACGTTCCACGATTGGTGCACGAACTGGCAGTTGGTTGGTTGGTTTGGGGGATTAAAGGGACCAGACTGCTACGATCATCGGTCCCTTTTTCCAAATACTACAAACACCCACAGAGAATGAAAAGGATCAATAGAGTAGATGACAGACGACACAGGACAAGAGAAACTTAGACAAAGACCAGACAAAACGAATTAAAACACACAGAGTGTGACGGTGGTTGGCCGACCATAGAAACAAAAAAGAAGCCAACCACCGAGAGACACATTAAAAAAACTCAGTTTAAAATCGTTGGCCAAAGGCCAGAATCAACACAAGAGAAAACATAACAAACACCCAAATTAAATGATAAAAGCCCCCTGCCCGAATAAAACGCAAAACTAAGCCAGCCATGGAAGAGTCATCAGTTAAAAGGGCAGGGAGCGTATCAGGCAGCGCAAATGTCTGAATGACCACGGATAAAAGGGGACAGGCCAACAAAATGTGGGCCACTGTCAAAGCCACCCCGCAGCGACAGAGAGGAGGGTCCTCCTGGCGCAGTAAGTAACTGTGCGTCAGCCGGGAATGGCCAATGTGGAGCCAACAAAGGACAACTGAGTCCCTGCCAGTGGCTCACAGGGATGACCGCCAAACAGTCGTCGTCTCCTTGATGGCACGGAGTTTGTTATGGGTGGTCAGACCGCGCCATTCAGCGTCCCATAGCGCGAAAACTTTGCGGCGTAAGACTGTTCGCAAATCAGTCTCCGGGAGGCCAATGTCCAGGGTCGGTTCACTGGTGGCCTGTTTGGCCAGGCAGTCAACATGTTCATTGCCCGGGATACCGACATGACCGGGGGTCCACACAAAGACTACAGAGCGGCCGCAATGGGCAAGAGTATGCAGGGACTCCTGGATAGCCATCACCAGACGAGAACGAGGGAAACACTGGTCGATAGCTCGTAACTGCTCAGGGAGTCGCTACAGATAACGAAGGACTCACCTGAGCAGGAGAGGATAGACTCTAGGGCACGAAAGATGGCGACCAGCTCAGCAGAAAAAACGCTGCAGCCAGCTGGCAATGAATGTTGTTCACAGTGGTCCCCCAGAGTCAGAGCATAACCTACACGACCAGCAACCATCGAGCCGTCAGTGTAAACAACGCCAGAGCACTGATATGTTGCGAGAATGGAAAGAAAGCTGCGGCAGAAGGCCTCCGGAGGGACTGAGTCCTTCGGGCTCTGCGCCAATTCCAACTGAAGGCAAGGGCGGGCACAAACCATGGGGGTGTACACACAGGAGCCCGGAAAGGAGGTGGAACACAGAAAACCCCAAGCCCGGAGAGAAGCTCTGAAACGTGGACCGCGATCGTACAACCCGACCGGGGCCGACATTCCAGGAGATGGACGACTGACGGCGGGAACAGGAGACGATAATTTGGATGCCTGGGCAAGCTAAGAACATGGGCAGCATAAGCGGCCAGTAAATGTTGGCGCCTTAACCGCAGTGGAGGGACACCCGCCTCCACAAGTATGCTGTCCACAGGGCTGGTCCGGAAGGCATCAGTGGCAAGTCGTATTCCGCTGTGTAGGATTGGCTCCAGCACCCACAACGCAGATGGGGATGCTGAGCCATAAGCCAGGCTCCCATAATCCAGAGGGGACTGGATTAATGCCTGGTAGATCCGTAGGAGGGTAGATCGATCGGCGCCCCAGCTGGTGTGGCTCAAGCATCGCAGAGCATTTAGATGCCGCCAACACATCTGTTTGAATTGCCGAATATGAGGCAGTCAAGTCAACCGTGCATCAAAAACCAGACCCAAAAACCTATGTGACTCCACAGCAGCAAGAAGTTTACCATCAGAGTAAAGCCGCGGCTCCGGATGAACAGTGCGTCGCCGGCAGAAATGCATAACGCAGGTCTTTGCTGCCGAAAACTGAAAGCCATGCGCTACAGCCCAAGACTGCGCCTTGCGGATAGCGCCCTGCAGCTGACGTTCAGCAGCTGCAATGCCAATAGAGCTATAGTAAAGGCAGAAGTCGCCAGCATACAAGGACGCTGAGAGAGAATTTCCCACCGCTGCAGCGAGCCCGTTTATTGCAATGAGGACAGATCCCTGTGGTACCCCGTTCTCCTGGACTCGGGAGGAACTATGGGAGGCCGCGACGTGCACGCGGAAGGTACGATATGACAGAAAATTTCGGATAAAGATCGGCAGAGGGCCCCGTAGACCCCATCCATGAAGCGTAGAAAGGATGTGATGACGCCATGTCGTATCGTACGCCTTCTGCATGTCGAAAAAGACAGCGACCAGGTGCTGACGGCGGGCAAAGGCAGTACGGATGGCCGACTCCAGGCTCACCAGATTGTAGGCGGTGGAGCGGCCTTCACAGAACCCACCCTGAGACGGAGCCAGAAGGCCCCAAGACTCCAGTACCCAATTCAAGCGCCCGCTCACCATCCGTTCAAGCAACTTGCGAAGAACGTTGGTGAGGCTCATGGGACGGTAGGTGTCCACCTCCAAAGGGTTCTTGCCAGGTTTCAGAATGGGGATAACAATACTTTCCAGCCATTGCGACGGAAACTCACCCTCGACCCAGAGACGGTTGGAAAGGTCGAGGAGGCATCGCTGGCAGTCCACTGAAAGGCGTTTCAGCATCTGACAGTGGATGCTATCTGGCCCAGGAGCGGTATCAGGGCAAGCGGCTAGGGCACTGCAAAATTCCCACTCACTGAATGGAACATTGTACGATTCTGGATGGTGGGTGCGAAACGAAAGGCTCCGACGTTCCATCCGCTCTTTAATGGAGCGGAAGGCCAGGAGGTAATTCGCAGAACCGGAACTCAGAGCAAAATGCTCTGCCAAGTGGTTTGCAATGATGTCGGAGTCAGTACAAACTGCTCCATTCAGTGAGAGTGCTGGGACACTGACAGGGGTTCGATAGCCAAAAGGCGTCGAATCTTGCCCAGACCTGCGATGGAGAGACATGGAGGCCAATGGTGAAAACATACCGCTCCCAGCACTCCTGCTTGCGTTGGCGGATAAGGCAGCGGGTCTGCGCACACAGCTGTTTGAAGGCAATGAGGTGTTCTATGGAGGGATGTCGCTTGTGACGCTGGAGCGCCCGCCGGCGATCTTTAATCGCTTCAGCGATCTCAGGCGACCACCAAGGCACAGTCCTCCGCCGAGGGGACCCAGAAGAACGGGGAAAGGCAGATTCTGCGGCAGTAACGATGCTGGTGGTGACTGAGTGAACCACCGCATCAATGTCGTCATTAGAGAGAGGCTCAATAGCGGCAATGGAGGAGAACAAGTCCCAGTCAGCCATATTCATAGCCCATCTGCTGGGGCGCCCAGAAGAGTGACGCTGTGGCAGTGACAGGAAGATCGGAAAGTGGTCACTACCACACAGGTCGTCATGCATACTCCATTGGATAGATGGTAAGAGGCTAGGGCTGCAGATCGAAAGGTCAATGGCGGAGTATGTACCATGCGCCACACTGAAGTGTGTGAAGGCACCATCATTTAAAATCGAAAGATCGAGCTGCGTCAATAAATGCTCAATGGTGGCGCCTCGACCTGTTGCCACTGACCCTCCCCACAGAGGGTTATGGGCGTTGAAGTCGCCCAGTAACAAGAAAGGTGGCGGCAATTGGGCTATGAGCACAGCCAGGACATGCTGCACAACATCACCATCCGGTGGAAGGTAAAGACTGCAGACGGTAACAGCCTGTGGCGTCCACACCCGAACAGCGACAGCCTCTAAAGCTGTTTGTAGAGGGACAGACTCGCTGTGAAGAGAGTTAAGGACATAGATGCAGATGCCACCAGACACCCTTTCATAAGCTGCCCGGTTCTTATAATAACCCCTATAGCCACAGAGGGCGGGGGTTCGCATTGCGGGAAACCAAGTTTCCTGAAGAGCAATGCAGAAGAAAGGGTGAAGGCTGATAAGCTGTCGGAGCTCAGCTAGATGGTGGAAGAAACCGCTGCAGTTCCACTGGAGGATGATATTGTCCATGGCTGAGAAAGGCATGAAGGGACTGGGAAGGCAGATTATGCCGCTGGGTCACCTGCTGCCTCCAATTGAGCACCTGTGCTAGTACTATCCATGGTGTCTGAGGGACTGGCGAGATCGAGGTCCTCAGTGGACGCCAGAATCTCCACCTCATCCTCAGGCGCAGAGCTTGTAGGAAGCGGTTGGACGGGTGCCACCGCAATGTCGTTATTCTTGGGAACTTTCTTCTTTTTCTGCATCTCTCGCTGTGCCTTCGGTGGTTCAGGCTTGGAGGGCTTCACAGGGTCAGTCTCAGGGAGGGACGACGACCATGAGGCCCTACAACCAGGGACTTGTGGTTGTTTCATCCACTTGTGGGTGTCCGCTTCTCCACTGGTCGGAACTTGCGAAGGGACCCCTTCCTTGCGAGGGCTGGGAAGGTGGAACTGATGTCCTCGATGGTTGGGAGGGGTGTTGCTCCTGAAGTAGATGGAGCAGGAGCAACAGGGTGTGAAGTGCCTCCCACAATCAAGGGGGCTGGTGGATTTTGACCAATTATAGATCCAACGGGACCGGATGACACTGGAGATGGGAGAACCGTCGTTACAGCAGCGGCATAGGTCGCCGTCATTGGTACAGGATGGAGCCGCTCATATTTCCGCCTAGCCTCTGGGCAGGTCAGGCAGTCCAGGGTCTTATATTCCATTATCTTCCTTTCTTTCTGGAATATCCTACAGTCCGGCGAGCAGGGGGAATGGTGTTCTCCGCAGTTAACACAGATAGGAGGTGGGGCACATGGAGTATTGGGATGTGAAGGTTGTCCACAATCTCGACACGTGACGCCAGAAGTACAGCGAGATAACATGTGCCCGAACTTCCATCATTTAAAACACCGCATCGGAGGAGGGATATATGGCTTCACATCACAATGGTAAATCATCACCTTAACCTTTTCGGGTAAGACATCACCCTGGAAGGCCAAGATGAAGGCACCGGTGGCTACCTGATTATCCCTCGGATCCCGATGGACGCGCCGGACGAAGTGAACACCTCGTCGTTCTAGGTTGGCGCATAGTTCATCGTAGGACTGCAGAAGAAGATCCCTGTGGAATACAGGGTGATTCAAAAAGAATACCACAACTTTAAAAATGTGTATTTAATGAAAGAAACATAATATAACCTTCTGTTATACATCATTACAAAGAGTATTTAAAAAGGTTTTTTTTCACTCAAAAACAAGTTCAGAGATGTTCAATAATGCCCCCTCCAGACACTCGAGCAATATCAACCCGAAACTCCAACTCGTTCCACACTCTCTGTAGCATATGAGGCGTAACAGTTTGGATAGCTGCTGTTATTTCTCGTTTCAAATCATCAATGGTGGCTGGGAGAGGTAGCCGAAACACCATATCCTTAACATACCCCCATAAGAAAAAATCGCAGGGGGTAAGATCAGGGCTTCTTGGAGGCCAGTGATGAAGCTTTCTGTTGAGCGGTCGCTATCTTAGCATCAACTGACGCTGACGCCTAGTCAACAGCGCCTCAAGCGAACAAATGTACAACTAAATGAAACTTTATAGCTCCCTTAATTCGCCGACAGATAGTGCTTAGCTCTGCCTTTTGTCGTTGCAGAGTTTTAAATTCCTAAAGTTGTGGTATTCTTTTTGAATCACCCTGTATAATACCCTGGACCATGTTGAGACTCTTATGGGGCGTGATGCTAACTGAAACATCCCCCAACTTGTCACAAGCGAGCAACCTCCGTGATTGGGCAGAGGATGCTGTTTTGATGAGTACTGACCCAGAGCACATTTTGGACAAGCCCTTCACCTCCCCAAACGTGTCCTCTAAATGCTCCACAAAAAACTGAGGCTTGGTTGGCCTAAAAGATTCACCATCAACCCACATACAGATGAGGTACTGGGGTGAATAATCTCCACTGCTGTCTGTAGCCATGCGTTCCTCCCATGGAGTGGCCAGGGAGGGAAATGATCTTGGATTGTATTGCTTGTCATTGAGGTTAAACCTCGATCGTTTAGAGGCTGCTGGTGGAGGCCCACCAGCGAGAGATGATGTACCACGCTTCATTGCGGGTCATCCGCCCTGATGCCACCCACTCCGATCAGGGGCTCTCCCCACGAGCGCCACCCATCTGCAGCAAAGACCACCTGGCAGGATGGCCTTTGCCGGGAGTCCCGATGCCCCAGAGGGATAGGCATCTGCTCCTCGGCATACGTGGGGAGGTAGCAGCTCAGGCATCAGCAATGCGATCCCTGTGTAGTCAGGGGGCTACCACCAAGAGGGTACATGAGGACCCCACCACAATGGACTGGCAACCGTGCTGGTTGTCGGGTGTCGAATATCCATTAATAAAGGGAGCAAAGATGGAAGTGCAGAATGGAGGGAATGTAGGCTTCTCGGAACACACTGCAGCTGATGTGGCCAGAAGCTCAGTGTAAGTCCAACTCCATGACAGTAGCGAATATGCCAGATCTTAGGGCAAGATGGATATAGAATGCACCACGTAAGGCGTCCTTCCCCAAATGGTATGCACTAATGGAAAATTTTGAAATGGAGTGGTCAAACCCCATAGGGGACCATCACATTAAGGCTGAAACGTTTGAGACTCCTTTTAGTCGCCTCTTACGAGGAACTGGCAGTTGACCCTGAACATAAATAAATGTAACATATTGCACATAAATAGGCGAAGAGATACATTGCCGTTTGCCATTGGTGACAAATCACTTGAAACGATAACTATCGTAAAATACCATCTGGAGCAACCTAAAGTGGTATGACCACATGAGACACATAAAGCTTGTTCGGGGGGGGGGGGGGGGGGGTGACAGAACACAAAAGTTAGTCGTTGTGTATTGCGGAAATGGATAGATTTATCTGATGTCCAATAGGACATTGTCATTGGCTTTCGGGGCAAGGATAGAATAATTTGTGAAATGACTAAGTTTGTAAACTGTTCGCTTACTGCCGTAGTTAAAGTATACTATGTATGATGGCAAAATGGCGCTATTCAAAACCGATGTCCAGGTGCACCACGAGCTATAGATCACACGGGTGAACGACGGCTGCAGAGATTGGTACGGGCGAATACATGTGCAACTGTTGAGCAACTGACCGCCCATATGAGCCAAGGTGCTTCCAACAGAGTAGCAAAAAGATCGTTCAGCGAACGTTCCTGTGTATGTGTCTCCGCAGCTGGAGTCTGGTTCATGCACCTAAGCTGATTGCTGTTTATCGGCGACGAAGGCTGTAATATTGTAACCTCCCCACAAAATTTTCAAAGAAAATAAAGCAATAATTAATAGAAATGGGAGCCAAGTGTAAGCTCCCCACCGTAATTTTGAAAAAGTATGGACAATATTATTTAAGAAATGTTAATGGACATTGCGCTATGCGTAACCTGCCCACAATGAAATGTACTGACAATGGCAACAAAAATGTGAAATTCGCAATCTGACTCAAATATAAATCCTTCAAAAAATTAAAGTCCATTCAGTGACAAGAAAATTCAATTAAACCGAAATATCGGTCTTTGGCCCTGTGTAAAACAATCAGAATTAAAGTCTTACCTCAGAATAAATGGATGTCACATATCTGCTCTTGTTGTTGCGCACCGCTTGGAGGAACTGCATTGCAAATAATAATATTCTGTTTTTTTTTTGATTCTAATGAAATTTTTCTTCAAAAGAAGTGGAATGAAATGGGAAGTGCAACGAGATCTTTAGTTCAATAAAAAATTAAATTTTTGAAAAAATGCTTTTGAAATAAAAATTATTATTGGGGAACTTGTTGGAGAATAATTACAATAAATAAATTTTTTCATTATCTAATGATTATATTAATTAACAGTATACCTTATTCCTCATCTTGACCAGTGTTGCCGACCGCCTACATCACACAACCGCACTGGGCTGCTACTACTGACCGACCGCTCTGCATGACGACTACAGACTGAGTACTGCTCTCAACTAGACAGAGCTACAGACTCGCAACGACTACTGACCGACTCGCAACGACTGACTGACTGCTACTGACTGAGAACCGCTCGCAACACTCGCGCGGTCAAGCGCAAACTCTCTGGTCACAGATGCTACAATGCCTCGCCATCGCTGCTATGTTACATACGTGTTTCATAACCCTCCACTGGGGGGGCAAAAATTTGGCAGCGATGGTGAGTCATTTGGACTTGCCAAGCGCGCCAAAATTTTTCTTTAATTAACAAAATTCTACAACTTACAGAATATTTAAATGTTGTGCACACGCACTAAGTACAAAATATATCAGACAAAGACAAAATGTGAATACTAAACATAGTAGCAAATCAGAAAAAAGTATATACAAATTTTTTGACAGATAAAGTGCACAGGCACTGAAAAAATTCTTTAGCATATTCAGAACAAATAAACAGACTGGCAAAATATATTATGTTGACAAGTGTACATGCACTGAAAAATGTCTTTAGCATTTTCACAACAAATAAACATAATGGCAAAAAAAAAAAAATCATGTCCAAAGTGCACATGCACTGAAAAATGTCTTTAGTATTTTCACAACAAATAAACATAATGCAAACATCATGTCGACCAGTGACATAAGGGTACTCACACTGGAGTTTAGCGAATCGAAAAATGTATAACCTATGAACATAAATGATGTTACCAAAAAAATTTTTTTTCTTTATGTGACAAGAATCAGGATAGGAAAGGGAAGGATTGCATCATGGTTGTAGCACTTTAGATTGCACACAGCTGCTCTGAAAGTCCATATCTTTCCACAGAAGTACAACACCAAGTGACACAACTTGAAGTTCTTTTCCCATCAGAATTTATCAGTGTAGCCAAGACACTGAACTGTCGTAGTAATGTTCCATGTTTTCATTTTGGCAGTACATTAGGTACACCAAACAGTGGGACCATAATAATGTCTTCATCGCTCATGGTGGTGGACAGCATGTCGTGTCAACACCACACTCTTACAAGGCACACCAACGTAGAATTAGTGCAAAACCAAATATAGTGCTCCATGATCACTAGGATAAACAGGACAAATGGACATTGCAGTAATTCAGGGTAGTTAGCTTATGAGGAGAAGGACATTATGTCACATAATATTGACAATTACAGACTTAATTAGTAGTTTGTGGCATTCATAGCCCAGTTATTGAACATTTCTGTACCAAGTATGTAGTATTACAGAAAAATGTTCATTAATTGTTGTACATAGAATCAGTAGCCTTCTTTTCCTGGTTACAACGCATTATGAAATAATCGCATTCTTTTCAGTTACAGAGTATAATTAAGAATCATTAACCTTCTCCTAATTACAGTTAATTAATCATTTGTCTAATTACAGTTAATTAATCATATTAATTATTTGTCTAATTACAGTTAATTAATCATTTGTCGTTAATTAATCATTTGTCATTCTAATATAGTAAGAATCATTAGTATTCTCCTAATTACAAAGCATTATTAAACAGTACCATAGTTAATTAATTATGTGTCATTCCAATGTAATAAGAATTATTACCCTTTTCCTAATTACAAAGCATTATTAAATAGTAATTAAGATTCATTAGCCTTCTAATTACAAAACATCCTAATGACAGTTAATTAATCATTTGTCATTCCAATCTATTAAGAATCATTAGCCTTCTTCTAATTACAAAGCATTATTAAACAGTCACATTCTTTTCTGGTTACAAAGTATCAACATTGGAAACAAGAGCTAATCAATGGCATAATTAATCACAATTCTTGGAGTGACATCAATTATTGGCACTCAGTGGCCAGCAAGTATTGAATAGAATCATCATTCAGTATTATTCAGATTATTACGAAGTCATTATTAAAAATCAGTTAATTACAGTCAAATCATTAATAATCACAGGCATTATAAGTAGTATCATTACAATAAACAGTGGCAGTTATTAGCTAGTGACAAAGCATTATTTTGAATATTGTCTCATTAAGAGGTCATTACTCAAGTGACATGCTATTCAGAGTTGATCAGTATTATTCAGAATTATCATAAACTAGTGACATTATGTGGGACTGGTAATACATTTTTTTGGTAGCAATGCATTGCGTTGGGATCGATAATTAATTGCTGAAACATAACACTATTTGCTTTTGACCTATTGCAGCAAATGAGGATAGGTAACGTCATTCTTCATGAGTCAGCTGTAGCAAGATTATGTAACAAGGCAGTACATGTGATCACATTTATAAACGATAGACACAAATGGGTAAAAATATAAAAATGCAAGTACTAGAACAGGTATAATAAGTAACAGGTTTAGTAAGTATCATGAAAAGCTTCTCCTGGAAAAAATACAAAAACGGATTATTGACCTGAAAGAAGAAACGCACACTATGCTGAAAAGTAGTGAACTTCGAATTAACAGGTAGTGAAATGTGTATAAAATGTGTTTCATAGCTGTCCTTTCCAAAACTTTCCGTCATCCTACTATGCAATGTAACACCTGCTGTCAAAGCAAACTGCAACAAATACTTAAATAACTACATAACATAAATACATAACTTCAACATTATCCTCATCTGTAAAAAAAAACTTCATTATCCATATCATCATAACTTCACCATTATCATCACCTGTAAAGAAAAACTTCATTATTCATAACAGCATATTCTTCATCATTATTCATCAGTATTCATTATCATCTGCAAAAAATCACTTCATTACTCATTACATAACTATTTCTTATCTCTAGCATATTTCATCACTAAAACTAAGATGTGTAGTTCTCTCTGACAGCCTGCATCAATCACCTTGTATTCTGAAAGAAAAAATTAGTTAAGACTGCTATTCTACGATGAGTATAATATATTCTTGTTAATGCTTGTTAATCCTGATCCATTTACTCTTCCCCATAAAGTTATTGCATCTCCTTTCGTTTATTCCGTAGGTGAAATTCCCATTTATGTTAAATTTATTTCTTAGAATCATCATTCCTTTCTGAAATTGATGAAAAAAGATTAATGTCCTGCATTTAAATCATATACCCACTAGATAATGACTGGTTTATGGTAACATAATTAACCCTACAGCATAACATGACAGAAAACGTAATATGTCAAAAACATTGACAGTGTTCAAAAACAAAGATATACACAGAATAATACAATGCAGCAGCAAAACAAAATGTGAAACAGTCACGATGTTGAGATGTCATAAGGCAAAAAAAATGTCAAAGTCGACTGGTGTGTGTTATATCTTAACTATTTCATAGTCCATACAAACAAAACTGGAGTACAGTCACATACACAAAAAAAGTAGAAAATGTGCACGGTCTGATGTGTAACGGCAAGAAGAGCGACCTGCTAACCTTACCTTGCCGGGCACTTGCCAAGAAAAAACACGATAATAATCAATAATTAGTCACGTGAAATAATTGCATTAGTAAATGGCATCATAGTGTGTTGAATCATACAGTGGTTTCACTCAATAAACGGTTTAATGTTTGATATATGGTGATTGCCTTTCGATTTTCTGGTTCTCAAAGTTTCGACATGTACAACATTGGGGTGAGGGATGCTGCGAATCCGATATGGACCTGCGTATAGAAGTTCAAATTTACTGCACTTACCTTTTAATTTGCTGGATAAATAGTGTGTACGCACTAATATTTTCTGTCCAACGTGAAAGTCTCGGCGTTTACAAACCTGTTTTTGCTGTCTTCTCCGGCGCTCTGCGGCACGTTTGATGTTCTTCCGCGCAATGTCAATTATTTCGTGGTGTCGTAGGCGACGACTTTTGGGAAATTCTATTAATTCTTTAATTTTGTTCGGTGGTTCAACGTTTTTCAGTATAACAGTCGGAGATAGCATAGTGGACTCATTTGGAATGGAATTAATTACATCTTGGAATGAGAGTATGTGTGTATCCCAATCAATATGTCTTTTGTGGCAGTATATTCTACACAGTTTACCAATTTCCTTCATTAATCTTTCACAAGGGTTCGAAGAAGCGTGGTACTTGGATATATAGATCGGAGAAATGTTTCTGGCTCGTAACATGCGTGTCCATACGCTACTACGAAATTGAGATCCATTGTCAGAAATTACTTTCATTACATGCCCTACATGAGATAGAAAATGTTTTACAAATGCTTTCGAAACAGTTTTAGCAGTAGCTTTGCGTAACGGAGTGAAAGTAACAAATTTTGAAGTGAGCTCAACAGCGACAAAAATGTAGCAAAAACTTCTGTTAGTTCTCGGAATCGGACCAAAAATGTCTACTGCGGCCATGTGTCTTAATTTAACAGGTATAATGGGATATAATGGAGGAATATGTGAAGTGGTGTCTGATTTAGCTTTCTGGCAAATTTTACAAGACGCTAAAACTCGTCGTATACGTTTCTCCATGTTGGCAAAATAACAGTTCTGTCTCAGTATAAGAAAACATTTTCGTGCTCCGTAATGTGCGTAGCTTAAATGAGTGTACCAAATTAATTTGTTGACCAGTTCGTCAGGAATGCATAATAACCAATTGTTGCTGTCAGGATGAGAGCGGCGAAACAAAATGTTATTGCGTACAGTGTAGTGGTTTCTAATCGTAACATTATTCTTATCTTGCCAAAGCTGTTTAATTTCTTTCCACACATTGTCTTTGTTTTGTTCTTGTGCTATGTCCTGTAATGACGATGAAATAAAGTTTTCAAATGCAACTTGCTGAATGTACATGACACTGAAATTTGTTTTGCAGAAGTTGGTTGCTACGTCTTGCTGATTGTTGCCGAGAGAACGCGATAGTGCGTCTGCTATAACATTTTGTGTGCCGGGAATGTGAACTATTGTAAAATTAAATTCCTGTAAATACAGTTTCCATCTACTTAATCTATCGTGAGTGAATTTGGCTGAAAGTAAAAATTGTATCGCTCTGTGATCTGTGTAAACTGTGGTATGTCTGCCATAAAGAAAGTGCCTAAATCTCATAAAAGCCCATACAATACATAATGTTTCCAGTTCTGTAACAGAATAATTTCGCTCAGCAGGTGACAGAATGCGACTTGCAAATGCGATGTTTTTAATTACTATTGAACCATCTTCTTCAATTTCCTGGAAAATATGTACGCCTAAAGCGGTGTTGGAACTGTCGGTGGCAATGGAAAAATTTCTGGTAAGATCTGGGTGCGATAACAGTGGAGCATTCAACAGAGCATGTTTCAAATAACATTCTCGTGAGCAAAATTCTGCGTGTCAAAAGTAATGTTTGCGTTACTGTAATATGCAATCTGTGCTGTATCTGGTTAAAATCTATCGTATGTGTTATTATTTACGGGAGAATGTTGTGGCATATCCACTATATGAACTGTTCTGTTATTTCTTACTGACGTGTTACGCTATGGATGACACCTATTGTCTGTTTCATTCATGATTATTCGTTGTTGCTGATGTTGTTGCTGCTCATAAGATCGACTGTTATTAAATGTACGCTGAAAATTGTGCTCATTATTTTTACGTCTGTCGTGATAGTAATTTCTATACAGTGTAGTGCGATACGAGTTGAAATGGTGTGTTGTCTGTACGTAGTTATTTCTTTGCTGCCATGCGTTACTATTTGTTGGGGCTGGGACTATACGTGCACGCGGCGAAACATTAAAGTTTGGTTGACCTTGTAGACTGCATTGTTGGTTACGTATACTAAGCGGCTGACTTTCATGCTGTTGTGGTGAAAAACGTCTATTGTTACCAAAAAAATGCGTTTGCTGTTAATTTTACACATACTGATGATTACGATTTTATCTGTTATTTAAGTTCTCGTGATTCTGGAGTGCCTAATGAAAATTGTCACATTCGGTAAAAATTTGCCTTATCGGGTTTTCATTACATATTCTTAATACTACGTAGAGCAATAGTTAAAGAGCAGTTTGGATAGATATAAAGGATAGTAGAAGAGAAGGCAGCAGTGCAGAAAACTAAAGATGAAACAGCACTACTACAGCTCGGGGCCCTATGCTCGCTACAGCACATATTCATTAAAGCGTAATGAATCCCCTGAGGTCTATTACGCACTGCAAATAAATTTTAGTTTTTGCGTTACAAGCAATAGCGGTAAAATTCCAAAGGAAAATTGTTGTATCCGTGCTAATTCCAGTTTCTGCATTATAGGCAATGCTGTTGTAAATACAAAAATAAATTGTCGCATCTGGTTCAAAGCTAGCTTCTGCATTACAGGCAATAGCGGTGAAAGCATAAAAACAAATTGTCGTATACAGCTCAAAGCGTGTACCTGTGTTCTGTCATTATTAAATTCTTTACATTTTCTGGCGGATAAAAATTGCTCGTAATCTACGTTCTCGTCATTGAATTTGAAAACACGTTCGGGTTTGTGTGTGAATCTGTTCGTCTGTGTCATTTCGGATTTCAAGTTGCATAGTTTTTCAGATTTTAAGTCGCGTGGTTTTTCGGGTTTTACGTCTCGTAGTCTCTGTAAATTGTTCACATTATACACGCTGCGTGAGTCAGACAAATGTTCGCAACGTGGCGGGTTCTGTGACGTATTGGTGACTGAAATAATTTTTAATTCTGTTACTTTAATACTTTCGTCAATTTGGTTGTTCTGACGTTCACTTTTATTAACAATTTCCGTATTCGGAGTGTGTGAAACTTCCACTGACTCTAAATTAATTTCGTCGTCATTAATTGTCTGCTGTAAATTCTGAAATTCGGGTGTTTGATTAAATGAAACCGGTGCAGTATCGTCTGATTTATTGTCATTAGTATTTTCGATAACATCAATACGACTGGCCAATTCATCATATTTTTCAGTCAGTATTTTTGTCTGTTCATCGGTTTTAGAATCGGACGCATTAATCTGTTTTTGCAACTTGCGCGTAGTTTCGCTCAGTTTTTTAACATCAGCTTTGATAACATCACAATCCTGTGTTAGATCTAATTGTTCGAATCTGTCTGTCACTGTTTGAATATTTATTGTGTGTGTATCTGTTTTTGATTTAAGATCAGAAATTTCATCCCGTAATTCCGCGTTCAATTGTTCTATGGTATTAATTTTGTCGGACACTGTAGTAATATTATTGTCTACATACGTCTTCGCTTTCGCGAATATTTTACGTTTGTCCTCTTGTCTTTGTGCAGTGATTGTTTCCATGACTTGTCGTTTTACTTTGTTTTGATCCTGAATAAATCTGCGGAAACGCGTATCACTGTTCTGTATGTGCTGATTAAAGCGCTCGTTAATCTGAGTGTTCTGCTGTTTGAATTTCGCGTCTATCTTTGCGTCCACTGAGCGCGAAAGTTCTACCGTCATTGCTTTAAACTCGTCCCGTAATTGTGTAGCTTTCTCAGAGCATTGTTTAGCGACTCCGCTAATTTCGTCTCTGAGTGTATTTGTTGCGGCTGTTTGCATTTCCCTTAATTCTTGTGCAACAGACTTTATTTCTTCGCTATTTTTTTGTGAACAAGCCTCAATTTCCACGCGCAACTGTTCCTTAGTGTCATGGCACTGCGCGGCAACGGCTGTAATTTGTTCACTAAGTTGTTTGACCTGTTCATTGAGTTGTTGTTTGAGATTTTCGTTATCTTGTTTGTTATCTTCCCTTTGTTTGTCTAATTTTTCGTTCTGTTGTTTGAAATTGTTGTCCATTTTCTCACTTTGCTGTTGTATCAAACTTGTCATAATTCGTACCAAGTCAAAATTAGCGTTTATATTCTCTGTGCTGTTTAGTGGTGGATCTAGAACTCTCTCGCTTTCCGTGACCATTTGGTCATTCTGTAATTTCGAAAAAGGTTTGTCAGTCGGATGTACATTGTCAGACACTGTTCCGGAATTAAATAAATCCGCCCTACTTTGTGTGATCTGTTCATTTTCATTAGACAGATTTGTCTGTACATTACTTGAGTTTTCCGAATCGGTTGTGTTAAGCTGGGCAGCGCTCATTACAATAGAGCGTTCTGCGTCATCAATTGTCAAATTAACAGACGAGACAATTGAGTTCGTTTGTTCATCATTAAGGTAAAAGTCATCATTAGTGGTTGGAATGCACTGATTGTTAGTGAACGCAGGATTGTCATCATTACGCTGCGTATCACAATTACTATCGGTCACGTTGTTGAAGTCGGTAATTTCATTCACAATACTTCGCGATACACTATTCACAGTCTTTCGCGGCATTTTTGCAATAGTCACAATTATTCACAAAACAAATAAGCACAATGCAAAAGCAACACACAAATACAACAGAGCAACAAATTGCCGTTGACCTGTAGAAAGAAAGTCACAAGATTAATAAAAGCGTAGCGCCAAATCTTAATTATATCTAAGCAAATAAGAGCAGATATCTGACTGTCGCTCAAAAGACTCTCAATGAAATACGATCCTGGACTGGGTGTCGCCAAGTGTAACCTCCCCACAAAATTTTCAAAGAAAATAAAGCAATAATTAATAGAAATGGGAGCCAAGTGTAAGCTCCCCACCGTAATTTTGAAAAAGTATGGACAATATTATTTAAGAAATGTTAATGGACATTGCGCTATGCGTAACCTGCCCACAATGAAATGTACTGACAATGGCAACAAAAATGTGAAATTCGCAATCTGACTCAAATATAAATCCTTCAAAAAATTAAAGTCCATTCAGTGACAAGAAAATTCAATTAAACCGAAATATCGGTCTTTGGCCCTGTGTAAAACAATCAGAATTAAAGTCTTACCTCAGAATAAATGGATGTCACATATCTGCTCTTGTTGTTGCGCACCGCTTGGAGGAACTGCATTGCAAATAATAATATTCTGTTTTTTTTTTGATTCTAATGAAATTTTTCTTCAAAAGAAGTGGAATGAAATGGGAAGTGCAACGAGATCTTTAGTTCAATAAAAAATTAAATTTTTGAAAAAATGCTTTTGAAATAAAAATTATTATTGGGGAACTTGTTGGAGAATAATTACAATAAATAAATTTTTTCATTATCTAATGATTATATTAATTAACAGTATACCTTATTCCTCATCTTGACCAGTGTTGCCGACCGCCTACATCACACAACCGCACTGGGCTGCTACTACTGACCGACCGCTCTGCATGACGACTACAGACTGAGTACTGCTCTCAACTAGACAGAGCTACAGACTCGCAACGACTACTGACCGACTCGCAACGACTGACTGACTGCTACTGACTGAGAACCGCTCGCAACACTCGCGCGGTCAAGCGCAAACTCTCTGGTCACAGATGCTACAATGCCTCGCCATCGCTGCTATGTTACATACGTGTTTCAATATGCACAGCAATACCGCAACGCGTCGTCTACTAATTGGCGATAGGCGAACTTCTCAGATGAATCACGTTTTATGTTCCATCTGGCAGATGATCGTTGGCATGTACGCAGTGAAATGTATGAAACCAAACACCCTGCAACAATCGTCTGAAGAGTCCATGGATGAAGGGTATCAGACGGATGCCATATTCCTTGACTTCCGGAAAGCGTTTGTCTCGGTGCCCCACTGCAGACTCCTAACTAAGGTACGAGCATATGGGATTGGTTCCCAAGTACGGGAGTGGCTCGAACACTTCTTAAGTTATAGAACCCAGTACGTTGTCCTCGATGGTGAGTGTTCATCGGAGGTGAGGGTATCATCTGGAGTGCCCCAGGGAAGTGTGGTAGGTCCGCTGTTGTTTTCTATCTACATAAATGATCTTTTAGATAGGGTGGATAGCAATGTGCGGCTGTTTGCTGATGATGCTGTGGTGTACGGGAAGGTGTCGTCGTTGAGTGACTGTAGGAGGATACAAGATGACTTGGATAGGATTTGTGATTGGTGTAAAGAATGGCAGCTAACTCTAAATATAGATAAATGTAAATTAATGCAGATGAATAGGAAAAAGAATCCTGTAATGTTTGAATACTCTATTAGTAGTGTAGCGCTTGACACAGTCACGTCGATTAAATATTTGGGAGTAACATTGCTGAGTGATATGAAGTGGGACAAGCATGTAATGGCAGTCGTGGGGAAGGCTGATAGTCGTCTTCGGTTCATTGGTAGAATTTTGGGAAGATGTGGTTCATCTGTAAAGCAGACCGCTTATAAAACACTAACATGACCTATTCTTGAGTACTGCTCGAGCTTTTGGGTTCCCTATCAGGTCGGATTGAGGGAGGACATAGAAGCAATTCAGAGGCGGGCTGCTAGATTTGTTACTGTTAGGTTTGATCATCACGCGAGTGTTACGGAAATGCTTCAGGAACTCGGGTGGAAGTCTCTAGAGGAAAGGAGGTGTTCTTTTCGTGAATCGCTACTGAGGAAATTTAGAGAACCGGCATTTGAGGCTGACTGCAGTATAATTTTACTGCCGCCACCTTACAGTTCGCGGAAAGACCACAAAGATAAGAGAGATTAGGGCTCGTACAGAGGCATATAGGCAGTAATTTTTCCCTCGTTCTGTTTGGGAGTGGAACAGGGACAGAAGTTGTGGTATGAGGTACCCTCCGCCACGCACCGTATGGTGGATTGCGGAGTCTGTATGTTAATGAAGGTGTAGAGGGCATTCCCTGGGTGATCTCGTGATTCTGGAAGGCGTACTGGATCAACACAGGTATGCATCTATCCTTCTAAATCATGTCCATACCTACCTGCAGCTTGCTCTTCCTCGGCATGATGGCATCTACGAGCAGGTCGCTGCAACGTGCCACACTGTTAGCAGTTTACGTGCGTGGTTCGAGGAGTCCCCTGGCCATCAAACTTTCCGCATTCAAACCCAGTCGAGAATCTGTGGGACCACCTCGATCGGGCTGTTGGCGCCATGGATCCTCAGTCAAGAAACTTGGCACAGCTGACTGCAGCACCAGAGTCGGTATGGCTTGTAACACCATAGCTCTACTGCTTTATTTTGCCTTTTCGTTTTATTTAATATTACATAATTGAGTTTCTGTAAATGTTGTTGGATTGAATCCATACCACAGGAGTGCTTATTCTTTTCTCTGTTACAAACTTGATGTGTTTTGGAATGTGAAAAGTTTGACCTATGTAATATATATACGATATGAGAAAATGATATGTTTGTCTTTCTCACTTAATGTCTTTGGTTATCTTTGAGACTGAATAATTTTGTTTAAATAATTTTTTGTAGAAATACCAATATATGCAAATTTTCTGTTTTAATAATATGTTTGGCTGTTGTTATGCAATTGCTGATCCTCACTTAGGGTTCTTAGTTATTTTGTATGTAAAAGGTGTTGTTGTTCCCCTTGGGGACGGAGCTATGTAGCTCGCAAAATTTGTGGTTGGCCTAGGTAGAAAAGGTGCAACAAAGAGTCAGTCGGGAACGAGCTACCAAACTGTGAACTGCCCATGTAAAAGTTGTATATTGTACTGGTTCCGAGAGAGGCTTTTCCTGACGCTTTCCAGTGCATCGGATGGATGGATAAAGAGCTGGAACTATTCTGAAATTGGGGTCTATCATCGCCACCAAGAAATGACAGAGTCCAACAATTCTACCTGCAAATCCACCTACCATCATGCAATCGCCACCACATTGCGCAACCACTGTAACGGAACACTGTAGTAATGTACAGCGAAGCATCAGCGCATTGTATGTTTAGTGTACTCAAATACAAGGTAAATTTTAACTGAACTCTTTGTACCTACCATGATTTATCCTCAGTCACATATCCACTTAGGGTCCCTCCCACGCTAAAGTGCTTACCGAGTGCCCTTTATTGAAAGAAAGTTAAAGTTAATGTGGCACGAGAGTGAGCTAAAGTACATGATGCTCGCTGAAAATAATTTTCCTATTAAGACTACTTATTAATGTGTTGTTGCCAACTTCAAAATTAAAAGTTCTTAAAACTGGGGCTTATAAAGTTTTGCTTAGTAAATGCTCACATTGCTGCCTGTTGTAAATCGCAAAAGGTGAGTCAGTACCTTACGAATATGTTAATTTTGTGTCTCACTGTAGTAAAAGTGGAAAACTGCAATAGTGGAAAGTTATATACTCATGCTTGCTAAGCACTTGTTTCTTTTGGAAAGAGCATATTAATAGTGTAATAGGATCCACAGATTATCCTTTATGCTCATGATAAATAACAATTAATAGAAAGACCACTATTTATGAAAAAAATAATTTCTTTAATCAAAAGACAGTGAGAAGTAACCTGTTAGTGAATTCCAATTAAATTTCATTCGAAATAGAATGGTATTTAGTTGAGAGAGACTTAACCTGTGATCAGTTCATAATTTTGCAGTGAACTACATTCACAATTTTATGTCAGCTAGGAAAATGTGTGAAAATTAATACCGAACCCATGTCCAATTTATGATTCTACAGTGAATATTAATAGTAATGTTATAAACCTCCCCCCATGAACAATGGACCTTGCCGTTGGTGGGGAGGCTTGCGTGCCTCAGCGATACAGATGGCCGTACCGTAGGTGCAACCAAAATGGAGGGGTATCTGTTGAGAGGCCAGACAAACGTGTGGTTCCTTAAGAGGGGCAGCAGCCTTTTCAGTAGTTGCAGGGGCAACAGTCTGGATGATTGACTGATCTGGCCTTGTTACACTAACCAAACGGCCTTGCTGTGCTGGTACTGCGAACGGCTGAAAGCAAGGGGAAACTACAGCCGTAATTTTCCCCAAGGGCATGCAGCTTTACTGTATGGTTAAATGATGATGGCGTCCTCTTGGGTAAAATATTCCGGAGGTAAAATAGTCCCCCATTCGGATTCCGGACGGGGACTACTCAGGAGGACGTCGTTATCAGTAGAAAGAAAACTGGCATTCTACGGATCGGAGCGTGAAATGTCGGGTCCCTTAATCGGGCAGGTAGGTTAGAAAACTTAAAAAGGGAAATGGATAGGTTAAAGTTAGATATAGTGGGAATTAGTGAAGTTCGGTGCCAGGAGGAACAAGACTTTTGGTCAGGTGAATACAGGGTTATAAATACAAAATCAAATAGGGGTAATGCAGGAGTAGGTTTAATAATGAATAAAAAAATAGGAGTGCGGGTAAGCTACTACAAACAGCTTAGTGAACGCATTATTGTTGCGAAGATAGAGTCGAAGCCCACAACTACTACAATAGTACAAGTTTATATGCCAACTACCTCTGCAGATGATGAAGAAATTTATGAAATGTATGATGAGATAAAAGAAATTATTCAGGTAGTGAAGGGAGAAGAAAATTTACTAGTCATGGGTGACTGGAATTCGAGAGTAGGAAAAGGGAGAGAAGGAAACATAGTAGGTGAATATGGATTGGGGGAAAGAAATGAAAGAGGAAGCTGTCTGGTAGAATTTTGCACAGAGCGTAACTTAATCATAGCTAACACTTGGTTCAAGAATCATAAAAGAAGGTTGAACACATGGAAGAATCCTGGAAATACTAGAAGGTATCAGATAGATTATATAATGGTAAGACAGAGATTTAGGAACCAGGCATTAAATTGTAAGACATTTCCAGGGGCAGATGTGGACTCTGACCACAATCTATTGGTTATGAACTGTAGATTAAAACTGAAGAAACTGCAAAAACGTGGGAATTTAAGGAGATGGGATCTGGACAGACTGATTAAACCAGAGGTTGTACAGAGTTTCAGGGAGAACATAAGGGAACAATTGTCACAAATGGGGGAAAGAAATACAATAGAAGAAGAATGGGTAGCTCTAAGGGATGAAGTAGAGAAGGCAGCAGAGGATCAAGTAGGTAAAAAGACGAGGGCTAGTAGAAATCCTTGGGCAACAGAAGAAATATTGAACTTAATTGACGAAAGGAGAAAATATAAAAATGCAGTAAATGAAGCAGGCAAAAAGGAATACAAACATCTCAAAAATGAGATCGACAGGAAGTGCAAAATGGATAAGCAGGGATGGCTAGAGGACAAATGTAAGGATGTAGAGGCTTATCTCACGAGGGGTAAGATAGATACTGCCTACAGGAAAATTTGAGAGACCTTTGGAGAAAAGAGAACCACTTGTATGAATATCAAGAGCTCACATGGAAACCCAGTTCTAAGCAAAGAAGGGAAAGCAGAAAGGTGGAAGGAGTATATAGAGGGTCTGTACAAGGGCGACGTACTTGAGGACAATATTCTGGAAATGGAAGATAATGTAGATTCAGACGATGTGGGAGATACAATACTGCGTGAAGAGTTTGACAGAGCACTGAAAAACCTGAGTCGAAAGAAGGCCCTGGGAGTAGACAACATTCCATTAGAACTACTGACGGCCTCGGGAGAGCCAGTCCTGACAAAACTCTACCATCTGGTGAGCAAGATGCATGAGACAGGCGAAATACCCTCAGACTTCAAGAAGAATATAATAATTCCCATCCCAAAGAAAGCAGGTGTTGACAGGCGTGAAAATTATCGAACAATCAGTTTAATAAGCCACAGCTGCAAAATACTAACGCGAATTCTTTACAGACGAATGGAAAAACTAGTAGAAGCCAACCTTAGGGAAGATCAGTTTGGATTCCGTAGAAATATTGGAACACGTGAGGCAATACTGACCATACGACTTACCTTACAACAAAGATTAAGGAAAGGCAAACCTACGTTTCTAGCATTTGTAGACTTAGAGAAAGCTTTTGACAATGTTGACTGGAATATCCTCTTTCAAATTCTAAAGGTGGCAGGGGTAAAATACAGGGAGCGAAGGGCTATTTACAATTTGTACAGAAACCAGATGGCAGTTATAAGAGATGAGGGGCATGAAAGGGAAGCAGTGGCTGGGACGGGAGTGAGACAGGGTTGTAGCCTACCCCCAATGTTATTCAATCTGTATATTGAGCAAGCAGTAAAGGAAACAAAAGAAAAATTCGGAGTAGGTATTAAAATCCATGGAGAAGAAATAAAAACTTTGAGGTTTGCTGATGACATTGTAATTCTGTTAGAGATAGCAAAGGACTTGGAAGAGCAGTTGAATGGAATGGTCAGTGTCTTGAAAGGAGGATATAAGATGAACATCAACATAAGCAAAACGAGGATAATGGAATGTAGTCGAATTAAGTCGGGTGATGCTGAGGGAATTAGATTAGGAAATGAGACACTTAAAGTAGTAAAGGAGGTTTGCTATTTGGGGAGCAAAATAACTGATGATGGTCGAAGTAGAGAGGATATAAAATGTAGACTGGCAATGGTAAGGAAAGCGTTTCTGAAGAAGAGAAATTTGTTAACATCGATTATAGATTTAAGTGTCAGGAAGTCGTTTCTGAAAGTATTTGTATGGAGTGTAGCCATGTATGGAAGTGAAACATGGACGATAACTAGTTTGGACAAGAAGAGAATAGAAGCTTTCGAAGTGTGGTGCTACAGAAGAATGCTGAAGATTAGATGGGTAGATCACATAACTAATGAGGGGGTATTGAATAGAATTGGGGAGAAGAGGAGTTTGTGGCACACCTTGACAAGAAGAAGGGACCGGTTGGTAGGACATGTTCTGAGGCATCAAGGGATCACAGATTTAGCTTTGGAGGCCAGTGTGGAGGGTAAAAATCATAAAGGGAGACCAAGAGATGAATACCCTAAGCAGATTCAGAAGGACGTAGGTTGCAGTAAGTACTGGGAGATGAAGAAGCTTGCACAGGATAGAGTAGCATGGATAGCTGCATCAAACCAGTCTCAGGACTGAAGACCACAACAACAACAACAACAACAACAACAACGGTATAAAGACCATTCAGTTTGAATAAGCCCTGAAAGTAATAGTGAGTAGTGTTATAAGGTTATATTTATGCAAATAGTTTGTTCTGATCTGTAAGGCTCCAACCTTAACCTGAACATACTGTATTCAGGTGCCAGAGTTCATTGCACTCGCGTGTGGCAAAGTGTAGGTTGTGTTTTTCCGTTAAAGTTACTCATACCTATTTTCTTGAACAAGAATGTCAATCATTCTCTTGCCTAATTAGGCTAGCGACCGTTTTCATTGTTTTTTGAACGGTGTAGATAGGTAACACATTGTTTGTTACTGTTTAAATATTTACGTAATTCTGACTTTCACTTCCGATAAGCCACCTCCGTTAGGTACAACACGGTCTACATAACAAAATTCCTCTCAGAGGGTAACACTGCTCTGCTTCTTTATACTGTAATTGCTTGAATAAAAATAATTTCACAATACGAACTGCCGCCAGCTTTGAGGTTAGAGTATAACAGTAGCAGACGGTAGTGTTATAGGCTCCACATCCCTGTCAGCACCTTCCAAAACCTCAATGACTTCCTTCCCGCACGTTTTGCGCTGCTTTTGACGGGTGGTCACATTAACGTGAATGAACAGTGTATGCTCGCAAGTAAAACTAAAAAAATAGCAGATTATTTAAGTAGTCTTTACCGCTGTCATGGATGCTAAAATCTCATTCGTTCATCAGAACACTGCGAAGTGGAACCCGTTGTGAAAAACGAGTGCAATACCACTGAATTTCAGAAGTGTACAACTGAACCTTATACACAATTTAACACGGATTCGCACTGTTTGGAGTATGTCCAGCATATGTAAACAGTTGTGCTTCTGTGTACCGTGTTTGTATGATGCAACAAGCAACTGTGAGCAATATGTATTTGGATATAGCCTGTTGCACAAGGTGCTTCGTGTGTTTTAAACGTTTTAACAATAACAAACTTTTTATAATGTGCTATTTTTATCCACTTGACATGATGCGCGTGAGGTTCGCTCAAAAGGAACATGATTTACAACAAAGAGATTTTAAGATCTGAAGATGACAGCACTGTCTGTTGAAACCAGTTGTCTTAAATTTAAAAACATACTTTATGTGATCTTCGTTGTTGAATGGTTTTTAACAATTAAACAGATCGCCCTTCAGCTCTCGCAGAATGATAAAATTCAATCAATTTCAGAATGACAAAAACCCAGAGAATCTCCAGCCGCTACGCATTAATTGTATCAGAAGCCATCCTGCATCTTGAAAAAATCTAGTTTTCTGTCGGTAATTTTTGCATTACAGTTTGCATTATTCATTTTTATATTGTTACAGTTTCATTGTTCATTCCGACGTAATTTACATCTTGTACAGTTACAATACTAAAATGTTACACGGTACATATAGCGTTAGATAGTAGTTTGGAGAGGAGGGAGGGCAATAGGAAGAGAGAAGGTGGGACTAAACTTATGCCTAGTGAGGGAGGTGAGAGTAGCAGAAGGTACTTACAAGTAAAGGTACATGTGAATATCTAGGATATCTAGGGATAGTGGCCCTCTAGTTGACATTGTGTTGCCATCAGTATGTACTGTATTTACATCATAATGTTTGAGTTTATATTTTTGGAATGGTGGCAGGTAATATTGTGTGATTCAGATTGAAAACTCTTAGCTACTATTTACAATTTGTAATTACTCAGAGCTAGTGGAAGCTCCTTGAGAGGGTCGTCGTAGTGTGTTTGTGTGTGTGTGTGTGTGTGTGTGTGTGTGTGTGTGTGTGTGTGTGTGTGTGTTCCATCGTCCAGGTGAGGTGGGATAACAGTGTTGTTCCACGATGGTGACTAGGTTTTGGCAGTGCTCTGGGCTGTTGTGCTGGAAGAGGTAATGTGCCTGACATTGGGTTTTCGTCGGGTCCCGTTGTTGGTAGAGTCGAGGTCTCACATATCAGGTTTTATGTTCAATATTTGTCTGTGTAAAGTGCTCTTAGCTTGAGCAGGCTGTTTTAAAAGGGTCTATGTCGGATGCTCGGTAGACTTAGTTGCATAGTGTGACGTACGGGCGTTTCGATGTTAGGTAGATCAGGTAGACCTCGTTGCTTGGTGTGAGATAAGGGAGTACTGCACAGGAGTCTCCACTCCCTGCTCGCTATTTGGGAGTGTATGTCTCCCGGGGGGGGGGGGCTGTTGATGCTCCATTACCGGTCGTTTGAATGTATTATAGATGTGGACTGCAGTTTGTGTGCTGGAGCCGCCGAAGCGACGTTGTACCTGTCGGATTAGGTTTTGTCTTAGTCTGGTCCTCTTCAGGAGTGGATCAGGTGCGTCTTCCAGTTAAGCTGTTAGTCCAGAGAGACCCTTTGTTACCTGTGTGATTGTGGTTTAAGGGGTGTCCCATAACGTAAGTCTGATGTCGTCTTCGTTTTGTTGTCTTTTTTATGTCTATGTCTGAAAAGGACTGTCTGAGTTTTACTCTGGTTTGGTCGTGTCTTCCATTTCGCCTTCCATATTTCTAGGTGTTCGAGGTACGAGTGTTGAATGGTTGTTGTTGGTAGCATTGTAACACAGTAGGTAGTGTCATCTGTGTATACTCCTGTCGGTTCGTTTTGATCCAAAAATGGTTCAAATGGTTCTGAGCACTATGGGACTTAACATCTATGGTCATCAGTCCCCTAGAACTTAGAACTACTTAAACCTAACTAACCTAAGGTCAACACACAACACCCAGTCATCACGAGGTAGAGAAAATCCCTGACCCCGCCGGGAATCGAACCCGGGAGCCCGGGCGCAGGAAGCGAGGACGCTACCGCACGACCACGAGCTGCGGGCCATTTTGATCCGTTATGGTAGGTACGTCAGCGTTGTATAAGGTGTATAGGAGGAGGGAGGGGGGCAGATATAATCCTGAGGGACACCAGCTCGTGGGGTGTAGGTTACAGAAGCTTGGTTAGCTACACACACTCTGTAGGTCTGCTGGGTAACGCAGGCCTTGATCAACAATAATAGCTGGGATACCGATGTTAGTCGGTAATGGCTTTTATGTAATCAATAGTTGAAAATGAAGGACAGGATGGGAAGGAGCTTTTTGAAGATGTATAAGGTCTAATGTGTTTTTGTCTTGTGGCTTCGTTGCGTTCAGAGTACACTGCGTCCTCAGTTTCTCCGTCTGATATGTCTTTGGTGAGAGCTTGCTGCTCTTCGGTTTCAGTGGTTGGGGTATCTAGCAGCAGTGACAGTTGGGTGCCTACTTCGAACCTAAAACGACCATCGAATTTATTAATGTGGGGGAAGGAGAAGACTTCCTGGAGGACTTGCTTAAAGACTTCTGCCTGTTCGAGTGGGTTTGTTGTGGGTTCGTCGTTTACGATTAGGGTGTTGGTGGCTGATTGGCGTTACCCTGCTAACGTTCTCAATCACCTCAAAAAATTTCCCCCATTTCTGTAGTCAAGTCTACCGCAAGTATCGCCCCATTATTGTTGTCTATGTTCGGAAATCATTCTTATAATCCTGGCATTGAGTCTGTTCCATTGTCTTTTTAAGTCAGGGTTGTCATTTCGTCTCATTTGTCGTTGTAGTTGCTTCTTTTGTCGAAATAGGATTAGTGCTGCTTGGAGGATATATGGTCTCCACTCTCCTGCGCTCCTTTTTTTGATTGCTGTTTCGAGTCTGTTGGTCATTTGCTGCAAGTCGTTGTCATCAGTGATGGTCATGGGGACGGAATGTTCTTTGATCAGTACGTCCTGATATCTGTTCCAGTCCGCACTGGCTTGTTTTAGGACGGTTCGTCTGTTGGGGTGTGGGGGAGGGGGTGCCTACAGTGTTTTAAGCAGTTTGGTCGCAGTTTTGTCTCCTTCCCCAAATCAGCCCAACCCGTGTCAGCCTCAGCCTTTAGGCGTCACTGGATGCGGAAATGGAGGAGCGCGTAGTCAGCACACCACTCTCAAAAAACTGTTCAAATGGCTCTGAGCACTATGGGACTTAACATCTATGGTCATCAGTCCCCTAGAACTTAGAACAACTTAAACCTAACTAACCTAAGGACATCACACACATCCATGCCCGAGGCAGGATTCAAACCTACGACGTAGCAGTCGCGCGGCTCCGGACTGAGCGCCTAGACACCACTCTCCCCGCCGTAGTCAGTTTTCGTCAGCGGAGCAGCTACTTCTCAGTCAAATAGCTCCTCAATTTGCCTCACAAGGGATGAGTGTCAACACCTCGCGGCAGACAGGACGGTCACCCATTCAAATGCTATCCAAGCCTAACAGAGCTTAACTTCCGTGATCTTATAACACCCCCCTGCTTCCCGGGATTTGCGAAATTACAAGTTAACAATGACCGTCAATTATGAATTTTGACCCGTGTCGGGACAAGGCATCCGAATCCGAAGTAAATAATGATTATTCCGCGGGAAACAGGAGACGTTATGACTTGATCGTTATTGAATCAGTAATTTCATTCAATAACGATCGGTAAATGAAATAATGGAAATAATTTGGAAATAAATTTGCCAGTGGAAATTTTGTCGAAAGAAATGATTAAGTTGTAAAAGCTATTAAAAATTGGTTACCAGCTCAACTGATGAGCAACGGTACTGTTAAGTACGTGAATAATTGTGTCAAAAATGAAGTTTACCTGTTTGTAGCGCAGCACGTGGAACGGGAAGTTTTACGTAAGCGCTGTGTCCGGCTCAGTAGTCATATAAAATGTCATAACAATCTAACTACACTTAAACATTAATGGTTAACTTTCAATAAGTATTTTGATAATTATTTTGTTCATAATTTGTCAGCTAAGTGCAATGCTGACAACACAGATAATTATCTATCAAGATTTTGAATAATGGACTGTCTTTCTGTCTTTAAAATTACGTAGTTCGCACAGTTTAATCTACTGACAATGAAATATATTGCCAATAATTGGTTAACTATGTTTTGAATGATAATGATTCATTAATTGGGCGATTGTCAGGTGTAATAAGCTTTACAGTTTCATGAAATATCCTTGAACTAACTTCAGCTGAATATGCATTGAAATAAATCTTAATGAACAAATTTATTGGTTCAAATGGCTCTGAGCACTATGGGACTTAACATCTGTGGTCATCAGTCCCCTAGAACTTAGAACTACTTAAACCTAACTAACCTAAGGACATCACACACATCCATGCCCGAGGCAGGATTCGAACATGCGACCGTAGCGGTCACGCGGTTCCAGACTGAAGCGCCTAGAACCGCACGGCCACACCGTCCGGCAAACAAATTTATTTCAGTCTATTATTAAGTTACTACGGTTGGCGTAAGCTTATTAAGTGCAACAATTAACTACGATAACCAATCATTCAAAACAGTCCGAAATTTACTCTTCACCGTCTATGCGAATAATTTGATAATTAACATATTTTCTATTGATAACAGCGTGACACACTCGGTTCAATAAGGTAAGGATCGGAAGGAACCTACCTGGTGTTATTGTCGGGTGGAATGTAACTGCAACACTTCGATTATAAAGTGCTTGTTATTAATTGTTCAACTTCAGAGAAAAGCACAGTCACTGGCAAGACTTCTACAATTTTATCCTACGAAAATTACGTAGATCTTACTTCCCTCGTTGTCGGTGGATCGACGGAAGTCCACGGCGGCGACACAATGTGGCAGTGGGCTTTTACTGTTGCGACTTGGGCCCACAGTGCGCTTCACATTTAACCCCTCGTTTCTTCAGCACTATGCCCATTAATCCATAATAACTTGCCCGGCCATGCTTCCAGATATGCCGACCATTACTTTCCCGTCGTACTTAGATCCACACAATAGCCGTTAGATGTAACACAGCTAGGAATAGCAGCACTCGACTGTACGTCTTACTCCGAGCACGGCGTCACTGCTACTACTGCCCGCTGGCACGCTCACGCACCCAGCGGCACGACAAAACAATGTCTCTGATTTCAACGTTAACTAAATATGCCCTGACTTGCCAGTGTTAAATACTGCATAATTTAAACATAGTATTTACAATACATATTTACACTAGATAATACATCGAATACAAACAGTTTCATGTGTTAAGTAAGCGCAAAAATTCATAGCAAGAACTGTGTTGTAGCGTCACAGTCTGACGGGAACCGGGAAGCGGTGTTACCACTGTGCCAAGGCCGTTGTCACTAAGGCTTAGAGTAAACAAAAAATTATATGACGCAGTGTCACTTCACGGCATCGTTCACGAGTGGAGTGCACTCAGCCCTTGTGAGGCTGGCCAGTTAGCTACTTGAATGAGAAGTAGGGACTCCAGTCGCGACAGCTAATAATGGCTGGGTGATCGGGTGTGGTGACCACAGGCCCCTCCACATCCGCATCCAACGATGCCTATCGGCGGAGGATGACATGGTGATCGATCGGTACCGTTTGGCCTTCAGAGGCCTGTTCGGACGGAGAGTCGGTTGAATGGTACTTTATGTAACTCTCTTAAGAGATTCTGAAAATTTCAGAATATCACGATTTAAGTGTTAACGCAGAGATGCGAAAGTTAAACAAGGCATGACAGGCCAAACCTACTGAACAGAGGATTAGATTAGATTAGATTTACTTTCATTCCAATTGATCCTTTAGTGAGGAGGTCCTCCAGGATGTAGAACATGCCAGAAAAACAATACATGACAAATATTTACAACTAAAACAAATAAGCTAATGTACCATTCCACAGGTCCCAAGTGGAATGATCGTCATTTTTTAATGAACACTATATGAAAGAGTCATTTTACATATACTAATGCACTGAATGTAAAATAAAAAGGTTTTTTATTTATAAGGTAATAAACATGCAATACAACTACTATAATACTTACTTACAATGAACACATTACTGCACTGAAATGGTGCAGAAGTTAGATTTTACTTACACACACACACACACACACACACACATTAACAATGAGCACATTACTGCACTGAAATTGTGCAGAAGTTATATATATATACAAATCAGTTGGTTTTACTGAGAAATTCATGAGTGGAGTAGAAGGAGTTGGCCACCAATAAATCCTTTAGGCTTCTCTTAAACTGAATTTAATTGGTTGTTACGCTTTTTATGGCTGCTGTCAAGGTATTGAAAATGTGTATTCCTGAATAATGCACACCTTTTTGTACAAGACTAAGTGACTTTAAATCCTTGTGAAGATTATTCTTATTTCTAGTATTGATTTCATGAATTGAGCTGTTGGTTTGAAAAAGTGATATATTTTTAATGACAAATTTCATTAAGAAATAAATATATTGGGAAGCAGTAGTTAGTATCCCTAGATCCCTAAACAGGCTTCTGTAGGATGTTCTTGAGTTCACACCACATATAACTCTTACTGGACGTTTTTGTGCCCGAAAAAATTTAACTTGGCTTGATGAATCAGTCCAAAATATAATCCCAAATGACATTATGGAATGAAAGTAAGCATAGTATGCCAGCTTTTTCATTTTTATATCCCCTATGTGCGACACAATTCGCATTGCAAATAGAGATTTGTTAAGACGCTTCAGCAGTTCTGTGGTGTGCTCCTCCCAGTTGAATTTATTATTCCACTTTGCTCTGGCCATGAAGGTAAGTATGTGTGATGGTGATGTAACATTGAGTGCCCCGATGAAAACTACTACTGGGGCGTGAGATAGTGACGTCCAATATTGTCGTGATGTTGGGCAGCATGTTTTTGATGGTGGAACTGCGATTCCAATCTTAATATTCACATTTTCGTGGTAGAACCTGTGAGCTGGCTTCCACCTCCACTCACTCAAATGTTTCAAATAAAACTTCACCAGAATGAAGTTTGTAAGTGTCGCACATGGTTTTTGGGAGCGGCACAACGGAGGATGCGGACCGATGAAATTTTAGAAAATGGAAACTGCATATCGCGATTTGATAACAGCTCCATGATGTATGATTGAAAAAAAAAGACCTAAGATTTTTTCTCGGAATGACTGGAGGCTCTGGTCGTACGATAAGCAAAAATTAACACTGTAAATTTGTAACCACTGCAAAGTGCCACATGAAAGTGTTGTCCTCCCCGCGAGAAAAGCTGAAAAATAAAACTCGTATCACAATAAATATTGAGATAAACACATGATCTAGCGTATTACTGAAGATACAACACGTTGCAAAGTCTTATCAGTTCCTTACATTAAATACCACCGCCGGCCGGAGTGGCCGCGCGGTTAAAGGCGCTACAGTCTGGAACCGCACGACCGCTACGGTCGCAGGTTCGAATCCTGCCTCGGGCATGGATGTGTGTGATGTCCTTAGGTTAGTTAGGTTTAAGTAGTTCTAAGTTCTAGGGGACTTATGACCACAGCAGTTGAGTCCCATAGTGCTCAGAGCCATTTGAACCATTTGATTAAATACCATTTATAGCTACAGGCCACGATGCATTCTGATGGCGTAGCTAGAAAGACGACTGCCAACAGCCATGCTTCTCCTAAGCGCTTTCTAAAAACTCTGAAGGCTGCATCTTATTTAGTTGCACATGAAATCTCTGACTGTTAATCGACACATCGGATTTTTTACACATATTAAAAAATAATTTTGTAGGAAAGGTCATTACAAACCATTACTGTACATTGCAGAATCACGTCACATTATTAGCAATAAGCACTGAACAAGAAGCAGCGCCGGCTGGAGTGGCCGAGCGGTCCTAGGCGCTACAGTCTGGAACCGCGCGACCGCTACGGTCGCAGGTTCGAATCCTGCCTCGGGCATGGATGTGTGTGATGTCCTTAGGTTAGTTAGGTTTAAGTAGTTCTAAGTTCTAGGGGACTGATGACCTCAGAAGTTAAGTCCGATAGTGCCCAGAGCCATTTGAATCAAGAAGCAGCTTTCTGCTGTATTTTCGGATTTTTTCACTGCACGTGGCTATAATTTCGCACCTTACAAACACCCATCCACATACTTTGTCGTGATCTACAAATGCAATTAGGTATCATGTGATAAAAATTACAATGAAATGAACACCCTTAGCTGCTTACAGGCGTTGACATACGTCAACAGGCACAGAGGTTTGTTTTTCCGCTTTTTTTTTATTTTTATACAAATGGATAAAAGGAAGGCCGTTCCTCTTCGGCTACATAAACAGAATAATAGGAAGTCGTCCCGTTACGACAAAGGATGCTCCATACTATAGCCCGCTGCGAATTTTTCAATGACTGTCCCCTCGTTGCTGTGTTGTTTCTGTTGTTTGTTCAATCTCATAAAAAAAGGAACTGGGAAGAGGTGCTATGGTTATCTTCTCATGTCATCGATAATCCAGCTGCGAGGCGGATTATGGAATCGCTCCAAAGAAAATTAGAAAAATATTGCCTATATTTAGGGTTCTTGACGATCGCACAATGTCATTCGTTGAGGTAATACCAAAAATCGGGCACTGTATTTTCGCCATTACCGAATAGGTAGTGAACAGCGTGGCCGCTGATCCACGTCACAGAGTTAATTTTTGCTCTTGGGAAACACATCTCATCGGGGAAAAGAAGTGATCGGGTAGCTATCCTGTCGGGAGTATTGCGCGTGAGAAAAGCCAATATCTGACGCACCAAATACCAAACGTCCTTTGCCGACCCAGATTCGAAACAATGGCTGGTTCAAATGGCTCTGAGCACTATGGGACTCAACATCTGTGGTCATCAGTCCCCTAGAACTTAGAACTACTTAAACCTAACTAACCTAAGGACATCACATACATCCATGCCCGAGGCAGGATTCGAACCTGCGACCGTAGCAGTCGCGCTCGAAACGATGTTCATCCGTGTCAATCACTTGGCATGTGGCACACAAGGGTGAATCAGCGTGGTGGCTGTGATGTAGGCGGGACTGGCACAACTATTTCCCATTAACAGTTACGTACCATGCAGATTGCACGTCAGTGCCTGCCACACAGCGCGCCACTTTGTAGTGGGGTGTTTGCTTTCAATCACATTCGGCGTCCTGTTCATTTGCATGGCAGCATATATCGACCTCGTCATCATCAAGCGTGTGGGTAGTAGCGAGGTGCGGATGTAGCTTAATTCAAGAAGAATTGGCTAATGTAGAAGAAAGGTGCTGGGATGTCCGATATTATCACATGGGGTGCGAGTGAGATTGGTTGGTTGTTGGTTGTTTTGGGGAAGGAGACCAGACAGCGAGGTCATCGGTCTCATCGGATTAGAGAAGGACGGGGAAGGAAGTCTGCCGTGCCCTTTGAAAGGATCCATCCCGGCATTTGCCTGAAGCGATTTAGGGAAATCACGGAAAACCTAAATCAGGATGGCCGGACGCAGGATTGAACCGTCGTCCTCCCGAATGCGAGTCCAGTGTCTAACCACTGCGCCACCTCGCTCGGTGAGATTGGTCGTAAGGCTTCCAGTAAGAGACTTGTGACGCACGTCGGACTTCGTCGCCACAGTTGCAGGTGACAGCTGACGAACAGGGCCTTCACTCTGTTTTGAACATGACAAAGGCCTAAACCTCCTCTGCTCCTCGGGAGGGTTAGGGTCCATCTGAGCCACCGAGGACATAGAGGATAGCGCGACTGCAGGGATTAATCTCTGGCACGCCTCCCGCGAAACCCACATTCTCAACGTATTGTCCTTCACTACATTCGTAGTGCCCCCGCCCATTATAGTCATTACTCGCAGCGCATTGCCGATTCCCGTAAGAGTTGGGGCACTGTTTGTGCATTCGCACAGAAGAAGAAGATGGTCAAGTGGCCGGTGAACCTTAACTATATATACATACACTAAGATGGTATGTCCGAAAGAACAGATACCATCTTAGTACATATCACGTGATAGGTTGTACATCGTATATATGAATATATAAAGGAGACTGACATTGTCATGTACGCCTTGTAAATAATTGTTAACGCTTATTGCATGGAAGGTGACGGAGTGTCTTTATTATCATATTAGTAGAGGTTGGAGTGACAGTGGAAATGAAACAGCAGGCAGAACTCAAGCCCTGGGTGGAAGGCCCACACAGGTGTGTTGGTGCTGTTTAAACACAGGAAGTAGCAAGACGGACGTTGGGACACCTGAGTGCTTGAGCACAATAGTCGCGACCGGCCGTGTTTGTAGTAGGGCCGAAAGGATAACCGGATAATACTCCCTAACTCCGCAAATCTTGGACGCAGGTGAGAGGAACGAAGAAGCGGCACCTCGGAAATCATGAAGGCTGGTTTATTTCCGCAGATTTTTGCTGAGAAGCGTACCATTGTACGAGTATAGGTTTCTCCTCGCAAGCTTTCCGCGCTGGACGACAAATGAGTAAAATGTGATTGGTCGGCGTTCGGAAGAATCTGTAGAGAGGGAGAATATTCAGTGGTTTCGGGAATATGATTCGTTTTCGGAATTATGATGGTTGGGAGCCAAGCCTTGCTGGGAGGCCAGCGGTGGAGCGACGAGGTCTTCCGATGTGAGCGCCCGTGTGTGACGGTCGCTCGATAAAAATGGTTCAAATGGCTCTGAGCACTATGGGACTTAACTTCTGAGGTCATCAGTCCCCTAGAACTTAGAACTACTTAAACCTAACCAACCTAAGGACAGCACACACATCCATGCCCGAGGCAGGATCTGAACCTGCGACCGTAGCGGTCGTGCGGTTCCAGACTGTAGCGCCTAGAACCGCTCGGCCACTCTGGCCGGCGGTCGCTCGATATCAGCTTTGTTTGTTACAGACACACTTGCTGTCTTTGCACTCAGGAGAGTTTATAGTTAGAACAGTTAGGCACTGTACCGTTGCGAACCTATACGATTCTGGCCTTCACCTCTGGGTTGAAAGTCGTCGTTGAGTCCGCAGCGTTCAGTAATTGAGAGCACTTCCTCTGCCTATACTTACGTTGAGACGTTATCTGAACTCCGTCTTTGTGGCTGGGAGTTGGCGTTTCTCGTCTGTAGAACACAGAGAGGACAGTATTAGAGTGTATTAGAGGACCACCTTCTGCCGTCCTAGTGTTTGAAAGAGTTTGTTTGTGACTGACCGTTACAGGAAAAAATAATTTCTGAAAATCATACACTCCATTGCCACACGTTTGTGCGGCTCCTCTGGCAGTTATTTTCCATCCTCTCAAATTTTATTCTGGCGGCTGTCACTGAAATTCCCGGGCCGCTCGTACGTTCCGGCTGACCCTGCTCCGCCTGCTGTCAGCTGGCAGCCCGCCGTCGTGAGCCGCCTACGCCAGAGTCCCGCGGGAGGAAAATGGGAAGGAGGTGGAGGAGAGCGGGCGTCTTCGATCGCTGGAGCCATCTTCACTGCCTGCGAAAGGCCACAGTCTCCAGTCAGGGGGTCACAGTGTGGCGCTGGCGCCGATCACGCGCAGACGCAGGTGACCAAACCGACATTCCGTTGCACTGGCCTTTCAATTATAATATCAACTTTTCTTGTCTGATCTGACAGGTCAGTATGTTTACGTAAAACTATTAACCTTGGTAGTTATGTATACTAGTGGTGCGCCACTGGTTGACCAACTATTATACCAAGTGGTCGGAAATTCCCGTTACAAAGTTCTTGGACGCGTAGAGGATAGTGAGTACATAACATTCTGAATAGGAACCCATGTCTGGAAACGTATCGTTTCCGTTCTTCGACAGTTTCAATGTAGATGATTATCTCATACATATCCACGTGAGGATTGTACTTAGGCGTGACCCAGTACAATTGTTGCTATCCATTTGAAAAGAGTACTGACTCGTTTCGTTTTTACTTTGCATTACAACTTAAACCTTATGGTTTACATAAGTCGACAACAACAAGAACCCGGCATCTACGGCACCAGCCGCAACGTACCGAAGCATTACGACAGCGGCTCGATGTGGCGATTACGATCGTTGTTACACACATTATACCTCCGAAGCATCTTCTACTACACTCTCTCCATCCCACCTGGTGTCTCTTCAATGTCTTGTGCAGAGGCGAGAACTCGTGCCAGCAGATCTTCCTCTGTCTCTACAGGTGTCTCTCAAATTAGGCTCTTCATACAACCCCACAAGAAGAAGTCCATAGGGGTTAAATCCTGCGATCGTTGCGGCCACGCAGTTGGACTACCACGGCCTATCCATCTTTCACCATACCGTTTGTTGAGATGTCTCCGGACAGCCAGTGAAAAGTGAGGTGGTGGTCCATCATGCTGAAACCACATTTCCTGACGGACATTCAATGGCACAGCTTCCAAGAACGGGTCCATTACGTGTCGTAGGAAGACTTAGCATGCGGGCCCCGTGAAGTTGGATGGAAGGAGGTATGGTACAATCACATGACCGTCCAGAATACCTGCCCACACGTTAATTGCAAACCTGTCTTGAAATCCCTGAACATGCGTGGCATGAGGGTTTTCGTATGCCCAGACATGGTTATTTCGAGCATTCAGAACACAATCCCTTGTGAACCTACATTCATCTGTGAAGAGAACTCGAAGTGGAAATAGGGGCGCGTCGATGCAACGGTGCAAAAACCATGTGCAGAAGGCGACGCGTTGTGGAAAGTCTGCTGGAGCCATAGCGTGTACCTTTGTAAGTGGTACGGATGTAATTGTTGCTCATGCAGGAAGTCCAAGACGGTACTGTGACTAACAAGTTCAACCGTTGCACGCGCAATTATTCGTGAACTCGTTGGCGGGCTGTCTTCAATGCGACGCAGTACACCTTCTTCAAATTCGGGAGTGCGGCGTCGCCGTGGAGCACCACAGTCCTGCCTCCTCGCGGTGAAGGTACCCGTTTCTCGTAGCCGTTGTGTAGCTTGACCAAACAGTTTGTGCGATGGAGCGTGACGGTGTGGAGAACGTTCGTGATACAGCCGACTAGCAGCTCTTCCGTTACCTCCAGCTTCGGCATACACAAGGAACATGTCTGCGTATTCCGCAAATGTGTTCTGCACGATGTTTCCTCTATCGGTGATGCACAGGTATTGACTCGGTCTCACAGCAAAGCGGACAATAAGCGACATCTGGGGATCGTTTGACGTAGTACACGTCATCGTGTCTACCCTGTTCCATACCAGGACAGGGAACTCTGAGACGTTTCTCTTGCCCTAAGCAGACGTTGACGAGGTACACATCTGAACTGAAACTGTCGTAGAATGGAAAGATACGATTCCGGACATGGGTTCCTATTCAAAATGTTATGTACTCACTACCCTGTATATGTCCTAAAAATTTGTAACGGGAATTTCCGACCACCCTGTGTGAGTACTATGTCGCAACTGTAATATGCGCTTTGTGCGCTAGTTATTCTTTAATACAAAGTATTGTGACATATCCACGTACGGAATGGAGTGGTAGCTCTTGCATCTCCTTGGTATGGATAACTGTAAATGGAGTTGTTAACGAGCGATCGAAAGTATTTTGCTATTACATATTAACTGAATGGAAATGAGTTGTCAAGAGAGAGGAGTTAAATAAACGATCGATGGCGAGAGACAAATTAAATTATATCGGCTACTTATTTTACTAAAAAGTCGTCATGGCTTCACTTACAACAATTTAAACTCATTAATAATCAAGCAAAAAATATCGTATGAGATAATTCAATTATACTTGTGATACTATTAAAAATTGTGCAAATGCAGGATATGTTAGAATAATTACTGCAGTTTGCAGACAGTTCCTTTCCTGCAAGATTTAACTCTAGGCCCCCTCACACATTGCATCTAGTAATAATCTAAAAGGAATGCGCAAGGCATGTTATCTTCCACATTCAATATGTTAACCATGAAGACAGAATAGGATGTCTATTGATGAGGTTTTAAACTCTTTCTTCCAAAAATATACTAGGCATGAGGGATCGGGCTGTAACACAGAAATCGTGAACTACTTTTCAACATGTGGTTCGAATGGTTTGTAACACAATTTGATTCCACGAACACCAAGAACAGACAAAACAACAGCACGTACAAAAATAAAGTTTAGTGGGGGCTTCCACTCTACACGAGGTTTCAACGAAATACACCATTGCACCACGTCCCAACAATATTGTGGGGTGATTCGAATATCGAAGGAATTAGGTAAGCGAATCTAGCTCTCGTTTAATCTCTCATACCACAACAACCGAAATAAACTCCGGATTATTACCACCAAAATTACCACAAAACCTGATGGATACTCATCAGAGAGTATATTGGCTAGAGAAGTGAGACAGGGCATGGGCTGATCAATGGCACAATACATACAAAGTCCCGAGCGACTGGAAAAAAGCGCCTGTATATAAGAAGGGTAGAAGGACGGATCCTCAAAATTACGGACCAATATCCTTAACATCGGTATGTTGCAGGATTCTCGAACATATTCTCAGTTCGAGTATAATGAATTTCCTTGAGACAGAGAAGTTGCTGTCCATGCATCAGCACGGCTTTAGAAAGCATCTCTCCTGCTAAACGCAACTCGCCCTTTTTTCACATGATATCTTGCGACCCATGGATGAAGGGTATCAGATGGATGCCATATTCCTTGACTTCCGGAAAGCGTTTGACTCGGTGCCCCACTGCAGACTCCTAACTAAGGTACGAGCATACGGGGTTGGTTCCCAAATGTGTGAGTGGCTCGAAGACTTCTTAAGTAATACAACCTAGTACGTTGTCCTCGATGGTGAGTGTTCAACGGAGGTGAGGGTATCATCTGGAGTGCCCCAGGGAAGTGTGGTAGGTCCACTGTCATATCTACATAAATGATCTTTTTGATAGGGCGGATAGCAATGTGCAGCTGTTTGCTGATGATGCTGTGGTGTACGGGAAGGTGTCGTCGTTGAGTGACTGTAGGAGGATACAAGATGACTTGGACAGGATTTGTGATTGGTGTAAAAAATGGCAGCTAACTCTAAATATAGATAAATGTAAATTAATGCAGATGAATAGGAAAAAGAATCCTGTAATGTTTGAATACTCCATTAGGAGTGTAGCGCTTGACACAGTTACGTCGATTAAATATTTGGACGTAACATTGCGGAGCGATGTGAAGTGGGACAAGCATGTAATGGCAGTTGTGGGGAAGGCGGATAGTCGTCTTCGGTTCATTGGTGGAATTTTGGGAAGATGTGGTTCATCTGTAAAGCAGACCGCTTATAAAACACTAATACGACCTATTCTTGAGTACTGCTCGAGCGTTTGGGATCCGTATCAGGTCGGATTGAGGGAGGACATAGAAGCAATTGGTTTTGTTACTGCTGCGTTTGATCATCACGCGAGTGCTACGGATATGCTTCAGGAACTCGGATGGGAGTCTCTGGAGGAAAGGAGGCGTTCTTTTCGTGAATCGCTACTGAGGAAATTTAGAGAACCTGCATTTGAGGCTGACTGCAGTACAATTTTATTGCCACCAACATATATTTCGCGGAAAGACCACAACGATAAGGTAAGAGAGATTAGGGCTCGTACAGAGGCATATAGGCAGTCATTTTTCGCTCGTTCTGTTTGGGAGTGGAACAAGGAGAGAAGATGCTAGTTGTGGTACGAGGTACCCTCCGCCACGCAGCGTATGGTGGATTCCGGAGTATGTATGTAGATGTAGATGTTAGAAGAAAAGCCCCGGTTAGAGCTTTGAGTATCATAAAGCGCACAAACGATCCACGAACGCTAAAGAAGAGAATTTTTTTTTGATTAATGAAGCAACCAATTAAATGCGACTAAACTGCGCTAACCGCGAAAGTATTTATTCCAGACTACAGATTGAGTTCAGTCTACTGATTGACTGTAAAGACGCAATTCACATTGCTATGCCCTTACCTGGTTGAGGTACCCAGATTCCCACAGTGAAAAAGCATTGATTTACCACAAAAGAATTCAATAAAAGCTTGGAATGCACTTCATACAATACTCAAACACTGATGGAGCACACATTTGCTGTAGGTCAACAACGAAAGGGGTTAGACTTTACCACTGAACACGTTCCACAGTGGCTCCACAAAGCAACCGACTTTCGAGTTAGGAACACTCACGAACGACCTAAAATTCAGTCTCGTATCTCTCATAAGATATTTACCCCATGCATTGGTAATGAGTCCATTACACTACTGGTCTGGAAAGCCAAAATCTGTTTGTCCTACCCTACACATGGAGCCTAGTTCATTCATACGCGAAGCAGTCGTACTAAAAAGAAAAAAACTCAAGAACAATGTTAAACCTTCGCATGACATTATTCCCACGATATCTAGCATGACTATTCCTGACTACCAAAAGAAATGAAAAAAAGATTGAAATTCACACACTAAGTCAGATATCTCCACACATGAAGCGTCCAGAGATCAGCTCCTACTCCCCAAGCTCCTGCAGAACAGCAGTCGCACAAAAGCCTAACCGCTTGCGCTCCTCTATGGTGGAGGAGTCCCCCAAAGATGCGAACGTCATTAGCTTCCAACTTAGCTCTTTGACTTGATACTGTAACAGCTCTGATGGACCAGCTAGACTTCTCTGCCTTTCTGTTTGCACTAAAACTAGCGGCGTAACCGGAGCAGCAGACGACACTGCAGCAACAGACATTCAGCTAATTTACCCGTTTCAATCAAGCACAACAGTTTAAGTTCAAACGGCTCTAAGCACTACGGGACTTAACATCTGAGGTCATCAGTCCCCTAGACTTAGAACTACTTAAACCTAACTAACCTAAGGACATCACACACATCCACGCCCGAGGCAGGATTCCAACCTGCGACCGTAGCAGTCGCGCGGTTCCGGACTGTAGCGCCTAGAACCGCTCGGCCACAGTGCCCGGCACAGTTTAAGTGATGAAACAAGAATATGGGACTAATTCAGGTGCCCCATTTGCGGTAACATAAAATAAAGAATGGAAACAACACACATCTCTCCGAGAGGCTAGTGGCACAGAAAGATAACAGATACAAGGAATACTCACAAGCGGAAATATGTTTTTATACATGAGATGGATCTGGTGGATCTCTCTCACTCGTTGTTGAACCCAAGGATATCCGAATCCTATTATGGAAAAAATGAAACAGATAAAGACATAAGTTACACATATAATAATCATCCCTAATAATTATTAATAATATATGTGTGAAATCTTATGGGACTTAACTGCTAAGGTCATCAGTCCCTAAGCTTACACACTACTTAACCTAAATGATCCTAAGGACAAACACACACACACACACCGATGCCCGAGGGAGGACTCGAACCTCCGCCGGGACCAGCCGCACAGTCCATGACTGCAGCGCCTCAGACCGCTCGGCTAATCCCGCGCGGCAATAAGTATTAAGAAACTTCGAAAAACCACCTGTGACAAAACTATCTCCCTTGTTATGCAAGATTTATGAGACAAGGGAAATACCTTCTAATTATAAGAAAGTATTATAACCTCAGTTACAAAGGAGATAGGTGACAACATGTGTGAATTTTACTGTACAACGGCTGCAAAATACTGGCATGAATTATTTACAGAATAATGGAAAGAACTTGTAGAAGACGACCTCGGGGAAGATCCGATAAGGTCTGGAGGCTACAGTGACACTGTGACTTATCTTAGACCTACATTTGTAGCATTTAAAATAACCAGCGGCCTTGCCGCAGTAGTGGCACCGGTTCTCGTCAGACCACCGCTATCGGTCTGGGCTAGTGCTTGAATGGGTGACCATCCGGTCTGCCGAGCGCTGTTGGGAAGCGGGGTGCACTCAGCCCTTCTGAGGCAAACTGAGGAACTACCTGATTGAGAAGTAGCGGCTCCGGTCTTGTAAACTGACACGCGGCCGAGAGAGCGGTGTGCTGACCACATGGCCCCACATCTCCGCATCTAGTGACGCCTGGGGGCTGAGGATGACACGGCGGTCGGTTGGAACCGTTCGGCCTTCATGGCCTGTTCGGGAGGAGTTTAGTTTCTAGATTTAGAATAAGCTTCCAACGGTGTTGACTGGAATACACACAATGAAAGAATTTGACTTAACAATTATTTCGGAGTTATAATTGGCCGCCGTCTTCAGTTGCGAAGTGGAACTGGTCAGAAGATAGAGCCGTCACCCCTTTACAGGGTTATTCGTAAGTAGCTCTGGGGTATCAGAAGACGACTGAGTGAACGCTACAAGACGTACGTAAAATACGCACATACCAGTTGACAGAGTATCTCTCCAAGCTTTTAACTCACATTGCAGGTGCCAGATGCGTGTACTGTTTGTGTGTGCCACATGTGTGTGTGTGTGTGTGTGTGTGTGTAACGAGAGCTGCCCGCTTGGACTGTCTACCTGCAGGCGCGAACTAATTAGATGCAACAGTGCGCAGCAGATGATTTGGCTATGTGTTCTGACACGCCTGCCCCCTACTGGCACGCTCTACAACTGCGCCGTGGACCGCATTACGAATCGAAACTTTGACAGATGATGTGTTCACTGATACGCATGGGTATCTGCCGAAGTTTATCCATGAACGGGGCAGCTTCCAATAGTGTCACTTTTGATATAACTGAATAGTTGAATTTGAGGATGCGTCGTGCCCCAAAAATAAATTTGACAGGAAGTACACAAGGCTTATTCCCAACCGGCTAGCCACGCGGTCTCACGCGCTGCTTCCCGAGCGGATAGGCGTACCGGTCCCCGGCACAAATCCGCCCGGCGTATTAATGTCGACGTCCGTTTTGCCAGCCAGCCCGTGGATAGTTTGTACGCCGTTTCCCATTTGCCTCGGCGCTTGCGGGCTCGGTCCCCTTATTCCGCTTCATTCACACTATGTCGGCGATTGCTGCGTAAACACTGTCTCCATCTACGCATACACCATCATTACTCTACCACGCAAACATTTGGGGTACACTCATCTGGTATGAGACGCTCCCGGGAGGAGAGGGTGGGTCGGTCCACTGGGGGCCGAACCGCACAATAACCCTAGGTTCAGTGTTGGGCGGCGGTGGAGTGAGTGGCTGCTGTAGCCTGCTGTTGGGTTGTGAACCACTGAGGACAACGGCGGGACGAAGCCTCTCCGTCGTCTCTAGATCCCCGGTTCAATACACACAATACACACACAAAGCTTCTTACCATATCTCAAACATTGGAAATTATCCATTAAATTCTTTTTGGATTCAGATCGCTGTTATACCTTAAAAGCAAGCATAGTTCATTAGTATATCAAAAGTACATTTTATTATATTATTAATATGCTCATTTTCTTAAAGTTTGAAGCTCATCTTTATGTTCTTCCGTGTCTGCGATTTAAAAACTGGATTGTTTTGAAAATCAGCCTTATGCAAACACAATTAGTTTATTTTTTATATTTACCGAGACATATTTCGACACCTACGTGTCATCTTCTGTGGGCCAAATTTTTTATCGCTAAATTTTAATGTATCGTCAGAACTAGAGTGGTGTGTCTCCAGTTCTGACGAAACATTCAAAATTCGCGCTAAAAAAATTTGATCCACAGAAGATGACATCCATGTGTCGAAACATGTCTGGGTAAATATAAAAATAAACTAATTGTGTTTGCATAAGGCTGATTTTCAAAACAACCAAGTTATTAATATGATATTGGATGTAGGAAACCTTCGAAAACTACTACTAATTTGGTCGGTATAAACAAGTATTAAGAGCGTAGTACTGACCCAAACTGGTCCTCGTCTCCCTGCTTAGCCACGTATTTGTGTAGCCATGGCAACTAGACTACAGAAACCATAACTCTCTTTATGGTTGTCGCACTGGTTTGCATAGCTTAAGAACCATATCGTTTAAGATGGCCCCTGACACCTGTTGGACCCTCATATATCATCTTTTCCGATCTGCAGCGCAGAAACTCATATTACTTCGGCCTTTGGGTCCATAGATGTATAGGTAAACAAACCTACAGTATACCATGGCCTTGTTCTTCAAACTCTACTACAGTCGCTCTACAGTCTAAAACTGAATGAAGTCTCGGCAAGCCTTGACAGTTCAAATGGAAATCCAATCTTGACGATAAGATTTGAGGCAGGCGTAGGGGAAGTTCTTGCGGCATTTGGTGACGGGTCCGGAAGGTACATTGCTGCTATTTTTATACTGAGCTGGGTGTTGGAAGCGTCCCTGTATATGGCTTCTTAAGGGCTGTACAGGGGAGCGACTGAGAAAAGATAGATACTCTATTTCGGCAATGTTCTGTAAAGTTTCAAATCTGCCAGGACTGCAGCCACCGACCAGAGAACAAATCGGTATATTTTGCGTGAACAACGAGAGCGCCAAATAATCTAATGTTTACAAAAATTACAGTTTCCCTTATCATCTGGTTGTTCTGAATCTGCTGTTGAGTGGAATCTGAGACAATCTTTTCTAGATGTTTGTGGTGAGAATTCTTAAATTAATAAAAAGGGGGAAAGTGCCCAGTATGTCCACACCCCTCGTCCCACTCCCACTGTGAATGCCTATCGGACATGTGCTGCTTTTCTGTATGTCTTGCAGTTTTCGTGTAGTAGTGTTCTGAAACCCCAGAAAGTTTCTTTACAAAACTATAAGTTTAATCCATAGTTTCTATTTACTGATTTAATATTGGCAATAGCTTTGCTTGGATTGTCTGAAAGGTTGTTTGCGAAGTTGCATCTACTGTAAACAATGAATCGAAACAGAAGTTAATCTGACTGCGTGATTTCCAAAAAACTGTACTCAGTCGGCTAATAAAGAAAACCAGGTTCTATCTAAGTTCCGTTCATAAATCGTAACATTGTTTCATACTTCTTTACTTCTCTGACAGGAAATTTGACAGAACCTTAACTAAGTTCGAGTCGTACGAAAGAAGTCCCTCGAAATCTGTAGTGTATTTTTTTTTTCTTTTGGCTTACTTGTGGCAACGAGTAACGGTCAGGCAAGTGCTCTCTGGAAACTTTTGCTACGGCTGCTGCTGCTGCCATTGAAAGCTACTAAAAGGCGCGTGTCATTTACTGGGCGGCAAACTATCTACAGGTGAACTCCACCTAATGTGTCTGCATTTTAAATTGCGCTTCTAAAAGACTGGGAAATGAATGATAACGTGGTAAATTACGTTAATGCTGATTCCTTCAAAAGGTGTGTTAGCAAATTTAGAAAAGTCACTTTACAAAATTATAATCGAGAATCGCAAAGAAACGACAAACTCTGAAAATACTTTAACGTGGCTCGCTCAACAGCTTCACGTTCAAAGAATTATTGCAAAATACGTATGTTTATCATAGATTACATAAGGTTGTGTTAACTGAGTTAATTTTCCCTGAACTGTCACTAATGTTACCTAATTAAGAAGAGGGGAATGTTCTATGTTGGATACTTAAGTGTTATCTTGGTACGTAGGCAGCATCTCGCGCGCAATTAAGACAAACAAAATTAATATTACCTTATTATGAAGTCTTCATCAAATCAATCAAAAAATCTTCTCTCTTGTGGTAAAGATGTTAGCATCATTCTTGTCATGCCGCTTTGTTGGCCGGCACTTCATTGTTACACAATGCAGAATGTCTGTTTCTGTGATCAGCACCCGTGAGATGCGGCCGACGCAGAATGTTATTGTAGACGCGCAATGTCACAGATGATATTGCGTGCTGTCTGTGTCCAAGTTATAAGGGAAGCTAATATAGAACAAATATCAACACCCCTTTCACAATCCCCTGGCCTCTCCGGCCAGAATTTTGCAGAATAAGTTTTGAACACGACGAGGCTTAGTCTGCAAAATTCGCAAACGGAGTTACGGAAAAAAAAACTTCTATTGCGTACAGAATTGAACTGATACAATTGTTCAAATAAAGCTACAGAGTGGCAGAAAAAGTTCTCAAATTACAAGTAACCTTGGAAGATAGACAATGGAAGCACATGCTTCAAGAACTGTAACGTATAAAAGGTCTTTATGACTGTAGCACATCACATTGAAACGTATGGTGCTTTTTTGTTTTCACAGGAATTACAAAATGTATAATTATGAATGTTTACAGTGTTGTTGTTGTGGTCTTGAGTCCAGGGACTGGTTTGATGGAGCTCTCCATGCTACTCTGTCCTGTGCAAACTTCATCATCTCCCAGTACCTACTGCAACCTACATTCTTCTGAATATGCTTAGTGTATTCATCTCTTGGTCTCCCTCTACGATTTTTATTCTCCATGCTGCCCTCAAATGCTAAACTGGTGATCCCTTGATGCTTCAGAACATGTCCTACCAACCGATCCCTTCTACTAGTCAAGTTGTGCTACAAACTCCTCCCCAATTCTGTTCAACACTTCCTCATTAGTTATGTGATATACCTACCTAATCTTCAGCATTCTTTTGTAGCACCACATTTCGGAAGCTTCCATCCTCTTCTTGTCGAAACTATTTATCGTCCGTGTGTCACTTCCGCACATGGCTACACTCCATACAAATACTTTCAGAAACGACTTCCTGACACTTAAATCTATATTCGATGTTAATAAATTTCTCTTCTTCAGAAACGCTTTCGTTGCCGTTGCCAGTCCTCTCTACTTTGACCATCATCAGTTATTTTGCTCCCCAAACAGCAAAACCCATTTACTACTTTAAGTGTCTCATTTCCTTACCTAATTCCCTCAGCATCACCCAACTTAATTCGATTACATTCCATTATCCTCGTTTTCTACTGTATTTCTTTCGCCCATTCCTGTCAATTGTTCCCTTATGCTCTCCCTGAAACTCTGTAGAACATCTGGTTCTTTCAGTTTATCCAGGTCCCATCTCCTTAAACTCCTACCTTTTTGCAGTTTCTTCAGTTTTAATCGACAGTTCATAACCAATAGACTGTGGTCAGTGTCCACATCTGCCCCTGAAAATGTCTTACAATTTAAAATCTGGTTCCTAAATCTCTGTCTTACCATTATATAATCTACCTGATACCTTCAGGTATTTCCAGGCTTCTTCCATGTATACAACCTTCTTTCATGATTCTTGAACCAAGTGATAGCTGTGAATAAGTTATGCTCTGTGCAAAATTCTACCAAGCGGCTTCCTCTTTCATTTCTTAACCCCAATCCATATTCACCCACTACGTTTCCTTCTCTTCCTTTTCCTACCTTCGAATTCCAGTCGCCCATGACTATTAAATTTTCGTCTCCCTTCACTACCTGAATAATTTCTTTTATCTCCTCATACATTTCATCAATTTCTTCGTCATCTGCAGAGATAGTTGGCATATAAACTTGTATTACTATAATAGGCGTGGGCTTCGTGTCTATCTTGGCCACAATAAGGCGTTCACTATGCTGTTTTTAGTAGCTTACCTGCACTCCTATTTTTTTATTCATTATTAAACCTACTCCTGCCTTACCCCTATTTGATTTTGTATTTATAACCCTGTATTCACCTGACCAAAAGTCTTGTTCCTCCTGCTACCGAACTTCACTAATTCCCACTACATCTAACTTTAACCTATCCATTTCCCTTTTTAAATTTTGTAACCAACTTGCCCGATTAAGGGATCTGACATTCCACGCTCCGATCCGTAGAACGCCAGTTTTCTTTCTCCTGATAACGACGTCCTCTTGAGTAGTCCCTGCCCGGAGTTCCGAATGGGGGAATTTTATCTCCGGAATGGTTTACCCAAGAGAATTCCATCATCATTTAACCATACAGTAAAGCTGTAGTTTCCCCTTGCTTTCAGCCGTTCGCAGTACCAGCACAGCACACTGTTTTGGTTAGTGTTTCAAGGCCAGATCAGTCAATCATCCAGACTGTTGCCCCTGCAACTACTGAAAAGGCTGCTGCCCCTCTTCAGGAACCACATGTTTGCCTGGCCTCTCAACAGATACCCCTCCGTTGTGGTTGCACCTACGACACGGCTATCTGTATAGCTGAGGCACGGAAGCCTCCCCACCAACGGCAAGGTCCATGGTTCATGGGGGAGGACTATATAGGTGTATAGTGTATATATATACTATGTTCTGCTAACAGAATTGAAGTTCATAGAACAACACGAAAGGGCGTAGCGCATTATCATCATAGTAACCTTCGCCGTAAGATTCAGTATGCGATTGAATTCTAGACGTGCTCCACTGACATCCACAAAGAATCGTTTGTAAACTTGGTCCATAGATGAATTGAGAAGAGAAGGCTCAGAGGATGTTAAAAATATCAGTTCATGTATGCATCTTTTTGAAAACTCAGACATTCAAATTATTGTTACGTGGTGTGGGTCCAACCGAAGTAAAAAATTGTAGATCTAGTCCATCATGCGTCTTGTAATAATTGGTAGATATGTTATACAACCTTTCTTAGAGCAGACTCAGAGGATGAGGTACCAGTCTCTAGATCTCCGCTGATAGCTCAAAACTCAAATGTTTATCAGTTAGACAGCATGGTGTAAACAAACATTGAGAACTAGACGATCTGCCAGTCCACTAAATGTTCGCGTGCAATTATTAAAGTAGTCGTAGCATTTTGCTATAAACGTGACAATTTCTTCGGTAAAAGTGTGTTACTTGCTTACACTGTGTCTTATAGCTATGTCACTGTGATAATGCCCCAAATTATTGAGAGGAGACTACAAATAGTACTAAAATGCGTAGACAAGTGATTCCCCCCCCCCCAAAAAAATCTTAATTACAGAAAATGTATAATGTATGGTCATTATGCACAGCAGTGCGGCAAAACGTAGACTTAGAAATTACGTGTTATGACTTAGAAATTACATGTTATATACATATTCATAAACTAATACAAAACATCTGCGTGGCAATAATTTATGACAAAATTATTTCTTACATACAAACGTGTAGAGGAAAATGGGCACAAAATTCCACAAAACATTGTGGCTTTAGTCATGTTCAAAATTTTCTTTGCTGGATAGGAAAATGTTGATTCATAAAACAGCGTTCAAGTTGTATTTGCGTGTGTGAAAGTCTGGTGTGTGAAGCTAAATACATCAATAAAGACGACAATTCAGATTATTACTTTCTACAGTATGCTCGAGTTCAAGTTATTACTTAAGTATACAGGATCAGTTCTGGGAAAGAAAGGCTTTGTGCACAAATTGTTTGTGGTAGAAGAATGCAGTAATCATTAAGGTTAGTCAGTTGTGTGTCATATATGCAGTACAGCTGTAACAAAATTAAATTCTTAACCTCTGTACCTGCCTACTAGCAATAGTAAACTGTCATTAACATCCTTATTCAACCCCACAAAATAGAAGTTTAGAAGGTCAAACATGCCTTAACGTTACAGACAGAGTTAAATATTTGTGCACCTGAATGACTATAAACTTAATTCACTAACAGTAAGCAGATAATAACAGAAAATGTGGGAAAGGACAATAACTTATGGGATAACACACCTAAAATTTTCGTGTTACACATTACCTGACGTTATGTGGTAAAATTACCGCCCTCTGTAAGGAAAGACTAAGTTGCCTTCTGTCACATTATTTCATGTTATTCATCTAGTCTTACATTCTCTGTTATAATTACCGAGGAGAAAGAGGTGTAAGAACAAACAGAAATAAATTCTCAAAAGTTATCATCGCAGGTAAACTCCTTAACATCAATCTGTGTGTGTGTCTACTAGAAAGCTGTCTTGCACAGAGAATAAATACTTATTACTGAAGTACAACACCAAAGAATATTATTACACATCGAATGCATAGAGCAAATAGCAAGTCTGTGAAAAGAAACATCATCGCTTAACTAAAGGAAACTCCTTTGTACCTATGAAGAATATTGCTTAACTGTATTTCAAAGTATTTGCTACACTACTGGGCATTAAAATTGCTACACCAAGAAGAAATGCAGATGATAAACGGGTATTCGTTGGACAAATATATTATACTAGAACTGACATGTGATTACATTTTCACGCAATTTGGGTGCATAGATCCTGAGAAATCAGTACCCAGAACAACCACCTCTGGCCGTAATAACGGCCTTGATACGCCTGGGCATTGAGTCAAACAGAGATTGGGTGGCGTGTACAGGTACAGCTGCCCATGCAGCTTCAACACGATACCACAGTTCATCAAGAGTAGTGAGGGACCTGCAACATGCGGTCGTGCATTATCCTGCTGAAATGTAGGTTTACGCAGGGGTCGGATGAAGGGGAGAGCCACGGGTCGTAACACATCTGAAATGTAACGTCCACTGTTCAAAGTGCCATCATTGCGAACAAGAGGAGACCGAGACGTGTAACCAATGGCACCCCATACCATCATGCCGGGTGATACGCCAGTATGGCGATGACGAATATACGCTTCCAATGTGCGTTCACCGCGATGTCGCCAAACACGGATGCAACCATCATGTTGCTGTAAACAGAAACCTGGATTCACCCGAAAAAATGACGTTTTACCATTCGTGCACCCAGGCTCGTCGTTGAGTACACCATCACAGGACCTCCTGTCTGTGATGCAGCGTCAAGGGTAACCACAGCCATGGTCTCCGAGCTGATCGTCCATGCTCCTGCAAACGTCGCCGAACTGTTCGTGCAGATGGTTGTTGTCTTGCAAACTTCCCCATCTGTTGACTCAGGGAACGAGACGTGACTTCACGATCCGTTACAGCCATGCGGATAAGATGCTTGATGCCTGTCATCTCGACTGCTAGTGATACGAGGCCGTTGGGATCCAGCACGGCGTTCCGTACTACCCTCCTGAACCCACCGATTCCATATTCTGCTAACAGTCATTGGATCTCGACTAACGCGAACTGCAATGTCGCAATACGATAAACCGCAATCGTGATAGGCTACAATCCGACCTTTATCAAAGTCGGAAACGTGATGGTACGCATTTCTCCTCCTTACAGGAGACGTCACAACAACGTTTCACCAGGCAACGCCGGTCAACTGCTGTTTGTGTATCAGAAATCGGTTGGAAACTTTCCTCATGTCAGCACGTTGTAGCTGTCGTCATCGGCACCAGCCTTGTGTGAATGCTCTGAAAAGCTTATCATTTGCATATCACAGCATTTTCTTCCTGGCGGTTAAATTTCGCGTCTGTAGCACGTCATCTTCGTGGTGTAGCAATTTTAATGACCAGTAGTGTACAAAACAATCATCATAAGATCCCTATAGTCCCTAACTCAGCTTCTTATCTCTCATCGTCTTCGTCAGGAACATATCGTAATATAACTTCATAATTATGCAACATTTTCTTGGCAATATCTTCAGTCATAGATTCATCATAATCACCATCATTGTCTCTATCCGTAACATACCTATTTAAACATCGTCAATTCCACCTATCAAAAAAATTCCTTATTTCTCTCAGCTTGTAGCCTCGACCTTGTCCTACTCTGTTACAAGATCTTTCATCCAATAGAAAATTACCTCCTTCAATCATCCATCTCCAATTCTAAACAAAGCAAACGCTATACATCTACACAGGCTCTCGTGATAGAAAATGCTGTGATTCTTCCCACATCTGCCAAATATTAGATGTTATCTCTCCCTGGAAAGAAAACTTCATTACGAGGTGTGGCTAGAAAAAAACCGGACTAGTACTGGTGAAACAATAAAACGAATGCAATAAGGCTGAAAGTCGCGTGGCCTGTCACGTGACTCTCGCTCCGCCTACTGCTCGAGTTTCATCTGCCTCCTGCACTCAGTCTGCCCGTGGCGTCTGTTTTAAGTAGTTGACGTTTTGTCTGTGCGTCGGAAAATGTTGAGTGTACAGAGAGAACAGCGTGTTAACATCAAATTTTGTTTCAAACTAGGAAAATCTGCAAGTGAAACGTTTGTAATGTTACAACAAGTGTACGGCGATGATTGTTTATAGCGAACACAAGTGTTTGAGTGGTTTAAACGATTTAAAGATGGCCGCGAAGACACCAGTGATGACACTCGCACTGGCAGACCATTGTCAGCAAAAACTGATGCAAACATTGAAAAAATCGGTAAACTTGTTCGACAAGATCGCCGTTTAACAATCAGAGCAGTGTCTGAGTTAACAGAAGTTGACAAGGAAAGTGTTAGGCAGATTCTTTGTGAAAGTTTCAACATGAACAAAATGTGTTCAGAAGTGGTTCCAAAGTGTCTCACAATTGAACAGAAGGAACGCCGAAGAATGATTTGTTCTGACATCCTGGAAAACATTGAAAGTGATCCCACCTTCTTACAAAATGTTATTACTTGCGATGAATCGTGGTTTTTTACATACTATCCCGAAACTAAACGCCAATCGATGCATTGGAAAACTCCTGGTTCTCCACGACAAAAAAAAGCACGAATGTCAAAATCGAAATTCAAGGCAATGATGATTGTTTTTTTTTGACATCAAAGGGATTGCGCACATTGATTGGGTACCAGAGGGACAAACAGTGAATCAGCATTACTACATTAGCGTCCTGGCTACCCTACGTGAGCGAGTACGGAGAAAACGGAACGATTTGTGGAGAAAAAAGTCATGGATCCTTCACCAAGACAATGCCCCAGCTCACAGTGCGTTGTCAGTGAAGAAGTTTTTGGCAAAACACAACATTCCCATCTTAGATCATCCACCCTACTCACCTGATTTGGCCCCCTGTGACTTTTTTCTTTTCCCTAAAGTCAAGTCAGCTTTGAAAGGAACTAGATTTGAGACTGTTGAAGCAGTAAAAGAAAAAGCGACGGAAGTAATGTATGGACTTACCGAAAATGATCTGCAGCATTGCTATGAACAGTGGAAAATTCGTGTGGAGCGGTGTAGAGACCGAGGAGGAGAGTACATTGAAGGAGATAACATGAAATTGTAAATAATTGTAAATAAATGTTTTTTCCAGCATCAGTCCGGTTTTTTTCTAGCCGCACCTCGTAGTAGATAGCATTCCTGTTTGAACATGTCTTCAGTTAAAATGGTACAAAAATGTGCATTTCTAGCAAAAGTATGGTAGTATGGTCATTCTCTGCAGTAGTAAAAGTACATATGTGATTATGAATTCCTGATGTGAAAAAGAGTACAGAATCTAACATTCTCTCATAGTAATACATGTAAGAATAGGACAATTTTACCGAACTCTACTTAAGCCTACAAATAAAAATCCATAAAATACTGTTTACTAAAATACAAGTAAAATACTTTATGGCAAATCATGTGTGAGAGCTTACAGTTTCTCCATAATAATGAAATTCCATTGCATAAGAAGCAAATGTGGAAAAACATGTATAAATCTTTCTGTTTTCTTCAGTAAGACTTCCTCGTCTGACATGCCTGTAAAATCTTGTCTCAATCGACAAAAGTCTTAACGTTGGAAATGTGGTTCGCAACGTTTCTGCGTGAACTGCATTGGGATGGGCGATCAGTCGAATGTAAAAAAGGTCATCGTACAACAGAAAGAATTTCTGACACTGACCTGTAGCTTTGTGAAATAGACGACGCAAGCGAACGTTTTGACGTACTTGAAGTACTTTATTGTTCATTTTTTATCTTTGAGAACTTTTCCTCTTTTCTGCTGCTTTATTAATGTTCTTGATAGCAATGTCACTGATTTCGTGATGTCGTAAACGTTGTTACTGAGGAAAATGAATAATGGTGGCAGCTTGTTTTTCAACACTAAATGAAGAGACAGCAGTGTGCAGTCGTTTGGCAAAGAATTTATTATTTCCTGGAATATATATCCCATTCAGTATGTTTCCTGTGACAATACATTCTACACAATTTCTTTAATTCCTTCATTAAATGTCTGTGGGATTTGATTGTGTGTGGTACTGGGAAATAAAGATGGATTGAGTTTTTCTATTTTTCAAAATGTTGTAACCTCTCCACACAAAAAATGTTAAATTAAAAAATGGAAATTGAGTCAAGTGTAACCTCTCCGCAAAATACGTGAAATTAAAAAATGGAAATGGAGCCAAGTGTAACCTCTCCGCAAAATATATTAAATAATTAAATGAAATGGGAGCCAGGTGTAACCTCCCCACAGAAATCAAAGATTGCAAATTGACCAAAAACCCATAACAATATTATTAATTAAATAATGAACCATGAACGAAATATAACCCCCTAACAGAAATAATAATATCTGGTAAATTTTATAAGGACAGCATCGCTGACCTTCGGCCCTGTGAAATAATTAAACCTGATAAATTTTTATAAGGACAGCAGCGCTGACCTTCGGCCCTGTATTCTGAATAACAAAAGCAAAATTCTTACCTCAATAAACTGCAACTATATCTGCTCTTATCTATCGACACAGCTTCGTGCAATGCTGGCGTATATTTAATTTTTTGATTCTTGGAGGAAATGCATAGGAAATATTCTTTAAATTGAAATGAATGTTTTTCTTTAAAAGAGTTACTTTATAAAAAATTATTATTCGGGCATTTTTGAACAAATTAATTACAATTAACATACATTACTAGATGTGCGCAATGCTGCTTCATTACCTTCTACAACAATACTCATCGTCCACCACAATCCTGACCAGAGTCACAAGAAGAGCACGCCGCCGACGCATGCCGACGTCTGCTACCGTATCCAACTGACTACTACTACAGACAGAGTACAACTTAACTCTCGCGCGGTCAAGCGCAGACTAGCAACGATAAATAACTCTCTGGTCAGAGATTCTGTCATGCCTCGCCATCGCTGGTAATGAATACATACGTGTTTCATAACCCTCCACTGGGGGGGGCAAAAATTTGGCAGCGATGGTGAGTCATTTGGACTTGCCATGAGCAACAAATTTTTGTTAACTAACTAACTTTACAATCGCAGAATATACAGATATATAGGTGTAGAACATGAAGTAAATATAGTGTACATGCACCGAGTACAGAACATATCAGGTAATGACAAATATATATACAATGAGTACAAAACAAATTAACAAATGACATAAGTGCACATGCACTGTAGTTCAGAACGTATCAGCAAATCAAAAAATGTATAGGCAATTAGTAGAAATCGTGTTAACAAATGACAAAAATGCACACGCACTGTAGTTCAGAACATATCGGCAAATCAAAAAATGTATAGGCAATTAGTAGAAATCACGTTAACAAATGGCAAAATGCACACGCACTGTAGTTCAGAACATATCAGCAAATCAAAAAATGTATAGATCATGAATACAAATCATGTTAGCAAAAATGATTTTCACTATGTTACAAGAATTAGGATAGGAAAGGGAAGTATTGCATCATAGTTGTAGCACTTTAAGTTGCACGCAGCTGCACTGAAAGTCCATATCTTTCTACAGAAGCACAACACCAAGTGAGACAATCTGAAGTTCTTTTCCCAGAAGAATTAATCAGCGTAGCCAAGACACTGAAATGTCGTAGTAATATTCCATGTTATCTTTTTGGTAGTACATTAGGTACACCAAACAGTGGGACCATAATAGCATCTCCATCGCTCAAGGTAGTGGACAGCATGTCGTGTCAACACCACGTTCTTGTAAGGTACACCAACGTAGAATTAGTGCAAAAACCAAATATAGTGCTCCATGATCATGAGGTTATACAGGACAAACGGATATTGCAGTATTTCCAGGTAATTAGGTCAGAAGGTGAAGGACATTAAGTCACATACTAGACTTCATTGAGAATTACACTAATAGTTGGTGGCACTCATTGCCCAGTTATTGATCATTTCTGTACCATGTATGTAGTATTACAGAATAATGTTCATGAGTCGTTTTACAGAGAATATTGGCACTCATTGCCTAATTATAAACCATCAGAGGTCATCATTGAAAACAGGAGCTCATAAATTACATAGTATTACAGAATAATGTTCATAAATCGTATTACAGAGAACATTGGCACTCATTGCCTAATTATAAAGCATTAGAAGTCATCATTGAAAACAGGAGCTAATAAGAGGCATAGTATTACAGAATAATGTTCATCAGTCGTTTTACAGAGAACATTGGCACTCATTGCCTAATTATAATCCATCAGAAGTCATCATTCAAAACAGGAGCTCATAAATGATATAGTATTACAGAATAATGTACATAAATCGTTTTACAGAGAACATTGGCACTCATTGCCTAATTATAAACCATCAGAGGTCAACATTGAAAACAGGAGCTAATAAGTGGCATAGTATTACAGAATAATGTTCATGAGTCGTTTTACAGAGAACATTGGCACTCATTGCCTAATTATAAACCATCAGAAGTCATCATTGAAAACAGGAGGTAATAAACGACATAGTATTACACAATTATGTACATAAATCGTTTTACAGAGAACACTGGCACTCATTGCCTAATTAGAAAGCATTATATATATATATATATATATATATATATATATATATATATATATATATATATATATATATATATTAAGCAATGCATTGCGTTGGGTAATTACTGAAGAATGAAAATATTTGCTTTTGAGTTGTTGCTGCAAATGAAGATGTGTAACGTCATTCGTCATGAGTCAGCTGTAGCAAGATTATGAAACAAGTAGAGTACATGTAATCACATTCATAAATGACATAGGTTTAATGGACAACTGCTTATAGCACATTAATTTCATAAATAATTTCTCCTGCAAAATACAAAAATGGATTATTAAACTGAAAGAAGAAACGCATTTTATGCTGAAAAGTAGTGAACTTCGAATGAACAGGTAGTGAAATGTGTATTAAAAAAAAAAATGTGTTCCCTAGCTGTTCTTTCCAAAACCTTCAGTCATCATACTATGCAATATAACACATACTGTCAAAACGAACTGCAACAAATACTTACATAACTACATAGCATCTCTTAACTAACAGCAAATATATAAACTTCGTCATTATTTTCATCTGCAAAGAAAAACTTCATTATCCATAGTAGCATATTCTTCATCATTATTCATCACCATTCATTATCATCTGCAAAAAAGGTCACTTCATTACTCATTACACAACTATTCCTTATTTCTAGCGTATTTCATCTCTAAAACTAAGATGTGTAGTTCTGTCTGACAGCCTGCATCAATCGCCTTGTATTCTGAAAGAAAAAATTAGTTAAGACTGCTATTCTACGATGTGTATAGTATATTCTTGTTAATGCTTGTTAATCCTGATCCATTTACTATTCCTGATGAGGTTTTTTTGCATCTTCTTTCGTTCATTCCGAAGGTGAAATTCCCATTTCTGTTTACTTTATTTCTTTTACACGTTATTTCTTTCTGAAAATGATGAACAAAGATTAATGTCTTGCATTTAAATCATATACTCATTAAATAAAAACTGGTTTATAGTAGCATAATTGAGCATACAGCATACCACGAGAAAAAACGTAATACGTCAAAAACATAGATAGTGTTCAGAGGCAAAAATGTACACAGTGTATCACAATGTAGCAGCAAAAAAGAAAAAAAAAAAGTAAAGTAGTCACGATGTTGAGATATAATAAGGCAAAATGTCAAAATCAACTGGTGTTTGCTATATCTTAACTATTTCATAGTGAATACAAACAAAACAGGAAAACAATCGTACATACATAAAAAATGATGACAAGAAATGTGACTTTCTTTGTGTTCAGCTTGTATGTTGTGTAGTTAATAGAGGCGAGAATTAAAGACTTTAATGGAGAGAGAATTTAATAAAATTAATATGTCACTAGATAAAATAGCATAATTATTCATAAGATACGTAAGTTTATCCGGAAAAATGTGCACGGTCTGATGTGTAACGACAAGAAGAGCAACCTGCTAACCTTACCTTGCCGGGCACTTGCCAAGAAAAATACGACAATCATCAGTAAGTAGTCACATAAATATTATTGCATAAATGGTCATAAAATGTGTAAGTTCATCTGGAAAAATATGCACGGTGTGATGTTTAACGACAAGAAGAGCAACCTGCTAAATACGACAAAAAAATACGACAATCATCAGTAAGTATTCATGTGAATATAATTGCATAAGTGGTCATAAAAATTAGCAAATGGCATTACAGCATGTTAAATCATAAAGTATCTTCATTCAATAAAAGGTTTGATATTCGATATGTGGTGGTTTCCTTTCGTTTTTCTGGTTCTCAAAGTTTAGACGTGTACAACATTGGGGTGAGGAATGCTGCGAATCCGATATGGACCTGCGTATAGAAGTTCAAATTTACTGCACCTACCTTTTCCTCTATTGGATAAATAGTGTGTACGTACTAATATCTTCTGTCCAATGTGGAAGTCACGGCGTGTACAAACCTGTTTTTGCTGTCTTCTCCGGGGCTCTGCGGCACGTTTGATGTTGTTCAGCGCAATGTCAATTATTTTATGGTTTCGTAGTCGACGAGATGTAGGAAATGTTACTAATTCTTTAATTTTGTTAGGTGGTTCAACATTTTTCAGTATAACATTTGGTATGGAATTAATTACACCCTGGTATGAGAGTATGTGTGTGTCCCAATCAATATGTCTTTTATGGCAGTATATTCTACATAGTTTACCAATTTCTTTCATTAATCGTTCACAGGGGTTCGAAGAAGCATGGTACCTGGATATATAGATCGGAGAAATGTTTCTAGCTCGTAACATACGTGTCCATATAGCAAATCGAAACTGTGATCCATTGTCGGAAATTACTTTCAACACATGCCCTACATGAAATAGAAAATATTTTACAAATGCTTTCGAAACAGTTTTAGCAGTAGCTTTGCGTAACGGAGTGAAGGTAACAAATTTTGAAGTGAGTTCAACAGCAACAAAGATGTAGCAAAATGGCTCTGAGCACTAAGGGACCCAGCATCCTAGGTCATCAGTCCCCTAGAACTTAGAACTAGTTAAACCTAACTAGCCTAAGGACATCACACACGTCCATGCCCGAGGCAGGATTCGAACCTGCGACCGTAGCAGTCGCGCGGTTCCGGACTGCGCGCCTAGAAACGCGAGACCAACGCGGTCGGCAAATGTAATATCTCTATATATTCGATGAATTATTCAGATACAATTCTACCCTTCAATGACGTTTACTAATTTTCTAGCTTCATACTCGCAGAATCCATGCGAAAAGTAGTTCATACAATAGCTATGCCATGAGCGCATAAGTATTCTTTGTAGTACTCTCTCTGGTGGTTGTTAAAAGAAAAAAAGAAAGGGAGCTTCCGAGATTGTCTTCGTGCCGATTAGCCAGAGCTTGGTTTGGAAGAACTGTAATCTGATTATTGAGATTTATCACAGAAGATAACTGATACGAACTGTACGATTAAAAGGAAATATATATAGATGGCTTCTTCAAATAAAAGGTGTGTATTTTAAATTTGAGAATTAATGATATTTATCGATATATTGCGTAGTTGTTAATCAGAAGGGACTTCCGAAAGACTGGATACGAACCTGCACTTAATAATCCAAGAGCTCCATTGCTTCTTCGGAAGGTTAAACTTCATCAAAGCCAAATATCCGCTTGATCTGAGGTTTCCCGACTGATTATACAACGCTCCCAAAATTACGAGGCATTTTATTTGTACAGATTAGCAGACTGCCGCAAAGCACGAGCCTGCAGAGAAGAAGAATCATCGCCTGATTTCATTCTAACAAGTAAAATTTCAGAATCATTTTGAGTGACTGAGCTATGACTGTATTTCCTATCATGAATGAGTGATTGCTCGAACGAATTGAGAGCTACATAATCACGTAGATAGGAGGAAAGATAGAGAAAAAAAAAATTACACAAAGATGTAGCAAAAACCTCTATTAGTTCTGGGAATCGGACCAAAAATGTCTACAGCGGCCATATGTCTCAATTTAACTGGTACAATGGGATGTAATGTAGGAATATGTGAATTCGTATCTGATTTAGCTTTCTGACAGATTTTACATGACGCTAAAACTCGTCGAATACGTTTCTCCATGTTCGTAAAATAACAGTTCTGTCTCAGTATAAGAAAACATTTTTTGGCTCCGTAATGTGCGTAACTTAAATGAGTATACCAGATTAATTTGTTAACAAGTTCGTCAGGAATGCATAATAACCAATTGTTGCTGTCAGGATGAGAGCGGCGAAACAGAATGTCATTGCGTAATGGTTTCTAATGGTAACATTATTCCTATCTTGCCAAAGGTGTTTAATTTCTTTCCATACGTTGTCTTTATTCTGCTGTTGTGCTATGTCTTGTAATGACGACGAAATGAAATTTTCAAATGCAACTTGTTGAATGTACATGACGCTGAAATTTGTTTTGCAGAAGTTGGTTGCGATGTCTTGCTGATTGTTGCTAAGAGAACGAGAAAGTGCGTCTGCTATAACATTTTGTGTGCCGGGAATGTGAAGAATTGTAAAATTAAATTCCTGCAAGTAAAGTTTCCATCTGCTTAATCTGTCGTGTGTAAATTTAGCCAAAAGTAAAAATTGTATCGCTCTGTGGTCTGTGTAAACGGTCGTATGTCTTCCATAAAGAAAATGCCGAAATCTCGTAAAAGCCCATACAACACATAATGTTTCAAGTTCTGTAACAGAATAATTTCGTTCAGCAGGTGACAGAATGCGACTTGCAAAAGCGATGTTTTTAATTACTGTACAACCATCTTCTTCAATTTCCTGAAAAATATGTACGCCTAAAGCGGTGTTAGAACTGTCGGTGGCAATAGAAAAATTTCTGGTAAGATCTGGGTGCGATAAAAGTGGTGCATTCAACAAAGCGTGTTTCAAATAACGTTTTCGTGAACAAGATTCTGCGTGTCAAAAGTTGCGAGAAGGATCAACAAAACTGCTAGTGCCATCTTTCAAGAATAGTCTGTATCACAACAGAGGGGCTCTGCATTGAAACCAGGGCTTTCTCTAAACATTTAATAGAAGTCAAAAAAATTACGTACAGTATGATGTTGTTGTTGTTGTGGTCTTCAGTCCTGAGACTGGTTTGATGCAGCTCTCCATGCTACTTTATCCTGTGCAAGCTTCTTCATCTCCCAGTACCTACTGCAACCTACATCCTTCTGAATCTGCTTAGTGTATTCATCTCTTGGTCTCCCTCTACGATTTTTACCCTCCACGCTGCCCTCCAATGCTAAATTTGTGATCCCTTGATGCCTCAGAACATGTCCTACCAACCGGTCCCTTCTTCTCGTCATGTTGTGCCACAAACTCCTCTTCTCCCCAATTCTATTCAATACCTCCTCATTAGTTATGTGATCTACCCATCTAATCTTCAGCATTCTTCTGTAGCACCACATTTCGAAAGCTTCTATTCTCCTCCTGTCCGAACTATTTATCGTCCATGTTTCACTTCCATACATGGCTACACTCCATACAAATAATTTCAGAATCGACTTCCTGACACTTAAATCTATATTCGATGTTAACAAATTTTTCTTCTTCAGAAACGATTTCCTTGCCATTGCCAGTCTACATTTTATATCCTCTCTACTTCGACCATCATCAGTTATTTTACTCCCTAAATAGCAAAACTCCTTTAAGTGTCTCATTTCCTTACCTAATTCCCTCAGCATCACCCGATTTAATTTGACTACATTCCATTAACCTCGTTTTGCTTTTGTTGATGTTCATCTTATATCCTCCCTACATGACACTGTCCATTCCGTTCAACTGCTCTTCCAAGTCCTTTGCTGTCTGTGACAGAATTACAATGTCATCGGCGAACCTCAAAGTTTTTATTTCTTCTCCATGAATTTTAATACCTACTGCGAATTTTTCTTTTGTTTCCTTTACTGCTTGCTCAATATACAGATTGAATAACATCGGGGAGAGGCTACAACCCTGTCTCACTTCTTTCCCAACCACTGCTTCCCTTTCATGCCCCTCGACTCTTATAACTGCCATCTGGTTTCTGTACAAATTGTAAATAGCCTTTCGCTCTCTGTATTTTACCCCTGCCACCTTCAGAATTTGAAAGAGAGTATTCCAGTTAACATTGTCAAAAACTTTCTCTAAGTCTACAAATGCTAGAAACGTAGGTTTGCCTTTTCTTAATCTTTCTTCTAAGATAAGTCGTAAGGTTAGTATTGCCTCACGTGTTCCAACATTTCTACGGAATCCAAACTGATCTTCCCCGAGGTCCGCTTCTACCAGTTTTTCCATTCGTCTGTAAAGAATTCGCTTTAGTATTTTGCAGCTGTGACTTATTAAACTGATGGTTCGGTAATTTTCACATCTGTCAACACCTGCTTTCTTTGGGATTATAATTATTATATTCTTCTTGAAGTCTGAGGGTATTTCGCCTGTTTCATACATCTTGCTCACCAGATGGTAGAGTTTTGCCATGACTGGCTCTCCCAAGGCTATCAGTGGTTCTAATGGAATGTTGTCTACTCCTGGGGCCTTGTTTCGACTCAGATCTTTCAGTGCTCTGTCAAACTCTTCACGCAGTATCTTATCTCCCATTTCGTCTTCATCTACATCCTCTTCCATTTCCATAATATTGTCCTCAAGTACATTGCCCTTGTATAAACCCTCTATATACTCCTTCCATCTTTCTGCCTTCCCTTCTTTGCTTAGAACTGGGTTGCCATCTGAGCTCTTGATATTCATACAAGTGGTTCTCTTCTCTCCAAAGGTCTCTTTAATTTTCCTGTAGGCAGTATCTATCTTACCCCTAGTGAGACAAGCCTCTACATCCTTACATTTGTCCTCTAGCCATCCCTGCTTAGCCATTTTGCACTTCCTGTCGATCTCATTTTTGAGACGTTTGTATTCCTTTTTGCCTGCTTCATTTACTGCATTTTTATATTTTCGCCTTTCATCAATTAAATTCAATATTTCTTCTGTTACCCAAGGATTTCTATTAGCCCTCGTCTTTTTACCTACTTGATCGTGTGCTGCCTTCACTACTTCATCCCTCAGAGCTGCCCATTCTTCTTCTACTGTATTTCTTTCCCCCATTCCTGTCAATTGTTCCCTTATGCTCTCGCTGAAACTCTCTACAACCTCTGGTTTACTCAGTTTATCCAGGTCCCATCTCCATAAATTCCCACCTTTTTGCAGTTTCTTCAGTTTTAATCTACAGTTGATAACCAATTGATTGTGGTCAGAGTCCACATCTGCCCCTGGAAATGTCTTACAATTTAAAACTTGTTTCCTAAATCTCTCTCTTACCATTATATAATCTATCTGACACCTTCTAGTATCTCCAGGATTCTTCCATGTATACAACCTTCTTTCATCATTCTTGAACCAAGTGTTAGCTATGATTAAGTTACGCTCTGTGCAAAATTCCACTAGACAGCTTCCTCTTTCATTTCTTAGCCCCAATCTATATTCACCACGCAACAGAATTTCTTAAACTGGTCTGCTTCGTAGTTCAATTTTGAATAAAAGTTTATCGTTAATTTCATTTAGAGCACTCCTTATTACTGTCATCTTTCTTCGGGATACTCTTAATCTATATTCTGCAGACATTAGATTCAATTATTCAAAATGACAGTCACAATCGCATTGTTTATTTTGCCACCAACCGGTTTCAACTCGCGCTGGGGTCATCTTCAGGGAAATTTGCACTGTAAAGTTATAATATTAGTAAGTAATCATGTACGTAATGTACAAGCAATTTGTCAAAGTTACATAAATAAACAGATTTTTATACCCATTTGGTCGCTCGCTGGAGTCGTCACCCTGCCTGTGCACGGTTGGTGACTATGCGTGGTTGGCTCCCTGCATGAACTTAAATAACGGCCAACAACACTTGGACAGACCGTAACGCCCTCCACGGTGACCAACGGTAGTTACATGCTTAAGCAAGAAATCGTAAATTTTAAACTTTGTTCCAGTTGTAATACAAAACATAATAAATATTACTAATTAAACCTCGAGAAATTTACAATTATTTAAAATTCAGGTAACTGTTGTCCCATACATTTTTCACATCATTTGTGGATAGAGCGTAGCTGTCTATCTTTTGTGGTAGGGACGCTGTTACCAAGGGCGACAGTATATATCAAGCGCCCCCTAGCCTGTGTGGTTGGGACGCTGCCGTCATGGTAGCCGCTTCGTCTAAGTCGTCTGCTGTAATACCATCTTTGCGTGGCGTTCGTTGTTATGGTAACGGCGTACCATAACCATTCTTCCGCCATGTTGTTGTCAATCCATGTCGTCTTCTGCTGCCCACGTGTTGTTGGCCGTTATTTAAGCTCATGCAGACAGCCAACCATGCATAGTTACCAACCGTGCACGGGCAGGGTGACGACACCAGCGACCAAATGGGTATAAAAATCTGTTTATTTATGTAACTTTGACTAATTGCTTGTAGATTACGTACATGATTACTTACTAATATTATAACTTTACAGTGTAAATTGCTCTGAAGATGAACCCATTGCGGGTTGAAGCCGGTTGGCGGCAAAATAAATAATGCGATTGTGACTGTCATTTTGAATAATTGAGTATAAGTAAATTAATCGCTGTTTATCTCAATGCAACTATGTTGTCTAAAAATTTAGACATTAGACTGTTCACTCTTCTTCACTTTCAAATGGTTCAAATGGCTCTGAGCACTATGGGACTCAACATCTTAGGTCGTAAGTCCCCTAGAACTTAGAACTACTTAAACCTAACTAACCGAAGAACATCACACACACCCATGCCCGAGGCAGGATTCGAACCTGCGACCGTAGCAGCCCCGCGGTTCCGGACTGTAGCGCCAGAACCGCACGGCCACCGCGGCCGGCTCTTCACTTTCAGCGAGGGCAGCAATGTCATCAGCGAATCTTATCACTGTTATTTTTTCACCTTGAATTTTAATGCCACTCTTGAATCTTTCTTTTATTTCTGTTATTACTTCTTCGACGTGTACAGTGAGCAGTGGGGGGAGAAAGAATGCACGCTGTCTTACAACCTTTTTCATCTGATCACTTCGCTCTTGGCCTGTCGGGCTTATTGTTTCCTCTTGGTTCTTGTACATAATGTATATCATCGTCTTTTCCCTTGCTCATATCTTTCTCAAAATTTTGAACTGTTTCCACCATTTTACGTTGTCGATCGAGTTTTCCATGCAGAGGAACCTAATAATTGTCTATAGATGTCAAAAGAGCTGAACTAGTTTCCTCTCGCTTATTTTGGCGGGATTACAGACTAGGACGACTTGTGAAGGAGTTTCAGGATATGCCAGTGCGGAATATCAAAAGCGGAAGTAGAAAGGTTACTTGTGAATAGTGATAGTGATGATGAATCTGATTTTTCTGTCGACCTAGAATGACGATACCGTCGCTATAGTCGAGCCTGGTATTCTCAAGGCCAAGATAATCGTTCTTCACTTTTCCTACGGTCGCCTTCCCGAAAGTAGGAAATCGACAGAGAAAGTTGGCCTATGGTCTTTGGACAATTTTCAGCGCCAGGCAAAGAACAGAATTGGCCAGCAGAGAGGGAAATGGCGTGAAACACGCCGCAGCAACAAGCGTACCGCTAGTACCGACGCAGCAGCGAAAGAGTTAATACTACAGGGCCTGTCATATTTCTGATACGCCCGACAACTTTTAGTCTTCTCTCATAATTAACCGAGCGAGGTGTCGCAGTGGTTAGCACACTGGACTCGCATTCGGGAGGACGACGCTTCAATCCCGTCTCCGGCCATCCTGATTTAGGTTTTCCATGATTTCCCTAAATCGTTTCAGGCAAATGCCGGGATGGTTCCTTTGAAAGGGCACGGCCGATTTCCTTCCCAATCCTTCCCTACCTCGAGCCTTCGCTCCGTCTCTAATGACCTCGTTGTCGACGGGACGTTAAACACTAACCACCACCACCTCTCATAATTACTGAAAGAGATTTTATGGATTTTCCTATCGAGCAATGGGAAATCAAATGAAATTATCACATACTGTGTACGGTCAAATGTTAATCACGTACTTCGCTCATGAAATGTACGTTAGTTCACTACACGCTGACAAAAGTCGTGGGATACCTCCTAATATCGTTTCAGGCCTTCTTTTTGTCGGCGTAGTGCAGAAACTCGACGTGGCAGGGACTCAACAAGTCGCTGGAAGTCCCCTGCAGATATACTGAGCCTTGCTGGCTATACAGGGTGAAAAGCATTTAAACCGACAAACTGTGGGAGGTTGTAGGGGACATCAAAACAAATATTTTTCCCTAATGTCATTTTTTCCTGTGAGGATTATTTAAATCAGTGGAGGCCGCCCTCTTCAGTTGTTAGAGGCCGTATTACGATATTCAGTTGTTAGAGGGCGTGTTACTCTTTTCAGTTGTAGGCAACTGCTGACCACCAGTGCAGTAGTGCATTGTCTCTGTTTACTAATGTAGCGATACACCTGGAGTGAGTACACTGATATGGTTGGTGCGTACTACGTAGGGCACCACAACGGACGAGCTGCACAGCGGGTTTATCAACAACAATATCCTAATCGCCGTATCCCGCATCATACGACCTTTGCTGCTGTGTACCAACGTCTGCGTGAGACCAGGTCAATTAGCAGATTACCTGGACAGGGACGCCGTCACACTGTTAGAACGTTGCAATTTGAGGAGCATGTCTCGCAGCATGTGGAGCGGGATCCTTCAATCAGCATTCGTGCAATTGCACGTAACATGGGGACGAATCAGGCGAATGTAAGAACAGTACTTCGAGAGCAATTGTTACGTCCATTTCGCGTACAGCGTGTCCACAACCTGAACCAGTTGATTATCCACCCAGAGCACAGTTTTCGCAGTAGTATCTGGAACAGTGTGAAATGCATGCTACATTTCCATCCTCTGTGTTGTATAACGATGAGGCAACGTTCGGGCGTGATGGAGTCTTCAACATGCATAATTCGCATGTTTGGAGTGAGGATAACTCACATGCCACAGTTACTAGCACTCATCAAGTGCGGTTCTTCGTTAATGCGTGGGTCGGTGATGTTGGGGACTGTTTAATTGGGCCGTATCTGCTACCTAGGCCATTAAATGGCAGGCACTATTACAATTTTCTCGCCAGAGCATTGCCAGAATTGCTGGAAGACATCACGCTCCCTACAAGACAACGCATGTGGTTCCAACATGGCGGGGCGCCGGCACATTTCAGTTGTCGTGTGCGTAGATTCCTGCACCGACGGTTCCCAGAAAAGTGGATTGGCAGAGGTGGTCCTGTACCATGGCCTGCTCGATAGCCAGATATGACCCCTCTGGACTTTTTTTGTGTGGGGAGAGATGCGCAACATTGTTTACGTAACTCCTGTTGCATCAGAAGAGGATTTGGTTGTCCGGATAGTAGCAGCAGCAGGAACAATTCAGGATACTTCTGGGGTTTTTGTCCGTGTCAGACAGAACATGATCCGACGGTGTAACCTTTGTTTATGTGTCAGTGGAGGCATTTTTGAAAATCTACTGTAATTGAAATTGGGTTGTGTTAATGTGTTGTGTCTTGGTCATAAAAATGGAAAAGTGTTTGTTGGTTTAATTAATTTGCCACCAGAGAAATCTTCCTCTACCGGTTTAAATACTCCTCATGGGAGAAAATGACATTAGGGAAAAATATTTGTTTTGATGTCCCCTACAACCTCCCAGAGTTTGTCAGTTTAAATACTTTTCACCCTGTACAGCCGTCCACAATTGCGCAAGTGTTGCCGGTGCGGGACTAACCTATCAGTTATGTCCCATAAATGTTCGACGCGATTCATATCGGGCGATCTGAATGGCCAACAATTCGCTCGAACTGTCCAGAATGTTCTTCAAACAAATCACGAACAACTGTGGTCCGGTGACATAGCGCATTGTCACCCACAGAAATCCTTTCGTTGTTTGAATGTATGACGTCCATGAAATGCTGAAAATGGTCTCCAAGTAGCCGAACATAACCAGAACCCAGTCAATCCCATGTAAACACAGCCCACACCATTATGGAGCCGCCACCAGTTTGCACGATGCCTTGTTAACAACTTCCGTCCATGCCTTCGAGGGTCTTGCACTACATTGGAACCCAACCATCGGCTCTTACAATCTGAAGTGGGGACTCATCTGACCAGGTCACGGTTTTGCGGTAGTCTAGGGTCCAACCAATAGGATCACGAACCCGAGAGAGGCCCTGCAGGTGATGTCGTGCTGTTAGCAAAGACGCTCTCGTCGGTCGTCTACTGCCATAGCCCATTAAAGCCAAATCTGCCACACTGTTCTAATTGTCACGCTCGTCGTGCGTCCCATAATGATTTCTGCTGTCATTTCACGCAGTGTTGCTTGTTTGTTAGCACTGACAACCATGCGCAAACGCCGCAGCTGATGGTAGTCGTGAGGTGTAATGCCTGAAAATTGGTATTCGAAACGGAATACCCCATGTGTCTAGGTCCAACTGCCTTTCCGAAATCCGAATCCGTTAATTCGTGTTGTGCGGTCATAATCACTTGGGGAACCTTTCACATGAATCAACTAAGTACAAATGACAGCATCGTCAATGCACTGCCCTTCTATACCTTGTGGACGTTATACTACCGGCATCTGTATATGTGCATGTCGCTGTGCCATGACGTTTCTCCCCTCAGTTTAATATTAAATCATGTTAACGAGTATCACTTCCCAATTTAATAAATCTTACAAATAAGTACTTGCAAATATAGTAAGAAAAAAGTTGAGAGATTTTATAACCTACATTGTTTATGTCGTATGTGAAATACAAACAGCAGTCAGAATGAGGAATAAGCTCAGAATGATAGATTGCTTGAAGCATCTTTGAAGTTACTTTGTGGCAGCTTTCGGTAACTGAATAAGTGACAGCTGTTAAATGCAAACAAAACAGGAATGAGTCAGGTTTATGGCAGCTGTTGGTATGACGGAAATACGATGTGCTGGAAAGCAGGAAGAATTCCATATCGCCATCTTCAGCTCTTGCCTATATCAACAACGGGTCTACCCTCTCCAGGGCATTGTACTTTGCAGCCACCGTAGTGGCATTCTGTCGCGAATCAGTGGTAATAGTGTAACGTCCCCTTAAAAAAATTGTATAAATGACTGTGCTGGTAAACCTCTACGTTATTTGATTTTCAAACAGCTGAGGAAAACTGATCGTACTCAGACATTTCTCTCTTTACTTAACCTGATCATCACTAAACTGACACACAATATTTTTAGCGCAACGCAGTCTGACTTCCAATAATCCCTACAAAAGAATTGCCCTGACTAACAATAACCTATACAGGGTGATTCAAAAAGAATACCACAACTTTAGGAATTTAAAACTCTGCAACGACAAAAGGCAGAGCTAAGCACTATCTGTCGGCGAATTAAGGGAGCTATAAAGTTTCATTTAGTTGTACATTTGTTCGCCATTTCAGCCAATAAAGTTTTTGGTCCCTTTTTCTTCGAAGGTGCTACTGTAACTGGACTACAGTATCTGGAGATGTTAGAGAATTGGCTCTTCCCTCAGCTCGAACAAGAAGCACAACAATTCATATTTCAGCAGGATGGAGCGCCATCACATTGGCACTTATCTGTCCGTAACTACCTGAACGTCAACTACCCGAGGCGATGGATCGGCCGCCAGGCAGCCCGTGACAGAGCACTTCATCACTGACCTCCAAGAAGCCCTGATCTTACCCCCTGCGATTTTTTCTTATGGGGGTATGTTAAGGATATGGTGTTTCGGCCACCTCTCCCAGCCACCATTGATGATTTGAAACGAGAAATAACAGCAGCTATCCAAACTGTTACGCCTGATACGCTACAGAGAGTGTGGAACGAGTTGGAGTATCGGGTTGATATTGCTCGTGTGTCTGGAGGGGGCCATATTGAACATCTCTGAACTTGTTTTTGAGTGAAAAAAAAACCTTTTTAAATACCCTTTGTAATGATGTATAACAGAAGGTTATATTATGTTTCTTTCATTAAATACACATTTTTAAAGTTGTGGTATTCTTTTTGAATCACCCTGTATTTTTCATGACTCACTTACCTCACAAAAATCTTCGTTACGCGAACTACTGCAATATAGCGAGCGCCAGTACTGCCAGCTAAATAAAGATTCTAACTACTGAAGGCACTAACTACTGATAGGCATAGTTAGCAAATGAAAGATTTTGATTGAGAACAAACAATGTATTTACATTAATAATGTTCAAAAGTCATCACGATATCCAGTATTACAAAGTTACTATTTCTGATGGACACACGTCCAGATCGTCCGCTCTCAAAATTCTGCCATCTCTCTCCCCACATCCACCACTGCTGGCGGCTCACCTCCAACTGCGCAACGCTACGCGCTGTTTACATCCAGCTGCCCAACATTACAATAGCCAATAATCTAACAATGCAAACCAGCCACGGACTGCACACAGCACAGTCAGTCATTTTCATACAGAGCGCTACGTGACGTTACCAACTTAAACACCTAAACAGCCTACTCACAATAGTAGTGACTTGAAACATAATAACTATTGCACTGCTGTCCACTAAAATAACCACAGTATGAAGATGGCATGAAAAAAACATCAAACTGGCATGCAGCATACAACATGCCCTGTTGTGCAAATAATTAGCATTTCAGTGCCACCACACAAGGTAGATACATTCTGTACATAAGGAACAATGATACAGCAGATTTCTCGTGGTGCGTCGGCCATTGTGGTTTATAAAATTACAATTAAAGCAACTGTCCCCGTAGGTGTATATCAACGCCTGTCAACAGCTAATGGTATTGCTTTAATTGTAATTTCATTCTGGAGAGCTGCACGGTCACCAATATCTTCATATTGTGATTTATTGTTCCGTGACGTTGCTGCTTGCGTTAGTCGAGAACCCCCAACTGCCATACCAATGTGGAACCGATGGGTTAAGGAGCGTCAGTCTCAACGCCTTGCTGCTTCTCATGATGCCACGCAACCAGAATCCTATTGGAAAGACCTACTGTACGCATGCGACAGCGTGTGCTACCTAATATGTTCCAAAAAACCGCTTACAAAAACTGGATTTTATTGGGTCGCATAGCTGGGGGTCTGTTGGTGATAGGAAGTCAGGGTCTAGTGTCTTGGACAGCCGTTGGGCAAGGGACCATTTGTATACCCAACAGAAGGATCGTCTAACGGTAACTATCCTTCTGTACAGCTTCAGCGTTTGAATATTAGCGGCGCGGAGTGACTTCACGGTTAGAGGCGCCGGCGCCATGTCACTGACCGCGAGGCCCCTTTCTCCGGAGGTTCGAGTCCTCCCTCGGGCATGGGTGTGTGTGTTATTCTTAGCATAAGTTAGTTTAAGTAGTGTGTAAGTCTAGGGATCGATGACCTCAGCAGTTTGGTCCCTTAGGAATTCACACGCATTTAGTTTGAATATTGCACACTTCCTCCACCTTAGGCAAATGGAGAATATAGGCTGGTTCTTTTAGTCTCAAGGGGCTTATGGAGCCACCATTTAGTTCATGGGTGGGTCCAGAAAAACCCGAAAAAATGGTTTTTGGCTAAAAAAAAGTTGGTTCAATTGGCTCTGAGCACTATGGGACTTAACATCTGAGGTCATCAGTCCCCTAGAACTTAGAACTACTTAAACCTAACTAATCTAAGGACATCACACACATCCATGACCGAGGCAGGATTCGAACCTGCGACCGTAGCGGTCACGCGGTTCCAAACTGAAGCGCCTAGAACCGCACGGCCACACCGGCCGGCTGGCTACCAAAACAGAGCCGTGGATTTCAAGGCGGGTATGCATAGCAAATGGCTGAAATTTTTATGATGTGTTCCTAATATCCATATCTCCAACTGTCTTGAAAGTTTTCTTGATATCTTTATACTCGCTTCCCAGGTACAGAAGCTCAACGTTACCCCACTTCGACACTTTCCTTCGTAACTGTCCCGAGTTTCTTTTCCGAAAAATTTTCGAAGACTATAACGAACAATACGAGAAAAGAATTATGCATTTCCATCGTTCGAATCGTGAGTTATGTTCATCACGTCATACAAAAAAAAAAAAAAAAAAGAAGAAAGAAAGAAAAAACCAGAATGAAAGTACTTTCTAATTTTCCCAATTTTTCGTGCAACTTTTCCAACTTTTATTTCACTAAAAAGCTTAATCGCATTACTACGAACATTTAAAAAAATCCAAATAGATCCAGCCGTTCTCAACTGAAGCGCTTACCAAAGAACAGCGTTTAATTTTTGTTTGTATACATAATAAATACAACAAAATAATAGGCTAACAGAAAAAATATTTATTTGTGCCCTGCAGAGCTAAACTTTACATGTCAGCACGGGTATCATTGTTGTGGTTTCCCTGGGCGCGGCAGGAGACAAGAATCACTCCGACGGCAGTGCAGCCATAGGAGTAGAAGGCACCACGTCGTCTTTTCAGAGGAGTTCCACTTCAACATACAGCATTACAATTAACGTACCCATCTGTGGAGACTCTGAGGAGAACGAGTGCCACTAAACTGCACTACTCCTCCCCACAGGGCCCCAGCAACTGGCGCGATTATACGGGGTACCTTTAGGTTCACAACACACTCGTTACTGCTGGTTACTGTAGTCGGCAATGTGGAAGGCAGGCGTTACGTTTCTAATGCGTATTCTATCATCAAAGTCTCCGAAAAGCCATCTTTGAACAAGATAACGCAAGTGTTACAGTACTGTGCTGAGCTACTTCTATGCAGAAATGTTCAACTGTTGGACTGGTCGGTGCGTTTTCCAATCTCTCACCCACTGAATGCAACTGGTCATTGCTTGCTGAGGGACAGGTGCACCACCACTCACCATCCAAAACCATTGACGAAGTCTGAGCTGAAGAATCATGAAACGACTTTCTCGTATCTGTCATCCAGGCACATTTCGATCCAGTGCTCAACAGGCTTAGAGCCATTCTTACTGCCTGAGCTGCCTGGTCTGTGTACACCTTGTGTACCCAAATCACCTACAAATGTTGCGGCAGTACTGTCAAGTATCGCTTTGCAATATGTATTCATTTCGGAGTCAGCATATTTTTCCATTTTTCGCTGTTGGTCTGAGGACTTATGTTGATGTTTCTTCTTAGCTCACATTCTATTAGAAAACAGAGGGGAATGTAAAATTCTGAGATCAAGATCAAGGATCAAATCCTCCGCCATTTGATTTCGATGCTTGGAGCAGCTGCAGACCCTTCTGAACTGATGTATTTGGGGCTTAGAACCATTCTAGGCTAATTTGAACAACGCCACTGACGAGGGTCGTTGGTTCTACCAATGATCTATTCCGCAGCCCTTGAATCATCACCTGCAATGCTATGGTGAGGTCGTACTACAGATGCGAGATGAAGTGTAGTGAAATTAAAGTCGCTTTTTCATAATCAGATTATTTCAAGATTCGCTCAGAAGACCTGCATTTTGTAAGTAATAAACACTTTCCTTTCGGCTTCCCCGACTGGTGTGACGCTTTTTCCTTCTGTAGTACGACTCCCATTAACCTTAGGACAATCACTAGGCTTCCGCGATTATAAGTAAATTTCTTGCTAGGTATTAGCTTTTCCCCACGACTTGCACGTCGGATATGCCAAGAATATTAAAGTTGCCACAGTTTACCATTCAACTGTTTATTTGTTTACGATGTTGTCTTGTTAATATTAAGACAGGTTGTAATATTTAATATTCATTCGTCATTCATTTAATATTCGTAAGTTCCCGAGTGACAGTTTTGGAGGGGACATTTCCATTGGTTTTATCGATGATCGATGTCTACCAGAATTCAATTCATTAACGTGGAACGTCAGCTACCCCCCCCCCCCCCCCTCCCCTTCGAGTAGACAGAAGAATAAAAAATAATAAGATCTATCACAAAGTTTGCTGTCTTTTCCCAGATTATTTGAAATTTTTGTAGCAAATCGCCGCTATCACGTTGGCAATATTATAGAATTAGCTCCTCCACCAGTGAGTTTTGAGAAGTGGGAAATTGTGCAGGAGCAACGAATTTTTTGGGAGTTGGGAACAGAGCCGCCGTCTGTAGCTTTCTTTGCAGGACTCTGCTCATTGGAGCAGAGGTTAGTTTTCACAGTCCGTGGTAGCACTTTCCATATACTCAGAAACGCCAGAGAAACTGGTATAGGCATTCGTATTCAACACGCAGCATTTCGGAGCTGCGGTCGGCAACGCCTATATAGACAAGTGTCTGGGGCAGTTGTTAGATCGATTACTGCTGCTACAATGGCAGCTTATCAAGATTTAAGTGAATTCGAACGTGGCGTTATAGTCGGCGCACGAGCGATAGGACACAGCATCTCCCAGGTAGCGACGAAGTTGGGATTTTCCCGTACGACCATTCCACGAGTGTACCGTGAATATTAGGAATCCAGTACAGCAAATCTCCGACATTGCTGCGGCCGCAGGAAGATCCTGCAAGAACGGGACCATTGACGACTGAAGAGAATCTTTCAACGTGAGAGAAATGCAGCCCTACCGCAAATTGCTGCAGATTTCAGTGCTGGACCATCAACAGGAGTCAGCGTGCGACCCATTCAATGAAACGTCATCGATAAGGGCTTTAGAAGCTGAAGGCCCACTCGTGTACACTTGACGACTGCACGATACAAAACTTTACGCCTCGTCTGCCCCGTCAACACCGACGTTGGACTGTTGATGACTGGAAACAAGCTGTGACTGTCTGTGCCGAGTCTCGTTTCAAATTGTATCTAGCGGATGGACGTGTACCGGTATGGAGACAGCCTTGTGAATCCATGGACCCTGCATGTCAGCAGGGGACTGTTCAAGCTGGTGGAAGCTCCGTGATGGTGTGAGGCGTGTGCAGTTGGAATGATATGGGACCCCTGATGCATCTAGATACGACTCTGACAGGTGACACGTACGTAACCATTATGTCTGATCACCTGCATCCATTCATGTTCATTGTGCATTCCGACGGACTTCGGCAATTCCAGCAGGACAATGCGACACCCTACACGTCCAGAATTGCTACTGAGTGGCTCCAGGAACACTCATCTGAGTTTAAATACTTCCGCTGGCCGCCAAACTCCCCGGACATGAACATTACTGAGCATGTCTGGGATGCCTTGCAACGTGCTGTTCAGAAGAGATCTCCACCCCATCGTACTCTTACTGATTTACGGACAACCCTGCAGGATTCATGGTGTCAGTTCCCTCCAACACTACGTCAGACATTAGTCGAGTCCATGCCAAGTCCTTTGCCGGCACTTCTGCGCGCTCGCGGGGACTAAACGACATTAGGCAGGAGTACCAGTTTCTTTACTTATTGAATCTTTATGTACTAAACAAATATATATGTATGTAATGTATACAGAGGAAACTTTGTTACCAAAAATCTTGAGAAGTTTTTTTTATTTACTTCGCATTTTTCCACGATACGATATTAAACTCACATACGGGCATAGGCTACATTTTTTCTTCTTTTAATTTACGGGTTTCCTCTTAATACCGATTTCTATCGGAATCTGAACCTTCCGGGACTACGGAATCCTACCCATTCGCAGATCAGAAGTATGCAAAACATCATCATTGAAGCTACTGTCCCCACAACCGATCTGCCCATTTATTTTAAGCGATTTCAATTCCCAATTAAGGATTAGTTTGCAATAACAATAAAGAAGGCTCAAGATCAGAGAGAGGGATAGACAGAAAGGTTGGGGAGGTGAGGAAGAGGGGATGGACAAGAGACGAGGCTGGACGAGACAGACAGAGAGAAGGGAAGGAGTCTAAGACGTACATCCAATTGGCCAGGTTTGACGTATACTCACGGATATCCGAATCGGCTTTGATGTTTATCCACGAAGTAATTATTACTGTGGGTATCGGCTGACTTTGGCATCAGTACATACCTCCTATAGGCAGCAGTTACATCGCCGAGCGCAGAGCTCGACGGGCTCGGTCGGGTATGGCTGGCTGATAACGGGCGCCGGTAGGGGTGTCCTCGGAAGGCGTGGGATGAGTCACGGGGGCGAAGGAGACGTGCGGGGAGACGGCGACAGGTGCCGTCTCTGCCGGCCGGCGCTTCTATTTCTGTCAGCAGCTGGCAGCTGGCAGCTGGCGGGCCACGGGCGATAACTCTCTCCTCTCCGGTCTGCCACACACCCGCCAACCCGAGCGGAGCGTGTCGGTGGAGCACCAAACCAGACAACTGCACGGTCGCGTGCTTTTCCGATACTCGCTGTGAAACTTACTTTGGCGTCCTTGGTAGAGAAATCACCACTTCGGTGTCTTTTTAGATCTCAGTACAGTGCTTACGTCTGATGCCTGAAAGTGACACTGACAATGGGACCATCAGAGCCTCAATCACCGATTCTGAGGAGTCTTAGGTATGTTGTAGAAAGTAGCTATCTAGCGGATTTCCATGTAACCCCTTACAGATTCTAACAACCCTACCACAACAAAGGTCAAAAATTAATTCTGATTTGTAGTGCTGCTCACGCTGCAAAATATTGCATTTTCGAGCAACAACAAAGTTCTATTATGTGGCAGGTGTCATTAGAGCACAGTTAATAAAGTCATTTCTTGAAATAATGGATAAACTAGGCACTCATCTTTTCGTGTTTCCCACGCTGGTCTCGTTGTGAACTCATGGCTCAGTCGTCGAAACTCTAGGTAGTGATGCTCCAAGCTCGGATGCAAAGAGGCCTAGGTGTTATTCTGCGATATTCAAAAGTTTTATAGATGTGTTTCTAAACCATTCTTGAAGATTAAACTTTTGCAGGTTAGGACAATGGTGATGTAAAAAAGTAATCAGCACTCCGATTTTAAGTTACACTTCTTTTTTATTACTTTTGTTGCAATATCACGTGACTCGTTCCAAATATCTTCCTCACTGTTAAAGTTCACATTTCATAAACTGACTACAATTTGCGTCTTTTTAACATGACTACCAAAGCTTGACTCTCTAATAACCGCTTTCGCGCCCAAAAATCAGAGTTACAGGTACGTCAAAGATCATAGTGCCAAAGGAAAGAATACACATAAGAATAATATCATTGCTATATATACATATCGATGTATCGAAGTACCTCTACATTAATGAAATCAAATCTGAATGTTGTCACACAAATATGTTAACTATTTTACAGAAACACAGTAGAATATTGCTGGTATCGAGAGGTTGAGATGAGGTGCCGTAATGGTTACGTAATTCAAGTACCATTACAAGCTGTAATATTACTCATGTTTGACCAGCGAGTGTAGCGCTGCGGCTAAGGTTCACGACTACCATGTTGGTGGTCCGGGTTCAAATCGTGCCCAAGTAGTTTTTTATCGTATAGAATATTATTAAAAGCATGGTATAAGTCTTGCAGAATTATTCAAAAACAGTCGTTTTCGCCGTAGTAATTTCGTTAATATCTCAAGCATCACAGTAAACTTTCCTCAAATGTACACTACTGGCCATTAAAATTGCTACACCACGAAAATGACGTGCTACAGACGCGAAATTTAAGGGACAGGAAGAAGATGCTGTGATATGCAAATGATTAGCTTTTCAGAGCATTCACACAAGGTTGCCGCCGGGGGCGACACCTACAACGTGCTGACATGAGGAAAGTTTCCAATCGATTTCTCATACACCAATAGCAGCAGTTAACCGGCGTTGCCTGGTGAAACGATGTTGTGATGCCTCGTGTAAGGAGGAGAAATGCGTACCATCACGTTTCCGACTTTGATAAAGGTCGGATTGTAGCCTATCGCGATTGCGTTTTATCGTATCGCGACACTGCTGCTCACGTTGGTCGAGATCCAATGACTGTTAGCAGAATATGGAATCGGTGGGTTCAGGAGGGTAATACGGAACGCTGTGCTGAATCCCAACGACCTCGTATCACTAGCGGTCGAGATGACAGGCATCTTATCCGCATGGCTGTAACGGATCGTGCAGGCACGTCTCGATCCCTGAGTCAACAGATGGGGACGTTTGCAAGACAACAACCATCTGCACGAACAGTTCGACGACGTTTGCAGCAGCATGGACTATCAGCTCGGAGACCATGGCTGCGGTTACCCTTGACGCTGCCTCACAGACAGGAGCGCCTGCGTTGGTGTACTCAACGACGAACCTGGGTGCAAGAATGGCAAAACGTCATTTTTTCGGATGAATTCAGGTTCAGTTTACAGCATCATGATGGTCGCATCCGTGTTTGGCGACATCGCGGTGAACGCACATTGGAAGCGTGTATTTGTTATCGCCATACTGGCGTATCATCCAGCGTGATGGTATGGGGTGCCATTGGTTACACGTCCCGGTCACCTCTTGTTCGCATTGACGGTACTTTCAACAGTGGATGCTACATTTCAGGTGTGTTCCACCCGTGGCTACCCTTCATTCGATCCCTGCGAAACCCTACATTTCAGCAGGATAATGCACGACCGCATGTTGCCGGTCCTGTGCGGGTCTTTCTGGATACAGAAAATGTTGGACTGCTGCCCTGGCCAGCACATTCTCCAGATCTCTCACCAATTGAAACCGTTTGGTCAATGGTGGCCGAGCAACTGGCTCGTCACAATACGCCAGTCACTACTCTTGATGAACTATGGTATCGTGTTGAAGCTGCATGGGCAGCTGTACCTGTACACGCTATCCAAGTTCTGTTTGACTCAATGCCCAGGCGTATCAAGGCCGTTCTTACGGCCAGAGGTGATTGTTCTGGGTACTGATTTCTCAGGATCTATCCACCCAAATTGCGTGAAAATGTAATCATATGTCAGTTCTAGTATAATGTATTTGTCCAATGAATACCCGTTTATCATCTGCATTTGTTCTTGGTGTAGCAATTTTAATGGCCAGTAGTGTATATTTCGTTTGTTACACAATAGATTACGTCCATTAAATCACCCGAAATCATTATCCGTCTTTCGCGCAATAGACCTTGCAATACCCTCGATGTCGCATCTCAAATTGCAATGGAATTAGCGGAAATCCTGCTCGGATGTGTATTTCCAAGAATATTCAAATCGTGATACAATCTTCTGCTGCATCTGATACTGTTCATGAGTTCTTCCTTCGATTGCTCATAAGAGTCCTCTACTTCTGACGGGTCTTCTTTTGGCTGTCCTCCTGTAGAAACGCTTGATTCTTCCATTTCCTCCATATTTTTGACACACACTGCATCGAAGACACGTTTCGAATAACGGTGCAGTGTTACAGAAGCCACAGACAACCAACGAGCGCAGTGTAGGAGTGCCAAGCGAAGACGTTGTCAGGACTGTGTTGGTAACCTCTACGGGGCGACCCTAATTAGATATGGGCGGCATGGAGGAAACGGGATTTTTATGGGCGAATGAGAGTCACACTAAATGAACATCTCTGCATTTTCTGAAGATTCACAATGTAATGCGACTCCTCAGGACGGATTTCAGTTACCTCATCTGCCAGTCACCAGGCAACAAGGGTACAACAATTAAAAGATACTAGAAAGGAACAGAGTTGTTATAGGGTGAATGCAGAACAATGCAAGGAGAGTGAGGCAGGTGCACATTACAGCGGTGACAGGGGAAGAGCTGAAACACAGAGAGCGAGTCTCAGAAGCGTTTCTGTGCAGGCAGTCACATGGGTTCTCTCCCACGCCTTCTGGTTGGTTATTAAGGAGAACGAAAACCTCCCTTATAAAAATCAAAACAGACTGCGCAAACAAAGCTCTTGCGAAACGCCGGCCGTTGTGGCCGAGCGGTTCTAGGCGGTTCAGTCCGGAACTGCGCTGCTGCTACGGCCGCAGGTTCGAATCCTATCTCGGGCATGGATGTATGTGATGTCCTTAGGTTAGTTAGGTTTAAGTAGTTCTAAGTCTAGGGGACTGATGACCTCAGATGTTAAGTTCCATAGTGCTTAAAGCCATTTGAATTTTCTGGATTTCCATGGTGCTGACACAGGTAACATGACCGTAACTTGGGGCAACCTACAAGCTTCACTTCACCAAAATCAGGTTACGAAATAAAATATCGTGATTTAAAGTTTTATATAAAACTGTCGAGTATGTCTATGTGTCTGAATACATTAATATCCAAAACTACTAAACGAATTTTCATATGATTTCCGCAAGTAACTCTAGCTTAGCTTGGAGCAACATATATGCTTTATTTAATCAAAATGGGGTCCCGGAAAAAAGATATTGTTATTTAAATTTGATCTAAAATCGTCTGCTCAGTTTAGATGATGTTTAATCATCAATTCCTAGTGCACCAAAGAATCGATAGATGGCGCTGTTAGTTTCGAAGTACCCAGAGAAACAATAGATGGAGGTGTTAGTCTCATAGTACACCAAAGAACCATAGATGCCACCGTCAGTTTTACTCATTGCATTTTTGAACTCGGTTTCGGAAGTTTAGGTCATCGGCAGAATTAAGCACCGCAGTCTTCTTTTTACCTATACGAACCATCATTAATTTACTTGGGTATATGAATTTACCGATTTCGCTTTGCATATCACAAAATTAACGATATTCCTTTGCTTCCTTCGATAGATTTTGTTCATATTCTTTGCCAGGAAACGCGGATTTATTGCGTTTGCGTTGTGATGTTGGTCCCTGCTCATTACATTTAGTTTTGTTTACGAATAAAACTGCCTAGAAACGGTCGAGACTTTGTGAATACACTAGAACGGTTAGATGACTGAGGAATGTGCAGTCTCAAGGGTCTAACGAAGATCGTGAGATGAGACTTGCTGCAGCTCAAGAACGTCAGGCTTTATCTTGCTCTTTGAGAACTTCTTCCGAAATCAAGGAAAAACTTAATTCATTAACATTATCTCACTCCTCAAAACCCATAACTCACAGAAGCTTTAAGTTGCTTGTCTCCTACGTAACATGAAAATTCTGACGAGAAGTGGCACAGGTGAGTGAGTTTTCAATCCCGAATGCCACTTCTTCCTAACAATTTACCGTTTGGCTTTAAATGGGTAGAACTCCCCGTGAGCTTGTGTTATGCCGTAATCATAAACAAAACACAAGGCCGGACACGGCATGCTGTGGGCGAGGATTTTATTGACAGTTCTTTCCGCATGAGTAGCTTTAAGTGGCTCTCCCCGTCTAAATGAAGCAAACAAACTCTTCATTGACGCCCTCAATCATACATACTACTGAAATGTTGTGTGCAAAGAAGATTTATAAGTAAAAAATAAATTCCACAGTTACGAAATGGTGTGTGTAGCTATAAATAAATGCCCTGGTAACGCTGGGTTTCTCTGCTAGCCATTGAATATGTTAGAATGTGGCGAATGAGAGGATTCGCCATTCGTCTATGTTCTGCTTGTGTTCTTTCCTTACACGTGCCTGCAGCACGACCAGGCGGCATGCAACCTCTTAGTGGGCTTTGTTGGCTCATCAGTGTACATTCCCACTGGAAGGAGAAAGGTTAAGGTTTACCTTTCTGTCGATGTTGGTGTCATTAGAGTACTTTCCCACTAGTCTGTTTGCAGGTGAAATGATTGCTCACAGAAAATTCCCCCCGCTGAGAAACTGTAGGAAATTACATGATATGCTTTCCGTGGAGGAAGATAAGGTTAGGGTGAAACACAGCAAGCCCTTTGGCAAGCGTCTTGTCATTCTCTTTGGGCTCCTTTAACTACGCAAATCTAGGATAGTTAAATTAGGCAGACGGGATATATATTATCATAGTAATGGGATGTTATAAATTCACTTCCCATTCTTAATTTTCTTATAATCTAACTCGTTGCTGGGTATTTTCAATTGCTTTCTGGGTTTATTTTAGAAGTGAGGAGTTCTGCGAAGATGAGACTGTCATCATTTTCCGAGGTCCGGTGAAATGAGCCATTGGGGGCGCGGGTCAGCTCTGGCCCTTTGCAGAAACAGGGAAGAATGGCAGGTGGGACACCCGCCTCGTGCCCAGGGATGAAAGTCGCTTGAACGGACGGAGCGCTGGCGGGCAAGCCGTTGTCCATTTATAACGGTCAGCGGGGAGCCGAGATAAAAAGGCCTTCATTCCAAAAAACTCGAAAATGGCTCTGACCTACTTTACAGATGGGCCCTGTAGCAGCGTCAGCTACTAGCCTCTTTCTAAGCTTTTTACGTTTTCACAGGGACCTGTAATACGAAAATAGCTGATGGCAGAATGAGCGCCGATTAGCGTGTTAGTTGTGACGTCATCTGGACGTAATACACGACAGCAAGTTTTTTAGAAAAGAGGGAAATAAATGTGATTCATTGGCCTGTTGCCGTTCCGGGTTTTTTGGGCGCGAAATCATGCCTATGAAACAATTAGCCGCTGTGCGCCGCTGGCAACATTTTAGAGAACTGGTGGATGCGCAGTGTTGGTGGAAAGACAGCAGGAAGCTTCACTTTTAGAGACGCAAGAAAGGGTATCGGTGGGAAGACGAGACCGAAGAGAGTCGACAGGAAGACATGGATGAGGAAAGTCATTTTCTGGACACGGAAGAGTAGAATCGATCGAGAGACGTGACGGCCAGATTGCGGCTTCGATCATGAGTCACAGAGTTGCTGTGTTTCCACTATGGTCACAGTTCAGTGAAACTCCGACATAGTAGGGAACCGAGAGTATTGTAGTTTAATTGCAAGTCAGCTGCTTCTGACTCATTTATCAGCACTTCACAGTTCTGTGGGATCTTTAAGTATTGGTTCCAGACAATCTACAACTGTGATCATCATAGGCTGGCTACTGTGCCGATTTCACAGAATTAGATCCGAGATTTGATGCAGTTCCACCTCTTTCAGTAGCTTTGCCAACTCAGAGTCGTAGTTAGCAATACATTAGTACAGTACAGCTTTGTAACGTTCCCGTCATCATAACTGTGTTTTAGTGCATTCATACTTAAATGTTTTTGATGACAAACTATACTGTTATTTCAGTCTTCTGTTCAATATCATAACAAATTCCTTTCATGATGATATTATGTCAGTTCCCCACTTTCAGATATTTCGCTGGCGCCATCAATTAAAGCGTTAGTAAATGCGCACACTAACTTTAGAACTGGGTCTCAAAGGTGTGCCTGATTTTCCGTTAATCTCAGGTTCAGACAGATGTGGCATTTCTCTCACACGCTGGGTTCTGTAATGTTAGGTTGAGAGAGTGAGGTAAGATGAGATAGGATGCTTGAAATATTTAGGATCATAAAATTAAGAATCATAAACAGAAGTTACTGCAAAAATTAAGTGGTAACTATACGCTAGTACAGTTTGTAGTGAAGTACAAACAATTTGGTATACGTGTTCAGTTATGTACAAAGCTGTCTTTTTTAATAAAACGACGATACTTCATCTTGCCCACCATTCTGAGGGAAGACCGGTGGGAGCAAGATGGGGTGAGTCTTTACGTAGCCCACAAACGTAGCCTGCCTCATCGTCTATATCTTCGTCTCCTGCACAGGAGCAATGAGCCGATTTTTTTAATATCCAGCACAGAATCCATCCTTCAGTAGCGTGTGACTAAAAGTAGCAACAGTAAAGAGAGTGTTAAAATTCTGATGAATATATTACCCGCTTACATTTACAGTTAGTTCTGTAAGTTTCTTTGCCTTTTCTCTGCACTTCCTTCTCACTACTCAACTTCTTTTGCAATGCTCGTTTGGCGTTAGTATCATTTTCCTTAGTTTAACAAATCTCTGGTCGAGTTTAGCTTAGCTTTTCCATTTTCTTCATTTCTTTTTCTTTTTTAATTTATTTCTACTTGCAAACCATTTATCTAGGGGGACTCGATAGAAACGTGTTTTGGCATGCTTTCAGCTCTTCTTTATCAAATGGAGGCCACTTCAAGAGGAAATCGTCAGAATGGCCTCTGCTGTTGGAAAAGGTTACGGTCTTTCAAGTGCTTGGAGTGACATTAATTTGTGTAGAAACATGCTGAAGATGCTCTGTCGGAGCAACAAACTGAAGTGTTTTATGTGCACCATCAACATGGAGAATGTAATTTCTTAGACTTCCCGGCGATTCGTTGTCTTGTCGTGGAATCGGGTGTGCTGCCGGGAGTCTGCGTATTCCCGACGCAATATTTTTCGACGTCGTAAGTCGGCGCCTTCGTCGGGTTTTTCCTGCGAGTCTCAAGAAACACCCGATGAAGACGACGAGCCACGACGTCGAAATATTGTGTTGGCAAGATGCAGACCACCGGCACTACACCTGATTCCACGAGATAATAAAATGGAGGATGCTGGAGGCAACAGCTGGAGTAATATAGAATTCAGCACGGGATCTTCTCATGAAATTTCAATCACCAGTATTCTCCTCCGATTGCGAAAACATTCTGTTGCCACCCACCTACATAGGGAGAAATGATCATCACGATAAACTAAGATAAATCAGGGCTCGCAAGAAAAACTTAAGTGCTCGTTTTTCCCGCGTGCCGTTCGAGAGAACAGTAGAGGGACAGCTTGAAGGTGGTTCATTGAACCCTCAGCGAGGAACTTTATTGTGAATAACAGAGTAATCACGTAGATGTAGCAGCGGACTGAGGTGAACAGGAGGCAACAGCGGGCTGAGTTGAGTTAAAGCAGCAGGAGCTGGTGTTTGTTCGTAGCCCCAAACGTTGAGTGTTCAATATCTATCACAGATAGTGGCCTGTCTGTGTTTCAAATGGAGTGAATCATGGTCACTGAACTCGTTCCGTACAGACTTTGGAAGGCCCAAGGGTACCCACCGACCGCCGTGTCATCCTTATCCGATAGACGTCACTTGATGCGGATGTGGACGGGCAGGTTGTCAGCACACTGCTTTCTTAGCTGTTGACAGTTTTCTTGACCCAAGCTGTTACTTCTTGATCAAATAGCTCCTCAATTGGCCCCCCAAGTGCTGAGTGCACCCCGCTTACCAACAGCCCTCGTCAGGCACGGATGATTACCCATCCAAGTGTTGGCCAAGCCCGACAGTGCTTAACTTCGGTGATCTGACAGGGACTGGTGTAACCACTTCGGTAGGTCGTTGGCATGGTCTAGGAAAATTCCTTGCTAAACGGACCAAACGCTAGTATTGCAAAATCGTTTAATCCCCCTGAACATAGCCATTCCATGTAGCTCAGCTATTTAGAATACAGACACAACACGGCCGGATTTGACTTTATCCAGCGTGAGACTTCCTGGTCGCAAAATACACCCACAGGTTTCATACAGCTTACATCGAGAGGCTGTAAACGATGAGAGCAAAGGGATGCGAATCAAATGAACACTACATCATTTTTCCCTAACATCCACGTCTTTGTTGTGGATATAATGCTCATCGAGAAGCAGAACTGGCCTAACGTTAGTACCAGGGCTCCATTCAATAAAATTTCTTAAACCATTAATATATATATATATATATATATATATATATATATATATATTGGATTGCATTTAACAGCTTGGGTGATATACCGCCCAGGATCCATGATGACTGTCACTCATTAACTGATCGTTACTTTGAACTGGTGGCAAGCTGAATAGATGAAGCATATATGACCCGGCAGCACTGAAACGTATTTCTGTTGTTATAGAATTGTCTGTTTCAGCGGATGATAAAACCCAATGTATTTCCTACCTTTCAAAGACAGGATTTTTAACCATTGCTTCGATACTATGGTTAACCCTGTCTCATCACAATTATGTATTCCGTCATGGGTAAATTTGTGTGCATCAACAAGTCGAGTTAGCAAATCGAAAAGTTATATAGGTTAATTACTGTCATTTGTAGCTGCAATGAAAGTCTTATGAAGACCAAACGTGTTTATTTTTATGCTAAATTATCTACAGTGGTCACCGTAACAGCAAGGCTTTTTCCTCTTACAGAATGAACTTTCTAAATAAGGTGTAAGGAACACAAAAGAGAATGGAAGTATGAAACCAGCCATTCAACATTTGCAGAGCACTACCTGTAAGAAAACCAGCACCCTACCACAGTAGAAAAGAACGTGAAAATAGTCAACAAGAAACTTCTCTTAAATCTACAAGAGACCCTCGAAATGTAAAAAGCAATAACAAAAAAGAAATTTCAGAAAATGACCAGACGAACATTAGCAGCTCTATCCTGTTCAAACTAATAAAACATATTGAAGAGAAAGAACAAACCCTCTAGACACCACAAAGTAATATTGGAAACTACGCCTTCCCCACCCAACATCGTCCATCACCGTCCCACAGTAAAGCAATAACCTAAACACACAGTAATTAGGACTCTCTTCAAATACACACACACACACACACACACACACACACACACACACACACAAACAAGGTTAACAACCCTCTTATTAAGGCAACCTGGGATATATTTACCAAAACAATCAAAAGACCAACACATTCCACAACAAAAAAACAAAACGCACGAAATAGTAAGATGACCGTGATTCTTCACAACACAGAAACGTGAATGTATTTAGTGCAGAGAAAGTGGTGTGTGCTAAAATCCAACACATACGCGTGGAAGAACAGGAAGAATGAAGTAAACAACAAAAAATCGTGACTAACGATAAGAATTAGTAACGACGATAAGAATTAGTAACGATAAGAACTAACACTGCTTATTGTAGTAAGTAAAGCATGGGACTGTTCACGATCGTAGCAAACAAAATATTAACAGAAAAAACCATATTGTTAAAGTGGCCACTGAAGATGCTTTAGAAGAATGCGAAATGCGTTTGGTCTTAGTAACACATTCACTACAGTTGCAAGAGACGGTAATTAACTTATACATCTAAATAAATGTTCAAAACAACAAGTTCACACACTTCATAAAAACAACAAACTAAAAATGATGTAGTGTGATCTCGTCTTGAATTAAAATAGATACACTACTGGCCATTAAAATTGCTACACCACGAAGATGACGTGCTACAGACGCGAAATTTAACCGACAGGAAGAAGATGCTGTGATATGCAAATGATTAACTTTTCAGAGCGTTCAAACAAGATGGACGCCGGTGGTGACACCTACAACGTGCTAACATGAGGAAAGTTTCCAACCGATTTCTCATACACAAACAGCAGTTGACTGGCGTTGCCTGGTGAAACGTTGTTGTGATGCCTCGTGTAAGGAGGAGAAATGCGTACCATCACGTTTCCGACTTTGATAAAGGTCGGATTGTAGCCTATCGCGATTGCGGTTTATCGTATCGCGACATTTCTGCTCGCGTTGGTCGAGATCCAATGACTGTTAGAAGAATATGGAATCGGTGGGTTCAGGAGGGTAATACGGAACGCCGTGCTGGATCCCAACGGCCTCGTATCACTAGCAGTCGAGATGACAGGCATCAGGCATCTTATCCGCATGGCTGTAACGGATCATGAAGCCACGTCTCGATCCCTGAGTCAACAGATGGGGACGTTTGCAAGACAACAACCATCTGCACGAACAGTTCACGACGTTTGCAGGAGCATGGACGATCAGCTCGGAGACTATGGCTGCGGTTACTCTTGACGCTGCATCACAGACAGGAGGTCCTGTGATGGTGTACTCAACGACGAGCCTGGGTGCACGAATGGCAAAACGTCATTTTTTCGGATGAATCCAGGTTCTGTTTATAGCATCATGATGGTCGCATCCGTGTTCGGCGACATCGCGGTGAACGCATGTTGGAAGCGTGTATCCCTCTTCGCCATACTGGCGTATCACCCAGCGTGATGGTATGGGGTGCCATTGGTACACGTCTCGGTCACCTCTTGTTCGCATTGACGGCACTTTGAACAGTGGACATTACATTTGAGATGTGTTACGACCCGTGGCTCTACCCATCATTCGATCCGATCCCTGCGAAACCCTAAATCTCAGCAGGATAATGCACGACCGCATGTTGCAGGTCCTGTACGGGCCTTTCTGGATACAGAAAATGTTCGACTGTTGCCCTGGCAAGCACATTCTCCAGATTTCTCACCAACTGAAAACGTCTTGTCAATGGTGGCTGAGCAACTGGCTCGTCACAATACGCCAGTCACTACTCTTGATGAACTGTGGTATCGTGTTGAAGCTGCCTGGGCAGTTGTACCTGTACACGCCATCCAAGCTCTGTTTGACTCAATGCCCAGGCGTATCAAGGCCGTTATTACGGCCAGAGGTGATTGTTCTGGGTGCTGATTTCTCAGGATCTATGGACCCAAATTGCGTGAAAATATAATAACATGTCAGTTCTAGTATAATACATTTGTCCAATGAATACCCGTTTATCATCTGCATTTTTTCGTGGTGTAGCAATTTTAATGGTCAGTAGTTTATATTTAAGTAAACTAAATAATCTTGGAAAACAACTTACCAATAAACTGCATAATGACACCATATTAACATAAATACTGCACGAAGTCGTTTATAGTTTACGAAATCAACGTTTGTCACACGAACTTACAAGTCAGGCGTCCTGGGAGAACACCGAAAGACTTCTGAGACCCGCCAGAGTAGAGGTAAATTACAGGGGCGGCCTGTAGAGGGCTGGTAGACAAGCAGGCAGAGGCAAGTGATGAAGTAAAAGTTAAAAAATGCTTTGGACGTTAAATAAAATATAGAACTTAATGGTATTTAAAAGACTGACGTGGAGATATAAAAAGTATTATTACGAAAAGAAAAAGGACAACAGACGACGCTCATAGGTCCTATGATGAACTAAAAATTCATCTACGAAACAAACGATGGCAAACAACAGGAAGTAACAAAAGGTATGTCTGCATACAAACTCGATGTTAACGCGACATGCGTCGTGAAGGGAGGGGGTGGAGGGAAAGGAGATGAGCAAGAGAAAAATATTGAATAATCAACAAAACGGTAGCACCTGGCTGGGGAATGTCAGAAATCTTGAAGTTACACGGAAGCTACAAAATCTGAAAAGAAAAATGCGAAGGCTCATATTGGAAATAGTGATGAATATGGTGTAAGATCAACAACAGCAGAAAACAGTACAGGATGTTTCAAAAAGTATGATATGATTTCAAAACTCCATATTGATTGATAAAAACGTTGTACAAGCATGGGACAGATTGAAAATATACCCACAAAATCTTAAAATTTTAGCTGTGCTGTTACAAATCCTCTATGAGTCCAGCAGCAGCACGAACAACATCTGGACGACAGCTAATTTCATCATAAAGTTTACCCAATGAATCTAGCTTTACAGAAATTTGGCGGCTGTTATTGTGTCCTTCATTTCTTCTACGTCAAGAGGTAAAGGGAAAATGAACATACTTTCCTTCACATATACCCACAAGAAAAAATCGGATGGGGTCATGTCTGGCTCTCTTGGAGGCCAAGAATGCAGGACCGTGTTTCGGGATCTCGTGCTCCCTACCCAGTGTGGAGACAGAGTGTAATTAGAAACTAACGTACGTTGTTGGTCAGCGTGGTGGTGCTCCATCCTGTTGGAAAACGAAGTCATCGGAGCCGGCCGGAGTGGCCGTGCGGTTCTAGGCGCTGCAGTCTGGAACCGCGAGACCGCTACGGCCGCAGGTTCGAATCCTGCCTCAGGCATGGGTGTGTGTGATGTCCTAGGTTAGTTAGGTTTAACTAGTTCTAGGTTCTAGGGGACTAATGACCTCAGAAGTTGAGTCCCATAGTGCTCAGAGCCGTTTGAACCATTTTTGAAGTCATCGGAGTCCTCCTGAAATAGTGGAAAAAGCCAGTTCTGCAGTATTTGAAGATAACTTATTCCAGTTACTGTGTTTTCCTCTTGGAGGTACCGTACACTTTTTCACGAGAAGTGGCACCAACAACGGTCACTTAGGGGAGTCTTTTTCGTGCTCAGTAATGTCATGAAGGTTCTGGAGGCCCAATATGCGCAAGTTATGTCGGTTTACTTTATCGCTAAGATTAAATGTTTCTTCATCACTGAAAATTAACTATGGTACACATATATCGGCTTCCATGTCCTCTAGTAGAACGTTGCTGAAGTCAACCCGCGTCCTTTTATCACCAGCCCGAAGAGCTTGCACTAATTGTAGTCTGTACGCTTTAGAGACCAAACGAGGCCTTAATACTCGCCAGATAGTCGTATGAGGCACTGCCAGTTCTTTGCTTGCACGGAAAGTAGGCTTCCGTGGACTCCGCTCAAACGTTTGCCGAATTCTTTCCACCACTTAATCAGATGTGTGAGGTCGACCTGGGCTCTTACCTTTGCACAAGCATCCTGTCTCTTCAAATTCGCGATATCAACGAAGAACGTTTTTGGGTGCAGGCGGATAAATGCCAAAACGACGATGAAAAGCACGCTGGAGCGAAATCACTGACTCACTCTTTGCAAACTGCAGCAAACAAAACGCCTTCTATTGAGCGGACACTATCTTACTTCTGACTGATTGCAAACTGGGAGGGAGCATCTAACGCCGATTTTTTAGGCCAAGTCCATCCAAACAACTCACATTTCTCGCTGGTGCGTCTCATGTTTCGCTAATTATTGCCGTCCAGAATCAGATGATTCTTTTTGAAACATCCTTGTAAAGGGAGTATGACTAGTTGTGAAACTGAGCAAAAGAGAAAGAGAGAGAGAGAGTTACTGTGAACAGTTCAACGATAGGATTATTCTCATCAAAACCGACACCAAACGGGTGTCAACAAAATTAGTTCAGGCACACAAGCCGATATGACAAGCAGAAAATGAAAGAAATGGAAGTCTTTCAGAACACTGAACAGGTAATTTAGTATGTCAAGCAACGTGAATATCATGGGCCATTGGAACGCTGTAGTATAGGACAAAATAGAAAACAAAACTATGGGAGACTATAGGCTCGGTAACAGGACTGAGATAGGAGAAAAACTGACTGAGTTCTGTAATAAATTTCGGCTACTAATTCTAAACACACTGTTCAAAAATTACGAGAGGTGGCTTTATACTTGGAAAAGGTTAAGTTGAAACAGAGATTTCGGTGTCAGAGATTGGCCTGTACGGAGTTCCCAGGGGCAGATCTTGACTCAGAAAACTATTCAGCATCGATATCTCTCAGAGACTTATCGAAAAGTCCATATATCGATAATTTTGTCATTTCTGTTCTCTATACGTGATAGCGACTTCTGCACCCCCACAGGAAGGATGTGGGTCTGATGTTCTGATCATCGGTTGTTGTTGTTGTCCAGAACTCAGACTGTTTCGTTTCGCTTTGGACCATCTACCCGCTGTTGTAGTCACTCGATAATCAACGACGACTCTTGTCACTTACACATTGCTGGCCAACACAGGTGATTATGGCGGGACCAGTTTCCTCTGAATCGACGATACTCGCGGTAGATCCTAGCACGTGGTTGTATTTGATTCTGGCTGTCAAAGAGCTCAGGTGCTTCGAGATTGAGTGGAAAAGTAATTACTTAGACTGAGGAATCATTGTATGTATTATTGCACTGGTCTTTGTGTCTTGCTGTCTGTTCCCGTTCTCAGTTACCAGTCCTCTGTTCATTACCACCTTCTTCTGCACGTATTACCCTTTGTCTCGTACGACTACTTAAAGAGATTAGTTCAACTCCTTTCATCCGGTTTTTGGTTTTCCTGTGTTTCCTTGCTCTGTGAGTTTGTATTTTGTGTGGTGTTTTTGATAGCCTGACATCCCTCTTCCTACTACCATGGTCTTTCCATTTCCCTCTGTGTTCTTTTCTTAATTGCATGTGGAATTAAACTTAATTCTACTCTTATTTCTGTATTTCACTTTCCTCTTGCCTAGTGAATCTCGCTACATATCTGGGAAATCTCATTTCCGCACTTTGGATTCTTAGTGTGTCCTTTTTTGTTATTAATGTCTCGTTTCGATACATTCCTGGGAGCGACAGTGTTTTATAAAATTTTCGTAACTGTATATTTCCGTACATCTCTTTGTAAGGCATTTCTAATAGTATCATTCATTAAGTTAAATTTCTCAATCTTACACTGAAAATTAGTTTCATCTGTATGTGATGTACTACAAATGCTCTATTATTTTACTGTTAATTACAATTTTGGACCTAATTATGTATTTTCCATAAAATATCATTATCTTTGTTTTTTATCTGATATCTGAAAGTTATACGAAGCAGAAATTCTTTGTAGTTGGTGTCCTGCTCTTCGTTGACAATTATCATTGTTATCAATCATTATCTGGTCGTCGGCAAATAGCATCATCCAAGTGAGAAAGCAAAATGTAGTTCATCTATTTATTCCAGATATATTTTGTTTGTCTAGAAATTAAGAAACGCCGGTGATAAACTGCACCTTTGCGTTGGATGGATGCTCTCTCTTTCTATTACTTTCCCTTGTATGTTATCAGATAATTGTGCCTCATCATACTGTACGTAATTTTTTTGACTTCTATTAAATGTTTAGAGAAAGCCCTGGTGTCAATGCAGAGCCCCTCTGTTGTGATACAGACTATTCTTGAAAGATGGCACTAGCAGTTTTGTTGATTCTTCTCGCAACGATTTTGATGTAAACTTTGTAGGCTATATTGAGTAAGCTTATTCCTCTATCTTCTTCTCATTTTGAGAGTTTTCTTCTTCTTGAATATAGGGAGCATCACTGCCTGCTTCAACTGCAGTGGAATGTACTATTTATTTCTCCAACTCACGTTCTTAAATGTCGAAAATATTTTGATCATTTTATCTGGTAGGTGTTTAAGTAATTTACCGTTAATATTCTAGCTGTCTGAAGCTTTATTAAATTCATTTATTTATGTAAGTCATCAGTCTCCTGACTGATTTGATGCGGCCCGCCATGTCTCCCTCTCGTGTGCCAACCTTTTCATCTCTGAGTAGCAGTTGCACCCTACGTCCCCAATTATTTGCTGGATGTATTCCAATCTCTGTCTCCCTCTTAACTTTTTACCCTCTTCAGCTCTCTCTCTTCTACCTTTGAAATTATCCCCTGATGCTGTAACTGATGTCCTACTATCCCGTCCCTTCTTCTTGTCAGTGTTTTCCATATTTTCCTTTCCGCGCCATTATGCGAAGAACCTCTCCATTCCTTACCTTATCAGGCCTCCTAATTTTCAACATTCTTCTGTAGCACCACATATCAAATACTTCGATTCTCCTCTGTTCCGGTTTTACCACAGTCCATGTCTCACTACCGTAGAACGCTGTGTTCGAAACGTACATTCTCAGAAATTTCGTCTGCAAGTTAAGATCTATGTTTGATACCACTAGACTTCTCTTGACCAGGAATGCCTTTTCTGCCAGTGCTAGCCTGCTTTTGATGTCCTTCTTGCTCCGTCCGTCATGGGTTATTTTGCTGCCTAGATAGCACAATTCCTTAACTTCGTGTACTCCGTGATCCCCAATTGTAATGTTAAGTTTCTCGCTGTTCTGATTTCTGCTACTTCTGATTATTTTGGTCTTTCTTCAGTTTACTTTCAATACGTATTCTGTACTCATTAGACTGTTCATTGCATTCAAAACATCTTGCAAAATCAAAAATGGTTCAAATGGCTCTGAGCACTATGGGACTCTACTGCTATGGTCATAAGTCCCCTAGAACTTAGAACTACTTAAACCTAACTGACTTAAGGACATCACACACATCCATGCCCGAGGCAGGATTCGAACCTGCGACCGTAGCGGTCGTGCGGTTCCAGATTGTAGCGCCTTTAACCGCTCGGCCACTCCGGCCGGCAAAACATCTTGCAATTCTTCTTCAGATTCACTAACTATGGCAACGTCATCAGTGAATCTTCACATTGATATCCTTTCACCCTGAATTTTAATCCAACTACTGAAACTTTCTTTTATTTCTCTCACTGCTTTTCGATGTATTGACTGAACAGTAAATTTATTTCCTGTATTAAAGCTTGTACAACCTATTCCTGCTGTATGTTATCCTCTACAATCATCAGGAAAGACGAGACACTGAAAGACACTACATCGGTACCAGAGCACATCTAACATGGTATCGGGACATCTTAAAAGTCTGGTAACGATTCTTGACAGTATGAGAACGACAATGGTTAGTATACTGTAACGATTTGCGGGGGAAGAAGTAAGAGCAGATAGAGAAGAAAATGTTGTAGTGAGTAACATACAGCAGGACGAAGTTGTACAATAAAACAGTGTACTATTATGCCTCTAAATATTCTTTCGTGGGATTATTGTTAAAAGTACGGTCGCCGCTGCAACATATTTAGCGACGAACTGTAAAATGCATTTTGTCTCCTACGTCGTCTGCAAGTAAGAGGTCAGGTCACAATTTAGTATGAGTATTGCTTTTATCTATGAAATGACACAATTTCAGAGACTTTACTGGCCTCATACAGATACCATTTTATGTATATACACTGAAGCAGCGAATGAAAATTTGTACCCAGGCCGGGAATCGAACCTCTGTCTCCCGCTTACTAGACAGTTGCGTTGTAATTGTGTCATTTCATTTGTGTAAGTACCCACACCTGGTTTTCAGGCTGGCTCCCCCATTTACTTCGAGGCTGAGGCGCTATTACAAAACATGGAGAGCCTCGGCAATTCTGTTCGTGTGTAAGGGGCAATGCAAAGTAGACTCTTATGGTACAGTGCGATATCGGGAACAACAGTACTACCAGCTGGGATGTTAAGAGGCAGTTTCTCTTCTTACAATTTGTGATAATTATCCTGATTCATATCATCGTAATAATCTCGGAATTTAGACTGCCAACCATAAACTAAGTACACTCCCACTGTGAAACTTATTGCTGCTCCAACGTGGACAGCAATAGCTCGTTGGCCTGCACTGCTGTCAGTTATTACACCAGGAACATATTCATACAGCCAGCACTTTTTCATGGTGTAATGCGTATGCACCCAAGTTTCGTCTGTGAATACCATTGGTTTATTTGCCCCCTTTTATTATTTCTGATTGCTCTCCAGTATTCCAAACGTTTTATTCCGCATGCTTTGCAGCAATATCGAAAGGTTCTGTTAGGACAGTTCTCTTATTTTTACATTGTTTAAAAGGAAATCCCACCTGTTTCAAGACATTCCGCAATGTTTCTCTTTCCCCCTGAAAATTTATCTCAGTTTTTGAAAATATAAACAGCTTTCGCAACATTGGGATTTCCTTCTTCTGCTCATTCCATTCCAAAAACATTCATCAAATAAATGTTTTATCGAAGTGTTTTAGAGAAGCTATTTTTCTAGAACGCCTTTTGTTTGCTAGGAATTGTAACTGGCTCTAAGCACTAAGGGACTTAACATCTGATGTCATCAGTCCCTTAGACTTAGAACCACTTAAACCTAACTAACCTAAGGACATCAGACACATCAATGCCCGAGGCAGGATTCGAACCTGCGACCGTAGCAGCCGAGTGGTTCTGGACTGAAGCGCCTAGAACCGCTCAGCCACAGCGGCCGGCGGAGTTGTAACTACTTTCCCGGTTTCTTACGCTTTCCAAAAATCTATTAAAATCTATTTTACTGTTCTTTCTGACTTCTTACCACTTTTGCTGCCCACAAGATTTTTTTCTGTTGAGGTATCATTACAGAGCCTCCTCTTTTGTTTCTGGCGAAATTGTGCAATATTGAATATATGCTCTTTTTCACCTGAATGTGTCCACCTTCGCGTCATCTTTCTCTGTTTCCCTTCCCAGGAGGGTTCGTGATTTTGGATAACACCACACTGCACTGCACTGCTTGCAATATTTCACGATGATACGCTTATAACTGCTGTAACGTAATATTTGCGGCAGTTCCCAAAAGATGTTGCTTGACGATATTTAGTCTAATTTTAAATCACCAAGAACACACGCCAGTTGACCTGCTTAAGACTTCTTTATTGACGTTTTACGTAGTAGCTATCCCAGAATCATCACATCTTTGCTACCAAAGAATAAACAAACAAACAAAATTTAAAGATATTACATGGTGTTATCAGTAATGAAATATAACTATTAACGGTCTTGGCAACTTCAAAAATGGTTCAAATGGCTCTGAGCACTATGGGACTTAACAGCTGAGGTCATCAGTCCCCTAGAACTTAGAACTACTTAAACCTAACTAACCTAAGGACATCACACACATCCATGCCCGAGGCAGGATTCGAACCTGCGACGTAGTGGTCGCGCGGTTTCAGGCTGAAGCGCCTAGAACCACTCGGCCACCCCGGCCGGCCCTTGGCAGCTTCATAAAATATAAAAATTCTATTTAGATTTCATCACTGTTGCCTTTACACTACTCCCCCACCAGTAACATGGTTACGAATTAATACATGGTGATGAAGGAATTTTCATTAAAAAAAAATCTGCACAATACTAACATAAAACAATAAAACAAACATATTGGAATGACAAAAGATATGATTCAAAATAATTACAAAAACTTTTTACAATGTCTGGTATGATATTTGATTAATTCTCCGCAGAGACAACTGCTCTAAGAATTGAGGTGGGAACTTTAAAATCCGTCCTGACTTTGATACTCTGATATTTGGAGATGGTTCCTCTGTGGGATGTTGTGATTCAGTATCCTTGGAAAAGTTTGGAAGTTCCTTCTTTAATTCCCATTTTTCTTGCAGGAGATAAGCTGGTTTAAGTCTGTCCACTGACACATTTATGTGTTTGCACTTCCTTTTAATAGCGAAATATTTTTCATGTCTTGAAATAACAGGAAAGGGACCATCATATGTAGGTTCTGATGGTTTTATAACCCTGTCTCATCTCAGGAAGACATGGGAACGGGTTTGCAGATCTTTTGGAACAAATATTGATCTTGATTTGCTTTGTGTAGGCCTACTAGGTTTCAGATGAAGCATTTGCTTTTGCAAATTAGATGCAAATGAATCAAGGTCAATCTTTGTAGTGGGCTCTTCAAAAAATTCACCAGGAAGTCTTATAGTTTTTCCATATACCATCTGTGCAATGGAGTGGTTCGATATTTCTCGCACTGCAGTGCGCAACTCCAATAGAACAGTAGGCAGAATTTCTGTCCAATTAGAACTGTTATGGGCCTTGATTGCAGACTTCAGAGTTCTATGTAGTCGCTCAATTTTACCATTGCATTGAGGATGATATGGCGTTGTGTGCTGAATTTTCATTCCACATACTATGCCCAAATTATTAAACAACTGCGATCGAAACTGTGTTCCTTGGTCAGTGATTACCTGTGATGGTACACCAAATCTTGCAAACCAGTGCTGGTAGAAGGCTGTTGCCACTTTTTCAGCTGAAATATCTTCAAGTGGTATGACTTCCATCCAAGATGTGAAACGGTCAATAGAAGTTAAACAATAAGTCATGCCATTAGGAGGAGGAAAGGGTCCGATGAGGTCAATGTGTACAACACTGAAACGTTCGTCAGGTTCTTCAAACTTCTCTAGCAGTGATTTTGTTTGGCGAGTGACCTTGGTTTTCTGACAACTGACACAGGATTTAGTCCACCTTTTCGAGTCCCTCATCACTGACAATTAAAATGTTCCTTATAGAATCCGGAAGTTTTTCTAGCCAAAGTGTCTTTAGGACTTTTTCTGACACATCTACACCTGCCAAGGCCTGCATTTTGCGTAATAACTGACTAGGTTTTTGGTCTCCCAAATCAATTCCAGTAACTAATCTCTTAATACGCTTATCTTCATTTTCTTTGAAAATATTCAGTAGACATTCCTTAGCCAACGAATATTTATTCGCATCTGTGCCGCAAATAATATCCCAAATATTTTCGATGTATTTTGGTTCCAATTGTGACACGAGGTAGTTAAATTTACTTTCTTTTGTAACAATTTTGCAAATGCTGAACTATGCTTCTACTTGATAGAACCAAATTTCGGGTTTTTCACTCCAAAAAGGCGGAATTTTGATGCTAACCTTGTTTGCTTCCAGGATCTTCGGAAACGATCCCGTTTGTCGTCATATCTTCTTATTATCACGTCGGGGTCACCAAACATAACTGCTGTAACGTAATATTTGCCGCAGTTCCCAAAAGGAGTTGCTTGACGATATTTAGTCTAATTTTAAATCACCACGAACACACGCCACTTGGCCTCTTTAAGACTTTTTCATTGACTTTTTGTTTGGAAGCTATCCCAGAATCATCACATCTTTGCTACCAGAGAATAAACAAAAAAATTTTTTAAAGATATTACATCATGTTATCAGTAATGAACTTTAACTATTAACGGTCTTGGCAACTTCATAAAGTATAAAAATTCTTTTTAGATTTCATCACTGTTGCCTTTACACGCTGAGCCACTTGACAGCGGGCACACTATTGAGCTGACAGCATTGACATTGCGATGCGTTTCCTTTAGTCACCACTGAACTTATTTACCATATGTCACCACGTGTTCCCGTTAACGACCAAGGAAAGCAAAGTGCAATAATATCGTGGTCGGGTAGTATTAAGAAAAGCTGATGTTAGTAACACCCCTGTTTTAGTGGTCATGTAAGGCTGTATTCAATGAACACTGCGGTAGGAGTACTGCTGGATCGTAACTAGTTCATACATAGCAGTTCACACTTTGCCCTATACACAGATTTAATAGTGCTGAATTAACTGCAGTCTGGCGCTGTTATGTTTCCATGGTAACGTAGCTGGAGGCCTGCCATCTGTCGGCATACGCGGCAACTGCGTGGGACAGGTCATCGGCAGCTGCTGTGGTGGGGTACGCGCCGCTGATCCTTGGGTGGGGAGTAAGGATAAGTGGGTGGTGGGGATGGGGGAAGGGGAGGGTCTGAACTTTCCCTGCCAGCAGCCGCGAGTCCTGCGGCTCCACATTCCGCGACCGTCCGTCGGCCGTGCGGTGGTGTGACGTCGCAGGTTTAGTTCGCGTTATCAGCCTCCCGGTCTGTGCCGCGTCGCCGTTCGAATTTTTTTACCACTTGTTGGGTGGCGGTTGTTCCCAAGCCGGCGCCGAGTGTAGTGATCCAGTGCTGTTCAGTGTCTGTCCCGCATTTCTTCGCGCCCAGTGACTGGAAGCTGTATATATACATATCTCTCTGTCCCTTTGTTTTTGTTTTTCTCCACTTCCGTCGAGCGTAATCCGGCAGCGCAGGCTACGAAGCACACCTGCGGCTGGGAGCGAGCATCGGCTATCGGTGAGTGCAGTTAAAGCATTACCTGTCTGATTACTTAGAGGAAAAGAGCTCTCGGTCGTCTCGCCTTTAATTGGAAGGATGCGAGCGCAGAGCTACCTGTAGCGTGACTGACGTGTTCTCGATGTGCCGTGGCCATGACGTGCTTCTCGGCTAACGGCTTTCAGGGCGACGGAAAACAGCCTACTGCTCCCTAGTAGTACCACACTGGGAAACGGAAAAGGAACAACGCAGAGTAGTGTGTGGCTTCAATAGTGCCTCGCAAGTACGGTAAAGATTTTTAGTGGCGGTCTCCGGTATACAAGGCTCCAGATCCAACCACTGCATAGCTAAACGCGTCGGATGTTTATGCTCCACGTAGAGCTTTTTGCGCAACAAAATGTCGTAATGGTGTTCCGTAAATCAAAGTTAGGTTGTGACATTTTACACAGTTTTCACCGTCTGACATTTCACCTTACAGCGGCTGGGTAACGGGGCTGTAAATGCCAATGTATTGCATAAAACACTACAGCATGCTGTATTTACTTTTTGTGGGTTCGTTCGCTCATAAACTTTCAGTACCCCGGACAGCATTTCTGATGAAGCAGCAACTAATTCTCCTCAATAAGCGATGCGCTATTATACACCTTCTATCAGTGCAGAAGAATGTTACTATTGAGCTGTGAACTTGTTTACAAACTTCATGAAAAAGTATAGCATTAAGATTATTCTCTATATTAACTGCTGTTTTATATAGCCAAAATTTTTGGCATGTATATTCGCGGACGAAAGAAGACAGACGTTGCAGCTATGGGCCATAACAACAGCAACTTCAAAAAATAAAGGAATAAGAAAAAAAACATACGATGAAGCAAGAGGGGTCGTATGTTAGGTCCAAATAAGTATGTAATTTGTTGATTTACGAAGAGGATGTGTAGGTTGCTACATGGTTCCAATTATTCTACAAGTTGTAAAAAATCAAACTGCAAATGCAGAATTCTTGTGTGTGTCTATTTCTGTAAAATGCTGGGGTTCGTTGTCTTCGGAATAAAACCAATAGAAAGATTTTTCTGTAAGCGGACTAACGAAACTGAGTTTTTCTATTGCTCTTCCTTTTCCGTTGAATTACTGACCGTAAGTGACTCTCTACAAAATTGAGCTGTTTGTGGTAAATTACTGGTGAATGACAACAAACAGCCTACGTCATTATACAATAACGTTATAGTGTCTTTCGTTTTAACTGCTGCATAAAGCGTTTTCTTTTGCTCTACCTATTATCCTAGAACACGTTTATTACGTGATCTGGGATATTGCTTACTAAAGCTTCATTTCCTAGTTTAAAGTCCCAAACAAGCAAATGTTTTCAACTACTTACTTTCCTTCCACGTCCTCGGATCTCAAACAAGACACCTATTCAGTCGTGGATGATTCGAAGTTGTAGCAGTATCTTATGCAGCTTATCCTATGCGTTTCAATAATTGCTACTTTTTCTATCGGCACACTTTTTTCCTGATATAGTACGCCATAATACCACAAACTAGTGGAAGTCCTTCTGGAAACCATAGATCGTAAATAACTGAACGATTGAGAAGCCGGCATTTGTCTTATCATCCCGAACCTGCTGTGGAACTCTATGGAATGATTTTGCGGAACCATAAATGTGAGGTCTTGGATTACAATTGAAAAGTCGACCCCCGCGTCAATAGAACGAAAGTGGTCTATTAAAACTGCCTGTTCGACATCCTTTAGGAATATGCTACAGAAGTTAGCGAATGTGTGTCAGAGAGTGCGCCTTATAACAACATAACAAACGCAATCTTCGTCACAGATAAAACAGAATACACTGTATCTATCCGTCTGTTTCCTTGATTACGAATCTGACTGCAGATACAGACGGTATAGGTTATGCAGTCCTGCAATTGCATATTTATCAACTAAATTCAAAACTATTTTTTATTATAACTGTTTCATTATTTATGCGGAAAGAAACGAAATTAGTGCGTGACTGCTGTGCGTATTAATGTAAAAATAATTCAATGAAAACTGGTTTTGTAATTTTCTATAAACAATCGTGCAGGACGCATTGAAGCTCTATTTTCATGAGTATGCTGAACACAGCTATTAAGCATTTCAATAATACTCTGAACAAACTGATGTTTATCTGTACTTTCTCTTCCTCCAAGCATATTCGATACTGCTATTTCAATACACTAGCAATATTCCAGAAAAGACCGCAGAAAATCTTTGCAAGCAGATTGCTTCGAAGACGAGCTACAATTGGCCAGTACTTTATCCATGAGCTGGAATGCAATTCTGCGACGTAAACACAGAAAAAGACTCAGAATCCTCTAAAGAGGTGCTTGCGCTAAAGCAGTTAACTAGTCCACCTTTTACGTGAATTCTCAGAACACTGCGCTTTACTTTAATGCTAACGAAGTGAGACTGTCATCGGCATGTAGTAAATGTTCTTGAACGTAGGCCAGGGAATGACGTGCACTCCCACGAGAGATACAGAAAGTCGACCGTATGTTACATATGTTACAAGATGTTATCGTGTGTGTTACGCAAGATGTGGCCTTGCTGCGCGTCATTCACTGCGGAGAAAGTGCTTGACAGTTGCCGAGACGTTAGACATGTGGGGTTGGAGAGTATCAGCGTCTACTGTAAACACACTAATTGTACACTTTCGATTCTGATGCCTTCTCAAGACGTTACGTTCTTATCATCAAGTAATTTGCTATACATGTTGCAAGATCGCTGCAATTCAGAATCTAAAATCCCTATTTTGTGATTAAATCATTCTATCCGACACGATTACATCTTCCAGCACGTAATGAGACATTAAAAAACACACATAAAATTCTCAGCTTTAATTTTATTACACTTAACAATTCCATAAGTTGTTTGAAGTTCTTACAAATGAAATAGAACTCAAGCTGTGACTTACGTTTTAACAATTTCATATTAATTATTACAGGATTTTGTTGTGCATAATAATAAGCAGCCAACTTGGCCAGAATTAGCTCAACATTTTTCTTTAAGAATGACTTTGATACATGTTTCGTCATGATAATATGACTTTTTAGACTGTGTGTTTGTATCCAGAAAACTGAAATCGAAAAAATTTTAGTTCTTGATTGATCTGATAGTTCATCACCGTATGTCGCCTAGCATGGGTTTGCTCTGAGAATAAAAATTGTGGGATGGCCGTGACAGAACAGTCGCATCCTCAAGGAAGTTGAAGAAATGTTTACATCATAATTCGAAGTGACAATACATTTTGCTGAAGAGAAGTTGTAACTTCCTGTCGTTTATTGCTCCGGTCAGACATAAACATAAATACAGCGAAAAGAAAATATAAAAAGTGCCGATACTATTCAAATGAAAACAGTCTTCGGACGTTACTGGTCCTCTTGCATTTTGTATTAGTGAATTCCAGTAAGTGGATAACTCTGAAAGCTGTAGATACGGAAATAATTACCAGAATACCCAAGTTCTTGTGTTTTTATGTGTCTGAAGATGATAGCTTGTTCTTCTGAAATGTGAGAGTTTTAATGTGACTAACCGTATAAATGTGATTTAGTCGAATTATTCTCTTAAGCTGTCGAATTACGAACGCGACATCGCCTCTGTCGATCTGTTGATAAAGTACACGTGCAGTAAAACAAATGGCTCATGAATAAAGCTGGATTGTGATACCAGTGTAACGAAAGTAAAGAGATTAAACTGGTGTAACGTACTTCACAGATTAAACTGGTGTAACGCACTTTTTAATATGCTACTTTCTGCTACTTATTGCCCCGTCTAAGTTGAATATCTTTTTAAATGATCGTTTTGTAAGACTTTTTTGCATAAATTCTATCTGTGATCTAGAAATCTTGAATGGCAGCGTTGCTCACCACAACTTCGACATTTGCTGAACCGTAACTTCTGTGGTGATAAACCGGCATTTCCGTACCGAAAAACAATCACTCTTTATGGCCATCGGCTCAAACATGCTCACAATACCTTAATTTGTAAAGCACCATCACCTAAATATAATCTGAAATAAAGGCAATATGTACCGAATCTAAAGTAGTCAGTTTACACTGCAATGTTTTAAAAGCGCTATTTTAACGTGGATATGAACCATTTTCTCTAACCACTCTGGGAAAAAAATAGTACTTCAATCGTGGATGTTAACTTTAACATGTGCATCAACTTCGTTGCACGTTAACCAGTCACTTCAAAACGTTGATCGTTACAAAAGTCAGGAACATTAAGTAACCCGTGAGGCATGAAATAAATTTTTTACGATCATTTAACTTAGTACAGCTGGATGTTTCAGTGGTTAAGTGCCCAACTAAGGATCCAGACGTCAAGGTTTCGATGTCTGGCAGTCCTGAAACTTTTATCTCTGTTATCATTTGCATCACGTCTCGCATTGTTTCTTGATGTGGAAATGCTGAGTTGCACCGAGGTCTGGAGCCCACTGTGAACTGTAGATTCCACTATAGCTGGCTGGGTAAGTCAAGGATAGAAGAACGCAACGGAGCCGGCCGCAGTGGGCGAGCGGTTCTAGGCGCTTCAGTCCGGAACCACGCGGCTACTACGGTCGCAGGTTTGAATCCTGCCTCAGGCATGGATGTGTGTGATGTCCTTGGCTTAGTTAGGTTTAAGTAGTTCTAAGTTTAGGGGACTGATGACCTCAGCTGTTAAGTCCCATAGTGCTTAGAGCCATTTGAACCATTTTTTGAAAGCAACAGATTGCCATTTCCAATAGAACCATGCCTAGTAAAGCAACTATGACGTTCAAACCAACCACTGGGCCGATGACAACGTTACCTTTAAGGTCTCTGCAAACGATAAAATGAGTCTGTGAAATGCGCTGTTTCGCTGTTTCCTTTCCAAGTGCTTGTCAAACAAGTGCACGGTTATAAAAACAAAATTTGTCAAATTTCATCTCATTCTTAAAGTAGCTGTCAAGCCGTGCATATCATGTTGTTGTTGTTGTGGTCTTCAGTCCTGAGACTGGTTTGATGCAGCTCTCCATGCTACTCTATCCTGTGCAAGCTTTTTCATCTCCCAGTACCTACTGCAACCTACATCCTTCTGAATCTGCTTAGTGTATTCATCTCTTGGTCTCCCTCTACGATTTTTACCCTCCACGCTGCCCTCCAATACTAAATTGGTGATCCCTTGATGCCTCAGAACATGTCCTACCAACCGATCCCTTCTTCTGGTCAAGTTGTGCCACAAACTTCTCTTCTCCCCAATCCTATTCAATACTTCCTCATTAGTTATGTGATCTACCCATCTAATCTTCAGCATTCTTCTGTAGCACCACATTTCGAAAGCTTCTATTTTCTTCTTGTCCAAACTATTTATCGTATCATATCTAGAAGTATTTGACAGGAGTGGAGATGGCTACCAAGGCAGGCAAAGCATTTCTTGCTCTGGCTTCAGCGCTGTGAGTAAAGAAGAAAAAGAAAGTAAGATGCTGGTCTATGGATTGGTTGAAACCTCTTCTCTATATACGCAAACTGAAGTCACTTTCTCGCATCTTTCTTTATATCCAGGCTAATGTCAGGAGCTCTGGAATTTTGATCCGGTTTTGACTGATAGGTGCACTAACTCATACTGTCTGAAGTACGATGAATTAAAGTTAAATTGTGAAAACGATGCCAATGCCACCTAGGGAAGATCTGCCAAAACTCAAGAGAGCAGCAGTATTGCGAGTATACAGCAAGTGGGATGCAACTTAACATCTGGTGCGGTCGTCTAGCGGTAGAGCTCACGGCTGGTAACCGAAAGGTTGTGAGGTCCAATCCTGGCTGGGTCACCTACTTTCACTCTGCCTTTTAACCTGGCATTCACCTTTTCACCTCTCAATGATACAGAAATACGTATTTCGAAATAGGACGGATTTTCAGACTTTCAGTTTCTGCTTCCCTCATCCTTCATATTCTCCAACCAATGGGCAGTGAGTAACTTTGAAGTATCGTAATGAAAAGTCTAGTAACGAAAAGATAGCCACCTGCTAGGTAATCTTCCCTGCAATCGTTTCAGAACAGGCGAATCCAAAATAGTGCTGCAGCAACTTTGCTTTGTTTACGTATAGTACGTACTTTCATCCGAGCAGCAAAAGATTCAAGTTTTAGCTTTCTGCCCCCTTTGAATGAAACTTACATTTGGCTACGATTCTCCGAGCAGCATTGCGAAGAAGTCTGCAATAAAGAGTTCACGACAAAAAGTCTCAACAATTCTTCCCAGTGCGTACTAAGCTTTTCCAAGAGGAGTGCTGTGACACGAGCTAAACGTTAACATCATGCGTGTCTTTTATTTGTGCCACCTCAGCCAGTCTCCGCTACGTACTGAGTCACTCACAGACACACACACGTCCATGATTCGCATACAATATTTACATTGGTTGTATTCATATAACTTCATCACGATGAGCTACGATCGTTGCCATGACGTCACTCCAAACGCCAATTTAATGTGCAACACATAAAAGTCACGCCGTCAGGCAACTTTCCTGCTGAGCGCTGCTTACAACGTGTGAGTTATGTGACAGTGATGATATTCAGTTACATAACGTTGTTCTCTGAAATTTATTCATAACTCTACCCACTGGCCGGCAGATAAAACAACGCTGTGCTACACTAATCGTCTGGCCGTTGATAATGCAGCCCGTGTGAAGCCGGACTGAGCTACTAGTTGAGAGGTAAATGAAAATGAAAATCTGCCAAAGGAAAAATTGCACTTAGAACCTGATGATTACATTAACTATCTCCCAATGGGCAATAACACTTTTAATGACTTATTCGCGTTATTTCACACTTACATTGGAAAAGAAGACATAATTATGCGAAAATACAGAGGGGTCCAAAAAAAATATATCCACTGTTTAGAAGTCCATAACTGGCAAACTAATTGATGGAGTTGTCTCATCTTTGGTAGTGTAATAGTTTGAAGTTCCAGCAATCGCCAGACAAGCGTTGTATTGCGTTGATCTGTTTTGTCAAATGATAGTCGCTAGAGAGTCAGTATTTTGTTCTTAGTTGCACCTAGTTACTCGAGTAAACATGGCTGGCGCAAGGCTTACATTCGATGAAAGGAAGTTAGTTCTGAAGTGGTATTTTAAGTAGGAAAACATTAATGAGGTTCAACGGCAATGGCGGAATGAGTATCAGACAGAGCCACCGACACGTTTAACGATACGTCACATTCGAGAAAAATTTGAACCCGAAGGCTGTGTTAGAGATGTACACAAACAACGATCTGGATGACCTGTAACAGTAACAAGTCAAGGTAATGCCCGTCGCGTGTTACAACAATTCGCTCGCTCACCAGAGAAGTCTGTGAGACAGTGCGCCCGTTAAACTGGAGTGAGTCGCTCAAGTGTTCGACGAATTTTGAAGAGAGCAAAGTGGAAGTGCTACAACGCAATGAACGAGGTCGACCCAGATCGTAGAATGGAGTACTGCGAGTGGTTTACTTAACATGGTGCGCAATGACGAGGAGTTTGCAGAGATGATTGTGTGGTCTGATGAGGCACAGTTCAAACTCAATGGTACGGTAAATAGCCACAATTGCATCTACTGGGCCGCCGAAAATCCGAAAATCCATGTAGACAAAGCCGTGAATTTGCCAGGAGTAAATGTGTGGTGTGGGTTGTCTTAGGGGGCTTGATTGGGCCATTCTTCTTTGACGGCACAGTTACCGGTGAGGTGTACCTTCAGAAGCTTCAGACATCCATTTTACCTGCCATCCGAGACTTGTATGGAGACGGAAGAGTTTACTTTCAACAAGATGGTGCCCCAGCCCACTACCAAAATCGTGTTAGGGCGTATCTCGACAAAAATCTACCAGGAAGATGGATAGGCCGTAGAGGTGCTGTGGAGTATCTCCACCACGTTACCCAGACCTAAATCCTCTGGATTTTTACCTGTGGGGAACACTAAAGGTCGTCGTTTATCGACAAAAGCCACGCACATTGGATGAACTTCGAGAATCCATCGTACATTCATGTGCAAATATCCAACTGAACACGTGCAGTCAGTAGTTCGTGCTGCAGTTCGGCGGCATCGTTTGTGTGTAGATGTTAATGGTAACCATGTCGAATACCTACAGTGATATCTTTAAGTTGGACTTTAAGCTACACTTTCACCAAAAATGAGACAACTCCGTCAATTAGTTTGCAAGCTATGGACTTTTAAATAGTGGATACATTTTTTTGGACCCCTCTGTATATTCTTTTACGTATCACAGCCTGGAAACATATATGGACCCTCTAAAATCTCCTGTATTTTTCGGTATACAGGAGAAAAATAATTTGCAGATGGAAGCCTGTGTCTGAAACGGTCATCCACCAAGGCAACAGAGCACTGCACTCGTAGGAGACAAGGCCTGGCTATGAAGCAGATAGCTCCATTTTCTCCACTGCCGATCGTGGAAATCGGTCGTGTTCACTGAAAAACAAACAACATTGCGAGACGTTCCGCCTACGGTCTGTTAATGTGCGAAGTCACTTTTGCCGCCAAAGGGGTTGCCTAGTGACAGGCGCTGGTGCCTATGATTTCGATGCTCTGTGGTGTCGTTTCCAGACATGGGTTCCTCTACTCACCCTGTACTGCCCCTCGACGTCTTTCGCAAGATTTCTGGGACACCCTACATATGACTGGGAAATCTGCGACAACTCTACCATTTTGATAACTGTCAGTGCTCGTTTGATTTTTATCTTCGATCGGTATTTCCAAAATTGTAGAAATTCACAACACAGTAGGGTAAATTGTTGGTAGGGTGATTCTAAAAACCTTTTCTCACTAGACATCAACATAAAAGAAGTCCACCTTTCTGTGAAACTGTCCGTCAAACGCGTGAAATACAGTCTACGTTTGACAAACACATCATACAAAGCCGTACACTGCCAAATAATTTAACCAACAAGTGAAGTTTGACAAATCGTTTGATTACTTGCAGGTGTCTTTTATCTAACGTCTACTAAAGTGTGTTGATTTGGCACTGTGCCTTAATTCTTTCTTGGATGTAACTATATCCATGTTTAATTTATTATTTTGTCATTCGAAACTTTATTATAGTATCATGCATGATTAGGCTCGCGAGGTTGGACAGTTGTACCGAGGAGTAAGCTTTCCAGACGCCAATTTTAAAAACTGGAGACCGAGTATCGCATCCAGTGGTATGTTTTGCAGGTTGACTTATACTGCTTCATCATGACACGCCAAACGTCGCAGCAGCACATGAAGTGCCTTTTCACGGTTCCTACACAGCGGAAGCGTAACAGTAAATCTCAGTTCTTTTAGGAGTGCGGTGAATGCAACGGGCAACCGACATTCCTTCCTCGCGTTCGTTTCTGACCTCAGCCGACAGTTATTTGACAGGAACACGGCCGCGGTACAGAAATAAATCATGTCTGGCGAGTTATTAAGGCGAGATTTACGGGCCATTGTGGCGTCGAACTCAGGATGCATTGCTGCGGAGGCGTCTGGCACAACACAGTGCCTAATGGGCAACCAGTGAATGGACGAAGCATGAATGAGTGTGGGCTTCGGCTTGTCGGCGGGAAGTATGCGAAGCACTTTATACGTGACAGCGATTAGTTAGGTATATGGACCGTAGACCACTTGAGCGACAACATATGAGGCAAGTCACTTTAAAGGCTTTTATCATAATTCTGTTTTATACGAAGATACATTGTGTATATTTTGAGGTGAGTAAGCCGAACAGAGAAACTACAACAAGCATGCATGTTATTTTTTGTACACCCTATATACTGTACAATGTGTTCGGAAAATATTCATCCTATTTAACAAGACTGCATCTTTTACTTGGACGAAAGTAGAGACTTGAGGTGAATTTTAACTTATGCAACGAAACTAAAAGTTTACCTTGGATCCAGTTGTAAGTTTCCGGTTCTTCTGGTTCCCTGTAAAGGGTCTCTCTGGCGGAGCTAGCTCGCCTACAGTAATTACCTATGTGGATACGTTGAAGATATGGCTTTTTTCCATAATTGCAAGAATATATCGAAGGCTTTTTTTTCAACAAGACTGAACATCAACATGGCATTTGCGTGTAGAACATGTCTTAACAACAACTCTGACTCTTTAAAGAATAAGACTCACATCTATAAAACAGCTTCAGACATCTGATTACTTTACAAATGAGTAAGTATTTGACGTTAAGCTGTAAACGAGAAAAAGTTAAAACAGTGTTTGAAGTTATATTGAAAGTTTGTTGGAAGTCTCTAAGTAATTATCAAACACCAGATGAATACAGTCTGGGTAATTCGCACTCCATTTTCAGCAAAAACTACGAGGGCTATTCGGAAAGAAAGGAACGATAGGTGCCGAAATGGAAACCACAGTGAAAATCAAATCTGTTTTATTTGCAACAGTTAGCTACAACTTTCAGCTACTTCTCTCCATAGTCGCCGGACCGACTTAGACGTCTGTCGTAGCGTTGTACCAACTTTCCAATACCCAGGTTGCAGAAGGCAGCCGCCAGTGCTTTCCGCCAATTCTCTACGCTGGCCTACAGCTCGTTGTCTGTGCCAAAATGTTGTCCTCATAGCCAGCGGTTCATGTGAGCAGAGGTGAAATTCAGAGGGAGACAATTACGGGCTATATTGTGGGTAATGAAACATTTCCATTTTGAAACGGTGCAGGAGCATCTTCACTGCCCCCGCAGAATGCGACTGAGAATTGTCTTGAAGAAGAAAACGCACGACAGTTATGTAATGTTGGCTGCATAGCTTCAGGCGAAATTTCTCACCAAGCCCTCGTGTTTAGCGGGAGACACTATTCATCTAGGTACCTTGACGTGCTCCCTGTGTGCTCAGAACTAAAAAGAACGATCTAACGCGATCGATGGACGTACTAGAGACACTGCCCAACACACCTGTGCAAAACTTCATCAGATTTTCACTGTGGTTTGCATTGCGCGACCTATCGTTCCCTACTTTCCGAATAACCCTCGTAATTTTTCACAAATCACGTTGTTTATGACGTCATATCTCCTGAACTATGGACTGTACAATGATACAATTTTGCTGGTGCATTCAGTGGTGATCATTATTCAGTCGCATTAATGTGACACCTGTAAACCCATGAGTAACCATTTTTCGCAGCAAGCTGCGTTAAGTTTCTCGGTTGACTATGCAAGGCGCCAATAGCCTAACCGAAGTGGCCCCACAAATTTGCGGCTGTGATTTAATACGAGTGTGGTGGCCACGGGTGTAAGGTAAATTCATCCTGGTGCGGTTCAAACCACGTACGTATACTGCGAACTGCATGTCACGTAGCCGGCCGGTGTGGCCGAGCGGTCCTAGGCGCTTCAGTCTGGAACCGCGCGACCGCTACGGTCGCAGGTTCGAATCTTGCCTCGGGCATGGATGTGTGTGATGTCCGTAGGTTAGTTAGGTTTAAGTAGTTCTATGTTCTAGGGGACTGATGACCTTAGATGTTAAGTCCCATAGTGCTCAGAGCCATTTGAACCATTTTTTGCATGTCACGTAGAACTGCCTTCGCAGTAGATTCCATCGTGCCAAGGAAAAACCAAACTGCGTGTGGGATTGGACATGGCCCACAGAATAGATGCGGTACTTGTGTTGATGCATTGTACCTTCCAGAATGACAAGATCATCCAGGAAATGCCACGAAAACAATCAAATGGTTGAAATGGCTCTGAGCAGTATGGGACTTAACATCTGAGGTCATCAGTCCCCTAGAACTTAGAACTACTTAAACCTAACTAACCTAAGGACATCACACACATCCATGCCCGAGGCAGGATTCGAACCTGCGACCGTAGCAGTCGCGCTGTTCCGGACTGAGCGCCTAGAACCGCACGGCCACCGCGGCCGGTGAAAACAATCCCAAGACCATAACGCTCCGATGGCTGTTGCAGAATGTTTCTTTCCAGACTTTTCACGCCGTACAAACGAACAGTCATCTGTTCAATGGAGTCTAAAACGTGATTCGTCTGAAAAAGGCCACCTGTCGGCACTCAGTGGACGTCCAGACGCGTCACTGGAGTGCAAATTCCAGCCTTCGTCGCCGTGAGCAGCAGTCAGCATAAGTGTATGAACCAGATGCCTGCAGCAGAGGCGCATACGCGGGAACGGTCGTTGGGGAGACGCTGTTGGTAGTTCGTTGGTTCATTTGGGCGATCAGCTGCTCAACACTTGCCCGTACACGTCTCCGCTGCCGTTGTTCACCCTGCCATCTACACTCCGTGCTGCACCACACTTGCCTCAGCACTGATTTTGGATTTCGCCATATTGACATTCACGGTATACAGTACTTTAAATACGACGGAAAGCGAGCAGTTTACAAACTTAGCCATTTCGGAAATGCTTGTACCCTTGGCCCGAAAACCAGTGCTCAAGCTTTTTGAAAGTCAGATAAATCACTCCGTTTCCGTCTTACTACTACGACTGCACGGTTTTCTGCGTTTCCTCGAAACGTTTTGTATACCTTCCACCTGCCATAGTGAGTGGTTACTGCATGTCGACGGCGAACATAGGCGGTAATCACATTAATCTGATTGACCCATGTGTGTAGATACTGTCCGAAAAGTGTGTTGCGAATAGAGTTGGTGGCAAAGAAATAAATTAAAACGTCATAACTGATACCGAATTTTACTGCATCAACAGCTAAAATGTAGTAAGCGGCAAACTCTTTTCCGATTCATCATTTTTGCGGATTGTCAGCGAGAAATAGTTTCGTAGAGGTTTTGAATTGTGTGCAATGTTTTTTGGATAACGCCAAGAGCTTTTATTATCGAATACCGTATGAATATAGTCTGGATAATTTGCACATTGTCAGTTACGCAGCCTCGAGACAGGCCTGTGCACCGGGTTAGCCGTTTAGTAAAATGGATGAGCTACCCCGATGATGGATCAGCCGTAGCGGGCGTAAGGATCTCGCAGTGAACTACTGGCTCGTCTCAGCTCGCACCAACTGATATTTTTTTTTGTAGGGGTGTGTGAAATTGTCTATCTCTGTGCCTCCTCATCCAACAGCTTTAGGTGATTACTGTTAAATGTGCGGTGTCTGTTCTTTCGAACATGTCAGACATACACCGAAGAGCCAAAGAAACTCGTACACCTGCACAATACCATATAGGGCCCCCGCGAGTATGCAGAAGTGCCGGAACACGACGTGGCACGGACTCGACTAATGTCTGAAGTAGTGCTGGAGGGAAGTGACACCGTGAATCCCTAAGGGCTGTCACTAAATTCGTGAGGTACGAGGGGGTGGAGATCTCTTCCGAACAGTACTTTCCAGGGCATCCCAGATATGTTCAATAATGTTCACGTCTGGGGAGTTTGGTGGCCAGAGGAAGTGTTTAAACTCAGAAGAGTATTCCTGAAGCCAGTCCGTAGCAGTTTTGGACGTGTGGGGTGTCGCATTGTCCTGCTACAGTTTCCGAAATACGTCGAATGCACAATGGAGATGAATGAATGCAGGTGTCAGACAGGATGCTTACGTACGTGTCACATGTCAGAGTCGTTTCTAGATGCATCAGGGGTCTCGTATCACTTCCACTGCACGTGCCCCACACCGATACAGAGCCTCCACCAGCTTGAACAGTCTCCTGCTGACATCCAAGACCAATGGATTCATGAGGTTGTTTCCACACCCTTAGACGTCCATCCGTTTGACACAATTTGAAACTAGGCTCGTTTGACTAGACAATATGTTTCTAGTCATCAACAGTCCAATTCAGTGTTGACGGGACCAGGCGAGGCGTAAGGCTTCGTGTCTTGCAGTCATCAAGGGTACACGAGATGGCCTTCGGCTCCCAAACCACATATCGTCGATGTTTCGTTGAATGGTTCGTACGCTAACACTTGTAGATGGCCCGGTACTGAAATCTGCAACAGTTTGCGGAAGGGTTGCACTTATGTCACGTTGAACGATTCTCTTCGGTCGTCGTTGGTACCGTTCTTTCAGGGTCTTTTCCCGGCCGCAGCGATATCGGAGATATAATGTTTCACCGGATTTATGATACTCACGGTGCACTCGTCAAATGGTCGTACGGGAAAATTCCCACTACATCGCTACCTCAGAGATGCTGGGTCCCATCGCTCGTGCGCCGACTATATCACCAAGTGCAAACTCACTTAAATTTTGATAAACTGTACATATAATAGTAGGATCTAAGCCTTAACGGCATTTCGCGACATCCACAGTGTGGCCGCGCCCAAGTTCTGATCTCTTGTGCGGGAGAGGGTGGGGGGGGGGGGGGGGGGCATACAGAAGCAACGTGCAACAAGTTGTAAATTTCAATTTGAAGAGAAGCGCGCTTGGATAGCCGAAGCGCTTAAGGCAAGCTCTCGCGTGAAACGGGAAATCCGGTTACAGAAGCAACATGCAACAAGTTGTAAATTTCAATTTGAAGAGAAGCGCGCTTGGATAGCCGAAGCGCTTAAGGCAAGCTCTCGCGTGAAACGGGAAATCCGGTTTCAGGTCCCGGTCCGGCGTAAATTTTCACTCCTTGCCGTTGGAATATTCCAGTGTCCTCCTGTGGCTGTCCTCGGTATTTCTCTTTCATCAAGTTTGGGTGCAATATGCCATCGCTCAACGAAAGCAGTGAATGGATACAAGATTGAGAAACCATAATGAGATTTTTACTCTGCAGTGGAGTGTGCGCTGGTATGAAACTTCCTGGCAGATTAAAACTGTATGCCAGGCCGACACTCGAACTCGGGACCTTTGCCTTTCGCGGGCAAGTGCTCTACCATCTGAGCTATCCAAGCATGAGTCGCCCCGTCCTCACAGCTTTACTTCTGCCAGTACCTCCTCTCCTACCTTCCAAACTTTACAGAAGCTCTCCTGCGAACCTTGCAGAACGAGCACTCCTGAAAGAAAGGATATTGCGGAGACATGGCTTAGTCACAGCCTGGGGGATGTTTCCAGAATGAGAAACTGGCAGAAGTAAAGCTGTCGTGCTTGGGTAGCTCAGATGGTAGAGCGCTTGCCCGCGAAAGGCAAAGGTCCCTAGTTCGAGTCTCGGCCTGGCACACAGTTTTAATGTGCCAGGAAGTTTCAAGATTGCGAAAGTATGGGACGAGGCTGTCTGCCGTCTGGATGTTTGTCTAGCATCTGGCGGAAGGCACATTGAACATCTGTGAAAGGGGAATGCCAAATCTTGTTGTAAGTGTAATAACAAGAATTACCCCAAGTAATGTAGGCATGCACGTAGAACATTTATATCCCTGTGAAATCGGATGATCCTTTGCAAAATAAAAACTTACTAGCCTTATGCGTAAGTTAAAATTTATACCAAATTTCTATCTTCTTCGTGTGAAAGATATAGTCTTGTGATATCAGACGGATGTTTAGCAAACACCCTGGTGCTACAAATGTCTAAATAAAAGTTAGCGTATGTCACGGTAAGTGGTGTCAAACAGATATTAAGTGTAGCTTTTCCAGTCAGCCACTGCAGAATCTTCACGGGACGCACTTTAGTTGTCAGTTGGTGAGTGAAGCAAAATGTAAGAGAAATGCGAGCAGTTAAATAACTGTTTCGGGTAAGACTGGCCTGTGTCGCAGCTGACTATGTAGTGTGAGAACAGCTGCAGACCCTCAGCGCCCCACAGTCCACGTATGCTCTCCCAGTGTGGAGAACGAGGCGCGTAACATGATGCAGCTGTGGGCGGCCGTCTCGTCTTTTTCTGGTGTAACCCGGAACCTCCGCGGTTGAGTTTTTCTGGAGCGCGGGGCTGCGGATAATGAGAGAAACGGCGCGGCTGGGACCGCCACTTTCAGCCGATCACTGGAGGGAGGTGGGGAGGGGGAGGGGGGTGCGTCGAAGATCGGGCAAGCGAAAGTGGCTGCCGCAGGAAGCACTCGTAACCCGCAGAGGCGACGTCGCTTTGTTCCGGACGCTGACAGTGCAGACGCGCGCTCGCTACCTCCGCCTGAGCGACGTCATCGCACTCTTTTTCCTGCCGTCCGGAAGTGTCTCGTACAGACTACGATGTTACGCTGCTAACTAATAATGAAATCCAGTAACGGAAAGAGAAAATGTACCGAGAAACCGCCAGTAACGGCGTGTTATTTACTGCTGCACTGCTGTGCAGAACTCAAGGGCGAAAGTAACTTATGCATGATGTCAGTGCCCAGTAACAAAGCTCGATGAAATGGGACCCTACACAAAAAGAACTTCTACAGTATAGTGGGGCAGCTAACTGAAAGAAATATGCGCTGGGATGAATAGCTAGCTGCTGTGTAGAAGGGCCTCGTCTTTTATGTACATGATGTTTTGTTGCCTGGATGGATCACTGTTTAGGACATGGTTTACATCTTCAATTTATTTTTTGGCCTGGAACTCTCTAACATCTCCAGTGTTATCAGTAATACAGCAGAAAAATAGACTGTGATAGAAACCCAAGTCCAGAAGCGTCATCCACCAACGCTTTCGCAGGAGACAAGGCCATTCTACACGGCAGTTAGCTCGATCTTCTCCACTGGCGATCATGGCAATCAGTCGCGATCATCGAATAACAAACAACATTGTGAGGTGTTTCGCCTACGGTCCGTCAGCGACAAAGTCAGTTTTGGTGCGAAAGGGCTGGTCTATTCTAAGGGCAGGCTCCAGCCCCTGTAACTTCGAAGCTCTGTGGTGTCGTTGGATGACATACCTGTCCTCGCTTTGTTCCTCAAGACGCTTTCTACAACCGCTTAAGGTTTGTCGCAAAATTTCCAGAACACCCTGTGCATATCTCTTTTTTTTTATAAGGAGATAACCTTTCGAAATGTGGTACTACAGAAGAATGCTGAAGATCAGATGGGTAGATCACGTAACTAATGAGGAGGTAGTGAACAGAATTGGGGAGAAGAGGAATTTGTGGCACAACTTGACTAGAAGAAGGGATCGGTTAGTAGGACACGTTCTGAGGCTTCAAGGGATCACCAATTTGCCGGCCGAAGTGGCCGTGCGGTTAAAGGCGCTGCAGTCTGGAACCGCAAGACCGTTACGGTCGCAGGTTCGAATCCTGCCTCGGGCATGGATGTTTGTGATGTCCTTAGGTTAGTTAGGTTTAACTAGTTCTAAGTTCTAGGGGACTAATGACCTCAGCAGTTGAGTCCCATAGTGCTCAGAGCCATTTGAACCATTTTTTTGATCACCAATTTAGAATTGAAGGGAAGCGTGGAGGGTAAAAATCGTAGAGGGAGACCAAGTGATGAATACACCAAGCAGATTCAGAAGGATGTAGGTTGCAGTAGTTCCTTGGAGATGAAGAAGCTTGCACAGGATAGAGTAACATGGAGAGCCGCATCAAACCAGTCTCTGGACTGAAGACTACAAGTGTGTTTGTGTGTGTGTGTGTGTGTGTGTGTGTTAGGAGAGCTAGTATGTCATAACTTCCGTTTATATAAATTACTGCTTTACTGTGGTACAGTGGGGGGTAATCTAGGGTGGATGTAGTGCCTTGTTGATGAGATACAATTTTTGTTGTGTCTAAGGGGTGCTGCTCTTTGTTTACTACATGCTTTATCAGTTTAAATAACATTTGGTTGCTAATGTTTATTTGGCAATTTATTAAATGTTTCTATTCTATTATTGCCTTTTGGATTTGGAAGTTCTGTTGTGGTGTCAGGAGATATTTTTCGTTACTGAACCTGACTATTTTTATGTCTTTACTGATGTGGTAGTGTGATGGTCTTCTTGTTGAAATGCTATGTAAATTTAGAAAGGCAAAGGCTGGTGCCACATTCCCCTGTTCTTTAATGTCCTTTATAGCCTATTTCGAATGTTCTACGGTCTGGCCTAACTATAGAGCATCACAACTGTTACACTGGGGTTGGTAAATGCCATATTTTTGCTGTATGTCAGTGTCATCTTCCTTATCTAGACAGTTCTGTATTGAACAATTGCTTTAGTATGCTATTTATTTCCTTGTTTCTTGAGGATATTCCCAATTCTGCGTGTCAGTTCGTTTCTGTATGTGAGTATGTACCAAGAGTACAGTGTTACAATAACGTTGACCACTGTGTTGACCGTGAGTGGTCGAAGATATGGAGATAAGTTTCTGTGCTGTGATCTTGTCGTGTTATGGTATTGTTGTTGGTGTGCATGTTTCATCTACATCTACATCTACATGGTTACTCTGCAATTCACACTTAAGTTCCTGGCAGAGAGTTCATCGAACCATTTTCATACTACTTCTCTACCATTCCACTCTCGAATGGCGCGTGGGCAAAAGGAACACCTAAGTCTTTCCGTTCGAGCTCTGATTTCTCTTATTTTATTATGATGATCATTTCTCCCTACATAGGTGGGTGTCAACAAAATATTTTTTCGCATTCGGAAGAGAAAGTTGGTGATTGAAATTTCGTAAATAGATATCGCCGCAAATAAAACCGCCTTTAGAATGGAATTTTCGCTCTGCAGCGGAGTGTTCGCTGATATGAAACTTCCTGGCAGATTAAAACTGTGTGCCGAACCGAGACTCAAAACTCGGGACCTTTGCCTTGCGCGGGCAAGTGCTCTACCAACTGAGCTACCCAAGCTCTAGAAACAACCCCCAGGCTGTGGCTAAGCCATGTCTCCGCAATATCCTTTCTTCCAGGAGAGCTAGTTCTGCAAGGTTCGCAGGAGAGCTTCTGCGAAGTTTGGAAAGTAGGAGACGAGGTACAGGCGGAATTAAAGCTGTGAGGACGGGGCGTGAGTCGTGCTTGGGTAGCTCAGTTGGTAAAGCTCTTTCCCACGCAAGGCAGAGGTCCCGAGTTCGAGTCTCGGTCCGGCACACAGTTTTAAACTGCCAGGAAGTTTCAAAACCGCCTTTGTTTCAGTAACTGCCACCCCAACTCGCATATCTCATCCCTATTGCGCGAAAACACGACACGAGCTGCGCTTCTTTGCACTTTTTCGATGTCCTCCGTCAGTCCTACCTGGTAAGGATCCCACACCGCGCAGCAATATTCCAGCAGAGAACGGACAGGTGTAACGTAGGCTGTCTCTTTAGTGGGTCTGTTGCATCTTCTAAGTGTTCTGCCAACAAAGCGCAGTCTTTGTTTAGCCTTCCCCACAATTTGTGGTGAGTGTTGTGGGTCTTTGGACTCATGCAGTGTTTTGTGAAACTCCATTGGTGTTTGTAAAACAAAGAAGACATCAACAGTCATACTGAAATCATCGCGATTTACGATGGTCCCCTGGACACTACAAAAAGGGGGAAATGGTTCTGAATGGGATGTGCGATCACCACGGACGGCAGTGCATGATGTGCAACGTGCTCCCATGCTGGTCACAACGTTGGTACGGAGTTTTTGCGGTCATATGTTCCATTCCTCCACCATCGCGGTTTCGCGGTTGACAGCTGTTGGATGGTCACTGGTGCATGTGAACGTGCTGCAATTCGTCTCCCAACGCACCCTACTCGTGTTCAATGGCGATTTAAGTCGGGAGGGGGGGGGGGGGGAGGCAGGCCAGTGCATTATTCGCCGAATATTTTCTCGTTCCAGGAGCTCTTCCACCAGCGCTGTTCGATGCGGTCGCGCAGTGGCATCCATAAAAATGGAGTTGGGGGCTAATGCAGTGCTCAAAAGACGCAAATGGGGAAAGAGTACAGTGTCACAGTAGCGTTGGTTAGTGAGTAAACCGTGAATGTTTAAAGATTTGGAGACCAGCACGCCTATGCAACATAATGCCACCCCACAGCATAACGTCTGGGTCACCAAAACGATCACACTCGACAGTGTTTCTGAGTGCATTACGTATTTGCACCTCTCACCATACTAAGGTACGTCCCGAATCACTGCTCAGTCTGACCCTGCTCTCATTCGAGACGAGTACGCGATATTACTCCCCTCTGGTCAAGTCCCTTCGCTTTTGTGCACCGTCGCAAACGGTGCCTCCAATTTTCAGATGTCAACTGAATACAGCGCACTGGTCGTCGGGCAAAGAGACCAACCCTGTGTAGTTGCCGTATCACTGTGGAGGGGGAGAGTGAGTGTCTTGCAATCCTGTGCCGGCCGCTGTGGCCGAGCGGTTCTAGGCGTTTCAGTCCGGAACCGCACTGCTGCTACGGTCGTAGGTTCGAATCCTGCCTCGGGCATGGATGTGTGTGATCTCCTTACGTTAGTTAGGTTTAAGTAGTTCTAAGTCTAGGGGACTGATGACCTCAGATGTTAAGTCCCATAGTGCTCAGAGCCATTTCAACCATTTGCAATCGTGTCAGATGTGGTTGCAATGCCACCCGCCATCTGACTTGGGTTCCGTCTTACCTGTTGCACGATGTATCGTTCGTCTGCTGTTGTAGTTGGTCCAGGTCGACCACCTCCTCTCCTTCGGGCAGCAATGCACGTGGTTTGGAACGCTCCACAACCTAAGAAAACAATGCTGCGAGCAATACCAAAATCCTGGGCTTCGCTCTGCACACGTCGTCTGTGTTCCAGTTTCTCTGTGATTCTTCACTGCATGAAGTCATCCTAATGTTGTCTCTCGGCCCTGTTGTACTGAACAAGACCACGACACTGCCCCGTAACTGCTCGCTGACTGACACAGGTTGACTTTTGTCGTTTCTTCAAGGGGCCAGCCCCATTTGGTGCTACAGTCACGCTGATCTCACGCCATGCGGCGTCCAACTTTCTGTGCACGAATGCGAGATCTCTCGCAACATTCTCCCGCACTTTCTTCCAGTTCCACCGAGTAGTTAATATCAGGATTTCACGAAGTACATGAAGTTAAGGAATTCTCCTACCTAGGCAGTAAAATAACGAATAACGGACGGAGCAAGGAGGCCATCAAAAGCATACTGGCAAGGGAAAAAAGGGCACTCCTGACCAAGAGAAGTCTGCTAGTATCAAATATAGGCCTTAATTTGAGGGAGAAATTTCTGGGAATGTACGTCTGGAGTACGTCATTGTATGGTAGTGAAATATGGATTGCAGGAAAACCGGAACAGAAGGGAATCTAAGCATTTGAGATGTGGTACTAAAGACGAATGTTGAAAATTAAGTGGACTGATAAGGTAAGAAATGAGGAGGTTCTGAGCAGAATCGGAGAGGAATGGAATATATGGAAAACACTGATAAGGAGAAGGGACAGTATGATAGGACATCGGTTAAGATATGAGGGCATGAATTCCATGATACTAGAAGGAGCTGTAGAGGGCGAAAACCGTAGAGGAAGACAGAGACTGGAATACATCCACCAAATTATAGAGGACGTAGATTACAACTGTTACTCTGAGATGAAGAGGTTGGCACAGGAGAGGAATTCGTGGCGGGCCGCATCAAACCAGTCAGAAGACTGATGAAAAAGTTAGTATGTTACTCTACCTTATTTATATAGTGCTTAAGTTTTGCAGATCAGTGTACTTTGACTCAGAAGACGCGAGCATCTCCAGATGTAAAGGGTGGATCTACGGTGAGGAGCGCGGGGGGGGGGGGGGGGGCAGTGCGAAAATCATGTCATTTTATTAAATTTGTTTGTATTTTTACATATAACAGTTTTCAAATTATTCATCTAATTTTTGGAGAGTAGCCCGCATGAAAACTCGAAAATGGCAAGAAGTTCTGCAAAACTGAATGCTGCTTTTAGTGCAGGATACTTTTCAGCTGCTTGCCTGACGTATTCCCCATGTGGAATGGCTCGCGGCCTGACCTCCACGAAACAGAAACCACTCACTTTCCCAAGTGATAAACGTCGTAACATTCGTGCTCAACTCGGTTCATCTGTAAACTATATTACAACAGATATGAATTGACACGATGCTCTAAGGTATTTTATTAGGTATTCTGATGACGATTTATGCCCGAAACGCACAAATAGTTTCAACAACAAGTGGACTGTTGTTATTATCGACCGAAAAGAAGTGATAAAGACTTGTGCGCATACACTGAGAAGAGGACTCCTATATGTTGAAACCTGCGCATTGCAGTAGAGCTGCTCTGTCACAGCCCATTGGAGCTATATACTAATGGAGTGAAGAATGAAGCACTGAAGAAGCGGATGACGGTACTGCAAGCATTCTTACAGAGCGCCGACTGAACCCACAGCAGTGAGTCGCTGGGCTTGCTGGGCTAGCAGTATTGTGCTCGCAGGGCCATAGTGCCTCCTGAGAGTGCGGACAGCCATTACCGCAGGCCGCCAGGCGCCCGGCCTAAATTGGACCTGACCGGTGCGTGACAGCACTGAAATTGCTAACCGGCTGCCGTTGGGCGCCCCGGCAGCCACAAGAGCCTTGCTTCTTGAAACTCAATGGTGTCCTGCATGCCATTTTTCTGCCTTTGTGAATGGTGCAGGGGTGTTCCTTTGTAGCCTTCCACACTTAACAGTACACGGTAATGGGAACATATAACTCGTATGAAAATAAAATCACACAAAGTGGGATGCCTGCTGAAACTGTTCGTTGCACCATTTCTGTTATCTTTATTTATCACTAGCCTTTTCCCAATTGCTTTGTGCGTGTATGTGTTTGATCTATACACTGAAGAGCCAAAGAAACTGAAACACATGCCTAATATCATGTAGCGCGCCAGCGAGCACGCAGAAATACCTCAACGCGACGTGGCATGGACTCGACTAACGTCTGAAGTAGAGCTGGAGGGAAATGACACCATGAATCCTGCAGGGCTGTCTATAAATTCGTAAGACTACGACACGGTGGAGATCTCTTCCGAACAGCACGTTGCAACACTTCCCAGATATGATCAATAATGTTCATCTTTAGGGAGTTTAGTCGCCATCAGAAGTGTTTAATCTCAGAAGAGTGTTTCTGGAACCACTCTGTAGTAGTTCTGAACGTGTGGGTTGTCTCACTGTCCTGCTGGAATTGCCCAAGTCCGTCGGAATGCACAATGGACACGAATGGATGCAGGTGATCAGGCAGGATGCTTACCTACGTGTCGCCTGTCAGAGTCGTATCTCGACATATCAGGGGCCCATATCACTCCAACGCCCCACACAATTACAGAGCGTCCACCAGCTTCAACAGTCCTCTGCTGGTATTCAGGCCCCATTGATTCATGAGGTTGTTACCATACCCGTACACGACCATCCACTCGATGTAATTTGAAACGAGACTCGTCCGATCAGGCAACATATCTCCAGTCATCAACAGTCCTTTTGACAGGCACAGGCGAGGCGTAGAGCTTTGTGTCGTGCTGTCAGTCATCAAGGGTACACGAGTGGGGCTTCGGCTCCGAAAGCCCGTATCGATGATGTTTCGTTGAATGGTTCGCACGCTGACACTTGTTGGTGGCACAGTATTGAAATCTGCAGCAGTTTGCGGAAGGATTGCACTTCTGTCACGTTGAACGATTCCCTTCAGTCGCTGTTGGTCCTGTTCTTGCAGGATCTTTTTCCCGGTGCATTTATGTCGGAGATGTGTTGATTTACCGGATTCCTGATATTCACGGTAAACTCGCGAAATGGCCGTACGGGAAAATCCCCACATCATTGCTAGGTCGGAGCTGCTGTCTCCTATCGCTCAAGCGCTGACTATAACACAACGTCCAAACTCACTTAAATCTTGCTAATTTGCCATTGTAGAAGCAATACCCGATCTAACAAGTGCGACAGTCACTTGTAGCCGACCGCAAGGCCGTATTGTGCCTCTTTATATATCTCCGTATTTAAATACGCATGCCTATACCAGTTTCTCTGGCGCTTCAGTGTGTATTGAACACACCTACTCCTTCCCCATTCTATGTCCACCTCTTCTTCTCTGTGTCTGACCACCTCATCCACCGACCTCTACCTGTCTGCATCTCCCCATTCTGTCTGTATATCTCCTCCAACCCTTCACCTTGACCATACTTTCCTCCACCCACCCCCTGACCATATACGTCTCCTACCCTCTCTTTCTGTCTCAACATTCCCCTCTTCCTTTTCCATCTGCTCACCTCCCATTTGCGCCAGCAGTGGCCAAGATTTCGACTCACGGGCCATATCTGGGAGCGAGTGCCAAAGCTCTTACAAGGGAACCTGCCCATCGCACCCCCCTCAGATTTAGTTATAAGTTGGCACAGTGGATAGGCCTTGAAAAACTGAATACAGATCAATCAAGAAAACAGGAAGAAGTTGTGTGGAACTATGAATAAAAAAGCAAAATATTCAAACTGAGTAGTCTATGTGCAAGATAGGCAAGTTTAAGAAGAATGTGAGATCAGGAGCGCCGTGGTCCCGTGGTTAGCGTGAGCAGCTATGGAACGAGAGGTCCTTGGTTCAAGTCCTCCCTCGAGCGAAAAGTTTAATTTCTTTATTTTCGCAGTTATGATCTGTCCGTTCGTTCATTGACGTCTCTGTTCACTGTAATAAGTTTAGTGTCTGTGTTTCGCGACCGCACCGCAAAACCTCGCGATTAGTAGACGAAAGGACGTGCCTCTCCAATGGGAACCGAAAACATTTGATCGCAAGGTCATAGGTCAACCGATTCCTCCACAGGAAAACACGTCTGATATATTCTATACGACACTGGTGACGGCATGTGCGTCACATGACAGGAATATGTTGTCGACCCACCTAACTTGTACACTTGGCGAATGGGTAAAAAGATTCTTGTACCTTGCCCAATTTAGGTTTTCTTGTGGATGTGATAATCACTCCCAAAAAAGTGATGAAAACATAAGAGTTTGTCACATAAACTGCAACAAATGAATGCAACAGTTTCACAGTCGCACAGTTTTCCCTGTGCTCTGTCAAAACATATATTTTTAACGTTTTCAAATTTTTCCGTGTGTAGACCGTCAAATCCTGCATATATCCAAGCAAATCTGAACATGTCCTGGAATTTTGGAGAGTGAAGTTGATTATGTGTGTGTGCCTGAACTTTGGTAATTGTCTGAAAATAAAAAATCAAAATTTCCACTCAAGGGAAGACTTGAACCAAGCATCTCTCGTGCCATAGCTGCTCACGCTAACCACAGGACCACGGCGCTACTGAGCTAGTATTCTCCTTAATGTTGCCTATCTTGAGCATGGACTACTCAGTTTGTATATTTTGCTTATTTTTTTCGTAGTTCCACACAACTTCTTCCTGTTTTCTCGATTGATCTGTGTTCAGTTTTTCAAGGCCTATCCACTGTGCCAACTTATAACTAAATCTGAGGGGGGTGCGATGGGGAGGTTCCCTTGTTAGCTTTTCTTCACATTTCCCCAACGCCACGCTGCGCTGTCTGAGCTTGAGGAGGGGCAAGAGGGGAAAACAGCGAACGCGCCACATTTTAACGGCAGTGCAGTATGTATCCACTATTAATTAATTAATTATTTTTGGCACGCTGAAGACATATTATAATTTTTAAATAGTACAAAATGTCGCCAAATGGCATATGCAAACAATTTCAAGGAGTTTCTCACTCATGTTGCCACGTAATCGTGACTTATTTAGTTTCATAAACGAAAACAGGTCTTTCACAGAAACATTTCCATCGGAATACTGTAGCACTTTTGCAACCTCGTTATGGAGACAGAAAATCTACCCGAGAAAACTAATGTAGACGTCCTGGACAGTTTTAATGTAAAAAGGTTTGTAATAATACTGGAATTATCTTGCTGGTCAGTCAGTTATATCTGCACACGCACAGGAATGATTTCAACTGAAACAGCAAACGGTCTCGAAAACAGATGTAAGATTGACAGCGTCTACAAAACCTTTATAAAACTAACGTTGCAATTCTTGCAAGGGCACACTGAATAATTCAGACCTCGCGCATTCCTCAACGCCAGTGAGTTTAGGGAACTGAATTGTCTTTGTGGGAATATGTCCCTTCTAAAACAGCAATTTTCTTTTTAAATGGATCCACATCATATCAGAAGGAAGTCTTACTGTGAGCAGTGTGCAGTCAAGTCCACTTAAAATGCGAGGTCTGCATCCGTTCTTGATATTCTAATTTTCTTTCCTGCATTCCTTTTTCCGTCATAAATTCAACAACAGCAATATTTAAATCGAAAAATGATTTCAGACGTGCCCCTTCACTTAACCAACGCACTTTGCAATAGTATACGAAGTCTCCACACTCTTCGTTCATTTCCATTGACAACTGTTGCAAATGAAAATGCAATGTAGGTGCGACATCAAAACTTTTACTATTTGTTCCACCAACTTCTTCACATGCTCCATAACTGCAAATTTAGCACAAAGTGCTTCAATGATGTACAGAACAATGAATCCCGTCTGTCATCTAAAAGTCTCAGTTCTTTCTGCATTGCACTATAATGGTCGTTTCGTAGTAAATAATCGGTACCCATCACTTATGCGAACTGAGAATTCTCGTCTCTCTCTTCTGTCATTCTCATTCATTTTAAAGTATTGTAATGATAGATTGTTAGACTGCCTCTTTTTGTGCAAACAGCCACTGGACCTGTGAACGTCCTTCATAAAACCCCGAATGTAGTGTATTTCCGAACAGGGGCAAAACTTAATAGTGGCACCCTACCCCTTCGAGCGTTTGACATAGGACGTCAAAAACAGTTCATTTTGTAGTGCACATCTTTCTGAAGAGTTTCATGTATAAAAATATATGTTCGAGGAAACGTGAGACCTGTTATTCGGTCTTTGGCACGCCTCTTGACGCAGCATTCTTCTATGGCACGTCACTGTATTTCGCTCAGTGGAATTGAAACGTGTATATTTTGCAACGAAAGCCATCAAACCTATATTTAGCACAGTGGAAATTAAAATGTCCTGTTGTGTCTCTCCTGCTCCCTGTCGGCCTGTTTGACCTTCCCCCCCCCCCCCCTTAAAAAAACTCACTATTAATGCTGGGTGAGATTATTTGTGACCAGGAGAGAAGAACTCTTCAGAAAATTTGCACTCTTTATTGCCCATTGGCTAATAACGTTCTCTTTTGTCGTACAAAATTAAGTATAGGAAACGTAAAACCAGTAAAGACCAGTGGCAAGCAAGACAGTACACATTTCTTCAGTCCATAATTCCCAGCATTCTTTACTCTCTACTTCTACTCTTGCTACAGCTTTACACGGCGTACTTTCCTTTCTGCGAAAGAATCTATTACCTCATCAAAGTACGTCAAAGGTTTTGCTACATGAAAAATCAAAATTTCGCTGTCTGAAAGTGACAAAACTGTTAATTCGATTAGTACCCAAGACCGACGTGGTTTCTCGATTTGATTACATCTATTTTGTCACTATCTGCTAGATAAAACGAAATACGCCTTTTTAACATTGCAGCAGTTGTGACACACACGCCAAATAAACGAGACTGTTTGGCATAAATAGTCATTTTTGTGTACCTCACATACATAAATAGCACGACAGAACGTAATTCGCGATGTACCAATATCAAATGCCTGTTAGGCCTAATGCAAGCAGAAAGTTTAATGTTGGGAAATAGTTTCACATTTCATTCATAAGCTCCAGTTTCTCAACCATGAGATCGAAAAGTAGCAGTAAGAAATTCTTATATATATATTTGGGATCGTCATACTCTTCTGTATAATTTGTATGACGTCCTCGTTTCTTCTCCTTCCTCGTTTAACAAACAATCTTGTCATCACTAATTTGTAACTATTCCTGCCATTGTCAAAACGTATTCTCCGGTTAGCTTCATTAGCCCTGCCAGAATCACAGGTTCAGTTATACCGCGTTTATTCTCTGGTTAGGCGTTATTACGTGTTCGTACAACGCGTTTTCCGCGTTATTCCGAGAATAGAAGTTAAAGCGGCTGCTAACTGGTGAGTGTACAATTGGTAGCGTAGCGATCTGGCAAAAATTTTCTATCAAAATTTCATTCTCTTGAATACACCGAGATGATAATATGTAACCTTTACTATCCGCTACTCCTGTTAGTCGTTTATTTCCACTCGGTAGTCTGAATCTGTGGATTTCGCTAATAATTGCAGCAACGCTGATCATTCGCGCATCCAATTAATCACACAAACAAACAGCGATTGGCATTCACCAATTCGGGTTTATTCGGCACAGCTCGTATAGCCCCTTCACCTTTTGTCTACAGGAAAGCTTTTTTATTTCTAGATGCGACAGGGATTTCCCTGGCAGAGACATCACGTACACTACGCACACAGTCAAAAATCAACTTACAGATCGTTCAGAAATCAGCGTAGAATGTGTTGAAAAATGTTCAGAAACCAACCGCGATTCGGTTTAAAATCATATCAATAATCGATAGACCAACGTGCGGTGAATGTTAGGCGATTTGTGAAATAAGGTTTTTTTCTTGGAGAATATGTATTTGGCGTGATTCTGCCGAACTCAGATGATTGTACCGGCCGCGAAATGCCGCACTGCAATGCTAAACGAAATGTCACGCCATTCCGGGACCGAGCAAAGCCAAGTGCCATGCCAGGCCTTGGACCACATGTGGCCCGCACACACTGCATACATGAAGTTTGTCATGTTGTGGCCAGCCCTGCTCTACACCTTCCACCTGCCTCATGCATTTCCCCCTCCTTCCCTCATCTGTCATTTTTTTCCTCCTTCTTATACTGTGCATCCCCTTCTCTATCACAACTTGTCCCCAGTAATGATCATTGGCACATATAGCCCAGCAATACAATTCGGTAAGTCAGGCCAATATTATTCCAACAGAACATACAGGGCAGGCTACATGTCAGGGCCTGGAGAACTGTTCTGTGCCTCTGACATATAGGCTGCCCTGGAAAGCAGGTTGATTTGGCAGATCAATAATTTTCCCAGACAATACACCTGTCATTCAGGTTGGCCTACACACTAGTGGCTGGGAAAAAACATGTTTTGCCTGTACCTCGCCTCCTACTGAAGCTGGGAGGTTATATACCCTACAGTGCTGATATTTGTGGGGTGAGTAGTTTCTGTGCCAAATTTGGTTCAAATCACCCAGGGGGTTTGGGAGGAGATCTCAGACACACACACACACGCACACACACAAACTTCTTTATAGTTACAAGTTTTGTACACTTGGAGAGTTCGGCATACAACGCAATCTTCTGGCTGGCTGTGGCTGCATGAAGAATGAATGCTGTGAAATACTAAAAGTCTATGAAAAAGCCCAAGTGTATTGTATTGCTATGAGAAATGCAGCCAGTCAGACACCAAAAAAAAGCTCAAGCTCACGCTGTAGGCTGGCAGCAAGAACATAGCAAGAGTGTATGCTGCAAGTGTGTACACCGAAAATGACAAATGGTTCAAATGGCTCTGAGCACTATGGGACTCAACTGCTGAGGTCATTAGTCCCCTAGAACTTAGAACTAGTTAAACCTAACTAACCTAAGGACATCACAAACATCCATGCCCGAGGCAGGATTCGAACCTGCGACCGTAGCGCCGAAAATGACACTGGATTGTTGTGTTTGCATGGGTACTTTTATCCTGCTTCAGAAATCACTACATGTATCCAATTATGGAGATCACTGGATCATGCCATGTGATTTGATGTGGCATAGGAAGGCGTGTCTCCAGGTTGTTCCAGTGTACTTACTGCCTGCTACGATATAATTTCAGAATCGGTTGTCAGTTATTGTAGCTCAACTATGGAAAAACAACAAGGACCATAGGAATCTGGTATTGCACTGTTTCTCTCCAACACGCCTCACGTTATGCGATTTTGATCATTTGTTTTGGCCGTAAATATAATTGTAAAAGATATCCCGAAGTTATATATGCACACATTTAAATGTATACCCTTGTGAAATTCGATAGTCCTGTGCTTAAGGTAACGTTTACCTTACGTATCTAGTTTCGTGTATGCGCATAGGGATTTACGAAAGTAAATTATACATGTAGTTACACACTAAGATCGTTGCGCAACAAGATTCGTGCGTGGGCAGCAGTGAGTAAAATTTTCTGGATTCCTGCAATACAGATCTATTGCCGTTTCGATAATGGATGCTTCCCAGCGCGACTGAAATGGCGAGACAATTGGAAACGTATTCCAAAGTTGAAGTACGCGGGACAATAAGATTCTTGAGGGCAAATCGTTTCAACTGTACACAGCTGAACAGAAAATTCTGGCGGCATGTGGCATGTGGACTAAATGAAATGTCGTAATGAAATGTTAACTACAATTTGACCAAGACCGCACACACGTCGATGATGGTGATTGGGCACGACCAGGCTGAAAGAAAAGAACATCTGCGGGGTGTTGAGGGGGGGGGGGGGGCAGAGGGAGGGGAAGACATTTTCCAATGATGAAGGTGTTTACACACAGGTACTCGAATGTCCCCGTGAGGAAGGTGCGGATTTCTAGCGTCTAGGAACTGAACAACTGGTAAAAAGAACTCTGGCAGTTGTTTTAACTGTGCTGAAAAGTAGTGCAATATATGTCTGTCATACTCAAGTGTAGTGCAGCAAACTGTACAAGTTACTTGACATGCAATAAGGATGTGTAACGTACTTTCTGAAGTCCCCTCGTGCCGCGCAGGATAGCCGATCGGTCTGAGGCGTCTTGTCACGGTCCGCGCGGTTCCCCCCGTCGGAGGTTCGAATCCTCCTTCGGGCACGGGTGTGTGTTGTCCATAGCGTAAGTTAGTGTAAGTTAGATTAAGTAGTGAGTAAGCTTAGGGACCGATGACCTCAGCAGTTTGGTCTCATAAGACCTTACCACAATTTCCAATTTCCAGTCCCCTCGTGGAAGAAATTGTCTTGTGAAACAGGATGAATCTTTCAAAAAAATCATACACACGGCTACTATAAATTATTCGTTTGTTTTCAGAGTTATGTATTTTTCAAAAGTGTTACATGTACAAATATGGTTCCAAGCTCATATTCAGCGACGAAACTACCTTCCGTTTATCTGGAAAGAATAATCGCCGCTACGTGACAGTCTGGGGCACTGAAAATCCCAAACTAAATGTGGTGTAAGAACGAAATTCGCCGAAGGTTAATGTTTTCTGCGCGACGTCACAAAAGAAGCTATAGGGGCTGTTTTTCTTCTGTGAGAAGGCTGTGACGGGTATCTAAGATATGTTGTAGTTGTCGTTGTTTCCACAACTGGCCGCTGATTCAAACAAGACGGGTTACCCCCTCACTGGAGCATCGATGTTTGTTGCTACCTAAATGGCGAACTTCCGCATCGCTGGATTGGGCGTAGAGGTGAAGATGATGTGGCTGTGTTTCTTTGACCCCTCAGGTTATCTGACCTAACGCCTTGTGATTTTTTTTTTTTTTTGAGGTTCATTAAGGACCGTGTTTACGTATCCCCACCACCAGGACGGTGTAACAGCTCACAGATCGCATCAATGATGCTATGCGGACCATTGACTGGATGTTGCTACATACGGTATGGAACGAACTTGACTACAGCTTGAACGCGTGACGGGTGACCAGAGGGGCAGTCATAGAACACTTGTAAGGTGCAAAATGAAAACTCGGTTACTTAACGGTTCAGGCGTCAACCACATTTGTCCATGTAACACTTACGAAAATATAGAAACTTGAAAACGAATGAACCATTTATACGTACATGCATCGGATTTTATCCGAGTTGGTAATAAACTTCCGCATTCCAAACTCTGCATACTATCCATCATCTCCACAGATATGTACTATTGATATGGAAACTCACAGCAACCATCACTAACGAGCTTTAGTACGCAGCAAGCGATGAATACAGTAAGGTTAGAGCGCAGAGCTAAAAGCACTGAACGGCGTTCAACGTTAACGTACGAGTCGCGGCTTCTTGGAAGGCCGACTGCGCACGGCTTGCTTGTTACGGCTCGGCAATGGCTCGTAATCTATGCGGAGGCGACGTTGCTTGCCTAGGGAGTTGGAGCGACGTCTTTAATTGCAGAGTTCACGACCCGCCGCAAGCACGCTCGCTTAAATTGGAGTTGACCTACTGACACTGGCGCAGCTATTACCCGTTTACTGCACTTTCCGCGAATTCACACGGATCTGAAACACTTTGCCGTTGCGAAACTCCGCGGTGTAATACCCCGTAGGAATCAGCACGACAGCGGCTGGTTTTTTTCCTTTGTTGGATTCTCCAAACCTTCCTAGACATGTCCGACCCGTATACATTACTCCAACTGCAGATTTAAAAATTAACTTTCTGGCGCTATTTTGTTTCGCAATATTTCTGCACTGTTTCGTTTTGTTACGCAATTAGCTTGGTAGACTTCTGCAGATGACAAGGCAGACGTCTAAGATTTACACGATCCAGTCACACTAATAAGACCGCACACTACGTTCGGCGTTAACGTGCGGTAACCATTCACAGTCGCCAGGTGGCAGCACTAGCTGTGGAGGGTATATACAATGTGTAGGAGGCGACGCGGAAAACAGCGCAGTCGTTGTCAGAAACGCAACGATTTATCTGACGTCCAAAAGGGCACGATCATTCACTTTTGGGCCAAGGGTCAAAGCATTTCCGAAACGGCTGAGTTAGTAAACTGTTCACGTGCCGCCGTGGTTGAAGTGCACCATGCATGGCAAAATGGCACTATCCAAAACCGGCGCCAAGGTAGCTGTAGTGCACTGGCTAATAGATGTGCAACTATTGAGCAAATGACCGCCCAGATGAACCAAAGTGCTACCAACAGTGTCACCTCAACGACCGTTCCGCGAACTTTCCTGTGTGTGGATCAACAGAATAATGGGTCTATCCTTCGGGAACGTGTCCACATCTGTATGCAATATGTTTTTCCTTGGTACGATGGCATTTACCAGCAGGATAATGCAACGTGTCACACAGGTCGCACTACGTGCGTGGTTCGAAGAGTGCCAGTATGATTTTACTGTACTCGCCAGCTCACCAAACTCCCTGTATTCAAACATCATCGAGGATCTGTGTGACCACTTCGATTGGTGATCGGACAGTGTGCTTCACCCATAGTTTTCCAATTACGAGCTTGTACGCCCTCTGTGACGATCTTAATCTTACTTCCATTTCCATGGTTGCCGTTAGAAATGCATCCAGATCTTTCGGAGGTGGTAAGCTGTTTAGCTCACTTTTCGTTTTCTGTAACAGTTTCTCGCTGTGTCAGAGATATCACATTTTGGGAGACTCATTATATAAATACTACACATCCACATGAAAATAACCATGCATGTAAACTGTAGCTATTGTCGCATGATCATCCTTTACCCTGTAAGTGCGGCTAACGATAATTCTCTTTACGCTTATTAATGCAGGCTTCGTGCTTCTGAACCTCCTGCTGTACGACGGCAGGTTCTTCCAGTTTATCCATGAGTCATTTCCGAGGCAAAAGACTGGCTCTTTCATCTCCTATTTAATTATTCCGTTGGATGATCTCTGGCTTTGTCCCTCCTCGATCAATCATTCCTCGCCTCTACACTGGTGTTCACTTATCTCATCAGTCATTCTCTAGTCCCTTTTATTCCACTTCATTGTCTGCGTACTTCTCCTCTCCTATAATTTGTTGTAATTTTTTCGTCTTTTGTTCTCTTGAAGAGAGGGAACCCCGAAATCCATAGCACCATAGACAAACGCTCCCAAGTTGTAGTAGCGCTGGGTCATTGGAACGCGCTACGTGGTGAGATGTTACTGTATTCTAGTGCACTCTAGTGAAACGTTTGCAGAGTTAGCATGTCTTATCTGTTGGATAGTATTACCAACACCAGAAACAAAAACATCTTTAATACTATCAAAACATTAATATTAAACTCTGGCTAATGACCGATCAAAGCACAAAACAGTCACACACAGGGAGAGGAATTTGAGACTGAGGGTTCAGCTGCTCTATTGATTCCCCTTCTTTGTAAACAGTAAAACCTAAAAATTGTGTATAGTTTGTACGACGCCTTTAGGCTTGTTCACAGTTGTGGAACATATTCGAAATATTTCTTGATAATTTAAATTCTGTAAAATATTATTGAAAATATATTTTAAAATATCTTTTGGGGTAGCTCGAACAAGTAAATTCCGTATTATCAAAACTTTGGGAATTCATACTTAAAATATGAGGCAGGCAAGGAAATTCTGTATTATCAAAATTTTTAACAGTAGTCTTAGAGCAGATTATCAGATCTCTATAAAAACGAAAACAAGGAAGAAGTACATGTAGGTGGTAGATATTTGATCCACCTAAGTGTTACTGATCTCAAATTTTTTGTCTGGAGTACAGATGAACTTCAATAAGGAATAGAAAACCTGAATGGAGAAAAGTTCGAGAGTCGGCCTGAAAATCGATGATAATAAGATTAAAATGGACAGTGCAGCGTTTTCCAAATAAATACTCTGGAAGATGCGCGGTTTAGTGGCGAAAAAGCTTTAGTGCGAAAACAGTTGACTCTCTTGCGAACGAGTGGTACTGCACTGTGCGGAGCAGCTGCCCGTCATCATTGGGAGAGATCTACGGGCTGTCGCTCTTCATAGCGGACCTGTCTGCGAACACTGGTCAATCTGATTTTGCGGTGGGTCGTAAATACCTGTCGTAGTATAGTGAATATTCCCGTTACTCTTTCTGCATGAACTTCTTTTATTGAACCTGAACGTGCTATTAACTAGATAGAGTGTAATTATCTCTTTGCTAAAATGGCAAACGCTCCGTGGTTCAACATACATGAAGAAAGTCTCAACACAGACGTGTGGCAACATACGGTCTTTCCCACAGATATATCCTCCACGCTCCCCAAACTTCTATGTTTGGAGTTATGGTTATGGAACTACTTGATGTGTTGTTGCTGTGGTCTTCAGACCAAAGACTAATCTGATGCAGCTCTCCCGGGTAATCTATTCTGTACAAGATTTTTCATTTTTGGGTAGTTGCAACAACCTGCCTCAGCTTCTACCTGTATATTGCAATCAATATTTCACAGATACACTAGGTACACTATACATGTGAAGAAATTCATCGACGTTTATCTGTGTACACATAAAGAAACACAATTAGACGTACAATAATCTTTCATGTTTTTTTGTTTGGGAGATACTGCCCCACGATTAACTTAATCATAGGCCCCATTCCCTAGTTCTGATCAAGGCTTTCGGGAGATTTCCCTTGCTATTAATGTAACTGCCGAAACTAAGAATCCACTTACAAAATATTCCCAATTGGAGCTGCCTCTTCCCGACTAAAAGGTCATCTAATACTTGTCCGGAAAAAGATTGACTCTGTGTGTCAGAACTGGAGCAGTCCACGCTACCGTTAAGGGTAAAAAGTGAAAAATATAGGAAAACGCCAGTATCATTCACAGTTTTCTACAGAATGTGATTCCATGATGATGTTACAAGCTTCCAGGAACGATGGAGAAGGGTAAATGTCTCAATTTGAGGTCCGGAAACGACGAAAATCGGTCTGAAACTTTTGAAGGTGGAACTGTTCTACTACAGGCTCTTCTTGCTTTCCATGTTTTGAAGGAGATAGTATGGACCAAAACAAGAAAATGTGTCCAGTTAAAACGGACTCTAAAGTGCTGCTACGAGCAGTTGTAGATCTTAGCTACTGTGAAACACATCTCTTCTACTCATAATTCTTATTGTATGCACTTTAGAGTCCATTTCTATTGGACTTTTTTCGTATTTGTCCGTAGTATCTCCTCGCAAAATACGGAGCTTGCAGTGGAAGGGGTCCACTGTCAGAATTATCGGAACGATTTTCGCTTTCGACTCGATCGTTTCCGGACTAGTGTCTCTGACCTCAAATTTGCACATTTAACCTTCTCCACCATCCCTGAAACTTCGTGACGTCATCACTGCATCACCCTGTACATACATATCTGCCCCTCTTTATTTCTGTCGTAATATTCTTTATTCTTTATCTGTCACAGACAGTGCTTCTTTTTCTGCTACTTCTTCATCATCACTCCTGCCCAGTCCCGTTCGATTACAGGCTCGGCTTCTTACACTGGTTGAAGCAATGTCAATGACGATGAATATTCGGATGCCCTTCCGGACGCCCGCTCCTACCCCTGCCCTCACCAGGGGCCCGGAATCTGTGTGACCGTGTGTCTGCGTAGTGTAAAGCACATTTTCAAGTGGGAGATCGTTCTATTAATAATGGCGCATCGCGTGTTTGAGGCGGGGTACTTGGGAACCGATCCGGTACTTACATATTCGGATGTGGGAAACCGACTAAAAACTAAATTAAGGCTGGCCGACACAAAAAACACTCGTCGTTTATTCGCCGGGCGTATTCAGTCCGGGGCCGGTGCGTCTTCTCGAATCCCGGAAGCGATATCTTAACGAGCTCGACTATCCGCGCTTGTCAGCGACGGTTCTTGCTCAGTTTTTTTATAACGTCTTCCAAGAATCCGAACGCTTTATGAAATTCATTTACAATAAATCCGATGACAGCAGACAGCTACAACCAGAGTTCGTATAAAACGTCGCAGCCTTTTGAGGATGAGCGCACACGCGGGTAGCAAAAAGTTTCCAGGTTTCGCTTTTGCGCCAATATTGTAGCTGGATTACTCCCAAGCTTTCAGAAAAGGTTCACTACTTGGTACGTTCAGTTTACAATCCGAGCAACACCTGTACGTAGGTGTAGCGTACTTTACTTTTAGATCACCCTATGTACAACGTATATCAAAAACAATCGGACATGCTGTAAGACATATAAATATGGCTCAACGTGAAGGGAATACGTCATGCAAACATAAGCATAATCCTCAGCTGTTTCTGACTTAATATTCTAAGAATCTGTAGAGAATTTGTTTATTTTCGCGTCACAAAAGTACATATTATTTTTCCTCAAAACTTGGCCGCTTCCAGTACATCTTTTGTTTCTTTGTGAAGTTCATCTTCTGTGCATGACAGTGGACACAGCAGGCATTGAAGCGTGTAGTTTGGTCTTCTCCACAGTTACACTGAGTATCAGCTTGACCAGTGTAGCACCATATTGCCAAACTAACCTTCTACCTGCCAATTCCAGATTTCACTCGTCCATTTCTCATCACAGCCAGTAGGTAGAGTTTCTGAAACTCGTTTCCAGCCAGAGGGAAGGTAGGTAGTAGCTCTCCATGATTGCAACCTAGATTTTTCTCCAGTGGTTCTGAGTGCCGTCGATTTTCTAAGGAAACTTCTCCATCATTCGTTCCCATACAGAGGATGCGTTCTTTCCTGCCCCACTCTCTTTCGTCGAATAGATAGGAAGTGGTGCTATTCCTGCGAGGTGGTAAAGCCATTCGACTGGAGTAGATTTCGAGAAACCCCATACGATTCTGCAGATGTCATTAAGAGCTGTATGTAGACCTGTTTGGCATGTGTTGAATTGTACCAAACATGACACGCATACTCTGGCGCAGAGTTGCATCGTTCCATTGCAGAGGTTCGTAGAGTTTCAGGTTGACTTATCCACTGTGATCTGACCAGTTTCCATAGAAGAGTGTTCCCTGTGGAAACTTCTGATTTGCAATTCATGCAGTGCGTCTTGAAACTAAGAGATCGAGCAAGATGTTTTGATATCTTGTAGCCTCACAGTGTTCCACTTCGACACTGTCTTTCGTGGACAGGAAAGACACACGTGAGAGAAAGTCAAAATATTGTTATTTACTGTATTTTATTGGCATTTCCATTGACTACGTGTGCTCAAGTTTCTGAACGCCAATTTAAATTGATTTTACAACTCATGTACACGATACTTTGGTGCTAAATCAGTTTTGGTGTTACACAGTCTGACAGTTCAATATCACAGCCTATTCAGGAACGTCCAACACCTCCATTTCTCATCACAACCACGAGACAGCATTTCTATAACTTTTTTCCAGCCAGTAGGGAGGTAGGTCGTAGACCTCCATAATTGCACCCTAGTCTTTTCTGCAGTGGCTACAAGCGCCGTCGATGTTCTAAGGGAAAGAAAGGAAGAAAGAATAAAATATTTTTGTGCAGACGTTAGGTAAACTTGTGGGCGTGGACAGAGGCACATTATTTGTGCGGTTTCTTGAAGATCAAGAACTACAGGTAGAAAGAAGAAACAAAAAGTTAGTCACCCTCGAGATACATCGCGCTATTCCCGTGTAACACTGGCTCTTGCCTTCACAATAATCTGAATGTAGCGAAGAGAGTTCACAAATTTTTCAGATATTTTCTTTCACTTGCTGCTTTATTTTCAATATCTCTCCATCTGACTTCTTCAAGCCTGATACAATATCTTCATACGTAAAACCACACACAGTAGCCCGTTCGACAGGAGACTCGTAGCTAAAGACAACGAATTTGCACATGCCAACCAGTACTCAAGAAAAGAAATTGAAGTAATGCGCCGAAATACAGACCGATATCAGCAACGGCGATTTGTTGAAGGATAGTGAAGACGGATTCAGAAAATATCGTTCTCGTAAAACATAACTATCTTTTTATTCACGTAAAGTAATGAGTGCTGTTGGCAGGTGAACTCAAACTGATTCCGTATTTCTAGATTTACAGCAGGCTGTTCACAAGCGGCATCTAATCAAATTGCGTGCCTACACAGTATCAGCCGGCCGCAGTGGCCGAGCGGCTCTGGGCGCTATAGTCTGGAGCCGAGCGACCGCAACGGTCGCAGGTTCGAATCCTGCCTTGGGCATGGATGTGTGTGATGTCCTTAGGTTAGTTAGGTTTAAGTAGTTCTAAGTTCTAGGCGACTGATGACCTTAGAAGTTAAGTCGCATAGTGCTCAGAGCCATTTTTTACACAGTATCAGAGTTGTTGCGCAACTGAATTCGCGATTTCCTGCCAGAAAGGTCATAATTCGTAGTAACTGACGGAAAACCATCGAGTAAAACAGAAGTGAAATCTGGCGTTCCCCAAGGAAGTTTTATAGCCCCCCCTGCTGTTCCTAATATGTATAAATGACAATATGAACAGCCCAGTTAAATTGTTTGCAGAAGACGCTGTCATTTATTGTTGCTTAAAGTCATCAGATAATGAAAACTAAATTGAAAAATGATTTAGACAAGATCTCTGTGTGGTGCGAAAAGTGGCAATTTTCCCTAAATAATTAAAAGTGTGAAGCCATCCACAGTACTAAAAGAAATTTGCCAAATTTAGGCTAGACGGTAAATCACACAAATCAAAAGTCTGTGAATTCAGCTAAATACTTAGGGATTACAGTTACGAATAACTTAAAGTGGAACGATCACACAGATAAAATGTGGCAGAAAGTAACCAAAGGCTGCGATTTATTGCCAGAACACTCAGAAGATGCTACAGATCTACTACAGAGACTGTCTTCACAATGATTTTCCGTACTCCTCTGGAGTATTGCTGGGTGGTGTGGGATCCGCGTCGGATAGTAGGCTACTGACGGAAAACATGGAACAAAGTTTAAAGAAGGACAGCTCGTTTTGCATTATCGTCAAATAGAGGAGAGAGTGTCACGGACATGATACGTGTATTGTGTAGTGATAAGTTCCTATGGGACCAAACTGTTGAGGTAATCGGTAACGTGTATTGGTATGGCAATAATTAAAATAAAGGCATTTTTTGTTGTGGCGACATCTTTTCACGAAATTTCAGTCAGTAGTTTTTCCTCCAAATGCGAAAATATTATACTGGCTTCCACCTACACAGGAACAAATGCTCATTGTAATAAAATAAGAGAAATCGGAGCTCGCACAGAAAGATTTAAGTGTTCGTTTTCCCAGCGTGCTGTTGGAGAGTAGAACGGTAGAGAAATTGCTTGAAGGTGGTTCAAATGGCTCTAAGCACTATGGGACTTAACATCTGAGGTCATCAATCCCCTAGAACTTAGAGCTACTTAAACCTAAATAACCTAAGGACATCACACACATCCATGCTCGAGGCAGGATTCGAAGCTGCGACCGTAGCAGCAGGGCGGTTCCGGACTGAAGCGCCTAGAACCGCTCGGTCACAGCAGCCGGCCGAAGGTGGTTCAATCAGCCCTGTGCCACGCACTTCGTTGCGAATTCCAGACTAGTCATATTGATGATGTATGTTGTGCCGGACGAAATAACACTCGTCAGGACAATGGTGGGTTCTTAGTTACTTCTGAAGGAGGCCGAGCTGATACTATAACCTAAACAAAATATTGGATCACTTTGTTATAACATGAACAAGATAGAATACTGCATTGGTACAGGAATGTAACGTCCATTTATTACAGTCACTGAACACTAACGTATCACTTGATACAGATATTTCTGTCTAACAGACCTCTCGTTCTGCTGGCTGCAGAGAGACTATACTGTCGTCTTCGGCAATTATAGCAAAGTGGGGCTGAGCGGTAATCCGCTCTCACTTAAGGGGGAACGACAGGATGACGGACGAGAATATTGCTCAGATTCAGAATTTTTTTTCTGCGTGCTGGAATGTGGTAGAGAAATGAGGTTTGGAGCAATGAACAAAGCAGACATTCAAGTTTTATTGTTATTTTTATTGATGAATATTAATATCTACACTGTGTAATTAGGATTTTCCCGAGGCAGCTCTGACAGGAGGTAGACCGACGGTTGTCGCTGTAACTACTGTTGTGGTTATCTGAAACAGGAAATTAACATATCACCCTCATCCTTACAGATGTGATTTTGGTTCGTCGCAGGGACCTACAAAAAAAATTTTTTTTGACGGAATTATAGAATTTGAAAAAAATTGCCATTTTTGGAAGCCTCTATTTTGGCCGAAATAAATACCATCAACATATAAAAAACGGCTACAATGAACTGAAGAGAATTAAATCTGCTTCAAGGGAGACCAAAAATCATTAAAATAGGATTAAAATTGTAGCGTGGACGACGGTAACCATGCTGAAAAACATGGTTTAGAGGAATGCGTTTAAAGTCTGACAAGTGCTTATCGTATAAAAAGAAAGGGGCAAAGCTTGAAACTTACAGGGGTTTTATCGATACCTGCCTGGTTCATAATAACTATCGCCCTGCCTAGTGAATGGCCGCATTCTGCTACTTTGATTTGATAAACTCTCACTTTCGCCCTCAAAGCCCTTTTCGTCGCTGAGCGCGTCGCCGTTGGCGTGTCTATCTTCACACAATCGGCGCATTTCATTGCCGATTTTGATTTGAACGGCATTTACCACGTGCAGTAATGCAATATGGCCTAAATTAAATAGACATACGGCCAAATTTGAAGCAACGTTGACAATTTCGCGAAGGTCCGAGTCCTCCCTCGGGCATGGGTGTGTGTTTGTCCTTAGGATAATTTAGATTAAGCAGTGTGTAAGCTTAGGGACTGATGACCTTAGCAGTTAAGTCCCATAAGATTTCACACACATTTCAACATTTTTTCTGACAATTTCGCAGCGAATGGATGTCATTTTTGGATCGTATCTCCAATTGAGATTATATTGAAACTTCCGTTCACATTTTGAGTAAACCTGTCCAAAGAACGCTCCAGCAAATCAAGTGTACTCAAATCGATGTAGATGGGGGTGATGGCAGCGATAACGACTTGTGGCAGTTGCGTTTTGTATGGTGCACACTCGGTTTCAAACGCTCACATAATCATTACTCTTTGGAGTTAGCGCATAATATTTTGGGGAATAATTCTTCAATGTATATACATTCAAATTCCGTAATAAAAGAATTTCGAGTATTTTGTAACGTCAGCCTGTCGTTCCTCTTTAAGCAAGCATGCTGCAGAGGCGGCGTATCGAATTCTTGAGAGCATGACGACGCCGACGTCTGCCATCCGTCTCTGCGTCTGGCGGCGACTGAGCTTACCTTTCGTTCCTTTGTTAGGTACCAATTTTGCCACTGCACTTCGTTCTTCCCACGGCACAACCATGTAAACGTAGTTAGGTCGCTATATCCAGTTGCTCCCTCCAGCACGCCCGTCTCCACATACCGTTGCCCGTGTCCCGTCAAGTGGAGACGGTCGATTTTTATTTTTCTCTCTATTTTTGTTGCTTTTTCTAGAGCGTTTTGTAAACCAGGTAGTTGAACATAAAATTTGAAACGGAAATAGATTTTTTGCTGACGTGACTCCTACAGAATGAGAACAACACGCTGCCCAGTTTCAAATGGCTCTGAGCACTATGCGACTTAACTTCTGAGGTCATCAGTCGCCTAGAACTTACAACTACACTCCTGGAAATTGAAATAAGAACACCGTGAATTCATTATCCCAGGAAGGGGAAACTTTATGGACACATTCCTGGGGTCAGATACATCACATGATCACACTGACAGAACCACAGGCACATAGACACAGGCAACAGAGCATGCACAATGTCGGCACTAGTACAGTGTATATCCACCTTTCGCAGCAATGCAGGCTGCTATTCTCCCATGGAGACGGTCGTAGAGATGCTGGATGTAGTCCTGTGGAACGGCTTGCCATGCCATTTCCACCTGGCACCTCAGTTGGACCAGCGTTCGTGCTGGACGTGCAGACCGCGTGAGACGACGCTTCATCCAGTCCCAAACATGCTCAATGGGGGACAGATCCGGAGATCTTGCTGGCCAGGGTAGTTGACTTACACCTTCTAGAGCACGTTGGGTGGCACGGGATACATGCGGACGTGCATTGTCCTGTTGGAACAGCAAGTTCGCTTGCCGGTCTAGGAATGGTAGAACGATGGGTTCGATGACGGTTTGGATGTACCGTGCACTATTCAGTGTCCCCTCGACGATCACCAGTGGTGTACGGCCAGTGTAGGAGATCGCTCCCCACACCATGATGCCGGGTGTTGGCCCTGTGTGCCTCGGTCGTATGCAGTCCTGATTGTGGCGCTCACCTGCACGGCGCCAAACACGCATACGACCATCATTGGCACCAAGGCAGAAGTGACTCTCATCACTGAAGACGACACGTCTCCATTCGTCCCTCCATTCACGCCTGTCGCGACACCACTGGAGGCGGGCTGCACGATGTTGGGGCGTGAGCGGAAGACGGCCTAACGGTGTGCGGGACCGTAGCCCAGCTTCATGGAGACGGTTGCGAATGGTCCTCGCCGATACCCCAGCAGCAACAGTGTCCCTAATTTGCTGGGAAGTGGCGGTGCGGTCCCCTACGGCACTGCGTAGGATCCTACGGTCTTGGCGTGCATCCGTGCGTCGCTGCGGTCTGGTCCCAGGTCGACGGGCACGTGCACCTTCCGCCGACCACTGGCGACAACATCGATGTACTGTGGAGACCTCACGCCCCACGTGTTGAGCAATTCGGCGGTACGTCCACCCGGCCTCCCGCATGCCCACTATACGCCCTCTCTCAAAGTCCGTCAACTGCACATACGGTTCACGTCCACGCTGTCGCGGTATGCTACCAGTGTTAAAGACTGCGATGGAGCTCCGTATGCCACGGCAAACTGGCTGACACTGACGGCGGCGGTGCACAAATGCTGCGCAGCTAGCGCCATTCGACGGCCAACACCGCGGTTCCTGGTGTGTCCGCTGTGCCGTGCGTGTGATCATTGCTTGTACAGCCCTCTCGCAGTGTCCGGAGCAAGTATGGTGGGTCTGACACACCGGTGTCAATGTGTTCTTTTTTCCATTTCCAGGAGTGTAATTAAACCCAACTAACCCAAGGACATCACACACATCCATGCCCGAGGCAGGATTCGAACCTGCGACCGTAGCGGTCGCTCGGCTCCAGACTGTAGCGCCCAGAACCGCACGGCCATTCCGGCCCGCTGCCCAGGGAAGAGGCTGCAACTCGTCTGCGCGCGTGCGAACTGAGGCGGAAGCGCCGCTGGCGGGGCACGTAACAGGCGGAGCTTCTGCCTGGCGGCGAGACGGCGCGCGCGACACAGCTGCTTGTTGGGGCGCGGTAAACACCGTGTCGGCCCCGGCCTTCCGCCGCCCCCGCCTGGCCTGTTTACTCCGTTTCCAGGACAGGGCGGCCAATGTCAGGGTCTGCAGACACGCCCAGCCGCGCGGCTTCCGCCACTATTTCAGGCTCCGCCTCGCCCACCATACCGCGCCTGTCGAACGCGGCGCCGTTACTCGAACCCCGCCGACCTCGGCCAGAGGGAGGCGTAGGAGGCCTTTAAAAGCCGCCATCACACGGGACGTCAAAGCGCTCTAGGACGCGCGGAGTTCGTCGAGCTTTTGTTACGCCACAACACGGAATATCGCGTTCCACAGCATTTCGAAGTGTAAAATCTGGCCGGCCGGTGTGGCCAAGCGGTTCTAGGTACTTCAGTCTGGAACCGCACTACCGCTACGGTCGTAGGTTCGAATCCTGCCTCGGGCATGGATGTGTGTGATGTCCTTAGGTTAGTTAGGTTTAAGTAGTTCTAAGTTCTATGGGACTGATGACTTCAGATGTTAAGTCCCATAGTGCTCAGAGCCATTTGAACCATTTCTAAAATCTGGCTAATACAAATGAGATTTTCTGCTTCGTGAAGAGGAGCGTGGCCTACTAGATGCAAGAAGGCGTTCAAAGTCACTAGCAGTCTACATCTACATGGATACTCTGCAAATCACATTTAAGTGCCTGGCAGAGGGTTTATCGAACCACCTTCACAATTGTCTATTATTCCAATCTCGTATAACGCGCGGAAAGAACGAACACCTATATCTTCCCGTACGGGCTCTGATTTCCCTTATTTTATCGTGGTGATCGTTTCTTCCTATGTATGTCGGTGACAGCAAAATATTTTCGCATTGGGAGTAGGAAGTTGGTGATTGAAATTACGTGAGAAGATTTCGTCGCAACGAAAAACGCCTTTGTTTTAATGATGTCCAGCCCAAATCCTGTATCATTTCAGTGATACTCTCTCCCATATTTCGCGATAATAATGCAGTTCCGACCCACACGGAATGGAGTCTTAGATTGGCCCCTTGGACAGTTAAGGCACAACTAAACTGGGTGTATTACAAAATTGTCAAGGCTTTCGTGGCCACTTGTTGACAAACTATCTGTCTCTGGTTCGTCGGCCGACGTTTGATTGATGATTATTTCTGGTGTTTCGCCAGCACGCGTGGCTCGCATTGTCAAAGCTTCACCCTCCATTGCTGGTGGTCGTCTGCAGCCGAGCTCGCGGCCACATACTATACGTACATGGCGCACCAATGTCCAAGGGCATCTCCGCGGTCATTTCCAGTGTGTTTCCCCTCTTGCTACCTGCAAGGGGCGTTTGTTGCAGCACGTAAATCCAGGATCCGTGCACCTTTAGGCTTTCTTCTTTCTTGCTGAAGCTATTCTCATGTTTGCGTATTTCTGTAGCTTCTCTGAACAAGAGGGCGTGACAGCCAGAACTTCTGTGCCGGCGAATTTTACTATGTGGTCGGCCTCACATAGCGCGTGGTCTGCCACGGCCGATTTCTCCACCTGCCTCAACCTGCAATGCCAATCCTATTACGTAATCCTGATGTTGATTGACTGTCCAGTCTTTCCAATATAAACTTATCCCCATGTGCATGATACGCGGTGTATTTCCGACATTGCAAGTGTATAAGATCGACAAAGGAGGAAAGGGACCCAGCTTTGATAATGCCAGCCATCTCGTGCTGGCGTAACGTCACAAAAATCATCAGTCAAACGTCGGACGAAGAACCCGAGGCAGAAACCAGCAGGCAGTTTCTCAGAAGGTACATTGTAAAATCTCAAGGGCAGCCAGAACTGGCCACAAATAACCTACATAGCGGAATTCTAAGGATCCCTTTTAACAACTGAGCAACAATACCTTAAATAATGAAACCTTTAAAGTTTAACTCTGCTCAATAAAAAACTTTTTAAAACAAGGAACCTAAAAAAACTAAGCAAAAGTGAAATTTGAGACTTGCTATCTTAATTGTAGGTAACAATCTCCTTAAGAACATTTAAATAATACATACTTACTGGAAAATCTGGTGAGCAAGAGGTATGAGACAGGCGAAATACCCCCAGACTTTAAGAAGAATGTAATAATTCCAGTCACAAAGAAAGCAGGTGTTGACAGATGTGAAAATTACCGAACTATCAGTTTAATGAGCCACGGCTGCAAAATACTAACACGAATTCTTTACAGACGAATGGAAGAACTGATAGAAGCCGACCTCGGGGAAGATCAATTTGTATTCCGTAGAAATGTTGGAACACGTGAGGCAATACTGACCCTACGACTTATCTTAGATGAAAGATTAAGGAAAGGCAAACCTACGTTTCTAGCATTTGTAGACTTAGAGGAAGCTTTTGACAATGTTGACTGGAATACTCTCTTTCAAATTCAGAAGGTGGCAGGGGTAAAATACAGGGAGCGAAAGGCTATTTACAATTTGTACAGAAACCAAATGGCAGTTATAAGAATCGAGGGACATGAAAGGGAAGCAGTGGCTGGGAAGAGAGTGAGACAGAGTTGTTGCCTATCCTCGATGTTATTCAATCTGTATATTGAGCAAGCAGTGAAGGAAACAAAAGAAAATTTCGGAGTAGGTATTAAAATCGATGGAGAAGAAATAAAAACTTTGAGGTTCGCCGATGACATTGTAATTCTGTCAGAGACAGCAAAGGACTTGGAAGAGCAGTTGAACGGAATGGACAGTGTCTTGAGAGGAGGATATAAGATGAACATCAACAAAAGCAAAACGAGGATAATGGAATGTAGTCGAATTAAATCGGGTGGTGCTGAGGGAATTCGATTAGGAAATGAGACGCTTAAAGTAGTAAAGGAGTTTTGCTATTTGGGGAGCAAAATATCTGATGATGGTCGAAGTAGAGAGGATATAATATGTAGACTGGAAATGGCAAGGAAAGCGTGTCTGAAGAAGAGAAATTTGTTAACATCGAGTATAGATTTAAGTGTCAGGAAGTCGTTTCTGAAAGTATTTGTGTGGAGTGTAGCCATGTATGGAAGTGAAACATGGACGATAAATAGTTTGGACAAGAAGAGAATAGAAGCTTTAGAAATGTGGTGCTACAGAGGAATGCTGAAGATTAGATGGGTGGTAGATCACATAACTAATGATGAGGTACTGGATAGAATTGGGGAGAAGAGGAGTTTGTGGCACAACTTGACTAGGAGAAGGGACCGGTTGGTAGGACATGTTCTGAGGCATGAAGGGATCACCAATTTAGTATTGGAGGGCAGCATGGAGGGTAAAAATCGTAGAGGGAGACCAAGAGATGAATCACTAAGCAGATTCAGAAGGATGTAGGTTGCAGTAGGTACTGGGAGATGAAGAAGCTTGCACAGGATAGAGTAGCATGGAGAGCTGCATCAAACCAGTCTCAGGACCGAAGACCACAACAACAACAACTGGAAAACTACAGCTTCATGAATTTATCTGAGTTAAACTTTACAGCAAACTCAATAATTATGTTGTTGAATCACAACAGAGAAATGATTTATGGCAAACAGCTTACGTACATGCGATAGCGCACAACAGTTCACAACTAGGTAAGCAAGAAATCTGGGTTCCAAAACTTACAGACATTGGTAAGACTGGTGTTCGACAACTCAGAAGTTAAACAGAGAACAGTTGGAAATCAGAAACTGATAGTTAAAACCACAATAAAATATACAAATGGTATTCAAGGAGATTCATTACGACAATAACATGCGGAGAAAGTGGCCCAGGCAAACAGTTTATTTTCAAGGGAACAGCTCAAGCGTCGAACTAAAGCGATGTTCATCCTTTGCTAACAGCACCCTGCCAAACGATGCATCCAGCGGTACGAATCAACAGTTTCCACAAATGACTCCTTGATCTGCGGCCACCATACTGCACAGTGTACCAGCTCTCACCTCGTCCCAAAATAACAAAGTACGTTCGAGTCCAACAAACGGCTCAGCTCTACCAAGACAGCATCACGACACGTAAAATTACAAGTTATGCCGGACACGAGGAGACACAAGCTGTCCGTAGCAGAGTGAGAATGAGGTTTGCTCCTTGCATCTACCAGACTCGGACATGAGCGTTACCACGGCTGCGCATGTATTCTTCACGGACACTGCGCGCAACTCCACAGATACAGATTCACTGATGCCGACAAAAAGTCAGTCTTGGGGCAGAACTTGAATGTATCGCTTCCCTGGCCGACTCCAAGCGAGCACCTCAGCTCACAGCTAGAAGAACCTCGCCAAAACCCACGGCTGCGTCACCAGAGCTGCCGCTGCCAACTTTAAGCGAATGATAGGACATATGAAGTCAAATCGAGCTATCGCACTCGAGATTGAGAGCACCAAACTGACTCATTTAGAAAAATTAATTCTTACTGCACAAGAGCTTGTAGTAAACACTGATCAGCGAGAACAGTATGACAACCGACCTAGTATCGATGTAAACCCAGCAATAGCAGCGTCATCTGGCAAGGAAAGACTGTTAATCAGACACACGCACGGTACATGTAGTAGCAGTGAGTGACTGTGCTGTCCGAGAGTAGAATGGGTAAGACGCGCGATGTGTCTGAGATTAAACGAGGGCAAATTGTCATGGCCCGGAGGCTCGGGATGAACATTTCGGAAACTGGACAACTTGACGGACGTTCGAGGTGTGCTATGATGAGTGTCTTCAACACGTGGCAAAACCTAGGTGAAACAACGTTCAAACGTCGTGGGATTGGGTGGCTGTCCCTCATTACAGATGTCGAACGTCGTAGGTTGGGCAGGTTGGTAAGGCAGGACAGGCGGCGATCTGTGACGGAACTAACATCAGACTTTAGTGCTGGGCAGAGTACAAGTTTGTCTGAACACACAGTACATCGAACACTCCTAATGATGGGCCTCCGCAGCAGACGGCCCACGCATGTGTCCATGTTAACACCACAACATCGGCAACTTCAACTGAATTGGGCACATGAAATCGTCACTGGATGTTGGCACAGTAGCAGAGCGCTGCTTGGTCTGATGAATCTCGATACCTTCTTCATCGTGCCTATGGGAGGGCACGAATTCGTCGACTTTCAGAGGAACAGCTTCTTGACGCCTGTATTGCAGGTTGGCAACAAGCTGGTGGCGGCTCCATTATGCTTTGGGGACATTCACGTGGAAATCCATGGGTCCAGTGGAGCACGTGCAAGGCAGCAAGACATCCAAGGAGTATCATACACTAGTCTCAGATCATTTACACCCATTCATGACGAACAAGTTTCCCGACGGCAGTGGCATTTTTCAACAAGATAATGCGCCATGTCAAAAGGCCAAAAGTGTGATGAAATGGTTCGAGAAACACAGTGGCGAGTTCCAGTTGATGTGCTCGCCCCTCATCTTGCCAGATCTGAGCCCGATCGCACACATCTGTGTAACTGAACGTGTTGTCCGAGCTCAACGCCCCGCTTCCCGGGATTTACGGAAATTGTGACTTGTGTCTGTAGATATGGCGCCAACTGCCCCCCCACAGACCTCCCAAGGTCTCATTGCTTCCATTCCACGACGCATCGCCACTGTTATCCGCACCTAAGATGAACATACGGGTTGTTCGGTAGGTGGCCATAATGTTCTGGCTGATCATTGTGTATAATTAGCTACGCTGGTACATATTAGTTCAACGGTGTAATTTTTTATTAACCAAGTCCCAAAAAAATTGAAAGTTCTTTTCAAAAAATGTTGGAGGTGACATGTTCCCCCGGTCTCCCCCTCCAACGGTGACGCCCGTGGTCAAGGTGCACATTGAAATGTCCGGACACAAGACCGTAACAAGCTGCTAGGGGCTGTAAAACAAGATGGCGCAGCCCGTTGATGACGTAGAGTAGCGTGCAGTTATTGGTTTTCGGCAGCAGCGGATGTGTCGCAGCTGTGCCAGGCCAGTGACTTCTTTAGCCATCTGGAACGGCCCGCCTGACGTCACTGCGGCATTATGCTGCTGCTGCACGGGACGCCACACTTTGTCAATGAGTTGCGCCGTTTTTGTTTCTGTTCATCTTGAAGCGTGCTACTGAACTGTACTCGGGAATTTCTCTGTGTGCCAGGCCTGAAAAGTGTACCTCCAACCGAACAAAAAATTGAATGCCGTTACATAACATTATTTTTTCGAGGTAATAATTGAAATTTCATGACTACTCCTCCTACGCAATTATAAGGGTTATTCGGAAAGTGTCTTCCGTTTTCAATTAGGACGTGAAGTAGTGGGGAAAACGGAACAGTTGCCACACTGACTCCAGCCGTATATCACTGCGCCTAGAGCTGGGATAGCTAGAATGCCACATCGCTTCTCGTTTGTCTACGCTGTGGTTCTTGCTGCTCTGTCTTCAGTCCGAAGACAATAATTTGTTACAGCTCTCCACACCAGTCTATCTTGTGCAATCCTCTTCTTCTCTGCATAACAACATTCCACATCCGTTTCAACCTACTTACTATAGTCATGCCTTGACCTTCATCAGTAGATTTTTTAAATTGTAGTCCCCCCAGGCAACCGTTCCTCCAATTTCCACCCCACACTTCGCACCATTATTAAAATAATAATTCTTTGCTGCCTTAGGATGCGTCTTGCCAAGCTATCACTTCTTTTAGTCAAGTTGTGTCAGAAATTTCTTACCTGTCCAGTTCGATTCAGCACCTCTTCATTAATTATCCAATCTGCCCATCTATTCTTCATTATTCTTCTGTAACACCACTTTTAAAAAGCTTCTGTAGTCTTCTTATCTGAACCGTTTATCGTCCACGTTTCACTTCTGTATAAGGCTGCACTCCAGTCAAATACCTTCAGTACAGATTTCCTAACAAGTAAATTTATATTCGACGTAAACAAATTTCTGCTTTTAAGAAATACTTTCTTTACTGTTGGAAGTCTGATCTTATATAGTGTCTACTTCGTCCATTATGACTTATTCTGGTGTCCGAATAGCACAACTCATCTACCGATATAATGTTTTTAATTGTCTCATTTCTTAGTCTAATTCCCTCAGCATCGTCTGATTTTAATGAACTACATTTCATTGCACTGATTCTGCATCTGCTGATCTTCATACTACAAATTCTCTTCAAGGCACTTTCCATTCCTTGAAGCTCATCTTCTAATTCCTTTGCTATCTTTGATAGAATTACATCATCTACAAGCCTCAGGGTTATTACTAATTCTCCCTGAACTTTGATTCTCTTTACAAATTTCGCATTTTTTTCCTTATCACTTCCTCAACGTACAGAATGGATAATATTGGGGATAGGCTACAACTGTGTCTCATTCCCTTCTCAACTCCCGCTTTCCTTTCATGTCCTTCGACTCTTGTAACGACAGTCTGATTGATTTCTGCACAAGGTGTAGAAAAGCTTACACTCTCTGTATTTTATCCCTCCTATCTTTACAATTTCAAAGAGTGTACCCTTACAGAAAGTACCCAGAATGAGGGTTGCAATTGAAAATCCCACGAAAAGTGAAATCCATTATCCCTACAGAAAGTACCGAGAATGAGGGTTCCAACTGAAAATCCCACAGTTGGACGTTCGAGTCCTCCCTGTGGTATGGGTGTGTGTGTTGTTTTTAGCGTAAGTTAGTTTAAGTTACGTTGAGTAGTTTGTAAGCTTAGGGACCGATGACCTCAGCAGTTTGGTCCCATAGCCATTCACACACATTTGAACATTTTTTTAAAATCCCACGAAAAGCGAAATCCATTGAGTAGTACGATATTTAGTGCCAAAAAATCTCAAAGTTGTTAGCATTAATCTCGAAATTTGTGTTTTATGAGGATCGAATGTGGCGAGTGTAGTTGGACGTCAATGTTATTGTTTGTTTGAAAGTGGATGGGCAAGTGTTCGTGGTTTCTATGCTAAAGAGTAGACAAACCAGCAGTCATCTGGTGGTGGGGGGAGATACTGTCTCGCCAAACAAACAAAGTAAGCACGGCAAACTCTTTTCTTTTGCGGTAAATGAATTTTGTTTGTGGATTTCATGGAGCGTGAAAGAACTGTCAGTTCCGAAGCTACTTTGAGACATTAAGAAAATTTAGAAGGGCTGTTGAAAATGAACGACTTTTTCTCTTGAGTACCGGTCGCGTGCTTTGCACAACAATGCTAGACTACACACTGACCAGCAAGAACAATAATTATCGAGTCACTTCAAGTGGGACGTTTTTAACATCCGCCCTACAGCCCGCAGTTGCATCCTCTTCATGCACATAGAAAAGTAGCTTGCTTTCCAACGCTTTGACTACGACGAAGAACTTAAATATGCTACCACATGCTGGTTTCAGTCACATGAGGCAGAATTTTGTGCCAAGGGAACACGTCATTTCTTAAGAGGCACAATAAATACTTATATTTGATTATATAGAAGAGTAATATTAGCTTGTAATTGTAAGATTTTACTAGTACTCGTGTATTTGCTTTTAACTATTCCACTTTTACTTATACCAGCGGAAAAATAATGCTATCGAGTACAAAAATAGCGAATATGTCCTATTCATTTAAAAGACTCTGAAATGTGGGGCACCAGCTGCTTCTTCTACCTTCCTCAGCATCTTTATTATATGAATTTCTTAATGTTTGACCACTTGAATGATCGTATGCAACAGCATTTTAACTGTTGGACAGTCGTATTAATAGGTATATGATCCTTCGGTTGCACTTGTAGGTTTGTGATTCCTATTGAATCGTAGATATCAACTAGTTTCGTGATAAACGGTGCGTTGTAGCTCAATGTGGGGAGCGCCACCTATGGCACGCAGGATGTAGCGCATTTGATGAACGTGAACGTGCGCCTAGTATAACAGATGTAGTAGCGGAGGACATACGGTGCTGCCATATGTAATTTTACTTATGGTCGAAACAGGCTTCTGTCTGTTGAAGTTATTTTATTTTATTGATCTTGACGCAGCCTCTGGGCTAAGACATTTTTCATTTTTAAAGGCCTGTGTAAGTAGTATGTTATCACATATGTAATTTTAGAAGTTTATGTATAGATTGTATTACTGGTCTAGATATTATTTTGTTCACTTTTAGGACTTCTGAAGAAGGCTATATTATTATAGTTGAAACCATGGTCAATATTTAGAATTAACATAATGAGTGCAACTGTGGGCTGTTTTTTATTCGAGACTACTTATTTTCTCACTTTACGCAATAGCCGCTCATGTGATACGCTTTATATTTTTTTTTTTCAAATAGTAGGATTGAGTTCATGGTTCAGAGTAGTTTCAGGGGTAAGACAAGGCTGCAACCTGTCTCCACTGTTGTTCATATTATATATGGATCATATGTTGAAAACAATAGACTGGCTGGGTGAGATTAAGATGTGTGAACACAAAATAAGCAGTCTTGCAAATGCGGATGACTTAGTTGTGCTGGCAGATTCGATTGAAAGTTTGCAAAGTAATATTTCAGAGCTAGATCAGAAAGGTAAGGACTATGGTATGAAGATTAGCATCTCCAAAACGAAAGTAATGTCAGTGGGAAAGAAATATAAACGGATTGAGTGACAAATAGGAGGAACAAAGTTAGAACAGGTGGACGGTTTCAAGTACTTAGGATGCATATTCTCACAGGATGGCAACATAGTGAAAGAACTGGAAGTGAGGTGTAGCAAAGCTAATGCAGTGAGCGCTCAGCTACGATCTACTCTCTTCTGCAAGAAGGAAGTCAGTACCAAGACTAAGTTATCTGTGCACCGTTCAATCTTTCGACCAACTTTGTTGTATGGGAGCGAAAGCTGGGTGGATTCAGGTTACCTTATCAGCAAGGTTGAGGTTACGGATATGAAAGTAGCTAGGATGATTGCAGGTACTAGTAGATGGGAACAATGGCAGGGGGGTGTCCACAATGAGGAAATCAAAGAAAAACTGGGAGTGAACTCTATAGATGTAGCAGTCAGGGCGAACAGGCTTAGATGGTGGGGTCATGTAACACGCATGGGAGAAGCAAGGTTACCCAAGAGACTCATGGGTTCAGCAGTAGAGGGTAGGAGGAGTCGGGGCAGACCAAGGAGAAGGTACCTGGATTCGGTTAAGAATAATTTTGAAGTAATAGGCTTAACATCAGAAGAGGCACCAATGTTAGCACGGAATAGGGGATCATGGAGAAATTTTATAAAGGGGACTATGCTCCAGACTGAACGCTGAAAGGCATAATCAGTCTTAAATGATGATGATGAGTAGGATTCGTAAGTTACCTCTTTGTTTAAGGATTTTCTCTCCGCTCCTTAGATTATAGAGTTCGAATTTAAAGTTGTCATAAATGACGGATGAATAATGCAGAAGGAAGAAAAGGTTTGTCAATATAAAGTGGTAAGACACAATGACAGATTTTTGAAGATAATTTGTGGGAACAGTTTTTAGTATCGTTGTTGAGGACGTCATCTCCCTGATACTCCGGATCATTATGCGCTGCATTTCTTCGCCAGCACAGAAAATTTGAGATACGTTCTACCCGCTGAAAAGATTTTACAAAGTAACTCGACTCTGCCACACGACTCTCGTTCGGCATTTCTCCCATCACACCTCTCGAGCAAATTGCCAAAGAGAACAATTGATGCTTTATTACAGAAGATGTGAAACTTCAATTTAAACAGCGTATTATGACGGAAGGAAGGGAAATTACATAGCGTTTAATACACCACTGACGTCACAAGCTAGAAGTGGACAAGGATAGGGAAGAAAAGTGTTCACAAAAGGATTATAAAAAATGCCGGTGAGGGAGGGAGGTCGGGTGGAGTTATACAGGAACACTGCGTGTCTTCATTCGGACACTGTACATACGTAGATTTGAAAACCTACGAATGTATGTCAGTCCAAAGACTACAAGTGTACTCACATATATGTGCGTTGCGTTTTGTTCAAATTCATGTACATCCTGTGCACGGAGTCCTCTTTTAGCTTTGCTGGTAGAGGTATTCATCGTCTGTAGAATTGTGCAGCCTGTATTTGTTTCGCTTACTGCCGCGTAAGAGCCTTCGTAAGTGGTTCGTATACATGGTGCGACTCGACTACCGCGTTGCATTGCTGTGGCAGTGTGTTCTGTAGTCAGCGAATTTTTTCAGTAAGGCAGCGACGGTTCCCGGTGTCAGCTTTGGTCTGCCCGCAATAATGTGCGTCAGAATGGCGCCGTTTTCTCTGCTGTATATGTGTGCTGTTAGCAGTTTACGTCATTCAGAAAGAAATTAGCCTTCTGCAGAAATGGAGCATCGAAATGCGTATGTATAGGTTAGCTTCTTTAACGCTTACTGTAGAGATAACAGTCGGACTCACGGCGTTATCATAAATAGACGTAATGCACCATTACTGTCTGGTTGCACTAGTGGCGATTTATTCAGTGACAACGACGACAACCATTACATATTTACGGACATGCGACCGCAGGCACTGGAAATGGGACGATCGCATAAAACTAGTTACACGATGGGCACTTACAGGTCTGACATTCATTGGAAGAAATCAAAAGTAAATTCACTTAATCTGCGGAGAGGTGACTCGCAAAACCCTCATTCGAATGGTTCTTGCGTACTGCTTGTCAGTCTTGGTGCCTTACCAGGAAGTATTAATGAACGATTCATGGACTATCCGAAGAAGATTGGTGCTTTCCGACACGAGTGCGCTCAATAAGCGCGAAAACCTCAGGCTGATGCCCACATAACTCCAATGGCAGACATGGCCTTGAATACACAGAGGTGTAAGTACCCGGCAGAATCCGAGGTACAATAGAGGCATTGTGCACCACGGAGAGGTTTACTGTTGAAATTCCTCACTGCACGCGCGGAGAAGATATACGCAGCAGTTTACTCCCTCTCGTTATATGGCCGTGACGGTGATCTCAGAGAGCTTGAAGTTCGCATGGAGGGCTACAGACAGTCGTTCTACCCTCGAATTAATTATTCTAACGAGCGACGTGGCTCAGTGGTAAGGTATTCACAAGGGACACCTTCAACTTCTAACGTTCGGAACCGCAGAAAGCCATGCTTAGAACTTCCCTCGATCATTAAAGACAACCAATGGTCTGTGTCATTAGAATGCAAAACGTTGCTTTCTACCCCAAGTGACAGTTTAATAGAGAGAAAGAAAGTGACAGGATATCAATGTCGTAGGAGGGAAATTATACGTGATTCAGTAACGTCAGTGCATCATTAAATTTTCATTCAACAGTGCCAAAAACCCTCTGCTTAAAGCAATCAAATAGCGCAAAACACTTACGCTCAAAATGCGGCACATACGCTTGCTGTAAGATCTTTGAAGTTAATACTGCATGAGAACCATTGTCTGGGGTGTTACTGTTGCTCAGACGTATCAATCACAACATTCTGGATGCTTCACTAACCTGTCCAAGTTTCTCTTACTATTCTCATGTCGCAACCACTCCGTTGATGAAGAACAGACAAGTGGAATATGTTTTTCATGGTTGCCATGTGAGCGTAATAAAAGAAACTTGGACAGGTTTGTGATACATGTAGAACGTTGTGATTGACACATCTGACGAACAGTAATGTCTCAGTAACAGTATTAATAGCATCAACTTCACAGGGTTTACAAAAATGTGTATAGGCCGCAATTTTAGTAAGCATTCACATGCATCCAATTATCAAAAGTGTGTTAGTAACATGCAACATAAATGATGTTTGTTTGCCGGCCGAAGTGGCCGTGCGGTTAAAGGCGCTGCAGTCTGGAACCGCAAGACCGCTACGGTCGCAGGTTCGAATCCTGCCTCGGGCATGGATGTTTGTGATGTCCTTAGGTTAGTTAGGTTTAACTAGTTCTAAGTTCTAGGGGACTAATAACCTCAGCAGTTGAGTCCCATAGTGCTCAGAGCCATTTGAACCATTTTGATGTTTGTTTCAATACTAAGGCGTCATGCAACAAAATGTTGTAACGAATTATTGACCAGAAATCACATTTGCCGGCATGCAAAACATTAAAAGAATTGTATAATTTTTATAAACTTTTTTACTATTTGACACTGACATCTGTCGGTTTGTTCATAATTATCAGGCACCAGAAGATGCTCCATATACCGACATATACCGAAACTAATAGGAGATTTTAATAAAGTTTATATTGTAGTTGACGATATAGCTACATAATTATATCCTTCATTAAACATACAGAAAGTGAACAAAATATGGAAACATAGAAAAACAACCCATTACCATGGCGGTTAGGGAAAACGGCTGGCATTCAAAACAACTTCCAGTCGTCTCGGAATGGATAACTGCAAGTCCTGTATGGCTCTGAGCACTATGGGACTTAACAGCTTTGGTCATCAGTCCCCTAGAACTTAGAACTACTTAAACCTAACTAACCTAAGGACATCACACACATCCATGCCCGAGGCAGGATTCGAACCTGCGACCGTAGCAGTCTCGCGGTTCCGGACTGCGCGCCTAGAACCGCGAGACCACCGCGGCCGGCAAGTCCTGTATGGTTTTTAGAGAAATCGCGATCGCGCACCTTCTCTCCAAAATAGACTACAAAGTACAAAATTGTTAAGGCTTTCGTGGCCACTTGTTGACAAACTGCCTATTGGCTTCTGTCTCGGGTTCCTCGGCCGACGTTCATCTAATGATTTTACTGATGTTTTGCCAACACGAGTGGCTGGCATTGTCAAAGCTTCACCACCGGCAATGGAGGGTGAAGCTTTGACAATGCCAGCCACTCGTGCTGGCGAAACGTCAGTAAAATCATTAGATGAACGTCGGCCGAAGAACCCGAGACAGAAGCCAATAAGCAGTTTGTCAGACTACAGAGTCTCAATAATATCAAGGTCTGGTGACTGTGGTAGCCAGGGGAAATGCTACAGTTCATCCTCGTGCTCACAAAACCAGTCGTCGACGATGCGAGCTGTGTAAAGAGCCGCCCTGTCGGCTTGGAACACAGCCTTGCCATTGGAGAACAGATATTGAATCAAGGGATGGACCTGATAAGCCAAGACACTCATATATTCCTATTTTATTAGGCGGTCGTATTGATCTTCACATGGTCCTTTCTCGAAATGCCACAACTTTTCTCCAACAGTCCATTCACCCCGCCTGCGATCTCTTTCTCTGACACTGATTCAGTTCGCACATCTCTACCGATCTGCAGCAGTACATTCGAATAAGTCATTAAATACTGCGAGTATTTTTAAATTCTTTAAAACCGGTTTTTACGTATGTTTAGACAGGGACTACAGTGCTGTTATGATAGGCAGTCTAAGGTACACACCAGTAATTTCTTCATCGTCAAATTTCTGTCTTGTTGTAGCATCTCATCACGTTTTACATCTGCCGGGGCTCTTCTGCGCCCCATATCGCCGTGAATATCGTTGCCACAGTCATCTACAGTGTCGTATCCATCTACATTCACGGTCTGTTCAGCATTAAAAAATATAGGTGCTGCGGTTGCGCTCGTATAGCCGGATGCACTCCACCCTTTATTACTCCCAAAGACGTCTCGCACGCTCTATAGATCCAGCTTTGATACTTTTTTCTTACGCATTGCTCATTTCTACGAGATTATTTAAACTTGTCGCTCTCTTAATACAACATGTAATACAACAGAGAATTACTCATACAGTATAACTCGAGGAAATGGTGGTGGATCGTATGGGAGAAGGTTTATCAAAAAGTATCCCTCAACTTACGACTAGACTACAAGTTTTAAAATTCCGAAAGTAGCAGAGATAAAATTCACAGGGTGATATGTTACCTACAATATTTACAGATACCAGACTGCAAATGAGGCCGGCCGAAGTGGCCGTGCGGTTAAAGGCGCTGCAGTCTGGAACCGCAAGACCGCTACGGTCGCAGGTTCGAATCCTGCCTCGGGCATGGATGTTTGTGATGTCCTTAGGTTAGTTAGGTTTAACTAGTTCTAAGTTCTAGGGGACTAATGACCTCAGCAGTTGAGTCCCATAGTGCTCAGAGCCATTTTTTTTTAACTGCAAATGAAAGTGGATGTTATCTCTACATTGAGCAAGTAGTAACCAGGGGGAAATTTGAAGGGAAATTATACTTCAGGGAGTTGAAGTAAAAGCTTTGAGGTTTGCCATGAGCTGTAATCCTGTTCGAGACAGAAAAGGACTTTGGAGATCAGACAATGTCTTTCTTGAAAAGAGTTTTACGAAGGTAATGGACTGTACTCGCATTAGATCATGTGATCGTGGTAGAATTAGGTTAGCAAACGAGACGCTAAAACTGATAGCTGACTTCTGTTATTTGGGCAAAAAAATAACTGACGACGGCCGAAGTAGAGAAGGTACAAAACGCATATTGGCTATAGCAAGGGAAGCATTTCCGAAAAAGAGAAATTTAATGTCGAATATAAATGTAAGTGTTATGATTCTGAAGGTGTTCGTATGGAATGTTGCCTTGCACCGAAGTGAATCACGGACGATAAGCAGTTCACACGAGATGAGAATTAACAGCTTTTGAGATGAGGTGCTACAGAAGAATGTTGAAGATTACATGGGTGCATTGAATAGCCTGTGAGCAGATACTGAAACGAATTAGGGGGAAAAGAAGTTTCTGGCACAGCTTGATTAGAAGAAGGGGTCGGTTGATACATTACCATTACGTCATGAAGCATCAAGGAATAATTCATCTCAGTTATGGTTATGGAACGACAAGTGGGGGGCTTAAATAGTAAATTACTTTCGTCTAGTATTGAACTTCATTTAAAATTTAAATGAAGATCATTACTATAGTAAAGTACGCAGGTTCGTAATGCACGGAGGCTGCAGTAGCTACGTAGAGATGGAGAGAGTTGCAGAGAGGGTTGCACACCGTAGACTAGCGTGGAGAGCTGCACCACATCAGTTCAGATTCAAATGGTTCAAATGGCTCTAAGCTCTAAGGGACTTTAACATCTGAGGTCATCAGTCCCCTAGACTTAGAACTACTTAAATCTAACTAGCCTAAGGACATCACACACATCCATGCCCGAGGATTCAAACCTGCGACCGTAACAGCAGCGTGGTTCCGGACTGAAGCGCCTAGAACCGCTCGACCACAGCGGCCGACGCACCACATCAGCCTTCCGACTGAAGAAGACGACGACGACCACAACAACAACGACAACCACAACACTTCACAACTACCCGTAAATATAAATTTCAAGGAATGTACTGTGCAAACTACAGATTAAATATCAATTACAGTATTATCATAAATACCTTGTGCAAACAACGAAGTCAAATGATATGGACTTTGGGGATCATTTCCGTCAATGATTATGTTATAATGCATGGAATAACACTGCAACTTTCAACAGCTGCTATAAAGTGCCTTAAAGTGATAAAAAAACTAAATATTACTTTCTCGTCGTCAGCTCCTTAGCTTAAAGTACTCGGTTTACAACCCTACATAAAGTGTGTATTTCTGAAACCACTACTCCTCAGATCACACAAACATAAACTGCTGTGTTCTATAAAAGTGGCGTAATTTTAGTTTATTCGAACAGCACTTCGCAGGCGTTGGTGTAAAAACTGTCTTCTACTGCTCGCTCTTTGCTTTTCGTATTTTGGGACGAGGTAGTATGAAGCAAAAAAGGAAAAAAGGTGGAATAATTATGGGCTCTAAAATGCATACCTTAGGAACTACGAGCACTTGTTCAGTATCAAAGGTAAACAAGCGCCCATATCTCTTAAGATATGCACTTTAGAGCCGATGTCACCTGGACACTTCTTTCTTGTTTTGATCCATACTACCTCCTCCCAAAACATGGGAGGCAAAGAGCTTGTGGTAGAAGAGGTTCACTGTCAAAATAATCAGAACGAATTTCGTTTACAACTTCCGATTCGGTCGTTTCTGGACCAGGGCCCCTTACGTCAAATTGATACATTTACCCTTCTCCATCTTCCCTTAAAGTCAGTACCATCTTCAGGGAGTCACCCTGTATATCCAGGGTGTTCGGAAATTCCAGTTACAAACTTCTAGGACTTATAGAGGGGAGTACGTACGTAATATTTTGAACAGCAACCCACTTCCGGAAACGTACAGTTTCCGTTCTATGACGGTTTCAGTTCAGATGTTTAACTCATCCACTTCTGCTTGAGGCATTGAATAAGTCGTGACGCAGTACAGTTATTAGGTAACAGTTCGAAGGGAAACATAAGGAAACATCCATTTATCGCTTAAGTACATTTCTTTGTATTAACACCTAAACATCACATATTATGTTATTCCAAAACAAAATAGAACCCAGCATGCCCGCATCTCGTGGTCGTGCGGTAGCGTTCACGCTTCCCACGCCCGGGTTCCCGGGTTCGATTCCCGGCGGGGTCAGGGCTTTTCTCTGCCTCGTGATGGCTGGGTGTTGTGTGCTGTCCTTAGGTTGGTTAGGTTTAAGTAGTTCTAAGTTCTAGGGGACTGATGACCATAGATGTTAAGTCCCATAGTGCTCAGAGCCATTTAGAACCCAGCATATTGTACGTGCAGGAAGTAACGTTGAAGTATTAATACAAGTGAAAGTGCTTAAGTGATAAATATGTGTTTTGTTATACACATATCACAAAAAGTTTTGCGTCACCTCGGTTCCCAGAACTCCTGAAGATAGACGTTTACTATCGATATTGTATCACAGGCACAGTCCCTTTGACTGTTCAGAGATGTCACTAAACCCGCCCAAAGATGTAAACAACCATGCATGAGCAGCGGCTATTAGATGGAGGGGCTCCGACAGCCGATCAGTTCCAGTCATTCCACCAGGAAGGAGGTACATGGCTCGTGTCGTCTGTAGTTCAACCATACCTAGATCGTCAATACCACGGTTCGATCGCGTCCGCATTGTTACTTTGTCCAAGGAAGGTTCTCAACAAGGGAAGTGTCCAGGCCTCTCGGAGTGAGCAGAAGCGATGTTGTTCGGACATGGAGGAGACATGCCTCGTTCAGGCCGCCCAAGGGCTACTACTGCAGTGGATCGGAGGAACCCTGACAGCGACGCCACCATGTTGAATAATGCTTTTCATGCAGCCACAGGACGTCGTGCGCAATAGGCTGCATGATGCGCAACTTCACTCCCGACGTCCATGGCGATGTCCATCTTTGAAACTACGACAACATGCAGCGCGGTACAGATGGGCCCAAAAACTTGCCGAATGGACCGCTGAGGATTGGCATCACCTTCTCTTCACCGATGAGTGCCTTCAACCAGGCAATCGCCTGAGACGTGTTTGGAGGCAACGCCTTAGACACACTGTCCAGCGAGTGCAGCAAGGTGGAAGTTCCCTGCTGTTTTGGGGTGGCATTATGTGGTACCGACGTACGTCGCTGGTGGTCATGGAAGGCACCGTAACGGCTGTACGATACGTGAATGCCATCCTCCCACCGATAGTGCAACCATATCGGCAGCATATTGGTGAGGCATTCGTCTTCACTAACTACAATTCGCGCCCCCATCCTGTACATCTTGTGAATGACTTCCTTCAGTACAGCGACATCGCTCGACTAGAGTGACCGGCATGTTCTCCAGACATGGACTCTATCGAATATGTCTGGGATAGATTGAAAGGGGCTGTTTATGGACAACGTGACCAACCAACCACTCTGAATAAATTTTGGAAATTTGTGGTAAGGTCTTATGGGACCAAACTGCTGAGGTCATCGATCCCTAAGCTTACGCACTGCTTAGTCTAACTTAAACTAACTTACGTTAAGGACAACACACACACCCATATCCGAGGGAGGACTCGAACCTCCGACGGTGGGAGCCGCGCGGACCGTGACATGGCGCCTAGACTGCGCGGCCCACTCTGAGGGATCTACGCCGAATCGCCGTTGAAGAGTGGGACAATCTGGACTAACAGTGCCTTGATGAACTTGTGTATAGTATGCCACGACGAATTCAGGCATGCATCAATGCAAGAAGACGTGCTGCTGGGTATTCGAGGTATCAGCGCGTACAGCAACAGCCGGCCGCTGTGGCAGAGCGGTTCTAGGCGCTTCATTCCGGAACCAGGCGGCTGCTGCAGTCACAGGTTCCTGCCTCGGGCATAGATGTGTGTGGTGTCTTTAGGTTAGTTAGGTTTAAGTAGTTCTAAGTCTAGGCGACTGATGACCTCAGATGTCAAGTCCCATAGTGCTTAGAGCCATTTGAACCATTTTTTGTACAGCAACCTGGACCACCACCTCTGAAGGTCTCGCTGTGTGGTGGTACAACATGCAATGTGTAGATTTCATGAGCAATAAAAGGGGCGGAAATGATGTTTATGTTGATCTCTATTCCAAGTTTATGTACAGGTTCCGGAGCTCGCGGAACCGAAGTGATGCAAAATTTTTGTTTATGTGTCTATTTCCTTTCAAACTGTAACCTAATAGTTGTACTGCGTCACGCCTAATTAAGATCCTCATGCATAAGTTGGTGAGTTTAACATTTGGACTGAAATCATCGTAGAACTGAAACCGTACGTTTCCGGACGTGGGTTCCTGTTCAAAATATTATCTACTCACTCACTTCTACAAGTCCTAGAAGTCTGTAACTGGAATTCCCAAACATCCCGCACGCTTTACTGTACGTTTTAAAAAATTAAAATCTGCTTTGTACTGTAAGTTCATATGCTACATTTATTGGTAGGTGTTGTACCAGTTACTTGGTGCTGTGATCTGGCTTTCCAATGATGTTGTCCACAGAATACAAAAAGATGCAGTTACCTGATATTAACGCCACTGAAATACTTTCGTACTCAATGTTTGTTGATTACAGCTTAAAGAAGAAGCTTATTTTAGGCTGAGAGTGTTTAGTGCACTGTTTTGTTATCACTTGTTTTCGCATCTCTTTTGGTATAATACTTCTGGTATGCGTGTAATGCTTTTGATATAAGTGTATCGTAATTTTCCCTCGCCTTTGACCGTTTGATCTATTACATTACAAAAATGGTTCAAATGGTTCTGAGCACTATGGGCTTAACATCTGAGGTCATCAATCCCCTAGAACTTAGAACTACTTAAACCTAACTAACATAAGGACATCACACACATCCATGCCCGAGGGAGGATTCGAACCTGCGACCGTAGCGGTCAGCGCGGTTCCAGACTGAAGCGCCTAGAACCTCTCGGCCACACCGGCCGGCATTTCCTTACATTCTATAAGACACATCTCATTCTTCGCTGGAAACTTCTTGTGCCTGGCCCGTCATTTTGCCAGCTCAAAATTTGATGACGAAAAACTTGATCTTTTCACCCAGTTAGCTAAGTGGCGTTTCTGTTCGCGCTAAAAACCGAATTGCCGCGAAACTCGAACTAGTGAAGTCTCGTTTGGTTAAAGTTTACTGTACCTGGGGGAATGAAACTATCGAGCGAGGTGGCATAATGATTAGAATACTGGACTCGTATTCGGGAATACAATGGTTCAAACACGCGTCCGGCTATCCTGATTTAGGTTCTACGTGATTTCTCTAAGTCGCTTCATGCAAATGTTGGGATGGTTCCTTTGAAAGGGCCAAGACGACTTAACTCCTCTCCCTAATCCGATGGGACCGATAACCTCGCTCTTTGGATCCCACCCCCAGATCAACTAACCATCCAAATGAAGCTGCGAGGGGGTTAGAGAGTTGTGAGAGCCGGCCGCTGTGACGGAGTGGTTCTAGGCGCTTCAGTCCGGAACCGCGCTGTTGCTACGGTCGCAGGTTCGAATCCTGGCTCGGGCATGGATGTGTGTGACGTCCTTAGGTTAGTTAGGTTTAAGTAGTTCTAAGTCTAGGGGACTGATGACCTCAGTTGATAAGTCCCATAGTAGATTAAAACTGTGTGCCCGACCGAGACTCGAACTCGGGACCTTTGCCTTTCGCGGGCAAGTGCTCTACCATCTGAGCTACCCAAGCACGACTCACGCCAGGTCCTGACAGCTTTACTTCTGCCAGTATTTCGTCTCCTACCATCCAAACTTTACAGAAGCTCTCCTGCGAACCTTGCAGGAGTGCTAGTTCTTCTGTAAAGTTTGGAAGGTAGGAGGCGAGATACTGGCAAAAGTAAAGCTGTCAGGACCGGGCGTGAGTCGTGCTTCGGTAGCTCAGATGGCAGAGCACTTGCCCGCGAAAGGCAAAGGTCCCGAGTTCGAGTCTCCGTCGGGCACACAGCTTTAATCTGCGAGGAAGTTTCATATCAGCGCACACTCCGCTGCAGAGTGAAAATCTCATTCAAGTCCCATAGTGATAAGAGCCATTTGAGACTCGTGAGAGCTTTGTCCGCGAAAGGCGAGGTTTCCACTTCGAGTCTCGGTACGGGTTACAGTTTTAATATGCCAAGAAATGTCACCGATGGAAAGTGTTCCGCTTGATGCGCACTGTCTTTACCGGCGCAGCGTTCAGTCGGTGTTCGCGAGACGTCAGCGGACTGCCTGGCCCGTGTCGTCCTGTCCGCCTGTTCCGGCGGCAGCCACGGCGCCTCACCTGCTGCCAGTAACGGGACCTCACGGCGAGCAGCAAGTGCAAAAACGCAGAACCGTGCCGCGAGCGCAACAGACCTCCAGCGAGGCGGGCGAGGGAGGTCACCCGACGAGCGGAGACGTCTCCGCTAGGTTTCCTGCTCTGGCAGGATTTCCTCGGGCTCTGCGCTCATCCTTCGCTCAAACGCTGTTGTAGGAAGACGAAGAGGTAGGCGACCTCCACAACGGCCTCTGCTTTCATGGCGCTTCCTCCTCCGGCGAATCGAATTCTCTCCTCCTCCTTGAAATATCCGCAAATAAGCGAAGGTGGTGCTCTACAGCTGTAATAAGAAAAAACCGCGATGAATCAACGCACGAACACAAATACAAATGCTAGCTAGGCTTGCAGGTTGCGCTGTTGTATTTGACCACGAATGGCAACCGTGGAGTACCCTAAATTAGGTTAAATAAATGGCTCTGAGAACTATGGGACTTAACATCTGAGGTCATCAGTCCCCTAGAACTTAGAACTACTTAAACCTAACTAACCTAAGGACATCACACACATCCATGCCCTTGGCAGGATTCGAACCTGCGACCGTAGCAGTCGCGCGGTTTCAGACTGATGAGCCTAGAACCGCTCGGCCACTCCGGCCGGCTAAATAAGGTTACAAGTGTCAGTCGTGCTCAGAACAGAGTTCCGATTAGCTGTGAGTGCATTATGTCGGAGTTAAGAGAATTCGAATGTGGACAAATTGTTGGTGCTCAAATGGTGGGCATTTCCGTAACCAAGGCAGTAGTATCGAAGATGTATGCAGCTTAAAGGGCAAACTGGTAGAAGCCGATCTCGGGGAAGATCAGTTTGGATTCCGCAGACATGTTTGAACACGTGAGGCAATACTGACACTACGACTTATCTTAGAAAATAGATCAATGAAAGGCAAACCTACGTTTCTAGCATTTATAGACTTAGAGAAAGCTTTTGACAATGTTGACTAGAATACTCTCAAATTCTGAAGCTGTCAGGGGTAAAATACAGGGAGCGAAAGGCTATTTACCATTTGTACAGAAACCAGATGGCCGTTATAAAAGTCGAGGGGCATGAAAGGGAAGCAGTGCTTCGGAAGGGAATGAGGCAGGGTTGTAGCCTCTCCCCGATGTTGTTCAATCAGTATATTGAGCAAGCAGTAAAGGAAACAAAAGAAAAATACGGAGTAGGTATTAAAATCCATGGAGAAGAAATAAAAACTTTGAGGTTCGCCGATGACATTGTAATTCTGTCAGAGGCAGCAAAGGACCTGGAAGAGCAGTTGAATGGAATGGACAATGTCTTGAAAGGACGATATAAGATGAACACCAGCAAAAGCAAAACGAGGATAATGGAATGTAGTCGAATTAAATCGGGTGATGCTGCCGGAATTAGATTAGGAAATGAGACACTTAAAGTAGTAAAGGAGTTTTGCTATTTGGGGAGCAAAATAACTGATGATGGTCGAAGTAGAGAGGATACAAAATGTAGATTGGCAATGGCAAGGAAAGCGTTTCTGAAGAAGAGAAATTTGTTAACATCGAGTATAGATTTAAGTGTCACGAAGTCGTTTCTGAAAGTATTTGTATGGTGTGTAGCCATGTATGGAAGTGAACCTTGGACGACAAATAGTTTAGACAAGAAGAGAATAGAAGCTTTCGAAATCTGGTGCTACAGAAGAATGCTTAAGATTAGATGGGTAGACCACATACCTAATGAGGAGGTACTGAATGGAATTGGCGAGAAGAGAAATTTGTGGCACAACTTGACTAGAAGAAGGGATCGGTTGGTAGGGGATATTGTGAGGCATCAAGGGATCACCAGTTTAGTATTGGAGGGCAGCGTGGAGGGTAAAAATCGTAGAGGGAGACCAAGGGATGAGTACACTAAACAGATTCAAAAGGATGTTGGGTGCAGTAGGTACTGGGAGATGAAGAAGCTTGCACAGGATAGAGTAGCATGGAGAGCTGCATCAAACCAGTGTCTGGACTGAAGACCACATAAACAACGAAAGGGAAACGAAAAAAAAGAACACCGTAGTCACAACCTGTACGCAAGTGGGTGTTGAGTTATCGTCAAAGACGGTCATTGAAGAGAATGGCGACGAAAAATAACACGACAGCCGCAAAAGTCACTGCAGAACTGAGTGTCGCATTCGCAAACCCTATCAGTAAAAAAAAAAAAAATAAATAAAAAAAAGAGGCTAGAGAAGCGTGCAAGCATGTCCCCGAAGGAACATTGCACCGTACTTTTTAATAACACAGGCAGCGTTATGTCGTACTTATTCGGCTATACCAGGCGCTCGACTCTCAATAAATAGGTCCTTCCTGGACGGTAATATACACTCACGCTCATAAATCAAGGATAATGCTGATACATGGTGAAACAACGCTCTGGTGAGCTTAAATCACCTCGCGGTATGACCATGCTCTGCATTTGACCTGTGGTCGTCTCACGGTGGCGCTGGCAGCAGTCGACATACGCAGAGGTGTGTTGGTGTATGTCAGAGTACGGTGCAGCGAGCAAGTGTACAGACGTTTTCAGACGTCCTAATGGTGACTGTGTGTTGAAATGGGCCGGCCGCAGTGGCCGTGCGGTTCTCGGCGCTGCAGTCCGGAACCGCGGGACTGCTACGGTCGCAGGTTCGAATCCTGCCTCGGGCATGGATGTGTGTGATATCCTTAGGTTAGTTAGGTTTAAGTACTTCTAAGTTGTAGGGGACTGATGACCTAAGATGTTAAGTCTCATAGTGCTCAGAGCCATTTGAACCATTTTTGTTGAAATGGCTCAAAGAACACATATTGTTGACGTTATGAGGGGTAGAATACTAGGACGACTGGAGGCTGGTCAAACACAGCAGGTCGCAGCACCGGCCCTCCGTGTGCCACAAAGTGTGATCTCAAGATTAGGGCAACGGTTCCAGCAGACAGGAAACGTGTCCTGGTGCTACAGTACGGGACGTCCACAACACCACAAGAAGACCGATATCTCACCATCAGTGCCCGCAGACGGCCACAGACTATTGCAGGGAGCCTTGCACGGTACCTTACCGCAGCCACTGGAACGGTTGTCTCCAGACATACAGTCTGCAGACGAATCAACAGAGACCTGCAAGGTGCATTCCACTGACCCTTGGTGACAGGAGAGCTCGTAAAGCTTGGTGTCAAGAGCACAGTACTTGGTCATTGGAACAGTGGTCCCAGGTTCTGTTCACGGACGAGTCCAGGTACAGCCTGAACAGTGATTCCCGCCGGGTTTTCATCTGGCGTGAACCAGGAACCAGATACCAACCCCTTAATGTCCTTGAAAGGGACCGGTATGGAGGTCGTGGTTTGATAGTGTGGGGTGGGATTATGATTGGTGCACGTACACCGCTGCATATCTTTGACAGAGAAACTGTAACAGGTCAGGTGTATCGGGACGTCATTCTGCACCAGTATGGCCGCCTTTTCAAGGGTGCAGTGGGTCCCAACTTCCTCCTGATGGATGATGACGCACGACCCCACCGATCTGCCATCGTGGAGGAGTACCTTGAAACAGAATCGGGCGAATGGAGTGACCTGCCTGTTCTCCAGACCTAAACCCCATCTGGCACGGCTGGGATATTCTCGGTCGACGTATCACTGCACGTCTTCAAACCCCTACGACACTTCAGGAGCTCCGACAGCCACTGGACCAAGAATGGGAGGCTATACCCCTGCACCTGCTCGACCATCTGATACAGAGTATGCCAACCCGTTGTGCGGCCTGTGTACGTGTGAATAGTGATCTTATCCCAGACAGATGTCGGGTACATGCGCAGGAAACTGTGGCGTTTTGTAGCACATGTGTTTCGGGACGGTTTTCTCAACTTATCACAAATGCCGTGGACTTAGAGATCTGTGTCGTGTGTGTTCCCTATGTGCCTATGCTATTAGCGCCAGTTTTGTGTAGTGCCACGTTGTGTGGCATCACATTCTGCAATTATCCTTAATTTATGAGCATGAGTTTACGTAACGTACGAGTGCAGATTGTGACACATGGACGACGACATATGGAAGTTTGGGTCTGGCTGTGATTCGTGCTCGGTTGGAAGAACCGGTTAAGGCGACCGCTCGCGTGAAGCGGAAACTCCGGGTTCGAGTCTAAGTCCGGCACACATTTTTACTGTTGTCATTCCAATATACAGCCGAAGATGGTTCATATATCCTGTACTTCAGGAAAGAGACTGTATCAATAGAAGAGGACGGAAAAATGGAAGGCGAGAGGGGCGACAGGCACAAATAACACTCGCGATATGATACTATAACGACGGGACATTCAGCTTGAGGAGCAGCGTCTTATAATGCAACGGCCAAGGTCTTTGACTTTGAAGTCAGCGGAAACAACAATAGTCATGTCTTGCGAGAGAGAATGCTCATGTTATGCATGAAAGAAAATATTTGCTCTTGAGAGACTGTTGAAGCCCGGTGTGGGTCTCTGCACAGCACATCATTCTGACTGTGCCCTTTCTAGTGTTGGAAGTTCCTAAGGTCTTCTGTCTGTCGGAGGAAAACGGCTTTGCTATAACGGGATAGCATGTTCGTCTCTGGCCGCACATTTTGCTCCCATGATTGTGCCAGTCTCCTTGTCGCATACGTTAGTGTGTAGATTTTCACACGGATAGCTCAAGTGGAGCTGCAAACGCCCGGAAAGCTGAGCCCATTCATAGGGGCACCAGAATCCCACGAGAGCGCTCTCCAAAACTCTTCCGCATTGTTTCAAGGCTGTTGTGTTGCTAATCTCCGGGGACCATCACGAAGGCCTGGAATGTCTTGTTTCCAGTGGACCACTAACTCTAGCGGTATTGTGGCGAACTGCGGACGCTAAGACGTTCTCTGTAAGGAGCGCAGCAGATACTTGCTGATATATCTGTTTGAATAATTCTGTTGATGTTACCTCGGTTTCCCTATTTTCAAACCTTTATAAGCGTACCATCCATTTCCGAAGAATTTCTTTCTTCCATTTCTTGAATATCATTTCTTTTCACGTTTTTGATTCAGGCTATTGTGTATTTATTTTTCCAGAGATATTTTAATATCGTTTGGTTAATCTACCTCACTCATTCCTCGAAGATGTTCAAACTCCATTTTCTCAAAAATTCTGACATCTCTGAATACTGCGATAGATTTCTTCATTACTTCTAATTTCCTTCCATCCTTTGTTTGTACTACACCCATTATTTTTCTTGAAATTCATCTTTCTAGATGATCCAGTCAGTCAAGCATGTAAATAACTTTTAAATTTTCGCACACACATGAGCATTCTGTTCTAAGTACTGGGTCATAATCACTTAGATTCACATTTCTGGTGACAGTTTCCTTATTTTCCAAATTCTTTCTTAGTTGACCCTTTATTTTGTGATAGCAGGGTACTGTTGTACGTGGAGGGTGATAGGAATACATGTTTCCTGGTCGATGTTTCAATGTGGTGACTTATTTAATAATCATTGAAGGAATGCGGACTGTAAACCGCCACACGCAGATTCGTGCATTTTCTACTTGTGAGGCATGAGGTTGTGTTTGTGCAGAGTTTGTAAATATTATGTGTTCTGCATATGTAAGTGCTGTACAGCTATTTTGGAATATTTCAGAATGAAAATGATCTCGGTTGTAAAATTATTTAATATCAGTGGCGCGTTCCATCCTTTTGGGGCATCATCAGATTGTGTAAAAGTAGTTGAATATAAAACCAATATTTCATAGAGACACATAAAATGAAAAATGGAGGCAACAGTAACGGGATATCCAGTTACTGTTGCTCCCATTTTCCATTTTGTACAGTTTTAGGATGGATGGGTTACACATCCCGCTAAATCTGATGATGCTCCAAAGGTGTGAAACGCGTCACTGACATTAAATAATTTCGCAAGCGAGACTATTTTCATTCCGAAATAATTCGAAACTGGTTGCTGTAGCACTCTGCCATAATGGAATGAAATAATATTTGTGTTCGGAGAATATCGTTAATTCTTCAATGGCTGAATTTTTGTGGGAAGAAAAATTCGATATATATTTAAAACTGGTTGCATAACGTGTGAATCTTTAAGCCATACATCGTCGTTCGTGCACCATCTTGTATCCCGGAAAGGAAGAAGGTCTTCTTCTATGGAACAGTTGATATTTGCAAATGACTTGAGTTTCTTTAACGCCTTGACAATTCTCCCTGTCTTCGAAATGGAAATTTGTCTCAGTAACCAATAGCTTCTATGTTTTTAACTTATAACTGGTTTTTGATGATAGTTCTTCTGAATGTATTTTCACTTACTAGTTACTGATGTGTAGTAGATTAATAAAGTAATACATAGACTATTAAATACAGTTCTAACAAGACTTTTTCGAGTGCATCACTTTCGAATTTGAATGAAATATTTGTTCCGTACAGGACCACGTTGTACCTTGGAGGAGGTTTTCAAATCTGTAAGAGCCTTAATTCTGCCGAATAATTTTTGTCATTTCACAAAAATACTGCAGCACACCTACAGTGATTGCTATCATTTCAAAATGGAAGAAGAAAATATATGAAATTCACATTACAAGGCTGACATTGTGCGGAAGTTTGAAACGTGGTTTAACCCTTTGACTACCATTTTTATTTCAAAAACATTAATGTATAGTTATTTTACTTACTGTGTTAGTCAGAAGTAACAGTATGAAACGAATGTATTCCGCTTTTTCGTTTCCCAATAGGGTTGGGGAATACACTATACAGCATTATTCATAAGTACCTCGAAGATTTCAGAAGATTACCGCGCAAAAAATACAAGACATACTGAAGAGAGACACGTTACAGGTACTTAGTGCCAGCTTCGTTTGAGATGTGGCAAGCGTCAGTTTGTAGGAACAAGTCGTTGACGTGATGTTTCCGGGAAGGCGAGAGGGCAGTCCACTTTGCGAATGTGGTAATTAGGTTGCCTATCTGTGGGTGCGAACTAGTTCGCTCTGACAATACGGAGAATAGGGTCAATAATGGAATTAGACAAAGCACACCCCATAGGTGCAATCTGTAATCATAACAACTCTGATAAACCAAACGATAGTACGCTTCCCTTTACCAGTGGGACACTGATACATGGTAATAACATGCATGATAACCTATCGCGGGACACACGCTCCCTGTGGTAGTCAAAGAGTTAAGGTAGAAGACTCTCCCCTAGTTAAAAGTGATAATTTTTATACATCCCTATTTTCAACGTCAGTTCCTTATCGAAGTGGTACACCAAGTCTCTGACTTTCGAGGGACAGCAGACGCAGTCAGTAACAACTGATAGATTACTCACAACAGTGTGCTGCGCACTCCACTGTTTTCAGCGAGTGTGGCTCAACGTTTGTTTGTTTCGCATGATAAAGTATTTGTATTTTAGTTCAAGAGAAATTTCACGCACGGGTTAGTGCACAGTTCCCTCCATTATGAAATTAACGATTCCTTGGTCTCTTAGGATGTGTTCTATCAAGTGATCCGTTCGTTTCGTCAATTTATGCCATAAAACTGTCATTCCCCGATTCAGTTCAGCTCCTTACATAGTTATCCCATGCATCTATCCAATCTTCACTTCCTTCTGTAACTCCACGTTTCTAAAGCTTCTCTGCCTTCTTTTCTGCACCGCTATCGTCGACGTTTCTCTTCTACACAAGGTTATACTTTCAGAATACGTAAATGTGTATCAGAGATTGTATTTATTCAAAAACGACTATCAGGTTCGCTCGGCTTTAACAGCTGTCTGCCCGTCCGGATACTGAACTTTCAAACATCTATTATTGTTTCTATTTTCTATAAATAAAGCGAAAGTTGTCATCAGACGGAAGCTTGGTCTGACCACCAAAGAGCTCTTAGTCGTACTAGCTACGATGCTGTTGGAGAGGCTATGTCACTACCTTTGTACTGGGTTAGAATGCTAGAGAGTGTGGAATATTCGAAAATTTTCATTGTTTTGAACTGTTTTGTTTTTCTTTGCCAAGATTCCAGGGAGGATAGCTTAATTGCCATCGTGCCTGTGATTCTGTCCGCTCAAGGTTCGAATTCCTGCAGTATTTAACCCATGGCTGTCTGGGAACAATTTCAAGCCTGAGGACACTTGAGATGTAACCAACACGAAGAAATTCTTCAGAGGAACGGACAGGGACATGGAGGATTGTGCCAAAAACATCTTGTTTTAGTGTTCATGGTCTACTGTCGTTCAAAATTTCTTCCACAACCAGTATCGAAGCGGGCATCTCTGCGTGAGGTGGAGTGTGCCCGACAAGAGCTAACGACTTCGGCTACACTTGTGAGAAGATGGAGTCTAAATCTCTTTTTACAAGCATATAGCTTCCATTAAAGCATCCATCAACTTGTACAGCCCCTTAAAGGCCATCACTTTTTGTAAACGAGAGTGGCCAGGTCACACCCGAGGTGACCGAGTTTGTCACAAGGCGCAGTGCCTGGTGACCGCTTCTGCTCTACAGCTTGGTGCGTGTTGGTAATTGAGGGCACTTGCGAGAGGTGTCATCGCCATTAGCGGCCATTATCTGACGTCACGCTAGCCGGGTGCTGTCGGCTCGTAAATGTTATAAGCCCGTGAAACCGGAAGTAGGATTTACAGTAAATGCACTTGATGGCTCTCAAGCGGACACCGTTGAAGCTATGCTGTTTGGCTGCAAATAACTTCATATGTTTCCGGGTCGAACTCCGGTGTTATGTCTCTGCATTGCTCTATAGGAAGTATGCCAGAGTATCATGTTACAACCTTTAAGTCGGTGGCACGCCACAAGCAACCACGCTAGAGAGGCGCTACAGCTGCATCTGCCTACATACACTAACGAAAAATAAAATTACAACACCAAGAAGGGTTGTGCGGCATAAACGAAAATTGGCAGGCGTGTTTCTGCAGCTGAAATATGACGTCCATTCAAATTTCGCGCCAGTCACGTAAGAGTGGCGCCAGTAACACCACTATGAGGATGCAAATCAGATACGCTTTAAATTCACGCTGTAACGGTCCTGAGTGTTAGTTACCTTTGAGATTGGCCATGGAGAGTTGATGTTAGTCAAGAATGCCTTTAAGGCGACGAAGGCGCCATTATTACGCCATTATCGAGACCTCACTTTGTTTTAATGAGGTCGTGTAATAGGGCCACGAGAAACTGGATGTCCCTACTTCGATATTTCATAAAGAAATGGCAGGAATGTAGCCATTGTACATGACTGGTGCCAGCGTTGCTCACAAGAACTTACGATCGCAAGAAGACCAGGTTTTGGACGGCCACATGGCACTGCCGAGAGTGAAGACCATCGTGTTCGGAGTATGGATCTGGCGCCTCGTACTGCATCTGCAGCTGCAATTTCAGCGGCAGTTGGCACCACAGTGACACAACAAACTGTTACAAAACGGTTACTTCTTTAAGGACAAATCCGAGCCAGCCGCCCTGTAGCGTGTGTTCCACTGACCCCAAAGCACCGCCATTTGAGACTTCAAGCGACAGATCATTGGAGGGCAGGGTGGAGGTCTGTTGCGTTTTCTGACGAAAGATGGTTATGCCACAGCGCCAGCGATGGCCGTGTGTTGGTTAGGAGGAGACCAGTTGAGGAGCTGCCCCAACATGTCTGCGTGCTGGACGCACTGTACCCATACCTTGAATTATGCTCTGGGTTTCGGTTTCGTATGACAGCGGGAGCGCTCTTGTCGTTACCCCATGTACCCTGACTGCAGATATGTACGTCAGTCTGGTGATTCGACCTGATGCGCTGCCATTCATGAACAGCATTCCAGGGGGCGTTTTCCAATAGGATAACGCTCGCCCTGATACCGCTGTTGTAAGCCCACATACTCTACAGAGTGTCACCATATTGCCTTGGCCTGCTCGACCACCAGATCTGTCTGAAATCGAGCTCATATGGGACTTCAATGGACAACAACTTTTGCGCCATCAACAAACCGCATTAACCGTCCCTGTACTGATCGACCAAGTGCAACAGGCATGGAACTCCTTCCCACAAACTGACATCTGGCAACCGTACAACAAAACGCATGCACATTTGCATGCTTGAATTCTAAATTCTGGAGGTTACACCGTTTTTAATGCCCCAGCATTGGTATATTGCAATGGCTTATCTCGCGCTTGCATGTGCCTGTCATTTTGGAACGTTAATCACTTAAATATGTTACCTAGACAAATGCATTCCCGGAATTCCATTTCTCTGCATTAATTATTATTTCCCCTGTTACGACCTTTTTTCCGTCATTGTATACACTCCTAAAGTAAACTTATGGTGCATGGCGGAGGGTACTTCGTGTACCACTGTTACTTCCAGCATTTTCTGATTCAGCCACAAATGGTGGCCAGGAAGAACGATTGTCGGTAGGTCTCTCTCATTTTACCACCCATGGTCCTTTCGCGAGATATACGTTAGAGAAACCAATCAACTGTTTGGCTCTTCTAGAGGCGCAATTATCTCGTCGAAAGTATCCGGACAGCTATTAGTGGACTTTAATATGAGGTGTGTTACCCGTTTGCCTTTATGACAAGTTGATCTGTGCAGGGGACACTTCGGGGGAAGTGCCTGAATGGCTGTTGAGGATAGCAGCCCATTTTTTCCTCAATGGTCGAAACCATAGAGGTAGTGATGTTGGACGCTAGGGGTCTAACTCATCCCAAAGATTTTCCATTGGTTAAGGTCGGGACTCTGGGCAGGCCAGTCCATTTTAGGAATGTTATTGTTCACCAGATGCTGCCTCACAGATGCTGCTTTATGACAAGGTCCACCGTCATGCTGATACAACACAGTCATTGTCCCCGAACTGTACATCAACTATACGCAATAAACAACGCTGTAAAATGTGTACATATTCTTCGGCATTTGGTGTTTTCTTAAGCTCATAAGAGGACCATACCCTAACCTCGAAAAATACCCCATCGCGTAATCCTAACCCCTTTGTACTTTACTACTGGTGCGACCGATTATGGCACGTAGAGTTTTCCAGGCATTCGCCAAACCCAAACCCGTCCATCGGATTGACTCAGTGTATAGCGTGATTCATCACTTTAAATTTCTCGTTTCCAGTCATCCACTGCCCAGCGGCGTCACCTGTTACGCCACCTTAAGCGTCGCTTAGCACTGAATACAGACACGTCTGACTTACGTGATGCTGCCAGACCATTGTCAGGAGTGGCCCAATGATAGGATCATTGTTGCTGTCTACACATAAACTGTCTGGCGGACAGGGTGAACAGCAATCTGTGGCTGTTTGCTGCTGATGCAGTCGTGTACGGGAAGGCGTTATCGTTGAGTGACTGTAGGAGGATACAGGATGGCTTAGACAAAATTTCTACTTAGTGTGATGAGTGGAAAAACGTAAGTAAATGTAATGGAAAAATGTAAGTAAATGAGGCTGCGTAGGAAAAAACCGTAATATTTGAATACGCCATTAGTAGTGTGCTGCTTGACATGGTCTCTTGGATTAAATGTCTAGAGGTAACGTTGCCAAGCGATACGAAATGGAACGAACACGTAAGGACTGTAGTAGGGAAGGTGAATGGTCGATTTTGGTTTATTGGGAGACTTTTAGGGAAGTCTGGTTTATAAGTAAAGTAGACCGCATGTAGGACACCAATGCGACCCATTCTTGATTACTGTCAGAGTGTTTGGGATCCACACCAGGTCGGATTGAAGGAAGACAACGAAGCATTTCAGAGGCGAACTGCCTGATTTATTACCGGTAGGTTCTAACAACAGGCAAGTATTATGGAAATGCTTCGGGAACTGAAATGGGAATCCCTGGAGGAAAGGCGACGTTCTTTTCGAGGAACACTATTGAGAAAATTTAGAGAACCGGCATTTGAAACTGCCTGCAGAACGGTTCTACTGCCGCCAAGGTAAATTTCGCGTAAGAGCCACAAAGATAAGATTTGAGAAATCAGGGGTCTTACGGAGACATATAGACAGTCTTTTTCTTTCGCTCTATTTGCGTGTGGAACAGGAAGGGAAATCACTAGTAGTGGCATAGCTTGCCTTACCCCACGCACCGTACGGTGGCTTGAGAAGTATATGTGTAGACGTGGATGTAGATGTAGGTCATACGCAGCATACTGTTTGAAGAAGTATCGTTTGTCATTGCAGACCACCCACCGAACGAAGCTTCGGCAGGCCAGCTAGTCATCCACGCTGCCTGCTACAGTCAACAGTCGTGTGTGCTCTCAAGCAAACGAAGGTCAAACTTGCTCGAAGCAATGGCGCAAGCCGGCGGGGCACGCGCCTGGCCAGTACGTTGCGACCCTATTGCCACTTGACGCCTGCTGGGCGATGACGTGGCGCTCGCGAGAAACTGGAGACTTAGGGGAAACTCGAGACCCGCGGAAAACGTTACTCCTCTCTGACCCTCCTGTTCTTCCCACCTAGGTCAACCAGTTCGGGCTGCGAAGCGTGGAAATAATCAGACTTCTCGCTCTCGTGGGATGTAATTACAGTAATTGTTTTATCCAAATGCCATTTCTTTAGTGAAACTTTGTACATAAACAATTTATTACTCAAGCGATGAACTGAAGGAAAGTAATTAATTCTCATTTTTTTACTTCGAAGGAAGGAAGTAATACTTTGATTTAACGTTCCTTCGAAGACTGTCTCTTCGGGGACGGAACAGAAACAAGACCTGGACTAATATTAAAGGTGTATCCGGTCCGTATTTTTAACGTGAAATATCTTGTAGTTGGCTTAGTTGATTTCTCGAACGCAGTAGCATAGTTAATCTGCCACGTCGTTCGGTTGCTTTGATACAAATATCTGGGAATTTGGTTACGGTATCCATTGTTGTTTCATCAGCAAGACCTTAATACTCGTCGATATCTATAACGATTAGCTTTTAGACAAGTCTTTCACGTGTCAGGTGCTAATCCCTCCTCAACCATTCTGTTCTGCTCTTTCTTTGAGCTTGTATATTCAAAGTTGTTTTCATGTTGCTGGAGTTTACAGCTCAAACACTGGTATGATGGATGTCTCCGTGCAAGCCTACCGTGATGAAAGTCTCATTATTTCTTCAGAACAACTATGTTCATTTGAATCTGTTTGCTGTATTCAGACCTTAATCTCTCGCTGCAAACTTTATCACTTCAACTTCCTTCCATTACCAAATTAATGTCCACAGCTCGTGGTCGTGCGGTAGCGTTCTCGCTTCCCGGCGGGGTCAGGGATTTTTTCTGCCTCGTGATGACTAGGTGTTGTGTGCTGTCCTTAGGTTAGTTAGGTTTAAGTAGTTCTAAGTTCTAGGGGACTGATGACCATAGATGTTAAGTCCCATAGTGCTCAGAGCCATTTGAACCAAATTAACTGTTCCTTGAATCCTCATAACGTGTGCTATCAAGCTACAGCTGCTTTTAGTCGCTTTATGCCCAAAAACTGCCTTTCACCGATTCATTTCAGTACCTCTTCATTGGTAACCCTGTGTATCTAATCATCGCATTCTTATGTAACACCACATTTCAAAGGTTCTATTCTTATCTGTACCGCTTCTCGACGACTTTTCACTTCAATATTAGACTACACTGAAGAAAAATACTTTCAGAAACGACTTCCTCATTCATAGATATACACTGGTGTCCAAAAGTAAACTAAGAAACGGAAATTTTGCAAGGCTGCGTTTATGTTGCCACAAAACAGTATAAACATGTGATAGTAAAGTAGAAAGAATGCATAGAATTCAGAACTTAAACAATAGCAACATGCGTAACGGTAGACAAAAATGTCATTCATTTTTTCCAACTTAACGGATTTGCACACAGATTCAGACAACAAGTTAATGTGCTCAGTAAGGGGTGGCACCACCTCTGCAAGCAATACCGGCCTATCAACGATGGGGAATGCTGTGAATGATGTGATCAAAATGGTTCAAATGGCTCTGAGCACTATAGGACTTAATATCTAAGGACATCAGTCCCCTAGACTTAGAACTACTTAAACCTAACTAAGGACATCACACACATCCATGCTCGAGGCAGGATTCGAACCTGCGACCGTAGCAGCAGCGCGGTTCCGGACTGGAGCGCCTAGAACAGCTCGGCTGACGTCCATTCTTCCTGGATCCTGACGTGATGCAAGCCATCTCCCTAGTGCATAACGGACATGCTCTATGGGATTCAAATCGGGAGAGCGAGCTGGCCACGCTATGTGTGCAATATCTTCCGTTTCCAAGAACACATCAACTATCCGTGCTTTAAAAGGTCGAGCAATATCGTCCATCAATACCAAGTCTGTACCCACAGTGCTTCGCAACAACAGCAGATGAGATCCCAAGATCTCGTCACGACACCTGACAGTAGTTAAACCTTGCTGATTCACAGTTAGGGGTCCTCCTCGAATCGATCTATTTCAAGAATGTTTGGGTCCCGAAATCGTGTTCCACGTTCCTTCCAGATGCGACTCCGTCACGAACCAACCTCCAGACCAAATCGCGACTCATCTGTTCGTCCGCCCAGGTAGCATGTTTACGGCTGCAGTCTAGACGTTCCCTTCTGTCAAGACGCGTCAGAGGTAGGCATAAAGCAGGCCTCCGACCATAAAGGCCACTCTGCCAAAGCCTTCTACACACCGTTTGCCTCGATAAACACCTCCAGTGGATGGTGCGAGCTCACATGCCAGTTGGTGTGCAGTACTAAGACGGAACTGTCGTGCCCTTACAACCAAATGATGGTCCTCTCTTCTGAAGGCACACGTGGTCTTCGAGATACAGTTTCGGTCCCTACAAACTGTCGCTACCCTAGAAAAACAACAGAAAGATTCACGTTAAGCTATCAGGCCACATCAGTTTGCGATTGTCCTGCTTCCGTTCTTTCTATGGTCTTATACTGCAGAGAGTCTGGTATGCATCCTCTCTGTGACATACTACACCGTCTGTGACTGTGTACACACCGATTGTGGACGTGGGACTACCAGGCAAGCATTACCTCGATTCATAGATGAATTGACGTCATCGTCACCGTTGGCGTGGTTGTCCTTTGACCGGAAAGCCGTTTTCCGTGCAGAACAACATCGTACGGTCATCTGGTTGATAGTTTGTGTGAGTGTATACCGAATTAGACACAGGACGGGGAAATAACGGTTCGTTAGTTTAATTTGGGACACCAGTGTGAATTAGAGGACGATTGTCAGCTTTGCTCAGTGTTAATGGTTCTCTGCCCTCCCGCAAGCTGGACGTTCAAACATCCGTATCTACAGCTACGTCTACATCTAAACTCTGCAAGACAGGGTTATGGTATATGGTAAAGGGTACTTTGTGTGTGAACCATTGTCACTTTCTTTCCCGTTGCAGTCGCGAATGGAGCGCTGGACGATCAATTGCTGGAGTGACCTCGAATCTGTCTAATTTTATGCTCACGATCTTTTCGCGAAACATACGTAGGAAGAAGCACTGGTTAACTATTTTAGGAACGTTGCACTTTCGAAACATTCAACAGAAAATCACATAATGATGGAGGGGGCACGTCTTGCGGCATCTGTCACTGGAGTTGGCTGAATATTTCCATGACGCTTTTGCGCTCACTAAATGAACTTGGAACGATACGTGCTGCTATCGTTTCTACTTCCGCTATCAATCCAATCTGGTACGGATCCCACATTGGCGAGCAATATTCAAGTATCGGTCGAATCTCCTTTGTGGGTCGACTATACTTCCTGCAGATTCTTCTAATGAATGTCTAGCATCTGGTTTTCCTGAAATTACTTTTATGTGTCACTCCTCGCATACTGCTAGAATGTCTTCATTTATCATTTTATTTGTTGCAGTGTCTGGCTGAGTTTCAGCCAGAATGACATAGTTATATGGAACACCGTCGCCGATATTTCTTTTACCTTCAGCCCTACTACTAAATATACTGATCGTCTCTTCCGCTATTTGTACGACGTAAAAATTTGAAAGCATCAGTGAATATCTTCATTCTCGCTATATGACTTTTAGCAAAAGAGTATCTTTTTTACGCTGCAGTTCTCATTCTCTCAGCTTTGTCTTGGTAGACAAAGTATATCATTCGTCTACCTCTACGCTTCACTTCTGTCCTCCGTAGAAACCCATAAATGTTAATTTATTTTTACGATGTACGCAATTTTCACTAAACTGTCGCAGGTTTTCTTTTTTCTGCCAACATCTGCCCCCCCCCCCCCCACCACCACCATTTCCCATATCGCTATAATCTATTACGAAAGGTTCCACAAGAGTTGCTTTTCGGATTCCTAGCTTTCCCGAAGCTGACCTAGTTAACGTTACCGCAGTTTTTTCCCTTTCTCTTTTATATACTCTGATGGAGAAAAAACGCAGCACCAGAAGGAGTTGTGCAACCCAAACGAAAGTTGGTAGGCTTGTTTCAACATCTGAAAGATGAAGTCTCTTCAAATAAGCGTGGCCCTAACAGTGCCACAATGAGGATGCAAATCAGGTTTGCTTAAAATACACTCTGTAACCGGCCGTGAGCGTCAGTTACCATTGGGATTGGACGTGGTGAGCTGATGTTAGTCAAGAATGTCTATAAGACGACAAAGATGCCACTTTCAACACTTCAATGAGTTTGAACGAGGTCATATAGTAGTCCTATGACAAGCTGGGTTGTTCCGTCTGCGATATTGCAGAAAGACTTGGCAGGATTGTAGCCACCATACATGACTGGGGGCGGCTGTGGTCACGAGAATGTACGATCGCAGCAAGACCGGGCTACCGACGGCCACGTGACACGACCGAGAGGGAAGACCATCATGCTCGGCGTATGGCTAAGTACCACACCTACAACAGCAATTTCAACAGCAGTGATGCAACCAACTGATACAAATCATTTACCTCAAGGACAGCTCCGAGCTAATCGCGCTGTAGCGTACCTTCCACTGCTCCCAGACCACCGCCATTTGCGACCTCGGTAGTATCAAGCGAGAGCTCATTGGAGGCCTGTTGTGTTTCCTAATGAGAGATGGTTCTTCCTCGGTGCCAGTGAAGTCAGTATGTTAGTTGGAAGAAGACTAATTGACGACCTCCAACCAACCTGTCTGCGTGATGGACGCACTGGACCTAAACCTGGAGTTATGTTCTGGGATGCTATTTCGTATGACTGTAGGAACACTCTCGTGGCTATCCCGCGCTCTTTGAGTGTAAATCTGTACGTCAGTCTGGTGATATGACCTGTTCTGCTGTCATTCATGAACACCACTTCAGAGGGTGTTTTCCAACAGGATAACGGTCGTCAGTATATCGCTGTTGTAACCCAACATGCTGTACAGGGTTTCGAAATGTTGCCCTGGTCTGCTCGGTCACCAGATCTGCCTTCCATTGAGCCCATATTGGACATCATCGGACGATAACTCCAGTGTCATCCACAAACAGCATCAACCGTTCCTGTACTGGCCGACCAAGTGCAACAGGCATACCACTTCATCCCACAAATTGACGTCCGGAAGCTGTACAATACAATGCATGCTTGCATTCAACATTCTGGCGGTTACACCGGTTATTAATGTACCAGAATTTCACATCTTCGATGGCTTACCTCGCCCTTATATTAACTTGTGGTCTTTCAGTGTTAGTCACTTAAATACTGTATGTTACCTAGACAAATGTATTCCCGATTTTTCATTGCTCTACATTAATTACTTTTTCTTTTTGCGATTTTTTTTCGTTAGTGCATTTTTCTTAGCTGTGTTTTCTCCGGCGAAGCAGGACTACTGTTCTTGTGGAAATCTGAAGTATTCTCTCCTACTTCAAAGATTATCGATCTCAAACTAAATTACGTTCCAGCACTTTCCCTCACTTCGAATGTGTTTCGTAAACTCCTTCCTCGCTTGAGCTTATGTCTTTGGTTATCGATTTCAGACTGCAAGGCTATCTAATTTTCAACCTGTCCAATTCTTTCTGTAGAAAAAAGTCTTGTGAATTTTCACAGGCGATGGAGATTGCCTCAGCATTTATTCAGATAATTCAGAAACATGGCGTTTTCACTCGATGTCGTAAGCTTTCCAGGTATTTCATGCCCTTGTCGTTGAGACTGGAGATCCTACGTCAGTTACTTTCACTAGCTCCTATCTGAACTGGCAGTTTAAGAAAATCTCACAAGTTTGCCTCTGAGAGCGTGTGTGTTCGACATTAACTTCGTTCAATAGCAATTCATGTTTCTTGGTATTTATCAACTTCATCAGGCATTTGACATACTCTGCAGAATTTTCCATGCATTAAGGTGTTCAGCATCCAACCATGTTGCTCCAGCGTGTTTCTAGCGTTACCTACCTTCGCTGCATTAGGTCGTACCTTCGTTCTCATCCTATTTCTTGGAATCCAGGCAGGATTATGTGGCAGCCATAGTGATACTGAAAGTATCTTTCGCCACACACCGTATGTCACTTGGGAATGTAGGCTAATAGAAGAACTGAGCAAAGTGGAAGCGCATAAAGGTGTAGTTTGAATGATTAGATCATCTGTATACAGTAAAGAGTTTGTTACAAAAATGTGTTTTACATTTTCTGAGGTGACGTCAGCCCACATCTTTTTAGGAACATCAGATGCCTGTTGGAACAGCGACCAATGCATAAAAAAGTATTTTAGCCTATACTCTCAGTTTTTTTTATTTTGCCTACTGCCTACCGGTTTCCATAGTACCAAATTCATGGCAGCCTATGATCAAAATATCGCTGTACATAGTCAAAATAACAATGTGAGACACATTTACATAATGTTTTCTCTCTATAACAGCAAATGAATGGTATTAACTGCAACCATGAAATATATAGGCATCCCCTTAACACTGGCACTTAGTCGTCACACATACTTTCCAAGTAATTGTGTCAAATACTAAAAGTCAGTGTTAAGCTTTAAATAGATGCAGACTGAGGCCAGCATGATAAGAGTGCCTTCTATGTAAAGAGTTTGTTTGTCTTTCTTCGTAAAACTAATAAAACTGGAACAAATCTAAAGAATAAAAGTAGGACAAAATACGGAATTAACAAAATCACATAATAAAATAAAGAATCGTTCGAAGGTTCTAATGGCGGTAGCTGCATTTGGGCATTCAAATGTATCAGCGGTAACAGGTGAAAATTTGTGCTGTACGACGACTGGAACTCAGATCTGCAGTTTTACGCTAGCAGTCGCCTTATCTGCCTCAGCCATCTGAGCACACTTCCTTTCAGGCCACAATTCCTAGCCTGTTATCACTACTGACGTGGCGACACCTACCCGTGAACCTCTTACTCGCAGTTCCTGATTCCCTTAAGAGATCGGGCATGATTTATTTTGTGTCGTCATTGCCACTGTAGAGTCTTGTACCAGGGGAAGTAAGGGAGAGGATGTTTGATGGCCGATACCTTCTCTCTACAACACAACTGCACACCTGTATTAACAGGGTTCTTTATTAACAAGAAGCTACTTATCTTTAAGCAACTTGTTGTGATACAAGCTCTTCCATAACAGTCCATGTTAGCCTCACTGCTGGTGAAGTATAAGTCCCGCTATAACCAGTACATTCTCGTAGCCAGTAATGTAAACTGACAGATGCCAACTAGAATAGTGACTGAGCTAGTAACTGAGCTGATTGCGACTGTGACTTACTCTGCCTGCGACTGGGCTGACTGTCTGTGACTGACTGGGCCTACCTATATATTTTGAGGTTGTCCTTAATGCCATACTTTTGTTATTACAGAGAGAAAATGTTTTGTGTTTCTCACATTATTATTTTAACTACATACTACTGTTTTTTGATCATAGGATTGCCTGAAGATGCTACTCTGTACCGAATCGTTAGACAGAACGCAAAATAAAAATTGCAGCTACAGACTAAAACAAATACTTTTCTCAAAAATTGGTTTTCTAGAATCATTTTATAACCCTGATTCTGAAAATGACTTTCATTTTTTTCCATCACATCAAGATTTTCACCAAAATAAGATCTCGCGTTTCAATATTAAAGGGTTTGAAGTATAAATATTTAAAAATATATTACAATCAAGCTCAATATTTTTATAATTTTTTGGCATATAGTAAAAGTACTACAAACAGTTGTCTTAGCAATATTATGAATACTCTGTTACATTTAATTTTCAAATGTTCTCCTTTTTTTATTTCCTCGCCCCGCCTTAATCCTTACTGCCCCTCGTCAACATCCAACAATACTTAGACATTATACTTTCATTCCACCTTCGCTGATTGCTGTTCTCCACCTCGTTAATTTCCTGATGGAAGCGCTTTCCTTGCTCCACACCATTAGGTCCTAGATTTTCAGGGAAGCAGTCGATGTGTGAATGTAGGAAGTGGACTATTACGCTTGTATTACAAACTGACTTCCTGAAATTTTCCAACATATTTGTGACAACGTTGTTGTAATCTGGATGTTTATTATCACTAAGAAAAACTTTTAGTACAATAGTTGAAGGTAGTGGATGCAGCTTTTTCTCTAACATTCAATGTGTTCTCAAATTCGTCGACATACATCGGTTTCTGAAATTAAGGACTAGTAGAAATAGTAGCTTTAATTCTGATTGACTGATGATGGTAAATTTCAAAGAAAGGTACTTTAAACAGTATTTGTGTTGTAGTAGAGCCCTTAGGAACTGCTTCATCAAGGCGAATTTGATATGTAGTGATGAAAGTAATATTTTTTGCGGTTTTCAAGAGGTTCATGGAAGATATTTGAAGTTTCCTACACAAAATGTCTCACATTTGGGGCGAAAATATTGCTTTACTTCTTTACACAACTCTCATTAAAAGCAGGGCATTTTCATGCAACCAGTTTACCGTACTAATAAAATTCTCATCACTAAAAGTAAAATAAATTTAATTATATTGTGAAAAATACTGAACATATTAGAAGAGAACCAAAACAGTTTTGAAGTCAACGTAAAAATGTTAACTGAGTGTAAATATAATGTCATCTGATATCATGCAAAAGGGTGTATTTAAGAAGAAACAGGGTATTTCTGATTGTTTCTGCAGTGAGAGTTCGGTCTGTATTTGCTGTGAAACGAACATCCAGCTCGAGACACCTAGCCCATCTATTGAAGGACTGGCAGACAAATAAAAGCTAATTTAACAGCAAATGCGGCGCTCATAAAGATATATGACAATCGTATTCACCTTGGCGTGGGCATTGTTCTATTGAAAGCTGCACCCACTCTCTTGTGAACCGTTTCACTGCAGCAGCTAAAGTGTTCCTGCAGTCGATGGCACTTTCTAACAGGTGTAAACCGTTGCGGAAAAAAGCCCTCTGGGAATTAAATCTTGACATTTTTTGAACGACTGAGCCACGAGACTATAGTCAAAGATGAAACAAAACGAACATTTTTATGCAGAAGAAGACTGTGCGTCTATCACTCTGTCATTTTTAAGGTATCTTCCTCGCTAAACGAGTAAGGTAGTTGCGAAAGTCAAGATTCTCTACCTCGTCTCACAAGCCCTAAGCGGATTTATTAAAAGTCACTTGCGGTTCATTGATCCGTAGATATCGTTATCTTATACGGATTCCATTACGCTCGTCTTCAAAGTCTTCCTTTCTGTGACGTCATTGTTAATCCTGTAGGTCGCGGTAGCCTTTGTAGACGAGAAGAATATCGTTGCGGTATACCTACGCTTCCATCTCTGAATCGTTGAGGAAGTTAAACTATTTGGGAGATTTTCAGATGCGTAACTTCCGTCACTGATGGACCTACTACACGCAGACCACTCTCATTAATGTCACCACAACTTATGTCCGACGTCAACGTGTAGAAACCACTCAGAGACGGCAGGTGGAAACAACAGCAGTGGAGGGTTTATAAAGCGTGTCAGGGACGCGGACAACAGTGCAGTCGTTGTCGTAATGCGGAAATGGAGCGATTTATTTGACGTCGAAAAGGGCATGGTCATTTGCTTTTGGTCCAAAGGTGGAAGCATTTTCGAAACGGCTAAGTTTTTGAACAGTTCGCGTGCCGACCTGATTAAAGAATACCGTGCATGGCGAAATGGCGCTATATAAATTCGGCATCGAGGCAGTTGCGGTGGACCACGAACCATAGATGACAGGGGTGAAACGACAACTGCGTACATGTGTACAGGCGAACATACACGCAACTCGAACAGTCCACGGATGTGTCCAACGGGCTCAATATTTCGGCGATCAGACATGTCGCCATCGTCAGGTGCGCTGAGGAATTGGGCTCCTGAGAGAGGGCGGCCGTCTTAAATCCCCAGCCCCTGCAAGACGTTCTCTCCGCGGGCCGCTGGGTACGTCACTGAGAAAGAGAATGCAGCATTTTCAGTTGTTAAACGACTTTCAAAGCCGAACTGTACATTTATAGCAAATTATGTGATATAAAATGATCAATTATCCTTACACACACAGCCTTTTCAATAACCTTAGTAAACACTGATGGCATAGAACCAGGTCTAAAATTGTCTAAATTATCCCTTTCTCCCTTTTTATAAAGCGGCTTTACTACTAAGTACTTTAATCGTTCGGGAAACTGACCATTCCTGAGGGAAAAATTACAAATATGGCTAAGTTCAAGGCTAACATGTGCAGCACAGTACTGTAATATTCTGCTAGGCACTCCATCGTAATCATGACATTCCTTAGTCTTCAGTGATTTAATTATTGACTCAGTCTCCCCTTTGTCTGTATCACAGAGGAATATTTCAAACATCAGTCTCGGAAAGGTATTTGCCACGAGAGTTATATGATTCCCTGTAGAGACTAAATTTTTATTTAATTCAGCAGCAATGCTCAGAAAATATTAGTTAAATACTGAACATGTATCTGATTTATCAATAACATAAATATTTTTACTACGAACTGCCTTTATATCGTCGACCTTTTGGTGCTGACCAGACACTTCCTTCAAAACTGACCATATGGTTTTAATTTTATCCTGTGAATTAGCTATTTTATTTGCGTATCACATACTCATTGCCTTCCTTATAACATTTTTAAGCACCTTACAATACTGTTTATAACGGGCTACTGTAGCTTGATTGTGACAACTTCTGACATTTTGAAATAATTTCCGCTTTGTTCTACATGATATGCTTATCCCACTAGTCAGCCATCCAGGCTGCCTTTTATTGATAATACGCCGTTTAGAACGTTCGCTCTGCAAAAGGTGGCTATTCAGGCTTTTGAAAGGTTGTCACATTAATGTGACTGGGCACTGTATAAAAGGTGCTTCTTTTCTTGCGATAATGTGTTGCGCTTCTGCGATTTCCATGTTCGGCAGTAAAACTACCGTCAAGTCGTGGATGCTTCCGCAGCAATAGTGCACTCTGGCCGTAAACTGTCATCCCGTGAGGCGCCAGACTTGCCGAGTAATAATTTGACTCCAACCTCTACATTTGCCGGCTGTCTGACTGCAAGGCTAGCGAGATGGCGCTACATTCGCATCCGCGGGGAACGAGGACTGCTTGCCCTTTCGCAGTAGTGCTTAATGCTATCACAACTGCCTATGCCCATGATGGTTAAAGAGTCGCAGCAGTAACAACACTTTCTGTTTACCTATTACCTTCAATAGGATTTCAGTGGTTTTCGCCGTTTCCAGTACAGAATTATAAGGTTGCAGAAGAAATAAAATAATAGACTTGTTTCGAGTTTCAAATAGTCCTAAAACTAAAAAACTAAACTCCGTCCAAACAAGCCTTGGAAGCCCCAGAGGTACCGACCGGCCGCCGTATCATCCTCAACCCACAGGCGTCACTGGATGCGGATATGGAGGGGTATATGGTCAGCACACCTCTTCCCTGCCGTATGTCAGTTTACGAGACCGGAGCCACTTAGGAGTCAAGGAAGCGAGAACTTACATCATTTTGCGGTGGAGACCTATCGTTCTTAAACTGTTTCGAATTGGTGTTTTAAGCCGAACTGCGGTACTGTACTAAATCAGATTACTTGGACAGCTCCATGTAATGTTTTTCAAAGCAAGTATTTTCAGTATGGCAGAGTTGCAGTCCACTTTGTATAATGCGCATGTGAGTTGTTAACCCGAGATACGGCTGAGAAGAGAATGTGAAAGGAGATCCTCCACCTAAGATAGTTGTTTCACCTCAGCTTGTTGGAAATTGTACTTTTGTACGAAGTCAATAATAAAGTCATGTTTGTGACATAGAGATACCACGGGCGGCGAAAGCCAGTACCCTGTGCTGTGGTTATAGTGGACATTCGTCTGGCTACGGCAGTTTCTGTACCTGGATCATAGTTGTGGAGTCGTTTGAACTAATCTTACAGTCTGTAGAGGCTGGATGCCATTCTATTATCGTATATACGAAGAAGAGACTTCTAGTTTCCTGATTCTTCTTAAATGCATTCAGTAATCTATCCTTTTGGGTAGGAGTACCTCGTCTCTCAAGGAACCCCTGGAGCGCCAGGTCACAAGTTCAACCTTTATTAATGCTCATTTGAAAGCGTTGAGTTAACTATTATGACAGCATGAATATTAGTTGCTATTGACTCTCCATATCGGTCGCTGGTTCGAATCCTGCCTCGGGCATGGATGCGTGTGATGTCCTTAGGTTAGTTAGGTTTAAGTAGTTCTAAGTTCTAGGGGACTGATGACCTTAGAAGTTAAGTCCCATAGTGCTCAGCGCCATTTGAATCATTTTGAACTCTCCATGTGGATCAGGAAGACAACAGAAAAGGAGTGTCCGGTAGGTACAGAGATCTACCTTCTATCGGAATATGTATTATACATCACAAAATGGGCCTCGTCGACATTCAAGAAATTGATCTAGGTGTTCCAGGCGGTATGAATTGCAATGTCACACACTTTTGAGGAGGATAGTTTGCTCTAAAAGAGTGCGATTTTCATACGCGGACCTGGAATCAAGCAAAAGCAGGTTATTTTTACCACCTATTGGCCAAAATCAGTGCTCATGCCATAGCCGTAGTTCTCTTAGGGTCATTTTCCCCTATTTCTTGCTGTGACGTAAGGATTCTCTACTGCTATGGAAGATCACGCAAGCGAGAAAGAATCGTATGGGGCAGAGCACCTCCAGCTTCTCGCAACGCAAAAAATAACTTTCCAGCTAATTTACCATCCACATTAACAGTCCACCCAATTGTATACGAATGCTTTAAGACACTGATGTTAGTTAATCTTGATACGACTCTCTTGGTGCCTCTAATTTCCAGGATTCCTTCCATATGCATTTCCTCTTCAAATCCCGATTGGACGGAGTTGAAAACACATCCCATACAAAACGATGGCATAAATAATTTTGTTTATCTCATCTGAAAATTTCCGAGCCGATTCCACAGTTTGCTGTGCATCGTCAAGGTGGCGCTTCGTTTGAAATTTCGTTATCTTAAGATTTCCAATTCTGTAGCACTGTTTGAAGTTATGCAACCATCCAAGGCTTCCCTTGTAATCACTGTAATCTATGTAGCGTGCAATATGATGTGCATAACGGGGAGTTAGTCACTTCGTAGTAAGTCACTGCCATGTGCATTCTGTAGTCTTAAAATACGCAGTCACCAGTTTTTACAAGAAATTCACCTTGTCCCCCCCTGAATATATGTAGTTTTTTTAAGGCACTACACGAACGTATTTCTGCAGACTTATTCGAACTCTGTTTATATATATTTTTTTGTCTTCCGTGTGCGTAATTATGTTTAGTACACGCTCCTTGGACGACGATTGTACTTAACTGCGTTTCACTGGAGATGGGATTTGTGACTTCCTGTCCGACAAGGCTGATTAATTACGTGGATCGATGCCTGTTTCAACATCACTGTCACTTGTTAAGCTCGTACTCCTTAAGTACATTGTCCGCACAGTCGAGCGTATACGACACGACACATTCCATTGACTCATCTTGCTAATATTTCATTGGCCACTTCTTCCTCAATTTGCGAACTTCCTTGGGTCCCTTTCTGACGAATTGTCAACTTCGACAACTGTTGTTGTAGATATAGTGCAACGTTTTCTTTGTTTATCGTTGTCATTGCTTTGCTTTGTATCAACACTACCAATACTGTAGCATTATCGTGAGTTACTCGACGACTAAGCAGTTCAACTACCCTCCGTAGCCACATGCTGGGTTCACCGTTGGATACCTCGAGTCCCACCCCCTTGTTACCATTAGCAGCAGCCAATATTGTGGTTGCGCGCCAGGCAATAAGGGGGGCTCCGAGTGCTGTAAACATTCCTCGCCTTTTGCGACGTCGCACTCAAAGGGTGCCTTGTAAGATAACTCTGGAAGTTTGCACTATCACCATGAAATGAGGTGTTTAGAACACGGTGTCGTTATTGGGTAACAACAGTTGTAATACGTAAGGAGTTCCCATTTAATCTTTGAATTTTGTCTTTCGTAAGAAAAGTATCCTTGTGTCTAAGATGCTTCTGTTCATTGCCATTTATACACAATAGCAATGCATTACACAGTGCAGCTTGTTACAACAGTTTGCGGTAGATGTCTCTCGTTCTTAGAGTGTTTCGATTCGTGTTTTCAGCCAAATTGCGCTTCTGTATTAAATCAGATTATTAGGACAGCCCCATATAATGTCTTTCCAATCAAGTGCCTTCACTATAGCATAGGTGGAGTCCATTTTGTGTGAATCACAAGCATCTCATTATTTACTTTCACGCATAAATCTGGAATTAACAGTAATACCTTAATGAAGTGGCGCTCTCTAGGCTCCCATTGGTCCTTACACAGATGTGAAGGTTCCGTCTTTGTACTTAACGCTCACGATTGCGCTTGCCGGATGCCACACTGATTACACTGTTGTTCGTCTATGGCATATAAGTAAACATCAGCACTATTAATCGTCATTTCCTCCCGTTTCGTTTCACCCTTCCCTTCCTCTGTCGCCTCTTTACCCCCATAAATTTCTCTCTTATCACTTATCAGCCAATTGAGTTTAACGGAACTGGAACACGAGTTGTTGTAGTAACTAACACTTCCCGTTTTAAAATGTCTGGAGTTCCGCTACTAATCTCAGTGCTGCTCGTGAACGGCCCGTCCCGTTTCCCCTGCTTCACTGGATGGAGAGCTTTAACAGCTCGTAAAACAAATCTTTACGATCACGCTGGATAAACGTTTACTGGCCCACATTCCAGGATTTTACATCCTATTAACTCACATGACCTACTTGGCTTCGTCAGAGTCGGCTTGGGGGTGAAAAGGCATTCGAATTTTACTGGCGCGCCAGCTAATTGTAACAGAGTCTTAATAGTATAGGCGCAGGATGCGACTAGGATTATCTACACTGTACGCCGTACGAGTGAACAATGCGGAAACGTTGCGCGGTCTCTTGGCAACAATCTTCTAGGCGTGACTTGCTGACGCCATTTTCAGACTTGTACTGGAAGGTGCGACCGAGGTTACGTGGTTGTTATGGGGGCATGCCAAGTGTAACGATACGTTTGCCTGGTTTAAGCGGACCGTGGAATCAGGGGCAGTAAGTACTTAACCATCTTTTTCAATATTGTAGTTCTTTTGAGGTATATACATGCGAAAAAATGGAGAAATCTATATCGCACATTTGTCTTATCTAAGATCTTGTTAATTTTCCGTCCATCCATCTATGTGGTGGCATACCATAAGCTGTCTTCATTGAGTTGTCAATTTACTTTTCTGGCCTTGAAATTTTATCGAAGATTAACAATTTGTGAAGAAGTAAAAACTGTCTTACATGGTTTTAAGTAAAATGCCAGGATAACCATTTTTGCATAGAGTGCCATTCACAGGCTGTTTCCGAAATACTTTTACATACTCTGAGGACAGGTTACGCCACAACAAAAAAAAAAGTTCATATGGACATTTGTACGGACATCCTTCGTTTTCACACTCTTGATGAAAGTTGACGTTCAACGGCTTTCAGGGTAAAGTCCAACACCTGCACTTTGCTATGCACCCGCTTGACTCATTGTATTCAGATGGCGTTGTGTTGCCAAGGACTTGTTTACATTTGTCACTCGTCCGTCGTCAACATATCCCATTGTGTACTTGTACTACAGGTAATGCATTAACTGGAATTGCTCCGTTCAAACATGGCAGGATATTCATTTAGTGAGCAGGCAGATATTCATTATTATTATGTACGGTGGCGCGAATGGTAATGGACACGTGGTTGCACAGCTTTATCAGACAGTGTTTCCAGACCGAAGACAGCCGCGTCAGCCACCCTTGGGTGCTGAGTATCGTCACTTTGTCGACAGGGAATTCGTAGCACCACAGACTATTGATCGAGGAAGACCACGTGTTTCTCGTACGCTTGCACGTGCAGTTTTGACGAAGAAGAGCCAGGTATCAGTGCAAGACAAGTGGCCCTGGCATGTTGTACATCTACAAATTCAACATGGAGGATACCTCACGAACAATCATGTATCCATATCGTCTTCAAGGTGTGCAGGGCCTTGCGCCTGCCGATCATACATCGCGGGTGAACTTTTGCCGATGGTTTGTTAAACAAACTGCCAATCCACTGCTTGTTTCTTCAGTTTTGTTTACAGACGAAGCAGAGTTTAGAAGAGATGGAATAACAAATTTCCACAACCAGCACATTAGGTCCGATGCATCAGTTTAACGTCTGGGCTGGAACTGTAGGTGACTGTCTTGTAGGATCATAAATTCTCCCAGCTTGACTTACAGGTGCTGCCTACAGGGACATCCTCCAAGACCTATTAGAACAGTGGTTCCCAACCTGAGGTGTAAAATAAAATTTCGTGAGGGGTAAAAACTAAACGATTTGTTTCTGTTTCATTCACGATACTGAATTATTTTCAAAAGGTCACTACTATTATCACAATTTTGTGAGATTCTAATATTGATTGTATAAGTTATAAATAATTATTTTTTCTCAATTAGTAGCATTAATGTGTTAGAAGTTACGTTTCTTCACATAGTCCACCTACTTCATACGTATGTTGTGCTTTGTTTCGTACATCACTCATGATAAAAGTGAGGCATATATGTAACAAATGCTAAATGTCTCGAGAAAATGCCTTCTCCAGTACTCCAGAAATTGCTTCATTACTCGCTTCGAACTGGTAAATGAATTACTTGACAGCACGACATAGCAATAACTGTATAAAAGCCACTGTAGTGCTGTACACAGTTTTATTATCAATAATGATAATAATAGAGTAGTTAGACACAAAGCATTAACATCCTGAAGTCGTCCTATTTCCGCCAGTTCAGAAGTAACGAGTGGAGCAATGAAATGATTTACGAACAGCAAGTATAGTGCACAGATAAGAAATTGTTTGATTTTAAATGGAGTTGCAGTGTGCAGTCAAGTAAGTGCCGCTATGGAGAGGGGTAATGCAGGGGAGTAGTAGTAGTAGTAGTAGAGGGGTTTTTGGGCGCACGACAGCAAGGTCTTCAGCGCCCGTTCAGTTACATAAGGAGACGAGTGTCAAGAAAAAGCCCAGAACAGGAATATAAAACGGAACATAAAACACGGGTAACAATCGTTGAAAAATATGTGCTCATCCACACCGAAGCGTGGGATGAAGCAGGGTGTCAACAGTAAAATATGGACAACACAGGAAGAAAATGATAGAGGGAGCTAAAACAATGTAGCAGATGGAAGTGGCTGGCTGACCACAAGGAAAAAAGGGGAGGAGTCAGCCACTCTGCAATACACTAAAACCTCCAGCCTAAAAGTTTAGGCCAGAGTCCAGACACGTCACAAAACTTAAAAACCCTAGACACACACGTCTCATCATTAGCTAAAACAGAAGGCAGATCCCCATCAACTTGTGCTTCTGCCCGTGCATCACGGTAGAAAATGCAGTCTTTTAAAATGTGCCGGACAGAGATGTGCACACCACAAGCATCACAAAACGGAGGATCCTCCCGCCGTAATAAAAAGCTATGTGTGAGAGGACAGTGCCCGATCCAAAGACGTGTGAGGGCCACTTCTTCCCGCCTGAGCAACCGGCAGGAGGAACGCCACGGCCGAGTGGTTGAATTTTCCAACCGCAGTTTATTGCCCGTCACCGCCAGCCATTCGTCCTCCCACAACTCCATGCACTTCCTGTGGAATGCAGCAATGACCGACTGCAAGGGGATAGGACACTGGACCACATCCTGCTCTCTGCATGCCTCCTTGGCAGCCCGATCGGCCTGTTCATTGCCCCATATGCCGACATGACCAGGCACCCAGCAGAAGGATACCTCTTTACCCCGCCGTTGGAGCAAGTACAGTTGATCATATATCAGCTGGACCATCTCCTCAGTCGGGTATAGGTTCTGCAGTAATTGTAAGGCACTAAGAGAATCGGAGCAGAGAAGAAATCGATCGCCCCGAACACGATGCATCAGCTCCAGTGCCTTCAGGATCGCGTGGAGCTCCGCTGCGAAAACGGTATATTCAGCAGGGAGGCGAATCCGGGTAACATGATCAGGGAACACCACAGAACAGCCAAGGAAATTCTCCTATTTGGAGCCATCAGTGTAAACGACAGTGAAACCGTGATGCACATCTAAAATGTTAAAAAACAGTGACTGGAATGTAAAATCTGGCGTGCCATCCTTCTTAAAACGAGTCAAATCTAAAATAAGTTTGGGTCTCCGGAGGAGCCAAGGTGGAGATCTGCTCCAACCGCGACGTAAAACACGAAGACCAGCCATAGACATCGCAGCGAGGCAATCCTGTGCGCGAATCCCATAGGGCTGCGTCGCACGTTGCCGGTTATGAAATAACCGTGACAGAGGAGGCTGAGCAACTGTATGGTACGCAGGTGTGTATGGCGTGGACAAAGTTTTATACGCCTGGCGTACCGTAAGTAGCCGTCGCCGCATATGAAGTGGCTGTTCACCTGCCTCTGCACGGGGAAGCATATTTTGTGACAGGTGTATGTTCCCTCACTGTGGACAGTTAGCTTTCTTTTCTGAGAAGGAGTTGTGCGTAGCACTTGCAATGTACCGAAAATTCCTTCGTCATTCAATCTAAAACACACACACAAAAACTAAATGTCTTTTATCTTTCATCATTTTAAAAATAAAAGTGTTCCAAGAAGAGCCTATAATTCTACAGTTTAATAAAAGAGCTAAGGTTGGTGATAATGTGGGGGAGTGAACGGGGCAACGTGGGCGAGGGGAGGGGAAGGCGAGGGTATTAGCTAATGTCTGATTGCACTCAGGAATAACGGTATAAGAAAGGTTGTGAACAACTCTACGACAAGATGTGCCCCAGCAAATAAGAAGGTGATGGAGCTCCAGCACATTTCCTTCTCAGTGTTCGAGTTGCACTGGTTGGTGTCTACCATGACAGATAGATAGGTAGAAGAGGACCACTTCCATGGCCTGCACGTTCCCCCACCTCAGACCTTTGGATTCTGATCTCTGGGGGCACCTTAAACAATAGGACTGTGCAGCAGACCATCCGGATCCAGAAACTCTCCATCGACGTGTCATGGAAGCTTGCGAAACCGTTAGAAACCGTCATCAAGTATTTGAAATGGTGCCAGTCCACGATTCGACGCGTGCATGCACGTTTAGAAGCAAAAGAACATGTCGAGCATTTATTGTAAATTTACGTGTCGATAAGCCCCAATCACCAAAATTGTAAACTTTCATTAATAACTCGAAAGCGAAGGATTTTCGGGCATATGTTTATCTGGAAATTTTTCTTTGTTTTGGTGTAAGAAACCTGTACCCAAAGTTTGTAAAAGTAGTTTTGATATACCCTGTATAATAATGCAGACATTGTTCAGCGCCAGCCGTAGGATCTATAGATGTTCTCAGTAAAGACTAGGATAAATTAAGACGTGAAAGCGTGCTCAGTGGCAGACTGTATCAGACAGGCATTGTGCATCACGAAGAAAATTACTGTCAAAATTCCGAGAGCATACAATCAGAGATTGTTCGATCAATATATTATTGCTCCCTCCTACATATACTTCGCCGCAAGACCATGAAGGTATCATCACAGAAAGTCGATCTTACACGGAGACTTGTTAGTTCTTAGCAATCATCTTCCCGCACCCCGACTGGAACAGAAAAAGAGGGAAGTGAAAAATAATTGTGTGGAATTATTCGCCGCAATGACTCTGTTTCGTAAAGTACCCTTCGTCACACACCGGAATGTGACTAGCGGAATATAGATATAGATTTAGATGTAGAACTGAATTCTAGTCATCGCTAAGTAACAGGTTCTCAATTAAAAGGACGACAGGTCTTTCTCTGGTAGCCAAGGCTCAGAGAAATGCAGTGCTACTAATAGCCTTTTAATTGTACAGTCTGCCGCTGAACAATGTCTACATTATTATACAGGGTATATCAAAACTACCTGTAACAAATACATTTAACAGTGTAAGACGGGAGATATTCCAGATTTGAAAGTCGGATCCTGATCACTGACATGGGAAAAGTGCTGCTCACATGAATTGCAATGTCATTGCCGCTTAACTCCCGGAGAGGAGGACAAAGTCTGTGCGTTGACCAGTTCATTAATCGTGTTTTCGGTTTTTGGTGAGGAACAATGGCAAATACCAGCAATTTCACTTTGTAGGAGCGCTTATTGGAACATTTGTGTGAGCGGAAGCACGAAAACGAAAGTTTTTACACAAGTGGTGGATAGGTTTCGTGAACGATTCGGTAAGGAGCCATCATATCGTCAGACTTTCTTCACGTGGGAGAAGAAAGCTCTTCGCCGCGGCGCGGATGTGTTTTTAGGATGTGTCCCCCCACCCCCCACCCCGCCTCACTCACCCAGCCGCTCTGGTTTTCCATCAACCCGAAGGTATACGTGTGCTGAAGTTAACGCGTCGATGGTTACTGATGCGTTCACCCTACGGAGCCGGCTAGAATGCAAGCTGCAGAAGGTGGAATTAAAGGACCACAACGCAATTTCACACGCAAGTGGACACTGCGCTGCTAAAGTGGATGAATAGGAGGACATGGAAGCATATGAAGCTATGCAAGGATAATGGCGATGAACACACGGTTGTCTTGAACACGTGCAGAGGGACTGTCTTGTCATCCTGTATGACGATTCTTGTTATCATTTACATATACTTCTTACGAAAATCGGTAAATGGTAGTCCACGTTTATCAGTTGGCCTTCCAAACTTTAATCCTCCTTCCTGAATCTGAACTACTTCGTTCGTCTGCGTACCAATGAAAAGTCGCGACCAGTTTCTTTAATAAAGTGAGACACGTTCTCTTCGCACATTCAAGCTTTCCCCGTTTCCTTATACAAATTGTGGGTCTTAGTAAATTCGCCGGAGCAGATTTCACTTGCAACTTAAGTGTCTCAGTGGGCGACCCGGCCCTGCTCATAAAAGCCATTAAGAGATTCCGGCTCTGGCTCTCCTGATTCGATCCTTTTGCAAGGATGTAGGTGTGGAGGTGGCCCCGTTAGATCCACCACGCAGAGGCGTGAAATATTGAGGAAAAACTGCTCACTATCGACAATCTGGGTGTCCTACCTACTTTCTCGGCCATTGCCCATACATCCACTTCGTTAACGAGATATAATGTGTATTGTGTGCTACAACACTAGTTTTTATACATTTACGATGGAAAATCAAAAATGGACCAGCTTCAAGTTTTTTGGCAGCTACATTTGGCAATAAATAGCCTCATCTACAGAGTTTCGAAAGGAACTTCTAACACACTACAATGCAGTTACACGGTCCAGACACGTTAACGGGACCAGTTGTCAAAACCTGAATAACCATCTATTGAAGGGCGAAAGTCAAGTAGAGTGTCAGTGAGTTCCTGGAAGGTACCGACAAGGATGTGGAGCCATGATGGCTCCTTTTGCGTTGGCTAGTTACGTTAAGTTCCTTGGTTCAGAATCCATGACGTGAACTGCCCGGTCGAGGTGGTCCCACAGATTCTCGATTCGGTTTAAATGCGGGGAGTTTGGTGGCCAGGGGAGTGCAGTAGACTCCTACTGTTGCTCCTAGAACTACGCACGTACGATTCAAGCTGTGTGACACACTGCATTGTCCTGATGGTAGATGCCATCGTGACGAGGAACAACAGACTGCATGTAGGGATGAACATGGTGCCCAAGGATAGTTCCATGTTTGTGTTGATGTACCGGGTGATCAAAAAGTCAGTATAAATTTGAAAACTGAATAAATGACGGAATAATGTAGATAGAGAGGTACAAATTGACACACATGCTTGGAATGACATGAGGTTTTATTAGAGCCAAAAAAATACTAAAGTTCAAAAAATGTCCGACAGATGGCGCTTCATCTGATCAGAATAGCAATAGTTAGCATAACAAAGTAAGACAAAGCAAAGATGATGTTCTTTACAGGAAATGCTCTATATGTCCACCATCATTCCTCAACAATAGCTGTAGTCGAGGAATAATGTTGCGAACAGCACTGTAAAGCATGCCCGGAGGCATTGGCGTCGGATGTCGTCTTTCAACATCCCTAGAGATGTCGGTCGATCACGATACACATCAGGTAACCCCAAAGCCATTAATCGCAGGGACTGAGTTCTGGGGACCTGGAAGGCCAAGCATGACCCAAGTGGCGGCTGAGCACACGATCATCACCAAACGACGCGCGCAAGAGATCTTTCACGCGTCTAGCAATATGGGGTGGAGCGCCATCCTGCATAAACATCGTACGTTCCAGCAGGTGTTTATCAGCCAGGCTGGGGGTGATGCGATTCAGTAACATATCGGCGTACCTCTCACCCGTCACGGTAGCAGTTTCAAAACCAGAATCACGCATTTCCTCGAAGAAAAAAGGCCCGATAACGGTAGATGTGGCAAATCCAACCCATACCGTGACTTTCTCGTCGTGCAATGGAGTTTCCACGACAGTTCTAGGATTTTCGGTAGCCTAAATTCTGCAGTTATGGGCGTTGACAGACCCTCGGAGCGTGAAATGAGCTTCATCGGTCCACAACACGTTAATCAACCAATCGTCATCTTACGCTATCTTTTGAAACGCCCACACCGCAAATGCCCTTCACTTCTCTAAATCGCCAGGTAACAGTTCATGATGCCGATGGATTTTGTACGGATAGCATCGGAGGGTAGCGTAGCGTATGGAATGCCAGTGCAACGTGCGACTGCACGAGCGCTGACTTCCCCGTGCATAGACGAACCCGCTACAGTCTCCATTTCTTCCTGAACTGTCTCAGCAGCATGACGCCTTGTGCTCGGTCGGTCACTACGGGGTCTATCGTCTAAACAACCCGTGGCTTCGAACTTCGGAATCATTCTCGCCACAGCTGCATTTGTCAACGGGCCTTTACCCGTTCGAATTCCCTTCGTATGGCGATAGGATCGTAACGCTGAATTAGCACATTCCCCATTCTGATGATACAGATTCACTAAAAGCGCCTTTTCAGATAACGTCAACGTGCTGCGACTGCTGGTGCATCTGATTCTCTCTCTCATTACAGCTTCTTTTATACACAATTGTCATGCGCAGTCACTGACGTTTTGCTGTCCAGCGCCATCTGTCGGACATTTTGTGAACTTTGTTTTTTTCTTTTCTAGTAAAACCCCATGCCATTCCAAGCATGTGTGTCAATTTTTACCTCTCTACCTACATTATTCCGTAGTTTATTAAGTTTTCAAATTTATACTGACTTTTTGATCACCCGGTATCATGCCTTTCAGAATGACGAGCTGTACAGGCCATAGCATCCATTCGGAAAGACTCCACCGTTAGGGAAAGGATTCTTCTTCCCAGTGTGACTTTGGCAATGGACATCAGACCACCAAACACATTGTAACAAGCTACAGCAGACGGAAATTTGTGAGATTTCTTTGAAGTGACAGAGGCAGCCCTTGAAATAATTGAAAATTTAGATATTAATTTACAGATTTAGTTGTTTAACTACATTTTGTAAAATAAAGCAATTCATGAATTTTAGTTTCAGGTTAGTTTGTATTGCCATACGCTAGTTAAATAAATAATTCTTGTCCTTCTGACTGCTGTTATTTCGTCCTAGAACTCTCCTTGTTTTCCCGAATAGCCATTATTCTCGGTCTCGACGTTTTCCGGCGTGAAATTCTTTTAGCTGTCGATAAGACTTTTAATAATAACCCTCTTATGTCGTGAATGATGGTTGTAGTTCATGCGTAAATACCTATACGTATGTGCGATTTTCCGATGAACTTTATGTTCGAACCTTTCATCGGTCTGCCTCCTAACTAAAACATTCTAGAAGGAACGAAAAAGTTTCATGGGCGATGACCATATTACTTAGAAGCTTTGCCAGCAACTATGGCATCCTGTCGTGATAGTCTACAGTGTAAGGTCCCAGAGAAATGTGTAACTGCGGGCATGTTGACTGCTACGTTTCAGTACTGAGAATGTTAGGCCACCAGTTGTCAAATGCGTGATATTTTTTCGCACAACATGTTTCAAGACTTCGTTATCCCATTATTAAATGCTACAAAACAAGGAAACCAGTCAATAAATCGCTATGCGACACGTGATAACCACTACAAATACTTACATCGTTCTGTAGTACAAGATACGTTGAAGCTTCTGTGTCATCAGGAACCGTCAAAATAAAAATACAGCAGCGAACATGCATTCTCAAACGTAAAATTCTTCTTAGAAGATCTCATGTTGGGTTGTTATACTTTCGAAGCACAGTTGTAAACTGAATGCAGCCGCTATCACCTACCAAAAGCAGTACTATTCCGCAGCGCATATCAGAACCCTGAGCTTGCTACTTTCTATCATAAAATCTATCACCATTATATGTCTAGCCCTAGTAAGTTTAAATAGCGTCGGTATGTTAAATGAGAAGACGGAAGTGTCAAAGGGGTGTTTCTGGCCCACTTTAGCGATATGCTCCTTGGGAAGCAACCACCAACTTTGTCGGATTAGTTGCGTTAGGTTTTATGGTTTTCAGTTGGCCATTCTATATGGATGCACAAGATGCAACATAGGTGTAGTATTGTTATTTAGACTTTGTTAGGACTTGGCATATAATGGTCGTAGATTTTCTGATAGAAAGTAACTGTGACATGCGTTGCAGGATAGTATTTCCTTGGTGGGTGAAAGTGGCTGCCTTTAGTTTACAACTGTACAAACATGAGAAGTTCTGGGAACAATTTTATGTCTGACAATGCATGTTTACTGCTGGATTTTACTTTTGACGGTGCCTAATGGCATAGAAGCTTTAAGGCGTGTTGTACTACAGAACGATATGAATATTTTTATATGGTTGTCCAGTACGCGTCGTATTGCCATTTATTTATTGGTTTCCTTGTTTTATAGCATTTGACAATGGGATAACGTAGTTGTGCTAAAAATATCACACATCTAACAGCAGGTGGCGTAAAGTTCTCAGTATCAATTCATGAGACAGCTGGACGGTGGCTTCACAACAGATAATCTGCTACGTTTCACTTGCTGTTTAAAATAGTCCGAGACATTTTCTAATGGATTAAGCTCAAATGGTTCAAATGGCTCTGAGCACTATGCGACTTAACTTCGGAGGTCATCAGTCGCCTAGAACTTAGAACTAACTAAACCTAACTAACCTAAGGACATCACACACATCCATGCCCGAGGCAGGATTCGAACCTGCAACCGTAGCGGTCACCCGGTTCCAGACTGTAGCGCCTAGAAACGCACGGCCACTCCGGCCAGCAATGGATTAAGATCGTAGGATTTATGACGTAACGAAATTACAATCGTCTGAACACGACTGTGGATTCTTTGATTGCTCTGAGAGACAACTGATCCGAACTAAAACATATGAAACATTAGTTCACTTTATCGCAAGAATAATAAAAAGATGCACTTCACTTTATGCAATCCATTGGCACAGGAGTATGTCGAATATTTACAGCTGTCTTTGAACAGTGAAGCATAACCTGATGCACACAACTGCAAACTCTTCTCTTGAGGCACAAGTTCAACAGTCAAAAAAGTACAATTCCATCTCAGATTTGAAAAACATTGGCGTCCCAGTTATCGGAGATTACGAACTGGTCAAAGCACTTCCATGCTCGACTTCCGAGCGATGGTTCAAATGGCTCTGAGAACTATGCGACTTAACATCTGAGGTCATCAGTCCCCTAGAACTTAGAACTACTTAAACCTAACTAACCTAAGGACATCACACACATTCATGCCCGAGGCAGGATTCGAACCTGCGACCGTAGCGGTCGCGCGGTTCCAGACTGAAGCGCCTAGAACCGTTCGAGCGATGGTGCTATGGTGTTTAGAAAGAAGGCGTGTCTTCAGAAACGTGTCCCACTTGTCGTTGCGGATTGCAGGGACATCGCGAATGTATGTGGTATCGACGCAAGTAACGACTTTGGTGCGGCACCACGTTCTTTGGACATTACTACGACTCCCAAGTCATGGTATAAAATATACTGCGTAAACATCAGAAAACCGCCTTCGACTTGAATTACGCCCTCTACAGCACTCCAGGTGAAGTGCCTCATTGGAGAGTCAATGCACTCGGCGCTCATCATTTAAAAAGAGCCAAAATCGCGGCGAGCTGGACTGCACTACACATCTACAGTCAGCTACTGTCCAATTTCTGTGTTGCTTGGCACACTGAAAGGGTGTAGTTTTATATGAGGAATGGCCTTTTGTTAGCTACCCGACTCCACTTGTCCAGAGGAAACTGTTTGAGGTGGACCTTGATTCTCCGACAGTAGCAATTGCTGTCGAGTTTGAAACCAACTGTCACTGACTGGAGACGACACTCGTCACTGACATCTGTTTGTTAGGATCTTACTGTCGATCCATCTTGCTGTGCTGTTTCCTACAAGCGACCGACACATACGTACCACTTCAGTGCCAAGACTTACGTCAGCAGTAATGGGTTACATGACCACCTGGTTCCAGTTTTACATAACCTACAGCGCTCCAGAGCAACCAATGCGCTCTTTTAATTTAGTGATTAATATTTTCCCGGTGAGCTCACATAATCTTCCCAGAGGGTAAACTGGGTGAAGTATGCGCTAAACGGAAATAGCCCATATATACAAGAATCCTGCAGGGAGGTGGACAGAAATAGGGAAACACAAAAGTCACATTACATTCCCATGTCTAATACGGCGTAGGAAACCGGTTGGCGCTCAAAACAGCTTCCAGTCGTCTTGCAACAAATGATTACAGGTCTAGTACGGTTTTCAAGGGAATATTACACCATTTTTCCTGCAGAATAATGGAGCGTTCAGGTAACGATGGAGGTGGATGGCGATCAAGCACCCTTCTCTCCAAAGTACATCACAAAGGCTCAGTAGCACTAAGATCTGCTGACTAATGGTCGTCGAAGATGCGACAATCATCCCCGTGCTCAATGCAAGCTGTATGCCCAGCGGTCCCGTCGTCTTGGAACACAGCATAACCACAGGGGGACGAACATTGTACCGTGGAATGGACTGCATCAGCCAAAATGGTCTCGTAATCCTTAGCAGTAATGCGACCTTCCAGAATAACCATAGCGCCCATAGAGTACCACCATACGCCTGCCAAAATCATCACCAAACCCCTAGCATGTTTCTCTCTTGAGACGTAAACTTGACTGAAAGTTGTAAACATGTGAAACAAGACACATACGACCAAATGACTGTCCACAGTCCGGGTTTTGTGGCTATGGCACCAGGTTTTCCTGTTTCTGGCATCTACGTCATTGATGACTGGTTCTGGAAAACCAGCATTCCCTGCCATACTCTGCTTATAGATCTCACTTCGTGTTGTTTTGGTGCAGAGAGAGTTCGCGGATGCGACATTCAGTTCTGCAGTGACTTTGGCAGATGTTGTCCACTTATTTTTTGTCATAGTCCTCTTCAGTGAACATCAGTCACGATCGCATAGCATTCCCTTTCGTCCGCTTTGTGACTTAGCGGATGATGTTTTCCCACTTAGCTTCGTGCGGTATAAATCTTCCATGCTTACGGAAAGGTCCACCATGAAAGCACCAAAAAATTACCCACGTTCGAAGTCAGACAGCTCCGGCACACGCACCCACAACTACACAGAACTCTGTTCTGTCCACGACGGACACTTGCAACATTATGACGTCATTGCACAGGTGCGGTTCGTGGTCAAATACAACAGCGCAACCTGCCGCTTGTCTGTCACCTCCATTCATGTTCAAGTATACACATCTCGTACTGTTTCAATATTTTTGTCCAACCCCTGTATATCAGCAAATCACAGAAACAGTGCCACACATACTGGCGTGTATTCAAAGACATAAGATTCGTACCTCTCAAATAATAACCTATATCTGAAGGCGGAACAATGAATTACTTTATTAGCAGCGTCCCGATAACGTCCATGTCAGCCAAACCGTTTCTTCCAGAGCGCAATGGCAATAAAACGATAGTCATCCACATTGTATGAAGGTCTTTGGCGAATTCCTGCCGCTCATCGTAACAATTAACCTCACGCTACACAAATATTCCTTACCTCACACAGCCAACGGGCTCCATTTGTCTTTTTCCAAGTCTTTCGTCGCAGTTCTAAAAAAAAATAGTTGGGCGTTAGATAGCTTTTCACAGATTTTAAATTTCACTGATATTTACATCTACATCTACATTTATACTCCGCAAGCCACCCAACGGTGTGTGGCGGAGGGCCGAACGAGTGTTTTATAAGCCACCTCCTTTGTTGACAGACTGCATTTTCTAAGGACTCTCCCAATGAATCTTAACCTGGCACCCGCCTTACCAACAATTAATTTTATATGATCATTGCACTTCAAATCGTACCGTACGCATGCTCCCAGATTTTTACAGAAGTAACTGCTACCAGTATTTGTTCCGCTGTCTTATAATCATACAATAAAGGATCCTCCTTTGTATGTATTCGCAATACATTTCATTTGTCTATGTTAAGGGTCAGTTGCCACTCCCTGCACTAAGTGCCTATTCGCTGCAGATCTTCCTGCATTTCGCTGCAATTTTGTAATGCTGCATTTTCTTTGTATACTACAGCATCATCCACGAAAAGCCGCATAGAGCTTCCGACACTATCTACTAGGTCATTTAAATTTAATTTCATTAGCAATAGTAATGGAAACGAGAAAGTTGTTAACAAATAAATTATCTGTTAGGAAGTCATTTCTGAAGGTATTTGTCTGGAGCAGAGGCTTCTACGGAAGGGAAACGTGGGCGATAAATAGTTCAGACAAAAGAGAATAAAAGTTTTTGAAATGTGGTGCTAGAGAAGAATGCCGGAGATTAGATGAATAGATCTAATGAAGTGGTACTGAATCGAATTGGGAAGAAATTGAATTTATGGCACAACTTGATTAAAAGAATGGAGCGTTTGATACAGCACGTCCTGAGCATCAAGAAATCCTTAATTTGGTAATGAAGTGAAATGTGTACGGGAGGGGAGGGGGGTATAAACTATAGAGTGAGACTGAATAATTCAGTAAGCAGGTTTAAATGGATGAAGGTTGCAGTAGTTATGCAGAAATGAAGTATAGCATACACTAGCGCAGAGAACTGCATCCCAATAGTCTTCGGACTGAAGATCACAACAACAGTTTCCTTGAAATAATTGGTTTTCGTATATACGAGTAAACTCCCTTAATCATTTCAGTAATTCTGTACTCTGTCACACACGTATTTTGAATCGCGTTGCCTGGAAACCTTGCAGCCCATTTGTACACTCCTGTTTCTCACACTGCAACGCAGGAACTCAGCTGCCCGCACGCACATACTGTTCGCACCCCCCAGATCTCTTTTCAAGAGGCCGGCTGCTCTGTCCGACATTATTCTCTCCCGCATGCGGCAACAAAGGCCATCCTCTCCCACCAACTATTCCGTTCTTTGCAGAGGTTGTCGCATTACCGATACAGTAGAGGCGAAAGCGGTTCGAGCTGGGAGCTATGCACTCCGGCTGCAGCAGCCTTTTCTATTATACATGCACTCTACATAGAGACACGCATTGAATGTGTATAGGCAGGGCTTTCTCGAGACCATACGACGCTCCCAATAGTTGTACGTGTTCCTGCATAGCTCATTCCTCGAGTATGGCTGATAAATACGTAAATCATTATCAGGTTGCGGTTTCTTTCGTTATTACTGTTGGTAGCTTTGTTTTATTTAACAATGTATATTGTAAGTAGGCTGTTTTAGGTTTTTATATTGGTAACGCTACGTAGCGCTCTGTATGAAAATCACTGGCTGTGCTGTGTGCAGTCTGTGGCTGGTTAGCATTGTTGTAATATTCGCTATTGTCGTGTTGGGCAGTTGGCTGTTAACAGCGCGTAGCGTTGCGCAGTTGGAGGTGAGCCGCCAGCAGTGGTGGATGTGGGGGGAGAGATGGCGGAATTTTGAGAGCGGATAATCTGGACGTGTGTCCATCAGTGACAGTAAATTTGTAAGACTGTATGTCATGAGCTGATATATATATATGATGACTTTTGAACACTGTTAAGGTAAATACACTGTTTGTTCTTTATCAAAATCTTTCATTTGCTAACTATGCCTATCAGTAGCTAGTGCCTTCAGTAGTTAGAATCTTTTATTTAGCTGGACAGTAGTGGCGCTCGCTGTATTGCAGTAGTTCGAGTAACGAAGATTTTTGTGAGGTAAGTGATTCATGAAAGGTATAGGTTATTGTTAGTCAGGGCCATTCTTTTGTAGGGATTATTGAAAGTAAGATTGCGTTGCGCTAAAAATATTGTGTGTCAGTTTAGTGATGATCAGAATAAGTAAAGAGAGAAATGTCTGAGTACGTTCAGTTCTGCTCAGTTGTTTGAAAATCAAATAACGTAAGAGGTTTACCAGGACAATCATTCATAAATTTTTCTAAGGGGACGTTTCAATATAAAACTTAAACTGTTTACATATGCTATTAAACGTTGTGAGGTATGGAGGCGCATGGGATCAGCACACCGGACTCCGAGCCGTCGCCAAATTTCCAGGACTTGGAGCCGTCACTTACTACTCAAGTAACTCCACAGTTGTCCTCACGAGGCTGAGGACAACCAACACCGACAAGGCCAAACAACCGTATCGTGACGTCAAAGGCAAGCGGCGATCGTAATATAAAGCAACCAACACAAAAAGAATTGTGTGGCTCATAAATTTAGCGATTTTTGAGTTGATACTTGAATGAGGTTAGTTAACAGAGAAAACACATGTAGTCGTTTATATGGAAATGAGGCAAAAACAATTAAGAACGCGTAACACTGATTAAGTTAGTGCATATCATATACAACGTGACAAGCAGATCTGCAAACAAAGCGGCTGACGTCTTTGGGAAAAAAAAATGCGTTGTTAACGTGTGTAGTAACTGTGATGAGCATCTGGAGAATTTGTAAGTGTACAGCAGTTGTTTGGTAAAACATTCACATATTTACAAATAAAATTTTTATGTAAAACACTGAGGCATGTACATCACAGTCGGCTGTATTCACACAATTTTCTGTTACCAGTACAACTTCAAGAACAAATTCAGTGACTGCAATTTTGTTTGAATTGACCTCCACTTCCAAAAGATTATTAGTCACAAAGTAGACTAAGTAATTGGACTTCACAGATAGGTCTATACACCTAAAAACAATACAAACTTTCTCTTTCACATAGTTCTTCTGTAAAGATATTACATTAACTACACTCCTGGAAATGGAAAAAAGAACACATTGACACCGGTGTGTCAGACCCACCATACTTGCTCCGGACTCTGCGAGAGGGCTGTACAAGCAATGATCACACGCACGGCACAGCGGACACGCCAGGAACCGCGGTGTTGGTCGTCGAATAGCGCTAGCTGAGCAGCATTTGTGCACCGCCGCCGTCAGTGTCAGCCAGTTTGCCGTGGCATACGGAGCTCCATCGCAGTCTTTAACACTGGTAGCACGCCGCGACAGCGTGGACGTGAACCGTATGTGCAGTTGACGGACTTTGAGCGAGGGCGTATAGTGGGCATGCGGGAGGCCGGGTGGACGTACCGCCGAATTGCTCAACACGTGGGGCGTGAGGTCTCCACAGTACATCGATGTTGTCGCCAGTGGTCGGCGGAAGGTGCACGTGCCCGTCGACCTGGGACCGGACCGCAGCGACGCACGGATGCACGCCAAGACCGTAGGATCCTACGCAGTGCCGTAGGGGACCGCACCGCCACTTCCCAGCAAATTAGGGACACTGTTGCTCCTGGGGTATCGGCGAGGACCATTCGCAACCGTCTCCATGAAGCTGGGCTACGGTCCCGCACACCGTTAGGAACGTCTTCCGCTCACGCCCCAACATCGTGCAGCCCGCCTCCAGTGGTGTCGCGACAGGCGTGAATGGAGGGACGAATGGAGACGTGTCGTCTTCAGCGATGAGAGTCGCTTCTGCCTTGGTGCCAATGATGGTCGTATGCGTGTTTGGCGCCGTGCAGGCGAGCGCCACAATCTGGACTGCATACGACCGAGGCACACAGGGCCAACACCCGGCATCATGGTGTGGGGAGCGATCTCCTACACTGGCCGTACACCACTGGTGATCGTCGAGGGGACACTGAATAGTGCACGGTACATCCAAACCGTCATCGAACCCATCGTTCTACCATTCCTAGACCGGCAAGGGAACTTGCTGTTCCAACAGGACAATGCACGTCCGCATGTATCCCGTGCCACCCAACGTGCTCTAGAAGGTGTAAGTCAACTACCCTGGCCAGCAAGATCTCCGGATCTGTCCCCCATTGAGCATGTTTGGGACTGGATGAAGCGTCGTCTCACGCGGTCTGCACGTCCAGCACGAACGCTGGTCCAACTGAGGCGCCAGGTGGAAATGGCATGGCAAGCCGTTCCACAGGACTACATCCAGCATCTCTACGATCGTCTCCATGGGAGAATAGCAGCCTGCATTGCTGCGAAAGGTGGATATACACTGTATTAGTGCCGACATTGTGCATGCTCTGCTGCCTGTGTCTAAGTGCCTGTGGTTCTGTCAGTGTGATCATGTGATGTATCTGACCCCAGGAATGTGTCAATAAGGTTTCCCCTTCCTGGGACAATGAATTCACGGTGTTCTTATTTCAATTTCCAGGAGTGTATATGGAATAAAACAGCCAACAGTTGCGGCAGGTAGTACTCTTGACCCAGGTTTCAATTATAATTGTCAATTATGATTATGACTAAGCCTATTGGCGTCACATTATGGTCAGCTTGTAAAACGTAATAAGACTTTTGAAGAAGGCCCATTTAAATGGGTTGATACCTAGGTCAAGAGCTTTTTACTACAACCTTCCGCAACTGGTGGTTGTTTCTATTTCATATATTACATTTGCGGAATTGCTGCTGCAACCATGCTTACGATTCTAGTATTACATTAACATTATCTTTCAGTTTCTAAAGGCTGCTATATAAAATTCTTTTTAAATACTCTTTATGGCTGGATATACTAATCTCGATGGCTAACTGCAATATTGATGCCTCCAATGTGCTAATTTTTTCTTCTGGTTCCTAAGTGGATCGTCGTGCGGCTGAAGATAGACAAGCTGGATAGATCGGAAAAATGCCTAGCACGGCATTTGAATCAAACCGTGGTTTTGAAAGTGGAGCAATTATGGCTGTTCCATCTGTGGCAGATACTTCCTTACAGTCACTAGCTTTGAAATGCCTGTGACACACCTGAAAAATAACCACTAAAGTACATTAATCGTAACATACTCGAGCCAAGTGATACGCCAAACAACAATAAACTGTAGTCTGAAAATGCACTACTAAATTGTGTTCAAAACAAAACTTACCACGGGATAATTAATAACTGCCAAATCCTGCCTTGGAATAGAATGGAACCATTTCTGTCTTATTACAGCGTTTTTAGGAAACTTGAACACTTGAACCTTGTTTCCTGCTGTGTAACTTCCATAACGTTTTAGTAAACAACACTTCATAACGTTAATGAAGATGAAAATGCATAAAAGCTTACGATGTGCGTTAAGCTCACGTAAACACCACTTAGTAACACACAATATGATTTCTGTGTACTTAAATAACGATCTCGTAACGGTCACATAGCACAACGATTTTTTTTACATCCAACACGTTGTTGATGTAACACAAGACAGTTTTGGACTTTCACCGCTTCTCGCTGACGTCGCATCTTCGAGTTCTCGCACTTGCTCTGCGTTTCCACCTGAGAGGTGTCGGTAGAACCAGTTCCGGTCCTCACACGAGCAGAAATTCCTGACAGTACAGTGCCAGGAACTGAAACCGGGTCCTCTACATGGCAGTCAGACACGCAGACTGCTCAATTGTAGTGTCTTATCATAACCGATTTTCAAGCGTACTTTAACACATGCTCTATCAACCTCTTCAGTCCTTCACGCTTATCTGCACTAGACAAGTGTGGTAGCACGTGACTGTTTTCCGACGTTGGCCTGTGTCGTCCTATTGTGGCAGGTTTCGTCGAAATGAAATCAACTCCGTGGCAGTGGCTCATATTTATACTACAAGCGTGTCCTTACCCTCTGCGGGAAGGCAAGAACGCCAGATGTCTTGCTCAACAGAATCCGCTTGCTTCCTGGAATCCCACATCCTCCGGTGTCCAGCAGGATGATACTTCTCCGATTGTCGTTGGACATTGGTAGGGTATCCTGTATGTTTTGGACCTCTTTATCTGCTGGTTGCATTTGCTGAATGGGCTTTAGGACATTTAGTGATTGAGATGAGACGATAAAATAAACACATCGATTGCACTTCATGCAGACCAGTGCCTACGGCAGAAAAGCGTGCTTGCCATGGCGATCATTCTTCGAGTCACGCAGAACGAAAGAAGTGACATTAACACGATTGACAATACGGCCCCGTCCTTTGATACAGGAAGCTTCCCCGGTGAGAGGGCATAACCTGTAAATGCATTGTGTGTTCATATGCGTACATTCTGGAATGACATTGATTACAATATTAATAGCAGTGAAACATTGAGTAGATAGAAGTTAGAGGACTGGCGTTATGTGTAACAGTGCTGAATATATTAGCTACGCAACTAATGTAGACGACATGCAAAGTAGGAGGAATGTGATGAGATAAGGATTATTAATTAGTTATAAGAATGAAAAGATTGTGAACAGCGAGTTATTAAAAAAGTAAACGTGGCTCAAGAGGTTAAAGTTATTAAAAGCGCATCACATACGATGTTTCAGCTAAGGTTTCGTGGTTTTCACGAAGAATAGACCAGAATGATATTAACTATGGTGAAAGTGGTAGAAGATATTCGTGTGACGTTGGTGCCTGGAGCTACCAAAGGGGTGCGTTCAGCGATCTATGCTAACAACGATAAGTGTGCCTGCTTTAGGTCTTAAGTATGTCTGTTGGATGTAGGCTACCGTACTGGATGTCCTGTGTTGTCACGTTCGTTATGATGATGATGATGATGAGAAGGGAGAGAGTGAAAACAGGTGCCGTTACACAGTGTACACCACTTGAATAGCACCAAGCGCGTCGCCCAGCTTACCTCCCCATCCGACGGACCCCATCAACACTGTCACATGCCCTCACTTCATTAGACACTGCAGAAGGATTTTCACTTTGACCGAGGACATCTGCGCAAAAGATTAATGATCAGGAACTTGATACCACCAACTTTCCTCTTCTTGCAGTCAGTTGCTTGCGGTGAAACTAATAAAGGTGGTACTGGACCGTAATAGTATAACGAGTGTAGGTACCAATTTGAAATGTTAGAATACTAAGTCTCGTCAAATATACACCGTGTCTCTCCTAAGAGTCGTCAGGAGCACTTTCTCTGGTGCTTCAGCAGGTGCTTGTCATTTCCTTCGTGCATTGTGTAGCTGGAGTCAGCCCAACCAATCACGCCTTCAGCTGCCGAGAATTCTTCCGGGTTGTATGGCCGCGGTCCATGGAACTCTTCTATCCCTGACGTTTCGTCCAAAGCTACGTTGGTCATCTTCGGAGGTGCTCCTGGTTGTGCTGAGTCTTGCCGACTGAAGAGTCGGGCGTCGAAGAGCGGCCTAAATGCCGCGGAAAGTGGGCGTGGTCTGGATTTCACGTGATAGCAGAATAAACCTTGTCAAAGATAAAATATGACTGTCGATCATAGTACGTCAAAGATAAAAACTTCTCATCGATTCTGTAGCGCCACTGTCCATATATCGCTGAGTTTCATGGCTTCTTTTCTGTTAAAATTATCCCCGTGTTTATACAGGGTGTTACAAAAAGGTACGGCCAAACTTTCAGGAAACACTCCTCACACACAAATAAAGAAAAGATGTTATGTGGACATGTGTCCGGAAACGCTTAATGTCCATGTTAGAGCTCATTTCAGTTTCGTCAGTATGTACTGTACTTCCTCGATTCACCGCCAGTTGGCCCAATTGAAGGAAGGTAATGTTGACTTCGGTGCTTGTGTTGACATGCGACTCATTGCTCTACAGTACTAGCATCAAGCACATCAGTACATAACGTCAACAGGTTAGTGTTCATCACGAACGTGGTTTTGCAGTCAGTGCAATGTTTACAAATGCGGATTTGGCAGATGCCCATTTGATGTATGGATTAGCACGGGGCAATAGCCGTGGCGCAGTACGTTTGTATCGAGACAGATTTCCAGAACGAAGGTGTCCCGACAGGAAGGTGTTCGAAGCAATTGATCGGCGTCTTAGGGAGCACGGAACATTCGAGCCTATGACTCGCGACTGGGGAAGACCTAGAACGACGAGGACACCTGCAATGGATGAGGCAATTCTTCGTGCAGTTGACGATAACCCTAATGTCAGCGTCAGAGAAGTTGTTGCTGTACAAGGTAACGTTGACCACGTCACTGTATGGAGAGTGCTACGAGAGAACCAGTTGTTACCGTACCATGTGCAGCGTGTGCAGGTACTATCAGCAGCTGATTGGCTTCCACGGGTACACTTCTGCGAATGGTTCATCCAACCATGTGTCAGTCCTCATTTCAGTGCAAATGTTCTCTTTACGGATGAGGCTTCATTCCAACGTGATCAAATTGTAAATTTTCACAATCAACATGTGTGGGCTGACGAGAATCCGCACGCAATTGTGCAATCACGTCATCAACACAGATTTTCTGTTAACGTTTGGGCAGGCATCGTTGGTGATGTCTTGATTGGGCCCCATGTTCTTCCACCTACGCTCAATGGAGCATGTTATCATGATTTCATACGGGATACTCTACCTGTGCTGCTAGAATATGTGCCTTTACAAGTACGACGCAACATGTGGTTCATGCACGATGGAGCTCCTGCACATTTCAGTCGAAGTGTTCGTACGCTTCTCAACAACAGATTCGGTGACCGATGGATTGGTAGAGGCGGACCAATTCCATGGCTTCCACGCTCTCCTGACCTCAACCCTCTTGACTTTCAATTATGGGGGCATTTGAAAGCTCTTGCCTACGCAACCACGGCACCAAATATAGAGACTCTTCGTGCTCGTATCGTGAACGGCTGTGATACAATACGCCATTCTCCAGGGCTGCATCAGCGCATCAGGGATTCCATGCGACGGAGGGTGGATGCATGTATTCTCGCTAACGGAGGACATTTTGAACATTTCCTGTAACAAAGTGTTTGAAGTCACGCTGGTACGTTCTGTTGCTGTGTGTTTCCATTCCATGATTAATGTGATTTGAAGAGAAGTAATAAAATGAGCTGTAACATGCAAAGTAAGCGTTTCCGGACACATGTCCACATAACATATTTTCTTTCTTTGTGTGTGAGGAATGTTTGCTGAAAGTTTGGCCGTACCTTTTTGTAACACCCTGTATATTTCGATGGCTTCTCTATATAGCCGTGGAAGCCCAGTGTCGATGGAAAGCATCCTTTTCTTTTCTCGTTACAAGTAAGATTATTTTAAAAGTGATATTTTAAGTTCCCAGAGCAGCCCCAAATTACTGTAGTACGACATTCCCTTCATCGATGTGTATTATCAGGGAGAGTAAAACGCAAAGAACAAACCAGTACTCCAGCAGTGAGAGCACCGCCCCAGTCCGCGCTGACTGTTACCGCCATGCACAAGCGGTGCTCAGTCATCCACAAAATGAATAACGAACTAGACTGATTTGGGACCGCTCTATCGACTGGGCACATCGAATTCCAATTTAGAAATCATTTTGTTTGTAATGGATGAGAGACATCATGAGCAAGATATCTTTGGTATGACTATAGCTACACATTGCAAACACTAAACTGCAAATATCTGCCGAAACGCAACCGAAAATGCGTCTGAAGGACCCATAGGAGAGACACCTGCCATACTTATTTCCGTAGTCTGCTTGTTCTAGGGTAAACAGTACTAACCATTCTCGTACTATCGACTTTTTCAATTAAAAAGACTAATGATCAAACTGTATTTAAATCGAAACAATGACAGGTCAGGGACGCTAGCCACAGGGCAACAGTTCTTAACATTCCGCTGTTTAGCAGTATGCGAGCTCTACCCTCCAACTAAATTAGGTTCGAATGCCTACAATTAAATTTGTGACCGATTATATGCTGGAAATATTGGTTCCAAATAGGATCGTCCAAGACACGCATAAAACTATACACCTTTATCTCCGATGTCAGTCCGTTGTAAACTTTTGGAACACAGTTTTTTCAATTGTATTATGACCTGTCAAGAAGGGATCAACATGGATTCCACCAAAAAGATCGTGTGACACTCAGATTCCTCTGTTCTTACACGACTCCCACAAGCCAGAAGGTACTGGTGCCTGTCTTCTGGAAGGCGTTAGATCCAGTTTCTCGTTACCGCCTAGAGAACAAAATACGATCGTTCGGAGTATCAGGCAAGTTTTGTCATTGGACTGAAGAATTCCTAGGAATAGAACACAACGTGTTATTCGCAACAGAGAGAGAGGGAGACATCTTCAGACGTAAAAGTAACTTCAGGCGTACACCAGGAAAGTGATACCTGAGCTTTACTGTTCGCAATATATGTAAGTCACCTACTGAAGAACTTCGGAAGCCCCATGACACGTTCTCATATACAATTGGTTCAAATGGCTCTGAGTACTATGGGACTCAGCTTCTGAGGTCATCAGTCCCCTAGATCTTAGAACTACTTCAACCTAACTAACCTAAGGACATCACACACATCCATGCCCGAGGCAGGATTCGAACCTGCGACCGTAGCGGTCGCGCGGTTCCAGACTATACCGCCTAGAACCGCTCGGCCACTCCGGCAGGCTCTCATATACAGGTGTTGCATATAGCGAGAGAACTTGCGAAACACTCGTTCGACCGATACTTGACTGTTGACAGTCAGTTTGGTAGCCATACTGGATAGTTTTCGTAAACAGAGAGGATCCAAAGAAAAGCAGCACGTTTCGTCGCAAGTTAATCTAGTACCCGCGAAAGCGTCACGGAAATGCTCAGTAAACTCCAGAACTCCAGTGGCAGACGCTATAAGAGAGATGTTGTGCATCACTGTGTGATTCAATGTTGGCACTCCAGAGTGCGTACGTTGCTATACGAGTCAACGAATATATTTCTCATTCCAGTGTACATCTCACGAAAAAACTATGTAGGTAGAATTAGAGAGTAATTTGAAGACATACTGACTATTAATCGACCGTGATTGATTCAAAAATAAGGAAAGATTTGCAAGTAGCGCTACCAGTCCCAAAATTTGTACAAATAAATTGTTCATTTAGCGACATGTTTCGAGATGATACCTCATCATCAGGCTATAGCGGCATTACTAAAACATTTAATACACGTTTATACAGCTACTACAGCTTCTCTATATGACTGCTGTGATCATCCTGTGGAGAGAGAGAGAAGGGTAACCAAGCAAGAGGCGATGTCACTTTGTGTATTGGCCTTCTGTCCACATCAGAATTCCGTAAAACAGTCTCGTGGCGTGGCAGTTTTCTTCTGATGTGTTGAGGCATCACAACTGTCATGGCTCTTTTGGACTTCTTGACCACTGTTCACAAATTTCACAACTCTGCGACACACTGCTAGGTGACTTGCGGAGCGTAGATGTAGATGTAATTAGAGATGTACGTGAAGGTGTAGTACTAGAATTGGGGTGAAAATTTAAATGTTCCACTGTTTAAGAAGACAGTTCAAGGTCCAATGCAGAGTCGTACCACTACGTCGCGACAAGTAGTTCCGTTGTAATGCGGCCAGTGTTGAGTCGAAGTAGTATTTAACCAACCACATTCACAGTGTACCTGTGGCTGTAATCGTTTACGTGTCATGTCCGCTTTGGAGGCCTCTCTGCAGCCGCATGTTCCCATCTCGGCGCACTTACCAGTAGCGGGCTGGCCGTAACGACTTGTGCACGCGGCATGCGCGGGCAGCGTCGAGTCTTATTTACCAGCGGCATAGCTGAGGTAGCGTACACAGAGGCTGGCAGCGGTGGGCGTCGGCCAGACGCAGCTAGTGGAAGGGGTCGGTGTGGGGGGGGGGGGGAGGGAGAAGGTCACGGTTGCCAGAGACCGGTCGCCGGCACTTTCTCCTCCTCGAGCCTGGAGCCTGCCCCCTCGCGCTTCCAGCCGCTGACACGTCGCTCCACAAGACACTCACTGACACCGCGAAGCTGCCTCTCATCTGACTGGTGGCAAATCCCACTCATTCCATGACTCCACAGTTGCGCCACACCTACGTTTCGTGGTTAAAAACTGGACTCTCAGGACTCCAGTCTCTCATTTGGGTGCCTACAGGGGGGGGGGGGGGGGTGAACGAGGGCTCATTCGGCAATCCAGTAAGAAGTTTTCAATGATTTGCCAAAACGTTTGACGTCAAATTCCTCGAGGGATTCTTTGAAAGAAGCACCTTCTTCTTGTTGACTTCAGAAGTAGCAGCTTAGCTCTTAATTTAATCGAGGGGGGGGGGGGGGATGATGGGAGGAATTCACGCACCCATTCGGCCATTGAGATTAAGGTTTTCTGCCGGCCGTTGTAGCCGAGCGGTTCTAGGCACTTCAGTCCGGAACCGCGCTGCTGCTACGGCCGCAGGTTCGAATCCTGCCTCGGGCATGGATGTGTGTGATGTCCTTAGATTAGTTAGATTTAAGTAGGCTAAGTTTAGGGGACTGATGACCTCAGATGTTATCTCCCATAGTCCTTAGAGCCATTTGAACCATAAGATTTTCTATCATTCCTTAAATGTCTTACTTTAGGCGTGAGGAATCCTTTGCAAAGAACATTTTGATGCGGTAGTAGTCTTTGGTCCAAGACTGGCTTTAAAGTACATTCTTTTTTATTTTAAGAATTATTATTTAAAGAACTTTTGTTTGGTTTATAGTTTAGAACTAGAAGTTATGTAGATCTCTCGTTACATATTAGTTAAAGAGCATTAACTTAACTAACGAACGACGATACCTGTAGAAAGCTCACTAACAGCTCAAAATGCCATGAGTCGTCGACATGCTTTCAGTCGAGTCTCGTGGTTCCTCAGCGACGATGCTAGAAAAGCTTGTACACCTGTGATCTAAAGTGTCAGTTTTATCCGTCCTCATAAAGTGATAGGAGTCTATAAGTGCTAGTACAGCTGTTTGATGAGATTTGGATGACATATTTCGGCGCGCGTAGGATTTCATACATCAGAAACGGGATAACAATAATTCGCAAATAATTAATTACCGTGTGTGCATGTTCGACCGTTCTATGCATCCAGTAATCATCAATACTAACAGACTCATTATCCACGATAATGGTTCTGGGTAAAGTAAACTATACTGTATCTTTTCAAACTGACAACTATAGTATTCTGCAACTGCCTTTACATTGGCTCGTAGACAGACAAATATCTGCCGCCATTTGCGTCGACGAGAATCAAGTTAGATAACTTCCAACAACTCGAAAAATTATCAATGGCTGCTGCCCTGCACCAATGCTTTCCTTACTTAAAATAAAACTAATCGCGATACACGTACTTTTCGCTCCAAGCTCAAGACGAAAGTGTTTCTTTTAGCATTGTGAATAATGATAACCTCTACGGAGTACCTCAACAGTGCAAAGAGTATCTAGCACTCTTTGTTTTCTTTGTTGATTTATTAATGCCGATGTTAAACGCATCACAAGAAAAATTTTAAAATAAAATAATGGTGTATAGACAAAAATTGCGTGTTTTGCGGAATAATGCATGTTCTCGATGTTTATTGTGCTCCCTTTGTAAGACTAATTTTAGAACCATCGCAATACATCCAATTTTAGAATGTTTTCGGTTGTAAGTTTTTGTTTTTTGAATGTCTTACTGAATTCTGACCAGCGTTAAACTGTCATAAGTCGGATACATGTTTCACATGATTAAACTTGTTTTAAACTATTCATATGAGAATATTTTAATGAACTGTACTTTTAAATGAACTCCATTTTAACTACTTCGTATAATTATCTGCGCTTTATGCATGCATCAACTACCTCTAGGGTAGCTTGGCACCGTATATAACTGGTTCGGTCATGCATAGCAGTTTTGACTCGTGTTATTTTTACATATAGTTACAATGTGGCAGAATGAGAGGTATATCGTGTTTTAGTTGTAACTTCTGTCAGTTCTTTTTGTGTTGCTTCCATTGCAGAGTCTGACGACGGCTACTGCGTAGCCGAAACCGGTAATTCCATTGAAAAAACTTCGCAATCCAGACAGTTATTTAAAATTATGGATATTCAAATACTGGAACTGATACGAGAATCACTGTTAAATAAACGAAGCGGTGTGAGAATCTTCTTTCTAAAGGTAGGATTGGTCTAAAATGACAGGGTTGATCAACTGGAGAAGGAGGCCAGTATCTCTGGTTCTGTAATGAACGTCAGTCTACCAACCTCCGATTTCAAATTATGGATGCGGCAAGAAAATGGGCAGAGGACTGGTGGCTTTCATTGTGCCATGACGGTCAATACTACACTGCGATCGAACCAGTAACTAGAAACACCCTATAGTTCGAAAATATCAGTCGACTATGAAGCTGATAACGACCTTGATACGAATGGCTAACAACAGTGGTTCAACTCCTTCCCAGTTATATCGTTTAAAGATCAAGGGTAGTCATTTTGCGACTGTCAGAAGAAAGAAGAATTGTTTTGTATGTTCATCCTTCTGATTAGAGGTTTGAGGGACTTCGGCCGTTCACTTATGTAATGAAACAACAGCTACAGCCGTCCTTACGATATTATTTATTACGAGGATTGCCCAGAAAGTAATGCACCGCAGTTTTTTCTTCAACAATTCTTTATTGAACATAATGAGAATTAAACACCCGAAAGAATGGTGTTTTATCTACACACCCTATTTTTCCACGTAATCTCCATCCCGTTCTGTGGCCTTCCTGCAACACGAAACAAGAACGTGTATGCCCTGTCGGTGCCAATCCTTATCCTGGTAGAGGATCCAGTACCTCACTGTGTGAATCACCTCCTCATCGTCCTCAAAATGTCTTCCACAAATGGCTTCCTTTAATGGCCCCAACAAGTGAAAGTCCGAGGGGCTAGGTCGGGACTGTCACGTGTGACAGCCGTGGATGGTCTACTCGACCGCTGCAAGTCGTCGAATTCCGCCGAACCGCCTTTGATGACCTCACCCTCCGTGCCCAGAGACTAACTGTACTTCTGTCGACAGCAGATGCTCCATAGACTTTGCACAAGTGTTTATGAATATTCCCCCCAGTTTCTTTCTCTGGCATTCAGTGACGGCACGTTGCTTGTAACGTACATCACCAACAGACACCATTTTCAAACTGTCCTGCAGCTACGCTATCTGTCGAAAGAGATGGAAACTAGGAGACTTCAAATAAAACATACGTAACGCTTCGCATTCATAGCATTGTTTTCGGGAGAAAAACAAAATGCGCTGCATTACTTTCAGAGCTGCTTCAGTACACCATCTCCAACATTAACTGACGCTCAGGGGTTAACTCCAGTTGTATACACGGTCCATAAGTGGCCAACATCTATGAGCTTGTAGTCGCAGACTACGTATAACAACAGTGTTATGTCTCCAACCATCAAGTACCAGTAGTTGGTACTTGATAGTTGGAAACACAACATAGTTGTTGTAGGTGGTCTGCGACAACCAGTTCAAAGATGTTGGCCACTGATGAATTGTCCGCCCCCGGTAGCTGAATGGTTAGCGTGACGGATTCATAATCCTATGGGCCCGGGTTCGATTCCCGGCTGGGTCGGGCAATTTTCTCCGCCAGGGACTGGGTGTTGTGCTGTCCCCATCATCATCCTTTCACACTCATCGACTGCAGGTTACCGAAATGGCGTCAAGTTGAAAGACCGGTACCCGGCGAACGGTCTGCCCTTAGGTGGGCCCTAGCCATACGATAAAATAAAAATAAAACTGATGAATTGTGTATACGATTGAAGTTAAGTTGTCAGTTAAGGCCTGAAGATGGTGTACTGAAGCACCGAAACTGGTAGCCATTTAAGAAATAACATCGTAAGGACGGCTGTAGGTGTTCCATATTATTACACGAAAGAAGAAGGAAATATCAACCACTTGCTCTTTTCCCGGAGTTTCTTCGAAACACAGCAAAATTGCTGACTGCAGTTCCAGCATAAGATGCGACTTAGTGATGGCGGTGTTGATAAAAAGCCATCCACCCCTGTGGCTGGGGCGGTGGCTTTCACGGGAACAAAACGGCGGAAGGGATGGGTCTGGGGATGGAGAGCAGTCGACCATCCGCCGAGGGTCGGCGCCGGCGATTGTTCTGAACAGCGGCGCCGGGGGGCGACACAATGGGAACTTCCCTCCAGTGACGCGTTCCCAGAGCCGCGGCGAGTCGTACGAAAGCCACGCACGTGCGGCGGGCCTCCGCCGCTTTCCGGCACACACACACGTGCGTCGCTCAGCCGGTAGTAGCAGATATGACACGCTAAAAGCCGACAGTGTTTGACTAGAGTCCCAGATTAAACACTAAGATGACGTGTAATCAACGGCCTCGTGCCGATGTTACGACACGGGTGAGCGGGAGACAAGAAACACTGTCAGGTTCAGTGGATTCGCGCACTACGTTCTATTGTCTGGTCCATCTTTCACCGTTAATACTTTCCCTAGCCTAGAGGTACATTAGACAGTGCCGTAAATGAAGTATGAAGGGCCAACAGGAAGTATTGATCCCTAGCAATGTACTGACTGACTCGAAAAGTCACAAATACTCCAGTAGATACCAGTAATCCACCGATTCTTTAAAGAATCGAACTCTCTTCCATCAATCAGCTTCAAACGTCTGATTACTTCACAAATCAGTTGATGTGTTAAATACGAGGCGTGTTTTAAGTAAGTACCGTTTTGAAATTAAAAAACTCGTGCTAAGATATCTCAATGCTTTTATTTTTACATGAAAAACTGTACCTCAATCTACTTTTCTACATATTTCCGTCAATGTTGAGGCACTTGTCATAACGTTGTATCAGTTTTTGAATACCCTCCTCACAGAAGTCTGCCACCTGACTTGTTAACCACTGCATCACCACTGTTTTGACTTCGTCATCGTCTTGAAGACGCTGACCGCCCAGGTGTTTCTTCAAGTCCAGGAACAGATGTAGTCACTGGGCACAAGATCGGGGCTGTAAGGAGGATGATCTAGAGTTTCCCATCGAAAAGATGTGATGAGATCTTTGGTCTGATTCGCCGCATGCAGACGGGCATTGCCTTGCAGCAAGAGAATGCCTTTGCTCAACTTCCATGGACTGTTGCTTTGATTCTGGTGTGACGTAGGCCACCCATGTTTCTTCACGCGTAACAGTTTGGCTTAAGAAATCATCACCGTCGTTGTGGTACCGCTCAAGGAAAGTCTAAACGTTTGGTTTTGTGCACATCCGTCAACATTTTACGTGCGCACAATTTTGGGCAATTCAAGTGCTCGGTCACAATGCCATACAAAACACTACGAGAAACACAAGGAAAGTCATCCTGCAAGGAGGAAATCGTAAAGCGTCTGTTTTCTCTCACCTTATTGTCCACTTCCTGCACCAAACTTTCATTAACGACCGAAGGACGCCCACTCCGTTGTTCATCACGCACATTTGTGCGGCCATCTTTAAATGCTCTCACCCACTTTCTTACCATTCCATCACTCATAATGTTTTCTCCGTAAACGGCACAGATCTCATGATGAATATCGATTGATTTTAGGCCTTTAGCACTAAGAAATCTTATAACAGCCCGTACTTCAGTCGGCTGGCCGCGCGGGATCAGCCGAGCGGTCTTAGGCGCAGCAGTCATGGACTGTGTGGTTGGTCCCGGCGGAGGTTCGAGTCCTCCCTCGGGCATGGGTGTGTGTGTTTGTCCTTAGGATAATTTAGGTTAAGTAGTGTGTAAGCTTAGGGACTGATGACCTTAGCAGTTAAGTTCCATAAGATTTCACACACATTTGAACAGTCGGCGGGACTCAACGATTATCGGAGGCGTCTTAAACACTCAGTACACAACGTAAACGTGGAAGAATCAGACTGTAATGTCGTCAGTGCGTAGATTAAGGTACAGGCTTTCATGTAAAAATAAAATTATTGAGATATCTTAGCACGTCTTTTTTTAATTTAAAAACGGTACTTACTTAAAAAACACGCCTCGTATTTGACGTTAAGCATGTAAGCAAGATAACATTTAGAAGAAGTCTGAAATTTTTTGGAGGTTTCTAAATACTTTCATTATCAAACACTGCTTGAATATACCAGATGATTCAAAAAGATGGATACAGTTTCAGTTGGCTGTATTTCCTGAACTATAGACTGTATATTCATTTAGTAAATTACGTTTGATAATACATCATAAAAGTTTTCAGATAGTTAATATATCCCCCTCCATCTGCAAAGATAAGACATAGCCGGTAGCTGAATTCATCCCACACTCTATGACAAATGTATTGCGTCACTCAGTTCACGGCAGCTGTGATGCGCTTTCTTAGGTCATTTAAATCCGTAGAAAGAAGTGGTATGCAAACTGTATCTTTCACGAGCCCCCACAAGAAAAAATCGTAGGGTGAGAAATCAGGAGACTTAGTGACACGAAGCGAAGTGCTAGGTCTTCATTCCCCATGCGATCCATCCATCGTTGTGGTAAAGACTCATTCAAAAAACGTGGAACATTCAGGTGTCAGTGGGGTGTAGGTACATCTTGCTGGAAACTGTAGTCTTCTGAATCTTCATTCATTTGTGGAAAAAGCTACGTTCAAAGCTCACTCGAATCCTCTCCACATGGTTTTCCAATATACACGTTTGGCTTGGGCTTATTATATCTATAGAGACGGAGCCAGTTTCGTCAAATAGTTTATTCCAGCGATCCGTTCTCTTCCTCGTTGGAGGCTCAACGTTAAACTTACCCTCAAATGCACGCTGCATCGCAGTCGCAGATGCACTTTTACTGAATTCAGGACTGCAAGAAACCTCGTATTGCATAGGAGTCATCTCGCTTACGACTGACGCCATGTATTCTACGGGCAGTACGGTGCTGGAGCGCTCTGGCGGTAGTACTTCGAAACTTTACATCATCTTCATTCAAATATACTCGACGGAATTAAAGTACAATTTATAATGCAGGAAATATAGCCAACTGAAACTGTGCCCATCTTTTTGAATCGCACTGTAGTGTGGGTAATTTGCTCTCGATTTTAAGCAAGAGCATCTCAATGTTTATGACGTCGCTTGTCCTGAAATATGTGTCGTGCAATGTTGTAACTTTGCAAGTATGTTCAGTGGCAAATGTGGATACCGCCTCCTAATGTTTAGCGAATAAATCTGTTAGTAAAGAAGTTGTAAAGTAAGACGTCATGCCTAATGTCAAAGTTTTACCACAGGAACAATGAAAATATAAGAATCGATAGAAGTTTTTTTTCTTTTCACATTTTATTGAGGAAAAATTGTGTAAGGGTTTGAAATTATATTTAAAGTTTGTTGGAAGTCGCTAAGTGCTCTCATTCTCAAATACTGGATGGATACAGTCTGGATAATTTGCGAGTCGTGAATTTCACTGCCTCATGACTTATACACCATTTCTAACTGTAATACTTGTCTTACTGCGTTAAAGGTTCAACATAAAGTTGTAACTCTTAATGAATAGATTCTGACAGCAGTTTAAATTTTTAAATTTTGAAATACTGAAAATCAAATTTTTGCGGCCTCTGGAACCAATTCGATAAGGTAACAGCACCTCGGATGATGAACCATGAACCTTGAACCCGGTTACTCAGTAATGTGTAAGGTGTGACCAGTTAGAAAGCAGACTACAGCTATATGTTAAGAAATTTTAATAACAATACTACAATTTCAGTTCATCTGGAACGGTCAACAGCACACAACTGTCATTGAGACTGATACACCGATCCCACCAGGAATGTTGGGAGTGGATGGTTTGAAGAAACTCCTGGGTTGCTGATAGTTCCAGTTTTCCACGGTGTCCTGCATTTCCTGTGCCGCAAGTGAGCCTCTGACCTCCAGAGATTGATTTAAGGGGCCAGAGAAACGAGAGTCACATGGTGAGATACTGGAGTTCTAAGGGGGATGTTCCAGGACCTTCCATCGAAATTTCTGAAGGACCTCGAGGGTCTTCTTGGGCATATATCCCGCCTCATAACGGTGACCCCGCAGGAATACTGTGCACCGTGCGGGACACTGCTCCCCATACGCCTCTTTCATCTTGCAATAAATTGCAAATTTTGCGTGAAGACGTTGGATAACATTTCTATTTGCTGATCAGGAGGAATCCATAGTACAACGAACTGGGAAAACTATTCTCCAGAAATAGGAAACTGCTGCGAAACCTCTAACAGCGCTAGTGCAACTGAGAGTACCACCACACTACCTCTCAATAGAAACGTTCACCCACTGGGATGACATACGTACAATGCCACTACAGCGAAAGTTTCCTTTTCAATTGGGCATACCTTAAGGAAAAACACAATGAACAAGAAATTCCCAGAGGACTTCATGCTAACGCCATGTAACACCGCATAAACTCTTGATAAAAGCCTTAATTCGGCGAGGAAGAGAGTTTACAAGTCTCCCCCCCCCCTTTTTTTTCAGACATGCTATATCCAGCCGAAGCCAGCGTCGGGGGTGAGCTGAAAAACAGTGCAGTAGTTGTAATGCGGGAACTGGAGGATTTATCTGTATCCGAAAGGGCATGATCATTGGCTCTCGTGCCAAGGGTGGAAGCATTTCCGAAACGGCAAAGTTTGTGAACTTTTCGCCTGCCACTTTGGTTAAAACATACCGAGCATGGCAAATTGGCGCTATCAAAAACCGCCGTCACTGTAACTGTAATGTACCACGGATCATAGATGACAGGGGTGAATGACGGTGCGAAAATTGGTGGGGGAGTATAGACCTGCAACTGTTGAACAACTGACCGCCCAGATCAAACAAATGGCAATCAACATTGTCACATCAACCACCGTTCCGTGAACATTGTTGTGTATGGACCTCCGCAGCAGGGGCTGGTTCATGCACCTACGCTGACTGCTGTTCGTCGGCAACGACGGCTGGAATTAGTATGCCAGTCCCGGAATTGGACGTCCACTGAGCGGAAACTCGTTGCCTTTTCACATGTCTGATGGCAGTTGCCATGTGCGGTATGGAACTTCCGAGAGCGATCGTACTGTAGTAATCATCGGAAGGGTCCAGGCTGGAGGACTGAGCCTTATGGTCTGGGGAATGTTTTCGTGGTGTTCCACTGTGATCTCGTCATCCTGTAAGGAACAGTGGATCATCAGAAATATGCATCGATCCTTGAGAACCGTGTCCATCCGTACATGCAGTTTGTTTTTCCGGGGTACGATGGCATCTACCAGCAGGACGATGCAGTGTGTCACAGAGCTCGCAGTATTCGACCGACGTTCGAAGAGCACCAAGATGAGGTGACTGTACCCCCCTAGCCATCAAACTTTCCCGATTGAAACCCAATCGAGAATCTGTCGGACAACCTCGATCGGGCTGTTCACGCCATGCCCTCAACCGAGAAATCTATCGCAGCTGTTCACAGCGCTGGACCCACATCCTTGACGGCAACTTTCAGAACCTCACTGACACTCCTCCTGCACCTTTCGCAGCGGTCTGCGCTGCAAATGGTGGTTAGTTGGGCTTTTGACAGGTGGTCACATTAATCTGGCCGGGCACTGAGTGATGAATGGTACAGTATTACTAGTGATCTGCTTGACACAGTGAAGTCCTTTCAATATCTGGGCGTAACGTTGTAAAGCGATATAAAATGGAACGAGCATGTGAGAACTGTGGTTGGGAAGGCGAGTGGTAGACTTCAGTGTATTGGGAGAATTTTAAGAAAGATTGAAACCTGCAAAGGAGACCGCATATAGGATACTGGCGGAAGCTATTCGTGAGTACTGCTCGAGTATTTGGGACCCGTACCAGACCGGATTGTTGGCAGATATCGAAGCAATTCAGAAGCGCGTTGCTGGATTTGTTACCGGCAGTTTCGAACAACACGCAAGCGTTCGCACATGCTTCGGGAACTCAAATAGGAATCCCTGGAGGGAAAGCGACGTTCCTTTCTAGAAACACTACTGAGAAAATTTAGAGAACTGCCATTTGAAGCTGGCTGCCATACGATTCTACTGCCGCCAACATATATCACGCATAAGGACAACGAAGATAAGATACGAGAAATTGGGGCTCATAGGAGGCTTATAGATAGTCGTTTTTCCCTCGATCTATTTGCGAGTGGAACAGGAAAGGAAATTACTAGTAGTGGTACACGGTCCTCTCTACCACGCACCGTACTGTGGCTTGGCGAGTATCTATGTAGATGTTGATCCTCTAGAGTTACTACGCTGTGGGCCGGCCGCGGAGGCCGATCAGTTCTAGGCGCTACAGTCTGGAACCGCGTGACAGCTACGGTCGCAGGTTCGAATCCTGCCTCAGACATGGATGTGTGTGATGTCCTTAGGTTGTAGTTCTAAGTTCTAGGGGACTGATGACCTCAGATGTTAAGTCCCATAGCGCTCAGAGCCATTTGAACCATTTGTGATGACTGATACGTTGTTGCAAATAGCCTTAGTCATCTCCTATGTTTTTAAGATCGGGCAGTTTGCTGAGCCAGTCGAGGTGCGACAGCATGCCTGAGCGTTCGTGAAACCAGCAACGTGTATATGAAGTCCTGTAACCACACCGTAGTTGTTATCTTGGAACTTTCCAGAGTCCACAGCGTATCCCTCACGAAGGTGGAAGAAGGGGCAACACATGATATCCCAGAATGTTAAAATAAACATCTCGGCTCATGATCACGGTAACCTGATGAGTGGGCCGAGGACATGATACGAAAGCTACCCTCAAAACATCGCACAACTACCTCAGGCATGAACTATACTCTCGACACACTGTAGACTTAACACGTCATTGGTCCGTCGGGTCACTCGACGCCTTCCATCGTTTGAAAAGAGGCAAAACGACAACTCGTGGAACCACACTTCGCGCCTCCACCCAACTGTCATCCAGTTCTTGTGTTGTCTGGCCTATTGAAGTTGTTCAACTTAATGTGCTACTGTGAGCTTTAACTCCAAATGTCTACTGCATATAGTTCCCTTCGCAGTGTCAATGCTTAGCAGACAATGATGAAAATGACCACGCCAGTTTACAAGGACGAGGCTCCAAATGTCTACTGCATATAGTTCCCTTCGCAGTGTCAATGCTTAGCAGACAATGATGAAAATGACCACGCCAGTTTACAAGGACGAGGCTATTAAAATTGGGGAACAAGATTTTAAATTGTGTACCGACACTATATTTGACAAATAACTAACTGTTTGTGAATACCATCGTTACGTGTCTCTGTGGGATTTAGGTTTCACATACTGTGGGGTATTGCCCACTTGTCTTGTATAGGGCGCCTAAAGGATGCTGCGTTCTCAGAATGCTATACAACAATTCAAGCAAATAACATTAGTAATTTTTTAATTTCAATTAAGTAGATTTGACAATACTTAATTTTGGGATTTACAAGGAGCAGTCGCAAACGATTGGCGACATGCAAACAGTATATAGACAGTGTCTAAGTAAGCAACTGATACAAATCGCTGCTAACTGCTATCGTAGCAGTGTCTGGCAGGCCGTGCTAATACTCTGCGAATACTGTCCACTAAAGTCCGGCTGAGGCTGGTAGGAGCGGCGCTTGTATTCTCTTCGGCTAGATGCCGCTCCTGTCGTGGTGACGTCCAGGTCAGTGCGCTATTGGCCGACTCGCCCCACCGCCCTCTCAGTCTTGCTTTCTTCTTCTTCGTTTGCGCTTGTGGTTACGCCAGAACACATATCATTATGTTTTGTTTACAAATTTTAAACTTACAACTGCACTATACACTGTCATAGTGTTATAACGCACTTTTCTTCCTCCTGTAGATGAAGTTATTACTAACAACAACCAAATAAACGTATTAATTCTTAACTATTGTAAACAGCATATCCAACTTAATTTGTGCTAAACTACTTTCTTATCTTGTTTCAGGTGAGTTACGGCTGCAACGTAAAGTAAACAAACTGTGAGTATTTGTATATCTTACATGAATGATACAAGAAGTTATAGGGATGCCGATAATAGCAAGGTTGGGTGCAACACCACGTACTACAAATGAAAAAGTGTTTAAAGCATTTGTTTATTAACTATTGTTTTGGGTAACTAGTCTTCTGCCGGCCGCGTTGGTCTAGTGGTTCTAGGCGCGCAGTCCGGAACCACGGGACTGCTACGGTCGCAGGTTAGAATCCTGCCTCGGGCATGGATGTGTGTGATGTCTTTAGGTTAGTTAGGTTTAAGTAGTTCTAAGTTTTAGGGGACTGATGACCACAGAAGTTAAGTCCCATAGTGCTCAGAGCCATTTGAACCATTTTTGAAGTCTTCTGCCAGACAGAAGAAAGAATCAATTCTACCCGTCATGTAAAATAAAAGCAGTTTTTTTCATATTTTAAGAGTATAGATGGAAAAAGACAACAGTTTTAATTTCGCCGTGGACACATCGTGGGTAATTGTGTTTTGTTTTTTAAGAGTGGCGCCCAAAGTAGGAAATTTTTTTATGAAATAAAAGAACTTCAGTTTAAAGAATTTATTTAAAATTGTTACTCCACAAAGCTTTAAACACTGGAAGTAGCAGCAACATCCTTCACTGAAATTAATAGAACTATAAAAATTCCAAGAAGACAAATGCTCATATGGTGCTGATGAACTTTCCAACAAAATTCTGGAAGATTGTCCTAAATAAGTAACGTCTTTAGTGATATATGTAATGTATTACTGACACAGAGAATCATTCCAGACAGATAAAACTATGCACCTGTTGAAGTTCTTCATAAGAAAGGTGACAAGGAAAACTTAAGTAATTATTGTCCGATTTCCTTACTGACGTCTTCTTCCAAAAACATTCTAAAAACTAACGTAGTCAAGAAAAGTCCCACAGAAACAGTTTACTTAACATATCACAGTATGGGTTCCAGAAGGGTTGCTCAACTGAGAATGTCACTCATCAAAAATTGCAAGCTTTAAACAATAGAATATCGTCATCTTGCCAGGGCACTTGATTGTGTAGATCATGTTCTACACTTGCAAAAATTCAAGTTTTGCGGAACGGATGGCTTTACACACAATTGGTTTGTATCATACTTCACATAATTCAAAAATGTGTGATGAATACTTCAGTTAGTGTTGGAAGGGTAGAAAATTATTGTGACTGAGCAGAAATCACAAAGGGAATCCCACGGGATTCAATTTTGGATCCGTTCCTATTTCTTACATATGCGAATGACTTTAAACTTACCACTCATCAAGCAGAATTGGTACATTTTGCTGATGTTACTAGTGTTATAATAAATCCTGTTAGAAACAAAGAAACATAACAGCTGGTAAATGATATTTTCCAAAGAATTTTCAAGTGATTCTCAGAACATGAACTCTCTCTAAATTGCGAAAAAAGCAAACTATATTTCGTTCTGTACAACAAACAGTCATGCCAACAATTGATCAGCACATGAGCAGGTGTCACTAAAAAGGGTAGAGCGCTCCAAATGTTTGGGTGTACATACTGATGAAAGTGGAAAAGCCATATTACTAAGCTTCTCAACCAATTAAGCTCAACTACGTTTGCTCTTCGTATAATTGCTAGTCCTGGAAACAAACGAATCATTCTTCAGAGTTATTTCGCGTGTTTCAGCTCAGTTCTGCGTTATAGAATAGCTTGCTGTGGTAACTCACCATTTAAAAGCAAGTATTGTACGCTCAAAAGCGAGGTGCAAGATTAATGTGTGGTGTTCACGAGTGGTCGTCATGTTGGTACCGCTTCAATAGACATGTTAACTGCAGCATCACAGTACATATATTCGCCAATGAAATTTATCGTAAATAATTCATCGCAGTTTGAGAAAAACAGTGTCCATACCTATGCCACTAGAGGAAAAAGTGTCCTGTATTATCTATTATTAAAGCCAACAGTGGCTCAGAAAGGAGCTCAATACACAGCAGCAGCAATTTCCGTTCATTTGTCAGTGACAGGCATCAAACCAAGTGTAAATGTAACATAAAATCATTTCTCCTGTACAACTCCTTCCATTCCATGGATGTAGCTGCGTTTCTATTTAAAAACCGTTAGCCTCAAAAACCATGTTTTTGTATGTAGCTGCCGGCCGGAGTGGCCGTGCGGTTCTGGGCGCTACAGTCTGGAGCCGAGCGACCGCTCCGGTCGCAGATTCGAATCCTGCCTCGAGCATGGATGTGTGTGATGTCATTAGGTTATTTAGGTTTAATTAGTTCTAGGTTCTAGGCGACTGATGACCTCAGAAGTTAAGTCGCATAGTGCTCAGAGCCATTTGAACCATTTTGTATGTAGCTGCATGAGCAGGAGTAAACAATAATGTGATCTTTAATGTTAACACTCGTCATGTATACATATCCTGTAAACTGACTCGTTCCACATCATTTCGATAAAAGAATCGTTCAGATGATCTAAGGAAGATGTAAGTAAGTAACTTTGTAAACAAGGACCTCAATCTCGTAACTCATTTAAGATCTCGCACAGCCTGACACATTTATAGCTATACTCCGGAAGCTAACTCACGTTGTATAGTGGAGGGTACTGTCTCTTACTTACCCTATGATTTCCTATTCCAGTCGCGAAGGGTGCGCAGGGCGAACAATGATTGTTAGTAATTGTGACAGTAGAGGGACTAGAGGGAGTGGTGGTGCTGTGTTCGAGAGGTTTGCATAACAACATTCCACAAACAACCACTTTTTATTGACAACACAAAAAAACAAAGCATTAAGGTGTATACCCAATCAAGAGACGAGCCGCAAAATTACAGTTTTACAGTCAGCATATACAGTGGTTCCCGAAATGTACAGCCATTTAAAACAATACAAATAGCACACCTCAGGAATTTATAATGACCTCACAGTGACCCCAAAATTTACAATGATTTAAACAACAGAAAATACTATTACGCAAGAAGTTGCGCAACCCTTTCAAAGCAAAAACCAAATTAAAGACATAACCTGTTGCCGACACTCCCTTACAACAATAACAGTACATAACACTCTCATATAATTTAAATACCAAGTTGACATTAAACCAATCACTTCAAATCGGCCTCCGCATTATACGTGATAGAACCTCACTTTAAATAAAGGGGGCACAGGAAAATATACAGCTACCAAAATGAATCTTAGAAGCAACTGACATTGCTGAATGATCTTGAATTAACACACAGTGCAGGTTGCCACTGTAGCGACTTTCTATCAAGCCTATCGTCGCTTTTAGAGGAGCAGAGCAAGCTCATGTCCCGACATGCATTCCAGGTTGTCACAAATTGTACTGCATGGCACGTCTTGCTGGATATACCAACCTGACGAGAACTGGGAATCATTAACAAATCCTCCACCCAGGAGGACATGAGCTTGCTCAGTTTCTGTTGACTATATGCAGTGTCTGGCTAGCTGGAAAGTTGGTGCACTGCACTGGTTTACTGACGCTGGCCGTTAATCACACAAGATGAATGTGTGCATTACGTCTTAGTTGACGTTAAGATACTTGTGTTATCTTGTGTTGCCCGTTGGATGGCCGTCACTGAATGTTAATTCAACATCATTCAGCAGTATCAGTTGTTTCAAATCCCTGCTCAAAGCATCGATCCTGTGCAGATCTTCCTGCGTTCCACTGCAATTTTCTATCGTTGCCTAGTTACGACTTCTTCATATACGAATCTATCATCCGCAAACAGCTCCATGAAGCTTCCGACATTATCCATTAAGACATCTACACACACATGGTGGTTATAATTAGACTTTCGCTACTTGAGAACGCCCCCATAAAGAGTAAGTGACCGTAGGACAATGATACTTAGTGGAAACATTGTAAGGACATGTAGAAGAGAAATTACGAACAAACCATCGAAAGAAACACATTTTAATTTCCACATTAGAGTGTTCAAATCTGGTGACATTCGTGGTTACACAGTTCGTAACGATTGGCCGTGTTGTTCCCCGATATCTTAACAGATGTCCTATCATCCTGTCCCTTCTTCTTGCGAGCGTTTTCCAAATATTTCTTTCCTCGACAATTCTGCGCAGAATCTCTTCATTCCGTACTTTATCAGCGCACCTCATTTTCAACATTCTTCGGTAGACCACATCTCAAATTTTACGATTCTCTTCTGTTCTGGCTTTCCCACAGTCCATGTCTCACTACCAAACAAATTGTGCTCCAAAATTACATTCTCAAAAATTTGATCCTCAAACTAAGACCTACGTTTGATACTAGTAGACATCTCTTTTGTCCAAAGATGCCCTTTTTTTCTAGTTCTGGTCTGCTTTCCCCTTCTTCCTTGCTCCGTCCGCCATGGATTATTATGCTGCCTAGGTAGCACAGCCAATGGCCTAGCCGCAGTGGTAACACCGGTTCCCGTCAGATCACCGAAGTTAAGCACTGTCGGGTCGGGCTAGCACTTCGATGTGTGACCAACCGGTCTGCCGGGCGCTTTTGGCGAGCGAGATGCACTCAGCCGTTGTGAGGCAAACTGAGGAGCTATTTGATTGAGAAGTAGCGGCTCTGGTCTCGTAAACTGACAAACGTCCGGGAGAGCGGTGTGCTGACCACATACCCCTCCATATCCGCGTCCAATGACGCCTGTAGTCTGAGGATGACACGGTGGCCGGTCGGTACCGTTGGGCCTTCCAAGGCTTGTTCTGACGGAGTTAGGCAACAGAATTCAACTTACTTCGTAATCACCAACCCGGATGTTAAGTTTCACACTATTCTAGTTTCTGCTACATCTCCTTACTTTCGCCTCTCTTCGATTTACTATCATTCCATATTCTATCCGTCCCCGGTAGTTGATTGGTCAGCGCGAGAGAATGTCAATCCTAAGGGCCTGGGTTCGATTCCTGGCTGGCTCGGAGATTTTCTCCGCTCAGGGACTGGGTATTGTGTTGTCCTAATCATCATCATTACATCCCCATCGACGTGCAAGTCGCCGAAGTGGCGTCAAATCGAAAGACTTGCACCCGGCGAACGGTCTACCCGACGGGAGGCCCTAGTCACACGACATTTTAGTTATTCCATATTCTATACTTCATTCATTCCTTTCTACAGATCATGTAATTCTTCTTCACTTTGACTGAGGATAGCAATATCATCAGCGACTCTTATCGCTGTTATCCTTTCACCTTGAATTTAATCCTCCCTTTGAACCTCTCTTGTATTTCCGCCATTGCTTCTTCAATGTAGAGATTGACCAGTAGGGGCGAAATACTACATCCCTGTCCTTTTTAATCCGAGCACTTCGTTCTCGGTTTTCCAGTTCCCTCTTGGTTCTTGTATATATTGTATATTACCCGACCTTCCGATAGCTTACTCCTACATTTCTTAGAATTTCGAACATCTTGCACCATTTTACGTTGCTGAACGCTTTTTCCAGAACCTATGAACGTGTCTTGATTTTTTGTCAGTCTTGCTTACATTCTCAACCGCAAACGCCTGCCTCTCTGATGCTTATACCTTTCCTAAGGCCAAACTGATCGACATCTAACAGTTTCTCAGACTTCTATGTCATTCTTCTGTATATTAATTGCAAGGTACCCACACTAGAAATTCGTTTTGGTTTTTAAAACTGTCAAAAAGAGAAAATTGAGAAGTTCGGTTACATAAACGGTATCGTTAGAAGACCCCGTTGAAATGAAGTAAATACAGAAACGTATTTTAAATTGTCGATACCGACATTGTTGTACCGGAATGCTTCTTGGGTAATGGGAAAAAAAGATTAAATATGACTACAGGGGAATGAAATGTATTATATCAGGAAAATAGAAGGATACACAATGTGACGTTAAAAAAGAAATATAGAATTAAAAATATAAGGGGTGATAAAAAAGAATCTATTATATCAGGAAAATAGAAGGATACACAATGTGACGTTAAAAAAGAAATATAGAATTAAAAATATAAGGGGTGATCAAAAAGTTTCGGTTCGAAGACCGTATAGTTCAGAATCGGTATGCCAGTCAAACAAAATTGCCGTCATCACTAATGCAATCATCCCACCAACGTATCAAGTTGAAGATACCTGTTCCGTTCAAAAATGTTTCAAACGGCTCTGAGCATTATGCGACTTAACTTCTGAGGTCATCAGTCGCCTAGAACTTAGAACTAATTAAACCTAACTAACCTAAGGACATCACACACACACCTGTTTAGTAAAACCCAGTGTCCTGTTGCGTGCTGCACATACTAGTACAGCAGGAATAATCGACCCTTCGGGCCGAGCGAGGTGGCGCAGTGGTTAGCACACTGGACTCGCATTCGGGAGGACGTCGGTACAATCCCGCTTCCGTCAGCCTGATTTAGGTTTTTTTTTTTTTTTAAAAAAAATTCTTTATTAAGATAACCATTATAATTTATACAAGTTAACCCACTTCCTTAGCTCATTAGTGGGTCCTAACAGTTATACATTTATATTAAATTGTGCAGCTAGTTTTTTAGTTTTATGGTGAACTACAGTTATTAACAACAATGGGCATTTAATATCTACATCTACTGTTTATACCTAATTCCTATAGCTAATTGAATTTATATATATGTTCTGCAGCGTCACATGTGTGCCAGTAAGAATATAAACCTACTATAATATGCCTTGTTCTTCGAGCTAATCCCGAAGATTATGCCCCTGGCACTGGGCAGGCCTCGACGTTATAATTCGCTGCAGTACCTATCCTAATTTCCTATGTCTAAGTCCTACAAACTAACTTATCCTACGTCATGTCTGGTGTGTGTCATAATCGGTGGTTGATCCCTACTCCCCCTAGTCCTGCACATGGCGGATTCCAACTCGGATGAAGTCGGCCAGTCCAAGCACAGGCGGCATGGGAATAGGATTCTTGGTCGAAATCGGTGATTATTGTCCTTGTTATTTACTGTATCTCTCTTAGATATTCAATTAGAACTTTTCGAGATAGCTCGTTTGCCAAGGTGTTTAGGGTCTGAAAAGTTTCCTCTCGTCTGAGCAGTTGATACGTGTCATGGTTGGGAAGTCTGTCTCGTAGTGTGTTTGCGACATCATTGAAGAGGGGACATTCGTAAACAACATGCTCGGGGGTACCCTCTGGATCGCCACAGTCACACGCTGGTGTTGCCCTTTTCCCAAATCGACATAAGTACGTCGGGCAGGGTCCATGGCCAGTGAGAAAGTGAATCAGACCTCGTGTAGGCTCGAAGTACTTCATTCCCAGGCGTTCCCTCACATCGGGTAGAAACTGGAAGGTTCGTCGTCCAGCCTCTTCTATCACCCAAGTCTCCTGCCAGAGCTCCTCCCCTCTTTTCCTTATTTCTCTTTTATCCCCCACCCTAATACCCATAATATCTACAATCTTCTCGTAGTATCATGCTTCTCTGGACCCTTCTCACTGCCATGGCGGGTACCACCCTCGTGAGACTCCCGAGCCGTAGCCCACAACTGAGGTTAGGATACTGTTATGATAAAGTCTAATTAGGTGTGGAGGAAGATGGAATCTTTTATGGCCTATTGAGATGAGGTTGTTCAGTATCTGAAGGGCTCTCTGGGTGACGGTTTCAACGTGTTTTCCGAAACTCCACCTCTCGTCAATGATGACTCCTAGGTAGCGTGTCTCACGTCGTCTGAGAACTGGTGAACCGTCTATTCTGACAGTCGGATTTCTAATGAGATGTCCTTTTAGCAGTAGGTAAGTAGATTTGCTGGGCGATATCGTCATTTTAGTCGCGTGGCATCACTGTTGGAGTTTATCTAATGCAGTCTCTATTTTCGGTTCGATGTCTTCGCGGCTGCGGCCGCCAACCAACAGGAGGAGGTCATCCGCATAGGCTATCACCTCTAGCACCTCTTCACTCTGTTGTAAACTATCTAACAAAGGCTCCATATGGATGTCCCAGAAGAGGGGTCCTAAGACGGAACCTTGGGGACATCCTTTAGTAATTGTCTTTCCAACTCTTTCGCTAGAGGATGATAGCCAGACCTCCCGATCCTCGCAATAGCTCCTCAGGCAACCATATAGCAGCCCTGGACACTCTTTCTCCCGCAGGCAGCAGAAGAGCGAAGGCCACCACAGGTTGTCGAAGGCGCCACTGATGTCAACCATGATGCCAACCACGTATTTGTGTGGGGTCGAGCCACAGACCTCGGCCGCCAGGGCGATTGCATCAGATGCCGACCGCCCCGGCCTGAACCCGAACTGCCTGTCAATCATCCCGCACAACACTCGTTGTGCTGTCAATCTGTCAGCCAGCAATTTCTCCAATATTTTGCCAAATATATCCAGCAGGCAAATCGGCCTGTAAGATTTCACATCTGCAGGATCCTTATCTGGTCCTTTCTTTATGTGCCATTTTCCATTTCTTTGGGAATTTTCTCTGTCTGAGGCATTCATTGTACAGATGTGTTAGTGGCGCAGTCAGCTGAGGCGCCAGAAACTGCACCACCTCCGCCACAATGCCGTCTGGCCCAGGTGCTTTTCCTCTTTGCAGAGATCTTATATGGGTTGCTACCTCCTCCTCTGAGAAGGGGTAGACAGCCGTCTCATTGGTGTATATTTCTTGGTCTTGATCTCTGAGTTGCTGCTGCCCCTCTGTCTCCCCATCCGCATTGTCGTCAGGCAGCAGGGAGTGGAGGAGGACCCCCGCAGTCTCCTGCCAGGACTCCGTCATCCTATCCCCGTACCTGACTGTTGATAGCTCCAGAGGAGAGCGGATTTTTTCTCTCACCAACTTATATGGGAGCCCCCACGGGTCCGTGACTAGCAGTTTGAGCACAAAGTTTTCCCAACTTCTCATTCTAACTTCCCGCAGTTCCTTTTGGAATTTCTGCTTTTCCTCCCTGTACAGCAACTGCCATCTTTGTCGTTCCTGCCAGACGACACTGCGCTGATAATACCTCCTTAGCCTTCTGACAGACTGACGCGGTTCTCCTAGTTCGGCAGACCATGGTGACGGGGAGGCCGCCATGGCCCTCCTCCTAGTAGGTACGGCTGCCCACACCGCACTTGTCACTGCAGTCACCAGTTCCTCTGCCCTCTGGTCTACGTCCATGTCCAAGTGCATGTCATCTTCCGGTGATGGAGGAATGTCACACTCCCTCGCTAAGCGTTCCCAGTCGGCTCTTCTATAATTTAGTTGTACTTCCCATCCTGTGGCCCAGCGGCACTCTCTTTCTCCTATGGTGAAAGTTATCAGATTGTGGTCGCTTGTGGTGGCATTCTCAGTGACTCTCCAGTTTTGAAGATTGTTAGCTGTGTTCGGAGTTACTAGGGTGACATCGATGTTTGTGCCCTGTCCTCCACCTGCAGCGTAGGTGGGAGGATTGCCGGGTCTGTTAGCCACCACAAGTTGTGATGCCATAATAAGTTCTTCAACCTTTTCGCCATTAGCATCTCTTGTGCCACTGTACCACAGGCGGGATTTTGCGTTAATGTCGGCAGGTTTTCCGTGATTTCCCTAAAATCGCGCCAGCCGGGGTGGCCGAGCGGTTCTAGGCGCTACAGTCTGGAACCGCGCGACCGCTATGCTCGCAGGTTCGAATCCTGCCTCGGGCATGGATGTGTGTGATGTCCTTAGGTAAGTTAGGTTTAAGTAGTTCTAAGTTCTCGGGGACTGATGACCTCAGGTGTTAAGTCCCATAGTGCTCAGAGCCATTTTTGAACCCTAAAATCGCTCCAGTCAAATGCCGGGATGGTTCCTTTGAAAGGACACGGCCGACTTCCTTCCCCGTCCTTTCCTACTCCGATGAGACCGATGACCTCGCTTTTTGGTCTCTTTACCCAAACAACCCAATCCAATCCTTCGGGTCCAAAGGCGTAATAATAGATATTTGCGATACGGGGAGGTGGGTTCCCGTGAAGCAGCAACCCCCTTGTTGCAGTTTTTCATGTTATCAGTGCCTTTGAAATCAATAAGCAATGGGCCCCAGTAATCAAGGAACAGGGTGAGCATCACATTTTCAACAGATAGCTGGCTCTTGAATCTCTTGGGACGGTTACCTTGATCATACGTAGAAAAGGATCATGTGTTTCAGGCAAAGAGCCATCCGGTTTCTTTTTTGTTCGGCTTTCAACGCCCAGGGCAGCCATTGGCTACAGACTTTACGGCAGCCTAACTCCTGCCAAATAACATACTGCACGCTGTCGAAACTGATGCCGAGATCCTTTGCTAGTGTACTAATGGTTTTACGCCGGTCCGCCCTAATCGCATCATCAACCACCCGCTTGTTGTTCGTAATGGGTGAAGCTGGCTGGCCTCCCAGGTCGAGAATCGCGACCAGCGTGGAACTTGGCGACCCATTCCACAATAGTGGTTTCGACAGACATGCTGCCCCACACGCATTCTTCATCCTCCGATGGATGTCCACTGGTGTTTGTCCTTCGGACACCAATAAAAGAATAACAGCAGTTGGTCCGTCTGGACACATGTGGTAATAACGTTGTCATAGATCACGTTTCCGCATTTACCGCACGCACGTTGGTATGACATGAATGCCACCCTAATCCCTGCCTCTATCTCCCTCAAACGGAAACTTCTTGATCGACTCTTATGTTTGATGTAAATGAAAAGGTTGAAGGAAACAGACAAAAATAGATATGCCGTTTTTTGCGGCATCTGTTGCGAATGGAGGAGCCAAGACTAGCAGCACATATTTGGCAGTACCTTCCTCAAGGTAAAAGTTGCACTGGAAAACCAGCAAAAAGATGGAAGGACCAAATGTAGCTGCAACAGATCAAGAAACTGATTGTCATTGACAAAGTCTCTTTCAGTTAGCATCTTTTGAAGGCCATTGTGCGTTTGCTGTGCTACACAAGTATGACTGGTACAGCATTTCTTATAGACACGTTGAACCATAATGAGAGTCCTGCTAGCAGTTAGCGTTAAGGAATGCAATTTATGCATTGAAAAAAGATGTATTCATCGTCCACTCAAACAGACATTAATTCTCTACACAAAAATGCTGATTATGCTGATTGTGATTGTTAGAAAAGCCGACCACGAGGAGGTAGTCTCTCTTCGTTCGAGGTAGTCTCTCTTCATTCCCCATTATATTTATTTACAATATTTACAGGATGATTATTTATTTACAATTTTTACAATAGGGCGATCAGCGTGAACTGAACCCCTTTTCAGTATTTACAAGTGGTGTTGTAGCTTCAGCAATTTCCTTTTCATTGTAATTTCCGTGCATAGGCCACGCAAGTAAGAAATGATTTTATATTGCCGTCAACTTGGATTCTTGTAAGGGCCTTAGAAACTATCTCACCTGTCTTAATTGCGGACTTCTTTCTTCTTCTCACACCTAGATTTAAAACCAGTCGGTCAAATTGGTGCCCATGATATTCTGCGTCCTCTCTGAGAATTTTTACTAAGGAGTAAAAATTTGGATGAACCTTCGAAATTAATGTATTTATTCTCAGATTCCATCCATCTGGAACATTGTTGGTGCGGTGCCGCTTTCCTGCGCAGTTCCAAATATCTCTTGGCATGTCTTCATTATCCAGCCATTGTTCATCAAAATAGTCGTAAAAATCCCGCAGTTTTTCGTTATCTGGCGTGCTCTCCTGAATGCATAGCCACCCGTCATCTAATATGTCCAGGGGAATGTGAGCCAAAGCGGAACACAATCTTATGTGAAAACGAATTTCTTCTTTTTCCTTGTAGGCAGCAACAAGGCCGCAATTCTGCCCTTGTCTCCACAAGCACTGATTGAAATGGTAGTTGCAGCCATTAATCTTTGCATCAGGAAACAAGTGTGTTACTGATTGGATGACTGCAGCTTCAAAATCCGTCATGATAGCTATAGGATTCCATCTATGTACGTTGCTCTTAACAGCTGTGAAAAACCGATCGTACGTTTCTCGCTTTTTATTGGGTAGCGAGGCGTACACGGTTGGAATTGTGTTTGCTTCCTCCTCAGAACTAGAAATATAGTCATGAACAATAAAATAACTGTCCAAACTGTTTGCTGGAGCTTTTGAATGTTCCATCGACAAAGAACGAATTGCAATGTGTTGAACAGGATTTTCCCCTTTCGCTGGCGAACACCAGTATCCTATCATTTGGTCCTCTGTCGTCATCTGCAAGTAAAAATTTGCTCCCATCATTCATTAGCAAATGATATTCTTGCAGAAATATTCCTGCAGCATGGGTCGGATCTTGTGTAGATCCAATGCTTTTTTGCCTGATGCGTTGCAGCGATCGTTTTGTACTCCTGTGTGACGGCAGTGATGTGACGATGTCGTATCCTTGATTGAACAGCGGCCCTACTTCTTCGGCGTAAATAGAAGAAATTGAAGTGTCCGTTTCTTTTGTAGGCCTTTTGGCGTTTGCCACAGCTAATGAAGTGCTTCATTAGCCGCAACGTCCGGAATACATGTATGGCAGCCTTCGCCTAAAACTAAGTTGTTTCTGGTGGACAGTCTTCCTTTACCTGTTTGGTGTCCACAGCAGTACTGAACTGCGGTGTGCTACCTGTTTGGTGTCCCTGTAGACCGCCCGCTACCTGTTCGGCCGGGTCTCCTCACAAGTGTCGCTCCTCACAACTGTCTCTCCTCACAAATGTCCCAACCCCGACCAAACACGATAGCTACTTTGTGCCATTCTATCAAGTCTCTATGTCGACCCATATTACTACGCCGATTCAATTCAACCAACCGGCACATACCCATCACTCCACTGTCATGGCTTGCATCAGCTGTGCAAGCCCACATAACCGCTTGGTACCAGCTGTAAACCATCTAGAGTGCTTGAAAGCGATCAGAGAGCCCGTGCATGGGGCTAACTGATATTTTATTCCACGAGGCTGTCTCAGTATGGAAAACACGAACGCACTGTAACGGTATTCTGCTTCCCCCTCGCCCCTCGTCCCCTTTCTCTCTGGCTGGAGAGCATCAGTCCCTCGACCCTTGCCTTGTAATGTAGTAAGCCCGCCTAGGCGGCGGCCGGCCCCTGCAGTTTTCGCTTTCAGACAGCTCCGCCAGGAACCTGTCTGACGTGGATCTTTTCACCACTGCCTGGGGCGACCGAATCGCCTCCCAGGAGAACTGCTGGCTGTCAGCTGCAAAGGACGCCGTCGCTTTCCAGAACGAAATACGAACCCGTCACCAGCTGAAATAACGGGTGAAAGCGAAAGGCGGGGAAATTATTGTAGAAGAAATGGAAAATACAGCTGGCAACATCTCGTAATACAGCGAAAGCAGTTGTGGAGATATTTGCGATTCGGCGAGATAGCATAGCAATGTGGACCTCTGAACAGGATTTCCATATTCCATGCATTGAATATCTTTGAGTTCACTCGGACAAACGTCCTACCTTCAAAGAAGATATACAGTTAAGGCGTGGACGGCCAAAGGTCTCTCCAGTGCAGATGCGCACCGAGCTCTAACTCTTACGGAAATCGCCGAAATGCCGCGAATAATGTGGATAATGAAACTTCCTGGCAGATTAAAACTTGTGCCGGACCGAGACTCGAACTCGGAACCTTTGCCTTTCGCGGGCAAGTGCTCTACCATCTGAGCTACCCAAGCACGACTCAAGACCCGTTCCCACAGCTTCAATTCTGCCAATACCTCGTCTCGTACCTTCCAAACTTCACAGAAACTCTTCTGCGAACCTTGCAGAACTAGCACTCCTGTAGGAAAGTATATTGCGGAGACATGGCTTAGCCACAGCCTGGGGGATGTTTCCAGATCTCCATGAGGATAATGGTCAAGGGGCACTACATTGGCAGTGTGCGGATAAGTTGAGAATTTGTGTGTAATGAGAGGCGTGCTAGGGAAGCCTCTGGAGTTGTGATGCTCACTATGCTCGGATGGCGTGTCGGTCAGTGAATCTCCTTAGTAAGCAGGAGGCCCGGTTTCAGATCCCGATCGTGTGCAATTTTTCAACTTTTCCCTCTGATTTAAATCAATTCCCACTGGCAGCTAATGCCTTTCATTCCTTTGTGTCGTTACATAACAGATAATTAATACACTGCCCAGTCACATTAATGTGCCCATCTGTCAAAAGCCGAAATAACCATCTTGGTGCCGACGTGGGTGGGAAGCCGAGCCGACTTCAGCGCCGTTGCCGGCTGCTCTGGGTCTCTCAGTTGAGGATCCACAGCACAAACTGCCCGATCGAGCTGGTCCCACAGATGATCAAATGATTCAAATGGCTCTAAGCACTATGGGACTCAACATCTGAGGTCAGCAGGCCCCTAGAACTTGGAACTACTTAAACCTAACTAACCTAAGGACATGACACACATCCATGCCCGAGACAGGGTTCGAACCTGCGACCGTAACAAAAAAAAAATGGTTCAAATGGCTCTGAGCACTATGGGACTCAACTGCTGAGGTCATTAGTCCCCTAGAACTTAGAACTAGTTAAACCTAACTAACCTAAGGACATCACAAACATCCATGCCCAAGGCAGGATTCGAACCTGCGACCGTAGCGGTCTTGCGGTTCCAGACTGCAGCGCCTTTAACCGCACGGCCACTTCGGCCGGCCGACCGTAACAGCAGCGCGGTTCCGGACTGAAGCGCCTAGAACCGTTTTGCCCGAGCTGCCGGCCACAGATTATCCATTGGATTTTAATCAGGGAAGTTTGGTGGTCATGGGAGTACGGTAAACTCATAGTGGCGCCTACCGAATCACGCACGCACATTTCGAGCTGTGTGACACGTTGCATTGCCCTGCTGGTACACGCCATCGTGCTGAGAAACAACAAACTGCATGTAGCGTTGCACATGGTCCCCACGTACAGATGTATGCTTTTGTTGATCCATTGTGCTTTCCAAAATGACGAGGTCATCCAGGGAATGCCCTGAAATTATTCCCCAGACCATAATACTCGTTCCTACGGCCTGGACCCTCCCGAATATTATTGCAGGAAGTCTGCTTTCAGATGTTTAACTCCGATGGAGCATAAAACGTGATTCATCTGAAAGGACTACTAATCGCCACTCAGTGGACGTCCAGTTGCGATATTGGCGTGCAAATTCCAGCCTTCATTGGCGATGAACAGCAGCCAGTCTGGATGCGTGAACAAGACGTCGGCTGCGGTGGCCCACACGCAACAACGTTCGCTGAACGGTCGTTGAGGAGACACTGTTGGTAGCCCCTTGGGACATCTGGGTTGTCAGTTGCTCAACAGCTGCCCGTCTCTTCTCCCGAACACATCTCCGCGGCCGTCGTTCACCCCTGTCATCTATGATCCGTGGAGCATCACAGTTTCATAGGCGCCGGTTTTGAATAGCACCATTTTTTCACCCACAGTAGGGGACTGATGACCTCAGGTGTTACGTCCCATGGTTCTCAGAGCCATTTCAACCATTTGAACCACCCAAAGTATATTTTAACCATGGCGACACGCGAATTGTTTACAGGCTTAATCTTTTCGGAGTTTTTCCACCCTTGGCCCGAAAGACAATGATCACGCCCTTTGGACGTCAGATAAATCATCCCTTTTTAATATTATGGCAAAGACTGCTCTCTTTTTCTGAGTCCTCCCCAACCCGCCCCACCACTCCCCAACAGGCTTTACATGCCATCCACTGCCAGTGCTGCCACGTGCGATCTGTGAGTGGTTATTGCACGTTGACGTCGAATACAGGTCAACTGTCCAATTCTGATAAGTTTCGCTTTAAAGATTGCAGTATATACGTCGTAATTTATAACTCAAGAAAAGCATTTTATTTAACATTTTTGATGACTTAAGATCACATTCAATTATAAACAAATACATTTCAGTTTTAAATAATATCTTTGCCAAGAGCCACATCTTTTCTCATTTAATAAAACTGAATTTCCAAGGAGAAGACGGTATGGCTAACAATAAAAACAGCTATTTTTTCCGAAATATTTAAAATTATCAAATTAATTTACAGATGCATGTCATTCACGTGCATTATGCTTATTTCCGGCAGTGAAACTTCCTGTGATGAATGTTCGTGAAGTGAATATTGCTGTAATATGGCTATATTAATTAATTCAGTTTCAATTAAAATATAGCCTTGTACTCGCATTCGATCGCCTGTAATAATGTTGTCCGACATCTTGCGTCTCTTACAGTAGCACTGACATGTAATGTTATCAAAAGTATGTAATTCGATCAACACTAATCGCCACATATGAAGTATGACGGATCATCTGAGCCTGTTGTGTCATCTTGAACTATGTTTATTGATATTTTACAATATTATTATATTTTTGTCGGTACATACAACAAAGGACAAAACGGTTATGTTGGATTCAATCATGGACACCCACACGAGAAAGTGTATTCACTGTGTTCGGTATCGAACCCATTAGAAACTAACAAGTTAAGTTAATCTGTTATCAGAACAGAACTATAAGTTGTGCGAAATAAAAACTGAAATGAAATATTATTTAAATGTAATTTTAAGTAAAAGTCTGAGAGAAAAGAGTTTCGCATCGGGAATCATCTATCCGAATTCACATGTATTAAAATTTTGCAAATCATTTCTATTCGCCAGAACTTTGGTGGGATGTTTATTCGTGACCTAAATTTTCGTCAGCGATAGTCAGACATCGTTATTTACTTTCAGGTGTCTCAATGATATTTTAACCACCGCAGGCTGTCAGTTTTATTCCTTTAGTGCACCGTGCATATATATTATGTTACTGGCTAGTTTCGGCCTTATTATCACTTGGCTGCAAATAATACCAAAAGCACTGTACATAAGTGAATAACTTTGCGCTTGCGCATTGCAATTGATTTTAGTGGATAACATTAAGCATGCTCATTATAATTGTTGTTCAGATCGTTTACATGATATTGACAATGTGTGAATCACATTTTAAAAATTTGTTTCGTGTTACGTGGGCGCAGACGGGTTCCGAAATGTACACATGTCGAATGTTACAGATATGGTCTTGCACATATCAGTCAGCGTACAAGGGCAACTTTCACAACACGTCATATAGGCAAAAACCTTAATCACAGGTAACTTATTCACTCTTGCACATTCGTTTTGCAGCATACCATGTACTTTTCCGCACTCATACATACACGTAACTGTTACAAATTGCTCGAAACATGTATCAATCAAAGAGCATGCTGAGGCCTGTCGTTTTGCAGAGACAAAGCTCTCGTCAGGAGGAGCTACAGTCACGTGATCACCGTCTTGCGTACAAGTTAATTCTCATTCAACTTCTTAGATTATGGACTTTGACAATGCTTATAATAATTACAGGTATAATTAAACTTCTGTTATTGCTGCAGTAATATTACGTTGTCTTACTACATCTTTTTAAAAATGGTCTCAGTTTTATATTCTATTGCTGAAAATAGCCTTTGTACTTGTTGTCATTACACAAATTATAAAGTGTCACAACGTTACTGTCCCTCGCTACCGTAGTAAAACTGTCCTTACAGTTGATCACAGTCTAATGTCACGTTGATCTGTAAACTTACAAAATTATTCACAATACTGTTAAAATTCTTTACACTACTATCGAATACTAAAACGATTTACATTCGTTATTGCTGTATGAAAATAAGAGTCTTTCTGGCTATATCTTTCGCTGAAGTAGTCTCACGTATTCGTACTCTTAAATTAATGTATTTAGATTAACAGTTTTCGTCTTTAGTAAAATTACAAATCAGTGATACGGTACTGCTCTGCAACCACCAATCAAGTTTCACGGCGGTGAGATCAGTCACTCCTGTTACCTAATTCTCATAGTTCGTAGAATTCGATTAAAATTGTCTAAAAATCTTCTATTACGCAAGTCTGTATGCTCATTTGACATTTCTATTGGCTTTATGAGGTGCTCATATATCTCAATCTCTTCCAGGATATCCATGGTTTTTCTCTTATCTGCTCTGCGTAATATTTTTGATGTTTTGTTTACGTCTAATGTAGAGTGGCTGCTTTCTGTCAAATGGATAATAATATTTACTGTGCTTTCGGTATTATTTGCAGGCATCTGATAATGGCCTAAGGCTGAAACTGGCCCGTAATGTGATTTAAATGCACAATGCACTGAAGGAATAAAACTGACACCCTACAATGGTTAAAATGGTTCCATCATTTAGACGATACATTGAGGCTGTAGAACGAGATATGAATAAATTATGTCCAGTTGACTAAGAAAGTAGAAGCCGATCACAACCATATTTTGATACAGCACAGCCTGTCATATTCTTGATATGTTCCATAAGTTACAGTCCGTCGTAATATATGAAATGGATTTTGTAAATTTTCTGCGCAATGTTCCCGTGACATTGAGAAGTGAAATTATGTCATGTCCCATCACTTACTGTATACTGCGAAAATTTAGTCATATAGTTTATTTATCAAATTACGTCATTCAGTGCTGTGTTAATCATATTAACGTAGCTACATTTCTCAGTGTTACAAGCATGTCAATGTGTTCTTGTAAATAATATTATAGAGGAAGTGTGCAGATACACGATTTTGTACCAAAAATTACTTATCTCGTATGTGGTACATACAATCAGGAGTCAACGGTGAAACGAAGATTGTAAACACTGGCTTGTCGTATAGCAGCCTAAGTATCGCTTTGTGGCTGCTTTCAGTAACTGCGAACCTGAGCTGTGTTAACTGCAAAAGAAACAGGAATCATTCTAATGTAAGACAGCTGCTGGACCTACGGGAACAGAACAAACTTGTAATAGCTCGGAAAGCCAGGAAGAAGGGCATGTCACCATCTGTAGCCCTTGTAGACATCAACAATGTAACTACCGTTTCCAGTACATTGCGCGCTGAAGTCAATGTAGTGGCACTCCGCCCCAAAAGGGTAACAACAGTGACGTGAAAACGATAATTATAACCATCCATCGCATGTAATGGAAACAGACGACAATAGTAATGTTTACTCTGTCCTTTAACTCGGGTATCCGCAGATACACCCGCATATATGAGCATCGGTACAGGCTTTCATTCGCAAAGTATTTATTACTGCGGATATCCACACCTGCACAAGCCTCTATTTACAAGTCAAAGATATTTCAATCCGGAGCGTCCAATCAGTTATCGACCTTCCATACGCAGTCGATCTTTCATGCACGCAAGTCACAGATAACTGGAATTACATGATAACATTTACAGGGTGGTCCAAAAGTCCGGATACACCCTGATAAAATTCTAATGGAGTGGCAAACAAGGAAACAGAGTCCCTACACTCGAGAAACGGGAAGGGGGAAACTTTATAGGCTATGCCACCAACATGGCGGCCATCTTGAAAGCCGCCATCTTAGAATCAACTCCAAAATTTTAAATGGGAAAGTGGTCATGTGACATATCAAACAGATAGAGAATTTCACCAGAAAATCAATGCCGTTGTTATTTTAAACGTAGCTTTATTCGTTCTCGGGTTATAGCCAGTTACATGTGGCAGCGGTGGGACGCTCGGCAGCATGTGTGTTATGTGCCGAAGAGACATTACGCCGATGTTACACAGTCCCGAGAGACCACCAACAGCCATAGGAATGGCTCGATATGTTGCCCATTATGTTGGATTGTTAATGCTATCCTGATGAACTTTCACCAACACATCTGACTGAATTTGACCACACGCATCAACAATGCGCTGCTTCAGACGATGCAAATCCCGTATTTTCACAGAATAAACCAGTGCTTTGGCATGACCCCAAAGATAAAAATCCAAGGGAGTCAAATCTGGTGAACGTGGTGGCCACTCCACAGCACCCCTACGACCAATCCACTTTTGAGGGAACTGCACATCCAGGTATGCTCGCACATTGTGTCCATAATGTGGTGGGGCTCCATGCTGGAAGAATTCCGGAAATGTCCCATCCTCCGTTAACAACGAGGGAAACACTTCTTCATCCAGTACCCTCAGATAACCGTTGGCTATTAACGTACCATCAATAAAAAAAGGTCCAACGACTTTGGTACCCCACACACCACACCAGACCATCACTTTTTGTGAGTCGACTATTTTGGAAGCATCAATCCAGTGCGGATTTGTGTCGGACCAGTGTCCGGGATTCTGCTTGTTCACTTCACCATTGATAAAGAAATTGGCTTCATCACTGAACAGCACCTGACAGGAGAAACGTGGGTTTATCTGCAGCTGCTGTGTCACCAATTCTGCGAACTGTACCCGACGGTCTGGGTCATCCTCGTTCTGGTGTTGGAGCAGCTGAATTTTGTACGGGTGCCATTTGTGTTGCGAAAAAATTCGCAGTATGGAAGTACGGCTAACCCCACATTCTTGTGACAGGCGACGAGTACTCCGGTGCGGACTCTTGCTAAATGATGCCAACACGCTCACTATTGTTGTCTCATCGGTGGCGGATTTTGGTCTTCCAGCCTTAGGTTTATCTGCGACAGAACCTGTAGCTCGGAATTTGGTCAAATTTGGCAACTGTGCTGTGAGTGATGGGCTGTCTGGTTGGGTGACGACTGTTGAAGTCCTCAGCAATGACCCGTGTGCTTCTTTCTCCTGATATCAAGGTGATTTCAATGCGTTCTTCATGTGTTAAGGACATTTTGTAACCTGTAAATAAGGAAACAATGATTAAAACATTAGCATGATTAAATGATACCTAACAGTTAAACACATGTAACATATCAGGCATGGGATAGTCAGTGCACCGTTTCAGACTCCATTTCATGACTTCTCAGTACGTAATACTCACGCTGCCGAGCGTCCCACTGCTGCCGCGAATAATTGGCTATAACCAAAGAATGAATAAAGCTATGTTTAAAATAACAACGGCATTGTTTCTCTGGTGAAATTCTCTATCTGTTTGATATGTCGCATGACCACATTCGCATTTAAAATTTTGGAGTTGAATCCAAGATGGCAGCTTTCAAGATGGCCGCCATGTTGGTGGCATAGCCTATAAAGTTTCCCCCTTCCCGTTCCTCCTGTGTAGGGACTCTGTTTCCTCGTTTGCTACTCCATTTAGATTTTATCAGAGTGTTTCCCGGCTTTTGGACCACCCTGTACTTTCAGAAGTCGTTCACGGATGTTTTTCTGAATTGTTGGCCACAAAGAGCCTGTTGGTTTTCTATTCATCTTTATATAATCATTTTATCAGGTGTGTTAGACATGTTTCAGCGATCGCGTTACACCGAAATCCAAGTAAATCGATCAGTTAGGACTGTGTGGCCAAAAAGAACGTAAAATGTACGCAATGAGTTCGTAAGTAAGGTAACAGCCTGCAGACAAAACCCTGTACACTGTTGCTACAGCACTGTTCACTGTTTGTCCTGTCACTGGTGAAGAGGACGGTAAAGCAATCGTCTAGTGACGCATTGGGAGGAAGTATATAGAATACTGATAGGCTGAAAACCAGACTCTTAGTACGTAGAGCGAAAGTGTTCTTTAGAGAGAACACAAATGTCACGCCGGAAACTGTTTATCCTAACCCTCGAAGTGGGTTAAGGCCGTATCTCACATGCGGCGCAGCGGGTACATGGCTCATGACAACCACGTGTTCACATGTGGGGCGCGTCTTTCATCTTTCATGCGGATACACAAATACCGTTCTGGTTTTTGTCGTTTTTCAGGGAAGATGCACTCAGCCAGATGTTTTGTCTGTCACAGTGTCCCCATTGATACAGTATAAAACTGTTTGCCACTGGAACATGTAGCGAAGTACTTACAAGAACGGAGCAAAGCATAAAACGTTGCCGGCCGGAGTGGCCGAGCGGTTCTGGGCGCTATAGTTTGGAACGGCGCGATCGCTACGGTCACAGGTTCGAATCCTGCCTCGGGCATGGATGTGTGTGATGTCCTTAGGTTAGTTAGATTTAAGTAGTTCTACGTTCTAGGTGACTGATGACTTCAGAAGTTAAGTCCCATAGTGCTCAGAGCCATTTGAACCATAAAACGTTGTTAATTACAACCATTGTTTACTAATGTTTGTGAATAATGGGACAGCAAGGAAAAAGCACATGACTGAAATGAACTTTATACCACATTTTATGAACGCCACAATGGATAAACTGTTAAGATTATGGAACTGTGTATGATAAGCATAAATAAAATTACTCCACTACTCTGTAATACGTAAAAATAAGTCACCAAACACTCATTCAAATCCCCTCATCACATACTGTAAATGAAAACCAATGAAATTCTGAACAGTAAATACGTTTTTCCAGACCAAAGCCGGACGCTGTGGTCGAGCGGTTCTATGCGCTTCATTCCGGAACCACGCGGCTGCTGCGATCGCAGGTTCGAATCCTGCCTCGGGCATGAATGTGTGTGATGTCCTTAGGTTAGTTAGGTTTACGTAATTCTAAGTCTAGGGGACTGATGACCTCAGATGTTAAGTCCCATAGTGCTTAGAGTCATTTGAACCATTTTTGAACCAGATCAAAGCACCTTGGTTGCTCAACGTAATATGTGACTTCCTTTAAGTGAAAATCAAACAATCTCAGGTTATAATATTCTTACAAAGCTGTAATATGCATGCATGGTAATCGAGAATTCGCAGGATCGAATCCCGGTTGGACCACGGATTGTCGAGTCTGCATTTTAACCTAGTGTTCGCCTCTCAATGATGTGGAGTTTCGCAAGAAACGACGTATGTTTTGGATTCCACGTTAAACTGTAGGTCCTCTTTCCCTGGGGTAGGTTAGGGATACGCAGGTCAGCGAAGCGATGTCCAATTGAAAGACTTCTACCACGCCATTGAGCCACACGAAATTATGTTTATATTCTGACCTACCGCAATTAATTACACTCCATCACATAAAGAAAACTACGCACCACGAAGGAGTTACCCGAATGGCATGGAAATCGGTAGTTGTGATTAACATTTACAAATAAACAAATGATTTGAACGAAAACGTTTAGCTCTGGTTTGCAGGAGGTTTAAGGGAAAACATAGTTACGATAAAGTAGCTGAACAGATTGTTGACATTCATTCTGAATTAGATTTGAAACTGGCAAAAATCATGAAAACTATAATCGGCAATGAATGAAATATGGTCAAAGCTTTAAAATAAATAGGAAAGATCATATACAGGATCAAGTGAAAGAGATTGAACACATATTCATAGTATTACAATTTCAGGAAAACTGGCTAAATTATTCAAGAGAAGTAGCTTAACAAATTGAGGAAATCGGTAACGTGCTGGTCCACATCTGGCCTTTATGCAAGCAGTTATTCGGCTTGACATTGATGGATAACAGTTGCTGGATGTCCTCGTGAGGGATATCGTGCCAAATTCTCTTTAGCTGGCGTGTCAGATCGTCTAAAACCCGAGCTGGTTGGGGAGCCCTGCTGAAAATCTCATCTTTCACGGGGCCCGCATCGAGTGGCGGTCCAATGTCCAGTGAACACGTGTCTGGACACGCCCCCGGCAGTGGTGGTATACCGATCTACTGACGCCCGCTATACGGTCCGAGAACCATGAGTGACGGTATGGGCTGCCATTTCATTTCGTAGCAGGACCCCTTTGGTTGCCTTCCACGGCACCCTTCCAGCACAGCAGTACGTCGATGATATTCTGTCCCGTTTTCCCACCCCTCAAGACAAGCCATCCTGGGCTTACATTTCAGCAAGATAATCCCCGTCCGCACACAATGAAAGTTTCTGTTACTTGTCTCGATGCTTACCAAACCCTATTTTGGCCAGCAAAGTCTTCGGGTCTTTCCCCAAAAGAGAACATGTGGAGCATTATGGGCGGGGTCTTTCAGCCAGCTCGGGATTTTGACGATCTCACGCGTTAGTTGGACAGAATTTGGAACGATAACCCCAGGACATCCAACAGCCCTATCAGTGCCAAACCGAGTAACTGCTAGCGTAAATCAATTATCCAAAAACAGTCTTAATTTAATTTATTATTATTATACCGCCAACCGGTTTCAACCCGACGTAGGGGTCATCTTCTGGGAGTTCACACTGTGAAAGTGTAGATATCCGTCAGAAAGACTCCATTATACAACAGCTAAAATAATGTAAATTTTAAAATATGTTACCCATTGGTCGACTGCTGGTGGTGTCACTCCTGTCTACATAAAGGAAGGAAACTATGCGAGACTAACCCTTCGTAAGGGCTTAAATAGCGTGCTGAGATCACGTGAATAGACGGCAACACCCCCAGCGGCGATCAACGGCATTTAATACAGTTTATTGTATGTAATTACTAGTCACCTTGGTTTAACATAAATTTAAGTGACAGTAAATAAAAGAAAACGTGACTCAGCACGCTATTTAAGCCAATACGAAGTGTTAGTCTCGCATAGTTTCCTGCCGTTATGTAGACAGGAGTGACATCACCAGCAGTCGACCAATGGGTAACATATTTTAAAATTTACGTAATTTTAGCTGTTGTATAATGGAGTCTTTCTGACGGATATCTATAATTTCACAGTGTAAACGCCCAGAAGTTGACCCCTACGTCGGGTTGAAACCGGTTGGCGGTATAATAATAATAAATGCGATTAAGACTGTTTTTGAATAATTGATTAATCACACTAATCGCTGCTTCATCTCCACAACCATGTTGTCCAAAAATGCTAGCATAAAGGCCAGAGGTGGACCAACGCGTTGTTTAAAAATGTTCAAATGTGTGTGAAATCTTATGGGACTTAACTGCTAAGGTCATCACTCCCTTAGCTTACACACTACTTAACCTAAATTATCCTAAGGACGAACACACACACCCATGCCCAAGGGAGGACTCGAACCTCCGCCGGGACCAGCCGCACAGTCCAGGACTGAAGCGCCTGAGACCGCTCGGCTAATCCCTCGCGGCCGCGTTTTTTACTTACCCAATTTGTACAGCTCTATTTCTTGAATAAGTCTTCCATTTTTTCCGAAATTGCAATCATTTGTTTCTGTGTACATGTACACCACATCTACCGAATTCCATCCCCTTCGGGTAATTATCTCTTGGTGCGTCGTTTTTTATGTGATAGTGTTGTCGACGACATGCAACAAAAATGGTTCATATGGCTCTGAGCACTATGGGACTTAACATCTGAGGTCATCAGTCCCCTAGAACTTAGAACTACTTAAACCTAACTAACATAAGGACATCACAAACATCCATGCCCGATGCAGGATTCTAACCTGCGATCGTAGCGGTCGCGCAGTTCCAGACTGAAGCGCATAGAACCGCTCGACCACCCAACGACCAGCTGACATGCAACTTTTTTTTCCAGGAAACAATTAATAATAGAATATTAACAGAACTTTTTCTTTCTGGCAGTCTTTACTCCATCACTTGAAGAACATTTTGAATGCACCTTTCCAATAACACGTTTTAAGATAATAATGTGATGGGGAATAAAAAACCCATATGTACAGCGCATGTAGTCAGCCAGTTACACACTGATCACTGCGACATATGCACGTAATTTGGGAATAATTAGCCTAGAGCTGGAACAAGCAGTATGGGGAAGAAACAATAAGGACATATAAGATTATAGTACGTGAAACAGACTACAGCGGATGCTGAGTGTTTGATAGTTACGTAGAGGTGGAAATGTAAGCACAAAATAGGAGAAAGATGGAATATACCGTGAAACTGTTTGGAAGACTGGTGATTTTATAAAGATAAAAAACTACGTGATCTACCACCAGAGCACCTGAAGTACATAGCTGATTACAAACAGTTCGATCTGACATCACTACGAAGGCTTTCGTGCCAACTTTCTTTACGTTTGGTCGGCCGGGGTGGCCGGGCGGTTCTAGGCGCAACAGTCTGGAACCGCGCGACCGCTACGGTCGCAGGTTCGAATCCTGCCTCGAGCATAAATGTGTGTGATGTCCTTAGGTTAGTTAGGTTTCATTAGTTCTAAGTTCCAGGGGACTGATGACCTCAGAAGTCAAGTCCCATAGTGCTCAGAGTCATTTGAACTATTTTTTCTTTACGTTTGGTTCACGACGCCGACTGGAGCTTTTCCAGACTTTTCAACCACAAAAGAAAAAAGACCATGACGTGCTCACTGAGAATGGATCCCGCAACCTGCGCGTTCGGACGAATCCCACCCATCATGAAGACACTCGGCTCGAGGAGAAGCAGGATTAGTAACAGCCGCAAGACAGAATACGGCTGATACTGGCTTATTTTTGGATGACTGCCAACATTAGCCCAGCGTACCATGAAGTCATTGTACATTGATACTGCTGTCACCATTCTCTATTGTCTTCGCTGTTCTGCATTTTATTTATTTATTTATTTATTTATTTTTTGCTTTTCGTTAGCTCCACTTATCCCATCTGCTTTCGTATACAAAAGATATATTTTAAACGCTGTTTGTCACTGATTCTTGGTCACAAGGAGGATTTCATACCCGCATGCGTTTTTTACAAGGATTTTCTCCTTACCCAATAGTGCTGTATTTAAAAAGTGGGCAATAAAACCGGAATCGAAGGTAAAATTCTTGGAAAATTGAGAAACGGAAGCTAGAACATATCCACTGCCAAGCTTTAAGTGAATAAGTTGAAAATGGTTTGCTGATAAAAATTCATTTGTTAGTTGCATACACAGTTATTACTGCTAGTAAGATAACCATCTTCATCAGTGTACACTACACACGTCTCTTATGGGGACAGCGAAAGACGACACAGCAAGCTGACAATGAAGTCTGTTAGTAGGGCAGTATTTTTTGGACGGTCGTTAGCACTGACTGTAGGCAGCCGCGGCACGGAAGTGGGCGATGGGAAGAATTGTTTTCCCGAATACTAACTTATCCACAGCAGGCACTTTTCTGGCGTACCTACTTTTCATATGGTTGTAGAACGTCTCCGAGGTGGTGATTTCTGTTTAGAGTGCCCTTAGTGCGTACGAGTTAAGGTCATACGTCGTATCTGTTAGCTTCCCAAATGCATAACACTTGGCGTTTCTTCTCTATACGGCTTGAACAACTCAGCTGTCAGATAGGGGTCACAATGTGGAGCGAAATGTGTCTTAGCCTTCACTGTCTCACAGGTTGAAGAAGACCACTACACGCTGCCACTCATGACGCGAAGGCTATGTTCAACGTTGCCTACAGCATTTTGAGGCGTTCTGTTTCTGAACGGTGTAAGACGAGATAATGGTATGAGTGCTACCAGTCCATCCCACAGCTGATAGCTCCGAATCGCCTTATCAAACGGGTCCACATCCGCTGCAGGGCTCCAACGTCGAGCCAACACTGTGGACGGAGCTGTATGGGCCGTTAACGCCATACTGTGACGTCCGATGCTCCATGGGGCTGTTTGCTTCCAGTGATTGTTCGCAGTCACATTCTTTAATTATGTGCACAGAGCGATTTAAAATGAAACGATCACATAAAAGTAATCGTAGGAAAGGCAGATGCCAGGCTTGACATTCATTGAAAGTATCCTCAGAGGATGAAAGCCATTGGCTAACGAGGTCGCTTATGAACACCTCGTTCGCCCGATTCTTGAATATCGCTCCTCATGGGACAGTTTTCAGGCAGGATTCATAGAGGAAATAGAGGAAATTCAAGCGCGTTTCGTCACAGGTTTGTTCACTAAAAGCGAAAGGGTCACAGAGATGGTCATCTAACTCCAGTGAGAGACCCTGCAAATGAAAGGTTTTGCGCATCGCGCTATGGTTTACTGAAATTCCGATAGCATATTTCTTATGTGCACAACGCTGTGGGACACTTTCTGCCCAGTGGTAAAGACAGCACTCCAGCTTTGGAAAAGAGTAGAACACACAAAATCAGTTGTAATTGTGGCAAATTAGATATAGAAATTCTGGCGGGGCAGCATGCATGCGTTTGAAGGAACGCGTCAGAAACTTAGAAAATGAGACTCTACTTTTGCAGACCACCTGCTTAAAGAAGGCCAGAGATACAAAGTGAACATGAAATATAACACCACATACATAAAGGAAAGAAGATGAACTATCCTGAAATAATGGAAATTAATAAACTTTTTTCCGTAAGGCCAAGCTTGGTACTGAACGACCAGACACAGTTCTCCAGTTCTCTTAGTCGCCACGTCTAACGGAAGATACCATGGAAAATCCAATCCTGGTCAGATTGTAAGTTACCCGTCTTACTCACATGCTCCGTTTTCCTTTACTTCAGTAACTATAATTTCTCATGTTGTCTAAAAAAAATTACTTTGTATAGTTACAACTACTTCACTTACCTGCTTAATCTCGCTAGTATATAACTTATGTGTTTGTAATTTAGATCCTATTAAAGACAATATTGTTTTGTTCAGTAACACCTTTGGATCATGTCACCAAAGTTTGTGTTCAGTTTAGTTTCTTCTATGAACAACTGTTGTAAAGTGTACATTGTTCATTAGTTAATGTGTCATATTTTATCTTAGTTAAATAATTTTACATCACATTTACAACTGAAATAATACCCCTTGTTTTACTCCTAAACGTAACTTTAACATTTTACATCTCTGTAAACAGAGATACTCTATAGATACACTAGTTTAAAATCTTTGATGCAACAAAATTTCACTGCACCACATATTATTTTGTACCTGATGGTGACGTAATAGCCGAAAGATATTGCAGAATATTACACTAGCGTAGTGTTTCAAAAAACAGTTCAAATGTGTGTTAATTCCTAAACTACCTTAAACTAGCTCATACCCGAGGGAGGACTCTGAATCTCCGGCAGGAGGGGCCGTGCAATCCGTGACATGGCGCCTCAAACCACGCGACCACTCCGCGCGGCGCGTAGTGTTTGTTTTTATTCATAATGTATAAATATTCTATCAGCAATCGACAGACAGTTAGCAATGTATTGCTTTCGCTCAAGTGTGGCTCGCTAGATCATCAAGATAAAATTACAGATATTCGAGCTCACACACAGGCGTACCAACTATAGTTCGTCTCGCACACCCTTCACGACTGGAACAGGAAAGCGGAGAAATGGCAGTGATGTAGAAAGTGCATTTCGTCACAGGCTCACTTATACCGCTAAAATTTTGATAGCGTATTGTCCTAGAACAGTCAACCAATATATTGCTTCCTCCTTCATATATCTCGCAAGAAGAGCATGAAGGTAAAACTAGGGAGAATCAAGGTCACACGTTGGCTTACATCCAACTATTTTTTCCGTGCACTAATAGCGACAGGAACAGGAAAGGAGGGATGGCGGTACGGGAGGTACGCTCCGCCACACACCCAAAGGTGGCTTGCAAATATATAGTGTGTTAATGAAGTATTCTATATTTTGAGAGGGCCAAACCAAGAAAAAAAATCCAGTAAACAGGGGCTCTAAAGTGCATACTTTAAGGGGGGTACCTATGAGAGAAACCACAGGCTAATGTAACCTTTCCTATATGAGAGATAAGCACTTACTGTCATTATGTTATTGATTATAATCTGCATTTTTCAATTTATTGTCAAATAATTTAATCAGTACCTTGCTGGATACTTTTAAAACACATATTACCACACGAGGAACATTTTCTCGGAAGTTACCTTACTCATCACGTTCAAAATGGAGTAGGTTATTCTCAGCAATTCGATAGACATATATGTATACCAGTCTTTTAGTATCAGTCTTAGAATTCCCGCACCGGATTTTTAACTTTGTGTGTGTGATACATAGCAACTTTTATTTCGCAAAAATTTAAATATATTTGACAATAAAACGTTTTGAAAAATTTCGTACCACAGGAAGTTCAGCAGAAAATGTTACTTGTACACGGAAAAATGGAAGCTGGAAAGAAAAAAGATATTCTGAGCCTGTAGCTTTTTTCTTCCAGTCTGATCCTTCTGGCGTGCCTTTTTGGCAGTATCCTTCATACATTTCAGAACTAGCAATACGCACGTCATCAACCTTCTTTAATAGGTTTTCAAGGAAGCGAACTACATTAAAAACTTGTCTCATAAGCATTCTGATTCTTCCAGTGTTACCGTCACTGAACACCAGACAAGCGTCGTATGTGAAAATCTTAACAACAGTAGATGGGAAAAATGTTTTCTTTGGATGTCTCATCTAATTGAGGTTATTAACGTATTGATTAGGGTTTTGTGTCTACCATTTCTTTAATAAATCGGAAGTAACTGCATCGTAAATGAGCTCAAAAACTCCTATATTCTACAGATGATTTTTCTGATGTCAGGAAATAATAAAATATCTCAAACAAGGACAGAGTGCTAGAGAAAATGTGGCGTGATACTGCGCATGGGTTGAAACAAGGTCATTTTAACATCAATTTTAGCTCGACTTAAACTCTGAAAATTATAGACAATGTCTCTGATACTCTGCAGAACTATATGGTGGCCAATGACCATATTTAACCAATTTTACATACATCCGCCCTTAAGAGCGCTTGTTCATCTTCGCAGATGCAAAATACATCTCTTCTGCTGTAGGGTCTTTGCTTTCCGTACTTTGAGAGGCGGTAGTAAGTACCAATCAAAAAACGTCTACTAAATATGGACACTAAACGCAAGCCGTAAGATATAAGAACAGTGGTTCAATTGAAGAGATGTATTTCACAGTAGTGAAGATGAACAAGTGTTTACAGCTCTTAAGGTATGCATTTTAGAGCTCATGTTTACTGGACGTTTTTATCTTGTTTTGGTGGGTACTGCCACCTTCAAAAATGTAGTATGGTGTTTTATTAACACTCTGTATAGATGTAGCTGCAGAAATTCTACGGTATGACAATACACTTCCTGGAGACTGATCATTCAGTCACATTCGTACGCACACACGAAATGGTAATGCATACTTTTTCCTGCGTCGATGAACTATGTGGTTAATTTAGAAAATTGGGATTTAACGTCTTTTACGCGACGTGGTCATTAGAGAGGGTGCACATCCTCGTTTTGAAGAAGGAAATCGGCCATGCCCATTTGAAGGAACCATTCCAACATTTGTCTTAAACAACGTAGAGAAATCCTGCGAAAGCTATTAGTAGAAGGACGTGTGGAGATTTAAACCGCCCTCCTCTCGAATACCAGTGCTCCACCTCGCTCGGTTTGCATTCATTTGAGCAGTTCGTTCAGCAACCCTTCATACCGGGGACGGTATAAAAACGGCTTGCACATTATAGATACGGCACTGGACTTCTTTTACCAGTCTTGCAATTGTGATGATAGTGCCAAAAATTATCCTAATACGATTTTCGAAATAGGACTGCTTGTTCTGCCTTATTATTTGGGCGTGTAGCTGAGAAAGCGTTTAATTCCGTTGCCTTATTAGCAGATGTCAGGCGGCTGTCGCTTATCGCTAGGTAGACGTTGCAGGCAGGTGGACGGTGCTCTTAAAGCGAGACAGCCCAGCAGCAATTTCCTGGCGGCGTCTGCATCCGCTTGCAAGCGTCGCCTTTTTGAAATGCCCTGCGGTTATGTGCGGGTAGGGGCAGCTGCATGTTTTTAGTGGTCTGCCGCGAACGACTCGTGGCAATTCGCGCTACGACGGGCGTCACTTTAGCTCCACCACAACACATGGAAGAAATGACGACCTGGCAATATCGTTGTTCCACAGTACCACTCCACTTTCTGGCACGAGCAAAAGAGTCGTCCACGTTGTAACCCGGTAGTGGGTGCTACAGCACCAAAAACGGCAAACATGACTGAAATGAATGTTATGCATCCATGTATAAGCCATTTAGGAATATATCTTTTCACTTCTTCGTGCTCTTATATTTAACAGCGCGGGAGACACGTTTGGACGACCAAACACAGAAAGTTCAGACAGTGTAAGATTCTCAGGAATAAGGAGAATATGATAAGGCACCCGCTTGAGATCTAAACTATCTGATAAAAAGTATCCGGACATGTATTAATGGACATTAATATCCGGTGTGTCCATTCCTCGCCTTTATGGCATTTATAGTGATGTATCTTAATGCCCGTGGAGGAGTGAAACTCCATTCGTCGTCAAGATCTGTCAGACTGCGGGGTCTGTAGCGAAATCGATGTTCTATTCATCCCATAGGATCCCATTGGGTTCAGGTCGGGACTCTGGGGAGGCCAGTTCATTTCAGGAGTATTATCCACAATCCATTGCCTTACGCTGCTTTATGACAAGGTTGATTGCCATCATCACCGAAGTGCTCGTCTACTGTACACAGTACATGTGTTCATATCCCTCCGCATTTAGCGTTTTCTCAAGCGCAGTAAGATGACCACACCCTAACTACGAAACACACACCCATAGCGTAACACCAGTTCATCTATCCCTCACTGTTCGGCAGTACACATGACGGCTTTTGTAAACCCTGGTCACCAGTTTTGTAAAGCCCTCGTCGCCATTGTTGTGGAGGCCGAGTCGCCACTGTTGTTTCGGTAAGCCGAGTTTGTGAGTTCGCGAAACGGCTTATGGTGCAGTACACCGTTAAGACTATTTCTCCCTGCTACACAGCTATGCGCCAGGGTCAGGTAACAGGATAGGAGAACGAAGGTTGTACAACACTCCAACAAATTAGTAACGAAGTCGCACAAATGAGTTAAAAGGTTTACTTATCTTTGTGATTAGTTGAATAATCAAGTCTGCATCGCTGCTTGGCCGGACGCTATGGCCGAGCGGTTCTAGGCGCTTCAGTCCGGAACCGCACTGCTATTACAGTCGCAGGTTCGAATCCTGCCTCGGGCATGGATGTGTGTGATGTCCTTAGGTTAGTTAGGTTTAAGTAGTTCTAAGTCTAGGGGACTGATGACCTCAGATGTTAAGTGTAGTGTCACCGCCAGACACCACACTTGCTAGGTGGTAGCCTTTAAATCGGCCGCGGTCCGTTAGTATACGTCGTCGGCCCCGCGTGTCGCCACTATCCGTGATTGCAGACCGAGCGCCGCCACACGGCAGGTCTAGTCTAGAGAGACTTCCTAGCACTCGGCCCAGTTGTACAGCCGACTTTGCTAGCTATGGTTCACTGACTACATACGCTCTCATTTGCAGAGACGACAGTTTAGCATAGCCTTCTGCTACGTTATTTGCTACGACCTAGCAAGGCGCCATATTCAGTTACTATGTATCCTGAACAGATAATATTGTGAATCATGTACCGTCAAGAGCGACGTTTATCATTAATGGATTAAAGTTAAGTATCAAACTAATTATGTCCGCTTTCTGAATTCTCATTCCTTGTCATGTTCCAGACCTCACGTCAGTATATTTCTTCCCTCTTCACGCCAGCCTGTGTGAGCTAAAACGCGTGCATTTCGGCCTCCACTAGTAACACGGTGTTGGCTCTTCTGCAAACACAACATTAAGTCCCATAGTGCTTAGAGCCATTTGAACCATTTGAACACTGCTTGTAATATAACACAAAAATGCCCTCAAAGGCTAAGTGCAAGTTATCATAGGTAAACTCCACAGTACGTAGCAAATGGAATTTACAACAACTGTCTGTTCACTTCTAAGGGTTCATTAAATGACGTTCGCTGTCTAAGTCAGTCCTGGACGATGATCTATAGCCAAGTGGGTGAGAGCTGCTATCCTGTCTTCCGAGTAGGCTTCTGTCCATTGTCGTCTCGTCATTGGCGGATAGTGCTCGGCCGGCAGTTGGCCGATACGAAGTCGATATTTTCATCATCAGCGCCGCCCGTGGCGCTGGAGGAACTCGCGCAAGTGGTGAGTCTCTATTGCACTGGCACCAGCTCTCGTCTCTGCAGCTGTGGTGCTTTTTCCCAGGCTGTGTCTTGTTCGGATGCCACAACAACGGCAAGTAACGTAGTCCAGGCGTGCGCCAGACCCAGACCCTTCCATCGCATTGCCTCAGAGTATAGCGCGACTGGATCACTTGTCAACTGTCCAGTAGCGTCTCACTCTGCATCACCTTAAGCGTCAATTAGCACTGACTACAGAAATGTGTCGTTTATGAGGAGCTACCCGACCATTGCACTCCATTTTTGTAACTCTCTACGCACAGTAATTGTGCTATATGGACTGCTGGTGGCAGTTTGGAACTCACGAGTTATTCCTTCCGCTGATTTCATTCGATTTTTTTGCAATTATCCTGTGCAATCTACATCTACATCTACATGCATACTCCACAATCCACCATACGGTGCGTGGCGGAGGGTACCTCGTGCCACAACTAGCATCTTCTCTCCCTGTTCCACTCCCAAACAGAACGAGGGAAAAATGACTGCCTATATGCCTGTGTACGAGCCCTAATCTCTCTTATCTTATCTTTGTGGTCTTTCCGCGAAATGTAAGTTGGTGGCAGTAAAATTGCACTGCAGTCAGCTTCAAATGCTGGTTCTCTAAATTTCCTCAGTAGCGATTCACGAAAAGAACGCCTCCTTTCCTCTAGAGACTCCCACTCGAGTTCCTGTAGCATTTCCGTAACACTGGCGTGATGATAAAACCTACCAGTAACAAATCTAGCAGCCCGCGTCTGAATTGCTTCTATGTCCTCCCTCAATCCGACCTGATATGGATCCCAAACGCTCGAGCAGTACTCAAGAATAGGTCGTATTAGTATTTTATAAGCCGTCTCCTTTACAAATGGTTCAAATGGCTCTGAGCACTATGGGACTCAACTTCTGAGGTCATTAGTCCCCTAGAACTTAGAACTAGTTAAATCTAACTAACCTAAGGACATCACACACATCCATGCCCGAGGCAGGATTCGAACCTGCGACCGTAGCGGTCTCGCGGTTCCAGACTGCAGCGCCTAGAACCGCACGGCCACTTCGGCCGGCTCTCCTTTACAGATGGACCACATCTTCCCAAAATTCTACCAATGAACCGAAGACGACTATCCGCCTTCCCCACAGCTGCCATTACACAAATCCTGTCCAAGTCATCTTGTATCCTCCTACAGTCATTCAACGACGACACCTTCCCATACACCACAGCATCATCAGCAAACAGCCGCACATTGCTATCCACCCTATCCAAAAGATCATTTATGTAAATAGAAAACAACAGCGGACCTACCACACTTCCATGGGACACTCCAGATGATACCCTCACTTCCGATGAACACTCACCGTCGAGGACAACGTACTGGGTTCTATTACTTAAGAAGTCTTCGAGCCACTCACATACTTGGGAACCAATCCCATATGCTCGTACCTTAGTTAGGAGTCTGCAGTGGGGCACCGAGTCAAACGCTTTCCGAAAGTCAAGGAATATGGCATCCGTTTGATACCCTTCATACTCGACGGTCCTCGGCTGTCGGTACATGTGATCTGCCTGGTGTTGGGTTAGCTCTGTTAGTTTCGCAATGACGACACCAACACTTGACATTGGCAAGTTTAGAAGGGCTGAAGTGTCCCTGATGGATTTGTTACTCAGGTGACGTCGAAAGTAGTTCACGTTCGAAGTTGATGAGGTCTCCTGAACGAACCGTTCTGCTGCTATTGCTACTCCACTGACAACACAACATTACCCCGCTCCTTTCATACTGGCAGACGTTTCCGCACTACGTAGGGCTGCCTGAATACTTTTGAACAGATTGTGTATAAAATAAAAGCAGAAACTTGAGAGGAAATGGTTGATAAGTTCCTAGTTGCTCGTCTCATTGCGTAACAAACAGGGAAATTTGAGAGAGTGACACAGAGTTTATGCGTTGTTGTAATGCATATGTTGAGACTTGCAATCATCATTCTGGAAAGTTAGTTAGGTTGTTACTTAAAGGTACAGCAGGAAACTAAATATTCATTTCTGACCATTGGTTTCCTATCTCGAAAACATCGCCCATCTTCACAATTCTGACCGTTAAGGCTTTAGAAATTCTGTATTTTTCGTCAATATGTGTTCATCATCTGCGTTTCGAACCCTGCGTCCCGCCTCATGTTACACGGAGTAACTAGTGGATGAGAAAATACGGATTTGGTCGGCAGCGCACTGCGACTGACTCGTTGCAGGTTGCTGCATAGACAATGCAGTGAGCGCACTCGGTGGCCCAGATTCGAGCTCGGGACCTCGGAGAACGGAGGCTAACCCGTCTGACCGCTTCGCCAAGGACAGCGGGTGAGCTGTACCTACGGAGCGCGCAGCTCCGCAGAAGCGGGCAAATGTTTACCTTCCTCGTGGTCCCTTCAGTGTGGTCGGCGGTAGCACCATCAGTCCAAACTCAAGTGCGTCCTCCGAGGTAAAAAAAAAAAAGAATACTTTTGCTTACTATTATTTTTCAACCAAGAGAGAGGTGACCCGACACTTGCATAACATTTCGATATCAGGACAACTGTAGGATTGATGGCTTAGATTGGTTCGAGTCCCAAGCAGAGTGATCGAGAATCTGTTTCCATACTTATGCATGCAGTGTTACCCGCTATCGAGACCGGGAAATGGGCCAAACCTGGGCCGAGTCAGTGAGATGGATTAATGACTTTTAGTCCTATTTCATCATTACGTAGGAGTTGCTTAGCACATTTTAAAAATTCGATAATGATAGTCTCCTCTTTTAATCTGAAGATGACCACTGGTTCGCCGAAATGATTACGGTATTATGAAATACCCAACTAGAATAAACAAGCTGGAACTAGCATACCAGCTGACCAAGAGCATGTATAGCGAAAAGTGTCTCTCCCGTAACAGAAAAATGAAGCACTACCAGATAGTCATTCTCCCTGAAGCCCTGTATGCTTCAGATTTCTAGTACTCAACAAGAAGCGTCTCACAGGCAGACTTGAAATCCAGGAGAGAAAGATAATGAGGAGATTCTGGGACCAGTGAAGAAAGGAAACGACTGTAAAAACGATAACACCAGAAATTCTGAAAGAATCACGGACGAGGCTAGGAAGATACGTCTTGCCTTATACCAATATATCTGTATGATTCATCGTAGACTGAACAGTCAGCTTCTCACATACTCGCACAGGAATAAGTCACCACGGTTGATGGATGTGATAAAAGATCTAGAGGTACTGGGAGGTACAGAAAGGGACTTAAAAGACCAGATATTTCTCAGGAGAACGCTTAAGCAAGTTAAGTTCCAGGACAGACCACCAAGAAAGAAGACAGATGCCCTGTGGACAAAGGAGAGGAAGGAACAACACAACCAGAGGATGCACAACTAATGGGATTACACCAAAACCTACTTCAAACACAGTAGTTGAATGTTGTGATCCTCAGGTGGCCTACACGAAATACGAAGAAGTAAAGAAGAGGTTTAATGACCCTTGGTCTGATACACCGACCATACCAACCATAAGTTTCTTTTTAGGTGGTTTTCCCCACTCGTTCAGGCAAGGGCTGGGTGGGTCTCCAATCATCGCTTCAGAAATCGGATAAATGAACAGTTAAAATACGCACACACTCAGAACAAAGTGTACATGATTCTCACACTAATGTTGAACAGGGCTTCCTTTCTTAGGTTAACTGAGCTCTGTGCCGCCAGAAAAGACATTACAGTCACCAAGTTAAAAGCCCTCCCGGTTGGCCGTGCAGTCTAACGCACGGCTTTCCGGGCGGGAAGGAGCGCCTGGTCCCCGGCACGAATCCGCCCGGCGGATTTGTGTCGAGGTCCGGTGAACCGGCCAGTCTGTGGATAGTTTTTAGGCGGTTTTCCATCTGCCTCGGTGAATGCGGGCTGGTTCCCCTTATTCCGCCTCAGTTCCACTATGTCGGCGATTGCTGCGCAAACAAGTTCTCCACGTGCGCGTACACGACCATTACTCTACCACGCAAACATGGGGGTTACACTCGTCTGGTGTGAGACGTTCCCTGGGGGGTCCACCGGGGACCGAACCGCACAGTAACCGTGGGTTCGGTGTGGGGCGGCGGAGGGGCGAAGTGGACTGCGGCCACTGCGGGTGCGGCGGGGACGGAGCCTCTCCGTCGTTTCTAGATCCCCGGTTAACATACAATACAATACAATACAATACACCAAGCTAAAACAAAATAAGTTTTTCATATCATGGAAACAACGCACAGATTACGATGAGATAAACGCTAGGAAGGAAATGGGGACTGATGGTGGTGCCATATGTGGTATAAAGCATGGCGAGCCTCGACGTGCCAAATCGGACGTGGGCCGAGTCTGCGGGCCACGGGTGGGCCAAGGCTCGGCGTGTCCTGGCTTTGTTTGTTTCTTCCCGTAAGTATTCGGTACAGCGTAACAGTTTATTTGGTACTACGCTATGGCATTTTTCGGTCGACACAACTCTTTTCCATTCGGCAGAATGTTGGTGTCAGCTCTGTTTTCCCTTTACTGTTTGTTTGTGGTATGAAGGAGTACCAAGGAGCAATGGCTGTTCACATAAAAAGAGGCAGTCTAGCCTTTAAAACTGAATGGAAATGGCAGAACAGACGGATGAGAATTCTCAACATATATTATGCGGTCGCGTAATCGACGAATACTGCAAATTTGCTACGAAACGGTAGTACAGTACTGTGCAGAAACGATTTAAAAGTTTAGTTGTCAATGAGGAAGCAAAAAATCACAACGATAGACAGACGAGATTTATTGCTCTGCACATCAAGAAGCGCTTGTACTAAATTTGAAGGTATGGAGCACGTGAAGAATTGGAGGTACGGATATTAAAATTTCTGAAGTTGCACGCCTTATTCCACTGTCAGTTCGAACAGCTTTCGATGGAGCTGAAGGAGCAGTATGGAGAATTTATATGTTTCTGCAAAGTACGTTAGATAAGTCAAGGGGCATGCCTGGAATGATTTTTTGATTTAAAACCCACAGTTGTTGAATTTGTGAAGGAAAAAAGAGTTCAAGGACGAAAATTACACTACTGGCCATTAAAATTGCTACACCACGAAGAAATGCAGATGATAAATGAGTATTCGTTGGACAGATATATTATACTAGAACTGACATGTGATTACATTTTCACGCAATATGGGTGCATAGATCCTGAGAAATCAGTACACAGAACAACCATCTCTGGCCGTAATAACGGCCTTGATACGCCTGGGCATTGAGTCAAACAGAGCTTGAATGGCGTGTACAGGTACAGCTGCCCATGCAGCTTCAACACGATACCACAGTTCATCAAGAGAAGTGTCTGGCGTATTGTGACGAGCCAGTTGCTCGACCACCATTGACCAGACGTTTTCAATTGGTGAGAGATCTGGAGAATTTGCTGGCCAGGGCAGCAGTCGAACTTTTTCTGTATCCAGAAAGGCCCGTACAGGACCAGCAACATGCGGTCGCGCATTATCCTGCTGAAATGTAGGGTTTCGCAGGGATCGAATGAAGGGTAGAGGGCCGGCCGGAGTGGCCGTGCGGTTCTGGGCGCTACGGTCTGTAACCGAGCGCCGCTACGGTCGTAGGTTCGAATCCTGCATCTGGCATGGATGTGTATGATGTCCTGAGATTAGTTAGGTTTAATTAGTTCTAAATTTTAGGCGACTCATGACCTCAGAAGTTAAGTCGCATATTGCTCGGAGCCGTTTGAACCATTTTGAAGGGTAGAGCCATGGGTCTAACAAATCTGAAATGTGACGTCCACTGTTAAAAGTGCCGTCAGTGCGAATAAGAGGTGACCGAGACGTGTAACCAATGGCACCCCATACCATCACGCTGGGTGATACGCCAGTATGGCGATGACGAATACACGCTTCCAATGTGCCTTCACCGCGATGTCGCCAAACACTGATGCGACCATCATGATGCTGTAAATAGAACCTGGATTCATCCGAAAAAATGACGTTTTGCCATTCGTGCACCCAGGTTCGTCGTTGAGTGCACCATCGCAGGCGTTCCTGTCTGTGAAGCAGCGTCAAGGGTAACCGCAGTCATGGTCTCCGAGCTGATACTCCATGCTGCTGCAAGCGTCGACGAACTGTTCGTGCAGATGGTTGTCTTGCAAACGTTCCCATCTGTTGACTCAGGGATCGAGACGTGGCTGCACTATCCGTTACAGCCATGCAGATAAGATGCCTGTCATCTCGACTGCTAGTGATACGAGGCCGTTGGGATCCAGCACGGCGTTCCGTATTACCCTCCTAAACCCACCGCTTCCATATTCTGCTAACATTCATTGGATCTCGACCATCGCGAGCAGCAATGTCGCGATACGATGAACCGCAATCGCGATAGGCTATAATCCGACCTTTATCATAGTCGGAAACGTGATGGTACGCATTTCTCCTCCTTACACGAGGCATCGCAACAACGTTTCACCAGGGAACGCCGGTCAACTGGTGTTTGTGTATGAGAAATCGGTTGGAAACTTTCCTCATGTCAGCACGTTGTAGGTGTCGCCACCGGCGCCAACCTTGTGTGAATGCTCTGAAAAGCTAATCATTTGCATATCACAGTATCTTTTTCTTGTCGGTTAAATTTAGCGCCTGTAGCACGTCTTGATCGTGGTGCAGCAATTTTAATGGCCAATAGTGTAGAACATCTGGAATGGATTTCAAATCTCACATTTTAAGTGGACTTGAGTGCACACTGCCCACTGTAAGATACTGCAAGGCGAGAAACAGCGTATTTATGACTTGATGGGGATGCATTTAAAATTAATATCGCATGTTAGAAGTGAGAAATTCTGACAAACACAATCCAGTTCCCTAAGCTCAGTGGCATTAAAGAAAACTCGAGGTTTGAAGAGTTCGTTGAGGCCTTGAAACAATTACAAGTCTAGTTTTCTAAAATTTTGAGGACACTGCCAGTCTTACATCTGTTTCAGAGACCGTTTGACGTGTAAATCGAAAGTGACCCTGTGCATGTGCAGCTCTAACTGACTGGTCTGTAACGTGATCCCCGTTTTAAAGACAAATCTTTTTACGTTAAAACTGTGCAGGATGTTGTTTTCCTCAGGTATAGTTTCGAAGTCTCCATAACGTGGTTGCAAAAGTGCTACAATATTTCGCGTGTGTGAAATACCTTATTCGATTACAAAACTAAATAAGTCACGATGGCATGGGAAGCTGAGTGCAAAAATCTGCGATACTGTGTGCTTTTGACTGTATGTCGAGAGTTTGCAGCAGATAAAAATTATATTATGCCTTCACCACATCAAAAATAAATAATAATGAAAGTCTGTTTTTATTTGTGATGTTCTAGAGAAATGTGAAATATAAAACCAAGTCATATGCAGTGTAACTGAATTACCATTTAAACGCAGTGCATTCGCATTTCCCGCTCTGCCCCGTCCTCTCGTCCAGACAGCGTGCCGTGTCGGTGCGGGAAGGAAGCAGATAGGCTGAGCACTACGGCACTCGTGCCAGGCCGTGTTTCGCTATCTGAATTCTTGGCAGACTCTGTTGTGAAGGATACTGAAAGGACTGAGCTGAGATGGATGGTGTGTAGTTCTAAGTCATGGGGAAATCATATCAAAGCAAAATGTGTTGAGAGAAAAAAGTTGTTCTCTATTACAAATCGGAAAGTCCGAGGTTCGATATCTGTTAGGCCCCGAGATATTTTTTCTTTCTGTACCCCTTTTTTACCCTCTGACGTCCATTTGTGAAAGTGAGAAGTGTCAAACTGCACCTTGGTTCGAAGTCCAGATTAAACTGTAAATGCCAATAATTCTCCAAAGCTCAAAGGAAGGCAGAGATATATCGCCTCCAATGCGACCACTTACAATAATGAAATGAAATGTAGCGTTCAACCGAACCGTCAGCATGTGGAGGTCTTTAAGTATTTATTCAGGGCGGACCCCGTCCAGTTCTATAGGAATCTTTTTTCATCAATGGGGACATAAAAATTCCCACAACGGATAACATGAAAATATTGGTTTTTAGCAAAAGAGTGCGAATTCGATGATTTTTACATGTTATCGCGGTATTTGTAATTTAACCATATAAAAATGTTATAATTCTGCCAAGAGTAGTTTACTAATATTTATAACTGATATTTATTGAAAGTTAAAATTGCATTTTGTCTACTAATCTCCACAAACCTGAGTTTTCTGTATCTTAAAATAGTGGTTCATTTTCTGTGGACAAATTTTGACGTGGCGACGAAAACAGCACCGAATTTAGCAAAAAGTAACGCCGAATTCGACAAAAAGGGAACATCAACAATTTTAGCCAAATATAATGTCAAATTTGGCAAAACACACGAAATCTGGCAAAATACCAAATTTAGCAAAAACTGACGAAAAGAAAAACACCAAATTTGGCAAAACACTGGATCTAGTGAAAACTTCGAATTTGGCGAAAAAGCCGAATCTTGCAAAAATAAAAGCGAATTTGGCAAAAAATTAAACAGAATTCGGCAAAACGATAACACCAAATTTGGCAAAACGAAAACATCGTCGATATTAGCAAAATATATCATCGAATTTGAGAAAAATGTAAAATTTGTGAGAAATTTGAAATTTTGCAAAAATACTAAATTTAGCAAAAACTGGCGAAAAACTCACACAAAATTTGGCGAAAAACACCAAATTTGGCAAAAAGCCGAATTTGACAAAAAATTAGACTGAATTTAGCAAAAAATTAGATCGAATTTGCTAAAAATACACTGAATTCGACAAAAGAATGACACGAACTTTGCCAAAAAAGCTCTGAAGTTGACAAAAAATAACACCGAATTTCGAAATAAATTCACGGAATTTGGCAAAAAAATAACACTGCTTTTGGTAAAAAATAACAATGAATGTGACAAAAAATATCGCAAAATTTGACAAAAAATAGAACCGAATATCTCAAAAACACGTAATTTGGCAAAAGGAACACTGAATTTCACAAAATCACTGAATTTGGCAAAAAATAACAAAACTTTCTCAATAATAACAACGAATCTAGACAAAATAGCACCGAATTTGACAAGAAATGCCACTATATTTGGCAAAAAATAACAGCGACTTTCGCCTCAAATTAAAACGAATCTTTCCTGTCAGACTGATGACTTTCATACCGCTCTCCACGACTTCCTCTTTCGTTCCAACCTCCTCATCTCAGATTAGCAACTACACCCAGCTTCTTCTTATTTCTTTTCTCTATCGTTTGTCCTGTCAAGTAATGGAACCGTCTTGCACGATGTGACAAATTTTATTATGTTATTTAATTTTGCGACCGGATAAGCTTCCAGACGACACAGTCGTGAATCGTGAAAAATTTTGTTTGGGTGTTGCCATATTTTAACTGTTCGTGTATCAGAGGCGGAGTTTGGTGACCAGCCAGTATTTGCCTAACAGTGATTATGAAACCACCTTAAAAACCACTCTCGTGGTGGCCGATATACCAGCGCACGGTCACTAATCCGACACGGATTCGATACGTGTGTGACTCACCACCCTCTCTCGCAAGGTAGCGCGCTGCGAATGACGCTGTACGAGCACGTCGAGTAGCAGTTACACCCAGCTTCCGCGGCTATCTGAGTGACACCTTCTGGTCTCTATTTTCTTCTACAGTTTTTCCCCTCTACCGTTCCCAGTAGTAACATGGAAGCTATTCCTTGACGTCTTAACAAATGTCCTAGCACCTGTCTCATATCGAGTCTGTGTTTTTCAAACATTTCTTTCCTCTACGATTCTGCGGAGAACTTAATTTTTTATGTTTTCAGTATATTCACCACATCTCAGACGCTTCGATTCTCTTTTATTCCGGTTCGCGAAAAGACACGGCTCACTTCCATACAAAGCCATGCTCCAGACGTCCATTCTAAGACATTTCTTCCTCAAATTAAGATTTATGTAGACTACTTTTAGCGAGAATAGCCCTCTTTGCCTGCACTGATCTGCTTTTTATCTCCTCCTTACTTAGCCAGTCGTACGTTATTTTGCTTCTTAGGTAACAGAATTCCTACTCTTCAATCTATTACATAACACCCAATTCTGGTCTTAAGAGTATCGCTAATGTCACTTCCCTTTCCATTCATTCTTTTTTATCTTTCTTTGGATCACGCTCAATCCGTATTCTGTGCTCATTAATAGTGTGAATATTTCATTCTTCAGTGCAGCGTATGTTGAAACGAACACTTCTGGCAGATTACAATCTTGTGTCTGCCACAATAGAATTACTCATTTGCTTGAGTACAGGGACAGGAAAATCGCCAAGAAATGTCAAAATAAAGCCACCCTGCTGCTTCATTTGTCTTTTCAAGGTGCATCTGGCAAGAGCAGTAATATATTTTTCAAATTTTCACAACTATCTTCCGTCGAAAGACGAGACAGTGCGCACAGTAAATGTCCTTACTTTTTCACCAGTACTCGTAAAACATTACTCAAGGAATTATTTCCCGATCCTCACTGTCAGTGAGAGATGAAATCAAGGGGTTAAAATTTATGTTACGCTTATTTATCACCATAATGCAGTTTATGTCTATGGAGGAGGTTCGCAGCTTCAGTAAAACATGATCTTCGCATTAAATTTCATCCCATTGCTTTCTGCAAACATACGTTTCTGTTGTATCATACAAAATCATAAGAGCGTTAAGGTTTTCGAAAGAAAATGGCGCTTTGGGACAATAAAAAATTTTAGGACAATTTACGTATGAGCTGTTTATCCATAACGCGCACTATATGTAAGAAAGAAGTTTGTAGCTATACGGTACTCTGAAGGGAATTGTTAACGCTAAAGACTTCGAACACCTTTCACATACCAGAGGTTTCTAAAATTTATTCTATCTGTATGTATAATTTCAGAAGCTTTTACATTTTTGGACACGATTTCCTTGTACAGTAACCCACGTCATCCAGCGATGCTCAGTGCCGTCACCACTTGATTAACGTCTGCAAAGTATTCTTTACAGCCGGCTTCATGGATTCCAGGGAAAAGTAAAACACCGACAGATTGGCTGATTCTGGGAATGACCTGGAAATTCGAAAGATTCAAGCTTAGCTGATAGGACGTATGCCCGAGGTGTCATATTATAGAGCACCATTTTCACTGCGTCAAAACATGCCTGTGGGTATGTGCACTGCCTGTTAAACAGTAAGATTTTTCTTTGTGAAGTTGGTTTCTTCTCATAGATAAGGAGAAGAAGAATGTATGGTTGCCCTAAAAAGCTACTCATTTGAATAGCCAAAATATCGTTCGATGTACCGCTGCGCTGTAAGGGCACAGAGGATGGCTACCAAAGCGATCCTCCTATGAAACACAATGATCCCACATCCACCGCTTCTGGGGTTGTCGGACCGTACAAGCGACAATCGGGTTGGTATCCCACCGCTGTCCAGGGCTTCTCCAGACACATCTTCGGCCTGGAATCTCATTGACTGGAGTAGAATTGTCTTCAGTGATGAGCCCCGATGACCAGCAGAGACGTGGGATGCCAACCTGTCTGTCGCCAGCTATACGGCCCGACAACCAGGTGTGATGGTCTGGGGCGTCAGTTCATTTCATAGCAGGACCCCTTTCGTTGTCATCCGCGGCACCTTTACCGTACAAGGGTACGCTGACGTTATTCTACGCCCCATTCAGGTTCCCTTCGTAGCATCCCATGCTGGGCTCACATTTCAGCAAGATAATGGCCGCCCGCACACGGTGAGAGTTTCTACCGCTTGTCTTCGTGCTTGCCAAACCCTACCATGACCAGCAAGGTCGCCAGATCTCCCCACAGTTAGACAGTTTGGAAAATATGGGCAGGGTCCTCCAATCAGTTCAGGATTTTGACGATCTAACGCTCCAACTGGGCAGAATTTGTCACGATATCTCTTAGGGGGACATCCAACAACTCTGTCAAACAATGCCAAGCCGAATAACTGCCTGCATAAGGGTCAGAATTAGACCTGACCTAACTGACTTGTATTGTATTGTATTGTATGTTAACCGAGGACCTAGAAACGACGGAGAGGCTCCGTCCCCGCCGCCGCCGCAGTGGTCCACAACCCCACGACGACTACCGCAGTCCACTTCACACCTCTGCCGCCCCACATCGAACCCAGGGTCATTGTGCGGTTTGCTCCCCTGTGGACCCCCCAGGGAACGTCTCACACCAGACGAGTGTAACCCCTATGTTTGCGTGGTAGAGTAATGGTGGTGTACGCGTACGTGGAGAACTTGTTTGCGCAACAATCGCCGACATGGTGGAACTGAGGCGGAATAAGGGGAACCAGCCCACATTTGCCGAGGCAGATGGAAAACCGCCTAAAAACCATCCACAGACTGGCCGGTTCACCGGACCTCGACACAAATCCGCCGGGCGGATTCGTGCCGGAGACCAGGCGCTCCTTCCCGCCTAGAAAGCCGTGCGTTAGACCGCACGGCCAACCGGGCGGGCCCTACTGACTTGCTCAATTTGTAAAGCTTTTTCTCTTGAATAAATCATACGATTTTTCTGAAATGGTAATTATTTGCTTATGTGTGCATGCACATCACGTCCACCGCTTTCCGTCTCATTCGGAAGTTTCCTTCGAGGTGCGTCGGTTTCCTTTGTCTTAGAGTGTGTTAGTTGCAGTAGTAATAGTAGTAGCAGTAACGATAGAAGATGTTGATGATGATGATGATGTGGATTATGTCGGTAATGATGAATGAGTAGTAGAGTGGTGTAAAGAAAAGAGGAGGAACTAAAGGAATGTGAAAGAACAGAAAGGGAGAAAAGAAGTGAAAATAGAACCTAGTAAAGTTAAAAAGTGCATTGATATAGTAGAATGCAATAGGAGAAGAACTTAGAAGAAGAAAGCCAAAGGAGAAGAAGGAGATGAATGTGGTACGGGAGACTGGAAGATATGGGTGAAGGGTGTACAACAGCCTACATCGACGCTGCAGAGCTACCACAAGCCAGCCGCAGCCTCCACGCAGGCGCTGAAGCATTCCCAGGCCGCAGACGTGTCCTGGTGACACAGGCAGCCAGTCCGTATCTCGTCGCTCGTATCTGTCGGCGGAAGCGCGGGCGGATCGCCGCAAAGGGCCCACTATCGCCGCCCTGCTGTCCCCAGTGGCAGGACGTCCGCCCAGGAAGCGAGGGCGGTCTGGCAGGCAGCAGCAACAACAGCAGCAGCAGCACCAGCCCTTCACGGCCATCCAGCCACTCCAGTGGCAGGGGCGTTTCTACTGTGTCTCCTGTTGCTTGCTACCGAATACTGGATTGTGTTGTTGCGCCAACCAATAACCGATTTCTTTCCTAACCCTGCCATAATCTGGCCGACTGCTCAGGGCACAGCGATCAATTCAAGTGCTCAACCGCGCACATACTGCCTCTACGTGAGCATAAGGAAATAGCGATCAGTGAGCCATTTATGTTTCAAACGGGAAGCGTACGTAAATGTAGATTAATATAAGGACGTGACAGAGTGGCAAAAAGGGACAATCGTGTTTGGCCGTGCCAATGGCTATACAGTGCTTGAAGTAGCTGGATTTATTGGTGTTTCGCGGTGGCCTGTTGTACGTGCGTACAAACGTGGCCACGAAACACGACGTCAGAATTGTGGTGGGAAAAGGTCTTGGCTGAGAGGAACAGGAGACTCGTTACACGGCTTGTGATCCAAATCGCTTCCAATCCCAATTGGAACTCGGGGTCAGGGATTTTCTCTGCCTTGTGATGACTGGGTGTTGTGTGATGTCCTTAGGTTAGTTAGGTTTAAGTAGTTCTAAGTTCTAGGGGACTGATGGCCATAGATGTTAAGTCCCATAGTGCTCAGAGCCATTTGAACCAATTGGAACTCCGGTGGGCAATGAATGAAGGTCTATCTCAACCTGTTAGCGAGAGAACATTGCGACGGGAACTGCATGTTACGAACGTTTATAGTCAGTTTGTAAGAGACCATTGCTCGCTCAGGCACATAAAGCTGCGCGTCTCCAAGGAGCTAGAAATCCACGAACGGTGACTGTAGCTGACTGGCGGAACATAATGTGGTCTGACGAATCATGCTTTTTTCTGTATTCAAATGTCCATATTCCAAATGAAGCATTTCGTCCTGAATGTGTGCGAGGTCATGTTCAAGTCACAGATCGGTCTGTGACTTTTTGGGAGTGGTGATCACTAACATGAACCATCATATTTCTTTAAACATACTGAATGAACAGCTGTTGCCTTACAGTCAACATCTTCGTGATGATTGTGTGCTACTGATACACCTATTACATCTATTACATCGTGACTGGCCAGCGAAATCGCCTAACTTGAACCGCATAGAAAATCTGTGGGACATCTTGCAACAGCAGGTAAAACCCCGACATGAGCACCCCAGCAATTTGGTGGAATTGCGTGACCAAATCCTGAAAGTGGATGCGGCAACAAACCTGCACAACACTGCGGGATTAACTTAATTCAGGTGGTTATCACGTCCAGGGGCGGAACTAAATGATCAGTGTAATTATTTCTCTAGGGGTTACTAATTTTTTATCCAATGGGCTTAGGTGAACTCTGCTGATTATGATGACCAGGAATAAAACAGACTGCGACTTTCCTGTGTGTCATATCTATTTGTTATGACCCATTGCTGTAGGCCATTACGTCCATTACATGACTAAATTAATAAAAAGCAGGGAACGCACGTCTAGCGTTTTCATTTGGGAGAACTTATCCATTTAAGCAATTTAGTGAAGTGCCAGATAGTGTATTTCGCTATGGTTATTCCCCCCCCCCCCCTCACCCTAAGCGCCCAGTGGAGGCTAATTACTGGGGATAAGGCACATTATCTACACGCACCATTGTCAACATAACACCTCGTCGATGAAGGGGCTGTTAAGTCTATTAGAGATAGAATACAATTGCGGATTGACAAGAATCAGTGCGAAACTCATGCGTTTCCATTTAAAACGAGTCGTCTCGGCATGGACCTCAGTCGATATGGGGAAACCATGGAAATCCTGTATCTGGATGTTCAGGTGAAGATTTCGACCTCTTTCCTCCCTAAAGCAAGTCCATTACCGTACTACTGCGTCAATTCTCTCCCGCGCGTACTCGGTAAATGTTGCTAGTCATGTCCATTGCTGTGCACAAACAACTCTGTCTTTCACCGTGAGACATCCGTATAGATTACTCCTAGATTGGAATGTACGAGGGCTGAAAAGTAATTCCTCAGAATGTTTTATGTGAAAAACTAGAACTTTTTACATAAATCAACTTTATTTTACTCTAAATTTTTATTCTTCATGACTACATATTTATTTATCAAAATAGTCAGGCTGGCGACGAACACATATCTCCCAACGAGAAACCAGTTTGTGTACACTCTCACTGTAGAATGTTTGATTTTGTTGACAAATGGTTCAAATGGCTCTGAGAACTATGGGACTTACCTTCTGAGGTCATCAGCCCCTAGGACTTAGAACTACTTAAACTTAACTAACCTAAGGACATCACACAGATCCGTGCCCGAGGCACGATTCGAACCTGCGACCGTAGTGGTCGCGCGGTTCCAGACTGTAGCGCCTAGAACCGCTCGGCCAGTTCGGCCGGCTTTTGTTGACAGAGTCCCAACCTCACCTCTGCTTGCACCGCTACGTTCTTTAAGTTTTGTAAACAGATGAAAATCGCCTGCCAAGGAGGTAACTACGAGTGGACTCTACGGATCGATTTTAGTGGAAGACGTATTAACACTTGCGGCCACATTCCCCGTCGGTTTTTCATCCTTGGGACTGTTTGTAGAGATTATTTTGTCATGTTTTACGAGTTCTCGTCTCTAATGAACTCTTCATTGACGAGACGTTCAACTCTATCTTTCATGCTCTCGTTTCCTCTTAATGATTTGGAGTAACAAATATATTAATGAGTAACGAGAAGTGTGAACGAAGATAACTACTAAATTTTCCTTGAATATATGCTCCCATAACTCCTGAAAAACTTCTTGTTAATACTTGATAGTCGTATGTGGTTTCAAGAAGCGAGAGCGCCTCAGTTGCAGTTCGTCCACTACCTTAAGACCACCTCGTTGTAACAACTGTATTTGTGAAGAGTTGAATAAGAAAACAGACTTCGCAGTCTATAAGCACGCTACGCCATTACGCAGTTAAATCACGAACTAGTCTAAATGTTGTAGGGCAAAAAGGAAAAAGATTGAATCAAGATAATTTACAATGGAAATTACGTAAAATCCTTAGCAGAAACGAGCACAGATTGGTAGGACGTGCACTGATGCCTCTGGAATAGCTAACGTGACTCTAGAGGGAAGACCTGAGGATGGTAAAAATTGCAGTGACAAATATAAAACAAATTCAATGCACAGCAGAAATTACCAGGAACATTGCCTGAACAGCGTTTGGTGAAAGTATCCGAACACCCATTGGTGGACATCAATATGGAGTGTGTTCATTGGTTCAAATGGCTCTGAGCACTATGGGACTTAACTTCTGAGGTCATCAGCCCCTAGGACTTAGAACTACTTAAACCTAACTAACCTAAGGACATCACACACACCCATACCCCGAGGCAGGATTCGAATCTGCGACCGTAGCGTTCTCGCGGTTCCAGATTGTAGCGCCTAGAACCGCTCGACCACCCCGGCCGGCAGTGTGTTCATTCTTTGCCCGTGTGACGACTTGACTGGGGACACTTTCAATGAGGTGTCTGCATGTCTGTAGAGATATGGCAGCCCATTCGTCCTGAAGAGCCGAAACTAGAGATGGTAGCGTTGTTGGACGACAGGGTCTGAATCGTTCGACGTTCTAACTTATCCCAAAAATATTCCATTGGCTTCAAGTCAGGTCCCTGGTCACGGCAGTTCGTTTCAGGAATCTTACTATCTACAAACCATTCCCTCATAAATGATGCTTTATGAAAGGTGCACTGTCACGCTGATAGAAACTATTACCGTCTCCGAATGGTTCCTTTACTGTACGCAACACACAGTGCTGTAAAAAGTGTTCATCTCTTTCCGGAATTAGTATTTTCTTGTGCATAATAAGAGGGCCACACAACCTAACCACCCACAACGTAACTCCACCTAGCTAGCTGGGCCGCTGCCACTTCGATTCCTTCCGCTGATTTCATGCATTTTTTTACAACCACCTTCTGCAACGGTCGATGATACGTGTCCCTGAGTACTGACGTCTGGTTGGCATTTGATTAGCTGTGGTCGTTTCTTCTCAATGATTTTACCGACAGTCGACATGAGCAGGTTTAGAAGGGATCAAAAGCCCCTGCCGGATTAGTTACTCATGTGTCATCCGACGACTGAGCTGTCCTGCTCTATTGCTTCTCTACTGACAACACAATGCTCCACACCTCTATTTAGCCAGTCAGTCTGTCGCTCGTAACGTCTCTTGGTGCCGCTCGGAGTGGCCGCGCCGTTTGAGGCGCCATGTCACGGATTGCGCGGCTCCTCCCGCCGGAGGTTCGAGTCCTCCCTCGGGCATGGGTGTGTGCGTTGTTCTTAGCATAACTTAGTTTAAGTAGGGTATAAGTCTAGGGACCGATGACCTTAGCAGTTTGGTCGCTTAGGAATTCTCACTCATCCGAACATTTCGAACGTCTCTTGGTTAATCCCGCATTATGTAGGGGTTTCCGGATGCTTTTGACCAGGTAGCGTACGTGAACGGAGATATCGGTCTAGTACCAAAGCAAAGGAAGGAGAAGGTAAAGCTTGCCGAAACACTGTTTTACATAGTAGCCTTTCTCTCTTTCAAATGTAGTTGTGCTGTGCGTTGTTAAACCTCACTAATGTTTGACGCTTATTGCAGCAAGTCTAAGACTGCCGCAGTTTCCTGGAGGTTCCACTGTTTTCGTTGCCTCGTTTCCCACAGGGCAGAATTCCGTTCACGCTGCCAGAATCTGATTACATGCGTAACGAATTACGTGGAGCTTTGCCAGATGGCGAGTGAATCGTGAAGCACGGTGGTCCAGGACACTACAACGTCCACTGTGGTGGCTACGGGCTAGTTTTCCTGTTAATTTCCTTCCGACTGCATCACGCGAGATGCGAGGGGTGGCGCGTTTGTCGCTGGTATCCTGGTGATAACTTTTTCTCCTTAACTTTTCAAAATATTATGAGATTTTATAACTAGACACGTTCCCTTATACTTACGTGGGTGTGCTGAAAAGTAATGCCTCCGTACTTTTTTATATGAAAACTCTTTAAAACTTTTCAAATAAAACGCACTTTATTAACTTTCTAGATCTTTATTGTTCATGTCTACATATTTATCTTTGGACATAGTCGCCCTGGCGACGAACACATTTCTCCCAATGAGAGACCAGTTTTTTGATACCGTCACTGTAACATGTTTTACTTTGCACCCAGGGCGTCGGATTGGTGCAGAAGTCGCAGCGATCGTCTGTAGTCCGGCATTGTCATCCTGAAGGAGACGGTGCTCCATGTGTGGACGAACTCTCCGAATTCCATACTCGATTACAGCACACTGTTTCTCAAAATGGCTCTGAGCACTATGGGACTTAACATCTATGGTCATCAGTCCCCTAGAACATAGAACTACTTAAACCTAACTAACCTAAGGACATCACACACATCCATGCCCGAGGCAGGATTCGAAACTCACGACCGTAGCGGTCGCGCGGTTCCAGACTGTAGCGCCTAGAACCACTCGGCCAACCCGGCCGGCTAATAAGGTGTGTTTGATTTAAAAAGTATTAAGGTATTTTATATAAAAAATTCAGGGACATTTCTTCTCAGCACGCCCTCGTATTTGAATTCTTTCACACACTTCTACCTAGTACAGTTCTCCGTTAAATCTTGGCAGTTACGGATCTTCTTCCGTATGGTCATATACTCAGTCTTTTCGGTACTAATTCATAACTCGAACCAGTATGCCACTAATTCAAGGGTCTGAGTACTCATTTTGAAACATCCCCTTAGAAAAATTAATGAATTATTGTGCTGATAAACCTCTTACGTTATTTGATTTTCAAACAGCTGAGCGGAACTGGTTGTACTGTCATTTCTCTCTCTACTTATTCTGATCAACACTAAACTGACACACAATATTTTTAGCGCAACGCAATCTGACTTTCAATAATCCCTACAAAAGAATGGCCCTGACTTACCTCACAAAAATATTCGTTACTCGAACTACTGCAATACAGCGAGCGCCAATACTGCCAGCTAAATAAAGGATTCTAACTACTGAAGGCACTAACTACTGATAGTCAGAGTTATCAAATGAAAGATTTTGATAGAGAACAAACAATGTATTTACCTTAATAATAGTCAAAAGTCATCATATATATATATATATATATATTTATATCAGTTCATGATATACAGTATCACAAATTTACTGTCTCTGATGGACACACGTCCAGATCGTCCGCTCTCAAAATTCTGCTCTCTCTCTCTCTCTCTCTCTCTCTCTCTCTCTCTCTCTCTCTCTGCCCACATCCACCACTGCTGGCGGCTCAACTCCAATTGCGCAACGCTACGCTCTGTTCACATCCAACTGCCCAACACTACAATAGCAAAAATTCCAGCAATGCAAACCAGCCACAGACTCCACTCAGCTCAGTCAGTGATTTTCATACAGAAAGCTACGTGGCGTTACCAACATAAAAACCTAAACTTCCTACTTACAATTTTCAGTTGCTCTTGTGTACATGCTTGTGGTGCAATGGCATCTGCGTAAGCCAGATATGTAATATTTTTACTGTCGACTTGAAAATTCTCCTTCTTGAACTCGCGCATTACATTTTCGTGTGGCAGATTGAAAACGACCAAGGATAACCCATATCCTTGTCTTAATCATGTTTCCACTAGGAAGCCTTGTCATTTTATTATATGTGTTAGCCTATGGTATTGAGTCACTTAAGTGTATCTCGACAATGTGTTAGTACAGTGTTCAGTTCAGTTTGATGGAAAGGTCCTTCGGACATGCATATATGCCCGAAGGAACAGAGATTGCTGAAGGTTGACAGGCGAGTAAAATTATGAAATAGATCGGTCTGGGACGAATTTCCATATGTTACCAGTAAATTCAGTAAATTTATAGTAGTCGTACAATCGTATTCGCAATTTGCGAATGCATTTCATAATTTCATTTTCTGTCAATCATCAATAGTACCATTGCATCAACCGAAACAAACACTGCACTACTGCATTTCTTGCCAAAGCATGGCAATCTAACGAGAAAATAATTTCTTACCCATTAGGTTATTCACATTGAGTTCGTAGGGGCGATCTGTAGTGATTACTTAGAAGAGGAACTTCTTAGTCGATATCGCTATAAAAAACTTAATTGTAGACAACTGGTTTCGGTATGACTAAGTGTCCATCTTCGGATCTTCATAAAGGTTATGAACATCTTGTGCCATCTACACACAAAATCTTTCCATTGAATTTCCAGGTACATAAAACATTTAATGGACGATGCGCTGCCGCCTCGAAATTAAAATTACTACGTACGTCACATTCGCGAAAACATCGTTCCCGTAACGCAACACACGGCAATTCAATGGAAAGATTTCGTATGTAGATGGCACAAGATGTTTGTAATAACCCTTAGAAAGATCTGAAGATGGTAACTTAGTTTTACCGAAACCGGTTGTCTACACTACTTGCCATTAAAACTGCTACACCACGAAGATGACGTGCTACAGGCGCGAAATTTAACCGACAGGAAGAAGATGCTGTGACATGCAAATGACTAGCATTCCAGAGCGGTCACACAATGTTGGCACCGATGGCGACACCTACAACGTGCTGACATGAGGAAAGTTTCCAGCCGATTTCTCATACACAAACAGCAGTTGACCGACGTTGCCTGGTGGAAACGTTGTTGTGATGCCTCGTCTAAGGAGGAGAAATGCGTACCATCACGTTTCCGACTTTGATAAAGGTCGGATTGTAGCCTATCGCGATTGCGGTTTATCGTATCGTGACATTGCTGCTCGCGCGGTGAAGATCTAACGACTGTTAGCAGAATATGGAATCGGTGTGTTCAGGAGGGTAATTCGGAACGCCGTGCTGGATCCCAACGGCCTCGTATCACTAGCAGTCGAGATGACAGGCATCTTATCCGCATGGCTGTAAAGGATGGTGCAGCCATGTCTCGATCCCTGAGTCAACAGATGGGGACGTTTGCAAGACAACAACCATCTGCACGAACAGTTCGACGACGTTTGCAGCAGCATGAAGTATCAGCTGCGGCTGCGTTTACCCTTGACACTGCATCACAGACAGGAGTGCCTGCGATGGTGTACTCAACGACGAACCTGGGTGCACGAATGGCAAAACGTCATTTTTTCGGATGAATCCGTTTTCAGCATCATGATGGTCGCATTCGAGTTTGGCGACATCGCAGTGAACGCACATTGGAAGCGTGTATTTGTCATCGCCATACTGGCGTATCACCCGGCGTGATGGTATGGGGTGCCTTGGTTACATGTCTCGCACATCTTGTTCCCACTGACGGCACTTTGAACAGTGGACGTGACATTTCAGATGTGTTACGACCCGTGGCTGTGCCCGTCATTCGATCCCTGTGAAACCCTACATTTCAGCAGGATAATGCACGACCGCATATTGCAGGTCCTGTACGGGCCTTTCTGGATACAGAAAATGTTCGACTGCTGCCCTGGCCAGCAGTTTGTCCAGATCTCTCACCAACTGAAAATGTCTGGTGAATGGTGGCCAAGCAACTGGCTCATCAGAATACGCCAGTCACTAGTCTTGATGACCTATGGTATCGTGTTGAAGCTGCATGGGCTGCTGTACCTGTACACGCCATCCAAGCTCTGTTTGACTCAATGCCCAGGCGTATAGGCCGTTATTACGGCCAGAGGTGGTTGTTCTGGGTACTGATTTCTCAGGATCTATGCATCCATATTGCGTGAAAATGTAATCAAATGTTCAAATGTGTGTGAAATCTTATGGGACTTAACTGCTAAGGTCATCAGTCCATAAGCTTTCACACTACTTAACCTAAATTATCCTAAGGACAACCAGACACACCCATGCCCGAGGGAGGACTCGAACCTCCGCCGGGACCAACCGCACAATCCATGACTGCAGCGCCCGAGACCACTCGGCTAATCCCGCGCGGCGAAAATGCAATCACATGTCAGTTCTAGTATAATATATTTGTTTAATGAATACCCATTTATCATCTGCATTTCTTCTTGGTGTAGCAATTTTAATTGCCAGTAGTGTACAATAAAGTTTTTATAGCGATACGGGCTAAGAAGTTCTTCTTCTAACAAGGGAACCTCCCCATCACACCCCCCTCAGATTTAGTTATAAGTTGGCACAGTGGATAGGCCTTGAAAAACTGAACACAGATCAATCGAGAAAACAGGAAGTTCTGTGGAAGTATGAAAAAATAAGCAAAATATATAAACTGAATAGTCTATGCATGTGATATTCAACTTCAAGGACAGCGTTAGCTCACGAGCGCCGTGGCCCCGTGGTTAGAGTGAGCAGCTGCAGTACGAGAGGCTCTTGGTTCAAGTCTTCCCCTCGAGTGAAAATTTTAATTTTTTATTTTCAGACAATTATTATCTGTCCGTCCGATGCGATCACTTTTTTGGGAGTGATTATCACATCCACAAGAAAACCTAAATCGGGCAAGGTAGAAGAATCTTTTTACCCATTCGTAAAGTGTACAGGTTAGGTGGGTCGACAACATATTCCTGTCATGTGACGCACATGCCGTCACCAGTGTCGTATAGAATATATCAGACGTGTTTTCCTGTGGAGGAATCAGTTGACGTATGACCTTGCGATCAAACTTTTTCGGTTCCCATTGGATAGGCACGTCCTTTCGTCTACTAATCGCACGGTTTAGCGGTGCGGTCGCAAAACACAGACACTAGACTTGTGACAGTGAACAGAGACGTCAATGAACGAACGGACAGATAATAATTGTCTGAAAATAAAAAATTAAAATTTTGACTCGGGGGAAGTCTTAATCCAAGGACCTCTCCTACTGCAGTTGCTCACGCTAACCACGGGACCACGGCGCTCATGAGCGCATATTCTCCGAGATGTTGCCTATCTTAGCATGGACTACTCAGTTTTTATATTTTGCTTATTTTTTTTCATACTTCCACATAACTTCTTCCTGTTTTCTCGATTCTGTGTTCAGTTTTTCAAGGCCTATCCACTGTGCCAACTTATAACTAAATCTGAGGGGGGTGCGATGGGGAGGTTCCCTTGTAAGCAATTTCTCCCTCTGCAGGAATGACACGATTTTTGTGCGAGCGCTATGAGTCGTAGACACTGTGACATATGGGGGTTTAAGTCGGTCCTGGAAGCGAGCTCGGATAATCTAAGCCGTTAAGGGGGCTGCTGGCGAAAGACGGGAAATCCGGGTTCGAAATCCGCTCCGGCACAAATTTTCACATGTTACTAGTAAATTGTATCGCTGTTGTACAATAGTATCCACAGTTTGGGAATGCATTTCATGATATCTCCATGAGTCTAAACAGTTCCTTTCCAAATACTTCTTCGGTTTTCATGACGGTTCCTGTACCGTAGCGCGTTAAGTCCACACGGCAGCGAGGCGACAGAGTGTCTAGGCGGCTGAAATGTCAGCGGCGACATGATTGGGGAGTGGGCGCAGCTAGTCAGCGGCGGCACCTGCGGCTATGCGATGCCCGCTGCGGATTACGACGCAGCCGGCAGCCGGCAGCCGGCTGCTGGACGCTCGGTGCTGGCATTTGGAGCGGGCGCCGTGGAATGCCGGCGCGGCGCATTCCCGCCCAGTTATTGGCAGCGCCGACAGGGAGGGGGCGTGGCCAGCGCCCACAGCTGAACCGGGCGCTGACTCCTTGTACACGGCGCGTCAGCCGCCGGCCGGTCCGCTCCACATTCCAGTCGCTGCGAGAAAAGTGTCGAGCGGGAGAAAGTGCGGCCTGGAAAGAGAAGAGTGCGAGGCGCGAGGGGACTAAACAACAGTGTCGGCAGTGACGCGAGTACCAAAGGCATCGCCGGGGAGGCCAGAGCAGCTGGCGGAAGACCAACGGAGGAGCCGGCAGCAGACGGCCTAAGATTTGAGGGAAAGTGTGCTTCTAAGCACAAGTATACATCATGAAATGCATGGATTGTCGAAAACTGCTGTTATCTGACGATGGAGTTGCACTTTGTAAACAACGTGGTGGAACAGTGCATGCGAGAAGTTAAAAATAAATTACCAGCAGAAAACAGCAGCAGAACCTACGAAAATGAAGCTTGTTAGCGGAATTTTTGATAAATGAGGGGTTCTAGGATTTTTTTTTTTTTTTTTTACAAAGGAGGGCGTTTGTTTTGTTCTAGGACAAAAATGGACTTCGAGAAATACAAAGTAACTGTAAAAAAGGCTGAAAACTTGATATTGGAACATAAACGTAATTGAAAATCTTGTATGCTTGGTACTCCACAGCTTGTAAGTATTTGTTGAATAAGGCGTTGTTAATACCTGGTGTTAATAAGATGTCTTAACATAAACGTTATTGGTAATAAAACAATAGCCGGGCGGGGTGACCGAGCGGTTCTAGGCGCTACAGTCTGGAACCGAGCGACCCCTACGGTCGCAGGTTCGAGTCTGCCTCGGGCATGGATGTGTGTGGTATCCTTAGTTAGGTTTAATTAGTTCGAAGATCTAGGCGACTGATGACCTCAGAAGTTAAGTCGCAAAGTGCTCAGAGCCATATGAACCATTTGAATGGTGATATTAATAGTTGCCTATAACACACAGGCCTTAGAAAATTGTCGTAAGTAGCACATAGGCGTCCAAGAGAGATGACATCATAAATGTTAAGTGTCTCCATCACATACAAGCGGAAGCTAGGTACTATCTAGTATTTTAATACTTGCACTTGGTGTGGCTCATCTGTCCGCTGTTACAATCGGTGGTAGCTAACAGAAATAGCTGACAGAAACCCATCTCAGCAACACGACGCGTTGTTGTGTAATCCTCAGGATATGTCCGATGGACATTGTGGTACATTACAGGGCAGCGCTGTATTAGTAGAGGCGTGAACAATATGATCGTGTATACGAGATCAGAGGAACACATATTACTGATAAAAGACATTTACTAGATTGGAAGTTAGATGAATGACTGTGACTGGAGCACTGCAAGACGTATTTACAGCGTATTCCCAAGCATCAGGAGCAGGCTCAAATTCCGCGACGTATTGTTCACACTAATAACAAAAAAAAAATGGTTCAAATGGGTCTGAGCACTATGGTACTTAACTGCTGTGGTCATCAGTCCCCTAGAACTTAGAGCTACTTAAACCTAACTAACCTAAGGACATCACACACATCCACGCCCGAGGCAGGATTCGAACCTGCGACCGTAGGAGTCAGGCGGTTCCAGACTGTAGCGCCTAGAACCGCACGGCCACTCTGGCCGGCTCGCTAATAACGGCGCTGCCCTGTATCGTACCACAATGTCCATCGGACAAATCCCGAGGATTACACACCAACGCGTTGTGTTGCGGGCTCTAACAGCGGATCGATGGGCCACACCAAGCGCAAGTATTAAAATATTAGGTAGTACCTAGCTTGCGCTTGTATGTGATGGAGACACTTAACATTTATAATGTCATCTCTCTTGGACGCCCATATGGTACTCACGACAATTTTGTAAGGCTTGCGTGTTATAGGCAACTATTAACATCACCATTGTTTGCCTTGATGTTGTAACCTGTATGTGTCCTAAGATCCGATGATGGCGGCTTTAGTTTCGCCGAAACCGGTAACCTTGGAATAAAAAGAAGTCCTGCGATCTTGGCTACCAGTTTATTGTTTTACTAGCATCTAGCTCGCTCCCACATGAGCACAACGTGCTCCCTACAAAGTTATTGGTAATATAAGGACAAATGGAAATATTGTATCCTAGGCTTATTTTATTCACTTATATCTAATTTTTTTAAAGAAATTCTTTATTTCCAGTTAGTAATAAATGCTGAAAGATATACATTCTTTTTTTTTAATTAGACCCACCCAGCAATTATTGTATCAAGTGAACTGAAATTGTATACATTTTTCATTATGTCTGGAAACTTTGAAAAAATTTTCATACCAAAGCACTTGCTAATACAATACCATCATATGTATACAAATTACCGGAAACAAATGAAAATCTATACCGGACTGGCACTCGACCGCGGATTTCCCGCTTTACTCGAGCGGTTGCCTTAAGCGGTTCGGCTACCGGAACAGGCTTCAGAGATAGATCCCTAAGTTTCACATGTCCCGTAATGTTCGCACAATTACGTGATTTACACACTGCTAAATACTTAGTTTTCTCGTCAGTTTGTCTTAGCTTTGGCATGAAATTTATAAGTACAGTGTCTGTATAATTCGATGCAATGTTCTTGTGGATATACATGCATACACATACACTGCTGACGATTTGTAGGCATACTTAATACTGAAATGTATTCGCAAATTTCGAATATGTTCTCGTTACAGCTATTCAATTTAATGGAAATAAATGAAAATTTGTGCCGTACTGGGATTCAAGCTCGGATTTCCCACTGTACGCAAGCTTTGCTTTAAGAGTTTCGGCTAACCAAGCACGCTTTACAGACAGACAACCTGACAGACAACCTGACGAGAAAACTGAACGGGTGTCTACCTGTGCTAGAATCACGTAATTGTGCGAGCACTATGGGAAGTAGACACTGGGACATGTGAAAGTTTGGGCCTGTATATGAAGCGTGCTAGGATAGCCGAAGAAGTTAAGGAGACCGCTCATGGAAAGCGAGAAATCCGGGTTGGAGTCGCGGTCCAACACATATTTTCATTTGTTCCAGTAAATAGTATAGCCATGGTGGTACCGTATCCTCGATGTGCGCATGTATTTCAAGATCTAACACGGCTCTCAATCTTCAGCAGTGTGTGTTCCTGCGGACATACATACAAGTCCGAAGGGACGTCGGATCGAATTTTACAGTGTTTGCTCTAATGCTCGCACCTTCATCTAGTTTGGATGCAGCTTGACTCCTATGTGCAATCTGCGCTACTCTTAGGCTTCTCTGAATCGTAAGCTCACTAGACAAATAATCAGTCACCGCCTTAAAAGAACACAGCGGTCGCTTTGGAGCGCTGAAGATGATGGAGAACTGGTACCAGGCGGTCTTGGGACCTTATCACGTGTCAACCGAATTTATGATAAATTCGTAACAGTTTTAGCCGTTACGTAGTGCGCCCGTCCATCGCAGCTAGCGAAAACACTAGCGAAGTAACGTATCGACACTAAGTTTCTGTGAATTCTGGTCTCTCAGATTTAGCTTTAAACATCAAATCAGCACTGTCTCTATTCGCCCATGCGATGTATGAAATCACGGTTGCACTAGAATCTGCTTAAAATTTTCGGCCGCAAGGGTGCATTGTGATTCTTCTATATCCAAAGCTCGTATTCACTACGTCTAGAAGTCGACGTATTTAAGGGAGATTTCTTAGACCAGGGCTTCCCAACCTGTGGTCCGCGGACCCCTTAGGAGTCCGCCGGCTCTTTCTAGGGGGTCCGCGGCCACCTTTCACCAAATCGTGTAAAATAATGAGTAAAATTATTGAACAAAAATGTGAAAATCTAATTCATCACTGTTTTTTTTTTTTTTTTCGTGTGAAAAACATGTGTACTTTTACTTCAAGTCGTATCCCCAAGCAGCCTTTGTGGTTCCTAAGTGAGAACGTATACACAGTTTAGTGCCGGAGAATGCGGCTTCTCTGATCGACTGTTTAGCAACAATACGGGGGTCGTTTGTGCCCCGGCTCACGGCGCTAGATGCGCTGAAACCTTCTACGCATACGCGGAGCGAGCTTTGTTGACCAATCACAGCGCTCGCTGGCACGTATGCGGCCCCAGGCATCATTAAATGTTAAACTTGCTTTGTCAGTGCACTACCTATTTCATAAGTCGATTTTTGACCAGTTTATTACTTCTAACATGGATCGGTGGCTGAAGTCAGGATCATTGAAGAAGGGTGCAATTTCTCCATCGCCTTCACAACAAGGGAAGTTTCCAGTTGAAATGAATGAATTGATTGCTCTTGGAGGAAGACAGCTCCATCGTGTGAAATTTCAATTACCAAGTAATTTTAATCAGGCTATAGTGTGTTGAACAAAGGGAGTAAGTCCACTAGTAAGTGTCTGGATACAGTGGGAATTCAAATTGGGTCGTTCATCTCTAAACCAAAGACTATTGATACTTCGGGGGGAGGGGGGGGGGAGGAAGGAGGGGGGGGGTCATTGGGAACATGGCACTTCCATTAAGAAGCTTTCAGTTCCCATGGGTTTCGCTCTGAAATTTAAAGTTACTGTGCTGCTGACTGACTAGGGGTCCGCCATGGATTTTCGACTGAAGAAGGGGTCCGCCAGCTGAAAAGGTTCAGCTTTTTTAAAAAAATTCAGGTATAAGTAAATAAAATAAGAGTAGGATACGTTATTTACACTTATCCTCACATTACCAATTACGTTTCTGTTGAAAGATACCCTATTAACACCATGGTGCTAACAAGGTCCCTTTTAACCTCACTCCTTTATAAAAATTTCTTGAGCCCCTAGTACTGCGTAAAGTCAAGAATTCCAGTTCCCAGATTCATTCTCTGTGAGTCCACTGCTGCATTCTGAACCTCGACTGCACTGTTTCATTACATTATTTATAGAGTGCAACTCCATCATCTGATAACAGCATACTTCCAACAATCCACGCTCGTGCAGTTTCATATCAAAGAAGAAAATTATTTTTTAATCTTAAAATATTTTATAATATTCATTCATAACTCATTCCCATTACGTTAATAAACCTGCTGAAGGAAAGAAAAATGAAAGAAAAAACATATTATGTTTCGTCCAGTTATGTCAGGGGGACGGTATGCACTGACATGACCTTCCACTGCTGGCATACGCCTTGGCAGTGAAATGATTGGTATCTGAGAGTCGGTTGCACGGAATCAGTGCAGTTAGATATGTTAACGTCGAGACGTGAGTGAATCGCACAAAGGAGCCACACCATCCCTTGTGCCCATGACCACACCGCGAATGAAGTTAGCACAGGTTGCCGAAACTCTCTAACAAGAAATGTTATACCAGTCGCAGCCTTGTAACATGGTGTGTCAACAGTGGTCAGAAAAAAATCCTAGTCGATAGGTTGTTGCCAGAGGCAATCGGTTCCACTATCGACAGAAGCTGCTGTCTTCAATGAATCCATGTCCATCCCAACCAGTTTCCAACCGATCTTTGCGAAGGGGACTCCACTCCAAGAGACAATAGAAGTCGAGTATTTCGCAAAAGTCCGTTGCTCACAGTGACACGAAGCAGCACGACTTTGATGGACCCAATTACACAGAAGTTTGATAGTAGCTGATTGAAGATGTATAGTTATATACGACTAGTTGCCTTTTTGCCTCTTTTTCAAGTGCTGCAAGGCATCGAGAGTAGCGACAGCACAATAAAGCGTGTAATGCATGTCGGAGGTGATTTTGTGAGCTTTAGGGGATGATTTTCGTCCCATGACTTGGGCCTGCTCCTTTAGGTCTATTTCAACATTCTTTGTGCAATGTCGTCCAAAACTCGCGGTGCCACACTGCAGTCGGCAACACGCGTCGATACCACAGACATTAGCGATGTCCCACTGCAATCCTCAATGACGAATGGAAGGCGCTCCAGTAGAAACGCCCTCTCTCTCATCACAACAGCGCCCTCGCACAGGGGTCAATATACAACCGAACATGGAAGCGTTCTGCCCAGTTCGTAACCTCAACTGACGCAGTCAACATCATCGAGTAGGGCTAAAGAGCTATTCAAGTCTCAGATGGGAATGTACTTTTCTGAATGTTGAACATTGCACTTCAAGAAAAGATTTGTATTTGTATGCATCAGCTGATGCTGTAATAGCCAATGACAGTTGTAACTTATCAAGGACTCCTGTGGTGAAGGGCTATATCAAGTTAAGTTTTTTTATTCTTTCATGTAATAAACCGAACCAATATTACATGTGTTATAGTTCCAATGAGCCATCTCGCAAAGCACTCAAAGAACCCACAGTTATGGCTGCATGATTGTAGTTTTGCTAGTCATAACACTTAATGAGAATAAGAGCACATAGCGACCTAACACATTATTTCAAACGCTTTCGAAACTATTTCTCGCAGACCCCTCTCCCACCCCGTCACAAAATAGTGAGAGAAAAAGAGTTTATTGCTTACTACATATTCATTACTCATACAGTAAAACTGTACCGTCAAGCATAACATTCGCAACAGATTTTGCAGACGGTATCCACATATACCGCTGAAAGTTTTGCATCTTCAACTATAATCGTTTTACGTGCTTAACGTCAAATATTTAGCATATTAACTTATTTGTAAAGTAATCAGACGTTTGAAGCTGTTTTATACATCAGAGATCGGGTCTTTAAGGAATCGTGGTGGGAGCTATCGATGTCATTACTAGCATCTCTTTTCACAAAAAGAACCTTACAAAAATTTCAAGGATTTAACGGTAGTGCGGGGAGAAGTCATTAATTGCGACACAGGTGTTCGTTAACATGTCAGAACTTATTGCTGTATTTTGGGAAATATAGTGGCGTTTAAGAGAACTTCATTCAGTTAGAGTTCAGCACTGTAGTAACTTGCAACGTAGAGGCTTACAACACTTTGATAGAGTCAGGATAGCGGTTTTACTTTCAGCCCATTATAAACAGCAAGATGTTGGCGATCGCTTACCTATCACTCAAAGCTGTGTGTCTAAGGTGTGAAGAAAGTGCAGAGAGGTGGGAAATGTGAACGATAGACCTCACAGTGGTCATTCTCGAATGATAACACCAATGCTGGATCGTTTCCTGTTACTGTCTAACATCAACTGTCAGAAATATTGGAAATGACATCTGTCGGTCAACAGGATTCGTATCTCAAACTAAACAGTGCGTAGAAGGCGGGGCTTCATTCCAGAATGCCCATGAGAAGTTTTGTACTGAACCAAAGGACTGACGTAATCGAAGGACCAGGGCTTTTGCACTTCAACATTGGACCGTTGCAGAATGGAGTAATGTCATGTTTGCTGTTTGCTGACGAGACCAGGATTGGTTTGCGACCGGACAGAACACGTGTTAGGGTTTGGAGAACCACTGTGACACTAGGAACGCCGACACTTTCAGGAAGTCCATCCGTTTTCAGGTGGAAGTGTAATGTTTTGGACGTCAAAAATTATGGGACGGTGGACCATTCTAATTCCCATCTACGACAATTTGAGTGCTCCCCGATACCTCAAAGAGATCCTACAAACGATTGTAAGGTCCTACAGACGTGACGTCGATGATAACTTCATCCCAATCGATGACAATGCGAGACTGCATCGCACTCTAGCAGTGTCTCGGTACCTCCAGAGATGCTACATCAACCTAATGCATTGACCAGAACAGTCCCCGGACTTGAATGCAAATGAGCATGCATAGGACCTGTTTAAAGTGGCCATTGCACAGCGTCCGAATCCACCTGACAATCTTTAGGACCTCACTGAAACTGTCATTGAGTAGCGGAACCTCGTACCCCAAGGCAAACTTTATGGTTTCAGCCGGCCGCTGCGGCCGACCGGTTCTAGGCGCTTCAGTCAGGAACCACGCGGCTGCTGCGGTCGCAGGTTCGAATCCTGCCTCGAGCATGGATGTGTGTGATGTCCTTAGGTTAGTTAGGTTTAACTAGTTCTAAGTCTAGGGGACTGATGACCTCAGATGTTGAGTCCCATAGTGCTCAGAGCCATTTGAACCATTTTTGACAGTCTCATCCACAGCATGCCTCGCAGAGTGGAAGAACTCATCCGCGTGCGGGGATGGCATACTCACTGCTGAAGACTGATAATCATCATGATGAGAGAAATATTTTCACTGTTTTTGTTTTCAAGATGCACACCTACGAGAGGGCCTGCTTTGTTTTGTAATTTTTTTTTTTTTTTTTTTTTTTTTTGGGGGGGGGGGGGTATGTAATTCTCTACTGGATAACTCCTTTTAGCTACATTGAGGACCATGTTCACATCCATTCTTACAATTTGTGTATTGGATTATAAATTAATTTATGCCAACACTGTAATACGAGTATCATAATATTTTGCAAAGTTAACTGCAGGTTATACGCCTTATTGTGCTGTCGCTACTCTCGATGCCTTGCAGCACTTGAAAAAGAGGCAAAAAGGCAATTAGTCGTATTGTACTTAAATAAAATGCACATCGTTCAATTCTTTCTACATCCCAAAGACCTTTCTCCACAAGTTCTAGGGAATACCATTCACGCAAAATTTAAAAATCTGTTTAGCAATTGTACATCGAAGTATACATCAAGGTTCAAGAGTGGGATTAAAATTCAGGGTGAAAAGATATCAATGATAAGATTCGCTGATGACATTGCTTTCCTCAGTGAAAGTGAAGAAGAATTATAGGATCTCTTGAATAGAATGATCTGTTGAGTACAGGATATGGACTGAATGTAAATTGATGAAAGACGACAGCAACGATAAGCAGCAGAAATGAGAATACTGAAGAACTTAACATCAGAATTGGGAATCACGAAGTAGATGAAATTAACGAATTCTGCTATCTAGACAGGAAAATAACCCTTGCCGGATGGAGCAAGCCCAAGAGAGGTCTACTAGTATCAGACACAGGCCTTCATTTGAGGAAGACATTCCTGAGAATGTACGTTTGGAGCATAGCATTGTACGTAGTGAAACGCGGACTGTGGGAAAACCGAAACAGGATAGAATTGAGGCGTTTGAGATGTAATGCTACGGAAGAATGTTGAAAATTAGGTGGACTGATAACGTAAGAACTGAGGAGGTTCTCCGCAGTATAAGCAAGGAAAGGAATACATGGGAAACAGCGACAAGAAAAAGGGAGAGGGTGGTATTACATCCGCTAAGACATGAGGTAATTACTTCCATCGTCCAGTCCTCACGAGTGATGACAACAAGAGAGAGACATCACGTGATATGTAACCATTCTTTTTACAAGGCGATCTTCATAATGTGATTCCAGGGTGAAGTTCACATCTGTAACGTATCTATGGAGACTGCGAGGTACGTGACCGTATGTATAACTGAGTTAATGAAAACATTTTAAGGTGTCAAGCACTTCCGATTGACACGTTTCAGCCGGCCGCGGTGGTCTCGCGGTTCTAGGCGCGCAGTCAGGAACCGTGCGACTGCTACGGTCGCAGGTTCGAATCCTGCCTCGGGCATGGATGTGTGTGATGTCCTTAGGTTAGTTAGGTCTAACTAGTTCTAAGTTCTAGGGGACTGATGTCCACAGCAGTTGAGTCCCATAGTGCTCAGAGCCATTTGAACCATTTTTTGACACGTTTCAATTGGCGCGACGCATTTAGAAGATACGCTCCTCTTATCGGGTGTCTTCGTGTTATATTGTTTCTCCTCTTTTTTTTTTTTTTACCAAAACACTTCCGTGTTTAGAATGACATTGTGCAACCTAAATTAAAAAACAAGAAAATAAAGAAATTAAAAACTGTGTGTAGCGGTCACTATGTGGTCATTATTGTGTAGGCAACTGATGATAATATCATGCTCTCGAAACGCATTGTGACAGTCAAAAATTATTAATAGAGGAAAAAAGAGGCGTAAGCTATATTTTTCTAGTAGATCCTCAGTAATAGATTCAACCATGTAATCGGGGAGCACATGTGGTCCCTTTCCATACAATGTGTGACATCTGTGTCTTGAGTGTAGCTTTTGAGTGCGGGTCACTGTAATGGATGCTTGCACATGATGGTGTAGTATTTGAGTTCCGTGGTGATGAGAGAATGGAGACAGTGTAACTTGGTATCGGCACATAGCCTATTTTCCTCGAACTGCACCAAGGGGGTCGCCATCCGACGGATGGATCACAACAGAGTCATTGTGAAATACGTGTGATTTTCAATTATATATTCAAGTTACTGTATTTAAAAATTAATAAATCAATAATGCTAAAAGGAGAATATTTATACTAGCACTGCAATAAAATAGTTACGTTTAGTCAAAATCCAACGTCTAGTGGATGTAGCTAGTTGATGGCAGAGCAAGCCGCATTAATGAAGTCACCAAATGGTCCTCGAAATTTTTAAGAGGACAGCTTCTGATAATTTGCTGAATGGTTTATTCTTGGGTCCCACAATCCCACTTGTGCATCATAGCATTGCACCTGGCGTGACCGCTTCATATGCTGTTCAATCTTGTCCACTCACTTCTCTTCAGACCAAATCCTAGAAGGCTGGCAGATGGCTCTTTAACACATTGATGTTTTATTGTTGCAGCATTCCATCTCTTGCACCACTCTTCTTTCATGTCAAACTTCTTGTTGTTTCTTGCATTATGCACAGTGAAGTGCGTGAAATAAAGCGGTCTGGAGGAGGATCATTTAAGACTGTACGTACTGGAAGGCCGCGGAGGTTGTCGGAGTGACGCAGCTTCCTCCATCCTCGATTGGCTGCTTCTTGTCATCGCAGTTCAGGTGGTGGATTGTTACTGATGGTGTGCAGCCAAGTTGTCGGTGTCGATTCTAGTGCACCCTCAATAATTCTCATTGATTCGGCCAGATGGATGTCTAATTTCTTTGTATGAGCATCGGACTGCCGTATTAGGGCACAGTATACAGCTGCTGGGCATACTAATATCAAAGCTGTAGTCCGTAGAGTGGAAGCTTGAGCACCCCAGATTGTGCCAGTCAGTTTATGTTGTCATTTCGGGTTCTTAGCTTTTGGCTAATGTTATTCAAATGTCTTATGTGTCAAAAACCGACTGAGTGTGACACCAAGGTATTGATCAAACAGTGCTTGTAGTGGAAATTTCTTCCACTACCAAGGTTCGATCTGGCTACCTCGGAGTGGATGTGACCACACGGGCCTCCGATAGTGACCTCGCCAAAGGAAGCGAGAAGTAATCACAATATAGTGACAAACGCAGCAAAACCATTGATCCTGAAACGTAATGAGGCTATACTGACTGCTTACCATTCGGTGCCAAAGTCGTGCAGCTGTTCTCTCTCTCTCTCTCTCTCTCTCTCTCTCTCTCTCTCACACACACATACAAGCTTTCCGCCGGGGCTGAACACGCTCGCAACGGCTCGCGCAACATGCCAACTGCAGTCCTGTAACGGGAACAGCAATCCGCTACCGAAGGCGCGACTTGTCGGTCTGGCCTTTTCACATGGACATGGAGGCTCGCGTGATAGAGATCGTGCGTGACGCAGCCGACCCGACCGGTAAACAGTGTGCTGTGTGACGGCTCCTTGTTGCTTTCTGCACATCATACGCTCTATCACTTAGCGTAATCTGCATCCCTGCAACGCAGCAAAATGCCTCAGTGTCGCGGATTCCTCGTAAAATAACAGTACTCAGAGGCCTCCAGACGCTGCTGGGCTGATGCTAGATTACGCCAGACGAGTATAACGCGAAGGTGTCACAATATCAGTCCATGGGCCCAAGTACTAGCATCAGATGCTTGTGTGATAACAGCGTTGAGCCCACTACAGAAGCGGACGATGTCACCATTGTTTCATACATTAGTGGCGATCAAGAAGTTTCTTTTCGAAAGCCGTACAGTCCAGAATCGGTGTTCCAATCAGGCAAAATCGCCGTGAGTGCTGAGGCAATCATCCCACCCACGCACCGGGTTGGAGATACCTGGTTGGCAGAACACTGTGTCCTGCTGCGTGAAAAAGTCCGTAGCTGCCTGCTGCTCGTCTCCTACCGACAGGAATCGGCGACCTTTCAAGGCATTTTTTAAGAGACCGAAGGCGTGATAATCGCATCGGTAAAGATCAGGTCTATAGGGCGAGTGCTCTAGTCTCTCCCATTAAGCCTGGCGTCATCCATAATGTATGAGGCTGGCCTCCGAGATCGACTAACGTTTTGTGTCGAGTCGCGACCAGCACAGAACTTGACGCACCATTCCACAGCGGTGGTTTTCGAGACATACTGCCCCATACACATTCTTCACTCTCTAATGCATATCTACCGGTGTCTGTCCTTCGGCAGCCAGGAAATTAAAACAGCGCGTTGGTCTTGTTTTTTCACATTATTGAATTTACTGCACGCATGTCAGAAAAACATGAATGCCACACTAATTCCTTGCCTACATACCGGTGCCTATATACTTGCATAGGAGTCGCACTACGACAGCAACAGCCTCAAACGGAAAATTATTGATCGTCCTTTACCTAAAGTAAATTCTGGATATGTAAGTAGGCTGTTTAGGTTTCTATGTTGGTAACGCCGCGTAGCGCTCTGTATGAAAATCACTGACTGTACTGTGTGCAGCATGTGGCTGGTTGGACTCAATGTTGGAATATTCGCTTCTGTAGTGTTGGGCAGTTGGATGTGAACAGCGCATAGCGTTGCGCAGTTGGAGGTGAGCCGCCAGCAGTGGTGGATGTGGGGAGAGGGATGCCAGAGTTTTCATAGCGAACGATATGGACGTGTGTCCGTCAGAAAAAGGAAATTTGTAAGACTGGATGTCATGAACTGATATATATATTACGACTTTTGAACACTATTAAGGTAAATACATTGTTCTCTATGAAAATCTTTCGTTTGCTAACTATGCCTATCAGTAGTTAGTGTCTTCAGTAGTGAGAATCTTTTATTTAGCTGGCAGTATTGGCGCTAGCTGTATTGCAGTAGTTAGAGTGACGAAGATTTTTGTGAGGTAAGTGATTCATGAAACGTATAGGTTATTGTTAGTCAGGGCCATTCTTTTGTAGGGATTATTGAAAGTCAGATTGCATTGCGATAAAAAAAATTGTGTATCAGTTTAGTGATGATCAGAATATGTAAAGAGAGAACTGTCTGAGTACGTTCAGTTTTACTCAGCTGTCTTTGTATCAAATAACGTAGAAGTTTACCAGCACAGTAGTTTATAATTTTTCTAAGGGGACGTTACAGATACAGACAATAAATCAGTCGATGCGATTTCTCATACTAAAAAGTTATTAGGTTTTGAACTCTTGACACCATACCTGTGAACAGTTTTCATTATTATATGCTCCTTGAATATAAATGCTATAAAGATAAATTCTCAGTTGTTTGGCACTTGGTTAACGCGAAATCACTTTACATCAACATATTGTGTGTGTGTGAAAACTTATGGGACTTAACTGCTAAGGTCATCAGTCCTTAAGCTTACACACAATTTAACCTGAATTATCCTAAGGACATGCCCGAGGGAGGACTCGAACCTCCGCCGGGATCAACATATTCGGGTTTAATTCTCTTTTTTTATGTTTTTATGAATGAGCACTTCATGTCACCGCATATGATGCCTATGTACGGACATAAATTGTTTAACGTGCCGCATGATGTTTCCGACAGAAAAGTGTCACTTGATTTTTACCACTGCTAAATCTCTCTGGCAGGTTATTTATCTTCTGCCAGTTAAACGGAGTTTCCAAGTTAGCTACAGTATGTGCTTCGTGTAGTGGCGGTATTAAATGATGTGCACTGCTATTGAGATGTGTTCTTTGTGCAAAGTCACCATCCTAACCACACTAACTACTCGACTCTGAATGTGAGGTAACAAGACTGAAGCTCAAAGTCTTATTGATGGCGTGATAATACGAGACTGAACACTACCTTGGGGAAGGCTGAAGGGAAATTCCCGATTAAATAAAGTCACCCTACTTAAGGCGATTGCGATCATGAAGACCAGCAAGTGTTACTGCAGGACAACTCATCGTTGATGATTTTGATCTAAATGAAAGCTGGAAGCATGAATGGTAAAAAAAACCCATTGGGAACAAGAGCCCATCACCTTGATCCCACAAAGAAGCCAACAGGTTTTGACCTACCAAGGAACCCCTGGTGCCACCTCAACAGGTTAAGGACAGGACATGGTTGTTGTAGCTACTTCAGATACAAATGGTGCTGGATCAGTTCACCAATGTGTGAATGTAATCAAGAAGAGCAGACAACTGAACATCTAGTCCAACTTCATTCATACCCTGGAATTCCCAACAACTTGTTCACTCTCACACTCAGCTTTATTAATTGGTTGAAAAACACGGACTTTAAGGTTTAATCTTGTCTTATATCATATGTATATTGTATAAAATCACTTGTCTTTTATCAGCTGTATGTTGTATAAAATCACCACACGGTTAAATAAATAGCGTTCGACTGGGGTGAGATAGGAATCCAGTTTCAGTGGTCACCATAAACTGGAAGCGCTGTTGTACGTATAGGATAAGGTGGCCTTACGTCCACACTTGCAGCATAGATGGATAATACAGGCTTCAAATACACGGTTCAGTCACTTTAATATGCCCACCACCTAGAGGGTGACAATTATTGAACTATACGAAAAATCGTAAATTAGTTGCAAACTACGGCGTTTACACATTTTATTCAACAAATAAACGTCACTACAGATATTCAGGTTTGGGTTACGACATCGTCGATATACCTGCCACCATTGGCGATGATGTGGTGCAGACGAATGGCGAAATTCTGCATGACCCGCTGAAGTGTCGGAACATCGATGGTGTCGATGGCCTCCTGAATGTCTGTTTTCAGATCAACAATGGTTTTGGGGTTAGTGTTGTACATTTTGTCTTTAATATAGCCTCACAAAAAGGAGTCGCATGCCCTCAGATCCGGAGAATATGGCGGCCAATCGAGGCCCGCGCCAATGGCCTCTGGGAACCCAGAGCCAGAATACGATCCCCAAAGTGCTCCTCCAGAACATCAAACACTCTTATGCTTCGGTGGTGTCGAGCTCCACCTTACATGAATCGCATCTTCTCGATGCCAGGATCGATGGTGATGAAATCATCTTGCAAAACCTTCACGTACCGTTCGGTGTCACCGTGCCATTAAGGAATATCCTACCGACTATTCCGTGACTGGACGTTGTACAACATAAAGTCACCCGTTGAGGGTGAAGAGACTTCTCAATCGCGAAATGAGGATTCTCAGTCCCCCAAATGGGAAATTTTGCTTATTGACGAACCCATCCAAATGAAAGTGGGCTTAGTTGCTAAACCAAATCATACAGCGCGTACTAATTCCCATCATGCCCTGCGACTAACCGTGCAATTTGAACGCCCTGACGCAAACCGTTCATAAGTTATGACGATTTTATTTCTATATTGTCACCTTGTATGTTCGACGTCAACGTGCGTTAACCACTCAAACATGGCAGGTGGCAGCACCAGCAGTGCATAGTATATAAAGCGAGCAGGAGGGACGCCCGAAACAGTGCAGTCGTTGTCGTAATGCGGAAACAGAGTGATTTATCTGATGTCCAGAATGGTTTTCGGGGCAAAGACGAAAGCTTTCCGAAACGGCTGAGTTCGTAAACCGTTCATGGCCCGCCGTGGTTAAAGTATACCGTGCATGGAAAAATGGCGCTATCCAAATCCGGCGCAGAGGCCACTGTGGTGCAACACGGGCCAGAGATCACAGAGGTGAAGGACGGCTGCGGAGACGTGTGTGGGCAACTAGACGTGTAACTGTTGAATAACTGACCAGCCTGATGAACGAAGGGGCTAACAACAGTCTCCTCAGCGACTGTTCAACGATCGTTACTGTGTACGGGCCTCCACAACAGGTGCCGCGTTCACGCACCGCTGGTGACTGCCATGCTTCGTGACAAAGGCTGCAGTTTGCACCCCAGTAACTGGACGTCCACTGGGTTGTGACAGGTGACCTTTTCGAAAGAATCACGTTCTATGCTCCATCGGACAGATGGTCGTTAGTGTGTACTGCGTGAAACATTTGAAAGCAAACACTCTGCAATCAAAAGGAAACGCTATGGTCTGGGTAATGTTTTCGGGACATTCCCTGGGCGGTCTCGTTATTCTGGAAATCACAATGGTTCAACACAAGTATGCACCTATCCTTGGGGACCACGTCCACCTCTAAATTCATATTGTTTCTCCTGGGCACGATGGCATCTACCAGCAGAACAACATGTCACATATCTCGCAGCGTACGCGCGTGTTTCGAAGAGCTCCAGAATGAGACTTCCTGGCAGATTAAAACTGTGTGCCCGACCGAGACTCGAACTCGGGACCTTTGCCTTTCGCGGGCAAGTGCTCTACCAACTGAACTACCGAAGCACGACTCACGCCCGGTCCTCACAGCTTTACTTCTGCCAGTATCTCGTCTCCTACCTTCCAAACTTTACAGAAGCTCTCCTGCGAACCTTGCAGAACAAGAATTTGCCAGGAAGTTTCATATCAGCGCGCACTCCGCTACAGAGTGAAAATCTCATTCTGGAAACATCCCCCAGGCTGTGGCTAAGCCATGTCTCCGCAATATCCTTTCTTTCAGGAGTGCTAGTTCTGCAGGTTCGCAGGAGAGCTTCTGTAAAGTTTGGAAGGCAGGAGACGAGGTACTGGCAGAAGTAAAGCTGTGAGTACCGGGCGTGAGTCGTGCTTCGGTAGCTCAGATGGTAGAGCACTTGCCCGCGAAAGGCAAAGGTCCCGAGTTCGAGTCTCGGTCGGGCACACAGTTTTAATCTGCCAGAAAGTTTCATATCAGCACACACTCCGCTGCAGAGTGAAAATCTCCTTCTAGCCCCAGAATGAGTTTACCATACTCCACTGCCCACCAAATTCCCTGGATTTAAACCCAACCGGAAATCTGTGGGACCACCTCGATCGGGCCGTTCTCAACCGAGAAACGTAGAACACTTGGCCACGCTCCTGGAGTCGGCATGGTTCCGTATCAGTACCTTCCACAGCCTCATTACTCTCTTCCTGTACGCCTCTCAGCGGACCGCGCTGGAAAATGCTTTTATTCAGGCTTTTGACGGGTTGTCACATTCACGTGACTGCAGTCTACTTTTGTAAGAAATTTTTTACAAATTACTGTGTATTTACATACAAGATACCTCAAAAATGCAGTACAGAATGGTAACGAAACTAACGTCTACGAAAGGTTTTTGGCTTGCACCATTCACAAACTGAAACAGTTCTCTTTTAGACTACAATGATGGGCCATCTGGTTTCTATACAAATTGTAAATAGCCTTTCGCTCCCTGTATTTTACCCCTGCCACCTTCAGAATTTTGAAGAGAGTATTCCAGTCAACATTGTCAAAAGCTTTCTCTAAGTCTACAAATGCTAGAAACGTAGGTTTGACCTTTCTTAGTCTAGCATCTAAGATGAGTCGTATGGTCAGTATTATTGTTGCCGGCCGCGAGATTTAATGATGTCGTTACTGGCGCGGAAGCGTAAAGAAAGAATATCGACGGAACAGACGAAACGGGAATCATTCCAGCGACGGTACGAGCGCAAAAGGGGGAATTCACTTATATAAGCGACTCTGACAAAAATTTTATGCCCCGACGCCTAGGGACGAGAATCTAGGATACGGTGAAGTTGCTCCGCTAATCGCGTGCTGTAGAAGCGAGCAACTATGAAAAGTGGTTGAAGGACGGTGAAAGCCGAATCGGCGACAAGGTGTTGGGATTTCACGCCCCATTACCGGACGTGGAGGTCGTGAGGCTTGCCCATTCTGTAAAGCATGATAGGTGGAGATCTGTGTCAGATCTCACGACAGATCGCAATGCTGGTGCAGGCACGAGTGTTTTGGCGCACTTCGTTCACCGCATATTGTCGAACGTGGGCTCCGCGGCAGAAGATACCTACGTACCCCTACGTTAGCTCAAAGACATCTTTAGTTATCGAGCTCGAGACCATAGAAACTGGACCGTACGTCAATGGAAACGTGTCGCTTGAACAGATGAAACATGTTTCTTACTAAGATCGTGTCCATATTCGCCGTCATCCACGCGAACGGTCGCTCGGAAGATGCACCGAGCAACAGACGCAGGACGGAAGGGACATATTAAGCTATGGGACACATTATCTGAGCTTCCAAAGGACCTGCCGTACTAATCGAAGGCACCGTGAGAACTGTGGGCTCCGTGAGCATTACTGCGCATCCCTTCATGTATCTCTACCTGCTTGTGATGTCTTCTCCGACGACGATGGGAACTTCTGTCAGGGTAACAGTCGCTGTCATAAGGCCACAATCGTGCTACAGTGGTTCGAGGAGCACAAGATGGAACTCCTGTGGATGTGCTTTACTTATATGTAACATTAGGCGAGGAAAATGTACAAATTTTTTGTTGTCCTGTTTTCTACAGAAATATTTCATCATAAACACAATGTAACAAGTTAGTATATTTTTAATTTAGTGGGTGAGTAACCTGAGGTCTTAAAAATGAGCAAATGAAATCAGATGTACATGTAAAACACCGAAATTTCACAGTATTCAGCTGTAGCGTCTGTGGTGACTAGTTAACTATTTGACAATATCACCATTGTTAGAAAAGGAGCACAAGTACCTTCTTTTTTAACACTTGCTATTGTCTTCCCCGACTGGTAGGGCGAGCTGTGTGAAATTCTTCCCCGACTGGTAGAGCGAGCTGTGTGAAATTCGGTGGTCTGTAGAGCCTCGATTCTTCTCAGTGAGACACTAGACGGTCTGATTATGGGGCGGAGGGATCACATATATATATTTTTTGGGAGGGGCTGGGCTTGGGGAAGGGGGAATTACCATTTGCGGCGGTAGCTTTACACCCAAGAGAAAACACCCGAAAATCTTGGTCGGAGAAGGGGATTAACTGCTTTTATCAGAGATAAGAATATGAAAGTCTGGCACATGTTAGTATATCTGTTTCTGTACCTCGAAAACTGTGAAGCAGTGTAGGAAAGAGCCGCGTAAAGAATGCCGGCAAAGTGGCCATTGGGGTTTTGTGATCTATAAGTTGCTGACATGCTGCGGAAAATGCTTTAACTTATTGTTCCTGGAGGGCCCACTCACCTCATGAAGTCTAACTTGACTGCTATGCCGGTCCTCAGAGTTGTAATAATATTTGTGGATTTTAGTTATCCTGATGTAAGGCAAGTGGTCAGTTTGTGTATTTATTGCGGAAAGGGAACGTGACATGTATTTTTATGCAATTTTTTGAAAGCGCCATATCTTAATTGCATAATACTACTTTAGTTATTGAAAGTTAGGTCAAGCTATTACAGGGTATACACTTTTTGTGTAATGGCGTCAATGCGGACAAAGTGGCCGTCTTGGAGGTGGCTTCTGTCCACTTTGAGTAGTGGGCGGGGAAACGTGAGAGCCGCGGGCGAAAGGTGTTCGTGGCGATACTTACACAAAGGCCTTATACGGGTCAACTAGAGGAGGCAAATAATAAAAAGAGAAGAAAACGAAATTAAAAAGAAAGGAAAACAGAATTTGCCGAAGGGAAGAAAGGCAGTAAAATGAAGAGTACGAAGACCAGGAAACCTAACGGTAGAGGAGTTGTTTTTGACGATAACGATGAAGACAGATAGTGCCCGTACTGTGAAGAAAAAAATTTCAAATTCAAGGCCAGTTGTGCTCCCACTGGGTCCATGAGCTTTCTACAGGAGTTGAGGAAAGCAGTTTGACTTTTGACAAAAGTATAAATAATTTAGTTCGGATCATGTTTTACAATGAAATACGTGTAGTGCTTGTTTAAAGCAATTTTATCCCTCATTTTTGAATTACAATGTGTGAAAATTGAATTGTTTAAAGCACTTAATTTGATCCTAAAGTAATTAAACTATTCGATATTATACGTCAGTAGTTACAGATTATAGTCGCTTATTTCGAGGCATTTCCGGTTTGTTGCTACTGGGTCTAAAAATAAGAATATCTCAGCCTGGCCACATCGGCCGACTATCCCCTATCTACCGCCGTGATGATGGAAGTAAGTCTTGCTGCAAGAACAATGTAAGTATTCGCCTTAAACGTTTCACATTAATTACAGAAATCCAAAATCCGGATACTCTCCCGAAGCCACATCCAGACTCTTACGGCACAATTCCGAACGCGGTGACAGCGAGCGACCAAATCTGCAATCCCTGCACAATTTGTTAGGGTACTAGAGTTTAGTTTCTCAAAAATCATCAGTAGCTTCTTCTAAATATATAAAAACTGTACGAGTACCTAAAATAAATTTGAAAGGGTTCGTGGAAGGAAGTGCTAACCCTGAATTCAGCTGGGTTTTGTCTGATCACGGTATCTTTTTTGTTTTCGATTGCGCCATACGGTACTAAAGAGTACGAAGGTGGTTTGAAAAGTTCTCGGAATCACCACGAGAGATCAGCGCTATTTGTTCACGTGATATTTATTGGAGTGTTGCCTGTAAACACGTCCCATGTCAGTGCTCTTGGAAGAGAGCTGTGGCGGTGACGTGGCTCTTTTGTTGTTCCTGCATAATGATCTACGAAGATGCGAAAAATCGAGATTTGAGCAGTGATTAAGTACTTCGTAAAGAAAAGTATGAAAGCAAAGAACTCTGCTCCTTCATATTCAACTGTTGCCAAGTGGACAAATGAAATTAAATTTGGTTGGGAGATCTTAGATGATGATCCGTGCAGTGGTCGGCCAAGATGTGTCACTGCTTCAGAAATCATTGCAAAACTGCACAAAATGTCGTGGAGGATCGCCGATTGAAATTGCGTGAAATTGCTCGCGCTTGCCAGATGTTGCTCACGCTTGCCAGATGTCATCTGAAAGGGTACATCATTTTAACTGAAGAATTAGAAATGAGAAAGTTATCTGCAAGGTGAGTGCCGCGACTCTTGACGCTGGATCAAAAACGCATGAGAATGGACACATCGGAACAATGTGGCCCATTTTAGGAGAAACGAATAATATTTTTTGCGCCGGTTTGTGACCGCAGATGAAACTTGGATACATTACTATACCCCAGAGACGAAACAACAGTCAAAGCAGTGGAAACATGTTGATTCTCCGCCACCAAAGAAAGCAAAGACAATTCCTTCGGCGGGAAAGGTCATGGGATCAGTGTTCTGGGATCGGAAAGGGATTCCGTTTGTAGATTATCTCCCCACTGGACAAATAATTACTGGAGAATACTATGTTAACCTCCTGGACAAATTGCAACAAAAGCTACGCGAAAAAATGCCAGGTTTAGCAAGGAAGAAAGTCATCTTCCATCAACACAATGGGCGCCCGCACACATGTGTCGTCGCCATGGCAAAATTACACGATCTAAGATTTGAATTGTTGCCACACGCGCCTTATTCACCTGATATGGCTCCGTCAGACTCCCATCTCTTCCCGAAAAATTTTTCTTGGCGGGCAAAGATTCACTTCAAACGAAGAATTGATAGCCGGAGTTGACAACTGTTTTGCAGGCTGGAGGAAACTTAGTTTCGAGATGGGATCAAGGCACTGGGACATCTTTGGACCAAGTGCCTTAATGTACAAGGAGACTACATTGAAAAATGAAAAAAGGTTTCAGTGTTGTAAGTACTTTTTTTCTATTCTGTTCCGAGAACTTTTCAAACCACCCTCGTACTTCTACTTGAACCGTTCGAACGAACTGTCTGCCATATGAAATGACCTGTTTTATTGTGTTACTGTTATTGTCTTTGGATTTAACTGACATATAACACTCAATAATTCAGTATTATGCTCTCGTGAGCAGCCGACCCCTTCATTTATTCTCCATTGTTGAGAGAAATTGATGGTATGAGAAATGATGAGGGTGACTCCCGCATGTGGTCAGAGGTCACTAAACACTACTTGTGCGCCTGCTTCCGTGCACAGATGCGTCATCGTGCACACTCAGGACCGGTGTATTGAGTTGAGGCCCTCGGTTTATCGGAGGGTGCGCCAGCAGAGTGAGCGACGTATCGGTGGGCAGGCGCAGATGGGCACCCATTGTGTCGTCACTGGGAGAGGGGCCGACAGCTGCCCTGCTGCGAGGCGCTATGTTTTGTGTGCCGACTCGTCCGTCACACATGTTACAACGCTGCGCCGAGCCGCCATTCCAGGAAGACCTCCGAGTGGCCACGAAGGCGCGTGTCGCGGTCCCTCTGAAGAACATGCTGCCAGCCCGTAGCGCACAAAGTGCTGTTCGAAAGGATCCGGCGCCCTTGTCCAACGGTAATGTCATAGCCTGTGACACGGGCTAATAGTTCCGTGTAGGGACTTTCCAACCCCCAATTCGACACTTATTTGATGTCGATACCAATAGCTAAAATTGAATGGGTATCTTGATTACATGGGAATGAAAGTATCCATCTCGACACTATCGCAGCAAGCTCTTGGTATATATTACTGAAATCTATTGTTTAATTATAGCTTGAAGATGCTATGTAATTTTTACGTCTGCATATGTCCCATGTGTACTACATAGACACAGCAAACATTTACATTAACAGTAAACTGGAAGTAAGAAGTAACATATTTCGCAACGCCGTTCAATATTTCTGATACCAGAAACCAGATAATTGTTAATAAGCTGTGAAACTATCGACTACTAGGGATCACTACTGACATTATAGGTATTAACATAAAAGAACCAGTATTTAATCCTGTATTAATACTAGTCTATTTGGGAGTGGTGGGGGGGGGGGGGGGGGCATCTGAAAATGTGAGTGTTGTGTTAAATATAGTTCTTATAGAAAGAAGCCTGAAAACAGCTTAGTACAGTACTGCCAGGACGGAAATTTCGGACCGTAAAAATCACAACAGAGAAAAAAGTCATAAGAATTAGCTTACTAAATGTATAAAATTGAATAATACATAAGTGAACATAAAAACTCTATTTTCCGTTTACACTTTCATGTTAATAACTTGCTGTTTAGCTATTCTCAACGTGAAAGAAGGTATGGTGGTATTGCCACTGTCTTTCTTTGACTCATGTAGCAAGTTATAGCGTAACGTACGGGTTAACATGAACCACTAACAATGCAACTTGGGACATTTCAAATTACATAATCATTGCCAGTGGTGATGAAAAAGCGACAATTAATAGAAGAAATTCCTAGAATTGACTAAGGCTGAAAGTCTGGATATTCGAGTCTGGAACTTCAACCACATAACAGATGACTGTAATTACCACGTGTGCAGTCAAGCTATACATTCATCGTAACTCCTCGTTAAACAGGATACATGAGAGCAGAAGACAACAATTACACCATTCACTCCAACTGCAGATACACATTCGGAGAGTGCCTGCCATACTACCGTATTTGTTTGGCACATAGTTTCGTTTTCGGTTGACGTAATTCCGCTGGTGGCTGCCCTTGTGGCTAGATTGGTCTCCCAGACCATGAACTCACTATTGTAGTATATCCTTCCTTCCAACCACAGCCCAGCCAATCCCAAATGCCAGCTTGAACCTATCATTTCCGTGACCAGTTACCATCGCATTCACCCCGTAACACCTAAATTCCATCTACCTGTTTGTTCACAGATCCCAAAACCCTACGAACAGTTAACAGGAGCTCTCATCGTTAGCACGTTCACAATAAAGAGAACGCCATCACATTACTATCGTCTTGTCAATATCATCATCTATTTTCCTTCTGACATTTTTATATGCAAATTGCAACTTTGTATAGTTAACGGCTGAAGAGCCGCAGTTTGAACACCGTCAGCTCGCTCCCCAGTAGGAAGAATGTAAATAATCGTGTAAGATAAAACTAAAGGGTGGATCGGCAGTTTGTATCTCGTTACGGAAGCCTCTGCACGCCAATTGCCGAATACAGCTTTATGTAGCTTTCAGAATCTGATGGTTAAATGGCTCTGAGCACTATGGGACTTAACTTCTGAGGTCATCAGTCCCCTAGACTTAGAACTACTTAAACCTAACTAACCTAAGGACATCACACACATCCATGCCCGAGGCAGGATTCGAACCTGCGACCGTAGCGGTCGCGCGGTTCCAGACTGTAGCGCCTAGAAACGCTCGACCGCACCGGCCGGCTCAGAATCTGAACTTTGACGTGGAAATCGTGATTGTACATTTTTGTTAGAGAGGATTCTATCTGTCGTGTTACTTGCAGTCGTAATCTTGTTACTGTACTGCGTTCTCGGTCATCAATTTTGTATCGATCTCAGTTTCCACACGGTACGAGTTTCGTAGCGTAATGTCGTGCCTCTTTTGTATTAGGGACCGACACACAATAATACGCGGACATGCATCGGCCGAATATGCAGTGGGGCCCACATCGCTGTCTTCATTCACTGCATCCAGAACACACACATGATTCACCGTCTGAGTTAGTGACACCTATCTACACTGTCTAATCACATTAATACGACCACCTGTCAAAAGCGTGAAGAACCACAGTTTGCAGCGCGGACTGCTCCAGAAGTGCGGGAAGAGTCAGTGATATGCTGGAAGGTACCGACAGGATGTGGAGCCATGCCGACTCCAGTGCGTGGCGACCTGTGCTAGGTTTCTCGTTTGAGGATTCATCACACGTACAACCCGTTAGAGATTGTTACACAGATTGTTGACTGGGTATTAATCCAGGGAATTTTGTGACCAGATTTATTTAGCGTATGGCTAACACAGACATATCATGAAATTAAATTACATTTACATATGTACATATTGACACACAAGAAACTTAAGTTTGTCTTTACAACTGAATATCCAGTCCTTCAGTCCAGCGCACTGCATCTGGAGTTGCTAGCAGGAAGTCCTCTTTGGCGCCGTGATAGGCTTGATTCCTGCATTCACTGACAATGTGGTGAACAGTCTGGTATGGAGCCCCGCAGTCACAGGCCGGATCAAGCAGCTTCTTCCACTTAAAGATAGCATCGCAGCATCGGCCGTGGCCGGTACGAAGAGAAGCACGGTAAACTCGTCATGGTGCCCTTCAGACCACACAAGTACACTACGGGCTGCGTGACGCGTTGTCCTGCTGGTAGATGCTGTCGTGCCAAGGAAAAAAAGTTGCATGTAGGGGTTGACATGGTCCCCAATGATAGATGCGTCCACGAAAACATTCCCGATAACACAACTCTCCTTCCTCTGGTCTCGACTGTTCAGACGAGTGTTGCAAGCTGTTTGCTCTGAGAGATTTCAGGGTTTACACGACAATGGCCATCTGTCGGATAGAGCATAAAATCCGATTCCACCACCTGTCGCCACTCGGTGGACGTCCACTTGCATCACTAGCGTGCAAATTCCAGCCCTCGTCGCCAACGAACAGCTGTTAGCTTGGGCGCATAAACCAGGCGCCTGCAGCGGAGGCCCATGCGTAGCAAGCTTGCTGAAAGGTTGTTAAGGAGACATTGTCGCTAGCCCCGTGGTTCGCCTGGGCGGTCAGTTGCCAATCAGTAGCGGTAAACATCTCCGCAGCCCTCGTTCGCCCCTATCATTCTCTGTCATCAATGGCACCGCAGCTCCCTCGACACCGGTGAAATGCCTGGGCCAGCACGACAGAGCGGATTAGGTTGTGGAAAGGGGCCAAAATAAGTTGCTGTCAGTTGCACTCAACATACTAACTTTATTTATCAACACACATTATTACAACAAGGATGCAAAACACTCAAAACTGTGATCGACCTCCTTTGATTAACTTAAGATCGGCTGAAGGCCACAATCAAAATCCAAGACACAAGGTCTAAGCAAGAAATTGAAATACAAGGTTCTTCTGGAGGTTTCACCCAAAAATATTTCCTAAATCTTCAATCTAAACAGGCTGAGGCCTTAGCAATTTAATTTTAATGGAACTTGGCTGCAGGCCGCATATTAAGCAATAAGAAGAGTTTCAATCAAAAGTCAGAAGGCCTTATCTTAAAACATTTCATGCAAAATTTGGCTGAAGGCCCCATACAACAGCGTAACAATCTTATGCCTTAAGGGCAAGACAAGAACATTAATTTAAGAGATATTGATACTCGGCTGAAGGCCACACATCAACCAAATAACTAAAACCCAAACAGGGAAATTACTATGAAACACACAAGGAACGGCGCTCAGAAGTTTCCAAGGGTCGGCCTGGGATTGTAACATTAACTCTTGTGCAGGTGAGACAGGCAGCCTGTCCAACGACTTCTTAATCTGAAGGCAACCCAATCGACAGACAGCCGACCAACCAATCAACAAAATCAGTTTCGCTCCACGCAACCAGCAAAACGACCACAAGATTTCAATACAACGACACACAGAATATTGGCGCCCAGAACGACCAACAACACCTCAGCTGAAACTTCCTGGCAGATTAAAACTGTGTGCCCGACCGAGACTCGAACTCGGGACCTTTGCCTCTCGCGGGCAAGTGCTCTACCAACTGAGCTACCGAAGCACGACTCACGCCCGGTACTCACAGCTTTACTTCTGCCAGTATCTCGTCTCCTCTCATTCTGGAAACACCTCAGCTGTCAAACTACACGCCGCGCTGGACAGCGACAACACGATGAGGAAAATACACTGCCGAAAATCACGTCAACGACCAACGTCAACGGTCAGAAAACAAAAGATACCGCTGGTCAACTTCAATAAAAGGGAATAAATTAAGCTAAGTTAAACTCCACAGGAAGACGACTGCAATCTTAGACAACGTGAATGCACACACGTTGTTGCTCGCGGGAATGTCCCAAAAGCGACAACCAGGATCAAACGAAGAAATGTAAACAGTTGAGGCTCGATAGTATGTTAAGTGAGGACTCAACTTTCATGTCCAAGATCGGTGGGCGACGAACTTCGTAGCACTCGCAAGCAGCACCTCACACTCCAACCGCGCGTGCACACCGCCAGCTGCCCCGGCCAGAGTACGCGCGACAGAGACTTCCTTGCTGCTCCACACCAACCGACCGACTGCCTGCCTGCCCAGGCCCGGAAACGGTAAAAGGACCAAATATACGTCGGCTGATGAAACGACCAGCCGAACGTCCAACCAACGGTCGTCCCACTCCAATCTCCCTCTGTGGGACAGTCCAAGTGTGTCGCCAGCGGTCGGCGGGCACTGGCTGTCGGCGCCCCACTGGCGCTCTGTCACCTGACTACACTGCTGCTGCGTCCCGACTGCACTGCTGGTCCGTCTCCAACTGACTGCCAGACACACGACGACCCGGAAAACTATCGGTCGCTCCAGAGATGGAACGACAGTGCACTTATCGATATGCGCTGCTGCTGCCATTCATGGACAAGTAAGATAGGAAGTTAGTGGCGCCACTAAATGGACTAAGAAAACGAGGCGGCAGTACCGTAATAGAAGATGACAAACAATAAATGGCATGAACACGAGGTTTTTGATAACATAATTTTTCAATGCTTAGTATATTTTTACCACAACGGCAGGCGAAGTTTACAAACCTAGCGTTTTGGAAATGCTTCCACTCTTGGAACAAAAGCAAATGATCATGCCCTTTTGGACGTCAGATAAATCGCTCCGTTTCTACCTTAGGACAATTGCACTATTTTCCACGTATTTCCCCGAAACGCTTTGTATGCCCTCCACTGCTAGTGCCGCCACCTGCAGTCTGTGAGTGGTCGACGTCGAACATACGTGGTGGTTGCATTAATGTGACTGAGACGTGTAGTAGCGTGTAACATTACTTTTGATCCAATTATGGCGGCAACGATCGTGGTCTATAGTGTAACGAGACTGTTACCTACTGAGAAAAATTGTAAAAGCCTCGAACGGGTGTCTACTGAGCTCTGATGCAAAAACAAAACGCCGCTTGTAAAATAAGAAGTGAAATTGGCAGACAAGCTTCAAAATGACATCAGATCGAAGGTCTCGTACCAAGCAGGAAGTGCGAAAGTCGTCACTGTTTGTCGGAATCGCTGTAGTGGCAAGCGGGCAGCAACAGCAGTGCGTCGTTCACAGACACCGCCGCTCGCCTCCGCAGCGCCCAAGAGCAGCTTGCCGCAAAAGGCAGAAACTAGACGCAGTAGCGGCGGCGGACGGCGGGGGGAGATGAAAAGCGGCGCGTCGAGGAGTTACGGCCGCGTGTGGTATGCGGCGGCGTGTCTCAGCACAATACGGGCGTTCATCAGCAGCGTGCGCACCCCCTTAATGAAAAATCCCAGTCGGCGCCGGGCGCCTGTTTCCCGGACTAACTTATTTCACGGTCGCTTCGCTCGGACACTGCGTTCTCCGCCTGGTCGGAGCGGCGTCTCTGTATGCTCACAGCAATCGCGTTATGTCTGCCCAGTCGGCGGGAATCCGTCCGTTTTCTGGAACAACATTTGAGAGTAGTAGTTGTTCGCCGTCTTCTGAGGAGAAGACTAATTGTTAATTCAATTCGACATCTGTCCTCTGCAAATCTTTATGAAGTGACTACGAATATGACTACGAAGTCTTTAGCGACGTAGTCCTTGCATAAAAAGTTCTCGGTTACTTACCGCGTCAAATTTGGATAAAATCCCAAGCTTTCGATGACTACCTCCGTCATCTTCGTCAGGGGTAAAACTGACTGTCGTGGACCGGTGAGGTTTCCGCTTTAATAAGGAGTGAACGGCTTCTCATTGGCTGGATGACGTCACGGAGGTGGCGGCCTCTATGTCCATAGATTTTGTTTGCTCGCTTAACCCAGCGTTGCATGCAGCGCCATCCATCGCAACAGGTGGAGAACTGCGAGGAAGGTAAGAAGTCTCGCTCTGCGCTCTTTCTTTATCAACTGCGCGCTTCCATGCATTGCTGAGTGGATAACCGGAGTCTCTGTTGAAATTATTTTCACAGAGTCTAATTTCAACTGCTTCCCTGATGACAGAGTCCCGATAGTTTGAAGCGTGAGCAAGTAGTCTTGTTTCATCGAATAAAATCTTATGTTTATTTTTAACAAACTGTGCTCAGCCACCGCTGATTTGTCAAGATACCTGTATTTCGGGTGACGCTGATGTTCGACACAGCGATCGGCAACAGTTCTTACAGACTGGCCCACATAATTTTTGCCACACTCGCAAGGAATGCTGTTAATTCCCGGTACTCTTAGGCCGAGATTATCTTTCACGGGTCGCAACATTTCCTTAATCTTCCTGGGTGGCCGGAAGATTGGTCTGAGTCCCTGCCGGCTGAGGACTCTGCTGATACTTGCTGGTCGTTGCACCGCAGAATGGTAGCCGCGCGATGTGTTGGTCCTCTTGATTTGTTCGAACAGCGTCCTTCCTAGGTTTCTTCGCCAGTAGATCTGATATCACGATCAGAGTATCTAGTTTTTCTGAATACCGTCGTCAGATGGTTAATGTCGGAGCCGAGATGATCCTTGTCCGAAATAGTCCTTGCTATGTGTACGAAGGTATTTAGCATAGCTCTCTTCTGAGCTGGGTGGTGAAAACTACGCGCGTTCAGATATAAATCTGTATGCGTCGGTTTTCTGTACACAGAATGTCCGAGACGTCCATCTGATTTTCGCTCCACCAGCACATCTAAGAAGGGTAACTTCCCATCCTTTCCCATCTCCACTGTAAACCTTATGTTCTGATGTATACCATTCAAATGATCAACAAACTGCTGCAGTGCCTCATTGCCATGTGGCCAGATTAAAAATGAATCGTCAACATACTTGAAGAAGCAGGATCGACGTAAGGGAGCACTGTTCAACGCTCGTTCTTCGAAATCCTCCATGAAAAAGTTAGCTATGGCTGGAGACAGCGGCGAACCCTTGGCTGTTCAGTCAGTGCATTGCAAAGGGTTCCTCCCTGATGAGGGTTTCAACCCATTCCATTCGCGTATGGATCACTTGAATGATTGCTTGGATACCATTGTGCATCTTTTAATTAGTGTAACACTGTATTCGCGGTGCCGGAGCAATACGTAGAGAACCGTAGTATATTCCTAGATGCTTAAAACTAATTCGTTAAACGCTACCCCCTAATCAACAAAATACTTGCGTTCGGGAAATCAGACCAGGTTTGAGAGTGGACTGAAGAGTTCTTACCAGACAGGACATTAGCATGTCGTACTTAACAAAGCTATACGGAGTGCTCAAAAAGATTCCGTTTGAGGCGTTGCTACAGCGACTCCGATACGCGAACATAAGCACCGCCATGTAGCCAAGGGCTCAGTGTGACATTCATCTCTTTCCGACGTGCGTGCGGTAAATGCGGACTTATGAACTATGGCGATATTATTACCAAATGCGTCCAGAAAGGACCAACGTGCTGTTATTCTTTCCTTGGTTGCTGAATAACAGACACCGCTAGATATGTATCAAAGAGAGAAAAATGTGAATGGGACAGCACGTCTGTCAAAAGCGCGTTTGTGGAATGGGGTGCCAAGTTCATGATAACACACGCCCCCATAGCGCAAATGGTTCAAATGGCTCTGAGCACTGTGGGACTTAACATCTGAGGTCATCAGTCTCCTAGACTTAGAACTACTTAAACCTACCTAACCTTAGGAGATCACACACATCCATGCCCGAGGCAGGATTCCAACCTGCGACCGTAGCAACATCGCGGTTCCGGACTGAAGCGCCTAGAACCGCTCGGTCACAGCGGCCGGCTTCGCTGGAGGGAGGAAAGGAGAGGGGAGTGAGCTAAAGAACGATGACACCATACATGTCCTGTAGAATCCATGGCATCTCCGTCAGGGTACTCTAGTGTCGGAATGGGTCAGCAAGAATGTCCACATGATGTGGAACTGGTATTGGTTTCTGCAACCAGGAAATGAGGCGCAATTACGACCACGTGAATATAGCCTCCACCTGTTAGGATGCAACCTTGTGATGTGTACGGCACATTCTCGCGCACCAATCAGCTGCAAGCAGCTGAAACCGATCCGCGTCGGACCACGGACCAGGGACGATGTTCGCGGGCCCCCATACAGATGTTGAGCTCTGTGTTGAGCAAAGGAAATCGTGTCGGTGGTCACATTTGGTTTAGTACACTAGTAGCAGAAATGGATTCCTGACGCTCCACGTTCAAACCGGTGGTGATCTACTCACAGCAGACAGCCGACTGACCGCTACGGCTCTGTGGAGGTAACGTGACTTGTGTTCGTCAAACGCTTGAGGCCGTCCTGTGCGACGTTTTACGAGTGTGGAGTCATTGTCTCGGCGATATTAGGAATCAACCCTCGACACTGTTGATCTTGCAAATCGAAATTCTTTTATAAACTTCGATGTCCTACGACCTATGTTTCTTGCACTGATTATCACTAGACAACAAGTTTTAACTTTTCTGTTTTTTCGAATGGCCAAATAGTTAATACATATGGATTTGATCACGGTATAACTATATAAATATGGGTGTGGGTCCACTTATCACTTGATAATTATATATTTTTATTTTTATGATTATATATTTTATGATTTTAGTTGGGATGGCTTTCAATATTGTGGGCTAGCATGAGACTTTTAATTAACTGATAGCGCGATAACACTCGTACGGACATCGGCTGCCCCCAAGTACGTACGATATAATATTTTTTAAACACAACGCGCCACTCACCGCCTTCTAATAAATAGTTCGCGTGAGCGCTGCTATTTAGAAAAGAAAATATGCGTATTCTTACGCAAACTGTAATTATTAATATGGGTCTCAGGGGCTACTGGTTATTTATGTGCCAAACTACATAAAATTAACTGAGATATTACGGAGCCTATTGAATGAAAATATTTTCAATATTTCTTGTTCATTATTTGCAAGGCAAAACTGAAGAGAATCTCATCTGCCGTTAGGCGACCAAACTCTAAACATACTGAACTCATTCGGTATTCTAAATATTAAGAAACGAAATCTATTTTTACTCTGTTAACTCTGAGACTATTGTAAGATCGAGGTAGAGAAACCTCTCACATTTACATTTAATATTACGACATGAATTTTTAATTAAATAATACAGTCAGCGTAATGGCCGACTATATCCTGCTAGGGGAGATGAGCTCCCTGCACTACGAAGTTCAGTAAAAAACTTGGTTAATGAAAATTAATGGTTGCGACCATGAGAGGTGGCAACTAAGTCAATAATACACACTTTCTAATAATTTCTATTATATTTTGCAAAAAAATACAGAAAAATTTACATTAATTATTATATAGCGCTACAATGGCGGCCTACCGCTAGTCGAAACAAAAAAAAGGAGCACTTTCAGTAAAGCAATAGTCTGTGGTCATGTTCATTTTCATTACACAGATAAAAAGAATGTTCTTTTATTTTTATATCACAACGCTGTTTGTGATTTTTGGTGATATTATTTAACTTTTTTAATATTTCTTACACATCGCGCACACGTACACAGTCTTGAAATAATTTATAATTCACAAGCCGCACAACAAAAAATTCCTTTCCCTTTCTCCAAATGTCCATTTATGTGACGTACCGTCACAATTTGAGTGCGTTCAAGACGAAAATGACAGTTAAAAATCCCTGTTATTTCATGTATCGAAGCTATTGGAACTTCGGTCTCTTCACTTGTTACAGGGTCCAGTCATATTAAATTGACAACCGCGTACGATCGATGTCAACCGGCCTATACGGCACGTGGCAGCACTAGCCGTGAAGCCGGCCGCGGTGGTCTCGCGGTTCTAGGCGCGCAGTCCGGAACCGCGCGACTGCTACGGTCGGAGGTTCGAATCCTGCCTCGGGCATGGATGTGTGTGATGTCCTTAGGTTAGTTAGGTTTAAGTAGTTCTAAGTTCTAGGGGACTGATGACCACAGCTGTTAAGTCCCGTAGTGCTCAGAACCATTTGAATTTGAACTAGTCGTGAAAGGTAAATAAAGCGTGTCGAGAGGGACCCGGAAGGAAGTCCAGTGGTCGTCTTAATGCGGAAACAAAATGACTTATCTGACGTCCAAAAGGGCATGATTATTAGCCTTCGTGCGAAAGGTGGAGGCAGTTACGAAACGGCTAAGTCTGTAAACCGTTCGCGTGCGGCCATAGTTAAAGTACAGCGTATGACAAAATGGCGCTATCCAAAACTGGCGCTGAAGCATCTATGGCGCACCACGGGCCATATATGACAGGGGTGAACGACGTATATGGAAATGTGTACCGGCGAATAGTTGTGAAGCTGAAACTTCCTGGCAGATTAAAACTGTGTGCCGGACCGAGACTCGAACTCGGGACCTTTGCCTTTCGCGGGGAAGTGCTCTACCATCTGAGGTACCGAAGCACGACTCACGCCTGGTACTCACAGCTTTACTTCTGCCAGTACCTCGTCTCCTACCTTCCAAATTTAACAGAAGCTCTCCTGCGAACCTTGCAGAACCAGCACTCCTGAAAGAAAGGATATTGCGAAGACATGGGTTAGCCATAGCCTGGGGGATGTTTCCAGAATGTTTCTATTATATTTTTCAAAAAATACAGAGAAACTTACATTAATTATTATCCAGCGCCGCAATGGCAGCCTACCGCTGGACGAAACAAAAAAGAAGCGCTCATTCTGGAAACATCCCCCAGGCTGTGGGTAAGCCATGTCCCCGCAGTATCCTTTCTTTCAGGAGTGCTGGTTCTGCAAGGTTCGCAGGAGAGCTGTTAAATTTGGAAGGTAGGAGACGAGGTACTGGCAGAAGTAAAGCTGTGAGGAAGGGGCGTGAATCGTGCTTGGGTAGCTCAGTTGGCAGAGCACTTGCCCGCGAAAGGCAAAGGTCCCGAGTTCGAGTCTCGGTCCGCCACACAGTTTTAATCTGCCAGGAAGTTCCATATCAGCGCACACTCCGCTGCAGAGTGAAAATCTCATTCAGTTGTGAAGCTGTTGAGCAGCTGACGGCCCTTATGAACCACGACGCTACCAACAGGGTCTCTTCAACGATAGGTCAGCGAACACTGCTGCGTTTGGGCCTCTGCAGCAGACTCTTGCTTCATGCACCTATGCTGATTGCCGTTCTTCGGCATGGACGGCTGGTATTTGAACGGTAATATGACAACTGCACGTCCACTGAGTGGCGACAGTTGGCCTTTCCAGGCCAGTCACGTTTTATGCTCCATACTACAGATGGGTTTTCTCATGTACGGCCCTGCAGCGTTCGCAGGAAGGTTACAGGCCGGAGGAGTATTATGGTCTGCGGAATATTTTCGTGACATTCCATGATTGTTTCGTCACTATGGAATGCACAGTGGATCACCACAAGCATGTATATATCCTTGGGAACCATTTTCAACCCTACATCCTATTTGTTCACGGCACGATAGCATCTACCAGCAGGACAATGCAACGTGTTACACAATTCGCGTTGTACGTGCGTGGGTCGAATAACACCAGGATCAGTTTACCGCATCCCCTTGGCCATTAAACTCACCGAATTTAAACTCACTTGGTAATTTGTGGGTCCACCTCTATCGGTCTCTTCGAGCCATGGACCTCCATTGCGCCATGGAACCTCATTGACTCTCTTTCTGCACGTCCACAATGCAAAACATCGTTTCTCGGGCTTTTGACAGATGGTAATATTAACACTTTGCCGTCCGCATGTCTCGTACAGATTCATTCGCTTGGCTCCGGCAGCACTAATTCGGATTACTTGGCTTGTCGCCGGCCGCTTGTCACCTTTCCGTTGACGACAAACTTCAAACAAATTGACTTTTACGCGTTTAATTTTTCCGGAAATCCTCTATTTTGCCGTATCGTTGCACAAACTGGAATTTTCTTTCCAAGAAACTTCTCTGCAAGTTCTACACTGGTATAATAATTATCCATGTAGAGGTGATGCCACTTTCCATAAGAAGGTATCAATAGTTCCATCACTGTTTTTGCTAAGGTTGTCCAGGGCTGCAATATATCTTGAATGAGGAAATGTATCCCGTACTCGAATCATACAGCATCCGAATGAATATGCCGTGTTTCGTAATTTTCGACGGATTGTAAACTATAAAATTTAACTGTCCATGCCACGGTATCATTCCTTCGTCAATTGAGACATTTTGACTTAGATTAAACGTTTCTTTAAACTTTTTGGAAAAATAATCAGTCACAAATTGCACTCTGAAAAGCCTGTCGGCATTATCCGGTTTATTGTTGTTGTCGAAAAAATGAAAAATTATAATATTTCTCTGAATCGTTTGCGGGACATCGTTTCGCGAAATATCTGTGTGTCTATTAACGGATTCGTTGACCAGTAATCATCGATCCTTGTTTTCTTTACAGTTCATTTAAGGATAACAAGCCCAAATCATTTTCTAAGTTCCGGTCCCGTAACGTCGACAAATTCGGTACTTTTTTTTATCCAGTTTCCTTCTATTGCAATTTTGACTGTAATACTTGTTGGTTTCGTTGCTAATATATTCAAATAGATCGTTCCCAGTGTATAACTCTACGATGTCCACGACGCTCTATGTATCTTTGGGAAATATGTCGACCCGGAGATTCTTCAAATTTATTATTGATCTACAGTAAATCATAGTCTGTCTTCTTCGTCAGATTCATCCGAATCAGTTGGCAACTGTAGCGTTCGCTCAACTCTTTTTGGACGTATTTCACTATCTTCCGACGATTCTGCTTCACTTTCTTTTTTTCATATCCAATGTCTTCTTCCCAATCGGCCAAGTCGTCCGGAATGACAGACAAGACGTCCGCGCATTCATCATAAATAATCGTATCGTCTCTTTCGTCTGCCATAATGAAACGGCACAAGTACCTATAAAAACAAAAAACTTGATGTGTGTAACTTATTGTTACCTAAACAAAACACCAGCAGAATGAAAAAGATACTAAAGTGCTGTCACCGGCCACTGATCGATACTATGCTCACGACACCACTGTGGTGTCGCCGGCCGTTGACCGCTATTTCGCGCACGACATCAAAATGGTTCAAATGGCTCTGAGCACTATGGGACTCAACTGCTGAGGTCATCAGTCCCCTAGAACTTAGAACTAGTTAAACCTAACTAACCTAAGGACATCACAAACATCCATGCCCGAGGCAGGATTCGAACCTGCGACCGTAACGGTCTTGCGGTTCCAGACTGCAGCGCCTTTAACCGCACGGCCACTTTGGCCGGCGCGCACGACATCACTGTGGTGTCTGCGGACGGCACAGTGTTAATGTGACTGGACCATACTGTATCTTCAAGCTTCTCCCACTTCACTTCTTTCAGCATCTCCGTGGCACTCTCCGATAGATCAAACATATGACCTTTCTTGCTGGTCTGTGCGTACGTTCAGTATTCCCTGTTAGCCCATTTCGCGAGCTGCGAGCATCTCCATGAAATTATTTAACATTTTCTGCCTTCAGCCAATCAGAATCAGGAGCAGAACAGATACGTTTTCGTTGGCCGTTTCCTGTTTCCAATTTTAATTCTTCTGTAGTTGCTGTTCCCAGCGAGGGTTTCCCTAAGTTTTCAACTTCGGGGAAATCGGTTCATATGCCCAGACTACTGCAACCTGTCGTAGACAATATCCACCGGCAGAGAAAAATGGCCCAGTCCAGAAACGAAATGGCAGTTTTCACGAGTTTCCGCGAATGGAGGACGAAGCGAAAAGACTGAGGCTGTAAAGTGTCTGACTTACGAAGCATCAGTTTCGATGTAGTCGCAGATGGACTACGTATCTTCGTTTAAGCGAAAGAGGCGTACTTACTGCAAATCGTATTGCAACAGCGTTGCGAGACACCATGTCCCGTACAGGGCCGGCGGAGATAGGGCAAGCGCCGCTATCTCGTCGGTAGGCAAACACAGCGTCACTCAGTGTTTGTACTTCTGATGTTCAGAGGATACGCTGCTATAGCTTTACTTCAAAGGAAGGAAGGAAGGAATAGTGCTAGAAGTGGTCTGTGATACGTTATTCTCACGAGGAAGTTGCGGTAATTCTGCCTAACGCGGAAGATCGAAGTCCTGATTCACGGATACACTTCTAAATACGAACGACATTTTTGGGACAGAAAGCAATAAGCATCCAACGCTGCATCTGTCTTCGGGACACTCTGTGACTAAATCAACAGCGATTACTTCGTGTCTGCTCTACAGAGCGTAAGTTAAACATTTAAACTGTTACCTGTCTAACACTATAGTCACGATGTAGAGATGCAGTGCTGTTTCTGATTTCAATAATTACCCGGTGCAAAACCTTTAGTATAAAATTAGCATGCTGCCTCTTGAACTCATGGTATAACCTGTAGTGTCTGTTACGTTGTTCAATGTGTACCTGATTTCATCAACCTTTCCAGAAGTTTTCCCGCTGTCACAGAATTTATTCTGAACCGCCATTTCATTTATTGACTGTAGGTGTCATTACAGATGCTCTGTTGTTCATCTCCCTGGGCAGCGATTCACATTTAAGCATACTGCGGGGTCTCTTAAACATTTATAGGCTAACGATGAGTAGATATTTTTTAAAAGAATAACCTTCCCATCTTTGTCTAACTGAACCTTATGTCCCTCCTATAATGCTCTCGTCATACTTTCCTTGTATATTACGTGGCTATTACCGACACCCGTCGAATGACTCAGTCTCTGCGTAAATTCTGAATTCTAATATCGATGATATTCAGTCCATTATTTTAAAATATTTTATTTAGTTCTTATTCTTACAGAGGACTGTAATATAAAGCGCTGTTTTGAGTTGATTGTTTGTTGGCTCAATATTTCTTTTTCTGAAGTGAAATATTACGTGACTGCAATAAGTATAATTCTACTGCGTGGTTAATACCTTTACTGTAGGTCTTACCTTCTTGGGTTCCGGAGTAATGTTCATTTATCTCAGAATAAGGACTGAAAATAGGCAAACCTATATGCACAGTATTTGTAGATTTAGAGAAAGCTTTCGACAATGTTCACTACAATACTCTTTGAATTTCTAAAGATGGCAGCGATGAAATACAGGGACTGAAAGGTTATACAGAACTTACATAGAAGTTAGGATGCGGTTATAAGAGTGGAAGGATGTGAAAGAGAATCAGGACTTCGAAAGTAAATGAGACAGTCTTATTGTCTATCCCTGAAAAGGGGGTTAAAGTTCATGGAGAAGTAATAAATGTTTTTAAATTCGCCGATGACGGATTAATGCTGTCAGGGACGGCAAAGAGTGGAAAGATCATGTGAATAGAGCCGATGAATATCATCAATAAACATAAAAGCGTAGATAAGAAAATTTAGTCCACATAAATCGGGCGATGCTGAGGAAACTAGATTAAGAACTGAGACACTAAAAGTAGTAAATGAGTTTTGCTATTTAAGTAGCAAAATAACTGACGATGGCCAGAGAGAAGATACAGAATGTAGTCTGGCAACAGCAACAAAATCGTTTCAGCAAAAGAGGAACTGATTAATATATATATATATATATATATATATATATATATATATATATATATATCAAACTTGCATCGAACAGATATGAAACTTAAAAACAATTTTGCAAATGAGAAGATGTAGAAATACCTTGGTAACTCGTCGATTTTAAAAAGTCTTACGATTCAATAGAAAGACAAACATTGTTCCACACTTTAGAGGAGTTCAGGATTGACAGGAAAACAAGGTCAGTTATTCAACAGGCATTAACAGATACAACCACCAAAGTTAAATTCTTGGGAGAAACATCAGAAGCATTTCATAACCCTACTTGTGTTCGCCAAGGAGATGGAATGTCCCCCTTTCTATTTAACATGGTTCTGGAAAAAAAATTGTGAGGACATGGGAAAAGGAAATAAAAGGAATTCAGCTTGGGATTAAAAAAGAGCAGAGAATCAGGGTGAAGTGTCTGGCTTTCGCGGACGATCTTGTTATTCTAACGAACAAAAGACAGGAAGCCAAACTTGCATTGGAAAAACTACACGAAATCTCACAGAAAACTGGGCTACAAATCTCGTACGAGAAAACACAGTATATGGAAAACAAACCTGTAGATAATCTCCCCATTACTACTCAATACGCAACAGTGGCACAAGTTGCTCACTTCAGATACCTGGGAGAGAGAATCCAACCATCAGGACTACTGATCTCAATAGCCAATAAAGATAGAATCCCTACATTACAAAAAGCGTATAAGCTCACTTGGAATCACTATAATAAGATTTCTGTCAATGCAAAACTAAGGCATTACATCACAGTAGTCCTACCAGAAGCACTTTATGCTGCAGAAACTACAGTGATTCATGGTCATCACAGAGATTGAAAAGCAGGAAAGAAAAATTGTGAGGAAAATATATGGACCATTGTTTCTGGAAGGAATTTGGATGAAGAGGCCAACTAGAGAGATTTACAAAGACATAGAAACAACAACAGACACCATTAGAAAGACAAGGATGAAATTTTATGGACATATCAGCAGGATGAATAAAAGTAGGTTCACAAGGCAAATCTTTGAGATAGTAAACAAAAGCAAAAACAAGACAAAGTGAATCACTGAAATAGAATAAGACATTAAAGAACTGGGGATCACACAAGACAACATAAACAACAGAGAACAGTTTAGAAACATTATAAAGAAAAACACACTTAAACAAGAACACACGGAGAACAGAACGTCCGCAGCTCGTGGTCGTGCGGTAGCGTTCTCGCTTCCCACGCCCGGGTTCCCGGGATCGATTCCCGGCGGGGTCAGGGATTTTCTCTGCCTCGTGATGACTGGGTGTTGTGTGATGTCCTTAGGTTAGTTAGGTTTAAGTAGTTCTAAGTTCTAGGGGACTGATGACCATTGATGTTAAGTCACATAGTGCTCAGAGCCATTTGAGAACATAACGGGAAATAAAATGGTCGGAAGAACACAAGAGAGAACACAGTGAACGTATGAAGAGGATTTGGGAAGAAGGAAGAAAGAAAAAGAAATCATGACCACTCAAGTTCAATCGCTCTCTTAAAAGGGGATAATCGAAAATAATAATAATATCAGTGAACTTAACATAACCGAAAAACTACAGGGATGCATTCCTGACTGGAGATGAAGGAAAAAAGCTCCTAGGAACATGGGTCCGAAATGGTCGGTGTACCAGCAACGATAACAAATCGTCCCGGAACACAGTGCAGAGCTGCATCGCATCCATGTCACAGCAGATGTTCAAAGTGGCCTCCAGGGGAATCTATAACGTCGCATCATGGACTGCTGCTCTCCGAAGAGAGTCACAGGCGTCATGAAGACGCTGATGGAGGGGAGGGACACCAGAAAGTTCTTACAAAGATGCAGATAAAATAAGTGAAGGAGTTAGATGTCTTTGGACAAGCCAGTCAAAGTAATAAAACGAAGAACACGAGCAGCTGCTCGAGCATCATCAGCTAAAATATCCTGTAAAGTAGATGGCAGAGACAGGACAACACGAGATTGACTAAAACGGGGACACGACAATAAAACATGGCGCACTGTTAATGCATGACCACAAGGGCACTGCGGGGCTGGGTCACCGGAGAGCAGGTAGCGGAGGCTAAACCGGCAATGCCCAATCCGCAACCTGGTCAGAAGGACCCCTTCTCGCCGAGATGGTCGGGAGGAGGTTGTCCAAGCAGTTGGGAATGGTTTTACTGCCCGGAGCTTGTTTCCTTGAAGTGATGACCAAGTATCCCACCACAAAGACACAAGCCTCCTACAAACAACCGTACTAATGTCAGATGACGGGACACAATGGGAGGCTGGCCGAGGCAGCAGGACTGCAGCCTTGGCTGCAGCATCAGCAGCCTCATTCCCAGGCACTCCTACATGGCCGGGAACCCACAGAAAGCTGACAGGAGAGCCATCAGCAGCAGAAGAATGGAGGGACTGCTGGATCCGTTGCACCAAGGGATGGACCGGATATGGAGCTCCAAGGCTCTGAAGAGCACTGAGTGAATCAGAGCAGAGTACGTACGATGAGTGGCGGTGGCGGCGGGCATACTGAACGGCCTGATGGAGAGCAAAAAGCTCGGCCGTAAAGCTGGAACACTGGTTGAGGAACTGGTATTTAAAGGTGCCGGCCCCGACGACAAAGGCACAGCCGACACCATCGTCAGTTTTGGAGCCATCAGTGTAAATAAAGGTGTGACTGGCAAGTCGCGCACGAAGTTCGACAAACCGTGAGCAATACACTGCAGCCGGAGTACCCTCCTTCGGGAGCGAGCTGAGGTCGAGATAAATATGAACCGGAGCCTGGAGCCACGGTGGTGTCGGGCTCTCACCCTCTCTGAAGCTGGTAGGGAGGGCAAAATCTAATTGTCGAAGCAGGCAACGAAAGCGGACTCCAGGGGGCAGCAGGGCAGACACATACAACCCATAATGACGGTCGAGAGAATCGGCGAAGAAGGACTGATAAGAGGGGTGGTTGGGCATTGACAACAGCCGGCAGGCATACCGACAAAGCAGTACGTCACGCCGGTAGGTCAATGGTAATTCGGCAGCTTCAACATAAAGACTCTCGACGGGACTAGTGTAGAATGCTCCGGTCGCAAGACGTAACCCCCAATGGTGGATGGAGTTGAGACTGCGTAAGAGGGATGGCCGAGCAGACGAGTAGACGAGGCTCCCATAATCCAGCTTTGATCGGACTATGGACCGATACAAGCGAAGCAGGACAGTGCGATCCGCTCCCCAAAATGAACCACTCAGAACTCTGAGGTCATTAAGGGAACGTGTACAACGGGCAGCCAAATAAGAGACGTGAGGAGACCAACAAAGTTTCCTGTCCAGTGTGAGCCCTAGAAACTTAGTTGTTTCCACGAATGGGAGAACAACGGGACCGAGATGTAAGGATGGCGGAAGGAACGCTTTATATCGCCAAAAGTTGATACAAACCGTCTTCTCTTCAGAGAACCGGAAGCCATTTGCCACACTCCATGAGTATAGGCTGTCTAGACAACGCTGAAGGCAGCGATCCAGGAGGCATGTTCTCTGGGCACTGCAGTAGATCGCGAAGTCATTGACAAAAAGAGAGCCTGAGACATTAGGTGGAATGCAATCCATAATTGGATTGATCGCGATGGCAAAAAGGGCTATGCTCAAGACGGAGCCCTGAGGCACTCCGTTCTCCTGCAGGAAGACGTCGGAAAATACGGAACCCACACATACCCTAAACTTGCGATCGGTTAAAAAGGAATCAATAAAAAGGGACAGGCGACCGCGTAGACCCCACCTTTGCATAGTGCGGAGGATACCTCCTCTCCAACAGGTATCATAAGCCTTCTCCAAATCGAAGAACACGGCTACCGTTTGGCGCTTTCGCAAAAAGTTGTTCATGACGAATGTCGACAAGGTCACAAGGTGGTCAACAGCGGAGTGGCGGCGACGAAAGCCGCATTGAACATTGGTAAGTAGCCGTCGAGATTCAAGAATCCAAACTAACCGAGCGTTAACCATGCGCTCCATCACCTTACAGACACAGCTTGTAAGAGAAATGGGGCGGTAACTAGAAGGAAGGTGTCTATCCTTCCCGGGTTTGGGTATAGGAACAACGACGGCGTCACGCCAATGCATGGGGACTTGACCTTCGGTCCAGACGCGATTGTAGGTACGAAGAAGGAAGCTTTTGCCTGCCGGAGAAAGGTGGCCCAGCATCTGAACGTGAATGGCATCTGGCCCCGGAGCAGAGGACCGGGACAGTGCAAGTGCACATTCGAGTTCCCGCATAGTAATGGGGGCATTATAATTTTCCAGATTCAGCGAGTGAAAGGAAGGTCGCCGAGCCTCTTCTGCCTCTTTCCTGGGAAGGAAGGCAGGGTGGTAATGGGCGGAGCTTGAAACCTCCGCGAAAAAGCGGCCGAAGGCGTTGGAGACGTCCACAGGATCAACAAGGACCTCATTACCTGAAGTCAGGCCAGGTACCGAGGAGTGGGCCTTAATGCCCGACAGTTGGCGCAGGCCACACCAGACGACAGAAGAGGGAGTAAAACTGTTAAAGGAGCTGGTGAAAGAGGCCCAACAAGCTTTTTTGCTGTGTTTGATGACTCTGCGGCATTGCGCTCGGAGTCGTTTGTATCCAATACAATTCGCCAACGCAGGATGGTGGCGAAAGGTGCGTAAAGCACGTCGTCGAGCACGGATAGCGTCTCTACAAGCCTCATTCCACCAGGGGATGGAAATGCGACGTAAAGAAGAGGTAGTACGAGGAATCGAACGTTCGGCAGCATTGATGATAACAGCTGTGAGGTATTCGACCTGACTGTCACAACTGAGAAAATCGTGGTCCGGAAAGGTCGCCAGGGAGGAGTAAAGTCCCCAGTCAGCTTTCGGTATGTTCCAGCTCGAAGGACGTGGGGATGGGGTGTGGTGCAGGGGACGAACGACACAGGGGAAGTGGTCGCTCGAATAGGTGTCAGAAACGACATACCACTCGAACCGATGGGCGAGAGTGGTGGAATAGATCAAGAGGTCCATGTGGGAGCAGGTATGAGTAGAGTCCGAGAGGAAAGTCGGGGCGCCAGTATTGAGGCAGACAAGATTGAGATGGTTGAAGACATCCGCCAAGAGGGAGCCTCTCTGACAGGAGGCAGGAGAGCCCCAAAGGGGATGATGGGCATTGCCAAACAATAAAAACGGTGGAGGAAGCTGAACAAGCTGGTGCATCATGTCAGCCCGACTAAGTGCGGATGACGATGGAGCGTAGACGGTACAAACGGAAAAAGTAAAGGCAGAAAGAGTAATACGGATAGCTATTGCTTGGATTGGGGTGGTCAATGGGATGGGATGGTAATAGACATCGTCCCGAACGAGCAACATGACCCCACCATGAGCTGGAATACCGTCCACAGGGGTGAGGTCAGACCGCTCCGAGGTATAGTGGGTAAAAGCAAGACGGTCAGTTGGGTGCAACTTGGTTTCCTGGAGACCAAGGACGAGCGGACAGTGCAGGCGGAGGAGCAGTTGTAATTCCTCCAGATTAGATCGAATACCTCTTATGTTCCAATGTAACAAAGCCAACGCTAGTCAGAAAAAAGGGGGATTGAAACGGGTGAAGAGCTGGTCACCTCGACAGCCGCGGAGGGCCAGATTTCGAGGGAACGACGCTACAACCGGCGGGAGGCGGATCCTGTTCCATCGAGTCGTCGCCAGCTGCGGCCGCTTTCCCGGGTTGCGTAGGAGGGGCAGCATTATTTGCTGACGAGAGGCCAGCTGAGCGCCTGGCAGCAGAGCGTCCCGGCGAAACTGAGGATGGCCGGGAGCAGCGACTCACGGATGGAGCGTCAGACGAAATGCGCCGGGGTGGAGAGGGGGATAAAGACTTCTTCTTGGAGGCCTTCTGGGAAGTCCGATGTGGCACGGGGATGGTGGGCTGGACCCGAAGAAGGTCCTCACGCGCGGGGTCCGTTTTGGAATGGCGGACCTCGGAAGCCGGGGTCCAGAACGTGTCCCCGATGGACGCCTGAGAAGAGAATCGCTTCTCAGGCGGCGGAGGGGGAGGAGGTGGAAGGGTGGCCCCTGGGGCAGAGGGGGCAGGGGCCGCGAGGGAGGAGGATTTGGAAGGGAGGGATTTGGGAGGCGGAGCCATAGACCCCGGATGGGGTGAGGAGGTGGAGGGGGGACAGGATAGGGGTGAGGATACTGTGGAAGGAGCGGACACGACTGAGGCAAACGAAGTTGTCAACGTCACGGGATGGAGGCGGTCATACTTTTTCCTGGCCTCAGAATAAGAGAGGCGATCCAAAGTTTTTAATTCTTGGATCTTCTTCTCCATCTTATACGTGGGGCAGTCTAAAGATCTAGGCGAGTGGATGCCAGGACAATTGATGCACCGAGGTGGTGGGGTGCATGTATGTTCCTCACGTAGAGGACGTCCACAATCGCCACAAAGGGGCTCAGCCTCACACCGTGACGACATGTGCCCAAAGCGCAAACACCGAAAGCAGCGCATAGGAGGCGGGACATAAGGTCGCACGCCGCACCGGTAGCACATCACCTTTACCTTCTCCGGGAGAACATCCCCCTCGAAGGAGAGGATAAAGGCCCCGGTGTCAATGCGACGGTCTTTGAGACCGCGCTGGACTCGCCGGACGAAATGCACGCCTCGGCGCTCCAGGTTATCCCTGAGCTCCTCATCAGATTGCAGCAGGAGGTCTCGATGAAAAATAACCCCCTGCGTCCTGTTCAGTGCCAGATGCGGGACAATGGACACTGGGATGTCCCGTAGTCGGTCGCACGCCTGGAGCGCCGCCGACTGAGTGGCGGAGGTGGTCTTTATAAGAACGGAGCCTGAACGCATTTTACTGAGAGCCTCGATTTCCCTGAAGATGTCCTCGATGTGCTGGACAAAGAACATGGGCTTGGAGGTGGCGAACGTCCCCCCATCGGTCCGAGAACAGACTAAATAGCGGGGGAAGTACTTCGCCCCAAGCCGGCGGGCCTGTCCATCCTCCCAGGGAGTGGCCAAGGGGGAAGGGGCAGGAGAACCAGAAACAGAGACAGTACCTTTCATTTTAAAAGACTCGGCCGCAGAGCGACCCGATACATGTTGACGTTTCATCTGCGAAACGTCCGCCCCAATACCACCCACTCCGACCAGGGGGTCTCCCCACGGGCGCCACCCAGCCTCAGCAAGGGCCACCTGACAGGATGACCATTGCCGGGAGTCCTGATGCCCCAAGGAGACGGGCATCTACTCCTTGGCCGACGTGGGGAGGGTGCAGCTCAGGTAACGGCAGTACAATCCCTGTGTTGTCAGGGGGCTACAACCTAGAGGGTACATGACGACTGCACCACAACGGGCTGGCTACTGTGCTGGATTTCGCGTGCCATGGAAAGTCCATCATGATCGTAGGTGCAGATGGGGACGCACTATGGGCATAACTTGTGCAACCCATCAGGCGGTTAGGCCCAATTTGAGGAATAGCGGGTGTGGTTACAACGCCGTTACAATGCTGAGTGGCAAGGTCTTAGTACACTGAGGACCAGTGAGACACCACGTAAGGCGTCCTTCCCCAAAAGGCTCGTACTTCTGTAGAATTTTGAAAAATGGAGGTCAAACCCCAAGGGGGACCATCACATGGAAGGCCGAAACGGTTGAAACTCCTTTTAGTCGCCTCTTACGACAGGCAGGAATACCTCTGGCCTATTCTTACCCCGGACCTGCAGGGGGTGCAGCGCTAGTTGACGCTGTAAAAATTAATTGTTCATGTAACAAACTAAGATCATTATTAAGTCGATAGCGCCAAAGTATTTCCTTCCAGTCACATCGGAAATACATTGTGTTTCATTACTTTCCTCGCTATGCCTTTTTCCTGAAACGTTTTTCAGTTTACATGTTGACTGCCTGTTAATTGTTGAAGGAAGCCTAAGTATCATGTTTAAAATCTTAAATAAATCTTAAATGAAAATGATTTCTTCAGCCACATAAAACACTTAGAAACTTCACAACAGTACTATGAACTTTTACGTCGGTTGCGGCGTAATTCACGGTCCACATGAAAAGTATTAGACAATTAATAGGCTTCTAGAACATATTACCTAGTTGAAACTGGGATTTTGTAACCTATTACTCGTAATTATAAGTTTTTCCCAGTAATTTGCAGTTTGGGCATTATCGCCCCCGTAGGAGACATTTTCACTTCTCGAGGGAATGATGATTATAAAAAGGGGTAGGAAGGTGAGCGCTGCAAAGAGAAGTGGATCCTGGGGGAGGCTTTCTTTGCTTTGTTCCCTTACACACTAAATGACAAAAATGAACGCGAATTTAACGTACTAATTAATTGCCACGATAATAACTTAGTTGTATGTTTCGTGGATCGTAATGGCGACCTCTCGTTGTGATATGGAACAAGATAGTTATACAGTTATAGCACATCCTCAGAAATTCTTCTGTGGAGTAAAAGGAGTTGTCAAGCAGGTATGATGTCAGTTTGCGTTTGAAGTTAATTTAATTATCCATTACATTCTTTGCATCACAGAGAAGTGGTCAAAGATTTTATGGTTGAATACCTCACTCCTTTGTGTGCCACACTATGGCTAAGTGATGCTTAGTGTAAATCGTTTCTCCTTCTGACATTATATATATGTGTTACTGTTGTTTTCGTATTGTGATTGTCGACAATAAACTGAAACACTTTTGTCAGTGTGCCCAGCTGCTTAAAGAACTGTCTAAAATAGTTTCTATAGTGGACACCACATATTATCCTCTGAATGCTTCTGCGAAATAAACACTTTTCTCCTCAATGCCGACTCACATCAGAAAATCAAGCTATAAGACAATAGTGACTTAAAGTAGGAAATGTAAGTCAACTTTTTAACATTTTCATCTAAAAAATCTGATGTTATCCGATAAGAAAATTTTGTAGAGCTCTGACGTTTAAGAAGATCTGCAACATTGTAATACTAGTTTAGATTCGTATCATTCTGTATTTCTCTCAATACGGCATTGAATATACAATATTAAACATGTGCAGCTAAAACCTAAGGCCTTATTAACAGAAAAATGTAAAAATGAAAGAAAAAAAGATCAGGAAGTAGTTTCAAAAGGAAACCTACCACCACACGGCTCTCTGTCCCTATTCTGTTACAATGGTACCACTCTTGGAACGGCTCAAGATAGCTGAGCATGCAGTTCTCTACATGTATATTTATCCGTATACTAAGCTAATGCTCAATGATTCTGCGTGGCTGCAGAGAACTTTAGGTTTCTCGTTACTATTTGGTTTCCTATGTCTGATGTATTGTGTGCGATTTATCCTACTATTTACTAGTATTAGATGGACCACGGTGAAAATCTGTGGTGTCTAGTTAGTGACAAAACCAATGAAGTTTGTAATAATTTTCTCAACATGGCTAAAAACAAAGAAGAGCCGAAAAATGTGAACTTTGGAAATGTTTACTGTCAGTGGATGATCTTATAGCAGTACAATAAAAAAGAGGATGAACTTCGAAGATCTGTACAGACTTGAACAAATTGTCAAAGAATATAACTTCGAAATTTCGGTACCTGTAACTAGAGGAATGACATTTCAGCGAAAAGGCCTTATTAACAGAACCGAACAGCGGTGTACCGTAGGTCTCTAGAAGAGCGTAGCGTTCCAAAGGATTGGAAAAGGGCACAGGTCATCCCCGTTTTCAAGAAGGGACGTCGAACAGATGTGCAGAACTATAGACCTCTATTTCTAACGTCGATCAGTTGTAGAATTTTGGAACACGTGTTATGTTCGAATATAATGACTTTTCTGGAGACTAGAAATCTACTCTGTAGGAATCAGCATGGGTTTCGAAAAAGACGGTCGTGTGAAACCCAGCTCGCGCTATTCGTCCACGAGACTCAGAGGACCATAGACACGGGTTCACAGGTAGATGCCGTGTTTCTTTACTTCCGCAAGGCGTTCGATACAGTTCCCCACAGTCGTTTAATGAACAAAGTAAGAGCATATGGACTATCAGACCAATTGTGTGATTGGATTGAAGAGTTCCTAGATAACAGAACGCAGCATGTCATTCTCAGTGGAGAGAAGTCATCCGAAGTAAGAGTGATTTCAGGTGTGCCGCAGGGGAGTGTCATAGGACCGTTGCTATTCACAATATACATAAATGACCTTGTGGATGACATCGGAAGTTCACTGAGGCTTTTTACAGATGATGCTGTGCTGTATCGATAGGTTGTAACAATGGAAAATTGTACTGAAATGCAGGAGGACCTGCAGCGAATTGACGCATGGTGCAGGGATTGGCAATTGAATCTCAATGTAGACAAGTGTAATGTGCTGCGAATACATAGAAAGCTAGATCCCTTATTTAGCTACAAAATAGCAGGTCAGCAACTGGAAGCAGTTAACTTCATAAATTATCTGGGAGTACGCATTAGGAGTGATTTAAAATGGAATGATTATATAAAGTTGATTGTCGGTAAAGCAGATGCCAGACAGATTCATTGGAAGAATCCTAAGGAAATGCAATCCGAAAACAAAGGAAGTAGGTAACAGTACGCTTGTTTGCCCACTGCTTGAATACTGCTCAGGAGTGTGGGATCCTTACCAGATAGGGTTGATAAGAAGAGATAGAGAAGATCCAACGGAGAGCAGCGCGCTTCGTTACAGGATCATTTAGTAATCGCGAAAGCGTTACGGAGATGATAGATAAACTCCAGTGGAAGACTCTGCAGGAGAGACGCTCAGTAGCTCGGTACGGGCTTTTGTTAAAGTTTCGAGAACATACCTTCACCGAAGAGTCAAGCAGTATATTGCTCCCTGCTACGTATATCTCGCGAAGAGACCGTGAGGATAAAATGAGAGAGATTAGAGCCCACACAGAAGCATACCGACAATCCTCCTTTCCACGAACAATACGTGACTGGAATAGAAGGGAGAACCGATAGAGGTACTCAGGGTACCCTCCGCCACACACTGTCAGGTGGCTTGCGGAGTATGGATGTAGATGTAGATGTAGAAAATACGCAGTCCATTCATAGATAGTTATCAACTGAAGACCCATAGAACATATTTTATTTCTGCTGTCTAAGTGCATATACATTTACATTAAAGATCGAGACATAGAAACTACAGTTCAACTTTTTTAACGCGTAAGTGGTACATATGATGCTATGAACGTTTAATAACAAGACAAGGAAGACCACCAGAATCAAAATTTATAAAGCAGTGGCAACAGTGTGATATGACCGATAGTACTTTCTACATACCTAAATGATCTTGCTGACAGGGTGGGCAGCAATCTGCTGTTTGGTGATGATGCTGTCGTGTATAGGAAGGTGTCGAAGTTTAGTGACTGCAGGAGCTTACAAGATGACTCAGACAAAATTTTTAGCTGTGTGATGAATGGCAGCTAATTCTAAATGTAGAAAAAATATAAGTTAATGCCAATGAGAAGGAAAAACAAAGCCATAATGTTCGAATGCAACATTATTAACATAGTCAAGTCGTTTAACTATCTGGGTGTAACGTTGCAGAGCGATATGACATGGAACGAGCATGTGAGTGTTGTGGTAACGAAGGGGAATGGTCGACTTCGGATTATTGGAAGAATTTTAGGGAAGTGCGGTTCATCAGTAAAGAAGAGAGCATATAGGACGCTAATGCCTATTCTTGAGTACTGGTCGAATGTTTGTATGCACACCAGGTCGAATTAAGGGAAGACATAGAAGCAATTCGGAGGCGGGTACCATCGAACAAGAGGCAAGTGTTACAGGATGCTTCGGATACTCAAATGGGAATCCTTGGAGGGGAAGCGACATTTTTTCCGAGGAGTGCCATTGAGAAAATTTAGAAAAGCGCCATTTGAAGGTCACTGCGGAACGATTCTACTGCCGTCAACAAACATTTCGCGTCAGGACCACGTAGGGAAGGTACGAGAAATTAGGGCTCATACGGAGATACATACACGGCCGTCTTTTTCTCACTCTATTGGCAACTGGAACAGGAGAGGAAATGACATGTAGTGGTACAGGGTGCCCTCAGCCGGGCACCATACGGTGGCTTGTGGAGTTTTTATGTAGATGTAGATGTAAAAAAGAATTTGAAGTCGGAACAGGCATTTTTCCTAGAACATGAAGTGCAGAAGAAGAAGTAGACGAAAAATATTTTTGTACATCTTAATTTAATTTACACTAATATGAAGCTGTTATATATAAAAACTACGCAATGGCCTTGCCGCAGTGGCTACACCGGTTCCCGTGAGATCACCAAAGTTAAGCGCTGTCGGGCGTGGTCGGCACTTGGGTGGGTGACCATCCAGGCCGCCATGCGCTGTTGCCATTTTTTCGGGGTGCACTCAGCCTCGTGATGCCAATTGAGGAGCTACTCGACCGAATAGTAGCGGCCTCGGTCTAGAATACCATAATAACGACCGGGAGAGCGGTGTGCTGATCGCACGCCCCTCCTATCCGCATCCTCTACTGAAGATGACACGGCGGTCGGATGGTAGCGGTAGGCCACTCGTGGCCTGAAGACGGAGTGCTTTTTGTTATGTATAAAAACTATCCAAGTTTTTCAGCTGTGTGTACGGAAATACCTTTTACCTAGCAAGAGTTTTGTAGAAGATAAAGTTCGACTGTGTTTAAATCAGAAAGACTTGGGGTCAAGAGGGAGATGTGTTGGGAGCTCTTTGGCACAATTCTAAGGCACAATGGCGCGCTTAGCTGAAAATCATGGAAAGCCACTGCTTTAGCCCATTCCCAGTGTAAACCAGTAGGAAACACCGAGTAGATTCGAGGTCAGTGATTGGGCGACAGCCGGCAGGTGTGGTGACACTCGGACGGCGGCCACCTGTTGCTGAGCTGCAGTAGCTGTTCAGACAGGCGGTGAGCATGTCGGAGCCTGGTGTGCCCCCGTCAGGTGTCGATCGCGTGGGCAGGAATGAGGGCGCGGTCCTGTGCAGCGCGGTGCTCAGGCCGTGTCGATGCCGCTCGGGATAAGAGAACCGGCCGGCGACGGACACGCCCCCTGGCTGCAGGTGGCAAAGCTGCCATCCGTGCAAGTGGAGCACGCGAACCCGCCGCCAGGAACCACTTGCTGTTATTTCGGCAGCAACTGCGGAACAGCGATGAACACTTCCTGCAAGTGAACCGGCAGATTCTGTGGCATTTTCAACAAAAGATCAAACACATTTGACAAATATAACTACAGATGAAAGTCATCTTGAGGAAATTTAAAAGTGGACATGTTCAAGTCAATTTTTGTATCTGGTCCTTAGAAAGTTTTACATGCTGCCTACATTGCTTTCTGTGGTGTGCATACTGTAAGACCTTCAGTACACACACCATCAGATTATTTGACTTGTCAGCAATATGTCTCGTGGTCTTATCGTGGCGTGTTTGTCTTCTGCCGTTAGGTCAGACGATAGAAATGCACACTTGCATGCTTAGAGTAGCAGATTTACGGTGACCAACTTTAAACAGAACTTGATTAATTTTCACACACATTTATTAAAATAATAAAAAGCATAGACATTACGTAACTTTATTCTGGATGCTGTTTACAATTGATAATCTGAAGTTCCTTTGGTTTTGGTACGTTAACCTTATTCTCACATTTCTCTGATACTTAAAGTGTCTATACATTTATCTTCATGGCTATGTACACGAATATGGTAATCTTATTAGGCGCAGACTGAAACGTGACTATAGACTGGTACAGACTAATGCGAACTGGTACAGACTGGTGCAGACAAATGCAGACTGACTAATTGGAGGTCTGTACACTCGTTATAATACCTCACGCGTTCAGGTATCACTGTGTGAGTGTGATCTGCGAGGAGAAAAGGTTCTACGTTAGCAGCAATCTCATTGGCTGCGTTACGTGTTAATACACGGATCGGCGGAAGCAGAATTTGGTCCATCTCTAAGGCAGCGTCATCTCGTAGTGCGGAGACGGAAGAGCGCTGCGCCTGTGCTGTTGTGCTTAGCGGGGCGCTCTAGTGAGAAAGTTGTGTACGCGCTGACTACGCGGAACTACGGACACAACGCTTTCGGAGCACGACTCTTTTCTCCCGATTCTCCTAAACGAAGAAAACTAAAATTTTCCGGATTGTAAAATTGTTGTGGGTGACTATGTCATAACATATGTTCACATTCTTAACTTCTGTATTCTTAAACACTTCAGACAAATGGTTGACAAACACCTTAGTTCTGTTCCCACCACTTGCAATCTCAAAGTGCACACAAAATATATCCACCCTTACAAATGACTTCTTGTGACACCCTCACACAGCTGCTCTTCCCACCAAATGTTTGACGGAAAAAATTTAACTACTTACATCGCTGGCAGTGACAGTATTTGAAATAACTGCCAAATATTCTTTGCGTGAAGGTTGACAAAATTAATTGGAAATACTGTAAATAACTATATAAAATAAACAATTACGTTTCCATTCACGCCGAATGCAAGCAGTGATGCACAAAATATGAAATAATTCATATAAAAAAGTTTTGAATGAGATTGTTGTACAAATGAAATTATCGATATCCAACGGTATCAGAGAATTCTTCATTATATCGCAGACACAAGAGAGCGTATTAAGACCTCCAGTGATCTTAATAGACACTGCTAGCCGTTAAAATTGCAACAGCAGGATAAACAGCAAATAACGAAATTTTAATAACATTGCGTATATAGTTCACTAGGGAGAATAGATGATAAAATTTCTAGTAGAAATCTAGTAGAATCTAGTAGATTTGAGAGTATAGATGGTGCGTAATTTAGTATACAAGGCAGCCATGGACATACAACGCAGCCACAAAACAACGCCAGTTGGTATTTTTTGTGATTTTTCGCAGGCGTTTGATTGTGTAGATCCTCTTTAAAAAACACAAGTTATATGGAATTGATGGTTTTACACATATCTGATTTGAACCATACCTAACAAACACAATACAGACATCTATAGACCATCACACAGGAATTCCAAACGGCATCAGGACCAACTGCAAGTACTATGATAGTTAGGCGGGAGGTGAGAAAACTGATTTCATGGTCGAGCGGCTGCTCATAAGCCACACATCATGCCGTAAAAGCCAAATGACGCCTCGCTTGTTGTAAGGAGCGTAAAGATTGGACGATTCAACAGTGGAAAAACGTTGTGTGGAGTGACGAATCACGGTACACAATGTGGTTATCGGAGAGCAGGGTGTGGGTATGACGAATGCCTGGTAAACGTCATCTGCCAGCGTGTGTAGTGCCAACAGTAGCATTCGGAGGCGGTGGTGTTATGGTGTGGTGTTTTTCATGGAGGGGGCTTGCACCCCTTGTTGTTTTGCTTGGCACTATCACAGCGCAGGCCTACATTGATGTCTTAAGCATCTTCTTGCTTCTCACTGTTGAAGAGCAATTCGGGAATGGCGACTGCATCTTTCAACACGATCGAGCACCTGTTCATAATGGACAGCCTGTGGTGGAATGGTTACACGACAATAACATCCCTGTAATGGACTGGCCTGCACAGAGTCCTGACCTGAATCCTAGAGAACACCTTTGGGATGTTTTGGAACGCCTACTTTGTGCCAGGCCTCACCGACCGACATTGATACCTCAACAGTGCAGCACTCCATGAAGAATGCGCTGCTATTCCCTAAGAAACCTTCCAGTACCTGATTGAACATATGCCTGAGAGAGTGGAAGCTGTCACCAACGCTAAGGGTGGGACAACTCCATATTGAATTCCAGCATTACCGATGGAGGGCTCCACGAACTTTTAAGTCATTTTCAGCCAGGTGTCTGGATACTTTCGATCACATACTGTATTATCTGGAAAGGTGTACAGTGGGGTGTCACATAGATCCCATAGGGGTGAAAAGCTGTTGGTAATTCCTGTCATCTAGGCTGCCCTGCACGACTATCGAGTTACGTGAGGAGCTTCAGAACGTGTTCCATGGGCTAAAAGTGTAGAAGAGCATGGCTGAGCAGAGAGAAGGACAAGGTGGAAAGAGAGGAGGGGGGGAGGAGGAAGGGGAGGAGGAGGAAAGAGATAGGGGATGAAGGAGGTGGACAAATAGATGGGAAAGGAGAGGATGAAAGAGAGGAGATGGGCAGAGAGAGGGAGGAGGAGGAGATGTGGGCGATACATGCGCTGTATGTGAACATGGTTGAAGATCTGGGTAAAAGAGTAGGACATAATACAGGTGATGTTGCTCCTTCCTACTTCACGCCGTTGCGCTGAAATGTTTACTGCTTACATATCCAAGTATGTCTTACACTTCATGCCAATTTGACGTTCGTTCTAAGCCACCTTAATAGTGTTGCTACTTTAACAGCTAAAATTATAATATGAATAAATTTCTTCAATATACAGTTTAAACTTTCTGCTCAAATGACCTGTATATGACGTTATTACCATTCTGGTGGTATTGTATCCCACGGACATGAAGTAAAGCGTTTTGTTGGCTTCACATTATTTGCGAAGAGACGTTGCGCCTCTGTCCATTATCCAGCTCCAGAGGCGTGTGGGTATTGAAGTGCCTGAAGAGTCTGCGTGGTACTGTGGTGGAGCTTGACGAGTCGGGAGGAGGGGGATGGGACACCCCACCCCTGCTCGCAAAAGAGGATTGGCCGACGTGCTATCGCATGACGGCCCTCCTTGGCCGTAGCTTTCTCATTAAACGCTCAATTAGCATGAGTGAGGCTGATTGAGATATCCTGCACAGAGGGTACATTAGAGCTGTTCTGTAGGCCCCAAGGGTTCGTCTAGTGAGCCGCATGCTTGTGCCAGGCAAGACAGTAAACGTGCATAGGAACAAACAACTGGGTCTTACCAACGGTAGAGCGGACGGGTTTTAAGAGACTTCACACTTGTTTGCTATTATATAATACAACGACAATCGACAATAAATAATAACATTTCATATTATTGTTCTGTTTTTGTCGTAATTTTTGCCTTGTATTCAGGTCTTTTGGTAAAGACTTTCGTCACAACAGCGAATAATTCTGAATACAGAGAAACAGTATTAGCATACAGTTTCTTACGTATTATTAGTAAGAGGCGGGAGTGGTATATACGAAATAAGATTTGTATGGCAAAAGGTAAGGGGGTTTTGTGATTTTTACGTGTTGTACGGGTCCGATTTGCGGGAGTTTTTCGTTGTTTTGTAGGTGAACATGCCTGACAGTTATTTGTGCTGTGTTAGCGATGTCGGGTATTCAGTTTGTTGTCAACTGCCAAGAAGATTACATGTGCTTTGCTATTATCGGCGATTGTTTATTTTGTTTAAAAATTGAGCAAAAATTTGTGTTAAATTTTACCATAGGAATGGAACAAAGTAAAGAAGTTTTAAAAATGTTAAATATTCCTCATGCTAAGCCTTCTATAAGTAAAACACGGCTTGTGGAGTGGTATAAGCGTTTAGAAAAAGGCCGTGAAGACGTTAAAGGCGACGAGCTCCCTTGGATGGCCCAGCGTATCGTCCGGCGATGGAATCGCGGACAAAAACTAATGAACGATTTCCGAAAAACAGTCTGTTGGCAAATCATTTAGCTCTTTACACGAATCTTTTTCCAGACTTTGTGGGTTAAATATGTAAGGGAAAAGCTGTTGAATTTCGAACGAAAACTGCGGCAAAAACAAGCTGGTATGGAGTCGCTAAGTGAACCGCGATGCATAACTACTGACACGCATTGTAACAGATGCTGAAACATTGGTTTACAGGTATGACGTTGAAGCTAAGGCTCAGTCAGTATCGCCAAGACCGAAAAAAAGCTCGGCAAATGCGGTCAAATGGCGTAGTGCGCCATTAAGTTTTTGCCGCAAGGATCAATAAGGAGTACTACTGACATGTTCAAAGTCTTTGCGTGAAGCAGTTAGAAAAAAAGAACATCCGGATTTGTGGCGAAACAGTTCACGGCTTTCGCACTACGATAATGCACTTGCTCAGACTTCATCGCATGTTTGTGAATTTTTGGCGAAAACAGTACTGTAATGAGACCCCAGATAGACGTAGTCCCATGTGACTGTTTACTATTACCAAAAAATAAAGAAACCACAAAGCAATTTCGTCTTATAAGCATAGACGTGATTAAAACCACATCGCTGACAGAACTGATGGCCATCTGGGAGATAGAGTTCTTGAAGTGTCTCTAACGCCGGAAAGAGCACTGACATATGTGTATCATATGTAATTGGGTCTATTTTTGAGGGGACGAGATTGGTGTAGACGGATAATTAACATTCTCCGAACACACATTGTATACAGGGTGGCGCACGAAATGTGTTACCATTTTGTTTTTGAATATAAACTTTATTGTCAATACAATCTGAAAGGAACATATACTACAATGAAGAGCCGTTCATGGAGATTTGTTCTAACTCAGCACATGCTCAATATGTCCACCATTTAGTTTCCTAACTTCCTTCAAACGAACACTGAATTTAGTGATTACCCTACGGCACATGTCTTCCGTAATTTCACTGCAAGCTTGAAGAATAAGTCTTCTGAGCTCCATTAAATCACGTGAACGTTTCGGGAAAATTTTTCCTTTAGGTACCCCCAAAGAAAAAAGTCACATGGATTGAGGTCTGGACTATTGGGGGGACGGGGGGGGGGGGCAATTTTGTCCGTCATTGAAGCGACCTGGAAACCTTAGTGAAATGATCCGCATGTCGAAATGCTCGTGTAAAAACTCCAACACAGTGTTTGCAGTATGTGGCCTTGCTCCATCTTGCATGAACCACTGTGTGTTGAAGGGCAAGGCAGTAGCAAGGCTATGGAATGAAGCTATTGCGAAGCATGCTCAAATAACGCTCGCTGTTCACAGTTTCTTCAAAGAAAAAGGGTACAATAAGTCCGTGACTGGAAATAGCTGCCCACGCTGTAATCCTCGGAGCAAAATGTTGTCGTTCATGAAGCACTTTTGGGTTTTCAGTGGTCCAAAAACGTACATTTTATTTGTTAACCACACCTAAATGAAAATGCGCCTCGTCTAAAAACCAAACGTTGTTGAGAGTTTCTTCCGTATCCTCCGCCCACTGAGCAAACACTGGTCTCTGCTGCTTGTGTTCTTCAGTGAGCTTCTGTGCACATGTCATCTTGTATATATGGAGGTCAGTTTTAAGAATTCGTTGAACGGAGCGTCTGGATATTCCCAGTTGCACTGCTGCCTTTCTACACGATTTCCCGGGACTTCTATGTACAGGAACTCGTACCGCTTCAATATTCTCCGGCGAACAAACAGGTTTAGGCCGAGGTCGCTTCGCTTCCAATACTGTTCCTTCCTGTTCAAATTTATCGTACAACCTGTGGATGGTCTTCTTGCAAGGGACCCATCGTGTGTTAAACTGTTGTCGAAAACGCCTCTGAGTCACAACAAGGCTTTTCGTTTCATGAAAAAGTAACAATTTCCAATCGTTGGTGTGTCGTCAGCCATTGCTGCTTACTAGTCTCCTAGCGGACCACATTGTTATTAAAATGGGACTATATTGTTATTAAAACTTTGAAGTTATAACGTTTAGAATAAAAAAGCCAACTAAACTAACTGACAAAAAAAAGTGTATCACCCAGAAGACAGTCGGATGTCAACTAACTTCATACACGTTCACGCCAATGGTGGAACGTAAATGATTAGTGTTGTATATCCTTACTCAAGGGGCAACTGCCTTGCCGCAGTGGATACACCAGTTCCCGTCAGTTAAGCGCTGTCGGGCGTGGCCAGCACTTGGATGGATGGCAATCCGGGCCGCCATGCGCTGTTGCCATTTTTCGGGGTGCACTCAGCCTCGTGATGCCAATTGAGGAGCTACTCGATCGAATAGTAGCGGCTCCGGTCAAAGAAAACTATCATAACTACCGGGAGAGCGGTGTGCTGACCACACGCTCCTCCTATCCGCATCCTCATCTTAGGATGAAACGGCGGTCGGATGGTCCCGATGGGCCACTTGTCGCCTGAAGACGGAGTGCTCTTTACGCTAGGTGCACCCGAGTGCATTAGGGTTCTTCGTGTTTAGAGTTGTTACCAGGCCTGACAGGGCATATAACGGGCGTAAGTACCGTCAAAGGATGAGTTATTTCTTTTAAGAGCACAGAGATCCAGCGTCCTCCCGTGAGACAGCATTGTCAGTGCGTAACGGAATTTGATAGGGCTCTCGCTATGTGTCTCTATTTGGACGGTTGGGCGAATCGTACAATATTCAGATATGTTGGGCATTCGTGTTTGACAGTCGCCCGATGCTGAGCACCGAGGGAATGTCAAGTCAAGCCATACCCGTCGTCAAGTTACCTGTCGAACACATCTGACCACCAAAAGTAACCGCTTCACATGCGTCTGCCACACGACAACAAATAATGGACTAAATGCAACGTTCTGTCATTCCGCGCCGTTGGTTAGAGACTAGCTGCAGCCGGACTAGGAAATTACCGACCCTTGCGTAGGCTGCTATTAATATGAATGGTTGCGTTTGGAATGGTGCCACTACGGACGGGGCTCGATCGCGATACCTCGCATTCGGACATCACGCATCTTACCGCTAGACCACGGCCACAGGCGAACAAACTCGGCCGAACTGGAGGCAAGACTTCCGCAGGAAGCATACAGTGTTGCCACATCGTGCAGATGGCCCAACTTTGTGAAGAGTGGATTGTTGATGAATAATGTCGCGTTGTGTTGGGCAGAGAATCGCGATTCTGCACTACCTCGGATGACCATCGTCAGCTGGTCTGGCGGCAATCTGAGCAGAGGTCCTCTTATTCCACTCTCTCTGGGAGGGACAGCGATGGTACTCCTGCGGTCATGGTGAGGAGAGCCAGGGCTGGTATTGACTGCGGATAACTCTGACGGCAAAACGGAACGTCACGGACATCCTGGGTCCTCACGTGTTACCTCTCATGCGACGGTAAAGTAGGCCATTTGTCAACAGAACAATGCTCTTCCAGACACGGCACCTGCCCCTAAGAGCTGTCTGATTAATGTTGAGGTATTCCAGTGGCGCAGCGACATCCTAGGATCTACCCGCAATAGAACCAGCGCGGATGTCAACTCTGTCCCAGTGCCAGTATCAACGATATCAAGGGCCACTTACAACAGTTGCGGGCCGTCTTTCCTCATGAGAGTATACAGTAGCCTTATGACACCCTTCCGAACTGAATCACTGCACGCATCGAGTCCAGAATGTGTGTAACACCAAACTAAAAAATGGGGTCAAATGCTAAATTCTTTGTAAATTTCAGTCGATTTTGTAGTCGCTGGAATGACATCACACGCCTTCTCAAGCCGTGAAGCTTCATTTCGTTTCTGCGTCCCCTTCCGGATGCTTCACTTTTTCTGTCTTGCAGTTTATTATCACCGTCAATATACAGCGTGACGATTATTCAACTATATGAAATAAAATCGTCATAACTTCAGAACGGTTTGTGTTAGAGCTTCCAAACTACACGTTGGCCGCGGGGCATGATGGGAATTAGTATGCGCAGGCGCGTTTGGTTTAGCGACGAAGCCCAGCCGGCCGCAATGGGCGAGCGGTTCTAGGCGCTTCAGTCTGGAACCACGCTGCTGCTGCTGCGGTCGTAGGTTCGAATACTGCCTCGGGCATGGATGTGTGTGATGTCCTTAGGTTAGTTAGGCTTAAGTAGTTCTATAGGGGACTGATGGCCTCAGATGTTAAGTCCCATAGTGCTTGAAGCCATTTGAATTTGACAAAGCCTACTTTCATTTGGATGGTTTCGTCTATAAGCACAAAAGGCCTATTTGGGGCACTGAGAATCCTCATTTCCCGATCGAGAATTCTCTTTACCCTCAACGCGTGATTGTGTGGTGTTTTTTGGAAGATGATTTCATCCACATTATACAAAGTGACCCTGATTACGACAAGATGTGGTTCATGCAAGACGGAGTTTGACCCCATCGAAGCAGGAGAGTGGTTGATGTCCTGGAGGAGCACTTTGGGTACCGCATTCTGGCTCTCCTTTTTGTGGGGCTATATTAAATACAAGGTGAACAGCAGCAACTCAAAAACCATTGCTGAGCTGAAAACAGCCATTCAGAAGTTTATCGACAGTATCGATGTTCCGACACTTCAGCGGGTCATGCAGAATTTCGCTATTCGTCTGCGCAACATCATCGCCAATGGTGGCAGCGTATGGAACATATCATAACCTAAATCCGAATATCTGGAATGACGTTTACGTGTTGAATAAAGTGCGTGCACGCCGCAGTTTGTAACTAATTTATGTTTATTTTCATATAGTTCAACAATTGTTATCCTCTATCAATGTCAGTATTTAGCGATAGAAAATTAAGTATCTAGTTTGGTTGCGAATAGACGGACTAAAATCAATATACGAGTAGTATACCGAGTAACGTTTTACCTGGAATTGCATAATCGCTGGAGTGAGAGGTAGATGACCAAATATTTTCGTTATTGGAAAAAGTTTTATCTAAAATTGTCTTTCAAGGATACAGCTTGGCACCTTTTCGCTGCAAACAGGCGATGCCTTTGTAGGTATCAAGCTAAGATGTTACCACATGGGATGGGTCCGAGTTATCTCTGTAGTCGGGCGGGTACTTTTGTTGAGATAACTGAAGGTGAATCGCGTGTGATGCCGGTAAGTCAACATGGTCTGTGTGAGTCGGCTTCTACCTCTACTCACTAAATAAGTGCCGAAGCTGTTTAATAATGTACGATGTAACTGTCCAGGATTGGTGTTGGGAGCAGCGTAACTGAAGATGTAAACCGATGTAATTACTGAAAAGCAAGTTGCATATCACGATCTGGTAATGGCACTGAGCTATGTAATTAGTGAAAATTCTCGGACGGCAGGTTCAGGCCGTACAATAAGCAGAAAAGAGATACCGGAAATTGGTAACAAAGTCACGCCAATGGCTGATCGGTGCCACATCGAAATGTGTCGTCTCTCCCACAAAAGGCTGAAAAATGAAACTGTTAGTACATCGATAGTTAATTTAAATATGTGTACTGTTATTGTAATAAAGTACTCGAACGCATTTTGATTGAGAATTAGCTTAATATATTATAAATTATTCAGAGCTACGTGGGCTGAGGCGCACCGAAGGCCGAATGGCCTAAGCGCTGCTTGACGGGCGTGAGGTAGTCACGCTGTTTACATGGCGAGTTCAAGTTGACAAAAGACACAAGTGAACAGCCAGGTAACTCTTAGCTGCCCTGGAAAGAGGTGAAGGATGCGCCTTCGTTTATTTGTACAGATAACGTACATGCTAACGCCTGGACTCTTTCGTCCGGAATCGTTACACAAAATTTTACACACAACTATTTTCAGAAAGGGGTATCACAACTGCTTGTCAAATCATGGACCAGTATGTTGAACTGAATGTTAAATATTAAACTTCAAATAATGACGCGTCAGAGCATAAGAGAGAGAGAGATATATTTAGAGACAGAGATTCGAGAGTGGAGATCCAGGAACTGGTTATTCGACATAGGACTGGATTGATTTGGGGGAAGAGACCAAACAGCGAGATCATCGGTCTTATTGGATTAGGGAAGGATCGGAAAGGAAGTCGGCCGTGCTCTGTCAAAGGAACCATCCCGGCATTTGCCTGAAAGCCATTTAGGGAAATCACGGGAAACCTAAATCAGGATGGACGGACGCGGGACTGAACCGTCGTCCTCCCGAATGTGAGTCCAGTGTGCTAACCACTGCGCCACCTCGCTGGGTTTATTCGCCTTAGGTGTAGAAAAATAGGGGTAAGCTATAGGGAAAGACGGGTAACATGTATTGTTTTCGCTTGGTTCTTGTACGTATTACGAGTGGAAGACCAAGAACAAATTGGCCAAATGAAAATGGGTGTAAGGCAGGGATTTAGTCTTTCATCCTCACTGTTGAGTATACACATCGAAGAAGCAATGACGGAAATAAAAAAAATAGATTCAAGAATGGGATTAATATTCAGAGTGAAGGGATATGAATGATATGATTCGCTGACGACATTGCTATCCTCAGTAAAAGTGAAGAGGAATTACAGGATCTGCTAAGTAGAATGAACAGACCAATGAGTACAGAATGTAGATTTAGAGTAAATCGAAGAAAGATGAAAGTAATGAGAAGTAGTAGAAAGGAGAAAAGCGAGAAACTTAACATCAGGATTGATCACGAAGTAGATGAAGTTAAGGAATTCTGCTATCTAGGCAGCAAAATAATCCTTGACCGACGGAGCAAGAGGGTCACGAAAAGTAGACTAGCCTGGCAAAAAGTGCATTGCTGCGCTAGAGGTGTCTACTAGTATACGAGGAAGGAATTTCTGAGGATGTACGTTTGGAGCACAGCGTTGCATGGTAGTGATACATGGACTGTGGGAAAACTAGAACAGAAGAGAATCGAAGCTTTTGAGACGTGGTGATACGGAAGAATGTTGAAAACTAAGTGGGCTGATTAGGTAATGAATGAGGAGGTTCTTCGCAGAATGGGAGAGGAAAGGAATAAATGAAAAATGAAGGAGAAGGGACAGGACGATAGGACATCCTCTAAGTCATCAGTGAATAACTTCCACGGTACTATAGGGAACTGTAGAGGGTAAAAACTGTAGAGGAAGACTGAGATTGGGATACATCCTGCAAATAATTGAGGACGTAGGTTGCAAGTGCCGCTTTGAGTTGAAAAGGTTGGCACAGGAGAGGAATCCATGGTGCGCCACATCAAATCAGTCAGAAAACTGATGACTCAAAGATGAAAAAGTTGTATTAGTGTAACGTGAAAATCACGTTGAGGCTTGTACGACTCTGTTAGGCTCAGATAGTTAGGCCGTCTAGAAGCTCGTAAGACCAGTACTCCGAAGAATCCACGCTCCAAAAATCTGACATTTTAAGGCGCAGCTTTGGTCAGAAACAGTCTGAAAACTTGAAGGGTGTTGTTTCTGCTGCGAAACAATTGTTAAGAAAAAACTTCGACACTTTGCACTATTTCCGAATTAGTTAGCACTGAAGTTAGTCATCAGGCCTTTACACGCGCAAATTCAGGGGGCCCACCAGATACAGAATGTGTCAATTGTTCTCATGTCGTAGATGATAGCGCACGAGACTGCTCAGCCTGAGGCCCGCGTTCGATACTTAGCAGCGTCCCAGGTCCACTTTTTGTGCCACTCTCTTGTTCGGTTTTACGAAATCAAACGGTGAACACGTTTGGCGACACTGATTCTGAAGGGTCTCTTGAACTGTCACATTCTTCACTAACATTAAGTCACTACCTTCAATTTCGAAGGTAACTAAAGCTCACGACCCTTACAGCGCATATTTAAAGCAAACCTGATTTGCATCCTCATATCGGTGCTTCTAGCGCCACTGGTAAGTGACTGTTGCGGTATTTGAATGGGCGTCATCTATCATGTGTATAAACAAGCTAACCAGTTTTCGTTCATCACACACAGCTCCTTCTTGGTGCTGGGATTTCCTTTTTCGTCAGTGTGTAGGCACCAGCCCAAGGACTCGAAAGCAGAATAATTAGACAATATACACCAAACTGTAGTCGTTAACGCAGATACTAGAATCCTTACTAATATTTTCGTATTACGTACTTACATTTTCCAGCCTTTCGCGAATGACATAATTCTGCACGTGTTTCTTTATGTATCTGAAATTCTATGTTAGAACTCGAAGTAACAACACGACTGATGAAATCTCTTTCATGAGATAACAATAGATTACTACCAATAGGCATGTATTATAGCCCACTCACATATTTTTACATTCAGATTGTTTGACGATTTTTTTCTTTTTCAGGCATTCCCCGTCTGTTATTCCAACTGTCGTCGTCCAGCATAGAAGAATAAGTGACTACAGTTCTGTGCAGCATAAGGTACAGTTTGTCTTCTGTTTATTCACTTGGTTCACTGGAATCGGAAGTTCCACATTTACACTCGGAAGCAATTGAATTATATACAGGTATCTTCCTAGCAGTGTAATGCTGTTCGTTAACTTAAGTGGGTAAAATTACGAATCCAGAGATCCAGAGTTCAAGTCTTAGTTGGTCCTAGGTGTTTTTAAGTCACTTATTACTTTTTCTACTTTGGAAATGATTAGTGTGTATAAAAATGCAAAGCTGTACTGTAGTTCTCTGTCCACATTGATCTATAGGCCCCCTGTTATCTTGATGGGTAAGTCAGTTCATGTGTCGGAGAAAGGCAGTGGCAGATCACCCTCAGTAGCACCATTGCCGTTAAAGCACTGAGATATTCAAACTTAATTTCGAGTTGACGAGAGCTCAATAACACACTTAGTGTGAAAGGAAAAAATAAACGTTTTCATCTTCATAGATTCCCCATTCAATGTTCTGCACATATAAATATAGCTTTTGGTATGATACTTTCTCTGCATTAGTATCGCTTTTGCTTTTTTTGCTTGAGTTTTCTCTGCTGTAAATGAATTATGTTCTTTGTTCTTTTTTCTTTATTATGGGACTTGCAGCATGTATTACGTCACAGTAGGAAATTATGCAGATAATTAGTAGACTGTACGTTTCAGATATATATACAGTACAGGGTGTTACAAAAAGGTACGGCCAAACTTTCAGGAAACATTCCTCACAAACAAATAAAGAAAAGATGTTATGTGGACATGTGTCCAAAAACGCTTAATTTCCATGATAGAGCTCATTTCAGTTTCGTCAGGATGTACTGTACTTCCTCGATTCACCGCCAGTTGGCCCAATTGAAGGAAGGTAATGTTGACTTCGGTGCATGTGTTGACATGCGACTCATTGCTCTACAGTACTAGCATCAAGCACATCAGTACGTAGCATCAACAGGTTAGTGTTCATCGCGAACGTGGTTTTGTAGCCAGTGCAATGTTTACAAATGCGGAGTTGGCAGATGCCCATTTGATGTATGGATTAGCACGGGACAATAGCCGTGGCGCGGTACGTTTGTATCGAGACAGATTTCCAGAACGAAGGTGTCCCGACAGGAAGACATTCGAAGCAAGTGATCGGCGTCTTAGGGAGCACGGAACATTCGAGCCTATGACTCGCGACTGGGGAAGACCTAGAACGACGAGGACACCTGCAATGGAAGAGGCAATTCTTCGTGTAGTTGACGATAACCCTAAAGTCAGCGTCAGAGAAGTTGCTGCTGTACAAGGTAACGTTGACCACGTCACTGTATGGAGAGTGCTACGGGAGAACCAGTTGTTTCCGTACCATGTACAGCGTGTGCAGGCACTATCAGCAGCTGATTGGCCTCCACGGGTAAACGTCTGCGAATGGTTCATCCAACAATGTGTCCATCCTCATTTCAGTGCAGATGTTCTCTTTACGGATGAGGCTTCATTCCAACGTGATCAAATTGTAAATTTTCACAATCAGCATGTGTGGGCTGACGAGAATCCGCACGCAGTTGTGCAGTCACGTCATCAACACAGATTTTCTGTGAACGTTTGGGCAGGCATTGTTGGTGATGTCTTGATTGGGCCCCATGTTCTTCCACCCACGCTCACTGGAGAACGTTATCATGATTTCAAACGGGATACTCTACCTGTGCTGCTACAATATGTGCCTTTACAAGTACGACACAGCGATGGAGCTCCTGAACATTTCAGTCGAAGTGTTCGTACACTTCTCAACCACAGATTCGGTGACCGATGGATTGGTAGAGGCGGACCAATTCCATGGCCTCTACGCTCGCCTGACCTCAACCCTCTTGACTTTCATTTATGGGGGCATTTGAAATCTCTTGTCTACGCAACCCCGGTACCAAATGTAGAGACTCTTCGTGTTCGTATTGTGGACGGCTGTAATACAATACGCCAGTCTCCAGGGCTGCATCAGCGCATCAGGGATTCCATGCGACGGAGTGTGGATGCATGTATCCCCGCTAACGGAGGAGATTTTGAACATTTCCTGTAACAAAGTGTTTGAAGTCACGTTGCTACGTTCTGTTGCTGTGTGTTTCCATTCCATGATTAATGAGATTTGAAGAGAAATAATAAAATGAGCTCTAACATGGAAAGTAAGCGTTTCTGGACACATGTCCACATAACGTATTTTCTTTCTTTGTGTGTGAGGAATGTTTCCTGAAAGTTTGGCCGTACCTTTTTGTAACACCCTGTATATATAGGGTGAGTCACCTAACATTACCGCTGGATGTATTTCGTAAACCACATCAAATACTGACGAATCGATTCCACAGACCGAACGTGAGGAGAGGGGCTAGTGTAATTGGTTAATACAAACCATAAAAAAATGCACGGAAGTATGTTTTTTAACACAAACCTACGTTTTTTTAAATGGAACCCCATTAGTTTTGTTAGCACATCTGAACATATAAACAAATACGTAATCAGTGCCGTTTGTTGCATCGTAAAATGTTAATTGCATCCGGAGATATTGTAACCTAAAGTTGACGCTTGAGTACCACTCCTCCGCTGTTCGATCGTGTGTATCGGAGAGCTCCGAATTACGTGGGGATCCAAAGGGAACGGTGATGGACCTTAGGTGCGGAAGAGACTGGAACAGCACATTACGTCCACATGCTAACACCTTTTTATTGGTCTTTTTCACTGACGCACATGTACATTACCATGAGGGGTGAGGTACACGTCCACACACGTGGTTTCCGTTTTCAATTACGGAGTGGAATAGATCGTGTTCCGACATGTCAGGCCAATAGATGTTCAATATGGTGGCCATCATTTGCTGCACACAATTGTTATCTCTGGCGTAATGAATGTCGTACACGCCGCAGTACATCTGGTGTAATGTCGCCGCAGGCTGCCACAATATGTTGTTTCATATCCTCTGGGGTTAGAGGCACATCACGGTACACATTCTCCTTTAACGTACCCCACAGAAAGAAGTCCAGAGGTGTAAGATCAGGAGAACGGGCTGGCCAGTTTATGCGTCCTCCACGTCCTATGAAACGCCCGTCGAACATCCTGTCAAGGGTCAGCCTAGTGTTAATTGCGGAATGTGCAGGTGCACCATCATGCTGATACCACATACGTCGACGCGTTTCCAGTGGGACATTTTCGAGCAACGTTGGCAGATCATTCTGTAGAACGGCGATGTATGTTGCAGCTGTTTGGGCCCCTGCAATGAAGTGAGGACCAATGAGGTGGTCGCCAATGATTCCGCACCATACTTTTACAGTCCACGGTCGCTGTCGCTCTACCTGTCTGAGCCAGCGAGGATTGTCCACGGACCAGTAATGCATGTTCCGTAGATTCACTGCCCCGTGGTTTGTGAAACCCGCTTCATCGGTAAACAGGTAGAACTGCAACGCATTCTCTGTTAATGCCCATTGACAGAATTGCACTCGATGATTTAAGTCATCACCATGTAATTGCTGATGTAGCGACACATGAAACGGGTGAAAGCGGTGACGATGCAGTATGTGCATGACACTACTTTGACTCAGTCCACCGGCTCTCGCAATGTTCCGTGTACTCATGTGTGGGTTCATGTCAACAGCAGCTAACACACCAACTGCACCCGCTTCTCCTGTGACGGGCCTGTTACGGACCCGTTTGCGTGCTACGACCATACCTGTTGCATACAGTTGGCGGTAGATGTTTTGCAATGTGCGGCACATTGGATGCTCTCTGTCCGGGTACCGTTCTGCATACACCCTGCAGGCTTCAGCTGCATTTCGTCGACACTCGCCATAGATGAGTATCATCTCTGCCTTTTCAGAGTTCGAATACACCATGGTCACAGTTCCTACAACACTACACTATCACAGACGTCTGGTAACACGGTGTATTACAGTTGGTCTGCGTGCGGAGACGAATGCAGAATAACAATAGCAGTAAGCGCTACATGCGGACACTGCGACAGCTAGACCAAACCACAACAATGCACTGCAGCCACACTCGTAAACACGGTCGTCATCGTAAACATGTCCCTGCAGATGCTGCTCGCCGACCGTGGCCCGTGTTTGTTACAACACGCAACTGAACGTCTGAGGTTTCAAGCGTCAACTTCAGGTTACAATATCTCCGGATGTAATTAACATTTTACAATGCAACAAACGGCACTGATTACGTATTTGTTTATATGTTCAGATGTGCTAACAAAACTAACGTGGTTCAATTTAAAATAACGTAGGTTTGTGTTAAAAAACATACTTCCGTGCATTTTTGTATGGTTTGTATTAAAGAATTACACTAGCCCCTCTCCTCAAGTTCGGTCTGTGGAATCGGTTCGTCAGTATTTGATGTGGTTTACGAAATATATCCAGCGGTAACGTTAGGTGACTCACCCTGTATATATATATATATATATATATATATGTGTGTGTGTGTGTGTGTGTGTGTGTGTCTGCGCAACATCAAATCATCGAACAACAGTACAACATTACCGAACAATATTAAATCGATCGAATACGGACGGCAGTAACAGCTTACTCAAAGATGATAAATGTCCATTTACAATGTCAGAACATATACTGATGAGGGCAATAAAGCCGTAATAAGCTTACACACTAAAATAAATTTCTCTAGCCGCGTAGTGTCTAATTCTTTGCATGAATTATCTTCGTTCTACCTTTTATCGGGGCTAAATTCACTGACTACTTCTATCTACGAAATTGCTTTCCCACGAGGAACAATTGCCCTTTGTTACAGACTACTAAACACCAACGTTGGATGTGGGCGCCGAAATAAATATTACATTCGGTGCTACAGGTACTCTGGGCTTTTACCATTGTCTTTCTTTACATTATTAGTATTGATTTCACGCAAAGTCTACTTGATCAGATATAATAATGTGACATAATGATGAAAACATATCTACCAAAATCCTCTGAGTACGGGTAGTTTTATCAGGTTAGAAATTGGAGTCGGACGATGTGCAATTGTTTTATCAGAGTCGGACATGTGAGTAACAATAGAAGTGTGCAGCATTATCAGTTTCTTCATATATGCAAAGTAACTAGTTTCCTCACACATTGCTCGTAAAAGAAGAAGTAACGTGTACAAAATATAAATTACTGTGCTTTACAAAAAACGTGAAGCATCCACGAAACATGGTTGGATGCCGATGTAACTTCGTCTACATACAAAACATCGGAGAATATGTAAATGATTAGAACTGCATTTCTCTGGGACAGGTAGATTACTGTACTTCAGTTGTTCGTGTTAAGTGTTATCACCAAGTCTCGTATGGTATACGGGGTGGGGGGAGGGGGTGAAGAACGCCAGGTGCTGAGTGATCGCTGTGAAGGACCGGGGATGCCGCGTACTCATGTGAGACAACGTAATCAGCACCTGGCAGTTTGAAAGGAATTTCACTGTGGGTCTGCATTTGGCCGGCTGGCTGAATCGTACAACATACGGATTTAAGGAGCAGTGATTGTGGCCCGATGTCGGACTGTGTGGGAACGTCATGGCAGCCTTACTCATGGTCAAGGACTCTCTGCAACATAGAGTTGATCTTGGCGTCATGGTGTGGGGAGCCATTTGGTATGATTTAGGTCCCAGCTGGTAGTGTTTGACGGAACAGTGACGGCACAACGATAGGTCGCAGGCATGCTGCTTCCTCGTTTGTTACCTCTCCTGCGACAGTATAGCGGTGCCATTTCTCAACAGGACAATGCTTCCTATGGCACGTATCTCTATGAACGGTATGTGTGATGAGGTACACCCGTGGCCAGCAGGATTCCAAGATCTGTGCCCTGCGACAGTATAGCGGTGCAATTTTTCGACAGGACAATGCTTCCTATGGCACGTATCTCTACGAACGTTATGTGTGATGAGGTACACCCGTGGCCAGCAGGATTCCAAGATCTGTGCCCGTTAGGACATGTGTGGCACCAGTTCTGAAGTCAACTGCGTAGGATATCAAGGAACGGTTTGGGGTTGCGTTGTTTGGGGGAGGAGGCCAGACAGCTAGGTCATCGGTCTCATCGGAATAGGGAAGGATGGGGAAGAAAGTCGGCCGTGCCCTTTCAGAGGAACCATCCCGGCATTTGCCTGGAGCGATTTAGGGAAATCAAGGAAAAACTAAATCAGGATGACCGGACGCGGTATCAAGGACCATTACAACAGTTGCTAACCATCTTGCTTCAGGAGAGGATACAACGACTTTATGGTGCTCTTCCTAACTGAATCAGTGTAAGCATCCGGTCCAGAGTGGATGAAACATCACACTGATAGTGGGCTCATACTGTCAAGTTATTTGTAAATTCATCTCAGTAATCCCCGAAGTAACGTGACGTACGCTTCCAACCCCTTAAGTTTCATATCTTTTCTTTTCTGGGTGATTTATTTATCAGGGTAAGACGGAGTTACGCAGATCAGGCATTGTCATTAATAACAGTTACTGAAGCAGGACACCAAGAGCAGCAGAAAACATCAGTTGCTTTCGTTGACGTAAGTGAGGCATATGATACGGCTTGGAGGCGTGGGTGTCTTTATAAATTATTACAACTTACTCCATGCAGACGATCAACATAAGTAGTTGACAACATATTAGTTGGAAGGACATTTGCTATAACAGCAGCAAACGACACTAGCTGCCCAAAAGTAATGAATAATGGCTTACCGCAGTGATTTGTCCTCGCATCTCTCTTGTTTACGCCATATGATATTCCTCCTATACAGTGGCTATGTGGATGGGTAGGCAATAGCCACCCAACACAAAACGTTCGTAACACCTGGAGAAATCCCTACCTCTGTTCTAGATATCTTTAGCCTATATTTCCACAAATGGAGGTTACAGTCTAACTCACACACAACAGAAGTTACATTTTGGAAAAATAATTTTGGGTATTGGCTGCGTCATTGTGAACTACTGAAAGAGCTAAACTATTTTATCCGAAATGACACCGGCCGCGGAAGCCTTATGAACTTATATCGGAAGTTGGATGTTTCCATCTGCCTATTAATTGGCGTACAGAGCATTAATGTTGATTTTGAGGGAGACAAACTTTTTCATAATATACACTGGGAGTACCTTAGGATCGCGTTATACAGAATACTTTCTCTTAAGGAGCACTTTTAATTATTTTGTAGAATTTTTAGTCCGGTAGTTCTGTGGTTTGAAACGGCAAGTCGCATACTGTGACGTCACGCACAGTAGTGCTGTTCAATGTACTGCACAATACAAGAGTTTCACTGCAGAGCTTATCTACTACAAAGTTTTGTTTTCTGATTATTTTGGTAATTATTCAAATAGATTTTCACAGTTTTTGACTGATTCGGCGACTCTTATCGTCTGATAGTGTTTACGTGATTACACCATCGTTCGGGCGTACAACACAAACACAGACGAAGTTAAAGAGTAGGAAACCAGGTCGGTTGAAGCTTTCGTTCACAACATGAAAACAAACAAGTTACTTTTTAACACAAGTCACAATCTGCACGATGAGTGTGCTGTACACACTCCCGTCTCCTAAGATAATAACAGTCGTGTTCACACGCTCACGCTTCCCATCGCATTCGAGTGCCCTCCATATCACCAGGTACTTACCCCGAAAATGTCTGGACTATGTGGAACTGCGGATGAGACGTATCAGTCTATATACCCTCAATTTGGTAGGTTGCGGTATCTAACAATCAATTAGTGGCTTCAGCCGAACGTGACGTGCCTGAAGCATCTTCTGGACGCTCGTCCTCGCCGAATCGAGGTCATCCTCAAGTCTACGGGCGGTGTTACACGGTACTAGCGTGACGTCTTCTGGGGCTGACAAGTTTTTTGTTCAGTGTTCTTCAGCAAAAGCCGACCGCCCAGGATAATGAGCTGTATTGACTGGGAAGTAGGACCTACCTAGTAGACGAGCGTTACGGAGTGTCCGGGGAGAAAGGCGAAGTGTTCCGGACGATGCGGGCGGGCGTCCATTGTTCGCGCCGGCCCGGAGACTTGTCTCAGTCTGTTTCCAGGGCCGTTAGGCGGTGCCGGGTCGCCGCAGATGCCGCCTGGCCACCGTGGGGTCATTAAGGTCGCTGGCGCTCAACAGTCCTAAGGAAGAAGGTCGACCGTGGCGCCAGAGCACGTTATATGCTCAATTTACACACTAGAATATGATGGCTGCCATCTGCAGACAATGCTGACGTTAATTACCTCCTCTTACTGAGGTCAGACGCTTTTGCTGCCGTTTTTAGGGTTACGTTCCTCAACCAATAAAACAGAGCCTTTATAGGATCACTCTGTTTCCTTCTTTCCTCCGACTGTTAAGGGGGGTAGGACGTCAAACAGGACTACTTGGAGCAGGAGAGGCACCACAGAACAATTTAATTTCCAGTGCCTATACTTTTACAAATAAATTCATAAAACTTTGTCAGCATGATAGCAAGGATTCAGGATTCACACTCATAGCAGTGGAAGTTCAAAAACATAACAAAATAAATGTGAAATTTCATAATTTTTTCAGTTACTATTGGCTGCATTTGTTACTATAGGTACACTTTTCTTCATAAGTAAGAGAGACTGTTCGCTGAATTTTGCACAGCATACAAACCATACTTAGAGGTGTCTGAAACTCTAGAATCAATTTAATTTATGAAAAAATGAATGAGCTGTTACATTTTAAACTTTATGTTTAGAAAAAAATCAAATTTTGTAGCTAATTATCTCAATTTGTAGCACAGTTTTTAATAGATTTGGATAATTCTATAGTTTCATACACCTGTAAGTATACTTTGTATGCTGTGCAAAATTCATCGAGGAATCTCTCTTGCTTGTGAAGAAAAATGTGCCTATAGCAACAAATGCAGCCAATAGTAAGCGAAAAAATGATGAAATTTCACACGTAAAAAAATTTATTTTGTTATGTTTTTGAACTTCCACTGCTATGATTGTGAATCCCGAATCCTTCCTGGTCATGCTGACAAAGTTTTATGAATTTGTTTGTAAAAGTATAGACAGTAGAAATTAAAATGTCCTGTGGTGCCTCTCCTGCTCCAAGTCGGCCCGTTTGACGTCCTACCTCCCCCCCCCCCCCCCCTTAAGACATCTTTTCTCAGGAAAGGGTTGAGGAATCAAGTTGAAATTTGTCTCACATGCTAAAGTATACGGTCCCATGTCAGCGATAAAATTTTAAGCTTGTAAGTTAAAGCAGACAAAAGATACGCTATTTACGTCACTTATTTCGATACAACCTCACTCATCAAAACTTATAAAGGTACTTCCCGTTGATCTAGAATCATAACATTCGGCAAGAGGTTTCACAGAAAAGTAAAGGGAAAAATCGTAATTGTTAATTTATAATTATACGATTTTTTTGCCATTTGCTGTCCATCTGTCTCTACTCCACCTGCACATGCCCCACACCATTACAAGGCCTCCTTTGTAATTATACAATTTTTTTAGCATTTGCTGTCCATCTGTCTCCACTCCACTTGCACATGCCCCACACCATAACAGAGCCTCCACCAGCTTGAACAGTCCCCTGCTGATATGCAGGGTCCATGGGTTCATGAGGTTGCCTTCATACCCGTACACGACCATTCGCTCGATGCAAACTGAAACGAACTCATCCGACTAGGCGACATGTTTCCAGTCATCAAGAGTCCAATGTCGGTGCTGACGAGCCCAGGTGAGCCGTAACGCTTTGCGTCGTACAGTCATCAAGGGTACACGAATGGGCCTTCGGCTCCGAAACCCTGTATCGATGATGTTTTGTTGAATGGTTAGCACGCTGACACTTTTTGATGGCGCAGCATTGAAATCTGCAGCAGTTTTCGGAAGGGTTGCACTTCTGCCACGCTGAACAGTTCTCTTCAGTCATCGTTGGTCCCGTTTTTGCAGGATGTTTTTCCGGCCACAGCGACGTCGATTTGATGTTTTACCGGATTCCTGACATTCACAGTACACTCGTGAAATGGTCGTACGGGATAATTCCCACTTCATCTCGGAGATGCTGTGTGCCATCGCTCGTGCCCGACTATAACACAACGATCAAACTCACTTAAATCTTCATAGCCTGTCATGGTAGCATCAGTAACCGATCTAATAACTGCGCCAGACACATGTTGTCTCGTTTAGGCGTTTCCGACCGCAGCGCCGTATTGTGCATGTTTACATCTCTCTGTATTTGAATACGCATCCCTATATCGGTTTCTTTGGCTCTTCAGTGTATGGCATTCCACAGAATATTTTACGTAAATAGTGCTGAACAATTTCGATGTCGTAAAATAACGGCATCACGAAACCAACAAAAGCTTCTGTAACGTGCATTTCAATACGAACAACCACTTGCGGTCAAGCGACCATCTTCAAGCTACGGATACCATTGCACTAGGTTATTTGGTATCCAATATATAGTTATGATCAGTTGCAGCACCTTTAAATGTGATCCGCCAAATTAGAGACCCGTATCACCGACATCAATTTGCAGTAACGTTTCTGAACGGTGTTTGAACGTCATTAAATGCCAGGAAGAGTGAGTGCTGTCGACAGGGCATCCCAAGTTGATTCCATATCTATAGATTTCGAGAAGGCTTTTGCCATCTTTGCTCACAACCAGCAGTTTCTAATCAAACTGCATATCTATCGAGCATCGCTTCAGTTGTGCGAGTTGATTCGTGACTTGCTGTCAGAAAGGGCATAGGTCGTGGTAACTGACGGGAATTTGAGTGTAACAGGAGTGGTATGTGGCATTTTCCAAGGACGTGTTATACCCCACTGCTGTTCCTAATCTGTAAAATAGGTGTAAAAGATGTGAGCAGCACTTTCAGATTGTTTGCAGATAATGCTGTCGTTTACCTTCTAGTAAAGTCATCACATATCAAACCCGTTTGCAAAATGATTTAGAAAAGATATCTGTTTGATGTGAAAAGTGGTGATTACCCTAAATAATGGAGCTTGTGAGGTCTTCCACTTGAGTAACTACAAAAAAAAATTCTTTAATTTTCGGTTCCACCATACATCACACGAATTTAAAGGTTGGTGATTCAACTAAATACCTAGGGATTGCGATTACGAAAAACTTAAATTGGAATTATGACATACGAAATGTTGTGCGTGCCACTAGCAGAGCAACAAATCAAGTACAGACACTGCCTACGCTACGCTTGTCCGTCCTTTTCTGAAGTACTGCTGCACGGTATGCGGCCCTACCAGGTAGGAATGACGCATTATATCGAAAAATTTCAAAGAGGGGCAGCACGCTTCGTATTAACGCGAAATAGGGGAGAGAGCGTCAGGGATACGATAAGCACGTTTTGTTGTTTCCTGCCGACTCGTCAAATATGGGTGCCTAGGAAACCTGCTGTATCGAATCGCTAAATGACAATTCAAGCAAATCGTATTAATGAAGTCTATTACAAAAGGAAGTGATTAAATGGTTCAAATGGCTCTGAGCACTATGGGACTTAACTTCTGAGGTCATCAGTCCCCTAGAACTTAGAACTACTTAAACCTAACTTACCTAAGGATATCACACACATCCATGCCCGAGGCAGGATTCGAACCTGCGACTGTAGAAATGATTACAATACATAACTTTGTGAAATACATATGTGTCGCTCGCAAAGGGCGACAGACGAAATAAGAAATCTCTTCAGTATAGACAATGCTACAATGTACAAGCGCCATGACTGGTCTTGCTGCATTTCTTGAACTCGCAGCTGTAGAAATTGTAGAACCCGCAGAACTGGGCCGCGGCCAGGTGGCGCGGCGCTTATGTCCTCTTCATGTAGAGGTTGCTGCTGTCGCGTTGTCGTCCTGGAGAGGGGTCGGTCAGCGTGCGATCGGCTGACGTCGCCTCACACCCCTCTCTGCTCTAATGTTCCCGCCTTGTGTGCTGGTGCTTGACTTTACGCCGGAACACGTTTGGTGTTTTAATCATTACAACAAAAGCGGTATTCGTTGCGAAAAGATCTTTTGATAAAATTTCAGTTACTAACTTTCTTCTCCGAATGCGAAAGTATTTTGTTGGCTCCCACCTACATTGGGAAAAATAACCATCTTAATGAAGTAAGAGAAACTCGAGTTAGCACGGCAAGATTTAGGCGCTCATTTTCCCCATAAGCTATTCGAGTGTGGAACGATCGAGAAATAATTTATAAGTGGTTCTGTGAACCCTCTGCAATCACTTGGGTGTGAATTGCAGAGTAGTAATGTATATGGAGATTGTCTTAAATAATCTGTTTTACTTGCAAGATTAGTGTCTGTTCGATGCTTTTAGTTTTAATTTCCAAGTTATTCCATTCTGTCGTCTTTTCTGCGACCGTGTTTGGCGATGTTGCCTACAGGAAGGTGGCAACAGCAGAAGACCGTAGCGAAACATGACCGTCTAAAGCGTTTTTGATATGCAGTCAGCTTGCAGTTTCCAAGGAACTTCCTAACGACTCTTTAGCACTATAGCCTTTTCTCTTCATATCGCTACACGTTGTGACTCTCATGCACTGTCTTTAGCTGTGACTCATTGTTTCAGTTCTCCAAGGGTAAACGTTTTGTCTTGTTTTACGTTTCATGAAATGCGCAACTTTTCATAGCACACACGTCAAGAGTTAGCTGGCAGTTACTGAATTCTGCCAATACTGCGTGATCTACGACTAAATACAACCTAATACTTACCATTACATACTTAGTGACAAGTCGTGGCTTTTTAAAACTTGCATGGGACAAACCAGATATTTCTTCACTGAACACAAGTGACTATATGAAGGGCTTATTTCAATAGTGGTACAAGTCCACTTTTGTTCATTCTGAGATACGGAGTCCTAAAGTTAAATGAGCGTTGAAAAATCATCAGTTGAGATACCAGAAATATTCAAACATATAGCATCTTGCTAGAGATGAACCTTTCTTTCTGTTTGTTTGGACCACTAATGTCAGAAGCATTATTGACAGAAAAATGGAGGTAATGGACTTGTACCACTATTGAAATAAGCCCTTCATATATCGAGGGTAAAGTGCAGCGTACACCCTGTCAAGAAATTTTCAGTCCATTCGCAAACCTGGCGCCAAATTCCTTAGCATGCATGAAGTGCGTAAATTCAAAATAATGGTTCTGAAATATTTTTTTCTGCGTAGTTTTCTTCCGGACAACCCTCGTATGCACGGCATACGATGAAGTCTCTGAATCCCTTTACTGAGTGCTCGCTGTTTAAAATCAGGCTATGCTATAACTTAGACACATTTTCCGTTACAGGATGTAGAAAACTGAGTAAGAATTAATGTACCTTTAGTTCGGCATTCCGTCTCAAAATTAATTTCTTGGATAGTTTTGGAATCTTAATTCTAACTACCACAATATTAGTGTCGCAACCTAGTCGTCTTCGTTAGTGTTTAGATTTTTAGAGCGCTTATTTATTTAATCGTATGGCTAAGGCCCCCCGTCGGGCAGGCCGTTCGCCGGGTGCCGGTATTTCAATTTGACGCCACTTCGGCGAACTGCAGTCGATGAGGATGATAGGACGATGATGAGGACAGCACAACACCGAGTCCCTGGGCGAAGAAAATTCTCCGACCTAGCCGGCAATCGAACCCGGTCCCAGAGGATTAACAATCCGTCACGCTGACCATTCAGCTACCGGGGGCGGACGTTAGAATGCTAAACGGCATTGTCATCAGTGCCCTTAGTGGTCTTTGAATATAGCCGTCACATACATAGTAGATTTCCTCATTATCATTAATTTTCGTGTCTTACTCTACATTTGTGTAGGACACCAACAGCATTAATTCGCTTAAGCTGTCACTGTAGATTTTCCCCATGGTAATTTAGTCCATCACATTATAACTTTCATATTACGCAAGTATTTATTTATAATTTAACTGCAAAGTCTCTTTTCTGTCGTCAGGTGAAGTACCATATAGCTACAATCTCTTGTTAGCTGTCTTGTAAGTATTCTGCTGTTGAAATCGCAGTCGCAATAGGAACATTAGGAAGACGTGACACCAAAATTTGTGCGACGGATAGTAGTGAAACTGGTCTGCAAATTTAGTTCTTGTAATTTATATAATACACAAGCAGCTTCATTCAAACAGTGTGACAACTTGAGAGACGAGAAAGTGGATTTGATGTGCGTCGCATTTGCTGAATTGATAAAGAGTCATTGCGTGGGAGTCTGCTCACTATGCGTGCAAAAATCGAACTGCACATCTAAAAGCATTTCTGAACTATTTACTGTTTTGTGCAGATGGTGCTCCATTGTTGGTTCGTATTTGAAGATAGTAATATTTAACAACCAACAAACGCGGCCGATAAAATAACCTTTTAATCACCATCAGTTTTTATCAATAACTTAAAACCATTTACATCGGCCTGTGAGGTATCGCTGTAAGTGTGACGTCAATAGTAAAATGCATTAATACAGTAAACAGTAAAACGCATAAGAATATTGTATTAACGAATTTTTCTGGTAATACTTAGCTTTGCGAGGATAGCTGCACGGTGCGCTAGCTGCCAAAGGCACTAAAAAGAAGAACGTCGTTCTGTTTTTGAAAGAGAGACGCTGGTGCGTGTAAGACGAAGAGGAAGCCTGAATCAAAGCAGAGAGAAGTAGATAATTACAGAGAGGGTTTAGGGCGGATAGGGCAATGCGGACGCGCAAAAAAGAAAGGGCAGAGATTAAGAGAATTTATGTTCTGTAGGATCTTAAATGCGAGGCTTCGCTGCCGAGTTTAAAAAGCGCACGTAGACGCAGCTTATTACACAGGCCGCCTATGTCGGTAAAACCTCATCATATTCTTTTGAGCAAAGTGAAAAACTCAGCTAAAAACCAAATACTCTCTCTGTCTGGTATCAGCGCTCAAAAGTGTGAGCCTCGTCTGGTTTTGTGGGACACGGAGAGCGGGAAGAGTCACGTGACACACCGGAAATTAAATCCCCCTCTCCTCTCCTCCTCTCCACTGCTCTCCTCACAGCCACTTTTTCTCTCGTTCGTTGCGAGATGTTTTACGCATGCGCGCTGCTTGGCTCAGCGTAGTGGTGAAAGTCGTACGACGAAACGCTGTGGCCACAAAATGCCTAAGTAGCTATAAACTAGTACTGACGGACCACGTGTTAAATTACTGGCGGAAACCATTTGCATACGGGTAAGGTTACACAGCTGACTGTTTACAGGCCGGCCGTTGTGCCGAGCGGTTCTAGGCGCTTCAGTCTGGAACCGAGCGATCGCTACGGTCGCAGGTTTGCCTCGGGCATGGATGTGTGTGATATCCTTAGGTAAGTTAGGTTTAAGTAGTTCTAAGTTCTAGGGGTCGGATGACCTCAGATGTTAAGTCCCATAGTGCTCAGAGCCATTTGAACCATTTTTTGATGTTTACAAACCTTCGTAAACAATGCATGTTTATGTTGTCAGGTGCATACAGAATGGGGTTGTAGTTTCCACGTTGTATTGTTTATCCGTGATACGTTTTCAATCAGTGTCACTCGTTAAAGGTAAAGCAATGTCTAAGTGTGCATAATTAAAGGGTTGCAGGTTTAAAGATGCAGAAAAATGTAGTTGTATATGAATTTTATCCATAGTGGATGCTGTCGAACTCCGTGACTGTTCCTTTATGGGGTTGCAGAAAAATAGTGACTGGTAGTTGTATATATTTTCAGTAACAATACTTTTAGCTGTACATTTTGAAAGCTTTCACCACTTTATGCTTTAACCTGTGAGTTCATAAGAGGCTCTGACCCCGCTTTTCATTGACCTTAAGCAGTCGCCTTTATAAGAAATCTCACCCATAAGAGAACAAACGCTGTCCTGCTTTGCTTTAGATTTCGCAGTGACAAGGCACTTTGTCAACGAGCAACATAATATTCAAAGTGGGGTTTAACGTTAGCAAAACAGAGACGACAACGAAACCATAATCCTTACAATAGATCTCGTGTAGCTACTCGCTATCTATGTCTATGAACACATAGTATGTAGGTGTAATTCGTGCAGTGCAAATGGGCTTGCACTCTGTCTCGTACAACATCTAATACGTTCAAAAGATACGAGCTGATGTGATAGCTAAATATCGAAGTATCTGTCACTGCGTCATTTGCCATGAAGTTCCACTGCAACACCAACTTACCTGAAAATTTCATTTAAAAACAAGAAAGCGCCGTTACCGCTAATGGCTTTGTTCTCTCTCTGTTTGAAATCTTATGAAAGCAAAACGTAATTCGTTCGAAAACGTAGTCTTAAGTGGACACATATAATGATTTGAACGAAGCTCAGAACGGTGAGAAATAAGTTTGTAACAATTCTAAATTATATGAGCGCTGAATAACCTGTATATTGTTCAGAAAATGAATACAAAAGTCATGTTTCACACCCAAGTGCCCTTCAACGCACCATGCCACTTTACGTGGTCATACGTATACAAATGACGAGGAAAACCACTCTGTATTCGAATTAACGCCAGTGAGTGGAAAAGGAGCGAGATAATCAACTTCCAAGCCCGAATGACTGGAAGGAAATTGAATATTGGTTCACACGCGTTCTATCGAAACTATGAATCCGAACAGACTACTAATTAGTTAGCTACATGTTCCTTAGAACATTTGAACAATTCGTTTATCAAAATGATGTGGAACGAGTCAGGTTTCAAGATATGTAGTGTTGACATTAATGAATACTTATTTCTCGTCCTGCTTGTGCAGCTACACTTGAAAACATAGATTTTACTTATGTTTTTATTGCCTAACAGTTTTTAAGAAGTTAGTTGTCAATGGAACAGAAGGAGTTGTCCAGGAGAAGTGAGTTTAAGTTAGATTTAAAACTTGCTTTGCTGCCCTCCAGACATTTTATTTTATAGAACAGATAACCAAAAAAAATATTTGTTGCTCCATGTGGAACTCCTTTATGAGTCACTGACAGCTTTAGTAACTGGTAGCAAAGTTCATTTTTTCTCCTCTAGTATTGTAGATATGGACATCATTGTTCGTCTCAAATTGGGATGAACTATTTATGCCGAACATGAAAGACTTCATAGACATATTTATGCTGAGAATTTCATTAACGAATGTATGTACAATGACGGCACAGCTAAAATTCCCAGCCCCTGTTTATAGAAGAGGTACCTACACGATATCGGTGATTGAATACCACATATTATTCTTATTGATCATGTTGCGCAAGTGTATAAGACTGTATTGTGTGGAAATATGCAAAATATGTCAGAAGGTCAATTCGTTTCCTTTTGTAAGACTAGAAATTACACGAAAAGCAAGAGTGGCTGAACTTAATTTGTTGAGAAGCTCAGTAGTATGCTTCTTCCAATTCAAGTGTTCATCAACATGTATACCCAAAAATTGTGAGCATTCTGCCGTATTTACTGACCCCGCTCATGTGCTACATCAGTAGTAGTTGTTTGCCACAGCGAACTGAATATAATGTAGTTTTTTTTTTTCAAAATTTATGGAAAGTCTATTTTCTTAGAACCACTTTATAATGGTTTGTATACTATCAAGTACAATCTCTTCTATTGCTTTCTGGTTAATGGAACTGATTATAACACTAGTATCGTCTGCAAAAAGTAGCAATTCTGCTTGTTGAATGTTAAGTGGAAGGTCATTCACATACGCAAGGAATAGGATTTGACTCAAAATTGAATCCTGTAGGACTCACTCTATGATTTCTGCCCAGTAGCTAAAATTTTCTACCCTGAATTACTCAGCACAACTTTTTGCATTCTGTTTACTAAGTGGCCGGCCGAAGTGGCCGTGTGGTTAAAGGCGCTGCAGTCTGGAATCGCAAGACCGCTACGGTCGCAGGTTCGAATCCTGCCTCGGGCATGGATGTTTGTGATGTCCTTAGGTTAGATAGGTTTAACTAGTTCTAAGTTCTAGGGGACTAATGCCCTCAGCAGTTGAGTCTCATAGTGCTCAGAGCCATTTTTGTTTACTAAGTATGAGTGAAACCAACTACACTCAAATCGATCAATTCCATAAACTTGAGGTTTTATAAGAGAGTACTGTGATCTGCATAATGAAACGCCTTGGAACGATCACAGAAAATACCAACTGGCCACATATTATTATTTAAGGCTTGTACAATTTGATGAGTGAACGTATAAATAGCATTCTCAGTCGAGCAGCCCTTCTGGAATCCGAGTTGTGACGTGTTAAGTAAACTGTTTCCACTTCAGTGTGAGACTCTCCTCGGGTACATTACTTTTTCGATTTCTTGTGGAAGATGTTATCGCCGCCGGGGAAAATATCGAATATGAACGGGTACAAGTGTTTCGCAATAATGCTCACGTAGTCCACAGTAGTCAGAGCACCTTCGATTACTACCAGAGGTTCCATGGAATCCCAGACGAATGTGCCCCATAACATGATACTGTCCCCACCGACCTGCGTCCACGGGGTGGTGCCTGTTCCGAGCAGCCATTGACTGGGTGACGCCGTATCCGGACACGGCCACCGCACTGCTGCTGTAAGAAATGTGATCTATCCAAACAGTGATACATTTCCATTTAACTTCTTTCTAACCTCCACAATACCGTGCCTAATGTAATCGTATTTGAAAACGCAGCTGCAGTCTGCTGCGAAATCTCATGTTCAACAACTTGCGCTGAACAGCGAGCTCCAGAAGAGTTGTGCATGCATCAGCACTGTATCCCTACTTTGTTGTCAGTCCTGTCAGTAAGCTCCGATCTCCATGTTCTGTGATGAGGTCGGACGTCAAACACCGCTTGCTACTTCTCCGACCTTCAACCTCTTTGCAATTGGCGCTCACGTTAGTAGCACGCGAACGGCCTTTTCCGAGATGCCCTTTCCCAGATGCCGGACCACGAATTTCTGTCCCCTGCTACAATAGCTCATATCACTGGGTTTCTCCATTTGAGACCCATATCATCGCTAGAATGATTCCCCATTTGTCTGCGTCCGCGTGTATTATTTCCTTACCGCGTCACCTGCCCACAACGGTCCAAGTGGCATTCAATCTCGAAATTGACAGTGATCATAATGTTTCGGCTCATGCATGTCGATTTATTACTCATTACTAAGGACTTTGGGTGCAACGAGTATGCAAGAATGAAGACTTTCTTACAGGACGGAGAAACGTTGAACTACACTCCCGGAAATTGAAATAAGAACACCGTGAATTCATTGTCCCAGGAAGGGGAAACTTTATTGACACATTCCTGGGGTCAGATACATCACATGATCACACTGACAGAACCACAGGCACATAGACACAGGCAACAGAGCATGCACAATGTCGGCACTAGTACAGTGTATATCCACCTTTCGCAGCAATGCAGGCTGCTATTCTCCCATGGAGACGATCGTAGAGATGCTGGATGTAGTCCTGTGGAACGGCTTGCCATGCCATTTCCACCTGGCGCCTCAGTTGGACCAGCGTTCGTGCTGGACGTGCAGACCGCGTGAGACGACGCTTCATCCAGTCCCAAACATGCTCAATGGGGGACAGATCTGGAGATCTTGCTGGCCAGGATAGTTGACTTACACCTTCTAGAGCACGTTGGGTGGCACGGGATACATGCGGACGTGCATTGTCCTGTTGGAACAGCAAGTTCCCTTGCCGGTCTAGGAATTGTAGAACGATGGGTTCGATGACGGTTTGGATGTACCGTGCACTATTGTGTCCCCTCGACGATCACCAATGGTGTACGGCCAGTGTAGGAGATCGCTCCCCACACCATGATGCCGGGTGTTGGCCCTGTGTGCCTCGGTCGTATGCAGTCCTGATTGTAGCGCTCACCTGCACGGCGCCAAACACGCATACGACCATCATTGGCACCAAGGCAGAAGCGACTCTCATCGCTGAAGACGACACGTCTCCATTCGTCCCTCCATTCACGCCTGTCGCGACACCACTGGAGGCGGGCTGCACGATGTTGGGGCGTGAGCGGAAGACGGCCTAACGGTGCTTCATGGAGACGGTTGCGAATGGTCCTCGCCGATACCCCAGGAGCAACAGTGTCCCTAATTTGCTGGGAAGTGGCGGTGCGGTCCCCTACGGCACTGCGTAGGATCCTACGGTCTTGGCGTGCATCCGTGCGTCACTGCGGCCCGGTCCCAGGTCGACGGGCACGTGCACCTTCCGCCGACCACTGGCGACAACATCGATGTACTGTGGAGACCTCACGCCCCACGTGTTGAGCAATTCGGCGGTACGTCCACCCGGCCTCCCGCATGGCCACTATACGCCCTCGCTCAAAGTCCGTCAACTGCACATATGGTTCACGTCCACGCTGTCGCGGCATGCTACCAGTGTTAAAGACTGCGATGGAGCTCCGTATGCCACGGCAAACTGGCTGACACTGACGGCTAGCGCCATTCGACGGCCAACACCGCGGTTCCTGGTGTGTCCTCTGTGCCGTGCGTGTGATCATTGCTTGTACAGTCCTCTCGCAGTGTCCGGAGCAAGTATGGTGGGTCTGACACACCGGTGTCAATGTGTTCTTTTTTCCATTTCCAGGAGTGTAGTCTCGAAGACTAAAATAAAGGAACTGTCATTATTTTGAAATGTGTTATTTACCGTAGACATATCTCGCAAATGCTTCGTCTCTTGACTATGCATTGTAAAATGGTTAAAAAAATCCTTAGCGAGGGCACTGTAAATAAAGCAGTGCACACGTTTAACTTCAGTCTTGCCTTTACTTCTCTAAACTAGAAGAAACGTCATGTTCCTACCCGCCTGGCGCCAGGCTTTCGATCTGATACCACATCGGCGATTTGTGTGCCAGTTACGCTACCAGATTCTCATTTGACATCACATAGTTGAGTTGACCTTTATACTACAGAAGGGCCTGCGTCATAGCGCCTTGTCACCCACATCGACGTTCCATAAGGTAATCTACTTTAGCGATAGTTTGTTTAGACGGTATAAATGCAATAAAAAACAAAAAAAGCATGAAAACCTGGAAACTATTTGTCATTACTCTTTCTCTGGAATACTCTTGAGTGAAACGTTCAGCAGCACAGTTGAACGTGGACGACTCTGCGACTCAGTCACGCGAACGTGTCTGATGTTAACATCCAAAAAGAAAACCGCTTCACGCGAAAATTCACGCAGCGAGTTAAAGGAGATGTGTCCGCCGTGCGGCGAAGAGGCGCACGCATTTCGCACTTGGGGCAGGCGCGGACGAGCTGGTGACGTCAGAGTCGCGAGCGACTCAGCTGGTGTGCTGGGTGACTCGATCGCGAAGGAGCCTGCCAGTGGAGCTGATGGCAAAACTACAGTCTTCCAGAGCGTCCGAGTGGTACACTTTAGCACCGGACCCAATGTCGAACTATTGGAAGTCACGTACACCTTGGGTCTGTCATTCCTGAGCAGGCCCAGCGTCTTTTCGTAGGTACGTACACGTCGAAATGCAGTGAGTTTCCTCAAGGCTATATCTTCTTAACTGATGAAGAAAGAAATTTGCGGTAAATTTTAACATACGCATAGAACTACAACGATTTTTTTTCTTTTTCAAACGAACCATCGGATATCACAACGGTATACCTGCCCACAAAACCATGTGGTAATTTTTAAAATTGCATTCAAGATCTATATTTTCGTTTAGTTTTCATAGATTCCCAATGTGCCCTTCACTGAGCGCACAACGAACATAGAGACAATATTTAAACTCGTTCCACACTACTGCGAGCATATCTGGTTGCTACGCTACTGCTATGCGGCTTCCCGCGTTTCATTTTTTTATTTTTATTTATTTATTTATTTATTTTTTACTGGTCAAGTGTGAGTGTAGGACTTGCGCTTTGAGGATTGCGTACTAACTTAATTGTCTATACACGAGGGTTGGAACTTAAATAGTGGCAACTATTTAATCACAACCAATACAAAAGAGTTACATTTTTGCACCTGTTACTGTCTTTCAGAGTAGTTACCAGCGATGTGCAGAACCTGTTGCCAGCGATGTGGAAGGCGTAGTATACCGTTAGCAGAGCCTGTTCTGTTGATGGTGTGAATAGAGCGGTCTACCACTTGCGGAATCTCTGGAACAGTTCTGAAGCGAATGCCACGAAGTGGTTCCTTCATATTCGGAATTAAATCAAATTCACAAGGACGTAATTCCGGGGAGTATGGTGGATGGTACAGTACTTCCCAGTCCCATCGACCGAACAGAGCAGTCACAGCTTGCGCTGTATGCGCCCGCGCATTGTCGTGCAAAATTATGGGTGGGTTGAGCAGAAAGTGTCGCCGCTTCTTCCGCAAAGATGGTCTCAGGTGATGCTCCAAAAACGAACAGTAATACTGTGCATAGACGGGCTGCCGTGGAGGAACGTAATGCGTTAGGATAACACCATCACGGTCGTACACGATAATCACCATCACTTTCACCATACTGGGGCCCTGACGCACTTTCGACTTTCGCGGCGACTCCTAATGACGCCATTCGTTGGACTGGGGTTTGGGTTTTGGGTTCGTGGCATTCGCTTCAGATAACGGTGTACTACGCCTTCCACATCGCCGGCAGCGGGTTCTGCACATCGCTGGTAACTACTCTGAAGGACAGTAACAGGTGCAAAAATGTAACTCTTTTGTATCGGTTGTGAATAAATAGTTGCCATTATTTAAGTTCCAACCCTCGAATTTTGTCGATTCCTCTACCTGTTCCTGGGAAAAATGGGTCTTCAGAGACGGGTAGAGGAACAGATAATAAAGTGATCCGACAGAGGTACAGAACCCTAAAAAAGAGACCTTGGCAGCCAACGGTGCAATGGTACATGCGCATTCTGCTTAAGGCCAATCCACCGTTGAAACAATTTACTTTTGCGGATTACATCCGGGTGATGCTGCATCCTATCACAATATGAAATTTCTGGCATGTTTTCGCCATTGTGGGAGAATCCAGATGTTGAATATCTACGGGTACGTGATTTCTGTAACCCTCTTTCTGCAAAAAAGAACGGGCCACCAGTCTTTCCTCGGGAAACGATGCAAAACACACGAAGTTTTGGGGACTCTCTCTCGTGATGTCTGGCTACTGGGTAAACAACATTCTTACGTGTAGTCAATATTCTTATTCTCTCTCTCGTGGTGTCCGGCTACTGTTGAAACTACTTCTTTAATTATTTTTTATTAAACACTTATCTAGAGAATTTTCCCTGACAAAGACAACTCAAACTTCACCTATTCATTTATTACCTACAATATACAAGCACAACGCCATCTGACTGCTATATATTGACAACATGACTTCCAATAACTAGCAAAAGAATGGTCCTGAATTGCAAGAAATTCTAACAATAATACAAATCTAAAAAATATAAAATTAAAGAACTATCTCCATTTCTGTTAATAGCCTAAACTCATTTCAGTTACGAATCCCAAAAGCGCAAATCCCATTCTTTTTCATAAGTCGCTCACCTCACAAATCTTAACATGAACTACGGATACAAAAGCAAGTAGCAACTACAGCCAGTTAAATAAAAGATTCCAACTACTAAAGACTAACTACTAGAAGACATATGATTAGTGAAAGAAAGATTTTGTTGAAGAGCAAACAATGTACTGTATTTAGAAAATTTTACCTTATTCGTGTGACATCCAGTTACAAAAATTATATCGTTGTCAATAATTCCACTGACCAAACATTATCAACCAAATATCCATCATCATACATTTGCTTATGTATTTTCTTATAAATGTCACCTCACTTTACAATGTATGACCTACCGACACACAGCCTCCACTAAGGACATCATGTCCATACATTTCCCTATCCACACGTTAACTGCTCGTCTGTCCAACCACAGAATCTGTTGCCGAGGGCGCAGAGCGCTGTCAGCGATATTAACACAGTCTATAGGGGTGCCAACATACAAACAATAGTCTTATGTTGTGGAGTTGTACTTTTCCGTTTCAATCGAAATCAGCCTCATCGTTGCACACTAAACGAGAAAGGAAATTGTTATCTTCCATCTATATTGCCTGAGTGAATTCACGAAAGCCTACACGCTGCTGTTTATTACCACCATGAAGGATTCGTAGCAGCTGGGATCTGAATGGTTTGAAACACAAACGTTGCTGCAGAAGACATCTGGCAGAGACATGGCTAACTCTCGGCTGCAATGGCGTGCAGACTTACATTAACAACCAGTGTCTTAATTCTGGTGGTGCCACCGTCGAAGCTGTAGGAGGTCCAGTGACGTATTACCGACGAAAATCACACGGCATGGTGGAAAGGATGATCGCAAAATGTCTCGTGCTGGTGTGTTATTACCATGTCTTCTTGACGCACTTTGGTTAGTGAACGTTTGAGCAAGCGAGCTACACCAGGGAGACTTCCACCGACGGCTTAAAACTGGCGCCAAGGTAAACTTTTAGTGCCGGTGACTAAGTTAAAATTCATCCCAGGTTTCTGTCGTTAACGAAAAGGAGCCGTGTATGTCTGCGAAGCAGACCTATGCCTCTTTCTTTTTGTATCGAATTAGTCTATAAGTAGTCGATGTCTCAGTTACATGCTCCCTTTTCAATTTGATTAATAGTTTCGGCTTTGCAGTCATCATAATATCTAATTGAAACGGAAATAAGCGTTTGGCGTCATTTGCTGGGAGGCGCCTTCCGGGGCAGGTCCGGCTGCCTTGGTGCAGGTCTTATTACTTTCGACGCCACATTGGGCGACCTGCGCGCCGCATGGGAATGAAATGATGATGAAGACAGCACAACACCCAGTCTCTGAGCGGAGAAAATCCCCGACCCAGCCGGGAATCGAACCGGGCCCGTAGGACGGCAATCCGTCATGCTGACCACTCAGCTATCGGGGCGGACATATTATCTAATGACGACTGGAGAGGAGAAATGGCAGTCAAATTTTAATGAACTATCATGTGACTAAGATATCTTATTCCATCGTTATTCATGTAAAAGATATACTCTTGTGAAATCAGGTTAGTCTTTTTGAAATGCCTTTTTTTCATTCTTGCGTGATAGGTCGAACGAATTATTTTTGAAGTGAATTCGAAGTGCTGCATCAGAATAGTCGATCGACTAAGTATCTTTGCTTTCCTTTGTGCAAAAGAAATGATTGGTTCAGTGTATTTACTTGTGACACATATTACTTATAGATCAAAAAAACAAAAATCTGACTAGTGTGACATGACAGTGCATTTAACGAAAAAAAGTCGCTTCACAATGAATGAGGTATGTTGCTAGCAGGTCTAAAGGCTGCGAGGAGTGAAAGGACCAAGTCAGTAGAGGATTCCCAACGACAAACTTTATTCACCAGACATCGAAACAAACAGCTCTGGTAACAGCACAAAGACACAATGATATTACAACTTACAATTTGTTCAAGTAATACATAAAGTGAAAAATTCAGATAAATTCTTGCAGAGCAACAAGGCTAACGTTTAAGAATATATATTTCAATTTAAGACAAATGGCAGTGACTTCCTTTTTTTTTAAACTTGGAACTTATACTTTTGCTTGTGATAAAACATGATGCAAAATACAGCTTCCTTTTTTTAAAAAAAAAGTTTTAGGAAAAGACATTACTGATGCTTTACTTGTTCAATACAAATAATTCAGACAAAATTATTTTACAGAGGACTAACAAGCTTGGCGGTCTGAAATATTTTGAATAGTTTAAAACATCAAAAACATTATTTACAAACTACAATTTTAAATCAGAAAAAATTTCTTAAAGGTAGAATACATGCATCAGTGCCGGCCGGTGTGGCCGAGTGGTTCTAGTCGCTTCCGTCTGGAACCGCGCGACAGCTACGGTCGCAGGTTCGAATCCTGCCTCGGGCATGGATGTGTGTGGTGTCCTTAGGTTAGTTAGGTTTAAGTAGTTCTGAGTTCTAGGGGACTGATGACCTCAGATGTTAAGTCCCATAGTGCTCAGAGCCATTTGTACCATTTGAACATGCATCAGTCTCAGTACTGTTCAAACTTAATAGCCTTCCACTGTCGTAGACCCACCTACTTTTAATGGTCACGCGGCAACGCGTGGGGCTCAGCCCAGCCGGCTTAGAAAACAATAACTTCCTTCTATAACACATCAAACAAACTATTAGTAACATGGCTCGTTTTACTCCCACTGTGAAGCCAGGCAACCTTTTGCACGCAAAATGTTAAATCAGATATTAACATACAGCCTTTAAAACAGTCAATAAGCCCGAAGTTCTCAATTGGAACTGCAATATTTTAAAGCACGTAAGACATTTTCACTGCAATTTTATCTATCAAATGATTTAAGTAGGTGGCCTATTGAAAAACTCTATCAGTGCCCAAAGCAGTAAAAGCATAGCTCATTATACGGTTAAGATAAAATTACGCCTTTAAGATTACAACTAAAACGGCATTGCATAATTTGAGCTACTTGGCCACACAGTTGAGCAGAGGTAACCAGTACGTAATCAAGTACTGCAAGAGCCAACGTTACCAGTGATTTGACTGACTCACAGTTAAGACTACACACGCTGCTGATCAATACAACATACTTGAAACAACATAACAGACTTTACTACAATCGAGCTTATAGAACTTGTCAGGCACTGGGCTATAAATAAACAGATTTTACTCCAGCAAAATTTCCCGGACGCAAGCTCTATACAGTTTGAACAATTTGCACAGCTTTCGTAAGTTAGACCCAGTAAATTACGCAGTAGACGCAGGTGATACTCGTAAGCGAAACAGCACCTACAGGGCGAGGAACTCCAACACATACAACGTGACAGCACATCTGAGGTATCACAGCTCAACACGAAAGCCGTAAAGGGCCAACCAACAGTTAATCGTACAAGAACGATCCTGGATGGGAAAACAGCTTACCCACCAGAAATGACACAGCTGAAGGTGGCAGCGGCAGACGGAAGCACGGCTGCGCTGTGCTCCAGACGTAGCGAGGCCCCAGTTCCACTATCAGCGTGAAACCTCACGCCACGACGTCCACTCGCAAGCGCTGCTTCCGTATTCGGCCAAAACAACCTCCGGGCTCGTACGACCCACCATCGACCCACGGCACAACCAGCACCGCAGCGACGACGACGACGGACAGGGTCATTGCCCTCTCGCAGTAACCATCGTAACTTCCACCGCGTCTCGCTGCTACGCCGACTCCCTTCGCATCGTTCCTAGCGCGCTTATACATGCGATCGCGACCAATAGCTCCGAGGCAAAGCGCGGGCACATGAAAGAACCGACACACTAACCGCCCCAGAGGTAAGTTACGGCTCAGAACGTAGAGGCCGCTTCTTAATGAATTTAGAGAACATGCTCTGAAGAGTTCTTACTATACGGTTCCAAATACACCGAAGCACCGAAGAAACTGGTTTAGGCATGCGTATTCAAGTACGGCGCTACGGTAAGACAACAAGTGTCTGCCACAGTTGTTAGATCGGCTACTGCTGCTACAATGGCAGGTTATCAAGATTTAAGTGAGTCTGAACGTGGTCTTATACACTCCTGGAAATTGAAATAAGAACACCGCGAATTCATTGTCCCAGGAAGGGGAAACTTTATTGACACATTCCTGGGGTCAGATACATCACATGAACACACTGACAGAACCACAGGCACATAGACACAGGCAACAAAGCATGCACAATGTCGGCACTAGTACAGTGTATATCCACCTTTCGCAGCAATGCAGGCTGCTATTCTCCCATGGAGATGATCGTAGAGATGCTGGATGTAGTCCTGTGGAACGGCTTGCCATGCCATTTCCACCTGGCGCCTCAGTTGGACCAGCGTTCGTGCTGGACGTGCAGACCGCGTGAGACGACGCTTCATCCAGTCCCAAACATGCTCAATGGGGGACAGATCCGGAGATCTTGCTGGCCAGGGTAGTTGACTTACACCTTCTAGAGCACGTTGGGTGGCACGGGATACACGCGGACGTGCATTGTCCTGTTGGAACAGCAAGTTCCCTTGCCGGTCTAGGAATGGTAGAACGATGGGTTCGATGACGGTTTGGATGTACCGTGCACTATTCAGTGTCCCCTCGACGATCACCAGTGGTGTACGGCCAGTGTAGGAGATCGCTCCCCACACCATGATGCCGGGTATTGGCCCTGTGTGCCTCGGTCGTATGCAGTCCTGATTGTGGCGCTCACCTGCACGGCGCCAAACACGCATACGACCATCATTGGCACCAAGGCAGAAGCGACTCTCATCGCTGAAGACGACACGTCTCCATTCGTTCCTCCATTCACGCCTGTCGCGACACCACTGGAGGCGGGCTGCACGATGTTGGGGCGTGAGCGGAAGACGGCCTAACGGTGTGCGGGACCGTAGCCCAGCTTCATGGAGACGGTTGCGAATGGTCCTCGCCGATACCCCAGGAGCAACAGTGTCCCTAATTTGCTGGGAAGTGGCGGTGCGGTTCCCTACGGCACTGCGTAGGATCCTACGGTCTTGGCGTGCATCCGTGCGTCGCTGCGGTCCGGTCCCTGGTCGACGGGCACGTGCACCTTCCGCCGACCACTGGCGACAACATCGATGTACTGTGGAGACCTCACGCCCCACGTGTTGAGCAATTCGGCGGTACGTCCACCCGGCCTCCCGCGTGCCCACTATACGCCCTCGCTCAAAATCCGTCAACTGCACATACGGTTCACGTCCACGCTGTCGCGGCATGCTACCAGTGTTAAAGACTGCGATGGAGCTCCGTATGCCACGGCAAACTGGCTGACACTGACGGCGGCGGTGCACAAATGCTGCGCAGCTAGCGCCATTCGACGGCCAACACCGCGGTTCCTGGTGTGTCCGCTGTGCCGTGCGTGTGATCATTGCTTGTACAGCCCTCTCGCAGTGTCCGGAGCAAGTATGGTGGGTCTGACACACCGGTGTCAATGTGTTCTTTTTTCCATTTCCAGGAGTGTAGTCGGCGTACGAGCGATGACACACACCATCTCCGAGGTAGCGGTGAAGTGGGGATGTTCCCATACGACCATTTCACGAGTGTACCGTGAATATCAGGAATTCGGTAAACATCAAATCTCCGACATCGCTGCGGCTGGAAAAGGATCCTGTAAGAACTGGACCAACGACAATTGAAGAGAAACGTTCAACCTGACGGAAGTGCGACCCTTCCGCAAATTGCTGCAGACTTCAATGCTGGGCCACCAGCAAGTGTCAGCGTGCGAACCACTCAACGAAACGTCGACGACTACACAACATAAAGCTTTACGCCTCTCCTGGGCCCGTCAGCATCGACATAGGACTGTTGATGACTGGAAACAAGATGCCTGGTCGGACGAGTCTAGTTTCAAATTGTATCTAGCGGATGGACGTGTACCGATATGGAGACAATCTCATGAATCCATAGACCCTGGATGTCAGCAGCGGACTGTTGAAGCTGGTGGAGGCTCAGTAATGGGGTGGAGCGTGTGGAGCGCGTGCAGTTGGAGTATTATGGGACCCCTGATACGTCTAGATACGTCTCTGACAGGTGACACGTACGTAAGCATGCTGTCTGATCACCTGCAGCCATTCATGTCCATTGTGCATTCCGACGGACTTGGGCAATTCCAGAATTGCTACAGATCGGTTCCAGGAACACTTTTCAGAGTTTAAACACTTCCGCTTGCGACCAGATTGCCCAGACATGAACATTATTGAGCATATCTTGGATGCCTTGCAAACATGCTGTTCAGTAGAGATCTCCACCCCTTCGTACTCTTACGGATTTATGCACAGCCCTGTATGATTCACGGTGTCAGTTTCCTCCAGCACTACTTCAGACATTGGTCGAGTCCATGCCACGTCATGTTGCGGCACTTCTGCTTGCTCGCGTGGGCCCTACACGATATTAGGTAGGTATACCAGTTTCTTTGGTTATTCAGTATAATTAGAAATAATAGTCACCTGAGGATGACAAGGAAAGACGGTAAACTGATGGTAAAGTGATAAACATCAGAATGTGTTTTTTATGATTATTGTTATATTATGCCCAGCGCTGACGGAGTATCCGTTAATGTTATCTAACATGTTAGGCAGGACTCGAGTAATTCTGCGTAATTTGCACGTGATAACTAGCGGCGGCGACTGATTTCCAAAAGACTGCTAACTCTAGTATCTTAAAACGAGCTATTGATGATACTGTGTGTTTGAAAATGAGTAGCTGAGGTTTTAAGGCTTTGTAGCGTCAATTATACTCGACTTACAATTATAATGTGATATTGCAGTGCCTTTGTCGTTCGGAAGACCGATGCAAAGTTCTTTCGGGTATGCATGTATGTCCGAAGGAAGAGGTCCTGTGGCGACTACAGCCGTTATGAAATACGTGTAAGGTATTCGCATTTGCAAATATGTTCTACCTCAGCTGTGTAATGGAACGACGATAGTGAAAGTCTGTACTGGACCGAGACTCGAACCCAGATTTACTGCTTTACGCGAGCGGTAGCCTTCCCATTAGGCTATCCGAATACGACGCACGGCTAGACTCAAACTTCCGTATGTTGTCAACAATGTGACTGCAACCTACACTCGTACACTCATTACCTTTATTCCCGTACAGGGAAGACATTTCAGTTAAAATATCTCTCCTGTACAGAAATATGCGTAGTGAATGTACGAGTGCAAGTTGTAGACACATTCTTGACAACACGTGGAAGTTTGCGTCTGGTCATGAGTGTGCTCCGTTAGCCTAATGGGAAGGCAATCACTAGCGTAAAGCGGCAAACTTGGGTTCGATTCTCGGTCCGGTACAGATTTTCACTGTCGTCATTCCATTATACAGCAGATGGATGTCCATATTCGCAAATGCGAGTACATTTCATTGTTACGACTGTAAACGATATACATCAAATGGAAGTCCAACTCAAACAGTGTTGTTTGTATACTTTTGCACGTGCGCGTGCATTCTGTCATCTCTGTTCCCAGACTGAAGAACGTGTTGAATGAGTGACAAAGTCTCACGTGTGGCCCCAAGAAATCAGTTCGCAATGACAGTGAATTAGCTATTCCCGTGTCGTTGTGTAGACACTTTTAACGAGACGCTTACAACCACGTCCTTATCGTTTGCAGTCGTTAGCTCTAAAGCCTACAGACTACAGCCTAAGTGCCAACTTTGAAAACGAATTGTTTCTGCATGACGATGAAGATTTTCTGGATCGTGTCGTCGTCAATGATAAATGAACATTTCACCGAAGTTCAAATGGTTCAAATGGCTCTAAGCACTATGGGACTTACCATGATCAGTCATCAGTCCCCTAGACTTAGAACTACTTAAACCTAACTAAGCTAAGGACGTCACACACATCCACGTCCGAGGCAGGATTCGAACCTGCGACCGTAGCAGCAACGCGGTTCCGGGCTGAAGTGCCTAGAACCGCTCGGCCACAGTGGTCGGCTTCACGTAAGTGTAAATGTGAACACATAAAACGGGTATAAGTGCAGATATTTTTATTTGTGTACCTTAATACGTAAACACGTGTGTTAATTGTTTTTTCTCTGTGTGAACAGTCTTCCGACAAAAATGTCACGAACTTTACGACCTGACGCTTTCTACACGGTCGTAACTGCTCTACTAAGTGGACTACGCCTGTCAGTATAGGCTAACCATTATACATCCACGTGTCCACACATACACACCTGACCAGCAGCTCATAGGAAAATATGCTTTAATGGCTTGCCTTTGCCACATGCACTTGGAGGTAATAACGAACCCAAAAACAGAATACTATAATTATACTGACTTAATGGTGTCCAGTACACCTTCCTAAGTCACCAACTGAAAAATTTGCACTTAACACCCGTTACGCCCTGTCTGTGCGTTACACACCAACGAAGGTGAAAGTGTACAGAGAAAGAGGCAGGAAATACATTACGATGTCCTGTCAGAGGAACGTATGAATAATGTACCCAGCGACAAATGTAGGACGTGAGAAGCGGAAAAAACGAGTCGGAAAGAACTGTCGTGAAGCGGAATGAGCTGCGAGCCTGACAGGCTTTTGTTGTGCGTTGCGTGCTCGCGCGCCCGATCTCCCTCGTTTCTCCAGTGCAGAGACTGTCGGAAATTATGCACAGTAGTATGTTAAGAGCGTCTTGTAGAGGTAATTGCTTGTCACTAGACGGCGGAAACTGCAGTTGTGCTCCGTGAGGAGCTAAGTGCGCGTGTTGTGCAAACCAACCGTGACGGTTACACCTCGTCGTGCTGGGAGAGGGTTAGATCTACACTTCTGGCCATTGAAATTGCTACACCACGAAGACGACGTGCTACAGACGCGAAATTTAACCGACAGGAAGAAGATGCCGTGATATCCAAATGATTAGCTTTTCAAAGCATTCACACAAGGTTCGCGCCGGTGGCGACACCTACAACGTGCTGTCATGAGGAAAGTTTCCAGCCTATTTCTCATACACAAACAGCAGTTGACCGGCGTTGCCTGGTGAAACGTTGTTGTGATGCCTCGTGTAAGGAGGAGAAATGCGTACCATCACGTTTCCGACTTTGATAAAGGTCGGTTTGTAGCCTATCGCGATTGCGGTTTATCGTATCGCGACATTGCTGCTCGCGTTGGTCGAGATCCAATGACTGTTAGCAGGATATGGAATCGGTGGGCTCAGGAGGGTAATACGGAACTCTATGCTGGATCCCAAAGGCCTCGTGTCACTAGCAGTCGAGATGACAGGCATCTTCTCCGCACAGCTGTAACGGATCGTGCAGCCACGTCTCGATCCCCGAGTCAACAGATGGCGACGTTTGCAAGACAACAACCATCTGGACGAAGAGTTCGACGACGTATGCAGCAGCACGGACTATCAGCTCGGAGACCATGGCTGCGGTTACTCTTGACGCTGCATCACAGACAGGAGCGCCTCTGATGGTGTGCTCAACGACGAACCTGGGTGCACGAATGGCAAAACATCATTTTTTCGGATGAATCCAGGTTCTGTTTACAGCATCATGATAGTCGGATCTATGTTTAGCGACATCGCAGTGAACGCACATTGGCAGCGTGTATTCGTCATCGCCATACTGGCGTATCATCTGGCGTGATGGTATGGGGTGCCATTGGTTACACGTCTCGGTCACCTCTTGTTCGCACTGACGGCACTTTGAACAGTGGACGTTACATTTCAGATGTGTTACGACCCATGGGTCTACCCTTCATTCGATCCCTGCGAAACCCTACATTTCAGCAGGATAATGCACGACCGCATGTTGCAAGTCCTTTACGGGCCTTTCTGGATACAGAAAATGTTCGACTGCTGCCCTGGCCAGCACATTCTCCAGATCTCTCACCAATTGAGAACGTCTGGTCGACGGTGGCCGAGCAACTGGCTCGTCACAGTACGCCAGCCACTACTCTTGATGAACTGTGGTATCGTGTTAAAGCTGCACGGGCAGCTGTACCTGTACACGCCATCCGAGCTCTGTTTGCCTGAATGTCCAGGCGTATCGAGGCCGTTATTACGGCCAGAGGTGGTTGTTCTGGGTACTGATTTCTCAGGATCTCTGCACCCAAATTGCGTGAAAATGTAATCACATGTCAGTTCTAATATGACATATTTGTCCAGTGAATACCCGTTTATCATCTGCATTTCTTCTTGGTGTAGCAATTTTAATGGCCAGTAGTGTATATATACGAAGGAGTTCGACAAGTGATGCAACACATTTATTTCTGAAAGCAGGTTGATTTTATTCCTCACTGTTTTGGCTTTAAAACTTCTAATTTTCAACAACATCTCTGTTCAGTGCAATGGATTACTCCATCTTACAGGGAGGGCCTATTTGCCCACATGGTAACACTCTACTGGTCGACGTCGGAGCGAGCGTCTTGCTGCGCCAATAAGATGCTCATCATCCACGAACTGTTTCCTGCAGAGTGCATCTTTCATTGGACCAAACAGACAGAAGTCGGAAAGTGCGAAATCTGGACTGTAGGGCGGTTGAGGAACAATAGTCCAATGAAGTTTTGTGAGCTCCTCTCGAGTGCGCAGCCTTGCGCTAGGTCTTGGTTGTCATGGAGAAGGAGAAGCTCGTTTGCGTTTTTGTGGCGGCGAACACGCTCACGTCCTTTCTGCAGTTTACTAGGGTGGCACAACACACTTTAGAGTTGATCGTTGCACCATGAGGGAGGACGTCAAACAGAATAACCCCTTGAGATACCCAGAAGGCCGCCTCCCTGACTTTATCGGCTGAGGATGTGGCGTTGAACTTCTTCAGAGAAGAGGCAGTATAACACCGTTCCATGGACTGCCGTTTTGTTTCCGGTTCGCAGTGATGAACCGATGTTCCGTCGCCTGTGGGGACATTCGACAAAAAATAGTGACGATCAGCCTGGTAACGCGCAATTAATACCGCACGCATGGTCCTTCGATGCTCTTTATGTACATTTATTAGGCGGAGAGGAACCCAGCGGATTCCAACACTGCACGAGTCACAGAAGTGTGCGGCCGCCCGGCACGCGGGAGATCCGACAGGCTTGCGCGACCTTGTTCTGATGAAGACAGACGTCTCGCTCAACGACTCAACGAGCTTTTGTTCATGCATGGTCTCCGTGGACATTGTGCAAGCCTCTATGAATGTCTAAGATGCTCTAGTTCTCCGCCAAAAGAAACTCAACGACAGCTTTCAGTTTGGAAAGAACATCAATTACAGACGCCATTTTGAAGGCTACGTATAGCGTCGCCATCTATCGTAACTTCATGAAACTAAAAGGGCTGAGGTGGAAATACTCCACTATGTCGCTCTACAAATTCTGCATTTTTCCGACCAAAACTTGCTGAGAAAAAAAAAAAAACGTTACTTAGTGAACGCCCCTCGTAGAAAGTCTGCTGTTTTCCGTCTGTTGAATGTTAATGAGTGTGCGGAATAAATATGTTCGTTCACATAATTAAATTTGACTACGTTTATGAATGAAATACGAATGCAAGGAAAGTTATTGATCGAGACTGCTCCATGCGAACAATACTGCCATTCCCAAGCAGTTCTCTTGTGAATGTGTCTTCTTCTTCGTTTCACGAACTGTGCTGCAGGTCTTCTAATAAAAATCTGTTCTTTATTACGTTAATAAGAGTTTGAGTTATGATACAGTGCGTCGATACTTTCCTGAGGTAAACTTTTATATCAATAATTTATTGAAATAGGAGAGACAGACACTCGTTCCTTTCGCATCATCACTTATTATAAGGGGCAATCAGAAAGGCCGTACAGTCCAGAACTGGTACACCAGTCAGGTTAAATCGCTGTCAGCATTGAGGCAATGATTCCAAGGACGCACTAGGTTGACGATACCTCTTTCGTAAAATATCGTGGCTACCTGCGTGAAGATGTTCGTTACTGCCTGCTGCATATTCTCGTCCAGCAAGAATCGTCGAGCCTTCAATGCCTTTTTTAAAGAACTGAAAGTGTGATAATAACATGAGGAGAGATCATAACTGTGTGACAGGTGCTTGAGTATTTCCCACTGTAGTTGGTGTAACGTCTGCATTACGACATCTGCGATATGGGGAAGTGCGGTATCATCAAGCAGCGACACCCCTGTCGCAGTTTTCCCCAACATTTCAACCGAATTGCCCATAGATATTCTTCTTTCTTAGATGGATGTCTTTCGATATTTGTCCATCGGCAATAAAAAAAAAAATGGTTCAAAAGGCTCTGAGCACTATGGGACTTAACGTCTGAGGTCATCAGTCCCCTAGAACTTAGAACTACTTAAACCTAACTAACCTAAGGATATCACACACATCCATGCCCGAGGCAGGATTCGAACCTGCGACCGTAGCAGTCGTGCGGTTCCGGACTGCGCGCCTAGAACCGCTAGAGCACCGCGGCCGGCATCGGCAATCAAGAAAAATGTAACAGCGCTTTGGTCCTTTTTGGACGCATTTGGTAATAACGTCACTTAAGGTCACGTTTCCTCATTTATCGCACACACGTCGAAAAGACACGAATGCCTCACTAATGCCTTGCCTACATGTCGGTGTTTATATACCCGCCTCGGAGTCGCTCAACGTTGCACATAAGCCCACGCTGCAGCAAAGTACTCAAACGGAATCTTTTTAATTGTTCCTTGCATTTTCACTGTTATATCACAACTGTAACTGTTACCAGATACTGTATGTTACCTGTCGCACTACATTTTTCCATAAGTTGCTCTTTGTCAAAATTAAAGTAGTTCGAGTTGTTTTATACTCAATACTTAGCAGTACCTTCCGCCCAGCACTACATTCCGCCCAGCACTACCTTCCGCCCTCAGTACTCTATCTCGAAACTGTTAATTACCTCACCGTTTCTTCGCATGATTCTACCTCACTCGCCAACGTTCACTCGCACTCAGCTGCTATCTGTCTCCAACTCTCTGGCTTAGGTATCACTCTCCAGGGTTAATCTTTCCTCGGCTGACGCCACTGGTGAGCGCCTGTGTGTCATATGTGATGGTTTACACTTATTACTACAACATATGGCTTCACAAATTTCACGATAAATTCAATACTCTTTCAATAATTTAATTTTTTGAGTGCTGTTTTATTCTAATCAAACTGCATCATATTCTGACGGCTTTAGTCCAGGTATAATAATATGTTATTTAATTACATGTTACTTTACATATACAAAGTTTTGTTGTTTGTCACTGAATGAAACGTAAAGTGATATCGGAGGTTTTCGTAGATATGCTCACCTTACGGGATGTGGTAGTCGCCGTAGCAATCTGATCCTGGCAAAAGGAGACTCAGCCCATGACAATAGTACCCGTAGGACACTGATCGGCTCAGTTATCGTGCAAAGAGTTAAGTCCATTCCACAGGAACGACATCCTGGTCGGTATAGACTACCCGCGGTGCGTGCGCAACACGTGCTCGCGTGTGAATCTGCCGCTAATGACATCGCCATTAGGTAAGTGATCAACTGATTAAGCCGACGTTCTGAAATCCTGCTTGTACTGAAGAGCGCATATACATGGAAGCAGGAGAAAGCGGTAGCGTCGTATGCTAACGTCAGAAGTCAACAAATACGTTCAATATATCGGTATGTTCCCCACCTTGCTGTAAACACATTGCCAAACGCCTCCATATTTTCTTGACATATTTTCGAGCATGTTCGGTGTCACACTGCGAAATGCATCCTCAACAACTTAATGAGTCACCATAACGAGTTGTCAGGTGTGGTGCGGTCAGGACTTCATGGCGGCCGTTTGAAGCGAGTTGGTGTTGCTGATGAACCACAAGCTATCCACCGTCCTGCAAAGTGATTACTTAGAAACTCGCGGACTCCAAAAGCATAGAGAGAAGACGCTGCGTCTCGCTGCAACCATCCGCGTTCTATTATACCCCTTTACTCAAGGTGAGGTATTAATCGGTTTCATAACATGTGTAAATAATATTAGCCATTCACAGTCCCTTCAAAACAGTGCGGTACAGGCACACGTCGTGATGTCAACGGTGCCCGTGTCATGGTCTAGGCGATACTATTTCTAGCACGTGAGATACGATAAATGGCGTGATCATATGAAAATATGATCTTGGCACGGTTCACTGCATTTGGAAATTGAATTAACAAAGCGCGACATGGTGAAATGCGGTCATTCCGGTCTGTGTCCGACAACTCGTTTACGAACGACAGTCGAAAAGGTCCGACCTTCAGATATTGTTTCATGAGATCTCGCATTGTTTCCTACGTGTACCGAGTTCGGAAGCAAGTTTATGCGTCGACTTCACAGGTGATTGTTCAACCGCTGCTGAGACTCAAGCATATGTTTCTTCTAGCGTCTTCTTCCTATCACTCTGCGACATGTCTCTAATACTGCCAAAAGCAAGAGTGCGTCTTTGGCGACCGATACATGTTGCCTTTCGAGTGGAGCTCTAATTAATCTTTCGTGGAAAGCTCTCATAATGTATCTCATGGTCTGCCTTTGTGTGTTGCTCGTGCACCCATAGCCTTGTCACTAAGCGCTCCTCTATGGTGTAACTGTGGCCGGCCGATGTGGCCGTGCGGTTCTAGGCGCTTCAGTCTGGAACCGCGCGACCGCTACGGTCGCAGGTTCGAATCCTGCCTCGGGCATGGATGTGTGTGATGTCCTTAGGTTGGTTAGGTTTAAGTATTTCTAAGTTCTAGGGGACTGATGACCTCAGAAGTCCCATAGTGCTCAGAGCCATTTGTATAACTATGACCGATCTGCCATAGCTACGTATTGAAGCTCGAATGCCACTGGGAAAACATGTAAACATGAATTCCAACTATGGATTCGAACAACTGATAAGAAGCAACATAGCTATTTACCTGCACAAGAACATTTGATAGAAAATTGGGTTTACAGGGGTACGGGGAGTTCTCGCCACCCTGCACTATTGTTGAGTAACAATGGGAATTGCGCAGGAGAAGCAGGTAGTTGTCGCCGTGAACGCGGTCTGAGCTCAGTGGACCAATCCAGGCTATCCAGTCTCAACGTTACCGCGATCTACCGGAAGTGCGCCCGCTAGCTATTAGTTGCTCGCGACCGACTGTTTGGCGATAGCTGCTCTAGATCTACAAATGCAAAAAGCGTAGGTTAGCCTTTCGTAAGTGTATTCTAAGGTAAGGCCAGTATTGACTACTGTGTTCCTACATTTCTCCGGAACCCAAACTGATATTCCGCAAGATCGACTTATACCAATTTTTCCATTATTCTAAAAGTATCAGCTTTTTGCAGCCATGACTCATTGATTGGGTAGTTCGTAATATTCACACTTGCGAGTACGTGCTTATTTTTGGAATTGGTTTTACGAAGCCGTGAATAGAGGACTAAAAATGGCCCCAATGCACGGTCCCAGCCGCTCCGCGCGTCGGCCGCGCGCCCGTGATCTGCTGCCAAGTCGACCCGTGGCCGGCGATGACGCAACCGGTCACGTGACGACGCCGCTGCTCTGGTAACTGCGGCCAGCGCGCTTTCCCCTGCGCAGCCACGGCCAACCGGCACCTCAGAGTTCGCTCGGTGAGCGGCGACTGCCTCCAGCGCTCGTCTCACCTCGACGCCACCTTTCCGATACCAGTGCCTCCAGCGTCTCGCTGTAGCTTGGCTCCGTGCATGCTGCGCGTAAACAGGCGGAATGACCCGTTATCGTTTGACTGCGCCGAGTGTGCGTTCAGAGCAGCCTAAAGTAGTCGTAAGGGAATTAGGTGCCAAATAATTATTTGTTGCACCAATCTCAAGGGGATGTTTCAGAAACGACTCCTCGTGTCCATACACAGACCATAGACAACATAGACTGCTACCGTGTTGAGGTCTGAAGCCAGCATGTAAGTCACGTAACTCGGGGCAGAAAGCCGAGATCCTGTCATTAAGCGAGGCAAAAGGGTAAACCATTATTCTCTCATAATCAAATAAAACAGGTCTGTAAAGTAATTTTTTTTTGGTGGTCGGCGAGTCAAATGTTAATTGATCGAACAGGCTCGATATTGTATCGAACGCTGCGACGTATTGGGAAAACTGTGTCGTTTGCCCAACCCTAAACCACACTGTGATGTGCAGGGTATCCATTGAGTTCTTGTACGTTTTCAAAAAATCATAACTTGGATCTCTTAGAGATAGAGATCGTGGTATGTCGTAAACGTTTAGCAGCTCTCAAAGCTTTTTTTTTTTTTTTTTTTCTTCCGCTCGTAGACCATCAAGGTGATATTCGAGCTCTGCCTATGTGTGTGGAATCAACAGTTCGAGTACTTCATTGAGTCGATAGGAATCTCACAGATTTGGACGTAACCTGACAAAAGGAAATCTAATGGCGTGACATCGAAACAGCGCGAGGGCCATGCGACGGGACCATCGCGACCCCTCCAGCCTCTCATGTAATATGTCGTTCAGAACATCCCCCACGTTCGAAGTTCAGTGTGAAGATGCACCATCATACTGGAACTGCTGCAGCTGTTCGATCTGTGCCTAGCAGGAACCGTTCGGTGATGACTGGGTGTTGTGTGACGTCCTTAGGTTAGTTAGGTTTAAGTAGTTCTAAGTTCTAGGGGACTGATGACCATAGCTGTTAAGTCCCATAGTGCTCAGAGCCAGGAACCGTTCGAGCATGTCCAGGTAAAAATTTCCCGTTAAGAATTTTTCTGCGAAGAAAGAAGGGCCTACATCGTGCATTAGGCCGCACCAAACATTAACCTTCGGGCTATCGGCGATAAGCTCAAGTGTGTTGTGTTGGTTTTCGGAGCCCCAAATCCTAACCGTTTTGCCGTTCACATACCCAGAAATGCAGAGCGTTGCTTCATCTAAAAACAGGCACTTTTTCAGATAGTCATTGTTAGCATTTACGGAGGCCACAATGGAATGGGCGAATGCACTGCGCAGAGGTCACTCGTAAGGATACAATGCTTGGGCAATTTGCACTTTGTACGCAAAAAGAGGTAACCGTTCACTTAACAGCTTCCCGCAATTCGTGTGATGCGCGACGAATTGACTTTTGGGGGCTGCGTTGAAATGCAGCTCGCAGTCTGTTAACATGTGCTTGAGACACAAGCGGACGCCCACTTCGTTGCCTGTCTCTTTAAAGTTCTGAATCACTTCATTATACTTGTTTTCAAAAAAATGGTGCAAATGGCTCTAAGCACTTTGGGACTTAAAATCGGGGGTCATCAGTCCCCTACACTTAGAACTACTTAAACCTAACTAACCTAAGGACATCACACACACCCATGCCCGAGGCAGGATTCGCACCCGCGACCGTAGCAGCAGCGCGGTTCCGGACTGAAGTGCCTAGAACCGTTCGGCCACAACGGCCGGCTAGACTTGTTTTTGCCAATGGTTCCCTCCCACAGTGGCGTCGATAATTCCGAAGTACCGTTGTCACAGATCTCGGTTTTACATACCAGATAAAAAATTGCGCTTTCTCCCGGTCTTTGAATTGTAAGTGACTTAATGGAGACCCTGTTCAAACCCTCTCTTGTAGCATCTGCCACTAGAATTGGATGAGCATCTCCGTGATGCTTTTTTTTTTCTTCTTCCAGAATGTCAAAGTGTCACCTCACTCGCCGCTCGTAGACCATCAAGGTGATATTCGAGCTCTGCCTATGTGTGTGGAATCAACAGTTCGAGTACTTCATTGAGTCGATAGGAATCTCACAGATTTGGACGTAACCTGACAAAAGGAAATCTAATGGCGTGACATCGAAAGAGCGCGAGGTCCATGCGATGGGACCATCGCGACCCCTCCAGCCTCTCATGGAATATGTCGTTCAGAACATCCCCCACGTTCGAAGTTCAGTGTGAAGATGCACCATCATACTGGAACTGCTGCAGCTGTTCGATCTGCGCCTAGCAGGATTCGAACCCGCGACCGTAGCAGCAGCGCGGTTCCGGACTGAATTGCCTAGAACCGTTCGGCCACAACAGCCGGCTATACCTGTTTTTGCCAATGGTTCCCTCCCACAGTGGCGTCGATAATTCCGAAGTACCGTTGTCACAGATCTCGGTTTCACATACCAGATAAAAAAATTGCGCTTTCTCGCGGCCTTTGAAATGTAAGTGACTTAATGGAGACCCTGTTCGACCTCTCTCTTATAGCATCTGCCACTAGAATTGGATGAGCATCTCCGTGATGCTTTCATGCTTGCTAAACACGAACCTGTAACGAAGTTTGCTGCTCTACTTTGGATCTTCTCCTTTTCCTCTATCAATCCTATATGGGAAGGGTCTCAGACTTGTGGGAAATACTCGAGTGTTGGCGAACGAGGATTCCGTAACCTGTCTCCTTCGTGGGGAGGCTACACTTACTGAGGGTTCTTCCAACTAATCCCGCTTTTGTTACGACTAGTTTTATGTGCTCTTTGTGCTTTAAACAGCTCCGTACGCGTACCCCAGGGTATTTGATGGTGATGAAGTCCCATACTCCTTGACAGAGCATAGGGGAATGATGCGGGAGACCTGCACCGCCGTACCAGGCAAGGTCCTAGTGGAAGTAGTTTGCCATTGCCTTCCTACGGCCGTAATGGGGATGAATGATGATTACGATGAAGACGACATAACAACACCCAGTCATCTCGACGCCGGTGAAAATCCCTGAACCCGACGGGAATCGATCCTGGGACCCTGTGCTCGGGAGGTGAGAAAGCTACCCTGAGACCACGAGCTGCGGACCCAAGGTATTTAATGTGTGGTATCACATACCGATACCACTCTACTAGCTTCTTAAAGTTAGCAATAGAAGTGCAATTTTCCGTCAGACGCTGATAGCTGTCGTGTGGGACTGGGTGGACCCAGTGGAGCGTGCCCGCTGAGCCACGCCTGCTGTGCGACGCCTCGAGCAGCTCGGTACCACGAACACTCTCCGCCATGTAGGACGGGCGGCAGCAGCCAGACTGCCCACTCACACTTGAAGCCTCTTCACCACAGATGCTACGCAGTCGCCATCTTATCGCAGCTCCGACGCCATCACTCACGCATAGTTCAGAAGGCCTCTCCCTTGTTGAAATTGTGATAACCGGATTCTGTTTCTTGCTGCATTATGTGTAACGAGTCCTCGTACATCTGGAGGAATGCAAGTTAAGTAAATCTTCTGTTTACTGTGTTAACTTGTGCGCTTATCATTTCTGATCCTGTCCAGCTTTCTTACGACAGTTACCACACCACTCTGTAGCCCACCTCTCCTTACCGTTGTGTGCGAAGTCATAAACAACATAATGGACCAGACTTCTTTCACTGATTGTTCGGCGATGGATTTACGCGCAATACGTTACACTTGTTGATGTTGAGAGTGAGCTGCCAACCCCAGTACGAAGCGTCAAAATTCTGTAGGTCCTCCAACATTTCGCTACAATTTTCCATTTTTGTTTCATCTCCATACTCAACACAATTATCCACGAACAGCCTCATGGACCTTTCGATATTATCCACTAGGTGATATACGAGGTGGAATCCAAAATTTTCGGGAGTGGTGCTGCCATCTGGAAAGTAGGAGCAGTAAATCTTTGCACCGCTAGGTGGCGAGAGCTGCACATCTGATGACTCAGTGTGCGAAGTGTCCGCCCCCGGTAGCAGAGTGGTCAGCTCGACAGAACGTCAATCCTAAGGGCCCGGGTTTGATTCCCGGATGGGTCGGAGAGTTTCTCCTCTCTGGGACTGGGTGTTGTGTTGTCCTAATCATCACCATTTCATCCCCATCGACTGGCGAGTCGCCGAAGTGGCGTTAAATCGAAAGACTTGCATCCGGCGAACGGTCTACCCGACGGGAGGCCCTAGCCGCACGACATTTACATTTAGTGTGCGGAGTGGCATTCAGCTGGGAGGACGTGTTGCTTGTCAACAGTGATTTCCGTAATACTTTGTATTTGGCGTGTGGCGATTTTACGATGGATCCGCAAACGGCGCGTCAGACCGCATCTGATGATCCAACCTTCTTGTCACGGGTTATGACCGGCGACGAGACGTGGATTTACGGTTGTGACCAGAGACAAAGCAACAATCGTCCCAATGGAAGAGTCTGGGCTCCCCAAGACCCAAAATAAGTAAGACAGGTGAAGAGCAAAGTGAAGAGCATGATCATCGTTTTCTTTGATACAGAGCGAATTGTGCACAAAGAGTTCGTTCCACCCAACCAAATAGTGAATTCTGCGTACTACTGTGACGTTTTGCGACTGCTCCGTGTAAACGTGCGGCGACGACGGCCCGAAATTTGGCGTCAAGGGAACTGGCTGCTGCAGCACGACAACGCGCCCTGTCACACGTCCTTGCTCACCGGTAGCTTTTTGGGAAAAAAAGCAACATGGCGGTTGTACCCCACCCACTGTACTCGCCAGATTTGGCACCTTGCGACTTACGCGCTTTTCCCAAAACTGAAACCCATGTTGAAAGGCCCTCGGTTCGACAATCTAGAGAGGATTCAAGAAGCATCGCTGGCGGTGATAAACACCTTCAAAGAACAGGACTCCCAGAAAACTTTGACCAGTGGCAGAAGCGCTGAGACCGGTGTGTACGTGCGGATGGGAACTACTTCGAGGGTGATTGTGACCATTAGTTCAAGGGTAAGGTTTTCAACAGATGGCAGGACCAGTCCAGAAAATTTTGGATAGCACCTCGTATGTATATTGTGAATAGTAATGGTCCTGTAATACTCCCTTGGTGTACGTCCGAAACGACTTTTATGTATGAATATTACTCCCCCTTAAGAATGACATGTACAGTTCTGCTAGGAACTCTTGAATCCAATAAGGAAGCTTGTCTTATATTCTACAAGTTCGTATTTTTTAAATTGAAGAACAGTACGTAATTGTGTCGAATGCCTTCCGGAAACCAAGGATCACGATTTCAGCCTGATTTCTGGCTCTATTGTACCAACAGAGCAGAAGGGTCGTAAACAATATTCCTGCAGAGGAGATACCCGGTCTCCAGATACAGCGGTGGGAAAAAAATGGAAAAACCGCGAGAAAAGGATGCTTGAAACATAAATGCAGATGGTAGCCAAATGTGCAGTTTGCACTGTTGTGTTTGATCATCAGCAGCACGAATGTAATGTTCTCAATACGTTGCAATTGTCTGTCGTGATCAAAACATTGCTCTGTGTAGTTGAGAGTGCATTACGTTAGAGCTAAACGAATTTGAAATTGGGAAAATTGTTCGTGTTCGTATCGTGGATGCTTATGTAACCAATTGAGGCTAAGTGTTTGGGATTTGAAGAGGCACCGTATCGCAGTTTTCTACCAATTACAGGGAAAGCGGGAAAACATCAGCCTCTACGTCACACAGCGCGCGAAAGTGTGTGTTGACTGACAGTGACAGGCGGCCATTGAAGAGAACTGTGACGAAAAATAAGTGGACGGCAGCTGCAAAAGTCGCTGCAGAACTGTACATCGCACTCGTGAAAACTGTTGGGCCGCGCGACTGCTATGGTCGCAGGTTCGAATCCTGCCTCAGGCATGGATGTGTGTGATGTCCTTAGGTTAGTTAGGTTTAGGTAGTTCTAAGTTCTAGGGGACTGATGACCTTACAAGTTAAGTCCCATAGTGCTCAGAGCCATTTGAACCATTTTTGAACCAAACGTGTTGCGGCCAAAACAAAACGAAGGGACCTCCAGAAGCAGGGAATTGCAATGCGAGCTGGAATTTCAAAAACACTCATTAGTGACGTAAATGCCAGTAACAGGAAAATGTGGGGACGAAGCTATAAAGCCGGGATTATGAAGCAATGAAAGGAACTTATTTGGTTGGACGGGTGTCGTTTCAAACTGTTTTCATCTTGTGGTCGAGTTTACGTCCCAAGAGTAAAATATGGCGAGTGTTCGGTGACGACTTGAGCAGCGCGGTACGCCATGGGCTCCTTGGTGACTATTTGCCTGATCGGGTCCAGCCCATGGTACAATGTTTGCTCTCCGGTGGTACCGAGAGAGATGTCGCAGTGGTTAGCACACTGGACTCGCGTTCGGGAGGACGATGGTTCAAACTCGCGTCCGGCCATCCTGATGTAGGTTTTCCGCGATTTCCCTAAATTGATTCAGGGAAATACCGGGATGGTTCCTTTGAAAGGCACGGCCGGCTTCAAAAATGGCTCTGAGCACTATGGGACTTAACATCTGAGGTCATCAGTCCCCTAGAACTTAGAACTACTTAAACCTAACTAACCTAAGGACATCACATACATTCATGCCCGAGGCAGGATTCGAACCTGCGACCATAGCGGTCACGCGGTTCCAGACTGTAGCGCCTAGAACCCACGGCCGGCTTCCTTCTTCATACTGCCCTAATCCGATGGGACCGATGATCTCGCTGTTTGGCCCCCTGCCCCAAATCAAGCAACGAATCCCCGGTGGTGATGCTGTGTTCCAAGACGACAGGACCTCTTTTCATGCAGCTCATGTCGCCCACGACTGGTTTCGTGAGCACGAAGACGAATTGTCGCTTCTTCTCTTCCACCACAGTTACCAGATCTCAATATTATTGAGCCACTGTGCTCTGCTTTGGAGACAAAGCTGCGTGATTGCTATCCGACCTCCATAATCGTTATCTGAAATTGCCATTATTTCACACGAAAAATAGTATAAGGTCCACTTGAAAGCCTTAGAGGACTGGTATTTACCCATTCCGAGATGCTGAAAGCTGTTTTGAATGCCAGTGGTCTTCCTACACCGTATTAGACATCATATGTGTTGTGTTTTAGTGTTTCCGTATTTTTGTCCTCCTCCTGTACTTTGAAAGTGATGGTGCTAAATAAGATATACACTCACACTCATAAATTAAGGGTAATGCTGATACATGGTGAAACAACGCTCTGGTGACCGGTTTGCGGGTTTAAATGACCTCGGGGTATGGCCATGCGGTGCATTTGACCTGCTGTCGTCACACGGTGGCGCTGGCAGCAGTCCACATACGCAGAGGTGTGTTGGTGCATGTCAGAGTACGCTGCAGCGAGTAAGTGTGCAGACGTTTTCAGACGTGCTAATGGTGACTGTGTGTTGAAAATGGGTCAAAGAACACATTTTGCCGGCCGCGGTGGTCTCGCGGTTCTAGGCGCGCAGTCCGGAACCGTGCGACTGCTACGGTCGCAGGTTCGAATCCTGCCTCGGGCATGGATGTGTGTGATGTCCTTACGTTAGTCAGGTTTAAGTAGTTCTAAGTTCTAGGGGACTGATGACCACAGCAGTTGAGTCCCATAGTGCTCAGAGCCATTTGAACCATTTGAAAGAACACATTTTGATGACGTTATGAGGGGTAGAATACTAGGGCGACTGAAGGCTGGTCAAACACAGCAGGTCGTAGCATAGGCCCTCCGTATGCCACAAAGTGTGATCTCAAGAGTATGGCAACAATTCCAGCAGACAGGAAATCTGTCTAGGCGCTACCGTACGGAACGTCCATAGTGTACAACACCACAAGAAGACCGATATCTAATCATCAGTGTCCACAGACGGCGACGGAGTACTGCTGGTAGCCTTGCTCTGGACCTTACCGCGGCCACTGGAACAGTTGTCTCCAGACACAGTCTACAGACGACAGAACAGACATGGTTTATTCGCCCGGAGACCTGCAAGGTCCATTCCACTGACCCCTGGTCACAGGAGAGGCCGTAAAGCATAGTGTCAAGAACACCGTCATTGAAACAGTGGTCCCAGGTTATGTTTATGGCCGAGTCCAGATATAGTCTGAACAGTGATTCTCGCCGGGTTTTCATCTGGCGTGAACCAGGAACCAGATACCAATCCCTTAATGGCCGTGCGGTTAAAGGCGCTTCAGTCTGGAACCGCGTGACCGCTACGGTCGCAGGTTCGAATCCTGCCTCGGGCATGGATGTGTGTGATGTCCTTAGGTTAGTTAGGTTTAAGTAGTTCTAAGCTCTAGGGGACTTATGACCACAGATGTTGAGTCCCATAGTGCTCAGAGCCAACCCCTTAATGTCCTTGAAAGGAATCTGTATGGAGGTCGTGGTTTGATGGTGTGGGGTGGGATTATGATTGGTGCACGTCCACCCCTGCATGACTTTGACAGAGGAACTGTAACAGGTCAGTTGTATCGGGACGTCATTTGCACCAGGGGTGCAGTGCGTCCCACCTTCCTCCTGATGGATGGTAACGCACGGCCCCGCCGATCTGCCATCGTGGAGGAGCACCTTGAAACAGAAGATATCAGGCGAATGGAGTGGCCTGCCTGTTCTCCATACTTAAACTCCATAGAGCACGTCTGGGATGCTCTCGGTCGACGTATCGCTGCACGTCTTCAAACCCCTACGACACTTCAGGAGCTCCGACAGGCACTGGTGCAAGAACGGGAGGCTATACCCCAGCAGCTGCTCGACCACCTGATCCAGAGTATGCCAACCCGTTGTGCGGCCTCTGTACGTGTGCATACTGATCATATCCCATATTGATGTCGGGGTACATGTGCAGGAAATAGTTGCGTTTTGTAGCACATGTGTCTCGGGACGTTTTCTCAAGTTATCACCAATACCGTGGACTTACAGATCTGTGTCTTGCGTGTTCCCTATGTGCCTATGCTATTAACGCCAGTTTTGTGTAGTGTCACGTTGTGTGGCACCACGTTCTGCAATTATCCTTAATTTACGATTATGAGTGTAGGTAAGACGTAATAATTTTAATGAAGACGTGTCTGCAACATGTAGATGCAACCACGTATTTTCAGTGGGCGCTTGCGTCCTTCGGCGGGCCGACACAGATCACAGCAGTGCTGGCAGCTGCCGGCTTCGGAGCTGCGTCGTGGCGAGGCGGTGTGTGCTTCGCGTTGTGTTTCGTGCCGTACTGCGCTGCGCTGCTCCGCCCTCGAACGAGGCCGCGTTGCAAAACTGGACTGGCCGAAACGGGGCCTGTCTGCGCCAGCGATCACGCTCCGCCGGCCGATCTAGGGCTCTGCCACCCACTCACTGCCGCCGCGCACTGCGCGAGCGCAATGAGTTTGACAATATGCTGCAAGGTGTTCGAAATTCTAAGAAAAACAGGTGTAAGCTGCAGGAAAAGACGGATAATACACAGGGTGACTTTTTCCATCGTGTGCAAACTCTAGAGACTGACTGATGATAGGATACGGAACAAAACATGTCTGCTGAACTTACGTCAGGTAACCCATGGTTTTAATGCGAGAGACCACTTGTTCAATCATACATTGTTATAGGTTCAAATGGCTCTAACCACTATGGGACTTAACATCTGAGGTCATCAGTCCCCTAGACTCATTACTTAAACTTAATTAACCTAAGAACATCACACACATCCAAGCCCGAGGCAGGATTCGAACCTGCGACCGAGCAGCAGCTCGGTTCTGGACTGAAGCGCCTAGAACCGCACGGCCACAGCGTCCGGCGGTGGTGTTATGGTGTAATCGTGTTTTTCATGGAGGGGGCTATCACCCCTTGTTGTTTTGTTTGGCGCTATCACAGCACAGGCTTACATTAATGTTCTAAGCACCTTCTTGCCTCCCACAGTTGAAGAGCAATTCGGGGATGGCGATTGCATCTTTCAACACGATCGAACACCTGCTCATAATGCACATCTTGTAGCGGAGTGTTTACACGACAATAACATCCCTGTAATGGACTGTCCTACATAGAGTACTGACCTGAATCCTATAGAACACCTTTGTGATGTTTTGGAACGCCAACTTCGTGCCAGGCCTCACCGACCGACATCGATACCTCTCCTCAGTGCAGCACTCCGTGAAGAATGGGTTGCCATTCCCCAAGAAACCTTCCAGCACCCGATTGAACGTCTGTCTGCGAGAGTGGAAGCCGTCTTCAAGGCCAAGGGTGGGCCAACACCATATTGAATTCCAGCATTACCGATGTAGGGCGCCACGAACTTGTAAGTCATTTTGAGCCAGGTGTCCGGATACTTTTGATCACAATATGTATGTAGGTAGACCAACAACGAAGTTTTCGGATGAAAAAGGATATAAGGCAGCGATGTAGCCTTAGATACCTAATGTTCAATCGATACACTGAAGGAGCAATGACGGCAGTAAAAGAAAGGGATTAAAATTCAACGTGCAAGTGCGGTGCCGTCGAGTTTCGAGAGCGCTGAAAGAAGTATCGACCACCACAGTGATACTGCACAGCAAAACGGTATCACGAAGACCCCATGAGACGCTGGGAAAAAGCCGTACCTGCCGCAGTTCCGAGGCACCACCGCTGCGCCACTGCCGTAGAATAACATCGCCAGAGGCCAGAAGCTACCTATGCAGCTAACTATCCCATGATGGACAGAGCAAGGAAGATATAAAAAGCAGACTAGCTCAGGCAAAAAGGGCATTCCTGGCCAAGGGAAGTATGCTGATATCAAACATAGGCCTAAATTTGTGGAAACAATTTCTGAGAATGTACGTTAGGAGTACAGCATTGTATTGTAGTGAAACACACACTGTGGAGAAACCGGAAAGAAAGAGGGTCGAAGAATCATCTGATATGTGGTGCTGCAGAAGCATGTCTCCGCGGAATCGGCGATGAAAGGAATATATGGAAAACACTGACAAGAAGAAGGGACAGGATGGCAGGACGCCTGTTAAGACATCAGGGAATGACTTCCATGGTACTAAGAGGGAGCTGTAGAGGCCAAAAACTGTAGAGGAAGACAGAGACTGGAATACATCCAGCCGGCCGTTGTGGCAGAGCGGTTCTAGGCGCTTCAGTCCGGAACCATGCGACTGCTACGGTCGCAGGTTCGAATCCTGCCTCGGGCATGGATGTGTGTGATGTCCTTAGGTTAGTTAGCTTGAAGTGGTTCTGAGTTCTAGGGGACTGATGACCACAGATGTTAAGTCCCATAGTGCTCAGAGCCATTTGAACCATTTTTTGAACTAATTAGTTTTAATTGAATTTAAGTATACGTAACGATCAGTAACACATGTAAAGGTGGAACTGTAGTTGCTCACGTGGGAGCTACTTTGTATGGGAAAGCGATTGCAAAATTAGTCAGATCCAGTTACATATTCAAAACTTTAGTGTTCCTTAAAGGATTTATATAAAAAAATGCATTGTTGCATTACGCAACCCTGTAATAATTACGTAACATAGCCTTATGGCAATATGTATTGTTATTAATTCTTCCAGTTAATTCAGTCTCAAGTATGTAACAGTTAAACGAAAATCACCAAAATTAAAAACAACACACCACTGCAGCACTTAAAGACTACATACAAGACATCTATACATAAAAGTAGTTGAGAGAAAGATAAAATTCATTATACAAGAAGCGTATTCGCAATTGCTAATGTGAACAACCGTCGGCTGTATATCTGAATGACGACAAAGAAAAATTTGTGGCAGACCGGGACTCGAACCCGAATATCCCACTTCATGAGAGTGGTCACCCTAGTCTCTTCGGCTATCCCTACACGAATGACCACCAGACCCAAACTTCCATACGTCGTCGTCGATGTGTTACAACTTGCATTCGTATGTTACGCATGTTCCCGTCCAGGAAGGAGATATTTATTGAGAGTCAAGCTCCTGGTATTGGCGAATAAACACGAATTAACAGTGCCTGTTTTATTCAGAATAACGATGCACTGTTCCTTCGGACATGGATGCATCTCCGAAAGGAACACTGCATCTTACTGCTTGATAACATAGGCACTGCTTTTTTGTAAAATTTATTATGATGCGCCGGGATCAACAGTTTTCAGTGTATATTGCAAATACTACATTCAAAAACTTAATTATGATTGTTACAGTTCAGTATTTACATAATGACTTTTATTAATTTTCAAGAAATGAGCTTCCTGTTCAAGAGGAAATGTAGCTATACGGTTTAGCAAAATTACCATATTTCCAGCTACCATATTTCCTTTTCATTCGCAAAGTGATTTTTTCCAATTTAGAACAATGGGATTGGATTCTTTTTATGGCGACAAAGCTTCGTCCTGTAATAGGCAGGCCCACATTTCCGTCTCGCAACCGTTACGCACACGGAGCATCTTACGGCCAGGCTGATACCGGCGCTCCTCGAACGTCGCGTATGCGGGACTGAAAAAGTATGTGGGAGAACTTCAGTTAGGTTTGGAAGCAAGGACAGAGGTGCTGGCGAAAGTAAAGCTTTCGCGGCGAGACGTGAGTCGTCGGTAATAGCATTGCTTGCAAAAAGCAAGGTATTAGGCGCGAATCCTGGTCCCGTAAACTTAATCTGCTAGATAGTTTCAGGCGACTCCTCGTGATAATTCAAAAATTTTGGTGTTACGTTCTTTTAACTGGAAACTGCCCTCGCTTCAGTTCTCAGAGTATTCTGTGTTTTGAATGTAATAGGCAGTGTACCATGTGGTAATAATTAAAGTGCAGCTACTGACGGAGATCGAGTGTGGGCCGTAATTATCGTGTGGCTGTCCGCCCCAATAGCTGAGTGGTCAGCGTGACGGATTGCCGTCCTACGGGACCGGGTCCGATACCCGGCTGGGTCGGGGAATTTTCTCCGCTCAGGGACTGAGTGTTGTGTCGTCATCATCATCATTTCATCCCCATCCGGCGCGCAGGACGCCCAATGTGGCGCCGAATGTAATAAGACCTGCGATATGGCGGCCGGACCTGCCCCGTAAGTGGCCTCCCGGCCAATGACGCCTAACGCTCATTTCCATTTCCAGTGTATGACTTCTCAAATGACAGCGTGGATGTCATACCGTGATTCAAACAGTGTACAGCGCCAGATTTGCAACTGGAGGCCAAAATTCAAACTTTTTTTTTTCCAACGTAAATCGGTTGCCGTTTGAGGCGTTAGCGTATTTACACTACTGGTTCAAATGGCTCTGAGCACTATGAGACTTAACTTCTGAGGTCATCAGTCCCCTAGAACTTAGAACTACTTAAACCTAACTAACCTAAGAACATCACACACATCCATGCCCGAGGCAGTATTCGAAATTGCTACCGTAGCGGTCGCGCGGTTCCAGATTGTAGCGTCTAGAACCGCTCGGCCACTCCGGCGTGCTACACTACTGGCCATTAAAATTGCTACACCAAGAAGAAATGCATATGATAAACGGGTATTCATTGGACAAATATATTATTCTAGGACTGACATGTTATTACATTTTCACGCAATTTGGATGCATAGATCCCGAGAAATCAGTATCCAGAACAACCACCTCTGGCCGTAATAACGGCCTTGATACGCCTGGGCATTGAGTCAAACAGAGCTTGGATGGCGTGTACAGATACAGCTGCCCATGCAACTTCAACACGATACTACAGTTCATCAAGAGTAGTGACTGGCGTATTGTGACGAGCCAGTTGCTCGACCACCATTGACCAGACGTTTTCAGTTGGTGAGAGATCGGGAGAAACTGCTGGCCAGGGCAGCAGTCGAACATTTTCTGTATCCAGAAAGGCCCGTACAAAACCTGCAACATGCGGTCGTGCATTATCCTTCTGAAATGTAGGGTTTCGCAGGGATCGAATGAAGGGTAGAGCCACGGGTTGTAACACATCTGAAATGTAACGTCCACTGTTCAAAGTGCAGTCAATGCAAACAAGAGGTGACTGAGACCTGTAACCAAGGGCGCCCCATAGTATCACGCCGGGTGATACGCCAGTATGGCGATGACGAATACACGCTTCGAATGTGCGTTCAGCGCGATGTCGCCAAACACGGATGCGACCATCATGATGCTGTAAACAGAACCTGGATACATCCGAAAAAATGACGTTTTGCCATTCGCGCACCCAGGTTCGTCGTTGAGTACACCATCGCAGGCGCTCCTGTCTGTGATGCATCGTCAAGGGTAACTGCAAAAAAAAAAAAGGGGGGGAGGTTCAAATGGCTCTGACCACTATGGGACTTAACTTCTGAGGTCATCAGGCCCCTAGAACTTAGAACTACTTAAACCTAACTAACCTAAGGACATCACACACACCGATGCCCGAGGCAGGATTCGAACCTGCGACCGTAGCGGTCGCGCGGTTCCAGACTGTAGTGCCTAGAACCGCACGGCCACCTCGGCCGGCGGCTAACCGCAGCCACGGTCTCCGAGCTGATAGTCCACGCTGCTGCAAAAGTCGAACTGTTCGTGCAGATGGTTGTTGTCTTGCAAACGTCCCCTTCGGTTGACTCAGGGATCGAGACGTGGCTGCACGATCCGTTACAGCCATGCGGATAAGATGCCCGTCATCTCGACTGCTAGTGATACGAGGCCGTTGGGATCCAGCACGGCATTCCGTATTACCCTCGTGAACTCACAGATTCCATATTCTGCTAACAGTCATTGGATCTCGACCAACGCGAGCAGCAATGTCGCGGTACGATAAACCGCAATCGCGATTGGCTACAATCCGACCTTTATCAAAGTCGGAAACGTGATGGTACGCATTTCTCCTCCTTAAACGAGGCATCACAACAACGCTTCACCAGGCAACGCCGGTCAACTGCTGTTTGTGTATGAGAAATGGGTTGGAAACTTTTCTCATGTCAGCACGTTGTAGGTGTCGCCAACGTTGTGTGAATGCTCTGAAAAGCTGATCATTTGCATATCACAGCATCTTCTTCCTGTCGGTTAAATTTCGCGACTGTAGCACATCATCTTCGTGGTGTAGCAATTTTAATGGCCAGTGGTGTGCCAAGTTTCCCTGCCATACCATAATTACAGCCCACCAAGGATCTCGATGAGTTGCTGCACTTTAGTCACGACCACCGGGTACTACTGTGTCCGCTGAGTGTCGAAGTGTCTGAGGACATGCGCGGTGGCGGCGGAAACGCGGACCACGCAGCCGCGTCTAAAGTTAGCGGCGCCTTTTATCTACACGCGGTGGGCGGCAGTCGCAGAAGCAGGCCACCGCGCGCCAGGCTGTTACACGGCCGGCGGACCTTGGAGGGCAGACAAGCAGGCAGGCGCCGCCGCCGCCGTGTTGCACACCGGAAGGTTTCGCCCGGCCGCTGACATAACTGCCGGCGGCATTCTGCGGTACACTGCGGCGTTCCCGTCTGCGTCCGCGCGGGCCTCCACCGAAGCTCAAATTCTGCTTCACGTCTCTCTTCTTCTTGCCGTTTTCCTATAAACGTTGCGGATGTCAGTAGCTACAATCTCGTCGAGTTTAATGCACCCAGCTGAAACAAAACACTACTTTAAGGCGGGTGTACTTTGATCATTCATACAACAGAAGTTTACAGTCCGTCTGCTGGCTCGCAGTTGGTTGTTTAATATACTATGCTGTCTGGTGGTAAAGTTCCACTAATATACGCTAAATGGCGCGATGTAGTGCCGATTTTCTTGCGGAGTAGTTGGCGAACATGTTACGACCTTTAACTGTGTATGAAAAAAAAATGGTTAAAAAGGCTCTGAGCACTATGGGACTTTTCATGCTTGATCTGCGTTCAGTTTTTGACGGGCTATCCACTGGGTCATTTTACCACTAAATATGATCTGTACTTACATTGATATGGTGTCTGTTCTTTCGGACAAGTCCTAAAGAACAGACATCATATCTATATAAGTATATAGTTCTGGCAATACCGGCCATGACCTTCTTCTTCTGTGCGGATGCACATATATTACGGGACTTGGTAAGAATGTTTCCCACGAGTAATGAGTGTGTTGGGTAGGGACACTACGAATGAAGTGTGTGGACATATAAGGTGAGAATGGGGGTCGCATGCGAGGCGTGCGCGAGATAGTCCTTGCAGTCGCACTATCCTATGTGCCCTCGGTGGCACAGCTGGACGCCGGTACGGTAGCTCAGCGTGTTGGGTCAGAGAGAAGACTGGCCTCTGTAATAAAAAACTGAGTGGAAGAATCAAGAAACGAATATGAACGGATGTCATGTGACGTCCGCAACGACCAAACACAACGATCAATAACGGACAAAATGCAAGAAAATAAGTAAATAAATAATAAAAACAGATGGATAGAGCCTCTGCCATGTAAGCACCAGATCCAGGGTTCGAGTCCCGGTTGGGGCACACATTTTAACCTGTCCCCGTTGATATATATCAACGCCCGCCAGCAGCTGAAGATATGAATATATAGTTCTAAATATGATGAGAGTGAGATTGGGATTTTCCCTTGTTAGCATTTTTAGGCTTAGTTGAGATATTCGGAAATCGATATATGTAAAAATACAGGGTCCAATCTCATTAATATGTATGTTCGACGTCAAAATGCAATAACCACATACAGACGGCAGATATCAGCACTAGCAGTGGAGAGGGTACAAAGCGTTTCGGAAACCAGTGCAGTCGTTGTCATAATGCGAGAAGGAGTGATTTATCTGATGTCCAAAAGGGCATCATCATTTGTTTTCGGGCCAAGGGTGGAATCATTTCCGAAACGGCTGAGTTTGTAAACTGTTCGCGTGCAGCCATGGTAAAAGTATGCCGTGCATGGCAAAACGGCGCTATCCAAAACAGGCTCTGAGGCAACTGTGCTGCACCACAGGCCATAGATGTTGGGTGAAAAACAGCTGTGGAGATGTTTACGGGCCAATAGACATACAACGGCTGAGCAAGTGACCGCCCTAATGAACCAAGGATCTATAAACAGTGTCTCCTCAAAGACCGTTCAGCAAACGTTGCTGTGTATGGTCTTCGCAGCAGGCGCCTGGTTCGTACACACATGCTGACTTGCCGATGAAGGCAGGACCGCAGCTGCACATCCATTGAGTTGCAACAGGTGGCCGTTTCGGATGAATGACGTTTTATGCTCCATCTGACAGATGGCTGTTGACGGGTATGGTGTGAAATGTCTGATGGCTAACACTCTGCAATAATCATTGAAAGGGTCCGGCCTGGAGGAGGTAGCGTTATGGTATGGGATATGTTTTCGTTGCTTTCACTGGGGGATCTCGTCATTCTGAAAGGTACAGTCGATCAACACAAGTTCGAATACATCTTTTGGAGATCATGTCCTCCCCTACACGAGCAACTGACCGCCGTAAAGAACCAAGGGGCAACGAACAGTGTCTTCTCAAAGACCGTTCAGCAAAAGTTGCTGCGTACAGGTCTCAGCAGCAGGCACCTGGTTCATGTACACATCCTGACTGCTGTAATCGGCAATCAAGGCTGGTTCAAAAATGGTTCAAATGGCTCTGAGCACTATGGGACTTAACTTCTGAGGTCATCAGTCCCCTAGAACTTAGAACTACTTAAACCTAACTAACCTAGGGACATCACACACATCCATACCCAAGGCAGGATTCGAACCTGCGACCGTAGCGGTCGCGCGGTTCCAGACTGAAGCGCCCAGAACCGCTCGGCTACTCCGGCCGGCCAATCAAGGCTGGAATTTGCACGCCAGTACCTCAACTGGACGTCCACTGAGTTGCAACAGATGACTGTTCCAGATTAATGGTGTTTTATGCTTTATGAAACAGATGGCCAAGGGTGCGTATGGCGTGAAACATTTGATGGATAACACCCTGCAGCATCCGTTGAAAAGGTCCTTGCTGGAGGAAGAAGTGTTATGGTTTGGGGAATGTTTTCGTGGCATTCACTAGGTGATCTCGTCATCCTGGAAGTTACAGTGGATTAACACAAGTGTGGATACGTCGATGGAGGGGACTGATGACCTCAGATGTTGAGTCTCACAGTGCTTAGAGCCATTTGAGCCATTTTTGCCATTTTTGATACGTCGATGGAGACTATGCCCACCCCTACACGAAATTCGTTTTTTATTGGCACGATGGGATCTACCGGCAGGACGATGCAACGTGTCACACAACTCAGAGTGTCTGTGCATGTTTCAGAGATCGCAAGGATAAGTTTACCATTGTATTGTATATATTGTATGTTTACCGGAGACCTAGAAACGACGGAGATGCTCCGTCCCCGTCCCAGCCGCAGTGGTCCACAACCCCACGACGACTACCGCAGTCCACTTTACCCTTCCGCCGCCCCACACCGACCCCAGGGTTATTGTGCGGTTCGGCCCCCGGCCGACCCCCCAGGGAACGTCTCACACCAGACGAGTGTAACCCCTATGATTGCGTGGTAGAGTAATGGTGGTGTACGCGTACGTGGAGAACTTGTTTGCACAGCAATCGCTGTAACTGTGGCGGAATAAGGGGAAACAGCCTGCATTCGCCGAGGCAGATGGAAAACCACCTAAAAACCATCCACAGACTGGCTGGTTCATCGGACCTCGACACAAATCCGCCGGGCGGATTCGTGCCGGGGACCAAGACCTCCTTCCCTCCCGGAAAGTCGTGCGTTAGACCGCCCGGCCAACCGGGCGGGCTAAGTTTACCATACTCCCTTGGCTACTAAACTCCCCAGATTTAAAGCCAATCGAGAATCCGTGGGACCACTCGACTGGGCTCTATACGCTATGTTTCCTCAGCTGCGAAACGTAGCGCAGCTGGTCACGGCACTGAAGTCAGCATGGTCCCACATTCCTGTCAGCATCTTCCAGAACCTGCATGACAGTCCCGCAGCGATCTGAACTGTAAAAGGTGCTTATTGATGCTTTTGACAGGTGGTTAGCGTATAAATAGTTTTAGTAAAATGTCTTTTATTTAGAACTGCCTCCACAGCCGAAGACCAGCGTCGTTGGCTTTGATTCACAAGGAGTGTGTGCAATTCCCAGTACCTCCACAGGTTTATTCTGAGGTAGGGGGATCGGGAACAGCGTCCCGTCGGGTTCGCGGTGCCAAATGAGGAACTGCTTGAAGAAAGAGACAGCGGCGGCATCAACATTCAAGTACTGCAATAATGACTGGATGGGTATGATGATCACATGTCGCACAGTCATAGATCGCTCCTTGTACTGCGTTATAGGCAGAAGTCTGCCACTCTGAACAGGTTCAAATGGCTCTAAGCACTATGAGACTTAACTGCTGAGGTCATCAGTCACCTAGAACTTACAACTACTTAAACCTAACTAACCTAAGGACATCACACACATCCATGCCCCAGGCAGGATTCGAACCTGTGACCGTAGCGGTTTCGCGGTTCCAGACTGAAGTGCCTAGAACCGCTCGGCCACTAAAACCAGATCCTTGAAAGGGTTTTACATATTTTTTATTTTGGACGACAGGTGACATGCCTATAAAAGGTGCAGGATTTCGCATTCTTTGTCTCTTTTTGCCCTGTTTGGGGAGTGAGGCAGCAACAGGAGGAAGTGGCCTCCCGCGAGAAGCAGAGCGCTTCTGAGTGCCGTATCCATCAGTGGGCGACACTCCAGCACGAGAGCAGAGCGCGGCGCCCCGGCGGCGCCTTTGTGCTGGTGGGCGGCCGGGCAACGCCCAGTTAGCCCCTCACAGCTGGCTGGCTGGCTGCGCGCTTTTCAAAGCTCTCCACGGCCCGGACGCTCCATTAAACCGAGGCAAACACGCCGTCGCCTATTGAAGGCCCACGCCCTGCCCTGCCTATAGCATCGATCCCCATTCTGTGGGCCAGGCAGACCATCCAAGGGCGGAGATAGGCGCTCGTTTATTGCGACGAGGTCGCTGGAGCTAATCCACGAGCCGCTCTAATTAGAGTGGAGTTTACAGTGGAAACTTGTCGTTTCGTCTTACGGCCGCAGATTTCGATGATTCACCAACAGGATCTGTGCGACCATAGCATCAGCGTCGTCGTTAGCCCTTTGATAAATGTTTGTTTCTTCACGGATTGAGATATTCAACTCTCTCTAAGCAAGCATAAAACGTAAGCTGTCTGGGTCGTCAACAGCGGATAAAGGAAATTCACGATCATAGTCTAGACAGAAGATTCCAGGCATTCACGCGACGTCGTCTAGTAGAACAACAGTTCTAGGAGGGTTGCCCAGAAAGTAATGCACTGCATTTGTTTTCTTCAACAATTCTTTACTGAACATAATGACAATTACACACACGAAAGAATAGTGCTTTATCTACACACCCTATTTTTCCCTATAATCTCCATATATGACCTCCTCATCGTCCTCAAAATGCCTGCCAGGAATGGCATCCTTTAATGGCCCAAGCAAGTGGGCGTCCGAAGGGGCTAGGTCAGGGCTGTCAGGTGTGACAGCCGTGGATGGTCTCCCCGACCGCTGAAAATCGTGGAGCTCCGTCGAACCGCCTTCTGATGACCTCACCCTACGTTCCCAGCGACTAACTATACTTCTGTCGACAGCAGATGCTCCATAGATTTTCCACAAGCGTATGTGAATATACCCCACGGTTTCTTTCTCTGCAGAGAGAAATTCAATGGCGATACATCACCTACAGACACCACTTTGAAACTGTCCTGCAGCTACGCTGTCTGTCAGAAGTGACGGAAACTTGGCGCGCTCACTCATGAGACTTCAAGTAATATATACGTAACGTTTTTTTTTTTCGTAGCATTGTTTGCTGCTGAGAAAAAAAAAGGCGGTCCATTACTTTCTGGGCAACCTTCGTAACATCCAAGTCCGTAGCCAGGCGTATGTTTATGTTACGTGGAGCATGTGTAATGGTCGGCAGAACAAACGACGAATCATCAGAAAAGCTTCCGATAACAGCTGATCTGGCGTTAGCAGCGGCTGCGCCTATACTGTCTGATCGTAAGAATACGGACAGCCCCGTGTAATGTGGAATGGACCACCAGATGCCACGAGACGCTGCCGTGGAAGTATAAAAGGAGGCCAGGACTGTTGTGTTACCAATACGGCAGCAATGAGAACAGGATGGGTCGGTCAGGCAAGGTCAGTGACTTAGAACGGACGGCCGCAGTGGCCGAGCGGCTCTACGCTCTTCAGTCTGGAACCGCGCGACCGCTACGGTCGCAGGTTCGAATCCTGCCTCGTGCATGGATGTGTGTGATGTCCTTAGGTTAGTTAGGTTTAAGCAGTTCTAAGTTCTAGGGGACTGATGACCTCAGATGTTAAATCCCATAGTGCTCGGAGCCATTTGAACCATTTTTTGACTTCGAACGAGGACTAGTGATTGGATGTCACTTGAGTAACAAATCCACCAGCGACGTTTTCGGTCTTCTGAAGGTGCCCTAGTCGACTGCTGGTTATGTGGTTGTGCAGCGGAAACGCGAAATAACCACCACAGTAAACCAAGACCAGGAAGATCTCATGTACTAACCTAAGGACATCACATACATCCATGCCCGAGGCCGGATTCGAACCTGCGACCGTAGTAGTCACGCGGTTCCGGACTGAAGTGCCTAGAACTGCACGGCCACCGCAGCCGGCTCGCACCAGATCCCAGTGTCCAACATCACTGCCTGATCTGGTTTTGGCTCTTGAGGAAGAATGGGATGCCATTCTTTCAGAGACTTACAAAACCTTCGTTGAAAGAATCCCCAGCGGAATTCGTCACAAAGACGACGGACGGACACATATATTAAAGTCCACTAATATGTGTCCGGATAGTTTTGATAGTATGTGCTATGCAACATCCTTAACCGCAAACAGCAAGACGTTATGTGAGCAGCGCGTTGATCTCCTCAGTGCTAATTCCCAGTCACATCTAAACCCACACTCACTACTTATTGGTTACTGTAACGCCAGAAAAGGCATTATGGGCAATCAAGAGACACTCTGTGAAAGAAAGTTTTTTTTTTTTTAATTCGACCTGCTTTTTATTTCACTCTCTTCTATGAGGTATATGAAGATGGTATGTGTTCTTTCGAACATGTCCGAAAGAACAGGTACCATCGGTGACCATGCAGCTTGTTAAAATGAAATTACAATGAAATGAATACACCTAGTTGCATACAGGCGTTGATGTAAATCGACGGGGACAGTTGAAAATGTGTGCCCCGACCGGGACTGGAACCCGGGATCTCCTGCTTGCATGGCAGACGCTCTATCCATCTTTTTTTTCGTGTTTGGTCGTTGCGGACGTCAAATGACACCCGGTCAAGTTCGTTTGTTGATCCTTCTACTCAGTTTTGTATTACAGAGACCAACCAGCTCTCTGACCAAACACGTTGAGCTACCGGGCCGGCATCCATCTGGGCCACCGAGGACACAGAGGATAGTGCGACTGCAGGGACTTATCTCTGGCACGCCTCCCGTGAGACCCACATTTCCAACTTATTGTCCCGCACTATATTCAAAGTGCCGCTGCCCATTATACTCATTACTGTGTCCTCGGTGGCTCCTATGGATAGTGCGCCTGCCATGTAAGCAGGAGATCCCGGGTTCCAGTCCTGGTCGGGGCAAACATTTTCAACTGTCCCCATTGATTTATATCAACTCCTGTATGCAGCTAGGGGTATTCATTTCATTGTAACTTCTTTTCTACGAGATCACTGGTATAGCCACGTCTGAAGCCCCGCTGCCGTCCAAATACTTATTCTTCCAACTATCCACGCATCGGTGAGACAGAGCAAGCTTTGACTCAGCAGTTAATTTCCGTGGCAGGCTATCGATATGGGGGCCGTGGGAAGGGACGCAGTGGCGGATCAGCGCTGGTCGATGAGCGGGGTGCCTGAACTCGAGCGGTGTTGGTAAACATGGCTTACGCAACAGCCTGCATTTCGCTTTGCTTTGTGCCACGAGCATTCAGCCGCTGTCCCCTCTCACTGATTAACTGCCTCCCACTGACTTCGCACACATACACATACAAAAGGGAGCGCTGTAGCCCATGCAGTACTTTACGAACTGTCGGGTAGCACTCAGTGCACAACACCTGAGGCGAACGTGGCATCATTTTGACCTGACACGCTGTGTCGAGGACCACAGGAGCTGCTATCGAGTTTCGTAATTTGGTGGTGTCTGCACACACTGGACCGCGCGGTCTAGTTTATTTATAATGGAAGACACTGCTTTTCATTTTTTCACCTAGACACCGCATTTTACGTCATTACTCACAATAATAAAAGGAGTTATCCAAGTAATTCGCTTATCCAGTCCTGGAAGAAAGATATGTAATATCCCACCTGTTCAAATTACGAACTCCTGAAAATTATTTTTCCGTTGTTCTAAAAATACACTTATGTTGTTGATACATGTTAATAAACACTGTTGAATATATATGTTGTTGGATTCAATGGTGACCGGCTCCAACTCGCTTTTTGGTTGTAAGTCCGCAATGCGTCTCACTTTCGCGGTTGATGAAGGAATCTTAGGAAAACCTGATAATACAGCATTTTCAGTACGTTTCGCAATTATTCTTGCGAATACTTTAACTTCTGCCTTAAATCCGCAATTCTGTCTACGTGAATGTAGAACTTAACAAATGTATAAACAACTGAAGTTCGAAAAAAAAAATGGCTCTGAGCACTATGGGACTTTACATCTTAGGTCATCAGTCCCCTAGAACTTAGAACTACTTAAACCTAACTAACCTAAGGACAGCACACAACACCCAGCCATCACGAGGCAGAGAAAATCCCTGGCCCCGCCGGGAATCGAACCCGGGAACCCGGGCGTGGGAAGCGAGAACGCTACCGCACGACCACGAGATGCGGGCAACTGAAGTTCGAGCTAAACTTACTCAGCGGTGAAGGAAAAGCGTAACCTCCACTTCAGTCCGACGCGAATGTTTTGAACGTCACGTCCACCTCACGCGTTGTGGAGCGAACGATCACGAACGTGTGACGCCAATCTTTTAGAAACTCAAAGGTGAATAAAAAAGGATTTGGCAGTAATGGGACGCGAACATGTTTTTATCCATTACACTACGGTGATTTCATGCAACTGGCGATTGTGACTTAACTTAAATCTCATGAAGGCTTGAACTGAAGATATGTCATTATCTGACGTTTAATTATAACAAATAGTACGAAAAACAACGTTCTTTGATAATTCTTCAATGTGCCGTTGCTTGAAACAATTTACATATATTCATAACACACTGGTTATAATAAGAAAACAATCAAATACGAAAATTCTTTATCCACTAATAAGGCGTTTTTCTCCAATGTATTAAAGAAAATTGCGGGAGATTCTTATTTTGCTGGTGTTCTGAAAATTTTATTCATAGGACACAAGTTACTATACAAAACTCACATAAAACGAACTTCAATTAAAAACGACGAAATCCAGTAAGGAGTCTCCCAAATTCCGAAGGACCGTGAAAGACGGGGCCTCAGGACTTGCGAATTGTTACCCCGAAATGTCTCTCCAGACACTACAAGGGATACTCAAAATAGTAACAACGGTGTAGGTAGGTGATACTGTGGTCAATAGGGCAATAAATTCGCAGATAAAAAGTGGAAATGCGGCTATAACAATGGTTTTTCTAGAACACAACTGTACCTAATATCGCCGACTAATTGCTCTTTTCAGAAGGTAGCAGTCAACAAGAAGGATTGAGAAAGGAAACTATCACCCCACTTTTTTGTTTTCATTCTCTGTTCCAAAGTGTATAGCATGCTCTTTGGGATCCGCCCTATTATGGAGTCTCACTTCCTTTCAGGAGCCAAATACCAGATGAGTTAGAAGTATGGCAGAGGAATTTGAAATGGTAATGAATAAGTCGAATTACCATCTCTGACATTTTCCGTACATCCAAGGGAAACCTACCGATAGCCTTGGTCGGGACTGATAGTGATTGAACTTATTTTATTTCCGGGTCAGTGTTGACCATTGCCTAAGACAAAATTCAAATCTGTGTGTATGTGCGTCTAAAATTTGTTGCTGTTGTTTTCTCACTCCCCACCCCCAAAGGTAGAGTGGGCTATTTGAGTAATGACCCGTTGGAGGCTCAGAAACTTTGCTACCAAGTAGCAGACTAGCTGATTGTGGGGCAAAGGATGTCCCAAATAGGAACATTTGGAAGGGTTATCAGTTTCCGCATGTGTCTTTCAAACAAGAGAAACCTCCTGAACTCCGTGGTCAGAACCAGGCGATAGGGTCTCCTTTTAATTTCATTCCGGTACAATATGCCTCAAGTAAAAAATGTGACAGCCTAGTGTATGAATAGGTGTTAATGTTTTTGCGTGAAAAGGGTGAAGTTGATTGTGAAGTTGTGAGTGAGAATGACTTTTCTTGTTGCAAACAAACAGGACCAACCTCCTTAAGCAGCTCTATAGTTTGAATGTCGAGAATTCCTTGTACCAACTAAACTGGCTGAACATTGAGCGTAGCGTGAAATTATCAAAGTCGACCTGTACATTTTCCGAGAATGGACTGAATGAAGGTCATGATTACCGGACACATTACAGTATCCGCCAATTAGGATACAAATTATGAAAGTCATTGGGATCTACAAGCCTACCCTCAACTTAATATTTATTTTTTTCTAAACTTAATCAAATTCTCTGAAACATTACACTACGCTTCCCATAATATCCAACATATTTTACTCAATCATTTTTTTAAAAATCTTTTTTGATTTTCAGCGTATTCTAATCTGCCAAATAGTATGATGCTTTACCTTCAGCCCCTGTTTCGTCTTGAATTATGCCATCTGTCACTCGTTCGACCTACGTCTGTCTTTCCTGTTGGTTTCTAATTGATTACTTCTTTAAGAATTCTGTCTTCCCCAAATATGTTGACATTTTGTTTCCTTTCTATATATTGTGCCATTTCTTGTTCATTCACACAGTATTAAGTCCTTGTCTTATAATATTGTTGTGTGTTTACCTTCTAGGATTACATCTTCCTACTTCTTTACAAGTGTCGTTTCAGCCAACTGTATTCTTCTTTTTTAATCATCTTCACGTCTGTGTGCCGGCCGCGGTGGTCTCGCGGTTCTAGGCGCGCAGTCCGGAACCGCGCGACTGCTACGGTCGCAGGTTCGAATCCTGCCACGGGCATGGATGTGTGTGATGTCCTTAGGTTAGTTAGGTTTAAGTAGTTCTACGTTCTAGGGGACTGATGACCTCAGATGTTAAGTCCCATAGTGCTCAGAGCCATTTTTCACGTCTGTGTGCTGTTATGGAGAAAGCTATTGGGTTATAAAATTTTAAATTTGTACCTTTTAATGTCTTGCCACCTAACGTTCTGTGCCTTATTGGACATGTTATTTTAAGCTTATTCAGTTTATTAGTGCCATCGTTTTCACATGTAATATGAAATCCGAAAAGCTGAAAGTGTACGATTTTTCTATCAGCTGGTTCCCTGTTACTGTTTTTGAAAGTTTTGAAAATTTCTTCTTACAGGCGTTTAGTTTACTTTTAACAAAATTTTTAGATGGTAGTTCTTATTTATATAGACCTGCCATTTATTTATGAGTTATTACAGTTAAATTAATCAGTTACAAATTTCTGTTTAGTTGAAAAGTATTTTTATACTATAGTCGAAGTCTGATACCTCTGTTCTTTACACCCTACCTTTTTATTTATTCAGTAGTAGCAATTAGAGTTGTATGCCACTACTCCGTTGCACTTCTCGAGACTCCTGTTACTTGCAAAAATGTGTTAAATTTAAAACGAAATTTTGGGAAAATATCAAAGTTGTTCACCAACATGCTGTTGTTTCTGAGGATGATAGTGCTTAAAAAATTTATTGCTACTGTAGAACATCCGTAGTTTGTATAAAAAAAATTTAGTCAATATTTATATTGTAGGACAATTCACGTAGAAGACTAGGTGTCCAAATTATCGCAGCGTACGCAACTGCCTCGTATTTTGTTAGTTTGCTATCTGGAGCCTAATTTCTAGAAACCTATTTGCTTTTTCTGTTACAACTGCCATTTCACGACCGTTAACACAAGAATTTGTGTAATATTTCGCTTTTCAAGAAAAAAATGTTGAAATAATCTTATTGGTAGCTAGTTACATGTCGGTTTTTAGGAGTGAAAAGAGGCGCTTTCAAATAGGGAATTCGTGGAAAGATTGGGTGAAAAAACGGAGAAAAGGCTATAGTTTAGGTCTCATGTGCATCAAGCAGTAGTTATGCTAGGCATAACCCCATTCAAGGCATCGACGTGATATTTGCCTGAAATGGTTCAGGAAGAATTATTCTAGCCAGGCAAGAAGTCTCGCCTCACAACCACCTAAGTCTTTGTATGAGGCCCAACTTAGCCAATTTTTAAAACGAAGCAGGATTAATACCTAACGTTCCGGCGACTATGTGACCATTCAGGGACGGAGGCAGCTTTGGGACGATACCTCTCTTCTGGGACAACGTAGTAAGCTCCCATCTAAAAGAACTGTTTAACTCACCTCTTGCAATGTCTGGAGGTAGCGGGAGCTACGTTCACTGTTTTGTTTCTAAATCCATCACCCACCCTCTCACAAACTGTCTCTTGGACTCTGTCTCTTCATAGAATGTTGAACGTACACTCTGGCTGGGGAATACGCTGATCCAGCTTTCGGGTGACCATTAGTGTTTCCCCAGTGCCTGGCACCCCATGTACTTGTGCGGGCAGCGCCAGCCGCAAGCTGGAACGGTCGTTGCCCCCGCACTTCTTGTCTGACCTGGGTAGAGCGAGCTAACCGCGAGGGTTCTTTGCTGTTTGGCGAAAGTCTTCCGGTGTCACTCTGAGGGGGCTGAGGTGCTTTACGTCCATTTCTGCCAATCTTCGTGCAACATTTCATTAACTGAACCGTTTATTACAGCTGCCAGAACAAAAACAGCTTCCTGCATTTATAATGATGAATACTCACGAGTGTGGAATTACGACTTTTTTGACTAACTACGAGGGTAATCCCAAAACTAAGGTCTCCTATTTTTTTATACGTGCACAGACCTGTTTATTTCTAAAATGGTTTACATCAGTTTACAGCTTGAACATTTAACTATTTTTCGACATAATCACCATTTCTGTCGATGCATTTTTGTAGACGCTGTGACAGTTTTTGTATGCCCATGTTATACCAGCTCGCCGCCTTGCTGATCAGAAAGTTATGAACCTCTTCTTTCACCTCGTCGTCGGAGCTGAATCGCTTTCCTATGAAATGTTCTTTTAACCTAGGGAACAATTGATAGTCACTGAGCGCCAAGTCAGGACTACAGGGTGGGTGGGTGATTACGTTCCACTGGAACTGTTGCAGGAGAGCAACGGTTTGCCGAGCGATCTGTGGGCGAGCGTTGTCATGGAGAATGTGTACGCCCTTGCTTCCTCTTCTCCGGTTCTGGATTGTCAGTTTGAGTTTTTTCAGAGTCTCACAGTACCTGTCAGCGTTAATTGTGGTCCCAGCGATTCAGCTCCGACGACGAGGTGAAAAAAGGGGTTCATAACTTTTTGAATAGCATGGCGGCGAGCTGGTATGACATGGGCATACAAAAAATGCCACAGCGTCTACAAAAATGCATCGACAGAAATGGTGATTATGTCGAAATGTAGCTAAATGTTCAAGCTGTAAACTGATGTAAGCCATTGTAAAATTAAACAGGTCTGTGTATTTATAAAAAAATAGGCCTTACTTTTGGGATTACCCTCGTATGGTTGACCGCTAATGTTTATCTTTAATATTAAGCATATTTGCCATGCCGTCACTCAATATGCCCTTGGCAGACGGTTTCCGATTATGCCTCACAGATAATTATATTAAAAATCCACTGTTTACAGCTGCTTAGTACACTTTATATACATTTGTGAAGTCACTGACGTTATGACATGCGTTCTTGATAAGAACTTCAAACAATGCAACAATAATTTAGAATTAATTGCACTAGGAAGTGTGATTTCCTTTGCACATACGTTGCCTTTTGTCACAATACTTCCAACGTATCAAAGTGTTATATTCGCCTTCCCTAATACTGGTGATACGTGATCGTCTCATTTCATATTTCTTCTTAGCATTATCCCAAAATACACTCTAAGATGGAAAAAAAATTGCACCACGAAGAAATTATCCGAATGGGACGGAAATCGGAAGATATCATGTACATATACAGACAGGAAAATAAGTACAATTTCAGAAAAATTGGATGATTTATTCAAGAGAAAGAGCCTCATAAGTTGAGCAAGTCAGTAAAGTGTTGGTCCACCGCTGGCCCTTATGAAAGCAATTATTCGGCTTTCAATTGATTAACACAGTTATTGGATGTTCTACTAAGGGATCTATTATCTATCTACATCCGGACCCCGTTCCACCTACTGCCGGGTCTGAGTGCTGACGAGTCCTCTCCATTTGGCTCGGTCCTCCCACCACTTTTCCCCCTTTATTTGCTGCCAGGTCACACCTCTCCTTTCCACTGATATTCTCACTCCCATTTTCCATCGTGTTCTTGGGCGCCCTCTAGGTCTTTTCCCATCCATATTTAGTTCTTCCATAATTTTGGGGAGTTTCTGCCCATGCATTCTCTTAACATGCCCATCAATCCTAATCTCTTTTTTTTTTTTTTCAATTTCTTTTCTCCTACTTTCTTGTTTAAGGCCCTTTCTAATTTCTACATTCCTTACTCTGTCCGTTCTTGTTTTTTCCTTAACTGCTCTGAGAAATTTCATTTCCCCTGCTTGCAGTCTGCTCCAGGCTCTTCCTGTTATTGTCCATGTTTCTGCACCATAGGTGACAATAGGGAAGTAATAATTCGTATACATAATGAGTTTTGCCTTTTCTGAAACTCCCTTATTCCGTGTCAGGTGTTTTATTGTCTGGTAGAAATTGCCTCCCTTCTGTAACCTCCTATTAATTTCGTTGGTTATTCTTCCATCCTTAGATATTTCACTCCCTAAATAAGTGAAACTTTCTGCCACTTTGACAGGTTCTCCATTCAAGGTAATATTTCCGTTGATCCCTTTCCCTCTTCCAAATACCATTAATTCACTCTTATCTTTATTTATTTTTAATCCATACCTTTCCATTATTTCCTTCCACGCATCAAGTTGTAACTGTACATCTACCTCTTATCACCCCATATTACTATATCATCTGCAAAAATCATCTTTTCGTCTTTTTCTTTTACTATATCTTTAACTGCTCTATTCATTCCTTCCACCACAACATTAAAAAGTGCAGGAGATAGAAGGGCTATTGTGCCCAACTGGCGCTTTACATCGCCAAAATCCCGACTGGTTGGAGGGTGCTGCCCATAATGCTCCAAACGTTCGCAGTTGGCGAGAGATCCACCGATCTTTTCAGCTAAGGAAAGGTTGACAAGCAAGAAAGCAAACCGTAGAAACTCCCGCCGTGTGTGGGTGAGCATTGTCTGGCTGAAGTGTAAGTCCAGGATGGCTTGCTACGAAGGGCTTTAAAACGGCGCATAGAGTATCGTCGACGTACCGTTGTGCTGTAAATGTCGCGGATGACAACCAATGACGCCCTGCCATGAAAGGAAGTGACACCCCGGCCCACCACTCCTGTTTATCAGATCGTATAACGGGCGACAGTCCGTTTGGTATCCCACCGCCGTCTGGGGCGTCTCTAGAAATATTTTCGCTGTTCATCGGGGCTCTGTTCGAAGCGGAACTGATCACTGACGACAATTCTACTGCAGTCAATGAGATTCCAAGCCGAAGACGCGTCTAAGAACGCCCTGGACAGCGATAGGGTACCAGTCAGACTGGTGCCCACCAGACGACTCGACAGCCGGGAGTGATTATGCTCTGGGGTACCATTTCATTTCATAGCAGGACCCGGTTACTTGTCATCCATCGCACCCTTACAGCAGAGTGGTAAGTCGACGATATTCTACGTCCCGTTCTATTGCCCTGAATAACAAGCCATCCTTGGCTTACATTTCAGCAAGATAACGCCTGCCCCACACGACGATAGTTTCTACTGCTCGCCTTCTTCCTTGCCAAACCCTACTTTGATCAACAAGATCGCCCTTGTTGAGAACGTCTGGAGCATTATAGACAGGGCCCTCCATGAAGCTCAGTATTTTGACGGGGTAACTCGCCAACTGGACACGGTTTCGCACTATATCCCTCAGAAGTAGATCCAACAGCTCTATCAATAAGTGCCAAGCCGAATAACTGGACCAACACTTCATTGACATTTGTGAAGCTCGTTCTCTCGAGTAAATCATTTAATTTTTCTGGAATTGTAATCATTTGTTTGTCTGTACATGTACATCACATCTACCGATTTACGTCCCATTCGGACAATTTCTTCGTGGTGTGTCATCTTTGTTTTTTTTCTGTCTCAGAGTGTATTTAACACATTAATTCATCTGTAAACAAATCAGTCGTCTGAAGCTGTTTTATTCATGAAAGCTAGATTCTTTCGGGAATTGGGAGCTTAAAGGTTGGTGTATGTTGTGAAAAGTCATGGTCCTATAGCATTTCTTTGTGGTTCGCTCGACGTTTGTTTTTCGTCTGTCGACATCTCTCCGTTGAAAATCAAATGCTATGTTCCGTTTGCTACAAACTCTTCAGTCCAGTCGCGCAAATGCTCTGATACTCCATGTGCCCGTATTTTATTCACGAGGCAACAGTGTGAAACTGTCAAGGAACGAGGCACCTACCTGGCGGCCAGTTAATGCTGTGTTCCTTGAGCTCTGGAAGATATTCGCAGTCGTCAAAGAAACATTTATTATGAAACTATTTTTTGTAAGTGGTAATGAAAACTTTACGACTATACCTCTAATTACACTCCTGGTCATTAAAATTGCTACACCACGAAGATGACGTGCTACAGACGCGAAATTTAATCGACAGGAAGAAGATACTGTGATATGCAAATGATTAGCTTTTCAGAGCATTCACACAAGATTGGCGCCGGAGGCGACACCTACGACGCGCTGACATGAGGAAAGGTTCCAACCGATTTCTCATACGCAAACAGCAGTTGACCGGCGTTGCCTGGTGAAACGTTGTTTGATGCCTCGTGTAAGGAGGAGAAATGCGTACCATCACGTTTCCGACTTTGATAAAGGTCGGATTGTAGCCTATCGCGATTGCGGTTTATCGTATCGCGACATTGCTGCTCACGTTGGTCGAGATCCAATGACGGTTAACAGAATATGGAATCGGTGGGTTCAGCAGGGTAATACGGAAGGCCGTGCTGGATCCCAACGGCCTCGTATCACTAGCAGTCGAGATGACTGGCGTCTGATCCGCATGGCTGTAACGGATCGTTCAACCGCGTCTCGATTCCTGAGTCAACAGATGGGGACGTTTGCAAGACAACAACCATCTGCACGAACAGTTCGACGACGTTTGCAGCAGCATGGACTATCAGCTCGGAGACCATGGCTGCGGTTACCCTTGACGCTGCATCACAGACAGGAGCGCCTGCGATGGTGTACTCAACGACGAACCTGGGTGCACGAATGGCAAAACGTCATTTTTTCGGATGAATCCAGGTTCTGTTTACAGCATCATGATGGTCGCATCCGTGTTTGGCGATATCGTGGTGAACGCACATTGGAAGCGTGTATTCGTCATCGCCATACTGGCGTATCACGCGGCGTGATGGTATGGGGTGCCATTGGTTACACGTCTCGGTCACCTCTTGTTCGCACTGACGGCACTTTGAACAGGGGACGTTACATTTCAGATGTGTTACGACCCGTGGCTGTACCCTTCATTCGATCCCTGCGAAACCCTACATTTTAGCAGGATAATGCACGACCGCATGTTGCAGGTCCTGTACGGGCCTTTCTGCATAAAGAAAATGTTCGACTGCTGTCCTGGCCAGCACATTCTCCAGATCTCTCCCCAATTGAAAACGTGTGGTTTATGGTGGCCGAGCAACTGGCTCGTCACAATACGCCAGTCACTACTCTTGATGAACTGTGGTATCGTGTTGAAGCTGCATGGGCAGCTGTACCTGTACACGGCATCCAAGCTCTGTTTGACTCAATGCCCAGGCGTATCAAGGCCGTTATGACTGCCAGAGGTGACCGTTCTGGATACTGATTTCTCAGGATCTGTGTACCCAAATTGCGTGAAAATGTAATCACATGTCAGTTCTAGTATAGTATATTTGTCCAATGAATACCCGTTTATCATCTGCATTTCTTCTTGGTGTAGCAGTTTTAATGGCTAGTAGTGTACAATTACTCCGCTGATAGAAGTAGCCTCTTAACTACTTGTAGCAGGGTCGCGTTAGTCGCGGACACCTGTAGTGCGTATGCCACGGTACGAACGTGCTTCCGCGCTGCTAGGGGAAGCGCTCCAGCGGGAGGCGGCGCCTCCAGCTGGAGAGGATGGTTCTCCAGCGGAGTCGCGCACCGGCGGAGCGAGGCCGGCGCCTCGGAGCAGAACAGTCACCTTGCGGGGCCATTCGCATTCCGTGCCGCAGACACCGCAACAGCTGGTAGCTGGCGAGTGCCGAGGCTGCACAGGACGCGCACTTTCGTCCTCGCCATCTCACGAGGTGGAGAGAGACATTACCTATATCGTGATAGACGGTAAGGTAAAGCGCCCATTAACCCGAAATTTGGACTGCAGACAGCAGTTGTCCCTATTGGAAGCGCTACGCAGAACTTTGAACTGTTTTCTTGTACTGTGATCAGTCCGAGGTCTGGTGAATGCAACTCTTCTTAAGCCTGAGGATTTAGTATCCTTTCACAACACTTTGTGTAGATAACCAGTTTCAGCCAGTTCAAAATGGTTCAAATGGCTCTGAGCACTATGGGACTTAACATCTGAGGTTATCAGTCCTCTAGGACTTAGAACTACTTAAACCTAACTAACCTAAGGACATCACACACATCCATGCCCGAGCCAGGATTCGAACCTGCGACCGTAGCAGTTCCGGACAGTAGCGCCTAGAACCGCACGGCCACCGCGGCCGGCTCAGCCAGTTCAGTGGCCCCCTTCAGATCAATAATCAAAGAACTTTCAACTACCAGACATTGTGTAGGGTGCTGAGCACTCTCCTAAAGCCTGTTTTTCTCTGTGCAGCTACTTGTAAATGTATACAAGACTTGGGAAAGGGGCGAGGTGGTTGTTACATATGCCTCGTGGCGGCAGTCTGCAGGAGGTCGAGCGATTAGAATTTGATAGTGGGCATCCAGGGCTGCCGTTAAATGACAAAACAGGGAATTAGGTACAACAAATAGGAAGTATTTCAATGTACGGTGTACAAGGGTCGCGCCTAGGGACGGAAGTTACCAAGTTTAGGCCAGTCTAGGAGGTCGAACAATAAATTGAAATATGCAACGAAAGGGGAAGCGGTTCATGTTAACTTACGTTGGTGGCCGGCCGTGAAAAGCAGAGCCAGAGGCTCTGCCTTCCAAAAAGACGTCTGTTCTGCTCGAGGTCTGGATTACAAGAGAGAGAAGCAACTGCGTTCGGCTCCGCAAAACACTCCAGAGTCCACATACGTGATCAGTAGGCCGCGCACGCTATTGGCTAAAACCAATGGCAGCTAGCAGTTTCAGCAGAGGGCTCAAGGCGTCACTTGTCAGCAGCTTTAACTGGACAGAACTGCCTCGGTTTTGAAGGCGTAAGTTACTCGGGGAGAACACTTGTAAAGATTTGACTAGACCTTTGAAATAAATTTCTTAAACCAATTCCCTAAAATATTTCTTGACTGGCTGCCAGACGATTTTTTGTGCCTCGAGTGTTTATCAGAGACAAGAAGATCGTCAGGAGTGCCCCAGGGATGTATGGCTGGTCCGCTCTTGTTCTCTGCATACATAAATGATCTGATTGACAGGGTCAATAGCAATCTGCGACGCTTTGCTGATGACACTGTAGTACACGGGAAAGTATCGTTGTTGAGTGACTGTAGCAGGATACAGGAAAGTTAGACAGAACTTATATTTGGTGTGAAGAATGGCAGCTTCTCCTGTTCAAAATGTTCAGATGTGTGTGAAATCTTATGGGACTTAACTGCTAAGGTCTTCAGTCCCTAAGCTTACACACTACTTAAAATAAATTATCCTAAGGACAAACACACACACCCATGCCAGAGAGAGGACTCGAACCTCCGCCGGGACCAGCTTCTCCTGGATAAAAAAAGTAAGTAGTGGTGCGCTGCTTGACATAGTCATATCCGTTAAATATGTAGACGTAATGTTACTAATTGACAAGAAAGTGAACGAGCGCGAAACGTCAGTTGTTGGGAAGGCGAATGGTCGACTCCATTTTATTGGGGGAGCACTAGAAAGGTGTAGCTCATCTGTAAATAAGACCGCGTACAGAACACTAGTCCGACCCATTCCTGAGTGCTGCTCGAGTGTTTGGGATCCCCATGTCGAATTAAAGGAAGACAAAAAATAAAAATGTTTCAAATGGCTCTGAGCGCTATGGGACTTAACATCTGAGGTCATCAGTCCCATAGACCTTAGAACTACTTAAACCTAACTAACCTAAGGACATCACACACATCCATGCCCGAGGTAGGATTCGAACCTGCGACCGTAGCGGTAGCGCGGTTCCAGACTGAATCGCCTAGAACCGCTCGGCCACACCGGCCAGCTTAAAGGAAGACATCGAAGCAGTTCAGAAGCGTGTTGCTAGGTTTTTGATCGGTATGATCAACACGGGAGTTTTACGGAGATACTTTGTGAAATCTGATGGAAATCCATGAAGGGAAGACGACGTTCTTTTCGAGAAGAACTGTTCATAAAATTTAGAGAATCGGCGCAATGATTCTGCTGTCGCTAATGTACATTTAGCTTAAAGACCTCGGAACCAAGATAGGTGGCATATAGATAGTCCTTCTTCTCTCGCTCGCATTTCCGAGTGGGACAACAAAGGAAATTACTAGTAGTGTTATAAGGTACCCTCTGTCCTGGACCGTTAGGCGGCTTGCGGAATATATAGACGTGTCGTATGGGCCGAGCTCTTATTTTAGTCGCGTTGTGACGTAAATTTCCTTTTCCCCATTCAATACGGTGCCTCTTGATTAGTTCACTAGTTATTCGATCTACGCATCAGATCATCAGCATTCTTCTGTAGCACAACATTTCGAAAACTTCTATTCTTCTCTTGTCCGAACTGTTTGTCGACAATGTTTCGTTTTCATACAGTCCTACGCTCAGACAAATGTCATCGCAAAAGACCTGCTAACACTTATATTAATATTCGATGATCAAAAATTCTTCTTTTTCAGGAATGCTTTTCCTGTTATTGCCAGTCTGAATTTTTGTTTTACATTAATAATCACCAGTGATTTTGCTGGCCAAATATCAAAACTCGTTTACTACTTTTAGTGTCTAATTCCCTCAGCATTCCATGATTTAATTCGACTAGTTTCCATTATTCCTTTTTTTTCTTTTGTTGATGTTCATCCTATTACCACTTTTCAGACCATTATCTATTCTGTTCATTTGCTTTTTTAAATCCTCAACCGTCTCTAACAGAATTACAAAGTTTTCAGCAGATCTCAAACTTTCTATTTCTTCTCCCTGAATTTTAATCCCCTTTTCCGAATTTCTCCCCGGTTTCCTTCACAGCATACCCATTGAACAGACTGAATGACGTCAGAGATTGGATACAACATTGTCTCACCACCTTCTCTCTAGTGCTGTTCTTTCACGTCCTTCAACCTTTAACTCAACTTTGGTTCTTGTATAATTTGTATATTTATCCCGACTTACTGAGCAAGCTACGGCGGCACCCTCAGTTCTTCTTGTGCTCAGAATCACGTCAGAATCACGGGGCAAGTAGTATATTCCCCAACTGCTAATCAGTAAGTAACAGAAAAGACTCTTAGTGCATACTAGAGTAGAGCCCTTGATACCTGTATTTATGCTCGAATCTTACCTTCAGATACACCGAGGAAGTCTGTTTGGGAATAATTGTAATCTATAAGCAACAGAAAGTGAAAATCTAGCTCATGATCACCATCCAGCACTAGATTTCCGCACCACCCAATTTGGTCTTTCATCAGAAGGAACTCAACCACCGAAACTTATAGCAAAATATTGAATCTTAGTCTCTATTATTAATTTTCTTACGCTGCAATTAAATTATAATTGATAAATTCAAAATTCCATCACAACGTAACTGGTGCCCAATATGGACCTATTATTAAAATCCATTTATTTCATAACTGGGACCCAAAGGGGAGTCTAGCATAGCAGACTCACTACACGATTGGTGCCGAGTTGCGGCCATAATAAATTTCATAATAAGCACCTAAAACCAGTTTTTATGAGATTATTACGTTTCTGTAGGCAGGAAACTTTCAGATACGTGTGAATGCTTCGTGTGTTCCCAGTTTTCGTAGATTTTGGCATTGGTTCATAACGCAAAAAGAAACATCGCTAACTGAAGGTACAGCTCTTATGGAAGCTTTTAGACTCAAGAGCCATCTCCTATTTTGAGCTGCAATGAAAACAGAGACGAATGCAAAACAGTTTTAGTCAGATTTCACCGTAATAGCTCTCCTTACACTTTCCATTACACGTAATTGATTTCTTGAAACTGATATTGAGTTTGGAATAAATTCTTTTCGACATTAGGACGCGCTGTTTTGATACTTTTCAAATCGACGTTTCGACTGTCTTTGCTGCGGTCTTCTCTTCAGGGCGACTAAACTGCTGGTTCCTGCAGATGTTCTTCCCTATTCTGGTTGTCACGTGACAGCCTACGGCGTTTTCTTGGACGTCGTTGGACAGTTCAGAGTCGTGATATGCCTGTGACGTGGCGACTGTAAGGAAGGCCGTTGCCTCGGCTAACCTAGCAGGTGGCTGGCAGGCAACAGTGATTCAGCAGCTTGTGACCGGGGACGGCGTTTCGCGGCGACGAGACGTCGGTGCCAACGGCAGTTCTGTCGTGACCGCTTGTTTATGTTAGCGTACCCAGGTTTTGGCAGGCTGTTGGCCAGGATTGCTGGCAGCCATGCTGTCGGCAACTTGTGGCCAACCACTCTGTGCATTCTGCTGGGGCACTGGATGCACCCGTTATTAGTAACAGTCCATTACGTATTCCTTCTTTCTCCAAAGTGAAACTGAATTGTTATGTCTGACTGTGTCGGGGAAACGATACAAAATCGACTTACGAAATTGGGAGGGGGTGGGGAAGGGGAGCTGGGAGCCAGCTACTACCCCGTTCCTCTCGCTGGGCTCACCCTTCCGCACGTGGACATTTCGTCGGTGGAAGCAGGCGAAGCCGTGGTTTGTGATTCGGAACGATTGTGGAGCATGATGGGAAGGGCGTCCTTGGTTTTGTGGTCGCCGCGACTATCGTCCGGCAACCAGAATAGCGCGGAGCAAGGTCGCCGCTGATGGCCGGTCGACCTTGGTGTGCTCTGGGCGGCAATGGCTGCGTCCACCCGTGGCTGCCATCAGTAACGGGCAGCCCTGCGCGCAGCCCTTTCACAACACCGCTCTGCCGCTCAATAGCGACCTCAACAGCAGGTGTACTACGCCGTAACGCCAAATTCCCCCGTCAACCTGTTTCGCATTCGCCTACGATTCAGCAGCTTCCCAGGGTTTACAAATGCGACAGTTCAGTTGGACAGCCGTCACACAGACTTTTGTGTCCACTTTGTTGTACGATTGAGTGCTGATAACTCCTCGGCTTTTCCTAGTTAAAACTGATGCCGATGAAATATGGTGTTTTGACATCAAACCTGGTTGTTTACATTGTATGTGATTGTAATTGCTTAGCGGTAACAATGCTTTTTATTTTTCTTCTTCCAGAAGAAGCGGAAGCTTTTAACATGCATGGCTTACGTTAAACTGTCGCGTAACATGCAACTTGCGTTAGTGTCCGATTACACTCAGAACTAACGAACAAATTAAAGCAGTCGAGACAGTTCATGTGACAGTTAAGTGGACATCGTGGACCGCAAGAATGGGCAGCCAGCACAGCATTTACCGGCATCGTGCTTTTACTTAAATAATTCTTAAAATGCGGAGTAAAATTAGCAATCACTTCGAAAATATTTAACTATGTTTAGAATGATGTCGTTCATAATCGAATGGCGCACAGTTTTCTATACACAAATGAATTTACGTGTTGCTGGAGAGTGTCAGTACTGGACATGAGGTGTATTTAAGTGCACATTGACGTACTTTACTGTGATGGTTGATAATACACATGTTAGTTAAACATACGATAATATGACAGAGAATGCCTGCCTCGCTGATTTCTGCGTGTGGCATGATCGAAATTCCGTAAATAGATGTGTGGCTTTTCGTCCTGAGTAGTATATTGAGGTTCAACACTGGTGGGGAAAAAAATCACAACACCAAAAATTAATTAATAGAGAGTAATGAAATTTCGGGAACACGTTTGTCTAGGAAACATATTGAAGTGACTAACGTTACAAGATCACAGGTTAATGCAAGCGAGAGATAAGCCATTGCAAATGTGAAATTCTGGTACAATAATAACCGGTATAACTGCATTCACGCAAACGTGCATGCATTGTGCCCTATGTCAGGTTGTGCAATGAAGTCCCACGTGTCGGCCGTAGTGGCCGAGCGGTTCGAGGCACTTCAGTATGGAACCGCCTGACCGCTACGGCAGCAGGTTCGAATCCTGCCTCCTGCATGGATGTGTGTGATGTCCTTAGGTTAGTTAGGTTTAAGTAGTTCTAAGTTCTGGGGGGCTGATGACTTCAGTTGTTAAGTCCCATAGTGCTCAGAGCCAAGTTCCACGTCTGTTGCACTTGGTCGGTCAATACAGCGACGGTTGACGCTGGTTGTGGATGTCGCTGGAGTTGTCGTCCGATAATGCCCCATATGTGCTCAACTGGAGACAGGTCAAGGCAACACGTAGAGACTCTGCAGAGCATATTGCGTTACAACAGCGAAATGTGGGCGAGCGTTATCCTGTTGGAAAACACCCTCTGGAATACTGTTCGTGAATGGCAGCACAACAGGTCGAATCGCCAGATCGACGTACAAATCTGCAGTCAGAGTGCGTGGCAAAACCACGAGAGTGCTCCTGCTGTCATACGAAACCGCACTCCAGACCACCCCAGGTGTAGGTCCAGCGTGTGCAGCTCGCAGGCAGGTTGGTTGTAGGCCCCCAACAGGCCTCCTTCTGACCAACACACGGCTGTCATTGGCACCGAGGCAGAAACAGCTTTCATCAGAAACCACAACAGACCTTCACCCTGTCCTCCAGTGAGCTCTCGCTTGACACCAATGAAGTCGCAAATCGTGGTGGTGGTGCTGCTGCTGCTGCTGCTGCTGGTGGTGGTGGTGGTGGTGGTGGTGGTGGTCGTGGTTTGGGTTCAGCAGAATGCATGTTACAGAGCGTCTATTCGGAGCTGCCATTGAACTATCTGTAACAGTTCTTTGTGTCACTGTGGTGGCAATTGCTGCTCAAATTGCTGTTGCAGATGTAGTACGATGCGCCACAGCCGTTCATGGAACACGATGGTCTTCTCTCTCGTTAATGCCTCGTGGCCGTCCGGAGATCGGCATTCTTGCGACCGTATAGTCCCGTGATCACCATTGCTAGCACAGTGGCCACATTCCTGCCAAGTGTTTCTGCAGTATCGTAGAAGGAACATCCAGCTTCTCTTAGCCATATTACACGACCTCGTTCAAATTCAGTGAGGTGTTGATAATGCCTTCTTTGACGCCCTAAAGGCACTCTCGAGTAACATCAGCTAACCACGTCTGATTGTAACAAACGCTCACCACCGTTACAGCGTCTATTGAAAGCAAAGCTGATTTGTATCTTCGTAGTGGCGCTTCTAACGTCACTCTTGTGCGACTGGCGTGAAATCTGAATAGACTTCTTCTTTCAGAATGTAATATCTCTTTATATTCGATGAATTATTCTGATACAATTCTACCCTTGAATGACGTTTACTAATTTTCTACCTTCATACTCGCAGAATCCATGCGCAAAGTAGTTTCATACAATAGCTATGCCATGAGCGCACAATTATTCTTTGTAGCACTCTCTCTTGTGGTTGTCAGAAAAAAGCTTCCGAAATTGTCTTCGTGTCGATTAGCCTGAGCATTGTTTGAAGAATTGTAATCTGAATATTGAGATTTATGACAAAAGATAACTGATACGAAATTGTACGATTAAAAGGGAAATGTATATATATATATTGCTCCTTCATACAAAAGGTGTGTAACAATTTACATTATTTGACATTTGAGAATTAATGATATTCATCGATATATTGCGTAGTTGTTAATCAGAAGGGAACTTCCGAAAGACTGGGTACGAAACTGCATTTAATAATCCTAGAGCTCCATTACTTCTTCGGAAGGTTGAACTTCATCAAAGACAAACATCCGCTTGATCTGAGGTTTCCCGACTGATTATACAACGCTCCCAAAAATACGAGGCATTTTATTTGTACAGATTAGCAGACTGCCTCAAAGCACAAGCCTGCAGAGAAGAAGAATCATCGCCTGATTTCATTCTAACAAGTAAAATTTCTGAATCATTTTGAGTGACTGAGTTATGACTGTGTTTCCTATTATGAATGATTGATTGCTCGAACGAATTGAGAACTACATAACTACATAATTACATAGATAGGAGGAAAAATTACGAGATGTAGAAACACGCCTACCAACTTCCGATTATGTCACACAATTCCTCCCTGGAGTTGCGATTTTTTTCCGTCAGTATGTTTGCCACGCTCTCGATTTCTGCACATTTTAATGGTTCTTATAGCGTCCAGGAAGTTAGATGTAACTCCAGCGTATCTCTTCCTGCTGTTACAGTTGAGGACTGCATGATCGCAGGGTATATACAGGGTGTTTCAAAAATGACCGGTATATTTGAAACGGCAATAAAAACTAAACGAGCAGCGACAGAAATACACCGTTTGTTGCAATATGCTTGGGACAACAGTACATTTTCAGGCAGACAAACTTTCGAAATTACAGTAGTTACAATTTTCAACAACAGATGGCGCTGCGGTCTGGGAAACTCTATAGTACGATATTTTCCACATATCCACCATGCGTAGCAATAATATGGCGTAGTCTCTGAATGAAATTACCCGAAACCTTCGACAACGTGTCTGGCGGAATGGCTTCACATGCAGATGAGATGTACTGCTTCAGCTGTTCAATTGTTTCTGGATTCTGGTGGTACACCTGGTCTTTCACGTGTCCCCACAGAAAGAAGTCACAGGGGTTCATGTCTGGCGAATAGGGAGGCCAATCCACGCCGCCTCCTGTGTGTTTCGGATAGCCCAAAGCAATCACACGATCATCGAAATATTCATTCAGGAAATTAAAGACGTCGGCCGTGCGATGTGGCCGGGCACCATCTTGCATAAACCACGAGGTGTTCGCAGTGTCGTCTAAGGCAGTTTGTACCGCCACAAATTCACGAAGAATGTCCAGATAGCGTGATGCAGTAATCGTTTCGGATCTGAAAAATGGGCCAATGATTCCTTTGGAAGAAATGGCGGCCCAGACCAGTACTTTTTGAGGATGCAGGGACGATGGGACTGCAACATGGGGCTTTTCGGTTCCCCATATGCGCCAGTTCTCTTTATTGACGAAGCCGTCCAGGTAAAAATAAGCTTCGTCAGTAAACCAAATGCTGTCCACATGCATAACGCCGTCATCAGTCCTGTGCACTACATCGTTAGCGAATGTCTCTCGTGCAGCAATGGTAGCGGCGCTGAGGGGTTGCCGCGTTTGAATTTTGTATGGATAGAGGTGTAAACTTTGGCGCATGAGACGATACGTGGACGTTGGCGTCATTTGGACCGCAGCTGCAACACGGCGAATGGAAACCCGAGGCCGCTGTTGGATCACCTGCTGCACTAGCTGCGCGTTGCCCTCTGTGGTTGCCATACGCGGTCGCCCTACCTTTCCAGCACGTTCATCCGTCACGTTCCCAGTCCGTTGAAATTTTTCAAACAGATCCTTTATTGTATCGCTTTTCGGTCCTTTGGTTACATTAAACCTCAGTTGAAAACTTCGTCTTGTTGCAACAACACTGTGTTCTAGGCGGTGGAATTCCAACACCAGAAAAATCCTCTGTTCTAAGGAATAAACCATGTTGTCTACAGCACACTTGCACGTTGTGAACAGCACACGCTTACAGCAGAAAGACGACGTACAGAATGGCGCACCCACAGACTGCGTTGTCTTCTATATCTTTCACATCACTTGCAGCGCCATCTGTTGTTGAAAATTGTAACTACTGTAATTTCGAAAGTTTGTCCGCCTGAAGATGTACTGTTGTCCCAAGCATATTGCAACAAACGGTGTATTTCTATCGCTGCTCGTTTAGTTTTTATTGCCGTTTCAAATATACCGGTCATTTTTGAAACACCCTGTACTCCCGTAGCTACGCATCATACTTTTTAAATCTATAGGATGCGGTTCGCTTTCCGGTAAGAAGTCCACAATGCCCTAACTGAAATCGACATGGTAAATTTTGAACCACTTGCTGTTGTTGAAGAATAATCAGTCTATTCTCCTTCCTTTAACGATTTGCCCCACATCCTTTGCCATGATTCGTTATCCAATTTTTAAGTTCGAATTTGTTAGCTATGCTTCAGTGACACTCCAGGCTTGGTTACCCATTATCAGCAATACACATACTCCGAGACAAATGCAGATTGTCTCAGAAATGTTGCGATAAACTTCTAGGGGAGGTGGGGATCATCATAAAGATTGAGAATTACGTAGCAACCCATAGGCACAACCGTCAGGTATAAGTGGTAGCAGCGGTCGACGATCGGAAAGAAAGCAAGAGAGTGTTTCATTTGGACATAATGGGTACACATGGTGCACGACATGAATATAGCCCTAACGGTACAGCAGATGCTCGACGTCTGCACCAACAAATGAAACGCATGCCTCTCACCGACTGAGCGCTGACTGCCGTACACACTCGAACACAGCGGCAGGTTCTTTGGTTGTAGCAGCCTGATGCACCGAGAGGTTCTTTGATTGTAGCAGCTGCTCGGACTGCCCTTGCGACGAGATACATTGCTGGCTCCATAGGATCGCGATACGTGAGAGATTTCCTGGCGCCCCACAGAAAGAAATCAAGGCTCCATATATATCTGGTGAGCATGAGGATCAAGGAACTGGTCCACCACGCCCACTCCATCCATGTGGGAATGACCTGTTGAAGTGCCTACGAACGGCCAGTGCGAAATTATCAGGCTCCCCATCTTGTTGAAACAACATGCTGCACGTCACATTTGCTAAAACATCTTCATGCAAGCCAGGAAGAACCTGTTCTAGAAAGGTCTGTTAATTTGCGGCGGTCAAGAGGGATCGTAAAACGTACGGCCCGACTAAGCAGTCGCCGATAAAACCCTCTCACAGATTGACTGTGAAGCGATGTTGCGCCGCGTGGTGGCACGCACCGAGGGTGATTTCTGGTACCCACAAGTGCTCAATGTGGTGGCTGAATACCCCATCCGTAGTAAATGTGGCCTTATCAGTGAACAAAACATAAGCTGGGAAATGCATATCTCGGCCAATTTGTTGCAGAAACCACTGTACGAAACGCACTCGTGCAAGATGGTCATCAGGGTGCAAGAACTGCACCCTATGGAAATGTAAGGCGTGTAAGGACACTGCGTCCAAAGCATGCCAGACGCTGCTACGGTACAGTCTTAAGTCAGAACTACCGGCATGTATGCTGGAACCTGGATTAGTCTCTACGGCATTGAACACACTTTCTTCCCTAACGGCAGAACGTGCCTTCGTGGCTTGCTCTCACTAGCCATGCCACTTCTTAATGGCCCGTAATCGCACAAATTTCGACCTAGATGTACAAACAAACTGTGGCGCCGTTCATGTCTGCCTGATAACTGTTCTCCATAAATACATGCAGCGGCTCGTCCATTGCATTCACAAGGAACCACTTGAGCGCGAGATCACAAGTTCAGTCTTTAGTAAGGCTTACTTGAAAGTGTTGTGTTTACAAATATTAGCTGCTAGTGACTCACCATGTGATTCAGGAGGGCGACAAAAAATGAGTCTCCGGGAGGCACAGAGATCAACCTTCTATGGGCTGATGCATTATAATTCACAAAATCGACATCATCGACATTCAGGAAGTGATCAAAACAAAAAACACCGAATGAAAAATGGCACGCCACACAGATTATAGAGTTTCGCACCGTCAAGATCGAAGGCGAACTCCTTGGGACTTATAAACGAACAGGACGTTCAGCTAGATATCCACTCTTAAGGAATGCATAGAAAATCATGTTAGTGTAACGGGGTGATGCGAACTGCTGGAATGTAATGGCATACAATCGAAAGCGAATCGGTACGTCGTGGAGCTTATTGTGAAAACGGCTATCCTTTGAGGCGCAGCTGCAGATAGTGCGATGATATGTTTTCTAGACACGGAAAAAACAAACATTCAGAGGCTAAATTTGTCCAGTGGTTCCAGGTGGTATGAACTACAATGTCACAAACTTTTCAGTAGTACGATTTTTATACGCAGGCCAGGAATCAAGCGAAAGCAAGTTATTTTAACCAGCTATTGGCCAAAAGCAGTGCGCGTACCATAGTTGCAATTCACTTTGGCCCATTTTCCCACTCCCACTGCACTAGCAATATCACGCTCACGAGAAAGAATCGTAGGTGGGACAGCACCTCCAACTTCTCGCAGCATAGTAAATAACTTTCCAGACAATTTGCCATCCAGATTAACAGTAGGCACAATAGTATACAGATGCGTTATGGCATTGATGTCTGTTGACCTTGATACAACTCTCTTGGTACCTCTAATTTCCAGGGTTCCTTTCATACGCATTTCCTCTTTAAATCCCGACTGTCCGGTGTTAAAAACAAATTCCGTACAAAACGATGCGATAAGTTTGTTTATCTCATCTACAAATTTTCGCGCCGATTCCGCAGTTTGCTGTCCATCGTCAACTTGACGCTTTGTTCGAAAGTTCGTTACCCTGCGTCTTCCAATTCTGTAACACTGTCTGAAGTTACGCAGCCGTCCACTGCTTCCCTTGAAATCACTGTATTCTATGTCGCGCGCAATATGTTGTGAATAACATAGGAGGTCACTAAAAAGCACATCCTGTAAAATGTATCGAGCAGCTTTGAAACGCGCAAACATCAGTTTTGTAACAAATGCGCCTTGTTCTCTCTTGAATATCAGTAATTTTTCTTATGCAATACACGGCCATATTGCTGCTGGCTTCTTCGAAATATATTCATAATTGTTTTTTTACTATGCTGCGGATGAGAAAAATGGCTCTGAGCACTATGGGACTTAACTTCTAAGGTCATCAGTCCCCTAGAACTTAGAACTACTTAAACTTAACTAACCTAAGGACATCACACACATCCATGCCCGAAGCAGGATTCGAACCTGCGACCGTAGCGGTCGCGCGGTTCCACACTGTAGCGCCTAGAACCGCTCGGCCACCATGGCCGGCGCTGCGGATGATCTTACGTGTACGTAATTATGTTTAGTACCCGCTCCTTTGACGACGACTGTCCCTTAATACATTTCATTGGTGACGGAATTTGGGGCTCCCTGTCCGCCGAGGACGATGAACGACATGTGTCGACACCTGTTTCAGTATCATTTTCACTTGTTAATCACGTGTAGTCATCATTGTCCTCCTCGTGTACATTCCCCGTACGGTCGATCGTATACGACACATATTCCATCGAAACGCTTGCAGAATCGCTAACTTTTCATATGCGAAATTCATTGGGTTCCTTTCTGACGAAATATCAATTCGTCGACTGTTTCAGATATGATGCAATGTTTGCTTTCTTTATCCTTGCCATTGCTCTGCTTTCTATCAATACCACTATCACCGTAGCACTGTTGTGAGTTACTCGTCGACTAAGCAGTTCAGCTACGCTCCGCAGTCTGATGCTGTTGTCACCACTGGATACCTTCAGCCCCGACCCATACTGCCATCAGCAGCAAACATTGCGGTTGCATGGTACACAATAGGTGGGGAGTCGAATGCTGTAAACATCATTGGCCTTCTGGCCTTTTTACGACCTCACATTCAATGGGTTCCTTGTCAGCCATTCAACACATTAAGTGCATGTCTGGAACCGAGTCCTCGAATGAGGATGTACTCACATTCCTCACAAGTACTCTCGCGTACAACATCTAACGGCGCTCCCTGACAATACTCTCGTCCACAGCGCCACGTACCGGCATACGACGACATTCGCGGCCGTGGATTGCTATGCAGTTCTCAATCCTTATCATGTGCCCCACCTCTCCTAGAAGTTTGTCGCAACATTTCTGGGACACAGGGTATATTTGGTGTGAGAGCAGTGGATGCAAGAGAGAGTGTGTTCACACGACGGTACTTTCCACTGTCCGGCGAGTGCTGCGTAACGCACGTGGGCTGGCGAGCAACGCGCGAAAGTAGACACTGCGTGCGAGAGCAACGAAATCTCTGGCAGCATTCCCAAAAAAATCGACAAATGCGAGTTTTCACACTTTTACTTCTGGGAGTCAGCTAAACGGTTCGGAATAATGCTTCCAGTGGACATGAAGTACTGTTAATTCTTCGACTCTTGTCCACAAAAGGTGCGAATTAAGAGTGTATCGTCACGTCGACATCCTGATTGTTAGAGACAGGCCAATGGCAGCGTTGGAACCTACAGGTGATCTGATTTTCCCGTGGTTCTCCTAAGTCACTTGAAACGAACGTTAGGATTATTTTTTAAACAAGACCACTACTGAATTCATTTACCAACCACGTTCAAATGGTCTTCATTTCTAATGTCATTGATGTCGACGGTATGGTACACTCAAACATTATTTCCTGTTGCCCTGTCGGAGCCCCAGAGCGATATTCTCTTTCGGTTCGTATTATTAGTGACTGATGGTGTAATATTCATCATCGTAATAACATGTATAACGTCACATAAGTCTTCCGATATTCCTAAAGGGTATGTACTGACATTTGCAATCCGTAATAATGAGACGCATATCTTAAATGCGCTAGCCACTCAAAAACAGGGAGTTGCTCTACGAATTGTGGAGAAAAGTGTGTTGAGATTATTGAGAAAATACTGAAACACTATTTTTTTGGAAAAGAACAGTGACAAGAGTTTACGATGTAATAGTAACCGTTCGAAGCTGAAATGGAGATGAGCGGAGACCATCATCAGATGCACGGACCTAGAAAATTCTTTGCTAGATTCCTCCTGGTATGACGCGACTAGGGTAAGACAATAATGCAGGATGAACAGACAGAAAGACAGAAGTCAAACTTGGAATCGTAAACTTGAAAATAGCACTGTGCACTCCTGACTATACCTAACGCTGATGAACACCCGTCGTCAAGGACAACGTACTGGGTTCTGTTACTTCAGAAGTCTTCGAGACACATATCTTGGAACCTAGTCCAAATGTTCGTACCTTCGCTAACAATCTGCAGTTGGGTACCGTTTCAAACGATGTCCTCAAATCTAGGAACATGGAACCTGCGTGTAGTTTTCCATTTTCTTTTTCCTTGGTCTCATTCTTGAATTTCCGTAATCTGACGATCGCTCCAGCGGCAGCTTTCAGCTGACCTATAAGCGACAGAAGAAACTGCTGTGACAGAATCCTTCACGATTTTCATTCTTCCTGTATGGTAACTAAAGGTAATGCAACTGTTTGTTACAGACGCGGGGGAGTAGCTATTCGTTTATCGCTTTCAACTTACAACTTATTATTATTATTTTTATTGTTATAGGTTGTTTGGCCCTATTGGATCAAGAAAAACTGTATAATTGATTTTTTCTTAATTGTCACAAAAATTTCATTTTTTTCTCCGTGAATTCTCTGTCTTTCGTCAGTCAGTTTTGTTACTGTTTCGTTCACTGCTTAGCTCTAAGACTGAACTCCCACCTGTCAGTTTGTTGCTGTACGAGCTTCTGTCTAAAACTTCCGACGGATCCACGACATAGTTTTCAGAGTTACGTGTAGAATAAATATTCTTTGTTGTGCAGTGTCTTCTTGCTGCGAGTTTACGGATGTTCGACAAAATTTTAATTTCTATTTGCCGCGAGGTTGAATAATTTTCCTGTTGTTTTCGGGAATTTTATTCTGTAGCGGTCTTCCGTTCTGTTTGGGCCGAGAATGTTCTTGTAATTTTGCATTCCACTTTCAGGATGTTTTTCGTGTTACATTTTATGTGAAGTATGTTTTTGTCTGGTACACAGGGCTTCTGGTTTGATAACTACGTTGTAGTGTCGTGTTTTTGTACGTGTAGAGGGACATTGTTTGTTGTAGCTTTCGTGAATTCTTCCGTAGGCTCTCCTGAGTTCCTGTAGGAGAATATTCTGCGCTATTTTTTTCTCCCCCAGTTGGTTCACGGATCGTGTTTTATTATTAGTGTCACTACCATATTTTAAACGTTTCGGTAACAGCCAGGCCACTGAGAATGCGTATTAGATCAGTTTATTTGAATAATCAATCTTACCTTTTTATAGAGTGACCTACAGACCCCGAGAATCTTCAGCCCGAAAGACCTTTTTGATATATTAGTGACACTTTTTTATGCTTAATTTTTTGGATCATCAGTCTTCTGAATGGCTTGATGTGGCCCTCCACTCTTTTTCTTAGAGTTGCAATTGCACCATATGCTCTCAGTTATTTGTTGAATGTATTCCAATATCTGTCTTTACCTACAGTTTTTATTCTCTACAGCTCTCATTATAACCGTGCAAGCCCTTTAAAACATGTTCCACTATCCTGTCCCTTCATCTTGTTAGCATTCTCCACATAATCCTTTCCTCGTTTTTTCTACGGAGAACTTCCTAATTCCTCATCATATCTTTCAGTAGCAGAATATCTCAAAAACTTCGATTCTCTTCTTTTTCTGTTTGCCTATAGCCTGTCGTTCACGACCACACAATGCTGAGCTCAAGACGTATATTCTCAGAAATTTTTTCTTCAAATTAAGGTCTATGTTTGGTAATTAGTCGAAAAATGTGTGTAAATTCCTAAACGACTAAACTGCTGAGGTCATCCATCCCGAGACTTACGCACTATTTAAACTAACTTTTGCTAGGAACAACACACACACACATGCCCGAAGGTGTACTCGAACCTTCGGCGGGAGGGGATGCACAGTCCGTAACATGGCGCCTCTAACCACGCAGCCACTCCGCGCGTCACTCAGTAGATTTCTTTTGGCCAGGAATACCCTCTTTGCCTGGACTAGTCTGCTTTTTGTGTTCTCCTTGCTTCGTACGTCATGTGTTACTACTCTTCCAAGGTAGCAGAAGAATTCCCTCACTTCGTCTACATATTCGCCTCTAAGTTTGATGTTTAACGTAAATCTCATTTCCACTACCCCTCATTACTTTTATCTTTCTTCGGTTTGCTCTCATTTCATTCAACGGGTCGTGCAGCTCTACTTCAGTTTCACTGAGGATAGCAAGTCATCAGCTAAACTTATCACCGATATCTTTTCATACTAAATTTTAATCCCACTCTTGAGCCTTAACTGGAATTCATGTCACATAGCATAAAGAATCGTTACTTAAGAACATGCTGCTGCGTGCGTCTCACGGGCAACTCGCGAGTAGAACGGAACTAACTGGGAGCTGGCTATACAGAGTCAGTACTGAGTCACCGCCAGCGCAAAGTGCAGAAGTGTTGGCGCACTGCCGAGAACGACCTATGACGATTGCAGCGGTTTTGTTTATTTGGAAGAGCTGATATAACTTATCAAACACACGACTGACTTATTTTAAAACAAGTCGTTGAACTATAAGGAAAAGCGAACGTTTGCGATGATGTTATTTTCAGTTTCAGAATGTTCTCACAGTTTGAGAAGTTGTATAATCGATGAAGAGCGTCTAGGTTGTCTGTCTGTCTCTCTCTCTCTCTCTCTCTCTCTCTCTCTCTCTCTCTCTCTCTCCCTCCCTTCCTCACATTTGAGTAACTACATACAAGGGCTGTGTTGCCTTCAACGCGAACATCACATGAACACTGAAGACGCATACTGGAGATTGTTCAACATCTGAGGTAATTCTGATTATCAGCAGATAAGTATTTGCCTTGCTTGTATTCTTTGACTCATAAAGACGTAACTGTGTGATCAGTTATTTCCTTCAAATGTCGAGTGAAAAAGAAGAACATTCCTTAAGGCTATATCGGAGATTGTACCAGTGAATAGGAGACGACCTTCGTCTACGGATGGCAGTGTTAATTTATTTAATGAGTGTTTCATTTAAGGTCAGAGTAAAGTATCTAACATCAATAAATCAGAGTGTTTCATTAGCTTAAGTCTAAAATGATTTAATAGCATTTAATTCATATATGCCCTCAGGATCGACAACGAACCTGCCGCGACCTGACAAAGTCAACGTATTATTCTCATTGGTCAGGTCAGAAGAAGATGTGGGCTTTGTAGTAATAAAAGTTTCAAAATGTGCCGCGAATATAACGTAAATTTGCAAAACAAATGCTTTGCAGAGTTTCATGCCTAATGATACTATGTTTTACGTTCCTTATCTACCTAATATGATAGTTCATAACTTGTAACAATAAACACTGACTATCGAACTCCTAATAATGAAGAGTGATTGGTGTAAAATAAGTTTTATTTTGGTTATTTCCTGTTCCGTAGCAGTGTACGACCTTACGTGCTCGAGAGGTCATCGTCGATCTACTGCGAGAAACCTCCTTAGGGAACTGACTACTTCAAATTACTGTTACGTACTCCGTGGTTACTAATAAGTGACAAACCTGAAAGTTATAAGACTCGGTATTAAAAAAGTTATAGGTATTTATGGCTTAACCCAACAATAAAATTTCAAAGAGCCTTCTTACAATTTTTGAGAAGTCTCAAGGAACTTTCAGTAAAACCTAATGCGTCCAATATTCAAGAGAAGAAATTTAAGTTCGTATACCACTACATTAATTTTTGAATTGTTTTAAATCTCTTTAAAATTCATATACTTGTCCATTTTTTCTTTTTACAATTTCTCTGTTATGACTTGTACAATAGATAACGAGAATTTAGCGCTTCCCAGTAGGAGCGTTCGTTTTACGGAAGTCACTTGTAGTTCCAGTCGATAGCCAACATTGGGAAAACTTGAAAATGTTTTTCAAAATGTAAATTAAAAACGAAGTAATGGATGTTACAGTTACTTCGAGTGGTTTTGCAGTAACTCATACGTTACATGGATGGGAGAAGATATTGAGAATGGGCTTTGGAAACATTACAGCTTCCATCTGAAGTGGTCTAGGGAAATCGTAGAAAGCTTAACACAGTGTCTAGACAAAGTTTTGAACGTTGCTCCTATCAAATACTCATTTTGTGTGTTGGGCTGTTCTTTTTCTATATAAGATCTTAGTTAATGATGATGTGTAAGGTAGGTATTATAAAACCTTGGATGTTGTACTAAGGAAATTGGAATGTGGTTGTAGCGTTTATGAAGTTCTGTCAACGATTTTTGGCACTGTAATAACAACCTTAGTACCCTGCGCCACATTAATGAGAAGTTACGAGAATCCTTCCAGGTGATATTTTATTCCTGCTGGTCAACATTCTTTTCCAGTAGCTATTGTGCTGTATCCACATATTGTTGTTCTTCAACTTGTCATAGAAAATCTTTTCGCTGGGCTGAAAGACTGTCGAGAACCGATTTATTGGATGACAGATTCACATAGGTAATATCTTATCTCTGACAACCTGATACTGTTAATCATAGTCTGCTGACGGCTTTTTAAGATGAAAACTGTCCAATGAAATAAATAACCACAGTAGAATAATCCCTTTTTTAGGATTTTGACTTTTAATTTGAGACTGCAGCTAGTACTGCCTGCTAAATCATTAATATGAAATTTTAGTGGTGATGGGGCAAACAATTCCTTGGGCGCATACTAAATGTGTATCTGAGGATTTCTCTCCGTCGCAGATAGTTTGCTCGCAGCACAAAATCACCAAAATAGCCACAAACGTCCCCAAGTAACCCATGTGAGATTATGTTTATTGTCACTTGGCATGTGACTCGAACTTCTCGAAAATTTAACACATAGAATCCATGTAGGTACATATTTTCTCGGCTTTGTGTGATTTAATGCTCAACCTAAGCTATAATGGTAGATCTAGACTCAATAGTGTCGAACTGGAAGTTAGTTAGAAATGCTAGACAGGAGAGAGACCTATGCCCTAATTGGTCCTTAAGAAATTTTTATTATCTGCCCGCTCAATGATGGCTGTAAAGTTTCGCTGGACCAAATGTCGATAAATTAAGTTGAAAAACTGAAGAAAAAGTAGATTCTAGGCCGTAAGAGCAAGGACATGAAAATTATTATCCCCTTTCTCTCATCTCCTCCCACTTACTTTAACAAAAGGTGGAAACGGTATGTTCCAAAATGCAAAGAAGCGGATCCTGCTAAAGCGAATGACGATAGGATGAACAAGATGCATGAATAGCTTTGTATCATAAAATCGTGTTGCATAGAGTTGGTAGTGTCAATCGCAACCCCATCTGTAGTAGTAGTAGAGGTAGTAGTAGCTTTATTCATCGGTAGTGTCTTTTTACAAGGATATAGGAAATGTCAAAGTATTTACAAGTTTAGACCAATTTAAAATAAGCTAATTCGTATACACATACATTTACAGACTTCTAGTTAGAGACAATCATTATATTTACTCCTAGTGTACAATATTTTTTTACAAATAGCGTAATGCCATACTGTTCACTCTTATCTCACTATCAGTCACTGCACACGCTATAAACACATTGTTTCATAACATTGCACTCACTACACACACACACACACACACACACACACACACACATACTGGTGATCTCTGGGCCATTTTCTGTACCACAACTTCCCATTTGCTATCCTGAAAAACTGAGTCAGCATCCCTCTATAATGAGTCAGATGTTGAGCTCAGAAACAGGAAGAGGTGTTAGTATTGTGCAATGCATAGCTTGGGGGTAAGTTTTTCTAGAAAAGGAAAAGAAACGTAATGTGAAGGTTTTATGTGGAATGCTGAATGTTTTATAATCATGATTATTATTTATTTGTGAAACATTTTATTTTACCAAACCCCTACTCTGTTTTATCTATGTAATTCTTCAGTGCTACTGCAGGTTACTGGTCTAACGTAATATTAAGCATAATGGACGGCAGAACTGTCGAAAGTTAGAAGGACTGTGCTAATTCTGGGTGTTCTTGTCACGCAAGTCGATAAATTGACGAAGTTGAAACCTGTAATCGCCGATTTTTCTTCTTCGAATTTGCATTAATTTGCGTAGGAAACGCATAGCTGGCACGAATGAGAAATAGTCTGGTGACATTCCATGACTGCGCAGAAAGGAGGGTGTTCATTCGTGTTTTGAGGCATCGTCGGCAGTATTGCACACACGCAACACTTTGCAATTGCTGTCATAGAACAGCATCAGTCGAAGCACTGTGCTCTGCGTTGCTACCTGTATCGCTTGGCCAGATTGCCGACCGCACGTCACTGTAATGACTGACAGGCCTACACTCATCCGCAGCTGAGACTACAGCGCCGTGACTACAGAGTTCTAGAGAACCGATCTGAAACACGGGTCATCCCCATTTTTAAAAAAAATAGTTGAGATGGCTCTAAGCACTATGGGACTTAACATCTGAGGTCATCAGTCCCCTAGACTTAGAACTACTTAAAGCTAACTAACCTAAGGACATCACACACATCCATGCCCGAGGCAGGATTCGAACCTGCGACCGCAGCAGCAGTGCGGTTCTGGACTGAAGCGCCTAGAACCGCTCGGCCTCCCCATTTTCAAGAAAGCTCGTAGAACAGATATATACACTGGTGTCCAAAATTAAAGCAACAAACCGCTATTTTCCCGTCCTGTGCCTAATTCATGATTTAATAATACAAATTGTCAACAGATGTTCTTACGGTCGTGTTCTGCACGAAAGATGGCATTCCGGTCAACGGACAACCACGCCAGCGATGACGTCAGGGTACCGACATCCACAATCGCTGTGTACACAGTCACAGACGGTGCAGTATGGCACAGAAAAGACGCCTACAAACTCTCTACTGTGGAGGGCCACAGGAAGAATGGAAGCAGGTCAGTCGCAAACTGATGTGACCCGATGGCTTGATATGAATCGTTTTGTTGTTTCTCGGATGTGGCAACAGTTTATAGAGACCGAAACTGTATCCCGAAGACCAGTACAGGGTCGACCACGAGTGACATCAGAAAGGGAGGACAGTTATTTGGCTGCAAGGGCATGACGGTGCCGCCTTAGTACCGAACGCCAATTGGCATCTGACCTCGCAGCGTCAGTTGGACGTGTCGTATCGAGGCAAGCGATGTACATAGGGCTTCAGGAGAGTGACCTTTACTGTCGGAGAGCTGCTGTATGTGTACCTCTGACGCGTCTCCACAGAAGGAAACGCCTCAAGTGGAGTCGTCAACATGCCTCCTGGACTGTCGAACAGTGTACCAATGTTCTTTTTACAGATGAATCTCTATTTTGTCTAAAGAGAGATTGTCGATGGATTCGCGTCTGGCGGGAATGTGGAACACGGTTTAGGGATCCAGACATTGTGGACAGAGACTGGTATCGAGGGGGTTCCCGTGTGGTATGACCCAAACACCTCTTCATGAAATGGTACGGGAGAATCGGCAAGGTTTAACTGCTGTCAGGTATCGTGACGAGATCTCGGAACCTCATGAGCGGTTGTTGCGAGGTGCTGTGGGCCCAGATTTCTCACTGCTGGACGGTAATGCTCGACTTTATAGAGCACGGGTGGTTGATGTTTCCTTGGAAACGGAAGGTATTGCACGCATGGCGTGGCCTGCTCGCTCTCCCGATTTGAATCCCATAGAGCACGTCTGCGATGCACTAGGGAGAAGGCTCGGATCACGTCAACATCCACAAACCACTTTCCAAGACTTGCGAGCATCTCTGCAGAAAGAATGGGCGTTATTGCCTGAACATGAGATTGATGATATCATTCACAGCATGCCCCATCTTTATCAGGCCTGTATTGCTCCCAGAAGTGGTTACACCCCATACAGAGCACATTATCCAGTTGTCGGTAAGTGTGTGCAAATCCGTTATGTTGGAAAAAATTGAAGAACATTTATGTCTACCGTTATGCATGTTGCTATTGTTTACATTTTGAATTCTATGCATTCCTTCTACTTTACTATCACCTGTTTATACTGTTTTGTGACAACATAAACGCAGCCTTTCTTAAATTTACGTTTGTTCCTTTAATTCTGGACAACAGTGTATATTTATGAATTAGGAAGTAGTTTCTGAAAGTTTATTTCTCGAGTATAGTCTAATATGTAAGTGAGAAGTCGTCGAGAAGCGGTACAGATAAGAAGAGAATAGAAACCTTTGAAATGTGGTGTTACATAAGAATTCGATGATTAGCTAGACACATAGGGTTACCAAAGAAGAGGTGCTGAAATGAATCGGGGAAAGGCAGTTTTAGGGCATAAATCGACTAAAAGATGATTTAGGTTGGTAGGACACGTTATGAGGATTCAAGAAATAGTTAATTTGGCAATGGAGGGAAGTTGAAGGGGTAAAATTTGCAGCGGGAGATTAAGGCTTGAATACAACAAACAGATTCAAATGAACATAATTGTTGTGAAGAAACGATGAGACTTCCATCACGGTAGACCTGCACGAAGAGATCCATCAGACCAGTGTTTGAGCTGCAAACTCCAGCAACATGAAAACAACTTTGAATATACGAGCACAGAGAAAGAACAAAACAAAATGTTTGAGGAGGGATTAGCACCTGACACGCGAAAGACTTGTCTAAAAGCTAATCGTTATGCATGTTGCAGTTGTTTACGCTCTGTGTTCTTTACATTCTTCCTACTTTATCACCTGTTTATATTGTATTGCAGCAACATAAAAGCAGCCTTGCAAAATTTCCATTTTTTGCTTTAATTTTCGACACCAGTGTACAATTATAGGCCTATATTACCGTCTTCTATTTTGGCGACAGGAAGGGCATCCGGCCACCCCTTAAAATTAACACGCCAAATCCGGTTAACCATAACAGCAGACCCCGCAAGTCGGGATAAATGCTTGGAAAGAGAGATATTACTGTCTTCTGTATCTTGTATAATTATGGAACATGTTTTATGCTCACACATTATGATGTTTTGGGAGAACGAAGATTTCCTCAGCACGCTTCGTTCGTGTAAGGGATCGAGAGTGCCATAGCTAACAGGGTCCAAGCCGATATCGCGTTCTTTGACTTCACGGAGGCATTTGATACTGTTCACTGTAAAATATGAGCTTACCGACTATCCATCGGTTTTTTAAGTGGATGCAGATAGAACACAACACATCGCTCTTTATGGAAAAGAATCGTCAGATGTGGAGGTAATTTGAGGAGTAATAGCAACGAAGTGTGGAAGGACCGTTACTGTTTACAATAAACGAGGTCAATTCAAGAAATAACCGGTCCGCAGCTCGTGGTCGTGCGGTAGCGTTCTCGCTTCCCACGCCCTGGTTCCCGGGTTCGATTCCCGGCGGGGTCAGGGATTTTCTATGCCTCGTGATGACTGGGTGTTGTGTGATGTCCTTAGGTTAGTTAGGTTTAAGTAGCTCTAAGTTCTAGGGGACTGATGACCATAGATGTTAAGTCTCATAGTGCTCAGAGGCATTTGAACCAAATAACCGGAAAAGTTGTGTACAAATACGAAAGTTTTCGCTTCTTTGTTGTTTTTGTTGGTTTCCTAGAACTATTGTCAAATGGGGCTGGCACGTCTACCTCGCGAACAGAATGCGGGGAATCATTGAAAGAAAATGGCGACACGCTTGCTGGTTTGCACCATCTTGGAGCAATGGAGTGTCGTTAGATTTCTGTTAACTCAAGGGTTGGAACCTATCGAAATTCACCGTAGTATGGCACTGCAACACGGTGAAAGTTCTGTAAGTGATCGGATAAGTTCGTGCGGTGTGTAACAAGTGTTGAATATTCGCCACACCAAAGTCCCTCTGCCTGCGCGGTTACGGAAAACAACAATGCCTGAGTTCATGAGTTTACACGGGAAACCAAGAGTATTAAGGTAAGTGGTATAGCAACGACGATGAACATTAGTGTCGGATCAGCCCACCATATTGTTCATGATGCACTGTTGTTGAAGAAAGTGTACGCGAGATGGGTCCCAAAATATCTGACATCAGAAATGAAAGAAAAGCGCAAGGATATGTGCGGAGACATTTGAAGTTCGTCTGCTTATCTCAACCCCCGTATTCCATTCTTGTAATATATATATTTTTTAAAAAAATCCCGTTTTATTGACTGACCATCTATATAAATAAAAATGCAAATGTTCGTCTGTTCAAAATTGTGTATCTCCTAAAGTTCTTGACTGATTGCTTTGAAATTTTGACACATCGTTGACGCCAAATACGCGCGTGCTTTTATATATATATATATATATATATATATATATATATATATATATATATAATATAAAAGTATTTATATTTAATGTATGAAGCGGAAATATTGTTACCAAAAATTTCAATAAATACGAGTACCTTTCCTATTTACTTCAAGTTTTTACACGATACCATAATAAACGTTTAGACATATATAGAATATATGCTTTTCAATACGTAAATTATACAATAGTGAAACGTTGTTAGCAAACAAGAAAGTGTGTTTAGGGATTATGGGTTTATGATTAGAATACTACTAAAGAATCTGAATTTGCAATAACAATAAGCAACCCTCAGGCTCCGAGAGAGAGGACAAGAGGAGGTGGACTGAATGGTGGCACGAAATGGACATAGAAAACGGGAAGTAGGAAGTGGACAGAGAGAGGGGACAAGACGAGATGGGCTGGCTCTGAGCACTATGGGACTCAACTGCTAAGGTCATTAGTCCCCTAGAACTTAGAACTAGTTAAACCTAACTAACCTAAGGACATCACAGACATCCATGCCCGAGGCAGGATTCGAACCTGCGACCGTAGCAGTCTTGCGGTTCCAGACTGCAGCGCCTTTAACCGCACGGCCACTTCGGCCGGCGACGAGATGGGGAGAGAGTTGTGGTGGGGCAAAGGAGGAAGGAGGTGACAGACTGAAAAATGGAGAGGGAGAGGAGCAGAAGGAGATGGAGAGGGGGAGAAGTCGGACAGAGAGAGGCTGAGGAGGTGGTGGGCAGAGAAACGGGGAAGGAGGAGGAGATGGGGAGAGAGGGGGGGGGGAGGGAGAGATGGATAGAGACAGGGGAGGGAACGAGATTAGGACGTACAGTAGGACTTATGTCTAATTCTCATACATGTTAGAACGTGTGTATTCTCTTTTCTTTCTTTTCCACTTAAGCAAAGAGAGCCGCAGCGAAGCATGGCCGGGTACAGATAGTTGTACGTAAGTTGTCTAGTAGATAAAACCGGAAGCTCCTTAAGGCTGTTCGCAGACAATGCAGTTGACTATAGGGAGGAAGCAAATCTGAAATGATCTAAAGTGGAATTACCACATAAAATAAACTATAGTAAAAGATGGCGGGTGGCGGATTTCATTAAAGGCATCTTAAGAAAATTTAGTTTATTTACGAAAGAAGAGTCTTACATAACATTTTTTCGAACGATTCGCTAGTATTTCTCATTAGTCTATGACCTTTACCAGGTTGAAATAACAGAAGAGATAGACAAGATCCAACGAAGAAGGGATCTTTCAATCGGCCGGGAGTGCTACGTACGGAAATGCTCAACTAACTCTAGTGGCAGAATAAGTTTTAGATGGCATTGATCCAGCGTCACACAATAGTTTTTAAAAGAGTAAACCGCCATTTGGCTGTGCATTATTATTATTATTATTATTATTATTTTTTACTGTCGTATTTCGGCTTTTCTGCCCCTTCTAAGTACGATGCTAGAAGACTTAGACCATTATTAAGTCATTTATGTTAAGGCAGTCCAAAGCAGATAAACAAGGCTAACACATCTCTTTAAGATGCATATATCAAAGAATGGCATAAATGTTGAAATCTGGATAGTAAAAAAGATAAATATAATAGGCAGTGAAATGGTTGTTTACTCTTTTTGTTTAAAAAAAAAAAAAGAATCCAGTGGTAGTCGCTGCAAGAGAGGCGTTGTGCATCACTGGGGGTGGGGAGGTCTACTGTTGAAGTTTCGAGAGAGTAGGTTCAGAGAAGAGGCGGGCAACATCTTACTCTCGCCCTTACGCGTCTCGCGAAATGATCACTACAAGAAAATTCGAGAAATTAGAGCTCATATGGAGATCGTTCTTGCTACGCGCCATTCGTGAATGGAAGAGGGAACGGGGACAGTGCTTACCAGAAATACAGTGCGCCGAACACATTCGGTGGATCGCTTAGTGTGTATCTGGATCCTGTTGGCGGAAAAAATGGCGCTGCTCGTTCACACTCAGTAATTCATCCTCAGCAGTAGCTGTTTGTATAACAGTTATTATCGACCTTTCCTGTCTTAAGCGTATTGTAAATTAGGAAACATTCTCACGAGACGTGTTTTGCTTTATTGGTAAAGCATCATCAGTGGTGATTCCGTAATTGTTTTACATACATAATGCTTTTCACATTTCGGTTCCTTTAGAGTTAAAACCATAAGTATGTGATGTTTTACGTGCGCACTTGCGACACTGATTGCTCCTTTCTACTTGAGAAGACAACTGCTTTCTCTTCTTGTTGACGGAAGAGTTCAGTCGACAAATGTTTGATTTCCTTTCCTCCATTCGCTTTTTTCGGCTTTTGAAAATACGCTTTTCCGTTATCTGCATTTGTTTTTTCCTGCACCCTTCTTTAGTTTCGTAAAAATTCACAAATACTGACCTCATATAAACTGAAGGGCTTATTTCAATAGTGGTACAAGTCCATTTTTGTTCATTTTGAGATACAGAGTGTTGAAGTTAAATGAGCGCTGAAAAATCTGCAGTTGAGATACCAGAAATATTCAAGCGCATGGCTTCTTGCTAGAGATGAACCTTTCTTTCTGTTTGTTTGGATCATTAATTTCAGGTGCATTATAGGCAGAAAAGTGGAGGTAATGGACTTGCACCACTATTAAAATAAGCCCTTCAACTGTACTGTGTCTGCAGACGTTTTGTTCTCGGGTTTGTGTCAAACATACATTTGGTTTTCGTGTGTGTTGTTGGTTTGCCAAGCTTCTGACTTCTCAAGAAAGTGCACTAACTTGAATTTAACAGCCCAGCGGTGTTCTGTAGGGAAACTGGGCGGTAAAATTTTAACTGGCGAATGCCACAGTGACATGTTATTGCTTTACAATGCAGTGCGTGGAGTTACTCTTCATTGTTTCTCCGATAAGACGAACTTTACGAATGACTCCCGAAATGTGCACGACTAATTCGAATTACTGCACTTTTCTGAAAGAGCAGTTTAGATTGTGGTCACAATCCAAGTCTGTTAGCCGGCCGGGTGGCCGAGTGGTTCTAGGCGCTACAGTCTGGAACCGCGCGACCGCTACGGCCGCAGGTTCGAATCCCGCCTCTGGCCCGGCGGGATCAGGGATTTCTCTGCCTCGAGATGACTGGGTGTTGTGTGGTGTCCTTAGGTTAGTTAGGTTTAAGTAGTTCTAAGTTCTAGGGGACTGATGACCGTAGGTGTTAAGTCCCATAGTGCTCAGAGAGCCAGCCTCGGGCATGGATGTGTGTGATGTCCTTAGTTTAGCTAGGTTTAAGTAGTTCTAAGTTCTAGGAGATAGATGACCTCAGAAGTTAAGTCCCATAGTGCTCAGAGCCATTTGAACCAAGTCTGTTACTCACCCGTGTTGTACGAAGAAAAAAACTTCGATCTTGGAATGCGAAACCAATAGATAAAAATGGCTGATTGGTTCCTCCGACATTCCCATAACTGAAATTCTTGGTAGTGATGTAACAGTGACCCGAACAAAAACCCGTTTTAGTTAATAAAGAACATTTTTCTCCGTTTCAAATATAACTGAAGTGATACACAGTAAGAAACTGTGTCAAACATTCAGTAAATGTACGCTGTAACGTCTGTGTAATAAGATTAATCATTTCATTCACTCATCACTCATCGGGGACGTTACATGGAGAGGTCTGTTATTAAGAGAGGTATTACTGAAAGAACAATATTGTGCCGTTATCGCTTGAGGCGCTCCAGATACGAGAACAAGTATCCGTTGTATCAATGTACACTGAATTAGTATACTGATAGAATAACTGCACTGTAATAGTATTTTTCATATTGCTTTATTGTGTTTGGTGTGTTCGACATTGAAATAAGCACTCCATCTTCAGGCCACAAGTGACCCATCGGGACCATCCGACCGCCCTGTCATCCTCATGGAGGATGCGGATAGGAGGGGCGTGTGGTCAGCACATTGCTCTCCCGATCGTTATGATGGTTTTCTTTGACCGGAGCCGCTACTATTCGGTCGAGTAGCTCCTCAATTGGCATCACGAGGCTGAGTGTACCCCGAAAAATGGCAACAGTGCATGGCGGCTGGATGGTCACCCATCCATGTGCCGGCCACGCCCGCCAGCGCTTAACTTCGGTGATCTCACGGGAACCGGTGTATCCACTGCGGCAAGGCCGTTGCCTTCGACATTGAAATGGTGACTTGCTATTTCTGATGTAGCGTGTGCCATACTGCAAGCAAGATAAAAAAAAATTCTGTATTTTTGTGAACATACGAGGGGTACTCAATAAGTGATGCAACATATCTATTTCTAGGCCAGTTTCGGTTCAAAAAATGCGGAATTTGCTGTGAAACATCCGTTCAGTCACTATAGTTTCATGGGGTTCCGGATAGGTGGCAGCACTATTTGTAGCCTTCAAAATGGCGTCTGTAACTCTGTAGTGGAGGTGCATTCCAGGGAGAGAGCTCTCATTAAGTTTCTTTTGGCGGAATACCAGAGCATCACAAATATTGAGAGGCGACTGCAGAGTGTCTACGGAGGCCTGGCAGCGAACAAAAGCGTGATGGGTCGTTGGGCGGGGTGTCTGTCATCATTGCAACTAGGTCGCGCAAACCTGTCCGATCTCCGAAGTATGTTGTGCTACTCTCAAGAAATTGTAAAAACGAATCCAGTGTGTCCGAAATGGAAAGATTTCTAATTACTAACAGTATTCAACATTATACTGACTGCAACTGTAGTTTTGGAAGAAAGGGGTACAACGTTTGGGTACACAGGAGCGTGACGGTTGTGCTGTAGAAACAGCTGCGCACGCAAAGTACCTCGATTTCACGGTCGATTTGGCTACCGATCATTCGTCGTGACGCGATGGTCGTGATCCGATATGACGTGGTGGCCAGTTGAAAGATAATACATCGGGGACGAAAATGTAACATGGGATGCTATCTGAACGTCAGCCGTGTAGAAGCTATCAACGGTATAGCCTCAGAAACGCCCAGTAAGGCAGGAGTTCGTGTCGGTATTGCCGCTTGGCCGGAGAAGTCAATGCCCACCTTAACGAAGAGGGCGAGGATGGAATTAATCTCTCTACAGTGCATGAGGGCGATTGTCACTCCTTTAGATCAACGTCTGACGTTTCAGGCGAGTATGCCCAGAAGAGCAAAAAGCGAACGCTATTCTGTGAAATGGATTATCGGCTTTGAGTACGAATTGAGGAAGTATTCTCTTCCTGCTGCTTGATAATTGACCCTTTCGTTTCAGTGTACTCTTGTATCACACATCACAGACGATCCGGCTTATGCGGGGTATCCCAGGAGGAAAGGTCGGTATCCAGAGATATGACCGAAATACTGATATGAAGCAGAAAACTTTATATGGACATGTGGCATATTTCGAGTGGTTTCTGAGGTAGAACACATTTAATGTACTTTGTTGTTTGCGGAACTGAAGGCGTTACACACAACTGACTTGAATCTTACTTAACGAACAGAATGCAAGAAGGTGTGCTGAATAATTCGAGCAATACTGGACGGGTAGAAAGTTTTAGTGACTGGGGAGATATCTCAAACAGAGTCCCACAGGGTTTAGCTTTGGGTCCACTCCTATTTCTACTGCAGAAAGTCATCAGCAGCAAACAGGTTGAAAGCAACGAGCTAGGTTGGACTAGAAGAAAACGTCAAAGACGTTAGGTGGGATAGACATGCACACTACTAGCCCAAAAACAAATGAGCATTAAATGTGGTCTATCTCGGAAGCAATTCGGAATAGGGCATCTGCCCGTCATGGTTCGTGGACACATTCCGGGAATGGACTTCCCTGCGCAGCGTCCCGACCTGACCCCAGCGGAACACCTTTGTGTTGGCTTAGAATGGCGACTTCGTTCCAGACCCCATCGTCCAACATCATTACCCGTGGTTTCGGCTGTTCAGTAAGAATGGGCAGCCATTCCTCCACAGACGTTCAGGCACCTCGTTGAAAGTGTCCGCAGCAGAGTTCAAGACCTCACTAAGACTAAGCCTCGACACACTCCATATTAAAGCTCATAAACAAGTGTTCAGATTCTTCTGATCAGACAGTGTATTTAGATTTAGAGTCATTTTTCATGCGCTGTATCAGGCGCTAATCATCTACTGGTCTCTGTTTTTCGTAACTGTTTCCTAACAATGTAACCGCTGTGTACAAAACTCCTCGTGTGCAAACGGCCTCACAGGCCTACGTACGTTATTCACCAGTAGATACGTATATTGTTCATCGCCAACCCTCCCGGTCACACTTTTGTCGTTTAGAAGCACCCTCAATCAATCACACTTATGTAAGGTGCACCGGACGATAGTCGGTTTCCTTTTATGACCGTTCCCATCCATTTCACGTACTGCCTTTTATCTGCTAGCAAGACTTTAGTCCAGTCGCAAATCTTTTCAGTTATTCCGTATACACTTATTTTGTCAAATATATGGAAGTGCTGGATTGAGTCGAAAGTCTTTTTGAAAGTCTGGAAACAAAAGACCCGCAACCTACTGCCTACTGGCCCTCGAGAATGAAGAGACAAAAATTAGAGATTACACTTCTTTTCACGTACAGCTTTCCTTCCTTTGGGTTCTTACTTAATGAAACAATTTTTTGAGAGGCAAACCTCTATTGTATACAGTAATGATGAGTTTCTCGCGCCTGGAGTGACATCTTGACGCCTCATACCAATGATGGGAACCACTACTTGATCATCGACAGAGGAGACGGTACCTTTCGGGCAGTAGCGTAAACTGTCGCCGTTATCTTCATAGTGGAGCGAATCTGGACCAGAATATTGAGTAAATCATAAATAGATATGGCCACAATTTGCGCATTATTCGTACGGAGGATCAATGAAATGTAGTTTTGGAAGGAGGTCAAAGGGGTGTTCAAATTCAGATTTTAGTTTGAGAGAGTTGTCTATTGTCTGACCTCTAGAGGAGACATGGGTTAAACGAAGAGTCACACATCCGTAACATTTTGTCGTAACGTATAGCGAAGTAAAACACTTCGTCTGTCAGAAGTTTGAGCCGGAAGCATGTAATTTGTGATATATGTTTTGGGGATAAATTAGAGTAATCGCGCCAGATGTAGAAAAGTGAAATTTAGTTTGGTAGGTGAAAAGTGACGCCTACGATCAAATATCACATTTGTAATAATACTCGTATTTTGTAGGTCAGGTACGAGGAAAAAGGCAGTAGGTAGAACTGAGAATTGAATTATTTTATCGCTCAGGGTACTACTCCGGCTGTAGATGAAACAAATAAGTAAAGTATAACGAGCAGTCAAATCAAAACGAAGCAGATGGGAAAAGTAAGTAAACTGTTCATTGTCTCAAAATTAATCACCATACCTGTTAATACATCTATCCCACTCCGAGACAAGACAGTAAATGCCTTCATGGAAAATAGTTTGCTGTTGCCTATGGAACCATGATCCTACCCAGACGTGCACCTCCTCGTCCGAAGAGAATCTACAACGAATGTCTTTCTACAGGGCTCCAAAAATATGGAAGTTGCATGGGGAGAAGTCGGGACTCTTATGGAACATGTGTAAGGGCTTCCCAGCGAAATTTCTGCAGCTTGGGTCCGCCCATATTTTGCCAAGAGTGTTTCAAATACGCTGCAGAAGTTTTACTGGGAAGCCTTTACACATCTTTAATACAATCCCGATTTCTCCCCATGCCATTTCCATATTTTTGGAGCCCTGTAGAAAGACATTCGTTGCTGTCGATTTGCTTAAGACGAAGAACTGCATGTCTGAGTACAGTCGTGGTTCCATAGACAACCGCAAACTTTTTCCGTGAAGGCATTCACCGTCCTGTCTCACAATGGGATAAATGTACTAACAATTATTGCTGTTACTTTTGAAGTTCCACTGGGAGCCTTTACACATCTTTCATACAATCCCGATTTCTCCCCATTTTTTCCCATGTGTCTCCTCTTCATTTGACTGCCCCTTATAGCAAAACTGAATTTTCAATAGTAGAGAGGACCCATCAACATTTCTGTCTCTGATTTTTTTAAGCAATCTGCGCTGATAGATATGTATTTGGCTCAGTCTCATATTCTGATCTGAAATAAAGAGCATATTCATTACTGTAATGTGTGGGATTAAATATTAATGAACGTAATTGAATCTGCGCTCTAAAAACTGGTTTAATTTAAAAGAAAAGAAGACCCAAGATGGTGACTTTTTATTCAGGGTATCATTATTACTGATATGTAAGATAAAAGTTCATAAAAAATTATTCCTTGTAAAGAATCTCCAAACATATTTGAAGTTCTAACAGTAGAATGACTTTCATTTGAAAGTCAGTAACAAGTTTCTAACATTCTGCGTGGTGTCTGTCTGTTCTATATCGTGTCTCCCTACCACTTTCGCGCAACGACGCTCTGAGCGTGTTTTTTGGGGAATTGACTAGTTTGAACCTGGGACCTGTTGCTGGTAAGGAGACACATGACATATAGAGTTCAGAAGAGTTCAGTGAGACTTGCGATGATATAACCAAATACTTAATGATTTCGGCATCAGCTCCACTGCACTCCCGGTAAAAGAATCTTAATACGAACTAAATTTAGTGGAAGGGGTTCAAGGCTTTCCTATTTTTAGTTAGCTGGTAAAATAATGTCGAAAAAGCAATTAAGTTTACCACTGGAAATTTTATTCTACTCACAAAATATAGTTTATAAATTGCACTATTGATAAAAGTAAATGTTTTAATAGAGGATGGTAAAAACCAACTGAGTTCAACAAAAATGTGAACGAATATTCCCTGAATGGGTTTCCAAGTTCTACAAAAGAGAAAACTATCAAAATGGTCTACAGTGACCCTCAATTATCTTTAATTACTTATCTAACTTGTCGTAAATTACAGTGGCTGATGTGACTTCTCAATAACTATATAACAGAAAAATCATCGCGTTTCAGATTTTTACTTCAAGTGGCAAATGTGAACACCATGAGCTTTAATTGACGATCGACACTAGTATTACACAAAAAGGGGTGTAACAGATGAGACTTCTGCAGTTCTGAGTGAAGCTTTATGCGCTGTTATGCGGCATCACGTGCGTTCATTACCCTGTCGGTGTTCGTCAGGAGGCGGCAGGCAGCACGGCTCCGCTCACCTCGCCGTCTCGAAAGCAACTCTTCCCTAACTTCTCCTTACTACAATTTACCGAAGTTGGTTTAAAAAAAACTATCTGGCTGTGTTTTCATCTGACCAATCAGGGTCTCAATGTTAACTTTAAGCTCCACCTACAAAAATTCTGTCTATCCAATGAGAAACGTTATACTTTTCGTGGTGGGGCAATGTTTTTAAAGTTTGGAACGTAACAGAGACGCGAAAAAGTCTCACGCTAAAACTTGCAGGTGGGGTGGCCTTTTTTGTGTTATCGTAAGATCTATACTGATCTTCTGGAGGGCTCTATCTTTTAACATGGGCTGGAGGGTGGTCCTGACGTAACAGGGACGCGAAAAAGTCTCACGCTAAAACTTGCGGCTGGGGTGTGGTCCTAGCGGTTAGCTGGCGACGTGGGTGTCCGTCCCTTATCGTAGGGCCTTCCAGCTTGACACGGTTCTGCTCTCGGCTTCTGTTCTCGTTTCTCCCCTCGGAACTGCGTCTGTCTCACGGTGGGAAGGTATGACATGCATTTAGGCATTCTTGTGTTAGTCTGAGGTATTCCATTTGCTCACTCGTTACTCGTATTACTTTGGTTAATTTAATGTCACGATTTATTCGGAGCTATGTGACATACTACTGGATTTGCTTATTATGTCAGGGTTTTCATGGAAGGTGTTGGATTTGCCTGACACCTTACAAGTTCTACAAAAATATCAGGTGGATGCGTTTTTCCAGGCTAAGCGGTTTAAAAGAACCGGCGTGCGTAAAAGTGAAGTTAGTTGAGGTTCGCTGGTGCTGTCTTTTAATAACATGAACACAGTGAATCGGAATCATAGAAGCATAAAGTGGAACTCAGATGATGTCACAGACACGAAGCCGGCGTATACCATGTAGACTGCCCCAAACATTATATTCTGGTGGAAGTGATTTGATTAAAAATGCTTGCTTGCGTCATTTACTGGTTCACTAAACGTTCTGATTAAAGTCTAAAATGTAAAGTAATCACATTTCATTCGTAATTTGACTCGTTCAAACGATATTTTCTTTTATATACATGAATTTTGATTTCGCTGATAACTTTCACTCTAGCGGTTTATTTCTGTCATTCGACTTGATGCTTCCCGTCAGTCCAACTTTAAAAGCTCTTTGGGTGAGCGCTGTGAGAATGAAAGTTTCTAAACTGACCAAAACATAGCAAGATGTGTTGTCAATACTTTCGGAAAAACACATACACCGAACAAAAGTTTCGTCAGTCCATATTAAGGAAAATGCTAGACTAAGAAAGAAGCCAAGTTAAATGACATGTTTTTCCCACTGTTTATTCGAAACAACGTTGTGGAGTGTATCATAATAACTGCTACCTGTCACAATAAAAGGTTATTTTATTTAATACACGACCGGTTTCGGGCTTGTACTGATCTTCAGATTGTTTACATTCATTTACATGTTTCAGTGTTCAGTGTTGAAGGTCACTGTTTAAACAAAAAGCGAATAATATGATGATGACTAAACATACCCAACTGAAATCGTTGGAAGCGACATGTGTTGTAAAGTATTATGCTACTTATATACAGCTGGATGTCCATGTCGTCTCCGCATACATTCATTATATTTTTAGAAAAATACTCGTTGTTTTGCACATTGACTGTATATTACGCATTAATGTATTAATGTGTAAAAATCGAAACTTTTTTTTAACAATGTGATGAATGTAACGTGGGAACGACTTGGATACTCCAGGTGTATGCAAGCACTACAGTACCTTACAACGCATGCCACTTAGAAACTTACAGTTGCTCCAGTTGGGTCCATTTAGTCATCAGTTATTAATTGTTTTTTATTTAAACAGTAATCGCCAACATTGAGCACAGAAACATATAATTCAGTGTAAACAATCTGAAGATGGGCACAAGCCCGTGATGGGCCATACAATAAATAAAATCACTTTCTATTGAGTCCGCCCCTGGTAACTGAGTGGTTAGCGCGACGGAATGTCATACCTAACGGCCAAGATTCGATTCCCGGCTTGATGGGAGATTTTCTCCGTTCAAGGACTCGGTGTTGCGTTGTCCTTATCATCATCATTTCATCCCCATCGACACGCAAGTCGCCGAAGTGGCGTCGGCTCGAAAGACTTGCACCAGGCGAACGGTCTACCTGACGGGAGGCCCTAGCCACACGGCATTTACATTTTACTTTCTATTGTGACTGGTAGCGCTCATTACTCTACACCCTACAACAGAACAGTCACGGAGTTCAATTGCATACATTATGGATAAAACTCGCAAAAAACAAAGTTACACTAACGAGACTAAATGCGCCGTATTACTGGATCAAATAGACATTTAAACCGGAAAAAGTCTTAAAATTTCTTGTTGATGCTGTGTTATTTACCAGAGCACTGGAACATTTACTATTTGAAACAACTGTTGCGTGCAAATGACAAAAATTAAGAACAAGAAGCAATCGTAGTCTGCTAATGCTTGGTGGCATCCAATATGAAGGCACCGGCTTCAAAGCAACGTATAGTGTTAGTCTGTAGCTCTTCATAATACACACATAAAAAAAAAATTGGCATCAGCCCGTTCCCAGAACTCCTGGAGATAGACATTGGCTGTGGATATTGGATCACAGACACAGTCCCTTTGACTGTTCAGAGATGTCACTAAACCCTCCCAAAGATGTAAACAACCATGCATGAGCAGCGTCTATTAAATGGAGGGGGTCCAACAGCCGATCAGTGCCACTCATTCCACCAGGATGGAGGTACACGGCTAGTGTTGTCTGTACTTCAACTATGCCTAGACGGTCAATACCGTGGTTCGATCGCTTCCATATTGGTATTTTGTGCCAGTAAGAGTTCTCAACAAGCGAAGTGTCCAGCCGTCTCGGAATGAAACAAAACGATGTTGTTCGGACATGGAGGAGATACAGAGAGACAGGAACTGTCGATGACATGCCTCGCTCAGGCCGTCCAAGGGCTACTCAAAATGGCTCTGAGCCCTATGGGACGTAACTTCTGTGGTCATCAGTCCCCTAGAACTTAGAACTACTTAAACCTAACTAACCTAAGGACATCACACACATCCATGCCCGAGGCAGGATTCGAACCTGCGACCGTAGCGGTCGCGTGGCTCCAGACTGTAGCCCCTAGAACCGCTCGGCAACCCCGGCCGGCCCCAAGTGGATGACCTCTACCTGCGGATTATGGCTCGGAGGAACCCTGGCAGCAACGCTACCATTTTGAATCATGCTTTTCGTGCAGCCACAGGACGTCGTGTCGCGACTCAAACTGTGTGAAATAGGCTGCATGACGCGCAACTTCACTCCCGACGTCCATGGCGAGGTCCATCTTTGCAACCACGACACCATGCAGCGCTGTACAGATGGGGCCAACAACATGCCGAATGGACCGCTGAGGACTGCCATCACGTTCTCTTCACCGATGAGTGGCGCATATGCCTTCAACCAGACAATTATCGGAGGCGTGTTTGGAGGTAGACCGGTGAGGCTGAACGCATTAGACAAACTGTGCAGCGAGTGCAGCAACGTGAAAGTTTGCTACTGTTTTGCGGTGGCATTATGTGGGGCCGACGTACACCGCTGGTGGTCATGGAAGGCGCCGTAACGGCAGTACGATACGTGAATGCCATCCTCCGACCGATAGTGCAACCATATCGGCAGCATATTGGCGAGGTATTCGTCTTCATGGACGACAATTTGCACCCCCATTGTGTACATCTTGTGAATGACTTCCTTCAGGATAACGACGTCGCTCGACTAGAGTGACCAGCATGTTCTTCAGACATGAACCCTATCGAACATGCCTGGGATAGATGGAAAAGAGTTGTCTGTCGACAACGTAACTCACCAACCATCCTAAGGGATCTATGCCGAATCACTGTTGAGGAGCGTAACGATTTGGACCAACAGTCCATTCGTGAACTTGTGGATAGTATGCCACGACGAATACAGGCATGCATCAATGCAAGATGACGTGCTACTGGATATTAGAGGTGCCGGTGTGTACAGCAGTCTGGACCACCACCTCTGAAGATCTCAGTGTATTGTGGTACAACATGCAATGTGTGGTTTTCATGAGCAATAAAAAGGGCGGAAATGATGTTTATGTTGATCTCTACTCCAGTTTTCTGTACAGGTTCCGGAACTATCTGAAACGAGGTGATGTAAAACTTTTTTTATGTGTGTATATCTCCATGACCGGAATATTTTTGCCACTCGACGCAATAATATCGCCGAGGTATGTGATAGTGTAAAATTATGCGATGTAGCTATAGCGACGATTAAAGAGACAAATAGCCAGCAATCTTTACTCAATAACCAACATTTACGTTCCCCGACTTGTTTTTTTAACGTTATCAAAGAAATATTTTCAGTGATAATCGTTTGTACTTGTTTCTGACATTCAGTTGCAGAGTAAATCCATGAAGTTTAGCCCCCGTGCCATGTTGGGTTAACGTTGCGCACTAAAAAATAAAACTGTGAAGAGAGAACCCAACTTACAGCCCTGCAGTAGTTTGCAGGTACACACTTAGGAACGCCAGTTTTAATATCCTCTGCGGAAGTGTTGGAAACCAGATTACACTTGTAAGGGACGCTTTCAAAGAGAAGACTGTAGAGAGCTCAGTGTTCTTCGACGAAATGAGGCTCTTACTGGAGCAGAATAAGAGGCTGGGTATTTCGGACGAACGATTACCGCAGCAGACGAAGAGCACACAGCGCTTTGGACTCTCCGAGTGTCGGGTAATCACAGAGTGCCCTTACAGCTACACAGGGCGCAGACTGCGCAGTTACTACGACCGCTCTGTGGAGCGCGAGCTTTCCTGCTTTAGTCTCAGTGCGCTTTGCTCTTGTGCGCATACACTGTTAATCGCAGACCATTGGGCGCTTAGCTCAGTGTGTTTCTCCACTGCCGAGACGGATCTGTAGGCTGTGTCTGCGAACGGGACATGTCTGGCGAACACGGAGCGATGTTCAAGTGCCTACTCTCCGGCACAAAGGCCACGACTACTAACAATATCTTGGTTGGTATTGAGTGTATCTTGTCCACCTCAAACATCTTTTTTCCAGAAGCAAAATAAAAAAAAGTATCAAACAAATGTTATTTATCTGCCAGGGCTACAACCAGCATAATCGCCATTTTTGTATGAGGAGCGCTCAATAACTAATGCAACACATGTTTTTCTCGGACAGTTCGGTTGAAGGAAAAGTATTTGTTGCGGGACTTCGTGGATTATTTCCGTTTCAGCTCCTGGCAATACTGACCATACGACTTATCTTAGAAGAAAGATTAAGGAAAGGCAAGGCTACGTTTCTAGCATGTGTAGACTTAGAGAAAGGTTTTGACAATGTTGACTGGAATACTCTCTTTCAAATTCTAAAGGTGGCAAGGATAAAATACAGGGAGCGAAAGGCTATTTACAGTTTGTACAGAAACCATATGGCATTTATAAGAGTCCCCCCATGAACCATGGACCTTGCCGTTGGTGGGGAGGCTTGCGTGCCTCAGCGATACAGATGGCCGTACCGTAGGTGCAATCACAACGGAGGGGTATCTATTGAGAGGCCAGACAAACGTGTGGTTCATGAAGAGGGGCAGCAGCCTTTTCAGTAGTTGCAGTGGCAACAGTCTGGATGATTGATTGATCTGGCCTTGCAACACTAACCAAAACGGCCTTGCTGTGCTGGTACTGCGAACGGCTGAAAGCAAGGGGAAACTACAGTCGTAATTTTTCCCGAGGGCATGCAGCTTTACTGTATGGTTAAATGATGATGGCGTCCTCTTGGGTAAAATAGTCCCCCATTCGGATCTCCGGGCGGGGACTACTCAAGAGGACGTCGTTATCAGGAGAAGGATAACTGGCGTTCTACGGATCGGAGCGTGGAATGTCAGATCCCTTAATCGGGCAGGTAGGTTAGAAAATTTAAAAAAGGAAATAGATAGGCTGAAGTTGAATATAGTGGGAATTAGTGAAGTTCGGTAGCAGGAGGAACAAGACTTTTGGTCAGGTGAATACAGGGTTATAAATACAAAATCAAATAGGAGTAATGCAGGAGTAGGTTTAATAATGAACAGGAAAATAGGAATGCGGGTAAGCTATTACCAACAGCATAGTGAACGCATTATTGTGGCCAAGATAGAAACGAAACCCGTGCCTACTACAGTACTACAAATTTATATGCCAACTGGCACTGCAGATGATGAAGAAATTGAAGAAATGTATGATGAGATAAAAGAAATTATTTAGGTAGTGAAGGGAGACGAAAATTTAATAGTCGTGGGTGACTGGAATTCGAGAGTAGGAAAAGGGAGAGTGGGTGAATATGGATTGGGGGAGAGAAATGAAAGAGGAAGCCGTTTGGTAGAATTTTGCACAGAGCATAACTTAATCATAGCTAACACTTGGTTCAAGAATCATAAAAGAAGGTTGTATACATGGAAGAATCCTGGAGATACTAGAAGGTATCAGATAGATTATATAATGGTAAGACAGAGATTTAGGAACCAGGTTTTAAATTGTAAGACATTTCCAGGGGCAGATGTGGACTCTGACCACAATCTATTGGTTATGCACTGTAGATTAAAACTGAAGAAACTGCAAAAAGGTGGGAATTTAAGGATATGGGACCTGGATAAACTGACTAAACCAGAGGTTGTAGAGAGTTTCAGGGAGAGCATAAGGGAACAATTGACAAGAATGGGGGAAAGAAATACAGTAGAAGAAGAATGGGTAGCTCTGAGGGATGAAGTAGTGAAGGCAGCAGAGGATCAAGAAGGTAAAAAGACGAGGGCCAGTAGAAATCCTTCGGTAACAGAAGAAATATTGCATTTAATTGATGAAAGGAGAAAATATAAAAACGCAGTAAATGAAGCAGGCAAAAAGGAATACAAACGTCTCAAAAATGAGATCGACAGGAAGTGCAAAATGGCTAAGCAGGGATGGCAAGAGGACAAATGTAAGGATGTAGAGGCTTATCTCACTAGGGGAAGATAGATACTGCCTACGGGAAAATTAAAGAGACGTTTGGAGAAAAGAGAGCCACTTGTGTGAATATCAAGAGCTCAGATGGAAACCCAGTTCTAAGCAAAGAAAGGAAAGCAGAAAGGTGGAAGGAGTATATAGAGGGTCTATACAAGGGCGATGTACTTGAGGACAATATTATGGAAATGGAAGAGGATGTAGATGAAGATGAAGTGGGAGATACGGTACTGCGTGAAGAGTTTTACAGAGCACAGAAAGACCTGAGTCGAAACAAGGCCCCGGGAGTTCCATTGGAACTACTGACGGCCTTGGGAGAGCCAGTCCTGACAAAACTCTACCATCTGGTGAGCAAGATGTATGAGACAGGCGAAATACCCTCAGACTTCAAGAAGAATATAATAATTCCAATACCAAAGAAAGCAGGTGTTGACAGATGTGAACGTTACCGAACTATCAGTTCAATAAGTCACAGCTGCAAAATACTAACGCGAATTCTTTACAGACGAATGGAAAAACTGGTAGAAGCCGACCTTGGCGAAGATGAATTTGGATTCCGCAGAAATGTTGGAACACGTGAGGCAATACTGACCCTACGACGTATCTTAGAAGCTAGATTAAGGAAAGGAAAACCTACGTTTCTAGCATTTTTAGACTTAGAAAAAGCCTTTGACAATGTTGTCTGGAATACTCTCTTTCAAATTCTAATGGTGGCAGAGGTAAAATACAGGGAGCGAAAGGCTATTTACAATTTGTACAGAAACCAGATGGCAGTTATAAGAGTCGAGGGGCATGAAAGGGAAGCAGCGGTTGGGAAGGGAGTGAGACAGGGTTGTAGCCTGTCCCCGATGTTATTCAATCTGTATATTGAGCAAGCAGTAAAGGAAACAAATCAAAAATTCGGAGTAGGTATTAAAGTCCATGGAGAAGAAATAAAAACGTTGAGGTTTGCTGATGACATTGTAATTCTGTCAGAGACAGCAAAGGACTTGGAAGAGCAGTTGAAGGGAATGGACAGTGTCTTGAAAGGAGCGTATAAGATGAACATTAATAAAAGCAAAACAAGGATAATGGAATGTAGTCGAATTAAATCGGATGATGCCGAGGGAATTAGATTCGGAAATGAGACATTTAAAGTAGTAAAGGAGTTTTGTTATTTGGGGAGCAAAATAACTGATGATGGTCGAAGTAGAGAGGATATAAAATATAGACTGGCAATGGCAAGGAAAGCGTTTTTGAAGAAGAGAAATTTGTTAACATCGAGTATAGATTTAAGTGTCAGGAAGTCGTTTCTGAAAGTATTTGTATGGAGTGTAGCCATGTATGGAATTGAAACATGGACGATAAATAGTTTGGACAAGAAGAGAATAGAAGCTTTCGAAATGTGGTGCTACAGAAGAATGCTGAAGGTTAGATGGGTAGATCACATAACTAATAAGGAGGTACTGAATAGAATGGGGGAGAAGAGGAGCTTGTGGCACAACTTGACAAGAAGAAGGGACCGGTTGGTAGGACATGTTCTGAGGCATCAAGGGATCACAAATTTAGCAGCGTGGAGGGTAAAAATCGTAGAGGGAGACCAAGAGATGAATACACTAAGCAGATTCAGAAGGATGTAGGTTGCAGTAAGTACTGGGAGATGAAAAAGCTTGCACGGGATAGAGTAGCATGGAGAGCTGCATCAAACCAGCCTCAGGACTGCTGAAGACTACAACAACAACTCCTATAGTTTCTTAAAGTTCCGATAGCTGGTGGCACTACGCGTAGCCTTCAAAATGGAGTCTGTAACGGAGGTACCTTCGGAACAGAGAGCTATCTCTGAATATCTTTTGGCGGAAAACCAGAGCATTGCAGATATTTACGGGTCTACGGAGACCTGGCCGAGAAGAAAAGCACGGAGAGTCGTTGGGCGAGACGTCGGTCATCATCGCACAAATCTGTCCGATCTCTTTTGTGCCGGTCGGCCGCACACAACTGTGACTACTATGGTGTTGGAACGTGCAGACATTCTGATTCAGTCGAGGTGAACGACGGATCACAAACATCTCGTAGCAGAACTGGACGTCTCTGTTGTTAGTGCTGACTCACTCGTCCACCAGTTGGGGTACGCAAAGGTGATACCCACTAGGTTCCTCGCCAACTAACAGAAGCCCATAAAGAGCAACGAAGGACCATCAGTGCGGAGTTGCTTGCGCTTTGCGAGGCTGATCGTGACAATTTCTTATCGAACATCGTCACAGGTGATGAAACATGGGTTCATCACTTCTAACCGGAAGCAAAACGGAAATCCATGGAATGGCACCGCACCACCTTTCTTCTGAAGAAAAAGTTCAAAGCCGCGCCCTCAGCCAGCCACTGTGGCCTGGCGGTTCTGCCGGCCGGTGTGGCCGTGCGGTTCTAAGCGCGTCAGTTTGGAACCGCGTGACCGCTACGGTCGCAGGTTCGAATCCTGCCTCGGGCATGGATGTGTGTGATGTCCTTAGGTTAGTTAGGTTTAAGTAGTTCTAAGTTCTAGGGGACTGATGACCTCAGTAGTTAAGTCCCATAGTGCTCAGAGCCATTTGAACCATTTTTGAACCTGGCGGTTCTAGGCGCTTCAGTCTGGAACCGCGTTGCTGCTACGGTCGCAGGTTCGAATCCTGCCTCGGGCATGGATGTGTGTGATGTCCTTAGGTTATTTAGGTTTAAGTAGTTTTAAGTCTAGGGGACTGATGACCTCAGATGTTAAGTCCCATAGTGCTTAGAGCCATTTGAACCATTTTGAACCGCGCTCTCATCTGGTAAAGTCACGGGTACAGCCTTCTGCGACCCTGAAGGCGTTATTCTGTTTGTTGTCCTCCCTCATGGTGCAAAGATCAACTCGGAAGTGTATTGCGCTACCCTCAGCGAACTGAAGAAACGACTTCAGCAGTTGCCACAAAAATGCGAACGAACTTCTTCGTGACAAAGCAAGGTCTCACCCAAGCCTGTGCACCCGGGAGGAGCCCACAAAACTTCGTTGGCCTCCTCTTTGTCATCCACCTTACAGCTTGGATCTCGCACTTTCTGATTTCCAGGAGTTTGGCCCAATGAAGGGTGCACTCCGCAGGAAGCAGTACGAAGATGATGGGGAGGTCACTGATGCAGCAGGACGTTGGCTCCGACGTCGGCCAGTCGAGGTGTATCATTTGGGCGTACAGCCCCTCCCAGTAAGATGGCGTAAGACCGGCACATTGAAGAGAGGTGACGGTGAAAAACAGGGTTTTGCTGCCAAAAGAGTGGGGAATAATATGGTGTATTGCATTCCTGAAATAAACCAACCTGCTTTCGCAATAAATGTGGAGCATTAATTATTGAACGCCCCTCGCATCTTTGTTCATTATGAAGATATGAACAGAAGAACGCATTTTTAAAAATACAATCCTACATCTTTTTGACAAACTGCCTATTGGCTTCTGTCTCGGGTTCTTCGGCCGACGTTCATCTAATGATTTTTCTGACGTTTCGCCAGCACGAGTGGCTGGCATTGTCAAAGCTTCACCCTTCATTGCCGGTGGTGAACTGGAGCCGAGCTCGCGGGCGCAGACTATATGTACCTGGCGCGCCAACGTCCGAGGGCTTCTCCGCGGTCATTTCCGGTGCGGTTCTCCTCTTGCTACCTGCGACGGTCGTTCGCTGCAGTACGGGAAGCCAGGATCCGTTTACCTTAAGGCTTTCATCTTTCTTGTTCAAACTGTTCGCGTGTTTTTGTATTTCTACAGCTTCTCTGAACAAGCGCGTGTGATAGTGCTTCTCTACAGCCAGAACTTCCGTGTCGGTGAATTTTATTACGTGGTCGGTCTCATTCAGTGCGTGCTCTGCCACGGCCGATTTCTCCACCTGCCCCAACCTGCAATGTCGCTTATGCTCTTTGATCCTGGTGTTAATTGATCGTCCAGTCATTCCGACATAAACTTTTCCGCATGTGTATGGTATGCGGTATATTCCCGACATTACAAGTGGGTCTCTTTTCTCCTTCGCCGGTCTAAGACACTCTTTGATCTTCCTTGTCGGTTTGAAAATCGTCTTTACGCCATGTTTGCGCAATATACGGCCGATTCTGTCCGTCACCCTGGGAATGTACGGCAGAAAGGCCGTACCCGACATTTCTTTTTCTGGTTCCTTGCTTCGCCGAGTGTTTGGCTCTGTTACACTTCTAATATAATTTGTGGAGTGGCCATAGCTCCTCAGGACAGTTTCCAGGTGTTGCATTTCTCGTTTGAGGTGTTGCGGCTCACATATTCGTCCTGCTCTCGTTACGAGCGTACTAATCATGCCTCTTTTCTGGCTCGGGTGGTGGTTTGACAGTTTGTGCAGGTATCGGTCCGTGTGAGTCGGTTTTCGATACACGCTGTCTCCCAGGGTTTCGCCGTCCCTTGTGACCAGCACATCTAGAAATGGCAGTTTCTTGTCCTTTTCTACTTCCATGGTAAATGTTATGTTGGCATGGAGGCTGTTCAAGTGTCTTAGGAAGTCACCGAGCTGTTCTTCACCATGGCTCCACACCACGAAAGTATCATCGACGTACCTGTACCACACCTTAGGTTTGCAAGTCGCCGAGTCCAGTGCCTGTGCTTCGAATTGTTCCATGAAGAAGTTGGCCACCACTGGACTGAGAGGACTACCCATGGCGACGCCTTCCAGCTGTTCGTAGAAATCGCCATTCCACGTGAAATAGCTCGTGGTGACACATGCATGGAAGAGCTTTCTGATGTCTAGCGGGAAAATGGAACCGATGTGCTCCAGAGCGTCACTGAGTGGCACTTTCGTAAATAGCGAAACAACATCAAAGCTGACCAGGATGTCGTTTGGTGCAAGTTTCAGTTTCTTCAGCTTCTCAATGAAATGAAAGATGAAAGCTTTGAGGTAAACGGATCCTGGCTTCCCGTACTGCAGCGAACGACCGTCGCAGGTAGCAAGAGGAGAACCGCACCGGAAATGACCGCGGAGAAGCCCTCGGACGTTGGCGCGCCAGGTACATATAGTCTGCGCCCGCGAGCTCGGCTCCAGTTCACCACCGACAATGGAGGGTGAAGCTTTGACAATGCCAGCCACTCGTGCTGGCGAAACGTCAGAAAAATTATTAGATGAACGTCGGCCGAAGAACCCGAGACAGAAGCCAATAGGCAGTTTGTCAACAAGTGGCCACGAAAGCCTCAACAATTTTGTACTACATCTTTTTCTTCGGTAATCCACTTCCCCTCTTCAAACGCAGTTCAGAAACGTAGCACAGTGGGCCACTCATGTGAACATGACGTCATTAAAAAGTAACACAAAACTGACTTCGACCCTTCTGAATTAACACACACTACAGGTACCCACACATCAAATACCCACCGTAACGTAAGTTATCTGCTGGCTGGAGCTGACGGTAAACAAGTCGAAACACAAGGAAAATCCACTTCGATGATTGCTGTTCTCTTAACCTAAATTCTCTATAGAAGAGTAGCAATATTTACTGTCTTTTCCTTGGTCTATGGGGGTGGGACAGGAATATGGAAACATCGCGAGGAATGCATGTTTGAGCATAGACTAGCCAAGCTGGCAGGTGACGCCGCTGTATTGGACCACGAACGGCGCCTGTCCAATACCCTCATTACGTTGCAAGTGTCAGTCGTGATCAGAACAATATTCTGTGTAGTTGTGGGTGCATTATGCCGGAGCTGAGTGAATTCGTCCGTGGGCAAATTGTTGCTGGGTTTTCCGTTAATCAAGGGAGCAGAAGTATTTGGTGTTTCAAGCGGAACCGCATACGTGGAAGGCAGAAAAACATCATTCGCTAAATCAAAACTCGAAAGGAAGTGACAGACGGTCATTGAAGAGGATTGTGTGGAAAGTATGAGGACGATAGTTGTGTCAGTGATGCAAATGCCCGTAACAATGCAAGAATGTCATTTGGCCGGATGAGTCTTGTTTCACACTTTCCATCTCCTGGTCAATTTCGCGTCGCAAAAAAGAAACGTGGCAGGGCTCAGTGATGATTTAGGCAGCCATATCGTAGTATTTCGTGCACCCCTTGAGTACTCTGCAAGGTCGCATTACTACCAATGATTATGTGACCATGTTGGCCGATCAAGTCCATCACACCGTACAATGTTTATTCCCCAGTTGTGAATCTGTGTTCCAAGACGACAGGACCCTGTTCACACAGCTCTCATCGTCCAGGACTGGTTTTGTGACCACGAGGATGAATAGTCAGATCTTCTCTATCCACACACAGTCGGTCGGTCTCAGTATCATTGAGCCTTTGTGGAATTTTTTTTGGAAATTTGTGGTAAGGTCTTATGGGACCAAACCTCTGTGGTGATCGGTCCCTAAGCCTACACATTATTCAATCTAACTTTAACTAACTTACGCTAAGGACAACACACACACCCATGCCCGAGGGAGGACTCGAACCTCCGACGCGGGGAGCCGCACGGACCGTGACAAGGGCCTAAGACTGCGCGACTACTCCGCGCGGTGAGCTTTTATGGTCTGCTTTGAAGAGAAGGGGGCATGATCGGTACCCACCTCCATCATCTTTACCTGAACCTTCCACTATTTTGCAGCAAGAATGGTACGAGGCACCGTTGAATACCATACGGGATACTTGTTCACTGTGAGGACGGGGTGTGAGTCGTGCTTGGGTAGCTCAGTTGGTAGAGCACTTGCCCACGAAAGGCGAAGTTCCCGAGTTCGTGTCTCGGTCCGGTACACAGTTTTAATCTGCCAGGAAGTTTCATATCAGCGCACACTCCGCTGCAGAGTGAAAATCTCGTTCTGGAAGAGAAATTTGTTAACATCGAGTATAGATTTAAGTGTCAGGAATTCGTTTCTTAAAGTATTTGTATGGAGTGTGGCCGCGTATGAAAGTGTAACGTGGGTGATAAATAGTTTGGACAAGAAGAGAATAGAAGCTTTCGAAGTGTGGGCCGGTCGCTGGTGGCCGAGCGGTTCTGGCGCTACAGTCTGGAACCGCACGACCGCTACGGTCGCAGGTTCGAATCCTGCCTCGGACATGGATGTGTGTGTTGTCCTTAGGTTAGTTAGGTTTAAGTAGTTCTAAGTTCTAGGGGACTTATGACCTCAGCAGTTGAGTCCCATAGTGCTCAGAGCCATTTGAACCATTTTTTTCGAAATGTGGTGCTACAGAAGAATGCTGAAGATTAGTTGGGTAGATCACATAACTAATGAGGAGGTATTGAATAGAATTAGGGAGAAGAGAAATTTGTGGCACACTTTGACTAGAAGAAGGGTTCGGTTGGTAGGACATGTTCCGAGGCATCAAGGGATCACCAATTTAGTATTGGAGGGCAGCGTGGAGGGTAAAAATTGTAGATGGAGACCAAGAGATGAATACGCAAAGCAGATTCAGAAGGATGTAGTTTGGAGTAGGTACTGGGAGATGAAGAAGCTTGCACAGGATAGAGTAGCATGGAGAGCTGCACGAAACCATTCTTTGGACTGAAGACCACAACTACAACAACAACAACAACAACTTCCTGGCAATGCAATTCTGTATCTTCAGCGAAATTATTCCTCTACACATATAGTCCACACGAAGCGAACGTTCGAATGCATGGACTTTACGCCGCATTGAATTCTGAGGTCTTTGAACTGGTCGCATGATCGAAGTTGATCGATCGAACAGCTGACGGTCGTCGCGTGAGTGCCAGCTGCAGTTGCGTGCTTAGTCCATCAAGAACGGGGCGCGTGGCTTGTCGCTGGTGCGTGCTCTGCTGGCGTGGGTTGGAGCAGGCCTCCCACTCTCCATCCCTCCCTGCCCCTTCCACCCCCAATATACCACCGGCTGTCCTCCCGCTAAGAGGGTGGACCGGTACTGCAGTCGCCATCATTTATGCAGCAACGGCACCTAGCCCGTGGCCTCCTTCATGAAATATTTTACGGCCTGAAACCCGTGACCTGCAAGTTCCACTCCACAGCGGCACACAGGCGTCTGTCATTGTCGCGCCAGTCACACGAGAATAAACTACTGGCGCCAGTACTCGCAAAAATTGCCAGGTAGGTAGCCATACTACTACGGGCCGTAGGGCACTCGAAATTAATATTTCATAGCTATGAGCTCCCACGTATCTCTCTAACAGCAATGCCCTACATCCTCATCCTCCTCTCTCTCTCTCTCTCTCTCCTCTCTGCCTCTGCATCCCTACGGAAATCTCTTTTCTTCCGAGAACTCTTGATAAAACCGACTTTCATACTTTTTACACAGAATATAAATTATCTTTTCTAGTTTTGTGTGGTAGTACATAAAATAAAATAAGGCAAACGCCAGGATGGTTTCTTTAAAAAGAACATAGCACGTGTCCCACCCTTCCACAGTCCAATCTTCTTTTCTGTCACTAACCGTCTCGTCGTTAAACTCAAAGCTTTCTTTCTACCTTGCTTCCGCGGGACCTCTGTGTTCTTGTATGTTCTCTTCAACCTTCAATAGGATAAATGGAAACTCGTCGAATGATTTGAAGCATTATCAGAGCTAAATCCAAACATAGTGGCCCATTCAGACACCTGTCGTTTTATACATTCGTGATTTATCCATCCACCAATCGGCGTTTATTTCTGGCAATAACGGCGCAACTTGGCGATTTCTGTTTCCCAGAAAAGCAAACTGAGCAATTTTTCTTGCCAGGGTAAATAAAAAACGACTATATATCACTTTTTTACAGTCCATCTTAATGTCCACCTCAGAGAAGGAACATGGTATGTTTGTAAGTTCCACAACAGCACACTGTCTTTCCTGGACCACTTCCTGTAGCCAGGCTATATCAGTGTCATTATTATGATCTGCTTCTTGGATTAAACCTGCGGGCCTGTAACAGTGTATTGCACTTTTTATTTTGTCTTCAGAAAAATCTTTTAGCGTTTTTGGTATTCTGGTACGTTCTCTCTTAGAAGGTGTACACGTATAAAAAACATGAATATGTAAAGATCTAGATTCACTGGCAATATGGTAGACACTTTTTATTTTCGTGCTAAATTCTCGAGCGATCCATAAATCTGGAATGACAAGGGAAAGGATGGGTGGTATGCATTTTCATTCTTCTGATAACTGAAGTTGTAAGAAAATTGTACTACATTTAGACTAACAACCTATTGCAATTTAGTTCACCTAAGTCCTTATATTATAGTAAATTATCAGCTAGTGAATATAATTAATAGAGTACTTTCAACTACAGTTGATATAAATCTACGATATTCTTCACATACAGCTCTCCGTTTTGCAGAGAACAAGCCAGGACGGTTTTTTTAATCCTTCATTAAGACGGTAGTCCTGTATCCTGAGGATCACAGTGCCGAAGGGACTTTCGACTGAATGCTAAAGAACAGAAGCAACCAGAGTTTGCAATTCAATATTTCAAGGAGATAATTCAAAAAAGTTTGGAACCGTGACGCCAAACATAGGTCAGTTGAACGGATGCTGACACGGAAGTTTCACTTCGTCCTCTGATTTCAACACATACTGAATAATACTTGAGCAGAGCGACAAGACGTTACATTCTTGAAAAAGCTTGTAAACTTCCGGGTCTCCCGTGCTCGCTTTCATATTCTCGCTTAATAAGCTCACCTCAAACAAGCCTACATCAATTACGATATTCACTTTTGGAAAGTTTTACATGTTCTTTAGGCTCATCTTGATCCTCCAGATGCGTTTCCTCCTTGAGAATCCCTAACGATACACCGTATTTCGTGTTTCCAGGTGCTTCATACAGGTATTAGTTTCAAGATTCAGAACCTCTCAATGACGTGGGATACCGGGTCAACTGTAGCTCCATAAAAATGATTTTAACGTCTGCTTTCGAATAGCTTCCTCCTCGAATACTGCTACCTCCAACTGCACATTAGATCCGGCACTTTATTTCGAAATCAATGTAGAAATGTACCTGAGAATAAATTGTCTTGGTAATGGGACTTAGCTGCTGCTTCCCTTTCATATCATTCAACTCTTGTAACTGTAGTCTTGTTTTTGTACAAGTTGTAGATTATTTTTAACTTCCCATATTTTATCTTCGCTGCCTTCAGAATACCAAAAAGGATATTCCAGTTAACACTGTCAAAAGCTTTCCCGAAATCTACAATCAGTATAAATAGGTTTACCTTTCTTTATCCTACCTTTTAAGATAAGTCGTACGGTCAGTAATAATTTCTATCGACCTCAAACTGATCTCCGAGGTCGGCCTTATTAGTTTTTCCTTTCTTCTGTAAGTAATTCGTATAAGAATTTTGTAGTCATTTTTTATTAAACTGATAGCTCGGGAACATTCACACCTGTCCGCACTGTCTGAATCTATTTCGCCTGTGTCAGATATCTTGCCGACCACGTGCAATAGGTTTCTCAAGGCTGGTTTTCCGAAGTATCTCAATACTTCCGATGGAACATTGTGCACTCCATGGTCTTGTTGCGACTGGGATCTGTAAGTGCTCTGTCAAAATATTCTCGCAATATCATGTCTATCAGGTCATTTTCAACTACTACCTCCTCCCTTTCTATAATATTATCTTTATTTTCATTCCACTTGTATAATCCTTCTACACATTCTTCTCAGCCTTCTTTCAGCTTTTTCTTCTTTGCTTAGTTCTGGCTTGCTATCAGAACTCTTGATAATCATACAGCTGCTTCTTTTTTCTCCAAAGGACTCTTTAATTTTCCTGTAGGTGGTCTTCATCTTTCCTCTTTATTTATCCTCTGGCCACAGGGTAACAGATTAAATTATAAGGGGCGATCTAAAAGTTTCAATTTGAGGATGTTGCTCCAGTATATATGCAACGTAGACCTATCGGCAAGGGAATAGTGTGGCATTCGTGTCCTTCCGACGTGCTTGCGGTAAATACGGACATGTAAACTACGGCTACGTCATTACTAAGTGCTTCCAAAGAGGGCCAACGTGCGGTTATTCTTTTCTTGGCTGCCGAAGGACAAACACAGGTAGACATCCGTCGAACAATGAAAAATGTGTTTGAGCAATTAAGGCGAACTTCTCGGAAAACTGCCACAAAGATAGCTGCTGCTGCTTCTTCATAGCGCACATCCCCATATCGCAAATGCTGGAACGCAGAAGTGGCCCCAATTCAAGTAGGAGACATTCGAGCACTCGCCCTATAGTTCTGATCTCTGCGCTTGCGACCATCATGCCTTCACTCCCTTGGAAAAGGGCCTTGAAGGGTCAACGACTCCTGTTCAAATGGTTCTGAGCACTATGGGACTTAACATCTGTGGTCATCAGTCCCCTAGAACTTAGAACTACTTAAACCTAACTAACCTAAGGACATCACACACACCCATGCCCGAGGCATGGACGACAGCTTGCAGTTGGGGAATCTTCTGGTAGCAGGACACGGTGTTTTACCAAGCTGGTATCTTCAACATGGTGAGTCGATCGGATGATTTCCTCAGTGCTCACGGAACTTTTGTCTGTTCGGGACACCGATCCTATACTACACGACCTTCGAACGAGAACTTTTAAATCGACGTCTATATAAAGCTGTCTTCAGTGAATTACGGTGTGAAGGAATAGGACACTTCTGTAAGCATCCATTCGAATGTTCTTCCTTGCCACTTCCCAAGGTGAATAGATGTTAACAAATATCGAAAAAAGAGGATGAAAACCCATAATTAATCTCGGTTTGGAACTGCCCTCTTCGGTAGGGCTGAAGGCAATGTGAAACAGCCTACATCTCCTAGATTCTTCGCATTGTCAGTCGTATAGCACTGATATGTTTTCTCTCTCTGGTGATTTTTTTATATATAGTGGAAGCTCCAGAAGGAATAAGTCCCAGACCAAAGATTCTTAACCGGGGGCATGAGCGAGACAGTTGTATAAGGGGTTAGCAACTGCATCTAGAAAGGTTTAGGCCAAAAAGTTTCTCAGCGAATACGTTCAAATGTTTGGATTAGATTCACGTAGCATACAGTCAGAACATATCTTGAAGGAGGAAACGTGTCTTGACTTCGATGGTTTTGTTGTTTCGCTGTTCTGCGAGATGAGCTGACCACGTAGATGTCGGCAAGTGAAACGTTGTTGGTTTTGCGGGGACAGAAAACGTGCCATTTAAATTCACGATCTGTCGATAGATTAACTCCCAGCAACTTTTAGAATAACAGCAGCTTTCAGAATATCTGAAGCGGAAGACCAAATTGAATTTATGTAAATGAATTAGAAGTATGGGAAGAATGTTTCTCAAACAACAATTACAATGCATTTTCCAGTTCCAAGAATGAGCCTAAATGTACGAAAACAACGAAGTTGCAGTTAGCTCCCTCTAGTAGGCATCTGCCACACCATTTTACCGATTTAGGAGAAAGTTTCGTGAATACCACCTACGACAGGTGTTAGTCGATGCGGGTTGGGTAGTCTATAAGTGTGCTAATTCGCTCTGTTATCTGACAGAGATTAATTACAAACCCTCTGAAATGTAGAATTAGGAATTGAATGGCTACTAAATGAAACAAAAAGCACAATTATTACATCAAAGTGAGTCATAAATAGTGGGACGATCAGTAGCATTTCTAAAGTAAAACCTTGACTCATCTGATGGAAGAGAATGAGATAAAATAATATAATCGTATATCAAAATCAAACAATTGTATCGGTGAAGTTGTACCGTGATGGTCGTAATGTTAGTGTAAAAGATGGATAGCGCTAGAAAAAATGGCTCTGAGCACTATGGGACTCAACTGCTGTGGTCATCAGTCCCCTAGAACTTAGAACTAATTAAACCTAACTAACCTAAGGACATCATACACATCCATGCCCGAGGCAGGATTCGAACCTGCGACCGTAGCAGTCGCACGGTTCCGGACTGCGCGCCTAGAACCGCGAGACCACCGCGGCCGGCAGATAGCGCTAGAGAAGGGAATGCGTTGCACCTGTAGCCGGAGGTAAAAGCATATTTGTCATACAAATCTGAAAGCAAATCTTCAGAGTGAAGCTTGAAGTTCTATAAAAAGACTTTACTGTCCGTATGAATCACCTAGCTGTCACCGTTCAAACTTACCATATCAGTACGTACGTGAAGGCTGAAGCGGCCGCAGAATCAGTAATTGGCGGCCCACCAGTGATCCGTGCTTGTGGCTAAGTTTAAGTCAGCTCGAAATCTTTGTGGATCCCTTAGCTAATCTACTTGAAGATGGACCCCGTTGGCTATGGAGGCCGGCGGAGGAGAAGTCCGAAGATGAACCAACTGCTCTTAAAAAGGGAGACACATATTTCTGTGATTTGCATTATTTACTTTGTTCGGATTGGTTGGACTGCAGGTATTCTGAGTGCTGACCAGTAAAAAGATTCCTTAAAAGACACTGGTCCTCTTTCCTGTGTTTTACTTCACACGGTTAATCAGCAACGTGCTTCCTACCATTTTGTACTGAAAAAAGGCCTTTCACTCTCTTTCTATCTCTTCCTATGGCTAATGAAGTTGGATCTCAGTAAAACAGTCAAGTTTCCTTCTCTCACGTCTAGTTTATTTACATTCGTCAGTCCCGACAAATCTTATATTGCTTAAGCATTTAGTTGTTGTGGACCCAATCTTCGGCAGAGTCCCATTCTTACAAAGATATTCCGAACTGCAGGCTCTCACTCAATTTTCTAGATGTTATACGAGGACTGGAACTTTAATACTGACAACTATTTATTTACAGCTCGTAAAAATAGATACGTGTTCAAAGTTTTACTGACCTTCAAAGTAGTCACCAGCATTGTGTATAACCCGTTGCCAGCGATGTGGAAGTCGTAGGATACTCTTAGCAGTGCCAGTTGTGTTGACAGTTCGCGCGGCGCGGTCTATTGCCCGACGATTTGTAGCAGTTCTGAAGCGAATGCAATGAATTGTTTCCTTCAGTTTAGAAATTGAGTTGAACTCACGAGGGCGTAAGTCAGGGGAGTGCAGTAGGTGGTATAGCACTTAGCAGACCCATCAGTCAAACAAATCAGTAAAAAATAATAGCTTGCACTGTATGTGCTTGAGCACTGTGTTGCAAAATGATGGTGAGGTCCTGCAGAAAGTGTCATCACTTCTGTCTTTAGGCCGTTCACTTATGGAACACAACCTACGACCAGCTTAGAGACAGAAGTGATGACACTTTCTGCAGGACCTGACCATTATTTCCGTGATTTCCCTAAATCGCTCCAGGCAAATACTGGGATGGTTCCTTTGAAAGGGCACGGCCCACTTCCTTCCCCGTCCTTCCCTACTCCGATGACACCGGAGACCTCGCTGTTTGGTCTTCTCCCCCCAAACAACCCAACTCATCCAAATGACCACTGATTGACTGCAAAAACATTAAGCATTTTAAGAATAACAGTTCCAATGATCATTTTATTACATTCAAGCCATGTGCCGAGGCATTCCCGTCGTTTCAGTGAAATTAAGAGAATACATAGGTACTGTAGTTGCGAGTGGCTGGTCAAAGATATGTATCCCGCTTCTCCAAACTGTTACTCCAGTGCTTTGAGCACTACATCAACTCTCTTGCTGGTTCACAATGTGTCTTTTGAAATAGATGAACCACCTATGTGGTCTGCCACTACCGAAATGAAAGGAGGTTTTAGAGTTAGGACAGTATACGACCGCCTAATTTTACTTTACACTAATACATTTCTTCTTCATGTGCAGGTTGCTGTGCTGAAGGATATGCCCAGACAGCAATTGGGATCTTAAGCAGGCCAAGGTGAGTACCCTCAAAGAGCTTACAATCACATGTAAACTTCTTCAACCTGTAGTATGGAAGGTACAAACAAGGAAACAGTGCAGCTTAATTCACGTGAGTACAACCTAAAAAATGGCGCTGTTAGCTTACTACTTGATGGCGCTGTTTTCGGTGACATAGAAAACAGCTTCATTTTAAAAATCGAAAGCATCTATTTTTTAATAAAATATTCGTGTGCTACGAGAAGAAGTAACTTTATACAGAATCTTCTTCTACGACTCTTTCCCTCTTCACATGCGGTTTAATATGAAAATTAAAAAGGAATAATACTTGTAAGTAGGGACTTCCGAAAATAAGTTAGACATGTCGTCCCACGCTAAGACCAATGCGCAACAAGAGTGACGCATTGTCTGAAGAGTGCACCTGTTCCGGGTTTCCTACAGACACATTCTGTTGGGTTACGGACAACAGTTGTGTCACACAGTGGGGATGAAGTTGCGCAGCAACTGGAAAAGTGCTCCAAAGCTGAAGTAAGCGACCCAGTACGATTCTCGTGGGCAAAGAATCTAAATTGCACACATATTCAACATGAAATTCTGGCAGTATATGGACAAAATGAAATGTCCACATCCAGGAGGATCCCCTCTTTTGTGGGTCTATGGAATTAATAATTAATCTAATCTAATCTAAACGGTACCAATAATTTGTCTTATGACGCACAGACGTGGATGATGCGAACGATTGGTAAAAGATTCCTACCTTTGTTTGCAAACACTTGGTGATTGTCTTGAAAATAGTGTCATGTATCTGTATCAGTCTAACATGTAGCACAGCATCCAGTAACATATGCTTGGCCTGTCATAACAAAGTGTAGTTTACGTTCTGAGGGCCGCCTCCGAACCGAATCTTTAGCATCGCTGCCTTCGGTGCGGAAGGCCACGTGTTCCATTCCCGAAGCCTCCTCTGATTTGTTCGGTTGTAGGGAGGTCTCAAATGGTTTCCACCCAACCACATAATGCCAGAAAAAAAGAGCGACATGAATAAAGAAGTAACGGCATCACCAAGATTCATCTGCTGCCAATAACGGCTGGAGGGATTGGGGACGTGCTGATTACATCTCTCACCACCATAGATCTGGTATCGGACGCCGCGAGGTTGAATGCCCCCCAGGGGAGACGGACTTAAATGATCGTTAGCGCACAGCGAGAGCGCCACCGTCTCGCGCCACCTGAATACGTGGCCGATTGTATAGGAAGCCGTCCAGCGCACAGCCGGTGCCCCAACTAAGGTCTGTAAGTCCCTCTAGAGCCTCGAACGCCATGCGCTCCGTCTCGCGTTCTGCATCCGTTTACCTTCCCCCACACGAATCCTCTAGCTTCTTATAAAATTCCCCCCACCCCACCCACCTCCCCTCACCCACATCGAACACCTCCGCATCTCCTATACTATCCGAAAACTACATTCCAAGAACTCTAGTGTCTCGCCTCTGATCACCAAGCCTGGTATGCCACGCCTTAACTCTTCCCCACTTCTCCCCTCCACATTAGAGATCCTCTCTCCTGTTCCCATTCCACCTACGCCTATCCCTTTCTTCTGGTTCTACTACCCACACCACAAACTATTACTCCTTCTGACTCTCTCTCTTTCCCCCCTTCTGTATTCCCACTATCCGCTTCATCTCCTACCTACCATCTCCATAATTTCCCACCTCTTTAACCACACCTCTCAACAACTATGGAACATATTTTCTCCTCCCACAATACTTCCCCCCAGTGGAGATCTTTCAGATTTTAAGTACAAGTGCAGTGATTCAGTGTTGTTTTTTCTTTATTTTTCTTTTTTTTCCCTGTATATGTCCTAGAAGTTTGTAATGGAAATTTCCGACTACCCTGTATACGTGTGGGATTGGGGGGAGGGGGGCATCAGTTACAACTCGCGGTCACATTTGTGTTTCTGCAGGGCTGAGTAATCAGTGCCTACTAAATTGGACAGCGGCTACTGCCATTTTCTTCGACAGGAACATTACATCCTTTTCCAGCGGAACAATGCACTCCCACATACGGCTGCCGCAACCCAACGCGCTGCCATGATCAGCAAGATTACCTGATCTCTCGCCAATTGAACTTTTCGATCTCCAGAGGCTACAGAACCATTGCTGACTTGCAACAAAAGGTGCCACATGCTTGGGATGCAGAATGTCATTTGGCACCTTTATGACCGTTTGCATGCGAGAATACACACTGTGTTGCCGCTGTGTGTTGAAGCGACTGTTTTGGCACCCTTTACCGCGATATGTATATTTCGTTTGGTTAGAATTCTGTCACATACTTCTCTAATGACGAATTTACCTCTCATGTCACTTCTCAATAAAATGATCTTGACCTTGAGCGTGATGCTTTCTTCCGTCAGTCTAGTTACATTCAGGATGGTTCGGCTGCCTCTCTCTATGAGTTGTATGCAACCTGCAACACCTTCAAAAACCATGCTTCATTTTCTCTCGTTCAGTACCAATAAGTGAGAGTTCTACAGAAAAGAAGGGCAGGTGCTTTTCATAGGAAATTTAATGCAGTGAAATTTTGTACTGGGATACGTTTTCACTAGAGGCAACAGATTTCGAATTATTAAAGAAAAACATACTTAAGTGACCTTCAGACACGTTTTTCTTGAACAACTCGAACTCGTGGCCTCCAGGGAAAACATATCCGAGTACAAAATTTAACTAAATTAAATTTGCTACAAAAAGTCCTGTTCATTTTACCTGCAGGACTAATAGTCTGCGCATAGCGAGTGAAAGAATCTGAAAAACTTTTACGTGTTATTCGAAGGCGTTGTGGGTTGCTAAAACCCATTGGTAACAGCAGCTGAATCAACGTGTGGATGTTATGTTGCAATGGTGCAAAGAGCGCACCCTATGTAGCTGGCGGATGTGGCATTAGGCAAGTGGTGTGAGAGGGAGTCTCAAAGAGCTGGACAGTAACTCTGGTGTTGACAGCCATGAGTGTAACATGTTGTATACTGTGAGACTAGCCATTGTGTTTAATAAATATGTTTTCCATTATTCCGGCTTTTATTTGACCTATTGCGACAAACATTCAAATATTTAACAGTTAGTATTTTAAAAACTGTACGAGAACTTCGTAATTTGTAATGCCCATACAGGATTTGTCTGACGAAATCGCAGGCTAGCCCAGATTAATGAACGAGTCAGAAGTGGATGCAGATGTCGGTAAATTCAAGAGGGTCGTTTTGAATTTCAAACGACTTATGAAGCGACATCGTGGAACATCATGATATGAGTTGCCCTCTGTTTAGCCGACAACAGTGCTATCTAGTAGGATCTGGATGGTATCATGTTGAGACTCCCGTCCTTCACACTGATTTCGCCTTTACCACTTTTTTTTTTGGGAGGAAAATTTCTCGAGATATTTGATGTGTCAACTTAAATAACCCGCTCTGTATATGTGTAACAAATCATTACATCTCACTAAAGTATGAACCTAGTTAGTAGTGGAGTGCTCACGCTTTGTTGAACTTTATGTCTTTTGTAAACCCTTGTCGCCATTTTTGTAAAGGCCTCGTCGTTACTGCTGTGGAGGTTGAGTTTGTGAGTTCGTGAAACGGCCTGTTGTAGTACACCGCTAAGACAATTTCTCCCTGTCACTGTTACACAGCTATGTCTCAGGGTCAGGTAACAGAATAGGAGAACCAAGGTTGTACAATACTCCAACAAATTAGAACAAAGTGACACAAATGAGTCAAAAATGTTTACTTATCTTTGTGACTTGTTGAATGATTAAATCTGCAACACTGCATGTAATGTAACACAAAAAAGGTCCTCAATGGCTAAGTGCAAATAATCGTAGGTAAACTTCACAGTACATAGCAAATGCAGTTACAACAACTGTCTGTTCACTTCTAAGTGTTCACTAAACGACGTTCCGTGTCTAAGTCAGCCCTTCTGCCTTCCGAGCAGGCTTCTGTCCATTGTCGTTTGGACATTGGCGGATTGCACTCGGCCTGCAATTGGCCGAGGCGAAGTCGACATTTTCATCCTCGGCGCTGGTGGAACTCGCGCAAGTGGCGAGTCTCTATGTCACTGGCACCAGCCCGCATCTTTGCCCCTGTGGTGCTTTTGACCTGGCTGTCTCTCCTGACAGTCTGGAAAACCTCAAATGCAGTCATCATACGAAAATCAACAGACAGAGACCAGTCAGATCCGAAATCCTACAGACCAATATGCCTCATAAACACCATGGCAAAAATCCAAGAGAGGCTACTGTGTGACCGCTTGCAGGCTCACAGAACCCTACTTGGAATGAATCCCCACCAGTTTGGATTTCGGAAAGGGAAAAGCATCGATGATGCAATAAACAGAGCTTTAGAAATCACACAAAACACAGATAAAACATACTCCTTGGCAATCATGATAGACATCGCAGGAGCATTTGACAACCTGTGGTGGCCAGCACTGTTTCTGAGGTTACGCCAGATGGAAGTACCCGCAGCCCTATACAACAGTCTTTTAGACTACTGCAGAGACAGAATAGTGGAATGGCGCGTGGGCAACCGGAAGGTAATAAGGAAAATTACCAAGGGATGTCCGCAGGGATCGATCTGTGGACCCATCTTCTGGGACATAATTTTTGAACCTCTCCTGCAACTGCTGGAGGAGGATATGAGGACAGACGGTGCTGTCGCCTATGCAGATGACCTACTGGTGGTCATCTCAGCAAATACAAGAGCCCAGCTAGAGGAGAAGGCGAGTGGCACACTGCAAACAATAACACAATGGTGCAACACAAACAAGCTCAAGATAGCGGGCAACAAAACAACATACACACTGCTCAAAGGGCAACTCAGACGCAATCCATCTATTAAAATACAGAACAACAACATAAAGAGAATGACGGTAACCCGCTACTTGGGCGTATACATAGATGAGAAGCTGAACTTCCATGAACATATCAGAATAACAACAAACAAGGCAGAAAAATTACTACATAAACTGGCAAGGATTAATTCAGGACAATACAGACTTCCTCTGTCAGTCACACGAACTTACCACTGCGCACTCTTCGAATCAGTGCTAAGCTTTGCGGCCAGTACATGGGCGCACAGACTCAACCTCGTCACAAACAGAACAGCGGTTAGGCGAGGGCAGAGAAGCGTCCTTCTGCGACTATCGGGAGCCTTCGGCACTACATCAGTTGAAGCACTGTGTGTCGTGCTAGGAATCTTCCCGATAGATATCACAATCAAATATCGGGCCGCTCTGTACTGGTTAAAGATGGGTAGACTAGACCAGGTCAACATATTGACTGGTTCCTCGCTGAACAATAAGCGGGACCTCAAAAAATGGAAAATCGACACATGGCAACAGGAATGGGGCACAAGTGATAAGGGACGGAGAGTCTATACATTTTTTTTCCGAACATAACGGAAAGATTAAGAATGAAACATGCCGATCCTAGCCGCGGCATGGTGCATTTCTTGACTGGCCACGGACCTTATCCCACGCACTTAAATCGCGTGAGTCTTAGAGACACATCAACGTGTACATGTGGAGGTATGGGAACCCCCGAACACACAATCCTATTCTGCGGGAAATACAGACAGCACAGGAACACACCTGGGATACAACACTTACAGACAGAGGAACACATATACGACGCGATCAGAACACCTGAACTTTGGGACATACTGAACGCACTAACAGACAAAATTTCTGACGAATGCCACAAAGAGTACAGGAACAGAAGACCACACAGACAATAAACCTATATGCAGCACCCAGACAGACACCATAGTGTGGAAGAACTAAACTAAGTCTCAATATAAAACAACTGACATGCAATAGACTTACATAAGTAGACCTAAAACTGACAATAGATTAATGTATAAAATTAGACATAAACAGTGTCGGCGCACCGTCGCAATTGTCATCAGCTACCACGGCACTCTAAACCTGTATACAAGTAACCAGATAGAACATAAATAGAGATATCAAACGCCATAAATAGAATAGAATAGAACTTCCTAGGCTAAGGTTAGGGGACTGAGGATCAGAGGCTTGAAGATAAATGCCAAGGCGCTCATCCTCAGTCCCCTACGGTGGTGGGACTATCATCTCTTCCTTTCCTATCGTCTTTTCTCCTCTTCAGACTAAACTATTCCTTGTATTTCCTTCTTCCAATTCAAAATTAATTTTTGTAAAATTTTTGTTAAATCGGTTTTGGGAAAGCTGCCAAAGTAAAGAAACAAAAAAAAAAAAAAAAAAAAAAAGCACAGACCCGCCTCCACGTGGCGGGACACGGGCAACGGTGCGACCGGATGCGGGAACTGGTGCGAGTTTCATCAACTACATCAGTGTCCGCACACCGGTCGTAGCGGCCAAGTGGTCAAAATAGACCCACCTTAAGCACTTAGGTGGTGGGTCGTAAAATCAGGGCGGCAAGTGAAAAAAAAAAAAAAAAAAAAAAGTGTCTCTCCTTCGGACTACACAGCAATATCAAACTGTTAAGTTCGAATTTAGTAGGAAGAGTATCCACGGATCAATAAAAAGTTGTAGGCCTAAAAATGAAACGATATTTCATGCTTTGTAGCGTTCAAGGATAGTGACACTATTAAACTGTTTACTCGAGCGATTTCCAAGCCGTCAATGGGCACTGCTTTTCCTGTGCGACAAAGTAAACGTATTTTACGTACAGACTCAAAGGCTTTTTCTTGACACTCTTCTCTTTGGAGAAGTATTCGTTATGTGATATTTGCCACAAGCTGACACTGTGAGTTGGTCCGAAAGGCCATTGTTTGCGGAATGCTGCTTGGTTATGGGCTGCAATACTGGATCAGTTTTAACGTGGGTTAAATATTCAGTTGTGGTTTATTATTTTTGTGAAGCAAGCATGAAACTTTTTGAATGAGCTTTACTCCTTATTTGGAACATTTCTGAAGTGACATGTACAGAAAGTAAACGTACTAAATGGAAAATTAATCAGAGTGTTCTTATGAATTTGTGTTAAGGTTTGCACGGACAGTTGTACAGTGCGATAGATTGTATAGATCTGCTACCGTCAAATTCTCAGAGATGTCACCAACAAAAACGTGTTGTCATTGCGATTGAAGAATTGTAGTGTCATGAGAACGTCTGTTTTAGGTGTACCATTGTGATTTTTTTTATCTTACGAAACAGAAGATGTTGGTGTTGTGGTCTTCAGTCCAGAGACTGGTTTGATGCAGATCTCCATCCTAGTCTGCCTCAACATTTTTGCATAACGACTTGCAATCTACATCCATTTGAACCTGATTACTGTATTCAACATCTCGGTCTCTCCCTCAACAATCTATGCCCCCCTCACCCGCCCCCCTTCCAACTTCCCTCTATCACCAAATTAACGAGACCTTGACGTCTCAGGAAGCATCCTATCAACTGATTCCTTCTTTTAGTCACGTTGTCCCATAAACTCCTATACTCCTCTGTTCGATTCAGTGCCATTTCATTAGTTACTCTATTTACTTATATAATCTCCGGAATTCTTCTATTCTAACACAATTCGAAACCTTCTATTCTTTTCTTGTCTGAACTGTTTACTGCCCACGTTTCACTTCCTTACAAGGCTACGCTCCAGGTAAATACTTCCAGTAAACGCAATACTTAAATTTGTATTAAACTTTAAAATATTTGTGTTTCTCAGAAATGCTTTTTTTGCTATTGTCAGTCGGAATTGTATATCTCCGCCACTGACCAAATAGCAGAAGTCATTTACTACTTCTAGTGTCTAATTTCCTAATATAATTACCCCCCCCCCATCGCCTGACTTAATTCTTCTACACTCTAGTCCCCTTTGTTATTTTTGTTGGTATTCACCCGAAAACCTCTGTTCAGGGCACTGTCCCGTCCTTTCAGAGGTGCTGATGTGACAGAATTACAACATCGTTGGCAACCTTTACATTTTTATTTATTCTCCTGGTACATTAATTCCCTTTCCGACCTTATCTTTGGTTCAGTTTTCTGCATGCTCAGTGTACTGATTGAATAGCAGGGGAAGAGGTGGGGGGCGTAAGATAAAACCCTTTGTCACACCTTTCTCAATCACTCCTTCCATTTCGCGTCTTCGACTTCTATGTTTGGTTTCTGTACAAGTAGTGCATAACCTTTCGCCTTCTGTATTTTATCGGTACTGCCTCAGGATTTCAAATTGTGTATAATAGTCAACACTCTCAAGAGCTTTCCCTAAATTGTTGAACTACACCTCAGCGACACGTCGTAGGATCAGTTTTGCCTGACTTGATCCTACATTTCTGCGAAATTTGATATGATGTTTACCGAGCTCGGCTTCCACAAGTCCTTCAATTCCTCTACAGATAATTCGTGTTCGTATTTCGCAGCCAATCATGTGCATTAAACCGATGGTGACATATTACTGACACCTGTCTTGCTTCAGATTTGGATTATTATATTCCACTTGAAGACTAAGCTATCTTAAAACCAGAAAAGCGTCAAGGAGCATTACTGCTTTTCCACCAATGGCGACTGTCAGTGTCGTATATGTTGATGATGAAGTACTGGTAAGCATTAAAAATTCTTTCCCTTTAAATTAAACACACGCGGGCTGAAACGAAGCTGGTCAAAAGTGCTGGTGTGAAAATGCTTAAAAAAAACACGGTATTTGTTTCTAAGTCCTAAAGGTTAGTTAGTTTTTCGCTTTTGCTACTAAATTGACCAGCGTCCCTCAAGTTGGTAGTCGCCCGCAAAGTAATTACGCACTGCAGACTTGACATTTATTACTTTTTTCTTTATTTCTCACTTGTGCGGGAATTTCATCTCTTCGTTGATTTTTCTAAAGAGCTTCTCTTTTCCGCTTCCGATTCCGAGCAGCGAAATTCTCAACGTAATGGGAAATTATCGAGGCGGCACTAAGCTCGTTTCAGTCAATCTCTCGAGCTTAACCCGCATCCATTTGAGTGCCGCACAAAGGGCTGGACGGAAGAGACGAGCATTCCTGCACCCGACACTCACTGCTATTTCCCTAACCGAAGCGAAGAGCCGAGTACTTCTATACCCACATCCGTTCTCTAAAAACCCACTGCGAAATGCATGGCAGACGGTGCTCCCACTGTACGAGGACTTGCTGAAAAGTAATCTACGAATCTCTTAAGGTTTTTTAAAACAAACAAACAATACTAACATTGTAACATCTTTCTTCTTCATGTTTACATATTTACAGCCGTCTGCCGCTAGAGGGCTCTGAATTATAGCGTGTAACATGGCTGTGTGTGGCGTAACTATCGTCCTCCGTACAATCCCATCGGCTTTTCACCTGTTTGCAGGACTTAAAGAACATCTTCGAGGACTTCACTTTGATAGTGATACGGCGGTGCATGCAGAGGTGAGAGGTTGTGGCTCCGTCAAGAAATTCAAATGTTCTTCAGTAACAGTATTAACAAACTGATCTCTTAGTGGGAGAAGAGTGTTCGTCGCCAAGGTGACTATGCTGAGAAACAGATACGTAGACATGAAGAATAGAGATGTAGAATATTAAGAACATTTGTTTTATTTAAAAAGCTTTAAGAGTTTTCACATAAAAAATTCTGGGGCAGCACTTTCCAGCACGTCTTCGTACGTGACGAACAGCTGTGCCCTGTTATGTACAAAGTCTGGAAGTTCTCGTCAAGCCTGGCTCTCCATCCCACATTGCCTGCTGCCCTTGGATGTGTTACTCACCAAATAATGGTCCTCGATGATTTCTAAATACGTTACGAGGAATCGTTGACGTCTATTTTCAAGCGTCAGCCAGTCCTACATCTACAAATACACTCCACAAGTCACTGTACAGTGCATGGCCGAGGGTACATCGTACCAAAATTATTCATCCTCTATTTTATCACATTGCGTGTTGAAGCAGGGCAAAGTGGCTGTGTATGTGCTTCGTTGTATATCTCGTGTAAGGTTCATGAGAATAAGGATAAGCTATCGTGGAGAACTACATAAATCATTTCTTTGTACTGAAGACCAGAGTAATAATTAACAGGATACCACATTTTTGCGTTTTGTAAAGTTCGCAGTTTTAAATTTCTGAACATTAAAGCAAGCTGTCAAGCTTTGTCCCACTCTGAAATCTTATCAAGATCTAAATGAATTTCTTGCAGCATTTTTCCGATAGTACTTCATTATACAGCGTGATTTTTTCCACCATGTACAAACTCTAGGGATTGGTCGATGAGAGGATAGGGAACAAAAAAGGACTAATTAACCATGTCCGGAAATGCATGGTTTCCATGCCAGAGACCATTTATTCAGTCATACTTTGTTACAGAGACTGCGGTCTAATACGCGCTGTACCATGCTGCCACAGTTACGGTAAGCATGGTTGCCTCCTAGAGGGAGGTACTGTTCCTCATACTTCATGCCCTAGCGCCCTCTCCTGCCGTAGTAATAGGTAATGTATCCGATTCACTTCTCTTGCTGACTCACCCTGTAGTGTATGTGATGTAGCGTTGTACACAACGGTTCCGTATTCGAATCGAGGGCTTGCCGACATTATATTTACTTATGGAAAGACAAATGGCAACGGGTGGCCGGGATGATTGGCGACCGTATTTTGGGATCAGCCTTCCTTCCACGTCGCCTAACTGGCCGGAACTATTGGCGTTTCTTGCAGGTGACTTTGCCTTGCCTGGTGGAAGAAGTGCCACTGATGATTCGAAGTGTTATGAGGCTGCTACGTGGTGGTGCCCCAGCCCGCTTCGCCATGAACGTCGGGACGCAACTCAATCGTGTCTTCCCTGGTCGATGGATCGGACGAGGGGGTCCAGTTGCATGGCCTGTTCGTTCACCGGATCTCACTCGGTGAGATTTTTGTTTATGGGGTCATCTCAAAAGTATCGTGTATGGACAGCCCGCCCATTTCAGATGTGGAGACACTGGAGCAAAGTATTCATGCTGCCTTTGGAACTGTTCGGATGCAACCTGGCCGATTTCAACGTGTGAGACAGAACATGCTACGGCGCGTACCCGCATGCGTCGAGGCACATGGAAACCATTTTCAACACATAATGCAACTATGGCTACATCGTACAGCACGTATTAGACCGAAGTCTCTGCAATTACGTATGATACTGTGCCATTTCTGTATCTTCTGTACAAATAAGATCTGTGCAAGCCGCACGTCATGGTTATCTCTGTTCGCGATAGTCAGTTGTCACCTGAAGATTGCCTGAGAAGCCGAAAGCCGTTCGAGACCAAATGAAAATAATTTTGCAGAACATTATGAGGTGTTTTCGTTTCTAATTTGAAATTAGTAGTTTACTTCGCTGACGTTCCCTTTGATACGAGTAAGCTGGAGAGTTGCGACAGGTAGCGAGGCAGTCAGCTCGGCCCTCCCTGGAGACTGGATGGCGCGATAGCTTGGCAGACGGGCCGGTGCTGCCGCTGCTCGCACGGCACAGCGCGTCGCGTGGGAGGCGGCCCGCATTCCTGCGAGTCAGCTGAGCGTCCGCGACGTGGCGTCGAGCCGGCGGCCGGGAAGGGCCGTGTGCGGCGCGGTGCGTTGCCGCGCCGGCTTACGCAACCGAGGAATGCGCGCAGCTGGTGACGCCTTTTCTGACCCGAGCCACACTTCCTCCTCTGCGCCCCTCTCTCACTGGGGCCACGGCAATTCACGTCTACTGCACGCTTTCTCCTAGTAGCGTGCTGCAGCTTCTGTAGACTGTACTTGAAATGTGTCACTGAAGCACGTCTTGGTGGCCAGTTGCTACTCAACCACGATATCATTGATCTTCATCATTGTAGGAAACATGCTGTGACGTTACTACAATAAACAAGTACAGTATTGATAAAGGAAAACTAATTGCACTATCAACGCTTTCAGGCCAGTTCTGCATTTACATCTACATCTACATCTACGTGATTACTCTGCTATTCACAATAAAGTTCCTGGCAGAGGGTTCAATGAACCACCTTCACGCTGTCTCTCTACCGTTCCACTCTCGAACGGCACGCGGGAAAAAAGAGCACTTAAATTTTTCCGTGCGAACCCTTATATCTCTTATTTTATCGTGATGATCATTTCTCCCTATGTAGGTGGGTGCGAACAGAAAGTTTTCGCAATCGGAGGAGAAAACTGGTGATTGAAATTTCATGAGAAGATCCCGTCGCAACGAAAAACGCCTTTGTTTTAATGATTGCCACTCCAATTCACTTATCATGTCTGTGACACTATCTCCCCTATTTCGCGATAATACAAAACGAGCTCCCCGTCTCTGTACTTTTTCGATGTCATCCGTCAGTCCCACCTGATGCGGATCCCACACCGCACAGCACTTCTCCAGAATAGGGCGGACAAGCGTAGTGTAAGCAGTCACTTTAGTAGACCTGTAGCACCTTCTAAGTGTTCTGCCGATGAATCGCAGTCTGTTGTTTGCTCTACCCACAATATTATCTATGTGATCGTTCCAATTTAGGTTATTTGTAATTGTAATCCCAAAGTATTTAGTTGAATTTACAGCCTTCACATTTGTGTGACTTATCGCGTAATCGAAATTTAGCTGATTTCTTTTAGTACTGATGTGAATAACTTCGCACTTTTCTTTATTCAGGGTCAGTTGCCACTTTCCGCACCATACAGATATCTTATCTAAATCATATTGCAAGTCGTGTTGATCGTCTGATGACTTTACAAGACGGTAAATGACAGCATCATCTGCAAACAATCTAAGAGGGGCTACTCAGATTGTCTCCTATGTCATTAATACAGGTAAGGAACAATAAAGGCCCTGTAACACTTCGTCGTTGGGGAACGCCGGATATTACTTCTGTTTTATTCGATGACTTTCCCTCTATTACTACGAACTGTGACCTTTCTGACAAGAAAACACGAATCCAGTCGCACAACTGGGGCGATACTCCGTAGGCACGCAGTTTGATTAGAAGACGCTTGTGAGGAACGGTGGCAAAAGCCTTCTGAAAATCTAAAAATATGGAATGAATTTGACACCCCCTGTCGGTAGCACTTATTACTTCATGAGTATAAAGAGCTAGTTGTGTTTCAGAAGAACGATATTTGCTGAATCCGTGCTGACTATGTGTCAATAAATCGTTTTCTTCGAGGTACTTCACAATGTTCGAATACAGTATATGTTTTAAAAGCCTACTGCAAATCGACGTTAGTGATATAGGCCTGTAGTTCAGCGGATTACTCCTACTTCCCTTTTTGGGTATTGATGTGACTTGAGCAGTTTTCCAGTCTTGAGGTAAGTGTCTTTCTGTGAGCGATTTGTTGTATATAATTGCTAAATATGGAGCTATTTCATCAGCATACTCTGAGAGGAACCTATCGAATTCGGTCACTCGCTCACTCGCGATAAGCCGACCGGAGCGTCTTCACTCCCAGGAGCAGTAACATTTTACTCGACTAATAGAACGAAACAGAATGTTGCGTAAACAAAACGCTTTATCGTAACCAGCCTTCGTAGCCGGCCGCCGCGGTAGCTCAGCGCGTCCTTTCAGGGTGCAGCCCCACACACTGTAATAAAATGAATGGTCAGGTGTTAGTAAGACTGGCGCTCTGAGGGTTCCGTACAAACGTAATTATTTATGTAGAGACAGGTCATCCATTCAGGGAATCGAGAATCTCGACGATTTTTTTCCTGTTGTCGACATGGATACTAGCAAGATATCAATCCGGGGAATTCCAAGATTTTCGAGAACGTTTTAAGTTTAAAGTCGGATAACAAATGAAAAAAAAAATATTTTTCCCGTGTGATAGAATTACAGATTATTGATTCTCTGATTTTTTTTTCTTTACTTGTATTGTGAAACCTTGCTCTCTGCCACATTTCATGATTCTAGATCTCGTAAAGTATTATATAGTTTTTGATAAGTGAGTTAGCGATTTTCAAAATATGTGACATATGTAGCAGTATCTTTTGATGGAATTGACTTAGACCAGTGGTTCTCAACCTTTCTTAGAACATTACCCCTGAGTACATTACAATCAGACATTGGTTAGTACCCCTCTTCCCTTACTATTTGTTCCTCTCCTTCCACAGCATCAACTTTAGCACCTAACTAAACTGTAGAATGAAAGACTTTTCTTCTTGGTACACTTTTATTTTTAAAATGATGAAAGATGAATGACATTTAGTTTGTGTGTGTGTGACGGGGAAGCGTTAGATTGAATGATGGAAGATAGCGCTACGCACATTTTTTTCTCAGATTAGAAAGCTAAATGCCCACAGTTAGTGGTACAAAACATACTTCTCCTGCATTACTCTTCTTCATTTCAGCATTTGCTTGACCTGTATACTGCAACCCTATTTAACATCAACCAAGTTCAAATGTGTGCACTATACTTACCGTTTGTCAATCACATGTTTGCTGGACTTCTTACTTCTGACGTGTCACAAACTGAACGACTTCAGGCTGTTAATGCTGTGTGTCTAACCAGTCTAATAATAATAATAATAATATGTACAGCCTTACGTAGTTATTGTTGTGTCGTGCTGTCAATTTTTTTTGTAAGCACTATTGGACTTAACATCGGAGGTCATCAGTCCCATACACTTAGAAATACTTACACCTAACTAGCCTCAGGACATCACACACATCCATGCCCAAGGCAGGATTCGAACGTGCCATCGTAGCAGCAGCGCGGTTTCGGACTGATTCGCCTGCAACCGCTCAGCCATAGCGGCCGTCGTCAATTAATTCATTTATCTGCTTCGAAGACAGCAATGAAGCAATTTCTGGACTACTGCAGGTACTACCTACAATTTAGCATTTGTCACGTGTGCGTCTTACTTTTAAAATGGTTCAAATGGCTCTGAGCACTATGGGACTTAACTTCTTAGGTCACCAGTCCCCTAGAACTTAGAACTACTTAAACCTAATTAACCTAAGGACATCAAACACATCCATGCCCGAGGCAAGATTCGAACCTGCGACCGTAGCGGTCGCGCGGTTCCAGACTGTAGCGCCTAGAACCGCATGGCCACCCCAGCCGGCTGTCTTACTTTTATCATCAGCAATGTACAAGACAAAGCACAACATATATGTGTAGCGGGTGGTCTATGTGAGGAACCTGTAACCTGCAGAGGATTAATGCTGCTAATGAAGAAAAAGTGTTTATTGATAACTTATATAATCAATATTAGTCTTACAAAATTGTGATAACACTAGTGATCTTGCCCGCATCTCGTGGTCGTGCGGTAGCGTTCTCGCTTCCCACGCCCGGGTTTCCGGGTTCGATTCCCGGCGGGGTCAGGGATTTTCTCTGCCTCGTGATGGCTGGGTGTTGTGTGATGTCCTTAGGTTAGTTAGTTTAAGTAGTTCTAAGTTCTAGGGGACTGATGACCATAGATGTTAAGTCAAAAAAATGGCTCTGAGCACTATGGGACTCAACTGCTGAGGTCATTAGTCCCCTAGAACTTAGAACTAGTTAAACCTAACTAACCTAAGGACATCACAAACATCCATGCCCGAGGCAGGATTCGAACCTGCGACCGTAGCGGTCTTGCGGTTCCAGACTGCAGCGCCTTTAACCGCACGGCCACTTCGGCCGGCATAGATGTTAAGTCCCATAGTGCTCAGAGCCATAGCCAACTAGTGATCTTTTGAAAACAATTTAGTTCCGTGACCGAAACAGAATCGAATCCTTCAGTTTTTATACGTCGTAAAGTTTTATTTTACCCCTCGGGAGGTAATTACACCTAGGTTGGGAACCACTGACTTAGACTCTTCAATTTCGCACACCACCAACGGACCGTAGAGCTTAGTGTGCGACATAGTTTTCAACTTCATACCTCTATCCGTTCAGAAGAAACGGACGGACAGACAGTCGGTTAACAAACGATAAAAAAAATTTTTGGTGTGTTATAGTTACAGATTTACAATTTTCGAATTTTCCCTTTAGTTGTACACTGAAACCTTCCTTCTCGCCAAATTTCATGATTCTGGATCAGAGGGTTTTGATGAGTGAGTTTGCGAATATCAAAATGTGTGACATAAATGGCCGTGTCTTTAGATTGCACTGACTTACAAGGAACCATAGCCTTGGTGTGCGGCATAAATTTCAACTTGATACGTCTTCCCGTTCCTAAAAAAAGGGTTTGTAGCAGTCCGACAGAGAAACAGATGGACAGTAAAGTGATCTTACAAGGTTTCCGTTTTTACCGATTGATGTACGGAAAACTAAAAACTGAGAAACGTTTTGATAGATGGGCTGTCAGAAACGTCTTGTGAAAATCCTACAGAACTGATCTCTCCCAGACTACGAAAGACGACGAGGAAACAAAGAGGATGAAGCTTAGCTAAGGTCACTAAAACCTGTGCGGTGGCGCGCGACTCGGAAATAAGCTCCTTCAGTTCCTGGTGGTGGGTGGAATTTTCTCTGCCAGTACCTGGCCAGCAAGGAGAGGAGAGAAGATGGTGTAAAGTTCCTGACCATCTTTACGCCAATGTCCTGGATTACATTCCAAACCTCTCTGCACGATCTCGTGAAGTGAAGACATGTGACGTTCAAGTTTGTTGTGTAGCCATCCTCCGGAGCAAGCATATAAATACTTGTTTTGTGAATAAAACTGCCTTTTCCTGCTGCTAGTTACTTTATTTATCCCATACGCGTTTCGCCTTCTCCTGTTCTAAGGCATCATCAGTGGGATCTATAGCGATACAGTTTTGTTAGTTATAGATTATCAAACAGTTCACTTCGCGATTTTTTGTAAAAAAAGTAATTACTTACGATTTGCTGATCGGCGTTCCCTCACATCTGGTCTGGAGATCGCACTACCACTTTTATCACTGCACTGGTAGTGCGACCTCCAGACCAGATATGAGGGAACGCCGATCAGCAAATCTTAAGTAATTATTTTTTTACAAAAAATCGCGAAGTGAACTGTTTGATAATCTATAACTAACAAAACTGTATCGCTATAGATCCCACTGATGATGCCTTAGAACAGGAGAAGGCGAAACGCGTGTGGGATAAATAAAGTAAGTAGCAGCAGGAAAAGGCAGTTTTATTTACAAAACAAGTATTTACATGTGACGCTGTTGCTAGTGATCCGCCAGTCGGATGCGGACGTTAAGCTTGAAGGCCCCCTGGTCCTATTCGAGAAGAGTAGCCATGTGCCGACATCAGGTTTCACCTTGATCCCCTCCTTCTCATCATCATACAACACAAACATATTTGTGTCCTATACACACGTCCATAATACTCAGCTACACTATGACTACGTGTGATACAATTCAGTTACATCCTGAAGGACAGGAGTCGGCGTGTGAGGAGGAAGGATACCCTGACCCACAGGCCGCTGAATCCACTGTGCGAGATATCCTAGACAACAATTCCGTATGCGACTTACATTTTCTTTTTTTAATTTATCATAAACTTGATTAATGGCCGTGGACTATGTTTATACATAGCGTCCGTCTCTGATGAGATAAAAGCAACACGAAAAATTATACGAAATTCTTGGAGAACCAACGACAAATCCATCAGTAATTCGGAATGTAATCAAAACTGAACATATTTATTACAGGGAGTTATCCGCGATATTTATAAAAATAGGCTTATTTTCTGTCTGTCGATCGCTGATTGTATTTAAAAGTCATTGGTTTCGCCAATGTCACCCATTTTCAGGTCATATTTCGTAGTTACGGAGTATTATAGTTACCTACGTAAAATGAGACAATACTTTCGTTAATGGAGACTTCAAATGATCCCAAACAAAACTGAATCCACTTGCTTTTATCAGAGTAATAGTACAGCCAACCAAGAATTGGACATAAAGACTGCAGCTAAATTGAGCTCAAGAAATAATATTCTGCAAAAAATTATGTGGTACCGCAGCTTCGACCTAATGATCATCCGCCCTCGGCCTTGTGTACTCAAAGGCAGTGTGTTGCAGCCCGTCTTGATAAATAACAGCCTCACTTCTCTGGTATACAGGGTGGTCCATTGACAGTGACCAGGCCAAATATCTCACGAAATAAGCGTCAAACGGAAAAACTACAAAGAACGAAACTCGTCTATCTTGAAGGGGGAGACCAGATGGCGCTATGGTTGGCCCGTTAGATGGCACTGCCGTAGGTCAAACGGATATCAACTGCGTTTTTAAAAAATAGGAACCCCCATTTTTATTACATATTCATGTAGTACGTAAAGAAATATGAATGTTTTAGTTGGACCACTTTTTTCGCTTTGTGAAAGATGGCGCTGTAATAGTCACAAACGTAAGTACGTGGTATCACGTAACATTCCGCCAGTGCGGACGGTATTTGCTTCGTGATACATTACCCGTGTTAAAATAGACCGTTTACCAATTGCGGAAAAGGTCGATATTGTGTAGATGTATGGCTATTGTGATCAAAACGCCCAACGAGCGTGTGCTATGTATGCTGCTCGGTATCCTGGACGACATCATTGAAGTGTCCGGACCGTTCGTCGGATAGTTACGTTATTTGAGGAAGGAGAAAGTGTTCAGCCACATGTGAAACGTCAACCACTATCTGCAACAAACGATGATGCCCAAGTAGGTGTTTTAGCTGCTGTCGCGGCTAATCCGCACATCAGTAGCAGACAAACTGCGCGAGAATCAGGAATCCCAAAAACGTCGGTGTTGAGAATGCTACATCAACATCGATTGCACCCGTACCATATTTCTATGCACCAGGAATTACATGGCGACAACTTTGAACGTCGTGTACAGTTCTGCCACTGGGTACACGAGAAATTACGGGACGATGACATACTTTTTGCACGCGTTCTATTTAGCGACGAAGCGTCATTCACCAACAGCGGTTACGTAAACCGGCATAATATGCACTATTGGGCAACGGAAAATCCACAATGGCTGCGACAAGTGGAACATCAGCGATCTTGGCTGGTTAATGTATGGTGCGGCATTATGGGAGGATGGATAATTGGCCCCCATTTTATCGATGCCAATCTAAATGGTGCAATGTATGCTGATTTCCTACGTAATGATCTACCGATGTTACTACAAGATGTTTCATTGCATGACAGAATGGCGATGTACTTCATACGTGATGGATGTCCGGTACATAGCTCGCGTGCGGTTGAAGCGGTATTGGCTGGCTCTGAGCACTATGGGACTGAACAGCTATGGTCATCAGTTCCCTAGAACTTAGAACTACTTAAACCTAACTAACCTATGGACAGCACACAACACCCAGCCATCACGAGGCAGAGAAAATCCCTGACCCCGCCGGGAATCGAACCCGGGAACCCGGGCGTGGGAAGCGAGAACGGTACCGCACGACCACGAGCTGCGGGCTTGAAGCGGTATTGAATAGCATATTTCATGACAGGTAGGATTGGTCGTCGAAGCACCATACCAAGGCCCGCACGTTCACCGGATCTGCCGGTCGGAGTGGCCGAGTGGTTCTAGGCGCTACAGTCTGGAACCACGCGACCGCTACGGTCGCAGGTTCGAATCCTGCCTCGGGCGTGGATGTGTGTGATGTCCTTAGGTTAGTTAGGTTTAAGTAGTTCTAAGTTCTAGGGGACTGATGACCTCAGCAGTGAAGTCCCATAGTGCTCAGAGCCATTTGAACCATTTCACCGGATCTGACGCCCCCGGATTTCTTTCTGTGGGTAAAGTTGAAGGATATTTGCTATCGTGATCCACCGACAACGCCTGACAGCATGCGTCAGCTCATTGTCAATACATGTGCGAACATTACTCAAGGCGAACTACTCGCTGTTGAGAGGAATGTCGTTATACGTATTGCCAAATGCATTGAGGTTGACGGTCATCATTTTGAACAGTTATTGCATTAATGTGGTATTTACAGGTAATCACGCTGTAACAGCATGCGTTCTCAAAAAATTATAAGTTCACAAAGGTACATGTATCACATTGGAACAACCGAAATAAAATGTTCATACGTACGTACTTTCTGTATTTTAATTTAAAAAACCTACCTGTTACCAACTGTTCGCCTAAAATTGTGAGCCTAATGTTTGTGACTATTACAGCACCATCTATCACAAGGTGAAAAAAGTGGTCCAACTAAAACATTCATATTTTTATTTACGTACTACACGAATATGTAATAAAAAATGGGGGTTCCTATTTAGAAAAACGAAGTTGATATCCGTTTGACCTCTGGCAGCGCCATCTAGCGGGACAACCATAGCGCCATCTGGTTTACCCCTTCAAGCTAGAGAAGTTTCATTCTTTTTAGTTTTTTCGTTTGACGCTTATTTCGTGAGATATTTGTCCCGGTCACGATCAATGGACCACCCTGTATGCACAACTCAGTCAAACAATGCAGATTGTTACTGGCAAATCTAAGATTATCGTCCGTAACGTCTATGGAAGACGGCTCAGGAAACGTTGCACATGCTAAATATTGAAATAGATAAATTTCATGGATATCCCGATTATCTTCCTTTTATCATTCACTCTGTAAGGGTGTGGTGGTCTATATTTTAAACTTAATATACTTCTGCGTAATTTATGTTATGTCGATTGCAGACATCCCTGTGTTTTATAGAGATTTTACGTTGTAGATTATCGAGGCTAACACTTTATTACTCTGTTCTGAACAGCTGTAGCATTTTATACTAATTATCGACAATATAAGTGTAATGCTTAACAACATCGACGGATGTAATCCAATGCTGCCACAGAGAGAACTCCGCAGTCACAGACAATCCATCAGCTTTTTCGCAACTCAGCTCCCCATTGTTCTCTATGCCATCAGCAAGGAAAACAGTGATATCCTGGACAAGCAGTTGTGTTTGCTGTTTACACGAATCACAGACCGCTGACGACAAGGCAGACACTCTGCTGTGAGCGATAAGGTCACACAACACTCCACGCTAAATTCGGCGCAAACGATAGGAAGATTCCTGTAGAACGTGTTTCCGTAACTCTGTGGCACTTGTAAGTGCATTTACTATAGTGTATGTCTCACAATCAGTCGATTTATTCTTTGTAGATGCAATTTAGTATAAACGTAACCCCGTTAAGTCATCATAAACTCGCCCTAGTTTAGACAGAGCTGTTGTACACCATCGTTGTACGAATAAATTTACACCTGAAAATTCCGCAAGACGGCAATATACAAGGTGCTTGAAAATGAACAGGACAAAAATAAATTATACTTGTGACTACAGTAATGACTTTATTTCGGAAATACACATATAGACTGAAAGGTTAACTGTCACGGTTTCAGTTGGCAACAACGAAACAATTAAAAGTTGCCGTTGTTGGGCATCACCGGCGTTAGTGATCTAAATGCATGCTTTCACAATAGAAAAGGAGCTTTGTCACAGAATTCGCAAAACATCATCAATAATCGTTGTTCAAAGACATTTGGGACCAAGTTTGGTAAAGTGGCACCACACAGTCACAAGATTCACAGATAGGCAAAGCAAACCGAGGAGACAGCATATGTATGCAAGAAGAAAACCATAGGACGGCCATCTGTCAGGAGTGAAGTGCTGGGGAACATTCGTACGATATACGAAAGCAGCTCCAGAAAATCCACGCGAACTGCCAGCACAGAAGTGAATGTGTCGCAGTCAAAAGTATGGCGCGTGTTGCACAAGCGTCTGAATTTCAAAGCCTGTTGTTGGTGTTGCAGTAGTGGTCTTCAGTTCGAAGGCTAGTTTGATGCAGCTCTCCATGCTACTCTAACCTGTGCAAGCCTCTTATTTTATTTTATTTCATTTTATTTTATTATTTAACACTTCTAGTTTAAAAAAATGGCTCAAATGGCTCTGAGCACTATGGGACTTAACTTCTGAGGTCATCAGTCCCCTAGAACTTAGAACTACTTAAACCTAACTAACCTAAGGACATCACACACATCCATGCCCGAGGCAGGATTCGAACCTGCGACCGTAGCGGTCGCACGGCTCTAGACTGTAGTGCCCAGAACCGCTCGGCCACTCTGGCCGGCAACACGTCTAGTTCCGTAGAACCAAATTGAAGAGCAAGCCTCCAAGGTCATGGAACGTGTCAGTACATGAAATTACAACATAAACGAAATTACAACATAAACGTAATAACAGTTAAAATAAAATGTTTATGGACCCAAATGTCATAAGTTTATGTAAACGCAATCATCAATATACGAGTAGCATAGGAATCAGCTTTATTTTTCAAGGACCTCCCCAACAGGATAAAGGCAGTGACCAATGTGGAAACTCTTCAGTTTCGATTTGAAAACTAAGATTTTTGAATTCTTGTGGTAGCTTACTGAAAATGGATGCAGCAGTATACTACACACCTTTCTGCACAAGAGTCAAGAAAGTGCGATCCAAATGCCGGTTGGATTTCTGCCTAGTATTTACTGAGTGAAAGCTGCTTATTCTTGGGAGTAAGCTGATATTGTTAACAAGAAACGACAATAAAGAATGTGTGTATTGAGAGACCAATGTCACAATACCCAGGCTAGTGAACAGGGGTCTACAAGAGATTCGCAAACTTACGCCATCTACGAATAATTACTCCAACCTACATATTTCTGAATATGCTTGCTATCTTCATCTCTTGGTCTCCCTCTCCAATTTTTACCGTCCACACCCCCCTCCAACACTAAAATGGTGACCCTTTGATGTCCCACAATGTGTCTTATCAACCGATCCCTTCTTTTGGTCATGTTGTGCCACAAATTTGTCTCCCCAGTTCTATTCAGTATCTCCTCGTTAGTTCGTGATGGACCCGTTCAGCATTCTTCAGTAACACAACATTTCAAAAGTTTCTATTCTATTTTTATCTAAATTATATGTCGTCCACGTTTCAGAAAATACTTGCTTACGCTTAAATCTGTATTCGTTGTTAACAATTTTTTCTTCTTCAGAAGTGATTTTCTTGCCATTGTCAGTCTACAGTTTCTATCCTCTCTACTTCGGCCATCATCAGTTATTTTGCTGCCCAAATAGCAGAACTACTTAAAGTACTTTCCTAATCCGATTCCCTTAGCATCGCCTGATTTAATTCGACTACATTCTATTGTCGTTGTTTTGCTTTTGATGATGTTCATCTTATATCCTTCTTTCAACATACTGTCCACTCCGTTCAGGTGCCCTTCCAAGCCCTTTGCTGTCTTTGGCAGAAGTACTGTGCCATTAGCCAACTTCAAAGTTTTTATTTCTTCTACCTCAACTTTAATTCCTACTCCAAATTATTCTTTAGTTCCTTTACTGCTTGTTCAATGTAGACCTAACTATTGAATAAAATCGGGGATCGGCTAAAACACTATTTCACCCCCTCTTCAACCACTGCTATCCTTCCATGGCCCTCGACTCTTATAACTGCTGTCTGGTTTCTGCATAAGTTGTAAATAGCGTTTAGCTTCCTATATTTTACCACCGCTACCTCCAGAATTTCTAAGAGAGTATTCCAGTTAACATTATCAAACGTTAATCTAGGTCTACAGATGCTAAAAATGCAGGCTTGTCTTTCCTTGAACTATCTTCTAAGATAAGTTGAAGGTTAGTATAACCTCGCTTGTTCCTATATTTTTTCGGAATCCAAACTGATTTTCCCCGCGGTCGGCTTCTGTAAAGAATTCGTGTTCGTATTTTTCAACCATGACTTATTATACTAATAATTCGGTAATTTTCTCATCTTTCAGCAACTGCTTTCTTTGCAGGTTTAATTACCGCATTCTTCTTGAAGTCTGAGGGTATTTCGCCTGACTCATACATACTTCACACCAAATGGAAGAGCTGTGTCATGACTGGCTCTCCCAAGGCTGTCAGTAGTTCTGAAGGAATATCGTCTACTCTCAGAACCTCGTTTCAACTTAGATCTTTCAGAGCCTTGTCAAATTCTTCTCGCAGTATCATATCTCCCATCTCATCTACATCTACATCCACTTCCCTTTCTATTATATTTCTTTCAAGTTCATCTCACTTGTATAAATATTCCTTGCACTCTTCACTCTTCCCTTCTTTACTCAGAATTGGTTTACCATCTGTGCTCCTGATATTCTTAAAGCTGCTTCTGTTTTCCTCAAAGGTCTCGCAATTTTTTCTGTAAACCTAACTAAGCTAAGGACATCACACACATCCATGCCCGAGGCAGGATTCGAACCTGCAACCGTAGCGGTCGCGCGGTTCCGGACTGAAGCGCCTAGAACCGCTCGGCCACAAACATCAACAGCAAAAGCGATTAATTAATAATACTAAATAGACAAAGAAACATGTTCAAAATCAGAGAACTATGAAATAAGCAAATAATTGAAACCCCGATTTGCAGAGGGGCACAACTTACCAAATTGGGACCGAGCAGTCAGTCAGGTTTGGTAGTATCAGGAAGTGTTGAGCAGCTGAAGCCTGTTCAGTTGTTGTCCATGATGGCTCTGGTGTCATTGACAGTTTCTGCCCATTGTGCCCAGAGTGCAATGTTTCTGCAAACAAGATACTTTTACTTAGATCAACATTTCAGCCCTAACAGTTTCAGTTCCCATTGGCACTCGTCACAATTGTTTAGTACTGTTTTCACACTAGTTAGTGTCATTCTAGAATGTTACCCGTGAAAACTACAAAATTTTGGATGAAACGATGTCATTCTGGAAAATTCCCATAAAAATCACGAAAATTTGGATGAAATATGGTACAATAATAATTATCTCTTGTATTTCATATCGATTATTACCTTAAATCACAAGAACCACTTTAAATCTGAGCATCACATCCTTAACAGCTCCTTATTACTATCTTTCTCATCAATATTAAAGGTTGATATTCCTCCTCTCGTTTCACCCACTAATCAATCTTCTGCATTAATTTCACACTTTATATTCATTAATATTCCATGTAACGTCGGTCCTCAAAAATTGGCTGCCTCCACTACTCTCCAGCGACCCGCCAACTAAATGGAATCATTTGCACAATCAAATCAAAATAATTCACACATCCACATTGTCAGCACTCCAATACCAAACGAAATGCTTAACGGAATAAAGTTGGTAGAGAGCTACAAATTGACACACATGCTTGAAGTGACATGGGGTTTTATCAAATCCGTCGCGAGGTTTGAGGCATCATGTCACGGACTGCGTGGCCCCTCCCGCCGGAGGTTCGAGTCCTCCCTAGGGCATGGGTGTGTGTGCATAGGTTAGTTTAACTTACTTTAAGTAGTATGTAAGTCTAGGAACCGATAACCTAAGCAGTTTGGTCCCTTAGGAATTCACACACATTTTAACATTTTTTTTATAGAATCCAAAAAATTGCGCAAAATTACGAACAGATGGCAGTCATATGCTAATTATCGCTTTTGTATCATTAAAATTGATTTTTAGCAAAGACTATGTTCTATATAACAGCTCCATCATTCATCAATAATACCTGTAATCAAGGGGCAATGTTGCGAATAGCACTATACAACATATCAGTAGGTATGGTGAGAAATTGCCGTCGGATATCTTTTAGCATTCCTAATTAAGTCAGATGATCGTGGTAGATTAGCGTCTTCACGTAATATCACGTCTAGAGTTGTAAAACTACCGTAGGCTACAATAGACCATATAAGCAAGTCTGCAGTACGATAGTTTTCCTAGTGGCCCTGGTCAGTTAAGATCTTGCCCTCGTTACCTGTATCTTAGATGTCTGTGCTGCATACCTGTCGGACTGTTCGTCATATCGATCACTTTGTTTACGTATGTGATCAGTGTCTAACTAGATTTTCCTAGTAACCGGAAGCGGTGAACCGTCTAGAAACTGAGTGAGGATATACAAAGGGCAGCGTAACCTATGGAACATTTTTGTTCTACATCGTTATCGTCCTGTCTATTACTTGAAAATAAACAGTTTTTGTCGCAAAATTGAAATCATCGATGTTCAATTCTGGTTTCATTCGAAAGCTGTTGATTAGTAACATGAAACCGAGGGATCCCGTAGAAAAATACAGATTTATCGTATAGCACTAAAAACTAAATTTCCTCAAAAAATAGAAAATTAAAAAAACTAAAAACAAAAATATATCAAACATCGTTTCAATACTTCGTCGAGTTTATATAAAACGTGTTTCTGCTACTCATAAACAACTTTCGCATTTATCAATAATAACAGGAAGCTCTTGCCTTTGAACATGATGAAGAACGTTCCACTGAGCCCACAAGAATTGTAAAGATTTTTTTAAATATATTTATGCATGTAAACTGTACTTGTAACCGCTTTAGTATCATAAAAGCGCAGAAGTTATGCGATCAACTAATTTGTATTACTTATAAAATGCGATTTATTCTCTATAAGGACATGAAGTACGCAGTGGACTATCACTGAATATGTGCGGTTCTAGCTATGTGCAAAACAAACGACTAAACAAAAAACAAAGAAAAATGGTCGACGCTCCGTTCTTCACAATCACATTTACTTATCTTTCTTTCCCTAGCAGTACTACCGGTATTCTTTACATTAACTGCGTCATTTATGTACGGCACCAAAAGTACCGAACCGTAGTTTTGGTAGAGCGCAACTCTACCCACAATCATTAATTACACAGACTGAAGTCTGGGGACCTGGGAGGCCAATCATGACGGAAGTGGCGGCCCAACACGCGATACTCACCAGACGGTGTGCGCAAGAGATCCCTCCACGTGTATCAATACAGGGTGGACCGCCATCCTCCATAAAAGTCGTACTTTCAAGCAGGTGGCCGTCAGCTAGGCTAGAGATGATGCGATTCTGTCACATATTGGTGTACCTCGCACTCTTCACGCTGACAGTCTGAGAACCAGCACCCCGTATTCGCTCGAAGAAATAAGGTCCTATTACGATTGATGTGATAAATCCACGTCACATCGTAACTATCTCGCCATGCAGTGCGGTTTCCACGACAGTTCTAGAACTTTCGGTATCTTAAATTCTGCAGTGTGAGCGTTCTCATACGGCTTCACTGACGTGTTGCTGTCCAGCGCCATGTGTTAGCTATTTTTTGCTCTCGTTTCTGGTTTCAGTCAAACTTATTGTCATTTCAGGCATGTGTGTCAAGTTTTATCCGTCTACCTACTTTATGACGTGAATCAGTGTATTTTCAAATGTTAACGGATTTTTGGGTCACCCTGTACTTTTTATGGCCTCTTATTGGCAGAACTTTAAGCCCCAATCTTCCTAATATTCTCCAGTCTAGGGGCTACCAAGCACATAAAAGTACAATAGAGCACGTACGGTGTTGTGCGAGGCGAATACTATCGACTCAGACAACCAACAGGTGTCCGTCCTACCCCGTCCTCGCAACAGCCACCTGGAGCCAGCACTGCGCTGCTACCCTCGAGATAAGGTTTCCATTTCAGTTCCCGTGTTTATCCCAGGGACATCCGCTGTACACGCAACAACGTCCCAGTGACAATCACGGGATGATGTTGGGGCTTCTCCTTATCATGGCTTACGCATCTGGATGCTTCACTACAAGAACAGAGGATACGAGCCAACTATCCGCAAACAACTTCCATCGGATAAACTTGATTAGTTTAGTTGGTCCAGCAAGTGTGACAGGATAATTTCAAAATTTCGGCTCTACCACTGGCCCGTATCTTAGGCGTGTCAGCTGTAGCACTTGGTATTTGAGTATCCGTTGTGCACAGAATGGGAAAAATTTCAACTCAAAAATCATTCCGCTACAGAAATGTGAATACATTGTGAATCTACGAACTTAATTGTTGATTTTTGTACCTCGTGAACTTTTATTTCGTACTAGGTGGCGGGGGTATTCATTCTTCCACTTTTCTATTAGAAACGAAAACAAAAAATGAACTGTGTTCGCAGTGTGCTATGGAAAAAAATTCATGTCCATTTATTCCTGAAAATACGTTTAGAATTATGAAGCAGTCATAAAAAAATTGCATAATGTACAGATGTCTAATTAGAGTACCCAAATTAAGAAATATAGTGTTTCTGTGAGCTGGAATCTGCTATTCCGCATGTCTAGAACGCGATTTTATGAACTTTTCTATGGCAACGCTTCTTCATAGTTCCATAGGCGGTTATTTTTTTCGTATACATCAGTTTGCGCTTCGCAGTTGAAAGCTGTCAGAAGCCCTGCCACGTGTGAGGGATTTCGTTATGTTGACGCGTCTGTAAGAATGTCATGGTGCTACACAATAGATGTATTAAAACTTCATGCATGACGCGGCATATTTTTCTCTCATCACCGTATTTATGACGTCATATCTCCCGATCGATGAGTCATGCAGTGACACAATTTCTTAGGTGCGTTTAGCGTCGTATGTAAATACCGTCTGCGAAATTTATTGCGAATACAATTTGTAGTACAGAAGTAAAAAATTTTTAACTTCATGCATGATGCAGCAGTTTTTCACGTGCCTCATTCCTTATGGCGTCGTATCTCCTGAACTATGTATGATGGGTAGATGATTCTTACTCGCACTGCGATTGTTGCCTGACAGTACGGGATATGTGTACCACGTTTGGCTGAAATCGGTCCACTTATTTAGGAGGAGAAGAGGAACATACGTACTTACTTACATACATCCGTTTGTATAGATTCACAGCTTTCATTCGTTGGCTTTTCTAAATACACGTTAAACAACAACCGAAATAAAGTGCAATTCGGAATTAATCGTTCATCAAAGGCCGTTTTGGCTTTAAATTTTTGAAAGTTGTTCAGGTATATTTTTCTGAGCATTTTGGCATAATTTACCTTTGGTCTCCCGTGGTTGTTTATACAGAGTAACTGGATTTCGTTTGATTTCTCCCTCTCCCTTCCCCCCTCTTTCCTTTGCATCTGTTTTACATTGCAAGTATCTGGACAACAGTGTGAGCATGCCAGCTTTGTTCTTAGCAGCAGGTATGGTCAGGGTTTTAGGCTTTTCCTGGTTGGAATGTTTTTGCAGCGCAGAAGGTCGCTAACGAATCCACGTGGACTACCCAGTGAGAATCAACTGAAAAGTAAACTGTTTTAAAGAATCCTGTAACATTTCAGAATTTCTTGCGTTTTCAGTACTCTTAATTCTAACTATACTGTACTCTTCGAAAGTTATCTGATAAACGTAGAAATAAATATGTGTAAAAATATAAAAACCCTATCTACTTTTACCAACGGCATGGGTACGACAAGTTATGGTCAAGAGACTGTCCGTCTAAAAAGTTCCGAGATTAATTTTATTCCTGGCGTATAAACAACGGTAGCGCAATAAATACGGTGGCAATTTGAACTATCAACTTTAAACAACAGATCTGCTTTCAGACCAGTCATTTATGAGCAGGCAGCCGGCCGAAGTGGCCGTGCGGTTAAAGGCGCTGCAGTCTGGAACCGCTACGGTCGCAGGTTCGAATCCTGCCTCGGGCATGGATGTTTGTGATGTCCTTAGGTTAGTTAGGTTTAACTATTTCTAAGTTCTAGGGGACTAATGACCTCCGCAGTTGAGTCCCACAGTGCTCAGAGCCATTTGAACCATTTTTATGAGCAGGCAGTCCTAAATAGAAGATGTGCGGCCACAGTGTGTCAACGTTCTTGTGTCACAGACCGCAACTGAAGAACACCTGTACATCAAGTGTTCATGACATTCTCCAGAATGTTCTGAAGAAGGGAAAAGTGTGTGCAAAGTTTGTCCTATACAACCTTCACCCTCCAACAAAAGCAACGTCAACATGGACGCCAGCAGTGACTTGATTGAAATGCAAAAGGCAGACAATTTCTTTTTCCTTAGAAAAAATCACCACAGGTGACTAGATTTTGTGTTATCAGTACGAATCTATCGGTAAACGGTGTAGTCAATACGAACCTACCACAAAACGACAGTGTAGGGTCAACGCCTTGATGACATAACCGATATTGGAGCCATTGAGACGAGCGACCTGAATAACATCCCGAAGAAACATTTTTCTGACGGCTTCACAAGATTGTATGAATGTTCTACGCACTGTACTCAAGTGAGGGGAGCCTGCGTAGAGTACCTGTAGCAGTAAGACAACTGTCTTAACTTTCCCCTTTTTTTTTATTTATTAATCCAGTGTCGAAATTTTGAATTGACGGGGCGTACAGTAGAGAAGCTGACAGGGTCTACAACTGGTACTGAGTCTTAATGAGTTTTAATTGTTTAAGCTTATTTCCAGGTCCAATTTTTGTGGTTAACTATGTGTGAATGACAGCGATCGTGTGGTCTAGATCGGACTGTGAAAACTGATAGACAGACCAACGTCGAACAAAGCATTCGCCAATTCAGTGCTGTATGATAGCATGGTACTAGTCGTACCATCCATAAGCTTTGTGTCAGTGTGAGATGCAGCAGCTGCGATCCTACGCCATCACCACATTTATCCGACAATAAAATAAATCTGAAAGAAAGACAAAAAAGAAAAAAAGAAACACTTTGAGAACACTTTTACTTTCTCTACATTTCACAAACTCTCAGCCGGCCTGGGTGGCCGAACGGTTCTAGGCGCTACAGTCTGGAACCGCGTGACCGCTACGGGCGCATGTTCGAATCCTGCCCCGGGCATGGATGTGTGTGATGTTCTTAGGTTAGTTAGGTTTAAGTAGTTCTAAGTTGTGGGGGACTGATGACCTTAGAAGTTAAGTCCCATAGTGCTCAGAGCCATTTGAACCATTTTGAACAAACTCTCATCAATCAATCCGACAACTTGTTCATTGATATAAAATATTTTAAGACGCCCTAAAATGGTAACAATATCACTTTTAAACTATCGCTAATCATTAGTTGCTTGAGTTATGTAATATAAGAAGAAACAAAGTCAAGCAGTCGTTTATTTTGATTTGACGAAAATGGTTGCATCCGAGAGTTCTTTGTCGGAGGCCACGGTATTTTTCATTAGACTGATTACTTGATGCTGAAAATCAGTTAGCTCCCCATACAACACCGCGGGAAGTAGCTGGGCTACCATTGTAGTTGGCTGCTAGGCAAGCCCCTCCCTCTTCGTCATCCCGGCACAATAGCCATTACTCGCTTTGAATTCCTCGCCTCCTGATGGAAAATTCTTCTTTACCACCAGCGCCTTCATTCTGATGACACCTCGAGTAATGTGGGAGCCTTGACTACGTTTCTCTCGCACGCATTTCAAAACCTGCTGCTCAATACAAGCAACTTTTCCTGCTAAGACCGCTTGAAATTTTTGTGAACGGAGTTGACGTTCACGAATGTACTCTTCAAATAATACCATCGACGAACATATACCTGTGCGTCGCAATATTTTCTTCCTGCTCCAGCATTAACTGTCCAGCAATGAAACGCCACGGCAAATATTCGAAAGCAATACAAGTAGAAGGGTTGGTGCAAGGGTTGAACATAAATGCAGATGCTAGCTAAGCGTGATGTTTATGCTGTTGTATTTGACCACTGTTGTATTTGACCACGAACGGCACCTGTGCAGTGTGCTCCATACGTCTCAAGTGTCAATCGTGCTCAGAACAGTGTTTTGTGTAGTTGTGAGTGGCGTCAGTACAGAAGAAGCACAATAGCTCGATTACTATGAAGCGTGGACTAGTCATTGGATGACACCTGACCACAAATGCAAGATGGGCATTTTAACTCTTCTGAAACTCCTCAAGTCGACTGTTGGTGATTTTATCGTAAGGTGGAAACGTGAAGCAACAAACGCAGCTAAACCAAGAACAGGCAGACTTCATGCAATGCCGGACAGCGACAGTCGATCACTATGGAGGATGGTTCTAAAAAATGGCACGGAGTCAGCGGAAGAAATCACTCGTGTGTTGCAAAGTTCTACCAGCAATTCAGCTAGCACAGTGAATTTGCGCAGGGAATTAAGAGATTGTGTTATAGTGATCGAGCAGCTCCTCATAATGCACACATTTCTGTAGTCAAAGCTACAAGACCGTTTACACAGTGTAGAGCGCCGCCACTGTACAGTAGATGACTGCAAACGAGTGATTTGGAGTCATAAATCACGTTATACCCTGTGGTATACCGATAGTAGGGTTTGGGTTTGAGGAATGACTAGAGTACGTTACCTGCCAGCATGTGTAGTGCCAACAGCCAAGTTCGGAGGAGGCGGTGTTACAGTATGGGGGTGTTTTGCGTATTTAACGTATGGTATCATTATTGCCCTTTAGAAAACGCTAAATCAGGAAGGATGTGAACACGTCTTACAGAACTGTGCTCTGCATACAGTAGAGGATCAGTTCGAAGACGATGATCGTGTCAGTATGACAACGCACACTGTCATAAAGTAGCGTACGTCAGGCAACGTTTTGTAGGCAATAACAATCCTGACTCGCCTGCCCGGAGTGCTGGTCTCAACGCGATGGAACACCTTTAAGATGAGTAAGAACGTCGAATTTGCTCCAGACCCCAGCGTCAATCACCACTACATTCTCTGGCTTTGGCTCTTGAGGAAGAATAGCCTTCGATTCTTCCACAGGCATCCAGACACCCCATTGAAAGTCTCCCCACCAGAATTCACGTCGTTATAAAGGTGAAGTGTAGACACATCCCATATTAATGGACATCAGCCGCGGTGGTAACACCGGTTCGTGTCAAATCGCGGAAGTTAGGCGCTGTCGGGCTGGGCTAGCACTTGGATAGGTGACCATCCGGTCTGCCGAGCACTGTTGGCAAGCAGGGTGCACTCAGCCCTTGTGAGGCCAACTGAGGAGCTACTTAATTGAGAAGTAGCGTCCCCGGTCTCGTAAGCTGACTTACGGCCGGGAGACCGATGTGCTGACCACATGTGCCTCCATATTAGCATCCAGTGACGCCTTTGGGCCGAAGATGACACGGTGGCCGGTCAGTACCGTTGGGCCTCCGTGGCCTGTTTGGGTGGAGTTTAGTTCTTTTAATTTTAACGCTACTAACAAGTGCCCGGATACTGTTGATCAGACTGCATAAATGACAAATCGGAAGGACATAAAACTAGCGAGTTTATAGTTATAAGAATCACATTACAATGATTTCATGGTCACAAAATCGCACAAGAAGTATCAGTAGTGGACCAAGCGGAGACGGATCGTAATTTTGTAAATACGATACTTCCTCCAGGCTCGGCTGGCAGAGTTATTTGCTTAGCGTCGTCGAGCGAATTGAGCATATTTTAACTTGTACGCAACCACCGCGTGTTGTTAACACGAACCAGGAAGTGCCGCATGCGGCTGCTTGTTCCGACATCCACTCCCACTGACTTGCGATCACAATCATTTTCCGAAGGTCATTCCTACACACAAAAAACTCTGACGTAAGTTTTTGACTGAGAAGCTGGTCAAATACAACTGAAAGAGGCATTTTAGGTAGCAAATTATATGTTTCTCTGAGCAGGCGATGTTTCCGTAGTTGTCCCAAAGTCGGCCTGAGGGTATACGCAAGTGCTTCCACAGAGTTATGAGACAAACAATTATCCATCTGAGATAAAGTAATTAGGTTGTAATCTTCATCAAGGAGACTCCAGCCCTCTGGGAAGTGAGTCCCACTCGGTAGATTAGCTTTTCTCCTTCGCTTAGTGTCCGAACATAATCTCATTTACCAGCGCGACCTATACAGGGACCAGGCATGTAAAAGGATTAAGAGGACAAAGGAGGGCGACATTCGAAGCGACGGCCGTCCTGCTACGCGCAGCATTCTCCTCGCGAAAGAGGCGGGTTAAAAACAACCGAAGTTCCCTCATTACTGTAATAGACGGGAAACTATATCATTCCAGTAGCTGTCGTCACAGAGGCTCCATTATTTCTTCGCGACGGAAGCAGAGATAGGAATGAGCTTCACAATAAAAGCGCGTTAATGCAAAGTAGACGTTTTATTCGTGTCATAGAATTTAGTACACGACAATATGCCACGATGCATTCCTTTACCAGAATGATTTTGCTGTCAGAGTAGTACGAGACAATGCACCACTATTTAGTGTCACGTAATTGCACTCGTATGCTGCTTCAAGCACTCCTAGCCAAGTATGATGGAAGCATTGTATTCTGATGCGCGGGTAATACCACATATAACGACATGAAATGCGATTACGAAGTAATATTACCTCTAATGAAAGCCTCACTTTTATTATTATGTATTTATTATGAGGTTGAACACCACTCTTATGTAACAGTTCGCTGTTAAGTACATTTCCTCACCTTTCCGGTTAGTTGTACGAGTTCAATAACCTCGTGTCTACATCTGTCTCACTTCATGCTGCTAGCCTTTCCGACGTCTGTTAACGAAGAGCAGCAGTAAATCCGCAGTAACGGAAATGAGAAAATTTTTAATGTTGCATCACTGCACTACAAGAATACAAGCGCAAAAAGGACATAATTTAAACGGAAGGAGCCTCTGAATACCTAGTTCAGTCTTAAATTAAGTTGCTGTATGCTTGAACAATAAAAATATTTAATATCGGACAAGTAAGATAATATGTCGGGGAAACAAATTATCGAGTTCTCAAACGGAGGTTAGCAGCGCATCCACACACACGTGCATAATGACTAACGTCATTTTGTCTCCCCTCTTTGTCGAAGTGATAGTGTAATAACAGGAAATCAAACCGCAGAAATGAACATCAGAACAAGTACATGGTGTACATTAAGTCCGGGAACACTTTCAGTTATTTATTGCACAAGAACTAAACATTGTACAGATGTCACACATATTGCATTTTGAAGAGAAACTCTGAAAGGTTTTTTTCACAAACATTCGATATGCGAACCATGAGTGACCCGGCGGAGGTCAACACGGTAATCGAGTTCTTGCCTTACTCGTCCCAGCACGGCATCGTCGACTGTGGCCGTCGCTTCCCGTATTCTCTTCCGGAACTCTGCTACAACATGTGGTAGAGACGGTACATACACCAGATCTTTAATGTGTCCCCACAGAAAAAAATCACACGGAATGAGATCTCGTGATCGGAAACGCCATTTCATGAAACAGCCCTCCCCTTCTGTAGCACGGCTTGCTCTGCACCTGAACTCGCCATGTTTTTGCGACTAGCACTGACTATCGGCAAATTACCAAACTACGCTGTGGCGGTATACATGAAAAAAAAAAAACTTTCAGGTTTTCTCCTCAAAATGACATTGTATGATATCTGTACAATGTTTGGTTCTTGTGCGATAAATAACTGAAAGTGTTCCCGGACTTTATGTACACCCTGTATTAACTAATGCACTATATATGGCCTTCGAAAAGGCAAAAAGAATGTCAAGAAGAAGAGCGAAATGAAACGAATAATGAAGGTGGTCATTTCAGGTCTCGTCGACGACTAGGTTACTGTAAAAGGAGCTCAAGGGCGGGCTGAATTAGAATAAGGCGATCAATCGACTGTGACCCGATCGACAAGAACCAATTCCACATTCCGGCAACTGATTTAGAGGAAACCATGTAAAACTTAAATCTGGATGGTCGGATCGGCAATTTTGGCAATATTCGTCACAAAGCGTCTTAACTGCTGCGCTACATCACTCTGTAAGAATAAGGAGAAGAAGAAACACCTTAGGCCTCGGGCATCTACACACTTATTATCTTTATTAACTATACTTCGATAAACGCAACCGGTTGTAAACGTAAACCTATATGACCCACAAGTCCTGTACCTACATCAGTCTTGTTGCTCCACAAGCTTCCAATATAATAACACTTAAAAATAAATAAATAAAAAATAAAAAAAAATCCGTTTCTGATCTTGAATTACGTGTTACTGTGTATTTGCCTCATGATTCCAACATATTATTAACGAGAATAATGATAAATACTCTGATGACTCGAACAGCCCACGGGTATACTGCCGGTTCATAGTGTCCAACGGGCACAATATTTCGGCGTTCAGACATGTCGCCATCGTCAGGTGCGCTGACAAACTGAGCTCCTGAGGTTGGGCGGCCGATTTAAATCCCCTCCCCCCGCAAGCCGCTCTCTTCGCCGTCCGCGCCCCCATGCCGGCGGTCGCGAAGACGTGGCCGTCAGAATCTGTCGTAGCGTCGATGTGCTTGCTACGCCCGCCCTGGTCGCCAGTTCGTACTTCTTGCTGAGAGTCTTCTTAATTACATTCAATGCCGCAGCCCAAGCCTTGCTGAGATTGTAGCCGCAATCTCGGTTGATAAGATCTTCCCTGGTGCGAATTTCGATAGCGTCCCTTATAACGCTGTTCCAATATTTAGAGGTCTGAGTCAGGCTCTTCGTATGCTCATAATCCATCTCGTGTTTCTCGGACAAACAGTGCTCTGTTAACGCCGACTTATTTGGATATTTCAGTCGAGTGTGCCTTTGATGTTCTCGGCAACGAGGTCATCTTTCACACATCCCAGTAATGCCCGTGTTTTATTGGGCGGGCAGAAGACGGTTTTAACTCGGTGTTTCTTTTATATACGGACGATTTTTCCGATAGTGCGCTATTGTACGGAATAAAGGCAGTGGCTACCTCTTCTTCCGTGACTTCATCCGTCTCCACAGGTTGTGCTGTGGCGGTGTGACGGAGAGCGCGTCTAATCTGCCATTCCGAGTACCCGTTTTTTCGGAACAAGGTTTTGATGTGTTCCAATTCCTGTGGGAGATTCTCTGCGTCTGAGATGCTGCGCGCCCTGTGTACTAGTGTTTTTAGTACTCCATTCCTCTGAGAAGGGTGGTGGCAGCTGTCTGCATGCAGGTACAGGTCAGTGTGCGTTTTCTTCCTGTACACACCGTGGCTCAGGGTACCATCAGCTCTTCTCTTGACTATGACGTCCAGGAATGGTAATCTCCCTTCTGCTTCGGTCTCCATAGTGAATTTTATGTTTGGATGTATGGAGTTTAGGTGGGTAAGGAAATCCAGGAGCTTGTCCCTACCATGGGGTCAGATGACGAACGTGTCATCGACATAACGGAAGAAACAAGTAGGTTTCAAATTGGATGACGCCAAGGCTTCCTCCTCGAAGTGCTCTATGTACAAATTCGCGACCACCGGCGAGAGTGGGCTGACCATTGCGACTCCATCCGTTTGCTCATAGTATTTCCCATTAAACAGAAAATGCGTTGAGGTCAAGACATGCCTAAAGAGTTCGGTGGTCTTCTCGTCAAATTTCTGCCCAATAAGCAAGACTGACTCTCGTAGAATCTTCTCAATGTCGCCCGCACACGGAAAGAGTTTCTACGCTTGCTTCCGTGATGAGCAAACCCTACCTTAGCCAGCAAGGTCACCAGATCTCTCCCCAGTTGAGAACGTCTGGAGCGTTATGCGCAAGGCACCCCAACCAGTCCGGGATTTTGACAATCTAAGGCTCCAATTAGACAGAATTTGACACGATATCCCTCAGTACGCATTATTGACTTGCACAGTTTGTGAAGCTCTCTCTTGAATAAATCATCCAATTTTTCTGAAATTGTAATCATTTGCTTGTCTGCACGTGTACATCACATGTACCGATTCCTTCGTTGTGTGACGTCTTTTTCTTCCCTTAGAAGATATGTCTCCAAACGCACAGATCCTACAAATCAGCTTGAACACTCATTTGGCAGGGTAACAAATCAACAACAGGTTGTCAATGAAGAGATATGGTTGATCGGAGGACTCACTCAGCATGTACCTCTGACAATCCTTTGGGTAGGAGCCTGGAAACCTCGAATTTATCGTTCGTGTTACAATTATACGAGGTATGTCCACAAACTAAGTTCCATTTGGTTATATAAAAAATACACAAAAAAAATTTATTGTACAAAAATCTACAACTGTTAAACTACTTTTATACATAGCTAGCTGGCCGGAGTGGCCGAGCGGTTAAAGGCGCTACGGTCTGGAACCGCACGACCGCTACGGTCGCAGGTTCGAATCCTGTCTCGGGCATGGATGTGTGTGATGTCCTTAGGTTAGTTAGGTTTAAGTGGTTCTAAGTTCTAGGCGACTGATGACCTCAGAAGTTGAGTCCCATAGTGCTCAGAGCCATTTGAACCATCTGCATAGCTTCCGAAATTTTGTAGGCACTTGTCGTAGCGTGGCACATGTTTTTGTACGCCTTCTTCATAGAAGGTTGCCGCTTGTGTATTCAACCATGTGGTAACATGTTCTTTCAGCTCATCTTCATCGAAGTGTTGACCACCAAGGACAGATTTTAGGTGTAAGAAGAGATTAAAGTCGCTAGGAGCGAGGTTCGGACTGTAAGGAGGATGATCAAACGCGTCCCAGTGAAATTCCTGTAAGAGTTGTTTGGTCACATTCGCTTTGTGAGGTCCGGTATTATCATGAAAAAAAAAGACAACACCGTTTGACATTAATCCACGGTTGTGTTCTGTATTGCGCGGCGCAATTTCTTAATGGTCTCGCAGTAACCAAGTGCACTGATTGTTTCGTCTCTTGGTAAGAAATTAAACAGCAAAATGCCTTTTCTGTCCCAAAAAACGGTGCACATGAATTTTCGAGGTGTGAAGATTTGCTTATATTTGCTCATGCTTAACTTTTGTTGGGGATGAAGTGTGCCTCCATTCCATTGATTGCCGTTTTGTTTCAGGGGTGTTGCGCGATAACCTAGTTTCATCCCCCGTGACTATCTGGGAAAAGTAAACCGTCGCCTTCTTCATTGCAGCGTGTCAAAATCTGAAGTGCAATGCCCATCCGTCGTTTTTGTGTCGTTCAGTAAGGATTTTGTATACCCAACCTGAGCAAAGTTTTCGAAACTTCAGTTTTTCAATAACAATTTCATGAATGAGTGATCGTGAGATTTGCGGAACTTCCATAGCAAGGTAACTAGGTGTAAACTTACGGTTGTGCTTGATCTTCTCTTCAATTGTGCGAACCAATTCATCAGTAACCACAGACGGGCGTCCACTTCGTTCTTCATCGTGCACTTGATCACGTCCATTGAACAGTCTGACCCATCTTGTAGCCATTGATTCACTGATAGCATTTTGTCCGTAAACCTCGCAGATTTGCCGATGAATTTCCTTTGGTTTAACTTTCTTTGCATTTAGAAAACGAATCACAGATCTGATTTCACACGCGGCGGCATTTTCAATTGCGGCTAACATTATAAAGAAGCACTACAAAGGACGCGTCGGTAGCAGCGATTTAAAATGGCGTACATGTCTTCTCCTTGAGCCAGAGTAACTGCCGCGCATGCTCGGAACTGCGATCGTAGCGCTGCCGCGGATAGAAATACGAGGGCAGTTCAATAAATAATGCAACACATTTTTTTTCTCGGCCAATTTTGGTTGAAAAAACCGGAAATTTCTTGTGGAATATTTTCAAACATTCCCGCTTCGTCTCGTATAGTTTCATTGACTTCCGACAGGTGGCAGCGTTGTACGGAGCTGTTAAAATGGCGTCTGTAACGGATGTGCGTTGCAAACAACGGGCAGTGATCGAGTTTCTTTTGGCGGAAAACCAGGGCATCTCAGATATTCATAGGCGCTTGCAGAATGTCTACGGTGATCTGGCAGTGGACAAAAGCACGGTGAGTCGTTGGGCAAAGCGTGTGTCATCATCGCCGCAAGGTCAAGCAAGACTGTCTGATCTCCCGCGTGCGGGCCGGCCGTGCACAGCTGTGACTCCTGCAATGGCGGAGCGTGCGAACACACTCGTTCGAGATGATCGACGGATCACCATCAAACAACTCAGTGCTCAACTTGACATCTCTGTTGGTAGTGCTATCACAATTGTTCACCAGTTGGGATATTCAAAGGTTTGTTCCCGCTGGGTCCCTCGTTGTCTAACCGAACACCATAAAGAGCAAAGGAGAACCATCTGTGCGGAATTGCTTGCTCGTCATGTGGCTGAGGGTGACAATTTCTTGTCAAAGATTGTTACAGGCGATGAAACATGGGTTCATCACTTCGAACCTGAAACAAAACGGCAATCAATGGAGTGGCGCCACACCCACTCCCCTACCAAGAAAAAGTTTAAAGCCATACCCTCAGCCGGTAAAGTCATGGTTACAGTCTTCTGGGACGCTGAAGGGGTTATTCTGTTCGATGTCCTTCCCCATGGTCAAACGATCAACTCTGAAGTGTATTGTGCTACTCTTCAGAAATTGAAGAAACGACTTCAGCGTGTTCGTAGGCACAAAAGTCTGAACGAACTTCTCCTTCTTCATGACAACGCAAGACCTCACACAAGTCTTCGCACCCGAGAGGAGCTCACAAAACTTCAGTGGACTGTTCTTCCTCATGCGCCCTACAGCCCCGATCTCGCACCGTCGGATTTCCGTATGTTTGGCCCAATGAAGGACGCAATCCGTGGGAGGCACTACGCGGATGATGAAGAAGTTATTGATGCAGTACGACGTTGGCTCCGACATCGACCAGTGGAATGGTACCGTGCAGGCATACAGGCCCTCATTTCAAGGTGGCGTAAGGCCGTAGCATTGAATGGAGATTACGTTGAAAAATAGTGTTGTGTAGCTAAAAGATTGGGGAATAACCTGGTGTATTTCGATGCTGAATAAAACAAACCCTGTTTCATAAAAAAAAAAATGTGTTGCATTACTTATTGAACTGCCCTCGTAGAAACGGAACTTACTTTGTGGACGACCCTCGTATATGCATCATCTCTACTACTCTGTGAGTGAAAGAGAAATTTGAGGAAGATCCAAGTCAGGATGCAGTGTTGGCAGTTTTCCCACGTTGTGAATGCTACAGAAACGTCAATGTTTGTGAGGCAGGAGGAGGTCGCCTCCTGAGGTATGGGTCTCACGCCGCCCCACAGGGGCTGTGAGCGACATCAAAGTGTGTCGGTAGGTACTGTACAGGGCTGAGCAGAGCACAGCACAAGGCCAGCGGCACGGGCTGTCGCCGTGTAATGGGCGGCGCGCTGATTAAAACCTCGCACTCCCCGAGATAAAAGAGATTGGCCGCATGCCTGCCGCGCGACCGCCTGTTAGTCCGGCCACTGCAGCGGACGAGAGATCCTCCAAGCTAACGAAGCGCACAATGGCGCACGAGGCGCCCCGGCAAGCCCCAGGCGCCCAGCCTGCGGGGGTAGGCGCTTACACCTCTGTTGCTACTGTTGGTCGACTCCCGCGACTATAGTGGCAGCTCGTGACGGGTGTAAGTTCTTTCACATGGGTGCCAGAGCCACAAGTTTATTAAAAGACACTCACATTTTCCTCCTTTGCTGGGCTCTTTGGACTGCTGTTTACTCTACACTGGACAGTGTCAGTGCAGCCCGAGGATACAGTATTCTGTGCAGTGTATCGAGAGATTCATACATACGTTGTTGACATATCATTTCCTGACCGCATCTGTGTGCAAGTCCTGCGCGCTAGTGTGGATGCCAGGGCCGATTTTCCAGTTGCAGGTGGAAGGGATTTTTCTTTCGACCTGAAGTGGATGGGTCGGTCTTTCACTAATCGTCCTAAATTGGTGACGATAGGGGCCGAGTAGGCTGATTCCAGGGGCATTCCAGTGACGGCCGATGTTTTTTAACAGAAGTAGTGGCAGGAAGTAGCACTGAAACTTTTGTGTAAGCAGAAGAGCCAACACCGTGTTACGAGAGGAGGCCGAAGTGCACGCGTTTTAGCTCACGCAGGCTGGCGTGAGGAGGGAAGAACTATACCGGCGTGAGGTCTGGAACATGACAAGGAATGAGAATTCAGAAACCGGACATAATTAGTTTGATAGTTAACTTCAATCCATTAATGATGAACGTCGCTCTTGACGGTACATGAGTCACAATATTATCTGTTCAGAAGACATTCTTGAAGATATACTTATGGTAACTGAATATGGCGTCTTGCTAGGTCGTAGCAAATGACGTAGCTGAAGACTATGCTAAACTGTCGTCTCTGCAAATGAGAGCGTATGTAGAAAGTGAACCATCGCTAGCAAAGTCGGCTATACAACTGGGCGAGTGCTAGGGAGTCTCTGTAGACTAGACCTGCCGTGTGGCGGCGCTCGGTCTGCAATCACTGATAGTGGCGACACGCGGGTCCGACGTATACTAACGGACCGCGGGCGATCTAAAGGCTACCACCTAGCAAGTGTGGTGTCTGGCGCTAACAAGTACGTTTGAAATAGGAATGACATGTGAACGTGTATTTTATCTCGTCGCTTATACGCTTTGCCCCGTACGGAACTTTTCTGACTGCGAGAATGGAAATTGTCAATAACTTTAAGCCAAACCAAAACTGCATGGAGTTAACGTAAACAAAACTGAATCTGATGCAACACTATTGATTTGAAATTGGCCCTGGTAATATAACAAAACTTGATCAATTTGTAAATAATGGTCTCTGTGCTCAGTGAATGCTATCCCTGGACTAAACCTTTATAAGCGCAATGATAAAGCTGTTCCCACTGATCTCTGTTAGTGCTTTAAATTGTATAGTTAGCAAACAGCTATTGTGCAATTGTTGCTTGGCATACATTTAAATTAAATCGAACGTGACTGGGACAATAATTTATTGAGAAAAATAGTTAATCATAAACGACATGGATCTGGGAACTGGTGTTGACTTGTGGTATATAACAATGTGGCACTAACTTTAAAACTTGTACTCTGACTCTTTGAAAATTAATAATGCTCACAATTAACATACACATAAACTGATTAAAAATTAACAATTAGCTTTACAAAATCATTGCATGTGAGTGCTGTATACTGTCTCAATCATCACTTATGAATACGCGCATTGCATTAGTAACGAAACAACTTTCTTTGCCTTAATTATTTCCAGTATAGTATCTTGCAAATAAAAAAAAATCATTACTGCCTGTAGCGAGTAAGAATATATCGAGCACACATCAGATACAACACGACTTTACACTTGAGAGTCCCCCATACATCTCTCGATCTAAAGTTATTCTAACTCATTACCGTAACACCTTCAGTCAGCGATACATTTGATCATCTCTGGTTCAATACAATCTTTTCTTAAATAACTTTACTCTGTGTACATACTTTTCATCGTCTTACAGGGGAGCTGTAAGTGGGAGCAGGAAATGAGCACTGAAAAGTCTACATTCTGGTCCCGGAAGATCTAAATGCAAAATAATTTCGACAGTTGGTCTGAAAGAACAGAGATATGTTGTTTCGACGAACAAATGTCAGAGACAGGTCGGACATATCTTAACATTTCAGCATGCACGCTACAATGCCGAAATCATGATTGCGTAAAATAAGTGAACAATTAACAGTCAAATAGCGAAAATTTCTTTCACAAAATATCTTTGGGTGTTTTGGGATCTCGCCAGGTCGAGTAGTCGTCCGGTAGACCTCGTGGTGGGTAGACGTCGTGTGCCATCTGTTTTTTTCTTTCAGAATTGATTTACATTTAACACTTGCACATAACCACATCACTTAGCACGACGTAATGGAAAACAAACTCTTTTTATAAATAATTACACAGGGTGACACACCTGCCCCTACCGATGTCATTTCATGCAGCCCTCACTACGTCTTTATCAGGAACGGCATAAAGACAGGCATCGGCAGTGTAATCGATTTAAGTTGTTCCTCAGAGCTGTGGGCGACTGTATCAAGCGGAAATATACTGTAAAAAATACAAATGAGCACTGACGATGAGTCACATGTGAAACGTCCCCTTCGAAAATTAAGAATGACTTTGCTGGTAAACTTATACGTTATTTGATACCGAAATAGCTGAGTAAAACTGAACGTACTCAGATAGTTTTCTGTTTACTTATTCTGATCATCACTAAACTGACACACAATATTTTTAGCGCAACGCAATCTGACTTTCAATAATCTCTACAAAAGAATAGCCCTGACTAACAATAACCTATACCCTTCATGAATCACTTACCTCACAAATATCTTCGTTACTCGAACTACTGCTATACAGCGAGCGCCAATACTGGCAGCTAAATAAAAGATTCTAACTACTGAAGGCACTAACTACTGATGGGGCCCGCCCGGTTGGCCTTGCGGTCTAACGTATGGCTTTCCGGGCGGGAAGGAGCGCCTGGTCCCCGGCACGAATCCGCCCGGCGAATTTGTGTCGAGGTCCGGTGAACCGGCCAGTCTGTGGATAGTTTTTAGGCGGTTTTCCATCTACCTCGGCGAATGCGGGCTGGTTCCCCTTATTCCGCTTCAGTTTCACTATGTCGGCGATTGCTGCGTAAACAAGTTCTCCACGTACGCGTACACCACCGTTACTCTACCACGCAAACATAGTGGTTACACTCGTCTGGTGTGAGACGTTCCCTGGGAGGGGGAGGGGGGGGGGTCCACCGGGGGCCGAACCGCACAATAATCCTGGGTTCGGTGTGGGGCGGCGGAGGGGTGAAGTGGACTGCGGTAGTCATCGTGGGGTTGTGGACCACTGCGGCTGCGGCGGGGACGGAGCCTCTCCGTCGTTTCTAGGTCCCCGGTTAACATACAATACAACTGCTGATAGGCATGTAGTTAGCAAATGAAAGACTTTGATAGAAAGCACACAATGTATTTACCTTAATAGTGTTCAAAATTCATTATATATATAATCAGTGTAGTCGCACAGGTTTTGGATGTCTCTGTTAATTTATTCCATTTATAGTACTTAATCTTTCGTAAATGGTTGGGAACTTGCCTTATAATTCGTGTTCCACCAGCGGAAACAACGAGAGTAGCAGGGGATACCAAAAAGGGAAGTGTGGAAGAAAAAACTTTCTGGTATATAACCCAATGAAAAGACTAATACATGACTCGCCCTGTTAATGTGCTAAAACAGTTTCATAAACAAATTTTGCGCAATAGATCTAAGATCTCTTCATACACTTTATCAGTAACTGTACAACATTCTGACAACGTGTTTCACATCTCCAGAACGAACAGGCCAATAACATTGTTCTGTCGTGTGGTGTTGCATAAGACGACATCGGTAGGGGGAGTTGAATCGTACTGTATATTCTATCACAGACACAGAAAAAATAGCAGGTAAAATCCTCAGAAAATGCTTTGGAGCAGTATGCGGAGATGGTTTATGAATGGAGAAATCAACAAAAGAATTATACGAACACAAAGACAGACTAACAGACATGATCAGAAAACATACTAACATTCTATCGACACATAGATAAAATGAACAAAAAAAGACACGAAGAGGAGTTTTGTGTAGTTAACAATTGAGGGAAATAAGGAAAAAATCAAGTGGTTTCAAGAAAACGAAGCAGACGTAAAACAAAGATCAGGTGGGAAATGACAAATGAAAGAGAAATTCAGAACCAAATCTATAAATACGAAATCTAAAGTAAAAATAGGAAGAAAACAGGGAAAATATGGACAGGGCAAAGGAAACAGGGACATTGTCAAAGAATGAAGAGATTTGGGGAAGAGAAAAAGAAGAAACAAAGAATAAGAAATTGTAACGTTCAACGGAAATACTGCCTGAAGAGCAAAAATCTATAATAATAATAAGAATAAGAATAATATATTCTTCAACACATTCACATTTCAGTCTACAATATGTAAACCTGTAAGGAATTGTCCATTGAGTCATTTCTTAGGTGATACTGTTTTGGAATTGACTTTGCAGTCCTTATGAGGAAGAATGCGTATTTTTCAAGGTTACCATTAATTTGTTGTAGTTTGGGGTATTGCGTTGCCAGGTATAACCATAAATCTTCTTCACTTCTGTCCCTTATTGCGAATATGTAAAATATCGTATGTCCCTTTAGTTGACGGCATTTTTCTTCATTTTCGGGGGAAGGTTATTCATCTGGACGTAGAAGGCTCCTAAGTGTTATCGTGCTGGGCGATGTCCTTTAGATACCAGTTATTTTTTTCTGGTGTACAACGGAGTGAAAAAGGTGGTGTATTCGTTGTTTATTTCAGAAATCGGGAGAAGATGGTCCTTTTCGTGACCAGCGGAGTCATTTCTTACTGCACGGGAAACTGAGAGAGTGCGAAAGTGCGTTTCCGTGAGCGGGCGTGGATTTTGGGTTGAACCACTCCAGTTTTCTGGGCGAGTGTGCCGTTTAGCAAATGTGTAGACGCTCGATGGGCAGGGACATCAAATTAGGTTGTTGAGCCAAGTAGCTAGCTGGCTGTGATGTTCCGTGGACTAAGCAGATTTGGAGAGGTTTTCAATCAAGCCAGGAAATTATATGGGTTCCATGGAAATTCGAGTGTGGCGTAGTGTCATTATTCCGATTTAAGTAAAATTTTTTAAATAGTCTTTATAGCTACTTAGTAACTATGTTACTACGGCCAACAGTGTACTTATATGGTGATTATTTAGTAAGTATGATATAGAAGTTAACTTAGTAACGGTGGTATTGTTGCTAACATTGTACATACATACTGATTCTTTAGTAAGCTTGATCTAAAGATGGTTTTTAATCTAATGAACCTGGTAATCAGTATATTGTAATTTTATTGTTTATTATCAAGACAACTAAAGGTTTGACAAGTAATACAGATCTGTGATCTCCTTCACGCGACGATGGGGTCTTACTTCGTCATTGATTTTGAATTGTATTCCTGTTTAGCTGTTCTGATTACCGGGAAGCGTTGTTAGTAGACCGCTGGAGGCGGTTTGCTGAATTGTTAGCAGTGAAAATAATCCAGTCCAGTGGTCGTAATAGGAATAGTTCCTGAAAATAGCTAGATAGCTACAGGGCTTTAATTATTAAATTTAAGTTTATCCCTGTCTCCAGGATGAAAGCGAGGCTGGCGATCCTTATTTAAATTGGTTTGATAGTGCAGCAGAGCGAAGAATTAATCCGGATCTGCTTATAAAGTTTTTAGCTTTTCAGTGTTTAGTAAACATTGTGAACTGAAACTGGAGCAAACTGAACTGTTATTCTTTATTACTCGTGTACCTGTGTTGTTGCCGTGAACAACACAAGTGGTGTAATTACGGGAACGCTATTTGAAACGCCGAAACTGAAACTGAATAAATGAATTTTTAATTAGCTTTACCAAAGTCGTTATAAAACGTAACAAGATATTAAATAAGCTGTTCTGTGACATTTTGTTATACAATATAGCGAACAATACTACAAAGCGTATCGTCACAAATCGGGACTTGCAATTCCAACACACAAGTTAACAGACTAAAAATGCTACGTAAAATCATGAATCATATTTGTGAAAGAACAGATCACAAAAACAATTCCGTAAAAATGGCCTGTAAATTTTCGTACTCAAAACTGACTAACAGATTTCTAACACTGAATAATATACACGGCAATGTAACACTGCACTGTGATAGTAACACACTGAGAAGAAATTCAGTCCTATCTGAACTTTGCCTCTGCTGAACCAGATAATAATTTCTGAAAGCAATGCTTAACACTGAATGTTCTCACTGTATCCTGATTGTAATGTAACTGGCCCCAACAAATTTTTATGGCTTACGTGTAGCAACGGAAGCTTGGTACTGCTCGAAGTGACGAACATAAAGTATGCAGCGCAGCAGCAAGCAAGTTACAATGAAAGAAAAGCCTTGCGTAGTGCAGTGCAATGATACGTAACCATTCTAGAAAGATCTTATGAGTCAATCTTAACAGTGCTCCGCAAAGAGCAATGCAGCGACACAAATAATGAGAAAATATGAAATTCTTTCATGAGAGAATGGTAACGGAATCTGAATGTGGTAAATGATTGACAGCAATTTAGCCTTTAAAAAACCCTCTTACGAAAACTGATAGTCATTCTTTAACAATTACTATGATCTTTACAAAAATTATCCATCGTAACAAAAATTTCTCTGCCATGAAATCAATTATTGAAAATGGTAAAGTAGAGGTAAAACTAACTTCTGAGTGAAAACCATGCGAAGTGATAACTTATTCTTGGTCGAGTGCGAACAATGAATCTAACTAACTCAAACGAATAAAGAATTATTCCATTATAAAATCTTCAGTAATTCAGACATATCATAACTATATGCAGGCAAGCAGTGCAACGAAATCATTACCTCATAATCTTCACTTGTCCAATTAATCTTTACCAAATCACAATTCACGATTCATCATTCTCTGTATCTTTATCTCTGTGCTCTACTAGCTATGTCCATGCCCTCAGTAGCATAGCCAACACCCAACTCTCTTACTGGCTTCTCTTGGAATGCCCAAAGCAACGACAATCCTACTGACAGCTAAACGTCACACTGCTGGTACTCAGATCCTCCCTGGCATGACTTTATCAACATTCGAAAACTGCTGCTCGAAAAATGACACATCCAATGAAAACATAAGCCTCACATCACTTTTCTTGAACATCAAAAATAAACTAGAAACTTTACAACTTTTCTGATTGAAGCGGCTGAGCTGTACGTCGCGAAATTCGTCTGGCACCCCACACATCGCCGCGACCACACCCGCGCGCATATCCGTTTCCGGGACGTCGCGCCGCGCCGGACCAGCTTCGATTCCGCCCGGCGGATTAACGCTGGGGGCCGGTGTGACGGGCAGCCTGGATGTGGTTTATTAGGCGATTTCCCACACCCATCTTGCTGAAGGCAGGGATAATACCCACGTCCCGCCTCAGCTACACGCTACGCAAACATTTAGAAACCTTTCTCATCCTCGTACAAAGAATTAATTTACTCTAACAAGGAGAGGTCCCAGCGGTGCGATCGACTTTTTTAAAATCTGCAGCCATTCACCATGGTGGGCTCTCGTTTGCAAGTGATTGACGAAAAAATAAAAAAAAACGGTTCAAATGGCTCTGAGCACTATGGGACTCAACTGCTGAGGTCATTAGTCCCCTAGAACTTAGAACCAGTTAAACCCAACTAACCTAAGGACATCACAAACATCCATGCCCGAGGCAGGATTCGAACCTGCGACCGTAGCGGTCTTGCGGTTCCAGACTGCAGCGCCTTTAACCGCACGGCCACTTCGGCCGGCTAACGAAAAAATATTCAGAACTTTATGTGATACTCAATAGCGTTAAAAAACGGGTATTGTATAGTGTGCTTTCTTGGTGTAATGGGTAGGATGACAGCTTCACCTATTGGACGTAGAGGCTTCGAATCTCATTAGGTCAGAAGCTTTTCTTTCTACCTTTATCTAAATTACTTCGATCATTATTTTTATTCAAGTAATTGGTTGAAATGTAATTTTTTTATTTCTATTCCCTTGTCACATCTTTTTAACCGCCATATAAAGTTCTTCATTTGTTTCACTTTTTCTTTATATCATTCATTTTACGATCGGAATTTTTGCGAATATGAATTGAGTTATGTTCATCTATTATAAAGCTGAAGCACTTGAAAATGCTGATTTATTGTTTAAAAAACAAAAGATGAAATAATCTATCTACAGGGTGAAGTGAAATTCGCTCACTCGGGCTTCGCAGCGCGACTCCTCACACGCCAGCGATAAAAGAAAATTGTGTCTCACAAAATTTCGTCTGACGAGTACATTCGGCAGAAAAAGGACGTTAAAGATTGGCAGCCAGGCAACACGGTAATCACATGTGTGGTAACTACTTCTGTCAGCACAGCTGAGTCGTGCTTTATTTTTTTTTTTTTAATGTAGTCCAGGTGGCACGGTATCTGGCATCTTAATCGTCAACAGCGATTGCAGCGAGTCCTCTAGAAAACATTTGCGTTTACATACTACAAACGTAGAAATGGAAGATTGGTCAGCTTTGAAAGAAGCCGTTTACACGTCGTGGGCGTCAATTTATTCGCACCACTTCATCTGCTAGACGCGAAACCTGTTTTCTTTGCACCCTCCTCCAATGGTCCCTTAGATTAGTACCAACTATTAATTTTGCCTCGTTCAGGTCCATTACATTTCGTTAGGGCCTTACCAGTAGGACTAGCAACGTCCTTTGGGAATAATGTCCGAACTCGGTCACTGTTTGTATGTGTTATCTCCATGGTCCCACTAATCATGCCGTTCAACGTTGATTCTCGTAACTGCATGCTATTTAGTACGTATCTCAATGCATTATTATTATTATTCTATTGATGGGATTGTGGAAACATCATGTCTATTACCGTTAGGGAAACAGCTTAATTCGAAACCGAACGTTTCACAATTAGCTGTATCGGGATGAATCATGAAGAACAACATCTGTCATAGAGGTAATGCGCGTTAGGTGGAACAGCGCATGGGACTGACGGCGTGTTTATACTGTATGCGCTGTCCACCAGACAGCGACTAGTTGCTAGCGGAGTAACGCGCCCGTGAGAGGCTCCAATGTACGTGCATACATGTATCGAATTTTCTCATTGTAAATATCTAAACCAGTATGGCAGACGTATGAAATACACAAACGATGAATATGTGGATATGCTTCTGGTCCTTGTTCATATGATAACCGGGCTGGTGTTGCTGCTCGTGAATATGCTGCTAGGCCCTCGTCGTCGCCATTCACATAAAAATGTGTTTCGTCGTCTGGAGCTGCGCCTTCAGGAGTCAGGTTCTCTCCTTTCACCATCGCGTGACAGAGGTCGTGCACGGACTAGTCGTACTCCGGCTACTGAGGAAGCCATTTGGAGGTCATACACCAAGAACCTCAGTGAAGTACGCGCAGCGTAGCAAATGGTTCAAATGGCTCCGAGCACTATGGGACTTAACTTCTAAGGTCATCAGTCCCCTAGAACTTAGAACTACTTCAGCCTAACTAACCTAAGGACATCACAAACATCCATGCCCAAGGCAGGATTCGAACCTACGACCGTAGCGGTCGCGCGGTTCCAGACTGAAGCGCCTAGAACCGCTCGGCCACTCTCGCCGGCGCAACGTAGCAAGGCAGGTGCGTGTCTCGCAACGCGCTGCACGAGCATGGCCTGCACCCCCATCATTATGCTTTCACGCAACACCTGCACCCTGCAGATCGCCATCAGCAGATGCAATTCTGTGAGTGGTTCCAACAAGAACAGGAAGCCAACGATGACTTCGTGAACACTGTAATAAGGTCGGATGAAGCAGCATTCAATCGTGAGTGTGTCTTCAACATGCACAATGCCCACCATTGGTGTGAGGTTAACCCGCATATCACCCGCAACCGTGGAGATCAAGTTCACTTTGGTATCAACGTGTGGATCGGAATATTGGGCAACAGGTGTTTGGACCCCTACATCCACGACTATGACACTTGACACATCTGACCTGATCTTCTCGGATTTCACTTGTTTGGGCCATTAAAGAACGCCATTTGTGGAAGACACTTTGAGGACGATGAGGAGGTGATTCACACAGCGATTCACTGGTTACGCCACCAGGTCAAGGATTGGTACCGACAGAGCATACACGCCCTTGTTTCGCGTTTGAGGAAGGCCATAGAACTGGATGGGGATTACGTGGAAAAACAGGGTACGTCGATAAAACATCATTCTTTCGTGTGTGTAATTCTCTTTCTGTTCAATAAAGAATAGCTGAAGAAAAAATGCGGTGCATTACTTTCTGGGTAACCCTTCTACTTCCGATAAATTGAACGGTCTATTAAAAGAGTGCTTCAGGATAATCAGCTGAGTTGTTGTTTGCATTTTTTGACTTAAGGTGCTGCGAGGTATGAAGTCGTGTGTACTCGATGCCTGAACTCCAACCTGTACCCTTCGGTAACATGCTGCGACCTTGAAAGTTGCTGATGGTGTTATACGTTCCCCAAATATTCACCCTTCAAAGAGGCATACGTTTAGCGACGATGACTGATTTGACGGAGATCTTTATCGTAAAAATGTGTATTTTGTCTGTTCACGGTATTTTCTACCTCTAAAAGAACTCGCCGCCGTTATTCGGGAAATGCCTGTCACGCACCGATTTGTCATATGAGGAAAGAGGAAGAATCTCTGATCCCCATGTCAGGAGTATACTGGGAATGGGGGTGGGGGAGGAGGAGGGAGTGAAGCAAAATTTGATAGTTCAAAGAAGCAACTAGTACGACTCAGTCAGCAGGAAAATGAACTGGGACGTTGTTGTGAAGCAAAAACCCGTGCCTGGACAGCTTCCGGTGGCGCTTCGTCATGACAAGCCTCCCATAGCCCCGTCAGAGGCTTGCGGTTGAATGCTCCTGTAACAGTTGACCCCTTACGATCTTAATCTGTTAGTATCACAGCAAGGCATTTCCAAATCAGCCCCTCACGATCACAATTTACTAGCACCACACCATGGCAGTCCCAAGTAACACTCCGCATCACCTTGCCCGCTCATTGTTGGGCCTTCGCCTTTTTCGGCTGTGGTAAATCCAAATTTTTAAACTGCTTGCGTTACTGTTTTGTATCAGGCTCATAGCGATACATCCAGCACTAATCTCTGGTGATTAGGTGGCTGAAGAAGTCATCTGGGTTTGCCAACTAGTCTCTCTGACAGGGCGTGTGCAGTCACAGAACCCGGTGGGCGGAGACCTCTTTCATGTTCGTAATGTCGTGCAAAACGTTGAAAAGTGGTTCAGGGCTGAATTTTCACTTTTTCCACTCTATCGTTTTTATGATACGCCGGTTTTCGAGCACGAGAACTACCGCTTCTCTTTGGATTCCAGGTTCTTCAGAGACAGAGAGATGGTTTGCCAAATTGTTCTTCCACATTCAGGCCCTCTAACCTCTGTGTCATTTTATGTTGCGCTGTTGCCGTACACTTCCACGAACTCAGACTGAATTATTGCAGCGATTTTCCCCTTGATGTGCTGAAAACGAATAGCCGCACAATTCTCAACTTTATCAATGGGCTGCAACATTTTCTTTTGGTTTGTGTAGCGGCTTGCTACGGTACTGCGGTGTGATGATATCAATGTACCCGCACGTACCTGCAAAAACAATACAAAGCTACCGAAATTTATTATTTCGAGTGATAATTAAAAAAAACCTTTACTTATTTCTTGAGACAGTCACTGTCGAAAAATAGTCAAAATGGCTTCAAATTCTGATAATTAAGAGTTTGATTACTGTTAGTATTTTTTAGTGGATCTACACTTTAGAGCAATGGCTTCCAAAAATTACGTTTTTTGAGGGGGTGAAACCCAAAACGGTTTGGTTGTTATTATTTTTAAAAGATCATCACCGTTATCACAATTTTATAAGAGTCTAATACTGATTATATAAGTTATCATGGATTACTTTTTCGTCAATTACTAGCATCAATACGTCAAACTATGTGGCGGAAGTTACAGGTTCGTCCACTACATATATACTATTGAGCTCCGTAATTCACTTTGTAGGTAAGCTGTTTAGGTTTTTATGTTGGTAACGTCATGTAGCGCTCTATATGAAAATCACTGAATGTGCTGTGTGCACTGTGTGGCTGGTTTGCATTGTTGGAATTTGCTATTGTAGTGTTGGGCAGTTGGCTGTTAACAGCGCGTGGTGTTGCGCAGTTGGAGGTGAGCTGCCAGCAGTGGCGGATGTGGTGAGAGAGATGGCGGAGTTTTGAGAGCGGATGATCTGGACGTGTGTCCATCAGAGACAGTAAATTTGTAAGACTGGATGTCATGAACTGATATAATGACTTTTGAACACTATTAAGGTAAATACATTGTTTGTTCTCTATAAAAATCTTTAATTTGCTAACTATGCCTATCAGTAGTTAGTGCCTTCAGTAGTTAGAATCTTTTATTCAGCTGGCAGTACTGGCGCACGCTGTGTTGCAGTAGTTTGAGTAACGAAGATTTTTGTGAGGTAATTCATGACCCCCCCCCCATGAACCATGGACCTTGCCGTTGGTGGGGAGGCTTGCGTGCCTCAGCGATACAGATAGCCGTACCGTAGGTGCAACCACAACGGAGGGGTATCTGTTGAGAGGCCAGACAAACGTGTGGTTCCTGAAGAGGGGCAGCAGCCTTTTCAGTAGTTGCAAGGGCAACAGTCTGGATGATTGACTGATCTGGCCTTGTAACAATAACCAAAACGGCCTTGCTGTGCTGGTACTGCGAACGGCTGAAAGCAAGGGGAAACTACAGCCGTAATTTTTCCCGAGGGCATGCAGCTTTACTGTATGATTACATGATGATGGCGTCCTCTTGGGTAAAATATTCCGGAGGTAAAATAGTCCCCCATTCGGATCTCCGGGCGGGGACTACTCAAGAGGATGTCGTTATCAGGAGAAAGAAAACTGGCGTTCTACGGATCGGAGCGTGGAATGTCAGATCCCCTAATCGGGCAGGTAGGTTAGAAAATTTAAAAAGGGAAATGGATAGGTTGAAGTTAGATATAGTGGGAATTAGTGAAGTTCGGTGGCAGGAGGAACAAGACTTCTGGTCAGGTGACTACAGGGTTATAAACACAAAATCAAATAGGGGTAATGCAGGAGTAGGTTTAATAATGAATAGGAAAATAGGAATGCGGGTAAGCTACTACAAACAGCATAGTGAACGCATTATTGTGGCCAAGATAGATACGAAGCCCACACCTACTACAGTAGTACAAGTTTATATGCCAACTAGCTCTGCAGATGACGAAGAAATTGAAGAAATGTATGATGAAATAAAAGAAATTATTCAGATTGTGAAGGGAGACGAAAATTTAATAGTCATGGGTGACTGGAATTCGAGTGTAGGAAAAGGGAGAGAAGGAAACATAGTAGGTGAATATGGATTGGGGGACAGAAATGAAAGAGGAAGCCGGCTGGTAGAATTTTGCACAGAGCACAACATAATCATAACTAACACTTGGTTTAAGAATCATGAAAGAAGGTTGTATACATGGAAGAACCCTGGAGATACTAAAAGGTATCAGATAGATTATATAATGGTAAGACAGAGATTTAGGAACCAGGTTTTAAATTGTAAGACATTTCCAGGGGCAGATGTGGACTCTGACCACAATCTATTGGTTATGACCTGTAGATTAAAACTGAAGAAACTGCAAAAAGGTGGGAATTTAAGGAGATGGGACCTGGATAAACTAAAAGAACCAGAGGTTGTACAGAGATTCAGGGAGAGCATAAGGGAGCAATTGACAGGAATGGGGGAAATAAATACAGTAGAAGAAGAATGGGTAGCTTTGAGGGATGAAGTAGTGAAGGCAGCAGAGGATCAAGTAGGTAAAAAGACGAGGGCTAGTAGAAATCCTTGGGTAACAGAAGAAATATTGAATTTAATTGATGAAAGGAGAAAATATAAAAATGCAGTAAGTGAAACAGGCAAAAAGGAATACAAACGTCTCAAAAATGAGATCGACAGGAAGTGCAAAATGGCTAAGCGGGGATGGCTAGAGGACAAATGTAAGGATGTAGAGGCTTGTCTCACTAGGGGTAAGATAGATACTGCCTACAGAAAAATTAAAGAGACCTTTGGAGATAAGAGAACGACTTGTATGAATATCAAGAGCTCGGATGGAAACCCAGTTCTAAGCAAAGAAGGGAAAGCAGAAAGGTGGAAGGCGTATATAGAGGGTCTATACAAGGGCGATGTACTTGAGGACAATATTATGGAAATGGAAGAGGATGTAGATGAAGATGAAATGGGAGATACGATACTGCGTGAAGAGTTTGACAGAGCACTGAAAGACCTGAGTCGAAACAAGGCCCCCGGAATAGACAATATTCCATTGGAACTACTGACGGCCGTGGGAGAGCCAGTCCTGACAAAACTCTACCAGCTGGTGAGCAAGATGTATGAAACAGGCGAAATACCCTCAGACTTCAAGAAGAATATAATAATTCCAATCCCAAAGAAAGCAGGTGTTGACAGATGTGAAAATTACCGAACTATCAGCTTAATAAGTCACAGCTGCAAAATACTAACACGAATTCTCTACAGACGAATGGAAAAACTAGTAGAAGCCAACCTCGGGGAAGATCAGTTTGGATTCCGTAGAAACACTGGAACACGTGAGGCAATACTGACCTTACGACTTATCTTAGAAGAAAGATTAAGGAAAGGCAAACCTACGTTTCTAGCATTTGTAGACTTAGAGAAAGCTTTTGACAATGTTGACTGGAATACTCTCTTTCAAATTCTAAAGGTGGCAGGGGTAAAATACAGGGAGCGAAAGGCTATTTACAATTTGTACAGAAACCAGATGGCAGTTATAAGAGTCGAGGGACTTGAAAGGGAAGCAGTGGTTGGGAAGGGAGTAAGACAGGGTTGTAGCCTCTCCCCGATGTTGTTCAATCTGTATATTGAGCAAGCAGTAAAGGAAACAAAAGAAAAATTCGGAGTAGGTATTAAAATTCATGGACAAGAAATAAAAACTTTGAGGTTCGCCGATGACATTGTAATTCTGTCAGAGACAGCAAAGGACTTGGAAGAGCAGTTGAATGGAATGGACAGTGTCTTGAAAGGAGGATATAAGATGAACGTCAACAAAAGCAAAACAAGGATAATGGAATGTAGTCTAATTAAGTCGGGTGATGCTGAGGGAATTAGATTAGGAAATGAGGCACTTAAAGTAGTTAAGGAGTTTTGCTATTTGGGGAGCAAAATAACTGATGATGGTCGAAGTAGAGAGGATATAAAATGTAGGCTGGCAATGGCAAGGAAAGCGTTCCTGAAGAAGAGAAATTTGTTAACATCCAGTATTGATTTAAGTGTCAGGAAATCATTTCTGAAAGTATTCGTATGGAGTGTAGCCATGTATGGAAGTGAAACATGGACGATAAATAGTTTGGACAAGAAGAGAATAGAAGCTTTCGAAATGTGGTGCTATAGAAAAATGCTGAAGATTAGATGGGTAGATCACATAACTAATGAGGAAGTATTGAATAGGATTGGGGAGAAGAGAAGTTTGTGGCACAACTTGACCAGAAGAAGGGATCGGTTGGTAGGACATGTTCTGAGGCATCAAGGGATCACCAATTTAGTATTGGAGGGCAGCGTGGAAGGTAAAAATCGTAGAGGGAGACCAAGAGATGAATACACCAAGCAGATTCAGAAGGATGTAGGTTGCAGTAGGTACTGGGAGATGAAAAAGCTTGCACAGGATAGAGTAGCATGGAGAGCTGCATCAAACCAGTCTCAGGACCGAAGACCACAACAACAACAACAACAATTCATGAAAGGTATAGGTTATTATTAGTTAAGGCCATTCTTTTGTAGGGATTTTTGAAAGTCAGATTGCGTTGCGCTAAAAGTATCGTATGTCACTTTAGTGTTGATCAGAATAGGTAAAGAGCGAAATATCTGCGTACGTTCAGTTCTGCTCAGCTGTTTGAAAATCAAATAATGTAAGAGATTTATCAGCACAGTTATTCATAAATTTTTCCAAGGGGACGTTTCAACTTGCCACTAAGTGCCACCTTGCGGCATTTTGCAAACCGAGCAGGACAGTCTGTCCAGCATAATCCGTTCCCTGTCGGGAAATATTGTGACTTTGTGCGTGCGGAACTGCAAGTTCCAGATCCTTTGTTCACGCAGGTGCTGGCGAGCATTCGTTGAGATGATGGTGGTGGTTAGTGTTTAACGTCCCGTCGACAACTAGGTCATTAGAGACGGAGCGCAAGCTCGGGTTAGGGAAGGATTGGGAAGGAAATCGGCCGTGCCCTTCCAAAGGAACCATCCCTGCATTTGCCTGAAACGATGTAGGGAAATCACGGGAAACCTAAATCACGATGGCTGGAGACGGGATTGAACCGTCGTCCTCCCGAATGCATCCGTTGAGAGCGGAAGCCTCGGGTAGCCTGGAAACACTGAAGCCAGCAGACGAAAGTCTCGATCAGTCAGCGTCGCAGCTCACGGGCAACTTTTGATGTATTATTGAATACCACTTTGTGCACTTGTAAGGTAGTACGGAATAAAATATTTTCGCGCAAAAGTTGTGTTCCGTCTCATCATTGGGGAATGGATATAAGGGAAGGGCAGTGAGTCCTCTCGTACTACACACTCCAAACTTAAATTTACCAGTACAGACCAGAGGCTTGCAAGTGACCCGCGTACACATAGTTTGTGTTTTATAAGATACATCGATGATGGTTGGAATACGAGGGGTTCTCGACAAGTAATGCAACACATTTTTCTTATCAGGCAATTTCGGCTGAAAAAATTTGTAGTAGGACACCGTGGAATATTCCTGCTTCGCCCTTAACAGTTTCATGAAATTCCGGTCGGTGGCGGCGCTGTACGTAGCGTTCAAAATGTCGTCTGTAAAGGAGGTGAGTACCAGCCAGAGCACTGTCAATGAGTTTCTTTGGCGCAAAACCAGAACATCACAAATATTCACAGGCGCTTGCCGAGTGTCTACGGAGACCTGGCAGTGAACAAAGCCACGGTGAGTCGTTGGGCGAGGCGTCTGTCATCATTTCAACAAGGTCGCTCTACAGCCCGGATCTCACACGTCCCAACTTTCAACTGCTTGGCCCAATGATTGGTCGGTTGGTTGGTATGTTGATTTGGGGGAGGGGGCCAAACAGCGAGGTGATCGGCCCCATCGGATTAGAGAAGGATGGGGAAGGAAATCTGTCATGCCTTATCAAAGGAACCATCACGGAATTTGACTGAAGTGATTTAGGGAAAACACGGAAAACCTATACCAGCAGGGCCGGACGCTGGTCTGAACCGTCGTCTTCCAGAATGCGAGTCCAGTTTGATAACCACTGGGCCACCTCGCTCTGTTTAGCCCAATGAAGGAGATACTCCGCCGGAAGCAGTACGTGGGTGATGGGAAGATCATTGATGCAGCAAGACGATGGTTCCTACGTCGAACAGTAGAATGGTACTACGCTGGCATACAGGGCCTTCCAGTACGGTGGAGTAAGACCGTCGCACTGAGCTGAGATTATGTTCAAAACTTGGATTCTGGATAAAACCCACGTGCTTTCAGAAACAATGAGTTCTACATCTACATTTATACTCCGCAAGCCACCCAACGGTGTGTGGCGGAGCGCACTTTACGTGCCACTATCATTACCTCCCTTTTCTGTTCCAGTCGCGTATGGTTCGCGGGAAGAACGACTGCCGGAAAGCCTCCGTGCGCGCTCAAATCTCTCTGATTTTACATTCGTGATCTCCTCCTTTGTTGATGGACTACAATTTCTAAGGACTCTCCCAATGAGTCTTAACCTGGCACCCGCCTTACCAACAATTAATTTTATATGATCATTCCACTTGAAATCGTTCCGTACGCATACTGTTCAAAATGTTCAAATGTGTGTGAAATCTTATGAGACTTAACTGCTAAGGTCATCAGTCCCTAAGCTTACACACTACTTAACCTGAATAATCCTAAGGACAAACACACACACCCATGCCCGAGGGAGGACTCGAACCTCCGCCGGGACCAGCCGTACGCATACTCCCAGATATTTTACAGAAGTAACTGCTACCATGTTCCGCTATCATATAATCATACAATAAAGGATCCTTATTTCTATGTATTCGCAATACATTACATTTGTCTATGTTAAGGCTCAACTGCCACTCCTTGCACCAAGTGCCTATCCGCTGCAGATCTTCCTGCATTTCGCTGCAATTTTCTAATGATGCAGCTTCTCTGTATACTACAGCATCATCCGCGAAAAGCCGCATGGAACTACCGACACTATCTACTGGCTCATTTATGTATATTGTGGAAAGCAATGGTCCCATAACACTCCCCTGTGGCACGCCAGAGGTTACTTTGACGTCTGTAGACGTCTCTCCATTGAGAACAACATGCTGTGTTCTGTTTGCTAAAAACTCTTCAATCCAGCCACACAGCTGGTCTGATATTTCGTAGGCTCTTACTTTGTTTATCAGGCGACAGTGCGGAACTGTATGGAACGCCTTCCGGAAGTCAAGGAAAATGGCATCTACCTGGGAGCCTGTATCTAATATTTTCTGGGTCTCATGACCAACACCTCTCATATACACGTAAGAGATATCGCATGAAAATGTGTTTCCAAATTATAGATTGGTCCTGCAATAGAGCGGAATCGACAGCATGACACAGCAGTAACTACATAAGGGCTAATAGAGTGCTGCATACATATTATTATTATTATTAGAATGGTCAGGCACAAAGCTTTAACAGTCTTCCAATTTCTGCCTTTTCAGCAACAAGGAGTCCAGCATTCAAGTGATTAACAAATAATAATTATAGTGCACACTTCTTAACTTGGTTGATTTTAAATGGGGTATACGGGGTGCAAGTGAAACACATGCCGCCAGCGAGAGTAGTAGTGCAGGGGTAGCATGTTTGGTAACAAGTGTCCGCCCTCACTGTGAGATAGCTGGGTAGTTACTTTTCTTATTTGAGAAGGAGCTGTAGGTAGCAGTCATGATGTACCGGGAATTGCGTCATCATTCATTCTGACACACACACACACACACACACACACACACACACAAACACACACACACACACACACACACAAATTGGTTCAAATTGCTCTGAACACTATGGGACTTAACTTCTGAGGCCATCAGTCCCCTAGAACTTAGAACTAATTATAGCTAACTAACCTAAGGACATCACACACATCCATGCCCGAGGCAGGATTCGAACCTGCGACTGTGGCGGTCGCGCGGTTCCATCCTGTAGCGCCACGAACCGTGCGGCCACCTCGGCCGGCGACACACACAGACACACACACACACACACACACACACACACACACACACACACACACACGCCGGCCGGTGTGGCCGAGCGGTTCTAGGCACTTCAGTCTGGAACCGCGCGACCGCTACGGTAGCAGGTTCGAATCCTGCCTCGGGCATGGATGTGTGTGATGTCCTTAGGTTAGTAAGGTTTAAGTAGTTCTAAGGTCTAGGGGACTGATGACCTCAGATGTTAAGTCCCATAGTGCTCAAAGCCATTTGAACACACACACACACACACACACACACACACAAACAGACACATATACTCTCTCTCTCTCTCTCTCTCTCTCTCTCTCTCTTTCTTTCTCTCCTTCTACACGAACACAACATACGACACGGAAAGGAAATGTGGCAGTCAAGATAAAACATCCTCAAATACTCAATAGCATTCATCTTTCATCAGTTTATTTTAAAGCTAAAAGTGTTAAGAAAATTCTTTTTTCATTCCAAAGGTTAGGTAGTCACTAAAGTTCGTGATGTGAGGGGAGTGAAAAGTGGGAGGGGGGATTCCACTTAGGGGTAACGGCCTAGAGAAGGTTGGGAACCACTGCTCTAGATTATAGAGGTATTATGTGAGCACGTGAGTTTCTTCTTGTCGAATTGTGCAGCTGCTTTAGCTGGGAAGTCCTCACAGCAGACAGGAACGAGAGCGGGTCACGCCGCGTCTGGGAAGAAGCGACTCGCGAGGCGCGACGGCGGAGCGCCGCTAATTGCCGAGAACGGGTTGCACTGCTGGCGGAGCTAACGGCTCGCGCAGACCGACCGAGCGACCGAGGGGCGGGCGGGCTACACCAGTCCTGTCCCGTCTGCCTGCCTGCCGCTAACCGCGACCGCAAAAACTGTCGCTCGGAATGGCGTCCCTCAAGACACTGTCTTCCACAGTCACGACAACAGTGGCGAAGAGGGACACGACAGCGCGCCTGCGGATCTGACCCGCGCTTCGAGAGACTGGCTGTGGACGGCGTACTACCGGAGGCACCGATAGGTGTCTCTGCGGTCGGCCAGGCTGTCGTGATCCTACACGCCGGTAGCCATTCTAGCAGACGAAGTAAAGAACTTGCTCGTTAAATCTTCAAGTGTTACTTTCGTTGCAATCTTGGAGGCTATTGCTGGTTTTTTATTACTTCGTAACTGATGATCTGCCAGCTACATTCTCGCGACTTCCTTGAGTTTTATAAAAAGAAATTTTCCTCTCACAGGTAAACGACTGTATGCCTGATAATACCTGTGGAGTTGGGTGGCTCCACTAGTAAATATTGTAATGTGAAACGAAAGTTCTGGGCATTGTCTTGCTGAAAAATGGCGTCTGGGGTGTCGTGCATAAAGTGTATAGCTACGAGTCGTAGGATGTCTTTCACGTAGGTCACACTGATCACAGAGCAGTGCTGTGCACATGCAAAAACTGTGAGCTATAGTTGTACCTAATATCGACCTACACCACAAGGCCTTGAGTTGGCACAGTACGTCCTGTGCGAATGCCGTCACTGTGATGCCGCTCCCCCTGCCTGAGGCGAACCAAAATGAGGCCATCATTTTAAAACAAACGTAACTTGAATTCGTCCGAAAATATTGTCTAATGCCATTCCCGTTGCCAGTCACGTCGTTCCGTACACCACTGCCGTCCAGCTTGTTTCAGCGCATTCGTCAAAGATAGGTTGGGAAGTGGACGACGCGCACGTAAGCCATGCCGTAATAAACGGCGACGGACTGTCCCCCCTCATAGTGTACGATGTGTTACACAGTCTCACTAGAGCAGAGGAAGACTCAGACCTGTCCTGAAAAGCCATTCGGATGAGGTGATGATCTTCTAGGAAGGAAGGGTTAGGGGAGGGGGGGGGGGGGGGGCGCTGGGTGGTGCGAACTGATAAATTTCGTCGTGGTCTACGGTGTTCTGTGAACCATGCTGCACACACCCGTTTCAATGCCGCAACATTTCGTATCACACGAGCAGCAATTGCCCGTATGCATGCATCACATTATCTCATGCCAGTTCAAACTCACTGATTTGACGGTACAGCCGGCCGCTGTGGTCGAGCGGTTCTAGGCGCTTCAGCTCTGAACCGCGCTGCTGCTACGGTTGCAGGTTCAAATCCTGCCTCGGGCATGGATGTTTGTGATGTCCGTAGGCTAGTTAGGTTTAAGTAGTTCTAAGTCTAGGGGACTGATGACCTCAGATGTTAAGTTCCTTAGTGCTTGGAACCATTTGAAACATTTTTGAACGATACGGTTCGCGCGTACTTCTTCGAGGCGTCCTCCGCGTCTGGTCAAATCACACTGATCCATTGTCTTCGATTTATGGCGACAACGAGAGACACAAGCACATTTTACCGGTAGGTGCTGTTGCGCCGCGATATCGATGTTGTCCTTGAACCTGCGAGCCGACATGGTTCAAATGCTAATCATTTGTGCAGAACGTACTAATGTACACGTCCTGTGAACACGAACATCCTATCTCTAATGGTTCAAGGTGTTCTGTTTCTTTTTATGAATATGAATGTAGTTCGAAAACGGCCTCATGTTGGACCTGTGTATGATCGATTGGTAGAGCCGTTCAGTATTCAGATTTGTGGGGTATTCAGATGTGAAAGTGCCCAATGTTGGACTGCATAGGAAATGGGGATAGGCATGCTCCGGTCGACCACGTCTGACCACCGCTAGGAACGACCGCCGTATTGTGCACCACCCACATCGCAACCCCTTCACAACTGCGTCTGCCGTCAGAGAACAAGTAAAGAAATCCCTGCAACGTTCTGTGTCACTCACAACATACTCACAACATTGGTCGAAGGACAACAGCAGTCCGACTATAGAATTACTGTCCCAGGCGTAGGTTGCTGTTAACACCCAACACAATGGCTGCGTGGTACCATGACCGGGAAGCATGAATGTGGCGGCGACCTGGAAAGGAATCTCATTCTTGGAGACGCACGGAAGTGTTACACCTGGCGTCATGGTGTGGGTAGCCATCAGGTGTGACTTCTGGTCACGGCTTGTAGTGACTGAGGCAACTCCCACGAGACAACGCTACGTCACAGACTTCCTGCGTCCACATGTCTTCAGCACTCAGGCGACTGTAACAAAGTGTTCGCAGCTCGTGGTTTAGTGGCTAGCATTGCTGCTTTTGGATCACAAGATTGGGGTTCGATTCCCGGCCGCATCGGGCATTTTGTCCGTCGGGGGATTGGTGTTTGTATTATCCTCATCATTTCATCTTCATTCGGGAAGTGGCGATACTGGACAATGAAAAGATTGGGTATTTCTGCGTGCTAATAACCACACAGTTGAGCGCTCCCCAAACCAGATATCATCAGTATGATGGTGCCATTTTTCAACAGGACACTGCTCGTCCACACAAGGCTCGTGTCTCTATGAACTGTGTGTGATTTTGATGTACTCCCATGGCCAATAATACCCCCGGTTCTGTCCCCGACAGAACTCGTGTGGTGCCACCTCGTAGCTCAACATCCCAGTGCCTCTATCCAGGATATCAGGAATCAGTTACCACAGTTGTGGTACAGTTTGCCTCAGGAGAAGATAACGACGGTTTAATGATACACTTCGCAAACGAATTAGCGCAAGCGATGCAACGTCACACTAATATGTAGACTCATACTGCTATATTCTTAGTAAATTTGACTCTATATTGTAATCACTGAAATAACATCACACACCCTCTCAACCTCTTGAAGTTATCATTTCATTTTCACCTCCTTTGTTGAGTGCTTCACTTTCTTGCCAGGCAATGTGTCAGACTGCCGTAATGACTAGTAACTCAACTCATAAGTTGAATGATAACTAAGTTACGCAATTCACGAATGTTACCCCCTGACACGGCATTAATGAGTACAGCATTGGTCACTTGACATAAAATTTTCTGAGTACCAGTGTGTGGTGATATGAGATGGAACGTTCACATTGGCTTGGTTTTAGATAAAGCAAATGGTAAGCTATGGCTTTCTAGGGATACTGAGAAACTGCAGTTTGTCTATGAACGAGACTGCATACGAAACACTTGTACCGCCTATCGAACCACATTCGAATGCTGCCCACATTTTGATTGGCTAAACATGGAACATCGAGCATGCCGATGGTAACAGCAGTGTCTCACAGGGGAGAGTGTAACATAAATGATGAAAACTTTGTGGCAGACTCCCTAAGAAATATGCCGCGCGGGATTAGCCGAGCGGTCTAGGGAGCTGCAGTCATGGACGGTGCGGCTGGTCCCGACGGAGGTTCGAGTCCTTCCTCGGGCATGGATGTGTGTGTTTGTCCTTAGGATAATTTAGGTTAAGTAGTGTGTAAGCTTAGGGACTGATGACCTTAGCAGTTAAGACCCATAAGATTTCACACACATTTGATTCCCTAAGAAATACACTTTCGTGAGTGACCTTGTAAGCCCCCTATTCTTTCTTGTAACTGAACTAAGTACATGAGAACATGGGACTTACAGTAAAATGCCCTGAATATGTGCCACATTTATACAAACTTTTGACCCAAGAAATAATTTATAACGCTATCTGAGTACCGTTTTATAAACATACTGAAGAGTAGGTGATGCTTACATTGCGAATGGAAAGAAATGGAGCATGTATGAACGTCTGAATGAATTTAAGATCAGCATTACTTCTCGAAGTTCAATAACCTGATTAGGAGGACGTATAATTGATGTGTTCTGGAAGTAAATCAAGTCCTATGAGAATGTGACCCTCAGTCTGATAGCTTAACACCTGCCCGCGCGAGAATGTGTAATATAATAATCACGCCGAACATAACCTGTTAAACAGCAGAGTTTCTCAACCACTACTTAGCTGTAAATACGTGTAAATAAATGGGAAAAGGCTTCTGCTGTTTGCAGTTTGATTTTGCACTGATCGATATGAAACATAAACATAGTCATCATTAAGTGACAGGGGTGGGAAAACAAGTAATTATTTCGGCTAAATCCTGATTATTGAGACTCAAAAGAAACAACAGAAGATATTATACTTGTCCTGTGATAGACCACGTGGTATAACGGAATAGGATACATAAAAATTGAACCAAGTAAAATTCTAGACACATCACCAAATCCTTAGCACATATCAATTAATGGTAATGTGCAGCCAGTACGCCTACCGTACGGATGAACGAACAAAAAATCGAAAGTGTACCAGGTGCATGAACAGCGACCTATCTCCTTGAACAACGGAAGTCTGAACACGAGTGATAGCACGTTTAAAATGCCGCAAATAAAGTATTACGCTCAGCTGCAAGTGCAAGCCGCCACTTCACCGTAATCCACAAGCAAGCTGCTACACCAATCGTCCGTAGCAAAATGTAGAAGTGGCGAGACGAGCCAACAGCCAAGATAACAATCAGAAGCAGAATCAGAAAGCAGAATGCAGAGTGCTTCGTCCATGCTCAACGGGCTTCACAAATACGTTATTCTTGGTAGGGAGGATAATATTAATAGTAACCTCAGATTTTTCGCAGTTGATGCAGTTATTTACAAGGAAGTATAGTCTGAACGAAGCTGTAAAATTTTCAGTCAGACCTCGATAAGACTTCAAAGTGGTGAAAAGATTGGTCACTTGCTTTAAGTGCTCAGGAATGTAAAATTGAGCAGGAAAAAACATAATATCCTACGAACATAATATCAGTGAGACGGTGAGAATCTGTAAACTCCTACAAATATCTGGGTGTACCAGGAGTACTTAGTAGGGACATAAAATGGGACTACCGCATAGATTCAGTCGTGGGTAAAGCAGGTATACTGGTAGAATACACTCGTGCGAGCCATCCTAAGATATTTCTCAAGTGTGTAGGATCCGTACCAAAGAGGACTAGCAAGGGGTATTGAAAGCATACAGAGGACAGCATGAATTGTTACAGGTTTATCTTACACGTGGGAGATCGTCACAAAGATGACGAAAGAACTAAAAGGGCAGACTCCTGAAGACAGATGGAAATCATACCGAGAAAGTCTACTAACAAAGTTTCAAGAACCGGCTTTCAATGACCAGTCTAAGAATATACTGCAACCCCTTGCCTCTCGCTCCCACAGGGATGGTGAAGATGAGATAGGTTAACTACAGCGCGCATAGACGCATTTAAACAGTCTTTCTTCCCTCACTCGACGCGTGAATGGAACGCGACAAAGCCCTAATAACTCTGCTATGCACTTCGCAGTGGTTCATAGAGTATAGTTGTAAATGTAGATCAAGCTCACGCAGATCTATAACTGGACCGTACACAATGCCGCCTCCCAAGTATATGTGTAACATATTAGGCAATCGATAACCTGGTAAATGACGCCTTTACAGCAGAGATTCAGAAGTCGCGTAAGAATGGCTTGGCAAATGACAAATTAATGAACTACTTTGAACTTGCTTAGAGAACTTCAAGCATCATGTCTCTGCCACATAAGTGTCAGTATCGGAGAGACCGTGCAGAAAAAAATTAGATAGGAGAAAGGTACTACCAGAATAGAAGCTGAGAATGCGCTGTAGATGTAACGGGATAGAGCAAGCGGTAGGAGCATTGCCTGTGAAAGGTTAGATTCTACGTTCGAATCGTGGCGCAGCGTACACTTTTAATCCGTCAGGAAATTTCAAAATTTGCCCATTAAGAGCTCGGTCAGAGGCGTGCAGTCAGACATCCGCCCCATTTACCATTCAATGGAACGACGTGGATCTCTAATACATGGTAAAATGAAAAGTAACCGCTAACATACGCTTCACAGTGAATCGGAAAGTATAGATGTATCCATGTCTCACCCTCTTGAAGCTGTGCAGGATGTAGTCCTGGAACCACTTTAGTTGGCAGTCAAACAAGTCTCCATTGAGTTTAGTACAACGTGCACCACTCGATTCACGTTGTCTGCCTACACATCGGTTCTGAAATATGTGCTACGCGCAGCGTGAGTGGTCCTGTGTAAAGACATGCCTGCTGACGTCATTACAAAACTGCCACTTCAGATCGCTGCTGAGCCCGAGGGACGGGGCAGTATACTTTGGCAGAGTGACTCTCAGAAGAAACCTGTCGTCCTCTTCGGCGATCGTCCTCTTCGGCGATCGTCCTCTTCGCCGGTGCGGGTGCAGTCACCGCGAGCCGCTCTGGATAAGAAACGTACGCATCGCGTGTTCAGTGGCAGGCGGGTTCCGGCACACGGCGCATTCCGTAGCGGTAGCCAGGTTCAAGGACAGCCACGATACATAGCCGAGTCTCGCGCTCAGTCGCTCTCTTAGCGTCTCGGCAAACCTACTTCATCTCATTTTCCGCTCAGCCCTCTACTACATATATCACCGGCGGATACTTAAAATGAAATATTGCTACATTCTCCAAACACCTTAAGCATAGCACAAGGAAGTATTGTAACATATCATTCCTGGCCGCAACCATAGACTCTTTCTCTGCCTTTTTGTGGATGTCTGAGTTTGTTATCAATATCCGTGAGAGAGGAGTCTATGCCCAGCCTTGAGATGAAGGGTCGATTTTGAGACTTTCCCACAGGGAAGGCGTTTTCTACCACCTGTTCCAAAGAAACTTTTTAAAGTTCCTTGAGGAAAGCAATACAATCTAGAGAATCTATTAGCAGAAGTAAGAATTCGCCAATGACAGTGCTTATATTCTGCTCCAAAGGCTGATTGGCTGAAAGTCCGGGATGCTGAAGAAATTACGCGGAGCTGGTGGGAGATCGCAAAAACAGGACGCCGGCCGACAGCTCTGGCGAGTGTGGGAAGCCACTATGGGGAGGAGGTGATGGTGTGAGAGTCTTGTTTGTATCGAGTAGCGACTGAGGGATCCTCGGCGATGTGTGAAGCTGTTCTGCGACTACAGAAAGCTTTGAAATACACGATCCAATCACATTACGGTGACCACCGCCTATGTTCGACATCATCGTGCAGTAACCACTCACAGACAGCAGGTGGCAGCACTAGCAGCGGAGGGTATATAAAGCGTGTCGGGAACACGCGAAAAAAGTGCAGTCTTTGTCGTAAGGGCATGATCATTGGCTTTCAGGATGAGGGTGGAAGTATTTCCAAGCAGCTAAGTATGTATACAGTTCGTGTGCCACAGTGGTTGAAGTATACAGCGAATGGCAATATAGCGCCGAGGCAAATGTGATGCACCACGGTCCAGAAATGACAGGCGTGAATAACGGCTGCGGAGCATACTCTACACCTCCCGACGCCTTGACCCCCCTTATCCCTTGGTTGCTCCTCTCGTCTCCAACCCCCGCTCTCTTCCACGCCTTCACTGTTGTGTCCCCCCTACCCTCCATCTCTACACCCTTCATCTCCTTTCCCAAGGTGGCTTACATCAACTAACCCTCCCAGATGATGCCCTCTCTCCCTCCATTTATCCCTCCTATCAACTCGGATCCTCATCTCCCCCTCCTTTCCTCTGTCCTTTCCTCAGGCTCCCTCTTCCCCCTCTTCCATCCTGTTTTTTACCTGCCTATCCTCTCTCTGCTTCCCTTCTCCCCCCCTCTCTGAGTCCTCTTGCATTCCCCTCCTCTGCCTTTTCCCACTCCCTCTCGCGTCTGCCCAGCGCCCGTCCACCTCTTATGTGTCTTCGTCCTCCGTCGGCTCCTTCCCCCCCTCCCCCTCAACTTCGTTTTTCCTCTACTTCCCCCCTTTTCTTTCCCGTCATCTGTCCAAATTCACCCCGTCTGCCCTCGGCTGTGATGTGTCATATTTGTGCCAACTTTTTAGTGCAGTGTTCAAGTGAGTTTTCAGTGTTGTGCGTCTTTCCAAAGTGTTGTGAAAAGAAATCATATTGTCTCTGGGTGTGATTTTTATCCTTCTTGCGAACAGAAACCAGACTGTCGCCGTGTTTTTAATTGTCTGTCTATTATCATACCTGTCTCCTTCCTGTGTATTTCATTAGCATCACCAACCATTTGTTTTATGTTTTAAGTTCCACAGTTTTCGTCCATTTTATCATTTAAGTCATCGATTTTATAGCCTGCTTTTATTATTTATTATCTTCATTTTTTTATAACAAAGTCTGTAGGCTGAAGAGCGGCGTACTAAGCAGCTGCCAGCCCGCCCCTTCAGGGGGAATTGAAACTCAATAAATAAATTTAAAAAAAAGGGACGGCTGTAGAGATGTGTATGGGCGAATAGACGTGCAACTGTTGGGCGACTGACCGCCCAGATGAACCAAGGGAATACCAACAGTACCTCCTCAACGACCGTTCAAGGAACGTTGCTGCATATGGACCTCCACAGTAGGCGCATGGTTCATGCACCTATGATGACTGCTGTTCATCAGCGGCGTAGGCTGGAATTTGCACGCCAGTATCGCACCTGGGCGTACACTGAGTGGCGACAGTTGTCTTTTTCAAATGAATTACGATTTATGCTCATCGGACAGATTGCCGGTTGCGTGTGCGGCGCGAAACGTCTGATAGCAAACACGCTGCAACAATCGTCGTAAGCGTTCAGGTCGCAGGAGGGAGCATTGTAGTTTGGGGAATTTTCTCTGGCATTTCCAGCGTGAGATATGATTCTCAATGGCACAATGGATCGACACAAGTCTGCATCTATCCTTGGGGATCATGTCCACCCTAACATGCACTTTGTTTTTCCTCTGCACGATGGCATCTACCAGCAGGACAATGGAACGTGTTACACACTTCAAGTCTACGTGTGTGCTTCGTAGAGCACCAGGATGACTTTACCGTACTCTCCTGGCTACCAAACTGCCCGTATTTAACCTTACTACAGAATCTGTGGGATCACTTCGATCGGTTGGTTCACGCCGTGGATCCTCAGCAGAAACCTAGCGCAGCTGGTCAAAAAATGGCTCTGAGTACTATGGAACTTAACTTCTGAGGTCATCAGTCCCCTAGAACTTAGAACTACTTAAACCTTACTAACCTAAGGACATCACACACATCCATGCCCGGGGCAGGATTCGAACATGCGCCCGTAGCGGTCGCGCGGTTCCAGACTGTAGCGCCTAGAACAGCACGGCTACCCCGGCCGGCGCAACTGGTCACTGTACTGGAGTCAACATAGCTCCTTATCCATGGCGATACCTTCAAGAACCTAACAGACACTCTTCCTGCACATCTGACAGTGGTTCGCAGTGCAGAAGGTGGTTATTTAGGCTTTTGACTGGTGGTCATATTAATGTGACTAGACACCGTAATTCAAAAGTCTGTTCACCTGTGCGAGCAGAGAAATTCCGCTTTTCTAGTTTTGTGGACGAGTGTATCGATTTAGTGAGCATGCAAGTGTTCACTAGTTACGAGCCTCATATAGCCTCATATCAGACACAGAGCCACAAGCTAGCTGTATGTGGTGTTTGATGAAAGTGACAGACCTTGAGTGCAATTAAAGACAAAAAATTTCAGTACTTTCCCTAGAAACTCTGTCTATGGGGCTTTTGTGTGACTTTTTTCTCTACTGCCTTTCAACTGTTATCTTACCTTTTTTATGGATATTATTGGTGGATGTTGCTAGTAGCTGCTGCAGATCGTGTGTGAAGTGTTAGCAGTGCTCATTTACCAGAATTAGCTTGCCGAGTTTTTCTGAAAGCAGTTGGATGGCTGCAGCGTGCATATTAGCTGCATAAGAATAGTCATAATTTGAATGATACCTCGTGGGTCAAAGTGAGGCTAGCGAAGCATTCTTATCTTACAAAATGCTTTACACTATGCTGTCTGTGATAATGATATTTATTCTGCTACTGGTCTCTGTCTTAAATCATCTTCAGTGGCAAAAAACTTGTCGCAGATTTAACACATGTCATACGTGCTTTGACATACATTTTTTCTGAAAAGCATTCTCTGGAAAACCTATGTGTGTGGTTTTTGTGTCATTTCTCTTCTGCCTTTCAACTGTTACCCTCTCTTTTCTTTTTTGTGGATATTATCGGCAGATGCAGATAGGGAAGATCTAAAGAAGAGCGGCGCGTTTCGTTACAGGGTTATTTGGTAAGCGTGATAGCATTACGGAGATGTTTAGCAAACTCAAGTGGCGGACTCTGCAAGAGAGGCACTCTGCATCACGGTGAAGCTTGCTGTCCAGGTTTCGAGAGGGTGCGTTTCTGGATGAGGTATCGAATATATTGCTTCCCCCTACTTATACCTCTCGAGGAGATAACGAATGTAAAATTGAGAGATTCGAGAGCGCACGGAGGCTTTCCGGCAGTCGTTCTTCCCGCGAACCATACGCGACTGGAACAGGAAAGGGAGGTAATGACAGTGGCACGTAAAGTCTCCGCCACACACCGTTGGGTAGCTTGCGGAGTATAAATGTAGATGTAGATGTAGATGTAGTAGCAGCTGCAGGTCGTGTGTGAAGTGTTTCAGTTCTCATTTTGCTGGTTTTTTTCAACCAGTTTTAAGAATGTTGCAGTAATGGAAATTAATCCGAGTCCAGGCACCGCACGTCTTTAAGGCAAAGTGTTTCCAGTCGTGCCAGTGGGCCACGCGACATCACTGGAGCTCAGAGTATGAAATAGAATCAATGTTTCGTGATAACGAGATTCAACGTAGGAAATGGCATTACCTGTGCATCAGGCAAACACCTTTAAGGGCGACTGGATACCACTGAATGAGAACAAAACAGTACTGATCTAGGTACCTGTTATTTTCGTTGTAATTATGTTAGTGACAGTGATATAAGGTGACAGGAGTTGTGTATGCTTTTGTATACAACGGTAAGGAGAGGTGGGCTACAGGGTAGTGAGGTAGCTGTTGTTATACGTAAGCTGGGCAGGAGCAGAAATGATTGGCGGACAAGTTAATGACAGTAAAGAGAAGATTTAATTAACTTATGTTTCTCCAAGCGAACAAAGACTGATAACAAATGATGCAGCAAGATGGTGTCCAGCTCATCAACATCCACAAGTAGGAGGCTCCCTGCATTGAAGCACAAACGATGGCGTCGGAGTGGCGACTAGACGGCGTCTGCATAGCGAAGTGGCTCCGAGCGTGAGTGGGCTGAGTAGCTGTCTTTGGCCGTCTTATACCGCGGCGGCAGAGTGCGCACGTGGCAGCGAGCTGCTGCAGGCTTGGCGCAGCGGGCGCGCACCATTGGATCCACCAGATCCCGCGCGACCGCTGTCGGCGTCTAACGGCAACTTGCAATTCCGTTGCTACGAACCTGCGGGGTAGTATCGATACGTGATACCACAATCGGAACTGTCAGAAAATATAATGAGACAAATGAGTAATTTACAGTTTTTTATACAACAGTGAAGACTGATAAAGATGAGAAGATTTGAAAAACGCCAGCATGTACACTAATCGATCAAAACTGTTCAGACACCCGTGTATAATAAGACACGAGGAGCACCGTCCGCCAATATAATGTAAATGTCATATGACTTGGGCCTCCCGTTGGGTAGACCATTTGCTGGGTGCGAGTCTTTCGATTTGACGCCACTTCGGCAATTTGCGCGTCGATGGCGATGAAATAATGATGATTAGGACAACAGAGCACCCAGTCCCTGAGCGGAGAAAACCTCCGACCCAACCGGGAATCGAACCCGGTCCCTTAGGATTGACAGTCTGTCGCGCTGACCACTCAGCTACCGGGGGTGGACCGCCAATACAGACACAAGAAGTTTTGTGCTATTAGGAGAGAGGCAGTAACAGCAGAATTGGTAGGTTAGCAGAGCTCAGCGACATCGAAAGTGCACAAGTCGTTAGATGAGACCTGAGTAGCAGATCCAACAGAAACATTTCAACCTTCTAAGGCTGCCCAAGTCGACAAACACAGCTAACCAAAGACCAGGCAGACATCCTGCACTGACAGACAGGGACTATCGAACCTAGCAGTGGGTGTGGTTTGAAAAAATTGCACGAAACCAGCGGAAGGAATCACTCAAGAGTTCCAAAGTGCTTCCATCAGTCCAGCTAGCACAATGTGCATAGAGAGTTAAAAAGAATGGGGAACAACGGTCGAACACTTCTTTATAAGTGACACTTGAGATGGTGTAAACAGTGAAGTCACTGGACATTGGAAGAATGAAAACGATTGATTTGGCGTGATGACTCACCTATACATTGTGGCAGTCCGATGAAGCGGTTTGTGTTTTGGAACATACAGTACCTGAACAACGATACTTGCTGTCATGCGTAGGTAGTGCCATCAGTGAAGTACAGATGAGTGGTGTTATAGTGTAGGGGTAGTTTTCGTGGTTAGGTTATTGTCTCTTTATTGCACTTAAGAACATGTTAAATGTGGAAGGATTTGAATATATGTTACATCGTTTTGTACTGCATGTTGCAGAAGAATAGTTCGGTGACGGTGACAGTTTATATCGGTATAACAATCCATCCTGTCATGAAGCAACATCTGTGAGGCAATAGTTGTGGATAATAACATTCCCGAAATGGAGTGACCTGAGCAGAAGCCCGACTTGAAACCAATGGATCACCTTTGGGACGAATTAGAATGCCGATTTCGCTCCAGGCGCCATACATTCTCTGGTTTCAGGTCTTCAGGAAGAATGAGCTGCCATTCCAGCACAGACATTTGGATACCTGACTAAAAGCGTCCTCACCAGAGTTCAACCTGTCATAAAAGCGAAGGGTCACACACCCCCATATAAATGTCCGCTAGTAGGCGTCCGGATACTTTTGATCAGATAGCGTGCTGCAGACCGTGTAAGAGAAGGACTAAGTTTTCTTTCCTTCTTCGACGCAGAATACGTCCAGCGTAAAGTGGGAAATGTGTGAAAAAGAACTTAGACGCCAAGGAATTTAATAGTGCTGCGCTATCTTCAAGGCAACGCCTTAGTCAGTTGAAACAAGGAAACAAACCTCCGAAATAGCATAAATAGGTTGCCAGGCACGGGTTTCTACTTAAGAACAAAATATAAGAATAACTGTAGAACGGAAAATTACTAAAGATACCCGAAATGGGATATTAATTCAGGCGAAGTATGCTTTCTCCTTAACAAACACTACAGTTCTTAGAAAATGGGCTGCAACTGAGAAAACTGTTTCGATCTGTAAGCCTGAAACACAGAACAACACTGAAGAATAAATTTGAAAATTGTACGACGAAATTGTAGAAACCTAAAGTTTCTAAAACGTAGTGCTGCACAAGAAAGTTATAAAGCCAAGTGAACAAATAAAATAAAATGTTAAAAGTCGTTAAACAGAATTAGTGCGGCTAGTAATCTGCAGAAGTTTACTAAAGGTAGGGACGTATTCCCACATAGAATTTCACAATAAAGCGTTGGTATGATGGGTGGGGGAGAAGGTGTGACATATTTTAAATAGACTCCAGTCTATCTACATACAAATTATACAAAGAGTATTATACTCCAGTATACGTTGAGCCAGTTTTCCTCGTCATACGGATACGCAAATATAACTGTAACTACGTGCAATGGAAGTTAGTTACTTAATTTTGACTAGAGTAGTATTCTTCCAGCAATAAATTACAATAGATCGAACTCCACCCCCCCCCCCCCCACCCTCCCCCGCTTTAGACACTAAGGAAACTCTGAAACACCCTAAACACCCTTGCCTTATTGCCGGCGTATTGGGATGCACCTGGAAGGAACCCAGAGCTGTAGAAGAGCTTGCTCTACACATTCGTTATGGAATTAAATATGCACAAAACTCTGTACAAGATGCCTAGCTTCATAGTGATGTTCGCATATGTTATCGCGGAAATCGCATGAGATATTTCTGGTGGTACTGTGTTCATAGACACGGATCACAAACAGGAGCGGAGTCTGCCATCCACTATCCTTGCTCTCCCTTAGGTAGTTAACACTTTGCATGTTTATGACAACAATATTTGTCTTGCTTTGTGTTTCCAGATACCTGTTGTAGCTCCTAATTAACGAGAGAGCTCTGAAACAATCACATTGAAATTTGTTCCCCTTTGTGGAAAACTCTAAAGCTTGCGTCACTAACTTTGCTAAATCTCATTCTTCAGCCCTATCCTCAAGAACTCGGCTTTATTATGTAATATCTGTCAAATCTGCATTATTCCATCCCTCCGGAGGATTCATTTGTAGTTTTGTCAGGACTGTCTCTAAAGGAACGCCCTTAATTGACTTTAGCTTGTTATGAATATCTACTTCTATTACTCAAGAAGCAGAGAAATTCATAATCTGTGTTTCCACAAATTTAGTTTGTTCGCAAAGCCACGCAGTGTCAGAGTAACTGTTGTTCTTGTGGCATTCTCGCTGGCTTTCCGAGTTTCATTATTCTAAGAATTCCTGTTTAGCCTCACTAAAACTATGCGAAGCGGTTTTTTAATGTATGATGAATTGTAATGAATAGTGTACACCTCTAACGAGTTTTCGGTAACAACCAGAAGTTTCATCTCCCGGGAAGTTTCTGTTCTCTGCGCCTGACCCCACAGCAGAGAACGCTTTGCTGTGCGGTATTCTGTGTGAGTAAACTTCAGGTCTTCGTGGTCTCCCTAAATCATTTTAATTGCGTACTGGAATGGTTTCTCCACACGGACCATAACTACAGTCGTTCCACTTTTTTTCCTGCATAAGGTAATGTTCCGTCTTTTGTGATTTCTGCGTCGTGGAGTAGTTGAATTTTTAACATTCAAGTCACGAAATCTTTTGGTATGGAATGTGATCTGTAACAAATGAAAATGAAGTAAGTAAGTGATATTTTCGAAAAGGCTAGACAAGAATATAAGTTGTTATAAACCACTTAACTAAAACGCTTTGGAATGTTATTAAACCTGGAATGCACAGATAAAATTCTAAATAAAAACGTCATGAAAAGAATTTTGAAAGACGTGTATGATTACCAGTAGCGCAAGTTGCTTGTAGTGAAATATTCTAAGGGACTAAGAAATTTGTTTTGCACTGCTGGAATAAACGGAGCAAAGCTTTTAGCCACACGCCAGATTAAGATACAAGTATACAACGTAGATATTAAGGACCTACAGGTGTACCGATATTCAGAGATTATTTTCGACAATAGACTTCGATTGGAGGCTTACCGTCTTCGGGTTTCCATGAAGTGTCGTACATAGATTATAAATGCATCTGCTGCACCTCATATTGAAAGTAGCTAAATCATGTCAGAACACAGAAGTACACATCACGTCCAAGAGTAGCATATAATTTCCGCACGAACGTTAAACGCAAAACAAGTGCTTGTTGACAAATTTCCGACATGCTGGAGTAATTGTACAGGCAGCAATTTGTGTTAATCAGTACAACTGAAAAGACAGCCAAAATTGCAAATTTCACTTTTATTTGCTAGATAACACGTTTTGGGTCGAGACCTATTTTCTTGTCATCCAGTATTCAAAAAGGTATTTCCCAAAATATAAGAACCACGTCAAGATAAACATACGTGTAACAAAGTGCAAATGAACAGTAATAGATCATACAGATATGCTGTAAATGTTGCGGAGGTGCTTCGGGAATTCAAATGGGAATCCCTGAAGGGAAGGCGACGTTCTTTTCGAGAAACACTATGGAGAAAACTTAGAGAACCGGCGTTTGAGGCTGACTGACGAACGAGTGTACTGCCGCCAACATACATTGAGCATAAGGATCACGAAGATAAGCCTCGAGAAATTAGGGCTCATACGGAGGCATAAAGACAGTCGTTTCTCCCTCGCTCTATTTGCGTGTCGAACAGGAAATGACTAATAGCGGTATAGGGTGCCATCCGCCACACACCGTACGGTGGCTTGCGGAGTATCTATGCAGATGTAGAGAACACAGGCACTGGACGGTAGTTGACTGGAGACGGGTAATCTTATTCTCTTTGCCTATTTTGGACTGACAGTACGCCGAGTACACGGGCCTCTCAATGAGGCGTTTAACCTCGATGTGTGGAGAGTAGAACTCAGACCGAAGGTGGCGATGAGGAGGTGTTTTTAGTACAGAGCCTTGGGCCTACTCTTTTAGGTTACCGCTAACATCAACCAGGGTGTTAATTTAAACGTTCTTATAGTTACTCTTTCTTCTGCATCTTCACTATGAGTTTGCTGTGGGCACTCCTGTCTTACCACATGACATCAGCCGTTGTCACAGGGCTGCACACTCGCATTCATGGTTTGACAAACACTCAGGTACGCTATTCCATTGGCTCTTTAAATCACTCTGTCCTAACCCACATTAAAGTCTGGGTCTATTTGGAAGAGCACGTGGAACGTAGTAGTCGACATCCCTTCAAGCTTAGCACCACAGAACCTGTCAGACAATGAGTGGCTTCAGCTGGATAGGGAATACTCAAAGAAGCCTGTGGACACCCTTCATCGCTGAATTCAGGCCATGATGATGATGATGATGATGATGATGATGATGATGATGATGTCTGGATTTGCTGGGCGCTCAACTGCGCGGTCATCAACGCCCATGCAAAGTCCCAATTTTTCACACAGTTCAATTTCTTTTCTCAGTCCAATTTAGCCACTGTCAAGAACGATGATGAGCATGAAATGATGAGCACAACACACACACCCAGTCCCCGGGCAGAGAAAATCCCCAGCCCGGTCGGGAATCGAACCTGGGACCCCGCGATCCAGGGGCAGCAACGCTAGCCATTAGACCACGAGCTGCCGACGAAGTGAGACCATGATTAGATCTATAGGCGATGTTACACAGTATTAGCGTGCCGTCTCCTAGAGGCGACTAGTATTTCTTTCTTTGATGCAAAAAGAAGTCCCGGTCGTAAACAGTAAAAAAGGGGAGTGCTACCGAAAATGTAAACGTTTCTCTAAAAACTCTTTGCAGTCACTGTTGCTAGGGTAGAGATCTTAAATTTTGCACCTACAAAGAAAAACAGCTATATTTTAATCGGAAAATATAGTAAAATATCCTGGATTAGTATTTTACCACAAATACTGTATTCTAAATTTTAGATTGCCTTTTTATAAAAATCCATAATTGAATTTCTAATCATGAAATCAATTTGAAAATTTTATTGTACTGTCCTAAAACTGTTATAATATCCTTGAAATACTGTAATGAATCTCTGTTTAAAATTTTATTATTTACAATGTTTTGAATTTTGCACAATCAAAATCAAGTTATTTTTCTAACCTGCCAGCCTTTAAATCAGGATTTAATTAAAGGATATTATATTCTTTAATTCCAATGAGACAGCGATATGCTTTAAACAGCTCCCGAAAATTTCATTGCTTTAGTTAATAAATTTTGTGAGAAAAGGTTTCTAATAACGAAAAAATATAAAACAGAAGAAGTAGTGTAAAGGTTTAGTTCATATATAATATTTCAACATATAATAGACTTATCTATATTTCAAAATCTTCTATAATGATACGCCTGATCCCCGAGGTTTCTCTGCTCTACCCTTGTAATCTATATGGCCGGTATTTGCACGTCAGACAGTGCTCTGTCAGCTTTGTTGATCCTGCTGAGATCGATGGTGCAAAACTCTTCTACAGTAAACTTTAACTCCAGACAGCATTTCATATTTGCCATTTCCCTCACTGAAATATAAACTTCATTTTACAGATATATTTTTAGTTTATTAAGTCCACAGAATGTCCTCTTTGAGCATCTGATCCAACTGAAATTATTTAGGCGTTCGTTTGCATTATGCGTTTACCCGTGAAAACACTTTCTCAGTATATGAAGATTCGCAAGAAAGTGAATGTGAGCTTAATTTTATTCATAACACGTTCCTGTAGTGAATGCTTGTGTGAATAGGTTCCATTTCTTATGTTGTGCTTACACAAATCATCTTCTGGGCATAAATTATGCGCCGGCGTTTAGGAGGTGCATAGTTTGTGCAAATAAATTACCCACCAAACACGCCTTATTGGCTCTAAACTGTTTCCATTGAACCTGCACTTCTTATACACAGTTTTCCCACATCCCATTGTGAAGACCTACATCTGTTCACTTCCACGTAAAGGTTCAAATGCCTCTGACTACTATGGGACTTAACTTCTGAGGTCATCAGCCCTCTAGAACTTAGAACTACTTAAACCTAACGACATCACGCACATCCATGCCCGAGGCAGAATTCGAACCTGCGACCGTAGCGGTCGCGCGGTTCCAGACTGAAGCGCCTAGAATCGCTCGGTCACTCCGGCCGGCTCTACGTAAAGGTTTTGCATATTTGTTCACCATATACGTATAAATACCTGTTCGTATTATCGAAACGTAAGCAAACAACACGCATGGAAGTTGTCAGCCAAAGATATAGATTTCAGCGAAAGATGTAGTTGTGAACCAAAGATATCGGAAGGAAAAAGCATTTACACTCATAAAAAACCGCTTGAAACAAGGAGTTTCCCAAATGTCTGAAAAGGTGGGCTTGGCTACAAATGCAGAGAAAAAAATTAATATTTTAAAGATATTTCTATTGCTATTCCCAGACAATTTTTACACAATATAAAATAAACTCTATATTAACAGAATCTTCCGTCGGTTCTTGGTAGAACAACATTATAATAAGTGGAAAGCACCAGTTTGCTTTTGTTCTACAATATTACTTTTATTGTTAACCGGTTTTCGGCTTACAAGGCCATCTTCAGACATTTACTGAGTATTATCACCAAAGAAGTGAAATGTTAGCAAACAACATTGGAAGAGAAGTAACACATCTAGACTGAAGTAGAAACATACAGTAAGTAACATCTTTGCAATGAAAAAGTAAAACCTGAACAGTACATAAATAACAATGGAGTAGACAGGAAAACCTTTAGCACAAAATAGGAATAGCATGCCTACATAAGTTTCCATTAATAAACAAAACTAATAAAATAAAATAAAATTACTACTAGACAAGGCTGCATCAGGATGAATGAAACATGGAGAGTGATACACAACCAATTAGAAGAAGAGACAGTTATCAATGTAAATACATAATATATAAGGAACTTAAGCAATATCAATAAGATAAACAGAAATAAATAAATGCAGGAAAATGGAGGTGTTTGAGAGAACCTACAGTTTGAGAGTGTGGTGGTACTGCATTTTAACATTAACATTCTAATCAAACAGTGGCTGTGGAACAGTTTTCATTAAATAAATGATCAAAGTAAAATATTAACAGTATTTGATGAGACAACTACAAGGGGGGTTAAACATGGACAGTAATACAAGTACCAGTTAAAAGAAAGCCTTAACTATTGAAACTACAGTCTATGTGGAATACAAAGACAACTTCAACAAAACAAAACCACTTAATGAATACAGGAAAATGGGAATATGTAGTAAGAGAGACTGTGGAAAGTAATGAACAAAGATGATTATATGAAGTTTAAGAGAGGGGAAGTGTTTAGCTGTGTCTAGTCATTTAGGATCAGATCAGGACTGTGAGCAAGATGTTTGTTAATTTCCAGGGCTTCCAGCAGGTTGAGTTCATGGCCTTTGTTTGCTAAGTGAAGTACATGGGACACTGGTTGGTAGTTGTGACCCTCACTCAGTACATGCTCAGCAAATGCAGAGTCTGAATTCTGCAACCTCCAGCTGCGTTCATGTTCAGCCAGCCTAGTTGATATGTCTCTGCCTAACTGACCAATGTAAATCAGAACAGGTGATTTTGTATACCCCACTGTTGGCTAATAACTGGATCTTGTCTTTGCTATTAAAAACACACTGGGCTGTCATGTTCCTGACGTAGTGGGAAAGCCTATACTTGCAGGATTTTGGTGCGTTTGCTACAATCTATAGTTGAAGAAAAAATATTTTTGAGAAATGGACTTTTAGAACCCAAATCCGTGACATCCGTCCCCTTCAATAAAAAAAAAAAAAAAAATGAGTAGTAGACATTCTAACGTCGTTAGATGGTCAGCTCTCGTAAGCGGAGCCGGTGTGGTACTTCCCACGGCGTTCCCTTGCATTCCGCTAAGCTCGCTGACAGGCCCTTGGTGCAGTGCCGCGGCGGTAATCAGGAAGTGACGACCCTCCGGTCAATTGTCTACGCAGGCCATCTCACCCAGTGCTGCTGCTATTGTCGCCCGGCATCTAGAGGCCTGTGACACAAGCACGAGTACAGTCTGTACTTTTAGCGAACACAAAGAAGCCTCCTGTAAATGATCTATGGATGAATAAAAATCTAACAAAATAATTAACGCGACACATCTAAACTCACGAATATTGACTCTTTCTCGTACATCTCTGAGTAATTAACCTCCCCGCTTCTACAGGGCGTTGGAGTAAGTAAAACGAAAGGGGCGGGCAGAAGTTAATGTAACAAGCAAATAATCCTAATAAATGTAAGTCCTGAACCAAAGTGATACGACGTTTGCAAGTGTGTAATCAGGCCACAGTTACAACACTATTAATTTCTATGTTTTATGTACCAGTTCCCAGATTGAACAGCAAACTCTGTGCACGTGTAGCATTTGAAGCGGTTGCCTTGGCTCCATTCGAATTTTCAAATTAAATGGCTAACATCCACTTCATGTGTAGACATGGTGATGCAATGCAAGGGAGGCAGTGCGATGTTATCTTGAAGCGTATCCTCAGAGAAGACAGCCAGACAGCGTAGTGGTCACTAAGTTCCACCAGTGTTTCTATTAAAACCCTACACGCAGCACGCAGGCAGACCACGAACGGTGTCGACATTTCGAATGGAGGAGCGTGTATTACAAGCCGAGCAGTGCCGTGCACTTGTCCTACAAGGTTCAATCACGTTAATGGGATCACCTCTCAAAAGCCTGAATAGCCACCTATTGCAGCGCGGACCGTTGCGACACATACAGGAAGAGAGTGAGGTTCTGTAAGGTCCTGACACGGTTGTGGAGCTACGGCGACTCCAGTGGTGTGGCCAGCACCGCTTAGGTTTCTCAGCTGAGAATCCATGGCGCGATTTCGTGTCCACGAACGTGTTCTGGTGCTCTTGGAAGCACGCAACTATTCTGCAAGCTGTCCTGTGCATGGCCATGCTGGTAGATGCAATCGTGCCGGAAAAAAAAAAAACTGTATATAGAGCTGGACTGGGTCGCCAAGTATAGATTTACACTACAGGCCATTAAACTTGCTACACCAACAAGAAATGCAGATGATAAACGGGTATTCATTGGACAAATATATTATACTAGAACTGACATGTGAATACATTTTCACGCAATTTGGAGGCATAGATCCTGAAAAATCAGTACCCAGAACAACCACCTCTGGCCGTAATAACGGCACTGATACGGCTGGACATTGAGTCAAAGCAGAGCTTGGATGGCGTGTACAGGTACAGCTGCCCATGCAGCTTCAACACGATACCACAGTTCATCGAGAGTAGTGACTGGCGTATTGTGACGAGCCAGTTGCTTGACCACCATTGACCAGACAATTGCAATTGATGAGAGATCTGGAGAATGTGCTGGCCAGGGCTGCAGACAAACATTTTCTGTATCCAGAAAGGCCCGTACAGGACCTGCAATATGCGGTCGTGCATTATCCTGCTGAAATGTAGGGTTTCGCAGGGATCGAATGAAGGGTAGAGCCACGGGTCGTAACACATCTGAAATGTAACGTCCACTGTTCAAAGTGCTGTCAATGCGAACAAGAGGTGACCCAGACGTGTAACCAATGGCCACCCCTGTACCATCACGCCGGGTGATACGCCAGTATGGCGATGACGAATACACGCTTCCAATGTGCGTTCACCGCGATGACGCCAAACACGGATGCGACCATCATGATGCTGTAAACAGAACCTGGATTCATTCGAAAAAATGACGTTTTGCCATTCGTGCACCCAGGTTGGTCGTTGAGTACACCATTGCAGGCGCTCCTGTCTATGATGCAGCGTCAAGGGTAGCCCCAGCCCTGGTCTCCGAGCTGATAGTCCATGCTGCTGCAAACGTCAAAAATGGCTCTGAGCACTATGGGACTTAACTTCTGTGGTCATCAGTCCCCTAGAACTTAGAACTACTTAAACCTAACTTACCTACGGACATCACACACATCCATGCCCGAGGCAGGATTCGAACCTGCGACCGTAGCAGTCCTGCGGTTCCGGACTGCGCGCCTAGAACCACTAGACCACCGCGGCCGGCTGCAAACGTCGTCGAACTGTTCTTGCAGATGGTTGTTGTCTTGCAAACGTCCCCATCTGTTGACTCAGAGATCGAGACGTGGCTGCACGATCCGTTACAGCCATGCAAACTTAGCCGTTTCGGAAATGCTTCCACCCTTGGCCCGAACTCCAATGATCGTCACCTTTCGGACGTCAGATATATCACTCCGTTTCCGCCTTACGACTGTGACTGCACTGTTTTCATTGTATCCCCCGACTCGTTTTATATATCCTCCGCTGCTTATAATACCACCTGCTGTCTCTGAGTGGTTATCGTGTTGACGTCGAACATAAGTGATGTTCACGTTAATGTGGCCGGACTGTGTAGAAGTACTGCTGCAACAGAACGCGTTTCGTCCTCCACCATATGGCGGATACTACATGAGGAACACGTGGTTGGATGGTTGGCTGATGTGAGGGAGGGGACCAAACAGCGAAGTCATCGGTGCCATCGGATTAGGGAAAAATAGGGAAGGAAGTCGACCGTGGCCACTCAAGGGAACCATCCCGGAAGTTGTATGAAGCGATTTAGAGAAATCACAGAAAGTATAAATCAGGATGGCCGGATGCGGATTTGAACCATCGTCCTCCCGAAAGCGTGTCCAATGTGCTAACCACTGCGCCACTTCGCTCGGTCGGGAAAACTTGTGCCTGTGTTATGTACAAAGTGTGCAAGCCCTTATCGCATGCGACTTTCCAACTCGCGTTGCTTCTTGCCGGTGCGTCCTTACACAATGTGGACAAGACTCACAGTTCCTTGTGCACGTGTAATTTATAAACGAAGTATGCTTTGCCCAAATATACACATTTGGACTTATGAAAACCGACATGCTACAACTGATACGGTACATCAGCGTAAATTTCCGTTTAACGTTCGGGCAGGTCTTGATGATAATCGGTTGGAGCCAAATTTTCTACCTTGCATTTCCTGCAAGACAAACTAATCGACTATTTTGATGATGTTCCTTTTGGTGAAAGAATAGATATGTGTTACATGCCTGATGGAAGGATGTGTGTGTGGTATATGCATGATTGTGCTCCGGCATACTTTCATGTGGCTGTTTGGGTATACGTATGACAGGTAATGGACACTGAATGTATAGATCGTTGATCGCCAGTAGCATGGCGTCACTGATCTCGTTATTTGGAACGTTGTATGCTTCTGTGTTGGAATATTTAAATATTTGGTGTATTCCAGTGCTGTTGATAGCGTCGATAAACTCCAGGAACGCAACGCAGATGGTTGTGAATGCATGTTTGAACGTGTACAGGCATCGATGGGTAAACGTTCTTAACCCAGCCTTGAGTAAACGGTGGCCATTTGGAACACTTGTTGTAGTGTGTTTCTCTTTTAAGTGCCTATCTCCTATTTGGAATTTCAAGGATCTGTTGTGAGGTGTTCACGTACTCAGTGATAATACGTCGAATAGGGGAAACTACTGCTTTCCAGACCTGTGCTAATTAGGATGGTTTGCTTGTTTCATTGTCCTCCAGTCACCCCTTTCGTTTGTAACCAATGTGGCAAATACTTGTCAAACTTTAACAGCGTTTTTCTCAAAATCGCGTTTTTCGGCTTGGTTGTCGTCGCCAACGCTACAGTTTTCATCCGATTTTAATGACTTTTGGTTTCCCTTGTAGCAAATTAAATCCTCTTCAGTTCATCGCAGCCAATTTTTAAACGTTGATATGTAGTATTTTTCGGGCAAAAAAGAGGCATCCAAAAATAGTCATGTTTCCCAATATCTTTAATTTCGCCTTCTTTTCTTTTTTTGCAAATCCCTACGATGAACAATTACATCTGCAAGGAACAGTGATAACAACAAACTGAGCTACAGCGACAACAGTCGCTTCTTTCAGAGCTGCCTCAGGAAAAAAGCAATTACACAGTAAAGACATTAATATTTTTCAATAAAAATATCAAAAAAAGTTTAATGTATGCTTTATTCATTTCAGGAAACCCCCATTTGTCTACTACATTCCGGTACAGAGAAAAAAAGCCTGAATTCGAGCAATATTCTCGTCCTGCCATGTTTTCCTAGGTTCCCTATCCTCTTTGAGTTACCAGTTTGTACTGCCAAAATGTTTTACGTACCCTATATTCAAGCGTGCGCTAGAAATTTTTTAACCAGCTTTTCCTGTATTTCCTTATTTTATCGATGATGCTATCAACTCCCAGCTCTTCTCGTATGCCTTCACTTCTTTTGTGAACGAGCAGTGAACCCCCGCTACGAATCGCAGAGATTTAACTCAAATGACTGTACAGAATGAATCACCTAGAACTTGCCCCACAAATATTGCGAAAATGGAAAGCGCTATCGATGTGCGGGTTTCACAGAATGGATTGGCAGTCTGCGGCTCGTATTGTTAGGCAATCAACAGATTGTCATAATTCTTACAAAGCGTATTTTTGGGCAAATATACACTTTTTAATTGAACCATGACTGTTGACATTAACAAAAAAAAGTAAGGCAAATCAGAACGTCAGTGGTGTATGTTGCATGATTCTAGAGCGAGTTGTTTACGTAGTATCGTATTTTGAAAAGTTCCCACACCGACACGTACAATATCTGTGTGAGCATACGCTATAGAACAACACAAGTGCATACAATAGTTATGTGGATTCTGACCAGTAACGGGACAACAGACCGTCACAGTTTGTGTTTAGAATGACAATTAGTGGCAATACTCGCTTCCAGGTTGGTGTGGAACGACTGTTGCACACGTGCTAGCATTTTAGCGGAGATGTCCGAGTAAGCTGCCGTAATACGTCGTTGCATATCAGGCTGTAGCTGGTTTCTCCTTACAGACAACGTCTTTCAGCTTTCCCTACAGAAAAAAGTCTACAGGCGTCAAACACGGGCAAAGGTTCTGCGAAGGCTAGGTTCTCTGTGTTCAGTCCTACGATTTGGAAACAATTCGTTAAGACATGCTGTAGTTTTTCATGGGGACTGGGCAGCAATCTTGTTGGCACCACAGGTTCCTCCTAGTCTGCGGACGGACGTCTCCTAGCATCTGTGGAAGATGTTACGTTAGGAGGCTCCGATACCTTTGCGCGCCGCGCGGGATAGCCGTGTGGTCTGAAGTGCCTTGTCACGGTCCCAGCGGCTCCGTGCATTGGAGGTTCGAGTCCTCCCTTGGGCATGGGTGTCTGTGTTGTCCTTAGCGTAAGTTAGATTAAGTAATGTGTAAGCTTAGGGACCGATGACCTCAGTAGTTTGGTCCCGTAAGAACTTGCTACAAATTCTGTCTATGAAACACGAGCCTATGAGCCGATGGTTCACCATTCCGCACCAGACGTTTACATTCCATGGACGCCGACGGTCCGCCTGACAAAGCCAATGGGGATTGCAACAGACCAATAGTGTATCTTTAGGCCGTTTACCTGGCCATGATTGGTGTACGTGACTTATCGCTAAACAAGATACATGATACATTTGGAGTATCCTGTATTAGTGCCCAGGAACAGAAGCTAACACTATTTTCACATTCGTTTTTGTGCAGCTCTTGATGGAGAGAGACGTGATAGGTAGGGATGGAGAGTGTGTAGGACACTTGCCTAACTCACGCCGCTTCCTCGCGCAATTGCGCGTGAGCTAACGTGCGGATGAACTGCAACGGCACCAAGAACGTTAATATCCCCCTCTCCTGTCGTCGCTTGTTTCCTTGTGTTACATTGTATAGGTGTGACACTACCATTTTCACGTAACTGTTTGTAGAGGTTGATAAATAATTTGGGAGATGACTGACGTCTGTTGTTCTATCCTGTCGCATTCACTGTACAAGTTTGAGTTGCATTGTTCCTACACTCTCCACACAACATGAGCATTGGTAAATCCCGTCGTCTACTGCTAGAAGTGTCACGCACTAACTGACTAGCAAGTCATAATGCGCTCAAGTAACACACAACTTACAACTGTAAGCAAACATAACACATCGTACCTAGTGACTATGCAGGTTGGATTGCACGATGTGTTTCAAATTACAATATCCCGTAAGTGATTCGCGCCAGAATCCTGCAATAAATAGCACTGACTTTCTAATTTACCCTGCTTTTAGTTTGTTAATGTCAATAGGTATTTTTCCATTTAAAAAGATATATATTTGCACAATAAATACATTTTCTAAGTATTATTACAATCTGTTGACTGGCTAACGATAAGTCTGTTCATTGGCTAACAACACGAGCCTCTGACTATCAGTTCTGTGAAAATTGCACCTCAGTAGCACTTTCCATTTCCGAAATATTTGCGGTGCAATTTTTAGGTGGTTCACCCTGTTTATAGGTGATGGTACACTGCACAGTGTGATAATGCCAGAAGAAAAGCCGGCAATTCCGCCTGAGATCTCCATAAAAAAAGGAAAAAATAAAATTTTGGAACTTGCTGTCAAATTCAAAATCTCGCCGGCCCTTGAGTTGATCTGAGACATATGTGGTATGTGATCGCAAACGTCGAGGATCAAGGTTAATGCATCACAGTTAGTGACACCTCGGTATGACTTTCTGCTGGTAACCAGGACAAGTGAAATATGGAACAAGGAACCAGTGGCTGCAGGAGCCAAAGAAGCTTGTATTGTACATACAGTGGTGTAGTATAAGGCTCCCTCTCCCCACTGCTACCTGGCTAGGGGTGAGCTGAATCGCGCATCACTGGGAGTGGGACTGCCTGGAAAGTCGAAAGAACAAATTGTGGGTGGTCAAGTCAACTATTCGATTGTGACATAGTTCTTTCCAGTCACTGAGGAAAAAGTAAATCCTGTTAACTCGCCTCTATATACGCCATTTTCTCTGACGCATTCTCATAGTTTCTTCTTCAAAAATAAGACCCAGCAACTTTCATTATGCCATATTTTAACTGAATATATTTTATATCCAGCAAGAGGACAAAAATTAGTTAAACAGCTGAACATTCCATTTTAGTTGGCTCTGCGACGAACATGGTACAGGTTTTGAGATGATGTATTGGTCATGACCTTCTCCCTAAATTATGATGTAAGAGAAATAATATATCAATTCAATATAGAAAATTCTAATAAGCGGTCTAGGTTCAATATTCTGCACTTCCAAATTCGTGATTCAGTTTTCGTAAGGGTCATCCTAAATGTTTTGATCAACGAGACGGAGTGGCCGCGATGTTAGAGGCGCCATGTCACGGCTTGCGCAAACCGTCCCGCCGGAGATTCGAGTCCTCCCTCGGGCATGGGTGTGTGTGTTGTTCTAGTATAAGTTAGCTTAAATTAGTTTAAGTAGTGTGTAAGTGTAATGACTGGTGACCTCAGCAGTTTGGTACCTTAGTAATTAACACACATTTGAACAGTACCCTAACAATGGAATGGTTTCGGAGTGATTTCACGACGAAGATAACAATATACAACGCACAGTAATCTCATAAACAACATCTTTCGCAGTGTTTCGATACCTTGTCCCTGAACCGAAACTTTCCATTTGCTTCCCCCGATTATGCAGGTGAAACAATGGTTACATTTTTACGTTGTGAGGTCCACAACTCATATTTAACTTTAAATAAAAGAACGTGGGCCTTCGCGGCCGTTATTGATAATGTTACGGCGTCGTTCTTGCAAAATTTCCCAATCCGACTTTCCGGTCTTCTTGCTGAGGCCTTCTTTTAACTGCACTGCCTGCCTCTTTTATGTGTACTTTATATCACTTGCGCCTAATTTCGTTCGCACTAGCAACCTGTAGTGGTTGTGTTTCGTCTCAAGGTCAATGGAAAATCAAGCAAAACCGTTACAGTCTGCTGTACCACGTTACATGACGCTGTTGCAAAAATACAGTGACAGTAACTAACATACAGAAACACTAAATACGTATAAAACCGAAAATAATGCGTCAGTAAAGAAAGAAAATGTACAACGTGAATATTAAATAACTGGACAAACTTCAGAAGTTGATTTCTGAAAGGACATTGAACAACATTTTATATCTAAATACACCCGGAGGTAGAATAATGCACTTGTTAGTGTTGGTGCATTTGACTCTCGTGCTGGACACAGATTTTTCGTAATACGACAGGTTCAAATGGTTCAAATGGCTCTGAGCACTATGGGACAACACCTGTGGTCATCAGTCCCCTAGAACTTAGAACTAATTAAACCTAACTAACCTAAGGACATCACACACATCCACGCCCGAGGCATGATTCGAACCTGTGACCGTAGCAGTCGCGCGGTTCCTGACTGAGCGCCTAGAACCGCGAGACCACCGCGGCCGACCAGTACGACAGGTAATGTGGTTGATGCATAATGGAGTACCAGCCCATTTCTGTATCATTGCTCGCCAAGATCTCAAAAACATCTTCCACAGGAAACAGGAAGGACGAGGAGGGGCTTGTGCCTAGCCACCTCTATCATCGTACTTACATCTCGATTTTTTGTGAGGGCATCGGAAAATTTATTTGTGTACTGAACCAGTAACTGATATAGGGACACTCGAACAACGTTCGGAAGGGTCAGCAGTCCAAGATGTGACGTGTGGACGCTTGCATTGCATTCAATGGAGGTCACCTACTTTTTTGTAAGGTGGAAGAAATTAATATCACGTAATGTGTAATGGAATGTACTAATTGCCTTACTGCAGACTCACCATCCATTTCGGGACATATGAACTTTTTAATTCCCGTTCCTGTCAGGAATCACCGTTTGTAACTTGTTTCATCACTCAGTACTCATCCTGTGTTTGCGAAACCATTGAACTGCTTCTTGTAAGACACGGCTGTGAAAGACAGATCGAGACGTCGCTTGTATGAGACGGTCGCTTTAGCTGATGTCACAGAATAATGTCGCGAACCACCCTTACGATTCCCAAACGGTAGTTAGAAACGTGTCACAATGAGTCGGATAATTTTTTTTATTTTTTACGCTCATACAGCCAATTACTCTACTTTCCCGTAAGTGTTATTTTTAAACGATGTTCGTTTCCTTTGGCCGGGAATTTGAAATGCATAAAACCAGGACTTTATTTGCTAGCCGTCTGCAACTTAACGACACCGTTGGCGACATAAAATTGCCAGGGCACAGAAAATGTTCAAACGTGTGTGAATTGCTAAGGGACCAAACTGCTCAGGTCATCGGTCCCTAGACTTACACACTACTTAAACTAACTTATGCTAATAACAACACACATACCCAAGCCCGAGGGAGGACTCGAACCTCCGGCGGGAGAGGGCACGCAATCCGTGACATGGCGCCTCAAAACGCGCGGCCATGGCATAAAATCCCGCACTGTCATTTTAAAGGAACCTTAACTTAAGGCTATCGCATAGTCCTCACTCTTTTTCATTTAAAGAGAAACTATACAACAACTTTTTGCGGAATCTCGTGGTGTAGTGAGACTTCCGCTATGTAATCACCATTCTTTGTTGCACCAGCTGGCATAAGAAAGTGAGGCATCAGGGTTCAGAGTGATTCGAAGTTCAGTGATAATTACACAGATTGTTTCTTGTGACATTCTGTTTTATAAAAATCTCTTCATGGCATAAATGATTTTGAAAGGGCTTTGGTAAACCGATCAATAGGCTGCACGTTTTCTTCAAGAAATAATCAAATAAGAAAGGATAAAAATTTTCAATTAATTTCGATCGCATTCTCGTTAAAAGAAAGAAAAATTATTCCTCTCACTCTTCAGATCATAACAGTTGCTTTGTAACTTTAAAGAGGACTGACCGCTCTGTTTTTTGTCGAAAAATGGTTACTCACTTAAAACAAACTGAAAAAAGGGATTAATTATCGTAATGTTTAAATAAAAATACTGATTCAAACCGTTAGAATTAATCACATTTTACTCTCCACACCACAAAAAATTATAGTTGCCTCACAATTGCTTGATGCGCACCAAAACGCTAATCAGCGTAATTATTTCCATAAGAAATACATAAATAAAACATGAATCACGAGATAAAGCAAATAAGTAAAGACTATGAGCCCAGCCATATATAAAAAGTTGCATTTCACCAGATACACATAACCTATTAGGATCATTCAAAAGACATGAGGAAAGAATAGGTAGTTAATAACATCTTATTCCAAATTACAGTTCTCAGCATTAATGAAAACAGGGGAACTTATCTGTAACCTGTAAGACAAAAGTTAACAGGTATGAAATGTGTATCTTTTTTTTCTTTTTGTTCGGTGACATAATGTAAGATGCATTTTGTGTAGCAGTTCCATTTGGTGGTAAAAATGCTAGACATAATTCGACTGGTCTCATCCAAATGTCACCAACGGTGAAGTACCTCTTTCCACAAAATGGAAATAAAAATAGTGTTTGTAACATGTTATTAGTTTAAAAATTCTACACTGCAAATTGATAGTAGCTAATATTATTACGTAGTACAATGAAGAATGTATTCCACAGCATACGAGGAAAAATGGCGATGATACTAATGCAATGAACTCACACACGCTGTCCTCATTGGAAATGAAGAGAATCGACACATTGTCATTGAATCACTAGACCACATGTCCTCACAATGTCTCTCTCTCGCCTATAGATTCGTAACAGTGAGCAGAGAGGAAGGACAGGTTACAGACAAGTAAGTAACGTGGGAACTACCGAAAAAGTGAAATATTTACCATCCGAATTCAGGCTATCGCTGTGAAAAGCAGCATTGGACTCGAGCATTGAGTCCGCCCTCCACTTTCCCAAGCTTTATCTGTTCCTTTTGCCATGAATGTGTCTTCCTCCATGGTAAGTCTCGCATTACCTCAGTGCCCGTTCGTCGCTTTCCGCGGCAGAGAAAGCTCGCCTTGCGAACGACAGGGCCGCACTGAAAGGGTTTTGTGAGAAAGTGAAAGGGAGCGAGGACCTGAGGCGAGCCGGAATGCTTGTCTGCTGGTTCTAGCGACGTGTTCCGCTCGCTTCCTTGCGCCGTATGAAATCGCGATTGTTTCACAGCAGAATTCCGCCTCTTCGATTTGTATGCGCGTTTTATAGACCTCTGGAGTGTCTTCGTAATGCGCTCGACAAAGAGGGGGAGTGAGAATGAGTTTCTAACACAATACCGGTATCGGCATCCGGCCTGTTTGATGCAAGCGGCACTCATTCGTTGTCGAACCCTTTTAGCATTAGAAAAGAGAGTGGAACTGCGGTTCCACGGAGTCTTTTGTTAGCACAGGAACCTTACGTGATCTATTATTTTATTCGCTGTTTACTTCAGGCTTCTCAATAACGTAAATTATGAACTGAACACCACTGTATACCACTACTGGTAGAACTAACTGAAAAGAACTCGGTATACCCATTAGCACCTTTTAAGACTGTCTCAACTCGGGGATAATTTAACGTGCCTGTTCTTTCCCAGCTCATTTTCTTACTCCAACACCACATTCACTCGTTAACAACAGAGTAGCTGGGAGCATTGTAGAGAACAACTGTTGACGGTGTGGGCGCGTAGCGTGCAAACCATTCCTCTCAACTGACCTTGCACACCAATCCCCTGGCCAAGAGAGCAACGTCAAACTTTCCAGCTAGAGAACATTTGAAGAACGGAAATGGAAAATCTGACATTTGTAGGGAGAATAGAAAAACAATATAGCTCTGTTTGTACATAACTGAGCTGTATCCAAAAACGTTGCGAAGGTATTCTGATATCACAGAATTATGCTGGTCACCACACCTCCACAAAGGAAATAATTAAAAAATAAATACTTCATTAAGAACGTTCTAAATGTTGTACCAGGAACCTAACTGGTTATACGTACCAATACGAAAGTTTTTACAAGTTGATTCTTCAAAAGAAGAAAAAAGCACCCAGCCACGATTAATCGTCATCATCATCATCATCATCATCAACAACAACATCATCTTGAACCATTTCTAGTCCAAGGCTGGGTCTGTTAGGAACATAGGTCTCACCATATTTCTGTGTTCACTCTTTTCCAATCCTCGCCTCTTTTTTCAACACACTCCTGCAAACCTTCAGCCGTGCATCCCTTAGTCTTCCTCTTGGTTCGAATCTTCATTTCGTGTATCTTCTTTATCATTTTCTTAACGTGCCAATACCATCTTCGCCTTGATGTTTTTATCCTTCTCTGCAAGGGTTCCTCTTTCAGTATTTCCCTTACCCTTTAATTCCTCATCGTATCTCTCTTTGTTGCTCAAACCCTTCTTCTGAGGAACTTCATTTCCCATGCCTGTTGTCTGCTTACATCTCTTTTCTTCATTACCCACGTTTCATATGCTAGGTCAGTATTGAAATGTAACTTTTGTATATCACTTAATTGCTTTTTTGTGTGACATCTTTGTTGCAAACCAGGTTCCTAACACTTCGCACAAATGATTCTGCCTGTCGGCCACGTTTGCTGATCACTTTTCCATTTCTTCCATTCTCCTCTATAGCACTTCCCGCCTTCTTCAACAGTTCACCTCCATGTACGTGATACTTTCCGCCTTCTACAATGGCTCACCTCCTGTCCTTATTGCACTAGTTGGTCTATCTTTATTTCTAGTTGTAACTGTTAATAACAATATTTACTTACACGGAGCTCCATTACTTGTATGTAACAGACAGGTTAGCTTCAGGCAACTGTTGACGTTTATATTACATCTGTTATAGTTTACATGAGCTGTTGCTATTTTTTCCAACAATTAATGTCAACAACGAAAGTAATATGAATGCAAACAGCAGTCTGAAGATGAGTTTGTCGGTTCGAAATGGGTAACGGCTCTATTTGTGTATATAAACAGCGTTATTAATAGCGATTGTTTTCTTCTACATAACAATCACCTTGTATTTTATACATGGTCTCAAAAAACCTCAGTTCTCGGTAAAGTAGCAGTAAGAATGTTTTCGTTCTAAGTGAAAATTTTTGTGACAATGTAAGTGAAGCATTAACTTTTAACTAGTGGAACTGTGCCGGCCGGAGTGGCCGTGCGGTTCTAGGCGCTACTGTCTGGAGCCGAGCGACCGATACGGTCGCAGGTTCGAATTCTGCCTCGGGCATGGATGTATGTGATGTCCTTAGGTTCGTTAGGTTTAATTAGTTCTATGTTATAGGCGACTGATGACCTTAGAAGTTAAGTCGCATAGTGCTCAGAGCCATTTGAACCATTTAGTGGAACTGTAATGAACAAAAACCACTTCTGGTATCTTTTAAACTTTGGGAATCTGGAGGGGAGCACAGTTCGCCACAAATACCATCGCATGTTTGAAAGACTTTCTCTATAGTTTGGCATCTGGATCAAGTCTAAGGATGTGCAACTGGTTACCGACAACGCAGTAGCACGGTGCATGGGGGCTTAATTAAAATGTCCGGTTACGAACCCTGCATAAAGACAAGAAATTTCCGTTAACACAATTGATTAATTAAGTCCCCTGCAACTATAAAACCTACGAAACAACAAAGCACAAGTGTAACTGTTTGTGGTAGTGTGATTCAGCGTACATGTATCTGGCACGGTTCTTCCTCAATATGACAAGATATTTTAAACACCATTTACAATGAACTAATTGAAAAACCAGAAATACTATAATTGCACAGAGAAGCCAGAATTGCAAGTCTAATACATGAACACGAGCCAGATGCTTTGTTGACTGAACCTGTGACCAAGAGGCACTGTCATTAAAGAAATGTGAAATAATTTTTCTTTACCTCATTATATAGTGACGAAAAATACACTGTGATCATTGCAACATCTTCCATCTATACATTACACCAACCGAACAGCATCTACTCTCTCGCCCAACAGAACAACAGCTGCACTCGACATCCTCTGAACTAGTATTGCTCTCGACATCCTCTCAACAAGTACTGCCCACGGCAACCTCTGAACTACTACTGCACCAGTGGAGGCGGCGCAATAATAATCTTTGGCGCAATCTCTGGCGCTGTGACCCAGTGTAGCCACCTTTCAACGGAAAACACGTTTTTGAAAAAGTTGCACTTAAAAGTCTTACATTTCCATTCTACATTTGATCAGCTTGGTTTCGACATTGGTCAGTATCACATAGGAAACAATAGCAACAACAGATAAAATATTAATGCCGGAAATTAAGAATAGAAACGAAAGAAAATCCAAATTCACAAAGAACGACCCCACAGCGTAACAAGGTACCTAAAGCGTAGTGCAAGAGGCAAGTGTTGTTGTGGTGGGGAAGAAGATTTGACAACAGTGGTCGCTTGCTGTCGACTGGCCGAATTTGTGTCCTGGGTCCCGCGTGAGCTTCACCTCACTACATCTTTCCCAGTTGCCAATGCTAAAGTAATTTTGAATGGAGTATAGCAATGAATAAAAGTACTTAGCAGCGGCAATATCCTTGGATGTCCTGGCGCCTATTGTTTAAGAAGCATCATCTGTTAGTGATTAGTGATGTACTCTTTTAATAATACACACATCAAAAACAGTTTTGCACCACCTCGGTTTCGAGAGTTTCGGAACCTGTACAGAAAATTGGAATAGAGATCATCATAAACATCATTTCCGGCCTTTTTATTGCTCGTGAAAACCACACATTGCATGTTGTACCACCATACAGCGCGACCTTCAGAGGTGGTGCTCCAGATTGCTGTACATACCGGTAACTCTAATACCCAGTAGCACGTCTTCTTGCATTGATGCGCGCCTGTAGCCGTCGTAGCGTACTATCCACAAGTTCATCAAGACACTGTTGGTCCAGGTTGTCCCACTCCTCAACAGCGACTCGGCGTAGATCCCTCATAGTGGTTGGTGGGTCACGTCGTCCATAAAGAATCCTTTGCAATCCATCCCAGGCATGTTCGATTGGGTTCATGTCTGGAGAACATGTTAGCCACTCTAGTCGAGAGATGTCGTTATCCTGAAGGAAGTCATTCACAAGATGCGCACGTGAATTATCGTCCATGAAGAAGAATGGCTCGCCAACATGCTGCCGATATGGTTGCACTATGGGTCGGAGGATGGCATTCACGTATCGTACAGCCATTATGGCGCCTTCCATGTCCACCAGTGGCGTACGTCAGCCCCACAGAATGCCACACCAAAACAACAGGGAACCTCCACCCTGCTGCACTCGCTGGACAGTGTGTCTAAGGGGTTCAGACTCACCGGGTTGCCTCCAAACACGTCTCCGACGGTTGCCTGGTTGAAAATATATGCGACACTCGTCGGTGAAGAGAACGTTATGCCAATCCTGAGCGGCGCATTCAGCATGTTGTTGGGCCCACCTGTACCGCGCTGCATGGTGTCGTGGTTGCAAAGATGGACCTTGCCATGGACATGGGTAGTGAAGTTGCCGATGATACAGCCTATTGCGCACAGTGTGAGTCGTAACACGACGTCCTGGGGCTGCAAGACAAGCATTATTCAACATGGTGGCGTTGTTGTCAGGGTTCCTCCGAGCCTCCGCAGGTAGCGGTCATCCACTGCAGTAATAGCACTTGGGCGGCCTGAGCGAGGCATGTCATCGACAGTTCCTCTCTGTATCTCCTCCATGTCCGAACAACATCGCTTTGGTTCAGACCGAGATGCCTGGACACTTCCGTTGTTAAGAGCTCTTCCTGACAGAAAGTAACAATGCGGACTTGATCGAACCGCAGTGTTGACCGTCTAGGCATGGTTGAGACGACACGAGCCGTGTACCTCCTTCCTGGTGGAATGACTGGAACTGGTTGGCTGTCGGACCCCCTCCGTTTAATATGCGCTGCTCATACATGCTTATTTACACCTTTGGGCGCGCTTAGTGACATCTCTGAACGTTCAAAGGGACACTGCCTGTGATACAATATCCACAGTCAACGTATTTTTTCAGGAGTTCTGGGAACTGGCCTGATGCAAAACTTTTGTTGTTGTGTGTATTACAATACTTCCGCTTACAAAGTCCACAATTACAGAGTATCTTTAGACCTCACTCGAAAGTCTGTTTCGCGGAGTAAAGAAGTGTGTTTTTGAATTTGATTTCTATAAAACTGCGAACGAAAGAAAAAAAAACAACAGCGTGTATTATTCAGAGTAATACTGCTACATCACTCATTAGTCGATATTTCCCCTTCAGACAATCTATATTTGTTTTCATCCCTATTAAATTAAAAATACCACTGAAATCACCACAAGTGGGTAATAAATTAAAAGAGTGCAAAAATTCTATTTTTTTATCGCAGCTCCGACTACACGTTTACAGTATTGCTGAAAATGTCTGGGAGTTTTGATTAAGATCTCGTGGATCAGAACGTTTCTGAAAACAATTCAACTGTAATAGCAACATCTTTTACATATGCTTTTATTCCAATATGTGGCCTGCGGCCTTGCCACAGTGGTAACACCGGTTTACGTCAGATCACTGAATTTTAGCACTGTCAGGGTTGACTAGCACTTGGATGGGTCACCGTACGGGTTTGCCGAGTGCTGTTGGCAAGTGGGGTGCATTCAATCCCTGTGAGCCCAATTGAGGAGCTGCTTGACTGAGAAGTAGCGGGACCGGTCACGAAAACTGACAACGGCCAGTTGAGTGGTGTGCTGAGGACATGTTCCTCCGTATACCCATCCAGTTATACCTAAAGCCTTAAAATGACACGAGGCCGGTCGATATCGTTGGGCCTTCAGGGCTTGTTCTGACGTCTGACGGTGTTTGTTTTTTGTTTATATTTAAATATGTTGCTGTATTTTTGGTCGTAATTACAAGATACACTCCAAGAATATTTTAAGGAGCGCTCCACTAGTTATTTCAGCATTAAGATTCTTACTTCTCCTCGCTCAGATTTAATTATCTCTCAATTTTTTTCCCATCGTCAAAAAAGAAGGAAGGAAGGAGGGAAAAAATCACGCTGTAATCTTTGTTGGCTTTGGAGTGCCATCTTGTCAGATGAGACAGTCATCAGCCGGGACGAGACAGCTTCTTCATATGTAGCAAATGCTTGAGTACAGCCCACACAAGATATCCGAAAGTTGGGTGGGGAGGGGGTAGGGTCTGGGGGAGGGGGGGGGGGGCGCTTGGGTCACGCCGACCCTACATCGAATCCACCCTGCACGTTAACAACGAGGACCATTGTGCCGCCCAGACTGGATGTGGTTTTTAGGCTGTTTATCACATCTAATTAGGTGAATACTGGGCTGGTACCCTAGACCCGCCTCTGTTACACGATACGCAAACATTTCGAAAACGTTCTCATATTTCACATAGCTTACACTGGATGCAGACAGATGGGGTAGACGAATGCCATAGCGGGAAAGGGTGTAGCGGGGGGGGGGGAGGGGGGGCCTTGGGAAGGCCTGGCGGCTGGTCGATCCAGATTAATATTAACTCTATGAAGATGTGGGGTAAAGGCCAAGTAAAAGGTAAAAGAGGAAGATATTGCACAAATATAAACCTGCTAACCCAAATAATGGCAGACCTTAACAAGTTTTTAATTTTTGCCTGTAACTGAAACTAATTTAATTATTTAAAGTTCCACTCGCTTGACACTTCTATCTTATTCCACTTCTATCATCCTCTCTATTATCTATTTTGTTTTGTACTTGTGAAGTGCTGTACATCAACATGCAGAAATCGTTCCTCTAAACGATTTCATCCATAGCAGATGTTAGAATTAATGAACCATAACTGCAGGAAAATATGTAACAATTTATATCATAGCATTTGCTTACTTTTCTTTCAGGGGAATGTGTCTCTACGTGCTGGCTGCACAAGATGAGCTAAGCCGGGAGGTGAGTAGGCCAACTGTAAGTTCAAACTTCTCAGCATTTTATTTTCGATATGTCTGGAACCGCGAGACCGCTACGGTCGCAGGTTCGAATCCTGCCTTGGGCATGGATGTGTGTGATGTCCTTAAGTTGGTTAGGTTTAAGTAGTTCTAAGTTCTAGGGGACTGATGACCTCAGAAGTTGAGTCCCATAGTGCTCAGTGCCATTTGAACCATTTTTTTATTTTCGATATGGAAACAATTGTAAACAGATTGTCTTGTTTGATGAACTGAGGCAACAGTGGACGTTCTTGATTGTTGTTGTTTCATAACTAATGGTTGAAGAGATGACCTACTCATCGGCAGGCTTTTGCTCTATAGGGGTAATAGGTCGTTAATATTTTATCAGGAGTTAAATTTGAGTTTTGTCTAATGTGAAAACTGAGTGTTCAGCAGAGTTTCAATGTTTTGTTGATATAGGATACTAAAAACCGTATGTTCATTAAAATTGTTCACAGCAAAAAATCTTTTTCTATATTATTATCGCTGTTATTAAAAACCACGCTGCAGATATTGCTTCATGTCCATGCTATTGTAAGATAGTTTTCCACGAAATACGAGTACATCTATGTGTTTCATGTTCTGCACAACATTTATTGGCGCAAAATATTGCGTTCATCTGGATGTTTGCAAAGGCCTCAACCGAGAAAGAAATCTTTATATCTTTGTATAATTTCTTCCATAGCTACTCAGTGGCACGTCGAATTCTCGCAGTAAACATTAAGAACTGGGACATAATTAAAACCATCTTGAATACCTGCAACTGGTCTCACAGCTTCGCGGTACTCACTTCAAGATTTGTTGGAGATAAGAAAGATACAATTTTTCTCCATCAACAGACAAATACCTTTTGCCACTGCTGTGACATCGTCAATAATGCCTTCGTGATCGATTGTGAAATTAACGTTAATAGCGCTTACAAGTGTTACCAATATCAGAATAAATCGTAGAAAACCCACAAACGGTGCTGCAGCTGGTATTAAACATATTTGATTGAAGACGAAAAGGAGCTATATTTTTATAAGATGAATTAATTTAAAGGACAAAGAGAAAAAATACTAATAAAATACATATTTAATAAAACGGTATCTGTTTCACTTGCTTCAAGCTGCTAATGTAACACTATTTGGAGATAAGCTCCAAAGTAAGAACGTAAGTTGATATACTTCGTGACCTTTTTAATATTCCTCATTATATGCAATAAATGCTGCAGCAAGGAATTTTTCGTGTTTTAATACTTCGGGTCCTCGTCCGCTCACATCTATTCAAATTGCGTATGGTTTCTTGAAGTTAACGATGGAAAGGTTCCTAGCTTACAGCTGCATTGGTTATATACCCTGCCTCCCGCAATCCCGCCGAACTGGTCAAATGTTCTGCCTCTAAAGCGATCGGAAAATCGTGACTCTCTAAGTTTTTCCTCGAATTAACAAAATAAATAAATAACTTACGACGTTATAGGAGCCTAATTAGAATAGAAGGATCATGTTGTATATATCAGAGACAGAAACTATGAGCACGAAGAGGTTTACTCAGCCAGTTGTGACAGATGAAAATGCAGGGTATTGATGCAACTGTGTGGGCAACAGATGTGTTGACGGGGATTAAGATCTAACTAAGAGCTGTGCAAGAGCCAATGATATCATCAGTTAGAAACAGAAGGCCACTATTCTACAAGCATATGTGCAGAATGAACATATACCAGATGATTCAAAGGATCTGGAAAATTCCAACATTAAAGAAAATAAAATGGATATGTTTTCAGGAATACGGATAAGGTCTACAATAAGTATGAATTCCAGGAAAAACAGTAGGAAACTGAGATAAAATCAGGGAGATGCTGCACAATTACCAGGGATTTAGAAGCGCAAAAGAATCTAGGAGACGTATAGAGCCTCTGTCAACTGAAAAGACGCTTTGATCGAAAGGCTCAAGAGATAACGGCAGGGTGTCAAGACTCGCAGGAGAACGTGACCTGAGCATGGAAGATGATTTTGATTGTTTTACGCTGGTGTGTGAAACTCAAGGACGCAACCAACTTCCGCATGACGTGACACTACTAAGTAACATAGCTCGATGAATCTTGGACCATACGAAGGAAGAACTGATAAGTGTACTACATAAGGTAACTGAAATACATACACTGAACACGAAGACAAATGGCACTTTTATTCAAAGACAATAATTACTCTGAAACTTCCTTGCAGATTAAAACCGTGTGCCGGACCGAGACTCGAACTCGGGACCTTTGCCTTTCACGGGCAAGTGCTGTACCAACTGAGCTACCCAAGCACGACTCACGACCCGTCCTCAGAGTTTTACTTCTGCCAGTACCTCATCTTCTACCTTCCAAACTTGTGAGGACGGGTCGTGAGTCGTGCTTGGGTAGCTCAGTTGGTAGAGCACTTGCACGCGAAAAGCAAAAATCCTGAGTTCGAGTCTCGGTCCGACACACAGTTTTAATCTGCCAGGAAGTTTCATATCAGCGCACACTCCGCTGCAGAGTGAAAATCTCATTCTGGAATAATTGCACTGTATTCACCGTGAATCATGGTGATCCCCTCGACATTGCAGAAGGCAGGACATGATTCTCAAACGGATGTGTGAGCGCCAGGAACGGTAGTGTGTGCTTTGCAACGTGCTGCCATGCTGGCCACAACGTTGGTAAGGAGTACTCGTGGTAAGGGGTTCCATTCCTCCATCAGCGCGGTTGACAACCGCTGGATGATCGATGGTGGTGCAGTACGTCTGCCCAACGCATCCCACGCATTTAGATTTTAACGGGGAGGCCAGTCCATTCAACTAATGTCCTCTCGTTCCAAGAGCCTCACTGCGCAGTTTGACGCGGTCGAGCATTGTCATCCATAAGAAAGGAGTCAGGGCCAAATGCACCCCTGAAAAGACGCAAGTGGGGAAGAAGTACAGTGTCACAATCACGTTGACCAGTGGCTGTACCATGTTCAAAGATTTGGATATTAGTACGACCATGCAACATTATGCCTCTCCACAGCATAACACCTGGTCCACCAACCGAGTTATGTTCGGCAGTGCTCCCCGGTGCATTACGTACTCTCGAACGACGAGAGGCGGGAACACGCAATGCACCAAGGAACACTGTCGAGAATGAACTGGTATTCCAGGTGTTACGGTGTGAGGAGACAATGTCGCCTCGATGTACTCTCATCTCCAAATCTTCGAACATGTTTCACTCCCCCCTCGACCTTATTGTGACATTGTACTCCTTTCTCATCTTCTTTCAGCCATGGCTTCGTTTATATGGCCCACAACGCGGGACCACATCGAACTGCCTGCCCAGGTGGAGGAGCTCTTGGAACGAGAGGATAGTCGGCGAATGGATTGACCCACCCATTCCGCCCACTTAAATCCCACCCAGTACATGTGGAATGCATCGGGGAGACCTATTGGAACACGTCCACATGCACCAACGCCCTTCCAGCATTTTTCAACCACTCTGGTGCAAGAATAGAACGCCCTATCACAAGAACTTCAATCAACTCAGTGGCCGGCCTGCGAGCATGTTGTAGAGCGTAGACTGCCGTCCGTGGTGATCACACGTCCTATTAAGAATGTAATGTGCAGGGGACGATCATAAATCGCGGTGACTTCATTGTAATCATTTTCTTTGAGTAAAAAATCATTAGTGTTCATCTCACGGTGTATTTCTTTGAATCTCCATTTATGTGACAGCTTGCTGAAAAGTAATACCTCCGTGATTTTTGTGTCAAAATTCTAAACTCTTTTTAAATAAAACGAATATTATTAACACTGTACGTATTATTCTCGGTGTCTACATATTTGGGGCCCTCTGCCGCTAGAGGGCTCCGAACTCTAGTGTGCGGCATGGTGGTGTATAAATTAACTATGTCGGTGCTTCAGAAACAGCGTGCTGTAATCGGGTTTCGTATTCGCAGACTCCTTCCACATATCTGAGCACCCTCTCATTCAACATGTCAATGCCAGACATCACACGAACGCTGAGACCTCTGCAGCCGTCCGATGCTTTGTAGTCACTGTCTCGATTAGCCTCCATACAGTCCCGACTGGCGCCATCCAGTTTTCATCGGTTTCCAGAACTTAAGGAACACCTTCGAGGATTTCATTTTAATACTGATGAAGCTGCGCAGACAGAGGTAGGCTTGTGGCTCCGTCAAAGAAGTTCAAATGGCTCTGAGCACTATGCGACTTAACTTCTGAGGTCATCAGTCGCCTAGAACTTAGAACTAATTAAACCTAACTAACCTAAGGACATCACACACATCCATGCCCGAGGCAGGATTCGAACCTGCGACCGTAGCGGTCGCTCGATTCCAGACTGTAGCGCCTAGAACCGCACGGCCACTCGGACCGGCTGTCAAAGAAGTCAAACATTCTACAGTGACGGTATCAACAAACTGGTCTCTTGTTGGGAGAAATCTGTCCGATGCCAGGGTGACTACAGAAATAACAATGTAGACATGAAGAATAAAAATGTAGAATGTTAATAACGTTTGTTATATTTAAAAAATTCGGAAGCTTTACTTTTCAGTACACACTCGTATTGTACTGTAGCAGTTGTTTCTGTGAATGGTCGAAGTTTCATCGAGCTATGTTACTTGGCTGAGGCACATTTCGTGTAAGTTTTGCACACCAACGTACGGAATCCTCAGTGCGCGTGTCCTATTCGCATTTGGCTTATTTTTTATGAAATTAAGATTGTGCGTTATAGCGGGCCATTCAGGGTAGCACAAGGTGCCTAAGTGTTTGTCAAACCAGGAATGTATGCGTTCAGACCCGCAAGTATGGCTGTTGTCATCGCAGAAGTGACTGGCGTCCACAGTATACTCGTCACGCTGATTTAGAAGTCAGGGCAACATTTGATTACCGATAATACTGAAACAAATAACCTGTATCATGGTCACGTGTACCTTACGGTGTCTGTCAAAGTCATTGTACGAAATGCACTCCCAAAAGATCACACAGCCTCCAGTGGCTTGAGCCATATCCTCCATAATGCGGACTCAAGGGTATCTAATCATCAATGAGCATCTTCAGCTGGATATAGTATATCCGAAGAAACTTGTTGACTCTGTTCCTCATGTCATGGAGACTAGAGATAGTGTCACAAGGTATGTCCTCTGTGTGTAATTCTTGTTTTTTTTTTTTTCATCGTGTTTATTTCTTGATATTATGAAGTTCGGTGTTGTTCTCTTGATCACTCTATTGGGAACAAATAGAAGAACATTTGTATTTGTTTTGTAACACAACACAGCAGTGTACTGAGGAGGGCAGAATTGCCGCTTGCGTGCATGCACCCGCTACCCAGCTGTCAGATCCGGCGCAGTGGGGGATGCCCAGTACATCGCGTGCTGCTAACTGCCGTCAGATCGAGCACAGCTACGTCTGAGATGACGCTGTCTCTCTCTATCGTTACCGCCCTGGATTACGCGGCGCATTTTAGGGGCACGGTCGGTCATTACAGAGTTAACGGTAAATTGGGGATAAGTAATTCAGTAACTGTTTTAATTTTGTAGCACAAACATTGACGAAAAGCGAAGAAAAGGGGCATTCTGCAAGCAATACACAATCAGTCTGCGGTCCAACAAACACATTTATTTCTCTGGAATTTTACACGAGAACAGTAAGTTCTATGCAACGATATATTTCCTTTTTCTTGAGACAAAAAACCTTTCATTTATTCAGATAAAAACAGAAAAGTGGCACGAGACTGGTTGCTCATAAGAAAGAAATGAGATTCAGTTCTTTATCTTGTCATTCCGGTTTTCTTCTGTCTTCAGTGACAGGTGGTAGTGACTTAATAAATTTGAACTTCGTTGCATCATCTTCCTAACGCTTCGGAGCTACCACAAAAGTAAACCTCAAGGATTATTTTTGACTGGTAATATTGTGCACACTGACATAAAGTCTACTTTGTTATCTTACAAAGGCAAGTTTTTCATCCAGAGGACAGTCGAGAGATCAACCCGAAGAAAGATCCTGAAGTGGTCCCGAAACGTTGAGAAGACTGTTACTGAAGCTATTTTTAAGCACACTATGATATTTACACAGCTACTACGACTGTTTCCCGATTTTTACCAAAATTACATTGTTATTACGTTCTGTTTATCAGAAATTTTAATAAATAAGCATTTTCTCCCCTTGCAGAAGAAATCCCAACAATCAAAATTTCTTAAACTACTGGAATTCGATTAATATCGGGATGGGTGCAGCACCGTATAAGATAATGTAGCGATCTTGGCCACAGATGCACGAAAAAGCAGACAGAAGTAGTGAATAACTCCTGCTAAACAATGGACAAAATTGCTGGAAAGCACGCGTTGTAGCTGCGGAGTAGAAAGGAGATAGCTATGAGAAATGTTATGGTTCTTTAACAAATGAAAATTTCCCACGTTATCATAGTTACAGGCAATGAAATGGCTTTCTAACAAAAGAAAGTTTCTTACATTATTCTACAATTAGACATGAAGTGTGCCCGTATGTGCTTCGGATAACAACATTGCATGAACGTGGCACTTCAATATGTGGAAGGCTGATGAAGATCCAACTAGAGGAATGTAACGTCAATGTTACGGAAGAGCCATAAGTAAAGAAGTTCCCAGGACGAAATTCGAGCTCAGAAACAGTTATCACCAGACGAAACTGCAAATCGTACGGTCTTAACTGTGGGTTCTTTGATTGCTTAGGAAGATGGCTCATATGAACATATGGCGTACTAGTTAACTTTGTTACATGAACGATAAAAAGATTCACTTAATTTGATATAATCTTTCGCCACAGGTGTGCTTAATAATTTACAACTGTCATTGACTAATAAAGTATCACTTCTAGCACTAATTAGCAAATTGTTCTCTCGAAGTAAAAAGTTCAACATTTACAAATATACATTTTCATTTGAGACTTGAATAACTCTCTAGTCCTACTCATTGATGTTCACTGCTTCAGCTGAGGTCACGAACTGGGGCAGAATGCTTCCATGCGCGGCTCTGTACTGACTTCCATGTGAGGGCGACTCTGTGCTGAGAGAGAGGATGTGTCTTCTTTACTTCTCCCACACGTCGTTGCGGACTTAAACGAGACGTCGCTAATGCCTGTGGTATCAATGTGCGTTGCCGAATTTGCTGTGGCACCGCTCTCTGGACGATAACACAGAAACCACTTTTATAAAAATGGTTCAAATGGCTCTGAGCACTATGGGACTCAACTGGCTCTGAGCACTGTGGGACTCAACTGCTGAGGTCATTAGTCCCCTAGAACTTAGAATTAGTTAAACCTAACTAACCTAAAGACAGCACACACATCCATGCCCGAGGCAGGATTCGAACCTGCGACCGTAGCGGTCTCGCGGTTCCAGACTGCAGCGCCAGAACCGCGCGGCCACTTCGGCCGGCGGGACTCAACTGCTGAGGTCATAAGTCCCCTAGAACTTAGAACTATTTAAATCTAATTAACCTAAGGACATCACACACATTCATGCTCGAGGCAGGATTTGAACCTGCGACCGTAGCGGTCGCGCGGTTCCAGACGGTAGCGCCTAGAACCGCTCGGCCACTCCGGCCGGCCCATTTTTATAGCGCAATGCTTCCCATTCCATTAGAGATAAATTAAATCTCAGGCGATATTTCTGTGAGCCTGGATGTGAAAATGAATTTAAAAAATTTTGCTCCACAAGAAAGAGCAGATTCTCGTTATTCCAGAAATATTGCGTTTGAAATCAAGAATCTAGTCGCACACCTGCGAATGGTACTCCATATGCACGCTACGGAAGAGCAATCTGGAACAGCTGATTAGATAAGCTTCCGTATTTGCCTGTCACGAATCGCTGCCCACTCACAGACCATAAGAAACTGGACTTTGAAGTAAGAAGCCTGTGTCACGACTCGCCAACATAGCTCTAGAACTTCTGTTGTTGCGCAAATAGCTCGGTTAAATTGCTTTTTCGCGTTTGGGTAATTAACAGGAGGCTGCTCTGCAAAACGTGGCTGGCGGTTCTCGCGCCTGCGTAATGCGTTACGCACTGTGGCGAGAGCGAAACTCGCTTCTTTAGTACAGGGCAGGGCGCTGCGGTGAGGAAAAGCGAAAGTCGCCGGACCGGCTGGGGCCGGACACTGGACGGGTGCGTAAAACGTGAGCAGCGCAGGGCCCAGGTGCGTGCAGCCGCCCAGTTGCCGAGCTGGACAACTACCAAGGCGTCGGCTGCCGGGGCGAAAGTCAGCGCTGTAAGCGCGCCGGACGAAATATCACTGACCCCAGGAGACATCACGTCTTGATAATGGACTCAGTTCGACGACAAAAGAGAGTCCACAAGTTCCTTCAGGTATGCCATATCCAGCAGAAGCCACTTACTGATGATTAGATCTCGTTGGGCTAAAATCTTGCAGCAATGTTGATTTGCTAAGTTTCATCTGCTGTTCCAAATACAAACACCAACAAAAGTTTTCCATCGCTCCGATATGTCGTGCGGGTATGTTGCTATTGTGACCCTATACCGATCGTAAGGTCAGATTATGAGGCAACAGAAGCCATTTAGGCGAGCTATCGTTACTCCTGACGGACCTATCTTCGACGCTGTGCTTCAAGTGCAACTCTTCACCGACGCCTACACTCAGCAAATGACGAACCCCAACAACGACCAACAGGACTCTGGTGGTGGCGGCAATGAAGATGATGAAAGGATTCGGGACTTCGCTACACGGTTCCGGTTACAGCCCATACAGGACCAACCTCAGCTTACGACACTTAGAGAAGTGGCCAAATTTATCCGTAAGACGTGCAACTCGGCGCTAGGAAACTGACCAAATCAGCAATGTGGACTTACAACACCTCTCACGGACGACGGTGGTCCTCCCGACACGAATCATAAATGACTCTCTGGTCAACGCATACTTCCCACCCTGAGTGGGAAGATCGTCTCAATTCCGTAGCCTCACCACGACCTTGAACAACCGATAAATAACCGCGCAATGTGACTGCTACCTCGCTCAGGAAGATACTTCTGAGGATATTGCCTGCAAAATTGACTCAGTGCCTCCGGGACCATTGAATTATTCAGCTAGAAGAATTCAGTTTCCAGCAGAAGGCTGAGAAGACGGTCATCCCCATTTCGTGGCCTGGCCAAAAAAATGGTCCAAATGGCTCTGAGCACTATGGGACTTAACATCTATGGTCATCAGTCCCCTAGAACTTAGAACTACTGTAACTAACCTAAGGACATCACACAACACCCAGCCATCACGAGGCAGAGAAAATCCCTGACCCCGCCGGGAATCGAACCCGGGAACCCGGGCGTGGGAAGCGAGAACGCTACCGCACGACCACGAGATGCGGGCGTGGCCCGGCCATAACCTTGTACAGCCAACAAATCGCCGCGCCATCTGCCTGCTACCGACGCTCGGGAAAATACTTGAGAGGGTGCTGCTTGCTAAACTGACTCAGTGCCACCGGGACCATGAAACTATTCGACCGGAACAATTAGGCTTTCAGCAGAAAATAATCACCGAGTTGCAGCTCATTCGCCTCCATAAGGAAGAACTTTCTATGTCACTGTTGATGCCAATAGATGTCCACTGAAACCTCCGGCTGAAGCTATTACACAGGGTTCCGTTATTTCGCCTCTGCCCTTCAACCTATACATCAATTACCTCCCGACTAAGCCTCATATAGTCTGCAGCCTTTACGCAAATATTACTGCGTTTTTTACATCCGGCATACACATTGGTGAATTGCTCATCAAGGGACTTGTAAGTTATCGTCAACCACACAAAGAAGGCGGTAGTCTTCTTCACACGGAGAACATTTCATATGTACACCCTTCACCTAAAAAGAAAATTCTCTCAAAGAGAGTCAGTCATGCGTCCATAAAGAAAAAGATACAACTGTCATAATGTTGGGCCGGCCGGTGTGGTCGAGCGGTTCTAGGCGCGTCAGTCCGCTACGGTCGCAGGTTCGAATCCTGCCTCGGGCATGGATGTGTGTGATGTCCTTAGGTTAGTTAGGTTTAAGTAGTTCTAGGGGACTGATGCCCTCAGATGTTAAGTCCCATAGTGCTCAGAGCCATTTGAATTTGTCATCATGTTGATGTTCAGCATCAGTTGATCCACTAATCAACAAATTGCTCTCTTGAAGTACAATCATCAACATTCATCTGAGACTTGAATAACATTCTATATCCCTAATTAATAATGATGATTGCTTCAGCTGAGCTCACGAACTGGGATAGGGCGCTTCCATGTTCGGCTCCACATTGACCTCCATTTGAGTGCGCTGGTGCGCATTCGTTGTTTCAGATTGCAGCGAGCCATTGCAAATCTCTGTGGTATCGATCTCCGTTGTCGACTTTGATCGATCTGTTAATGATATCACAGAATCGATATTGAAGAGTGGGGCAATTGGGACCAGGGCTGGCTTGATGATATCATTGATGGTATGCCACGACGGATTGAAGCCTGCATCCGAGCAAGAGACATTCTACGACCTACTGACGTGACTCTGGTGTGCTGTGAAAAACCTCCCACCAGAAACAAACCATTTTGTCGTTACACGTTTTTTGTGATCTGGACTCATTGCAAATGAATACGTATACATGTCTCAGAGCATATTTTTGTTTTGTTTTCTGTGCCATTTATTCCGAAATAAATGGGCGGTGCAAAACTTTTGTTGATATGTTTAGTGCCAGAAGTGTTCTGCGACATTAATCTCGGATGATTTGCCGCGCTAGTCGAATTGCGATAGGGTGCCTGAATCTTCATGAAACCAGGAGTGGCCATAGTATACTAATCATGAAGATGTAGAAGAAGAACAACACTTGGTCATTGATAATGTTGAAACAAACATCCCTGTTTCGGCTACCATAATCTGAATGAATGGGCCCCCAAACCATCACAGAATGCCCTCCATTCTGAATTACACTCGACTCACATAATGCGGATCAGTCGCCTCATTGGGGCCCTTGTGCGCTCGACATTCGCATCGTGTGAAAATAGGTCAAATCGCGAATCGCCGGACAACACTGCACACCTTTACTCAGCCACTGCCCAGTGTGTGTGGTGTTAGGCCTATTCATGAGGTACAGCTTTGTGTGCCACTGGGAGCAATGGCCTTTTGCGAGGCACAAGACTCCAGATGTCCATTGTATGCAATTAGCTTCACAGTGTTCGCTAGGAACTTGTTGATATGTATCTGCATTCATTGACAGCAGCAATCTCCTCGCATCTGAAGCCTGTTATCAAAGGCAAAGCGTGACAGTCGTCTCTGACGCCCATCTCTTTCACCTCGTCGTCGGAGCTGAATCGCTTTCCGGCCAAATCTTCTTTTAACCTAGGAAACAGGTGATAGTCACTGGGCGCCAAGTGAGGACTACAGGGTGGGTGGGTGATTATGTTCCACTGAAACTGTTGCAAGAGAGCAACGGTTTGCCGGGCGATCTGTGGGCGAGCGTTGTCATGGAGAATGTGTACGCCCTTGCTCAACTTTCCTCTTCTCCGGTTCTGAATTGCCCATTTGAGTTTTTTCAGAGTCTCACAGGACCTTTCAGCGTTAATTGTGGTCCCAGCGATTCAGCTCTGATTACGAGTTGAAAGAAGAGGTTCACAACTTTCTGACAGCGTTTCGGCGAGCTGGCATGACATGGGCATACAAAAACTGCCACAGCGTCTACAAAAATGCATCGACAGAAATGGTTATTATGTCGAAAAATAGCTAAATGTTTAAGCTGTAAACTAATGTAAACCATTGTAGAAATAAACGGGTCTATGTACTTATAAAAAAATATATCTTACTTTTGGGATTACCCTCGTATGTGTATAGATGGTTCATCTATTTCAGGATTCGAGAGTCTCGCCGATTTTCCATATAATCGATATCTAAACCGGCAAGCTATCGATCCCAGGATTTCCAACACCGTATCGAAATCTCGACGGTAGTTCCTGAGACTAACCCGGACATACTAAAAGAGGCGAGCAGGGGAGTACAATTTATATATGTAGAGAGTGAAGTTTTAATTAAATGTTTTTATTTACTTACTGAAACACGACTACCAGTTAACAGTTTATAGAATGAAATTTTCACTCTGCAGCGGGGTTTGTGCTGATATGAAACTTCCTGGCAGATTAAAACTATGTGCCAGACCGAGACTCGAACACGGGACCTTTGCCTTTCGCAGGCAAGTTCTCTACCATTTTTTAAAAATGTTTTTCTAGTGTATCTCATTATCCGGTTCTATAAAACAAGGAAACACGAACCATTGCTTCGCATTACCACACATCGTAGCACACACATACTTTGAATCTGAAACTTCCTGGCAGATTAAAACTGTTTGTCGGACCGAGAACCGAACTCGGGACATTTACCTTTCGCGAGCATGTGCTCTATCATCCTTTCTTTTTTTTACCTCTCTCAGGCAAGTGCCCTACCAACTTTTTTATATTATGTTTTTCATTTCGTCTACCTCTTCTATACGGAAACGGAACAGTAAAGTAAAAACAAATGCATCGCCTGGGAATCGCAATGTTGCTTGTTATTCAGTGACCGCGAGTGATTGCGACGATCGCCAGTGGAGAAGACTGAGCTAGCTGCTGCATGGAAAGGCCTCGTCCGCTATGAATGCGATGCTCTGTTGCCTCGCTGCTTGACAGTTTCAGACACAGGTTTTATCAGCAGAATATTTTTCTACTGGAACCCTCTAAAATCTCCATTGTTTATCGGTACACACGAGAAAAATTAGTTGCAGACTGAAAGTAGTGCCTAAAACTGTCATCCACCAAGGCAGCAACAGAGCATCTCATTCACAGGAGACAAGGCCTGTCTGCATAGCAGCTAGCTTTATCTTCTCCACTGGAGACGTGGCAATCAGTTGCGATCACTGAATAACAAACAACAGTGCCAGACGTTCCTTCTACAGTCCATCAGCAGACAAAGTCATATTTGCTGTCAAATGGGTTAGCTAATGGCAGGGGCCAGTGTCTATAACTTCTACGCCCTGTAGTGCCGCTGGATGACGTTTCTGGACATTGGTTACTATCCTCGATTTGTTGTTCAAAACCCCCTCTACAATCCGTCGAAGTTTGTCGCAACATTTCTGGGACACCCTGCATACAAACATATGCCTCTTCACCATGATAACTTACATCAGTGGTAGATGGTTAGATGACCAAGTGGTACCAGTTCTACACCATCTACTGCGGGTCAATACAACCAGTGCGCTCTTTTAAATGGGTGAATAATATTTTGCTCTTATTGCTTATTGTTGTATCAGTCTTTTACTCTCAAAATGGACACCTTGTGTGCGAGGTCGCAAGTTTAGTCTTTAGTAAGACTCATTTGAAAGTTTTGTGTTAACAGTTACGACAGGAAAACATTACCTGCTAATGACTCATAATGTGCATCAAGAGGACGTCAGAAAGTTAGTTTCCGGGAGGTGCAAAGAGCAACCTAATACGGGCTGTACATATTACACTTCACAAAATAGGCGTCTTCGACATCCAAGACATGTGCAAAACGTACCATTAAATTTCGCCCTGAACACTCAGTGAAATCTTCCCTTGGGAGTTAAAAACTGTGCAGGACGTTCAGGTTGGTATCCACTCTTAAAGAACACGTATAGAGTCATATTGGTGTAACGGAATATGAGAGCCTATGGAATGTGATGGCATGTAACCAAATGCGAAGCAGTCAATCGCGAAGCTTATCGTGAAACTGGCTATCCTTCAAGGCATAGCTGCACATAGTGCGATAGTATGTTTTTATAGGCGTGGAAAACACAAACATCCAGAATCTGAATTTGGCCAGTGGTTCCAGCTGGTATGAACTGCAATGTCACACACACATTACGGGAGGGATAGTTTGTTCTAAAGGAGCACGATTTTTATACGCAGAGGAGGAATCAAGCAAAAGCATTTTGACCAAAAGTAGTGCTCATGCCATTGTTGTAGTTCTCTGACGCCCATTTTCCCACTCTTGCTTGCTGTGACGTAAACATTCTCTACTGCCCTTGCAAGATCACGCACACACGAAAGAATGGTAGGTGGCAGAGCACCACCAACTTCTCGCAGCACAGTCAATAGCTTTCCAGAGAGTTTACCATCAAGTTCAACAATCACCATGATTGTATACGGACGCGTTAAGGCAATGATATTAGTCGATCTTGATATATCTCTCTTGGTACCTCTAATTTCCAGGGTTCCTTTCATGTGCATGTTCTCCTGAAATCCCGATTGGTCGAAGTTGGAAACAAATTCCTCACTAAATGATAGGATAAGTTTGCTTATCTCATCTACAAATTTTCGGGCCGATTCGGCAGTTTGCTGTGCATCGTCATGTTGACACTTTGTTTGGATTTTTGTTATCTTACGTCTTCCACTTCCGAAGCACTGTCTGAAGTTATGCACCATCCACTGCTTCCCTTAAGACTACTGTAACCTATGTTGCGCGCAATGTGATGTGCGTAACATACAAAGTCACTATCGTGCACATCCTGTAAATTGTATCGAGCATCCTTGAAACGAGCAATCGTCAGTTTCTGTAACAAGTGCGCCTTGTTCTCCGTTGAATATCCGTACTTTTTATCATGCACTACATGCTTACACTGCCGTGAACTTATTCGAAATTTATTTTTTTTTACAATGCTACCGATGATTTTCCATGTATGTAATGACGTTTAGTACCCGCTCCTTCGATAACAATTGCCCTTTACTGCATTTCACTGGAGGTGGGATTTGTGGCTTCATGTTCGACATGGATGATGAACTACATGGCTCGATACCTGTTTCAATATTACTTTCACTTGTTAAGCACGTACCGTCATCATTGTACTCCTCACGTACATTGCCCACGCAATCGAAGTTATAGGATACAATGCATTCCACTGACCGATCTTGCAGAAACGCTAATATTTCATCTACCATTTTTTACTCACACAGCGAATTTCTATGGGTTCCTTTCTGACGAAATGTCAACCCCGAAAATTGTTGTTGTAGATACACTCCTGGAAATTGAAATAAGAACACCGTGAATTCATTGTCCCAGGAAGGGGAAACTTTATTGACACATTCCTGGGGTCAGATACATCACATGATCACACTGACAGAACTACAGGCACATAGACACAGGCAACAGAGCATGCACAATGTCGGCACTAGTACAGTGTATATCCACCTTTCGCAGCAATGCAGGCTGCTATTCTCCCATGGAGACGATCGTAGAGATGCTGGATGTAGTCCTGTGGAACGGCTTGCCATGCCATTTCCACCTGGCGCCTCAGTTGGACCAGCGTTCGTGCTGGACGTGCAGACCGCGTGAGACGACGCTTCATCCAGTCCCAAACATGCTCAATGGGGGACAGATCCGGAGATCTTGCTGGCCAGGGTAGTTGACTTACACCTTCTAGAGCACGTTGGGTGGCACGGGATACATGCGGACGTGCATTGTCCTGTTGGAACAGCAAGTTCCCTTGCCGGTCTAGGAATGGTAGAACGATGGGTTCGATGACGGTTTGCATGTACCGTGCACTATTCAGTGTCCCCTCGACGATCACCAGTGGTGTACGGCCAGTGTAGGAGATCGCTCCCCACACCATGATGCCGGGTGTTGGCCCTGTGTGCCTCGGTCGTATGCAGTCCTGATTGTGGCGCTCACCTGCACGGCGCCAAACACGCATACGACCATCATTGGCACCAAGGCAGAAGCGACTCTCATCGCTGAAGACGACACGTCTCCATTCGTCCCTCCATTCACGCCTGTCGCGACACCACTGGAGGCGGGCTGCACGATGTTGGGGCGTGAGCGGAAGACGGCCTAACGGTGTGCGGGACCGTAGCCCAGCTTCATGGAGACGGTTGCGAATGGTCCTCGCCGATACCCCAGGAGCAACAGTGTCCCTAATTTGCTGGGAAGTGGCGGTGTGGTCCCCTACGGCACTGCGTAGGATCCTACGGTCTTGGCGTGCATCCGTGCGTCGCTGTGGTCCGGTCCCAGGTCGACGGGCACGTGCACCTTCCGCCGACCACTGGCGACAACATCGATGTACTGTGGAGACCTCACGCCCCACGTGTTTAGCAATTCGGCGGTACGTCCACCCGGCCTCCCGCATGCCCACCATACGCCCTCGCTCAAAGTCCGTCAACTGCACATACGGTTCACGTCCACGCTGTCGCGGCATGCTACCAGTGTTAAAGACTGCGATGGAGATCCGTATGCCACGGCAAACTGGCTGACACTGACGGCGGTGGTGCACAAATGCTGCGCAGCTAGCGCCATTCGACGGCCAACACCGCGGTTCCTGGTGTGTCCGCTGTGCCGTGCGTGTGATCATTGCTTGTACAGCCCTCTCGCAGTGTCCGGAGCAAGTATGGTGGGTCTGACACACCGGTGTCAATGTGTTCTTTTTTCCATTTCCAGGAGTGTATAATGCAATGTTTTTTTGTTTATCATTGCCATTGCTATACTGTGTATCAACACCCACTATCACTGTAGCACTCTTGTGAGTTACTCGTCGAATAGACATTTCAACTAAGCTCCGTAGCCTCATTCTGTGCCCACCATCTGATACCTCCAGTTCCGCCCCCTTTTTGCCATTAGCAGTCAATATTGTGGTTGCGTGGTAGACAATATGAGTGGCATCGAATGCCTAAACATCATTGGCCTTTTGCGACGTCGCACTCGAGGGATTCCGTGTCGGCAGTTAACGTCTGCAAAAGCAAGTATCAAACGTACGAAGCGCGTACTACGAGCCTGCCCTTCAAGCTTGGTTCCGTGCTAACATACGTTTTTATGTTTGACCATATTACTGTAGCTGACTTTGTTTTGTTTCGAATACACTTCGTTTGCAAGTCACATCCCTTCGTTTCCTTGGCACTTTTTTGATGTCGCAGCTATTCTAACCATTCAGATAACGGCTCCACAATGCAGAAATTAAACAACTGAAGTAGTTGACACTAGAGAATAACATTTCATTGTAGTCTTTAGACAGTGTGAAATCTGATAGTTACATGCTGAAAGATATATTTTCGTGATGGGCGCCGTGAATAGCAAACTGAAATCAAGGACTGTACGTAAATTAATTTTGTCGATTGAAATGTAAGTAAATTAACAGTGCTTATGAGACGAGTGATTCCCCTATGAATTATAAACCTAAACCACATTATGAGTCTTAAATTTTCTTTTTCGAAAAGATTTCATTCATTATTGTTTCTTTGTTCGTATTGTTGTCAAACGTATCCCTCTTTTGCGTTTTGAGGTTCGTAGCATTTTTAACTATTATTTCTGCGTTTGAAGCTTCACACGTCTTTCAAAATGGCTCTGAGCACTATGGGACTAAACATCTGAGGTCATCAGTCCCCTAGAACTTAGAACTACTTAAACCTAACTAACCTAAGGACATCACACACATCCATGCCAGAGGCAGGATTCGAACCTGCGACCGTAGCGGTCGCGCGGTTCCAGACTGTAGCGCCTAGAACCGCTCGACCATTTCGGCCGGCTTCACACGTCTTTCCGTTCGATTTAGTTCCTACGTGCTGTGTGTTTTAGGGTGACATTATTCGTTTTTGTTCCCCCGTTTTTTTTAAAAAAAAGGCTATAGTTTCCTAATTACGAACTGCCTATTCATTGTAACACTGAACACAAAATGTGAATTTTTCGTTAGGTGGACTTCTACAGGCGAGATGCGTAACTGTGATCGCATTTCTTCTTCTTTTTTTTATTTTTTTAATTAAGTATTAAGTCAGAGTGATTAGAGCTACTCTTCGCAGAGAGGGAACGGTTTGCATATATGTGGTCGGATTCCACTGTTAATTGTGATACAGCTTGAATATTATCTGTAACTTTTACGTAGAATATTGTTTCGGATTTAAATTGTTAGGCTTGTTTGTATCTCGTACGTAATACAGTGATCTGACAGCTGTAAATAACAATGGGAGAGCGTTCCCTCTACTTCAGTTGGATTAGATATTTGTACTCGATCGTTACTGACACGTGCTGCGAAGCGCATGTGGGACGCAGGCGATTGCTGTATAGAACTCCTGGTACGGCACTGAGGCCATAGCACGTCATGTGGAGATAGGAGCAGGCATCAAGGCGCCGGGTAAATGAACTTCCAGTGAGGCGTGCGCAGATAACGACGGGCGAGTGAGCCGCCGTTCTGATAAATGACTCTCACCACATCGTGGCGCCGCATGCGGCTCTGTCAAGGGCAGTGGCACGAGTTTCGAATATCAAAAGAAGAATTTTCAAAACACTGATGTGGCTAACTCTGAACTATTTTATTTGTCAAACGCTCTTGTTTCCTACATGTCACACAGACTGACATGTTGGAATTTTAAGATACTTGAGGCGTATTGGGAGTGGAACGGAAGGGTACGTGGAAGAGGGAAAGTTCGCTAATCCCGTCTGAGACATTCGGACGCATCTCTAATTTGGTTAAGGGGAATGCGCCTATCAGTGAAGAATACCACGAACATAAGGTTTCCCGTGCGAACGAAACCGACCTTTCGGTGCTGTTGTGGCTGTTAGTCATCAGCATGACTTGGGAGGGACATTTTTCACTGCCAAATCGTCTTGACGAATATTCTTTGTGTTTTTGTTACGAAAGCTAGTAGGTACAGCTGTATTAGTACAGCAGATTCTATCCTCTGGTCTGGGCCATCTGTAACTTAAGTTGGGATGAACTATTTTGGCACATGTGACAAAATAAATGGCTCTGAGCACTATGGGACTCAACTGCTGAGGTCATTAGTCCCCTAGAACTTAGAACGATTTAAACTTAACTAACCTAAGGACATCACACACATCCATGCCCGAGGCAGGATTCGAACCTGCGACCGTAGCGGTCTTGCGGTTCCAGACTGCAGCGCCTTTAACCGCACGGCCACTTCGGCCGCACATGTGACAGATTAGCCTCACACTCCGCAGCAACACCAGTCACGTTGCAATAACAATTTATAGAAAAATAATTAGGTTAAATTATTATCACTGTGTGGTGGGGGGAGGGGGAAGACCTGACTTACGATAGCTACTTTAATGGAACATTGGAAATGCTGTAACGAGCCAGTTTATGAAGCGAGAGACTGCCAGATCAGTCATATATCGTAGTTTGAATGTGTAGAAAATCTGAGGAGAAGACATAATTGTTGCAGCATATTACAAATGCCATGAACTTGCTAGTTTATTAAACAACAGACTGTCGAATTATTTGAAACCAGCTGATAACTTCTGAAGTGTACAAGGACGTACTTACTGCTGCGGACTGTAGCGTCAGTTTTCTCTAGCACTGACTCGCAGATCTCGTTTAAGTCGTGTCCTTATGTAAAATGTAGTAAACATCTTATGAAGCTGATTTGGCTGGTAAAGCGTATGGGACTGCAGGGTGCAAAAAAATGTTCAAATGCGTGTGAAATCTTGTGGGACTTAACTGCTAAGGTCATCAGTCCTTAAGCTTACACACTACTTAACCTAAATTATATCAAGGACAAACACACACACACCCATGCCAGAGGGAGAACTCGAACCTCCTCCGGGACCAGCCGCACAGTCCACGACTGCAGCGCCTGAGACCGCTCGGCTAATCCCGCGCGGTCTGCAGGGTGCGGGCAAAGGACTGGTAATATTAAAGCATAAAAAACCCGCGTCCAGCAATCCTGATTTAGGTTTTCCGTGATTTCCCTAAATCGCTTCAGGCAAATGTCGGGATGATTCCTTTGAAAGTGCACAGCCGACTTCCTTCCCCATCTTTCCCTAATCCAGTGGGACCGATGGCCACGCTGTTTGGTCCCCAACCATTCTTTAAACGACCTAATTTTCAGACTATAGCAAAGCAATTAATCTTAATAAAATTTCGAAGTGGCATCCCGAACTTAATTAATCAATGCGACTCACGATGCATTCAATAGCCGCCTGTTTCTGTTACGATTTCCGACGGGCCGTACCCATCAGTAGTGAAGAAGAGAGAAGAAGACAAATGCGGACTAGAAAGAATTTTTCAAGAATTTGTGGATTTATTAAATTCTCACGTTGGACGTTGTCACTGTGGAATACTGAACAAGCTTCCGTCATTTAACGCTAGCTTTTCATTTCCTAGATGTACCAGTGCTTCTTGTTCCTCCCCTATTACACAAGTCACACATATTTTAAATACTGCACAGAGGCCTATGTGTATATTTTTTTCTGAACATGCCTTTGAAACGGGCAATTTATTATGTAAATAATTTGTGTGATGACTAAACAGTTTGCGTGAGGACATTATAATAAAGCATCATGGTAACTGGCAACAAAAACAAGTAGTTTAGAATATTGACGGAAAAACGTAAAGAATGGTACAAATATACTAATTTTTTATGTAGTGACATTGCGACATCATCTTCTGGTTCTATTAGAGCTTTCTCCGTCAACTACCGTTTTAAAGTAGTTTTCGTTCGTTCTTCACTTAACTTAGCAAAACGAGTCATCTTGCCTATTTTTTACTTTATTCTGAAACAAAAAATTAGAAGCATGAAACGAGTCAATGTAACTTTAAAGACGACGGATGGCAGCTTAAACCTACATATAGTTGTGAGATTGACAACTGATTTGTCAGTCAGATAAGCAGTATAGAAGTATCGTCAATCATAGATTTCTTTATTTTGACATTATGTTGATGCGTGCAAGAAGTCTTAAGATGATCTTGTTTTCAAAGTAAGCTCTATCTATGGACACAGCTCTAGAGGCTTTACTTATTTCTAAGTACTGTAGCAAGAGATCTAGGTGCGGATTTTAGTTCACATACATTGAAACCCCCCCTTAGAAAAATTAATGAATTACTGTGCTGATAAACCTCTTACGTTATTTGATTTTCAAACAGTTCAAACAGCTGAGCAGAACTGAACGTACTCAGACATTTCTCTCTTTACTTATTCTGATCAACACTAAACTGACACATAATATTTTCAGCGCAACGCAATCTGACTTTCAATAATCCCTACTAAAGAATCGTCCTGACTAACAATAACCTATACTTTTCATGAATTACTTACCACGCAAAAATCTTCGTTACTCGAACTACTGCAATATAGCGAGCGCTAATACTGCCAGCTAAATAAAGGATTCTAACTACTGAAGGCATAGTTAGCAAATTAAAGATTTTGATAGAGAACAAACAATGTATTTACCTTAATAGTGATCAAAAGTCATAATATATATATATCAGTTCATGACATCCAGTCTTACAAATTTCGTTTTTGTGACGGACACAGGTCCAGATCGTCCGCTCTCAAAACTCCACCATCTCTCTCCTCACATCCACCACTGCTTGCGGCTCATTTCCAACTGCACAACACTACGCACTGTTCACATCCAACTGACCAACACTACAATAGCAAATATTCCAACAATGCAAACCAGCCACAGACTGGATCACAGCACAGTCAGTGATTTTCATACAGAGCGCTACGTGGCGTTACCAACATAAAAACCTATACAGCCTACTTACAACATGAACAGCTTACTTACGTAACAATCCCACCTTCAGACGAAATAAATCTCGGGTTAACAGCCTGGTATGAGTGTGCATAGGACACAATATTTCGGCAATCGGCCAGGTTCCATGATCAGGTGCGCACCTGATGATGGCAACGTGGTCGATTGCCGAAATATTGTGTTCTATGGACACTCATACCAGGCTGTTCACCCGAGATTTATTTCGTCATAAAATACGCCTGGAGAAATTGAAGAATCACATCCCGCCTTCAGATGATCAGAACAGTTAAAAAGATTTATGAGGTAATTTAGAAACCAGCATAATAAAAGGGAATGAAGTGAGGCGCCTCACATTACAAGAGATGCACGCCGTTGCTTGGAGGTTGGGGAGTGCATTGGCCGCTGCGCAGTACGGTCTGTGGCGAGGTGGCGTGCCGCAGGGCTCCGCTCTGGTGCCGCAGCCGCTTCCGGTCGGCCCATGCTAATACACGAGCATTAGCATTCTGCCGCCAGCCGCGCTGGCGAACCGTTAACTGCGGAACAGCGGCGAATCTCTTCACTGTCCGGCCTGCGCTTGCAGTAATTCCGCGCAGAAAGATGGTAAAATCATAGTTGTTGCAAAAATGTAATCGAATTCGGAGCAAGAATGCATCCAGTATCTGTAAATGCAGTGGGTTTCAAAGTTGGGATCACTTGAAAAGCTTTATTGTAACCGAAGGAGTAGCATTACAAAGTAACAATAAGTATCAATATACATAATTTGCAAGAGTAGACTTGTAAGTTTTTCAACAACATTTACGTGACATACACTCCATGAGGGGACCGTATTTGATCCTAAAAATGTCGACACTATAATCTAACAATTGCTACACCCGGCCAACATATCTTCGGAGTCTGTGGCTTTTGCTTGTTCAGTTCTCCTTTCCCGTTCCACAGCATTAGCTGGAAAAGGGGCATAATCAAGATCCCTTAGATAGCCCCTTAAAGAGAAGAAAAGGAAATCTATAACATTCCATCTGTTTCAGTTATGAAAGGAATGAAATCTCATATACAAAATGTCAAATTAATTCCAGTTTGCATTTTTAGAATAAGGAATCGTAAATTAATAAATTCTAAATTAGTTAATTTAACTATGTAACTCCTCTCTCTTTTCTTTCTTCAGCAGTTATTATTCGTGTTAAGTGCTTTATGTGTGGCCCAAAATACTCGTCTTTTTCCAGTGTGGCCAGGTAAGTAAAGGGTTGGACATCCATGGCCTGCACCCTGCCGCCTCTCAGCGGTATAACTTTATTTTCGTTCATTAGGGACTACTTGCCTTTGTGGTTAAATGTCTCTATGGTATTTTGAGTCACAGTAGATTTTTGCTTGTTCAAAATATTGCCTATTTGGTTGACACTCTACCAACAAATTGTAATTTACATTTTTTTGACAAGCGATAGAGTATTTCGGGGTTTAAATTATATTTAAAGTTTGCCGGAAGTCACTATGTGCTCTTTTTCTCAAATACTGAGTGAATGTCATCTGGGTAATTAGCGCCTCGTGCGTTATGCTGCCTCAAAACATGCACGCAGTTTCTAAGTTTAATGCTTGACTTATTGCGTTAAACCTTTAACGCTTTCCGACGACGTGGTTTCTTTGGAAACCACCTACGATTTTCTTATTTCTGGTATCCGTACAGTAGCTACATCTGCAGCTAAACTTTACGTTTCCAGTAGATCCTGCCCCGTAACGGCTGCAGCTTGAGCAACTTCATATGTTACGAACCTTCGCAGTTAGACGAACAAACGTAGGAGCCGTTTTTTGTATGCAGTGCACGATTGTCTTTGTTTTCAAATTGTGGTTGAATTTGTCTCTATAAGGTGCGTCCTGTTCAAATTTACACTCTGTGTATTGCGATAATAATTAAATTTATGTATTTATTTTCATAACTGTCCAATAATGGCAGTTCTTACGCCATTAAAGGCAAAAGTGTTGCTGCAGAAGGCAGTTAACGAAATTTTGAAGCTTTTGTTATTACTTGTACCGTATTCGAAGGCTAGAACGCTGCACCCTCTGTGCGCAACGCACATCCGGTGCTTGTTGGACAGTGATAAGGGGCTCGTATCGATTTCTCTATCGAAGAGCAAATATTTGACGTTATTATCATGCCAGTACCTCTCGCCACGGGACGCCCAACGTTAAATTTCCTGTCTAGCCGCTGTAGATGTATCGCAGAATACTTAACTTTTATCAATTTTTAGTACTGAATCGGGGTAGCACAATAATAAGTAGTGTACAGACTCGTTGCCGTGTAATATTAATTTTTATTGCTTTCATTTTCACAGAAGTGCCACTACTGAGTGATCTCCGGTATAATGTGGCTGACATTATAAAATAATTATGTTATAATAGAACACTGAGCATGGATTGTAACTTTCGTATATGTCGTCTAGATGGATCTACATACATATAACATCGTCGGTAAATGAATTTTGACTTCTTTCTATGTTTGTTGAATTAAAGTAGTAATTTATTAGTTATGATAGTAATTTGACAGTTTTAGAGCTACGATGTCATACGTTTACAAAGTATAAGCACTTACTTGGTTACACGTATACCAATGGCTTCTGTATGTTTGTAGTAATTTATGTTTATAGCGATCGTAAGTGCTATTAATTTATAGGTGTTTTTTGGGAGGATTTTTTTATTTGATGTATATGCAAAAAACTACCCAACAAACACCTATAAATTAATAGTACCTACGATCGCTATAAACATAGACTACTACAAACATAGAACTACCATAGATATAAGTGCAACTAAATAACGTATATATTACCTGTATAACAGTGCTTATACTTTGTAAACATGTGACACTGTAGTCAAATACAGTCATAACAAATTAATTACTGTCTTAATTCAACAAATGTGGAACGACAATCAAAGTACAGTTGCCAGTGATGTTATATATGGCGATCCATCGAGACAAAATATATGTGAGTAGCAATCCATGCTCAATGTTCTACCATAACATAAATATCTATAATGAAAATAATGTCACCCTCATTGTACAGCAGGTCGCTCGATAATGCCAATTTATCCGAAGCAGATCTGTAGTGAAAGTGGAAGAAATGAAAATTAATATTACATGGCAGGGAGTCTGGACACTCTTCATAAATATGTCACTTGTTGACTTATAGTACGCCCTCGGAACGTACAGCGAGAAGGGTATGTAGGAAAATCTTAAACGAATCCGCTTCTTAATTCATACAGACTACTGACAAACAATTTAAAATTTAAAAATAAACTATAAGAAAATAAAAAAACAAGGAGAAAGGTCTTTGCGATTGCATATAACAAGAACTAATTCATTGTGCGGAAGAGTATACTGAAATTCGAGGGACTCTTGTACAGAATAAGAGTGTCTACCATGATTTGAAAAGCTACAGTTTATCACTTAGGCTTTCCTGATATGCGAGAAGCCTATTGAAATTAGTATCTGCGAAATACAATACACCATTCTGTACAATGTTTAACGAAGTCTACTCCAGATGTAAACAGCTTTTCCGTACAACTGAGTGAATGCTGCAGGTCCTCTTGAATGTGTTCGCATTTTAACCGTACATACCGTGAGAAAGTAACTACGAGTATGCACAGACGGATTCCGAGACATTTCAGACCGGCCTACACAACGTTTACGAACTAGAGCCGCAATTCTTCATGCGGCCATTTCTAGGATGTTGTTCTCTTTGTGAATGCGCAGAGCAATCACTGGAATTTGATACTGTAGGAGAGAGTATAGGGGAAATAGCCAAAGGAAAGGAACTTTCGTGGTTAATTGTCAGTGACAGGAGAGATTATTGTTGTAGTGAAGACGACAGCATTCAGTTTGTGCACAACATCCCTATTGTATTAATCTCAATAATGCTTCTGATCTCCCTTGAATCTGATGAATTTAAAACGTTCTATTTCCCTGGTTATTTGATCGCTGTGTAGTAGTGACATTTCTCCGTTCATGTCAGAAACTGTACACAATTTGTTTCGTTAAGCTACTGTCTGTATCTCTTAAGCGACAAGTACCAACTTAACTATTTCCTAAAAAATTTACAGTCTTTTTCCTGTCTTTCACAATGACAAGTGAGTAACAAGGAGAAAAAAATAAGTAGTGTGTCACGTTTAGTGGCAGATCCTAGCCGTCTATTAAGAGAAGCAGTGGATCTCAAAAGTACACTATTCCACCTGCTGTAAGACGACCTTCTGTACTGTGTTTACTAGACATAAAAGGAATCATTGGTGGGCTTCTTCCCAAATTCTATAAGGACCAAACCAGAGTGAAAACAGTACCAATGACGCGTTCCTACAGCATCCCAAGAGATTACGTGATGGGTTAATAAACTAAATCTTTAGATATCTACTTACTTCTAAGTATTTTTTTTCTTTTTTTTTTTTTTGTTACTGAATTTGAACTCTGTAGCCAGTGGTGTACAGAAAAAACAAAACGGCAAACTCCTGTATAGTCTGTCGGTAAACTGAAGAGCGAGCGAGCGAGTCCCCACTCTGCCAACCCAGCTACGTCACGAGGCGGTTCTACAGGCTGTTTCACAACGTAGTACCGGCCCTGCCGCGGCGCGCGCTTTAAATCTGTGGTGACACTGTGTGCAGATACGTCTCGGCTACGTTTATTTTTAGACAAATTCATTAAGAGCATAAGGAATACAAAAAACGTTAGCTTCTTCAGAAACACAACATTATAGAGTAAATAATATTAACATAAGAACGGAAGTCAGGATTCTACTACAAACATAGAACCAAACGCCTGTTCATGTGAAAGTATGTTCCTCTATTTCTATTCGTAAAACGAACCCCATATAATGCAATCAGTCTGTAGAATTTAAGGCTTGTTCTTATTTCGTGTTTCTACTAAAAGGTAAAGTTTTCTTTGAAGGACTGCATTGAAACTTAACAATTCTTGCAACACGAAGAGTGTTTGAAAAGTGAACAGAAATTTATAACTTTGTGTGTTGTATTACTACGATCTGCACTACTTTTTTGTCACTGTCTTTGTAAACATGCCTCAAAAGTATGTCTACTACGTTATGCATTTTGGGTAGTTACTGTGTTGTCATCTGTCAGAAAGGTTGTGTGTGTTTTGGTAGCATCAACGATTATTTGTTTAAATTAGAGAATCTGTATTAAATTTTGTTATAACAATGGAATAAAGTGAATGAAATTTTTAGAAATGATAAATATTGCTTTTGGTGAGGCTGTTATGAGTAAACCAAGGGCAGACAAGTGGTATGAACATTTCAATGCAGGTCTTAAAGGACAGCGCTTTTGCAAGCATGGATGAGATTAAAAATGCACAGTTAATAGACCTATGAACTATCCCGAAGAAACAGCCCCTGAACTGTTTCGGGGATTGGGAAAAGCATTGGCATAAGTGTATAGTAGGTATTTAGGAATATTTTGAAGAGGATAACATTGCTGTAAATTAACAAATAAAGTTCTTACCAAAAAATAAAAATGAATATGTGAACGCATTTCGAATGTCAAGCTTTTTGCTTAGAAGTCCAAAATCGGTGTACATGTTTCGAAGGAAATTTCAGCAGTGTTTAGAATAGCTATTGCGCACATGTTTTAATCAATATGTCTTATAATCAGGCGAATAGTGACCGAGATACAGATTTAGTGTTCCATAAGCATAAAGGTTTTTATGTGATTTTTAAACAATCTATAACGATGGGTATCCTCCCAAAATTATTAGTTTTTCTTCGTGGCGATTCCAGTAAACCATGTGGCTTATTTTTCCGTTCCTTACTTATGCGTCCTATTGGGTGAGGCTGACGTTTGCATAGATTGCAGCCCTTTGATTGGGACTGGTAGTATTAACCAACAGTTCTTTTTGGGCCGCCTCTTTAATACACGCTGTAATAACATTAGAGCCGATCGAACGCTCGTTACTCCGCAAATACCTCCACTTCTTCGTATTCTGCACATTTTCTTGCAATGCTAGACGATTATCCGTCACTTCCGGATATCGAAGTACATCAGTAAGTATGCAAAGTTAACTCACTGACACTGACAACTAAGATCCCACAAACAGAAACAACGTACATCACTGCATGCCGATCTACACCGCTAGACCGATAACAGGCAACAGATTTTGGGTGCCCCTGTAGGCCGGTGGCAGCGTTCTTCCGGGAAAGGTAACTTCCCCCACCAAAAGCGTTGCTCGCTCTTGAGTTTACAGACAGACTTATAACAGTCGTTTCTAAGGCAGGGGCGTATCGCTGGTGTGAACGCTATCAAATTGTTCAAATGGCTCTGAGCACTATGGGACTTAACATCTGAGGTCGTCAGTCCCCTAGAACTTAGAAATACTTAAACCTAACTAACCTAAGGACATCACACACATCCATACCCGAGGCAGGATTCGAACCTGCGACCGTAGCGTAATTCTACAACAGGGGTACATTTTAAAAACGGGACGCAAATCGATTTCGGAAGATGATACGCTGTATCAGGAACCCCATTTCTAAACTCTGCGTTAAGAAATGTTTACAAGACAGCCAGAAGCAGTAGTGGGAAAGTCGCATTTGGGATCCCCATGTAAACGTACGACTATTATCTGTATTTGTAACGCACAGATTGCTCCGGTGTCCTCACTGAAAGCCCTCGGGCGTGGATACACCGCTTCTGCTACTGTCTGTTTCCTTTGTTCTCCCTCCCTCCCTCCCACCCTCCCTCTCCTCTCTCTCTCTCTCTCTCTCTCTCTCTCTTTCTCGGAAAGTTTGAAGGATGGAACAATATCACATCCAGCTCATCTTGGAGTACACGCCACGTTTCCTGTGTGTCACCGGTAACAGACGCTAAGGTGGCTAAACAGCCATCAAATCAGCTTTAAATGTACAACACACAGTCCGAAGCGCACGCCACAGACAGATGCAACATAATTACTTTCCTGGCTAGAATGTCATGTGAAACTACAGTTGTTCCACAGCATTCCATCGCTGCACTGTCGTCTATGAGTGGTTTTTTCCCTGTGAGTAATTTCCACTTCATATCAGCTCATGACTAGGAAGCTTAGTATTATCATGTCGGAATTTCGGTCCGCAGCTCGTGGTCTCGCGGTTGCGTTCTCGTTTCCTGAGCACGGGGTCCCGGGTTCGATTCCCTGCGGGTTCAGGGAGTTTCACCTGCCGCGAGATAACTGGGTGTTTGTGTTGTCCATTTCATCATCATTCATGAAAGTGGCGAGTTTGGACCGAGCAACGGTTGGGAATTTGTACGGGCGGTGATAACCACGCAGTAGAGCGCCCCACAAACCAAACATCATCATCATCATCATCATCGGAGTTTTGAGCGCTGTTCACGTGCTTGTAGAAAAATGGCAATGAACTAAGGATGGGAACGACTTTTTCAAATGTACCTGTTGCACCCTCAGAGGTTTTTTAAATTATTTTCCTTTTATTTTACAGTGTGTTTGTCCTGTGGTTGCCAACCATAATCAACCACACACACTGTAAAATAAAAGGAAAATAATTAAAAAAACACTGAGGATGCCACAGCTATGCTGAAACGGGTTTGGGTGATAAAACAAAACAATAATTTGTATACTTGCATCTGCGGTTCATTATTCGCTCAGTATTTGTTACATTCGTTTCCGTAAGCAAATACGTAAATCTCTTTTCTGCGTAGCACGTCTAGTTCCATTATCAAAGCGCTTGTCGGACGCAAATCCTTTTCCTTGATTAAATACGTAAATCTCTGTTTTCTTCTGCGTAGCACATCTGGATCCATTATCAGGGCAGTTGACGGACGCAAATCCTTTTACTAGTTCAGTCAGATAACTGCTGAGTATGACTAAAAACCTTACAAGAGACACTTCAATTTGTGGAACATGACCTACACAGCATGTGAAGACGGAATAAATTTTCTGCTTCATACAGTCGCGGCGAATACTTCGTATCAAAGGTAAGTGCAGACTTCTGCGATAAATGAAGCTCGGAATCACAGACATAGTGAGAAAGCACTTCCGTTCCACGGAGCATAGAGGCTAGTAACCCTCGGAGCGGGGGATGCCACAGCGGTATTTGCGACTCAGCGGAAATGTCGTGCCATTACGAAATCGCCAAGGCGGCATTTTCACGCTCCCCTGGAAATACCGCCGCCTGATTCGCGACCTAATGACTTTCAGTTTGCGAGCGGGCCCGTTCTACTTCTGGAAGACATGTTCACAATCCAAGATCTCTTCTCATCCACCATTTCCTTGAGGTTCTGTAGGATACAGGCTTGCCTGCTCTTGCGATTCTTCCACCATCAACCGTATCTTTCAGAAGCGACTTACATTTTATGTGCCTAATCTTTCTATTTCTTTGATTCATTACGTGTTTTTTCCTGTTTTACTTCTTACAGGATCATCTTCATTCTTTATCTCGATGAATCCACCCTGATTTTCAATCGTCTTGTGTAACACCACAATTTAAAAGTTTCTGTTCTTTTCTAGAGCACTTCCTACATCACTGCTGAATGGATCGGATGAAGTGAGCAGGTCACTTGTTGTTCAACGGGGTGAATCAGCTGATAATAAGCTGTCGTTTGATGCAACCGGCAATGTTGTAACTGGCCTTCAAAAGCAACGCGTGAGGTTTACAAATTCTCTTGCTCGCTACGCTCAAACTATTAGTCCTAGAGAAAAAATGGACAGGCCCTTTTAATGTAGTTAAATTTTGTACCGGGAGACTTTTCCGTTAGATGCTGTAGTTTTCGATTTATTCAGAAAAAACTTACGAAATTGACTTTCAAACACTCCCCCACTCCCACACTCTGCCCTCAACGGTCAGGATTCCTAATATGTTGTTCATGGCACTTCCTCCTACAGCTGTACCGCAATTTGCGGCTGTACAAATTATTTCTCACATGCAACCATTTTTGTCTTCACTGATCGGCTTAGGCAAGCACTTCCAAATTGTAAAAGCGACTTTGTGTAAATTTTACTTAACAGTGTTGTGAATTTTGACAGCATGAAATAAACATTTACTTCGTCATATTCGTCGGAGCTCCTGACTACGAAACTACTGTGCTTGCAATGGTTAAGCCTGGATAGAATTGCAACGTAATTAGTTTTAGCGTAACGTTTACAAGAGTCGTTTGTAGTTCATTACCCTCACAGGCAGGATTAAATTAATAATCAGTAGATAGCAAAAATGGCCGAATATCGACAGCCGTTCATATATTTCTAAATTTTTGTACAGTTGTAAAGGGAGTGCCAAGTACAACATAGCAAATAACCTGGGTAGTGGGGGATGAATGTGAGATGTACGTGCGTTTGAAGGTCAGTTTTGCAAGTTTTTCGTGAATAACTGGGAAATCGTGGCATCCAGCGAAAACGTATCCCAGACTGAAGAGCCTAGAACCGCTCAGCCACTCCAGCCGTCTTGTATCCCAGTACAAAATTTAATTACATTAAATTTCCTACAGAAAGATCCTGCTCATTTTTACTATAGGACTAATAGTTTACGCGCAGCGAGGGAGAGAATACGAAAATCTCGTGCGTTGTTTGCGAAGGCCAAATGTAACATTGCGGGGTACATAAAACGACAGTGGTAGGGGTAGCTGAATCATACTGTATCTGATGTGTCTCGGGTGTAACTCATCGTCAGAATGTCTGTCATACGAAATACAAAGTGATGAGACAACTATCCTGTGGTAGAATAATCATTAAGAGTAAAGATATTGAGGGCGCCATAAAAACTTTCAAAATAAAAATACGTCTACCATACTAAATGTCTTCATACAAAGTGTAGCCTTATAAGCGTACGTCCTCACCATTAGTCCTCAACTAACGATGAGTCACCGTTACAAAATATGACTATCGAAACCTGCCACTTGGTGGCGTGGTTGTACGACAGCAGTGGCGTTAATAGCGTTCACAGTGGTAAGTGAACAAATTGACACCAACATGAAATTGTAATTGTACACGCAAAAACACAGTAACAAATCGCATAATTCATTCGAGGGCGGTAGGAAAGGGCATGAAATAACAGGAGGGCAAGAGAGGAGAGCAGCATATTGAGACAATAGTAAACCAAAAGTAATTAACACAGGTAAGAACCAATAACATAAAGCCCCCAAAAATGTTCCATAAGAAATATACGTACACCCAAGCAAGTGGAGAAAGGGGGGACCAGGAACGGGGAGAAACGTCTTTGTCACAACTTGACTTCTGTCGTTTGATTCTATCTTCCACGCTGTACATGTTTTGTAATCATACAGATCTCTGCTCAAAACATAAGCTTTTACGACTAGAATCAAGATTTGTGTTTCGAGCACAGCTCTGCATGGATGCGCTACATTCACAGTGATGATTACAGCAATGAGACGAGTAGAACGCTTTGAAATGTGAAGTTCAGTACAGTGAAAGATTGATAGGTTCTCATTGACTCGTTACAGGACATTCTCGTTTCTCACTCGATTAGACCGCGGCAAAACCACATTTAACGCGCTTTGAATAGGAAGGAGAAAACATTCCTAGTCCCATAGTAACAGATCTACAATTACGTGCTACAGAGAAAGCGGCAAAGCATGGCGTGCAGAAGTCTATCTTAACCTACAGTAGAAACGTTCACAAATCATGCTCCTGCAGTGCAAGTTGATGATGGCAGTATTTTACGATATGATACGCCCACTGCTGATTCGTTAAACTCCTACAGGTCAAACAATGGGTAATGACAACTACAGCGGGATCTGAAACCCAAAACCAAAATGAGGAGGAGAGTGGAACTTCCAAAACGATTGATTTTGCATCAGGAAAATACCATAATACAGCTAAGAAAGCAATTAAGTGCATTGAAACCTTGATTTTGAGCTGTTAGAGCTACCATCGAAAGATTTGACCTACCTCGAAGTGATTTTCACGAGTTTAGCCCGATGGAATACCTGCTCGAGTTCAAAAATATAAAATTGTAGTTTTCTATGACTACAATATCAATAAGTGGCAACTGGGAACAGTCAAATCATACAAGTAAGTGGCTGTAACAATTTGTAGGGATCTGAAATGGAACGATCACTTAGGCTCAGTTGTAGGTATGGCAGGTGGCTGACTTCATTTCATTGATAGGATACTAGGAATCCGTCCACGAAGGAGACTGCTTACGAAGCATCCATCCTAGACTGTTGTTCACATGTGTAGGAACTGTATCAAATAGGAAAAACAAATTGACCTGAATATACGAAGATGAGCAGCACAAAAGGTTCGTTAGACCCGTGGGAGGGTGTTACAGAGGTGTTGAACTGGCGAAAATCTACTTTAGAAGTTCCAGGAACCATCATTAACTGAGGAATCTAGAAATGTACTACAACCGTGTGCGCTCGTTCCTGTCGATATCACGAAGACAAGATTAGACTAATTACAGCTCACAGAGAGGCATTTAAGCACTCTAAGATGTATATTTGCGGAGTGAAGCGATGAATGAAAATTTGTACCAAGGCCGGAGCTCGAACCCAGGTCTCCTGCTCACTAGACAGGTGCGGTAACATCAACCTGGCACAGTGGCTTTGCACAACCACACGGACTAACTTATTACCTAGAGTTGCTATTCCAGTACGTTTGGAGACCCTCTGCAATGCTGTTCAGCGTCGTGGTTGGCGCATCTGCCCAGTGAGCAGGAGACCTGGGTTCGAATTCTGGCCTTGGTATAAATTGACATTGGTCGCTTCATTCTGCATATAGACATCATAGATGTTTGAGACTTAAAAAGATCTCTGGAGCCATATAGTTCCATTCGTTTTAAGCAATCATTCTTCCCCCTCTCCATATATGAATGAAACGGGGAGAATCCCCAACAACTTATTTGCTGAGAAGTACCCCTGCCATGAACTTCGGAATGGCTTGTAGCCTTTTGATGTTGTGTAGACCTCCATGTAAATGTAAATTCAAGTTTTCGTCCGATGGCGAGGTAGTGGAGGCGTCACAAGAGTAGCAGTAGGCCAACAAGATGCCAGAAAATTTTGGAAGCTTGTCAAAAAATGGACCAAGTGCACAGAGGTTCAACGAAATTTCGTAGAACATCGGAAATACTTGCAAGGTTTTCTCCCAATAAAAGTTTCTTAGTTAAAAATATGACTTTCCTTATTGACTTGAACCGTAATTTACAAAGGCTAGTCAGAAAGAAAGCGGTAGTAAGGAACTTTTTCCAACTCATATCGGGCATGGTACAGCAACCAGTAATATACAATGAAGAAACAATCACATTTTCGAAAAATAATTCGGAAAAAAAGGCAATCAATTTTCATAATTATACTTACAAAAACAGTCTAGATCGTATAACCGCATTTATTCGTAGAAGAAGCGAACAGGCTTGGTTGCAGCGACGTTTCGTGTGCTCGGTATTCCATCTGCCTAAAACCATCTGATGCCAGCCAATATGAAGATGCCTTAATGAGGCGAAGCGCGCAACGGTAAAAAAATAGTAATTACAATCCTAAAACCAGGACTGTTTGTTTCTTCATCTTCAGTAAAGAGGTGCTGACATTATGTATCTTCGTATCCTACAACGGTGTTACCCGATAAAGCGAACTGCAGATTTCGCCAGGGTAGTAGCACTGTCTTGTTTACGCCCTAGAGACATGGCCCTACACACGGATCTTCTTACAAGAGAACCTCGGCCAGACCCTCTACGTCTATACGCCAGTGCCCTACACAACACAACAAAACACTGACTGGTGCTGCTGTTTGTCCATATACCTCATGCAGTATCACTTTGCAAATATCTATTCACAGTGCGACATTTGTGAGGTCGGTCTCAGTATCTTAGTGGTCAGCAGGAGACCTGGTTTCGAATGCTGGTCTTGGTATAAAATTTCATTCTTCTCTTCAGTTCGAATATATACATAATATGTATTTGAGACTTGAAAGGGTCTCCGGAACTGTATAGTTTCATTTGGTTTAAGCAGTCGTTCTTCCCACACTCCATGTAGGAATGAAACAGAAAGTATCCCCAATAAGGCTCGATTCTCGGCACTGCTAGGGTTTCCCCTTCATGAGAGGACTGGATCGAGGTGCACTCAGCCTCGTGATGATAGTTGAAGAGCTACTTGGCCGGGTAGTAGTACTCCAGGTCACGAAAACTCACAATGGCCGGGAGAGCGGTATGCTGACCTCACGCCCCTACATAACGCATCCAATGATGCTATTGGCAGAGAACGACACAGAGGTCGGTCCGTACCGGTGCAGCAGCCGGGGCCTGTAGACGGGTTTTAAGTTTACGTAATGTTTATGAATCCATGTTTCGTCGCGATCTGCGTTCATTCAGATACTATTTTCTTAAAATGTAATGTGGAATGCTTTTTTTGTGTTAAGTTGTGTCATATTGTTCACACACGTCGATTTGTTTATTCTGGCAATTTATCACATAAAGAAAACATTTTTCTCTGAGCTGCCTTGCTAATTTTCAAGTCCAGTTCTGTGCGGCAACATCTATTAAGGTTTGAAATGTTGGTGTGTTGTTCGCGAAATGACAGAAATGCGTAAAAACACATTTGGCAATGTCGTCAATGGGTTATTAATTGTGTGTACTCTGCTACTAGATATTTTAATACAGCTCCACTCAGAATTTGCACACCATCAACTTCGTCATCTTTAGCATTTGGATGCAGGGCAACAGGCGGATTCCATATTCCTAGATTTCCGTAAAGCATCTGACACGGTATCACAATGGCGACAGTTAACGAAAGTTCAGTATAAGCATACGGAATAGGTTCCTAGGTATGTGAAGGGCTCGAAGACTTCTTAAGTAACGGAACTCAGTATATTTTGGATAAATGTCAGCATTGGTCGTAAAGACAAATCCTTTATTTTACAGATCGATTTCGGTCAGTGTGTGACCATCTTTAGTGCAAACTATTCGAACCTTGTAGGCCCATATCATAATAACTCAACATATTCTGTTAGGTGAAACATGTCCTGTGATGATAACTTACAACAGATATCTTCACTTTTACTGCGTGCAATAGTTTTGAAATTACAGAAGAACCTATCTTGTGACCTAAGCAGTTGCCGATACAACGAACAGTCCCAATGGGGTTAGACATCAGGCAACTCAGTACGTTGTCCACATCGGCGAGTATTCGTTAGAGGCAAGGGTATTGTCAGGAGTACCCCAGGGAAGTATGACAGGAATACTGTTGTTTTCTGTACACATAAGTAATCTGGCGACACGCCGCAGTGGCCGAGTGGTTCTAGGCGCTTCAGTCCGGAACCGCGCGACTGCTACGGTCGCAGGTTCGAATCCTGCCTCGGACATGGATGTGTGTGATGTCCTTAGGTTAGTTAGGTTTAAGTAGTTCTAAGTTCTAGGGGACTGATGACCACAGTAGTTAAGTCCCATAGTGCTCAGAGTAATCTGGGAGACAGGGTAAGCAGCAGTCTCACACAGGTTAGTGATGATGCTGCGGATGTTGGGAAGGTTGCGTCGTTGAGTGGCTGTAGGAGCATACAGCATGACTTACACAAAATTTCTAGTTGGTGTCGTGAACGTCAGCTTGCTCTAATGTAAAAAAATGACATTTAATGCAGATAGGTATGAAAAACAAACCCATATTGTTCGAACACAGCATTAGTAGTGGGCTGTTTTAACACGCTCACGTCGATTAAAGATTTAAGCGTAACGCTACAGAGCGATATGAAATGGAATGTGCATGTAAGGATTGTAGTAGTGAAGATGAATGATCGACTTCCCTTTATTGGGAGAATTTTAGGAAAATATGGTTCATCTGTATAGAAGACGCATATAGGAGTCTAGTGAGACCCATTGTTGAGTACTGTTCGAGTGCTTGATACACATACCAGGTCGGATTAAAGGAAGACATCGGGGGTAGTTCAGAGGCGGGCTCGTAGGATTGTTACCGGTTTATTGTTCGAGCAACACGGGAGTATTACTGCGATGCTTCCGGAACTCAAATGGAAATTAGAATGAAATTAATACACCTGGCTGCATACAGGCGTTGAGACAAGTTAACAGGGGACAGTTGAAAATGTGTGCCCCGACCGGGACTCGAACCCGAGATCTCCTGCGTACATGGCAGACACTCTATCCATCTGAGCCACCGAGGACACAGAGCATAATGCGACCGCAGGAACTTATCTCTGGCACGCCTCCCGTGGGACCCACATTCGCAACTTATTGTCCCGCACTATATTCATAGTGCTCCTGCCCATTATACTCATTACACACACACACACACACACACACACACACACATATATATATATATATATATATATATATAGTGTGAAGATGGTATCTGTTCTTTCGGACATGTAAGAAAGAACAGATCCCATCGGTGACCATGCAGCTCTGTTCTTCGGACATGTCCGAAACAACAGCTTGCCTCCAGTGATTTCCATTATATATATATATATATATACTCCTGGAAATGGAAAAAAGAACACATTGACACCGGTGTGTCAGACCCACCATACTTGCTCCGGACACTGCAAGAGGGCTGTACAAGCAATGATCACACGCACGGCACAGCGGACACACCAGGAACCGCGATGTTGGCCGTCGAATGGCGCTAGCTGCGCAGCATTTGTGCACCGCCGCCGTCAGTGTCAGCCAGTTTGCCGTGGCATACGGAGCTCCATCGCAGTCTTTAACACTGGTAGCATGCCGCGACAGCGTGGACGTGAACCGTATGTGCAGTTGACGGACTTTGAGCGAGGGCGTATAGTGGGCATGCGGGAGGCCGGGTGGACGTACCGCCGAATTGCTCAACATGTGGGGCGTGAGGTCTCCACAGTACATCGATGTTGTCGCCAGTGGTCGGCGGAAGGTGCACGTGCCTGTCGACCTGGGACCGGACCGCAGCGACGCACGGATGCACGCCAAGACAGTAGGATCCTACGCAGTGCCGTAGGGGACCGCACCGCCACTTCCCAGCAAATTAGGGACACTGTTGCTCCTGGGGTATCGGCGAGGACCATTCGCAACCGTCTCCATGAAGCTGGGCTACGGTCCCGCACACCGTTAGGCCGTCTTCCGCTCACGCCCCAACATCGTGCAGCCCGCGTCCAGTGGTGTCGCGACAGGCGTGAATGGAGGGACGAATGGAGACGTGTCGTCTTCAGCGATGAGAGTCGCTTCTGCCTTGGTGCCAATGATGGTCGTATGCGTGTTTGGCGCTGTGCAGGTGAGCGCCACAATCAGGACTGCATACGACCGAGGCACACAGGGCCAACACCCGGCATCATGGTGTGGGGAGCGATCTCCTACACTGGCCGTACACCACTGGTGATCGTCGAGGGGACGCTGAATAGTGCACGGTACATCCAAACCGCCATCGAACCCATCGTTCTACCATTCCTAGACCGGCAAGGGAACTTGCTGTTCCAACAGGACAATGCACGTCCGCATGTATCCCGTGCCACCCAACGTGCTCTAGAAGGTGTAAGTCAACTACCCTGGCCAGCAAGATCTCCGGATCTGTCCCCCATTGAGCATGTTTGGGACTGGATGAAGCGTCGTCTCACGCGGTCTGCACGTCCAGCACGAACGCTGGTCCAACTGAGGCGCCAGGTGGAAATGGCATGGCAAGCCGTTCCACAGGACTACATCCAGCATCTCTACGATCGTCTCCATGGGAGAATAGCAGCCTGCATTGCTGCGAAAGGTGGATATACACTGTACTAGTGCCGACATTGTGCATGCTCTGTTGCCTGTGTCTATGTGCCTGTGGTTCTGTCAGTGTGATCATGTGATGTATCTGACCCCAGGAATGTGTCAATAAAGTTTCCCCTTCCTGGGACAATGAATTCACGGTGTTCTTATTTCAATTTCCAGGAGTATATATATATATATATATATATATGTGTGTGTGTGTGTGTGTAATGAGTATTATATATATATATATATATATATATATATATATATATATATATATATATATATAATGGAAATCACTGGAGGCAAGGCGACGTTCTTCTGAGGAAATTTAGAGAACTGGCATTTGAGGCTGACTGCAGAACTATACTATTGCCGTCAGCTTACATTTCGCGTAAGTACCCTGAAGAAAAGATTAGGGAGATTAGGGGTCGTACGGAGGGATACAGACAGCCGTATTTCCGTCGCTCTATTTGCGAGTGGAACAGGAAAGGAAAGGGCTAGTCGTGGTACAGAATACATGCACTCGTATACAGTGGCTTGCCCTGTATGTATGTAGATGTAGATGTATGAAGATATCCTATTAGTTTGTCTGTCAGCACTGCCACTCTTTTTTTCCTTGTATTGATAAACAAATTTAACTACGTTAACAACAAGCCGTCACGGCTGCGCGTAACAGTATTTTCTGTGATCACTTTCCATCCTTTCACTGCAAAGTAGCGACGCCCGTTGCTATGAACTGGATCGTGGCTGTACCTAGTCACGTGATCGGCTTATTTCCGCTTGGCCGGGTCTACGGTTCGCTGTATCGAGTAATAACTGTTGTCGCAGAGGAACGACAAGATACAAACAAAACAGGGTACCGGTCATTGATCTCCGTAGCGTCCTTGTCACCCTTTCCCATCGTCTCTTGCCTCCGTTTGTGTTCGATCTAGTGGCGTACAGAAGTGGAGAAGGTTTGCGGCAGCCGGTAGGCGGGCCGCGGCGAGAAGAGCGGGGCTGTGACGGATGTGGGCGGGTTGCGGGTTGCGGGTTGCCTAGCGACGCAGCCTCCGGCGAGTGCAGCATCGATCCGGCGCGGCCGCGACCTTGAGGGTGCAGCCGGGGCGCCGGCCTTGACCCCGTGGCCTGGTTACGGCCACGTGGCGTCCCAGCGCACACTGCCCCTCTCTAGACTGCACTCTCCTTTGTCAACGGCAGGACGCCAGGGGTTCCAAAGCGTATACGGCTCGCAGTCATTCTGTGCAAAGTGCTGTGAACTGTGGAACACTTCACATTTAATCTCATTTTAAAAGTTCCTTTTCGGGTCATTCCCACGTGGAGCGCGGGAAGGACGTCTGCTTAGAAGTCTGTGTGTGCGCTGTACAGTCCGATTTAGTTGTCACTAGTAAACTGCGTGAAGAGTTCGACAGAGCACTGAAAAACCTAAGTCGAAACAAGGCCCCCGGAGTAGACAACATTCCATTAGAACTACTGACTGCCGTGGGAGAGCCAGTCGTGACAAAGCTCTACCATCTGGTGAGCAAGATGTATGAGACAGGTGAAATTCAAATGTTTCAAATGGCTCTGAGCACTATGGGACTCAACTGCTGAGGTCATAATTCCCCTAGAACTTAGAACTACTTAAACCTAACTAACCTAAGGACAACACGCACATCCATGCCCGAGGCAGGATTCGAACCGGCGACCGTAGCGGTCGCGCGGTTCCAGACTGTAGCGCCAGAACCGCTCGGCCACCAGCGGCCGGCAGGCGAAATTCCCTCAGACTTCAAGAAGAATATAATAATTTCAATCCCAAAGAAAGCAGGTGTTGACAGATGTGAAAATTACCGAACTATCAGTTTAATAACTCACGGCTGCAAAATACTAACGCGAATTCTTTACAGACGAATGGAAAAACTGGCAGAAGCCGACCTCGGGGAAGATCAGTTTGGATTCCGTACAAATTTTGGAACACGTGAGGCAATGCTGACCCTACGACTTATCTTAGAAGAAAGATCAAGGAAAGGCAAACCTACGTTTCTAGATCCGTAGACTTAGAGCAAGCTTTTGACAATGTTGGCTGGAATACTCTCTTTCAAATTCTGAAGCTGGCAGGGGTAAAATACAGGGAGCGAAAGGTTATTTACAATTTGTACAGAAACCAGATGGCAGTTATAAGAGTCGAGGGACATGAAAGGGAAGCAGTGATTGGGAAGGGAGTGAGACGGGCTTGTAGCCTCTCCCCGATGGTATTCAGTCTGTATATTGAGCAAGCCGTAAAGGAAACGAAAGAAAAGTTCGGAGTAGGTATTACAATCCATGGAGAAGAAATAAAAACTTTGAGGTTCGCCGATGACATTGTAATTCTGTCAGAGACAGCAAAGGACTTGGAAGAGCAGATGAACGGAATGGACAGTGTCTTGAAAGGAGGATATAAGATGAACATCAACAAAAGCAAAACGAGGATAATGGAATGTAGTCGAATTAAGTCGGGTGACGCTGAGGGAATTAGATTAGGAAATGAGACACTTAAAGTAGTAAAGGAGTTTTGCTATTTGGGGAGCAAAATAACTGATGATGGTCGAAGTAGAGAGGATATAAAATGTAGACTGGCAATGGCAAGGAAAGCGTTTCTGAAGAAGATAAATTAGTTAACATCGAGTATAGATTTAAATGTCAGGAAGTCGTTTGTGAAAGTATTTGTATGGAGTGTAGCCATGTATGGAAGTGAAACATGGACGATAAATAGTTTAGACAAGAAGAGAATAGAAGCTTTCGAAATGTGGTGCTACAGAAGAATGCTGAAGATTAGATGGGTAGATCACATAACTAATGAGGAGGTATTGAACAGAATTGGGGAGAAGAGGAGTTTGTGGCACATCGTGACTAGAAGAAGGGATCGGTTGGTAGGACATGTTTTGAGACATCAAGGGATCACCAATTTAGTAATGGAGGGCAGCGTGGAGGGTAAAAATCCTAGAGGGAGGCCAAGAGATGAATACACTAAGCAGATGCAGAAGGATGTAGGCTGCAGTAGGTACTGGGAGATGAAGAAGCTTGCTCAGGGTAGAGTAACATGGAGAGCTGCATCAAACCAGTCTCAGGGCTGAAGACCACAACAACAACATAGTAACCCTCTCCCACGATTTTTTAATAACTCTCCACTGGTCACGCCCGCCATTGTACTTTTTACACCACCTGGCTTATTTTAACTGCCCATCGCTGCCCCTAAAGTTTCTCGGAATATTGGCGCCAGTTACTCCTCGTGACTAATCTCTTCTTGCCACCTGTTCCACTCCCCCTTTGTTGCGGCACGTTTCTGCCCATAAACAACTTAGTCAGTACTTGTGTGTACGGAATCAACGCACCAGCACTCTAGTTCTGTTATTGGTCATGTTTATTCTTCATTAAGCTGTTCTATGCATAATGTAGGTACAATTCTTTTTCTCTTATTTTTAATTGTAGTCAGTAGAGTAGTACACATTCGGGATATTTTTATAAACTAGAGGCCTGTAAAAATTGAAGATATTCTTAGACTTCGTAAGAACTAGAACGAGAAGAGAATAAAAGGAAAGGTCAAAATCTATCAACTCTGAATTTTGAGAAAAGCGATTGCGATTTTAGTAAGGAAGAAATATCATTCTGACCACTATTCAGAAACTGAAGATGAAGGTAGTGACGGAGAGGACGAAGATGAAACAACACATCAATATTTTTGTGTTGGGAAGAATGAATTTACGAAATGGTGCAAATCAAGTTTACCGAAATCTTCAAAAATTTAGAAAAATACAGAGAAAATTTTACTTGGTCAAAAAAGAATGGTAAGAGATTACGCGCTTCCAATTCATGTATTTGCGAAACTTTTCGATGTAAACGTGATTGATGAAATTCTAGGACACACTAATTCAAAAATCGAAAATTTACGTCCGGTATATGCTCGATGCTGAGATTGCACTGCCCTAAGCAGTGAAGGGCTATTGAACACTATCGGTACCCCTATTCAAATCGGCTTGAGAAAGGGACTAATGATAAATGTGGTAGTGTTGTGGGCAAAGGATGGACAGCAACAATACTTATGAAAGAGGCCACTAGTTCTCGCGTGTTTCTAGTAATATATAGGAGCGTTCGATTTGATGATAGCATAACCCAGTAGGAAAGAAGGAAGTTTCATAAACTTGCCGTCATAAGATACATAAAATCCTTTCAATCCTGTTTATTTAATATTATTATACACCCAAAACACATTATATTTTGATCAAAATGGTTAAAATATGCTAATTAATAATTTAATCCGAAGTAATTATGGAAGAAAAACAACGGGTTGTACGTTGTGCAACATGCGACCACTTAATAGACACATATAGGCGCGACCTGTAGAAAGTTACAGAATCGTACTCCCATGTAGAAAATGTCATAACTTCTGAATTACATGTCGAATAATTCCATAATACTGTAGGCAGATTAAGTGTTATAAAAGATGTACCAGGAGAAATTGTCAATATTCAGCGGTTTGGAAGGAACGACGATTCGAAGCATAAAAGTCCGGTAAACATGGGCTCTAAAAGGCGTACGTTAAGAGCTATGAGCACTTCATCTTCGGTACTGTAAAACAAATCTCTTCTACAGCTAGTTCAGGTGGTAGTATGTATCATAATAAGCAAAAAAGTCCAGAGAACTGGGCTCTGATGTGCATACTTCAACAACTGCGAACACTTTCCCTTCCCTACTGCGAAACACATCTATTCTACTGAATAAGTGGTTATAGATGATAAGGTACGCATTTCAGAGTCTATGTTTACTAGACAATTTTTTCTTGATTTGGTCCATCCTACGTCCTCCCAAAATGTGGAGCGCAAATGGTTCAAATGACTTTGAGCACTATGGGACTTAACATCTTACGTCATCAGTCCCCTAGAACTTAGAACTACTTAAACCTAACTAACCTAAGGACATCACACACATCCATGCCCGAGGCAGGATTCGAACCTGCGACCGTAGCAGTCCCGCGGTTCCGGACTGCAGCGCTAGAACCGCACAACCACCGCGGCCGGCAATGTGGAGAGCAGTTATGTGCTTCTAGCTCCTAAGGTATGCAATTTAGAGTCCACTGCTAGTAGACCTTTTTGCTTCTAATCATCGTTCCTGTCAAAGCCTTGAATACTGACCATTTTCCTGCGACACACTTTGTAAGTGTTGCGAATAAGGCTAATACTATAGAAGCAGTACTTCAAATGTCATGCCTGATTAAGTTTCACTGCATGTACAGCGAAACTGTAGTAAGCGAGTAACTCTTTTCCTTTCATTATTTTTGGTGGCGTCAGCGTGAAAAAAGTTTACTTGTAAAGTTTGTTGGAAGTCGCGAAGTGCTCTCCTTCTCAAATACTGGGTGAACAGAATCTCGATAATCTGCGCGCCGTGAGTTAAGCTGCCTCGAGATATATACACAGTTTCTAACTTAACTGCTTGACTTATTGTGTTAAAACTTGTAACGTCCCCTTTGAAAAATTATGAATGACTGTGCTGGTGAAACTGTTACGTTATTTGATACAGAAACAACTGAGTAAAGCCGGCCGCAGTGGCCGAGCGGTTAAAGGCGCTACAGTCTGGAACCGCACGACCGGTACGGTCGCAGGTTCGAATCCTGCCTCGGGCATGGATGTGTGTGGTGTCCTTAGGTTAAGTCCCACAGTGCTCAGAGCCATTTGAGCCATTTGAACCATTTGAACTGAGTAAAACTCAACCTACTCAGACATTTCTCTCTTTACTTTTTCTGATCATCACTAAACTGACACACAATATTTTTAGCGCAACGCAATGTGACTTTCAATAATCCCTACAAAAGAACGACCCTGACTAACAATAACCTATACCTTTCATGAATCACTTACCTCACAAAATTCTTCGTTACTCGAACTACTGGAATACAGCGAGCGCCAATACTGCCAGCTAAATAAAAGATTCTAACTACTGAAGGCACTAACGACTGATAGGCATAGTTAGCAAATGAAAGATTTTGATGGAGAACAAACAATGTATTTACCTTAGTGTTCAAAAGTCATCATACACTCCTGGAAATGGAAAAAAGAACACATTGACACCGGTGTGTCAGACCCACCATACTTGCTCCGGACACTGCGAGAGGGCTGTACAAGCAATGATCACACGCACGGCACAGCGGACACACCAGGAACCGCGGTGTTGGCCGTCGAATGGCGCTAGCTGCGCAGCATTTGTGCACCGCCGCCGTCAGTGTCAGCCAGTTTGCCGTGGCATACGGAGCTCCATCGCAGTCTTTAACACTGGTATCATGCCGCGACAGCCTGGACGTGAACCGTATGTGCAGTTGACGGACTTTGAGCGAGGGCGTATAGTGGGCATGCGGGAGGCCGGGTGGACGTACCGCCGAATTGCTCAACACGTGGGGCGTGAGGTCTCCACAGTACATCGATGTTGTCGCCAGTGGTCGGCGGAAGGTGCACGTGCCCGTCGACCTGGGACCGGACCGCAGCGACGCACGGATGCACGCCAAGACCGTAGGATCCTACGCAGTGCCGTAGGGGACCGCACCGCCACTTCCCAGCAAATTAGGGACACTGTTGCTCCTGGGGTATCGGCGAGGACCATTCGCAACCGTCTCCATGAAGCTGGGCTACGGTCCCGCACACCGTTAGGCCGTCTTCCGCTCACGCCCCAACATCGTGCAGCCCGCCTCCAGTGGTGTCGCGACAGGCGTGAATGGAGGGACGAATGGAGACGTGTCGTCTTCAGCGATGAGAGTCGCTTCTGCCTTGGTGCCAATGATGGTCGTATGCGTGTTTGGCGACGTGCAGGTGAGCGCCACAATCAGGACTGCATACGACCGAGGCACACAGGGCCAACACCCGGCATCATGGTGTGGGGAGCGATCTCCTACACTGGCCGTACACCACTGGTGATCGTCGAGGGGACACTGAATAGTGCACGGTACATCCAAACCGTCATCGAACCCATCGTTCTACCATTCGTAGACCGGCAAGGGAACTTGCTGTTCCAACAGGACAATGCACGTCCGCATGTATCCCGTGCCACCCAACGTGCTCTGGAAGGTATAAGTCAACTACCCTGGCCAGCAAGATCTCCCGATCTGTCCCCCATTGAGCATGTTTGGGACTGGATGAAGCGTCGTCTCACGCGGTCTGCACGTCCAGCACGAACGCTGGTCCAACTGAGGCGCCAGGTGGAAATGGCATGGCAAGCCGTTCCACAGGACTACATCCAGCATCTCTACGATCGTCTCCATGGGAGAATAGCAGCCTGCATTGCTGCGAAAGGTGGATATACACTGTACTAGTGCCGACATTGTGCATGCTCTGTTGCCTGTGTCTATGTGCCTGTGGTTCTGTCAGTGTGATCATGTGATGTATCTGACCCCAGGAATGTGTCAATAAAGTTTCCCCTTCTTGGGACAATGAATTCACGGTGTTCTTATTTCAATTTCCAGGAGTGTATATATATCTATCAATTCATGACATCCATCTTTATAAATTTCCTTTTTCTGACAGACACACGTCCAGACCGTCCGCTTACAGCAACCTTTCAAAACTCTGGCATCTTTCTCCACATCCACCACTGCTGGTGGCCCACCGCCAACCGCCCAATGCTACGCGCTGTTCACATCCGACTGTCCAACACTACACAAGTAAATATTCCAACAATGAATCCAACCAGCCACAGACTGCACACAGCGCAGTCAGCGATTTTCATACAGAGCACTACGTGGCGTTACCAAAATAAAAACCTAAACAGCCTACTTACAAACTTTAACGTAGAATTATATACTGTCCAGTTACACTCATATGAGCATCTGTCGAAAGCCTGAATAACCACCTATTGTAGCTCGGACCACTGCAGTGAGATGTGCAGAAAGAGAGACATTGAGATTGTGGAAAGTACCGGCCGCGAGGTGAAGCCATGCCGACTCCAGTACTGCGTCCAGCGGCGCTAGATTTCTTGCATGAGTACCCGTGCCTAGTACAGCCCGATCGAGGTGGCCCCAAGATCATCGGTTGAGTGCCAGGCGAGTCTGATGTCCGGTAGGGTACAGCAAAATCATCCTGGTGCTCTTCGAACTATGCGAGTTGTGTGACACGTTCCACTGTCCTGCTAGTTGATGTCATCATGCCGAAGAAAAGCAAACTGCTTTGGAGGAGGGGGAGGGAGGCGTGGTGCCAAATGGCAGATGCACAGATGCACACTTGAGTTGATTCATTGTGGCTTCCAGAATAACGAGGTCACCCAGGGTGATTTTTGCATAGCGGTTGCTTTCAGACGTTTCACGCCGTGTACGCCAACGGCCATCTATCCGACGGAGTATAAAACGTAATTCATCTGAAAAGGCCACCTGGCTCCACTCTGTGGACGTCTAGTTGCAGTGTTGGCGTGCAAATTCTAGCTTTCATCGCCGAGGAAAAGCAGTCAGCATTGGTGCATGAATGTGGAGTCTGCTGCAGAGGCCCATACGCAGCTATTTTCGATGAACGGTCGTTGAGGAGAGACTGTTGGCATCCCTGTGCTTCATCTGGGCCGTCAGTTGGTCAGCAACTGCACGGCGATTCCCCATACAAATCGCTGCACCTGTCGCTCGCCCCTCTCGTTTATGTCCAGTGGTGCACCTCAGATAGCCGGCCGAAGTGGCCGTGCGGTTAAAGGCGCTGCAGTCTGGAACCGCAAGACCGCTACGGTCGCAGGTTCGAATCCTGCCTCGGGCATGGATGTTTGTGATGTCCTTAGGTTAGTTCTAAGTTCTAGGGGACTAATGACCTCAGCAGTTGAGTCCCATAGTGCTCAGAGCCATTTGAACCATTTTTTTTTTTTTTTTTGCACCTCAGATGCATTGGTGCTGGTTTCCAGTAGCGCCATTTTACCATGCACAGTACGCTTTAATCACGACAGCACGCGAACGGTTTACAGATGTAGTCATTTCAGAAATGCTTCGACCCTTGGCCTGAAAGCCAATGATCATGCACTTTTGTACTTGAGATAAATTGCTCTATTTCCACATTACAGCAATGACTGCGCTACATCCTGCATCCCCCGGGCATGCTTATGTATCCTCCACTGCTAGTGATGACGCTTGCCGTATGTGAATGGTTACTGCGCGTTGAAGTCGAACATAGGCGGTGGCCACATTAATGTCTGTGGGCAGCGTATACAGACTGATTCAGTGGCTCCTACCGCTGTCATTTTATGCAACCCGCAGTGTTACATCCGATCACACGGGAGATTTTCATATTTTCTCGCCCGCTACGCGCACGCTATTAGTCCTACAGGGAAAAAAACATTACAACCCCTGTTTTGTGGGAAATTTTATTTATTTAAATTTTGTACTGAGATCCATTTTCAGTGGAGGCCATAGTTTACTAGTAAGGTACAAATGTACAAAACTGACCTTCAGACACATCTCCACCCCTACGCTCATGCCTCATCAATCAGAATTTATACTACATTGTTCGTGGCACTCCCTTCTACCACTGTACAAAAATTTGCAACTGCAAGAATTATTTCAAACATTCGACCGTTCTTGGTCTTCATCTACTCGCTTACCGTCTTAGTGGAGCAATTACAAATTGTAAAATGGACTTTTCTGTAAATTTTGTGAATTTTAACAGCATAAATCAAACAGTTACATCGCTGTATTCGTCAGACCTGCTGGCTTCGAAACTACTGTGCTTGTCAGGGCTAAGTTTGGATCGGACTGTCGACGTAATTAGCTTTAGCGAAACGTTTACAGAAGTCGTTTGTCTTTCACTATCCTCAAAGGCACATTCAAATTAATAATGTTATTGAAATAGCCGACTATGCAGGTGGCGTAATAAAAAAAAATGGCTCTGAGCACTATGGGACTTAACATCTGTGGTCATCAGTCCCCTAGAACTTAGAACTACTTAAACCTAACTAACCTAAGGACATCACACACATCCATGCCCGAGGCAGGATTCGAACCTGCGACCGTAGCAGTCGCGCGGTTCCGGACTGAGCGCCTTAACCGCGAGACCACCGCGGCCGGCGTGGCGTAATAGCCCAATCAATAGAGACCAAAGAAGATCGAATATCTGGAATAGGTCATGTAGAAGGAAATTTTTGTACTGTACTGTACTCCTGACTGATGAAGGTCTTTTTTGTTCGTTTTACTTGAATAACTCGGAAACCGTGGCCTCCAGCGAAAACGTGTCACAGTACACAATTTAATTACATTGAATTTCCTGCAGAAAGGTCCTGGTCATTTTTTTCTGTTAGACTAATTGTTTGCGCTTAGCAAACAAGAGAATGTGAAAATCTCGCACTTGGTCAGATATAACATTGTGGGTTGCATAAAACAAAGCGGTATGGCCAGATGAATCACCCTGAATAATTAAATGTTCAGCAAAAGGTGAATTTCGTACTTTGTCTGCAATAGCCTGATTATCCCTTCTAGAACTCAGAAGGCAAACCTACTGAGTCCACAGAGCGTTGATTAGTGAACTGCCTCACAGAAATATAGACCTAACCCCCCCCCCCCAAATTATTTAAACTGAGAAGTCAAAATGGTTGTCTCGTTTGAAGAAATGCCGCATATGACACCGGAATGATGCAGCTTGGTGCGGTTATGGCTCCGATGTAGACACAGTATCCACCCAGTCTGTTACACAAAAACACTAGTGAACATGTTAGAGGGTTGCGAGTTAACTGATTTTGAACATGGGATGGTACACGGTGGGAGACGCATGGGTCGTAGCCTATCGGAGATTACACAAGAATTCAGGTTTCCGAGAACAACAATGTCATGGGCGCTACTTCAGAATTGCAGAGACAATGTTTCTGTAGTCGTATATCGACACACAGGGCAACCACAAATATTTGCTGATAGGGCATCACGTCGCCTTCCGAAGTGCCACACGTGGGCGATCGACGATCTAATGTGAGACATATCTTCACCGATGTGAACGTGTTGCGCCAGGAACCCATATCTAGATGGACTGTACAGAGACAAACGCACCGCATAGGCTTCAACAGCCGACGACCTACACGCGTCCTTGTGCCTTTCTCTGACTTTTGGCCGCTCAGCGTATAAATCTTGAAATGCAGCTGCGCTTTCGCGCTACCTTGAGCTACGCCAGATATAACTTTCGTCTCTCCTCTCTGTACATTTTTGTGTTCGTTTAGCCTTGTACTGCGACTTATAGCGCTTACTTACTTGCCTCTAGCCGGCCGGAGTGGCCAAGCGGTTCAAGGCGCTACAGTCTGGAACCGCGCGACCGCTACGGTCGCAGGTTTGAATCCTGCCTCGGGCATAGATGTGTGTGATGTCCTTAGGTCAGTTAGGTTTAAGGAGTTCTGTGGGACTGATAACCTCAGATCTTACGTCCCATAGTGCTCAGAGCCATATGAACCATTTTTACTTGCCTCTAACAGCTATCAACAATCACCGCTCGTCGATGTCAACACAATAGCATTATGTTGCTATGTGATCCAGACGACCCCATGGATTTGTATGCACGTCGAGGACAGGCTGCCTGGTGCCTCACAACGCACGCACAGACACGTAGTTCCGGGGCACAGCGGTCTGCCGCTGCCATACTCGGATGCGTATACCAGGGCCGCGCCGACTAGACGCAGTGCGTCGTTCTTAGTGCACGGAGCACTCGCCGCCATATTGGGAGGGACGGTCCGTTATGCACCAGCTCTCTTTCTGCCCGTCTCTCTCTCTCTTCTGTCTTCCGCAGGCAAGCCCCTTCCGCGTTACCACGCTGTCTGACTACCAATGCTGAAGAGGCAGCGGCAACAAACGACCGCCATGACAGATTTTTATTTTTTTATTTTTCTTGCGTTCAGCGTTTGTAGACTATTTAGCCATCAGAAATTAGAGTATTGAGCTTTCAACAATTATGCTGTTTAGCCATCAACAATTAGAAAAACTGGTTCTTCAAAAACATACAAATTAAATGATGAAGTCACATACCCTTTGACAGAGCGTAGCGGACTATGCGGGAGACCCGCACCGCTGTACTAGGCAAGGTCTTAATCAAGAAGGTTTGCCATTGCCTTCCTCCGACCGGAATCGGGATAATGATGATGAAGACGCCACAACAACACCCAGTCATTTCGACGCAGGTGAAAATCCCTGACCCCGCCGGGAGTCGAACCCGGGACCCCGTGCTCGGGAAGCGAGAATGCTACCGCGAGACCACGAGCTGCGGACACGAATTAAACAAAAACTTTAAAATAACTAAATAATATTTCTTATTTACGGAAAAAAGAAAAAGCTTTTTTTAATTTATAAACACAATACTAACAACTACTTCCTAAAACAAAAAAAAAAAAACGAGCGAGGTGCTGCAGTGGTTAGCACACTGGACTCGCCATCCTGATTTAGGTTTTCCGTGATTTCCCTAAATAGTTTCAGGCAAATGCCGGGATGGTTCCTTTGAAAGGGCACGGCCGATTTCCTTCCCAATCATTCCCTAACCCGAGCTTGCGCTCCGTCTTTAATGACCCCGTTGTCGACGGGACGTTAAACGCTAACCACCACCACCACCTAAAAAAAAGTGTTTATAAATATAAGATGATTATAACAGGGGCGTTCAATAAGTCTTTTTCTCGGCCAATTTCTGTTGAAAAAATGCGGAATTTGTTGTGGGACATCGTGGGATATTCCCGCCTCAGCTCCTGTAGTTTCATGAAGTTCCTATATGCGCACGGTCTAAGCGTAGCCTTCAAGTGGCTCCTGTAACGGAAATCCTGCCAAGCAGAGAGTTGTCACTGAAGTTGTTTTGACGGAAAACCAAAGCATCGCAGATATTCATAGGCGCTTGCAAAATGCCTGCAGAGACCTGTCAGTGAACAAAAGCACGAGGGCGAGACGTTTGTCATCATCAGAAGGTCGCGCAAACCTGTCCGCTCTCCCGCGTGCCGAGCGGCCGCATGCAGCTGTGACTTCTGGCAATGCTGGAACGTGCGGACACTCTTATTCGAGGCGATCGACGGATCACAATCAAATACCTCGCTGCTCAACCGGACATCTCTGTTCGTAGTGCTGACACACTCGTCCACCAGTTGGGGTACTCAAAAGTGTGTGCCCTCTGGTTTCAAAATGCTTCAAATGGCTCTGAGCACTATGGGACTTAACAGCTGAGGTCATCAGTCCCCTAGAACTTAGAACTACTTAAACCCAACTAACCTAAGAACATCACACACATCCATGCCCGAGGCAGGATTCGAACCTGCGACCGTGGCGGTCGCAGGGTTCCAGACTGAAGTGCCTAGAACCGCTCGGTCACTCGGGGCGGCCTCTGGTTTCTTCTCCGTCTAACAGAAGACCATAAAGAGCAACGAAGGACCGTCTGCGCGGAATTGGAGGCTGGTCGTGACAATTTTTTGTCGAATATAGACACAGACGATGAAACATCGATCCATCACCTCGAACCAGAAACAAAATAGCAATCCACTGAATGGCACCACACCACCGAAGAAAAAGTTTAAGCTTCACACTAAGCCGGTAAAGCAATGACGACGGCCTTCTGGGACTCTGAAGGGGTTATGCTGTTTCATATCGTCCCTCATGGTGGAACGATAAACTCTGAAGCATATTGTGACACCCTTAGGAAATCGAAGAAACGAATTCAGCGTGTTTGTTGACACAAAGAAAGGTAAACGAACTTCTCCATGGCAACAGAAGGTCTCACAAAAGCCTGCACACCCGAGAGGAGCTTATAAAACGTCATTGGACTCTTCTTCTTCACCTACCACACAGCCCGATTATCGACCACCTGTTTGGTCCAATGACGGATGAACTCTGCGGGAAACAGTACGTGGGTAACGGAGAGGTTATTGATGAAGGAAGACGTTCGCACACATGCAGTCCACCCCAGTAAGATGGTGTTAAGGCCGTCGCAATGAAAAAATGGTTCAAATGCCTCTGAGCACTATGGGACTTAACTTCTGAGGTCATCAGTCATCTAGAACTTAGAACTAATTAAACCTAACTAACCTAAGGACATCACACACATCCATGCCCGAGGCAGGATTAGAACCTGCGACCGCAGCGGTCGAGCGGTTCCAGACTGTAGCGCCTAGACCCGCTCGGGCACCAAGGCCGACCGTCGCTATGAACTAAATGATGCTGAAAAGTAGGGTTTTGTAGCTAAAAGCGTGGTGAATAATATCGTGTATTGGAATCTTGAATAAAACCAACCGCCGGCCGCTGTGGCCGAGTGGTTCAAGGCGCTTCAGTCCGGAACCGCGCTGCTACTACGGTCTTAGGGTCGAATCCTGCCTCGGGCATGGATGTGTGTGATGTCCTTAGGTTCAAGTCGTTCAAAGTCTAGGGGACTGATGATCTCAGCTGTTAAGTCCCATAGTGCTTAGAGCCATTTGAACCATTTCTAAAACCAACTTGCTTTCAGGAAAAGATTACTTATTGTTGCATTACTTATTCAACGCCCCTCGTACTTTATTCAAAGATTGTGGTCAGATTTTATTATTACTACCTAAAATAAATCGTTCTGTAGTAGCAGTGCTTGTAGGGACTGATACTCTAAAATATTTCATTCTTAGAGGACAGCTCTCTATGTTGCTGGAACTTGGAACAACCGAAGATTATATTATTAATATCTCCAACATCTGAGTTATTGCAATGGCATATGCCTGAATGTGTTAGTTGTGGGCTATATAAATCAGAAGGGAAGCTGTCGTGATTGAAACTCGTCAGAATGATTGTAGAGAAAGCTCCGCGGTGAACTGATGTGTTATGAGGCAAAGTTACGCGAGATCTGTGCAGTTTTTAATCTTCATTTGGAATGATCCAAGGCATATTTACGGTGTCGCTTCGTCACAACTTCTGACAAAATCGACAAGCGAAAAAGTGTGGTGCGACATTTAATAAGAGGACTCTAAATTAATGTGTTGATTCCTACCGACGGACGCAATCTTACGTCCAACTCTGCCACTCCTTCCTGCAGTTTTTCAGATATATATTGAGACTCGAAATATCTGCTTGTCTCCTTGACCGTTCAGCATTGGAGCTTGCAACCTACAACCGGTGTTTCAACAGAAGTGCGTTAAATTTTTTATTATAGACCACTCACAGAGGAAAAATGTTCCCATCGGAGTAAAAAAGGTTAATATACTCCTGTATATTAAAAGGCTCTGACTGAAAAGTGGGATACCAGCTGCCTCATTCTACCTTCCTCAGCACCTTTAAAATTTTTCACAAAATGTTGGCATGCGAGCGTATTCGGACACTTTCTAACATGCAATTCACCTCTCAAACCCACAAGCCCCCCTAACAGTAACTCGGTCACAACCACTAGTCCACCGTTGTAAGTCGTTCATGCCCATCAACTCCCACTAATCCATTCTAATCAGTCATTCAGCCCAACTCACTGTCTTTAACTTTTTGTGTCTCTCTAACTGTCACTGCCTCCTGTCTTACAGTCAAAATGGTTCAAATGGCTCTGAGCACTATGGGACTTAACAGCTGTGGTCATCAGTCCCCTAGAACTTAGAACTACTTAAACCTAACTAACCTAAGGACATCACACACATCCATGCCCGAGGCAGGATTCGAACCTGCGACCGTAGCAATCGCGCGGTTCCGGACTGCGCGCCTAGAACCGCGAGACCACCGCGGCCGGCGTCTTACAGTCACTGTCTCGTTCGTTCTGCCCTACTACTACAGACTTCCCTCATTGTTCCTGTACTCTCTTGTTCCCTCTTGCTGCTACTACTTTATTCTTTTCTTCCCTCTGCTGCTATCTCTTCTCATTGTGACTCTCTCTTTCCTCCTTGCTGTTAGTGTCATAGAACTCTATCTCACATTATTCCTGGTTATCACCCATTTCCACTTTCTCTTTCATTTTATTCCTCCCCTCCACTCCCCCCCCCCCCAACCTTTGGCTCTGTCTCCTTCACTCTTTTCCTAGCACAACTCTGTCACTGTCAGTATATTCCACCACTGTCACTGTGTACCTCTCTCACTCCCACACTGCCATTGTATCCTTCTCCCTTTCTATAACAGAACCACTGACTGCTATCTTCCAGTAATTATTACTTTTCCGTCTCTTCGCCGCTGCCACCATCTTCTACTATCTTAGCATAAAAAAATGCGAATATGTTCGCATGCCAAAATATTTTGGAAAATTTTAAAGGTGCTGAAGAAGGTAGAATGAGGCAGCTGGTACTCCACTTTTCAGTCAGAGCCTTTTAATAAACAGGAGCATATTCGCCTATTTTGTGCTCTGATTCGAGCAGTTTTCCTCTGGTTCCCTTCTTTTCCCTGCTACAGCATGATATATGACTCATATGAAAAGAAGTTTATACTTCAGTGAAATTTTGATACTTTACTTACCTACAACTGAGATAAGGCAAAACTAATTTTACACCTCTGCCCGGATTTTAAGTACATAGAAATTATGCATATGTTTCAGTAGTACAACTTGTGGTTACCTAGAACCCTTATGATGATAACGGAGACACTTTACAGCATATTTCTCCGTGCTACGTCACTTCACAAACTACATTTTCGCCTCACACCGGATATTACGTGAGTATCGTACGTGTACAAGTAAGGTAGCTTTGAACCTCTGGCCGCGCGGGATTAGCCGAGCGGTCTTAGGCGCTGCAGTCATGGACTGGGCGGCTGTTCCCGGCGGAGGTTCGAGTCCTCCCTCGGGCATGGGTGTGTGTGTTTGTCCTTAGGATAATTTAGGTTAAGTAGTGTGTACGCTTAGGGACTGATGACCTTAGCAGTTAAGTCCCATAAGATTTCACACATACTTTTTTTTTTTTGAACCTCTGTACATCGGAAACGGATATAGAGAGTATTTCCAAGATCATTCGAGATCAGAATCTTAGGAATATACCGTAAAAATTACAGCCATTTGCTATGCATAGCCGTCTTGGAATCCGAGGCTCGATTTTGGTGTCCAAGAGTCATGTCTTCTGGGTTTTCCCAGGAACTGCTCCTATTGGCCACTTAAGGCGCACCGTAGAACGCACCTAGTGCAAATAGAACCAAACGATTTGCTCCAGTTGCCTAAGCTGAAGAATGTGCGTAATATTTTCTGACCTTGTACCGCAGGATAATTACAGTAAGACGATTCTTCTGTCGATTGTACAAATGATCTCTAGCCCAAGGGCTAATCAAACCACTTGACTCTATATTTCTGTCACCAACAGTACCCGAAGTATGCACCCGTTTTTATGCGCGTCGATTTGGAACATATTAGTTAGTGCGTGCAGTCGCTGGCGTACATTTGGCACAAGCAAGATATCCACGGGAAAATAATACATAGTAGCATACAAAGCGGGGAGAGTTCGTCCCTCTACTTAGCGAAAATTGCTAGATGTATCGAGAGAGAGACCAGTCTGAAGAAAATAAATAACAAGTTAATGACCCATGAGAGTACCAGAAACGAGAACGAGGACGCGGGCCCATGTACGAGTCGCTTACCACTGAAGCATCGGCGTGCTGGTGGTAGGCTGTTTGCAGAACCGGATGCGAGTTTACGTTGTTATAGCGATCGCAGAAATCGGGTGCATCTTGTAGGGATACGACTCGATACCTACCGTGAGCTTCCAGTACACGCCTTACTTCGAGGTAATGAGTTCAGCACGTGTTGCAACTTGCACGCCAATCTTCATGATGAAACGAAACCGACCGACCGCGACTAGATGCTGCTTCAGAGTGGCTCGAGAGCATGTAATCATCGGTTTTATTTCATTATTCGGCGAGCCTTCCCTGCAAAATATAGTGCTTGCTGCCACCCTTACAGGGGAGGCGGTGCTAACATCATCTGCTATTTTGTTCTTGAGCGGAAGGTGGACATTTCTTACATTGACTAAGTCATAGAGGCACCAAACCAGAGAAAAAAAAAAAAAAGTATCGTTCTGCGGAGGTGTGCCCAGGAAGCGAATGTAAAGGCAACGCTTCCTTTCTTCCTTCTTAACGAACACACAGTCTTGCGACTGCCGCGCGGGATTAGCCGAGCGGTCTCAGGCGCTGCAGTCATGGACTGTGCGGCTGGTCCCGGCAGAGGTTCGAGTCCTCCCTCGGGCATGGGTGTGTGTGTTTGTCCTTAGGATAATTTAGGTTAAGTAGTGTGTAAGCTTAGAGACTGATGACCTTAGTAGTTACGTCCCATAAGATTTCACACACATTTCTTGCGACTATTTAAAAAAAAAAATTGATTTTCAGCAATCTCAAAATTATCAGGATCTTTTCATACTGTTGTCCTTATCCCTAGCAACACTTTAGTCCCTTCGGAATCGCGGAGAAAATTTCTTTTGTTTGGGGAAAACTGCCTATAAAATCTGCCATCTCACTGATTATGCACACAGTCGACTCGTGGCTGCGGTCATTTGCTTCGTTATCTCTTCCACAGTTCGAATCTGCACTTGGATATCATATTAATTAAATTCGATGGCGTTCTGAAAAGCCGCGGTGGCCAATAGGTTCTAGGCGCTTCAGTCCGGAACCACGCGACTGCTACGGTCGCAGGTTCGAATCCCGACTCGGGCATGGATGTGTGTGATGTACTTAGGTTAGTTAGGTTTAAGTAGTTCTAAGTTCTGGGGGACTCATGACCTCAGATGTTATGTCCCTTGGTGATCAGAGCCATTTGAGCCGTACTGAAAAGTAATGCTTCCGAATTTTTTGTTGAAAAGTGTTAAAGCTTTTTAAATAAAACAGACGTAATTAACATTGCACGTCTTCAGTCTTCATGTCTACATATTTATTTGTCAACATGTAACGTTGGCGACGAGCATATTTTTCCTAACGAGAACGAGTTTGTTGATACCGTCACTATAGAATGTTTGTCTTTGTTGACGGTGCCACAACCTCGAGTCTCCTTGCACCGTTTTGTCACTATTAAAGTGAAGTCGTTGAAGATGTTCTTTAAATTTTAGAAACAGATGAAAATCGAAAGGAGCCAAGTCGGGACTGTATGGAGGGTGATCGATGACAGTGAACCCAAGGAGTCGGAAAGCTGTGCAGATGTCGCAGCTCTCGTGTGTGGTCTAGCACTGACACGCTGAGGGAGAGGGGGCCCCATGTGTGGACGAACTCTTCGAATTCTACACTCGGTTACAGTTTGCTTTTCTCACGCACCGACGGGAATTACGTTACACAGCGCCATGTTACAAGCTACAGTTCGGAGCCCTGCAGAGGCAGAGGGCTGAAAACCTGTAGACATGAAGAGTAAAGGTGTAGAACGTTAATAAGGTCCGTTTTATTTGAACAGCTATTACAAGTTTTACATAAAAAATTTCGAGACGCTAGTTTTTAGCACGCCCTCGCATTTCGTAACTCCTTGTTAGTAATGGCTAGACGAAATGCCCGTTGGAACCTCTCTACATGTGTGTTAGACTTGAACTCCGTTATAACATTTTTCTTTGTGTTTGATGCTTGCATTCGTCTTCCCACTAGCGCCTGAAATCCAGTTTTACTTAATTTAAGAAATAGGTGAAAGATAACTGGATCTATGATAATATCTGTATATAGCAGCTTTCTTGGCCAACTGGTCTACCGTTTCGTTATACAAAATGCTAATGTGGACGTTTATACAAAGCATATCAATGTATTTATTTCTCTTTGAGCATTCCTTTACCTCATGGGCTATGTTGATAACAAGTTTGCTATTGCGTTTTGCCCTGTGCCCGCCCTCTATAGCACTAAAATTGCTTTTTCAATCACAAATAATCAAAATATTCTCGTCTTTCCGAATGGCCTTCAGTGGTTTAAGCAATACAGTTGAAGCACTCACTGATGAAACATCAGGTTGCGTATGCGCAAATGTAACCTCAAACAGCTGTCACGGAAATGGCACACAGAACAGTACTAACAATGGCAAAAGGCGATTGAAATCATCCATTCAAAATTGAAGCCTTTCACAACTATAAAAATTCTGCAATTAGTCAATAATTTACATTTACCACGTAGCTGCAACACGTTACAGAAAGGTTAAGCCTCCGTCCGATGCCTGGTTCTTCTGCATATGTAGCCGAACCGCAGATATAGAAAGATGAATGCACTTTGTGTAAATGACCTAATGATTTTTAAAGGATGAACAAATGAGCAGATTGCACCTGTAATTAGTTTAAAAAAAACAGTGAAGCTCCAAAAATGAGTTTCTCTAAAAAAATTTCTAGTATATGGCAAGTTGAAACAGTGTGCCGGACTGAGACTTGAACCTGATCTCTGGCTTACAGAGAGCCGCCAATCTTCAGCTACATACTTACTCCGCAAGCCATTAACTATTGCTTAGCAGAGGTTACTTTGTAGTACTGCTGGTAATTCCTTCTCCTGACATAATTACACTCTGCAGCGGAATGTGCGCTGATATGAAACTTCCTCACAGATTAAAACTGTGTGCCGGACAGAGACTCGAACTCGGGACCTTTGCTTTTCGCGGGCAAGTGCTCTTAGAGCACTTAGAATTCGGCTCTTGGCCCGGCACACAGTTTTAATCTGTCAGGAAGCTTCAGTTCCTTCTCCTGTTCCACTGGATGAAGGGATGGAAAAAAATATTGCCTGTATTCCTCTGTACGCGCCATTATCTCCCTGTCTTTGTCTTTACGTGAGATGAACGTTGGCGACTAGTAAGGCGATCCTATCATCGGAGACCTCAGATGTCCCCTCACACCTTAATTAATGCACAAATGATTAAGATCTTTTCCATGTGGATGAATATCTAAACTCATCTCTTAACTAAGTGGCCCCTCTGATGAGGCTGTTTGCTGGTAGAAATGTCGAAAAGGACAGGAACTGTCCAGCAGAGTATACTACTGCTCTGACGATCACAGGAAAGGCGCATATTTTGTTGATATCATCCCCGGTGGACTGTTCATGGAATCACAGTATACGAACATAGTGGAAGGACGTCTAAGTCAGTGTTCGTCGGGCGGTAGCACTGAAGCAGGCGGTGACGCATGATGTGGAAAAAAGAATGTCGACCAACCAAGAAAGATGCGAGTACTGAAAGTAAAATTATGAAACAAGTACAGGAATGATGTCAGTATTCGACAAAATATCAAACATGATTAATCAATGTTGCACAATTGGTAGTAGTTTTGTACAGTAATAGTTGGTGCCGAGAATGCAAAGTTAACAATAGCAATTTGCAACTCTAAGGACTAAGTGTGTGTTTCTTCAGTAATTAAATTACCTACCCACGTCTCCATGAAAGTAGTGGCCCACTCAACCAGAAGTGGCTGCGATATTGCGGGTAAAACAAAGCACATAATTGGTATGCTCCAGAAACCGTCCCTTATACACTTGAAGACAGATTACTACGCTCTTTTTAACACAAAGAGTACGAGGTTCAGTGCTCAATAAAAAGTATTGCATGTCGCAGATTCTCTCACTAACATTTTCTTTTGCAGTCAGTTTAGATCATGCAAAAATATAACTGTTGCTTAAATTAAAGATAACTAACTGGATCACAGCTGAATCTTTACTCTATAGTGTAAGAACTTTCTATTAATGCTTATGCCCTACACATAGATCTGTGTGTATACAAGGTGGTCCACTTAAACATTTCAGCCCAAATATCTCTGGAGCGACAATAGATATTGAAAAACACTTTTAACAGGTATGAATGAAAGATAGGAGCTCATGAAAGTAAACATTATGAGATATTCTAAAACGACAGCAAATATATTTTCAACGTAAAGTTACATTTTTTAAAGTAGACACTACGTATTATTTCTTACGCAATCAGTAATGCGAAAAATCGCAAAGAGAACGGCGGTGATTGCATCGCGATACGTCAATTACATCCCGAGAAATTGCAGACTGAAGTTGGCTCTTCAAATAAACGGAATCCGCCGATGTTGCACATCCCGCGATCCAGGCGTGAACACCACGTTGTCGTAAGCGCGATGTTATTGACGTACTACGATGCAACAAACGCTGTAGTTGTTGCGATTTACAAAGTTATTGAGTGGACTGGAAAAAATACAGATGTTCAGTCACACAACTACGAACAACTGCCATTTACCTGTCTTTTACATCTTTGGTCAGCCATTAATTATGTTTACCGTGGCCGGAAATATTCGGTTTTTAGTTACTGTTAGGTCCATTCTAGTACTGTAATAAAGATCAATAAAGCATGAACCAGAAACCCCTTTCCTTATTTTTCATTGTGTGTGACTGGACATCTGTATTGTTTCCAGACCAATTAATAACACTGTCAAAAGCAATAACTACAGAGTTTGTTGCATCGTAGTACGTTAGGCACATCGCGATTACGAGCAGCGTGGGGTTCACGCCTGCACCTCGGAATGTGCAACAGCGGTGTATTCTGTTTATTTGAAGCGTCATCTTCACATTGCAATTTCCCAGGATGTAGTTGACGTATGGCGATGCACCAACGCCATTCTTTTTGTGATTTTTCTTGTTTGCGTAACACATAACATGGGATGTGTATTTAAAAAAAAAACATAAGTTTCAGTTGAAAATAATATTTGCTTATGTTTTAGAATGTCTCATAGTATTTACTTTCATGACCCCTGCCTTACATTCATACCTGCAGAAGTCGTTTTTCAATATCTATTGCTGTTCCAGAGATATTTGCGCAGAAACGTTTAAGTGAGCCACCCAGTATATTAATAGACAGTTCTTTTACTACAAAGTAAAGATTCAAAAGTGATGCAATTAATTAACTGTTCACAAATTACAGTAACAATTTGACGTCGCAGAACTGCAGTCGTAGTACAGAATCGTTACGCAGTATGTTACAAATAATGGTTCGCTGAACATCTTTTTCTTCTACTACTTCCTCTTCTTCTTCTTTTTCTGCTGTTGACTAGAACTTTCCCCGTTTTCCTCAACCGCTGTTCCACCACTTGCGTGGTCGTCTGGGTAGTCGATTCTCTTGCGGTCGTCCTTGTTTACAGATTTTAGCTAGTCTTGTGGGGTCCATCCTTTTTGCATGCTGTTTCCAATTCTATTCCTTGTCTTCATCCATTTATGTTCTACATCTACATCTACATTGATACTCCGCAAGCGGAGGGCACTTTACGTGCCACTGTCATTACCTCCCTTTCCTGTTCCAGTCGCGTATGGTTCGCGGGAAGAACGACTGTCTGAAAGCCTCCGTGCGCGCTCTAATCTCTCTAATTTTACATTCGTGATCTCCTCGGGAGGTATAAGTAGGGGGAAGCAATATATTCGATACCTCATCCAGAAACGCACCCTCTCGAAACCTGGCGAGCAAGCTACACCGCGATGCAGAGCGCCTCTCTTGCAGAGTCTGCCACTTTAGTTTATTAAACATCTCCGTAACGCTATCACGGTTACCAAATAACCCTGTGACGAAACGCGCCGCTCTTCTTTGGATCTTCTCTATCTCCTCCGTCAGACCGATCTGGTACGGATCCCACACTGATGAGCAATACTCAAGTATAGGTCGAACGAGTGTTTTGTAATCCACCTCCTTTGTTGATGGACTACATTATTGAGTATTCCACGCTTATCGATCCATTTGTTCTTTTGTACCACATGCTTACGCCTTGGATCTGTCTTAGTACCTTCATTTCCGCTGGCGTTAACTTTTGTTTTATCTCTTTCGTTTCTGCTCTAGTTTCTGCACCATATATGCACCATTGTTTTATATATTTTCGTTTTCCCCTCAGTTGTCAAATTTGTTTACCCCATGGAGTATTCTGCACGCGTCTGGGAACCAAAACTGTCTTTCTTTCTTCGTTTTTCACTTCTGTGGTTAAGTCTTTACAGCCGGTGATAACAGTCCCTATATTATTAAATCTCATCACTTGTTCAGTTGACATACCATTTACTTCCAATTTATATCTTACATGTGATTTGGTATTATCACACTCTTAGTTATTTTTAGATGAGATTTCCATTTTATATTGCTTAGCTGTTTTATTTAGTTCGTAAGGTGACCTTTGTAAATAGTCCTCGTTATTTGCTATCAGTATAACATCATCAGTGTAACATATGGTAGTTGGCACTTTATTTCCGAGTTTATATAGTGTGGTTTCTTTCTTAGGGCGTCAGTGATTTGGTCCATAATTAAGATGAACAGGAGTGGGCTTAATGAGTAACCTTGTCTAATTCCTTTATCTTTTATAATTTCGTCTGTTAATCCTTAGTGTGCTTTAATAATAAACTTCGGGAATAGCGTTCCGCTGCAAGTATTCCTCTTCCCTCCAAGGATCCCCATCTAAGTTCACGGAACATGTAGGTAACTCGTACTTATCTAACAAATCGGTAACAAATGTATCAGCAGGCCTCTGAACTGGTTCAACACCTTACTTTAATCGAGCCTGTGAGAATTCTCAACTCTCGAGCAACACTCATAAGTGTGTCAGGCAAGTGCTCAATTCCCGGGCCCGTTTTTAAGTGCGCTACACTTTCCTAGAACTCTCTCTCAAAAAACTGGAGTCGGTCAGTCGCCTTTTCTGCAACTAGAAAAGAGAAATACCCCGTTTGTTAGGAACACATTCCACGTTGTTTTCGCTCCAGAATTTAGGAATCTAATGCGTTCAGGGCGCTATTTGGAAAGATATCGTACTATCGTCTTTCGTTAATTATCCGTCTCGCTAATAACACATCATTCTGTCGTGTACGCACTGGAACTTTTTAAAAAGTAGTTGAAAAAAAATTTGTAGCTACGGATAAAGATAACAAATGGTTCAAATAGGTCTGAGCTCTATGGGGCTTAACATCTGAGGTCATCAGTCCCCTAGAACTTAGAACTACTTAAACCTAACTAACCTAAGGACATCACACATCCATGCTCGAGGCAGGATTCGAACCTGCGACCATAGCGGTCGCGCGGTTCCAGACTGTAGCGCCTAGAACCGCTCGGCCACCCCGGCCGGCTAAAGATAACAAAGCGCCTAAGAAATAAACTCTTCAAAAACCAACCACACGCAATCTCACGAGCGCACAGAAGTACAAGAGGTTTGTAATTAAACTTTCATTACTTAAGAGGTCCCCATGACAAACGAGTGATGATAGAACACTGAAATTTCGTGGAAACATTTGTGAGGACATGCGGAGGAGAAACAACAAATAAATCATTAAAAGAAACTCATTTTAATTTCCGAATGAGATGCTAACATTATTTGTTATTTGCGTACCATGTGTATGTTCCAGATTACGAATGCTGCTCAATGTGACGACCGTCTGCGTCCACGACAGCCTGGAACTGCGCTAGAGGTACCCTTTCACAACCGTTCGCTGTGCTTTTCGAATGATGGATCATGGTGTGTTCAGCTGTCGCGACACAGCTTGTGCACTGCTTGAAGATCGCGCACTGAGTCCAGCATTCTCAGCCATGTGGTAGCCGTGTGGCGCAATTAGCGGTCGGCCTCATCCACAAGCAATTCCCAGATCTCCTGTTACTTCGAACTTCTGCATCACGTCCTTCAACCCCAGTGCAGAAAGAGGATCACTCCGTACTCCATTAATACGTCTATATTCGCGAAGAGCAGCAGCACTGTTATTGTTTCAATGAAATAGCATTACAAGTAAATCCCTGCTCACCTTGTCCAGACCTATCGTGATTGTCTGCAACCGTAATGCACACTGCTGCTTGTGTTCCGACCCTTCTTCGCCGTACCAGTACCGGTGCTTAACGGTAAGTCATAACACTGACACTACTAACAACGCACATCCTGCAGAGAACAGTCTGAACATCGTTCCTGAAACTTGGGTAACCATGCGTTACATACTTATCCATCTACACTGGCTCAAATAGCGAAAGTTTAATTACAAACCACCCTGTAGACAGGTTCAAGTGTCTCTGAGCACTATGGGACTTATCTGAGGTCATCAGTCCCCTAGAACTTAGAACTACTTAAACCTAACTAACCTAAGGACATCACACACATCCATGCCCGAGGCATGATTCGAACCTGCGGTCGTAGCGGTCGCGCGGTTCCAGACTGAAGCGCCCTGTAGACAGGGCCGCTCGTAAGATAACCCACTGTCAACTCTTGTGTTCAATGATCTGATTTTTTTTTCCAGTCCGCATGAAATTGTTTCGAACCAGTGACCATTGTTTGTTGAATTATATCCACTGGGAACGTGGAAAAATTGCTGTAGGGCTGTTCCCTAGTAAAAATAAAACAATGCTTTTCGATCTGCTTATAGTCTGTTAGCCCTCCTCGGTAACTGAAGCCACCGATACCTCTTTGCGGTGGTGCTTGCCTCTGATGACGGCTGGAATACCGGTGACGAAAGAAATATCCCGTCAGTATTTGGCCGGTGAGAGTAGAGATGATGGTGCTACGTTCTTGGTGACCATACTTTGTTCCAATATCCTGGATTAAATCCCAGACGTTTCTGCAATGTCTCAGAGCGAGGTCATGTGACACAGTTGACGATGCGGCTTTCACATGGACGGCCATCATTGCACCATTCCAGATAATTCATCATCAACAATACGAACCAAAAGTCGACATGCGTTCATCACAGCACACGCACTCCAGCTCCCACATTTTCTGATGTAAAGGTGGCATTGTGTGCGAAGAAAAAAAAATCTTTAAAATTAGGTGACTGAATCCAGTCACTCCGGATCTTCCCGATAACAGTACAATGTTTTTAACTGTAAGTTACCGTTAATAAATTACATAAAACTATCTTCGTGGAAGAAACAACGATCGAGGTGTCGCAGTGGTTTATACATTCGTCTCTCATTGTCGAGTACGGCGGTTCAAATTCCTGTACGGACCTCCAAATTAAACCCTTAAGGGATGATTCCTTTGATTTCCTTCTCGATTCTTCCCTAACACGAACTTGTACTCCTTTTCTAATGACTTCGTTCTTGATGAGACTTAAACACCAATCTTCCTTTCTCTCTATCTTTCTTTTTTTATTAAAAAAATTAAAAACTAATATATCTAGATCCATATTCTTTCTTAAACTGATATACTTTCATTTTCAGGTAAACCAACTGCTGTCTGTAGATCATTGTATTCAGATCTCTTTGGAACTAACTATAAGACAGTACGGCGAAAACACAATTTAGTGTTGTCCATTTTCACAACAGATATTACGTTTCATTTTAAGTTTAGCCTTTCTTCGCGAAGTAGAAACAAACCCCAATCATTTTCTGTGATGTGTACGGAGGCCGAGCTGAACGTTGAGGGTCAGAAACAGAAATTTTCAACATTATATCTCGAAGCATATTCTCAGAGATATCTATACTAAGACCTCCCTTTATATGGTAGGCATTAACTTCACTTGATGATATGGACAGCCATTTCCCAGTCGTGCCAGTAAATACCTAGCTCAAAAAAATGGAATTGATTATAATAGGCGCACAGTTTTCTCCACTGCAGATACTGGAGAATAAGAAGCAGGAGAAACTAACATTACGTGTTGTCTGTCGTAGCTTTTTTTGGTGTGACCAAACGGCACCTCAGGTCATCTGAAAAACCTCGCTGCACCTTGCCGGAACGACCAGTTACTTTCTATAAAACGGGAAGCAACAGGATGAACCGAAAGGTTTTTTGCTATTTGTGAAAGTCGTGGAGTGTTGTAGCTGTGGTCCAACACAAGGATTTTTGGGTTACACTTTTCTTATTCTCTCAGAGAGACGTTAACTTTTCCTTTCCGGTTTTTGCTTATCGCTCGCTTAACTATTCTCTGAAGATGATGTTATTTTCTGAAACAAATGCCATTATTATATTCCTTAACAAAGATTAGCCAGTAGTATTGCTCTTCTGTAGTTTGTAATTAAATAACTCTCAACTGTTAAATCCATTATACAGGGTGATTGAAAAAGAATACCACAACTTTAAAAATGTGTATTTAATGAAAGAAACATAATATAACCTTCTGTTCTACATCATTACAAAGAGTATTTAAAAAGGTTTTTTTTCACTCAAAAACAAGTTCAGAGATGTTCAATATGGCTCCCTCCAGACACGCGAGCAATATCAACCCGATACTCCAACTCGTTCCACACTCTCTGTAGCATAACAGTTTGGATAGCTGCTGTTATTTCTCGTTTCAAATCATCAATGGTGGCTAGGAGAGGTGGCCGAAACACCATATCCTTAACATACCCCCATAAGAAAAAATCGCAGGGGGTAAGATCAGGGCTTCTTGGAGGCCAGTGATGAAGTGCTCTGTCACGGGCTGCCTGGCGGCCGATCCATCGCCTCGGGTAGTTGACGTTCAGGTAGTTACGGACAGATAAATGCCAATGTGGCGGCACTCCATCCTGCTGAAATATGAATTGTTGTGCTTCTTGTTCGAGCTGAGGGAACAGCCAATTCTCTAACATCTCCAGATACTGTAGTCCAGTTACAGTAGCACCTTCGAAGAAAAAGGGACCAAAAACTTTATTGGCTGAAATGGCGAACAAATGTACAATTAAATGAAACTTTATAGTTCCCTTAATTCGCCGACAGATAGTGCTTAGCTCTGCCTTTTGTCGTTGCAGAGTTTTAAACTCCTAAAGTTGTGGTATTCTTTTTGAATCACCCTGTATTAATTATGTGCACTGTTGCTATCGTGTGTGTGTGTGTGTGAGAGAGAGAGAGAGAGAGAGAGAGAGAATGAGAGAGAGAAATAGAGTGTTGGGGGCTCTCAACTACGAGATTAGCAGCCCCATACGAAATTAGTAGAATCATTGCAGTCATTAAGAGAACTATAATTTTGTTGTGTACTATTGTAAGCTCATATATGTTACTCACGCCAGTGACATCATTCAACATACAAATAGGTTCAAAAAAGAACATAAAAAAATAAATTAATTGGTAGAGCCGTACAATGCTGGTAACGTGAACAGAAGAATAATCGTTCTGCAGTCTTTTGCACACGCTGGTTCTCTAAACCTCCTCAACAGCGCTTAGCTGAGAGGTCGTCGTCTTCCCACCAAGTATCCCCATCTGTACTCATAGAATACTTCCGTAAAACTCTAGTAGTGGTCGAACCAACTGGATCAAATCTGTCTGGACTCCTCTCAATGGCTTCGCTCTCTTTAATTCGACCTGATGGAGATTTCAAACACTCGAGCAGTTTCGAAGAATGGATCGCACATGCGTTCTGCATGCGATCTTCATAACAGATGCTCTACACTTTCCTTATTTCTCTCAACAAACCGCAGTAAGCCTTCCGCTTTCCCTACGACTGGTGTCATACACTTTTTCCATCTCGAGTCGTTTAACAACGTTATGTCCGATTGAAGCAGAGTACATTTGTACTGTATACGGACACTGCAGGAGTGTTTCCTTACCCACCCCAATGAACATAAATAAGAACACCGTCGACATGCTGCTGTGCTTAAGGATGCTGCGGATGACAACGAAAGGGATCCCGTTATGGAATGAAATTACAACCCAGACCATCACTCCTGGTTGTCGGACCGTATGGCGGCGACTCTGAGGTTAGTATCCGTCCGCTCTTCGGGGTGTCTCCAGGTACATCTTCGGCCTGAAATCTCATTGACTGGAATAGAATTGTCTTCAGTGATGAACCTCAATGACCGGTGAGAACATACAGTACTGGCCATTAAAATTGCTACAGCAAGAAGATGACGTGCTACAGACGCGAAATTTAAACAACAGGAAGAAGACGCTGCGATATACAAATTATTAGCTTTTCAGAGCATTCACACAAGGTTGGCGCCGGTGCCGACACCTACAACGTGCTGACATGAGGAACGTTTCCAAGCGATTTCTCATACACAAACAGCAGTTGGCCCGCGTTGCCTGGTAATACGTTGTTGTGATGCCTCGTGTAAGGAGGAGAACTGCGTACCATCACGTTTCCGACTTTGATAATGGTCGGATTGTAGACTATCGCGATTGCGGTTTATCGTATCGCGACACTGCTGCTCGCGTTGGTCGAGATCCAATGACTGTTAGCAGAATATGGAATTGGTGGGTTCAGGAGGGTAATACGGAACGCCGTGCTGGATCCCAACGGCCTCGTATCACTAGCAGTCGAAACGACAGGCATCTTATCCACATGTCTGTAACGGATCGTGCAGCCACGTCTCGATCCCTCAGTCAACAGATAGGGATTTTTGCAAGACAACAACCATCTGCCCGAACGTTTGCAGCAGCATGGACTATCAGCTCGGAGACCGTGGCTGCGGTTACCCTTGACGCTGCATCACAGACAGGAGCGCCTGCGATGGTGTACTCAACGACGAGCCTGGGTGCACGAATGGCAAAACGCCATTTTTCGGATGAATCCAGGTTCTGTTTACAGCATCATGATTGTCGCATCCGTGTTTGGCGACATCGCGGTGAACGCACATTGAAAGCGTGTATTCGTCATCGCCATACTGGCGTATCACTCGGCGTGATGGTATGGGGTGCCATTGTTTACACGTCTCGGTCACCTCTTGTTCGCATTGACGGCACTTTGAACAGTGGACGTTACATTTGAGATGTGTTACGACCCGTGGCTCTCCCCTTCATTCGATTCCTCCGAAACCCTACATTTCAGCAGGATAATGCACGACGGCATGTTGCAGGCCCTGTACTGGCCGTTCTGGATACAGAAAATGTTCGACTGCTGCCCTGGCCAGCACATTCTCCAGATCTCTCACCAATTGAAAACCTCTGGTCAATGGTGGCCGAGCAACTGGCTCGTCACAATACGCCAGTCACTACTCTTGATGAACTGTGGTATCGTGTTGAAGCTGCATGGGCAGCTGTATCTGGACACAGCATCCAAGCTCTGTTTGCCTCAATGCCCAGGCGTATCAAGGCCGTTATTACGGCCAGAGGTGGTTGTTCTGGGTACTGATTTCTCAGGATCTGTGCACCCAAATTGCGTGAAAATGTAATGACATGTCAGTTCTAGTATAATATATTTGTTCAATGAATACTCGTTTATCATCTGTATTTCTTCTTGGTGTAGCAATTTTAATGGCCAGTAGTGTATCTAGACACGCCCCGGACAGCGCCAGGATATCAACCTCAGTGTGGCCCACAGTACGACAGCCAGCAATGATGCGCTGGCGTGACACTTCTTTTCTTAACAGAATCTCTTTGGATGTCGTCTGGCGCACCCTTACAGCACTGCGATACGTCGACGATATGCTCCACCTCTTTTGGTTGTCCCTGATGGCAAGCCATCCTGGGCTTACTTTTCAGCAACGTAATGCCCGCCCTCGAGAATTTCTACTGCTTGCCAAAACCTACATTGGCAAGCAAGGCCGCCGGATCTCTCTACAACTGAGGACGTATGGAGCATTATGGGCCAGGCCCTCCAAACAGCTTTGAATTTTGATAACCGAACGCCCCAACTGGACAGAATTTGGCATGATATCCCTCAGGAGGACAGACAATAAATTTATGAATCATTGTCAAACCGATACCTGCTTGCGTAAGGGTCACAAGTGGATCAACATGTTATTGGCTTGCTAAATTTGTGAAGATTTTTCTGTCGAAGAAATCATCCAATTGTTCTGAAACTGTAATCTTATTTTGTCTGTACATGTAGGCCCTACATCACATCTACCGACTTTTGCCCCATTCAGATAATTCCTTTGCAGTGCATCGTTTTGTGTACATTCACAACATCGAAAACACAAAAAGCATGCAGTCAGTAATTGTCATTCTAAAACAGAAGTATTATAATTTTGTAGGAGTCTACGTGCAGACGCCGAAGTAACATAACGTGGTTGCCGTTGCTATGGAAACAACTCACGATAGCGTCGCGGTGTCGCTCTTCCGCAGCATTCAGTGAACCTATACACGACCAAAGCTTCACCGGTAAACCCATCCATACTCCTGTGTATCGCTGTTAATGTCAAGTCACACTAACGCGAGACAGAACAGAGAAGTAGTGAATGCAAGCTCTAGGGCGAGGAGTAGAGTGGGCATTACTGTTATCCACAGCAAGAACCGTTGGTGAACGAGAAAAAAGCCGATAGTTGCGCTGATGTACCGATATTTTTGGTGCAGCGCAGGTACAAAGATACACGAGGATAAAAATCATACCAAAGGCAATTGCTCTACCAAAATACTCAAGAAATATCCGTAAAAAAGCTGCAAAATGTTGTCGGCTTAGTACTGGTTCACCTTGTACATACTCATTCGTACCATAAGTTGTTGGTGGAGGAAAACGCAGAGCTCATGGAGGACAAACTCGCTACTGGCAGTACATCAGCGCTATTCAGTGAAGGAGAAAGCATGAGAGAGAACGTCCGGGAAGCATTAAGTAAAAGTGAAGCGTCTTCGCCGTTCGGGTAGACACTCTCTTATCCCAGCCGAACCACTGCAGTCGCTATATGAGTGGTCAGAAGCAAGCGTCCGTCATCACCTTAATCGCGCGCGCATCCTGCACTTTCGCTGCAGTATGGTTCGCGGAGTTCATTCCCGCCTTTCACGATGCTGATTCATCATAGCAAATTACTACCACCCACGGTACATGAAATCAAAATGCGGAGTACGAATGCAGTTCTTCAGCTGCTGAAAATGTGGTGCGTCTTAGACAGGTTGAGGCAGGTAAGAGGAGCCACGTAAATACATCCCCAGCGAGTAAATGTGTAGAGGTGACGTCATCGGATAGCCTCGCGCTTTAGTATGCCGATTGCCGCGCGGTATTAGCCGAGCGGCCTACGGTGCTGCGGTCGTGGACTGTGAGGCTGGTCCCGGCGGAGGTTCGAGTCCTCCTTCGGGCATGGGTGCATGTGTTTGTCCTTAGGATAATTTAGGTTAAGTATTGTGTGAGCTTAGGGACTGATGGCCTTACCAGTTAAGCCCCATAAGATTTCACACATTTGAGTACGCCGATTCTGGGGGTTCGGGGACGTGTGACGGTCTTAGATCGAATCCTCCCGACAGATTAACAAGCGATAGTATGCTGGTCAACTTGGATGTAGTTTTTAGATGGTTTCACACGTGCCTCCTCAATTGCACGATTCGGAAACAGTCGAAAACGTCTTCATACTTTCACATGGATAACACTAGACGCAAGATTGAGCGGATACACAAAAGGGGGAGGGCGACAGAAAGGGTATCTGGCCACCAGGTCCCTTTCAGACTCTTTGGCTGCAATTGGGCACATTAAATCTTACTGTGTCTTGGCTGCAACAAAAGTATTTTTTCCCAGTGGAAACCTGAGATACTCCTTTGTGAATATTCAATCTTTTCATCATGCGCACGTGCTGCCAACTGTTGGACATCACTGTGAAAATACGAGCAAGACAACGTACCTCTGCGTGGTAGCTCTTAACAGTGCGTAGCAGGACGTGACCACTAGAATACATGGATGTGGTTGGTTCGCTATGTTCCAATGTATAATTGAATATCGTTGTAGTTATTTTACGTTGCAATTATTTACTGATTATTTTACTATTTATTACTATAGAGAATATTTCGTAATTAGTTCTTTTAGTCCATGAAATGAAGCCAAGTGTACATATTTCTGTATAAATCTTACTTCTAAAGTCATTAAAAACTCACCTAGGAGCATTACCACATGAATAAAAATTTTCCTTCCTCCAGAAATAAAATTCAGGTCTGAAAGGGATATATCACTCACTATTTTACTATCTTTGCTAAATTCAGAATAACATGCCGACCCCGTGAAGGCAAAGGATAATCCCAAAAGAAAGAAGAGTCAATATACCGAGATGCGAATTTCGCTAACTTATAGCTATGGATGTGTGGCATTTTCTGAGGTATGCCAGTAATTTTTAACGTTCATACTTGCCGAATTATGATACGAATTTTGTTGAACTTCTTCCCCTGCAACATTTGGTAGACTAGGGCAAACTTTTGTGGTACATCTTCTTCTTTGCAGCGTAGTTATCTTAAATGATCTGATCAGTGCCGTACGTATTACGCCGCTGAAGTCCTCTTCGAATTCTGTTTCTAAAGCCATGGGTTGGTCAGAAACAGTCTGATTTGTCCCAGTCAGTGGTATCTCCCCTGATTACACAGGTTCAATTACTAAGTAAAACTTTCTTCATTCTTTTGATTAGAAAAGACATTATTCATTGGTTGGCTGTACCATCAACTACACAAACCCACAGAGTATCTAGGAGGATATAGTGTTTCACACAGTCAAATGCCCCAGACAGGTAACAGAAAATACCGACAGGCGCTCTTTTGTTATTTAAAGCGTGTAAAATTTGGTGAATGAATATGTAAATGGGGTTGTTAGTAGAACACCTACTCGGAAATCCAAACTGTTATTTACTGAGGATATTATTGTTGCTGTGGGATACTGTCACACCAATCACCCGAAAATTTTGGAAAATGTTTTCAGTAGTGAATCTGATCGATCGTTATTGACATCTCTCCTGTCACCTTTCTTATTGAGAGGGTTAACAATCCACATTTCATTCTCTCTCGAAAAATGCCTTGAGTAAATGATGCACTGCATGTTTCAGATAAGACAGGCCTTATTATATGAAAACAAATCTTTTGTACTATGTTGGAAACACCACAAAATCCATGTAAGCTTTTATATTCGAAGGCATACGTAATTTTTTTAATTTCCTAGGGAGAAGTCGGTGATACATTCACATCATTGAATTTTAAGAGATTAACTTTTTCAACATACTGCAGTGCTTTTCTCTTGAACTGTTTGTCCCTGTCCGCAGCTCGTAGTCGTGCGGTAGCGTTCCGGGTTCGATTCCCGGCGGGGTCAGGGATTTTCTCTGCCTCGTGATGACTGGGTGTTGTGTGATGTCCTTAGGTTAGTTAGGTTTAAGTAGTTCTAAGTTCTAGGGGACTGATGACCATAGATGTTCAGTCCCATAGTGCTCAGAGCCATTTGAATTTTGTTTGTCCCTATATGTTCTACCATATTTGATAAATTGTTATTAAACGCATTTGCTACGTGTGACTCATCATTTATAGCTCTTCCACTTAAATCAACAGTGATACTGTCCTGTTCTTTGGCCAGTTATCCTTTCTGTCGTTTCACTATAGCTTTAAGCTATATAAGAACGGAAACAGCACAATTCCATTCGCTTAACGGAATGTCTTTCCTCTCAAAGAGGTCAGCGAAAACAAGTCTCTGGCAAAGCTAAAAGAAACTTCACAGCAAAAATTTTGCCTGCACTCGGGAGGGAAACTATGCTTTCACCGGACCTGGACGATCCATAAATCTTGAAGCACATTGCGACAACAGCGCTACGATCTGCAGATTGTGGAACTCTTTCCGAGAATCTCTACAGCGGAATTTCCTGATAAGACGCAGAGCAAAGAATGTGTGCTATGTGAAACGAGCGGCATCGTAAACATAGATCCACGAAGGTCGTGGCCTGTAGTTTGTTGCAGCGGCGACCGATGTAAAATAATTACGGTATTAAGTTTCTTCTTTAACTGTACTCGTAGTCTGTATTGGCTTTTTATGTCCTCCTCATTATGGTTATTTTGCTGCCAAGGTAGCAGAATTCCTAAACTTCATCTACTTCGTAACCACCAACCCTGATGATAAATTTCTCGCTGTTCTCATTTCTAGCACTTCTCTTTACTTTCGTCTTTCTTCGATTTGCTCTCAACCCAAGTTCTGTAACCACTGCGTTGTTCGTTCCATTCAACATACCCTATAATTCTTCTTCACTTTCTTATCATTGATATCCTTTAACTTTGAATTTTAATCCCACTGTTGAACTTTTATTTCCGGTATTGCTGTTTGGATGTATAAATTGAACATAAGGGCAGAATGACTGTCTTACGCCCTTTTTAATCCGAGCACGTCGTTCTTGTCTTCCAGTCTTATCGTCGTCTCTTGATTCTTGTACATATTGTACATAACCCGTCTCTCCCTATAGCTTACCCGTGTTTTTCTCGGAATTTCGAACATGTTGCACTTTTTCCGGATCGACGTGTTTTGTTCTCCTCAGTCTTATTCCCATTATCAACCGCAACATTAAAACTGCCTCTCTGGTGCCTTCACCTTTTACTCAGGCCAAATGATCGTCATATAACAGATCCACAGCTTTCTTTTCCATCCTTCTGTATATTATTGTTGTCAGATACCTGGATACATGAGCTGTTAAGCTGAATGTGCGATAATTCTCACAGTTGTCGGCTATCTATTACCACTTCTTTCAATGATTTTAGAAACTCGATGAATTGTTACCTACCCCTTCTACCTTATTTGATCTTAAGTCTTCCAAAGCTCCTTTAAATTCTGATTGTAGTACTGGATACCCTATCTTATCTCTGTCGACTCCTGCTTCTTCTTCTACTACGTTATCAGACAAGTCCTTCCCCCCAAAGAGGCCTTCAGCGTCTCTTTCCACCTTTTCGCTCTCTCCTCTGCATTTACAGTGGAATTCCCATTGCACTCTTAATGTTCCAACCCTTTTTTCTAATTTCACCGAAGATTGGCTTTGACTTCTCTATATTCTGGGTCCCTGTTTCTGACAATCATTTCTTTTTCGATTTCTTCAGACTTATCAAGCAGCCATTTCGCCTTAGCTTCCCTTTACTTCCTATTTATTTCATTATTAAGTGACTTGCATTTCTGTATTCCTTAGTTTATATTAACATTTTTGTACTTCCTTCTGTTTTCCATCGGCTGAAGTATTACTTCTGTTACCTATGACTTCTTGGCAGTTACCTTTCTCGTACATAAATTTTTCTTTTCAGTTTCTGTGATTGCCCCTTTTAGAGACGTCCATTCTTCTTCAACTGAATTGCCTGCTGAACTATTTATTGCAGCATTATAGCCTCATAAAACTTCAAGTGTGTCTCTTCATTCCTTAGTATTCCATATCCCATTTCTTTGCGCATCACCGAGCGAGATGGGGCAGTGGTTAGCACACTGGACTCGCATTCGGGAGGACGACGGTTTAAACCCACGTCCGGCCATCCACATTTAGGTTTTCTCTGATTTCCCTAAACCGCTCCAGGCAAATGCTGGGATGGTTCCCTTGAAAGGGCACGGCCTTGACACATTCCGATCTTGTGCTCCGTCTGTAATGACCTCTATGTCAACGGTACATTAAACCCAATCTTCTTCCTTTCTTCCTTCTTACCCACTGATTCTTCCAGACCAGTCTCTTAAACGTCAGCCTACTCTTAATCACTACTAAATTGTGATTTGAGTCTATACTGCTCCTGGATACGACTTACAATCAAATACCTGATTTCGGAATCTCTGTCTGACAATGATGTAGTCTAACTGAAATCTTTCCGTGTCTCCCTGTGTTTTCCAAGTATATGTCCTCTTCTTGTGATTCTTGAACAGAGTATTCTCTAATACTAGCTGAAAATTATTGCAGAACTCAGTCAGTCTTTCTTCTCTCTCATTCCTCTCTCCTGAAACTGTTCCTTGTATTCTTTCAGCTACAACCACATTCCAGTCGCGCATATCTATTAGATTTACATCTCTCTTCACTTACTGAATTACCTGTTCAATATCCTCATGTACTTTATCTCTGCATCTTCTGCTTGCGACTTCGGCATGTATACTTGAACTATTGTTGTTGGTACTGGTTTGCTGTCGGTCCTGGTGAGAACAACACTGTCACTGAGTGTTCACTGTTTCCTTCTGGCTACCAAATGTACCGGCAAATTAAAGCTGGCGCCGAGATAAACTTACAGTTTCGATGAGTGAGTTAAAATACACCACTAGTTGCTATCTTCATTCAAGTAGAAAATGTAGTCTTGTGAAATCGAATGAATCATTCTGAAACGCTGTGTATTGTGCTAATCTTTTCATTTTTAAATATTTTAATATTTATTTATTTCCACGGTTTTTCTCCTGAACGAGGAATGAGTTTTACCACATCGGCTTTTCCTGGATATCGTTGCAGATGTCACACTAGCCCGTTCATTCTTCTGCCTGCCTGTTGTTTCTAGTACCTCGTCGCTATCCAGTTCCTCTAACGTAATTGTGACACTTTTTCCAATAGATCAATGCACATACTCTTTTATGTTAAAACGAGGGTTGGAACTTTAATAGTGGCAACTGTATATTTAGAACTTATCATAAATGAATACACGTTTCAGATTTTACTGTCCTTCAGAGTAGTCACCAGCACTGCGTATAGTCCGTCTGGTGGACCTAGCTGTGGTGATAGTTCGAGTGGAGGGGTGTATTCCCCGACGAATCTTTGTAGCTGTTCTGAAGCGAGTGGCATGAAGTACTTTCTTCATCTTAGGAATGACGATGAATTACAAGGGCTTATGGCAGGTGAGTATGATGGATGATACAACACTTCCCACCCCACTGAACGAAGAAATAACTCACAATTTGCGCTATATGCCCCCCGAGCATTGTCCTGCAAAATGATGGGCGGTTCCTGCGGAAAGCGTTGCCACTTCTTTATCTAAGCTGTTTATTTTTGGAAAACATGCTGCAACCAGCTTAAACAAAGAAGTGATGGCACTGCAGGGCCCACACATAATTTTTCGGGACAGTGCTAGGATACATATGGCATGAGTTGTGACAATTTTTTTCGATCAGTGGCGCTGGGTTGTATTGTACGACCCACCACACTCTCCGGACTTAGGCCTTTGTGCCTAGAAGTTGATTCCTAAGTTGAAGGAAGCACTTCACGGCATTCACTTCAGAATTGTTACAGAGATCGTTGGGTAATAGATAGCTTCATTCGAACTATAAACACAACTGGCGCTGCTTCCAAATCGCTGGCAATGAGTTGTATACAATTCTGATGACTACTTCGAATGACAGTAAAAATTTGACACATGTATCTGTTTTGTATAAGTTGTAACTAAATAGTTGCCACTATTAAGTTACAAATTTCGTAATTATGGTACATTATTCGTGGCTGTGCATCAGATCTCAAATTTTCTGTTACTATTTTCTGTATATACCTCCATTAATATTTCATTAGATAATTTCATTTAATTGGATGCAGAGCGGGCAGCATATCTGATGTCCATGCGGATTACCAAGTTTAGGTTCTCGATACCGGTATGACCTCTTTCCTTGTTGGGAGGGTTGGATTCGTGTTCACTCAGGCTCTAGAAGTAATGAATGACGATGATGAACTAGCTTTATGTATAACAATTATTTTAGAAGATTTCTCAACGATTTTCCCTCCCGGTCTCACAGCTAAAACAGGCAGTGCATTGCTTCACTTTTATTAAGCTGGTGCAACGATATGGTGTAGTTAGTAAAGGCATGTTTACATTTTCCTGAGTGCCGTGGAAAATGAGATTACCACGAAACAGAGAGAGGAGCGGTAATTACGCCCTGTTTTGCATGTATTAAAACAAAGCTACGTTTTCACTGCCACATGTTGCCTCAAATAGCTACAGTGGAAGCGAGGTCCAGTGTTTTAGCCGGTACCAGCTTAAGCGCGTCCGAGTCATCGTCATAGTTTTCAACTCAGTCGTGATGAAGCCTCAGAGAATGGTGCACATCCAACCATTTGGCCACATTCCATATTCCGACGAGTTTGATCATACAGGACAAGTTTCAGTTCTATTGATTAATTATTTGCCTATGTGTTTATTAATTGCTTGTTCATATTATGTCGAAAAATGGAACGTAGGCTCCAAAATTCTGATAACTTGAGGGTGAGGGCTAATGTGTTACCGCTAGTGATGTAACCTCTGAAAATTTGCGTTTTGTGAGGATTGCCTGAGACTCAGTCGCAATGATGACTAAACTGCAGAAAGCGTTATGAAGTTTCTCGGCAATTTATCCCACCTGATTCTGCTGTACGAGTAGCAGCCTTATATGTAAATAAATGTATCACTCATACAAATGTTAGCGCCGTCACAGACCGGTGCAGCTTACTTTGGGAGGCTGTGAAACTATATCACAATCCAACGTGATTGCCATTATTTGGATAAAGAACGAGATATAACAGGTCCCAGAATAAATAAAAAGTAAAAATATTCGATACTGGGTAGCTGATGAATGAGAGCAGGACTGAAACAGTGGAAACACGGGACGCTAGGTCTTTTCTGCTATCGGTTGACTATGGATACTCTCGATTTTTCTGATACAGCTTCAGCTGGAAGATTAAGAATATAAAAATTCTCTTTTACTCTACATCGTAAGTATATTAGCCTCTTAAAACGTACCTAGCGACCCTTGATATGTCATAAACTAAAGGACGTGGTATGGCTCGTCCATTTCGCTACATTCACAGCTGATTGTTGCCCTCATGCCAATTCCGGTTAGATTCAGGGTGTTTCAGGTAAAAGGTTTTCTCCTGTAACTTATAAAATAATAAGTGAAAGGAATATTTATATAGTTAGTCAAACATAAGAAAAGATAGTCTTTCAGCAAAATTAGGAAACTAAATTGTTTAATTATTTTACAGAAAGTTATAGCTACGAAATGCAATTTTTAAGCAAAATTTTACTTTTTCACAACATGTAACTGAGGTATTTAAACTAACTATGTACAAATCAATTTAAACCAAATTTCTATCAGTTTCAGTTACGGAGCTAGAAACGTTGAAAGTATGAGGGACGGGTGCAACCAAGATGCTGTACATAACTCATCAAATGGATGTTCTGGTAGGGACTTGCTCCTTTAAGTGAGGTGCTCGAACGAGTGTACATTTTGCTGAATACACAACTCAGTGCGCCTTTTAACCGACATGTAGGCGAGGTATAAAATTGTTAGGGACACGGAGCGACAAGCCTGCAAAATGGGGAGGTCGTTTAGGAAACGCATTCATTTGTGCATTCGGGAAAACGAGCACTCGTTTGAACATCTCACTTAAATGAACTATCCGCCAGTAGAACTCCCATCTGAACTATGCCATTTATGTATAGCATGTTGCATCCACGGCTCAAACTGTGAACGTTTCTAGCTCTCTAAAACTGATAGAAATTTGATTTAAACTGAGTTCATATTTCTATTATGAAACCAGTCACGGGCAACAGATCTTTATTAATCATGCTGTTAACTCGATCAACGATGACCTTCTTCAGACCTGAGTAAATGCAGTATTCAACACAATTCGTGTCATTGCATATTTTGATGTCAGAGTAACATTAATTAGCCAGACAAACTTCTTAATATTTGTAATTTTTTGACGAATCTTGTGCGGCCAATTAATGTGACTCTACTATCAAAATACGCAATGACAAGAATTGTTTAGTGTACTGCATTTACTCAGATCTGAAGATGTTCACCGTTGACCGAAATTATTAACCTGATTAATAAACATTTGTAGTCCATGGCTGTATTTATAATAAAATAAATAACTCCTGGATTGCTGGAGAACCTTAAAATGACTATGTCGCAACTATTTAAACTGAAATGTAGAAATTTGGTTTAAACATATCAGTTACATGACGGAAGAAAAGTAATGTTCTGTTTAAAAATTTGTAACTTGTCACTTTTTATGTTTTCCGTCGTTTCTTAGCTGCTGTTTTTGCAATGTGGTTCGTCTAATGCAACTAATTAAAGGCTGTTTGTATCGTGGAAATGCGTTCCGTTTCATTTAACTATCGAAGGATCTTCAGTGGCCATTCGTGACATTATTACTCCAGGACGGCATATATGCAGTAATAACATCACAAATCGCCACTGAAGTCGCTTCACAAAAAAAAAAAAAAAAAAAAAAAGGAAATAGCCTTTCTTCATTTAGTTGAGTGAGACAAACCACATCCCAAGAACTATAACTTATTTCTCTTACTCTCTGGAAAATAACTGAGGAGATTATTTTCATAACTCAGCAGAAAGAGCAACATTTCTTACCTTTATCTTTTTAAATAAATATTCCTTGCACTTACTATTTTGTAAGTTACGCAGGAAAATACCTGTTCTGAAGCCTTTCATACACAGTGTAAGGAAGAAAATGAAAAGTGAAAAGGTTTTTCAGACACCAGTAACAGTAATAAAATTTGTTGACTATTAAATGAAACAACAAGTTTACTGTTACCAGTCACCGTTTTATTTATATCCACGACGCGTTTCAAAGGTTTAAACCTCAATCATCGGGTGGATTTACATTAGATAGGAACATGCACTCATACTAATGTAAATGCACCCGATGATGGAGGTTTAAACCTTTGAAACGCGTCGTGGAAATAAATAAAACGGTGACTGGTAACAGTAAACTTGTTGTTTCATTTAATGTCAATAACAGTCACGGTAAAGCCCAACCTAAAATGTTCGTATTTAAAATTTGTTGACTACTTAATTTATTTTAGTCCGCAGCTCGTGGTCGTGCGGTAGCGATCTCGCTTCCCGCGCCCGGGTTCCCGGGTTCGATTCCCGGCGGGGTCAGGGATTTTCTCTACCTCTTGATGACTTGGTGTTGTGTGATGTCGTTAGGTTAGTTAGGTTTAAGTAGTTCTAAGTTCTAGGGGACTGATGACCATAGATGTTAAGTCCCATAGTGCTCAGAGCCATTTGAACCATTTAATTTATTTAATGAAGCAACGTGATCGAGGACAAACCTCATCTTTAGGCTACAAAGGTAATAAAAAAACATTTAACAAAAGTAAGCCTAGATACTAAAATTGTAAAGTCTTGTCATGTGCTGTGGCTATTCTGTGGAGAAAGACAAGGAGAACTTAATGTGAGGGATATTCACTTCGTTTGTTTGTATGATGTTCACAAAAAATTTAAAAAATCACTCACATTGTTCACGCGGAACAATTATCTTCTTGTGGTATGTTCAGTTCCCTCCATTGCTACAGCTCCTTGTATCTTTTTTAAAAACTGTCCTCACACTTGCAAAGGATATATAAAACACAACGAGAATCACCTCTCCTGTGCATTAGAAACAAGAAGGCTGTCAAAACAAAGCTTGCCGGCCGGTGTGGCCAAGCGGTTCTAGGCGCTACAATCTGGAACCGCGCGACCGCTACGGTCACAGGTTCGAATCTTGCCTCGGGCATGGATGTGTGTGATGTCCTTAGGTTAGTTAGATTTAAGTAGTTCTAAGTTCTAGGGGACTGATGACCTCAGAAGTTAAGTCCCATAGTGCTGAGAGCCATTTGAAACAAAACAAAGCTTGTTTCCATTAAACTATATGCGAGTGACTTGTAATGTTTTCTGCGCATTTTGCTGCCGCATCTGCGATGTTGGTCTACAAAATATACTACAGTAACAGAGACGCCGTCAGTTTGCTTTCTCAGTGACTGTGTAAACATTATTTTAAAGAGTTATAAAGAGATTCCAGGAACTCATGTTCGTATACACGGTGAACTATATCTCCACCGACAACCTTTCAGAGGTAGTAGGGTAGTACTAACGAAAGAAAAAGTGTCTAGCAAAAATGCTCTCTAAAATGCGTACCTCAAGAGCCACGAGGAGGAGCTCTTCGACTTAGATACTGTGAAACGCATCTCTTCCTCTAAAAGCTCTTTCCTTCCCTTTTTTTTTTTTTTTTTTTTTTTTTTGGTCAAGGTGAGGGGGAAAAGTATGGATCAAAACAAGAAAAATGTCTTGTCTTGTAAACATGCACTCTAAAATGCGTTCTTTACGACCTATTAACACTTGTTCGCAAGGGGTGATGTTTCACAGTAGCGAAGATGAGCAAGTGCTCATAGCTCTTAATGTATGCACTTTAGAGCCCATTTTTGCTAGACTTTTTTCTTGTTTTCGTCCATGCTAACATCTCCGAATGATTGTCTGTGAAGTTTAGCCAACCTTTTTATCTCAGAGTAGCAATTGCAACCAACGTCCTCAATTATTTGCTACATGTATTTTAATTTGTGTCTCCTTGTACAGTTTTTACTCTCTACAGTCCCCACTAGTACTATGGAAGTTATTTCCTGGTGTCTGAACAGATGCCTTATTATCCTGCCTCTTCTTCTTGTCAGTGTTTCCCACATTTTTCTTTCCTCTCTGATTCTTCACAGAACTTCCTAATTTTTAACCATAGCAGACCACCAAATTTTCGTGTGTAGCACCACTTTTTAAATGCTTCGGTTCTATTCTGTTCGGTTTCTATCTTACACCCTTTTCAATCCGAGCACTTCGTTTATGGTCTTCCACATCATTCCGTCTTGGCTCTTGCACATATTGCATATTACCCGTCTTTCTCTATAGCTTACCCCTGTTTCCCAAAGGATTTCGAACATCTTGCACCATTTTAAATTGCTGAACGCTTTTTCCACGTCCACAAATCCTATGGACGTGTCTTGATTTTTCTTCAGCCTTGCTTCAATTATCAGCTGCAACGTCAGAATTGCCTCTCTGGTTCATTTACCTTTACTAAAGTCAAACTGGTCGTCATCTAGCACATCCTCAATTTTCTTTTTCATTCTGTATATTCATCTTGTTAACAACTTGTATGCAAAAACTGTTAAGCTGTTTGTGCGACTGTTCTCTCACTTGTCGGCTCCTTCAGTCGTCGGAGCTATGAGGACGATATTTTTCGAAAATTCAGATGGTATATCGGCAGAATCATACATTCTACAACCGACGTGAACAATCGTTTTGTTGCACCTACCCCAGTGATTTTTGACATTCTGATGATATGTTGTCGATCCCTTATGCCTTATTTGATCGTAAGTCTTCCAAAGCTTAAGTCTTGATCTTAAGTCGATCTCTTTTAAGTTCTGATTTTTATAGTGGATTCCCTATATCTTCTATATCAACTCCTGCTTCTTCTCATATCCTGTCATCAGCCAAGTCTTCCCCCTCACAGAGGCCTTCAATATACTCTTTCCACCTACCCGCTCTCTCCTCTGCATTTAACAATGGCATTCGGACTGCACTCTTAATATTACCACCCTTGCTTTTAATTGCACAGAAAGCTGGTTTGACCTACCTATCTAATGAGCCAGTCCTTCTGGCAATCATTTCTTTTTTGAATTCCTCACATTTTACTTGTGGCCATTCGTCTTAGCTTCTCTGCACCTCCTATTCGTTTCAGTCCTAAGTGATTTGTATTTCTGTGCTCCCGAATTTCCCTGTACATTTTGTACTTACTTTTCTCATCGATCAGCTGAAGTATTTCTTCTGTTACCCATGGTTTATTCGTAGTTAAATTCTTTGTATGTATGGTTTCGTTTCCAACTTCTGTAACTGCCATTGTTAGAGATGTCTGTTCCTCTTCAGCTGGAGTGACTGCATGTTACTTCATAACCCATTACTGGCTCAGTAATGCAGAGACCCATAAACCAGTTTATATATATATATATATATATATATATATATATATATATATATATATATATTAGAGTGTTTGTGTGTACATGTGTATGTCTGGGAGCTCCTCTCAGACCCCTGGATCGATTTCGACCAAATCTGGCACAGAAGTAATAGGCCTTGTGAGTATCAGCACTGTAGAGTTTATATGCTCCTAGCTCCAATAGGCTTGGAGATAGGAGCAAATACGTATTTTTTGCAAATGCTGGCGCATAGGCTGTCTTGCACGACGGGGATGTTGTGTGGAAATAATATTGGCCTGCCAAATCAACCTGCTTTGCAGGTCAGCCTGTACATCAGGGGCAAATAAATAATTTTTCAAGCCCCTGATGTATAGTCTGCTGTGCATGACAAACATGTTGTGAGAGTAGTATCAGTCTGGTATTGAAATGTATTTCAGGGGCTACACTTGCTGTTGAGCATGGCTGGGGATATGTTGAGATAGACAGAACAAGCTGTGGACAGAGTGAGGAGAAGGAGGAAATGGACAAAGAGATGTGAAGGAGTAAATGGAGGAACAGAGAGGTTGGAAAGAGACAAACATATAGAGGTGGGAAGATGAGGTGGACAGAGAGAGGGAGGAAGGGGTGGACACAGAGTGCAGGAGAGGAGATGCATTCTATAGGCGCACATAGGCGAAGCCGCAGGGAATAGACTAGTAACTAAAGAAGTGACAGAACAACTGTCTTGCCCACAGGTGTAGCAGTGATCGCGGCACAGAGCAGAAGACAGAGGGGCCATGTCTGCAGCGACGGGCCACTCGCTGAACCTGATGGCGTGCGTGCGAGAGTCGTCGCCGCAGGAGCCGCCGCCCGACGCCGACCAGACCAGCCGCCAGGGTGAGTGACGTCACACACTTCCTTACTGACCGATGGCGTGTTTTCAGGAGACTTGACGATTCCATTTTTGCACTCAACATTTCGGCTACTGGCGTTGCTGCCTTCGTCAGGTGCTGTGAACTGTAATCGAATGTGCGCTCGTTGCCTGGGCCCCAGCTTGCCTTCTCGTGCATGTTTCAAGCTTTAGATAAGAACTCTGGCCACGCGTTATTAAACTCTCGTTCTTTTCTGCTAAAATTCCAGTGAACTGGGAGTGAGGCAAGGAATATTTGGAAGATACATTCCAATTCTGAAATTGCAGTGTGTGTGTGTGTGTGTGTGTGTGTGTGTGTGTGTGTGTGTGTGACAGAGAAGGAGATTTTCTTGTCAAGTACCTGGTATAATTCACGTCTATTTGACGTTTGTTGCATGCCACCTTCAAGATGTTGCAGCTTTTATGGGAATCAGTACAATGAGACTATTTTTGTCTTCGTCAACAGATGAACGATTTTACGGGCGTCCAGTATGCTGCATGTGAAAAAGATCAACAACTTTTCCTTCGACAGTTGCTTTAACAACGTTCATTTGTGTATTGGTGATAAGTATCTTCTGACATGAAACTTCCTGGCAGATTAAAACTGTGTGCCGAACCGAGACTCGAACTCGGGACCTTTGCCTTTCACGGGCAAGTGCTCTACCAACTGAGCTACCCAAGCACGACTCACGCCCCGTCCTCACAGCATTACTTCCACCAGTACCTTGCTGTACAGATAACGATGGCGAAGCACCAAGTGGAACCAGTAACATTTATTGAAGAACCTTTTAGTTGGAATTGCATCAGTGATTTACATTTTTATTTTTTGATTACTCTTTTATGCCACTTTTGTTGTTGTAACACTTACGTAACACTTAGTTACTAGAATTCTCATTTGTACCCGTTTTCTAAATGTAATCATGTAAATAGATAAATAAATGAATTTAAAAAAAAAAGTTGGTAGAGCACTTGCCCGCAAAAGGCAAAGGTCCCGAGTTCGAGTCTCGGTCCGGCACACAGTTTTAATCTGCCCAGGAAGTTTCATATCAACGCACATTCCGCTGCAGAGTGAAAATCTCATTCCTATTTTCGGACATTATATCAATTTTCAGAGCATCCTTCTTCATAACTATTAAAAATACATTAAAATACAGTAAATGATTGTATTTTAAGTAGTTAGGAAGACAAATTGTTTGAAGATGGACACAATATCCAAAACTAGTCACCACCAATAAATTAAGGATACTACTTAAATCGACTTTCGACGAAATTTCAACCATTTATTTCACGATGAAAGATTTCATATTATCTCATGTATGTGTACAATTTGTAATTTTTCCTCCTATCTATGTAATTATGTAGATATGTAGTTCTCAATTCGTTCGAGCAATCAATCATTCATAATAGGAAACACAGTCATAACTCAGTCACTCAAAATGATTCAGAAATTTTACTTGTTAGAATGAAATCAGGCGATGCTTCTTCTTCTCTGCAGGCTCGTGCTGTGCGGCAGTCTGCTAATCTGTACATCTGTACAAATAAAATGCCTCGTATTTTTGGGAGCGTTGTATAATCAGTCGGGAAACCTCAGATCAAGCGGATGTTTGTCTTTGATGAAGTTTAACCTTCCGAAGAAGTAATGGAGCTCTTGGATTATTAAATGCAGGTTCGTATCCAGTCTTTCGGAAGTTCCCTTCTGATTAACAACTACGCAATATATCGATGAATATCATTAATTCTCAAATGTCAAATAATGTAAATTGTTACACACCTTTCTTATGAAGGAGCAATATATATATATATATATATATATATATATATATATATATATATATATATATATATATTTCCCTTTTAATCATACAATTTCTTATCAGTTATCTTTTGTCATAAATCTCAATATTCAGATTACAATTCTTCAAACAATGCTCAGGCTAATCGGCACGAAGACAATCTCGGAAGCTTTTTTTCTAAAAACCACCAGAGAGAGTACTACAAAGAATAATTATGCGCTCATGGCATAGCTATTGAATGAAACTACTTTGCGCATCGATTCAGCGAGTATGAAGATAGAAAATTAGTAAACGTCATTCAAGGGTAGAATTGTATCAGAATAATTCATCGAATATAAAGAGATATTACAAATTTTCCACACACTGTTTACGGCACCATGGTTCCTTACCCCCAACTGATACAACTGCCGCTCCCCATTCCCCCAACATCTTTGGAAGCTCGTATAGTTATCACTTTAACTCTCTGTGTCGCTTCAGATTTTTTATCGATAATTCATATAATTTTATCTACGTAATGACTGACATAGGACAGAATTGAGAAACATACACTCTTACACTTCATCAGTTATCGTCACAAGCCCTCCAGCATTTTTACCGTTTACTCTACCTGGGCGGTGAACTATCCACTTTCTTTCTCTGCCTCGTGGTGACTGGGTGTTGTGTGCTGTCCTTAGGTTAGTTCGGTTTAAGTAGTTCTAAGTTCTAGGGGACTGATGACCATTTTAAGTCCCATAGTGCTCAGAGCCATTTGAACCATCTCTAGTTTCACAGTGAACCAAATCACCAGGTGAGCACCTAGTAACGCTGTCGTAATCTGTCGCTGGGCTACTGGGTCACCGTGTGCTATGTTGTACAGGAGACACGACAGCCGTAATTCGTCATTGGGGGTGCCTGGCATGCGGCGAGTCGCGCGGACACGTGGCACGTATTACTACGTGTGGCAGCAGGCCATTAACTCTGTGCGCAGGCCTTGTTTACACCTGAGCACGTGTGAGGAGAATGCGAATACTGCGCATAGCGGCGCGGCACGATAAAAGCATCGCGCGCGCACACACACACACACACACACACACACACACACACACACACACTTCCGCACTCACGCACGCACTAGCACACGCAGCCATGCAAACTCACGCACGCTAAGTGTGGAGTGCGATAGGGGGGCGGGGGGCGGTAGAATGGGGATCTTTTCCTCCTTCCCATTAGAGACAACACCAACACGCGAAAGCACTCGCGCTTAAATGCCGAATTATGAGCCACTATAAGCGAAAATTCTCTGCGAGCGCGCGTAAGAGGTCAACACACGCACAAGCACGTTCCTTACTCCGCTGGCGTTACCTCACGGTCATTATTATTACTTCATGAAGTACAGGAGCAAATTCTTTGCGTAGTTAAGGATTTATTAATACAAATGAGACGTTACTAAAAGTCTTTTCATGCATATACGATGTAAGTAGGCTGTTTAGGTTTTTATGTTGGTAACGTCACCTAGCGCTCTATATGAAAATCACTGACTGTGCTGTGTGAAGTCTGTGGCTGGTTGGCATTATTGGAATATTCGCTATTGTAGTGTTAGGCAGTTGGATGTGAACAGCGCGTAGCGTTGCGCAGTTGGAGGTGGGGAGTGAGATGGCAGAGTTTTGAGAGCGGATGATCTGGACGTGTGGCCATCAGAGAGAGTAAATTTGTAAGACTGGATGTCATGAACTGATATATATATATATATATATATATTATGACTTTTGAACACTATTAAGGTAAATACGTTGTTTGTTCTCTACCAAAATCTTTCTTTTGCTAACTATGCCTATCAGTAGTTAGTGACTTCAGTACTTAGACTCTTTTATTTAGCTGGCAGTATTGGCGCTCGCTGTATTGCAGTACTTCGAGTAACGAAGATTTTTGTGAGGTTATTAGATTCATGAAAGGTATAGGTTATTGTTAGTCAGGGCCATTCTTTTGTAGGGATTATTGAAAGTCAGATTGCGTTGTCCTAAAAATATTGTTTGTCAGTTTATTGATGATCTGAATAAGTAAGGAGAGAAATACCTGTGCACGTTCAGGTTTGCTCAGCTGTTTGAAAATCAAATAACGTGAGGAGTTTATCAAAACAATCATTCATAAATTTTTCTAAGGGGAGGTTTCAAAGAAAACGCACCTGCGTCATCACTATGAACTTCCCTCTACCAGTTCACATGCGGGATATGTTCCTATCTTTTATAGTTTGTTTAAAATAAATAACTGAAATCTGTTCTTTCTTTTTGAGTCACCCGGTGTTTGTTTAAAGGTTCAAATGGCTCTAAGCACAATGGGACTTAACATCTGAGGTCATCAGTCCCCTAGAACGTAGAACTAGTTAAAGCTAACTAACCTAAGGACATCACTCACATCCATGCCCGAGGCAGGATTCGAACCTGCGAACGTGACAGCAGCGCGGTTCCGGACTGAAGCGCCTAGAACCTCTCGGCGACAGCGGCCGGCTTGTTTAAAGGAACAAGAAAGAATAAACGATAAAAGTCGTAAACACTGTCATAGCCACGGCCTTACGCAGCCGCGTGGAAGTCATTAGGATCGGACTGTAAACGCTTTAAACTTAAGTTCGTCTATATTACAACAAACAAGTTCACGAACTGAGTTACGTGCGTCACCCACCTTTACTGTATATCAAACAGTTCGCTACTTTTACTGTCTCATCGTAAAAGTGATATATTTTGCGTATAATGAATTGAAGAGGGGTTAACGCATCTACACGTAGGGAGAAAGTAGAAGCCGCCAGCCACCTGGAACTAAGCGCTAGCCGAGCACGCGAGTACGTCTCCCACCGGAGGAGTAGCCTTGCTTTCACTCTCGCTGCCCACATGGCAGCCACACAGCCACCTTTCTGGTCACACCAGTCTTTCAACCGACTGCATCTGCCGTATCCACATTTATCACGCCTCAGCCAGTCTCACCTGCTTCTTCATAATTACCCTTTCTCTCAGTCAGCGCTGATCAGAACCGGCCGACGTTTTACATGCAGCATAATGGACGATTAAGGAAACCAGGTTTTATTATTACGCGTAATTAGGACCGTGAAGCACTTTATTAGCCTTTACTGTGTTTCATAGAATTCAGAGATCAAAAACAATTAAAGTAGTTGAACGTTATTTACTTTATATGAAGATGGTATCTGTTCTTTCGGACATGTCCGAAAGAACAGATACCATCTTCATATACTAACCGGCCATTGACCTTCTTCTTCTGTGCTGGATCCACACGTATTGCCCGAACTCTTACGGGACTCTGTAAGATTGTCTGCCGCGAGTAATGAGTGTAACGGGCAGCGGCACTGCGAATGTAGTGTGTGGACATTAAGTTGGGGATGTGGGTCTCACGGGGAGCGTGCAAGGGATAAATCCCTGCAGTCGCACTATCCTCTTTGCCCTCAGTGGCTCACAAGGGGAGGCCGCCAATTGTGAAACTCAGATTCGATTCATACTGCGCATAATAAAAGCCCATGGCCAGAGGTGTAATGTGGCAAAGCACCAAGATGCACTTCTCAGCCGTTGTCGAGAAAATCGAGTTAAAAGAAACCGTTGCCGTGAAATACTCTCTACGATTAACAGTTTTCTACAGCGTCGTGGTGCAGCGGTAAGCGCTCGGGTTCGTAATCCGAAGGTCGCCGGATCGAATTTCGCGCCATGCAACCTTTTTTTTTAGTATTTGTTTTTTGTAATTCAAATATATATATATATATATATATATATATATATATATATATATATATATATATATTTCACAAATGTTATTAATTGTCTTCATAATGTTAACCACGTATAGTTAACGGAAGACGTAGAAACGATATTCCGAAACGAATACGTACAGCGTAAGTCAAACGTTCGAATTAGAATAGAGACCCCACGAACACAAATTTGCTGTGGCAGGTATGAAATATAAACTCCGTTACTCGCTCGTTACACTTGGAGGTCAGATGTTGAATGGGCCGAAACGAGCCGCCGCATAACAGCATAGTTGCCTGCTAACTTCGAAAGAAAGTAGATGCGGTCCCTAGCGCAACTTATAACATCGTCGAAAATCAGTGCGGACGGGAGAGCTTTGGTACACCCTGTTAAAAAAAAAAACGGAAAAATGGAGGCGGAACAATTGGAGAGCGATCCGCCTTCACCAACATGCATAAGCAATTCATTAATATATATATATATTTGAATTACAAAAATCTAATAATAAAAAAATTGCATGGCGCGAGTTTCGATCCGGCGACCTTTGGATCACGAACCCGAGCGCTTACCGCTGCGCCACGACGTTGTAGAAAATCATTAATCGTAGAGAGTATTTCACCGCAGCGGTATCTTTTAACTGTCGATTTTCTCGACAACGGCTGAGAAGTGCATCTTGGTGCTTTGCCACATTACACCTCTGGCCATGAGCTTTTATTATGCGCAGTATGAATCGAATCTGAATTTCACAATTGGCGGCCTCCCCTTGTCAGATGGATTCGCCGGCACGGTAGCTCAGCGTGTTCGGTCAGAGGGCTGCGTACTCTCTGTAATAAAAAAATTGAGTCAATGAATCAACAATCAGCTTGAACGGATGTTTTGTGATGTCCGCCCAGACCAAACGAACTATATCGAACAAAATGAAAAAAAAATAGAGCGTCTGCCATGCAAGCAGGAGATCCCGGGTTCGAGTCGTGGTCGGGGCACACATTTTCAACTGTCCCCGTTGATGTATATCAACGCCTGTCGACGGCTTAGGGTTTTGATTTAATTATCATTTCGTTATTTACTTTAGTTTCCTGCTAAGCATAAGTGTTTTTGCGTAAATTGTGCTGAAGGAAGTTTTCTGCAGACTAATTTCGACCTAGGCTTTCATTTTTCACCATAGCCAAAGAATTTTTTTACATGCACAGACAAATGATCACAGTTTCACAAAAATTGGATGATTTATTCAAGAGAAAGAGCTTCACAATCTAAGCAAGTCGGTAACGCGTTAGTCCATATCTACCCCTTATCCAAGCAGTTACTCGGCTTGGCATTGATTGATAGAGCTACTGGATGTCCTCCTGAGGGATATCGTGCCAGATTCTGTCCAACTGGCGAGTTAGATCTTCAAAACTCCGAGATGGTTGGAGGGCTTTTCCTACCAAGCTCCAAAGATTCTCGGGGAGAGGTCCGGTGACGTTGCTCGCCAAGTTAGGAATTGGGAAGCTCGAAGACGAGCAGTAGAAATTCTCGCCTTGAGCGGGCGAGCATTATCCTGCTGAAATCTAAGCCCAGGTTGGCTTGCCGGTAAGGACATCAAAACGGGGCGCAGAATATCGTCAGTGTACCACTGTACTGTAAGCATGAGTGTATATTACAATATACAATCGTGCTCATAAATTAGGGATAATTGCAGAACGTGGTGCCACACAACGTGACACTACACAAAACTGGCGTTAATAGCATAGGCACATAGGGAACACACACGACACAGATCTGTAAGTCAACGGTACTGGTGATAAGTTGAGAAAACCGTCCCGAAACACGTGTGCTACAAAAAGCCACTGTTCCCTCCGCATGTACTCCGACATCAATATGGGAGATGATCACCATACACACGTGCAAAATGACGTCCCTATACACCTGACCTGTTACAGTTCCTCTGTCAAAGACATGCAGGGGTGTACGTGCACCAATCATAATCCCAGACCCACACCATCAAACCACGACCCCCAAACAGGTCCCAATCAAGGACATTAAGGGGTTGGTATCTGGTTCCTGGTTCACGCCAGATGAAAACCCGGCGAGGATCACTGTTCAGACTATACCTTGACTCGTCCGTGAACATAACCTGGGACCACTGTTCCAATGACCATGTACTGTGTTCTTGACACCAGGCTTTACGGGCTCTCCTGTGACCAGGGGTCAGTGGAATGCACCTTGCATGTCTCCGGGCGAATAAACCATGTCTGTTCAGTCGTCTGTAGACTGTGTGTGTGGAAACAACTTTTCCAGTGGCTGCGGTAAGGTCCCGAGCAAGGCTACCTGCAGTAATCCGTGGTAGTCTGCGGGCACTGATGGTCAGATATCAGTCTTCTTGTGATGTTGTACGCTGTGGACGTCCCGTACTGTAGCGCCTGGACGCGTTTCTTGTCTGCTGGAATCGTTGCCATGATCTTGACATCACACCTCGTGGCACGCGGAGGACCCGTGCTACGACCTGCTGTGTTTGGCCAGCCTCCAGTCGCCCTAGTATTCTACCCCTCATAACGTCATCAATATGTGTTCTCTGAGCCATTTTCAACACACAGTCTGAAAACGTCCGCACACTTACTCGCTGCAACGTACGCTGACATGCAGCGCCACCATGCGACGACCGCAGGTCAAATGCACTGCATGGTCATATACCGAGGTGATTTAAACCCGCAAACCGCCCACCAGAGCGTTGTTTCACCATGTATCAGCATTATCCTTAATTTAAGAACATGAGTGTATGAAAGCCCAAATCGTCACTCCTGGATAGCAACAGTCAGGTTGGTATCCCACGGCTGTCCAGGACGTCTCCACACACGTCTTTTGCCTGAAATCACGTTGACTGGAGTAGAACTGTCTTCAATGATGAGTCCTGCTTCGAACCGATCCAAAATGACTAGTGAAGACTTGCATGCGACCTGTGGCACTAATAAAAGGCGCCGTGACATTTGTGGACTATGTGAACCCTACGAATTTATGCTCTCGCAACGATATTCATTAACAAAACATTCTCGGCTGCGGAATTCACACTGCCGAAAGCTCGTGGGCAGTTCACCACTCGTTGCTGCTTGAAATCCGAGAATATTTTATTATGTGAACATTATTGGGGACAACCTACATTCACTCATACTCGATGTCTTCCTCGATGGCAATGGCGTATTCCGGTAGGATAAGTGCCCTTGTAACAAGCTCAGAATCGTGTTACAGAGGTTGATAGTGAACTCGCGTTGACGTCTTGGCCGTCACATTCGCCGCATCTCAACCCGATGAACACATCCGGCGGACGCTATCATGCGCCAGCTTCGAGCCTGCAAACCAGTGGCCGGTAATTTACAGGACTTGCGAGATCTATATGTAGACATTGGGTGCCACTTACCTCGGGAACCTATCAAGAACTCAGAATCGCCTCTGCGTTGCGTTAGAATGGTGGACGAACTCGTTATGAAGCAAATGATCATTATGTTCTGCCTCAGTGTAGCAACACAAGGAGAAGATGGTGACATCTGGATGCATAGACAGTACAAACTCGCACCCCTTAGTCTGCGGTCACAATCCACCGATATCAGTGGATTCCGCCGACGACCGACATTGGCCGAAGGCGACGGATCTTATCAATACGGCACTAAACGTTGTCACACAGTAGCCGAGCTCATCACTCAAACGTACTGACTTCGGACACCAATCGATGAAATTGAGATCAATTTTTTTCTTCGGTGACATCAGCCGAAATTCTCACACATGGATATGGACTGTGAGAAGCTGAAACGTGTACTCTAAGAAAGAATCAGGTTCTGGCATCCTGAGGATGAAAAACATCATAATCGCGATATACTTTGGATTCTATGGACTGAAATGGCACGTTCATTGGAAAAAATAAGCACGCAAAATCTTCATCGGATATTTTAGGAGCAAATTATTATCTCATTTTAAGTGAAAAGGGTGACATATATTATGCTTCAGGTAATGTAACTGATCTTTTTTGGGCTGTGATAGGTGGGTGTTAACTGTCTACAAATTATTATTAATGCTTACCGGCGTTTTTGTGTCAGTGGGGTGGTGATTCTGTTATATAAAGTGGTTTGAAATCTGTGTCTGGTTCTATTTTCAGTATTTTCAGTCCAGAGTAATTTATACCAAACTTTATGCTTTTCTTATTCATTTGTGCTGAAGAACGGTCATTGAAGGTTAACTGACGTATGGTGCACAAATTCAAATAGATACAGCTAAACAGAATGTTTGTAATCGCTTTTCAAGGACACCAATAATCACCTTGAGTATGTAACAGAACGTTTCTCCATTCATCTTATATATTTGTAACACTTGTCTATTCCGATAACTGAGGACGGAATGTACAGTACTCGCTACGCTCTTTTCGAGACAGGCAGACCTCGTTCACGTGAATTCGGCGTCTTTTTAATTGCAGAAATCGCATTGCAGCACTCGTCTCCAACCACAGAAGCGTCTCGGTATCCATTCAAATTCAAATGGTTCTAAACACTGTGGGTCTTAATATCTGAGGTCATCAGTCCTCTAGACTTAGAACTACTTAAACCTAACTAACCTAAGGACATCACACACTTCCATGCTCGAGGCAAGATTCGTACCTGCGACCGCAGCAGCAGCGTGGTTCTGGACTAAAACACCTAGAACCGCTCGGCCACAACGGCCGGCTTGGTATCCATTCCACCCTAGGTTAAAATCTAACCCACTCAGACATAAAGGATGTTTCAAGATGAATATGGTGCTTTTAAGGTTTTGTACCGTTCATTATGTTCAACTTACCATTATAAATAATTCATCAAATGGAAGAGCAACTGCAACTTCTGTTTCTATATCTTATCGTTTCCAGCTGTTGCTAGCCCTGAAGCCTACCGACTATAGTTTACGTGCCAGTTTTGTAAACGAAATGTTGCTGCAAGGCGACGAAGATTTTGTAGATCGTGTCTTAGTGAAGAATCGACATTTTACCTAAGTGGAAATATGAACACACATAACGTGCGCATGTGGAGGTCAGCGAATCTCCTCGAAATGGTACTGTTTCATAGAGACGCCTCTAAATCGGAGGTTTTTTGTGCCCTGTGCTGGCGGAAAGTGTATGGGACTTTCTTTTTCGGTGAGCAAACGTAAATGGTGTTTCTCATCTTGAGGCACTAGAACCTCAATTGGAAGAAGCTGAACCACAGAACTTTCTTTGGCAGGGGCATAACTCGGTACGCGATTGGTTAAACGACGTTGTACCCGACCCCCTGGATTGGTCGCAGGGGGCCGGATCACAGAGCTTCTTTCGCATGGTCTCCACGATCGCCCGATCTGACGCCATGCGATCTTCTCCTTTGGGGGTTCATAAAGTATCACGTGCATGCGCTTCCGCTACCAGCCGATTTGCCCGACTTAAGAAACAGGACTGAAGCAGTTGTTGCAACAATTACTGCAGACACAGTAATCAAGGTTTGGGGAGCGCTCGCATGTCGAGTCGATAATACTTCGAAGAAAAACTGTTGCATGTTCTCTTTCATTTGACGTTCTACTGAATGTCATAAGAACCACAAAGCCTAAAAATCCCGATATTATTTTTTAAAAAACACGGTAGAATAGATTCTAAACTAACTTAACCCCCTAGATCTCGCCAAAAACTGACGAAGGGCATCGGATGCACTGTGACCAAGCTGTCGGCCGATTGTTATCGGGCGACCTCTGGCGACGGCGTCTGGCGACTGTTGTCGGTGCCGCTGTGAATGCAGGCAGCCTTAGCTGTCTTCCAGCTGCCACCTCGTGAAAGGATCAGCAACAGCTGGTCGCTACGCAGTGCGGGCGTGCAGATCGATTGCGGCGTGTGACGTCATGCAACGCGCGGCGCGCGGGCGCTCTCGCATTCGGCGCACGCCTTTCATTCATCCCACCCACGCCGCGCTGTCGCAGCGGAGACGGCACGCGGCCCGCCGCCCCTACAGACCGCACAAGCCCACAGGGATCACAGCGCTGTCAGAGGTAAACCTAGTTCCACGATAGCAGTCGTAGGCGGTATTTAGCTCCGGATGGCAATTTCTGTGATCTTCGATCACTCGTCATCAACATCAGTTCCATTTTCTGCATTGAGCGTTTGAACAATCCACCGTTACTGCTCTAATAGAAGCGACTTGCCGTTGCCTTCCTTTGACGAGTTTTTGTTGTTGCGGTCTTCAGTTCAAACACTGATATGACACCATGTGTCTGGCCGAGCGGTTCTAGGCGCTACAGTCTGGCACCGCGCGACCGCTACGGTCGCAGGTTCGAATCCTGCCTCGGGCATGGGTGTGTGTGATGTCCTTAGGTTAATTAGGTTTAAGTAGTTCTAAGTTCTAGGGGACTGGTGACCTCAGATGTTAAGTCCCATAGTGCTCAGAGCCATTTGAACCATTTTTTTGACCCATGTCTCTGCGATCGTCTATCCTGTAATGGCCTTTTCTTGTCTATATAGCTATTGTAAGCTATGAATGGCAGTCAAATGAAAACCTGACACCCGCCACACGACGACCATGTAATGGTTCCACTCGAAAGTAATCACCACATTAAAGACATTCACCCCATTGGGTGGTGAAAAGTTCAGTTCCCGTTTCGTAGAACGCGGTCGGCCGCTGACGGTTCCACATCCGCACTCAGTCTTGCATTTCTTCGTCCGACTGGAACCGACGGCTACGCGTACCTTTCTTCAGGTAGTTAAAGAAGTGAAAATCACACGGTGTAAGATCCAGGCTGTACGGAGTATGTCGGAGGGTTTCCCAGCCAATCCTCTCAAGGGCAACATTCGACCGATTGACAATGTGGTTGCGGCCGTTATCCACTGCTCTGAGCACTATGGGACTTAACATCTGAGGACATCAGTCCCCAAGAACTTAGAACTACTTAAACCTAACTAACCTAAGGACATCACACACATCCATGCTCCAGGTAGGATTCGAACCTGCAACCGTTGCGGTCACGCGGTTCCAGACTGAAGCGCCTAGAACCGCTCGGCCACACCGGCCAGCGCCGAAGAAATCCACCGAGTGAGGTGGCGCAGTGGCTAGCACACTGGACTCGCATTCGGGAGGACGACGGCTCAATCCCGCGTCCGACCATCCTGATTTCGGTTTTCCGTGATTTCCCTAAATCGCTCCAGGCAAATGCCGGGATGGTTCCTTTGAAAGGGCACGGCCGAGTTCCCTCCCCGTACTTCCCTAATCCGATGACACCGATGACCTCGCTGTCTGGTCTCCTCCCCCAAACAACCCAACCCAACCCCGAAGAAAGCAACTGGTGTTCACACAGGTTGCGGTAAGATCTTGATGACCTTCTTCGACTACAGAGGCCCTTTCCTCGTCGAGTTCCTCGAGCGTGGAACCGCAATCAGTACGCAGTGCCATGAAGACACTTTGCAGAAAATACGACGCGCTGCACGATAATGGCTGCCCCCACACTACAATGAGATGATGATACACTTCAGAGACTTGGTTGGGGAACACTGCATCATTCTCCGTACTGCATGGTTCTTTCAACGTGTGATTTTCACATCTATGTCGATCTGAAGATAGACATGCACGAATCTCGGTTTCAGTCGGACGAGAATATGAAAGAGTTGGGTGCGGTTGTGGATCCATCAGTGGCCAACCCCCTTCTACAAAGCAGGGATCTCAGTTCTTGAAACTTCCTGGCAGATTAAAACTGCGTGCCGGACCGAGACTCGAACTCGGGACCTTTGCCTTTTGCGGGCAAGTGCTCTACCAACTGAGCTACCCAAGCACGACTCACGACCCGTCCTCACAGCTTTACTTCTGCCAGTACCTCGTCTCCTACCTTCCAAACTTTACAGAAGCTCTCCTGCGAACATTGCAGAACTAGCCATCCTGAAAGAAAGGATATTGCGGAGACGTGACGACGGGGCGCGAGTCGTGCTTGGGTAGCTCAGTTGGTAGAGCACTTGCCCGCGAAAGGCAAAGGTCCCGAGTTCGAGTCTCGGTCCGGCACACAGTTTTAATCTGCCAGGAAGTTTCATATCAGCGCACACTCCGCTGCAGAGTAAAAATATCATTCTGGAATCATCTCAATTCTTGTCTCCAATTTGGGTAAATGTCTTAAAGAATGTGGTGATTACCTTTGAATGGACCTATTGCATGGTTCCATTGTGGTAGGTGTTCAATTTTCATTTGACTGTCCTTATACATCAAATTTAACCTGCCTACTGCAGTCAAGTCTTCGTTTTCCTCTTCAGATTTTACGCCCCATATTATCAAACTGATGATTCCCTTATGCCTCAGAATGTGTCCTATCAATCGACCACTACTCTTAGTCAAGTCGTGTCATAAATTTATTTTTTCCCCGAATTAGCATTAGTACGTCCTTGCTAACCATCCGATGTACTCACTTAATCTTCAGCATTTTTCTGAAGCGTCACATTTCAAAAGCGATTGTCTTCTTGCCTAAACAGATTATCGTTCATACCACCAGAAAAGACTTTCTAAGAATTAAATTTATATTAGACATTAAAAAAATTCTTTTTCAGAAACGCGTTTTTTTTATTCCACTTATTTGTTCAACGTGATGACTGGGGTATACCAACTGTCAAATTTATCGTGTGGTTTTGGCTACCTGTTCAGTGCCTGAGCTTTGTGGAGTTTGTTATGGGCGAATATGGATTGAAAGGAAGAGAGGGGGCGAATCTTGGCACTGCGACGTAACTTACTTCTGATCCCAAACCGCAAGATCGTGAAGTTGTATAGACCTTCACAAGCAGTATCGCTGATCCTACGAGATCCTTAAGAACCGATGAGGAGATCAAAGCTTTACTCCATCATCTCCCCACCCCTTAACGGCACATACTCTGTTTCCATGTGTTCATGTGTAATATCTTTATTGCGATCAGGTCAAATGAAATGAAAGTGACAAGTTTAAAGGTCCTATATGGAGGTATTCCCCTCTCCACTTTTGCCTATGTTGCATCCGAACAGTGCATAATGCAGTCACAACACGTTATTTGTACTGTTTATTCCAGAGATCTAACGTTTTCCTCAAAATCACATTCGCGTCAGTTTGGATTGGTGTGGGTTCACATTAAATAATTCATTGTTGGTGTACTCATGACTTCCTTTTCAGACAAAAGAAATTTTCGAAAAAGCTGCGCAGAGCAGACCTTTTATACGTCTTTATTTAGCAGCAGATCAGTGATTTGTCTGCCGTTTGTTGTTTAATTTAAGATAATGCATGTTTTTGCTGTCTTCAACCCACAAACTTGTGTTTTCCTTCGGCTGATAGGTCACTTATTAATATTTGTTGTCGATCACGTTGAAAGATCCGCAGCAGGCTGTCAGTACCTCGGTCACGGGATCCTATCAGAGTTAGCAACTACGTGCTCAGAGAGAGAAACGTGGGGGATTTCGTCGGCCGATCCGACCAAGGATAGCGTCTCAGCACAGGTGATAAGACAGAAAAACGTGGTGGTTTCTTGTAATTTCTTCGCTTCGTAGCATGTTCTGCATCTTTCAGGTGTCTTCACATTTCTATTGCCTTCCGCTAAAAAGTACGACGCACAAATTATTTTTTCAGAGTTTGTTGTCAGAGCAAACCTACTGTCTAATACTTCCAAAAAATTAATTGATGTATTTCCATTTAATGAACTTTAACATATCACGAATCCACAGCTACATCTTAATTATTCCTACTCATTACGTGTAACGTATCGCTGAGGTTCATTGCACATGCATGCAAGCTTAACAACAGCGTCTAACACTTCCTGTTGGGTTTCTGTTCTAGAGACACTAATTTGTGAATCGCTATGAACGCTCACCGCATATAAGGAATTGTCATTTTCAAGTTAATGCGTAAAACTTTCAATAAGTGGTTTTACAATAATTGTTGGATAAACAAAAAACACTTTTGCTGTATTATAAGGTTGTGTATATTCAGTATTTGTGATGTCCGCGATTCATGAAGTGAAAATGAAATAGTTTTTACTATGGGTGATTATGAACACTACTGACAGACTAAGATAATCAGGGTTACTTACTGGTTAACTTGATACAGACGACATTGGCATCTAATGAGTAATTCGATAACAATGTTTTAAGAAATGTTTACAGAAACATATCACATCGATTTTGATCTTCAAAATAAATGATTCAATTGGCGAATATAATACGGTATGCACTGGAACAGAGAAGCAATACTTACAACAGAAAAGTGTATTTCTAAGGCCAGTGACAAATACGTATTTCTTAACTAAGTTGGAATCCATTGAATGTCATATAAAAACTACTGTAATTTTGTCATTTTTTCTGTTCTGACGCCGTGGGAATGCCCTGATGATGACGATGTTGTACTTGAAATCTAGATCTGAAATAAACTACGGATTTTGCGACTGACTACTTTCTTGCCTTCAGATTGACCATACGTTTTAGTTATAGTTGTATTCAACATCTATTTTGTTCTTACACAAACATGTTCCATCAGTTGTTGAGATTTTTGCCTGCTCCTATCACGACAGACTGTATAATAACATACTCCTGGATCAATTAGTGGTTTAGAGTGGAATATCCCCAGTTTAATTTAGATTCAAGAAATGCTGTTAGTTTCGCGGATACATGGATAATGTATGTTGTCTGTTAAGTAGATGGCAGACTTAACCTCTGCTTCGGTTGCAGAATGTTTACTTCTATACATATTGGATTGCTACATTAACATCTTTGGTAGTTATGTTATTGTTCTAGGACATGGGGTAGCAAAATAAAAAAGTAAGTTTTCTGGAACATACCAAAGCTATAGATAGGTTATACAAATACGTGTGTTAGTCTAACTATTGCAGTGTTTCGCCATGTTTCTACATTTAAATCAGTTAAAAATATTAGGATTACGACAGTAAAAAGATGAATTATGTCGGCGTGATTAATTTTACTATTGTGTGAATACTTTAGTAGCAACTACCCTTGTTAATGTCAATTACTAGACTCAACTGCGTACGATAATTGCATCAATTTCAGGTAAAGTATAATGTTGAACACGATAATTATTCCTGCGATTGAAGTACGTGCAAATTGTTAATTCGACTAGTTTACATTCGATTGCTAAATTTGATTAATTAAATGGTGACTGGGATGTAGTACTTTTGTTAACATATGGCTGGTTTCAACATATGAGGCAACTTCATTAGACCGAAAATACCTGGATGTGAATACATTGTCAGTGTGAACTGCAGTGGCTATTGAAACGAAAATAAATTATTATGTTAGTAAATAGAATGGAGTGAATTTGACAGTCGATTTTAAAGCTGAATTACAAACTATGTGTGCCAAATGTCTCGTATAAGCAGGGTTTGGCACTAGCTATAATGAAGTGTATCGTGTTGGATCGAACACACTACAGCGTTTACTCCCTGCCAGGCACTTAGCAGTAAATTGCAGAGTAGTCACGTAGATGTATACCAATAATAATTTTGGATCGAGTTGAAATAATAGGAATTGTGAAAGCGCACTTAAAGAATGGAATCCATTATCTAAAGCTCATAAACTACGAACATTGTCAGACGATGGCTTGCAGGCATGAGATAAACTTAAACTTAAAGGTTCGCTTGCTCTTGCTCTTAGTCGAACACATATCTGAAGATCCCCAGAATCTCCTTGTCTACCGTAACATCACGTTATTTATTAAGAACTCTTTTTTAAAAAGTGTTTATTGGGACACTGAATAGTTTGGTTGCTGTAAAAAAAAACAGCATCTTTTTTTTACGTCATCCAGTGTGTGTCGCGTAGTTTGGGAATCCCACGATTGACGTTATTTTCCTAAATAATTTAATGACATCGTAACATATGAGGGTATCCTGAGAAGCAACGTCTCCGAATTTTTTATGTGAAAACTACTAAGCTTTTTAAATAAGACATTCTACATCTTTGTTTTTCATGTCTACGTATTCATTTCTCAACACAGTCACCCTGGAGACGAACACATTTCTCCCAACGAGCGAGAGACCAGTTTGTTGATGCCGTCACTGTAGATCGTTTGCTTTCGTTGACTGAGCCACAACATCACCTCTGTTTGCACCGCTTTGTCGCCATAAAGTGAAGTCCTCGTACGTGTTCCGTAAGTTTTGGAAACAGATGAAAACTGGATGGCGCCAAGTCGGGAATGTGTGAAGAATGATCGATGACAGTGAACTCAAAGCGTTGGATTGTTGCAGATGTCCACCGCTCGCGTGTGGTACGGCGTTGTCATGCTGAAGGAGAGAGTGTGCCGTGCGTGAACGAACTCTTCGAATTCGGAACTCAATTACAGCACACCGTCTCTCACGCACCGAGGTAGTTACATTACACGCCACCATGTTATGCACTACAGTTCGGAGCCCTCTAGCGGCAGAGCGTTGCAACTTACCTCAGCGAAGCGGGAAAGTCGGCCGAGTAATGTGCATGACATGTAATGTCCCAACCGATATTGAGAACAGAATAAAAAGTCTGGGCGCATTGCTTTTTCAGCACGCTCTTGTACAACTGTAGTAAGAGAAAGTAACCGTTCACTAAGTTTTCAATACAGGAATGCCTTAGTATATTTATTTTATGATCTACTTTTGTCTTATTATCAATTCCGTTGTTTTGACACAGAGTAAATGCATTACAGTGGGGACTGGCCACTACGTCCTTGCCGCGCGGAGTAGCCGCGCGGTTTGAGGCGCAATGTCACGGATTGCGCTGCCCTTCCCGCCGGAGGTTCGAGTCCATCCTCGGGCATGGGTGTGTGTGTTGTTCTGAGCATAAGTTAGCTGCCGGCACGGTAGCTCGGCGTGTACAGTCAGAGAACGGGCTGGTCTCTGTAATATAAATCTGAGTGAAGGGATCAACAACGAACTTCAACGGATGTCCTGCGACGTCCGCTACGACCAAATAAAACGAACAATAACGAATGAAATGAAAAAAAAGTGAAAGAAACTGTACACCATTATGCTAAATGTTGTCTGAATATGAAATTACGTTACCTAGGCAATTCATAAATACGTGGTTTAGAAGGCTAAAATTTAACATTTTACCAGTATCGTAACAACTGACTGTCACTATTTACATGTTTTTTTTTTTTTTAATACGCGCAAACAGATGTGTCAGTTGTCTAAGATTAGTTGTAGAGAAACATATTTCAGTTCAGAGGAGCGTCCACATACGACTACGAAACTCGCTGACAAAACCGAAGAAGTATCGTCCAATAGTTTCAAATGATTTCTACTAGGCTGCAGCAGTCTCCAAGACAATGAAACGAAGTGGCTACTTTACCCACCCTGGTCGCTACAGCCGTTCTTATGCTACTGGCTCGTCGGATCCCACGGAACATAATAAAAAAATAAACAAATAAGTGAATAAATAAATGTGTCCTGAACCGGCAGACGCTTGAAGGAAGACGGAATCTGTTGCGCAAGACCCTAGTTACAAAGTTTTAAGAGCCAGTATTAAGTGAGGAATCTGGAAATATCCTACCACCCGTTATGTATCCCTCCCATAGGAACCAGTAGGACAAGATTAGACTAATTACAGCGTGCTTAGTGGCATTTAAGCAATCATTCATCCCTACAGGACGCCACAGAATATGACCGGAGATCTACAGATAAATCTACACTGTCCAAACCACTGTGAAGTGCATATCAGAGGGTACTTCCGTTTTCACCACATATGAAAGGTTCTTCCTTTTCCTTTCGATTTGTGATTCGCTTTTATGTGGTTCTAAGTTCATATTTAATTAAATGATTTTTTTAAATTTCTTCTGTCAAATAGCGTCGTATTGTGCGAGGTTTATGACAATTTCCCGATGTTGTTTTATTCATAAACGAATGATTTCTAGTGGTTATTTTTAATTTCATGGTAATATGTTCTCTGATAAATTTGTAGATTTTATTTAACTACTTTTATCGTGTTTGGGAGGATAATTTCGATAAAACTTTCTGTGTGATCTTTATGTTTCAAATCGATTTGTTCTTTTAGAATTTATTGAGAGTAATTTTGCGTGTGTGAATATATTTCGATCTCTTCAAGAATATTCATTAGTGGCCCTTTTTGTTCAATGTGTAAACCTTCGACAGCCCGTTCTATATCGTCCGCTGTGTGTCGTTCTGTCTCCAAGTGGTGGAAGATAGTTGATCGGTTACCGTCGCTCTCTCTTCTGTGTTCTCGTTATTGAATATTAAAATTCCGTCCACTTTGAGCTATGTAGAATGAATCATATCCTTTACAATGAATTTTATATAAGACTGGATTGGAATATTTGTTTTTTTCCGTAGTGTAGTAGCGTTCCAAGATCGTGTTGCGGCTGGTATGAAAATTTTATGTCAGTGTGTTTTAGTAACGCTGTAATTTCGTGAGATATCAATCCTACACATGTAGCGGATATATATTTTTGATCATTCTCTTGTTAGCGTTATTTCCTTACGTATCGTGGATTAAATTACATATGAACGTACAGCGACATAAACACGAATCATATAAGTAAATACGGTAAGAACAAAGATATGGACTACAGGATACCGTAGAAGCAAATAGCCTTTAACCATATAAATTCGTTGACTAAACTGCGAATGCAGCTATCAAGTAACGTCCATAATTAGATAAATTCACAAGTAACTAAACCAGCAAAGGTTTAACACCGTCAGCATCAAAGAAGCAAACTTATATAGTAATGTGACGGCAACTGAGACATCGTTGTCATAGTGCTATCAAGACCACCTGATGTACGTAGCAAACGATAATTTTATAGTACGTTAAATTATCTCCTTCAAAATTTGAAATATTGTCGTACCGGACTACGTACTTTTCACAGATAACCTGGAGATGGCAATCACACTGGAAAAGGCCTACTGTGATAAACAACATAAATGAACACAGCAGAGTCTTGGTCTCATAGCAAAATGTATAATGTCCTTACATGACGTACACGACGCAACGGACGCAGATGAAGTTATGAATTAAAACGTCATGCTTGACCCTGAAATTCTGCTGCATGAATGACGAAAGTTAACTTAGGAGAAGAAGAACTTCTTAGCCGAGATCGCTGTAAAAAACCTTTACTTGGTTCGGTAAAACTAGGTTACCATCTTCAGCTCTTCATAAAGGTTATTACAAACCACCGTTGTGCCAGCTACACATAAAATTTTTCCATTGAATTTCCATGTACAGGGTGATCAAAAACTCAGTATAAATTTGAAAACTGAATAAATCACGGAATAATGTAGATAGAGAGGTACATATTGACACACATGCTTGGAATGACATGGGGTTTTATTAGAACCAAAAAAATACAAAAGTTCAAAAAATGTCTGACAGATTGCGCTTCATCTGATCAGACTAGCAATAATTAGCATAACAAAGTAAGACAAGGCAAAGATGATGTTCTGTACAGGAAATGCTCAATATGTCCACCATCATTCCTCAACAGTAGCTGTAGTCGAGGAATAATGTTGTGAACAGCACTGTAAAACATGTCCAGAGTTATGGTGAGGCATTGGCGTCAGATGTTGTCTTTCAGCATCCCTAGAGATGTCGGTCGATCACGATACACTTGCGGCTTCAGGTAACCCCAAAGCCAATAATCGCACGGACCGAGGTCTGGGGACCTGGGAGGCCAAGCATGACGAAAGTAGCTGCTGAGCACACGATCATCACCAAACGACGCGCGCAAGAGATCTTTCACGCGTCTAGCAATATGGGGTGGTTCTAATAAAACCCCATGCCATTCAAGCATGTGTGTCAATTTTTGCATCTCTATCTACATTATTCCGTGGTTTATTATGTTTTCAAATTTATACTGACTTTTTGATCACCCGGTATATAAAACATGAAATGAGCAAGCGTTAGCACGTCAAAACTAAAATTACTATGTGCATCACAATTCGCCAAAACATTGTTTCCATAACATAACACGTCATGCTACCAGGGCGCCACAAAACTAACTTCTGCTCCCTTCGAGCTCAACATGAGTAAACTTGGGCGCTGATGACCCCGCTGTTTAGCGCCCGTAAACCTCAAACACACACACACACACACACACACATGAGTAAACTATCAGTGAACGTGTAGTAAACGATAAATTTTTTCCCTTTCGTCATTTTCTCAGCAATAAAAAGTTTCGTACAGGTTTGAAATCACGGTTAAAGTTTGTCGAAGTCGCTAAGTTCTCTAATTCTTAAACAATAGACGAACGAAATCTGCGTATTTTGGCGCCATCGGCTACGTTACCTCAATACAAACAGGCAGTTCCAGCTGCAATACTTGTCTTATTGCATTAATCTTTTAACATAAGATTATACCGCTTAATGAGTGGATTATGAAAGCATTTTTAATTTTTTAATTTGGTCAATAATTACGCGAAATTTTGAAAATCAGGTATTTGTTGGCACTACACTACAACTGGTACAGGGTCGGGGATGGCCTTTCTAGTAGTATACATGTCTCGTCACGTAGGCATTCTTCTCCGAGCAGAGGAAGCTCTTGTCTAGAGTACGCTAGTATGCAGAAGGGGGAAGATCAGGGTCTCATGTCCCGTCAACAGCAAGGTTATTGGAACGGGGAACGGAAGCTCCGTCTGAGGAAGGAAGTCCGTCTGCTGATTTCGAATGAATTCTCCGGGCATTTGTCTTAATGTATGTGGGAAACCTAGACCCGAATGGCTAGACCGCCCTATTACTGAATACGAATCGTGTGCCTTACCGTTCCCTTACTTCGCGCTATCGAGGTCTTGGTCTACCTACATTCAAGTTTTGTGATAACTGAGAGGGTATTTTTATTGTTGAATATTTCACCTCGGTAGTGGAAAGTAAGAGGAATAATTTGCTTCTGTGGTAATTATTATTAGCCTGCTACAGCTACATCTACATGCCTACTCTTCACGATTCCCATGAAGGGACATTTCTAAATGTATAAGGGACAGTCAGATGAAAACGAGAGAGATGGAAAAAAGTGAGTAAACTGTTTATTATTTCAATAGTAATCGCCGTAATTGCTTATACATTTTTACCACGGTAAGACAAGACGACAAAGCTTTCATGCAAAAATGTTTCCGGTTGCCCACGGAACTATGATTGTACATAGCCGTGCTCTTCTTCGTCCGAAGCAAATCCAAGAATGTCTTTCTTCACGGCTCCAAAAATATTTAAATCGAACGGGCCTGTAAGGAGACGGGTTCACATGTTGCCAAGGTTGTTTCTAGTAAGCTACAGAAGTTTCGCTGGAAAGCCCTTACTCATCCTCCTTACAGTTCCTATCTTGCGATTACCATTTTTTTTTATTACGCCGTCGTTTTAAGTCGGACAAAGTGAACAGGTGGGTACAATCTGGTTCTGTAGGTATCCGCAAACATTTTCACATGAAGGCATTGACCGTCTTGTCTCACGTTGAAAAATAATGAGTAAACGGTTACGGCGATTGTTTTTTAAATAAAAACTTTTTTGCCATCTGTCTCGTTTTCATTTGAAGTTCTTCTGGACGGTTCAAGAGTGTGGTTTGAAAAAAGTCATAACAGTAAGCTTGTCCAGTAAATTCCTCAAAAGCAGAAAATTCCGCGAACGCCAGAGACGTTTATATTGCCAGTCTACGGGAGAAGACCATAAGCCTTAATGCCGGCAGCCGGACAAAATTAAACCTCACTCCACTGCGCGGGAAGGCGGTGAACTGGTACTGTGTAACAGACGCGAACAGATGGCTCGACAGTGCAGGCGCAGCGATGACGTAGTTCAAAAGCTCTCTCACAGATGGCGTGAGCTACGGGGCGGCACGCAGTCGTCGCATGCAGATAGCGTTAGCAGTAGTCGTGCAGTCGTAGGAATGTTGGTATACAAATTACACCGACAATATTTGAAACGTCGACAAAAAGAGAAATACGGTATAAAAGGCTTGAAATTACATCAAGACAGGGAATGCAGAAGATAAAAGATGTATTTAATAGCTTATGCCCAGAAACGTCAGATAATCCTACTGACAACGTATTTTCCTAGCCCAGTATACACAGTGTTAAATAGCTATAATTTCTATGTCCCACGGAAGTGTAATAAGGTGATATGGCGCCACATACTTATGCTGTAGGTTGATTTGAAGCCGGCGCCGCCATATTTGATGCACCAAAACATTAGTAGACAGCTGTTTACGATTGTTTCTTGTTCTTAATTAATATCATGCGCACACTACAGTTGTTTTAGGTAGTAAGCGTTGCAGTGCTTTCGTGGATAACGCATTGTCAAGAAAACGTGTTCAGACGTTTCTCTGGTCTTAAATGTGTATTCCATCTAGTAGTACGACCGATTTAGCCTAGTTAATGTAACTGTTTGTGTTATACATTTCGAATAAACAATAAGAGAAATATGTTACACGACAAGGTTGCTTTCATAATGTAGCATTTTCCTTAATAGGGACTCACGAAATTCATAATCGGTCTATGTCGTCTTCCCGGAAATACTGAGAACGTATTTTGCTTGTTACGTTTGGTCCGTTCCCAAACTTTCCTTCTCAGAGCGTGCTGCCAGAGAGCTTTTTGAGTTCGACTGATAGGAAATTACTCAAATGATAAAAATACAACCAATACAGTATAATTTAAATGCGAACATTTTTAGGTTAGGCTTTACCGTGACTGTGATTGACAGTAAATGAAACAAGTTTACTGTTACCAGTCACCGTTTTATTTATTTCCACGACGCATTTCAAAGGTTTAAACCTCCATCATTTCTTACCAGATTGCCAATGTCTTCAAACGAAAAGGCAAAAGCATATCCTTTACAACAGACAACAAGATTGGACAGAAGTTACACCACAACATCGGCACACGAAACCCACTTCATCACACGGGTGTGTACAAAATTGAGTGTTTGGACTGTGACTGCTTCTACATAGGCCAAACAGGCAGATCATTTGAGATTAGATTCAAGGAACACATGGCAGCACTAAAAAACAAAAAATACCACACTTCAGCAATAGCTACCCACCTGCGTGAAACAAAACACCATGTTAACAACACAAGTATTAGCATCCTACACATCCAACAAAAAGGCAGAAAACTAGACATCCTCGAAACACTCCAAATATACAAACACCAAACGAAACAACCAGAATCCATCTTACATGACAAAAATGACAATATTTACAATACTATCATTTATGTTTTCAGCAACTGCCTACACTCTTAAAAATGCAAACACACACACACACACACACACACACACACACACACACCTTAATATTTACCATAAATATTGACAGCCGCCAAGAGTACAAGAGATTGACCTCATTTACAGATAATTCATCACACCAACAGCTTGTACCCCTTGTCAGCTTGAAACTGTATGTACATCAACTACTGGCACAAATTGTATATCTATCTGCATATTTTATAGCATTAACCAATGTATTACCCCAACCTTTAGGCAGCTAATATATGTAACATTTAATCTTAAGACACCTTGCCATGTAAATGTTTGCTCTCATATAATCACTCTTTCCACACCCCCCCCCCTCTCACCCTCTCACTCACTCACTCTCTCTCTCTCTCTCTCTCTCTCTCTCTCTCTCTCTCTTCCTCTCCTTCTGCCTCCAGCCTCTCGCATCTGTCTATTAATCAAATAGGGTCATCTATGTATGATTTTACTGCTGTAGCCTATATGATTATTGTACTTCAAGTCTGTAACATTTCACCTGATTGTTATTGACAACTATGAAGTTTAAGCCATTTTAACATTTCACTTGATTGTATAAACGAGTACGAATGTTAAGCTGTTTTAACTTGTCAAAATTGGATTTATACACACACATATTGGACACCTCAAAACAAACTCCTCCAAATGCTTTAAACAATTATTCTGTAATAATGTTGTTACAATGTATATTCTTTGCACTTTGCCATTATGTCTTCTCTTCTGCTATACGAACATTGCACCCAGCAGATTCCAGACGCCATATTTATTTACAAATGTGACAGTATACATGTGATGTGTTACGACAGCGAAAGGAAACTGTGACCACTGGAGGTACTCTAGTTTACTTATTTTATGTTTACCATTAGATATCAGTTTAATTTTTTGTCAGAAGAAATCCAACATCATGTTCTGAAATAGTATCTTGTTTCTCCACTAGGCAGTGCCATAAGTTCCTCCAAAAATCGTAACACAACACACACACAAATGTCATTCTAACTAATGTAAATCCCCCCGATAATGGAGGTTTAAACCTTTGAAACGCGTCGTGGAAATAAATAAAACGGTGACATCTAACAGTAAACTTGTTGTTTCATTTAATAACAGTATAATTAATCAGCGCACTTAACGTTCTTGAATATAAAAGAAAATATGTCTTGAACGATTTCAGTTACGAATGAAATGTTATTCCTGTACACTTTAGACGATAATTAAAATGATTGGTACATCCATAAAGGAAGCAAGCTGGCACGTTTTGATCATAATACTTCCAGCAGAAGGTAATGTTTAGGGTATCCAACATGGCGGACGTCGGCCTCAAGTTTCTGGCGTCATGACGATTCCCCTTATTATACCTCCGTGATATAGTCTTTACTTTGCTTATTCTTGGGAATTCAGTGGGTTATTGTCGTAAAACAAATAGAAAGGTCTGGGGTTCAATTCTAAGTCGGTTTTGGGATTTTTTTTAGTCACCTTCACTTCTTTCATCTCTCTCACGGATATGTACGTTGGAACTACTAAGTTGCACTGTGATTCGAAATCCAGTATTAAAGGTAACTGACTGGGTAGGTCAGGTCAACGTTCGGAGATGTGCAACGGCTTTTCGGGTATCACAGGAAAGAGCAATGTTCACATCGAACTTTGAGTTCGGGCGCTAATGACCGCGCAGCCCGCATCTCGTGGTCGTGCGGTAGCGTTCTCGCTTCCCACACCCGGGTTCGATTCCCGGCGGGGTCAGGGATTTTCTCTGCCTCGTGATGGCTGGGTGTTGTGTGATGTCCTTAGGTTAGTTAGGTTTAAGTAGTTCTAAGTTCTAGGGAACTGATGACCATAGATGTTGAGTCCCATAGTGCTCAGAGCCATTTTTTTGACCGCGCAGTTGAGCGCCCCACAGACCAAACATCATCATCGAACTTCGAGTTGGAAACAGATTTATTTACTGCCTGTATGTCGGAACAACAGTTTACCTCTGTATTTTCTTTACGCTGCTCCAGCTACAAAGATATTGTTGCGAAAGTACGGTGCACCTGAACACAAGACTGTTGAGAACAGACAAAACGAGTAGGCCTACCGAAGGAAACAGCCCATGACAAATGCAACCAAATTTTTGTGGACTTCAATACTAGTATTGCAAATATAATTGAGAAGAACATTAAGAATAGCTAACTAGAACTACTTGTATACGCAGCCATGAGTGATCTGATGACGTACGGAGTGACAACTTTTCACTACAGTAGAACGATCTACGAACATTTTTTAAAAAAAAAAACATCGTTTACGTTTACATCGAGGGCTTTAAGAGAGGAAACTCGCATTTCCTGTTCCAAACTCTTTCCTTCTGCTGTTTTTGTAACATTAGCCGTACATTACACGGAAAGGAGCCGCAGTTTAGCTTCTGCTCTCTACCAGTGGTCTCAATATCGAGCTGGAAATCTATGAAAAATATAGTTTACTTCCACAAGAGATGACAGTGTCAATTTGGAGTCTTTAGACATGAGTGTATTAAGTAAAATTTCCACGTTATTGGTGATATTCTGATTAATCGCCCCACACTGGCAGGAAAAACGAAGATTCAGTTTTGTCATTCATTGCAATTTCTCTTAAATATCAGGCTCTTATGATTTCATGCACTGCCGTTGTCCACTAATAATGGAAAATGACCCTAAAAATTTTCTTTCATGAGGCCAGACCGTCTTTATTTCGCGACAAACAACAAATCGTAATGAATGTGGGCGGCCTGTTTGCATATGACATCGTAGCTCAGCACAAATCCAAGGAAATGGTTCAAATGGCTCTGAGCACTATAGGACTTAACTTCTGAGGTCATCAGCCCCTAGCACTTAGAACTACTTAGACCTAACCAACCTAAGGACATCACACACATCCATGCCCGAGGCAGGATTCGAACCAGCGACCGTAGCGGTCGCGCGGTTCCAGACTGAAGCGCCTAGAACCGCTCGGCCACAACGGCCGGCCAAATCCAAGGACTAATAGGATTTTTCCTGGCGAGTAGCATGACTTGGATTTTATTCAACGTTTTTGGTTGCTTTTTCTATTACTTCTTATTCTTCTTTCTCCTCTACTTCCCTTCGAGAGATATGTCGCAGTGGCTGAGATACTGGCTCCGCATTCGAAAGGATCAGGGTTTAAATCCCTCTACGAGCATTCTGATTTAGGTTTTCCATGCTTTCCCTAGTCCACCTCCGTATCCGAGAGGTCAGTGCCGATGGCTCCGATGCGGAGGACACGGGTTCGATTCCCCGGTATTGCCAAGGATTTTTGCTTGGTGGAAGTACTGGAATAGGGCCCACTCAGCTTCGTTATGCTGAGAAGCTGCTTGGCCGAAGAGCAGCGGCTGCAAGTCTGCTAGCCTGACAACGGCCGGGAGAGTGGTGTGCTGACCACACACGCCTCCACCCCGCACCGAAGGGACGGAATTGGCTGATGGATGACATCGCGGTCGGTTGGTACGATTGACCTGTCTGTGGCCAGAGCGGCGAAGCATTCCACCATGGTTTCCCTAAATCGATTAAGACGAAAAGCGGAATGCAATCAACATGAATTTTACAAACAGCAGATTGGTAAAATTCAAGTCATTATTCGTTAATGAGATAAGGGAAGCACAAAATCGAAGCGCCCAGGATGGTGCAATGTTTCTTGACTTTCGGAAGGCGTTCAATACACTTCCACCTTGTAGCCTAGTGAGCTTATGGTATGTCGGACAAGCTTGGTGATTCATCGAGTACTACATAGAAAATAGAACTCAACAGGTCGTTCTTGAAGGGAACAAATTATATGATGTGAAAATAATGCCTGAAGGGGTCGTTATAGGACCATTACTGTTCGTATATATTGCCTGAAGCTCCGTGAAACTGTTCGCGGATACTTCTGTTGTATATAGGGAAGTCACAACGCCAGTAAACTGCAGTGGAATGCAGGAAAATCTGAAGAGGATCGACGCTTTACGAAGAAATTTGCAATCGACTCTCCGTACGAACAAAGGTGGCGTATTATGTACGAACGGAAAGAAAGATACATTACTGTCCGATTCCATAATTGGCTATTAATCACTGGAAAAAGTTTTAACCGCGAAATTTCTTAGTTATATTCATACGAGCGACCTTTTTTAGCGTTTTATTTTCAACTCCGCGGAGTAGAGCGCGCCGTTTGAGATACGGTCCGACGGAAACCTCTGTTATTTTCCCGGCCAAACATTAGGCAAGCTGGTCATGAGGCAGAAGAGTTTCCAATTAGTAATAAGTTGGAGAGAGGGGGGCGGGATGCGTGCGTGCGTTAATGTCTGTGTCTGTGTGTGTGTGTGTGTGTGTGTGTGTGTGTAATTTGTTGTATGGAAGCTACATAAAATGGAACAATCATAACAAGGTTTGGTGTAGAATTCTTGAACTCATTCTGATTTCGAATATAATAAATTTCCTTGAGACAGAAAAACTTCTGACCATAAATCAGCACGGATTTAGAAAACATCGTTCGTGCAAAACTCAGCTTGTTCTGTTCTCACATATCATCTCACAAACCATGGATGGAGCGCAACAGGCAGGTTCATTATTCCCAGGTTTCCGGAATGGGTTTTACACGGTCCCAGCTACGTCAGTGGCTCGAAGGCCTTTCACGTAGCAAAACCGAGTACGTTGTCCTCGATGTCGAGTGCTCATCAGAGACAACGATCTCATCAGGAATGTCCTAGGGGTAGTGTAATAAGACCGCTTTTAATCTCTACATACGTAGGTGATCTTGCGGACAGGGTGAGCAGCAATTTAGGGTTGTTTGCTGATGACGCTGTGATGTACGGGAAGGGGTCGTCCTTGAGTGACTGTAGGGGGATACAAGATTACTTAGGTTGAACTTCTTGTTGATGTGACGAATGGTAGCTTATTCTAAATGTAGAAAAATGTAAGTTAATGCGGATAGGTAAGAAAAATAATCCTGTGACGTTCGAATACAGCATTAGCAATGTGCTGCTTGACACAGTCACACCGATTAAATATCTAGGCGTAACACTGCAAAGCGATTTGAAATACACTCCTGGAAATTGAAATAAGAACACCGTGAATTCATTGTCCCAGGAAGGGGAAACTTTATTGACACATTCCTGGGGTCAGATACATCACATGATCACACTGACAGAACCACAGGCACATAGAATGCACAATGTCGGCACTAGTACAGTGTATATCCACCTTTCGCAGCAATGCAGGCTGCTATTCTCCCATGGAGACGATCGTAGAGATGCTGGATGTAGTCCTGTGGAACGGCTTGCCATGCCATTTCCACCTGGCGCCTCAGTTGGACCAGCGTTCGTGCTGGACGTGCAGACCGCGTGAGACGACGCTTCATCTAGTCCCACACATGCTCAATGGGGGACAGATCCGGAGATCTTGCTGGCCAGGGTAGTTGACTTACACCTCCTAGAGCACGTTGGGTGGCACGGGATACATGCGGACGTGCATTGTCCTGTTGGAACAGCAAGTTCCCTTGCCGGTCTAGGAATGGTAGAACGATGGGTTCGATGACGGTTTGGATGTACCGTGCACTATTCAGTGTCCCCTCGACGATCACCAGTGGTGTACGGCCATTGTAGGAGATCGCTCCCCACACCATGATGCCGGGTGTTGGCCCTGTGTGCCTCGGTCGTATGCAGTCCTGATTGTGGCGCTCACCTGCACGGCGCCAAACACGCATACGACCATCATTGGCACCATGGCAGAAGCGACTCTCATCGCTGAAGACGACGCGTCTCCATTCGTCCCTCCATTCACGCCTGTCGCGACACCACTGGAGGCGGGCTGCACGATGTTGGGGCGTGAGCGGAAGACGGCCTAACGGTGTGCGGGACCGTAGCCCAGCTTCATGGAGACGGTTGCGAATGGTCCTCGCCGATACCCCAGGAGCAACAGTGTCCCTAATTTGCTGGGAAGTGGCGGTGCGGTCCCCTACGGCACTGCGTAGGATCCTACGGTCTTGGCGTGCATCCGTGCGTCGCTGCGGTCCGGTCCCAGGTCGACGGGCACGTGCACCTTCCGCCGACCACTGGCGACAACATCGATGTACTGTGGAGACCTCACGCCCCACGTGTTGAGCAATTCGGCGGTACGTCCACCCTGCCTCCCGCATGCCCACTATACGCCCTCGCTCAAAGTCTGTCAACTGCACATACGGTTCACGTCCACGCTGTCGCGGCATGCTACCAGTGTTAAAGACTGCGATGGAGCTCCGTATGCCACGGCAAACTGGCTGACACTGACGGCGGCGGTGCACAAATGCTGCGCAGCTAGCGCCATTCGACGGCCAACACCGCGGTTCCTGGTGTGTCCGCTGTGCCGTGCGTGTGATCATTGCTTGTACAGCCCTCTCGCAGTGTCTGGAGCAAGTATGGTGGGTCTGACACACCGGTGTCAATGTGTTCTTTTTTCCATTTCCAGGAGTGTAGAATGAGCACGTCAGGTTAGTAGGCAGGAAGGCGAATACTCGACTTCGTTTTACTGGGAGAATTTTTGGAAACTGTAGCTAATCCATAAACGAGACTGCGTATAGAAAAGTAGAGCAACCTATTCCTTACTACTGCTCGAATGTTTTGAATCCTCACCTGGTCGGATTAAAGAAAAACATCGAAGCAATTCAGAAGCGGGCTGTTGGATTTGTTACTAGTTAGGTTCGATCATCACTCGAGTATGGGTGGAAATGGTTCGTGAATTCAAATGGTAATCCCTGGACGGAAGACGACGCAGTTTTCGCGAGGCACTGTTGCGGAAATGCATAGAACCGGCATTCGAGGTTTTGAGCTTATTTGCGAGTGGAACAGGAAAGAAAAAAAAATGGTTCAAATGGCTCTGAGCACTATGGGACTCAACTGCTGAGGTCATTAGTCCCCTAGAACTTAGAACTAGTTAAACCTAACTAACCTAAGGACATCACAAACATCCATGCCCGAGGCAGGATTCGAACCTGCGACCGTAGCGGTCCTGCGGTTCCAGACTGCAGCGCCTTTAACCGCACGGCCACTTCGGCCGGCGGAAAGAAAGTGACTAGTGGTGCTATGTAGTAACCTCCACCACATACCGTACTGTGGCTGGCAAAGTATGTATTTAGATGTAGAAATGTAACGGACTCACGAAATAGGCAGCTTAACAGAACCTTCGTACAGCCAGTTCTTGAGTATTGCTTGCTAGTTTGGTACACGTACCACGTAGAATTGGGAAAGTGTAGCTGATCTCTAAGGCGCTGCAGTCATGGACTGTGCGGCTGGTCCCGGCGGAGGTTCGAGTCCTCCCTCGGGCAAGGGTGTGTGTGTTTGTCCTTAGGATAAATTAGGTTAAGTAGTGTGTAAGCTTAGGGACTGATAACCTTAGCAGTTAAGTCCAATAAGATTTCACACGCATTTGAACATTTTGAATAGCTGATCTCTAAAGGAGACGGCGTGTAGAACACTAGTGCAATTCATTTTTGAGAACTGCTAGAATATTTGGAATCCTCATCAGATACAAAGAACAATAGAGTATTACGTCACAGATTCAGTCTGTAATCGTTAGAGCATTATGAATATACTCATCTATCTCAAGTGTCACATGGTACAAGAGAGGCGTTGTAAACCATGTTTGTTTACTGCTCAAATGCCAAGAGCGTACATTGCAAGAAGAAATTATAGTCTTGTTCTCATTTTTGGCGAGTTGAACGTAAATGATTTTCTGCGGTTGCCGCCCAGATTACTTCGTCGAAATGGCACGACGTTGTAATGAATGTATTCTGGCGTTGATGATGGGGGTGACAGTGATCGGCATGTCGCGCCATTTAAGTGACCTCACGCGGCTTTATTAGGTAAAGATTTACTTCCTGCTACATATATCTCGCTAAATATCGATGGCGGGAACGACTGGGAAATCAAATTACCAAGAGTCGTTCTTGTCACAATGTATTCGTGAATGGAAAGGGAGTGGGGCAATGATAGCGTGAGCCGATGTACCCTCTCCCACACACCTAAGGTGGCTTAGGGAGTTTGGAAGTAGAGTAGCTTAGGTCGAAGTGAGTTCTTTTCCATCCTGGGCCTCACGGGGTGACTGTGCGGTCTAGGAGCCTTGTCACGGTTCGTGCGGCTTCCCCCGTCGGAGGTTCGAGTCCTCCCTTGGGCATGGGTATGTATGTGTTATCCTTAGCGTAAGTTAATTTAAGGTAGATTAAGTAGTGTGTAAGCCTAGGGACCAATGACCCCAGCAGTTTCGTCCCATAGACCTTACTACAAATTTCCAATTTCCCATCCTGGACGTACCTGAGCTAATGCTCCCTCTGTGATGGTGGTTGTCATTTACATGTTAAACCTTTATCTCCCGCCTACTTTTCCTTAATACTTTCAAGAATAGATATTGGACCTGTTGTTGATCTCTGGCATACACATCACGTGCCTCTCGAACGTCTGATATCAGTGAGTTTTCGCTGTCATTGATAACAGAAGATATACAGTTCCGTCTGGACGGTGTTTCCTTTTTTTTATTGGCTGCTCTGCCACTGAAAAAGTTTGCGGGCTGATTTTGTTCCTAGCTTGAACTAACAATTGTAACAGTACATGTGCGCGCTTTCGACCAACTGCGAGCAAGGAATGTTGAGTAGTGGACGTGCGCCCGTAGTGTGCCAACGTTGTTGTTGCACAAATCCCAGTAGAGCAACATCTCTGAATCATGTGTTCAAGACATTTTCCAAAATGTTTTGAAAACCAGTGTGTGTAAAGTCTGTCTGGCACACCTTTACTCCCGAACAAAATTAACGATACCTGAACGCATACCGCGACTTGATTAAAATGAAATACGCGGACACTTCTCTTCTAGAAAAAAACCACCACGGGTGACGAATCTACCACAAAACGACAATATGCATATACTGACGTGAATGTCAACCATATGACGACATAACCGACATTCGAGTCAATGTGACGCAGGAACCTTCTCAAACAAGGACTTCACCGAAAGTCTCACTTTATGTATGTTCTACTTACGCGCGGGGAGACTGAAGCTTTAAATCCAGCGTTTAAACTGCTGTCTATTTTTTTACTAATCCGCTCTCGAAACTTTTTGGATGTACGGGAGTTTATATTGTCTCTAGGTTTTTATCTTAACCTGCCTGTTATATTGTAACATGTACTATAAATTTCGTTTCTGCGTCTGTTATTTTTTATCGTCGTGATCTTCGTCGTCGTGCTTTCTTTCCCGTTATCCAAAGTTCACTTACATTCAATATAGGTGTTTCTAACAATTTTCGAGAACATTTACAGGACGTATCTCGAAGATTAGTATACCAAATTCCTTCATGGTTCTGTATTTAGCGAAATTTGTTATTTTAATTGGCTAGGACAGTAATTCGTCAGGTCGGAGGCCATAGGCGTCATTAGAGGCGTTGTTGGGTCTGGTGGTCGAGGAGGTATAGTGCATTACTGGAAAATGAGAGGTCGCGCGATTGATTCCAGCCGGACCACGGCATATTCGTTTTGCTTTTAACCTAGCCTTCACCTCTCTGATTCGTCAAGATTCGCCAGGAATGACAAGTGGTTCGGATTTCACGTTAAACTGTAGCTTCCTTTCTCCTGTTGGATTACGGAGGTAGGCTTGAGACACTAAAGACGGCAAAGTGACGTCGAGTTTAAAGACTTGCACCGAGTCACGAGAAACAGGGGTTTTCACAGGCCTAGGATCTAGGGAGGGGAGTGGAGGGGCAAACCGGTGTATTTGCCCCGGGTGCCAATTTCAGGGGGCGCCAAATTCATATTCTCGAAGAAAAAAAACCTGATTTCACAAAGCGCCTAGCATTCAGCGCACGTCGGTCTATTCATTATTCATATGATTTTGTAACCCATCCCAGTTTGTTGTTGAACATTTTGAACACATTCTAAGGTGAATCATAAGTTGATTTTTGAATGCATGCATAGTATACGTGATATCTCTGCCGTGGGAACCCCCGTCGCGTCTAGAAATAAACTTTCCCGCAGACAAAAGGGGACGCAGCTGTACGGACTGAGCCGAATAAACCCGAAAGGGCGAATGCCAAACGCTGTTTGTTTATGTGGTTGATTGGATGTGCGAATGATCAGCGTTGTTATGATTATTAGTTAAATCCATACGTTCAGGCTACCAGAGTGGAAATAAACGACGAATGGGAATAACAGATAAGCAAGATTATAGATGCTTTCTCGGTGTATCCAATAAAATGAAATTTTGACGGAAAATTTTTGCCGGAGCGCCACACTACCAAAGACCAGTTTTACAGTCTCCGGATGGGAGCCGCTTATATTCTATTCTCGGAATAGCTCGGAAAACGCGTTGTACGAACAGGTAATAACGACTAACCGGAGAATGGACGCGGGATAACTAAACCGGTGATTCTGGCGGCCCTAGTGAAATTAACCGGAGAGTGAGTTTCGACAAAGTCAGGAATAGTTGCAGAATTGGTGATGACAAGATTGTTTGCTAGAACGAGGATGGAGAAGAAACGGAAACATCACACAAGTTATATGGAAAAATGACGATTCAAAATTTACATAAAAATTTCGTACTACTGATTTTCGATCTCATGCTTGAGGAACTGGATCTTATGAATGAAATGTAAAACTATTTCCTAACCTAAAATTTTTTGCTTGTAGTAGGACTAATACGCATTTGATACTACTACTTCGTGAATGATATTCTGTCGTGTTATTTATGTAAATGAGGTACAAAAAAACAGTCTCGCGTCTGTCGTTTGTTAAAACTGCTGCAATATCAGAAAGACCTACTTTGTTTTATGTAGCAGACAGTGACAAAATAGACGTAATCAAATCGAGAAACTACACCAGTCTAACGTACTAACAGCTTTTTCAATACTAGACAAGGACATTTTGATTTTTCATGTAGTAAAACCTTTGACGAACTATAATGAGGTAATAGATTCTTTCGCAGAGAGGAAATCACGGTGTGTAAAGATGTAGCAAGATTAGAGAGAAAAAATGCTGGTACCTAATGATTGCAGAAATGTGTACTGTCTTTCTTGTCTCTTTTCTTCACTTGTTTTATGTTTCCTATAGTCAATTTTATGCCAAACGAAAGAGAAAGTTACTAGGTCACATTCAGTAAAGACCGCAAATTTTCTGAAGCGTTCTTATTCTCCCGGTTATAAATAATCTCACCCAATATTAATTGAGAGTTTTTTTATGGAGGCGGGGGGGGGGGGGGGGTGTAAGGTGTCAAACGGGCAACCGGCTAACTGGGAGGAAGAGAGGCACCACATGAAATTCTTCTAATTTCCACTGCCCTGAATATAGCTTTGATGGCCTCCATTACAAAACATACACGTCTGAATTCCACAGAGCAAAGTACAGTTTTATGCAATAGAAAAATGCTGGGTGAAGAGGCGTGAAACTGTACTTTGACACACTAAGACCCAATAACATGTCCCAAATTTCCTCGAACATATGTTTTATATATCAAACTCTTCAGAAAGATGTGCGCTACAGAATGAACGTACTTTTGAAGGATCGATTTTTTTTTCAAATTTTTGACATCCTATCTCAAACGATCGAGGTGATGGGGGGGGGGGGGGAAAGGGGGGTCTCTCAGGTTCTTGCCCGGTTCGGAAATATCGTAGATCCGGGGCTGGAATTTTATCATCATTACAGACGATGCAGTACCCCAAATGGATAATGCTGTGTACAAAACAGATCGCGATCTTTTTTGAACGACCCATACTTGTTCTGAGCTTGAATAATTCACAGGAACGGCAGCAAATCTAAATGTTTGACCGCGCAGAGAGCTGAATGCTGCTCTTCAGAATTCTATTCCCCCAGACGAACTACTAGGTAAAGCTTTACGATGCTCACGGGCACTCTTTCTTGTAGGCTGCTTCGCTGCTCTTAAACCTTATCTTAGTAATGCTTTTCATTGGCATCCGAGCAAAAGGTATTTCTTCGGAAAATGTCACAATGTATCAGAAACGAAAACGTTTTGCGTACCGCAGTACATTTCATGAGCAACACTGTGTTGCAGTAAGAGGCTTGGGGTCAGTGACACGCATTCGGGCGCTAGTTGGCGTATGTTTACAAAGTTCGTCGCACCCAAGAGGTGAGCTGGACTTTGCCTACGCAACTCGCGGGCGCTAGTGGGTGTAGGCACCGCTATACGTCGGTAGCAGTCAAGACCAGCAAGTTGGACCAGTTGCAAAACTTCCCACGAATGTCTCTCATGAATTCCTACTTCCGGGAAAAGCCGAGACATGAGATACAAAATTCGCTGCAAAACGAAACAATATTTTTCTCCGCGGAAATTAGACATAGCGAAATTAAGTGATTCTTTTCTTTCCTTTGCGATTTGAAACTAGTGCACTGGGAATTAAATAAAAGATTTTTCACAGCCTCTGACTTCATTATATTAATTTCTTGACTCAGATAGTTCAAAAACGTTGATGCAGTTCAGTTGCACCTGTAGGCTGATTAAAGCGATATTCTTGCTATTATTACACAGGTTTCACGCAGATTCAAGTAAGAAAAGAAACTACTCGAACACAGTTCTTAAATAACAACATATTTCAGTCCACGCCGTTCGCAACAGTGGTGAAGCCTAACAACACTGGAAATAGTAACACCAAACGATAATTTAACCTCACGAAATTTGTGCTACAAAAGTTGTTCCTAATCTCAAAACCAAGAAAATGTCTATGCAAGCCTTATTCCATACTACGTCGTGTTAGACAGAATTCCATGCATCACTGTCAGTCCCTCCCTTCCCCCCCCCCCCCCCCTTCCCCTCCCTTCGTAGCCAGTCTTGAATGGTGCGCGGGAAGAACGACTATTGGTCTCCAATCACTCTAATTTGAACTTTATGATCTTTTAGTAAGATATATGTAGGTGGAAGCAATACCTTGGCTGACTCTTCCTTGAATGTGCACTCTCGCAGTTTCACCTCCTTTGTAGAGTATGCTATTAGAATTGAAGGACCACCACCCTGACGCTTTCGCACTTTCTAAACGAACCCTTAACGAAACGCGTTGTTCTTCATTGCGTTTCTGTTGCTTCTGTCATTCCTTTCTTTTGGAAACTTGTGGTAAGGTCTAACGGGACCAAACTGCTGAAGTTCAAATGGCTCTGATCACTATGGCACTTAACTTCTGAGGTCATCTGTCCCCTAGAACTTAGAACTACTTAAACCTAACTAACCTAAGGACATGACACACATCCACGCCCGAGGCAGGATTCGAACCTGCGACCGTAGCGGTCGCGCGGTTCCAGACTGTAGCGCCTAGAACCGCTCGGCCACATCGGCCGAAACTGCTGAGGTCATCGGTCCCTAAGCCCACATACTACTTAATCTAACATATACTAACTGACGCTATGTACAACACACACGCACACACACACACACACATGCCCGAGGGAGGAGTCGAACCTCCGACGGGGGGAACCACACGGGCCGTGACAAGGCGCTCCAGACCGCGCGGCTACCCCGCACGGCATTTCTTTCTTCTCCTCATCCATCATGCTAATGGAAAGAAACAGAAATGCGGTAATGTTGCTATGAAGTAGCCTACGCCGTTGGTGTGGATCAAGTACGCCGATCGAGAGGGGTGGGTGTTAGCAAATTCTATTTGCGGGTGGGGGAAGGGGAAGGGAGAGAAACAGGGGACAAACTGCAACCTATCACCCATGGAACTAAGATTTTAAAAATAATATCAATAAAAAATAAAATATAAAATATTTTACTGCTGTCATAATAATAATGATAGTGTCGGAAGTTCCATGCGGCTTTTCGCGGATGATGCTGTAGTATACAGAGAAGTTGCAGCATTAGAAAATTGTAGCGAAATGCAGGAAGATCTGCAGCGGATAGGCACTTGGTGCAGGGAGTGGCAACTGTCCCTTAACATAAACAAATGTAATGTATTGCGAATACATAGAAAGAAGGATCCTTTATTGTATGATTATATGATAGCGGAACAAACACTGGTAGCAGTTACTTCTGTAAAATATCTGGGAGTATGCGTGCGGAACGATTTGAAGTGGAATGATCATATAAAATTAATTGTTGGTAAGGCGGGTACCAGGTTGAGATTCATTGGGAGAGTGCTTAGAAAATGTAGTCCATCAACAAAGGAGGTGGCTTACAAAACTCTCGTTCGACCTATACTTGAGTATTGCTCATCAGTGTGGGATCCGTACCAGATCGGTTTGACGGAGGAGATAGAGAAGATCCAAAGAAGAGCGGCGCGTTTCGTCACAGGGTTATTTGGTAACCGTGATAGCGTTACGGAGAGGCGCTCTGCATCGCGGTGTAGATTGCTCGCCAGGTTTCGAGAGGGTGCGTTGCTGGATGAGGTATCGAATATATTGCTTCCCCCTACTTATACCTCCCGAGGAGATCACGAATGTAAAATTAGAGAGATTAGAGCGCGCACGGAGGCTTTCAGACAGTCGTTCTTCCCGCGAACCATACGCGACTGGAACAGGAAAGGGAGGTAATGACAGTGGCACGTAAAATGCCCTCCGCCACACACCTTTGCGAGGCTTGCGGAGTATAAATGTAGATGTAAATGTAGATAGAATGATTAGTTTACGTATTTACATAGTGCTTACAAGGAAAGGTCACGTTATGTTATCGAGCAAATTATATTCATAATAACGCAGTTAATATAGCAACAAAATATACACTGTCCACACAGAACATTATGACCACCTACCTAACAGCCGGTATGTCCACTTTCGTCAGTGACAACAGCTGCGACGAGTCGTACCCTGGAAGCAGTGCGGCCCTGGTAGGGAGTTGGCGCCCCATCTGCACACACAGGCCATGTAATTCCCGTAAATTCCACGAAAAGGAGCGATGTGCACTGATGCCACGTTGAATCACATCCCAGATTTGTTCGAACGGGTTCAAATCTGGCGAGTTGCGGGCCAGCACATCAATTGGAATTCGCCACTGTGTACCTGGAACCACTCCATCACACTCCTGGCCTTGTGACATGGTGCATTATACTGTTTAAAAATTGCCACTGCCGTCGGGGAACGTGATCGTCATGAAGGTGTGTAAGTCCTCTGTAACCAGTGCACGATATTCCTTGGCCGTCGTGGTGCCTTGCACGAGCTCCACTGGACCACAGATGCCCACATGAATGTTTCTCGGAGCATAATAGAGCCACCGCTTTGTCTCCGTCCCGCAGCACAGGTGTCAAGGAGCTGTTCCCCTGGAAGACGACGGATTCGTGCCCTCCCATCGGTATTATGATGAAGGTATCGGGATTAATCACACTTTGCAAAGCTTTGCCACTGCGCCAACGTCCAGTGCCGATGGTCACGTGCCGATTTCAGTTATGGTTGCCGATGTCGTTATGTTAACATTGGTACATGCATGGGTCATCGGTTGCGGAGAGACATCGTTAGGAGTTTTTATACACACCTATACTCTTCCCAGCATTAAAGTCTGATGTTAGATCCACCACAGCTCGCCGACTGTCCTGTCTTTCCAGTCTGCCCATCCTACAACTTCCGACATCTGTAGTGAGGGGTGAGGGGTAGCCTCCAAAACCCACGACGTCTGGACGTGGTTTCAGCTTGGTTTCGCCGCATGCTGAAGACACTGACTACAGCTCTCCTCGAAGACCCGATAGTTTTTGAAATGCTTGTATCGAGCCTTCAGGCCACACATTCTCCCCTTGGTAAGCAATATCGGCATAGTCGGTGCATAGACAGTTCTCGCACTGTGCGCATTTGATGAAAGTGGCTTGGTCAAAGTTCGCGTGGAAAGAATCTTCCGCTAATCTTTCTTCGAAACAGTACTCCGAAGATGTTTGAAGTACGCCAGGAAAGACTTCTGTTCAGCCGCATTGAAAAAATGGAATTTTCATAAATTTGGAGAATCACGTAGCTGAGAACTGGAAATACATAAAAGATTGAAGGCATGGTCTGTATACCATATGTTAATGTCATTGCCAGAAGATACCATAGTTGTATCTGCGGTAAATTTCAGAAAATTTCTGTATGGACGGGAGAAAGAAACGTTGACAGTTTGCACAATGCCTGTGCACTTTGATGGAATCAGTTTCTTGCGTGAATTCAACGCTTTCAAGAAAAGTGTGGTTGTATAGTTCGCCATCTCTACTGGCTGTCCAGGAGTGAACCAAAAGAAGGTCTTTAGTTTTTTCGTGTATGTTTGGCCACATTAGTTGTTGCACGAAGACTTTAAATTCCTCGTCGGCATATTACCAGATTTTCTAGCAAACGTCTTCATGTTACGTAAATTGATATTCATATTTGCAGGAAAATGGCCGATGGGCTCCGATACAAGGGCATGCAAATGGGATTGCAACGTTCTATTCATCACAGTCCCAGACATTGTCATATAAGAATGAGTAGTTGACGCAATGGACCCAACCGCACAAAAGACATTCTTGCTTCTCTTCACTGCGAGAGTGCGTCCAAATCATAACTTTTTATTAAATCTTGATTGGTCGGCATTAATTACTTGATCTGGTGACAGACTTTTCTTTCAATGAGAGACCTGATTTGTCTCGCGAACGGATAAGCTTTTTATTGAATTTCAACGTTTCCTTCAACCAACCACTTGCTAGCTTTGACGCTTATTTTGCGACTGACAATCTCATTCTTACATTTAAATTTCTTCACTCAAGAGCTGGAAGCTCTGAACTGCAGTGAATTGTGAGCGTCAGTTCTCTTCTTTATATTCAGTGCACAAAGTTTCAGAGTGCGGTCTTGTATTATTGCGTTTTCGTTTCTCTTTGCTATAAAATGATAACACAATTCACGGTTCATATCCAGCAGAATGTTTGGGTTTGACGAATGACCTTATTTTAGGCTGTTTTCAAAGTTTTGTAACATAGTCTTCCTGTTTATTTTCTCTTTTCTGTGCCAAGCCTGTTGTAATTTTCAGGCACGATGTCATATCAGTTGCTAATCCAGGACGACACAGACAAGGAGGATAAACTTTTCAATTTTTTTTCTTTTGGTTGTTTTGTTCGTATCTTGTAAGCACCAGCAAGATATCCTTCTGGGAACTTAGTTCGTTTTCTTAGATGTGATGGCTGATAAGGTGAGCCGCTGCTTCCCTTGAAATTCGCCACTGGTGACATTGCTTCAGCCCTCACTGCAAAGGCAGTATAATTTTCTTCATCTGATGCCTCTTCGTCTATTGAAAATGTATTAACCTGTGCTATTACAACATCCTCTTCTGTCAACTGTTGCTTTATTTGTTCATAAATAAGACGCTCTTCTCCTGGGTACATGTTCTGCAGTACCGTAGAACACCATCAACTGTTTCTCTATTACTGCATGCCTCATTGTCCAGGGTGAAAAACGTATTAATGCTGTAATCATCCTCTTACACAACAAATATAATACGATGGACTGTAATAACAAACACAAACTCATGTGACCACTGCACTGACTGCAGAGCGATACTAAATGGAAGGCTCAGGTAGGGAGGAGAAACCTATTACTCCTTCAAATATTCGTCCCTCTCCTGTCAATACTATTGCAGCATAGCAGCTTAAACTGTATAAAGAGATTTTCTTTCTAGTTAATAACAAAACAAAAATAGTTTTGTTCTATTCTCCGCGACAATTACCGTAACTTTCCCTTGTTAGTATATCTGTGCAGAATATCTTCCAAGAAATTACAGTTTTGATGTGCATACATCACACAGTTGATTTAAGACTTATAATACACTGAAGAGACAAAAAACTGGTACACTTGCCTAATATGGTGCAGGACCGCCGCGAGCACGCAGACGTGCCGCAACACGGAGAATCTTGTGGCCAGCGGAAGTGTTTAAATTCAGAAGAGTGTTCCTGGAGCCACTCTGTAGCAATTCTGGACGTGTGGGGTGTCGCGTTGTCCTGCTGAAGTTGCCCAAGTCCGTCGGAGTGCACAATGGACACGAATGAGAGCAGGTGATCAGTCAGGATGCTTACGTACGTGTCATCTGTCAGAATCGTATCTGGACGTATCTCTCCAACTGTACACGCCCCACACCATTACGGAGCCTCCATCAGCTTGAACAGTCCCCTGATGACATGCAGGGTCCATGGACTCATGAGGTTGTCTCCATTGGCTCGATACAATTTGAAACGAGACTCGTCCGACCAGGCAACGTGTTACCAGTCATCAACAGTCCAATGTCGGTGCTGATGGGCACAAGGGAGGCGTAAAGCGTTGTGTCGTGCAGTCATCAACGGTGCACGAATGGGCCTTCGGCTCCGAAAGCCCATATCGATGGTGTTCCATTGAACTGTTCGTACGCTGACACTTTTTGATGGCCCAGCATTGACATCTGCAGCAATTTGCGGAAGTGTTGCACTTCTGTCACATTGAACGATTCTCTTCAGTCATCGTTGGCCCCGTTCTTGCAGGATCTTTTTCCGGTCGCAACGATGTCGGAAATTAGATGTTCTTCCGGATTCCTGATAATTATGGTACACTCGTGAAATGGTCGTACGGGAAAATCCCCACATCATTGCTACCTCAGAGATACTGCGTCCCATCGCTCGTGCGCCGACTCTAACGCCACGTTCAAACTCACTTAAATCTTGGTGACCTACCATTGTAGCAGCAATAACCGCTCTAACAACTGCGCCAAGGACTTGTTGTCTTATATCGCCGCCGTATTCTGCCTGTTTGCATATCTCTATATTTGAATACGCATGCCTATATCAGCTTCTTTGGCGCTTCAATGTAGAATCAAAAGTTGGGTTTGGCGGACTAGCGGGTAAAACACTAGACTTCAGCCATGGAGGTTAGGGATTCGATGCTGGATAGGAGCAAGGATTTTTTCTCGTTCCTCTCCATCTAAGACGACTATAGGTCCATTCTGCCGACTGTCAGTATGAGTACCTTGGATCTTTCTCGGGGATAAAAGGCAATCGAGCCGAGGGTACAGTGCCCCCATAGATAGAAGCACTGCATTCTACCTGCAGCTAGGCCGGTAGTCCGGTCATGAGCTTGCACCACAGACCTTACCTTTTAATAACAGCAAACTACGCTGTCCAGTAATACTGACGTGACCACCAGCCAAGTCCCCGAATAACCACTTTCTACAGCTCGGACCGCTGTGAGACATGCACGAAGAGAGTCAGTGAGGTTCTGAAAGGTACCGACAGATATGTGGAGCTATGCTAGCGATTGTTACAGGGCATTTGCTTTCAGACTTTTCACGCCGCTGTGCGCGCTAACGCCCAGATGTCCGAAGGAGCAGAAAACGTGATTCATCTGATAAGACAACCTGTCGCCACTCAGAAGATGTCCAGTTTCGGTACTGGCGTGCAAATTCCATGCTTCGTCGCCGACGAACAGCAGTGAGCATGCGTGCATAAACCAGGCGCCGGCCGCGGACGCATATTCGCTGCGGTGTTCACTGAACGGTCGCTCAGGAGGCACTGTTGGTAGCTTCTTGGCTTAGTTGGGCGGTCAATTGCTCAACAGATACATGTCTATTCGCGCATACACTTCTCTGCAGCCGTTCACCTCTGTCATCTATGGCCCATGGTGCACCACAGTGCCCTCGGTGCCGGTTTTGGACAGTGCCATATTGCCTTGCACGGTATAATTTTAACCACGGCGGCACGCGAACCGTTTAGAAATATTTGTTTCGAAAATGCTTCCACCCTTGGCTCGAAGGCCAGTGATCGTGCCCTTTTGGACGTCATATAAATAGCTCCGATCCCTCATTACAACAACGACCCCACTGTTTTCCGTGCCCCTGCACCGCTAGTGCTGCCAATTGTCGTCTGTGAGTGGTTATTGCACTTGACGTTCAATACTGACGTTGGTCGCATTTATGTGTCAAGACCGTGTACGTAAAATTCAACAACATCACAATTTTCGCAATGTAATCAATATTTCACATAGCACCACTATTGCACACACATGTTTGCAGACTGTAGCTATGTGTGTGTGTGTGTGTGTGTGTGTGTGTGTGTGTGTGTGTGTGTGTGCGCGCGTGTGTTTGTGTGTGTGTGTGTCTGTGTGCGCGCGCGCGTAAATGAATGCAATGCTGTTTCTTTCAGCAGTTTCCGCGTCTTTTGGGAAAGTGGTTCTGTAATTTTAGGATTTTGTTCCTCAGTCGGTGAAAATGTAACCCTTACAGGTTCTCTTCGTTATCCGTATGTTAAAACACCTTTTTCGCAGGAACAAGTTTAAGTATCAAGGTGAAACTTAGGTCATATACTACAGTCTACTGTCCCTTGGCGGTGCAAAAAAAAGTTAAGCTTCCACGTCAGTAGAATGAAATTTTCACTCTGCAGAGGAATGTGTGCTGAATTTCATTCTGGAAACATCCCCCAGGTCGTGGCAAAGCCATGTCTCCGCAATAGCCTTTCTTCCAGGAGTGCTAGTTGCGCAAGGTTCGCAGGAAAGCTTCTGTGAAGCCTGGAAGGTAGGAGACGAGGTACTGACGGAATTAAGGCTGTGAGGACGGGTTGTGAGTTGTCCTTGGGTAGCTCAGTGGCAGAGCACTTGATCGCGAAAGGCATAGGTCCCGAGTTCGAGTCTCGGTCCGGCACACATAAAAAGTACAGTAATTTATGTCACGTCTTTCGATGCTCGCAAACTGGCCCATCAGAGCCTGTAGGATATTTCCCTAGACATAGAATCATGAAATTTGACAAGAAGCACTATTTCACAGTACAAGTAAAGCAAAAAATCCGAAAATTGTTAGTTCGTAATTACATCACAACAAAGAAAACTCTTTTGCAATTTTCGTCCGTCTGTCTGTCTGTCCATCTGTTGAGGTGGGACGTTTATGAAACTGACAGAAAACGTCAATTTTCAAATTGTTATCTGTTTTTAATAGAAATCATGGATAATAAATTTCCAAAGTTTCAATGATGAAATCGCATTCGAAGTGTCTGAATGATAATTAAATATCTGACGCGACCTTCCTGCTATGCCCTCTTTTTGATGCAACACGTCAGTACTTGTAATGCCGATATAGCCTTATGATGAGGTAGCACCTCGAAACATGTTGCTAAGTAAATCATTTACTTGTCACCAAAGTTTGTACCTGGTAGTGGTATTTAAATCTTTTCATGTTTAAATACTAGCTCTTGCTCTTTGAACAACGATTCCATGGAATACTTGCAAACTAACTTGCACCGGATGGATCTCGAAGGCTGTGATACAAACTCTTTCGTTTCATAGATCATCTGTGACTCCGTTCCGTATCTTAGAAACAATAACAAACTAGCTTCTTTGTTTATGAAGAAGCAATTCTTGTTTTGCGACATTTTCGTCTGCTATAGTTGTCAGAACTGCAACTTATGATGGGAACGGAGGGAGGATGATGGTGTGGAAGAGAATAGGCTTTAAGATGCGAAATTTCTCTCAAGACATTTCTGGAAAAAGGTACATAAATTATTATTTGATGATAAAATTTTTAAATTCCATAAAAAAGTTAAATATATATCATTCAAGAAACTTAACAGTAAATGTATTAATTTCATGAAAAGCAGGGTAAAAAATTATATTGCCTTATCTTCAAAATTGTGGATTTGGTGTGTCTTTTAAACAGTATGTGTTTCTCATGAACATCTTTCCTTAAGGCTCCCTTTTCTCAGGAACGGATTGAGGTACCAAGTTGAAATTGATGTCAGGTACTAAAATCTACGGTTCGTTAGCAGTGTAAGAAATGTAAGCTTCTAAGACAATTCTACCAAACGATACGTCCATTTATGTCACATATTTTGATACTCGCAAACTCACGCATCAAAACCTGTACATGAACTATCTGTATACATAATTAAGTCTGTATGGTACCTTCAGAGCCTGAGTCCTACTCGCTCATGTCCATTCTTTATTTTTTTTTTAAAGTAGAGGTTGTTTCCTTCATCTCTTTCCTTATTCAACAACTTGCTGTGGTTTGCAGTACCTGCCCGTGGGCTCATGGGTCATTTTGGATGTGCTGTTAACAGCAGGTATGCTCAGCCTGGAATGAGCACCCTTCTTGTCTGAAGTATTACCTGTTGGCGGTTAGGCCACAAGCCCATTCACGTGGGCAGGCCCTCACGCAAACAATTTCTAGAATTTCTTAGCATTTTGGAGACTAGAAGTGTCCATTCTACTTTATTCCCCGGAAATTAGATGAGAAATTATGAAATTTATATACGTAGAAATATAAACGCTTTTAATCTTTCTGGGAGGGGGGGGGGGGGGGGCGGGATATCGTCACCCTAATCACACCCGTCCCTTCCCCTCATTGGAACCGCGTCAGACCACCGGAGACTGCAGAGTGATTTGTCGAGTAAACATGTAAGTGTACATATCTTCCGACTACGATTAAATTTGTATTATGACTGACGGTCAGTACTTCATAAACTGAGACCAGCTCACACTATAACCGACGCCGGCTTTCTAGCTACTAATGAAGTTGGCCTTCGTTAAACAGAAGGTGAGCGTGATGTAACAATTTTCGTGTCTGTTTTATTTACGTCATGATGCGATTATTGGCCCAGAAGAGTTTTATTCAAAATTTCAAACTAGCAGGTATACCGGTATGAAATGAGCGTTTTTGTTGTGAAAATGAAACACTAATTTTGAATTGAAAAGTAAAAACATTTTATTCAAAGTACTGACCACTGCTTTCTCTACATTTTGACCACCTTTCTGGCAATTTTTGGACACCACGCTAATAGAAATGTTCGTCATTTGAAGCAAACCAATCAGACACCCAATTTTCGACTTCTTCGTAGGAATCGAAGTGTTCCTCAGCCAATGCGTGTCCCATTGATGAAAACAAATGGTAGTCGGAAGGGGCCAAGTCTGGTGAATACGGCAGGTGGGATAGCAGCTCCCAGCCAAGTGTTTTGATTGTATCCTGAACCAGTTTTGCTTTGTGTGCAGGTGCATCGTCGTGTAAAAAAATTGCTTTGTCATGTCTTCTGGTCCATTCTGGTCTTTTTTCGAGCAATGCATAGTTCAAATTGATCATTTGTTGTCTGTAGCGATTAGTATTCACAGTTTCACCAGGTTTTATAAGCTCATGATACACCACACCTTTCTGTTCCCACCAAACACAGAGCATTGTCTTCTTGCCGAATCGACCTGGTTTTGCAGTCGATGTTGATGGTTGTCCCGGATTAACCCATGATTTTTCCCGTTTAGGATTCTTAAAATGAATCCATTTTTCATCGTCAGTAACAATTCGATGCAAAATTGATTTTCTTTCATGTCCTTGAAGCAAAATTTGACATATGGTTTTTCGGTTTTCCATCTGTCTTTCATTCAGTTCATGTGGCACCCATTTTCCACACTTTTGGATCTTTCCCATAGCTTTCAAACGGTCAGATTTTGTTTGTTGTGCAACATTTAGCATTGCTGCCGTTTGCTTCTGACTCAAAGTATCATCTTCATCCAATATTGCTTGCAATTCGGTGTCTTCGAACATTTTTGATGGTCTTCCACGTTCTTCATTTCTTACATCAAAATCATTATTTCTGAACCGTTGAAACCATCTTTTGGATGTTGCTTCTGATAGAGCATGATCACCATATGCCTCGACAAGCATTCGATGCGACTCTGCAGAATTTTTTTTCAAATGAAAACAAAAAATTAATGCTTTCCGCAAATCATCACTTTCTGGTACAAAATTCGACATTGTTGACACGATGAAAACATATGATGTTGTTTTTCCATGACTTGACGTATACTAAATATCTTTGGCAGATGTCATACCAACCAAACAAAAAAAATTAAGGCTCGTTCACAAAAAATGTTCCGTATCGACACATTTGTATCTTAACGCTCATTTCATACCGGTACACCTGGTACATTCGAGCCAACAAAGGGAAATTAAAAGGAACTATAGAAACATTCCGCAACTTTTTGCTGAATAGCAAATCGAATCTATAATTCTGATCCTTGTCAATACTCTACGTGCATACTGTTGATGAGGTATTCCCACTGGCATTATGAGCGTTCCGAAAGCGTGGCACAAGAACGCTGCCGTCACTCGGATGATAAATAATGGATGCAAGTTCCGTGTAGGCCTCTGAGTCGTTGGCACCTGCCACAGTCGGAGCAGCGGTAGGAGGCACAGAGGTCTGGGAAAGGTCAGCGGGTCAGAGAGCGCCGGAACGAAATTATTGGCACGCTCCGTGCAGAGCAACGCGATACCGCACTCTGGTTTCACTATGTTTTTCAGATTTGCGTTCGTCGAGCGCGGCTGCCTGAAACAGAAACCGGAAAACGCCGTCGAACCGAAAAACGCCGTCGATTGTGAAACCTGCGTAGCTCAGGGGCATAGTCGCTAGAACTGCATTAGGTCACGGACAGCTGTCACGGACAGCTGCTGTAGCTTCATGCTACGAGATACGGTTGCTTCTCGGCAGCAATTTATAGACCTCGCAGTAAGCTGCTACTTCAAAGATTAGGTCCTCCTGTCATTGAGATAATGTTTATCGTACTGAAACTAGCGCATTTACACGATCTTGTCATTCTGAGGACATTTACTCGAAACCTGCGCTACTTACTGGAGAACGGATGTGTAATCATACACCAAGAGAGTGCATATATAGGACCCGTACGAACGGATAAAGACTGCCCCATAGTTCTGTTTTATCGCCGTTGCTGCCTATTATGAATGCTTCTGATCTATTATAACTGCTATGCTGCACAGCAGACTAAATTGAAGTAACAGGTGGGAGATTGATGTTTTTAAACCACGAATGAGAGCCTAAAACGACGCCAGTTTCAAACGGCTGCAACCAAGACAGCGTTCCGTGATTGGTCGCACCGAAATACCTTCAAATATCTCCAGCAATTTCGGCTTTGTTATGTAGCGTTTCAGGCTGAATCCATGCATACTATAAAAATGGATGTACATATTTACACTGATAAGCCCAAACATTATGACCACTACCCACCGCGAGGTTGGACGCCACTAGTGGCGTTGAGGACACATCACGCGGTAACCAATGTATGTAAGCGGAGCAGACACGGACGCGGGACCACCTTGCGAAAATTTGGGATGCGAATGGGGAAATCCACTGAGATAACCGACTTTGTCAAAGGAAAGGTTATTATTATGCAGAGCCTGTGAACGAGCATCTCGAAAATGGAGAAGCTGGTTGAATGTTCACGTGCTACTGTCGTGAGCATTTACGAAAAGAGGTGGAAAAACATTGAAACTTACCACTAGGCGCTAAATGGTTGAACGACGTGGTTCTTCACAGTACGTGAGGTTAGGAGGCTTGTCTGCTCTGTAAAGAAGGACAGATAGTCATCTATAGCATCTCTGACGAAAGAGCATGATGCTGGTGCACGTTCAAGTGTTTTGGAGCACACGTTCTTCGTGTATTGTTGAACCTCGAGTTCCGCAGCAGAGCACTCCTATGTGTTCACACGTTGACCCAACGACTTCGTCAGTTACGATTGCAGTGGGCACGGGACCATCAGGATTCTACCGTCCACCGATGGAAAAGTGTCAGCTCTTCGGGTGAATCACATTTTTGCTACTCGAGGTCGATGTCCGTCTCCAGAGGCGCCGCCATCGAAGTGAACGGCGGCTCGAAACGTGCAGCGCGCCACGGACGCAGGCTGATAGGAACAGTATTCTGCTATGGGAGACATTCTCCTGCGCTTGCATGAGACCTGTCGTAGTAATCGAAGACAGGCTGACAGCTGCGAACCACTTGCATCCCTTTACGCTTGATGTATTCCCCGACGATTATGTCATCTTTCAGCAGTATAATTATCCTTGTCTCAGAGCCAGAAGCGTGCTACAGTGATCTGAGGAGCATTATAGCGAACGCACGTTGATACGTTGATGTCTCGGCGACCAAATTCGCCTGATGTAAATCTGGGTAGCTAGCGGGCGCCACCACCACGTACCCAAATCAGCGCCCCGTTATTTACGCGAATCACATGACCTGAGCGTAGACATCTAATGCCATACGAGGTGTGGCTAGAAAAAAAAAACCGGACTAGTACTGGTGAAACAATAAAACGAATGCAATAAGGCTGAAAGTCGCGTGGCCTGTCACGTGACTCTCGCTCCGCCTACTGCTCGAGTTTCATCTGCCTCCTGCACTCAGTCTGCCCGTGGCGTCTGTTTTAAGTAGTTGACGTTTTGTCTGTGCGTCGGAAAATGTTGAGTGTACAGAAAGAACAGCGTGTTAACATCAAATTTTGTTTCAAACTAGGAAAATCTGCGAGTGAAACGTTTGTAATGTTACAACAAGTGTACGGCGATGATTGTTTATCGCGAACACAAGTGTTTGAGTGGTTTAAACGATTTAAAGATGGCCGCGAAGACACCAGTGATGACACTCGCACTGGCAGACCATTGTCAGCAAAAACTGATGCAAACATTGAAAAAATCGGTAAACTTGTTCGACAAGATCGCTGTTTAACAATCAGAGCAGTGTCTGAGTTAACAGGAGTTGACAAGGAAAGTGTTAGGCAGATTCTTCATGAAAGTTTCAACATGAACAAAGTGTGTTCAAAAATGGTTCCAAAGTGTCTCACAATTGAACAGAAGGAACGCCGAAGAATGATTTGTTCTGACATCCTGGAAAACATTGAAAGTGATCCCACCTTCTTACAAAATCGATGCATTGGATAACTCCTGGTTCTCCACGACAAAAAAAAGCACGAATGTCAAAACCGAAATTCAAGGCAATGATGATTGTTTTTTTTTTTTTGACATCAAAGGGATTGTGCACATTGATTGGGTACCAGAGGGACAAACAGTGAATCAGAATTACTACATTAGCGTCCTGGCTACCCTACGTGAGCGAGTACGGAGAAAACGGAACGATTTGTGGAGAAAAAAGTCATGGATCCTTCACCAAGACAATGCCCCAGCTCACAGTGCGTTGTCAGTGAAGACGTTTTTGGCAAAACACAACATTCCCATCTTAGATCATCCACCCTACTCACCTGATTTGGCCCCCTGTGACTTTTTTCTTTTCCCTAAAGTCAAGTCAGCTTTGAAAGGAACTAGATTTGAGACTGTTGAAGCAGTAAAAGAAAAAGCGACGGAAGTAATGTATGGACTTACCGAAAATGATCTGCAGCATTTCTATGAACAGTGGAAAACTCGTATGGAGCGGTGTAGAGACCGAGGAGGAGAATACATTGAAGGAGATAATATGAAATTGTAAATAATTGTAAATAAATGTTTTTTCCAGCATCAGTCCGGTTTTTTTCTAGCCGCACCTCGTGTACCTCCACGAGTTGCAAGTTTTCTGCAGGCCTCGGATCTGTTGGCACCTGCCAGAGTCGGAACGGGATCAGTGATTTACTTCGTTCCAAAGATGGACAGATAAGCTATTAGGCAGGTGATCATAAGATTTTGGCTCATCAGTGTATGTATGTGTGTCCACACACAGTCCGGAACCGCGCGACCGCTACGGTCGCAGGTTCGAATCCTGCCTCGGGCATGGATGTGTGTGATGTCCTTAGGTTAGTTAGGTTTAAGTAGTTCTAAGTTCTAAGGGACTGATGACCTCAGAAGTTAAGTCCCATAGTGCTCAGAGCCATTTGAACCATTTTGTGTGCATACACTATGTGATCAAAAGTATCCGGATACCCGCAAAAACATACGTTTTTCATATTAGGTGCACCACCCACGGCCAGGTACTCCGTATCAGCGACCTCAGTAGTCATTACACATCGTGAGAGAGTAGAATGGGACGTCCTCAGAACTCACGGACTTCGAACGTGGTCACGTGATTGGTGTCGTTCGTGTCATACGTCTGTACGCGAGATTTCCACACTCCTAAACATCCCTAGCTCCACTGTTTCCGATGTGATAATGAAGTGGAAACGTGAAGGGACACGTACAGCACAAAAGCGTACTGGCCGACCTCATCTGTTGACTGACAAGGACCGCCGACTGTTGAAGAGGGTCATAACGTGTAATAGGCAGACATCTATCCAGACCATCACACAGGAATTCCAAACTGCAACAGGATACACTGCAATTACTATGACAGTTAGGCGGGAGGCGAGAAGACTTGGACTTCATGGTCGAGCGGCTGTTAGTAAGCCACACATCACGCCGGTAAAAGCCAAACGACGCCTCGCTTGGTGTAAGGAGCTTAAATATTGGACGATTTAAGTGGAAAAACGTTGTGTGGAGTGACGAATCACGGTACACAATGTGGCGATCCGATGGCAGGGTGTAGGTATAGCAAATGCCCGGTGAATCGTCATTTGTCAGCGTGTGTAGTGCCAACAGTAAAATTCGGAGGCAGTGGTGTTGTGGTGTGGTCGTGTTTTTCGTGGAGGGAGCTTGCACGCCTTGTTGTTTTGCGTGGCACTATCACTGCACAGGCCTACATTGATGTTTTAAGCACCTTCTTGCTTCCTACTGTTGAAGAGCAATTCGGGGATGGCGATTGCATCTTTCAACACGATCTAGCACCTCTTCACAATGCACAGCCTGTCGCGGGGTGGTTACACGACAATAACATTCTTGCAATGGACTGGCCTGCATAAGGTCCTGACCTGAATCCTACATAACACCTTTGGCATGTTTTGGAAGGCCGACTTCGTGCCAGGCCTCACCGACCGACATCGATACCTCTCCTCAGTGCAGCACTCCATGAAGAATGAGCTGGCATTCCCCAAGAAACCTTCCAGCACCTGACTGAACGTATGCGTGCGAGAGTGGAGGCTATCATCAAGGCTAAGGGTGGGCCAACACCGTATTAAATTCTAGCATTAACGATAGAGGGCGCCACGAACTTATAAGTCATTTTCAGCCAGGTGTCCGGATACTTTTGATCACATAGTGTATGTACGTATGTGTGTATGTTTTACGTCTCCATGTAAATCACTGGGTCGATTTGGACCAAACATGCTACACATATCTCTCAACGTCAGAGAACAATCGCTGTGGTGGCAAGAACCACTCATTTACCATAGTTCAGGAGGTATGACGTTATAAACAATGGTATGAGAGAAAAACTGCCGCATCATCCGTGGTATTTAAATTTATTACTTCTGTGCTACGGACTCTATTTGCAGTAAATTTCGCAGACTGTATCCACGTATGCCGCTAATGCGCGTACACGATTGTATCTTGGTACCATACACACTTCAAGAGATATGACGTCACAAACACTGAAATACGTGAAAAACGGCCGCGTCAAGCATAACTTTTAATTTTATTACTTTTTTTGCTACTAGCTCTGTTTGCAACATATTTCGCGAAGAGTATACAAATATACTGCTGAATATGCCCTCACAAATATACTATAGTACGACACATAGTTCAAGAGATAAAACACTGAGATGCGAGGAAAAAAGCCACAAGATGCTTAAAGTTACAATACTTATATTCTTTACTACCAAGACACTCCTAAAGTCGAGTCAACTAAAGGAAATCCCTGACACCTGGCAGTTCTTTTGACAGCTTTGAACTGCGAAACACAAACGGATGTAGATGAAAGCAATAGCCGCCTCTAGAGCTACTGTAGTGACATTGCCATAGAGACGTTTTATCTAGGATATTGTACTTCCACATATGAACATTATTCACATGTCCTTGTACGACTGTTGCATAATTTCAGAGGTGTTTTCAAGAATATATGGAACTGAAATTTTTTCGATGTTACACTACAAACACAGTTCATTTTTCGTTTTCGTTTCTGCTAGAAAACTGGAAGAATAAATTTCCAGACAATGCCGAATTTGTCAGACAGTACTAAATATTTGAGGAGGTGGTAGTACAGACGGGCTGGAACAAAATATTCCAAATAACGTGAGTCCAATTTTTGACGGTTACGGAGGTACAGCAATTAGAATGTAATCCAAACAAGCACTGACAGAATGTGTTAAGCAAAGGCTAATGATTAACACTGAACTTGATTTTCATAAATTTTGTCACCGGCTTGAGCGCACTTTCGAATACACTTGATAACACCACATGTAGCTCTTCCGTACTCGCCTTGGCGTTCTTTATGAGGGCAGTGCAAGTCATAATTCGAAAGATCAATCCGCCTGTTTCATTGTCGCCTACTCCAAGACACGTTCCTCGAAACCTTCCATAAGTAAATTGGCAGTAATATACTGAGGTGACAAAAACCATGGCATAGCGATATGTACATATACAGATGGCGGTGGTATTGCGTACACAAGATATGAAAGGGCAGTGCGTTGGTGGAGCTGTCATTTGTACTCAGCTGATTACGGCCGCGTGGCGGGGATTAAAAGACTCTGAACGCGGAATGGTAGGTGGAGCTAGATACATGGGACATTCCATTTCGGAAATCGTTAGGGAATTCAATATTCTGAGATCTACAGCGTCAAAACTGTGCCGACACTACCACGTTTCAGGCTTTACCTCTCACCACGGACATCGCAGTGGCCGACGGCCATTACTTAACGACCGACAGCAGCGGCGTTTGCGTAAGGTTGTCTGTGCTAACAGGCAAGCAACACTGCGTGAAAGTACCGCAGATATTAATGTGGGACGCTCGACGAACGTATCCGTTAGAACAGTGCGGCGAAATTTGGCGTTAATGGTCTATGGCAGCAGACGAAAGACGCGAGTGCCTTTGCTAACAGCACGGCATCGCCAGCAGCGCCTCTCCTGAGCTCGTGGCCGTATCAGTTGGACCCTAGACGACTGGAAAACCGTGGCACGGTCAAATGGGTCCCGCTTTCAACTGGTAAGCGCTGATGGTAGTGTTGGAATGTGGCGGAGACTGCACGAAGGCGGGGACCCAAGTTGCTAACAAGGCACTGTGCAATCTGGTGGTGGCTCCATATTGGTTAGGCTCTGTTTACTTGCAAAGAACTGGGCGCTGCGGTCCAATTGAACCAATTATTGACTTTAAATGGTTACGTTCGGCTACTTGGACACCATCTGCAGCCATTCATGAACTTCATGTTCCCATACCGCAATGTCATGTCACTGGGCCACAATTGTTCGCAAATGGTTTGAGGAACATTCAAGACAATTGAAGCGAGTGATTTCGCCACCCAGATACTTCGACTTAAATCCCATCGAACAGTTATGGAACATAATCGAGAGATTAGTTCGTGCACAAAATCCCGCAACACTTTCGCAATTATGGACGGCTGTAGAAGCAGTGTGCCTCAGTATTTCTGTAAGGGACTTGCAACGAGTTGAGTCCACGCCATGTAGAGTTTCTGCACTACGCCCGGCGAGAGAAGGCCCGACACGATATTGGGGGGTATCCCATGACATTTTTCACCTCAGTGTAGGTGACAAAAGCCCGCCCATCGCAACTTCATATTGTATTGTTGTTTGGTCTCATGAAAGAGAGAATTTAAACAGTTTTTTTGGAATATCTGAATTAAATCTGTCCGAAGATGCCCTGCATTATGGGTGTGCTGGTCAGAGAGAAGACTGATGGTACGGTGGGACATACCACTTACAGGAAGCCAACTCACACTGATTTGTACCTTCAGGTTGATAGTTGTCACCATCCGGCGCAGTAATGTCCTTCGTAGCTTGGTTCACAGGATCCATGTCATCACAGACCCTGAAAGTTTGCCAACTAAATTAGCCCATCTCGAAGCTACTTTCGTCACAATGGTTATAGTGAAAGACAGATCAGAGGCACGTTGCGCTATCGACCAACATTTAATCGGGTGAGTGATGGAAGTAAACAGATGGTACTGAATATAAGGTCTCTTTGCGTTATACATATAGCATTTTCAATAGGATTGGTTGTATCCTACGGTAACAAGGTGTGAAATGTTTTTTCGACCATGTCCGACAGAACGGACACTATATTTTGTGACAGCGTGACGGCTCCAAAAACTTTCCTTCAGTGCGAATGTACTAATATCGTCCGAATTCTTGCAATAATCAATAATTTGTGAGTAGGGGGTTAATGGACGAGAGACGCTGCATTGCAGCGTGCTATAAGTTGGAAATTTGTGTAGAGAAGGCAAGAATCGTGAATACGACTGCCAGCCTTCCTCAAGACATAATTTAAAGTGACCTGGAAACCACTTCAGAAACATGCATTATTTTGACAGTTGATTGCACGATCCCTGTAGCTACCGCTGACCCTGGCAGAAGTCAACCTGTCCTTTAAAACAGTAGGAAGTACGCAAAAACGTAGAGCGCGTTACAGTTGAACGAACTGAACATGTAGACATGTAAGGTTTTACAATACATCAAAAGAAAACACACCTCAAAATCCCTAGAAAGATAGTTCACATCACGTACACGTCTAATAAATGAAAACTGCAGAGCTCGGTCCGGGCTACCAGCCAAGCCACCGAAATGGTTGACGGACTACAAAAGAAAATCAATGAGAAGATTACCAAGAAATGTTTCTGAACTTTGAAGAGGATCTTTATGCGAAGCCTGCCCAATTTCAGTGGAAACGGTATGTCTGTTTTGCTTTGTAGGAAGAGAAAATAATGGACTTTGTGAAAGAACGAGGTGTAATTTAATTTTTTTGCCATGTACTGATTATAGTGGCGCCCTAAACGAATCCATTGTGTCTGTACCTAGAGTCTGTAGCAAATTTATATGTCTTTTTCATATTTTGTAAACTTTTTCATGCGTATGAACGATACTCATTGCCCATGTGAATGCTCACTTACGTTAGTGAAGAGTCGCCCCTGAATAGTTCTCCATTTGGGTTTGGGCAGAAATGCGTCATTGTACAATAATTTCAATATTGAACAATAAAAAAAAATCAACGCTGGATACTCTCTTGCAGTTGAAATTTCACATAATTACTTTTAATAAAGCCCTGTTACGGAAACGTGCAAGAATGTGGCTTCAATTACCGTGAGCTGTAAATATTTTCTGTGTCAACGTGATTGTTGGTGCTCTTCACGATCATCAGTATATGGTCTATCCTGCTATCGTAGCCAGCAGAAAGTACCATGGTTACGTATACCTATAACGTGTGTAATGATAAACGGCTGAGTATCGCGATTCGATAATTCATATACATACATAAAGTAGCTTCATATTGATTTAAATATTTAGCAGTAGTTTACAACCGATAGAGGTATGCAAACTCTGTGCCTGTAATAACAACGGACGGACAACTCAGTCTACATCCCAAACGTTGCTCCCACGCCCTATCACTCTCGGTGTTGAGGGAATGTGGAAAGACATAAAACGCGCAATATCAAAGCCCTTGATCTTTGGCATAGCTGCTTTCTTGAATTCATTTTTGTACCTGTAAAGAGGGTTGAAGCAAGGAAGTGATGCTTTGTTGGTACTGACATGAAAGTTCCTGGCATAATACAGTTGTAACACAGCATGCACGCTGATCAGCAAAAACATTATGACCAATTGGTTAGTTGCTTTCTTGTCCGTCTTTGGAACGAAATACATCACTGATTCTGCGATCGGTTGACTTGCGTACGCGGTGATGACTCCCGATAGCGACGCAAATGGATTCCATAGGATTTACATCAGGCGAATTTGGTCGCCGAGACATCAACGTGAGTTCACTACAATGCTCCTCAAACCACTGCAGCATGGTTCTGGCTCCGAGACACGGACAAAATGTTCAAATGTGTGTGAAATCTTAAGGGACTTAACTACTAAGGTCATCAGTCTCTAAGCTTACACACTACTTAACCTAAATTATCCTAAGGACAAACACACACACACTCACACCCATACCCGAGGCAGGACTCGAACCTCCGCCGGGACCAGCCGCACAGTCCATGCCTGCATCGCCTAAGACCGCTCGTCTAGCCCCGCGCGGCAGACGTGGACAATATATTGCCGAATGTCGGCATCACCGTCGGGAAAGACATCAAACATGAAGGGATACAGATTGTTCGCAGCAATGTGTCCCATAGCGTAATACTGCTCCCTTTAGCCTGCGTCCGTGGCACGCTGCGCATTTCGAGCCGCCGTGCACATCGATGACGGCGTTTGTGGAGACGACCATAGACCTAGTGTAGCGAAAATGTGATTCACCCGAAGAGCCATTGATCAACGGTCTAATCCCGATCGTCCCGTGCCCACTGCAATCGTAATTGACGATGTCGTTTTGTCAACATGAGAACACGTAGGGGTCGTCTGCTGCAGAGCTCCATGTTCATTGTGTTCCGAAACACTAGTGCATGCTTCAGCGTTGTGCTCTTTCGGCAGAGATGGCACAGATCTATCTTTTTTTTTTTCTTTATTGAATTTCGATTCCCCCCGAAGGGCAAGGGCTGGCAGCAGCTTAGTATGCCGGCCTTCAGCCTACAGACTTTGTTTAAAAAAAGGAGAAGATAATATATAACAAAAAACAGGCGGCAAAATTGGAGACAAAGGGTAACATGACGAAAAAATCGTGGAACTTAAAACAGAGAACAAAGGGATGATTATGCTAATAAAGTACATATGAAGCAGACAGGTAAAATAATAGACAGACAATTAAAAAACACGGCGACAGTCTGGTTTCTGTTCGCAAAAGACATAAAATTCAAACCCAGCGACAGCATGGTGTCTGTTCGCAACACGGGAAAAGGCGAAACAAACACTGGACAGTCACTGGAACACTGCACTAAAATATACCACAGCCGAGAGCAGGTGGGGGTAAACTGGTCAGATGATAGGAAAATAAAAAAGGGGGGATGGTGAGGAAAAGCGAGGGGTGGGGGGTGGGGGGAAAGGAGCCAATGGAGGATGAGGACCCATAAGAGGGTTGGGGGGTGCTGGGCAGACGCGACAGGGAGTGGGGAAGGCAGAGGAGGGATGACAAAAGGAGTTGGGGGGAGAAGGGAGGTAGGGAGAGGTTAGGCTGGGAGCACCATCTATCCTACTTCACAGAGCAGATAAGTCTCCGAACCCCCCGTTCTGAGAAGAGTTAAACGTCCCTATTGGTGGTTTCGCTGTCCTACCTCTTTCCGTGGATGCTCAAGATAGTAGCACGTGAACATTCGACCAGTGTCGCCGTTTTCGAGATACTCGTTCACATGCTCTGCGTAATAATAATCTTTCCTTTGTCAAAGTCGTTTATCTCAATGCATTTCCCCATTCGCAGCCCGTACCTTCGCTAGGATGATCCCCCGTCCGCGACTGCTCCGCTTAACTTACTTTTGTCACCGCGTCACGTGACCGCAACGCCACCAGGTGGCATCCGATGTTGCGGTGGGCAGTGGTCATAATGCTTTGGCTGGTATAAATGTAATATAATGCGCATACATAGGGGCAGAAATCCATTCCAGTACGATTATGCCATAGGTGGTAAATCATTGGAAGCGGTAACGACCGTAAAATACTTAGGAGTTACTATCCGGAGCGATCTGAAGTGGAATGATCACATAAAACAAATAGTGGGAAAAGCAGGCGCCAGGTTGAGATTCATAGGAAGAATTCTAAGAAAATGTGACTCATCGACGAAAGAAGTAGCTTACAAAACGCTTGTTCGTCCGATTCTTGAGTATTGCTCATCAGTATGGGACCCTTACCAGGTTGGATTAATAGAAGAGATAGACATGATCCAGCGAAAAGCAGCGCGATTCGTCATGGGGACATTTAGTCAGCGCGAGAGCGTTACGGAGATGCTGAACAAGCTCCAGTGGCGGACACTTCAAGAAAGGCGTTACGCAATACGGAGAGGTTTATTATCGAAATTACGAGAGAGCACATTCCGGGAAGAGATGGGCAACATATTACTACCGCCCACATATATCTCGCGTAATGATCACAACGAAAAGATCCGAGAAATTAGAGCAAATACGGAGACTTACAAGCAGTCGTTCTTTCCACGCACAATTCGTGAATGGAACAGGGAAGGGGGGATCAGATAGTGGTACAATAAGTACCCTCCGCCACACACCGTAAGGTGGCTCGCGGAGTATAGATGTAGATGTAGATGTAGATGTATGTGTTTATGGAAGTGGGGCATGGATTATGCGAAAATCAAAAGGGAGAAAATGGAAGAATATTTAAAGTTGTGCTTTTAATCATGCGAAAAATTAAGTAAATATTCTTATTATGATAACCATTAACGGTGATGGCGTCTAAATTAACATTCATAACGACAACATGCTCTCACACTTGAAGAATTATATACAGGGTGATTAAAGAAGATATGCAAATATTTTAATATGTTATTCTATCCTCCGCACTCGTGACCGGGATACTCTCACCCGCCACCGGCAGTTACAGCGACATATCCGGAACCTCCTTACAGCAAAGAAACGCCGGGACTGGCGTCAGACATGCACACGCCTCAACTCCACCCTCCCTGTCAACTCCTCCAAGTACTGGTCAGCCTTCCACCGCCTTACTGGTAGCCATCCCACACCGCATTACCCCATCCTCCATGACGATCGACCCTTTCCTGACAACCTCAGTAAGGCTAACCATTTTGCTTCCCACCTATCCGAGGTCTTCTCCATTCCTGACGATCCCCATTTTGATTACTCCCTCTTCCCCACTGTCCTTGACCGCACTGACACCTCTGTCCCCCCGCTTGCCCCTAGCTTCCAGTACTTGGATCGGCTACCCCCACCGACATCAACACTCCCATCACCATGCAAGACATCACACTCGTCCTCCGCTCCAAACGCAACACCGCCCCTGGTCATGATGGCGTCACCTACTGTCACCTCAAGGAATCCCCTCCATCCTTCCTGTCTGTCCTTGTTACCCTGTACCCTCTCCACTGGATTTTACCCTGACCTGTGGAAGACTTCCCGTGTCCTGCTGTTCCCTAAACCTAACAAACCCCCCTCTGCTACCTCTTCCTATCGTCCCATCTGCCTCACCTCCGTGTTCAGTAAGGTCTTTGAGGCCATCCTCTCTCGCCGTATCCACCGCCACCTTAACCAGCACCGCCTCCTTCCTCTTACCCAATGTGGCTTCCGGCCTTCCTTCTCTGCTGATGACCAGCTCCTTAACCTTACCCATCTTCTTTCCCTCCAACTTAACTCCCGTCGCTCTGCTATCTTTGATTCCCTTGATCTCCAGAACGCCTATGACCGTGTCTGGCATCCCGGGCTCCTTTTCAAACTCCAGACCTATGCTCTCCCCATCAACTTCGTCCATCTCGTTGCTTCCTTCCTCTCCCATCGTCCCCCCTATGTGACTATCCACAATTCCAACTCCCGTAATTTCTACCCCTCTGCCGGCGTGCCCCAAGGTTCTGTTCTTTCCCCTCTCCTCTATCTCCTGTACACTGCTAATATGCCCAAACCTCCCCCTCCTGTTCATCTTCTCCAGTTCGCTGATGACACCGCCTTCCTAGCCCTTTATCCTACCCTTCAACGGTCCCAACGTACCCTCCAAACCCACCTTGACTGATTCACCGCTTGGAGCAACCAGTGGTTCCTCCGTGTTAATCCCTCCAAGACCCAGGCGATCATCGTAGGCCGCACCACCCACTCCTTCCGCCTCCATGATTTCTACCTCACCATTTATGGCCGTCCTATCCACCTCACTCCTACCCTCAAATACCTTGGCCTCACCCTCGACCGCCACCTCACCTGGACTCCCCATCTCCTTACTATCCAAAACAAAGCTCACAACCGCCTCCGCCTCCTGATACTCCTGTCCGGCCAGACATGGGGTCTGCAACCTTCCACCATCCTCCACACCTACAAATCCATGATCCGCCCCATCCTTTGTTATGCCAGCATTGCTTGGATTTCCGCCCCTCCCCGGTTCTATAACGCCCTCCAAATCCTCGAACGCCATGCACTCCGCCTCGCCTTCCGCGTCCGCCTTCCGTCCCCCACGCGCATCCTCTATGACCTCATGCCCTTCCCCCACCTTCTCCTTTTCCTTGAACACATCCGCACAATATATATTGTCCGCCGCCTTGATCCCCCTCACCTCCTGGTGTCTCCCTTCCTCTCCACTCCCAACCAGTTGCCGTGCCTTTACCGTTGTGTCCCTCCCTCTCTCCATCTCCACACCCTCCATCTCCTTTCCCAACACAACTTCCACCGTCTGCCACTCCCGGATGATGAGCTTCGCCCTGACATCTACCCTTCCTACCAACTCTACCCCCTCTTCCTGCCTCCTCCTCAGGGCTCCCTCTCCTCCCCCTCCCTCCTTCTGAGCGGATTTCCCCTCCTACTCCCCCTCCATCTCTTGTGCCTTCTTTCAGTGTCTCTGCGCTCCCTCCTGCCCTGTCTTCCCTTTTCCTTTCCCGCCCCATGTGTCTCCTGCCTCTTCGTGAACCCACAGTTGCCCCTCCTCTCTTCATCCCGCCGCTTCCCCAGCTGCCCCATGCTCTCCCCTCCTTTTCCATCCTCTCTGACCTTTCCCTCGGCAGGTCCCACCTGGTAGTTTTATTCTTCGTCGTGTGTGCTCCAAGTGGGTTTTAAGTGTGTTGTTTCGGAGTGTTTTTAATACTGTGGCCAACTTTTAACCTGTGCATGCGCATCCAGTGTCTTCTCTGTGTTTTAAGAACCGCCAACTGCGTTTTTTAACTTTCTGGTGACTTTTTTAACTGTCCCCAATGAACGTCTACATGTCAGTGTATTTTTACCTCCATTTTCTCCCCTTACTCTGTTTTGTTCCCCTTTTTTACCTCCTTATGTATGTATTATTTTATTTTTGTTTTAGTTGTCATGTCACTCGGCTGAAGAGCGGCGGATTGTGCTGCTGACAGCCCTCCCCTGCCCATATGGGGCAGGGGTATGAACTCACAATAAAGAAAAAAAAATGTTATTCTACAAGTAAAACTAAAGAAAAAACTCACATAAACATAGGTCCGCAAATGTTTAGTTACGGAGTTACGGTTAACAAAAGATTTTGCCTGAAATTTAGCGACTTCGCTAATGTGAAGCCATCGCAAAACTGTACGAGGTTAAATAAAAGCACGATTTCCGTTTATTTTGTTGTTATTGATCTAGTGAACCTAATAAAACATGTCCCAGACGTGTATCTGCAGTAGTTTTCCAGAACATCTAGAGAAGCAAAGAAGTAATTTCGTAATTTTTTTTATTTATTAACTAGTTGGCCCAATTTGTTTTTTAAATTCCAGACAATTAATTGTACAAAGTTTTCAAGAGAAGCTGTAGACAATTTAATTTTGGAAAAATGATGGTAATAATGTTAACTGGAACTGTATGAATGTGTCAGATAATCTGATTTCATTAATACGAGTACCATAGCACACGTAAATTCATATTAAACCGGAAAAACAAAACTCAGTGTTAAGGAAGTTGTGCAGTGTACGTACAATAACTCGTTCAAGGTTAGTAGGAAGCAAGTGAAAAAACTCGCTAACGGTTGCCAACAATGACGTAAACGTTTCTATTTGCTTAACGGAAAGTAAAGACGTTTACTTGTATAATAACCTTTGCTTCTCTGGATGTTTTGGAAAACTACTGCAGATACACGTCTGGGAAATGTTTTACTAGATTCACAAGACCAATAACAACAGAATAAATGGAAATCGTGCTTTAGTTTAACCTCGCACAGATTTGCGATAGCTTCATATTATCGAAGTTGCTAAATTTCAGGTAAAATCTTTTATTAGCTGTAACTCTGTAACTAATGCGGAACTATGTTTGTATGAACCTCTTTTTAGTTTTACTTGTAGAATAACATATTAAAATCTTTGCATATCTTCGTTACTCACCCTGTATATAAACGAAACTGGAAGCCTACACCAGTGTAAATGGTTATCAAAAGATTAAAGGAAAGAAGTCTTAAGACATTATTTATAGATGAAAGGATAGTTACGTGAGGGTTTTCTGTGTACGCAGTGTGACTTTCGGGGGAGGGAGGGAGAGCTTACGGACTGGTACAGTCATTCACATTAGAACACTAAAGGACGGTACTAAGCCAAATTCCTATCTTCTGTACAGCCTTGCCTTTGAGCGGTTGACACCAGCAGGTAACGGCATATTTCCAACCATTAAACTTAATAGAAGAAACAATATAAATCAAAACAAGACGAAATATTGGAGCTAAATGGCAATATAACACAAAACAAACATACAGAACGACACGGAAGGACAAAAACAAATGTTTCCGCTGGTGACTAGAAGGGCAGTCACCATTATTAAACTCTAGCACTAACTCCATTTGTGAGCTTCAAAGCTATAGTTTTCTGTTAAAGAGAGCAAGTACTGCCTGGTCCCAAACCACTTACTCGTCAATGACAACATTTTGTTTTTCACAATTACAGTTCTCTCTCTCTCACACACACACACAAACACACACACATACCTGTATTCGTATTTTGATTCAATTTCCTTTCTTACTATAAAATAAAAAATTCAACACTATGTTTACAACCACACTACCTCATCAAAAGGTACCCGGACACCGCTATGTAATGCGGAACTGACCACCCAATCTCACGAGAGGTGGACTTGCCAATATGAAAGAAATCAGGGAGCACTGTCAGTAGAGAAGCAGTAACATCAGGGTTGTTAAGATAGAGTGTCTAGTAGAATATTAAAGTACTGTGCTAAACATGTTATGCCCTGTATTTAGCCATGTTTCCACGCCCGGGTTCCCGGGTTCGATTCCCGGCGGGGTCAGGGATTTTCTCTGCCTCGTGATGGCTGGGTGTTGTGTGCTGTCCTTAGGTTAGTTAGGTTTAAGTAGTTCTAAGTTCTAGGGGACTTATGACCACAGCAGTTGAGTCCCATAGTGCTCAGAGCCATTTGAACCATTTAGCCATGTTTGTAATTTTTCCTTTAGGAATGGTCGGTTTCCTGAGCGATTAAAGTACTCAGTAGTGCAGCCGTTTTATAAAAGGGGGAGAAAGGGATAACGCAGATAATTTTAGGCCTATTTCTATGCCATCAGTTTTTGCAAAAGTTATTGAAAAGGCAGTGTATGTAAGGATAATTGATCATTTTATATCACGATTTGCTCTCAAATCTACAGTTCGGCTTCAGAAGTCGTTTAACAACTGAAAATGCTATATTCTCTTTTCTCTGTGAGGTACTGGGTAGGTTAAACAAAAGGTTTAGAACGTTTGGCATATGTTTTTCATTTAACTAAGGCATTTGATTGTGTTGATCACAAGATAGTGCTCCAGAAGTAGAACCATTACAGAATACGGGGAGTAGCTCACAATGGTTCACCTCTTACTTTAGCGACAGGCAGCAAAAGGTCATTATTCACAATATTGATAATGGCTGTGATGTGGGGTCTGAGTGGCTTACTGGTAAGTGGGGGGGGGGGGGGGGGCAGGGATCAGTGTTGGGGCCACTCCTGCTTCTTATTTATATAAATGATATGCCCTCTAGTATTACGGGTAACTCTAAAATATTTCTATTTGCTGATGACACTAGCCTGGTAGTAAAGGATGTGTTGTGCAGCATTGGCTCTGTTTCAAATAGTGCAGTATATGACGTAAGTTCATGGCTTCTAGAAAAAAAACTAACGCTAAATCACAGTAAGACTCAGTTTTTACAGTTTCTAACACACAATTCAAAAGAATCTGACGTTTTAATTTCACAGAATGGTCATATGATTAGTGAAACTGTACAGTTCAAATATTTAGGTGTTCAGATAGATAGTAAGCTGTCGTGGAAATCCCACGTTCAGGATCTTGTTCAACAACTTAATACTGCCACTTTTACTTCTTTTCATTCGCTTTTGTCGTATGGTATTATTTTTTGGGGTAAATCTTCCGATTCTATAAGGATATTTTTGGCTCAGAGATCGGCGATTCGGGCAATAAGTGGTGTAAGTTCACGAACCTCTTGTCGAACCCTGTTCACGAGCCTGGGTACATATATATATTGAGGATTATCATCTCGCACTTTTTTGTAAGATTAGGAAATTTTAATTTGAATCGTGACTGTTATTATTACGCATGACTATCTCAGAAGAAAAGCGTAGCCCATTTCTGCTGACCGATCTGCATCTAAATCTGTCAGGACTGACTTCATGTGATACCTAACCACCCTCCCCAACATCTGCAAAAATCAGACAGCTAAATGTAAAAGCGTTACTCCATGAAATCTCTCATCTTTTAACGTAGTGATTGCGTATAATTAGCGCATAGCATATGCTCCATTCGCACCTCTTGAAGTACAGTAATATATCCTAAAGCAAACATAATCGGTGCCATTGGCATTTCATTCCGCTGTTTGGTGTGATTGATTATGAAGGATGAGGCAACTGTATATATATCAAGTAAGTATGAATGACGCAGAGCGATAGTTTCAAACGGGAACGGCGACACTTGATAACCCCGTAATAATTCATTCTCTGCTCAGCAGCCCAGTTCACTAAAAGAGTGCTTATTTTGCGCTACAGTTTCTGTTGGGTGCAGTCCTTTCGTAAATTTATGAATAATTACACTGACGAGCCAAAATATTTTGATCACATTCTTAATAGCTTGTTTCTCCGCCTTTAGAACGAAATATATGACTGATTCTGCGTATCACCCTTCCGACCGTTTGTTGGCAGGTTTTTGGGAGTATGTGGCATTAGATGTCTACGCAAAGGTTATGTAATTCACGTAAATAACGGGCCGCTGATTTCGTACGCGGTAATGGCGTCTGATAGCGACCCAGATGGGTTCCATAGGATTTACATAGGGGGAATCTAGTCGCCGAGGCATCAACGTATCAACGTGCGTTAACTGTAATGATCATCAAACCAGTGCAGACGCTTCTGGCCCCGAGACACGGGTAATTATACTGTTGAAAGGAGAAGACATCAGGCATGAAGGGATGCAGGTGGTTCACAGCTGTCAACCTGTGTTCGATTACTACGACAGGTCCCATACAAGCCGCTGGCCGCGGTGGTCTCGCGGTTCTAGGCGCGCAGTCCGGAACCACGCGACTGCTACGGTCGCAGGTTCAAATCCTGCCTCGGGCATGGATGTGTGTGATGTCCTTAGGTTAGTTAGGTTTAAGTAGTTCTAAGTTCTAGGGGACTGATGACCACAGCTGTTAAGTCCCATAGTGCTCAGAGACATTTGAACCATTTTGAACCATACAAGCCCAGTGTCCTCCATAGCATAATACTGCTCCCACCAACCTGCGTCTGTGGCGCGCTGCACTTTTCGAGTCGACTTTCACGTCGATCCCGGCGTTTGTGGAGACGACCAGCGACGTAGTGTAGCAAAAATGTGATTCATCCGAAGGGCCGACACGTTTCCACTGATCGACGGTCAAATCCAGATGATCCCGTGTCCACTGCAATCGTAACTGACAATGCTGTTGGGTCAACATGTGAACACGTAAGGGTGGTCTACTGCGGAGTTTCGTGTTCAACAATGTATGATGAATGGTGTGTTCCGAAACATTTGTGCATGTATCAGCATGATGCTCTTTCGGCTACAGATCGCCGTATATCCTACTGTACAGAGCAGACAAGCCTCCGACCCCCATTTTCTGTGAAGAGTCGTGGAGGTCCAACCATTTAGCGCCTAATCGTAGTTTCGTTGTAGTTCTACCTCTTTCCGTAGATGCTCACGATAGTGGTACGTGAACATTCGATCAGTTTCGCTGTTTTCGAGATACTCTTTCACAAGTTTTGCATAATAATAACCTGTCCTTTGTCAAAGTCGCTTATCTCAGTGGGTTTCCCCATTTGCTTCCTACATCTCCGCTAGCACCCCCATCCGTCTCTGCTGCGCTTACACACTTTTCACAGTGCCTCACGTGCCCAACGGTACGAGGCGGCATCCAACCTCTCAGTTGGCAGTGGTCGTAATGTTTTGACTCATCAGTGCAGGTGTTAGTGCAACACATAAGAGTATGCTCCGCGAACGTCTTCCGATACACGTACGGGCAAAGAGAAAAACAAGAAATTTTCGTTAATTCTAGGGTTCTTCAAAGAACACAATTATTGCTCAAGAAAATACAGACACGAGTAGTGATGTTTCTGAAGAAAAATGTTAGTTAAAAATACATAAAAGATTATGATGTTGATTTTCTGTAATATAATGGTGGTGCCGGTGACCAACGAAATGGGACCATAAATAAGTACAGGACGTATACAGAAAGTATCATAATTAATCGAGAAAACTCACGCGAGTGAAAATGTGCGGTAAATAAAAACAAATACGTTCCAGTAAACATGGATCCGCAAGCGAACGATGTGCGAGATAATCCGAAATTGTGGTTACGAGTCACCACTGATTTCAGTAAGAAGTATTGCCCACGTTAGTAAAAATGTGAAAAGCCTTTCAATAGCCAAGATTACATAAATTAGTGTTAACTACTGAAAACCGGTTACGACAGTTGTAACTGTCAAAAAAATGGTTCAAATGGCTCTGAGCACTATGGGACTTAACTGCTGTGGTCATCAGTCCCCTAGAACTTACAACTACTTAAACCTAACTAACATAAGGACATCACACACATCCATGCCCGAGGCAGGCTTCCAACCTGCGACCGTAGCGGTCACGCGGTTCCAGACTGTAACGCCTAGAACCGGACGGCCACTCAGGCGGCTGTAACTGTCATCTTCTGGTCTACAATATGATGTATATTACTGAAAATATCTACCACCATGATTTATGAAAAAATATTTGAAAAAGAATGTTTTGTTTGGCAATACAAAACACGGTACGGGAAACAGTACATTTAGCTTTTTCTACGCCTTCCGTTTCCGCATACATGTGACAGTCGATCGAAGGAGAACTAAGGCCTCCTTTGGAGAAATAAATTAGAATCGGAGAATTTTATCCGTATTTTCGCAATTACCCATTTCACTTGTGACGCAAATGTTTTCTGACTTCATTGTAGACACAAATGTGCTCCGAATTTTAAGGCTATCTAATGTCCTCTTGGGAAAAATTATTTCGAAATGGCGGATTTTCTCCATGCTTTCGCTGTTATTGATTTCACTTGCGATCTCTTAACGTACTGAGTTTTCCTGCTAGCATTGTAGACAGAAATGTGCTCTCTCAGTTCGAGGACATATTTTCGTATAACCCTCACAGTCATTCGGTGCGTATGTTCACACAATAACGTATACATCATGAGGAATTTCCTTCGTTAAATTGTCAAACACAACAGAAGTCAGCAAAATTCACGGATAGATGTTCCTAGAGTGTTGATATCGCAGTGAAGGTCCTTCGATAATCAGCTGAACCCATGATAATGAAGCTGTATTCCGAAATGTACATTGATGAAAGGAATACGCTTTTAAAATGACAACAGACCGAAAGTATTATTAAGTCTTCCAATTCTTTTTTTATAGTCACATAAGGCTTTTTCTTTCATTCCCTGCTTTCTTTCGGTCAAAGCCAATACGCGGAATGCACTGGTGGAAAACATTTTTAAAGAAATTTTGTTAACAGGTCCGCTAAAATGAATCACGATGGTTGGCTACAAGTTTTCATTGTCTCGGCTGCTGGCTGTAGCCAATATACGGGCACACAAGGCTCTCTAGGCTTGACCGCCACCGGAAACGGTGGGGTATAGAATGTAGCTCCCTCCCATTACGTCAATCCAGTAAAATTAAAACATAAATTGCAACCAACAAAGATCCGTAGCACCTCCCCAATCCAGGCGTCCGATCACACGACGAGTTTGACAGTTTTATTGGCAGTGGGTGATAGGGACAGGAAGAGAAGTCAGCACTGATGATGGCGCTCCAATAGTGGCCGAAACTTTGGTTCCTCTTGTAATATGATGCTGCATACAGCCCTGAAGGACTTGGTGGAAACGAGAAACTTTGATCATTGCACTAAAGCTAGCGATAAGTGGGCAATAAACTGGTTATCCAGCCGAGCCACAATCTTGGGTATTAAAAGCAACTGAAGCGGTACAAGGAAATGTTTTGCTGTGACCTCGAAAGCACTTGAATGACAAAGTGACAATCTTGCCACGATATCATTTCCATTAAATTGAACTTAAAAGTCAGTCAAACTGACAACGCCTAAAGCTTAACGCCGCACCTTCTGTAAATGACACGCTCGAAAAGGTTTTGGTCATGGTAGCGCCTTCTTCGTTCTGTATACATTTACTGGTGCCTTGAATGGGTGGTGACAAGGAGCAGGACCAGTATACCTCGGCGTCTAAAGTGCCCATCGGTTTTCTCTACAAGTTGTATTCTACTGCTCCCACGCTATATGCTGGAAGTTATTCTTCTGGTAATGGGTACTTTATTTACTAATGAGATGACGCTCATTGCCACGCTTGCACCTTTAAAAACGTTGGTGACACTTCGTTGTGCCTCAAACCGTCTACCTCCCACCGATCGCGCGCTAATAATCCACCAGGATTAGTCGCTGCACAGTGCAATGCGACTGACTGTGGGCCTTCGATAGTCCCGCGTGGCTGATATTGTGAAAACAGTTAATTATGATGCGACCCGAAAATGATACACATCGTCAATATTAGGACGAGGCGTCTCCCCCGCGAACACGAATGTAGTCGTGCATTCGCTGTGGCATGGAAGTAGACAGTCACCGAGTGCTATCACGAGGAATGTTTTACCATGCTACAAACACAGACTATGTCATTTCGTGAAGATTGATGGCTGGAGATGGAAACGAAAGTATACGTCTTTTCAGCGCAACCCAGACACGCTCTATCAGTAAGAATTCAGAAGAGTGGGGATGCCGGCCAACGATCAAGGCGTTTTTGATATCGTCAAGTGATGGATATTGAATTTAACGGCTGAAAGAGGCCATGTGTTACCTTGGTCATGGAGGCTCTTAAAACAAGTTTTACCATCCTTGCCACATACTGGCTAGCATTCATCCTCCCATCGACAGTTACCACTTTACTCCTGTTGTCATATCCATTTACCAAGTCTTCAGGAGCAGGAGAGATACCATTCTCAAGCACTTCTCGCCTATGCGTAACTCTGGCGTTAGCGCTAACAGACCGCGCTGATTATGTGCAGGACTATGTTTTCTTTCATTGTGGCTTCTTCAGCTATTTGTTTTATAGTTTTTGTATTATTTTCTACACTATTAACGTCATTGTACTAACTGACTGGTAGCACTATGAAAGTCACGATTTATCCCTCTGCGGCACTCCGTTCACCTGGTATAGAGTGCTTTACATATTTAGTCCGTTTTCGTACGTTGTACGCATAATTCTTGTATTTTTCTTGTTCCTTCTCTGTTCGTGTAATATACTGCATTAACTAGACAATGTTGATCATGCATTGCTTCGGAATTTTATCATTCTTTTCTTGCAACGGAGTGCCGCAGAGTACGAGGGACATTCTGGCGGTCACGTTCCTCTAACCACTTCTCGCCTATGCGTAACTCTGGCGTTAGCGCTAACAGACCGCGCTGATTATGTGCAGGACTATGTTTTCTTTCATTGTGGCTTCTTCAGCTATTTGTTTTATAGTTTTTGTATTATTTTCTACACTATTAACGATGTTTATTACGTATGTCATTATCTAGAATATTGGCACTTGAGCATATGTCAATTACTGTCTCGTAACTCTTCCTCTTTTTAATAATCTGACTTTTGTCGTTTTCTGTTTCATTGCTTTTTATTACTGTAATGCCTTTCACACCTTATAAGCTCATTACAGACTTCAGCGATTGTATCCCCCCCCCCTTTATTTTACGCTGTCCAATTAATCACTGAAAACTAGTGTACGCCTACAGTAGCGACATCTGGTGAACTTCCAACACAAACATCATGCGCCTACTGTACGGCAGCTTGTTTTGAACAGTAGTGCTACTGACAACATGACTCGTGAATATGCTGTTATTTATATATATTTGACGATGCTGATGCTGATTTTGCATTTAACATTTGACGATGCCACTGTGGCTGCAACACTTTTTCTTCATACCTAAAGCGCACAAATGCATACGTATGTCAGTAGTACTTTTCATTATGGTCTATAAATTGTTTTTAAGCTGTAGACAATCTGCGAGTGTATTTATATTTTTTCCATATTTTTTGCTGCAGATCTGAAGATGGTCATTATACACCGAAACCGTTAATCTGTGAACAAAAAGTTTGTGACCATAGACGTAAATTAAAGGAAATTTATTCTATATACGGGTCACTGTTTTATTCGCGACAATGTCACAGCTTGTGAAACTTTAGAATAGTTGTCATGTCGCTAAAGGGTCTGATGATTAACTGAAATCCTCAGCTGCCGACAGGTATTGTTGATATACCTCGATGTGGACAGCTGAAAATGTGTGCCCCGACCGAGGTATATCAACAACACCTGTCGGCAGCTGAGGGTTTCAGTTCAAAAATGGTTCAAATGGCTCTGAGCACTATGGGACTTAACATCTGTGGTCATCAGTCCCCTAGAACTTAGAACTACTTAAACCTAACTAACCTAAGGACATCACACACATCCATGCCCGAGGCAGGATTCGAACCTGCGACTGTAGCAGTTACGCGGCTCCGGACTGAGCGCCTAGAACCGTGAGACCACTGCGGCCGGCAGGGTTTCAGTTAGTCATCATTTATTCGAGGGAAAAACTGCACGGTCATCTACAGTATCTGTTCTTTCGAGAACAGTTACTGTCTTCATATATATAGTTAAAGGCTACCCAGCCATTGACCGTCTGTGCGAATGCGCACAGGTTGCCCAAGCTCTTACGGGAATCGCCAAAGCGTGCGCGAGTAATGAGTGAATGGGTAAATGTCTATAAGGTACATTACATAGGTAGAATTGTGGACAGTTGGGAATGTGAGTCTCACGGGGAGCGTGCAAGGGATAAGTCCCTGCAGTCGCGCTGTTCATCTGGGTCCTCGGTGGCTCAGATGGATAGAGCGTCTGCCATGTAAGCAGGAGATCCCGGGTTCGAGTCCCGGTCGGGGCACACATTTTCAGCTGTCCACATCGAGATAGATCACAACACCTGTCGGCAGCTGAGGGTTTCAGTTAGTCATCATTTATTCCAGGGAAAAGCTGTACGGTCACCTACAGTATCTGTTCTCCGACCCAGGCAGGAATCGAAGCCGGGCCCTTAGGAGTGATATTCTGTCGTGCTGACCACTTTTTTTTTCTTTTTTTCATTTTCTTCGTTATTGATCGTTGTGTTTGGTCGTTGCGGACGTCGCAAGACATCCTATTCAAGTTCCGTGGTTGAACCTTCCATTCAGTTTTTAATTACAGAGGCCAACCAGCTCTCTGGCCAAACACGCTGAGCTACCGTGCCCGCGTCACTCAGCTATTGGGGGCGGACTGTTACTCAGCTGACGTCCAGTGATTGGTCCACGTCCGAAATCACTCAGCGCTCCTGACAGACCGATTCCCCTATTACTCTTTCTCTGCTGCCAACATACAAGGTCTAGTCACATTAATTTGACCACTACCTAAGCTCGAAGTCAGCGTGCAGCAACCACTCTAAGGCACCCGGTGACAACGCTAGCAGTGGGAAGTGTATAAAGCATGTTGGGGGACTGGGAAAACAGTGTAGTCGTCGTCGTAATGCGGAAACGGAAGGATTTATCTAACGTCCAAAAAGGCATGATCATTGGCTTTTGGGCATGGGTGGAAGGATTTCCGAAACGGCTAAGTTTGTAAACAATTCGTGTGTCGTTGTGCTTAAAGAACTCTGTGCATAGCAAAATGGCGCTATCCAAACCTGGCGCCGAGGTAACTGTGGTGGATGGCATACCATAGATGACAGGGGTGAACGACGTGTGCGGAGATGTATACGGGCGAATAGACGTGCAGGTTGTTCCATTAAGTTTCGGGTGTGCAGCCGCAAGAAATCTCCTTCTTCTTCTAATATTTCGGCTGTATAACGTTCAGCCATCTTCAGTATAAAGGTACGAAGCGAGCACTGGAGCGGCAGTCTTGCGGCTCACTCTGAAGATGGCTGAACGTTTACACTGGACTCGCATTCGGGAGGACGACGGTTCAATCCCGCGTCCGGCCATCCTGATTTAGGTTTTCCGTGATTTCCCTAAATCACTCGAGGCAAATGCCGGGGTGGTTCCTCTGAAAGGGCACGGCCGACATCCTTCCCCATCCTTCCCTAATCCGATGAGACCGATGACCACGCTGTCTGGTCTCCTTCCCCAAACAACCAAACCAAACCAAATCATGGCTGAACGTTATACAGCCGAAATATTAGAAGAAAAAGGAGATTTCTTGCGGCTGCACACCCGAAACCTAATGGAACAGTCTTTGCGCCGCCAAAACCTGAAGATTCACAGACGTGCAGGTGTTGAGCAATTTACAGCCCAGATGAACCAAGGGCTACCAACAGTGTCTCCTCAATGACCATTTAGCTAAAGTTGTTGCGTATGGGTCCCTGGTTCATGCATCCATTCTGACTGCCCTTTATCGGCGACGAAGACTGGAATTTGCACGCTAATACCGTAACAGGATGCCCACTGAGCGGCGACGGGTGTCATTTTCAGATGAATCACGTTTAATGCTCCATCAGACAGATGGCCGTTGGCGTGTATGGCGTGAACCATCTGAAACCAAATACCAATTTACAATAGTCAGATGGGTCTAGGCCGGAAGTGGGAGCATTATGGTCTGGGGAATGTTTTGTGGCATTCCCTGGGTGATCTCGTCTTTCTGGTGAGAGGCACCCACATGCCTTGCTCATACTGTGGCATCAAGCAGTCAGGCCTGCAAGATGAGTGGTCTGCCAAGCGAGTGGATTCATTCTTACTTATCGAGTAACATGAACTCTAGTACTCACACTTAAGTTACAAGTTATCCTCCTATATGATTAATACGCAACGGAAACACGCATATCTGACTATCAGTGATTTACAGAACTCTGACTGTTCACTACGCACTGGCAATACCACATTTTCTTTCTTATTTTATTTAACGGCTTTTGTCAACACGTGGCCACCGCACTGAATATGAATGGCGCACACATTATAAATTCGGGACATTATGAAAACATACAATTCGAAGGAAAAGTCCACCAATCTTTTTCTTTTCACTATCTTATTTATTCCGATAAATTCTATAACCTAAGCGCACAAATTCTATAACCTACAACAATAACACATGAGAAATTCCGCCCAGTGGGTCTGGCTTTACAATGGTGAATCTCTATATTATGGTCTCGTAATTATTTTTAACGCTACAGTGCACTTTCTGGATAGGATGGTTGATCTTTTATTGTACCTCACACTTCGACTCTCGCAATCATCATCACTAAACTTTCCTCCAGACCGAGCGGTACAGAAGGAACAAGCATAACCCACTAATCTTTTGAAACTACCTTGCTACTCTCCCATGCAAACCGCACATACCCAAATTACATGACATACATCACACTGCAATAAGAAATATAAAACACTAAATAGTCACAACACTATCAAAAAAAATGGTTCAAATGGCTCTGAGCACTATGGGACTTAACATCTATGGTCATCAGTCCCCTAGAACTTAGAACTACTTAAACCTAACTATGCTAAGGACATCACACAACACCCAGCCATCACGAGGCAGAGAAAAATCCCTGACCCCGCCGGGAATCGAACCCGGGAACCCGGGCGTGGGAAGCGAGAACGCTACCGCACGACCACGAGATGCGGGCACAACAACACTATCACTTTCAGCTTTCCCACTTCAATTAATATTTATCCCAGTTTCACACGACACTGCCCCACTTTGTAATTCTACTTTCCTACTATGAACTCTGGAGATATTTGCACGTCTTCCTGTGCAATGCAAGCCAAGTGGCGTTGCTGGATAGACGGCCGACTCACCTTGCTTCTCTCTCAGAGTTTTAATCAAGCGTCACACGGAATCATATCACGCAAAGTAATATTAAGAACGTATTCATCACACACGCGAGTCCTCAACTGATACCATAGACGAGTACTTCTCTTTATCTTTTGTCTCATACACAGTTTGAGACTCACACAGTACTCACCACGTGGAAGTACTCGTCTCTAATTTCAAGTCCTGCACACGCCATTTCTTAAATATTTCAACTTATGGTACACACACTATTTCTTAAATATTTCAACTTATTGTACACACGCTAGTAATTCAGCTTAACTTAAGCACACGGAAGTATTTCAACTTAATGCTACACGTGGTTTCGTTGTGACCGTTGGTCACTTCCGAAGATTCCTACAATCCCTTTAATATTACCTGCCTGACATTTAATTCTACCCACAAAAGTTCCTGAAATAGAGAAATTATTATTTCAAACTACTCTTAAATATTCCACATGCATACCATGTCTCCACTCTTTCATCATTACGAAGCACAACTAAAACAGGTCTTAACAGCACAAGATCCAGCGGCAGAGTGCTGAAACGTGGCCGTTCTCTAGGTCCTCTCGCACCTGTGTCGAGGTGGGGGAAGCACCTTCCTATCGTATTGGTCAGCCACATTTCAGGCGCTCAAAGCTCTGGTAAATTTCATCTCTTTGGTCCCACCAAATGTGGCCAAAGGATCGACTCAGAGATGATCATATATTCACATTCACTATCTGCGGTTAGCAGACGACCATACATTCATTCATTTCACAGATCTCACCAAACTGGATGTAGGGATTTACTTTGTGGGAGTGCACATGTGATCAATTAAATCAATAAATTGTCATTCTTTCCCACACTGGTATCCGGCTTCGCTGTATTAATTGAAATTGAGTTATTTTACCAAAAAAAATTGTGTTGCTCTGACAAAAATAATGAAGTGTGTTGTACCTATTTTCAATGTCGGGCGGTACTGTACCCTTTCACTGGAAGTGGCAATGGATCAACACAAGTGTGCTCCCAAACCTAAGGACCATGTCTAGCCCTACATGCAGTTTGTTTTTCTTTGTCATTATGGCATCCACCTGCAGGGAACAGAGCAAGGCAACGTGTCTTATAGCTCGCCGTGTCTGAGTGTGGTTCGGAGAGCACCTGGACGAGTTTACCACACACCCCTCGCCACGAGACATCCCTGATTTAAACACAATCAAGAATCTATGGGGGGTCACCTCGATCGTGCTGTACGTACCATGGACCCTCAACTGAGAAGGCTATCGCCACGGACTGGAGTCGACATGAGTCTACGTCCTTGTTGGCACCTTCCAGAACCTTGCACCGACTCTCTTCCTATGTGTCTCGCAGTGGTCCGCGTTGCAAAGGTGGTTATTCAGGATTTTGGCAGATGGTCAGATTAATGTGACTGGACAATGTTATATATCCTGCATCTTTTTGTACGGTATTGTCGTGACGTGTAGAGGTCGTTTCCCTGGTGCTAGGGGTGTGTAAATACGTTTGATCAGAAGCAGATGTTAATATTCGTCAGTGCTGGGGGCATCACGTTGCAAGTACACTGGCCACTACCTAGCTGAGGCAGTTGTTGCATAAACAGCAGCGGGCAGCGGACTCGCTCGCTCGCTAATCCAATAAGGGCGGGGATCCCATTAGAGCGGCTGCGCGGTGCGTCGGCTTCGGCGGCAGTAGGAGGGAGGGCGATGCGGCGTGCCGTCACGCCGGAGCCCTGGTTCCTGCACCCCGCCTGGCTGCCCTCAGGGCTATCCCTGCCAGGTGAGTAGCCCTTCCCTGCCCTACCTTATCGAGTGCCTCGCGCAGTGCAGCACGACCCACCGCGCAATGGTCTTGGCTATCCGCGTCGTGCGCTGGGTCACCCAAGTGGTCTGCTCTATCGTCTCCGACAAAAGAGATACAGCGTCTTCCGGTACGTTGATTCAGTCTTCTTTTATTTTTTCACTCCGAATCATTCATGTCCGAAAAATGATGTATAACGAAAACTACCTTTTCTTTACTCGTTTCCTCCTGGCGTTTGTGATACGTAAGGGTTTTAATATGTTAAGGAGTGCGTCTCACTAAATCAGCAGATTACCATCTTCGTTTCAGAGCGATGTTCCTACAAGTTCCATAATTTTGCTCTTCGTCCAAAGATAAAAAGTGAGAAACTTGTCGAAACTTCGCTCCGCAACTAAGATACTATTCGCCTGATTTCCCGAGAAAATTTTACCAATAAGCCTCTATTCACATATATTTTAATTTTTTTTTAGCTTACGCTATACGATGAATTTGTTTCTTATTAATAACCTTTGATGCTCCCAGCCATGATTTGCTTTTATTTATTTCTTGCACGACACGTTCCGGGATATAATTTCTATTCTCATTATGCTTTATTTGGCAAAATGTTTGATCGGAGCGGAAAAAGCTCTAGAAATCAGGCATTGGATTTTTGTCTGAATTATCATAGCCAAACGAAGTGTGAGAAATGGAGAAATTTGGTCTCAAAATGGCCACTATGATTTCTGGTTTCGTAAAGAAGTTTTAATGGCTTAAGAAAATCGGGGTACTTAAGAACAAAACTTGAAGCTAAGAAAAATTTAAAGAAAACGGTCAGATGATTTGTGAAATTATTTGTCTAAAAGTAAAAAATAAAACAGATTAGAGAATCATTTGACACGCCTTTGAAAGATGCTCGAAATCATGTACAGCAAATGAGGTGCCGACTGAGAATTTGAAGTTCAATGTTTGACGTATAACTTAGAGTTTTGAAGAGTAATAGAGGATATTTGTCCATTGACATAATATTGCTGTACATGATTTCGAGCATCATTCAAAAAGATGTGAAATGTTGCTCAAATGTATTTCATTTTTTACTTTTAGATAAATCATTTCGAAAAACATTTGACCTTTTTGTCAATTTTTCCTTGTACTACAGCCTTTATGCATGATGTTTTCGATGTGTGCGGTAACATTATTCCGTTACCCTTAGGTTTTTTTTAAATAATGCAGAATAAGCTGAAATGTGCCTTAAAGTTAATGTAAATTACGCCAAATGATACATTCTCCACCTAAGTGAATTTAAATATGCGAGTGATTCGAAAATTTCATATACGTTTTGCAGTGTCATGAGAGCATATTCCAACAGCGATGAGATTGATTCTCATTATAATTACTAGGGTCTTAAATAACTTCATTCTTTTTCTTCCACCGCTGGATGTCCAGGTCAGTGTGTCAACGCATCAATTGTTCATCGACTTTTTGTGCGTGAAATTTCGATACAATTTCTACACCGTGAAATTGTAAGAAAAGCAAGGAAACTGAAGTTAGACTTCGTCCCTACAAAGGTAGGTTCTTTCTTTGATAAATTTTCAATGAAAGAGCGAACATGAAGCTCAGATCGTTGCGTCACTGAACAATGGTGATTACAGTCCTGTTTAAATCGGCATACTGTGAAATAATAACTTACAGCTGTGATTGGCTCAAATGGCTCTGAGCACTATGGGACTCAACTGCTGAGGTCATTAGTCCCCTAGAACTTAGAACTAGTTAAACCTAACTAACCTAAGGACATCACAAACATCCATGCCCGAGGCAGGATTCGAACCTGCGACCGTAGTGGTCTTGCGGTTCCAGACTGCAGCGCCTTTAACCGCACGGCCACTTCGGCCGGCAGCTGTGATTAATTGAGGGTATATAAAAGTGTGTGTTTCGAATATATCTACTAAATACAACATATCTGCACAATTAATTACATTCATAAAATGCTTCTGTATTACCAAGTAAGATAGAAGATCAAGTGACACCAATCTTATAGTGGCAGATGCACAGTAGCTCTTTTTTGTTTGTTTTAAAAGATAAATGATAAAGCAGCATCTTGGAATGTGGAAACTTATCTTTGCATTACAATTGCTTGTCATTACGTAAATGATGGGTTCTTTACATATTTTTTTTTATTTTATACATACAGAAGAAGATAGTGTTATAATGCAGCAGCTCACACATCGAAAACATCACACATAAATGCCATAGTACAAGAGGAAAAGTCCACTATGCAATGGTAATTATTTCCTTAAATGAATCTTGCAAGGAATAAACAACGAAAACCTTGACTGGCAACAACACAAGTTTTTAATATCACACTAACCCATTTTTACAGACAGAGCGTTGCACCAACCACTTATAATGGATAAAATGATGGATAAAATAAAATTACACTACACACTTAACGGAATGTCGTAACTGATCCTCTGCGAGAGGAGGCGATTTCAATGCTTGTGAAGTAACAAAAGAACTCGCGTACAAGAATATTTGTGCGGTGGGTGCTCCACATCTCCCATGGTCTTCAAAAGAGAAGACAAGGGGTGCAAGAAGCTACGATATGCATTTATTTATTCACGACTAATCTCAATAACACTGTCGAACTCATAGTAGGTTCTGTTGCCTACATGGCCGCGGGGAATACAAATATAACGTGACAGTATCCATATGCATACACAGGGGACTTCATTGAGAAACTTAATGTCGCTTAGTTCACCAGCGTTTTCCGCCTGCTTAGCTGGGCGGCAGCGTGCAGGGTTGGAGGTTTTCCCCGCTAGGGGACTGGGTGTTGCCTTGCCCTCATTATCATTTCATCCTAATCACCGGCGCGCAAGTCGCCCAATGTGGCGTCGACTGAAATAAAACTTGCACTTGGCGGCCGAAATTAACCGAATAGGGGCATCCCGGCCAACGATGCCATATGCTCATTCATTTTTTCACCAGCATTACAGTATTATCGGAGTACGCCAGTTGTAAGGTAAATGTGGTGGACATTACATTACTGATACAAATTTGCAACATATTTGTGTAGATACATCTTTTATTTCCTAAATCATTAAGCTTTACGGTTCCAGAATACAGGTACTTTCGCAAATGATTTGTATAACTGTTAATACCTCTCGGTGTATGATGAAAATGGCTGGCCTTCGCAAGTCAGAATGAATTGATTACGTAAGCTTTTCTATCAAACCTTGTGTATTTGTTGAGATGTCGACCATTACACATTTCCACATTTTTCGAGACAAGGCGTTACGTTAACAGACTGGCCGTAATTTGGTATCATTATCGATGTTGTTGTTGTTGTTGTGGTCTTCAGTCCTGAGACTGGTTTGATGCAGCTCTCCATGATACTCTATCCTGTGCAAGCTTCTTCATCTCCCAGTACTTACTGCGACCTACATCCTTTTGAATCTGCTTAGTGTATTCATCTCTTGGTCTCTCTCCACGATTTTTACCCTCCACGTTGCCCTCCAATGCTAAATTGGTGATCCCTTGATACCTCAGAATATGCCCTACCAACCGATCCCTCCTCCTAGTCATGTTGCGCCACAAATTTCTCTTCTCTCCAATTCTATTCAATACCTCCTCATTAGTTATGTGATCTACCCATCTAATCTTCAGCATTCTTCTGTAGCACCACATTTCGAAAGCTTCTATTCTCTTTTTGTCCAAACTAGATATCGTCCATGTTTCACTTCCATACATGGCTACACTCCATACAAATACTTTCAGAAACGACTTCCTGACACTTAAATCTATACTCAATGTTAACAAATTTCTCTTCTTCAGAAACGCTTTCCTTGGCGTTGCCAGTCTACATTTTATATCCTCTCTACTTCGACCATCATCAGTTATTTTGCTCCCCATATAGCAAAACTCCTTTACTACTTTAAGTGTCTCATTTCCTAATCTAATTCCCTCAGCATCACCCGACTTAATTCGACTACATTCCATTATCCTCGTTTTGCTTTTGTTGATGTTCATCTTATACCCTCCTTTCAAAACACTGTCCATTCCGTTCAACTGCTCTTCCAAACCTTTTGCTGTCTCTGACAGAATTACAATGTCATCGGCGAACCTCAAAGTTTTTATTTCTTCTCCATGGATTTTAATACCTACTCCGAATTTTTCTTTTGTTTCCTTTACTGCTTGCTCAATATACAGATTGAATAACATAGTGGAGAGGTTACAACCCTGTCTCACTCCCTTCCCAACCACTGCTTCCCTTTCATGTCTCTCGACTCTTTTAACTGCCATCTGGTTTGTGCACAAATTGTAAATAGCCTTTCGCTCCCTGTAGTTTACCCCTGCCACCTTTAGAATTTGAAAGAGAGTATTTCAGTCAACATTGTCAAAAGTTTTCTCTAAGTCTACAAATGCTAGAAACGTAGGTTTGCCTGTCCTTAATCTATTTTCTAAGATAAGTCGTAGGGTCAGTATTGCCTCACGTGTTCCCACATTTCTACGGAATCCAAACTGATATTCCCCGAGGTCGGCTTCTACCAGTTTTTCCATTCGTCTGTAAAGAATTCGCGTTAGTATTTTGCAGCTGTGACTTATTAAACTGATAGTTCGGTAGTTTTCACATCTGTCAACACCTGCTTTCTTTGGGATTGGAATTATTATATTCTTATTGAAATCTGAGGGTATTTCGCCTGTCTCATACATCTTGCTCACCAGATGGTTGAGTTTTGTCAGGACTGGCTCTCCCAAGGCCTCCAGTTGTTCAAATGGATTGTTGTCTACTCCCGGGGCCTTGTTTCGACTCAGGTACTTGTTAATAAAGAAAGTCGTATTGCAACCTCTTGGCTGTAACGTGCTTTCTTTTTTCCCTTTTTTATCCTTTCAAAACCGGGTTATTAGTTCATGTTGACTCGCCAAAACAAATGGGCGCAGTAAAAAAGACGATAACAATTACAGCAATAACACTACTTACCAAAAACTAACTACGTGGGGCGTTCAATAAGTTATGCAACAGTTTTTATTCTTGTCAATTTCGATTGAAAAATGCGAAATTTGTTGTGGAACGTCGTTGAATATTTTCGCTTCAGCTCCTATGGATCCGACAGGGGACGGTGCTATACGTAGCCTTCAAAATGGCGCATTTCCAGTAGAGAGCTGTCACTGAGTTCCCTTTGGCCGAAAATCAGAGCATCGCAGATATTCGTAGGCGCTTGCAGAATTTCTTCACAGCTGTGACTCCTGCAGTGTTCGAATGTGCGAGCACCCACTCTCATTCGGGGTTGATCGACGGATCACAATCAAACACCTCGCTGCTCACCTGGACGTCGCTCTTGGTAGTGTTGACACACTCGTCCACCAGTTGGGGTACCGAAAGGTGTGCACTCGCTGGGTTTCTCGCCGCCCAACAAAAGACAATAAAGACCTTCCATCTGTTTGGCCCAATGAAGGAACCATTCCGTGGAAAGTAGTAAATTGAGATACGGATGTTACTCATGCAGCAAGATGTTGGCTCTGACGTCGACCACTAGAATGATGCCACGCGCGCACACAGGCCCTCCCAGTAAGGTGGCGTAAGACCGTCGCATTGAACGGAGATTATGTTGAAAAATAGGGTTTTGTAGCTGAAAGAGTGAGGAGTAATGTGGCATATTGGAAACCTGAATAAAATCAACCTGCTTTCGGAAAAAAAGAGTGTTGCATTACTTACTGAACGCGCCTTGTACAACAGAGATGACGACTGGGCAGGACGAAATTTTGTCATAAGAGAAATAAGGATCTTTAATAACTTACGCATGTACCATCAGCTTCTAAAGAAATGTCATTTATATCAGAAAAAAAGAAACCAGCATGTTACTAAATTAATGAGTAAATACGCCCACTCTCGACAAGAGGCAAAGCTCGGAGGTCAAATCAGATCGCTCAAGAGCGCATTTGAAAGCTTCATTACTTGACTGCCTGCTTACATGGAAGTACTCAGCATGCGATAAGTTATCGCTTGATGAGGACTTGACACGACTGGCAGATAAATAACCCGTAATCACTAAAATGACTTTTTATTTCCTTGATCCCGCAGAGACGTTTCCACGACTAAAATCCTCGCACCTGTGTGGAAGACATAACCCCCAATGTCTTCTTTTATTTATTTTTTACTCGATGATCAATTACTTTACCGTGTGTGACAGAAACAGTATTCGGCTGCTTCCTAATGATGCATTGGTTATGGCATGACATGAGTGCAGGAAATTAATTTATATTTAGGATGTGGGCAAGATCCCAGCTAGGAAATAACTCTCGAGGAATTAATGTTCGCGCGACCGCTACGGTCGCAGGTTCGAATCCTGTCTCGGGCATGGATGTGTGTGATGTCCTTAGGTTAGTTAGGTTTAAGTAGTTCTAAGTTCTAGGGGCTGATGACCTTAGAAGTTAAGTCCCATAGTGCTCAGAGCCATATGAGCCATTTGTGAATTTATGTTCGAATATGTCGCGACACTCGTGAAGGACAAGAAAAAATTACAATCGTGTGGGACGCAGCAAGTTTGTGGTAGGATGGAAATGTAGAAAGAAGAAGGAAATGAAAGTTCAAAATGTCTAAGTACATAGTGAATCATAGCAACAACGCAGCACACTGTTTCGTCTACACAGCCGCGGTGATTTTAGGTATGACGAATCTGTCAGGGACGTATGAAATTAAAATAATTTTATTTGGTACTATATAAATGTCACACATTGATCTTAGTGTAAAATATGAATATAACTTCAGTCAGTTTGTGAAATAGGAATGTTTCTTTATGTAGGACAGTGATGTGAGAGATGCTACATATGTTATGGTGAGGTGACATGCGAATGTAAAGTCGAGTCAAGTACTCAGAGTGTGGAAGAAGCCCGAGTAACACATACAATGAAAATCAGACGTTGGTTTTGGTGACCTGAATGCTTTATAAATTTGCAGTTCTTTGTTTCGTTTACAATTTCCTCCATTACACTCTATTTGTAATACTACATATACGTACTGTGTGCGTGTATGTTTGTGTGTGTGGCATACTGTCTGTGTTTGATGATGATGATGATGATGAGGAGGAGGAGGAGGAGGAGGAGGAGGAGGAGAAAAGGAAGAGTGTGAAGCCCAGTGCCGGCATATAGCCTACTCTTCGCGAATAGCACCAAGGGGGTCGCCATGCTTAAGGTCCCTAAACGGCGGGCGGATCATCATCAAGCCGTCGCTTTAAGAGACACTATGGAGAGGTTTCGTATTTAAAACAGGACGTTGGCGCAACATTTGGTGATCAGTAACCTTATGCCACCACTTCTCCTCCCCTTGCTGGCCAAATACTGTCAGTGAAAATTGGTAGTTATGTTTCTGCTAAAATAACCACACAACATCAAAATACTTGCGACAGTGTTAATGAGTGGTGGATCTCTTGGAAAAAAAAGAGAAACTAAACCACAATTATCAACGGCAACAACAAAAATTATTGACAGATTTTGTTATGTCACATAAATAATGACCTGCCTCTGTATCCGAGGTAGCTAATGCACGCCTGAGCGGTGGCCCTCAATTCAGATGAAAGCTGGGTCGAATCCAGGTGGTGGGTAAAATTTTCACTGCCAGTATTTGGCCAGCAAGGGTGAAGAAATTGTGGCGTATAGTTCCTGATCATCAGTCTTTGAGCCAATATCCTGGATTAACTTCCAAACCTCTCCATCTGCACGCTCTCCGTTCTCTCAATATCACCATCATCATGCAACACACATAACGCTACACTACACTCGCATCCATTAAGCTCACCTTCACTCTACATACGACATAACTCACATACATCCACAAGGAAAGGAGCTATAGCGAGCGAAGAAAGAATAGCCTTTCCTACAACTGGCTGACACCTTCCTGTGGATTTCTAACAGCCTAGACGCTATAAATTTTCGCTACCGAACTGAATACAAGAGAATCCCCATTCATTCAGATATCGCTAGTGATAATCAGCTATTTCCGTTTCAGTCGCGTATATCGGAAACATACGTGTTAAATGCAGGCAGATATAGTACCACTTTTTTTTTTTTTTTGACTGACTTGATACGGTCATCCACAAATTCCTCCTCTGTGCCAACCTTTTCATCTCAAGAGTAGCAATTGCAACCTATGTACACAATTATTTGCTGGATGTATTCCAGTCTCTGCCTTTCTCCCCAGTTGCTACCCTCCACAGTTCCCTCTAGTTCCATGGAAGTAATTCCCTAATGTCTCAACAGATGTTCCATCAACCTGTCCCTTTTTATTTTCAGTGTTTTTCATATATTCCTTCCCTTGCCGTTTCTGTGCAGAACCTCCTCATGCCATACCTTATCAGTCCACCTAATTTTTAACGTTTGTCTGTAGCACCACATCTCAAATTTTTTTTTCTCTACTGTTCCGGTTTTCCCACGCTCCACGTTTCACTACCAAACTATGTTGTGCTCCAAATGTACATTCTCAGAAATTTCTTCCTCGTTTTAAGGCCTATGTTTCACACTAGTAGACTTATCTTGGCCAGGAAAGCCCTTTTTGGCGGTGCTAGTCTGCTTTTGATGTCCTCCTTGCTCTGTCAATCATTAGTTATTTCCCTGTCTAGGTAGCAGAATTCCTGAACTTCATCTACTTCGTGACCATCAATCCTAATGTTCCTTCCTTGCTGTTCTCATTTCTTTCACTTCTTATTACGTTCGTCTTTCTTCGATTTACTCTTAGTCCACCTTCTGTAATCATTAGACTGTCCATTCCATTCAACATATCCTGTAATTCTTCTTCGCTTTACTGAGGACAGCAAAGTCATCAGAGAATCGTATCATCGAGATCCTTTGACCTTGAATTTAAATTCCACTCTTGAACTTTTCTTTTATTTCCGCCATCGCTTCTTCGATGTTAAGATTGAACGTTCGGAGTGGACGACTACATCCCTCTCTTACATCCTTTTTAATCCGAGCACTTCGTTCTTATTGTTCCCTTTTCGTTCCTGTACATATTATATATTGCCAGTCTTTTCATACAACTTACACCTAGTTTTCTCAGAATTTCGAACATTTTGCTTTTTCCAGGTCAACAAATCCTATGGCCGTGTCTTGATTTTTCTTCAACCTTACTTCCATTATCAACCACAACGTCAGAATTGCCTCTCTGTTGGCATTACTTTCCTAAAGTTAAACTAATAGTCATCTAACAAGTCGTAAATTTTCTTTTCCATTATGCTCTACATTATTCTTTTCAGCAACTTGGATGCATGAGCTGTTAAGTTGATTGTGGGTTAACTCTCGCACTTGTCGGCTCTTGCTAACTTCGGAATTGTGTGGATGATGTTTTCCCGAATGTCTGATGATATATCGCCAGATTAACACATTTTAATCAGTATGAATAGTCGTATTGTTGTCCCTTCCCCCCACTGATTTTAGAAATTCCAATGGAATGCTGCGTATCCCTTCTGCCTTGTTTGATCTTCAGTCTTCCACAGTTCTTTTAAATTCTGATTCTGGCTCTCTTATCTCTTCCCTGTCGACTCTTGTTTCTTCTTAAAATAAGTAATCACATATTATAACAGCTTTTGTTTTGTGTTCCGTGAAATTATTGACAAATATGAGAATACACTATAAACTTTGACACTTCTCATCATTATGTGACAAGTGAGTCAAATGTCACTTGTCAGTTGGAAAGATTGAGATATTTCAAAGATATATAGCGTTAAGACAAGAAATCTTTGGGCTTGATTACAGCAATAATATCGTCTTATACGAACTATTTAACTCGTTACTGTTCATCTCGCTACTGTTCATGTCGTTACCGCCTAAAATACTTTCCAGTGAAAAAGCTACTTCAGCTGCGTGGTCAGGATGCAGCCACTGCATTCTCAACAAAGGGATCTCAGTGTGCCGGGGTGTTTACTGCCGCTTCGCAGTTGATGCTGACTGACCATCGCCATGCCACTACAAGTTTATTTGCTCTAGCCAGACTGTAAACGAAGAAGGTGGTCTCACCAACACATCAGTGATGTCGTTCGTTCTCTCTCTCCCCATCTCACTCTCTCTTTTGCTGTCTCTATCCTCTCCAATCCTCTCATATCTAGGGTGATTCTTGTTAACATTTAAAAACATCCGCAACATCTTAGATGACGCTGAGACAAGTAATTTAATATAAGTCAAAAATGGCTCTGAGCACTATGGGACTTAACATCTGAGGTCATCAGTCCCCTAGAACTTAGAACTACTTAAACATAACTAGCCTAAGGATATCATACACATCCATGCCCGAGGCGGGATTCGAACCTGGACCGTAGCGGTCACGCGGTTCCAGACTGAAGCGTCTAGAACCGCACGGCCACACCGGCCGGCAATATAAGACACATGGGACCGCAAAAGTAGGGGAAAACCTCAGAAGTGGATGACAAATGTTGAACTGTGCTGTCAGTAGATGACGTACCTCGCCGCACGGGCAGCGGTTGAGCGTATCTATCTGTCGCACCTGATCATTTCAACCCAAAGCAAGTATTCGTTTTGGCTTCGCGCCTATGTTCGCACCTTCAGAGTGTGGGCTCAGGGTCCGACTCATGCGTCTAGCAGGCAATATTTATTTCATTCCGTGAGATAGTTAGGTGTTTACACTGAGGTATTAATTTATTTACCGGTCTCATAGTCTCAGCCGGTTTATTGCAAGTACAGTACGACGAAAACCTACCGTAATGTGTGACAAGTAAATAAGTATAAACCTCCGAGCTGCGTCGCTACAAGTAAATGATCCATGTTTTCTTTACTACATAATGTCCGTAAATATAAAAAGAAGGGAGAAATCGAAAGAAACACAAAATGAGAACAACGTTTGCTCGGTTACAGCGAGGACAATAATTTTGTAAGTTCTACATTTGAGACATATTACATTTACAAAAGGTGTTCGAAATTTGCACAGTTAGTTTGAATGCAATTACTGCATCGCTCAGTTATCCCTTCACGTTTGGGCTCGAAAATACCCTCCTACATCGGATGTGACGTCATATATTCAACACTTGTCACGTATTTTTAAGATATTTCCTAACATTTGCGGGCCGGCCGAAGTGGCCGTGCGGTTCTAGGCGCTGCAGTCTGGAACCGCGAAACCGCTACGGTCGCAGGTTCGAATCCTGCCTCGGGCATGGATGTGTGTGATGTCCTTAGGTTAGTTAGGTTTAACTAGTTCTAAGTTCTAGGGGACTAATGACCTCAGCAGTTGAGTCCCATGGTGCTCAGAGCCATTTTTAACATTTGTGGTCCGATGTGTTATATTAAACTGCTTGTTTCAGCTTCATCTTCGTCGCTATGGCGTTTTTAAACGTTAATAACAATCACCCTCTATATAGGGGGTGTCTCTCCTTAGAGTCGTCAGGCGCTTGTCCTCTGGTGTTTCGACAGGTATCTGCAATTTCGCTTTTCCCTTGGAGCGGCCCCAGATTAGTCTAGTCCGATATTTCTTTTAGCGATATGTATTTACAGCGACAGTAAACCACAAAGATTAACCAGTACCCAAGCGGCAACACCACCGTCCTGGCCTGTCCTGACTGCTAGTGTCATACAGTAGCGCCCATCAGTCGCGCTGGAGTGCTGGTTGTTCATCGCAATTTACTGATATTGTTAGTATTTACTGAAAAAATAAATGTTCCAATAGACTAATTTTGGGACCGCAGATAAAATTGCCCTTTAAAAAACACACTCTTTGTAGCTGGCAACAAATCGATGCTTTGTGTCAACACCGCATGTCGTATGAAAGGCATGATGAGTGGTGTTTGGGCTTACGCCAGCAACACACAGCAAACACGAAATTAAAGCTATCTGCCGCGCGGGATTAGCCGACCGGTCTTAGGCGCTGCAGCCATGGACTGTGCGGCTGGTCGCGGCGGAGGTTCGAGTCCTCCCTCGGGCATGGGTGTGTCTGTCTGTCCTTAGGATAATTTAGGTTAAGTAGTGTGTAATCTCAGGGACTGATGACCTTAGCAGTTAAGTCCCATGAGATTTCACACACATTTGAACATTTTTTGTTGAAAATTAGGTAGACTGATAAGGTAAGAAATGAGGAAGTTCTGTGCGGAATCGGAGTGGGGTAGAATATGTGGAAAACACTGATAAGGAGAAGGGACAGGACGATAGGGCATGTGTTAAGATATTAGGGAATAACTTCCGTGATACTGGAGGGAGCTGTAGAAGGGACAAACTGTTGAGAAAGATAGAGATTGGAATACATGGCTCTAAGCACTATGGGACTTAACAGCTGAGGTCATCAGTCCCCTAAACTTAGAACTACTTAAACCTAACTAACATCACACACATCCATGCCCGAGGCAGGATTCGAACCTGCGAGCGTAGCAGCCGCGGAATACATCCAACAAATAATTGAGGGTGTAGGCTGCAAGTGCTACTGTGAGATGAAGAGGTTGGGACAGGAGAGAAAAAAAGTTTGCTCTTCTTAGTTGCATTATCTGCTTGCTTCTGTACTGATGACCTTAGCAGTTAAGTCCCATAAGATTTCACACACATCATTAAAGCTATCTGCCGAAACACCAGAGAAAATGCGCCTGACGTCTCTTCTAAGAGACACCCTACGTAGGAGGGAGAACACACTCCCCTCCCCTCCCCACAAAAAAAAAAAAAATCCGGAATTATTTTTTTAAAAGCTTTATATTTTCAAACTGTTTGCAAAACCTTATCCCCTTCAAAATACACTCCATTACAATTAATGCATTTGTCCCACCAGTTCGAAACATTTTTGTAGCCTTCTTTAGAAATAGTTGACAGCTGCTCCCTCGGTTTTTCCTTGACTTCTTCAATGCTGTCAGATTGGTGTCCTTTCATGCGCGAAACGGAGTCGCACGGAGTCAGGTCAGGCGAGTAAGGCGCGTGGAGCAGCGGAACCACGCCATTTTTAGCCAGAAACTGTCTAACAGAGGTGACTGTGTGGGCAGGTGCGTTATCGTGGTGGAAGAACCGGTCTCCTGTCTGCCACAAATCGGGTCTTTTTTGACGAACACTGTTGCGCAATCTCTAACAGACGATCAGTTTTCTGTCGAAAGTCGACTCTCGAATTTTTTCAACATTTTCGTTAATTCAGGCAGTTGATGGATGTGCAGAACGAGGTTTGCCATCAATCGACATGTCGCCATTTTTAAATCGAGCAAACCACTCGTACACTTGATTTTTTCCCATAGTGCCATCTTGGTAAGTTGTTTTCAACAGTAAAACAGTTTCAGAAGCTTTTTCCAGAGTAGAAAGCAAAATTTCACAGCTCCACGACGTTCACTTAAGCTTGCCATCATAAAAAGCGAAACAAGAACAAAACAGCGCTAGTAAAAACAACCAGTGCAGATGAACAGAACAAGTCAGGTCGACAACACAGACAGCACTGAACTGGAAATGAATTGGGCTAAACACGCCTAGCGGCAGAAATGTGTACTACACAATCTCCGCCCACGGTAGTGTTATTCCAGTTTTTTTTTGGGGGGGGGGGGGGAGGGTACCACTCGTATATGTGTGTATGTGTGTGTGTCCTTCTTCGACTGTTTCATGAAAATGTGTAATAAATGTGTAATGATTTTTAATTCATATTTACGCTCTCTACGATGTATTGGCCTAACGTTGGCTCGAAGAGGTTACTGCGGTAATTAAGGCCAAAAATTTCTCGCTTTAACGCCATATTTCTGCGGCACACTTGTCTTATCATCATGGAAAGTGTACCTGTTTATAGTCTCTTCCCATATTTGTCAATAATTTCACCGAACAGAAATCAAAAGTAATTATAATGTATGCTTACTCATCTCATCTACAACCTTAATACAAGATTGGCGAAATAAAACTAACCCGGAAGATAATTACAAAATGGTTCAAATGGCTCTGAGTACTATGGGACTTAACATATGAGGTCATCAGTCCCCTAAAACTTAGAACTACTTAAACCTAACTAACCTAAGGACATCACACACATCCATGTCCGAGGCAGGATTCGAACCTGCGACCGTAGTGGTCGCGCGGTTCAAGACTGAAGGTCCTAGAACCGCTCGGCCCGATAATTACAGTAAGACTGATGCTAGATGGGCTGTTGTTAATTAACATCACAGAAGATGTTGGAAATGGCTACTATTCACGTCGATGCATTGCTGTGCTCGATTTATCAAACTGTGGGGGACACATAGCATCTCTGCTTGTCGGACAGCAGCAATAGCATTTTCAGTGTTCAGCGGGAGCTCTTCCAGGGTGGTAGGATTATTTAAGTTTTACTTCAAAGGTAAAATCACAGGAAAAGAGATCACACGATCGAAGTGGCCAGGAGATTGCTCTGCCTCTGCCGATTGTTCTCTCGTCGCCGAAAAACGCATGTACCAGTGAAAACGTTGTCAAGATGTTGTGTACTTGTTGAAAATATCCACATGTGGATTCAACAGATTCTACACATGCCGTTAGCATTAACAGTTTTGTGACAGAATCGTGTTACGATGTGGACGTGGCACTGCGCATCAAACGCCGATCTTGAGATTGTGCAACGGCTCTACGAAGTACTGATAGGGGGATTTCCTTATGCATAATGCCACGTGTTCTGTGAATTCTCTTATCATGACAGGCTGAACCAGGCCTCATCTTCAGAAATGAAAAACTGAAGATTCAAAGCTCCTGATTCCATTTTGCTCAGAAATCGCCGGCAGAACTCAACATGCGAAAGTTCGTCTGGAAGTTTTCAACTCATGCGTAGCGGTAGTTTTGCTACAGTACATAAATGGTTTAGTAAATAGGAGGATTACCGATCCTATTGGTAGGGATAGAATCATAAATGAATGTGTAGGAGAGGAACTGGAAGCCGACGATTTTTCTCTTTTCTTTTTTGTTTGCTTTGCATATAATTGGGGCCGCACATCGTTCAGTGTCACTAAATTTTGTATGTTATATTCTCACAGAGTATAAATTGTATTTTGTAAGTAATAAAAATTAACTGATTGCGTAACTTTTGCGCTTTTGTGTGATCATAGCAGTTATTTTCGGTGCAAGTATAGTCTAAATGCACAAAAATAAAAAGCTCTATATAATTGTTGTTGTTATTCTGTATTCTATATTCATCATGATGAAAGGCATGATTTTCCTGTTATTGTCGATAAATGCGCAAATTGTTTATGAATAACAGGAAAATGTTTTATGTAAACTCGACAATGTATTGAAGCGATGTTTGATGTGCTTCTTTCCATTGATTTGCTTATTTTATCTTTTAATTTATCATTTCCCTGAGGAAATCGCGTGTTCTAGCGCTGCATGACAAATCTGTATTGTTATTTAATTTTTTAGTTGAACATCCCTCCTTTTCACATTGCGAATCAACAATTTTCGAATAAAACCTGAATTAAACACTGAGCGAGGTAGCGCAGTGGCTAGCACACTGGACTCGCATTCGGGAGGACGACGGTTCAATCTCGCATCCGGCCATCCTGATTTAGGTTTTCCTTGATTTCCCTAAATCGCTCCAGGCAAATTCCGGGATGGTTCCTTTGAAAGGTCACGGCCGACTTCCTTTCCAGTCTTTCCCTAATCCAATGAGACCGATGACCTAGCTGTTTGGTCTCTTACCCAAACAACCCAACCCAACCCAACCCCTGAATTAAACATTGGCAGTTTCACTTTTGCTATAAATAGTATTTATTTTTAAGTAACAGACAAAAGGATATGTATGTTGTACAAAAATGTTCCGTAGGTTATGTGGCCCTTTGTATATCCTTATTCAGTTTCTAGATGAATCGCCGATTCCTGTTTCTAGGGATATCTAGCAAGACACTAATCACGTACGTAAACAAAGCGATCGCTACGTGTTAAAGCTCGATAGGTATGCAAGTCACCTAACATACAGGAAACGCGGGTATGATCTTAACTGGCCAAGGCTACTAGGAAAACAACCGGAGTCTACCCTCACTTATGGTAGTGTATGATAGCCAACGGTAGTAGAACTCTAACAGTAAATATGTAAGGATACAATTGTACGTCATTTTTAATAATGTTTTGACACGACGATATCTTAATTGCCACTTGCACGGATAAAGATCCTTCAGATTTCGTCGGACTTCGATCTAGGCTTTCCTCACTCGAGCAATGTTTCTTGCTGATTTAACTGTTTTCAGACAGTTACGGTTTTTATTCCCTATGTAGCCCGTTCCGCCTCATTTTGTCGCTGCATTATTTTGTGTTCCATTCAACTGGTCACTAAACACGTCTGCTTTCCTCGCTCCTTCACACTTACTGACACAGCGAAGTATTCGGAACACGGTATGCAGGAGACGCGCATGCGTAGTCATTTGACAGCAACCGGTTGGTGCACCGAATTCGCGGAATCCAACATCTTTTTGTGATGGACAGTTCTCATCTTTATTAACAATGGTCGATTCCAAATATTTTCTGGGTCACTTTTATTTTGCCTACCCTGTATATTCCGCAACCAGAGAGCTGCAACTTCAAGGAGGATATGTTACGCTTTCAATACAGAAGCAACTGGAGCCGTTTTTTTTTTCTTTTTCCATCAGCTGTCTTGAAATTTTGTGTGGTTTTAAAAAGTTCATGTAACTTTCAGCAGTGTAATTCTTCATTTTATACTGAATTCCTTATGCCGATTACGTTATTTGGAGTACGCAAGTAGAATCCCATATTAGTCGGAAATATTTCATTGTTCTTCTAATCCAGCATGTATTAATTCCGTATTCTTTGTAACGTAATTTTTTCCCCTCTGCATTCTATCAGCTCAAGGTGTGTTTACAGCCTATTAATATCCGCGTCGGTAGACTCAATGAGGAGAGTTTTCGTGTTAAGCGGCATTGGACCACAAGGTAAGTGGTTCGAGTTCTCACACAAGAAGATAATTTCGTGAAAGGGAAGGGACTGAGAAAGACAGTGATCACATTGGTTGTTCTCCAGGCGAGTTGTCAATATCTTCGGTTAAGTACAGACTGAAAAGTGTCATAGAACGATTACATTCGATACTGTTGACAAGACAGTTCAGCTATTCGAAAGGAATAGGCTATTCGAAGGCGACGGCCTTAAGCATCTACTTCTTATATTCCCATATCCATCATAAACAGGAACACGACACTAAATTGCAGAAGCATTTCATAAGATACAGGCACGCACTTTCCACTTCGTAGAAGATCGGAGGAAGAATATAAGGACATATTATTGATAAGCATTCCATTGTTTTGATCCGTACCATGTGACTTCCATGAATGAATTCCGAACGTAGCTTGATTTGTAGTAAGGTATGGAGATGAAGCCTTCTACACCTTTATTTCTTGTTTTTCTGCCCGCTTAACTTGCCTTTATTGTCTGTCAAATTTAGAGGTATGGTATCCGGGACTCGATATGGGGATTGTTTGGTTTGTTGCATGAAAAATCAGAAAAAGAGAAACGCTCGAATGCTATGCTGACATGGAATGAGTCATTGTTGCTGACTACTTCAAAATTAGGAGCGAATAAAAAAATAAAAATAACCTTCACGTCTGACGTTCATTGTTTACCAGATCACCACTGGAAAAATGAAGTATTGCCATTTATTTCAGTTATTTGTCACAGAAAACAACGCTCGTTTTACACACTCATTCCATCTTTTGTACCAGTACCTTTAAACTGTACGTCAATCAGGTGTTCATTTGATGATGCAAGGCATGTAGCCACTAGTATAATATTTGGCCTCAGTCGTTGATTTACTTTTGCTATTATTATTTCCATATTGTTCTGAGGCCATCGATACAGAATGACAGTATGACTACTTGATCATTGCCTTTGCTGTTGCATTGTAAGCTTGTGGAAACCAGAGTCATCTGCTGGATTTCCAGAGACCATATAAGGATGGGCAACCAGCATGAAAGTCTTTCCTCGTAGCACTTAAAAAAGTGCTTTCTTTGACGCAGGGTACCAGGTCATTGCGTTTTCCTATATTCCTATAAAATTTCAAAGCCGTGTGCCACATTATTGCCTAATAGGAAAAAGAAACAAATATGTAGAACGTGGCACAAAATAAGTGGTTGACTGGAAAAATGGTTAACTGGAAGAATGGTTGGTACAGAACCCATTTTGTTATCCGATTGGTATTCCTTAGTCTGACTAAACGGTAAGTAAGATGTTACCGAAAACAATATAGAACAAACATTCGTCTTGCATCAGACGAAAAAGCCAGCACATCACTGCTTATTAATGATTCTCTAACGTGCACGCAGGTACTGTCGGAAAGTAGCTGTAAGGAATTTAGATATACTCAGACAGTATTCCTGATTTATGTAGAGATTCAAATTTCACTGAGCGCTATGAGCCGCGCGGGATTAGCCGAGCGGTCTAAGGCTCTACAGTCATGGACTGTGCGGCTGGTCCCGGCGGAGGTTCGAGTCATCCCTCGGGCATGGGTGTGTGTGTTTGTCCTTAGGATAATTTAGGTTAAGTAGTGTGTAAGCTTAGGGACTGATGACCTTATCAGTTAAGTCCCAAAAGATTTCACACACATTTGAACATTTTTCTGAGCGCTATGTGACTTAACATCTGAGGTCATCAGTCCCCCAGACTTAGAACTGCTTTAACCTAATTAAACTACGGACATCACATACATCCATGCCCGAGGCAGGATTCGAACCTGCGACTATAGCAACAGCTCGATTCCCGACTGAAGCGCCTAGAACCGCTCGGCCACAAGGGCCGGGATATATATAAACTACCAGCTTTAAACTCCGGTAAGTATAAGTCAATGAAAATAAATTGGAGGAAAAAAATGTAGTCTTCTGGGTAACACAAAGCCTGGGTAATTACAAATGCTATGACCAGCCAAATAACCTCTCATTTAAGATCTGTAGAACCGTACCTATGACTTTTAAAGACGACATAAATCGTCTATGTCATGTCTTCGGTCCTTCTGATAGCGTACATGCTTAATTTTAGCCATATACCCGTCGAGTATTTCGATAGCTGCGTGGTTAGCGCGGTGGATGGTTTACCAAAGGGCCCGGGCTCGATTCCCAGTCATTATATTCGTATCTTCATAATTAACATTCCACTGTAGAGATTGCTGCATGAAAGCCAATAAATTATAAAAAATACCAGTCGTTTCCCTTCGAACGATAGTGTACAAAAAGTAACGAAGTTAGGCTTGTATAAATATGTTAAAACTTTCGTCAAATGTCTTTATAAACATGTTTTGTAAATTCTTTGTCGGTAAACTGGGGTACTTTTATCATATCCTAGTTTTTATATTTGTCAATGAACTGAAAGAAAATATTCAGTTCGGTATCATCGTCAGCAGTAAGTATGGTTCTTTTGAAAAACCGACGGGCCATTTTCTGCTCTAAGCTTTCCAAACTACTTTTCAAATATCCCAATCATCGACTGCATTTTAAACTTTAATCTTCCTTGCTTTTAAATATTCGTCGGTAGCGTCGGAAAACATGATACGGAACTAAGATACATAACCAGTTACCTGGAGGGAGAACGAAAGATTTGTAGTTATTGGAAGATTTCTACAAGATACATAGAGCGACCCACATTGAGTTTGCGTGAGTGGTGCGGATACTTATCAAATCAGTTTGAAGGATGAAATCGAAGCAATCGTGCTGCTACGGATGAATCTGACCTTTGTCTGCAAGAGAGTGTTACTAAGACGTTCAACGAATTCAGGTGGAAATCTTTGAGAGAAATGAGACATCCTGTTCGTAAAATTCTGTTGGAGAAATTCAAGGAAATATTTTGTACTAAGACACAAATGATTCGACTGCTTCCATCATACATTTCGAATAGAACAGGGCTGGAGAAAATCATTTCTTATACACCATGCACCCATCAGCACACAATTTATAGTGATTTGTGGATATAAATATACTTACTTAAGGACAACTATATTGCTGATTATTTCTGTACTGAAAGAAAAATTACATGACGACACTATGAGCATTGACGACGTAGATGTATTCACGTCATTCTTCTTACATCATGAAATGGGACAGAAATTTTTAGGCCCTCCTTGAAATATTGCTATGTCGAACTATAAGGCTGAATTGACCACCGTAAGCGCATCTCTAGATATGATCCCACGTGATGCCATATGCGCTCGCCTTACTAATTTATCGCGCTAGCTCTTTTTGGTTGAAGTATTTTGTTATTCAATTTCCATTATACGATCTTATATTATCGAGACTTTGGCACTAAGCCAGCGCTCTTGGTACGCTGCTACATAAAGTGATAAAGCCATCATCATCCGACCTGTAAACTCATAGACTCTGCTTTTAATAGTGGTAAGTACAGTTTAGCGTGGAATACGATCTATGGCTGAAGTTTAGCATTTTGACACGCACACGACATTGCGAAGTAACAGAAAAAAGTTCTAACCGGAGGTATGATTAAGAAATATTGGCATCATTTGCTGCTATTTTCGAAAATATGACCACAGAATTACACCGCATCCACATTCCGTCGTATGACATCACGTCTCTTGATAAATATTATCGGTATTGATAATGAAAAACTAAGACGATTAAAACCATTTCTAGCACAGTGTACAGCTAAAATAATTGTCGTGGGACTGAATTATGAACATTGTCTCAACTGTGCTACAGCTGACTTGTAATGTAACGTCTGTTTATCTGTTCTCAATCTGGACATTATTGTGGAAGCTCTGACAAAATGCTTTCTCATTATTAGCGTACTTGATGGGGCGATTGCCATGTTAGCAATACTCAACCATCGGTAAATTGTTCGCTGTAATCTGCGAGCAGTCTCAAACTTTCACGCCTGCTATGATAATGACGAGACTGTAGACAACAGCAAGTGTATTACGTGCCAGGCTGTAACACCAGTAAGACATGATAAATGAATGGTACATTCAGATTACGTAAACTAAAGTGCTCCGTGGTGAATTAACAAAACAAAATAAGAGTTTCCCTCATTCTAATCAGCTGTCAGCTTATCAAAAAAATCGATACAATTTTTGCCCTGACAGTTCAAAGAGATAAGCTCTTGAAGGAAAAAAAAAGAAGAAAAAAACAGACTCGTCAGGGAACTTGACCTGCTCTCGCGATACATCATTTTGCATCGAGTTCCTTGTGTGTTTGCGAGACTTTTTTCAAGATTCGAGAAACAAAATTTATTTATAATGGGGAGATTAACAAGACGTCAAATAAAATTTGTCTGAGGTCGCAGAAATCGAAATAGTGAATTAAATAAAGATTATATCTGGAATATAAGCTCAATATACACTCTAACACAAAAAGTAAAAAAAAAGACCACCATGTAGGAGTCATCCGAGTGGGTTTGAAATCGGTAGATGTGATGTACAAGTGGAGACAAACGATGGAGATTTATTCAAGACTAAGAGCTTCACAAACAGAAAAAGTCAATAACTCGTTGGTCCACCTCTGGCCCATATGCAAGCAGTTTTTCGACTTGGCATTGATTGATAGAGTTGTTGGATGTCCTCCTAAGGGATATGGTGCCAAATTCTGTTCAACAGGTGTGATAGATCATCAAAATCGTGAGCTATTTGGAGAGCCCGGCCCACGATGCTTCAGACGTTCCCTGTTGGGGAGAGATCCAGCGATCTTGCTGGCCAAGGTAGGGTTTGGCAAGCACGAAGACAAGCGGTAGAAACTTTCGCGCTATACGGGTGGGCATCATCTCACTGAAATATAAGCCCAGGATGGCTTGCCATGAAGGGCAATAAAACGGAGCGTATAATATCGTCGACCTGCGGCTGTGCTGTACGGATGCAGCGGATGGCAGCCCAAACATTCACTCCTGGTTGGCGGGCAGTATAGCGGCGTTGGTTGGTATCCCACCTCTGTCCGGGCCGGCTCCAGACACATCATCGCAGGTAATCGAGGCTCAATTCGAAGTGAGACTCGCTACTGAAAACAGTTCTACTCCAGTCAATGAGATTCCAGGACGAAGACGTGTCCCTGGACGCCCCAGACAGCAGTGGCATAGCAACCAGGCTGTCGCCCAACACACGACCCGACAACCTGGAGTAGTGGTCTTTTCATAGCCGTACCCCTTTAGTTGTCATCAGCGGCACCCTTACGGCACAGTGGTACGTCTACGATATTCTAGGCCTGTCTTGTTGTCCTTCATGGCAAGCCATCCTAGGCTTACATGTCTACAAGAAAATGTCAGCCCGGCACGGTGGGAGTTCCTGCTGCTTGCGCTCGTGATTGGAAAACCCTACCTTGGCCAGCAAGATAGCCCGATCTCTCCCCAACCGAGAACTTTTGGAGCATTTGTGCAGAGCTCTCCAACCATCTCGGGATTTCGATTATCTAACGCGCCAGCAGGACAGAATTTGGTACGATATTCCTCAGGAGGTCATCCAGTAACTCTATCAATCAATGGCAAGCGAACAGCTACTTGCATAAGGATCAGAGGTGGACCAACGCGTTATTGACTTGCTCAATTTGGGAAGCTCTCCCTCTTGAATAAACCAACCAATTTTTCTGAAATTGTAATCTTTTTCTTTTTGTCTGTACATGCACATCACATCTACCGATCTCCGTTCCATTTTGATAATTCCTTTATGGTAGAAGTTCTTTTTTCTTTGCCTCAGGGTGTATGTAAACTTTCGTAAACTGTCTCGTGTTGAACCGTTCGTGGAGATATGGCCCGCCCGCAGTAAATAAATAAGTGCGTGTATGACCCAACTGTTGCAACTGTGCCCGCATCTTGTGGTCGTGCGGTAGCGTTCTCGCTTTCCACGCCCGGATTCCCGGGTTCGATTCCCGGCGGGGTCAGGGATTTTCTCTGCCTCGTGATGGCTGGGTGTTGTGTGCTCTCCTTAGGTTAGTTACGTTTAAGTAGTTCTAAGTTCTAGGGGACTGATGACCATCGATGTTAAGTCCCATAGTGCTCAGAGCCATTTGAACCATTTTTGTTGCAGCTGTTAATAGCCGTGATGTTGCAGAAAGATCCATAACTCCACAAACTGGAAACATAGGAGACCAAAATTCACTATTACACATGACCAGAGCGAACACATTCTACTGGCTGTCGCAGAATATCTACGTATTAGCAAAGGGATCTTTGCGACAGAACGTGATACCTCTCATAATATTACCGATTTTTATACAGTTTTTTCGCTGTCATAAAAAATGGATGGAAGAAATTGTGAAGGCATAGATAAAATATTCCGCTCATGGCACTTATGACGCGTGGGAATCAATCGATATTCCACCGATTATCTCGCTACATTGCGGTCTGCTCTTATCACCTTTTACTGAACAAGGACGGTGTTCAGCATTTTTCCTCTGGCTGGAAGGTACCTGATGTAAAATTAGTTTAATGTCTTATTAGACTGTTGTATCTATATATTTGCACTTCGCAAGAGCACATTTGAATGCAATTGTGTGTAGATCGGACTATATGTTTTTGTTCGTTACATTTTATGTCGAATTCGGCTTTTGGTACCTGGCTGCAGTATGTCACTCCCTTGTTCGCACTGTTCACTTTCGTTTACTGTAGTTTCGTTTCTGTCTCGCGTAGAAATGCTGGAGGTCTGGCCCGCCGTCAATAAATTCTAGGAATAGTATGAAATCTGCGCTACATCTGGACAATGTTTCATACCTACGCAAAGGTACAGGTCTGATCAGAAAAGGACAGGGCTGTGTAAATCTGATTTCGTCTTTACTAAAATAACATTTCCGACTCATAATTTTATGAAATGACACACCGTTTTCATAGATTTCTCCTGTTTTGTCGAGAACTGGCTTGCTGAGGCCGTACTGTATACAAACACAAGTTAATTCTTACAAAAAGTAAAAACAGTATCCAGCCATTGTTAACAAAGTTTCGATCTGATACTTCAGAAAAGTGCTTAGTGTTTATTACTATTCCATGAAATACAAACTTCTTCAAAAGCGGTCAACAGCGCTGTTTAATGACAACAGGATTTTCATTTTTAGTAACACAAAACTAATTCTGCTGTTGGTTCTCTTGTTTTAGTTCATTGTTAAGTCTATTTACAGTAAAGTAGTCGTTTCACTTGTATCGTAATTTTGCTGTAGGTTACCATCACCCTGTCTGCCTGCTTAACTGGCTGGTAACGTGCTCGACTCCCATGCAAGCAGGCCCAGGTTCGATTCCCGGTCGGGTGGGAGATTTTCTCCGCTTGGGGACTGGGCGTTGTGTTGTTCTCATTATCATTCCATCCTCATCACTGGCGCGCAAGTCGCCAAAAGTGGCGTCGACCGAAATAAGACCTGCACTTGGCGGCCAAAGTTCCCCGGATGGGGCCTCCCGGCCAACGATGCCATACGCTCATTTCATTTCATTTTACCATCGCCCTAAAGTACTTTCGCCACAATGAAAAACCGCAAACGTCGCTTCTACAGCAAGAGCTAAATGTAAATTTAAACGTGAAAAGCCGTCTCACGATGATCCTGTCGTTTCTGAGCCGGTGACGGAGCTACTTCTTTCTTAATAAAGAGCATTTTAACCGATTGATAGTTAGTGTTTTTACTTCTTTGTAGGAATTAATGTATCACAGTTTCGTTGTCTGTGAGTCAAAGCTCTGTCTGTGCAGTTCGCATAACTACTTTTGATGAATCATACTCTTGTGCCATAAAAACACGGTGGTTTACTTTGTTCCATATCCTAAATGACTATAATGAATCTCCCTGGTTACCTGGAATGTTTCCTCATCACTGAACACCAATGTACCAGTGGATCCACCATCTTACAACCAATTTTGCATTTTGGTGCAGAATGCATTTTGGCTTGCCTGTTTGTCAGCTTCTGGGCGAGCTGCAGAACAGAACAGAAGCTTTCGTGAAGTACGCTGTACAGTACTTTCACACGTCCGCACTGTCAACTTTTTGCCCGCATCTCGTGGTCGTGCGGTAGCGTTCTCGCTTCCCACGCCCGGGTTCCCGGGTTCGATTCCCGGCGGGGTCAGGGATTTTCTCTGCCTCGTGATGGCTGGGTGTTGTGTGCTGTCCTTAGGTTAGTTAGGTTTAAGTAGTTCTAAGTTCTAGGGGACTGATGACCATAGATGTTAAGTCCCATAGTGCTTAGAGCCATTTGAACCATTTTGTCAACTTTTTTTGTACCCCTTACACTTGCTGACAGGGTATTTTCCACAGTGTCCTTAGGTGTTTGTGAGAGAAGATCACTTTTCACTGCGGACAAACTTGCAATGCGTTTGAAGTATTGCACCCATGCATCTCTTAAATTGTTTATGTGTCCTTGCACTGATACTATAGTCTTTGTCCAGGCAAGTTTCAGGACTGTTTTTAACTACGCAGATTAGCATGAAACTTTTGCACCATTAACTATCTAACTTGGAACAATAGGCAGATGCTTGACAAACAAAACACGGAAGGAGATAGGATTGAAATATTATATTAACAGAATTGTTCCTTAATTATTATATTATGAAACTATCGTATGAGTCAAGCGTAAAAAATCAAAGAGTAGGTTTCAGCCAGCAGAAATGTGATTTATCAGGGCAGTGAAATCATTTAGTAGAGGAGATAGAATCAGGCATGAAGGAACGAACTTAACATCTAGAGATTAGTAAATAAAATCAGGGAAAACAGATCAAAGTGAAATAATCACAGTAGAAGAATAAATAGGCAAAGACTAGCTCTCAAAATCCAACAAAGATATGACATTAAACAGATAAAGTGTTAAGAAATACCGAGGAAAAGGTAGTGCCCAAACAAGGAAATGGCTGTTGCTTGAAGTCCAGAAGAAGAACAGGATTTAACTCATGTCTATGGCGTACCCTGTGTTTCAGGACTTCGGCTAGAACCTTTGAGAGATGTTAGTCACACACATGAGTTTATTGTGTGCTGAAGAAGTTTTCTTTTTTAAATCACCCTTCACGAGTTAAGTTGGGAAAGTACAATCTGATATGCGATGAAATTATCTGCGCGTATATATTTTCATTTTCTTTAATTATTCCCTTTCAATTCATTTTCAAAACGATATAGAACACATTGTTGTACCACTTCTCTGAGATGTTTCAGCAGATTTCTCTCTTGACTGCTGTGGCTTCTTTTTCTGTAATTTGATGAGATTCACTTTCCACTGTTCAGTTTGTTTGGCCTCAGAGAAATTCTGAATTAATAATGTATGTTCCATATATTCCAATTAGTTGTCTTTATTTTTGCTGTTTAATGGGTAGGGCTGTGTTATTCATTGCAGAGTTACGTATATCTTTCTTCAGACATCCATATGAATGTCCAATAAAATGACTGTGGAAGACAGACACCAGATCAAATAGCGTACAAATAGACGGTATACTGTGCAGTCCTACTTCATGTGCACGTATTTAAAAAAGATGCTAATAACTGATATATTGATCTGGAGATAGATAAACATTTTTGACAAACTCACAGTGTTATGATGCATTTAAATGAAGTCAAATTAAGTCAAAAAACTACGAGAATATACTTACACATCTCTGAGTTTGTGAGAAAGTACAAACATGTACAAGATAATAATGTTAATCACTTGCAAATGATCCTCCAAGGCTCTAAATGTGTCATACATTTAAAAACTAAAACACAAAATTAATTGTAAAAAAAGGACATATTTTGTGAATATAACTCATTCACAGCTTCAGCACGAACTACAATGAACTAAATTTAGGGACTTCCACAGCATTTAAGTAGACTAATACAAAGTATTCATGAAAGGAGATATACAAAAATATTGAATGAAATGCATAGAGAAACCAAGTATTTAGACACTGATGCTCTCTATAACAGACTCTCCTTAATTTATATGTTGTCTCATGTATATAGCAAAAATTACTGCTAAAACATATTAAAACAAATAACGCTACGCTAGACACAAACTATTTTGCAGCCAAGCAAGTGATTTTAGTTTGGACTGGAGATGATCTATTATACTGGGCTGTGCCTTTTCGTGAAAGTAGCAGACGAATGTAATTTAAATACCCTCACATCAGAAACGAAAATGTTATTATTTAGAGGGTGTCAACCAGTCTGGGTCAAAATAGGCATTCATATCGGCACAACATAGGAAGTTAACAAATCATTTCCTTGGGTGTGATTGTAAGTACATATCAAACGGTGATGTAGGCTGAAATTCCAGTATTTATGCGCCATAACCAGAAGGCAGTTTAAAAGTAACAGAAGGGTAACATTACTTGAAGTACATAGAGTAGTGAAGTAGCAACTTTGCAGTATCGATATGAGCGTTGAACACTTACTAAACTACAGATCAAAAGCATAGGTTTCTGAGGGTGGTAGCTGGTGAAATATTACTTGATAGGAAGAGAAATTAAGATATCAGGAAAGAGTTAAACGTGTATAATTTTAATGAGGAACAGGAGGAGGAGGAGGATATTAGTGTTTAACGTCCCGTCGACAACGAGGTCATTAGAGACGGAGCGCAAGCTCGGGTTAGGGAAGGATGGGGAAGGAAATCGGTCGTGCTCTTTCAAAGGAACCATCCCGGCATTTGCCTGAAGCGATTTAGGGAAATCACGGAAAACCTAAATCAGGATGGCCGGAGACGGGATTGAACCGTCGTCCTCCCGAATGCGAGTCCAGTGTGCTAACCACTGCGCCACCTCGCTCGGTAATGTGGAACAGTGAATTACAAAAACAGATGGAAAGAGCTTGCAACAAGGATGCTAGAAACCAGAAAACCAAAAACGCTGTTTAAGTAGTAGCAAATGCCATGAAGGAAGATCGGTAGGCCAAACAAAATATGGACAGAGTTAAGTACTTGAGGGTAGAAATAACCAGAGATGGTTTAATCCTTGATGTAGATTATGTTTTATAGTGATATTTAATGATAGTTTAACTAAGTTTTCGTTGAAGGCGATGAAACTAAGACTTACAGATCAGCATCTTCGATGTGAATTGTATTAAGAATATAATGTACCCCACTCCATTGACTACCAGTCCAGTTTGTATGATTCAGTGCGCTCTTTTGGCTATCTAGGTGTTAGGAACTAAATGGATTTAGGAGGTTTTATTTATTTATCGTTGTGCAATGTGGTCCTTGCCGCTTGCATGGATATTTGTTGTTGTAGTGGTCTTGAGTCCGACGAATGGCTTGATACAGCTTTCCACGCTGGTGTATCATGTGAAAGCCCCTTCATAACTGCGGAAATACAGCAATTTAAATTCAAACGAACCTGTTTATTGTATTCAATCTTCAGTTTCCTACAATTTTCCCTCCTCCCGCCTCCACTTTCCTCCATTACCAAATTGTCGGTTTCTGGATGTCTCACGACTTGTCCTATCTACAGATAAAGTTTGGTTATTTGTTTCTTTTCACCGAGTTCGTTTAAGTACCTCCTCATTACTTGTATGATCCAAACATAGAATCTTTAGTATTATTCTACAGCAACACATTTCAAAAGCTTACATTCTCTTCTGGCCTGTGCAGTTTATCTACACATTTCACTTCCGTTCACGACTACTCTCCAGAAAAATACCTCCAGAAAAACTGCCTAAAACTTATATTTAGCCGCGCGGAGTGGCCGCGTGGTGCCAGGCGCCATGTCAGGGATTGCGCGGCCCCTCCCGCCGGAGGTTCGAGACCTCCCTGGTGCATGGGTGTGTGTGTTGTTCTTAGCCTAAGTTAGTTTAAGTAGTGTGTAAGTCTAGGAACCTATGACCTAAGCAGTTTGATCCCTTAGAAATTCACACACATTTCTACATTCAACTTAAATTTATATTCGATCTTAATAAATTTCTCTTTTTCAGAATGGCTTTGACAGTCTGTACTTTATATCCTTCTACATCGACCATTCTCAGAATTTTGCTGTCAGAATGTCAAAGCTCATCTACCACTTTTAATGTCGCATTTCCTAAGCTAGCTCTTTTCTCGTTTCCTGATCTAATTCCCTCACCTGATATATGTCGACTACATTCCATTACCCTTGCTTTACTCTTGTCGATGTTTATTTTATAAAGTGACCCACGCACAAGCGGTGGATCGCAGCGATCCATAGCACGGGCATACTGTCGCTTCGTAGACTGAATGTATGTGAACAAATCGCAGCAATCGGTCGCTGACGGCTGATCGCATGAAAATCAGATGAATCGCATGTGATGTATGGCAATATTGCTGTCTGGTTGCGTCTCGTTCTCTAGATATTAATCGTGTGTGTGTGTGTTTTCTTTCTACTTTTCTCATGTTAAGAACGTTCCGTTAGAATTTATATTTGATCGGGGACCCCGTACAACTCTAAGAAGCCGCGCGGGATTAGAAGAGCGGTCTAGGGCGCTGCAGTCATGGACTGTGCGGCTGCTCCCGGCGGAGGTTCGAGTCCTCCCTCGGGCATGGGTGTGTGTGTTTGTCCTTAGGATAATTTAGGCTAAGTAGTGTGTAAGCTTAGGGACTGATGACCTTAGCTGTTAAGTTCCATAATATTTCACACACATTAAAATTGAGAGGGTAATAAAAAAGTTGACAATCTCCGATTTTGCAGTCATTTGCATTTTGATGCTTGTGCTGTAGAAGTAGAACAGATGAGAATTTCGTAGTCACAATACACCAAGCTCCATCTGTTTATTTGGAGTTATTTGTGAAACACCTACATGCATTATTAAGGTTTATAATTTCTAAACGAAATTTCTGTCCTATTAAGTGGGTATTTTAATTTTGATATTTAAGGAAAATCTGTTACAAAGCTATAGTCTAATCCTTTGTCTTTTAATATAATCTAACCCTCACTTATACGGTTTATAGCAAGAGTTAACAGTAATTGCAGTGCTACGATCGATAATATTTCTGTAGCTTCGTGCCGCTTTTAAAATAAATTGTGTAAATACTTGCGGTTAAAGTACAAGAATGATGAATGAGAAAGAAATTGAGGTCTGATTAAAAAAACACGGTTTTATTTCCGTATTGGGAAAATGTACTCTACTAACTTGGCATCACTGAAAAATGTAATATGTTCTGGAAAGTATCCCAGAGTTCTCAAGAAAACTGCTCGGAAACCAGTTCAATAAACTACAACGCTTGCTTTTTCAGAACTTGATGACGATGGAACTTGGCAGGTATACTGAGGGGCCAAAAAATGCAATACGTATTTCTTCCCTTTCTGTCCAGCTTCACGTTTAAGGGGTAAAACACACCCCAAAATCTAATTTGGTAACTAAGCTCTTAAGGGATTATCTTCGAAACCGTAATATATAAAAAATGATTGTCTTGTAGAAGTTGAAACGTAATTAACGTTCTTCAGAATTGTATAGTCAACTTTTGTAATGATTTGAAATTTTGCAATACATCCCATCACCATTAATTAATTTTGAAAATTAATTTTTTTTGTTGGAACATAAACTAAAGAAGCTTTCGTGCCACATCCATCCATGTGTAAAAAAAGCTGGTTTCTGGAATACCATTTTTGGATGATATGCTGTCCACAGTGTGTTGTCAGAGTGCTTTCAACATAATTAATGCATCTAAATTTTCGATATTATTGTAATTATGTTTTAATAATTTTTGTTTGATATTTTAAATTGTTATTTTGCGTTTTAAATTCATATTATTTTCAGTCCTGCTGAATTTTATTTCATATTGTGTTGGATCACGTGTATCTTGTGAAGAAATTTGGTTCATTGTATGTACAGATTATCATTATTGTAATGATTTTGTATCATAATAATGATATACATATTATTTTCAGTAAAGAAAATACAAAACGGCAAACTAGAAAATATGAATTTAAAACGTAAAACAACAGTTAAAAATATGAAACAAAAATGAGTAGGAAAAATAATTCGGATAATAATGAGCAACAGCTTTATTACACATGTATGAATGTGGTGTGGAAGATTGCTTAATTTATGTTGTAGCAAAAGTTTCCATTTTTCAGAATTAATTAATGGTTGTGGGGTATTAAGCAAAATTTCTAATTATTAGAAAACTTATTATACAGTTTGCAAGAACGTTAATTACGTTTCAACTTCTATATGAAACACATCTTTTATACATCATGGTTTCGAAAATTTCCCCCTAAAACTAACATTCGATATTAGCTTTCGGAGTGAGTTTTACCTCTTAAAAGTGGAACGTATTGCATTATTTTGATCCCTCTGCGAACCCGTCAAGTTTCATCAAATTAGTTTATGTACACCTGGGAATGTTCGCTTGTCCGTGGCGATCCCAAAACTGATTAAAATTGCTTGGCAAATCGCTTACATGTGGCGGGTTCACCGCGAGCGACGGAGTGGAGCGATATCGAGCCGTCACATATGTGTTGGGCACTCACCATTTTTTCATCACCCATTCCAAGTCCTTTCTACCGAGAAGTTTCTTCTATAGAGTCAGCAGCGCTGAGTATTCAACAGTAGGTAGTTGCGTCTCCAGGGAATGATGCCTAGTATGTTTTAGTTACTACTGAATCTCAAGCTCAGCCTTGCTCATTAGCGACGCTGTTTCCTTAATCTGCTTCAAGTACCTGCGCTCGTGCGGCTTCTTTATGCCGAGAGCGGCGCAGACAAAGATATGGGCCGTTATCAGCCAATAGGCCACAGCTGCCGCGGTGCTTTATCGAACTCGTCACTGACCACGCCAGTCGACAGTTGGCCCGGTGCCGCAACTTTTGCGTCCGTCGCCAATGGCCGTCCGCCGGTTCTGTTCACCTGCTGGACGTATTTCCTAACGGAACCTCCACCAGATGCCGCTTCCGCCGACGAGGTCGCGATCCTACGAATTTATCGACGTACGTGGAGGTGAGACTGTGCTCTTCGAGCTTAACACTGCCCTTAGCCAATGGCATAACTAGAATATGGCAGGGGCGCCGTTTTTGTTGGGACGTAGTTTCGCGAAAAGTGAAAAAAATATGAAGGGGAAAAGGAGAGGGGAAGAACATAAGGAAGTAGAAGGGAAGAAAAAGAAGAAGACGGGAGAGGTGTGGAGGGTGCTATAACGGGAAGGGGACGGATATTTAAGAAAGGGAATCTTGGGGGGATTCGAACTGAGCTGTACTGAACAACAATTCTACAAGATCTAACTTCTCTTTCTTCAGATACTTTCGTGCCTTATTTTGGGCTACTAGATGGATCCGCCCTCGTTATTCCAAATGGGCCAAAGGAATGGAAGCACAAAAAAATAAATTTTTCATGTGTTGCTTTGTATTGTACGGTTTTGTATTGATCGAAAATTAAACAAGAATAAAAAAATCGCATTTTAGTTCCAATGTTGGTCTGTTTGCTGTTCCATGTTTTGAATTTAATAAGACAAAGCAGGGTTGCTGAAACATGAAGCTTTTAATTATTTGTAAAGTTGTGTTGAACTCAGTAAACGAATAAACGGGCTAAACAGCTATGAGGATTAAACAAAAATAGGCTGATGTCGGCAGGAAGGGTGGGGTTTAGAGGGAGGGGCGTGAAGTGGAGATTAATCTTGGGCGTCAGTTGTCATAGTTACGCCGTTAAAGTTACTTCTGATGTACCACAAATGTTTTCAAAATCCCTGTGTCAAAGCACTGCTCATATTTACCCCACACGAAGTGTCATAGAAACAGTACTACGTAACCAAAGTACGGTTTATATGCATTTTGGAATGTGTGTCATGCAATTAAATTTGTTGTTAATTAGTCTGTAACTTACGTATAGACCATTTTCATATTTAATACTCTACATTCTACCATTTTTCGGTGTACGAGTGTTGCGAGCTGTTCTTTTAAACGCAGTGTTGTTGCTGCACGGCTCAAAATGTATGGGAAGTTATTTTTTACGTTATAAATAGCGCAAAATACTCGTCGCTGTTGCACTTCCAGATTTTAACGCATTGATTTAGGAGTGTCACCAAGTAAGTTGTTTATGCACTACGAGTTTTTTGAAAAAAATACCATTTATACAACATTTATTTCATTTTGTATGGTTTTTCACTATACACATTCCATGGGTGATAATAAAATCTTGTAAAGCACCTAATGCTTTTCTGATGTTTCCATCATATGTCTGGAATACCTAATCATAGCCCTAGAATAAATTGTTCACATCTGCCCACCTCTTATAACATTTCATTCTCTACGTTCACTTATGATGCGTGTGACATGTACCTAGCTTCTTGCACGACGTCCGTAGATCATTTTACTGGGAAGCAACGGTACGATTTTTGTGTTGCCACGTACACATTACTAGCTATTAGTCTCTGTAGCGCTGTAATTCATTTACCTGTAACCAGTCTCAATAAAAGCTAATAACCTCCAGATAGCTATAGTTTCCTGTGATGCAATGAAATCCAGAAATGTGTGGTCTACAATAGCAGCATTTGAACAAGTTTTGGCGTCTGTGACTAAGCGGTGCAGCAACCAATGAAATAAATTGTACATCATGCGTAGCTACTTCTGGAAACACGGTAGCTTAAACAAACGGTCGCTTTGCTGAGGCTTTACCAGCATTCCTTAAACTGACTACTGTGAAAGAGTCACTACTTTGGTCTTAACTGTATCAGAACGTAGAGAGACTAAAATACCAATAAATATTTTTTTGGCACAGTGTCCTCAAAATTGTCTGTTCCATGTCAGATCTGGTGGAATACTATCTAAAGTTGACAAATCTATAATTCATGTGTAGGCATATTTTTATAAATCCACTTCGGGAGCAAAGTATGGGCAGAAAAACACTTGGTACAGATGTTAAGAAAAACTGTGCTTCAAATTCCTAAGAAATATGATATTTTATGACGTTTCCGCTCCGGTATTCTGTAATTTTTATGAATTTATTTTGCTTTGCTTTCGTTATGTGGTTTAGGTGCTGCATTTGGGCTCTGAGAGGACTGACTAGAAGCGGATTGAAAATAAGAGCTGCGTAATTGGTCCTCTAGCTAAGTAGAGCTACCGAAAATTAAAAGCAGCGTCGTAATTTGCGATGTTGCTTGTTGTTGTGGTCTTCAGTCCAGAGACTGGTTTGATGCAGCTCTCCATGCTACTCTATCCTGTGCAAGCTTCTTCATCTCCCAGCACCTACTGCAAACCTACATCCTTCTGAATCGCTTGGTGTATTCATCTCTTGGTCTCTCTCTACGATTTTTACCGTCCACGCTGTCCTCTAATACTAAATTGGTGATCCCTTGATGCCTCAGAGCACGTCGTACCAACCGATCCCTTCTTCTAGTCAAGTTGTGCCACAACTTCCTCTTCTCCCCAATCCTATTCAATATCTCCTCATTTGTTATGTGATCTACCCACATAATCTTCAGCATTCTTCTGTAGAACCACATTTTGAAAACTTCTATTCTCTTCTTGTCCAAATTATTTATCGTCCATGTTTCACTTCCATACATGGCTACACTCCATACAAATACTTTTAGAAACGACTTCCTGACACTTAAATCTATACTCGATGTTAACAAATTTCTCTTCTTCAGAAACGCTTTCCTCGCCATTGCCAGTCTACATTTTATATCCTCTCTACTTCGACCATCATTAGTTATTTTGCTCCCCAAATAGCAAAACTCCTTTACTACTTTAAGTGTCTTATTTCCTAATCTAATTCCCTCAGCATCACCCGACTTAATTCGACTACATTCCATTATCCTCGTTTTGCTTTTGTTGATGTTCATCTTGTATCCTCCTTTCAAGACACTGTCCATTCCATTCAACTGCTCTTCCAGGTCCTTTGCTGTCTCTGACAGAATTACAAAGTCATCGGCGAACCTCAAAGTTTTTATTTCTTCTCCATGGATTTTGTTTCCTTTACTGCTTGCTCAATATACAGATTGAATAACATCAGGGATAGGCTACAACCCTGTCTCACTCCCTTCCCAACCACTGCTTCTCTTTCATGTCCCTCGACTCTTATAACTGCCATCTGGTTTCTGTACAAATTGTAAATAGCCTTTCATTCCCTGTATTTTACCCCTGCCACCTTCAGAATTCCAGTCAACATTGTCAAAAGCTTTCTCTAAGTCTACAAATGCTAGCGTAGGTTTTCCTTTCCTTAATCTATCTTCTAAGATGAGTGGTAGAGTCAGTATTGCCTCACGATACACGCAAGAAATTATCAGTCCTTGTGTGTTTTTGTTTAATGATTAATATTTTATCGCCCTTCGGATTAAAGATAAAAGCTTTTTATGAGAGCTGCATAAAGATAACTCTCATGTGAGGAGGTAGCAAGCCGAACCAAATCTGTGGAAGAAACTTTTATTAAAAGCGTGTGACTAGCAGGGCGAAGAGGATTTCAGGAGTTAGTGTCCAACTCCATTGAACCGAAGAGTGTGGATTGTCTTTGTGGTTTAGGTTGGAAGTTAGTGATGAATACCTTTGTGAAATGAGACAAACAAAATAAGTGTTCACATCAGAAAGAATATATTCAACGAAAATAAAAAAAAGTCACCTCTTCAACCACACACTTAGGAGCCAGCTGCTCAGAGCAGTTTACAGAATACACAGTTGGGGAATTAAACACTTCGAATCAAGAATTAGTGATGTACACCACCCTAAAGACTATTTAATCAATGTCTCTGGCGTAGTGTAACAGTGTAGTCCAATCCTAAGAGAGGAGATGAATATTTGAACTCACTGTCCCGCACCAATGTTTTCAAATGCCAAAAATTCTATCCTCTCGGTTAAATATGTTTCGCTGCTCAATTCTCATTCTAATTCATTAAATTCGCAACAGAAGGAAGGAAAACATTACTTCTGAACACCCCGTGTAATGTGTAAAATAAAGTTCTTTACCGAAACTTTCAACAAGGTTCAAATCGACAGTTTAAAACTGTACTATTCAGACCCCCCCCCCCCTTTTTTAAAAAATTAACGCCCATCTCTGTCAAAACAAGGCAACGCAGTGAGAATAAGAGTTCCTACGAAACTAGAGCGCAGTTTTCCCTTTTCTGATGCAGATATGACGGCAAAATCTTTCTTATAAGTGGCTCATTCCAGAATGTTTTCTCTGACTTGAAGATTGTGTTTTGTGCTTTTTATCGGACTATCCTGATACCGCGCTCTTTGCTGTGCAGTCACCGATGCCGATAAAATCTAACGTACAGCTACTATCGGTAAGTTGACAAATTGAAATAAGTGCTCGTGGCAGTAATCAGACGTAAGCTATCAGCTACTGCACATAATGTGCCAACTTCCCCAATTCTCGACGACTGATGTAACAGTTCTCTTTTGTGCACAGGCGACATTGTTGTCTGTTAAATAGAATAACATAAATACACTCTTGGAAATTGAAATAAGAACACCGTGAATTTATTGTCCCAGGAAGGGGAAACTTTATTGACACATTCCTGGGGTCAGATACATCACGTGATCACACTGACAGAACCACAGGCACATAGACACAGGCAACAGAGCATGCACAATGTCGGCACTAGTACAGTGTATATCCACCTTTCGCAGCAATGCAGGCTGCTATTCTCCCATGGAGACGATCGTAGAGATGCTGGATGTAGTCCTGTGGAACGGCTTGCCATGCCATTTCCACCTGGCGCCTCAGTTGGACCAGCGTTCGTGCTGGACGTGCAGACCGCGTGAGACGACGCTTCATCCAGTCCCAAACATGCTCAATGGGGGACAGATCCGGAGATCTTGCTGGCCAGGGTAGTTGACTTACACCTTCTAGAGCACGTTGGGTGGCACGGGATACATGCGGACGTGCATTGTCCTGTTGGAACAGCAAGTTCCCTTGCTGGTCTAGGAATGGTAGAACGATGGGTTCGATGACGGTTTGGATGTACCGTGCACTATTCAGTGTCCCCTCGACGATCACCAGTGGTGTACGGCCAGTGTAGGAGATCGCTCCCCACACCATGATGCCGGGTGTTGGCCCTGTGTGCCTCGGTCGTATGCAGTCCTGATTGTGGCGCTCACCTGCACGGCGCCAAACACGCATACGACCATCATTGGCACCAAGGCAGAAGCGACTCTCATCGCTGAAGACGACACGTCTCCATTCGTCCCTCCATTCACGCCTGTCGCGACACCACTGGAGGCGGGCTGCACGATGTTGGGGCGTGAGCGGAAGACGGCCTAACGGTGTGAGGGACCGTAGCCCAGCTTCATGGAGACGGTTGCGAATGGTCCTCGCCGATACCCCAGGAGCAACAGTGTCCCTAATTTGCTGGGAAGTGGCGGTGCGGTCCCCTACGGCACTGCGTAGTATCCTACGGTCTTGGCGTGCATCCGTGCGTCGCTGCGGTCCGGTCCCAGGTCGAAGGGCACGTGCACCTTCCGCCGACCACTGGCGACAACATCGATGTACTGTGGAGACCTCACGCCCCACGAGTTGAGTAATTCGGCGGTACGTCCACCCGGCCTCCCGCATGCCCACTATACGCCCTTGCTCAAAGTCCGTCAACTGCACATACGGTTCACGTCCACGCTGTTGCGGCATGCTACCAGTGTTAAAGACTGCGATGGAGCTCCGTATGCCACGGCAAACTGGCTGACACTGACGGCGGCGGTGCACAAATGCTGCGCAGCTAGCGCCATTCGACGGCCAACACCGCGGTTCCTGGTGTGTCCGCTGTGCCGTGCGTGTGATCATTGCTTGTACAGCCCTCTCGCAGTGTCCGGAGCAAGTATGGTGGGTCTGACACACCGGTGTCAATGTGTTCTTTTTTCCATTTCCAGGAGTGTATTTGACCAAATCACGTTTTTAATATTGACACTTCAGTACAAAGACAACGCTGTTTCCATAGCACCATAAAGATTACGCAAATGATATAGCCATTAATTTAATTTGACACTGCAATATGTAGTACTCTCAGAAATGACACGAAGAAAAATAATGATACAGAATTTTGTAAAACTATGAGATTGATGTGCTTCTCTGCAGAAATGTAGCATAACTGTTAACGAAAAAGAGATACATTTTGCAGCAAATACTATGCAATTCTTAAATAAGATAAACCCCCTCACTCTCAAAGCAGGAAATCTTGGTTTGAAAGCAACGCCATCTACGTTATATTAATCGAAAGATGTCTTTGAGTGACTTCTATCCTACTCACTCTCATCGTCACGATATACTCTTAATTACTTATACTTCGAAGAGAAATGGTAAAAACTTTGACAGCTAAGCGTCACTGCATCTTTCGCCTACATTGTGATAACAGTATACGGTAATAGAAATAAATGGCCCAAAACCACAGTTGTTGAATTCACTCTGCAACAACTAAAAATACAGCACTGGATCATCCAGATTGTCTAAAGGCGTCGACTTGCCTCCAGAAAGAGCAATGAAAACTTTGTGGGATATTACTAAATCTATTATAGTCCTAGATCGAAAAATCAGCACAGATAAGCACGCAAGACAGCAGAATACCTAGACGTACAAGTACGTTCTATCGCTCGGAGATATGTGATGAATGTAACATGACTTCTTACAAATCTAAAACTGTCAAACGGCACTTGAATAACTCGTGCATCTTCATTTTTCTATAATGTTCATTCTCCTCTGCATGTCATTCTGCCTCATGCATGTAACTTGATATAAACATCAATAACAGAATGCTCGGATAAAGCCCAAGCAATAGTATCATTTTTTAGACGTAAACTGGAAGATATGTAGCAACATGCAGCCAAGTGTTAAAGCTTAGAATTTAAAATGTTCAGTGCGTCCAAATTACATGTTCTGGTTTAGCAGCTATTGTCGAAAGGAGCTGTGTTATGTATACTCTGCTAAACAATGTCAAGCTTTTTATACACCTGTACTGTACTTCTCCTGTCACTGTCGTTTTATATCTGACGAAACAAAGGTCGTTGACGGAGAAAGAATGAAATACAGAAACCTTTGATTGTGTGAAGAAATGCAATAACTATTCGTGCTTTTTGTAGTGGTAGGTGGCGTTTTGCGTAAAGTTAGATTCTTATTCCGTTTATGTAAGAAGCGAAGTGTTACCTTAACAGAAATATTGTTACTTGCAGTTCCCAAAGATTTGCTTATTATGCAGGTAAATTAGAGCGCTGTTTGCCAGAGACATCATTTGAACCAGAGGATTAAACAATTGAACTCAAGACGTGCTTTTGAATTGTGAATAAAAAGTATGTCAGAAAAACAGTTAAAACTGCTTTCTCATAGACGTTACGCCAGACGAACGATCGGAATAACGGCAGGCAAAGGATTACATAACTTTTTAACAATTTACCAAAAAATAAATGTTATTTCGTGCTGTACCTTAGCTGTTGCGTGAAATGTTATGTAAATGATCACATAAATTCCTATTTTGTCAAATTTACTGTGTTTGAAAACGAAGATACTACTGCGTTATTGAAAAATGTAACTGTCATGAAAACAACAACACACCTGGTCCCTTAACCATTAATTTGTTAACGAAACACTAATTGCGTCAGATAAGCAAGATTTGATTGTTGTCGAATATTACGCAAAAAAACCCAATGGAGCGAAAACTTCAACCCATAAATTACTTATTTACACGAAAACTATTGTAAACTTAATCACATTGACATTGATTTGCGTATCTTTGTGGTGTCGGTAGTCACAGAAACTGTAGCAGAAATATTGTTGACGAAATGAATTTGAAACATATGATTTATCCAGTAAAGTGAAAGTAGCATACCAAAGCAGAGCAAGACATGCATTTAATCTTTCCTCTACCCAAAGCTGTGGAACTTACTTAAGAGCATACAGGCAAATTTTAGCATTACAATTATTAGAATCTTACTTCTTGTCGTTAAGTAAACTAACAGACAATGACAGTTACTTGTTATGGCCTTGAAGCTTATTTATTAATAGCTTCAATACCAACAATACTGCACAAAAGATTGGTGATTGAGATTTGGGGAACGTTAATGAACAAGTGAGGGCTGCAAAAATTTTAAATATTATCATTTTTGCGCTCGCATAATTACTCCAATTATATTCTACAACGAACAGAAATATATAAATGGCTTACGTTTCTCGGTCGTAACATATGGCAGCATCAACATCAATTCACGCAAGTTCTGCGCTTACTTTCAACAACTTCGGCGCCTCCAGCAGCATAGCGAACTGTATTTCTACGATTGAAAGACGTGCTCATCCGCCCCAGTGGAAGTTTCTCTAAACTATGAATTAATGTGATTCCTCCAAAAATCGCCAATCCTGGGCTACGCTTCACAGTTCAAAACGCTACTATCAAAAATAATCGAACAAAGAGCGCCGATGGTCCGTTGTTTCGTATCATGGAACATAAGACAGTCGTGATACCTACTCTCTGGCGTCAAAGTTAATGTTAAAAGCTTTGGAACAGGTGTGTTCCTTTGTGTATACTAACATTACTTTAATATTCATTTCTGCGTAGATGCCCATCGACAATAAATAATTTACCGTTAACATTACGACAAAACAAATAATTCGCAAAAACAGAATCAGCTTCACCGTTGTTGGCGAGATCACTTGAAAACACCGCCACCCTACTGTTTTTTTACAGGTCTAATGACGTCACTGTCACCGGAATCGCCCTGAGAATCATAAAAACATTCATTCACACAGTCATCTGAATATTTATTCCCACTAGGAACATCTGAATACTCATTTTCACTAATATCCGAAAGTATTTCAGCCTCGTTCACACCCTTCCTTTTTCACGAGTAAACTCGGCAGTGTCTTAGCATACAATTTCATACGACAGAGTTTATCTCTCTGTTATAATAGTATACAGTTACATTATAGCGTGAACACAGGATTTTGTACTCAGCAGACGGAATGCCGTCTCGAAGAAAAATTGGCACGTCTCTCTTAGAGCAGTTTACCATTTCAGAAAATGTGGTCTTTTAGCGAATTGCTTTGTCATCTCTCATTATTTAAATCTGCCTTCAACATATCAGTTCATATAATTATCAACAAATGCAATTTAGATGAAGAAAGAGACGAAATGAAATGTATTCAATGTTTTCAAATATTTCAGTTGTTTTTAACGCGGTTCACACTCTTCGAACGAATGAACGCATGAAAAATAGGTGAATGTCGTAACATTGGTTACCTGCGTCAATCCCGAAGCCCTCCTATTGGATCTGTAACAAAATAAATATGTATAAGTCATTTTCAGTATCTTTCTGTCAGCACATTTAGTATAATTAAAGAAATTAACGTCTAACAAAATGTCATTTTCTTCTCCCAAAAATTGAAGACAAGAGCGTACACTGAAAGTAAACTTTTGAAGATATCGCAAAACGGCTATGTACGTATAACTGGTAGACAATTCAGTTTAGAATGCCGGCATCAAATTGCGAACAAGACAGTACGTACCGTTCTATGTGTCCTGCCGATGCGAAAAATACAGCTTTGAGAAGAACATTTGAGTTTTGAATTACACCTTTTGTAGTTAAGCTAAACATAAATGTCCTCCTCCATCTTCATCGTGGCCGTGGTGGTCCTGCAGGCCTCTTTGGCAGCTTCTGTCATCCGCTGCTCTGCCCGCTCGATACGCCTTTTGTCTCCTTTTGTGCAGAAGTTGTAAGAGGCTGGTCCCATCTCAGTTTCGAGCACGTTGAAATGACATGTTGCCACACTGGACATGATGACGACTATTTTTTTCCTCGCTGTGAACGGTTTACGGAGACACTTTTTCGCAAATCGTTTTAGAACTTGATAAAGGAGTTTCTGACCAACTTGGGATGAACACTACAATAAAGTAGACATCTCAGAGAACGTTTTAAGCTAACAAATCGCTTTGTTATGTTGAAATTTTCAAACAGGACTACCCCTTTAAGTGACAAGTTTTTCGGGGACAGTGCGCTATCGGAACCTGCGGGCCTCTGTGAAGCTTGCAAAGATTGGGGAATAGCCTGTGACAGATAGAACTTTTGAAATTAGGTACTGTGCTATCCAATGAAACACATCTCGTTAGCAATGGTTTCTCAGTCCCGGTCTTGAACGGAAGAATATTGTCTTCATTAACAGATTAAGAGCAAGCCATATGTTTACCAACAAAATCAAACACCCGTTAAAGTTAATACCGTCTTTGAACTGCATTTTCTGTACTATTAAAGATGACATCTTGCATCTGTTGTTGGAGTGTGTAAAATTTAAAAAACAAAAGGTGAAAACACTACGAGGAACACAAAATTGATGACTACTTTTTGATTCGGTTGGAGTTATTTTGAACACTCGTATCTGCAAATGTGTTTATAAATTTATAAGTCTATGTAAAAGTGATATTTAGTGATACGTTAAGCTTGTGTTTCTAACCTGATTGGTTTCTTAACTCGTTAGTTCATGAAAAAGCTTAATTATAATTGACAAAATGTTCAGTGACTTTATATTCATGATAACAGCGTGTACAAATATTAATTTTAAAAATTTTCATCTTCATGTCCTATGTATGAGGATAAAGCAACCACAATTTCGTTTTCCCTCGTACGTATGAATTTTATACTTGGTTGTATGGGCCATTACCCGAATCCATTTGAAGTAAAATGAAAAAAAAATAAAAGCGCCCGAGCCATACTTTGATGGTGCAATTGGTAGAGCACTACCAGCGAAAGACCGGGGTCTGAGATCAAGCACCAGTCCAGGTTCAAAAATGGCTCTGAGCACTATGTGACTTAACTTCTGAGGTCATCAGTCCCCTACAACTTAGAACTACTTAAACCTAACTAACCTAAGGACATCACCCACATCCATGCCCGAGGCAGGATTTGAACCTGCGACCGTAGCGGGCACGCGGTTCCAGACTGAAGCGCCTAGAACCGCACGGCCACACCGGCCGGCGCACCAGTCCACAACATAGCTTCAAACTGTCACGTGTAATCGTCGCAGCGTGTGGTAGACACATAGCAATAAAGCCTATACTCGATAAAATAAATATTACAGTTGTACTAGTTATAGAAATTTCTAGGGTTTCAAAGCGGATGAACATCATCGCCGGAAGATGGCGAGAGCGGCACTTGTCGAAACAATGCCTGATTTCAATAAACTCACGCTGGTGAAAACCCGATAACTTTATGTTAGTTCAAATAGGCAGGTAAGACTACGAAATCATTACAGTGTTGTTACTTATGTATTATTACTTGTATATTACTGTCCAGATTGGACAGCGCACGATTGTATTATACAACATGTTCCTTGCAAGGCGTACGTATCAAAGACAGGAAGTTCTAATTTTTAATTTTTGACCTGGGCATGTCTGCTCTAAAGTTTAACTATTTCCTTCTCGCAATGTAACTTTACGGCTTCTAAATTTTCGTTCTAATGAAGATATCCTTAGAGGTGTCGAAACTTAGGTAAATGTGTGTGTGCGTTTGTGTGTGTGTGTGTGTGTGTGTGTGTGTTTGTGTGTGTGAGTTCCTAAGGGACGAAACTGCTGAGGTCATCGGTCCCTAGACTTACTCACTACTTAAATTAACTTATGCTAAGAACAACACACACACTCAAGCCCGAGGAAGGACTCGAACCTCCGGCGGGAGAGGCCGCGGAGTCCGTGACATGGCGCCTCAAACCGCACGGCCACTCCGTGCGGCCTTAGGTAAATGTATTAAACAATTATTTGCAACCGGTTGGATGAGTTATTTCTCCACTGAAACTTAAATACGGTTGCTGAAAGACAGCCATGTTCAAAACTGTATTAAGAACTGTCTTATCGTATTTAATAGTCTGCTTCAGAATTATTATGGAAAACGCTGTTAGTTTCATCTTGGTAGCGTTCATATTAAGTCCCTTGCTACACTGAAGAGCCGAAACATCATGACCACTTGCCTAATAGCGTGATGTTCACTTTTGGAACTCAATACAGCAGCAGTTTTGCGTCTCGTGGATTCATCTTTTTGTCGTAGGTTTGGGGACGTATGAAACACCAGACACGTACGCACAGGTCACATAATTGCCGTGCACACTGCAATCGTAACTGACTACGTCATTGGGTCAACATAGAGTTCGTTTTATTGCGAAACCCTCCGTTCAACAATGTGCGCTACAGCTCCCTGCATAACGTGCTTTACAGACTGGAGAAGCCCACGAATTTCCATGTTTTATGATGATTTGGACAAGTCCAACATGTCGTTTACTCGTGGCTTTAACTTCAACCACTTTCCATTGGTCCTCACGGCAGTAGCGCGCGAACAATCTACCACTTTCGCTATTTCTGAGATGCTCGTTACCTGGCGCTCGGTCAGATGTCTCTCTCCTTTGTCAAAGTCGCTTATGGCAGTGGATTTCCTTCTTTGCGGCCCGTATCGTAGCAAGAATATCTCTCGTTTTTTTTTGTCTTCACCGTTATTTCAACTCCCCAAAAAGGGGCGGACCGGCAGCGGGCAAAAATTGCTCTTCAGCCATCCCTTTCGTGTTGGACAAAAACATGAAAGCAGCACGACAAAAGAACGCTTGAACATAAATGCAAAAGTTAGCCAAGCCTGCAAATTTTGCTTATGTATTTGAGCATGAATGGCATCTGTGCAATGTCCTCAATAAGTCTCAAGAGTCAATCGTCGTCAGAGCAGTGTTCTGTTTAGTTGTGGGCTCACAAGATTCGAAGGCGGGGAAATTGCTTGTGCTGGTATGGTGCGTGCTTCCATAACGAAAGTAGTGCAAGTGTTTGGTGTTTCAAATGATTCAAATGACTGAGCACTATGGGACGTAACTTCTGAGGTCATCAGTCCCCTAGAACTTAGAATTAGTTAAACCTAACTAACCTAAGGACATCACACACATCCATGCCCGAGGCAGGATTCGAACCAGCGACCGTAGCGGTCGCGCGGATCCAGACTGCAGCGCCTAGAACCGCTCGGCCACTCCGACCGACGTTTGATGTTTCAAGAGGCACCATATCGAAGATTTACAGCGCACATTTACAGCGCTTACAGGAAAAGACTAAAAGTGTATGAGTGGTCGTGACAGATGGTAATCGAAGAGGATTGAGATGAAAAATAAGACTACGACAGCTGTAAAAGTCACTGCAGAACTGAATGCCGTACTCGCAAACTGTCAGCACCGAAACAACACTGAGGGAGCTGCTCAAGCAGTGAAGTGCAGGGCGAGCTGGAATTCGAAAACTACTCATCAGTGAAGCAAACGCCCGCAATAATAAAAGAGGTGCCAAAGCCACACAACCTGGACAGTGGAGCGAGGGGAGAATGTCATATGGCCAGATGAATTTTGTTTCACACTGTTTCCAACTTGTGGCCGAGTTCAGGTCAAAGTGGGAAACATGGAGGCGTTTCTTTGAGAATTTGGGCAGGCATACGGTGGTATTCCTCCGGCCCCTTGGTTACTCTGCTAGGTCGCATTACTGCCAAGGTACGCGACAGTTTTGGCTGATCAGGTCCATCCCACGTTACCATGTACGATAGGCAATAATGTCTCTATCATAAAAGGCCTCTAGTCCTTCAACTTTAGACACTTTGTCTCCTGGGTACCGTACAATTGCTACAGTCACGCATCCTTTGCCAGCTCTATTGGTATCATTGGACCGGACTTAGCCGCTGAACGCGGCTTCGCGCATGCGCACTGCTCATTTCAAGATGGCGGCGCCCATGTCACGTTGCGACCAGTTTGGCTGATCCGATCCATCCCACGTTACAACGTTTGTTCCACAATGGTGATGCTATGTTCCAAGGTCCCTGTCCACAAAGTTCGCATCGTCCAGGACTGGTTTAGTAAACATGAGGACGAATTGTCGCACCTCCCCTGGCCACCACAAACACCCAATCTCAGTATTATTGAGCCTCTGTGGTCTGCTTCGGAGAAAAGGGTGCGTGATCGCTACCTACCTCCAACATCGTTTCCTTAACTAACCACTATTTTGCAGGAAGAATAATATTCCTTCAAACCATACAGGACCTGTATTCATCCATTCCAAGACGACTGGAAGCTGTTCTGAATGTCAAAGGGTTTCCTACATCGTATCAAGCACGGCAATGAGTTGCTTTTTCAGTGCTTCTATATTTTTGTCCACCCCCGTACATTCCTTACCGCTTCACATGCCCGCATCGTCAGCAGGGGGTATTAAACCTAGCTGCGGGCAGCGATCATAATGTTTTCCCTCATCATTGTATGTAACAAATTGTTTCAAGGAGCTACGCATTCCGCGAGCTCTCTCTAGAACATCATCGCAAACGATATACGTTGCTCTTCAGTCTGGAAGTTACACGCCTATTTTATCATTCCATTTCCCCAAGATCTCTTTTAGACACACCCAGCTCCTGTCAAAGCACTTTATCGCTTCCAGATTACGAGACATGACTGTCAATCACCAGCAAACACATCAACAGCCATAACCGGATTCGTGGAAAATGAAAATGAATGTTTGTACTTTTCTCGATAGGTACACCCGTAATTTGCAGATAATAGCGTTGGAAATGTCCTCGTGTTAAACGTACGCACATCCACGTTTACAAAATTCTTATGACCAAAGTAGTATAAAATTTACACTGAAGGGGAAAGAAACGACAACACCAAGAAGCATTTAAGGTGATAAACGAAAGTTGGTGGGCGTGTTACTATATCTGAAACTATTTCACGGCAGTAGCTTGAGTTACGGTAATAGCGACACTGTGAGGATGGAAATCAGGTTTGCTTTAAATGCATTCTGTAATGGTCGTAAGCGCTAATTACCGTCGAGATTGGACGTAGTGAGTCTTCTATGTTATCCAAAAAAAAAAAAAGCCTTTAAGATGACGAAGACGCCATTATGAACAGCTCATTGACTTCTAACAAGGTCGTGTAAAGGCGCTACGAGAAACTGGATGTTCCTTCCGTGATAATGCAGAAAGTTTTGGTAGGAATGTAGCCACGGCACGTGTTGTGTCGGCTACTGTGCGAATCAGCACCGTCACAAACAAAAAAGGACAGAAGTTGCGATGGCCGGTGGCGGGAATCCAAAATGATATGTTCACATTACATGCTGATTAATGTAACACTTTATTTCTCCCGTGCTTCCTGTGCCTCCTACATACAAGTACTTTGCTCTCTATTAGTAATCGCAGAACACAGGCTAAGTAACGTCTTCCTACTACTCAGTACTGATGCATTTGAAGTCTGCGTCCAAACTGGGCCCGACCAGCGATGGGCAGCTGGTTAAATAATGACGTGTGAAGGGGGCCGCCCGTCGAGTAGACTGCTCGCCTGGTGCAAGCCTTTCGATTTGACGCCACTTCGGCGACTTGCGCGTCGATGAGGATGAAATGATGATGATTAGGACAACACAACACCCAGTCCCTGAGCGGAGAAAATCTCCGGCCCAGCCGGGAATCGAACCCGGGCTCTTAGCGTTGACAATCTGTCGCGCTGACCACTCAGCTATCGGGGGCGGATGGCTGGTTAAATGAGCGCTGACAGGGGGCGCCGAACTGTCTCCCGGGAGGTGTGGCGCTGCCCGCTCTTTCCATTGGCGCGCGGGTCAGCGCCTTCTCGATGCTGATGCAGCTTCGCGGGTCTGCATTGGTCTGTGTGCAGTCGATGCGTTAGAACCACACAGTACACGACTGCTAGCTGTGGTGGTCACGGGAAGGTATCGTCACAAGAACACCAGGCTACGAATGGCCACGCGGCACTATCGAGAGGCAAGACTGTCGTTGTTGGAGTATGGGTGTGGTGTATCGTATTGCATCTGTAGCAGCAATTCGAGCAGCAACTGCCACCACAGTGACAGTAGGAATTCTTAAAAATCGGTTACAGGGACAGTGTCGACTCAGACGTGCTGTAGCGTGCATTCCACGAACCACAAGCCACTGCCATATGCGGCTTGTGGACGAGTTCAGGCCCCAAAGGAAAAATTGGCGGCGTTTCTTTGAGAATTTGGGCAGCAATACGGTGGTATTCCACCGCCCCCATGGTTACTTCGCAAGGTCCGATTACTGCCAGGGGTTTTGCGACCATTTTGGCTGATCGGGTGCGTCCCACATTACAACATTTGTTCCCCAATGGTGATGCTGAGCTCCAGGTTCAAATGACTCTGAGCACTATGGGACCCAACTGCTGAGGTCATTAGTCCCCTAGAACTTAGAACTAGTTAAACCTAACTAACCTAAGGACATCACAAACATCCATGCCCGAGGCAGGATTCGAACCTGCGACCGTAGCGGTCTTGCGGTTCCAGACTGCAGCGCCTTTAACCGCACGGCCACTTCGGCCGGCTGAGCTCCAGGGCCGCTGTACACACAGTTCGCATCGTCCGGGATTGGTTTTGTGAGAACGAGGATGAGTTGTCGCATCTCCTCTGGTCGTCACAGCTCGCTGAAGGGCGGAGTGGATGCTTGTTGTGTTTTGTGCTGAAAAGTGGTTCTGCCTCAGTCCGTTGTGTTCGTTACGAGACCAGTTGATGACCTGCGACCAACCAACCACACCAGTGTTGTAAACAATCATTCTCTACATAGTGTCGACATGTTGCCTTGGCCTGCTCGATCGCCAGATATGTCTCCAGTCTAGCGCACTGAGACATCATCGGACGATAAGTCCAGCGTCATTCACAAGTAGCATTAAGCGCCCCTGTATTGACCGACTAAGAGCAACAGGCACAGTATTCCATCCCACAAACTGACATTCGGCACCTGTGCAACACAATCCATGCACTTTTGCGTACTTGCATTTAACATTCTGGCGGTTACACCGGTTATTAATGTACCAGTATTTCACATTCGCAATGGCTTATCTCTCGCTTACATGAAACTGTTATCTCGCAATGTTAATCACCTAATGATGTTACCTGGAAATTTCTTTACTGTACATTATTTTCTAGTGCTGCGATTTCTTTCTGTGAGTGTAATAACCTCAAACGTACACCTAATTCTTCCCATAGATGAAGCCCTCAATGCACCAGGAGCATTGATCAACCACAAAGACGGGAACTGTCGGAATCCCAGGATATGTCAGCCGATTTCGTTTAAAAATGGGACATTTTAAAAGACTTTTTTTTCCTTTATTGTACTTCAATTCCCCATCCGGGGAGGGCTGGCAGCAGCACATGCGCTGCTCTTCAGCTAAAAGACAATAATGATACAACAGAAGACATTTGAAATTACAAAGGAGAAAATATGGCGGACAAAAATATAAAAAAGAGGGAACATAATGGAAGAGAACAGACAAAAAGGAGGCGACTGTAAAATGGAGATTAAAACCCTAAAAAAATATTGTGCACAGAAAACCTCACACTGGGACAATTAAAATAACACAAGGCGAAGTATGGCTGCATCATAAAAGCATCGATGGACGGCGTAGCACATAGCGATCACTGACAGTAACACTGTGTATAAGTCCAGCACACAATTAAAATCACAGCTCTTGACGCACAGTAGAACAGCACCAAACCAACCCTGACGTAGCACACTGATGACGATAAGCACAACACAGGATCTGCCAGGGGCATGGAGAAGAGGGAGAAGGGTAGAAGGGAGGGAGGTTTTTTTTTTTAAAATACATTTACCACAGTAATATAAAGGCGTCCGTGCCACCTTACGCATCAGGAAATCTCATTCTATGATGCGGAGCTGACCGAAACAGCCCTCAGATTGTGTCAGAACTATGAGCGGCAAGTGATTTGTTTTGTTTCACGTTTATTGCTTCACTGCCACCAAAACCGAGGTCGGTAAAACACACCTGTTCGGTAGCGCTCTACTCGGACGTATCCAGATGGAACGCTGGTGGCGAAAGACTTTTTCACTGCCATTATTTCGCCGGCAGGAGGAGAGGTGGTGGCATTAAGTTTCTCTTGAACCACTGTCCTGGGTTAAATTCCGAACCTCTTCGAAGTGGTTCATGGATTGAGAGCCTGCATCCGTGGGATGGGAACGTTAAGCTCGGTGGCTCCCTCGGTGCTATTTGAGACAAGTAAGCCGTGTGCCAGGACCGGGTTTCACCCTCTCCCTTCTCTCATCATAGCACACAAGCAGCACTCCATACTCGCATTCATTACGATCACTACACCCTACAGATACACTTAAGATACAACCCTTACAAACAACGAAGATGTTTATTGTTTCATTAGGTTCTCTGACTATTAGTCCAGATTTGATTAGAAGTTTATTAGGTTGAGGTGGTTTGGGTTTGATATCTTATTCTTTAGTTATTTATTATCAGAATGTAAATTCTTATAGTGCGGGTATGTTGACTGCTTTGCCTAATCGGATGGTGATGTTGCTATTTTGATTTCGATTGCAAAAATGGTTCAAATGGATCTGAGCACTATGGGACTTAACATCTGTGGCCATCAGTCCCCTAGAACTTAGAACTACTTAAACCTAACTAACCTAAGGACGTCACACACATCCATGCCCGAGGCAGGATTCGAACCTGTGACAGTAGCAGTCGCGCGGTTCCAGACTGAAGCGCCTAGAACCGCTCGGCCACCGCGGCCGGCCGCTGGGCATCATTCATAGATTGTCGGTTCCGGTCGCGTGCACTGTGTATTTATAATTTTTCGACTAAACATCGTTGAAATGTGTGGAAAGGGCTAACAAAAACAAGAATCGCTAGAAAAATGACGAAATAAAAAACTGACGGAATGTTATCATGTACATTAAACTATCCTGTACCATGAAAGGTCTACAGAACTGTTGTTGGATTTTGTTTAAGCAGAGTGTTATAAAAGTTATTGATACGTTTTTCAACATTTTGTTTAATTTAATAATCAAATGAGAAGCGAGGTATTTTGACCTCCTACTTCGACTGAAGTGGCAGCAGTGCTGTCATATCAAGCTTTGCGGGATTACTTATTGTGTCACTGCGAATGAGAACTGGTTCTGAGTTCTAGCGCATCTGAGTAAAGATGGGCATAATTTCTAAAAGAGAAATCAAAACTTTTGCCATACGTAAAAACCTGAAAAAGTAACTATGATTGAAAGGATCACTATGAAAAGGAACGAAGGATTTCAAGCGATTTTTGTATTGGTCGAAAGTGCCTGTTTTGGTACATCAGAACCAACTTTTATTGCGTAGAATTTAGGCTATGATGAACAGAGTAGTTCTCAACTGTAGCGATCGGTCGTAATCGATCTAGTATTTAAGAAAGGTGCGGCAAGTTGAACAGAATTATCCCTCTCTCTCTTCCTCTCTCTCTCTCTCTCTCTCTCTCTCTCTCTCTCTCTCTCTCTCCCCCTCTCTCTCTCACACACACACACACACCCACACACACACACACACACGAAAATGTAAATTAGTTAGAACGGAACAGTTCGCCGTGTCACGGAATTGTCATGTCCTCACACCTTGGCCTGGGCGTTGGCGTGGCAGTCGATTACAGGATGGTCAAGACGCGCGATATCGCTGCATTTGATCACGGTCATATCATGGCCGCGTGTCGCATCGATACTCAGCCAGCAAGGTCGTGTAAGTAATGCACGTTTCACCTGCCACCGTGCCACTCGTGTAAGAGTATGCGAATCACCGAAAAAGGGCGCTGCCCTATTCTACAGTAGTGGAAATCCTTACACAGCCGTATTTTTAGGATAATTAACGTTGTGGAGTGGATTGTTTGGGGGGAGAGACCAAACAGCGAGGTTACCGGTGTCATAGGATTAGGGAAGGACGGGGAAGGAAGTCGGCCGTGTCCTTTCAAAGAAACGATCCCGACATTTGCCTTGAGCGATGTATGGAAATCATGGAAACCTAAATCAGGATGGCCGGACGCGGGATTGAACCGTCGTCCTCCCGAATGCGAGTCCAGTGTGCTAACCACTGCGCCATCTCGCTCGGTTTAACATTGTAGTTGGAATAGTTGTGCACAGTGTATATACAATAGTATGAGATCCAGTATGTCGACAGATGCAGTCAAATGGTATCGCGTTTGATGTCAGTAGTACAGACCACAGCATGACACCAACGACTCAGGTGGCAGAGGGTGGAACTCGGCTCTGTGCAGTGTAGTGTGTGTGTAAGTGTGTCTACTGCAGGTAGGGAAGTGATACCATTACTGACAGTGTGTGTTGTGTACAGAAACCACGATTGCGATAAGGCCACGAGGATAATTATTTTCGTGTGATGAAGAAACAAAAATCGGTGCATGAAAGGAAATGGGACTGTCTAATCGCCAAGAAGTTTAATCGTTCAAGTACAGTGACTGATAATTTCTTTAGATTGGGCGCACGATATGGACAGAACGGAAAATATGAGCAAAGTATAAAATTATCTGTGACATCGAAACACTTACTTTTGAGCAAATCAAGGACATAAACCGTTATGCCTCTCGACTTGTTCCTGATTTACAGTTGCCAGTAATTTCTAGACATGTACGACAAATTTTGTCACATGACAAACAACTTGCATTCAACAGACCACTCCGTAAATCTTATCTAATACCCAAACATAAACAGGCTAAACTGAAGTTTCTGAATAACATATGACGTGGAATTCAGCATGGAATAACATGATCTTCAGTGATGAGAAGTTTATTTTAGATGGACTGGGGCGATTTGAACGTTATTGGCACGGTCTGGGAACAGACTAGCAGGTAAGAATGAGCAGAAATTTTATTGGTGGAAGTGTTATGATTTGGGGGGACCTTCTGCATTGCTTGGCTGAACGTTAGAATAATCTCTAACATATACTCTGAGATGCTAGAGACAGAATTGATTAGAATGTATGAGGAATTAGGGAATTAAAGCCTACTGTTTCAGCAATATGATGCGTCTGTAGATGTTTCAGCTACAACCAATAATGGTGCGAAGATAAACATCGACGTAGCCCGGATTTGAACCCCGTGGAAAACCTTTGAGGAATACTTGCAAGGTGTGTTCATCAAAATGTAAGGAAAATTGAGGCCGCATGTGAGCTGAAGAACTACAAACCTAACAAAAGCAATGCTGAAGAACATTTTTGAGGTAGTTAAGAAGAACAGAGGTTGGACAAAGTACTAACAGTGCAATAACACAACAGCATAGTGAGTACCTTTAAACTGATTTCCTCAGGAAATGCAAACGTCTTATTTTGTTAACCCTGTTATGAAAGAAACTATGTAATTCCTTATTGAATATTTATGTCTTACATGTATATACTACTTTCGTAATAAATTCGATACATGTATGCTTCAGACACTGTACTTTCATAGGAACTCTCCCATACTGCACTTCCGTGGGCAACAGTTCAATTTATCGCTACGAATTTTAGACCTGTTATCTGGAAACTCTACATAGGTCGTGCATATTCTATTCGTTTAATCATGGTGACATCCACTGTTTTATATTACGTGTGTAGTAGTAAATCATGTTAACAGCAACCATTGGTAATATTAATGCAGAAATAAAACAGAACATTTGCAAAGTAAAAATCAGTTTAAAAAATAACAAAAAAAAGGAAATTGACTTACGTTCCAAGAGAATGACTTCTGTCTTACATTAATAGATATGATACTGGAAGCCGCGGAAGAACTCGACGTTTTGCCAACTAATTACAACTAAACTTATTGTTGTTACATTACTGAACATCAACTGCACTGGTATGTGCGTGCCTCGGCGATCCTTGAGTCTACGCATACCCGTATGGGTGGCCATACCATTCTTTCTTTACTTTTTATTTTATTTTATTTGTACATGTATTTGAAGTTTCTCGTAATTAAATGTATATGTGCCTATGGAAATGACCGTCTGGCGTCATTGGCCGAAAGGTCCGGCCGCCTTGGTGCAGGTCTTATTAAATTCGACGCCACATTGGGCGACCTGGGCGCCTGATGGGGATGAAATGATGATGAAGACAACACAACACCCTGTCCCTGAGTGGAGAATATTCCCGATCCAGCCGGGAACCGAACCCGGGCCCGTAGGACGACAATTCGTCACGCTGACCACTCAGTTACCGGGGCGGACCTATATGTGCCTATCATTATCTATAATTGAGAAAACGCTTCGTGTGACCTGCTGACATTATTTTGATACTCTGAGAATCCACTTGGTCTTATACACTGAAAGTTAAACAGTTGCCTTTTAGACATCAGATGTGCTATCATACTGACTTTAGACTGCAAGTTTTGGTCACTTGCAATTGTTTGCAGATGGCTCTCTAATTGTCTGTAGTCTCTCGCTATCTGAAAAAGGGGCACCTGAGGACCACTTGATGACCAGAACCTTCCCCTCCACAATCACAGATTGGTGTGTTACTACATTCCATTCGATGCAGATGGACCGTGAACATACCTCGAGTAGAGGCAATGTCGCGGAATTTGAGCCTGTTCCTGATGCTTGGGAATACGCTGTAAACACGTCATGCAGTGCACCAGTCAGATAGTCATTCATCTAACTTTCAGGCTCGTAAATGTCTATCAGTAATATACGTTCCTCTGATCTCGTACACACGATCATATTGTTCACGCCTCTACTAATACAGCGCTGCCCTGTAACGAACCACAATGTCCATCGGACATATCCTGAGGATTTACACACCAACGCGTCGTGTTACTGAGATGCGTTTCTGTCAGCTACCACGGGTTGTAACAGCGGACCGATGGGCCACACCAAGCGCAAGTATTAAAATACTAGGTAGTACCTAGCTTGCGCTTGCATGTGATGGACACACTTAACATTTATGATGTCAACTCTCTTGGGCGCCTATGTGCTACTTACGACAATTTTTTAAGGCCTGTGTTTTATGGGCAACTATTAATATCACCATTGTTTGCCTTGATCTTGTAACCTGTATGTGTCCTAAGATCCGCTGATGGCGGCTTTAGTTTCGCCGAAACCGGTAATCGTCGAATAAAAAGAATTCCTGCGATCTTGGCCACTACTTTAGTGTTTTCCTAAGCGTAGTCATGTATTATTAAAATATATGATTCAAATGTTTCGAGGTTTAGTTGCTGAAAGATTAGCGCGAGGTTTTTCATACAAGCCGGCTGTCTGCTGCCTGAATCGGATAGATACGCACCTTGCTTCGCACAGTGACCGCCACAGGTTGAGGAGGGGGGCTATGAAGGGACATAGCACAGAATACGCTCCCAATACAGACATCAACGCCCTTGTTTCGAGTTTCTACGAAAGCAGAAGTGGCAGAGGTCGCCTCCTGTGTCGGAGCAGAAATTCTTCGCCATGAACTAAGGACGGTCCCTCCAGTTATTTTAAAATGTGGTGGAGATTAAACCACGAAAATATCACACAGTGCAGTTCGCATTATATACCTTTGGCTACTGCAGCTCTGTCGAACACAGAGATAATTTGAGCTAATTATGTCAGCTACCAGGAACAAGTGAATATCGGGCGCAGTGATCCCTAGACAATCGATACTTATCTATGCGTCATCTGACTTGGCACATTTCCTCCGCTACTAGCAACTCCAGCGCAAAAACTCTTCTTATCGTGGACAAACAATACATGGAATTGTGCGTTTGGGTCGCATTGTCACGTGAGGCGAACCATCAGGCCAGCTCTGCGGCCACTCCGGGTCTCTGCTTATAAAAGGCACCGCCAAGGGTAACAAGTTTGCTGAGAAAGCAGCCATTGTTACTGCTGTGATGTATATGACAGCTGGCATTTCAGTGTCCCGGCGAACTAGTTTACTTACGTAAGGGAAGTTCGCCTTATTGTAACAGATTTACTAGAAGGATAGTCGGTCCTGAGAACAAGTGTGATCCGTGACTAATGTAATGCGGTTGCATTATAAAAGCCGTAAAATTTCACCGTGTGTTTATTAAATAAACATGGTAAGAAATATTTTTAAAAAGAGAGAATATCTGCTGTCCCTAAATGCTACTCTACATCTTATTCTGAACAATAATTTCCCACCGCTCTAGGCAGAAAGAGTTTTGTATGCCATATCGATGCGACGTCATTCATCTGCTGATAAACGCAAATATCTGAACATTCCAGAAGAACTATAACTTTTTACTCACTTGAAAAAAGGTCCTTGTAGTATTCTTAACGAATAAACTGACCAAAAAGAAATTAACATTTTATCGGTTATTTTACAAAATATCCTCGTGCAAAGATAAAGTAATTTTTAAGCGAAGCAAGACAGACTTAATACGATTAATATTTACACATTTGCATCTAGTCTATTTTTATATACTTATTAGCAATAAACGAAAGAAATGTAGAGATCGCACACATTACCAAAATCAAAGAAAAAATACACAAATGACGATATCTCTGACGTCTTGGGCAAAAGAACATGCCACTAATATTATAAAGCACGATGTGCCTCATTTGAAGATCTTTGACTAGCAACGACACGTGTGTCTGTCTGCTGTTGCAAGTTTTTCAAACAGTGGCTGAAAGCAACTGTTACGGTTCGTGAACTTTACTGTGTTATAGTTTAATTCACAAGAGTCACTATCGTCCAATTCGTTTTAGTATAGAGGACACCGCTCCTCCGTAATCGCGTTAAATAGGCCAGCTTGGTCGGCATGACGTGATCCTTAGACGGTCACAGCACGGTGCTACATTCAGCTGTTGTGAACACCGAAGCTACGAACGTGCGCGGAAATGAGCGCGCTATTGAAACTTCCACGACTGAATCGTCTCAACAACCACTGGCTGCTGCAGCAAAACAGCAGTCATCTCTTCCTACCAATAACGTGATCTCACCTGAAAAAGCTGTTATCGGCGATGTTCTCAATTCCGTAATAGATGACTATGTAAAGTCAGTAAGTGACAATTTCTGGCACCAATATTACGCATTGCTCTCGCATGTCTGTAGGCAACATTCGTATTTTTACAAGAACTGTTGAAAATGTAGCTTGATTACTGCAAGAGGATAACTTGTATGTTTAAGAGATAATGACGTCAGTAAGGCGTTTTAAAAAAAGCCAGTAACCGTGTTGTTTTTTCTAATGTATTTCCATTTATTAGTAATGCTGCAATAGTTGGCAAAATGTCTAAATGGGGACGTATACTAGGGCACGCGAGAGGTATTCCAACCGACTCCACGGTTCAGGCATGCTCTCATTTCATCGCTCTGCTCAATGCAGATTCCATTATTTAAGCAAAGTACCATCGACGATACGGATCCCCTATGAAGAAAATTGTTTCAGTGTGTTTTACCATGGATGACGTTGTATGGCATCACTGCAAAGGTAGCGGCCAAATCAAGAAAGACGGTCGCAATTACTATCTATTACAAATGGTGATACCGACTTTCCTGCTTGCGTATACAATACTGCAAAACAAAAATCCGTACCCTTGGTACAAGAAGCAGCTCCAAAAATTCCTCAGCATTCCACAACGTCTGGAAAAGAGCAAAAAACATCTGACTCTTGTACTGCAGTACTAGAAATATCACCTTCGGTACAGTAATTAGTTGATAAAATTCCTCGTACACGGTCTGGAAAGAGCAACATGCAACTGACTCTGGCCCCTAGTTTTAGAAATACCACCTAAACACATTAAAAGACGTCGATCTGATTTCGATTTTAATAAGGAAGCTGTCAACAATTCAGTTGTCACTAACAACATTTCTTCCAATGAAAAATCTGTCAAATAAAACTGTTAGTGTCTTTCTTATGGAAACTAACAACTTATGTGAATTTAATGAGACTGGCGAATGTAATGCTAAAGCTCATAGAGCGTCAGGCGCAGTAACTACTAATGACACACTACCTACATCTGATGCTGCACACCAAACCGATGATATGATAGATACGGAATCCGAATGTGGTTCGTCAGCGTCAGATTCCTCAATGAGAGGTGCGCCACTGGCGGAAAATATCCATAAAGATTACCTGATGTCTTCAAAAGAATTCAAAGCTTTTTGAAAGCGACAAAACAATGTTCCTAATTGCAAAAGAGTACACTAAATATTTTGTGGTTTGCAACAATTAATTGATAAAAAACTTACAAAAACCAAAGCAGTCGACGAACGTTGTCATCTATAGCGATTGTTAAGTGCGATTAAAAAAGAAACGGCCACTAAATGAGATACATATTCGTCACTTCCATAGTCGAGCAAGAACAATGCAGTACCGTGGACATGTCCGAAGTAAGCAGTACACAATGCCGACAGAGCACTGATTATCACAAATGCCAACACCAAATACAAGATGAACAACTTGGTCTCTTCATAAATAAATCAAGTGCATACAAATAAATCTACAGCGCTCCAGAGCTGCAACAGCTAACCTAATGCAGCTTATTGTGTAATATCAGATTGCCATTGCTTTCATACAAGAACCATACTGTTATCAACTAACCTTAGGTGGAATCACCAGAGGTTACGAGATATTAAGCGCAGATGACACAAGGGTTCAAAATGGTTCAAATGGCTCTGAGCACTATGAGATTTAACATCTGAGGTCATCAGTCCCCTAGAACTTAGAACTACTTAAACCTAACTAACCTAACGACATCACACACATCCGTGCCCGAGGCAGGATTCGAACCTGCGACCGTAGCGGTCGCGCGGTTCCAGATTGAAGCGCCTAGAACTGCTCGGCCACATCGGACGGCTGACACAAGGGAAAGGGCAGCATTACTGATAACCAACAAAGATACTGGATTCCTTAATGATCAGTCACTTGTCCGATGAAGATGCAGTACTTGTAGAAATAGTAAAAAAAATCCGATTTTTCATATCTAGCGTTTACTTAGAAAACCCACCATAGATGACCTGAGAAAAATTGACAAAATGATATAATACAATAAAGGAGTTGCTTTAGTAATTGCTGTGGAGAGCAATGCAACATCTAGCACGTGGTATGATAAAATAACAAACTCCAGTTTCTAGCTCCCTGTAACTGACAGAAAATAGATTTAAACTACTTCATACACAATTGGTTTAAATACATCAGAAAGAAAACGAAGTAATCTTCTGTTTATAACTTGTACTGTGACTCTCTGAAAAGTAACTAAACGAACTATGTTCATATCTGTGTCGAAACTGTAACGTTTCTTTTGTTTACTTATCTAAATAAATATCCCTTTCAGCTATGATTTTTGTAAGTTACAGGGAAAACCACCATATCTGAAACACTCTGTATATTTTCTGTCACCTTTTTTGGGAAATATAACAATTACAGCATAATTCCAGATTCTGGGATTCGTCACCTTTCCTGAGCATTCCGTAAATAGTTTTACAAGTGCATGTATTTTTCTCCATCTTTAATGTACTGGAACATCGTTATCTTCCAGTTTCATTCTGTTCTTCATTCCTCCAATGGCTTTAAATTTGTCTGGCAAAATTTCTGCAATGTCATAGCTTTCGCTATTAACTACTGCATTTCTCAGTCATGTCTTGAACGATATATATAAATTGTTATTAAACTTTCGTTTCATGTTCTTATGTCTTCTCTGAGATTTTCTGAATAGCTTTATTAATTCAGCTTATTAATGTGTACTGGATGCATTTGTCTTCTCTTCAATAGTTACATTGTTCAGTTTGTGACTGGCTTTTCTTTTGACTTCTTTATGCGTGAAATATCTTTTGCTGTTTCCCTAAGTAACTTCCTGATACAACTACCCCTTTCCTCTGTCCTGGTATAATATTGACACTCTAAGACGCTGATCTTGTTGCCTAACTGTATGTGACGTAGCTTCCTTTTTGTAATAAATTCTCGGAATCTAAATTTTATCCATGGCTGCAGGTTTCTTTCTTTCTAGCTGCGTCTCTATTTACTGCTGCATCTTATTACTCTATGCTAACTTCAAATTCTAAAGTTGTTTAAGATTGCCACACCGAATATAACTTTATTTGCTGATAAATATAATCAATTTCATTTCCTCTTTTTTAAATCCATTTTCTGTTATTCTATCTGAAATAGTATGTTGTTCCAGTCGACAAATTCTACTACTTTGTGACTTCTTTCACTTTTGTCGTTACTTTTATTTTTCTTACTCTAGTGTCTGTCTCTAGTTTTGACGTACTTTTGCTCTAAAATTCCTCTTTATCATCTTATACTGGTATCCGCTGTCTTTTATCAGCTTCTGCAGCACTTCGTAGATGTCTAATACCTATCCTTGAGATGTGACCGTAATGGTGAACAGACTTGGTTGATTTCCATGATGTATTTACAGTTGATTTCTAAAATATCATTTTTCTTTCTGAGATTCCTTCAATACCATTAACGATATTTTTAAATCCCTTATTTGCACTTAAGACTATACTTAAGAAGGTAATATGATTGTAAGGACTGGTCACATATGATTTCCACTAACACTCTGACTATGTTTAAAAAAAAAAACCTCCCATAAATACGAAATCTAAAGTGAATTTTATTTCTAAATCTCTCGAAATTAAAACAGGAGCATAAAGAGAAGGCTGATTGCCAGCTTAGCTGTTTAGTTAAGTGCTCCAAGAAGTAGGATCTATTCACCAGAACTGTTTTGTTAACTAAGCAGCTGATTTTCCTAAAAAAATTCAATACACTGCATAGAGAAAAATGAGAAAATACACTTACGGATCTCCACATCCAAACGGGTGTTCATACCCAACATTTCAGGCAACCCAAAAAAGATAACAGCAAGACTTTGGGAACATTGGTAACATGGAAACATTTCATATCTTGGAAAAATGGTGCAAACCAATTGCTTGACTAATGACTGAACATGAGACAGGATACATGCTTTCCTGCAATAAAATATTAATATTCATAAAAGCAAATTTAAGAAACTGTACAGCAATAACAAAATTGTAAGTATTCTGCGTAGCAAGAAGTATCACTGCTCCTTAAGTAGAGGCGTATGGGGAGGAAAAAAGCAAGAAATAAAAGTCTTTCAACAATTCTGTGGGTGAGAACAGATGCAAATCGCAGTTACATTTTTAAAAAAACAACAACAAGGAATTGTAGAAAAATCTCAAGACTCCAAGTCACAACTCAGAAAAACGTCTTACGACAGAATCAACAAAGACAACTAGAAATAAATAGATCAACAAAAATTCAAAAGACCTAAAAACAGATGGGCATATCCGATGAAAATATTTAAATCGAAGATATCTTGAAAGTATTGAGGGAAAGGAGAAAATTGGGTGCAGCTAAATTCTATATGATGGACAAAGAAAACTGTAGCGTGAAAGAACGGAAAAAAATGTGGCAGAAAGGGAGGAAATACCTAGTTAAATGCCGTATCGCGAGTCGGTGCTTAATGTGAGCAACAAATCGCTGATCACATACGATGGAAAGAAGACAGTTCCGAACATCTAGTTACTAATGATTTATATCTGTTTCATTGTTGTTACTGTTATTATTGCTATTATTATTTCTTTATTTATATGCAGGGAAGTGTTACTGGAACTTTTCAGCATGAAGAATATCAACCATGGAACAACTGATGGTAAATACATTACTCGGCGTTATTAAATGGAGAACGATCATCTTTTCTTATTTAAGGGAGTCGTCAAATAGCAGTAAAAGGATGTACCGACCGTAGCGGAACGAATACAACGGATTTTTGTGTTTTCATTTACAATCTATTAAAGATCGACGCAACATCACAAAATTGCAATTGCTATAACGTAAATAAATAAAAGGAAAGAAAATTTACTGCCCCATCATGGCAAAGAAAATAAAAAAAAAATGTTTATTAAATTCTACATAACTGACGGAATGGAATGTGAACGACGTATGACAACATTTTAGAGTATCGTGATAAGGTCTATGCTACTGGCGGAGTGGTATACTCTTTAAATGACTCTTTTTTTCTCTTTTTGCTCGTCGAAAGCTCTATTCTGAGTCTTGGTGTGGCAGATCGATCGGCAGTGAATGCAGAGTCATTACCAGGGCCTGCAGCCGGCGCTATTCAGACGCCAGAACACGGCAAAGATTTTCAATATAGCCAGCAAGTGGCGCGGGACGAGGTGCCACCACTCCCTAATGCTCTCCGTCATTTGGTAGCTCCATAACGTCCTTGAGATATCATTTAGTAATAAACAGGGACGTTAATTACACCAAGCTGCTGAACTTCATTGCACTTCCTTTGACGAGTAGGACCTTCTGTCTGGACACTTTAACGCGAGGGAGTTTTAGATGATCAGTGGTTAAAATTGCAGGGGTTGGCCTAAAATGTGGAGACAACGCGAGAAATCCGCTCTCGAACATTAATGCAGATGCTAGCCAAGCTGGAGGTTACGTTGCTATATTTTAACTACGAGCGGCACCTGTCCAAGTCACCAATACATTGCAATTACCGTCGTGGTCAGGACATAGTTCTGTGTAGTTGTGAGTGCCTTACGTCGCAGATAAATGACTTCGAACGTTGGCACATTGGTGGTGCTTCCGTAACCACGACAGCTGAAGTGTTTTTTGTCTCAAGAAGCACCAAGAGTGAAGGATGGCGGGCATGCGGTGATTATTTGGGCAGCAATATCGTGGTGTTCCATTGGTAGCATGGTTACTCTCAAAGTCACATTACTGCCAAGGATTATGTGACCTTTGTGACCATATGACCATTGTGATCCATCCCAACGTACAATGTTTGTTCTCCTGTGCTGACGCTGCGATCCAAGACAAGACCCGTGTTCACACAGCTCGCATCGTCCGTGACTGGTTTTGTATTTACGATGATGAATTGTCACGTCTTCACTGGCGACCACAGTCACTGGATATCCATATTATTGAGTCTTTGTGGTCTACTGCTCAGAGAAGATATCATGACCACTACCCACTTCGCCGGCCGAAGTGGCCGTGCGGTTAAAGGCGCTGCAGTCTGGAACCGCAAGACCGCTACGGTCGCAGGTTCGAATCCTGCCTCGGCATGGATGTTTGTGATGTCCTTAGGTTAGTAAGGTTTAACTAGTTCTAAGTTCTAGGGGACTAATGACCACAGCAGTTGAGTCCCATAGTGCTCAGAGCCTTTTTTGAACTACCCACTTCCGTCATCATTACCTGGACTTGACACTGTTTTGCAGGAAGAATGGTATAAGATCCCTCTAAAACCATACAGAACATATATTTATTTCATCCTAGACGACTGGAAACTATTTTGAATGCCAGTCGCCGTCCTACACCGAATTAGGCGTGGTAATGTGTCGTGTCTTCGGTATTTCCATATTTGTCTACCCTCTGTATTTGATGGCTCAGGCTAATTCCAGTGACCGATCGCCATATTTCCCCTTGTATTACGCGTAACTGAAACAATTTTTTTTTTTTTTGCTTTGAGTCACTGAGGCCATTTCGGAATGAACTCTATCAGTATTTTATTAATTTGTTCTAGGAAAATAAGGGAACTGTAAATTAATGTGATCGAATCGCGTTATAAAAGCAGCTACTGTAAACTAGAAAAGTAAATGGGTTTTGTTTTACAACAGCGCTGTCTGACCCTGTTCCAAACACTTATTACACTTTGAGACGCACCAGGAAACCGTGTTTTTTTTCTGCTGATAACACGTCCCAAGCGATAACGTTATCGCACCCTTGAATGCCAAGATCGATAATGACGACAGGCGCTATTCATCGAATAATCTCCTACCGGCGATCGTTAGACGTGTGCATCAGCACGATTATTAAAAAAACCGCTGCTCTTTCTTATCACCTGCTTAAAAAAACGCCTCTTCGTATATATGCGTACATTTTTGTGCAATTTGTCAAGCAGAAGAAGGAGAACACATAAATTTAGTTTTCTTTTGTTTGTAATCAGCGTAGTCCGTTTTCTTTTTTTCCCCATCGCATTGCGTCTCAGAAAATAAGAACAACGTACGATTCCTGTCATCTGAAATAAAATGCAGGCAGGATGAGCTGAAAGTATTTGCGAATCAAACAAAACCCTCGCAGTTTATGAAACTCCATCAGTTTTCTTTTTCAGTCGACTCAGAGATGTTGCAGAGCATAATTGAAAAAAAACAAAAAAAAAACACCGGTTTTAATTTCTTTCTGCTTCTATTGGATTTCTAGTTTCGTTCTCTTTTTTTCGTTTTCTTTTTGAAACTTATAGCTTTTTGTGGCACTGTTTAAAGCTGTCGGCCAGTTTGCCAGTTTTCTTGAGTGAATGCGTTTTCATATCTCCATTCTAAGCAGTCTATCCAGACTGTTTCAGAAACACAGTAGCCAAAATTTGTCAGGACCTCCCCTACGTGCTTTTGTCGATTTCCTCGGGACTGCTGTTTTGGACTGAGATGCATAGTTACATACTTCACCGTTTATTGTATTTATTGATATAACGTGTGAAGTCCACTTCACGGAATGCTAGAGGTATTTTCAGATGAACATTTGTGGCAAGTCAAGCAGTATTCCGTATCGCGAACGTCACTCCCCGGTTTTCGCAGGCAGTCCATTACCATTTCTGTCATACAAGCGCGCATCCCTGATCGGCGACAGCACCAACTTACCACGGTCCAAACGCCGTGACAGGATCGACCATAATACGGGGGGGTCTAACAAAGAAACTATACAGCGGAGAGATTTATGCTTTCGATTTCTCTAAAACGCTCATGGCAAATACTGAGATGGTTCCCCTGATAAGGAAACGCCCATTTCAAAAAAAAAAAAAAAAAAAAAAATGTTCAAATGTGTGTGAAATCTTATGGGACTTAACTGCTAAGGTCATCAGTCCCTAAGCTTACACACTACTTAACCTAAATTATTCTAAGGACAAACACACACACCCATGCCCGAGGGAGGACTCGAACCTCCGCCGGGACCAGCCGCACAGTCCATGACTGAAACGCCCATTTCCTTCTCCGTCTTTCTCTCTTCGTCTCCGGAGCAAGTAGTCCCACCCTGACGCTCTCGCCATCGACGACGGCAAATTGAATTCTACTTCATCCTTATTTACTGGCATAGATATTTTTGTGTCGTGTTTACCGTATCTGTGTTCCTATTTGACACCTAAATCGGTTGCTTAAGCGGCATATTTGCAACATCTTTTGCATTACTGTCGCAGACATTATTTACTTCACGATTGGTACATCTTCTTTGTTTTCATATAATTTTGCTGGATCATTCTTGACAAATTCTACACCCCATGGTAATTTAATCCTTTATTATAACAAGCAGTATTTACTGTGTTGTGTGATATTACGGCTTCGTTCTCTATTAATTATGGATGACACATGCCACTACTGTTCGACATCCAAAGTTCCCTAAAGAAAACCACAGGAAGAGAAAGCAGCAATGCGACACGTGATGTCAGATGGAAGGAAAGAAGTCGTGTGGATGAACATGAAAGATAGGCGGGCGAACATCAGACACTGATGAATAGACATCCAGGACCAGTATCGTCTGCTGCGTGAAAACAGGCAAGACTTTCAAGGCCAGGACAAGAGCATCTTTGCTAATTAAACTGTTTAACCTATGGACTGTGGATCTGTGATACAAGCTAATCATACTGATATGTTGAAGATTAAACTACAAGCTACAGGCGAATTTCGCAGACACACACACACACACACACACACACACACACACACACACACACAGGGAGAGAGAGAGAGAAAGGAGGACTCTTAAACAAAATATTCCTCAGAACGCAGAGAGGAGATGAGCTTTGGATAGGACCTGGAAGGACGGAAGGACTTCCTGAGACCCTGACAATCATCCCAGCAAAAGCTTCTACAGCCTCGTAAAGGTTACAACACAGTGCGCAAGGGACTAATAGACTGGTATTAAATGTAAAACAGACGAGACAGTTTGTTAGTTCGCGATGTCCAGTAAAATATTTTTTGTGGTGTAGAATTCTAGATTACAGGGTCTTTATTGCGATAAGCGGAGATAATGCATTAGCATCTCTTACGACTTCTGAATACTACATGTGCATCTACTGTATATCTGCTCAGCGGAGGGCTGAACCATAGTCAGTAATAAGTAAGTAATAATTATGCTGTCCCCCCTCCCCCACCGCTTCTCTCCCTCTCCCTCTCCCTCTCCCTCTCCCTCTCCCTCTCCCTCTCTATCTCTCTCTCTATCTCTCTCTCTCTCTCTCTCTCTCTCTGTGTGTGTGGCTGTGTGTGTGTGTGTGTGTGTGTGTGTGTGTGTGTGTGTGTGTGTGTTCTTATTTACAATGAGTTTCACTTTAACTGAACACAAATTGAAAACTGAAATATATTAATGCATTTGTTATTTGATTAAGAAATATTAAATGTTTCCAAGTTTAATTTTTTGTGTATTAAATGGTCTGATTTAATTTATGGACGATATTATTTTAATTCTATTATGAGTTTATATCTATCTCATTAAATGACGTAAACTCGAGAGATTATATAGGTTTAACCCTCAGAAAATCATATTGGATACAAAATAAATGTTGACTGATGACAGTAATTTGTAGTTTCCTGTGAGTTTCATAACAGTCACGGTAAAGATAAACCTAAAATATGCATAAGTTTTTCCAAGTCTTTGCATGAAATGTGTATGAAAGATAACGTCATGGGGAATAGTTTTAGTCAGATGCAAAATGTTCATTGAAGTTTTCCGACGGTGCTGGGCGTATTTCATTATTAGCTATAACCCTGAGAGGCGCCATGGTGTAGACACTCTCCGGCGTTCGTATGCAATATGCGTTGCCTATTATCAGCATGCAAGGGGTTAGGTGAAGCTTCTAAAATACGTTTCTCCACTTACAAGGAGAGGTGCTCAACGGTGGAATGGACTTTTTGAAACAATCTATACGGCAATGTTGGTTATAGTCCAAGGAATAACATCCTTCAACCATTCACCCTGGTGGGCCATCGTCTGCAAGTAACCGACGAAAAAAAAAATTCGTAATTTCGTGCAATGCTTTACATGTTTAAAAATTGTAACAGTTCATAGGCTGCTTGCGTAGCGTAATGGTTAAGGTAATGACTTTACAAGGAAAAGATTGTCGGTTAGAATTTTGTAACGTATAGTGAATTTTTTCATTTTTAAATCTTTATCTAAATGACTTTGATCACTGTTTTTATTCTAGTAACTGATTTACACACAATTTCTTTTATTTGTATTCCTTAACATATCATTTTAGTCAATGGTTTAACTTCTTCAGTTGCTCTTATTTTTTCCTTCCTATCATTCTTTCTCTAGTTAGAATCTTTGCGCGTGTGAATTTAATTATTTTCATTTATCTGTCATAATGTTTAAACATTTGAAAATGCCGATCTGTTGGTTAAAAAACAAAAGCTGAAATAATCTATTTATATTGACTGTGTAATAGTGTCAGGACTGTATTTTTGTTGCAAATGTACATCTTTTTGGATGTCAGTCATCACACAAACATTTAAAACGTAAATTCTTATTGCACTATGGTCAAAACATGAATCATAATCTAAACGAATGAGGGATTGCAAGTAAAATGAGATTGAACCAAAATCAGAAATAGAAAAAATGAATGCAATAACATGGATGAAAGTGTAATATGACAAAATGGAAGCAATTAGATCGAAGTTAATACGTAACAATGATCATAATTACATCAACAAGGATTCCAAGTGTAAAAAGACCGATAAGAAGAAAAATGATAGGATGTATTTCATATGACGACTAACGTGACGTGACAAAGGAATAGGAAAACATCACATTTCAACCAATAAATTTATTAAAAATAATGATCGAGTTTAAAAATAAAAAATTTCGAAGCACCCAACAAACTTCGAACCCACATCCTTTTGCCTGTGCCGGCCGGAGTGGCCGTGCGGTTCTAGGCGCTACAGTCTGGAACCGAGCGACCGCTACGGTCGCAGGTTCGAATCCTGCCTCGGGCATGGATGTGTGTGATGTCCTCAGGTTAGTTAGGTTTAATTAGTTCTAAGTTCTAGGCGACTGATGACCTCAGAAGTTAAGTCGCATAGTGCTCAGAACCATTTGAACCTTTTGCCTGTGAGGCCAGTATCTTAACCATAATCGTACCCAACCAGGCTATTAATTGTTATAATTTTTAAAGCTATAGATCTTCACGCGAAATTACGAAATTTTTTTCGAGGTTTACTCGCAGACAAGGGCCCAAAAGGATGACTAGTTGCAGGGTGTTATTCCTTGGACCTTCGCCGGCATCACTGTTGCAAAAAGTCGACCCAACGCTGTTAGAGTTAATCTATCGATTTATTGGGGTAGATGGTTTGTAGATGCAGCACACATGGTTAGTAGACCCTGCTAGTCCTCGTCGTCCCAGAACCGGCGATGTGAATAAAGAGATACATCGCGTCAGAGGGAAGCGCCAGCGATCATTTTGACTCGAACAAAAGTTGTTCCCCTGATATGATCCATCTCCCTGGACGTTTGGTAGAAAGACTTTGAAAAGTAGTGTATATACATGGAGGATCCGGGAACACGTTTTTTGCTCACGTATCATGTCGTTTCTGGAAACCCAGAATCTAATCTGTAGCAATCAACATGGATTCCGGAAACAGCGATCGTGTGAGACCCAACGCGTTTTTTTTTTTTTCATGTGACACAGAAAATATTAGACACAGGCCCCCAGGTAGATGCTATTTTCCTTGACTTCCGGAAGGCGTTCGATACAGTTCCGCACTGTCGCCTGATAAACAAAGTAAGAGCCTATGGAATATCAGACCAGCTGTGTGGTTGGATTGAAGAGTTTTTAGCAAACAGAACACAGCATGTTGTTCTCAATGGAGAGACGTCTACAGACGTTAAAGTAAGCTCTGGCGTGCCACAGGGGAGTGTAATGGGACCATTGCTTTTCACAATATATATAAATGACCTAGTAGATAGTGTCGGAAGTTCCATGCGGCTTTTCGCGGATGATGCTGTAGTATACAGAGAAGTTGCAGCATTAGAAAATTGTAGCGAAATGCAGGAAGATCTGCAGCGGATAGGCACTTGGTGCAGGGGGTGACAACTGACCCTTAACATAGACAAATGTAACGTATTGCAAATACATAGAAAGAAGGATCCTTTTTTGTATGATTATATGATAGCGGAACAAACACTGGTAGCAGTTACTACTGTAAAATATCTGGGAGTATGCGTGCGGAACGATCTGAAGTGGAATGATCATATAAAATTAGTTGTTGGTAAGGCGGGTACCAGGTTGAGATTCACTGGGAGAGTCCTTAGAAAATGTAGTCCATCAAAAAAGGAGGTGGCTTACAAAACACTCGTTCGACCTATACTTGAGTATTGCTCATCAGTGTGGGATCCGTACCAGGTCGGGTTGACGGTGGAGCTAGAGAAGATCCAAAGAAGAGCGGCGCATTTCGCCACAGGGTTATTTGGTAAGCGTGATAGCGTTACGGAGATGTTTAGCAAACTCAAGTGGCAGACTCTGCAACAGAGGCGCTCTGCATCGCGGTGTAGCTTGCTGTCCAGGTTTCGATAAGGAGCGTTTCTGGATGAGGTATCGAATATATTGCTTCCCCCTACTTATACCTCCCAAGGAGATCACGAATGTAAAATTAGAGAGATTCGAGCGCGCACGGAGGCTTTCCTGCAGTCGTTCTTCCCGCGAACCATACGCGACTGGAATAGGAAAGGGAGGTAACGACAGTGGCACGTAAAGTGCCCTCCGCCACACACCGTTGGGTGGTTTGCGGAGTATAAATATAGATGTAGATGTAGAGTTCACGGGATGGACAAACATGTAGCCAAGTGAAGTATGTTTGATGAACCAAAGAAGTATTACATGGATGGTTGTAGCTGAAGGCCATAATAGACTACCCACTCACATTAATGTGATAACCTGTCAATAGGCTGAATATACAGTTTTTGCAATGCGGCCTGCTGCGAGACGTAAAGACAGACAGACAGTGATGTTCTGGAAGGAACCGACAGGGATGTGCAGCCATGACGACTTCAGTGCCGCCGCCAGTTGCGCTAGGTTTCTCGGTGGAGGATCCATGGAGCTAACAGTGCGATGGAGGTGACCCCACAGATTGTCTACTTGGTTTTAATCCGTGGTGTATGGTGGCTAGGGGAGTATGTGGTAGAGCCTCTCAAGTACACTGGAAGCTGTATAACACGTTGCGTTGTCCTGCTGGTAGAAGCCACCATGCCGAGGAAAATAAATTGACCGTCTTCCGGCCAGTACACTAGTGACAATTGTTGCAGAGCGTTTGCTTTCAGTCCGCAGCTCGTGGTCGTGCGGTAGCGTTCTCGCTTCCCACGCCCGGGTTCCCGGGTTCGATTCCCGGCGGGGTCAGGGATTTTCTCTGCCTCGTGATGACTGGGTGCTGTGTGATGTCCTTAGGTTAGTTAGGTTTAAGTAGTTCTAAGTTCTAGGGGACTGATGACCATAGATGTTAAGTCCCACAGTGCTCAGAGCCATTTGTTTGCTTTCAGAGTTTGACGGCGATGGAGCATGAAATGTGCGTTATCTGAAAAAGGCAACCGTCGCCACTCAGTGGACGTCGTGTTGTGGTACTGGCGTCCAAATTACAGCTTTCGCCGCCGACGAACAACTGTCAGAATGGGTGCGTGGATCAGACGTCTGCTGCGCCGGAGCGTACGCAGCAAGTTTAGCTGCACGGTCGTTGAGGAGAGATTGTTAGTAGCTCCTTGGTTCATCTGGGTGGTTATTGCTCAACAGCTGCTCTTCTATTCGCCCGTACACCCCTGTCGTTTGTTGCTCGTGGTGTACTACAGTTACCCCTTGAACCTCTTGAACCTCTTGGATAGCGCCTTTTTGCCACGCACCGTATACTTTAACCACTACGGCACGCGAACACTGACGAAATAAGCCGTTTCGTGAGTGCTTGCACCCTGTGCGTGAAAGCCAATGACCATGCCCGCTTGGATGACAGATTGCTCCTTATTGCACTACAACGACGACTGCACATTTGACTGCGTTATTCCGACAGGCCATCACTAGTGCTGCCACCTACCGTCTGTGAGTGGTTATCGCACAATGACGTCGAACATAGGTATTGGCCACATTAAAATGACTGGGTCGCGTACATGGAGACGCCTAAAACATGCCTTTGTTCAGAAGCGAAGGCAGAATTCCTTTTTTTTATGTACGCAAGAGGTAATTTCATTTAGAAAACGCGAGGGAGGTAGTAAGTACACGCAAATTTTTCTCAGACGAGTGATCACCGTGAGCTCTCATGTGCTGCTGAATACTTCTCACTGCCTCACTAATCTACATCTACATATACAGTGTGTTACAAAAAGGTACGGCCAAACTTTCAGGAAACATTACTCACACACAAATAAAGAAAAGATGTTATATGGCCATGTGTCCGGAAACACTTAATTTCCATGTTAGAGCTCATTTTAATTTGTTCTTCCACCTACGCTCAATGAAGCACGTTATCATGATTTCATACGGGATACTCTACCCGTGCTGCTAGAACATGTGCCTTTACAAGTACGACGCAACATGTGGTTCATGCACGATGGAGCTCCTGCACTTTTCAGTCGAAGTGTTCGTACGCTTCTCAACAACAGATTCGGTGACCGATGGATTGGTAGAGGCGGACCAATTCCATGACCTCCACGCTCTCCTGACCTCAAACCCTCTTGACTTTCATTTATGGGGGCATTTGAAAGCTCTTGTCTACGCAACCCCGGTACCAAATGTAGAGACTCTTCGTGCTCGTTTTGTGGACGGCTGTGATGCAATACGCCATTCTCCAGGGCTGCATCAGCGCATCAGGGATTCCATGCGACGGATAGTGGATGCATGTATCCTCGCTAACGGAAGACATTTTGAACATTTCCTGTAACAAAGTGTTTGAAGTCACTCTGGTACGTTCTATTGCTGTGTGTTTCCATTCCATGAGTGATGTGATTTGAAGAGAAGTAATAAAATGAGCTCTAACATGGAATGTAAGCGTTTCCGGACACATGTCCACATAACATATTTTCTTTCTTTGTGTGTGAGGAATGTTTCCTCAAAGTTTGGGCGTACCTTTTTGTAACACCCTGTGTACTCCGCTAGCCACCAAGTGGTGTCTGGCGGAGGGTTCAATTCGCGCCAAATTCATATTCCCTCCCCCCCCCCCCCCGCCACCCCCACCCCCCCGCCCCCTCTGTTCCTCACGCGGGGGAAAAACGACTGTCTGAACGTCTCAGTACGACCTCTAATTTCCCTTATCTTTGAAAGGTGATCATTGCGCGATTTGAAAGTTGGTGGTAATAATATATGCTCTCCATCCTTGGTGAAGATTGGATTTCGGAATTTAGTGAGCAGCCCCTTCCGTTTAGCGCGTCGTCTATCTGCAAGTGTGTCGCACATCAAACTTTCAATTAGATTTGTAACGCTGTCGCGATGGCTAAATTTACCAGTCACGAATCTTGCCGCTCTTCTTTGGACCTTCTCAATCTCTTGAATCAGACCCAACTGGTAAGGGTCCCACACAGACGAATAGTACTCTAAGACTGGACAAACTAACGTATTGTAAGCAATTTCCTTTTTTGAAGGACTGCAACGCTTCAGGATTCTACCAATAAACCGCGATCTAGAGTTCGCCTTGCCCGTTACTTGTGTAATCTGATCATTCCATTTCAGATCATTTGGAATAGTCACACCCAGATACTTGACGGATGTTACTGCTTCCAAAGATGGACATTTATTTTGTACTCGTACATCAATGGGGATTTTTGCCTTGTTATACGTAGTAGGTTACGCTTACTAATATTGAGAGATAGCTGCCAGTCATTACACCACGCATTTATTTTCTGCAACTCCTCATTGATTTGTTCACAAATTTCGTGTGATGCTACTTTCCTGCAGACTAAAGTATAATCGCCAAACAGTCTAATGCCGCTGTCAATACCATCAACCAGATCGTTTATGTAAATCGTAAAAAACAGCGGACCTACTACGCTGCCCTGGGGCACACCTGAAGTTACGCCTGTTTCTGTTGAAGTCACTCCATTCAGGACGACATAATGCTCTGTGTCTGTTATAAAAGTTTCTATCCAACCGCATGTGTCAGTGGATAGACCGCAAGCGCGCACTTTCTGGAGCAAGCGACAGTGCGGAACTGAGTCGAACGCCTATCGAAAGTCGAGGCATAATGCATCAACCTGGGAGTCGGTATCTAGAGCCTGTGTGTATATCATGCACAAAGAGGGCCAGCTGTGTCTCGCATGACCGCTGTTTCCTAAAACCGTGCTGGTTTCTGCAGATGAGCTTCTCAGAGTCTAGAAAGGTCATTATGTCTGAACACAAAACATGCTCCATGGTTCTACAGCAAATCGACGTCAGTGAAATTGGCCGGTAATTGTGTGCATCCGATTTTCTACCCTTTCTATAGAGTGCTATGACCTGGGCCTTCTTCCGTCCCGTGGAACTTTCCGCTGTTCCAATGATCTCTGAAAGATGATGGATAAGAATGGTGCTATATTTGTAGCAGGTTGTTGTTGTGGTGGTCTTCAGTCCTGAGACTGGTTTGATGCAGCTCTCCATGCTACTCTATCCTGTGCAAGCTTCATCATCTCCCAGTACTTACTGCAACCTACATCCTTCAGAATTTGCTTGGTGTATTCACCTCTTGGTTTCCCTCTACGATTTTTACCCTCCACGCTGCCCTGCAATACTAAATTGGTGATCCCTTGATGCCACAGAGCATGTACTACCAAACGGTCCCTTCTTCTTGTCAAGTTGTGCCACAAATTTCTCTTCTCCCCAATCCTGTTCAATAACTCCTCATTAGTTATGTGATCTACTCATCTAATCTTCAGCATTCTTCTGTAACACCACATTTCGAAAGCTTCTATTCTCTTCTTGTCTAAACTACTTATCGTCCATGTTTCACTTCCATACATTGCTACACTCCATACAAATACTTTCAGAAACGACTTCCTGACACTTAAATCTATACTCGATGTTAACAAATTTCTCTTCATCAGAAACGCTTTCCTTGCCATTGCCAGTCTACATTTTATATCCTCTCTACTTCGACCATCATCAGTTATTTTGCTCCCCAAATAGCAAAACTCATTTACTACTTTAATTGTCTCATTTCCTTATCTAATTCCCTCAGCATCACCCGACTTAATTCAACTACATTCCATTATCCTCGTTTTGCTTTTGTTGATGTTCATCTTATATCCTCGTTTCAAGACACTGTCCATTCCGTTCAACTGCTCTTCCAAGTTCTTTGCCGTCTCTGACAAAATTACAATGTCATCGGCGAACCTCAAAGTTTTTATTTCTTCTCCATGGAAGCATAGTCAACATGTAATCTTACGGCGATACCGTCTGGGCCAGATGCCTTCCTGCCGTCTAAGGATCTTAACTGTTTTACAATCGCAGATACACTAACCCCTATGTCGGCCATCTTTGTGTTTTTTCGATAATTGAAAGGGGGAATGGTGCTGCAGGCCTCTTCTGTAAACGAGTTTTTGAAAGCCAGGTTTAGAATTTCGGCCTTCTGTTTATCATCATCCGTTACATTACCCGTACTGTCAGCAAGAGAAGGTACTGAATTATTTGTAGCGTTAATAGATTTTACGCACTTATGTAATTATCCATTCGTCATTATACTTTTGTGAAGCATTCATTTACCATTTCATCTATGTCAATATTTTAATTAATCAGCAAATCAACCACTTATATTTCAACTTATGAAACTGACGATCTCTCCTTTTATTGTGTCTAACATTCATTTGGTCAACTGCCATATGGGGTGAGGGGGATGAAACAATAAAGGGAAAAATTCACTGCCGTCTACAGTTAATTTTATGGAGCACTTCTAATTTTATGGAGCACTTCTTGTGCTATTCGGGGTGCACTCAGCCTCGTGATGCCAATTGAGGAGCTACTCGACCGAATAGCAGCGGCTTCGATCAAAAATACCATGTTAACGACCGGGAGAGCAGTGAGCTGACCCCACGCCCCTCCTACCCGCATCCTCCTCTGAGGATGACACGGCGGTCGGATGGTCCCGGTAGGCCACTCGTGGCCTGAAGACGGAGTACTTCTTGTGTTAACCCCGTTGTTCCCTAGCAGTGTTGTAGACACGTGGTCGCGCATGCGCAGTGTACTCTCTTTATCTTGGTTGTAACGCGACCGGTGCCGGTGTGTTCACAGAGGGCAAGAGGCGGCGGTTCCACCCTCTGCGAGGGCTGCGGCGCATGTTCCGGCGCAAGGCGGCCCCTGCCGGCGGCAGCGCCGCGGGATCGGCGGCCGGCGGCTGCCGCTCCGACGAGGAGGACGCGCACCACCACCACCTGCACGACCACCACCACGCTCACCACCACCATCACCACCACCACGCGGACGGTGCGGCCCTCGACCACCTGCAGCAAGAACAGCTGCGCTGCCGGTCCGCCAGCGAACTGCTGGCGGCCGAGGGGCCCAGTGCGCGCCGCAGGTGAGTGGCCATGGACTCTGCAGACACGGGACTCGTTCGGCTGTCCTACAGAGCCGAATAAATGCGGTATAGCAAGTCCAGCACAAAAATGCTCCTATCGCAAAAAAAGGCCAATAGGTCCCTTCTTATATAAAAAAAACTGACTGAAAAGCGGGGTACCAACTGCCTCATTTTACCTTCCTCAGCAAATTTAATATTTTCCCAAAAATTGTTGCGTGCGACACATTCGCAATTTTTTTAACATGCAACTCACCTCAAAGGTCACAGTTCGTAGTAGTAGTCGTAGCTTCAGTCCGGAACCGCGCGACTGCTACGGTCGCAGGTTCGAATCCTGCCTCGGGCGTGGATGTGTGTGATGTCCATAGGTTAGTTAGGTTTAAGTAGTTCTAAGTTCTAGGTGACTGATGACCTCAGAGGTTAAGTCTCAAAGTGCTCAGAGCCATTTGAACCATTTAAATGGAAAGTCGTCGAGTAAAACAGAAGCAATATCCAGCATTCTCCAAGGAAGTGCTATAGGCCCTCTATTGTTCCTGATCTACCGGGTGATCAAAAAGTCAGTATAAATTTGAAAACTGAATAAATCACGGAATAATGTAGCTAGAGAGATACAAATTGACACACATGCTTGGAATGACGTGGGGTATCACTAGAACCAAAAAAATACAAAAGTTCAAAAAATGTCCGACAGATTGCGCTTCATCTGATCGGAATAGCAATAATTAGCATGACCATTTCTTTTTATTTTATTGATGGAAATTTCCATCATTTACCTGTTAACTTCAATATATAAATCATAATGTTTATTTCCTGGAAATTTTTCAAAAATTTTTAAAAAAATTATGTCTCTTTTAAAAAATGTTTGTAAGAACAATAAACATCTGGTGCACATATAGAATGATTTGACAACATTCTGAAAAAATATTGGAATAGCGGTGGAAGTATCTTACAAAATTTTCGGTACGTTTTGAGACTTAAATAGTCGCACTGATGGGGTACTCTGACTACGTCACAAATATCAGGGTACGGATACGACCCACATACGAGAGAATTCAAATTATCGAGAGACCGTGATTGTATACCAAGAAAAAGTTACCAGCTGGTAAATTTATGAAATATTTAAATCACATCATCGTTTCAGACTAAATGTTCATCATCACATTAGTGGTTGGAACCTGTTTCACAACCCAGCAATTAATATTCACACACAAAAATGACACTCGTAAGATTTCACGAATGATATAAGTTTAAATACCGTCTTCTATGCATTGCTTGTATTATGTTTCGCTTTCTTTCCTTTTAATCGCTTATCGCGCTTTGGAAAATTTGGAAATTTGTGTTAAGTTCCTATGGGACCAAACTGCTGAGGTCATCGGTTCCTAGGCTTACACACTAGTTAATCTAGCTTAAACTAACTTACGCTAAGGACGACACACACACACCCATGACCGAGGGAGGACTCGAACGTCCGACGGGAGGAATCGTGCGAACCGTGACAATGAGCCTCAGACCGCACGGCTACAAACGCTTTTCTCCTGCTTATGCATGATATTTAGTTTTCAGCACGGAATTGCACACCATGTGTGATTGACTGTCTACAATTCCCAAAAATCGTCAGCTCTCGACTTAGAAGACTCGATTTAGAATGTTTTGTAGAGCCAAAAATTCTAGTAATGATGTTTGGTACAGTGAATCACGGGTCTTTCACATATAATCACAGATTCTAGGTTGATAAAGCATTTCAACCACATACGTCAATCGGGTACACGATAATTTCTTCTCCGAAATCCACTCAGGTTCTATTTCTTCAGGATGTTAAAAACTTTGAAATGAAAATATTGCTTGTACGGTTCCATTTAAAATCCGACAGCGCGTGTTCCGTAACTTTTATTCATTTGAATACACTAACTTGCTTTCATATTTTAATTACATGCAAATTTGCGAGGAAGGAAGAACTTTTATCCAGGAAAAACACTGGTTAATCAGCTGAAGATCGTGAAAAATGATAATTTAACAAAGGCAATATCTCTTTCTACATTGTTTTTGTTAATGAATCTTAATGAATTGAATGAAGTTCGGTAAGAAGAAGACATTGAGATTGGCCAATGACATTGTGATTCTGTCAGATGCAGCAGACTTGGATAGCGTCTTGAAAAGAGGTTATATAATGAAAATCAACAAATGTATAAGGGTAGAGTGGAATTAAATCAGATGTCACTGAGAGAATTAGATTAGGAAATGGAATACTAAAATTAGTAGAACTGTTTGTTTTTTCATGAGAAAACTAAATGATGGTGGCTGAAGTAAAGGGGATATAAAATACGAACTTGAAGTAGCATGCAAAGCGTTTCTAAAAAATACAAATATGTTAAAAACCAATATAATTTTAGGTATCAGGAAATCTTTCTGGAAGTGTTTCTCTGTAGTGTAACTGTAGACAGAAGTCTTTTCGGGATATAAACCTTAGACCGAATTCTTTTCTGAAACATTTATCTGGAGTGTAATGTAATACGGAAATAAAGCGTGAACGACACACAATACAGATAAGAATAGACTCAAACGTTGTGAAACATGGTGTTAGAGAAGAATGCTGAGGATTAGATGGTATACCGGATATCTATAAAGAAATTTATGAACTTGATAAAAAGAAGGGATAGGATGAGAGGACACGCGAATTTAAGTGGACGTCAGTTGCAAAAGTTAGGCAGAGAAGAAGAGACTTGCACAGGATAGACTAGTGTGAAGAGCTGCATCAAGCCAGTCTTTGGGCTAAAGAGCAGAACAACAGCAGCAACAGTGATTTGGTAACATGGAGTCGTACGGTGGTCGCGACTATATAGATGCCAAACGCCTTCGAGGCGGGGAAATTGCCGACATAGCAGGAATAGCATAAGAAGTGGAGTACGTGTTGCAGCTCATTTCCTGAGATGTGATAACACTGGGGTGATGCACGATATGGGTACAGCATTCACGATAACACAAACAGGTCAGCCACAAGCTCCTTCATGATTTATTGGTACTTAGTTGAGTCTGTAAAGTTCGCAGAAGAATGCATTGTCCTACGGCTACCTCAACGTTCATATCTTTCCGCTAAAAGAAACTTGCGATGACTAATACTGACAGCTTCGTAGATTCCGTAAACGGAAGCTAACACACTCCTGACGACGTTATAATTAGAAATTTGTTTTCCACTATCATATTGTGCTCACAGCTGAAGATCAACAGATACCGAGTGTTCTTTGTTCTACATTTGTATCGATGTGAGATCGGAGTGATATAATTATAAATGTTGGGAAATCTTTTGCAGCGTACTGGTATACTTCTGTAACTGAGAGGTAAAGGAAGTTGAGACCAGTTTCTGTAATTACGACTTAAGACTATATTCGTATTACACCAACAGTGCTTCATATGTGGTTCAAAAATGACTCTGAGCACTATGGGACCTAACTTCTGAGGTCATCAGTCCCCTAGAATTTAGAACTACTTAAACCTAACTAATCTAAGGACATCACACACATCCATGCCCGAGGCAGGATTCGAACCTGCGCCCGTAGCGGTCGCGCGGCTCCAGACTGTAGCGCCTAGAACCGCTCGGCCACTTCGGCCGGCACTTCATATGTGGAAGGAGTGCTAAACGGACACTCACCATTTCACTGCTGCTTAAGTTGGCCATGGCCTGGAGCAAGATGGCTGCCATTCTTCCACAAATGAAATAGTATGTGGGTCTTACAGAATATGGTCTCAAGTAAAAATTACAGCAACTGGACGAACATACTTCACGGGTACGGAATCTTTCTTGATCATCTTCCATTAATCACTAATGGCATTCTTTTGAAAGTCATTAATTGTCTTCTGCATTTTCCTGTCTTGTACTATGCTTTTCATCTCCATATACCTGCTGCACCAAGCATAATTGAAAATTTTCTCTGCCTTCTCTAACCTTTGACTACCCCTACAGCTTTTTCCTTCTACTGCTCCTACCAGAGCAAAGTTGTTTATTTTTGGGCACATTAAAAAGCGTTATTACAGGGCTAATTAACGAGCCGCAAGTGCCAACAGCTAGTATATTTACCCAGTATAAACACTCTCGCTAGTCATTTTCCGACTAACTAGGCACACAAAAAGTAGAATCTATTTCCGTCTCCTTTTGCAGCAACGTGGCCGACTTGTAGCTCATTGTAACTACTTGTAAACATCCAAATACTCAATTTACAATCAGCGGGGACACCTCCGAGAAATTTTGAATCTCTGACACTTCAAACATCCTCATTATCCCAACAAAAGTAAACAGCCTCAGATCACGATGACACTAATGGCTGGCTTGTTAACATATATGGTTTGTGTTGAGCATGCTAATATGTTACAGAAGATGGTAAAGAGGAAAGTGAAACCTCATTGGCTGGATACAGTAATAACAAAAAATACTGAAAAAGTGGAGCACATGTTGGTGAATGTATTATATCAGCCACAGATGATGTAAATGTTACACATTTAAGGCCAATTCCATATGGTTTATTCTTTTCAGTCACTGCTCAAGTTATCCGATAAGTAGCAGTACAGTAGCACCAACAGATACGTCAAAGTCAGGTGCACTGCCCGACAAGCACCCAGAAAACTGGGTTGGATATGGTTACAATTTCTTGGGTATGTAAGAGCAGCAGTTCTAGTTCACGTAGAACGCTCACCAGAGAACATTAGTGCTGTTCTTGTTTAATGTTGTTGTTAGCCTAGGAAGGGCATATAAGGGGCACGAACATCATCAGACGGTGAGTGATCACAGTGAAGGACGGAGAGATGCCGGGTACTCGTGTGAGACATCATTGTTAGCACATTATACTTTAAAAGGAATCTCATTTTGGGTCTCCATTTGGCCAGCTTGTCGATTCGTGCAATATTCATATTTGTGGGGCATTCGTGTATGACAGTGACCCACTGTTGAACTGCATGGGAACGTTAGGGCAGGCAAAACTCGTCGTCAAAGTTCTGGTCAACCACGTCTCACCACCAAAAGGAAGGATCACCGTGATGGGTACCAAGCACATCGTAACTCCTTCACATCTGTGCCTGCCATCCGAGAACAAATAATACAACGTCAAAAAAAGTTTTGCATCACCCCGGTTCTGAGAACTCCTGAAGATAGACGTTGACTGTGGATATTACATCACAGAGACAGTCCCTCTGACTGTTCAGAGATGTCACTAAACACGCCAAAAGATGTAAACAACCATGCACGAGCAGCGCCTATTAGACGGAGGGGGTCCGACAACTGATCAGTTCCAGTCATTCCACCAGGAAGAACGTACACGGCTCGTGTTGTCTGTAGTCCAACCATGCCTAGACAGTCAGTACCGCGGTTCGATGGCGACCGCATTGTTGCTTTGTGCCAGGAAGGGCTCTCAACAAGGGAGGCGTCCAGGCGCCTCGGAATGAACCAAAGCGATGTTATTCGGACATAGAGGGGATACAGAGAGACAGGAACTGTCGTTGACATGCCTCACTCAGCCCGCCCAAGGGCTACTACTGCAGTGGATGACCGCTACCAATGGATTATGGCTCGGAGGAATCCTGACAGCGAAACCACAATGTTGAATAATGCTTTTCGTGCAGACACAGGATGTCGTGTTACGACTCAAACTGTGCGCAATAGGCTGCATGATGCGCAACTTCACTCCCGGTGTCCATGGCGAGGCCCATCTTTTCAGCGCGGCACAGATGGGCCCAGCAACATGCCGAATGGACAGCTCAGGACTGTCATCAGGTCCTCTTCACCGATGAGTGTCACATATGCCTTCAACAAGACGATCGTCGGAGACGTGTTTGGAGGTAACACGGTCAGGCTGTCCAGCAGGTGCAGCAAGGTGGAGGTTCCCTGCCTTTTTGAGGTGGCATTATGTGGGGCCGACGTACACCACTGGTGACCATGGAAGGCGCCGTAATGGCTGTACGATACGTGAATGGCATCCTCCGCATAATAGTGCAACCATATCGGTAGCATATTGCCAAGGCATTCGTCTTCATGGACAATAATTCGCGCCCCCATCGTGTACGTCTTGTGAATGACTAGAGTGGCCAGCATGTCATCCAGACATGAACCCTATCGGAAAGACCTGGAATAGATCGAAAAGTGGTGTTTATGGACGACGTGACCCAGTAACCACTCTGAGGGATCTACGCAGAATCGCCGTTGAGGAGTGAGACAATCTGGACCAACATTGCCTTGATGAACTTGAGGATAGTATGCCACGACGAATACAGGCATGCATCAATCCAAAAGGACGTGCTACTGGGTATCAGAGGTACCGGTGCGTACAGCAATCTCGGCCACTACCTCTGAAGGTGTCGCTGTATGGTGGTACATCATGCAATGTGTGGTTTTCATGAGCAATAAAAAGGGCGGAAATGATGTTTATGCTGATCTCTTTTCCAATTTTCTGCACAGGTTCCGGAACTCTCGGATTCGAGGTGATACAAAACTTTTTTGATGTGTGTAGATTCCCCGGTACATTCTCTGCCATCTTGCACTATTGATCAGACACTAGCAGCAAAATTACCGTCGCATGCGTCGGCTGCTTTTAACACCGCAGCACAAATGGCTGCGTTTGGAGCGTTGCCGTGACCGGAAAGCTTCGCCTACTTGCGGATGGCGTCACATTGTTTTCAGCGATGAACCGCGGTTCTGTACGACCCTTAATAACAATCGGTAGCAAGTATGGCGACGTTCCGGGAGAGGTCTCATTCTTCCAGTGTTTTGGAGCGGTACAGCAGTGTTACTCCTACCGTCACACTGTGGGCAGCCGTCGGGTAAGACTTGAGGTTCTGGCAAATATCAGTTGGGAGGGTTGGAGGAGGGCGGGGGGTTGGGAAGGGACTCTGACGGCACAACAGAACGTCAGGGACACGCTGCACCTTCATGTGTTACCTTTCATGTGACAGTACCTAGGTGCCATTTTTCACTAGGACAATGCTCGTCTAACGTGGTACATGACTCTGTGAACTGTCTTTGTTGTGGTACTCGCGTGGCCAACAAGATAGCCAGATCTGTCCCCGATAGGACATGTGTGAGACAAGCTCGAAACTATCTCCGTCCCTGTGCCGGTACCTGGGATATCACAGATCCGTTACATCATTTGTAGGCCATCTTGCTTCGTGATAGGATACAGTGGCTTTATTTCTCAATCGAACAGCGCATATATCTGGCCTAGAGGGAGTACAACGTCATACTGGTAGCTGGGCTCATGCTGCCGAGTATTTAGTAAATCTGATTCCATTCTGTAATCAGTAAAATAACATCGCATGCCCTTTCAACCCGTGAAGTTTCATTTCTTTTTCTCCTCCCCTTCCGCGTGTTTCACTTTTTTTGACAGTCAGTGTATTACCCTACGATCTTTAGCCGTCCTCACACGTGACTGAATCCTTACGCTGTCGACCTGGACGGAGACAACGGCGAGATTTACAACATGGACGGTGGGCACTCAAACGATGACAGTGGTAGTGTTCTGCAACGTGATCAGCAACGCAGCGCTCTCAAGCATCTGCTCGATTTCACACAACATCCATGCGAATTTTAGTTAGGAAAATGGACACGCGAGAAGGAAGAAGGCTAAGATTAAATCGTCCGACGAGGGGTCATTTATAGATGGAGCACAAGCGTGGACTATAGAAGTTTAGGGAAGGAAAACGTTCGTGTGTTTTACAGGACCCGACCCAGTATTTGTCTTAAAGGATGACGGTAAACTTTGATCTACACGGGCGGACGTACGTTTGAACCGTCTTCCTCCAGAAATAAGTCCAATTTGTTAGCACTGTGCCTCATCGCTCGGTGACATGCGCAGAACATCTGCGTTAATTTCATTGGAGATTTTCGAAGACGGACTGAGAAAACCTCGTGTAACAGCGCGGAAGCTCTAAAGCGTTTAAAGGCGCTTGCTGCGTTGAAAATAAAACTTTAATAATATTCAGTTTCCTCCTTGTCAAAATGTACTGTAACATATCCGAAAAAGTTAACAAAGTTCCGAAAAAGTCAACAAAGTTCCGAAAATCTGTGAGTAAATACGTTTTTATATTCCAAGCGGATTGCAGTTCGGGCTTCGAAGTTGCGAATGAATTACGCCAGCAATTACGCCATGCACATGTTGCTATAGTTATCAAAATTTGCATTTCAGCCTCTTTTCATTGCAGATACATATTGTCATTGGTTGAGTATAACGTGTACAGAGATTTTTATTTACATCGGTATTTTACATTCATAGATATGATAGCACTTTTAACCACTAACGCTTCTTAAACATTTTATTGTAGCAAATCGTACCCAAAACGACACGTGTTTTATGTATATCTAACGCGCCAGTCCGGTCAACCCTTGAATTTTTCTTTGTCACTTATCACTTTTTTGCAAAGTAGTTCAGCGTCCACGTTAAACTGGATAAGTCAGTAGGAAGGTTGGAAGAACGCAACACTATATTCCAAGCGGAATACCAGTTTCGGAATGATGGCAGCTTTACTTTAATGTGCCGGTACCTTGAAACAGTGGAGTTCCAGTACTTGGTTTCCATAATTGAGCTTGCGTACTCTGGTACTGTGCTGTTTGAAGGTACCGGCACGTTGAAGTAAAGCGTTACGTCGTATTGATTCACTTTTTGTAGCACTTTACGAAAATTTGTCGTGAGTTATTCAGTTTTTGACGTTAGGTAGCGCTCGAAAATGTAAAATTCCATGTTACGACGTCACAAATATGCCGTTTCACATTTTGACGTCACAAATATCATGCCGCCTCTTCGTGTGGTGTTGCTGGCCAGGAAGCCTCTTCGGACATCTGTAAGTGCATAGGCCTAGAATGTCAGTCGTCTGTTAATTGTCAGGAGTGCATGTATAATTTATCTAAGCTTCTTAAAAGTTTGTCAGAATCTGATTATGTTGCATTTTATGTTCCACCATTCCTACATTTGGTATATGGAAGTGTCTTCTATGAGAAACATGCATTTTTAAACCAACAATGTTACTATTTTTTCTTCCAATCGATAATGGTTGAAACACCTGAAACCCGTCGAATAAATATGTAATAATAAATTTTCTTGAGACAGGGTAGCTTCTGTCTCCAAATCGGCTCGGATTTTGAAAGTGAAGCACGTGCGAAAATCAACTTGCCTTTTTCTCACATGATACCCTGCGAACGATGGATCAAGTCCAACGGGCAGATTCCATATTCCTAGATTTCCGGAGAGAGTTTCACACAATGCCACACATACTACAACAAAAGTACGAGCGTATGGAATAGATTCTCAGATATGTGAATGTCTCGAAGACTTTGTAGGTAATAAAGCCCATTACATTGACTGGACGGCGAGTGTTCATCTGAGACAATGATATACTCTGGAGTGTCCCACGCAGCTGTCATGAGACCACTCCTGTTCTCCACGTACATAAACGATTTAGCGGATACGACGAGCACCAATCTCCGACTGTTTGCTGGTGACGCTGAAGTGTGCGCGTAAGTGTTGTCGTGGAGTGACCGTAGGAGGATACACACTTGGACAGAATTTCTGTTTGGTGTGATGGATGGCGGATTGTACTAAATGTGGAAAACTGTAAAGTCATCCAGATGAGTAGCTAAGAAATCTTGTATTGTTCAGATACGGTATTTGTGGTGTGCTGCTTGAATACGATTATCTATGACATCCCTCCCAGCGCTATGTGGAGAACTAGCTCGTAAGGTCGGCTTTAGGGAAGGCGAATTGTAGACTTCAGTTTATAGGGAGAATTCTAGAAAACTGTAGCTCGTCTTTTAAGGGAGACCGCGTACAGAATATTTATGCGAACAATTCTTGGGTACTGCCCTGGTGTTTGGGATCTCCGCCAGGTCAGATAAAGAGAAGAAGTCGAAGCAAGTGACAGGTGTGCCGCTAGATATGTTACCGGTAGCTCCGATCAACTCGCAAATACTACGGAAATTCTCCGGGAACCCAAATGAGAAGCCGGCCGTGTAGGCCGAGCGGTTCTAGGCGCTACAGTCTGGAACCACGCGACTGCTACGGTCGCAGGTTCGAATCCTGCCTCGGGCATGGATGTGTGTGATGTCCTTAGTTTAGTTAGGTTTAAGTGGTTCTAAGTTTTAGGGGACTGATGACCTCAGATGTTAAGTCCGACAGTGCTCAGAGCCATTTGAACCAACTGAGGATCCCTGTAGGGAAGAAGACGTTCTTTTCGCAAGACACTTTTGAGAAATCAACTGACCACACAATGATTCTGATGACAGTAACGTACATCCCGAGTAATGATTGGGAAGGCAAGATCAGAAGAATCAGGGCTGCGTCGGAAACATCTTTCTCCCATCACTAAAGTGGAACAGGAAAGGGATTTGACAGCAGTACTTAAAGACACCCTCCGTCATGCACCGTAAGGTGGGATGCAGAGTCTGTATTTATGTCTGTATGTAGATTGTGACATGATCTTTCAGTAGGAATTATATTTCCAGTGACTATGAATTTTACAGATAATGGCTCTGAGCACTATGGGACTTAACATCTGAGTTCATCGCCGGCCGAAGTGGCCGTGCGGTTAAAGGCGCTGCAGTCTGGAACCGCAAGACCGCTACGGTCGCAGGTTCGAATCCTGCCTCGGGCATGGATGTTTGTGATGTCCTTAGGTTAGTTAGGTTTAACTAGTTCTAAGCTCTAGGGGACTAATGACCTCAGCAGTTGAGTCCCATAGTGCTCAGAGCCATTTGAACCATCTGTGTTCATCAGTCCTCTAGGACTTAGAACTACTTAAACCTAACTAATCTAAGGACATCACACACATCAATGCCCGAGGCAGGATTCGAACCTGCGACCGTAGCGGTCGCGCGGTTCTGGACTGTAGAGCCTAGAACCGCTCGGCCACCACGGCCGGCTGATATTTATCATTCTGTGCAAAATTCGATGTAGTCATACCCATACTTGTTAATTATAAAATCTGGTGCTTAGCTTCCTACGACTGCACAAACATATGTCCCTCATACAACCGCCGCGCGACCGCTACGGTCGCAGGTTCGAATCCTGCCTTGGGCATGGATGTGCGTGATGTCCTTAGGTTAGTTAGGTTTAAGTAGTTCTAACTTCTAGGGGACTGATGACCTCAGACGTTATGTCCCATAGTGCTCAGAGCCAGCCCCATACAACGGACTCCACGTGGGTCACTAATACTACATCTCTTCACAAACTGAGCAAGTCAATAACGAGTTGGTCCATCTCTGGCCTGTATGCAAGCAGTTATAAGGCTTGGCGTTGATTGTGGGAGTTTTTGGATGTTATCCTGAGGAATATAACGCAAATGCTGCCCAATTGACGCTTTAGATCGTCAAAATCCCGAGATCGTTGGAGGACTCTGGTCACAATTCTACAGCGTTTTTAGTAGAGGGAATATCTAGCGACATTTCTGGCCAAGGTAGTGTTTGGAACGTACGAAGGAACGCAGTAGAAATTCTGGCGGGCATTATCTTGCAAAAATGTAGCCCAAGATGGCATGTCCTGAAGGGCAATAAAACGTGGTGTAGAATATCGTCGACGTACCGCTATGCTGTAAGGGTGCTGGGGACAACCTATGGGGTCGTGCTATGAAATGGAGTTGCAGTCCAGACCATCACTCTTGTCTGTTCTGGCCGTTTAAGACTGGCGACAGCCGGGTAGGCATCCCATCGGTGTCCGGGCGTCTCCAGACATGTCTTTGGTGGTCATCGGGGCTCAGTTCGAAGTGGGATTCATCACTGAAGACAATGCTACTCCAGTCGGTGAGAGTCCAGGCCGAAGATGAGTCGGGAGATACCGTGGACAGCTGTGGGATACCAAACTGGGATATCCTAACTTGGACAGCAAGGTCGCCGGATGTCTCCCCAACTGAGAACGTTATGGGGGGTACGGGCAGGGCCATCCAACCAGCTCGGGATTTTGGCAATCTAATCCACCAGTTAGACAGAATTTGGCACGATGTCCCCCAGGAGGACATCTAACAACTCTATCAATCAATGCCAGACCAAATAGCTGCTTGCATTAGGCCCGGATGGGTACCAAAGCGCTGGCCGTGGTGGCCGAGCGGTTCTAGGCGCTACAGTCTGGAACCGCGCGACCGCTACGGTCGCAGGTTCGGATCCTGCCTCGGGCATGGATGTATGTGATGTCCTTAGGTTAGCTAGGTTTAAGTAGTTCTAAGTTCTAGGGGACTGATGACCTCAGAAGTTAAGTCCCATAGTGCTCAGAGCCATTTGAACCATTTTTTTTTTTTTTTTTGTACCAAAGCGTTATTGACTTGCTCAGTTTGTGAAACTCTTTCTCTTCAACAAAACATCTGTCCCATACAGATAATTCCTTAGAGTGTATTTAAAGTTACTTTTAACATTAAGGTATTTATGTTTTTTGTTAATTAACAACAGAATTCTTTACAGACGAGTGGAAAAACTGGTAGAAGCCGACCTCGGGGAAGATCAGTTTGGATTCCGTAGAAATATTGGAACACGTGAGGCAATACTGACCTTGCGACTTATCTTAGAGGAAAGATTAAGGAAAGGCAAACCTACGTTTCTAGCATTTGTAGACTTAGAGAAAGCTTTTGACAATGTTGACTGGAATACTCTTTCAAATTCTGAAGGTGGCAGGGATGAAATACAGGGAGCGAAAGGCTATTTACAATTTGTACAGAAACCAGATGGCAGTTATAAGAGTCGAGGGACATGAAACGGAAGTAGTGATTGGGAAGGGAGTGCGACAGGGCTGTAGCCTCTCCCCGACGTTATTCAATCTGTATATTGAGCAAGCAGTAAAGGAAACAAAAGAAAAATTCTGAGTAGGTATTAAAATCCATGGAGAAGAAATAAAAACTTTGAGGTTCGCCGATGACATTTTAATTCTGTCAGAGACAGCAAAGGACTTGGAAGAACAGTTGAACGGAATGGACAGTGTCTTGAAAGGAGGATATAAGATGAACATCAACAAAAGCAAAACGAGAATAATGGAATGTAGTCGAATTAAGTCGGGTGATACTGTGGGAATTAGATTAGGAAATGAGACACTTAAAGTAGTAAAGTAGTTTTGCTATTTGGGGAGCAAAATAACCGACGATGGTCGAAGTAGAGAGGATATAAAATGTAGACTGGCAATGGCAAGGAAAGCGTTTCTGAAGAAGAGAAATTTGTTAATATCGAGTATAAATTTAAGTGTCAGGAAGTCGTTTCTGAAGGTATTTGTATGGAGTGTAGCCATGTATGGAAGTGAAACATGGACGATAAATAGTTTGGACGAGAAAAGAATAGAAGCTTTTGAAATGTGTTGCTACAGAAGAATGCTGAAGATTAGATGGGTAGATCACGTAACTAATGAAGAGGTATTGAATAGAATTGGGGATAAGAGGAGTTTGTGGCACAATTTGACAAGATGAAGGGACCGGTTGGTAGGACATGTTCTGAGGCATCAAGGGATCACAAATTTAGTATTGGAGGGCAGCGTGGAGGGTAAAAATCGTAGAGGGAGACCAAGAGATGAATATACTAAACAGATTCAGAAGAATGTAGGCTGCAGTAGGTACTGGGAGATGAAGAAGCTTGCACAGGATAGAGTAACATGGAGAGCTGCATCAAACCAGTCTCTGGACTGAAGACCACAACGACAACAACAGAATTGTTAATTTCATATCGAATGAACGTAATATATGGTTTACACAGAAATCAATTATTGTTGTTTATAAATGAAGTGATCGATACCCGCAGGTATCGGAGGATTCCTAATGAGCTTTAGGCTTGATCGTATGACGAGGTGCGGCGGTGACAGCAGGTGGCGGCGTCTGTTGCAGGAGCGGCGCCGGCGCGCCGGGCGGCGTGGGCGGCGGCCCGCTGGGCGCGGCCGGGCTCAGCGTATCGCACGACTCGGTGTTCACTGCCGAGCACCACAGCTCGTGCGAGGACATGCGCAGCGCCTCCTCCCTCTCCATACAGCAGCTCGTCAAGGTACGTGCCGCGCTCCTGGCTCACGAGTCACGCCCGCGCAGCGTAATCAGGCGTGCATTGTGCGTTCCATCCTGGGAAACGCTGCGAATCTTTTGTCAGTCCGTGATTCCTAGGATACTTTCGTTACCTTCGCTTATGTCTCAGAATCGTAATTTTGGCAGTTATATCTAGCGCAGTAGCTGCGAACCGCCTCAAAATGCATCTCAGGTGACTTAACAGAACTTGCTAATAACGCACTTCATCAAGCAAACGCCTTTTGCAAGCGAGGAACGTGCTGGACCTACATAGAGAGCAAATACATCTATTTAAGGATCGCAATCGCGTTGTACAGACTTGGTTAACCTAAAAGCGTGTATCAACAGATCAAATACTGAAAGAGCAAATACCTTAATTTGGTATTTCTTAGGACAATCCTTTAGACAGTATAGCTAAGGGGCGTCTTCGAGTACATCAGGCCGACATCGCCTTCGTCAACCTCTCTAAATACTAGAAATGTAAAATATTAACAACGGATAATAGAATTGATCAATGATCGAACACTCAGAATGTAATCATATTGCCGAAGTCTTATGATAAAGCTTTACCTTTCTAGATGGACGTGAGTGACTCCAAGACCTGCATTACGCGTACCCACGTACACAGGCGCAAATAATAGAACAAGATGGGGCTTAAGTAGTTAGCATAATGCACCACAGCGTCGTGTGCTAGTACTGACGCCTAATACGGAATCACCTTTTTTAGATGGCGCTGCCACGCAACTACTATAGTCAGCGACAGTGTTAATGGCCTCTGGCTGCGCAGCTCACAAGGAAACTTGGCGGGATACACACAGACAGCAACTACGTCGCGTTCCTGCAACTTGATAACATCACAGACTCGCATGCCTCAATCCGCCTCACTTTTGAAGAACGAGTACACTTTAAAAATAAGTCCCTTGCCTGTTTTTGAAATACTTGACTGCCTCTAGGTGTTGCCGCCATTATGAGAAACCTCACAGAACACACATAAAACAACAGAAATTAATCAGTCGAAGTTTCGCGCGAGTAAAACACGATAAAAAGCTTAAATATGACTGACGTTTACACAGTAGGGAATGCAGAAAAAGGCTGAGTGCTAACTGGCTAGCTGCACAGCTGTCTAGTGTGCATCCCAGCCCAGAGGCCATAAATGCTGTCGTGGACTATAGTAAGAATGAGACATCGTAAACCGGACATACGTTGCTACTAAAAACTTTATGAATATAATGCACAGAAAACATTAATAAGATAGAATTACTAGAAGCAACACCTGTGCATTAATTTATCCAAAAATTATGACGGAGTAAAAATACAGAAGAAAGCGGCAAACTTAAAACATAATACCAGGGTGTATAACACAACACACAGATGCGGTGCCTAAAAAGGTATGACGTATCATATATCACTAGAACCAGAACATTAGTAACACAGGACCATAATTTCAGATGAAAAGGTCCACCTATAACAAGCAATACTGCGTCATACAGACCAAGAATTCCTAACTAACTAGAAAATTCTTTTTATAAAAATACCGAAGTAAAATTATTACGCTTGAAAGATACACACCAGCGTGGGAAGAAGACGTAATGCGGGTGAACTCTTTCTTCTCATTTCTGTTTTACACTTACATTAAAATATGTAAGATACGTCGACATTTGAAGCGACAAACACGCAATATCATTTTCTAATCAAAAAACTCTAAGGACTTGGCTAACAAGACGACATAGGGGCAGAGAAGAAAAGGGCTCATATTTAGGCAGAAATGCGAGAGCCCCAGGATTACATTAATAACACCGGTTTCATAACTTCTAAAATGGCCTGATTAGCGCCAAATATTTGGTCGTTAAGAAGGGACACATCTTCGTCCTCCATATACCTAAATATTTCAATTTCTTCCAAAATGTTTAACTTCTTACTCTTTTGCGCAAAATGCAAAATCTTAAGATTTTGTGCTTGCGGAGGACTATGGCCACTGGCTTTAAGGTGTTGAGCAAAGGCAGAGTTCTGTTTTATCTGTCCCCATCTGTTGAGGAGATGTTCTTGTAATCTAATTTTAAAGGTTTTGCGTATTTGTCCGTCATATCCTACATTACAATCGCGACACTCCAGCAGATATACCCCCGATGCCAAATGGTTGTTCTTTTTAGGTGATTCATTATGTATGTACATAGACTGGAGATTGGCATATACGAGAGCCCATTCCCCGAAAAAGTTTTGTAAGTTCATAACTAAAATTGCCCATAAATGGCAAAGAAATGTAATTGGGCTCCTCGAGAGGAGCTGCATTGAGTGTACTCCGAACAGGCATTGTTATTTTGTCGTGGCATAACTTTTCAACAAGCGAAACACTGTAACCATTATTATGGGCGATATACTTTAGAGTGTCAAGTTCTCTATTAACGGCGTCTTCAGATAATGGCAATTCGCATAAACGCGTGATCATAGCTCTGAAAAAACTAATTATATGCTGGCGAGGATAGCAGGAGAACGCATGAATAATAGCATCTGTGGTCGTGGGTTTCCTAAAAATATCCGTAGAAACTTTGTTATCACGTAGCTGTAACCGCAGATCTAGGTAATTAAGGACTCTGTCAGTATTCATATCCTCATGTGTAAAATCGTCTTTGGGTGAAGGGCATTAAATTCATCAACTAAACCCGAAATTTCTGATTCATCGCCATTAAACACGGTCAGAATGTCGTCAACATAGCGCCGATAAAATAGAATTTTTTGGCAAAAATAGGACTTGCGTTTAAACACCTCGATCTCAATGTAGTTAACGAAAACATTAGCCAAGAAACCAGCCAAAACGCTGCCCATAGCCAGGCCATCTCTCTGACTGTACATGTTGTCATTAAACGAGAAAAAATTATATGCCGTAAGAATTCGAAGAAGAGAGATAACCTCAGTAATTTCTTACGTTATCAATCGCTTATTATGAAAGAGATTCTCCTGAATAATCATAATGGTTTCTTCTATCGGCACATTTGTGTATAAATTCTTTATCTCAAGGGATAACAGACGACAGCCTGTCGGGAAGACCTGGTCATGTAACAACGTAACCAGTTCTTTTCGACTTGTCTGCTCGAAAACAAATTCTTTTTTCAGGATCTGCAGAAGAAATCTTTCCGCAGGTTCACCTATATTCCCCCTTGCATTAATTAACGGGCGGATAGGGAAATCTTCCTTATGAGTCTTAATTTGGGCCCTCAATGCAGGAATTTTAAGATTCATGACACGCATTCTTAGCAACCTGTTAGAGGGAATGATAAATATACATACTTCAAGACAAACTTTAAGTTCCCTCGCGTAAGTCACCGATGGATCGTGATCTATTAGATGAGTGTTATTCTCTTCGAAGAATGACAGGACCTTATCCACATATACTTGTCGATATATAATAACGGCTGAGTTCCCTTTATCTGCGTGAGTAACAAGGGCTTCCTCATCCTCGAGTTTTTTGTTTATAGGTCTCAAAATTGACATCTCATCGTTATGGTTTTGCCTTTTTACTGCCTTAGTTATTATATCACTCGCCCTACAGGCCAATTTGACATTTGCTTCTTTAGCAGTCGGATACGAAATGACAAACAATTTTTTTTCGTTTGATATGAGTACAAATTAACAATTTCGGTTTTATTTCTTTGATTGTGTCATGCAATCTTGCTTCCTGTAGGTCAATAGGAAGTGCCCTATGAGTTATGATGAGAGAGTTTGAAATAAATCGCCGTATCTTTGACTTAGAAGCGTCAGTTTCTGTCATCGCCTAGGGGCTGTAGACATCCGTGTGTGGTATGAATTTCAACTCGATACGACTACCCGTTGCTGAGAAAGGTGGTTTTCAGCAATCGGACAGACAGACACCAGACGGATAACAAAGTGATCCCATGAGGGTTCCGTTTTTAGTGACTGGGGTGCGGAACCCTAAAAAAGAAAAGAATGGTTTTCTCACGTGTTTGAAACGTAGCGCCACATGGACTTCTATGCGTGTCCCAGTGACGGAGAACAGAAGTATGTACGTGAGGTCTGATTTCTGTACAAAATCTAGGCGCACCTGTTCTAGTTCTCGCACGTACTCATCCAGCACTGTTGAGGCCTCCAATCGGAGTATCCCTGCCAATATCTAGAAAGTTGGCAGAAGCGGGAATATAAATGCCTGCCTTCAGGGTCGGCGAAAGCAAGTGGGACAAACCCGCTCCTTGTATCTGCCCGTCTGCTCCCATCGCACTGCAGACAGCGTGACTCGCTCCCATCTAAATAGAGCATCAGGGAAACGGGCTCCCCGCCTCGCAACCAGGCGCCAGCTCAACAGCGGAGTCTGTCGCTTCATCGCCACTGCTGTACGCAGGAGACTCCGATTCAGTATAACTTGATCTTTTGTATCCCAAGTCTTTCTGGTGTGAATTTTCAAATTTTCTCGGCGTACTGATTTTTCGATTATGTTTCGAGAGTACAGCTGGCCGTCGTTTACAGCGACGAATGATATTTTAACTAAACAGATGCCGTATGCAGCTGAACCGTCGTAGACTCATGTTGACTGTCAGCTTCTTCTGAATAGGGCTAATTGGAAGCAAGATTAAAAGCACCGTCGATGACGAGGTCATTAGAAAGACAACACAAGCTGTTCTTTAGGAAGGACGGGGAATGAAATCAGCCACAATCTCTTCTTGTATATACGTGGATACTCTGCAAATCACATTTAAGTGCCTGGCAGAGGGTTAATCGAACCACCTTCACAATAATTATCTATTATTCCATTCCCGAACAGCGCGCGGAGAAAAACGAACACGTACATATTTCCGTGCTAGCTCTCATATCCCTCATTTTATTATAATGATCATTTCTGCCTATGTAGATCGGCGTCAACAAAATATTTTCGCATTCGTAGGAGAAAGTGGTGATTGAAAATTAGTGATTAGGTCACGGCGCAATAAGAAACGTCTTTGTTTTAATAATGTTCTCTTCTAATTCTGTATCATGTCCGTGACACTCTCTCCTCTCCATAATATTCTTTTCTTTGTACTTTCTCGATGCATTCCGTTAATCCTGTCTGGTACGGATCCCACACCGCGCGCCGGCCTTGGTGGCCGAGCGGTTCTAGGCGCTACAGTCTGGAACAGCGCGACTGCTACGGTCGCAGGTTCGAATCCTGCCTCGGGCATGGATGTGTGTGACGTCCTTAGGTTAGTTAGGGGATTGATGACCACAGAAGTTAAGTCCTATAGTGCTCAGAGCCATTTGAACCACACCGCGCAACGGTACTCCAAAAGAGGACGCACAAACGTAGTGAAGGCAGTCCCTTTAGCAGATATGTTGCGTCTTCTAAGTATTCTGCCAATAAAACGCAGTCTTTGGTTCATCTTCCCCACAATTTCCTATGTATTCTTCCCAGTTTAAGTTGTTCCTAATAGTAATTCCTAAGAATTTAGTTGCACTTACGGCATTTAGATTTGGTTGATTTATCGGATTCCTTTTAGCAGTCATGTGAATGACCTCACACTTTGACAATTTTCGCATCATACAGATATTTTATTTAAATCGTTTTGTAATTGGTTCTGATCTTCTTATGACTTTACTAGACATTAAACGACAGCATCATCTGCAAAGAATCTAAGATTGCTGCTCAGATTGTCTCCTAAATCGTTTATATAGATAAGAAACAACGGAGGGCCTATAACACTACCTATGGGAACACCATAAATCACTTCTGTTTTACTCCATGACTTTCCGCCAGTTACTGGGAACTACGACCTCTCTGACTTGAAATAACAAATACAGTCACATAACTAAGAGGATATTCCGTAAGCATGCAATTTAATTACAAGCCGCTTGAGGGGTACAGGGTCAAAACCCTTCTGGAAAACTAGAAATACGGAATCAATTTGAAATCCCTTGTCAATAGTACTCAAATTTCGTGTGAGTAAAGAGCTAGTTGTGTTTCACAAGAACGATGTTTTCTAAATCCGTGTTCACTACGTGTCTATAGACCGTTCTCTTAAAGGTAATTCATAGTGTTCGAAACAGTATATGTTCCAAAATGTTTCAAAGCGGAATCGTGGAAAAGCTAAATCTGAATGACAGGACGCGGATTTGAACCATCGTCCACCCTAATGCGAATCCAGTGTTCTGACGACTGAGCCACCTCGTCCATTTTGCGGTATCTCTAAACCAGGGGTTTCTAAACTTTTCCTCTGGCGGAACACTTTCAGAATCCTAGTACTTTGATGGAACACCTTGTTTATTTTGAACGATAATAATTTTTAAAAAATATGAAAAAAGTTATCTTATTCAGTGATTTCTACACTTCTAAATCGCAAGCAATGACACGGAAATCATAATAAAATTTTAGAAATACAAGTAGTACCGTCAAAATGTCAAAAAAACACCTTGTTTTCGCGGAGCACGTACTCACTTCCACCACTGTTCCACGGAATACAATTTGGGGAACCCTGCTCGGCATGCATCGTAGAGCCTTTTGTTACTACTGGTCGTCTGAGCCTGCAGGTGAGTGCCGTATCGTCTGCTTCTTATACCACTCTGAGCAGCTGGAGAAGGGAGATGTCATTCGTCGAACCCAAAACGTTCACTGATATTAGCTACCTACGTCTCACAATTCACTAGCGGAAATGCGAAAATCGGCTATGCGGTGGGTTGCCGCTCCCCGTGGCTCTAGGTGTACTTTCTTGTCTTAGAACAAATGCTGGAAATAATGGGATTCAATGCGAGAAACGCAATTCATAGCCCCGTCCCGGTCAATAAGATTTTCCACCACGGACTTTAATAATAGAATCCCTAAATGAAATAGCAGTAGCCCAAAATTGTTGTTTTTCGTATTCCATTTTATTGGTGGTAAATACACAACGTTCAGCAATGGTAGACTTGGTCGAGTTCAAAAGGTGAGTGCACCGTTGTTGTTCTACACAGCGTTCTGCTACGATGCCTGGACGATCCGTACTACTGGGACAGCGGCTGTTAGTTGGGTAACGGTTAGACCACAGATGCATGAGGAGCGCACACTGCTCTGTCTCCGCCGTGTTAAGATTTGAAACCAACATCTAAGTTTGATGACGGGAGGCTAAAAGTCGAGTTTCTAACATTACGCACTACGCAAAGTGGGGCCAAAAGTTTCAGTTTTTCTCGTGTATAGCTGAAATCAAGTATTGATTTTAACAATTGATCGACTTGATATATAGTAGTAGTACACTTAATCTCATTTCTTCGAAATTCCAAATACTTCTGCTATGGTTATCCTTTTTATATTGGCCACGTGGAAAGGGCAACGAACAGGAGTAGAAGACAAAATGTCAGTTTGTCAGGAAGTCTTTGGTTTTCTGACGACTCCTCAACAAAACTTGTGAAACCTTTTTTGACGTTTTTATAAGAAATGGCATATGTTCCATAATTTCCAGTTTTTACAGACAATAAGCTTTTACGTTTCATTGACTTTTGCTTGATCCCATACAGATACCGAGACAGTATCAAAATGATAAAAATAATATATTAGAAAACGTTGGTTACAGAGAATGTTCTTGTAATGAGTTACATATTAATTTTCTGTTGTCTTAAAATTTTCGTCATTCATCATAATTTAAATCAAAGAACCAGCGTATTATTGCGAAATACATAAATGTAATGACCCTATACACTTAATTCGAATTAAACACAAATAAATACTATCATCAATACTATCATCAATGATCTAAGGCAGTCGTGAGCAAACTTTGGTGACCGCAGGCTTCATTCACATCCTTAATACTATAATGACCATGACGTTAATTTTTACGATGTGACGCACCGACGTCAATGGCACCCCTTTCCCGACACGCCTCGCCAACAAAGTATGCCTCAAAACTTATTGTTTTGAGAGTTCATTCATTTTGTGCTCACCCCATCCTCAAATGCTTACATTTACTTAAGTGTCGTGAACATTCGTTCTTTACTTACAACATTTTGTGGTAGATGTCTTAAAAACTCCCATTGCAAAATTCCGCAACACCGTTAGTAAAGAAACAATGTTCACGACACGTAAATAAACATCTGAAGACGAAGTGTCAAGCATCTAAAGATTTCATCATTGAAAAATAAACTGCTATAAAGGTAACTGGTTGCAGCTTATTCATAATAAATTACCTTCAGTGGCAACTGTTACAGTGTTCTAATACGTCCAAAGTGGATAAGAGTAATTTACTAATGTTTATACCAGGACGAACAGAAAAACAAAATACGGCAATGAGACAGTCAGTCCCAGTCAACAAGCAATTAGGAGTAATTTTGCGATTTCCGGCCATAGAAACGTCCTTAGAGTTTTTGAATTTTTGGTGTTTTACTATCCATAAACACTATTAGCAATCATTTTTTTAATAGTTGTCCAAAAATACTTTCGACGACTGTTCGCATAAGCAAGGGTTGTTTCTGTAACACTAAATAAATGATGCCATTATATATTTGTTCATTTTAAAACGTTTAACAGTCTAAATCGCTTGAACTTATCATATAGTGGCTGTATTATACAGACGCCAAACTGGAGAAATGATAACAGGGTGGCGAATTCCGGAAACGTGTCACGGCTGGAGTGCAGTGCGAGCGTCTTGCTTTTTCACGAACCACGGGCCGGATTGAAACAGGGTCACGGGCCGGACATGCGTGGTCTAAGAGACAAGACACGGAAAGCCACTGATTCCACGATTTGCCCTCATTGACGACAGTGTACGCCTAGAGTGATAGCGAGCGGCAACCCGCCGCACATCTGAGTTTCGCCTTACCGCCGTCGAAGACGCTGCATGCTGAGTGTGAAAGGACGATCTCGCAATTACGATCTTGACGTATGCGCGATACGCCAATAAATTTCTCAACCTAACAGCCGAGATCAGTCTTCGACGGCTCACATGAAGAGGTGTGGGGGTGCTGAGTTGCAATATCGTACGTGATACAAAATGACAATTGGCTGCAATCCCGAGCCGGCCGAGGTGGCCGAGCGGTTGTAGGCGCTACAGTCTGGAACCGCGCGACCGCTACGGTCGCAGGTTCGAATCCTGCCGCAGCCATGGATGTGTGTGATGTCCTTAGGTTGTAGTTCTAAGTTCTAGGGGACTGATGACGTCAGAAGTTAAGTCCCATAGTGCTCATAGCCATTTGAACCATTTTGCACTCCCGAAACATCATCGAGTGACTCTTTCTTGTCTTTGCATGTGTCTACAGCCTTATATGTTGAGCAAGTTATCGACCGTACCGTGTTATATACTTTATTAGATTCCCTTACAGACATTAGGCATTCAGATTTTTCTCTGAGGCGTATTGTCACAAAAATTAAAGTAGTTCGAATTCCTGGTTCAGATGAAGGTTTTCTGGAGGTTACTCTTGGTTGTAAGGAAAATTCTAGAACTAGTATTATCCTTTTATATATTTCAAATCAGGAACTCCATTTCCAGTTTTCTGATATTTGGCTAGAAGTATTCGGACTCTGTAATGACCCTAGATCTCAAACACACAGCCCTATCTTCGAATAGGGAAACAAAAGTAATAAATATTGATATAATTTTGTGATGGATGTTGAACACATACACATTCGTTTGTCTGGACCAATGGACAACATTTACAAGACAAAAATAAAATTAGTTGTAACCTACCCCCGTTCCGACTAAGGTATTCTGGATGATTCTAATCGTTATCAGACGAACGGTCCAGTTTAAACTCGTCCGTATTTTACTTTACAGAGAAAAGTTATAAAACATCTGTAGCTGCTCCCAAGGGTTGCGAAAAAATCAAACTGAGATCAAAATCAATCTCAGCTTGTCGGTATTTTTGGACACGTAATTAGTAATTTTTTTACGAGGGCGAACTGTAAAGTAATGCCTCCGAATTTTTTATTTGATAATTCTTAAAGCTTTTTAAATAAAACAAACGTTATTGACACTATACATCTATGTTCCTCGTGTATACATATATGCAGCCATCTGTCGCTAGAGGGCTCCCGATTGTGATGTGTAACATGTCAGTGTGTAGCGTAATTATATCGGTGCTTGAGAAACAGCATCCTGTAATCATCTTCCACACAGTCCCGACTTGGCCCCGTCCGATCTTCGTCTGTTTCCAGAACTTAAAGAACGCGTTCTCGGACTTCACTTTGACAGTGACGAAGCGGTGCAAGCTGGGGTGAGGTGTGGGTTCGTCAACAAATATTCTATAGTAACAGTATCAACAAGCTGGTCTCTCGATAGGAGAAATGTGTTCGTCGCCAGGGTGACTATGGTTCAAATGGCTCTGACCACTATGGGACTTAACATCTGAGGTCATCAGTCCCCTAGAACTTAGAACTACTTAAACCTAAGTACATCACACACATCCATGCCCGAGGCAGGATTCGAACCTGCGATGGTAGCGGTCGCGCGGTTCTAGACTGAGGCGCCTAGAACCACTCGGCCACGGCGGCCGGCTAGGATGACTATGTTGTGAAATAAAAACAGACATGAAGAATAAAGATGTAGAATGGTAGTAACATTTATTTTATTTAAAAAGCTTTAAAAATTTTCACATAAAAAATTTGAAGGCGTTACTTTTCAGCACAGCCTCGTAAAGCGAATAGCAAGTTACAAGAAGATAGTGTTCTTTTCTCAAATTTTATCTATTACAAATGGTAAACGTCGGTGAGTTTCACATAAAAAATTTGAAGGCGTTACTTTTCAGCACAGCCTCGTAAAGCGAATAGCAAGTTACAAGAAGATAGTGTTCTTTTCTCAAATTTTATCTATTACAAATGGTAAACGTCGGTGAGTTTCACATAAAAAATTTGAAGGCGTTACTTTTCAGCACAGCCTCGTAAAAGCGAATAACCAGTTACAAGAAGATAGTGTTCTTTTCTCAAATTTTATCCATTACAAATGGTAAACGTCGGTGAGTCCAGCTATAATAAAAACAACTTTTTTAAAAATATAAAATAGCTTTTTCTGTGCCAGTCAGGGTTTTCTTTTCATTTATTTCTCGCACTCCGCGTTTCCGAAAGTCATTCCCATTTTCCGGTACGTTTTTAATGTCTCGTGCAATTTATGCGTGATGTTTTCGATGCGTGAAGTGCTGCATTGTTCCGTTACGTTTACTGTAATACAGAAACACACGCAATATTGTAATTAATGCTGGAAGTTGGTAAATAGTTAATGGCGAATCCGGGAATTAGATTACGAAATTAGACACCCTAAGTAGCCTGTGATTTGCACCATTGCTAAAACCATACAGTATATGTAACTGAAAGTGAGGACATATTATCTGAGCACTGTCATTTTAGTATATTTTTTACCTTTTATTTGTGTTGTTCTCGTTTATCATTTGTACAGGCATTCTTGTCGTCTTCCGTGTGTTACAAATTAAATTTTTTTGAGGCGTCAAGTGCTACGATATGATACCACTAGCGCCATCTACTGGATATTTTGTCATCTCAGGCGTTATGCGTGCCTTGTGCACCTACTTACGTTTTAAATCTATCATATTCACATGGTCCAAAAAAATGTTCAAATGTGTGTGAAATCTTATGGGACTTAACTGCTAAGGTCATCAGTCCCTAAGCTTATACACTACTTAACATAAATTATCCTAAGGACAAACACACACACACACCCATGCCCGAGGTACGACTCGAACCTCCGCCGGGACTAGCCGCACAGTCAATGACTGCAGCACCTGAGACCGCTCGGCTAATCCCGCGAGGCACACATGATCCCATACTGCCTGCATGACATTCTTCTCCCTGACTCGGTACGCGTGTTTCATGCGCTCTTCGTTGTATTGTTTGTCTTTTAGCTACCATCTCTGTGCTACTCCTGATTTTTGCAACCTTTTCCAGATATCCTTAAGATGAGTGCAGTCGAAAAGCGTCAACAAAGTAGTTGCCTCGCATCTGTTGTTGTTGTGGTCTTCAGTCCTGAGACTGGTTTGATGCAGCTATCCATGCTACTCTATCCTGTGCAAGCTTCTTCATCTCCCAGTACCTACTGCAACCTACATCCTTCTGTATCCGTTTAGTGAATTCATCTCTTGGTCGCCCTCTACGATTTTTACCCTCCACGCTGCCCTCCAATATCAAATTGGTGATCCCTTAATGCCTCAGAACATATCCTACCAACCGATCACTTCTTCTAGTCAAGTTGTGCCACACACTTCTCTTCTCCCCAACCCTATTCAATACCTCCTCATTAGTTATATGATCTACCTATCTAATCTTCAGCATTCTTCTGTAGCAACACATTTCGAAAGCTTCTATTCTCTTCTTGTCCAAACTATTTATCGTCCATATTTCACATCCATACACGGCTACACTCCATACAAATACTTTCAGAAATGACTTCCTGACACCTAAAGTTATACTCGATATTAACAAATTTCTCTTCTTCAGAAACGCTTTCCTTGCCATTGCCAGTCTACATTTTATATCCTCTCTACTTCGACCATCATCAGTTATTTTGCTCCCCAAATAGCAAAACTCATCTACTACTTTAAGCGTCTCATTTCCTAATCTAATTCCCTCAGCATCACCCGACTTAATTCGACTACATTGCATTATCCTCGTTTTGCTTTTGTTGATGTTCATCTTTAAAGACACTATCCATTCCGTTCAACTGCTCTTACAAGTCCTTTGCTGTCTCTGACAGAATTACAATGTCATCGGCGAACCTCAAAGTTTTTATTTCTTCTCCATGGATTTTAATACCTACTCCGTATTTTTCTTTTGTTTCCTTCACTGTTTGCCTAATATACAGATTGAATAACATCGGAGAGAGGCTACAACCCTGTCTCACTCCCTTCCCAACCACTGCTTCCCTTTCATGTCCCTCGACTCTAATAACTGCCATCTGGTTTCTGTACAAATTGTAAATAGCCCTTCGCTCCCTGTATTTTACCCCTGCCACCTTCAGAATTTGAAAGAGAGTATTCCAGTCAACATTGTCAAAAAGTTTCTCTAAGTCTACAAATGCTACAAACATAGGTTTCCCTTTCCTTAATCTAGCTTCTAAGATAAGTCGTAGGGTCAGTATTGCCTCATGTGTTCCAATATTTCTACGGAATCGAATCTGATCTTCCCCGAGGTCGGCTTCTACAAGTTTTTCCATTCATCTGTAAAGAATTCGCGTTAGTATTTTGTATGCGTGAGTTATTAAACTAATTGTTCGTTAATTTTCACATCTGTCAGCACCTGCTTTCTTTGGGATTGGAATTATTATATCCTTCTTGATGTAGAGGGTATTGTCTCGCATCTAGTGACTATTAAATAGCCGGCCGCTGTGGCCAAGCAGTTCTAGGCGCTTCAGTCTGCAACCGCGCTGCTGCTACGGTCGCAGGTTCGAATCCTGCCTCGGGTATGGATGTGTGTGATGTCCTTAGGTTAATTAGGTTTAAGTACTTGTAAGTCTAGTGAACTGATGACTTCAGATGTTAAGTCACATAGTGCTTAGAGCCATTTGAAACATTTTTTTACTGTTAAATACCCATCCAGCGTCCATATCAGACTGTTCGACACTTTAAACTTCGTAAAATAGGCGCATACCTCTTGCGTCAGTACGTGTCACATCTTAGGCACGTGAGAAGTTACGAGATAATGACCCAGATATTGGGGAACCAGAACAGGGAATGAATTTTCACCCTCGGTGCAGACATGAGGGTAGTGCGAAGGAGATGAAGATGTACAGCGGAAGTAGCTTAGGGTCAAGAAGAGAGAGAGGGGGGGGGGGAGGAGCCCGGGCCCCGTGCCCGGCGCTGAGTCAGCCTGCCGCTGTTGGCAGCCCTGGGGCTGCGCGCGCACGCCGGCTACTCCCACGCCTGGGGCGGCAGCCCTGCCCCGCCGGCTGTCCAGACAACCTGTCGCCGCCCCGTGACTCACCAGGGCGCGTCTTGACTCAGCGGGCCTCCCCGGGGAACAGGTTCCTAGTTCCTGATTACTGACCACTGCCCCAGTCACAGCGTGTAACTCTCCTGTTCGCTGCGCAAAATGCGGGAATGTGTTCTCGGCCGTAAAGGCCGCGTGTGTGGTTTCATCCGTCTGTGCTACGCGCTGCTCCCTGCTGACTGCATCGTAAGTCAGCTGCTGGCGATCAGAATGAATCATTCACTCTGTGGCGCTGTGTGCACTGTTATGAAACTTCCTCGCAGATTAAAACCCGATTCACACTGGACGGGACAGAATTGAAGGCGACTTCGCCCTCAAATCGTTATGTGTATAAAATCTCTGCCTTGGGATCGCATAGAATGCGAATGCCTGCTCGAGCTTTCGAAGGTAATCACCATCCCCTCCGTCAGAGGATAAGTGTCTGCCGAGAGCTGCTTCCCTTATAGTTACAAGCCTTTTATGGTCGGGCAAAGTCGCTTGGAATTCTAACTTCTATTGGAGGAGTGACGTCACCTGTAACCTGGGATTCGAAAATGCGGGACATCTGCAGTGAGGCAGAAAGCCTTCGCTCTCCTAGCGGGCCGCATTTTAGGGGCGTAAGTGGAACGGAGAATACCCGCAGCATCACCTATCCCCTTAAGGGTAACGATTTTTGGTTGTATTTGTTTGAAGCCACACCGTCTCAATTGCTCTTCTGCAGGCACCATCTCAGCTACAGTTGTTGGTGCACACGCGAATTTTTACCGCTTCTTTCATTACAGAATCCCACGAAGTCGATGCCTGGGAGAGAATCTTCGGGCTCTCGAAGTTGTACCCTACCTTAAGGCCGTGTTCGGCTATCGCTGATTTATTAGAATTTCTGTTCTTGATTTGCCGCCTACTTTCAGTACAGCGCTCAGCTATGATTTTCGCCATATTCACATTGCATGTTGTAGACGCCAAATACTCTCTGACACAAGTTCTCTTCCACTGGACGTAGTAAGTCCTTAATTTTCCGTGGACGGGGTCTAATATCATAAACCGGTATGCAAAACTGAAGGACGAAAGTAACTTTCGCATGATGAGGCACTGCGAATCAGACGAAGGGTGAAACCTTCCCGTCTCCTTTATATCGCTTTTGTTACGCAAACTTCCCTTTTACAATAACCTATGAAACCTTCCCTTAGGATTTCTACCTCTTGCTTAATAATAACAAATGAAATGTTCCCTTTGAAATTAATTCTCTTTCTCAACCTTCGCATACAAATTTAAATGCTGCTTATTAAAAGTTATTTTCTGATTATTACGACGAAACATAGAATGTGTCGTCGTCGTGGTCCTCAGTCGTTACCTGCAATAACCCAAAACTGTTCCTTACCTTTTTTACTGTTACTGGATCGCTATCTGACTGCTACATCGAACTGCGACATGAATATACTTACTCTGTTTTACTATACTTTATTACCTGCTGGTGGGCTGACATAATAAGTGGCTGTATTTATCACCAAAGCTGACGTTATTCTTTAATAGCAAAGCTGACGTTATTCTTTAATTAATTTGACTGACGTTACGTAATTCATAGTTAAACTTTTTATTGACAACAATAAAATTTTGCAAAGTTTTACGTTGATGGTTTTTGGGATGGATTATAATCAGTAATGCAATATTGCTGGCAAAAATTAATTATGTTCTGAATGAAATTATTTTACAAACGTTCAAAAAGGACTTACTTTTTACAATAATCTTACAACAAACATTGCGCAAACATACCTTCAGCAGTCTTGCGTTTCTCAAAAAAGTTAATTCTATAATATTAGTTCCTCTTATGACAATAGTTAGCTGATGTCTCTATACATCCGTTTATAATCTCTTGTAAAGCATAGCTAGTGGCTGGCAGGCACACCGCTCCTCTCAACCTCTCGCTTCAGACCTGCTACTGACTCGCTTCACATCTGGCTTACTACTGGCTTCCTATGAACGCTAAAGTGTGGTCTCTGCTGCCAACAATGCTTTATGGTGCAGACAATCCCTGCTACCATTACAAAATGTATCAGTGCGCGGTCTTTCCCGATCTTTTCTTAAAATGTATCGATACGCGGTCTCTCCCGCCCTTTTTTTAAGATTATGTCAATGTGCGGTATTTCCTGCCAACAATACTTTGGTGCAGACATTCCCTGCTACCACAATAATTTCAAACATGACAAATATTAATTATTCGTACTTAATCCTATTAATAAAAATATAAACATCTTTCATAAATTGTGGTTTGACAATAGACAATAGAAATATACACGTTTTACAAATGGCATTTTTTTCAAACACAATAATTATACTGAAGTCATCGCGATTCACGATGGTCCCCTGGACATTACATAAGGTGGGACATGATTCAGGGTCTGTGATCACCACAGACGGCAATGCTTGGCCTCAATGTTGGTAAGGAGTTCTTGTGGTAGGGTGTTCCATTTCTCCAGCAGCGCATAGGACAAGTGTTGGGCTGTGGTTGGTCATGTGGACTTGCTGCAATACGTCTACCCCATGCATCTCGCATCTGATCCATGTGGTAAAGGCTGAGTAATGGATAGGCCAGTCCATTCACCGAATGTCCTCTCGTTCCAAGAGCTCCTTCAACTGTGCAGTTCGAAGCAGTCGCGCGTTATCGTCCATGAAAAAGAAGTAAGACCCGAGTGCACCCCTGAAAAGGCGCACAGTGGGAACGAGAACGGTGTTACAATAACGTGGGCCAGTGAGTGTGCCCTGTTTAAAGATTTGGATATCTGTACGCCCGTGCAACATTATGCCTCCCCACACCATAACACCTGGGGCACCAAAACGTTCATGTTCGACAATGCCGTACGTATCGTCATTTGGCGACAGGTTGGAATACATAATACAACGAGGAACATTGTCGAGCAAGCTGATTTTGGTGGTCCAGGTGTTATGGAGTGGGGAGACATAATGTTGTATGTGCGTACTGATCTCCAAAACTTTTAACGCAGTACACCCAACGAACAACGCTAACGTGACACTGTCCACCTTCCCGATGCGCATTCAGGGAGCACTGAGCCCTAACTTCATTTTTATATAAGGTGTACTACTTTGCTTCCGCCGTTTGCCGATAGGTCGAAAGAAACAGATCGCAGACGTTAGGCAGTTAGCTTGGACCTCGCTCAACATAACCCCATTCAAACATTAGTCGATCAGTGTCTGAAAAAAATGGCTCTGAGACTATGGGACTTAACATCCGAGGTCATCAGTCCCATAGAACTTAGAACTACTTAAACCTAACTAACCTAAGGACATCAAATACATCCATACCCGAGGCAGGATTCGAATCTGCGACCGTAGCGGTCGCGCGGTGCCAGGCTGAAGCGCCTAGAACCGCTCGGCCAAACTGGCCGGCTTTGTGTCTGCATCATAAAGTTGTTCTTGATTGAAAATGTCAGTTTACGAGCCCAATCTCGTCATTTGCGGGAGGTGTTACTATTTTGTTTCAATATGAAGAAAACAGCGGGTGAGTTTCATCGAATGCTCTCAACTACGTATGGTAAGGACGCTGTTAGTGAAAGAACGTGTCGTGAGTGGTTTCAACGCTTCAAGGACGGTGATTTTAACGTCGTTCACCGGCATAGTGGTGGAAGAGAGAATGTTTTCGAAGATGCAGAATTGGAGACATTGCTGTGTGAAGACTCACGTCAGACTCAAGAAGAATTGGCACGATTAGTGGGAGTGACACACAAGCCATTTCGAAACGTCTCAAGGCTATGGGCATGATTCAGAAAGAAGGTATTTGGGTCGCGTGTGAGCTGAAACCAAGAGACGTTGAACGACGTTTGTGTGTTTCTGAACAGTTGCTTCAGAGCCAAAAACCGAAGGGATTTCTGTATCGCAATGGGACGAAAACTGGGCCATGCTTCCACGTCGACGACCAAACCGAATATTCACGGCTCCAAGATCATTCTCTGCATTTGGTGGGACCAGCTCGGCGTCGTGTGCCATGAGGTGTTAAATCCAAGTGAAACAATCACAGCTGCTCTTTATCGAACGCAATTAATGCATTTGAGCAGAGCATTAAAAGACAAACGGCCACAACACAGCGAGAGGCACGATAAAGTGATTTTGCAGCACGACAAAGCTCGACCACATGTTGCAAAAGAGGTCAAAACGTACTTGGGAACGTTAAAATGGGAAGTCCTGCCCCACCCGCCGTATTCTCCAGACATTGCTCCCTCTGACTATCACCTGTTTAGATCAATGGCGCATGGCCTGAGTGACCAACACTTCCGATCTCATGAAGAAGTCACAAATTGGATCGATTCGTGGATCGCTTCAAAAGGTGAACAATTTTTTTGACGCGGGATTCGTGCACTGCCCGAAAGATGGAAGAAAGTAGTGGCCAACAATGGAAAATACTTTGAATGATACACGTGTAACCAGTTTGTTTCATTAAAGCCTCAAATGTTGGGGAAAAACGGTGGACGCAATGACCTTGTAGAGGAGAATGCGCGACCACATCGAACTGCGCAGGTGGAGGACCTCTTGGAACGAGGGAATGTACCGTGAATGGACTCGCCCGTCCGTTTCCCCGACTTAATCCTATCCAACACGTGCGTAATGCGTTGGGCAGCACATTCACATGCAGCGACGACCATCCTGCAGTTGTAAATCGCACTGGTGGAAGAAGGGAACGCCCTGCCACAAGAACTGCTTGCCAACTTGGTGGCCAGCACAGGAGCACGTTGCAGACCATGCACTACCGTTCGTGGTAGTAAAACACTCGCAGTGACTTCATTCTAATTATTGTCTTTGAATAAAAGTGTGGTTTCCGTTCCACTCATTCCATTTTTCTCTCAGTTACCTTTTGTTCATTACTGAAGCAGGTTTTTCTGTGTATGGTCCAAGTTTCATCGACCTGTGTTACTTGGCAGGAACAAATTGTGCGAAACTTGCTTACGGCCTCCAGTTTTATACACAAGTGTATTTAAATAGTATGAGTCCAATCTTTCTAGAGGTCGCTCCGCGCAGTGGCATGAATGCTGTGGGCTTATCTTCTTCTGTTGGTTGGATAGGTTTGTGCACACGCTTACCAACTAATTAAACTTTAATTTTATGTAATTTGTATCCGTTTTTCCTGAATCCATGCTTGAGGTGTTTTAATTGAGATCGCAGGTGAGCATGATGTGAAGTTGTCGGAGCTCTTTATAGTACAAGTGCTCATCACAGAATACCTCTGAGCTAGATGGTGGAAACTGTGCTCGTTTTAATAAAGATCTCTATGTGCTGCCTTTTGTACAGAATGACCCAACTGTGTTTCTAATTTACAATGAACTAGCACATCCAAAAACAGTAGCTTGCCTTCCGTTTTCATTTCCATAAAAAAAACTTTGTTCACGGATATACGGAACTTATGCGATCCAAGAACTGATATGGTGACGAGATGAAAAACGTGTCGTCCACATAGCTATAACAACAAGTTTGGTGGAGAGCAACAGACTGGAAAGCCCGTTCTTCTAAATCCCATATACAGGGTTTAATTTTAAGTTGACAAACCAGAATAACTCGAAAAATAAGCTTCACACAAAAAAATTTGTAGAATCCAAAGTTGATTATTTTAGAGGGGTACATCTGCTGGTGCTAAAATTAGACCGCCACCACAGCCCCCTGGGCGTGGGCTGGGAGGCAACTTTAAAATTTCAAATGGGAACCCCCATTTTTATTGCAGAATCGGATTCTACATAAAAAACTACGTACATTTTGTCTTAAACATTTGTTTTGATTCTTGGTAGTTGGCGCTGTAATTCAAGAAAATCCATGTTCTCATTTTTGCGAGGAAGATAAATTTTGATTCGCTAAAACTTAAACTCTCCCTTACTCCCCGTAGGGTGGGGTTTGAGAGAGTTTTACAAATGTTGACCAAAATATTAATTTTTTCCGTAGATTCAGATAAGTTTTGTTTGTTTCGTGATCATGAGGCCACACAACTTTTAATTATCTAGCAAATCGCCTGACTAGCTAACTAACTAACCAAACAGCCTACTTACTAACGAGGGAACTCATTTTTTATTTGTCCGTAACCATTTTCCACGCAAAAATGAGCACATGGATTTTTTTTAATTACAGCGCCAACTACCAAGAATCAAAACAAATGCTTCAGACAAAATAGACGTAGTTTTTTATGTAGAATCCGATTCTGCAATAAAATTGGGGTTCCCATTTGAAATTTTAAAGTTTCCTCCCACCCTACCCCCAGGGGCTGGCTAATTTTAGCACCGGCAGATGTCCCCCTCGAAAATAATCAACTTTGGATTCTACACATTTTTTCGTGTGTAGCTTTTTTTTTTTTCGAGTTACTCTGGTGTGTCAACTTAAAATTTACACCTTGTATATTATCAGGCGTAAATGCGGAAGTTTGTATTTTATTCTTTTAGGCTGAAACGACTGGACAGATTTGGAAGAACTCTGGAAAAGCATTGGCTTTTTCCTTGAATTAATACGTGCGTAGTACGATATATTTATTGATTTGAAAAATATAACGTAAAATGTGGAACAATAACTACTCTTACAAAAAGCTATTTATTCTTTGACTTTTGAAGTAGGCCTACATCGCATCTGTGAAAGTGCTTTTGTTGTTTAATATGTCCTATAAAATACGATTAATGAATACGTAATGGATGTAATCCTCGTAGTGTTTAATCCATAGTTCCATAAGTAATGAATATAATCCTCAAAGTGTTTAATCCATACTTCCATACGTAATTAATATAATCCTTATAGTCTTTAATCCATACTTCCATACAAACCTGTTACATTCTAGCCGCTGAGCGTCAGGAGTATCTTATGACTTCTAAGACGCTTGAAGATTCACTACAATGGTGTCATTTAATGCAGTACGACAGAGAGACGTCGTGCTTTTTAGTGAGGCTGGATCTAATTAGGATATGCGAGCGTATCCTGTGGTAACAGGCACACACCTGAGGGCAGATGACATCATTGCACGTACAAATATTATAAGATTTGCGCTGCATCGAATCAGAAATTGTTTATTTTCTTCTTATATTCTTAGTCGAATTAGTATGTTAGTAACTCGTTCACGCTGAAGTGGCTGGACCGGTTTGGATGAATTTTAGAATTAACACATAGGCTACCTTTTATACTGAAAAAGGACGGCTGATTATTATGTGAAAGAGTAATATTAGCGCCAAGAATGAATCGGTGGGAAAATTAAGTAAAACAATTATTGATCAAGTATGTGGTGGGGCGACCACCTACACGTCACTCGACACACTGATGACTAGAGACGACGCTACTACGTACCCTGTAGAGTTTCTAAACTCACTAGAGCTGTCGTGGATGCCGTCCCGCAAGTGTTGTCTGAAGGTTGTGTGCCTGTCATACCGATGCGTTCCTAGATGCACGAAGATTGTGGAATAGCACCAAGTTACGCATCACGGAGCTGAGAAGGCATATCGAGCAGACCACCATCATCACCGGCGAGGCCAAACGAGAGACGGTACTGATACCTCAAATTCCATTCATCTCAGAAAACTTACCTTTCCACATCAAACGGCTGCAGATCACTTTGAAAGTGGCTTTCTCGATCACTATAAATAAGAGTGAAGGGCAAACGTTGAAAGTGGTAGGTATGCATACAATGTGTTTCGCACGGAGAACTCTTATGTTGGCTGCACGCCAGGAATCTCTACATATCCTCAGGAAACAAGAAGTATCGGAGCGTTGTTCACGGAGACGTATTACAGTGGATTTCTGGCTCTCCATACACACCAAGACGATAATGATCTATTCCGTGCTTGGTATATCGCAGACAGTCGGAAAATTATTTACTGCCTTTCCTGGTGCATTTTGTAATTCGCTACTCGGTCGCGTAAAGATTTTTTTTTCCGTAACGAAACGTTGAGTTGTGAACCACATGTATTCTGTCAGCTTCTCTCACTGTCTCAAAACATGATGGCTTTTTAGAATTCCGTACTTAATTCGGTAAAAACTGAGCCCCTTACAAGATCACTTTGCTGTCGATCTGTCCTTCTGGCTGTCTGTCCGACTGCTAAAAACCCTTTTTCTCAGGAAATTTACGTCACATGCTGAGGTGTAAGGTGTCTTTGTGCTGTAAAACATTGAAGGCAATACAATCAAAAGATACAGCCATTTATGTCATATATTTTAATACTCTCAAACTCACTCATCAAAACCTGTAGGGTATTCCCCGGTAGCCGAGAATCAAATGGTTCAAATGGCTCTGAGCACTATGGGACTTAACATCTGAGGTCATCAGTCCCCTAGAACTTAGAACTACTTAAACCTAACTAACGTAAGGACATCACACACATCCATGCCCGAGGCAGGATTCGAACCTGCGACCTTAGCGGTCGCACGGTTCCAGACTGAAGCGCCTAGAACCGCTCGGCCACACTGGCCGGCTAGCCGAGAATAACGAACATCGGCAAAATGGAATCTTTCACAGTACAACACGAGAAAAAATTTTTGTCATTTGTTATCAGAATGATTGTCTGTCCGTCCGTCTGTGAAGAACCCTTTCTGTCAGGAACGGATAGACATACAAGGACTGGAACTTTATTAGCGACAACTATTTATTTACAGTTCGTACAAAATAGATAGGTGTTTCAAAGTTTTACTGACCTTCAAAGTAGTCATCAGCATTGTGTATAACCCGTTGCCAGCGATGTGGAAGTCGTAGGATACTCTTAGCAGTGCCAGTTGTGTTGACAGTTCGAGCGGCGCGGTCTATTGCCCGACAAATTTGTAGCAGCTCTGAAGTGTATGACGTGAAGTGTTTCCTTCAGTTTAGAAATCGAGTTGAACTCACGAGGGCTTAAGTCTGGGGAGAGGAGGAGGAGATTAGTGTTTAACGTCCCGTCGACAAGGAGGTCAATAGAGACGGAGCGCAAGCTCGGGTTAGGGAAGGATGGGGAAGGAAATCGGCCGTGCCCTTTCAAAGGAACCATCCCGGCATTTGCCTGAAGCGATTTAGGGAAATCACGGAAAACCTAAATCAGGATGGCCGGAGACGGGATTGAACCGTCGTCCTCCCGAATGCGAGTCCAGTGTGCTAACCACTGCGCCACCTCGCTCGGTAAGTCTGGGGAGAGCAGTAGGTGGTATAGCACTTAGCAACCCCATCAGTCAAACAAATTACTAACAGCTAGCACTGTACGTGCTTGAGCATTGTGCTGCAAAATGATCTTCAGGTCCAGCAGAAACTGTCATCACTTCTGTCTCTAAGCTGGTCGTAGGTTGTGTTCCAAAAATGAACAGCATAGAGATAGAAGTGATGACACTTTCTGCAGGACCTGATCATCATTTTGCAGGACAATGCTGAAGCACGAACAGTGCAAGCTGTTACTGATTTGTTTGGCTTATGGGGCTGCTAAGTGCTATACAATCTACTGCACTCCCCAGACTTAAGTCCTCGTGAGTTCAACTCGGTTTCTAAACTGAAGGAAACACTTCACGGCATTCGCTTCAGAGCTGCTACAAATTCGTCGGGCAATAGAGCGCGCTTCTCGAACTGTCAACACAACTGGCACTGCTAAGAGTACCCTACGACTTCCACATCGCTGGCAACGGGTTATGCACAATGCTGGTGACTACTTTGGACGTCAGTAATACTTTGAAACACGTATCAATTTTGTACGAGCTGTAAGTAAATATTTTCCATTATTAAAGTTCCAACCCTCGTATAAAGCTGAAATTTGTGTCATATACTAAGGTCTGCTGTTCCTTGGCGGATACAGCCATTTATGTCATATGTTCGAATACTCGCGAACTCACTCATCAAAACCTATAGGGTACTTCCCGGCCACCTAGTATCACGAAATTTGACAAGAAGCAAGGTTTCACAGTACAAGTAACGGGAAAAAACCGAAAATTGTTAGTTGGTAATGATATCAGACGAAAAAAATTATTTCTTTTGTCGTATGCTATTCGACGTCAAACTTGACATTAAAACAATCATTAGTTCTGCATTCAGGCTGAGTGGGTCGCAATGGTAAAAGCCAAACATCTGGGACGGAATGACTTTATTGCCCATATGAGTCTGTCAGTCGCACATCTGCGAATGTTTGTTGCATATACATGTTGAAACGCCATATCTACATGCGCAATCGTTCCTGGATATCTGATACTAGATAAATTCCGAACGTGTCATATGAGAAATAAAGTCATTTCTTGCCAGATATTTGCCTTTCAACTTTGCGACCGAGTCAGCCTGAGTGGAGAACTGCTGGTTACTATAATAATGGTCGCTTGCATCCTGCATGACTTTATGTCACTTTTTATTATTCAAATTTAAACATTATCCAAAACCTTGGAATCCGTGGGACGTACATCTTGCCAGTATCAACGTCGATAAGAGGGAAAAATGGTCAAAGTTATCGATTCCCGGAATTGGTGAACTGTCTAAATACATAATTAAGTTTGTACGGAACACTAAGTGCGCGGTTTGCAGGGCCGCAAATGACTAGCGCCTCAGTTCCTCCAAGAAATAGCTTTTGTCATGGCGCATACGCGTGGATAGTAAGTTTCGGCATTAACTTTTCTTTAAAAATAACTGTTTAACCGCGGGTAACACCGCCAGGCGCTGTTAGTCTTTCATAAGCTGCAGTTGGTGATAGTGGAGAATCGGTAACCGTACCACCGGTCGTTTCACAATATTTCTCACTGTACAGAAAGAAAATGGTCGTCAAGACGGTAACTTCTCAGTAACACACGAACCTAAGCAACGTAATCGCAAGGCAAGTAAGTGTGAACTGCTCACGTTGGGACACGAGGCGACCACGAAAGCAGGGGATCAACGGGCTTTTGCATGATGAGCGAGTACAGGACTGCAATCAATGCACAACCCACTTGGAACTATAAACGTGTCCCCGGGAAGAGCATCAATAAGTCAACGCTGCTGCCCTAAACAGCTGCGTTAGAAGGCTGGAAGGAATGCATAAGATGCACTGCACCTCTACGCGTAATGCACCGAGGTAACAAAAGACATGGTGTACCTCCTAATATAGTGTCGGGTCTCGTTTTGCCCGGCGTAGTGCAGCAACTCGACGTGAATGGACACAACGAGTCGTTGAAAGCCTCTGTAGAAATATTGGCCCGTGCTGCCCCTATAGCCTTGCATAACTGCGAAAGTGTTGCCTGTGCAGGATTTTGTGCACAAACTGACATCTCGATTATGTCCCGTAAATAATCGATGGGATACTAGTCGGGCTATCTGGGTGGCCAAACGATTCGAACCTCTTTCGAATTGTCTAGAATGTTCTTCAAACCAACCGCGAACAATTGTGGCCCGGTGACACAGTGCAGTGGCATTCATAAAAATTACACTGTTGTTGTTTGGGAAGATGAGGTTCAAGAATGGCTGCAGATGGCCTCCAAGTAGCCGAACAAAACCACTTCCTGTGGTGTCACCGCCTGACACCACACTTGCTAGGTGGTAGTTTTAAATCGGCCGCGGTCCATTAGTACATGTCGGACCCGTTTGTCGCCACTGTCAGTGATCGCAGACCGAGCGCCACCACACGGCAGGTCTCGAGATACGGACTAGCACTCGCCCCAGTTGTACGGACGACTTTGCTAGCGACTACACTGACGAAGCCTCGCTCCTTTGCCGAGCAGATAGTTAGAATAGCCTTCAGCTAAGTCCATGGCTACGACCTAGCAAGGCGCCATTAGCCTTACATAGCAATTGATACTTATCGTATAAAGCATGTCTCATCAAGAACGATGTACACAACAAGGATGGATTAAAGTTAAGTAGTCCAAAAGCTACGTACTTTCTTTATAGCATTCATTACGTATCCTGTTTCAGACCTCACGCCATCCTTCGTGTGTTTATAGCGTGCATTGCGGTCCCCTCAAATCACACTGTGTCGGCACTTCTGTCGACACATCACTTCCAGTCAATGTTCACTTCATCTACATCTAAATCTACATGGTTACTCTGCAATTGACACTTAAGTGCTTGACAGAGGGATCATCGAACAATTTTCATACTACTTCTCTACCAATCCACTCTCGAATGGCGCGTGGGAAAAAGGAACACCTAAATCTTTCCGTTCGAGCTCTGATTTCTCTTATTTTATTGTGATGATCATTTCTCCCCACATAGGTGGGTGTCAACAAAATATTTTCGCATTCGGCACAGAAAGTTGGTGATTGAAATTTCGTAAACAGATCTCGCCGCAAAGAAGACCGCCTTCGTTTTAGTGACTGCCACCCCAACTCGCGTATCATATCAGTGACAATCTCACCCCTACTGCGCGATAATATGAAACGAGCTGCCCTCCTTTGGACTTTTTCAATGTCCTCCGTCAGTCCCACCTAGTAAGGATCCTATAAAGCGCAGCAATATTCCAGCAGAGGACGGACAAGTGCAATGTATGCTGTCTCTGTAGTGGGTTTGTCGCATCTTCTAAGTGATCTGCCAACAAAGCACAGTCTTTGTTTCGCCTTCCCCACAATATTATCTATGTGGTCTTTCCAATTTAAGTCGCTCGTAATTGTAATTCCTCGGTATATAGTCGAATTGACAGCCCTTAGATTTGTGCGATATATCGTATACCCAAAATTTATCGGATTTCTTTTAGTACCCATGTGGATGGATGACCTAGAATTTATCTTTGTTTAGTGCTAATTGCCAATTTTCGCACCATACAGAAATTCTCTCTAGATAATTTTGTAATTGGAATTGATCGTCTGATGATTTTACTAGACGGTAAATTAAAGCATCATCTGCAAACAATATAAGGGGGCTGCTCAGATTATCACCTAGATCATTTATGTAAATCAGGAACAGCAGAGGGCCTGTGACACTACCTTTCGGAACGCCAGGTATCACTTCTGTTCTACTCGATGATTTACCGTCCATCACTACGAACTGTCACCTCTCTGAGAGGAAATCACGAATCCAGTCACACAACTGAGACGATACTCCATATGCACCCAATTTGATTAATAGTCGCTTGTGAGGAACGGTATGAAAAGCCTTCTGGAAATCTAGGAATATGTAATCGATCTGAGATCCCTTGTCGATATCACTCATTACTTCGTGGGAATAAAGAGCTGTATTGCATAAGAACGATATTTTCTGAATCCGTGTTGGTTACGTATCAAGGTGATTCATAATGTTCGAGTACAATATATGCTCCAAAATCCTACTGCAAATTGAGGTCAGTGATATGGGTTTGTAATTCAATGGGTTCCGCCTATTTCCTTTCTTGAATATTGGTGTGACCTGTCCTACTTTCCTGTCTTTAGGAACAGGCCTTTCGTCAAGTAAGCAGTTGTATATGATTTGCTAAGAAAGGCGCTATTGTGTCTGCATACTCTGAAAGGAACCTGATTGGTATACCATCTGGACCAGAAGACTTGCCTTTCTTAAGTGATTTGGGTTGTTTCACAACACCTAAGATATCTACTTTTGCCGGCCGGAGTCGCCGAGCGGTTCTGGGCGCTACAGTCTAGAACGGCGCGACCGCTACGGTCGCAGGTTCGAATCCTGCGTCGGGCATGGATGTGTGTGATGTCCTTAGGTTAGGTTTAAGTAGTTCTAAGTTCTAGGGGACTGATGACCTCAGAAGTTAAGTCCCATTGTGCTCAGAGCCAACTGAAATTGAATATCTACTTTTATGTCACCCATGCTAACAGCTGTTCTGGTTTCGAATTCAGGAATATTTACTTCGCCTTCTTTCGTGAAGGAATTACGGAAAACTTGGACCAGAAGGCCCAATCCATTCCATGTAAACGAAGCCTCACCAATACACAGTGCCTTGTTGACAACTTGATTTCGTGAGGTCTACGCCACGCTCGAACCCTACTATCAGCTCTTACCATCTGAAATCGGGACTCATCTGACCAGGCCACTGTTTTCCAGTCGTCTATGATCCAACCGATTTGGTCACGAGCCCAGTAGAGGCGCTGCAGGCGATGTCGTGCTGATGAATAAGTCGCTCATATCGGTCGTAGCCCTTTAACGCCAAGTTTCTCTTCACTGTGCTACGTGCTACGCCCCACATTAATTTCTGGGGTTATTTAAAACAGTATTGCTTGTCTTTTAGAACTGACAACTCCACGCAAACTCCGGTTCTCTCGGTCTTTAAGTGATCGCCATCGGCCACTGCTTTGTCCGTGGTGAGAGGTAAAACCCGAAGTTTTGTATTCTCGCCACACTCTTGACACTGTGGATCTCGGAATATTGAATTCCCTAACGATTTCCTGGAATGTCCCATGCTTCTGGCTCCAACTGCCACTCCTCATTCAAAGTCTGTTAATTCCCTTCGTGCGTCAATAATTACGTCAGAAACCTTTCACCATTGATTACTTGAGTACAAATGACAGCTCTTCCAGTGTACTTCCCTTTTATACCTTGTGCACTCGAAACTATCGTCATCTGTATATGTGTTTATCGCTATCCCACGACTTTTCCAGGTCAGTGTATGTTGCGAGACGGCACTCTAAAGCTGCCTATTACAGTTATTGGTACTGATTTGTTTGACGATCCGTATGTTGGACGGAGACGTTAACACCGCCGTAATTTGTTTCTCGCGCTGCACACCGTAAAGACTGCATGGATTCTGGCCTGGCCGCTATTACACCCGTAGTTGAACTTTGGCGGTCAAGCAACTTGCTGTATGTACTGTGTGGTAGTGCACCGCTGTAAACATGATGATTCAGCAAAACTTCACAGATGCTCAGGGAATTTTCTGCTGAGATTTTTGGGACAGAAAATATGTGGACTTTTTGCCACACTGCCTCGTTCCGTTTCATATGACATCGCTCATTTATTACCGTTCTGCCTTCTTAGCAGAGGTCACAACTGTAATTACTGAACCTGTCGACACAACCCCATCTGCTTTGATCCATGAAATTATTAAAATAGTGGACATAAACCACTCACGGAAATCGAAAATGCTTACACTCGCCCCCAGAAGCTAACGAATCTGGTTTCTTGAGAGTAACTATACTTCTTATTCTCTTGAAATCAGATTCGTTAACTTCGTCAACCACATTGTCAGCTTCCAACGTCACGCGCAATATCATTACATCACGGGTCAAATTCGACCACTAGTACTTGTATTTGTCGCAACAGTTAAAGAAAAGTGTTAGAGTAAAATTTATATTAAAATTTATACTCAAATCAATCACTTTAGTTTCAGCCAGAGAATACACAAATCTTCGAACATCACAAAGACCGTTACTGTTTTGACACGTTCGCTTTCATCCGTCCTCGAAACTTTCATGACCGCCACCCCATCCCCTCCTCTCCCCACCACTCGGCAGCAAGTTGTATGCAGTGGAGTAGACACAGTGTGACCTCGTGACGACGTAAAGATAATTTACAATAGAACTCCAATACAATCTCCAAATACGATAAAGTATCATAATTACCTAAAATAACGAAAATTCTGTTAACTGTGTTAGTATTACTGGCTTCCAAAAATTCGTTGAAGGACTGACTCACCAGTGTCATCACTAAAATTCATCTGAAGCTATATATCATTTGCCATGGAATTTTGGAACTAGTAGACAATATATCTCTGTATAATTAACTAAAAACCAGCAGTTGTTTATAAAATATATTTAACGAATTAGTAATTCGTGTTTGTTGAACGTGAGTTTTACCTTGAATACATCCCGCAAATCCCGAAAACGAAAAATAAGTTGATTGTTAAATATAAATAACGAATTACGAATTCATGTCAGTTGTACATGAGTTTTACCTTAAATACTATCCCGCAAACCCTGAAGACGCAAAATAAAATCAAGTCCTGTTACACATTCCAGCTGCTTACTGTCACCAGCACATAGCTGCACTACAGCAAAACGAGAGTAGTTCGAACTTTGTACCACATTTTCCTACTGTCACCAATAGATGGCTGCACTGTACAAAACGTGTGTCTAACAGACGGCTGGACTATAGATAACAGTGTCTGCACTGGTAAAAATGATAACTGTTCCTTTCTAAGAACAACACTTGGTTTAAGGTGCAACGGAGTCCTAAATTAATTACTTTACACATCCATGGTGCTTCTCAAATAGCACGATATTCTTTCCAACCATTCTCCATATCAATCTGACTGACTGGTGATCCAGTCCTTAAACAAATTATTGAAAGTCAGTAATAGGAGCACAGTTGACAAAATTTTCGGTATTTTAGGCAATCCATATGCTTTATCGAAGTTGGCGTTATATATTAAATTATTCTTGTGACGTCACCAGATCACAGCTTCTCTAGTGCACTGCATGCGATTGGAGTGGGGCGGGGAGAGGGGGGGGGGCTCCCTCTTCCCTTTCATGCCCCTGGTAAGTGACCGGATGCGGTTCCGTGTACGGCCTTGAAGATAAGGATTTACTAATGGTGCCATTAGAGAATGTGGTCCATCACTCTATGTTTAGTCAGTCCAGAAGCTGCGGTGACACATTACTTGCGTGCATTGCACATTACTGTCGTACCGGCTTAATGGCACCATCACACTGCGACGTGCTTCTCTGAAATACCGTTCGCAAAGGAAAAACGTTACGGAATTTTGCCGCCATTATTTACTTCCTTGCATCTTGCCGCTGGGTCACATTGCCGCTGCGCACACTGCTTTTTCTTGTCGCCAGAACTGTCAGAGGCAAACCTCTGCCGGGTGTCGGACACAACGTAATTTGCGAAGCCCTACGTTCACAGGTCGTTAGCCGCAGTGGGTTATGCAAGGCAAAAACTTGCCAGATGTGACGACTGTTTAGAGAACAGTACAAAAATTGAACTTCTTCTTGGAAACGCTCATTGTTTCTTTTTTCCTCAAACATTGCGAGTTGTCGCTGTTTTTGCTTCCATTACTTCATCTCTTGTTGGAAAATAAGTAAAAATTCCAAAAATCACGATAAGATATGTAGTTGCAGCTCACCAACTGTAGGAGTTTCCTCCGAAATTTCAAATTATAAATTTAAGACACTTTGAAAGTTAAATGTAGCTTCAGTGCGTTCACTTTCCTTTCGTTTCAACTATGACATGGCTTACGTGAAAGCTTTCGGTTCGGTATTCCTGTTCGTCCTGGCATTTATTTCTATTTTTTCCCTAGTTCTCGTGATCCTGAAGTATGTCCACGAATTTAGATATGTTCGTTTAGCCGTATTGATAACCACTTTTTTTGTTTCGTGTAATGCTATGTTTTAAGAGCTGCTAATGAAAATTCGCCGTTTGGACTTCATTCTGTCCATTATGCTCTACTGGAGTGTACAAATTATCTTCAAATTGCTAGGCAGCCATGGCAGAAAAATTTGGGGAGCAATTTTTGTTGGAATAATAGTTTCCTAGGTGTTTCAATCTATCAAGGTAAAACGTTTTCGTAACAATTGTTTTTCGAGTATAAATCTTCTAACAACGGATACTTCTAAAAAGTGCTGAAGTATTGGACCACTTAAAAAAAAAACATAGAGTCCATAAAGTGAATTTGCCTATGGAAGAAAAGATCGTTACGACGCTTGATGCATATTCGATAAAGATACTGCAGTTCTCTGTACCAATAAACTAAGGGGGAATAATACGAGGGAGATTCTGGACTTTTTTTATAATGGTTCTGAGAACAAACTGAGTTGGTTTTACACCCTAAGCACAAAAGAAAAGATGCACCACGGAGGATTATCGGTAGATATCACGTACATGTGTAGACAAACACACCAGTACAGTTTCAGAAAAAGTGGATAATTTATTCAAGAGAAAGAGCTTCAAAATTTGGGCAAGTCAGTAACGCTTTGGTCCACCTCTGGCCTTTCTGCGAGTAGTATTTCAGCTTGGTTTTGATTGACAGAGTTGTTCGATGTTCTCCTGAGGGATATCGCACCAAATTCTGTCCAATCGGAGCGATAGATCAAGAAAATCCCGAGCTAATTGGAGGGCCCTGCCCATGATGCTCCACACATTCTCAGTTGGGGAAACATCCGGCCACCTTGTTCACCAAGGTAGGGTTTGGAAAGGAGGAAGACAAGCGATATAAACTCTCGCCGTGTCCGGCGGACATTATCTTGCTGGATGGCTTGCCATGAAGGGCAACAAAACGGGGCGTAAAGTTTCGTCGACGTACCGCCGCGCAGTAAGGGTGCAGTGGATGACAACCAAAGGAATTCAGCTACGAAATGGAACGCCACCCCAGACCGTCACTCATGGTTGTCGGGCCTTAAGGCGCGCGGCAGTCAACTTGAAATCCTACCGCTTCTGAGGCGTCTCCAGGCACGCCTTTGGCCTGGAATCTCACTGACGGGAATAGAATTGTCTTCATTGATGCACCCTGCTCCGAATAGAGCCCCGGTAACCAGCCAAGATAATGGCCGCCTGCACACGGTTAGAGTTTCCACTGCTTGTTTTCTTGCTTGCCAAACGCTGCCTGGGTCAGCAAGATCGCCGGATCTCTCCCCAGGCGCTATTTCTGATGAAAATATTGCTGTTTGAAGAAGATCGACGTACACCTTACGAATTTATTCCGACGGCATTGAGCGCTGATAAGAGTCGAATCTTAAACATTTTATTTCAACAGTTAGACACGAGAAAGCCTTCCAGAATAAGATTTTCACTCTGCAGCGGGGTGTGCGCTGATATGAAACTTCCTGGCAGATTAAAACTGTGTGCCGGACCGAGACTCGAACTCGGGACCTTTGCCTTTCGCGCGCAAGTGCTCTACCGACTGAGCTACCTAGCACAACTCACACCCCGTCCTCACAGCTTCATTTCTGCCAATACCTCGTCTCCTACCTTCCCAACTGTGAGGACGGGGCGTGAGTCGTGCTGAGTAGCTAAGTCGGTAGAGCACTTGCCCGCGAAAGGCAAAGGTCCCGAGTTCGAGTCTCGATCCAGCACACAGTTTTAATCTTCCAGGAAGTTTCATGAGAAAGCCTTGACAAAGGATTCCACGCAAACTGACTCCAGATCGAAAACAATAACGCATTGATTTGTGCAGAAAGACTGGAAAAATTCTAGCACGCCACTTCAAATATTGTTTCCAACACCATTACTTGGATTTATTATTATGATCCTGAGAAGAAAAGTCAGACGGTACAATGCCCTAAGTCTGCAAAAGTCCGACGAACTCGTAATATTGGTAAGAAGAAGGTTGCTAGCATTTTCTAAAATGGTCTATATTACCACCTTTTCATTAGATGACCGTTACTGCCTATTGGGACAGAGCCGGCCGCTGTGGCAGAGCGGTTCTAGTCGCTTCAGGCTGTTACCGCGCGACCGCTACGGTCGCAGGTTCGAATCCTGCCTCTGGCATGGGTGTATGTGATGTCCTTAGGTTAGTTAGGTTTAAGTAGTTTTAAGCTCTAGGGGACTGATGACCTCAGATGTTAAGTCCCATAGTGCTCAGAGCCAGTTTTGATTGGGGCATAAATGTCTGTTTACCGCAAATTTTTGACAAATTTCGTGGAAAACGCCCAAAAGGAAAAATAGTCTTACATCACGGCAATGCATCGTCGTTTACAGCAAAACTAACAACAGAGTGTCTGGTTGCCCTAAAGATCAGCGCCTTGGACACACCGCCGTACAGCCCTGACCTGACGTCTTGTGATTTTTTTTTTTGTTTCCAAAAATTAAAGATAAAATGCGTGGAATTACTTTCCATCAGATGAAGCAGTGGTACTTGGTTTCTAAAGTGCTCCAGGAAGCATTGTTTGAAGGACTGGTTTCATCGAATTCAAATGTAAGTTGATGTTAAAGGGAAATATTTTGAAAAACAATATCATTTAAAATATTTTAATACTAATCCTCGTTTGATTTTCTAGAAATCTTCAGTGCCGGCCTGCTAGTGCAGAAGTTCAGGACCGTCGAAGTCAAGTACAAATTAATTTAATTTAATTTGTGCTAAGTTCCGTGGGACCAAAATGCTGAGGTCATCGGTCCCTAGGCTTACAAACTACTTAATCTAACTTACACTAACTTACGCTAAGTACAAAACACACATCCATGCCCAAGGGAGGACTCGAATCTCCGACGGGGAGAGCCGCAGAGCTACCACGCGCGTCGGAGTAAAGTAGTAAAAGTATCGTTACAGAGTTCGTCTGTAACGACTAAGGTGATGAAAACCCTACAGCAGAATGTTTTGAACTAGCTTACAACTCTAGCTCTTCCTACTGAAACGCTGATGAAAAACGACGCGATGACAAATGAAAATTGTGCCGGGCTGAGACTCAAACTCTGATGTTCTTCTTATCTTGCTAAACTATTTTTAAGACATTCATTTCATGCTGATTAACTATTGGAAACGTTGTATGTGAAGAAGTTTATTACAGTTACGTTCTCTTTTCTGTAACAATCAGTCACTATCAAAAATCAACTCTATAATCGTAGGATAGTAAATCAGATACGTTACTAAATTATTCACTTGTGTTGCCATATGGCCGGCCGGAGTGGCCGTGCGGTTCTAGGCGCTACAGTCTGGAGCCGAGCGACCGCTACGGTCGCAGGTTCGAATCCTGCCTCGGGCATGGATGTGTGTGATGTCCTTAGGTTAGTTAGGTTTAATTAGTTCTAAGTTCTAGGCGACTGATGACCTCAGAAGTTAAGTCGCGTAGTGCTCAGAGCCATTTGAACCATTTTTTGCCATATTGTCTGTAGTTGCTTTACAACTCCCACGCTATTTTTGTTCCATCGTTAAAACTACAAGAAAATACGTGTTTTTCTCACTAGACGCGTTTCGATTTATTGAAGTAAAGCATCATCAGTGGTCTGTAATTGAAGATATTAACAATTTAGTTTGTTTTCTAGATCGAAAAACAGTTCGTTAACGAATTGTTGATTTTTACTTTGCGAATTGTTTTTCGACCTAGAAAACAAAACAAACTGTAAATATCTTTAATTACAGACCACTGATGATGCTTCACTGCAATAAAGCGAAACACTTCTGGTGAGAAAAACACGCATTTTCTTGTCGTTTTAACGACGGTACAAGGTATGCCTTCCGGCTGACCTAAGATTTCGTTGTCACTGAATGGGCTGCCAGAGGTTCATCCGCTAAAACTATTTCATTTCATTGCATCTTCACTGATGTTATCCCCATCGATCTAGTCATTTCATTTCTGTGCACTTAATTCACTTTTTGATCACTGCAAGTCCTCACGCACTGTATTCGCACTGTGATGAAATAAAAAACAATTTTGACACTGTATGCGTATATTTAGACCTCTGATAGATCGAAAAGAGTTTCGTATTTCGCAGCAGAAAAACACGCAGCAGCTGCCATGAAAAGCCGATGAAACTCTTGCCAAAAATATAACTGCACGGAGAATCCGTCGCGTCATCTGCCAGACTGACCCTTGAGCTGGTTTATAGTTCAGTTAACTGACTCGGGAGCGCTTTGAGAACTACCATTCGTCTCGCCCGCCGTGAATCTCGGAGAAGGTATGTTTATTTTCGGTGGCTATACCAGGAAAAGCCGCGCGGCAGCTGAGCGCTCGGCGCGACCTCTATCTCCGTCCGTGTAGTTTGCGCTACTGACGACAGGTGGCTCCCGGAGTATTCGCAAACACTGTTGCAAATAGTCTGCTCGTAAGACTGTCAGATTTTCAACGCTGCCGCCAGAAATATGTTCGACGGGTAGGAAGGTCCAAAAAGCAACTCTCCTCCATCCTCCGAGGAATTTAACACCTACGCGTGACGTACACGCATTTCCCAGAAGCATAAACAACCGAAAAAGTCGATCATTTTATTTGGAAATAATAAAGGATTTAGCTTAAAGAGAGCAGTAGACATTACGTGTCATGAGAACGTTGTTCGACTTTTGTTTATGAGTAACAATCGTTCCAACTCTTTCGAGATTATTTTACAATGCGTGTATGGAAAAATAGAACTTCGATGTAGTTCCGAAATTGATTATGGGATCCACAACTACACATTTCCAGATCGTTTGTCTGCATACTTTTGCTGTTATTAAAATTCTTTTGCTATCATAAAACAAGCTCCGTTGAATGTTATAAGCGTAGTATTTGGCTCTCAGGGATTACGGGCAGTCCAGAAATAACGGTTCCATCATTTCATTATCTTCAAAGTCTTGAGTACAAGGTCAGCTCGAAAATGTGAACCATGTGGACAGCGGTCTATCGCTATGCGTAAAAAATTGAGTAATTCAGTTCTTAAGTAATATTTCGGAGAGCAGTTGCGTAGCAAGTTGTCTAATTATGAAGTAACGATTGTTCAATACATTCTCGTTTTGTTTTAAAAATTGTACATTTATTTGTTACTATTCCTTCACTCGTTTCTGAACGCTGCTGAATGTCAAAGGCTGCGATGTATATCAGTAGCATTCGGTTCTTTTGCTCTGAAAAATCGAGTCACATACCGCAATTGACACTCAGCGAACTGTTTACTTTTTCTGTCACACGAAAAGCAAGGAGGATCAGTATGAAGAAATATGTTCACTCTTCTGGGATCCATCATGGAATCGGGATAGCGGCTGATCAAACAGTATGCAGAGTAAGAAGCAAACAACAGCTGTATTTCAAACAGTTTTTGTTTACTTTCCTTAAAGCTATCAGTTTCGGCACTTTACTGGTGCCATCCTCAGGCACTGTCAACCAGTATACAGTGTAGTGTATAACACAAGCTAGAATATAGAAATAAATCAAGACCGGCAAAGGTTGCTACCCTATACAAAAGTAAGGTAAAGTGATAGACAGTAAAGAGTTAAATGTGCGCACAAACCACACTACAAGAGAACGAGTTCACATATAGGTTGGCTTCAATAAGCTAATACTTTCCAGGTAAAAAAACACCTAGTAGAAATTGCAAAAGATGTGATATAACCAATCCAATGTATGTGTTCTGATTTATGATAGCCATTTGATGGGTTATGTCACAACTCATGTTTTTTTATAGTTTCTGTTAGATGTATTTTCTGTGTAATGTGTTAGTTTATTGATGGCAACGTGTATGTGAACATATTCTGTTATAGTGTGGTTTGTGTGCACGTTTATCTCTTTATATTCCTTAATGTTACAATTTGTATAATGTGGCGACTTTTGCCGGTCTTGATTATTTCTGTATTACTGTCTTGTATTACACATCAGACCTACGCTGCGCTGTATATTTGTTGAAATTCTATTGTACAGTGGACTTAGCATAGCACCAGTGAAGTGCTGAAGAAGATGATTTAAAGCAGAATAAATAATAAATGTTGTTTGATTTTTGCTCCACATATGTTTACTCTGGCCTTCGCTGTTGAAATATGCACCATAGAACAGAACCGTAGTAGCAGGGACCATTAAATTCATCTATTTTTTTTTTCATCACTGCTGGTTTCGTAGTAATCTGCACCTTATCTGCTGCGTAATCGATTGCAAGCGCCACTGTTTGATGGTAACTCTAAGGTAGCTAATGGCCAAATAAATTGATATCCTTGAAGAGAAATTGCAACTGACTCTGTTTCTTCTAAGACAGTCTTCAGTTTACCCAGCGTACAGCAGTGCCAACACAAAACCAGACAAAAGTTAACATCGTCTATCAGACATGAATCTCCTGCGAAACGCCTGCAAACTGATCGAAGGGAAGGAAATTTCTCGTAAAAAACATATGAACACTCAGAAATGTTTACCGGTAAAAAAAAATGTAGGAAGTGAGAGGATTATGGCTTAATATCCCTTTATTGTGATGTTTAAGGTAATAAGGGGCTAAACTGCTGCGTAATCGGTGCCGCTTAGCACCATGTCGACGACAAGGTGATTAGAAACAGAGTAAAAGTTCGAATTGGGGCGGGATGTGGAAGTACGTGTGCCGTTTAGAAGGAACCGTTCCTGTATTTTCCTTGACCGATTTAGGGAAAGCACAAAAACCCTGAATCTGAACTGTCGGAAGGGTATTTCTATCACTGTCCTACTAAGCGCGAACACTGTGTCAAAGTCGTCGTCACTCGGGACGTTACAGCTGACGTGGACGTGGAGCTGTAATAGTTTCGTGATGTCACATCCTGTAATTTCACGTTGACGACGCATGGATGTGCGTGAAACACGAAATAACTTACGCGATATTTCGGCAACGTGCAACGAATCGCTTAACCAATAATGGGTAAAGAACGCAATCGCAAGCACAATTTGATAGATGCCTTATTGGATTTCGCGCTGCCAGTTGAAGCCCGTATTTGGTAGGTTTTATGTTATAATTTACGTCCTATGAATATATGCTGTTTCATAGCACCAGCACGCTGAGGATTTCTGGAAAACTCTTCGTTATTGGCACGATTTGTTATATTTAAATGGCAGTCAATACAAATCGCCGATTAAATCCTTCAGTAGGTCGTAACACAAAACACATGGTTATATGGCACACAGGTTTACCATAGTATAGTGGACGGAGGTGTGGAGTCATGAACTACTGTGCCGTTAGTTCGTATGTTGCCACATTCAGTTTTTTTATTCATCTTTGTGCTTTCTAAAACGTTGTTTCTTAATGCAAGAGAGGTACGTTCTGTAATATATGATGTAATGTAAATACGGCTGCGCTCTCCCTTAGTTGCGAACGTGCTACAGAATGTGGACCAATGAACTGCAAGAGTACTTTCTATGTCACTGTCTGATTCGATAGCAATTCAGTATAGATTTATTCATCCAAAGAAGGTACCAGACGTTGGAGTACATAATTTTTTTATAAATATTTTTCATGATTGTGTACGCAAACACAAACACGCACCCATTTTCGAACACAAACTGCGTGGTTTGCGACCAGATACAGCCAACAACTCGACCCTTCGAAATGACGAGGTTCCAACAAACAAAATTGAAGAAAATGAGTTGTTAGTGTGACAAGATTCTGTCTGACTGCAGCTACAAGTAGAACGTACTCGTACCCCAGGCTGTGGATAAACAGCCGAGTTGGAAGAACGACGAAGTTCCAGCTGATATCACTTTGTTTGACTCGTTGTGTCGACAAGGTTCAGTTTGACACATGAAACTCAATTTTTATGTTATTGAGTTACACTCCTGGAAATAGAAAAAAGAACACATTGACACCGGTGTGTCAGACCCACCATACTTGCTCCGGACACTGCGAGAGGGCTGTACAAGCAATGATCACACGCACGGCACAGCGGACACACCAGGAACCGCGGTGTTGGCCGTCGAATGGCGCTAGCTGCGCAGCATTTGTGCACCGCCGCCGTCAGTGTCAGCCAGTTTGCCGTGGCATACGGAGCTCCATCGCAGTCTTTAACACTGGTAGCATGCCGCGACAGCGTGGACGTGAACCGTATGTGCAGTTGACGGACTTTGAGCGAGGGCGTATAGTGGGCATGCGGGAGGCCGGGTGGACGTACCGCCGAATTGCTCAACACGTGGGGCGTGAGGTCTCCACAGTACATCGATGTTGTCGCCAGTGGTCGGCGGAAGGTGCACGTGCCCGTCGACCTGGGACCGGACCGCAGCGACGCACGGATGCACGCCAAGACCGTAGGATCCTACGCAGTGCTGTAGGGGACCGCACCGCCACTTCCCAGCAAATTAGGGACACTGTTGCTCCTGGGGTATCGGCGAGGACCATTCGCAACCGTCTCCATGAAGCTGGGCTACGGTCCCGCACACCGTTAGGCCGTCTTCCGCTCACGCCCCAACATCGTGCATCCCGCCTCCAGTGGTGTCGCGACAGGCGTGAATGGAGGGACGAATGGAGACGTGTCGTCTTCAGCGATGAGAGTCGCTTCTGCCTTGGTGCCAATTATGGTCGTATGCGTGTTTGGCGCCGTGCAGGTGAGCGCCACAATCAGGACTGGATACGACCGAGGCACACAGGGCCAACACCCGGCATCATGGTGTGGGGAGCGATCTCCTACACTGGCCGTACACCACTGGTGATCGTCGAGGGGACACTGAATAGTGCACGGTACATCCAAACCGTCATCGAACCCATCGTTCTACCATTCCTAGACCGGCAAGGGAACTTGCTGTTCCAACAGGACAATGCACGTCCGCATGTATCCCGTGCCACCCAACGTGCTCTAGAAGGTGTAAGTCAACTACCCTGGCCAGCAAGATCTCCGGATCTGTCCCCCATTGAGCATGTTTGGGACTGGATGAAGCGTCGTCTCACGCGGTCTGCACGTCCAGCACGAACGCTGGTCCAACTGAGGCGCCAGGTGGAAATGGCATGGCAAGCCGTTCCACAGGACTACATCCAGCATCTCTACGATCGTCTCCATGGGAGAACAGCAGCCTGCATTGCTGCGAAAGGTGGATATACACTGTACTAGCGCCGACATTGCGCATGCTCTGTTGCCTGTGTCTATGTGCCTGTGGTTCTGTCAGTGTGATCATGTGATGTATCTGACCCCAGGAATGTGTCAATAAAGTTTCCCCTCCTGGGACAATGAATTCACGGTGTTCTTATTTCAATTTCCAGGAGTGTATTTTTCTTGATATGAATAAAGTAATGATAAGTAATGATAAATAAAGTTGAATGTATGTAAAATTAGTAGTTTTCATTAGTCAGTTCTCATTATCCTAACAAACATTAGGATTTATACGAAGAAGATATCTACCATGCAACAAGTTCATTTTTGGAAGAAGGAAAAAAACGGAAAAAGAACATTGTCGCTTATAAAGTGATTGAAGAACCCAGCGCAGAGGTGACACGTGGAAATCCATGAGATGCTTGAATAGCATAATCAGAAACCAATTTCTTAATTTCTTGTAGTTTTCGGAGGTTGTTCGCAGCAGCGGTTTGACAAAGAATGAGGTAGAGGGAATATTTCACTTTTAATACAACACTTTTGTAAACGTTCGTTGTGACAAGCATTAACCAGTACCATATCAAAATGTTCCTAGTGCAGGTGGAGAGGCAACTGAATAATGACTTAGTGAAACTTTGTCGTCAATTTACGTGAAACGAATGAATTTTTAGTTGACTCCTTGCCATTCCAAGGATCGAACTGCCGTAGATGAGCAGTGCGTCGCAATCCCTACAAGAAGCACTTTGTGTCCCCTGTGATGCGCCAGATGGATTATAAGCGTGCATCAATCACTATGGTAACCACGTCTGGCGCGCATAAAGATGAGAGACACGTCCCGTGCGAGGATGCCGTAAGAGAGACTTGAAGAAGGCAGAATAACGCCCACCCGTTACCTGGACACACCCTCCCTCGCAACGGATAAGATCCAGCGAGGACCTCCCTACATCATCTAAGCAGCTGAAGTTGCATCGGGTATGCGCGGCTGACATTGCGGAAGGAGAGAACAACTCGACTCAGCAGATGGTCGACAGCAGCCACCGTCTGGACACAGTGTAAGGTGTCTGATGTGGGAGTCAGTAAAGAGATTACAATACGGAGCTGAAAAAATCCGAGGACAATATGAAGAAATCGAGCTTTGATGATGATGATGATGTTTGGTTTGCGGGGCGCTCAACTGCGCGGTTATCACCGCCCGTACAAATGCCCATCCTTTGCTCAGTCCAATCTCGCCAATTTCGTGAATGAAGATGAAATGATGAGGACCGCACAAACACCCAATCATCTTGAGGCAGGTGAAAATTCCTGACCCCGCCGGGAATCGAAGCCGCGACCCTGCGCTCGGGAAGCGAGAATGCGACCGTGAGACCACGAGCTTCGGACGGAGCTTTGATGTCGATGACACGCATTGTGAAAGAGGACAACATCAAATCACAAGCCGCGTGTTTCAGTGTGTTCTAACGCCCGGCGCAAGGGACGATGTCACTCAACCGACTCCCAACTGCTTTAAGGTTCTTAGGACGTGTATTGTAAATATACAAATTATATATTTCCAACAGGTGTGTCTATTCAACTATTATCAACTCGAAAAAATTTGGATGCTGCCCTGAAATTTGGTGGTGGTGTACCTTTTATCTTCGCACTCAAAATTCAATGTGATACATTTTTCCCAACGATGGATGAATTGGCAGTGACCTTCGTTGCAGAAGTATGTATGCATTTAGACTATTCTGGAAACGTTTCAGCTCGAAAATCGCGATGTCATTCTGGAAATGCCTGCCACATAATGGTTTCTTCATCCGACGAAAGAGGAAGCAATCACTTGCGTGCCCTGTCAGGAGAACGCGGGGGCGAAGCAAAACCTGGTAGTCGAAAGAAATAGGATGTGTGACTGAGAATTGTGCAAAATGAACTAGATTTTATCGTGGAGCAAATAGAAACTCATTTCCATATTCCAAATCTTGGGGGTGTGATCGTCTAATCTTTTCGAGTACATCTATCAGCCCCACACGATGGCAGTCCCAAAAATGGTTCACGTTCATCTGGTAGCTTATTTTCTTTCGTTACGTAGTGCCAAGATACACACATGATGCAGTTTAGTAATACAATATACGTTGACACTATGTCTTTACAGTGATTGGTATGTCATTAGGCTACTCCTTGTACTATACATGACTTATGTATACTCCTAAAGACTGTTTAAGTCAATTTACCTAAAGCAGTTTTCTGTTTCTACTTCTTCTTCCAGATCTGACGATGGTTGCATAGACAGCAGAAATCAGTTATCAAATTTCATGTTGTACTTGCATTGTTTGCGATTTAGACAGTTATAATATTTTGTAGAAAGAAAAAAATTGTATAAATTTTCTTTAATAACGTAATCTTCTTACTGGAGAAGTTTATTTTCCCAAATCGCAATCGACTACTAGTTCCGGTAAGTGAAATTTCCATCTTCAGATCTGAAAAAAGTATTACAATTTTTTTTAGTCTAATAGTCGTTACTTGCTGTGAAGAAGAATTTAACACTCGTATCACATACCTCGTATCACATACCATCTACACACATAGACTACTGTGCCGCACTATGTAGTCCACGGTCATTCAGTCACAGACGTATCTGGGAAGTATGTAAGTAAAAATGGTTATCCAAAACGCAGCGTCAAAAATATGATATGCAACATGCTCGAAGTGAACATACCTCATTGAAGAAGACGCTTCTCTGTAACGTTATACATTATACAATAAAATCATAATTGTGCCAAACAAGCATAAAAGTTTCTTATAAAAATACATTTGGCTCATAGGATATTGCTTGTTGTGTCCATGTTGACAGCTGACTTCAGCTGGGCAGTAGGCTCTGAGCACTATGGGACTTAACATCTATGGTCATCAGTCCCCTAGAACTTAGAACTACTTAAACCTAACTAACCTAAGGACATCACACAACACCCAGTCATCACGAGGCAGGGAAAATCCCTGACCCCGCCGGGAATCCAACCCGGGAACCCGGGCGTGGGAAGCGAGAACGCTACCGCACGACCACGAGCTGCGGACCAGCTGGGCAGTAGTCAAGCGGCTTATACTTAGGGGAACTACAAAGTGGCAGCAGTCTTATACATGATAACTTACAAATCTCATAAATATTTTCCTTGTTTGTGTAATACATAAAAGGACAGCGATAATCTACATTTAAAAAATTAAATGAAATGAGTGTATGGCATCGTTGGCCGGGTGGCCCTATCCGGGGAAGGTCAGCCGCCAAGTGCAGGACTTATTTCAGCCGACGCCGCAATGGGCGACTTTCGCGCCGGTGATTAGGATTAAATGACGATGAAGACAACACCCTGTCCCCGAGCGGAGAAAATCTCCAACCCGGCTGGGAATCGAACCCGGGCCCGCTTGGTGGGAGGCCAGCATGCTACCACTCAGCTAAGCAGGTGGACTACATTTAAAAATGTTATGGTTATAAACAACAGCTTTATAGTTTCTTTATATTAAAAGGATAAGTGGCAGTGCCAGTCAGCTACAACAGGAATACAGTGTGAAAGTGTGGAACGGGCGACACAAGTTACTCTGAACACTGCCAGAGCATCGTAGAAACATTTCCCAAATTCAACGATTAAAATCGCAGGAGCAAGGTGGACTGCACAGGTGGAAACTAGAAACTTGGCAGGAGTTGGCTCGTCTCAATCATCAACAAAACATTATCATACACAACATAGGCAAATATTTACACTGTTTGTGAAATCCATCGAAAGTATAGCGATTAAATAGAAACAGAACTCATGACTGCTAATAGGTGTTTTAGATGTATACTGAATACACTTAGATTACTTAAAACAATCATCAAATGGATGTTACAATCAGCAAAATAACTCAATATGGTTCATAAATGCTAACGAAACGCTGCAGCTTTCCGGAGAATACACTTAAACTATTTAAAATAGTCAGCGACTACCTCATCATTAAGTTGCTTGGTTTGCTCCTTAGCCTCGGTGTCAAAGTGACACACGAAGCACTCGTCCATGTTCGTCAGGCCGCTAGAGAAGTCATACGGGCTCGCCTGACACTGCCGCAACATATCCGCTGCTACTTCATTGTGGTGGGCTTTCTGAATGTCGTGGGACCCGGCGGGCCGCGCCCTCCATCAGATTCAAAATGTGGACATCAGTTATTGATCAACTCGATCGTGATACGTCGCTAGACCCTCTGTTCCTCTTGCGATTACTAGTTCTTGATAGGCAGACAGTAGGTAACTTCGTTCTTCGACGCTCTGACTCGTTTGAACAGACTGGAAGCGTCTGCACCGGTTAACCGCTGCGTCATACCGTCGTTGATAGCTGCCGTGCACTTCCACCTCGTCAGAATGCGTTATTGCACGTTGTTCCCCTACAAATGCAGAAAAAGAACAAACGAATGACATTCCATTTTTTCAATCAGCTGTGCTGTTCGACTCCTCCCGGCAGCATTCTACGGTAGTATGATACAAGGATTTCATTGCGCACCTGCGCTCGAAACATACACCTACAAACAAACAAAAAATGAATTACGTAACTTAATTTTTTCGATGTGGTGGCTAAAACCATATGATTGCCCCTCCTATTTGCATGTTTTAGGCTCGAGTATAAATAAATACTGCGGTCGAGCGGTTTTAGGCGCTTCAGTCCGGAACCACGCGGCTGCTACGGTTGCAGGTTCGAATCCTGCATCGGGCATGGATGTGTGTGATGTCCTTAGGTTAGTTAGGTTTAAGTAGATCTAAGTCTAGGGGACTGATGGCCTCAGCTGTTAAGTCCCATAGTGCTTAGAGCCATTTGAACCATAAATAAATAATATAGTTCGTTCAGTACTGACTGGCTCTCTCCCCCCATCCCCCCCAAATTCCGGCAAACTAGCAGTTTGAAATGTAAGTCGATGTATGCATGAAGATAAGCTACAGCACTGCCTACCGCAACCAGACAGTCTTGCTGCTTCCCAAATGTGATGCAATGTTCCAAATTGAGAGTACTCTGATGGACAATGGTAACACGACATGGGCATCGGGACATCCACAAGAGATTAGTAGCTAAATGTGAGGAAACAGCACCAAGTCGCAGATCCGTGTTTAGATGGGTTCAAATGGTTCAAATGACCCTGAACACTATAGGACTTAACAGCTGAGGTCATCAGTCCCCTAGAACTTAGAACTACTTAAACCTAACTTACCTAAGGACAACACACACATCCATACCCGAGGCAGGATTCTAACCTGCCACCGTAGAGGTTGCGCGGTTCCGGACTGTAGCGCCTACAACCGCTCGGCCACCCCGGCCGGCTTTAGTTGCGTATCAGAGACAAAGGACCGCAAGGACCGTGCTGAAAACCTCGAAAGCGCTGGGTGCCCCGCTACTACACGTAAACCAATGCCCAGCATGAAAATGACTTGACGATGGGACACAAGCGAATCACGTGATGAACTGGAGAAGGCAACAGGTCTATCACGGGGAGCCCTCCACACCACCAGCAATAAGAAGATGTATAAGGTGTGTGCACAATGGGCGGCTCATTCCTTCACCCATGAGCAGAAACAGAAGCTGTAGAGACATGTCAACAGTTGGTGCAACAGAAGAGTGCAGATCCAGGGGACGTTTTTGACCATCTGGTCACCGTCAACGAGTCATGGTTCTTCCACGAGACTCTAGAAAAGAACCGCAAGGAGTGGAAGCATACTGGGAGGACTAGTCCCAAGGAGTCACGGCCGAAACTATTCGCGGAGAAACAAGTTACTCATACAACTGTGTTCTGGGATCCGACAGGGATAGTGCTGCTGCAGTGTCTCCAGTCTCTCAACAACGATCAGTATTGAAGTTCACCACCAGCACCACCATCATCTCCACCATCATAACCATCAACTCCGCCGACGCATTCAACAAAGTCCGCAGCTAGTAGTCTTGCAGCCGCGTTCTCGCTTCCCGAGCATGGGGTCCCGGGTTCGATTTCCGGTGGGGTCAGGGATTTTCACATGCCTCGAAACGCCTGAGGGTTTGTGTTGTCCTCGTCATTTCATCCTCATTCATAAAAGTGGCGAGATTGGACAAGGCAAAGGTTGGGAATTTGTACGGGCGCTGATAACCGCGCAGTTGAGGCATCATTTATCATTCAACAAAGCCGCCACGGAAAATGAGACCGTGGCATTCTGCTCCAAAACGACAATGCGAGGCCACGTGGCAACCGCCAGACCATTGCCGCCGTGCATGAACTGGGGGTTACTTACTATGCTGCCACGTCTTCCATATTCGCCTGCACTGGCTCCTACCGACTGTGCTATAATAGACGTAATGAAGGAGGCCATGCGGGTTAAGAATTGGACTATCAATGACGAACTTCGCGCAGCGTCCACCAGTCGAGCCAGGATACCCTCAGGCAGTTGTTTACTATTCAAATACGTGCCAGAACGATGGCAAAATTTCATAGACATTGGCGGCGAATACCTTTAATGTAATCTACACTACTGGCCATTAAAATTACTACACCACGAAGATGACGTGCTACAGACGCGAAATTTAACCGACAGGAAGAAGATGTTGTGGTATGCAAATGATTAGCTTTTCAGAGCATTCACACAAGGTTGGCACCGGTGGCGACACCTACAACGGGCTGACATGAGGAAAGTTTCCAACCGATTTCGCATACACAAACGGCAGTTGATCGGCGTTGCCTGGTGAAACGTTGTTGTGATGCCTCGTGTAGGGAGGAGAAATGCATACCATCACGTTCCCGACTTTGATAAAGGTCGGATTGGAGCCTATCGCGATTGCGGTTTATCTTATCGCGACATTGCTGCTCGCGTTGGTCGAGATCCAATGACTGTTAGCAGAATGTGGAATCGGTGAGTTCAGGACGGTAATACCGAACGCCGTGCTGGATCCCAACGGCCTCGTATCACTAGCAGTCGAGATGACAGGCATCTTATCCGCATAGCTGTAACGGATCGTCCAGCCACGTCTCGATACCTGAGTCAACAGATGGAGACGTTTGCAAGACAACAACCATCTGCACGAACAGTTCGACGACGTTTGCAGCAGCATGGACTATCAGCTCGGAGACCATGGCTGCGGTTACCCTTGATGCTGCATCACAGACAGGAACGCTTGCGATAGTGTACTCAACGATGAACCTGGCTGCTAGAATGGCAAAACATCATTTTTTCGGATGAATCCAGGTTCTGTTTACAGCATCATCATGATCGCATCCGTGTTTGGCGACATCGCGGTGAACGCACATTGGAAGCGTGTATTCATCATCGCCATACTGGCGTATCACCCGGCGTGATGGTATAGGGTGACATTGGTTACACGTCTCGGTCACCTCTTGTTCGTATTGACGGCACTTTGAACAGAGGTCGTTACATTTCAGATGTGTTACGACCCGTGGCTCTACCCTTCATTTGATCCCTGCGAGGCCCTACATTTCAGCAGGATAATGCACGACCGCATGTTGCAGGTCCTGTACGGGCCTTTCTGGATACAGAAAATGTTCGACTGCTGCCCTGGCCAGCACATTCTTCAGATGTCTCACCAATTGAAAACGTCTGGTCAATGGTGGCCGAGCAACTGGCTCGTCACAATACGCCAGTCACTGCTCTTGATGAACTGTGGTATCGTGTTGAAGCTGCATGGGCAGCTGTAAATGTACACGCTATCCAAGCTGTGTGTGACTCAATGCCCAGGCGTATCAAGGCCGCTATTACGGCCAGAGGTGGTTGTTCCGGGTACTGATTTCTCAGGATCTATGCACCCAAATTGCGTGAAAATGTAATCACATGTCAGTTCTAGTATAATATATTTGTCCAATGAATAACCGTTTATCATCTGCATTTCTTCTTGGTGTAGCTATTTTAATGACCAGTAGTGTATATTCTTTTGTTCAGTAAGTGGTTCCAAATGGCTCTGAGCATTATGGGACTTAATATCTATGGTCATCAGTCCCCTAGAACTTAGAACTACTCAAACCTAACTAACCTAAGGACAGCACACAACACCCAGTCATCACTAGGCAGAGAAAATCCCTGACCCCGCCGGGAATCGAACCCGGGAACCCGGGCGCGGGAAGCGAGAACGCTACCGCACGACCACGAGCTGCGGACAAGTGGTTCCTGTGAACACAAAACATTGTAGTGTCACTCAATCTTGAACGCCGCAAACATAACATACTCGGAGAGATGGGTGTGCTGTTTCGAAATACAGCACACTACACGGATACGCGCTCTCTCCCGGTTCTCATATCGCACGGTTAGGCGCGTTACACTTCGCGGCCAATCAGCAGAGCGCGTGCCGCGTAGGAAGTGACATGCTTAGCAGCAGTACCGTTAGCCGCAAAAATCCACAACCAGCCGCCAGCCGTCGTTTGGCGTGGAAGCCGCCTCGAGGCAACGTTTCCCTTCGCCGCATCGATTACAATATATTAGCTTACCGCGGCGCCGAGTTAATCACGCATTGTGGTCTCCGAGGCAAAAAGGAAGGGGCTCTAAGTAGGGAGCGAGGAGTCTGGGGCGGTTGACGGGCGTCCAATCTGTGAGTCAGACGAGCCGCATAAACACGGCCGCACAATGGACTCCGCGCCTCGAGGCCGGGATAGCATTTTCTCGGTACGGCGGCTCCTAATGACAGAACCGGCGTCGAAATGTCGGGGCGTGGCGAGGCGAGAAGAGGAGAGACGCCGCAAGTCGCGTGCGTTGCTCGCGAGCCACGCTGCCGTACTCTGCTCTGCGCTTGTGCAGCGCTCCGGGATGTCTTTCTCCATCGTCACCTGCGTACACTGATGAGCCACAATACTGTGCTCATCCACTTAATAGCGCGTTGTCCACTTTCGCCAGTCAATGTAGCAACGATTCTGTGTAGCATGGATTCGACAAGTCCTTCGCGCGTCATCGAAGTGCGTGGCATCTGACGTCTTCGGACACGCCACGCAATTCCCGTAAATTACGGGCCTGTTCCAGAATGAGATTTTCACTCTGCAGCGGAGTGTACGCCGATATGAAATTTCCTGGCAGATTAAAACTGTGTGCCGGACCGAGACTCGAACTCAGGACCGTTGCCTTTCGCGGGCAAGTGCTCTAGCAACTGAGCTACCCAAGCACGGCTCACGACCCGTCCTCACAGCTTTACTTCTGCCAGAACCTCGTCTGTGGCATATTGCCACAATATCATTTCTTCCAGGAGTGCTAGTTCTGCAAGGTTCGCAGAAGAGCTTCTGTGAAGTTTGGAAGGTAGGAGACGAGGTACTGGCAGAATTAAAGCTGTGAGGACGGGTCGTGAGTCGTGCTTGGGTAACTCAGTTGGCAGAGCACTTGCCCGCGAAAGGCAAAGGTCTCGAGTTCGAGTATCCGTCCGGCACACAGTTTCAACCTGTCAAGGAGTTTCATTCGAACCTGTTGTTTGTGGACACAGAGCTGGCGCAGGGTAGCGTGCTACATGTGTTCCATCGGGTTTAGATCAGGTGAACTTGGCCTAGACATCAACATGAGTCCACTACCACCCTCCTCAAACTGCTGCAGCTCAATTGTGACTTTCTCGCAGGCAGCGTTATCCTGCTGGAAAATTCCATCGTCGTCAGGAAAGACACCAATTTTGAAGAGATCCCTGTGTCCGCAGTAATGTTCACGTAATCCACAATTGTGACGGTGCCTTTGATTAGGTCCTATGGAAGCCCAGATGAATGTTCCCAAAGCATAATGCTGCCTCCCACTACCCTGTGTCCGTGGTGCTGTACAAGTTATGGGCAGCAGTTCTTCTGTAGAACCTCATTGTCAACAACAAGTACTGAACGCTGTGCTCTGAAAGACTTGTTCCTGCACCAGAACTGATAGACCTACTACGGATGGCTGCCTTTCCTGCTTTAAAGAGTAACTAAGTCTCAGACCTCGTTGTTATGTGATGAGGTGTGAACATCCAAGGCCTTATTGATGCAACAATTTACCAACATCCGTATATATTGTAGAAATTTATTTTGTGAACTTCTTATGTGCTGCCAGTTTCGGCATTACATTGATGCCATCTTCAGGCCCCACACGTCGTAGTCGTAGAATCGCTACACACAGAAGGAGCCATATAACTGGATCTGTGAATCAGATCGTTATGCAACAGCTCTTGGTGGCCAGGCGACAATGCAATGCCAAAAGTGGTAGCGCATAAGAAGTTCATAAAATAAATTTCTACAATACATACGGCTGTTGGTAAATTATTGCATCAAGAAATATATGCCAGCCGTTGTCCAAGGTCCATAATGGATCAACGAAGATCCAAGACCTTTATTGTCTACTCAATTTTTTTTCTTAGCAGTTGCTTTCTCTGCACAACCAACCTCGAAATACCCTTACAAGCTCTTCAGACTGTTTATCACTATTCTGTAAATATAGGATGACTCAGCTGCCCCTTACCGATGCAATCTGCAACGCCTTCAAATAACAAGCGCAAGATTTTCATATTCTCTCACTCACAAAGCGCAAACATTTAGTCCTCCAAAAAAAATGAACAGACCTTTTTGTAGGAAATTCAGTGTAGTTAAATTTTGTACTGGGCTAGGTTTTCATTAGAGCACGTAGTTTCCGGATTATTCAAGAAAAACGTACAAATGTGACCTTCAAAGGCGTTTTCTAGAATAATTCAAAAACAGCAGCCTCTAGCGAAAGCGTCTCCCAGTAAAAATTTTAACTACATTAAATTTCCTACAAACAAAGGTCCTGTTCATTTTTTTCTGTAGGGCCAGTAGTTTACATGTAGCGAACGGCAGAATATGAAAACCTGATAGCCGGTCGGTGTGACCGAGCGGTTCTCGGTGCTAGAGTCTGGAACCACACGACCGCTACGGTCGCACGTTCGAATCCTGCCTTGGGCATGGATGTGTGTGATGTCCTTAGGTTAGTTAGGTTTAACTAGTTCTAAGTTCTAGGAGACTGGTGACCTCAGAAGATAAGTCCCATAGTGCTCAGAGCCATTTTTTGAAAACCTGATATTTGGTTTTTGTAGGTATTACGGGTTGCATGAAACCTATCGGTAGGGGCAGCTGTACCATCCTGTATTTACAGAATGGTCAAAACCGTTTGAAATGCTTGTAAGGGTGTTTCGGGGTCATTTGTACTGAGAAACAACCGTTAAGAAAAAAATTTGATACGTTATGCCGTTTCCAATTAACACTGATGTTAGCCAGTCAGGCCATTGTGTGAGAAAATTCAAGCAGCTCTCCCAGAGACGGTGTCGCCAAACACACGTTTGGTTCCCTAAAACCGATCAAGAGAGCGATACAAAAATTGGACATGGGGCGGTAATATGGATCGAACCCGAGCCAAAGGCTCAGCAGTCTCGTGCGCTATCATATACACTAAGAGAAGAACTGACACTAATTCTAGCTGGGCGGCTGCTTGATACTGCGCGCGTAACTGCCTGGTTGGCTAACTTCAACACTAGTTAATCCAGAAATGGCGTAAAGCATCGAATTTTATTCTTAATAATTATTTCTTAACACAATCTATCCTGCAACACTCTTTCAAGCTTCCCAGAATGTTTCTGAGCACCCTGTATGTATGTATATATACAGTGTGTAAGCGGTATAAGTGCAGATATTTTTGTTGATGACAGAGAAAAGTGTACTGAACAGGATTCCGTTAACTTTATTTGTAGACTAATCGTTGTAGTTATTAGGAGTAGTATGTTTTTAGGTTGGTTAGTACATAAGTACATGTGACAGGAGCAAGGCGACAATGCTCATTGCATCCTGCGCAGCAGACTAGGCGTTGAAGGGTGCACACGTGGACGCAAAACGGCTAGTCTGTAGCAATAGGTGTAGTCCACTTAGTGGTGCAGTTACGACTGTACGTGAATGGCTCTGAGCACTATAGGACTCAACTGCTGAGGTCATTAATCCCCTAGAACTTAGAACTAGTTAAACCTAACTAACCTAAGGACATCACAAACATCCATGTCCGAGGCAGGATTCGAACCTGCGACCGTAGCAGTCTTGCGGTTCCAGACTGCAGCGCCTTTAACCGCACGGCCACTTCGGCCGGCGACTGTACGTGAAACATCAGGTAGTAAAGTAAGTGATGTATTTGCGGGAGGGGAGAAAACAACTAAACCTCTGAAGTGGGTACATATTAAGTACCAATGATCAAAATATCTGCACTTATATCCGTTCCACCCAATACTTTCGTTACTGTATCACGTAGCCGCAGCAGCCCCAGGTGGAATTCAGTCTTGTACTGGGCAGTGGTCACAGTTTTGTGGCTCATCAGTGTACCTAATCCACAAGACACGTCAAATGGCATGACGGAGGGTGCTTCATACCAAAACTATTATCCATTTCATGAGTGATCGTTGGTGCGAGATTCTCTTAATATTCCAATTTATAACAAGCAGCAATGTGTCATGCCTTTCCTAAATGGTGGAAGTGTCTCCTTTCATTTGATATATGAATCCCATATTTTGGTTGGAAAGCTGGCGACATACGTGCAAATGTTTACGTCGATGTGTGACTTTTTCGGAACCTTTTTTGCAGCTGTCAGTTATGAGGGGCCACGGATGACAACTAGTATTTTCGAGACACCGGACAAAAAATTAATTTCCGCGGAAGAGATCACGCTAAAGCCGAGTAACACCGTCTGTAGCGTTTTTCAGTGACCTCAATACGGCGAAGAAGAGAGTCTGCAAGTTACTTAAGATATGCCATATGGAGCTGAAGCTACTAACTGATGGTTCGATTTTAACAATCAGATTGTAATAATGTCGACTGCTTCATTTCAGGCGCTGTTCCAAATAGCGCTAGACATTTACCGTGGCATTAAGATAGAGCGTTTAGCGGGCTAGTGGAGGCTCGAGTGGGTGTCTGGGTGTTCGTCAAACCAGGAAAGCAACCCTACAGCTCTATGAACACGGCTGGGATATTCTTGGAAAATGGTTCGTGCATCAAACGGTGATCCTCGGTAGACATTCCTGCATTTAGTTGCAATCATCTGGCGCAGCAACTTTCCTGTAGAGAACTTAGCTACCTGAATAGTAAAAGAGTTGGCGGCAATGATTCAGACTGTAGCGTAGCAGTCGAGAGGACCATACAACCATTCAGAGTTCGGGTCCTAGTGTTTTCCCCAAATCGCTTATGACAAATTCCATTTTAAAAACAATCAGACGATTTCTCGCTCAATCCGAGCTTGTGTTCCATATGTAATGACCTCGTCTCTGAGACGATAAACGCTAATCTCCTTACTCTTTTCTATTCTAGTTACGGAATATCACGCACCGCGACTTCTTTTGCAGTGATGGTTTTATCGAAGAATACATCGGTCTGAAACAGCTGCATACAACTGTCATCAGCGCTCAAGCCAGATATGTTTCCTTTCTTTATCGCTCTTCTGGATTTTCTCTCGACTGTCGCCAGCGCTCGTTGGCCCGGTTCCTTGCGAGGAAGTGTGCTTGTCAGAGCTCTTTGTGGCGTCTGACGCTCCCTGGATGCTGTCCTTGTCGCTTCCGGGAATAGCGCCAGCCATCCGGGACACGACTCCGTTCTCTGCTTCTGACAGGCCCTCTCGCTGCGTCGTAACTTCAGATTCATTCGATTCACATGTCTGCTTTATTTTCACCCCTCGTTTGTAAGAAACTCAGTAAACACGTGCGACTTGTTGTGAAGTCACTGTGTCAACTGTTGATGCCAGCTAAAATATTTCCAAATTGCCATAAGATCGAAATTGGCACGTCGCGTTTCGAACCAGGCACTGACCTTCAGGCGAAATTTACAAAAATCTCAAAAAAGTAAAACAGAAAGAGTAAAACCATCGATTAAATAGTTTCCGTCTTATATTTGGTCGTTTTCGTATTCTGCTGGCACCGTTGAACCCACTCATTTGTTTCCATCTGCATTTACAAGGGGACCGCGGCCACGGCTAGTCATCATCACCGATTTCGTTTACATTTATGGTACACGCAGGACTTGGTCAGAAAAGAAAGTGACAGAGGGGGGAGATCCAGAGGGCCAAGCGCTTAGAAAAAAAATAGCATTTTTTTGTGCAGGTTGGCGAGACATGAGCCTTCTGTGATCACGTCGGATTCAGGCAGCGCTTGGCGCCGATGAAAAGTACAAAACGGTAATCCGATGGTCGTGTGGTCGATTCCCTCTGCTGAAACTTTTTTAATTTTTTTACATTTTTATTTTTTACGTTAGTTTCACTGTAAATAAACCAAATTAAGGGGATATACCCGGATGATGTACGGTTTTGGAACAGATATTCATAAATTTTTCAATAAAATAACAAACAAATTACAAAACTGACTTTAGACTTTTATTGTACACCCTTAAGATTGTGTTATGAATTATTTTAGGTAAAAAATTGCATCCAGAGGATACTACACGACACCAACGAAAGTCCTCCGCGGACTGCGAGGTCCCCCCCAATTTTCAACCTAGAACAAAATTCCAAAAACTACTTTCAAGCCGATGGTATTGTCAAACTAGTACGTAGGGATAGTTTAAAAAATAGTTCTTAACAAAACTGCGGCACTCTGAAATAAAATCCAGGTTTTTTTCAACAGAAAAGTCGTTATACGAACGTGCACCAAGAATCCTACGTACTATAGTAGAAAAATAGTAATTACGATTATATTTCTGCCTCGAACTTGAAAAATGTTGTTTTAAAAAATAAGCGTTTAAAGTTTTAACTTGTGTTTACCTTGTGTTTTTTTTCATACTAAACGTGAAGAAACGTTTAATCGATAATGCCAGCACCGAGTAGTAGATCGTTTTTTCGCCGTGTTAAAACATTTTTATTTTGACGAAATTATGTCGAGTAACTGGCTTACGCTTACCAATCGAAGCGTTTTTTGCGCGACTTGGATTACTTTTAGAACCATTTCTATCCGCATAAATACGCTTGTTGGTCATTTTAAGCACTCACTTTTTACTTCGTATAGAAAAACAAGCGACAGGACAAGTTACGCATACGCGAGACAAGCACGTGCTTTCGGACTGTTTACCATAAGCGAATCATGTTACGAAGAGAAATCTTGTTGAGAATAGCATTTTAGTTGATACTGATTCCCTCTGTTATACTATCCGAAAGTAAATGGACCACTATTCCGTCGTTATCTATTCTACTTTTACGCCGGTTGCATTCGAGCGCTCAAAAGTGCCAGACCCCCATGCAGTAAATCGCGGTTTTATTTTAACATTTATGGCACACTTATATCAATGACCCTTAAAAATAATAACATTTTAAGCCAGTAAAAAATTAAGCTACAAAATTTCTCTTCTAGTGTACCACCTTAATGCTCAGTACATTGTGTTTATCACGGTTTTCACACAATGCATGAAAAGGGAAGGCAAAGGAAAATTTGGTGGATGAGTACACCGCAAACCACAGGAATGATGTCATTACTTAATTAAAGTCAGGGAAACTTACAACTACCTTATATTAAGCTTTTGTAACTGATTTGATGAAGCCTTAAGTGCAGGAGAACAACTAATTTCTCGTGTTAATTTACTTGAGGGGATTCACAATTTTACGAGAAGTTTTTTCAAGGTTAAGAAGGATTGCCACCATGCAGAACTAAAGTATTCCATCCTAAAAGCACTCACAAATGCAACCCTGCGATGTCTGTTTTTATCGTCAGGTAAAGAACTTCGTCAGAAAGATTCAAAATTACTGTTATCTGATGAAAAGAAAAAAAAACGAAATCACACCCCCTGGAAAACTGCAGCAAAATATATTCCATTACCAATATTTGGTGAAGTGATGCGTTACTCGTGGTTTCCTGCCACACCGTGCGATGGGAGAGAACCTTTTATGATTGTAAACCAAGTTTGTACTTCTATAGAAACTTTAAAACCGCTATGTAACGTGTGTTAGATGTTATCACGATGTATATCACCCAAGAATGTGTAAATCATCTTTCATACCCTTCCACCGACCTCTTCCTGAAAACTATTCTAATATAAATAGCTCTGCTTCGCCCGACCTGTGCGAAAAATACTATTTTTTCTAAACGTTTTGGTATCTCAAGCTCTCACCTCTGTCACTTCCATTTCTGGCCAAACCCTGCATATACCACAAATGTAAACGAAAACGGTGATGAGTATAGGCAAAGTCCCCTTGTAAGTGTTCTTCCATTGGCTTCACAACCACCTCGTATCGCATCCTGTGCTACGTGTTCCCTGCGAAACATGGAACGGCGTCCTGATGCATTTGTGGCACGAGACAGCAGTGCTATGGGCTGTTATTATGGCAGCAAAGTAAAACTATGTCACCGACAGCTAGATTCGTTTTCCACGATCGTTTGGTTGTGCAGATGGCGGTTGGACTACCACTTTATATAGTCACCTGTCTCTATTCCTGGACTGCGTCTATGGTTATTATATCGTGGAATAATTAACCCGCTTTTCCACACAATTCTTTGTAAGGCCGTTAATATACAGATTATTTTCGTTTGTTGATCCTTAACGTAAGTTTTCTTCGTATTATTATTATTTATATTAGCTATTTTTAAGCCTTCATTGGACTACTGTAGTTACACAAACGTTTATATAAGTTCTTGCTATTCAATAATACAACTCAGTTCAATAATACAGTTTAATAACACAGTGATTACACAAGGATTATTATAGGAACGGAATTTCACTCTTTTTGTCTGCCCAATATGTGTGTATTCTTTCAGATATTTTATTTCTTTCTTCATCCGAGATCGCCTTTTCTGTAGCCCTAATATTGATCTGTTTTTTTTTTTTTTGTTTCTTTTTTTTTTTAACTCATATTCTAATGCCATTTTTCCGTATTATTTCTTGTAGTGATTTAACTTGTGTGGTTTCTTGAACATTGTAACCGAAGAGAACAAGATGATCAGCAAATCCAAAAATGTTCAAATGTGTGTGAATTCCTAATGGACCAAACTGCTTAGGTCATCGGTCCATAGACTTACACACTACTTCAACTAACTTATGCTAAGAACAACACACACACCCGTACCCGAGGGAGGACTTAAACCTCCGGCGGAGTCAGCAAACCCCCAGTAGTGTAAACTTATATAATTGTTCGCACTTCCAATTCTTATGGTCTTTGGGCTATGGAGTCCTATATCCCTTAAAATTCCAAAACTAAAGCTCTATGGAGGCAACCATATGCATTCGTAAAGTCTACAAACGTTATTGGCAGATGATTCCTGTAGTATAGCACAATCAGCTAGTAATTAGTGATTTGCTCTGCATAGCTTTTCCATGAAACGTCCCTAGTATACCGCTACCTCCTGTTCTAGTTGATCCTCGATTCATCCATATAGGATCTTGGATAAAAACTTGTATGTGCGGTCTAGCAGAGAGATTCGTCTGTAATTGTCTTGATTGCTCTTATCCCCAGGCTTGTGTAGCGGGTGGATGACGGCCGTGATCCAGCATTCGAGGAGTTCTTCTGTTATCCAAATTTTTTTTAGAGCCATGTGGAAGAAGGTTTTGACTGTGTCACTTGAATATTTCCGCATATCAACAAAAACCTGATATTCTGCACATGACTTGTAATGTTTTGTGCTTTGAGTGCTTTTTACGCTTCTTGGAAAGGACTGATGACCTTGCAGTTTAGCCCCTTTCACTCCAAGACAGCCAACAAATCTGCTTCTTGGAAAGTTGGAGGGTCTAATATGTTATCCGGCCGCTGTGGCAAAGCGGTTCTAGGCGCTTCAGTCCGGAACCGCTCTGCTGCTACAGTCACAGGTTCGAATCCTGCCTCGCGCATGGATGTGTGTGATGTCCTTAGGTTAGTTAGGTTTAAGTAGTTCTAAGTCAAGGGTCTGATGACCTCAGATGTTAAGTCCCATAGTGCTTAGAGCCATTTGAACCTAAAATGTTAGGTTCGGTTTTTATTGGGTATTGATGTTGATTTGTAAGCGTTGTTCTACACTGACGGAAAAAAATCGAAACACCAAGAAGAAGCTGTGCGATATCTAAAAGATGATGTAAATTCAAATTTCACACTGTCGCATAAGAATGGCACTAGTAGCATCACTATGGGGATGCAAAACAAGTTTGCTTTAAATACACGCTGTAGTAGTCATAAGCATTAGTTACCGTTGAGATTGGAATCGTGATCAGTTGTTCGTCAAGAATGCCTTTAAGGCTGCAAAGACGCCATTATCAACATCTCACTGAGTTTGAACTAGGTCGTTTAATAGGGCTACAAGGAACTGGTTGTTTCTTCTACGATAGTGGAGAAAGACTTGGAAGGACTGTAGACATTGTCCATGATCGCTGGCCGCGGTGGTCACGAGAATGTACGCTCACAAGAAGACCGGGCTCCGGACGGCCATGTGGCACTACCGAAAGGGAAGGCCATTATGTTCGGCATATGGTTGTGACGTACTGCATCTGAAGCAGCCATTTGATCAACAGTTGGCACCACAGTGACAAAATGAACTGTTACAAATCGCTTACTTCAATGAGAGCTTCGAGCCAGACGCCCTGTAGCACGCATACCACTGACCCCAAACCACCGCCATTTGCTGCTTCAGTGGTGTCAAGAGAGAGGTCATTGGAGGGCATGGTGGAGGTCTGTTGCGTTTTATGACAAATGCTGGTTCTGCCTCGGTGCCACTGATGGTGGTGTGTTGGTTAGGAGGCGGCCTGCTGAGGGCCTGAAACCGACCTGTCTGCGCGCTGGACATAATGGACATCACCTGGAATTATGGTATGGGATGCGATTTCGTATGACAGCAAAGGCATCCCGACAGCAAATTTGTACATCGGTCTGGTGATTCAACCTATTTTGCTGCCATTTATGGACAGAAATCCAGGACCGAGCGATGTTGCGCAATGGTTAGCACACTGCACTCGCATTCTGGGCCGGTATTTGTGACCGAGCGGTTCTAGGCGCTTCAGTCCAGAACCGCGCTGATGCTACGCTCGCAGGTTCGAATCCTGCCTAGGGCATGGATGTGTGTGATGTCCTTAGGTTAGTTAGGTTAAAGTAGTTATAAGTCTAGGGGATTGATGACCTCAGACGTCAAGTCCCATAGTGCTTAGAGCCATTTCAACCATTTTTCGTATTCGGGAGGACAACGGTTCAACCGTGCGTCCGGCCCTCCCGACTTAGGTTTTCCGTGATTTCGCTAAAATGCTTAAGGCAAATGCTGGGATGGCTCCATCGAAAGGCCACAGACGCTTTTCTTCTCCATCCTTTCCTCATCTGAGATTGTGCTCTGTCTTTAATAACCTCGTTGTCGAGATTGTTAAACACTAATCTCCTCCTCCTCCTGCAGGAATCCATACAACGACTTCCAACAGGATAACGCTCGCGCACGTACCGCTGCTATAACCCAACATGTTCTACTGAGGGTCGATATGCCGCTTTGGCCTGCTCGATCACCAGATCTGTCTCCAATCGAGCACACAAGGTACATCATCGGAGGACAAATCCAGCGTTATCCACAAACAGTAGTAAGCGTCCCTCTAATGACCGACCAAGTGCAGTAGACATGGAACTGCATCCCACAAACTGAAATCCGGCAGCTGTGTTACGTGCACGTTTGGATCCTTGCATTCAGCGTTCTGGTGGTTACACCGGGTATTAATGTGCCAGCATTTCACATTGTCATTGCTTATCTCGCGTTTGCATTAACCTGTGACCTCGCAGTGTTAATCGCTTAAATATGTTACCTAGACAAATATATTCCCAGAATTTCATTACTCTAATTATTTTTGGCGTTGCGTTTTTTTTTCCGTCAGTGTATTTTGTCTGCTTAAACTTTAACCGTGGTTGGTGTCTTTCTTCATGGAATTTTTTACACTGTAAATAAATTGAATTTTGAGTTGTGTAACAACCAGAGACATCTATAGAATTTGGGAACAAATATTTAGCTGTTTCTAGTTAATGTCTGATCACATCTGGAAGGAAAATCCACTGACGTACGACTTTTGCGCGAATTTCACTTTACGGTTGATGTCCCCAGCACCATATGTCGACCAGAGGAAAATTTTACTCGAATTTCCGTAGTCCATCGAGGCGTCCACTAAGTAGGCGACAGGTGTCAGTCTGCGAGGCGGCTGACAGCGGAGCTCAACCCGCTGGCTGCGGATAAATTCGTTATTTAACGGCGGCAGGCGTTAGTCGGCAGTCGGCGCTGCCACAATCCCGTTATCTGCTCGTGACACGGCGGCAGCGAGGCAGGCCTCGCGCCGATGCGATGGCCCAAATGCCGCCGCCCACGCTGCCTGTGCAGCGTAGTGTGTGTGTGTGTGTGTGTGTGTGTGTGTGTGAGAGAGAGAGAGAGAGAGAGAGAGAGAGAGAGAGACTGTACGCGAGCAGCGGCTCACCAGCGCATTAAGCAGCCGTCGGAAGAGAAATATTCCGACACCGAAACGTTGTTTCGGGCTGTGCTAGAGGCATCAGATTACTATCACATTGTTGTCCAAGCGAACACTTCGCCTGCGAGCCATACATATACGACGTGCAAACACATTAATGTACGCATCCACTATGTTTGACGTCAACTTGCAATAACCACTCACAGACAGCAGGTGGCAGCACTAGCAGTGGAGGGTATACAAATCGTGGGGGCGGGGGGGGTGGGGGGGGGGGGGCGGAAAATAGTGGAAATGTTGTCGTAATGCGAAAAAGAGCGGTTTATTTTAGGTCTAGAAGGGCCAAGGGAGGAAGCATTTCCGAAACGGCTGTTTGTATACTGTTCGCTTGCCGCCGTTATTAAAGTATACATCTACATCTACAGTCGTGGACTGTGCGGCTGGTCCTGGCGGAGGTTCGAGTCCTCCCTCGGGCATGGGTGTGTGTGTTTGTCCTTAGGATAATTAAGGTTAAGTAGTGTGTAAGCTTAGGGACTGATGACCTTAGCAGTTAAGTCCCATAATATTTCACACACATTTGAACATTTTTCTACGTCTACATCTACATGGTTACTCGTCAATTCACACTTAAGTGCCTGGCAGAGGGTTCATCGAACCATTTTCATACTACTTCTCTACGATTTCATTCTCGAATGGCGCGTGCCAAAAAGGAACACCTAAATCTTTCCGTTCGAGCTCTGATTTCTCTTATTTTATCATGATGATCATTTCTCCCTAGGTGGGTGTCAACAAAATATTTTCGTATTCGGAAGAGGAAGTTGGTGATTGAAATTTCGTAACTAGATCTCGCCGCAAAGAAAACCGCGTTTGTTTCAGTGACTGCCACTCCAACTCGCGTATCATCTGTAACACTTGGTTCAAATGGCTCTGAGCACTAAGGGACTTAACATCTGAGGTCATCACTCCCCTAGAACTTAGAACTACTTAAACCTAACTAACCTAAGGACATCACACACATCCATGCGCGAGGCAGGATTCTAACCTGCGACCGTTGCGGTCGCGCGGTTCCAGACTGTAGCGCCTAGAACCGCTCGGCCACAATGGTCGGCTCAGTGACACTCTCACCACTATTGCGCGACAACACGAAACGATCCGCCGTTCTTTGCACTCCTTCGATGTCCTCCGTCAATCCCACCTGGTAAGGATCCCATACCGCTCAGCTACACTCCAACAGAGGACGGACAAGTGTAATGTAGGCTGTCTCTTTAGTGGGTTTCTCGCATCTTCTAAGTGTTCTGCCAACAAAGCGAAGTCTTTGTTTCATCTTCCCCACAAAGTTATCTATGTAGTCTTTGCGATTTAAGTTTCTCGTAATTGTAATTCCTGGGTATTTAGTCGAATTGACAGCCCTTCGATTTGTGCGATTTACCGTATACCCAAAATTTATCGGATTTCTTTTAGTACCCATGTGGATGGATGACCTAGAATTTATCTTTGTTCAGTGCTAATTGCCAATTTTCGCACCATACAGAAATTCTCTCTAGATAATTTTGTAATTGGATTGATCGTCTGATGATTTTACTAGACGGTAAATTACAGCGTCATCTGCAAACAATCTAAGGGGGCTGCTCAGATTATGACCTAGATCATTTATGTAAATCAGGAACAGCAGAGGGCCTATGACACTACTTTGCGGAACGCCAGATATCACTTCTGTTCTACTCGATGATTTACCACTACGAACTATGACCTCTCTCAGAGGATCCCGCGTCCGGCCATCCATATTTAGGTTTTCCGTGATTTCCCTAAATCGCTCCAGGCAAATGCTGGGATGGTTCCTTTGAAAGGACACGGACGACTTCTTCCTTCCCTATCCTTTCCTAATCCGATGAGACCGATGACCTCGCTGTTTGGTCTCTTCCCCCAAACAACCAACCAAACCTCTCTCGGAGGAAATCACGAATCCAGTCACACAACTGAGACGATACTCCATATGCAAGCAATTTGATGAACAGTCGCTTGTGAGGAACGGTATGAAAAGCCTTCTGGAAATCTAGGAATATGGAATCGATCTGCATGGCAAAATGGCGCTATCCGAAACCGACGCTGAGGCAGCTATAGTTCACCACGGGCCGTTGATAACAGCAGTGAACGACGGCTGCGGAGATGTGTACAGGCGAATAGACTTGCGACGGTTGAGCAACTCACAGCGCAGATGAACCAAGGGCTACCAACAGTGCCTGTTCAGCGAACACTGCTACGTATGGGCCTCCGCAGCAGGCGCCTGTTTCACGCACCAATGCTGACTGCTGTTCATTGGTGACGAGGGCAGGAATCTGCACGCCTGTACCGCAACTGGACTTCCACTGAATGACAAGTGGTCTTCTCAGATAGACAGATAACCGTTGGCGTGTGTGGCTCTGGAACAATCGAGGGATGGTCCAGGCCTGAGGAGGTAGTGTTATGGTCTGGGGAGTGCTTTCGTGGCATCCCCTCGGTGATTTCGAAGGCACAGTGGATCAGCACAAGTCGGCCGGAGTGACCGAGCGATTCTAGGCGCTACAGTCGGGAACCGCGCGACCGCTACTGTCGCAGGTTCGAATCCTGCCTCGGGCACGGATGTGTGTGGCGTCCTTAGGTAGTTAGGTTTTAGTAGTTCTAAGTTCTAGGGGACTGATGACCTCAGAAGTTAAGTCCCATAGTGCTTAGAGCCATTTGAACCATTTGATCAGCACAAGTTTGCATGTATCCTTGGGGACCCTGTCCACCCCTCCATGTTTATCCTCGGCGCGGTGGCATCCAGCAGCAGGACAGTGCAAAGTGTCACACAGCTCACAGCGTATTTGTGTCATTTCAAGTGCACCAGAATGGGTTTAGCGTACTTCCCTGGCTACGAAACTCACCGGATTTAAACGCAATTGAGAATCCGCTGCACTATCTCGCTTAAGCTTTTCGCTTTGTTGATTTTTAATCAGTAAACCTAGCGCAGCTGGCCACCGCTCTTAAGTTGGTATGGCTCCATATCCCAGTCGGTACCATCCAGTTCCTCTCTGACTATCTTCCTACATGTTCGCACAGCAAAAGGTGTTTATTCAGGCTTCTGACAGGTGGTCACGTTAACGTGACTGGACATTAGCACTATTGCGGACGGGCTGGCAGCGGCCAAACTACCACGCTTCAATCATTGTATTAGAAAATATACAATATCAACGTTAAAAATTTAAGAAGAGTCGATGGTGATGTCTAGGAGAGGAAGTTGGTGATGCCATATGCGTTCTCTTTATTACAAGCAAGATCTTAAGAGGGCTCCTTGTGACTGTGGTTGGAGGTTGAGACGAGGGAAGTGTTGGAGATGGTGTTACATCGAAAAGAATGTGGGGTGTCCATGTGGGAAGGAAGTGATAGGTGGGGATGTGGGGTACCAGCTGGGCAGGAAAACGATGGGTTGGGTAGGATATATTTCGAGGATGAGCTCATTATCTGGGAGAAGATTGCTACTGAAATTACGTTGGTAAAAGGAGTATTTGGAGATGAAAGGGCCAGTATTCTCAAGACGAGTAAACTATAGGGTGCTGGGGCCCAGTTTGACGGGAGATGTAGGAGAGGTGGAGATATTCTGAACGTTCGAGGAGCTGTGAAAACTTTATGAGCTGGTACAGAATGCAAGTGTTAGAAGGTAGAGAGCGCACCAAATACGTTCGCCCATACTTGTACAGACGGCATGGTAAGGAAGGAAATAACGGCAGTGGTGGTTCTACGTAGCGTGCTGTGACCGCGCGGTACTTTAGGTTCAGTTCAGAAGCTGAAACATACTCGCAAGAAGAACGTCTAAGCACAACTAGCGAGCTGCAAACGATCGTATTAACAGGTTATGTCAGTACGACAAATAATTTCACAAGCCAGTAGTTTCTGGCTAGAGTATGGTACAAGAAAATTTGCGCATAAACAAGTGAGATGGGCGCTTCTAACGGACGAAGTGCGCGTCACAGCAGGCGACAGCGAACTATGGAGGCCACCCGTTCAGAACAAAGGGGCTTACTCGCCCAACTCCGAGAACGAGAATGAGTTTCTGTGCAAGTGTCAAACTACATAGCACGATCTCTAGAAAAATACAGAAAGTGAGGCGGGACTCACGTCGACCTGGGATTTGTTGGTAATGATAAACCCTAGAGGGAAATCGAAGTTCATGCTACTTTGCCGCAGGTAGGGAAGGGCAGATGAAGATTTTATATGAATGGATGATGTTCATGGGATTTCATTCCCATACTCAACCGACTAATAGTTATGGGCTTTCTTTTGGATGGTATGTCAATGAGGGTTCCAATTTAGTTTTTAATCCATTGTTAATGGAAGATATTTTGTTGTTTTAGTTAGATGGACAGAATGTTCCGTTGGTTTTTCTATAATTATTTTTAAACTTAATTTGATCCTCATTCTGAGTATTTGTAAGAATACAGAGTCTGAGTATTTGTCAGGTTGATGAATGGTTACACAAGAAAGTGAAATTATAAAGACAGCACTGAAGCAATCGTTTGGATGAGTGGAGGGTGGGATGGGCTGGAAGGAAGGTTTCGTCACCAGCGTACTGGAGAAGGTGCACACGAGCGGGTGGTTTTGGGACGTCACTTGTGTAAGTAAATAAAGGAAAGGCGATAAAACGGATCACTGCAGTTAGACGTAAAATTCGGATGTGGGTGTTGTTGATTGTTACATGGCATAGACAGAAGGGATGCTTCTAGCTGGATGTAACTGGTTGGAAGTGCAGGTCATTGAAGTTTTAAATGGATACCAGAATGAATGCAGAGTTTCCGATATTCAGGGAGAGGAAGGGGGAGAGAGACGGCGTTTGTTCTGTTGATGGCACAGAAGTGAGTGACAGGAAATGGGAGGTGTTGTTCAAACTGCTTGTAGATGTGTTTACAGAGGATGGATGCAAGCGTCCCACTGAAGACTGACCCAAGGCTCATGGACCGGTTCGAAGGGGTAACTGGGAGGAAAATAACAGATGGAATAAGTTTTGGGAGCTGGAGTGAGATTATAGGTTGGAGAAGTGAATTTATCAAGTGTGTTTGGCGAGGGTTAGGATAATGGAACAGGATCTGGCTATTCTTATGTTTGGGAGTGAATGAAGAAGTATAGTGGTGCTGACAAGGATGAGGTACCATTTGGGTTAGATAAAGGTATGTAGGTAGGAGAATGTGAAATAAATGTCGTTCTGGGAATATACTGATGTGGTATTAAGGATCAGGCAACTAATGTAATTTGTTTGAGGTTATGGAGTCACTCAAAGAATGGATATTTTGGAGGACTGTGGTTATGGTACTGATTATAACTTTTACAGTAAGTGGCTGGTGTAATAAACCATTCAAGTGGGATGGCGCGTCGATAGGGCGAAAAGAGATGATTAAAGCACATTTGCTGAGAGGAAGCATGGCCTTGTATTTATAGGGGTAGGCTGGTAGGAGAGATGCTACTAGGGGTGGGTACAGTAGATTTGGACATAGTTTCAATAGACGACTGGCTTTGCAGTGTGGCCAAGTGGGAGGGTTTTTGCAGTCTTTGGTGAAGTGGTTGTTGTAAGTAGGTCATTTGGGGCACCGATATGATTCGGCTCGGTATCTGGTGCATCGCCTCGCAGAGACGATGGTTTCATATTTGCAGCTTCCAGGGTTCCAAGACCAACCGCGCCAGCACGCCGGGATAAATACGAACAACTTCCGATAAATCTCCGTACCCTTGCAACGAAACAAAACGTAGCTTGTCGCCGCCAGCCGCTGACGATCATGTAAGCCGAGGCGAGCGCCGCGAGAGTTGGCGCGAGCGGGAAAGCAGCCGGCGGCTCCCAAAGAAACCTTGCGGTCTGGCCACAGACAGCGCACCGAGCCGCCGGCGTCGGCCTGTGACGGGCCCACGGGGATCCGTCCCGTCGCTTCCGCAACAGCGACGGCGTAAAACGCCAAACACTCCGACTGCTCCCAGAGCTGCCTCACTCCGGCTCCTCTGCTCTCTCCACGTACTACGTCTGTCTCTGCTGATTTCCTCCCCACCTCTCAGAGTTACTGTATACTGCATGTCAAAAGCAGTGATCCACCCAGAAGGGGAGGAAGAACTGAAATGAAACTTCACTGGGTGAGATGGTCTTTGATGTTAGGAGATTACAAAATACAGCCAGATTTACAAGTGATCTGGCAGTATGAGTCAATGTACCAGTATGCCATAGCAAACCCTTTGGCCTGGATTTGGTTGGGACGGGCCTCATAAATCCGTCGTATCCTCTCCCGAGGAAAGCTGGCCCATAACTGCTGTAATTCTCTGTTGAGCTGTGGTGGGTACGAAACAGTGGCTAGTCAAATATTTGCCAAGCAAAATCTCCAAAAAAACCGTATGTTTGGCGATTTTCCTTCGTAAACTGTTGTAACTGATCCTCGATATCCTGGATACTGCGATTGGAACAGAGTTGATGCCCAAGCTCGTCCCACACATGTTCTGTCGGGGACAGATCTAGAGATCTTGCTGGCCACGAGACTACCACAACATCACGGCGACTGTTCATACAGACAGTTGAAAACCATTCAAAAACCAAGATCACACCTTTTTTTTATTCAAGACAACCAGTTTCAGCGGTCTTAGTTGTGATCTTCACGTCTTAAACATTAACTGTTTAATATCTGTCCAGCATATGTACACAGATGCCCTATTGTTTACCGTATTTTATTAAGTAACAAGCTTTTGTGAGCAACAGTATATGGACATGGCCTTATGGACAAGGTGCTGTGTGTTTCTAAATAAACGTTTATAATGTGCTGAGTTTTATCCACTTGACTCTTGTGCTTGAGGTTCAGCATAAAATATGTTTCACTACAAACAAATATTTAAGACCTGATTGTGACAGCTAAGACTGTTGAAAACGGCTGTCTTGAGTAACAAATATTTTGTGCGATCTTGGTTCTCGAGTTTTTAACTTGAAAAGAGATCGCCCTTCAGTACTCTCACAATGAGAAAATTCAGTCATACAGACAAGTGCCATGTGTGGACGAGCTTCGTCCTCTTGAAAGATGCGCTGCAATACTGTCCATAACGTACCACTGTTCCGTCAGAGTTCTGTGAAACACTGCCATCTGTGACCTGAACTATGGTCGCAGGTTCGAATCCTGCCTCGGGCATGGATGTGTGTGATGCCCTTAGGTTAGTTATGTTTAAGTAGTTCTAAGTTCTAGGGGACTGATGATCTCAGAAGTTGAGTCACATAGTGCTCAGAAGCATTTGAACCATTTGTGACCTGAAGTCGTATTGGATGGCTCCCCACACTACGACGCCAGAAGCACCGATGTACCCCTACAGGACATTGGAGGAATGGAACTTGTCCCTGTGGTGTCACCGCCAGACACCACACTTGCTAGGTGGTAGCCTTTAAATCGGCCGCGGTCCATTAGAATACGTCGGACCCGCGTGTCGCCACTGTCAGTGATAGCAGACGGAGCGCCACCACACGGCAGGTCTAGAGAGACGTACTAGCACTCGTCCCAGTTGTACAGCCGACTTTGCTAGCGATGCTTCACTGACAACTACGCTCTCATTTGCTGAGACGATAGTTAGCATAGCCTTCAGCTACATTTGCTACGACCTAGCAAGGCGCCATAGCTTTGATAGTTAATATTGTGAAGCATGTATCATCAAGAGCGATGTTCTACAAATGTGGATTAAAGTTAAGTATTACAGCAACTGCGTCCATTTTCTAAGTTCTCATTTCCTTTTAACTGTCCCAGACCTCACGCCAGTCTGCGTGAGCTTAACGCGTGCCTTTCGGCTACTTCCGAGTGGCGTGGCTGTCTTGTTACGCCACTACAGTCCCCATGTCGCCACCATACTCGCCGACGATGATTCTCTGGGATAGTGCACAAACACGATTCATCGCTGAACACAGTGCGACGCCATTCCACGCTTCCCGGCCACGGCACGACTCCAAAAGCAGCGCTTTCTGTTGTGGTCTTAATAGCAGAATACGCATGTTTCGGTCATTCCCTTCCTCGGCTGCTGCTAGTCTCAAACCAATGGTTCGGGGAGTCCATTACATGTTCTCGGATGGCAGGCGCAGTATTGAAGAGACTACTGTCTCCTTGGTGCACAATACGGCGATCATCTCTTGTGGTGGTCAGACCTTGACGACAAATGTGTCTGCCCTCAAGTTCCCATGCAGTGCAACATCGGGCCACTGTCACATACGAATGCTCACAAATCTGGATATTGCACAATACCACCAGCCGGCCAAATAGACGACCACAGTAAGGCCACTTTCAAACTCTGTCAGGTGCTGATAACGCTATCTCATACGGTTACGCGACCTCACCATATCCTTCACAGTGTTTACTCAGGATCTGTTGCATGCACTACCAGACATGATAACAACACTAAACACGAACAACGCTAATGCCTTCTGGTGGCCGTTCTACCTGTCACAGAGAACTGCAACTGTAATCGTTTATGAATCAGCCGATGTTGTATACATGTACGTAGCTACGTTGACATCCGGCCAATTCTTCTTTCTGCTTCACTGTTTTTGTCAGACAGTGAATTAAGTAGAGAAGGGTTTCAGGTTAGTTTTTGGTCGAATGTTAGTCCCAGATATTTGAGAGTTTTAAGTAGGTGGACTGGACGGTTATGGACTGTCAGGTAAAGATTTTTGCCATGGAATGCTCGGATGGTTTTTCCTGTAATTATTGCTTGGGTTTTTGCAGGATTGATGGAAACCTACCACTGGTTACAGCAGAAAAGGAGTTCGCCCCCGGTAGCTGGTGGTTAGCGCGACAGAATGTCAATCCTAAGGGCCCGGGTTCCATTCCCGGCTAGCTCGGAGATTTTTTTTTTCCGCTCAGGGACTGGGTGTTGTGTTGTCCTAATCTTCATCATTTCATCCCCATCGACACGCAAGTAGCCGAAGTGCCGTCAAATCGGAAGACTTGCACCCAGCGAACGGTCTACCCGACGGGAGGCCCTAGTCACACGGCACCACAAGGAAAGGCGGTTATCGATATGGAAGCGAAGGGATCGTTGATATGAATGAAGCGTACGACGGACTGCAAGGGAGGTGGTGTCATTAGAGTTAATATGTTTGCAGAGTGTCTGACCCAAAGTTTCATTTACGCGGGTCATATTATATGGCAATGTGTGGCCAAAATAGCGTTGTCGTCAACTTTGCTCCATTGTGGCTGGAATAAATGTCTATTTTCCTTATGGCCCGGCAGTATTGGTGACGGAGTAGGCTATCGAATTGGTTGCCTAGGTGTGTGGCCGATGTGTTGCCGCTGCTGTCCACCATTATCGGAGAATACTTTGTATAGGCGGACCATATCTGCCTTTGTCCTTATCCATAATGCTTCCCTCACACTCTCACTCTTGCTTACTCTGTCTCGCCGACAGCTTTGCAGTACCAGTTCACGTAATCCGCACAGTGCAATAATATTTTATAGGCAGTCTAATAAGTTTCTTCATAGTGTCAGCTTGCCTTCTAGAACTACGCACGTGCTTTCTAAATGTTGTGTGCATTCGACGAAGCTTGTTTGGGTCATTGTTGTGACTGCACCATTTTCAAATATACTAATCAATATGATTAGCAGACTGTTTGTGATCAGGTCTGAAGACGGCCATTACCGACCAAAATTAATAACCTGAATTGTAAAATATTTTTAGATACGTAACTGCAATAAAAATGCATAAATTTAATAGAGGAAATAATCCAGGAAAGACTACCAATTATTTTCCTCAAACTTTATTTGTAGATCGGTTTCGGCAAATTCGTTTTTCATCCTCAGCGCTGAACAAAAAAAGGAAAGTTATTTCACCAATAAATAAACGTAAAAAACGACGTTTAAAATAAACATACCAAACAGATGTCATATCACGCCAGATCCTAAAATAAGTTTCAGTGGCATATCATTATACACAGGTTATACGACATACTCGAGTATCGACGACTAATGTGGAACAGATGCTTCTTTTTTCGGTTTGCTCTTGCCCTGTTTTAGTATACTCTGACATGCTTCTTACAATTTGAATGTAATAAATTCAAAATTTAACCGTGTAGGATGTGATTGTTTATCGTGATGTGCCACTCTGGAAAGTATTCTAGGATTCATCACGTTTGTTGCCGCGTTCATCGAAAGCAAGTTGGCAGTTGTCCATTTCTTGATTTCGTTCTTCGTGTGTATTACTTTCAACACCCCATAACCCTTGTTGTAGATGTATGGTATTTATGAAAGTTATAGCTCTCGCACTGTACTGATGACTCACAATAATATACGGACGCGAACGTTTCATTGTTGTTTTAGATTGTACCGGTGAGAAGTGTGCTTTAGAGGTACCTTAAAATTCTGTATGAATCATTAATAGCCAAAATCCAAAGGCCAAATGCCAGCGTGTGAAAGTTGACTCTTGTGAACTTGCGTTGTAACCGCTGTGAAGTCTTTCATATCAGCCTTGGTCTTACCATACTCCGAGCCAGTTGCTTTTACCATGTATTCAAAATCGTGTGCATACATTCTAGTGAAAATCTGGAAAAAGTTCATGAGGTAACGTTTGGTAAGCAGTTCAGCGCTATTCTCTTAGGAACGCAAAATCAGGAGAGCCAGTGCTACTTCCATCAGTTATCTTTCGTCCATTTCTGCTCCGGAAATTTATTGCCGCAAACATGGCGGGCAACTGCAGTTGGCAGCGTTACCGAACATGTGTCTGCAATTCGTGTGGCCTGCCACATTGCAGGCCATATGGTCAGCAATATGAAATCTCTATAGCCCATGTGAACGCACCCTAAGAGACAGATAGAGGCAGGTGGCGCAGTGGAGAGACATCTGACTCTTATTCGGGAGGAATTCATTCAAATCTTCGTCTGGCTGTACTGGCTTAGTTTTTCCGTTATTTCCCTAAATCGCTCAAGACTTTCCTAATCAAAGCTTGCCTTCAGTCAATAATCAAACCAAATTCGTCCAGATATTTGCATTATCTCGATGATCATCTGCACGTAAAATGGTGTTTCATAAAGAATACTGGGATTTTGAACAAGCGCTACAGAAAAACAGTATAAGATAATGAAGCGATTTAAAAGTCAAATTGAAGAGAAAAAAAGTTTTTTATATGTTAATGAGTTTCACTCTCAACTCCATTTGTTGTTCTACAGAAACCAAAACTATGCTTGATTACACGCCATATGTTTTATAGCGTCTCAGGTGTTACAGTCGTGATGGCTGTCGAAATTCGCTGCAGCAGAAGCCTCCAATTCTGTTCTGCGTGGGTAATGTTGTTTAATTATACTCAGAAAAGGAAGTCCAGATGGGCAAGATCATGACTTCTGACAGACGAGGGGCCAGGCGCATCCCTCCCTGTCCAACCATTTGGAAATCTGCTGCTTAATGAGAGGAACGATACTGAAGAATGTTGTCTTAGGAATGTTTAACTGAATGTCGAGCAAGAGATTTTTCGGGGTCTGATACAAAATTGCTGGACTTCTTCAACTTTGTTTTCACTTGCTCTCGGCCGGTAAACAGGTCTCAGTTACTTTCTTTAGTTGAACAGTTTTTCAGTAGCGTTTGTTCAAAATGCAGGGATTCTTTTTGGAACATCCTGTGTGACAATCAACGTACACACAGTTACTTGCTACATTACCTATTCGCCTTGCCAAAAATACTCGCATACTTTTCATGTATGCCAGTTAAACACCGTATTCTGCCCCATTCGTGATGACTCAGGAGAAGCCGTTATTATTAAGAGGGTTCCAAAGGTATAGAATTTATTAATTCATTGATTTCTTTTGATACGTGAGAAAACTTTCGGCGAATTTCGAAACACTGGAAAAAAGAATTCATGCAACCGAAATGACACCACTGAGATCATTAAGATGTCCCTGAGACAAGATTTGTTAAAAACTGGTCTGGTTTGCGTTATTGTTATGACGAGGAAAATGTTAAAAAGGTTTATTTGTTTAGTTATCATGAGTGTAAGCCAGATCGCGGTATTAGGTTTTTCAGTTCAGGCTTTAGACGAAGCAGATTTTTTTTTAAGTTGTTGCACTTCTTTTGAAAAGTATTGTAACATGTAAAACTTACGCACATTCTATTCATTGGTATCTCACAACGATAAAAAAGTTTTCCACCTTGTAGTTAACGTCGAATGTTATCATTTATCTGCCGTGTAGTGATGTGATAAGATCAACATGCCAAGTGCAGGTGATGAAACATATTTCTCCTGACTGTGCCTATGTTTATCGCTTGTTAACTGGTATAATTTATGGACACAACCGTACAAAAGCTACAAATGATGTAGTGTTGTCCAGAGAAACAAGTACACAAATTAACTGCTTCGGTATTCATTATATAGTCATAAGACTACACATTTGCAAGTTGCAATGTATTTTGTTACTTAAATAATTTATTCATTCGATTGTGTCATACTTCATGGTTTCAAAAGTATGTTATTTTTACACTATTCGTTACAACTAAACAAGAGCATCTTCTTAAAATTTGGTTTACTTTATTTTCGTTGTTATTTACAGAATCCAGATGCAAGTGTCAGTTGTCGAACATTTTATCCCAAAAGACGCTCTTATAATTGCTGTTCAGCTCGGTGGCAGAATGTAACCGTATTCTGATCCGAGAAGTGTGGAATTTCTGCGTAATCTTTCCTTACTTTATCTGTTCCTCTATAATCAATCCAAACCAGCAATGAGTCTGGCTTTTCCTTAAAAAGAGGGCAGTTCAGTCTCTAACCAGATCAGTGACCAATGAGGCCCTATGCAAGGTTTTACCTCAGTCTCGTGCACATTTGAGTAACTACAAAAAAATGCGACTCGGTGTTCAGTACGAACGTTTCTTTCTGTTGATTGTGCGTCTCGAGATAATAATAAACAGATTAAAATTATAATATCTATTAGTTCGAGATTAATAAAGTCTGTAAAAATTCCAAACGTGGCGTACGCAGTGGGACACTTGCCAGATTCATGGTTTAAATGTTCAGGCTACTCTAGAAGTATGCCTGCCTATAAATAGAATTCTACATTCAATTCATCATCATTATGTATAAAATTATGGGGAGGGGGGGGGGGTGGTTGTGATATAATTTCAGAGACAATTATTGACTATCGAATCATCTTCTTTCGTAAAGGAAGTGGCGAAATGTAAACAATGTGATGGTGTAGATTGCCTGAAATTAACATACTACAAACAGCATCACTGGTGACACAAGAATCTGAATCATCTCTGAAGAACGGATACATACGTTACTCCCAGTGCTATGCACCCCTTAGTTTGTAAATTAGTTACCTTCGAATTTTCTTTCAGGGAATTTCTTGATGTGTGGCATTGTTAGTATTTATTGAACACTAATGAACATATACACTCACAAAAATCTATAGTACTCAGTCACAAACTTTCAGTAAGACGTAAACAAAACACTTCATCGAAGTGAAAATAAACAGGCGTAAAGATGACAATTGACAGATGCTGAAAACTATCAGTGTTACCAACATAAACAATACATCCCAAAGAGAATACCTGGAAGCCAAAATTTTCTATTTGTTATGCATAGTACTAATTGCTTTGTCCAACGTAAATAATGGGGGAATGGTGGCGTACACGACCGTCACTCCAAAATTTGGTGTACATCAGTCATTTTCCATTCTGAATCCTTTATAGCAGCCGGCCACTGTGGCCGAGCGGTTGAATATCGGATTGTTTCGGAAATCGGTGCATTTTTCATTCTAGATGTAGTTCTCCTCCACAGAAGCCACAGTTTTCATTTCTGTTATTACAGCCTATGTACAAAAAAGTATTCGTGGCTATCCTCAGTGTAGCAGGTAAAATATTACTAACTTAATGCTGCATAAGAAGAACTGTAGCGCACACACATCCGTGAGAAAACGGGGTTTCTACAACAGAGCCCTAGGTTTAGGTAAGATTGAAAGGCGAAGCCAACGAATGTGATATCTTAAGAATAACGGTAGTTCTTTTTAAGGCGCATGTTTAACACGTATAGAGTTTCGACGAATGGTTTACGTCCGCCATTTTCATGACGTCATAGGTCAAAGTAGACGGGCGGTATCGCCAGATCCAATATTTCCAAATGCTCTGTATTGTGAACTTTATTTCGCTTTATTCCCGAGCTAAACAATGTCGAACGCATAATTCTGGGAACTTGGAGATCCGGTTATTTGTTTTACGGAGACCCAAAACACGGACAACAAATTTGAAAGCGCAGTTGTCCTTCCCTGCTGGTGATTTCATACGACCTTGCTGAGACACGGCCTTGATTTCTCGCACCCGCGCTTCAGAACAATCGTCGATTCGGCGACGCTAGGGAGCGTATCTGTGCGTAACTAATTCTTTGTAATTCATTGAACTGTTTGATCGCCTATTGCTGACTGTCCTTAGGAGAAGCTGGTGAGCAGACTAAGTGAAGGTGTATTGTGAAAACTGGGCATCTGAAGATTTCGTTCTACGGTATACTGTTCGTTACTACGCTGCAATCACCTTCACAGCTTGTAAACAATGCAACCTATAAAAAAATAGCACCCAACATGTATTGCGATGAAGCCAGAAATGAACTAGACCGCATAGTGAGATGAGGTGTAAAGATCAAAGGACTGAAATAAACGGAAGGCGGCATCAGTCTACCTGAAAGATTGGAACTGTTATTGAAAGGAACTGATTAGACCCCACGAGAATATAGAAAAGCCTAATAAGAGTTTAGCAGATATTCCATCGTCATGATAGGTGCCATGCAGCACGCATAAGAAGCGAGAAGTTGATGTGACCAAATACTTCAGGTGCGAGCTTATCACACCACAGGTGAAGTGATAAGGTACTGCGACTATGAAGGGACGCCAGCCGCTCAAATGAGACTTCACCTGCTTAGCAGTCCTGTGTAGCGGAATTGCTTCCTTCTGCGACGTGTGGTCGACATCAACATCTTCGTTTATCATTTGGGAAATGTACACACCATGCTGTTTTCTGACGATGCAGAAAATGTATAAAAATGCAGATAACGCTTCAGAGGCAGGTGCTAAATTCAACAGGGAAAGAAGAAACAAACAATTTCAAACCCTTTTTTTTTAAGCCATCAGTCTTCTGACTGATTTGCCCGCCACGAATTCCTTTCCAATACCAACCCTTTCGTCTCGGGATAATGCCCTCTGTTATTTGCTGGATGTATGCCAATCTCTGTGCTCCTCTGCAATTTTTGCCCTGTACAGCTCTCTCTAGTACGATGGAAGTTATTCCCTGACGTCTTTAACAGATGTCCTATCGTCCTCTCCCTTCTTCTTGGTTTTCTACACATCCCTTTCCTTGCCGATTCTGCAGAGAATCTCCTCAACCTTATCAGTCCACTTACTTTTCAGCACCCTTCTATACACCACTTCTCAAACGCTTCGATTCTCTTCTTTGCCGCTTTAACACTGCCCACAATTCATTTCCGTACACTGATGTGCTCTGCCGATGGCAGATGCTGTTAGGTAGGCTTCTTTTGGCCAAGAATGTCTTCTTTGTCTGTGCCGGGCTGTTTATTATGTTCTTCTTGCTTAGTCTGGTAGCAAAATTTCTTGACTTCGTCTGTTCGTGATCCACAATTTTGATGGTAAGTTTCTTACTTATCTCATTTCTGCTATTCCTCATTACTTCCATCTTTCTTGGTTTACTCTCAATCAATATTCTTCACTCATTAGGCTGTTCTTTCTAATCAACACATCATGTAATTCTTCACATTCACTGGGGATAGAAGTGTCATCAACGAATATTATCATTGACACCTTTCACCCAAAATTTTAATCTCAATCCTGAGCCTTTCTGTTATTTCCGACATTACTTCTTCATTGTAAAGATTCAGTAGTAAAGGGGGAAGGTACGTCCCTCTCATTCACCCTTTACAGCGAGAGCGTTTTGTTTTTCGTCTACAGTGATGAAGTAGCCGTCTTCTTCTATAATTACATCAGTTTTTCTTTCGAACATATTGGGCTGTTATACATCGCCGAACACTTTTCATAAATCGACAAATCCTATGAATATATCTCGATTTTCCTATGTCTTGCTTTCATTATCATGCGTAACATCAGAACAGCCGCTTTGATGCCTTTACCTTTCCTAAAGCCAAACCGACCGTCACCTAACAGATCCTCAATTTTCAATCGTTCTGTACGTTATTAGTGCCAGCATGTTGGATGCATGAGCTGTTAAGCCGATAGTGGAATAGTTCTTGCATTTGCCTGACCTAGCTATCTTCCAGATGATGCTGATGATAAATTTCCGGAGGTCTGATGATACGTCTGCAGAATAATAGATTCTACAGATCAACTTGAACAGTCGTTTGGATGAAAATTTCTCCAAAGATTTTAAAAACTCCGAAGGGATGTTATTTATGCCTTCCACCTTATTTGATTGCAAATCTCCCAAAACTCTATTAAACTCTGACTTCAATATAGGATCCCCTATTTCTTCCATATCGACTCCTATCTCTTCTTATACCACGTTGTCTGACAGGTCTTCCCACTTGTAGAGGCCTTTCCACTTACGTGCTTCCTCAGCTACGTCTGACAGTGGAATTCCCCTTGCACCATACAGGTTGAATCATTCCTTTCGACGATCGTTTATATTTCGACTTCTTCAAATTCTCCTGCAGCCATTTGGGCTTGGCTTTCCAGCGCTATCCAGTTATCTCATTCCTTATTGACTTACGTTGTGGTATTTCTTTTTTTTTTTGTTCAACATTTTGTACTTCCTTCTTTGATCGATAAAGTTTAGTATTACTCCTGTTACCCAATATTTCTTCTCAGTTACCATCCTTTTACCTATATTTTTCTGTTCAACTTCTGCGACTGGCCTTTTTAGAAATGTCCATTCCTATTCAACTGGATTGCCACTTAAGGTATTCATTATCATAGTAGCTTCAGACTTACAGAACTACAAATGCACTCAGCATTCCTTAGAACTACAGCATCCCACTTCTTTCCAGATTCACCCATCCACACGTTCTCTTAAGCTTCAGTCTACTCTTTATCATTAAAATAGTGTGATCTGACTCTATATCTGCTCCTGGATACGCCTTACAATCTAATAAATAATCTAGTAACTAATTTGTGACAATGACGTAATCTAGCTGGAATCTTCCCGTGTCTCCAAACCTTTTCGAAGTACACCTCCTCGTTTTGTGGTTTTTAAACAGTGTATTCACTTTTACTCGCTAAAATTTACTGCAGAACTCAATTAGTCTTTCTCTGTCCTGCTACCTAGTCTACATTATCCCGTAACTCTGTTTTCTATTCTTCACCTACTGCAATCATTCGTGATTGTTAAGCTTTTCATCTCCCTTTGCATACTGAATTAAATGTTCAATACCCCCTATACGTTGCCGGCCGGGGTGGCCGAGCGGTTCTAGGCACTACAGTCTGGAACCGCGCGACCACTACGGTCACAGGTTCGAATCCTGCCTCGGCCATGGATGTGTGTGATGTCCTTAGGTTAGTAGTTCTAAGTTCTAGGGGACTGATGACCTCAGAAGTTCAGTCCCATAGTGCTCAGAGCCATTTGAACCATTTTGAACCCCCTATACTTTCTCTTTCTACTCTACTACTGCTTGAGATGTCCGCATGTATACGTGAACTGTTTCGGCTTTCATCTCCTGTCGGTTATTATGATAATACCCCTATCATTGAACTGTTCACAGTAACGCACTCAACAATTTATCTTCTTAGTCCTGACAAATCTTACTACTGGTACATTATTTTCTCCTACTTATGATATTCCCCTAGATTCGTCTGACTAGAAAACCTTATCATCTTTCTATTTCACTTCACTGACCCCCCCCCCCCCCCCCCCACCCACCCACACACTATATCTCGACTCAACAGTTGCGTTTTACTTTTAAGGTTTTCTATCTTTCCTGACACATTCAGACTACCAACATTTCACACTCCGGCTCGTAGAACGTTATCCTTTTGGTAATCATTCAGTCTTTTCCGCAGCGTCCCTTCCCCCTTAGCAGTTCCCTCCCAGAAATCCGATGGGGGACTAACCCGGAATATTTTGCCAATGGAGAGATCAACCTGACACTTTTACAATTACATCTCACGCCTCCTGCATACACATTGCCTATCTTTGATGCAGTGGTTTCTAATGCCTTCTGCATCCGTGTCGGTGATCGTTGCTGATTCTTCCGCCTCTCAGAGGCAGTTTCCTACCATAAGGGCAAGAGAGTGCCCTGAACGTGTGTCTGCTCTTCTACCCTCTTTGAGAAGGCCCTTTGGGGAACGAAGGTAACTTCTTATGCTGGTAACCTTCGGCCGTCATTTCTGATGAGTTTTAATCGGATTTCAAGCAGGGGCTACCTACGAACTCTTTCGTAGACAAATAATCGCATTCACTTATTCGGTTTGTACTACTCGTCGTAACACCTTCGTTTTCTTAACGTTATTTGAGAATACCAAAGAGCAATATTAGCATAGCTGAACCGAATAAGATATACGTTACGTGTAAAGGATCTTTCGAAGAGAGAACTGATGTCCTTCAGACACTCAGTATATACAGCGCACCCGTCATGAAAATATGCGGTGCAATCACATTAATGTGACCACCACCTATGTCCGACATCCACGTGCAATAACTACCCACAGAGGAGACATGGGAGCGCTAGCAGTGGAGGGTATATAAAGCGTGTTGGGAAGAAACAGAGCAGTCTTTGTCATAATGCGGAAACGGAGAAATTTACTGTTGTGGACTGGCAAGACAGCCAATCTACAATGACGGGTAGCCGAAAGGAACGCGTTTAAGCTCACGCAGGATGGCGTGAGGTCTGGAACAGGTCAGGGATATGAGACTAGCAAAAATAGTACGTATCTGTTGGAATACTTAACTTTAATCCATAATTGGTGAACATCGGTCTGACGGTACATGCATCACAAGATAAATGGCAATTGATAATGGCGCCTTGCTAGGTCGTAGCAAATGACGTAGCTGAAGGCTATGCTAACTATCGTCTCGGCAAATGAGAGCGTAATTTGTCAGTGAACCATCGCTAGCAAAGTCGGCTGTACAACTGGGGCGAGTGCTAGGACATCTCTCTAGACCTGCCGCGTGGCGGCGCTCGGCCTACAATCACTGACAGTGGCGACACGCGGGTCCGACGTATACTAACGGACCGCGGCCGATTTAAAGGCTACCACCTAGCAAGTGTGATGTCTGGCGGTGACACCACATTTACCTCACTTCCAAAAGGGCATCTCTAGCTTTCGGGACAGCTGTGGATGCATTTCTGACTCACCTAAGTTTGTAATCTGTTCGCATGTAGCTAAAGCATATCGTGCATTGCAAAATTGTGGAGTACGAAACCAGCGCAGAGACAATGGGCCATAGATGACAGGGGTGGACGACGAGATGTTTGCGGGCGGACAGCTGACCACCCAGGTGAACCAAGAGGCTATCAACAGTGCCTGCTCAATGACCGATCAGCGAACGTTGCTAGCTACGGGCGCCTGGTTCATGCATCCTTGCTGTGCTGTTCATTGACGATGAAGGCTGGTAATTGCAGGCCAATACCGGAACTAGACTTCCGCTGAATGGCAACAGGTGGTCTTTTGAGATGAATTACGTATTACGCTCCATCGGACAGACAGCCGTTGGTGTGTACGGAGTGAAAAGTCTGAAAGCAAAGGATCCAGGCCGGAGGAGAGAGCGTTGTGGTCTGAGGAATATTTTCGTGGAATTCCCTTAGTTATCTCGTCATTCTGGAAAGCACGCCTTATCAGTCCCGACTGCCGCGACCGGAAGTGAATTATAGCGCCACACGGGCCTAGTAATACTAGGGCCCGTGTTGCCCGGCAGCCTCGGCAGCGGCTAAGTCCACTTTAAGGTCACCCGCCTAGCGTGCAACCAAGAGCGGCACGGCCACCAAAACAAAAAGTGAATAGATTTTTTGAATAAAAAGGGAGGGAGATAAGGAAAAGAGATAAGGAAAGGACATAACACAGTTTATTGTCTATAATAAATCATACAATCACCATTGATCTTTATTTTACAATTGCCATTGCCGACTTTCGCCCATATAAACAGGTACTCATCAGCATTTAATTTCTTCTTCCTTCTCGTAGTCAAAACAAATGGCATGCTTGGAACAAGAGTACCATAAGGCTGTTTAGCCAAGAGTCCCGTAGTCTCAGCAATACTCCATGTCTTCCAAGCCAAAATGTTAGCATCTGGAAATGCTTCAAGGCCACCATAATCTGCTTGATTGCCCCATACAACAGCAAGTGTCAGCCAGGTACTACCTCCAAACACTGCGTGTACATCACAGGTAAAGTTCAGATGCAGTCCACGAAAAACATTTGGACCTCCAATCAATTGCTGTTTACTAAACTGCCCAGCCAAGTCAATATCAATCGCCTTCAAACTGCGATACACAGGTACACTGCGCCGCCAGCGACGACGCCATGCACGTCGCAGAGGCATTGCTGTGGCACGTTAACACAAGTATCTATCCATGGGAACCACTTCGACACTCTTGTGCATCGGCACGATGACATATAGCACAAGGACAATGCAACTTGTCACACAGTCTGCAGTGTACATGCGTGGTCGCTGCAGTGCGAGCTGTTAGCGTTGAACTTCTGTCCAAAAATGTGGATGAAGCGAAAGTAAATATTCAATACAATACATAGGAGACCCGTAGTCAGTTCTACCACTCAACATAGGGCTAAATTAGCAAAAATAGTTGACGATTCTTAATTATCCTAACCTGCCCATGAAACACTATCGCCATCCGGCTAGTCCATTAGGACGCATATGTTTTCATTCGGATAGCGTTATTATTTCAGTTATCTTCGCCTCAAAATTGTGTGTTACAGAAACAACTTCTCTTTTTTTCACAATCTGTAGTTCCTAATGACAGGTTTATGTGATGAGCATTCCTGATTGATATACGTCAGGTAAAGACAAGAAAAGCAGTATCTTATCAATGAAGTGGTGACGAATGACGAAATCGACTGTAATGTCAAATACTTGTGACACTACTTTCCATCCATTGCTGAAAACAACTTGACGACAGACAGTACAGGAACGTATGAAACTGTAACGCGTGTTGTTTCAGCGTTTGAGGAGAAGGAGTGGAATTTAACTCGGGCCGATTCTGCACAGATTGCTAAACAGGTATCGGACTGTAGACAGCAACTACGCTGCAAGGAAAGTGCTGAAGTCTGCAAAGGCTGGACAAAAATACGGAAACAGAGCGAGAAATGCATCCCTGGACACATATTCAGGTTCTAAGCATGCCTGCAGGTTGGGCTCTTGTATTTGACGACGAACGAAACTTGTGCAATGTACTCAGTACGTTGCAATTTTCAGTCATGGTCAGAACAGCGTTCTGTGGAGCTCAGTGCATTCGAACGTCGGCAAATGGTTGGTGCTTGCATGCTAAGTGATTCCGTAACCAAGGTAGTCGTAGTAGCTTTTGGTGTTTCAAGAGGTGGCCGATGTGGCAGAGCGGTCCTAGGCGCTTCAGTTTGGAACCGCGCGACTGCTACGGTCGCAGGTTCGAATCCTGCCTCGGGCATGGATGTGTGTGATGTCCTTAAGTTAGTTAGGTGTACGTAGTTCTAAGTTCTAGGGGACTGATGATCTCAGATGTTAAGTCCCATAATGCTCAGAGCCATTTGAACCATTTGGACGAAAGTGTACGTTGAGTGATCGTGACACACGGTCATTGAAGAGGATTGTGACGAAAAATAAAAGGACGGTGCTGTAAAAGTCACTACAGAACTGAATGTCGCACTCGCGAATCTAGTCACCTCAAAAAACAACACGAATGGAGACACGAATGGAGTCTCATAAGCAAGGAATTGCAGGGTGGGCTGAAATTTCAAAACCTCTCATCAGGAAGCTATAAATACTGGACTAAGAAGGAGTTGAAGGAATTCATTTGGTCGGGTGAGTCTTGCTTCACAGTGTTTCCAACTTCTGGCTAGTTTACGTCCCAAGGAGTGAAACATTGTTCGATGATGTTTTGGGCAGCCATATCAAAGTATTCCGTGGGCCTCGTGGCTATTCTGAAAGATCGCATTACTGCCAAAGATTGTTTATGCTGATCAGATCCATGCCGCGGTATAATGTTTGTTTCTCATTGGTGGTGCTGTGTTCAAAGACGACATGGCCCCTGTCCATACACGTCACATCGGCCAGGACTAGTCTTGTTCGTACAAGGATGAACTGTCGCATCTTTCCTGGCTACCATTTCTTAAGTTACAAGGTATCAATATTATTGAGCGTTTGTGTTGTATTTTGCGGAAGAAGAGTGTATGATCGCTATCCACCTCCATCATCGTTACCCGGATTTGTCACTGTTTTCCAAAAAGGACGGTATAAGATTCTTTTGAAAACCATACAGGGCTTGTATTTATCTATTTCGACACGAGTGGAAGCTACTTTGAATGCCAAAGGTTTTCCTACACCGCATTAGTTACGGTCACCTGTTGCGTTTTTGGTGTTCCCACGCTTTTGTTCCACCCTCTGTACTTCTACGGGTAGGCAAGATAAAAGTGGACCAGAAAATACTTTATGCGCCGTCAGACAGGGAACCCACCTTACAACTTCTGCACACGGGGTGGATGATGTTGACTAGCTTAAAGTGCGTGAAATATTTGCGGACCAATTTTATTTCGCCCACCCTGCATATCACTGTGAAGTGCCTTACCTATATGTGTGCCCTGCCATCGTTACGCTTCATATCTCGAAACGTTGCTACAAACAACTAAGCTGCCGAAATAATAATCTGAATAAAAACTTTTTAATATTTCTAATATTTAATATTAATGTTTTTTAATATTTAAAACGAACTAAAAGTGTAAAATAATTTCTCCTAGCCCCATAGAGATTGCTAACCCCATACATAGAGTCCTGAAAATTTGTGCTTGTGAATTTTTAATAGCCATGAAAATACTTGCAGGTTTTAAAAAGAATAACGTTGAGGGCGTGCAATACATAATTTACATATGCCCGCAAAGATTTTCGTTTTAAATTCTACAAGTATTTTCATAGCTATTAAAAATTCACAAGCACACACTTTTATGAATATCTCTAGGTGGCTAGGAATATGTATTGGGCTACGAGAAATTATTTTATACTTTTGAGTCCGTTTAAGAAACGTGTTATCTTCAAAAGCTTTTTTAAATAATTATTTTCTGGTTTTTAGTCTTGTGTGTGTCAAATTTTTCAATCGATTTCGGGCATTTTGATGAGGTTCCAAAAGGACATCTGGTAAATATCAGGATGATTTCAGTTTTCTCTTCATCTGAGTTAACCGATACATTGATTTCATCTCCGATTATCTCACGAAAAGCACGCGGAGGTAAAAAATTAAGGATCTCAAGCACACACAGTGACCTACCAGCAACCGTTCTTACAACGAAACGTTCGCAAGGGGAACAGGAAAATGGGAAAACAGTAGTTGTACTGTGTGCGGTACTCCGCTACGCGCCATACACGAAAGCGGGTTAATATTGCATTGTTCTCGATTTCTGAGCTATGATGAATGTTGCAAGTCTGTAAATCATCGAGGAACGATAGTGCTGAATAAAGCAACCACCGCCGCACACGAGGCGAGATAGAGAGTTACTACTGCACTCTCATCCAGTTCTGGGCTATGTTGAAAGTTCCAAATGTCTAACAAATCTATTGCAAAATTTGTACCGTACAAAAAAATAATAGAGCGATCTAATAAAAACGTGTTACAGTGGGTTGAAACACCCTCGTCAATTGCGTAATGTATGTTCTTTTTTATCTGAAATATCTTTCTGAGCTGTTCTGCCCAAAGAAATCGCTACGTGAAACCACCTGTAGAACTGCGATCAGGAAACACTGTGGGTCTCCAGTCGTGATGAGCAGAGGGCAGCTTGTGTTCTCTGGTCAGTCCACCGACAAGCCTCGAAGGGCCATCTCAAGGGTAGACCGAGCGTGTATTGTCACTTCACAGCCAGAAGGTTTTTTCAGCATAGCACAATTTTATTTTCTGGCCTTACGAGAGGATACGCTATTTAGCCGACAACAATGACACTGTTTAGCCTTCATCAATCACACTATTCAGCTATCAACAATAATAAACCTTTTTTATAACATATACATTTACAAATAATTGAAAAATAACGAAACAAGAGAAAAAGAGAAGGAAAAGCTTTTTAATTTATGAGTATGGAAGTAATAATTAAATTTTTATTTACAAAAATGCTTACAAGCATGTACTTACAGTCAAAATTCATTGAGCCATAAACAGTTGTCTTAATTCCAATAAGTTAGCTGCAGAATCATTCAAGGAAGTTTTGTTAATTAATCACTCTGTAGGTTCGGGGTCAGATTTTAAAATTGCTATAGTTAAAGACCGGTCACGATTTAGGGGATGATACTCTGAGCTTCCTCAGTTCTGTGAGGAATTGTCAGCGTAGTACTGACCGTAAACCGCGGGCATTATTCGAAAATTTTGCCGTTATCGCGAGACACCAAATACTGAAGACCTACTGTTGTTGTGATCGCCCGCGATCAACATCACTTGACAACAGCCTCTAACAAATTATGGCTCGTAGGTATTCCGGAGAGAATGCAAGATGTCTTTTTCTAGGCAATTCGGGTGAAACAGGATGACAGCGTCGTCTGCAGTCATATCTCGCACTGATACAAAATCTAGTGGGAGATTATAATAATTTGTAAAAGAGTTGTACTATCAGCAAGACATAAGACCACCCGAACGATGGAAGATGCTTCGATGAATTCTGTCTTCAAGATGATACGTGTGATACCCCAGAGGTTAATGCACCCCATAGACTATCAATAACATTGCGGAATTTTTCCTGATACGCAGGTTGCGAAGTAATACTGAGAACATTAAGAGCTTTTCAAATACATTGTGCTTTGTGCAACCCGGAAATATTGTGCCGCCTGTGGGCAGCATTGACGATATCCGTCACAGTTTCTCGCTTGCTGCACAGACCAAGGAAGTGAGACCTGTTGCAATGTGGAAAACGAATTCAAAACAAGGCGACAGAACATTATTATTTGAGTGCATCGCATTTATAAATAATTGCAGGTATTGTGGAATGTTAAAGAAGCTGAGTGCAAAAACGGAAGTGTTAAGAATGATGATTCGAATAATTTGTTGCTTAGAAAGTACAGGGACCGACCACGAGGGGAAATGTTTTCAAAAGAATTAATTAGTGCAAAGTTATAAATAATAGTACTATATGGATATGTGACTGTGTATTAATTACTACCCGAATATAATCCTATAGTACACGTATTACTGTAGGACTCATTTCCATAGCGATAACTATGTTCAAATACTGTAATGTAAAACTGCACCTGTAAATTTCAAGACTTCGAAAGACTTTCCATTGGCAAGGTGTCGTAGCATTATAGAAAAGCGCTGACTTCGTGGAACTGGATGGCGATATGGCGTATGCAGAAATTTGTTCGGGCTCAAGTGCCTATGTACTGCGATGCCAATGTATGGAGAAAACCATTTCCAGCAATGTACGACATTTTGACCATGAACACCAAAAAAGAAATGATAATCTTTTTTTTAGTTTGATCTCAATTCTCTCAACAAGTTTTTGTGAGTGATCTTTGTCGCTCCTTTAACCAACTGTTCAGCTATCTTTTTTTCTGCTTGCATCAAAATGGGCAATTATCACTGCAGTAGCATCCTCATCGCCTAACATTTTGAACCACAGTATTATAGACCGCTACGGTCGCAGGTTCGAATCCTGCCTCGGGCATGGATGAGTGTGTTGTCCTTAGGTTAGTTAGGTTTAAGTAGTTCTAAGTTCTAGGGGACTGATGACGTCAGATGTTAAGTCCCATAGTGCTCAGAGCCATTTGATATATATATATTACTGACCGCCTATTGGCCGCTTAACACGAGATGAGGTGAAACAGCAGTTAAGGCATGAGTGTCATATATGAAAGGACCGGGACTCCAATGCACGTGTAGCTATCCTCCTTGAAACGTTCACTAGTTTACGTAAAGGTGAATATTTTTTGATTCCATAGACAAGATAACTGCCAAATTTTTCGCTGTCATTTCACGAAGCGAGCTTTGTTCCTTCTCTAGCAGTAGTTACGAGCTTTGTTTCAGTGGTTACCTTACCTCAAATCTCCTGGGTACGTATGAGACGCTGTTGGGATGTATCCACGTAGTTCATGCGCTGCCCAGACCATGCTCCGTGAAACAGTGACTGTGGTTGAGCGCTTCTGGATAAGAAAGCAGCCCAATTCTTGCGGTTTGTTGTGATGTCGTGCAGCAACTCGTCATTCCAATTAGAGACAAAAGGGGTGACACGCGTTACTGGGGAATCGTGTCGAAGTCGGCCCATGATAAGGTTCTCAGCAACGAAATGCCACAGGAAGTTCGTGAGACGACTGGAGTCCTTTATACTACTTGTGGCATTTCGTTGCGTAATGGAAGTAGAAATACTCCTGCTTTGACTGTTACGCAAGGGCACGTAAGGAGATCTGCAGTCGTAATGGAACTCGTTCGCCTATCGGAGTGCTGCGGAGAGCTTCATTGAAAAGCAGGAACTGGCCTGCGGTGGCAGCTGTTATTTCATACAACGGCCGCACGTGAGGCTGCCCGCCTGCTCTCACAGGAACAGCGAGGTAAGCCAATTGAGCTCCCAGTGCCAGGTGTCCAGATTGCCGTAATAATAAACCGCGCCAGGCAACATATCACAAACCTGATGCTGCCAATAATTCAGAGTAATCCTGCCGAGTGTGTTTCATATCGAGAGATACAAACATTAGTGGCCCTTTATCACCTCGAAGATAGAGGTGCCATTTTTCTTCGTCCGTATGAGGAGTGCGACTTCTATAAGTCATCATCTAAGTTCAGTAGCAATGTCAGTCATTAACTGTGCTCGAAGAAATCTTAGATACGATGAATGAATGCCTTGAAAAGAAATGGCGTTACGAACGGGATGACAACACGCGATGTTCCCTGGGCACCGTTTCAGTGTGGGACGCGTTTTTATGACAAGCAAAAAAAAAATCAAATAAAACAAAAACATTAAAAAATGTAGAAAGACAGCAAACAGGGAAGAGCATGTGTAACGCAGGAGAGAGAAGAGGAAGAAGGCAAAGGATTAGAGGGAACTAAAACAGGAACGGGTGGGGATGTGTGGAAGACAGTAATGAGGAGATTCGGATTGGATTGTGTTGAGCAACAGATACATAAAATTTACCTCAGTTAGTGGCGGAGCCACACAACGAAAGTGCGAGAGCATATTTTGCGTTGGTTCTTTCCTTTGTTGCTGATTTGAGTTTATCGGCATTGATACAACGAATAAGGAATCGCTTTATCGCTGCAAGGCATGCGACTTTGAACCGTGTGATTTCCGTGTTTTGAATCGTATCACACAAAAACGAATTACTGAAACATGTAGATAAACTTGATTATGCAGTTTGCTGCTGTTAATAAACGTAAAAATGGGCTGTGCAACTATGAGTAATAAACAAAAATAGGAGACTGGTGATGGGGACAGGAAGTGAGCGCAAAATCGAAATTTCCCATGGGCGCCTGGTATCCTATATACTTACGCTGGAATGTGACTCAGTACGATCAGAGAATGTCAATGTAGAAGCCACGTCAGGACTGTTCTCTACCGTGTTTTTTCTTATGAAGTTTTTAAGTCTTCTTATTTTCCGTGTCCACAAGCCGTCAAATTTTCACAGCGATCAGCCCAACACTGAGCTACATCAGAAGAAAACTTACGTGCTTCCAATAAATCTTCAAGAGAAGAGAGAAGTGCGGCCGTCCACAATATTTTCCTTTTTGTTATCCATCTTTCCAGACAGATTTCTTGGACGTTCGGCATTAATCACTTAAAAAATATTATGTTTTGAATGTCTTCATTTATGATGTTCATATCTGCATTATTCATGTCTCTAAAGTTGGCTTGCTCACTAGACGGCGAGTGTGTACACTAATCGTGTTTTTCCATGCACTCAGTCATCGATTTATTCAGACTGCCATATGGATGTCTAAGAATGAAGTTCATAACCGCAAAAGCGATAACTTACTGTAAATTTGAACATCATGAAAAAATATTCTAAACACATATTAAATATTATATGATGTGATAAATTTTGTCACATCACATCATGACGTCCCAAGACCTCTAAAGCAGGGTTCGAAGATCTCCTGGTAGCTGACTGGCGGCTCTTTAGGTTTTTGATGAATGTTTACTGCAAATAGGTTCACCCTGTCAAGTACAGGGGTTGGGCAAAAATACGGAGACCGCGAGAAATGCTTGCATGAACCTAAATGCAGACGCTAGTCATGACTGCAAATTCCGGTGCTGTGTTTTACTACTAGCGGCACCTGGACAATGTCCTCAATACGTTGCACGTATATGTCGTGTTCATAACTGTGTCCTGTGTAGCTGTGAGTGCAGTATTTAGGATCTAAGCGAATCAGAACTTGGGAAAATGGTTGATGCTCGTACGATGTGGTTCCGTAACCAAGATAGCCGAAGTATTTGGTGTTTCATGAAGCACCGAATCGAAAATTGATATCGCATACAGGGCAAGGGAAAAAACATTATGCGCTAAGTCACAACGCGGACGAAAGCGTGTGTGTCGAGTGATCGTGACACGATCATTGAAGAGGATTGTGACTAAAAGTAAGAGGACAACAGCTCCAAAGTCAATGCAGAGTTGAATGTCGCACTCGCGAAACCCGACAGCACCAAAATAGCACGAAGAGAGCATCATAAGCAGGAAATTGTAGCGCGAGTTGGAATTCTAAACCCACTCATCAGCGACGCAAATGCCCCCAAACGAGAATGTGGTGCCTATGGCATGAAACCTGAACTATAGAGCAACGGTATAAAGTTGTTTGATCGGATGAGCTTTGTTTATTTTCAGCTTTTAGGCAGGGTAAGGTCCCAAAAGGTAAGAATGACACAGCTTCGGTCGTGACTTGGGCAGCCATATCGCGGTATACCGAGGGGCTCCACGGGTACTCCTCAAGATCATAATACTGACAAGAATTGTAGACCATTTTGGCTGATCAGGACCATCGCGGGGTACAACGTGTGTTCCTTAGTGGTGATTCTGTATTCTAAGACGACAGACTCCCAGCTCACAAAGGTGACACTGTCCAGGGCTGGATTTGTGAACACGACGATGGACTGTCGCCTCTCTCATCTCAAAGTTATTGAGCCTTTGTGGTCTACTTTGGAGATGAGGGTGCGTAGTCGCTATCCACCTCCATCGCCGTTACCTGGGCTATTTTGCAGAAACATTGGTATAAGATTCTCTTGAAAACCTTACATGGCCTGTATTTCTCATTCTGAGACGACTGGTAATGTGTTATGTTTTTGGTGTTTTCGTATTTTTGTCCACTGCCTGTAAGCAGGTCTAGTAGTCTGGAAGTTCCATTGTAAACTTTGGAATGAGTGTCCTCCTTGATAGTAGGCATTGTGGTAAATAGTAAGTGTCCTCTGCTTAGAGTAATACACCTTTTGTTATCAAGCAAAGGGTAGCCCCTTTCACGTTATAACTGACTAAAGGCACGTGTTAGGTGTTTCCGTATTTTTTCTCACCACTTGTAAGCAGGTCTAGTAGCCTGGAATTTCCATTCTAAGCTTTGGAATAAGTGTCCTCCTTGATAGTAGGCATTGTGGTGTATACACTCACGCTCATAAATTAAGAATAATGCTGGTACATGGTGAAACAACGCTCTGGTGGGCGGTTTGCGGGTTTAAATCACCTCGGGTATAACCATGCGGTGCATTTGACCTGCGGTCGTCGCACGGTGGCGCTGGCAACAGTCCACATACGCAGAGGTGTTTTGGTGCATGTCAGTATACGGTGCAGCGAGGAAGCATGCAGACGTTTTCAGTCGTGCTAGTGGTGACTGTGTGTTGAAAATAGCTCAGAGAACACCTATTGATGGACGTTGTGAGGGGCAAAATACTAGGGCGACAGGAGGCTGGTCAAACATAGCAGGTCGTAGCACGGGCTCTCCGTGTGATACAAAGTGTGATCTCAAGATTATGGCAACGATTCCAGCAGACAGGAAATGTGTCCAGGCGCTACAGTACGGGACGTCCATATTGTACAACACCACAAGAAGGCCGATATCTCACCATCAGTGCCCGCAGACGGCCACAGAGTACTGCAGGTAGCCTTACTCGGGACCTTACCGCAGCCACTGAAACAGTTTCCTCCAGACACACGGTCTACAGACGACTGAATAGACATGTTTATTCACCCGGATACCTGCAACGTGCATTCCACTAACTGCTGGTCACAGGAGAGCCCGTAAAGCCTGGTGTCAAGAACACAATACATGGTCATTGGAACAGTGGTCCCAGGTTATGTTCACCAACGAGTCCAGGTATAGTCTGAACAGTGATTCTCGCCGGTTTTTCATCTGGAGTAAACCAGGAACCAGATACCAACCCCTTATTGTCCTTGAAAGGGACCTGTATGGAGGTCGTGGTTTGATGCTGTGGGGTGGGATTATGATGCATGTCTTTGACAGAAGAACTGCAACAGGCCAGGTGTATCGGGACGTCATTTGCACCAGTATGTCCGCCTTTTCACGGGTGCAGTGGGTCCCACCTTCCTCCTGATGGATGATAACACCCGGCCCCACCGAGCTGCCATCGTGGAGGAGTACCTTGAAACAGAATGTGTCAGGCGAATGGAGTGGCCTGCTTGTTCTCCAGACCTAAAGCCCATCAAGCACATCTGGGATGCTCTTGGTCGACGTATCGCTGCACGTCTTCAAACCCCTAGGACACTTCAGGGGCTCCGACAGGCAATGGTGCAAGAATGGGAAGCTATACTCCAGCAGCTGCTCAACCACCTGATCCAGAGTATGCCAGTCCGTTGTGCGGCCTGTGTACGTGTGCATGGTGATCATATACCATAATGATGTCGGGGTATACACGCATGAAACAGTGGCGTTCTGTAGCACATGTGTTTCGGGACGGTTTTCTCAACTTATCACCAATATCATGGACTTACAGATCAGTGTCATGTGTGTTCCCTATGTGCCTATGCTATTAGCGCCAGTTATGTATAGTACCACGTTGTGTGGCACCACATTCTGCAGTTATCCTTAATTTATGAGCATGAGTGTAGTTATACGTTTTTCGTTATCGAGCAAAGCATGGACCCATTCGTAGCAGGCAAATAGTTTCTAACTGACCGACTGGAGCTCAATCCATAAATAAGCAACTGCGGAGCGGTTAGTCCACTACAGACGGAATGAATATCGAAGTCACCTAATAACAAAATGGTTGGTCTTGAAAACGGTTATCCTATTGAAGATTTGCCGTATAAAGCATGTGGTGCGAGTATAGATACGATGTCTGAGCAGTCTGTACAGAAGTGCAGTGAACGTGACAGCTTGCAGCGAGTTAACCGACTTTGAACGTGGGATCAGAATGGTTGCACATCATAGATTCGGGTTACCGAGGCCGTGTCTAGGGTTAATCTCCATCATCACAGAGGAATGTTCCCACACGCGTAAACCGCCGAATAGGAGAACCAGAAGTGTTTGTCAAACGGAAGTCACGTTGCCTCTGCATGGCCGTAAGGAACGGCCTATGGTGTACTGTGAGTCACATCCCCGCCGGTCTGAATATGGGGTATCGGGAACCCAATTTTTGGAAGGACTGTGCAGAGACAAGTGCACCACAGAGGCCTAAGCACGCGACGATTGACATCCCTTGGTTTATTGCCACTCTGTGTTACGGTGCAGAAGTAATGCTCTCCGAGCTGAAAGTGGCCCACTGACTCTTTCGAACACAACACCCCTCTCTTTCATCACCATCTTGTCTGCCCCCAGTGGCTGAGTGGTCAGCGCGACAGGATGTCAATCCTAAGGGCCGGGTTTCGATTCCCGGCTGGGTCGGACGTTTTCTCCGCTCAGGGACTGGGTGTTGTGTTGTCTTAACGATGATCATTTCATCCTCATCGACGCGCAAGTCGCCGAAGTGGAGTGAGATCGAAAGACTTGCACCCGGCGAACAGTCTACCCGACGGGAGACATTTATTTCTTATCATCATCTTGACGTCTTCTTATCCCTCCAACGCGCGTCGTATACTGTGCATTCATGAAAAATATGGTACAGGAGTAGCATGATTACTATTTAATCTGGAAACACCGAAATACTTCCATATACTCTAAATTGTTTCCCGTAAATTACGTTCCCTTCCCCTGAGATCAGACGATTTAATAAAATTATCTTTTATGATCATTTTAGAATCTACAGGCTACAGCATATTCAATAATCTTACTCTCGACTAGATATTAAAATCAGGTACAAATGTAATCCCCTATTACGATTAAGTCCCTGAATCTTTGGAGTTCATATCTGGATTTGACAGTGGTTTGTGTTACATCTCAGAGTTTTAATTTTCATCGTGAAAAATTTTATGACCTGTTCAAGTTCTTACTGTAATGGCGCAGGTGAGGGCGTTACCTGGGGTGGGGCTGAACTGAGCTGATACAGGAAACAATAAACGGCCTTCGGCGCTCTGCAAAGCTTCGCCGACGCATTACGAAGTTTTAATGGAGTGGAGGCCTAAAGGCTTAAAGGGCTACCAGCATGGCGCAGCTGCTAAGCGGATTCGAGGCGAGTGGCTGCCCTTGCTTCATCTAGCCCTCCCCCATTTCCTACCCCCAATCCCGACCCTCTTGTTCCAGCATCTCAAGAGTGACCTTCGAAGCATGTCGTGATTGTACATGCGTATAGGTCCTTCCATTTCTGTGCATTGCAGCAGGAGCAGCTCGGTAGTCTATTCTGTTTCCCGTGTAATTAAATTCGCTGCTAGGACCCATGTGTGTAGCCGAAAGTTTTGCGCCGACCTATCAAACTATTTGCAGTAAGTACGAAATACGAGGTCTTCCACAAAATAATCAAGACTGCTCGTGTTACTAAACAAGTATTTACCATGGCGGATTAGTGGATCAGCGTATCCTACCTTGAGCTGTGTGCTTATGCCGTGCTGCAGCCAACAAGCCTACCGAAGCGTAGTTCCTTCCACCAACACAAGCGGAGTGATGTTTTGTTAACATCCCGCCCATGGGTTTCTGCTCCAGCGAGAGGACCCACCAGTCTGGAGTGCTTGCGATATTCCACTGACAAGCAACACTTTATTTGACTGTATTTTATTTGCTTACAAGAGGGAAACGTTGCAACTGCCTATGGACTTGCGCTCAACTTTAGATGACGACTAGACGAGTGTAGCAAGTTTTGTGAGGTAACAGAACTATTCCCCAAAATCTTATGGCATAGGTTTTAAGTAGCAGAGGGGTGGCTGGTTTTTTTCCCTTATTTTGCAGCAGTGATCAGCTACAAGAATTCGAGAAAAGGTTTTAACTACTTTCGTTTCACTACTTCGTTTTATAATATTTCTTCCTTTAACCAATACAGAATTTTTAATGTTTGAGGTTCTGTAACTGACTAGTGAGGGTGTATGTGTTTATGCGTATGCGTCATCAACCACACACGCATCCACAGTGGATTTTTCATTTTAAATTACTTTATCCTGTAGTTACTGCTATTGTTTTAGCTAATGGATATGAAAGATTTTATTAGTTCTGTAAGCTCATTCCTCTTAGGAAATGATCGTATGGTATTGATGGCCACGACTCCCCACCTCGAGAAGTTCGGCTGCCGAGTCGCAAGACTTTTCAATTGACGTCACAATGGGCGATGATGTTGAAATGATGATGAGGGCAACAGAACATCCAGTCGCCGAGCGAAGAAAATTTCCGACCCAGTCGGGAATCCAATCTGGACCCGTTGTATGGCAGTCAGATGCGCTAACCACTCAGCCAAGGTCGTGGACTTCGCTGTCTCTGGTATCATAGAACTAAATGCTGAGCGCTCAGCACGACAATAACAACAAACTTATGTTGTAACAAGTTACCAAAAAAATTCGACCAGATAAGTGGCAGTGGGCGAGCTGATCACTGTAGGGGTATTTTACTGCTCTGCCGAAAAGCGTCGTGTACGATATCCAACGCAGAACAAAAAAGAAAGGAAGGAAGGTTAGAGTTTAATTATCCGTCGCCGATGTGGTCATTAAGACGCAGCAAAGCTCGGAATACGGAAGGAAAGGGAAGGAAATCAGCCGCGCCATTTTTTAAAGGAACCGTCCCGGTAGTTGTCTGCACCGATTTAGGGAAATAACGGAAAACCTAAGTCTGGATGGTCGTACGAAGATTTGAACTGTCGCCCTTCCGAATGCGACTCCATTGTGCTAACCACTGCTCCATTTCTCTCGGTAACGCGAAACGAGTCAGACTAAATTCTCGTGCTTCCAAATATACGTGGCGGTCACCTTCAAATTAGGACATACAAAGACTGATCTTGGGTTCCACCGAAATGCAGAAATGGTTGACCCTCGGAAAGCGAGACGTTTTCGCTAGTGGGAATAATGAATGTAGTCATGTAATTTGGTAAGTTTACAGTTTTGCAGCGTCAGGGTGGTTTCTTTTCTGGCAGTGAGCAAGAACACATCTGTAGTATGATAGCGAAATTCTTCTCACGAAGAACTTGTAATGATATAAAAATAGCTGTGGTACGTAATTGTGTAGAAATAGCTCTCAAGGACGTGTGTACTATAAATTGTTTCCGTAGTCTGGGTTATCAAGCAGTTTCTAACAATACCACCACTTGCAAAATAGGTTAGAAATCAGATTAATAATGTTGCTCACGCAGCATATGTTCGCTTTATCGGGCAACAACAAAGTTATTGACTGTGGATGGTATCGTCAGAGTGGAAATAATGAAGTCACTGTAAAAAGTCATTAATTTTGGCACTTATCTTGAATGGATTCCCACGCAGATTTCGTCGAAGTTGCCATGGCTCATCTTGTTGATTCTAGTGTGATTCCACTTTGGCTGCTAGAAGGTCCAGATCTGTATTTTAGCAATATTTGTAGACCTAACAAATGCGTTTTTCAAGAAATTCTTAATGATCAAACAATCCCAGATCAGAACAATGGTATGGTAGAAATCATTTTTGACTTGATGTTCACGATTCACATTTTTATTAAATTTCTTGTAAATTCACATATACTTCTTCTTAATTGTCACATCATCAAGAAAACAGTTTTATATCAATCTTCATATATTTAATTTCCACTTTAACCAAACACAAGACTTGACTGTTCTTTTGCAAAGCGAAATAACAACTTAACTTCTGCAAAGTGAAACAAAGACTGCTCTGTGCGCATTCGCGCCAAAACGGTTACAAGTAAGTCAAAGATTATAACAGTCTCACAGAAATACTAAAGTTCAGTCTGCATCCACAGAAGACAGTAGGTCCATCCAGTAGCGAGTGTGCAGCGAGAGATTTGATTGTATTCTTTTTCTTGTCAGCAGCAGATGTTGTCATTTCAACGTCTTCAATTGTTTTATATATTGTCTGTCTTGCACGACGACGGTATCTTCTGTATGGCATCTTGGCAGCGTTCAATGCGGTTGCCTGTGCAGCAGCAGCAGCGCGAGTGAGCCGCTGCGCGGCGCTACTGGATGGACCTGCTGTCTTCTGTGGATGCAGACTGAACTTTAGTATTGATCTGAATGATACATTTTCGCATGGTAATGGCTGGTTAACAGTCGCAATTGTACGAGGTGGTACAGGCGTACCCAATGTATCAGGACTGGAAAGCTTCGTCGATCGTGACGTCATAGCCTATCGAACATATCACGTGACTGAATTTGCAAATAAAGACTTTGGAAAATCATGTTATATGTCACCCTCACCCTTCTCCTTGTACACCCGTAATAGACGTAAGATATCTGTTAATGAAACTGTATTTATTTGGATTAAGGGGAAAGGTACTTGTGAATATGTTAAATTTGTTGGAGACTGTACAATGTATTTTCACAAATAAAGTGATCTGTAGCGTAGCTTAGAACCGGAAGTGTACATCTACTATCTGTAGACATAGAACCACATCACTGTAATATATCGATACATCGGAGTACCTATACATTAATAAAAGCAAATGTGAATATTGTCACAAAAATATGTCTGTTACTTCGTAGAAAAGTAGTACGATATTACTGGTATCGAGAACTGGGCTTGGAGTGCCGTAATGGTCACGTAAATAAAGAACCATTATAAGTTACATTAGGAAAACGTGGCGAATATATACATCTACTTGTAGTACAAGAATTCTCAAATGAATCATTGTGTCACGCGTCATTGCATCGAAAAGGTGGACTAATTTTTGTCCAAAACGTCTGAAATCATTCCTTCTGATCTGCTTAAAACATTTTTGTGTTTTGTTTCACGCGAGGCCGTGCCGAAGCTCGGATGCTTTTATCTACCAGAAAGTTGATCGCACATTGCTACTAAGCTAATCGGTTTTTATTCAGTCGAAAAATGGTCGTGGGCTAGTGCAATATGACAAACGTTGCTTAGTAATGTGATGTACTTTTGCGGCGGATTATCACTGATATTAATATAACCACAGGAGAACCAAGTCACGACTTTTGGAAATCAATTCAGCAAGAGACTTAATCATGATATTGACTAACCGCTGAGTATCTCCATACTGATGCAAAAAGTGACTTATCGTTATCTGGTCGTAATAGCAATTGTGTGTAGCGTATAATAATACTAATCAAGAGAAGGTTCATAAGAGTTAGCTAACACCACTCGTTAATTTATTGGTCAGCTGTTGTATTTCCTGTAGTTGGGAAGGGTCGCCATGACTCACGCTCACGATGGAGGGGAAACTCCATACCACGGCAGATGCCAGACTGGGCGTGGTCTTGACCTGTTTAGCCGTACTCAGTATGCCAAAAACTATGTGCGCTGGCTTAACGCTTCCATCACGATCACTCGTCTTATACTTGCGAATAACAACGGCAAGTTTTTTAAACATATGCGGGTGTCTTATTAAACACAGTGTTGCCTACGCTTTGTAAATCCGAGTCTGACTGCAGTCGTAACAAGTTGTCTTCGATAAAGATAAGGGTAGAGCAGAAGATAAAGGAGAAATAAAACACCACCGCGAGGTACTGAAGGAAACACTTGTCAGCGGGAGGTAGTGGTAGTCTTTTGAAGGTGCAATTCAGACGTTCTACGGCGTAACGGAGGATGGCAAACAAGATCAAATGCATAATGACGTCAATATTTCGCTTCCCCGTATAGTGAAATAAGTACGATAGCGATAAAGAAAAACCTAAGAAAGGTTCAGGCGGCCGGAGTGATCGAGCGGTTCTAGGCGCTACAGTCTGGAACCGCGCGACCGCTACGGTCGCAGGTTCGAATCCTGCCTCGGGCATGGATGTATGTGGTGTCCTTAGGTTAGTTAGGTTTAAGTAGTTCTAAGTTCTAGGGGACTGATGACGTCAGAAGTTAAGTCCCATAGTGCTCAGAGCCATTTGAACCATTTAAGAAAGGTTCGTCACTACCATTCACACTTCTGGCAAAGTTTCTGCTAATAATACGTCCATCATGGCAAGAACTGGTACAGAAACTGGCAGACAGGAAACTGGAGTGATAATTCTGACGCGTGTCCTACACAAGAAGTTGCAACCTACACCACCCAGATTTTTTCTTCGATTAAATTGACAGGTAATTGTATTAATGTGGTCGACTCTGTCTAATTGCAAAAGTGAAACTGCACGTAACTGCCAAAACACCAGGGAGACCTGATATATATATATATATATATATATATATATATATATATATATATATATATATGTGTGTGTGTGTGTGTGTGTGCGTGCGAGTGTACGGTATCACATTGAATGCGTGCACGAAGCTGGGTAGATCCAGAAAATAGACGCCACAATTGGTGTAAACACGTATTTTGTAGACAACAGAAGAAGACATAATTACGAGCACGCTGAAACTTTTTAAACTAATTGACAATCGCCAAGCTTTTTGAGGCGTATTTGTTGTATTAAATATTCTTGGTATACTTGTTGCGTATATCCATACACCCATACATATTATAAAAATGGTTGCACGTACGTGTGTATGTAAGTATGTTCTATATCTCGTCCCAAACCATTGGAGCGATTTCAACCGAACTTGGTACACGTATAGTTTACTGTCTGGAAAGATACGCTCTGGGGTCAATAAACTACCTACCACTCACGGGAAGGAATGGAAAAGCAAAGTAGGCCACGATGTGTGAATACCCATACTTTATTCATCCAGTATTTGAGAATGAGAGCACGCAACAAACCTTACACATGATTTCAAACTTTTACCAAACTTTTTCTCACTGGAAACCCCCCCCCCCCCCCCCCCCCCCAGAAAATGATGAAAGGAAGAACATTTTGTCGCTTAATACGTTTTTGCTGCCCATGCACTAAAACTAATACATAAACATGACGTTTTAATTCATTACTCCTTTAGTAGAAACTGTATTTACGACACATTTTGCACACAGTATTCTTATATATCACTGAATGTATCAGCAAAATTATGACATTGTACGACGCATGGTTCGAGAGATATGACGTCAAAAATATCAATCTGCGTGATGTTTAAACTGCAGGGCGAAATTCGCTAGAGATGCCGGTGAAATATGTATACAAGTAAGTATGAAATACGTTAATTATATGTATAACATACGTGATACGTGCGTACGCGGGAAAACCTCAAAATATTATGCATGAAATGTACGGTATTTGCAGTTGCGAATATAGACAACCATCAGCTGTGTAATGGAATGAGCAAAATGAAAATTTGTACGATTTTGCAGTGTCTGTGTTGTTTAGAATACGATGCAAAAAAAAAAAAAAAAAGCTTGCATGTCCGAAAGAGCATTGTATCGTAATTCTGAACAACACACTGTTATCATTTTTGTTCGCCGACACAGGGAAAGCAACTTTCAATTAAAATGTCTTCCCTGTATGGAAATATACGTAATGAATGTAGAGTGGAGGTTGTAGACACATGGTTGAAGACGTATGGCAGATTGGTGTGGCCGTGGAGGATGGTCGGATAGCGTAATGGTAAGGCGGCCGCTCGCTTTATGCGGGTAATCCGGGATCAAGCCCGTTCCGGCACAAATTTTCATTGTCATTTCATCATACTACTGATGATTTCATGTAATTCATAATGGCTACAGTTGGCGCAGTGCCTGCAACAACACAGGCGCTGCAATATCGTACAAAATCTTATTTCAACGGAAACAGGCTCTAGCCTGTGCTTGTGTGTGTGTGTGTGTGTGTGTATGTAAGTACAATCTAACGTCTGCACCATTTCAGTGCAGTAATGTGTTCATTGTAAATAAGTATTATAGTAGTTGTATTACACGTTTATTACCTTATAAATAAATAAATATTTTTTTTTATTTTAAATTCAGTGCATTAGTATTTGTAAAATGATTCTTTCATATATTGTTCATTAAAAAATGACGATCATTCCACTTGGGACCTGTGGAAAGGTACATTAGCTTAATTGTTTGAGTTGTAAATATTTGTCATGTATTGTTGTTTTTCTGACATGTTCTACATCCTGGAGGACCTCCTCACTACGGATCAGTTGGAATGAAAGTAAATCTAACCTAATCTGAAACACTGGTTTAAATAATCAGACACCTAGTAGAAAATGGTATGCGTGTCAACAACTTTAAAATATAGGGGCTACGCACTCAAAAATGCGTGGAAGCGGATATCAAAATAACTAATAGGACTAGCAATATGTCCCGTAGAATCCATCGGAATGCAAATAAGACCAGCTGGAAATTGGGCTTCTCTGTTGAAGCCAGTATATTGCCATAATGGGCTCTACAAAAGTATTTGTGTGATTCCGTTACTTCTTCAGAGTTACTAGCTCCCCTGATAATGATAGTAGTGGATATATTCCAAAACTCAGATTTGTATGGAGGGTAAATGCGACGAGAGCACAGACAACATTTAATGCAATTGGCAGCTACTCAGAAAACTGTCTATCTCACTAAAGTATGCTATTCAGGGAAAATCAGAGGAGGTGTTCGCCGTTGATGGTTACTTGGACCACGGTCGTCTCTGGAGATGAACAGCCACTAGATGTTTGTTGCCTCTCCTCTCCCGTTGGCTGGCCGGTTCTCAGTAGCAAAGAGAGCGGTCAGCTATCTCGCGGACCTGTCGCCGATGCGGATTGAGCAGTTTGTTTGCAGCTGCCGAGGAAATTCTGCGTAGCCGGTGGCTCGCTGCCCGCCAGCCGGACATTGCTCAGGTGGCGCCAAGGTCGACAGCAGAGCTGACTAATGCCGCCTCCCCCATCTGGCAGGAGGTGGGGAAAGGAGGGGTGGGGGGGGGGGGGGGAGCAAAAGCAGAGAGGACGGGGGAAGAGGGGGACAACCAACACTGCACGTGCGTGTCCCGCAGTTTTTCTCTCAGCCTCTTATACAGCTATACGGGTATAGTCGTGTGATGGGACTCTGCTTGAAGCTGCGAAGCAGATTTTAATGCCTTATTTTTGTTCAAACGAGTGCATATAAGTTTGGTGCTGGTACGTTTCTATGGGATGAAAATGCTGAGGTCATCGGTCCCTAGGCTTACACACTACTTAATCTAAATTAAACTAACCTGCGCTAGGGACAACACACACACACACCCATGCCCGAGGGAGGCCTCAAACCTCCGACGGAGGGAGCCGCGGGAACAGTGGCAAGGCGCCATCGACCGCGCGGCTCATACATACAACACTGAACACATTTTTTCTTTATTTTATTTTATTTACTTTCTTTTTTTGGGTTCGGGCGTAGTCGAACTATACTAGTCTTCATAGCTCAATTTTATCCAGTATCCCTCCAAAAATTATTTTTTATCCGCAAGGAGAGACTTTATTGGTCCTGGAATCTACACTACGCGGTAGAATTGAAGGATCACATTTTCTAAACCCAGTAGTTGTTTCCCATTGGTACTGAGAAGTTTGAAAGGTGCTTGCAGCCTTCCTTTGTAATAACCATAACAACACTCAGACCTCATCAAACATTCCAATTGTCATAAAAGGTATAACAAAATGGCTCTCAGCACTATGGGACTTAACTTCTGAGGTCATCAGTCCCCTAGCACTTAGAACTACTTAAACCTAACTAGCCGCGCGGGATTAGCCCAGCGGTCTCGGGCGCTGCAGTCATCGACTGTGCGGCTGATCCCGGCGGAGGTTCGAGTCCTCCCTCGGGCATGGGTGTGTGTGTTTGTCCTTAGGATAATTTAGGTTAGTTAGTGTGTACACTTAGGGACTGATGACCTTAGCAGTTAAGTCCCATAATATTTCACACACATTTGAACATTTGAAACCTAACTAAGCTAAGGACATCACAGACACACATGCCCGAGGCAGGATTTGAACCTGCTACCGTAGCGGTCGCGCGGTTCCAGACTGTAGCGCCTAGAACCGCTCGGCCACCCCGGCCGGCGCAAAAGTTATAACAATTAAAGTCAGGAATGATAAGGTGTTTCCAAACCCGCATAGCTGTATGAAGGTGCTTCATTCGCAGCTACCGGTTTCAAGTCAGTATAGACGCATCATCAGGTTCAATGGTTACATTTCCATAACGTAGATGGACAACTAACGAGTCCGCCGGCCAGAGTGGCCGAGCGGTTCTAGGCGCTACAGTCTGAAGCCGTGCGACCGCTACGGTCGCAGGTTCGAATCCTGCCTGGGGCATGGATATGTGTGATGTCCTTAAGTTAGTTAGGTTTAAGTAGTTCTAAGTTCTAGGGGACTGATGACTTTAGAAGTTAAGTCCCATAGTGCTCAGAGCCATGTTTGAACTATCGAGTCCCAGCTTTCGGCAAGTTAGCCACGATAAGAGTAAAATTTCCCGAAAAGTGGGACTCCGTGATTGTTCATCTACATTATGAGACGTAACTATTATAAACCATTAGATGCGTCTATACTGACGTCAAACCGGTAGTTGCGAATACAGCAGCCTCATACAACTAAGCGGCTTTTGGGAACTCATCATCATCATTCTCTAATTGTTACAATTTTTATGATAATTTTTTTGGTTGTTGAGTGTTTTTATTGTTGTTGGTGTTTGCTTCCGTAACACTGCTTGGTCGATAGTTACTCGCAGCATATCCGGTGTAATCGGAGTGATATGTTGTCGTACCCTATCGTTCATATTACGAAGTGTCCAGATATATCCCCGATAATTTGTGTCATGGCAGGGACTCGAACTCGGGTCTCCTTGCTTACAAGCAGGAGTGCTGACCATTGCACGACCGCAGCACTATGTCCAACATTGCTGCACGGACTACCCAAGTACAGTGCACTCCCCAACACGAACATTCGTATCTTCAGCTTATTTTCCCCCTAAATTGTCACTATTAGCGGGGTTCTCCTGCACTGGGATAGCACCCTGGCGTTGACCGTAATGGGGAAGTTCTCGGGGAAAATTTAATTATAAGGTTTACAAATTATCCTTGTTTAACACGCAGACAAGATCGACGAATTTTCACCATCGTCATTGGGTTCATTTATATTCTGTCAGGATTCTATCAGGGTTCATTTATATTCTATCAGGATTTTTCAAGATGATGTACAGTTCTGAGATTATAAAAATTTATATTTCTGGCATTATTAACTGACAATATACACCTTAGTATCACCTCCTACTGAAGCTCATTTGGGTGTTTGAAATTTGCAGTACAGCTAGTATTTTGTTACATATATTTACAGAAAATTTAGGCCTATAATGAAAGTACAGCTTTTTCCGTTTTGCTAATGTTTAATTATAGTACTATTATTGTAAACTGCTGTCAACACTAATTTATTTTCTTCTTTACCTTCTCTTTCTTACTGTACTTTAAAGTAAGAGATTACGAAAATGTTGTAGGGACCTGTTAACTGTGCATGGGCTTTGTAAATCCGTGTAGAAAGAATAATATAAAACAATTTTAGTACTATATACAAGATGTGGGCGCTGGAGTCGAATTCTGCTATCGACAGCGGCATGATGCCAACAGTACTTGAGAATACGGTTGGAGATCCGGCAGTACGCGAAATAGCACAGCTCACAGCAGCTGAAGAAGACGACTGGCTCCGTCGTCGAGATACGTGGGGCGTTGAACAAGTAATGCAACACATTTTTTCTCGGCCAGTTTCGGCTGAAAAAATGCAGAATTTGTTGCGGGACGTAGTGGAATATTCCCGCTTCATTCCCTATAATTTGATGAAGTTCCCATAGGTGGCTGCGCTATACGTAGCGTTGAAAATAGCGTCTGTAACGGACGTACATTCCAAGCAAAGAGCTGTCATTGAGTTTCTTTTGGCGGAAAACTAGGGCATCGCTGATATTCACAGGCGCTGGCAGAATGTCTGAGGTGACCTAGCAGTGACCAAAAGCACAATAAGTCGTTGTGCGAAGTGACTGTCATCATCGCAGCAAGATCGTGCAAACCTACCCGATCGCCCGTATGCCGGTCAGCCGCACACAGCTGTGTCTTCCGCACCATTCCAGCCTGTGGGGACTTTCATTGGAACTGATCGATCGATCGCAATGTAACACCCTGCTGCACAACTGGACGTCCCTGTTGGTAGTGCTGACACACGAGTCTGCGTAGCTGAAAGGAGTTCCCAAAACTTCGATGGACAGTTCTTCCTCATCCATTCTACAACCTGAATCTCGCACCTTGCGACTTCCATCTGTTTGGCTCAATGAAGGATGCACTCCGATGCAAGCAGTACGTGGATTATGGGGAGGTTATTGATGCAGCTAGACGTTGGCTCTGACGTCGACCAATAGAGTGGTACCATGCGGGCATACGTGTTGAAAAATAAGGCCATATAGCCAAAAGACGTAAGGAAAAAAGAAAAATTACGAAAGCGGATGATGGACGGTACTCTTGCCTGTAGGGAGGCTACAATGCCAGACGACTGTTGCGAAATTCTGGAGGACCAGCAACGGTTCGATGAATAGTTCACAAATGGCTCTGAGCACTATGGAACTTAACATCTGTGGTCATCAGTCCCCTAGAACTTAGAACTACTTAAACCTAACTAACCTAAGGACATCACACACATCCATGCCCGAGGCAGGATTCGAACCTGCGACCGTAGCAGTCGCGCGGCTCCGGACTGAGCGCCTAGAACCGCTAGACCACCGCGGCCGGCTCGATGATTAGTGCAGTGGCTAATAGCTGTCTATAACATCCAAAACGAACCTCTACTTTGATACTCTACCTTCAAGTGGACAACGATTTATTTCTCAGTGAGAAGATCGTCTTGTGAAGCGAGGTCCATCAAGTGTAGCCTTAAATCGAGAACTGCTTTACAAAATGGAGACATACGTACCAAACAATAATAACCAGATGTGGCTGCGCGTGCTTTTGCATTCAGGTGCCAGGCAGGCACGGAGCCAGTTACCTCAGCTATAGCAGGTGTGGCTGGCACTTTGACATAGCGGCCAGGAGCCGGTGGCCTGAATGTGCCCGGGTGGCTTGCCGCACATTGGGTGCCCCGGAGTGCCGCTAAGCGCGCCATTCCGAATACCTGTCAAAGAGGCGTCGGCGGCAATTACTGGCGTGAGTCACAGCACAGCACAGCACAGCACGGAGCGGGCTGACGTGGGAGGCGCCGGCACCACAGACAGCTACGCTCACCTCCCGTCCAAGGCCGGCACAGTTCTCCGCCGGCGAGCCTGCTCACGACGCTCACTTCTGCTCAAAGTCGTAAGGTGCTGAACCAGCTGCAGTGCTCAAGAAAGAGCGATCTACACTACTGGCCATTAAAATTGCTACACTAAGAAGAAATGCAGATGACAGGTATTCATTGGACAAATATATTATACTAGAACTGATATGTGATTACATTTTCACGCAATTTGGGTGCATAGATCCTGAGAAATCAGTAACCAGCACAACCACCTCTGGCCGTAATAACGACCTTGATACGCCTGCGCATTGAGTCAAACAGAGCTTGGATGGCGTGTACAGGTACAGCTGCCCATCCAACATCAACACGATACCACAGTTCATCATGAGTAGTGACTGGCGTATTGTGACGAGCCAGTTGCTCGGCCACCATTGACCAGACGTTTTCAATTGATGAGAGATCTGGAGAATGTGCTCGCCAGAACAGCAGTCGAACTTTTTCTGTATCCAGAAAGGCCCGTACAGGACCTGCAACATGCGGTAGTGCATTATCCTGCTGAAATGTTGGGTTTCGCAGGGATCGAATGAAGGGTAGAGCCACGGGTCGTAACACATCTGAAATGTAACGTGCACTGTTCAAAGAACCGTCAATGCGAACAAGAGGTGACCGAGACGTATAACCAATGGCACCCCATACCATCACGCCGGGTGATACGCCAGTATGGCGATGACGAATATACGCTTCCAATGTGCGTTCACCACGATGTCGCCAAACACGGATGTGACCATCATGATGCTGTAAACAGAACTTCGATTCATCCGAAAAAATGACGTTTTGCCATTCGTGCACCCAGGTTCGTCGTTGAGTACACCATCGCAGGCGCTCCTGTCCGTGATGCAGCGTCAAGGGTAACCGCTGCCATGGTCTCCGAACTGATGGTCCTTACTGCTGCAAACGTCGTCGAACTGTTCGTGCAGATGGTTGTTGTCTTGCAAACGTCCCCATCTGTTGACTCAGGGATCGAGACGTGGCTGCACGATCCGTTACGCCCATGCGGATAAGATGCCTGTCATCTAGACTGCTAGTCATACGAGGCCGTTGGGATCCCATGACTTGGTATGGATGTACACTACTGGCCATTAAAATTGCTACACCACGAAGATGACGTGCTACAGATGCAAAATTTAACCGACAGGAAGAAGATGCTGTGATATGCAAATGATTAGCTTTTCAGAACATTCACACAAGGTTGGCGCCGGTGGCGACACCCACAACGTGCTGACATGAGCGAAGTTTCCAACCGATTTCTCATACACAAGCAGCAGTTGACCGGCGTTGCCTGGTGAAACGTTGTTATGATGCCTCGTGTAAGGAGGAGAAATGCGTACCATCATGTTTCCGACTTTGATAAAGGTCTGATTGTAGCCTATCGCGATTGCGGTTTATCGTATCACGACATTGCTGCTCGCGTTGGTCGAGATCCAATGACTGTTAGCAGCATGTGGAATCGGTGGGTTCAGGAGGGTAATACGGAACGCCGTGCTGGATACCAACGGCCTCGTATCACTAGCAGTCGAGATGACAGGCATCTTATCCGCATGGCTGTAACGGATCGTGCAGCCACGTCTCGATCCCTGAGTCAACAGATGGGGACGTTTGCAAGACAACAACCATCTGCACGAACAGTTCGACGACGTTTGCAGCAGCATGGACTATCAGCTCGAAGACCATGGCTGCGGTTACCCTTGACGCTGCATCGCAGACAGGAACGCCTGCGATGGTGTACTCAACGACGAACCTGGGTGCACGAATGGCAAAACGTCATTTTTTTCGGATGAATCCATATTCTGTTTACAGCATCATGATCGTCGCATCCGTGTTTGGCGACATCGCGGTGAACGCACATTGGAAGCCTGTATTGGTCATCGTCATACTGGCGTATCACCCGGCGTGATGGTATGGGGTGCCATTGGTTATACGTCTCGGTCACCTATTGTTCGCATTGACAGCACTTTGAACAGTGGACGTTACAGTTTATGTGTTACGACCCGAGGCTGTACCCTTCATTCGATCCCTGCGAAACCCTACACTTCAGCAGGATAATGCACGACCGCACGTTCTAGGTCCTGTATAGACCTTTCTGGATACAGAAAATGTTCGACTACTGGCCTGGCCAGCACATTCTCCAGATCTCTCACCAATTGAAAACGTCTGGACAATGGTGGCCGAGCAACTGGCTTGTCAAAATACGCCAGGCACTAACTCATGATGAACTGTGGTATCGTGTTGAAGCTGTCTGATTCAATGCCCAGGCGTATCAAGGCCGTTAATGCGGCCAGAGGTGGTTGTTCTGGGTACTGATTTCTCAGGACCTATCCACCCAAATTGCGTGAAAAGGTTCAAAATGGTTCAAATGGCTCTGAGCACTTTGGGACTTAACTTCTAAGGTCATCAGTCCCCTAGAACTTAGAACTACTTGAAACTAACTAAACTAAGGACATCACACACATCCATGCCCGAGGCAGGATTCGACCCTGCGACCGTAGCAGTAGCGCTGTTCCGAACTGTAACGCCTGGAACCGCTCGGCCACTCCGGCCGGCCGTGAAAAGGTAATCGCATGTCAGTTCTAGTAGAATATATCTGTCCAATGAATAACCGTTTGTCATCTGCATTTCTTCTTGGTGTAGCAATTTGAATGGACAGTAGTGTACATAGCCAAAGGCTAGGCGTTCGCGAATGCACGGGAGATGTTGGTGGTCTTAGTTACAATTCGACGAGCGTGCGTTCTCAGGAGAGACAAGTGATAAATTACTTCCTCCTGCGTATATCTTGTGAAATAACCCTGAGGGTGGGATTAGAGAGAATCGCTCTTGCCGCGGACCGTTCGAGACTGGTACGGGAAATAGGGGGGGGGGGGGGGGGGAGGGATATTGGCACACATGGATGCCTCCAGCATATGCCCTAAGGTGGCTTGCGTAATGTAGATTTGAGGACTGAAGCAGCGCGAAGCAGATGAGATTAAACATTGTAATTTCTGGTAGAGGCAGTACTCGTTCGCATCACAATAAGATAACGGATAGGCATTGTACCAACGTGACAATGATTGACTCGACATTCCTTACCAGCTTCACTGCGAGAGGTGCGTTTCTCACGAGGACAAGTCCCGCGGCATCCCACGGCTGGCACGTCCCAGAAGCGTCCATAGTAGGCAGGGCAGCGTCTGCGCCGCCGTCTTATACGGCACATGACGTGGCGAGGGCTCTAAATACGGGCCCATTGCGACCGCCAGGAGGCACAGCCGGAGTTGCACCTGCCCTTCGCTGTTGTGTGTGCGTCACGCCGTCTGTAGATATGGCCTTACCAGATATCTGATCTGTGAGTGTCGGACAACCGGCAACAGCGGCCAACTACTGCGCGTGATTTGTTCCAGTGTCCTGCAGTAAAGTGGTGCCTCGCGTGCAAGGCAGTGCTGGCTGCTGCTTACAGCAACTATTAGGGACCATCCTGCACGTCGCAAGATTTTGTATCGCTGGCGCCAGCGCAGAGTCTGTGCGTCTATTTTTTAAATTTTAATTTTACTTTTTTTTTTCAAGACTGTCTTAATTCCTGGCCACCGTTTAGAACATTGATGCCCTTACCAGCCGGGATTTAGGAATTTTGTTATGTTCGACCACAGAGTTTTTTCACCCGCCAGGGTAGCCGAGAGCGCTAACGTGATGCTTCCTGGTCTCGCGTAGGCGCGCCGGCCCCAGATCGAATCCGCCCGCCGAATTAACGACGGCGACCGGTGTGCCGGCCAGCCTGGATGTGGTGTTTAGGCGGTTTTCCACATCCTACTAGGTAAATCCAAGGCTGGTCCCCACGTCCCGCCTCAGTTACACGACTCGCAGACGTTTGAAACACATTCACGCTATTCACGATTTACACTAGACGCAGACAGCTGGGGTACACTAATTCCGTCCCAGGGGGTATGGGGTGGCGGCAGGAAGGGCATCCGGCCACCCCTTACAATTAACCATGCCAAATCCGTACTTAACCCTGCCGACCCTGTGCACAATGCGGGACAAAGGCGGTAGCGAAAGCATAAAAGCAAAGACCACAGAGTTTTTTTCATTCGTTCCGGTTTCCTGCTTATTATTCTTTTGATTGCGTTTCTTTTTCTATATTACTACTTGCGGTCGAAATCTATATTCCTAATTTTATAACTGAGGAAAATCACCAGTGAAAACCACAATCAGCATAGTTATTGGCTGTTGCACTTACCTATGATGGGCTTGGTAAAGTATTTTACTAGCTTCTCTTTTGGGGATATGTTAAGTGTTCGTTTGCATATAGTCTGCTTCGATGACCTAAATCGACGTTGTCAGCTACATATTATTTAATGATTATAAAGAATCCGCCTCGATTGCAAATAGAAACCGGATGTTGACCTAGGTTTCGGCGCGGATAAGCACGCCTTCTTCGGAACATACTAAAACTACAAACTGCCTAAAGAGGCATGGTCCAACATTAGTACAGAACGCCCAAAAGGGTAAAAGACTCGCTTTCAATGTAAAATAAACGGTACGTGTGTACCATGTCAACATCTGTACTTAGCTCAAACGTCAGAAGCGTGCTTCCTCACTCCAGCCAACGTTCGGTGGGCCGCGGGCTCTCAGGTAAACTGAGGTGGCGCCGGCAGCTAGGATGTGAAAATGTCAGAAAGGAACGCGCATGCGCAAATTGCGAAATCGTCTCCTTCCATGTGACTAGCATAAAATGTGTTACGAAAATGATCCGATAATAGAGTCAAAGGCGCAGGAAGTTAATGCGTGTGTACGTATAATGTCCTAGCTCGAGGACGATTTTATAGAACTATGGAAAGTGGATAGGCTGAACTATATAAGTGGGATAGCAGATTCCACGGATGGTCAAAACGTATGCACGCAGGACAGCAGAATACCATCAGCTAGAAGCAGGCTAAAAATATGGGGGATGAATAACCGCCGGCCGGGGTGGCCGAGCGGTTCTAGGCGCTACAGTCCCATAGCGCTCAGAGCCATTTGAAACATTTTTTCAATTACTTGGGGTCGGTGATAGTATTTGATGATTATGCTTGGATAAGCGTGTAAACTTACTGTATTAAATTCTAAGTGCTATTTTCCAAATAAGGGTCAAATTAGTATGACAGGCTTAATGTAATTGCGTGAAAGGAAGTCGCCTTCATCGCCCTTGTGCTATCCGATATGTACCAGAATAGTGTAAAAAGAACCTAAAGCTAAAATAGTTTCTTAAAATGAGGTACTTGAGGTACTGAACCATGAAGCTGAATCACGAGAGGTCTATGAACGCAAATAGCATGGAACAGACAAACTACCTTTATGTTCTAATAGCTGTTGACGTGAAAGGTCACGCATGTATATTAAGCCCGTTACATTATGTAGTTAACTAAATAAATATTTTTTAGTTTGAAAAAGTTTTTAACGTTTAGACTGCAAATTTATTTTTCATTTTTTTCCCTCACACAATTAAGCTACGATAACGAGCTTCGGTTGCTTTCTACAGTCAGCATAAGATCGCTACACCCGTAAAAAGTTGCTGAATATGCAATAAAAACGATCATCATTAGCTATAACCAAGCAATTACATGTATTCGCATGGCCTTTGATTCAATTTTTACTAATGCAACTTGCCAAACGCATTCTTTATTACCGTCATCTTGTTAGATTATGGTTCACGACCTGTCTCGCCTACGATGAAGTTCGTAACTATACAGTGTGATACTCCTGTTGGCCCTCTACACGAATGCATGTAATTGCATGACTGCAGCTAATGATGATCATTTTCACTGCATATTCACTGCTTTTTTACTGTTTGGACGACTTGAAGATGACTGTAGAAAGCATCCGAAGCTACACTACTGGCCATTCAAATTGCTACACCACGAAGATGACGTGCTACAGTCGCGAAATTTAACCGACAGGAAGAAGATGCTGTGATATGCAAATGATTAGCTTTTCAGACCATTCACACAAGGTTGGCGCCGGTGGCGACACTTACAACGAGCTGACGTGAGGAAAGTTTCCAGCCGATTTCTCATACACAAACAGCAGTTGACCGGCGTTGCCTGGTGAAACGTTGTTGTGATGCCTCGTGTAAGGAGGAGAAATACGTACCATCACGTTTCCGACTTTGATAAAGGACGGATTGTAGCCTATCGCGATTGCGGTTTATCGTATCGCGACATTGCTGCTCGCGTTGGTCCAGATCCAATTACTGTTAGCAGAATATGGAATCGGTGGGTTCAGAAGGGTAATACGGAACGCCGTGCTGGATCCCAACGGCCTCGTATCACTAGCAGTCAAGATGACAGGCATCTTATCCGCATGGCTGTAACGGATCGTGCAGCCACGTCTCGATCCCTGAGTCAACAAATGGCGACGTTTGCAAGACAACAACCATCTGCACGAACAGTTCGACGACGTTTGCAGCAGCATGGACTATCAGCTCGGAGACCATGGTTGCGGTTACCCTTGATGCTGCATCACAGACAGGAGCGCCTGCGATGGTGTACTCAACGACGAACCTGGGTGCACGAATGGCAAAACGTCATTTTTTCGGATGAATCGAAGCTCTGTTTACAGCATCATGATGGTCGCATCCGTGTTTGGCGACATCGTGGTGAACGCACATTGGAAGCGTATATTCGTCATCGCCATACTGGCGTATCACCCGGCGTGATGGTATGGGGTGCCATTGGTTACACGTCTCGGTCACCTCTTGTTCGCATTGACGGCACTTTGAACAGTGCACGTTACATTTCAGATGTGTTACGACCCGTGGCTCTGCCCTTCATCCGATCCCTACGAAACCATACATTTGAGCAGGATAATGCACGACCGCATGTTGCAGGTCCTGTACGGGCCTTTCTGGATACAGAAAATGTTCGACTGCTGGCCTGGCCAGCACATTCTCCAGATCTCTCACCAACTGAAAACGTCTGGTCAATGGTGGCCGAGCAACTGGCTCGTCACAATACGCCAGTCACTACTCTTGATGAACTGTGATATCGTGTTGAAGCTGCATGGGCAGCTGTACCTGTACACACTATCCAAGCTCTGTTTGACTCAATGCCCAGGCGTATCAAGGCCGTTATTACGGCCAGAGGTGGTTGTTCTGGGTACTGATTTCTCAGCATCTATGCACCCAAATTGCACGGAAATGTAATCAGATGTCAGTTCTAGTATAATATATTTGTCCAATGAATACCCATTTATCACCTACATTTCTTCTCGGTGTAGCAATTTTAATGGCCAGTAGTGTAGTAATCGTGCTTTAATTCTATAAGGGAAAGAACCTGTGGTCTAGGCAATAAATCCTGTAAGGATTACGTTTTTACCAACTGAGGTAAGGAACCCATAAAAAAGTTTGGTACGACATCCTGAGGTATCAAGGAATAGTTTATTTCGTTAACAGAGCGGAGTCTACTTGATAAAAAATTGTTAAAGTAGAATCAGATTTGACTGCAGTAAGCAGCTTCAAGTGGATGTAGATTGTGAGTGTTAGGTAGAGATGAACATGGGTGCAACAATAGCGTGAGAGCCGCGTCAAATATTCCTTAGGACTGAAGACGACAATAACAACAACGACAGTAAATTACAGGCATCTGCAAACACTGGACACTTTGGTAAGAGACAGGAGAAGGTGCTAGAGACCACTGTGGGGCTAGACGCATTGCGGCCGGCGTGTGTGCAGGCAGCTGTGCACTTTGCCGGCTGGGCTGGGCCGGGCCCGGCCGTGGCTGGTGGGGCGTCTCCCCAGAGCGGTGGAGGGGTCCCGTTACGTGTGGGCCGCGGCTGACTGGTTTCTGCTGAGCTCACCGGCTCGCCGTGGCCACTCAGTCACCGCCGGGCCCGCCTCACGCTCAGAGGTGCGACCGCTCCGCGCTACTCCGCGATCGCTTCGCTTCGCGTCTCCGCTCCGCCAGCGCCTCTTACGGCGTCGCCGCGAAACACTACCTGCAACCGCAGCAGCGCGATTGTCACTCGTTCGGCGGGCTGTGACAAGTGAACGACGACCGCCACACTACCGGCTTTCTCCATCCTCTACGAGGGGTTGCGTTCAGTGTTTAAGGGTGGCTCGTCACCCCTTGTGCGCAACCCTCTGCGTTTGCCGGCTGATCGCCCAGCATACGTTACTGACAACCTGTTCCAGCTGAAGCTCTCCGCTGTAAAGCATAGCAGTCAGAGGCCGAATGTGTGTGTGATCAGAAACAGCTGTTCATTCGTGCGTCATCTGCTATGCTTCCAGCCGGCGCCGACTTCGACGAACTTTGATCCGACGCTCGTTCGAGAAATGAGCTCTAAATCTGCGGCGACTGCAAAGTGTCGGCTCGGCCCGTCTCTTCCAGCTATATTTATGTGCTGTTCCTCTTTTCTTCCTCTGCAGTACTGACATCCTCACTACTTTACTTCAAATGAAAAAAAAAGTGCTCTTTCGCCATCGTTAGAAGCCACAAGCAATTCGGACGAAGCGGAGCATTTAATCCCGTTCCCAGCGATCCTGCGCTCGCTCATTAACGCTGCACCCGTCATGTGGCTAGGAGATCAGTGCTCGCGTGTGCGCTTTATTTAGAGCTGTACATGTTAAACTCGTAATCGGTTTCGCGGGGCGAGCTATGCAGGGCATTTAAATGGATTTTCGAGAGGAAACGAACCCAGCGATTACCGAAGTCCTGCCTTCGTAATTGCGCTGTAAATGGGCGCCCGCACGGCTATTAGCCGGGGTTTCACAGAGATTGCGTTGGTACAGTGTCGTAGCTGTTGCGCGAACTTTTCCGCTTCCCCGCTGACGTTTGGTTACTGCGCTGTTCCGTGCAAAACTGACGAGTGAAGGAGTGTCATAGCTGTCGAAGGGAGGTTAATGTTTCCCCACTGATGTATGGTTATTACGCTGCGAGTAGAGTTGTGCGGTGCAAAATCAACGAGTGAAGATATCTCGATTCACAAGTGAAGGTTGAATAGCCCGGAGCGGTGGTGCAGATACGAAGCAGCAAAAAATGTGGTAGGTACTGAATCAGCAGAGAGAAATGACGGTCAGGCTATCAGTAATGATGCCTTGAACCGAGATTTTAGTTTTTTTTTATGTAATACGGAAGAGCTGAAATTAGTTACTTGACGCTTGTCTCAGTGCTAACTGGTGTGCCTGTTACGGACGCGAGTGCAAAGTGCAGCTCTGAAAATTCAGTTTCGTTCTAAGTGAGAGTGTGTGACAGTGATCGACGCACAGTGGTTGTACAGCTAGTGGTTATATGTGTTTTTCGTACTGCTGCTGCTTTTGCAGTCACAGAGTCCATTCCCCTGTGGACGCAACTTATGGCGTAGAAACAAACGTGTGACATCGGAACAAGACGGAGCCGTGTGAGTGCGCAAACTGGTCACGTCAGGTTCTCCAAGTGGTGCGGAGATAAGAGGAGGTAACGTCAGACGAGCCAGCGATTGCGGCGCCAGGCGGGTCCGTTTGCGACAGCGGCAGCAGCAGCAGCAGCAGCCGCACGACCGCACTTCCGGCAAGTGAGCCTGTCCGGCCAATCCGCCGGCGCGGCCCTCTTCCGGCCGGCTCCAGTCCAGTGCAGCGCGAGCGGTGACGGGTGCAGCGTGGCCACGCACGCGGCGCGCTGGTGTTCTCTGGAGGCCGGATGGCGGCCGCCGCCGTCGTCGTCAAGAAACCCCTGGCGGGCGCGCCGGCCCCGCCCTCGAGACGCGAACGTCGACGGCCCCGCTGCCGCTGCTGTCAGCCCGCCGTCTCCGCCTGCCGCCGCTTCTGGGTATGTGCTCCGTACGCGCTGCGGTCGTCCGCTTAGCTCGACTGCGGGCTCGTCCTGTTACTGACCGATTCCATTCGCAGTGTACTAAACGGGAAGGAACGCTAAAATAAACCACGGCGCATTTTAAATGGCGGAATTGACACACATCGTCAACGGAACGGAACAGAACGTGGTCTCTCGCGAAGGTTTCTTCACTCGTCAAGCGTCAATGTTGATGCTCGTGGAAGGAACGGTGACATGGTCTGCTAACATCGGAAGAAATCTCGCCGCCTCACTCGCGCTATAGTTGTGCGTTTTGTGGTTGGTTGGTTTGAAAGGGGGGAGGGAGGGGGGGAAGGGACATAACTGCTCGGTCATCGGTCCCTGTGTTTTGTGTTCAAATGTGTGTGAAATCTTATGGGACTTAACTGCTAAGGTCATCAGTCCCTAAGCTCATACACCACTTACTCTGAATTATCCTAAGGACACACACACACACTCATGCCCGAGGGAGGACTCGATCATCCGCCGGGACCAGCCGCACAGTGCATAACTGCAGCTCCTAAGACCGCTCGGCTAATCCCGCGCGGCTGCGTTTTGTGCTTTTCTGCCTTGTAGCAAGGAGAGGTGCGCAGGAACTGAGTTTTTGAAACCATCTATACGATGACGCAGTTTCGGGTCCCGGGTATACCGCACCGCAGCCATTCAACCTGGTGGTCACCCTGAGCGAGTAATACACGAAAATAAATCGTAGTTTTGCGTGAATGTTCTACAGGTAAGAGTGTATGTGTGTAGATATCGGTATTGTAGTGCAGTTGTAAACATAGGAGCCTGACGTACAGATTGTTGTGGGTTCGATTCGCGTCAGGTGCTTCAATTTCTTTTTTTTTTTTTTTAATCTCTATCGAAATGACTTTGATCGTTACTTAATTCAATTAATTGCGTTAAACATATTTTTTGACACGTAATTTTAACATTCGTACTAACTTCTCCATTTGCGCATTATTTTTTATTCTCATCCTTTTTCATTTAGAATCTTTATACACGTCATTTTAATTACTTTTTGTATTAACTTTTGATTTAATTTACAGCGTTTCATCATCTTATATTTTTGTCCATGTTAATACATTTATTATTTCTATTCGTCATTTCACTTCAATATCGTTTTAAGCCGGTCGGAGTGGCCAAGCGGTTCTACGCGCTACAGTCTGGAACCGCGCGACCGCTATGGTCGCAGGTTCGAATCCTGCCTCGGGCATGGATGTGTGTGATGTCCTTAGGTTAGTTAGGTTTAAGTAGTTCTAAGTTCTAGGGGACTGATAACCACAGCAGTTGAGTCCCATAGTGCTCAGAGCCACTTGAACCATTTTTTTTATCGTTTTAATTATAATTCCATCATTTGCGTTATTAGTCCATAGTGTATAGTTTTAAATATTTGCATCAGGATAACCATTCAAAAAATTTTACGTCTTATACGTAACCAATAACACACTTTTGACACCATTGCACAGCCAATGTAAAAAGATTATTTTATATTTTGTTCTTTTAAACGACAGATTGGCATTTTCAATGATTTAAATATCATGATCGATAAATGAAAATGATTAAAATTAAATGCATAAAGATTCCAAACGAAAAAGAATAGGAAAAAGTAAGAGAAAATGAAAAAGTTGATACGATGATTAAAATAACGTGACAAAGGATTAGAAAGTTAAAAAAAATCACCTTTAAACTTAGTAATTGAATTAAATAGTCAATGTCATTCCGATAAATATTTAAAAATATAATTTTTTTTTAAATACCTGTCGAGATTCGAACTAACAACCTTTTACTCGTCACGTTCGTACGTTACCGAGAACATCACAAGGTCGATATACCTAATGTTATTAATTTTAAGGCTCTAGAATGTCACGAAAAATTAACAAATTTCGACTATTACAACCAAACCAAGGTCCACCAAGATGAACGGTTGCGGCGGTGAGATACGTGGAACCCTGACCTACATCACCGTACAGATGGTTTCAAAACTCTGCCTTACCTTTGGGGAACTCTCCTTGTAAGTCTTTCTCATATTGTTATCCTCGGTAGCATAATAGTAAAGTTGTAAACTACTATGGATCGTAATTCTTCGGGTTAGATCACCACTCAGCCGCAGGATTTTTATCTGACACTTGTTTATATCTACATATATCTTATGGTGTGTGACGGCTGGTGCTCTGTGTACATGTGTCACTTCCCCGCTTTTCCAGTTCCCGTCGCGAATAGATCGCTGGAACCCTGCGTGTGTGCTCGAATCTCTCTAATTTTACATTCACGGTCTTTTAGCGAGATATACGTAAGACTCTCTTAGAAATTTTGGTATATCCATTGTGGATGACGAACTGCGACTGTGATTTAAATTGGCGTTTATCTGGTAATAAATATGCAACCAGGCGTTTTTTTACGATTTATTCAACCATGAACATGTTTTCCAGCCACTGCAGGTTCATCTTCAGATGGAGGTGTTACAGGAATATTATGTTGTGGACCATACAGAAAATCCACTACCTTATCAATTGAAGACATGAAGTATGCATATGAGTCTGCAATCATTTTATTTTTATCACTTTTATTTTCACAAGTCCGTCTTGATCACATAGATTTCTTTACACTTCGTGACTGGTTCGGCGATAAGCCGAAACCGGTCATAAATATTTATATTTACAACAGATCTGAAGATGGCGATAAGCCAAAACCGGTCGTAAAGTGTAAAGAAATCTATGTGATCAATACAGACTTGTGAAAATAAAAGTGCTAAACCCACTACAAGTGATGTTACCATTAACAGTACCTCATGCCACGCGAACCAACTTAAAACTGTTTTCTTCAGGTCATCTGTAAACCGTATGCTCGGCGCCTTATCAGTGAAAGATGCGTGTAAAGAAATGAACATACTTAAATCTATAGCCCAAAATAATGCTTATAATGCCTCTGTGATAAACACCGTAGTTGAAAAAATCCAAATTAAACTGAGGGAACTACTATCACCATTAGAAACTAAGAAAGAAATGCCAAAATTTGTCTGTCTTCCATTCCTTGGCAAAGTGCCATATAAACTTGCAAATCTTTTCAGACCACACCACATAAAAATATCCTTCCACACTGACAGTAACTACAAAATGAAAATGTACACAATAACAAATCCACTGGAGCTTGACATAAAAATTCTGGCGTATATAAACTCATATGCTTCTGTTCTTCCTTCTATATAGGCCAAACAGGGAGCAATTTTGCAACACGCTACAAAGAACATATGGATGCCCTTCGACTTAAAAACATAAATAAGTCCAGTTTTGCATCACATGTTGCTAATTATGAACACTCTGTTGATGATATCAATGACAGTCTTTCTATGCTACACATTGCTCAGAAAGGACTACAGATGGACCTCCTTGAACAATTAGTAATTTTCATCTACAAACTAAAACCACCCTAAAAAATCCTGAATGAACATACTGAGTCAACACAACACCTTTTCTTTCAGAATTTCCAGGATATCCTGGCACCAAAACAACAAAATGACAATAACTCATCTTCCTGCATAAATCTTGTTCTTCTTGGCGTGTAGCGACTATGGTATTCTGTAACTTACAAAAAGTTTTTAATTATATGTTGAATATTCACCTCTTGGCTGTTTACCTTTTGTATGCAGCTAGCAACATTTGCTGAAATGTAAAATCTGTACTAGTAATGTTTGTATCATAATACAAAGCATCTCTTGCCAAAGACTATTATGTAGTAAAGTGCAGTATCTGTCATATCCATATTATTTGTAAAAACATCGAATGTTTGCACCCTGTGAGCCAGTGTAAAGCCAAGTGCAGCTACATACTGGGTTTATTCGTGTACATAGCTTAATAATGCACGTTATAAGAAGGAATTTGATGTGAATACCACAAGGCAGTGCACTGCAAGTACCTAAAACATAAAAAACTTTCGTATTCGTAAATGTTTCGTCACCGATTACTAAATTTTCGCCATTTCCACCAGCAGCACCAGCACTGAATCTAGCTACACTTTGTCCACAAGATAATGTTTCTGTAATACCTCCGTCTGAAGATGAGCCTGCAGTGGTTCTAAAACATGTTCATGGTTGAATAAATCGCAAAAAAGCTACTGGTTGCATATTTATTACCAGATAAACGTCTTTTAGAAACGTACGCTCTCGGAACTTCAAAAATAAAGCACACCGCGATACAGGACGCCTCTCTTGCAGCGTCTGCTGCTGGAGTCAAGTGAGCTTCTCGCGTCGCTTTCGCTCTTTCTAAATAAAAAGGTAACGAAACGCGCTGCTCTTCTTTGGATCTTCTTAATTTCCTCTATCAATGCTACGTGGCACTGGTCCCAGACAAACGAGCGATATTCAGGTATCACTTTCTTCATTTCGAGAAATGTTTATTGATATGTGAAAAATACCGTGTTGCTCCGTAATTGGGGGTGTAAGCTAAATTGTAGGTCCACCTATAGCTGGCTGGAAGGCCTTCAAACTAGTCTTCATGCTGCTGAGTGCTTTACCTTGTTTTCGTGACATCTCGCAAAGGTTCCATGAAGACTTAGCATTTTTCCTTTGCATGTTCTTCGACAAAGGCAACGGCCTTGGCGCAGTGGCTACACCGGTCCCCGTGAGATCACCGCAATTAAGCGCTGTCGGGCGTGGTCGGCACTTGGATGGGTGACCATCCAGGCCGCCATGCGCTGTTGCCGTTTTTTCGGGGTGCACTCAGCCTCGTGATGCCAATTGAGGAGCTACGCGACCGTATTGTAGCGGCTTCGGTCAAGAATACCATCATAACGACCGGGAGAGCGGTGTGCTGACCCCACGCCCCTCCTATCCGCATCCTCCTCTGAGGATGATACGGCGGTCGAATGGTCCCGATGGGCCACTTGTGGCCTGTAGACGGAGTGGTTTTTTTATGTTCTTCGACAAAATTCCGGAATATAGTTTCAAAATAAAGGATTTAACATTGATAATGTTTATTAATGGCCAAATCATATTCGCTTGACAAAATCTAAATGAAGACAAAATTCTGCCGAGGGCTGGATTGAAAAAAGCCTTAATGTAATTACTGAACGTAGCCTGTAAGGCTGTTAAAATATTTATTGCTGTCTCAATTTCTACATTTTGTCGTTATCATTCATTGAGTGATGTTAAAGACCGCTCTACAACACTAAAGTTGTGGCAATCTGGAACACAGCTTTCAGCTGCTCGAATCCAAATACATATGGTTGTATAAGTATGCTCGGTTTTCCACAGACCAATCTTTACAAAGTTAGAATAATGAAAGAATAAGAAAAGTGTCGTCCAAACATTTCAGAACGTGGAGAAAATATATACATAAAAACACATAACAGAATAGCCAGGATCTGAACCAGATGGAGCATGAGTATTGCGTAGGTAATGAGGAGATAACTATTAGCTACGCGGTGAACGGCGAAATAGTTTTGAAATTTCACGACAAATGATTCTGGGTCCTCTTGCCCCCTGCAACCGACTCCCTGACCCCAAATCTAGAAAACAATATTTAGAATTCGGTATGTAGAGGTTTTCCACCTAATCCATTGTGTGTTTTTATTCTAAGTACAAAGCAGTATTTCCTCTTCAGCAGAGATGATTTTCTCACTACTAAAACGATGTCATTTAATGGAAATTGTTTCACAAACTCATGGTATTTATGCACAATTTAGGCTATTGCTTTGCCCAGTTTTTGTAAAAAGTAAATTATTTTTGAGCTTTCAGATATCTGGCGTCATTAGGGGAAAGAACGCTGACAGGAAAAGTATGGAAGTCCGTATGAAACCTTAACAATGTTCCACGAAAATAAAATAAACATTAAGGAGACACAAAAGCACAGAATCCATTATCATTACATGTGTGAGCGAGAATAGATTGTTTCCGATGTCAGCACGCGACGCCACACTCTCCCCATCAACGTAAATATCCACAACTTTCTTCCCGAGAATATTTGATGTTCACGTCCCGCTCCTTTACATTGACAGTCTGCTTGGATGCCGGCGGTGGGAATACGTTGTGAAAAGTTTTGACGTTCCGTTCCGACATGTGTGAATCGGCAGTCAAGTCTCAGTGAGGAAGCGACCTGGAACCAGCCACTGTATTTGTTTCCACAGCAAGTTTCGGTCCAAGGCCACTATTAGATCACTCTAAATATTTTTTCAATTTTCTACTTTCTATCTTGCAGGAAAAGTTTTCTTTATGTGGAGGATGTGCAATGCAGAGGCGAAACTAGCGTATGGTTTGTGACAGTCGAGAATGACAACGAACGGCAAATAGAAAAAAGGAAGAGGGAGGTGGAAGTAGGTGAGGTAAAAAGAAGACGAAGGAGAAGAGGAAGAAGAAGGAAAAGGAGTAGAGGGTAGTAAAACTGAAAGGCGGCGGAGGTTCCTGAAAGAAAATCATGTGACTGCCAACTGCCTCAATTGTCATGTAAACAGTGTACAGGAATGGTGATTTGGTGGGATTTACGTTAAAAATGTCAATATCGGTAACAGTATTCTCGCAATCGTTTAATGTTGAGGTATTTCAAAAGCCTCAACATAAAAATACGACGATGCTGTGTATACATGCCAGATGATTCTTAGATTTGAGATGTGCCAAAGCAATCGTTTGCACTATGCCAGTTGATAATGGCCATTAGGCTGCAAATAAATAAGTTTTACAGTCATTGGCGACTATGATGTCTTTTAAAAAATTAAGAAATTCTTCCTTGTTTCTAAACGCGAACCACCTGTTGCCTACTACCCAATCAGTGACGCCATAGTGCGACTACCAATGTAGAATTTCGTGCCTCTGTTGCGACAGTGAGAGAAAAGGGAGAGGGGGAAACACTTTAACAGATTTCAGGCTACTTCTACTCACCAATTAGTTTAACATCCCCATCTGACGTATGATAGTCGACAGTGTCAAGTGTCCCCATTCCATGATCGCGGAAGATAAGATGTCGGATTACCCATTAGAATGGCGGACAATATAATGATTAGCGACTTTACGCCACCACAAATAACTATTCAAGTTGTTGTTGTTATTGTTGTTGGGCAAGCCTTGATCTATCTATACAACGTTCACCGCCCTCCGACCCCCCCCCCCCCTCCCCCCTCCCGAATTCTTCCCTTCATTATCAAACTGATATTTGGACATACTACGTGGAAAAGCAATGTAAAAAAGAGACGTCTTGGGTACATTAAGAAAAGGAGAAAGAAAATGACACCGCTGTGGTCGATATCAGTACGTTCACTTCTGGATAAATCGCCTTGAGACACAAAAGGCATCGGGCGCTTAGAGATGTCACGAAAGTGCAGAGTCGCGATGAGGATGGTACATATTCTCTTTTTTGCATTTTGTAGATTTTCTCAGTATGTGATTTAATAAGCAATGTATTCTTCTGTTTTGGCCACTTTCACGAAAGGACTGTTGCAGTATTTGCTTCATCGAACTGTTGCAGTATTTGCGTCATCGGCTTTGTTTCTTCCTATTGCATACATATTTTGACCCCTTCTTCTGTACCCAGTACTATCTGACAAAGAGATAGATCACATTTGACGTACTTAAATCATCTCACTCAATGCACAATTCGTCACCTCACATTTTGCACCTGTTTTAGTGTTTTCGTCAGGTTGTCAACGTCTGCCTTCATCTTGTTATGCGTGAAACCGGTCTCAAATAGTTGTTATTGCTGCCACTAAGTGAGTAATATGTGTCTAGGTCATATAAATATTAATAGACAAATTTAAAAATATACCTACGAGCTACAAACATCCTTTTGTTGCGCAGATGATTGGCTTAGCCGCCTTCATCAACTCGTAAACACTGATATGAAATTATGCACTACCTGAACTCGAGCGAACTTTCACCTCACGATCCTACTCGTATGATCTGGCTGGATACTAGGAAAGTAGTGTAGCATTAGTTGCACTGGGAAAGCAAGAAAGAACGCTGTTTAGCAACGAAATCAGTATTGAGACAGTCAAAATCGTTCTACTCTGTCTGACCAGGCGCCAGTTGAAAGAATTACACATGTAAAAAGCATACAGTGTGTCCTACGGATGGGTTTACACAGTTTGAACTTCAATAACTCGAAAAAAAATACAAAGACTAGGAATTTCAAAGTCAAATAGATGGTCACGACATTACTGATGATGTTTTAATCGTGAAGATGTTCAAAATGCCTTCCATATGCAGCAACACAGCGTCTCTGCGTTATGGTTACCATTGGAATGGATTCACAGGTAGTCACAATCGTCTCTCACGTGTCATCCACCGCACGTGGTTTTGTGGTGTAGACGGTGTACTTCATAGTTCTCTGCAGAAGGAAGTCCAGAGGCATTAGATCTGGACATCTGTGTGGAAACTCGGTACTACCTCTTCGGCCCATCCACCTCTCAAGTAAACGTTTCATCCAGGAATTGTCGCACATTAAGGTGATAATGTGGCGGTGCATCATCATGCTGAAAAAAAAAAAAAACAGTCTTCATCTCGGTACATTTGGTGAAGAGCTGGTACAATTCGTTCCTGCAACATGGTGAGTGCTTTACACCTGTCACTGTCCCTGAAGTCCTTTAATAAACGTGCCACACCACGCTGATAACCCAGGAAGATTAACAGCTCGTTCTTCTGTAACAGGGGGATTATCTGTTGCCCATTGTACATAGTTATGGCTTCTGATGGTTCCATTCAACTTAAACGCCGCCTCATTAGATCAAACAGTGACATCAGCCAACTATTCAGTATAGCAAATCAATTCACAAAATTCGAGGCGCCTATCCTGATCGTCCTCATTGATCGCGTGAAGCAACCTAGGAATGTAGGATTTGCATTCTGCTTGCTTTAAAATGCGGCAAACACTTGATTTACTTACACCTGATTCGCGCGCAGCTTGCCGTGTGGACATCTTTGGAGACCTTGTGAAGGCTTGTACCACTGCCTTAACCCCTCTTTCGTCCGCTACTGATATCTTCCTGCCACGCTGTCCCTTCTTCAGATCACGCGCATTTCCTTCCCTCTGCGTTAGCTTCGTTATTGTGACACGTGACACTAGCGCAGTACCGAACTCTGCCCGCCTTCAGCTCTGCACATATGTCGTGTTTTCCCATTCCCAGTCAACTTTAAAATCCACTTTCTTTTCTTCAAGGACAAGTTTTCAGCCATTTTCTTATTTACATGCAGTTTATAGCAACTGAAGTCCGCCCCGATAGCTGAGTGGTCAGGTTGAACGATTGCCATCCTACGGGCCTGTGTTCGATTTCCGGTGGGGTCGGGGATTTTTTCTCCGCTCAAGGACTGAGTGTTGTGCTGCCTTCATCATTTCATCCCCATCCGGTGCTCAGGTCGCCTAATGTGGCGTCGAATGTAATAAGACCTGCACCAAGGCGGCCGGACCTTCCCTGCAAGGGACCTCCCGGCCAATGACGCCTAACGCTCATTTTTCATTTTTTTCTAGAGACTTGTCATGAGAGCACTATATAATCACAACTGGAGCAGGTTATCATTAAAACGTTTTCAGTTATCAAAGTTCAAACAGTGTAAACTCCTTTGTGAGACACTCTGTGTCTGAAACTTCTTGGCAGATTAAAACTGTGTGCCGGGCCGAGACTCGAATTCGGGAACCTTGCCTTTCGCGGGCAAGTGCTCTACCAATTGAGCTACCCAAGCACGACTCACGACTCATCCTCGTAGCTTCAATTCTGCCAGTACCTCGTCTACTACCTTCCAAACTTCACAGGAGCTCTTCTGCGAACCTTGCAGAACTAGCACTCCTGGAAGAGAGGATATTGTCCTATATCTGTGTGTAAACTGAAACAGTTCACATATAGCGTGTATCAGAATCAGTTTTCCCCACACAGAAGGAAAAACTCCAACACAGAGACGTGACTGAAAATTCTTCGTTTGTAAAAGTACTTCTTTTAGAAGCTGTGTTGAAAGTGCTAGCCATTAACGTCCCGGGGAGCCGAGAGAATAAGGCTACAAGAATTTACGATCCTCCAGTAAGAGTGTTCCCACGCGTGGTCACGCGAGATGACGTAGCTGCAACAGGCCGCACCGGACCTATTACGTTGTGATGGACTCCGTGCTGGGGACTCTCACTTCCAAATCGTTCCCTTATCACCACGTTACACCACTCGCAACTAAGTGCGACATCTACGTGCGTATGAAACGTTTCAGTTTGTGCTGTTTTACTGTTGCAGGCGGGGCAAATGAACGTAAATAATATTTACGAGCAAATATTTTGAGCAGTATGCATCTCAGTGACACATAGATGCCCGGCCGTTAACGTAGTTGTCAAGGATTTTTCCGTATGCAGGTCAACTAGAACAGAGTCTACTTCACTTCGAAAGGACGGCTGAGAAACTAGTTAAACATGAAGTGATGCCTGTGGCTCTTACACACATGTAAATAAGCCTTGCCGATATGAGGAAAGCCAAGTGAAAGTAGAAGTCATGCGCTCACCCACACTGTGGCCTTTGGTGGCGCCGACCTGTGTCGCAGCCTCTCCTTTCGAATCTCGAAAGAGTCGTGTGTCTGTCTACGTGAGGAGGCTGTCAACATTTTGACCGTTGTCACTTGTATTGTCACAAGTGCCGCACGAATCAGAGCGGTATTCATGTGACTGAAGCTGCGAGAAACTCGCGTAAAGTCACACTTTTTCTTCTTGTAATGCTATAAAGACGAGACGAGGAAGCTCGTTCTATTGTGCGTATGACGTGCGTTATTTGCAAAGCAGCCATGCAAAGGTTGCGCATCAGACGTGCTGAACACGTATAGGTACAGACGCGTGACTTCGGATTGTCCATGTAGCACACTCATTTATAAGACAGTACTGGAGAATTGACTGAAAACGTGTATGTCTTTTCTCGTACCAGTCTTGCTGTAAAATGAGTTTAATATCCTTTGTTTTTACCGAGCCATATACCGTGTCGATTCTTTACGACAAGTTGCAACTGCGCGCTGGTCGTGCATTCGCTGCCAGTGTTCTTCCACGAGCCAGCCGCGGTGACCGAGCGATTCTAGCCACTTCAGTCTGGAACCGTGCGACTGCTATGGTCGCAGGTTCGAATCCTGCCTCGGGCATGGATATGTGTGATGTCCTTAGGTTAGTTAGGTTTAAGTAGGGGACTAATGATCTCAGATGTTAAGTCCCATAGTGCGTAGACCCATTTGAACCATTATTTTTGCTCTTCCACGAAGATGTCTTAATGGCCCGATTCAATAGCGCCTACATGCAACAAGCGGTACATTTCCCTTCGTGATGACACTAGTTTTAATCTATCGCAACTAATCCTTTCTGTGTAGTCCGCAGTTCCAGTGACGAACCCTTTAATTTCGACATGGAAAAGTAGTATTGACGACGGCAGTTTCAATGACCTAGACATGTCATTAGATTGCGTGTCATATTTCTGCACTCTGTCACCACAGGAAAAACAGCTTTGTTTCAAAAATGGTTCAAATGGCTCTGAGCACTATGGGACTTAACATCTAAGGTCATCAGTCCCCTAGAACTTAGAACTACTTAAACCTAACTAACCTAAGGACATCACACACATCCATGCCCCAGGCAGGATTCGAACCTCTGACCGTAGCGGTCACGGGGTTCCAGACTGAAGCGCCTAGAACCTCACGGCCACACCGGCCGGCCTTTGTTTCAGTATGCTACTTACGAGAGCGAAATATAAGTGGAAATCAGAAAGTTTCTGTTCGAAGGCCGTACAGTCCGGAATCGGTATTCCAACTAGGCGAAATCGCTGCGAGCATTGACGCATAAGGTTGCTGGCCGGGGTGGACGAGCGGTTCTAGGCGCTACAGTCTGGAACCGCGCGACCGCTATGGTCGCAGGTTCAAACCCTGCCTTGGGCATGGATGTGTGCGATGTCCTTAGGTTAGTTAGATATCATGAATAGCTAATGGTCACAATGAATCTGGTAAAGTGTAAGGAGGAGTCTTACCAAATTTTAAAAATACAAAAAAAACCTCGATGCTAAAATACTGTTGAAAATACTGACGTATCGCTAATTTTCTATAAAACTGGTCCTCCAAGTGATTGCATTGAAATGAATTAAGTGGAGTTACAATACAAACCGAAAGAAGGCTTTGCTTATGGAAGAAAGTACCAAGTAGAGTTGTATCACAAACCGAGAGATGGCACTGATTATGGTGAAAAAATTCAGCATGTAGTTATGGTAACAAAATTCAGTCTATACGTATATTTCAAATACAAAGGTCATAATACATCTCTCAGTTAAACTTATTTACAAGGCATACAGCAGGATGCAAATGCAAGAAGTACAGTGATGAAATGAGTAAGATTACTTTACACTGTTCTTTCACATTGAGGTGACAGCATAGTACCTTCTCTGTCACTCACGTTTCTCCGTCACAGAAAACCACACAAAGCATTATTACACCCTGAGCGATTCGCATGTTTCCGTATCCACATGCTGCTTCGTAACTTTCGACCTATTTGCTTCTGTACCTGGGTTCCCTGCCTGAAGGTAATTCGTTTGCGTTTGTCCATTACCCCTAAATGTATACATCGTCGTCGTAGTAACATCCAGTAAGTGTGATGTAGACATGGTTCCGTGACACTTCGCTCGAGGTTGGTTCCTGCGAAAAATGTGAGGACTGGAGCGGTAACCCGCGATGAAAGATTGTGTTGAACTTTCAGCACCAAACCCCTTATGGCAGCGTACCTTATGGTTTCCAGGGCACAGCTTTATTTGACCAGCATGCAGCCAGTACTGGTGACGACGCGTTCAGTATTACTGTCGGTAGCCCCCTCTCTGTTGTTAAACACTCCGCCTTGGCCCTCATGCTGCGTGTATCCTCTCGCTAATCAAGTTCGCAGCGCCCGCATGCAGGCTATGTGCCCTTCGCAGGGTATCTTATCGCATTTGTGACGACTCGCAGCTGACGCATCGGAACCGCAAGCCCGGGCTATCTCTACTCTGTAGTTTCCTCCAAAGTGCTCTTACTGTAAACCCCACTGAATCACACCGACAGTTTGTGGCAAAACTGTTCTGCAGAACCCACTCCCAGACAATGAACGCCGTTGATTTCCTAGCGAGTTAATAAACCGTACATGACATAAAGACCGAGTGCGCAATGTGTTTTCACAGTCCATTAAATACTACATTTACGTCTAGAAATTATTACGTACCGGAATTAACAGGGCTCGGAGCTATTACGCCTCGTAATTATGCACTCGATATCTGAAGTCTGTCTCTAGAGGTCAGTGTCTCCGTGACTCATTTTAAGTGACGCCTTCTGTTTTTTTCATTTCCGTGTTATCTCGCGACCACGTGGAGTACCTCAAAATGTTAGATGTTTTAGACGAATATACTGTTACGTGAGCGGTTTACGTTTACATATACGTCATGCTTAGTTCACATTAACACTTTGGCTGTACGGCGTTCTGAAAAAGAAACACCTATTCTTAGGCACAAGTCACAAGTCTTGTCTGTGCGAAAAGAAGTTATCAACAAAAACGAATCAGAACCTATCCATATTACTAATTCCCATATTAAAATGTTAAAGTTTTTTGATTTTGTGAAATTTCTTTGAGCAAAGTACTTCGCTGGAGCTTATACTGTCGTTAAATTTTTTGTCGTGAGTACTGGAGTGCGAATGCTGAACAGTTAATCGTCTCTGCAGCAGCATCTAATGTAATATTTGAGGGGTCATGTCACGGATTGCGCGGCCCATCCCGCCGCTGGTTCGAGTCCTCCCTCGGTCATGGGTGTGTGTGTTGTTCTTAGCATAAGTTAGTTTAAGCTAATTTAAGTAGTGTATAAGTCTAGAGGTTGATGTCCTCAGGTGGTTTGTCCCTTAGCAATTCACACACATTTGAACATTTGGATGTAATATTGGCGGGGAGCGCATTGTTAAGATGAAAGAGAAAAAGAAACGAAAGTATGTGAAACCATGGACAGCGAGAAGAGAAGTCCGAGGGGTTCACTGGAATTTGCTTCGTGAGCTACTGTTCGAGTACGGAAAGAGCTAAGAAAGTGACAATGGACGAACAAACCTTTTAATTTGTGCTTATGAAAGTTGCTCTTCGTATTTAGAACAAGATGCTCATTTAACAAACGGGATTTCTGCTAAAGTTCGTTTCTCAGCTAAGGTAAGATTTTTAGCAACAGACGAAATCTAGTCGAGCTTGCAATATAGTACTCGTATTCCACCGTGTACCATTTCGTGTCTTGTTCCAAAAACTTGTGAATCAATGAAAATCACTTAAGGAAGAACTTATGAAGGTTAGGTTACATTATTTAAAGTAACAAATAAATACATTTATTCCACTTATGTGCAGCGTATTGACAACACTTTTATTTCCACTTTGCCAGAGACACCTTGCTTTACTAAATTTCATCGTTATGTCGTCCACAGTTCAGCCACTTCGAATACAGCTATTTCTTAATAACAGTCTACCCGCTTATTGCAGTTGTTGTGACCGATGTGTTCGGTTTTACGAACAATGTGCCATTCTTCATACTTTGAAACTTTCAGTGTAGTGCTAGCCGCACACCAAATAAACTTTGAAGTCATTTTACAGGTTAAAATCAGCTGAAGCGAGTCGAACAAGTATCCAATACAGCGGTCTTTGATCAAAGTTAGGCCCCTGCTCTAACTCTGAACAAAGATCTTTAATGAAAGATATCTTAGTACACTGTCGAAGGTTTGACCAAAGGGCTTTGATCAAAGATGTTTGTCAAAGAAATTCGACATTTTAATACGGGCCTAAGCTACTACCAGGAACCAAGGACCCGGTGCCACATCCAGGCTTCCTACCTAATATGTGGGGAACAAAAACTTGATTTTCAATAGTTCGCATAATTAATGCCCGAGATTAAAAATTGTAAATCTGCGATCGTGTACCCATTAAGAGATATACTCTTATGTTAAAAGTATAACGCAGTGAGGCAAGTATTACAGTAAGAAACTGTGAGTTTTTCTTGAGGCAGCATCGCTGATGGTGCACATATACCCGTGCTTTATTCATCCAGTAGTTGAGAATTAGAGTACTCAGAGACTTCCAACACAGTTGACACAAAATTTCAAACCTTTACGAAACTTTTTCTTACTCACACCCCTCCCCCACCCACATACACACAATGATAAAGGGAAAAAAGTTTATCGTTATTACGTTTTCGCTGTTCATGCAATATAACTTGTCAGACATGAAGTTTTAATTTGATAATTCTTTGGTACTAACTCGATTCGTAAAAAAATTTTCAGACAGTGCCTACGTGTATCATTGAACGTTGCTGCAAAATTATGTCACTGTGTGACACATAGTTCAGGAGATATGACGTATAAATAATTGAATGATTGAGAACTGATTTTGCTTAAAATGGAGGACAAATTACCCACACTACATTACCCACGGTTTCATAAAGAGAGCACTTACAGCATAATTTGGTACATTTCCTGAACTTTCCTTCGCTTTCAAGCTTAAAGTCAAATATTTACCATAGTAGCTCAGTTGTAAAGAAATCAGACGTTTGGAACTGTTTTATACATGGCACTTCGTTTCTTTAAAGAATCCGGGTTTCACTGGTAATTCGCTGAAGAGGCTATGGAATATTTTCTGGATGCATAACTTGTTCCTTTCTCCGACCGAGAACGTGAAGTCGCCAACAGTACAAGTAATTTTTTATTGTTATCTATGAACGTTACCGTTTGCATCCACAGTGTGAGCATTTGCGAACGATAAGCTTCGTAAAGAAGTAAATAGAGAGTATAGCCGTAGTTCATGCCTAGCTGCTCTGACTGTTTGGTACAGGGCAACTGATGTACGTAGTATTACACGCTTCTGTAAGTATGCTGTAGCATCTGGTAGTTTCATAACTTTGAGCTCACTTAAAACAGATAGGTGCGAGTAGACAATACATAGCACTTTCACATATTCTCTTATTCACTATTAACAATGAAAGGACGTACCTTTACTCGGTCTCGTAATGTTGTTCTTGTTCTTGTTGTTGTTATCTTCATTCTGAAGACCTTGTTTTCCTTGTTTCCACGCTAGTATAACATGTGCAATCATCTTCATCTCTCCATAACTACTGCAACATACTTGAAGCTGTTTACTGTAGTCAAACGCGGGTTTCCTTCCACAATTTTTAGGCCCAATTTACCCCTGCAGTAGTAAACTCACTATTCCTTTTGTCCCAGAACAAGTCTTATTAATATAGCTCTACTTTAAATCAAATGGGGTCATAAGTTTTTTGTAATATTCATCTCTTTTGTTTTGCATCAACCAAAAAAAAACAATCCAGTGGAAAGAAATTAAGCAGTTTGTACACTCTTCTGTATCTTCGTGCAGAAGTCACAAGACCTGGACATAGGGTGTAAGCGACCTGAAAGTCCAGAGGGAACCATTGTGTACGTTGTGAGTACGAAATTGTGAGTATGGAACCAACCAAAAGTTTGTATAATATTTTACAGAAATAAAAAAAGGAGACCCAACGATGATGACTCATTGGTGTCGAAATATGTTTGAGTAAAGAGTTCCCTTTCTTTAAAAAAAGAAAAGAAAAATGAAAAACATTGTGTTTTGCAGAACGGGGAGTTCTTCTAAAAATCCCAAACTTAATTCACATACACGCAAAAATGCCACCAGGAGCTTTTAGAAATGATTATTTTCTCCCTGGTGTTGGAAGCATGCACGAATAGGAGCGGCCGATTGAGGGTACAGCGTCGCAGTACAAACAAGCCACTGTTTGGCCACGATTATGTCTGGCATTCGGCTGAAATCGAAAAGCGGTCACGTGACGTCCCTCGCACTTGTGGTGTGATCTTCGACTTGGCTGACAAATTTACGAAAGCCTTGTTACCGAATCGATTGCAACTAAATATTTGTGACATGCAAGACTATAAATATGATTGCTGCTCATTTCATTCGCAGTTGTGCTCTTAGCTTCCTGCCCGCCCAAATCCTCGAAAATCGCGTCATATTCTGAATAAACAGCAAAGTGTTGGTGACAAGCAAGACTATACACATGATTGCCCCTCGTATTACTCGCAGCACTATAAGCTGCCTAAGCACACCGTCGGAAATCGCAACATATTTTTAAAAAATCAAATCTTTGTGACGGGAAGGAATATAAATGTCAGCGTTGGTTATTTCATTCACAGCAGTTTCATCTTAATTTCTTTAATCACACAGATGTCACAAACCGGAAAGAACTCATTACTGACAGAGCACACTCTTGTACACTCGGTGATTAAAAATTACTATTACATGCTTCTAGGGGCTGTAGAGGGGATTTTGTAGATAAAGTTTTGATAAAGAACCTGGTCCCGGCGGAGGTTCCAGTCCTCCCTCGGGCATGGGTGTGTGTGTTTGTCCTTAGGATAATTTAGGTTAAGTAGTGTGTAAGCTTAGGGACTGATGACCTTAGCAGTTAAGTCCCATAAGATTTTACACACATTTGAACATTTTGATAAGGAACCCATATCCGGAAAAATAACGTTTGTATGTAAAATCAGTTTGAGGATCCGATCACTTTCAAATATCCTGCTTCACAGTACGCACACAGCAGAGACACACAGCTGTGTGCTTTAGGAGCACAAGGCATGGACAATGTTTTGAGTTCTCTTCTGTGTGACGGAGGGCATCGTCTTCAAACTCGAGAGTAACGCATCTGCAGAGCAGCACAGCCAGCCCTCCGGTTTTCGAACGTACCAGTTTGCCAGAGCCGTTGTTTTAGTCGGTAGGAGATGTTATTTAACGTCATCATTACAACAGGGACTGATGACGGCTCCTTGCTCTCAGCTTGTGTGCGTACCATGAAGCGGGAGATTTGAAAGCGATACGATCAAACGGCACTTTCCCGGGCATGGGTTCCTTATCAAAGCTTCATCCGTTATGTCATCTGTACAGCCCCTAGAAGCTTGCAATAGGAATTTCGAATCACCCTGCATAAATAAAATCGAATATTGCAGAACATACTTCCGTTACATGAATAAGAAGCTCCCAGAATGTGTTACAAAAGCGGACACGAACCTACGACATTCAGCTGTACAACGTCATCTCTCTTAACTACAGAAGTAATGCTTTAAAATTTTTCATAATGAATTTTCTTAGGTCTTTTACAGACGATATGCGATTGACATTTCACTATAAATGATCGCACCTAGAGTGATAAATCTTAATCGCATCTTTGCCTTAAAACGGTGCACTGTCGTACTACGGAAACAACCAAAATATTATTCACCAAGCATGGCGTCTCAGATGCAGCGAGCGAAGGACATAACGTGACCGCTTTCCTATTTCAGCCGAATCCCAGGTGCACTTCCCATTTCGAGTCACACGCTGTTGAGCAGCGCAGGTTACATCCAATAGGCTCGTGGTGTATGGCTGTAAGAGCGGCGCGTTTTTTCTGCCGCAGCATTGGCAGAACTGGTCGCTCCGGAAGCCAGACGAGTTTCCTGCCGCAGCTGTCGCTGGCTCGCAGCGCGATCGCCAACCCTACCGCAACACCCTCCCCCTCTTCCTCCCCCCCCCCCTCCCCAAACCAACACCGTTTCCCTGTCTGTCTGGCCGGTGCGGCAATCGACACAGCCGAGAGCCTTCATCGCTCCGCACTGAACAGCGCGCAGTGTGACGTCAGAGAGAGGCTACAGAATTAGAACCAAAAGAAGTGAAGCAGCTCCCACTCACCCGCATTTGCGTGGCGCCCTTCACAAAAAAGTTCTACTGCCACCTGTGCGAAAGGATTAGCTTTCTGTCGAGGTTCGCAGGATGTTGGTTTGTGACATCCATACATCTGTTTGTATACACTCACTGATATGATTCCATTTAGGAGATGTTTGAGGAAGTGCAAAATCCCTAAACAGGAATGTCTAGAGGAAAAATGTAAAGATTTAGAAGCATATTTCACAAGGGGAAAGGTGGATACCACTCACAGGAAAATTAAAGAGGCCTTTGGAGAAAAGATAAGCAGCTGTATGAATATCGGGAGGCCAAATGGCTCTGAGCACTACGGGACTTAACTTCTGAGGTCATCAGTCCCCTAGAACTTAGAACTACTTAAACCTAACTAACCTAAGGACATCACACACATCCATGCCCGACGCAGGATTCGAACATGTGACCGTAGCGGTCGCGCGGTTCCAGACTGTAGCGCCTAGAACCGCTCGGTCACCTCGGCCGGCACGGGAGGTCAGATGGAAAGCCAGTACTAAGCAAAGAAGGGGAAACTGAAGGATGGAAGGAGTACATATAGGATCTGTACAAGGGAGATGAACTTCAAGGCAATATCACAGAAAGCGAAGAGGGCGTAGATGAAGATGAGGCTGAAGATATAATACCACGTGAAAAATTTGATAGAACACTGAAAGAAAAATGCCCCTGTAGCAGGCGACATTCCGTCACACCTACTGATAGCCTTAGAAGAGCCAGCCAAGACAAAACCACTCCATCTGATGTACAAGATGTATGAGACAGACGAAACACCCTCAGAATTAAAGAAAAATGTAATAATTCCAATGCCAAACAAGCAGATGCTGACAGGTGTAAATATTACCGAACTATCAGTTTAATAAATCACGGCTGCAAAATACTAGCACAAATTCCTTGCAGAAAATTGGAGAAACTGGTAAGAGACGATCACTGGGAACATCAGTTTGGATTCCGGGGAAATGTGGGAACACGCGAGGCAATACTGATCCTACCACTTCTCTTAGAATGTAGTTGAAGGAAAGACAAAAGAGTCTGAGATTGTTGACTGGAATACTCGTTTTGAAATTCTGGAGGTAGCAGCGGTAAACAGGTGTAAAACTGCATGTACAGAAACCAGATGGCAATTATAAGAGGCGAGGGGCATGAAAGGGAAGCAGAGGTTGGGAAGGAACTGAGGCACGGTGGTAGTATATGCCCAACGCTATTCAATCTGCACACTGAGCCAGCAGTAAAGGAAATGTAGAAAAATTTGGAGTAGGAATTAAAGTTCAAGGAGAAGGAATAAAAACTTTGAGGTTCATCGATGACACTGTAAATCTGTGAGAGACAGTTAAGAACTCGGAGTAGCAGTTGAATGGAATGGACTGTGACTAGAAAGGAGGATATACGATGAAAATCAACAAAAGCAAAGCTAGGATAATGGAATGTAGCAGAAATAAATCAGGTTATGCTGAGGGAATGAGATTAGGAAACGAGACACTAAAAGCAGTAGATAAGGTTTGCTATATAACTGATGAAAGCAGATGTAGGCATGATATAAATTGTAGAATGGCAAGAAAACCATTTCAGAAGAAAAGAAATTTAACATCGAATTCAGATTTAAATGCAGAAACTAGAAAGTATTTTCTGAAGGTATTTGTCTGGAGAGCAGCCATGTCTAGAAGTGAAACATGGACGATAAACAGTTCAGCCAAGAAGAGAATAGAGGGTTTTGAAATGCGGTGCTACAGAACAATGCTGAAGATTAGGTGGGTAGAGAGTGTAACAAATGAGGAGGTACTAATAGAATTGGGGAGACAAGAAATGTGTGGCACAGTTGACTAAAAGAAGGTGTCGGTTGGTTGGACACATTCTGAGGCATCAAGGGATGACTAGTTTAGTATTGGAGAGAAGTGTGGGAGGTAAAAATCGTATAGGGAGGCCAAAAGATGAATACAGTAAGCAGATTCAGAAGAATGTAGGCTGCAGTAGTTATTCGGAGATGAAGACCCTTGCACAGGATACAGAACCATGGAGACCTGCATCAAGCCAATCTCGGACTGAATATCACTACCACAACAGGAAAACCAAAAATTTTGATTGGTAGAGTTTTTAAGGCAGTAGGAAAACAGTGCCACAGCGTGCACCGTGGGGAAAACTAACCTCTGCGACAGTCTGGACGGGCAGGCGAATTTGTGTTGCCAGCAGCGATAGTTCATGCACAGGTGTAGGGATATGTTAGTAGCAGGTGCGCTAATGCTGTGTCCGGGCGCTGACAATGCTGCACTGTCCACGTTTTTGTAACAAGTCTAGGTTATCATCAGATTGCTTACTTTGATCACATAATCTGGCATGCTTAATGATAAATTACGAACACAAACCTTCTTCATGAATCAGTCTGTTAGTGAAAGCCGTATGAAAATCCATACAGTAGTTGCTGAGATTAGCCTGCAGATAAGGACAGAAACAACTGTCTGATGCTTGAAATCATACATGCATAGATACAAGAGTGCGCTGAAAGCTGACACCTCCGCATTTTATGTGTGAAAACTCTGAAAGCTTTTTAATTAAAACAAACGTTATTAACATGTCTACATATTTGCAGCCCTCTGGCGCTAGAGCGCTCCGTATTGTAGCGTGTAACATGGCGATGTGTAACGTAACTATGTCGGCGCGTGAGATACAGCATGCAATAATCGTGTTTCGAATTCGAAAAGTTCGTCCACACATGGAGCACTGTCTCCTTCAGGACGACAATGCCTGACCACTACCGAGCACTGCGACATTTCAACAATCCGACGGCTTGGGTTCATTGTCATCGACCATCCTCCATACAGTCCCGACATTGTCCCTTCCGATTTTTATCTGTTTCCAAAACTCAAAGATTACCATCGAGGACCTCACTTTGATAGTGATGAAGCGGCGCAACCAGAGGTGAGACTGTGGCTACGTCAACAAAGTCAAGCACGCTACAGTGGCGGTGGAGGTTGGTAGTAAAGAGGAATTAGGGGCGGGCCGCATCAGACAAACAAAAAGTTATCTTCATTTCCTCATGAAACATAATTTGCAGCCAGGCATTCACAGAAAACGTAACTGCCAGGCAGCACAGTGGGCCAGTTACGTGGCGACAGCGATGCGAACACGGAACCGCAAAATCCAACCTTTGCGGTTGTGCATCGCGGAAGAGACAGTTTCTCCGCGAACGCCTGCTTGGCAAACTAGCTCTGGTTTCAGTATGACGTCGCCTCTAGCTGGGTCTTATATGGCTGCAGACGCCGCTGTTTTCGCACGTGACGACTTCGGAACTGCTACCACTTCCCTTCGGACCCGCTGGCCACTGACACACCGGACTCTTCGCGAAAGTTCTTCCCCGTTGTTAGAGCACGTCATCCGCTATAGGCGAGAGAGGGCACAATCAATTTAAGCACGTGATCGTATTTGTATTTTGCAATGACTGTACTCAGAGTTTACATAAAAAGACTATTAGTCAATTCAGGGACTTTGCAACAAACTCGGAACTAAGGACAACAACATATACATTTCGGTAGTGGTTTTGCTGACGTTCACCACTGTTCGATGTTTGTTTAGGAATGTTAGGGTATAAATAGGGCTGACAAAGACACAAGCAAAAGGGTTCCAACTTGCCTAAATGTTTTCAAAGTTGTACCGATGACCCGTTTTGTTTGGAAACACACACTCGGTAATATCTTGTACAATCAGCAAAGAAACGCCAAAACGTGGTCAGATGTGTGAATACGTGGGTTAAAAAACGTTACATACCCTCTCATTTCCCACGCCGCGTTTACAGTAGATGATATGAGTTCAATAAATGATCAAGACTTCTGAAACATATATTAGCATTCACAAAGGTCACGAAAGGAATATGTAACAGTTAGGTGCAAAACCAAAACCAAAAATGGGCCCTGGTCTAACGCTTGCCACCTGAAACGTAAATTGGCGACACATATCAACTGTAAAGCACATGCTAAAGAATCATGGTAAATTGCCAGCCGTTCTAGTCCGAGTTAGAGCATTCAGTATTACGAAGTTGGTGCTACTAAGAAGGAGGCGTGAATGTTATAACAATTTCGTGCTCCAAGCACAGCGCATAACAAGAATACTTTCTCCGAGCATTCGTCAATGCACTATCTGGCAACCAGTATGAGAGGACTTTTATTATGTGATAGTTGATCATTTGATAATGATTTGTCAAAGTGTACAGGGCCACTGTGTTCGCAATGTACAGATACTTTGCATAAGTACGCGTTTGTGTTTCTGCATACTTGTATATTCCGTATAGTAATTAAAGGTACTTTTTAGCGCTTTGTTACTTCCCCTTATAACGGTGTCAAGCGTCAGTCACTTATTTTTATCTGTGTCTTTTTTAAACGGTAATTAATACTAAGAGTAATGATGTTTAGTGCCATACAGGTTATTTACCAATTATGAATTAAAAACTAATGACGATTAACCACACTACACGAGTACTGATCACATAAACATTTTAGCAATGTTTGAACTTATACAAACAATTGACATTAGTACTGAAATTGTCCAGATGTAACGAATACATCACCACCATCACTTACTTCGTTGAGTAAGTTGGGAAGGTGTACACAACTGTGTTCATATGTAGGAACAGTGGATCTGGACACGTATAGATCTTGAAACACTTCTCTGGCAGATTTCTTGACCTAGATTCTTATAATCATGTTCTATTTGATCTTATTTTGGTCGTATAACACTGAGTTCTGTATGTTTGTTTGAAGCAAAAATTCTTCCTCGTTTGGTTTCTCAAACATGATTGAGCACAATTGTGCCACCAGTAATGGATCCTTCTTTTTACGGGTTACTTGAAATTATTAAATGCCTTAAAAACAACAGATGACTGAAAACGTAAGAATATACTTTTTTGTTACTTTTAAGCCATTCATCTTCTGGGTGACCTTGTCTCTGCACCTACACGGTGGTTAGGAAAGTGGTCGAGGATTAACGACTTTGACTTTACACCTGCTTGCTGTTTTCCACAACCAATACCCAACAAAAATAGAAAAATTTAAGAATGTTTACCTCCAGCTGTATCCCACACAAATAAAATATCACTGAAGAAAACGACTAGGAGAAACAGATTTAAAAGAAATACACAGAACTTCGTAATGGTTGTTCAACACTGAAGAGACAGTGAGAGACACGGTTGTCCCAGAAAAGAAACCATCGACCATCAACTGCACCCCCAAGTGTATGTCCCACACAGTTATGGTATTCTATGCACCTAGTGCTATTGCAGATGATAAACTAGAGAACAGAATGATATTAAGGCCTTAAGAAGCAAACAAACAAGATTAAAATTGTATAAAAAGCCCTAAATAGCAAAAAATAGGCTAAATTTTCCATTCCTGACTGCTTTTGTTAAAACAGTTAATATTTTCTAATATGCAGTAAATATAAGGACCCGCTGAAAATACGGAAGCATTGGAACAAGTTTGGAGAAGTAAATTAATAATTTGTACTTAACAAAGAGAGACAGATGTCAGGTCTGCAATCTGCAAATACATATAATACAAACCAAATGATGAGCTTTCCTTGTCAGGGTGAGACGCATACCAGATAGGCTGTAGCTAGGACAGAGAAAGGCTCGAATAAAAAACAGTATGTCCGCTTAGTAAGCACGAAAATGTCACGGATAATGCTCATTAAATTCCAGTTACACACCCTACAAGAAAATGTTGGGCATCACGGAAAGGTTTACTGTTTAAATACTGAGAATGTACATTTCAAGAAGAGTCTAACAGCATATTGCTTCGTCCTGCATAAGTTTCGCGAAATTAGCACAACGAGTAAGTGAGGGAAATTAGAATTCCCGTAGAGGATTACTGCCAGTCGCTCTCGCCACGCACCATTCGTGAATGGGACAGTAGAGGGTGTACCAGAAGTTCCCTCCGCCAGTCACCGTGACGTGATTTTCGGAGAGTAAAGGCAGATGTAGATGTAGGATGATCGGTTCTGATTCTCTTTAACCTGTATAGTAACGACAGATAACACAATAGTAGCATCGACGCTGATCCTGGCGTAGGTCATAAACTCACGACCACACACAGCACTCGAAGTGTCGAGTTTTGGCTGAAAAAATGGCGTGTTCGAGTATACGTCGACAAGCGCAAGGCAGTTCTGTTAACAGATACACCGAAACAACTGCGCAAACACCGACACTGCAGACAAATTACGCTACACGCTCGTCCAATATGATTCCGTGAGAAACTCAGGCACCTTGGAGTCTGATTGGACAGGAAATTGACGTGATAGAACGACGTATGATACGTCGCCAGCACAGCTCAACTACCTCTATCCAATGCTTAACCCTTCCAGACTCAGCAACATAAAAAATACACTACTGGCCATTAAAATTACTACACCAAGAAGAAATACAGATGATAAACGGGTGTCCATTGGACAGATATATTACACTGGAACTGACATGTGATTTCATTTTCACGCAATTTGGGTGCATAGATCCTGAGAAATCAGTACCCAGAACAACCACCTCTGGCCGTAATAACGGCCTTGATACGCCTTGTCATTGAGACAAACAGATCTTGGATGGCGTGTACAGGTACAGCTGCCCATGCAGCTTGAACACGATACCACAGTTCAACAACAGTAGTGACTGGCGTATTGTGACGAACCAGTTGCTCAGCCACCATTGACCAGATCTGGGGAATGTGCTGGCCACGGGAACAGTCGAACATTTTCTGTATCCAGAAAAACCCGTACAGGACCTGCAACATGCGGTCGAGCATTATCCTGCTGAAATGTAGGGTTTCGCAGCGATCGAATGAATCCGACCTTTATCAAAGTCGGAAACGTGATGGTAAGCATTTCTCCTCCTTACACGAGGCATCACAACAACGTTTCACCAGGCAACACCGGTCAACTGCTGTTTGTATATGAGAAATCGGTTGGAAACTTTCCTCATGTCAGCACGTTGTAGGTGTCGCCACCGGCGCCCACCTTGTGTGAATGCTTTGAAAAGCTAATCATTTACATATCACAGCATCTTCTTCTTGTCGGTTAAATTTCGCGTCTGTAGCACGTCATCTTCGTGGTGTACCAATTTTAATGGCCAGCAGTCTATTTAATTTTGGAATTGTTCACAAAATTGATCTTTATTATCATAGTAAGCAACGGATGCAAGAAGAAATTGACAAAAGGTAAACAATTAACTGTTTTAAAGTTATGGATCCTCTTTGGAACCACTGGGACACATAGTTTTCAACTTACCGCCATTTCATGTGATATATTTGAAAGCAATTTCGCACTTTTCCTGTACATAGTCTCACATCTCGTAGTTCCATGGGCTCATAATGCTTAAAACATAGTCCTACATAAGAAGCAAAAATGGGCCAAAAATATAAATTTATTAAATCAAATGTACATACTGCTCCAGAGGTTTCATTTAGAGACCACCCGTAACACAGTAGCACAAACTCAAACTTACGTTACAGTAACTTTATACATACATGTTTTCAGCGTCAGTGATCTCTTAATACAATGAGGTGACAAAAAGCATGAGATACCTCCAAATATCGTGTCTGGCTTCCTCTTGCCCGGCTTAGCGCAGCAACTCGACGGGGCATGGACTCAACGAGTCTTTGGAAGTCAAATGCAGAAATATTAACACATGCTGCCTCTATAGCCCTACATAACTACGAAAGTGTTTCTGGTGCAAAATTTTATGCATGAACTAGTCTCTCGATTATGTCCCATAAACTATCGATGGGGTTCAGATCGGGCGATCTGGGTAGCCAAATCAAACTGCCCAGAATGTTCTCCAAACCAACTGAGAACAATTGCAGTCCGATGAGATGCAATTCACGCATAAAAATTCCATAGTTGCTTGGGAAGTCCGGGAATGGCTGCAAATGGTGAGTGATCGGTTCAGGTGGACCTGCGGACACAATCCATTCCATGTAAGCACAGCCCACATCATTGTGGAACCACCAATAGCTTTCACAATGCCTCCTCGACAACTTGGGTTCACGGCTTCGGGGGGCCTCTGCCAACCTAGAACCCTACCATCAGCTGTTAGCATCTGGAATCAGTGCTTATCTAAAAATGGGTCAAATGGCTCTGAGCACTATGGGACTTAACATCTCAGGTCATCAGTCCCATAGAACATAGAACTACTTAAACCTAACTATCGTAAGGACATCACACACATCCATGCCCGGGGCAGTGTTCGAAACTGCGACCGTAGCGGTTACGCGGTTCCGGACTGAAGCGCCTAGAACCGTTCGGTCACAACGGCCGGCGGTGCTTATCTGACGAGGCACCGTCTTCCAGTCGTCTAGCGCCCAACCAGTATGGTAAAGAGCCCAGGAGAGGTGCTGCAAGCGATGTTATGCTGTCAGCAAAGCCACTAGTGTCGGTCGTCTGCTGCCATAGCCCATTTATCCAAAATTTCGCCGTCGCTTTGTCCTAGCGGCTACGTTCGTCGTACGTCTCATACTGATTTCTGCAGTTATTCCACACAGTGTTGCTTGTCTGTTAGCACCGACAACTCTATGAAACACCGCTGCTCTCAGTCGTTGGGTGAAGGCCGTCGACCACGGTGTTCTCCATGGTGAGAGGTAACGCCTGAAATCTGGTATTATCGACAGACTCTTGACACTGTGGATCTCGGAATATTGAATTCCCTAACTATTTCCGAAATGGAATGTCCAATGCGTCTAACTCCAACTACCATTCCGCATTCGAAATCAGTTAATTCTCGTCGTGCTGCCATCTACATCCTCATCTACATCCATACTCCGCAAGCCACCTGACGGTGTGTGGCGGAGGGTACCTTGAGTACCTCTATCGGTTCTCCCTTCTATTCCAGTCTCGTATTGTTCGTGGAAAGAAGGATTGTCGGTATGGCTCTTTGTGGGCTCTAATCTCTCTGATTTTATCCTCATGGTCTCTTCGCGAGATATATGTAGGAGGGAGCAATATACTGCTTGACTCTTCGGTGAAGGTATGTTTTCGAAACTTCAACAAAAGCCCGTACCGAGCTACTGAGCGTCTCTCCTGCAGTGTCTTCCACTGGAGTTTATCTATCATCTCCGTAACGCTTTCGCGATTACTAAATGATCCTGTAACGAAGCGCGCTGCTGTCCGTTGTATCTTCTCTATCTCTTCTATCAACGCTATCTGGTACGGATCCCACACTGCTGAGCAGTATTCAAGCAGCGGGCGAACAAGCTTACTGTAACCTACTTCCTTTGTTTTCGGATTGCATTTCCTTAGGACTCTTCCAATGAATCTCAGTGTGGCATCTGCTTTACCGACGATCAACTTTATATGATCATCTCATTTTAAATCACTCCTAATGCGTACTCCCAGATAATTTATGGAATTAACTGCTTCCAGTTGCTGACCTGCTATATTGTAGCTAAATGATAAGGGATCTTTCTTTCTATGTATTCGCAGTACATTACGATTGTCTACATTGAGATTCAATTGCCATTCCCTGCACCATGCGTCAATTCGCTGCAGATCCTCCTGCATTTCAGTACAATTTTCCATTGTTACAACCTCTCGATATACCACAGCATCATGCGCAAAAAGCCTCAGTGAACTTCCGATGCCATCCACAAGGTCATTAATGTATATTGTGAATAGCAACGGTCCTACGACACTCCCCTGCAGCACACCTGAAATCACTCTTACTTCGGATGACTTCTCTCCATTGAGAATGACATGCTGCGTTCTGTTATGTAGGAACTCTTCAATCCAATCACACCATTGGTCTGATGGTCCATATGCTCTTACTTTATCCATTAAACGACTATGGTGAACTGTATCGAAAGCCTTGCGGAAGTCAAGAAACACGGCATCTACCTGGGAACCCGTGTCTATGGGCCTCTGGGTCTCGTGGACGAATAGCGTGAGCCGGGTTTCACACGATCGTCTTTTTCGAAACCTTTTCATATGAATCACCTGAGTGCAAACGACAGCTGCGCCAATACGCTGCCCTTGTATGCCTCGTGGACGCGATACTACTGCCATCTGTACATTTCCATATCGCTATCCCATGACTTTTGTCAACTCACTGTAAGCACCAAGGGTGATAAATCTCAGAAACAGCTTTGTTACGGAGGAATAAAAATTGTGAAGCCGTAAACTGACAAATAGCAACTAAAAATCGCAGTCACCAGAAAGTAAAATACATGGCAGTCACTGATAATTCACAGTTTAGCCCATCCCTAATGTGGTGACTCCAAAGTCTGGTGTCTTTAGTCAGCAGCTGCGCTGATAGATCCGGCGCGAATCGACCTTGTCCTTGTCGGTGCCCCACTGCACTAAGGTACGAGCATATGAGATTGGTTCCCAAATACACTCCTGGAAATGGAAAAAAGAACACATTGACACCGGTGTGTCAGACCCACCATACTTGCTCCGGACACTGCGAGAGGGCTGTACAAGCAATGATCACACGCACGCCACAGCGGACACACCAGGAACCGCGGTGTTGGCCGTCGAATGGCGCTAGCTGCGCAGCATTTGTGCACCGCCGCCGTCAGTGTCAGCCAGTTTGCCGTGGCATACGGAGCTCCATCGCAGTCTTTAACACTGGTAGCATGCCGCGACAGCGTGGAAGTGAACCGTATGTGTAGTTGACGGACTTTGAGCAAGGGCGTATAGTGGGCATGCGGGAGGCCGGGTGGACGTACCGCCGAATTGCTCAACACGTGGGGCGTGAGGTCTCCACAGTACATCGATGTTGTCGCCAGTGGTCGGCGGAAGGTGCACGTGCCCGTCGACCTGGGACCGGACCGCAGCGACGCACGGATGCACGCCAAGACCGTAGGATCCTACGCAGTGCCGTAGGGGACCGCACCGCCACTTCCCAGCAAATTAGGGACACTGTTGCTCCTGGGGTATCGGCGAGGACCATTCGCAACCGTCTCCATGAAGCTGGGCTACGGTCCCGCACACCGTTAGGCCGTCTTCCGCTCACGCCCCAACATCGTGCAGCCCGCCTCCAGTGGTGTCGCGACAGGCGTGAATGGAGGGACGAATGGAGACGTCTCGTCTTCAGCGATGAGAGTCGCTTCTGCCTTGGTGCCAATGATGGTCGTATGCGTGTTTGGCGCCGTGCAGGTGAGCGCCACAATCAGGACTGCATACGACCGAGGCACACAGGACCAACACCCGGCATCATGGTGTGGGGAGCGATCTCCTACACTGGCCGTACACCACTGGTGATCGTCGAGGGGACACTGAATAGTGCACGGTACATCCAAACCGTCATCGAACCCATCGTTCTACCATTCCTAGACCGGCAAGGGAACTTGCTGTTCCAACAGGACAATGCACGTCCGCATGTTTCCCGTGCCACCCAACGTGCTCTAGAAGGTGTAAGTCAACTACCCTGGCCAGCAAGATCTCCGATTCTGTCCCCCATTGAGCATGTTTGGGACTGGATGAAGCGTCGTCTCACGCGGTCTGCACGTCCAGCACGAACGCTGGTCCAACTGAGGCGCCAGGTGGAAATGGCATGGCAAGCCGTTCCACAGGACTACATCCAGCATCTCTACGATCGTCTCCATGGGAGAATAGCAGCCTGCATTGCTGCGAAAGGTGGATATACACTGTACTAGTGCCGACATTGTGCATGCTCTGTTGCCTGTGTCTATGTGCCTGTGGTTCTGTCAGTGTGATCATGTGATGTATCTGACCCCAGGAATGTGTCAATAAAGTTTCCCCTTCCTGGGACAATGAATTCACGGTGTTCTTATTTCAATTTCCAGGAGTGTATGTGAGTGGCTCGAAAACTTCGTAAGTAATAGAACCCAGTACGTTGTCCTCGATGGTGAGTGTTCATTGGAGGTGAGGGTATCATCTGGAGTGCCCCAGGAAAGTGTGGTAGGTCCGCTGTTGTTTTCTATCAACATAAATGATATTTTGGATAGGGTGGATAGCAATGTGCTGTGGTGTACGGGAAGGTGTCGTCGTTGAGTGATTGTAGGAGGATACAAGATGTCTTGGACAGGATTTGTGATTGGTGTAAAGAGTGGCAGCTAACTCTAAATATAGATAAATGTAAATTAATGCAGATGAATAGGGAAAAGAATCCCGTAATGCTTGAATACTCCATTTGTAGTGTAGCGCTTGACACAGTCACGTCGATTAAATATTTGGGCGCAACATTGCAGAGCGATATGAAGTAGGACAAGCATGTAATGGCAGTTGTGGGGAAGGCGGATTGTCATCTTCGGTTCATTGGTAGAATTTTGGGAAGATGTAGTTCATCTGTAAAGAAGACCGCTTATAAAACACTAATACGACCTATTCTTGAGTACTGCTAGAGCGTTTGGGGTCCTTATCAGGTCGGATTGAGGGAGGACATAGAAGCAATTCAGAGGCGGGCTGCTAGATTTGTTACTGGTAGGTTTGATCATCACGCGAGTGTTACGGAAATGCTTCAGGAACTCGGGTGGGAGTCTCTGGAGGAAAGGAGGCGTTCTTTTCGTGAATCGCTACTGAGGAAATTTAGAGAACCAGCATTTGAGGCTGACTGCAGTACAATGTTACTGCCGCCAACTTACATTTCGCGGAAAGACCACAAAGATAAGATAAGAGAGATTAGGGCTCATACAGAGGCCTATAGGCAGTCATTTTTCCCTCGTTCTGTTTGGGGTTGGAACAGGGAGAGAAGATGCTAGTTGTCGTATGAGGTACCCTCCGCCACGCACCGTATGGTGGATTGTGGAGTATGTATCTAGATGTAGATGAGATATCAGACGACGGTGTGTTAACGAGACAGCAGCAGGGCGGGCTGCTGGTGCAGGTGGTGGCCGGCCGCAGTCGGAGTCTTCCCGTTAGCCGCGGCCGGTGATCTGGGTCGGGCGGGACCAGACGCGGGCGAGTCCAGTCGCTCGGCTCGGCGTGCCTCGTCTCATATGGTCCGCCTCTGCCCCTACCGTTAGCTGACCGGCCGGAGAGAGCCGGTCGCAGCCGCCGCCGCCGCTGCACTGTGCGGCGACCGCAGACGGCCGTAAATTAGCGCCGGCTAATGGCGCCGTTAGTGCACTAATCCCGCACGCACACACAACGCTCCAAAGGCGAATCCGCGTGTCGTAGCATCGGGTAACAGCTTCACCCAGTTCCGGGCACTCGAGTAGCGGCAAATGATTACCGAAATTGGCTTCTGATCGCAGGTAGTATCTGCAAGAGACAGGCCTTTCATATTTGCTGAAGATGACCTCTCCCACGAAGGCTTTGGCGCCTCTTACGCGAGCTCTACAACTTTCACCTGCTCAACTCTCGAACTTTGCAGCTTGCCCAAAATTGCCCTCAAATGGCCCTCACCGCCATTATTCGGGAGGACGACGGTTCAGTCCCGCGTCCGGCCATCCTGATTTAGGTTTTCCGCGATTTCCCTAAATCACTCCAGGCAAATGCCGGTATGGTTCCATATAAAGGGCACGGCCTACTTCCTTCCCCGTCCTTCCCTAATCCAATGAGACCGATGACCTAGCTGTTTCGTCTCTTCCCCCAAACAAACCAACCCACCGCCATTACCCTTATGCTACAACTAGCAACAGACCTGTATTTTCCTCTCGGCCATACCGCAGTACACATCAGTGAGCCATATTGTAAGAGTATACGAATGTTAAATCTAAAAATAAGTACTATATTTTATTACAAAACTACCCTTTAACCCACACCCTGCCAGTGTATATGTTCAACACATATATTGAACACATTTCCACCTCCCCTTCTCCGTGTCCATATCATCCTCAACACTCTCTTCATCTCCTCCTTCGTCCGCGCCTCGTGATCTCGTGGTCGCGTTCTCGCTTCCCGAGCACGGGGTCTCGGTTCGATTCCGGGCGGGGTCGGAGATTTTCACCTGCCTCGTCATGACCGACTGTTTGTGTTGTCCTCATCATTTCATCATCATTCATGAAAGTGGCGAGATTGGACTTAGCAACGATTGGGAATCTGTACGGGTCTAGGGGTAGCGTCTTTGATTCATAATCAAAACGTCTTCGGTCCCGGGTTCGATCCCCGCCACTGCCTAAATTTTGATAAATAATGAGCCTCATTCTGCCAACGGCCTTGTCAAAGAGGGCGGAGGAGCGGATAGAGGTTCAGGGCACTCTCTTGTCCTAGGGGTGGGAAATTGCCCCTAAAGGCGGAAGAATCCGCAATAATCAACGACATGAGGATGCAGAAGGCAATGGAAACCACTGCATTAAAGACACGTAACGTGTATCAACAGGACATGTGGCCTGTAATTGAAGAAGTGTCATGATGATTTCTCCATTGGCAAAAGATTCCGGAATAGTCCTCCATTAGGATCTCCGGGAGGGGACTGCCAAGGGGGAGGTTACCATGAGAAAAAGATTGAATAATCAACGAAAGGATAACGTTCTACGAGTCGGGGAGTGGAATGTCAGAAGCTTGAACGTGGTAGGGAAACTAGAAAATCTGAAAAGGGAGATGCAAAGGCTCAATCTAGATATAGTAGGGGTCAGTGAAGTGAAGTGGAAGGAAGACAAGGATTTCTAGTCAGATGAGTATCGGGTAATACAACAGCAGCAGAAAATGGTATAACAGCTGTAGGATTCGTTATGAATAGGAAGGTAGGGCAGAGGGTGTGTTACTGTGAAAAGTTCAGTGACCGGGTTGTTCTAATCAGAATCGACAGCAGACCAACACCGACAATGATATTTGAGGTATACATGCCGACGTCGCAAGCTGAAGATGAACAGATAGAGAAAGTGTATGAGGATATTGAAAGGGTAATGCAGTATGTAAAGGGGGACGAAAATCTAATAGTCATGGGCGACTGGACTGCAGTTGTAGGGGAAGGAGTAGAAGAACAGGTTACAGGAGAATATGGGCTTTGGACAAGGAATGAAAGAGAAGAAAGACTAATTGAGTTCTGAAACAAGTTTCAGCTAGTAATAGCGAATACCCTGTTCAAGAATCACAAGAGGAGGAGGTATACTTGGAAAAGGCCGGGAGATACAGGAAGATTTCAATTAGATTACATCATGGTCAGACAGAGATTCCGAAATCAGATACTGGACTGTAAGGCGTACCCAGGAGCAGATATAGACTCAGATCATAATATAGTAGTGATGAAGAGTAGGCTGAAGTTCAAGACATTAGTCAGGAAGAATCAATACGCAAAGAAGTGGGATACGGAAGTACTAAGGAATGACGAGATACGTTTGAAGTTCTCTAACGCTATAGATACAGCAATAAGGAATAGCGCAGTAGGCAGTACAGTAGAAGAGGAATGGACATCTCTAAAAAGGGCCATCACAGAAGTTGGGAAGGAAAACATAGGTACAAAGAAGGTAGCTGCGTAGAAACCATGGGTAACAGAAGAAATACTTCAGTTGATTGATGAAAGCAGGAAGTACAAACATGTTCCGGGAAAATCAGGAATACAGAAATACAAGTCGCTGAGGAATGAAATAAATAGGAAGTGCAGGGAAGCTAAGACGAAATGGCTGCAGGAAAAATGTGAAGACATCGAAAAAGATATGATTGTCGGAAAGACAGACTCAGCATACAGGAAAGTCAAAACAACCTTTGGTGACATTAAAATCAACTGTGGTAACATTAAGAGTGCAACGGGAATTCCACTGTTAAATGCAGAGGAGAGAGGAGATAGGTGGAAAGAATACATTGAAAGCCTCTATGAGGGTGAAGATTTGTCAGCCGGCCGAAGTGGCCGTGCGGTTAAAGGCGCTGCAGTCTGGAACCGCAAGACCGCTACGGTCGCAGGTTCGAATCCTGCCTCGGGCATGGATGTTTGTGATGTCCTTAGGTTAGTTAGGTTTAACTAGTTCTAAGTTGTAGGGGACTAATGACCTCAGCAGTTGAGTCCCATAGTGCTCAGAGCCATTTGAACCATTTTTTTTGAAGATTTGTCTGATGTGATAGAAGAAGAAAATCCAGTATTAGAATCGGAATTTAAAAGAGCTTTGGAGGACTTACGGTCAAATAAGGCAGAAGGGATAGATAACATTCTATCAGAATTTCTAAAATCATTGGGGGAAGTTGGTGTGTAGAATATATGAGTCTGGCGACATACCATCTGACTTTCGGAAAAGCATCATCCACACAATTCCGAAGACGGCAAGACCTGACAAGTGCGAGAATTATCGCACAATCAGCTTAACAGCTCATGCATCGAAGCTGCTTACAAGAATAATATACAGAAGAATGGAAAAGAAAATTGAGAATGCGCTAAGTGACGATCAGTTTGGCTTTAGGAAAAGTAAAGGGACGAGAGAGGCAATTCTGACGTTACAGCTAATAACGAAAGCAAGGCTAAAGAAAAATCAAGACACTTTCATAGGATTTGTCGACCTGGAAAAAGCGTTCGACAATATAAAATGGTGCAAGCTGTTAAAGATTCTGAAAAAAGTAGGGGTAAGCTATAGGGAGAGGCGGGTCATATACAATATGTACAACAACCAAGAGGGAATAATAAGAGTGGACGATCAAGAACGAAGTTCTCGTATTAAGAAGGGTGTAATACAAGGCTGTAGCCTTTCGTCCCTACTCTTCAATCTGTACATCGAGGAAGCAATGATGGAAATAAAAGAAAGGTTCAGGAGTGGAATAAAATACAAGGTGAAAGGATATCAAAGATACGATTCGCTGATGACATTGCTATCCTGAGTGAAAGTGAAGAAGAATTAAATGATCTGCTGAACAGAATGAACAGTCTAATAAGCACACAGTATGGTTTGAGAGTAAATCGGCGAAAGACGAAGGTAATGAGAAGTAGTAGAAATGAGAACAGCGAGAAACTTAACATCAGGATTGATGGTCACGAAATAAATGAAGTTAAGGAATTCTGCTACCTAGGCAGTAAAATAACCAATGACGGACGGAGCAAGGAGGACATCAAAAGCAGACTCGCTATGGCAAAAAAGGCATTTCTGGCCAAGAGAAGTCTACTAATATCAAATACCGGCCTTAATTTGAGGAAGAAGTTGCTGAGGATGTACGTCTGGAGTACAGCATTGTATGGTAGTGAAACATGGACTGTGGGAAAACCGGAACAGAAGAGAATCGAAGCATTTGAGATGTGGTGCTATAGACGAATGTTGAAAATTAGGTGGACTGATAAGGTAAGGAATGAGGAGGTTGTACGCAGAATCGGAGAGGAAAGGAATATGTGGAAAACACTGATAAGGAGAAGGGACAGGATGATAGGACATCTGCTAAGACATGATGGAATGACTTCCATGGTACTAGAGGGAGCTGTAGAGGGCAAAAACTGTAGAGGAAGACAGAGGTTGGAATACGTCAAGCAAATAATTGAGGACGTAGGTTGCAAGTGCTACTCTGAGATGAAGAGGTTAGCACAGGAAAGGAATTCGTGGCGGGCCGCATCAAACCAGTCAGTAGACTGATGACCAAAAAAAAAAAAAAAAAAACGGGTGCTGATAACCACAAACCAAACATCATCATCTCTTCAAATGGTTCAAATGGTCTGAGCACTATGGGACTTAACTTCTGAGGTCATCAGTCCCCTAGAACTTAGAACTACTTAAAGCTAACTGACCTAGGACATCACACACATTCATGCCCGAGGCAGGATTCGAACCTGCGACCGTAGCGGTCGCGCGGTTCCAGACTGTAGCACCTAGAACCGCTCCGCCACTCCGGCTGGTCATCATCTCTTCCTTCCTCTCTGTTTGTCCATTTCTTCCTCCCCTCCCTCTGACAATATCCTCCTCCTACTCACTTTTTGCATCTGCACCTCTCTCTCTTCTTTTTCCACCTAACCCTCTACAAGTTCCACTTGCCTCACACATATCCACTCCCTTCTTTCTCTGTGTCCACTTCCCCCTTGCTCTGTCTGTCTGCTCCTCCCTCTCGCTCTGTCCATCCCCTCCTCTATCCATTGAACCCATCTCCAGACACACTCTTGGACAGCAGCTTCTGCAAGACTGATCAATAAAGCAGGTCAATACTACTCCCACGACACATCTGCCATGCAGTCCACAGCTCGTGGTCTAGTGGCTGCCATTGCTATCTCTGTATCACGGGCTCCTGGGTCGATTCCCGGTTGTGTTAGGGATTTTCTCTGCGCAAGGACTGGGTGTTTGTGTTGTCTTAATCGTTCCGTCATCATTCGTGAAAGTGGCTACAGTGCACTGTGTACAGATTGAAAATTTGTACAGGCACTGATGACCACACAGTTCAACGCCCCAAAAACCAAACATCATCATCACCACCTGTCATGCAGAGTGTGCTACACGTCAGAGACTGAAAGCCATTTATTTTTCCTTGATGTACAGGCCATCATGTCGATATTACTCCAACACAACATTCCTGTCCTGCAAGGCAGCCTACATTTTAGGGCCTAGATAACTGTTTCTCGCCACTGACATGGAGGCTGCCCTGCAAAACAGTTTGCTTCTGTAGGCCAATGCTGTTCCCAAACAGCACACCTTCCATACAGAGTAGCCTATATACCATGCGCTTTCCCGTACCTCAGCTTCTACTGGAACCAGAAGGTTATAAACTTCACAATGCCGGTACTCGTGAGGCGTGGTGTTTCTGTTCCAAATTTGGCTGAATTTGGCTTATCTTCTGTATCACCACATTTCAACGGCTTCTATTCTCTTCTTGTCTGAGCTACATATCCTCCACGTTTGATCTCTGTTCAAGGCCACACTCTATACAAGTGCCTACAGAAAATACTTCCTTATTTTTAATTTATATTCGGTATTAACAAATTCCTGTTGTTCAGAAATGCCCTTCTTGCTGTTGCCGTTATGTATATTATATCCACTCTACTTGTACCATCATCAGTTATTTTTCTGCATGATGGCAAAATTCAGCTGCTACCTTTAGAGTCTCATTTCTCATTCTAATTACCTCAGAAGGGCCTGGCGTAATTCTACTACATTCCGTTACCCTTGTTTCGTCGATATTTCTTATATTCTTTATTCAGAACACGATACCTTCCCTTCAGCTGTTGTTTAAAGTCAGTGTCTGACAGAATTACAATGTTGTCGGTAAATCTCAGAGTTTTTATTTCTTCTTCTTGAACTGTAATTCTCTTTCCAGATTTATTCTTAGTTTCCTTTACAGCTTCCTCACTCTGCAGACTGAATAACTGTGGGAAGAGGATACTGCCCTGTCTAATTTCCCTCCCAAACGCTGCATCCCTTATAAATGATGCTGACAAGCGTGAATACTGTAAAACCACGAGTTTAATAAGCCATACTTGCAAAACAGTGCAACTGTTACTAACAGAGACACAGAAAAGCTGATAGAACCCGACATCGGGGAAGATAACTTTGGATTCCTTAGAAATGCAGGCATCCTCGAGGCACTGTTGAGCTTACGACTGTATTTGGAAAGGGACAGAGACATGGCTGTAGTATATGCCCAGTATTATTGAACCTGTACATTGTGCAAGCAGTAAAGGAAACCAAGAAGAAATTTGGAAGGGGAATTGAAGGTCAGGTAGAAGAAATAGAAACTCTGAAGTCTGCCAATATTGTAACTCTCTCAGAGGTGGCAAAGGACTAAGAAGATCTGTTTAACTAAATGGATTTTCAATATTAACTCAAGTAAAACTCAGATAATGGAATGTAGTGGAAGTATATCAGATGATGCTATTAGAGTCATAAAGGCGATCAAAAATTTTCCGTTTGAGGGCGTTGCTGCAGCGTAAATCCAACATAGCGCCCCCGATGTGGGTATATAAGCACCGACATGTAGGCAAAGGCTTAATGTGGCATTAGCGTCTTTCCGACTTGCGTGCGGCACATGCGGGAACGTGAACTATGGCGACGTTATTACCAAATGTGTCCAAGCGGGACCAATGTGCTGTTATTCTTTTCTTGGCTGCCGAAGGACAAACACCTGTAGACATCCATCTGAGACCACCTGTGTGGAACGGTGCGCCAAGTTTCGTGCTACTTCGTGATAACGCACATCGCCATGTCGCCAGTGTAACGGAGAAGTTACGCCAATTCAAGTGGGAAACTTTCCAGCACCCTCCCTATAGTCCTGGTCTCTCCGCGCGTGATTATCATGCCTTCGGCCCCCATAAAAAACCTTGGAGGATCGATGATTCCCGTCGGACAGCAGGCAGTTAAGGACTTCTTTACGTAGCAGGACATGGTGTTTTCCCAAACGAGTATCTCTGACCCGGTGCGTCGGTGGGGTGGTTTCCTCAACGTTCACGGCGATTTTTGCGGATTGGCATAACGATTGCTGATCGCACTACCTTCGAAAGGAAACTTTTTGATAGCCCCCTTACAGGTCACGAAATGTTGTTGTTGTTGTTGTGGTCTTCAGTCCTGAGACTGGTTTGATGCAGCTCTCCATGCTACTCTATCCTGTGCAAGCTTTTTCATCTCCCAGTACCTACTGCAACCTACATCCTTCTGAATCTGCTTAGTGTATTCATCTCTTGGTCTCCCTCTACGATTTTTACCCTCCACGCTGCCCTCCAATACTAAATTGGTGATCCCTTGATGCCTCAGAACATGTCCTACCAACCGATCCCTTCTTCTGGTCAAGTTGTGCCACAAACTTCTCTTCACCCCAATCCTATTCAATACTTCCTCATTAGTTATGTGATCTACCCATCTAATCTTCAGCATTCTTCCGTAGCACCACATTTCGAAAGCTTCTATTCTCTTCTTGTCCAAACTATTTATCGTCCATGTTTCACTTCCATACATGGCTACACTCCATACGAATACTTTCAGAAATGACTTCCTGACACTTAAATCAATACTGGATGTTAACAAATTTCTCTTCTTCAGAAACGCTTTCCTTGCCATTGCCAGCCTACATTTTATATCCTCTCTACTTCGACCATCATCAGTTATTTTGCTGCCCAAATAGCAAAACTCCTTTACTACTTTAAGTGCCTCATTTCCTAATCTAATTCCCTCAGCATCACCCGACTTAATTAGACTACATTCCATTATCCTTGTTTTGCTTTTGTTGATGTTCATCTTATATCCTCCTTTCAAGACACTGTCCATTCCATTCAACTGCTCTTCCAAGTCCTTTGCTGTCTCTGACAGAATTACAATGTCATCGGCGAACCTCAAAGTTTTTATTTCTTCTCCATGAATTTCAATACCTAATCCGAATTTATCTTTTGTTTCCTTTACTGCTTGCTCAATATACAGATTGAACAACATCGGGGAGAGGCTACAACCCTGTCTTACTCCCTTCCCAACCACTGCTTCCCTTTCATGTCCCTCGACTCTTATAACTGCCATCTGGTTTCTGTACAAATTGTAAATAGCCTTTCGCTCCCTGTATTTTACCCCTGCCACCTTTAGAATTTGAAAGAGACTATTCCAGTCAACATTGTCAAAAGCTTTCTCTAAGTCTACAAATGCTAGAAACGTAGGTTTGCCTTTCCTTAATCTTTCTTCTAAGATAAGTCGTAAGGTCAGTATTGCCTCACGTGTTCCAGTGTTTCTACGGAATCCAAACTGATCTTCCCCGAGGTTGGCTTCTACTAGTTTTTCCATTCGTCTGTAAAGAATTCGTGTTAGTATTTTGCAGCTGTGACTTATTAAGCTGATAGTTCGGTAATTTTCACATCTGTCAACACCTGCTTTCTTTGGGATTGGAATTATTATATTCTTCTTGAAGTCTGAGGGTATTTCGCCTGTTTCATACATCTTGCTCACCAGATGGTAGAGTTTTGTCAGGACTGGCTCTCCCACGGCCGTCAGTAGTTCCAATGGAATATTGTCTACTCCGGGTACCTTGTTTCGACTCAGGTCTTTCAGTGCTCTGTCAAACTCTTCACGCAGTATCGTATCTCCCATTTCATCTTCATCTACATCCTCTTCCATTTCCATAATATTGTCCTCAAGTACATCGCCCTTGTATAGACCCTCTATATACTCCTTCCACCTTTCTGCTTTCCCTTCTTTGCTTAGAACTGGGTTTCCATCTGAGCTCTTGATATTCATACCAATCGTTCTCTTATCTCCAAAGGTCTCTTTAATTTTCCTGTAGGCGGTATCTATCTTACCCCTAGTGAGATAGGCCTCTACATCCTTACATTTGTCCTCTAGCCATCCCTGCTTAGCCATTTTGCACTTCCTGTCGATCTCATTTTTGAGACGTTTGTATTCCTTTTTGCCTGTTTCACTTACTGCATTTTTATATTTTCTCCTTTCATCAATTAAATTCAGTATTTCTTCTGTTACCCAAGGATTTCTACTAGCCCTCGTCTTTTTACCTACTTGATCCTCTGCTGCCTTCACTACTTCATCCCTCAAAGGTACCCATTCTTCTTCTACTGTATTTCTTTCCCCCATTCCTGTCAATTGCTCCCTTATGCTCTCCCTGAATCTCTGTACAACCTCTGGTTCTTTTGGTTTATCCAGGTCCCATCTCCTTAAATTCCCACCTTTTTGCAGTTTCTTCAGTTTTAATCTACAGGTCATAACCAATAGATTCTGGTCAAAGTCCACATCTGCCCCTGGAAATGTCTTACAATTTAAAACCTGGTTCCTAAATCTCTGTCTTACCATTATATAATCTATCTGATACCTTCTAGTATCCCCAGGGTTCTTCCATGTATACAACCTTCTTTCATGGTTCTTAAACCAAGTGTTAGCTATGATTATGTTGTGCTCTGTGCAAAATTCTACCAGGCGGCTTCCTCTTTCATTTCTGTCCCCCAATCCATATTCACCTACTATGTTTCCTTCTCTCCCTTTTCCTACACTCGAATTCCAGTCACCCATGACTATTAAATTTTCGTCTCCCTCCACAATCTGAATAATTTCTTTTATTTCATCATACATTTCTTCAATTTCTTCGTCATCTGCAGAGCTAGTTGGCATATAAACTTGTACTACTGTAGTAGGTGTGGGCTTCGTGTCTATCTTGGCCACAATAATGCGTTCACTATGCTGTTTGTAGTAGCTTACCCGCATTCCTATTTTCCTATTCATTATTAAACCTACTCCTGCATTACCCCTATTTGATTTTGTATTTATAACCCTGTAGTCACCTGACCAGAAGTCTTGTTCCTCCTGACACCGTACTTCACTAATTCCCACTATATCTAACTTCAACCTATCCATTTCCCTTTTTAAATTTTCTAACCTACCTGCCCGATTAAGGGATCTGACATTCCACGCTCCGATCCGTAGAACGCCAGTTTTCTTTCTCCTGATAACGACATCCTCTTGAGTAGTCCCCGCCCGGAGATCCGAATGGGGGACTATTTTACCTCCGGAATATTTTACCCAAGAGGACGCCATCATCATGTAATCATACAGTAAAGCTGCATGCCCTCGGGAAAAATTACGGCTGTAGTTTCCCCTTGCTTTCAGCCGTTCGCAGTACCAGCACAGCAAGGCCGTTTTGGTTATTGTTACAAGGCCAGATCAGTCAATCATCCAGACTGTTGCCCTTGCAACTACTGAAAAGGCTGCTGCCCCTCTTCAGGAACCACACGTTTGTCTGGCCTCTCAACAGATACCCCTCCGTTGTGGTTGCACCTACGGTACGGCTATCTGTATCGCTGAGGCACGCAAGCCTCCCCACCAACGGCAAGGTCCATGGTTCATGGGGGGGTCACGAAATGATAAACTAAAAATAGTGGAAGTTTTTAACTGTTTGGGCAGCAGAATAACCAATGACGGTCGAAGGAGAGACGATATAAAAGCAGATTGGCAACAGTAAGAGAATAATTTCAGGTAGAGGTACGTTTCTTAATCCCTGATAAAATCCATCAGTTAGAAAGACTTTTCGGAAGGTAATTGTATTGACTGTGGCCTTGTACGGAAGTGAAATGTGTACCATAAGCAGTTTAGACCAGAGGAAACTATAAGCTTTTGAAGTCTGGTGGTATAGCTTACATGAGTAGATCGAATTATTAATGGAGAGGTACCGAATCGATTTGGAGGAAAAAATAAATCTGCGCGAAAACTTAACTGAAAGGCGAGATCAGTTGATATTACATATCCTGAGGCATCAAGAAATTGTTAATCTGGTAACGAAAGGAAATGTGGGAGATAAAAAGTGAATAGGGAGCACAAGGCTTGAACACAGTAAGTAGGTCAAATGGATGCGGTAGTTAAACAGAAGTGACGAGATTTGCACAGAACAGAGCGGCCTGGAGACCTGCAGTGTTCTGACTGAAAACATGAACAAGTTCAGGTCATTAATAACACGAGGAGTGATTCAGTCCAGCCTTTCGCTCATTTGCGTACTGAAGTAGGGGCAAGATTAGGTGAGTGCTCAGCCTATAGGAAGACAAAGCATTACTCCGGCTACAGAAATAGCAAGAGGGCCTACGCGCCGGCCCATACTCGGGCGTTTATCGGTTGACGCAGATCCTGCGCCGCGGCACAGTGCCAGCCGAGCAGAACGGATTGCAACACAAACCGACAGCGGCAGCGGCCGCGGTGTCGAGTTCGCGTACGTGCCGTGCCGTAATTCTGGTTTTCGTCGCCAGACCGCTGCACGTCTTGACGCGCTCCTGCGTCCTCGCATTACGCCCCTTACCACTTGTCCTCAGTCGTGACGGAACTGCGGAGGAATGCTCCGCGCTGGCGTTACGTGACGTCGGCGACCTTGTTCGTGACCGTAGGTCTCTGTCCTCTAACCAGAAACCGGCAAGCACGACGTGCACAGCTTAACTTCTAGAACAGATATAAGAATGTGTCCGTATGTACCATAAAAATAGTCAAATTTACTTCTAAGATTTATCTCATCTTACAGTGCAAGTTTTTATGATTATCAGTCAAATGTATATGATAATCTACTCCTGAATATATTCGATGTACGTTTGGTATGTTTTAGATACCACTTGACAATCGCGCGGCAGACAAAACAGCCATGTAATGAACAGAATAAGTTTTAAAATATTGATGACAATTCTGGTGGAACGCTTGTTTACCGAGCGAGGTGGCGCAGTAGACTCGCATTCGGAAGGACGACGGTTCAATCCCGCGTCCGGCCATCCTGATTTAGGTTTTTCCGTGATTTCCCTTAATCGCTCCAGGCAAATACCGGGATGGTTCCTTTGAAAGGGCACGGCCAACTTCCTTCCCCGTCCTCCCTAATCCGATGAGACCGATGACCTCGCTGTTTGGTCTCTTCCCTCAAACAATCCAATCCAACGCTTTTTTTCATGCTATTCTGTCCTTGCTGGATTTTGTTTAAATCCACGGCTGTTACAATTAATTGTTGGTGGTGTGGAACAGAACGAGCTGTAAATACTTCTTTAATAGCTTTATTTTATTGCCATGACATATTCTGAGCTATTATGCCTAACTTCAAATGGCTTGATTTTTTTCTACTACTGTACACTGAGGTGGCAAAACTCATGTGATAGCGATATGCACACATACAGATAGCTGTAGTAACACGTACACAAGGCATAAAACGGCAGTGCATTGACGGAGCTGTCATTTTTACTTGGATGATTAACGTGAAAATATTTCCGAAGTGATTATGGCCGCACTGGAATTAAAGAGACAACGGACGCGGAATAGTAGTTGAAGCTAGACGCATGTGCCGTTGCCCGCATCTCGTGGTCGTGCGGTAGCGTTCTCGCTTCCCACGCCCGGGTTCCCGGGTTCGATTCCCGGCGGGGTCAGGGATTTTCTCTGCCTCGTGATAGCTGGGTGTTGTGTGCTGTCCTTAGGTTAGTTAGGTTTAAGTAGTTCTAAGTTCTAGGGGACTGATGACCATAGCTGTTAAGTCCCATAGTGCTCAGAGCCATTTGAACCATTTGAACCATGTGCCGTTCTATTTCGGAAGTCAATGGGGAATTCAATATTCCAAGATCCATAGCATCAGGAATGTGCCGAGAATACCAAATCTGAGGCATTACGTCTCAGCACGGACAACACAGTGGCCGATGGCTTTCATTTAACGACCGAGAGCATCGGCGTCTACGTAGAGTTGTCAGTGCTAACAGACAAGCATCACTGCGTGAAATAACTGCAGAAATCAATGTGGGACGTGCAACGAACGTATCCGTTAGGACAGTGCGGCGAAACTTGGCGATAATAGGCTGTGGCAGCAGACGACCGACGTGAGTGCCTTTGCTAACAGCACGACATCGCCTTCAGCGCCTCTCCTGGGCTCATGACTATATTGTTGGTCCATAGACGACTGGAAAACCATGGCTTGGTCAGATGAGTCCCAGTATCAGTTGGTAAGAGCTGCTGCTAGGATTCGAGTGTGGCGCAGACCCCACGAAGCCATGGACCCAAGCTGTCAACAAGGTACAGAGGTGGCTGTGTTTGCATGGAATGAACTGGGTGCTCTGCTCCAACCGAAACAAACATTGACTGGAAATGGTTGGATTCCGCTACTTGAAGACCATTTGCAGCCATTCACGAAGTTCATGTTCCCAAACGACGATAGAATTTTTATGGATGACAATGTGCCATGTCACCGGGTTACAATTGTGCGCGATTTGTTTGAAGAACATTCTGGACAATTCGATTCAAAAATGGTTCAAATGGCTCTGAGTACTATGGGACTTAACATCTTAAGTCATCAGTCCCCTAACTAACCTAAGGACATCACACACATCCATGCCCGAGTCAGGATTCAAACCTGCGACTGTAGTGGTCGCGCGGTTCCAGACTGAAGCGCCTAGAACCGCTCGGCCACACTGGCCGGCGGACAATTCGAGAGAATGACTGGCCACCCAAACCACCAGACATGTATCCTATCGAGCATTTATGGGATACAAACGAGAGGTCAGTTCGTAGACAAAATCCCGCACCGGCAACAGTTTCGCAATATAGACAGCATGGTTCAGCATTTGAGCACGACTTGTTGAGTCAATGAATGTCATGTCGACGTGCTGCACTACGCCGGGCAAAAGAAGGCCCGATGCTATGTTAGGAGTTATGCTATGATTTTCGTCACCACAGTGTATTAGATTCTTCAGCAGCAAGTCGTCTACTCTTTAATCGCTTAAGGATATTCGGATGGTTAGCACCGTTTTGTACTCACCGTCGCTCCATAAATTTCTGAGACTGATTTTATTCCCGGTGTATAAGCGACGTCAGCGCAGTAACTACAGTGGCATCTTGGACTATCAACTTTAAACAACAGATGTGTATGCATTCGACCAGTCAATTGCGAATAGCCAGTGTTAACACACTGCGGACAGATCCCGAATTTACTCGTGTTTCACGCGCAATCCGTTACGGGTGGATTTCGAGGTAATTCGTATTTTCTACATGCTGTCTGTAGATGCCACCTGCTGTGATATATATTGGCTACTTCGTCTACCTAGTTGAGGTATCAAACCTGATTACCTTTATGTATTATTTACGTATTTAGCATTTTGACTGTATCTTGACATATCAGATAGTCGCTGATTTAGTCTTGAATTTCCTCCTTCTGTTAGAGATGGCCCTATTCGACAAACGGAAGAAAATGAACGACTCTGAAATACTTTCGGAGGTATGTGACGATGATTATTCAGATGTTCCTAATGAGAATGAAGATCCCGTTGACAGTATGAACGAACTTTTTTATGGTTTGGAGGACAGTAACATCATTAGATCTGCAAAGAAGCATAAGGTGGCAGTATTGTCAAGTGACTCCAACAATGAAGATAGAGGTGATTCTGTTCTTGTGAACGATTCGTTTTGTCATAATGTTAACCCTTTCCGAATGTATTATGTAGCGAACTTACATCGTTAGTGTCAACGTTGTTGTGCCACAAATTACAACGGAGCAACGAAATGAACTTTTCTAAATTAATCGTTTAAGACTTTCTTCAGAATGCTTCGAAGAAGAGAAAAGTGAGTACAAAATTTGTCCCGCACGCCTGCACACCCGATTAAAAACGACGAAGCGTCGACGCCTGCATCGACTTCATTCAAATGCAGAACGTGGTCAAGTCTTTTCTCGAAAAGAATTATCAAGGGAGACGAGACTGGTGTTATCAATACGAACCTACCACAAAACGACAAAGTGTAGAATGGATCTCTGATGGTTCTCCAAGACAGAACAAGGCGCGAATGTGACGAGCGAGTTGAACAGCTCTCCAAAGGAATAGATGTATGAACGTTCTGTGCGTTGCACTCATGGGGAATTGAGGGGGGGAGTGACCACGTAGACTATCTAAAGCGTTAAAACCGCCATCTGTTCTCTGTTTTTTATTAATTCAGCCTCGAAATGTTTTGGATCGACGGAGTACTGTGTGAACGACTTGATTAACGCAGAAAAATATGCTAGTGTCCTAAAAATGGTAGTATATGTATATAAGGTTGCTGAGTTATATGCATTTTTATGCGTTCTAGTGAACGCCGTTTTAACCCTTAACAGGGTGTTACTTGAGTATTGTCTGTAACAGCAATAAGAAAAAAAGAAGATAAGGGAAGAGAGAGAGAGAGAGACAGACAAAAGCATGTTCTAGGATCTGTGTGCGTCAGTTTGATGATTGCAGGCGTCCGAGAGGAACAACATCTGTCTGATTTAACGTGATTCTACGTGGATTTTTTTTATTTTTTGAGTTCAGATGGCGCAGTTGCTGTGTGAAATGTGGGGCATTTTATGTAGATTTTGGGAAATCCCAGTTTAACTTTTAACCATCCTTTCTCTTCCCTATATGAGGGTACTACCAGCATTGTCGAACATGATCGTTTTGGTGGGTCAGGTATTATGTTGTGCGGAGGTATAATGTTGCACAGGCGTACAGATCTCAAAATCTTTGATCACGGTACACTGAACGATACACTGACCAATCAGTGTTGCTGTGATACTGTACTCCTTTGTCGCTTCCCCATGTGCGTGTTTTCAGAGGTGCCTCCGATTCTTACATTATTTTTTGGGTGAGAATGCACGGCTGCATTGAACACTGCAGGTGGACAAGCTCCTGGAACGATAGGGTATTCGGCGAATGGACTGGCCTGCCCCAGCCCCCGACTTAAATGCCAACGAGCACGTATGAGATGTATTGCCAAGGCAGCACGTCCTCATGCACCATCGTCCATTCAGCAGTTGTCAGCTGCGTTGGCGAGAAAATGGAACGCTCTTCTGCAAGAAATCCTTACCAACCACTTGGGCAGCATGCATCGTCATCCGTGGTGATCGCACACCGTAGTAAAAAACATGTCCCGGCTTCTGCGATGCCCAGGAGATCATAACGAATGGCGGTGACTTCAGCGTTAATTATTTTCTTTGAATAAAAGTCTCATTTCTGTTCGTCTCAATGCGTAGTACATTGTAGCTATTCTTTCTATGTATGGTCCAAGCTTGATCGAGCTATGTTACTTAGCAATCAGTCATCACGGGAATACTTTCCTTAAGTATTGCACAGCAATGTATAATGTTCGGAAAACTGGATTTTTTCTTTCTAGTGATAATGAACTCGTTTCAAGTATTATGATCAAAGCTTCTATCTTCTTCAAAAAGCGCGTAAGAATTCTGATACTCATGTACGGTATAGATCTCTATTTTGCTTCCCAGATCACCCTCTTACGAGTACTTTCGTCGCACATCGTATGCCAAACGAAACTCGTGCTGCAACGGTTGACTCAGAATTGGCAGGTACAAAGCTTTGCGCTGTGGAAGTGGCAACACCGTAGGAGCCGACAACGCCATACAGCTCCCATCGGTGATCTGCTGGCGGCATAAGCCCAGCCCACTAGCTGTCAAATGCCAAGTACAGTACTTCGAATAGGACTGCACCCCAGAGGTGCAAACGCCCGCACGGCTAGGCCGCCAGGTTCCGCAGACAACCGGAATGCCTGCGCATTCGTGTAGACATCTGTCAGCCTCCGTAACTCGGCCTCGCCTGCCAGACATCCACACACCTGCTCGCACCTGCCGCTTCGCCCGCGGGCGGCCTTGTCCGTTCAGCGTGGCGCGCTAGCGCTCTCTCCCTCTCCCGGAATCTACTCGCACCGCAACACTGTAAGACGGTTGTAGGACTTTCGGCCTCGTTTTACATTCGCGTATTATTACCTTCTGGAGACCGAAAAACTTTCTCTCTAGGAAACAACGTAGATTACGCAAGCAACGATTGTGTGTAACGCAGCTAGACACATGTTAGACCAATTAAGGCGCGCACGCAAGTAATTAAGCAGATATTGAGCATAAGCAATTGTAACTGGAAGAATCCATAACATACCGTAACATTCTAAGACTCCTCTGGCATGCTGGCCTCAGCAATTTGCAGAGTATGTATTGAGATGTACATTTAGATGTACAGGGCGACCCAAAAGTCCGTTAACATTTGAAAACGCACTAATTCACAGAGTAATGTAGGTACTGAGGTAAGAGTTGGCTCAAATGCCTGAAGTCACATACGGTTTTATTGAAACCAAAAACTAGCGCAAAAGATGGCCAGCAGATGGCGCTGGATAGCAACATGTCTGTGATGCCGTATGAGAATGCTGTACAAAGTGACCGGCAGTGAGACTGGTACTCCTCCCCCCATAAAGATCCTTTACCAGCTCATCAAGTTCCAGACTTTCCTCGCTCGCACTGAATACCTCCAAATTACGTACACCATCCGAAAACTCGACTCCAATGATCATATTGTGTCCCCTCTCCTTTCCAGTCTTAATGTGCTGTCGCGCCTCTGCCTACACATCACACCAACCCTCCACTTGAACACTCTCTACATCCTAAGTATAGAGCGGGTGCTCCAGTGTCTCCTACTTGAGTTTTCGTAACTTCTGCGTTATGAGATTTGCTATATGAGGACGTGCGTTATCATGACGCAGCGGCGCCCCTTATCGTAGTTTTTCCAGAACGTTAGTTTTCTAGAGACATGATGTCCCATACACATTCTCCGTTCTCCGACTGATGTCTACTGGTGTTCTCCTTCGGCAGCAAAGAAAACAATAACTGCACCTTGGTTCAAATGGCTCAAATGGCTCTGAGTACTATGCGACTTAACCTCTGAGGTCATTAGTCGCCTAGAACTTAGAACTGATTAAACCTAACTAACCTAAGGACATCAGACACATCCATGCCCGAGGCAGGATTCGAATCTGCGACCGTAGCGATCGCTCGGTTCCAGACTGCAGCGCCTAGAACCGCACGGCCACTCCGGCCGGCGCACATTGGTCCTGTTTGCATTCAAAAGGAAATAAATTCGCCATTGTTCACGTTCCCGCATTTGCAGTACGCTCGTCAGAAGGACACGAATGCCTCACTAATCCCTTGGCTACATGTCGGTACTTATATACACGTATAGAAGTCATACTACGTTGCATATGCGCTGCACCACTGTGCTCAGACGAAAACTTTCTGATCGCCTCTTATAGACAGTGCTTTTTCCAGTCAGTATGCGAACGGAATAGAAAAGAAATGAGAAAATATTGGTTACACTGCACCCTCTGCGATGCACAGTACTTTGGGTTGCAGTTAGGGATGTTGATGCAGAGGTACATGAAAAGCCATTTCCGGCGCCTCTTCCTCCTGCGATGAGTCGCAGCTGTCGGAGGGTGTTTCAGCCGTCTTGAAAGCCGCAGCCTGCCGCAGCTCTCCTCGCCGTTTGAGATCCTCCCACCGCTGTGACAACTTTCACTAAAAGCCTCTGTCCGTAGCTGGAGCCAGCTCCGTCAACGCAGCGATGAAGTAACGGCGATGATTCACGCGCTTCAAGTTATTCCGGAGTTTCACGCCGCTGCCGCTGCCGCTATCGCCGAAAGGGGTTTTCTGCCTGACGGCCTGAGAGCTGGGAGAGGCGATATGGCGAAACGGGCGCAGCGGAGGCGTGGCAGCGCGAGCCGCGTATTTCTGTAGCAGGCGCTCTGCTCTGGCATTCCGGCCGCGGGCGTCGCCGTGTCTGCCCTAACGCGTGTGACGCATAGCTGCACACTGCTGTCAGGCGGCGTGTGCAGGCACGCGTTCTGCCGACACGTATGTGTAGAATAGCAGTTTGAGGTTTCTGAATCCGCCTGGTTTCAACCACGTCGTTTATTCATGTGAAATGACATAATTTCATAGGTTTAAATGGTCTCATACGAATATTATTTTATGTATACAGAGTGAAGAGGTGACTGAAAATTTTTATCAAGGCCGGGAATCGAACCCTGATCTCCTGTTTACTAGGCAGGTGCGTTAGCTACTAAGTCACCTTGGCACACTGGTTCACACAACTGTACGGATTACTGTGGCAGGCCTTCCTCCTCGATCCAAACTCCGCTGCCGCCCCAGTCTACTTTAACTTCTCCCTTACGCACAAACAATAGCCGAGGCTCTCCGTGTTCCCGAGTTCTATTCCCGGCCGTAATATAAATTTTCACTCACCGCTTCAGTCCATATACACTTCATTTATTCCTAGTATAAGTCTCCACGTTTCCATGGCCCTTAGCATTGAAGGTAAAATCCTCCAGTTTAGACATGAAGTTCGCTTTGTTGGTCGTACTTTATTATTTCTGGTTGTGTGTTTCGTCACTGAGACATCCTCAGGTGCGTCGTAAGATAAAAATTATAAAAAAAGAGGTACACATGTTAAAAGAAAGATCTGACGTAAGAGAAAAATGGATGAACATGGGATACACGTTGTTTCAACATCTTACAAGAAATGAAAGACAGATCTATACATATTATGAAATGGATGTGTGTGTGTGTGTGTGTGTGTGTGTGTGTGTGTGTGTGTGTGTGTATGTGTGTGTGTGTGTGTGTGTGTGTTCCACATTTCCTCCTAAACCACTGGACCGATTTTAACAAAACTTGATACACATATCACTTACTGCCTGGAAAGAATCGCTGTAGTTCACAACGCACAAATAGCCACACTATACTCATTCAGTATTTGAGAAAGAGAGCACGTAGAGAATTGCAACAAACTTTACGCGTAATTTAGAACCTTTACGAGACTTTTTCTCGCTGACAAACCCCACAAAATGATGAAAGGATAACAAGGTTATCGCTTACTACATTTTCGCTCTTCATGCAGTAAAACTGCCGCATCAGGCGTGACGTTTCAGTTTATTACCTCTTCACTACGAATTGTATTCGCAACACATTCTGCATACAGTGTTCACATATACCACTGAATATGCTTGCAAAATTATATCATTTTACGACACATACTTCAGAAGATATGACGTAACAAACATTCAGCTGACAGAAAACGAAACTGCAGAATGAAATGAGCTCGAGATAACGGTGGACTATGTGTGCGTTTATGCGTCAACTGTGTAAGTACATATGACATAAGCGTACATGGGCAAAGCCACGGGTGAAAATTCCTGCTAAAACCCTTAATCGATTTCAAGCAAACTTCGCACACATACTACTTAGCACTATCTGGAAAGAAATATTGTGGAAGTAAGAACAAGCATCCTCCTATTGGTGTAGGGGTGATATTGTGGCGGGAGAAGAGGAAGTAGGAGATGAACAGAGAGGGGAAGAAGGAGAGGGATACAGTTAGTGGCGAGAGAGGAGGAGGGGGCAAATGAAAGGAAGCAAGAGAAGTAGATGGATAGAGAAAGAGGAGAAAAGGAGACGATCCCAGAAAGGAAAGATGAGTTGATTGAGAGAGAGAGACAGCGGAAGAAGAAAAGATCAGAGAGAGCAGGGAAGAAGAAATAGTGAGAGGGGGGGGAGAGAGGAGGAGGTGAACAGAGAGAGAAGGAGGAGGAGGAGAAGAACAGAGAGACGGGGAGGAGGAGAAGGACAGTGAGAGGAGGAGGAGGAGGAGAAGGAGGAGAAAATGCACAAAGAGACGGGGGGGGATAAATGGACAGATGGAGGGGGAAGAGAAGATACAGTATGTGATACAAGGTATCCGGACACCCCCAAAAACATATGTTTTCCTATTAGGTGCATTGTGCTGCCACCTACTGCCAGGTACTGGCAGCGACCTCAGTAGTCATTAGACATCGTGAGAGAGCAGAATGCGGCGCTCCGCGAAACTCACGTACTTCGAATGTGGTCAGGTGATTGAGTGTTACTTGTGTCATACGTCTGTACGCGAGATTTCCACACTCGTAAACATCCCTAGGTCCACTGTTTCCGATGTGATAGTGAAATGGAAACGTGAAGGGACACATATAGCACGAAAGCGTACAGGTCGACCTCGTCTGTTGACTGACAGAGACCGCCGACAGTTGACGAGGGTCGTAGTGTGTAATAGGCAAACATCTATCCAGACCATCATACAGGAATTCCAGACTGCTTCGGGATCCACTGCAAGTACTATGACAGTTAGGCGGGAGGTGAGAAAACTTGGATAAGCCACACATCACTCCGGTAAATGCCAAACGATACCTCGCTTGGTGTAAGGAGCGTAAACAGTGGACGGTTGAACAGTGGAAAAACGTTGTTTATATTTATCATTCACCACGAAACATTGGACGGAGTCATAATTAAAGTTCCACAGCCTGAGATGGCGTTCTTCAGGAACCGTGTTACTTACCGGGAACATCAGCATTCGCCGTCCGTCCTTGGTACGCTGGCCACGTGAGAGCCAATATTTGTAAGCTATTGTTTTTCGGCACACGCGTGCAGCGTGCATCGTACCGTTAGCCCGGTGGCCGGCAAGCGAAAGCATTGTCCCTCGCATAACAAAGCAGATCGCCACTGGGGCGCCGGTGTTTGTATGCTGCACGTCGCTTCCAAGTGTAAATCGCCAGGCTGACGTCTGCATTACATCTACTTGCTACCACATCCGCTCGGCGTAAACCAATTACTACCTGATGTGGTAACGGCGGTGGACTGTGATGATCTAATGATACGACTTGTACGTTAGGATCGCTACATTTTTTGATACCACAATAACTGCATTGTCTTCCCATTTCTTCGTAATTATTAGTGCTGCCTTTTCTTGTTTTTCGGCTTCTTTTCCCCAGTCACAGAAGTACGAGTAGGGTACAGGGGGTTGGACAAAAATATGGGATCATCAAAAACACATTACCATGCCTAATACAGTGGAAGCAACTTGTTGGCATCCAAACCAGCCTCCATTAGCCTCGGAATGGATAAACGCTTCCTGTATCTTATACCATTATTGCTGCAAAATAGCGGCAAGTTCAATTAACGATGATGGAGTTAGATAGCGATCATGACCCATTCTCTCGAAAGTAGACCGCAAAGTCCCAACAATATTGAGATCTGGTAACTTTGGTAGCCAGCGGAGATGCGACAGTTCATCCTCAGTCCGGGACGAAGCGAGTTGTGTGAGCAGGGGCGTTGTAATCTTGGAACACGGCATCACCACTGGGGAATTAACATTGTACCATGGGACGGACCTGATCAGCCAGAACAGTCACACAATCCTTGATAGTAACGTGATCCTACAGAGCAACACTGGGGCCCGTGAAGTACCACGACTTTTTCTCTCTTCCGACCACGAATTCCTCTCCCGAGCCAACCTTTTCCATTTCAGAGTAGTACTTGCAACCTACATCCTCAGTCATTTGCTGGATATATTCCAATCTGTGTCTTCGCCTACAGTTTTTATCCTCTACAGCTCCCTGTAGCACCATAGAAGTTATTCCCTGATGTCATCCCTAAGTAATATTCCACGATATGGCTGTCCAAATCATCTCTGCATGCCCCCCATGTCTTGGGATGCCAGCCAGTAGATGGAAAGAGTACAAACGAGATTCATCCGACAAAATGGTTCTTCTATTGCTTCATAGTAGATGCTTTATTGCATCGGCACCACGTTTTCATTTTATGGACATTAGCATCGTTGATGAACGGTTTTGGAACTCCAGCTACACTGCATTTCCCTGCTTCTGTAGCTCTCTTCGTGTTGTTTAGATGGTAACAGAGTTCGTGAGTCCGCCGTTCAGTTCTGCAGTGACTTTCGTCACAATTCTCTTCAATGACCGTCTTTCATGATCACTCAGCACACACCTTCGTTCATTTTGTGACATAGCGATAGCGGATGTTGTGTTTCCGCATACCCTGCACAAGGTAGCGTGTCTCCCCCCCCGTCGGAGTTTCGAGTCCTCCCTCGGACACGGGTGTGTGTGTTGTCCACAGCGTAAGTTAGTTTAAGTTAGATTAAGTAGTGTGTAAGCTTAGAGACCGATGACCTAAGCACAGTTTCGTCCCATAAGATCTTACCACAAACTTACAATTTCTTTTTTTCACGCAGGATAAATCTTTGGTACGGTTGCCTTGAAACACCGAACACTTCGGCCCCTTTGGTTACGGTTACAGAAGTAGGAGCACCAACAGTATACCCACGTTCGAGCGCAGTCAGCTCCGAAATAACGCACTCACAACTACATAGGACAGTGTTTTGACCACGATTGACACTTGCAACGTGTTGAGGACACTGCACAGCTGCCGTTCGTGGTCAAATACAACAGCACAATCTGCAGGCTTGGCTACAATCTGCATCTACATCTACATTTATACTCCGCAAGCCACCCAACGGTGTGTGTCGGAGGGCTCCGAAATAACGCACTCACAACTACATAGGACAGTGTTTTGACCACGATTGACACTTGCAACGTGTTGAGGACACTGCACAGCTGCCGTTCGTGGTCAAATACAACAGCACAATCTGCAGGCTTGGCTACAATCTGCATCTACATCTACATTTATACTCCGCAAGCCACCCAACGGTGTGTGTCGGAGGGCACTTTACGTGCCACTGTCATTACCTCCCTTTCCTGTTCCAGTCGCGTATTGTTCGCGGGAAGAACGACTGCCGGAAAGCCTCTGTGCAGTGATGTTCAAGCGTGCTTTTGTGCGGTGTTTCAAAAAATGGTTCAAATGGCTCTGAGCATTACGAGACTTAACATCTGAAGTCATCAATCCCCTAGAACTTAGAACTACTAAAACCTAACTAACCTAAGGACATCACACACATCCATGCCCGAGGCAGGATTCGAACCTGCGACCGTAGCAGTCGCGCAGTTCCGGACTGAAGCGCCTAGAACCGCTCGGCCACTGATGCCGGCCGTGCTGTGATTCCATACTTTTGTCTAACCTGTGTATACGAAGTTACAATAGAAAGAATCAGATCAAAATAAATTATAATTTCAGAAACTGATTCAGAGCTGTTGAAACGCTCAACGACTTACTTAATAAAATGTAAACACAGGTTTTCTAATCATTAAGTAAAATACATAATTACAGCGTCAGTTCAAAAACATACGTGCTTTTACTATCGGAAACACAGAAAATACCAGATTTTAATCAAACATGTAATTACCTTACCATACATGTTACAAATCTTTGTCTCAGAACATAACATTGTATTGAATCATGTCGTGTTTTTACTTTTTTTATTTGTTTGTAACATGCTCCATTACAATATTTGTAATACTACATGTACATACTTTGTGTGTGTGTGTGTGTGTGTGTGTGTGTGTGTGTGTGTGTGTGTGTGTGTGTGTGTGTGCACACGCGTTCGTGTGTACGTGTTCTGTAATGTTGCTATTGTATGATGATGATGATGATGGTGATGATGATGATTTAGAGAAGGGAGAGAACGAAACCTGGTGCCGGCGCACGGCCTATTCCTTCGGAATAGGACCAAGGGAGCCGCCCAAGCTTAACGTCTCTATCCGACGGACAGATTACCATCGGCAGTGTCAGATGCCCTCACTTCAAGAGACACTGCGAAGAGGTTTGATTTTAAACCAGGACATTGGTGTGAAGCCTGGTGATCAGGAACTTTACGCTACCATCTCTCTTCCCCTTGCCGGCCAACTACTGGCAGTGAAATTTTTTTCCACTACCAGTCGCCTTTTTACTAATAATTGGAATTACGAAAATACTAGGAGTATAACAGTGTTTTAAACAATCTTTCACATAACTGAGTAAAAGTGACATTGATTATCGTTCACCGGCCGGGCTGGCCGAGCGGTTCTAGGCGCTACAGTCTGGAACCGCGCGACCACTACGGTCGCAGGTTCGAATCCTGCCTTGGGCATGGATGTAGGTTAGTTAGGTTTAAGTAGTTCTAAGTTCTAGGAGACTGATGACCTCATCAGTTCCATAGTGCTCAGAGCCATTTGAACCATTTTTTGACTATCCTTCCAAATTACTTAATGAGTAGTGATCATGTTAGTCAAAAATAAAAATTGTAATAGGAAATTTTTGCAAATGTAGAAAAAGGTATATCAGCTTGATTACTGAAATTGTGTATCGGGTTCTTCGATCTGCTGCATTACCAAGTGAATTATGGTCCATCCGAAGTGCAGAGAAGAAGCAATTGGAAGCGTTTGAAATGTTATCCAAGAATGTTGAAAGGGAAATGGACAGATGAAGCGCGGAATGGAGAAGATGTAAAAAGAATAGGCGAGGACAGAGGTCTGTGGAAAACCTTTACCAGAAGACAGGTTGGTGAAACACGTGTTAACGGCATATAGAATTAATAAGCTTGTTGATGGGAGAAGCAATAAAGTGGGAAAATAGTGTGTGAGGGGGTGGGGGGGGGGGGAGGGGGGGGAGATAAAGACTAAAATAACCAAAACAGATAACAGAGGATTTTGGATGGACTAGTTACGTATATATGAAAAGATTGGTACAACGGAGGAAGTGACGGAGGACCAAAAGAGTCTCATGCACAATACTCATAAATGAAGGATTAGAAAGGATATGCTTTTCCATGAAATCTTCTCAGGTTATCGGCCAAGTCGTAGCGTTGTCCTCAGGCGAAGTTGCTTTATCTAAATATTACGAGTAAGGAACTCGTTGAAACGTTACATCAACACAATGCCACAAGTTGGCTGCTGACCAGAGAGGATTTCATTAATGAAGTTCACCGATAAAGCCTGCACTCCGAGATATGCTGCCTGAATGAAAAGATCCTGAGTGATTTGCTGCTGAGAGCAAATCAGAAACAAAGGTTTCCCAATTGCAACACAACTACAAAAGCAACTTGGAGTTAACATCAATCTTCCTTAATTTAAGTCAAGCGCTACTGAACTGTACCGGTATGCAGTGTCGGCTACAAAGCCGAATGAATAGGGCAGGGCGCTCCAAAACGAGAAAGGCCTTTGTGGTGTAAAGTCCCAGCCAACGGCCGTGATCCTCCGAAAGTGATGGGCAGTTTCCTGTGCGTCACAGTCACACAGCTCCCGAAATACACGCGAGGGCCAAACAAACACGTCGCCCGTGATGGCCACCGGACCTGCGCAAGCCTCCGGCGAGTCTGCTCTCCCTCTCCAGTTGCTTAATAACTCGTTTCACTCAGTGGTCACTTGCACGGGAATTGTTTCTCTTGCTCAACTCCAGCGAGGGATATCACATAATCGCTGATTGATATTTAAGTAGGATGGGTAGAATCTACACGGCAAATTGACGTAGGAAAGCCGCTCAACAATTGATTTGGAAACCGAGTGACTGATGAAGCTAGAAAGTTGGAAAGCAGCGATACGCTTTCGTAGTGGTCATGTTCTCCGTTATTTCTCATATGATTTTGGCTGGTTCAACTCCAAGGAACATTACTACACGCCGATGGGGAAAAAATTCGTTATCGAATTTCCAGGGACAAGGAGACTTCCACAAGATGGAGGTCTTTGTTGAAAATAGCACTGTTAATACTGGGACGAAGGGAAAAAAGCTTAAATGTTATAAGAAGTACGGTACTTGATGGATGAGAAACTTGGAACTTTATACGAACTGACTGAAAACATTTAGAGAGCTCTGAGACGTGATTTTGAAGGAGAATAGAAAGAGTAACATGGGATGATGACAAAGATACGTTGAAACGAAATGGCAAGAGAAAGCCTATTTTGACAAATATATTTTTCGCAGTAAATATAATTCAGTAAACGATGCTTCCAGATATTAGTGTCTTCTACATGACGGTGCAGTGGACTAGAGTGGTAAGAAGCAGGTAAGTACTCGTTCATAAATTCCGGATCAATAGTAAATACTGGCAGTTCAAGAAAGAAATTGAAGGTAAAGAAAAAGAACAATAACTATCGGAAACAGAGGAAGAGTGAATGTAATCTCGTTATTAGAGTATGGATCTACTAACACACAGAACAATATTGATGATGATGTTGATGATGGGCAGACAACTAAAAACATAAATTATGTTACGATCGATAATTCACGGCTTCTGACTAACCACAGAATACAAAAATTATTGTGTTTAATGTTAGTGCAAAAGCTCTCGTCCTTATAATTTGCCGAAACTTAAATACCAAGTACTATTTACGTTATCGAACTGTAGAGCTTAATTAGTGTTCGCTGGCAGTGGTTTCTGAAACTTGGCACAGAATAAATCAAAGCAATCGTGATGACATTCTAAACCCTCTCTTTTAGATCGACTAACGAGCTTTCAAGGTTTAGTACTCAGTATGTCAGATGTCTAAAGTCTTTACTATGTTACCTGCTGAAGTCCTACCCATTGGCCGATGTATGGAAGGCGAGAAGCAAATACCAAAAAGGGAGTCTTATTCTTTCGTATAGAGTGAACTAAACAGCAACGCGTTTATATTTTATGAATAAAAGTCCGTCGATTCTCTGTATTTCAATTTTTAGATTTTTATTTCCGCTACGCATTTCGGTGTGAAATCTCCATCAAAATTTCCAACATTCGCATAAAGTTCCGTCTTGAACTGGTGAAGCAATCGGGCCTGCATGTTGTGAGTATCTATTTCCCTGACGAAACACAGGTGCGTTTGCTTCAGCAGTTCAGGACGGAAAGCCTCATATTTTGTTGAAAACCTCGATGCATCGGAAAAGAAATCTATAAAGGGGCTTTTATTGATAAAATACTTATCTTTCACTGTCTCTGTGTACCAAGTGAAACTGATATGGACTCGCTAAAAAAGAAGGCAATGTGTCTGTTAACGGATTTGTGCAGTAATTTGGGTATAGTATCACTGATGAACTGCAACATTAATTCATAAATAAGCAATAAATGAAATTAGTAATTTATTGAAATTCGTTGTGTATAGTGTATTCGTATTTTTCACAGCTGTGACTGGTTCTAAAACGCTTTGTGAGTCCTCAGACACTATGTCGTAAAACAAGCGCTTATGCTACAAGGGTTGTTCGGAAAATAAGGAACGATCGGTCGCGAAATGGAAAATACAGTGAAAATCTGATGAAGCTTGGCACAGATGCATTAGACACTATGTCTAGTACGCCCGTCGATCGCATCACATCGCTCTTTTCAGTTTTGAGCTCACAGTGATAAAGTAAAGCTGGTTAGAAATTAACGTCTCCCGCCAAGTATGAGGGCCTTGCGAAAGATTTCGCCTGAAGCTATTCAATCCACGTAACATAGCTGTCATGCAGTTGATCTACACGACAGTTCGCGGCCGCGCTCTGCAGGGGCATCACCCACAATACAGCCCGTAACTGGCTACCCCTGAGGCTCACCTCTGCTCGAATGATCCGCTGGCTATGGAGACAATATTTTGACACAGAAAACGAGCTGCAGTCCAGATTAGAAAACTGTCGAAAAGCACTGGCGGCTGTCTTCTATAACGAGGTAAGTGAAAAGTTGGTACAGCGCTACGACAGATGTTTAAGTCTGAGCCGCGACTGTGTAGAGAAGTAGCTGGAAGATGTAGCTAACCGTTGCAAATAAAACAGTTTATTTTCACTTTGGTTTCCATTTCACGACCTATCGTTCCTAACTTTCCGAATAGCACTCCTATTTACCGATCCACCGACGCGCAAACGTAAGCTTCCTAAGTCTGCTGTAATGTGCAGGTCAAAATGCTACAAAAAGATTGGTGAAGACTTCTTTGGTTACCATCTGAGTTGTAGAGTCTTGTTGAAGCAACGTTTCTACGAGTTTCCTACTCGTCACCTTCATTTCGCCTGAAGATGACGAATAGGAAACACTTCGAAACGTTGCACCAACGACACCACAACTCGGCTGATAACCCGAGAAGATTTCACGAATGAAATTTGACGAGAAAGTCTGCTTCCTATAAAATCGTACAACAAGAACGTTTAAGAAAGGCACAGTGCAACGTACTGTAACGTTTTCTCTGATATTGTCTCCATTACAAAATATATCAGGTTTGCTTAAATTTGACAATTGATTAAGACATTGAATACGAAAATGTGACTCGAGTTTGCCTCAGTGAAATTTCTTAAGCTCCCAAAACACCTTTCTGGATTTATGATATGAGAAACTGTCGCAGAGGAGCAATTGGTCTTGTGTATTTTTTCCTGTCGCTTCATAATTGACGAAAAAAGAAATATATACATCTACATCTACATATATACTCCGCTAGCCACCAAGCGGTGTGTGGCGGAGGGCACAATTCGCGCCAAAGTCGTATTCCCCCCCCCCCCCCCTCCTCTGCTCCACTCTCGGATCGCACGAGGGAAAAACGACTGTCTGAACGCCTCAGTACGAGCTCTTATTTCCCTTATCTTTGAATGGTGATCATTGCGCGATTTGAAAGTTGGTGGTAATAATGTATGCTCTACATCCTCGGCGAAGATCAGATTTCGGAATTTAGTGAGCAGCCCCTTCCGTTTAGCGAGTCGTCTGTCTGCAAGTGTATCCCATGTATCCCACTTCAAACTTTCTATGAGATTTGTAACGCTCTCGCTATAGCTAAATGTACCAGTCACGAATCTTGCCGCTCTACTTTGGACCTTTTCAATCTCTTGAAAGAGACCCAACTGGTAAGGGTCCCACACAGACCAACAATACTCCAAGACTGGACGAACTAACGTATTGTAAGCTATTTCCTTTGTTGAAGGACTGCATCGCTTCAGGCTTCTAAAAATAAACCGCAATCTAGAGTTCGCCTTGCCCGTTACTTGTGTAATCAGATCATTCCATTTGAGATCATTTCTAATAGTCACACCCAGATATTTGACGGATGTTACCGCTTCCGAAGACTGATCATTTATTTTGTACTCGTACATTAATGGGAATTTTCGCCTTGTTATACGCAGTAGGTTACACTTGCTAATATTGAGAGATAACTGCCAGTCATTACACCACGCATTTATTTTCTGCAAAACCTCATTGATTTGTTCGCAACTTTCGTGCGATACCACTTTCCTGCAGACTACAGCATCATCGGCAAACAGTCTAATGCCGCTGTCAGTAGGGCTAAATAACTCAGTAGCCACTACGATTTCCGTATTATAGTCACGGACCATCACACAACCTTGGTACAGTTTCTCGCAAATATTTCCAGTCACACGTTGAAAACGTGTTCGAGCGTTTGGCATGTTGTACTCTTGGCGTGAGCAGGTCCACCACTGTGTTAGTTCTCCACACAGTATCCACACACGTGGGTAGCTGCTGCGGCTCTTCGCTCTGTGCCAGGACCGGAGGGAACGACGGAAACACGGACAGCCGAATCGTGGGCTGTTTTGTGAGCCACGCTTGCGGCGGAAGTCATTTTGTAGCGTCACTGTTCCGTTGAAGGCCCAAGCGCCCCTGGAACCAGTTGACCAGTCAGCATAAATCTGCATTTGTCACCCTCTAGGCGCAAACATACGTAGCACTGCCGCTACGACGACCACACTTTTATTAAAGCTGAGCAGTAAATCATTGGAACGTTTTCATCTTACTAATGGATTTAACTTGATCGGGATACGTGGACCAATCCGAGTTTATTCCACTGGAACACGGAACTAGACACTACATAACTCAGAGAATGCCAACAAAAAACTTAATTTTTTTTATAAAAACAGGGTGAGGCACTTGACCAAAATTTTTCTGCAATCACTAAAAATAATACACTGCAGCTCTAAACTACTCTGACAAACCATTGTGCAGAATGAAAGGAGTTGCTATGTTATCGATCACATTTTTAAGCTCCTCAGGAAGGCCTATTGGTTCGTGCCTGATAGTGCGCAGCTATGTGTACACTGATTAAGGAAGTCTCAGCCAAGTGCAAATACACTACTAGCCATTAAAATTGCTACACCAAGAAGAAATGCAGATGATAAACGGGTATTGATTGGATAAATATATTATACTATAGCTGACACGTGATTACATTTTCACGCAATTTGGGTGCATAGATCCTGAGAAATCGGTACCCACAACAACCACCTCTGGCCGTAATAACGGCCTCGATACGCCTGGACATTGAGTCAAACAGAGTTTAGATGGCGTGTATAGGTACAGCTGGCCATGCAGCTTCAACACGATACCACATTACCACAGTTCATCAAGAGTAGTGACCAGTGTATTATGACGAGCCAGTTGCTCGGCTACCATTGACCAGACGTTTTCAATTGGTGAGAGATCTGGAGACTGTGCTGGCCAAGGCAGCAGTCGAACATTTTCTGTATCCAGAAAGGCCCGTACAGGACGTGCATTATGCGGTCGTGCATTATCCTGCTGAAATGTATGGTTTCGCAGGGATCGAATGAAGGGTAGATCCACGGGTAACACTGTTCAAAGTGCCGTCAATGCGAACAAGAGGTGACCGAGACGTGTAACCAATGGCACCCCATACCATCACGCCGGGTGATACGCCAGTATGGCGATGACGAATACACGCTTCCAATGTGCGTTCACTGCGATGTCGCCAAACACGGATGCGACCATCATGATGCTGTAAACAGAACCTGGATTCATCCGAAAAAATCACGTTTTGCAATTCGTGCACCCAGGTTCGCTGTTGAGTATACCATCGCAGGCGCTCCTGTCTATGATGCAGCGTCAAGGGTAACCGCAGCCATGGTCTCCGAGCTTATAGTCCATGCTGCTGCAAACGTCGTCGAACTGTTCGTGCAGATGGTTGTTGTCTTGCAAACATCCCTATCTGTTGACTCAGGGATCGAGACGTGGCTGCACGATCCGTTACAGCCATGCGGATAAGATGCCCGTCATCTCGACTGCTAGTGATACGAGGCCATTGGGATCCAGCACGGCGTTCCGTATTACCCTCCTGAACCCACCGATTCCATATTCTGCTAACAGTCATTGGATCTCGACCAACGCGAGCAGCAGTGTCGCGATACGATAAACCGCAATCGTGATTGGCTACCATCCGACCTTTATTAAAGTCGGAAACGTGATGGTACGCATTTCTCCTCCTCACACGAGGCACCACAACAACGTTTCACCAGGCAACGCCGGTCAATTGCTGTTTGTGTGTGAGAAATCGGTTGGAAACTTTCCTCATGTCAGCACGTTTTAGGTGTCGCCACTGGCGCCAACCTTGTGTGAGTGCTCTGAAAAACTAATCATTTGTATATCACAGCATCTTCTTCCTGTCGGTTAAATTTGGCGTCTGTAGCACGTCATCTTGGTGGTGTAGCAATTTTAATGGATAGTAGTGTATTTCTTTTGTTGAATAAAAGTTATAGTTCATCATGAAGTAGTCCATGTTCTTAACTGAAATTGCATGAGGACGAGTAAGTGCAGGAATGACAGACTAAGTACCTAGAGATACTCCACATTTACATCTCGTTTATCATTCGATAATACAGCAACTTACGTTTTGGGAAATGTGACTGTGCAAGTACTGCATGTGTTAGCAAACAACTTTTTCAAACAAAGCTTTTAGTTTTTTGCCAAATAATATGTCTTTTATGACTTCTTGTGAATCTGGTGGTCATAATTGTCTGTTACACAGGAAGTATTTTAGAGATAAATGACGTTGATGGGCGGTAGAACAGACACATCTTCGTACATTGAAATAATTTTTATTCGCTTTTAGCTGTTGTTAGCTGAAGTATTTCCGTTATCAGAAAAGCGCTGTGGAAATATAAGTAAATGCTACAACTTACAGTTATTTGTGATATTCAGTTTCATGTAAGTTTCCTTCTTTGTGTCATTTTACTTTTTATTGGACTTTTAGATCATACATTGTACAGCAAGCGCATCATGATATAGGACTAATCAGAGTAGGTGATATTATGGCGGGTGGTGGAAAGTGCTGTGGTGATAACATTTAAAAGGTACGCTGTTTCACCTAATGGGAATTAATTTGCGAGTAAATATATACTAAGGAGTTCGGTAAGTATATAACTAGCAGATACATTTATTACACGAATAAAAGATAACAAATGAATATTTGAAGTCTCCAGCCATATCGTTATCATATCCTTCAAGTAGGTTACTTTCTCTAAGAGCCAGTTAATTATCCGTTTACTCGCACTTAAATAAACAACACAAGCTGATTAAATGACTTAAAATGTCTCAAGTTGTTCGGATATGCTGTTCCTAATTATGTCAGGACCGATTCTAAGAAAGCTTTAATAAAGTGACCGTAGATTTATACTAAAATCAACAAGTTCCGCGATGTTATTTATTGGTGTTGTTGTATAATTTCTCCTCTTATTTAACATCTTTACCGTACAGTTTAATTGAGAGGGGAACGAATCATCATGAGCTTTTTGTGATTTTGTGTTTTGGTGGTGAAAATCTGAGTTCCTCTCTAGTTTGCACAAGTTTTTCTTTGTGAAATTCGGTAGCTCTAGTATATACTGAACGGAAGGGGTAACACAGGTACACGCAGTCTCTTAAACAGTCGTTTACATGCTTCTTTGTCTGTCTGAACAGTATTGCCAGACTGCTTTCTTGCTGAATTTAATCAGTTGTGCTTCTATTATAGGAATGTAAAAGGTACGACTTAATTTTGTGCCGTATTTATTCGATATTGAGGAGGAACCTGGCCGTTAAAAAGTATTCGTTACTCATTAGTTTCGATAATGAACGTCATTACTGATGTAGTCATTACACATAAATATCTTTGTGTTAACACATTAAGTTGTGGATATGACCTTGCTCCCGAAAAGTAAAGGGAAGTCCTGTGGCATGAACGGCTGGGAGACCCAGAAGAGCAACTTCAGCCGAGTAATTGCAAATGTTTTCACTATCGCTGGCGCCCCCAAGCTTATTTCCTTCACAAAGTAAGAAAGGAAGGAAGATTGGATTTAGCGTATCGTCGACATAGAGGTCATTAGAGCTGGAGCACAAGCATGGATTATGTCACGGATGGGGAAGGAAATCGCCAGTGCCCTTTCAAAGGAACCATTCCGGCATTTGCCTGGATGGCCGGACGCGGGTTTGACCCTTTGTCCTCCCGAATGCTAGTCCAGTGTGCTAACCACTGCGCTACTTTGCTCAGTCTTCACAACGTAGGAGAACTGTGTGCGTAATGGTATATGACTGTAGTGGGCGTGTGTGTAGTGTCATATCCGTGTTAGAGATGATGATGATGATGATACGAGGGAGAGGATGAAACCTGATACTGGCACGAAGTCTACTCCTCCCGAATAGCTCCAAGAGGACGGCCGACCTTGATATCCCCATCCAGCGGTTGAATCACCATCAGCAGTGTCGCGTGTCGTCACTTCGTGAGACCGGTAGCTGAGTGGTCAGCGTGACGGACTGTTGTCCTAAGGGGCCCGGGTTCGATTCCCGGCTAGGTCGGGGATTTTCTCCGTTCAGGTACTGGGTGTTGTGTTGTCTTCATCATCATTTCATCTCTATCCGGCGCGCAGGTCGCCCAATGTGGCGCAGAATGTAATAAGACCTGCACCAAGGCGGCCGGACCTGCCCCGTACGGGGCCCCCCGGCCAATGATGCTAAACGCTTATTTCCATTACTTCGTGAGACTCCGTGGAGAGTTTTGGGATTTAACCCAGGACACTGGAGCGAAGACTGGTGATTAGGAACTTCACGCCACCGACCGTAATGTCCCCTCTGCCGTATTGTCAACACTGCACTGGTAAACGGACGGTCACCCATCCAAGTAAGGGACCGGTGTACCCATCCTGACACGGTCACTGACACCTTAATCTTGAGTGAGCCGTTCGATTTGGATGTATCAACTGGACAGGTTTTTATCTTCTACGCAGTATTGAAGTCACAGTGGCAGTACTGGTATTAATGGTAACTACTGAAGTTGGAGGAGTTGAACGGGTCGCCATATCAAAATAACTCCAACCTGAATCAAATTGCCATTGCCACACGTAGGCCACTACAGGCAACGGTACAGCACGACAACATATCTGCGGTCGCTGGACAGCAGTATCTGTGTTCAGTCCATTTGCTGTTGTTCTGATGAAACCCCGTTTAGAGCAGTAGACTATCGAAACCGTAGCGTATGAAAAGAAGGAATTGGAGGATACTGTCGACGCTGCAAGAATCGGATGCGAACTACGTGCGGAAAAGAAAATACGACGAGTGACAAAGTGAATTCGTACATCGCGCACTAACGACTTGCTCCGCTGAGAACAAGAAACTGTAGGCATACGAAAACTACAGAGTCAGCACGAACGCGCAGGAAAGAATTTTTTTTATTTCGTTTTCAGTGCTTGCCGATACAGCCATCTCAGCAGTGGAGAGTTATTTATGATGATATGGAACGGAAGGACAACACGATAGCCAATTCCCCAAGCGGAGAAGATCTCCGACCCGGTCGGGAATCCAACGCCTGGCCCTTCACTAAGCAACCCGACGCATTGATTGCGCAGCTACTGACGCAGGCCATAAGAAAGGTGATAGGAGAGTAACGAATCGCTTCCCGCTTAATGTAAAGAATTGGAAGAATACGCAAAACGCGACGTGACCCGAGTTTGGCACGAACTGCTTGCGGGGGAGAAAACATGCAAGTAACTAAACATTTCAGGCAGCGACGAAACGGAACTTTAAGTCTCGTGGTAGACACATTACTCATTGGGACCACTCAGCAATCGGATTTCTGTAATTTATCATATTTACGGTACGTGGAGTTGAAGACCTCAAATATCAATCGTTTAAAGCTGTTTGACGCAGCTCTCAAAAATTCTCGACAAAATCGACTACGAAGTTTTCCGAGGAACTTAAGAAACTGTAATTTTCTAAAATAAGGCGATTTTTTTTACGACGGATACCGTGGCTTGCTCGGTGGCGTTGGAGAATAGTAATCTGGTAATTAAAAGATCGTCGGTTCTTCGATTCCCGGCGGGGTCAGGGATTTTCTCTGCCTCGTGATGGCTGGGTGTTGTGTGATGTCCTTAGGTTAGTTAGGTTTAAGTAGTTCTAAGTTCTAGGGGACTGATGACCATAGATGTTAAGTCCCATAGTGCTCAGAGCCATTTGAACCATTTGATCGTCGGTTCCAATCTCGCAATACTCTTTTTCCGTTCATTTCGAATCCTCACATAATTTAATACACAATTCATCGAATATATGCTAATTAACATATATATATATATATATATATATATATATATATATATATAAGCATTATTTTTATGAAAATTGCACGTCTTCTTGTTTGTAATTACGTACTGCATGCAAAATTCAAGTTTTCATTGCAAATACAAATTCGTAGTTATCGATATTGAACGAAAGATTGTTAATAAAGATTGTTTACATTTTGAAAATAATATGTATTATAACTTTGTTAATGATCTTTAATAAAATATCGATAATTAAGAATCAAACTGGATTTTTGCATGCAATATGTTATTAGAAACAAGAAGACGAGCATTTTTCATAAAAATAAGTTAAATATGAATTCTTGGTTAAATGATATAGGTGTCCGAACTGAACGAAAAAATGAAATAAAAAATTGAAGGCAATAGTGTGATTCGAGCCAGCGATCCACTGATAACCATTCTTTAGTTGTACCGGGAGAGCCACGCTACTTGTCGCAAATAAGTGGCTTTATTTCAGGGAATCAAATTTTCTTAAGTTCCTCGGAAAACTTCAAAGTCGATTTACTCGAGAATTTTTTAGAGTTGTATCGAACTGCTATGGGATAGAGAAATCTAAGTTTTGAACTTCAGGTTATATAAATATAAATAATGAAAAAAAATCTTTTTGCTGGGTGGATTGTCTCCTTGGCAGTAGCAAATACTTATGATAAGCAATAGCCCTATTTCATTCACTGCAGTCTGGTCTGGTTCCTTTGTGCGAGAAATGAGAGAATTGTAGTGTCACCAGCAAAGAGAAAGTTTTTGTTGACTGATATGCTAACGGGAAGGTCATGTATATAAAACAGGGTATTAGAACGTCAGAATTCGAATCAAATACCGTCCAGTTGGATACGTGTCGTGACTTGTTAGCAACGGGGAACGGTGTTACTAGGAAGTGGAGCTACTTCGCCTGAGATGAACTCCTGATTCGAATACACGTGAAGTGTAAATTAAACTGCCGAGATTTCTACGTAGTCGTAGAGGAGCGGTGGATTAGGGCTGCGTCAGGAGACAAGTGGAGCCGTTTCGGTGCTGTGGGCAGGTCCCGATTCTCGCTCGCCGTTCCCAGGAAAGCACGCACTCCGGAAATTGCGTGTCTCACTGGCTGTCCGGCTGAGTCTGCTGCTATTGACGCTGGGAGGCTGTCGCCCATGAGCAACACAGCCCGAAGCGTCAGACTGCATAAACCAGGGTACGCGTCCGTCAGTGCCTGGAACGTACCGCCCTTTCTCTATTATTCCGAAAGGAAAAAAGGAGAAGGATGATAGTGGGGCAGCTGTAGTCGGGAGGCTAAGAGAGGTACTGGAGTTTTGAACGAGAAGAAGTTGAACGTTGAAGGATAGAGGATACATGTCGGTGTAGGGCCGCTTGTTAGTTTATGATTTTTTTTGTTCTAAAAATGTAAGATGGAATTAATTTGACGTTTTATCTATCAGATATCGTTAATAATTTTATATATAATTACAAATCATATAATTAATGTGACATTCAACTTAGAATTTGGGACACTAATGAGTCAATATCAGGTTCGATCAAAGTGGTTGCAATTCTCAGGGTGATCTCAAGGCGTTCATCTGAGTTTTTGGTTCTGTTTTCACCCTTTTCTGTGCTGCTTTACTCTTGAAAATAACTGTGCACAAGCATGATCCACGTGCTACCAAATAAAGATGACATGTATAACGCATGGCTGTGCAGCAACCGATATTTATCCCTGTTCAGGTATGAGTTGAAGAAGTCCAACAAAAATAAATGATCATATTTTTCTTTCCGTTGCTTGTCAGACCAAAACTCTTTGCATTCTACCTGAAAATCTTCTGGCAACGTGTCTATATTCGTTTGTAAAAGGCGTCGCATAAATAAAAAAATGTTGATTATTTTTTCAAAAATCCTAAAATCAATTTTCAAATGCTTGCTTCAAATCGAAAAGTATGTTTTCGTATTTCATCTCGCCTTTAGAATTATGTTTGGCCAGCGTACTGAAATGAAAAAAAAAAGTCTTCATGTGCTTGTGCTTCCCATAATTTTAGTTGCATTTGGAAAGCGTTTATTGTTTGAAACACTGTACTAATATGTTTCTACCTGAGAGATGGCTGTTTAAGTCACCTATATGAGCAGTCATATGTAACAAAAACGCCAAATCTGTTACCCAGACTTTACTTTTGATATGATGAACGATGTGATTTCAGTTAATCAGTCTCGACTGAGGCAACTTACTTCTATAAAATATACGATATCACCAAACTCAGCAACTGAACTTCTAAAGAATTCCAGGAATTGGCGATGATTCAGTACCCTGGCTTTTATAAAATGCAGTCTCCACTACGACTTGCATAACTTTATCCATTTCTAAAACTTTTCTGCATAAATTTTCTTGGTCTGTTATGCAATGCTGTTTTACAAAATGACATTTTCTGACAGCAAAGGCATCGTCTTCTACTAATTTTAGAACCCCTTCTTTTCAATAAATTAATTTCATTACTTGTCTCTAATCTCTATTTTCGCAGTTGCAATTGAAGTAGCCGTAAGATAACATACCGGCACGTCTGATCGGTTATAAGAACGAGACCCTGGGTGTTCAAGTATAGCACGGGCGGCATTTTTTTGTTTTTTTCCAAGTCATGTGAGCGATGTTAACTTCTTGGGCCGCATTGATACCTGCTTTGCGCCGCATGCGGCCCGCGGATAGAGGGTTGGACACCTTTGGTCTATATCCTTCTGCATATCTCGTTCGACCAGTACTTGAATACTGCTCGTTAACTTGGGGATCCGTGTCAAATAGAATAGTCAGAGGAAATAGAGAAGATCGAAAGAAGACCAGCGCGTTTCGTTACAGGTTCATTTAGTAGGCGTGAAAGCGTCGTGGAGATGCTCGGCCACATGCAATAGCAGTCGGAGCAACAGAAAGTTCTGCATCACTATGTAGCTTACTGTTAAAGATCTGAGTACGTCGCAAGGAGAGCCAACCAGTATATTGGTCTCTCCGACGTATATCTCGCCAAAAGACCATGGAGGTAAAACTGAGAGATTCGAGCTTGCTCGGAAGCTTCCCAACAATCGTTCTTCCTGCGAACCATTCGCGACAGCAACAAGAAAGGCGTGAAGTGGTGGTATTAGACAAAGTACGCGCTGTAAAATGGCTTGTGGAGTGTAGATCTAGATGTATATGTACATTAATCTTGCCTTTGTGATCGTTCTGCAGTCTCTGACTATCCTATTTGGCACGTATCCCAAGTTAACGAGCAGTATTCAAATACTGGTAGAATGAGATATGCAGAAGCATAGAGGCTAGAGATGGCTAACCCGATGCTCTGAACGTTCTCATCAGTGTTTCAAGAAGGAAACATTTTGCTGCGAGAGATCTACATTTGAATTCACGGAATATTTTCATAATACTCGCGTGTTGATTAAATCTACCGGTAACAAATCCAACTGTCTGCCTATGAATTGATCCGATGTCTTCCTTTAATCCGACCTGTTGGGGTCCCAAACACTCATGCAGTGCTCAATAACGAGTCGCACAAGTGCTATGTACACGGCCTCTCGTTTATAGATGACCCACACTTTCATAGAAATCTCTCAATAGTGCGAAGTCAGCCTTTCACCTTCCCATCAACCGACCTTAGTTGCTCGTTCCATATCATGTCGCTTTGCAACATTACGCTTCTACACTAAAGAGCCAAAAAAACTGGTACACCTGCCTAATATCGTGTGGGGCATCCACGAGCACGCGGAAGTGCCGCAATATGACTTGGCATGGACTCGATTAATGTCTGAGTACGAGGGGTGGAGATCTCTTCTGAATAGCACGTGGCAAGGCATCCCAGATAAGCTCAATAATGTTCATGTCTGGGGACTTTTGTGGCCAGCGGAAGTGTTTAAATTCAGAAGAGTGTTCCTGAAACCACTCTGTAGCAATTCTGGATGTGTGGGGTGTCGCATTTTCGTGCTGGAATTGTCTAAGTCCTCCGGAATGCACAATGGACAAGTAAGGATGCAGGTGATCAGGCAGAATGCTTACGTACGTGTCACCTGTCAGAGTCGTGTCTAGACGTATGAGGGGTCCCATATCACTCCAAGTGCTCACGCCCTACACCATTACAGAGCCTGCACCAGCTTGAAGACTCCCATGGTGACATGCAGGGTCCATGGATTCATGAGGCTGTCTCCATACCCGTACACGTCCATCTGCTCGATACAATTTGAAACGAGACTCGTCCGACCAGGCAACATGTTTCCAGTCATCAACAGTCCAATGTCGGTGTTGACGGTCCCAGGCGAGGCGTAAAGCTTTGCGTCGTGTAGTCATCAATGGTACACGAGTGGTGCTTCGGCTCCGAAAGCCCATAAGGATTATGTTTCCTCGAATGGTTCGCAAGCTGACACTTGTTGATGGCCCAGCATTGCAATATGAACAGTTTGCGTAAGGTTTGCACTTCTGTCACGTTGAAAGTTTCTCTTCAGCCGTCGTTGGTCCCGTTCTTGCATAATCTTTTTCCGGCCGCAGCGATGTCGGAGATTTGATGTTTTTTTCTACCAGATTTCTGATATTCACGGTGCGCTCGTGAAATGGTCGTACGGGAAAATCTCCACTTCATCGCTACAACGGAGATGCTATGTCCCATCGCTCGTGCGCCGACTATAGTACCACGTTCAAACTCACTTAAATCTTGATAACATGCCACTGTAGCAGCAATAACCGATCTAACAATTGCGCCAAACATTTGTATTATACAGACGTTACCGACCACTGCGCCGTATTCTACCTGTTTACATATCTCTATGCTTGAATACGCGTGCCTGTACCAGTTTCCTTGGCGCTTCAGTGTATAATCGACACGACTGTGTCAGTCAGTACACCACAGTACTGTATTCGAACATTATAGGACAGTTTTTCGTACTCATCCGCTTTACATTTTCCCACACTTAGAGCAACATGCCTTTCAACACACCAAAAAGAAGTTCCGTCCAATTCATCCTGTATCCCCATCTACGATACTTTATCTACAGAGAAAACCAGAGGTCCTATCGTACTTCCATGGGCATTCCTCTTAATACCTTTGTCTCTGGTTGATAGAGGAATTTGAATCAGCGGGTAGATGATGCGTGTGGGTGGGGGTAGATGGTTACGGAAGACGAAGCGAAATGCATGGCGTTTTACGAATTTTAAGTAGTGGTAAGGTTCTAGAAGTGTGGATATCCGAGCTACATTGGGGACTACAAGGATGGGATCGAATCAGGATGGACGGTGGAGGCATTTTAGTCTATTATAAACGTTTTTTTGAACGGTTAATGATTGGCGGCGCCAAGTTTGTTTGTGGACGAGGGTTAGTCCTAGACGTTTTTGTGTACTAGTAAGGTGGATGGATTGGCTGCACATGGTGAGGTCGAAATCAGGAAGTCCGAAACGACGGTACTGATTTTGAAGAACAATTTGTAACCCCAACAATAGTCTACCACATAATTATATGTGAGTATTATTTAGCACTGCGCATCAATTGTGCATATACGGCAAGAAGTGAAAGTCGTATTTGCGAGAAACCAGCGGAACGACCCATTCGGCGTAGGTGTTGCCTTGCAGTGTGACCCTCAGACTGCTGACGCACGTGTAAAATATACGGGACTTTTCTAGCGTCGCGCTCGGTTAACTCTGACCGACCTCTCGAGTTCCTCTGCTGAGTCACCTCGCTGGGCGCCCACACGCCGACAGCTTATTAAATTCCCCGCCGGTACCAGAAAGGAACCTGAATAATTGGCCACCGTCAGCCGCCTGATCTCCAAGGCTGAACCCCGGTGACTTACATTCCCGTTGGTTTCCGGCCTCTGACCAGGTTTTGCGATGTGTTGCAGCTGGTGTTTTTATAGGTTATCTCAGTCAGTCAGTTTTATTATCTCTAAAGCTCCCACCCACTTGTTAGTTTTTACTGATACGCGGATCAAGGTTTACAGAACTGCACCTTTCTTCTTTGTGAATCAACTGTTTGCTTGTGAACTATCACTATGTATACTTGTTATTCACAGAGATGACAGAAACTCTTCTGCAAAATTTTTGCACACGTTGAATAACTATAATAATGATAACAAAAATAATAGTAAACGAAAACGGAAAAAAGAAGGAAAAGAAAATAAAGAAAGAGGATTTGGATTCTACGACAGTTTGAAAAGAAACCATTACTTCACTTACTTCGTCTACGGAAATATACACGTATCTGCGGTGGAAGGTTTTGCAGGTTTTGACATATATTGTACTAGCTGTTACTCGCGGCTGCTCTCACGTCTCATTAGTTTTGTTTTGATGAGTGATGGTGAGTAAGTAAGCTACTGTACGTGCAATGACGTCAACTGCCTTCACATATCTGCCTGTTCTGGTAAGTATAGCTCTTGATGTGCTTTCCTCCCCCCTCTTTCCCAAACTGTCTCAACGCACGAAGCGTCGGTATGGTCTCTGCGTCACTGCCATACAGTGCACATACTGCGGCAGGGGTAAGAGCACGCATCTACGCATCGTGCTGTTGAAATAGCTGTACATTGTACAATGTACAGATTATGCAACAAATAGCATGTAAATGTGGGTTAAACGTATTGAGAATTTTATAAGCATTATATTCAATACTTTAAATCGTAACATCTACATCCATAACTACATACATACTCCGCCAGCCACCGTACGGTGAGTGACGGAGGGTACCACAGCTAGTCGTTTCCTTACCTGTTACAATCGCAAATAGATCAAGGAAAAAACAACTATCTCTATGCCTCCGTATGAGCCCTAATTTCTAGAATCTCATCTTCTTGGTCCCAACGCGAAATGTATGTTAGCGGCATTACGATCGTTCTGCAGTCAGCTTCAAATGCCGGTTGTCTAAATCTTCTCAGTAGTGTTCTTCGAAGTAAATGTCTTCCTCCGTCCACGGATTCCCACTTGAGCTCCCGAAGCTTATCCGTAACACCTGTACGCTGATCGGACCTACCGGTAACAAATCTAGCAGCTCGCCTCAGAATTGTTGCGAAGTCTTCTTTCAATTCAACTTGGTGCGGATCCCAAACACTCGATCAGTACTCAAGAATACGTGGCACTAGCGTCCTATTATACGGTCTTCTTTATAGGTGAACTACACTTTCCTAAAATTCTCCCAATAAACCGTAGTCGACCATTCGCTTTGCCTATGTCGGTCCACACATGTTCGTTCTGTTTCATATAGCTTCGCAGTGTTACGTCCAGATATTTAAACGACGTGACTGTGTCAAGCAGAATACTGCTAATGCTGTATCCGAAAATTGTCGGTTTACTTTTCGTACTCGTGCGTATTAACTCTCATTTTCCTACATCAAGAGCCAGCTGCCGTTCATCACACCAGCTAGAAGTATCGTCTAGGTCATCTTCTATCAACCTAAAGGCACTTATCTTCGACACCTTTCTGTACAGCACATCATCATCAGCGATCAGCCGCAGATTGCTACCTACCCTGTCTGCCATATCATTTATGTATACAGAAAATAGCAGCGGTCCTACCACACTTCTCTGGGGAGCTCCTGATGTTACTACCGTCTCCGATGAACACTCGCTGTCGAAGACAACATACTGCGTTCTATTACTTAAGAAGTCTTCGAACAAGTCACATATCTGGGAGCCTGTTTCGTGAGCACGTACCTTCGGTAGCAGTGTGCAGTGGGGTGCGGTGTCGAATGCTTTCCGGAAATCTAGAAATATGAAATCTGCCAGTTACCCTTCATCCATACTTCGCAGAACATCATGTGAGAAAAGAGCAAGCTGGATGTCTCACGTATCTGCCAGTAAAAGTATTTTCACAAATACAGGGTATACAATAGTACAAATTGATGTGTTGGTAAATGTGCCAACACCTTGTAGATAGAGGCGGCCTAAATGCACGCTATCTAACGCAGACGGGCGTGAATTCTGGAACAGGATAAGTAGTGAATTCTAATAAGAAAAGTATGCAGCTCCTCGAATACTTAACTTTTATTTATCCTTGTTGTTTACAGCATTCTTGATGAGACCTTTCATACGATAACTATCAAACTATGTAAGGCTAATGGCGCCTTGCTAGGTCGTAGCCATGGACTTAGCTGAAGGCTATTCTAACTGTCTCTCGGCAAATGAGAGAAAGGCTTCGTCAGTGTAGTCGCTAGCAAAGTCGTCGTACAACTGGGGCGAGTGCTCGTCCGTATCTCGAGACCTGCCTTGTGGTGGCGCTCGGTCTGCGATCACACAGTGGCGACACGCGGGTCCGACATGTACTAAATGGACCGCGGCCGATTTAAGCTAACACCTAGCAAGTGTGGTGTCTGGCGGTGACACCACACAAATTGTAATAACTTGAGAAGAAATTGAGATACCTATTCATGGCATGTTCCTACAAGTTTGGTGACTCAACACGTTTTTTCACACATTTCGATATGCGCATCATCAGTGGCGCGGCACACATCTAATCTTTGCCCACTTCTCTTCAAGTGTTTTGCAGCACTGTGTGCATAACATTTGCGATAGCTGCACGAATGCGATGGTGCAGATCTGGCAAATAACAAACTGGTGGCTCGTACGCTTGATTTCTGATAAACGCCCACAGAGAAAAATTAAATGGCGTAATGTTTGGGCTTCCAGGGGGACAAGCAATCGATGGGCTACTCCTCCTAATCTAGTGGTCTAAGAACATATGATGCGAGAAATCCCTCACGATGTTCGCAAAATGGCGTTGTGCGCCATATTGTTGAAAGACGCTGTGCCAGTGAAACAGACTTTACCACCTCTAGAGACAGCATACAGAACACCTGCCGGCCGCTGTGACCGAGCGGTTCTAGGCGCTTCAGTCCGGAACCGCGCTGCTGCTACGGTCGCAGGTTCAGATCCTGTCTTGGGCATGGATGTGTGTGATGTCCTCAGGTTAGTTAGGTTTAAATAGTTCTAAGTTCTAGGGGACTGATGACCTCAGATGTTAAGTCCCATAGTGCTTTGAATCATTTGAACAGAACACCTTCTTCTTTGGAATCTACAAGGCTACTGATACGCTTTACATGAACAAAGCAGTTACGCATACGCTCACGTGGTACATACTTCCGCAATCAAACACATACTTGTAGAAGCAAACCGCCAATAAATGTCTCAAATTGTTACAATATATACACTCCTGGAAATGGAAAAAAGAACACATTGACACCGGTGTGTCAGACCCACCATACTTGCTCCGGACACTGCGAGAGGGCTGTACAAGCAATGATCACACGCACGGCACAGCGGACACACCAGGAACCGCGGTGTTGGCCGTCGAATGGCGCTAGCTGCGCAGCATTTGTGCACCCCCGCCGTCAGTGTCAGCCAGTTTGCCGTGGCATACGAAGCTCCATCGCAGTCTTTAACACTGGTAGCATGCCGCGACAGCGTGGACGTGAACCGTATGTGCAGTTGACGGACTTTGAGCGAGGGCGTATAGTGGGCATGCGGGAGGCCGGGTGGACGTACCGCCGAATTGCTCAACACGTGGGGCGTGAGGTCTCCACAGTACATCGATGTTGTCGCCAGTGGTCGGCGGAAGGTGCACGTGCCCGTCGACCTGGGACCGGACCGCAGCGACGCACGGATGCACGCCAAAACCGTAGGATCCTACGCAGTGCCGTAGGGGACCGCACCGCCACTTCCCAGCAAATTAGGGACACTGTTGCTCCTGGGGTATCGGCGAGGACCATTCGCAACCGTCTCCATGAAGCTGGGCTACGGTCCCGCACACCGTTAGGCCGTCTTCCGCTCACGCCCCAACATCGTGCAGTCCGCCTCCAGTGGTGTCGCGACAGGCGTGAATGGAGGACCGAATGGAGACGTGTCGTCTTCAGCGATGAGAGTCGCTTCTGCCTTGGTGCCAATTATGGTCGTATGCGTGTTTGGCGCCGTGCAGGTGAGCGCCACAATCAGGACTGCATACGACCGAGGCACACAGGGCCAACACCCGGCATCATGGTGTGGGGAGCGATCTCCTACACTGGCCGTACACCACTGGTGATCGTCGAGGGGACACTGAATAGTGCACGGTACATCCAAACCGTCATCGAACCCATCGTTCTACCATTCCTAGACCGGCAAGGGAACTTGCTGTTCCAACAGGACAATGCACGTCCGCATGTATCCCGTGCCACCCAACGTGCTCTAGAAGGTGTAAGTCAACTACCCTGGCCAGCAAGATCTCCGGATCTGTCCCCCATTGAGCATGTTTGGGACTGGATGAAGCGTCGTCTCACGCGGTCTGCACGTCCAGCACGAACGCTGGTCCAACTGAGGCGCCAGGTGGAAATGGCATGGCAAGCCGTTCCACAGGACTACATCCAGCATCTCTACGATCGTCTTCATGGGAGAATAGCAGCCTGCATTGCTGCGAAAGGTGGATATACACTGTACTAGTGCCGACATTGTGCATGCTCTGTTGCCTGTGTCTATGTGCCTGTGGTTCTGTCAGTGTGATCATGTGATGTATCTGACCCCAGGAATGTGTCAATAAAGTTTCCCCTTCCTGGGACAATGAATTCACGGTGTTCTTATTTCAATTTCCAGGAGTGTATTATTATCTGTTTAACCCGGACACCTGGACAATAAAGATCAGAAGTCAAAGAGTATATAGTTTTTCAGAGAATAATTATTCTTCCCTAATTAACACAATAATATTCAAATCAATAAGTACCTTGGACTACACATCTTCCAAAGTAGCCCAGTTTTTTCCTCAGGTTTCGAGCTACTCAGTACCAGATTCCATCGAAATTCGTTCAGCCAGATTGTCGTGAAAACATAACAGACAGAATTATTTTCGCGTTTATAATATTGGTATGGATTTTGAGTCTTTTGTGATTCCTTTCTTGATTATTTCATTACAACTTACAGTACTTAGTATTGGATGTCCGTATCTGCTATTGAAAAAAGACTTTTTTAACTGTATTTACTTTCGGAAAATCAAGATTTGCACACAGCTCTATTGTCACTTTACTAAACAACCTGTTTGTCAGAAACGGATCATCCTCTGGTATAATGTGACATCATTAGTCAGATGCGTGACAAATAACTATTAACAAACGTCACGCCATAAACGATCATCTAACATCCAACTATAATACTATAGTACATAATGCACAAGTAGGTAATTTGGCGAAGCACATGGCAAGACTCCCTGTGTACAAACGATAATTTTCCAAAAATTTCTAGAAGATGTAAATCATCGCCTCGTCAAAATACGGTTTCTTTTTCTTTCGACTTACATGCACATTCAAACTGGTCGCCGCCTAGTTATGAACACAATCATTGCCTATACCAGCCTACAGTCTGTCAAATGATTGAGTACAGAGCAGCTGACCCCATGCAGCTAAATATAATAAATGTATAAACGTTCTTTTTATTTTTTAAGTCATCAGTCTCCTGACGTGATGCAGCCCGCCACGAATTCCTCTGCTGCGATTACCTCTTCACCTCAGAATAGCATTTGAACCCTACGACCTCAGTTATTGCTGGATGTATACCAGTCTCTGTCTTCCCCTACAGTTTTGCCCTCTACCTCTCCCTCTAGCACCATGGAGATTATTCTCTGACGTCGTAACACAAGTCCTATCATTCTTTCCTTTTTTCTTGTCAGTATTGTCCATATGTTTTCTTCACCTCTTCATTCCTTAACTATCCACCTAATATTCAATAGTCTTTTGTAGCTCCACTTCTCAAACGATTCGACTCTATTCTGTTCCGGTTTTCTTACTATCCATGACTGTTCATAACTCTTCTATTAAAATAATGAATAACGATTCTCGTGATGATGAATCTGGTAATTGTTTGAAAATGAACATTGTGTTCGAAAGCATTTACCTATAAATTTGAGTGTTGAATCCAGCGACGGTATGAAATTAAAACAGTGAAGAGAATAATTGTTGCTGATCCTTCCACTAACGTCATGTCGGAATTCCATGAAAAGGACCCTAAGGTTCCTCTGCCGTACCTACTTCGCTTCTCTTTCTTTTTGAAGTATTTTAAGTGGCGTGTAATCGTCACCATCCGCAGTGGCGCGACAGCCGTTTGTGTGCCTTGCCGTTCTGTGGAAGATTATTTGATTCTTTCCTGTTTGATGCTGAACTCCTCGAATTCTTCACTCCACTTTTCCTTGTGTCCTTTCCATCTCCTCCCTCCCACTTCAGCATTGGTCTTCAGACCCTCCTGGTTCCTTCAAGCACTGTGTTGATTGTAGCGTGTGATAATCTTTCCTCCGTTAACACCCTTCAGGCAGGTTAAAAACAACCATTTTTACTCACAAATTCCTAAAGGTTTTAACGTTTATTGATCAAAATTACAGTTTGGTGCGATACATTCTTTGCATCTGAGCCCCGGTTTAAAATTTATTTGAATATTATGACTTGCTATTGACATTTGCGTGCACATTTCACAGTCTATACATTTTGGTTAGATTGATGCGTTTTTTTAAAACACATATTTACTGGCTAACTGCAGTGATGCGGTCTTCTTGACGGAGTTCAGCCACCTGACACCATCTCCAGCAGACAGATCAAAATTACAACTTCGCAACAGGAGCAGAAGAGCAAAATGACGCGCTCTTATCATCCAAACGTGTTAATTTCAGGTTCAGCCTACAGACCCGGCACTGACCAAGTCATCAGTTACTCCTGTGTTTTAACCACGCTGTAGCTCTCTGATAATTTACAATTAGTAACCACGACCACTGTAGTCAGTTAATATCAGCATTTCATTCTAGTGAGTCCTGCAGCGATGCAACAGTCATTCGCGGCCGGCTATCACCTGAACGTCCTGTGTCCAACTTCCTCATACTCCTACTGACGTCAGAAGAGTATGTTTGCGGCGCTACTTCTAGAGTGTTACTCTTCTCCGTACCACAAATACTCGATCGTCATTTACCAGGGCTGCGAAATAATCTGCTAAATACGTTGTACATGTTTAGTACAGGGGCTGTTCCTTTTATTGTCATACAGGTTGTTAGGGATATAAGTGCAGATATTTCTCGTGATGAGTGAGGACTATCGAACAACGTTACATCAGCATTTACTTCATTTTCAGACTAATATTCATAGCTATTACGAGTAATATATTTTTAGGTTAGTTAGTGTGGCTCAAACAAGCCATTAAAGTTTATTTTTCCCTGGGAGCAGTTCAGGTACCGAAGTGTGAATGCGTGGAGGCAAAAGGGTAGTCCATACGGACAGGCGTAGTCCACATACGAGGGAAACTCCCCATCACATCTCCACAGTTCAGTACACTGTCTTCCTGTTTTCATGCTTGACCTGTGCTCAGTTTCTCATGGGCTATCCACTGGGCCATCTTACTACTAAATCTGAAGATGGGAGGGGTGGGAAGTTTCCCTTGTTAGTAGTGCAGTTACGACCGTGCAGAAAATATCAGGTAGTAAATTAAGTGATGTGTTTGTGGGAAAACTGTTAGATGCAAAGAAGAAACAACTTACACACTGACATTGGTAAATATTAAAGTACCGATGATCACAATATCTTTATCTATACTCTTAACACTGTGTATGTGGCAGTTAGATGCCATAATTACTATACATCCGTGTGATAAGTAGCTGTACGATGTACACAGACATCTTTAAATTTTCAAGAAAACCATTTTCTACTGTTTTATACACAATACTACACCTTCATAGAATGTATGTATGAGTTGACGGACGTCATCCTTGCTTTTTTTTTCAATTTGTCAGTTTCTCGCCGTTCGTTTTGCAGCTGCCAGCACTCTTGGAACATTCGATTCTCTTGCTCCTTTGACGTTTGTAAACGTGTTTTAATAACAACAAATCTGAAAAAAAACTCCTTTTACCTGATACAACGTTTAGTTTAAAATGGTTCAAATAGCTCTGAGCACTATGGCACTTAACATCTATGGTCATCAGTCCCCTAGAACTTAGAACTACTTAAACCTAACTAACCTAAGGACATCACACAACACCCAGTCATCACGAGGCAGAGAAAATCCCTGACCCCGCCGGGAATCGAACCCGGGAACCCGGGCGCGAGAAGCGAGAACGCTACCGCACGACCACGAGCTGCGGACCAACGTTTAGTGGGAAGGTCATTGTTTCCAGATCAGTGAATTACATTAAGATATTTTCTGTTACATAGACGTTTTTAATGGATATAACCTTCCTATAATTATATTATTTGCATTTCAATATGGTGTCCAATAAATTTTATTTCCTTACTCAGGTGAAAGAGCGACATAACTTACTCAGTCTCTTCACAAAACCTAGAAAGAAATTTTAACACATTATGGAGTTTCCAAAGATTTTTAAACTTATCCTTAACTAAACTAATGCTGCATCAAAATCGTGAAAATATAGTTGCATGTAATACATGGCTAAATGAACTTCAAAGATGATGCACTATATACAGACGAAGCCCTTGTTAAATACGGTAGCACCCGCGAAACAAAACTGCTGCTTTGTTCATTAAGCGCTAACAGTTGAAGCTAAAAGTTAAGTACAAATACAGGTCTTAATATTTCTTTCCGAGTTTCTCTGCCGCCGATTGTTACAGGATTGTGGAAAAGAGAAAGCTCTTATTTTTATTCTGAATAATGCAACGCGTAAATACGGCCTAAGCAGAAACTCGTATTTAAGTTTCAATGCGAAAGTTTTAACTGTCGCTTAGGCCTCACATGTCTGCGACCCAAGAGTCGTATTACCTCATTCACGCCTGTGTCCTTCCTGCAGCCACACTCTCCTTTTTGTTCTGTTTGACGAGTGTGTGCCGTTATACAAGACAACACTTGAGTGCATGCAGGAGAAGGCTGTCATATACACAGCACAGGTGAGCAAATTGCTAGAAAATACAGCTGCAAATTTTGCAATGTTCTTCAGTTGTGCAAAAAATTATTGTAGAGGTAGAAGGTAACTAGAGAGAAATTGAATCGATACTTTTTCACGGTTTTTGGTAAAAGTGTTTGATTGCAATTTGTGATTCTCCAGGAGAATATGCGTCATACTGTGCTAAAGAGGTTTCTCTTCGACAGTTGCTGCTGACGCAGGAAGTCAACAATAGTTGTATTCATCTCGCAAGACGCCACTTCTATAGGAGAAGAGGCGGTTCTGCAGGGAATGATCATTACACATTGTGTTAAGGACAAAAAATTTAAATCGAAACAGTGACTTCGGAGAGTATTCTGGGTTTTAACAGGTGATGTTCGAGATTCTGCCTAGATGGTGGACACTCTCCAAGAAGAATAATGGAATTGTTTCCGGTGAAATGGGCTCTGCTTCAAAAATAAAATAAAAGCAAATGAAAGCATCAGTAGTCGAACGTCGATGAAAGATGGAATTGAGTCTTGCTAGTCATTCAGAATTCACTTTCAGCTCGAAGAATCGCTACATTTGTGTGATCACATTTGATTTTGTTGGTGGAATCCTAAAGTACACTTTCGACTTAAGTTTGCCAACAGCAAAATGTCTGTCTCCCTAGGTGACCAGTGACCAACGGAAATGTTAGAAACAAACTGAATAGAACAGAAAATATCAGAAGGTTACAAAATACTGTACATCCTACGCAAGATACAGTGACAGCTCCTGCAGAAGAAAGCCATAGTTTCGTGACTGGAGGCATGTACAAGCGTACTGAAGTAGTATAAGCTGCATAGAAACACACAACTGTTCTTTTAACGCTTTAGTGCATATGTCAGATTTTAAAAATATAAACCTCGTAAATATTTAGTGCATAATGACTTACGAAGCCATTGATGCCATGTGTGCAGAATTCAGAAACTCTAAGTAGATTTTAATACGCTGGGAGCCACAGAGCACCCTTGTGGTAGTTGTTTTGAGGCTGGAGACGCTTGGGAAAGTAATTTTCCTACTTTAATCCCACCATTACAGCGTACGTGCTTAGATATGCCCGCACTTACCGTGCTGGTACACAACCTGTTTTGTCGATGGGTGTCATGAGTGAGTGAACGATAATTAACTAACAAAATAAAATAGCAAAGAGGTGCGATATCTCGACCTTGCACATACTAACGAGTTCTCACAAATTTGAGCCACAGAGCTAACTTCGTTTCCATTGCTGATGTAGTACTTAGCTATAAATTTATTTGTCTTGATTGCAGTATAAAGAAGCTATTATATTACTGGCTGCAGATACTGAACAACAATTTTCAGAGCTACTAACAGTACAAGAAGACGGTTATCAGCAAGGAAAAATTTTTGGTTTAAGCTCAACATGCTTTATTTGAAAATTAATGTCGGATAACATACCACAGCTCCTAATGGAACTAGTATCGTAAGGCACACTGTGACACGTTATCAATAAGGCAGCACTGCAAACAGCAAATTGTCAAGGCGTTCAAACTGTACCAAGTGCATTACCGTCATCATAGACATCCATCACAATATATTTTAAGGTCGTAATAAAAGCAACGCATTAGAAAATTAATGACCCACTTTCGGGCGTTCAGCCAGGTTCTTGTTTCTATTTTATGCACAATAAAATAGAATCTGGCTTGAACTGAAAACCTGGAAAGCGGTCATGAAGTACATACTTTTTACTTAATTTTCTTGAATGCAAAGTTTTCGAAGAGAATTACCGTTACCATTCTAAGAATATCTCATTTTGCTGCACTGTAACAAGTCAAATTATGTAAAAATGACCTTATTTTTGCATCGCTATTACTTGCTACAGAATGAGAGATTCTAAACAAGGCTATTGCTTAGCCAAAACCGGTAGTTCTATTCAAAAAACATTTGCAATCAAGACAATTAAATGAAAAGAATTATTTGCACTATTCCGACTACTGACCCAGTCGTCCTCTTCGGATGCGGCAAGTTGTTTTTTTATGCGTACTCGCTTCTTGTACTCAAACCAGACTGTGAAGTGTTGCTGGTGTTGTGCCGCTATATACAAAATGTAACGAATATAAGCGCACGTACTTGTATCTCTGTTGGTGGCTGAGGACAGTGTACTGAACAGCGTTACATCAGTGTTTACGTCATTTGCAGACTGATATTTATAGGCATTACGAGTTTTATGTTTTTAGGTTGGTTAGTACTTCCAAGTTCATGTGGTAAGAGCAAGCTATTAATGCTTATTTTCCGCTAGGCATCAAGTCAGGTGTTGAAGTGTGGACGTGTGGACGCAAATCGGATAGTCTACTCTGACCTACGTGGTCCACTTAGTGTCAGAGAACCATCATGCAGAAGACATCAGGTCGTATAGTTTGTGCCGGCCGTGGTGGACAAGCGGTTAAAGGCGCTACAGTCTGGAACCGCGCGACCGCTACAGTCGCAGGTTCGAATCCTGCCTCGGGTATGGATGTGTGTGATGTCCTTAGGTTAGTTAGGTTTAAGTAATTCTAAGTTCTAGGGGACTGATGACCTTAGAAGTTAAGTCCCATAGTGTTCAGAGCCATTTGAACCATTTTTGTACAGTTTGGGATGTGTCTGTGGGAAGACTGTTTTATGCAGAGAAAAAGCAATCAACACACTGATGTGTGTACATATTAAGGAACCATATATAAAAATATCTGCCCTTATACCTGTTACAGCCCTGTACAGAACAGCTGGACGACTATCGGCGACTGCGTGGTCGATGCTCAGTTGTTTTTCAGAGACTGCACAAGTTATTCCAGGAAACGCAGATTGTCTCAACATTTCCCAGCTCTGATGAATATACTGGCCGGCTAGCCTTTAATAATTTAAGCGCCGGACTTTAACTCTTGATTCATCAGATCTTCCGCTCTCTTCATCTCGACAGACTTCCTAACTGCACTGACGCAGAAACTTGGCGTTTACGTCACTATGCTGGTCTCACTGTATTTCATTTCATGATTATATTCGAGGCAGTTTTCAGCGAGAGCTTTGCTTGGTTGTTTTAGCCGTTTGTATCGCCCTTGCTCCTTGACTGTTATAACACGCTGCCCCACGCAAGTCAAGCGACATTCGCATGCGATGCGGTACACAGCCGACTTTCGGAGATGATTGTCGTATTAACGTTACGAAGAAGACTTTTTATTTTTACTGACGGGAACGAAATACACAGGAAGACGACTGAGTCGTGGAAACATGTTGAAAAATGAAATCAACTACATGACTCGGCACCTGAAAGCACAACATTATTCAATCACTTTATGGAAACCTGCGTGTTCATATTAGAAAACCAGCTGCGGGCTGCGATGTTACCCGCAACTAAAGAGTTATTTATAAAAAAGAATACCCGGGTATGTACTTCTTCCAGTCTTGTATTAGTCCCTCTTCTCCTTCCATCTCCTCCTTCCCACCCTGTGTGGAAACGTGCTCCACGCCTCTCTGTTTTCACCTCCTCTTCCCCCATTCTCTGTCCATCCCCTCTTTACCCCTCCCTGTGCCCGTCTCTTGCCCCCTCCTCCCTCATTTGTGTCATACTCCTCGTTTCATTTCTCTGCCTGTCTAATTCCTCCTTCTCCCCTTCTCTCCCCACGTTATCACGCCCACCCCAATAGGAGGCTGGTGGTTCTTACCCCGATAGTATTTATTTCCAGATGATAACTAATACTTTACCATATTTGGTTGAAGTCGTTCCAGGGGTTTAGAATGAGCTCTCTATTCATTTCTTTGCCTGCGTACACACATGTCAAATATATTTCTCTGCATGTGCACACATATTTCACCTGTATCTTTAGCGAATTTCGCCCTGCAATTCCATTTCCATGTAGCTGAATGCTTATGACATTGTATCGCTTGAACTACGTGTCGTTCAGTGATACAATTTTGCTGGTGAATACTGTCAGCAAAATGCATCTCGAATGCTTTACGAGTAATTAAGTAATAAACTAAAACGTCGTGCTTCATGCGACGATTTTACTACAAAAAGAAAATGTAGTAAACGATAAACTTTTTTTCCTTTCATGATTTTCTGGGGGTTGTCAGAGAGGAAAAGTTTAGCAAAGGATTGATATTGTGTGTAAAGTTTGTTGCAAGTTACAAAATGCTCTCGTTCTCAAATACTGGATGAATTAAATGTGGGTGTTTTCGTGTCGTGAGCTACACACTCCTTTTTTATCCCCACGCCACCCCTTTGATAGGCAAGTAGATGTAAGGTAGCATATATTTTAATTGAGAGTATAAGCTACCTCAATTCAAAATTCCATACACATCCGTCTTCCTGTCGTTTCAGCGTGAAGGAGTAACAAACAAATACACACACACACACAAACTTTCGCATTTATTATACACAGACGTGACAAAAGACATAGGATACCTCCCAGTATCGTGTAGTGCAGCATCTCAACGTGGGATAAAGTCACTGGGAGCCCTCTGCAGAAATATTGAGCATGATGCCTCTGTAGCTGTTTATTATTGCAAAAGTGTTGCCAGTGAGGGATTCAAAATGGCTCAAATGGCTCTGAGCACTATGGGACTCAACATCTGAGGTATTCAGTCCCTAAAGTTAGAACTACTTAAACCTAACTAACCTAAGGACATTACACACATCCATGCCCGAGGCAGGATTCGAACCTGTGACCGTAATAGCCGCGCGGTTCCGGACTGAAGCGCCTAGAACCACTCGGCCACAGCGGCCACATGAGTGGCAGCAGATGGCCTGCAAGTAGCCAAACATCATCATTTCCAGTCATTGATCGGTTCAGTTGGACCAAGGGACCCAGCACACTCCACTGAAACACAGCACACACCATTATGGAGCCTCTACCAACTTGCACAGTGCCATATTGACAACTTGGGTCCGTGGATTCGTGGGATCTGCGCCACACTCGAACCATACCATCAGCTCTTATCTGCTCAAATCGGAACTCATCTGATCAGGACATGGTTTTCCAGTCGTCTAGGGCCAAACCGATATGGTCACGAGCCCAGGAGAGGCGCTGCAGACGATGTCGTGCTGCTGCTATAGCCCATTAATGTCAAATTTCGCCACACTGTCCCGACTGATACTTTCATCGTGCGTCCCATATCGCTTTCTGCGGTTATTGCACGCAATGTTGCTTCTCTGTTAGCACTGACGACTCTATGTAAAACCCAGCGAGGTGTCCCAGTGGTTATCACACTTACTCTCCTGAACCCACCGATTCCATATTCTGCTAACAGTCATTGGATCTCGACCGACGCGAGCAGCAATGTCGCGATACGATAAACCGCAATCGCGATAGGCTACAATCCGACCTTTATCAAAATCGGAAACGTGATGGTACGCATTTCTCCTCCTTACACGAGGCATCACAACAGCGTTTCACCAGGCAACGCCGGTCAACTGGTGTTTGTGTATGAGAAATCGGTTGGAAACTTTCCTCATGTCAGCACGTTTTAGGTGTCGCCACCGGCGCTAACGCTGTGTGAATGCTCTGAAAAGCTAATCATTTGCATATCACAGCATCTTCTTCTTGTCGATTGAATTTCGCGTCTGTAGCACGTCATCTTCGTGGTGTAGCAATTTTAATGTCCAGTAGTGTAACTGTGATCAAAACTTATAGTGCGCACCGTGCTTGGCCGCTAGTTGCCATACTGGAGCTGACGTATTGGTGTGTGTGGTGTGTGCAGGATGAGCTGCTGGACGCGGTGCGGCGGCGGCGCAGCGGGCAGCAGAGGGACCAGCAGGACACGAGCGAGGACACGGACGAGGACCTGGGGCTGCCGCGCTCTCCCACCAACTCGCCGCCCACCACCGCGGACGTGCTGCTCGACAAGACGCTCAAGGTACGTGCGCCCCTCTTTATGGTTGTAACGCACGTCCTGGCCCTGGCGTGGCATCATTCTTTGGGCCAGTGGGGCCACGAGAGCAGGCGCACAACATATGGTGGAAGGGGCTTTAAAGACGTTGGAGCTGATGGGTCTGTTACTCCCTAAACTGTCTGAAGTTTGTGGTCGGAGCTTACAATGCTGGGTTAATTCTTCAAGGAAGAGACCCATTATTTGGGACCAATCCTCATTATAAGGTATAAAAGTAGTCATATGATGATCCAATGAAATCATCCCCTCTCCATGAGACTCATCATGTGACAGTGTATTGAAATGTGCCCTTACTATGAGGCCCTTCATGTGACAATCTAATGAAAGCAAGTCCTTACTTAAGGACTCACCGTATCACGATCCAATGAAAGCATGCCCTCAATATGAGACTAATTATGTGATGATACAATGAAAGTATGTCATTACTCTGAAGGTCACCGTATGACAGTCCAGTAAAAGCATACCTTTCCATCATATGACTGACCAATGAAAGTGTAGAACTACCATTAGGCCTATTATATCACAGTCTAATAAAACTGTCTTCAGTGCGACGCTCATGTTACGATCATCCAATGAAACCCTACCCTCATCATGAATTTTAGCTTATGTCGGTGCCCTCACGATGAGGCCTGTCACATGACAGACAAATGAAACCTTGACCTCCTTGTCAGGCTCATTACATAAAGAGTACAATGACTGACCAATAAAAGTATACCCTTAGTATGAAGCTCATTATAAGACCATCAGATGAATACATGCTACTGTAAGATCTGTCATATGATTGTCCAGTAATAGCATGCCTGCACTATCTCATCATATGGAGAGCAAATGAAAACATGCTTTTGCAAAGAGACCCATAGCAGTACAGTCTAAATGAAATCGTGCCTTCGCTAGAATACCCATCACGTGACTGACCAAAGACAGCCTACCTTTACCATGAAGCACTTCATTTGACAAGCCGAAGGAGTGCCTTCACTACCAGGTCTGTGATATGACAGTCCAAGCAATGTGTGCCCTCATTATGAGGCCTGTGATATGAAAGTCCAATTTTCACTATGAGAGTTGAATGAAAGTGTTGATTCGCTATGAGGCTCATCATACGACAATCCAAACAAAGCACATTTTCACTGTGAGGCCTGTCATATTACAGAGCAACGAAAGCATACCCTCGCTACAAGGCCTGTCATATAATGGAGCAATAAAAGTGTGTAGTCAGTGCATGGTCGATGATGCAATGGTCTAGTGAAAGTATACCTTGACTACAAAACCTCTGATGTGACAGTCCAGTGAAAGTGCACCCTCACTAAACTAATCTCTTAGTTTGTCTGAAACAGCTGCAATATTTACGCTGTGGCAAGCTACCACTCGAATTCAAAAATCTTAGTAGTAATACACGCGCTTTCAAATCAAAACTGAAGAGCTACCTCATGGGTCACTCCTATTCTGTCGAGGAGTTCCTTGAAAAATTAAGCTGATTCTTATTGTATTGTTGACTGCGTTTACTTAATCTTATGGATTGACTTTTTTCGGGTTCATCAACATTTATTTTTATCTGTTATTACTTTTATGTTGTAATTTCATGTTCCATGACCTTGGAGATTTGCTCCTCAATTTGGTCCTACGGAACTTGATGTGTAAATAAATAAAATAAATAAATAGGAGACTTGCCGTATGACAGTCCACTGGAAACGTGCGTTCACTACAAGGCTCGTCATGCGATGGCTAAACTAGTCTCTTAGTTTGTCCGAAACAGCTCCAGTATTTACGCTGTGGCAAGAAACGAATTACATCGTAGTTCTTCACTTGATCAGTGAGTCAGCCATTTTTAGCTCCTTTACTGGCCTGCTATGCTACTCGTGCGCAATAATTTCTATGCGTACTGGAACTACAAACTTGTAACAGCAAACAAGAAAAAATAGTCATGTAACTACAATTTTCTGAGTTGATCGTTAGAACTTTATTACCATCCCTAGTACTACCAGTACTATGCTGAAGCTGCGGAAAACACGTCACTCCTTTCATTTCCTCCTCAGTGCACACAAACAACGAGGGCACTCATAGTACAATGTTCGGAAATCACTGAAGCAACACAGACGATGCGGAGGAGTAACAATGAAGTTAAGTCACTGCCGTCAACCTACGCAGCACAAAAAAGATAAGAAACAGAGAACGCAGTTAGTTATTGACTTGCTCTTCAACAGTGCCACCCGACTGTTGACGGCTGCGCTAAGGGCTTGAGGGGTGTCCTCAAGGTGTTGACCTAGATGGACCAGACTCTCTGACCTGGCTGCTCGTTCAGTAAGAGTCGCCCGCGGTGTTCACCCCGCAGTGGTCAGGGAAGGCCCAGCCCGCTGGTCCCGACCGCCGACCGCTGGCCCCTGGCGGGTCATAACGTAACGGGACCCGCAGCCGGCGCTCGGTGGCCGCTGCCGCCGCCGCTGCCCATGAGCCTGCGCCGCCTTTGTCCCACGGGGCAGGTGACGCGGCTACGCTGTGGACCCAACCCTCGTAAAACCCGACACCTGTGACATTGCTGTAACTGCGACATTCTGAATTACACTCGTGGCCATTAAAATTGCTACACCACCAAGATGACGTGCTACAGAGGCGAAATTTAACCGACAGGAGGAAGATGCTGTGATATGCAAATGATTAGCTTTTCGGAGCATTCACACAAGGTTGGCGCCGGTGGTGACACCTACAACGTGCTGACATGAGGAAACTTTCCAACCGATTTCTCATACACAAACACCAGTTGACCGGCGTTGCCTGGTGAAACGTTGTTGTGATGCGTCGTGTAAGGAGGAGAAATGCGTACCATCACGTTTCCGACTTCGATCAACGTCGGATTGTAGCCTATGGCGATTGCGGTTTATCGTATCGCGACATTGCTGCTCGCGTTGGTCGAGATCCGATGACTGTTAGCAGAATATGGGATCGGTGGGTTCAGGAGGGTAATACGAAACGCCGTGCTGGATCCCAACGGCCTCGTATCACTAGCAGTCGAGATGACAGGCATCTTATCCGCATGGCTGTAACGGATCGTGCAGCCACGTCTCGACCCCTGAATCAACACATGGGGACGTTTGCAAGACGACAACCATCTGCACGAACAGTTAGACGACGTTTACAGTAGCATGGACTATCAGCTCGGAGACCATGGTTGCGGTTACCCTTGACGCTGCATCACAGATAGGAGCGCCTGCGATGGTGTACTCAACGACGAACCTGGGTGCACGAATGGCAAAACGTCAGTTTTTCGGATGAATCCAGGTTCTGTTTACAGCATCATGATGGTCGCATCATGTTTGGCGACTTCGCGGTGAACGCACATTGGAAGCGTGTATTCGTCATCGCCATACTGGCGTATCACCCGGTGTGATGGTATGGGGTGCCATTGGTTACACGTCTCGGTCACCTCTTGTTCGCAATGGCGGCATTTTGAACAGTGGACGTTATATTTCAGATGTGTTACGACCCGTGGCTCTACCCTTCATTCGATCCCTGCGAAACGCTACATTTCAGCAGGATAATGCACGACCGCATGTTGCAGGTGCTGTACGGGCCTTTCTGGATAAACAAAATGTTCGACTGCTGCCCTGGCCAGCACATTTTCCAGATCTCTCACCAATTGAAAACGTCTGGTCAATGGTGGCCGAGCAACTGGCTCGTCACAATACGCCAGTCACCACTTGATGAACTGTGGTATCGTGTTGAAGCTGCAAGGGCAGCTGTACCTGTACACGCCATCCAAGCTCTTTTTGACTCAATGCCCAGGCGTATCAAGGCCGTTATTACGGCCGGAGGTGGTTGTTATGGGTACTGTTTTCTCAGCATCTATGCACCCAAATTCCGTGTAAATGTAATCACATGTCAGTTCTAGTATAATATATTTGTCCATTGAATACCCGTTTATCATCTGCATTTCTTTTCGGTGTATCAATTTTAATGGTCAGTAGTGTACTTACAACAAAACTTACACATTCCATCTTCCTTCTCAACTACTATGATTTCCATTGCTCAAGGAATAAACATTCAGAAGGCTGTGTTTCTAATGTGCTGAACCGTAACCGAACTGTAAACATAACATAGCACATACAAGGGTCTCTCTGATCTGTATGGAAAATCAGACGACGTACAGTTAATGTCTACATGTAAACCTATACTCTACAAGCCACCTCACGGTGTGTTTCATCTGAGAACAGTCCAGGGGAAGAACGATCGTCGGTAAATCACGGTAGTAGCTCTCATTTCTCGGATTTTCCCTTTTTGTGGTCATTTCGCGAGACTCTTGTGGGAGGACACAATATGTTGCCCGATTCTCACCAAAGCGTACTCTCTTGGAATTTCAGTAGTAAGTCTCGCTGTGGTACACAACGGTTCTCTTTAAATATCTGCCACTGGTTTTTGATAAGCATCTTTGTTATATTCTCATGCAGATTAACGATCACGTCATGAAATGCTCTTCGTTGGACCTTGTCCATCTCTTCTATTTAATCTAACCAGGTAAGGATCCAAGGCTAACAGGGAATACTCAAGAACTGGTCGAAATGTTTTATGTGGTCATTCCACTTGAGGACGACCGGGTGACTAATCCTAGGTGTTTTACAATAGTTACTGTTTCCTCTGATTTCTTATCGGTGACTTCTTCGCCTGTTTAAGCCCAATGTGTTACCTTTATTTGCGTTCACGATCAGATGTCAGTCCCTGCACCAATCATCACACTTCTGCAAGTCTCCAAACAGACTCCTGTACTCTTCTGCCATTGCTACCTTCTTACAAACAACCGCACAGTCTGCGAATAGCCTCACGTAGCGTCTGACGTTATCCACTAGATCATTTTTATGTATTTTAAACAGTAACGGCGCTGTAACACTTAGGGTACTCCTGAAATGACCTTTATAATCGTTGATTTTGTTCTATTAAGGGCGACGTGCCGAGTTCTTTCCATTAAGAAGTCCTGAATCCAGTCCCAGATCTGGTCGGATATCCTTTTGGAACAAAATGTCATTTCGTCAAGAGACAGTGATTAACAATTTTATATATAAATATTTTCTCTGACTCATCAGAGCAATGTAATCAGCTTTAGGATGAACCCCTAGGTAATGCTTTAACTGTGATACTCTCGAACCTTAGAGGCAATTTCAGTCAAACTTGGTACACAAATGACTTAGTATGTGGAAAAAAAATGCATGCGACTAGGGCACCACTATAACTATTACAGATGATGGTAGGGAAAGGGGGGCGGGGGAAGGAAAAGGAGTGACATTTACTCACAACTACGAACGCCTAGAGCAATCTCAACCGAGTTTAGTACCAGTATGACATACTATCTGGAAAAAATGCCGGGGAAGGGAGAATAAGGCTCCCTGGTAATCGTGTTTGTGAGGGCGGAGGACGATGACAAGTAGAACTAGTGTCGAATCAGTGGTTTCATATGTTAGCTAACAGACTGGCGACAGTTTTAATATGATTTCACTCTTAGTGTCTCGTTAGAAGTGGGAATGGGGCGACACAAAAATAAGTAACCGGGCAATAACCTACTTCCAAATACACAAGACGTATGTATAAGTTAAGTGTAGAGCGGAGGCCACCTATACAGAATCTGATTGCCCCGAACACGATTGCAGCAGATGTGCGCAGTTGATGATGGTGACTGTGACCTTCATAGGAGAGATTGCCGTTCTCCTTGCAAACATACTTTCAGTGGAGCAGATGTCTGTAAGAGGCAATGTATATTGCATCGCAGCTCCTCACAGCTTGCTAAACGTGCTTATCTGCGAGACAAGGTCTAATCGGGGGAACGTTGTTGCCTTGTAGCATCAAATTGTCACGTAATGTAGCACAAACACTTGCTCTTCAATAAAAAAGTATTATCTACAGACGCACACAGACACCATTCCCTGTCAATGACATGAAGGCCTGTAAGTGCCGCTCAGCGTGACTTTACGCACAGACTCTGCTGAGGGCAACTCTGCTGTAACTTCGCAAGCTAAATCGAGACACTGAGGAGAAAGGCTCGCTAATGATCTGGGCACAGTGGAAAAGTTGATAGTTCCACTTCAGTCACCCCCCCCCCCCCCCCATGTGCCGAGATGCACACACGACGTACGTGGTGCCTTCCCGAAGTCTTCTGGCCACAGCACCAGACGATGTTGTCTTCCTATTGGATACACTAAGGACAACGCACATATAAGATGCGATCACGATCCATCGAGTGCATACTACAAAATCAACGTAGATCACAGCTGTTCGACATACTTGGCTAATCCTTTAGATGCTGAACTTATGGCTAAAAATGGTTAATACTATCTGTGAACGACCGAACGATTAACAGTTTGACCAGTTGAGTTTGACAATTGAGTCACTTCGTGACGTAAATTACACCGTCAATATATAAACTGTGCTAGGCAATGCACTCTCTCTCGTGTTACATCAGTTGTGAACGGATGCACTATGATTTATATTATGATGGTACATTAGTGACCAATTCATGGTTTAATTATCTGACGTCAATGACTTTATTCACGTAATACGATGCTGTAGAGGCTTTTAAGAACCTGATGATTGTCACTCGACTGAAACTGGGTGTTAAAATAAACATTACATCAACAGCTCAAGGCAGTAATCATAACATTTTTTTGCTGCGGTCGCAGGTTCGAATCCTGCCTCGGGAATGGATGTGTGTGAGGCCCTTAGGTTAGTTAGGTTTAAGTAGTTCTAAGTCCAGGGGACTGATGACCTCAGTTGTTAAGTCCCATAGTGCTTGGAGCCATTTGAACCATAACATTTTTCGAACCTCTACGAGCCGTGGGACCCCGCCTCTTGAAAATATATTGAACATTACATGATGATGTCTTCTGCAAAGCCCATGGCGTCATTCAACGGTTCAAATGTGTGTGTGTGTGTGTGTGTGTGTGTGTGTGTGTGTGTGTGTGTGTGTGTGTGTGAATTCCTAATGGATCAAACTGCTGAGACTTATACACTACTTAAAATAACTTAATCTAACTTATGTTAAGAACAACACACACACACCCATGCCCGAGGGAGGACTCGAACCTCCGGCGGGAGAGGCCGCGCAATCTGTGACATGGCGCCTCAGACCGCGCGGCCACTGCGCGCGGTTGTTCAGCGGTAAAACTGGCCGTGTCATAAGGCCAGAACAGTGTCACAGTAGTTTTAGGAACATGATAAGGTCACGTTGATGTCTTGTCCACCAAATTGGCTGAACTGTACTCGATGGAACACATCTGGGACGCTGTAAGATGCTGGCTCCGCGCCAACAAACCGCCTCCCTGTAATTTACGGGAAGTGTTTGCTTGACATGTGCATATTCGCCGCGTGTCACATCCTTATGGAGATCTGCCATTGACTTGCCGAATCCATGAGACGCAGAATCTCCGCTCTATTGCGTTTAGAGGTGGCCCAGCACCCTATTAAGTACGCGATCACAAAGTTTTGCCTCGTCGGCGTAAGTACTGTCGGATGTGAAGTGACGAGACGGTATTCTAGGGTACTTGTTCGGCTGTACCGTTTTATTTCGTCAGCAGTGACCGATAGCTCGCTTTGAAAGTGCTCGCAGAAGGTGTAGGAGATGGGTGGAGCCCCTGGCGAGAAGCGAGTCGGTGATCGTGAGACTCCTCCTTGGAGAGGCCGAAGCGCGTGCCTGATCTCCTTTCTGTACTGCGTGCCCAGTGCTGACCGTGGGAAACCTGGCCAAAGGTCGCCAATACGCAGCGCGGCGCGGGTTGCTGTTCCACGGCCCCTTCCAGGTCAGCCCACACTTTCGCCAGCGGTTGGAGGAACGATTTCGCTTTTGTGTTTATGTACGTGTATCGGCAAATAGTTGCGGACATGAAGAAGTGCCATGTCTCTGTCTAAATGTGTACTACTTCCCCTATTATCAAGGGAATGGACCTACTCCATGTGGTCCATTTTGCTTCAGTCATGTCTCCAGTGCCATAACAAGGGTAACTGGCGCTCAGAAAAACTTTGTGCCCTTCCTCGACAGAACCTTGTAGAATAGCGCCTACGGTCTTGGAGGAATGCCGTGTCTCGGTCTAAACATTTACTTCAATAAAATCTTCTCTGTTTACAAGCCGCGTCATTTCGAACAAAACATAAAAGACTCGAGCTTTCGACTTCTGATGGCGATGGCGGAAACAACTATCGGAAGCTCGAGTGTTTTATTCGAAATGACGCGGCTTGTAAACGGAGAAGATTTTACTGAAACATGCCACCGCGAAAGACTCCGAGAACACAAAAATCCCCTCCCGCCGGAAGCTGAAGTCCTCTCTCGGGCATGAGTGTGTGAGCTGTTCTTAGTATAAGGTAGTTCAAGTAGTGTGTAAGTCTAGGGACCGATAACCTCAGCAGTTTGGTCCCTTAGGAATTCACACATATTTGAACACTTTTTGAAGACATAAATATGTACTACTTGCTCATCCTTAAGGGGATGGGCTAATTTCATCTTGCTTCAATCATTACTCCAGTGGCGTTACAAGGATAAAGGGAGCTCAGAGGAAACTTTGAGCCCGTCCTCATGAGAACCTGAAGAAGACCGCTGAAAGGACGGTCTAAAGATCGTAGTCTAGTTGTTTTGGTGTTTCATAATGTCGCTGCCTGACACCGAAAATGATTTTTTTAAATTGACACTAGCCATGGAACCCTACGAACTTATTAAAAAAAAGTACATATTTTAATAATTCTTATTTTGTATGACACAGTTCAAAAGTGGAACGACACACATTTCCAAACTGCATTGCTGGTAGTAACGTGATTACTTTTTCAGCGTTTCATTTCTGATCAGCCGGAAGAAAAACGAAAATGAGTTGATACGGAAAAGACTGTAACCAGCTATTTATTATTATTTTCGCTATGCGTTTCGGAGGATTATATATTTCACCATCAGGTGGATTTATCTAAGTTAACAAGGCGTCGATACGATAGTTTGTGTAACTTTGGATAACCTGCGGCATTGCCATTCACGTTTCATATGTTACATATATGTGGCCGTGTTTACAAAACACTGAAAGACAGTGCCAAAAATCGTATGTACTGTACATATATATCTAATTAATGGACATGAATCCACGTGGTGATGGTGGTGTTGCTTTCTGAAACGCTTATTGGAAATAATAGTAAATGTGACTGGTTACAGCAGCCTGTGGTTTCAGCTGATATTCATAACGCTAAGGATCAAATTTAACGAGTGCAACAAACGCAGAATGTGCTCGTTGCGTAGGCTCACTTGGCAAAATTGGAGGAACTGTACCTAGCTGTCGAAGACAAGAAACAGACGTCTCCGTACCCAGGAGAGATAGTAATCATCGTAATGTTGCTGAATATACCGGGTGATCAAAAAGTCAGTATAAATTTGAAAACTGAATAAATCACGGAATAATGTAGTAGAGAGGTACAAATTGACACACATGCTTGGAATGACATTGGGTTTTATTAGAACCAAAAAAATACAAAAGTTCAAAAAATGTGCGGCAGATGGCGCTTCATCTGATCAGAATAGCAATAATTAGCATAACAAAGTAAGACAATGCAAAGATGACGTTCTTTACAGGAAATTCTCAATATGTCCACCATCATTCCTCAACAATAGCTGTATTCGAGGAATAATGTTGTGAACAGCACTGTAAAGCATGTCCGGAGTTATGGTGAGGCATTGGCGTCGGATGTTGTCTTTTAGTATCCCTAGAGATGTCGGTCGATCACGATACACTTGCAACTTCAGGTAACCCCAAAGCGAATAATCGCACGGACTGAGGTCTGGGGACCTGGGAGGCCAAGCATGACGAAAGTGGCGGCTGAGCACACGATCATCACCAAACTAGCACATTCCCCATTCTGATAATACAGCTTCACTAAAAGCGCCTTTTCAGGTAACGTGAACATGCTGCGACTGCTGGCGCATCTGATTCTCTCTCACTACAGCTCCTTTTATACATGATTGTCATGCGCAGTCACTGACGTTTTGCTGTCCAGCGCCATCTGTCGGACATTTTGTGAACTTTGTTTTTTTTTTTGTTCTAATAAAACCCCATGTCATTCCAAGCATGTATGTCAATTTTTACCTCTCTATCTATATTAGCCTGTGGTTTATTAAGTTTTCAAATTTATACTGACTGTTTTGATCACCCGGTATTCCAATCCTTATCTCCTCATGATTTAGCTTCATAGATCTCTATCCCCTCCATACTTTATTACCTTCCAATCCTTTCTCTTCTTCTTCTTCTTCTTCATCATCTCCTCGTCCTTCGCCCCCCCTCATCCCCCTTTGTTTCCGTCACTAAACAGCACCCATGGGAACGGCTAATCAAGCACGTGGCCCGATAGCCTCACCCTGGCAACACCGTTGCTTTACTCCCAATGCTAAAGCCATGTGTGTGTGTGTGTGTGTGTGTGTGTGTGTGTGTGCGAGCCTTCACTGCGAAAGATCGATGGGTCGGTGCCATTTCGGCACGGCACGTCATTCGGCCACGTCACGTACTGCTGTAATGAGGTCACTGCCCCACCAATCACTGTCCACCCGAGGACACAGGAAGCTCTGTCCCTCTCTTCCCTCTTTTTTGTAGTCAGAGCCTAATGTTCTCCCGACAGCGAGGACATTTGTTTTCCTCCTGCATCATCCACAAATGTAGAACGAAGACTGACCGAAATATTTCGCATTTGTATTTTTTCCAAATTTTACGCCTTTCTATATTTGTAACAGCTGTATATGTGCAAAATGAGAATTGTCCGCGTGTGGATTGCTCCATATGTTACACACTAGATAATTTCCTTCAAAACGACATGTTTTCCTGTAGATAGTGTTGGTATCTGCTCGCAATGAGTTTCTCTCCAGGTAATTCTTCATTATCGCAAAGCTTTTGTGTGAAATAATGTGACAATGTACTTATTTTCTTAATAAGCTCGTTATATAACTGATTTACGTTACCTCATTCGCTAGTTACGTCATATATGTAAGACTGAAAAAGAGTACTGTTCGAGTTTTGTGCAGCTACGTAGGCAATTCTGAGCAACCTTTTGGCAGGCCACTGTATGTGTTAAAAGCTGTAAGAAAGGAATTTCGTGATCAATTGTCCCACATTATCCTATCCAATAAGAAATTCGTATCCGAGAACACCATTGAAAGTATCTACAATCACTAATCGTTTCGTCTATCATCATTCATCTTAAACAGTGTGAATAAATGACAAATAAAGTGTAACTGTTTATACTGTTGTGCGTATTACAACGCCTCCGTAGGGAAATTGTACTACTTTGTTAATTCTGGCTACAAAGCAGCACCTCAATTGCAAATGTAAGAACTAAACGTATATTGGCTGCAGGTAACGAATAAATACGTGAGATGTGTTTTACTTTTGAACAATGCCACTGTGGAAGTCTCTTCATTAAGAGCGTCTTAATTTCTTTGCTCATTTACATTCGCTGTGTACAAATAAGATGTTATGATTTTGATGGTCGAGACAACTAAGCACGGAAGCCGACATGCAAAATATGCCGAAAGAAGACACGGTTTTAACTTAACTGAATGTTATCATTGATTTCAACCATATGAATGCAACTGAAATTATTGCTGCTTTCTGCAATTTCACCATCACACCAAAAATTGCTGGTCGAATGCGATCGTAACAAGACATATTTCTGAATACTGCTCGTCACTGCATGTTGGCAATAGCGGAAAAAAAGAGATGGAAGTGCGTCTGTATTACAAAAGCAAGGTGGAACTAAACGAAACGATGCGCGCCTAACGCTCTAAAACACTGGCCGGTTCCGGTCGAAGCTTTGTCCCCTCTGTAAGAGATACGTGCACTTCCTTGTTTTGGCGAAGATGAGTCGCTTTCGCAGACAGAGGCGACTCGTGGCTGTGAAACAACTGGTGACTTATGCAGGGAGCGATACCACAATGTATGAAAGGCGCTCGCTACGAAATATCTGCCTTTCACTCTCTCCTTCTTTGCATACTTCACAGAAGCGCTCCTGCATACCTTTCTGGAATAGCACGTCTCGAGAAAAACGATTACATGAAGAAATGGCTTAGACGCCGCTTATTGTTTCCAGAGTGGACCGTGTGCTGCTTTCAGACATCCGGGCAGATTAAAACGTTGTGCCAGAGGTACTCTTGCCTTTCGCGAAAGATCACGGACTGGCACAACGGGTGAGGTGGCGCAGTGGTTAGCACACCGGACTCGCATTTGGGAAGACGACGGTTCAAACCCGAGTACGGCCGTCCTGATTTAGGTTTTCCGTTCAAGAAATGGTTCAAATGGCTCTGAGCACTATGGGACTTAACATCTGAGGTCATCAGTCCCCTAGAACTTAGAACTACTTAAACCTAACTAAGCTAAGGACATCACACACGTCCATGCCCGAGGCAGGATTCGAACCTACGACCGTATCGGTCGCGCGGTTCCAGACTGAAGCGCCTAGAACCGGTCGACCACTCCGACCGGCCAGCTTTTCCGTGATTTCCCTCAATCGCTTCAGGCAAATGCAGGGATGGTTCCTTTGAAAGGGCACAGCCGACTTCATTCCCCATCCTTCCCTAATACGATAGGACCGATGATCCCGCTGTTTGGTCCCCTTCCCCCCAAACCAACCAACCAACCATCGGTCCGGCATACAGTTTTAACCTGCTTGAAAGTTTAAAAGTGGCGCACACACCACTGCAGGGTGGAAGATTCATTCACTGCCCCACCTCGTTCAGTTAAATGATTTAAGACACTTATTTTTTTCTTGTTGTTAAAGACGAAAGATCGGAGAGAGGAAAGATACTTCTGATTATTCGTAATTGAAACTGAAGTCTTACGGAGATTCTGTTTTCATTATTACTGCTCCTCAATTTAAAAATTACACCCACAATTAAGTAAGCGGCGAAGTTAGTTTTAGATATATGCATCTCTAGATATCTTACACCAAGTCTCGAGATCTTTTTTTGTGATCATGGGCTGTAAATAGAGGAACAATAACTTCCACATTATAATTATCGTAAGTAAATTAAGTTTCTGTTTAAATGCGAACATTTCGGCTTAGGTTTTACCGTGACTGTTATTGGTGTGAATTGAAGCTACCAGTTTACTATTGCCGTACGCCATTGTTTACTAAACATCTCAGAGGCTTAAACATCCATCATCAGACCCATTCATGCCAACTTTACTTGCTTCATTGTATACAATGCGTATGTGATGTAACGCGACTTGAAAAGGAGCCTGTCACAACTGGAGGCAGTCTCACAGGATATGCCAAAGCTGTACAGACAACGCTTACATTACTTATTAACTGACGTAAACCTGCCCGGTGATGAACGTCTAAACCTCCGAAACGCACAGTGAAAATAAATTGTGACTGATAACAATAAAGTTGTAGTTCCAATTGAGGTTTCCGTTGATTATATTTCCTACATCCTTAATTTCGTCATTTCGATGATTAACTAAAACATCTCCCGGGTTGTGACATAGTCGCAGCAAAAATGCACAGTTATAGAAGTAGGTATTTATGTATTTATTTCTGTTATGAAACAGAAAATTTTATACCATGTTACTACTTCTGGTCAGTAGTGACCATCTTCAGACCTTATTTATTCATTTATTCGAGTCAGAAACAAATACAATACAGTATAGCTTCAATATTCTTACCATTAAAGGCAAATGTGAGAAAGAATATTAAAGCTACACTCTTTTCTCCAGACCTGAGAACGCACAGTTATCTAACCACACCGTATCAGCATCTGAAAAAATGTGGGAGTCAAAGTAAGATGCCAAACGAGTTTCGTCAGACCTATATAAAATAAAGGTTCCACTTGCACGGGCCGGCCGGGGTGGCCGTGCGGTTCTAGGCGCTACAGTCTGGAACCGCGTGACCGCTACGGTCGCAGGTTCGAATCCTGCCTCGGGCATGGTTGTGTGTGATGTCCTTAGGTTAGTTAGGTTTAAGTAGTTCTAAGTTCTGGGCGACTGATGACCGCAGAAGTTAAGTCCCATAGTGCTCAGAGCCATTTGAACCATTTGAACCACTTGCACGGTTATAACGCACATATTTACTCTGTGAAGCGTCTTTATTAGACTCTTGTGCCGTGCCGTGTACGGCAGTCTAATAGGATTCTTAGTAGGGTCAACATGTCTGCTACAACAGTGTATGTGGTACATTTTATATAAGTACGACGAAACCTGTTTGTCTTGTTACTTTGACTGTAACTGATTCGATGTGATTAGAAAATCGTGTGTTCTCAGGTCTGAAAATGGTCATTACTGACAGAAATAAATAACTTGGCACAAAATGTTGTGACCTGTAAGTGTAATAAATATGTAAGACGTCTCCAGTTTCAAGCGGAATGTACACCGCCCAACGATAATACCTCGCTTATGAGATACTAGCAAACCACAGCGCTGTTTGCATATTTATTGCAACACATCCATTAACGCTGAGCCGAACACAACTTCACCGCCCCATTTCACTTTCCTCTGGCGCCGTTACGGTCTGCAAGCCAGTTTCCTCCATTTAAATATTCACGAGTATGCGCCGACGATAATGCGTTTCGTCTTAGTGCTAATGCCTCGCGGAATCCTAGCTTACGCGGCACGGGACGTTTTTGGTCACTTACTCTGTGCCCCATATAACCCAGCAGCTTTGGTGGCACCTTTCAGACAATTTTTAAGCACTCATTTACAATCCTTTTCAAGTTCTATCCCACATACTTAACGACAAGATACAGTTTACGAGCAGGAACTTGTTCTGTCGCGGCTATTTGGACAGTTACAAAAGCTTTCTAATTTGGCCGTGTCTTTCTCGTTTTCTTACTCGCCCCCCCCCCTCCCCATCCTTACAAATATTCATACGCATAAAAGAAAGAATCTTTCTTAGTTTTTCGGAAGAAATATTCATTCATGAATATTCCGCGTTTTAATAATCAGTAGTTCTATATTCAGACTGGCTGGTCAATCAGACATCAAACAATGAATGACTTTATTGTTCATATGACGCGTTTCGGAATTTATCCATGAGACACCTACAAAAAAATTTTTATTTATTTATTTATTTCTGGTATGGCAATACATATACAAAGATTACAAAACTATTACACGCCAACATTTAAGCACAGCTCTCCGGCATAAAATAATACAAATGACAATAGCTATATATGGATATTAAGTGCTTTTAAGTATTTTATAACATCACTCGTCGCTGTGAGGAACTCTTCAAAAGGACCCTTGTAGACCCTTGCGGGATACGTCGGTGCAACATGAGCAAATGTCTTTCGTTCCGCATCACAGTCACACGACAGTGGTGAAGATTTGCCTCCGTCTAGAGAGTATCTGAAATATCTAAAGCCAAGAAGCAGAGGCAGCCACATAAGCTCAAATATCTCCTGGCTAAATGAATTTGCCAGAAGACATCTACAAAAAAAAAAAGAGATACAAAATATTTTATAAAACATAACAATGCATGGAAGTAACATTCCACTTCGGTTGAAAATACCTGGCACAAACTACAATACACCTACCCAGGTGCGATTGTTGCTCATATATACTGGTTTCCTTCCCTCCTCCCCCCCCCCCCCCAAATTTCTGCTGTATACGTCTTATATTAATATGGGTTAAGATGCACGATTACACTATGTACTGTATACCTTGACTTTATAACTATTGTAAAGCGTTACAAGAAGCTAAGATTTTAACATTTGACGGTACTTGGAACCAAATAATATTTCTTACTTATGTGGATATAACGTGCAATTCCCCACATCCGATTTTTGTTTGTTGTAAAGTACTTCCCATGTTTCATAAGAACTAGTTGTTCTCATTAGCAGAATTTTTTTCTTCTATTTGATGTAAGCGCATATTGGGTACCTCTGGTACCGGATTTGAATCTGATAGACGGAATGTCCTAGTTTTAACGAAAATATTGTATTCTCCGTCCCCTCGCTTAATGCCTGTATTTAAATTCGTGGCATATGTTTGTATTGCTATTGTACCTTTTAATTTCTTGTCACTTGTAACATTGCACAGTTGCTGTGATTATAGCTTTTGGCGACTTGTGACCCTTCGTAATACAACAAATACTTTGTGTAACCTTTGGTCATTGTAAAGTCATTAGCATTTGTATAAAAAAAATATTTCTTTTACAATAAGGTGGTTCATAGCCGTGAGACACATAGTATAATAAATGTACAGCAATTGAAGCACCTTGGCGCCACTATAAATTTTGCAATTCCACCTGGTGGCAAAAATGACTTCCTGGTCCGCACTCTTCGGAATTATGTCAGCTGTCTGCGAATAATTGTTTCACATATAATTGGAAACACTATCTATGCGCAGCAATCGCTCGTAGGAGATGTATTATAGTTTGTGCCAGGTGTTGTCAGTCAAAGTGGAATGCTACAGCCAGCCATGCATTGCTATGTTTTATAAAACATTTTTGTACCTCTTTTTTTTTTTTTTTTTTTTTTTTTTTTTTTTTTTTTTTTTTAGATGTCTGACGGATAAGTTCCGAAACGCGCCATATGAGCAATAAAGTCATTCCTTGGCTGATGTTTGACTTTTAGCATTGCGACCCAGTCAGACCGAATGCAGAACTATTATAATAACCGTCGCCTGCCTCTCTTTTCAAACAGAGCATTTTCTACCTGGGGTCCAGGGCAAAACCCGCGCCTTCAGCCACTCTTCCTCGACTATCAATATCTCATTTATTTAGTTTAGTCATCTATCCAGCGCTGCTTAACCCGTTTATCCCTTTGTTCGGATCAACACGACAGTACAATAAAGTAGAAGGTAGTCTCATCAAAATTCTTTTTTGTCTGATACAGCTCGAACCACAGAAGAGTAAATAGTCGAAAGTCAAAAAACTTGCAACATAACGCGATTCCTTTTACTTTGTTTCCATTGCCGGTCAGTGGAAAGCCGTAACAAACAAAAGAACAATTGCAAAACATAGTTTTTACCCTTCATTCACACACTGGTGCCAGTATTTATGGATTTAAGGGACAGGGCCCACACACTGAAGCAAGCATTCAGTTGATTCCTTACAGAGCTAATTCAGTACACAGACGCGGCCTCTGCATGTGAAAATACGACGACGACGCACAAAGAAACTAACTCGGTATCGAAATGGTAAAGGCAGAAAACAAACAAATTGGTGCCAGCGTGGTAGGCCTATCGATATTGGCCCAAAATCTTAAATACTTGGCCTCCATAGCTTTCAGATATTTGTTAAATGACGTCTTCCATACACTAGGAGCTCCATTACAAATATTTTATTTGCCAAAACCGTTTTTCGGGTATAACCCATCATGAATGGCATCTGATACAGAGGTATAAACAACTGTGTGTACATTGATTACTACGAAATGATAATTGTATATATATATAGTAGTAATGTAAGTCTACTTACATCATACACATCTATAGCAATGACACGTTTGTTAGTTAATAGGACCGGTTGTTTCGTCATATGGTTGTATATTTCAGTGACAGAACGACTGGACAATCTACTTAATGAGGAAATAGAGTTACGTAATAAGATGTATTTACAAAACTTCAGCAGTGTTGTAACCGAACAATTTTGGTTTGTTGTTCATGTCCTACGTGTAAAAATTTGACGTAATATGTTCGATTGTTCTACAATTTTATTCCTTGTGTATATTTGACTTCACATGCCAATGGTTGCAAATTGTAAATTACATAATTGTATAAATGCATGTCACAGCTACGCCAGATGACAATTATTGGACTATAAGGAAAAAAATGTAAATTATTTGCAAACTACGGTGTGCACACACTTAATTCAACATGTGAAAGTCGCTATAGATATTCGGATTTAGGTTATGACTTGTTCGATAAGCCTGCCATCATTGGCCGCGATGTGACGCAGACGAACAGCGAAATTCTGCATGACTCGCTGAAGTGACGGAACATCGATGCTGTCGAGGACCTCCTAAATGGCTGTTTTCAGCTCAGCAGTGGTTTTGGTGTTACTGCTGTACACCTTGTCTTTAACATAGTCCCACAAAGAGGAGACACGTGTGTTCAGATCCGTAGCATATGGCGGCCAATCGAGGCCCATGCCAGTGGCCTCTGGGTAACCCAGAGCCAGAAGTTGGTCCCCAAAGTGCTCCTCCGGGATATCAAACACTCTCCTGCTTCCATGGGGTCGAGCTCCATCTTGCATGAACCACATCTTGTCGAAATCAAGGTCACTTATAAAATGGGGCTGAAATCATTTTCCAAAACCTTCACGTCCCGTCCGGTAGTCACCGTGGCATCAAGGACTATCGCATCGATTATTCCGTAACAGGACATTGCACACCATACAGTCACCCGTTGAGGATTCTCAGTCGCCCACGTGAGCCAGTTTTGCTTATTGATGAACCCATCCAAATGAAAGTGGGCTTTGTAGCTAAATCAAATCATACGGCGCATACTAAGTCCCATCATGACCGCGGTTAACCGCGCAGTTTGAACATCCTAAAGCAAACCGTTGAGAAGTTACGATGATTTTATTTCATATAGTTCAATAATTGTCATCCCGTATATATATATATATATATATATATATATATATATATATATATATGATCTTAGATATAACAAAGACAGGTAATAGAGACTACTTGACCTGACAGTTCCATGTTTACTCTACATGACAAACGTTATCAAGAACTGTCACTAAGATTTGACAGCAGTAACTTACATGACAGTCTGTGAACTTTTGTACAGAGCATACTTCACATCCTGTAATATTAACTGACAACATGTCACTCCAATATATATGCATAATTTAAGTAGATTTATATTACTGCTATACATATATCGTTATGATTTCATAGAACCAGTTTTGGCAAGTAAAAAATTTCTAGTACACCTCGTGGTGTATAGAAGAGTCCTTTAACAGGCATTGGCCCATCGTCCTTTGACGTTTGGTCGAAATACCGGCAAACAACTGATTTGTACGAAAAGCGGGGCCAACATTGGTTCCGATGCTATTTCATTGATCCACACATTGGACCAATACTGTTGTCGCCAACAAAGGCCTTGGTGTGTTGACCCGCCCTAACACTTGCACTGCGTTGCTTCACTTAGCATAAAGAATATGGCCTTATCGGTAAGTTCAGAAAGCTGTCACTGGCGCTTGTTAGCGTAATACTTGTATTGTTTCCTTCGTGCTACAATATGGTTGCTACGTACCTTCACTACGTCTAAACTATCATAAACATCAACGCTAAGTGTTCTAGGCGCACACTGACGGTCACGCTACAGGCAGATGTGGCAGAAGTGGCTAGAGCGTCAATGTTTGGGGTGGGGAAGAATTTCTTTGCTTTGACACGTGTCGAAAAACGGCTTCTTTGGTTCGCGTCATTGAAAAATATCTGTGAAGTATCCCAACATGCACGAAAAATGAAATGGAATTTACTGCCAGCGACACTTACCTGAAATTTAAAGGAAGCTTATGCTATTTCAAGATGCGTTTTATAGCATTATTTCTTCAACTCGAGTTTTCTCAACACACACACACACACACACATATATGTGTGTGTGTGTGTGTGTGTGTGTGTGTGTGTGTGTGTTTGTTTGATCAGTTTCCTGAATTATGTACTGTTGTGAGAGTGTATTGCTCTTTTTTTTGTGGTATCAACAGTGAGCGAGGTTTGGTGCGCGCCAACGTACAGCGAGTATTGTGCAGTATTACTGTATGTGTGAGAATTTGTATAACTTAAACGTTAATAGTTTAAATATCCGATAGTATCCATAGTACTTCTTTAAAATATCGATAAACCGATAAACCATCGATTGTTCTAGTCAAGCAGTTCAAATTAAAAATAATTTTATGATAATTTTTTATTGTTTAAAATAGCCGATTCCAATACAGGTTACGGAAATTTTGTTTTATAAAAAGTAAGATATTTACGTTCTTGTCCTGTAGTATGCATTTTTCATTAATTATTTCTCTTGCCTTAGAGAAAACCCCGTCTGCAGGAACTGAAGTCGCTCTATAGCACAAATATTTATAGGGCACTACACGTAACAGTACTCAGCTACACAGACATACCTGTCTGTAATAGGCTTTTAAAATACTGACGTAGGTCAATTATAAAATCATAGAATCATTGACTAGTGTAACGACGTCGACGTTAAACAGCTGCTGACTGGGAAAAAAAAATCTCCTATTTCATACTCGTAGACGTATTTCTAGACGTACTAGGGCCACTCAAAGATGCTTGTGTTTCAAGTATTATTCTTGATGTCTATGTGATGATATCATTGCAGAATTGTTCGCCTCCTGAAAAGTCCTTAAACCAAGTTTTTTAAAGCTAGGAGCTTAGTAACGTTGCAAGTGTGTTAACGTTCAGTGTATTACACGGTTTCAGTCTTTCATTCTCTGGAGATTAAAATCGTGTGTACAACGAGCAGATAATTTATAATGGTGAAATGACTTGGCGAGTGCGTGATGCTAACACGACGGTAGCGATGGTATCGGAAGAGGCGCCATGGACCCCAGAGCGCCTCTGCACAGCGGCCTTTCACGTGGCTGATTGGCGCCCGTTCAGTGGAGGCGCCGCCCCGAGCCACGTTGTTTGCTGAAAGCTGTTTTTGAGGGACACAGAGGGTGGTACGGGGTTGCTTATCGGCCCGCGTAGGCCATTAGCGCGTCCTTTGTGTGGGTAACGCGCCAGCTATATCGCCGCCACACGCCCACCTCCACCCGCACCGCCACCTGCTGCCTATCTAGGAGCGCCTTTCGCAGCAGCTTGCCGCCTCTACCACCCAACTGGGTTTCTCAGATGGTATCTTCTGGCACGAATTCTCCAGAATGGGGCGTTTGTGGGAAGGATAGGCTTCACCATTCTCAATTATTACGACTATACATAATTTATTGAGAAATATTCGGACGCTCGCTGCCATATCTAGTCAACGTTTATCTGTGGGTCTGTCTCTTGTAAGCGTGTCTGTTAAAGAGTTTGCCCCCCTGCAGAGCAAATGTGACTGTTAGTCTACTGCAGCACCGAGGAAGGTGGCGCAGTGAGTAGCACAGTGGACTCGAATTCGAGAGGATGATGGTTCAAACCTGCGTTCGACCATACTGATTTGGGTTTTCCGTGATTTCTCTAAATCGCTTCCAGGCAATTGCCGGGATGGTTTCTCTGACAGGGCACGGCCGATTTCCTTCCCCTCGCTTGAAACTGAGCTTATGCTCCGTCCCCAAGACCTCGTTGTCGACGGTATGTTAAACCCTAATCTTCCTTGAACCTTTTCGACCTGGCGGAGCTATTCTCTATCAGAGTATGCGCGGAGGATAATTTACGTAAGTGTGACAAGGATCTTAGCATCTACATTCATGTAGGCAGGCAAGCAGCTCTGACATCTCTATCGACCCCTGCCACGAGATCTTTGCAGAGCGCCACGAAAGTCTCGTGGGACTAGGAAAAACAACACGGTAGACGTCCTGTGGGTCCCTCGACACTCAGGTAGCGAACAAGCTGATAGGCTGGCCAGGGCAGGAGTTCATTCGCTGGACCGGAACCTGTTTCAACCGTCGCCAAGGTGATAGTGAAATCTACGCTACGTAGCCGGATCGTAAGGCAACAAGTAAAATATTGCACTAAAATCCAAAAACAAAAACATGAAAAGCTAATGAAACCATGTTTTAAAGAAAGTTCTGCAGTCCTGGGCGTGGTAACAGGCTTATTAAACCCATGGCAGGTCTAATGACTGGCCATGGTAACTTCAGGAAACATCAGCACACGTTGGGAATGGAAGCCCGTAAGTACACAGTAGGTCGTATGGGGGATGAAGAGGCGCCGTATTCAATCCTCGAATGCGAAGCACTAAAGGCTGAAAGACACGCAACATTTGGGTCATTAATTACCGGAGAAATTGCGGCTAATAGACATAGTAGAGCATACTATTAATCTTTAAGGGTAGTGATTTACTTTTTTAGAATGTCAAGGAAAGATAGTGCAGAATAAACGTTCGGTGTTGGCAAACAAGGGGCTTTGTTTCCCTGACTAAATTAAATCAATTCAAATCAGATAGTCTACATCTACATCCACTGGGTGGGGTAGTTAAGGCTATCCAGCCCCCGTATTAGTGGTGGCCTAATATACGGAAACGCCAAAAACACAACACTTTACAGCGCTTAATACTACGTAAGAAACCCGTTGGCTTCCAGTCGGCTCGGAACGGATAAAAACCGGTCCTTTATGGTTTCTTCGTACTGAATAGTGACACGTACCGGTAACGATGATAGAGGTGGCTAATGGTGGATGGTACAGTACTTCCCAGTCCCATCGACCGAACAGAGCAGCCACAGCTTGCGCTGTATGACCCCGCGCATTGTCGTGCAAAATGACGGGTGGATTGCGCAGAAAGTGTCGCCACTTCTTTCGCAAAGCTGGTCGCAGGTGATGCTCCAAAAACGAACAGTAATACTGTGCACTGACGATCTGCCTTGGAGGAACGTAATGCTTTAGGATAACAACATCACAGTCGTACACGAGAACCACCATAACTTTCAGCACACTGGGGCTCTGACGCACTTTCGACTTTCGCGGCGACCCATAATGACGCCATTCGTTGGACTGGTGTTTCAGTTTTGGCTTCGTGGCATTCGCTTCAGAACTGTTCCAGAGATTCGACAGGCAGTAGACCGCTCCATTCGCACCATCAACAGAACAGGCTCTACTAACGGTATACTAAGCCTTCCACATCGCTGGCAACAGGTTCTACACAACGCTGGTGAATGCTTTGAAGGACAGTAACAGGTGAAAACATGTAACTCTTTTGTATCGGTTGTGAATAAATAGTTGCCCTTATTTAAGTTCCAACCCTCGTACATACAGTAACCCGCCCAGGCTGTTCGCTGGTGTGGCAGCAAGTAACGAGTCAAAATACACTTGTAATAATCGACAGTGGCTTTGTCATGCAGAGCAGATCTGATACCTCGGACAATAGCCCTACGCTGCACGCGTCCCATCTGCAGATTAGCCAAAACTGCACAAATTACGTGCTGTACCATGATTCATTACTGCGCAGTACATGCATTCCTACTTATAGACACCCCTGGCGTCCTTCCCTGTACGAAGCGAAATAGCCGCTAGCGTTTGTCAGTATGACGCATAGCTTGTGGCCAGCTGCTTGGCCGTGGAAACTCAGTTTACGCTCTTCTGTAGACACGGTACTAGGAATAGATGCCGACTACGTGACGTGTTGCGTCGTGCGTACATTTCTTGCAGTGAGCTAAATACGGCTCCCTCGAAATCTGGGTTAGTACGTACTAATTAATTAGTGTGAGATGATATCTAGACAGCTACCAAATTCAGATCACATTGAGATAAATGAAAACAATACTACCAAAACGTGCATAAATAAAGAATATCCAATTAAAATAATAAAATTGACGTCACTAGCATGTCCCGTAGTCACAGTAACTGACATGAAAACCCGACAAGTTGAACTTTGTAAAATGGATCTTCCTGTATTACAACTATTGGAAGTCGTTGTTAAAAATTAAAACTTTATTTATGATAACACGTGAGAAATAAATACAGATCCTAGAAGAAAGAGATATTTGAGAAGCAAATACCATACCATTTCTTAGTTAAATTTGCTGTTGGAAGAAAACAAACAGGAGGAAGCATTGCTCACTCTCAGGTGACATCTGCTAATACTGTGTAACATCGCCTCTAGCCCAGATCATGGTCTCAGTTTGGTAAGACAGTCCACAAGTATCTTCACATGTGCCATATCCAGCTGAAGCAATTCATTGACGATGACGTCGCATAGTGCTACCAAACTGGGGGTATGTTTTGATTGAAACAATTTTGGGTGTTTGCCCGCTTCATTGTAAAACACTAAAGCAACGAAACTGCCATTTATTTTCCTCAGTGTTGTGCAATGACGCAGCCTAACATTCAAATTATTTTATTCAAGATGACACTGGCCATGGGAGCTAGGACTGCTGATATTTTAAAAAAAAATCTGGAATCCGATATATGGATATTTAAAAAGATATCATAATATGCCCTCGACATATTGAAAAATGTTATCGATATATCACTGGAAAAAATATCGACGTACCGGCCAAAAAATATCGGCTGCACATTGTAAATATACTGGCAGTTTTAGAGCTGTATATATAAGTATTGATTAAGTATTAGATGTTCTGTACTTCAACAAGCTAGAAGCCTGTTTATCCCCCTTAGAGGAAGAATTGAAAGGAAAAAGATGCACGTTCACGCTTTGCGATAGCCACTTTGCTGATAATGGGAACTGCATGTAAGTGGCACAATAAAAGGTGTCAGATGCGTACGTCGTTCGGTTTCGACACACAGCGGACTTGTCCGGAATACGTGATGCCGACTTCCCTGTTTTTTCATTTCTGCGAGCTCCAGCGACCTAGCAGTTGTAGTGTCAAAACTGTGTGGTGAAGTTAAACGTTTCAGTTTCTGTTGGTAGCGCCAAGCATTTCCTCCCACAAGTCTCCGCCCATCGAAAAGACAAGTCTTGTCATTTAGATTTTTTTTAACGCAACTGGTGTGCTGTTTCTTCACATCGGATATCTTGTTATTCCATCCATCTTCTTTGTACTTACTTGCTTCATATAGACAAAGAGAGAGGCTGAGCTTGATGGAAGCTCAAAAAATAGCAAGACTGCTTCACACAGTGAAAGTAAAATCATGTTCTACTGTAATTTCAAATATTTAAAGAAAACTGCGAAAAAACTATAACATAAAATAAAAGTATCGGCACTCGAAATTCCATTTCGACACCTGTATATCGATATATCGTTGAAAACATGCATTCGAAAATATCGACTATTTCTGAGTAATTTACCTGCGTATCGATACATAGATATTTCGATATACTATCAACAGCCCTGGTGGAAGGCTATTAACTTATAATGGGGTATGCTGATGGCTACGTTTCATCCGTTCTTCCGAACACTGCCAGACATTTTCTGTGGGATTCAGATCAGGTGATTCAGCAGGCCAGTCGTTCCATAGTGTGCCAGAATGTTGGTCGAACGAGGAACGAATGCGTGTTGCCCTGTGCCTGAATGAAGAGTTTCCGTGAGTTACGTCAGCTGTGGAGGCTCACATGACTGTCTGGTACCAGTTATACGCCATATACCACGTTTCAAAGTAACCACAACAGCCTATTTTAGGGAGTTGCTGATATTTTGTCCTGTGATCTTGATGTTGCTGCTGCAATCTTCAGTCCGAAGACTGCTTTGATGCAGTTCTCCATGCTACCACAGTCTAAAACAATGCAGTTGCGACACTGGTGTGAAAGTTGTTACCGTTTGACAGATGGAGCAACACTAGCGCTCCAAGCGGTGAGAAAGTAGATAGTGAAATGATCGCAGGGATAATGTATTTTTCCTGTTAATTAACGAAATAATTGTTTTATTTTTGCTTTCTATGAACAACTAAATTACCAAGGGACATGTAAATCTTGAAATAAATACCAAAACAGTCAAATTCCACTGATTTAATACATAAACAACAACATATTCATGAACAAGTAGTTTATAACATGTGCTTAATTGCAGCGTACTCCGCTGACACCAAGAGAACATAAATACTTATTTCAAGATTGAGAAATATCTATTTATGTTATTGTCTGATATTATGGTAGGCACTTTCTTTGACACGTAAAGAAAAATTATGGTTTCTAACGATTCGCCCATTCTTACACTTCACTCGGCTTTCTGATACACGAATACTTTTGTAAATGTAATTACTTTTGCTTCGTAAGCGAATGTGTTGAAGAGTCTTGCGGTTTGTGTCTCAGATGTAGCAACAGTTGAGCAGTTGCTTCCTTCCCTGTTGCGAAAGTTTCATTGCTTTTTGATATTTTATGATGACGTCTGTACGGTTTTCCCTACAGGAGTGGTGACTTGTACTGATTTGGCTGGAAGTGAAGCGAAAAAAACTTCGCATTGTTGGGTACATATATGACGTCTTTCTGGATTTACTGCTAATTTTTTGTTGTTAACGGAAATGGCATTATTCAGTAAGTATCCGTACGCTACAAGAAACCGTAAATACACTGTCCTGTAATCTACAGTTTCGTATCTCCCAAGGTCATTAAGAAAGACAAACTAATGTGGTGTCATTTTTTAGTAATTGTCGATTTTTATGGCACAACATATGGCCTTATTGTAAAAACTATGCTGAAAATCAGTATAAACAGTAGTATTCGCACGCATCTGATGTCGTATTCAGAAGTGGCACTTGCTGGCTGCTTCGCGCCTTGCTATCACCGTGGGTAACAAAAACCAAACGGAGTGTCGCGATTGTTATGTTAGACTATGATAACACTCTGTCATGCGCATATCTCTTCATCTCTGAACAACTAGTGCATCCTACATCCATTTTAACCTGCTTACTGTACTTACCTTTTGATCTCCCTCTATTCTACACCCCCCCCTCCCCGCCACACACACACACACACTTCACTTAATTGATGATTTCTTAATTTCTCAGAGTCTATTGAATCATCCAGTCCCTTTGTTTAGCCGTGTCACAGATTTCCTTTCTCCCCATTTCTGTTCAGTACCTCCTTATTAGTTACGATCTATCCATCTAATGTTCAGCATTCTTTTTTTCTAGCCGTTGCCAGGGCTACATTTTATACCCTCTCCTCTCATCAGTTATTTTGCTGCCCAAATAAAACTCGCCTACTAATTTTATTGTCTCATTTCCTAATCTATTTCCCTCGTCATCGCCTGATTTAATTAGGCTACATTCCAGTATCCTTGTTTCACTTCTTTTGATGTTCATCTTATATCGTCATTTCTAGACACTGACCATTCCGTTCAACTGCTCTTCCATTCCTTTGCTGTCTCTGGTAGAAGTACTGCATCATTGATAAACCTCAAGTTTTTACTTCCTCCCCCTGAATTTAAATGCCTTCTCCAAATTTCTCTTTGGCCCCCTTTTTTTCCTGCTTGCTCAGTGTACACATTGAATAACATCGGGGACAGGCTTCAATCCTGTTTATTACATTTTAATTAATTAATTTATTTATTTAAGAAATTTTGTTTAAGAAAATTCTCTGCTTCTTATTTATTTTTGGTATTTTTAGCTAGGATTTCTAATGGTTTAATTTAGTTTTTAGCTTCAGTCTTTTAAAAGCTAAAGAATATAAGTCTGTGGTTTTAAATACCACAGGAGAGCTAGATATATGTCCCGCAGCGTCGATCTCGCTGATACTCCTCGTCGGAACTGCTCCACCTGAAATTTCTAAAATATTTATTTCGCTGTGAAGATCGTTCGGCACAACTAGGTGCTATGTTGTATGATGCGTATGGACTGATGTGTCTAACTTTTTTATCAACGAAAAGTTTATTGCTTCGGAGATATTCTCTCGAAGAATACTGACCGTGAAAAGAAGCAGGTTCGCACTATCATTCAACACTGCACGTCACATGATATCTGAAGAATGTTTGTCAAATCTTTTATAAATCGATAAATACACACCTTGAATGCGTATTATTTTCTTGAATTTGTTTATTGTGCCATCGACTAACTAAACATACATAATCGAGCTTAATAGCGTCGCACAACCATAGCAAAATCTCTCCAACATAAAACACTTCCGATCTCTGTAATCGCCTCACACAGAGTGCTCAAATGTACATCTTTGGTTAGTTATTCCAGAGAGATGCGTCCCTAGCGCGGAACGTCCAATTCTCGAGGGCAGTTTATGTTACTCTCGGCATTAATAATTCGCCGCACCTGAGTCAAAGTTTGTCATCATTTACGATCCATATCAGCTATTCCACCTGCTTCTGAACTGCTGCTTCCATATCATGCCACTTTGACTCCTATATGATACATCTGGTTTCTGATACAAAATGTGAATAGCCTCTCGTTCTTTGGACTTTGCCCTTCCTACCATCAGAATTTCGAAAAGAGTGTCTCAGTCAACATTGTGAAAAGCTTTTTCTAAGTCTACAATTGCTACAAAAGTAAGTTTGCTTTTAGTTAACCTATCTTCTAAGAGATGTCTGTAGGGTCAGTATTACCTCGCATGTTCCTACATCTCTCTGTAATCCAAACCGATCTTTCACGTGGTTGGCTTCTCGCAGTTTCTCCTTTTTCCCGTAAAGAATTCGTGATAGTCTTTTGCAACAGTGATTTATTATACTGATAGTTCGGTAATATTCACACATGTCTGCTCCTGATTTCTTTGGCTCCTGTCTCATATGTCTTGCACACCAGGTGCCAGTTTCTCCTGTAAAGAATTCGTGTTAGTATTTTGCGACAGTGACTTATTAAACTGACAGTTCGGTAATACTCACACATGTCTGCTCCTGCTTTCTTTGGCGCCTGTCTCATATACCTTGCACACCAGGTGGAATAATTTTATATCACCCAAGGCTATCAGTAGTTCCTATGGAATGTCGACTACTCCAGGGGCCTTGTTTCGACTTAAGGTCTTTCGGTGTCGTGTCTTCCATCTCATCTTCATCTACTTCTTCTATCCTTTCTATAAACATGCCTTGAGGTTCATTTCCCTTGTATACCCTTTCTATATACTCTTTGCACCTCCCAGCTTTCCCTTCTTTGCTTAGGATTGGTTTTCCGTCTGAGCTCTTGGTACTCCTACAGTTGCTCTTCTTTGGTCCACATTCCTCTTTAGTTTTCATACGGACGTTATCTATCTTTCCACTAGTTCCACATGTTTTATAGCCTTGCATTTGCCCCTTAGCCACTCCTGCTTAGAAATTTTAAGTCAATGCAATGAAAAGATACCTTTATTTGCGTCACATATTTTCATGCAAACTCACTCATCAAAACTTATAGCTGAAGTGTCTAAATACATACCTTAGTTTGTACAGAAATCTAAGAGTGCGAGTCCTACTCGCGCTTGTCCATTTCTTGCCGTATTTTGAAACAGGTGTTAGTATCGACAAAAATAGGAAAAAGTGTCCAGTAAACATGGGTTCTAAATGCATACCTTAGGAGCTAAGAGCACTTTTCCATCTTCACTGCTGCGAACTATATAGAGTGTCAGGGATATAAGTGTAGATGTTTCTGTTAATGACTAAGGCTAGTATTCTGAACAACATCACATCAGTATCTACTTCATTTGCAGACTAGTACAGTACAGAGTAGTACATTTTTAGGTTGGTTAGTACCTCCAAGTACATGTGCACAAGCAAACCATTAATGTTTATTTTCCCCTGTGCTGCAGATCAGACATTGAAAAGTGGACATGTGATCGCAAAACAGTTAATCTATACTGAAAAGCGTAGTCCACTTCGTGACGCAGTTGCGACCGTGCCGAAAACATTAGGAAGTAAATTATATGATGTGTTTGCGGCAGAACGGTTACATACAGAGAAAAAAAACGAACGCACTGTGGTGGGCGCATATTAAAGTACCAAATTACCACAGTATCTCTACTTATATCTCCAATACCCCGTACCTCTTCTACTTAACTCCCATCTCCATCTACTTCACTTTCTATAATCTTGCGTTAAAGCTCGTTTCCCTTGCATAGGCCCTCTATGCACTGATCAGCCAGAACATTACGGCCGTTTACCTACTATCGATATAAACCTGTCCAGGTGGTAGGAGCGTCACCTCCGCGACGAATGATCGCTCGTCAGACACACGCACGGTTGCAGTATCAGTGAGCGTGGTCCGTGTACAGTATGGGGAAGGCGCGAGATCTATCTGAGTTTGACCGAGAACAGACTGTGATGGCACGGTGGCTCGGCACGAGCATTTCGGAAACTACGCGACCTGTCGGGTATTCGAGGAGTGCCGTGGCGAGAGTCTTCAACACCTGGCAAAACCGAGGTGAAACCATGTTCAGACGTGATGTACTTGGACGGCCACTCCCCGTTAACGTCGGGCGTCGTAGGGTGGGCAGACTGGTAAAACAGGACAGGCGGCGAACTGTGGCGAAACTAACATCAGACTTTAATGCTGGGCAGAGTACAAGTGTGCATGAATACACAATGTACCGAACACTCCTAATGATGGGCCTTCGCAGCCGTCGGCCCATGTATGTGCCAATGTTAACACCACGACATCAGCAGCTACGACTGAAATGGGCACGAGACACTGGACATTGGGCACTGACGCAGTGGCAGGGCGTTCCGTGGTCTGATGAATCCTGATACCTTCTTCATCATGCCGGTGGGAGGGCGCGAATCCGTCGTCGTCCAGGGGAACAGCTCCTTGACACCTGTACTGTGGGAGGGAGACAATGTGTCAGCAGCTTCCTTATGTCCTGGCGAACATTCACGTGGGTATCCGTGGGTCCAGCGGAGCTAGCGCAAGGCACCATGACGGCCGAGGAGAATTGTACACTGGTTACAGACCACGTACATTCCTTCATGACGATCATGTTTCCCGACGACATCGGCGTTTTTCAACAAGATAATGCACTAGTCATAAGGCCAGGAGTATGATGGAGTGGAACACAGTGGTGAGCTCCAATGGATATGATAGCCCGCCAACTCGCCAGATCCGAACCCGTTCGAACGCATCTCGGATGTGACTGAACGTGGCGTCAGAGCTCATCGCACTCCTTCCCCGGAATTTACGGGATTTACGTAACTTGCGTGTGCAGATGTGGATCCAACTTCCTCCAGGACCTACTAAGGCCTTATTGCTAACATACCAGGACGTGCTATCCGTGCGAAAAGTTGACTTACCGACTATTATGTAGGTGATCGAATGTTCTGGCTGATCAATGTCTATGCCTTCCACCTTTCAGCTGCCCCTATGTTGCTCAGATCTGGTCTTCCATCAGAGCTCTTGGTATTCCTACAGTTGCTTTTCTACCCTCCAAATTCTTCTTCAGTTTTCTTATTGGCGTGCTCCACCTTTCCTCTAACTGCTTCTATAGCCTTGCATTTGCCCCCAGCTATTCCTGATTACAAATTAAATCTATTTCAAAGTGTGTTTCTGGTATCTGTGTGGAGACTGCACGTGGTAATTTCGACACCGATCCCGTCGTGGCGAGTTTGGTTTGTGGTGGAGCGCTCTGAGGGATCCGGTGGTGTTGAAGCGCTGCAGCCGGCGACGCAGTGGCTCCTGCTTGGACCCGGCCAGCCGGCCAGCCAGCAGTTTCCCAACGCGCCGGCTTCCCGGATGCCGCCGGCCGGAACTGTATTCGCCGCGGTTGACGCCCGCCGCCGCTGGCCGCTTCGCCCTTCCCGGGCCGCCTCGACACGGCCACCTGTCACTGCGAATATACACTCAGTCACAAAAGTATTCGGACAGTGGGAAGTTTCACAATGAGTACTCGAGAAACACTGACTATGAAACCCAAACATATTTATTAGCAATACATACGCGTAACAACATTAATTAGAAAAGAATTATGGCATTCTTTCGTTTCCAAAACATAAATAACAGAAAAATTAACAACAAAAATGAAACATCCTGCACACCCTGCTGCTACAAAAGTATTCGGACACTGTCCAGTAAATGTTCGTAAGTTGTACGACGAAAATGTCAATACCTTGTGGGTCCACCTTTCATTTTCAATACCTCCTCCAATCTACTAGGCATACTTTCCCCGAGCTTTTTCGTGAAATCTGGGCCTATATTTGCCCATTCTTGGCGTAGTTTCTCTTTCAAGGTCTCCGTATAGATGTCCGCGCGATGGGTCCGTTTCAATTTATCCCACACATGGCTCTGAGCACTATGGGACTCAACTGCTGTGGTCATCAGTCCCCTAGAACTTAGAACTACTTAAACGTAACTAACCTAAGGGCAGCACACACATCCATGCCCGAGGCAGGATTCGAACCTGCGACCGTAGCGGTCACGCGGTTCCAGACTGAAGCGCCTAGAACCGCACGGCCACACCGACCAGCTGCAGTTTATTCAAATACGCTTCCTTGTTCATCGTATCATCAATGAACACTAAATCACCCACACCATTGCCGGACATGCACCCCACACCATGATGCTCCCACTTCCAAACTTTACTGTTGGTTGGAGGTTCCTCGGATTCAGCTCTTCATTGGTCTTTCGCCACACGTTTGCCTTTCCGTCGCTTTGCCATAATGTAAATTTACATTCGTCGCAAAATATCACCCGATTCCACCAAGCCTGATCGTATTCGGCGTATTCCCTCGCAAACTGCATACGTTTCTTCTGGTTCACTGCATTTATGAATGGCTTTCGACGTGCCACTCGACCATGGTATTGCGATCGTCGTAGTACTCTCCGCACGGTTTCGGGATGAACTTTTATACCAAGGTCTCCCTCCACCTCACTTGCAATTCGTGTGGCAGATATTTTCGGATTCTGTTGTACCCTTTGCACAATCACACGTTCATCTCTCTGTGAAAATGTCCGTGGCCGTCCTGTACTGCAAAGGAATTCCAATCGGTCTTCTTTCTCGAGCCGTTTAATAATGTCGTGAACTGTACTTTTCTTCATGTTCACTATTGCGGCAATTTCCCTGCAGGTTTTCCGCTTCGCGTGATGATAAACGACAAGTTTCCTTTGCTCGAACGTAGAACACTTCCCTCTGCGTCTCATCGTCGACCTGCACAGGCTCACGATACGTGTTTACTAATCATCGCTATCGTCTCGCGGAAATGTTGAACACACTGCAGTCGCTTCACCCTCTGTGCGTCTCTGAATGAAATATTCTCTCACGTTGTCCGCCTTTGTCCGAATACTTTTGTTGCACCTTCCCATGCCGTTTTCAGGAAATATTACGTATCAGACACATGTCCAACAACAATTCTTCGTACTTTTACGCGTGTTTCACGTTGCGACATCGTACCCAGAGTCCAGACTACATTGCAATGTGCAATTTTTGTATTTGTTCATGCGGCAAACTGCAAAATTATATGCCGTTACGTGCTGTCCGAATACTTATGCGACTGAGTGTAGCTTCAATTCACTCTCGCGTTGTTTTCAGTCTTGATCCAACAACTTTCATTCGGCACAGCCTGTCTGATGGGCTGAATCTTTCCAGACTAGATAATTCATCTTTTCACTTCAGGCACACACATACCACACTAGACACAGAGCACGTTAGCCGCTGTGAAAAGGGCCTCAGTTGGGGAGAAATATTCGTATGACTACGACGAACCAGGTCGTTATCTGTATTCACAGAAGAAGGAGTTCGGACGAATCTAGCTGGGACGCTTCTTTTGCCTTCAGTACTAAAATGAGGTGACATGGGATACCTCCTAACATCGCATCGGACTTTCCTTTGCACCACAGCGCATCAACTCGACATGGCAGGGACTCAACAAGCCGTTGGAAGTCTCATGCGGAAATATTGAGCCACGCTGCCTCTTTAACCATCCATATATGCGGAAAGGTGGCTGATGCCGGATTTTGTGGTGGTCGAAACGATCTCTCGATTATGTCTCTTAAATGTTCAATAGGAATCATGGTGGGTGGTCTGGGTGGACAAATCATTCGCTCGATCTGTCCAAAATGTTCTAGCAACTGTGGACCGGTGACAAGGCGCAATGTCAATCATAAAAAATTCCAATGTTATTTGGGAACGTGAAGTCCATGAATGAGTACAAATGGACCCCAAGTAGCCGAACATGTAAGCACAGCCCACACCATTATAGAGTCAACAGCAGCTTCCACAGTGCCTTGTTCACAACGTGGGTCTATGGCTTCGTGGTGTTTGCACTGCACTCGAATCCTGCCATCAGCTCTTATCAACAAAGATAGAAATAAAAGAAAGGTTCAGGAGTGGGATTGACATTCAAAATTAAAAGGATATCAATGATACGATTCGCTGGTGACATCACTGTCCTCAGTGAAAGCGAAGAAGAATTGCATGATCTGCTGAATGGAATGAACAGTCTAATAAGTAAAGAATATGGATTGAGAGTAAATTGAAGAAAGACGAAAGTAATGAGAAGTAGCACAAATGAGAACTGCGAGAAACTCAACATCAGGATCGAAGGAGTTCTGCTACCTAGGCAGCAAAATAACCTAGGACGGACGGAGCAAGGAGGAAATCAAAAGCAGACGTGCATTGAGAAAAAGGGCATTCCTGGCAAAGTGAATTCTACTAGTATCAAGCATAGGCCTTAATTTGAGGAAGAAATTTCGGAGAATGTACATTTGGAGCACAGAATTGTATGGCAGTGAAACATGGACTGTGGGAAAACCGGAACAAAAGAAAATAAAAGCGTTTGATATGTGGTGTTACAGACGAATGTTGAAAATTAGATGGTCTGGTAAGGTAAGGAATGAGGAGGTTCTGCGCAGTATCGGAGAGGAAAGGAATATATGGAAAACACTGACAAGGAGAAGGGACAGGATGATAGGACATCTGTAAAGACATGAGGGAATGACTTCCATGGTAGCAGAGGAAACTGTAGAGGGAAAAAAATGTAGAGGAAGACAGAGACTGGAATACATCCAGAAAATGATTGAGGACGGAAGTTGCAAGTCCTACTCTGAGATGAAGAAGTTGGCCAGGAGAGGAATTCGCGGCGGGTCGCATCAAACCAGCCAGAAGACTGACGACTCAAAATAAATAAAACCAGGGTGTCAGGCTCACCCATGTTTATATTAAGACGTCAGCTAGCCATATCTCCTTGTGCTGTCATTTTAGCTCCTCTGTCGTTTCCTTACGTTTTAACCCCAGATGTAGCGACTTTCACTCTTTCTCCGTTGTCTTACGGCCTGTAAGATAGAGTGAATGAGTGGATCAACGCGAGTGAGTTGGGAGTGAGAGTGTCATTGTCTAGGTTAGTTAGTAATTGTAGAGCCCGCATCCCGTGGTCGTGCGGTAGCGTTCTCGCTTCTCACGCCCGGGTTCCCGGGTTCGATTCCCGGCGGGGTCAGGGATTTTCTCTGCCTCGTGATGGCTGGGTGATGTGTGATGTCCTTAGGTTAGTTAGGTTTAATTAGTTCTAAGTTCTAGGGGACTGATGACCATAGATGTTAAGTCCCATAGTGCTCAGAGCCATTTGAACCATTTAGTAATTGTATTAGAGATCGAGCCAGGAGGCAACGTCGATAGAGGGATGCAGTTAGTGAAAATGAAGTTAGTCAGTTGTATGTGGGACTGAGCTAAAAGGAAATGAAATCGTGGCGGTAGTAGTGTTGGGATGAAATATCCAAAAGGCTAAAAACAATTTTCCTGAGTTGCTCTGGTCTAGATTTGAAGTGAGACAAGCGCTGAATTTCGCGCAGTAGTCAGTTTTTGAGAGTGCTACACGATGGTGGGACGACAGTTCTTTGGGATTTGAGGATTCCAATGACCAAATTAATTATCATCTAACCCAGTCACGATTGACATTATTTCGTCTTTCATCTGCAATCGTAAACAGGGTGATTGATTTCGTACTAAGCGACCTGCTCCACAGTAACGTATACGAATTCATGAAAAAACGCTGATCTTGTGAAACCTAGCTCGTTTTCCTCTCAAGTGGTGTCATGACATCTGTTCAGTGCTTCCAGATTCTCAAAAAGACATGGCGTGGAAAACTCACTCACAGCCCATACTGGAATATGATGAACTCTGTCGGATCCATATCGCGTTGTGCTAGTAGGGGACGTAGACTAGATAGGAAAAAGAGCAGCACGAAAGGTAACACATTTGTTGGCCAGCCTAACTGCAGTGTGAAACTGCCAGGCTCATGTATACTGAAGAGCCAAAGAAAATGGTACACCTGCCTAATATCGTACAGGGCCCCACGAGCACGCAGAGGTGCCGCAACACGACGTGGCATGGACTCGATTAAAGTCTGAAGTAGTACTGGAGGGAATTGATGCCATGGATCATGTACACCTGTTCATAAATCCGTAAGAATACCAGGGCGTGCAGATATCTTCTGAACAAGACTTTGCAAGGAAATCCGTAAGAATACCAGGGGGTGGAGATATCTTCGGAACCAGACGTTGCAAGGCATTCCAGATATGCTCAATAATGTTTATGTCTGCGGAGTTTGGTGGCCAGTGGAAGTGTTTAAACTCGAAAGAGTGTTCCTGGAGCCACTCTGTAGCAATTCTGGATATGTGGGGTGTCCCCTTGTCCCGCTGGAACTGCCTAAGTTCGTCGGAATACACAATGGACATGAGAGGATGCAGGTGATCAGACAGGATGCTTGCGTACGTGTCCCCTACCAGAGTCGTATCTAGACACATCAAGGGTCCCGTATCACTCCCAACTGCACACGCCCCACACCACTGCAGAACCTCCACCAGCTTGAACAGTCTCCTGCGGACATGCAATGTCGATGGATTTATGAGAATGTCCCCATACCTGTACACGTTGATCCGCCCGATACAAATTGAAACGAGACTCGTCCGACGAGGCAACATGTTTCCAGTCGTCAATAGTCCAATGTTAGTGTTGACGGGCTCAGGCGAGGCGCAAAGCTTTGTGTCGTACAGTCATCAAGGGTACACGAGTGGGCCTTCGTCTCCGAAACCCATATCGATGATGTTTTGTTGAATGGTTCGCACGGTGATACTTGTTGATGGCCCAACACTGAAATCTGCAGCAATTTGCAGAAGAGTTGCACCTCTGACACGCTTAACAATTCTCTTCAGTCGTCTTTGGTCCCGTTATTATAGGATCTTTTTTCGACCGCAACGATGTCGGAGATCTGATGTTTTACCAGATTCCTGATATTCACGGTACACTCGTGAAATGGCCGTACGGGAAAATCCCCACTTCATCGCTACCTCGGAGATCCCGTGTCCCATCGCTCGTGCGCCAACTGTAATACCACGTTCAAACTCATTTAAACCTTGATAACCTGCCATTGTAGCAGCAGTAACCGATCTAATAACTGCGACAGACACTTGTCTTTTATATAGGTGTTGCTGACCGCGGAGCCGTACTCTGTATTTGAATACCCATGCCCATACCAGTTTCTTTGTCGCTTCGCTGGCACCTGACATCTAGCACAAACAAACGCAGTAAACTGAAAGTACGGAGTTTCAAGTCACTTTTTGATCACTTTCCGAGCGTAGATGTGAGTGAGACACCTTGAGGATTTCCAGTTCTGTGCTGTAGCAATTGAGAATTATTTGACTATTGCCTCGACACGTGGGTCCGTGCTTTTGCGGGTGGAAGAAAACTTTCCGACTTGGAGGACGACGAGACGCGTGACTAGACCGCCAAGAGATCCCTAGCGGCGGTGGCGGCCTCGGAGGACACGGTGGATCATTGGCCGTGCGTTGAGTCCATGCCAGCAATCCAGCGGACACTGTCCGTCCTTGAGGTTTCCCCAGCTACGGTTGAGTGCTGGACGTCCCATGAGAGGCGTCAGAGGCACCTACATCCCCACTGATTCATGGAACACATGCACTAATGAACTGCAGAAGTTGACCTCTCTGGAGGCTAACGGCGACATAAAACTAATCGCGGGCAGGACTGATACGAGACTGAGATTCAGTGGAAGAATCGTCAGGAATGTAGTCGAACCTCAAAAGGAGGTAGCTTAGAAAGCCCTGTTCAAGCAATATTTGAAAACTGCTTGTTATTCTGGAATCCGTACCAAATACACTACTGGCCATAAAAATTGCTACACCAAGAAGAAATGCAGATGATAAACGGGTACTCATTGGACAAATATATTATACTAGAACTGACATGTGATTACATTTTCACGTAGTTTGGGTGCATAGATGCTGAGGAATCAGTACCCAGAACAACCACCTCTGGCCGTAATAACGGCGATGATATGCCTGGGCATTGAGTCAAACAGAGCTTTGATGGCGTGTACAGGTACAGCTGCCCTTGCAGCTTCAACACGGTACCACAGTTCATCAAGACTAGTGACTTGTGTATTGTGACGAGCCAGTTGCTCGGCCACCATTGACCAGACGTTTTCAATTGGTGAGAGATCTGGACAATGTGCTGGCCAGGACAGCAGTCGAACATTTTCTGTATCCAGAGAGGCCCGTACAGGACCTGCAACATGCGGTCGTGTATTATCCTGCTGAGATTTAGGGTTTCGCAGGGATCGAATGAAGGGTAGAGCCACGGGTCGTAACACATCTGAAATGTAACGTCCACTGTTCAAAGTGCCGTCAGTGCGAACAAGAGGTGACCGAGACGTGTAAACAATGGCACCCCATACCATCATGCCGGTGACACGCCAGTATGGCGATGACGAATACATGCATCTAATGTGCGTTCACCGCGATGTCGCCAAACACGGATGCGACCATCATGATGTTGTAACAGAACCTGGATTCATCCGAAAAAATGACGTTTTGCAATTCGTGCACCCAGGTTCGTCGTTGAGTACACCATCGCAGGCGCTCCTGTATGTGACGCAGCATTAAGGGTAACCGCAGCCATGGTCTCCGAGCTGATAGTCCATGGTGCTGCAAACGTCGTCGAACTGTTCGTGTATATGGGGGTTGTCTTGCAAGCGTCCCCACCTGTTGACTCAGGGATCGAGACGTGGCTGCACGATCCGTTACAGCCATGCGGATAAGATGCCTGTCATCTCGACTGCTAGTGATACGAGCCGTTGGGATCCAGCACGGCGTTCGGTATTACCCTCATGAACCCACCGATTCCATATTCTGCTAACAGTCATTGGATCTCGACTAACGCGAGCAGCAGTGTCGCGATACGATAAACCGCAATCGCGATAGGCTAGAATTCGACCTTTATCAAAGTCGGAAACGTGATGGTATGCATTTCTCCTCCTTACACGAGGCATCACAACAACGTTTCACCAAGCAACGCCGGTCAACTGCTGTTTGTGTATGAGAATTCGGTTGGAAACTTTCCTCGTGTCAGCACGTTGTAGGTGTCGCCAACGGCGCCAACCATGTGTGAATGCTCTGAAAAGCTAATCATTTGCATATCACAGCATCTTCTTCCTGTCGGTTAAATTTCGCGTCTGTAGCACGTCATCTTCGTGGTGTAGCAATTTTAATGGCCAGTAGTGTAGGACTGATAGAGGGAATGAGAAGATCGAAAGAAGAGCAGTGCGTTTCGTTACAGGTTCATTTAGTAAACCTGTGATCGTCACGGAGAAGCTCAGTCAGCTACAGCCGTAGACGCTACAAGCCAGGCGTTCTTCATCACAATGTGGTTAACTGTTAAAATCCTGAGAACGTATGTTGCTAGAAGAGTCAACCATTATACCGCTTCCTCTTACGTACATGTCGCGCAGAGAACACGAAGGAAAAATTAGAGAGATGCGACATGACACTGACTCTTACGAGCGATCGTTCTTCCCGCGAACCATTCGCGTCTGGAACAGGAATCAGGGGAAGTGCCACTGGTGCACAGAGTACCCTCTTACATACACCGTTGAGCGGAGTACAGATTTAGATGTACATGTATCATGGAAACATGGGGCTGTTCGTCTCGTACAAAAGAAATAACCTCGCCAAATAAAATATTCGTCACCCCTTTAAAAGAGCACACCGATTTATCCAGTAGGATAACTGTCGGTGTCGCAAGGCAAGAATCGGGTGACAGTGGTTTGAGGAGCATGATGCACTACTCTGATGCATTACTGTAATTGTGCCAAGGCCTGTGTTCAGACAGACCCTTACGACAGTTACATTTGATTGGGTCACGTTTCACGAACATGTATTTTTGATCCATTGATGTAACTGTTTTTCTCCTGTGAAGATGGTTTTAGTAGGATAAACATGCAACTGTACAGCTGATTGTGAAAAACTGCTTGTTTCAAATTACCTCTTTAAAATTTTATTTTTTTGTAGAAAAAAGGTTGGCACAGGAGATGAATTCGTGCTGGACAGCATCAAACCCGTCAGAAGACCAATTACAATTATGTAAATGTCCAAAGAGGAAATGTATTTAATTTGTGAATATGCTGTCACGTACCTCACGTGATGAGGTTATTGTGATTATGCTCCTCGGAATGTGCAAAAAAACTAAACTAAATCATTGGGAATATACAGGGTGAAAAGTATTTAAACCGACAAACTCTCGGAGGTTGTAGGGTACATCAAAACAAATATTATTCCCTAATGTCATTTTTTCCTATGAGGAGTATTTAAACCGGTAGAGGAAGATTTCTCTGGCGGGAAATTAATTAAACCCACAAACACGTTTCCGTTTATTTATCACCAAGAGACAACAAATTAACACAACCCAATTTCAATTACGGTAGGTTTTCAAAAATTCCTCCATTGACACGTAAACAAAAGTTACACCGTCGGATCATGTTTTGTGTGACACGGGCAAAAACCCCAGGAGTATCCTGAATAGTTCCTGCTGCTGCTACTATCCGAGCAACCAGTCCTCTTCTGATGCAAAAGGAGTTGCGTGAACACAAAAAAGTCCAGAGGGGTCATATCTGGCTATCGAGCAGGCCATGGTACTGGACCACCTCTGTCAATCCACGTTTCTGGGAACCGTCGGTCCAGGAATCGACGCACACGGCGACTGAAATGTGCAGGCGCCCCATCATGTTGGAACTACACGCATTGTCTTGTAGGGAGCGGGACGTCTTCCAGCAATTCTGGCAATGCTCTGGAGAGAAAATTGTAATAGTACCTGCCATTTAATGGCCTAGGTAGCAGATACGGCCCAATTAAACAGTCCCCAATAACACCGACCCATACATTAACGAAGAACCGCACTTGATGAGCACTAGTAACTGTGGCTTGTGGGTTATCCTCACTCCAAACATGCGAATTGTGCATGTTGAAGACTCCATCACGCCCGAACGTTGCTTCATCGGTAAAAAACACAGAGAATGAAAATGTAGGATGCATTTCACACTGTTCCAGGTACCACTGCGAAAACTGTGCTCTGGGTGGATAATCAACTGGTTACAGGTTGTGGACACGCTGTAAGTGAAATGGATGTAACAATTGCTCTCGAAGGACTGTTCTTACATTCGTCTGATTCGTCTTCATGTTACGTGCAATTGCGCGAGTGCTGATTGAAGAATCCCGCTCCACATGCTGCAAGACAGCTTCCTCAAATTACAGTGTTCTTACCGTGCGGTGGCGTCCCTGTCCAGGTAATCTGCTAAATGAGCCGGTCTCGCGCAAATGTTGATACACAGCAGCAAAGGTCTTATGATGCGGGATACGGCAATTAGGATATTGTTGTTGATAAGCCCGCTGTGCAGCTCATCCGTTGTGGTGCGCTACGTAGTACACCATATCAGCGTACTCACTCCGGGTGTATCGGTCCATTAGTAAATAGAGACAATGCACTACTACACTGGTGGACAGCAGTTGCCTACGACTAAAGAGCGTAATACGCCCTCTAACAACTGAAGATCGTAATATAGCCTAGTAACAACGGCCTCCACCGGTTTAAATAATCCTCATAGGAAAAAATGAGATTAGGGAAAAATATTTATTTTGATGTCCCCTACAACCTCCCAGAGTTTGTCGATTTGAGTACTTTTCACCCTTTATTCCTGTTCCGGAATTTGTTTTACAACCAAGGGAAATCTCTCAAAACCTTGTCTTAAACCGGAGGATTATTTCTGGAACAATATGGCCCATGAGGGGGAAAAATGTGATGGGTTAGTGCTTGTTTGAATATATGCTTGCGTGTGAGAGAGTTCACTCGACTTATGTAGAGTGCGTACTTAATGGTAATATTTATTGAAACTAGGCTAGCTAGCGTACTGCTTTGAGAATACCTGTCTCTTTACCACAGGAAAATCACTAAATGGAACACTGTTGCAGAGGGAGGGAGGGCAGGAGGGTGGGGGGGGGGGGTGATTGGGTGGGTAGTGAGGAGCGGGAGCGAGCCGAGTCGGGATCATGTAGTAGAGGAAGCCCCCCCCCCCCCCCCCCCCCTCTCTCCACGTCACGTTCAGCTGGTGCACGTGCCAACAGCTTGGCGGCGCGCCCGCAAAAGGCGCGAGATTACAGGACGGGTCTGAAGCGACTCGCCGACCGCCAGACAGCCTCTGTCGCCGCCTGCCTCGCATGCCGATGCTATCAGCCGGCACCAACAGCGGCCGAGACGACGCGTACAATGATCAGCGCCGCACTCGCTGTAATGGCAGACGACTAGTGACACAAAGATATCGGTGATAAAATGGTGGTGGTGGTGGTGGGGAGTACTGATGTGCAATATGCAATATTTACAAAAAGCAAGTTATTAATGTTCGTCTTAAGACGTTTATGCATCCCAGTCCAGGGAAATGTATGCGTAATGCGATGAGCGTAGTGCTGTGTTGTTTGTGGCGCGCTGATGCTATAAAGAGAGAGAGAGAGAGAGAGAGAGAGAGAGAGAGAGAGAGAGAGAGAGGGAGGGAGGGAGGGGAGCGGGTGGTGGAGGGAGGATGTGTGGTTTGAGAGAGTGAGGATAGTGGAATACGGGAGGTTGATTATCTGAAGTTGGAGAAGGGGAGCAGAAGAATATACAGAGGGAGAGCGGAGGGTGAGTGTGAGAACGAGGCAGCACGGTGAGACGAAGGGTGAAGAGAGCAAAAGAGAGAAGGAGGGGGAGGGGGAAGGGGGAGGTGAACAGAGGCGCAAAGGGAAATGGAACTGTAACACACTCTGTTTTCTCCGTTGTAGACAATACAAATGTATAATTACGATGCCTTAACGTAACTGACAACACTTGTTTACTGAAAAAAAGGACCAAAAAGTCTACTGATTAGCCGAAACATTATGACCAGCTGCTCACTCCTTAGGTCCCAAGACTAGGAAAAAATGAGTAATTTTAAAATTTTTCGCGTAATTGGCCCTTATTACTATAGTAAGCAACGAATACAAGACGAAATTGGCAAAAAGTAAACAATTGTTTTCAGGACGTGGCTGCACTTTGGAATATAAATGTAAAATTTTTCACGAATTTAATCTTTATTATCACAGTAAGCAACTATTATCGCAGTTCTTTTTCTGCGTTTAGTACAGTATAACTCAAACGGAAAATGTACATCGGCAATTTTCTTGTATAAATTCACGCTATAGTCAATGTAGTTTTCGGGCCTTTGGTTCTCCAGCAGCCATATTCCTAACAGAGCTCCAAACATTTATTTATACTACACAAAACAACTCCAAGCATTTTTCTGCACTGCACGAATTTTTAAATAAATTCTTCCACGTAAGACTATGTGACCTCGAAATTACTTCATATTCACTCATCGCTGTCGATAAAACGGAACGACATCCTAACTTGCCGCTGCGAGAGTCGCGTTCGTCTTTTGTTGTCTCCTCCGTCAATTCACCCGTTCGATGTATATCGCTTCCAATGAGACCATGACATCGATTCCCAAAACAAGTCTTCTAAATTACCTTCCCGTCTCTACTTGGAACGTACGCGTTCCGAATTTCAATAGTAAATCTCTAGGTCTTACTCAAAGCCACTCTTGTAGCGTTTTTCACTATATATCCGCAACTCTCTCGCGCTTACCATCCGATACCGTGACGAAACGTTTCGCACTTGTCGAAACTTCTCTGTTTCGTCTTTTAAAGCAAGTTAGTAAAGATCCAGGGGTGATGAGCAGTACCGAAGAGTCTGTCAAACAAGTGTTATGTATGAAACTTCCTGGCAGATTAAAACTGTGTGCCGGACCGAGACTCGAACTCAGGACCTTTGCCTTTCGCGGGCAAGTGCTCTACGATCTGAGCTACCCAAGCACGACTCACGACCGGTCCTCACGGCTTCAATTCTGCCAGTTCTTCGTCTCCTACCTTCCAAACTTCTCATTTTGGACGTGTTCTGTAAGCCATTACTTCCGTGGGTGAATTGCATTTCCTCAAGATACATCAAATGAATTTCAGTCTGCCATTTTCTTTTCCTACAAGCAGTTTCCCGAGGTCATTCAACTTAAGGTCGCTCTTACATATTTCACGATTATTACTGTTCCCAGAGATATTTTCGCCAATAGTATAATCTGAAAGTAATCTGTCTCGTCGGCTATTTATGCACAATACGTAACATTCATTTACGCCAACTTTCAACTGTCACACGTTGGACTAGTCATCGATACACCCCAAGTCTTCTTGCATTTCGATACTCTTCTGCCTCTGCTACCATCCCGTAGACAGCTGCATCATGTTCCCTTAGAAATTCACACAAATTTGGACTTAGATAAGCGACACTATTTCTCAATACAATCATTGAGTCTCTGCAAATGATGGTCGGAACGTCCTAGCAATCGTTCAATTACTTGACGATGGAAATGCACTCCTTGGTGACGGAGCTTTTCGAGACCCGCTGTTTGAACATCCTCATCGCCGGGAAATCTGCGACTGCTGCGAATCAAGTCCTCTATTGGCTGGACATCGTCGTCTGTGGTCGATGACTTTCCTCCCGATGAGCATCATTTGGCCACGCTGTTGGCACCATCCCACTCCGTCGGGACGCTACATGGCATTTGGTCCGTCGGAATTTCACTGTGAATCAGTGTGCAATTTAGACTTTTTCCGACAAGAATCGCACTGTCCCATGTGCTTTAACTGTGGAGTACGTTTCTAGTTGCTCCTCCTTTTCATTCCCACACTGTGAGGCCCGTGTTATCCGTTCCGCAGCAGAACTTTGTCTGCAGGCTGTGCAAGACATGTTCAATCTTACGACAACGCGCCGCCCTTGTTTTCAGTATGAAACATCCCCGTAGAAAAATTAATGAATTACTGTGCTGATAAACCTCTTACGTTATTTGATTTTCAAACAGCTGAGCAGAACTGAACGTACTCAAACATTTCTCTCTTTACTTATTCTAATCAACACTAAAGTGACACACAATATTTTTAGCGCAACGTAATCTGACTTTCAATAATCCCTACAAAAGAATGGCCCTGACTAACAATAACCTACACCTTTCATGAATCACTTACCTAACAAAAATCTTCGTTACTCGAACTACTGCAATACAGCGAGCGCCAATACTGCCAGCTAAATAAAAGATTCTAACTACTGATAGGCATAGTTAGCAAATGAAAGATTCTGATAGAGAAATAACAATGTATTTACCTTAATAATATTCAAAAGTCATCATATATATATCAGTGCATGATATACATTATTACAAATTTACTCTTTCTGATGGACACACGTCCAGATCCATGTCTCCCCCCCACCCCCCCCCCCCCCCCCCAATCCACCACTGCTGGCGGCTCACCTCCAACTGCGTAACGCTACGCGCTGTTGACATCCAACTGCCCAACACTACAATAGCAAAAATTCCAACAATGCAAACCAGCCACAGACTGCACACAGCACAGTCAGTGATTTTGATACAGAGCGCTACGTGGCGTTACCAACATAAAAACCTGAACAGCCTACTTACAAGTAGTCTTGCAAGGGGACGGTAACGGGCTTTTGTACCTTTCTTATATTTCTTGTACATGAAGTTCAGAACCCCAATACCAGTTATCGAAAGCAGGTCGATGCAGCTCTCAAAAATTCTCGAGAAATTCGACTTTTCTGTTTTACGCACTTTCTTTAATGTACTAAAGCGATGTCAGTTTTTCCCGGAAGGTCGTGTGGCTGTGTAGTAGAACGCTCCCTTACCACGTGTGTTGCGCAGGCTCGATTTCCAGCCCTGACAAAATTTTATTAAACATAAGTGGATGTTCCATGAACATTTCCCCAAAACGTAAAATAACAGGAATGAAAAAGAATAAAATCTGGAATTTTATTAAATTAAAAATCTCTTATGAAAGACTGGTAATGAAGAACTTATATTTGTAATGAAATATGAAATTTTGTGTGCGATATGTATTTAGAAATAAGTCGTGCATTTTTTGCAAGAACAGCAATTAGATATATGTTAATTAGCATATATTTGATGAATTTTATATTTAAATGACGTAAGTATTCGAGGTGAACGAAAAAAGGAAAAAAAAATGACCGTAACGAGGTTCAAATCATCGGTTGCCAGTCTCAAGTGCTACTGATATTAAAAAAAAAAAAAAGTTCAAATGTGTGTGAAATCTTATGGGACTTACCTGCTAAGGCCATCACTCCCTAAGCTTACACACTACTTAACCTAAATTATCCTAAGGACAAACACACACACCCATGCCCGAGGGAGGACTCGAACCTCCGCCGGGACCAGCCGCACAGTCCGTGACTGCAGTGCCTTGAACCGCTGGGCGATATTTTTTTATGTACTTTAAAGCCGGCTAGGGTGGCCGAGCGGTTCTAGGCGCTACAGTCTGGAACCACGCGACCGCTACGGTCGCAGGTTCGAATCCTGCCTCGGGCATGGACGTATGTGATGTGCTTACGTTAGTTAGGTTTAAGTAGTTCTAAGTTCTAGGGGACTGATGACCTCAGAAGTTAAGTCCCATAGTGCTCAGAGCCATTTTTTGTACTTAAAACTTCACAGAAATGCTAGTAGAGCACACACCAATGTTTAAAAATTTATACCAGTCAGAAATCGAACTTAAAACCCCTACAGGGCAGACGGACATCTACCACACAGGCACACCTCCTGTCGCGAAAAAGCGACCTTTCTTTAGCATAATAAAGTCGATCCGAAAACTTCAAAGTCGATTTTCTCGCAAAGTTTTGAGAGTTGCATCGAACTGCCTTTTGGTAACTGATATTCGGATTCTGAACTTTACGGACCATAAATAAATAAAAAAAGGAACAAAAGTCCGGTTGTCCTGCGATCCCCAGTTAGTGTTGGACGACAAATACAGCTTACTTTCTGAAGACTATTCGTATATTGTGAACACTAGCACTAACACAGCCGTAACTTTTCCCGAGGGCATGCAGCTTTACTGTATGATTAAATGATGATGGCGTCCTCTTGGGTAAAATATTCCGGAGGCAAAACAGTCCCCCATTCGGATCTCCGGGCGGGGACTACTCAAGAGGACGTTAGTGTTGGAAGACAAATATAGCTTACTTCCTGAAGCCTCTTCGTATGTTGTGAACACTAACGTTCCTGTATCAGTCGCTTGGGTTTCTACCAAAATTACTAGTGTATCTGTCGATTTCCCTCCCGCCGGAGGTTCGAGTCCTCCCTCGGGCATGCGTGTGTTTTGTTCTTAGCGTAAGTTAGTTTCAGTAGTGTGGAAGTTTAGGGACCAATGACCTCCGTATTTTGGTCCTTTAGGAAATCACACACACGTTATCTGTCGATTTCGTTCCGTTAACAACAACGTGTTGAGTTCTATCTGCTAGGAAGTCCTCGTCCAGTCACAAATGTGTTCCAGTACTCGGTAAGCTCCTGCTTTGTTCACGAAACGACCGTGCGGAACTGTATATTGTAGTTTGACTTCAAATGAGCGCAACCGTTAACAAGAAGGAATCCAGTGTGTTCCTTTCTTACGATACCGCCAGGGTAGAGGGAACTGGTGCTTTTCCTGTTAACTGTCCGTCACGCAGCTGCGGCCCTTTCTGAGAAATGCGGCAGAGAACTGCCGCTTCCTGCTTTGTCGTCTATCCGCGGAGCTGCGTTCCATCTGGATTAAGGTTGGTGGTGGGTTGCGAAGGGGTGGAGGGGGGGATAGGAAGCAGCGGGGAGGGGGGATAGGAAGGAGGGGGCGAGAGGACGCGCCTTTAATCTCGCGCAGCCTGCAAGATGCTGACGTTATTAGCGGGAAGCATTTGTCTAGTCGGCAGTAGATTACCAGTAATCCCCGGTCGCTGATGGACAGAAGTTGCCTCAGTTACCGGGTTTCATCTGCTCCCCAGCGTGGTCGGTAATCTACGAAATTACTTACACTTGTGTGCTCAACATTCTCCTCTTGGAGCAATGCCGGTACAGACTTCCTGTTGCGGCTAGTCACATTCCTAGTTGATTCGAGTATAAGTGTGTGCAGCCGTTTTTGCTTTAGTGACTTATAAGGTGTCTCACGTACGATGCAAGAGCTACCTCCGGCATTGTGCGGGAACTTGTACCCCTTGGGTAGACTCCGAGGGCCGTCTGATGCCCTGTGCCGTTGTTGGGACAGCGTAGCGTATAAATTTTAACCGAGAACCAACTGGGCGAGTTAGAAATGGCGTTGGAAAGAAGTCCGAGAAAACCGATTCACGTTTCACTTAGGATGTGTTGGACTTCCATTACAGTGAAATGGAATGTCGTGTGGCTAGGGCCTCCTGTCGGGTAGACGGGCTGGTGTATGTCTTTTTAGTTGACGCCACTTCGGCGACTTGCGCGTCGATGATATGATGATGAAGACGACACAACACCCAGTCCCTGAGCGGAGAAAAATATCCGACCCTGCCGGGAATTGAACCCGGGCCTCTTCGCATGGCATTCTGTCGCGCTGACCACTTTTTTTTTTTTAATTTCATTTTTTTTTATTTTCGTTCGTTGCATCTGCTCGGGGCGGACGTCGTAAGACAACCGTTGAAGTTCTTTGTTGATCCATTAACTCAGTTTTTTTTTATTACAGAGGGCAGCTAACCCTCTGACCGAACATGCTGAGCTACCATGCCGGCATCCACTGAGCTACCGAGGCAGACTCTATTCCAATGCATCCTGCAATGGAGCCACATCGCATTACGCTATCTGATCAAACCTTGAACTCTGCTGGGGATTCTTCCTGTGAGGTGTCTGAAAGTGCCGCCTGTTGTGGCCGAGCGATTTAGGCGCTTTTTTTTTGTCTGAATGTCTGTAGTCAATGGCAACCCATTCTTCCTCAAGAGCCGGAAAAAAAGGCAGTGCTGTCTTACACTTGGATCTGGGACGAAGTCAACTTCCTAACTCTTCCCAAGCGTTTTCCATTGGTTCATGGCAGGACTCTGGGTAGGCCAGTCCGTTTCAGGAATGTTACTGTCCACAAACCACTGCCTCACAGACACTGGTTTAGGATATGGTACATTTTCGTGCTGATAAAAACAATCGTCGTCTCGGAACCGTTCCTCTGTTGTATGCAACACACAATGCTGTGAATCGTGTTCACATCCTTCTGCATTTAGCATTTTCTTACACGCAAAAAAGGGGTCCACGCCCTAACCTCGAAAAACATCCCCACACCGTAACACTACTCCCTCTGTACTTCACTGTTGGTACTACACCTTATTACAGGTACGTTCTATATGCGCTCGCCAAACCAAAACCTTCCATCGGATTGCCACAGGGTACAGCGTGAGTCATCGCTTCAGTCACTCTTTCCACCGCCTCGGGCATCGCTCTGCACTGACTACAGAAATGAGTGGTTTATGAGAAGCTGCTCGACCATTGCACTCCATTCTTTATAATTGCAAAATACAGTCACTGTGGTGGCTAGACTGTTGGTTGCATTTCGAAACTCACGTGTGGTTAGAAACTTCCTGGCAGTGAGCCGGACCGATACTCGAACTCGGGACCTTTGCCTTTCACGGGCAAGTGCTCTACCGACTGAGCTACCCAAGCATGACTCTCGACTCGTCCTCACAGCTTCACTCCCGCCAGTACCTCGTCTCCTACCTTCCTCACGAGTGATTTCTTCCGTTAGTTTGCCGAGTTTTTACTTCCACCCTCCGCAATGCTCGTCTGTATCTGACGGTCAGTAAGTAGGCCCTGCTGGTCTTGGAGCAGGTGTGGTTGATCTTTTTTTTTCCTTTATTATATTTCGATTCCCCCCCCCCCCCCCCCGAAGGGGGCGGGCTGGCAGCAGCTTAGTACGCTGCTCTTCAGCCTACAGAATTTTTAAAGCATAAGAAAATAAGAAACAATAAAAGGAGGCGATAAAACGGTGACTTAATTGTAAAACGGTGGAACATTATGGAAAGTTAAATCATAAAATAAAGGAGTTGGCGATGCTAATAAAATACGCAAGAAGCAGACAGGTAAAATAGTAGACAAACAATTAAAAAACACGGCGACAGTCTGGTTTCTGTTTGCAAGAGATATAAAAATCACACCCAGCGACAGTATGATGTCCGTTCGCAACACTTTGCACTTCGTAAAAGACGCAGAACACTTAACACTCACTGGAAACACTGCACTAAAAAGTCGGCATGAAGATGACACACCACAGCCAAGGCAGATGGGGGTGAGGGTGGGGGGAACCTAGACAGATGAGGGGGGAAAAAGGGGGAAGGAGAGGAAAAACAAAGGAGGGGAACTGACGGAGGGAGAGGACTCATAAGGGGGGGGGGAGCAGGGCAGATGCGAGAGGGAGTGGGGAAAGGCAGAGGAGGGGAATGCAAAAGGAGTCAGTGGAGAGAAGAGAGGCAGAGAAAGGATAGGAGGGGAAAAACAGGATGGAAATGGGGGGGGGGGGGAGCCTGGGAAAAGGACAGAGGTAGGGAGGGGGAGGTGAGGATTAGAGTTGATAGGAGGGATAAATGGAGGGAGAGAGGGCATCATCCAGGAGGGGGAGCTAACGGAATCCACCTTGGGAAAGGAGATGAAGGGTGTAGAGATGGAAGGTAGGGGGTACACAACGGTGAAGGCGCAGCAGAGGGTGGGGGTTGGAGAGGGGAGGAGCAACCAGGCGATGAGGGGGACCAAGGCGGCGGGAGGTGTAGAGTATGCAGGTATGTTCGAGGAATAGGAGCAGATGGGGGGAAAGGAATCAGGTCGTAGAGGATCCGTGTGGGGGACAGGAGGCGTATACGGAAGGCGAGGCAGAGTGCATGGCGTTCGAGGATCTGGAGGTACTTACAGGATTTGGGGGGCTATGGTTATTCCTTCGCATTTCCACTTCATAAGCCCATCACCAGCAATCAATTTGGGCAGCTTTATAAAAGTCGAAAATCCTTGATGTATTTGTTACTTAGGTGACATCCTGTGACTGGTCAGCATTCGAAATCACTTAGCATTCCTGACCGACCCATTCTGCTTTTACTACTTATCCACTGATAATACTACCCACCTCTTACAGAGGTGTGACCCGCTCTAGTGACATCTGGTGGTCAGTTCCGCATTACACAGGAGTGTCTGAAAATTTTAGATCAGACTGTGTACTTTGTCAGAGGTTTTCTTGTAGACAATATACCGTATTGTTTTCATAAAATCCAATGACACCTCAGATGGTGAGGAGCTTGGGCGCAGATTTCGAGCCACCAATTCAATTCCAAGCATCCATAATTTTTCATATTTTCTCGCTATTGTAATACTTACTCAACACAGACTCGTAAAAGAGTACACTTTAAGCTGGAAATCGATAGGTTTGGGGTTCCAATCCTACTTAAGTTTAGCAATTTCGAGGCACTTCACATGACGTTCAATTCTGGTAATGGCTCGAGTACTTGTAAAGTCACTCAGTGGTCTTGACTGCATTAAACAGCCTGACGAATCGGTTCTCAAGGGGCAGGAAAAGAGATATGACCTTCTCGAATAGAGCTTGCAAAGCTGTGTTGTATCAGAACCACATTTCGGCATAATGACTACTTTACTTTTATCAAAGTTCGTATAGCTAAGGAGTACTTGCGAAATGCATTGTTACGGATTGCGTTACTGTAGCAGTATATCACAGATACTCTTTGATGATAAAAATCGTATTTCACGGAGGTATACGTTCTCTAGCAAGCAGCGGCCTCATCAACTGGTTCGATTTACTCAAGTGGTTGTAGTTACTTGAATAAATTCAGCAACAAGTCGCTTTTCATTGGATTCCATTTATGTGAAGACACATTTCAACTTTTTTCTCCAGTTTCTCTTTGTATAATACATTTTTATCTTCATCATTACTGTTTTTCTCCACGCCATTTTGAACGATGCAGCTACCTTTAATGGTATAACTTCCAGTTCCTTACTAAGTTGCGATGTAACGGTACATCATCGAGCTGAATATGTTTGTGTGCCATGTTAGTGTTGTATGATGATGAGAGAAGAGAGGGGGTGAAACCCAGTGCTGGCACATAGCGTACTCCTCGTGAATAGCAGCAAGGGGTATTTCCGGTGTTAACATTCCCAGTAGTGTTCCGTGCTTTAACTCCAAAAGACACCACAGAGAGTTCCGGACCTGAATCCAGGATATTAGTGCAAAGCCAGGTGATGAGGAACCTAACGCCACCACCACCCCCTCCGCTCTCCGGGCAAATACTGGCGTCGAAAATTTCTTCCACAACCAGAACTCGAACCGGCAGCTTCCAAGTTCAGCACTACTGCATGGGCGTGCGTTGGCGACATATGCTACGGCGGTGGCTGTATTGATGACGATAAAAACGCATGCGTCAGTTGAAGATTGCTGCAAACCCGAAACGCGTCTTACTATAAATAGGCATTTGAAAAATGGCTGTTTGCTGTATTTCTGCAAGTAACTGAATCTGCAGCCACAGAGTTCAACCGCCGTTATCGTAGTTTCATTGATGTTAACCGCTTTTAGTCTGTTACTTCACCAAACTCTCTTAAAATGAGGGAGAAATACTATCCTAACTGAAGACTCTTGAGAAATAAACTCCATCGGCCTCCGTCTTTGGTGGTGGTTGTTGGTAGTTTGCGTGCAACAGCCGTAGCGGAGTGACAAGGCGATAAATTCCGTGGTGGCGACCGGGTTGTTTACGGCGGGACGCCACCTGCCGTCTCCTTTTCCCTGCTAGATGGGTCTCTGGGGGTTGCCCACTACCCCACGTAGCAGTAGGCAAGCCACGCAAGCTTCCTCGCCAGCACGTTGGTGATGCGAAAGCTGAGGAATTTTGTGGGAATGCTATTCCAAACATAGTCGAGCTTGGCGGTCCAGCGATTACGTGTTAAAAAGGAGAAAGGTTCCAACGACGAAGGAGAAAAACTTAATTTTATGATTTTTTTCCCTTAATAGGAAACAAGTACTTTAGTTTCTATAGATGTCGAAGAGACTGGATTTGGACAAAATCACAGGACTCATGCATTTATAAAAAAAAAAAGCATAAATTTCAGTTCTAGAACAAACTGAGACATAAAATATTTCAGAAGAGTAGGGGAATTAAATTTTAAGATTGAAGGAAGATGTATAGGGTGTGTAGTTTACTATTACTTATTTCAGTTAAACGAAGTGAAAAATTTTCTTCATTTAATTTACAGTTCAAAAGAAATTCTATTTAAATACACAAAAAGTTTCTCATCATACAAAATGGTTACATCACTGTATTTTTCCATCGTTCAGAAGTATTACTATATTTTAACAACAAGAGATAATTAAAGTACAGAATCAAGCAGATAATGCAACTGAGAAGAGTAAACTTGTTTCCTCTCCTGTCCCAACCTCTTCATCTCGCAGTAGCACTTGCAGCCTACACCCTCAATTATTTGTTGGATGTATTCCAATCGCTGTCTTCCTCAGCAGTTTGTGCCCTCCACAGCTCCCTCTAATACCACGGAAGTTATTCCCTAATGTCTTAACAGATTCCCTATCGTCCTATCCCTTCTCCTTATCAGTGTTTTCCACATATTATACCCCACTCCGATTCTGCACAGAACTTCCTCATTTCTTACCTTAACAGTCTACCTAATTTTCAACATCCTCCTGTAGCACCACATATCAAATGCTTTGATCCTCTTCCGATTTTCCCACAGTCCATGCTTCTCTACCATATAATGCTATACTCCAAGCGTTTGTTTGTTTGCTTACACGTTTGTCCCGCAGTCCACGCAGGGTCGGCGTGGTTAAAATCGGATTTGACAATGTTAATTTGAAGGGGTGGCCAGATGCCATTCCTGCCCCAGGACAGAATCAGTGTACTCCAGCTGTCTGCGTCTAGTGTAAATCATGTTGCAAATGTCTGCAAATCGTGTAAATGAGGCGGGACGTGGGGACCAGCCCAGTATTCACCTATTGAGATGTGGAAAACCGCCTAAAACCCATATCCAGACTGGCCAGCACACTGGCCCTCGTCGGTAATCTGCCGGGAGGATTCGATCCGGGGCTGGCGCGCCTACCCGAGTACAGCGCTCTCGGCTAACCTGGTGGGTCACTGTACCCCAAAAGCACATTCTCAGAAATTTCTTCCTCAAATTAAGGCGTGTGTTTGATTCTAGTAGACTTCTCTTGGCCAGGAATGCCCTTTTCTCCAGTGCACGACTGCTTTTGCTGTCTTCCTGCCTCTTTCCGTTTTTTATTATTTTGCCTCCTGGGTAGTAGAATTCATTAACTTTATCTATTTCATTCCCAAGCTAAATTTATCACTGTTCTCATTTCTGCTACTTGTTATTACGGTCGTTTTTCTTCACTTTACTCTCAATCCATATTCTGTACTCATTGCACTGTGCATTCCATTCAGCAGATCATGTAATTCTTCCTTACTTTCACTGCAGATAGCAACGTCATTAGCGAATCGCATCATTGATATCGTTTCACTTTGAATTATAACCCCACTCCTGAACTTTTCTTTTACTTCTATCATTACTGATAAGAGCTGATGGCAGGATTCGAGTGTAGTGCAGACACCACGAAGCCATAGACCCAAGTTGTGAACAAGGCACTGCGGAAGCTGCTGTTGACTCCGTAATGGTGTGCTGTGCTTACATAGAATGGACTGGGTCCTGGTTATGTTCGTCGGAAAGACTTTCTCCAGGAAATTGGGCCACACGAAGTTCCGAACCTGTTTCGGAACATAGTACTCTAAGGCAGTGGCGAAACTCGGGTATGCCAGCAACAGTTCCATACAGTTTAATTTTATCCATATTTTGCAGTTGCAAACCTGACTGTATTCAGTGCACTAGAAACTGAATTAAAAGACGCCTTCAGTCACAGATTTCATTTTTTATGCTTCTCGAGCCCTGTGGGTCCATCATCAGGTGTGAATCACCTAAATAAATGATTTATTTTTGCTTTTGAATAAGGTGAAATGCATGTTCCACACAGTCCGAGGAACTTTTAAACTTTTTAACACCATCATACATTGGTTTCTCCATATTGTTAATGCCTATCGCTTCACTCAAGAGGCACACTTGTATACACATTCTTGTAAACAAAATGTGTGAAGCGATATGCATGAACAGGATGAAGAAACCAATGTATGATTGTGTTAAAAAGTTTAAAAGTTCCTCGGATTGTGCGGAACATGCATTTCACCTCATTCAAGAGCAAAAATAAATCATATACTAAGACGATTTACACCTGATGATGGACCCACACGGTCCGAAATGCATCGTGTATTTAATAAAAGACGAAAATTTGTGACTAGAGGCGTTTTTTAATTCATACTTTCCGTTCCGTACAAGCTTCTACTCACTGGTATCGAGACAGTGCTCTCCTGTTTTCGGCTGCTAACTGGAGCATTTCCGTCATAGTAAGTAAGCTAACGCAAGTCTAATTCGTTGATTAGATTAGATTAGATTCAGTTTTCGTTCCATAGCCCAAAAAATGAGGTGATTCTCGAGGAGTGTGGAACATTTCAGAAAGTATAACACAAAAACATAAAACATTTGAATATAATACTTACTACCCTGATCATTTGTCAGGAGGTTGTCGAAATAGGTGAATACAATGCGGTAAACTGGAACAGCTAATATTTACAGAATTATCACGCTGTCAGAATGAAACATTGTTATGCACTAATAATAAATTTATCATACAGAAAATACCTAATCTTGACTGTTGTGACCAAGTGCTGTCAAAACTGCAATTTTTACTTAAGCTGGCTTAACAGTCTCTGTTAAGATATTCATCTATGGAGTAGAAGGAGTTGCCTATCAAAAAGTCTTTCAAACTCTTTTTAAATCGTGCTTTATCTGAAACCAAGTTTTTAATGGTTGCTCGCAATTTATTGAAAATGTATGTTCCTGAATATTGGACCCCTTTTTGGACCAAGGTAAGTGATTTTAGGTCTTTAAGTAGATTTTTCTTATTCCTAGTATTGATATTATGTATTGAGCTATTGTTTGGAAATGGAGATATATTACTTGCAACAAATTTTATTAAGGAATAAATATACTGAGAAGCAGTGGTTAGAACACAAAGTTCCTTGAACAGTTTTCTACATGATGTTCTTGAATGTACACCACATATGACACTACTCACACGCTATCCAGCCTAAAAACTTTTCCCCAGAATACGATCCTGTACGGCATAATAGTACGAAACTAAGCAAAATATGCAAATAGTTTTTTATATTTATATCTCCTACGTGTGACATAATTCTCTCTGCAAATACAGATTTGTTCAGGCGCTTAAGCAATTCTATGGTATGCCCTTCCCAACTGAATTTATTATCGAGTTGTAATCCAAAAAATCAAACACTCTCAACCTTTGCGATCTGCATGTCTTCATATGTCATACATATGCTGGAAGGAAATATCTTACAGGTTCTGTTTGTTACGACTTTTCTTTAATCGGCAAGAAACAGTGAAAAAGAACTCTTATTACTGTTGCAAGCACTGCAGCTTTGGACTGCTGGTTGTCATTTGGTTTGAATTGTCTTAATTTTTGAAACTGTAGCTTTTAGTTCATTGAAGAGCCATGTTAATCTCACAAAAAAAGAAACGTTTTTGTAGTGGTAAAGATTGAAAGAATGGATTGATTTCGGCAGAGGAGCAGGGGAGAGTGGAGGGGAGGGGAGGAGGGATGGAGGGGCGCAAGTAATGATTCGAGCTCTAGACCAGTGGTTCCCACGCTGGGGTAATTAGCCCTAATGTAACGCAAAATGAACTTTTCTGAGGGCTAGAGACTAAACGGATCGTTTATATATGGTGGTCATTACGTGTGGAACAACCCTTGTAAAACAAACACATGTGGACAAACAGATATTTAAAGTAGAATGAGATGGGGCATTAGACCATTCTGGAATCAACATCTCCGATGCAACTCGTAACTATCAAGTGAAAAGGGTGTCATATGACATATAAAACAGAGAACTACGTGTCAAAAACATTGGCGAGTTTCATTTGAGATAGTTTTATTCACTCTCGAATTATGACTGATGTTTCTTCCTTAATATTGACGTAAAAACTGATGAGTTTGTCACATACCGAAGGTACTGAAACTATGCTGATATCAGGAGAGAGAAGCACTCGTGTTATCGCAGACGATATCAGCCAACCCATTAGTCGCAGTGCGGTTGTCAAACCTCTCGCGAAATTTACTGAAGCTGCCTCTGTCGCAGATAGACCGAAAGTTGGGCAGGCTAAGGATGAAGCAACATCATCCAGTGTTCTGACATCGTTCAGTAAGTGTCCAGGGCACAGTACTAGACAGAATGTGTGACACACGAACTGGACGAAAACGGTCGCTTACTAATGGCGTCTGTAAAGAGATGAAGCTGATTTATATGTGAACGGAGAGGTAAAGAAACAGAGTCACTTATACTGGTCAGATGTCAACCCTCACTGCAGTTGTGGCCGAGCGGTTCTAGGCACTTCAGTCTGGAACCGCGCGACCGCTACGGTCGCCGGTTCGAATCCTGCCTCGGGCATGGATGTGTGTGATGTCCGAAGGTTAGTTAGGTTTAAGTAGTTCTAAGTTCTAGGGGACTGATGACCTCAGATGTTAAGTCCCATAGTGCTCAGAGCCATTTGAACCATCACTGCACACACCCACTGCAAGTACACGTCCAGTCACGCTAATGTGACCAACCCCTGTGTTCGATGTCAACCACTATAGGTGGCAGGTGGCAGCAATGGCAGTGGAGACGAACAGGAAAAACATTGGAGTCGTTGCATTTATTTGCCGTCCAAAACGACATGGCTCTGAGCACTATGGGACTTAACATCTATGGTCATCAGTCCCCTAGAACTTAGAACTACTTAAACCTAACTAACCTAAGGACATCACACAACACCCAGCCATCACGAGGCAGAGAAAATCCCTGACCCCGCCGGGAATCGAACCCGGGAACCCGGGCGCGGGAAGCGAGAACGCTACCGCACGACCACGAGCTGCGGGTAAACGACATGATCATTGGCACTCAAGCCATGAGTGGAAGCATTTCAAAAACGGTTAAGTTTGTAAACATGTCATGTGTTGCCCTGGTCAAAGTATACAGTGAATGACAAAATTCCAACATCCAAAACCGGTTGCGAGGCAATTGTGGAGCATTATGGGCCATAGATGACAGGCGTGATCGACGGTTGTGGAGACGCGTACGGGCGAATAGACGTGCAACAGGTGGACAACTGACCACCCAGATGAACTAAGGGGCTACCAATAGTGTCTCCTTAACGACCGTTCAGCGAACGTTGCTACTTATAGGCCTCTGCATCTGCGCCTGTTTCAATGCACCCATGCTGACTACTCTTCATCAGCGACAGAGGCTGGAATTAACACGCCAATATCATACCTGGACGTTCACTGAGTAGCGACTGGTGACCTTTTCTGCTCCATCTGACTGAAGGCAAACACCCTGTAACAATTGTCGGAAGGCTCCAGACCGGAGACGGGAGCGTTATGGTCAGCGAAATGTTTTTGTAGCATTCCATGGCTAATCTCGTAGTTCTGGAAGGAACAGTGGATGAACAAAAACATGCCTGTATCCTTGGGGACCATGTCTACCCCTAAATGCAACTTGTTTTTCTTCGGCATGATGGCATGTACCAGCAGGACGATGCAACGTGTTACGCAGCTCGCAGTGAATGTGCTTGATTCGGAGAGCACCAGGATGTGTTTACCATACACCCCTGGCCACCAAACTCCCCAGATTAAAACCCAATCGAGAATCAGCGGCACCACCTCGTTTGGGCTGTTCGCACCATGGATCCTCAACCGAAAAACCTAACCAAGCAGGCCATGGCGCTGTAGTCGGCGTGCCTCCACATCCCTGGAACCTTCAAGAACCTCATTGACACTCTTCGTGCACATCTCGCAAAGGTCCACATTGCAAAATGTTATTCGGGCTTTTAACAGGAGGTTGATTGATGTAAGTAGACAGCATAATTGCCGCATCAGTTAGCGTGGAAGAAGTGGTTTTCGTTTCCTTGGACACTTCCTCACGAAAAGCAGCTCATTTTCTTAGGTTGTTAGACGAAGTCATGCTGCCGTCGCTGCCGTCTGAAGACGGGACACTTACAGCTTTCTTTAGATGAAGATGATGATGATGATGATGCTATTTGATTTGGGGGGCGCTCAACTGCGTGTTTATGGGCGCCCGTTCAAATTCCTAATCTTTACACTATCTAGTTATGCCACGTTCCAAGATGACGATGAAATGATGAGGACAACACTAACACCGGGTGGAGAAAATCCCCAACCTGGCCAGGAATCTAACCCGGGTCCCTGTGATCCACAGCCAGCAACGCATGCCACTAGACCACGAGCTGCGGACATCTTAATTTAGACTCGTTGGTGCCCCACCTCATCACAGGCTAGCTGCCTGGCACACATGAATATCCAGTCTTCTCGGAGATGGATAAGTAGCTAAGGTCTCGTGGAGCAGCCAGCACATTCCACGGATATAATTCCATTAGATTTCCATCTGTGAGAACATGGAAAGGCAGTTGTGTATGCTATATATGTTTGGCACTGCGTCAGTTTGAGGGCGAACTGAAATCATCACGAGGCAGAGAAAATCCCTGACCCCGCCGGGAATCGAACCCGGGAACCCGGGCGTGGGAAGCGAGAACGCTACCGCACGACCACGAGCTGCGGACAGGGCGAACTGAAAGTAATATCATTCTTGAAGAACTTGCCTTGCGCTGAAAGGCATGTTTTTCTCATTTATTTCTCTGTCTGCTTGACGCGACGCGACACATGTTCCCTTTCAACTTGAAAATTACGAGATACGTCTAAAACGACGGCCTCCAAAATGGCCGCCATGTTGGTAACATAGCTTCACTGTTTTTCTCCTCCCCCGATTCATATACTTCACTATAAATTGGTTTCTACCCACCAGTTTTTGTTTTTAAATGATGGACCAACCAGTAGTTCCTTTAGCAAACAAAATATTATGAAATAGTTATATTTTTTATTATTATTTCAACGCCCACAGCCAGCCAACTTATCACAATGGGACACTTTCTTGGAGTGCCAGGTCCAGTAGTTCCACCGAGTTATCAGTTCATATGTGATCTGATGTTTCGACAATCAGTTCTTATCTCATCGACTGAGCCAAAACAGCAGTCTATTTATTTCCAATCTGACAAACCCTATGGATTTCATTGGAAAATATCCGAAACTTCTGATAGCCCAGAAATATAGTTAATATTTTAATGCCACACGTTAAGGCTGCCTGTTTTCTTCCTAAACTGAGACTTTATCAACAAAAGAACTGTTAGTTAATACTGCAATGTGACAGCGCATACAGATTATGTAATGGTAAGTGATACAGTCGCTCGGCATTATCTCGCAGGTGGCTACTTCGACAAACATGACGTTCAGTACGCCTTACGTTGTTTACCTGAGCACTAAGTAGTAACTACATCGTATAACACTTTATTCTGTAGGTCTTATCTGTGAAGGTGATACTGCAGGGTGTTTCACAAAGAATATACGTATTTCGAATGCATATATTTATTAAGCTGTAAGACATACGAATATGAAACTTTACACACATATTTAAGAACCTCTCAAGTTCAGATTATGTCCTCCATCGGCGACACGGACAATATCACATTGATACTCAAATTCCTCCCATACTCGGAAAGCATCGTCACTGATGTTATGGCAGTACGAATCTGGTTCTTCAACTCTTCCAAGTTCTGTGGGAGTGGTGGTAGATAAACGCTGTCTATAGAGAAAGGCCACAGGAACAAGTCAGAGGGTCTAATCTGGTAACCGTGGAACCCAGCTGAGACATGCTAAGTCGCCAGCTCCTTGACGACAAACCCAACGGTTCGGTAGAGTTTCATTCAGATATTCACGCACTTGGCGACTCCAGTGAGGGGTGCCCCGTCTTGTTCAAAAATGAAGTTGTCTTCGTGCAGCCTCGGAAACAACCAGTTTTGTAACATAGCAAGATACTGCTGACCATTAATCATGTTTCCATCAAAGAAGAATGGGCCGTTAACAGATGATCGGGATATCGCACAAAAAACATTGACTTTGGGCGAATCTCGTACATGTTCAGTTGCTGCATGTGGGTTCTGTAGGCCCCAAACTCGAACATTTTGTTTGTTTACCTGACCACTGACATGGAAAGTCGCTTCATTACTGAATACGATGCGTTGTGTGAAAGTATTGTCATTGTCAATAGCATCAAGAATCTCGTTACAAAATGCCACACGTTTGCGTTTGTCGTCAGGACGCAGAGTTTGTAACAGCTGTAACTTGTACAGCTTCATAACCAACTGACGTCTCAAGACATGCCAAATTGTTGTTGTAGGTAGTTGTAATTCCTGAATGGCACGACGAGTTGATTTTGAAAGACTACGTTGGAAAGCAGTTTGAATTCGGGTAACATTTTCTTCAAGAACACGAGGGCGGCAAGGACTAAAATGGTTCAAATGGCTCTGAGCACTATGGGACTCAACATCTTAGGTCATAAGTCCCCTAGAACTTACAACTACTTAAACCTAACTAACCTAAGGACATCACACACATCCATGCCCGAGGCAGGATTCGAACCTGCGACCGTAGCAGTCCCGCGGTTCCGGACTGCAGCGGGCAAGGACTCTTTCCTTTATATACACATCCTGTACCTAGAAACTGTCGATACCATCTGCGAATGTTCTGCCCATTCGGAGGATCAGTTTGGTGCCTCATCCTGAAACGTATTTGCACTGTAATCACGGAATTGCACTTCGCAAACTCGATAGCACAAAATGATTTCTGCTGCGGAGTAGCCATTTTAAAAATAATTATGACAGTTACCAAGCATCTAGCGGCTATTAATATAAACTAGATTATGTATTCGTTTCTCCAATAGCCGAGGCGAGGCGCAGCGATCGATAGTTTGGACAAAATAATACTTTGTAATATGTATATTCTTTATGAAACACCCTGTGTGTTAACTTTCGCTTAACTTACCTCCTGCAGTCAAAGAAGTGATATATAAAAATAAGCATGGTTTCTGCAAAGGAATTGTTTCATGTACTTCCATTGCATCGGACACATCAATTGATAAACTTTTACAGCAAGGAAAAGAAAAAAATAGTACTGCAGCGAAATCAGCATATGCACATACATTCTTTGGTTGGTTACCGATCTGCATGACATTCTGCACCGTTACGATTCTCTGATTTATTTTTACTTAGAATGTACTTAAGCCGATTCAAGAACTGTATACTCAATTGATTTTCATCAAAATGGAAACAAAGAGCAGTAGCAGATCTGTTTTTGATACAGTGGCTAGCATCTGAAAGAAAGTCGCTGCATGTTCACTGTTCATTGATTAATACGTGTCGAGCTTCCATAACGTTAATCACGTTCTTTCTAAACAACGTGCTCTTTTGATAACTGAAAAAATTCTTTAAAGATCAGGCAAGACGTATCTTGCAGTGCTGCTACGGTCTACTGCGAGAACGAATGAAAATGTGAATCTGTCTATTGTAGACGTCGTCAGCTACTTCAAGTGCAGGTAGGCAGTCTTTGAGTCCAGAGCGCTGTTGGAAGTTTGTACCGCTGCTACGAGGTGGCACCACCACCAGCGGCAAGTCGGTAAGGCGACGCCCTGCTGAACCGTCGTAAGTGGGTCAATGACGTACAGATTTCCCGCGCAGATGGCAAGTGAACAATTGAACCACCAACAATTAGTTTGTTTCCTTGCCTTTGTTAACGGCACTGTAACCTTGGTCATGGAGGTAAAGCGACCGCATTACATCACCCTCGCGGTGCATACAACGTGACACCTTATCTGCATCACGTACGGTAGTTTTCATTGTCAGGCATGTGGTAAGCGGTGAGCATTGCGCTGTTATTCTGTTTACTGCCTTTTTGTTTCTTTAGCCTTTAGAAGACAGAAAACTAAGAGTGACATTTCATTTATTACTGAAATCAATTTTTGTGTAACTGTATAAATTACTAGCAGTAGACTTATCTTTTTTTAATTCGATTTATTGGCTTATGGATTCACCCCCAATACAGCAATTCAGACTTAAAGGATTGCTTGTTCTTTGAAGGCAGCAATCTATCTTTTCCACATTTTCTGAGGAATTTAAAAAAAATCGTTGATATAAGGTTGAGGTTACGGATATGAAAGTAGCTAGGATGATTGCATGTACTAGTAGATCGGAACAATGGCAGGAGGGTGTCCACAATGAGAAAATCAAAGAAAAACTGGGAATTAACTCTACAGATGTAGCAGTCAGGGCGAACAGTCTTAGATGGGGGGGGGGGGGCTTGTTACACGCATGGGAGAAGCAAGGTTACCCAAGAGACTCATGGGTTCAGCAGTAGAGGATAGGAGCAGTCGGGGTATACCAAGGAGAAGGTACCTGGATTCGGTTAAGAATGATTTTGAAGTAATAGGCTTAACATCAGAAGAGGCACCAATGTTAGCACGTAACAGGGGATCATGGAGGAATTTTATAAGGGGGACTATGCTCCAGACTGAACGCTAAAAGGCATAATCAGTCTTAAATGATGATGATGATGATGATGTTAAAAGCACATAGTTTAATACGGCGGAGGGGTGGGCACTGACAGGTTTCTAGCAAATAAAAAGAAACACACACACACACACACACACAAATTGAATAGCTACAATTTAATTCCAACTCTTATCTTCGTTGTCAAGAGTAATAATATATTCGAGGGAAGTTCTTGACTCATGTGGACCAGCTCCGTAAGGAACCGGTCTCATTCCATTCTGTATCCAGGGCAGGCAAAGTAGATGTGATGTGTCTTGGATCTGCACAAAGTCGCAGTATGCCGATGATATGACGTGGATTCTACAGAGGTATTGACGGTAGCAGCAGCCATGGTTTAATTTTGTGGTCCTTACAAATTGTCTCTTGTTTCCTATGCCAGATGAGTTACATTTCATATCCCACTTTTCAGTGCACCATTGGGCCTTCGCGTAAATGCCGATGAATTTGTTTGTGCCAGGTGCTGTTGTGCAGATCTTCGGTCTCCGCCGTCTTGTTCCATTCGCTTTTGGCAGTGTCTCTGTCCACAGTAGTTGTATATCGTCCACTGGAATGGTAAATAACTATTCGCTTTGTCTTCACCAATTAATGTCAATGTTTGCACCACGGAGAGCGAATCCATGGTTATTACGATATATGATTAGCTGTGATGGTCATGCCATACCATAGTTTCCTCTCAGTGGCTATGAGCACAGCCGTGTGAATTGACACCTCTTTCGGTAGCCGAAATAGTCCATTCTCCCTGTTTTCAAAATCTAAATAGGCACAGCCGACTAAGCACTTTATCGTTGTTGGAGAAAGCTTTCTAAATTTTTGTTCGAATTGTTCAAATGGCTCTGAGCACTATGGGACTTAACGTCTGAGGTCATCACTCCCCTAGAACTTAGAACTGCTTAAACATAACTAACCTAAGGACATCACACACGTCCATGCCCGAGGCAGGATTCGAACCTGCGACCGCAGCTGTCGCGCGGTTCGGACTGAAGCGCCTACAACCGCTCGACCACAGCGGCCGGCGGAGACTCAGCCTGCCCCTTTTTTCACATGATATACTGCGACCTATGGATGAAGGGCAACAGGCAGATTCCATATTTCTAGATTTCAGAAAAGTATTTGGCACGGTGCTCGATTACAGGCTGTTAATGAAGGTACGACCATATGGTATACGTTCCCAGATACGTGAGTGGCTCTAAGACTTCTTAAGTAAAAGAACCCAATGTGTTGTCCTCGCCGGCGAGTGTTCATCAAAGCGGTGTTTTCTAAACCGTGCTCATTCGTAGACAAAAGCTTTCGGTCTCTAGGAAATTTATTACATTCGCACTCTGTCTAGAATTTTTGCAGGAAACTGATGTTGAGAATACAGGTCTGTAACTTGGTTTCTGAACGCTGTGTGGTTCGTGGTAGTGACCTACCTAGTTTATGTCAAGGTACAATACAGAAGCTAATGTAAATAAAAAAAGTGATTGCTTAGGCATTGGGAAAAGAGCCCTAGGTGCAGGACCGAGATGCTGGTGTGGCCGCTGTGATGGACGGAGCACCCTCTGATTGAAGCGGCGTTGCTGTCGGGGGAAATCCAGCCGCGCCGACCGCATACAACTCCCCCTGTGCTGGGAGGCGAATACTCACGTTTCCCTGCATGGCCACTTCGCCAGACTCTTTAGTTATGTCTTCGTCAAACCAGAAACGGCGTCGTGACAGTACGTAAGAGTTTACCGTAAATTGAAAGGTGCACATTTTTATTTAGAGCTGATAGGAACCGTAGCTATTGTAAATAATAGTAGTAGTGTGCAGATTGATGTAGTTCGCAGCGTCTGCCACGAGATGTTAGTTTCTCCACTTGGATTCTACGGGAATCGCAAGAAAGGAATGAAGTATATAAGACTTCTGGGAAATCATTCTATTAAACACTAAGCTTTCAAAAAGTTTACAAGGTTTCTTACAATAACTATCTTTCATATTTTTGTGGTTATTAACTGTTGTGTCACCGCCAGACACCACACTTGCTAGGTGGTAGCCTTTAAATCGGCCGCGGTCCGTTAGTATACGTCGGACCCGCGTGTCGCCACTATCAGTGATTGCAGACCGAGCGCCGCCACACGGCAGGTCTAGAGAGACTTGCTAGCACTCGCCCCAGTTGTACAACCGACTTTGCTAGCGATGGTTCACTGACAAAATACGCTCTCATTTGCCGAGACGATAGGTAGCATAGCCTTCAGCTACGTCATTTGCTACGATCTAGCAAGGCGCCATTACCAGTTACTATTGATACTGTAATAATGTACCGTCAAGACCGACGTTCTTCATTAACGGATGAAAGTTAAGTATTCCACCATCTACGTCCGTTTTTCTAAATTCTAATTTCCTTGTCCCGTTCCAGACCTCACGCCAGCCTGCGTGAGCTAAAACGCGTGCCTTTCGGCTTCCTCTAGTAAAATGGTGTTGGCTCTCCTGCCAACCAAAACCTTAACTTCAATACGTTGCACAGTCTGATTGGAGCACGGATTATTGTCGCTTCCTCAGAAATTTTATCTGTGTCTATTTCTATAAGAAGGGAGTGAGAGATGTAACGTGTCCCCAGAGCTATACAACCTGAATTTCGAACAAGCAGTAAAGAAAACCTAGGAAAAATTTTGAAATGGTATTGAAACTTTGAGGCTTCCCGCTATAATAGTAGTTCTGAGATGCAAAACCACATGGACACTCAGCTGAGCACAATTGATGGAAAGGGCTTATGAGTTAAACAAAAATAACTCTAAAACAAGTGTAATGGAATGTAATGGGACCAAATAGGCGACGCTAAGGGATCTACGAGGGTCGTTAATAAGTAATGCAACACTCTTTTTTTCTCAGAGCGGTTCTAATACACCATATTATTTCCCATTCTTCTGGATATAAAACCCTATTTTTCAACATAATCTCCGTTCAGTGCGATGACTTTACGCCACCTTACCGACATGGTACCACTCCACGGGTCGACGTCGGGGCCAACGCCTTGCTGCATCAACAACCTTCTCATCATCCACGTACTGCTTCCCGCGGAGTCCATCCTCCATTGAGCCTGGCAGATGGAAGGTGCGAGATCCGGGGCGTAGGGTGAATGAGCAACATCAGTCCAATGAAGTTTTGTGGCCGGCCGGAGTGGCCGTGCGGTTCTGGGCGCTGCAGTCTGGAGCCGAGCGACCGCTACGGTCGCAGGTTCGAATCCTGCCTCGGGCATGGATGTGTGTGATGTCCTTAGGTTAGTTAGGTTTAATTAGTTCTAAGTTCTAGGCGACTGATGACCTCAGAAGTTAAGTCGCATAGTGCTCAGAACCATTTGAACCATTTGAAGTTTTGTGAGCTCCTCTCGGGTGCGCAGACTTGTGTCAGCATTACCAACAGAGACGTCCAATTGAGCAGAGAGGTGTTTGACTGTGATCCGTTGATCACATTGGGTGACGGTGTCCGCACGTTCCAGCACTACAGGAGTCGCAGCTGTGTGCGGCCGGCCGACACGCGGGAGATTGGAGAGGTGTGCGCTACTTTATTGCGATGATGACAGATGCCTCGCCCAGCGGCTCACCGTGCTTTTGTTTACTGGAGCGCCTATGAATATCTCCGATACTCTGGTGTTCCGCCAAAATAATCTCATTGACGGCTCTGTGCTTGGAACGTACCTCCGTCATAGACGCCATTTTGTAGGCTACCTATAGCTCCGCCACCTATCGCAACTTCATGAAACTGTAGGGGCTGAAGCGAGAATATTCCACAATGTCCCATCTTAAATTCCGCGTTTTTTCAACCGAAACCGGCCGAGGAAAAAAGTGTGTTGCGTTGCTTATTGAACGCCCCCCGTAAGTTATGAACTTGGACACTAAAATTAGCATTGAATTTTGCTTTCTGGGCAGTAAAATAACTGATCATGGCTGATGGAGAGCGGATACAAAATGGCAATACCAAAAAAAGCGACCGAGCGGGGTGGTGCAGTGGTTATCACACTGGACTCGCATTCGGGAGGACAACGGTTCAAACCTGCGTCCGGCCATCCTGATTTAGGTTTTTCGTGATTTCCCTAAATCGCTTCAGACACATGCCGGTATAGTTCCTTTGAAAGGTCACGGCTGACTTCCTTCCCCATTCTTCCCTAATCCGATGGGACCGATGACCTCGCTGTTTGGTCCCCTCCCCCCAAATCGACCAACCAACCAAGAAAAGCGTTTTTAAAAAATAGAATTTAGTTAGTATCAAACACAAAGTTAAGTGTTATTAAGTTTTTTTAGAGGAACTTGTGTAGGATGTAGCCTTGCACGGAAACGAAAAGTGGACGATAAGCAGTTCAGACGAGAAGAGAATAGTCTTTGAAGTATCGTGCTATAGAATAATCCTGACGATTAGATGGTTTGATCTATGGCTGAAGAGTCACAGAACAGGATTGGAGAGAAAAGAAATTTATTCCAGAATTTGACTAAAAGGAAAAAGGGAGATCCCTTTATTGAAGCCTTAAGGAATCGTCTATTTGTTAATGTAGACAAGTGTGGCGATTATATCGTAGAGAAAGAAGAAGGCTCGTCTACATTAAGCAGATTCAAATAGATGTTCGTTGCAGTAGTCAGGCAGAGGGAGAGAGGCTTCCACAGGTTAAACTAGCATGTACAACACCATCAAATCAGTCTTCGAACTCAAAACCACGATATTTATATCTTCATTTCTCACTTGTCATTTCCTTGACTTTTCTTCTACAATAACCTTCTCTCCTTTATTAAACGGTGAATAGTTAAATAATATTTTTCCGTCATCATCATCATGTGATATTTTATCTGCCTTTGCGGTAACTCATTTTGGATGTTCTGCTGTTTCACTTTATATCATGAATGCTTGATCTCCATTCTTTGGCATGTGCATCTCCTACCGAACCCACACTGTTATATGTGATTCAAATTTCCACAGCACATACTATCCGGCAGCAAAGAACCGGCGGTTTGTATTGGTGTTCATAAATGGCTCTAAGCACTATGGGACTTAACATCTGATGTCATCAGTCTCCTAGACTTACAACTACTTAAACTTAACTAACCTAAGGACATCACACACATCCATGCCCGATGCAGGATTCGAACCTGCGACCGTAGCAGCCGCGTGGTTCCGGACTGAAGCGCCTAGAACCGCTCGACCACAGCGGCCTGTTGTTTTGGTGTACTCGTTGCTCTCACATAACTTTTCCTTTCCATTGTCTTTTTATAGGCGAATTTCTTTTATGTAATGTTGGTACAAGCATTTGGTAAGAGAGGAGACATTTAGGTCGGAGCGTTTCATCCTCTTTCCTGCGCCTACGCCGTTTTCTCTTAACATGATACACTGACGGAAAAAAATCGTAACAACAAGAAGAAGTAGTTTTATGACATAAATGAAAGTTATTAGGCGTGTTTCTGCACCTGAAACATGGTGCCTATTCAAATTTCGCGCCAGACGCTTAAGACTGCCGCTATTAGAGCTTGGTTGGTTGGTTGGATTTGGGGGAGGGGACCAAACAGCGAGGTCATTGGTCCCATCGGGTTAGGGAAGGACGGAAAGGAAGTCGACCGTGCCCTTTCAAAGGAACCATCCCAGTATTTGCCTGAAGCGATTTAGGAAAATCACGGAAAACCTAAATCAGTATGGCCGGACGCGGGTTCGAACCGCCGTTCACCCGTATGCGAGTCCAGTGTGCTAAACAATGCGCCACCTCGCTCGGTAGCGCCACGATGAGGATGCAAATAAGGTTTGTCTTAAATACTCACTGCAACGGCCGTGAGCGTTATTTAGCTTTGATATTGGACGTGGTGAGTTGGTGTTGGTCAAGAATGCCTTCAACGTGACAAAGACGCCATTATCAATACCTCACTGAGTTTGAACGAGGCCGTAAAATAGGGCTACGAGAAACTGAATGTTCCATCTGCGATACTGCAGAAAGACTCGGGCAGGAATGTAGCCACTGTACGTGATTCCTGGTAGCGGTGGTCACGAGAATGTACGGTCGGAAAAAGACCGGATTCCGGAGGACCACGTGGCACTACCGAGAGGGAAGGCTATCGTGTTCGGCATGTGGCTCAGGGGTATCGTACTGCATCTGCAGCAGCAATTTGAGCAACAATTGGCACCACGGAACTGTTACAAATTGTTACTTTAAGGACAGCTCCGAGACTGAAGTCCTATTCCACTGGCCCCAGACCACCGCCATTTGGGACTTCAGGGGTATCAAGCGAGTGCTCACTGAAGGGCAGGGTGGAGTCTTTTGTGTTTTTTAATGAAATTCGGTTCAGTCTTAGTACCAGTGCTGACCATGGTTAGAAGGAGCCAGTCTGCGTGCTAGACTCACTGCACCTACACCATGAGTTATGGCGTGCGGTGCGATTTCCTATTACAGCAGGAGAACTCTCGTGGTGATAGCAGGCACCTTGACTGCAAAATTGTACGTCAGTCTGGTAGTTCGACCTGTCGTGCTGCCATTCATGAACAGCAATCCAGGGGTGTTTTCCAGTTGCATAACGCTCGCCCACATACCGTTGTTGTAACCCAACATGCTCTACAGAGTGCAACAAGTTGCCTTGGCCTGTCCGATCACCTGGTCTATCTCCAATCGAACACAAATGGAACATCATTGGACAACAACTCTAACGTCATCCTCAAACAGTATTAGCCGTCCCTGTATTGACCGACCAAGTGCAACAGACATGGAGCTCCATCCCATAAACTAACATCCGGCACCTGTACAACACAATGCATACATGTTTTCACTCTTGCATTCAACGTTCTAGCTGTTACACAGGTTATTAATGTACCAGCATTTCACTTGTTCAGTGGCTTATCTCACGCTTACTTTAACCTGTGCTCTTGCAGTGCTAATGACTAAAGTGCGTTACCTATACAAATGTATTCCCGAAATTTAATTACTCTACATTAATTATTTTTTGGCGTTGCGACTCTTTTCCATCAGAGTAGTTTGTCATTCTCGTGTTTCCTTACTTGACATTTCATGTCTTGCTCGTTTTTATACTTATCCTGATTTCTGAAAGCAATCTAGCAATTCATCACTTGAGTCTGTTTAAGTCTGTTCTACACATCATGGAATTTTATCCCCTTATCTCTTCCACTTCCTTCCGCACTTGACTGACGGGTTGCTAGTTACAACTGACCTATACATTCTTAAATGTAATCTTAAATGTGATAATACCTCTCCACAGAAACAGATAATTAAAAAAAAACTATCACATTAAAAAAATCAACGGTAGAATGACGGGATGTTGACGAAATAAGTCCTATACGTCCCTCCAAGCTACGCTCATGTTTCCTGTGAGAACCCTATGAAAATTTGTCTATCAGTTTTGGAAATTAATGTGTTCAAACAGAGAGACACGGTGATTTTACAGTTTTACTATTAGTATGCAGATAGATTTCCGTATAATATTTACTTACGATTTCCTGTTGAATAACTGAAACCCACTGATGGTGATATAAAGTCACCAACACGTGTGCGAGTTAAAAGAGAGAAACAAGAAATTATGTTTTGTTCAGGTCGGAGTACTCCAAATGTATTTGCATCTTATATTATACTGCTGCTGATGGACGTATCCAGTAATTTAAGAGATGTTTTCCGTTACGGGCTCGCTCTTTTAAATACACGCATACTGAAGTCCAAAGTTGTCATTCACAGATGTAGGCATCAATGTACCTCTCCGATGCTACAGAAATGGAAAGGGAGGGCGCTTGGAAGGAAAGCGATCTGTATGCTGACACACGTCCACGAACCGCAATCATTTCCGTGGGGGTAAGTGATGGCCTAACTGTTCATTACTGTGCCGCAGTGCTTTATGGGAAGACTAGCTTTCTCTCCGTGCGCACCAGATACATACTTCATCCGTCGCGGTTTCTCTTGCCAACAGCCCTGTAATTGGGTTGCGATCCGAGACACTGTGATCTTGAGCGTTCTCTTAGGCCCGTGCCGGTATGATATCACGCGAGGGCAGTGATAAAATAGCGCATTTTGCTTGCAAACGATGCTAGCGATGCGGAGGGGCATTGCGTCTTTAGTATTGTTTCTCTGCGACGATGTACAAATAATGTGTTCCTATGGACCACCTATAATTGGCTTCTTACTGTCTCTATACAGTCGCGGGATTCCTCGAACCTATTTTAATCTTACAAAACACACTACAGTATTACAGGATGTCTGTATAGCAACGTGATTTTCGAAAATATAATAGACATATCAGTGAACAGTAAAGTTACACGTTTCGCTCTGACTTGCCAATGTCAGTGATTTCTGTGAATGCTACTTTTCAATAACTGCGATTCTTAGCTGTGATTTATTACAATTTAAAATCACAGTTCACTAAATCACAACTTGAATCCCTCTGCACTCTATTAATGTTAAAATGCGATTTCTGCGACCTCCGCTATTTATCAACATAGATGTTCCTATATGGTTAGTCGCAACTAGCAAGTAACAGGCACTGGCAAATGTATCTGCTAACTTGTGTTTCTGGCCACGGGAGTGAAAAAGAGTGACGTAAAAACATACCCTAGCAACGCTTGGATCAATTTCAACCAAATTTAGTGTGTACGTAACTCATTAATACAACCGGCCGGGGTGGCCGAGCGGTTCTAGGCGCTACAGTCTGGAACCGCGCGACCGCTACGGTTGCAGGTTCGAATCCTGCCTCGGGCGTGGGTGTGTGTGATGTCCTTAGGTTAGTTAGGTTTAAGTAGTTCTAAGTTCTAGGGGACTGATGACCTCAGAACTTAAGTCCCATAGTGCTCAGAGCCATTTGAACCGTTTTTTTCATTAATACAGATTTTTTGGGAGTAAGATAGCTGTATTTAATCTGCAATGCGTTTAATGTATGAAAGTGTTTTTTCGTTTTCAAACCTAAAATGTTGAATCATTGTCCTCGACTTTTCATGACTTCGTATCCAAGAAGAATTACAAGTTTCCTCATGATTCAAATGAAACATCAGGACAGGAGAAGTACGTGTGAAATGTATACATGTGACATATGCATAAGCGCGCGAAGTCGTGGGCAAATACACTCCTGGAAATTGAAATAAGAACACCGTGAATTCATTGTCCCAGGAAGGGGAAACTTTATTGACACATTCCTGGGGTCAGATACATCACATGATCACACTGACAGAACCACAGGCACATAGACACAGGCAACAGAGCATGCACAATGTCGGCACTAGTACAGTGTATATCCACCTTTCGCAGCAATGCAGGCTGCTATTCTCCCATGGAGACGATCGTAGAGATGCTGGATGTAGTCCTGTGGAACGGCTTGCCATGCCATTTCCACCTGGCGCCTCAGTTGGACCAGCGTTCGTGCTGGACGTGCAGACCGCGTGAGACGACGCTTCATCCAGTCCCAAACATGCTCAATGGGGGACAGATCCGGAGATCTTGCTGGCCATGGTAGTTGACTTACACCTTCTAGAGCACGTTGGGTGGCACGGGATACATGCGTACGTGCATTGTCCTGTTGGAACAGCAAGTTCCCTTGCCGGTCTAGGAATGGTAGAACGATGGGTTCGATGACGGTTTGGATGTACCGTGCACTATTCAGTGTCCCCTCGACGATCACCAGTGGTGTACGGCCAGTGTAGGAGATCGCTCCCCACACCATGATGCCGGGTGTTGGCCCTGTGTGCCTCGGTCGTATGCAGTCCTGATTGTGGCACTCAGCTGCACGGCGCCAAACACGCATACGACCATCATTGGCACCAAGGCAGAAGCGACTCTCATCGCTGAAGACGACACGTCTCCATTCGTCCCTCCATTCACGCCTGTCGCGACACCACTGGAGGCGGGCTGCACGATGTTGGGGCGTGAGCAGAAGACGGCCTAACGGTGTACGGGACCGTAGCCCAGCTTCATGGAGACGGTTGCGAATGGTCCTCGCCAATACCCCAGGAGCAACAGTGTCCCTAATTTGCTGGGAAGTGGCGGTACGGTGCCCTACGGCACTGCGTAGGATCCTACGGTCTTGGCGTGCATCCGTGCGTCGCTGCGGTCCGGTCCCAGGTCGACGGGCACGTGCACCTTCCGCCGACCACTGGCGACAACATCGATGTACTGTGGAGACCTCACGCCCCACGTGTTGAGCAATTCGGCGGTACGTCCACCCGGCCTCCCGCATGCCCACTATACGCCCTCGCTCAAAGTCCGTCAACTGCACATACGGTTCACGTCCACGCTGTCGCGGCATGCTACCAGTGTTAAAGACTGCGATGGAGCTCCGTATGCCACGGCAAACTGGCTGACACTGACGGCGGCGGTGCACAAATGCTGCGCAGCTAGCGCCATTCGACGGCCAACACCGCGGTTCCTGGTGCGTCCGCTGTGCCGTGCGTGTGATCGTTGCTTGTACAGCCCTCTCGCAATGTCCGGAGCAAGTATGGTGGGTCTGACACACCGGTGTCAATGTGTTCTTTTTTCCATTTCCAGGAGTGTAGTTTAGCTAAATGTAGAGACCATGCGCTGCGGCAGAATTTTATACAGAGCGAGCTGATGCAGTAGTAAGAAACGTGCCTCGCAGAAAACTGGATTCAAACCCCAACCGCGCTATCTGAGCTCTTTTTTCCCTCGATTCCTCGCAAAACTGTTTCATGTGAAAGTTGAGGTCCTTATTGCGATAATGATACGACCAAGTGCCTTCCCAATTATCATCCAGCTTACCCTGGAGAGCTATGCCAGTAAGGAGCCTACTTTTGGCGTATTTATTAATCGTCCTTTCCTTTCCCCACTAAACCACACCAGAAAACATTGTGGCTTCCCTAGTTGATAACAGTGCAAAGGCACGCAACGATTTAAGTTTGTATACATTAGCTCTTCTTCTAGTGTTGCGATGTTGTGAATAAACTGCTCAGTTTGACGTCTGTTTTTATGACGCCCACCAAGTCGTCTATGATTTTCTGCCCACAATAATAACTGGAAGAACTGGACAATTGGAAGTAGTAAGTAAGATGTAAAACGAATGAACAACACATAATATTACTCGAGATATTGTCAGTAATTGATTTCTTCTGCAATTTCAAAGAGTGTGCCTATTATCGATTACCTACAACAACCTTGCACAACTAAGCTAGAGCACAACCATATTGATCTACCCGTCGACGAAATTACATCCACTAAACCCACATCTATCAAAAGTTCCTCAGTCAAAAAAAAAAGTTTTCGTTTCATCAGGAATTTACTACTGCAGTTCTCTGATTTTGGAGTACTCAAATAACGTGCTCTCCTTATCATCAAACAATTTTGCTACAGTTAATTATCTTTTGGTTTGTACTGCCACAGAACGGTATCCTTTACTGCTTGTACACGATTTCTCATACAATTACCTGTTTTTCTGCTGCTGGAGACCCGCCATCTCGCAGTTTCACGTAACATTTACAGCAGCTAACTTGTTAACTTCACCAGGAGCAATATTTCACTGAAAAGGAACGTAGACCAAAATACAAATCCGCGAGCCTAACACCACAAAGCCAAATGTGTTGTGCAAGAAGCAGTCATGACAAATCGCAGCATTACACAGCGTGTAGGAGCAATGTCTAATTTTATTTCTGCACGAGTAGTTGCATTGGTCAACCGTCACCATGGTTTCGAAAAATCTGTTCGGTTAGTATGTCCCAGTATGTATCCATTCACAAAGCCATTGGTTGATTTTTTATTATTTCCTTTCCTAATCCAATAATTCTGGAAAGAAGAAACTAGATATAATGAGCAGTAAAATCTCAGGTTTGCATAGATTAAGAATGTTCTTTGGTTATTTGTGTCGTTAGACTCAGCCGCTAGTAAACAAATTTCATTTATATTAGACATGTACATTTAAGAAAAACTACATCCAATAAAATGATTATGTGAATATTTCCTGTAAATTAACATATATAGTTTTTGCGGTCTTTGTAGGCTTACAGGCAGGGCAGTGCAACAGAGAAATCTAAAGCACCTATGGTGTGAACTGTAAAAAAATTACAGGAAACATTTACAATATTATATCAAAATATTACGCTACACTGCATAAAAAGGACAAAATCGCCGTGAAATCGATATATTAGAATTCATTTGAAATACAACGAGAACAGTCACCAGACAAAGTCACACCAGATGTTATATATACTTCAGGACAATGTAGACGTACTTGAAAATAAAAACTTCCGAAACAGTTGCAATACTCAATAATGTCCGAAAAAACAGATGCCATCTTCATATCGTTAAGGCCAACCGGCTGATGACCTCCTTCAGTGCGGATGCGCACGAATTGCCTGAACTCTTACGGGACTCGGTGAATTGCTTGCCGCGAGTAATGGGTATATTGGCAGGGGCGCTACGAATGTAGTGTGAGGACTATAAGATAAGAATGTGGGTCTCACGGGGAGCGTGCTGGCAGTAAGTCCCTGCAGTCGCACTAACCTCTGTGCCCTCGGTGGCTCAGACATCTATTTATCCTCTAAATTAAATTACTTGGCTCAAGCCCTGCCAATGCCGAGAGAAGTGGCGAACAGGATTTTGGCTGCTTTTGGCCACTTCGTCACCCGCGGTCACATCTTCAACGTCAAATACCAAACGTTGACTCTAACGACCGAGAACGGTGGATTGAATCTTACAGAGGTGTACAATAAAGCACAAGCATTGTACGTCTGTAAAACATATAAACTGTGGAAACGGTCAGTCAATAGTGTTGCTGCATTTCTGTTACATGAAATAGCACCGGGCATCCTGGACGCCCCAACAGACGTTCACCACATCCCAAATGAACTTTACCGCCTCAAATATTTCTTCGTAGAATACAGCTATATTAGACTGGGAACACCCGAGAAAGCTGTTATGAAAGTCAAGAAAATATACCAAAACTTAATGAACTTTCAGACCAAGAACATTATAAGACAAAAAGACGTCGGTCACTCTTGGCATGATATCTGGAGGAACATACACCACACGCATTTACCAACAAAAGTGCGGTCATTGTGGTATTATTTTGTGAATGGGAAATTTTCAACGAACTCCAGACTACATTCCATTCATCTGGCTGATTCCCCCTGGTGTACCACTTGCAATCTGACTGACACGGATGAACATCAGTTTGTATGTGGAAATGCAAATAAGATACTGTTGTCAATCAGAAAAAATTAACAACTATGCAGAGAAAACCGCCGTATTTGATAACACCAACGCGCCTTTTGTACCTGGAAGAAGAACTATACCCCGTCTTGGAGAAAAATGCCGTCAGCCGGTTGAAGGGACATGCGGTATTTTACCTACTGTCCAGTAAAGAAAGGGGCGAAGGACACTTTTGGACGTACATCTCCGACCAGCTACTACGCATCAATAATTACTGTGGTACATACGCCAACTTCCTCAGAAGAACCGTCATGTGAACTCCAACTGTCGATTACGCAATTCAGAACATGGAGAAACGAGAGACAATTTGTACGATCAAATGACTAACTTCACTCTCTGATCTAGACTTGGATTTATTCTAAAATGTCAAGAAACCTGTAATTAATTTTAGTTTGTTATTACTTTTAAATGCCAGTTGAAAATTATGTTCTGCTGTAGAACGTTATGACCAATAAATTGGAAAAGAAAGATGGATAGAGGGTCTACCATGTAAGCAGGACAGCCCGGGTTCGAGTCCCGGTCGGGGCACACATTTTCAACTGTCCCCGTTGATGTATTTCAACGCTTGTCAGCAGCTAATGGTATTGATTTAATTGTAAATTCATTTACTTCGGCGGGACGAAGCCTCTCTGGTTCAATATACACAATGTGAAATGCGAATGTGACATGATATACCGGGTGATCAAAAAGTCAGTATAAATTTGAAAACTGAATAAATCACGGAATAATGCAACAGAGAGGTACAAATTAACACACATGCTTGGAATGACATAGGTTTTTATTAGAACCAAAAAAAGAAAAAAATACAAAAGTTCAAAAAATGTCCGACAGATGGCGCTTCATCTGATCAGAATAGCAATAATTAGCATAACAAAGTAAGACAAAGCAAAGATGATGTTCTTTGCAGGAAATGCTCAACATGACCGTCATCATTCCTCATCAATAGCTGTAGTCGAGGAATAATGTTGTGAACAGCACTGTAAAGCATGTCCGGAGTTATGGTGAGGTAGTGGCGTCGGATGTTGCCTTTCAGCATCCCTAGAGATGTCGGTCGATCACGATACACTTGCGACTTCAGGTAACCCCAAAGCCAATAGTCGCACGGACTGAGGTCTTGGGACCTGGGAGGCCAAGTATGACGAAAATGGCGGTTGAGCACACGATCAGCCCCAAACGACGCGCGCAAGAGATCTTTCACGCGTCTAGCAATATGGGGTGGTTCTCATAAAACCCCATGTCATTCCAAGCGTGTGTGTCAATTTTTACCTCTCTTTCTACATTATTCCGTGGTTTATTAAGTTTTCAAATTTATACTGACTTTTTGATCACCCGGTACTTGTTCAATCCTTACAAATTTGCAAAAATCCCTATTCTCTCCTATCATTTTAACTTGCCACAAATGAGATCTTTCTGTAGCCTCACATATTTTTTCTGATTGAAATCTGCCAACACTCCACAGGGGAATAGTAAATCATCTATGACCTTGAATTCTGGCAACCACATAAACTGTGCCAGAATCGGTACTGAACCACTAAACCACTACTCCTGCTGCTGGACTGCTATGGTCTCCAGTAGCTTCTGGATTTGTCGACCTGTCAGGTTCGTTGTCTCCTTTGCTCGAGCTGCTTCATCTGCAAGCCAAGTCCTAATGGATAACGGTCCAGTTGCACTGGGTTACCGCGATTGAGACGTTCGGTCTTCCATTAGCACTGTACCGAGAATCATAGTATGTGAGCAGTCTCATTGAGACGAAACTGAAATGTATCCTGATATCATTCCTCTCATGTGTATTTAAAATGTATGTCGAATAGGCAACTAAGGGATCTTGTCTTGGGTTCCTAGACAGTTATTCGTTTAAGCCTACCAATTGTGACGTGGTCGTGGCTGTTGGTATGGTTTTGTTTTCGGTATGTCACTGTATCTGTTTGATGATTATGATGATTGCACGGGCATTGTAATGTGGAGTTTGTGTTGTGAAAGGGAAAGAAGACCGAGGGTAACATAACCTACTCCTCCCAAATAGCACGAATGAGGTCACTGAGCTTAATGTCAGATAGGGCAGCAGTAAGAGCATCACATCCCCTCACTCAGCAGAACACTTCAAAGAGGATTAGAAACTGACACACAGTTTTATATCGGGGATTGTACCATCGCCCCTTCGAGGATTCGAAGCCAGTGATATACAGTTTATGAGACATAAGGAATGTCATTAGCGATCTTGGCTACCGATTCGGGTTACAAAAGGTAATACTGAAATATAAATTTAAACTTCACCACGATACCCAATTGCCCTGTACGCAGTGTTTTCTACAACGTCTAAAGAGTGAGAAGCGACGATATCATAGGGCAATTACTATTGACAGAGAGGGAGTGGAAAATCCTTGGGAGACATGTTTGCTCGCATCATAACAGAGTCAGATATTTGCGACTGCATGATCTGAAATGACGTGTTATATTCCCTGCTTCATCGCTGCTGTAGCTGGTCACTCCAGACACCGAGAACACAGTACGCGAATAGTCGTGTGGAGAAGAAACCGTCACATATCGAAACAGAGAATTCATTATGCTGTGAAATTCAACATTCCGCCAATGCCACCTCCGTTTTGCGACAAAGTGTTTGCAGCTGATTTCCATTCGGGAGAGAGTTTGCTGAATTGTCATCTGGGAAAGTGGCAGAACAATAACTTTGTTTATTACAGCTTTCAAGGCCGGTTCTCAGCCTATGTTCATATCTGTCTTTCCTAGCTCATATTATTCGCCAGCTTTCACTAGTTACTCACCGTGAGTCCGCGCACAATAAACCTTCCCCTTGGCAGCACAGGATCGTTAACAAAATGCTCCGTTTCAGTGATATTGCCACTCTTGGCCGTGAAAGCCCGTAATATTCCCCTTTTGCAAGGGGGATAAATGCATATTTTACGAATGTCGGCAGCGAGGTAGCTGTGTGCGGATGGTGAGTAGACTAGCGTGTACCTACGTACCAACGCAGCAGCAATGAAAGATACTACCTTCTGCATAAACTTTGCACTCGTTACGGTAAGTGTTAGAATCAGCTCTAATAAAGCGACTGCTCTTCATGGCTTGCCTCTGAAATCTCAAATGAATACGACAGCGACAACAGTGCTAGTACTCCGTAAATGTTCTTCCATACCGCGTCGCAAAAAAATCTCGTACATCCTTCTTCGTCATCAGTGACGTACGATGCGTGCCATTAAGAGAAAAAAAATACAGGGCGCAACAAAAAGGTAACTTTAAGGAAACATCCCTCACGTGTTGAGTAAGAAAATATGTTATAAGGGGCGTTTAAAAAGAAACGAGTCGGAGGAATAATTACAGAAACCAGTACCTGTGTGTTAGAAGTATTGACCCTGGCTATTACGATAATTATCCCACTGTGACACAAGGCGGTGAATGGCTGTCTCATAAAATTCCCGGGGCTGCGATGTTAACCAGTTCCGCATGTACAGCTGGACGTCGTCGTCCGACGTGAGTCGGAAAGGTTATGCTCACGTTCTTCTTTGACCAAGATGGCCCCCTTCTGATTCACTTCCTGCAGCACGGGACAACAGTGAATGCCCAGCGTTACTCGCAAATCTTGACTACTCTTCGCCAAGCGATCAAATCAAGACGACCAGGCAATCTCACCCTTGGGGTCATTCTGCTCCATGACAATGCAAAGCCTCATACGGCCAACACAGTCGCGGCACTCCAGCAGAAATTCAAATGGGAGGTTCGGGCCACCCTCCATACGGTCCGGACCTCTCTCTCTGTGATTACGCCATTTTTGGTTCTCTTAAAAAGGCTCTGAGTGGCAAACAATTCACCTCGGACGATGACGTCCAGTTGTGCGTGCGGAACTGGTTAACATCGCAGCCCCGGGAATTTTATGAGACAGCCATTCACCGCCTTGTGTCAGAGGGGGACAGGTGTCTCAACAGCCAGGGTCAGTACTTCTAACATACAGGTACTGGTTTCTGTAATTATGCCTCTGGCTCGTTTCTTTTTGAACTTCCCTTATTTATGGACTTGGGTTCGTAAACGCTTTATTTCCATGTTAGAGCTCATTTTGCAGTTCTCTTCATAATCACGTTAATCATGGGGAACAGAGAAAGAGTGTTACCAGCATTACATCAAACGCTTGCTTACTTGACATTTTAAAATACCCTTTTGGTTGTGTTTGGTTAGCATGTTCAAAAAGTTTTAAGTCTCAGGTTCACTGCCAGTGTTTGTTGTTACAGTTAAACGAAGGTGTTGTTGACATGTGACTCACTTCATTGCTTGCTCTGACATGCGACAGACTTGACTGCTTGTGATGACTTACGACTAACTTCATTGCTCTGCTAGCATCAACTGTTTAATGTTAGTCGCGAAGTTGTTTCACGTACAGTGCAATGGAAGTGTACTCAAATGTGGAAGTGGCAGATGCTCATTTGCTGTACGAGGGGCGTTTGAAAAGTCCGTGCAAAGTCCGAGAGATGGCACCACTGGCGCGTATCGAGGTCATGTTTAGTTAGTAGCATCTTTGCAAAGAACGCACACCAAGTTTCAGCCACATTGATCTATTTCTTTGTGTTTGGCATTCCTGTGAATCAAAGAAGTCGAGCGATTGTCAAGAAATGGACGAAAAAGAATTTCGTGTGGTGATTAAATATTACTTTATGAAAGGCAAAACGCTTCAGAAGTCTCAAGAGAAGCTTGATAGACATTACGGTGACTCTGCACCTTCGATTAGAACAGTTTATAAGTGGTTTGAAAATTTTCGGAGTGGCCATATGGGCACAAGTGATGCTGAACGTTCTGGACGCCCTGTGGAGGTTATGATTCCAGAAATCATTGATAAAATCCATGATATCGTGATGGATGACAGAAGAGTTAAGGTGCCTGTGATTGCCAGTGCTGTGGGCATCTAGAATGAACGGGTACATAATATTTTGCATAAACATTTGGACATGAGAAAGCTAACCGCAAGATGGGTTTCGCGATTTCTCACGCTTGACCAAAAACGGAATCGTGTGAAGTATTGTAAGGATGGTTTCCCGCTGTTCAGGAAGAATCCGCAGGACTTCAAGCGAATTTTCGTCACTGTGGATGAAACAAGAATGCATTACTATACTCCTGAGAATAAATAACAATCTAAATAATGGGTTACCAAGGGAGAATCTGCATCAAAAAAGGCGAAGACTATTCCTTCGGCCGGAAAGGTTATGGCGACTGTCTTTTGGGATTCGCAAGGGATAATCCTCATCAGATATCTGGAAAAAGGTAAAACGTTTGCAGGTGCATATTATTCATCGTTATTGGACCGTTTGAAAACCGAGCTGCAAGAAAAACGCCGGAGATTGGATCGCAAAAAAAGTCCTTTTCCATCACGACAATGCACCAGCACACACCTCAGCAGCTGTGGTCGCAAAATTATTGTAAATAGGATTCCAACTCGTTTCACATCCCCCTAGTCTCCAGACATGGCTCCCTCGGACTACTATTTGTTCCCCGATTTGAGGAAATGGCTGGCGGGACAAAGACTTTATTCTAACGAGGAGGTAATTGCAGCAACTAATAGCTATTTTGCAGACTTGGACAATTCCTATTATTCGGAAGGGATCAACAAATTAGAACAACGTAAGACGAAGTGTATAAGTCTAAAAGGAGACTATGTCGAAAAATAAAAAAAGTTTTACCCCAAACACGTAAGTAGTTTTTATTTTTGCACGGTCTTTTCAAACGCCCCTCGTGTGGATTAGGAGAAGGTCACGACCATGGGGCCAACGTTTGTATAGGGAAACTTTTGCAGACGGTACCCTGACAAGTGGGCGTTTGAAGCAACTGACCGTCGCCTTAGGGAGCACGGGACGTTTAAGCCTACTACTCGTAACTGGGGGAGGCCCAAAAGGACGAGGATGCCTCAGCTAGAGGAGGAACATCGTCGTGCAATTGACAACTCTAATGTCAGCGGAAGATAATTAGCTCAACAATAATAAAGACCACAAGACTACCTGGAGGGGGGGGGGGGGGGGTATTTTGAACATTTCATTTATGAAAGTGTCTCATACGGTGTTGATACGTTCTTCCCCTATGTGTTTCCCATGATGAGTGTGTTGAAGAGCTGAAGAAACTGAGCTCTAACATGGAAATAAAGTGCCTCTGGTTCCATTTCCATCTATATACATAAAAGACAATGTCCTGACTAACTGACTCTACATAGCCTAGCCCAAACCGCCAAGAATAGAAACTTGAAATGTGAGGAGGATGTGGGTCTTATACTGCAAGCGCTGTTCAAGAAGGAATGTTTCAAATTCTACCCCTAAGGGGGTGGAATGAAAGGTGTTTTGGAAAAAGTCGCTATTAAAGAAGTTTTGAAGCTAGACCTACGAAAATTGGTATTTGGTTTCTTCGGCAGAAATAAACAAATGAGTGTTTCAGCATTTTTGGAGATTTAGCCCCTGTTTGGGTGAAACAGTGGGTTAAGAAACTACTAAAGTATTTTTAAAGCTACATCAGCGAAAACTGGTATTTGACTTCTCAGTTACAATTTTTTTTTAAAAAAAGAACGCGTTTTAGTGTTTTGGAAATTCAGCCTCTAAGGGATGAAATAGGGGATGAAATTCTTTATCAAACAATTCATTATGAATAAATTTTTGAAGTTAAATCTATGAAAAACTGAATATGGCTTCTCGGTCAGAAATTGAAACAAATCGGTGTTTCACTGTTTTTGAAAACCCTTTGAGGGTGAAATGGGAAATAAAACTTTTTATTGGAATATTTCATTATGCAAGATTTTTTTGTTCAACGTTTTCTTGGAATTTCAACCTCTAAAGGGTTGAAAGAGAAAGTAAAATGTTTTATGAAATCATTTCACTGTGAAAGCATTTTTAACACTAAATCTATGAAAATCGGTATTTGCCTTCTCGGTTAGAAATAAAAAAAATACGTGTACCGCCGTTTTCTGGTAACTCAACTCATACGGGGGTGAACCAGGGCCGGACTGATTCACTGAGTCACCATCGCCCAGCACAAATTGCTAAGGACAGAAACTTGAAATTTGGAGAGGGTGTAGATAGTGTACTGTACGCATCGTTAAAAAAGTGACTGTTCGAAAATCTACTCCTAAGGAAGTGAAACAGGGGAACATGTCCCATTAAGGCAATTTTGAATCTAGAACTACCAAAATTGATATTTGGTTTCTCAGTCATAAATTAAAATAACTCGTGTTTCACTCTTTTCAGTAATTCAGTCCCTTCTGAGGGGAAAGGAGATGAAAATTTTTAAGAAAATATTTCATTGTATAAAAAAAAATTTAAAGTTAAAGCAATGAAAATTGGTGTTTCACTTCCGGTTAGATATAAAGAAATATATGTTACGGAATGAAACTTTCTACGGAAATATCACCACAAGAACGCAAAAGCAATGATTAACAGAAAGCTTGGACTCCAGCTACCAGAATCGCTTTTTCCTCAGAAGGACACTCGGAAAAGATCGTGCTTCTATATTGTTCATTAACCTGAGAAGTTTAGGTATTGCAATTTGTAAACAACATAAAAATTCGATTAAAGAAAAACAAAACAAAAACATGTGCAGACCGTACAGTCTACGTGAAAAAAGCAGCGGGCTTTAAGCTACTATAACATATTTTCTCGGTCTACATGTGACAGAATGTTTGCTGAAAATTTGACCAATCTTCTTGTAACACCCTGTATAGATTGCAGAAGGTCCTAAATGGAGTACAGACATTTGCTTTCAACGTCTGCTAAAAGTTGTTGTCACACAATAAACATCCTACATACAGTCCCTAAGTCAATGTGGAGAACTTCAAAATATGTTCCTAGCGAAAGCCGCCGACATGAAGGACAGGTAGCGGTAGTCCACGTGCATTTCGCGTCGTTGCAGTCACCGTGGGCTCTTTGGCTTTGTAAGGGCGTTCTATGTAGGATGCAAAAAGTGAAACTTGTCGGCGCTGAAAAGACGTGCGCCCGGCGGCCATTATGCGGGATGACTAACGAGGAAGACGGTGCCCAGGCGTCGCTGGCTGCGCGCTTCCGTAATTATTCCGCTGCCTCTGAAAACCCGGAAGCGAAATTCGAGAGAACGAACTGGTGCATCCAGCAATTGCTACGCAGTGCAACCTTCTGCTCCTAAGCCGTGTCGGAGAGGAAAATTAATCCTTTGCGTTTAGTACACGGGATAACTTTTCGATGTGTATAGAAAATCAAAGTACAGATAACTGTATAATAATTTATGACGCTCAAATATATGTAAAATACTCACATTATCGGTTTCGGCAAGTAGTTGCCATCTTCAGATATGATATATCCCCTACAGATATACCGGGTGATCAAAAAGTCAGTATCAATTTCAAAACTGAATAAATCACGGAATAATGTAGATAGAGAGGTACAAATTGACACACATGCTCCGAATGACATGGGGTTTTATTAGAACCAAAAAAATACAAAAGTTCAAAAAATGTCCGATAGATGGCGCTTGATATGATCAGAATAGCAATAATTAGCATAACAAAGTAAGACAAAGCAAAGATGATGTTCTTTACAGGAAATGCTCAATACGTCCACCACCATTTCTCAACAATAGCTGTAGTCGAGGAATAATGTTGTGAACAGCACTGTAAAGCATGTCCGGAGTTATGGTGAGTCATCGGCGTCGGATGTTGTCTTTCAGCATCCCTAGAGATGTCGGTCGATCACGATACACTTGCGACTTCAGGTAAGCCCAAAGCCAATAATCGCACGGACTGAGGTCTGGGGACCCGGGAGGCCAAGCATGACGAAAGTGGCGGCGGAGCACACGATCATCACCAAACGACGCGCGCAAGAGATCTTTCACGCGTCTAGCTATATGGGGTGGTTCTAATGAAACCCCACGTCATTCCAAGCATGTGTGTCAATTTTTACCTCTCTATCTACATTATTCCGTGGTTTATTAAGTTTTCAAATTTATACTGACTTTTTGATCACCCGGTACATACGAAATACATTTAGGCATTTTGAATATTTTGCAGTTAAAAGACATTTCAATGAGTGTATGAAGGGTAATGAAATAATATCCGAACAGCCGATAGAACGAGACTATGGAATGATTCCATTTAAACCACACGCGCATTAAGACATTTATCCCACTGAGAGACGAGACGATTAGCTTCTTTTTATCAAAACACTGTGGACTTAAAAATTTATTCCCACAATCAATCTCTTTATAGCACACCCCACATTCATATCACCACAAGCTTCTATCCAGCTCAGGTCCTTCACCTTTTTAGTGACAGTGCAGTGTACAGTCAAATTAACATGGACGTCCTTTTTAATGATGTATTTTGTCAGAAATTTATTTCTTTTCTAAATTTTTAAATGTAGAAAACAACATTTTAAAAATGTTTTAAATTTTGCACCCATAAATTTTGTCTGCCTTCACTCATCTTCCGTAAAATCTTTTGGCTGAAGATCAGCAGCCGGCAGCCCATCCCCCACCCACATCGGGTGAGAGAGACGAAATAACAATAAAGAAAAGAAATATTTAATTTGAGCACTTGTAATATAATGCAACACATTTTTATAAAATTTGTTGAGAATGTTAGACCAAGGATAAAAGTCTATACATTCTTGACGGTTTTTATTTTTTATGATTTATCATGTTACATTTTTAAACAGTTTTTCTAATATTTTTTCAAAGGTTTATAACTTTAATTATGTCTACTCTTGCATGCGCTTTTAAAATATCAGTTTTAAATTATACTGAGTACACTGTACCCACCCCATTTCTCCTGTGTCTCCCCTTTTTACCCTGTCCCCCACATTCCTGTATCCCTCTCTCCCATGATCCCCGTACAGGGTGATTCAGCTACCCCTACCGCTGACGTTTTATGCAACCCGCAATGTTACAGCTGGCCTTCGTAAACCATGAGCGAGATATTCATATTCTCTCGCTCTCAACGAGCAAACTATTAGCTCAAGAGAAAAAAATCGACAGGGCTTCATGGTAGGAAATTCAGTGCAGTAAAATTTTATACTGGGATACATTTTCACTGGAGGCCGTAGTTTTTGAGTTATTCAAGAAAAACGTACAAAAGTGACCTTTAAATGCACCCCCAATCCCACACTCAGCCCCCTCCTGTCAGGATTTCTAGTATGCTGTTCATGGCACTCCCTTCTACCACTGTACAAATATTTGCGACTGCACAAATTAGTCCCACACTCGACCTTTTTTGGTCTTCCTTGACTGACGCTTAGCAGAACACTTACAAATCGTAAAATTGACGTTTGTGTAACTTTTACCTAACAGTTTTGTGAATTTTTAACAACATAAAATAAACATTAGGTTTGGGTCATATTTTAATTTTAGTCTTACCTACCGCGTGACGATGCTAAATACATCCATTGAAGAATTTTACTTGACGTCAAAGTGCCTAAGAATACTTGTTATATATCTGTACGAAGCTCTTTTAGTGGATGTACCACATCTGAAGACAGCGACTACTTGCCGAAACCGATAATGTGAATATTTTGTACGTACACTGGTGTGCAAACTTGAGAACGAAAGGAACTTATGCGTGATGCGTCACTGCCAAGTAACATATCGCTGTGATAGTTGGACCGTACATAAAATTAGTACATCATAGTACAGAAGGTAACTGGGAGAAATACCAGTGGAACGAACAGAAAACACTTTCATGCAAAGACAATAATTACATTGACGTCACCACCGTTCATGATGGTTCGACGGACATTACAAATGACGGGACAAGGTTCTTAATAATGAGTCATGCTGTGCAACGTGTCTCATGCTGGCCACAAGGTGGTATCAACAATATACGATGATGTCGGTTACGAGGTAATGTAAACAGTGATTGTGTCAGTTACTAAGTTTTAATGGCACAACGCCTTTGTTTTCAAACCATCGTTCAATTATTTTGGCCACGAACGATGAATAGTCGTTTTTAACTATGTTATGTATGGTTTTGTAATTTTAAGAAAGCTTTTTAACGCAGTGCGAACCCGTAATGGCATCAACACTAATCAAGAATGTTTTATGATCTGAAGATGGCCAGACTGTTTGCCGAAACTAGTAAAAACAAAAAACACTTCGTCTTCAGGCCACGAGTGGCCTACCGGGACCATCCGACCGCCGTGTCATCCTCAGAGGAGGATGCGGATAGGAGGGGCTTGGGGTCAGCACACCGCTCTCCCGGTCGTTATGATGATATTCTTGACCGAAGCCGCTACTATTCGGTCGAGTAGCTCCTCAATTGGCATCACGAGGCTGAGTGCACCCCGAAAAAATGGCAAAAGGCTTGGCGGCCTGGATGGTCACCCATCCAAGTGCCGACCACGCCCTAGAGCGCTTAACTTCGGTGATCTCACGGGAACCGGTGTAGCCGCTGCGGCAAGGCCGTTGCGCGGCCGAAACTAGTAATACTTGAGAATTTGACATCAAGCGTTTTCAGTCGCTAACATAAACAAAACAAAAAATGTTCAACGAATTTCGTATCTTCTGGTTGACAATGTCAACATAGTCGAGTTACAGTAAAGTCATCGCGTTTAACGATCGTCCCCTGGATATTACAAAGTGGCATGAAGCTCTTATCGTTCTTCTGTCGTTTCGTCTTCCAGAAGAAATGCCGTGTTTCGAAATACTAGCAGCGCGCTTCCTTTGCCTCATTTGAAATCGTATGTTTAAATAAACGAACGTAAGGTCTTTGCAACATCAGCATTACCAGCAAGGTTCGTCTCCAGCGGAACAGGGGCACTCGAGAAGTGTTACGCCACCGGACCCGAGCTGCAACAAGTGCTCGCGGAGGAGCCCCGGAGAGCGACCAGTTGCGCCACTGCACGCCGCGCTGGGCCCCCGAGTGGCGTTCTGCGGAAACCGGACGGAATATCGCGCCGGCGCCGTGTCGGCGATGCGCTACGCATGCCGAGGGGCGCGCGCGGGTGTGACGGACGCCGCGCGCATAACAATGCCCAGGAAAGTGGGAAGTGACGCAACAGGCGGGCAAGCAGAGCACGGCGCGCCGGCCGTCTGCGGGCCGCCTTGCCTTCCGCGGGACCCGCTGCGCAACGTCCGCCCGCGCCATCTGCCATCATCCTCTAGGAGTCCTCCCGGCGGCCGCCCCGTGCCTGGGGAACTTGGAGCGAACGCGCTGAGATGTGAGTCCTGCGACACTACTGGCGCTTCCACCACGTAAGGAAAAGGCCACAGTGCCACCGTGACAAGTCGCGCACAGCGGGCTGTCAAAAGAAGAACGAACAGTGGACAGTAGGCGAGCAGCATCTTCGGCCGAACCCTCCCCACATGCAGCACAGGCACACCAACAAGTTTTGGAAGGTTTCAAAATATCACCTTAATCTGAAGTCATTTTGTTCATTAAGTACACACTACTGTTCTCTTTTGCCCAAAATAAAAATTTCCATTTCTTCTAATATTAGTTGCCTTGTGAACAGTTTCTAAACTATCTTGCATATGGCGTATTTTGACTGTAGCCTATGTTGTTTTATGAAATGTCTGTATGCTACTTTTATGATATTACTGTATGTTCGATTTGAAGACGTTACTTTGAATTTTAGTGCGCCAGTTCCAGTTCGTTATTTTTGTGGATTATTTTTGAATTGACTTTATGCTTAATTTGAAGACATTGATCGGAGTTTTAGCTGGAAAATCCAATAGCATTCAACGCCGCCAACGGCCGCATATTGTCATATAAGGTAGACAGTCTCACTAAACATCACCAGTCGTGGTAAAAATGTGGATCTCGATTGACGAGATACAGTGTATCAAGATTTTAAATGTGTGTTTCATGATGAATAAATTCGCTCCAGGTGTCATTGACAAATCCTTTATTTGGATAAAATTGCACACACGACCCGGGTTTCAGGACGTAATTCCTACCTTCTCGCGCTTGGTCGCTTACGAGAAAATCGTACAAGCCAGGTAAAAAAAAATCCAGCAAATTTATCTAGTAGCACGCGAAATGTCGCATGCTACTTCATAAATTTGCTAGATTACTTTACATGTCTGGTATTTTATCAAAATAAGGCTGGAGCGGATTTATTCATTATGAAAAATTTTAGGAAGAGTTGTGGATGTCCCATAAAGAATATAGTGGTCTGTCTTCGTTTTGTTCTGTTCATCTGTGAAATTTTGATGATGGCTGTGGCTGAAACGCGCTGAGGTGCACATTTTTTAAAAAACTGAAATATAACTAGCAGTCAAGAATGATATTGATACTGACTAAGAAGCGGCATAAAATGACACGGTCACGTTAGTATTGGGAAAAGCTAACTGAGGACTTTCGGATTTGAAGGAAATGTTCTCGGAAAGTGCAGTGCATCTGTAAGGGAAACAGCATACTGGCGTTAGTGCAGCCAGCTATAGACCAATATCGCAGCGTTTGGAGTCGTTATCAAGTAGCCTTAAGGGGCTCCGGAACGCCCTATACTTGCAATGTTAAAATAACGCTTATAAATTACATCTTTCCTCACAAAGTATTTGAGGTAGGAAGTTGAACTTTTTACAGATTATTTATTGGAATATGGGCTACAACTTAACACAGGGATTTTACAAAATTTTAGTTCAGTTATTAAAGATGATTTTTTTTCAATTGTAATGAAAATTCACAACATTTTTTTGCAATTTTTTATTTATATATTCAAAAATATACAGTTTTTTGGAAAAAGGCTGTGTTAAAGTATGCAGAAGGTACTGTGTAACATTTACTGAAAGTTTGAAACAAATATGTTTGGAAGATCCTTAGAAAACATGTAATTAGTATGAGAAAATAAAAGTTTTGGGAATCGAGCGACAAAGATTGGATTAACTTTTTAGTGCATTCCAGGTCCATAGGATGGATTATCTTCATCCTCTGCAAACTCCTCCTCCAGCTTCCTCTTGTTCCTCCTCCTGTTTACTCTTGCTTGTATTTCTAGACTCTTTACAGCCCTGTCTGCAGCCCGAAGGCGTTCCTTGTCTAAAGCAAGCATCGCTCGTTGTTGTGTTCGTAGATTTTGCTACCATTTTCTTCAGTTGCAGTTACTGCAACACTGTTCCAAAAGGTGGTCATGTATGAACACTTATCACATTTCAGTTGTATTTCACTAGCAAGTCCTACGTGCTTTATTATGGAGAGTTCCAGACCAACTTCACTACAATGAATACATCTTACACACTTTGAAAAAATTCCTTTGAGAACCGACATATCAAATATTTCATTCACATCCGATTCGCCCATAAAACATTCATAGTTTTCACTCATTGAACCAAGCTTCTTCTGTGAAGTATTTTCTTTCCCACTTTGACTGTTATGGGCAGGTGTACTTGAGAGGTTAGGTTCACTCACTTGGTTATCGTCTTTATTGTTTACAGTAATAACACATACCTTTGGCTTTCCAACATTTCTCCTTTTCTTAAAAGCCTTCAGAGGATTTCTAATAACTTTACTTTTACTCTTTATTATACTTCAACAAAACAGAGACTCAAGAAACAGAATTAATTACGAATATTTTCGAGATAACGACAGAGTAAATAAACATGAAACAATCGACAATCACACCAGCGATATATATTGAACCATCACAGGTTAGCCACAACACATACTTTATCTCACGTCACTAAAATGTACCTGATGAACACGGACGTTAATAATAACACCATTTGACAGCAGTTTAACAGCGCCACAGTGGGTCACGCCCATGTAGAACACATTTCAAAAAAAATTTAAAAATAGTTGTAGTCTTCGGAATTGAATAAATTATATATCTATTAAAAGGTAATAGTCTGCAGATTCAGAAAACGCAAAAAAGTAAAAATTGAACTTTTCATGATTATGTCTGAAATACCCGCCTGTTTAGTCATTCGATTGTTTCCTACGGCCCAGTAGAAGAGTTAATTTACTCGCCGGCTACTCTGTGTGCATCTTCCTCAGTAACTCATATCGCAAAGCATCTCATTATAGTGGTAATATAGAATCTTACAGCCGGCCGCGGTGGCCGTGCGGTTCTACGCGCTCAGTCCGGAACCGCGGGACTGCTACGGTCGCAGGTTCGAATCCTGCCTCGGACATGGACGTGTGTGATGTCCTTAGGTTAGTTAGGTTTAAGTAGTTCTAAGTTCTAGGGGACTGATGACCTAAGATGTTAAGTCCCATAGTGCTCAGAGCCATTTTTTTTTAGAATCTCACTTAACTACACTCCTGGAAATGGAAAAAAGAACACATTGACACCGGTGTGTCAGACCCACCATACTTGCTCCGGACACTGCGAGAGGGCTGTACAAGCAACGATCACACGCACGGCACAGCGGACGCACCAGGAACCGCGGTGTTGGCCGTCGAATGGCGCTAGCTGCGCAGCATTTGTGCACCGCCGCCGTCAGTGTCAGCCAGTTTGCCGTGGCATACGGAGCTCCATCGCAGTCTTTAACACTGGTAGCATGCCGCGACAGCGTGGACGTGAACCGTATGTGCAGTTGACGGACTTTGAGCGAGGGCGTATAGTGGGCATGCGGGAGGCCGGGTGGACGTACCGCCGAATTGCTCAACACGTGGGGCGTGAGGTCTCCACAGTACATCGATGTTGTCGCCAGTGGTCGGCGGAAGGTGCACGTGCCCGTCGACCTGGGACCGGACCACAGCGACGCACGGATGCACGCCAAGACCGTAGGATCCTACGCAGTGCCGTAGGGGACCGCACCGCCACTTCCCAGCAAATTAGGGACACTGTTGCTCCTGGGGTATCGGCGAGGACCATTCGCAACCGTCTCCATGAATTTGGGCTACGGTTCCGCACACCGTTAGGCCGTCTTCCGCTCACGTCCCAACATCGTGCAGCCCGCCTCCAGTGGTGTCGCGACAGGCGTGAATGGAGGGACGAATGGAGACGTGTCGTCTTCAGCGATGAGAGTCGCTTCTGCCTTGGTGCCAATGATGGTCGTATGCGTGTTTGGCGCCGTGCAGGTGAGCGCCACAATCAGGACTGCATACGACCGAGGCACACAGGGCCAACACCCGGCATCATGGTGTGGGGAGCGATCTCCTACACTGGCCGTACACCACTGGTGATCGTCGAGGGGACACTGAATAGTGCACGGTACATCCAAACCGTAATCGAACCCATCGTTCTACCATTCCTAGACCGGCAAGGGAACTTGCTGTTCCAACAGGACAATGCACGTCCGCATGTATCCCGTGCCACCCAACGTGCTCTAGAAGGTGTAAGTCAACTACCTTGGCCAGCAAGATCTCCGGATCTGTCCCCCATTGAGCATGTTTGGGACTGGATGAAGCGTCGTCACACGCGGTCTGCACGTCCAGCACGAACGCTGGTCCAACTGAGGCGCCAGGTGGAAATGGCATGGCAAGCCGTTCCACAGGACTACATCCAGCATCTCTACGATCGTCTCCATGGGAGAATAGCAGCCTGCATTGCTGCGAAAGGTGGATATACACTGTACTAGTGCCGACATTGTGCATGCTCTGTTGCCTGTGTCTATGTGCCTGTGGTTCTGTCAGTGTGATCATGTGATGTATCTGACCCCAGGAATGTGTCAATAAAGTTTACCCTTCCTGGGACAATGAATTCACGGTGTTCTTATTTCAATTTCCAGGAGTGTAGTATCCTAGCTGTACACATCGATAAAACAAGAACTTCGAACTCCTGTTTACAGGTGCTGTCAAGTTATGGAAAAAAATGCCCTTCACTCTTGGTACACCGTGATACCTTTTTGTGAGTGTCAATAACAATTCTGCTATTTCAACCCTTTATTTTGACAAGTTTGCTAACATTATCGTTGGCATCGACGCAGCTGAGCGAACCGTCACGTCACGTTGTAACAGTTTGCATACTCTTACAATGTCAATACTTTATCATCGTCTTCTCAAAAACCACTTTTTAAACCTTCAGCGTGAACAGTACTAAGCGACAGAGGAGAAGCGCGAAGTCCACTGATTTTCTGTTAGCTCCTGTTAATTTTCATCCCAAATTTTGTTTCGTCCCACTTGGGACCTCTTAGAATCGCTGTGAAAGCACAGCTTCTAGGCAGTGCTCAAATGGTAGGTACGCAAGATCCTGATTAATGGAACTAGGAGAGAAGTGTAGTTCCCTTCATCTTAAAATACTCCAGGTGGCACATAGGTAACTCTGTATAGTCCCAAGTAAGTACCCGCAGTTTTGTAATCCGTCGTATCTGAAGGTTTGTTGAGGATGTGCTGTGGACACACAACCACGGCCTCCTTAGCGTCAGAAGGCCTCAGTAAACGTATCCTCACTTCCGTTTTCGCCACAGCGTCATCTGCGTGCCGGGATGCTAACAGCGTTATCTTTATAGGCCACTCATTATTGCGTAATTCGTCACGAACAAAAAGTGGCCTAAAAAAAATCTTCTTCTTCTTAATTTATCAATCCGTAGACTGACAGACAGCAGCTTTCACTCTCTACTTATTTCTACGTCTTGTAAGACTCTTCAATGTGTTTAGCTTGTTAATTTTAGATCTTGCGTTATTTGATTGCCTGCCTATAGTTCTGATATTTCTCGTGGATTATTTTTTGTATTGCTCTTTCCTGCCATGAGATTTATTATAACAGGGCAAACAGTCTTCTCCGTTCTTAAAAGTCTTCCTGAAGTTTCAAATAACAGCCTATGGTTGATATTAATAGGTACAAGTTCTTATCGCTGTTAATTTTGTTTGCCCAATTGCAAATTTTTAGCTCCCATCCGCGGTCATTCTTAGCTACTTAAGACTGATGTCTTGTTCGAGACTGGCTGCATTGAATTTTATGTTTGGTATTGCTGCCGGTTTCTATATCAAAACTCCAGAATGAGATTTTCACTCTGCAGTGGAGTGTGCGCTCATATGAAACTTCCTTGCAGATTAAAACTGTGTGCTGGACCGAGACTCGAACTCGAAACCTTTGCCTTTCGCGGGCAAGAGCTCTACCGTCTGAGCTACCCAAGCACCACTCACGACCAAGCCTCACAGCTTCCATTCTGCCAGTACCTTGCCCCGTAAAGGCAAAGGTCCCGAGTTCGAGTCTCGGTCCGGCACACAGTTTTAATACGCCTGGTTGTTTTATATCAAAACTGTTCTTATTTACTTTAATGGGAAGAATTCCTTAAATTCGTCGACTTGTGATCACCAATTTTGGTCTTAAGCTTCTAGCTATTCTCATTTCTTCTACTTCCCATTACTTTCGACTTTCTTCGGTTTACTCCCAATCCATATTCGGTACTGGTTAGACTGTTCATTTCATCCAACTCATCGTGCAGCAGATTCTTTGGTAACTAAGGGATTTAATTATTGATTTTCGCGCAGTGATAACTTTAACCCAGTCTCACGGCTCTAAGCAAGTGTTGCGACGCTTATTTACATCGTTTTTAATAGTGTAGCAGGGCAAAGACTCAATTCGATTCCTCCCGCAAACGTTTCCAAGTAAACTTGCTGAGCAGTACGTCGGATAATTTGTCTCGCGTTTTCGTCGAACGTCGCTAAATGTGTGGATTCTTTCAGCGGCCGTGAATGGGACTTCGTGTGATTCCTTGGACATACGGACGTAAGCAGCGTTTCAGTATGTTCTCAGCTTCGACTTTCAGAGTTCTGATACGACTAGTTCATAACTTTCTGCTCAGTCGGTTGCGGACTAGGGTCTATACTGATACATTAGCTTCTATCCACTTCTACTTTCATTGCTTAGCCTTTATCCCGTATCTTCAGAAGGTCGGCATGTTAATTACTGGACGGAATTTCTGCTCCCTAACTGTCTGTGTCTAGTGGTATCCCAAGTGAATGTGTGCGTACGTTTTCTAAATGTTTGCTAATCGTGTAAGTGATGCGGGACCTGGTTCCCAGCCCTTTATTCACTTATTCTGATGTCGGAAACCGGCTAAAAACTACATCCAGGCTTGCCGGCACACAGACCGTCGTCTTTAACCGCTTGGCATACTTGGACGAGCCCGACTCGTGCAAAAAAATGCGAACCAAACATGAACATCACGAGCCGTACTCATAGGAACGAAATTGAGGCGCAACATTTTTTTGTGTGTCGGTATGGCTCTATTCTATACGTACACTGTCCAAAAAACAATACGTGGTTATAGAAATGAAACGTATGTTGATTACCGAATAAATAAATGTTAAACTGCGGAATGCGAGCGAAATCATTGCTAGATGAACCACCTCCTCCATTCCAAGCGCAATATTGGCCTCATTCCCCAAAAAATACCGATCAGACGCCTAAAAGAACCCCATAAAGACGTACGAAGTTTGCATGAAGCAGAAAGTACGAAGCAAAACGACTTGGAAATACAAGGAGTGTAATGTGGCGTTACATCTACGACAGTACTTCCAAAACGACCTTGCCATGCAGGACAATTAATTTTTAGAGTTGTAGGTATTTTCCTAATTTTGTTAAGGGGAGCATGTCTTCTAGTAATTACATTTTTTGTTGATTACATCTACGTTTAGGCGTCGTGTTACTACAATGCTTCTGAAGAAGCCACACCTCAAGACACCCATCAAGATCATAATTCCTGTTGTTGTTGTTGTTGTGGTCTTCAGTCCTGAGACTGGTTTGATGCAGCTCTCCATGCTACTCTATCCTGTGCAAGCTTTTTCATCTCCCAGTACCTACTGCAACCTACATCCTTCTGAATCTGCTTAGTGTATTCATCTCTTGGTCTCCCTCTACGATTTTTACCCTCCACGCTGCCCTCCAATACTAAATTGGTGATCCCTTGATGCCTCAGAACATGTCCTACCAACCGATCCCTTCTTCTGGTCAAGTTGTGCCACAAACTTCTCTTCTCCCCAATCCTATTCAATACTTCCTCATTAGTTATGTGATCTACCCATCTAATCTTCAGCATTCTTCTGTAGCACCACATTTCAAAAGCTTCTATTCTCTTCTTGTCCAAACTATTTATTGTCCATGTTTCACTTCCATACATGGCGACACTCCATACAAATACTTTCAGAAATGACTTCCTGACACTTAAATCAATACTGGATGTTAACAAATTTCTCTTCTTCAGAAACGCTTTCCTTGCCATTGCCAGCCTACATTTTATATCCTCTCTACTTCGACCATCATCAGTTATTTTGCTTCCCAAATAGCAAAACTCCTTTACTACTTTAAGTGCCTCATTTCCTAATCTAATTCCCTCGGCATCACCCGACTTAATTCCACTACATTCCATTATCCTTGTTTTGCTTTTGTTGATGTTCATCTTATATCCTCCTTTCAGGACATTGTCCATTCCATTCAACTGCTCTTCCAAGTCCTTTGCTGTCTCTGACAGAATTACAATGTCATCAGCAAACCTCAAAGTTTTTATTTCTTCTCCATGAATTTTAATACCTACTCCGAATTTTTCTTTTGTTTCCTTTACTGCTTGCTCAATATACAGATTGAACAACATCGGGGAGAGGCTACAACCCTGTCTTACTCCCTTCCCAACCACTGCTTCCCTTTCATGTCCCTCGACTCTTATAACTGCCATCTGGTTTCTGTACAAATTGTAAATAGCCTTTCGCTCCCTGTATTTTACCCCTGCCACCTTTAGAATTTGAAAGAGAGTATTCCAGTCAACATTGTCAAAAGCTTTCTCTAAGTCTACAAATGCTAGAAACGTAGGTTTGCCTTTGCTTAATCTTTCTTCTAAGATAAGTCGTAAGGTCAGTATTGCCTCACGTGTTCCAGTGTTTCTACGGAATCCAAACTGATCTTCCCCGAGGTTGGCTTCTACTAGTTTTTCCATTCGTCTGTAAAGAATTCGTGTTAGTATTTTGCAGCTGTGACTTATTAAGCTGATAGTTCGGTAATTTTCACATCTGTCAACACCTGCTTTCTTTGGGATTGGAATTATTATATTCTTCTTGAAGTCTGAGGGTATTTCGCCTGTTTCATACATCTTGCTCACCAGATGGTAGAGTTTTCTCAGGACTGGCTCTCCCACGGCCGTCAGTAGTTCCAATGGAATATTGTCTACTCCGGGGGCCTTGTTTCGACTCAGGTCTTTCAGTGCTCTGTCAAACTCTTCACGCAGTATCATATCTCCCATTTCATCTTCATCTACATCCTCTTCCATTTCCATAATATTGTCCTCAAGTACATCGCCCTTGTATAGACCCTCTATATACTCCTTCCACCTTTCTGCTTTCCCTTCTTTGCTTAGAACTGGGTTTCCATCTGAGCTCTTGATATTCATACAAGTCGTTCTCTTATCTCCAAAGGTCTCTTTAATTTTCCTGTAGGCGGTATCTATCTTACCCCTAGTGAGATAGGCCTCTACATCCTTACATTTGTCCTCTAGCCATCCCTGCTTAGCCATTTTGCACTTCCTGTCGATCTCATTTTTGAGACGTTTGTATTCCTTTTTGCCTGCGTCATTTACTGCATTTTTATATTTTCTCCTTTCATCAATTAAATTCAATATTTCTTCTGTTACCCAAGGATTTCTACTAGCCTTCGTCTTTTTACCTACTTGATCCTCTGCTGCCTTCACTACTTCATCCCTCAAAGCTACCCATTCTTCTTCTACTGTATTTATTTCCCCCATTCCTGTCAATTGCTCCCTTATGCTCTCCCTGAATCTCTGTACAACCTCTGGTTCTTTCCTGTTATAGTATTCATGTTATAGTATTCCTGTTATAGTATTGCTTATATGCAAAAATTTGTGTATATTTTTAAGTAATGTTTGAAAAGGAACAAGAATTAAATTAGTATTAAAGTCTGCGAGTTCAGTATCACGTGAACTAAATAAATCTGTAGCTACATAACACGCGTCCGCACGTCGGCTTGAACTGCGATTGTCTCGCGCAACACGCTGACCCGTTTCGCACACTCCGTGTCCAATCACTCGGGTACAGATATCGTCTAACTAAATGGTACGGCATGGAGTTAATTTGTCAGACGGATTCGACCCAGTGCCTGCTCTTCTCCCCGAATCCCACAAGCAGCGTACTAGCGTGCGTGGCTATCCGGCGGGTAAATTTGCCCTTCTCCACAGTTCTTAAAAGTGTGTATTACGATATCCTGCACATGGCACCCTTTAGAAGGAACTTTTGTTTTCACCCGTACTTTTTCTTCGCGGACGGAAACGCAAATGACCGTGTACGCTGCTAACGGCAGCGATTATAGTGTCCGGTGTCCTGCGGGCAATCTGCGACCGTAGTCTCTGGACCCCGCGACGCGAATGCCGTAACGGGAACTGTGGCGCCTGCGGCGTAGACACCCCGCGCAGCGCGCAGGTGGCAGGCGCTCCGTCTGCGCGACCTCAGTCTTCACCGACTCCTCGCACGAGGCACTGCTGCTAGCTCCGCGCACAGCCGATTGCTACCAGCCCGGGATGCGCCGCCTCCGCCGCGACCTGCGGCCCACATGAGCAGACGAGACTCTTGCTAGCTGCCTTGCTGGCTCCTACCCCGCCGCAAATGATCGCTGTCGGCTACCTCGGCGTCACGCCGATCTGTTTGCGACGTGTGAGTACCCACACCTGGTCGCGGTGGCGTCATTTTGTGGCGCTACACCTGGTAAAATTTTTTACAACGTTGTGGAACACCGCGATCGTATTTAATATTTTAGTAAAAAAGCAATCCAAATCGCAATACCTTTTTAGTTCTGGTGACGAGTTTCGGTCTATAAGACCATCTTCACACCAAGATGTAATTTTTCCTCCTATCTATGTAATTATGTAGTTCTCAATTCGTTCGAGCAATCAATCATTCACAATAGGAAACATAGTCATAACTCAGTCACTCAAAATGATTCAGAAATTTTACTTGTTAGAATGAAATCAGGCGATGATTCTTCTTCTCTACAGGCTCGTGCTTTGCGACAGTCTGCTAATCTGTACAAATAAAATGCCTCGTATTTTTGGGAGCGTTGTATAATCAGTCGGGAAACCTCAGATCAAGCGGATATTTGGCTTTGATGAAGTTTAACCTTCCGAAGAAGTAATTGAGCTCTTGGATTATTAAATGCAGGTTCGTATCCAGTCTTTCGGAAGTTCCCTTCTGATTAATATATATCGATGAATGTCATTAATTCTCAAATGTCAAATAACGTAAATTGTTACACACCTTTTGTATGAAGGAGCATGGCGTAGCTATTGTATGAAACTACTTTGCGCATGGATTCTGCGAGTATGAAGATAGAAAATTAGTAAACGTCATTCAAGGGTAAAATTGTATCAGAATAATTCATCGAATATAAAGAGATATTACAAAGGCTCCAGATGACGTCAGGTGTCCGTGCAGGAGTACAATACCGGCTGGTGCCTGTTACGAACTGACGTGACAGGTACCAGTCAGCGTTCCAAAGCAGCTCCTTGCGCCGATGACTTACGTTATCTATGCCTTGCTCTGAGGGTGATGGTATAGACCGAAATCGATGACCAGGATTAAAATAAAACTTTATTGCAACCAAAGTGCCTTTTATTAAAATACTAAACTACAACTGTGCTTGCTGTTGTCGCCATAAATTCATCATCAAATCCACGATCTCTCAGGGAAGTGTGACCACTTGTAATCATAATGAAGAAAGTCGCCGTTTGGGACACTTGGTATGTTGTATTAGAATAACCATTTCCGACCTGCAGTACAGATCATCCATGAATCTAATTACTGCGAAACGCAACTTGTCAACATGAGGTAGTTTTTACTGAATATTTGCCAGCTGATAAGCTGTGCTTTATGGTACTACAATTTCTGGATCTTATTAAAAAAAACCAACTGAACTAGACGGTGTTTTTTTTTTTTATTAGCATTAAATTTACGTCGGTCATCTCGTCTGTTCCTAATACGAGCGCGCTGAAAAGTAATGCCTCCGATTTTTTTATTCTATTCTCAATATCGGTTGAGTTATTAAACGTCACACCTGTTACTCTGCCGACTTTCCCGTTTTCCTAATTATAGCCTGTAATGTAACTATGTCGGTGCGTGAGGAAAAATGAAATCACGGGTTCGAAGAGTTCGTCCACACATTGTGGACTCTCTCATTCAGCAAGACAATGTCATACCACGCCCGAACGCTGCAACATCTGCAGCAATCCGACCCCTTGGGGTTCGCTGCCTTTGGTATCCCTCATACAGTCCCGACTTGTCCCCATCCAATTTTCATCTGTTTCCAGAACTTAAAGAACATCTTCAATGAGCTCACTTCGATAGTGATGAAGTAGTGAAAGCACAGGTGGCGTGTTGTTCCGTCAACAAAGTCAAACATTTTTCAGTGACGTATACTCCATGAGATCCATAGCGCTATAGGCAACGGCCACAGTTTGATGCCGCGTTCTTTGATTTCAGGAAGCAATTTGACAGCGTCCTGCACAGCTGGTTAGTGAAATAAAATACGACCTTATCGAGTATCAGACCAGATTTGCGTACCTCTTAGGTCAGCAAAATCGATAGACGTAGAGGTAATTTCCGCAGTACAGCAAGGAAGTGTGATAGGACAGTTGCTGTTTACAATGCCTATAAATGATCCAGTAGAAAGCTTCGGAAGCTCTTTAAGACTATTTGCAGATGACGCGGTTGTTTATAAGAAAGTTCAAATGGTTCAAATGGCTCTGAGCACTATGGGACTTAACTTCTGAGGTCATCAGTCCCCTAGAACTTAGAACTTCTTAAACCTTACTAACCTAAGGACATCACACACATCCATGCCCGAGGCAGGATTCGAACTTGCGACCGTAGAAGTCGCGCGGTTCCAGACTGTAGCGCCTAGAACCGCTCGGCCACTGCAGCCGGCTTATAAGAAAGTAACAACGCCAAAAAACAGTAGCGATTTGCAGAATAACCTGCAGAGGATTCGTGAATGGTGCAGTTAACCCTGCACGTAAATAAATGTAGCATATTGCGCATACTTAGGGAAAATAATCACGCTACTGTACAAGTAATCTGTTGATGACACACTGTTGGAATCAGTATCTACTGTAAACTATCTAGAAGTAACTTTCCAGAGAGACCAAAAGTGGAATGATCGCATAAAACAAATAGCAGGAAAAACAGACACCAGACTGAGATTCATAGGAAGGATGTTAAAGAAAAAAAAATTGTTCAAATGGCTCTGAGCACTATGCGACTTAACTTCTGAGGTTATCAGTCGCCTAGAACTTAGAACTAATTAAACCTAACTAACCTAAAGACATCACACACATCCATGCCCTAGGCAGGAGTCGAACTTGCGACCGTAGCGGTCGCTCGGCTCCAGACTGTAGCGCCTAGAACCGCACGGCCACTCCGGCCGGCGATGTTAAAGAAGTATAACTCATTCACGAAGGAATTGGCTTATCAGGTACTAGTTCAACCGATTCTTGACTATAGTGCGTCAGTTTGGGATCCTTACCTTCCGCCACGGATCGTTTTGTCGGCGCGAGAACGTTCCAGGGATGATCAACAGACTACAGTGGCAGACGTTACAAGCCAGCCGCTGTGACCGAGCCGTTCTAGGCTCTTCAGTCCGGAACCTCGCGACCGCTACGGTCGCAAGTTCGAATCGTGCCTCGGGCATGGATGTGTGTGTTGTCCTTATGTTAGTTAGGTTTAAGTAGTTCTAAGTTCTAGGGGACTGATGACCTCAGATGTTAAGTCCCATAGTGCTCAGAGCCATCTGAACTATTTTGAAGACTTTACAAGAGAGGATTATTTCCTCCCGCACACATCTTGTGAAATGACCACAATGAGAAAATTCGAGAAACTAGAGCTAATATAGAGGCTTACCGACCATCATTCTTCCTAGACGCCATTCGCGAGTGGAACAGGGTAGGGATGGATCAATTAGTGATACCAAAAGTGCCCTCCATCACACACCGCCGTTAGGTGGCTTGCGGAGTAAGAGATATTTGTAGGAAAACAAGCTGGTCTCTTGTTGAGACACATGTGTTCGTCGCCAGGGTGACTATGCTGAGAAATATGTAGAAATGAAGAATAAAGTTGTAGAATGTAAATAAAGTTAGTTTTACTTAAAACTCTCTACTTTGATGAGCATCACATCAGTCTCTTAGTAGACCGAAACCAAGCGAAATGGTACAGTAGCTTCTTCACCCTGTTAGTACATGTGCGGGGAGGTATTAAATCATTGCAAATGAATGTTACAGTAGTTCCTCTGACATGTCAAAGCCGATTTCTGATCCATACATTCGTATTTCTCCAAATTAGTTATTCCTATAACAGTTTATACATGCGCTGCACCACAGCTAGTGAATCGTGGACGATAAATTTCAGATGCAAGAAAAGAGCAGCAGCATTAGGAATATATTACGGAAGAATGGTGAAGATTAGATATGTAGATCGAATAACTAGTACAGAAGCACTATACCGTATAGGGCGGAAAAGAAATCTGTGGTACAGGTTGACTAAAAAAGGGATAGCCTGATAGGATACATTATGACCCCCGCCCACTGCTGAATTGAATGCCACCCGGTGTGTTGCGGGCACGTCACGCTCCAAGAAAAGCATATAAGCGAAGCACAGACTAATGGGAACTCGTTCTAGCGACAATAAGGGCCGTAGATGGGGAAACCCATCGACAATGGCAAATTGTTATGGCCGGCGCTTGGAAACGAGAATCTCGAATACGGTAGAGCTGGTCCTTTTTTCGCGTGGTACAGTCGTCAGCAACTATGGAAAGTGGTTGAAGGACAGTGAAACCACGAGTAAGCCACAGGGTATTATATGTTCACGCCTCATCATAAAACGAAGTCAGAGGCTTGCCCACTCTGTGATGTAGCATAGGAGTCGATCTGTGGCAGATCTGAAACAGCGTAGATTGTTCGTGCACGCACAAGTATTTCAGGGCACACTGTTTGGTGTATATTGTTGAACATGGAGCATCAGACAGCCCCTATCTGTTCCAATGTTGACCCAACGACATCGTCAGTTACGACTGCAGTTGGTACGAGATCTTTGCGACTGGATTGTGGATCAATGGAAACGTGACGCCGGTTCGGGTGAATTACGTTTCTTGTTACATCAGGTCGATGGTGCGGAGGGATGCGCCACCATCCAGGTGCACAACTGGACGTCCATGTAACCTGCGGTAGTAATCGAAGGCACTTTGACAACTGTGGATTTCGGCGAATGCATTCCTTCATGCTTGATGCCTTCATTGACGGCGACGGCAGCTTTCAGCAGGATCATTGTCCGTGTCACAAGGCGAGAATCGTGCTACAGTGGTTTGAGGAGCGTGGTAGTGAACTCACGTTGATGTCTTGACCACGAAATTCGTCTGATCTGAACCCCACGGAACACGCATGGAAAGCAGTCGGGCGTCAGTTCTGCCCCCACAAGATATCGGCAAGTAATTTAGACTTGTGAGACCTGCTGTGCGTTGACATCTGGCGCCACATACCTCGCAAACCTACCAAGGCTGCGCGGCTGGTCCCGGCGGAGGTTCGAGTCCTCCCTCGGGCATGGATGTGTGTGTTTGTCCTTAGGATAATTAAGGTTAAGTAGCCTGTAAGCTTAGGGACTGATGACCTTAGCAATTAAGTCCCATAAGATTTCACACGCATTTTTGAAACATACTAAGGGCTTGTCGAATCCGTGGCAAACAGAATCGCTGCTGTGCACCGTTGCGTAGGTCGACCATCACCGCATTAAGCACGCGGCCATAATAATTTATCTCATCAGTTTATATCTGCTCGGAAAGAGCACTGCACTGAATTGTTACAATAGTTATGATACATCGTATATATCGAATGGCAAGTATTTTGATTGAATTCAAAATTTATACACTGACTGTGAATTGGCTTTTCTCTTCAGTCATGCAAATGAGTACTACTATTCAACTACCTCCGCCCCCACGGTTGAACAGTTATTTATCAGAAAAAATGCCCGGGTATGTGTTTATTCCAATACTCTATTAGTCCGTATTCTCCTTCCCCTCTCTCTATCTCCTCCACCCCCTCTCTCTGTCCACTTTCTCCACCCCACCCCACACTCTGTCCATCTCCTCCACCCCCTCTCTCTGTCCACCTTCTCAACCTCCCACTCTCTGTCGATCTCCTCTTCCACCACCCTTTTTCTGTCCAACACATTCTCCCCTTCCTGTCCATCCCCTCTTTCCCCTGTCCATCTCGCCTTCTCCCCTCTCCCTGTCCATCCCCTCCTGTCCCCTCTCGCTGTCCATCTCCTACTCATCTCCCCTCCCCCTCTCTCTGCTTGCCTCTTGCTCCCCCAGCCTCTGTCCATCTCCTCCTCTTTCTTTCCTCTGTTCATCTCCTGCTCTCTCCTCTCTCTGTCCATTTACCCCTCTCCCTCTATTTGTCCATCTCCTCCTCCTCCTGTCTGTGCGTATCTCCTCCCATCTCCCTGTCTATTTCTTAAGCTCCTCCTCCCTGCTTCTCTCTCCACGCTATCACTCCCACCCCGATAGGAAGATGGTGATTCTTATCCCCATAATAGTTCTTTCCAGATTTGTTTGAAATCGTTCCACGGGTTTTACCCGTGAATTTGCCCTTGAACGCACATTTCAAATATATTTCATATGTATTCAGCCTATTTCCCACGTATTTGTACACACATTTCAGCTGGATCTCTAGCAAATTTCGCCCTGCCATTTCATTTTCACGCAGCTCAGTGTTTATGACAACATATCTCCTGAACTGTACGTCGTAAAATGATATAATTTTGCAGATACATCCAGTAGTGTAGGTGGTCACTGTCTGCGAAATGTGTTGTGAATAGAGTTAATAGTAGAGAAGTGAAAAATTAAAACGTCATGCATTACGCAGCAATTTTTTACGGATCTCGTATTTGACGTCTTATCTCCTGAACAATGTACTGTACAATGAATAATTCTGCTGGTACATTCAGTGGCACATATTTATACTGTCTGTAGAATGTGTGGCGGGTAGAGTTAGTAGTGAAGAAGCAATAAATTAGAATGTCATTCTTTATGCGGCAGCTTTACTGCATGAACAACGAAAATGTAGTAAACGATGAATCTTTTTTCTTTCATCATTTTGCGGGGATAATCACCGAGAAAAAGTTTCATAAAGGCTTCATATTATGTGTAAAGTCTGTTGATAGTCACAAAGTTTATTATTCTCAATTATTGGATCACTAAAGTATGGCTATTCGCGCGTCGTAGGCTATACCTCTTTTCCACCCTCACCCTTTTGATAGGTTGCCTACCTGTTAATTCAGAGTATAAGCTACGTATAGTCCAAATTTCGTCCAAATCCTTCCAACCATTTCGGCGTGAAGGAGTAACACACACACACACACACACACACACACACACAAACAAACTTTCACAAGATTTATTTCTCGATTGATCGGAACGGTAAAACAGTCTGTTTCGAGCCTTACAATTTAAGAGCACGTTGAATCAAATTTATAACCACAATAACCACTCTTACACGGTGTATAAATATTCCCTGTCGGTAAAACTAACCATAACTATGGTGGGTTTGAATGCTGTCTGAGACAGCGAGCCATTGTCATGTTTTGACCTGTAAAACGTCGTACCCAGCCAGTTATGCTCTGGGGGGGAAGGCGGCTGGAGACATCCGTTTTGTGTAGAATTGTTTATTTTTCTGTAATCGACGGAATTCTGCATTGCACCACATTCGCCATATCGGTTCGCGGGAGAAGTAATGTCGATTGTTCGTGAACATTTTCGTACCTTAAGTACTGTGGTGACAGCCGGAATAGACAGAATGTACAGTTGAAACTTCGGCCAACGATGCTATCGATAGGCTTACAATATTTACGACGCTATTTGCCTGCTGCACGCTACTTGAGGCACATCTTCTATTTAGAGAGCGCCGGTGTGTAGCGGGGAAATTCCTGATGTCGATAGCAAGCATGGCTTTACCGTCCTCCGAGTATAGCACATTTGCCGTTTAATTTATTATTATTCTTTTTCGTGCTTTAAGCGTACTGCAAGTTGTAAAACTCGGGTCTTTTTGAAAAATTTTTCCCGTTGGTTACGCCGTAAACATTACGAGCACTTAGTACGTTTATTCTTCAAGAAATTATTAACGCTATGTGTTATTTAGGTGTGACGTATTTTTCTAGTTATTTATAGAATACTTCTTTCCTTTTTCATATTGTTACAGCAAATGATCTTTCGGCGTTGTCAATAGTACCACCGCCTGCCTTCCACTGCAAATATTCACTGGTTTTCCTTTCCTCTCCAGCTTCTTATCTGCCTGGTGTTTCTTCTCACTTGTCTACGTCTTTTGGGAACCACCACTACTGGTGGTATTAAAGATAAAAGTACATAAATGTAATATAAATGATGTTAACGTGACATTAACCGCATAAACTTAGAGAACACCAGTAGTTGGACCACATCTAGGACGCTACTGAGTGCCTTGCACCTGAAGACACTTTCTACCGTGTCTTTAACATTGCTAGCATAGTTCCTTCAACAGTCTAAAGCCTCTTCTCGCTGCATCCTTCATGAACTGAGCTGGTGCTTAGACTGTAATGGCTTTGATACGACAGCGTCGTTACACCATAACTTCCCATTTGTGCTGAAGCTACAACGGATTTTTCTAAGAGGATGAGACATTTTTTGCGCATTAAAGAGAGTGCTGGGAATTAAAGCAACACGCAACCTCAAGCTCGCGGTTGATGGGCGACAAGAGGTGAGGCCTCGTATAACTGTACTCGGATGCTGCCTACTCAGGGCATTGACTTCTTTGGTGCCCACCTGCGACAGGATAGCAGTGTCTCGCAACTTGGCGTGATGGATGAGGTTCTCAGAAAACATATCAGCGTGGATGCCTCCCCATTCCAAAAAAGGAGAGAGAGGGGGGGGGGGGGGGGAGGGAGAGATGGCTCTACGAGAATTTTTTCTTAAATTCTGTTGCATGATATTTTTTAACAGTTTCTAGCACTTGAGAGAGAATTTTTTCTTAAATTCTGTTGCATGAGATTTTTCAACAGTTTCTAGCTATTTTTGATGCCGATCTTAAGCATGGAAACGGATTATTATTATTATTATTATTATTATTTGCATTTGGTGTTTATACCACGCAGGCAACATAGTATTACATTAGCACTACATCCGATAACCTGCAACAAATTTTTGTTAGTACATACAAGGCACATACAAACTGAAACCTGACAAAAATCTCAATAATACATCTTGTAAGGGCCAACAAGAACAATTAATTCAGGTTATTAAAGAAAACAAAAAGGTAAAGAACGATACAAAAATTCTAATTTCTTCTACTCAGAGCATTGTCTTTTGGTTATACAATTGCTACCAACAGGGAATGGTCAAGTAATACGTACATAGGGCAGTCCTTCTAGGAATATTCCTCGAAAAGACCATAAAACTATAAAGATAAAATTCAAGAGATTCGAGCCCACACTGAGGCTTACCGGCAATCGTTCTTCGCGACTGAAAGGCGGAAGTGACAAGGTTACCCAAAGTACCCTCCGCCACACACTGCAAGGTGGCTTGTTGAGTATAGATGTAGATATAGATGAATTGTCCAACATACAATTCATTGTATGACACGGACCACTTTGGAAACGGACATTGAGTTACGTGTGCAGGTTACAGTACCTTACAAAGTCCACGATTGTTTCATAAGTGCATTATGACAACCTATCCAATAGCCGGTATGTCCACCTTTGGTACGGATAACAGCAGCGACGCGTCCTGGCATGGAAGCATTTAGGTGTTGGTAGGTCGCTGAAGGGAGTTGGTACTACATCTGCGCACACACGTCTCACTTAATTCCCGTAAATTCCGGGGAGAGGGGTGACGAGCTCTTGCGCCACGTTCAGTCACATCCCAAATGTGTTCGATCGTGTCCAGATCTGACGAGTTGGAGCAGCACATTAATTGGAACTCAGCATTGTGTTTCTCGAACCACTCTGTCATACACCTGGCCGTGTGACACGGCGCATTATCTTGTTGAAAAATGAAACTGCTGTCGGGAAACATGATCGTCATGAAGGAGTGTAGGTGGTCTGCAACCAGTGTACGATACTCCTTGGCCGTCATAGTGCCTTGCACTAGCTGCACTGGACCCATGGACGTCCACGTGAATGTCCCCCAGAAAATAATTGAGCCGCCGTCAGCTTATCTCCGTCCCGCAGTACATGTGTCAAGAAGCTGTTCTCCTGGAAGACGACGGATTCTCACCTTCACATCGGCATGATGAAGACAGTATCCGGATTAGTCAGATCATGCAACGCTCTGCCACTGCTCCAACGTCCAGTGTTAATGGTCACGTGCCCATTTCGGTAGTAGTTGCCGATGTCGTGGTGTTAACGTTGGCACATGTATGTGTCGTCGGCTGCGGAGACCCATCATTAGGAGTGTTCTGTGCACTGTGCGTTCAGACACACTGGTACTATGCCCAGCAATAAAGCCTGATGTTAGTTCCGCCACATTTCTCCGCCTGTCCTGTTTTACCAGTCTGCCCAGCCTATGACGTCCGTCATCTGTAATCTGGGGTGACTGCCCAACCCCACAATATCTGGACATGGTTTCACGGTCTCGCCACGTGTTGAAGACACTCACCACACTACTCCTGGAACACTCGACAAGCCGTGCAGTTTCCGAAAAGCTCGTGCTGAGCCTCCGGGACATCACAATCTGCTTTCGGTCGAACTCAGATAGATCGCGCGCCTTGCCCACTCTATACACGGACGGCAAGCTCACTGGTACTACATGCACCGTGCGTGTGTCTGACTAGCAGTCTACATCTACATCTACATCTACGTGATTACTCTGCTATTCACAATAAACTGCCTGGCAGAGGGTTCAATGAACCACCTTCAAGCTGTCTCTCTACCGTTCCACTCTCGAGCGGCACGCGGGAAAAACGAGCACTTAAATTTTTTTATGCGAGCCCTGATTCCTCTTATTTTATCATGATGATCATTTCTCCCCATGTAGGTGGGTGCCAACAGAATGTTTTCGCAATCGGAGGAGAAAACTGGTGATTGAAATTTCATGAGAAGATCCCGTCGCAACGAAAAACGCCTTTTGTTTTAATGATTGCCACTCCAGTTCACGTATCATGTCTTCGACACTATCTCCCCTATTTCGCGATAATACAAAACGAGCTGCCCTTCTTTGCACTTTTTCGATGTCATCCGTCAGTCGCATCTGATGCGGTTCCCACACCGCACAGAAAAACTCCAGAATAGGGCGGACAAGCGTGGTGTAAGCAGTCTCTTTAGTACACCTGTTGCACCTTCTAAGTTCAAAAATGGTTCAAATGGCTCTGAACACTATGGGATTTAACTTCTGAGTCCCCTAGAACTTAGAACTACTTAAACCTAACTAACCTAAGGACATCACACACATCCATGCCCGAGGCAGGATTCGAATCTGCGACCGTAGCAATCGCGTGGTTCCAGACTGTAGCGCCTAGAACCGCTCGGTCACTTCGGCCGGCGCACCTTCTAAGTGTTCTGCCAATGAATCGCAGTCTTTGGTTTGCTCTACCCACAATATTATCTATGTGATCGTTCCAATTTAGGTTATTGGTAACTGTAATCATTTTTAAGTATTTAGCTGAATTTGCAGCCTTCAGATTTGAGTGACTTATCGCGTAATGGAAATTTTGCTGATTTCCTGTAGTACTCAAGTGAATAACTTCACACTTTTCCTTATTCAGGGTCAATTGCCACTTTTCACACCACACAGATATCTTATCTAAATCATTTTGCAAGTCGTTTTGATCATCTGATGACTTTACAAGACGGTAAATGACAGCATCATCTGCAAACAATCTAAGACGGCTACTCAGATTGTCTCGTATGTCGTTAATATACATCAGGAACCATAGAGGGCCTATAACACTTCCCTGGGGAACGCCTGATGTTACTTCTGTTTTACTCGATGACTTTCCGTCTATCACTACGAACTGTGACCTTTCTGACAGGAAATCACGAATCCAGTCGTACAAATGAGGCGATACTCCGTAGGCACGCAGTTTGGTTAGAAGACGCTTGTGAGGAACGGTATCGAAAGCCTTCTGGAAACCCAAAAATATGGAATCAATTTGACATCCCCCGTCGATAGCACTTATTACTTTATGAGTATAAAGAGCTAGTTATGTTTCACAAGAACGATATTTTCTGAAACCGTGCTATGTGTCGATAAATCTTTTTCTTCGAGAGTCGTTCCTTGCCGGGTGACGCTCCTATCGCGTGGACGGGTTTATATCGATAGCAGGTCGGTAGTCATGATGTTCTGGCTGGTCAGTGTATTTAATGAGCGGCAGCAGGGAATCACCAAAAGTTGTTGTTGTACTGTTTGTTTACACATAACTAGTTTTTGTTCAGCGACATTCTTCAAGTCAGACATTAATGCTACATCGAGTTTAATGAAGCCTGTTTACTGTCAAGTAGCTTTTACTTACAGCATCTGTCACATAAACTTGCGTCTATTAACTTATGCACGTTTCATCAGCAACCAAGCGCAAAAAAATCGGCTGGCCATTATAGTATTAACCATAAGTCGCAACGTCAACGCAAGGCCGAAATGTACTCTCGTTGTAGTTGCCGTACCATTCGAGGTATTGTCAGGAAACTAAGGGCGTCTACATCTCAGTAGCTCCAGGCTTACGATCTAGTTCGTTCTCTTATACTTCGGGACTCCATCCCCCATCCCCTCACCTTTGCACTTCGGAAATTCTTAAGGATATTGGGTGCAACATAATTGTGAAGACACATTTTGCATGTACAGTCAACTGGTATAGTTTCGTGCTAACATTGAGGCCATTGGTGATGAACAGAGAGAACGACTCCATCGTGCATGGCAGATAATGTAACAGCATCGGACCATGGAGCAGAAGTACATTGGTTGACCGCTCGGGCAACATAAAACGAGACTGTCCTGTGCTTATACACAAATGTAAAACTTTTTAGAGCAAATTTTTGCGTGTATGTAGTATTTCTGATTAATGCACGTTGCTGGAGTATATTATTTTCATCTTCATTAGGTCTATACTAATGAAGACATATTCAATACCCCGAACAAAAGCTATTTTTGTTTTGTCGTATTTTTGGTATAATATCTGTTCAAACGGATTGGGTCAAATGGTTCAAATGGCTCTGAGCACTATGGGACTCAACATCTTTGGTCATCAGTCCCCTAGAACTTAGAACTACTTAAACCTAACTAACCTAAGGACATCACACACATCCATGCCCGAGGCAGGATTCTAACCTGCGACCCTAGCAGTCCCGCGGTTGCGGACTGCAGCGCCTAGAACCGCACGACCACCGCGGCCGGCAAACGGATTTGCTAATTTTTTTTTTTAGTGAACGAAAAATATTTTTGTTGGTATGGAGTCTAAAATAAGATTCAAGTCGAATTGTTGATTAGCCTTTTTTTTAAATAATCAATGTAGGCAAACTTTGAACGTCGCATTACAAACAAACTACAGTTACAGGGGAAAACTAAATTCAGACCTCACACCAGTGAACCAAAAATAGCCCCGAATATGTGCTAGTATTAATAGAACTAAACGCTTCTTCCTCTGCTTTAACCGTTAGGCTCTACATACGGAAAAATGGTGTCCAAAAAACTTTAAAAAACTGTAAGACTTCTGTCATAAGACTTTAGATATCGTTTCTCGGTTGAAAATTGCGTGAATTTAAGAATACAAATGAAAGAAAGCACTGCCTCGATGAAAGCAGGCAGCGTTCTGTTATTCTGTTTTTGCGTAGTGAAGGTGTGAAACCTATTGAAATTCATCGACGAATGAAGGTTCAGTACGATGATGCATGTTTGTCACAGCAGCAAGTCTACGAATGGAGTAGGAATTTCGCAAATGATGTGATTTCAATGGAAGATGCTCCTCGTCCAGGTCAGGCACAACGAGTTGTGACTACACAGAACATTGCAGCGGTTGAAGCCATTGTGAAGGAAAACCGTCGAGTGACACTGAATGACATTGCAGCATGTTTACAAATTAGTCATGGGTCAGCATACCACATTGTGCACGATGTGCTCCAGTTTCACAAAGTTTCTGCAAGATGTGTGCCACGGCAGCTGACTCCTGAAATGAGAGAATGACGTGTTGATGTTTGTGAAGAACTTCTTCGGCGCTTTGAACGAGAAGGTGATGGCTTCCTTGCAAGAATCTTTACTGGGGACGAAACTTGGGTTCACTTCCACCAACCGGAAACGAAGAGAGCGAGCAAGGAATGCCGCCATTCCTTATCACCAAAACCGAAGAAGTTTCGAACAGAACCATCAGCAGGGAAGGTTATGCTGACTCTCTTTTGGGACAAAAAAGGCGTCATTTTGGAGCATTACATGCCTAGAGGGACCACTGTCACCAGTTCATCATACAAAGATCACCTAAAAAATCATATGCGGCCAGCAATCAGATCAAAGCGACGTTGATTGCTGTCAACAGGTGTCCTTCTGCAACATGATAGTGCAACGCCCCGCACTGCCCGTACAACAGTTGCAACAATCACAGCCCTGCATTTTGAGTGTCTTCCTCATCCACCATACTCACCAGACCTTGCCCCAGGTGTTTTCCATATGTTTGGACCACTCAAAGACGCAGTGGGAGGAAAGAGGTTCCGTTCTGATGAAGAGGTACGCCACGCGGTGCATGAGTGGTTGCGCGGACTACCAACAGAATTTTTGTTCTAAAGGAATTTATGCACTTTGTAAGTGCTGGAGGATTTGCATTGAGCGTGGAAGAGATTATGTTGAAATGTGATACAGCGTTGTACCATTTCTGCACAATAAATAATATTTAAAAAAATATTTAAGGTTTTCATTTGACTCACCCTTGTACATGAAATGTTGAAACTCAATTTTCTGCTGGCCCTGGGAGGCGCTAGATAGGCAACCTACAGCCAGGGCCGGGCACCATGAAGCGGGTTAGCCATTTAATAATATAGTGGGTGGCTATAATTAAAATGCAGCTACTCACAAAGGTACATTGTGGGCTGTAACTATCATATGGCAGCGAAACTCGGTAGATACGCTAATGCGTTAATGTGGAACCTCTTTACGCTGGAAAAACATTAGTTCCAATTTTGGCCTCCAGGTGCAAAACTGGCGCTGTACCGAATCTCATCTACGTCTCTGGCGCTCGTATTGAACGAACTGTGTAAGCGTTTCTCACTTGTTTGACTTTTTCCGCCCACATCTCTTTCCCAATCCAATACATATGGAACATTTCTATACGTTTTTTTTTAATTCACAGCGCCATATTTGCACCTGATGGTCAACTCTGGAACTAATTTTTTCCAACATATATCGGTTAACATTAACGCATTACAATATCTGCCAAGTTTAGCTGCCATGCGATAACTGCAGCTCACACTCTACCTCTGCGAGTAGCAGCTCTTTAATTACAATACTGGCCATTAAAATTGCTACACCACGAAGATGACGTGCCACAGACGCGAAATGTAACCGACAGGAAGAAGATGCTGTGATATGCAGATGATTAGCTTTTCAGAGCATTCACACAAGGTTGTCGCTGGTGGCGACACCTACAACGTGCTGACATGAGAAAAGTTTCCAACCGATTTCTCATACACAAACAGCAGTTGACCGGCGTTGCCTGGGAAACGTTGTTGTGATGCCTCGTGTCAGGAGGAGAAATGCGTACCATCACGTTTCCGACTTTGATAAAGGTCGGATTGTAGCCTATCGTGATTGCGGTTTATCGTATCGCGACATTGCTGCTCGCGTTGGTCGAGATCCAATGACTGTTAACAGAATATAGAATCGGTGGGTTCAGGAGGGTAATACGGAACGCCGTGCTGGATCCCAACGGCCTCGTACCACTAGCAGTCGAGATGACAGGCATCTTATCCGCATGGCTGTAACGAATCGTGCAGCCACGTCTAGATCCCTGAGTCAACGGATGGGGACGTTTGCAAGACGACAACCATCTGCACGAACGGTTCGACGACGTTTGCAGCAGCATGGACTGTCAGCTCGGAGACCATGGCTGCGGTTACCCTTGATGCTGCATCACAGACAGGAGCGCCTGCGATGGTGTACTCAAAGACGAACCTGGGTGCACGAATGGCAAAACGTCATTTTTTCGGATGAATCCAGGTTCTGTTTACAGCATCATGATGGTCGCATCGGTGTTTAGCGACATCGCGGTGAACGCACATTGGAAGCGTGTATTCGTCGTCGCCATACTGGCGTAACACCCGGTGTGATGGTATTGTGTGCCATTGGTTACACGTCTTGGTCACCTCTTGTTCGCATTGACGGCACTTTGAACAGTGGACGTTACTTTTCATGTTTTACGACCCGTGGCTCTACCCTTCATTCGATCCCTGAGAAACCCTACATTTGAGCAGGATAACGGACGACCGCATGTAGCAGGTCCTGTGCGGGCCTTTCTGGATACAGAAAATGTTCGACTGCTGCCCTGGCCAGCACATTTTCCAGATCTCTCACCAACTGAAAACGTCTGGTCAGTGGTGGCCAAGCAACTGGCTCGTCACAATACGCCAGTCGCTACTCTTGATGAACTGTAGTACCGTGCTGTAGATGCATGGGCAGCTGTACCTGTACACGCCATGCAAGCTCTGTTTGACTCAATGCCCAGGCGCATCAAGGCCGTTATTACGGCCAGAGGTGGTTGTTCTGAGTACTGATTTCTCAGGATCTATGCACCCAAACTGCACGAAAATGTAATCGCATGTCAGTTCTAGTATAATATATTTGTCCAATGAATACCCGTTTTTCATCTGCGTTTCTTCTTGGTGTAGCAATTTTAATGGCCAGTAGTGTATAAAAACGCGGTAGATTTGGAGGAAGAAAGGGATTGTTTGGATCGCCCAGAGGCCTCCACATGCCTGAATCCCGCAATGATAGAAGAGGATGAAGGTCACACCAGCGCACGCCACACATTACTGCAGGCGTTTCTTGCGGCTACCTATCGGTGCTGCACGGTGCTGAGGGACGCATGTGTCAACGGCCTGCTGCGGCCGACGTCCCACGTTACGCATTTTTACGTAATGAGGAGCGGCAACGGTGCAACCCGTCAGCCGCGTCGACTCGTCCCGGCTAGTCCGCCCGCCTGATGCCGCGGCGGTAACGCCTCCTTTAGCAGAAAGACTGTTACGTCGACTCACCTTCCACGGACCTGAACTGCTCTGCTAGGAGTCAGCGTTCCACAGCGTGTCTCGACGAGATGTCAGCGTCAGCTGCCGCGGTGGCTTTAGCGGTCGTTAGCGGGTAGTATTAGCGTTTCAATTATCCCCTAAGGAAACGTTTCAATTATCCCGTAAGGAAAGTCAGGTTGCGAACATAAAACTTGCTGGTGGTGTTGATCCCCCTCTACATAATCACTCATAAATGCGACACATTTTTACCAATAGTGATTGACTTTGCGGATAGTTTGGTTGGAGAAGTTTGCATTTTTCCGAGTTCGAGGAACGTTCCACCAGGATAACCTCGTCGTGGTCGTTCTTGAAATGACTGACAAGCAGTGGTTTCTGCATCTGAGGAAAGAGGGTAAGTTATTGGGTGCCACATCAGGAGAATACGAGTATTAGGCAAAATTTGACAGCCCAAAGAAGCAGCGTTTGTGGGTGTGTCCTAAATAGAATGAACTGTGTCGTTGTCGTAGAGCAATACCAACCCGTTAATTAAAGTTTGAGCTTCAGAAGAGTTGCTCTACTGAGAATGCCATATACATGTTCACTCACCAGATCTGACAAGCATCAAATAATTAAGCACTGCCGGTTGGTATTTTCTGCGACCTGTCTAAGACATTTGACTGTGTGAATCACAGTATTGTCCTAGATAAATTGATTTTTACGGGATTTATGGTATGCCAACCAATGGTAACGTCATTCTAGCCACAAGAATGCAGAAAAGCTAGACTTCGTAAATCAGTCAATGTAGTCCAGGAGCGTTATTCAAATGGGAGAAATCGCGTATGAATGTCCAAAAGGCTACACCTTAGGACCACTATTGTTCCTCATATAATGTAAACGATCTACCATCTAACAAACAACAAGGAGAATGGGATCCTTTTGCAGATGACACTAGTATTGTAATCATTCCAAGCATACATTCAGATACAGAAGAAGTTCAGATGGTTCAAATGGCTCTGAGCACTATGGGACTTAACTTCTAAGGTCATCAGTCCCCTAGAACTTAGAACTACTTAAACCTAACTAAGCTAAGGATATCACACACAGCCATGCCCGAGGCAGGATTCGAACCTGCGACCGTAGCGGTCGCGCAGTTCCAGACTGTAGCGCCTAGAACTGCTCAGCCACCCCCGCCGGCACAGTTTCAACATTTCATGTACGAGGGTGAGTCAAATGAAAACCTTAAATATTTTTTAAATATTATTTATTGTGCAGAAGTGGTCTAAAACCACTTCCACAGCATTTTTTAGTTCCTCACCATGTGTTACATTGATTGTTGGTGTAGTACCCCTAGATCTACAGAACTGCATATGTTGTGCCTCTTTTAAAATTGAGGGCGAGGCCACTCGCAGAAAACAAGTCAATAATACTTTTAAGAAATTTGTTCAAAAGGAACAATGACGTACATAATTACAATATCGGACGGAAAAATGACATTCATTACTCCACAGGTTGCCTTAGCACAAAAAAGTGTGCACAAAGCTGTAATTAAATGTTTGATAACTTACCAGTGATATAAAATGTCAGACAGAAGCAAAGTAAAATTGAAAAACAAATTGAAAGAATTTCTCTTTGACAGCTCCTCCTGTCCGTAGATGAATTTCTATTGTTATAATGTGTAAAAGGTGGTTCAAATCAAATGGCTCTGAGCACTATGGGACTTAATTTCTGAGGTCATCAGTCTCCTAGAACTTAGAACCACTTAAATCTAACCAACCTAAGGACATCACACATATCCATGCCAGAGGCAGGATTCGAACCTGCGACTATAGCGGTCGCACGGTTCCAGACTGTAGCGCCTAGAACCGCTCGGCCACCCCGACCGGCCTGTAAAAGGTGATAGGCAGGAACTACCAAGTGACATCTGTATACATTCTTTCAATCTTATAAATGTTCAGCATGTAGCCATACTTACAAATTAATTTGAAATATGAATGTAAACGATCATTACGATTTAATGGCACACGAAACTAACTATCTAACCTAGGGCAGCTTCAGTTTTGATGACGCAATTGCACGATGTCCTGCCACCACGTACAGTGTTGTATAATATTATTCAAGAGCTAAACGATGACGATCCAAAAGAGTTCCACAAATGGTACCTCACTGATTATTGTGGTTTTCACTTAGACCCGATTTTTTAACATTGAGTAATAAATACAAATACCGCACTACGGGTGTTCGGATACAGTTGACTGTATCCTCTAATAAGTTTCACTGGCGTCAATTAACAGAGGCTCTCCAGCAAAGCAGGCTGTCATCCTAACTGGGCGAATTTTTCAGGACAGAATGCCAACCAGAATAATTTTGTCCTGACTTTCTTCGATCACATTCTCCTTGTTAGCGGCTTAAAATTTCCAGTCACCTCCGTGCCATTCACTCATCTGCAAGAATTTACCGGAAAGCTTGCGTTTTCCCACTTGACAGACTATCTCCCATAGTTCACAGATATCTCGACCTGCCTCCAAAACTCCGTAATTCAACGCTAACAACCAGAATACTGAAAATAGCGAATTACAGGTGACAAGATTAAACAGTGGCTTAACAATATACTACAGTGGTACCTACCAGAATCTCGAATCTACGTAGCAGCCAAGAGCATCCACATTGCAGGATATAGCGACTCAGTTGCTATCAAATTGTACAGAGTGTGCATTGAGTCATATTAAAGAATAAGAGCTTCCTTTTGAACAAGTTTATCACATAGACAGAGCTGTTCAACACCTACGTAACATCAGTTCTCTTAACGAGTAACACAGTGGATCTTGTTTTATAATTTAAATAAATTTTTGTTTTTACCTACATACTCATACCTCTACATTTTTATATTAAAAATAGCTCAAGCACCCGCTGATTCACTCACGTAGACTGTGTGGTCCCCACAGATTCTTTTTTCCCTTCTTTAATGGAATTTATATGTTGTTACGCCCATTGCTCGTATGTGAATCTACACACTATAAAAGAGTTAGTGGCCATTTACATGGTTGCGTTCCAACGGGCTTAACGTAATCAAAAAAAGGAGACAAATGATTCTATAGTTATTAGCGCCAGTCTCGTACCCGGTACTGAATTCTCTCATCTCAAAAGGATATACATGTACGTGGAATCACATTTAAACGTCGCATCTATTTTGTCATGAGTAATGATTAGCTTGCTTAGTAGTTAGAACAAAAAAATTTACAAATATATGTTAGGCCTTATGAAAAATTAATGGATTAAAGATCTGTTTCTTTTTCCATGCAGTTTTGACAAAGCCAATTTGTCGTGGTGACTGTTAAATAGTTTTCACTAATTTAGTTCACAAAATACAACAGCCTCTAAACTTGTCGTGCTTATTAAGACCATAGAAGCATGGTCTTTTCTGACCGAAAGCGATTCTGCTTTCATCATCAAATATTTCCATAAAACTTCTCATCCCTTATTTCATCCCTTTATGGGTTGAATTTAACCGAGAAGTAAAATACTAATTTTCAAAGATGTAGCTTTAAAAATGCATTAGTAATTCTTTAATAATGGTTTATTTAAAAAAAAACCCTTCACCCACTCTTTCGCCCCGTCAGCGGTTGAATTTCGAAAAATACAGAAACAGTTAATTTTTTCTTTCTGACGGAGAAACCATGTATCAATTTCCGTAGGTATAGCTACAACATTATGATAATAAATAGCATAATAATAAATAGCAAAACATTTTCATAAAACCATTCATCCCCTTGTTCCACTCCCTTAGGGATAGAATTTCGGAAAATACCTTCTTAAACGATGCCTGTAATATAAGATCAACGCGCTCTCCAAATTTCAAGTTTCCATCCTTAGCAGTTTGGGCTGGACGATGTTGGGTCAGTGAATCAGTCAGCACATCTCATTTTACATATAGACATTAACGGAAGTGTTAGCATTCATAATCAGTATGGGAGAATCGTTCTGTTTTGTTTTCGAAATTTTGTGAGGAAATGAGATAGCGAGGAGCCCCCAAGTTTAAACATATTTATTTAACGGTTCTCGAATGTAGGCACACATGTTAGACACTTTTGGAACAACGAGACACGAAGATCATGAACGTCTCATACACGCTGTGGCTGGGAGGTTATACCGAGTGATCGGGTGATGCGACTCGAGTTTAAATTTTGTTAGAAACCAGCAGACTGCTACTGGGTGAATCCACACCCCACCTTGACAGTCTCGACATCATAACTCCTACTTGCTATCTTTTCGCACAAATCTATCACTTCCTCCCCTTCGATATTTTTACAAAATTAAAAATTAGCTCATAAAACGCAAGAAAGAGGTGTTCGCTATTTAAAAGCTTCAAGTGCTTGACAGGTATGAAGATGATACTAAACACAACAATATTTCTTACAGCAGTAGCAGACGTTTATCTCATCTCTGGATCGCTGAACGAAGTCCTTTAAAAACGCCTCGCAGGCGGTATGCTAGCACGCCTCCCAGCAAGTGGCACAAAGCCCACAGCTGTTCCCGCGTTCTGGTTCCCACCGGATGGTGCGAGCCAACTCGTGAGGGCACTTCCTGGCCGCGGATGAGATGCTCCACTGCGATGCAGGTTCCGCCGGCGGCACTCGTCAATTCCCTTCGCGAATTCCCTGTGCGGAAAGAACCGACGATGAAATTCGTGCGAGAACCGGGTGAAAGGTACCGACCTGTCAACGAAACAAGACTTTTGACTACCTTGCAAGAATAAGCACAAAATATACAGGGACGTCTAAATACATTACTGCACATTAAATTTGCTACACCAAGAAGAAATGCAGATGATAAACGGGTATTCATTGGACAAATATATTATACTAGAATTGACATGTAATTACATTTTCACGCAATTTGGGTGCATAGATCCTGAGAAATCAGTACCCAGAACAACCACCTCTGGCCGTAATAACGGCCTTGATACGCCTGGGCATTGAGTCAAACAGAGCTTGGATGGCGTGTACACGTACAGCTGCCCATGCAGCTTCAACACGATACCACAGTTCATCAAGAGTAGTGACTGGCGTATTGTGACGAGCCAGTTGCTCGGCTACCATTGACCAGACGTTTTCAATTGGTGAGAGATCTGAAGAATGTGCTGGCCAGGGCAGGACAGAACCTGCAACATGCGGTCGTGCATTATCCTGCTGAAATGTAGGGTTTCGCAGGGATCGAATGAAGGGTAGAGCCACGGGGCGTAACACATCTGAAATGTAACGTCTACGGTTCAGGGTGCCGTCAATGCGAACAAGAGGTGACCGAGACGTGTAACCAATGGCACACAATACCATCATGCCGGGTGATACGCCAGTACAGCGATGACGAATACACGCTTCCAATGTGCGTTCACTGCGATGTCGCCAAACACGGATGCGACCATCATGACGCTGTAAACAGAACCTGGCTTCATCCGAAAAAATGACGTTTTGCCGTTCGTGCACCCAGGTTCGTCGTTGAGTACACCATCGCAGGCGCTCCTGTCTGTGATGCAGCGTCAAGGGTAACCGCAGCCATGGTCTCCGAGCTGATAGTCCATGCTGCTGCAAACGTCGTCGAACTATTCGTGCAGATGGTTGTCGTCTTGCAAACGTCTCCATCTGTTGCCTCAGGGATCTAGACGTGGCTGCACGATCCGTTACAGCCATGCGGATAAGATGCCTGTCATCTCGACTGCTAGTGGTACGAGGCCGTTGGGATCCAGCACGGCGTTCCGTATTACCCTCCTGAACCCACCGATTCTATATTCTGGTAATAGTCATTGGATCTCGACCAAGGCGAGCAGCAATGTCGCGATACTATAAACCGCAATCACGATAGGGTACAATCCGACCTTGATCGAAGTCGGAAACGTGATGGTACGCATTTCTCCTCCTGACACGAGGCATCACAACAACGTTTCCCAGGCAACGCCGGTCAACTGCTGTTTGTGTATGAGAAATCGGTTGGAAACTTTCCTCATGTGAGCACGTTGTAGGTGTCGCCACCAGCGCCAACCTTGTGTGAATGCTCTGAAAAGCTAATCATTTGCATATCACAGCATCTTCTCCCTGTCGGTTAAATTTCGCGTCTGTAGCACGTCATCTTCGTGGTGTAGCGATTTTAATGGGCAGTAGTGTATTTTCACTCAGCTACCACTGAGTATGATAATAAGAGGAGGAGGAGATTAGTGTTTAACGTCTCGTCGACAACGAGGTCATTAGAGACGGAGCACAAGCTCGGATTAGGGAAGGTTGGAAAGGGAAATCGGCCGACCCTTTTATAGGAACCATCCCGACATTTGCCTGAAGCGATTTAGGGAAATCACGGACAACCTAAATCAGGATGGCCGGATACGGGTTTGAACCGTCGTCCTCCCGAATGCGAGTGTAGTGTGCTAACCATTGCGCCATCTCGCTCGGTATGATAATAAGATGGAAATGTTTTGTACTTTACAGTAATTCAAAATATATTTAGAGTGTTAAGGAAAATTTGCTTAATACTAATGGCGGGATACTTTCTCTGAAAATGTAAAAACGTAAGCTGTTTTCAAACTAAACATAAGTTTGAACATTGCAGTGCTTTATCGGAAGTGGTATGTTCTTTCTTTCCATTAACCTTTGAAGTGACTTGCCTAGTCATTTATTGGGGGACTTAGAGTTTAATTTGATCTCCACACTACCGTACAACATATCATTGCCAAATATGAAAGGACTGATAAATGATAAAAAAGTTATTAGAACTTGATGGAAATTGAAGCCTGAACATTCGGATTTGCAATCCCATTTTGCCACCGAAATGCTTCTCTCAAGTGAAAGGATACGGCCGAATTCCTTTTCCATTTCCAGTGACCTTGTCTACGGTGTGTTGTATACATGTATACATCGCATCACCCAGGCATGATAATTAACATATTTGTGGTTGGATTTAAAACAAAATCGATTAAGTGCTTTCCGTATGAATTAACGAAACAGTCCTCAGGTCGAAAATTTTGCTTTAACGACGTTTGGTCTCAGACATTGCTCAACGGACGCGTGACCTCGTTAAGTTCTGTCTAGTAGAAAATGTCACTGTCCGAAAGATTCTGACTGCCGCCAATTAAAAGTCCTCAGGCTTAAAAAGCAAATGCAACTCTAAGATAATTCTCATTTATTGTTGCGTGTCAGTTGCATATTTTTAATTACATGATATGTTTCGATCTTTCAGGATTATCTTCAGATCTAAGTAGCTGCGTCAGCAACCCGTCTTGTCTGTTCAGAACTTCATATCAGACGGGTTGCTGACGCAACTACTCCAATATGAGATTCTCAATATAAAAGACGGGTTGCTGACGCAAGTACTTCGATCTGAAGATAACCCTGAAAGATCGAAACATATCATTTAATTAAAAATGTGCAACTGAGACTGAACAACAAAGGAGAATTATCTTAAATAGCAATACAGTTGCTGATTCTCGCGGGACAAATATGCCGGCTATAGCGAAAATGCAAGTCGATGCACAGTACTTAGAATACGTAAGCACATGCGCCGAACTGTTCACTGAACTACTGTGGTAATGAAGAGATTGGTTACCATCGGAAATATTTAGATAGCAAGCTGTTCCGCTATAACATGTCGGTTGATGTTTACTCGCCGTCGTTATCGATGTTCACGTCCAAGATTAATGGCGCTGCTATTTTCCCGGCGGTTACTCACAACGACATCATTTGTCCACATCAGCTTCAGCAGCATTTGGAGTTGGATGAAAAAGAAGTTGTCTGTGATATCAAGACGCCCCCTCAACAGACTGATATCACGACCATACTGCGACCAGATTAGAAGTCATTTCCAACTGCAAAACGCCGTAGCTACATTTGGTAGATCGGAAAGCGTGTCTAGTACACCGTGAAGACAAAACGTCACTTTATACAGGCTTACCAGGACTACCTCCATCAGAAACACTGGATACTGAGAGGCCGATTTTATGAGAAATATAAAATTACTTTCCAAAACTATCTGCACAAAGCAGTGGAAAATGTACGAGTGTATGAAAATTCAGGCTATAATTTCTTAATGTTCTGCGATGGGAGAAGATTCGTAACTAAGGACTACATTTACATTGAAAAGCCGAAGAAACTGATACTCCTGCCTAATATCATGTAGGGCTCCCTCGAGCATGCAGAAGTGCCGCAATACGACGTGGCATGGACTCGACTAACGTCTGTAGTAGTGGTGGAGGGAAATGACACCATGAATCTTGCACGGCTTTCCATAAATCCGTATTAGTATGAAGGGCTGGAGATCTCTTCTGAACAGCACGTTGCAAGACATCCCACATATGGTCAATAATGTTCATGTCTGGGGAGTTTGGTGGCCAGCGGAAGTGTTTAAACTTAAGTGTTCCTAGAGCCACTCTGTAGCAATTATGTAGGGTGTCCCATTGTCCTGCTGGAATTGCCCAAGTCCGTAGGAGCGCAAAATGGATATGAATGGATGCAGGTGACCAGACAGGATGCTTACGTACGTGTCACCTGTCAGAGTCGTATCTAGGTGTATAAGGGGTCCCATATCACTCCAACTGCACGCGCCCCACACCAGCTTGAACAGTCCCCTGCTGACATGTAGGGTTCATGGATTCATGAGGTTGTCTCCATACCCGGACACGTCCATCCGCTCGATACAATGTTTACAGTCATCAACAGTTCAATGTCGGTGCTTACGGGCACAAGCGAGGCGTCAAGGTTTCGGTCGTGCAGTCATCAAGGGTACACCAGTGGGCCTTCGGCTCCGAATGCCCATACCGATGATGTTTCGTTGAATGGTTCGCACGCTGACACTTGTTGATGGCCCAGCATTTAAATCTGCGACACTTGGGGAAGGATTGCACTCCAGTCACGTTGAAAGATTTTCTTCGGTCGACGTTGCTCCCGTTCTTGCAGGATCTGTTTCCGCCGCAGCGATGTCAGGGATTTGATGTTTTACCGGATTCCTGATATTCACGATACACTCGTGAAATGGTCGTTCGGGAAAATCCCCTCTCCATCACTACCTCTGAGATGCTGTGTCCGATCGCTCGTGCGCCAACTCTAACACCACGTTTAAACTCACTTAAATATTGATAAGCTGCAATTGTAGCCAGGCACTTGTTGTCTTATATATGCGCTGCCGACCACAGCGCCGTATTCTGCCTGTTTAGATAGCTCTGTATTTGAATACGCATGCCTATACCAGTTTCTTTGACGCTTCGGTGTATTTACATTCATTTATCCTTCCTTTTATTTAAATCTTGTGTATGATGGTTAAATTACTTACTTTGGTATTCAGAAATGCGACCTACCAAGGACGAAGACGAGAACGTCCAAGGAAACACGGCAATTCTTTCCCCGAAAAGAAAGATAATAAAATGGTTTACGGGATAGAGTAAAAAAAAGTCGCCTATGTCGCTAAACGACGCCTGTGCGGTGACGCTGGACTCGGAAGTACGCCAGTTCGACAGAGGGAACCCAGTTGGCACTAAACTGACTGCTCTTCTGGCCTTGAATTTGAAATTTTTTTTCTTCTTAGTAAATGCGTTCTCTGTTTTCATCGTTATCATCAAAAGAGCTCATCTAAGGTTGGGTTTCCTGCTCTTCTTCTCTTCTTTTAACTGTCTTTTTGCTTCTTTCTAATTTCTTTTTCTCCTCTCTCTTTATTTGCCGCTTTTAGTTGACTCTTATAAGGACTTGCTGTAAGTATCTCCGAGGAGACCTACTTTCAGCCACTGCTTTTACATTTTCCCGTACTATACAAAGAGGTCAGAAGCCACAGCCGAGATGGCGTCTTTGCCCGCATTGACGACATTACACAAAAGCTGTACACGCTCTAAAAGCATGACCGAACTTCCAATAACGAAAGTAGTTCAAATGTGTGTGAAATGTTACGGGACTTAACTGCTAAGGTCATCAGTCCCTAAGCTTACACACTACATGATCTAAATTATCCTAAGGACAAACACACACACCCATGCCCGAGGGAGGACTCGAACCTCCGCCGGGACCCGCCACACAGTCCATGACTGCAGCGCCCCAAGACCGCTCGGTTAATCCCGCGCGGCACCAAAGTAGTATTACGGAGTCAATCCATGACATTTTTGACATAATTTCATTAAAACTACGAAAGTCCCATTACCTCTCGACAATAAATACACGAACTAACCATTTATCTTACATTAAGATTACTAAAATCCACAGCCGGCCGCTGTGGCCGAGTGGTTCTAGGCGCTACTACTATGGTCGCAGGTTCGAATCCTGCCTCGGACATGGACGTGTGTCTAGGGGACTGATGACCTCAGATGTTAAGTCCCATAGTGCTTAGAGCCATTTGAACCATTTTTTTTTAATCCACAAAAATTATTATAACTCTGAGAAGCGGCACAGCAGACTGTTTAGACTTCATGGGGTGAGCGGGCCCTCCAGGCAGAGTAAGTCTACGCACTTTCCGTACCATGCCAGCACATTACAGCCCCGAGGATCCCAGTGGCCACCTTGCCCACCTCTCCCATGTATTGGTTATGTACTATACAAATCGTAGTGTAGACTCACTAAGGATGTCTAGTTAGATGTAACAGAGCGCATAAAGGCCCTAATCCTGCCAGGTTAAAAAGTAAATAAATAAACAAACAGGCTCACGAGGCCGAAATGTTTACACAAAACAGTCAGACCCTAGTATCATGTGACCGCTGTGAAAGATCGCGGTGCCACGCTGACGCATGTTATGGAGCTTATAATGCAGAAGATCCGACACTGTTTGCTTACTGACGAAAAATGTACAGCTCTGTTAACATAGAAGAGTTCACAGCGTTCTACTGTCAGAGCAGCGCTAACTGTGCAATCGTAGATCCGACGCACAGGTGCCGGCATAAAATTTCTCTTCATAGTCGGAAAATTGCGGGAGTCGAGGTTTATCTGGCCAACGGCCTTGCCGCAGTGGTAACACCGGTTCCCGTCAGATCACCGAAGTTAAGTGCTGTCGAGCTGGGCTAGCACTTGGATGGGTGACCATCCGGTCTGCCGAGCGCTGTTGGCAAGCGGGTTGCACTAAGCCCTTGTGAGGCAAACTGAAGAGCTAGTTGATTGAGAAGTAAACTGACATACGGCCGGGAGAGCGGTGTGCTGACCACATATCCGCCTCCAGTGACGCCTGTGCGCTGAGATGCCACGGCGGCCGGTCGGTACCGTTGGGCCTTCCAAGGCCTGTTCGGACGGAGAGGTTTATCTGTAGCAAATGGAGAATTTGGCGTCTGCGATCCGCCAATGACAAACGAATTTGACGCATTGGACGGCTGTTACATTGGTGAACTCGGGTGACAAAATGGTGACATGTAGCCGAGCTTGCAGCCGATAGATCTGTAACAGGTAGCCGAGACTGCAGCCCGAACGTTCGCCGTACGCGAGACCGCGGAGTCCCAGGGCAATGGCTGGCCGTGCTTAGGTGCCGCAGACGCCGTAAGGAGGCCAATGGGTTAGCGCCGTGAATCAGCAGACGCCATACGGCAGCTGGCGCGCGTGCCTAGCAGCGGAGAGGGGCTACAAACGCACGCTCTGCATTTCAGTAAGCAAACCGGCGCCTTGGGAGGATACGTATGGGAGAGGAGAACCGTGGGTTACAACCTTAGACCTCAGAATGTGATCGTCAAGTGTTCTTGCTCAGGAGCCAATACTGACGTTGTGGGGACGGGGTGGTGGCACCTCGGGCCGCGGATGTAACGATCTCACTGTTAATTGGTATTCTAAATAAAATAGTAAGTTATAAGCACCTAACACCCTAGCTGTAGTCAGGACGCGGTAAGTTGACCGCCGGCTCCCAAGTACCGCTGATTGTTCCGAACACTTCGCGTCGAGAGTTCTCTGTTTGAGATTGTTGCAATCCTCAGCGTGTTGTCACACTGTCATTGCCTGAAGAAGTGTTGTTCTGTTGCCTGTGTGAGCGGATGATTAATCTATATAAATAAAAATGTAAATGCCAGAATGAGATTTTCACTCTGCAGCGGAGTGTGCGCTGATATGAAACTTCCTGGCAGATTAAAACTGTGTGCCGGACCGAGACTCGAACTCGGGACCTTTGCAAGCTGTGAGGACGGGGCGTGAGTCGTGCTTGGATAGCTCAGTTGGTAGAGCACTTGCCCGCGAAAGGCAAAGTCCCGAGTTCGAGTCTCGGTCCATCTCATCCCCCAGGCTGTGGCTAAGCCATGTCTCCGCAATATCCTTTCTTTCAGGAGTGCTAGTTCTGCAAGGTTCGCAGGAGAGCTTCTGTAAAGTTTGGAAAGTAGGAGACGAGGTACTGGCAAAAGTAAAGCTGTGAGGACGGGGCGTGAGTCGTGCTTGGATAGCTCAGTTGGTACAGCACTTGCCCGCGAAAGGCAATATGTACCATTTTTACTAGAACTGAAGTGGACGCACACTGCTGCTATAGTTTGCTCTTTCCAACAGTTCGCGTACGGACCTCAAAGAGCGTAACAGTTATCATTTTTTTTTTTTAATGGGATGAGTCTTTTTGATACACCCTGTTCTATGAAGATCGTTTCTCTCTATATAGATCGGCGTCAAAAAAATATTTTCACATTCGAAGGCGAAAGTTGGTGATTGAAATTTCATGAGTAGATCCTGTCGCAAAGAGAAATGCCTTTGTTTTAATGATGGCCACCTTAAATCACGTATCATGTCCGTGACACTCTCTCCCCTGTTTTTCGATAATACAAAAAGTGCTGCCTTTCTTTGAACTTTCTCGATGTACTCCGTTAATCCTATCTAGTAAAGACCTCACACCGCGCAGCAGTTCAAAAGAGAACGGACAAGCGTAATGTAGGCAGTCTCTTTAATACATCTGTTGCATCTTCTAAGTATTCTGCCAATAAAACGCATCTTTGGTTCGTCTTCCTCCCATAACATTTTCCATGTGCTCTTTCCAATTTAAGTTGTTCGTATGTCTAATTCCTAGGTATTTAGTTGCATTTACGGCCTTTGGATTTGATTGATTTTATCGTGTAAGCGAAGTTTAACGGATTCCTTTTAGCACTCTTGTGGATGACCTCACACTTTTCATTATTTGGGGTCAATTACCAATTCCCGCACCACGTAGATATCTTTTTCTAAATGGTTATGCAATTTGTTTTAATCTTCGGATGACTTTACTACACGATAAACGCCAGCATCATTTCCAACCAGCCTAAGACGGCTGCTCAGGCTGTCTCCTAAATCGTTTATATAGATAATGAACAACAGAGGGCCTATATATAGTACTATCTTGGGGAACGCCAGAAATCACTTCTGTTTTACTCGATGACTTTCCGTCAATTATTACGAACTGTGGCCTCTATGATAGGAAATCGCGAACCCAGTCGCGTAACTTAGATGATATTCCACAAGCACGCAGTTTGAGTACAAGCAACTTGTGAGGTGCGGTGTCAGAAGCCTTCTGGAAAGCTAGAAACACGCAATCAATTTGAAATCCCTTGTCGATAGCGCTCAACACCTCTTCTGAGTAAATAGTTAGTTATGTTTCACAAGGACGATATTTTGTAAATCCGTGTTGACTATGTATCAATAGACCGTTCTCTTCGAGATAATTCATTATGTTCGAACACAATACACGTTCCAAAATCTAGCTGCATGTCGTCGTTAACGCTATGGGCCTGTAATTTAGCGGACTTTTCTATTGCCTTTCTTGAATATTGGTGTGACATGCGCAACTTTTCAGTGTTTGGATATGGATCTTTATAGGACACAAACACATTTTGCTGCTCATTTAACACACCTCATGCGCGAGAAAGGTCCAAGGCATATGGGACAAGCACGGCCTCTATCTTGACGTACAAGGCCTTTCCATTTTGAATTTTTCTGTCTGCAGTCTTCTCAAAAGTAAAGCGTACAGCACTTCCGTTGATAAAATTGAAGAATTGGAGCACCGAATTGTACAATATTGTCAAGATTTACCATATGATTCGAGAATGTCTCAAAAAATTCGTAACTCACAGTAAAGATGAATTCAGTATTGCCTCCAAATATGAGAATGACACGCGGAACCCCGCCTACGAGTGTACAATGGTTGGAACATGGAAAGTGGAAAAAACACACCAAAACAGGAAAAAATATAAACACGAAAAAGGGAAGAATGCACTACCGAAATTCGCTAAAAAATTAACAGCGACAGTGGCAGGCAACGCCAAATGTGACAAATAAATAGCACCAAAAATGAAATAACACCGAAATTTTCAACTATAGCAACACAACTGGCAAATATTTGTTAAGAAAAATCACCGAATTTAACAAAAAATAACACCGAAATTGGCAAAAATAGAGAAACTGACAGAAAAACAGCACTGAGTTTGACAAAAAACGTACCAAAATAGCAAAAACCACAGAAACTGGTAATAAACAACACTGGAATTAGAAAAAATAACACCGAATTTTGCAAAGAATAACACTGAATTTGTCCATAAAATAAAACGATTTTTTCCTGTCCCTAGTAATAGGGCAGTTTGATTAGGAGAGTCAGAGTGTCACCTGTGAATGGTATTCATTGCCATTCACCAAGAAGTGTTATAGGGGTCACCAACTATAATTAGGCAATATTGAATTACTTCACTCAAATAACTGAAATGAAATTAATACTTTATCATGTAGTGCTTCCACAACAGGTTAATATGAATGTTAAGAAAACCACTTCGACTATTGTTTTATGTGCATTTATTAAGCCACTCGTTTCGTTCTATATTAACATCCTCAGTGACAAAGTGGCACAAATTTGCCAGAGTCATGAATTGATTTCCCAACAAAATGTTGAACCACTAATGTTGGGATCTGACAAGTACAACAATTCAATTCGTGCACTGCACTTGATACTTATCATATTCCAACACATGCCCTTCAACATTTCATTGGGCGGTTAAGCATTAGAAATAATGACACTGGCAGTTTTCTGCCACTTTGTCACATGATGACTTGTGCTTAAAGACTTATACATGTACAAAGCAACCAAGTCCCCTTTCTCTCACCAATACTTTGCTAATTTCATCTCAACTGAAGCAAATGACTAGCAATGGAAGTGAATGTACACACACACACACACACACACACACACACACACACACACACACACACACACACAGAGTTGTTCTATAAATATGAACTACAAACTACCAATAATTAAAAGTTATATACAATGAAAGATGCATACTATCCCTTACATTATTTATGTTAATCATTATATCACATAGTTCAGTACAATTTTAAAATGAAAGAACAACGTGTGCTTAATTAGTTCTCAATAATTTCACTTTAACAGTAGTTCAATAAACCAGCTTGCAAACCAAGTACAGTTGAGATACAGCCAACAATATAAATAAGCAGTTCCGTTTGAGATCCCAAAATGAAATTTGGCACACACATTAATAGATAGTGTACAGCTAAAAAAAATTTTTTTAAAACAAAAAAATCCATTTTCGAAATTTTCAAAAGTTAAAAAAGTTTTAGTTTGGGAAAATTTTGCATTATAATGAATTTGGTGAAGCTACACATATTTTAAAAGCCTGTAATAAACTAAATAAAATGGCATAAATTTCAGGTCTGTATGCCAATTACCTTTTGAGATATTGGCATTTTAAGGTTTCGAAACATGGCAGAAATCGCAAAATTTTGGGACATTTAAATATTAATAACTTTAAAATGAAATGTGCAGAATAATTTTAATACTTTATTTTATCTCATTTTGGTAGGTAGGATACAATGACAAAAAATTATAAAATTGCTAATCATCAAGGTTTAAATTTTTTATTGGTTGATTTCACATGGCATGACTCAAAAGTAACAATTATACTCTAGCATTTCATCAATCTGTGAACATAGTGAGGGGGTTTAACATATGAGATACTAGAGATTCCAAGAGCTGCTTGGTTTGGTTTCTTTAGTCAATGCAAGATCATCACAGAAATGCTGAACAAACTCCAGTGTGAGACACTTCAAGGGCAGTAATGTGCCACAGTGACAGTTTTACAATGAAAATTCCAATAATTTAACTTGACTGAAGAAGCTTATTAGTTTTCAAGCATACATTTCAGTACTAATTGTGATAGTGAAATTAGAGAATTTGGATTTACACAGAGGGGTACTAGGAGTCTTTTCTCCTCTGTTACCTTTGCAAAAGTAATAAGAGAAGACTTAAGTGAGTAACCTATGCTGTTGGTGCCATTTTCTTGTAGAATTTATAAGTCAAACACAGTGACCCCTAAAGAAACTAAAGAACTCATCAATAAAAAATCATAATGCATTTCAGAAACAAATTTTGTATAAAATCCAACTTACTCTCTTCATTAATTAGGCTCAGATCCCATAATGAATGCCATTCGGGTTGATGCCACACATGTTGATCACTGACAAACCTTATTTGTGATGCTCTGTCAAAATAAGAGGAAGGCAAATGCCAGACGGCATTTTAGATGCAAAATTCTATGGATGTTTAGCATACTAATTAACATTGTTCAAATTTTCTCATCTGTTTTATATGAGTGCTGTTCCTCTGGTCTTCTTACCAGAATAGGCTGTCAGAAGAGATAATGCAAATTTTTTTTAAAAGAGTGGTGTGGGTAAGGGTTGAGTTTACTTACCCACTGATCTTACAGAGATGTTAATGCACCAAAGTGAAAGGAAGTAGAAGAAAAAAAAAGTCACATACTAAAAGACAGATTTCATTATATGTCCAAAAACTAGTTGCTACTCTGGTAAATGTAAATACCCTAACCTGTTGGTGAACTATGAAAGTTCTGTCAAGAAATGTGAAAAATGGTTGTAGACAGAAAAGGCACTATGGAGAAACGGTGAAAGTCAAATGTACGCCATTGCCAATTTGAAAATCCCACACAGATTTCTTTTTGGCTATTTCAGATTCCTGAGAACCTCAAACTTAATTGGGAAGTGGAATATTTCAGATTCCTGAGAACCTCAAACTTAATTGGGAAGTGGAATACTCATCCTACTCTAGAGTCCTTTCCTAACGATAACAGACATGTGTGTCAATGCCTTTGTAAACTCTGTTACTCTTGATGTCTACAGACACCACCCGCCTTCCACCCCCCCCCCCCCCCTACCTCCCTTTCCAAGATAGTCACAATAAATAACTTCACACGTGGTTTCCAAACAAGATAAATGTTTCAGACAATTAAAATCAGTTTTTCTGAAATGGGTTGACTGTCAAAATATTACACAAATGTCAAGATAAATTGCCTAAAGACAAAAAACGTGTTTTGCTATATTATGGCAGAAATCCGTGTGAGGCAAAAAAAAACTGGAATATGATGAACAATATTAAATTCGGGAAAAGAGTGGTGGGATGACCAGTATTTATTTCAGGAAGTTTCCTGTCACAGTACAGCTAATAGAAACCCACAAATCTACAAGATAAGTTCCTCCTAGCCTGGGTTCTGAACGACTTGATCGTCTTATATGCTGTATAATCTTCAACCAACTCATTTTCTTTCTTCTAACCTTGCAGCAGCACGGTGACTGTTTGCATTCTATTGGCAGTACTGGCCATCTCACCTCCTGAAGGTAAATAGTTCTGTCTGTCCATCTGTGAACTTAACGAATTTTTAAATGAAATTTTGATATTTATACAATGAATGGTGACAGAATTCAAGGACAAGTGTAAAATTAGTAACCAAACAGTATCCCTATTGCCCCAACAAATAACTGAGTTTTTACAATTCTGTAATAAATTTGACATATTAGAAAAAAACTCATTCATATTTCAATGTAGATGGAAGCTAAGGATCCACATTAACTGATTTTCCTTCTGATAGGTTCATTGCCATTCAATTGCATCCAATTCAGTCATAACAATAATAGTCATAGCTGAAGTATGTGAATCTCTTATTAATTTTTTCTTCTTTTTTTGCAGGAAAACCCAACCAAATCTCATAGCACATGCAGTGATGGGTCGTTACTCAGCATGGGTAGCTCCGAAATGGACGAGGTATGAACAAAGAGTATAATGTTTCTCCTTAATCCGTCTCAAATTTTGTTGTGAATACTCAGAGGCTGTAAACAGTGACATCTCTTGTAGAGAACTTACAGCACTATAAATTCATAGGAATGGCAGTGAAACATCTGAGAACTAACATACAGTTAACTAAAAATAAAATTCTTGTTTTAAATGTAACTATCCAAATGAAAGTGTTTCATTTACTCTGTGAAAGGCTTAATTTCTTTTGTAGTCTTTCACAACTTAATTGACACTATGGCGAACCAAAAATATTTATTTAAAAGGAAACACACAAATACCATACTGCACATGAAACTTACCAACTTTTTTATTTCAAGAGGACAATGACAGTTAGAAATTTCATGTTCAATAATTTTTGGATACATACTCTTGTGGAATGAAGAACATTTTCTTTTTCTTTATAGGACTCCGTGGGACAAAACTCTGGTCATTCCTCAAAGATTTCTCTTCAAGACAAGAAAATTTACCAGGAAAATGGTAAATATGAAAGTGAACTTTATTTGTGCGAAAGTAATTTCTATTCATTTGACTACTTTTAACTTGTTTAAAAAAATTGGTTCTTTAACTCAAGGAATAACATTTTTCAATATATATGTATACAGGGTGGTCCACTGATCGTCACCGGGCCAAATATCTCACGAAATAAGCGTCAAACGAAAAAGCTACAAAGCACGAAACTTGTCTAGCTTGAAGGGGGAAACCAGATGGCGCTATAGTTGGCCCGCTAGATGGCGCTGCCGTAGGTCAAACGGATATCAGCTGCGGTTTTTTTTTTTTTTTTTTTTAACAGGAAGCCCCATTTTTATTACATATTCGTGTAGTACATAAAGAAATATTAATGTTTTAGTTGGACCACTTTTTTCGCTTTGTGATAGATGGCGCTGTAATAGTCGCAAACATATGGCTCACAATTTTAGACGAACAGTTGGTAACAGGTAGATTTTTTAAATTAAAATTCAGAACGTAGGTACGTTTGAACATTTTATTTCGGTTGTTCCAATGTGATACATGTACCTTTGTGAACTTATCATTTCTGAGAACGCATGCTGTTACAGCGTGATTACCAGTAAATACCACTTTAATGCAATAAATGCTCAAAATGATGTCCGTCAACCTCAGTGCATTTGGCAATACGTCTAACGACATTCCCCTGAACAGCGAGTAGTTCGCCTTCCGTAATGTTCGCACATGCATTGACAATGCGCTGATGCATGTTTTCAGGCGTTGTCGGTGGATCACGATAGCAAATATCCTTTAACTTCCCCCACAGAAAGAAATCCGGGGGCGTCAGATCCGGTGAACGTGCGGGCCATAGTATGGTGCTTCGACGACCAATCCACCTGTTACGAAATCTGCTATTCAGTACCGCTTCAACCGCACGCGAGCTATGTGCCGGACATCCATCATGTTGGAAGTACATCGCCGTTCTATCATGCAGTGAAACATCTTGTGGTAACATCGGTTGAACATTACGTAGGAAATCAGCATACATTGCACCATTTAGATTGCCATAGATAAAATGGGGGCCAATTATCCTTCCTCCCATAGTGCCGCACCATACATTAACCCGCCAAGGTCGCTGATGTTCCACTTGTCGCAGCCACCGTGGATTTTCCGTTGCCCAATAATGCATATTATGCCGGTTTACGTTACCGCTCTTGGTAAATGATGTTTCGTCGCTAAATAGAACGCGTGCAAAAAATCTGTCATCGTCCCGTAATTTCTCTTGTGCCCAGTGGACGTTCAAAGTCGTCGCCATGCAATTCCTGGTGCATAGAAATATGGTACGGGTGCAATCGATGTTGATGTAGTATACTCAACACCGACGTTTTTGAGATTCCCGATTCTCGCGCAATATTTCTGCTACTGATGTGCGGATTAGCCGCGACAGCAGCTAAAACACCTACTTGGACATCATCATTTGTTGCAGGTCGTGGTTGACGTTTCACATGTGGCTGAACACTTCCTGTTTCCTTTAATAATGTAACTTTCCGGCGAACGGTCCTGACACTTGGATGATGTCGTCCAAGATACCGAGCGGTCCATTTTAACACGGGTTATGTATCACGAAGCAAATAGCGTACGCACTGGCGGAATGTTACGTGGTACCACGTACTTATACGGTTGTGACTATTACAGCGCCATCTGTCACAAAGCGAAAAAAGTGATCCAACTAAAACATTCATATTTCTTTACGTACTGCACGAATATGTAATAAAAAATGAGGGTTCCTATTTAAAAAATCGCAGTTGATATCCGTTTGACCTATGGCAGCGCCATCTAGCGGACCAACCATAGCGCCATCTGGTTTCCACCTTCAAGCTAGACGAGTTTCGTTCTTTGTAATTTTTTCGTTTGATGCTTATTTCGTGAGATATTTGGCCCGGTCACTATCAATGGGCCACCCTGTATAAAAGAAAATATTAATTGATAATTTGTAACGATAATATGAGAAGGAAAGTTGCTACTCACCATATAGCAGAGATGCTGAGTCGCAGATAGGCACAACAAAAAGACTCTCACAATTATAGGTTTCGGCCATTAAGAACTTCGTCAACAATAGACACACACACACACACACACACACACGGTTCCATTGTTTAATTGATAATTTCATTTTTGATAGCATCAGATGCTGAACTGGACATTGGAGTGTTAGCTGTACCACTCAGCCACAGTGCAGCAAGGCATAAGATGGCTGTGCGGCCTAAAAGAACACACGGAGCACCCAGACGACACAGAATGCAGCAGGTAGGTAAAGAGGTATTGACCTGGTTCAGGGTCAGTTGTAAATCAGTGTTCCTTCTTTTTTTTAATACAAAATTTAATGAATAGCTGAATGCAGCAGGTAGGTGAAGCATTACTGACTTGGTTGAGTGCTGACTAGCACTACTCTTTTTATATACAAAACTTCATGTACTGCTGACAATGAAATCATTATCAAGACCACAATATTGTGTGCTGCCCTTGTATATAAGAATTTATTTTCTACGATTACAAACAGACTGAGTTGCTTACCAATTCTTACCTTCAGTAGGCAAAATTCCAGTAATATCATTAGAAACATTTAAAACTGAGAAAACTAATCCTAACTTTCAGAACTATTAGTTGGTTCATCAGAGAGAAAAGAGGGAGGTTGGGGCAGGTTAGAAAGTAGGGATAGGCCATTCAGACATCAGAATTAGAGGGACTCACTTGTCTTCATAAGATGGGGTCCTTTCATACTCACAGTTCCAAAAGTTAGTTTTGTTTGGTTGTTAGCTTGTCATATTAACTTCACAGAAGGAGGTAAGCAGAGGAAACAAAGCACAATTTCTAAGCAAAATTTATTACAAATTAAAACTCAAAACTACTGAAAACATACTGATGCTTCCACTTTATAACAAATGTCTACTATGTGACTCTTCAAGCTTTCCCAATGGATGCATTGTAAATAGTCTTCACGGGCTTGCCGCTGGATCATGTTGTGCAAATTCCACAGTATTTCTTCAGATCAACTGTCCGACATCTTTAGGTGGTTCAACCTTGCTGGTGGCTCGGTACGACTAACGGTATCCGCACTTCAGTGCCCCGTTTCTAGAACACACGCGCAAAGGATGCGCTGCCGCGTCTGCTACCTACAATGTACAGTTTATTTGAGATTTGTGTATATTATTTTATTGACACCCAGGTGATATTTGGGGATATGTGAATAATTTCTACATAGTAGCTTTTTATGCTGGCTGGTAGCACAAGAGGAAACATATCAGACTGAAGGTACAGTTCAGTTGAAAGAGTTTACAAAACAGAGCCATCTGACCTTTTTAGTAGCAATGAGAACAGCAGTGAACAGAGAAATAATTTTGAAATTTTGCAACAAATGGTTCTGAATACACTTGCTACTAGACAACACCCATTACATATTCCAGCTTCTTTCAGGCTGGGAGTGAACTGGCAAAATTGCCATGAGCATCGAGACAATCATCCCACCGATGCACCAGATTGAAGATAACAATTTGGTAAAACACTGTGTCTTGCTGTTTGAGGAAGAACATAACTGCCTGCTGCACATTTTCATCCTACAGGGACCATCAAGCCTTCACGGCATTTTTTAAGGGACCATAGGCATGACAATCACATGGGGAGAGATCGGCAACTGTAAAGTGGGTGCTCAAGTGTCTCCCACGTGTCTATAATGGATCAGGCTGGCCTCCTACATTGACCAGCGTCTTGTGTCAAACCACAATCAATCAGAATTTTGCACTCAATTCCACAATTGTAGTTTTTGACAGACACGCTGCCAAATACACATTTTTCATTCTTTGATGAATGCCTACCAGTCTTTGGCCTTCAGCAGCCAAGAAACAAAAAACAGCATGTTGGTCCTGTTTGGTCACATTTGGTGATAATGTCACCATAGTTCACGTTTCTGTATTTGCTGCACACACATTGGAAACACATGAATGCCACACTGATCCCTTGCTTACATGTCGATGCTTGTATACCTCCATCAGAGTCATGCTAAATTGCATATAATCTGCAGCAATGCTCTCAAAAGTAAAATTTTTGATCACCCTTATAGATTGGTTGCTAGGATATCATTCAAGTGTGTGGGAACAATAATAAACAGGACTACTTTAAGAAGAACACTACAAATTGTCACAGGTTTGTCTGACCCATGGGAGAATGTCACGGAAATGCTTAAAAACCTGAACTGCCAGGCACTTTGAGTGAGGCAAATTGCAGCACAACAGCCTACTTCCAGAATGTTAGAACCCACTATTGACAAATTTAGGAATAAGCAGTAGCCCTCTATGTATTGCTCTTGTTAAGTACTGTGAAGAAAAGATTAAAGTAATTATAGTATGAAAAGAAGTCATTTACACTGCCATCCTTCCTGTGCTCCAAATTCAAATGAAATAGGACAAAACGCTAATATGTGAAACACTGGAAAGTACTGTCTGCCACGCACTTCACAGAGGTTTGCAGAATATGGATGTGGATTTATGTGATATCCTACAGATAATCCTTTTGCCCTTGTTCTGACAAGCTCTGTGACAGATCATTGTGAAATTCTGTTACATCAGTTCTGAAATAAAATATGGAACATACAAGATTCACACAAAAGTTCAGCATTAAAGCTCAGAAGAGATGCCATGTACCAAAACTGCAAGTACAGCTCATTTTAACAGGAACTAAAAATTAAGACTCTGTTTCTTGAAATGAAGCTCTTGAGTAATATTAAGTAATGACCTTCTGTAGTATTTCTTTGATTCAAGAGAGAGAAGTTATTTCCCACACTTTTTCAACATGTAAACCCTGTAAGACTCAAAGAAAAATGAACATTTAATGAAAGAAAAATTAACTTCTATGCCACAAAAACAGATCAGTGTCTGAAGAAAAGTTCTCTCCTTTGCTGATTGACAGATGAAACGCCAACTGCTGAGTCATAATGCGTCCATCCTCACGAATGACATCAGCAGTTCACTGCAACATGTCAGGTTTGACAGCTGTGGATGGTCTCCCTGACCACTACAAATTGTGGGGCTCTGCAGAACCGCCTTCTGATGACCTCGCCCTCTGTGCCAAGTGACTAACTGTACTTCTGTCCACGGCAGATGTTCCATAGACTTTTCACAAGCGTTTGTGAATATTCCCCACAGTTTCTTCCTCTGCAGTGAGAAATTCAATGATAGGACGTTGCTTGTAATGTACGTCACCTACAGACACCATTTTGAAACTATCTTGCAGCTACGCTTTCTGTCAGGACACTTCAAATAATACATACGTAATGTTTCAAATTTGTAACACCGTTTTTGGCTGAGAAATAAAAAACCCTCCTATTTCCAAAACGCCTCTACAGCAGCCGCTTCACTGGCTGTGCAATGTGCAGTGTTGAATGGTTGGAATGCTGTTTCTGTGCAAAAGACTCTCATAGCATTTACCAGTAACTGTAAAGGACCTGCAGGACTCATCTCCTTGAAAAAATATGGCCCTACGATAAATGATGCCATCAACCAGCGCCACACAGTCACATTTGCAGAGTGAAATGGTACAGGTTGATGTGCGTGTGGATTTTCCATTGCCCATATTCTTCATTTCTGCATACTGACATGTCATTGGAAAAGAAAATGCGTCTATCCACAGAATGTTCCATGTCCATACATTGTCCACTTCCCTGTGAGCAAGAAATTTCACAGCGAACATTTGTCTTGCGGGCAGGTCAGCAGGAGGCAACATCTGAATATGGGTGATTTTGTACGGATAGCAATGCAGTATGTTTCATAGGATTTTACGCATTTTGCTCGCAGGCATATCCCTGCACAGTGCATGTTTGCACATCACCACTCAACCCCTCCAGCAATGCTATGGCCACATCTTTGACAGATGTTGGATTACCTGCTTTCTTCTCTTTGCCACACTGCATTTCAGAAGAACCCGTCTATTCAAACCTTGTAATAATTTTCTCCAGACCTTTAGCACACATTGGACCAATGCCTTTTTTCATACTCTTGAATGTACAGAACTTCTGAAGGGCACTTGGAACACAGTCTCCACTCTTGAAAAAGAGCTTTACCAGCAATGCATGATCCCTCATGGAGACAGCCATTTGGGCATCTTGGATGCGAAGTGAGGAAAAGCCAAGTACTGCACTCATGTTGGTATGTGCATATTCTGAGAATTAGAGCACCATCTATTAGTAAAATTTTTGTTAATATTTTTCATGTTTCCCCCTGCATCAATAATATGCTGTTCAAATTTGCCTTCATTCTTCTCTTTGTACAGTGTTATGAAACTGGAACTTTAATTATTGGCACCCTGTATATCAATTTCCCATCTTGCAAAGGCACAGATCTACTTGGTGGTGTGTCTTCTGGATAAATGTTTTTTGTTCATCAATATAAGGCATTTTCATCTGCAATTTTGTAATGCCAAGAGAAACCCAGAACAGCAACATTCCTTCAGAATTATTGAAATGCTTGGGGGAATCAATATGATATAACTATTCCACCTTCATGCAAGACATCTGAAGCAGGTAAAATATCCCGGACTTTAAGAAGAGTTAATAATTCTATTTCCAAAGCAGGAGAGTGCTGACAAGTGGAAATATTAATGATCTAGCAATTTAATGTATATCTTGGTTGCAAGGTACAAGAAAAAAATTGATTCCAGAAATATGGAAAGACGTAGATGCTGACCTCAGGAAAGGAATGTTTGGGCTCTGGGGAAATGTAAAAACATACAAGCCAATCTTGCCACTATGACTTGTCCCTATGAAAGATATACAGGGTGAAGCCAAATTCGCACACTCGGGCTTCGCAGTGTGACTCCTCACATGCCAACGATAAAAAAAATGTCTGTCACAAAATCTTGTCCGGCGAGTACATCCAGCAGAAAAAGGACATTAAAGAGTGGCAATCTTGCAATACTGTAACAACATGCGTGGTAACTGCCTCTCTTAGTACACATGAGGTGTGCTGCATAGTTGGTGCAGTGGATAGAGTTTTGGGTTAGCATGCAGGAGGTCGAGGGTTCGATCCTGGGTTGGGGCACATTTTTTTTTATGGCTAATTTCATTCTGACATTTCATACTGTAATATACACAATTTCTTAGGTCACATGTATCCCAAATTTACAACATTTTGTAATGCTGAATGTAACAAATATGTGCTTAGACAAATAATAAATAGACAGGGGAAACAAATGACCTGTTATAGGACAGAATAACTACCAAAACAATATCAGTTTCGATATGCTAAAGATGATAGCACAGTACAATAACACAACATCTACTTGTCAGTTATATTACATGTAATATGAGCACTCAGATGTCGCACATTGGCATCCAGTGACAATAATAATGTCCATATTAATGACCGCAATACCTTCACAACAAAATACGTCGTCCACAGAACAACAGATGCTCAAAGCGACCTCCCTGCACGTCCAAACATTGCGCAATCTGCTGGATCATACAGCTCTGGGCCCTTTGCAGTAAAGCTGCATCCACAGTAACAAGAGGAGCATGAACACACACTAACAATTCTTCCACATTTGTCGGCAGAGTAGAGTGCATGTGCACCTTCAGGTGTCCCGACAGGAAGAAATCCAAAGGATTTAGGTCACGTGAACGTGGTGGCCATCCAACTGGACCTCCGCATCTGAGCCATTACCCTGGTAATGTTCAGTCCAAATACCAATGGCGGTCTGCAGAACGCAGGTGTTGCGTGAAAGCGTGATGATAGGGGTTCAGCCCATGCTCGTGCAGCATGTAATGACTGTGCATTGTGAGACACACAGCTGCCTTGCTACGCTCTGTGTACTTCACTGAGGTTCTTGGTGTATGACCTCCAGAATAGCTTCCTCAGTTGCTGGAGTACTGTGAGCCTGTGGACGACATCTGTCACACAGTGGTGGAAGGAGAGAACCTGACTCCCGAAGGTGCAGCTCCAGACAACGAAGCACATTTTTATCTGGGTGGCATCAACGAGGATATCTAGCAGCAAATTCATGAGTGGCAACACCAGTCCGGCGGTTATCAGATGCCCCAAGGACCAAATAATATCCACATATTCATCATTTGCGTATGCCATATGTCTGCCACACTGGTTTAGAGGTTACAGTGAGAAAATTCAATATGTGTATACATGTACATTGGAGTCTGTCACAGGCATGTTACTCCACTCACAACTAGTTCCTGTTTGGTGAACAGCGCATAGAGTATAAACACGCTGTCAATCTTGTGCCCTGTTCCACCTAACATGCATTACCACTCTGACAGATATTGTTCTGCATGATTCATCCCAACACCACTAATTGTGAAATGTTCGGTTTCGAATTACACTGTCTCCTTAACAGTAATAGACGTGATGTTTCCAAAATCCCATCAATAGAATAATAATAATAATAATAATAATAATGCATTCAGATATGTACTAAACAGAATTGATAACACATGCAAACAGTAACTGAGTTTGGACTTTATTCGCAAGCACATTGCTAGTCCTATTGGTAACGTAAGGCCCTAACAAAAAGTAATCCACCTGAATGAGGCAAAAATAATAGTTTGTTACTAACTTATGGGGCCGTTGGAGGAGGATACAAGGAAAACAGGTTTCGCATCTAGTAGATGAAGTGATGCGAATAAATTCACACCCATGATGAGGAAAGGGCCCCTTCCAAAGCTGACCAATCTTCCATTTCTATGATTGTAGTATGTAAGTGCAAAATTTGGAAATTTTTGGTAAGGTCATAAGACCAAACTACTGAGGTCATCAGTCCCTATACCTACACACTACTTAATATAACTTAAATTAACTTATGCTATAAACACACACACACACACACACACACACACACACACACACACACACACACACTCACACACAGAGACACACTCACACACACACCTGAGGGAGGACTCAAACCTCCAAAAGGGGGAGCCGCACGGAGCATGACAAGGCGCCTTAGGCCATGCGGCTATGTAAGTGCAAGTGTTTTCTAGATGACCCGCTGCAATCGCTGTTGACAATTAAAATGCCAGCTACAGTACTACCTGGACTACATTTACCAAATAAAAAACATATGGTTCAACCCAGGATCGAACCCTCAACCTTCTGCACGCTAACCCAAAACTCTACCTCTACTGCACCAACTGTACAGCACAACTACTGTGTATTGACAGAGGTAGTTACCATACATGTGGTTACAGTGTTGCCAGATTGCCACTCTTTAACGTCCTTTTTCTGCCAGATATATTTGCTGGACGAAATTTTGTGACAGACATTTTTTTACCACTGGCATGTGAGAAGTCGCGCTGCAAAGCCGAGTACGCGAATTTCGCTTCACCCTGTATATGTTCATTACACTAGATAAAAAATCAGTCATGTCATATTTCAATGAGGAACTTGAAACTTTTAGCTTAAGCAGGAGCATGTAAAGAAACTATGGCCCAAGTTTAAAAAGAGCAGCACTGAATAGATATGCAAAGTGTGGAACAGATCATAATGGAAGGGACCCTCCATGGTATACATTCACTGTATACAGTGACTACTGCATAACAGGTGTAAAACATAGCATAGGACTGTAGATAGAGCGATGCTGAATGAAATGTGTTTGGCTGTCAAGAGAGCAACATGTCAAGCCTTTATTGATGAAAGTAGTAGAATACTGTCAAATGACATATCAGAAATCCCAAAGAAATTCTGGTCATTTGTAAAGGCTTCTAGTGGCACCAAAGTTTGGGTTCAATCCCTAGTGAGTGATGCAGGAACTGAAACTGACTGTAGCAATGCAAAAGCTGAAATGATTCTGTTAAAATTCAACAAAGCTCTAGGGCCTGATGGAGTCCCTACCACATTATATAGCGAATTTGCAGCTGAGTTAGCCCCTCTTGTAACTCCAATCTATCATAGACCCAGCGAACAAAAAAACCATGCCCAGTGGTTGGAGGAAAGCACAGGTAATGCCCATTTACAAGGAATGGAGGAAACGGCATGTTATATTGGATGGAGTCATTGTCAGACATACAAGTAATTTTGGGTGCACCCCAAGGAAGTGTGTTGGGACCCTTGCTGTCCATGTTGTATATTAATGACCTTATGGACCTCAGACTTTTTACAGACAATGCAGTTATCTGTAATGAAGTAGTCTCTAAAAGAAGTTGCTTAAATATTCAGTCTGATCTTGATAATATTTCAAAGAGATACAAAGATTGGCAACTTGCTATAAATATTCATAAATGTAAAATTGTGCATTACACAAAATAAAGAAACATAGTATCCTATGACTACAATATCAATGAGTCACAGTTGGAATCAGCCAACTCATACAAATACTTGGGCGTAACACATTGCAGGGATATAAAATGGTACGATCACATAGACTCAGTTTTGGGTAAAGCAGGTGGTAGACTTCAATTTATTCGTAGAATACTGGATCAGTGCAATCAGTACACAAAGGAGATTGCTTACAAATCACTTGTGCAATCTGTTCTAGAATACTGTTCAAGTGTATGGGACCCATACCAAATGGGACTAACAGGGGATATTTAACATATACAGAGAAGCACAGAACGAATGGTTACAGGTTTGTTTGACCCATGCAAGAGTCTTACAGTGATGCTGAAGAAAGTGAACTGGCAGACTATTGAAGATAGATGTAAACTACTAACAAAGTTCCAAGAACCAGCTTTATATGATGACACTAGGAATATACTACAGCCTCCTATGTATTGCTCACATAGGGATCGCAAGGACAAGATTAGAATAATTACAGCACACACAAAGGCATTCAAACAGTCATTCTCCCTATGTTCTATACATGAATGGAATGGGAAGAAATGCTACTAACTGGTACAATGGGATGTACTCTCTACCATGCACTTTTTTGTGCTTTGCAGAGTTTGGATGTAGATGTAGATCTCTTAGGAGATAGACTGAAGAAAGGCAACCGGTCCGACTTACAAACATTTTCTGGTCCATTTTTATTTCTATGATCCTGTGCAGAACAAACATATAGTCTGTGTAAGCTGCTTATAAACAAACAATATGGCCTATATATTTTCTTCCTTGCATTTCTCCCACTGTTTAAGAATGACAATTTTGTGTCAGCACAATCTCAAAAAACAGTATTAATTTCTAATGGTGAATGATGTGGTATGTAACAATGTGTGTGGGAACTAAAGGAAAAAGAAGGCTGAAGAAGAGAAGCCCAATCATGTAGCAGAAGATTCAAAAGCAACCAGTGTTCAGTAGTGTGCCACAAGATGCCAACTGGAAAACTAAACACAAGATTTGAGAGCTAAAATTAAATCAGTGTACCTGTAAGAGGTGACAGCTGGTTGAGCATAAAAAAGAAATAAAATATGAAGAAAGGTAATGGGCATACTGTGTGAGAGCAATGGAGTCAGGGGATGTCAAAAACACAAATAAAAGATCAAAGGTATTTTCATAGTTATTACAACACTGGAAATATGAACTGCTGCACTAGTTTGATGTGAGAAAGAACTTTTATATATTTCTTTGAAAACTGTGTCATCATATTCTTCACTTTACTTTCCTTATCTTATATACACTTACAGATTTTTTAAACACATAAATCTGATAACTATAAACATAAATACACTTGTATTCCCATAAGATCATATGACTCAGTTATATGTGACTACATCCACATCTACACTCTACATGCCACCTTGTGATCTATGGTGGAGGGTGCTTTGTGCATCATTGCCACTTTCCCTTTTCCTGCTCCAGTCACGAAGAGTTTCTGGGAATAATGATTGCTGGCAAGCGTATGTGTAAGTTTGAATCTCTTTAATTTTATCCTCAATGTTTATTTGCAAGATATGTATAGGAAGAGGCATTCGAACTTTTAACGGTAAAGCACACCATGATGCCTCTCTGATAGCACCTGACACTGGAGTTGTCAGAGCACTCCACGACAGCCTCACATTTACAAAATGATCCTGTAACAAAACACAATTCTTTGCTTTGGATCTTTTATATTTCCTCTATCGATCCTATCTGGTATGGATCTTAGACCGACAAGCAGTATTCAAGTATTGATCAAATGAGGGTTTATTACACTACTTCCTTTGTGGATGGACTACACTTCCTGAGGAGTCTTCCAGTGAATCTCACTCCAGCACCTGCCTCAACTGCAATTAGTTTAAGTGCTCTTTCCATTTCAAGCAACTCTGTACACAGCTCCTAAATAATTTATGGCCATGATTGCTTTCCGTGATTGTTCTGCAACAGTGTAATCATACAATAATGGGTCTTTCTGTCTATGTACATGCAGTAAATTAAATTTGTTTTTGTTGAAAGTCAATTGCCACTCCACGCGTGAAGCCTCAATCCTCCACAGGTCTTCCTGCATTTCACTACAATTTTCTAGTGTTGCGACTTCTCTGTATACACCAGCATTATCTGTGAAATGCCTCATGGAACTTCCGAAATTATCCACCAGGTCATTTATAGAATTTGTGAACAATAAGTGTCTGATAACACTCCCTTGAGGTGCATCTGAAGATATTTCTTTGTATGAAGGTAACTCTGCCTTAAGAATCACATGTAATGGTCTGATATTCCATATGCTGACATTTTGTTCATCAAGAACTACAGAATTATTTCGAACACCTTCCAGAAGTAAAGGAACATGGCATCAACCTGGGTACTGACTGTCACCAGAGACATGGGCCTACAAATTTGTGTTTATGTTCAATGAGTATTCTTGAGAAAGAGAATGACCTGTGCTTTTTTTCAACCATTAGGAATGCTTCTCTTCTCTAGCAACCTGCAGCACACTGCTGCTAGAAGAGGAGCAGTGATCACTTATTTCAATATCTGTCATGTTGACATTTATGCAATGATTTAAAGGAGGAACTACTGCATGATCTTCCTCAGTAAAACAATATCGAAAAAAGACATTTACTATATCAGCCTTGTCTTTGTCATCTGCCATTTTGATGCAATTATGGTCAAAAAGTATCTGGACATATGGATTCAATCCGCATACTGATTCAACATAAGACCAAAACTTTAGGATTTTTGTCAAGCCAGTAGGTGGAATTTTACTTTCCAATTTGTTGAATGTTTCACACTTGACTCGCCTCACATTAATTTTGGCTTTGCTCTGTCTTTGTTTGTGTGTCAAGCTTTGACTATGTTCAGATTTACAGTAAAGTTCTCTTTCATACTAATTGTCTAACATGGCAGGTCAACCCAACCCTTGCAACTTTGTACAGCATGTGCCTTTCTAAAGCATATTATACAATAGTCTAGAACTTAGTCCATTGATGCTGACCATCATCAGTACTAGCGATGAAATTTTCATGTTCACCATACAGGTAATCTGCTATCTGTTTTAGGTCACTTTTGCTAAGCACAAATAACTTCCTATCTTTCTTCATCCACCATGCTGAGTGATAACTGTAATGGCCTTATGATCACTGATTTCATGTTCTATGCTAAATGAGCCAAAAACTTCATTCTTATTGATTACAAAGAGATCTAATATGTTGCCTTCACATGCCAGTTGCCTGATAAGCTGCTCAAGATACTTTTCAGATAAAACATCTAGAACAGATTCACATGGTTCTCTGTCCTGACTACCCATCTAAATCACTTGAGTATCCCAGTCCACAGATGGTAAGTGAAAGTCTCCACCTAATATTATAACCTGGAGATTTAAATAAAATATTTTTCCAGTTTCTCCCCAAATGCTGCACTACTATTGTTACTGAGGCAGGGGGTCTAATAAGAGCATCTATTGACCATGTTTGATCCATCTTTAACACTATCTTCACCCAAATTATTTAGCATTCAGAATCTGTACTAACATCACTAATTATTATCACATTTTTTACAGCTATAAACATGCCCCCACTACTGGCATTCAATCTATCCCTGCAATTTACTGTACATTCCAATCTGAATTTAGTATTTCATTGCTATTAACACCTGTTTACAGCCAGGTTTCTGTCCTTAGTATTATGTGGACATTGTTGCCACTTATCAGCAAGACTAGTTCTGGAACCTTTCCAAAGACACCCCTGAAGGTAACTAATACTATATTAACATTTTCTTTCTCTGATCTGCCATGATGAATGCTACTCTCTTTAATTAATGAGGACAGCATTCTTCCTTGTCTGAGATTAGAACGATTGTTATTATGCCTGTGGAGGGATTTCTCTATCCTAAAAATCTAAATGTTTACAGCACATCTACTCCAGTACCCCAGTAGCCATTTCTTGTGCCTGGTCATTTAAGGCGTTAAGGGGGCAGAGGGTGTTGGTTCTACAACTTTCTGTCAATGGTGGAGGTAAAGAAACCTGCATCCGAGAACCTCACCCAACTGTCTGAGCCTCTGGTTTAAGACTGCAGGAGCTGGAGTATAGTTTGTTGGTCATTGTGAGTAGCACAGTAACAGCCTTCTCTTTCTCACAGATGCTATTATGAGTAGATCATAATTTTTTTCCTTTCAATCATTCCATTTGTTGGCTAAATCCTTTCTCATTGCCCTCTGTTCTCTTTTTACAACTAGCTGACAGCCCCTTTTAGCTTAAAGTCATAAACACCAATCAGTACTATCCACTTGATTTGCTTTACATACTAAGCAAAATTTATTGTGCATGTTTTATTTGTCAGGTTATTTGTCTTGTAATTGGAGATGATGATGTGCGTAATGGTACAAACTTGAAAAGCAAAGATTTTATAGTCACCAGAGAAATTAATTGTTAACACTTAGTATACATAGTATCAATTCACAACTATAAAACACTGAATTAAATAATTCACTGGCACATCGATTTATAGTGGTGTGCAATTCAACAAATTTTGCTTGGGTAATCAGACAGATTTAGCAGTTTCAAGAACTGAAGAGTAACTTAAATCTTTACCAGATCTGCCCCACTAAAAAACAAAACCAAGGTTGCAGAAACATATAATTAGTGAAAGTAATGGCAAAAAGTATCTCTTGACCGAGACCATTAAATTTCTTACGCCCTATTTTAGTGCATAAGCATAAAAAGGGCAGGTACTGCAAAATGAGGGGTAATTACCCTATCTGTTGTTGCTATCATATCTGAGTTTTGATATGAAATCCAAAATCTAGCCTACACCCAAGGTTATAATATCATATGATTGTTGGGCATTGTTACACTTCTTTACTCATAAAGTACATAATAGTAACACATTCCTTCCAAAAATTGTGATCTCTTTACACAATTTTTTAATAGCTAGCAACAAAATATTAGAACAACATGTATCATAATTGTAACTGACTAGCTTCTTCCATGTTCATAGATTTCTGCTGGGAGCTCCCTGCCTACAACCCCAGAAGTAAATGAAGAAGCATCTTGTAGGAGTACAAGTCCAGAGGTGAAACAAAGGAAAGGTATATTTTACCAATACCTTGTCTATGAGTGCCAAGGTGTAATATTCTTAATTTTGTTTATGTTTATGAAAAAAGTAATACAAAGGGGAGTAACAGGAGCTAATAAAGCTCCTTGTTCAGCTTGCAAATCAAGCAAAGCTGGAAAAATGAATCACATTGAGCAATATAAATCTCAAGTTACCAACAGTTATCCATGTGTAATCAACAAATATGTAATTCCTGCCAGATTAAAACTGCAAACCAGATCAGGATGTGAACCCAAAACCTCTGCTTTTCATGGGCAGTACTCTACAGACTGATCAAGCCAGGCATGATTCACAACCTACCTCCAGAGTCTTAGTTCTGCCAGTACCTCTCTCCTACCTTCCAAAACAGATTTTCTCCTGCTTATGTCACAGACATAGCACAGAATGTTACGGATTATTTCCATAGTGAATTTTTACTCTGCAGCATAGACAGCACTGATTTGAAACTTCTTGTCAGATTCTGGAAACAGTCCCCTAGGCTATGTCTAAGTCAGTTCTGTGCAATATCCATTCTTCGAGGAGTACTAATTCCATATGGTATGCAAGGGAACTTGCGTGAAGTTTGGACTCTAGGGAAAAGGTACTGGTGGAAGTTAGGCAGTGAGGGTATATTATGAGTCATGCTGGGAAAGTTCAGTGAGCAGCGCATTTGCCCACAAAGGGTACAGATCTGCATTTTGAGTACCAGGTAGGCACACAGTTTTAATCTGCCAAAAAGTTTCAAATCATCTCACACTTAAGTGCACAGAGAAAATTCATTCTGGAAACAAATATGTTGTTCATGACACATGTCATTTGTTTTATTCTATTATCCAAAAAGTTTTCTGAACTCTATAAGTAAGAGCTGTCTCTTCAGTTCACTTCAACTTAGTACATTCTACAGGACTTGATTTTATACAAGTGCTACTTAACTTCCACTACGTATGACACTCAAACATTTCTGCTTTTCATTCCATTTATTTTTGGACCTTGCAACTGTTTTCATTTTCATTATTTTATGGTACTTTCTTATATGGATGTGGAATGCATTTCTGAAAAGAAAGTTACTGAACCAACTGAGAATCATGACCACTTATATAACGTATCTTGTAAACGTTTTACTTTACACTGAGGTGACAAAATTCATGGCATATCTCCTGATATTGTGTCAGACTTCTTTCTCCCAGCATAGTGCAGCAACTCAACATGACAAGGACTCAACAAGGTTGGAAGTCCCTGCATAAATATTAAGCCACACTGCCTCTACAGCCATCCATAATTGTGAAAGTGTTGCTGGTACAGAATTTTGTGCCTGAACTGACCTCTCAGTTATGTCCCATACGTGTTTGATGGGATTCATGTGAGGCAATCTGGGTGGTCAAAACATTTACTTAAATTGGCCAGTCTTAAAACTAATCTCGAACAATTGTGGCCCGGTGATAATTCCATCATTGTTAGGGAACATGAAGTTCATGAATGGCTGCAAATGGTCTTCAAGTACCTGAACATAAACATTTACAGTTAATGATCAGTTCAGTTGGACCACAAGACCCAGTCCAATCCAGGTAAATACACCCCACACCATTATGGAGCAACCACCAGCTTGCAGTGTCTCGTTGACAACTTGGGTCCTTGGCTTCATGGTGTCTGCACCACACTTCAACCCTACCATCAGCTCTTACCATCTGAAATCAGGACTCACCTGGCCAGGCCATGGCTGTCTAGCATCCGACCGATATGATCATGAGCTCAGGAGAGGTGCTGCAGGCAATGTAGTGCTATTAGCAAAGGCACTCATGTCAGTCGTCTGCTGCCATGGCCCATTAATGCCAAATTTTGCCTCACTGTCCTAATGGATACATTCATCATACATTCCACATTGACTCTGGTGGTTATCTCATGCAGTTTCTTTGCCTGATAACACTGACCACTCTACGCAAACGCTACTGCGTTCAGTCATTAGGTGAGGGCTGTCAGCCACTGCATTGTTTGCAGTGAGAGGTTGTGCCTGAAATTTGTTATTCTCAGTACACTCTTGACACTGTGGGTCTCAGAATACTGAATTCCCTTATGATTTCTTAAATGGAATATCCCATGTGTCTAGCTCCAACTAACATTCTGCGTTCAAAGTGTGTTAATTCTGTCATGTGGCCATGCTCAGTTGGAAACCATTTCACATGAATCACCTGAGTACAAATGACAAATCTGCCAATGCATTGTCCTTTTATACCATGTGTACATGATACTACCATCACTAGTAGATGTGCATATCACTATCCTATGACTTTTGTCACCTCATTGCATGTAGTCAAACTACAAGAGCAAGTTGAAAAGTTATCAGTTAAGCAGTGAATGACTGTGGCTTTTTGGGCAGAAAAATCTATTTACTTTTGGAATATAGTCCCAGTTTATATTTTTGCACTTTACTGTGTGAAGGGACAAATGGTTAAGGAAGGCACTACACTTGGCAGAATTCCCATCAAGGCAGCGATAAAGTTTTCTGTGAACTCAAAAGGCTTTTCAGCCAAAATTGTACTTAGTTTCAGAAATAGAGTGCAATCAGCAAGTGATCTGGTGAATACAGTGGTTATTCTAAAAATGTATACTTTAATTTACTCACTTTTCCAATTGCAACACATCTAAGGTGACAAGTGAATTGTCAAGATGAAGGATTTTTATCCATTGTTTTACACTGCAGGACTTACTTAATTTTTCTTGTAATGAGTGCCACCCTCATTGCTGTGATTGCTGATATTTTCTCTGGTATCAGCTGTTTCATAAACTCTTAATTGCAAATGCTTCAGTGTCACACAGTACACTTTCTCAGTGTTTGATTTGTGCTTCTATTTTTAGTGTGTCCTTCATGTGGAGTAGTACAGCCATATCTGATTTTTTTTTCTTCCAAATGCTGGGTATGAAGAATCTGAGTCCTTGTAAATCCTCACCAGCTTAGGATGAATTCCCACATATGATAAACTACTCAGAACAAATATACATTTCCGGGATTTATCAATCTGAATGAAATAGACACAGTCATCACTTTCGAAAGATATGTGAACAAAACTATTCTGCAAATGCAGTTGACACTTGTTGAGATTATCATGCAGAATGTATGACATTTATCATTGATATCAATGCCAATATTGTGCAAGTCTGGTAACTTTTTAATGTGCTCTAGTATAGTGAAGAATGTTTTATCATTATTTACTACTGGTAAACTGATGTTCTTTTGATCTAAGTCTAATGTTCTCTCCAAACATACTGTATATCATGTAGCTCTTTTACTTAGTCATGCAGAAAGGGAGAAAGATTAGGATTTAAGTTCCTTCTCTTTGTATGATCCAATGTTTATAATTAATCACACATTATCACTAATTTGCAATAATACATTTTTTCTACATTTTGAAATATGACTAAGTGTATATAGCTCTAATAATATTCACATTGTTGTGTGAGTTGAAATATCATGATATTTACATGTCACATTTTTCTTAATGTGTGCTTTTCCCTTCCCATTTCACTACACTGCATGTACAACGAGTTCAGACTTTGCTCTCATACCACAAAATCACTTACATTTATTCAGTGCTTTCAGGATTTTATTTTGTGTTTAACAGTCTTTCTTCTGTAGCTACACCAACGGCATATTTTCCAAATCTGCATGTTACGTCTTTTCAGTGAGCACGGCTGATTATTTATATACATATGTGTTTGTTTAATTTAATACCTTGTAATGAAACATTTATATTAAAGCTTGCATGTTCATAAGCGCTGATGCATGGCTTTATTTACTGATGCTTGCAGAAAACGCATCTGAATTTAGCAAGAATGATGACACTGAAATTCCTGCTTGGCCTTCCACTGCAACTGAACACATGCTGCCACCTCTTGTGAATCTGCCTATTGAAATTCAACAAAAATCTGCATCTCTCCCTCCTGGATTAGCTCTCACTCCCGGAGAACATGTGAACAAACTGCCTCGAAGCCGGTCAAATGCTGCATACAGACAGACTGAAGCATCTTCAAGCAGCCGCTACAAACGAGCAGCATCTGCTTCAGAACTTGAAATGAATATGTCAAGTATAATTGCCCTAGAAGCTCTCACAAAATCAAGGGAAATGTTTGGCATTGTTGGGGAAGAGGATGAAGATGAGAAAGCAGACATTGCAGAAGATAAGGATGAAAATAAAGAAAAAGATGAAAAGAAAGAGGAAACAACCTTTTTCGGACGGCTCTTGTCGAGACGTAGTGGGAAAAAGAAAAAGGAAAAATCAGATGATGTAGACAGCAATCTTGGTGATAACTTAAACAAACAGATTTCAGCTCCACCACTCGTACCAAAGCGAATAAATGAAGGTGGGCAATATGCCAATGACTTTTTCACTGATTTTACTTCTGCGTCATCTAGGCATCATAATACCAAATTACAGCCACGAAGTTCTGCTGCCTCACGTCAGAGAGTAGAGCCAATTAATTTACCGCCAAGTCCTGAAATAGAAAAAAGAGGAAAAGTTCTTGAAGTCCCTGAAGTTACTTCCATTCCTCCAAATGATTATGGCTCAGATATTTTAGTGACTGACAAAAATGATAATGTAAGTGTAGCAGAAAAAGTAGTTCCAGATGTGATGCATGGAAATCTCTCTGTTTCTCCTCCAAAACATGTGTGGACATCACATAGTGCAGGAGGTAGCAAAGAACTTAATTCCACTTCATTGCAGCATATAAATGCAGATAAAAGATCTGAAAGTCAAGATTCTCTCTCCAATGAAAATGAATACAAATCTTCCTTCAGAATTGGTGAAGCACTACCTCGTGAGCAACCACTTCCTAGTGCGTATGATGAAACTGATGAAAGAGAATGCAGTTCCTTGGTGAACACAGTTGAGAAACCAAGCTCTCCAAAATTTCCAGTCAAAAAGTCTCAGAGCTTTAGAACTGATATAGATTTTTCACAGAAAACTCACAAAAAACCAGCATCAAATACAAGCAATACATTAAGTAACATTGTTAAAGAAAGCCAAGATCTGAGCTTTCAGGAAGATGTAAGAGAAGTAGAAGAGACAACAATATCTTACAAAAGCACAATTTCAGCAACAATATCTGCTGATGAAACAAACATTATGACAATCAGTAGTGAAAGACCACTGAGTACAAAACCAATGGAAAAAGAATTATTGTTTTACGATGAAACCGCTACCAATGAGAAGACAAACCTGTTTGCAAACAATGTTTATGTATCAACAACAAGCGTTCTAAAAGAAAAGACAATTGAAAATATATTCACAAGTGTTTCATCTCCTGAAGTTCCTCTAGCTAAGGAAAATGTAGGATCTCTTGAAAAGGCTGCCTCTTCAGAAAGTATCAGTACTGATACTTCATCTGTGCTGGACTCTAAACCAGCAAAAACATCCTCAGGTAGTGAAAATGATACCAACTACACTCAACATGTAGTGTTGCCACCTGGCACGGATGGTATCACTATCACACAAACATTCACAAAACATGAAGAAACTAAAACAAACTTAAAAGGGAATGGTTCACATTTCATGCAGCAGCATAACATGGATATCTATAAAGGCGAAAATACAATGGAGGAAGTTGTAAAAGCTGACCTTTCAGTAGACACTCAGCCTTCTATAGCAGCAATAAATGATGCAACTCAACAGCCAAACGAGCTGGTGATAACTGCACAAGAATCAACAAAAACTGAGTCAAATTTACCTGAAATGCTAAGTGGACAAGAAAGTACCGCAAAGAGTTTTGATAATGCCAGGAAAAGTGCTGATTTACCAAAAACATCCCCTGGATTATCTCAGCAGGAAAAAGATTTACTTGCACACAATTTTACTCCCCGACCACAACCAACAAAACGTGAACCTCGGCTTGCTACAGCATCAGAACACGTTCCTGAATTTCTCAGAATCCAGCTGAATCGTGTTGATAGTCAGCCTGCAGTGAATGTAATTTTTGATACTGATAAACCTGATCCACAAAGAAGTCGTTTGAAAAGTATTGATGAGAAGTTAGGTATAAAGACTGAACAGACAGATGAAGCTGATGAACAAGCAAAAAGGACATCACTCATTTCTGAGACATCCCAGGAAACACATGGAACAACATCTTCCATTAAGCAGAAGCTCTTTAGAGAAGAACAGTTCAAAGCAGTTAAGGATGGTGCTGATGGTAGAAATGTAACTGGAAAACCTGTTGGCCACACATCGGATGGCATACAGAAGATATGTGAACCTGCTTCTACATTTGAAGAAATAGCAAAGCCAGAAGCAGGAATAAACAATCCTGTGAAAACAAAGAGAAGTATATCATTAACAGCAACTCCAAGTCAACAGAATAGAAATTACTCAGTTGTTTCAATATCATCTGAAACGCAAACAGCACGCCACCCATCAAAGTTTGCTTTTAAGAAACAATCGTCTAGTTTTGATTCTCCAGATTCTCACATCCCTTTGAATGATAATATCCTAAATGAATCTGAAGATATGAAGACCATAAATAAGTATGAAGGGTCCCTAAGTACAAAAGATTTTGGTACACAAGATGTAGTAATTCGTAAAAAATCTGTGCAAAGGGACGCCATCCTCAGAAAGGAGGAAGACTGTTTTCCTCCTGTTGAAAGGTTTTCATCAGGACGTGAGTCAGTCTGTTCTGAGGCAAGTTCTACAGATAACAGCCACAGGAGCTCAAAATCAAAAGAAACTTTTGGATCAGAGTCAGGCAGTGTATTTGAGAATAGTATGAACGAAGTAGTTCTACGTAAAAAGTCAGTGACAAAAGAGATAGGCCTTAAAAATGAGGAAGAACCTGAGTTACTCAAAGTATTTGCTAGAAGATCTCTTAAACTGAAAGATAGTGATATTGAAGTTCTTAGTCAACAAAGTCTCTCATCAAAGAACCGGGAAAACCAAGCCGTCTCTGACACTCAGGCAACAAAATCAAGAGATAGTGACAAAGAAAATGAATGTGGAGATTCACCTAAAGAAGAGAGGAAAAAGTTGCCTGTTAAGGAACCACTTGTTGAGTCAAAACACCACACAGACATAGTCCCTGAACCACCTATTAAAGTAGCTGCCCCCGTGAATAATACCCGACACAGCAGCCCAGCAAATTTTAAGTATCAAAGAAGTATAAGTGGAAGCAGCACTGCAAGCAATGAGAACACAAACATAAACGAGAACATTTTATCACCCTATAAAAAGGATAACATGAGCCCCGAAAAACGCATTAGAAATAGAACTGTTCCTGAATCACAGCGCACAGATAGTTGCTTCATTTCTTCAGAAAGAACTCCACACAGAGCTTGGGCAAACATATACAAAGAGAAAGAAATGCACATTGTAAGCACTGAGAGCAAAACAGCAGCAGAGAGACTGAATACCCAGACTGAAAATGAGACTAATGCTTCAGAGGTTGAAGAAAGCAGCATTCCAAGATTCAAGCGCATACAGCAGAGGCGAGAGGAATGGGAGCAACGAGCACAGCTGGCCTCAAAGAGGAATCTGCCTTAGGTGCTAAAACTGGTAAGTGCAATCAAAAATTTAAAAAAAGTATAGATGCTAGAAATTACACATTTCATATCAGTTACTTGTACAGCTGAAAGTTCTAAAGTAACCGACAAGTATGAAATTTTAAGCCTACAACCTTACATTTTTATTTCGGAACTGACTTACTTACAACTGATTCTATGCTTAATAAGCTTTTGAACTTGCTTGCTGAAGTGTAATTAACAACATGTTTCATTGTATACTATGCAGTCAAACAGAACTCAACAACATATATTGTTTTACAGCAGACATTTTTTACTTATGTTTACAAAACTTTAAGCTAAAAATTAAAGACAAAAATTGAAAACACAAATAAATAAATGGAGCTTATATTTGACTAACAGACTGCTAAATAAACACTTCCTTTTGAGTTTGATGAAGTGTTACACAAGATAATAGGTACTATAAGTAATGAGTATGCATTTCACAATATAGTGGAGATGCTGTCACTGATAGGCACAACAAAAAGGCTGCCACAAAATAAGCTTTCGGCCAACAAGGCCAATGTCCAAAATAGACCCCCTCCCCTCCTCTCTCTCTCACACACACACACACACACACACACACAAAAGCATTCTAGTCAGAACGGTTGTGGATAGAAGGTGTTCTTGCTTGTGTGAATGTCTGTGTTTCTTTCTTTTCAGAAGAAGGCCTTCACTGAAAGCTCGTATGTAACTGTCTTTTTGATGATCCAGCGTATAACTCAATGTATTGTCTTTATGGTGAGAGGAGTCTGTCCATTCTATAGTATTTCTGGTATTCCAAACTGGATTTCCCATTGTTTGACTTCTTGACTATAGGTAGTTGCAACAAAGTTGAGAAGAAGGCCTGTGACCATTATGTAAACTCTGAGCACATCGTATGTCTGTGGTTTATTGGCTCACTAAACTCAACAGATCACTAGTTGTAAAAAATTATACTTGTGGACATGTTTTGAGCATAGCCCACCATCAGCAAATCTCTCAAATGAAACACCATTTCCTGAAAGTGTAAGCACAATGTATCCATGCCACTAAGAGTAAAAGTATTCAAAAACATTCACAATTAAGTCTAGATAACATATAGAAAGCTTTAACACATAGTGCAGTGTCACATATTTACAATCACAACACTGGAGTTCAGCTAATGGCAGGCTACTGTTTCAAAGAGTAATTATCAATACATGCCACTCAGTGGCATCACTTTATGTTTGTAGTGGCTTTAAAAATATACACTAAAAGTAAGCAGACAAATTAATACAAAAACAACATCAGAAAGAACGTAAAGATAATTGGAGCAATCATCTATAAGAAAAGTAAAACAGTAGTTCCCAGTGAAATCTGCAAGGGTTTATTCCACAAGTTTAACAATAACAATGCATATGTTATTACAATAGATAAAGCTCTTCTGGATATGGTCTGGACCCAGTGTGGTGCTGTGGTTAGGGCATGGCTGGCACTTGGTAATACTCGGCGGGGCGCAGCAGGCACCTGGTAATTGACACTGCAATGAGTGTGGTGTGATGGTATCCATTGAGACTTGCAGCATCAGTAGCACAACGAGCCAGCTGCTACTGCAGCATGCATTGGCAGCTGCTGGCAAAGCAGCACTGAATCAGCAGTGACCTCCTGGGATGCGGCGAGCCCTACAGGCCACTGAGGGCAATTTTACTCTCGCTGATAGTGGAGTCAGCTCTGACTAGTGGGCTGCAGTGGCTGATGTAATTGCCCAGAATGTGCGAACCTCTGCTTGTTTGTGGCTTCAACACAGCCAATGAAGGTAGGCAGACTGATATGTGCATAATCACATGACTATGATCACAGCGCTGCTATTGATAGTGTGCACACATACATCTGTAGCCACATGACTGCAGATGAGGGACATATTTCTGTGATCATCATGCTGCTATCAGCAGCAAGTGTACAGCTTAGCAGGGAACTGGTGCCTCCACACTGCTGTCAGCAGTGAGTGTACAGCTAGCAGGGAACTGGTGCCTCTGACAAAGAAATGCCTTCAGCCAGCCACCAGATAAACAGCAGCATGGAGGGGTAATTTTAGTGGTTGTAGTGACTCAGGTAAGGACTAGCTATAATAATCCTCCAAGCTTAGGAGGAGATAGTGGGGCGATCTCAACTGAAAAGAAATGACAGAGAGGGGGAAATGTTACCCCAGAGACCCTGGGTGGAGGGCCCACGAGGAACACCATAAGGAAGAGCGACTGCAAGGGCATTGACAGCCATTAGAACTGAAGGCTTGATGGTAGCTCCCAGGATGCATGGTGTGCAGAAAAACATGCAAAGGAGAGCCAGGAAGGAGGCCCAAAGTGTCGGTGAAGATGTCACCAGGTGTGCCACAGGCATAGTATGATGACATGTGCAAATGATAGGAAGATGCACCACTGAAAAGAAAGACGACAATGCACAGGCACCCAGAGAAAGGCTTGGGCTTGAAACACGCTGAAACATGCCAAAGATGACACAGAAAGCACAGAAGAACTAACAGGTGTCCCGCAACAGTGGGAAACAGTGATGGTGTCATCGGCGGCTAATGGGAGGAGAGACCCAACCACCAGCAGCTGCTGGATACATGACAGGGCTGGCCAGGCACCTGCAGCTGGCGGGAGTCATGAGCTTGATCATTGACAGCCAGTGGAGATGCAGAAGGATGAGCAGGGTGTTGGCCCAGATGTTGGGAACACTGGAACAACCACATCACCACCTTATGCGCCCACGCATGGTAACAAGAGCACAGACATTGGCAGCCACTGGCAAGGCAGTGCTTGATCAGCAGTGACCACCAAGGGTGTGGCGACACCAACAGGCCAGTGAGAGTGATGTTGCTCTGGTCTCTGCTGCATTGGCGGCAGCTGGAAGATAGTGCTCGGCCAGTGAGACTGCCTGGGACGATATCGACTGAGTGTGCTGGCATAGAGCTGAAACATTAGTAAGTGTCAGGGACCAAAGGGAGTGATGGGTCACCCAAGGCAGCCCCCAAGGATGTGGCAATACTGATGGACAGGTGAGACGGATGATGAGACTCTGACTGGTGGGCTGCAAGAGCCCGGCGTAATTGCCGAGACTGGAAGAATCATCTGCCTGCTGGTGGCCTCAGCACAGCCTATAAAGGAAGGTGAACTGATTCACCAGTAATCACGTGACTTTGGTTGCAGTGCCACTATGGACAGTGCATGTGCAGTAGCCATGTGATCACAGGTGAAGAAAATAGTTCCGTAATCACCAACCCACTGTCAGTGGTGCACTTGCAGCTTAATGGGAAATTGCAGCCCAGCCAAAAGACATCCACAGTATCCAAGATAATGTTGGTGATTGTAGTGGCCCAGTTAGGGTCCAGCCAAAACAAAAACTATAGTCAAAAGTGTACAGACAGAGTACATAAAAAATCAAGTGATTCATATGAGAGCGGATGGGAAAGGGATGACTGGAGGACAGGGATGAGCATGTTGGGACAGGCTCTAACCAATTGTATCCCTTACAAATGAAAGCCAATAACACTGAAAATTGGCGAATCTAGCATTATAGAAGAATAAATCACCTCAAGGTGTTTAGGAAATGCACGAACACCATAACAAGGAGAGGAAGTGGAGGCATCAGGTATGGGAATAAGTAATTTCATTGATTTGTAGACTGTAATAATTAAATTTATAAAACCACCAAATAATTGTAACTGTCAAATAGTACCTGCATCTAAGTGAATAAGGAGTTTTCACTTCATACTGTATGCTTTCCCCCACTCCCTCTCCCCCTCTCTCCTTTTGTGTGTGTGTGTGTGTGTGTGTGTGTGTGTGTGTGTGTGTGTGTGTTTTACCTTTTTGAATATGCTCTGAATACCTAGATTTCAAATTCCCTTGCACAGTGTGTTCTTACTGCATTTGTGCCTTGAAAATGACAGGGTGTGCACTTGTTGAAATTACAGTGGACACTGAAGACATCACTGGGCTGCGTTCAATCAAATTATATGAACATTTTATATGCTAGGAGAAACTCAGGTTTCACAATATGAACCACAATACACAAGAGAGACAAAATATGATATCTCTTTATTCCACCATGTCATTCCTTTGAAAACTCACTAATTTCAGTTTCAATGTTTCCCTGTCTTCCACCAGTTCCCAGATTTAACATGTACTGATTTCTTTGAGATATGTCCAACACTCCTCAGAATCGTCTGCACTATTCTTTCCTCCAAATCTAACTTTCACACCTCCCTCCAAAATTTTCATTGTTTTGTAAAGATTATACATGATATGAAGAACCCATATTATGATTTTCACACTGTTGTTATTAGGCTTCAAAAAGGGGAAAAATATTGTTGACTGCACCATGTGGTACTTAGGGGCTCAGTTTCTGCAATGTTTTCAAATAGATGGTATGATGCAGAAGCAATAGCTTTCTTCTGTTCCTGAAAATGAAATGTAGTAGTAAAATGTTGACCCCATTCTAATCGGCATGGTGATAAATAATGACAGACTTTCTGATGCACTGTGGTATGAAAGCAAAATGGTGGCCTTGTAGAAGTGTCAGGCAAAGGTGGTTGTGTGGGAGGGGGGCTGCAAGGTTGGTGACTCTCAGGCCTAAGTCTGCAGGAGCAGCCCTAGCTCCTTTCCCCCAAGCTAGACATCAGTGAATGGTATGTAGAGAATATCAGTGCATGGTAGTGGTCCAGTGGGTGGCTGCCCTTGGCTGGGGCTCATCCTACATGCCTATCTCCTACACCAACACAATTATAGAAGTACTACGTTTTCATGAAATACAAAATTTATTTTATGGCTATTTTGTGTCTGAGATTGTGAGCTATGAATGTATCCAACTTCAGCTCCTTCCTCATGCTGAACAATGTGGTACATTCCCCAAGAATATGGGCCATTGTCCAGGGGGTCATAAACAAATTAGGTTGGAGTCATTTTCATTATGATGAAATGTGTGGGTCTACCTGGTGTGACATCTTTGGGATGTCATTCAAACAACTGTGATTCACTTAACCTGTCTTAATTTGTTAGGGGTGGCTGTAATTTGCTATTCCTCAAGCAATAATTTTAAAATTAAATGCCTTTGTTGTAAGTGTACATCAGCAGCAGCTATTCAAAGATCTAAAAATCTTTTCATGGCTTGTTTGGCCATTTGATCAGCCAGGTGTATGAACGTAAGGAAGCAGCAGCATGGTGAAACTGCTAACTGGTCCTGGATGTCAGATACCAGTATTTAATGTTGGTAACATTTAACAGTGGTTTGTAAGCATCTCATTGAATCACAGCAAAATAGGAAGCTCTTTCTCTACTGAGGTGATGCAGGGATTGGGTGATGGCTGAAATTTCAACAGTAAACACACTACATGCATTCAGTATGGATCACTGTTCAGAGCCACCTGTGTGACTGAAAGCAAAGCCAACTCAACTGTTAATTCTTGAACCATAAATGTAGACTTTTTTTGGGTTGGGATAGTATTTGAGAACTGAGCAAAGCAGTCATCAGAAAGTGTTCTCCCTTGACCCCAGAGGCAGGCTAGAAGCATCACAGAATGATTCAGTTACCATGGAGGTACCCTAGGAAGAGTTTTGTGTGCATAAACCAGTGAACGAGGTTATAGGTCATTTCTCAGAGCTTCTATTTTTGTCCAGGCTGGTTTACTTATTCAATGTTTGGTTCATAAAGAGTGTGTCCTGATGGTGATGAAAAAGAACTTAGTAACATATGTGATTGGGCATCTGATGGATTGTTGGTGAAAAAAAACTTAGTAACATACATGTTTGGGCATCTGGTGGATTGTTATTGCATAATTTATGTGTAACTGATGTCACAAGACTCTTAGTGATGGGGTTCCTGTCTCTCCCAGCAGATTGTTCATAGAGTTCACATGGAAGCTCCAGTTGTCAGTGTCATGCCACTATGGTAGACCAGACTGAGGAAATATTATACTAAAAGAGCAACTTGATCATACATAACAACCCATAGTGAATTGTAAAAATGTTGCTGAGTCATGTGATCACCTTTCCAATTGGTGCTACTGAGGAACCAGTGTGTATTGAGCTTCATCATGCAGTTGGCTTTCAGTTGACATAAATACAGGTGGCAATCATCAGCTTGCTGTCAAGGAGAAAACTCAGGAAACAGTGTTCAATCAGTTCTAGTAATTTGTTGCCCACATAGAGCTCAGGGACCATAAATGGGCTTTTGATAGAGATAACTGAAGTCCATATTTCTCTACTCAGTTTTGTGCCTTTGGGTGCTGGAGGTGATGCTCAGTAGTGCCTATTGTGCAGCACTGTGCTGGAGGCAAAAGTTGTCCACATATAGTGATGGTAAGACCATCTGGCCCACTATGGTCATGAACTGCTTTCATACTGATGCCAAACACTGTGACACTCAGAGCAAATACCTGGGATTCTCCATCCTCCTGTTCACATTATCCACTTATATCACTCCAATCTGGACACAAAGCCTAGATAGAGATAGGAAGTTACTTATGAAAATCTGCAGGTGGCCCAAAAACTACATCCATGGAGTGTTGATAGGTTATGATGATGCTAGGCACTATTGTGTGTTTTATGCAGATAAGAGGACACAGCAATTAGTTGGTGGCAATTTACAAAAGTGTCTCGAGCTGTGGAGTCCAAATGTACCAGGGGTTAGTGGTGTATTAGAATGCATGGAAGCCAAATTTGATATCAGAATAAGAGCCCATATGACTTGAGACACCCAAGAATTCACCAGTTTACCATCCTTTCTAATAGCTTGAAAAAGTCTGTATGTTATGCTGATTCGTCTTTAACTATGTGAGGAGTGTGTTTCCTTTCCAGGCTTCACAAAAGGACAATATTCCTTTCTTGTCACTTCCCTTGGCATGTATGATTAAAGCTTTTGACTCTTCTTGGATTTCTTGCTGTGTTAGTTCACAGTGAGCCTGTAATGTTTTGGAAGGCCTGTGCTATACACTTCCATCTTTTGTAAAAGTGCCAATACCCATAGGCGGTTGTCTTTGGCCATTGATGGTGGGTCACCACATTGGCCCCTCAATAGCAATTTAACCAACACCCAGCCCTAGGTTTATATGGCTTACATATTGCGCTGATGCTCAATGAAATACCTGTCTTACTTCTTCCAATGCAGGTTTATGAACTGCACTGAAGGCAAACATCCCTACCACGTCTCATGAGGTTTGGTGTCACACTTGATCTAAATGCCTCCTGAACTCTAGTGTTGCAGAATCCATTTGCTGGGCAGACCACAGACATATTATTGAAATTAAACTTATGCTCCTCCATTAAACACTGCTCAGCAAACATGATTCATCTATAACTTTGTATTACATTGCACGTATGTTCAGTACAATGTACAGAATACAGCCCTGTGTCAGTCTGATGTAAAGACTTTCCATATTAGAAAGGAATGTAATAGATCTCAGATCTACGAAGCCCAAGGTTGTATTTTATGATGCTCAAACATTTGTTAGTGTTTGTTGGTGATCAGAAGATGACTTGATTCCTTCTTGTTTAGAGCTTGACCAATTCTTGTGAAGGCTGAGTTAGCATACAGTAAGAATGCAGTTATGGTATCTTTCTAGCATACAGTAAGAAGGCAGTTATGGTATCTTTCTTCAGTCTTTACCTAAGTTTCTTTTCTTCAGTTCATCTTGTCAATCTGCACTGGAAGCAATAAGATGGGAGTGACATGCTGCATTTCATGTGGTGACAATGGAGAGCAAATGCAAGCTGCTCTCCATGTAAACACAGGGTCAGGTGACAAACTGTTGTGTAGGGTTTGTCATGGGGGTTTGAATTTCAGTCACTCCTGGTGACTATACAAGGAGTTGGATAGCAAAATACTAGCATTTTGCCAGAAGATTGAAAGGAGTGTATATACCTTCGGAAACATTGTTCACCTTAGTGAACTGATGTGGGAAGAAACCCAAGATTTTTATTGTACTGACATGTCACCAAAACCTTCATTTGGATAACATTCTTATCTGCCATGATGACTTTATTTATCTGGTTCATTTCAACTTTGTGCATCGCAGCCTAGATAACAAAAGGGAAAAAACTGTGATCTCACAAGATCAAGCTATGTCTCTCAGTTCTAGGATGCATTCTGAACAGTACTGTAGTACTTATTAATGTTGTTTATATCACTTTTGTCTTGGTTTAGTTGCACTTTTATGTCTGAAAATCATAATACTGAAATTGTCCTCTCTTTATTTTACAGAATGTAACCCAAGAAGAAACAAAAGAAATGTTCTCCTCCATTGCTGGAGATGGTAGCAAATTACATGAATATTTTGTTACTCACTTCACAAAGAGTGAAATTGGTTTCATGGAGCAATCACTGCAACTACATAAACCATATTTTGTAATGCTAATGGCCAAGTATTTCAATACTGGAGACGACTGTGTAATTTTACACTTTTCAGATAAAACATTAGTTTGTCACATGAATAGCTTTTCATAACATTTTGTGAGATGAGGTTACATATTTTAGACTTTTTTTATGTCCAAAGGTGCATAGTATCATTGTGGAGTTTTTGTGGTAATGCATTTCAGATGAGACATTTATTTCAAATGACTTATAAATAAATACTACCCTGTGCAAGAAAAATGAAAATATAAAAACAAAGCACGATGGTGAGTATTGGAAGAGAGACTCTGCCACAGCTTAGAGACATAAAATGTCATGAAGTAGAACTCAGCAACTGAGTTTTTAATAAGTTTGGCTAACTGACCTACATCTCTATCGAAATTCAACTTTTTTTAACAAGCTGAAGGAATTTGTAACATTAGATATCTGTGTAATGATCTGCTGACCAATAACCACACATTCAGAAGTGATCTTCCAGCAGATATCTTGAAAGTTATTAATGGTGTATTAATGTCTGAAAACTGTGCATTTGAATTCACTTTTGAGCTCATTCATGACAATGAAATATATGTTTGTTTGTTTTTTTTTCTCCATCATGTGAATTAGTAAATTATGTAAAGAGCGTATTTCTCCATGTTCTTTCAGTCACAAAATTTGAAAGAGTTTTATTTCATGATTTCTTTTTCTTGAATCAAGATGCCATACGTCAACACTTCTTTCATTTATAATCATTCCACTGTTTGTTCTTTTCCTTGTTTTTGGAAAATGCTTGTAAAATTTAAATTTTCTTTACACATTCTAATTTCTGATGTGCTATGCATCTGCAATTATGCTTAAATAATTCCACAGCCATTATACACAGTATGTGTCTTCTGTGATGAAGCAATTGTCATGTGACAATGGCATCTCACATAACTGTTGAATCATTCTTTTATATTTTCCAGAATAGATAGAGAGTATACTTCTAGATAAAGTGAATTAAAATTTATGGCATATCATAAATTAATTTTACATACTTTCATTTCTGGACTGTGTTAACTAACGAGTGATATTTTTGTATAAGTGTGTACATATATATTTAATTGTATATAAACACAATTGTATTATATCTCCATAGGTACAGTATACTATTTCCAAATATTTTTGTTGTATTAAGCCATTGTACTTTTTGGTACTATCAGAATTGTGATCTGTGTATGGCAGGTGTATTTTTGTTCAATAAACCATATAGGAGAGTTTCTCTCTTAAATGTATTATGTGCATAAAACAATAAATTAGCTAGCACCTCCACACAAGTGCCTTTCAGGGATGCTCCTGTCTAAGAATGAGTGAAAAGTGCTTTGCATGCATCCAAGAACTATTATTCTGTGCAAGGATGCCAACTGTATGGTTGTCAAAATTAAAATGTAGTTTATTGATTTTCCTAACAGATATCCATATTTATCAAATGACTGAACTGTCACTGTAAATATTTGATTATTACAATATATATTGTGGTATTTGTTAAAAGTATTAAAAGTTTAAATGTGCAAGTAAACTATGTTGTAGCAAGTTCATTTTAGATCATTTAAACAGGAAGGCTGTGTGTGTCTGTGTCTTACTATGTAGTGTTACAAAATATAAATATGTTGCTTTAGAAAAGCACAGAGCGTATTTTTATGAAAGGAAGTCATGCCTACAGCTTAATTGCTATCAATGAGAAAAGATGAACCATGATGTCATGTACCTTCTCAAAACCTATATGTACATCATCCACATTATTTACGCTTTGTACATGCTGAAAATTGGAAATGATTTTGTTAACAAGGCAACATTAAACATTTAAATATATATATATATTTCATCCACAAGGTTATATTTCATCTCTCACCAATAACCACATCCTGAGATAATATACTTTTCTTACGAATAATGCTCCTGCAGAAGCCAGCATCATAACAGAGAGTAAAATATAATTAAGATGACTTGTGTCTCCTGCACTACCGCTTAGTGTGTAGATGATGAGTGACTTATTTAAATTTTATAATATCTTGGAACTTCAAATGTATTGGTAAGTCTAAACACACAAACACACACATGTGCACATGCTCATATGCACACATACACACATCGTACTGCAAGACACAAACAATAGTGCATCCAAAAAGAGCAAAGTTCATTTATCCACATTCAAATAAATAACAAACATCGAAATGGTACAATAAGCAGTAGAACACATTCTGAGAATGGGCACCTACCATGCTGTCCTTATATAGAGAACAACCCCAGCAGGTGCCATGCTGTGTGCACAAACTGTAGAGGGCCTCTGGTGGCCAGCCCAAGTAGATGCAGTTGGTGATCAATCTCTTTATTCATCCATTAATAATATACATTGTATGAATGTAGTCAATTACAATATAGTTTCTTCTATTTAATTTGTTTAAAAAAAACTTGGAATATTTTATATCGGTATATATAAATAATATTATTTTTCATATATTTAAAAACAAAGATGATGTGACTTACCATACGAAAGCGCTGGCAGGTCGATAGAAACACAAACAGACACATACATACACACAAAATTCTAGCTTTCGCAACCAATAGTTGCTTCGTCAGGAAAGAGGGAAGGAGAGGGAAAGATGAAAGGATGTGGGTTTTAAGGGAGAGGGTAAGGAGTCATTCCAATCCCGGGAGCGGAAAGACTTACCTTAGGGGGAAAAAAGGACAGGTATACACTCGCGCACACACACACACATATCCATCCGCACATACACAGACACAAGCAGACATTTGTAAAGGCAAAGAGTTTGGGCAGAGATGTCAGTCGAGGCGGAAGTAAAGAGGCAAAGATGTTGTTGAAAGACAGGTGAGGTATGAGCGGCGGCAACTTGAAATTAGCGGAGGTTGAGGCCTGGCGGATAACGAGAAGAGAGGATATACTGAAGGGCAAGTTCCCATCTCCGGAGTTCTGACAGGTTGGTGTTAGTGGGAAGTATCCAGATAACCCGGACGGTGTAACACTGTGCCAAGATGTGCTGGCCGTGCACCAAGGCATGTTTAGCCACAGGGTGATTCTCATTACCAACAAACACTGTCTGCCTGTGTCCAGTCATGCGAATGGACAGTTTGTTGCTGGTCATTCCCACATAGAAAGCTTCACAGTGTAGGCAGATCAGTTGTTAAATCACGTGGCTGCTTTCACATGTGGCTCTGCCTTTGATCGTGTACACCTCCCGGGTTACAGGACTGGAGCAGGTGGTGGTGGGAGGGTGCATTGGACATGTTTTACACCGGGGGCGGTTACAAGGGTAGGAGCCAGAGGGTAAGGAAGGTGGTTTGGGGATTTCATAGGGATGAACTAAGAGGTTATGAAGGTTAGGTGGACGGCGGAAAGGCACTCTTGGTGGAGTAGGGAGGATTTCATGAAGGATGGATCTCATTTCAGGGCAGGATTTGAGGAAGTCATATCCCTGCCGGAGAGCCACATTCAGAGTCTGATCCAGTCCTGTTGACCTCCATCTGTCCAATGGCCAGCTTCACACATCCGTCCACATCAAACCCACCAACAAGCAACAGTACCTCCATTATGACAGCTGCCACCCATTCCACATCAAACGGTCCCTTCCCTACAGCCTAGGTCTTCGTGGCAAATGAATCTGCTCCAGTCCGGAATCCCTGAACCATTACACCAACAACTTGAAAACAGCTTTCACATCCCGCAACTACCCTCCCGACCTGGTACAGAAGCAAATAACCAGAGCCACTTCCTCATCCCCTCAAACCCAGAACCTCCCACAGAAGAACCACAAAAGTGCCCCACTTGTGACAGGATACTTTCCGGGACTGATCACCAGCAGCATGAGATATGAAACTTCCTGGCAGATTAAAACTGTGTTCCCAACTGAGACTCGAACTCAGGACCACTGCCTTTCGCAGGCAAGTGCTCTACCAACTTAGCTACCCAAGCATGACTCATGCCCCGTCCTCACAGCTTTAATTCTGCCAGTACCTCGTCTCCTACCTTCCAAACTTCTCAGAAGCTCTCCTGTGAACCTTGCAGTTGGTAGAGCACTTGCCCATGAAAGGCAATGGTCCTGAGTTCGAGTCTCGGTCCGGCACACAGTTTTAATCTGCCAGGAAGTTTCATATCAGCGCACACTCCACTGCAGAGTGAAAATCTCATTCTGGAAATATCCCCCAGGCTGTGGCTAAGTCATGTCTCCGCAATATCCTTTCTTTCAGGAGTGCTAGTTTTGCAACGTTCGCAGGAGAGCTTCTGTAAAGTTTGGAAGGTAGGAGACGAGGTACTGGCAGAATTAAAGCTGTGAGGACAGGGCATGAGTCGTGCTTGAGTAGCTCAATTGGTAGAGCACTTGCCTGCAAAAGGCAATGGTCCCAAGTTCGAGTCTCAGTCCCGCAGACAGTTTTAATCTGCCAGGAAGTTTCATATCAGCACACACTCCGCTGTAGAGTGAAAATTTCATTCTAGAAGCATGAGATACCTTGAGAGACTGAGCAATATTCAACACTTTAGCCTAAGATGGATTCTCGCACTATAGCACACATGGATGCACATCTTGTCCAGAGCCTACCAAATGATGATGTCATAGACCATAGAATCAGCACAGGAATCCTGATGAGAATCACTAACAAACTGACATTTGCAACTGAGGCCACAGTGTTCGGTCACCCAAGCCTGATAGGACTGGTGGGGCTGTTTATGACAACAACACAACTCAAAATGGCTCTGGTTCAAATGGCTCTGAGAACTATGGGATTTAACATCTGAGGTCATCAGTCCCCTAGAACTTAGAACTACATAAACCGAACTAACCTAAGGACAGCACACACATCCATGCCTGAGGCAGGATGCGAACCTGTGACCATAGCAGTCGCGTGGTTCCGGACTGAAGTGCTCGGCCACTGCGGCAGGCTCAACACAACTCAAAATGCACTGCAGTGACATGTGCACTTACGGTAATAACTGGGAAAACTTACACATCATGAAACAAAAGTGAAGCTGGTTCCTGGAGAGGGGCTCACTGAAACCACAACTAACAAACTGGGGGAAATCCAAGACAGGAACAAAGCCTTAAACATGTTTGCATCAACGAGAGCAAAAGCAAGGAAGTGTTGCTGATGCGACTTCTCATAAGCCTTCCAGTCAGGGGGAAAGGACAGCGCAGAAGCCTGCATAGTTGATGTGGCCAACAAATTTGTGGTAGCAAGTGTAGGAGTCTGCTGCTGCTTGAGGAGAGATTTGAGCACTACCTCCATGTACCTGCGATCTGATGGGACAACCAAATACGCTGAACACACAGAAGGGAACACCACACTCGTCCGTTCCGTCATAGTGCTAGACACAAATAATAGTACAGCTACGAAGAACAAAAGTTTATTTATCCACATTAAGGAAACAACAAACATATAAATGGTACAGAAAACAATCTGAGGATGGGTGCCTACTGTGCTGTCCTTGTAGAAAGGAGAGTATCGGTAGATGGCCTGGTGGGTGCCATGCCATGTGCACAAGTCGCGGGCAACCTGTGATGGCCAGCTCATGCAGATGCTGTTGGCAGAGTATTTGAGAGTAGCGTGCTGGCAACCTGGTACCACAGCAAGTTCCCAGATATGACATATATAGTCATAGCAATACACATACATCTTTATCTTGCATAATCATTCTAGTTATGAAAATCTTACAGCAATGTTCACATTATTTTACTGACTCTACACTGTATTTGTCAAAACAGGCATACACTAGTTCAAGTTAACTGCATGAATGTGTGTCCATTTTAGTCATGCTAAATGTTAATATGGGAATTAAATTCATCTCATTTGGTTTAATCTGAAACACATTTAATAAAAGTGGATTCCATACAAAAACTTCAGCTTATGATCCAAACACATTATCTCCATGCATTAAGACAGAGAGAACTGAATTTAGCTATGGCGAAATGGGGAATAACAACAGAGCAAATGTGTGCAAAGTAACCTATCAGAGGTTTTTGTCAATATGCTGTCTACCTAAGGTTCATAGATATACAGAAAATACTAACATTCATCACTATTACACATTCATTTATTCAGTCATCGTGTTAGTTAAATCTATCATGAACTTACAGCTGCCAGGAATGTGTTGCACACACACACACACACACACACACACACACACACACACAACCCTCATCACAGGTTTCATGTAGTACCTGATGCTCAAGGAAAATGCTTAATTTTGACTTGTTACAAACAAAATGTTTTTCACAGTGGGATTTTATGTACCCAGCCAATAGTACAGTGTCAGATTAGCCTAGTCCAATTTTCAGTTTAATGTCACATTTTCGGCACTGGCTGTCACAAAAAAACATGTTCAGGCTGATTTCACCTATACAAAGTAAAACCAAATTAACGCCAGAGTAAAACTCTAACTAAACACCAGAGAAAATGTGTCTGACTACTTTTAGAAAAGACATTTGCTATGTAAGGATAAATGCAGTTACTTTGAACAAGTTACTGTTCATCATATTAGAATAATCAGTTGCTGTTTCTATCTAGTGCTTCAGACTAATAAACATATAACATTAGTTAATTCAGAGAACACTTTTCAACTGTCTACACAGTAATCAAGTTGAAAACCTGTATAATGTGACCATTAGTATTATCTGGACTTACATCCTCAAGTTCAGATATTCTGATAAATTACACAATGAATATTATCTGTGTATGTGGCAGGTTACTTAGCTAAATAAATGAAAACATGATTGTTTGGTGCAATATGAGGAAATAATGGCTTCAGCAAATATTAATGAATATGCTTTCTTGAAAGATCAGTTATTATTTTCTCCCAGTGTGCATCTTCTGCAAACTTTTCAGATAAATTAATTGTTTTGAAATTTACTGAATGACTTCTGTCTCAACATTAGAGAACATAAGTTATTGTCAAATTAATGCTCTTTGGGACCAACCTAAAGTGCTACAGTGAAAGGACAGCAGTACCAAGTTTGTAAAATGGAGAAACTGATACACACTTTTTGTAACGCCACAGAGAAAGTGTTTCCATCTGCAGCTGAGACCCATTGTATACTAGATACTGAAGACAGCTGCCTTCTATATTTATTTCCTCTGTCCCACACTTTTTTTATTGGCAGTGAGTAAGAGGATTTTTGCTGTGTTTCAAGCATTGTTGCGAAGTGTCATAGACTATATGGCACAGCATAGAAGAAAGTGATGGGAAAAAAAGAATTGAGAAATGCAGGGATAACATGAAGACAATACAGTTAAGTGTTCAATGATGTGTGTCCTTTCCTTCTTGATAACACACATAATGACATTCCATTAGAAATAAATAAATTTCACTTCTTATCAAACAACTGTGAGGGTCCAAAGAAAAATCATAATCTGGCTAGAATGCCTCCCCCCCCCCTTTCCAACTGACAAAGGTTGCAGAAGGCAGAACAGAACTTCCCAGTCAGGGATATTTCTCTGCTTTCTTGTGACAGGGACTTCGGTTTTGTACAACAGTCGCTAAGGAAGCAAGACCAAATCTACAGTGCAGACAAGTTACCAGAGATCATCATAAGCAGCAGCAAAATCAAGTTTCCCATCATGGAAGTGCTTACATATGATTTTTTGGTTTTAAAATTTCTGGAATGTCTTCTATAAAAAGACTTGCATCTCAGATGAAATTGCTAATACCAGCATTTCTTAATACCAGGAAGAACAGCTTAACATCAGCAGTTTCAAGCATTTAATCTGTAATATCAAGCTGCATTATTGCCAGGGGCTTCACTAATGCCATGACCAATAACACTTTCCATGTGATTCAACCAGGATGACCTGTGCCTAGTCTACTAAACACCGTAGCATAACCAACAGAACATGCAGCAATCAAATGTGTCAAGTTGAGTAATGTAACAAAACTGCTATGTTATATACCTGAAGAGAATAAACAATTTTATGGTGAACTCTGTGGGTGGACAGTGGGTGAAAATGAAATGGCTACCATTTGGATGTCAAGTAGTGTTATTAAATACTATTAAGTACAGTGGTGGCTACAATACTGGCTGGCTTTTTTTAACTTAAGAGATATTCTAAGAGAATTGAACAGTATTTATTTCCATTTTACACAGATATCGCTCAGTTGGACTAAGACCCTAACAGTATGGACTCATTCCTATGACAGCACTTACAGAATTTTAGTAGAAAAATCTAGCATCTAAGTTCTAAATGTCATCCAGATAATGACTAATTTGCATATTTTCTAGTACTGGAATTCTGCAAAATCTGATACAGTAGTTACATGCACATCATATGGAAGAAGTTCAGAGAGATGTGAGTGGCTCAAAGACTTCTTAAATAACAGAACCCAGTACATTGTGATCAACAGAAAGAGTTCATAGGAGACAAGAGCATCATCAGGAGTGCCCCAGGGAAGTGTGATAGGACTGTTGTTGTTCTCTATATACATAAATGATTTATCAGACAGGGTTGGCACTAATCTGTGGTTTTTTGCTGATGACGGTGTGGTGTACGGTAAGGTGTCAAAGTTGAGTGACTGTAGGAAGATACAAAATCACTTAGACAAAATTTCCAGCTGGTGTGAAGAATGGCACCTAGCTCTAAATGTGGAAAAATGTAAGTTAACATGGGTGAATAGGAAGATCAAACTTTTAATGTTCGAATACAGTATTACTAGTGTCTTGCTTGACACAGTCAATAGTTTAAATATTTGGGCATAACGCTGGAAAGCAAAGTCGTGGGTAAAGCAGATGGTACACTTTGGTTTATTGGTGGAATACTCTGGAAGTGTAATCAGTCTACAAATGAATTTGCTTACAAATCACTTGGGCGACTGGTTACAGAATACTGTTCAAGTGTGTGGGGCCCATACCAGATAGGACAAACTGGGGATACTGAATGTATACAGAGAAGGGCAGCATGAATGGTCACAGGTGTTGTTAATCAGTGGGAGAGTGTCACAGAGTACTGAAGGAACTGACCTTGCACACTCTTGAAGACAACCGTAAACTATCCTGTGAAAGACTATCAACAAAGTTTCAAGAAACAGCTTTAAATTATTATTCTAGGGATATACTACAAGCCCCTACATATCACTCACATAGGGATCATGGGGATAAGATGAGAATAATTGCTGCAGGGACAGAGGCATTCAAACAATCATTGTTCCCGCACTCCATACGTGAGTGGAATAGGAAGAAATCCTAATAACTGGAATAATGGGGCGTACCCTCTGCCTAGCACCTCACCATGATTGTTGATGCAGAAGTAGATATGGGATGGAAAGATCATATAAGAACTGTGGTAGAGAAGGCGAATGATTGACTTTGGTTTATTGGAAGAATTTTACGAAAGAGTGATTCACCTGTAAAGGGGACTACATATAGAACACTGGCGTGACCCATTCTTGAGTACTACTCGAGTATTTGGGTTACATAACAGGTCGGATTGAAGGAAGACATCTAAGCAATTCAAAGGTGGGCTGCTAGATTTATTACCGGTAGGTTTGAACAATACTTAAGTGTTACTGAAATGCATCACGAACACAAATGGAAATCCCTTGCGAGAAGGTGACGTTCTATTCAAGAAACACTATTGAGAAAATTTAGAGAACCAGTATTTGAAGCTGACTGCCGAATGATTCTACTGCCGCCAACGTACGCTATGCCTAACGTACATTTTACAATGACAGCATTTGTGTAATGACGTCAGAGAATAACTCCCATGGTAGTAGTGGGAGTTGTAGTGGGGCGAAGATTGGAATACATCCAACAAATAATTACGGACATTCGGCACACGTGCTACTCGAGATGAATATATGATGTCGTTTTGAGCAACATCAAACCAGTCGGAAACGCGAAGGACAGAAAGTGATCCTTGTAAAGAAAAAGGGAGAAGTGCCACTGATATACAAAGCACCCGCCGGCCGGAGTGGTCGAGCGGTTCTAGGCGCTTCAGTCTGGAACCGCGCGACCGCTATAGTCGCAGGTTCGAATCCTGCCTCGGGCATGGATGTGTGTGATGCCCGTAGGTTAGTTAGGTTTAAGTAGTTCTAAGTTCTAGGGGACTGATGACCTTAGAAGTTAAGTCCCATAGTGCTCAGAGCCATCTGAACCATTTTTTGAACAAAGCACCCTCTATCGCTCTTCAATGTGCTTGCACAGTAAATATGTAGAAGAACAGGAATGGCCTGGAGAGTTTGTGGTAAATAATTGGGATTCTGAAAGCCAAGCATCCGAAACTGTCTGACAAAAGCTCCTTATGGACAGGCCCTCTTCAGTTATCGCCATACTTAGACAGTTCGAAGCTCAGTGCCATGCATCAATTTCATAAAGTAGTACAACACATGCCTTTTAACATTATAAGATTTCTGGGAAATTGTTTTCAGTAGCTGAGCAAACAGCATAAAGGTCTTGTAACCATAAAGTCTCTCGTCCAAATCTTTTTATTTCAGTTTGATACTTATTAGCAAATGGGAATGTCAGTTACCAAATGACGTGTCTGGTGCTACAACTGAAGATAAGATGGCGACTTGTACAAACACATGTCGTGTTCACGCGAAATAAAGTGAAAATTATACCAGTAGAAGCAGCGTGTGCACGAAGTGTAGTGACCAAAACGGAAAGTTAAATGATCTTATAAGTAGTCTTCAACTAACAAATAACGTTCTAATGAGTGATATAAAAAAAAACTTACTTCTAACAAGTGTGAGCTGCTACAAAAATCACGTATACTTTCAGGTGAAGGCCAAACTGTTCCAAATATGAATACGAAAAAACTAACGTCCAAAAAGTGTTGTGAACCGTCATCGCTACGACAGTCGAGTACATTTATGGATGACAGTCAAACTGTTCCAAAAATGTGGACTGCAATTACTACTGGACACAGATGTTTAACATGAAAGTGTAAAGTGTGATCCCAACGAAACAACGCAGCGGTGGTACAAACGAGACACAGTGACATCACAACCAAAAATCAGTCGCAAAAAAGGTGCGATGTTCTTTTCTTAACAGAGCACCACGGCAGAAACCTGGCGAGTATTTTATAATACAAGACTTCTAAGCAATGGGAATAGTAAAAATTGAATATGTCGTGTACGTAGCTGGTGCCAACGAAGTTGCAAGAAATGAGCCACAAAATTGTTTAGCAAGCCTAGAAACGTTCTTAGAAACTAACAAACCTGGAAACATAATAGTTACAACGCTACCTCGCAGGCATAAACTAATTGAACTAATTGGTGTGTCAACAAGAAGATACGGAAAACGAACATCAATATCAAACAGATGTGTACCGGTACTTCGTTTGGGAAATGTAAAATAGTGGATATAGGTAAAATGGACAAATGTCTACATACCAGATATGAGATGCATCTAAATTTCGAAGGGAAGAAACTTTTTCGTGAGAAAATAAGCAAAATTATAAATCACAGAAGTGATAAGGACGCTTTTTTCGAGAAAAACGTGGCAATAAAAACAGTAATTTCTTTCTTGTTACTGCCGACAATCAGGCCATCATCAACGTAGATTGCCACATAAAGGCTATTTCCATTTTGTCTACGATAAAATAGGCATGGATCTGCATCACTGTCTGAAAAGCCAACTTTCTTCATGAACTCAACAAAACGTTTGTTCCAGCAACGTGGTGCTTGCTTCAACCCATAAAGACTCTTTTTTAAGAAACACACTCGACCTGTACCATCTTCGAAACCTTCTGGTTGTTCCATATATACTTCATCTTCAAGTATTCCATTCAAAAAATTGTTCTAGCAGCATTTTCTTTGAAGCAGCTACAGCAAACAGAGTTCGTATGGTGTCATAACGTGCCACAGGGCTAAAGGCGTTGTCATAATCAATTCCTGCTTTCTGAATACGCCTTTTGCAACCAATCTGGCTTTAAAGCGAGTACCTCCATTGACTGCGACCTTTCGCCGTAGAACCCAGCGGTTTTTCAATACTTTGGCATTCTTCGGTCAGTCAACCAGCACCCAGGTATTGTTTTTCTTTAGTGATCGAAGTTCTTCACTAATAGCTTGCTTCCATTCTTCCTGCTCGTTTGACTGCAATATTTCTGAAAAACAGTTTGGATCTTTGTATTCAAGTGCATCAACTTTTGTTGCCATACAAAATTCACCACTTTCCATCCAGGTTGGTTTTCTTCGTTGTCTTTTATTCTTCCGTTTCTCTTCATTAGAAGATTCAGCAGCTTCTGCTTTTAGAAATTCTGTTAATTCTTTATTTTCATCAGATTCACTCGACTCTTGACTTTCTCTAGAGTAAAGAGTGCCAGTTTTTTCTTGACTTTGGCTTCCTCCAGAAGTGTACAGCCTAGGAGATTTACATTGGTCATCTTTAGATGAATTCAGATCATTAAATTCTTCCTGAGGGACTTCAAATTCAACATGATCACTATATTCAACATGCTCACTATGTAAATCACAAACAATTTCTGGCTTAAATTTCTCATCGTGACTCAACACCACTTTTATTTTAGATGGAATCCAAACTCTAAACCCATATTTGTCATTAACATATCCAACAAGTCGTCCAAAAACTGCCTTATCATCAAACTTGGAACGGAATTGTTTGTTAATGTGAACATAGCATCCTGTGCCAAAAATTCTGAGATGACCAAGTCGTCCTACTGGTCGATTAAATCATAGTTCATAAGGGGTTTTATTTTCAACTGAAGATTTTCCAGTACGATTTATTAGGTAGACTGCTGTGTTACATGCCTCTGCCCACAACCCTTGAGGTAATTTACTTGGATTTAGCATTGACCGGGCAGCTTCAACAATGGTCCTATTTTCCCATTCAGTCACACCATTTTGTTCAGGAGTGTAAGGAGGAGGAATCAGTAGCTCTATTCCCCTGTCTGCAAACAGTTCACTGACATTCTTATAGTTAAATTCTTTGCCACCATCACATTTAAATTGTTTGACAACATGTCCATTCGTTCGTGCTTCATTTAAAAACTGCTTAAGCACAGTACACACTCCACTTCTGTGTCTTAAAAAGAAAATTCGACGAAAATTTCCTAAAATCGTCTTTGAAACATACATAATAGCGCTTGCCTCCAAAAGATTTCGTGCTCATTGGCCCATTGACATCCGCGTGGATTAGTTCACCAGTACTGGTAGCGCGTATTGTTCGTGTTTTGAATGGCAGCCTATGCATCTTTCCAATCACACAGCCATCACAAAATTCACTCTTGGCATCTTCCACATTAATGTTCATTCCTTTTAAAATATTCTTCACATGCTGTTTATTTTGATGACCAAACCTTTCATGGTACACTTGCAATGTTTCGGATGAAGTCATCAAGTTCACACGATTCATTTTTACATTTCTAACAACACACATGTTCAACAAAAAATGGTTCAAATGGCTCTGAGCACTATGGGACTTAACATCTATGGTCATCAGTCCCCTAGAACTTAGAACTACTTAAACCTAACTAACCTAAGGACATCACACAACACCCAGCCATCACGAGGCAGAGAAAATCCCTGACCCCGCCGCATGTTCAACACATAAAGTCCATTTTCTCACATAACCTGTCATAACGATATTGCCACTGACTTGTTTTCGAACACAGACATTATTCTAACTAAAATTAGTACTGTAGCCTCTGCAGGCAATGGCTCTCACAGAGAACAAATTAGTACTTGCATCAGGGACGTACAAAACATTGTCCATTCTAGCATTGTACCATGTATTGTTTCGTTGAATTTGGATAGAAACTGTTCCTCGACCGTACACACACATTTTGACATCTTGTTTTCCCAATGCAATTACTTGAGGAACATCAAATTCACTATACGAAACAAAATACTGCTTGTTGGGAGTGATATGATTTGTAGCGCTACTGTCGCAATACCATTTATTTGCATCACTGTGATTACTGGTACACACACCCATAGCGTATGAAGTAAATGCAGCGTGTTCACTTTCTCGCTTCTTCTCTTTTCTTTTATTGCTGTCACGAGTGTTCTGTGGACACTCTGCTGCCCAGTGACCTAATTGTTTGCATATATTACACGGAAACTTCTGTTTTAATTGTGACTTCGTCATCTTTACTTGCTGATTACTTGTTTGCCATTTTATTGTTTTAGAAACGAGAAAAGCTGCACTTCCATTAATGTCTTGTTCACGCAGTTCAATAGTACACAGTTTTTCAATCAATAAATTCAAGCTTTGCTTTTCTGTCGGTATCGTATCCCAGAGATCCTTAAAATTGTTATAGTCTTTTCCCAGTGTAGACAACATCCGACCATTTAAGATTCTTTCAGATGGCGTATTTTCTTCATGTTTTGCTAATTCATCGTTCAGGTCCATAAATAACTTTTGCAGTTTGGCCACATGTGCACTAATATCTTCCGTTTCATCACGTTTAACACGGAAAAATGCTTCAATCAACATATTCAAACGCTGAGTACTGCTACGTTCAAATCGGGCGCGTAATTTGTCCCAGATTTCCTTAGCATTCTTGCACGTTAAGACGAGTTTTGCAACAGTTTTACTTAGTGCGCTTGCTATAAGACTTGCTGCCTTTGCGTCGTCCTTGTGCCATTCCACATACGCTTCTTGTTGTGCACTTGTCGCATCTTGCGGCAACTCTACAGGTTCACGTGTACTGTTAATAATATCTTCTAGTCCGTATGAACGCAGCACCATAGAAATATGCCATTTCCATTTGGCCCAGTCGTCAGGTCCTTCAAGCTTATCAATGCTGACCTTATAATCGCCGCTAGCAGTCATGTTTCTTTACATACACAGGCTCATTTCAAATATTGTTTTAATTAAACTATGTTGTTTGCCTTTACACGTGTACTGGACCCATAATCTGATGAAAAATATGATTTTAAAGGCAAGAAAACATTTTATTAGCTTTGTAATTACACCCTGGATACGAAAAAACACATTTACTGAAAGAAAACACAGAAGTTACATACAAGCCAAGAATAAAGATATTGACAGCAGAGTCGTGGAGCAGCACATAAATATAGACGTCAAGGAATTTTTTCTTTTCTTTTAACAGTTTTCATGGTTGATATCAGTTGTTTGTTGTTGGTTATTTATTATAAATTGTTCTGTTTTGTTATTTCTTTTGTTAAAATTTACCATAAATGATGGAATATTAACAGAAGCAGTGAGGTTCAGGTCTGAATTATACAACATAAATGAACTAAATTATGTACCCTCTACTACATTTACAAAGCGGATTTTTATACATACCAGTACCATATTTAATATTTTACAATGAAATGGTTTTCAGTGTGGGTGCAACATGAAGTGAGAACAGTACTGTGAGTAGAACCAGATTGATTACTAGGTGGAATGTATTTTAAGGTCAGATATTTGTAGTGTTTGCTAAAGAAATGGACTGAAACATTCAGACACTGCAAGTTGTTTGTTTAGATATGTTTTTGTGGCAGGCTTATTTATTGTTAAGTAGGTCTCTGGATTGTGTGTGAAACAGTTTTGGAAGCATTGGTGGTCGATATTTATATGGTTTTACTAGCTAACCCCGGAACAAATAAGGTACTTGAACTATTAAAAGCCAGATACAAGATGTGGAGAAAACCTATATATCTTGAAGTGAAAAATATTGAAGGCGATATGACTACAGCACAGAAATTTGCACTGTACTAGAGACTAAACTTAACTTTGAACAAACCATTCTTTCATGAGATGTGATGGCGGCTCATAACACTGCATTCATTTTAGTAATTCTGGTTGCAATTTTATGTAAAAAATGCAAAAAACTGACGCTTTGACTGTCTTAAATATAAAGTGCAGATTCCTCTTCCCAGGTCCCCTTGCATAGTGTGTGAAATTCCCCTTTTGTACCATGTAATGACATTCTGTGTACCCACACTCTTTTTTGTGTTGTTTTGTACTTACACCTTCCTTCTCTAATATACAAGCTACTACTACAAACTGCAAACCATTTGAGTCCAATAAATATCATTTTCGTGGTTCATGTTGTGGGTTCCTGTAGTCATGTCCTAGTTCATGAACCACGGGCAACATATGAGTGGCCAAGTAAGTGGTCCCGACAGTCGGGATACCAGTTACTTTGGAATAAGGCTGGGCATCTCGGACACATTCTGAGTCGTGGTCACCTTTGTGCTCATATGGCAAAGACTACCAAATCCACCGGTTAGTCCCTCAACCATTAGGGGTAAAACCCAATGGGACTTGGGGCAAGTAAGGCTAGCAACCTGCTTCCCTGGTACTTTAAATATGATGCTGGCAACAATCAGAGCAAAACGCCTCGGACCTTTGGAGGTGATGGAGTCCCACTAACTGACAAACCAGGGACTCCTAAGATACGACTTGGCAAACAAATGGTAATGAGATGGGGAGCTATTAATATCAATGGGGGCTACTCTGGGAAGAAGGTAGAGCTGGCAGAGGCTGCAAGTAAGATGGAGCTGGACGTTTTAGCTGTTAGTGACATTCGGGTAAGGGGTGAGAAAGAAGAGGAAGTGGGAGAATACAAGGTCTACCTGCCAGGAGCCGAAGCAGGAATAGCACAATGGGGTGTAGGGCTTTACATCAGGAAAGAAATGGAACACAGCGTAGTTGCAATGAGGTATGTAAATGAACGACTGATGTGAATAGATTTGACAGTGTCTAGCAAGAAAATTAGGATTGTGTCAGTATATTCGCATTGTGAAGGGGCAGATCAAGATAAGATGGATAGTTTTTATGAGGCACTCAGTGCTGTAGTTGTTAGAGTAAAGGACAACGACAGTGTTCTGCTCATGGGTGATTTTAATGCCAGGATTGGAAATCGAACAGGACGGTATGAAAAGGTTATGGGTAAATTTGGAGAGGATATTTAGGCCAACAGGAACGGGAAACAACTCTTGGATTTCAGTGCCAGTATGGGCTTAGTAATCACAAATTCCTTTTTTAAACATAAGAACATTCACCGGTATACTTGGGAAGGCAGGGGAACCAGATCTGTCATTGACTATATAATAACAGATCAGGAATTCAGGAAGGCTGTGAGGGACACACGTGTATTCAGGGGATTCTTTGATGACACTGATCATTATTTAATCTGCAGTGAAATTGAGATTGTGAGGCCGAAAGTGCAGGAGGTCAGGTCCGTATGTAGGAGGATAAGAGGGGAGAAACTTCAGGATAAAGAAATCAGGCACAAGTACATAACAGCGATCTCAGAAAGGTACCAGTTAGTTGAATGTAGTCAATTACAGTCATTGAAAAGGAATGGACAAGGTACAGGGACACAGTACTAGAAGTGGCTAAAGAATGTCTTGGAACAGTAGTGTGTAAAAGTAGGATGAAGCAAACAGCTTGGTGGAATGACACAGTCAAGGCAGCCTGTAAAAGGAAAAAGAAGGCATATCAAAAATGGCTACATACTAGAACTCAGGTAGACAGAGAAAGTTATGTTGAAGAAAGAAACAAAGCCAAACAGATAATTGCAACATCCAAGAAGAAATCGTGGAAAGACTTTGGAAACAGGTTGGAGACTATGGGTCAAGCTGCTGGAAAACCATTCTGGAGTGTAATTAGTAGTCTTCGAAAGGGAGGTAAGAAGGAAATGACAAGTATTTTGAACAGGTCAGGAAAACTGCTGGTGAATCCTGTGGATGCCTTGGGCAGATGGAGGGAATATTTTGAAGAGTTGCTCAATGTAGGTGAAAATACGATCAGTAATGTTTCAGATTTCGAGGTAGAATGGGATAGGAGTGATGATGGAAATAGGATCACATTTGAGGAAGTGGAGAAAATGGTCAATAGATTGCAGTGCAATAAAGCAGCTGGGGTGGATGAAATTAAGTCGGAACTCATCAAATACAGTGGAATGTCAGGTCTTAAATGGCTACACAGGATAATTGAACTGGCCTGGGAGTCGGGACAGGTTCCATCAGACTGGACAAAAGCAGTAATCACACCAATCTTTAAACATGGAAACAGAAAAGATTGTAACAGCTACAGACGTATCTCTTCAATCAGCGTTGTGGGTAAAATCTTCTCAGGTATTGTTGAAAGGAAAGTTCGAGTATTAGTTGAGGACCAATTGGATGAAAATCAGTGTGGGATTAGGCCTCTTAGAGGTTGTCAGGACCAGATCTTTAGCTTACGGCAAATAATGGAGAAGTGTTATGAGTGGAACAGATAATTGTATCTATGCTTTATATATCTAGAAAAGGCATATGACTGGGTTCCTAGGAGGAAGTTATTGTCTGTTCTACGAAATTATCGAATGGGAGGCAAACTTTTGCAACTTTTGTAATAGTCAGGCAGCAGTTAGAGTTGACGGTAAATTGAGTTCATGGTTCAGAGTAGTTTCAGGGGTAAGACAAGGCTGCAACCTGTCTCCACGGTTGTTCACATTATTTATGGATCATATGTTGAAAACAATAGACTGGCTGGGTGAGATTAAGATATGTGAACACAAAATAAGCAGTCTTGCATATGCGGATGACTTAGTTGTGATGGCAGATTCGATTGAAAGTTTGCAAAGTAATATTTCAGAGCTAGATCAGAAAGGTAAGGACTATGGTATGAAGATTAGCATCTCCAAAATGAAGGCAATGTCAGTGGGAAAGAAATATAAACGGACTGAGTGCCAAATAGGAGGAACAAAGTTAGAACAGGTGGACGGTTTCAAGTACTTAGGATGCATATCCTCACAGGATGGCAACATAGTGAAAGAACTGGGTGAGGTGTAGCAAAGCTAATGCAGTGAGCGCTCAGCTAGGATCTACTCTCTTCTGCAAGAAGAAAGTCAGTACCAAGACTAAGTTATCTGTGCACCGTTCAATCTTTCGACCAACTTTGTTGTATGGGAGCGAAAGCTGGGTGGATTCATTTCACGCTATCAACAAGGTTGAGGTTACGGATATGAAAGTAGCTAGGATGATTGCAGGTACCAGTAGATGGGAACAATGGCAGGAAGATGTCCACAATGAGGAAATCAAAGAAAAACTGGGAATGAACTCTATAGAGGTAGCAGTCAGGGCAAACAGGCTTAAATGGTGGGGTCATGTTACACACATGGGAGAAGCAAGGTTACCCAAGAGACTCATGGGTTCAGCAGTAGAGGGTAGGAGGAGTCAGGGCAGACTAAGGAGAAGGTACCTGGATTCGGTTAAGAATGATTTTGAAGTAATAGGTTTAACACAGAAGAGGCACCAATGTTAGCACTGAATAGGGGATCATGGAGGAATTTTATAAGGGGGCTATGCTCCAGACTGAGCGCTGAAAGGCATAACCAGTCTTAAACGATGATGATGATGAAATATCATTTTCGTAAAAATGTGGACTCTAGCATCCACGCATATAAGCTACCGTGTTGTGTATGTGCACTTCATATTGTCATGATGAAAAATGCAACTGTCTTTGGAACTACTTGAACGACTTTTTATTAATAGGTATTAAATAGAATTTAGAATATGATAAAAACTATAATTATAAAAAATGTGAATGACTGTAATACTCCCAGGTAATTGTATTTTGTTAGAGTCAGTTTTCAAACTGTCATCCACATAAACCAGGTAATTACATTGTGTTTTCCTTCGAGCATCTTGTTTGGATGACTCTGATGGTATGCATGGTATCAAAGAGTAGGGAAAAGCAGGAGACCAGACAATGTATGGAATTGTTGTTGATGTCTAGAGATGTAAATTTAAAATTATGCCTAGTACGCATTGAATGGTGTATCTTGTGGTGTTGCTATCCCGTTTACATTTATAAACCACCTCTGAAATTTATGGTTCATATATATAAGAATTTCCAAACACACATAATATAAAAGTTTTGAGCCACTACAGCAGCAGTAACAATGGCTTTGGGAAGGCATCATAATGAACTATACTAACTCTCATTGCCACAGATATGAAGAAAATTTGTAGATTCGTTGATACCATTATGATGGCACATCAATAATGAGGCAAGAAATTTATTATACTTTTTTAATTAGTTCATGGAGTGTGAGTCATTTCATGCAAGTGTTGAACATTGCTTCTATGGAATAACATAAATTTTATTTTCCAAGTAGATCTCCATTCAATTTTGCCTATACATATTTCATGCTCCTACTTTTTTGTCTAGATTTTTAATTAATGAAATTATAATGAAATCTAGACCTTTAGCTGCTTACAGATGTTGATAAATATCAAGGAGGACACTTGAAAAATGTGTGCCCCAATCGGAACTCTAACCCGGGACCTCCTGCTTGCATGGTAGATGCTCTATCCGACTGAGCCACTAAGGACACAGACGATAGTGGGACTGCAAGGACTTATCTCTGGCACACTCCCCGTGAGACCCACACTTTCCAACTTTCTGTCCACACACTACATTTGCAGCGCCCCTGCCAACCATACTCATTATTCGCAGCAGTCACTCTACCGATTTCCATAAGAGTTTGAGCTATCTGAGTGCATCCACACTAAAGAAGATCATTGACCGGTAAGCCTTATCTATATGAAGCTGATATCTGTTCTTTCGGACATGTCTGAAAGAACAGATACCAGCTTCATATTCCAGTTGTGACTCACTGATATTGTAATCATAGAATCCTATGTTTTTTCGTTTTGAGAAGTGGATTGACTGCCATGAGTAATGAGTATGGTGGGCAGGGGTACTACAAATACAGTGTATGGACAGAAAGTTGGAAAGTGTGGGTCTCACAGGGAGCATGCCAGAGGTAAGTCCCTGCAGTCGCTCTATTGTCTGTGTACTCGGTGGCTCAGTCGGATGGAATGTCTGCCATGTAAGCAGGAGGTTCTGGTTCTGAGTCCTGGTCGAGGCACACATTTTTCAACTGTCCCCATTGATATTTATCAATGCCTGTAAGCACCTAAAGGTCTATATTTCATTCTTCGAGAGCTGTAAGATGACCAATGATATCTGTAGAGATAACAACTTCATATTTTAATTAATGGTTTGCATTAAAATTTCAATTTCATAAATTGTGCGTAAATATTATGACAGTGTCTCTGAGTTGTGTAAATAACGTAATGATTGCAGGGTATTTCACCAAAAACTGAGTGTAGTTTTATTGTGTTGGGCACCTTCTTTCTTGTTATGTTGATTTCGTTTGAAATAACTTTCAAGTTCAGACAAATAATTTTCAGTATTTATTTAGTCACAGATTCAAACGTGGTGCCAAAAGTGGTATGTAGGAAACAATACTGCTGGCACCCATATTGTTAGTAAGTAACAGTTTTGTTAAAAGAAATTCTGATTCAACGTTATTCAATAGATTTCAGAAAAAATAACAAAAGTAGCTCAGTCAGAGCTTGGCGACCATATTTTCATAATTTAGTATTTATTTCACTGTGAATGTCATAAGGTGAATTGATAGCAGCTCTCTTCTTTATGTGGAAAAGAGATATTTTGATCTGATAGGTCTAATCAAGTTGTCAGATTGATAATATAGGTAGGAGATGTGGAACTACAGTGATGTTTATTTATGTATATGCGTTAGATATATGATCGAACACCATAACCACCTTAAACATCGGGATTTAATAGTTGACACACCTCAAATAATAGTTTCTGTTTATGTTACACATGTTACAAACCGACCAAAATTGCTATTAGCAACATGCTTTCTCAGTGTAATACCAATACTTATATTCATTTGAATGGTACAATAATGTTCATTTTATCTAACAGCTTGTAGTGAGAGTAGGACTTTACAAGACATTCCACATGCTGATATCCTGCACCTGAATGCTTGAGAGGCTGCTTTCTAGCGAAACAGTTGAAGATATGGAACTATGTCCCAACTAACTTATTATTACCATTTTGGTTACCTGTAGGTATGATATTGATAGTTTGAACAAAGATTAAACAGGGTCACATGGTAATAGTGTGACAATACTTCAATAACTTCATTGATACTGTATATGTCTAGTCACAAGGGTTTTGTTGTACTGGATATATGTAAACATATAACCATCGCTTTTTCTTTTGCATTCACTTGCATTAGAAAATTGGAAATTAGAAACTTTGAAATTTGAAAAAATAATAAAATTTCATCTTATTAGTGATCTCCTGTCAACACTATTTCACTACCTAAATTCAAAGACTAAAATTTTATGAAATCTTTATACCTTTATTCTCAAGATGAAGATTTTGTTGATTTTAGGACATCTATAAAATTGTTGTTCTATGTTAAATTGTAATGTGCTCAGACAGATATATGTTAGTGGCTAGAGAAAACCTACACTGTTTAAAGTGATGGTCAAAAAGGTCAACTTTCCTATAGATTTTTCAGTGTTAAATTTAGCAAAAATAAATACAAATAAATTTGTAGCTTTTTAATAACAATCAGTTATTAATTTATTTCCTAACAGCTGCGTAGCACTATTAATGTACAAATTTACTAAGTTTGTATCCCATAGGTTTTCCTTCACTAAGTAATGTAAATGACATTATGATAGAAATTATTTCAAATGTTCTGTTAAGCATATGGATATAATGTGCACAGTGACTTCAGTTAATGGTTCGTGTTATAATTTTGCAACAGGAATAAAATGTTATAATTTAAAGATTTTATTGTGATTAAATAAGGCAATTTCTGAGACAAATTACGATTTATATGTTTTTAAAAGATTGTAAATTGACATTAAGCACTTAGTAACACTGCCTTTGTCTTTGCATAACCATATGTATACTTAGATTTTAAAGAAGACTTCATAAAATTGTATGTGAAGCCTCTGTGTTGTGTGTGGTGGGAATGAAACTTCCATTGCGCATTGCTGATCAAACTCTTACATTGCTCAGATTTCTGTTAAATATTTATTAATAATCGATGACAGTGATACCTTCTTACTAGCAACTTCCCTTCTTTGAACACTTGTCGCATGCTTCACTTGTCGAGATATCTTCTGATTTCTCAATTTCATACAATGTGCTATTCTCATTTCATTTCAACTGCACGTTTATTTGCATATCAACATAACTTAATAAGAAGTGCCAAGCTACTTTGAAATGTAAATTGCATTTATTCTCTTTTTGGATCACTTAATCATTTGTTACAGTTGTCTGAATATCAAGTATCGGACAGATGAACTGTATCTGACGGTTTCATTTCACAGGAATTTAATTGTTTTAGTTGGGCTACACTTGAGCATATCAGGCTAAAGTAATACATATAATCGCCTCCAACTAAAACACTTTCAAAGAAACCAAAATGTATTATTTGGAGACAACAGTAATTATGTTAAATGGATTTTGATGATGGAGTGGATACAAACTGTGATGATGAAGTTGAAATTTACAGGAATATTCAGAAACAAAGGATGATGACAGAAATACCATGGAGAGGTACTCGAAGAAGACAATCATTGCTATATTGGAAAGAGCAGAGACAAAATGGAATTTTGTTCCACCACTGCAGAGGGTATGTTCCAAGCTCCCCAGTGTTATTCGATATGTATCTGGACGAACAGGTGTGGCAAAAGCAATGAGAACGCCTTAGGAATGCATAATCACATCATGGTTTACCACATTCTTTCCTTTGTAGTTATGTGAACGAAGAAGTATATCGAGAGCATCAGAATTTCGTTTTGACATGCAAAAGATGTTACTGAATTTAAAAGCCTTCATCAGTATTTTATTTTTACAGAAGTAAGAGACAAAACTTAGAGGATCTGTGTGGAACTGTCTAGGATGATGCTGACATACTTTGCCGTGTAATGAGCATAAAACATGTCAAATTCGAGACATAGTGCCTTATATGTGACAATTGTGTAATATGTGATGAAAGAGGGAGCAGTGGAACATAGGCAGCGTCACCCCATTCTGTATTGTTGCCAAATTTATTCAAGATGGCGGCCATGGATGTGGCAACATCGTACTGACATCATCTCGAGAAGTTCGTATTTTTTTTGGGAAAACAGGTGAATTGGGCTATCTCCACTAACCTAATCCCACCCTTCCACCCTCCCCTCCCCCATCTGGAAACTGTTCTGGGCTGAAGGATAGGACAGATGTAAGTCTTGATTTTGTATGCAATTTTTTATTTAAACAATCTGACTTATCATTGACTGTAGCTCCATCCAGTGTGTTCACCTTGAGGTCCGAAGTCCAACTGATATAGTTCACAACACCACCACCACCACCATAGGGCGCTGTTGGCCCTTCCCCTCCCCTCTCGTGATGTAATCCAAGATGGCAGTCTGGGGAAAAATAGTGGGAAATTCGCTCAGTCAGTGTCTAGCTGCTGCAGTGTGAGGACAGATGTAATTATTTACTTTGTGTACTATGTGTTCGATGGATGAAATGTCTGTGCTGGAGAAGGAGGAGTTTAATGGGCTGAGGACTGTGTATATAGTCATCTGCATGATGCTTGGAAACCAATGATATCTTATGATTGTATGAAGAAGATGTATATGCTTGATCAAATAATGAAAATGCTGCAGGATGGGGCTAAGTTACACTTCACAACTCTTGCTGTTAAATGCATGTGCTTTAACTGTAGATCATTCAGTAGAAGTCCAGTCAGTCTTCTGGACTGCCAAGAGGCAGGACGTTCACCCACTCTGGCCCTTGGCCTTTTCCAGCAGCGGCAGGGCTCTGGAGTAGGACTCACAATGCCGGCACACAGTAGCCACAGGGCTGCCACGTGTGCTAAACAGGAGATAACTGCAGCCTTACTCCTTCCCCTCCCCAGCACACAAATACCCTTTGTCACTGAACAGAACTGCTTCAGGAACTACTACATCTGGTGTTTCAGCAGTGTGTGGAATATTGTCACATACATAACTTGAAGATGTCACAGGAACTAAATGTATCACTGAACAAAGAGAGTGAAAGTGCTTTGTAGATGACGCAAGCATATTTAAACAATTTGTGATGTAATTACACGTTTTATTCCGAGGAATACCACCACCGCAATCGAACACCGACTCTTTAAAAAGATCGCAACACATTTGTGTAAGCATCCCTGAGACAATTCGAGCGCTTTTGTGGAAAATATCCTTGACTTTGAGCACGAACTGCTTCGAAAGTTACTTAGTCCAATAGAAAATGTCTCTAAATACACTTTTAAAAAGATCACTGCACATTAGATTACCTCAGGTTTGCTATGGATTCCGCCACACTTTAACACAGACTCTAAAAAAAGATTGTGGCACATTTGTGAAACCTCTCAGTCTTCCTCCAAGTACTCTGGAATATTTGCGTGCATAAACAAATGATGTAAAGTGTTTAACACTTCAGTACATTTGCAAATGTGGCTTCAAAGAATTTTCTTCAGATACACCTGTACACAAAACACTGCACTCTGTCTTCCTAGGTGCCCCTGTAACGGAAATATATTATGGCAAATATACTCGAAAATATATCGAGCAGGAATATTGTTTATAAATTGAAACCAAAATAAATGAGCGCAAATACACCGCTTTTAAACTCTGAAGACGATCGTACATCACGCAAAAAGATATTATTAAACACACCATCACAGTAATTTGTTACATGAGACACGGTCATAACTCAGGGCCCTCAATGCTTCGTAGCGTCCGTCAGCGGCCGCAGCTCGCCACAGAGTAAAGCAGCGACTGGAAGCAAGGTTTTCAGGCTGGCTCCGCGAGCGCGTCAAAACTGTGGCAGACAGACCAGCACCAACTTGTTCTGTGTGCACAGACCAGCATTCATGTTCAGGTGGGGTAGAATGCCGCACTCCAATTGGCTTCCTGGGCAAAATGGCGGGTGGAGGGGTAGAGGTTATATAAATCCTTGTCGTGGAGCAGGCGCTCTAATTCTGCCTTCGTCAGATCGCCTGTCTGGTTGGGTGTGTGTTCTTGCGCCAACTTTTTTTTCCGGGAAAAAGAATGAAGCGTAAAAATTCCAGCAACAGCATCAGCAGCTCTAGCAGCAGCAGCAAACGCCTTCACCAGGAAAGTCTACTGTGTAAGTTAATTGTTCTAATCATTCAATATAACTTTGTGTCACCCATAATTTTAGTATTCCTGACATCACTTATTTACTCGTAATCGGTAGAGGCATACCTCCTTACTACCAAGCTTTTCAATGGCTTGTTGCTGTGATTTTAGTGTGTGACAAATTTTTATTCCATAGCTGGTATTATAGTCGTTCTTTTTTCGTGTCCTTGTAGCCTTCTTCCCTGAGATGTTGGCTGATCTAGATCAGCAGCTGGAGTCTGAAAGACTATTGCAACAACAGCCTCCAGCAATAATAACCGGCGCAGCAAGAACGTAAGTGCATTTATTTTTTATTTTATTGTATTTTTTAAATATGTTGCTCTTAGACAAAATATTTTTTTTGTTCATGTATTGTACTATGGTCTTAATGATGAGGGGTGGGAAATGTGTATACATTCATTTTTCATAACATGATGTATTCATATGTCTGAGATACATTCTTTGCTTTTCTAGTTTCTATGGATGAGGAAGGCGGTGTTGGGGCATGTGTCGAGGCCGAGAGCCTGGAGCAATCGATTCAGCTTCTAAGTAGCAGAGTACGATTTTCAAATTCAGTGTGTTTCACACATAAGTAATTTCAGTGGACTAGAGAATACGATTTTCTGTTAATATGTCAGTGAGTTAACGAAAACGATTTTCAATACGATTCTCTGTGTGTATGTCTCTAGCGTTTGCAAGAAATAATTACATTCAATATCTTATTGTTATACTCAGTGTCAGTGAGCAAGATAAGTGGCCCCAAGGCGAGAGTGAAATACCAGAATGGCTACATGAGATGGTGGTTGCCGCAGAGGCAGCTGAAAGGCAGCACCCTCTCTCCCTTTCGACATAGGATGAGGAAATACTGGGTTGGGTGGGAGATCTACTGGAAAAACCAATTACACTGCTCAGTTCTTGGACCCAGAGTGGAAAAGGTGATTATAATTCAACTTTTGTCGTTACAGAATATAATTATTATTAATCTGAAATGCTGTTACTAGTTTACAGCACATACTTTTTTAAAAATCTTGAGTATGGTAATTAATTTTTTTCGTTATATGTATATTACAGAGGTTCCACAGTCACCTCCAGCACCACAATAGCTTGCTGTTGCACGAGTGCCTAGGGCAGTGGTTCCAGGGGCAGTAATCAAGTACGCATCTGACTGGCATGCACTTCTGTGCAAAGCACGACTGCAGATACACTAAAGATGGCAGCTGCACCATTGAAACCCCCCCTCCCCCCCGATCAATAGGTGGTTCAGCTGGAAGAAGAAGAACAGCAACGATCTTCCTCCCCCCCTTCCACCCACCAGTCTGGCGGTGGCGAAGGCTCCAGCATGTAGCATCAGCATCACCGGACACCGTCGTCGCATCCAGAATGTTCCCATTGGCCCTCATTGCTGTCACCTTATCCTACTCCAGCTCTGACTGTTTGGCCTCGCCAGCAGTGGGAGGTATGTGTGCCTCAGCACATACTCCAGTGCACCTCGCCAACTCCATCATCGACAGGATGGACCTTATCATCCTGTAACAGTAGTAGTAGTAGTAGTAGAGATGATCCTGCATCTAGCGACAGTTTCCTCTCCCGTCCTTTTAGTGAAAGCCCTCAGGTCAGTGACATCATATGCAGTTAGAATACTTGGTGATTGCAGAAGCCTTTGAAGAGCGAATCTCGTTCACAGGGATCGAGAATCCAGCAGATGGGTACTGTGACCCTGTCGGGTTTCTAAGGGCGTGCCTTCCTGTCATGGGAAAAGAGCTGCTCAAAGCAGTCAGTGTATCGTGCGGTGCACTGCTCTTAGTCGAACCTCCCTCCCCCCCCCCCCCTCCCAAGAGTTGCCTCTGGCATTGAAGAGACAAGTCTTCATTATCTTTAGGGGAAAATGGCGTGATAACGCGGAGAACGTCAATCGCCGTGTAGTTTCATGTATCCACCTTGAGTGGTATACTGCCCCAGTTTTCCGATATGGAAGTGAGAGGGTCAGCTAAAACACTCAGCTGAATACTATGCCTGGACAGCCACAGACACGTCTATGATCCACTAAATGGACAGTCTAGCTATATCAAGCTCCCATAGGATAGAGATAATACAAAGGCGTGTATTAATGTCGAAAATAAAAAGGATCAGGCGTGTTTTGCATGGTCGGTCTTGGTTTGCGAGTGAAACTACAATTACAGAGATCATCCTGAGCGTCCCGGTACATACCACATAGGTAAAAATATTCTTGGGTGTTGTAACTTTGATGGTATCGAGTTTCTCATCAATATCCAGGACGTACCTAAATTTGAGGCGCAGAATACTAGAATATCGGTTCATGTGTACTGCCTGGAGAAGAAAAGCTTGTCAGATGAGTATGACAAGCATACTATTGTCGGCCCCTTCCATTTCTCAAAATTTGCTGGTGACCGTGAGACGTGTGTAAACATGCTGCTCTTCTCCACAGGTGATAATTATCATTATATATGGATCATAGACGTGTCCTGACTCTTATTCTCTCAGTTGAATAACCCCAAGTGTAAAAAGCATATTTGCTGAAGGTGCCCCTATTCCTTTTGCTCAAACAAATTATTAGCAGAGCATCTAGTAGATCGCGCTCCCAAGGATGCAGTATGTGTTATTGTGCTTATTGAGGAAAACAAATTCATAAACTTTAGAAATGCTCACCACCAGGAGCGATGTCTGTTTGCAGTGCATGCCGACTTTGAATGCCTCCTCGCTCCTGGGACCTGCTGTGAAGGTGACCCTACAGCCTCCTATACCAGCTTCACAGAGAAATGTATACCATATGTGACAGTGTACCAAATTGTATCGTCCTATGATTCAAGTCATAACTGCTACAAATCTTACGTCGGGGATAATCCTGCAGTTCGACTGCTCACTGAGATAGAAAAACTTTCATGGGAGGTTGATAAGCTTTACGTAAAAATGGAGTCTGAAGAAAAATTACAAAAAAAGTTAACATAAACAGGATGTTTTCATTTGATTATATAATTAGTCTTGTGGATGTTTCATAGAATGTGAAACTAAACTTCCAAGTATTTTTTTCACAATCGAACATCAATTATATACAGTGGAATATAATAAAATTGTTTTAAATTCAGACGCTTATAAACATATTATATTACAAGGTGGAATTAATACATTACCACATCATCATTATAAAATAACGAAAAGAATCATGAACGATGTAATCATGTTTTTCTCTGTAAATTAAACATTTGAATAGAATATTTCATTAAGAAATAAAATTTTAATTATTTTTATATATATTTTTTGAAATTGTTATTTTTAGTGTTTTTTCATATATTTTTTCCAAACAAATTTGCCACAGAAGCATTCAACGTTTCAAAAATAATCTTCTTTATGTTTTGAATAATCGAAAGATTTTTCTCTTGTATTGAGTAACCACATCTGTGAACACATTTAGAAGAATTTTTATCTTATTTTTACATTTGATAAAATCTTCTCGGGTTGACAGCTGAGTCAATGTGTTGTTCTCCAGCAATGTTTCAGCAAGTTTCTTACTTGCAATCTTCATGCGAAGTGTCGGGTTCACGTCTCGTCATGAACTTTATAGACACGGGCGGAATCGGTGTGGTGGCGCGTGGTGGTGGTGGGGGGGGGGGAGGCGGCGAGGAGCAGGCGCCGGGTCCTGGGGTCTCGTCTCGGTGCGGCCTGTTTATTCCATCGACCACCACTGACCTGTCTCCATTGGTGCACTCTCGTTTCATTCATGATAATGTTGTGTTCCACGCATTGCTGACTTGGGAGCCACAATCCTGATTGACCAGGTTATCACTACCTCTTTAATAATAGAGTCCCAGAAACCTTTCGCTCAGCACTGTCTCTTGGTTTCTTGAAATTGAAATGTGTGTTCTTCACTGAGGCTGTGCTCCGCAACTGCGAATTTTTCTTTTCGCCTGAGGCGGATACTTCTCACATGTTCAGAGATGTGTTGTGTTATACAATGCTGTGTCTGTCCGATATATTGTTTCCTACATTCACAAGAAATACTGTAGACACCTGGTGTTCTTAGAACCAAGTATTCCTTCATTGAGTCCAGCATATTTCTGATTTTTGATGGAGGATTGAAGATGGTTTTATCTTATTCTTCTTCAGTATCCTGGCAATCTTGGCCATGGGCTGCCCTGCATTCGGGAGGAACGCCAGACCATTGTTGTTCTCTTCTTCCTAAAGGTCCTTCTCCTCCTTCTTCTTGTCCATCTTGAGAGCATGTCTAATTTGCATTTCAGTGTATCCATTCTTCTGGAAAGTTTTCTTCAGGTGCTGCATCTCAGTAGATAAAATGCCCTTCTCGCATATGTCATGAGCTCTGCGAACAAGACTAGTGAGCTTGGACATGTTGGTTGATGGCAGTTGTTGGCGTTGAACTACAGATCTGTGTGTGTTTTCTTTTGGTAGACCAAGTGTCCCAGGGTGCCGTCTGTTTTCTTCTGTATTAGGATGTCGTGAAGGGTAGGCACCCATTCTCTTCCAATTCCATTGTGAACTTGATGTTCTCATGTATGCTGTTCAGATGGCTGAGAAAGTCCACTAGAGTGTCCTAGCAGTGGGGCTAGACCGCGAAACTATCATCCACGTACCGATAAAAGACCTTGGGTTTAACGTGTCCTGTTTCCAAGGCGATATCCTCGAAGTGTTCTACATACAGATTAGTTATACATGGTTCCAGTGGGGATCCCAAGGCGACTCCATCCACCTGTTGGTAAAACTTGCCCCCATACTGTATATATGTGCTCGTGAGCGCATGGCGGAATTATTCCGCTGTGTCTTCGTCAAAATGATTCTCCAGTAGTTTCAAGGAGTGAAGAGGGACATATTGTCAAAACTGACCATAATATCATTTTTGTCAAGACACCACTCCTTGAGTGTCTTCACAAATTTCGTGGAATTCTTGATGTGGTGGGGACATTTACCCATGAGAGGCTTAAGTTGGTGTAGTGTAGTGTTACCTCCCTCTTGTGTATCTTGGGAAGGCTGTATAACCGTGGTGGAACAAGAGCTCTGGGGTAAAGCCTTTTTATCAGGTCCTGGTTCGGACCTGAGTTGTTGAGAAGATCGATGATCTTTCTAGTCACAGCTGTTGTAGGGTCCTTCTGCCCTTGTTTGTAGGCCTGGTCCTGCAACAACGAATTAATCTTATCCCAGTAGTCAGCCGCTCTTAGCGGCACCGTCGCATTCCCTTTGTCTGCTGGTAGAATGATAGTATCCTTATCTTCTCTGAGGCTGCGTATCGTCTTGCATTCCGCCGCCGAGGTATTGGACTTCGGCATTCTCGCTTTGTCTAGGCTTCTGCAGGTCTCCTTTCTCACCTCTTCAGGGGCTTCAGACAGCAGACGGCTATAAAGATCCGGACGAGACGTGAACACGACATTTCGCCTGACGATGGCAAGCAAGAAACTTGCTGAAACATTGCTGGAGAACAACACATTGACTAGGCTGTCAACCCGAGAAGATTTCATCAACAATATTTGCCGAGAAAGCCTTCATTCTCATATTCTTTTTATAGTTCTCAAAAGTAAATGTTTTTTATTCCAATTATTAATAAATTCTTTTGTATTTTCTGATTTAATTTCCCTATCTACTTTTTGTTCCTTTTTTATACACTCAATGAGAATCCTTTATTGTAATTTTTATTTATTTATTAATTTCTTTTTCTTCATTACCACCAGTGTTCGAACCACATTATTTTCACTTTCCATTATATAGGAACAAATAAAATAATAAAATTTAATATACGTGTTTATATATAAGTGGATTTATTTCTGGATTTTAAAAATAACAAACATATGTTTACTAATAAACAAGTTTTAATGATTATTGATGGAAAAAATATCCATGGTTTAAAGAAAAAGATGTTTGTGATATTTTGGAATACTGGAATTCTAGAGAAGCTTTAGATGTTAATGTTAAAAGTAAATAAAAAATCAAAGGACCACCAGCAGCTACATCTAAATTCAAATACAAATTTTATAAAAGAACCACATTATATTCTTTAGATATGAACTCCAAAAGGCCTTTTGCAGAAGATTTTCATGATTGGATTTATGAAGAAGTTTTCCCATCAATACGATAGCATGGTCAATATAAAATTATTACTAATATTTAAAAACTGTATGGAGGTCAAATAAATCATTTAGATGGTCTAAATAAAATAAAGACAGTTACATAAAAAGATCAGATGAAATATATGATGCAACTATAGAAATTTTATTTGAAAGAATGAGCAAGTAACTAGCACATTACTACACATTGAACCTGAGTCAAATGATAAAAATTAATACCTACTTTTCTTACATTACAATTAAATGAGTACTATGTTAGTCAAACACAAATTAAATATTCAGAAAAATATTATCACAAATAGGGATAAAAACAGTAAAGAACTTATAAGAATTAATTATGTACCTAACCCAATAAATTTATTCCAAAAAATGAAAAAAAGATTGTATTGTTATGTTGTCATAATTATTTCAATATTTTGAATAAGTATTGATGAGAAAAATTGTATGATTGTGTAATTAGTCCTGTGAAAGTTTCTTAGAATGTGAAACTAAACTTTAAGTATTTTTATCCCATTCGAAATTAATGCAACATACATAACGATTGATTAATAAAATGAATTACATAATGAATATTATACTCAATACAAAAGGTTTATTTGTTCACTCATTACCTCCATTTATATGTACATTTTAATAATGGTGGTTAAAAAATTATATGAACTAGAATTAATATCCATTGAGAAAATCAAAAGACATGACACCCAAAAATATTAAAAGATTAAAGGAGATATCACTAAATCTTTCGAAATTGTAAATCGCTCTAAACTAACAATTTAACATACACTTTTCTCTCCTTTTTTATTCAAAACTTTTTCAACCAGATAAACATCTGAAAAAGCGTTTTTCAACAGTTCTTATTCAAAAAATTCTGTTTATTTTTTTCACCATTTAATTCTTTTAATGTATTTGTGATTAAATTAGATTAAATAAGATCTTCAGTTACAAAAATTTCTGTTGACCAAATTCCTTACTTCTCCTTCTTATAGTTTACTTATCCTTACTTTCTATATCTAGGCATAGTATCTAACAAATTTGTTACATAAACAGTCTTCAATAAGATATTTCCATTCTTTGTTTACATCCAGTGGTTTGATTTTTAGTGTTGAATGTTTTGTGTTATTATGATCATCAACAAGATTTTTAACTAAATCAATTCAGTCATAATTTCCTTGAAGTCAAATTTTTCCACATCTTTTCTTTCATTGTACTATGAAATCTTTCAACAACAGGTTTTTTTCATTAGCTAAATGCTGAATAATGATTTAAAAATATTTTTTCATTAATCTTTGTAATTTTTTAATATAAAATTTTCACCATTGTCTGTGTATAAACTTTTTGGTTTCCCTTTGTAAATATTTTTTCAAAAGGAACATCTACCTGTTTTATTTGTAACTGAAATTGTCGAAATATGTCTTGTAAAAAATATATCTAATGATCAATAAATATTTATATCCTCTACTTGATGTTTTGAAATTCCTTTCAAACCATCTGAGAACATATCGATTAAATCATTGTCATAAATCATTAACACCAAGTGAAACTATGCTTACTTTTAAATTTTTTTCTTATCAGATAATTTATATCATTAATAATTTGTTCACGAACACATAATCCATTATCTACGAATTTTTTTAACACATTTTATTTTTTAGATTACAAATTGTACTAAGACCTTTAATTCTTTGTCTTCCATTTCTATTTCTTATCTTTGAGGATCATGTGTTTGAGTAAAATATGTGTTTGAGCTAAAAATGTTATCCATTTGTTTTTGAAATTGCTTGATTCTAACATTGATTTTTAGATTTACTGATAATTGCAAAGTTAAGGGTATCTTTAATTTTTTTTATTGACTACAGGGATTATTGTTTGATTTTTTATATTCTGAATCTAATACTTCATTAATTTTCATATCTATATTTGCTTGACAATCTTTGATTTTTTAAAATTCTCTACTCTCTTTATAATATAAATTATTTTCCAAAATGTTCGGTTATTTAAGTCAAAATTTCATTAAAGTTAAAATGTTTGAGGATAGTTTGATGGAAATAAGCATCATGACAGCACAAAAATTCTGTACCCTTTCATCGTAATTATATAAGTATTTATTCCAAATAGTTACTAGTTGTTTTGGTATATTATGACTAAACGAATCAAAAACAAATTTTATATCTTTATTCTTCTGATAACAAATCTATTGAGTACCAACTTGATTAGATCCAACTAAATGTACTATTCCAGATGCATATTCTCTAGTATGATTTAGTAATACATCAGTCACGAATACACCAGAAAAATGTTTAATTTTTAATTGATAACTAATTTTTCTTTACAAAAATTACTTAATGCGTAGGATACATATGGACTATTTTTTCAATTCTTTAGTACAGCAGTTGTGATTACTGCAGAAGCACTATCAAGTGCACTAAAACTTTCCAGATATGGTAATGCAGTAAGTAGTAATGGTAGAAATCTGCCTTAATGTTTTCATCCTTTTTTTGTTAGATATTCAATAACTTTTTTTCACCACTGAAATATCTAATGTAATATGAAAATTTCCACCAGTTTTCTTATCTCTTTTTCTTTTCTGAACATCAGTTACAAATGCCACAATACTGTTTATTTGTTTATTATTCAATTTAATGTTAATTGATATTAGTTCAGTTTTGCCACTAAGTAGCAAAGTATAATCAATAATGGAGTTATACATTTATATAGATTAAAAAGTAATCAACAATTTTATTTATAAACACTATCCGATTTCATCAAGCATCAGACTCAACTCTGCTCTAGCTAGTGCAACATTAAATCCATTCCTAATTTTTGTTTTGCATACATTACTCCTCGAACTGCAGCTGTAGCTAATTTTTCACTAATAGAAGCACCCAAAGCATGCATTCTTTCTTTTACAATTAAGTGAAGTCCTTTATCTGCTTCATACCTTTTAGATTAATCTTTGTTATCTCTCTAATGTGATGTTTTTACAAGCTTTATCTAACAGATTTATTCCTTGATCTTCACCAGATAATATTTCTTCTAATTTTGTTTCTGGGTCACAATAATTATATCCTTAAAGATGCATTTTTAATTGTAACCAGAAAGATTAATTTTTAAGTGTAACCATAAAGATGTATTTTAATTATAACGAGAAAGATGCATTATTTCCAGCTAATTCTTCACCATGAATTATTTAATCCATTGATTAAACATCTAACATCATTCATCCAAATATATTCGATTGTTTTTATATGAAAATTTTTAATTAAACCTTCTTCTACATTTAGAAATGAATAGTTAAGAAATTTTCTAAAAAACTAGAAAAATAACCTTCAAGAATTGATTTATCAAATTATTATATTATTTGCTTCACTTGATTTGATTTGATTTAGATTACCTTAATTATATACAGCATTTGAGTTTAATAAAATTCTGTGACAATTTTGTAAATGAGCAGAATCATATTCATCACCTAAATCATCCCCAGTAAATTTATTTTTAACTTAACAGATTTATTAATCAATCAGTATCTTCAAATTCTTTCTCACCAAGTTTTAATTGATAATCATTGAATTCCACTCAGAATTTGCAAATATGTTTAAGAGTACCTACAGGTCTTAATACAAAAACAGGATCTCCACTAGCACTGTTAAATTCTATCATTCTTCCACTTATATTTACTTTTTAGTATTTTTGTCTTTTAAGTTTTTTCTCCTTTTCATAATTCTCTAAAAGTTATTAATTTTTGATTCAGTTAATGTGTAATATCTTTTATCGCTATCATATTATTCAGTTCTTGGACTGTTGTTAAATTCTTCTAAATAACTTTGATTACAGGGAACCATTTCTTTTTAATCTTCTGTATTTTCTTCCATAGGTTTCAAAACATCATCACCTAAACCTTAGATTCCTTCATGAACTTGTTCAGTTGTGGCAATAACTGGTTGTTCATTTTAAATTTTTCGTATTCTGTTCTTGGTTGTTTTTCCCATTTTTTAAATTCCTCTGTTAATTTTTCTTTTCCTTTTCTCTTTCGTCTAGATTTTTAGCAACCTCTCTGTTGTATTGTGAAAACATTTATTATGTATAATAATAATTTGTTTTGTTTTACATTCATCATTTATCTTGAATGGTTAAGTTCAAAATTAAAAAATTGTTAATCTTTCCTCTGTATTTGCCATTATTAATTTTTATTCTCATTATATTGTAATAAAATCAAATTCATCTCTATTCCATCATTTACTACACATTTTTTCGAATTTTAAATTATCGCCAATGAACTTATGATTAATATTATTTAAATTTGTATCATCTTATCTGAAATTATTTAAAAACTTGACATTATCTCTAACTAACTGTTTCAGTATTTTTGAATATGTTTGACCTTAATAAATACCATTTATTCCTGGATGTCCACTGATAGTAAAATATACTCTAAATAAACCTTGATTTTCAAGAATGGAATCACCAAAAACTACAACTTCATATTCATCAAACTTAATAATTTCGCCTTTATTCTCAATAAAAGTACTAATTTTTCATTAATTTTATCTTCAATTTTCTCACACTTTCTCATGAATTGATGTTTTGGCTGATCTAAACTTAGAATATACGAAAAAGGATTTACTTTATTCCAATTTTTAATCTTCCAACTAGAATATAATTACCAATCATTAGTGTTGTTTTTACACAACCGCTTGATCCTATTATTTAGCATTGAATAGAATTTGTACAATGCTTATCATGTTAATTATTTAATTTCTTTTCTGAGATTACAATTTTTGGTTCCCAATCTGTTATTTATTTACATTATTTTTGATAATGTAAATGGGTTTTATTTCAATTAAGTGATAATTCCTCTGTACCACTAAGAGAAACTTATAAAAAAGCTTTAGCTGAAGGTGTTTTTTCAAATTTTAACTCCAAATATTATATCAAAAAATAATAAAAATTACAGTGATGGAGAAACAATACAAATTCCCATTGCTCAGTACAGTTTGCAAAATTTGTACAAATTTATTCAATTAAAAGAATTCTAATATTTGCTTTAAAATACATAAAACTCTAAACAGAGATGCTACTGAAAGATATGTTAAATTAGTTATGGATAATGAAGATTTATTTGACATATTTTAGGTTTTAATGGTCAAATTACAGAACCTAATGAAGTTTCTAAAATTATTCCATTTGCATTAATTAATATAAATTTTAATCTAGCTGATGGAATGCTTGTAAACATAGTGATCTTTCCATATTGAAACTAATATTATTTCTACATTTAAGCCACATGATGAATCTGGAGGACCAATAATTTTTGAAACAAATTATCCTGCATATATTCCAATTTTTAAACCTATTCAGTCTTTAGAAACAATTACAACAAATGAAAATGGCATTTGACTGACTTCAGTGGTGTTTGGGCAACACTAATTTTAAAAGATGTATTAATAAATTTTTCACTAATAAATCATGAACAAATTCAGGAGTTAACAATCCTACTCAGTCCTTGTAAATGAGAAAACAAAAAATAATATAAATACTCCAAACAAGGAAACAGAAATTAATATTAATATAGAGGGTGGATCGATTAATCCAGTTCAATCACAACTTTGTATGAAATTTAATGTCATTCACCCAATGGAACAGATTTTTCAGCATATTAGATATCAAACTAATTTATAATAATGTTTTTAACTTGTTCGATGTAATTACAGCTCAAAAAGGAAGCAATATTTTGTCTAAAACAGAACATCCATTTTATTTTTCTATCAACTCTTATTTGTTTAACTTCATCTGTATCAAATGAAATAACTATGGTAGGACACATTCTCAACAATGGTGAAATTGAGAACAAACAAAGTGAAGTATTTCACCCACTAGAATTACTCAGAGGATTTTTAGGGATTATAAAAATAATTTGAGAAGGAGATTTAACAATAATTTTCACTTGGAGTTGAAGACAAAGATCAAGATGATTCTATTATTAGCTGGCTTAGTGATACTGATTACAGCAGACTTCCAAAACAAGGAAAATTGTAGTTAAAAGTATAGAAATTCGTGTTCCTGTTGTTAAATATGAACCTGGATACTCACTTGAACTGGCGCAAGAATGTCTGAAAAATAAAAAAAATCCAATTTCTTTTTTTGTACCACAATCAACTGAGACTGCTGGATTGAAAAATATCAATTACATGATTTTTCTTTATTCAATCATGTTAAAGTACAAAATATGTATGTAACATATGGAAGAAATGAAATTGTCCCTCAAGAATTATAGAATCTTGATCCACCAAATAATTTTTTAAATGCTTATGATGCTTTTAGAGATTTTAAAAGAGTAACGTGATCAAGTAACGATGCAAATGTAAGTCCATTCATTTTTATCAGAAAATGTCATATCTATGTAATAAATATGCATAGGAGAGTGATTGTTTCAGTACAGAAAAACAAAAATTAAATTATACACCTGTTTTAAGGAAAAATACCAAATTAAACAATTACATATATAATTATGTATGGTAAAAGGAATTGAACTTATGATTCACAGCGTAGAATACTTGCTGAAAATTTGTAATTAGATAAATGAATAAAAATTAGAAAAAGCTGTAGAAGTATTAACTTTATATTTACAATTCCTTTTGAAGTATTTTCAGAAAGATAGAGGAAAAAACTGACAAATTTAGATTTTTAAAAATTAAAAGGATTATCAAATGTGTTAATTTTTGAAAATCTGGTTATTTTGTTTATAAGTAAAAGCAAAAGAAAATGAATATGAATGGTGGCATTGAAAATTTAGTAAATGAACTTAACAGTAATGGCTAAGCATAAGTATTAACTAAATTAACATAACTGAACAAAAAATAAATCGTACAGTATTTAAAAAACCGGAATTTTGGTACCTAACTCTGGTCATAAAGTTTTGTTACTTTTACATGATAAATATCAAATTACTCTTCCAGATAGTTGTACTAAAATCGTTTTAGTAGTCAATGACAAATTGGAGAAAATTGTTGGATTGAATTTTATATATTGAGGTAAAAAGAAAATAAAAATTATTGGATTCATCCTACTGAATTTGAAAAAATTTTAGAATTTTTTAAAATTTTAACTGAATACATGAAGAATGCTGAATATTGATTTTCTTAGCTCATTTAATTTTTTTAATTAAATGAAGATTTTGTATGTAGGTATAGATAAATTACTGAATGAGGGATACAGAAAAATTATAATCTTGGTTTATATAAGATAATCTTTAAAAAATATGTTCTTTGCATCAGAACCCTCATACATATACTAATGTAGGAAGGAATTTACCCAGAATACAGATGATCTTTCTATTTAAGTCAAAGTGTATGAATTGCATCTCAACCTCAACTGATGAAGGAATGTTTAAAGCTATTCCTTATATACTCTTCTTCCTCTTTGTAAATGTCAAGAGAAACATGATGCATGGATGTCCACGAAGGTGCATATAAATGACGTGATAGTGCCAAAAATTGTACAATACACGACTTGTAATTCTTCTGGCTGTTGCAGGTCACTAAATGATTTGAAACAGTAAATGGAATATGTATTTTTCATAGCCTCCAGCAACATCTGAATTCACAGTACTACATTTACATTCCACATGGCCTTTGGAAATGTATTCTACATATATATGCCACAGAATCTTGGAATGTTAAATTTTTTTTCTAACAAACTTAAGAAGATCAGTATTTGTGAGTGTCTGATCTGGTATGACCGCTAGTGAGTTTTTTTTATATTTTTGGTTTCAAGTATAGTCTTTTCTGATAGCTGTGGCTTCCATCATGTGGTTATGTCCTCTTGCTTCTTTTAATTGTGCTTGAGAATTTTGCATATTCTTGACCATTCGTGCAATAGTTTCAGGATCACCAGCGAAGGTACTACCATCGAGAGAGGGCTGGGATGAGGAATGGGATAAAACCACCAGACGTCTTGGATAATGATAGAAGTCGAGATGCTTTAACCGATCCTCTTCTTCTTACCACACCCTTCTGCTTCAGACCGTTTGTAGCTGCATAAATCGCTGTCAGGATACAGTTCTTCAAACACCTTTGCTGCTGACCCTTCTTCTTCTTCTTCTTCTTCTTCTTCTTCTTCTTCTTCTGCAATGCGTTGACCTATACCAATTCCTTTCTTGTGCGTATCGCCTTAGCCTTATCAGCTACGACTTGGGAGATTTTTATTTGCAGCATATGCAACGTCGTGTTTCATACATGCTTAGTCGAATAGGTTAATCCCCTTATCCCCTCATGCCAGGCGGTTTTGAACCATTTTCCAGCACACAATAGTAATATGACAGAATTTGTAATTCCCCTGGCAATTCACCTAGAATACCACCTCCTCCTCTATTGTTTCTCCTAGCAAGTTCGTTATGCTACTGCAGTAGTTATGGACTGCGCACCACATTTTATAGCAGATCGTCAGCATCAATCAACAGTTTTGAGCTGCACAAAAACCAAGCCATTTGACTAGTGCTCGATTTCCCTGACGGCTTATGACTGACTCCACGAGAAACACCTCTGGTTCTGAGCTTTTCTGCAACTTCTGATGTAGACGCAACCTGTAATTTCTTCAAATTTATTATCCTTCAAGATACAAGTTCTTGAATTCGTTCTTTGCACCTTTGTATGGTAAGGAACTCTGTACACCAGTTTGGCAGGTATGATTTCTCGAACACTGTTTTGTGTTTGGAGATATGTACCAAGTCATCTACATTAAATTTCTGTTTTCATGAACCCAGAATTTTGACCCGATGGTACATCATAACCATGAGTGCATTATCATGAACATCGATTAGTCTCATTTTTATTGAACTATATTTGTTTCGATTATACTGAGCCATTATTTCTGGAAGGATATCTGTTCATTTGTATGAGTCACAAAGATTAAGAAGCATCCACATTCTACTCTTCATTATTCTGTTCAGATGTTCCACGATACTCGCCTTCAGGTGGGTGATTGTTGAGTAGTGATGTGTTCCATACTGCTGCATTACCGTCTTGAAATACCTCTGGTAAAACACTGCATCATGATTGGTTTGGAGGCTGTCTGGGCATCAAGTCTTACCTGTCTGCAGCAAATGCTCAAACACATCCACAACATTTTTCCCTGTTTATTGTTTTAGCAGATAATGCCCAGGTAAATTTGGAGTATGTATCAATAACCATTAAAATATATTTCAATCCATTATTCTCATGTGAATGTTCCCACATATCTACAAGATCAGCATGCCATAAGTCGCCAAATCTTCAACCATAACATGCATATGAGGGTATGTTTTGTGTTCTGGTTTGTGCAGTTCTCGAACTACTGTCACCATATTTACTTGATGATATCTCTCTGTTTAAGTGTAGAGCTTATTGAAACAGCTACATTCGAATGAGCTGTATTACCTGGAGCAACTGATGCTCATGAACAGGTGTAGTTGATCTATTAGCTTGTTGGGGTCATCATTTTTTTTATATATATATATATATATATATATATATATATATATTTTGCAGGATTCGATTGTTTACTGCTTTATGCTCAATTTCAATACCACCATCATTGCTGCTTCTTCTGTTGTTGTTTTCAAAATCAAGTATTTCTATTTGCTCTGGCTGTTTGCTATCTTATGTACATAACTGAAATGCAGTACTTCATGGTACATCGTTAACTAAATAATTTCTCATCTTTCTCATGGGTCTTAGAAGAATAAGATTAATTAAGCTCGGCAGTCTGTCAAACCGCCTATCTCCAAGCTGTATTGTGCCATCAGTTACATTTATAGGCTGCATACCTAGTGCATATGGTTTTCCCCTCCTGGACAGGGCGCGAGGATAGAGTTGGGCATTCCGCTCTTGAATTGATTCAAGAGCCAGATCTTTCTAAAGAGTGGATGATGGATGATTGGAAAAAAATGAATGGTAGCTCATCTGATTTCAAAATGCTACTCTAGTGGTTGTAATGAACGGGATGAAAATTCTACTGTAGCCTAATGTGGTGGTGTTGCACCCCATATCCTTAAGAAAACGTTTCCCAAGCTACAAGAAATGTATACACAGTGTGCACATGTGGATTTACATACATCGCTAATACATGAACCTTTTCTCTTCCATGAAAACAGAAAATAAAGAAAATTCAGTTTATTTTCGATTTATTGATTGGTGGGCTGTACCCATTCAGACATTTCAATTATAATACTAATTATGATGATATGAAAGTAAACACAACAGTTTACCCAGTCTCTGAGTGAAAAAGAAATCTCCAAACCCACTGGGAATCGCTTCACTTCACAATCCGCCACAGTGCACGCGCAGCTACCGACGCAAGCAGCATGGAAGCGATTCAGTACAATCTATTAACGCGGGAAACACTTGCTGCATCATGTATACGCTCTTGAGTTCAAAAGAATATCTCAAATTTCAGAAATTCAATAAGCGGTTACATACTGTTGAGTGAGTTGTGATTTCTTGTCCTTTGACTTAGCACTGCACTCAGAATGTGTTGCCAATGATAACAGAAGCTGCAGTCTTCAACTACCATGTGTTCAGAGCATATCGCAAAGTAATCCAGGCGTCACTTCCCTCCCACCACTCTCACTGATTGGACCCTACACCATCTCAGTAGCTCACTGCTCACCACCACTCTCAGGAATCGTATTGCAAGATGGCTCTCTAGCTCAATACTCCCAACCACTCTTAGAGATCAGATTGCAGGCTAGCTCACTGCTCCCCACTAAGGCAACTAGCTCTCGCAGACGAGATCGTATGGAGCAGATGACACAGTGACTTGAGGCATCACTCCATTCTCTGCGTTCTTGGCACTGTGATACAGCTTCCAATTCGCTTTCTTGACTGATCACCTATCCATCTGAGTTCAGCTCTTTATTCTTTGTATCCTTATTTATTTCTTTCTAGTTGTCATCTTCTTGTGTTGTTGCTCTTCTGCTTTCTTGTTGTGTGAGTGCCCTTGTTATGTGGACTATTATGTCTTGTTGTACGCTTGTTGCATTTGTAGTTACTGTTGTTGGTGTGTTGGTAGAATTTATGAAGAATTTAGTTACTTTGGGTTGATAGGACACTGAATATAACAGTATGTATAACACATAATTATTTTAACATACAAGATGGTCCATGTATGAGCTGCCAGGTTAGTCGATAGCACTAATGTGTTGCTTCCTGGACAGCGGATTAACGATGAGTGCCATTGTGCCGGCCAGCCTGGATGTGGTTTGTAGGCGGTTTTCCACATCGCCCTAGGTGAATACTGGGCTAGTCCCGCCTCAGATACACGACTCGCAGACATTTGAAACATGTTTGCACTATTTCGTGATTTACACAAGACACAGACAGCTGGGGTACACTGATTCTGTTCTGGGGGTATGGGGTGGCGGCAGGAAGGACATCCGGCCACCGCTTCAAATTAACCATGCAGATACCGGTTGTAACTCTGCCGACCCTGCAAAAAATGTGGGACAAGGCACAAGCAAAAGAAGAAGAAGATAGTCTGTGTATAAAGGTTGTCTTGGAAGAAATGGTCAATATTCAGAGATATGACAGGAACGATCATTTGAAGCAGAAAACTAAATATGGACATATGCCCTATTGCAAATGTTTTCTGGGGTGGAACATACTGAAAGTTACTTTTATTCGTTTTTCTTGAACAACACGAAATCTGCGGCCTTGAGCGAAAACTTGATGCAGCCTAAACTTAAACTACATTAAATTTCCTTTAAAAAGGTCCTTATCCTTTTTCCTCAAGGATTAACAGGTTGCATGAAGAGGGTGAGAGAATATGGAAAATCTTGCGCAGTGCGGATGTGTTGAGGTGTAGATAAGCCAGTTTGCGGTAGTTTCCTGATTTGATAGACCACATGTCCTACATCAAATTATTCTTCTCAACTTCTTCTAAACTACTATCATATGTTGCAAACAATGACAATGTACTGAAAAATAAATAAAATAAGAAGCAATGTCCATTAAATACGTTCTGTCCTGGAAACCATCCAGAATAATGCATATTTTCCTTCAAATGGTTGTTCCTGTCATATCTACGTATATTGACCATTTATCTGGGGACAACCTGTATATTATTTTTAATTTTTACTTATTCATTTAACCTAAACATATTAATTCCCTCAGGAATCCTCTTAATCAGACCAGAGTTTTATATGAAATCACAACACTTATTAAAATCACAGTAACTTAAAAAACTATAATATTTTTAATATGTTATCTCTTCTTCTCTCTGCATTTGTTATGCATTTGCCTGTTATGCCCTCTTGGTTGAAACTGTTGATTTTCCTCAGTCTTCCTAAATGTCTTCTGTATACTGGATAATAATTAACACCAATTTTGATAATCTGTCGTCTTCCATTCTTGTGACATAATTCTTACAGTTATTTCTGTATTCTTTAATTTGTTCATTTATGTTTTTCACTATCAGTTCTTTTCTGATGTCTACATTCACTCTCCTGTCAGACAGAATGTATCCAGCTACTCTTCTTAGCAGTCAGATCTCTAGTTCTTTTGTTCTTATGGGAACGAGTGTTTCTGCTGTGTTGTCCAGGCAAGGTCTAGGGAGCAGTAGTTGACAGTGTTGTCAGCTCAAGAAGGAATTTTTCGCTACTACTATCATTTACCATGGCAAAATAATCAGTATTTCTATGTTTAATTTACAGTTCCACAAAGGTTATCACTTAAGTGAAGTACTGGTGTAGTTCCTTGTTTGGAACAATGGGATCAGCTGTAGCTTCTACTTTGCCTATTCCTCCCTAGATCACAGAATCTTTTCCATAGAGCATCCGGTCTTTATGCTTAGATTAATGTATTTGCACACTCTAGTTATCGTTTCTCCCATATTGATTGGTTTGGTTTGGTTGTTTGGGGAAGGAGACCAGACAGCGTGGTCATCGGTCTCATCAGATTAGAGAAGGATGGGGAAGGAAGTCGGCCGTGCCCTTTCAGAGGAACCATCCCGGCATTTGCCTGGACCGATTTAGGGAAATCACGGAAAACCTAAATCAGGATGGCCGGACACGGGATTGAACCGTCGTCCTTCCGAATGCAAGTCCAGTGTACTAACCACTGCGCCACCTCGCTCGGTTCCCATATTGATTGACTCTGTTTTCTTTCTGCTTGTAATCAATTTTATGTTCAGGGGGAGGAGGTCGTTTGTAAGCTCAATGTGCAATGTCTCCTAGATTCTTGAACTGTTTTTGCTTTTTCGTTACCATGGTGCAGGTTTTCCCTTCAGGTTTCCAGTGTTTGTGAGGGCATACTTATTGTGTAATAAAGTTATATTGGTACTAAATCCAGCACCTAGAACCGCTCGGCTACTCTGGCCAGCACAAGCTTCACAGATGACAACTCTCTACAACCTACTCTATAACTTCTGAATATAGAATGTGCTGCATGCATGATTGTCCTTGCTTTAAGCTTTTACAATTTAAAGTGGCCATGTTAATACGAAATATTTTAATTTTACCAATGCACTTTTCAGTGCTGCACAATGATACGTCATCCACATTACCTTCGCCTAGAAGAATTATGAGCGATGTTTCGTACCAGTTTACCAGAACGTAAAAAAAGGAAAATGCCGCTACTACAGGAAACTGATAAGGGGTTCTAACCTACTCGACATGCTTGCACCGGGAGAAATCTTGTGCACTTTGATGGGAGCAGAACAGCAGTTACAGACTTAGCACGCTCCATTCTTTCATGCAGAATGTAGCGGTCTACTTCTGGTCAGCTGCAGATTAAATTGGTGATAATGCTGCAGGGTCGACTAGTCAAAGACAGTACGAGGAGGCTTTTCAGTCTCTAACTTTCTCCTAAGAACGCGAGAATGCCCTGTGACTCCCATCAGCATAGAGAATGATTGTAAATTACAAACTATGATCAAAGTGTTAGAAATATGTAGATCACTGCATGATGTACTTTGTTGTATATGTTCGAGAATTAACAATGAATGGACGTACTGCACAGTCATCTTTCTACATTCGCAATGGTACTCGCGAAGTAGAGGAGGTGCGGTTTACAGAATCTGGGAAGCAAGCTTCCGTGTCATTGGTTGGTGTTGAAACTGCGGTAAAATTGCTAAAATTGTTCGCACTATAAACTCTGATGCTTATTATTACAGTACATCGATGTTGTCTATTATTTCCCACCAATCCACTGGTGCGCTGTTGATTGCCACATAATGGTGGACTGAGATCGCTTGTTTGAGATGAAGAAAAAGTCTTGGTGGAGAGAAGGGCAACATCATCTGGGGATGGCTAGCAGCAAAACAGTGATCGCGTACGTGACTGCAATATAAGGAAACAATCGAAATGGAACACTGAGCCGTCTGCTATTCCGCCACTGTGAAAGTTGAGGTTAAATATAGAGGCTGTCAATCATCTTTGGATAGCAGTTTGGAAACGCTCCGCAATGCCGCAAAACTCTTCCACTTTCCATGTGTTGTGACCGTATTTTATTTAAAATCATCCAGTGTGTTTGTGTGGTGTTTTAGCGGCAGCAACAACACGATTTACACCGTGCGACTTCTAGTTTTCTGCGAGAAGCAATGGATCAGAATACGTTTATGTCAGTTTAAAACCTAACACAGACCTCGAATTCGAGGTGGAAAAAACAAAATGTATGGCAGTGTACAAATCGTGTTAGAGCAGAAAAATAACAATGTTTGAAACAACAGTACAGGGACTCTCTCCTGTAAGTGATAGTCCTTGGGATATGGTCCTCCTACAGTACGGGCATTGACACTTTACACTGGTCTGTCAATGGACCAATACTTGTGTATTTAATAGGATCGCCGCATATGTTTGATTCCAGCATGCATACGATATGCAGTAAAAATGCAGTAAAAATCTTATTGGGTTCTCTGTCGGATGAAGTTAGCGGATCTTTTATAATTCGTAATTTTTCTCTGTTGAATGGTATAGAATGTTGGGGTGATACAAGTGAATGGGGTGATAGACATGAATGGGCACTGAGGGACACAGATCTGATGTGGACTGCAGTACCTCTATGATGTTGAGTCTTCCTAGTTTTCCTGATAAGAAACACCACCATAACCATTCGAACTGTCTTTTATATGAACAACTTAAATTGGAAAGAACACACAGAAAATGTTGTGGGGAAGGCTAACCAAAGGCTGCGTTATATTGGCAGGACACTTACAAAATGTAACAGACCTACCAAGGAGACTGTTTACACTACACTTGTCCATCCTCTTTTAGAATACTGCTGGGCAGTGTGGGATCCTTACCAGATAGGACTGACGGAGTACATCCAAAAAGTTCAAAGAAAGGCAGCAAGTTTTGTATTATCGCGAAATATGGGAGAGAGTGTCACAGAAATGATACATGATTTGGGCTGGAAATCATTAAAAGAAACACGTTTTTCGTTGCGACGGAATCTTCTCACGAAATTCCAGTCACCAACTTTCTCCTCGAATGAGAAAATATCTTGTTGACACCGACCTACATAGGGCGGAACGATCACCACGATAAAATAAGGGAAATCAGAGCTCGTACGGAAAGATATAGGTGCTCATTCTTTCCACGCGCTATACGAGATTGGAATAATAGAGAATTGTGAAGGTGGTTCGATGAACCCTCTGCCAGGCACTTAAATGTGATTTGCAGAGTATCCACGTAGATGTAGATTACTACCTCATGTTGCACGAGCAGGCTGCATTTGGTGATGACCTTACACATTGTACACGGTTGATGGAGCTACGACAACATGTTCCCATTACCACTGAATGGTCAAAACACTGTCCTGTCTCACTAACTCAGCTCACTTTGTTTCTACACAGGCTGCAGAATGTGGTAGACATAGCTCTCTCCGACTTCTGCTCAGTTTCGACTTAAATTGGAACGATCACATGCGCAGGGATGGCAGGGCAGAGTCTGAAGAGCAGTTACAAGATGCATAGGGACTATCTAAAACCACGTTAGAATTTTACTGTAGCAGATAGGTTCGAAAAAGGTGACTCGGTTCGAGATATGAGAGTACTACGAATATCATTCACTAGTGGCTGTAATCATTAACAGACTTCTCTATAGGATTCAACACTGGTATGTGGCTGAATGGAAAGAATTGATTCCAAATCGCAGATGGCATTTCTACCAGTAAGCGTAACACTAGAGATCTGAAAAGCCTGTGTACATTTCTTACGACCTCAATCAGCACACCATGTACTTGTATTTGATCATTCTCAATCAACCAGTGTATATATCGCAGAACCTCCGACGTGGTATCAAGACAGAATGCATTACAAATACTGGAGAAATATCTAGTGGCGGCGTGAGGGAGTAGCAAATACTGGCTTCATAGCACGTTCCTTAGCCGAGTCACTTTCTAAATTAGATGAGTTTATTTCGAGCTTACACCGTCGGCGATGTGTAACCGCACTGTTGGTCTGTTAATATACGCTCTGGTGATCATTGTCGATATTCAGTGCTGCGATATTTGTCTGGAAAAACCACTTGATTCAGAGGCAATGCCACACCTCTATTTATAAGACTTGTGTAGTTTTTAGCATGGATATCGTTAGTGATACTTGCGAGCACCTGTAGAACCAAGACCAATGGTGACAGTAACATGAAAGTTGCGATTGTGTTTTAACATCTGGCAGCTTGTAAGAAGATTTCGTTTCTCTTTCTAAGACATATTGGTACCACACACAAGAAAAGCTTACGAGACATGTCCAACCATCGCTGATTTTCACTCGATACCGTTTAGTGTCACCAGCATTCAGTTATTGATGAACCAGCATTCAGTTATTGGTGAATTATTATACTTAGTAGTAGGGAATGTGTGATAGATTTGCCTTGAGCAGCAGGCTTATTAAGTATGTTTATGTTACAGCATGTGCAAAGAAAATGACTATGTCCTGTCGTAAGGAAAGTATGGATGTGACATGGACAACTGTGATAGCCGCAAAGGGAATGGAAGATTTTTTTTTTTTTTACTTGGAGAATTATGTCAAGTCATTAGAATGTTACAGATATTTCTATTTCCAGAGCCACAGTCGTCAGGAGGAGGTATTCCAGATACTTCACTCATTGTCGAACGTCTTCCAATTGAGACAGCAATCATAAAATTTAATTGTAAGTACAGTGACCAAATATATACACTGCTGGCCACCGTAAAGAGGTAGCACAACAAAATTTGTTTTGTAGATAACATGTTGACCAAGTATCAAATGATTACGTTTACAGACGTCTGTGACATGTGGTTCCTGCCAGAATCAGTAGCCAGAGTAGCCGCCATTGTTGGAGATCACCGCTGCCACACGTCTCGGCATTGAGTCAAAGAGACGTTGGATGTGTTCCTGGGGTACAGCAGTCCAAGCAGTTTCCACACGTTGCCAAAGATCATGTGGTGTGGCAGCTGGGGATGTAATCTGGGTCACTCGTTCAGCAACCATGGACCACATGTTTTCTATCGGCGAAAGATCCGGAGAGCGAGCCGGCCAGGGAAGCAATTCAATCTGGTTATTGACGAAGAACCTTTGGACAATGCGTGCCACGTGTGGTCGCGCATTATCCTGTTGAAATATGGCTGTGGCCGAGGCCTGAAGGTAAGGAAGGACAACTGGCTCCAGCACCTCGGATATGTAGCGCCGGCTATTTAAAGTACTGGCAATGCGTACTAGAGGCGTGCGAGAGTAATATCCAATACCGCCACATACCATAATACCCGGTGTAAGACCAGTGTGGCGGTGCATAATGCAGCTGTCCAGCATCCTCTCTCCACGGTGTCTCCACACTCGAATCCGACCATCGTGGTGCTGCAGACAGAAGCGTGCCTCGTCAGTAAAGACAACGTCATTCCATTCTGCCGTCCACATCCGTCTGTCATCATACCATTGGCGACGGAGACGTCTGTGGTTCTGCGTCAATGGTAGACGAAGCAATGGACGTCTTGCGGACAGACCACTCTGCTGTAAACGGCGTCGAATGGTACGCGCAGACACTGGATGATGCATTACAGATGCAATGTGCTGTGCTATGGTAAGGGATGTCACTGAGCGATCCGTCACTGCCATGCGCACAATTTGCCTATCAGCACGTGCAGTGATGCACCGAGGTGAATGCGATCGACCACGTCGGTCCGTCGTACCCTCCTGCATCCAACGGTCACATATCCGCATTACAGTTGTTTGGTTTCGTCCATCACGACTAGCGATTTCTCTGCATGATAATCCACAATCTCGGTAAGCCACTATCCTTCCTCTGTCGAACTCGGATACTTGATCAAAAGATGTCCGCTGTTGTCTACGAGGCATAACTGATCGTCTTGTGAAACAACCACAAGGTAAACACACGTGCCGAACGTACACTCGTCGAAATCGCCAAGCCTTAAATGGCGCTATGAGGTGGCGCCACAGGAGCGCGTGATGTGCGTCTGCGCTGAAATTCTAATCAGTTGCATATCTCATCGCTGCAAACTCATGGTGTAAATTTCACTTGATTCGGATGCTTCCTTCAGGGTGCTGCATTTACGGTGGCCAGCAGTGTATGTGGCCAGTTTCCTAGGACGATTCTGTCTGGGATTGCGTGGCGGGGGCATCAATGGCCTGTGACGGGAACGATTCACATTTCCAGCTAACGGCCAGAGCCGACCAAATGGAAACGCTGTTTGGGGTACAGGAATGTAGCTGCCCTAACCGTGTCGCCACTAGACGGCTTGATAGCAAACTAATACTGAGTATGTGCTGGACAGCCTTCGTGATCGCATGTGCTCTTTGTGGGAATTTGAGACGATTCAATATGGACGTGTTTTAGCACTTTAGCATTATTCCCTCCCATGTAAATTGTCCGGTTAACTGCTTCTGCGTATTTGCTGTCTTTATTTAGTTGAGAGATTACCGATTGTGGTGTGCGTTGCGTGCATGTAGCAGGTGAGAAACACCTTAGTTGACTTTGTAAATTATAAGGATGATTTGGAATCTGTTATATAACCGTTATCTGTAATCATTGGTGGAATTACCAGATTCCTCTATATTTTTCGAGTTTTCATGTAAAGGTCTTTGCAGACGAAATAGGTTTCTCGTTCTGTGTGGTTTGCTGCACGTTCCACCTTGCTGCACCTTTCTTAAGTTCCAGGTTTCTAGAGAAATAATTTCCAGTCTATATCTTCGGAACTGTACCGTACAAGCGATACTGCTATGGAAGCGATATTGCTATGTGCTTGATATCGAGAAGTATCTCGCAAATGGTAAGATATTCTGGTAAACCATGTGAAAATACATATGTTCTTGTAATCCCAGAGTCTGGAGATGAGCGTAGAAAGCAAGTAAGTAAGCAGGTCAGGGTCTGAAACAGTAATGCCATTGTGTGGTAGGGGATGACCCAGACTTTGTACAATAGTTCATAGAGTGACGTCGGTCGCTGAGGGTGGCCTTGTAATGCGCCATGCCATTGTGTGTGTGGGAGCAGATGACTTGTGACCGTCGGCTTGACAATAGCAGAGAAGTGTAATTATGGTAGTGTCTTTCCTTATTCGACGATCTGTAGACGACTTCTGCAGGATTTAATTGTCAGTACAATATGGTGATCTGTACAAAATAGTTTTGCCACTGAAAGTCCCATCTGCAGAAAATAATGGCAGACAGTGCTCCCACACTGGCAGCAGCCCCTACAGACTGGTTCAAACTAGATGGGGGAACTGTATCTAAGGAAAGTTCTGAGAGTAGCGTGATGCCTTCTTTGTTCAAGCATTCAAAGACAAGTTGAATCAAACCATCCATCTCTGGTGGGATACTGTCCCTCATCCTCCACTGTGTCCTTGGGACATCGCCAGAACAGTAGCTGTAAGGCACCGAAAATTCCAGCCAGTTTTCTCTTCTGTAAGGTAGTGTTTCGAATCCTGTTTGTGTAATTGTTCTGATTTTCCCATCTGTACTTAGACAGTGCTCGCTTTCCAAACAACAAGAACGTTTTCATGATGAAAAGTGTTTTCGTAAGCATGCACAAACATCATGAAGGCTTTTAGCGGTGAGAACATGAGCGAACGTTTACTGTTTCTGAGATGTGTGTTGAAAGCTGGATGTTACGATTTCCAGGAAGGGTAACACGCGATGGATGGGGTGCCTTGTTAGGACCATCAGGAAGAATGTGTTCGGTGTTACTCTGGAATATTTTCGTAAACAGGTTCTGTTAGGACTAGTGTTTCCATGCAGACAAGCTGAGACATCACGAAAGTTTCTACAACAGAAGCTACTGTTAACTTTTCCTATGGCACTTTACAATTTGCTGGAAGGGATGATATGTAATGGAGGGGCTGTTCCATTAAGGTCGCCAGGAGGAATTCGCCCTGTGTTGTTCTGGTATATTTTCGTAAACAGTTTCTGAAAGCATTACAAAAGATTTCTGTTGCACATCCAGAGGGAGACTTGCCTATTATTTACATAGACATGTGACATCAGAATAACACTGACATCTTTAAGGTGCACCTGCGAGGGTGAGTCGCTTTCCAAACATCTCTCTCTTCAATTAGGCCAGCGCTGGAGCCGCTTGTATGGGCTATGCATCAATGTAGCAGGAACCCTCGGCAGGCAAATATGTGCATGCGCCCAGATGTGTCTCGCATGTGGGACGAACTGGACCATAGTGCACAACACATGCGATCATCATTCCAGTTTGGACCACACTAGGGAACAGATCGCTGATACATCGTGGTGGAATTTCCTAACGATTGTTCGAATGCGTTTTTATGTTAATGATTATTTGTGCACTGCAATATTTCGGCTGATTAAGTGTTATGGAACGAGTTTGCAGAGCGATATACATGCATAATTTTTTGACAATTTTATGCATAGTGAACGTGTCTGGACATCAGTGTACTGCATTATTTTGAGAACATGTCTATACGCTGTGCAGTGCATTATTTCTACAGTTTACAATTAGTGACCGTATTTGCAGAGCATTTCACATGCATTAGTTTGACAATTTACGAGTGTTTGAGTGCCTGTACATCAGGGTACTGCGTTATTTCGGTAATTTACGAACAGTTTGCAGGTCTATAGGCTCTGTATTGTGACCCCAAGCACAAAAGGGCGAGTGTTTTGTATCAGCGCAATAAATAAACAATACGAAATCCATCCCTAAAAAACTGTTCTATCTTTTGTAACGCCCCAACGACCACCTTGAAGTCAATTAAGAAAGAACATGAAGTAGGGAAAGTCATCTTGACAGTTACGACATCTTTGCCGATGAGCTAACACGAAAGAGTTTTGTCAACGACTGCATTGTACACCACTGAGCATATTTGTTAGCGAAAGAGAAAGAAGAAACATCGTATTTCAGCAATGGATAAATATCCATGTGACAAATGTGAAATTAATATCTCAAAAGTTAAGTCTAAAGTAATGTCATCAGAGATAACTTTTATGTGCAAGAGAGTTGAAAGCGCAACGAAGAAATTCAATGCACCTACAATGTTCTTCCACAGAAGAAGTCTCTTGCTAGATCTCATTCAGTGCAGACGTACGAGAGCAGTTCAGATCTGAATTATTGAGATTGCGAATCGTGGCGAGATTGTTTTCGAGTTTAGAAGTGTTTGTTGCGTGACGGGATTCACGCCTGAAGAAATTGATTTTATGAACTGAGACAGAAACAGATAGACTCATTTAGCCCTGCACTACAGGGTAATTGAAATCTAATAATGGAATTAGTGAATACACGCAATTAGTCTTGAGTAGGACCCAAGTACACGACATCATGAAGATAAAACAATTACACTAAAGTGTTGAGTTGTGGTAATTGCCAAGAAACTATAACTCAATCGGACTGACTTAAATAAACTATTCTGTGTGCGTGTGGTGCGGGAGTTATAAGTATTTAGTGACAAAATAACAATAAACTGTTCGTTATCAGTTAAATACCCGGTGTGGACCACATCATTAAATAGTTTGATAAATGACTAAATCATAAATCAACGACTACTGATGAAAGACTATTTCATTGAAGTGCAAATATTCACGTCATTAGTTGAGAAGTGAACTTTAAAATATTTTCGTATTACGACGCAATCTTACAAAGACTGAATCAAAGAGTATCTCTGGATCTCGCTGCATACCAGCACAACAATTCCATAGCAACGAGACAACAGCGTAAGAAAGAACTGTTAACTAAAATATTTCCTTGCAATCAGTGGTGTGTGCTATGTGAACGAGAGAAGAATTAATAACTACTGCAAATCCGGGCAATTAACAATACAATATTAATAATAAAAAGCATCAATTATACGAGTTCGCATAAGTGGAAACGCTGCGGACTTTTAATTGAGATACAACGACCAAGCGAGGAACGCCTTTTCAGAAGTTTTTCAGTTTTTTTTTTCTCCCGTTAATCTACGGAGACTGACGTTATATCGCACCGTGTCTCTACTCTGCCACGTGAGCTATGGCAGTAGCAGCTCTACGGCGTCGACTACATCAGCACGCGGTTGGAGTCCGGGGGCACGCACCACACACACCATTTTGGCGCCTACAACGCGGGGCTCGAAGACGCCAGCTGTCGTCTCATCTGGGAGACAACGCATGCCTAACGAGGGCAGTCGACGCCTCAACGAGAAGACGAAGCTAGACGGATCGTTGCAAGGACCAAGTATTAGTTGTGAGCAACAACTACACATTGTTTGTGTGCAGGACTTAACGACGCCGGACATCACACCGTCCGACGTTTCTCTTCAACGACAACTCCAGAGACGATGTGGGGGGCTGACTCCTCCACAACGCAGACAACGCTCCACGACATCAAGTGAGCTACAAGGAGAACGACGCAGCGCGTCGGACGACAGTCAACAGTGACCACACCCACGCCACTACAATCCATCACGATAGAGAAAAGTAAGAAATCCACAAAATAATTGATCATTTGAGTATGTTAGAATAGATTTTGTACTGTAGTGCTAATTGAGATTTCATTGTGGTTGTGTTCAGTAGTTATCATGATGCCTAAAAGAAGTTTAAAACTGCGTAGTGATATAGATAAGAGAATTCCTGAATCAGAAGAGGAGATTAGTGATTTGCCAGAACAGGAAGAAAGTAATAGGAATATTGTCAATGTAGGAGGTGACACGTTTACTGAACAAGAGAAGGAAGCGATACCAAGTGTATTGGGGATTAGAACAAGGGATGAAATCGTAGAATTACCATACAATAATTCTGATGTTAGAGAAGGTACCGATCGAGAATGTAGAATGAATGTCGCACCAAACATATCTGGAGGTGTAGACATACTTAGTACTATGTTATCCAAATTAAATATGATGAGTGAACAATTTTCAGAACAGCAGGCAATACACCAGGCATTTTTAATAATAAATTTTCTAAAGCACTCGAACAGCAAGCTATTAAATTCTCAGAACAGCAAGCATCGTTTAATAGTAAATTTTCCGAACCAGCCGAACAACAGGCAATATTACAGGCAACCGTAAATAGTAAAATTTCAGAAGTAGAGAGTCGGGTAGAGGATGTTGAAGCTAGATTTGAGGATCAAAAAGTTAAAGTAGATAACAAATTTGAAGATGTTGAAGCCAGGTTAACCAAACAAGAAAAACAGGATGTTAAAATTATCGATTGTATCGACAAATTGCAAGAAAATCTCAGTAATTTATTGGAACAATGCGATGTGGTATCCATAAGGGGTTAATTTATTAACAGATAATTATAGTAATATCACAGACCACCTGAATGAAATTGAACAAAAGATGGTTAAAAGGATCGATACTTATTTAATCGGTCAAGATAAACAATTTGAAGAATTAACATATAAATTTATTGATGAATTTAATCAAATTAAAAATCAAGTCATTCGTAATTGTCATGTAAAGCTCGCTTGAGTACCAGAGCGACAATTTAATAATGACGCAAAACCAGAAAATGAACATATAGGTAGTCAAAGAAAATCCAACTGCAAAACAAAGCGTCTGTATATGCAGTCTAACACCTTTACTAGTGATTCGCGGTGATTAAACTCACATTGGGAGGTTGATGATGACCCGTATGTCCAACGTAGTTGTGTTTCTTCTTTAAAGGTGGAACACAGCATAGGCAATTTCCTACATTCTCTAGTAAGAAAAACAACATTAATCCCAAAGTGTTCATAAATTCATTTAAGAGAATATTTCAGCGCAGCTGGTCAGAATTTGATAAGATCCAATTGATCGTGTCGAAGATAAAAGGAGAAGCTGCATTATGGGCCGTGGAAATTAGCGAAACGTGTAATACCTGTTCAGAATTTGAAAGGGTTTTCTTGGCGAAATATTAATCCTTGAGACGTCAAGAATGTTTATGGAAAGAAGCTTACCAACCCGAATTTTATAACCCTAGAAAAGAAACATTAAGGCAATATTTTGAACGCTAAATAAATACAACTAGGTACTGGACAGAACCTATTTCATGTAGAGAGGTAATCCGTATATTGAAGGGCAGGCTGCCTTTCAATATAAGGGAAAACCTTATTCATGCACCGGATTATGACGTAGAACAGTTCTTAGCAGTAATTGACTCGATAGATATGTTAATGGAAGACGCCAGACAATGGCGCAACAACCATAGTAATTATAATAGTGGGAATAATGGTAATAACAACCACTGGAACCAAAATAGGTCTAAAAATAATAAGAGTTTTAATAACTGTGACCACAACCTCAAAAATGGTACTGCACAAAACGATCGTAGGCAAAAAGAAAATCAAAATTGGAATGGAAATTATAATCGTCCTAAAGGTGCTTATACACCAAACAATAGCCAAGGGAAACGACAAAACAGTTTTCAACGAGTAAATGTAGTAACCATGAATAGGAAAAGAAAGTTTGGAGGGCATCAATCGCCAAACCACCTATGTTGTGGCGATGGTCGACAAAACAACTGTGCTCTGATTGAGCCTTCGAGTATATCTAGATGGGGAACATGTCAAATAACTAATGTGGATTGGAATAATCCCAATACTGCCAGTTGTCCATGTAATGCTAAACGACCTATACCATTACCTGATAACAGGAATGTAAGAGGAGATGACGTGTACCAACAAAATGGGAATGAAATGCATTTAGTTGAGATAAACGAACCACCGAGGAACCTAACTGACAGGCGGTCAAACGAAAGCCAGTAATTTTAGGCCTTCCTTGGATGGCTGGTTATGAGGAGGGAGGCAAACTTCATGGGTTAATCAATGTCCTTAATTATAATAACGGCTCTGACATCAGAGACGAATTAATGAAGGAACCAAGGGCTGAAGTCACCAAAGAGGATTTTACGTTACAGGCGATAGTAGATGCTAAGATTAATAGTGTTCCTATAAGTATTCTGATTGACACAGCTGCAACGGTCAGCGTAATGACGAGTAATTGTTTAAGTATGGTTAGTAGGCAACAGAATCTACTCACTTTACACGTGTTGGGATGTACTGTTTCGGGGGCTTTTGGCGCTAAAGCGCAAAAGATAATTAAACAAGTGCGGGTAGCAGTAGAACTACAAGAAGCAAATTTGGAATGTAATTTCTTGATAGTGTCTAAAATGACTACACCGTGCATCTGGGGAACGGATTTTTTATGTGAATATGGTGCAATCCTAGACATTAAGGAAGGTGTTTGTACCTTAACTGTTAACGACAAGCCATTAAGGATAATGTTGAGAAAGAAGAGAATAATTTTAGGAAAATATTGTCAACATTTGGTTGCAAATTATGTTCCAAGGAATATTGTGCATTACGTAGGTGATGACCATGACAAATTAACCGATGTTGACACTGAGATGTTAAGCATTGATGAAAATGTAAGGGAATCGGAATACCTGTCAATTCAACAGCAGGTAGAGTTAAGTGGAGTGTTAAGATCATATTTGCCTGTATTTAATAACGAGCCACGCATAATTAAGAACTTCAAATATCACATTGAGACCTATCCTCATAATACGTTTTGTAAGACGACATACTCGGTCCCATGGTCAAAAAGAAAAGCAGTGACGAAGGAGATCAAGAAGATGTTAGACTGGGGTATTATAGAAACTTCAAATTCCGAGTACTCCAGGCCTCTTTTAGCTGTAACTAAACCAAATGAAGAAATACGTTTAGTTTTAGATGCGAGAGATATTAATAAAATAATTAAACCAGTAAGGACTCGTCCCGAAAACCTTGAAGAACTCATACAAAAATTCCATGGAGTGAAGTTTTTGATCTCTCTTGAGCTCAAAAGTTCATATTGGCAAACAAAGACCTCTAAAGAATCAAGAAAATATACCGCTTTTATCTATTTAGGTAGAAGCTATCAATTTAAGGTAATGCCATTTGGGTTAAAAATCAGCGGTGGTGTATTTATATCAGCTCTAGACAAGGTGCTCGGTCCAGATCTGTTGGAACGAGTTACGGTGTATGTAGATGATTGTAGACGCAATTAAAAATTGCCTGTACCCTAACAATAGGAAGCAACTAAAATCATTCTTAGGATTAGCGTCCTTTTTCAGGAAATTTAACTTGCATCAGTTGTTAAATAAAGAATGCTTGCTACAATTGTTGAGGAAAAATATACCATGGCATTGGACTGATGCTTGTAGTCAAGCTATTGATGAAATACGTAGCGCTCTCGCTAATGCTCTGCTGCTGCATCATCCACGAATGGAAGAGGATTTTTTCATCGCGACTGATGCATCAGAGACGAGATTGGGGGGTACGTTATTTCAGATAGAGACGAAACTAATGTAGATACTATTAAAATAATTACCTTTGCTGGTAGAACACTCTTCAGTTGTGAACGTTCATACTGTACCACCGAACTAGAAGTATTAGCGACAATATGGGCGTTGAAGAAATTTCGATACTTCGTGTATGGTAGGAAAATAGTCATATATTGTGACAACAAAGCTGTCACGTTTCTTATGTCTCGTATAATGTTACATGGACGACTTACACGATGGGAATTAGCGTTACAAGAATATAACATAACAGTTAAGCACGTCAAGGGTCGCGACAACGCCATGACAGACGCGTTGTCAAGGCTACCAACAACTAACTCTAGTGAAATCGAAGAAGAACGAATCGTAGATTTTAAGGTAATGATACTTGAAACTGTCCCATATACGAAGGAAGTGGGTGAGATGTGTTCAGAGCTGAAACAGATGCAAAGAACAGATTGTAGATGGAAGAAAATTATAAGTAATTTAAGTACTGGCAAGGGTGATACAATTAAGAATCACTATAGAACAAAAGAAGGTGTGTTGTTTTATCGAAAGGGTGAGAGAGAGAGATGGAGGATCTGTATTCCTGATAAGTATGTTGAGCCTATTTCTGGTTTACCCATGTTCGTTGGGGTCGTTTTGGACCGCAGAAATGCGTTATGAAGTTACAGGAATTATGTTTCTGTCCAAATCTGTTAAAGAGAGCTCGAAAGGTGTTGAAAAGATGTAAGATCTGTCAAAGAGCGAAACCAATTAATTATGGCATCAAAGGTGTTTTGCATCCCACAGTACCTAAGGAACCACTGAGTATAGTATCATACGATACATGCGGACACTTTCCAACATCCAAGGGTAATTTTAAGTATATCTTTGCCATGTATGATTTATTTTCAAAACATGTTAAGTTGTATCCGCTACGATCCACAAATGTCAAACCGATGTTAAGGAAAATTCAAGACGACTATTTGGTAAACATAGGTAAACCGAGAAGGTTGATTTCCGATAACGCCCCTTACTTTAGAAGTAAGATGTGGCGTGAGGCTATGAAGACATGGGGGGGAGGGGTGCCTCATGTGTTCATCTCTCGCTTCAACCCGTCGGGGAACCCAATAGAAAGAATATTCCGAGCATTCACTAGATTTATAAGGGCGGATGTCGGCAAACAGCACCATCGATGGATGGAGCTAATAGATAGTTTTGAAACAATGTACAACGAGCTACCACACCTATCGACTGCCTTATTTGCCAAATGAAATCTTACTTAATAAACAGAGTAACGATAATTGGCTTGGTACGGCAACATCTATAAACCAGAGGCAAATAAATCACCAAGAAGTGTTACGAAAGGCATATTTAACATTGAGACATAAAGCTAAGATACGTAAAAATCAATTTGATAAAAGCTAGGAGTAGTCATTAGCTATAAAGTAGAAGTCATCTAAGAGAAAAAGACTGAACAGGACCTTATAAAATCATTCAGATTCCCCATGCTGGAAGTTATCTTCTCAGAGATGAAGAATGTAGAAAAGTAAAAGGGGTTTACCCTCATTTTGAATTAAAGAGATATTTTAGTTAATAAGAAAGAATTTTACCTAAAGAGATTTGTCAAGCAAGAGAACACCAAGATTGTTCGTATTTTTTATTTAGATTAGTAGATTAATAGGTTGTAGTTATTAGTGTTTCCTTGATTAAGTTTAATTGAATCAAGAGGAATTACCTAATGCATATAGGGTCATTTCCGTTGTTGAATGATCAAACTATAAAAAAATAATTAATGTATATTGGGATATTAGTTGATTAATTATATGTTATTTCAGAGTAAGCTTAATGTTTGTTTGAAATGTTATTCACATGTTTTGTAATTATAATGGCACCACATGTACACACAAGCACAATGAAAGCTACAATCAGTAGTAATACGGATAGGTGATTAATTTGAAAATCAGATCACTTATTTAGGAAAGTGAACCAAGTTATATCAAGGAAACGCAGTAACCATGAAGGTACAAGGTAGTGAGGACTATTTTAAATAACATAAACGAAACAGTTAAATAACAATAAAGTGAATGGTTCACAGATAATGTACTGAAAAGGTTCTATAGAATGAACAAATACTATTCAAACCATTAGGTAACATTATTAGGCAGAAACAAAAATACTGTCGTTAGTGGACAGTGACCTGTCAGTGTTGTATGTGTGTGCGAGACGAGAGGAAGTGAATAAGTGTTTCAGATGTACGACGATGATGTACCTGACAGCCATGCAGTAGGCTGTACTAGCTGTGGTGCAGTCTGTTCCTGACATCACTACCGGACCACGAGATCATCCCTCGACCAGCGACTATCGGATCGTAATGGCTGCATTGTACGATCTGATGCAGTAGCAGCGTCGCCAGCGTTCGGAGCAGAAGAACCAAACTTCGAACTGGGCCATGTCTCGCAGCCCACATGGTCCAGTGCAGTCGCAGCGTCAGTGCGACAATGCGATGTCCTCAAGAAAATGAAATGAATTATTTAAGTTATGAACCTTAAGTTCATTTTGTAAAGATCGATGTATTTGTATGAGTGGTGTACATTCAGTTTGTAAATATGTGTGTGAAAATGAAACCCAACCCAAAATAAGAACCCAAGCTAAGTAAGGACTTCGAAGTAGGAATGGAATACTCACTTCATCGTCCAGGGGGCAAGTGTAACGCCCCAACGACCACCTTAAAGTCAATTAAGGAAGAACATGAAGTAGGGAAAGTTATCTTGGCAGTTACGACATCTTTGCCGATGAGCTAACACGAAAGAGCTTTCTCAAGGACTACATTGTACACCACTGAGCATATTTGTTAGCGAAAGAGAAAGAAGAAACATCGTATATCGTATATCGTATATCGTATATCCATGTGACAAATGTGAAATTAATATCTCAAAAGTTAAGTCCAAAGTAATGTCATCAGAGATAACTTTTATGTGGAAGAGAGTTGTGAGCTCAACGAAGAAATTCAATGCACCTACAATGCTCTTCCACAGAAGAAGTCGCTTGCCAGGACTCATCCAGTGCAGACATACGAGAGCAGTTCTGATCTCAATTATTGAGATTGTGAATCGTGACGAGATTGTTTTCGAGTTTAGAAGTGTTTGTTGCGTGACGGGATTCACGGCTTAAGAAACTGATTTTATGAACGGAGACAGGAACAGATAGACTCATTTAACCGTGCACTATGGGTTAGTTGAAATCTAATAACGGAATTAGTGAACATTGGACTTGACTTTAAATTAGTTGGACCTTAAGGAGAAGTGAACGTTCTGTGAAAGAATACACACAATTAGTCTTGAGTAGAACCCAGGTACACGACATCATGAAGATATAACAATTACACTAAAGTGTTGAGTTGTGGTAATTGCCAAGAAACTATAACTCAACTGGACTGACTTAAATAAACTATTCTGTGTGTGTGTGTGGTGCGGGAGTTATAAGTATTTGGTGACAAAATAACGATAAACTGTTCGTTACCAGTTAAATACCCGGTGTGGACCACATCATTAAATAGTTTGGTAAATGACTAAATCAACGACTACTCGTGAAAGACTATTTCATTGAAGTGCAAATATTCACGTCATTAGTTGAGAAGTGAACTTTAAAATATTTTCGTATTACGACGCAATCTTACAAAGCACAACAATTCCATAGCAACGACATAACAGAGTAATAGAACACTGTTAACTCAAATATTTCCTCGCAAGCAATGGTGTGTGCTATGCGAACGAGAGAAGAATTAATAACTACTGCAAATCTGGGCAATTAACAATACAATATTAATAATAAAACGCATCAATTATACGCGTTCACATAAGTGGAAACGCTGCGGACCTGTAATTGAGATACAACAACTATGCGAGGAACGCCTTTTCAGAAGTTTTTCAGTTTTTTTTTCTCCCATTAATCTACGGAGACTGACGTTATATTGCACCGTGTCTCTACTCTGCCGCGAGAGCTGTGGCAGTAGCAGCTCTACGGCATCGACTACATCAGCACGCGGTTGGAGTCCGGGGGCACGTGCCACACATCCCACTGAAAATAAATGAAGTACACTTCTTCCTTTCCAACAGCTGGACACAGACTGAGTCCTTTTACCACCATTTTTTATCCAGATCACCATCTTGGATTAGGGGAGAGGGGGTGGGACGACAGCGCCCTCTGGTGGCAGTACTGTGTACTAGGTCACTTGGCCTCCAGACCTCATGGTGAACACACTAGATGGAGCTACTGCCTGTGACAACTTAGAGTGTTTAGATAAACACTGCATGAAAAATAAAGATTTATATCTATCCTATCCAGCAGTCAAGCATAGCCTGAGTCCTTTTCCCACCATTTCCAAGACAGAGGTGGTGGTTGGGTGACTTAGGTTAGTGGAGGCAGACCAATTGAACTACACTCCTGGAAATGGAAAAAAGAACACATTGACACCGGTGTGTCAGACCCACCATACTTGCTCCGGACACTGCGAGAGGGCTGTACAAGCAATGATCACACGCACGGCACAGCGGACACACCAGGAACCGCGGTGTTGGCCGTCGAATGGCGCTAGCTGCGCAGCATTTGTGCACCGCCGCCGTCAGTATCAGCCAGTTTGCCGTGGCATACGGAGCTCCATCGCAGTCTTTAACACTGGTAGCATGCCGCGACAGCGTGGACGTGAACCGTATGTGCAGTTGACGGACTTTGAGCGAGGGCGTATAGTGGGCATGCGGGAGGCCGGGTGGACGTACCGCCGAATTGCTCAACACGTGGGGCGTGAGGTCTCCACAGTACATCGATGTTGTCGCCAGTGGTCGGCGGAAGGTGCACGTGCCCGTCGATCTGGGACCGGACCGCAGCGACGCACGGATGCACGCCAAGACCGTAGGATCCTACGCAGTGCCGTAGGGGACCGCACCGCCACTTCCCAGCAAATTAGGGACACTGTTGCTCCTGGGGTATCGGCGAGGACCATTCGCAACCGTCTCCATGAAGCTGGGCTACGGTCCCGCACACCGTTAGGCCGTCTTCCGCTCACGCCCCAACATCGTGCAGCCCGCCTCCAGTGGTGTCGCGATAGGCGTGAATGGAGGGACGAATGGAGATGTGTCGTCTTCAGCGATGAGAGTCGCTTCTGCCTTGGTGCCAATGATGGTCGTGTGCGTGTTTGGCGCCGTGCAGGTGAGCGCCACAACTAGGACTGCATACGACCGAGGCACACAGGGCCATCACCTGGCATCATGGTGTGGGGAGCGATCTCCTACACTGGCCGTACACCACTGGTGATCGTCGAGGGGACACTGAATAGTGCACGGTACATCCAAACCGTCATCGAACCCATCGTTCTACCATTCCTAGACCGGCAAGGGAACTTGCTGTTCCAACAGGACAATGCACGTCTGCATGTATCCCGTGCCACCCAACGTGCTCTAGAAGGTGTAAGTCAACTACCCTGGCCAGCAAGATCTCCGGATCTGTCCCCCATTGAGCATGTTTGGGACTGGATGAAGCGTCGTCTCACGCGGTCTGCACGTCCAGCACGAACGCTGGTCCAACTGAGGCGCCAGGTGGAAATGGCATGGCAAGCCGTTCCACAGGACTACATCCAGCATCTCTACGATCGTCTCCATGGGAGAATAGCAGCCTGCGTTGCTGCGAAAGGTGGATATACACTGTACTAGTGCCGACATTGTGCATGCTCTGTTGCCTGTGTCTATGTGCCTGTGGTTCTGTCAGTGTGATCATGTGATGTATCTGACCCCAGGAATGTGTCAATAAAGTTTCCCCTTCCTGGGACAATGAATTCACGGTGTTCTTATTTCAATTTCCAGGAGTGTATTTCTGCACCATTTTTTTCATTAAAATTTCCCGCCATTTTCTTGGGGAGGAGTCAAGAGGGGAAGGGAGGTTTGGGGAGGGGAGGTTTGGTGGTTAGTTTAGTTGAGGTAGTCCAAGTGACCTATTTTTCCGCCAGAATTTGAACTTCCCACCATGATCCCATTGTGACATTGCCACTTCTATCGCCTCCATCTTCGATCCGCCATCTTGAATAAATTGGGCAACAACGCAAAGTTGGGTGGCGCTGGCCTTGTCCTCCTACTATCCTCAGTTTATTCTCCAGTGAGGCGTTATTCCAGATTTGTACAATGCGTTTCTCTATTCTGAGAATTGAGCTTAACCGGCTGCTAACTACAGACTGTACAACCAGCCCTACACCACGTAAGCAGCAAACCTTTGAATGTTGTTCCGTGATTGTGTGAGTGAATTTATCAGTTAAGTCGGAATGTACGAAGAGCCAACTGGTTTACGAATATTAGCTCCATAGGTGGGTTAGGAAGAAGAAGAAATCTTTCTTGTGTTGGGGCAATGATGAAAAACAATAGTTAGGTTCCTTTGGGGTTTACTACCAGTAAAGGAAGCGCCACCTACAATCCACTTTAACTTATGCTATACTCTATTTCCTTACATTCCTAAAAAAGAGAAGTATGTGATCCTACTAGAAAGAAGCTTGCATGAGAATAATTCAATAGATTCTGACATAGGAAATAAACAAATGCCATCCATTGTAACATTCTACCGAAGATGGGGTCGATACTATGGATATGTTTGCTGCTTTGTAGAGAGTTGCAAGAAATGTCCGCTATTGTCCCATTGTTATATTTTTTGCAGTGGTGACTCTGAATGTAACCAATGCATGAGTAATGTATTTTTGCAGCTGTGAAAACTGTATCAGAAGAAAAGGATTCCTGAAATAACTATTTCATGCATTAGCTTTGTGTCATTTGGTTTGGAGAAGTTTGGATAACTCAGAAACTCGTAAATATCTTTAAAAAAGCTAAAACATTATAGGCCTACTAGCCATATACCCTAGCTTTGCAAGGGTAGCACTAAGTATCTATGCCTGCGTGACTTGTTTCATGTCACAGTAATTTTCGTAACAGGCTACTGCATAATGTTATGGTTAATAATAAGAGAGCAACGTTAGGTATTTGAATATTAACTGCAGATTCTAGTATCGATCAAATTTGTGTAGAAAGTTGAACGAAATTGGTTGTATTTAGTCTCCAATTGTTGACCGTAATAGCTTATTTTTTTATGTTTTGACTGTGGTCCAGCTTATATAGTCTATTTCTTTGAAATATTAGTTTGTGTACTACATTGATAACCTCTTCATGATGATTAGGTCAAAAAACAAGGTGGACAAGAAGACCTGAAAGTTGCTGAAGGAGACAGGTCTACCTGAACAGGTTATCAAGAAGCTTCATCCCAAAGCACCTGTACCACCCAGACTTTATGGATTCCCCAAGGTCCACAAGGGGGGGGGGGTTCCCTCTTCGACCTATTGTCAGTAACATCGGCACAGCAACATACCTCTGTGCACAATACCTGCAGAAGATACTGTCACCATATATGGGCAAATGTGCACACCACATTCGGAACTCAGAGGACTTCCTACAACAGCTAAGGCAGCTACACACCGTGGACTCTGACACCATGGTCAGTTTCGATGTGGTGTCGCTCTTCACACGAGTGCCACTCACCGATTCACTCAATATCATTGGAGAGAAGTTCGATGGTGCCCTGCTCGACCTGTTCAAGCATGTACTGACCTCAACATATTTCCTTTATGGGGGTCAAATGGAATGAGCAAGGAGTGGCAATGGGCAGCCCTTTATCACCAGTGGTAGCCAACCTTTTCATGGAAAGATACAAAGAGGAGGCACTTGCCTCAGCCACTTACCAACCCAAGTGCTTTCTTAGGTATGTCGATGACACGTTTGTCATTTGGCCCCACGGCAGGGAGAAGCTAGATGTCTTTTGGAACACCTAAATTCACACCACCCAAGTATAAAATTTACTATGGAGCTAGAGAAGGATGGACAGCTCCTGTTCTTGGATGTCCTGGTCAAGAGGAAGGCAGATGGCACTCTGGGGCACAGTGTGTGTCGTAAGCCCACCCACACTGACTTATACCTTCAAGCCAGTAGGTGCCACCACCCGGCACAGAAGAATGGAGTCTTGAAAACATTAGTTCACAGGGCTTGGGACTGTCAGATACGGATTGTCTGGTCACAGAGATAGAACATCTACAGCTGGTGTTCAGCAGAAATGGATACTCCTCCACAGACATCCAAAGGGCACTTTGTGCTACCAGCCAACCACAAGGTGCAGATGAGGAGCCAGAGGAGGTGAAGACGGTCGCATACCTGCCATATGCTGGACCTATTTCTGCAAAGATCAGCAGAATTCTTTCAATATATGATATAAAGAGTATCTTCTGTCCACCCTCCAAGATTGGGACAATGCTAGGGAGTGTGAAGGACGATCTGGGGCTACATAAACCAGGCATTTACAACATCCCATTCCAGTGTGGAAAGTCATACATTGGCCAGACAACCAGGACGGTGGACATTAGGTGCAAAGAACACCAGAGGCACACCAGACTCAGACAGGCAACCAAATCTGCCATAGTGGAGAACTGTCTCGAGCTCGGTCACTCAATGGACTACAACAACACCAAAATTGTGGCACAGACGCCAAGATTTTGGGACAGTGTCATATAAAGGAGGCCATCGAGATCAAGGTCACAGACAACCTAATGAACCGAGACAGTGGTTACCAGCTCACCTCGGCGTGGAGTCCGGCTCTTGAGCTTATCATGGCCCAATGAAAGGAACCAAGAAACTCCTCAAGAAGTTGTGACACCACAGGAGCAGCGCTAGGCGGGCGCGGACAGCGAACGCAACTCCCGACGTGGGACGGGCCTCTGACAGCCGCCACGGCCGCAGATGATGGACGATCCGGGCGCGGACGACCGTCGGAGCACCAGGGAAGTGCCAACACTTCAGGAGCAGCGCCAGGCGGGAGCGGACCGCGAACGGAGCGCCCAACGCGGGAAGGGCCTCAGAGAGCTGCCACGACCACTGATGACGACCGAATCGGGCGCGGACGTCCGACGGAGCACCAGAGAAGAGACAATACCTTACAAGCAGCACCAGGCGGGCGCGGACCGCAAACGGAGCGCCCGACTCGAGGCGGGCCTCAGACAGCTGCCAAAACTGCAGATGATGGATGAGGCGGGCATGGATGTCCATGGGAGCACCAGGGAAGGGCCAAAACCTCAGAAGCAGCACCAGGCGGGCGCCAACCGCGAACGGAGCGCCCGACACAGGACGGGCCTCAGAGAGCTGCCACAGATGGCGACCAAGTCGGGTGCGGACGTCCGAGGGAGCACCAGGGAAGAGACAACAAATTACAAGTAGCGCCAGGCGGGCGCGGACGGCAAACAGAGATCCCAGCGCCCTCTGGGCATAAATACTGGACATGATCCTCCAATACCTGAAGAAGGCACTGAGTTACGTGTCCGAAATATTGTGCCAGAGCGACACAAACATCCGGCAGCAGACCCGATTATTCTAGATGTCAATATGACTTTGCTTAGGAACGTTATAGACGCAGTAGTTATGTCACCATCAAATTTCAGGTAAGTCTGAATGTAAAAGGAGCGGGCCACCTTCTAGAAGAGTGGCAATGCCAGTCGATGCCTCAGCGACATCAATTTTTCCACCAGATCTGACTTTTGCGACTATATATTAAATAAAAAGTCTTCCCCTGTCTCCAGGTGCATCTAAGAGAAATATTTTCCATTTGTAGTTGTTGACTGATGACGTTATCAAGTTGTAAACTCATAATATAACTAACAATCATTTTGAACGGTATGTAAAAGTTGGTAATTATCGTAGTTTGTTTCTTGCAAATATTCTGCGTTGGTGAACGTATTTCTATTGGAATTTATCGGTAGAGAAAGTCCAAAATGTTTTATAGATTTGCCTGACAGATTTAACCTATGTATTCAATTCAGGTAAAGCTTCATAAGACATATATTAATCAATACATATAATGACTGTTCTTGTCGTTTATGATGTTTGAACCATGCTTTTGCACATCGGTTCTGTAATTGCACAAAACGAAATAATAAAAGCAAATAGAAGTCTGAGTGATTTAGCTATACGGAATACAACTTCAGATAGCGGTTTTTGCCAGTGAGAATCGTCTTCCAGCAGACCCACGACTTTGCATGCTTTTTCAAAGGTACCGTAAGAACATGAAATGTATTCGCAGTTGCGAATATGGACTACCATCAGCTGCATAGTGGAATGACGACAGTGAAAATTTGTGCCAGACCAGGACACGAACCTGTATTTCCCACTTATTGGGAGCAGTCGCCTTACGAGTTGGCTATCCGCATACGACTCCGGGCCACACCAAACATCAATACATTGTTAACCGTCTATCTACAGTCTGTACTCGTACATCCATTATGTATATTCCCGTACAGGGGAGACGTCCGCAACTCGTGGTCTTGAGGTCGTGTTCTCGCTTCCGAGAATGGGGTCTTGGGTTCGATTCCCGGCGGGGTCAGGGATTTTCACCTGCATCGAGATGACTGGGTGTTTGTGTTGTCCTCATTATTTCATCATCATTCATGAAAGGGCCGGGAATTTGTACGGACGCTGATAACCACACAGTTGATCGCCCCACAAACCAATTGTCATCATAATCACCATCGTACAGGGCCTAACAACCCTACTACAACAAAGGTCAAAATTTAACAATGATTGTGGTGTTGCTCACGCTGCTAAATACTGCATTTTCAGGCAACAACAAAGTTATTATGTGGCAGGTGTCATTAGAGCACAGTTAATAAAGTCATTTCATGTAATAATGAATAAACTAGGCACTCATCTTTTCGTGTTTCCCCCACTGGTCTCGTTGTAAAATCATGGCTCAATCGTCGAAAATCTAGGTGATGATTCCAAGCTCCGATGCAAAGAGGCCTAGGTTTTATTCTGCTATATTCAAAAGTTTTATAGATGTATTTCACAAACCATTCTTGAAGATTACACTTTTGCAGGACAATGGTGATGTAAAAAAAGTAATCAGCACTCCGAATTCAAGTTACACTTCCTTTTTATTGCTTTTGTTGCAATACCACATAACACACAAAACATCACTTCACAATACAAAACATACTTGAAAATATCTTCCTCACTGTTAAAGTTCACATTTTATAAGCTGAGTACAATATGTGTCTTTCCAACATGACATCCAAGACTTGCCTTTCTAAAGGTCCGACTCTAACTATAATAATCGCGTACGCGCCCAAAAATCAGAGTTACAAGTACGACAAAGATCATAGTGACAAAAGAAAGAATACACATAAGAATAATATCATTGCAATACAAATATATCGATGTATCAAAGTACCTCTACATTAATGAAATCAAATCTGAATCTTGTCTCAGAAATATGTCAACTACTTTACAGAAACACAGTAGAATATTACTGGTATCGAGAGGTTCCGATGAGGTGCCGTAATGGTTACGTAATTCAAGTACCATTACAAGGGGAGACATTTTTCTTGAAAGTCGCTCGTGCAGTATCAGCAGAAAAGTATGACACTATGGTACCTGTGTTATCCTGAATTACGATATTAAGTTCACAGGCACTGGAGATCTACAGCTGCTTGAAATACATGAAATGTATTTGTAGTTGTGAATATGGACTACCATTAGCTGTAAAATGCAACGATGACAATGAAAATTTGTGCTGGACTGGGACTCGAAAACCTGGATTTCCCACTTACCGCTAGCATGTGTGAAGGAACTTCACATCGTAATTCAGAATAATAGGGGCACTCCATATCATATGTATCACAAGTAGCCTGTCACTGCTGGAGGCAAGGGCATCCTTCTTCAGTGACTGTGTGTGTCATTATACTCGTGTAAGACTTATAATTTGACTCCACTTCTTCGACTTGCATCTTCCTAGTGTGTTATTACTGAGAGGTTATTGCTATTTTAAAATACAGAGTGAAAAATCTGTGGTCCCAATAGCGCGTGCTTTACCAGTACACCATCAGGAAAGCATCACAGCTCAGTCGTATTGTGGCTACCATACCGCTAGATGGCAATTCCTTGGGTTTTACTTGGTTTTCAGTTTAATGCACATAGCAATTTTTTGTTCTGACTACCGTAAAAATTCTCATTTGTTACCATAGTCCAACAGTGATGACGAGAGAACTGAATGATTAGAATTTCTGTTACTGTTGTGCTCTGATGTCGTATTTATCTTTAGTTAGTTAGTTGTTACTTGTTCCACTGATAAATCTCAAGGTAAGCATTATGATGCGGAATGTGTCAAGTGCATAAGAAATACACACATGAATCAAGGCTCATTTTATGTAAACTTAATTTTTTTATTATCTACCCCATTCCCTTAAATGGCACAAATTGCGTATACAGGCGTACCATAAATAATCGTGAGATTTAAAAAAGTCATAACTATTATGTTATATGAGATATGTCTGTGAACAACATACTATTGAGAAGAGCTAACTCTCGAGTTTTACATGGTTCCTGCTAGTTATAGTTCCCGCTATGTGCAGGATCTTTTAAATCAACGGATTACTGAATGATGGATCAGTTGCAATGGATCAAATGATTCAGCCATACATTACTGGCCTCCAAGGTCATCAGACCTGACTGTATGTGATTATTTCTTGAAGGGTTTTATAAAAGACTCCGTTTCTGTGCCTCTGTTGCCAACAATAATGAATGAACTGAGACACTGCATAATAGAAACTGTGGAAGATGTAAATCAAAACATGCTCAGTGCAGTGTGGGAACAATTTGAATACCGCCCTGACGCACGCCATGCATCTCAAGGGGGGCATATTGTACACCTGTGAAAAGCTATGAAAAAGAAAAGCTTTTTGCATTTTCCATTCTTCAAAACACAAAATTCATTGTTTCTGTTTATTAGTTTCAGAAATATAGATGTGCTAAATTGGATGATTCTTTTCGATACAGCCTGTATTATACCTATAGAATTATTTATTCCTATTCAATAACTCATCTATGGTACAGGAGTTGTCAAGAAGGTATGATTTCCATTTATTTTTGAAACTATTGCTGCTCTCTGCCAGACATTTTTTTTCATCTGGTAATTTATCAAAACGTTTTAGCCTTTTCTGTGCCAACGATAGGTTAAGAAGAGGATAGTGAAAGTCTTTCTTTCTTTCTTCTGGCATTATAATCATGAATGTCATTGTTGTTTTTAAACTGGGTCATGTTTTGAGAGCAAATTTAGTTACTGAGTAAATGTACTGTGTGGTGGTTGTAAGAATTCCTAACCTTTTAAACAGAAGCCTACAAGATGTGTGACTATGAGTCCCATGCATTATTCTAACTACTTTCTTTTGAGCAGTGAATACTTTTTGCTTAAGTGTTGAGTTAGCCCTAAATATTATTCCATATGACATCAGAGAGTGAAAGTACGCAAAGTATGTTAGCTTGCTAGTTTCTATATCCTCAAAATTGGCAATTATTCTAACTGTAAAAGTTGCTGAACCTAGTCGCTTTAGGAGATCCAAAATATGAATTTTGCAATTAAGACTCTCATCTATATGTACACCCAAAAACTTAGTATGCTCTACCTTGGCTTCTGACTTTTGTTAATGTGTTATATTTATTGATGAAACTGTACTCCTTGCAGCAGAAAATTAGATGTACTGTATTTTTTCTAAGTTCAGAGCAAGCCCATTTCAGAAAACCAATTAATAACTTTCCCAAAGACATAATTTTTATAATTTTCTATTGGAGTTACTTTCACTGCATTAATAATGATGCCTTTATCATCAGCAAACAGTGTCAGTTTAGCTTCTTATATCAAGAACAGAAGGGCACTCATGATCAAACCCTGTGAAACACCTAATGTAATGTCACTGAAGTTAGATGAACTGGTGAACTTCCTTAAATCGCTTGAACCATATTAAGAAACTTTCTGCCTCCTGTTCTGTAGTTATGACTTAAACCACTCATATGCTGTTCCATTTATAGCATGGAATTGTAATTTCTGTAACATGATATCATGGTTCACACTATCAAATGCTATGGATAATTCAAAGAAAATTCCTATTGGTGACATTTTACTGTCGAAAGACTCTCTTATGTGGACAGTGAAATTGTATATTACTATGTCATTGGAACAGCATTTTTGAAATACAAATTGTGATTTACTGTTGAGATGGCTGACCACTCTTGAGTGCATTACTTTCTAGACGATTTTTGAAAATGCTGTAAGCAAAGATACTAGCCAGAAATTGTTGACATCTGTTGTGCCCCTTCTTGTAGAGAACCTTGTCAATGGCATATTTTAACCAGTCTGGCAAAATATATTGAGTTAGTGATGCATTCCATATGTGACCCAGAACATTAGCTGTAACTGCTTCATATTGTTTTAATGTTTTGTTAGAGATGTCATCTACTCCAACAGAACATTTATTTTTCAAAGATTTAATGGTTTTTCTTATTTCCCAAGAGGTTGTTAGGTGAAAATTAATCTGACTAAGATTTCTCAAAAATGACTCTTCCATGTACTGCTTGGCATTTTCTTTTGAACTATTCTCACCAATTTTTTCACCTACACTTAAGAAATGGCTGTTAAATAAATTAGCTACTTGTGTACTGTTGGTTAAGATGGTCTCATTCTCTTCAGTAGTGATACTACATATCCCAACATTCCACAATGATTTGATTTTGTTGCCCAAGTTGTTAATTTCATCTCTAATACACATATTTCTTGATTTTCTGAGAACTTTCCTCAGTATGTTACACTAATTTTTATAGTGTAAAATTATTTCTGTCTTTACTAATTCTTGCTGTTTCACACAGTTTTCTTTCCTTTCTGAAGACACATTAATACCTATAGGAATCCAAGACATCTTTGAAAACTGTTTGGTGTTACATTTAGTCATTATTTGGACAGCAATGTCCAAAAACGAATATAAATTTATCAAGAAATATGTTGCATTTATCATCAGCATTTGGCTTGTTATACATATCTTCCCAATCAACAGTTCTTAAACTTTCTCTGAATTGCTCTTTAGATACCAGGTTGAGCAAACTTAAACTTTTACTTAATAGTTTCTGAACTGTACACCCTGCTGGATTTTGTTAATCAATTGTGCATCATGGTGTGATATCCATTTATCACAGGGAAAGCATGTATTAGTTTTACATCCTCTTGCTGTACAAATACATTATGTATTAGAGTGCTATTGTCTTGAGCTATATGCGTAGGAAAATTGATCAATGATTCTAAGTTATATGTCATTTATAATACTTCTGGTTCACTTTTCCTAACATAATTGCTTAGAAAGTTTATATTGAAATCATCACAGATTAATAACTTCTTTTTTTGTCTGACAGACAGTGCAATAGGGAGTCAAACGTTTTTTTATGAATAGCTCCCAATCTCCTAATGGAGACCTGTACGCTGTTGTTAATATCAACACTACATTATCTAGCTGTACGAGGTGCATTCAAGTTCTAAGGCCTCCGATTTTTTTTTCTAATTAACTACTCACCCGAAATCGATGAAACTGGCGTTACTTATCGACGTAATCGCCCTGCAGATGTACACATTTTTCACAACGCTGACGCCATGATTCCATGGCAGTGGCGAAGGCTTCTTTAGGAGTCTGTTTTGACCACTGTAAAATCGATGAGGCAATAGCAGCATTGCTGGTGAATGTGCGGCCACGGAGAGTGTCTTTCATTGTTGTAAAAAGCCAAAAGTCACTAGGAGCTAGGTCAGGTGAGTAGGGAGCATGAGGAATCACTTCAAAGTTGTTATCACGAAGAAACTGTTGCGTAACGTTAGCTCAATGTGCGGGTGCGTTGTCTTGGTGAAACAGCACACGCGCTGCCCTGCCCGTACGTTTTTGTTGCAGTGCAGGAAGGAATTTGTTCTTCAAAACATTTTCGTAGGATGCACCTGTTACCGTAGTGCCCTTTGGAACGCAATGGGGAAGGATTACGTCCTCGCTGTCCCAGAACATGGACACCATCATTTTTTCAGCACTGGCGGTTACCCGAAACATTTTGGTGGCGGTGAATCTGTGTGAATCCATTAAGCTGACTGGCGCTTTGTTTCTGGATTGAAAAATGGCATCCACGTCTCATCCATTGTTACAACCGACGAAAAGAAAGTCCCATTCATGCTGTCATTGCGCATCAACATTGCTTGGCAACATGCCACACGGGCAGCCATGTGGTCGTCCGTCAGCATTCGTGATACCCACCTGGATGACACTTCTCGCATTTTCAGGTCGTCATGCAGGATTGTGTGCACAGAACCCACAGAAATGCCAACTCTGTAGGCTATCTGTTCAACAGTCATTTGGCGATCCCCCAAAACAGTTCTCTCCACTTTCTCGATCATGTCGTCAGACCAGCTTGTGCGAGCCTGAGGTTGTTTCGGTTTGTTGTCACACAATGTTCTGCCTTCATTAAACTGTCACACCCACGAACTCACTTTCGACACATCCATAACTCCATCACCACGTCTCCTTCAACTGTCGATGAATTTCAATTGGTTTCACTCCACGCAAATTCAGAAAACGAATGATTGCACGCTGTTCAAGTAAGGAAAACGTCGCCATTTTAAGTATTTAAAACCTCATTCTCGCCGCTGGCGGTAAAATTCCATCTGCCGTATGGTGCTGCCATCTCTGGGACGTATTGACAATGAACGCGGCCTCATTTTAAAACAATGTGCATGTTTCTATCTCTATCCAGTCGGAGAAAAAAAATCGGAGGCCTTAGAACTTGAATGCACCTCGTAGTTCATATACACAAACTTCAAAGTGCTGATCGACACAAAATTTGTTTATTTCTACTGTTTTGTGTTTATACCTTTGTTTTGTATAAATGGCAACTCCTTTATCCATGCTAGTTCTGCAAGTGTAAGATGCTAAATTATACCCATTTGTACTGACGCTATCCATACCCACAGTTACATGGTGTTCAGACAGACAAAGTATATCAATCTCATTCTTATTTTAGAGACTATCTAAACACACTAACAGCTCATCTACTTTCATTTTTATTCCCCTGATATTTTGATGAAATAAGTGGATACTACCCTTTTCTTTACCCCTGTTTACTGTACATGAAGCTTTTTTTTATTTTATTTTTTTGATGGTTGTCCATCTGGACTTTGGCTTTAAACTAGAAACCTGTCTGCCTGGTCCCATTAACCATAGGGACCATCCCTTGTGTGACTGTGCCCCCCTTAGAGTATCTGCTTTTAGAGAAGCTAACTTATCTTTCCTCTTTCTCTTTAGGTATGGGCCATGTGTAGTGTATCCCAATGAACCAATAGGATCAACTGGGACAACACTTATGTGAGATTTTGCCAGTCTCTAGAGCATCCTGTCCAGCTTAGTGTTAACATGCCTTACAGCAGTGTTTACCCAGGGCCAATCATGATGCTGAAAGACTTCCACAAACCCCACATTTGTGTACTCAGTTTATGCTCCTATTTTATCCAGGTCACTCCTAATACTAGGATTCATACTTGGATTCATAGCCAGGCTGCTTCCTGCTCCCCCAACTGTAATTACCTGATATTTGTTCTTAAGGTCCCTGCATACCTGACCTAAATTTTCTGTCACCTGGTTAAGGCTAGCACTTGGTTTCTCAAAACTTATGACCTGGTACCTGTACCCTGTACCTAATTTCTGCTGAAGCTGCTCGCCTACACCCTTCCCATAAATGCTACATAGAAGTAGAATTCTTCTTTTCCTATTCTGATTTGATCCCGACTGTCTTTATTCTTTAAGCTAATATCCTGCTTCAACCAACATTCACCTACATCTGGATGACGTACTTCATGACTGGCATTAAAAACTTTAATGAACTTTGTGGAGAATACCTTGCCTGATGATAGGTTAAATAGGATTAGGACATTTAAGAACTGCATTCTGCAATACCCAGCTGTAATGGTGTGTATTGTTAGAGACAATCGACTTGGGTCTACGATCACACCATCATCGCATCCAAAAACCATCTCAACTAGCTTTGTATTGCATACTCAGTTCTAAACATTCATTAAAGCTCTACAACACCACCTCCATAAATGAACTAGTACAGTTGTTAATTTAATTTTGTTGTCACTGGAACATTCCATTGGGAAAAAGTGAGAAATAGGATGAATTCGCTTAGATGATTAATAATTATATGTTTATTATATGAATGATGATAATTGATAATTGAAGTTATGTGCTGCTGGGCTGGGCTAGTGTATTGATGGGTGACCAACCAGTCTGCTGGGCACTATTGGCACGTAGGGTTCACTCAGCCCTTGTGAGAAACAACTGAGGAGCTACTTGACTGAGAAGTAGCGGCTCCGGTCTCATAAACTGACTTACGGCCGTGAGAGCAGTGTGCTGATCACATGCCCCTCAGTATCCGCATTCAGTGATGCCTCTTGACTAAGGATGACACAGCTGCCAGCCGGTACCGTTGGGCCTTCATGGCCTGTTTGGGCGGAGTTTAGTTCAGTTAAGTGTAGCAGCAACTACTGTGAGCCTTAAAATCGATCTAGGTACTTAAATATACCCTTACACTAGGCCACATTCAAAAGAATCAATCATTAATTGTATAGTTTATATGTCTGTATTAGGAAATTGATCATTTCATGCAATGTAGAAACGCATTTTTTCAGTGACCTCACAGATTAATTTGGATGATTAGTGATTTAATAACTTCTGATTTCATCTGAAGTCGACGCAGCAAAGTTTGAAATAATACACAATAATCGGAATTGATAAGTTGTGGGAATGACTCAGAGGTAGCGGCATGTATTTTAAACATTTTTTGCTGGAGGATGCTAAGTTCACCGGACTTGGATACGATGTGACGTCATTATGACGTATACACGCTACATCGAAAACGATAGAAACCGTATATCGACTATTCGACTTTTGTGAATTTTCGAGAGGTTGTGACAGGGTAGCGCTGTGCTCTGCGCCATTCGCTTGTGAACAGTGGACTCCAAAGCTGAACTGAGTATATGATGACCAAACATTGGTTCTCCGAGTATGAGACCTTTACTGGTGCCATCTTATGCAGGCTGCATCCAGCAAAAGTAACGAGACTTCTGCATAGTTTAAGGTATCCGCTCATGTTGTGATGCAATTCGTATTTTGCATAATCTTGTCTTAGCAAATTATACTGCTGACATAAACCACATTGACATGGCCAGGTACATGCTAAAACTGTTGTGGTTGTATACATGACATAATATACAGTACATCTGGTTTATCATACCACCATGGAATGCTTTGACAGTGCATTCAATCATTTCATACGTCAATCAGTACTAGACACTGACCTTTGGTTAAGATTACAATGAGAAATCCACTTCCCCTCCTATTTCATCTCCGGTCGACGATTTTCCTTCAACAATGCCTCATATTTTTCTTTTTAAGTTCGAAATTCAATCATTCTACACACCAGTCATTACTGGACACTAAGGTACCCGTCTCTGCGGTCTGAGTGTAAAATTACTTGGAATTATAGTTGATAAAAGACTATCTTGGGATGGACATATAAATTACTTAGCTAACGAACTTGCACGAGTTCTCTTTCAGCTATATAAATTAAGAAAAAAAAGTCAGCAAGAGTATGCTGCTACAATCTAATATGTACTGACAAGACCAATTGTATGAAACCATACTAAAATGTTGATGATAAATAAATATTATTTTCGGCGTAAGCATTCAATACAACAATCACACAATCTATTCAGGTCGGGACATAAAAAGACTTCACTTTTTTAAAACGTGTTGTCCATGGTGTTTTCAAGGCCACGGTCGGGAATATTTCTGTTGGAATTATGTAATACATTTATATCGGATATGAGAAAGTTCCAGAATATCGTTCTAGAATAAGTTATATCGAGTATGTTCAAGAAGTATCGATTGTGGTGACAGCTATGTTTGTGTATATATGCGTGAGTGATGAGGCGCAATAGATGGTCTTCGTGGGTCTTTTGTAAAGTGAACATATGTATATTTTAATAAAATATTTTATAAGTAAAAGTGTGAACGTGATTCAAAACATGGTAGCCGAGCGTGGTTATTGAAAAGAAAAGTAGAAGTTAAATATTATATTGTGGCCGTCGTGTGTTATTCAGAAAGTTCGACATGGCTGATATAACTATTCCTGTATTTGATGGCGAGGACTATGGGAACTGGAAGCAGCGGATAATCATGTACCTAAAAATTAAGAAATGCCATACAGTGACTACGAGGGCAAAAGTGAGCTCAGACAACGAAACGTGGGATGAAGAGGACTTGAAGGCTATCAACTATATTTATGGTGCAATCACAAATAAGCAACTAGAATTCGTGAGTGACAGAGAAAGTGCTTTCGAGATCATGAAGAAATTTGATGAATTATATTCGAAAGAGTCTACAGCCCTTCAAATATTATGCAGAAACAAGTTGGACAAATTGAGGTTAAGTGATTACAGTGATACGGGGACACTTTTCAGTGCATTTGAAAAAACTGTAAATGAGCTGAAATCTGCAGGCGCTAAAGTAACGGAAAAGGAGAAGTTAAATTATATGCTGCGAACGTTACCAGAGTCAATGAGCTAGTGGACTTAGTGGACGTCTTGAAGGAAGAGGACCAGACAGTTGAATACGTTAAAAGTAAGATTCAATTATTGAATGCAAAAACTGGAAATGATGAGGTAAAATCAAATGCATTTCACACAGAAAGAAAATTGAATTCAAGAAATCAGGAGCAAGTATGTTATCGATGCGGCAAAGCAGGTCACTTCAAACGTGATTGTAACCAGGAAAGAACAAGTAACAGAGGCACATGGCATTGTGGAGTACATTTTCAAAGTAGCGACAGAGGTAATGGAAATATGCAGCATGGAGGCTATAGCAATGTACAGCGTAGAAATTACGGCAACATGCAGCATGGAGGTTATGGCAGCAGGCAACGTGGTCGAGGAGAGCAGCATGGATTTAGCAGTGGTCGGCATCACAGCAAGCAAGGTTACCATCACGGTGATCATGGTATGAGTAGTTTTATAACAGAGGTTAATTCTATGATAGGTCAAAATAGAACAGTAGAGTCAAGTAACAACAATCAAATTCAAATCAATTGGTTATTAGACAGTGGCTGTACTGATCATGTTATTAATAATGAGGAATATTTTTCTAAGAGTATAACTTTAAAACAACCTATAAATGTAAAAATTGCTGATGGAAAAATTTTGCAAGCTACTAAAGTTGGTAATGTAATTAGTAACTTTCCTGTCTATTATCAAATGGTTCCAATTAATATGCGAGATGTTTTCTTTGTAAAAGACATAGACAAAAACTTGATCAGTTATGCCAAAATTACAGATAATCACAAAATTGTATCGGTAGGGAATAATGCTAAAATTTTTGATAAAGCTAATGGATTGATTGCGATTGCATGGATAGAGAGTCGGTTGTATAAAATGAGTAGTACTATTAATAAAGGAGAAGTTAATGTTAATGTTATGAGTAAAGACAATAATATGACAACAAAGGAAAAATGGCACCGCATTTTGGGACATGTTAATTTCAATTATCTAAATACTTTATGTAAACATCAATTGCTAGATGGGGCTCCTTCAGAACTAGAATCAGAATTTATGAAATGTAAAATCTGTATCGAAAACAAAATGCATAATGTTCCTTTTAAAAATAATAGAACCAAAGCAAAAGAAATCTTAGAAATTGTTCACACAGATGTAAATGGGCCTCACTCAACTACTGGAATGCATGGGGAAAGATATTTTCTTTCTTTCATTGATGATTACAGTAAGGCAGCTCGTGTTTACGCCATAAAATCTAAAGATCAAGCATACAATTGTTTTGTAGAGTATATTAATGAAGTTGAGAATCTCACTGGGAAAACTGTTAAAAAGATAAGATGTGACAATGGGAAGGAATATTTAAATGAAAATGTCTATGAATTTGTGAGACAAAAAGGAATTGTATTGAATGCTTGTCCACCTTATGTGCATGAGCTTAATGGTACTGCTGAAAGGTATAACAGATCCATCATGGACATGTCTCGGTGTCTGCTAGCCGAAGCGCGAGTAGACACAAGATTTTGGCCTGAAGTGGTTTGTGCAGCAGCGTACCTCAAAAACAGAACTTTAGCTAACACAATTGAAAAGAAAACTCCTTATGAGATATTACTGGGGAAAAGACCTAATGTTAATCATTTGAAGTTGTATGGGAGTAGAGTTTTTGTAAGAGTACCTGAGCAACTGAGGAAGTCGAAATGGGATAGGAAAGCCGATTTGGGGGTTTTAATGGGTTATTGTGAAGTAGGCTACAGAGTACTAATAAATAATAAGATAGTTGTTGCTCGACATGTGGACATTGTTGAAAGTGGTGTTAAATGTATTGGGTTTAAAGATTATGATTCAGTAAGTGAATATTCTAGTGATTCTGAACACGAAAGTATAGAAAATGAAACGGAACTAATAGAAAAACAGAAGGAAATTGAGAAAAATGAAAAGCTTTCTGATAATCATGAACCAGAGAAAGTACTTGAGTTGAGGAGATCATCTAGAGAAAGAAAACCAAAAATATTAAATGATTATGTTTACAGCAATTTTATTTATGTAAACTTTTGCAGTGCAAATAGTCCGGAAAGCTTTGAGGAGGCGATTAACAGCGCCGAATCAAATTATTGGGAAAAAGCGATGAATAAGGAAATTGATTGTTTGAACAAAAACAAAACATGGGAATTAGTAGATAAACCAGTTGATAAAGAAGCCATTGATGTAAAGTGGGTTTTCACAAAGAAATCAGGAAGTGTTTACAAAGCAAGATTAGTTGTCAGGGGGTTTCAACAAAAAGAAGTCGTTGAGGGTATTTATTCTCCAGTAACCAATATGCAAACATTAAAGATTTTGTTGTCATATTGTTGTCAAGAAGGTTTGGTTATAGAACAAATGGACGTAGAGACTGCGTTTCTAAATTGTAAAGTTTTATCTGAAGTTTATGTAAAGCATCCAAGAGGATATGATGATGGCACGGATAGAGTCTGTAAATTGTATAAAGCATTGTATGGTTTGCGAGAAAGCTCACGAGCTTGGTACAATTGTCTTGACGAGTTTTTAAGAAGTTTAGGTTTTAAAAGGAGTAAATATGATTATTGTCTTTATGTATTGCGAGATGGAGATGTCTTGATTTATTTGATTATTTTTGTCGACGATTTGCTCATTTGCTGTGTGAGAAAAGAAAAAATTGTTAAGATTAAGAACTTATTGTCAAAACGATTTAATATGAAAGATTTAGGTGAGGTAAAAAGATATCTTGGCATCGATATTAATTATGATTGTGAAACAAGAGTTATCAGTTTGGGTCAAGAAAAATATATTGATTCATTAGCTGCGAAATATAAAATTGAAGATTCGATCTTGTACAAAACTGCAATGGAAGTAAATTTAAAGTTAGAACCAGCGTATGAAGATTGTAATGACGTTAGATATAGAAACTTGATAGGTGCACTCTTGTACGTAAGTTCGGGTACTAGACCAGATATTAGCTATAGTGTGAATTACTTGAGCAGATTCCAAAGTTGTTACAGTAGTACTCATTTTAAATATGCTTTGAGAATTTTGAAATATTTATATTTAACTAAAGATTTGAAATTAAACTATTGTAGGAATGAAAGTGCTGAGATATTAGATTGTTTTGTGGATTCAGATTGGGCAGGTGATAGTGTGGATAGAAAGTCAACTTCTGGTTATGTAATTAGATTATTTGGTAATGTTGTATTTTGGAAGTCAAGAAAACAAGCTAGTGTTACAAAAGCTTCAACTTTCGGAGAATATGTAGCATTGTCTGAAGCTGTAAGCGAGGTGAAACTTGTACATGATATTTTAGACATTTTTAATGTTAAATTTGAAAAACCTATTGTCATATATGAAGATAATTCAGGAGCATTAAATATAGCGAAGTTTGGTAATTTTACAAAGAATTCAAAATACTTAGAAGTGCATTACCGTTTTGTGAATGAGTATTATTTACAGGGACTCATTGATATTGTTAAAGTAGATTGAAATGAAAATGTTGCAGATATATTCACAAAGTCGTTATGTAAAGAAAAATTCATTAAAATTAGGAATATGTTAAACATCGCGATATAAATGTAAGGAGGTGTGTTGGAATTATGTAATACATTTATATCGGATATGAGATAGTTCCAGAACATCGTTCTAGAATAAGTTATATCGAGTATGTTCGAGAAGTATCGATTGTGGTGACAGCTATGTTTGTGTATATATGCGTGAGTGATGAGGCGCAATAGGTGGTCTTCGTGTGTCTTTTGTAAAGTGAACATATGCATATTTTAATAAAGTATTTTATAAGTAAAAGTGTGAATGTGATTCAAAACAATTTCTATTAATATCCAGCTCTTTTACTTTTATTTTGGAGAAATACGAAATACATATACGCTGCCACACTGAGCTGTTCTCAGAATCGCACGTGTCAAAACAAACAACTAGCTGACGACAGTTTAGAATCTCGAACATTCGTAAAAGTCGATATGTGTGTTAATCGACTAAAGCGTATATACGTCATAATGACGTCACATAATATCCAGGTTGGGTGAACTTAGCATCCTCCTTTTTTGCTACGCACCGATGAGGTGGTGTTCAAAAGAATCGATCATGACAATACCGGTATAAATTCTCGCTCTGGCCTCAATGTTAGTTAATCGCTGACCTTCCAACATAAAGTGTAAATGTATCAAAATGGACCTACAATATGCTGACAAAGAGTTGCTATATGCAGATGATTTTTTATCTTGACTGCTTTGTGTCACTTCCTCTCATACAGCCTTCTTGAGTTAAAAAGTTTTGAGAGTGGCAGTTATGTAATGTAAGCGGTACATAACTACTGAATAATTGTGCATTGTGTAACTGCCTCCATGCTGTGATAATTTAACTGAAGACATCTAATGAGGATAGTGTCTCCCCAAAACTTATAGTACCAGTCAAAGAGGAATAACGAAGTGGTGGATGATAAGCAATTGCATTTTCATTCATCATCCCATAGCTCACAGATGTCACACAGATAATGTTAAATGAACCAGACACTTTAATTTAGCAATTCGTACAATGAGGTTAGAAAATACGGACCTCCTTGAATTCGTAATCTCTTTCGATTATGATCTAATCGATATATTGACATACCATGGACTTTGGACATAATACGAAGTATCTTTGATCATCAATGTGGTAGATGTCTGACGGATAATGTGTGTTGTTGCCGAGTGTACAGAGATAAATTTGAGACATAATGCAAGAAGATACGTTTCCTGCTGCCGAGAGGATTTTGGCAGATATTGAGAATGTGTTCAAGAGAGATCCAAAGCTGTTAGTGTGTTTCTGTTTTTTTTTGAGTTATTACAGTGATCCTAAATTGCGTTGTAAATAAACTTGTTTATCGGAAGTATATTTAAACAAATTAAGTGTGCATCGAGGGTTCTGTCAATGCTCTTTTGTTTTTCTATTGTTGAAAGGAATGACACGTGTACTTAAACGTAGTAAAGTAACTTTCCAATTTTAACGCTGACATTAAACGCATGTAAATAAACACTGTTGTTGCGTTAGTTAAGACCTAAATTACCTCTGCTGTACTTAAGCACTATGTGTATCTAGGTCTTTCAGCTGGCGCTGTGTCTTTAACACCAGAGGATTAGTTCTTGTTAACAGTACCAACAGATGACATTGTGTATTATAATACTTTGGCAAGTATAGTGCTGTTTAACGTTCATAATGTCCCTGTCTTGTAGGAAAGAATTCGACATAATTCCTGTTACTGTCAACCACAACAAGTCGCCGCTTCATCACGTGGAACACTGTTTAGCACTTGAATCGTGGTGCGTGCGTCATGTGTACTGCTATGCGTATCATCGCCTCCTGGATACGCGACATTTCCGGCATCGAAGAGCAGGTATTCTTTTATTGCATTTCGTGACACACATCCAGATCCATGAGCAAAATACACCGCTTGCCGTTATGGTGGATGTGGAGATATATGTCTAACTGACCTTGGGGGGACATTACTGTAAAATATGGTTTGTGGAATATGTGAATTAATTAAATGTACCTCGACACATACTTCACTGACTGCCCACTTTAGGTCAATGACAGTTCGTTGATGAGCTGTACTTATCTTTGAGGTATTCTCATCAATGTGTTGCAGACCCATTTGTTGTGGAATCCACAATTACAGGATAACAGTTATTGATGTTGTCGTGATAATCTCTCCCAGTTGCTCTAAAAAAATTCCAGTTGTGTTTAGCCAAAAGAAGTACCATGGCTGAGCAGTCTTTGAAAATTGTGTGTAGGAATACGTAATTCTCACCCTAGGCGTACACACTGACTGGCTGATCAGTAATTGTTGAGAAATTTATGAACCACACCTTTAATCTTTCTGTTAATTGCTCTTCAATTTGTTAGAATGTTACCATTTATTATTGGAACCTATAACTGTGTACTTCAATGAGAAACTTGGACATGATGGTAGTTTCCTTGTGAAGCTTGTGTGAATTATAGGACATTTCAATTGTGAAATTAAATTTTTAATCTATAAACAAAATAAAGAACTACATTTATGAGATGGATGTGTGTATTTACAAGTTGCTGAAACATAACTGACAAACATCTGCTTTTGTATGTCCGGAAATACGGAAGCGTCCGATCCCGCCCATCTGCTTTGACCCATGACGTTACAAATATGGCGGAAACAAAAACAAACACACACACTTTCCACAAGAAGCCTAATGACACCAACGGGACAAGCGTGGGAAATGGGGTGTTTTGGGTGGGGGGGGCAAACTAAATATAAACAAATTTAGACGCCTTGCGTAGCTACAACGTGTAAGTGAAGACAGCCATGCATGAATACCCACCCACCTCCCCAGGGGTCGTAACCTCTGCAACCCATAGAAGATGAAGATGCTTCAGTAGCTGATTAGTGTTTTTTGTCTTAAAAAAATCTCACGGGATAGAACGAACAGATCATAAAGATAAATATAATAAACTAAAACAGAAATTGGAGGAAACAGATAATTAAAATAAGTAATAAGTGTTTTTAAATTAAAAAAAAATCTCACGAGATAGAACGAACAGATCAGAAAAGTAAATAAAATAAGATAAAACAGAACTGGAGACAGCTACACTCCGCGCCGTCATGACGTCACACACGACAACACCCTTACATCACGGGTCAAAGCCGACGCGTGGGATCGGACGCTTCTGTCGACCCGTATGTCCCCATTAGGTTTTCTTAGTTTTACTATTTCAGTTGTTAGTCAACTAATACCCCATTTCTACATCTACATCCATACTCCGCAAGTCACCTGACGGTGTGTGGCGGAGGGTACTTTGAGTACCTCTATAGGTTCTCCCTTCTATCCCAGTCTCGTATTGTTCGTGGAAAGGAAGATTGTCGTTATGCGTCTGTGTAGGCTCCAATCTCTGTGATTTTATCCTCATGGTCTCACGTAGGAGGGAGCAATATACTGCTTCACTCCTCGGTGAAGGTATGTTTGTGGAACTTCAACAAAAGCCCATACCAAGCTACTGAGCATCTCTCCTGCAGAGTCTTCCACTGGAGTTTATCTATCATCTCCGTAACACTTTCACGATTACTAAATGATCCTGTAACAAAGCATGCTGCTCTCCGTTGAATCTTCTCTCTCTCTTCTATCAACCCTAGCTGGTACGGATCCCACACTGGTGAGCAATATTCAAGCAGTGGACGAACAAATGTACTGTAACCTACTTCCTTTGTTTTCGGATTGCATTTCCTTAAGATTCTTCCAATGAATCTCAGTCTGGCATTTGCTTTACCGACGGTCAACTTTATATGATAGGGATGGGAAATAATAGCCCAAACATCTGGTAGTCTGTGATGAGTGTGCCAAAGATATACTTTGGTTCCTTCAATAAATTAAAGAGTGACAATTATTCGTCTTGCTATTAAGTTGAAATTGATGTTTTGTATGTTCAGTCAACTTTAGCTTCACCTCTGAAATGTAGTGCTAGGTCTAATGGGAATTATTTTTCAGTCGATTGTGTCTGTGAATTGTTAATCACTCGAGATAAGGCAACATAGTAATTGTCTGTAGGTAAAGCTGCATTTCTCTGCTGTGATTTAGTGGCTTAAGTGCAGGATCGCAATGGTTGTTGTGAAATGATTCATGTAGGCCTATACATCCTAATGTGTAGAATGTTCTGACTTTCATATTGTGGGTATAAGAAATTGGGCAAACTTTTGAATGATAAGAAAATGTAAAACTTACTGAGGTGACAAAAGGATGTGTTTATGCAAATCCCAGAATTCTTCAGCAACTCTATAGATTTGCCTTTAAGGATAATCAATGTTGAAACTTTACAAAGATCGATCCATGCTCTGATCCCAATATGCATGTAGGTAATGCTTTTCTGGAGCAGCCAAGGGAAATTATGATGGCAGAACAACTGATTAATATAGCCAATGACTTAACGATGTTTTCACTTTGATCATGAGAGATATGTTAGGTATTTAATACTATGTCAATTGAACTTAACAAATAATAAATGTTGGCATCATTCCAGGACATATGATGCTGGGGATCAAACTGAATTTTGGAGAAAAATACTTAGTTTATAAGGACAAATATGTAGTAAATAGTTTGACACTTAAGTTTTCACTGCAGTATTTTTGATGTGAGTATAAAGAAAGCAAAGGGAAATTTTACTATTAGGTTCCAAGTAACATAGACCTTTGGCAGTGTAGCTTCAATGGGGGGAGGATATTACGGGGGGGGGGGGGGGGTCATGCCACCCACCCACCTGCCACAAAAAAAGAACAAACAAAACAACAACAAAGGCACTGCACTAATTACTGATGTATACAAGTTATTATTATTATATATTAACACATTTTATATGTTCTATTGTTGTTGTTATTATTTAAATCTTAAGCATCTGTAGCACAGTAAATGTTGAACTGATGTCAAATTATATCTGAGGGGTGGAGACAGTGAAATACTGTCTCCCCCACAGTCCAGCAAACTGAACTCAGGATCAGCATCTGCATTCAACCAAAATTTGACTTTGACAACCAGATGGTAAACTTCAAACCTAACCTAGCCTCCAAGTTACTCAACAGATCGCTCGGCACCATAAACTAGATTTATTATTCACATTTGTTGGATTTGCCAACTCTCAACCAAATTTCCACTTTCCACCCTCAGGTTACACAACAGATCAGTCTGTCACCGCAGTGTAGATCCTGCGTTTGCAATGAAATCGCAGAAGTGCTGTAGACACCAATAAAATTATACAAAAACAGAAAATGAAGAAAAGGCAATCCATGCAGAACATTTTGTATCATTTTTCAACCTCAATCCAATAATGGCAATCAGCAAAATATGATCAGTTCATAAGTGAGTGGCATGTAGATGTATACAGTTAAAAGCTTTTCATGGCTACCATGTAGTATCATCCCAGTGGGTGTCCAACTTGACATGGGAGACCAGTAGCCAACATATAGCGCAAACAGTGCAGTCCGTGGACAACTCTTTGTCAGCTTAGTTCAATCAGCTACATGCGAGTCCCCAATGTTCTCTAACCTTATGAATTATATTCCATTAAAAAGAAAATAATGAGTTATACTGAAAATTAAGCACCACAATAATATGAACATAGTTGTTTAACTTATATGTGGAAAAAGCACTGAAGTTGGTGAAACAGATTTTTATAGCAAGAATAAAAGTTATGAGAATTGTAACTGTTAATGATAATGAACATGTTACTGAATACAAGCCTTGGGTAGGGGTAAACAAAACAAAATGAAAGAGGAGAAAAGGCATGCTGTACACCAAATTCAGGAGATGCTTAAGTGAAATTTCATCAAGGAAATAGAATTTTACAAGATGGGCTAAAAGAATGATGTGTTGAAAGCTGATTGACACAATAGAGAAAGCTTTCTTCAGTTACACATTTGAAACAAGATGCTATTGGTGGAGGCAATAAATTCAGTGATTGGAAGTACAGTATGAAGAGATACTGAAGTGAATGGGTGTGGAAGTATCTTGTATGAAAAATGGATATTTACTAAGACATAAAATGAATAGCTTGACCCTGTAAGCAGCTGTGGAAAGTTTCAGATCAGACAAGTAACACGTTGCAGTGGCCGTGTGTGTGTGTGTGTGTGTGTGTTTTATGCATTTATAAAAATGTGTATATGTTTTGTTTGTTTAGTTTTGTTTCTTCATCTGATGAGGTTTGTACGATAACGAATAATATCTTACAGTCTACTTTTAAATGTGCCTGTCTGCTGGGTTGTCACCACCTGTATATGGCGAGTAGCAACCTATTAGAATTAATGTGGTTATTCCACTGTGGGTTTTACTTCATTTAAAACATCAGATTTTTTTTCAGTGTGATGGGACATTTATTTCAAATTATTATAGAGATTTCCTTATATCACTGATTCACAGTTTGCATCACGAAATTGTTTACCACTTCTTTCTTGATCAAAATTAATTGACCAAATGGCAAATATGATAAGTTTGAAACCTCTGCTATGTCGAAACAGAAGTCGAAGTGTGGGTTGTGACTTGTCCAGCCTCAGACCCCACAATAAAACTTTTGGCTAAATTTTTCTGTATCGGTATGACAGTTTCGGGGGCAGCACCGCAACAAACCGAGAAGAAAACATCTCTTGGATAGCTCTTTTATGTGCTGTAGCGTTGAAACTATATTTGCAGAATAAGCAAGTATAAATTTGAAAGTCACCAAATACGGTGTGTTAGCTTTGGAAACTGTGAGATTGAGATTGTGCTCTACGATGTGCTTTTGGTGCACAATCTGAGCACAGAACATGTAATCTGATTAGCCAAATACAGTGAGCATAGCAGACGTGATCTACTCAGCTAGTGACACCATGACAATTTCATCGCACGTACTCAAATTAAAAATAATGTAGCTATGGTTACATAAATAATTTTGGTTCTGCTTTTTTTCTTCAGAGATGTGGTTACACTGCGATGTAAGAGGACATCTTAAATTGATGTGAATGAAGCAGTGACATTGGCACTCATGTTTGAGAGAAATATCCTGTTCTTTAATTCGGACTATGTTGTAGTTTCCATATTGGGATTTCCATGGGTATGTTACAACTTGGATGTAACAACAGAAGTTAATCCTAGAACATTAAAGAGGGGACACTTACTATACCATCAAAAATTACACTACTTCATACTTTACTCATAGGAAGTCATAATTTATAGTTTATGCACTAGTTAGTTACAGCTATCATGTATCCAGTGGTAGGTCACAAATGCAATAATTAAAAAATGTCCTCTTTTTTACATTCTATACTGAGAGTTGTTCTGTTCAAAATGTGGCAGGAACCAAGAATTAGTACAGGTACCATGAATTGATACCAATTGCTATCATAAATTCTAAGATGGTTTAGTGATCGGGGGATAAATTGCTGCGAGTAAAGCAATGACTTTTACATTCTTTGTTGTTAGAAATACTTGGCTTGTATTTTACAAATAGGTTACAATTTCCTGGAGTGCGGTTAAGCTCTTTTCAGTTGTATTTCCCAAACATCTTGTGATTTCCTATGGTGCTGTTAGGCTGGGATATAAGAGCACATCTTGAATTGGCAGAAAAAACTGGTTGTTGTGACAGACAGCTCTCTAGCTTAGCCACAGGTCTAGGATAGGTTGGAATGCAACAGTTTGCTTGGGAGTTTTTGGAGCCAATGAATGTGAAAGCAAAAAACCTGATTGTGGTAACAGACTGATCTGTAGCATAGCCAGATGTCTCAGTTATGTTAGGACGCAACAGTGGCTTGGAGTTGCCAATGATCTGAAAGCAAAAACTCTAGTTGTGGTGACAAACTGATGTGCAGCTTAACAAGAGGTCTTGGTTAGGTTGGAATGCGACAATTTGGTTGTGAGATGGCAAGGCAAAATTTGGGAAAAGGAAACACAACACAGGCTGTGAAATCACAGTAAATTGGGTGATTGCTGGAATTCAGCAAAGGTTCAAAAATTTTTCCTTGAGCCCGTTGAGTTTAAGGAAGTGGTGTTCAGGATAATAAAAGAAATGATCCTCCCTGGGACCTTGATTGTTAGTGATGGCCTCAGTTCATACAACACCCAAGGCACTGAAGGTTTTCAGCACCTTAAAGTGAACCATAGTCTGAACTTCATAGATAGAGAACAACATACCTTTCACACACAAAACGTTGACGGAATATGGAAGAACATCAGAGGCACTGTTCTGCGGTTACACTATCTTTTTGCTGAAGCGGATAAACTTCACCCACATGGTGAAATTGTAATGCAATAATTCTTTTGAAAAATGTTACAAGCAGACTAATGACTATAATTCCATGCATTTCAGGAAAACAGGCACCTTTAATTTCCTCAACATTACAAGTATGTTACAGCATCACCTTGCTGGGAACCGTACATTTTGTACATTACAGTGGAATATTGCTTTATTTGTGTTTCATTATTAAAATTTTGTTGTTGTTTGTGTGTTCGTGCATTGAAAATGTGATGATAAGATTGGCTGTTTACATAGTGTGTAATGTGCTCTCATTCAGTGTTCTGTTTGGGTGAGGAGATCACATGTCCTGTGCTCAGATTGTGCAACAAAAGCATATCGTAAAGCGCTATCTCAATGTCTCAGATTTTGAAGTTATCATTTGGTGGATTTCATATTTGTACTTCCTTATTCCACAAAAATGCCGTTTAGTGCTAACGCGCATTAAAGAGTTATCCAAGAGACGTTTTTGTCTTGGTTTGTTGTGCTACAGTGCCTGAAAGTGTGATACCGATATATAAAAATTCTGCCAAACTTTTTTGGTGTACATTTTTTGTAAACTCTGTGAGGTGTTATATAAATTGAGAGATATTACATATGTGATCCATTGATACTAATGTTACATGGTTATCTTGGAAGCTGGACAATCGAGCTGAACCCACTTATTTTTCAGTTTTGTTGAGTGTTGTGTGAAAGCTACAAATATTCAAATTTTTCTTGTTTAAAACTCTTCTAAATAGAATGCAACCTGTTATGATAAGTATAGAAACTGCAGGGAGAGAGATACTAATTTCAGTGTTATATCTTTATATGGAAAGCAATGTCTCTTATGGGGTTAATGCTTAAAGCTGTGTAACTATTTCATTTGTTACAGATCCAGAAGTGACATCAAGACTGCTACTTGGAGCCCTTTTACTTAATCCTGATGTGTCTACATTCTGGAATATGAGAAAAGAGTTGGTTCAGTCAGGGCGTTTGGATGTTCAGTCTGAATTGCATTTCACTGTTGTTATATTATCTCGGAAGCCAAAAAGTGCAGAAGCATTCTCATACCGCAGGTACCTGTTGGAGAAATTATTGACAAGTGAGTATAACAGTAGCCTAATTAGAGTCCAGGGTAGCACCATGCCACTTTACGCTGTCGCCATTGGTTCACGTTATTGCCACTTCATTCCTTTTTCATACTGCGCCCTCAGTCTCGATTATTAATCAGCCTACAAATCCCCATCTTTGTGCTAAGGCCCAAGCACTCAGAAGAGATGACAGTAGCCATATGTGTGTCAGTTATGCTTGTCTGACTCTCTCTCTCTCTCTGTGTGTGTGTGTGTGTGTGTGTGTGTGTGTGTGTGTGTGTGTGTGTGTGTGTGTGGGGTATCATTGTGCCTGTCCGTGACTCCTTGCCTCCTCTGTTGTGAGTAGTTATTTATTTATCTTTTCCGTGTTGCTGGTACTTGTTGTGTGTGACTTCGTACATGACAACGCAACAGTAAGGAGAGGTGCGCTACAGAGTAGAGCAGCAACTGTTATGGTGGGAAAGCTGGAAGGAGTAGACATGATTATTAAACATATTAACACAGTAAACTTAAGATTTACTTAGCTTGTATTTCTTCAAGTGTACGAAGACTCATTACAAATAATGCAGCAAGAAACAGAGTCCAGCTATTACAACAGCAACAACGAAGAGGCTGTCTGAACTAAGCACTAACGAAAGTATTGTAGTGAAGGGGCTTTGAGTGTGAGTGGGTTGAGTGGCTGCCTCCAGTCATCCTGTATCGTGGCTGCAGAGGGCGTTCATAGTACAGAGCCACTGCGGGTGTGGCTCAGGGGGGCATGCACCATTGGTTCCACCAGTTCCGTGTGACTGCTCTCGGTGTCCGATGGAAACTTACAATTCCGTTGTCAACATGACACCAATGGGGTGGTATTGATATTGATACCACATTACCTGGTTCAGATTGCTATTAATTCAGTGGTTTATTTTAGGTTAGCCTCAGGATTAATTATTCAGCAGAGGCACAGCCTCCTCGATCCTGTATAGTTCAAGAGGCAGCTAGCGTTTGTTGTTTGCTTATTTTCTGTCCTACGCTTTCACTGTGATAGATGTTGGGAGGCAAGAATTGACTAAATTTTTGTAACCCCTGGACCAGCAATTAGTTTAACTTTTAGCTAATGTGATAGTTATTGAGTTGAAAGCTCTCGTGTATCGTGCTGGGGGTCAGTTTTAAAATACCACGATGCTTCAAAGGGTGTCATACTCATCATCTTCTGGTGAAGTGTCAAGATATTGCAGTTGTCGTAATATTCATGCTAGCAGCACACCACCTCCATCTGGCTACAGGTGGCTGTGTGCTGTGCGGCAAGCGGGTGTGATGGCGAATCATGTTGGAGTGGTGGGGTTAGTAGGTGCAGTGGAGGCTGTGTTCGAATCTTCGACTGTGCATTCCAGGTGATTCTTGCCTGCTGGATAGTGTTAGGTGCTCTCTTATTGTATTGCCACCAGTACAGGATCCCATGTCAAACAATATTGGTATGGTTTGTTCTACTGACCAGATTCTCGTGAATAATGATTTATATGGATTCCTTTATGAAACTATCCCAGTAGCCAGTTACTCGGCATAGTGCTATAGTGATTTGAAAGTCAAAGGTATGATATTCTGTAATGCTGTGCTCTGCTTACAAAGATTTCCCTATGTTTTCTATTTGAACATTCCTGGTGTTCTCCTCATTGTGTCTCTTCTGCCACAGGAAATTGTGGGAAGAAAGTTCGTATGTTGGATTTTTCAAGAAGCCTCACAGTTTTATCTGAGACCAATCCTGAATAAGGTAGAAACAAGAATGTCTAGTCTTCCTCCTCCTCCTCCTCCTCCTCCTCCTTATGGTTGGTTGTGTCTTTCTTCATCTTAAATGCCCTACAAATCTGTACTGCAGTGTACCTGTTTATGAGGGACACTTCCTTCAGGTGTTGTGGATCAGCTAGAAGGCATTCCTTATCACTGATGATGCATGCCACATATATGAGGGTGATTGTCACTGTTTGCTGTTGCATATAGACAGGATGTCACTGGTGCCTAGGGATACAATATCTTCTTCACTTTATCTGGTCACTCTGATCTCTTCAGCAGAGCCAACGTTTTTCAGCGACACCGTACTTGTATGCACTTTACAGTCCGCAAGGAGGAGATTAGTGTTTAATGTCCCATCGACAACAAGGTTGTTAGAGACGGAGCACAAGCTTAGATTAGAGCAGGATGGAGAAGGAAAGCAGCCATGCACTGTTGAAGGAACCATCCCTGCATTTGCCTTAAGTGATTTAGGGAAATCTAAATCAAGTTGGCTGTACATGTGTTTGACCAGTCATCCTCCCAAATGCGAGTGCAGTGCACTAACCACTGCGCTAGCCCGTTCGGCCAGTCCACAAGGAAGGGGAGCCTCTGTGGCCAACACTGAGCACCATTAACTTGCACAACTTTGGACTGGTCAGATATCTGGCAATGCTTCTAAAACCCACTGTAGGACACAGCAGTCATCGCATGAAGAATTTGCCTGATTTCATGAAAGTGCTTAAGGACATGCGACTACAAAGGGATGAATTGCTCAAGAGTGGTGACATTTTATCACTCTCCACAAAAGTAGTACCTCAAGACTCCTTAGCACTCCTTACTTAACATTTTGATCTGCAAAAAGTTATTCTTTTTAAACATGCATTGAATACCACCACCTTCAAGTGCAGTGGAGATTGTATGAACAGATTGGATGTAGCAGCCATGGAACCCTCACTGCCTCATGGGATTTCAAATCCCTACATGGAATGCTGAGGAAACAGCCCTTTAAAACCCTCGCCAAAAGCTGAAGCACTTTTTCCGCTGTGTTGACAGTACTTTCATGGTGTGGGAGAATAGCCGACAGGTGCTGGATGAAACTTCCTGGCAGATTAAAACTGTGTGCCCAACCGAGACTCGAACTCGGGACCTTTGCCTTTCGCGGGCAAGTGCTCTACCATCTGAGCTACCGAAGCACGACTCACGCCTGGTACTCACAGCTTTACTTCTGCCAGTATCTTGTCTCTACCTTCCAAACTTTACAGAAGCTCTCCTGCGAAAGGCAAAGGTCCCGAGTTCGAGTCTCGGTCGGGCACACAGTTTTAATCTGCCAGGAAGTTTCATATCAGCGCACACTCTGCTGCAGAGTGAAAATCTCATTCTGGAAACATCCCCCAGGCTGTGGCTAAGCCATGTCTCCGCAATATCCTTTCTTTCAGGAGTGCTAGTTCTGCAAGGTTCGCAGGAGAGCTTCTGTAAAGTTTGGAAGGTAGAGACGAGATACTGGCAGAAGTAAAGCTGTGAGTACCGGGCGTGAGTTGTACTTCGGTAGCTCAGATGGTAGAGCACTTGCCCGCGAAAGGCAAAGGTCCCGAGTTCGAGTCTCGGTCGGGCACACAGTTTTAATCTGCCAGGAAGTTTTACATCAGCGCACACTCTGCTGCAGAGTGAAAATCTCATTCAGATGCTGGATGAGTTTATGGACCACCTTAACAGCGTTTGTGAAAACATTATACTCACTATTATTCAACAGTTGTCTCCATTTATTGCATGTGGTGGTGATAATAATAATAATAAAAAAAATAATAATAATAATAATCCCCGCGGAGGCCCGGGAAAAGAATTGGCCTTCGGTATGTTGTGCCAGTCGTAAAAGGCAATGAAAAAAACAAACCACTAATAGGGCTAACTCCCCTTTTAGTGTGATTAGTTGGTTCAGGACAGAACTAATGAAGCCTCGGACAAGCGCTGTCATGGTAGGGGACGACACTGCTAGCCACACGGAAAATGATTTAAATCCAAATAGAGGTGTTTTGCAGGATATGCTTCCTGCAACCACTCTAGAAGGAAAACAAAGACAGAGGATGAGATGGTCAGATGAAGTTAACAGACACCTCATGTTCTGTTATTACCAAGCAACAAACTTAGGAACCAACACAACTGGATACAGATCACAAGTATACACAACATTTATTACCAGATACCCAGAATTAAAATTTTTAACAGAACAATGACTAGCTGATCAGATCCGTGTAATAATAAAAAATAACAGGATACCCCAGTCAGAATTAGAAAACATCGAACAACAAGTACAACAAATACTGGAACAAAATAATGTGCAATCAGAAGAAGAAGAAAATACAGTAATGGACTCAAACATCCCATAGCAAACAAACAAAGAACACCACGCATCATTTAAACAATCGGAGGAAAATGAAATCTTAAGACAGCCACCAGAACAAACACAAATAGAACATGAAGTGACACACATGTTAGATATAGAAGAAGAATTTCAGCTAACATATATAGAATACAAAGACACAAATACAGACATTAGACCATTCTTGCATAGACCACCAAATAACCCACAAGTCGAAACAACAACAACAACTATCAACACAATCATACACAACAAAATAAATGAAAATACAACTATGGAAGAGTTACAACTACTGGTTTACATAGGAGCACTCACTACACTAAATATACACACTAGGCAGAGATCAGAACAAACCAACACACAGAAGAAACCCACAAAACCAGCATGGCAACATAGGCTACAGATCAGAATAGAAAAACTGAGAAAAGACATCGGACAGCTAACACAATTTATAAGAAATGAATATCAGACAAAAAACGAAAAAGGTTAGGTAAAATCTCACAGCAAGAAGCGATAGAGCAGTTAGATGAAAAGAAGCAGAAATTACAAGCATTGGCCAAATGACTTAGAAGATACAAAAAAAGTGAAAATAGAAGGAAACAAAACCAAACATTCAACACAAACCAAAAGAAATTTTATCAGACAATAGATAGTACACACATTAAAATAGACAACCCACCAAACATAAGACATGGAACACTTCTGGAGCAACATATGGTCAAACCCGGTACAACATAACAGTCATGCACGATGGATACAAGCAGAAACAGACACATACACGATGATACCACAAATGCCTGAAGTGATAATTTTGCAACATGGAGTCACCCGAGCAATTAATTCTACGCACAATTGGAAAGCCCCTGGCAAAGATAAAGTAGCAAATTTCTGGCTAAAGAAGTTCACCTCAACACATTCACATCTAACTAAATTATTTAACATATATAAATACAAAGATGAGGTGACTTACCGAACAAAAACGCTGGCAGGTCGATAGACACACAAACAAACACAAACATACACACAAAATTCAAGCTTTCGCAACAAATTGTTGCCTCATCAGGAAAGAGGGAAGGAGAGGGGAAGACGAAAGGAAGTGGGTTTTAAAGGAGAGGGTAAGGAGTCATTCCAATCCCGGGAGCGGAAAGACTTACCTTAGGGGGAAAAAGGGACAGGTATACACTCGCACACACGCACATATCCATCCACACATACAGACACAAGCAGACATATTTAAAGACAAAGAGTTTGGGCAGAGATGTCAGTCGAGGCAGAAGTGTAGAGGCAAAGAAGTTGTTGAAAGACAGGTGAGGTATGAGTGGCGGCAACTTGAAATTAGCGGAGATTGAGGCCTGGCGGATGACGAGAAGAGAGGATATACTGAAGGGCAAGTTCCCATCTCCGGAGTTCGGATAGGTTGGTGTTGGTGGGAAGTATCCAGATAACCCGGACGGTGTAACACTGTGCCAAGATGTGCTGGCCGTGCACCAAGGCATGTTTAGCCACAGGGTGATCCTCATTACCAACAAACACTGTCTGCCTGTGTCCATTCATGCGAATGGACAGTTTGTTGCTGGTCATTCCCACATAGAATGCGTCACAGTGTAGACAGGTCAGTTGGTAAATCACGTGGGTGCTTTCACACGTGGCTCTGCTTTTGATCGTGTACACCTTCCGGGTTACAGGACTGGAGTAGGTAGTGGTGGGAGGGTGCATGGGACAGGTTTTGCATCGGGGGCGGTTACAAGGATAGGAGCCAGAGGGTAGGGAAGGTGCCAGACATACCAACAATTAAAGGGAACAGCCATGGGTACCAGGATGGCCCCCTCGTACGCCAACCTATTCATGGGTCGCTTAGAGGAAGCCTTCTTGGTTACCCAAGTCTGCCAACCCAAAGTTTGGTACAGATTTATTGATGACATCTTCATGATCTGGACTCACAGTGAAGAAGAACTCCAGAATTTCCTCTCCAACCTCAACTCCTTTGGTTCCATCAGTTTCACCTGGTCCTACTCCAAATCCCATGCCACTTTCCTTGACGTTGACCTCCACCTGTCCAATGGCCAACTTCACACGTCTGTCCACATCAAACCCACCAACAAGCAACAGTACCTCCATTATGACAGCTGCCACCCATTCCACATCAAACGGTCCCTTCCCTACAGCCTAGGTCTTCGTGGCAAACGAATCTGCTCCAGTCCGGAATCCCTGAATCATTACACCAACAACCTGAAAACAGCTTTCGCATCCCGCAACTACCCTCCCGACCTGGTACAGAAGCAAATAACCAGAGCCACTTCCTCGTCCCCCCAAACCCAGAATCCCCCACAGAAGAACCACAAAAGTGCCCCACTTGTGACAGGATACTTTCCGGGACTGGACCAGACTCTGAATGTGGCTCTCCAGCAGGGATACGACTTCCTCAAATCCTGCCCTGAAATGAGATCCATCCTTCATGAAATCCTCCCCACTCCGCCAAGAGTGTCTTTCCGCCGTCCACCTAACCTTCGTAACCTGTTAGTTCATCCCTATGAAATCCCCAAACCACCTTCCCTACCCTCTGGCTCCTATCCTTGTAACCGCCCCTGATGAAAAACCTGTCCCATGCACCCTCCCACCACTACCTACTCCAGTCCTGTAACCCGGAAGGTGTACACGATCAAAAGCAGAGCCACGTGTGAAAGCACCCACGTGATTTACCAACTGACCTGTCTACACTGTGACGCATTCTATGTGGGAATGACCAGCAACAAACTGTCCATTCGCATGAATGGACACAGGCAGACAGTGTTTGTTGGTAATGAGGATCACCCTGTGGCTAAACATGCCTTGGTGCACGGCCAGCACATCTTGGCACAGTGTTACACCGTCCGGGTTATCTGGATACTTCCCACCAACACCAACCTATCCGAACTCCGGAGATGGGAACTTGCCCTTCAGTATATCCTCTCTTCTCGTCATCCGCCAGGCCTCAATCTCCGCTAATTTCAAGTTGCCGCCACTCATACCTCACCTGTCTTTCAACAACTTCTTTGCCTCTACACTTCTGCCTCGACTGACATCTTTGTCTTTAAATATGTCTGCTTGTGTCTGTATGTGTGGATGGATATGTGCGTGTGTGCGAGTGTATACCTGTCCTTTTTTCCCCCTAAGGTAAGTCTTTCCGCTCCCGGGATTGGAATGACTCCTTACCCTCTCCTTTAAAACCCACTTCCTTTCGTCTTCCCCTCTCCTTCCCTCTTTCCTGATGAGGCAACAATTTGTTGCGAAAGCTTGAATTTTGTGTGTATGTTTGTGTTTGTTTGTGTGTCTATCGACCTGCCAGCGTTTTTGTTCGGTAAGTCACCTCATCTTTGTATTTATATATAATTTTTCCCACGTGGAATGTTTCCTTCCATTATATTAAATTATTTAACAGTTACATTGCAGACCCATACACATTCCCTGATACACTTACACATGGAATAACTTATCTGAAACCTAATGATCAAGCAGACACACCAAACCCAGCAAAATATCACCCCATAACATGCCTACCAACAATATACAAAATATGAACTTCAGTCATTACACAGAAATTAATGATACATACAACACAGAACAAAATTATAAATGAAGAACAAAAAGGCTGTTGCAAAGGAGCATGAGGATGTGAAGAGCAACTGATAATAGATGCAGAGGTGACATATCAAGCTAAAACTAAACAAAGGTCGCTACACTATGCATACGTCGATTACCGAAAAGCTTTTGATAGTGTACCCCACTCATGGTTACTACAAATATTGGAAATATACAAAGTAGATCCTAAATTGATACAGTTCCTAAACGTGGTAATGAAAAATTGGAAAACCACGCTTAATATCCAAACAAACTCAAATAATATCACATCACAGCCAATACAGATTAAGCGTGGAATATACCAAGGAGACTCATTAAGTCCTTTCTGGTTCTGCCTTGCTCTGAACCCACTATCCAACATGCTAAATAATACAAATTATGGATACAATATTACTGGAATATACCAACACAAAATCACACATTTGCTATACATGGATGATCTAAAACTACTGGCAGCAACAAATCAACAACTCAACAAATTACTAAAGATAACATAAGTATTCAGCAATGATATAAATATGGCTTTTGGAACAGACAAATGTAAGAAAAATAGCATAGTCAAGGGAAAACACACTAAACAAGAAGATTACACATTGGATAACCACAGCGACTGCATAGAAGCGATGGAAAAAACAGATGCCTATAAATATCTAGGATACAGACAAAAAACAGCAATAGATAATACAAATATTAAAGAAGAACTAAAAGAAAAATATAGACAAAGACTAACAAAAATACTGAAAACAGAATTGACAGCAAGAAACAAGACAAAAGCTATAAATACTTATGCTATACCAATATTGACCTACTCATTTGGAGCAGTGAAATGGAGTAACACAGACCTAGAAGCACTCAATACACTTACACGATCACAATGCCACAAATATAGAATACATCGCATACATTCAGCAACAGAAAGATTCACATTAAGCAGAGGGGAGGGGATTTATCGACATAAAAAACCTACATTATGGACAGGTAGACAACTTAAGAAAATTCTTTCTAGAACGAGCAGAAACTAGCAAAATACACAAAGCAATCACTCATACAAATACATCGGCTACACCATTGCAATTTCATAACCACTTCTACAACCCTTTAGATAACATAACATCAACAGATACGAAGAAAGTAAATTGGAAAAAGAAAACACTACATGGCAAGCACCCGTATCATCTAACACAGCCACACATCGATCAAGATGCATCCAACACATGGCTAACAAAAGGCAATATATACAGTGAGACGGAAGGATTCATGATTGCAATACAGGATCAAGCAATAAACACCAGATATTACAGCAAGCATATTATTAAAGATCCCAATACCTCAACAGATAAATGCAGACTTTGCAAACAACAAATAGAAACAGTAGATCACATCACAAGCAGATGAACAATACTAGCAAATACAGAATACCCCAGAAGACATGACAATGTAGCAAAAATAATACATCAACAACTTGCCATACAACATAAACTAAAAAACAACACGTTCCCACATACAAGTATGCACCACAAAATATACTGGAGAATGATGAATACAAATTATACTGGAACAGAACCATTATAACAGATAAAACACCACCACATAACAAACCTGACATCATACTCACCAATAAAAAGAAGAAATTAACACAACTAATCGAAATATCCATACCCAATACAACAAATGTACAGAAGAAAACAGGAGAAAAAATTGAAAAATACATCCAACTGGCTGAGGAAGTCAAAGACATGTGGCACCAGGATAAAGTTGACATTATACCAATTATACGAGATATGTCCACAAAGTAAGTTCCGTTTCGTTATATAAAACAAATGTGTACAAATACAGGAAAAATATTTACTGTACAAAAATCTACAACTGTTAAACTACTTTTCTACATACCTTCCGAAATTTTGTAGGCATTTGTCACAGCGTGACACAAGTTTTTGTATGTCTTCTTCATAGAAGGTTGACACCTGTGTATTCAACCATGTGGTAACATGTTCTTTCAGCTCGTCATCATCATTGAAGTGTTGATCACCGAGGAGAGATTTTAGGTGTAGGAACAGATGAAAGTCCCTAGGAGTGAGGTCCCGGCTGTACGGAGGATGACCGAGCGAGGTGGCGCAGTGGTTAGCACACTGGACTCGCATTCGGGAGGACGACGGTTCAATCCCGTCTCCGGCCATCCTGATTTAGGTTTTCCGTGATTTCCCTAAATCGTTTCAGGCAAATGCCGGGATGGTTCCTTTGAAAGGGCACGGCCGATTTCCTTCCCAATCCTTCCCTAACCCGAGCTTGCGCTCCGTCTCTAATGACCTCGTTGTCGACGGGACGTTAAACACTAACCACCACCACCACCACGGAGGATGATCAAACGCGTCGCAGTGAAATTCCCGTTAGAGTTGTTTGGTCACATTCGCTGTGTGAGGTCGGGCATTATCGTGAAAAAAAAGCAACACTTTGGCAATAATCCTCGGCGCTTGTTCTGTATTGCGCGGCACAGTTTCTTAATGGTATCGCAGTAAATATGTGCAATGATTGATTGGCCTCGTGGTAAGAAATTAATCAGCAATATGCCTTTTCTGTCCCAAAAACGATGCACATGACTTTTCGAGGCGTCAAGATTTGCTTAGGCTTAACCTTCGTTGGGGATGAAGAGTGCCTCCATTCCACTAATTGCCGATTTGTTTGAGGGGTGTCGTACGATACCAAAGTTTCATCCCCCGTGACTGTCCGAGGAAGAAAATCATTGCCTTCTTCACTGTAGCGTGTCAAAAACTGAAGTGCACTGCCCATCCACGTTTTTTGTGTTGTCCAGTAAAAATTTTGAGTACCCAACGTGAGCAAAGTTTTCCAAATTTGGGTTTTCAGAAACAGTTTCATGAATTAGTGATCGTGAGATTTGTGGAACTTTCATAGGAAGGGCACTAAGTGTAAACTTATGGTTGTGGTTAATCTTCTCTTCCATTTGGTGAACCAGTTCATCAGTAACCACAGACTGGTGTCCACTTCGTTCTTCATCGTACACTTGATCACGTCCTTCATTGACCAGTCTGACCCATCTTCTAACCAATGAATCACTCATAGCATTTTGTCCGGAAACCTCGCAGATTTGCCGATGAATTTCCTTTGGTTTAACTTTCTTTTCATTTAGAAAACGAATCACAGATCTGATTTCACACGCGGCGGCATATTCAATTACAGCTGACATTATAAATAAGCGCTACAAAGCACACGTCAGCAGCAACGATCTGAAAATGGCGTACATGTCTTCTCCTTGAGTCAGAATAACTGCCGCGCATGCTCAGATCTGTGATTGTACCGCTGCCGTGGATAGAAATAGGAACTGAACATACTTTGCGGATGACCCTCGTACTATCAACTACAGGAGTTGTACCACACAATATCCACCAGTACATCAACGCAATACAGCTACATCCAAATGTATATATACAACTACAGAAATCTGTAATTATTGATACATTTTCAATTACCCGAAACTTCGTAAATGCAATGTAACATATACTGTACAGTTAAAAGGAAGTCACGCTTGATCAAGGTCTGCGTCACTTTCCATTTTTAACCAGACATAACGTCTGAGACAGGAAAGAGAAATAATAATAATAATGATAATGATGAAGAAGACAGATGACACACTATGCCATGCAGCGTGTAGATAAAAGACTCACACAGGCATGTATTCAACGAGCTGCCACCATCTGTCATAACATCGGACATTGCTAGCCATTTTTGTGCATAAGGTATGCGTCATCTGCAATAAGGAAAGCCTTTCAGCACCATTTCAGTAAAGCACAGATGAGTAGAGCATTCAAGAAGAGAAAAAATGCAGCCACCTGGGAAGAGAATGAAGAAGACAAAAGACTCACATTCCTCTCCTACTTAGGGCCAGTCTCAGCCAAAACTGTGAGGCTTCTTGAAAAATCCAACATAAAGAACTGTCTTCTGACCACCGCTTGGAATTTAAGAGTATCTCAGCTCTGGAAAGACGTAGTAAAACTGAATGTATCTGGGACATACAGCATCTCTTTTGAATGTTGCCACCAGTACAGTGGGCAAATGCAGAAATGTATCTCTCAAATCTGCAAGGTCCACATCCAGCAAGTTCAGCCGGGACACACAGAAGAAATCAGCAATAGCAGAGCAGAGCATAAAGGAAGAACTAGATTTTTACTTTCAGAACACTGATGTGCTTTGCTGAGCAGCCGGCTTTGGGACAGTATTAATAGGCATCCTTAGAAATAAAGATTTGTGACAATTTGGTCAACAGGGGTGAAGGACAAAAACTTTGTTCAGCTTGGAATCTTATGCTACCAGCAAAATGAAGAGAGCACCTCTGCATCATCCGGCATGTAGGACTCGAATGGACTGCATAGACAGAAATTTTAAAGTAGCATCCAGTGCACCCACTACTCTCACCACTGCAACCTCACCCTCCTCCCCATCCAGCAGCTGGTGGAGACATTGCACTGTTAGTATAAATATTACATCACCAGCAATATCTTGACACTTTGTCAGAAACTTATTCAACAAATCATGGCCTTTTAGCACTACCACCAGGTTGGAAGCCCAAGAGCTTTTCATCAGTATTATATGCCAAGAAGTCTGCATTCACACACATTGTTGTCAGTGTTAGGATTGCTATAAACAGCAAGTTTTTTGTACAATACAATAAACTTTTATTTTAAATACCATTTAATTTGTAACACAAATAATTTCATTCCACAGCAGGTGTAGACAAGATACACTTACTGGAAGAGGAGTTGCAAGTGTGTGCAGTAGCAGCAGATCGATACGCTGGAAACTATCATGCCTGGCAACACCGAACATGGAGTATGATGAGACTTGCAGAAACTGATCAGTTGTGGTTGAAGGAGTGGCAGTGGTCAGAAGGCTGGATGTCTCTTCACATATCTGATTACAGTGGATTACATTATAGACAGTTTTTACTGCGTCAATTGCTGGGAGATGGAAATGCAGGTATTGCAGCATGTACAGAAATAATCACTTCCGAACTGGAAAGCAGTACAGATCTTATTACAAGGTATGTTGCACTTGATTTTGTGTGGCGAGAGTAAAATGGGCACTGTAGTGTTTTTATTTGACTCTAAACCTGAATTCATAGGAGAGGTAATGCACAATAAATCTCAAATTATATCATTACTGTATCTACTGTGGTGATTAGATCATAATTTAGGGTAGATTGTGCAGTACTCCATATTTGGCTAGCTTATGTTTGAGTGATATTTTTGATAATAGCTCAGGAAGTTGCAGGAATATAGCAGGAGAATTTTTTCAGATGTATACTGAAGCTGTGATGGAGTAAAATTGTTTCAATATTTCTCGTCATGCTACCCAATATTCTTATTGTTATACAACAAATGTGCTAAATGAGTATTTTGTTTTTGTGTAAACAAGCAACACATTTTTGGAGTTTTATTAATCAGGAAGATTCAGGCATTAACATTTGTTGCTGGAAAAGCTGATTTCAGTGAGACAATCTCTGTGATATAACTGTTTGTAGGCCTGACCAGAAACAACATAGTAAAAATGCATTGGAAATTGGGCTCCAGCTCTCAGTTGGTATAAGACTATAGAACGACAAGTTAAGTTTTTATCTTTTCTGTTTTTTCCTCGTAGGCTATTTACTAAATTTCATGCGTGTTCTTCTGTTTAAGAGGTTTAATCTCGCGTTTTTGTAAGTGTAAATTCATTCAGTCTGTAGCACTGTAGTTCCTCACTGAACAGTCAGGTACGTAGCTGGCAAATGCATCAGGTTTGGTGACACATCAGGAGGGTAGCAAGTTGCAGTTCTAGGATTCTATCTGCCTTTGCAGCCTAATACTTCATTAGTCTTGCTATGATGGTTAGGATGTGTGCATGCTGTGCGTGGATGCAGGAGGAGTTGGCTGCAGTTTGCGAACAGCTGAATGCCATTTTGGCTATGATCAGTTACCTTCAGGCTGATGCCTGGGAGCCGGCCGCGGTGGTCTAGCGGTTCAGGCGCTCAGTCCGGAACCGCGCGACTGCTACGGTCGCAGGTTCGAATCCTGCCTCGGGCATGGATGTGTGTGATGTCCTTAGGTTAGTTAGGTTTAAGTAGTTCTAAGTTCTAGGGGACTGATGACCACAAATGTTGAGTCCCATAGTGCTCAGAGCCATTTGAACCATTTGATGCCTGGGGGTGTAGCAGTGGTGGAGAATCTGGCGTGTTGCATGGGACCCTCAGGTGTTGCTTGTTTTGCCCACAAGCTCTGCTCCACTTCCGAGGCACCTTATGTGGTGAATCTGTCATCACAGCAGAGTGAGTGGTGAGTGGTAATGCGTTTGCATCACTCGAGGCAGAAGAATAATGTGAGGACTGGCTGCCTGGCCTAGGTCATTCACCTTGTAAATGGACAGGTCGCTCCTTCAGTGGGGTCCAAGTAGTCACAAGGGGGGAGAGGTTTACTAGTTCTTGGGAGCTCCAATGTTAGGTGCATTATGGAGCCCCTTAGGCAGAAAGCATTCAGGGCTGGAAAGAAAGCCAATGTAAACTAAGTATGTCTGATGGGGGGCCTCACTGAGGTGTGGAGGCAGCCTTGCCTGCAGCTATTGAGCATGCAGGGTGCAGTCGTCTGCAAGTTATGATTCACATTGCCACCAATGATGCGTTTCATGTAGTTTCTGAGGCCATCCTTGGTTTTTATGGGTGGCTGGCAGAGGTGATGAAGACTGCTGACCTTGCATGCAGTGTGCAAGTAGAGTTAGCTATTTGCAGCATTGTTCCCAGAGTTGACCAGGATCCTTTGGTTTGAAACTGAATGGAGGGTCTTGACCGAAGTCTTTGTCAACTCTGTGACAGTCTTGGCTGCAGATTTCTAGACCTGCGTTATCGTATGGGGATTTGTGGGACTCCTCTTGATAGGTCAGAGGTGCACTGCATAAAGCAAGCAGCTACTCCGGTAGCAGAGTACTTTGGAGTGCACATGAGGATTTTTTAGGCTAGGCAGTAGTTTGAAGTGCTCTGATTAACACTCACCAGTCATTATGCAGCAAGGGAGGTCAAACGGCATTCAGAAAAAAGACATTTCAATGGTCATAATTTTGTCAGGAAACTGTCAAAGTATTCATAATAAAGTTCCCGAATTTATTGTCCTCCAGGAATGTTCTCACCAGGACCGAGAACTGACTGAAAACCGGAGTGGAAAGCTCTGAGATATTTAGCGAGTCATGGAACGTATATTAGAAAGGTATATTAGAGACTATAAGATGGGCAGCATTTGCTGCAGTTGACAGAAATATTGTCACCATTGAGATCGAAGTTGAGTGTGACAGAGAAGTTATCTCGCCACATATAACAGGTGTAGGTGACACCAATTTACTTGTTGGGTGTTGTAACTGGTCACCCGATTTCACTGTGCAGTTTCTAGAGTCATTCAAAGAAAGTCTAACATTAGTAGTGGGTAAATCCCAGATTGTGCAATACTAGTTGGAGGCAACTTTAACCTAGTGAGTATAGACTGAGATGTCTACGGATTCATTGTGGGGTGTACAGACACAGTCATGTGAAATACTTTTGAACACAGTTTTCTGAAAACTACCTTGAGCAGCTAGTTTGGCAGCCCACCAGCAGTGGAAGTATCATAGACCTTGTAGCTACAAATCAGCAGAACTTATTGATAATGTCAGTATAGAAAAGGGGATTAGTGATCATGATGCCATTACAGCATATTACGAAAGTTAATAAATCAGTCCAAAAGGCTAGGAGGGTGTTTCTTCTAGACAGAGTAGGTAAGCAACTGTTAGCATCTCACTTAGACAGTGAATTGATTTCGCTTAGTTCCAGTAAGATGGGTGTAGAGGAATTATGGGCAAAGTTTAAGCAGATTGTAAATTGTAATCTAGAGAATTATGTGCTTAGTTAGTGGATTAAGGATGGAAAAGACCCACCATGGTTTAATAATGAGATTGAGAAACTGCCGGGGAAGCAGAGGTTGTTGCACTCTCGGTTCAAAAGATCTATGCATGAAGCATACAACTACTACCACTGTTGCACCTTAGCTAAAAATTTGGCAGAGAACCTGAGAAAATTCTAGTCTTATGTAAAATCACTAAGTGGGTCTAAGGCTTCCATTTAATCCCTTGTTGATGAGTCTGGTGTGGCAATTGAAGATAGCAAAACAAAAGCTGAAGTTTTAAATTTCGTGTTCAAGAAATCGTTCAAACAGGAGAATCACACAAACGTACCATCATTTGACCATCAGACACACTACCGCATGGACGATATAGCAATAAGCATCCCTGGTGTGGAGAAGCAGTTGAAAGATTTAAAAGCAAATAAATCACAGGGTCCATATGGACCCCAGTTCGATTTTATAAAGAGTACTCTACAGCATTGGCCCCTTACCTGGCCTGCATTTATTGTGAATCTCCCGCCCAGCACAAAGTGCCATGCAACTGGAAAAATGTGCTGATGTCTCCAATATATAAGAAGAGTGAAAGAACAGACCTGCAAAAATACAGACCCATATTCCTAACTTCAATTTGCTGCAGAAATCTTGAACATATACTCAGTTCGAATATAATAAACTTTCTTGAGACTGAGAAGCTTATGTCCACAAATCATCAGCTTGCCCTTTCCTCACATGATATACTGTGAACAAGGGATGCAGGGCAACGGAAAAATTCCATATTTTTAGATTACCATAAAGCATTTGACTTGGTGCCCCATTGCAGGCTGTTAATGAAGGTACGAGCATATGGAATAAGTTCACAGATATTGAGTGGCTCGATGACTTCTTAAGTAATAGGCCCCAGTATGTTGTCAGTTCGCCTTCCCCACCGCACATTCTCATTCCATTTCACATCGCTTTGCAACATTAAGCCTAGATATTTAAACAACTTGATTGTGTCAAGCTGGACACTAGTAATGCTATATCCAAACATTACATGCTTGTTCTTTGTACTCATCCACGTTAAATTACAGTGTATCCAGATTTAGAGCTAGCTGCCATTCAGCACAACAACTGGAAATTTCATCTAATTTGTCTTGTATGCTCCTACAGTCACTCAACTTCGACACCTTGCCATACACCATGGCATCATCAGCAAACAACATATATATCAATTATTTGCTAGAGGTATTCCAATCTGTCTTCCTCTGCAGTTTTTGCCCTCTACAGCTCCCTCAAGCACCATGGCAATCATTCCCTGATGTCTTAACAGATGTCCTATCATCATGTCCCTTCTCCTTGTCAGTGTTTTCCATATATTCCTTTCTTTTCCAATTCTGCCAAGAACCACCTCATTTACCTTATCTGTCCACCTAATTTTCAACATTCCTCTTTAGCACCACATCTCATATACTTCGATTTTCTTCTGTTCCAGTTTTCCCATAGTCCATGTTTCCCTACCATACAAAGCTGTGCTCCAAACGTACATTCTCTGAAATTTCTTCCTCAGATCAAATTCTGTGTTTGCTGTTAGTAGACTTCTCTTGTCCAAGGATGCTGTCATTAGTTATTTTGCTGCCTACGTAGTAGAATTCCGTAACTTCACCTACTTCGTGGCCATTACCTTTGATGTTAAGTTTCTCACTGTCCTTGTTTCTGCTACTTCTCATTATTTTCGTGTGTTTCTTCGATTTACTCTCTATCTATATTCTGTACTCATTAAACTGTTCATTCCTTTCATGAGATCATGTAATTCTTCTTCACTTTCACTCAGGATAGCAATGTCATTAGCAAATCATATCATTGATATCCTTCCACCACGAATTTTAACCCCACTCTTGAACTTTTCTTTTATTTCCATCATTGCTTCTTCGATGTACAGATTGAAGAGTAGGGGTGAAAGACTACATCCCTGTCTTACACCCTTTTTTATTCGAGCACTTCATTCTTTGTTGTCCACCCTAATTATTCCCTCTCGATTCTTGTACATGTTGTATATTACCCATCTCTCCCTATAGCTTACTCCTATTTTTCTCATAATTTCGAACATCTTGCATCATTTTACATTGTTGAATGCCTTTTCAAGGTCGACAAATCCGATGCTGTATGTCGTGCTTCCATTGTCAACCGGAATGTCAGAATTACCTATCTGGTGCCTTTACCTTTTGTAAAGCCAAGGTGATCGTTATCTAACACATCCTCAATTTTCTTCTCCATTCTTCTGTATATTATTCTTTTAAGTAACTTTGACGTGTGAGCTGTTAAACTGATTGTGGGATAATTCTCGCACATTTCAGCTCTTTCAGTCTTTGGAATTGTGTGGATGATATTTTTCTGAAAGTCAGATGGTGTGTCACCAGATTCAAACATTCTACACACCAACACAAAGTCATTTTGTTGCCACATCTCCCAATGATTTTAAAAATTCTGTTGGAATGTTATCTGTCCCTTCTGTCTTAATTGATCTTAAGTCCTCCAGAGCTCTGTTAAATTCTGATTCTAATACTGGATCCCTTTCAAACTACCACCAATGAAATAAGTGCCAAATACATGGTGTCAGATTATACCACACGATGCATTCAAACTCCACAGTCGTTTGAACACCTTGTGAGGCCAACACAAGTTTGTCACTGACCAGTAATTCTTACAATTAACACATTACAGTAACATATATCTACTGTCATAAATAGGTTTTATCTGTCAAATCATTTTATTGCTGGATAACTCTGTGGCAGTAATTCACACTATGTTTAAAATCAATGCATGTATTGCTTGCTGTAATGAAGTGAGGAAGATATATAGGGGTGCTGATGAGGAATATGCAGAGCATTTCATCAAATGATACCAACTTTCTTTGTATTTGTTGAGAACTGACAATCACATTCATTGTGCTAGCTACATAAAATGTCATTTCATCTCTTTTGTTTGTGACATTCTTCCATCGGTTGTGCTTGTTGGGGTAAAACTCAATTTTGTGAAGCATTTTGCTGCTATTAATGAAGATGGAATGAATAATATGCCATCTAGCGAGGCACCGAGCTGCACATGTGATTTCATCTTATTGTGTATTATTAAGTAATATTGACTCATAAATGACAATGAAATGGTTTAGAAGTAATGTACTATAAATAAATTTAGGCATTCCTCCTTATATACATAATGTGTGTAGACAGTGGTTCCACTGCAAATCAATGAAACCGTCCGAAGGGAAAATATGACTAAAAAACAATTTCTCATAGTGGTGATGCAGTGGTAACAGGCCTAACAAAAAGTTGGTACTTTCAGACTTGTATGCTTGGGGCTCTGGTGCAGACTAGTAAATGTTGGGTGTGTCGTGTAATACAAGCTTTACAGATTTTCTTTCTTTATGCTGTTCTGGGGTTCTAATGTCCTGACAAATTAAAGTGTGAGTGTGGATCTGGATTATATTGGCTTGTTCCCCCAAATCACCTTTCACTTCTTTACGAGATGACTTACTTGGAGTTTGCAGCCATTCTTCTTTACTGAATAGTTGGCTGCTGGAAACCCTCTTGACTTCTTCTCTGTCGAATAACACTAGGTGCAGGAATTTTAGACTCTTTCTACTTATGAAATAAGTAGACATACAAACTTTGCTTTTCGTCAACTAATGATGTATTTGACTTTCATACACAATGAAAATCTCGCTTTCCACATGAATATGTAACTTCCTGCTAGTCTCTCGTACAGTTGGATGTTAGAAACAGAGTTACAGTTAAAAGAAATTTGGCTTGGATACCATGGCCTTTCTTAACATGAATCATAAAACAAGTCTTGCCTCTAACAAGGTTGTGTCAAGAGTCCACAAGAGTACTTTTTCAACTGTTCTTGTTTTAATAACATTAGTCAATGACGCAATAAGCATAGAGCTGCAAATAAACTCTGTTGTTCTTCCTTACACACTCACTAAAACATCTATGGATTGCCCGACAGGTACTTGTCAGTGCTGTCCGACCGCTGCGTCTACTTTCTTCCCGCGACAGATTTTAAACCTGCACCCACAAACATGTGATGTGCAGTAGGTAGGATTCTACCATCCCACACTCATATCCAGAATATCGTGTGTTTGAGACGGTAGAAGGCTGAATAGTTCTAGAATTTACACAGAAATTCTTGAATCACTGCAGGTTTTCTACTTTTACTTAACTGTGTAAAAGTGAAAGTACTACCAAATACATGAACACATTTTGAGGAAAGTTTTTATTTTATTTTGTTGCCCCTGTACTTTGAGTTGCTCAGAATTACTGCCCAGCAACACGGTCCAACAGTGTGTGGCATTGTAACAAATAACCATTATGCAGTGAAAGCCACTTGTTTCAACTTGATCAGTGCGGTGCATGAGTTGAGAAATGATGAATGAAGAAGCTACTTCTGTCCCATCTATATCTACGACACCATCGTCACAGTATTAAGCGAGAAGAACTATTATAAATATCACACAGTGTTGTGAGTGGAAGAAAACATAAACAGGAGAGTACATTTAAAAAAAAAGTGAATAATTACTTGATAGTGATGATTGTATAAACACTGCAAAATGAGGCACAATTACAAATGTGTAAAATGTCGTGTGTCCTCCTTTTTGAATAATTGTGTTACAACAGCCTGGATTTAATTTCATTACTGCTCAAGGTGTCACCACTCTGTTCTATGAAATGGCCTTGCAAGCATTAACAAGCTACAGATCTATTGATAGTAGATTGCAGAGTACCCCATGTTGAAACTGACGCCTAGCTTTAACTTCCTTATTCATATTATTACGACAGTCTGTTGTTGTGGAACAGTCTTTCAGTCCCAGAGATCGGTTCGATACATATCGGCACAACTCATTACTTTTCGTGAGTATGAAGTCTTGTTTTCTCTGGATCACGGGATCCCGGTTTCGATTCCTGGCCGAGTTGGAGATTTTTCTCTGCCCAGGGACTGGATGTTTGTGTTGTTCTCTTCATTCGTGCCAGTGGCGAGAGTGGACTGTGGGGGGAAAAAAATGGTCTGTGTAAAAATTGGGACTTTGTATGGCCGCTGATAACTGCACAGTTGAGTGCCCCACAAACTGATCATCATCATCATCATCTTGTTTTCTGCTGTTACCAACCACAACGATCTAACGGTTGATATAGTCTGTGTTACAACAGATTTAACATAATTTTGGAAATTGTGTTAAACTGAATATGAATGTATCTGTAAAATGCTTCTACAGAACTTATTACTTCCCAGTATTTCTACCATAGCGACCAGACTTTGAAGCAATGAATTCTTCTGTCATCCAGTATCACCAACCAGCTTCCTCAGATTCCCGCTTCATTTTACAGCTCAATGAATATAAAACAGTTACGAATCATTGTGTAAACTTTGGATCACAATGGGTATTATGTGTGTAACATGTAGATTCGACTCTGAATATTTGGATGCTATTTGAAATATCACAGATGGTTTAAACTGATAATATATCAGTTTGGGTATGGCACCAGTAAAATTTTAAAAATCATGGTTTTTAAATAAAATTTAAGGTTTTCCTTATTTTGAAAATTCCTGGCTTTTCCAGGTTCGCTGGACACTCTGACTGAGATACAGGGAGCAACTTAGTCTTTTAAATGGAGCTGTGTAATTTTTTGTTTGCATGTCCGACATGAAATTATAGATCAAATACACTTGAAATGTATCGACAGTTACATGACATCGGTGCCGCTCTCAACAGAAACCTGAAGAAGTCTGAAACTGCCAACTTTTTTGTTAGGACTGTTACTCGATACACCTAATTTAATATCTTTAAATTGTTTTAATTTGTATTTGTGATCATGCATTAAAGAAATAGCTTGTAATTAATTATGTATATTCCAATTATTATCAACATAAAGTTTTGAAAAAATTAACAAAAATATAATAAGAAAGCAACATGGAAAGAAATTTGCCTTGAAAAACTTGGAAAAAACCTTGAATTTGAAAGTGGTCAATCACTGGACACACTGTCAGTGATAAATGAAGCTACAAAAATGAACTAGCCTTTATTTTAGGAGCCCCTGAGCACCGACTGTGTGGCTGAAAACAAATTACAAATATATTTTAGGCAGCATTTCTTTGAAGTGAATACGTTATGTGCTCTTGCTTCTATCTCCACAAAAAAGGCAGTTCTCCATGTAATTTGTCCAGGACTTGAAGCCATTGACTGTGGTAAAAATAATTACTTACTTTGCACCAAATAGAAGAGACTACCGCAAATGCCCACACAAATTATTTTAGCATCCGTATCAGTTGCAGTAGAAAAACAAAAAACTAAAAATAAAAGACAATTTATTCCAAAGTGTATCTACAATTTTTACAGAATTTACAATTCACTGTTACCGCCTGTATTATCACAAAAAGGCAGTTCCACGTGTTAGCTACCCAATAATAGAAGCCATTGAAAACTTAGTAGTGAAGTGGCTTGGCATCCCCTTTTTCCCATTGCCTTATAAGGAATTACAAGACTGAAACAATACTGTTTTCTTACCTGGTTACCAACTATGTGAAGACAATGCAGAATATATGTACATGTGTTAGATGGTGATGACAACACAGAATATATAGATGTTTTCAAATTATTAGACCAAAGACATAAAAAAAATGCGTTTATTACACATTTACATCCACATACAGATTATATTTGTACATTCAATACTTTGTATGCATGCCTTTGTCCTTAATCAACATTTTTATCCTGTTGGTATAGTTTTTATTAACTTTTCACATGTCATTTTAATATCATTGTCATGATACCAGATTTCCTCTAGTTTCTCCTTGAGATCTTGTTGGTGCTTATTGTAAATTTCCTTATCCTCTGTTTGACAATAGCTCAAAAATTTCCAATTGGGTTCATATCAAGGCTATTTCCTGGCCAGGGAAACACTCAATTGCTTTTCTTCCAAGTACTTGGAAACACTTTTGGCATCTTTATTAGGAAACCACTCATTTATTTGGGGGGGGGGGGGGGGGGAGAGTTCCTTTTCAAGGAGTTCTTTACATTCTTCTTGCCTCATTGTCCCTTCAACAATGTGTAATTTGCCATAATGGACATCACACTCCAGACCATAATGGAAGTTCGCCGCTTCACACACACACACACACACACACACACACACACACACACACACACACACACACACACAAAACCACGCGCGCGTGTGCTCAGCTTTGAACTGTTCTCCAGGTCTGCAGCAAACATACTGGCTGCCTTCTTCCGGCACGGTGAATACAGATTCATCACTGAAGCATGTGTACAAAATTGCAAGTTAGAAAAGTTGTTAATAGTAGCATACATGACCTCAACAGTCCCAAAATTCAAATGTTCATGTCTTCAGTATCAATAAAACATCACAATTTCAAACCAAAACTCCTAAATTTAGAGATCAGACCCACTTAATTTATCGTATCATTGCACATACCTTAGCCCAGTCCTCACTCGTCCTCTCCTAAAGTTGTTTAGCCCACTGTAATCTTTTGGTTTTCATGGAAGGTGTGATTTTCTGTTTTTTCCTTGGTAAGCATGCCTTTAAACCACTTTCAAACAGCCTCCTCCTCACTGTCGCAGGTGAAACTTCAACACCCAAACCTTTCAGCTGATGGCGCATGTCTTTAGAAGTAAGTTTATGGTTCATTGTTGCCATGTTTATAAGTCTTCTCATTGTTCTATCACTGATTTTTCTTTTACGTCCACACTTACCTTTCCTGTTTAGCTTGTATTCACCACCTTTCTGCCCTGAAAGTTTGATTTTGCTGACAGTTTTCTGTAATATTCTCATTTTGTTAGCAATTTATTGCTGTGTATAATGATTTTCAGCAAGAAGTGCTACCACATCTGAATCTTTCCGAGGTGAAACATATTTTGTCTTCCCCATAAGCTCACTTTCTTTGGAAACCCCATGATTTATTCATATAGCCAAAAACATGCAAGTTCACAAGCTATATAATGTCTTGTTAATGTAGCAAGAAGTTGATAGAATAAATAACAAGCTGTAGTATGCCACAGAAACATAATAAAACATTACAGTAAACACAGTTTCAGAGCATGTACACAGTCGGCTAACACCAACACGATTTGGAGTGAAAATGCAAATGTTACCAACTGTGAAAAATTCAGTGGTCTGTAAGTTGCTTGGAAGGGAAATTTCGTTGTATCAATCAAACCATTAAAAAAATCAATTATTACACTTTTTCTTCTATTTTTACACCAGAAAACTTAAGAGTAAAAAAAAAATCGTTTAGTCTAATAATTTGAACACGTCTGCATGTATGATAGATAAATACAAAGAACTACCATAGTTCACTAATTTTCAAAAGCTGAGTTGCCTCCACCATCGTACAAAGATGGACGTGGAACCTAACCTGCTGTGTCCTAAATGCCAAGCAGCTGCTCATAAAGTGCTTGCCACAGTGTTTTCAGGCTTTAGCTACTGGCTCTGCCCTTTGGTATGGAAATTTGGAAGCTACCAAGTGTTTGAGACTTATCTGTGTCAACCATGGAAGGCAATCAGCATTTTTCCTACTTACGGGAATACCAGTTAATGAGGACACTGAGGAATGGTGATGTGGGATTCAACTCTAATTAAAACAGATTTGATTCTTGAGTGGAAATTAATTAAAGTTCTACATCCTGTCTCATCATCACTTGCTTCTTGGTAGGGCAGTTCAGGTTCTGGAGCTAAAATAAAATTTCATTTAGGTCAAGATCCATCATATTTGTAATTAAAGATAGCTTTTATACAGTCACCTCATTTATTTGAAGGAAGATAAGTGCTTGTACACAAAAGTAAATCGCCTTGCAATGGAACCAACGTGTGTGGGTGTTTTCTGGTTCTTACCTGAAAATAATCACTACTACTACTCCCTGTGTCTTCAGTTTGTCATCACTGTGCAATTGAAAAGTTTTATCCCTGGGGCCGTTACAAGTCATGTGCGCCAGTTAAAAATGACAACATCTGTACGTGATCGATATTACTGTCTTCTGCTCAAAGTAATGAGCAGTTGAACTGTAATCTGACTTGAGGTGGCAAGTGCCAAGACTATATTGTGTTTCATTGTGTTTCCATAAGAGTCATCTTGTGGCTTCTATTGATCTGAATAGAAGCTGGCAAAGTGAGGCTGAGGCAGCTGTGCTCTGAGGTTTCGACTTCAGAGAGAGAGAGAGAGAGAGAGAGAGAGAGAGAGAGAGAGAGAGAGAGAAACACTTGTCAAAATGTGATCACATTCAAACTTAGGTCCTGGAATACTATTGTGTTATACTTGTCTCTTTGAATTTTTAATCAAGGGTAAATAAAATTGATAACCTGATAACTTTACCAGTGAGTCAGTCATTAAGAGTGACTAGCATATGCAATGATATGTATTAATTAACAAATATCTGGGTTTCTTTCTTTGTTAGTGGCCTCTCATGAGTGCACAAGTGTGCATCCTGACACATCACAAGCCTTACTAGGTTTGTAGTGTTACAGGTGAAGGATTTAATCCTTTTTACAGATGGTTCAGATTAACAACAGGTGGAGGACTATTCAGTCTAACAGTACTCCTGACCTTGGGTCCTGTGCCACTGTTGTACGCAATGTACAGGAAGTATTGTTTTTCTCTGATAGCTTCCAGCCACTTCTGACATGTGCATCTGTATGCTACCCTCCAAACTGTTCTACTGTACAAGGTGGAGAATACACCACAAGAAACACTGCCTGTATGGGTCCTAATCTTTATTTTAGTCTCATTATGAAGCTGCAGAATCATTACACAGTCTACCTTGACAACAGATTCTCTAAATTTATACGTCAAGGTTTAGTGATAACCTTATCTTATTACATTACGCTTGTAAATTACAGTTCGTAAATGTTCCACTGTCATCTGTACAACTGCAAGAGAAATTTTAAATTTATGGATTGATTGTTCTTGTTCCATAATTATTGACTTGACAATAGCAATCGCTGCATTATGCGGAATGATCTGCATTATTTCTCAGTAAGATTCCGTATATGAAAATGTTGCTGATATTCCAAGTAAGAGTACATCCATGATTAATCTGAGAACATCCTTTTTGACATTACAAATAAAAATTATTCAGTGAAATATAAAGAAGATGATTTAATGGAATCAATTTTCCATGTTTGTTTCTATGTTTGAATATTGTGCTTTATAAGAATGTCAGGTAAAGTGCATTCGATCTATAATTACATCACCTTTGGCCCCAATAGTTTAATGTGAATTACTCGGTGAAATACTGTTTTTGACATGACATTTAGGAAAATAAGAAAACCAAGGTTGATTGTTTTAAGATAAATTATGTGCATATAATAATTCCCTGAACATCAAAGTAACACAACAGTTTGTAATTGGTGAACTATTAAATTTTTTTGAACTTCAGTGTTCATTTATTTTCTCAGCATTTAATGTGTGTGCCTAAATAAAAATACGTTAGCACTTAAGCAGCAGCAAATACATTACTGTTGAACTCTCATATCTATGAACCTTTAGATCGCACAAAGATGGGTAATTATGTGCATTGTAGGAACTCCGAGGAAAGAAACTAGATTTGTTCATCACTTAAAATGTCTGAATAGAAATAACTTCCTTGTGTATGGTTAGTGGTTCTTTCCTAATACAGTTTTCCATCTCTCATGCAGGACTTTCCATTTGATAAGAGATTTCATTTTTTTTGTACAATTTCAATTATTAATTTAGCATGTGGAGTTGAGAAAGCATTGCTCCATTCATTTAGAATCTTCTTTATTGCCTCACGGTTTTGTCTTACTGTTTATGTTTTAAAGCAAATAAACGTTGTTATTTATAAATGTTTACAAATGCATGTAGTAAATTTGTGCTTACACTTACGTTTCCATTTCTTTCCAAACTTCAGGTATCCAAGTCATGAGGCACTGTGGAACTATCGAAGATCAGTTTTGACGTGTGCTAAAGAATATCTCCCAAAATTTGACTCTTATCCAGATGCTGCAGTCCTCACAGCATCTGTAAATGGGAAGTGTGTTCCTGAGAATGGTTTTGAATGTGGGACAATTTTTAAACCTGAAGAATTTTGGAAGAGAATTGTACAACAAGAACATCATTTTGTGGAAAGGTGTAAGATGACAGACAAACAATTTGTACTTCGTCACTTACACTGGATGCTCAAAGCTCTTGGAGTTAACTTGGAAGAAGGATGAGAAGATAAGAATAATACACTAAATTCAATAATACACTAAATTCAAGTACAAAATTTAGTCCTTCTGCTCAAGACGTCCTGCACATTACAGTTGTGGGCTTGATGCTGCAGAGTCTTTAATTCACTGACCATCACTTTAGTCATTGTGAGGATTATTGTTTGTGAAGTTGGAGGAGCAATGATTCACAGCTTGTTAAAAGCAGAATGGTGCCTTATTATTTTTGGTTTGATAAGAATGAGTAAATTGTACTGCAGCTGCCATGTTGCCACCCAATTCAGTGGTAGCGCGCACGCGTGCCGCCCCCCCCCCCCCCCCCCCCCCCAACACACACCTGTTTCTATCTCTATCTGTGCACTATCTGTGTGTGTGGGGGGGGGGGGGGGTGTTGGCGGAAGGAGGATGGGGGGGGGGGATGAGAGTGAGTGATACAGAAGGTGGAAGACACCATGTCCTCTGTCCAGTTTTCCTTGTTTTTCTGTGGAAAGATGTGTATCTTAACAGTTTAATAAGTGGTGTATATCTGTGCCATTTGTTGTTCAGTATTAAGTTTTATCTACTGAAGAATCTGTTTTTGTACCTGTCGTTGTTGTTTATGTTTACTCTGAGTCAGATGTTTTGTTTATTGTTACTTTTTGGAAATTAAAGTGGTGGTCATGCTATTTTTCTTGAAAACTGCTTATTCATTACTCATTTGCAGCTCAGTTACTCACCAACAAATTCCTTTGTGTGAAATTTATGGAATATCGGATATTATCCTGCATTTTTTTTCTCCAATCAGTCTCAAGACACAATAGTAGATTCTCCTCTCACCCCTTACCTACCCTCTTTGTGAAGAACTGTGTGTGCTTGCTTAGCAGTTCTGCATCTGTTGTACAAAACTTTCCTCTATTCAGTGAAATAGTGATAAATATTACATTTTGTCCTGGATTTCCCATCAATACATATCTCACACTCGTATTTAATTTTTCAATTGTTTTGTCAGTTTTTGGAAACAAATTTAGTGAAATGAAGAATTTTAAGTAACTATTTTTGACACATAATTAGCTGCAGTGATTAAAAATGAAATTTTTTCTGTAATATTATGTAACATTGTAAGCTTACTGATCTGTTTTGCCGCCTGATTAAGTCGTGTTGATCTTACAATGCTGTGCTTCAGATGATGATGATGATGATGATGATGATGATGATGATTAATACACAATTGTTGTTTAAGAATTTAACTCAACAGGGTCAGATTTACTTTTAATTTTCTTCATATTTATTGTTACTGAACACACTCAAAGTGATCAGCCAGCAAGTAGTAACTTTGATAGGTTGTATAAAACAGGTCAACAGCTCATAAAGGCTCAAGTATCATGCTGAAAATTAACAAGTGGCCTTCCATGGCTCAATAAGTGGTTGAGTCTACTTTTGACTGAAATAACCATTTCAGCAAAACAACTTGACGAGCAAACTGGTTGTGTGAATATTCTGATTGACACAGAAGTTCACCCAATGAATGCTGAGCTCAGACTAATTAAATGAACAAACTGAAGAACTTATTGTACGCACTACTTGTTTGCTATCCACATACAGAATAGCTTCGTCCACAATACCTATTTAAAAATGTGGTTAGGACACTTACTACAAAATTTTAAAATGCAGTGCTATCACATTTTAGACGTTAACAGAGAAAATAAAAAATACATAACGACATTAAGCAGACACACTTCTGTGTAACAATAATTGTTATTAAATTGGTACAAATAGTAGTTCTATTTTATGAGGCAGTACAGGGTGTATAAAAGTTCATCTGAATTTGCACACCTATATCTCTGAAACTAATAAACACATACAATGAATTTTGTTTTTTGATGAACGGTAAACTGAAAAAGTTTTTTTTTTTCATAACTTTTCATAGGTGTTCGATATGCCTCCTTTGAGATGCATGGCATACGTCAATGCGGTATTCACATTGTTCCCACACTTCATCAAGCATGTCTAGAGTTACAGCTTCCAGCTTTGATGTCCCAGTTTATTCATTGTTGGTGGTAATAGAGGCATATTAACAGAGTCTTTTATAAACCCCCACAAGAAATAGTCACACACAGTCAGATCCAGTGACCTTGGAGGTCAGTAATGTAAGACTGAATCGTTTGGTCCAGTGTGACCAATCCATCGTTCAGTAATCCTTTGAGTTAAAAATTCCCGCACATCGAGATGCCAGTGTGGCGGTGCCCCATCCTGTTGGTAAATGAAGTCATTCAAACACATGTCAGACAGACATCCGGGGCATGTTGAGCTATAGAGATGCGTGGCGAACGGATTTCTGCGGACTCCTTGAACTATGGCAGGTGTGTTTGACATTGGTGTTAGACACTGGGATGGACCGGCTGTTTGCCTTCACACAAACAACCTATTTCTTGGAATTGTTCATGCCATCATCTAATGCTCTGTGCTTTAGGAGGATCCACACCATACGTAGTACGAAAGTCACACTGAACAGTTATCACTGATCTGCACTGCGCAAAATGTAGAACGCAAAACTCTTATCCCAACACCATTTTTTTCTACAACTGAAGTGGGTGCAAACTGTTGCTACCTAGTGGGAACCTTGTAAAACTAGAGTGTTTCTTCCTTATAATAGTACTTTGTTCACACACATATCTCAAACAACAGAATAGTTATGATTTTTTTAAGAAGTAGTTTTGGTGTGCACTAAGATCTACAAAAGCTGTCAATAATTTTCTGAAAACAAAATTTTCTAATTTGAATATTTCATTAAATGATACATTATTTTAATGAAAGTATACATTTTTGGAAAAAGAAAAATTGGGGGTTAAAAATTTAACACTGGATGTGGTTTACATTTTAAGATTGGAGCATTCTAGTAATTGACAATTTTGAATAAAGATAACTTTTGAGATACTAAGTTTTTAGAAAAATGAAAGATTTGCTACATAGTGGAGAGTGAGGATTTTCAAATAATGTGTGTCAACTCCAAAACAAGTAATTATTAGCGGGGTATAATTATGAAGTGAAGAGTGCTTGTTGTTCATGACTCTGAAACTGTGGATATTTGTTTAAGTAAGATGTGTCAATGTAAACTGGTGACACCATATCGTCAGTATCCTGGAAACTGTACTATGAGTCCTATTTAAAAATGCGATTAGGACACTTATTACAAAATGTTAAACTGCAATGCTATCACATTTTAGACATTTACAGAGAAAACGAAAAATACATAACCACATTAAGCAGACACACTTCTGTGTAACAATAATTGTTACTAAATTGGTACAAATTGGTACTATGCCATGAGTAATATAGGTTAGTAACATACACTAGTCTCTCGCTAATCCGGCCCTCAGTAGTCTGTCCTCTCAGTAATCCAGTGCACATTCAAAAACACATGCACAATGAATTATCATTCTTTATATACTGTATTTGAAATTGTAGCTTTCTTTACAGTTCGGAATCGTGTCTTCTAAAAGGAAACACGTTACTCTAGACCTCAAGCAGAAACTCGAAAATTTTAGATAAATTAAATTGAGGTTCATCGCAGAAAGGCATTGCTGCTGAGTACAGTGTTGAACGAGCAATTATGTATGACATCAAAAAGAAAGAAGACATTATTCGACAGTACCCAACACAAATGGATAGTTAGTTGGGAAAGCGTAAGGTTATGCGAAAGAGTGAGAATGAAGACCTGGATGTAGCTGTTTATAGATGGTTCATACAACAATGCAGTAAAGGCATTCCAGACAGTGGCCCAATAATAAAGGAAAAAGCAGCTGCGTTTAACAAACAACTTGGTGGTAGTAACTTGTTTGCAGCGAGCAAAGGTTGGTTATCAAACTGGAAAGAACGACGTGGCATTTGGCAGCTGACAGTCACCGAGGAAAGTTGTTCAACTAACCATAAGCATGCTGATGAGTTTGTAAGCAAGACATGGAAGATAATAAGATTTAACTGCTGATGCCTTGTATAATGCTGGTCAAATGGGACTCTTTTACACGAGGCTTCTTTCAAAAACTTTAACTGCCAAGAACGAGAAGGAAGCTTGTGGTTACAAGCAACAGAAACAGTGCATAACATTAATGGCATGTTATAATGCAAATGGGAATCATAAACTACTGCTTATGATGATTGGAAAATTCCAACATCCAAATATCCTCGTTTTCAACACACTGACATAAATACTGTACCAGTGCAGTATTGCACTCAGAAGGAAGCGTGGATGGACAGGAAAATAATCTCTCAGTGATTCCTTGAAATGTTTGTACCAGCAGTGAGAAAAAGAGCTAAAGAAGGCAAAGCTTCCACTGAAAGCTATCCTTACAATTGACAATGCTCCCAGTCATCCTTTAGATGTTTCTCTAAAGTCCAATGGTATACATCTCCTTGCTGAACAAAATTGAAAACGACTCTGTTGAGACTATGCTGAAGGCGTGGAAAGCAATTAACATACGTGATGTTGTTTTCCAAGCAGCTGAAGCTTGGGATAAAGTGGAGAGCACTTCCGTAATGAAGAGCTGGAGAAAATTGTGGCCATCTGTTGATGCCAAGTTGGATCTAGTAGTGAGTGACAGCGATGAGCCCTTCAATTCGGAATTATCAATTGGGTCGATTCATAAGAAGTGGTCCAGTGATGGTTGCTTGACCATTTTTAAATATTTTAATTTTTTATTTGTGATTGCCCTATGTTTGACAAGTTCAAAAAAGTTGTTGTTTTTTTTTTTTTTTTTTTAAAAATAATCCATCTTGCACCTTTACTGGATGGTGGCCATTTTTATTTGTGAGCGTGCGATGATTTTTCAGTCTGGAGGCATTAGCGAAACTGGTTTAAGTTACAACATTGCAATTGACATAGTTGTTTTTAGAAAAAATTGTCCTCTACAACATTTTTTATTTCACAAAATACCCTAAATTAAAAAACAACCAGTCAAAATGACCTCCAAAGTTCGGTATCCAAATTTTCAAAAATCCACTTTTTAGGCCCAAAAATAACAAACAAGGAGTGATTTATGAGAGGCTATTTTTTTCCTATAGTTAGATGTCATACAACACTAGCTTCATATAGAGCAAGAACACTTTCAAATATTTCCTTAATTTTTTGTGAATTTTTAAAATTTGAAGATTTTCATTTTTTGTTAAGTTTTGGGTTAGTTATCTCAGGTGGGACTGAATATAAAAATATGATTTTTGCACAGTTTGTACACCTATATGATAGCAACATACTGTAAAAATTTCAACATTGATATCTAACTGTGAACAAAGATATGAATTTTTCTAAATGAGGAAATAATTCACATTACTTTACAACTGATCTTATGGCTGTTGCCTATTTAAATGGTTTATTGTTTCATTGTAATGAAATTTAATTGTGACATATATTTAGTTTGCACCATCACCCAATATTAATTTAGTTTATTTATTTTTAATAATGCAATATTAAACAATAGGAGCTTTCGCTTTTGTTCTATGGTAATAAAAACACCCATTTATGTTTCGGTTTACTGTTGATAAAGAAGAACATTATTGCTGCGTCTGGCATTGTTGTAGTCAGTCTGTTCTGAAACCTCTGTTAGAGTGGATGTAGATACTTCGAGAGTGTAGAATGTGTTATGTGCTTTGTTCTGTGTGTAATTTGTAATTAATTTTGAGATATTAACTGGAATGAAATAACATGGCTGAACAGTGCTCTGTTGGACATATAGCAAGTGAAAGATGAAGTTAGACAAACTTTGTTCAAAATTTGAGCAAATTCTCCTGTAACATCAGTGTGTGAGTATCATGAGAGGAAATATATTCTGAAGTTCAACAAAATTTTTGAAGAAAGTGCTGTGATCCACTTGTTGTTGTTGTTGTTGTTGTTGTTGTTGTGGTCTTCAGTCCTGAGACTGGTTTGATGCAGCTCTCCATGCTACTCTAGCCTGTGCAAGCTTCTTCATCTCCCAATACCTACTGCAACCTACATCCTTCTGAATCTGCTTAGTGTATTCATCTCTTGGTCTCCCTCTACGATTTTTACCCTCCACACTGCCCTCCAATACTAAATTGGTGATCCCTTGATGCCTCAGAACATGTCCTACCAACCGATCCCTTCTTCTCGTCAAGTTGTGCCACAAACTTCTCTTCTCTCCAATCCTATTCAATACCTCCTCATTAGTTATGTGATCTACCCATCTAATCTTCAGCATTCTTCTGTAGCACCACATTTCTAAAGCTTCTATTCTCTTCTTGTCCAAACTATTTATCGTCCATGTTTCACTTCCATACATGGCTACACTCCATACAAATACTTTCAGAAATGACTTCCTGATACATAAATCTATACTCGATGTTAACAAATTTCTCTTCTTCAGAAACGCTTTCCTTGCCATTGCCAGTCTACATTTTATATCCTCTCTACTACTCCCCAAATAGCAAAACTCCTTTACTACTTTAAGTGTCTCATTTCCTAATCTAATTCCCTCAGCATCACCCAACTTAATTCGACTACATTCCATGTGATCCACTTAAAGTTCATAAAAAGCCTATTACTAAAGGTTCGAGGGAAATAAAACTTGAACATTTGTCCCTGTTATGTGAGAGTGAAACAGCTTCCCAAGTGAAATGTAATGTGACTCCTGGAAATTCCCTGTGCCCAAATTGTTACTCAGAAATATTTGTTGTGAATCCAGAACCAGAATCATTAAGATTTATATTCCTAATGAGGAAGCTGTCAGAAAACTTAGAATCATGCTTTAATAATAGAGATACCAACATTATTTCTAAAGAACAAGAAAACCTACCACCAGCATCATCAGACACTGAATATTTGAGCTTAATAGAGAAATTAAAAATTAAATGTTCAGTGACATCTAAAGAGGAAAAAGTTAAAATTTTAAGTTTGCTCCCTGACTCATGGTCAAGGGAAAAAATAGTTCATGAATTAGACATTTCTCATCGTCTGGTTAAACTAACCCGAAAATTAGTGAAAGAGCAAGGCATTCTTCCAGTTTTAGGAAAGAAGAAAGAAGTAGGCATAAGTGAAGAAACAATTAAAAAGATCCATTAGTTTTTTTGAAGACGACGAAAACAGTAGAATGTGCCCAGGTTGCAAAGATAGCAAAAGAGTTGTTATAAATGGAGTTAAAGTAACAAAGCAGAAACAACTAGTGCTGTCAGATTTAAATGAACTTTATGTAACTTTCAAACATTCTTATCCTGAATGTAAAATTGGAAGGTCAAAATTTTGTGACCTCCACCGTGAGTGGTGTATTTTGGCAGGATCCTCAGGGACACACTCCGTATGTGTTTCTTTATATCATCAAAATGTCAAACTGATCATTGTGGGTGCAAAACTCATTGATCTTAACTGCAACGAGATACTAGATTTAATGGACTGTGACACTAACAGTTATGACTGCATGATGAGTATGTGTAATAAATGCCCTGTTAAGGAAACCATTATTGAATTGTTTCACGAATACGATGAGGAAATGCTGGACAGTATTACCTTCAAACAGTGGGTCACAACTGACAGAGCAGAAATGATAACAGTGGTTAAATCTGCGGAGTACTTGAAATCTTTAATTGATAACTTACAAAAACTCAAAAGTTACCACTAGTTTCTGAAATCTAAAGTAAGTTTTTGAAGGACGAAAAAGTACAACTTCATGAAACTTAATGCATAGTGCTAGCTGATTTTGCAGAAAATTTCACATTTGTGATTCAGGATGCAATACAAGTGTATCACTGGGTCAATGACCAGGCAACAGTGCCATTTATTCTGTACTTTAAAAATGAGAAAGATGAAGTTTGCAGTTCTTCAATTTGCATTCTAAGCAACTACATGGAGCACAACACTTTGGCTGTACATGTGTTGCAAAAGTATGTAATAGATTACATAAAAGAAAATTTTCTGAAAGTTGAGAAGATGATGTACTTTTCAGATTGAAGTGGTAGTCAGTATATGAACAAAAAGAATTTTTGAAATCTGTGCAACCCCAAAGTAGACTTTGGGTTGGAGGCTGAATGGCACTTTTTTGCATCTTGGCATGGTAAAAAATGCATCTGATGCAGTAGGAGTTACAACAAAACGTGAAGTAAGTAAAGCCATCCTACAAAGACCAACCACAGACCAAATTATCACGATAGAGGACATGTATGTCTTTTGCAAGGATAATATTAAAGGCACTACGTATTTTCTGATCAAGAAAGAAGCAGTTATGCATATGAAAACAACACTTCAAACTAGATTTGAAAACTGTATAGCAGTAAAAAGAACAAGGCATTTCCACAATTCTTTGGCATTGCAGAAAACTTAGTTTGATGCTGTGTAATATTAGAAACCAAAATTTATGGGGATAATTGTGTCAGTAAAATTACACCTCTCTCTTTAACATTGAATGACATAGTGGCATGTGTGTATGATGGACAGTGGTGGCTTGCAGAGGTTGAAAGAATAATTTTGGAAAGCAATGATGTTTTTGTACATTTTTACCACCCTGCTGGCCCAAGAACATCATTCAAGAAATCCACTAGTGACAAAGTTTGGGTATCAATGAAAAATGTTTTAAGAAAACTTTCAGTGCTTGAACTTACCAGTGCAACTGGGAGGCCTCATTCTCTATCACAGAAGCTGTCTGAATAAATAAATGTTCTTAACATTTACCACCAGGTTTAGGAACAGTCGCATCTCGAAGGATGTTAATTGAAAATATTTATTTTAAGAATGGCAAAATAATATAAGTGTTAATTTCAGTGTGGTACCACTTTTTGTATGTAATTCAGTACCTTACTTCAATAATAATTGATTATATCCCACGAATATCACACATGAATAGGCAACAGCCATAAGATCAGTTGTAGAGTAATGTGAATTATCTCCCCATTTTCAAAAATTCATATCTTTGTTCACAGTCAGATATCAATGTTGAAATTTTTACAGTACATTGCTATTATATAGGTGTACAAACTGTGCAAAAATCATTTTTATATTCAGTCCCATGTGAGATAATTAACCCGAAACTTAACAAAAAATGAAAAATTTTCAAATTTCAAAAATTCACAAAAAATTAAGGAAATATTTGTAAGTGTTCTTGCTCTATATGCGGCTAGTAGTGTATGACTATAGGAAAAAAAAGACTCTCATAAATCACTCCTTGTTTGTTATTTTTGGGCCTAAAAAGTTGATTTTTGAAAATTTGGATACCAAACTTTGGAGGTCATTTTGACTGGTTATTTTTGAATTTAGAATATTTTGTGTAATAAACAATGTTGTAGAGGACACTTTTTTAAAAACAATCATGTTAATTGCAGTGTTGTAACCTAACCCAGTGCAGAGATATTCATACGTAATTTTGCTAGTGTCTCTAAACTGAAACATTGTCACGCACTTACAAATAAAAATGGCCGCCATTCAGTAAAGGTGAAAGGTAAAATTCTTTAAAAAAATGTTTTGAACTTCTCAATTATAGGGTGATCACATATAAAAAAATTGAAATATTTAAAAATGGTCAAGCAACCAACTTAATTTTTATTGGACCACTTCACTTGGATTGACCCATTTACTTTGTACACTGACATGTTCCACAACCTTCCAGGAGGAGAAGAAATTGATGACGAAGAAGTTAGTAAGTGGCTGAATGAGGAGAACTGTGATAAGGACCAAACTTTAACAAATGAAGAAATAATCAAAAGCCTGCAAGAAAGTAATGATGAAGTAGAGGACACAGGAGGAGAGAGCATGAAGATTTCTCTGACTGCTGGTGCTGAAGCTGCCAAGGTCTTCCTAGAGTACATTATGCAACGACCAGATACATGCAGTACCAATGCAATGCTTGTAATGCAGTTATGTGATAAAGCATGCCACCGTCATGTATATTCAATGTGACAGTTAAAAATTAGGGACATGTTTCATAGTGAGTAATATGACTGTTTAATTATGTACAGTATACACTCAAGGACTAAGTTTTCTTTGAAAATTAATATGTTTTTGGATTTAATAAAGTATATCCTCTGCGTTTTAAAATTGTATCCTTCAGTTTAATAAAGTACAATACACTATATCCTCTACATTTTCAAAATAAATAAAAAACAAAATAAATGTATAAAATAAATTTCAGACACTCAATAATCCGGCACTTCCTCTAATCCGGCACCTATATGTGCCAGGAGGGGCCGGATTAGCGAGAGTCTAGTGTACACATTCTCTAAGAATTTGGAGATTTCATGTATTCAAGGTACTGTTTTATGCACAGAGTTGAAAACAAAATAAAAAATGATTATTTATGGAGTGGAATTACAGCAAGGGGAACTATTCCACCTTGATATGTTTCTTCATGTCTGTAATGTGTTCCGAATTGTTCTGTTGTATTGTTTGTGGGGAAGGGAAAGAAACATCATTTCAAATTTGATCATTAGTATGTGAAAGAGACATTTCTTATGATGAGAAAGTATAATTTGTTTTGGAACTACTTTTTTAAAACTTAGTGGAATTAGGTTGCTCATGAAGTTTCATGGAGATAAAAGTAATCCTTCGTGACCAATTTGATGATACTTTGTTGAGTAATATATTGATGATTTCATAACTGCATGTTGTAGTTTCAGAATTTGTTCATTCATTCATTCATTCACTCATTAATTTATCATGTTCCATAGATCCCATTAAGAAAGAGAAACTGAAGAATTCTGGAATGATTAAAAAGTATCACAAAAGACAGGAAAATCATAGAAACTTAATCTGTGTATTGCATTAATAATAATAAACTGTCACATACTGCTTGATGCTATTCATGTTTACACCAGGAAAATTTAATCAAGTAATTCAGGAAGTAAGTTCCTACTTTGGGAAAAGTTAAGCTATCTAGGTGCTGTTGGTAGTTTAATATTTACTTCATTAAAGTGATATATTTCAAAGAAATATTAATGTACCTGTATAAATAGCAGTTCTGTTTACAATGTAGTACTAATTTTCTTTTGAACTGGTGCAGTTTCCCAGTCCCCCCCCCCCCCCCCCCCCAAGTGTGAACTTGTGAATATCTTTCCACCAGAGAACAGGACGCCATTCTGAGTCCTAGGCAATGTGGTAAAGTGAACGTGAAATTTTTTTTTGGATCTTTTATTCTGATTGTGTGGATTGCAGTTCAGCGGAAACGTCTAGTGCCACCACTGTATATAGGCATGACTGAATAAGGTGACGACACTGCTGTAAGAGGCCACAAATGCACTTACATCAGGAGATACTTTCTGATATGGGAAGTACTATCTCAAAGGTGTCGACACAATTAACACAAGCTACTGCCAGACAGAGGCACCAGACATAACAGCACTGATGCAGCAGAAAGGCAGAGCTGCCGTAGCATGGATGACCTGATTCCTTCACATTCTAGCCATGTTTCTGCTGTGGCTTACACAATAGAAACCAATACTTCAGGAAAAAAAAAACTCTGCCAGATCCATATAAAGAACTGTCATTTCTACTCGCAGGTTTCACAGTCTGCCACCCACCAGTCCCAGCAAGGGGGAGGGGGGCGGGGGGGAGGGGCACTATGACAGTCTATGAGTCTACAAATCTACATAGGTCAACAAGTCATCACATATGGGCTCTACCACAGCTAGCTGCTGCCCTTCTTTTCATGCTGAAACCAATGCTGCAACAGGTGGAACCAATGCTGCAACAGGTGGCCCATGTGTAGACCGCCTCAGCTTCTACTGGCATCGTAACCAGGAGATCTACAGTTCGAGCCTCAGACCGTGCAGCCATTTAGGCACCATCGTATGTGCAGGCAAACTCCTTGCTGCCTTAATCCACACTGGGTCTACAGCACGATCTTGCATGTCTCAGCGTACCCCATCCTTTGCAGTCAGGTTGCCGTTAGTGTGCATTGTGAGCTGTCACCCACTGCTATGAATAACACCTTGCATAGTTGCTGCCATCATCACTTTGCAACACTGCACGTCACCTGGCCACTCACTGATGGCCCAACATTTTCTCAGGGTGACTACTGCTTTAAACCAGGGCAGGTTTGATCCTCCGAGTGTTGTCACAATTGTCGTAATGTGTTGAGTTATAAATGCATGTTTTGACCTTGAAGTTTTTATGTTGATACATCGGACCACTACTAGGCTTCCACTCACCTCTCAACTGTTATCCTGCCCAGGGTAATAGTTGATGCTAACAGTTCAGTTCCACCACCCTCCGCAGTGACCATGCAACCTCAGACATTACAAGTGGTGTCAGATATGGGATTGACAGCTGCAACTAGATCCAGGACCTGCTGACTTTTTTTTGTGCTGGTTTTACATGCGAGCATAATGTTGAGTCAGTCCATCTTCGACCAGGTTTTTAATTCTGTTGTCGTTTGTGAAGTGTGGCAAGTAAACTCTGACAGTGTTCTGAGGATGTGTAAACACCAATGTTTTCACCTAGTTAGTATGGGCAACATCTCTTACGATGAGCAAGTGGCTTTGCTCAGGATCTAGAAGTATATAAGGTTTAAGCATCTGCAGCACTTAAGGGGACGAAGCTGAGTTTTGTCGGGAAGTAATGTGATAGTGTTAAATTTAAGTGTCCTCCTTGTCATTTGAGTTTGTTTTTCCTGTTTGTTGATTTGTTGAATACAGGAACTGCATTGTATTATTGTCGACTCTGTGGGTTTTTTTGTTTTTGGTTTTGTTTTCTTTTAGTTTTGTTTTCTTTTAGTTTTGTTGTTGTGATTTGGTGGATAGAGATTCTACAATTTCAGTCTGGGATACTCTGTTTTTCCAAGGGGGAGGCAGTTACATGTTTGTGATACTGTGCAATTTACAAAAGCAGTGTGTCTGATTGCGAGTTAAGGAAACAGCTCATTGTTTTCAGTTTATAAAGTAGTAAATATGAGTAGCCACTCAGGCAGAGAAGTTAAGTTACAGTAAGAAGTATTACAAAAGTATTATAATTAAATGTCCTTGTCATTAGTGTTTTTTGTGTTAAATGTGGCATTGCAAGGCGCTATCCAGGGGAAACATTGCAGGTTTTAGAAGCCGATTTAGCTGGGATGTGAGCAGAAGATGCAGATGTGTCTAAGGAAATAATGGCTATGGGAGCAAACCAAGCAGGTATAGCAGAGAAAATAAATGTTGTGGGGAGCTAGCATGTTTGTCTGCCAATAAGGAATATGAGGATTTTAGAGAGGTGTGAAAGAAGGTACAAGAGTAGTACTTAACTGGAAGCAGAAAGTAAGGACAAAAAGAAGTTAATAGTCTAAATTCAGTTGATGTGCAGAGTGCTAATGTTGTAGAAGTTAAGGAAAGTAATGCAGAGTCTGAATCATCTGTAGTGCCAACAAAGTGGATGTGTGCTGTACTAAAGTGAGTGAGTGGAATTTATTTTTTTTAGCAATGTGGGTATATTGTTTTAAGTGTGATATTATACATTCCATTGGGTGATAATGGGTGTTATTTCAAGTCTGTGGGGTCTGGGACAGAGGTACAGGGAAGTACATGTGTTGATGATTTTTGTGCCAGCAGAGGGAAACTGCAGATGGTAAGTTTTTTTGCAGATACTGCAGAGGATGAATAGGAAGCTGTTGATACTGTTAATCGTGTTGAAGATGATATGAGTAACAAAGTGGTACAAACACATTTACTTCTGATGGATGCATATTTGTTGCCATCTGTGATAGCAGAGAGGAAGTAGGAGAAGAAAGAGGAAAGATGCTTGTGAGACTGCTGATCATTGTACCAGCTGGAGGAAACAGTTGCGAGTTAGAAACTGTTATTTTTGTTTGAAATATGACCATGTGCAGACTTTGCCACCTACGTCGTTTACAAAACACTTCAAAAAAATTATTTAAATTCTTTTGAAGTTCTCTATAAAAGATTCTTGAACGAAACTGTAATTAAAACACCTTCAGTTGAGTCGTTTGTGCAAAATTACGTCACTCAGTCCAAATGGTTTGCGCAAACTTTTGAAATTTAGATGTCGTTTGTTTCTCCTTGGAAGTCATATTCTTGCAAGTTATCTTATTTTTCCCATATTAAAATCAGAATGTAAAACCTTTAAGATTCAAAAAATCAAAATCAAACTCTTCTGAAAATTAATATCTTGGAAAAATTCAGTAATAATTCTTCCTCAATATAACTCTTCATGAATAATTCTCGAACACGTATTTAAGCTTTATTGTCTTTGTGTATGCTACATACAGATGTGAACGTCAGACTCGACAAAACAGAACTGAACAACATACAACATGAACTAAACATTCTGTGATGTCATTACAATGGAAAATTACAAATTTTTATTTATTTGGATGTTGGAGGTTCGACGCAACAACCTGGTCACAGGATCTTCTGCTGCCGTTTGGCCGTTGACCCGCGATGTCTAGTGGCCAGCAATTTTCTTTCTGGTTCCGTCAGTGAAGATGGTGTTTCTGCGAGTTGCGCTGCTCTCTCCAAACATGAAACAAACAAAACAAAAATACAAAACTTTAAATATTTTACAAACATAACAAAATATTACAAATACATAAACAAAACACTAAATTAAACTTATATTTACCTGCAAGCTGAGCTGATCCTTGTGGATGGGTGACGCTTTAATTTCGTGTCCCATTACAGTGTGCACATCTAAAATTGTAGACAGAGCCAAAAGACTGAAAAAAGTATGCAGCAGAACTGACTAGGTTTGCATTAGCTCATCCACGGCATGTAAAACTTCACTTGCGCGCAATGCACTGGTCGTGTGCAGCCTGAGGTTCAGTCGTTCTTGGCACTATTCAGTACGTTTTGCATTTACTTGGTCCTTCTCAGTACAGGACAACTTTTCGTTTAGCAGTGTGATGCGACACTTTCTTCCAGCATTTGGTGCAGATTATTTTGGTCAGCAAGACTTTTTTCAATTTGGCAGAATTGTGGCATGAGGCCTGTTTATCCCTCATATTTGTTCATGGTACAAAGGAGGTTTACAGTTCCAGTGGCCACTTGCAAAAAATAGCCAAAATAGTGACCTGTCAACACAATTCTTTAAAAATGAAGGAGAATCATAGAGGAGAATGATGAGATCTCTCAGTACGTATTTGGTAGACACATAATTGAAGGCTGCTGCAAATTTGCTATGAAATGGTTTCACAACACTATACAGAAAGAATTCAGAGACATAATTGATGATGAAAGAGCTAAAAATTGTATTGGTCAACAGACAGTTAGTAGGGATTCACTGTTCTGTAAATCAAAAAGCACTTCACGTTAAATATGTAGACACGCAACAAGTGAAGGTATTCGTAGTGTGAACAGCAAATTTTCTGAAGTTGCACATATTATTACTTCAGCAGGGGCAATGGTTTCAGATGGAGCTGAACAAAGAGTATGGAAATGTCATACATTACTGAAAAATATGTTGGTTAAGTCAAAGGATATACCTGGAATGAGTCTTCGATTTAAGATGAAAATTAGAAGATTCAGAATGGGTTTTAGACCATGCATTTTAAATAGACTTGATTGCAGTTTGCCCTCAGTATGGCATTGCCAGGTGAGAAGCAGCTTATTTCTAATTTCATGGAGAAAGTTGATGCCTTTAAAAAGAAAATCACATTGTGAAACGGACAATTTAGGGTATGGAACACCGTCCATTTTCCTTAGCCTACTGACATTAAAAAACATGTGAATTTTGAATAATCTATTGAGCCAATGTAAATATTCCACGAATAGATTTCTTAATGTTTGAGAACACTGCCAATCTTACATCTGTTTTTGAGGCTGTTTGTCATTTCAGTTGAAATTGCCCCTGTGCATCTGCTGATGGAATTGGTCAATATGTTCTGTAATTTCCATTTAAAAGACAAATCCTTCACATTAAAACTGCCCAGGAATTTTACATTTTTTTCCTCGGGAAGAGTTTCCACTTATCCATAACAAGGTTGCAAAAATGATACCAATGTTTTGATCAACATGCGTATGTGAAAAGCATTTTCCGATCATGAAAGTTGTAAGTTATGATTACGTGGCAACCTAAGTGACATAAATCTGCAAAACTTTCTGTGTTTGTCTGTATGTCGACAGTTTGTGACAGATAAAATTTTTTTTGTGTCTTTAGCACATCAAAAATAATTAATAATAAAAAAACTATTTATTTTATTTGTGATCTATGTTATTGAGAAATGTGAAATACAGCCACATGCTATGCTTTCGCAGTTTACCGCTCTTCCCATTCACACTGTGTGCCATGGTAGAGGGGGAAGCTTGCACTCAGGCCAAAGAGACTGCCATATGTGCATGATCACCACATGCAAGCTGAGTTCTTGGCCAGCCCTGGTATAGATTATATGGTGTTACACATCACCTCAGAAGAGCGATGTGTAACCCTAGGTTTGCCTTTCCGACAAATAATACACATGTACAATAAAACAGTGAAACAAAATACTTTGTAGGAGAGCACAACTACTGTGCAAATTCATTATTTTCATGTGGTGAGTCATGTCAAGGGACAACTTGCGTCTTCAAAATGGTGCTGTGATTGCAATTACTTTGAGAGGAAGTACCTGTGTGAGTAATTGTGTATGCTCCATGTATTGTTGGCCCAAAGCCAAACAATTCCGGGACTGACTTTGGAAGGCAAAGCAAGATTGTACTGTACTGAGTATAAATGTCAAGCTGTGATTCACATTCCGAGTTACAATGTTTCATGTAATGTTCTAGTAGAATCAGCTGTTTTTCATGAGAAGAGTATTGCATTACACTTGAAGGATATGTGGAATATATCTTTAAGAGAAGAGTCTTATTTATTTGCAAAAATGAATCCTGAGCTAAATACTTGTCTTCCAGCAGGTACTGCACAATCTGCTGAAGAAGTCCATAAACTGACACAGCCATGGACAACTAAAAGTGAATAGGATAAAATTTAAGAGTCACCATTCCTGATAAAATCTAAACTTTGAGAATAAACATTACTATTAGCACAGCGAGCTGCAACAACTCAGTCTTCAGGCTGTAGACCTCAATGCAACATTCATCTCTCAGATCAGAGATGAGAAAACCATCTCTAACCACATTCCTTACAGTGCTGAAAACAGTGGCCTAAGACAGAATACCATCTCATCAAACTGAGCAGGACCTATTAACTGCCTCTCACTTTGGTTTTCATACCTCTGCAGAGAAAACAATACGAACTCTCACGCATGAGTTGCTAACAGATCTACACAAGAAAAAATATCCTGTTGGTATATTTTGTGACCTTGCTGAAGCCTTTAGTTGTATGGATCACAAAATTCTATTTTATGCATTAACGGTATCCCTCTTGCATGGATGTAGTCTTATCTTCATGACAGAAAGCATAGGGTCTCATTGACAGATCACATTACAGGCATGAAACCAACCTTCGAATAGGGGAAAATAACAAGTAGTGTCCCACAAGAAATGCTACTGGGACCACTCTTGCTCTTAACTAACACAAATTATTTTCCAATGTCTTTAAAGGGAGGTTCAAGTACTGTATGTTTCATGATGGCAAGTGGCTAATCAATAGCAAAATCTCGACATTAGAAGGTACAGCTCAGATGAGAGTTAAACAGGTCTATGAATGTTCAAGGTTTACAGAGATTCATATTATGCAGTTTAAAACAAGCAATAATGATCTGATAAGGCCAGAAGTAGACATTAATCATGGTAAACTACATGAAACAAAACACGTAAATTTCCTTGGGGTCCAGTTGGAGAATAAGTTAAAATGGAATCAAGAAGATTAGTTCAGTAAGTCATGCCCTTAGGGGCGTCTCTTATTGTTTTGATCTAAAGACAAGAGCATTGGCTTATGCAGCATATTTTCACTTCCAGTCGTCTTAGGGGATTATTTTCTGGTTCACACCTACAGTAAATGAAATGTTTATTCAGCAGGAGAGAGCAGTAAAAATAATGTATAAAGCAGACAACTGTACATTTTGCAGAAGCTTTTTTGAGTACCATGGAATTATTATAACAATTTCCCTTCACTTTAACTGTACTCCTTAGCAGTTTTTCTTGATGGCTATAAACATCATTAATGGCCGGCAGTGGATGACCACTACAGTTGATGGCAGAACTGAGATGTTAGCACCAGAAAAAGTGATTCACCACCCTGGCATAGTAGTGTTGGAGTGATGAGTGGAAGCGTGGTAGTCGCCTGACATATCAATATGACAATATTGTTGTTAGATCATTCATTCTTTACTCAAGACTCTATGACAATCTTGACTGTACTCAGGGAAGCCAACATCCTGTGGACGATAGCAGTAAGGAGCCTCTGAAAAGGTCTGACTGGCAGTAGGTGACCTGGTGGCGTCCAGCATCCCACAGATGATGAAGATATGGCAGCGACACTGCAAGGCTCTGCCCACAGCAGCAAACGGCAGCCCACAATGTATGCAAAAGACAGCCCACCTGCACAGGACGGGGAACATGGACACATCAAAAATCAAGGCACACACCTAGTGTGGATTAGAGGACTAACAGCAGAAGCACTGTCTGCCCACACATGCAGAGGCAGGCATCAAGGAGTTTGCCCACTCACATGATGGTGGCTGAATTGCTGCATGGCCCCAGGCTCGAACTGTAGACCTCCAGCCTGGGACGCCAGGAGCAGTTGAGATAGGCCCACAGGTTGGAGGGTGGTAAGTCCACAGCATTGGTCTCAGTGTGGATAGCAGGGATGCAGCTAGCAGCAACAGAGTCCACTGCCTCACACGACTGACGGCTGGCACATCGTGATATCTTTGACTTGAAATAACCAGACTTGCCCCATTCTTGTTTAACTAAAGCATCAGTTTCTATCACACAAGCCACAACAGAACCATCACTCAGATGTGATGCAGTCAGTCATCCACATCAGATCAGCTCTGCCTCTTTGCTTCATCAATGCTATTACACCCCTGATGCCTCCAGTTGGCTGTAAGCTATGGTAACTGCCTCAACGCCTTGGAGACAGTGCTCGACGTATCATCACGTAGCCATGGATGTTAACTGCATCTAGTTGGCTCTAGTCTGGCCCACTTCTGCATCAGCTGCAGCTTGTCACGTATTTTAAAAATGCAAAGCCTGAAATGCCATAGAACAGCAACCAGAATGAACAAGTTTTCTAGAAAATACTCACAGTACAAAAGAAATGCTACGAAAGTGTGTTGATTTGGGAATTGGCTGGAAATGGAGAGGCGCAAGGCGCAGCAATGCGTTGGTGGTGACTGTATATGATCACACGAGGTCCCGCAGGGAGGTGTCTGGAATTGCCAGCATGGAAGTGGTGGCACAGCCTACTGCACAGATAAAGGGGGGGGGGGGGGGGGGTGGCATAGCCCGCAGGCAAGTTCAGTACAGACGGTGGCCCAGAAGGGACCTCTGTCTAGGTCAGGCCTGGTACTTGGACTTTTAGTATTCGCTCTGGCTCTGCTCATGCTCATACTTAGCTGCATATCTCCCTTCATGGGATTTTTGCAGTCAGGAGTTCTCTCTTTCATTCAAGTCATTATCCAATTCTTGCTCAGACGAGCAGTTAAAGATTGTAGTTATTCAATTCTTGTCTTTGTTCGATTATTTCCCGACTAAGTTATGTAACTCTTTCCAACTTCCAGTTAGCAATCTCCATCTAGCTTACTGGATGGACCTTCTTCTATCTCCAATGTCACTGAGCATCTGGACCACTCGCTGGATGCAACAAACTGTGCCATTTTAACTATTTAGGTCAAAAATAGTTGTGGCACTACACACCTCCACTCTTTCGCTGATCTGGCCTCTAGGCATGGTAATTCTGCTAAGGCTCAACTTGAATCCTACCAACTGAGATTTATGTACAATACTTTCAGCTTTTCCCAGACAACCATCAGCTTAAACCACTAGGTTCACTGGCAGTATACATAATCTAAATGGCATTTTTTCATGGTTAGTCCACTGGCTTCTCTCCTTTTTATACATTAACATTACTCAGGCAAGTTACCACTTACAAACTAGCAAAGCAGTGTTACCAGATTCCTTATTCTTGACACATTCTCTAATGACTACTTAACAATAAACCCATCTACTCAATAAATGCCTCATGCTTATCAAATAGTGTCTATACTAAAGTTTCACTTAACTATTCGTTACCAGCTACAAGTAATCCAGTCCATAGGCAGCTGTTGTATTGGAGGTTCACATGGGTTGGCAGTCCTCCACCTAACACAGATGAAGGCAGCACACAGCAGAGTCAAAGCCGCCAAGGTGGCAGATATCGTAACCCTCAAGGTTATGACTGAGCAGAGCTGGTTATCTCGGTACCATTGCATGTATTGTACCTGTTTACAGAAATGTGCCCCTCTCATGTCACTATAAGTTTGCTGTACTTCCCTTGTTTTCACTTGTAAGCATTACTCAATTGACCCATCAGGCAAAAAATAAGTAATTAATACTGGGACCCTCTTTTCCTATTAGAAAATTTCCTTAACAAATCATCTTTTAACAATAAGCTGTCCTATTCAATTGATCTCTTACATTCAACATTTCTTCCCATCTGTCAAGAGGATTCTTTACTCGCTGCTTTGATACATTTCTTGGACCTTCATCCATTTGACAAACGTTTCTCTTAAGTCTTCCCAAATACCACACCCCTAATACTACACCCATACATTAAGCACACACAGTACTACCACACACAATACGTTGAAAGGTAGTTCCGCTTATTTCCCACACTACAATGCTAGTCACAGACCAAATCTTCCTTTCACTGTTTTGTTTTTTGGCTGCTTGCAGTAATACAGAGTGCAAATTGAACCCTAGCGATTTTTCCTGCAGTTTAATTGATTTGTTCTTCACAAATCAATTAACAGTCGTAATTCTCGAACACGTATTTAAGCTTTAGAGCATACACTTTTTTATTGTCTTCGTATATGCTACATACAGATGTGAACATCAGACTCGACAAAACAGAACCGAACAAAATACAACATGGACTAAACATTCTGTGATGTCATTACAATGGAAAATTACAAATTTTTATTTATTTGGATGTTGGAGGTTCGACGCAACAACCTGGTCACAGGATCTTCTGCTGCTCTTTGGCCTTTGACTCGCGACGTCTAGTGGCCAGCAATTTTCTTTCTGGTTCCGTCAGTGAAGATGGTGTTTCCGCGAATTGCGCTGCTCTCTCTAAACATGAAACAACAAAACAAAAATACAAAACTTTAAATATTTTACAAACATAACAAAATATTACAAATACATAAACAAAACACTAAATTAAACTTATATTTACCTGCAAACTGAGCTGATTCTTGTGGATGGGTGACGCTTTAATTTCGCGTCCCATTACATACCCCACCCACAAGCTCAGTTTGGCAGGAATTAACTGAAAATAAAACTTCTCGTATATGCAATATTAACTGTTAAGGTAACAAAAGTTTCAAACATTTTTCTTGGATTTTACGTAGTCTAATGTCTTTGCTTTTAGATTGATTTATCCTTTTATGACTTTAAAGAAATAATATCATGAATGTTTGTGACTATTTGTCATTTACTTTTTAGTCATTGTTATTGTTGTTATTCGTAGCTGAATATATGGAGACTACTCCTTTCCACTTAATAGTTCCTAGTAAGTAATTACTTAGCACGTTCCTTAACATTATTACATTAGGATAGAACGTTCAAATTATTATAGGTTTGTCTCAGGTTTATTCATTTACTAAAGTTACTCTTTCCAATATATATGTGAGTTTCTCACAATAACTACTAGTACTATTTACCTTACATCGTTCCTTTCCATAATACTTTGTTTATGCATGAGGTCAAGAAGAAATCAAGCAAACTTTCTTTAGAAACTCGGCACGGTTTTCTTTACCTTCGGACACTCTTATTAGGTAATGGCAATTTATTTAGGAGAAACAAGCGAGAGAGCCCTGTTTAGTGTGTTCTATATTAACACTGTTACCAATCTCTATTAAAGGCACTCTGCTCTGTCTGTCCTCATGAGCATTATAGTTCTGGATGCCCATGGTCCCTAAAACCATTAACCATCCCCTTTGGTTCCTACTATCTGAGTCAATACAAAAATATACAAAATTCCTTCTGACCTAATAACAAAATTTCTTCCATATAAACCCTTTTTAGTTATCTTTCCTTTCTTGAAGTACTGATAGATTATTGTTGAGCCCTTGTGTAAACTTTTTCTCATTTCCTTAAAATAATACGTCGCTGTCACAAAAAAAGTTGCATGAATAAACCACGAACACTCGTTAATATGTAACATAAACTAAATATTAACTTCTTTAGGAATGAAGGATTTAATTTGATCAACACTATATAAACCTTTAATTACACCTCACGAAGGTTCCATAAGAAGTAACGCTTTGGGATGTACAACCTTATGGACAACATATGGACTTTCAAAGGTAAAGAAAAATTTCCTACATTCCTTATTAATTTTCGAACTTTTAGGATGAGATCGTACTAATACAAGATCTGCTACTTGAAATGAGGGTTCTATAGCATTTTGATTATAACTTTTAAGTCTCCATTCAGCTTTCTTAACAATCTGTTCGCAAATTTTGTCACTTGAAATGCATTGTTCGGTCTCATTTACTGGTGGCCAAGGTAAAGCAGCTAGTAAAGGCTCTCCTATAATTCGTTTGACTAAAATTTCTGTAGTTGATAACCCTGTCATTAGATGAGGAAATTCGTTTAGTATTTTTTCGAATTCAGACATTAGTTTGGCCCACCGAGTATGTCTAGATGCACAATATGTTTTACATAACCACCCTAATTCTTTCATAACTCTTTCTACTAAATTACTGTGAGGGTGATATTTTGAGATTAATATGTGCCTTATTCCATATTGTTTTATCATATCTTGAAACTTTTGACTAATAAAAGCACTACCATTGTCAGACATAAGTCGTTTAGGAATGCCCCAGTTAACAAAGTAATTTCGAGTGAGACAGCGTATAACGCTTGCCATATTCACTCGTTTCAAAATATATAGTTTCACATGTTTGGACCAACATTCCATTATAACAAACACAAAACTGAATCCTCCTGAACTACGAGGCAGAGGACCGAAAAAATCCAGTGATAGTAGATCCCATAGACCTCGAGGAATTACCACATATAATTTATGCTTAGATTTGTTACTAACTTCTATGCTAATAATGCTTTTTACAATGTGGGACATATTTTTGAAATAATAATACTTCATCTGATGTTTGACACATTTATGAATACCAAAATGCCCGTAACCTTCATGGATATAAGTAACTAATTCGTAAACGACAGTTTTCGGAATGCAAATTTTCCACCTCTGATGTTCCCTCTATGCTTTCCAATACAACAACTCGTTGAAATATAGCCACACACCTTTAGTGTTAACTGTTTCTTCCCCATTACTAAGGTTTGTATAACATCCCTGTACTGATCATCATTTCTTTGATTGCATTTAATAGCAGTTATTAACCGTTTAACCTTACGTTCGTTCTCCTGATTTAAAAGGAAATAAACATGGTAATTTGTTCCTGGTTCTTCTGCAATGCTAATATTCTCCATGCCTACTGGAAGTCTCGACAAAGCATCCGAAACTACATTTTGAGATCCTTTTATATACCTAATTTCGTACTGAAATTCCTGCAGGCATAATACCCAACGTAATAACCAATGGTGAATTAACTGTCAATTGTTAAAAAAGGTTAAAGCCTGATGATCAGTATATACAATTGTTTTTCTTCCAATTAATAATCCGCTAAATCTTTGAAAACCCCATACCACTGCGAGAACTTCCTTCTCGGTTACAAAATAATTTCTTTCATGTTTATTTAAAGTTCTACTAGCGAATCCAATAGGTTAATATAATCCCTTTTCATTAGTCAAATCACCTTGGAATATTACGGAAGACACACCATAATCAGAGGTGTCTGTACACATACAAAAGTCCTGATTGAAATCTGGGTGGTATAACATTTTAGCTTCTATTAATGCCCCTTTTATCTTATTAAAGACTTCCTCTTCCTCTTTTCCCCAGAGCCATACCAATTTCTCTTTTAATAAATCGAGTAATTTAGGATTCACAATATCCTGCCCTGGAAGAAATCTTCTCAGAAATCCTACCATTCCTAAGAATGATTTCAGTTGTTTCCAATTTCTAGGACTTGGACATCGAGCAATAGCTTCAATACGTGCTGGGTCTGGCCTAATACCTTTAGTGTCCACTATATGCCCTGAAAATCTCACTTCTTCTTTTCCAAAGTGAGATTTAGATAATTTTAAAGTAATTCCCCCATCAATTAAACGGTTAAACAATTCCCGTCTTATAGTTACGTGTTCTTTCCACGTTTTAGTGGCTACCAAAATATCATCTACATATAAGATAATCTTCTGTAATAATTGCTGACCCAAAGCAGAATCTAACGCCCTAATGAAAGTTGACACTGATATATTAAGTCCAAAAGGTAAAAAACTGATATGATCTGCCTTCAAAAAGAAAAGCTGTATATTGCCAAGAATCTGGGTGTAATATGACTTGATGGTAACCAGCAGTTAAATTCATTGTACTCATGTAGCGAGGACCAGCAATTTTAAGAAATACCTCCTCCATAGGAATAGGTCTCTCTCTTTCCATCTCTATAATTTTGTTTAATTCACGAGCATCCAGAACCAGTCGTACCCCACCAGCAGCTTTCTTAACTACCCACAAAGGACTGTTAAAAGCACTATATGATCATTCGATAATATTCTGTTCTAGCATCTTATTTATTTCCCTGGTAGCTGGTTCTTTGAATTGTACTGGAGTAGGATAAGGTTTCTTAAAGAATGGTTTTTGATCCTTAATTTTAAGTTTACAGACGTAATCTTTGATTCTTCCTGGTTCATCTGAGAAGACGGCTCTAAATTCTAACAATAAAGATTCTAGCTCTTCTTTTTCTTGTTCAGATAGACAATTCATAGAATAACATTTTTCTTTCACTTCGGTTTTGATACTATTACTACCCTCACATTGGTACACTTGTACTTCACTTGTAAAGATTCGTAACAATTTTCAGGTACTTGGTTATTAGAAAACACCATTTTAAAAGTATATGCTTCCTTATGAATGGTTAAGGAAGAGTCTTTAAAATCTAATATAGCTTTATACTTACACAACCAGTCTATACCTAAGATGATGACCATGTTTAAGTTGGCTACAACAAGTAAAGAGTGAGAAAATGATTGTTTAGAAATTTCAAAAGTTAAATGAACTTCTTCACCAATATTTTGGCTTCTTTTACCAGTAACTCCTATAATTGTCACACCAGTTACAGGTAAGATTGGAAAATTCCAGTATTTCCTTTTAAGTTGAACTAATTCTTTAGACAAAATACTTTCTTTGCTACCTGAATCGATTATAATATTTACTTCGGTATCTTTAATATAACCTTTAATAATGGGTTTATAAGTTATATTCTCTGTTATCTGATTGTCTTCACGAAGTAAATCTTGTTGCCAATGACCTTCTTTTGGCAGCTTTATGAAAAATTGCAAGTGGGTCTTGTATAATTTTGACTAACAGTTCCCTTTAGTCGACCCGTACTAAAGAACATTACTAGTTTTCCGAACTTTCTATGATAACATCATTAATTACTTGAGGGTGATTTGTCTCATTATTGTTATTGTGTAATTTCCACATTTTAGAGTTATTACCCCGATTTTGTTTGCTCTCTTGATCTTTAGATTGACGTTTTATATAACAAAACCGGCTATGATTGTTGTTAAATTTTCGTGGTTCTGAATTATTATTGTTTCAAGAATTTTCATTTCTACTAAATCTAAATTTCTCGTCTTCCTGTTCTTTACTAAGTATATCTAACTGTTCTAAATATCCCAGTAATTCGCAAGGTTGCGCCCATTCCCTTTCTATCATTTTTTCCTTCACATAATACAGTAATCTACAAATTAAGACTCATATTAGATGACTTTCAATAATTGGTTCTTGAAATAATTTAGCGCAGTTTAAATGCCATTCGAAATAATTTCTATAACCTCCCCACCGTTTAGAATAAGGAGGAGGGTCTAATAACTCTAAAGTTAAGTGTTGTTGTTTTCCTCTTGGCCAATAATTTTGTTTAAACTGCTTAACAAAGTCCTCCCAGTCCCTAAATGTAGTCCTATGCAGTATCACCCATTCTGCGGCTTCTGCTTCTAAAATCCGTTTTTCATTACTCCATTTAGGAGATAATGAAGTTTCAAAAGCCTTTATGAAGATTATGGGGTGAAGTTCGTCTCCTGGTTTGAATACAGAAAATCGACTTGCTAAATTTGAAGTTGTCTTTATATCGTCCCAACATTCTGTGAGAGACATGGCCAGATTTTGTTTAGATTGCACTTTGCAGAGACGGAGTTGTGTCGGATTTGCTTGCGGTGGCTTCTTTATTTGCATTATTGTCTTCCATGCTAGCAAACACGAAGCGACTGTTGTGTCTGATTACGTTATTAGTTCTACTACTTGAAATGTTTTCATTATTATCTAATTCTGATAGCCGTTTAGTAATTTCCTGTATTCACATCTCTGTGCTGGATACATGGTTTGCTAACATTGATTCTTCACTATGTTCACGATATGAACGCTCTGTAATTTCATCAACATCATTATCTTTGGGAGTATCGATATTATTGCATTTTTCAGTAATTAAAGATTTTATATTTTCGATTTCAGTATGGTTCTTTTCTACTCGTTGAGCTAATGTCTCTAATTCTACATTATCCATTGAAGAAATATCTACAGTTTTGGTAGAGACTTCTTTAATAGATTCTAATAATTCTCTACGAACAGTTTCTGTTTGCATAGTAAAATCATCTTGTAACTTAACATTATTTTTCTCTATTTCATTTACAACTAAGAAATTGACATTTTCTAGTCTCTTGGTTAAGTCGGTAATATTGTTTTGCATGCAAGATTTTTCATCACGTGATTCCTGGATATGCTCTTCTAACCTTTTACAATTATCAGCAATCTTATTGCTAAGTCCTATTAATTTTTCCTGCGTCTCAATTTTAGAAATCTCTATTTTACCACTTAATTGTCTATTGGCTTCATTAAGATGTTCCTGTAACCTGTCTGTAGATTTTGTTAGTTCCTCTTCATGTTCCCCTTTAAGTGCCACTTTTAGTCTAACTATAGACTCAACGTTAGATTGTTTCAACCTGGTTTCCATCTTAGCCATAGCCCTAAAAAAGGATCTCATACCCCTATCAGACACAGATTGCTCTTCGTCCGACATTTCACTTCCCAATAGTTTTGAAAAATGCTAACTAATTACACATGCAGACTTGTAATCACCAATCCTATTAAAAGCACACTTCCCTAAGTGCAACACACCACTTTCTACTTAAAACAGACTCACCGCGCACTGATATTGTAGTTTGTAGCTCTCGGTGATCAGTGCGCTGCTGTGAGCTGCAGAAGTAACAGCCATTGATGCAACCACTGAGATGCTGCAACCCTGCTTCTGCAACCGGCGGGATGCTGAGTCGAACACTGGGGACATCACTGGCTGCAACCACGCCCGGCCACACCGTAGAGAGGAAAAGCCCTCAGCAACACTTTTAATACCAGCCGGAGCCCACCAGCTGACGTACTGGGCCTGTTAGTTTAGGGAGAAAAAGATTGTCAGGGTTTGCAGCGTTCAGGTGCTTCCCAACTGGTGCACCTTCTTGTGGAATAACTGCGTGACCGTACCGCTTGGCTGCGCTCCGTCAGATGCCCACACCCGCGAAGTCGCTCCTGGCTGGTGAAGGCTCCACGAAGACCCATGCTGAGTTCCGAAGGACTCTTGATGTTTTAATTGTTTTGTACTAGTGTGCCTTTATTTGCACACAAGTCCTGTTTATAAGGTCGCCACGGTGTAGTGTTACGACGCGTATGACTCAATGATTTTTGTTTGAAATATGAACATGTGCAGACTTTGTCACCTACGTCGTTTACAAAACACTTCAAAAAAATTATTTAAATTCTTTTAAAGTTCTGTATAAAAGATTCTTGAACGAAACTGTAATTAAAACACCTTCAGTTAAGTCATTTGTGCAAAATTACGTCACTCAGTCCAACTGGTTTGCGCAAACTTTCGAAATTTAGATGTCGTTTGTTTCTTCTTGGAAATCATATTCTTGCAAGTTATCTTATTTTTCCCATATTAAAATCAGACTGTAAAACCTTTAAGGTTCAAAAAATCGAAATCAAACTCTTCTGAAAATTAATATCTTGGAAAAATTCAGTAATAATTCTTCTTCAATATAACTCTTCATGAATAATTCTCGAACACTTATTTAAGCTTTAGAGCATACACTGTTTTATTGTCTTCGTATATGCTACATACAGATGTGAACATCATACTCGACAGAACAGAACTGAACCAAACACAACATGAACTAAACATTCTGTGATGTCATTACAATGGAAAATTACAAATTTTTATTTATTTGGATGTTGGAAGTTCGACGCAACAACCCGGTCACAGGATCTTCTGCTGCTCTTTGGCCGTTGACCCGCAATGTCTAGTGACCAGCAATTTTCTTTCTGGTTCCGTCAGTGAAGATGGTGTTTCTGCGAGTTGCGCTGCTCTCTCCAAACATGAAACATATAAAACAAAGATAAAAACCTTTAAATATTTTACAAACATAACAAAATATTACAAATACATAAACAAAACACTAAATTAAACTTATATTTACCTGCAAACTGAGCTGATTCTTGTGGATGGGTGACGCTTTAATTTCACGTCCCATTACATACCCCACCCACAAGCTCAGTTTGGCAGGAATTAACTGAAAATAAAACTTCTCGTGTATGCAATATTAACTGTTAAGGTAACAAAAGTTTCAAACATTTTTCTTGGATTTTACGTAGTCTAATGTCTTTGCTTTTAGATTGATTTATCCTTTTATGACTTTAAAGAAATAATATCATGAATGTTTGTGACTATTTGTCATTTACTTTTTAGTCATTGTTATTGTTGTTATTCGTAGCTGAATATATGGAGACTACTCCTTTCCACTTAATAGTTCCTAGTAAGTAATTACTTAGCACGTTCCTTAACATTATTACATTAGGATAGAGCGTTCAAATTATTATAGGTTTGTCTCAGGTTTATTCATTTACTTAAGTTACTCTTTCCAATATATATGTGAGTTTCTCACAATAACTACTAGTAGTATTTACCTTACATCGTTCCTTTCCATAATACTTTGTTTATGCATGAGGTCAAGAAGAAATCAAGCAAACTTTCTTTAGAAACTCGGCATGGTTTTCTTTACCTTCGGACACTCTTATTAGGTAATGGCAATTTATTTAGGAGAAACAAGCGAGAGAGCCCCGTTTAGTGTGTTCTATATTAACACTGTTACCAATCTCTATTAAAGGCACTCTGCTCTGTCTGTCCTCATGAGCATTATAGCTCTGGATGCCCATGGTCCCTAAAACCATTAACCATCCCCTTTGGTTCCTACTATCTGAGTCAATACAAAAATATACAAAATTCCTTCTGACGTAATAACAAAATTTCTTCCATATAAACCCTTTTTAGTTATCTTTCCTTTCTTGAAGTACTGGTAGATTATTGTTGAGCCCTTGTGTAAACTTTTTCTCATTTCCTTAAAATAATACGTCCCTATCACAAAAAAAGTTGCATGAATAAACCACGAACACTCGTTCACATGTAACATAAACTAAATATTAACTTCTTTAGGAATGAAGGATTTAATTTGATCAACACTATATAAACCTTTAATTACACCTCACGAAGGTTCCATAAGAAGTAACGCTTTGGGATGTACAACCTTATGGACAACATGTGGACTTTCAAAGGTAAAGAAAAATTTCCTACATTCCTTATTAATTTTCGAACTTTTAGGATGAGATCGTACTAATACAAGATCTGCTACTTGAAATGAGGGTTCTATAGCATTTTGATTATAACTTTTAAGTCTCCATTCAGCTTTCTTAACAATCTGTTCGCAAATTTTGTCACTTGAAATGCATTGTTCGGTGTCATTTAATGGTGGCCAAGGTAAAGCAGCTAGTAAAGGCTCTCCTATAATTCGTTTGCCTAAAATTTCTATAGGTGATAACCCTGTCATTAGATGAGGAAATTCGTTTAGTATTTTTTCGAATTCAGACATTAGTTTGGCCCACCGAGTATGTCTAGATTCACAATACGTTTTACATATCCACCCTAATTCTTTCATAACTCTTTCTACTAAATTACTGTGAGGGTGATATTTTGAGATTAATATGTGCCTTATTCCATATTGTTTTATCATATCTTGAAACTTTTGACTAATAAAATCACTACCATTGTCAGACATAAGTCGTTTAGGAATGCCCCAGTTAACAAAGTAATTTCGAGTGAGACAGCGTATAACACTTGCCATATTCGCTCGTTTCAAAGTATATAGTTTCACATGTTTGGACCAACATTCCATTATAACAAACACAAAACTGAATCCTCCTGAACTACGAGGCAGAGGACCGAAAAAATCCAGTGATAGTAGATCCCATAGACCTCGAGGAATTACCACATATAATTTATGCTTAGATTTGTTACTAACTTCTATGCTAATAATGCTTTTTACAATTTGGGACATATTTTTGAAATAATAATACTTCATCTGATGTTTGACACATTTATGAATACCAAAATGCCCGTAACCTTCATGGATATAAGTAACTAATTCGTAAACGACAGTTTTCGGAATGCAAATTTTCCACCTCTGATGTTCCCTCTATGCTTTCCAATACAACAACTCGTTGAAATATAGCCACACACCTTTAGTGTTAACTGTTTCTTCCCCATTACTAAGGTTTGTATAACATCCCTGTACTGATCATCATTTCTTTGATTGCATTTAATAGCAGTTATTAACCGTTTAACCTTACGTTCGTTCTCCTGATTTAAAAGGAAATAAACATGGTAATTTGTTCCTGGTTCTTCTGCAATGCTAATATTCTCCATGCCTACTGGAAGTCTCGACAAAGCATCCGAAACTACATTTTGAGATCCTTTTATATACCTAATTTCGTACTGAAATTCCTGCAAGCATAATACCCAACGTAATAACCTATGGTGAATTAACCGTCAATTGTTTAAAAAGGTTAAAGCCTGATGATCAGTATATACAATTGTTTTTCTTCCAATTAATAATCCGCTAAATCTTTGAAAACCCCATACCACTGCGAGAGCTTCCTTCTCGGTTACAAAATAATTTCTTTCATGTTTATTTAAAGTTCTACTAGCGAATCCAATAGGTTGATATAATCCCTTTTCATTAGTCAAATCACCTTGGAATATTACGCAAGACACACCATAATCAGAGGTGTCTGTACACATACAAAAGTCCTGATTGAAATCTGGATGGTATAACATTTTAACTTCTATTAATGCCCCTTTTATCTTATTAAAGACTTCCTCTTCCTCTTTTCCCCAGAGCCATACCGATTTCTCTTTTAATAAATCGAGTAATTTAGGATTCACAATATCCTGCCCTGGAAGAAATCTTCTCAGAAATCCTACCATTCCTAAGAATGATTTCAGTTGTTTCCAATTTCTAGGACTTGGACATCGAGCAATAGCTTCAATACGTGCTGGGTCTGGCCTAATACCTTTAGTGTCCACTATATGCCCTGAAAATCTCACTTCTTCTTTTCCAAAGTGAGATTTAGATAATTTTAAAGTAATTCCCCCATCAATTAAACGGTTAAACAATTCCCGTCTTATAGTTACGTGTTCTTTCCACGTTTTAGTGGCTACCAAAATATCATCTACATATAAGATAATCTTCTGTAATAATTGCTGACCCAAAGCAGAATCTAACGCCCTAATGAAAGTTGACACTGATATATTAAGTCCAAATGGTAAAAAACTGATATGATCTGCCTTCAAAAAGAAAAGCTGTATATTGCCAAGAATCTGGGTGTAATATGACTTGATGGTAACCAGCAGTTAAATTCATTGTACTCATGTAGCGAGGACCGGCAATTTTAAGAAATACCTCCTCCATAGGAATAGGTCTCTCTCTTTCCATCTCTATAATTTTGTTTAATTCACGAGCATCCAGAACCATTCGTACCCCACCAGCAGCTTTCTTAACTACCCACAAAGGACTGTTAAAAGCACTATATGATCATTCGATAATATTCTGTTCTAGCATCTTATTTATTTCCCTGGTAACTGGTTCTTTGAATTGTACTGGAATAGGATAAGGTTTCTTAAAGAATGGTTTTTGATCCTTAATTTTAAGTTTACAGACGTAATCTTTGATTCTTCCTGGTTTATCTGAGAAGACGGCTCTAAATTCTAACAATAAAGATTCTAGCTCTTCTTTTTCTTGTTCAGATAGACAATTCATAGAATAACATTTTTCTTTCACTTCGGTTTTGATACTATTACTACCCTCACATTGGTACACTTGTACTTCACTTGTAAAGATTCGTAACAATTTTCAGGTACTTGGTTATTAGAAAACACCATTTTAAAAGTATATGCTTCCTTATGAATGGTTAAGGAAGAGTCTTTAAAATCTAATATAGCTTTATACTTACACAACCAGTCTATACCTAAGATGATGACCATGTTTAAGTTGGCTACAACAAGTAAAGAGTGAGAAAATGATTGTTTAGAAATTTCAAAAGTTAAATGAACTTCTTCACCAATATTTTGGCTTCTTTTACCAGTAACTCCTATAATTGTCACACCAGTTACAGGTAAGATTGGAAAATTCCAGTATTTCCTTTTAAGTTGAACTAATTCTTTAGACAAAATACTTTCTTTGCTACCTGAATCGATTATAATATTTACTTCGGTATCTTTAATATAACCTTTAATAATGGGTTTATAAGTTATATTCTCTGTTATCTGATTGTCTTCACGAAGTAAATCTTGTTGCCAATGACCCTCTTTTGGCAGCTTTATGAAAAATTGCAAGTGGGTCTTGTATAATTTTGACTAACAGTTCCCTTTAGTCGACCCGTACTAAAGAACATTACTAGTTTTCCGAACTTTCTATGATAACATCATTAATTACTTGAGGGTGATTTGTCTCATTATTGTTATTGTGTAATTTCCACATTTTAGAGTTATTACCCCGATTTTGTTTGCTCTCTTGATCTTTAGATTGACGTTTTATATAACAAAACCAGCTATGATTGTTGTTAAATTTTCGTGGTTCTGAATTATTATTGTTTCAAGAATTTTCATTTCTACTAAATCTAAATTTCTCGTCTTCCTGTTCTTTACTAAGTATATCTAACTGTTCTAAATATCCCAGTAATTCGCAAGGTTGCGCCCATTCCCTTTCTATCATTTTTTCCTTCACATAATACAGTAATCTACAAATTAAGGCTCATATTAGATGACTTTCAATAATTGGTTCTTGAATTAATTTAGCGCGGTTTAAATGCCATTCGAAATAATTTCTATAACCTCCCCACCGTTTAGAATAAGGAGGAGGGTCTAATAACTCTAAAGTTAAGTGTTGTTGTTTTCCTCTTGGCCAATAATTTTGTTTAAACTGCTTAACAAAGTCCTCCCAGTCCCTAAATGTAGTCCTATGCAGTATCACCCATTCTGCGGCTTCTGCTTCTAAAATCCGTTTTTCATTACTCCATTTAGGAGATAATGAAGTTTCAAAAGCCTTTATGAAGATTATGGGGTGAAGTTCGTCTCCAGGTTTGAATACAGAAAATCGACTTGCTAAATTTGAAGTTGTCTTTATATCGTCCCAACATTCTGTGAGAGACATGGCCAGATTTTGTTTAGATTGCACTTTGCAGAGACGGAGTTGCGTCGGATTTGCTTGCGGTGGCTTCTTTATTTGCATTATTGTCTTCCATGCTAGCAAACACAAAGCGACTGTTGTGTCTGATTACGTTATTAGTTCTACTACTTGAAATGTTTTCATTATTATTTAATTCTGATAGCCGTTTAGTAATTTCCTGTATTCACATCTCTGTGCTGGATACACGGTTTGCTAACATTGATTCTTCACTATGTTCACGATATGAACGCTCTGTAATTTCATCAACATCATTATCTTTGGGAGTATCGATATTATTGCATTTTTCAGTAATTAAAGATTTTATATTTTCGATTTCAGTATGGTTCTTTTCTACTCGTTGAGCTAATGTCTCTAATTCTACATTATCCATTGAAGAAATATCTACAGTTTTAGTAGAGACTTCTTTAATAGATTCTAATAATTCTCTACGAACAGTTTCTGTTTGCATAGTAAAATCATCTTGTAACTTAACATTATTTTTCTCTATTTCATTTACAACTAAGAAATTGACATTTTCTAGTCTCTTGGTTAAGTCGGTAATATTGTTTTGCATGCAAGATTTTTCATCACATGATTCCTGGATATGCTCTTCTAACCTTTTACAATTATCAGCAATCTTATTGCTAAGTCCTATTAATTTTTCCTGCGTCTCAATTTTAGAAATCTCTATTTTACCACTTAATTGTCTATTGGCTTCATTAAGATGTTCCTGTAACCTGTCTGTAGATTTTGTTAGTTCCTCTTCAAGTTCCCCTTTAAGTGCCTCTTTTAGTCTAACTATAGACTCAACGTTAGATTGTTTCAACCTGGTTTCCATCTTAGCCATAGCCCTAAAAAAGGATCTCATACCCCTATCAGACACAGATTGCTCTTCGTCCGACATTTCACTTCCCAATAGTTTTGAAAAATGCTAACTAATTACATACGCAGACTTGTAGTCACCAATCCTATTAAAAGCACACTTCCCTAAGTGCAACACACCACTTTCTACTTAAAACAGACTCACTGCGCACTAATATTGTAGTTTGTAGCTCTCGGTGATCAGTGCGCTGCTGTGAGCTGCAGAAGTAACAGCCATTGATGCAACCACTGAGATGCTGCAACCCTGCTTCTGCAACCGGCGGGATGCTGAGTCGAACACTGGAGACGTCACTGGCTGCAACCACGCCCGGCCACACCGTAGAGAGGAAAAGCCCTCAGCAACACTTTTAATACCAGCCGGAGCCCACCAGCTGACGTACTGGGCCTGTTAGTTTAGGGAGAAAAAGATTGTCAGGGTTTGCAGCGTTCAGGTGCTTCCCAACAGGTGCACCTTCTTGTGGAATAACTGCGTGACCGTACCGCTTGGCTGCGCTCCGTCAGATGCCCACACCCGCGAAGTCGCTCCTGGCTGGTGAAGGCTCCACGAAGACCCATGCTGAGTTCCGAAGGACTCTTGATGTTTTAATTGTTTCGTACTAGTGTGCCTTTATTTGCACACAAGTCCTGTTTGTAAGGTTGCCACGGTGTAGTGTTACGATGCGTATGACTCAATGATTTTTGTTTGAAATATGAACATGTGCAGACTTTGTCACCTACGTCGTTTACAAAACACTTCAAAAAAAATTATTTAAATTCTTTTAAAGTTCTGTATAAAAGATTCTTGAACGAAACTGTAATTAAAACACCTTCAGTTGAGTCATTTGTGCAAAATTACGTCACTCAGTCCAACTGGTTTGCGCAAACTTTTGAAATTTAGATGTCGTTTGTTTCTTCTTGGAAATCATATTCTTGCAAGTTATCTTATTTTTCCCATATTAAAATCAGACTGTAAAACCTTTAAGGTTCAAAAAATCGAAATCAAACTCTTCTGAAAATTAATATCTTGGAAAAATTCAGTAATAATTCTTCTTCAATATAACTCTTCATGAATAATTCTCGAACACTTACTTAAGCTTTAGAGCATACACTGTTTTATTGTCTTCGTATATGCTACATACAGATGTGAACATCAGACTCGACAGAACAGAACTGAACCAAACACAACATGAACTAAACATTCTGTGATGTCATTACAATGGAAAATTACAAATTTTTATTTATTTGGATGTTGGAAGTTCGACGCAACAACCCGGTCACAGGATCTTCTGCTGCTCTTTGGCCGTTGACCCGCAATGTCTAGTGACCAGCAATTTTATTTCTGGTTCCGTCAGTGAAGATGGTGTTTCTGCGAGTTGCGCTGCTCTCTCCAAACATGAAACATATAAAACAAAGATAAAAAAACTTTAAATATTTTACCAACATAACAAAATATTACAAATACATAAACAAAACACTAAATTAAACTTATATTTACCTGCAAACTGAGCTGATCATTGTGGATGGGTGACGCTTTAATTTTGCGTCCCATTACAACACCTCCATTCATAGTTATACTGATAATTTCTTGATGAGTCATGATGTGTCCCACCAACTGATCTGTTCTTTTAGCCAAGTTCTTCGCCATTTGATTCAGTACCTTCTCATTAGTTATCTGGCTACCCATTCAATCTTCAGCATTTTTCTGTAGTACCGCATTTCAAAATCTTCTATTCTCTTCTTGTCTATTTATTTGTCATCCATGCTTCACTTCCGTAAAAGGCTAGACTCCAGACTAATGCCTTCAGAATATACTTTCTAACATTGAAATTTATATTTGATTTTAACATATTTATGTTTCTCATGAATACTTTTATTACTGTTGCCAGTCTGCATTTTATATACTGTCTACTTCAGTCATGGTCAATATTTTTGCTGTTCATATAAAAAGAAAACTTCATCAAGTACTTCCGTATCTAATACCCTCAGTGTCACTTGATTAAGTTTGACTACATTATATTACGCTATTTTTACTTTTGTTGATGTTGATGTTATGACCTCGTTTCAACCCCCCCCCCCCCCCCCCCCCCTGCAGGTCCCGGGGTTACAATAGGCCCGCAGTATTCCTGACTGTCATAAGAGGTGACTTAAAGGAGACTCACACTTTTCGGCCCTGAAAGTTCAGGTCCCATTTTATGGTTTGACCTCCCGCTTTCCAAATTCTACAGAAGTGCAGGCCATATGGGGAAGGACACCTTATGTGATGCTTGAGTTACCCATAGTGCCCTTAGATGGGTTCTCCTGAACCTCTTCTCATCATGGTTTTGCAACTCCACCTGCAATTAAACTATTTGGGCGAGGACACTTCCCGGGGTATGTCATCTTGTTCTGTTGTCTCGTGCCCTCTTTCACCCTGATGACAGTATTGGATTTCTCTGTGCCCAATATCCAGCACGTTAGACAGTCTGTTGTGATGGGGCTATCATGTATCCATTTTGTGGTAGCCCCCTGACAACACAGGGATTGCACTGCTAATGCCTGAACTGTAAATTCCGCCCCCCCCTCCCCCCCCCCCCCCCCCCACTATGCCAAGGAGTCGATGCCCTTCTTTGTGGGGCATCTGGGGAGACCCCCTGATCGGAGTGGATGGCATCAGGACAGATGACCCACAATGTGGCGGACAAAGTCATTTCTTGCTGGTGATTGTATGGCGCCAGCAGTCTCTAAGTAGGGCAAGATCAAATACTATGCTGACAGGTGTGACACTATATTGTTTCCCTCCCTCACTACACCATGTGAGGAATGGAGGGCTACAGAAACAAAGAGCCATATTCACCTCGGTATTTAGCCTGTTGCAGAATGGATGGGGACTCCTCCCTACCTATGAAGCCTCAATTTTTTGTTGAACATCTTGAGTATAAGTTTGGGGAAGTGACAGTGCTGTCCAAGATGACAAACGGTGCAGTCTTGATTCAGACAGAATCCCCAGCCTAATCCTGAGCCTGTCACCAGCTGGGTGATTTTCCTGTTTCCGTCACTCTCCATAAAAGCCTCAACATGGTCCAGGCGATTATTTTCCATCGCGACCTCCTCTTGCAGTCTGATGATGAGCTCCACGCCAATTTAGAGCAGGAGGGTGTTCATTTCATCTGGCGCATTTACAGGGGATCCAAAGATGACAGGGTTCCTACTGGTGCCTTCATCTTGGCCTTTGAGGGTGATTCATTGTCTGAAAAGGTGAAGGTGATAGTTTACAGCTCTAACATTAAACCATACATCCCTCCCCCTATGCGGTGCTTTAAGTGCTGGAAATTCAGACACGTCTTCCCACTACGCTTCCAGCACCGCTTTCGAGACTGTGGATGCCCACTCCCTGTGTGCCTCCTCCCACTTGTATCAACTGTGGAGAGCACCACTCCCTCTGCTTGCCAGAGAGCACAGTATACCAAAACAAGTGGAAAATCATGGAGTACAAGACCCTAGACAGGTTGACTTACCAAGAGGCTAAACATAAATTTGGATGATTACACCCAATTTGGTTGATGTCCACATATGCTGCAGCTACTTTAACATCGCTGTCACATGTGCCAGTAGTTCCACACTCTGTGCCACGAACAGTCAGCCCTCTGGACTGCCAGAATACATCTGCCCCCTTGGTGGTAGGGGGCAAAGCTCCTTCTGTTGCTCCCAAAGCACTTACTTTGGGGCAAGGCCCCCTCAAATGTAGGGGACATCGGTCCACTGCCCCCAGCCAGAGAAGCAGCAGCCTCCTCTGCCAGCTCCTCTGTGTGGAAGGGATTCTTTGGGACCCTCTCTTCCAAGGTCTCCACTAATGCCACAGCAGACACTCACCAGTGGCTAAAAGAGCCAAAAGCTGCTCGATGAAGCAGCTTCACAGTCGTCCTCCATGTCTGAAGCTACTTCGGAGAAGTTCTCCCAGCAAGTCCCTAAAAAGAAGTGAGAGGACAAGCAAACCAAGAAGTCTGCTAAGAAACAGGACCCTCCGGTGGCCCCAACACCACTAGTCCCTATCACTTCTGCATCTGAGTATGAGGTGATCTTAGTGTTCTCCAAGAAGTTGGATCTCACTGATGCCTCAACCACAATAAGAATGGTTGCAAATGCTCAATCAGTGGCAGCAGGTGACCCTAAGGTGTAACCCACCTCCTTGCACGTATCATGCCTTCCCAGCCTCACAATAATGTCATCCTCCAGTGGAAATGCTGTGGTTTTATCCATCACCTGGCTGAGCTATGGCAGCTGTTAAGTTTCACACCTACTTTCTGCATTGACTTTCTGCATTGCTCTCCAGGAAACCCAGTTCTGGCAAAGCAGACCCATGTGCTTTGCAGCTATAGGGGATATTACAAGAACCGTAGCGAATATAATAGTGTGTCAGGTGAAGTTTGTGTCTATGTCCTGAACTCGGTATGTAGTGAACCTCTGCCCCTTTAAACCCCTCTTGCTGCTGTGGCTGTCAGGATAAGGACGATGTGCGAAATAACTGTCTACAATGTCTATCTTCCTCCAGATGGTGCAGTACCCCTGAACGTATTGGCTGCACTGATTCATCAACTCCCTAAACCTTTCCTACTTTTGGGAGATTGTACTGCCCGTAAACCCTTGTGGGGTGGCACCATGCTTACTAGCCGAGGTAGAGATGTTGAAAATTTACTGTCTCAACTCGACCTCTGTCTCCTAAATACTGGGGCCACCACACACTTCAGTGTGGTTCATGGCACTTACTCAGCCATTGATTTATCACTTTGGAGCCCAGGACTTCTCCCATCTGTCCACTGGAGATCCCACTATGACTTGTATAGTAGTGACCACTTCCCCATCTTCCTGTCACTCCCCGGTGTCATTCCCACAGATGCCTACCCAGATGGGCTTTAAACAAGGCAGACTGGGAAGCTTTCACCTTTACCATCACCACTGAATCTCCCCCACATGGTAACATCAATGTGGTGGCTGAGCGAATCACCATAACAATCTTTTCTGAGGTGGAAAATGCGATCCCTTGTTCCTTAGGGTGCCCCGGTGAAAGACAGTACCTTGGTGGTCACCGGAAACTGCTGAGGCCATTAAAGAGCATAGGTGGGCTCTACAGCAACATAAGTGGCACCCTTCCCTGAAGCACATAATAGATTTTAAATGGCTCCGTGCCTGCTTTCGCCAGCTTATAAAAAGACGGAAACAGGAATGTTTGGAGAGGTACGTCTCGACCATTGGGTGTCATATGTTACCTTCCCAAGTGGACGAAGATCAGACGTGTTTTTGGGTACCAGACCCCAACAGGTGTCCCTGGCATTAACATCAATGGCTTCTTATCTCATGATGCAAATGCAATTGCCAAGCACTTTGCTGAGCACTATGCTTGAGCCTCTGCATCGGAGAATGCACATTGCTCCGACACAGCTCCTGGGCCAGATCAGATCCACAATCAGATAATTAAACATTCCTCATCTGACTACAAGCAACATCTCCTCATCATCTTCAACTGGGTCTGGTGTGATGGTGTGTTTCCATCACAATGGCGGGAGAACACCATCATTCCAATGCTCAAACCTGGTAAACACCTGCTTAATGTGGATAGCTATCGGCCCATCAGCCTCACCACTGTTCTTTGTAAGCTGCTAGAACATGTGGTGAGTTGGCGGTTGTGTTGGGTCCTGGAGTCATGTGGCCTGTGGCTCCATGCCCGGACAGTTTCCGCCAGGGTTGCTGTACCACTGATAATCTTGTGTCCCTCAAGTCTGCCATCCGAACAGCGTTTTCCAGATGCCAACTGCTGTTGAGACTATCTTTTGTTGCTCGATGCATTGTCTGCACAATTAAATCTGAAGCTTGTGTTGTTTATTAGTGGGTGCATGATTTACTGCTCTTTTGAGAAAGTACACATTGAACTTAGTGGCCAATGATTTGAAAGTGTTATTTCTGCCAAACCATTTTCTGGGAGCTCAAGTTCTCTTGAATTATTATTTTTGCGTATTTCTTGTTAAATAATGTTCCAAACTATTTTTGTCTTATTCTTCTAGTGTTATGAGAAAGAGTTAAAGTTTTGAGGTGCACTGTCTGCTTTATAAATTTCTCCCTGGTATTCATCTTGTAATTTATTTCTGAACACTGCGATTGAGTAATTGTCTATGATTCTTTTGCACAATATCTTTCTTTTCTATGAACTGTGCCTAACTGCTCTAGTAAACTTCTACATCTGCATACATACTCTGCAAGCCACTGTACATTTCCTTTCCTGTTCCTCTTCACAAATAGAGATGCAATTTCTCTCATCTTATCTTCTTACGCAAAATGAATGTTGGCAGTAGTAAAATTATTCTGTGGTTGGTCTCAATTGCTGGTTCTCTAAATTTTTGCAGTAGTGACTCATGAAAAGTGTGTTGCCTTTCCTCTAGGGATTTGCATTTGAGTTCATGAAAATCTTCATTATACATGCGAGCTGATCAAGCATACTAGTAAAAAGTCTAGCAGTATGCCTCCGAACTGCTTCAGTGCCTTCTATTAATCTGACGTGATGGGGAGCCCAAAAACTCAATACAGTACTCAAGAATCAGGTGCACTAGCATTCTGTATGCTGTCTTCTTTGTAGATGAGCCACACTTCCCCAAAATTCTCCAAATAAAAAGAAGTTTAGCATTTGCCGTCCCTACTACTAACCTGACCTGCTTGTTACATTTCATATCACTTCAAAATGTTATGGCTAGATATTTAATTGATGTGACAGTGTCAAGTGTCCACATTTTTATAAATTTAGAGTACACTGCCATTCATCATACCAACTAGAAATTTTGTCGAACTGACCTTGTGTCCTTCTACAGTCACAAATAATCAGCAAACAGCCTTAATTTGCTGCTTAACCTATCCTTAGAGTCACTCATTTATACAGAGAATAAGAGTGTTCCCATCTGACTTCCCTGGGGCACTATCGTCGATACACTTCTTTCTGTTACTTTAAGACTCTTCACTCACATATCTGGAAATCTAATCCATACTCATCATCAGTCTGCAGTGGGACACCACATCAAACACTTTATGGAAATCAAGAACTATGGAATCTGCCTGTTACCTTCCATCTGTGGTTTCTAGATAACATGTGAGAAAAGGGCAAGCTGAGTTTTGCACTATACTTTTAACATCCCACCATCATGGTCAGATAAACTGTTGGCTACTAGTTACTGCTAAATCTCTGCATGTTGTTGTTAATAGCTGTTTCACAATGTCCTTCAGTCCTCATAGGTAAATTTATTGAGGAAAGTAATCTCAGTCCAAAGCTAGACATCAACAACTGTCACTACTATCTACCAGAAAGTTAACGTTAAAGTCTCCACAGATAATTATTGTTCAGTGGAGTCTGCATAATCTTTTAAGTCATTCTAGCATTTTGTGAAATGTAATATGCTTCCTGCTGGTAGCCTGTAAACTGCCAGTATTACAAGTTTGTTTGTCTCCAGACCCATATCATGGCACAGCATTTAAAAAACTGTTCGACATGATATTTATTAACCTGAAGGGTTTCCACCTTTTTTTCATATATTCCTCCTTTCTTCTTATTCATTCTGTGGTGGTATGATATTAGCTTGTGTGCATAAAGATGTCTTTTAATTTTCCTGTGTAGATATATGAAGTTCATAAATGCAGAAACAACAGCTGATGAAGGAAGCTGTAATAATGCATACAAATCAGAAGGAAATATATTTTCTTTGTTGTGGGCATTTCGTATAACAGCTATTTAGTCATCATTCTATTTTCATAAATGTTATGTTCAAGAAACAAACAAACAATTGATTTAAATTGTGGTCATGTTAACCACAGTGGTATTCAGTGTGGAAACCACCAATAAATTGTAATGTGTTGTTAATATAAAAAGTTGGTTAACATTGGTTAAAGTGACTCAGAGGAAGAGAGTCATATATTTAAAAAATAATAGTTTGAAAACAGGTGAGATGTGTATTTCCAGTGTGCATATGGTCTCATATTGATCTCAGTGATACTAGGAGGGTTAATGACACTTCTGACACTTCAGATGTTCTGATGGAAGACACTAAATGCATTTTCTTGTATATCCTTGACTTTGTGCAAGCTGCAGTGTTTTGTTTTGCAAGTAGCTACAACAATATTCTGCAAATCTGCATTTCAGTTGAACTTACCTATTTTGGAAGATAAGACCAAGGGTACACATCAGGAATCACTGGGTTTGGTGCATACATAACGTAATGATAGACAGCAGTGTTGTACTTCTCAAGAAAATGCAGAAACATCAACAGCAACACACACAAAGTAAGAGTGTTTCGGGGAAATAAATTATTTATGTAATGTGTCTCAGACCTAATTGAAACTCACTAAAGCATTAAAACAGCTGGCATTGCATCTACTGAACTCTTAATTTGAAAGAGTTGTCTATTCAGGAAAAACAGTAGTTTTTGTGATCATTTCAGGAACTAATATTAATTTTAGGGGCAATTTTAGGAAAGTGAAAATACCAACAATTGTGATGGAATGTTGTGTGTCACGTAGAGCAGCGATCTTGGCTTCAATACTCAGACTGCAAGAAATGGTCATGAGCACTGCACTTGGAAATGCTGGTACAAAATTAAAGGCTGGTAAGGCTACATTTAAAGAGCTACACAGGCCTAAACAGTTGAGTGATGCCAGGGGGCTTTGCCATAGCTAACCTACAGGGCAGGTAGCGATGAAATATCATGAAATGGCAAGAAATTGCCCCACCCCCCTCCTTCCCCTTCCCCAGTAAGGTAAAGTTCCGTGTTTTTGGCCAGTTGGGCCCAACCGACAGCCATGTCATCCTCTGTCAATTGGGCCATTGGATACAGTATGGAGGGGCATTTGGTCAGCACACTGCTCTCCCAGCCATTGTCAAGCTTCTTGACCATAGAACTGCTACTGTTTACTCCCCCCCCCCCCCCCCCCCCCTCCTCAATTCTTCCCTCACCATAGCAGTTAGATAATGGTTAGTTAAAGCTGCCTTGTGCTCACACCATGTACCCTGTGTGCCCCCTGCAGCTGGATAGTAATTTGCTGAGTCTGTGCACCACTCCTTAGACACAAAATAACGAGGCCAAATAACATGTTTATCAGATGTGTAAACTTGCAGGCTGGAGAAATGACTCAATCATTAGTGCTTGTCTTCTGAAGAATGAGCCTTATACACTGGAAAATCTACCTTGGCAAATGGATGACAATGTGGGTCTTACTGTGGCAAGTTAAGGTATGGGTGAGCCTTGATTTCCCTAGCTGGTTGTGGGAAGCAAATGACTCATTATGCTCAGAACCAGAAATCCCCTATTGGACTGGGTGAATCACTGGTTGTATATACCACCCAACCACCATAGAGAGATCAACAGACTTGTGCTCCAGAGTAATAAATGATGAATGTTAAAACTGTGAAAAGTTGCAGAATATATCTGTACTAAGGTGTATTTGTTGTTATTAAAACTGAAGAAGGAGCAGTTGGCAAGATGTCTCTCTTCTATACTTGCAAAGCACGATAATGTATAAACTTCGTAAACTGTGTTGTTACAGTAAAAGTGAAAAGGCTTAGGAATGGGGCTACTACAAGTAATAATAAAAGCAACCACAGCTAAACAAACTGACCAGCTACCTACACACAAGTAGTTGTGGGAAAATCTTCTGCTGTGATGTAAAAGCACAGTTTCCTAAATGTAAGCAAAGGTGTTCCTCCTGTCGAAACATTGAGAAACTGGTGCTTAAGAATTGATGAAGGAGTGTTCTTACAAAGTAAGGTTCAAAGATTGTGAAGTGGTCAGTGACCAGCCAGAAAAGACTGCTCTGTGACTCACTGGCCCTCCTGAACTGCTTAATGCATGATTCCTCTGTCTGAAAGTGTGGCTGTGCATACCAAATTATACGGCTACACAAGACTTGCATGTAGTGAATACACAACCCAGGAAGGATGAGTCAATTGTCTACTTCCTGTTCCTTCTTGTCAGTGTTCTCAATAAGTTCCTCTACTTCCTGTTCCTTCTTGTCAGTGTTCTCGATAAGTTCTTCTCTGTACCAATACTGTGGAGAACCTTCTCATTTCATATCTGTCGACCTATTTTTCAATGTCCTTCTATAGAACTGCGTATCAAATGCTTTGATTCTCTTCTGTTCCAGTTTTTCTACAGTCCATGATCACTACCATAAAATGTTCTTTGCATTGTTCATCATGTGTTATTTTGCTTCCTTAATATCAACTACCTCAAGATCATCAATTTAATATTAAGTATATCACTTATCTCATTTCTGTTGGTTCTCTTTAGTAATCCCGTTGTTTGGTCTACTCTCAGTCCATAGTCTGCACTCATTAGACTATTCATTCCATTCAACTGATATGTCATTGGCGAATCTTACCATTGTGTCACTTCTCTGTGACTTCTAATCTCTCTACTGAACCTTTCTTTTATTTCCGCAATTACTTCTTCCATGAACAAATTGAACAATAGGTGCAGAACACTGCATCCCTGTCTTGCACACTTATAATCCAAGTACTTCGATCTACTTCTTCCATTCTTATGGCTCCCTCTCGATTCTTGTACATATTGTATATTACCTGTCTTTCCCTATAGCTTACTCCTATTTTTTTTGGGATTTTGAACATTTTGTACCACTGTAATTGTTGAACACTTTTTCTAGTTCAATAAATTCTATGAATGTTTCTTTATTCTTGCTAAGTCTTGCATACAATATTTAGTGCAATGTCAGGACTGCATCTCTAGTGCCTTTACCCTTCCTGAAGTCAAACTGTTTCTCATCTGACAGAGCCTCAATATTCTTTTCCATTCTTCTGCTTACACAGTGTGTCCCAGTTCCAGTAGGACTGAGCTATGAAAAATATAAGTCATTAATTATGTTCACAAAAACACAGTGTTTATTCAAAATAATCTCCCTCTGAATCTATACCCAGCTAAAATTGCTTTGAAAGCATTTTGAAACAGTCACTGTAGTCTGATTTTGGAATTGCCGTTAGTACTGTAGTAAAGTTTTCTTGGATCTTCTTAATTGCATTGTAACATTGTCCTTTCATCAGTAGCTTCAGTTTTGGGAACAAGCAGTTGGTGATCCAGGACTGTGATCCACTTACTGGCCAAAAACTTGTGCACATTCTTCACCCTGTGGGCTGTGGTGTTGTCATGGAGGTGACCAGGAATCTGCCTCTTGCTATTTGGGCTAAATTCAACAAATTCTTACCCACAAAAACATAAAACATAAAACTTGATGTTGCCTCGCTGCTCCAATGCCATTTTTCGATGAGTGTTTGACAGGCACTATTACATTCATGACCAGGATGTCTGCTGTAGTGATGCTAGTATGTTGGCCTTGTATGTGGCTGTTTTGAAACTTCAAAGATCGTAATGCCATAACTCACCAGAAGATAGCTTTGCAGATTGAAATTTCTCACAAGCAATCCTAACAGAATTGAGACACTATTATTCTTGTCAGCTACTTGATTGCACAAGATGTTAAGCTGAGTAGGCTGTAATTCTCATACTTACCTGCCTTTGCTATCTTTTGGATTATGTGGATGACATTTCTCTAAAAGTCTGATGGTGTGTCTCCAGTCTCATAGATTATTCATACTAACTTGAACAGTCGTTTGGTTGCCTCTTCCCCTAATGATTTTAGAAATTCTGAGGGAATATTGTACATCTCTTGTCTTATTTGATCAAAAGTTTTCCAAAGCTCAATTAAACTGTGATTCTTAATACGGGATATCCTATTTCTTCTACGTCAAGTTCAGTTTCTTCTTCTGTTGCATTATCAGACACTTCTTCTCTCTCAAAGTGACCTTCAGTGTACTCTTTCCACTTATCCACTTTGTCCTTTGACTAAATCTTGATGCCCTTGCTTTTAATTCCACTAAAGATTGTTTTGACGTTTCTGTATGCTGTATCTGTTCTTCTGATGGCCTTTTCTTTTTAGATTTATTTGCATTATTCCTGCAACCATTCTGCCTCAGTTTCCATGTAGTTCCTACTTCTTTCATTCTGAAGTAACTTATATTGCTGTAATCCTCTCTTTCCCTGGATATTTTTGTACCACCTTCTTTTGTTGGTCAATTGAAATATTTCTTCTGTTGCTCAAGGTTTGTTTGCTGTTACCTTCCTTGTACCTATGTTTATTTGTCCAACATCTGTGATTCCCCTTTTTAGAAATGTCCATCTATCATCAATTGAAGTGACTACTTTGGTATTCATTTTTGCAGTATCTACAGTCTCAGAGAACTTCACATGCATCTCATCATTCCTCAGTACTTCTGTATTCCATATGTTTTCCCTCTGATTCTTGTGGATGATACTCTTGAACTTCAGTCTACTCTTCATCTTCACTAAATTGTGATCTGAGTCTGTATCTGCTCCTGCATACCCCTTACGTTCCAATATCAGTCTGTATATGATGTAATCCAGTTGGAATATTCCCATATCTCTGGGCTTCTCCTAAGTATACCTCTTGCTCTTGTAATTTTTTGAACGGTGTAATTGCAACTATTAGCTGAAATTTAGTTTGTCTTCTCTCATTTCCACAAGCGATCCCATATTCTCCCCTGTCTGTCTTCTATTCCTTCCCCTACTACTACATTCCAATCCTCTATGAGCATTAGATTATCATCTCTCTTTACTTAGTGAATTACTCATCCAGTACCCACATAAACTTTCTCAGTCTCTGCATCCTCTGCTTGATATGACGGTGTGCATACCTGGACTGCTGCTGTTGGCATTGATTTACTGTTGATTCTGATGAGAAGAACCATATTACAGAACTTCTCATTCTAACTTCCTCTGCCTTATCTTCCTAATCATACTCAGTCTTACTATCATGATACCATTTTCTGCTACTGTTGATATTACCCCATATTCATCTGGCCAGAAATCCATATTGCCTTCCCATTTCACTACACTGACCACCACTATATCCAGATGGATCCTTCATATTTTTCTTTTCAGATTTGCTAACTACCTTAGTATATTCAAACTTCTGACATTCCATGCTCTCGACTCTTACAGTGATACCACTTTGTGGATTATGTAGTCTTTTTCTTTTTGTTACCTCAGTCTTGATAGTTGGCTCCTGGAGATATGAATGGTGGTCTAATCCAGACTCTTTTTGCCAACATCATGACACTTTGTCAGACATGGGCCATGTATCCTCTTGAAACACATTATGCATATTTAACACAGTGGATTCCATTGCCTTCTGCATCCTCATGCTGTAGATCATTGTTGATTTGTCTGCCATCGAGGGGAAGTTTCCTACTATAGGTCATCAGGGAGTCCATAATCTCCCTGTGCTATTCCACAGTTTTTTATTAGGCTCTTATGTGAACTAGGGTGTGTCTTTACACTAGATGTTTTCCGCCACCATTGCTGGCAGTTTTTATTCTAACTTTAAGTGTTGGCAGTAATCAAACCTGGGACATTTTAATTGTTAGTCAAAGCCGCTGCTGCCTCAGATATTGGATCTGTTCCATGCTGTATGAATTTTTTTTGTCTATTGTCATATGCATAAAACGACCATGCCTTTTTTGGACTATCTGTTTCCTGTTATGAATTTAATTTTATTGTGGTGTGATAAAGGAAAAAAACTAAGAGAAGTGTCCAGAAACAAATGGAGACTTGAGTGACAACAAACTGAAAATGGGGGAAAGACAAAAAATTGTTTTCTAATGATATGCCAACATTTAATGATTGAACTACCACTATCACTGAATTGTACAACCATCCTGACAGACCGTTGACAGCTGAAAGACTGTTGTAAATGGTTCTAAATAACTTAAGGTGCATTTTTCACAAGTATTTGAGGGAACCAAATTGTTGACCAGCTGTTTTCAGAGAGCAGTAAGTTAACAATAGAGAGGGACACTCTCGGAAATCAAGTAACTGAAAAAGGAGGTTGACAAACCACCAATAAATGAGACTTCCATAACAAATTTTTATGACTTTTGTAATTCAGTAAGATTTTCAGTTGAATGACAATACTTCATGTCAACTATAACTTCATGCATACCCGAAGAACCTGGATGTATTCTAGAAGCCTAACAGATTTGTACTCCTAACTCATACAGTCATTGAATGAGTTATTAGATTGTTTCACACCACAAAGTGCAGATATCTGTACTTCAGTGTTCATTTAAATTGTAAATAACTTAAATACTCAGATGTGTACATTGATACAAATCTGATACTTAATTTAACAGTTAAGTTTTAATGCATTCTAATTTCATACTGGAAAGCAAGGCACCTGACGATACTGCATGAGTTTATGATCCTTGTTGAACTCAAATTCTACAGATAACATTTTGTGTTAGCTATCAAACATGTAATATTACATTGTAGTGAAACATGTTTAATACATAATTAAAAAAAAATGATAATTCTTATCTCTGTTTACACTTTTGCACTGGGAGTAGATAGAAAAGTGGCAACAAGGTGCATGCATTCAGTGCAGTGCAGTGCAGTCAGTGTCAGTACTTTGGATCAAAAGTTCCTTAAACTTTGGCAACAATTACTGTCACTGCAGGAACAGCTGCAGCACTAGGAACAACTAAAACCAAAACAAGAACAAATCATTCACAGTGTGCTAATATTTTCCAGCTCGTTTTCCAGCAGCAATGACATCTATCAGTGGTTACAGCTATGCTCCACTGACACTCACATGCTTTGACTAGGCTCCGGAGACCTGGAAGACAGCATTATCTTGTTTACAGAGTTTCTGATACGTGGCAAAACATTTCACTCCTGCATTCTAGCAGTGGTGGTCAAAGACTACCAGCATAAGAAGTCACCTTCATTCAGCCAACGTCCTTGTCAAAGAGGGTGGAGGAAACAACTGCTGTAGACACATAATTGTATCCACAGGACATGTGGCCTCTAATAGAAGAAGTGTCATGATGATCTTTCCATTGGCAAAAGATTCCGGAATAGTCCCCCATTCGGATCTCCAGGAGGGGACTGCCAAGGGACAGGATACCATGAGGAAAGGGTTGAATGACCAGCAAAATGATAACATTCTATGAGTCAAATCAGGGAATGTCAGAGGTTTGAACATGATAGGGAAGCTAGAAAGCTGAAAAGGTAAATGCTAGGGCTCAATCTAGATATAGTGGGAGTCAGTGAAGTGAGATTGATAGAAGACAGGGATTTCTGCTCAGATGAGTATAGGGTAACAGCAACAGCAGCAGAAAATGGTGTAACTGGAGTAGGATTTGTTATGAATAGGGAGGCAGAGCATAGAGTGAGTTACTGAGAACAGTTCAGTGATAGGATTATTCTCATCAGAATCAACAGAAAACCAACAACAATGATGATATTTCAGTTATACATGCCGATGTCAGGAGCAGAAGATGAAGAGATAGTGAAAATATATGAGGATGCTGGATGAGTAACTAAGTACATAAAGGGAGATGAAAATCTAAGAGCCATGGGGGATTGGAATGCAATTGTTGGGGAGGAGTAGAAGAAAGAGTTATGGGAGAATACTGACATGGTACTAGGAATGAGGGAGGAGAATGGGAGAATACTGACTTGGTACTGGGAATGAGAGAGGAGAAACTCTAATCGAATTCTGCAATAAATTTCAACAAGTAATAGCGAATACCCTGTTCAAGACTCACAAGAAGAGGAGGTATACTTGGAAAAGGCTGGGAGATACAGGAAGATTTCAGTTAGTTTACGTCATGGTCAGGCAGAGATTTTGAAATTGGGTACTGGATTGTAAGACATAATCAGGAGCAGGTAATGAACATTTTCAAAAAGGGCAGTCACAGAAGTTGTAAAGAAAAAAACATAGGTAAAGGAAGGTAACTGCGAAGAAAACATGGGTAACAGAAGAAATACTTCAGTTGCTTGATGAAAGAAAGATATACAAAAATGTGCAGGGGAATTCAAGAACACAAAAATACAAGTCACTTAGAAATGGAACAAAAGTAAAGTACACGGAAGCTAAGGCAAAATGGCTGCATGAAAAATGTGAATGAATCGAAAAAGAAATGATTTTTGGAAGGACTGACTTAGCATGTTGAAAAATCGAACTACCTTCAGTGAGATTGAAAGCAAGGGCAGTAACATTAAGAGTGCAGTGGGAGAGAGAGAATAAGTGGAAAGAGTATAATGAAGGCCTCTATGAGGGGAATACTTGTCTGATGAAGTGATAGAAGGAGAAACAGGAGTCAACAGGGTAGAGATGGGGAATCCAGTATTAGAATTAGACTTTAAAAGAGCTTTGGAAAACTTAAGATCAAATAATGTGGTAGGGATCGATAGCATCCCATCAGAATTTCAAAAATCATTGGGGAAGTGGCAACAAATGATATTTATTTTTGTGTGAGGAATGTATGAGTCTGTCGATATACCATCTGACTTTCAGAAAATCGCCATCCACACAATTCCCAAGATTGCATGAGCCAAAAGTGCAAGAATTATCGCATAATCAGCTTAAGAGCTCATGCATCCTAGTTGCATAATATACTGAAGACTGGAAAAGAAAATTGAAAATGTGTTGGATGACAATCAGTTTGACTTTAGGAAAGGTAAAGGTACTAGAGAGGCAATTCTGACATTGTGGTTGATAATGGAAGCAAGACTAAAGAAAAGTCAAGACACATTTATTTAATTTGTCAAACTGAAAAAATGTCAAATGGTGCAAGATGTTCAAAATTCTGAGAAATATATGGGTAAGGTATAGGGAATATACAATATATACAAGACCCAAGAGGGAAAAATAATAATGGAAGGCTAAGAAAGAAGTGCTCAGATTAAAAAGAGAGTGAGACAAGGATGTAGTCTTTTCCCATACTGTTCAGTTTATACATTCAAGAAGCACTGGTGGAAATAAATGAAAGATTCAAGAGTGGAATTATAATTCAAGGCGAAAGGACCTCAACAATAATATTTCCTGATGACATTGCTGTTCTCAGTGAAAGTGAAGAAGAAGAAGAAGAAGAGGATCTGCTGAATGGAATAAACATCCCACATCCAGCCATCCTGATTTAGGTTTTCCGTGATTTCCCTAAACCGCTCCAGGCAAATGCCAGGATGGTTCCTTTGGAAGGGCACAGCCGACTTCCTTCCCCGACCTTCCCTAATCCGATGAGACCGATGATCTCGCAGTTTGTTCTCTTCTCCCAAACAACCCAATGGAATGAACAGTCTAATGAGTACAGAATATGGATTGAGAATAAATAGAAGAAAAGTAATAAGAATTACCAGAAATGAGAACAGCAAGAAACTTTACGTCACGACTAGTGATCACGAAGTAGATGAAGTTCCTGAATTCGGCTATCTAGGCAGCAAAATAATCCATGATGGATGGAGCATGGAGGACATAAAAAGCAGACTAGCCCTGGCAAAAAAGGCATTTACAGTGAAGAGAAGTCTATTAGTATTATACATGTGCCTTAATTTGAGGAAGAAATTTCTGATAATGTACATTTGGAGCACAGCATTGTATGGTTGTGAAACATGGACTATGGGAAAACCAGAAAAGAAGGGAATTGAAGAATTTGAGAAGTGTTGCAATAGAAGAATTTTGAAAATTAGATGGACTGATAAGATCAGGAATGAGAAGGTTCTTTGGAGAATTGGTAAGGAAAGGAATATATGGGAAACGCTGACAAGAAGAAGGGACAGGGTGGTAGGACATCTGTTAAGACATCAGGGAATAGCTTCTGTGGTACTAGAGGGCACTGTAGAGGGTAAAAACAGCATATATAAAAAACTGAGATTGGAATACATCCAGCAAATAATTGAGGACTTAGGTTGCAAGTGCTACTATGAGATGAAGAGGTTGGTGCAGGAGAGAAATTTGTGGTGGGTCGCATCGAACCAGTCAGATGAGTTATGACTCAAAAAATTTGTAGCAGTTATTTGTACAAACTTTTGCAGAAATTGCAAATACTAACAAACCCCAGTGGATTATGTTTCAATAAATTACGTACTTTGTTAACAATTACTGTGGTATCAGGTGCACATGTAGTAGCTTGGCTAAAATTTAAAATATTGACTGCTGCATTTGTAATGATGGATGTTTCACTACCAGGACAGGACAGGGCGTCAGGTAGAAGGTTTTGCTGTGGCCACCTGCAGACACACAGCATCAGGCATAAGGTATTACTGTGGCCATCTGTGGCCGCATGATAGTCAACATGTTAGTGTCATAAACAACATTGCCAGTGTTGCACAGCATGACTACTGACTTGCAGGGTTTTATATGACAGTGAAGGTTTCACTTGTTAGAGTTGTAAGATTTCCAAAGGGGTATTACTGATTCATGATGCGGTTGTGCAATGAGTCCCCAGTTGGAAGTCATGGCTAGATCATAAGCCACATCCAACCCTAGAAAAGTGAAGTTCTTAAGATTGCTAAATCTTTTGAGGTTGCTTCTGAAGCTCACCATACCTTCACTAACAAAATTCAGGACTCAAGAGTAGTTAGTTGCTGTCATGAGGAGCAGCCATTTGATGGTTCTGATTCATCACCTTCTTCTTAAACATCTATGTCATGCCAGGTTCATGGTCATCAGGAATGCCAGCATCTCATGAGCGAGTAATGTATATAAATCATAATGATTCCCCATCAGTGTCAATTAAACCCTTTTTACATCAGCTTTGTGTAACAACACAGCCTGGTGAAGACACTTGTCTCCACACACCATTTCTGGCCAATCATTGGCATTGCAGCTGGACACTGGAGCTTCTTTGTCATTACTCAATGCAGGTGTGTATTGATGGCTCAACTGTCCCTTGGTGAAAAGGGCTCAGCAACAGGTCATGTCTTCCTGTCAAAAACATAGTTCCTCTCCTCAGAATTGTTGCTTACAGCTAAGTACAAAAACATCAAACTTGTCATAACAGTCTTAGTTGTAGATTGCCTAATGCTGGTCACATTTTCAGCTTAGATGCCTTTATAACATTGAGTTCAAAACAGTGGACCATATAAAATTAAACTCTGAAGCAGTACTATTTACTGATCTCGCTTCTGTATGTGCTATGTATGAGGGGATTTTCCAAGCATCACTGGATGATGATGGTAAAAAAAAAAAAAAAAAAAAAAAAAATCTGCTCGTATATCTATGGAGTCATCCACAGTGCCAAAATTTGTACAGCTTGCTCTCTACCAACTGTTGAAAGAGAAGCTGCTGAGGCTGAGCTCACACATCTTCAGGAACTTGGTATGACTTCACTGATATCAACAAGCCAGTTGGTGAAGCCACTGGTGTCATTAAACAAAATCAAATGGATTTAAACACACTTCTGTTGATTTAAAAGTAACTAGAATGATCATTTGAATGTTGTAATCTATCTTATACAATGTCCAGAGAATTTATTAACAAAACTACCCTGAGGTCAATATTATTGAAAAATTTATGTAAAAAATGCATATCTGTAACTCCCATTAGATAGCGAGTGAAAATAGTTACTTATCTTAAACATGCCATTTGGCATGTTCCTGTACAATTGCCCCCCAGGGGGCTCACTGCTCTTTGGTGAGTACACGCTTGGCGACCATGGGGCCCCAGCCCTCGCAGCACCGCTTCTCTTTCTGTGCTGCTTGTCTCCTTTTCTCCTCTCTTGGGGAGATGTCTCGTGCCTTTATGGGCTCTTGAAGCTCATTTGCATTGGTTTACTTGTAGAAATATTCTCTCTTGTACTGCTCTGTCCCTGTACTGCTCTTTCCCAGTTCCACTCTTTCCCTGCACTGCTCTTTTCCTGTACTGCCCTTTCCCTGTACTGCTCTTTCCTCATTTTGCTCTTTCCCTGTTTAGCTCTTTCTCTGTTCAGTTTTTTCCTGGTTCTGCTCTTTCCTTGTCCCTTTCTTTCCTTGTCCCTTTCTTTCCTTGTCCCTTTCTTTCCTAGTCCCTTTCTTTTCTTGTCCCTTTCTTTCCTTGTTCTGCTCCTTCCTTGTTCTGCTCTCTTTTTCCCACTCACACGTTGTTCCTGACTTTCAATTGGTTAACGCTTCCTAACAAGATAAAAGCAGGCTATGAAGTCATCTCTGTGCGCCTTTACATTCCCAATCCATTGAGGTGTTATAAATGCCACCAGTTCAATCATACCAGTTCTTCACGTAAAAACGCAGCCAAACATGTCACTTGTAGCAGGGATGCATATGAGGGCACCTGTCCACCTCCTTTCCCCCACTGCGTTAATTGTCATGGAGAACATGCTGCTTCTCCTTGTTCTTGTCCTGTCTATCAAGACAAGTGGGCTGTTCAGGAGATAAGGGTGAAGGAGAAGGTACCTTTTGCTGTTGCCCGTAAACTGTTGGTGAGCTGTAAACTGGATGTCCCTTCATCTGGAAGCTACAGCACCATGTTAGCCTCTCCCCATCCCACGAAAACCATGGCTACACAAACTTGTGACCTACAGTTCAGTTTGATGGTGGCAAAGTTTCCTCACCTTCAATCTGACACTCTGTCTATCGCTTCCCCTACTGTAGATTCTGCTATCCGTCCTTCGCCCTCACCGGCGAAGACGGTTGCAACACAGCCAGCGAACCATCAGTTCAAAGAGGATTATTCCCGGGATTTCTTGCATACCTCGAGTTCGCAGCCATCTGGCTCTTCTGCCAATCTCCAAAAGTCAAAACAATCATCTGAAGGCAAACAGTCTTCCCCCTCTCCGACTCGTTGGACCCCTGTGGATTCCAGTGGCCATCCTCCCTCGATGGCTCTCCCTAAGTGGCCATTGAGGTGAGTGTTTCTTCTTCATTCTCCAGTGTTCCTAAATTTTATGGCCCTTGGAAACCAAGCTAAGTCCTCAAGACCAGTTTGCTCTTTCCCATTTTACTTCGCTACGGGTGGACCTTCCCCTGGTGTGCTCTTTCTGATACTTACTCGAGTGACCGCTTCCCTCGTGTGACTTGCCTGTACAATCACACCCCGCCACAGCAGCCCGCTCATTGGAAATTCTCTCTTGCTGACTGGAGGCTATATTCCTCCTTGGCAGTCTCTGACAAATGGCCATTTACCAGCTGTGATGATCAGGTCGAGTACCTCGTGGACGTTATTCTCTCGGTTGCCGAATCCTCTATCCCTCGTACTACTACTTCTACTTCCCACCAGATCCCAGTCACTTGGTGGACTGTAGAGTGAGGCAATGTGTTTCGTGCCTGACAACGTGTGCTTCTTACTTTCACCGTCATCCTACATTAACGAACTGCATCCACTACAAGCAACTACATGCGCAGTGCCGTTGCACTACAAAGGAAAGCAAGAAAGCATGCTGGGTTTCCTTCACCAGCTTGTTCAACAGTTTTACTCCATCCTTTCTCATTTGGGGTGGCCTGCGCTAACTTTCAGGGACTACTGCTCACTGCCCGATCCCTGGTCTGACTGTGTTGGGAAACGTCATAGTCGATTGTGTTGATGTTTCCAATGCTTTAGTCCGGTATTTTGCGGAGGTTTCAAGCTTCACCCACTACCATCCTGCCTTCCTTTCTTGGAAACAGATGGAGGATGCTCATGCAATCTCTTTTCTCTCTTTGAATCAAGAATGCTACAATACTCCTTTTACTATGAGGGAGCTCGAGTGTGCTCTCTCCTTGTCCAGGTCTTCTGCTCATGGGCCTGATACAATCCACATCGTCATGCTGCAGAATCTTCCTCCTGTGGGAAAACTCTTTCTCCTCGATACCTACAACTGTGTTGGACTGACGGTGTATTTCCCACATTTTGGCGTGAAGCTATTATTGTTCCCCTACCTAAGCCTGGTAGAGATAAATGTCTTCCTTCCAGCTATCATCCAATTTCCCTTACCAGCATTGTTTGTAAGGTGATGGAACGCATGATCAATGGTTGCTTAGTGTGGTGGCTGGAATCACACCATCTTCTCACTAATGCTCAGTGAGGTTTCCGAAAGTGCCGCTCAGTGGTTGATCATCCCATCACCCTGTCAACGTTCATCATGAATAATTTTCTGCAGAAGCGACAAACAGTGGCAGTATTGTTTGATTTGGAGAAAGCCTATGATACCTGTTGGCGGACAGGCATTCTACATACTATGCACTCGTGGGGCCTTCGTGGTCATCTTCCCACTTCCATCCGGGAATTTTTAACGGATCGAGTTTTCTGGGTATGTGTGGGTTCCTCCTTATCCCACACCTTTTCACAGGAGAACAGGGTGCCTCAGGACTCCGTACTCAGTGTCGTCTTCTTCGCCATAGCCATCAACCCAATTATGGACTGCCTTCCAGCTGGCATTTCTGGCTCTCTTTTCGTTGATGACTTTGCTATTTATTGCAGCTCCCAGAGGACGTGTCTCCTGCAATGCTGTCTTCAGCATTGTCTGGACCATCTCTATTCATGGAGTGTCACAAATGGTTTCCGCTTTTCTGCTACCAAACCATTTGTGTCAACTTCTGGCAGTACAAGACGTATCTTCCACCGTCCTTGTGACTGGGCCACAATGCTCTCCCATTCGTGGACGCAACGAAGTTCTTAGGGCTTACGTTCAATAGGAAACTCATTTGGTCTCCCCACATGTCCTACCTGGCTGCACACTGCACCCTGTCCCTCAGTGTCCTTCGTGTATTGAGTGGTATCTCTTGGGGAGCTGACCGGACTGTGCCCCTCTACTTCTATCGATCTCTTGTCTGCTCCAAGTTGGATTATGAATGTATTGTCCACTCCTCTGCACGGCTGTCTATCTTACGCCCTCTAAATGCAATACACCATTTGGGGATCAGTCTCACCAGTGGTGCCTTCTGTACTAGCCCAGTTGAGAGCCTCTAAGCAGAAGCCGGTGAACTACCACTGTCATGCCGACGCGACATCCAACTCAGTAGGTATGCATGTCAACTTTCTTCCATGGCAGGCCACCCAACCTTTGACCCTTTTTTTGATGACATTCTTGACCGCCAATATGAGATATACGTTTCTTCTCTGCAGCCTCCCAGCATCTGCTTTCGTCACCTGCTTCAGCATCTGCAGTTCACACTTCCTGCCATTTTCCGAATGGGTGAGAGCCCTTCACCACCTTGGCTTCAGGCACAGGTTTTTGTTCATTTTGACCTCAGCTCGTCCCTGAAGGATTCGGCTCCCAAGCTGACCTCAAGCTGACTTCACTCACAACTTGCCGGTAGCATATTTTTGTACACTGATGGTTCCAAGTCCGCCCATGGTGTTGGCTGTGCTTTTGTCATTGGGGATGATAAGTTTCAATATCGGCTTGTCAACCAGTCCACAGTTTTTACCGCAGGCTGTTCACTACGTCCACTGGCACCAGCTTACTCACTGTGTGATCTGCTCTGACTGCCTCAGTGCGCTTCATAGTCTGGATAATTCAGATCCAGTCCACCCCATCGTTCGATGGATCCAGGACTGCCTCCATTTGTTCCTGGATGGGGGAGCCCAAGTGTTGTTCATGTGAGTTCCTGGCCATGTTGGTGTGCTTGGGAATGACGCTGCTGATGCTGCAGCCAAGGCTGCAGTCCACCTCGGTCGGCCCGCCTCTTACTCTGTTCCCTCGCGAGATATTTGTACTTTCCTCTGTCAATGAATCACGTGAATTTGGCATGACCATTGGTGCTCCCTTCATGGGAACAAACTCAGTGAAGTCAAACCTCTCCCAACAGTCTGGTCGACTTCCTCCCGGCCGTCTTGCCATGAGGAAGTACTGTTAGCTCGGTTGCAGATAGGGCACTGCTGCTTTAGTCACTGCCACTTGTTGAGTGGCGACCATGCACCCAGTGTCCTTTCTGTAGCCAGCTATTAACTGTCAAACATTTCCTGATCCTCTGCCCCTCTCAGCCTCTCAGGGTTGGGCTGTCGTCTACTTTGCAGGACATTTTAGCGGATGACATGCGAGCTGTGGCTCACGTTTTAACTTTTTTTAAAAGCAGTAATATGACAAAAGATATTTGATTTCTACCGGGTGACTCCGGTGTCTTGTCATCATCTTTTAGATACTCTTCCGTAACGTCTTGATGTTTTAGATTTGTTTTTTCTTCCTTTCTGTATTGGACCTCAAAACAGTTTTTTACCCTCACGGTCCCAGCATTCCAGCATTCTATGGTTCTATACTGGGTGGTTATGACCTTAGATGTTTTGCATCCTAAAACTCCAAAAGAAAAAAAAATCCTGTAGAATTGCTTCTCATTTGGTGTTGTTAGTGACAAAGCTACTTAGTCAGGAAGTAGTTGAATGATGGTGTTCTGCCTTGCATGAACTACTTAGATGATATGATTGCAACAGAGGTGACACACACAAAACACCTTAGGAATCATAAATTTCTTTTAAAATGGCTCTTGGAAAGTTGGTTAACACTGTCAGTAGGACAAGTGCACCTTTTTTGTCCCAAGTGGTAAGTACCTGAAGCACATGCTCAGCAGAAAAGGTGTATTGCCAATGCATGACTTCACTGATGTCTTGCTGGCACCCAGTAACCTGAAACAAATTCAGTCTTTTCTATGCAAAGTCACCTACTATGCAAAGTTTATACCCTAGGCAGCACAAACTGATTTTGGATTTTGGGCTCAGTACTTTCCTGGATAAATTCTATGAGGGGCATTGTATGTTGCTTGACATAGACCAACAAGAATGTATTTTAGTCAGTGAAGTGATGATTGTTTGTGATTTTAACACAAACATGACAGTCATCATAGATGATGGTTTCTTTTATCAACTGAGGAGGGCTGAGAACTTTGTCTAGCCATGCCAACTGTTACTCTGCAATATTCTGTAACCACTCCACACACCATATGACATAGTGCTTATGTGCACCAGAAGATGCAACTCAAAAGTTTCGAAACCAGTTGTGTGGGTCTACAGGGTGTTACAAACTTTCAGGAAACATTCCTCACACACAAAGAAAGAAAATATGTTATGTGGACATGTGTCTGGAAATGCTTGCTTTCCATGTTAGAGCTCATTTTATTACTTCTCTTCAAATCACATTAATCATGGAATGGAAACACACTGCAACAGAACGTACCAGCGTGACTTCAAACACTTTGTTACAGGTAATGTTCAAAATGTCCTCCATTAGCGAGGATACATGCATCCACCCTCTGTCGCATGGAATCCCTGATGCGCTGATGCAGTCCTGGAGAATGGCGTATTGTATCACAGCCGTCCACAATATGAGCACGAAGAGTCTCTACATTTGGTACCGGGGTTGCGTAGACAAGAGCTTTCAAATACCCCCATAAATGAAAGTCAAGAGGGTTGAGGTCAGGAGAGCGTGGAGGCCATGGAATTGGTCCGCCTCTACCAATCCATCGGTCACCGAATCTGTTGTTGAGAAGCGTACAAACACTTCGACTGAAATGTGCAGGAGCTCCATCGTGCATGAACCACATGTTGTGTCGTACTTGTAAAGGCACATGTTCTAGCAGCACAGGTAGAGTATCCCGTATGAAATCATGAGAACATGCTCCATTGAGCATAGGTGGAAGAACATGGGGCCCAATCAAGACATCACCAACAATGCCTGCCCAAACGTTCACAGAAAATCTGTGTTGATGATGTGATTGCACAATTGCGTGCGGATTCTCATCAGCCCACACATGTTGATTGTGAAAATTTACAATTTGATCACGTTGGAATGAAGCCTCATCCATAAAGAGAACATTTGCACTGAAATGAGGATTGACACATTGTTGGATGAACCATTCGCAGAAGTGTACCTGCGGAGGCCAATCAGCTGCTGATAGTGCCTGCACACGATGTACATGGTACGGAAACAACTGGTTCTCCCGTAGCACTCTCCATACAGTGACGTGGTCAACGTTACCTTGTACAGCAGCAACTTCTCTGATGCTGACGTTAGGGTTATCGTCAACTGCATGAAGAATTGCCTCGTCCACTGCAGGTGTCCTCGTCGTTATAGGTCTTCCCCACTCGCGAGTCATAGGCTGGAATGTTCCGTGTTCCCTTAGATGCCGATCAATTGCTTCGAACGTCTTCCTGTCGGGGCACCTTCGTTCTGGAAATCTGTCTTGATACAAACATACCGCGCCACGGCTATTGCCCCGTGCTAATCCATAAATAAAATGGGCCTCTTCCAACTCCGCATTTGTAAACATTGCACTGACTGCAAAACCACGTTCGTGATGAACACTAACCTGGTGATGCTACTTACTGATGTATTTGATGCTAGTACTGTAGAGGAATGAGTCACGTGTCAACACAAGCACTGAAGTCAACATTACCTTCCTTCAATTGGGCCAACTGGCGGTGAATCGAGGAAGTACACTACATACTGACGAAACTAAAATGAGCTCTAACATGGAAATTAAGCGTTTCCAGACACAAGTCCACATAACATCTTTTCTTTATTTGTGTGTGAGGAATGTTTCCTGAAAGTTTGGCCATACCTTTTTGTAACACCCTGTATAATTGACATGAATAAATGCAGCTACAGTGAGCTATTGGACTTTTCATTGCCTTTTATATATAATAATTTTAACATCTATATCAAAAACTGTTTATTATATGAATTGCCAATTGATCAAGTATAACTACTTTAGCTGTGGTTGCCCCAGTTATTGAATTATTTGTAACTTCTTGTCGGTATTTTCCATATATTCATTTCCTTGCCAATTCTGCTGAGAACCTCCTCATGTCTTACCTCATCAGTCCACCTAATTTTCAATGCTCTTTTGCAACACCACATCTCAAATGCTTTGATTCTCTTCTGTTCTGGTTTTCCAACAGTCCGTGTTTCACTACCATAAAATGCTGTGTACCAAACATGCATTCTCCAAAATTTCTTTCTAAAATTAAGGCCTATGTTTGATACTAGCAGACTACTCTTCACCAGGAATGCCTTTTTTTTGCCAGTGCGGGTCTGCTTTTTATGTCCTCCTTGCTCCATCCATCATGGATTATCTTGCTACCTAGGTAGCAGAATTCCTTAACTTCATCTACTTCATGGTCACCAGTCCTAATAAGCTTTTCACTGTTCTCATTTCTACTACTTCTCATTACTTTCATCTTTCTTCAGTTTACCCTCAATCCATATTGTGTACTCAGTCAACCTTTCATTCTCTTCAAAAGACTCTGTAATTCTTTTTAATTTTCACCCAGGATGTCATCAATGAATCTTATGCCATATACCCTTTCATCTTGAATTTTAATCCCAATCTTGAACCTTTACATTATTTCAATCACTGCTTCTTCAATAGACTGAACAGTAGGGCGAAAGATTACGTCCTTGTCATATTCCCATTTTTAATCGGAGCACTTTGTTAATGGTCATCCAGTCTTATTGTTCCCTCTTGGTTCATGTACAAATTGTATATTGCCTGCCATTTCATATAGCTTACCCATATATTTCTCAGAATTTTGAACATCTTGCACCATTTCACACTGATTAACACTTTTTCAATGTTGACAAGTCTTACTAGCCTGTCTTGATTTTTCTTCAGTCCTGCTTCCATTATAAGCTGCAATGTCAGAACTGCCTCACTTGTGCCTTTACCTTTCCTAAAGCCAAACTGATTGTTGTGTAACAGAGCCTCAATTTTCTTTTCCGTTCTTCTGTGTATTATTCTTGTCAGCAACTTTGATGCATGAGCTGTTAAGCTGATTGTGCAATAATTCTTGCACTTGTCAGCTGTTGGTATCTTCAGAATTGTGTGGATGATTTCTTTATTGTTTTGTTTTGAAAGTCTGATGGTACATCACCAGTCTCATACATTCTATGCACTGATGTAAACAGTCATTTTGTTGCCACTTCACTCAAAATTTGTGTGTGATGTTATCTACCCCTTCTGCATTATTTGCTCTTTTAGAATCTAATTCTAATACTGGATTCCCCATCTCTACCCTGTTGATTCCTATTTCTCCTCCTATCCCATCATCAGACAAGTCCTCCCCCACATAGAGGCCATAATTATACTCTTTCCACCTATCCTCTCTCTCCCATTGCACTCTTAATGTCGTTGTCCGTGCTTTTAATCTCACTAAGGTAGTTTTGACTTTTCTATATGCTGAGTCACTCTTTTGGACAATCATTTCTTTTTCAATTCGTTCACATTTTTCATGTAGCCATTGCACTTTAGCTTCCCTGGCAGAACAAGGGTGCCTTTTTATGTACAAAGTCTTTGGCAGCCACTGCTGATGTTTTGTATTCAAAATTTAAGCTGTGGTGAGCTTCAAACCCGGGACCATGGATGTTTTGATTACTAGTCAACGACCCTACCCCTAGGCCATGGATGCAAGCCAACAATATCTACAACTACATTTATACTCTGCAAGCAACCTTACAGTGTTCTGTATCACTGTCACTGCTCCCTTCTCCTGTTCTCATAATGAGTGGTTTGCAAGAAGAATGATTGTTTTGTCTGACAATGATCCCCAGTTTACATTTTAACTGTTCAGGACCATGTCTGCCATGTCTACATCTACATCAGTACTTAACAAACCACCATATGGTGGTTGGCATAGGGTAATATATGCCATTATTAGTCATTTTGTTTCCTGTTCCACTTGCAAATAGAGGAAGGGAAAAATGACTATCTATATGCCTCCGTATGAGGCCTAATTTCTCATACCTTATCTTCATGGTCCTTACATGCAATGCATAGTGGCGGCAGTGGAATCATGTGACACGTCAGCTTCAAATGCCTGTCCTCTAAATTTTCTCAACAGTGGTTGTCAAAATGGATGTCACCCTCCCTCCAGGTATTCCCATTTGAGTTTCCAAAGCATCTCTGTAACACTTATGTGTCGTTCAAACCTACCAGTAACAGGTCTAGCAGCCTGCTTTGAATTGTTTCCAGTACTCTTACTTCAGTACTCTAACACTTTATATGACCCAAAGTGATGTGAAGTTGGATTGCAAAATTCACACCTCTCTCACATCAGTTGACTTACTTGATCTGCACAGTTGATCTTCTCCTCTGGACTGCCACCTCTGTTGATCTCCAAAACCTTCTTCTCCAAAGAATAATGCTGGTTACAGGAATTTATAAGACTCTCAATCTACTTTGGAAATAATTTAGTAATTGAAGAATACTTTTAGTTCAGTCTTGGTATATTTCAACTTCCACCAATAACATATTCACCATTTCTCACATTAATATTCAAATGTTTACAAGTCAACCAATTTGTCTCGTGTTAGACTTGATAAAATACATCTGCAATAAAATTGGTTTAACAACCACATAATTTATAAACCTGTCTTGCCTGTAGAGAGTGCAATACGTGAAGTACTTAGAAGTCTATATTCAATTGTTCAGTTTTCTTTAGCAATAATCACAGTCACTAAAACAGCAAAGAATACTGCATAATTACTCCTTGTTCTTTCATCACGGCTTCTGTGGTGCTAGTCGCAAACATTTGTCAATGTTGTTCGACCATCACGCTTACAGTCTTCTCATAACGAACTTCCAACCTGCACACAGAAACAGGTGGCACAGCGTTTGCACTCTCCCACTTACATTTAAAATATCATGTGTTCGAGATGGTAGAAGGACAAGTGGTTCTAGAATTTATGCAGAAATTCTCGAAGCACTACATATCCCTCACCTCAGCTTGAACATGCGATATTTTAAACATAATCTTCATGTACGTTAATATCCCACATAATACTAATTCACATTTTAACCAGTATATATTCTGTTTCTTTTAATAATCAAGAACAGCCTTTTATTTAATACTTAGCTCTTCTTTTTTCATTCTACTTTGATAATGACAACTTGAGCATTTCACCTAATGTTGGAGTCAGTTCTTTTATATCTAGGAATCTTGTGGACAACATTTCTGATTTCCAGTCATAAACTCCAGGTGTCATAGACACTTGATTATTTCATCCTTTATTCTAATTCTTTCTACTATCTTTTCTTTAGCATGTACTAGTTTCATTGTTCACAGTAGTTTGTCTGGAGGAACTCTGGGCAAACGAAAGTGTTCTTTCTGACATTCATTACACATAATAATGCTAGTGGTATATAGAATTCAAACTTAGCAGAATAATTCCTATAAAATGTGTGACTTCTGTCACAATACTGTCCTTTTCCCCTAGGATCAGTACCTATACCTTACATATGGGTTTACCCTATGAGTGCACTTCCTCCTTCAATTCTGGTAGGTACACCCAATCATAAAACATCCCTATTCATCAGGCCGCAGGTTGTCCTATCTATGTGTAGGTACACCTGCCCTATATCCTTAGCAAATGCCAGGTACGCCCCCCCCCCCCCCCCCCCCCCCCGTCCTTGTATTTTGTGTGTAGGCCTCATGATTTATTGCCCTGGTATACTTCTTTATGTATACTATAATTAAATATTTCCTGATAAAAATAAAAATCTATTTTACACTTCACTCTCACTTCTTGATACTTCATTTAGTCCCTGGAGTCCTCCTCTACTTTTCAGCTTATACTTACTCGGTATATACTGTGCTCGGTATATACTGTGCTCGGTATATACTGTGTGTGTGTGTGTGTGTGTGTGTGTGTGTGTGTGTGTGTGTGTGTGTGTGTGTTCAGATGTGGTTGCTAAGATCGAAGAAGAGAAAGAAGACAGTCACAAAGACAGGAAACCCTTCCCAATCCCCTTTTCCCGGACCCCTACCTAGCCGGTACTTGAGTGAGAAGCTGGAGGAGGTTCTACATCACATCTCATAAAAGGTATAAAATATTCTGTATCGAGTATAAAATTATATATTCCATTATCACAGTCATTTAACTAGTCACACAGTATTATGTTTTCCACAAATATAATACCCCATTTAGTTTACTAGGAAAATTATGCTTCAATGACTTCAACTCAATTATCTTATGTTCAGTGTGAGAATGGTATTCTCACAAATTCAGAAATTATTTCAAAAGTTATGTGCCAGGTATGGTTCTCCCTATTTACTTAGGACTAGGATTACCAGGTGGCTTTCAAGAAAACCATTTTTTGGAATAATTCATATTAACAGATTTAATGACGTTGTCTTCACCCAGACTTCGGTCCACAGATTTGCACAGAAACTGGCAAAAATAAAAACTAACTATACGTGGAGAGCAGGAGAAACTGGCTGGCGAGGCAGATTTAGTCTATCTTACCTCAGGGGTAATGTGCATACCAATTCCCATCTCATGTTGCTGCCTAGCAAGTCAGAATAAGTTGGGATAAGACAGGACGAGTCATAAGGACAGTTAGGGGCACCCCTGGAATAACTGAGGATGACGCAATCAAAATTCCTAGCAGGCCCAACACTCTAGCAACCGAGAATGATGCAGTCAAACGCCTAGCGGTCCCAACTCTCTAACAACCGAGGATGACACAGTCACCTACCAGGAGCAGTTTTGATGACGTAATAACAATTCCTCGCTGGTATGTTTCTCTAATATACAGTAAGCAGGGGATGATAGAACAGTGTAAGAAGTAGGGGGGTAGTGTAAGAAGTTGGAATTTGGTGCAGGAAAATTTTATTACGGAAGAAACACCAAAAACAACTCGGGATCTGACGCTCGTCACTCTGCCCGTTATCACGGTACGTTAACGTCCCTGGGAGATATACATCTTTATGTCCTTTACATTGAATGTTCCCTTCTCTGATCCAGTTGTAGGATCTACTAAGAATAAGGCTTTGGGGTGTATTACCATTTGTATTTGGTAAGGTCTTTCACACGATGCGTGTTTTTTAAGTAAGTACCATTTTGAAATTAAAAAATGACGTCCTAAGATATCTCAATAATTTTATTTTTACATGGAAGCCGGTACCTTGATCTACTTTTCTACATAATTTCTGTCAATATTGAGGCACTTGTAATAACATTGTACCAGTTTTTGAACACCCTTCTCGTAGAAGTCTGCTGCCTGACTTGTTAACCACTGCATCACCACTGTTTTGACTTCGTCATTGTCTTGAAGATGCTGACTGCTCAGGTGTTTCTTCAAGTGCATGAACAGATGGTAGTCACTGGGTACAAGATCGAGGCTGTATGGAGGATGATCTAGAGTTTCCCATTGAAAAGGTGTGATGAGATCTTTGGTCTGATTCGCCACATGTGGACGAGCATTGTCTTGCAGCAAAACAATGTCCTTGCTCAACTTCCATGGACTGTTGCTTTGATTCTGGTTTGACGCAGGCCACCCACATTTCATCGCCCATAACAATTTGGCTTAAGAAATCATCACCATCATTGTGGTACTGCTCAAGGAAAGTCAGTGCACTGTCTAAACGTATGGTTTTGTGCACATCCGTCAACATTTTCGGTACCCAACGTGCGCACAATTTTTGGTAATTCAAGTGCTTGGTCACAATTCCATACAAAACACTATGAGAAACATTAGGAAAGTCATCCTGCTAGGAGGAATTTGTAAAGCGTCTGTTTTCTCTCACCTTGTTGTCCACTTCCTGCACCAAACTTTCATTAACGACCGAAGGACGCCCACTCTGTTGTTCATCATGCACATTTGTGCGACCATCTTTAAGTGCTCTCACCCACTTTCTTACCATTCCATCACTCATAATGTTTTCTCCATAAACTGCACAGATCTCATGATGAATATCAATCATTTTTAGGCCTTATAACAGTCTGTACTTCACAATCGGCAGCACTCACGATTATCAGAGGCATCTTAAACACTCCGTACACAACGTAAACAAGGAAGAATCGGGCTGTTATGACCTCAGTGCATAGATTAAGATACAGGCTTTCATGTAAAAATGAAATTATTGAGATATCTTAGCACGTCTTTTTTTTTTAATTTCAAAACGCTACTTACTTAAAAAACACGCCTCGTATTTCTGAAAAAACTTGTCTCTCTTTCTTCAGGGCAGAGTTCCGAAGATGTTGTTTTACCAGAACTAGGTCATTGACATTGTACTGAGGTTCAACCATGTTCTTGTTATGTTTACTCACTCTTTGTTGTGCCTTTTCAACTACATTTCTGGAAACTATTTCCTGATTAAGATCGTAATCAACAGTAGATTGTTCAGGCCAATTAAAACATTTAATCAGAGGGTGTCCTACAAAAGGTTTGCCTATTACTTCTAAAGGTGTTAATCCAGTTGATAAATGTGGTAATTCATTTAAAATAAGCTCAAAGTCTTTAATTTTTGTCGCCCGTAAACTATGCTTTTCATGGCAGTAGGTGCGGCATAATTTCCCAATTTCTTTCATAACTCTGTCACATGGATTCGAGGACAGGTTATAGTTTGATATTCATACTTGACGAATATCTTCCCAAGTTAGAAATTCTTTAAATTCATTACTGACAAATAGTGGTCCATTACCTGTGAGAAATAGTTTTGGTTTTCCTACCTCTAGAAACTACTGTTGCAAACAGTGTATAACTGTCTGTGTATTTGCTCTTTTGATAGGATATAACTTAATATACATTGACCAGCATTCTATGATGACCAAAATGTATGTCACTCCACCCTTTCCTTTAGGAATTGGTCAAAAAAAAAAAAAAAAAATCTGCTGCTGTAGATTGTTTAACAACTTAGGAATAATTGGATACATTTTGTATTTAACATGAGTGTTACTCTCTTTCACCTTCTGACAGATTTTACAGGTCCTAATTAAAGATGCTACTTTATGTCCTAGCTTTTTAAAATAATAGAACTTATTCATATGAGCTATACATTTTTTTACCTGAAGTGTCCATACCCTGTATGAACATACCACACAATTTCGTCTTCCATTAACTTCAGAATGCATATGCGCCAACATTGCTATGTTATACTGTCTCTTCAAAACAAATTGTGCCCTATAATTTTCCATGTTCCTGCTTGATTGGGAGGTAAGGAATTCCTGATACACATAGCAAACATTTTTGTAAAGTAGGGATCATGATGGATGTTTTCTGTTATTCTTTGAGCCATTTCTTGTACTCTGGTGTGTGGATAGTCTACTGTCAAAGTTAATTGCAAAAATTAGACTGGGTCCTTCCATACATTTAAACTCTTCCATTCCTATAGGTACCCTAGACAAAGCATCTGGTACTATATTCTCAGAACCTTTTACATACTGGATCCTAATGTTACATTCCTGTAGGGACAACATTCATTGCACTAATCTACTACGTAACAATCGACTACTCATTAGAAAAGATAAAGCTTGATGATCTGTATAGATATGGATTTATGACCCCCTTACTAGTGTTTGAAATTTCTGGATACTCCATACAATTGCTAACAGTTCCTTTTCAGTAGTCATGTAATTTAACTCACGTTTATTCAGACTACAGCTAGCAAAGGCTATGGTACGATGTTCTCCATGATCTAGATCCTACTCTCCTTGGAAGAGTTCTGCAGCGATACCATAATCAGATGCATTTGCTGAAATTTTAAATGTCTCGCCCATTATTGGATGATGTATTATGGGTGATTCTACTAGTGCTCTCTTGCTGTTTTCAAACGCATCACGGTCCATCGTGCTAAAAAATCTTGCATTCTCACATTTGGATAACAATTCATCGATGTTAATGGGTCTGTCTTGTTCTGTCTCTATATGCTTATTCAATGTATGCATTTCTAGCACTAATCCCACACCTCCTGTAACCTTTTCTACCACTACTAAGGGGTTATTAATGATGCTAGAACTACGTTCTATTGTAATGCTGTCAATCATTTTGTCAATTTCCTCCTCAACTGCTTCTTTAAAAATTACCAGTTTTGGGTATGGCTTACAGAGAAATGGAGTGTAATCTTTGATTTTAAACTTATGTATGTAATCACTGATATTACTGGGACAGTCGGAAAATACTTCTTCATATTCCATTAGAATTCTATATAAATCTAGTTTATGTTGGTTGATTAATATTGGAGATTCATTTACTTTGTTTTGTGTCAGCTCTATGTGATACATGATTTACATTATTGTGTGGGATTAGCTGAGCGGTCTAAAGCACTGCAATCATGGACTGTGCGGCTGGTTCCAGTGGAGGTTCGAGTCCTCTCTCGGGCATGGGTGTGTGTGTTTGTCCTTAGGATAATTTAAGTTACTTAATGTGTAAGCTTAGGGACTGATGACCTTACCAGTTAAGTCCCATAAGATTTCACACACATTTGAACATTATCAATCTCTGGTGACAATCGTGCAGTAACAGTTAATCATTGACATTGACACTCAGTTGTTTGTTTACCAATGTAGCTGTCTGTCACATCTGTCACAAATGGTACCCAAAGTCTACTGTCACCTTTCCCAAAACATAGAAGATTTTCCTCAAAGTTTAAAATGACTTTAAATTCTAATAGCCAGTCTAACCCAAATAATACATCTCCATTGATATTTTCTGCCATAAACAATGTCTGACAAAACAAAATATTTCCAGTGTGGCAGTTCACCTGGGTTTCGTGTTTCACAACTTTGCTCTTCGTTCCTGTTGTACGAAGTATGTAAACTCCCGTTACTGGTAACAGAAGTAAGTGATACCTAGTCTGTAATGTGCTAAAGAACGTGCTAGAAATGAGTGACACCTCACTCCCTGAATCTATAAATATGTTAACTTCAGAAGTCTCCATGGTTCCTGCTACTATTAGTTGTGGATTATCGGTAGTCAGGTTTGGTTCTTCCAGTAACAACCATTCTTTTGTAGGTAATTTGTGCATGAAATTGACATACTTAGTATGAACCAGGCCTCCTAGTGTATCTCTATGACCTAGGCCCCGACCCTGGATCCAGATTGCACTACGTTTTCCTCATTATTAGTAATCACTGGTTGGTTACCAAATCGGGGTACTACGTTACCACCTTGTGCTCTATATTACTTGGCACAAATTCATGTGAAGCTACTGGACCTAAATTCAAAGGTGGATGCTTCTTCTGATAATTATTGTTACCATTATTTCTATTGCACAGATGTACTCTAGCTAAGTTGGCCTCACGTTTTTTAAAAATTATTATTACTATTCCTTTTGTAATTTTGATTTTCACTTTGGTGTACATTCTTGTTGCGGTCTTTATTTAAGGCTACGTAATATATCTTTCCTTGCGTAAATGGGTAATTGTCTTATTGAAATTCAAACTAATCCCTCTTCTCTAAGTACTTCGCCTGTGTTAAATGCCAGTTGAAATACTTTCTCATTGTACCCCATGTATTATTGTAATACTTTGGGTCCCACAAGTCCAATATTAATTTTTCCTGGACACTTGCTGACCAGTACTTCTCTTTATAGTTCATTTGAAAATCTCTCCAAGAGGAAAAGTTCTCAAAGTTTACTGTACCCTACTCTGAGGCTTCCCCTGATATGACACCCCACAGTGAACTCAATTATTTTCAAATCCTCCCAGTTCTTGGGCAAGGCTTGGTTGAACCTTTTCAAAAAAATGGGTAGGATGTACTTCTCTGTCTGGCTTAAACTTAGGGAATTGCCTGGAAAATCTAGAATTGGCTCCCCATTGTAAATCTGTCATTACCTCACTTGTTAATACCACATTAGGAGAATTTATTTTGCCCTGAATAAGTTTGAATTCTTTCCATAGTTCATCCATATCTCTCTTGGTATTAGTAAGCTCAGAAGATACATTCTCGGAGTTTACTCTCGCGGAAACTTTTCGGCCTATCATCTCTTCTACCTGTTCCTCCACACTGCTTACATCTATTATGTCTAAGTTTGCTAGTTTCTCTTTAAAGTTTCTTTCCACATTATCTACTTGAATATTAACACCTGCAATTTGCAATTGGACTATTGGTATTAACTTATCCTGCTTTTCAACATTTTCTTTTAAGGTATGCAACCTCTGCATTACAGCATAAAATGTAACATTTCATACATTTTGAAATCATCCTAATTTCTCACTCAGTTCAGTTTTTACAGTATTACATTTATCTTCAATAACAAATTCTAACTTTTTTTCAAATTCTGGAATTGATCATTCTGTCTCTGTTTAAAGTCAGTGAACAGCTGATTCACGTGACTGCTTAAAGAACTAGTTAATTCACCTTTCAAATCTATTTTAAGATTTTCTGCTTTACTAGTTAAAGTGTAAAATTCAGTCTTCAAATTTTCCATAGCTTCACATAAATTACTAAAGTCTTTACTTTGTAAATCTACCTTAGCACTTAATAATCCTAAAGTTTTATTCTGAACATCCAGTTTATTATTTAATTGAGTATTCACTGTATCTAATTCTGTACTTAAATTAGCACTCCGCATGCCGAGTTTTTCACTTAAAGTTGCACTTATTTCATTCCTCAAAGAAGCACCCTGGTCATCTATTTTGTCATTTAATTGAGTATTTACTGAGTCCCATTTAAGACTTAGTTCCTTTTTTGAAAGAAGTATTTTGGGCATTCATTAAGCCTAACTCTTTACTTTGTGCATCTAATCTAGAATTTAATTGTAAACTCTGAGCTTTGATGAGATTTGCTATCTCAGACCAATCAGGTCCCTCTCAACTAATTCTCATAGCCACTGCTGGTTCGGAAGTCTCTTCAGCTGGCTGTATGTTTTCTATGGTTTTACCAACTTTAGATCTAGTAATCATTTTAAAAAAACTGCACATAATAACTACACTAATACAGTCTAGTGAATTGTTTCTTCAACTTTATATTCAAACAATTATTGTTTTTTGCTCACCCGGCGTAGAGTTTTAGGTTTTGTCAGTGAGCAGATTTGGAGTCAGCACCAATGAACAGTAACTGGTGCTGGTGGCGTTGATTTCTGGTTTCCGTGTCGGTGTTGGTGAGCTGATGTAGAATCAGCACCAGTTAGCAGCAACTGGTGCTGATGGTGCCAGATGATATCTCTGCGTCTTCGTCCCTGCGATGTGTGTGAGAGCTATGCACTTCCCAGACCAGATCTTCTTAGATGAATTATTCTTGTTGTATCTCTTCTTAGTCTAATATGTTGGTTTTCTTTGCATTCTTTTAACATTCTTACTTTTGTACATCTTTGACTGTGTTGCATTCACAAATTTTTTCATTTGATTTTTGGACTTAATCCAGTTACATGAAACAGTCCTCTTGTCTTGTCATACATGATTGCTATGGCAACACATCATATCTTCTGCTTCAATTTCCTCTCAAAATTCCCATTTTTTCAAGTCCTTTTCACTGGTCACCATGTTCTAACGCTTTAGCCGACCCGAAGTGTTGTGAAGTTGGATTGCAAAATTCACACCTCTCTCACATCAGCTGATTTACTTGATCTGCACAGCCAATCTTCTTCTCTGGATTGCTGGTTCCATTGATCTCCAAAAGCTTCTTCTCTGATGAATAATGTTGGTTACAGGAATTTATAAGACTCTCTCTCTACTTTTGAAATAATTTAGTACTCGAAGAACACTTTTAGTTCAGTCTTGGTATATTTAAGATTCCACCAATAACATATTCACCATTCTGACATTAATATTCGAATGTTTACAAGTCAACTGATTCATCTTGCATTACACTTGATAAAATACATCTGCAATAAAACTGCTTTAACAACCATATAATTTATGAAAAAATGGTTCAAATGGCTCTGAGCACTATGGGACTTAACATCTTAGGTCATCAGTCCCCAAGAACTTAGAACTACTTAAACCTAACTAACCTAAGGACATCACACACATCCATGCCTGAGGCAGGATTCGAACTTGCGACCGTAGCAATCCCGCGGTTCCGGACTGCAGTGCCTAGAACCGCACGGCCACCGCGGTCGGCTATAATTTATGAACCCGTCTTGCCTGTAGAGAGCCCAATATGTGAAGTACTTAAAAGTCTATATTCAATTGTTCAGTTTTCTTTAGCAATAATGACAGTCACTAAAATAGCAAAGAATATTACATAATTACTCCTTGTTCTTTCATCACGGCTTCTGTGGCCCTAGTGACAAACACTTGTCAGTGTAGTTTGACTGCCACGCTTGTAGTCTTCTCATAACAAACTTCCAACCTGCACACACGAACAGGTGGCACAGTAGATACATTTCCACTCTCCCACTTATATTTAAAATATCGTGTGTTCAAGATGGTAGGACGAGTGGTTTCAGATTTTATGCGGAAATTCTCAAAGCACTGCAATACAACCTGCTACATGTCCCAAATACTCGAGCAGTGCTCAAGAATAGGTAGCACCAATTTCCTTTATGCAGTCTCATTTAAAGGCGAACCACTCTTCCTTAAAATTCTCCCAGTGAACTGAAGTAAACCATTCACCTTTTTATACCACGATTCTCACATGCTCATTCCATTTCATATCGCTCTGCAACATTATGCCTAGATATTTAAATTACTTGACTGTGTCTAGCAGGACACTGGTAATGCTGTAGCCAAACATACAGGCTTGTTCTTCCTACTTATCTGCATTAACTTTTCCACATTAAGAGCTAGCCGTCATTCATCACACCAATTAAAAATTTTGTATAGTTCATCTTGTATCTTTCTACAGTCACTCAACTTTGACACCTTACCATACACCACAACATCATCAACAAACAACTGCAGGTTGCTGCTCCATTGAGGACAACATATTGGGCTCTATTGTTTAAGAAGTCTTCGAGCATGTCACGTACCTGTGAACTTACTGCAATATGCTCATACTCTCGTTAGCAGCCTGTAATGGGGAAACATGTCAAACTCTTTTCAGAGACCTAAAAATATGGAATCTGCCTGTTGCCCTTCATCCACAGTTCACAGTACATCACGTGAGAAAAGGGTAAGCTGAGTTTTGCACAAGCGATGCTTTGTAAAATCATGCTGATCCGTGGACATAAGCCTTTCCACCTCAGAAGTTTATTGTATTCAAACTGAGAATATTTTCAAGGATTCTGCAGCAAACCAAAGTTAGGGATATTGGCCTGTAATTTTGCAGATCTGTTCTTTTACCCTTCTTATATACTGTAGCCACCTGTACTTTTTTTCATTAACTTGGCACTTTGTGCTGGGTGAGAGATTCACAATAAATGCAGGCTGGGTAAGGGGCTGAGGTTGATGTTCGGGTTGGTTACACCAAACAACACCATTTTAACAGTAGTTCATTTATTCACCTAAGCACATCAAAGGCTCACAAAGAACTGACATGACGGAACAGAGCAAAGATAATCTCAGCGTCCAAAGACGGTGCTCGGAGTCTAGAGACAAACGTACATCGATGCTGATGTCGACCTCATCGCCACTACATAGCCCCTCCTCTGCAGTACGGAATACTCTTGAGTGGCCGGGGGGGGGGGGGGGGGTGACTAAGGCATCGGCCATCGGCAGGGGTGGTCCACAGGAGTTGGACCATGGTCGTTGGGGAGCAGCATCAGCATGGGTAGATGTCGTGAAGGAAGGTTCGGCCACCGAACCTGGAAGTTGTTGAAGTTCGCCGGATGTTGTACTGTGCATGCTGGTTGTGCAGGGACAGGTAGGCCAGCAGTTTGCAGGTGGAATGGAGCGACAACGACAATGTCTCCAGTGGGCGTGGCGAACACACGAAGCATGTTCAGGTCGATGTCGGGAGAGAGGGGAACACATTTCACCAGGTGGCAGGGAATGGCGGAGGTTGTGTCATGAGGACTGGATGAAGGGAAACACATGACGAACAGTGTATAATTGCGTAGTATTATTGAGATGGATGGGGGGGGGGCATGAGAAACCTCGACAGGGCGAGGCAGGCGATGGTGGGGAGGTTGAAGGGACCGGCAAAGGGCCCGGCGGCGAGGGCGTGATCATAGGTAAGCTCGATGTGGGGAGCATGTGGTCACTCGATGGAGTGTGTGAGACCAGAGTAGGGGGCGAGATGAGAGGAGAGCTTAATGATTGGAACTGGAAGTCACTCGATCGAGTGTGTAAGTTTGATGTGGAGGGAGTGTTCGGAGCGTCGTGAGCCACGGCAGTGAGTAGCTTGGTCGTGGCCTGAAGGGGGGTAGAAGAAGGCTCAACATGAGCAGGCTTAAGTCTGTTGAGAGAGACTGTGACAGCTGAATCTTTCATCTGGATGTCATAGATGTTGGCTGAGCCCCAGAGAACTCGGTACGGGCCAGTATATGGAGGTTGGAGGGGAGCACGGACAGTGTCATCTTGGAGCATGACATACTCGCAATTGTCCAGAGATTCTGGGACATGAACCTTAAGGTGGGAATGGCTGGCGGGTGGAGGGATGTGGAGGTTGATAAAGTGGCGTCTGATGCGGTTCACAAAGGAAGGTAAGTCAGACTGAGGGAGAGAAGCGGAAGGGCTCACAAATTCACCAGGGAGAACAATGTTCTGGCCGTATATGAACTCGGCTATTGTGCCTTTGAGGTCTTCCTTATGGACCGCACGAATGCCAAGTAGCACAAGGGGAAGGGCCTCCATCCATAGAGAGCCGTGGCATTGAAGAGCCGCCTTAAGAGTGCGGTGCTCGACTAGCCCGTTACTTTATGGATGATATGCTGTAGTGTGGATGTGCCGGATGCCGCAAAAGTTACAAATCGTGTTGAACAGCGCTGACTCAAATTGTCTGCCTTGGTCAGTCCTGATGATTGCTGAACATCGAAAACACGATACCCATGACTCGACGAAAGCTCGAGCAACAGTTTCTGCTGTAATATTGGGGAGGGGGGCACCCTCGACCAAGCGAGTTGTTCGGTAGATAGATGAGAGAACATAACGAGAGCCTTTAGAGGGGTAGAGAGGGCCGACAATGTCAATATGAATATGCTGGATGGAAACGCCCAGGAGGGATCGAAAAGGTGCCGTTGGGGGATGAAGTGTGCTTGTGTACTTTGCAGTGTTGGCATGCAACGCAGGAGCGTGCCCATTGCTGGCAGTCCTTGTTGACATTTCTCCACATAAAGCGCTCTGCTATGAGGCGGGTGGACACACAAACACCGGGGTGGGCTAAATTATGCAATGCGTTGAAGACAGCTTGACAGAGTGTGGTTGGGATGAGGGGGTGTAACTTGCCCATACTGTCGTTGCACCAGATCTCACCAGAAAAGCCAAGGAAGGTGGTGCGGACGAAGTGTAGTGAAGAAGTAGAGTCTGAAATCAGGTTTTGTGTTTCCTCGTTGGCAGGTTGGAGGTTAGGCAGTTCAGAGAGGTCTAACAGCAAATGGACAGCATCGACTCGTGAAAGGAAATCAGCAGCTATATTGTCAGCACCCTTTATGTGTCTGACATCGGTGATGAACTGAGATATGAAGTCCATTTATCTGAAGCAGCGAGGAGGCGGGTCAGCTGGCGGGTTTGTAATGGCCACAGCCAGGGGTTTGTTGTCCGTTAAGACATAGAAAGGGCATCCCTCAACGTCAGTCTTAAAATGCTTGATCGCTTCGTAGACCGCGAGCAACTCCCTGTCAAATGCGGAATATTTCTGTTGTGCATTGGTGAGCTTGCACGAGAAGAACTGCAGAGGCGAAGTTTGGCCGTCGATTGTCTGGCTAAGAACAGCGCCGATGGTAGTATCGCTTGCATCTGTGGTGATGAAAAGCTGCACATTGGGATGAGGATGCGTGATGGTGCAGGCCTCAGCAAGAAGATTTTTGAGAATTGTGAAAGAGTCAGTCATAGCAGGGGTCCATGGAACGGGCCGAGATCCAGAAGTGTTGTTGCCTGCCAAGGCATCTATCAGTGGAGCCTGAATCTCCACAGCCTGAGGTAGATGTCGACGATAATAATTAACCGTCCCCAGAAAGCACCAGAGCTCTTTGAATGATGAAGGTCTGGGTAGGTTTAGTATTGTTTGTACTTTCTCAGGGGGCGGTGAAGTGCTGTCGGCAGAGACCCAAAAACCAAGAAAAGTGACAGCAAGTTGATGTAGCTGCAATTTTTCCTGGTTGGTCTCGATGCCTGCTGCCATGAGAGTGTTCATAACAGTTTGCACATGTCGAATGATGTTCTCAACAGAGGAGCTGAACACAAGAATGTCGTCAAGATATGCAAAGCAGAATTTTAGATCGAATAGCACTTCGTTGATGAAGTGTTGCCAGGTCTGGGTTGCGTTTTTCAGACTGAAGGGCATGAATCGAAACTGAAATAACCCGCTCGGGGTGGTGATTGCTGTCTTCTCGATGCCTTCAGGTGCCATGGGGATCTGGTGGTAGGCCCGTTTGCAGTCAATGACAGAGAACGTGGTCACACCTGCGAGGAAACTGGTTAAGTCGGTATGTTGGGTATGGGGTAGGTGTCCATAATTGTTCATGAGTTTAGTCGATGGTAGTCTCCGCACATGCGCCAGGACCCATCTTTCTTGGGTGTCATAGGTATGGGCATAGACGAGCTACTGGCAGATGGTTCAATGACACTGGAGCTTAGTAGTTCAAAAATCTGCTTTTTAAGGTTGGAGAGGCATTCGGGACAAAGTCGACGTGGTTTACTGGAGATCGGGGGACCTGGCATGAGGCAAAGCTTATGAACCATGCCATTGGTGATGACAGAAATGTTGCCGACGGCATGGGAGGCGGTGTGGCGGGCGGGGCAGGCGAGGCGTTGTCCTGGTGTTCGGAGGCACTCGGCGGATCCGATGGGAGCCGAGGCGGTGAAGTGTCCCAGGAGTCAACGTGACAAGATGGCTGCCGGCCCAAAGCAGTGGCACTGTGGTCAGGTGAGCTCAGTAGAGCTTGGGAGCCGTTAGTGAGTCTATTGTCCGAGGGCACGGCCTGTGGCAGCATGGTCGTGGGCGAGACGTTTGGTGTGAGTGCACTGTTTGTGTTGTCAGCAGCGGTCGCACAGCGGTGCGCAGGAGCTGAAGTTGCATAGTTTGAGGTGCTGTCCGCGAGGGGCAGGGTAGGAGCCGTCAGTTCGGGAACACGTGACGCTCGCTGCGCATGCACACTTGTGTCTGGCCGAGTGTCAAACGCTGCCGTGTTAGGAGGGTGTGGCCCTGCGGAACTGTCAGTACATGTTATGGCAGTCTTGATAGCACAGTTGCAAGGGGTAGCGAGAGGTAAACACACAGAGGCTCGATTGCTGGGATTGCAAGCAGATTTGGCGCACTTACTGACCTTGCTTTGTCCTTGCTGTAGTGTCTGTAATTCCTTTGCTGCATCGGAGAGCTGGAGCTGTGTTTCGTGGAGCTGGAGGGAGAGCTTGAAGTTTTTCTTGCATAGGCGAGCAATGTGGTCGAGCTTGACAAGGCACATGTGCGTGGTTTCTTGTAACGACGTCGACAGAGAGGACCATGTATGGATGAGATGATCCCGGACAGATGTGTCATGGGTCATGGGAGGGGGGGGGGGGGTAGCTTGACGGAGGACAGGGGAAGTGAATCTTGGACAGATGATGAAACACGGTGTTTTGCACTAGGTCCAGTGAGAGTTTGTGGTCTCGCAAGAAGTCAATGCCTACTATAGGTTTGTCAATTTTGCACACCAAAAGAGTCCACTCGAGTTTGCAGTTTGCGGAGAGTCAGACGACGTGGGAAGTTGAACCCGAGCATTGTAGTTTAGTTGAATTCACGGCTTGCAGTGAAGTGTGATGATGGCGGATGTTCGACGATGCTAAGGACGTAGGCAGCAACGAAACATCGGCGCCTGTGTCCACTAGGAAAAGGTATCCCAACGAAATATCTTTAACGTAAAGTCGTCCGCAATTATCTTCTCATTCCCGAACAGAATGAAGCACTGGGGGGTGCCTGTCATGTTGTGTGCAGGAGGTGGCACCCAGACCTACCTGCGATTGATGTTTGGGAAGTAGCAGGGTGGTCTGCAGTTCCATGCCGCCTCACCAAACCGTGTGTGGAAGTAACAGTACGGGTAGTGCAGTTGCATTTCCTGTGGCAAGTTCGTTGCCAGTGGCGGTGGCCAAGGTTCGGTGGCAGCAGCAGGTTCAGTTGCAGGAGCGGGCGTGACCGTGGGTGGAGCCAGTGACGTCCCAGTTGCTTGTTTACTGCTTCCCGGAGCAAGCGGAACGGTCGGCACAGTACGGCCCTGGCCACGTCCGGCTGCAGGGCGATTAAACTGAACCTGACACTTGTCAGGTAGGCAGTGGCTGGCGAAATAGAGCAGTGATGCCTTGTCAGCAATTGTCATTTTTTGTTCGACAGGTTCAGGAGACCTTTGAGCCAGAGCAAAGCGGATGTGAGGAGATAGTTTATCTGACCAGATGGCGAGGAGAACTGTGTCAGAGAATAGATCGGCGCTGACCAGGGCACTTAGTCGTGTCCAGAGCTGGGAAGATTTGTCGTTGCCTAATTGCTCGATGTGGAGCACTTGCCATATTGCTGCCTCAGTTGAGCATGCAAGCTGACGTAGAACTGTCGTTTTGGCTAGAGTGTACCGGGTAGATGAGTCCAGGGCGTCGACCAGGTCAGCAATCAAATCCTCTTGGTCGTGCAGGTGGGTGATGTGGCACAGAAACCTGATTGACTCATCGAGTTTGTAATGGCCGAACACTTCGTCCACAATTTTGAACCAGGTTGCTGCTCTGTCGGGATTAAACGGCGGCAGCATTGGTAAGTGTTGTAGAATGTTCGGAAGAACAGGTTGAGTTGAGTTTGTCAGGCACTGCCTGCATCGAGCTGTTGTTGCTGTGGTATTCCAGGAGAGTGTGCCTCCAGGGGATGTGGCAACAACGGCTGTTTGGGTGGCAGTGTGAAGGTGACACGTTGTGGTTGAGTGCGATCCGTCATGACGCAGCAGGCTGACGCAGGTGAGACACCGTAATGTGTCAATTGTGGTTGCAGAAGCTCAACACGTTGCAGGTGTGTTCGGATTGACGTATCGCGGAAGACCGACGTAGATGAGGCACCGAGATGTGCCGAGAACGGTAGTGGAAGCTTGATTGGAGCCGGTGCAGGGGCGACAGGTGAGAAAAAGTTCAAAGTTTGAGAACGCGTGTTAGTCCATGGAAAGCTTGATGTATGATCGGAGCCGGGGCCACCTGTGTTGCAGGGAGGCTGCGGAGGTGCGGGCTTTCCACAATCACATTGTGGGAAATGTTGTCGAATGTGGGACGGAATGTGTGAATGTTCACTGTTCATAGTCACTCCACTCAAAACGGTGTGCGGATAAGGTGAATGTTGTGGCACAAAATACTGAGACGTACCAGTGGGATGGAGATGGAGGTCAGGCACAGATAACAAGTTATTGTTAGGCTGAGGTAATGAAGCAGGAAGGCATGTGCTGATGCTGAACCGAGACAGGTGCGGGCATGGTCAGATGCTGTGGAGGTTGACCTGTGAACAAAGCAGTTCTGGCCGTGTGGCAGGAATCCACATGGTACTGCATGGATTGCGGCATGGCAAATCGTTGTCCTGGCGGTGATAGGTTGTCCAATGAAGCATTTGCAGAAATCGGCATTGGTCCTGGACTGCACGGAGATCCGTAAGAGGTAACTGCACCGTTGATGAAGGAGGGCACATGTGGTGGGAACAAAGGCATCTGATATCCTGAGTAATGCACACTCCTAACCTCACTTATTGTTGCAGGCTCGAAAACGTCCAGCGAAATCGGTGTAATCGTCGAGTGAGAGGCATTGTGTTGCAGTCCTGGCGGGTGTACATCGCCCACAACGTGATGCATGTCGATCACAAAATCCGGCGTTAGGCGCTGGGTGGAAGCCATTGTTCGAATGCTATGTCGATGTAATAACTGATGTGGAGGTTGCAGACACAGTAAAACAGCGAAAATGGAAGACGTTACAACTCGGGGTCACCAGTGAGGTTAATGTTCAGGTTGGTTACACCAAACAACACCATTTTAACAGTAGTTCATTTATTCACCTAAACACATCAAAGGCTCACAAAGAACTGACATGTCAGAACAGAACAAAGATAATCTCAGTGTCCAAAGATGGTGCTCGGAGTCTAGAGACAAACGTATATCGATGCTGGTGTCGACCTCATCAGCACCACAGGGCCAATGTCATAGAGTACTCTTTATATGTCAATATAAGGCTACCATACAGCTGACCGCCATCCCCTTCTCCAGCTCAGAGGCTGAACGGATGATCATGATGTCCAGTACCACCCAAGGAAACACTAAACAGCTTCCTTGCTGTGTAAAGGTCCACTACCTCCAGAATATTATCTTGGTGCAGGCATCAAACCTTGCTTGACCTCCCACTGCCTATGCACTGCGCCAATTCCAAGTACAGGTCTTGCCTATGTGCAGGGCACATGCATCTGGGTGCACAAATTTAGCCAGCTCCCAGGGTGGACCCAGTTATAAGTCATAGGGGAGTGTCCGGTGTCTGATGACATGATAAGTCGTGCACTCATGACCTGCCATCAAAGCTATCTCCAATTACAACTACATTCACACTCAGTGCCCCCATCACCACTACCTCCTACCCAAGAACCTGACTCATGCAACCACCCACTTTGCTGTCAGTCTTAACCTTGTGCTGCCCTGACCACTCACTCACTGTGGTGTAACCTGGGCTCACACTACTACACTCATATGGACATAGATGAGTGGGCTGCTGCAATACGAAAGCCTTTGGATGTGAAACCACTCCAACTACCCAGGCCCCCTCCTGTACCCTCCAACACTCTGCTAATACTGCTGTCCCCACAGGACCATTCTGGGACATTGGAATTGGTCATGCTACAAGAGGCCCTGCCACTCAATACAGTGACAGGGTAGGGAGCTCTGCTACACCTCCTTCAGTTCCACTTAAGCACTGGCATAAACCCAGCAATTATTGGCTCCTTGTGCCAATTAAAGAGGGAGGATCTGGTATCCCCACCTGCAGCAGGTATCAATAACAGCAGTAATGCATAGATGCTTGAGGTTGTCATCAGGAAAATTACTATACCTTGCTGCAGGAGCCGGGGCCAGGTGTCACTTGAGTGCTGTTGTTAATGCTGATTTAAATTGACCTGCAGGCATGACTGACAGTCTTGTTCCACAGTTTATAAGTGTTTTGGCTACCAATGGATTGCTACACATACAAAAATCCTGCTTTGTTTTTGGACTGTTTTGTTTTGCTTTTGGTTTTTGTTCAATGTGTAGCTAATGATGATTCTTCCTTTGTTTACTTTTGTGCTTTCGTACCGGAGTAGACACAAAAGGGCACAGGGCAGGCCTTTGTGCCTGTGCGTACAAGTGATTCATTTTATAGAGGATTACTCTCCAATATTATGAGTTACAGCTCCGACAGAAAGGATGACTGCATTGGGGGCAGGGGTGAAGGTGATGCAGCAACCTTTGTTAACAATAAAAACCAATCCTCTCCTCTTCTGTAAGCAGTTGCTGCAATAGTGCTTATGCCATATAGGGTGTAACAATGCTCTCTTTACCTTCTCCTAAACATGTTTTGTTTGAGAGTTTTTCATAGATCTTATTATTTGCTCTAGAGCCTGTTCATCATCTATGGAATGTAATTCTTATAATGAGGTCGGGTATCTATGATCATTTGTCCTTAGCTCAACCCAGTCACTGAAAGAATTAGTGCAACAATGAGTCAGTTGGAAATATACCATGTTCTTGTTTAAAAAAAAAAAAAGTAAAGCAAAGATTTAAGAGACCCTCAGTGCTTTTACACAATAATTTGCTAGGACACTCTAAGGGGAGTAAGTTCAACTATGCTGTTATATTTGACAGTGCAACCACTTCAGCTACATCTCAATAGACTTCACATCAAGAAGAGAGAGAGAGAGAGAGAGAGAGAGAGAGAGAGAGAGAGAGAGAGTGAGTGAGTGAGTGAGTGAGTGAGTGATACATATATATTCCTGCCATGAGAAATAGACTAATAGACTGTAAACCACCCTGCCCATCTGAAGTAATTTCTGAAAACCAATGACAACTTTCTAACACACTGACTGCCATGAGCCTGCCAGCACACATAGCAGAGGTTCATGCCTGATGCCACGTGTCTGCTGGTGGCCAGGCACTCCACTAGTTCAATATATGGAGTGTAGCATGTGGAATGGTCAGTATTCAGGGATGCATCAGGAATAGCCATTTGAAGCAGCAAACTTCTTTTGTACATATGCCCTATTCTGAATGGTTTCTGAGACAGAACACATTTATAAGTAATAGAATTGGACCTAAAATTGAAACCCATGGGACTGCTTTGTGATTTCTCCCCAGCACAATTAACTGGTTACCAAGATTGTCAGACCCTGTGCCATTAGATTGTTGTTTATGAGGTTTAGACAAAGCCTGGGGTGTACAAACAAAAGTTGAGTACACAAGATGAATTACTTGGTCACATCATGGATGCTGCTGCCCTCATTAGGAAATGTGCAGAGGCACTCAGACAAGCAACACAACATGTTCTGTCAAGAGTGTACAAATGCGCTGAAACTGATAGTGATATATTCAAACATTTATTGTGATCTTTACAACAGCTGTATGTGATGTATGATAATGCTTAGAGGTGAATGTGTTAAAAACATGTATTTTGCAATTGGCACTTTGTGAAACGGATGTCGTACTGTGTACTGTCTGTTGTGCATGTGTACGTGTGTCAACCTGACAGCATATTGACTAATACAGAAAATAATAAACAATGTATATTAAATGTGTTCTATCTTGGAAACTGTTTGGAATGGGCATAAGTCCATATGAAGATTTGTGCTTCAAATGATCATTCCTGTCATGTCCATGAATACTGATCATTCCCCGTGGGACATCTTGTATACAACAGCATGGTGTGTTAATTCATACTTCTTGATTGGGTTGATGTCAGTGAACAGAAAAGTTTTGAACTTTGGTTTTTGCAACATCATGAACCATCTGAGTTCAGTATTGTACCAAACAGAGTGAAAGGTGTGGCTGATGGTGGGCACATGGCATCAGATATGAACATGAGCTGTGACAGCCAGTGAACCTATGGGAGTCAATGTGTTAAGTGTATCAGCATACAACAACTCAATAATGCAAGTAATATCCCAGTGGAACTAGCCACAGAAAACAGGGCACAGGTAAAATGCAATGTTGCAAATCCAGTTTCCTTCTTCTTCAAGAACTTTATGAAATATTGAATAATGAGCATGAAGCAGAATGTAAAAGGTGTTGGACCATACGAAAGGAAATTGAAGTTAATGCAGTACCAGAAAGCATGTATCGTACATTTTATTGCATACTTCTCCTCCCCCCCCCCCCCCCCCAATTAAAGTAGAAAACTATGTAGAAATGTAGGTAAAAGTTCCCACTAACAAAAGTACATGTTACTAGCAAGAATAATAAGTACAGGGATTACCAAAAAGAATCATCTGATTTTAAAAAATTGTAACCATTATGTTATTTGATATACATTTGTGAACAACATACTGCTGGAAAGAAGAAACTGTAGAGTTTTACGTGGCTCCTGCTGGATAGCACCAGTATGCACCCACTTCATTTCTATTAAAAATTGTGTCGGGACAACAGAAAGCATTTTATGTCATGTTTTGCATAGTGCAGGTCAGAAATAACTATTCAGCATGATTTTTGTACTAGGTATGGTGTGGATCCTCTTACAGTACAGATCATTAGATGATGCCATTAACAATTCTGAAAAACAGGTTGTTTGTGTAAAGGAAAATTGCTAGGCTATCCCTAACTGTCTGAGACAGATGTCGAATGCATCCATTTGCCATAGTTTCACAAGGAGTCAGCAGAAACCCATTTGCCACACGGCTCGAAAGCACAACATGCCCTTGATGTCCATCTGGTGTGTGTTGTTTCGACGTTTACACATGAAACCATACAAAATTAGCTACTGCAAGCTCTTCATGAAGGTGACAAACAAAAATGGGTGGAGTTCTGAAATTTCATTCTTGGCAAGAGGAAGGATGACAGTTTTCTTCCACGCTTAGTGTTTAGTTACAAGGCAACATTCCATTTAAATGGAAAGTTGAACCATCATAATGTGAGAATATGGGGTACAGAACAACCACATGAAGTTGTACAACATGAGAGGGACTCTCCAAAATGTGTTTTGTGCTGATTCACAGGGAAAGGTATACGCTCCATTTTTCTTTGCCAAGAATACTGTGACAGGAAACACACATCCCGATATGCTTGAGAACTTTCTTTCCCCACAGTTGGAGACTGATTCGAACAACTTCATTTACCAACAGAATGGGGCTACTGTCACTCTGGCATCTGGTAGTGTGGGGATTTTTAAATCAACGTGTTAAGAGAACAATGTATCGGTCACACTGGACGAAATGATTCAGCCTTGCACTACTGGCCTCCAAGGTCACTGTACCTGACTGTATGTAATTATTTATTGTGAGGGTTTGTAAACGACTCTGTTAATGTTCCTCCAGTACCAACAATAATGAGTGAACTGAGACATTGCATAACAGCAGCTGTGGAAGCTGCAACTCAAGACATGCTCGCTACAGTGTGGGAACAATTTGAGAACTGCATTGACATATGCCATGCATCTCAAGGGAGGCATATTGAACACCTAAAAAAAGATATGAAAAAAAACTTTGCATTTCCCATTCATCAAAAAACAAAATCCATTGTATATGTTTATTAGTTTCAGAAATACATATGTGCCACATCAGATGATTCTTTTTGATACCCTGTGTATATTAAATTGTTGAAGTTTAAAGTGTGGAATAGCTATCAGTAATAGCACACAAGCTGCATGTAATTTAATTATTTAACATACTCAACAAACAGAAACAGACAGTCTACAAATGAGCACTTGGATATTCATTCCAGTGAAATGAACAGGGGTTAAATAGTGAACCTGATTCATATTTATAAACGTATTGGCTTAAACTTGATAAACTAAAGGACAGAAGTCTTGTGCACATCACCCTCTGATACACAACCAGAGGCAGGCATGAAAAGAGACAATCAGTCCTATTCCCCACAACTAAGGTGGCAGATAGACTATTCACATTGGCAAACAATATCCTAACAGATATCAAAGAATAATGTGACATGTTAAATTAGATGTACACAAAAAGAAGGGGAATTTTGCAGGTACAGTACACATAAGAGATGAGTCCATAGATAAACAAAATTCAATCCTGAACTCCCATTCCCACAGTAATTTTGACATTTCAAGAAATGAAGCTGGTAGTGGTAAACCATTTGGTCAACGCAAAACATACTTCATACAGCAGACACAGTTACTCAAGGTAGCAAATAGGAGGGTTAAAATTAAGTTTCTGAGTGAGCAGTCCACCATGTAGCCTATTGACCAATAATGATCACTATAGAACTACATTATCAATTAATAATGAAAACAATATCCATCAAAACAGACATCTTGCAGAAAATTTTAATGTTAGAAAAAAAATTTGAACAAACTACACTAAATAGTATTCCATGTCAAGCAAATATCTAGTGGTCTCAATAAAGACCTCAGGTTCTTCAAGAAATAACATGCAACATGGTTGTATACTCAAAATTGCCAGCACTCCACGAAAGGAGCTGTCTTCATCACCTGCGCTGAGTAACGACAGACGATGTGCAAGACTAACTAAATGGACTATCAAAGGTCTCCCACTGCAGCCTCCAAAAAAAGCCTGACTTGGTCAGCACAGATGCACTGGGAAAACTACTTTAGAAACCAGTTAAAGTCTGACGTGTGGGTGAGACGATACTCCGTAAGCTTGCAATTTCACTACAAGATGCTTGTGTGGTTCAGTGTCAAAAGCCTTCCAGGAATCAAGAAATACGGAATTTATTTGAGATCCCTAGTCAATAGCACTCAACACTTCATGTGAGTAAAGAGCTAGTTGTGTTTCGTAAGAATGTTTTCTAAATTCGTGTTGACTGTGTGTCAGTAGACCGTTTTCCTCGAGGTGATTCATAATGATTGAACACAATACATGTTCCAAAAGCTTGCTGCATATCGACTCAAAATTGCCAGCACTCCACGAAAGGAGCTGTCTTCATCACCTGCGCTGAGTAACGACAGACGATGTGCAAGACTAACTAAATGGACTATCAAAGGTCTCCCACTGCAGCCTCCAAAAAAAGCCTGACTTGGTCAGCACAGATGCACTGGGAAAACTACTTTAGAAACCAGTTAAAGTCTGACGTGTGGCCTGATGTGGGCCTGTAATTTAGTGGATTACTTCTACTGCCATTCTTGAATATTGGTGTGACCTGTGCAACTTCCCAGTCTGTGGGTACAGATATTTCATCGAGCGAACAGTTTTACATGATTGTTAAGTATGGAGCTGTTGCATCAGCATACTCTGAAAGGAACCTAATTGGTATACAGTTTGGACCAAAAGATTTGCTTTCATTAAGTGATTTAAGTTGTTTCACTACTCCGAGGATATCTACTTGTAAGTTACTTATGTTGACAGTTGTTCTTGATTTGAATTATGGGTGCTCAAGTAAACGCTTACTAAATCGATTCTGTAAATCCCCTTCTGGTTGCCATTTTTTGCAATTCTGTAATAGATTTTCGCTCACATGTAAATGCAACCGGTTTTGAAATGTTTTTGGTTTCATATTGTTTTTAAAAAATTTTTGGAGAATACAGACGTAGAAATATTAGACTAGTGCTGTTTAAACCTCGTCTAATCAAAGATAAATAACAATTGTGCTGACTAAATCACAAATTGTAACAGCTATTTCCCAGGCGCCATATTTAACAGGGGTAGTAAATCCGCTTCAGGCCTTCACGTGTAAATGCGATAGTGGAAAACGGTTTCCGAAATTAAGTTTCCGTGCTCAAGAAGAAATGTCATGTGCAAGCATAGTGTTTATATTTATATTTCTTTATTGGTCCTGTAAATCGTGTTTAGGTACATATTTTGCACAAACGATGTAGGACAAGTCAGGTTGGTACAGTATATACATCATCATACACATTGTTATTTTGAAAGGATAAATAATTAAAAAGTATTCAATATGTGTTGAATATTGATGACAAATTTAATATAATAAAATAAAATGATAGACTTATTAAGAATATTTGAGCAATTACACTAAACTTTTCTGGTACTCTAAAAACTCGGAAACAGAATAGAAGCAGTGGTCAAGCAAGTACTCTTTCAGTTTCACTTTAAACTTTTGTAAATTTTGCATATGTTTCAAATAGGATGGCATGTGATTGTACAGCATTATGCCAGTATGATACACTTCTCTCTTACAAATGTTTGTACTTACTGTATTGACATGCAAGTAACGTTTCTGCCTAGTATCATGAGGGTGGTAATCACAGTTATACTTGAAGATATTTCCATCTTTTAAAATACTTCCTTTTGTGAAATTTAATATTTCATACATATATAAGCAAGGAAGAGGCAGTATACAGAGATTTTTAAATATTGGTCTACAGGAGTCTCTGTACTTAGCATGGTTTATTACTCTAACAATCTTTTTCTGTAGCCTAAATGTTTTGTTTGTACCTACGGAGTTCCCTCAAAAGATAATGCTGTACATCAGCAGTGACTCAATACTGCCATGTTACATTGTGATCACAGATGCAAGGCTTGTATTTTGTGCGAGGATTCTTACTGCGTATGTAAGTGTGTTTAGCTTTTTATTTACATGGTTAAGATATGTGTCCCATTTTAGGTTTTGCTGTATATGTATACCTAAAAATTTTGTGTCGCTCACAGATGAGACAGTTTTTCCATAAATTTTAAAAATTGGTCTTGCAGGATGTAGTTTCTGTGAATTGTGGAAACTGACTGTCACTGTTTTTTCATTATTTATTATTAGCTTGTTAGTTATGAACCATTGTGTCAAATTTTGTATTATACCTGTAGCTGTTTTTTGTAGGCTTTCCTCATCGCGTGATTTGATTAGGATATTTGTGTCATCTGTAAAAAGTACTGTTGTCCCTTTAGTTATTTTTTCTGACAAATCATTAACATAAAGAATGAAAACAATTGGCCCAAGGACTGACCCTTGAGGAACTCCATATGTAATTTTTGTGCATTACTGTAAAAATTACATTTTTTTGTGTTTTTATGTCTTTGCATTTTATTTGAGTGATCTGTTGATGGTCATGAAGGTAGGAATGTATCCACTTGTTTGGCAGGCCTTGTATTCCATAATTACCTAGCTTCTGCAGCAGAGTATTATGATCAATTACATCGAAGGCTTTACTAAGGTCAAGAAATATGCCAGACACATGTTGCTTATTATCTACTGCAGTTAGAATTTTATTTAAGAAGGTATAAATAGCTGACTGTGTCGATCTGCCAGTTCTGAATCTGTGTTGCACATCACTTATTATGTTTTCTTTATTTAGAAAGGCTGTCAGCCTTCTAAGAAATAGTTTTTCAAGAATTTTACCAAAGCCTGAGAATACTGATACAGGTCTATAGTTTGCAGCTTCATGTTTGTCCCCTTTCTTGTACAGTGGTGTCACTTTTGCCATTTTCAGATTTTTCGGGAATGTACCACTCACGGATGATGAATTGAAAATATCTGTTAGTCGTTCTATGATAGATGTTACACTTGCTTTGATGATAATATCTGGTATTTCATCAGTACCTGCTGAATACTTATTGGGTAACCTTTTTATAATGGCAGATAATTCCTCAGGTGTTGTTGGAGACATGAATAGGGTTCTTGTAAGAATTTTTGTATCTGACTGGAGTGTATTGCTGTCTGGTTGTGAGTTGTAATGTTTTGTAATCAGGTGGTGTGCAACATTAGAAAAGTAGTTGTTAAATTTATTAGCCAATACTGTGGGGTTGATTATTTTATTGTTGTTGTTGTTGTTGTTTTCATGAAGTTCTATATTTTTGTGGGCTAATGATGTAGTACCTGTTTCTCTTTTTATGATACTCCAGGTTGCTTTAGTCTTATTCCTGGAATTTTTTATTTGTTTGTCATTTTTCATTTTCTTTGCTTTTGTTATAACTTGTCTAAGTATTTGTTTATATTGTTTAAAGTAGTTGATAAATACAGGATTTGTGGTTTGCTTTGAGTATTCATATAAGTTCCTTTTATTATGGCATGATATTTTTATTCCTGTTGTGATCCATTTATTTGGTTTGTGCACAGAATTCATAAGTGATGTTTGTTTAGGAAAGGCTATTTCAAAAAAATGTTTGTATGTGGCCATAAATTTATCAAACTTGTCATCTGTGCTGTTTGAAATGTAAACATCAGTCCAGATTTCTCTTCTCAAGAGAGAACAAACGTAATCTATGTTTTCATTATTAAACTTTCTCACAATAGTTCTAGTTTTCTGTGCTTTCATGTTTTGTGGAATAGTGATTGTTAGTATTTGGGCATTGTAATCACTAAAACCAGTGTTTGCAGTCTGTGTGTTGCAGATATATTTATCTGTGTTCACAAACACCTGATCTATGGTTGTTGCAGAAGTAGTGGTTATACGAGTTGGGTTGGTCATAGTTGGTTTTAGGTTAAAGGACTTCAGTAAGTCTTTGATTTCATCTTTAAATTTACTGGGTTTGGAGAAATCAACATTGAAATCTCCACATATGATAATATGTTTTTAAGGGTGTTGAAGTCCTCTAACAGCTCTTCCATATGATTATAAAAAACTTTTTTATCGCCATCTGGTGACCTATATACACAGAAGATTACAGAATTGCTAGTTGGCAGTTCTACTATTGAGAGTTCTATGTCTCTTTCTTTAGATAAGCTGTCAAATTTGGTTATGTTAGTGAAGTCCATATCTTCTCGAACATATATGCGGCTACCACCATGCCTGAGTACTTCTCTACAAAATGTGGCAGCTAATTTAAACTAAGGTCTTTATTTAGCCAGTGCTCAGTAAAGCATAAAACACAAATATCACTCATATCATTTAACAAGATTTGTATTTCATTCAGTTTATTGGAAAGAGACTAAACATTCTGATGGAATAATTTAAAGTATGAAGCAGGGACTATATTGTGTCTTGCTTAACCACTTACCTCTTTTTTACATCTAGTATTGTTAGCTGTAAAAAATCCTCCTTGATTTGAGGTATGGGTGGTGTCTCCTTGCTAGCTGGTTCCCTGGATTCTGGGCCCTGCCTTTCATAAGCTGTGGTGCTTCTAATGGTAATCCAGTTGTCAAGTACCATTTGTTTCATTTAAGGCACTTGTATTGCACTGGTTTTCACATTGTATTTATTTTGGTAAAACACTGATTTCTTCAGGTAGACTGGTCGATTCAGAGATACATGCATCTGGTTTGTACGATTGTCTGTTGCATACTTACTCCTTCCCCTCTCTGTTCAAGTGGAATCTGTGACGTGTGAATTTATCACGAGACAGTCTTTCCATTTCAAAGTTTATGGATATTCTACTTTTGTTGCAAGATTTTGAACAGTTCACTGTTTGCACTAAATGATGATTAACCATGTCAATTTTTTCGTTTATATATTCTTTGTCGAATCTTTGGGGAATTGGATGTAAAATGATATTCGTCTTGTCGCTGAGTTGGAGAACACTTGGTAACAAGTTATCAATGCTTTCCACAATGTTTTTGTACGAGTCTTCAGTATCGTTCGACCCAACCATTAAGATAAGAGTATCATTTGCGTTCAGGTCTTTTGCTAATTTGTCAATTCGATTAAAAACTTCACGGAGAGGAGGGAGCATTTGGTTTAATAAACTGTGAATGTGATATTTTGTGTCTAGTATTGTCTCCAGAATGTTTCTACAGTACCGGCCTTGGCTGTCACTCACTATTAAAACTTTCGGATTCCGTACTGCATTCCTTAACTCGTAACCTTGTTTCATATGTTCAGGTGCTTTATCTTCTGGAACACTATAGGTATCGTTCACTGTGAGGAGTTCGTGACCATAGGTGGACCATTTGTTTTGAGAAGAAGTTAGTTTTCATCGAAAAAAATCTGAGTGATCGCTGTACAACTACCGCTTCCTGTTGGAGGACTATGCCAATGGTGACATCACTTGCGTCCGTCCAGCCCCGGATCTACAATATTTCCGAATTGGGGAAAAAGCAAGATAGTACCCCCCCCCCCCCCCCCCCCCTCCTCACTCTTCGAGCGTTTGAGATAGGGCGTCAAAAATTTAGAAACAAGATTTTTCAAATATAAGTTCAGTTTTAGCGCACATCTTTCTGAAGAATTTGATATATAAAACTTGTATGTTTGAGGAAACTTAAAGACATGTTATTTGGTCTAAGTTTTCCAAAGTGCAGCGCCATGCCAGTTCACACAGCATTCTTTTATCGCATGTAGTTGTATTTCGCTCTGTGGAAATCAAACGTGTATTTTGAAGTGGAAGCCATCAAGCTTACATTCAGGACAGTGGAAATTAAAATGTCTTATGGTGCCTTTCCTGTTCCCTGTCGGCCGGTTCGACATCCTATCCCCACTTTTATTTTTTTTTTTAAACAACTCACAATTAATACTGGGTGGGATTACCGGAGGAATAATAAATCTACAGAAAATTTGCATTCTTTATTGCCTATTAGCTAATAACATTCCCTTTGTGTGACGTAAAAGTAAATGTAGGAAACATAAAGCCAGTGAAAACGAGAGCCAAGCAAGACAGTACACATTTCTTCAGTCCTTAGGTCCCAGAACTTTTTTTTCGCTATAATTTTGCTCAAGCTTTACACGACGTGCTCTCCTTTCTCTGAAAGAACCAAGTACCTCATCAAAGTTCGTTAAATGTTTTACTACATGAAAAATCAAAATGCCATTGTCTAATACTGAAAAAGCTGTCAGTACCAATCGTATGGTGTGGTTTTTCGATTTGATTACGTCTATTCTGTCACTGCCTGCTAGATAAAACGAAATAGGCCTTTCTATTATTGCAGCTCCTGTAACACGCGCCAAATAAGCGAGACTGTTTTAGTAGAAACGATCATTTTTACCGACCTCATTTACAAAGATGAAACTACAGAACATACGAGGGTGATTTGGAAAGATCTCGGAAACACCACGAGAGGTCAGCGTTAGCGCAACGAGTTCCTCACGTGATATTCATTGGACTGTTGCCTGCAAAAACTTGCCACGTCAGTGCTCTTGGAAGAGAACTGTGGCGGTGACGTGGTTCTGTTGTTGTTTCCGTGTAGTGATTTGCGAAGATGGAAAAAAAAAAAATCGAGATTCGAACTGTGATTAAGTACTTCGTACAGAAAGGTATGAAAGCAAAGGACATTCATGCCGAAGGGGACTCATGACCTCAGATGTTCCATAGTGCTCAGAGCCATTTGAGCCATTCATGCCGATTTCCAGAATACACTGGGGGACTCTGCTCCTCCATATTCAACTGTTGCCAAGGGGACAAATTAATTTAAATTTGGTCGGGAGACCTTAGGTGATGATCTGCGCAGTGGCCGGCCAAGATGTGTCACTATGCCAGAAATCATTGAAAAAGTGCACAAAATGGTCATGGAGGATCGCTATTGAAAATGCATGAAATTGCTCACACTTGCCAGATGTCATCTGAAAGGGTATATCACATTTTAACTGAAAATAAGAAATGAAAAAATTATCTGCAAGATGGGTGCCACAACTCTTGATGCTGTATCAAAAACGCATGAGAATGGACATATCGGAACAATGTTTGGGCTGTTTTAGAAGAAAGGGACAAGATTTTTTTGCGCTGGTTTGTGACCACAGATGGAACTTGGGTGCACTAATATAACCCAGGAACAAAACGACAGTCAAAGCAGTGGAAACACGTTGATTCTTCGCCACAAAAGAAACCAAAGACATTTCCTTTGGCAGGAAAGGTCATGGCATCAGTGTTCTGGGATGCGAAGGGGACTCTGTTTGTAGATTATCTCCCCACTGTGCAAACAATTGCTGGAGAATACTATGCTAACCTCCTGAACAAACTGCAACAAAAGATACGCGAAAAAGGGCAGGTTAAGCAAGAAAACAAGTCATCTTTCATCAAGACAATGCGCGCCCGCACATGTGCCGTCGCCATGGCAAGATTACATGAACTAAGGTATGAATTGTTACCACACCCTCATTTTTCACTTGATATGGCTCCATCAGACTTCCATCTCTTCCTAAACCTGAAAATTTTTCTTGGTGGCCGAAGATCCACTTCAAACGAAGAATTGATAGCCGGAGTTGACAACTATTTTACAGGCCTGGAGGAAACTCATTTTCGAGACGGTATCAAGGCACTGGAACATCGCTGGACAAGTGCATTAATCTACTAGGAGACTATACTGAAAAATATAAAAAAGTTTCAGTGATTTAAGCACTTTTTTTTCTATTCCGTTTCGAGAATTGTTCAAACCACCATCATACTAATATCAAATGCATATTAGGCTTATCACAAGCAAAAAGTTTTATGTGAGGAAATAGTTTCACATCTCAAGCATGAGATCGAAAAGTAGTAGTACGAAATTCTTATATGAATTTGGGATCATCATATTTTTCCACATCATTTGTGTGATGTCCTCATTTCTTCTCCTTCCTTGTTGTGACAAACAATCTCGTCATCGCTAATTCTGCAACTATTACTGACATCGTCAAAACTTATTCTCTGGTTAACTTCACTAATCCTATCAGAATCACCAGTTTAGTTACACCGCTTTTATTCTCCAGTTAGGCGTTGTTACGTGTTGGTACAACTTATTTATGCGCTATTCCGAGAACAGAACTTAAGCGGCTGCTAACTGGGGACTGTACAACTGAAGTAGTGTAGCGATCTGGTAAAAATTTTCTATCAAAATTTCGTTTTCTTCGATGCACTGAGATGATTAATATGTAATCTGTCTTCCTTCTTTTTCCTATTAGTTGATTATTTCCACTCTGGTAGTCTGACTCCATGGATTTCGCTAATAATTAAACAATGCTGATCATTTGCACGCCAAATCAGTCACATAAATAAACAGCAATTGGCATTTACTAATTCCAGTTTATTCGGCCCAGCTCATAGAGCTGCCTCATTTTTCTGTGGGAAATTATTTTATTTCTAGATGCGACGGAGATTCTCCTGGCCGAGACATCAAGTAAGCCTACGCTATGCACACATTCAAAAATCAACTTATGGTTCATTCAGAAATCAACTAAGAATGTGTTCAAAAATGTTCAAAAACCCCACAGGGATGCATTTCAAAATCATATGTATAATCAATAGAACAACGTGCGCTGAATGCAAGGGGCTTTGTGAAACAAGGTCTTTTCTTCTGGAATGAATTTGGTGCCCCTTGAAGTTGCCGCCTGGGGCAGATAACCTGGTTTGCTCCCCCACCCCTCTCCTCCTCCCCCCCACTTCCTCTGCCCTCCCTAGATCCAGGGCTGCGTCCACTGTTATGATGAACTGTATGTAGGGAAGTGGGTGTGCCAGGTTTGTTGCCTGGGTGAGATAGTCTGTCAGCTTCCATTTATCATCAGCGTCTTTCCTTTTAGGACCTCTGTGACAGGTGGTGCCAGTAGAAGTTGATCATCCGTAGAAGTCGACGTAATTCCTGACATCATAGGGGGGATGGTAGTTGGTGAGTGAGTTCTATTCATTGTAGTGTAGGGTGGCTGCCTGTGGCGTTGGCAATAAGACTGAGAAAAGTAAACTCATTTTGCCAAAGTTGACTTTTTTCATCATTAATTATGACGCCATTTGTAGTAAGTATATCGAAAACTTATTTGAGATTTGTTTGTATCATTATCCTGGAAAAAAATGAGGATGTCATCAAGACAAGCATAACAGAATGGTAGCTTAAATAGGATACCATACAAAAACCGTTGCTGCGTTTGGGCTGCATTTTTGAGGCCCTAAGGGGTAAAAATGCCAAACTGTGTGATAACTGCTGTCTTCTAGGCTCATCGGTATCTGGTGAAAAACTTGTATGCAGTCTGGGGCTATGAAGTCAGACGCACCTGCAAGGTTGTGAGTAAACTAGATTTTCAGTATAGGGTAACTATCAATTACGATATTTGGATTAAGAGTTCTGTAGTCACCACATATACGCGAAGTACTGTCTTCCTTTGGTGCTAATTTAACAGGTGAACCCCACGAACTATTTGAAGGTCTGACTATTCCAGCTTTTGAAAGTTGTTTGAACACCTCATTGGCCACGTGAAATTTGTCTAGTGGTAGTTGTCATGGTCTGTGTCAGACCAGGGAGCAGCAGTGTGGTGGGGATCTTGTTTACCGTTCTGATTGTGATAGCTCGCTGGGTAAATAATACTCAGGGAGAATTAATAGGTAGATCGATGCATGAGGTGACAGTAGGTAACACTTGTACAGAAGGTGCATTACTAACCTTATTGGTCCATGAGGACCGTGTGGATGGAGGCTGGTGTAGATGAACCAGAAGTGTGTTGCACATGTGCAATGGAATCAGCGTTGATGGGTGAAGCTGGTGAAGAATTTTGTAGATGGTGTCATGCTGCAGTGAGCTCCTCAGACTTTCTTGTACTGCCAATCATACTTTCTCATTTTCCTGTTGAAGGTATAGGAACTCTGTGTGGATCTTGAATTGGAGATGATGTAGCAAAGATATGTTGTGCCTCCAGGAGAAAGTGGTAGATGGTACAAGCGACTGATGACTGGTGTTGAGTTGTATCAGTGTGCCATTGCACAGATCCAGTAGGAGCCGGAAATAGCAGAGAAAATTGGCACTATGTATGGTCCACTTACATCCATGGTTAGAATGTTCCATGTGGCCATTGTTCTGAACCCTAGGTCCAATGTTTGGGATTTGGAGCCTGTAAATGTTGACTGCTGAGTTGTTCACTGCGTGGACTCGAATGACTTGCTTGTCATGTGCTGTGGCAGGGAAGGGTGGAGGTGCCGCACTTATGTCAGAGCAGGAATCGACTAAATAGTATTGCTGCCTGAGATGATTCAAAATATAGAGTCTGCTCCTATCCTGAATTGGTGAAACGTGTGTTGGTCCATTGCAGTGGCTTCAATGGTAATCACAGTCTGTTGTGACTGTCATGGACCACACGGCTCTTTTGGGTGGTCATAGGGAGGATGGCATTTGCATGTGGCGTTGCCAAGCTGTGTTTGGTGCTAGCAGACAGGTGGGGTGGCGGCCTGGGAGGTGCAGCTGTCAGTAATTTATTTTGCTTACTCAGATGCGTGAAGATCATTGTCCTGGATAGAGTCCACAACGTTCAGTCAGTGGCAGTTGAGTGTCATCAGGCCAGTTTGGCTGCTACAGAAAGAAGAGCACAGTGGGACTAGTGCTGTTGGCTGCATGTGGTGGCATTGTTGTCAACTAAATTGATACATTGCCGGTGTTAATGTTTGTAACTGTCACCACAGTTTTGGCAGGGTTCTGTTTCTTAATTGTTCATTGCAGATCACTTGTTGCAGCTACTGTTTCGGTGTCCTGGAAAGGCATTGCAGAAGTGCTGATTTTGCTGTAAAACATTTGTTGTCTGCTGGTTGTTCAAGGGTAATGTCGCTTATTATGTCAGCATGTTGAAGAGTGACAAATTTTACAGCGTCAGTGGTGATCTCATGGGTGGCAAGGATGCTGACCACTAGGGTGAACCATACAGAGGACTGAACGGAACAAAGTGGTGGTAGCTTGCGGTGAGCACTAAATCGGTTGGAGGTGACCTGTATGTGTGGCCATGCTCGTTGCCACAGAAGGATTGGCAGCAGTAATGTAGGCAAACGTCCCATTTATGTACATGGTGCAGATAGTGTGGGCAGACTGTGCACTTGCATGAGTGTGTGTCGTCACGTGGAAGAATCGTCATTCACAGTGGGCAGCTGTGGGTGTGACTGGTCTGGTACTAGTGATTTGGAGTGAACCAATTTCGAAATGAAGGTGGCTGTGAAGTCATACAATAAGTCAGTTGTAGAACGCCATTATTTGGCAGTTGTTGATGCACGGCACAGGCGAGTGTCGCTGTGACTCTTAAAGAATACACTCTGTCAGAGGGTAGGTTGCGAGGCACTGTATAGTAAGGCACTGCACATATTTGCGTAATTCGCGAGTTGGAAGACAGAGCATAAAAAGTGGCTGCATTGTTGATGCATAGTATCTGGTACAGTGTATGTATGTCATAATTCATGGTCTTCGAGGATCACAAATACAGGTCTGTATGTCGAGGGTGTGGTGTGGAATGTATACAAGGAAATACAGTGGTCAAACAGTAATTCGTTATGCTGAAATGGTACACACCGAGAAAGCACGTCCGCTTGATTCGAAACCACAGATCGCACTTTCACTGCACAGTCGACACCAAAAATAGTCCGTTATGAAGAGGGACAGATTGTCAGAGGGGTTACACAATGTGGTATCCCCATAGGTACTCAAGTTTTTTTTGTGAGTTGTCACTTTGGAACTTGAATATCTATACCATTAAGAGATTATAATCCCAATTAGCTACAAATACTTTCAAGGTGACTAGTGACAGAATTCAGTAAATGTTTTAAAGTTCATTTTCAAAGAATCAGATAATTATTTCTGTTGTGTCTGACATATTTCCTGAGATTTAAACCGCCACTAGTCAGAAGTGTGTCCTAAGTTTTACTCCACACACCATTTCATGCTGAAGTGAGTTTTCTTAACATATTAACACATCATGAAGTAACAGTAAATATGTTCATTGGATATGTGTGTGGATGGGGGGAAGTTTGTTCTACGGTAGTTTGCGGGATGACCCATAACAGCTACTATGAAAAGATCGTATACAACGCATGCACGTTCATTTATATTTTGCAAACTTAGGCGAAAGCTAAGAAATCACCTGATGAACATATTATGTCTGTCAAAGGCTATATCATGTTGAATGCACAGGGACCACAGCTGTAATCTGCCCTTACACTAACTAGTATTCAGTGAGTTTAACATGGTGGTTGTTTGGGCAGGTGTGAATTCATGATACTTGTAGATGGTTTGTGTGTGTGTGTGTGCGTGCGTGTGTGTGTGTGTGTAAGCGCACATGCGCGCGCAAATCAAATCAGCAGTGGGTGGTGGACCACAGTCCACTGTTCAAAATTTAATCCAATAGTGACATGAGAAAATGTAAGTTCATTGAGCCAATATCAGTGATGTAAGTGCAGGTCATGCGGATTGTGGAATAAGAAAGGCACAAGAATGAAATCAGCTGTGTGAAAGCATAAAATATAGATAGTCGATACTTGGATAAAGGTGTACGATATAGTAATGACCAGGGAACGATGTAGCATCTGAGGTTCACAGCACATCATTGCAAAATGGGCAACAGTGTGCGAAATGCAGAATCCAATAAAACTGATAAATTTTAATCATAAACCACAGATTTAAAAGTTTAAGTTGAAAAATTTATTCTGTGCAGAAGTTTCTCTCAGTAGCTTAAAATGTTTAGCGGTAAGGAGATTTTATTTGTGTGGAAGATTATAAATATTTTATATTTGTGGTTTTAAACTTTTCAGTTTTTTCTAGTGTTAAATTTTATGTCGGGACTCTGAGAATTACGCAGTGAAATGTTTCGTAACTGAATGACTTCGGCTCATAAGGTATCACTGAACATGAGGAGAAAAGCAAAAACAATGTCAAATTGGAAGTTCGTAAATACCAGTGTGGAGGATGGGAGGAGATACACAGTGTTTTTAAAACAGCGGGATGATTTGAAACTCAATCATTTTGCCGCTCTTCTTGCTACATGTATAGCAATGGGCTGCTTACAGCGGTCGGTAGCACTCTGTTGCTATTTCGAGTGTGTTTGAATATTTGGCACAAAGTACGAAAACGATGAAATTAGTGCAAAACGAGAAGACCTATGTGGAATATAGTGCGATTGATCTGGAGGATGGTGGAGGGAGACAGGTGTGATGCCAGTAGTTGCGTAACGATTTGCCAAAATTCTTACTCAAGAACTACTTTAGTGTCTCTATATGCTGAGTGGACACAGAGATGACAAAAGTCGTGGGATACCTCTTAATATCGTTATCAGACCACCTTTTGTCCCCGAAAGAAATACTGAACCAACCTGTCTCTACAGCCGTCCACAACTGCGGAAGTGTTGCAGGGGCAGGTTTTTGTGCATAAACTGATCTCTCGATTCTGTCCCATAAATGTTCGGTGTGATTCATGTTGGGTTATCTGGGCGGTTAAATCATTCGCTTGAACTGTCCAGAATGTTCTTCAAACCAATCGCGAACAACTGTGGCCCAGTGACATCGTGCATTTTCAACAATAAAAATTTCATTGTTGTTTAGGAACATGAAATCCATGAATGTCTGCAAGTGGTCTCCAAGTAGCTGCACGTAACCATTTCTGGTCAACGATCGGTTCAGTTGGACCAGAGGGCCCAGTCCATTCCAAGTAAACACAGCGCATATCATTATCGAGTCACCACCAGCTTACCAGTACACAGCGCCTTGTTGGCAGCTTGGGCCCTTGGTTTCACAGGGTCTGCACCACACCCGAACCCTACCATCACCACTTACCAACGGAAATCGGGATTCATCTAACCAGGCCACGGGTATCCGGTCGTCTAGGGTCCAACCGATATGGTCAAGAGCCCAGGAGAGGCGCTGCCGGCAATTTCGTGCTGTTAGCAAAGGCACTCGCGTCGGTCGTCTGCTGTCTATTAACGCCACATTTCATCACACTGTGCTTACAGATACATTCGTCGTACGTCCCATATCGATTCTGCAGTTATTTCACGTAGTGCTGCTTGTCTGTTACCACTGACAAGTCTAATAGAGTACGGTAATATACAGCGAGCGAAAACTTATCTACAACTTGTAAAGAAAACAAACTACAGTTACAAGAGTCGAAGGACGTGAAAGGGAAGCAGTGGTTGAGAAGAGGGAGAAACAGGGCTGTCGACCATCCCTATTGTTATTTAATCTGTACACTGGAATAGTAGTAAAGGAAATCTAAGGAAAGTTTGGAACGGAATTACAGTTCAGGGAGAAGAAATCAAACTGTGAGGTATACCGATGACACTGTCTTGCGAGAACAGCTGAACTGAATGGGTGGCTTCTTGAAAACAGGGTATGAGAAGAATATTGACAGAACTGAAACAGGGGTAATGGAATGTAGTATAATTAAATCAGATGAAATTATGAAAGTGATAGAATTACGATTACCGGACATTGTCAGCAGGGAAGTGATCTCACAATACCAAAAATATAATTTTCTTATTAGAGAAGTTGTATTTGCCCTGATGGCAGTAACTACACAAATATATGACTAGTTGCTGCAAATTTTAATTTTCATCTTCAGATCGGAAAGAAATTTAAACAACAATTTTTTTACAGTCTGATAATCGAAATTCAATTTGAAGAATATTTTTTCAACATATGTGAGTTACATACCATCTACATATCTACATACGTCAAATATTGTGCCAGTCCAATCAGTGCACTGTGTTCAAGCCATTGACATATTGGAGATCAACTGTAATGTGGATAAAAGCAATTACGGAAAATCCAATGCCAAGATTACAATAAAACATGTGAGAGGTGCACATACTCTCTGGAGCAGATGCACAAGTGTAGCATCATACATCAAGTAACAAAATCATAATTGTGGTGACCAATCACAAAAGTTACTGATAAAATGCAATTGGGAGATACGGTATTACTTGATCCGTCCTTGTTGACAGCTGACACTGCCAAACAATACTCAAACGGACTGTGCAGTATTACAGATTACCGCCAGAAGGCAGCAGCCTCCTACATGATAACTTAAGAACATAACACACCCACATTTTTCGTGTTTGTATAATATGTACAATAATGATAACAATCTACAATTAAATATTTTTATATAAAATTTTAAAACAAATTCAGAAAAGAAATAGGAACTGGCATTGTCAATCAGTTGCAACAGGTGCAGGGTTTAAAAGTAGACAATCCAACTCACTCAAACTCATAAAAAATCATAAAAATACCTCGCAAGATTGCACGATTAAAACCAAGAAATGACGTGGACTACATTAGGTGACAGCAAGGGTCTCTTAGGAAGACGGTTTGTTTCTCTTCATGACAGAACATTGCTTTACATTTACTCAAGCATTTGCAATGTTTGTACATACATTAATAGTATAACAGTAAATTACAGACAGAGTTCACGCTTGTTGACAGAAAGTATATATAAAAATATAATTGGGATCCGCACCTGTCACTCAAGAGTAACAGATTTACACAGAATGCTTTTATACTATTTAACATGGTCAGCGACATTCTGTTACAATCAACACGAAAAATTATTTGAAGTGGAATATCTAAAGTTTATTCGTAATACAGTAGCCGTATACCCTGTTTTAATCGTGGCATCTCGTGAAATATTTTTATGATGTTTTGACAAGTTTTGGGTGACTTGGATTGTCTGCTTTTAAACGTTGCTCGTGTTGTAGCTGAATGACTCTGCCACTTCCTACCTCTTAACAAGAAACTGTATTGAAATTCTTTTAAAATTTTGTATAAGAAATGTAATTGTAGATTATTTGATACATACAATGATGAAAATAAGCAAGAAAAATGTGGCTGTATTATGTTCCTAAGTTGTCATGTAGGAGACAGCTGCCATCTGGTGGTTTTCGGTAATACGATACAGTGCCTTTGCTATCGCTTGGTAGTGTGTCGTAGTAATGCCGCATGGACTTAATGCATTTTATCAGTAACTTTAATGAGTAGTCACCACAAATACAGTCTTACTACCAGGTGTACTGGTGCGTCTGCTCCAACGAGGTATGTGCACCTCTGACATGTTTTATTATGATCTTCACGTTGGATTTTCCATAATTGCTTTTGTCGAAGTTACAGTTGATCTACATGTTTATGACTAGACAACAGTCCACTGGATAGAATGACACAATATTTGATGTATGTAGATGGTCGGTAACGCTCATAACTTGCAAAAAATGATTTTCGATTATTAGACTGTAAGATGGCAATTAAAATTAGTCGAAACATGTCGCCTGTATGTGTAATTATTCCGATATGGGCAAATAAAGCATCCCTAACAACAAGATTATATAATTCGTGATAGAATAAAATTAGGAAACAAGTCACTATAGTCGATGAATTTTGCTTTTTGGGCAGCAACATAACTGACATAGCCAAAGTAAAGGTAATATGGAATACATACAGGCTTGCAGTTCTTAGAAAAGAGAAATTTTTCAACATCGAACACAAATTTAAGAGTTATGAAACCTTCCTGAAAGCGCTTTTATGGAGTGTAGCTCAGCACGGAAGTGGAAGATAGATATCAAGCTGTTCAGACAAGAAGAGAATAGAAGTTCTGAAACGAAGAATGTCGAATGTTAGCTGGGTAGATCGAATAACCAATCAGGAGATAGTGTACCGAATTGAGGGACAAAAGAAATTTGTTGCACAAATTGACTAAAACAAGTGATCGGCTGATAGTAGACATTCAGAGGCATCAAGGAACTTCCATTTGATAATGCAGGAAAGTGTGGGGGTAAAGATTGTAGAGGGAGACAAAAGCGTGAATACAGAAACAGGTTCAGATGGATGTAGGTTGCAGAAGTTATGCAGAGATGAAGAGGCTTCCACAGGGTAGACTAGCGTGGAGAGGTGCGTCAAATCTGGCTTTGGACTGAAGAGCTCAACAACAATAACAACAAGACGCATTTATAGATTTGGAAGAAGTAAAACACTGATGCACTTTCACTTCTTTTCTTTTTCCTATGAAACCACAAATAGAAAAAAAAAAGCAATTGGGTTGGTGCATAAGTTGGCAGCGTTTTCCCGTAAGTTTAATATACACAACAAATACACGTAACAGAGACTTTAGTCGTCAGTATTATTCTCTCCTCCACTATTTGCAACAATCTGTCAATGGTGGGGTAACTTTTCGATCCCGCGACTGTAGAAATCACGTCGTTTTGAGGCGAAGAATTTTTTGCCAGTCTAGAAGAATGAGGGCCGGCGTTAACGCGGAGTAACATCACTTTCTGCAGTGTTTCTGGTCATTGTTCTCGGACTGCGTCTCGAAGAGGTCTGAGTCGTTGACAGTAAATACTAGAAGTGATGGTTACACCCTGGGGAAGCATTCGTAGTACACCACCCCGTCGCTTTTCCACCAGATGCATAACATATATCTCTTGTGGACTCGCGCAGGTCCTCGTGTGGGAAGTTGCTGCATTGTTTGGGAACCATTCCATTCTTTTCCTTTCCTTGTCACCAATAAAGATACAGAATAGGAATGGTTTGTGTTGTTCACGAGCCAATTGATGACGAACAAGCAGAGATGCAAATATGGCCACCAACTGATTTTTGTGATTTTGGCTTAGAGTATGCAATACCCATACGCCCGATTTTTAAACCTTCCCCATTATATGTAGATGTCGCACGATGGTGGAATGATCACAGTCCATCACATTTGTCAGGTCTCGAGTACACTGACGTGCATCATTGTAGATTAATACATTTAAACGATCTTCATCAAACCCTAAGGTCTTCCTGAGCGTGAAGGGTCGCCAGTGTCAAAACGATCCTTCTTAAAAGGAGGAAAGCATTTCCTCTCCAATCTCTGTCCAGTGGCACTTTCACCATTCACGGCGCAAATATTTCTCAAAAAATTTTCTTTTTAAAATCCAATCTTGATCGCACCACGCATGCTACAAGAACATAGGTGACCGGTTTCGGTCATATCACATGACCATCATCAAACCTATAATTAAATTTAGAAAGTAATAGAAACCTTACTAGGTTGACAGTAAAATGTGACGAAATGCTTATAAAGATGAAATACAATAAGACTTGTTATACCCATGGCATCCTTCGAAGATGGTAGGTGGAGCACTCTTCCCAGCTGCTGGTGCCAGCAAGTGACATCACAGCCTTTGCCTTTTCTGGCACCAGTTGACATCAAGTGCTCCACCTACCATCTTCGAAGCATGCCATGGGTATAACAAATCTTATTGTATTTCATCTTATAAGCATTTTGTCATATTTTATTCTCAACCTAGTAAGGTTTCTATTACTTTCTAAACTAAATTACAGGTCTGATGATGGTCATGTGATATGACCGAAACCGGTCACCTATGTTCTTGTAGCACACATGGTGCGATCAAGACTGAATTTTAAAAAGAAAATTTTTTAAAAAATTTTTTGATCGCTGTTCTAAAAACGTTTGTTAAAATTGTGCAAATATTTCTGTCTGCCACCACTGCTATTACCCCTCTATTGAATTCAAACAATAGAATATGTCGAAAATGTTTCGATTTCTCCACATGGCACTCCATTTTCTAGCGTCCACAGCTCCACTCATTATCTCCAAGTGATAAAATGGCAATGTGTAAACTCAAACACCAACAGTGAACTCCAAATAGAAACGAAAGTTGATAAACACGTAGCAACCAGAATACTAAGACGCAAAACAAAAACGCTACGAACTGATGCACCAACCTAACAGATTAAATTGACTAGTAAAATGTTTTGTAGCTCCATTCGCATCTCGTCTTCTGAAATATATGAAGCATCTTAACGTGCTGGCAGCTTGTTGGGGCAGAGAAACGCAGTGTAACGGTTTGGCTGCAGGGCAGTTGTAAGAAATCTACAACGCAGACAGATGGCGGTGTTTGCCTTGTACCCGCGGGGCTCACAATTATATCAGGCTGTGGTGGCAGCGACCCGTGTGCCTTCGCTGGGATTCCAGACGCCTCAAGCAAATTGCAAACATTTGTCTGGCAGAAGTTGAGGATGTACGCCCCCCCCCCCCCCCCACTGGAGGCGGCTTTGTTTTGCTGCAGCAGTGAGCGACCGCTCTGACGGACTCGACTTCCTTCCGCGTCTGCTCGCATCTCCCTCTGCCTTTCCCCATTTAGCAAATTTCCGGAAGGCAGTACATCTTTGTAACTTGCAGAACACGGATGTACTTTCAGCTCTGTAATAGCGTCGTTCGTCTTCGCCGACGTTTTTCGAGGGTAATTAGAAATGGTATATTATCCATACTTCGGGGACTCAGAATCAAACTGACGGTGTGGTTGGAAAGCTGCTTCACGTTTCCTGTTTTATTTACTACTATTGATAAAAATCTTGTTGATGACCGGTGCATTCTTGCATCAAAGAAGCTGGTGATAAATCAGTACTTCTTCGCACTCTTATCGCTCTTGCCAAAAATAATAGTATTTTGGAGAATGACCATTATGTTATACGATTTAGTACATAACGGATGAAGCAAATTAACTGTTTTTCACCCTTAAAAACTAAGGTCTCTTGCACCGCGGTATTTTTTATAACAATATTGTATGGCTAAGGTCGGGAGTTCAAAAGAAAGCATTTCATAAACATCAAGAGTTTCACATTCCACTAAAACGACTATTTCAAATACATAAACGTAAATGGAAAGCGTACAACGTTAACACCTTGACCAAACACTAGTGGAGATTGGGGCACCACTTATCTCAGCAAGCCTTCTTGCCTGAGCGCTACCAACAATGGAAGATTAATACTGCCATCTACTGAGGGCTCGCACGTACTTCACGGAACCAGTTGAGTGAACGACTTAGCGAAGAACATATTTGTGTTTTTGTGCAAGACGAGTAAGTTTTGTTGCTCAAATATCGAAGCTCCTTGGAAGCAACAACATATACAGTCCAGAATAGATAAATACGTGTTCTTTAACAGAAGATTATTCTACTTCACAAAGTACATTTGTATAATTCGAAAGCTTGAAAGTTACTACAGTAGTTTTTCGAAACTAATTCAGATATAGCACGTTTATGCATTTCTGTTGGGCAACGCTTAGGCACTATTTTGCATTCGAAAAGTTATTGGAAGCTAACGAATCTCAAGCAGTAAGAATTAATTCTTTGAGAACAAAGACTGATAAGGGGAAGAAATGGCTAAAAGCAAGAATAAGAAAAAAATGGATAGACATTCTTTTAATATCATTAGTGTTCAGCTCAAAAGACGGGTTTGGATATGGTAACTCTCCATGCCATCCTGTGTTCTGCCACCCTCTTCAGATCCAAATAATTTCCGCTACCCTTTATATTGTCTACCAGCTTGTATCTCTTCTTTCATCTCAATCTTCTCTCACAAACTAGTCCATCCAAAGTCTTTGTTAGCAAGCACTCCTGTCTCAACAAATGCTCCATCCAGTTTTTCTTCCTTTCTCGTATAACCTGTAACAGTCTGATGTAGAGGATGAAAATGCCTTTGTATTTACTGCTTCGAATGATGCAACCAATCAAGAAAAAATCAGGAATGGATCCACTGCCTTAGACGCATCATAACAGGTGGTCTCACGACCATTCTGTGCTTAATTTGCAACTCGGACAGTGATGATGAGCAGGCCATCAATCTTCACTGAAAGTTCTATGTAGGCCACATTACGCTAATAGGTGAAATTCGCAAAAAAATTGTTTACTGCCAGTAAAATTTTTATGTTTTACCATCTTAATTGGTGTAAGTAAGACATTAATTTTTTTGGTACCAACAAAACATATTTTGAAAAGTTTAGTAGCGTGTTTTGTGTATTTATTATTGTGTTCTGTGATACGTGTAAAAATGCCCCCGTACGTGCGTAGACTTGTCCGTATTAGGGGCACGTTTACGCACTCAACTTGAGCTATATAAAATTATTTTTCACTCTTAAATGTAATGTGAATTACAAATGTATATATACCAAAACATACTTTAATACCCATGCTATAAGGCTAAAAACTATTAAATACGATAAATCTAACCAAAAAAATTTAAAAAATCCTAAATGAAGTCCTCTTAAATGTGGCCCGGTCCTCCCTACCAAACCCACACACCCGTATGTCCGCGTTTGTGAGATATGTTGATTAAAATTTTACCCTTGTGCATGTGTATTTTCAATACAGAAAAAAAGCAATTTTTTGCAGATGAAGAACGGTGTGAGTTCGTGATTGATATTGGGTGTGTCCAAAGTCAATGGAACTTATGTGGTGGCGAACGCTACACAGCATGTTGCATTTGTAACTTATCGTCGTCTTAACTACTTCGAGAAAAGTCGAATCATTGGCTTGAGGAACATGGGAACATCATACTATCAGATCACAGACAGTTATCTATAGAGCAAATGGACTCAGACAAGATTGTGGCAAGAATGAGAGGCACAAGTGTTTCCAGAAGAGCTACCCCACGAGAAGATTGTAGAACTGTTCGATTGGCTTTGACGGATGACAGGGTGTCACCACGAACCATCGGGAAGAGATTACTGGAAGCTGAGTTGAGTTATCGAGTTGTCATGTTTCGTTTACTGCTGGTATCGTACCACAGAAAACAAAGACTTGCATACTGTAGCCGTGTTCAACTGGTTTTAAATTAACAACGGCCTCAACTGGGTTGAGTGGCCTTCTACGGTATTCGGCTTTGAGTCTTGCTTCCGTTTGTGAAGGTTAGATCGATGTCAACGTCTCCAAAGTCGACCAAGTCAAATGTCACAGGAGGCAGCGTTTCGCGAGACCTACACGTCGCTGACTCCTGGAATAATGATTCAGCGAGCTATTGGATACGAGAGCGGGACTGATGTGTAATGGTAGGAGGAAGGAAAAATGTCCGCCAGAATATTAGATGAATGGCAAAGCCTGTTATCATACCGTTCATGACTAGGGCATATTCCAACAGGATAATGCAAGACCCCACACTCCAAGATCGCGTTGAGGAATGTACGGATCCTTGTTAGTCTGCGTGGCAACACGATTTGTCACTCATGGAACATGCGTAGGATGCGTTGAGGAGATGTGTATTTTCAAACCAGCTCCCAGCCAAGTATGTTCGTGAACTGGCACAAGGCGTTTTTCAGGCGCGGCAAGAAATTCCTTAGTGTGACAGTCAGAGGTCGTTCGCTTTCATGTTGCAACCAAGACAAGAGTGTATTCCCGCCTGTGGAGATCACACTCCAAACTGATGTTCAGTTCCGAATATAATGAACATTTCGTCCTCTAATACCCATCATGTGATGGAAATCTCCACAAAGTTTGGTAAATATCGGACAGGTGCCTCATTATATAGCACTTCCTATTTTTGTCAGTGTATAAACAAACGCTCTTTCGGGCTAAATCAGTGGTCATCAAACTGCGAGCTGCGGTTCGCATGCGGACCAAATTAAATGTCCGTGCGGCCAGCGGTTCTCAGCGACATTTTTATAATAACATACTTCTAGCAACTAAAAGCAGAAGCCACAAACGTGAACTACCTTTGTGAGATTTTCAGTAGTGTATTTTTCTTGCTCAATGACATACAAAAATAGTTACAGAGATGGTAATATTTTAAGATGTGCTTAATTTTAATTGACGTTGGTGAATTTGGCCGTGTGCTAAGTAAAGTTTGCCAGTTACCACAGGGATAGGATGGTACGGTGTGTGGCCACTGCGGGGTTAATAGAAGTGATGGGGGGGGGGGGGGGGGGTTGCATTATTTTTCCTCTTACAATGCTGACAACTATCGAGCGTGTGTAGCTAGCAGCTAACAGCTGCCAAACGTAACATGGACTCGTGAATACGCGTTATAAAGACAGTCACCTTTAAAACTGGCACATGTTTGTAGTAAGTAATATGAAATCAAATTAAGGGCGTTGTCATACAATGCAATGACTAAAAGAAAAACGATACTCAAAACATTTTGTGAACATTTGTGATAGTGTCTCATATAGCAATTACTGTTACTAATTCATATCACATACCTATTTATGTAGGTTACCAATTAACAGTAAGATCGATAGGGGAAGGTGTGGTGAAGTGGCCAGGACAGGAAAAGTAACAATTGCATATTTTTTTTCTCCTGAATAGTGCTGCTGCCTGCCGAAAAGTGGGCACACTAGTTTTAATATACGTCGCTTTATTGTTGTCAGTGAGATTGATAGAGGAACCTTGTTCCGTTGTTTTTCAGTAAAAAATTTTGTTTTTGATTCGTTTGATGTAAAGTTAAGTCATTTATGCTATTCTTGTTACCTCACTTGTTCGAAGAGTTGTAATAATTCTTTTACAGTAAAGCCTTTAGGCCTACAAATGTGGTTACTTTTTATTCATTTTAATTTGTTAGTTTCTTCTGTGGATCACTAAAGCCGACATGGTGCTCGGGCGGGGAAAGTGGCCACACTACTCGACGCGAAAAGCGGTCAAGGTGTTCACCCGATAAGAGTTAGTTACTTGTAAAGACACGCATAGTACAATGGATAAAGCAGGCTACTAAATACTTTTACAGACAAAGTCAACATCCGCCATACTGTCACTTTGTGAGAATTTCGATTTAATTAAGTTATATTATTTAAAACCGTCTCTGTTCTGTTATACACACAACAAAAAAAGTTTTGCATCACCTCGATTCAGAGAGTTCTGGAACCTGTACAGAATATTGGAATAGAGATCAACATAAACATCATTTCCGCCTTTTTGTTGCTCGTCAAAACCACACATTGCATATTGTACCACCATACAGCGAGACCTTCAAAGGTGGTGGTCCAGATTGCTTTACACCCCAGTACCTCTAATACCCAATCGCACGTCCTCTTGCATTGATGCATGCCTGCATTCGTCGTGCCGTAGTATCCGCAAGTTCATCAAGGCACTGTTTGTCCAGATTGTCCCACTCCTCAACGGCGATTCGGCGTAGATCTCTCAGAGTGGTTGGTGGGCCACGTCTTCCATAAGCAGCCCTTTTCGATCTATCCCAGGCATGTTCGATAGGGTTCATGTCTGTAGAACATGCTGGGCATTCTAGTCGAGCTATTTTTCTGAACGAAGTAATCCACAAGATGTGCACGATGGGGCGCGAATTGTCGTCCATGAAGACGAATACCTCGCCAATATGCTCCTGATATGGTTTCTCTATCGGTTGGAGGACGGCATTCACGTATCGTACAGCCGTTAAAGCGCCTTCCATGACCACCTGCGGCGTACGTCGGCCCCACAGAATGCCACCCCAAAGCATCAGGGGACCTCCACCTTGCTGCACTCGCTGGACAGTGTGTCTAAGGCGTTCAGCCTGATTGGGTTACCTCCAAACACGTCTCCGACGATTGTTTGGCTGAAGACATATGCGACATTCATCGATGAAGAGAACGTGATGCCAGTCCTGAGCAGGTCCATCTGTACCGAGCTGCATGGTGTCGTGGTTCCAAAGATGGACCTCGCCATGGACGTCGGAAGTGAGATTGCGCATCATGCAGCCTATTGCGCACAGTTTGAGTCGTAACAAGACGTCCTGTGACTGCACGAAAAGCATTATTCAACATGGTGGCGTTGCTATCAGAGTTCTTCTGAGCCGTGATCGGTAGGTAGCGGTCATCCACTGCAGTAGTAGCCCTCGGGCGGCCTGAGCGAGGCATGCATGTCATCGATAGTTCCTGTGTCTCTATATCTCCTCCATGGCCGAACAAAAATGATTTGGCTCACTCCCGAGACTCCCTGGACACTCCCCTTGTCGAGAGCCCTTCCTGGCACAAAGTAACAATGGGGACGCGATCAAACCGTGGTATTGACGGTCTAGGCGTGGTTAACTACAGACTACACGAGCCATGTACCTCCTTCCTAGTGGAATGACTGGAAGCGATCGGCTGCCGGTTCCCCTCCGTCTAATAGGTGCTGCTCATGCATGGTTATTCACATCTTTGGGCGGTTCAAAAAATGCTTCAAATGGCTCTAAGCACTATGGGACTTAACATCTGAGGTCATCAGTCCCCTAGACTAAGAACTACTTAAACCTAACTAACATAAAGACATCACACACATCCATGCCCGAGGCAGGATTCGAACCTGCGACCGTAGCAGCAGCGCGATTCCGGATTGAAGCGGCTAGAACCGCTCTGTCACAGAAGCCGGCTCTTTGGGCGGGTTTAGTGACATCTCTGAACAGTCAAAGGGACTGAGGCTGTGATACAATATCTACAGTCAACGTCTATCTTCCGGAGTTCTGGGAACCAGGGTGATGCAAAACTTTTTTTGATGTCTGTATGTGGCCTAAACGAAAGTCCGACTGAAATTGGTCTCCTGCAGCCGCTTGGTGTTGTTTCTGATACCAGTGTGTGAAGATGCCTAGAAAATGCTCCAGGAAATCAGAAAAACAAACTTAATACCCTGTTGCAATGGCACTGGTTACAGTACCCTCTTTCTTCTTCTTCTTCTGTAGTGGTCAATCCAAGGATTGGTTTGCAACAGCTACAATGGCAGCTTGTCTCCATTCTGTACGTCTTTCAGCTTTTCTCTTCATTTCTTTATAGGTGTCATATCCCACATCTTTCACGATTTGATCCATGTACCTCAGTCGTGGTCTTCCTCTTGGTCTTTTTCCCTCGACATATCCCTCTATGATTGTGTTCAGGAGTCCTTTATGTCTTAATAGATGGCCTGTAAATTGCACTCTTCTTTTAACAATGAAACTCCAGAAGCTTCTCTTCTCACCTGCTCTTTCCAGAACCACTTCGTTTGTGACCTTGTCGATCCATTTTATTTTGAGCATGCGTCTATAGCACCACATTTCAAAAGAATTTAGCTTCTGCTGTTCCTCTGTCCCGAGAGTCCATGTTTCACACCCATAGCATGCCACACTCCACACCTTTGATTTCCAAAATCTTTTCCTGGTTTCAAGGCTGATGCTCTTAGATGTTAATATGTTTTTCTTCTTGTTAAAAGCAGCTTTTGCTTGAGCTATTCTACTTCTCACTTCTGCATTGCTCCTTCCATCCCTGGTAATATTACTGCCCAGATAAGTGAATTTATCAACTTGTTCAAGCAGTTCATTGCCTACATGAACTTGGACTTTCACTTGATCTTCTTTGTCGCATGCCATTACTTTTGTTTTTGCTTTATTAATTCTCATATTATATTCTTCACCCATAACTTTATCCATTCTATTCAGTAGGCCTACAAGATCTTCTTCACTTTCAGCCAGGACAGCTATATCATCGGCATATCTTATCATATCTATTCGTTGGCCATGAATAACTACACCTGTCTGTGAATTTTCCCTTACTTTTTTCAGCGCCTCTTCAATGTATACGTTAAAGATAACAGGGGATAGTGCGCAACCTTGTCGGACACCTTACCGTATCTGCACCTCTTCTTGTTTTGTCCGTCCACGGATAACTGCTGTCTCGTTTTTGTACAGGTTCCATATCATTTTTCTATCTTTATGGTCTATTCCTACTTTTTTGAGTACCTCAAACATCTTATCCCATTTAACATTATCAAAAGCTTTCTCTACATCTACGAAAGCTATGTATGTTTTCAGGTTCTTATCTAGACGTTTCTCTATTATTAGTTTTAGAGCAAATATTGCTTCTCTGGTTCCTCTATCTTTCCGGAATCCAAACTGGTCTTCGGAGAGTGTAGCTTCGACTTTTTGTTCTATGCGTTTTAGGATAATTGAGGTTAATATTTTAGAGGCGTGAGTAACTAGGCTGAGTGTACTATAATTTTCACATCTTGTAGCATTTGCTCTGTGGTGTGAAAAATTGGTCACTATGTAGGAGTTTGGAGTAATTCATATAGTCACAATATATTATTTTCACTTAAAAATAATGGTGTGATGCCCTACGACATTGAAAATGTGTAATTGGTAAGCTCCTATCAATAACCATGGTGAAAATTGAATTTCTCTTTGAGTGACCACATTAACCCCCTTCCGCCACTCCTGCTCCCGCTTGCCCACATCACACACACACACACACACACACACACACACACACACACACACACACACGCAAACACACCGCCGTCCCTTCCTATGCGGCCCGAGGTGCCGGCATAGCATGTCAATATTGGCTCTTAAGCAAAAAGTTTGACGACCACTGTGTCTGGGCTGTTAAGAACTGCGCGTTGGGTCAAGACTATTTCATTTTATTAATGGAATAAAACTTTTTGTAAACAACCACCAACGTTCGCCGCGATTTCAGTCACGAAAAAACCATAACGTTTGAAACAAGACTATAGTAGACGAAACATCGAAAACATCCTGACCAAATGCAGTCGAGACGTCTACTTCGTGTCTTAGGCTTTTAGAAAATGCATTAGTCCCTTCTTTGGGTTTGATTACTCGCGCATTCTGTATCCAAAGGAAAATAAACAAACGAGGAAAAAAACCTGCTTTGATCGCGTTCGCCTCGCACCAAAAGGCTTGCCTGCTTTCAGTGAAAGACGTTTTAACGAAATTGAGGTAACCCGATTAATGGATTATCGCGGGCCAACTCAGCGATGAAGGAAAATACAGAAATGCGATTTTCCGAGCAGTGCTTATCTACATAGAGTTTAAATAAACGTTTTAGATTGTTTCCAAGTTTTTACGAAGCTCCTGCCTTGTGTAAATGACTTGCTCTCGTAAAAATTATGGAGTTTTGACCTTTAGTAACACGAGGAATGAATTAAATTCAAAAAATGGTTCAAATGGCTCTGAGCACTATGGGACTTAACATCTGTGGTCATCAGTCCCCTAGAACTTAGAACTACTTAAACTTAACTAACCTAAGGACATCACACACATCTATGCCCGAGGCAGGATTCGAACCTGCGACCGTAGCAGTCGCGCGGTTCCGAATTAAATTCCAAACATTAGTGTTGCATATTGTTTGTGTGATACAGTCAGCTTCAGTTTCACGAAATAAATGTGAGAGACACGTGGACAACAATTTCCAGTTACATTTTGACCTTATGGACTAGATTTTCAATGTAATGATGGAGAGACTAACTCTAAATGACAAACAATGTTCATTTACGAAAAGTTTGTCTTGCACTGTACTGCATACTTCGTTGCAAAGAGAAACACTAATGGTGTTAGAGCAGCTCGCATTGCACTTAGAAGACAAAAATTTAGACTGGAATGCCGTGATAATCAGGTTCTCGAATACAGTTGAAACACTAGAAAATAGAAAAATAACACCCTGCGGGAATATTCCCACAAGAATAAAGTAATATAAATTTTTTGTATGTTGCTGAGTAACAGTCATACAGTATTTTTAAAAAGAACGCGCCGCTATTTGACTGTTTTATTGCTTATTTAAGTACAACCCAGGTTTCTGCCTTTTATGCCAATTTAGATTATTTGATTTTATGTATTTAACATATATTGCAGGACACTTAACGTGTTGTCAAGCTCAAAGCTGGCCATAAACTGAGGAGCCAATATTTTTCTTAATTTATGGTCAGCTTTGAGCTTGACAACGTGTTAAGTGTCCTGCAGTATACGTTAAATACATAAAATCAAATACTTGCAAATGGCATGACAGTCCGGAACCTGCGTTGTACTTAAACAATAGAACGGTCAAATGGCGGTGTATTTCTTTAAAAAAACATTATTCATTTGTTACGTGGCACTCAGGTTTTGGACTACAGCTCATGATATTATTTCGAAGTGGTGTGAAGACTGGAAACTTGTTTTAAATGTTCAGAAACATAAAATTGTAAGATTCATAAATAACAAAAACATAGTATACTGTGACTTCAATACCAGTGAGTCACAGTTAAAATCGTGCAACAACGCAAATATCTGGGTGTAACATAGTGCAGGGATATGAAATGAAATGACCAAATAAACTAGTCGTAGGTAAAGGATGAGGCGAAAAACGGTTCGTTGGTGGGATGACGCGAAAATGGAACACAATTACAAAGAAGGTAACCTACAAACCCCTCGTGCAACCCTGGGTAGAAATCGCGCAAGTGTGTGTCGCCGGTGCCGTCTTCACCAGATACTTTGTTACTTTTTAGCTCTTTATTTCTTCTTCGTTTGGTGTTTGCGCATCTGGATTGGTTTTTAGGGTAATTATTGACGGAAATCTTTCTGCGGGTTCAGGGCAGACTAGATGTTTTTTGAAATATCTGCAAAGTTATCCACAGTTTTCTTGGTTGTTAAGCGGCAACTGTCCATATTTTCTTTCTTGAAGCAGCTGCACCCATTTAGCTTCGTTTTAAATGTTTTATAAGAAGTCCTGGTGTTGTTTTTTTAGGAAGTCTTCAGTTTCACTGAGGTGTGCGTTCTGATATTGTTTTCTTGCTTCTGTAATTCATTTAGAAGATTATTTTGTACATGTAACATGTGCATTTCTTGACTTGTAAATGTGCCACGCTGTAAATGCCTCTCCTTGCCTGTTCACAATCTTTATTTCACTGGTATTGTTTTTTTGTGACTGTGTAAAGTAGTTTGGTTTTAGGCAGTTCTGATAAACTTGCGTTCGAGCTATTCCCAATTTTGTGCTTACGTTTTACCGAGTTTTTTTGACATTAGTATTGGTTGGATTTCACTAGTGCCATATATCTGGATTCCTGACTCATTTTACTGAATTTGTAGAGCTTTAAATTAAGTTACATTTGGGTTAGGTAGTGGTTCGCGTCAGTATTTGCTCCTTTGGAAACTTGAGCATTTAAACTCTCCTTGTGATGTGGATACGAAGTAGTAATATGATTAATTTGAAATTCCCCTATATTCTTATTGGATGCTCTCCTTGTTTCTCGTTTTGGAGTTTCTTAGCGAGTTGATATAATTTCGAGGTTGAAATTTCTCTTCATTTCTACCAGTCTCTCTCCATTTTGAAGGAATTCACCGTCGCTTCTTCTGAATTATCTCTTTTTCTCTAACAGTACATCAAAATTTTCCCTTAAAATTTTTCCATGATTTTGTGGAATTTTCAAGATTGAAATTGCCTGCAACTTCCCACGACTTAACATACTATTTCCGGATTTGTTTTATTTTCGCGGTTACTTAGCATGTGTGCATAATTACCGAGTACATATTATTTCCGCATTTCAACGAAACTGTCATTAATTTGTCGTACACAGATTTTACCTCTGTTCTGGAACTGAGAATGTCTTGTGGAATTGTGAATATAACATGTATATGGGATTTATTTTTAACGATATTTGTTATCTGTTTTATTTTTGAACAGTCTGTTTTGCCAAAATCGATGGTGTTCTCATCTTGCAGGGTTAAAATTTTAAATTAGTATTTTGAGCATTTTGCTTCATTTGTACAGCTTCCCTAGCTCTAGCAGTGAGCTAGTGTTGATTGTGACAAAGATAGTTTTGACTTTGGGTTTGAGTTGGCCAGAAGGCAACGATTTCCTCTTATTTGGGATAGAGTAACGCAACCTATTTTCCCAGAGTCAAATAGACTAGTTGTGTCACTAATAGAGGATGATTCATTATCTTCTGTAAAATTTTGTGATTATTGAAACGCTTCATTGTTGCACTTGGAATTACAGGACCGAGTTTGGGAAAAACTCAGTGGTAAGCCAGGAGGAGTAAATCCAGATTTTTAATTTCCGACCGTACATCTAGTGCACAAATCCCGACAACACTGCTGCTTGACCCAGGTAAAACGAAAAGTGAAATTTGTTAAATGAGCTGCCTCTTCTGCGAGTTCCATAATACCAGATTAATTTTCTCCGCGTTCACTGTCGCTCAAATTATTGTCACCTTACTAGAGTGTTCTTACAAGGTTCGGCCACTGGCGTCACCTGAGCCCTGTTTTCTTCATGAGGCTGTTACACCTCCACCTCCTTCCTCGTCACCTGCACGACGAGACACCGGTATTTGTGCTTGTGTAGGAAAGTTAATATCTTTATTGGTTGTTTGTATTTTGCGCTCAGAATTGTGGTTACTAGCGCACTTACAAAATTCTTCTGGGTAAATGAGCTAAACTTTTTTATTCATACTGATAAAATAACTTGAAGCAATAATCATGAGAGAAGTGACTTTCAACAAAGATATAAAATATTTTTAAATGTTTGGTACACAAATGAACGAGAGCGGTAAATGTTCTTCTCAGGACAGATGACAGATAAAAACTGGCTACTGCTAATGTGTAATTTAAGGGGAGCGCTCATAACACGATTCCGTGGTTAGAAAAATCAAAGCGAAAGGTGTCTGATGGGAGTGAAAAGATGAAGATAACTGTCCTACAAAGCTAGTAGGGAAAATGGTTACCAAATTAAGACACAATGAATAATACATTTCGGACAGGGCACACATTTTTCAATTGTTCCCATTGATATTTATAAACTCCTGTAAGCAGCTAAAAGTCTGATTTCATTGTAATTTCATATAAGGTGTGATTAGCTGCCCCTACTGATTGGTTTTATGCAACCTGCAACGCCTTCAAATAGCCCATGCAAGATATTTATATTCTCTCGCCCACTACGCGCAAACTGATATTCCTACAGAAAAAATTAACAGGATCCTTTTGTAGGAAGTTTAAAATAGTTAAATTTTGAAGTAGGATACGTTTTTGATATGGGCCGTAATTTTCGAATTATTCAAGCAAAACATGCAGAATGACCTTCAAACGCGTTTTGCTTGAATAACTCGAAAATTGTGGCCTCCAGCGAAAACGTATCTCACTACAAAATTTAGCTGCATTAAATTTGCTACAAAAAGACCTGTTCATATTTTCTGTAGGACTGATAGTTTGTGTATAGCGAGCGACAGAATATGAAAATCTTGCACGTGATTTGAAGGCGTTGCAGTTCGTATAAAATCCTTCAGCCTGTGTCTACAAAATACCTCACAGAGTTGTATCTTGTTGAGTTACGTCACAAAAAATCACAGATTACAGATCTGCAATAATAAGATAAAGGTAAAGTTGGGACGCGACGATGGTACTACGTCTGTTGACTGCGCACACTCATTGCACTCCTCATCAATAAATTAATAAATTAAAATAATGAGGGAGAGAAACACTCAGGTAGCTTCATAATATCTAATTGTACAGAAAATGTTATTAGAAGAAGTTTGCTGGAAACAGCATGGTGATCTGATCGGGAAATCGCGAGAGATTTGAAGAATTCACCTAAGACAACGGCGAGTGCGCATAGCTGTGTTCGCGTAGTTGTCGATGTTGGCCACAAAAACGCAAGTTACTGGTGACGGTGTAAGGTGTCAGGCAAATCCAACACCTTCCATGAAAACCCTGACATGATAGCAAATTCGGCAGCTTGTCACATAGCTCCGAATAAATCCTGACATTAAATTAACCAAAGTAATACGATCAACGAGTTAGCAAATGGAATACCACAGACTAACACAAGAACGCCTAAATGCATGTCATACCTTCCCACCGTGAAACAGACGCAGTTCCGAGGGGAGAAACGAGAAGCCGAGAGCAGAACCGTGTTAAGCTAGAAGGCCCTACGGTAAGGGACGGACACCCACATCTCCGGCCGACCGCCAAGACCATCCCCAGCCCATGTTAAAAGATAGAGCCCTCCAGAAGAACAATATAGATCTTACGATGACACTAAAAGGGCCACACCAGCTGCAAATTTTAGCGTGAGACTATACTCGTCTCTGTTACGTTGCAGACGTTAAAAACATTGCCCCACCATGAAAAGTATAACGTTTCTCATTGGATAGACAGAATTTTTGTAGGCGGAGCTTAAGGTTAACATTGAGACCCTGATTGGTTAGTTGAAAACACAGCCAGATACCTTTTTCTTAAACCAACTTCGGGAAATGGTATTAAAGAGAAGATAGAGTTGCTTCCGAGACGGCGAGGTGTGTGGAGCTGGGCAGCCTAACCAACGACAAGGTAATGAACGCACGCGATGCCGCATAAGGCTTCACTCAGAACTGCAGAAGTATCATCTGTTACACTCCCTTTTTGCATAATACTAATCGTCAATTAAAGCTCATGGTATTCACATTTGCCACTTGAAGTAAAAATCTGAAACGCGATGATTTTTCTGTTATATAATTATTGAGAAGCCACATCAGCCACTGTAATTTACGACAAATTAAATAAGTAATTAAAGATAATTGAGGGTCACTGTAGACCATTTCATAGTTTTCTCTTTTATGAAACTTAATTTAAACCTAGATTATGGGTGTGATATGGCATAGGTCATCCTTCGATCCATTGTAGAACTTGGAAACCCATTCAGGGAATATTCGTTCACATTTTTGTCGAACGCAGTTGGTTTTTATCATTCTGTATTAAAATATTTCGTTTTATCAATAGTGCAATTTATAAACAATGTTTTGTGAGTAGAATAAAATTTCCAATGGTAAACTTAACTGCTTTTTTGACGTTATTTTACCAGCTAACTAAAAATAGGAAAGCCTTGAACCCCTTCCACTAAATTTAATTAGTATTAAGATTCTTTTACAGGGAGTGCAGTGGAGCTGACGCTGAAATCATTAAGTATTTGATTATATCATCGCTAGACTCACTGAACTCTTCTGAATTCTACATGTCATGTGTGGTCTGGCGTCTCCTTACCAGCAACAGGTCCCAGGTTCAAACTAGTCGATTCCCTAAAAAACACGCTCAGAGCGTCGTTGCGCGAAAGTGGTAGGGAGACACGGCTTAGAACAAACAGAAACCACGCAGAATGTTAGAATGGGGACTCCATCCACGTTGTGAATGAACGAATGCTGTCGGAGATAGACTAAGCAAAATACGACCTGGTGGAAGAACCCAAGGGGGCGTAGAAGGGAGAGGAAAAACAGTGGACGAAACAGCTACATACTGTCATACTCACGTAAAAAAAATCGAGGCATGAAGGAGTTGTGCAAATTTAACTAAAATTGGTGTACGTGTTTCTACGACTGAAAGATGATGTCTATTCAAATTTAGTGCCAGCAGCATAAAAGTGGCGCTAGTAGCGCCACCATGAGGAAGCAAATAAGGTTTGCTTTGAACACACGCTATAATGGGGGTTGGGTTGTTTTGGGGAAGGAGGCTAGACAGCGAGATCTCATCGGATTAGGGAAGGAAGTCGGCCGTGGCCTTTCAATGGAACCATCCCGGCATTTGCCTGGAGCGATTTAGGGAAATCACAGAAAACCTAAATCAAGATGGCCGGACGCGTGATTGAACCGTCGTCCTCCTCCCGAATGCGAGTCCAGCGTGCTAGCCACTGCGCCACCTCGCTCGGTACACGCTATAATGATCGTGAGCGTCGGTTACCTTTGAGACTGGACCTGGTGAGTTGATGTTAGTCAAGAACGCCTTTATGGTGACAATGACGACATTATGAACACCTTACTGAGTTTGAACAAAGTCTTGTAACAGGTCTACGAGAAGCTGTGTGTTCCTTCTGCGATACTGCAGAAAGACTTAGCTGGGAATGTAGCCACTGTACATGATTTCTGGCAGCGGTGGTCACGAGCATGTCCGATCGCAAGGAGCCCGAGCTCTGGACAGCCACGTGCCACTACTGAGAGGAAAAACTATCGTGTTCGGCGTATGGCTGTGGCACATCGTACTGAATCTCCAGAAGCAATTTGAGCAGCGGTTGGCACCACAGTGATACACTTAACTGTTACAAATTGGTCACTTTAAGGACGCTCCGAACCGCGTTCCACTGGCTCAAACCACCATTTGCGACTTTAGTGGTGTCGAGCATGAGGTCATTGGAGGGTAGAATGGAGGTCTGTTTCTAACGAAAACCGGTTCTCCATCGCTGTCAGTAATGGCAGCATGTTGGTAAGGAGGAGCTCAGTTGAGTACCTGCAACCAACCTGCCTGGATGTCAGACACACTGGAGCTGCATTTGGATTTATGGTCTGGAATGGATTTCGAAAAAGAGCAGGACGACTCTCGTGGCTATCCCACATACCTTGACTGCAAATGTGTACATCAGTCTGGTGAATTGACCTGTTGTACTTTCCGCCCCGATAGCTGAGTGGTCATCGTGAAGGACTGACGTCCTACAGTCCCGGGTTCGATTCCCGGCTGGGTCGGGGATTTTCTCCACTCAGGGAATGGGTGTTGTGCTGTCTTCATCATCATTTCATCCCCATCCGGCGCGCAGGTCGCCCAGCGAGTGCAGTAAGGCGGAGGTTGTCTGCTGTTTTGGGATGACGTTATGTGGGGACGACGTACGCTGCAGGTGGTCATGGAAGGCACCATAACGGCTGTACGATACGTGAACGCCATTGTCCGACCGATAGTGCAACCATATCGGCAGCATATTGGTGAGGCATTCGTCATCATGGACGACAATTCGCGCCCCCATCGTCCACATCTTGTGACTGACTTCCTTCAGTATAACGACATAGCTCGACTAGAGGGCCAGCATGTTCTCCAGACATGAACCCTATCGAACATGCCTGGACTAGATTGGAAAGGGCTGTTTATGGACGACGTGACCCATCAACCACTCTGAGGGATCTACGCCGAATCGCCGTTGAGAAGTGGAACAATCTGGACCAACAGTGCCTTGGTGAACTTGTGGATAGTATGCCACGACGAATACAGGCATGCATCAATGCAAGAGGACATGCTACTGGGTATTAGAGGTACTGGTGTGAACAGCAATCTGGACCACCACCTCTGAAGGTCTCGCTGTACGGAGGTACAGCACGCAAAGTGTGGATTTCATGAGCAATAAAAAGGGCGGAAATGATGTGTATGTTGATCTCTGTTCCAATTTTCTGTGCAGGTTCCGGAACTCTCGGAATCGAGATGATGCAAAACTTTTTTTGATGTGTGTATATAGTGTAAATAGTCGCGCATGTGTATTGGATTTATTATAATTGATGCATACGATAATAATAACAATACCTTACTCAACAATTATTTGGGCGCTGTTAGTGAGAGCAGCATCTGCTTGTTTTGGGACGAAATTATTTTCTTTGTTTGTAAGTCTTTACAGACCCACTACTGCTATTTTCATTCAGTAGAAAAAGGACGAAAGCATTATTTAAACTTTTAATGCTATTTATTAGCAATAGAAATTTAAAAAATTGAGTTAGTACTGGGGAACATTTGCTACAACATCTCTTAGCGAATATTTGCCCTCCAGCTGCGGAATACAACGAGGTCTTTAACAGAGGAAGGGAGAGAGAGAGAGAGAGAGAGAGAGAGAGAGAATAAACATAACAAGACAGGAACAGAGACATATGACTACACAAGTGGAGGCCGAGCCTTTTTATTCAGCAACTCGCCTCCCTAAAAGGCGGCATCTCTTTCCAGAAGCTAAGACATAAGCAGCCGAAGTATGTATGGAAACTGTTAAGCGTTTATATTAGTCTTAGACCATAGTTGATACAGACTGTGCATGAAGTCATCATGCTGAAATCCGTTTGAAGACGGTTTCAGGAAAAAAAAACTTAATTTACCTTTATTGTAGTGCTTCTAGAAAAGTTTCTTTTTTTAATTTTTTTTATTGCAGACGTGGAATCTTGTGCACATTTGGTTGTGCCGAAAAACACATGTAAGAAAGTAGTATTACATACCACAGATAAAATTCTTAAAGAAAATGCGGACACATGTCATCGAATTAGAGGCTGAAGCTAAGGAGCGATATTGTTACCAAGTAAATGTAAGTGCTGCTTGTGTGTAAATATTAAGAATTTAACGACGAGGGCTGTTGTATACATCACTCGTAAAAATTCACGCGAAAATTTATGAATTATTAATTGTACTTTCTTTTCACTGTTCATGCTGCTATCGTCGTAATATTCTTTTACGTTATCTCAGAACTGATAATATTTTTCCCACTACAGGTACACGGAAGAATATTTAGACGCTTATATTATGAAGACCCGCACGGGTAGTCGAGCACCCGTTCCGGAAAGGGGGCACGCGCAGGTCCCGGTTCAAATCCGCCCGGCGGATTAACACCGAGCGCTGGGTGACAGCCAGCCGGGAGGTGCATGTTAGGCAGCTTCCCACATGCTGTACCACTAGGTGAATGCCGGGCTGGTACCCATGTCACGCCTCAGTTACACACTACGTAAAAATTTAGAAGACTTTCTCACACTTGCACATAGAATTTATTCTAGACACAGACGGATGAGGTACATTGATTCAATCCAGGGGGGGGGGGGGAGGGGAGGGGGTGGAGCGGGTCTGGATAGGAGACTAGTGGCATAAGATGTTCTGTCTCCTTAAACCCGTAATCAGTGGCTGAAGCAGCTCATCTTGATCTCCTATACAGATAATTTTGCAAACCGTCACATAATGCTGTTTAGTAAACATTTTTATCTTGAAGAGTTTAATACTGAGGCATTTATTATCGGAAGGAAACTGTAATCAAACGCGCCCAAAAAATTTTATTCCTTTCTGCATTTAGCGCCTAAAGAAAGAAATACGCTGTGAGTGTCGTATGCGTCGGAAAATAAAGTGTATTGTAACACTGCCACCAAGACATCTTTTCTCTATTCGGACAATCATACACATTCCTTGAATGGTACATAATGAAACGAACAGTACAGAGTTTAACTGATTACAGTTAACGACGGATCACAAACTCTATTGTTTAAAATGGCTCTGAGCACTATGGGACTTAACATCTGTGGTCATCAGTCCCCTAGAACTTAGAACTACTTAAACCTAACTAACCTAAGGACATCACACACATCCATGCCCGAGGCAGGATTCGAACCTGCGACCGGAGCGGTCACGCGGTTCGAGACTGAAGCGCCTTTAACCGCACGGCCACACCGGCCGGCTCTATTGTTTATTATTGGTATTGTTGCTCTTTAAAAAACCAGTTCAAACTACACTTTGATTTAGAACAATTCCTTGGGTCACAACTTATACTTAACTTCTTCATATCGCCGCGAGAATAATTAGACGGAAGGTATTCTAGAGATGGATGCAGTTCTATCTCGATTATATCGAAACGTACATATCTACAACGTATTTGTATTTCAAGAACGCTGCCAAACAACTGGCCTGAGTCACCCAGTGCGCGCACGACGCAACAATAACTACAAACCATATGTCTAGATTTCTAGGGTGGGGGGGGGGGGAGGTGTGGAGAGCTTAAATTATTGTTCGTAGGCCAGGCGGGACACTAGTTCCAATTCCTAATTTTACAACTGATAATTGTTAACTGAAGAATGTGTTCGACCTGCTGCCAGACATCAAACCTAGACCTTGCTTCTTAACGTTATGAGCTGGGACGGCTTTTGTTATTCTAACGCTTTTCTCTTTCGAATGTCTGTCAGTCTTCATCTGGTTCCATATACCTCACTCACTCCATCCTTTCATCTGATTCTTGGTTGTTATTTACACGTTTCGCTTTTCCTGTTTGGTTCGCTGTTTGTGAGATTATGTCTACTTTTTTCTTTGTTGCTGAGGTATATTATGAGAGTGCGCATGAAAGGGAGTTTGCGTCGCGTAAAAGGGGAAAAAACAAGTCACTAACTGAAAGTGTTGTTTTGTGATAAAATAGTGTAAAAAGTCGGTTACATTTTACGCGAGAGTGAACGCTAATAATCAATGTCGCGCGCTTTTTATTACGTGGTGCTGCGAGTCGCGGAATGAACAAAGATAATAAGCTACTTCTGTCTGAAATGTTAGAGGAGACGGATGTATTGTAGATACGCGGAAAAAAAGGAATCTTGAATTGTTAGCGGCAGACACGTTGCAATTTTCAATTACTGAGATTTTGATGTTAAAATATATATGGCAAGAAGAATAACTAAAGATTGTAAAAGGACTATTTAAACTGTAAAAAACTAAGACAAAATAACAAAGTTTATTTAAAGGAAAAAGAGAGTTTCATCTCAGTCATCACTAAGTACGAAGTTCAAGTGCTGATATGACACGAGTAAACTAAGCAGAGATATGTTTATTGGAAACTCGGGGAGAGCCTGCAGCTTACGCGGTAAAATTCATCTTTGAAAGTGAATAACACTCGTTTCACAACAATTCTTGCAAACGTGACGTCAATATCGACGACAGCATGATCGGCTGTCGACTTTGTGACAAGGATGAATATCAATATATTTGCTCCTTGATTCACTCGCAGCAGTTTAAGCTGTCCTCTTAGGTTCCTGCCAAACCACACCCTCGGAAAACTCCACACATTCGTAAATAAACAGCGAAATATTTGTGTCAAGGAAGAATATGAATGTTGATGCTCCTCGTTTCACTCGCAGCAATTTAAACTCTCCACTTAGGTTCCTGCCTAACCAAACACTCAAAAAGCGGTACATATTCGGCAATAAAGAGCCAAATATTTGTGACAAGGAAGAACGTAAATGTTATTGTTTTTCTTTTCAAATGTTTCAAATGGCTTTAAGCACTGTGGGACTTAACATCTGAGGTCATCAGTCTCCTAGACTTAGAACTACTTAAACCTAACTAGCCTAAGGACTTCACACACATCCATGCCCGAGGCAGGATTCGAACCTGGGTCCGTAGCAGCATCTAGGTTCCGGACTGAAGCGCCTAGAACCGCTCGGCCACAGTGGCCGGCGTTTTCCTTTTCAATTGGAGCAATTTAAACTGCTCTCTTGGGTTCCTGTTTAATGACATACTTGGAGATCGCTAAATATTTATTTCATCCTGTGTTCTCAGATCAGACTGAATGTAAATAACGTCAAATATTACAGGACATGCTTGTATTACGTTCAAAATAAAGTAACGGAAGTTGTTAACAAAGCTACCATGAAAAAAAATTGCTTGGAACGGGATGCGAACCAGCAACTTCCCACTCCAAAAACCACGACGTTATTCATTACGCTAGCACTTAACAAGAATTCTGGTCTTGGTTATCATATTCTGTCATGAAGGCTTGTATCGTTGATGCGTTATTGACATTTAATGACAATGGTGATGTGTTTCTTATAGATTTGCACTCCTACCTTACATTGAAACGGCATACTACAAATTATAAACAAGTGTGTTTCATTCTTAGTTTGTAAATTATTGACGATAGTAACTCACTCCCATGGAAATTTCGTGTTCTGCCTTACGGCAGGTCTTGTCATGGGGGAGGCCTCGTCGGAGAAGTCCGCCGCATGAGCGTCTAGGGAAGTGATTCCAGTGGTGGTTTTACGTTGCCTTCCATTGGTGATGATGAAATGATAATGAGGAGAACACAACACTCAGTCCCTCAGCGGACAAAATCTCCGACCCAGCCAGAAATCGAACCCGGGCCCCTTGGCGTGACAGACCGCCGCGCTGACCACTCAACTATCGGGGCGGACTCACTCCGATGAGAGCACTCTTATATAAAGACATTAACCCTCGACAAGTCATTACGTGACCTTTTATTAGATCAAACATTATAACAAATCATTCAAAGAATGACGTGTTTTTGTAAATCTCTATTACGGGCTCGTGAAATCTTGTGAGAGGCCCGTATCGAATGCTAACGGTTGTCGATAGCCGACCATGTGGTCGTCGATATTGTGTGTGACGCCAGAATAGGTCACAGGCTGATTGCTTTTTTTGAGTTGTAGGAAATCATCAGACAAGTCAATCAAAGAACAACTGATAAGCTCAACCTACAACGACCTGATCATTGTAGTAAATTATTTTGGGATTAGAAACGCCAGAGTCTCTGACAAAGCTATAGTCTCGATTCATGTTTGGCTAACTTCGATTGCTGCTTTTGTTACCCCTCATTCAACTCTTTTTCTGTTTTTTCTAATTATTGCTAATTTTTCCTTTACTGGATTTATTGGAGGTTTATTGCTTCAGGTGTTCTACACAATGTTCGTAAACCATGTGAAATAGTCAGAAAAGTCCTCATTTGGGATGTTGTTCAAATCGCATGTCACAGTGGCTTCAACGTCGGCTATACCAGAAAACACTATCCTTATCCCTTCTTGTGTGAATTTCTGCACTTTGTCATTTTCTGGTAGGTTCGTATTGATGACACATGTCTCGTCAATTGCGACGGTTTTTACCAGTGAAGAACTGTACGCGTTTTGCATTACAACCAAGCCGCGGCAGGGGTCCACGCGTTGTTATTTTTATTCTGGTCCTCAGTTTTCTCTTCTTCAAAACGTCCTGGAAATTGTCCTGTACACTTTATTAAGACATGTTGCTCCATTGTGATGTGTGACACAACGACGTTGACGTACTACTGCTGCATGTCCGCTATTTAACAGTGCTTGCTCGCAGCTGTCCGGTCGAATAACATCTGCTCCTTACAGCTGTTAATTCGAGCCGCCACCGCAGTTAAAGCGACGGGGTCGCTTATTCCTCAGGAATAAAATCAGTCTCGGAACTTTGTGGATGTACGGTTTACATGTGCTGCAGTGTCACGAGAGTGAAATTTTGCATAGGGCTGCTCTGGTGTTAATGGGCAATCAAGCGCACAATGCGAAAAGCACACAGAAACGTAATTACACGCTGCTTTACGTTTGCAGTCGTGTTGCTACGGCGTCCACTCGTAACGGCTGCGGACTGAGGCCATGTGAGTCTGCATTCGGCTGGGGAGAGAGGCAGTCGCTGAAACGCCTGCACTCGCTGTTTACCTCTTTGCCAAGGACTTGAGAAACTGCAGAGCTTCTGCCGCCCAACTTTAGAGCTCCCACGGCTCCAGATAATACGACAATTAAATCCACGGCTCCAAAGGAAACGGTAGAGCAGCTTTCCTTTCTCTTTTTCTGGCGCGCTCGGCTTGCGAAGCCGCTCGTTCAACAGCGCCGTGGAATTTCTTCAGTGGAACTGTGGTGCAGCACTTGTCAGTTCCCCCTCCCCCCTCCACCCCCTCGTCGGGCACGCCGCCCCTCTGCGAAGCGCCCTCTGACAGCGGTAACAAGTTTTCGAGGGCGTTAGTCGCTAATGTTGAGGAGCGGCATTCACGTTCACCGCACCGGTTCCGCCCAACTGCAGCATTTCGTCCGAATTCCCACCGCTGGTAGCTACAGAGACCGTTCACAGACATTATGCGCCACAAACGAGTCACTGAACACTCGCGAATTTATTCCGCTTTTCGTGAAACCGTAGCGCTTTCAAACTCTGCTTCGTTCGACTGCGTAACAACAGCTCCTCACCTTTTAACCGAAGCGCCATTCAGGTCAGTATACGGCCCGGAAAAAAATGAACACGAGAAGGTCAGAGCCCCGCATGGTGCAGAACGGCCGCCGTGTCATCCTCTGCCTTCTGACGTCAATTGGATGCCGTATTTAGGTGCACATCGCATTCCCGGCCGTTGTCGATTTTCCAGACCTTGGAGCCGGTACCTATCAGTCACGTAGCTCCTCAACTGGCATCACGAGGCTGAGTGCACCCCGGTACAGTCCTTGAAGCACTGGCAGTTGCGGGAATCGAACCCAGGTCCTCCACATGATTGTCAGCTACAAAGGTGGACATGACTCTCACATAGTTAACGTCGGCCTTTGGAACCGGCTCCGCTACTCGTATTTTAAGCAGGTTCTCATAAGACTGAGTGCTATCGCCTCCCATCTTCCTCCACAGAAAATTGTTTGACAGCTGCAGACATCGAGCCCTGGTTCCACGTGTCTTAGTAGGAAACTCTGACTGCTTTGCTGCAAGGCAGCTCAAGAACAAAAAAATATACATTTATGTACTGACGTCAATCAGCAAAACTATAAAACCAGCCTCTTTAACAACTGAAGGGTCAGGGGAGAAAACGAGGTATGTCACTTTTTTTTCAAAGCTGAATTTATCCTACAGCACTGATCATACTCATCTGATGAGAGATTGAAACTGGGAAAAAGCCAAGCGAGTCCACATATACTATTGAAAGTTCTGCTGTAAGGGGAAAGAACCAAATAATTTTTTTTCACGGGAAAGAAGCAGCTAAGTTGGTAGTGACTCCTGCCCCCCACCCCCACCCCCTCTCCCCAGTAAACAGGAGGAACAGAAAAACAAAAAAAGGTGTCTGTTTGCGTAGAATTTGCAGAAAACGTTTGGCTGCCGAATACAGTAACCGGGCAACTTTCGATGTATTCTTTCAGTATCGATGTTATTGCAACAGACGAATTCTTTCTTTATATATTTATGCTACATGCACTGCGCAAAAGGGTGCTAATGAAGTGGAGTCACTCCTTTTTTTCACTTCATCACTCATGATTTTGATGATGACATTGAAGAGCTCTATATAGGTTGTCCCAGGAGGAACGCTAAGTGTTCTGGGAGATGACGGGAACGATTACTCGAAGCAAAAGAACTCTAGTAAACATGGCTCTAAAATGCATACCTTAAGAGCTATGAGCAGTTGTTTTTCTTCACATCTCACCTACTGAAAAAGTGCTCTTAGCTCTTAAAGTGTGTACTTCAGACCTGTGTTTATAACACATTTCGAATGATCATTCCTATCATATCCTGAACACTGACCATTCTTCATGGGATACCTTGCATATTTTGTGATTTTGCTAGTTGTCAAAATAACAACTACACCGCTTTCCCCTTCATGCATTATGTAACTCCCAATCAAATTATTCACCTGAAGAAGATCAAAATTACATTCCTTGTGCGTGGCTGTTGAAAAACGTGAAGATTACAAGGAAATGATAGACGCGTCCAGATGTAAGCCGTCTCCTTTGGCTGTGGCCAATGTTAACGAAGAAATGGAAAACCGCGTTTAATTCAAATATCGGTCGCTGTAAAATGCACTTTCAGAACTCAGTCTCTTAAGATAATATTATCTGAATCTAGCCATTGTCGTATGCTGAAATATCAAACGCCCTATCACAGAGGAATGCAAAAAGGCCTCAAAAAGGCACCATAAAAGTGCCAGCCTGTGATGCACTGTTTGAACCACACATATCTACTTATACTGGTATGTTTAACATCAGACTTTCTTACCTGTCTCGTGCACAATAGCTTTACATTTATTTTTTGTTCGCTATAACTCGAACGAATCCATTATTTATTCTAGATCTCCTTCCAGTTTCCACGCTCAAATACAGGGTCGACGTCAATAAAACCGACAAACTGCAGGGACGGATTCCTAAATGAAAATGGAGGGAAAAAGTTCCTATGAATATGTGTCGGGAAACCCATCGTTACCACGGTAGATCGCGCTGAAGAATGACAATCCTTCTGACGACGTGCAGTGTGTTGCATGCGTTGCAGGCTGTGCGCTTGGCGCAGCGTACTGTAACCAGCAGAACTGTCCGGTATTCATGTCGGGAACAAGCCGAGATGGCTTTTGTGTACGGCCAGACAGATGGAAACGTGTGAGAGGCAGCATGGCCATAGCAAAACAAGTACACTCACGGACACCAATCACACCACACATTTCAAGCCCTTGAATGAGATTTTCACTTTGCAGCGGAGTGTGCGATGATATGAAACTTCCTGGCAGATTAAAACTGTGTGCCGGACCGAGACTCGAAATCGGGACCTCTGCCTTCCGCGGGCAAGTGCTCTACCATCTGAGGTACTGGCAGAAGTAAAGCTGTGAGGACAGGGCGTGAGTCGTGCTTGGGTAGCTCAGTTGGTAGAGCACTTGCCCGCGGAAGGCAAAGGTCCCGAGTTCGAGTGTCCGGCACACAGTTTTAATCTGCCAGGAAGCTTCATTTCAAGTCCTTTTTCGGCGTTTATGTGACCATTTGTTCTTTCCGACAGACGAACTTGCAGGGAAGCGGCGGATTGTGCGCATATCAGATTCGATGGATATTGAGATGAATCGTAGTACGAGCTCCAGGAAAGTGGCCCGCCAACACGGTGTAAGCCAAAGTACTACTACGTGATTCCTGCGTGACAACCACTACTGGTAAGTGACGCCGTTGGCGCCAGTCGCTTCTTTGTATCCATTTAAGATCTGTGCGATCGACTCTGTATCGCGTGCCCGCAGTTTTCTTCTTTGGTCGCTTTTCGGCTACTTAAGCGCATGACGCTGTGAGGGAGAGGGCTGGTTTTGGTTGGTCGGTTGGTTGTCGCTCCGGTGTGCAGTCTGGTTGTCAGCGGTCGCTGTGAGCGCATGCTCTGCCTCTTTGTCACGTGGGCAGTAGGGCTGCGGACGGAGACGTGGCTGGCTCTGAGCACTATGTGACTTAACTTCTGAGGTCATCAGTCCCCTAGAACTTAGAACTAATTAAACCTAACTAACCTAAGGACAGCACACACATCCATGCCCGAGGCAGGATTCGAACCTGCGACCGTACCAGTCCCGCGGTTCCGGACTGAGCGCCTAGAACCGCTAGACCACCGCGGCCGGCACGGAGACGTGCGTGCGGTCGGGAGTGTGTACTGCGTCTAGTGAGAAGGCGATGGTCTCGTCTGCTAAGTGATGTGAACATGTGAAAGTGGCTTTGGAATGTACCAGCCGCCAACCGAATACACTACAGAATCAAACGGTGGGAGCTATTCAGGTTCTTAAAGCCCTGCTGTTTATATGTATGTCGAATTTCGTGCTGTTTGCAATTAACGGCTCTCCAGTGTTTGGACGCCCTTGTTATCTGTTTCATGTGCACACCTTACTGAACAGAGAAAGAAATGATAATCAAATCAGTACCCTAAGCTGTCGACAGGCATTGATATACATCAACGGGGACAGTTGAAAATGTTTGCCCCGAGCAGGACTCGAACCCGGGACTTCCTGCTTCACATGGCAGACGCTCTATCCATCTGAGCCACCGAGGGCACAGAGGATAGCGCGACTGCTGGGATTTATCCCTTGCACGCCCCCCTTTAGACCCACATTCCCAACTTAATGTCCACACACTACATTAGTAGTGCACCTGCTCACTACACTCAATACTCGCGGCAGACAATCTTGCCGAGTCCCGTTAGAGTTCGGGCAATGGGTGTGCAGCCAGCACAGAAGAAGGTCAATGGCCGGTTAGCCTTAACTATATGGAGATGGTATCTCTTCTTTCAAAAAATGTTCAAATGTGTGTGAAATCTTATGGGACTTAACTGCTAAGGTCATCAGTCCCTAACCTTACACACTACTTAACCTAAATTATCCTAAGGATAAACGCACACACCCATGCCCGAGGGAGGACTCGAACCTCCGCCAGGACCAGCCGCACAGTCCATGACTGCAGCGCCTAAGACCGCTCGGCTAATCCCGCGCGGCATCTGTTCTTTCGGACATGCTCAGATGGATAGAGCGTCTGCCATGCAAGCAGGAGATCCAGGGTTCGAACCCCGGTTGGGGGACACATTTTCAACTGTCCCCGTTGATGTATATCAACGCCTGTCGACAGCTTAGGGTATTGATTTAATTATCATTTCATTTTCGAGAGCTGCATGGTCACCGATGGTATCTGGGGGACGACCATTTCCATAAAGTTAAGGCTAACCGGCCATTGACCTTCTTCTTCTGTGCGGATGCACACGCATTGCCCGAACTCTTACGGGACTCGGTAAGACTGTCTGCCGTGAGTAAAGAGTGTAGTAGGCAGGGGCACTAGGAATGTAATGTGTGGACATTAAGCTGGGAATGTGGGTCTCACGGGGAGCGTGGCCAGCACGGTAGCTCATCGTGTTCGGTCAGAGTGCTGTAATAAAAAACTGAGTGAAAGGGTCAACAACGAATGTGAACGGATGTCATGTGACGTCCGCAACGACCAAACACAACGATCAACAACGAACAAAATGAGAAAACAAAAGAAAAAAAAAACAAACGAACAAAAAGGTGGATACAGCGTCTGCCATGTAAGTAGGAGATCCCGGGTTCGAGTCCCCATCGGAGCACACAGTTTCAACTGTCCCCGTTAATGTATATGAACGCCTGTCGACAGCTTGGGATATTGATTTAATTATCATTTCATTCTCGAGACCTGCATGGTCACGATATATTACTGAACAGTGGTTACCTGTGTGAATGAGGGTTGCTTGCTTTGGACGCACTTGAGATACTGGCAAGAAGTATATATCTAAGCGCGTGTGTGTGCACTCCGAAATAATTATGACATGGTTTTTCTTCTTGTATGTAATTGTTATTTAGGGTTATGAGACAGAGTATGTGTTCTGGTTCCTACGCATTCTGCAGTGTTCTCATGTATCGTGGTTCCTGCGCAAAGGGAGTGTGAACTGTTGTTGTAGACAGTGATTGCAAGAGATTTAATTTGGCTGCAAAGAATAATTGTATTCCTGTTTTGAGATTTTACTGCCGGCCGGAGTAGCCGTGCGGTTCTAGGCGCTACAGTCTGGAACCGAGCGACCGCTACGGTCGCAGGTTCGAATCCTGCCTCGGGGATGGATGTGTGTGATGTCCTTAAGTTAGTTAGGTTTCATTAGTTCTAAGTCCTAGGCGACTGATGACCTCAGAAGTTAAGTCGCATAGTGCTCAGAGCCATTTGAACCATTTTTTTGAAATTTTACTCATGTGTTAAGGATTGTATGACTCTGGATACTGCCCAGTTGCTGTGTGGTTTTATGTTGTTGTTTCAGTGGTATAATCAGCTGTGTGCGTCGTCCGTTGTAGCTGGTCGTTTAACTGGGGGACGACGCCTTGGCGGCGGCCAGTTTGAATTGTAACTGATAGCGCGATCGCTGTGTTTATCAGTACTATAGTAGTATTCAATGAACTGTGGATGAAGCCCGACAACAGGCATTACATGCATCGAGCGAAAATGATAGTGCATTGAGAATGGCTAGCTTCTAGCTGAAATCTAGACCTGCACAATAAATTTTAAAAAGGACGACTGATCGCTGCAATCTATAATTTGCAATTCAATATAACAGTTGCTGAGGGCAACACCTTTCTGAGTGGAAGGTAACCTGATTTTATTATTTGTTCCTGGTGACGGCGAGGCGCCCGTCTTTCTTCTTCACCGTTCCTTTCGGCTTTCATTCACGCTTGATCTGAGTTGTAGTTTCCGCACACCTCTGATGTGCCATTACTTGTCACTGAAATTTTGTAATACCTGAAAGATGCCTTTCATTGTACTGGGTTTTTAATGTCTTATTCAGAAAGAGAAATTGTGAGTTGTTTCTGTTGTTATATCTTAAAAGGTGTCCTGCTTCTGTGGGAGTTTCTCTTAGTAAACCATTTGTTGTTTGTATGGTTCTTATTATTTATGTAAAGAAGGTTTTGAAATTATTTAGTGTTTGGGGTGGGCTTTGACACCTGTAGACATTTTGTCTGTTTAGTAATGTTTCAAATTCTAGTGCAATGTATATTATTCTGGGGTAACAGCAGTTTGCTGTCGTCATACAATTGTTAAATAAAATCTATTGGAAATTAGAAACCAGAGTTTGTGTTGAATTCGTAATTATTGCCTTGTCTCTCAAGAGTTAGCCGGCCGGTGTGGCCGTGCGGTTCTAGGCGCTTCAGTCTGGAACCGCGTGACCACTATGGTCGCAGGTTCGAATCCTGCCTCGGGCATGGGTGTGTGTGATGTCCTTAGGTAAGTTAGGTTTAAGTAGTTCTAAGTTCTAGGGGGCTGTTGACCACAGATGTTAAGTCCCATAGTGCTCAGAGCCATCTCTCAAGGGTTGAAATATCCTTGAGCTTGTGTTCCACGTCTTAACTGGTAGCAGAGCTCTGATCTGCGGGGCGGGGGGTGAGTGGTTTAATTTCTCCTGGCTTGTAGTTTATTTCTATTGCCTTTTGTAGCTATTTTGATTTGTTAGCCGATATTTAGCTGTTGTTTACATTCACAGGAACCATGGCCACAGCTAGCGCACGCGCCATACCGGCATTGCGCACTTGCGACGCGAACGTCTGCTTCAATTTTTCAATGAGGAGCAAATGGTCGTTCATCACCTCAGCTTTCTTATGGCTAGCTGTCCTAAAGGATTTCCACTATGCTCCAACATCTGGTCACCTGGGACTTGTGAAGATTTTAGGCAGAATCAGATTTAGGTATCATTGGTCAGGTCTCTACTGATCCATTAGACTTCAAGGAATGCCACAGATGGACACACTTGCCGCAGATCTACACCGACTACCTCATTTGCTGTGCTGTCCCCAAAGTTTGCTGACTGCAAAAGCTCACAAAATGGCAGTGTTGCTTGGAGAAGACGTCATTCTGAAGCATAGAACACTCTGTGTAATGATCTTTGATTGTGAAAATGTTTTCCAGTCAAGACTAGCATAAGAAATAATTTCACATTATGATATCACCCACAGGATGACAACTGCCTACTATCCAGGTATGAATCACCTCACAGAATGCTTTAATAAGGTGCTGACAGATATGCTTTTGATATATGTTGATAGGAGAGATTGGAATAAAATACTACCCATTGTGAGATTCACTACAATACAATGAAGCAAGACACTACTCTTTCTGCTCCACAATCACAAGGCCAAAATGACAATGAATACACTATTCCTATTTCAATGACATTCAGAATCACTACACAAAACAGCTCATCATTAGGACTGAAAAACAAGACAGCTGGCCCTCATACAGACCCTGGATGCCCAGAGTAGAGATCAAGAGTGCTATCACACCAAGCATACTTGATACGGATTTTTACATCTGTGTGGAAAGTGAGACTATCGGAAAAGTTAGAAAGGCATTATTTTGAGCCATATCAGATCCTTAGTGACTTGTCAGATGTCACATATGAAGTCAATGATTTTAACTTTTCATCAAGAAGATGAAAGTATGGAGACATCACCTGTGTCCTTCGTATGAAGCCCTGCTACAACCCATAGGTGCACACTGACAATGAGAGGCTTAGTTCGTGAAATGGTTCAAATGGCTCTGAGCACTATGGGACTCAACTGCTCAGGTCATCAGTCCCCTAGAACTTAGAACTACTTAAACCTAACTAACCTAAGGACATCACACACATCCATGCCCGAGGCAGGATTCGAACCTGCGACCGTAGCGGTCGCGCGGGTCCAGACTAAAGCGCCTAGAACCGTTCGGCCACGCCAGCCGGCACGAACTAAGAATACGCGGATTACCGACAGATGGAGCGTGTGTTCCACGTCTCAACTACTATTCTCATCTCCTGCAACCAAATGGAGGCCACTTTGAACATCTGTTGTGTTGTGGACGTGATGCAGCTCTGAACTGTATTCCAGGACGAATTGTTGTCTTTGCACGCACACTGTACATTTCCGGACACCAGCTCATAGAATTTTTTTCCCCCATTTCCAGTCAGGAATCAGTACCTGCAGTTTGTCAATTTTATTAATATTCACCAGAACCGGAAATTTCTTTGGTTGTGATTAGTATGGATTTTCTGCGTCTGGTTCGCTTGACTTACCTCTTTCATTCTTCTTACAGAGTGACATTTTGTAGCAGTTTGGGGACATTTTGGACGCCAGTAATGCTGTTTCCACCTTAGATGCACCCAAGATTTTTTATTCGTGAAGTAAAAAGTATTGTATGTTCTTATGTAGTGATGTAATTACAGTTACAAATTTAAAACCAGTTTTTCTCGAGTTTCATGAAAACCGACCTACCTGGATCTTTTCCCTGACCCTTTAATTGTGGATTTAGTACACATAAATCAAAACTAATGAAATATAAATAATCCAGGAATAAGTTTAAATATGGTGTTAAATTGGCAACGATAATCAGATCATTTATTAATTTATAAAACAGCGTTTGCCTGAGAGAAATGGGAAGCTAAAATTTTTTAAAATTATTTTACTGTTTCCTTGCAGTAAAATGGGTACTTGGTCATAAAAAACCTTCCTCTAAGAGACGGAAATTTGTATCAGGAGACTGGCAACGGTAATCAGATCATTTATTAATTTATAAAACAGCGTTTGCCTGAGAGAAATGGGAAGCTAAAATTTTTTAAAATTATTTTACTGTTTCCTTGCAGTAAAATGGGTACTTGGTCATAAAAAACCTTCCTCTAAGAGACGGAAATTTGTATCAGGAGACCTATCCCCGCCAACAACAACTACAGCATTCAATGTTTACAACAGCGTTTCAAATGGTTCAAATGGCTTTGAGCACTATGGGACTTAACATCTGAAGTCATCAGTCTCCTAGAACTTAGAACTACTTAAACCTAACCAACCTAAGAACATAACACACATCCTTACCCGAGGCAGGATTCGAACCTGCGACCGTAGCGGTCGAGCGGTTGCAAACTGAAGCGCCCAGAACCGCTCGGCCACACCGGCCGGCTCAAACAGCGTTTCACTGTTTGTCTGAGACAGGATCGTTTCAGCAAGCAAGAAATCATGAAGGACGTATCCGAAATGTTCGGACACCAGACTTGGAGGAAAATGTGTATAACGTTGTGGAAGGCGACTGCCATGCCAATATCAGGCAGTTGGCTCGCCATTGCAGGGTAAGTCAGACGACCGTGTGGAACATTCTCCATGACAGTTGTTACCACTTTATCTCTTACAGCGTGCAGGGCTTACTAGCGACAAGCTTTCCACATCGAGAGCGGATTTGGTTTCTTCACAAAGCAACCACGTTTCCGATATTTCTGTCATCCATTCTATTCACAGATGAGGCCATCTTTACTCGGAGCGGTATCTTCTACTTTCATAACAGCCATCTGTGGGATGGTATACATAACCCCCATGGTTTGGTGACAGCGAATCATCAGCATCGGTGCAACGGAATGTGTAGGCCGGCATAATTGGCGGCGGTTATTTTGAGATCAGTCTTCCTTTCACGTCGCCTAACAGGCCGGAACTATCGGCGTTTCTTTCAGGTGACTTTGCCTGTCCTGCTGGAAGAAGTGTCATTGTTGATTCGAAGGGTTATGTAGCTCCTACATGACGGTGCTCCAGCTCACTTTGCCGTTGACATCCGGACGCAGTCGTCTCTTCCCTGGTCGATGGATCGGACGAGGGCTTCCAGTTGCATGGCCTCGTCGTTCACCGGATCTGAACCCGTGTGATTTCTGATTATGGGACCATCTCAAAAGTATCGTTTATGTAGACTCCATTCCAGATTCGGAGACACTGGAGCACCGTATTCATGCTGCCTTTGACACTATTCGGATGCAGCTTGGCCGATGTGAAAGTGTGAGACAGAACATGCTACAGCGCGTACACCCATGCGTTGATGCACATGGAAACCATTTTAGACACATAGTACAATTGTGGCTGCATGATACAGCGCGTATTAGACCGCAGTCTCTGTAACAAAGTATAACTGAATAAATAGTCTCTAACATGGAAACCATGCGTTTCCGGACTTAAGTTCACTGGACCTCTTTTGCTCCGTATCCTCTCATCGATCAGTCCCTAGAGTTTGTACACGGTGGAAAAAATTTGAGCGCATCGGAGTCGCACTACGTTGTATGTTGCAGTAATGCACTCCAACGGAAACTTTTTTATCACCCTTTATACAGCTTGTTCAGAAACATTCTGAAAAGCTTGTAAGGTTGCTGCAAGGTAGGTTGTGCAGATGTATAATCGTTAAGAAAAAATCCGATATGTGGCGCCTTTTCCGAGTTAATTGGCATTGAAGTTAGCCAATCTGGCCGTTGCGCGTGCAAAATCAAGCGGCTAGCCAGATACAATTAGTTGTTCTCTTAGTGTAGATGATAGAGATGGGACGACAATTTTTGTGTCGTTCTGCTGTCCAGTTTTAGGAAACCAAACGAAGAAGACGTTTGGCAACATCATCTCTGGCGGGCCGCATGAATTTGCTGACGCAACGGCGTGACTGGCCAGCTTCACTGCTAACAAAGTCAGAAACAAATTCGGCGCAACGTAACGGAGTTCTTCCTTAACAATTATTTCTCAGCACAACCTGTGCTGCAACACTCTCACAAGAATTTCAGATTGTGTCAGACCTCCCTGTAGAATATAACTCGTCTGAAAGTAACTCTGTTGCATTTTCACGATTAAACAGTAGAACCAATTTCGATGAAATTTGGTATGGTGGTAGCTTGAACCCCGAGGAAGAGCATACGCTACTGTAGAAAGTAAAAAATAGAAAAAAAAGTCGACATCTGCAAGTGTGAAGTACGGGATAGAACACCTTTTTCTTTACATAAGTGAATATACATCATGTTAAAAAATTATTAGATTTGTTGAATAATATGCTCATTGTATAATACATAGCTACTTCAATAGTGCAATGCATAGATGCAGACTCCCGTCCAATCCGTCTTCATGCACCTCTTGGCAACACTGTGTGCGTGCCGCATCATCGTGCATTGGAGTAGTTGGAGGGGTGAGGGAGTGGGGGCAGAGTGTGCGCACATCATGAACTCTTCTTAACCCAACAGCCAGAGACTTGAGGGCAGCTGACGTTATTGCAAATACGATAGCTAAATGTAAATGCTGTGTGGCTAGGGCCTCCCGTCGGGTAGACCGTTCGCCTGGTGCAAGTCTTTAGAGCTGACGCCACTTCGGCGACTTGCGTGCCGATGGAGATGAAATGATGATGATAAGGACAACACAACACCCATTGCCTGAGCGGAAAAAATTTACGACCCTGCCGGGAATCCAACCCGGGCCGTTAGGGATGACATTCTGTCGCACTGAGCACTTTTGTTTTTTTTTCTTTATTTAAACAACCGTATAAGCACATAAGCACAAAAACAAAATAATGAAGTGCTCGAACCGTTTCAACACGAGTTGTATCCTACAATAGACTGAAGAACACATTTCAGTATAGTGCCATTTGTAAGCTTACAAAACAGAACAAATATATTAAACTGACAATAGCATCTTCAGTCCAGACAGAGACATAGAACCAAATCGCAAACATATTAAAAAGAATTACAATATATATATATATATATATATATATATATATATATATATATATATATATATATATATATATATATATTGACTGTCTGACTGTCTCAACTAGAATTGCAGTTCTGTCAATTGATTCACAACCATCGAAACTCTTCACAGAAAGTCATTTGGAGCATACAAACGGATAACAAAGACATTCAAGGCAACATAAATTAATGAAAACGTCATAATGAAGTTAATAACACCATTGAGAATTTGGGAGCAGTCCTAGGAACAAGTGTAACCCCTTATTCGTTGTGTATTTTGTTCGCTACATAGCCTTGCATGTGATTTGTGTCCTTACCGGCGTCGAGAATTACCCTACGCCTTGTTTTTCAAAAATTATGTTAGCAAACGTCTTCCCGAAATTTGGGTAACGTTTCATCTTCCAACGTGCCGTTCTCATATAAGCCTCGAAACTAATGAGATTATCTTCACTGTTGTGGATGATAATATATGTCAAAAACTGTCCTAACAGCCACATCAAGGTATTGTTCTTGGTAGCGAGAAAATGTTTCGTGTCCGGCCAGAGCAGGATGTCGGTGCAGTGGCTGGCTGGGCTGCTGCAGGTAATCAGGCCCAGCCTCTGCTGCACCCGTTTCCAGTTAATGACATGACCGCCACAAGTGAAGCGATGGCGTAAGGTGTCGACCAGACCACAGCGGACGCATTTATCACTGTCACATAAGCCGATTCTACGCAACCTTTCATTAGTGGGTATAACATCGTTTACCACTTTATACCAAGTGGACGCCACCTCAGCAGTGTGGACAGGTAAACTTATGTTGCCCAAACTGCCTTCCAATGAACACTCAGGTATTTAAGTTCAATGGGATTCCGGACTATTGGAGATGTCCATCTTTTTAATAACAAGTCCGTCGTCGGTAAATCCTGCGTGAAATAATGTCCATCAGTATAGCTTACTTCAAGAAAAAACGGCTTGACTAGTTGTAGTTTGTAGTGCATTTTACCTACATCAATGGGTGGGTGCATATCGGTGGGTTGTAAGGTTCGGAAGAGCCAACTGGTTACGCTGAGAGGTTTCTTGTCCAACAAGTGGGTGATTCATTTAATATATAACGCAGTACACTTTCGGTTAACGTCAGGCATGTTGAGTCCGCCGGCCTCTCTGAAAGACGTCAACATGGTGTATTTCACTTTGAACGGATGCCCCTGCCAGATAAATCTATTAGAGAGTTTCATCTCGTGTTTGGCCTGCATCTTGGGGACTGGAAATATTTGGGCCATATAATACGCTTTACTGAATATATAACTGCTGAGGAGTTGTATGCGCTGGAGAATGTCTACGGACCGCCAATTGTTTTCATAGATGGCACCTTGCATTTTATTGGTGGCCTGCTTCAAGTTTTTTGCATTCATTTTTAGCGGGCATTTTCCACTCAGCTACCAGGGGCGGACAATACGATAGCTTGCCTACACTCAAGCATCATAACAAAAATATTGACAGGCGAATGCGCCTGTGGATAACGGCAGACACTAATAATAAAACTGTAAAGCCGTCGCGTCTGTATGTACGTGCTAATCTCAAAAACTACAAGACAAATTAACATGGGGTTTTCACAGGTAGCTTTATCGCAGTATGGAGCAATCAGAGCATGGAAGAAGAAATATCGTGATTTAAAGTTTTATCTAAAACCTTCATTTCTGTATATTTGTCTGCTTGAACTCGCTAATCTCCAAAACTACTAGACAAATTATCATGAGGTTTTCATGCGTAACGTGAGTGTAACTTGAGTCTGCATATAACCTTTATTTCATCAAAATCGGATTGCAGGGGTAAAGATATAGTAAATTAAAGTTTTATCAGAAATCGTCTACTCAGCTTAATAATTTGAATGTTTAATGATCATGGTGTAGTATGAGACCCAATAGATGACGCTGTTACTTCCATGGTACACCAAAGACCCAATAGATGGCATCATTAGCTTCTTTGCCGAAATTAGATTAGATTAGTACTTGTTCCATAGACCATGAATACGACACTTCGTAATGATGCGGAACGTGTCAGGTTAATAAAAGGTCTCTATACAAGATATTACAATACACAAAATATTACATGACACTTAATATTTTTAATTTTTTTTGTGGGGGTTGGGGAAATTACCCACTATTATATCCAAAACTTCATCTAATGAGTAGAAGGAGTTGCCATTAAGAAATTCTTTTAATTTCCTTTCAATTGCTATATGGCTATCTGTCAGAATTTTGATACTATTGCGTAAGTGACCAAAGACTTTTGTGGCAGCATAATTTACCCCCTTCTGAGCAAAAGTTAGATTTAACCTTGAGTAGTGAAGATCATCCTCTCTCCTAATGTTGTAGCCATGTACACTGCTATTACTTTTGAATTCGTTCGGATTGTTAATAACAAATTTCATAAGTGAATATATATACATCGTGAGGCTACAGTGAAGATCTCTAGCTCTTTAAATAAGTGTCTGCAGGATGATCTTGGATGAGCTCCAGCAATTATTCTGATTACACGCTTTTGTGCAATGAACACTCTTTTACTCAGTGATGAGCTACCCCAGAATATGATGCCATAGGAAAGCAGAGAATGAAAATAGGCATGGTAAGCTAATTTACTCAGATGTATATCACCAAAATGACAGATGTATTACCGGAAGTTTACGTCGGTGACAAATTTAAACGCCGCAATCTCATATTTACAAATACAGACTAACGGTCAGTTTATTTGGCTAGGGTATATGGATTTACTGATTTCACTTTGTGTACTAAAATCTTAGTGACATTGCTTTGCTTGGTCAAACGAGTTTATTAAACATGTGGGTGTCTACTCGTTAAATTTAGATTTCGTTTTGTTACAAATAAAAGTCTAAATAACTTTCGAGTCTTTCTGAATACACCAGAATGGCCAAAAGACCGAGGACTAAGCAGTCTCAAGAATCGAATGGAGATAGCGAGGAGAGACTTGCTGTGGCTCGAGAAGGTTCGGTTCAAAATGGTTCAAATGACTCTGAGCACTATGGAACTTAACTTCTGAGGTCATCAGTCCCCTAGAACTTAGAACTACTTAAACCTAACTAACCTAAGGACATCACACACATCCATGCCCGAGGCAGGATTCGAAGCTGCGACCGTAGCGGTCGCGCGGTTCCAGACTGTAGCGCCTAGAACCGCTCGGCCACTCCGGCTTGCAGAACGTTCGGCTTTAGTCATTCTTTGAAAACTCCTTCTCTGACCGAGAGCCTTATGCATTAACTGGCACCTCAGAATTCTTCACTCACAGACGCGTAAAGGTACTTCTCTCCGACATCATGGAAGCGGAAATTTTGACGGTTAGTGGCGCAGTCGAGATATGTGCAGTCGAACGAGTTTTTGCACCGCAAATGACGCTTATTCTTCAAAATTTAGCAGTTCCCTTTAAACCTGTATAATTTCCGGTGAGCTTATGTTGTGTTATGACCATAAACAAAGAAAAGACTCTGTTTGATGCGGACGTTCACCTTAGTGTCAGTAACTTTTTGCAAGGCCAGTTCTGAGAGACTCTCTCCCGTGTTAGTGAAGCAAACAAGCTCCTCGTTCACTCCACCGATCATACTATTTTGAATGTTTTATACAAAGGATCTTCCCACACTTATGAAGTCTTAGGCATAGCAGTAAATAAATACCCAAAAAACGCCAGGTTTCTCAGTAATAAAGTATAATCTGTTGCGTTCTATTATCATAATAAATAACAGAAAATCAAACGATATTACGTCTGACAGACATATGACGCCGGTCACGAGTAGCGAAGATCTGAATTCATTGAAACAGCACTAATTACTGTTATCAACAATAAAATTCCATGAACTCGGCATTGGCCTACACAGATATTTCATTAACATATTATGCAAAGTACTGATATTTCATCAAAAGCTGTTACCGACAGTTATGTTCATGAAACACCTGAGTGTATGTTTGTGGAACATGTATAGAACATGATCCTTGACTCATGAGCATGTAACGTCGGAAATGCATATCCTCCTATTTCCACCTATTGTACTATAAATTTTTTCCTTATTTTGTTACCTGAAGATATGACATTTCTGTGTCTTTATATATTGTAATTGTATATATATATATATATATATATATATATATATATAAAATGTATTTTTACGCTGGGTCTGGCCTAGGGAAAACTATGCTATCGAACGATTACATCGATAGGTCGTGTGGAGAACCAAAGTGTTTAGGATATTTGGGAGTGTTAACTCTGCCGCGTGGAGCGCGGGCGGAGGGGAGTCTGGCTGGAGTAGGGCGGTGGAGCGGGTGTGTTGTGTGGCGCTCCCGCGAGTTGCCGCGCTTTCGGGGTTTGACAGCATGTGATTGCGCTCGACTTGCTACGATAGTTTCTGACACGATGTCGCGGACGGGAAGCATTAGCTGGCGCACATCAAGAGCCCGTTTCGCCTGGTGGCCGTGTCGAGAAGAAGGCGCGCCAACATCCAGCTTCTGCAACAGCGTCGGCCGACAATGAGTGACTGTCGCCACCTCCCTGATCGACGAGTGCAAACCTTCAATCAACCAACAAGGAAGACTAAAAGCACGTAAAATTTTAGAACTGTATGGCAGACCTCAGCTTTTGAAACTGTTGCATCACAAAATTACAGCAACTTAGCATGAACCTTTGTTGCTCGTTGTCCCAATTGCATTACCAAGCAGGGTCCTTTCCTTTACCGGAATGAACCCGAGTGTCGTTGAAATTCAAACGCCAGCATCAAAGTAATATCATTCGATTTCACTGCTTTAATTTCAAAGTTCAATTAAAGCTGGCTACAATATTTAGATTACATAAGCACAAATTAAGAGTGCGAATTTTGTTACCGTATTTTAGCTTACCTGTGACTGCAGCTCAGCTTGGTAGTACTAAATTTTACTATTGTTAATTGTTCAGAATCATTTAATTCAAGTTCAAAGTTAAATCTCTTATTTCTAAATTGTGTAGCTTCAAGTAGCTTTTGAAATGACTGTTGAGGTAGCCCAAGACTAACCTTATTCTACTGAATTTCGTAGTGCTTCAGAAACAAAGCTCACTATTAATTTCCGTCACTAAATTAACTTTCAATTTTCCAGTTTTATTAATTCTTTTGCTAAATTAAGTCAGAGTGTAGCGAAATTTATTACTTCTGACAAACATTCAGTTTTCACACAACACGTGTCAACCTTCAGTTGCCACGCTTTTAGTGCTAATTATATGTGCATTAATCTTTCATTTTTAGTTATTATAGTAGTTGTCCATAGGACTGGCGACCGTAATTTTCCCAAAATCTCAAATATCTAATTAATGCCATTTAATTGTTAACGTACGATAGCACATTTACTTTCTTTATTAATTTTACCCTTTTCTCAAAATTAATTTCCACCAATTTCATTTGCATTTTTCCTTTCATTTAGATGTAACCCTTTCCTCCCTCTTTACCGACAGATTAACTTCGGTGACGATTGCTTTTCCCAAATTTCCATTAGGTGCACGCGGTTTAATTTTTCACTGTCATTAAGGTCGATAAGTGAGGGGGAGGTTACAAGCATTGACGACAATAATGACCACAGTTGTTAACAAGCTCCACTACTCTCAGTTTGTGAGACTCTGTGTGACTGTAATACCTGTGATGCTATTTGATCTTGTGTTGGTTATAACTAAAACAGATTTATGGACTTTTCCGTCTCTTTTTGGTAGAACAATTTCTTACTAAAGTTGCAAAGAAACAAACTAAATAACTGTTTCATTAACATTACTAGAGGAAAATAGAAGTTTGTTTGTTTTTCAACCATAAATATAATAGAATTATTGAAAGCACAATATTATCTATGTTGCACACGCATGCTTGACGTTTCATAACAATCGACGATAGGTGTTCTAGAAACGAGTAGAGGATAAAATTTTTGTTTAATCAGAAATTTATCTCGATGAAAATGTTCTGAAAAAGTTGTATATTGTGTTTAGATTTTTTGTTTATGTCAGTTGATGTAATACTGATATCATGTTTTTTGATTTATGTGATATTTTGGTGTGGTTACTTGAGTTTCTAGCAGTGTATAAACTGTAGCCGCTATATTAAAGGGCTGGTTGTTATACAGGGTGAGCACAAAGTCTTGCCCTAATTATAACAATTTATTACAGAATAATCGTTTGACATAATAATTTACATTTGATGCTGTTACATAGGTTGTGTTACTAGTTTTTTTTTTAAAGACCGCATACGTTAGTAGATCTCAACGTGTGCTCCCCTGGTAGCTCGGAGAATGTCGAGGCGGTATTCCAGTTTCCGCCAGGTGTTCGTAACAGGGGAGTAGCGTCCGGATCGGTGGACTGGAAGGAACGGTCCAACGACCTGGCTATCCCTCTCTCCATACATTACGCCCCTTGACTTTTTTTTCTGGGGCTATATCAAGGACAGAGTCTTCGTCATACCAGCTGCTGACGTCGACGATCTGAAGACTGGGATACAAGATGCTGTGGGTACTGTGACAGAACACATGTTACGAAACACCTGGCGGGAACTGGAATACCGCCTCGACATTCTCCGAGCTACCTAGGGAATACACGTCGAGGTCTACCAACGAAAGTGGTCTTAAAAAAACTAATAACCTATGTAACGGCATCAAATCTAACTTATTATGTCAAACGGTTATTCTGTTATATGCTTCAAATAAAAATTTGGATGTGAAATAATACCAACAAGAATGTTTCGAATGGTACAGAATTATCATTTAAAGAAACTGAACATAAACACTATTAACTCAAAATCCAAAGCTCGTGTCTCAAACAATAGTTTTAAGAATTTGTTTGTGTCTTTTTTTTCTTGTGTAGTTATAGAAGTTAAAAAACTTCATTGAACGAAGCTTCGTATTATTACAGAAAAATATAATCTTTTCTAACATTCCTTATTGATGTGCATATAGTCGTGACATTATTGATGTGCATATAGTCGTGACATTAGAATCGTTGAATGCACCAGCATACGGCACGACTTTCAGATAACCCATTTACTTAATTTTGCCTCAGTAGATGAAGAGCTGAATGTGACGACAAATTGCGCCACGACATGAGTACCGCCGTCCATACCAAATCAGTTGACAATTAGCACATTGTTTCCACGTTTCGTTGAAACTGCATTGACAGTACCTGCATACAAACTAGTGACGTTTCCAACTATAATATCTGCAATTGACCGAAAAGAAGATACCATTAAAATCAAACTACTGCCACAAATACATGGGAGCTCAGGTTATAACGGGTTGTGTAGCCTCACAAATGCGATACCTTCAGCTTTGTATGATATTCAATGGTCCTTGTTGTTAAAGAAAGAGCTGACGAGAAGTCGAATTATTGGCAGCTACCATTTTTGAGTAGCGAAGAAATTATATTCGACCCACGAACGTAAGTACGTGTCGTTCGAAACTCCGATTATTAACAGTCTAGTGAAACGTACCTCATTAAGTGGGAAAGAACTGTACTTACAGAAACAGTTACGTTGGATGAGATTATCCTTCAAAGAATCGAACTCCGTTTTATAAAACAGCTTTAAACATATAATATCTTAATAAATGAGATAATGTGTTAAATATTGACCTTAAGCACGTAAAACTTTCTTGATTTAAGCTGTAAAACCCTACTTATATTCGTTTTATTACTTTAGGATTATTCACCCATAGAATAATGAGTAAGTCAAACCGAAAACCGCAGGAACAATGAAGATTTAGTGAGCGATGAACTGTTTTCCTTCCATTATTTTGTAGGGTTGTAAGAGAGAAGAAGTTTAGAAAAAGTTTTGTACTCGAATTCTTTGTAAGTCCTTGATTTATCAAAAGAGCTAATATTATTTTCGCTCCTCCTATCTGCTGGCACGATGCTAATTAGGATTTAATACTTCAGAATGTGGTTACAAATAAAAATGATCTTTTAAATAAAAGGATAAGGCGGTAGATTCTTCTTAGTCTTAGTTACTATGAGATTTATATTCCTGTACCATGTAACTGCCTTTTAGATACGGTTCAGTTCGATTACAAAGCATTAATTCTGAAACTCTTTGAAATCTCGTCAGGAGCAGAGAATTAATTCATTTCTTAATATTCCCTGAATTGAAAAAAAAAACGTAATGGAGACACGTGCGCTATTTCATGTTTCAACAATTAAACACTTATGTTGCAACAAACGGATATCTTTTCCTAAGTCGACTGTAATCCTCAAAAAACTAAAAATGAGTTGGGTTTTACAGTGTTCGTAATTACTTTTGAAATATTCTTTAGTGACCAGTGAGTAATGTCGGTGTTGTCAAATAGTTACATAATCTCCGGGCATTTAGAGAGTTTCTAAATTTAATATTTGACTTATTATGCTAAATCTCTAATGTAAAATTATGCCTCTTAATGATTAGATTATGGCAGCATTTTAAATTTTTAAATTTGGTCACTGGTTGCATGAAATACTGACAATCACATTTTTCTTGCACCTGTAAGCCATAGAAATAAGAGCACCTTGTCTTTTATCTGTAACTTCCTCATATACTCCCTTCCAGAGATGTAGAAAATTAGAAAAACAACGCAAATACACGTGGCATGCAGATGTCACTAATTTCCGTGGTAGTTGCACTCAAAATCTCAACTCTGAATCAACTCAGTGTTGTTAAAATGAAAGACAGCCATTCCTCCTCCCTCACCCCCTCTCTTGTACAACTTGACTACCTCTGTAGCATTCTTCATATCTACACAATCTTACATTGGCTACTTGCTGAAACTACATTCAGTTTTATATCGCAAAAAATGCTAACCATTAAAACTGCAACACAACGCTGACGGCATGCTACAAACGTCAAATTGGCATGATGAGGTGAACTACATGCATGAATACACTATTGATTGACAAAGCATGTAACAGTAACGCCATCTACATTGTGTACACTATCCGACCACAATATTATTGCAGCTCATCTAGTATGACCGTTGTCGGGAACACGCGGTTACATTACCGTAAGTAAGTACAGTGGTGAGTAAGGTAAATACATCTCACTGTGAATGGCTTTATGACCTTATTAACGAAAACACACGCAACACTGATGTGATGTTTTGCAATATTTATTGTTCATTTTACAAGCCGATTTCCGGTTGTTATAGCGCAGGTACTAAGACAAGTATGTGGTACACTGAAATTTTGTTGAGTCAAAGATTTTAAACTAGTGCATCTAGAGACTATCTGCATTTCCAGAGATGAAAAATGTTAACATTAGGTTTAGGAATATATCAAGAGGGATTATTTCAGTGTAAATGCGATGTAGTATTACTCAACTACTACAAAATATGTGACATAGTGACTAATGCATTATATACAAACTACAACAGTTGCTTGTAGAGGACAATAAGTTGAACAACAAACATTGGTGACGTGTTCCAAAGGCGTAACAAAATAACCTTATCTTTAGTAGGTCCCAAATTACAAGCAGATAATATATACTACTGAGATTAACCAGGTAAGTGAAGCAGTTGTGATTATATAAGTAAAATTATTTAACACTACAAGTGAAATTAGTACAACTGAAATAAAGGAAAATGGGGCATGTAAGAGGGGTAATTTAAAACATTACCTGGATAGGATTGTGAATACTATCTACAGTTGAAATGGCGGGTACGGAAACTGTGTCCGGTCATTCAGTACTAAGTTTGGACTGATGGAAATATGTGTAATAATTTCCATTATTTCAACGTGTCCGCCCCTGGTAGCTGAGTGGTCAGCGCGACGAAATGTCATACCTAACGGCCCGGGTTCGATTCCCGGCTGAGTCGGAGATTTTCTCCGCTCAGGGACTGGGTGTTGTGTTGTCTTTATCGTCATCATTTCATCCCCATCGACACGCAAGTAGCCGAAGTGGCGTCAACTCGAAAGACTTGCACCAGGCGAACGGTCTACCCGACGGGAGACCCTAGCCACACGGCATTTCCATATTATTTTAAGGTAGTTCATCTTCCTTCGTTTATGGATACGACTTAATACTTCATGTTTCACGAAGCAAGTGTTTTGAAAAAAAAAAAAGGAGCCATTTCCAAGAATCCAATTCCTGTGATGTTCCTTAAAGTGGGTGCATATTGCCCTGCCAGACTGACCTATACCGAATTTGCCACGATTGCAAGTAATTTTATGTATTCTACTCTTTCCCAAAGCTGAAGGGCTGTCTTTACCATCGGGCAAATAGTATTCAAAAGTGTTCTGCACACAGAATGTTTTTACGTTTTTGATTTAAGCTTCCTGGATACATCTAATGGGACTTTTCCTAAAGAAGGAACTGTGCACCATTTATTGTGCTCTTGAGGCGGTGGGTCGAGAACATGGCAAAAAAGACAGTAAACCTTTATTTCTGCTGTTTGTGGAGTCCGCCAAGGAGGGGGGGGGGGGGGAGGGGAGGGGAGAGGAAGTGAGGGGTATAGCTATTGTTTGATGCTATTTATTTGATATTGCTTTTAATTCCATTCCTTCAGCACAGTTGTGCACATACTAGCAAGTAGTTCAGGTTGTTAATATCACAATAAAACTCACGATAAACCGACCGAAATGCCCTCAATCACAGGTTCGATAATATTGTGGATACCGAGTACAGAGAAAGCTCATGCAGCATTCAAAAATCGCGACTGAATGTTGTTTGTTTGTTTGTGAGAAGATAGAAAAATGTCTGTCAGCACTTGTCGGAATTCGACGGCGGTACTATCGTGGCCTATTACACTACTGGCCATTAAAATTGCTACACCACGCAGATGACGTGCTACAGACGCGAAATGTAACTGACAGGAAGAAAATGCTGTGATATGCAGATGATAAGTTTTTTAGAGCATTCACACAAGGTTGGCGCCGGTGGCGACACCTACAACGTGCTGACATGAGGAAAGTTTCCAACCGATTTCTCATACACAAAAAACACTTGACCGGCGTTGCCTGGTGAAACGTTGTTGTGACATCTGGTGTAAGGAGGAGAAATGCGTACCATCACGTTTCCGACTTTGATAAAGGTCGGATGGTAGCCTATCGCGATTGCGGTTTATCGTATCGCGACATTGCTTCTCGCATTGATCGAGATCCGATGACTGTTAGCAGAATATGGAATCGGTGGGTTCAGGAGTGTAATACGGAACGCCGTGCTGGATCCCAACGGCCTTGAATCACTAGCAGTCGAGATGACAGGCATCTTATCCGCATGGCTGTAACGGATCGTGCAGCCACGTCTCGATCCCTGAGTCAACAGACGGGAACGTTTGCAAGGCAACAACCATCTGCACCAACAGTTCGACGACGTTTGCAGCAGCATGGACTATCAGCTCGGAGACCACGGCTGCAGTTACCATTGACGCTGCATCACAGACAGGAGCGCCTGCGATGGTGCACTCAACGACGAACCTGGGTGCACGAATGGCAAAACGTCATATTTTCGGATGAATCCAGGTTCTGTTTACAGCATCATGATGGTCGCATTCCATGTTTGGCGACATCGCGGTGAACGCGAAGCGTGTATTCGTCATCGCCATACTGGCGTATCACTCGGCGTGATGGTATGGGGTGCCATTGGTTACACGTCTCGGTCTCCTCTTGTTCGCATTGACGGCTCTTTGAACAGTGGACGTTACATTTCAGAAGTGTTACGACCCGTGGCTCTACCCTTCATTCGATCCCCGCGAAACCCAACATTTCAGCAGGATAATGCACGACCGCATGTTGCATGTCCTGTACGGAACTTTCTGGATACAGAAAATGTTCGACTGCTGCTGTGGCCAGCACATTCTCCAGATCTCTCACAAATTGAAAACGTCTGGTCAATTGTGGCCGAGCAACTGGCTCGTCACAATACGCCAGTCACTACTCTTGATGAACTGTGGTATCGTGCTGAAGCTCCATGGGCAGCTGTACCTGTACACGCCATCCAAGCTCTGTTTGACACAATGCCCAGGTGCATCAAGGCCTTTATTATGGCCAGAGGTGGTTGTTCTGGGTACTGATTTCTCAGGATCTATGCACCCAAATTGCGTGAAAATGTAATCACAGGTCAGTTCTAGTATAATATATTTGTCCAATGAATACCCGTTTATCATCTGCATTTCTTCTTGGTGTAGCAGTTTTAATGGCCAGTAGTGTAGTTGATTATTTCGGGAAAAAGCCTGTAAATGGCCAGCATGCAGCAGTATAAATTGTGTTAACCTCGTGTGTGTGTGTGTTCTATTTTTTTCTGTTGATACGTTACACATCCTAACAGGTAACTACTGAGACCGCGGTTTACCATTCCGCGATATCATGGCTCTCGTTGCTCGAGATTCCAAGCCTGTGATGTGAATGTGGAATCGATACGTAAACGAAAGGCGTACTCAACGCTCTTAAGTGTTTCAACGGAACCACACAACTAGCATTCAAGAAGACAAACACACAGTATTTGATTATACGTAACCTGAGACCCCTACGTAATGCGGAACTGACAACAAGATGACACACGAGGTGAACCCGCCACTGTAATAGGAGGCGGAGGTATTGTGTTGTGAATAGAGAAGTGGAAACTGGCGTATGGGTCAGGACAGCTCTGTGATTTCGAACGTGTACTAATCATCTAGTCAATGCTAAGCGACGTTTGATGTGGTGCAGAGCGACGTCACTGTACAGTGAATGACTGAAAACGAGCGATCCGGGGCGATAAATCACGGGGATCCTGTGGCAATCCGATGGACCAGATCTCAGCTTCCAATGTCACTTTTTTATGGGTTCGGGTCCTAAGGAAAAAAAGAGCAACCACCGCTACATAGACAGCCAGACATGTCACGGACAGTGCCCGCAGCAGAGTTCAACGTCTCATAAAGGTGAAGAATGGGCTCACTCCAGATATGGGTCCACTAATAGGTGTCCGTATACTTTTGATCAGACAGTGTATTGTTCACTCGGTTCTGCAGGGTCATTCGACCACGTGGGGTACCTTGAGCGAGGAAATGAGCTTGTTTGCAGCAAGACTGACGGGCATGGCCATGTCGTGATGTAGACGTGGCCATCTATGCTTTCTAAAAAAATGGCTCTCAGCACTATGGGACTTAACATCTATGGTCATCAGTCCCCTAGAACTTAGAACTACTTAAACCTAACTAACCTAAGGACATCACACACATCCATGCCCGAGGCAGGATTCGAACCTGCGACCATAGCAGTCACGCGGTTCCAGACTGAAGCGCCTAGAACCGCACGGCCACACCGGCCGCCCTATGCTTTCTCTGTGGACCCACAGGCATTAGTCGGAAAAGGGACAGGACGCTTCCCGCGCTAGAAGGCGAAGAAGCTTTGAATTTTCGTTAAATTTGAAACATGTCTTCTTGAGGAGAACTCTTCTAGAACTCCAGACGGTGGCAACATCACTGAACATGGAATAAAAGTGATACAGATTATCTAACGAAATGGTACTCATGTAGTCTTAGAGCTTGCGGTTTAATTGACACGTATAAAGTTACTGCTCATTCAGAGTTGTCCACACAATAGCGTGGACTATGCCTTCAGCCACTCCAGTACATTGCACGTTTGCTTGCGGAGCGTTTCCTTCTCTTCACACCACTTGCTCCTCTGATCGCCGTATGCGAACTGTACGAAGTCTACCGCGACATTGCGCTCGTTGGGAACGATCAAGTGTCTGAAAGTCTCTGCAACGGACTGCTGAACATTTGTTTCAGGTTAAGTGTGGCGTAGAAGACGTCGTTCGGACTACAAGACACGTATCTGTCAACTAACCCATACCAGAGTACCATGTTGAGATCTAAGTACGTTTATATGAAGGGGGGTCCCAAATGTACTGTTTCTGTGGATGGACTTATCTCCATTGGTTGTATTTTTCTCCAGGATTGCAGGTTCACTGCCTCATTTAATGTTAGAAATTATAGGTAGAGTTGGATGTAATAGTCAAAAACTTTGTGGAATATTCGTTTATTTGGCTTCCATACATACATACTTCCATACATACAAACCAACACAGGCGAGCGATTCAGAAACACATTACCTGAAAAAATACACTGACAGAAAAGAATCTAAACACCAAAAAATAATTAATGTAATAAAATTTCAGGAATTCATTTGTCTAGGTAACATATTTAAGTGATTAACATTGCACTGGCTATTGTGCTGTACTTATTATCACTGACTCGCAAATCGCCCAACGTGGCATCGCATGAAATAAGAATTGCAAACCGGCAGCCAGATTTCCCCGGATGAGGTCTCCTGGCCATCAGAGTCACACGATCATTTCATTTTTTACTTTGTATTTAAAGCAAACTTTATTTGCATCCTCATAGTGATGCTACTAGTGCCTATCTTCTGCGACTGGCGCAAAATTTTAACAGCCATCATCTTTCAGATGTAGAAACACGCCTGCCAACTTTCAGAAAATCATTAAGTGGTTCTCTGCAAATGAGGTCTCATTAAACTTTGACAAAACACAGTATATACAGTTCCACACAGTAAATGAAATGACACAAAATAGACTTCCATCAGAAATCGGTAGCTAAGGTAGAATACTCAAAATTTCTAGGTGTATGCATTGATGAGGAGTTGAACTGGAAAAAAACACACTGAGGATCTACTGAAACGTTTGAATTCAACTACTTATGCTATTAGGGTCATTGCAAATTTTGGCGATATACATCTGAGTACATTAGCTTACCATGCCTATTTTCATTCTCTGCTTTCGTATGGCAGCATATTCTGGGGTAACTCATCATTGAGTAAAAGAGTGTTCATTGCACAAAAGCGTGTAATCAGAATAATTGCTGGAGCTCATCCAAGATCATCCTGCAGACACTTATTTAAAGAGCTAGAGATCTTCACTGTAGCCTCACAATATATATATTCACTTATGAAATTTGTTATTAACAATCCGAACGAATTCAAAAGTAATAGCAGTGTACATGGCTACAACACTAGGAGAAAGGATGATCTTCACTACTCAAGGTTAAATCTAACTTTGCCTCAGAAGGGGGTAAATTATGCTGCCACGAAAGTCTTTGGTCACTTACCTAATAGCATCAAAAGTCTGACAGATAGCCATATAGCATTTAAAAGGAAATTAAAAAGAATTTCTTAATGGCAACTCCTTCTACTCATTAGATGAATTTTTGGATATAGTAAGTGGGTAATTTCCCCAACCCCCACAAAAAATTAAAAATATTAAGTGTCATGTAATATTTTGTGTAATTTAATATCGTGTATGGACACCTTTTATTAACCTGACACGTTCCACATCATTACGAAGTGTAGTATTCAGGATCTATGGATCAAATACTAATCTAATCTAATCTATTCTAATCTAACTATATCGCACAACTCTTTCTTGATGCTGCGATTTTTTGAGAGTTTTGCTAATCCCCACAGCAGGCTTTGAATACACTGCATTGATTACATGGGCCTTGTGTCTAGATTTTTGTGAGTGCGCAGTATTCTTACGTTTATTCTGTTGCAAACATATGGATATTACATGTCCGTCCTTGCCACAAGCGTAACACTGCGCTTGTCCAGATGGGCAGTCTTGGCGTTTGTGCTGTGAACAGGACCGAGGGTAAGACTTAGTTGTGATCGCCTGTTTAGAGAACTCCTTACGCGGCGTGGCGTGTGCATGCTGTTGCTGCCCAGTGGGCTGGTCGCAAGCAAGGGACGACGCAAACCGACAAATTGGAGGCTGGTCAAATTTGTCGGTGGACACGGCACCTGAATCGTACTGATCTAAAACTTGCACTACATGATTGACTAACTGATTGAACTGTTTCAAAATGTGTTGAACCTATAACCTGATCATATGGAAGTTCATTCAGAAATACGTTAGGAAATAGCTTCCGAATGAGTCTTAACACTGCACTTCCTACCATGGACAATAAATGAGGGAATTTCACAGTACCTGGTACGTTGTGAGCAATTACTACGTGGGCTTCAAACTGTTGCAACCACTCGAGCCATTCCTCTTCTTGTTCTTGAAACTGGCGAAAAGGCGGTATGACATTCATAGCCTAGGCAGTTCTGGCCGTAACGTTAAATAAATAAGTGGATCGAAACAGCATATCCGGACACTCTGGGATGATAATGGCATTGAAGCAGAGGATGACACGCGTAAAGCTGAAATACTAAACATCTTTTTCCAAAGCTGTTTCACAGAGGAAGACCGCACTGCAGTTCCTTCTCTAAATCCTCGCACGAACGGAAAAATGGCTGACATCGAAATAAGAGTCCAAGGAATAGAAAAGCAACTGAAATCACTCAACAGAGGAAAGTCCACTGGACCTGACGGGATACCAATTCGGTTCTACACAGAGTACGCGAAAGAACTTGCCCCCCTTCTAACAGCCGTGTACCGCAAGTCTCTAGAGAAACGGAAGGTTCCAAACGATTGGAAAAGAGCACAGGTAGTTCCAGTTTTCAAGAAGGGTCGTCGAGCAGACGCGCAAAACTATAGGCCTATATCTCTGACATCGATCTGTTGTAGAATTTCAGAACATGTTTTTTGCTCGCGTATCATGTCATTTCTGGAAACCCAGAATTTACTCTGTAGGAATCGACATGGATTCCGGAAACAGCGATCTTGTGAGACCCAGCTCGCTTTATTTGTTCATGAGACCCAGAAAATATTAGATACAGGCTCCCAGGTAGATGCCATTTTCCTTCCGGAAGGCGTTCGATACAGTTCCGCACTGTCGCCTTATAAACAAAGTAAGAGGCTATGGAATATCAGACCAGCTGTATGGCTGGACTGAAGAATTTTTAGCAAACAGAACACAGCTTGTTGTTCTCATTGGAGAGACGTGTACAGACGTTAAAGTAACCTCTGGCGTGCCACAGTGGAGTGTTATGGGACCATTGCTTTTCACAATATATATTAATGAGCTAGTAGATAGTGTCGGAAGTTCCATGCGGCTTTTCGGGGATGATGCTGTACACTACATTTTCTAAGGACTCTCCCAATGAATCTCAACCTGGCACCCGCTTTACCAACAGTTAATTTTATATGATCATTCCATTTCAAATCGTTCCGTACGCACACTCCCAGATATTTTACAGAAGTAACTGCTACCAGTGTTTGTTCCGCTATCATATAATCATACAATAAAGGATCCTTCTTTCTATGTATTCGCAATACATTACATTTGTCTATGTTAAGTGTCAGTTGCCACTCCCTGCACCAGGTGCCTTTCCGCTGCAGATCTTCCTGCATTTTGCTGCAATTTTCTAATGCTGCAACTTCTCATTATCCAGCCAGGATTGGGTTGACTAAGGAACGCAGCTTGAATGCGCAATTGTTCACACAAAAAGATTCAGACTCATAAAATAAACGAAAGCAGAGTTCAATACTTCTCGGTAATGGTTGAAGTGCCAAAGCCGATATTTGGCTCGCACCGAAAAGAATCATGAAAGTTGACGGGGCAAACAATGCATGAACTGAATCGTGGTCGATTAAAGAATAAGTTCCTTTGCACATGAACCTAAGTAAAACGGTAGCGGAAAAATCACTCGAGCGACCCCCACACTGCTCCTAACGATAGAGTTTAATCGTTATAGAAATTCTTCCAATCCCTATGTGGCATACAGCAAACCAGTGCTTAACAGTATTGGTTAAAAACAGTCTTGGTGGCAATTGTTTTTTTTTCCTCGCTCCTATGAAGGGGAACGCGTTATGCAGGTCTTGGTGTCACTAGCGTCCATCTAGAAACGTTTTTACTGATTTTAACGAAGGCGATGTTGGCCTGATATAATCGACGATGTTCTTTGGCTACACTGACTAAAGGATGCTTCTAAGAAATACCAAATTAAGATAACCTGAAGATGCCTAAATAAGGGGAAACGCGTAGTTGAAAAATAAAAAAAAACTAGAATTGCAACCAAGACTGTTTTTAACCAATGCTTTAATCGTTATAGAGAATCATAGCTCAAAACTGAACTATCCCCCATCCAAAGTCGCTTGTATAGTGTGCACAGAAACAGCACGTTGTACTTACGTCACCACGCAACAGTGACTCTGCTGCGATTCTATTCGTCAGTGCTCCAGTAACTTCCGCCTAAAATCCAATCTGACCTGCTTCCTAGCACTAAGGAACACATTGTGTGCGAAGTCGCAAAAGGCCAATGATGTTTACGGCATTTGACGCCCCACCCTTTGTCTACCATACAACCATAATATTGGTTGCTAATGGCAACAAGGGGCGGGACTGGAGGTATCCAGCATAGTTGAATTGTTTATCGTCGAGTAAATCACGACAGTACTGCAGTGCTAGTGGTGGTGATAGAAAGCAGAGCAAGGACAACGATAAAGAAAGAAAACATTGCATTCTACCTGCAACGACAGTTGCTGAAGTTGACATTTCGTCAGAAAGGAATCCAAAGAATTTTGCAGAGTGAGAAAGAAGTGGCAGACGACATATTAACGTTTCTGGAAGATGATTCAGTGGTGTGTCTGACGTCGTATACGCTCGACTGTGCGGACAATGTACATGATAAGTGCAATGATAACGATACGTGTTTAACAAGTGAAAGTGGTACTGAAAGAGGTGTCGAGCCATGCAGTTCATCACTCTTGTCGGACAGGGAACCATAAATCCCGTCTCCAGTGAGATGTAGTGAAGGACAATCGTTGTCCAAGGAGCAAGTGCTAAGCACACAGAAGTTGAAACTTCCTGGCAGATTAAAACTGTGTGCCGGACCGAGTCTCAGTTTTAATCCGCCAGGAAGTTTCATATCAGCGCACACTCCGCTGCAGAGTGAAAATCTCATTCTGGAAACATCCCCCAGGCTGTGGCTAAGCCATGCCTCCGCAATAACCTTTCTTTTAGGAGTGCTATTTCTGCAAGGTTCGCAGGAGAGCTTCTGTAAAGCTTGGAAGGTAGGAGACGAAGTACTGACAGAAGTAAAGCTGTGAGGACGGGGCGTGAGTCGTGCTTGGGTAGCTCAGATGGTACAGCACTTGCCCGCGAAAGGCAAAGGTCCCGAGTTCGAGTCTCTGTCCGGTACACAGTTTTAATCTGCCAGGAAGTTTCAACTTCTGTGTGTTTAGCACTTGCCTCTTGGACAACGATTGTCCTTTTCTACATCTCACTGGAGACGGGATTTATGGTTCCCTGTCCGACAAGAGCGATGAAGTGCATGGCTCGACACCTCTTTCAGTACCACTTTCACTTGTTAAACACGTATCGTTATCATTGCACTTATCAGATTTTGAATAATTCCGCAGCAATGCGACCGTGTTGTGAATAAGAAAAACTGCGGATACTCAAGGGAGGACAAAGCGCACTTGCTACAAGAACTAGTGTGTGCGCGTTTCAAGGATCCTAGATACAATTTACAGGATTTGCTTGATAGTGACCTACTACGTTATGCACGACGAGTTGATTTCAAAGGAAGCAGTGGATGGTTGCATAATTTGAAGGAGCGCTACAGAAATGGAAGAATTAAGGTAACGAAATTTCAAACAAAGCTTCAACTTGACGATGCAAAGCAAACTGCGAAATCGGCCCGAAAATTTGTTGAGGAGATAAAGAAACTTATTCCATGGTTTAGTACGGAATTTGTTTTCAGCTCCGACCAGTTGGGATTTGAAGAGGAATGCATATGAAAGGAACCCTGGAAATTAGAGGCGCGAAGAGAGTTGTTTCAAGATCAACTAACCTCAATACCTTAACCCATTCGTATACAATTATGTCGGCTTTCGATGTGGATGGTAAATTGGCTGGAAAGTTATTTATTGCACTGTGAGAAGTTGGAGGTGCTCTACCCCTCTGATCCTTTCTCGTGTGCGTGATCTCCCAAGGGCAGTAGAGAATATTTACGTCACAGCAAGCAACAACGAAAATGGGCGTAAGAGAACTACATCTATGGTATGAGCACTGGTTCTGGCCAATAGCTGATTAAAATAACTTGATTCCTGGTCTGCATAGAAAATGAGCGAACTATCCCTCCTGGAAAGTGTGTGACATTGCAGTTGTTACTACATGGAACCACTGGACAAATTCATTTTCTGGATGTTTTTTTCCGTGGCTATAATATATATTGCCTCACTATCTTCAACTAATCCTTAAAGGATATCCAGTTTAACGATAAGCTCCAACACTGTTTCGCATTCGGTTACATGCCATCACATTCCATCACTTCTCATCAGCCCGTTGCAACAACATGATTCTCTATGCAGTCTTTAAGAGATATCTAGCTGAATGTCCTGCACGATTTGTAGCTTCTTAGTAGTTGACCTTCGGTATTGTAGGTGCAGACCTCTTTGATCACTGTGGCGCGCCATTTTTCATTCGGTATTCATGGTGCAAGTTAAAACGTTTCTTGAATGTTGACGATGTCCATTTTGTGGAGTGTAACACATACATCCTACAGGTTGATCTGTGCACCACCCGGACACACGTTGTCTGTCGTCCTCGTGGAGCACGCGGTGAGTCATTAGCAACTAATATTTTTCCTGTCATAATTGTTAACACAGCAATTTTTTTTCCTTTTTCCTAAGGGACCAAACTTCTGAGGTCATCGGTACCTAGACTTACACACTACGTAAACTAACTTAACGCTAAGGACAACACTGAAACCCATGCCTGAGGGTGGACTCGAACCTCCGGCGAGAGGGGCCGTACGATTAGTGACACGGAGCCTCTAACCGAGCGGCCATTCCGCGCGCTAACACAGCACTTTCACATGAGCCTTATTAAAGATTAAACTTGCGGCGTCGCACTCAAGGGGCACCTTGTGAGAGCGAACAAACTTAGAGGCGGTGCACGGCCAATCACCATGATGAATTTGCCAGTTGCAGGTGGCGTCTCCTTCAGTCAGAAGACAGGAGAGACAATGCCTGGTTTCTTCGCCACAAAATTGTCCACTCGATTCAATGTCCAAAATTCGAATTTACAGAAACACATTATGCTGAATGTCAAATGTCTTCGACGATCCAAACTCGTGTCCAGCCATTCTGATTTAGGATTTCCGTGATTTCCCTAAATTACTTCAGCAAATGCTGGGATGGTTCCTTTGAAAGGGCACGTCTGACTTCCTTCCCCATCCTTGCCCAATCCGATGCGACCGACGACCTACCTGTTTGGTTCCCTCCCCCAAATCAACCAACCAACAATCAGATGTCGTAAAAACGAGATTAAAACACTCCACATTTCGGTTCGCAGTGCAATCTTCCTCTGCGGCATAAAAAAAATATGAGTAAATGCAAGGAACGAAAGGATGTTTTGGCTATTGGATCAAACCATGAAATTGACGAAATTGTGAAATCACAAAATTATACAGGGTGAACATTAATAAAATCGACTAATTGGAGGGACTGATTCCTGTTAGGAAATGGGGGGATAAGGTCCTATGAACATGTGTCCGGAAATGCATCGTTTCCCCGAGAGATGGTGGCACTGACGAATGAAAGTTGCTGGGAACCGGTGCCGTGTGTTCCTTGTGTGTTGCAGGCTGTGGTAATTGACATAGCGTACTGTAAGCAGCAGAATGGTACGGGATTCATGTCGGGAACAAACCGAGATGGTGTTTGCATACAGCCAAGCAGATGGAAATGTCGAGAGGCAGCACGGCTGTACCAAAAAAAGTACCCTTACAGGCACCACACACAACTTGTCTAGCTCTTGTATTATCATGAATCCTTTCAGACAGAGAAACGTGCAGGGAGGCGGGGCACCGTGCGTACTCCAGATTTGGGGGAGCGGGTCTACATCTGCATCTACATGGATACTCTCCAAATCACATTTAAGCGCCTGGTAATTCATCGAACCACCTTCACAATTCTCTATTATTCCAATCTCGCATAGCGCGCGGAAAGAATGAACACCTGTATCTTTCCGTACAAGCTCTGATTTCCCTTATTTTATCTTGGTGATCGTTCCTCCCTATGTAGGTCGGTGTCAACAAAATATTTTCACATTCGGAGGAGAAAGTTGGTGAATGGAATGTCGTGAGAAGATTCCGTCGCTACGAAAAACGCCTTCTTTTAATGACGTCCATCCCAAATCCTGTATCATTTCTGTGACATTCTCTCCCATATTTCGCGATAATACAAAACGTGCTGCCTTTCTTTGAGCTTTTTCGATGTACTCCGTCAGTCCTATCTGGTAAGGATCCCACACCGCCCAGCAGTATTCTAAAAGAGGACGGATAAGCGTAGTGTAGGCAGTCTCCTTAGTAGGTCTGTTACATTTCATAAGTGTCTTGCCAATAAAACGCAGTCTTAGGTTAGCCTTCCCCACAACATTTTCTGTGTGTTCCTTCCAATTTACGTTGTTCGTAATTGTAATACCTAGGTATTTAGTTGAATTTACGGCTTTTAGATTAAACTGATTTATCGTGTAACCGAAGTGTAACGAGTTCCTTTTAGCTCTCATGTGGATGACCTCATACTTTTCGTTATTTAAGGTCAACTGCCACTTTTCGCACCATTCCGATATTTACCCTAAATCGTTTTGCAGTTTGTTTTGATCTTCTGATGACTTTATTAGTAGATAAACGACAGCGTCATCTGCAAACAACCGAAGACGGCTGCTCATATTGTCTCCCAAATCGTTTGTATAGATAAGGAACAGCAAAGGGCCTATAACACTATCTTGGGGAACGCCAGAAATCACTTCTGTTTTACTCGATGACTTTCCGTCAATTACTACGAACTGTGACCTCTCTGACAGGAAATCACAGATCCAGTCACATAACTGAGTCGATATTCCATAAGCACGCAATTTCACTACGAGCCGCTTGTGTGGTGCAGTGTCAAAAGCCTTCCGAAAATCCAGAAATACGGAATCGATCTGAAATCCCTTGTTAATAGCACTCAACACTTCAAACGAATAAAGAACTAGTTGTGTTTCACAAGAACGATGTTTTCTAAACTCATGTTGACTGTGTGTCAATAGACAGTTATCTTCGAGGTAATTCATTATGTTCGAACACAATATATGATCTAAAATCCTGCTGCATATCGACGTTAACGATCTGGGCCTGTAATTTAGAGGATTACTCCTACTACCTTTCTTGACTATTGGTGTGACCTGTGCAATCCCACAGGAAATCGAGACTAACTCTGGTACAAGATCCAGGCAAGTGGCCCGCCAACATAGTGTAAGCCAAAGTACGTTTATGTTTATCCTGCATGACAACCGCTACTAACCCTATCACCTGGAAGGAGTGCAGGGATTATCAGCAGCGGATTTCCCTCTTCGGGAAGGACTTTGTCTGTGGTGTTTCTACCAGAGAGACTGGATAGGACGCGGAGGCCCTGTAGCGTGGCCTGCTAGATCATCGGACTTCAGCGCCCTGGGTTTTTACCTCAGGGGACGTCTGAAAAGCTTTGTATATTCTGAACCAGTTCCTGATGTGTACACCCTTCAAAGTCTGTTCACGCCGCCTGTGACGCTATTCATAGAGAGGCCGGAACTTGCGAAATAGTGCGGCAATCCCTGATGCGACGTGCGAATGCGTTGATTGCATCTCTTGTGACGTGATTGCGCTACAGCGCTGTACTGTGTTCAGGGACGATTTGTTGTCGTTGCACGCACGCCGACCATTTCCGGACACATGTTCATAGCACCTTTTTTTCTCCATTTCCAGCCAGAAAACCGTACTTGCAGTTAGTAGGTTTTATTAATGTTCACCCTGTATGAAAGGTGAATTGACTGCAGTCTTTCAATATTTTAAATTTTTTTTTCTCCTTTCTACCAGTACTGTCTACTGCAAGGATATGTAATACTCCTTAACGCCATGTGTAGCAAGTTACAAAGTGAAAACGACATCGAATAGCAATAAATATTATGTGAGCCTCTGAGAAGAATCACACAGGATTTCTTAACTGCGAATAGCTTTGCACCACGCTCTATAAATGAAGTATAAAAAAGCCTGCTCGACAATGGTACAAGACTGAATTTCATTACCGTAACAAAGCAGTGGCAGTATTTTTTAGAGTTTCAATAACAAGTGAGTGCTGCCACCAATAACTGGCGCAGAATCGACGTGAAAATTGAGTTTGCGGTCTAAATAGCGGCAGAATAAAATAAATGTTTTCTCTGAATTGAGAGCGCGGAACGGTGTGACAACAGATGAGGTAGAAAGCGTTACCATGGCAACCGCGAAGGGACAAGCGCCGGGCTTCTGTTCGCTGCGACCAATGATTCTGTTCTCGTCGATTGCTTAAAGCTACAATAACTCTGTTCTGTACTCTTGCCACTTTAAGACGCTGTAGTTCTGGCATCTGTACGTCCATGACACGAAAGCATATTTTGATTATTTAGTACTGTACTCGACGAATGAAAGGTAGGGGAACACGAATTATCGACAGTTCGCAAAGTCCAGTAACCTCTCTCTCCGATTCATAAAAGAAACGATCTTCCGTATACGAGGTGCATTCAAGTTCTAAGGCCTCCGATTTTTTTCTAATTAACTACTCACCCGAAATCGATGAAACTGGCGTTACTTCTCGACGTAATCGCCATGCAGACGTACACATTTTTCACAACGCTGACGCCATGAGTCCATGGCAGCGGCGAAGGCTTCTTTAGGAGTCTGTTTTGACCACTGGAAAATCGCTGAGGCAATAGCAGCACGGCTGGTGAATGTACGGCCACAGAGAGTGTCTTTCATTGTTGGAAAAAGCCAAAAGTCACTAGGAGCCAGGTCAGGTGAGTAGGGAGCATGAGGAATAACTTCAAAGTTGTTATCACGAAGAAACTGTTGCGTAACGTTAGCTCGATGTGCGGGTGCGTTGTCTTGGTGAAACAGCACACGCGCACCCCTTCTCGGACGTTTTTGTTGCAGTGCAGGAAGGAATTTGTTCTTCAAAACATTTTCGTAGGATGCACCTGTTACCGCAGTGCCCTTTGGAATGCAATGGGTAAGGATTACGCCCTCGCTGTCCCAGAACATGGACACCATCATTTTTTCAGCACTGGCGGTTAGCCGAAATTTTTTTGGTGGCGGTGAATCTGTGTGCTTCCATTGAGCTGACTGGCGCTTTGTTTCTGGATTGAAAAAGGGCATCCACGTCTCATTCATTGTCACAACCGACAAAAAGAAAGTCCCATTCATGGTGTCATTGCGCGTCAACATTGCTTGGCAACATGCCGCACGGGCAGCCATGTGGTCGTCCGTCAGCATTCGTGGCACCCACCTGAATGACACTTTTCGCATTTTCAGGTCGTCATGCAGGATTGTGTGCACAGAACCGACAGAAATGCCAACTCTGGAGGCGATCTGTTCAACAGTCATTCGGCGATCCCCCAAAACAATTCTCTCCACTTTCCCGATCATGTCGTCAGACCGGCTTGTGCGAACCCGAGGTTGTTTCGGTTTGTTGTCACACGATGTTCTGCCTTCATTAAACTGTCGCACCCACGAACGCACTTTCGACACATCCATAACTCCATAACCACATGTCTCCTTCAACTGTCGATGAATTTCAATTGGTTTCACTCCACGCAAATTCAGAAAACGAATGATTGGACGCTGTTCAAGTAAGGAAAACGTCGCCATTTTAAGTATTTAAAACAGTTCTCATTCTCGCCGCTGGCGGTAGAATTCCATCTGCCGTATGGTGCTGCCATCTTCGGGACGTATTGACAATGAACGCGGCCTCATTTTAAAACAATGCGCATGTTTCTATCTCTTTCCAGTCCGGAGAAAAAAAATCGGAGGCCTTAGAACTTGAATGCACCTCGTATAAAACAGTTCAAACGTCCGATTGCTTGACGAGGACGTGCTGAAATGTAATGCATCCGAGTTTTTTATGTGAAAATTCTTAAAGCTTTTTGAATAAAATCAACTTTTTTGACGTTCTATATCTTTATTCTCAACATAGTCACACTGGCGGTAAACACATTTCTCCCAACGAGAGACAATTTTGTTCGTACTGTCATTGTAGAATGTTTGACATTGTTGACGGAGCCACGATCTCAACTCTGCTTGCATCTCTTCATCAGTCTCAAAGTGAAGTCTTCGAAGGTCTCCGTTACGTCTTGGAAACAGATGAAAATCGTGGGGGACAACGCACGACTGTAGGGAGGATGATAGGTGACAGTAAATACAAAGCGTCGGATTGATGCAGATGTCGCAGCGCTCGTGTGTGGATTGGAACTGTCATGCTGAAGGATGTGTGGATGGACTCTTCGAATTCGAAACTCGATTACATCACGTCGTTTCTTACACACCGACGTAGTTGCGTCACACACCGCCATGTTATACTCTATAGTTCGGAGTCCTCTAGCAGCAGAGGGCTGCAAATATGTAGACATGAAAAGTAAAGATGCAGAATGTTAACAGCGTTTTTTTAAAGCTTAAAGGATTATCAAATAAAAATTTCGATGGCACTGCTTTTCAGCACGCCCTCGTACAAATGGGTTAATGTGTTAAATATTTGACGTGAAACACGCAAAATCTTTATTGTTGATGTTATTTGTTAGATTCAGATTGAGACACGTAGGCTAATGAAAAAGTCAAAACCAGAACTCGTAAAGCAAAAAAGTGGTAACCCTTTTCTATGATAGTGTAAGAAGTTTTTGGCGCTCCGTTGTAACAGAAGCTATTTTCCCACATATCTTAATGTTTATATCTTCCGATCTATGTATCGTACAATGAAATAATTTTGCGGGTAGATTCGGTGTATATGTTTGTACTAAGTGCAATAAATAGTAAAAAAGAAGTAATAAATTAGAACGTCATACCTGATGCTGAAATTTTACTGCACGAACAGAGAAAATGTAGTAAGCGATGAAACTTCTTGCTTCCATTATTTTGTGGGTGGTATCAGCGGGGAAATGTGTCGAAAAAGTTTAAAATTACGTGTAAAGTTTGTTGGAAGTCGTTAAACGCTTCGTTCTCAAATAATGGATGAATAATGTCCGGATAATCTGCCGTAAGTTACGCTCCCTCAAGACATGAATACTTAATGCGTTAAATCTTTTACATAAGGTCATACGACTTAATAGGTAGATTATAACGGCATGTTATTTTTTTAAATTTGGTCAATAATTAAATGAAATACTGAAAACGAAATTTTTGTGCTCTCTGGAAGTCGTTATATAGGGAACCTACAACTGTATTCGGGCGACTTGTATACATTACATTGTCAGCAGCAGAAAATGGGTTTCACAAAAAATGCAATGAAAAAACGATATTTTTTATTAAATACAGAAGAAGTTAATGTTAGAATTCCTACATTATTCATCAGAGGAGTAATAAGCTCAGAAACTTCTGTCTGTCACTTGTCCTCAGGATTTCAGACAGCTATTTAAAGAGATAGGTCATAATTTTTATTTCTGGTACCGTACTCAAGTTATTACTTATCGATTGTCATTTTTGTTTTTGTGTTCAAGTTGTCAAGGAATGCTTGAGTGTACATAAATGGATTTTTCAACTGCGACTGTGATCGTGATTTGGCGTTCCTGTAAGGATTTATTAATGGAAAGTGATATATCCCTCACGGGGGTACAGGCTAAAATGTGATTAAGCTTCAACAAGTTTACTGACAACAAAAATGCACGGAGGTGACAGAAGTCATGGGATACCTCCTAATATCGTGTCGGACCTCAATTTGCCGGCGTAGTGCGACAACTCGCGTGGCACGGACGTAGCAAGTCGTTGGAGGTCGTCTGCTGAAATATTGAGTCATGCTGTCTCTATAGACGTCCACAATCGCGAAAGTGTTGCCGGCGCAAGATGTTTTGCACGACATGACCTCTCGATTATGTCCCATAAATGTTCGATGGGATTCACGTCGAGTGATCTGGGTGCCAAATCATTCGCCCAAACTGTCCAGAATGTTCTTTAAACCAGTTGCGAACAGTTCTGGCCCAGTAACGTGCCGCATTGTCATCCATAAATGAATGGCTGCAAATGGTCTCCAGGGTAGCCGAACACCATCATTTCCAGTCGATAATCGGTTCACCTGGACCAGAGGGCTCACTTCGTTCCTTGTAGACAAAGCCGAACCCATTATCATCATCATTTCATCCCCATCCGGCGCGCAGGTCGCCCAATGTGGCGTCGAATGTAATAAGACATGCATCAAGGCGGCCGGACCTGTCCCGTAAGGGGCCTCCCGTCCAATGACGCCAAACGCTCATTTCATTTCATGGAGCCACCACCAGCTTGCACAGTGCCTTGTTTACAACTTGCGTCCATGGCTTCGTGGTGTCTGCGCCACAGTCGAATCCTACCATCACCTGTTACGAACTGAAATCGGGACTTATCTGACCAGGCCACAGTTTTTCAGTCATTTGGAGCATAACCTATGTGGTCACGAGGCCAAGAGAGACGCTGCAGACGACGTCGTGCTGTTAGCAAAGGCACTCACATCGGTAGTCTGCTGCCATAAGCCATTAACGCCAAATTTTCGGCACAGTTCATCGTATGTCCCACATTGATTTCTGCGATTATTTTACGTAGTGTTGCTTGTCTGTCAGCACTGACGACTCTACGTAAACGCTGCTGCTCTCGATCGTTAAGTGAAGGCCGTCGGCCACTGTGTCGTTCGTGGTGAGAGGTATTGTATTACATGTGCTATTCTCGGGACACTCTTCACACTGTGGATCTGAGAATACTGAATTCTCTAACGATTTTCGAAATGGAACGTCCTGTGTGTCTAGCTCCAACTATAATTCCACATTCTAAGTCGGTTAATTCTCGTCGTGCGGTCATAATTAAGTGCGAAATCTTTCCAAGTGAATCATCTGAGTACAAATAATAGCTCCGCGAATGCACTGCTCTTTTATACCTTGTGTACGCGATATTGCCGCCATATGTCTAAGTGCATACCGCTATCCCATGACTTCTGTTGCCTCAGTGTACGTCTGCTTCGACGGCAAGAATAAAAAGCACAAGGGTAGTAGGAGTAAACTACAGACCTATATCATTGACGTCGGTTTGCAGTACGGTTTTGGAGCATATACTGTATTCAAACATTATGAATCACCTCGAAGGGAACGATCTATTGATACGTAATCAGCATGGTTTCAGAACACTTCGTTCTTGTGCAACGCATCTAGCTCTTTATTCGCACGAAGTAATGGCCGCTATCGACAGGGGATCTCAAATTGATTCCGTATTTCTAGATTTCCGGAAAGCTTTTGACACCGTTCCTCACAGGCGACTTCTAATCAAGCTGCGGGCCTATGGGGTATCGTCTCAGTTGTGCGACTGGATTCGTGATTTCCTGTCAGGAAGGTCGCAGTTCGTAGTAATAGACGGCAAATCATCGAGTAAAACTGAAGTGATATCAAGTGTTCCCCAGGGAAGCGTCCTGGGACCTCTGCTGTTCCTGATCTATATAAATGACCTGGGTGACAATCTGAGCAGTTCTCTTAGGTTGTTCGCAGATGATGCTGTAATTTACCGTCTAGTAAGGTCATCCGAAGACCAGTATCAGTTGCAAAGCGATTTAGAAAAGATTGCTGCATGGTGTGGCAGGTGGCAGTTGACGCTAAATAACGAAAAGTGTGAGGTGATCCACTTGAGTTCCAAAACAAATCCGTTGGAATTCGATTACTCGATAAATAGTACAATTCTCAAGGCTGTCTGTTCAACTAAGTAGCTGGGTGTAAAAATTACGAACAAGTTCAGTTGGAAAGACCACATAGATAATATTGCGGGGAAGGCGAGCCAAAGGTTGCGTTTCATTGGCAGGACACTTAGAAGATGCAATAAGTCCACTAAAGAGACAGCTTACACTACACTCGTTCGCCCTCTGTTAGAATATTGCTGCGCGATGTGGGATCCTTACCAGGTGGGATTGACGGAGGACATCGAAAGGGTGCAGAAAAGGGCAGCTCGTTTTGTATTATCACGTAATAGGGGAGTGTGGCAGATATGATACGCGAGTTGGGATGGAAGTCATTAAAGCAAAGACGTTTTTCGTCGCGGCGAGACCTATTTACGAAATTTCAGTCACCAACTTTCTCTTCCAAATGCGAAAATATTTTGTTGAGCCCAACCTACATAGGTAGGAATGATCATCAAAATAAAATAAGAGAAATCAGAGCTCGAACAGAAAGGTTTAGGTGTTAGTTTTTCCCGCGCGCTGTTCGGGAGTGGAATTGTTGGGACATAGTATGATTGTGGTTCGATGAACCCTCTGCCAAGCACTTAAATGTGAAATGCAGAGTAATCATGTAGATGTAGATGTAGAAATACTGCGTCTCATTAAGTACTGGTGCAGAGGCTTGATAGAGATGCTATCTAAAAGTCGCCTGACTGTTTTTGGTACAGCAGCACTAGGAGCTTTGTAGGAAAGCAAACTTGCAGGGAAATAATCCAAGTTCCGAGAATATCGCCCTGATTAGGTCCAACACAGGCACAGAAATACCTGTCCTTAATGTAGTCTAAGTACAGAGGTGAAACAACACTGAAAGCTGAGAACAACGGCGCTGGCTCCTAAGATGGTCTTCGAAAGCGTCGTGAGACAATGAAGTATGGTAGTGCTCACCTGGAGACCAGGAGAGGCTCTCGAAGTTTGAAGAACTGGCTCGTGTAGTCCATGCGCCGAACTTTATAGCTGCCGGCGGCGAAATACTTGTGGCACTATTTTCTTGTCACGTATTGCGCGGACGCGAATAGGTCCCTCATGTGTGGCGGCTTTTGCCAGCGCTGGTACTGCCGCTTCGTGTCCGGTCGTGACTGAGACATGGAGAGCTCGCGATGCTGAGGCGTGCAGGGGCCATGTATACTGCACGTGTGCCCGAGGTGGCCGAGGGGTTGCCGCTCCGTTTTTCGTAGATATCCGCTGCAGCAGAAGGTCTGCTGCTGCGTGTGAGGAATATCACAGAAGATTTCCTAACCGCAGAGTGCCAGACTCAAGAGTGTTCACTCGTGTTTTCATGACACTAAGTGAGACTGACCCAGCAGTCTTATATCATCTGAACGTGCGTATCTTTCAACAAGCACGCGCTGAATTTCTACATGTATTGGTTTCAAACATACAAGAATGTGGTCTATGTTTCGAACTCACAGCCTCTATCCTAACTATTTACAGCGGGTTTAACACCGTCGTGAAGAAGATGAAAGCAGACGGTTGGAATTTTGCTTAGCAACGAGTAATCCCGTAATTACTGTCTGCAGATGAAGCCACTTTCACTCGCACCGTTATCAATAAAATTCGTAACGCAAATCGGTAGTCCGATGGAAACCCACTTGCCTTTGTGGAGACAGAAGGGCTGGAACTTTAATAGTGGCAACTATTTATTTACAGCTCGTACAAAAGAGATACGTGTTTCAAAGTTTAACTGATCTTCAAAGCAGTCACCAGCATTGTGTATAACCCGTTGCCAGTGATGTAGAAGTCGTAGGATATTCTTCGCAGGGCCAGTTGTGGTGAAAGGTTCGAGAGGCGCGGTCTATTGCCCGACGTATTTGCAGCAGTTTTGAAGCGAATGCCTTGAAGTGTTCGCTTCAGTTTAGAAATCGAGTTGAACTCACGAGGGCGTAAGTCAGAAGAGTGCAGTAGGTGGTATAGCACTTAGCAGCCCCATCAGTCAAACAAATCAGTAACAGCTTGCACTGCACGTGCTTGAGCATTGTCCTGCAAAATGATCGTCAGGACCTGCTGAAAGTCTCATCACTTCTGTCTCTAAGCTGGTCGTAGGTTGTATTCCAAAAATCGTTGTCTAAAATTTCTTGAAAACGAGCATCTAGCATTATTGGAAGACGTTGCTTTAGCTGAAAGGATGGCTTTGTTCTTCAGCATCCGACCCTGCACATTCTAGTTGTCAAATGACATAATCTATACGTAACATCCCCGCGAGATGAATCGGCAGAAATAATAACGTTTCTTGGACACCAAGATCTCAAGACCTTACCACTTTAGATTTTTGCCTGGACGGATGGTTCAAAGACGAGGTCTGTAAAGATAAAGTGAACATAAGAGACGAACTGATCGTTCGTATTACGAATATTCCCAACCTCTCAAAAAGTGTCGAAGCGACTTCAGGAGGTGTGATGTCAACAGAATTCGAAAGTGGACAGAAGTCGGAGGTGGAATATATGAAAAATTTTAATCGTTTAATTTTTCTTAAGAACTTCTGTGGGTTGCACTCTAACAGCCATATCTCTGTGTGCGATAAAAATTTGGCACATGTTACACTGCACAATAAATTGAGAGGGTAACGTTTCTGAAACCCGGTAATTGTCTCCCTTGGGACGCACAAGTTTGAAATTTGGCTTAAAGATGCCTTCCTCTGTAATGCAAAAGCACCCTCCGATCCCACCCTCGGGTTCAAGGACGCTTCAAATAGCAATGAGTCGACATATGCGAATGAAGGTCAGAGCTCAGAAGTCAATGTGACGTGTAACGCCTGTTGGTGATATCAAATGGCACCAACGTCACAGGGGACGTCTCACACGATGGCAAGGTCGTCACACTCCCTATTACTTACATCAAACCACTTTTTTTGACGCCTATGTGGTCAGAACCGAAACGCTCAGACTTGCAGTCCCGCGATTTTCTTGTGGGTGGCCGACGAAAACATTTTAGACGCACCGACACTCCGAATCATCACGAAAAGGCCCCAGGAGACGGCACAAAGAACGTCAATAAAACGACTCTTTCCCTGGGGGCGCTGATTAATGGGAATTTCGACAGTTTGTAGTAGTGCAATGAGCAGCAGAAACAGAACACGTTCTTGTCAACTTTCAACACTTCTGATACCCCTCCTCTCGGACGATTCAGTCTTTCTGAGGATATCGTGGGACTGCAGCCACAACAACGTATATGACTATATGACCTCTTCGGAGTGTAACGCGACCACCAATCTTGCTCTGGTGTCCAGGGTGGAACCACAAGGGAACGTTAAATACTATTCGACGAAATTTGAACGTGAACCGAAGCAGCAAAGAATGTTTATGCTTTTTCAGCTCTCCTGTTTTGTGCTCTCTTATGGCATGATCACGCGATGGGGGGAAACATTGACAAATGCATGAATGCAATGGCAAAGGATCCCACTAAGCCCCCCCCCCCCCCCTCGACAATCCACGCACCTTCGTTGAGAGCTTTAAAAATATACCTTTGTAGAGAATTTGACACCCGTTCAGCTGAGTGACAACCTGCTGCTGCTCTAGCGCCTGAGGGCAGTGATGCGTGGCGCCGTATACCGATCCTGCCTTGGAGGCGGTTAAGTGGGAGATGTGTCTCAGAGCTGGATGGTGACAGATGGTGACGCGAGACTGGACGCGCACGTAGTTTATGTATCAGCCGATAGAGGACAATATTGGATAGGGGACTGTGATTTTAGTTTCGATTGTGCCCACTAGAGTGCACTAAAGTAATAGAATGTTTTTTATAAACTGTTCTAGTATTTTCATAAAGTGTTGTTATGTCTTTTTGTTTAGGTTAAATGTTATAAATGTATTTAGCAGTATGAATGATGCGTGAGTGTGGTTTAAGGTTAATATGAAGATAATTCTTTAACGAGTTATGTAGTAGGATTTAGTGTGGGAACATTTCGAAGAAGTATGTATATGGACAAAGGGGATTTTTGTAGAATAGATTTGTAAAGTAAGTTTATGGTAAAGGGAAAGTTAATTCAGGTATAAATAACAATAGTAAATAACTTTATACATAAGCAAAACTTCAGCATATTAGATAATTACGTCAGTAAAAAGTGCAGTCGTAAGGTTTACTATTTTGCGATTGGTTATTGATGAAAAGCGCGGACTGACGCGGGAGAGTGTTGTTTTGCTATTGGCTGGTGAGTAAACTGACCAATGGTAAAGCAATATTCTTCGCCTTTCTCTGCTGGTAGAGAAGACTTTAGAGTATTCTAGAGAGAAGTGGGACCTAGCCATGAAACAGTTCGGACGAGTGTAGTAGTAGTTCCGATGGAAACGATAAGTTGCCCGATCTAGCAGTGTTTCATACATCAAAAATGTGGTAAAGTGACGGCATAATTATTCTGATGGGTGTGTAGAAATTTCGGAATTTTTAAGTGAATTTTGTGACAAGAAAAGACATATATTCCGCGTGGCGTATTGAGTAGGTCGGTGGCTAAAAACTGTGACTGCGTTTGGTACCGACAGACTTAATATTTGACGAGCATTATCAATCAAAAACAATCAGTATTTTTTTTTGTAGCTATTACGTGTCCGGGAAATGCAACACCATAAACTTGCTAACATGAGTGACAGGGATTATGAGTGACTGTGTTAAGACTAGCACGGGCTTGGCAGTGATACTTGTTCACCTAAGTTTCGGAATATATTAACTGAGGATAAAATTTCCAACCTTTCATTTGTGTGAAAACTTTCTCCCGAAACGTAGATTAGTGACTTAAATTGCAGCCTGGTTCACGTCGAAGTACAGTAGGTTTCACTCGGCTTTCCTACTGATGATCTGCTGAGACAATGTTCACAGGTAGGTGCAGGTCCGTCGTAAAGGGACGCAAAGAACCGCGCCGCCGCAGCAGTCAACACGTTCGACACCCCTTAGATTCCACATGTCCGCAGTAAGGTGCTAGAGCAACAGCGAAGCACCACTCGGCTGAATGGTGCTGATGTCTTTGTACAGTTTATTTTTAAAGTGCTCAACATAGGTGCACAGGTAGCAGCGACGGTGTGTTGCCGATTTGGTGCGTCTTAAAGGGACCCTTAGCTGTTTTGTATAAGAACGTGTCAACGGTGACCTTCCCCCTCTAGTGATCACCTCACAGGAGGGCGCGGCATGAAACAGGAGGGCTGAAAAAGCATAAACATCCGTTTCTGCTTCGGATCATGTATAAATTTCGCCCAAAAGTTTTGAACTGTCTCTATTGACTCCATACTGTTTGCTACAGAAAAAATAACAGTTGCGCAACACTCCAGAGGTGTCAGATCACGTTTAAAGAGGAGAAGACACCACAATATCCTTACAGGAGGATTGAAACATCCGGAAGTGTCAGCAGTGTCAAAGGTTGTCAAGAATACCTACCTGTCATTCATTACACTGTGACCTGTCGTTTCCGACCGCGAAATATATAGGATTCGACGCCACAGGGAAAGGAATGGCTTCATTGACGTTGTAACATCCCAACAGAAAAATTCGGAAACCTCCCAACAGAAAAAATATAATTATTTATATCATTCACATTCAGCGTAACCTCCCAATAAAAATTCCGTAACCTACCAATAACACAATGTGACTAATCTCTAAATAAAATTGTGGCTCACTTATAACCTTTCAATAATTGACTGTGAATTTAAACTGGTAAATTTTGGACGTCAGCGGTGCTGCGTCATGGCCTTGAATGATCATATTGAATAAATTGAAAATTCTTACCTCAATAAGGTCGCTGGATAAGGCATATATATATCTGCTCCTATAAGAAATTTTTCTGGCACAGCCCAGTGCAATGCTGGCCGATAGATTTGTCATGTATCAAAAGAAACAACTGATTTTTCTTTACAATAATCGGGATGACCATTGATTGGAGAAATTAGTAAATTCTTTAAATTCAGATGAATGATTATCAAAAGTTAATGTTTTTAAGAAAGATTATTATTAAGAATTTTTTTTTAAAAACATTTACATGGGACTTGATATAACAATGCTACATATGCGCGAGTCTGCTTTTACTTTATACTACAACGCTCAGGCACCGCCATCGCTCCCCACGATCGGCCCAGCCAACTCGATACACCAGACTGCTAGCAATTACCACTACTACTGCTACACAGTTCCTACTGGCGACAACACAGCTCTCTGGTCTGAGATTCTCTTGTAGCTTACATACCGCAGGCAGCGCGTGAGCAGTTCATGGAAATTACATCAGCTCGAGTGCGCTAGCAACAAATTCCTTAATTGTGGACCTCTTACAACGTCCTTTATTTCTCCTCCTGATGACTTCGCGTGTCGATTCTGAGCGACGATTTGTCTGAAATGTTTCCCTCAGCCACCCATAAGAGTACCGTGTGATGCCAAAGCTTTGCGTCGCGGCTCTTACCTCCATCGAAAAGATGTCAAAAGAAGGGGTGTAATGTCGGTAAGAGGGCATGTGATGACCTTCCCATCGTGTAGTACGTCCACAGTGGTGTCAGGCAGAATTGAGGTGAAATTTGGCGCCAATGTGACATCTTTTACTCACTTTACACCACACATAAACTTTTGAGCTCTGCTTGAAGTGTCCCCGAACCCGAAGGCGACGGCGAATCGTCGCAGTGGGAGACAATTACGGGATTTCGAAAAGTGGCCCTCTAAATACTTACACACACACACACACACACACACACACACACACACACACACACACAAAGACACACACGCATGCCCGAAGGAAGTTTGCATCGAACTTCGGAACAACAAAGGCACTACAATATGGCATTTATCCACTAAAACCGGGCAAGAAACTTTCAATTAAATTAAATCCTCTGTACGGCACTATTCATACGGACTGCACGAGCGCACTTCCGAAGGAATGGGCACTGCAGCGGCTCCGATCGTTATGAAATGTATACGCATTTGCGAATATGGACAGCCATCATCTGTATAATGGAATGACGACAATGGTAAGGCGACCGCTCGCGATAAGCGGCAAATCTGGGATCGAATCCCGGTCCGACAGAAGTTTTCACTGTCGTCATTTCGTTACACGATTGATGGTTGTCCGTTTTCGCAATTGCGAATAAATGTCATGCGCTCATACATTTTACAGGTTATCAAGATCCATCAACAGCTGTAAATTGCACGGCATAAACTATTTAAAAACATAGTTACATTTCAAGAGTTCTTAAAGATATTGATTTCTTCATCTACCATTAGCTTATACTGTTATAATCAGGGTCCACCTTTTCGTGTAGAGTGCGCTTCACATACTGACGACTACGTAGCTAAAACTAAAAAACTTAACTCCGTCCGAACTGGCCTTGATGGCCCAACGATACCGACAGACCGCCGTGTCATCCTCAAACCATAGGTGTCACTGGATGCGGGTATGGAGGGACATGTACTCTGCACACTGCTCCCCCAGTCGTTGTCAGTTTTCGTGACCGGAGGCGCAACGTCCAATCAAGTAACTCCTCAGTTGGTCTCTCAGGGGCTGAGTGCACCCCGCTTGCCAACAGCGCTCGGCAAACCGGACGGTCATCCACCCATGTGCTAGCCAAGCCCGACACAGCTTAACTCGGTAATATGACGGGAACCAGTATTACCACTGCACCGGCCCCTGTGACCGAGTGGTTCTACGCGCTTCAGTTCGGAATCGCGCTGCTGCTACGGTCGCAGGATGGAATCCTGCCTTGGGCATGCATGTGTTTGATGTCCTTAGGTTATTTATGTTGAAGTAGTTCTAAGTCTAGAGGACTGATGACCTCAGATTTTGAGTCTCATAGTGCTTAGAGCCATTTGAACCAGTTTGAACTTTAGGTTTAAGTAGTTGCTCTCTGAGTCTAGGATGTCAGTACGACTAACACTGCGGCTAGAGTTTTCTAGGAACATTATGTCGGGACAATTTGTTGATGTCGTACAAAATGGTTCAATTGGCTCTAAGCACTATGGGACTTAACATCTGAGGTCATCAGTCCCCTAGCATTAGAACTATTTAAACCTAACTAACCTAAGGACATCACACACATCCATGCCCGAGGCAGTTTTCGAACCTGCGACCGTAGCAGCAGCGCGGTTCCAGACTGAAGCGCCTAGAACCGCTCGACCACAGCGGCCGGCCATGTTGTACAAACTGGTAGTATTGTTTGATGACAATATGTTTGCCACTTGCTATTTTAAAGTACGCTTCGTACTTTGTAATATGGTCGTTTTGCTCTAGAAATCAACTAGTATTTCAATGAAAGTTTCTGGTGCACCATTATCTCAACTGAGTCAAGCCAAATTTATATTGAGGTCCTGTCAAATTTTTGCATTGTCTCTAAAATGTTTCACCGATGCTTACATGCGCAAAGATCAAATTAGTGAAGTGATCGAAGCCAAAACTTACAGAAATTTATTGGTTATTAAATATCAAAATTTGGACATTAATTTTATGTGTGCACCTGAGACGACCTAGAGATAACAACTTAATGATGTTTTTCAAGTACAGGGATATAACTCCAAGATTTTGATATCTAATGCCATTAATAAGTTACAAATTATCGACAAGATATATCTAAGTGTCCGCCTTCATATGCAGAGATCTTGTACATCTGATATGCGAAATTAGCGGCAAAAAAAGTGGCCAAGTCTGGAAACCTGACATTTCAGAGTAGTTGTTCCAGAACTTGCTACAAGAAGGTCCAGTTAAGTTGGGCACAAAAAGCAGGGCCACTATGCTCAGCAGGCGGTTTTCATCTGGGGAGAAGTTCTTAAATAGGGCCCACTCCTTAGCAGATCTCCAAAGGGGCTATAAACGTTACCGCTATTGTTATAATGCACCACCAGGCCACATGGACTGGCGGTGGCAGGAGCTTAGGCGTCAAGTTGGTAGTTTTCCTGAGTGCTGAAGCCACAGAAGCTTAGAGAGGGCAACAGCTTTGAGAAGCAATCATTTTCAACGGATTACTGCTCGCAAGTCGCGATAACTCATTGGCTAATGTAACGACGGTACCGCAGTCGCGCTATCGTCAGCGAGCCGCAAGACCATCCATACAGCCCCCCCCCCCCCCCCCCCAGGTAGCCCCAAATGTTCTACTGCTCTCGCTCGCCTCATTATCGAATGCATGTTATTACCGGTGATTTCCATTATCCAATAGTCCCAGTAATTTCGTCTGGATTTATTCTTGTAATCAGATTAAGAGATCTAAGCACTCTTTCCTAACTATGTCAGTGAATATCAAAACATATCTGTATTATTCGAATCTACAGTAAGTACGACTCTCATCTGGTTAGTGTTGTGCAGCTCCCTCCAGTTCTATAATTCTGTGTGTAACTTTAATCATGGGTACTGTGACTGAACTGAACGTATGGGCTCTGAAGTGTTACTTTCAACGTAAATGAGAACTGTCCAGTTTTAGTAGATACGGTTATCTTAGAAGTAAAACCTAGAAACTTACATCTTAACGTAGAAGACATATTTGTGAAAACATTTTTATGGAATCATATTAATGTTTAATTTCTGTGAAATCTGCAAAAAGGAACCGCGCTTCAACTGTCTGCAGCCGGCTCCTCACTCTCTTGTCTGAGGGATTTGCATGAAACATGTGTTTTTGTATTTTAATTTAATTGAACAATTTGGTAATATCTGACGCATTACCGTGTCGGTCATTTCAGTTCCATTACTATACGATTTATTTTCATGCAAATAATTTTTATTGTGTTCTTGAAATTTTATTTCGGGCTTAAAATAAGATAATACTGGTGACAAGTTGTTGGACGACGAACGACCGAATTCGCATTGCTTACTCCTTTAAACGAAATTAAAGCGTCCATGAGATATTTTGGACCGATAATTCTTCCGCCCCATATGTGATATTTTTCGTGAGGATTGTCGTCAGTTGATCGCTCACCCACTATCTAACAAATACGTTAGCAAATTTGCTCACTGGTCTGATGTGAAGTCAAGAGAAGAGACAGCCTTTGAGGTAAAAAGTACTTACTTGATGTTAACTACCTCTATCGCACTGAAAGATAAGTTGCAGTAAAGCATATTTCTGGCCCCCATCTTCAATGAGGCTACGTTGCTTACCTGTCAGTTAATTACGATTAAATGGTTATATACGAAATGCCTCATCTGGGCTCCATTCATCCCTACCGGTACGAAATGAAATCTGATGCTCCCTATGGCAGTCAGTATAGAATGATATCAATCAGGTTCCCAGTTTCAGTGAAAGTTAGCTGGGTCCATTGATAGTGACCGGGCCAAATACCTCACGAAATTAGCATCAAACGAGAAAACTACAAAGAATGAAACTTGTCTAGCCTGAAGGGGGAAACCAGATGGCGCTATAGTTGGCCCGCTAGATGGCGCTGCCATAGGTCAAACGGATATCAGCTGCGTCTTTTAAAATAGGAACCCCCATGTTTTATTACATATTCGTGTAGTACGTACAGAAATATGAATGTTTTGTTGGACCACTTTTTTCGCTTTGTGATAGATGGCGCTGTAATAGTCACGAGCATATGGCTCACAATTTTAGACGAACAGTTGGTAACAGGTAGGTTTTTTAAATTAAAATAAAGAACGTAGGCACGTTTAATGTGGTATTTACAGGTAATTACGCTGTAACAGCATGCGTTCTCAGAAATAAGTTCACAAAGGTACTTGTATCACATTGGAACAACCGAAATAAAATGTTCAAACGTACCTATGTTCTTTATTTTAATCTAAAAAAACCTACCTGTTACCAACCGTTCGTCTAAAATTGTGAGCCATATGTTGGTGACTATTACAGCGCCATCTATCACAAAGCAAAAAAAGTGGTCCAACTAAAAAAACATTCATATTTCTTTGCGTACTACACGAATATGTAATAAAAATGGGGGTTCCTATTAAAAAAACAGAAAAAAACCAGTTGATATCCGTTGACCTATGGCAGCGCCATCTAGCGGGCCAACCATAGCGCCATCTGGTTTTCCCCTTCAAGCTAGACGAGTTTCGTTCTTTGTAGTTTTTTCGTTTCAGCTTATTTCGTGAGATATTTGGCCCGGTCACTAACAATGGACCACCCTGTATACTTGAAACAATCAGCTGCTTTGCACCCAACCAGTAGTATGATCCTTCTGGAACGATGAAATGAAAGGCGTCAGTCACTCTGCCTCTCATGCAGTACTGGTGGTGTAAACAGGCAGGAGGCCCCACTGACTGTCGCCGGATTCGAACTTGGGTTCTGTGCTGGGCGTGAGGAAGAGGATGGTGGAGGTATGTCCACGGATGGCTCCTGATGACATAACATTTACTGATCAACTACGATACATCTGCTGTTGGCTCTCTAAGCGAGGACTGCTTGCGCTCGTAATATTCTCGGCGACAATAAAGGTGGCCGGCGGACGCTCACACTTGCGCCCGCTACTGCGACTATAGCTGCGCTGCTGTAACTGGAGTCCGTTTCCTCGACAGCGGCACTACGGCCTCGGTGGGTCGTACTGTGGTGTCTGGAACCACGTGCCACGGGCCTCTGTTGTCATCGCAGCTGGTGGGCGTGGCGGCAGCGTCAGTTGGACAGGTCAGTGCCCTTCCTCAGCGACCATCCCCGGCGGCAGCTGCCTGGCGTCAGCGGGGCAGGGCCAGCTTTGTGGGGACAGCGTCCGAGAACGAAGGCGACAGTGCGTTACCACAATGCATCTCAGGCGATGACTCCCATTACAGGCGGCTGCCTACCAAGGGCGACCAACGATAGTATAGCTGATGACTGCAGCGGCGGCGTCACCCTTTCGCCTCCTAGACGACTGTCTGCATGACGAAGGTGACTTATGATGAGTGCGATGACAGTGACGACTACGAGCTGATGGCGGCGTTGAGTGACACAGGCTCTGTGTCACTCCAACGCCTCCCGATGGTCGATGATGATAAACTGGCTGCTGGTCCTTAAACACGGCTTTCTGCTGCTGACGTTTACGGTTCTTCCTCAAGAATAGGTCGCTGGAATATTCTGGTGTTTCTCGGCTGGAGTAACTGACCCAATTACCACGATCGAAGTTGACACACTGTCACGTCCTGTCACGTCCTCCGCTAGTCAGTAACACTGTTCAACTTCGTGTTGCTTAACTCGGCGCTCCGCCGACACACTTACGTCACAGTACCATGCCACTGAGCCGTGCAACACATTGTAACGCACAAACAACTTCTGGCTTCAAATATTCCTTCACGTTTTAACTAACTTCATTTCTGTAAAACTACTTTTAACTAACTTGTTGAATCCTGCCTAGTCGTGGAATATGGGTGTCTAGGAAACTTGCTTTCTTGGATCGCTAGACAACAATTCAAGCAAATCGTACACTACTGGCCATTAAAATTGCTACACCAAGAAGAAATGCAGATGATAAACGAGTATTCATTTGAAAAATACATTATACTAGAACTGACACGTGATTACATTTTCACGCAATTTGAGTGCATAGATCCTGAGAAATCAATACCCAGAACAACCACCTCTGGCCGTAATGACGGCCTTGATACGCCTGGGCATTGAGTCAAACAGAGCTTGGATGGCGTGTACAGGTACAGCTGCCCGTGCAGCTTCAACACGATACCACATTGTGAATTGCGTATTGTGACGAGCCAGTTGCTCGGCCACCATTGACCAGACGTTTTCAATTGGTGAGAGATCTGGAGAATGTGCTGGCCAGCGCAGCAGTCGAACATTTTCTGTATCCAGAAAGGCACGTACAGGACCTGCAACACGCGGTCGTGCATTATCCTGCTGAAATATAGGGTTTCGCAGGGGTTGAATGAAGGATAGAGCCACGGGTAGTAACACATCTGAAATGTAACGTCCGCTGTTTAAAGTGCCGTCAACGCGGACAAGAGGTGACCGAGACGTGTAACCAATGGCACCCCATACCATCACGCCGGGTGATACGCCAGTATGGCGATGGCGAATACACGCTTCCAATGTGCGTTCACCGCGATGTCGCCAAACACGGATGCGACCGTCATAATGCTGCAAACAGAACCTGGATTCATCCGAAAAAATGACGTTTTGCCATTCGTGCTCCCAAGTTCGTCGTTGAGTACACCATCGCAGGCGCTCCTGTCTGTGATGTAGCGTCAAGGGTAACCGCAGCCATGGTGTCCGAGCTGATAGTCCATGCTGCTGCAACCGTCGTCGAACTGTTGGTGCAAATGGTTGTTGCCTTGCAACCATCCCCATCTGTTGACTCTGGGATCGAGACGTGGCTGCACGATCCGTTACAGCCATGCGGATAAGACGCGTGCCATCTCGACTGCTAGTGATACGAGGCCGTTGGGATCCAGCACGGCGTTCCGTATTACCCTCCTGAACCCACCGATTCCATAGTCTGCTAACAGTCATCGGATCTCGACCAACGCGAGCAGCAATGTCGCGATACGATAAACCGCAATCGCAATAGGCTACAATCCGACCTTTATCAAAATCGGAAACGTGATGGTACGCATTTCTCCTCCTTACACGAGGCATCACAACAACGTTTCACCAGGCAACGCCTGTCAACTGCTATTTGTGTATGAGAAATCTGTTGGAAACTTTCCTCATGTCAGCACGTTGTAGGTGTAGCCACCGGCACCAACTTTGTGTGAATGCTCTGAAAAGCTAATCGTTTGCATATCACAGCATCTTCTTCCTGTCGGTTACATTTCGCGTCTGTAGCACGTCATCCTCGTGGCGTAGCAATTTTAATGGCCAGTAGTGTATTCCTTCACAGTTTAACCAACTTCGTTTCTGTAAAACTCCTAATTTCTACTAAACTTGTGAAATCCTGCCTAGTCGCCGAATATGTGGTGTCTAGGAAACCTGCTTTCTCGGATCGCTAAACAACAATTCAAGCAAATCGTATTAATGGGTTTATTACGAAAAGTAAACAACAATACATAGTTATGAGAGCAATAGGTGACATCCGGAATAAACGAGCTACTTCAGAATGTAGTTTGAGCTACATAGAATGTGCAAGCAAACTAACTGGCGTGTATGCTGCTGTGGAACTGGGCCGCGGCCAGTCGTTCGCGGCGCTTAAGTTCTCTTCGCACAGAGGCCGCTGCTGTCACGTTTTCGTCCTGGAGAGGGGTCGGTCGATGTGCAGTTTGGCTGACTTCTTCTTCGCAGCCCTCGCTGCTCCCTCGTTCCCGACCGGCATGCCGGCGGTTGACTTCCGCCGTAACAAAACTTGATCACTTTTCCCTTAGACCCTCTACTGTGGATTTGCCTAATAAATTTCTGCGGAATATCATCTGCCTGCATTTGCTAGTATTTTCCATGGTCACATCTTCCATGCCAAGGAGGAAGGTTATGATGGAAATCTGAACTTATGTGTCTTTTTTTTTTGGGTACTCAGTCTTCTGACTGCTTTGATGCGGCCCGCCATAAATTCCTCTCCTGTAGCCAACCTCTTCATCTCAGAGTAGCACTTGCAACTCACGTCCTCAATTATTTGGTGAATGTATTCCAATCTCTGTCTTCCTCCTTAGTTTTTGCCCTTTGCAGTTCCCTCTAGTATCATGGAAGTCATTTCCTCATGTCTTAACAGATGCCCTATCATCCTGTCGGCTCTCCTCATCATTGTTTTCCACATATTCCTTTCCTCTCCGATTCTGCGCAGAATCTCCTCATTCCTTACCTTAACAGTCTGCCTAATTTTCAACATTCGTCTGTCCGCCCCCGGTAGCTGGGTGGTCAGCGTGACAGACTGTCAATCCAAAGGGCCCGGGTTCGATTCCCGGCTGGGTCGGAGATTTTCTCCGCTCAGGGACTGGGTGTTGTGTTGTCCTAATCATTATCATTTCATCCCCATCGACGCGCAAGTCGCCGAAGTGGCGTCAAATCGAAAGACTTGCACCAGGCGAACGGTCTACCCGACGGGAGGCCCTCGTCACACGACATTCCAGTCCATTCCAACATTCGTCTGTAGCACCACGTCTCAAATACTTCGATTCTTTTCTGTTCCGGTTTTCCCACAGTCCATGTTCCAATATCAGACAAAACAGTACTCCAGACGTAACTTCTTAGAAATTTCTTCCTCAAATTAAGGCCTGTGTTTGATACTAGTAGACTTCTCTTGGCCAGGAATACCCTTCTAGGCATTGCTAGTCTGCTTTTGATGTCCTCCTTGCTCTGTCCGTCGTTGATTATTTTACTGCATAGGAAGAATAATTCCTTAACTTCATCTACTTCGAGGCCATCAATCCTGATGTTAAGTTTCTCGCTGTTCTCATTTTCCCTGCAAGTCATTCTTCGACTTACTTTCAGTCCATATTCTGTACTCATTACATTGTTCATTCCATTCAGCAGATCATGTAATTCTTCTTCACTTTCACTCAGGATAGCAATGTCATCGGCGAATCGTATCATTAATATCCTTTCACTTTTAATTTTAATTCCACTTCTGAGCCTTTCTTTTATTTCCATCATTGGTTCCTCGATGTACAGATTGAACAGAAAGGGGGGGGAGGGAGAGACTACCGTATTGTCGTACACCCTTTTAAATCCGAGCAGTTCCTTCTTGATCGTCCACTCTTATTATTCCCTCCTGGCTCTTGCACATATTGTGTATTATCCGTCTCTTCCTATAGCTTACCACTATTTTTCTCAGAATTTCGAACACCTTGCATCATTTTACATTGCCGAAGGCTTTCTCCAGGACGACGAATCCTATGAACGTGTCTTGATTTTTCTTTAGTCTTGCTTCCATTATAAACTGCAACATCAGAATTGCCTCTCTCGTGCCTTTACCTTTTCTAAACCCAAACTGATCGTCATCCAGCACATCCTCAGTTGTCTTTTCCATTCTTCTGTATATTATTCTTGTAAGCAGCTTCGATGCATGAGCTGTTAAGCTGATTGTTCGATAATTCTCGCACTTGTCAGCTCTTGCTGTCTTCGGTATTCTGTGGATGATATTTTTCTGAAAGTCAGATGGTATGTCGCCAGACTCATACATTCTACTCACCAATGTGAATAGTCGTTTTGTTGCCACTTCCCCCAATGGTTTTAGAAATTATGATCCCTTCTGCTTTGTTTGATCTACAGTCCGCCAAACCTCTTTTAAATTCTGATTCTACAAATAATACTGGGTCCTCTTTCTCTTCTAACTCGACTCCTGTTTCCTCTTCTATCACACCATACAAGTCTTCGCTCTCATCGAGGCTTTCAGTATATTTTTTCCACCTATCCGCTCTCTCCTCTGCAGTTAGCAATGGAATTCCCGTTGCACTCTAAATGTTACAACACTTTCTTTTAATGTCACCGAAGGTTGTTTTGACTTTCCCGTATGCTGAGTCTGTCTTTCCGACAATCATTTCTTTTTCGATTTCTTCACATTTTTCATGCAGCCATTTCATCTTAGCTTCTCTGTTTCCTATTTGTTTCATTCCTCAGCGAGATGTATTTCTGATTTTCTGAGTCTCCCGGAGCATTTTTGTACTTCCTCCTTTCATCGATGAAATTAAATTCCGGCATTTTTTCTGTTACCCATGGTTTCTTAGCAGTTACCATCTTTGTACCTATGTTTTTTTCCGACTTCTGTGATGGCTCTGTTTAGAGATGTCCATTCCTCTTCAACTGTATTGCCTGCTGAGCTATTGCTTATTGCTGTATCTATAGCGTTAGACAACTTCAAGCGGATCTCGTAATTCCTTAGTTCTTCTGTATCCCACTTCTTTGCGCATTGATTCTTCCTGAATAATGTCTTAAACTTCAGTCTACTCTCCATCACCACTATATTTTGATCTGAGTCAATAACTGTGTAACACCACAGCTCTTATGCTGTATGGATTTATTTTGCTTTATTTAATGTTACATTGTTGATCGCCTGTGAATGTGTTCCAATCGTTAGCATAAAATTGTGTATTCTTTTCTTTGTCAAACCTTTGATGTCGTGATTTGATTCTATGTAAAGTAGTGTATCTGCAATTTGTATTCTTTGTCCCATTTGGAGGGAACAGAACTTACTGTATATGATTGTAATTTTGTGTGAATAATTTTTGTAGAAGTGTCAATATGTGAAAATGTTCTGTTTTATTTAATGTATTTGTTTGCTGTTATGTAAACTGCTGATCCTCACTTAGGGCTCTTAGTTATTCTGTATGTAAACGATGTAGTGGTTCCCCTCGGGAACGGAACTGTGTAGCGCGCGCAAATTGTGGTTGGCCTGGGTGGAAAAGGTGGAACTGATAGTCAGTCGGAGGCGAGCTATCAGTCGGAGACGAGCCACCAGTCGGAAAGGAGCTACCAGTCTGTGCACTGTCAATGTAAAGGTGCATATCATGCTGATTCAGAGAGAGGCTTTTACTGCTTCTTTCCAATGCCTCGGATGGGTGGATAAATAGCTGGATCTATTCTGGAATTTGTATGAATCATCGCCATGAAGATACGATAAAGTCCGGCAATTCTACCTGTAATTCCACCTACCAACATGCAGTTGCCACCACATTGCGCAATCACTGTAACGTAATACTATATTGATGTACAGTGAAGGATCAGCCTAATGGATGTGTTAGTGTGCTGAAATATAAGGTAATTCATATCGGAATTTATTTACCTACCTTGATTTTACTCCTCATCATAACACCTCTCAGGGTCCTCTCCGTTTGAAGTAAAGTGATTACCGAGTGTCCTTACTGAAAGTACGTTGAAGCCTAGAGCTTTGTTAAATAATGCCTCTTGAACTTATTAGAAAGATAGTTAAAGCTAATGTGGTAACAGAGTGAGTTAAAGCAAATGTTATTTATCCAATAATAATTTTCCTATTGAAACTGCTATTTAAAGTGCTGTTACCAACTTCAAACTTTAGGCTGAGTCTTATAAAGTAAATGATCACGTTGTTGTCTGTGGTAAATTCCAAAAGGTGAGTCAGTTTCTTGCAATTTTGTCAACATTGTGTTTCGTTGTAGTAAAAGTGAGAAAGCTGCAGTTGTGAAACGTTACATTCTCATGTATGCCAAGTGTTTGTCTCTCTTGTGTGCATATTAACAGTATAAAGACCACTGAGTTTGTGTAAACCCTGAAAGTGGTAGTGTTTTTCTGTACGTGTTATAATTTTGCAAATAGTTTTTTTTTTTTCTGTGCTGCTCCAGTTGTTAGCTTCAATCTTAAAACATATGTGTGTCAGAGTTCATTGCACTCGAGAGTTGCTAAGTCTAGGCTGTGTTTGTTGTGTTGTCCATTATAGTTACTTATACCTACTTTCATAAATGAGAATGTTAATCTTTCTCTTGCCTAATTAGGCTGGCGACCGTTTTCCTTATTCTAGGAATAGTATAGCTAGGCAAAATTTTGTTTGTCACTATTCCAACATTTACGTAATTCTTACTTTCATTTCCGATAAGCCACCTCCGTTAGGAACAACACGGTCAAATTAACAAAATTCCTCTCAGAGGGTAACACTGCTCTGTTGCTTTGTGCCATAGTTACTTTTACAAAATTGTTTTATGTTACAACCTGCTTCTGGCATTGAGGTTATGGTACAGTAGTAGCAGAGAGGGAGTGTTATACGTGGCGCCGCGTGACAGGACGTTGTTCAGTTTGCATCTACAGACGGAAAAAATTATAAAACAAACATAGTGTGAACATAAAACGTCCAGCGGCACGAACCTGTACATTACTTGACAGAACTAGTAGTGAAAGTTCAGTTTAAATTAAAAAATAAAAGGTATCAGTACTTAATAATAGCTAAAATGGACAGGAAATTAGAAATAAATTTAGACGCGCGAGAGCAAAATGCAACCGAGAGGGAGCACACCAACAGATGGCATGACGCGCGAGTTAAATTACGTACGTTATCACGCAGACATTAATAAACAGATCGAAGCTATGTGTGTAGCGCGTACTAAGCAAGACAGTGTAGGCGATGTTGTCGAAGACAGTGGCTATGCTGATGAATTGAGGGATATGTTTGAATCACCAAAACCAGAAAGGGGTGTAGGATCTGAACACGAAAAGGCAGTAGAATCTAAAAGTGAAAAGACACTAGATCTGACTGATTTGCTTAGAATACTGTCTGCGCAAAATGACAATATTAAGGCACAAATTGCAGCACAGGGACAGCAAAATGCAGCAGAAAATGACAGTATTAAGGTACAAATCGCAGCACTAGGGCAACAAAATGTAGAACAAAGACAGCTAATTGCAGCACAGGGGCAGTTAATTACCACACAGGGTAGCGATATTAGTAAACAGATTGAGAAAATTGATGTAAAAGTAGACATTGTGAGTAATGAAATTAAAAACCTTAAAAGCGAAATTACTGTCATCAATGGCAATATTGCCAACATGCAAGGACAAATTGATGACATTAACGAAAGATTTGACTCTGAAGTAATTAAAATTCAAGATCAAATTGAACCCTTAGTCTGTACTAAGGTTGACGAAAAGGTATTCGGTATTAAATCCGAAATACAAACCGAATGTAACGCGGAATTTGCACAGATTAAACAATCTGTAACAGAAACAAGCAGAGCTCTAACCAAACAGATTCTTACTTGCGAGAAGAAGTGTGAACATAACACTTCACAAATCCAAGGCAAAGTGTATGACTTGGAAAGGAAAATACAAACCGGACCTACACATTTTACTGAAAGAATGCCTCTCAGTAAAATATTAGAGGGCGAGGAAAAATTCGACCCAGCGAAGAGACATAACGGCTGGCACCCCCTAGACTCTGTAAAGAATTGCGAAAGAAATTTTCCTGAATATTTGTCTGATCAGGAAAAAATTAATGTTGTAATTAGTGCACTAACGGGAGAAGCAAAAAGATGGGGGTTGAATCTGGATACTAACCAGATGTATTTTGAAACGTTTAAACAAAAATTTATTGACGAATACTGGTCAGAACAAAAACAAGACCAGTTGTGGCGTGAATTTCTAATGGCCAGGTTGTATGACATCAGAGGTAGGCAAACCATGAAAGAATTCTGCGAATCATGGTACAGAAAACTGATACATTTGAAGGCTAGAAGAACTGAAGCTGAGATCGTTTGGGTTCTTTGGCAGAAACTGCCTGAGGATTCGAAACGATATGTTGGGAGTACACACAGTAGTTTTTCTGCGTTCTTGGAAAGGGTAGAAGATGAAGATCACTGGCGAAGAAATCGCGAGTACCGTCCCCATAATAACAATCATTATTTGCGAGAAAGTAATGACCAAAATGAACAACCTGAAAACGAAAGATATCGTGTAAACGCGATTCAAAGAGGTCGTGCGAGAGGCAGGGTAAATTATACGACGCGCGGCAGAGGATACATAGCACGAAATTCCCAAACTAGAAACGAAATGGAAAACTAAAAACCGCGTGTGTTGCGGGCCGGATTCACGCGGAAACCGGTTTTGGGCCCAAAGAAAAGATGCCAAATATCAGATTCGAGAAGGAAAGATGTAAACTATGGGGCAGGAAGGTTAAGGGCGCGCCTATAGCAGACGGGCGCGGAGTGATACATAGTGGCGTTCCCAGTGCGAAGTCACGTGACCGTTCGTGCTCGGGCCAGCGGTTGGCAGCGGTTGCCGAAGCAGCGTACATTGCACTTGGCAGCAGACACAAATGGCAGACGTCAGAACAAGATGGCTGCCGAAGAGAGAGACAGAAGAGGCGGGATCGGACACTTCCGATGGCCGGTTTCAGTAGTAAATGAATGTAGAAATGAAAATAAAGTTAATATGTCATATGATAAAGATAACTCGGTATTGGAATCGCGCGAAAAGACTTTATTAAGGAATAAAAGGGAGCCAGAAAAGGCGAGTGAAAAGGAGAACATTTGTACTGTAAATGATGTGTATGAGGTAAAAGGCGTAGATGTGAGGGAGGTTGTGATGAATAAAGAGGAAAGGGAGGTAGAATATGCCACGCAAAAGACGTGTGCACAATTAATAATAGGTGAAAATGAGGTAGAGGAGGACGTTAGTAATCATGACATTATGAGCAGTGCAGACGAAATTGTTGTTGATGGAAAGGTGTTCTGTGATTATAATGCAGAAGAGTCTAGTAGGAATTTCGCACGATTACCTGAGAATGACAACAAAGGGGAAAATGAAATGAAAGTTATCGAAGTATGTGACGATTATACTAAGTATGAAGTTAAGGCTGAAATCGTTCAAAGTGATATAATAGAAGTGCCTGACTGTCCAAACGATGTGCATTGTGTAGAAAATGAGTCGGAAAACGAAGTGACTGGAAAATCTAGTGATAATCTGCCTCACTGTTTAAAAGTTGCCTTATTGCTCGAATCTGATAACGAAAATGAAATCAGGGATAGTTCAGACGATGAAGGATATATGAATACAGATCAGAATGAATATACTAACTTTCTCTATTGTTCAAAAATCGAGTACTTAAATAAATCTGATGGTGAGGAAGAGAGTAGTGATGAGTCCAGTGAAGATGAATTCTCAGGCGTAAATGAAAGTGAATATACTTTTACTGAAAGAGGGTATGAGAAAATTAGTGACATTTTTCCAAAGCAAGATACAGAAAGTAGAACTGGGCCAAAACCGAATGAATTATTCAGTAATGTAACACAGGGGCATAATTTGCAGGAACCTCAAGATGATACTATACTGGGGCAGGCATTAATAAATGTTTTAACTGAGTGTGAATTACAGCAACAAAAAGAACCACCTGATAAAATAATAGCAGGACAAGAGATGTTGTATCTTGCTAAAGACTTTGTAATTCCAAAACCTAAAAAGCCACCTGATGAAACAAAACGTTGGCAAGATCTGGATAAGTTAGTGAAAGATGTAGAAGACAGGAGGCTTAAAAAGCCACCAGATTTAAGTGACTGTTTTATGAACCATAAAAAACTGCCTTGTTAATAAAGAGACTGGGGGCAGGATGTATGTATATATATTGTTAAAGTAATGCATGTGATTATTATTATTGTATCTGAGTGTTACCTGAAAGTGGATTATTGTTTTGTTGATCTTGAGGCCTGTGGGAGGTTGTTGCTTATATAATGTAGTGTACTGTTTGACTTTGCTTAGGAACTGTTTCAATTTTAATTGGATACATATTGTTGCCAGTCTTATTATGAAGAGAGGGCCATGTAATGTAAGAAACCGGAGTACCTTATGAATAATTATGCTTATAGTAACTTAATGAGAGTGCAAAGAACTCTACAAGATAATGATTAATTTCTAATGTACTTAAAAATCAGAAAGGGCGTATGGTTGCATAATGTTGTTTATTTCAAGGCACATGTCCTCAGATGAGGGTTGTTTAAGCCTCAGGGGACAATGCACTCTTTGCATTGTCAGGTGCCTGACGAGCACCAGGGACCCGAGTCGTTGCCAGCACTACTTCCGTTTCTTTTCGTGTTGGCAACCTTCCTCTTCATCAGTCAGAACTTTTACTATCTTCTTTCCTTCTTCTCTATCAGAGTAAACTGAATAGTGTGGAAATAATGTAGAATACTGTGTATTGTTTGTGGATAAATAAATGAATAATTAAATTGGGTACACTAGAAAATGACCAAGAATAATGAAAGTATAGTGGGTATTGTAAAGGAAAAATGTAATGGAAAAGTAGTTGGAAAGAGAAATATGGATGAGAAAAGGTAAGAATACTGAAAAAAAAGATAAATGAATACTATAATATGACTGAATGTAAATGTAAGTGGTTTTGTAAATAGGGATAAATTTGGTGTTGAAAAACTGTGTGTGTGTTTAAAACTGAGGAGATAAACCTGACTAATGCATGTGAAGTAGATGTTAGAGGTATGTGTCTAGTGCCACCAAAAGTGGGCAGAAATCACTTACAGTAGGAAGTAAACGTAATGTTCTGATCTTGACATATCTGATGACCTAAATGTGTGGAAAAATAATTAAACTGAATATTGACTATGAAAGAGATCAAACTGAGTAAGAAAGAGGGGACGGAAACCACAAATCTGGGACTCTCAATAATCTTCTGAACATTGTCATTTTACCAATAATGTCATTTAAAATTTTCTTGATTAATGTATATGTTTTCTGATGTTGTCATTTGAAAAGAAATGGTTTTGTTGCCAGTGTCTAATTACTGTTTCAAAGTTGCAGATTTTATGTTTTATACCATTAATGCAATTGGTAACTAAGATGTGACATAATGATGGAAAACTTGGAGATGATGACAATAAACTGCTCAAAAATATGCTGTTGGGCAGAAAAACAAGACAAAATAATAAAAATGCTGTGGTCCTGATGCTAAGAACTACAAAATATACGATGTGACCAGTAACCAAAGGACTTGCCATTGTGGGGCAAGGAGCTGATAAGTGGTCATGAACTGCCAAACCTAGAGGATGGGGCAGTGTACTAATTGAAAAATGTTTGTTTTTTGTGTATTCTTAATCTAAATTGTGTTTTTGTGTCTAAACGTGTATGTAAAAAGACTGCTAAACCAATAATGGGTAGAATGTGTAACATGGACTGCTAGTGCTGAGGCAAGCAGTGAATTAAGTTAGGTTTTTTTGAGCAATATGTTATAAACTGACTATTCTTATTGAAGTCAGTGAAAAGTTATTATAAAATGTATAAGGAATCTTATTTAAATGGATGTAGATGTTTTTGATACTAGGTTTTTTGAAATAACGTAAAGTTTTGGACTGCCTTGTTTTGAAACACAGCAGTGATGATTAAAGATAGGCTCTGAATATGTTAGTGTGTTTATGTGTAACAAATATTTTGGACTGCTATTAATGAAGAGCAGCTTTAAAGTTAATTATTGTGAAACAACCTTGCAAAGTTACTTTGGTATTTAAGGAGTCAGTTGGAAAAGGTTTCTCATAGTTGTTTGTATAAATAATTGTGCATATCCGGATGCAAACTGAAATTTTCAATATTTCATTAATTGCTGAACCTTGTAAAATATACTGTGATCATTAATATGCTTGTGTGTCTGTGAAATTTTACATTCCTCTATAATTATTGAGAGACAAAATTCTGTTTTGCTAACTTAGAATGTCCTGTGTTATTGTATATGTGTTTAAATTTTTTTTCATATTATTTAAAGGCTTTTCCTATTCTACTTATATGTAGATGAGTTTGTGTACTGATTGCCTATTAATTGAACTGTGTGTGTATGAAAAGAACATGCTTAAAGATATCTTGTGTAATGGTGCAAAATTAGTTTCCTTAAACCAGTGTGAAATTGAAAATTGCTTTAGATATTTTACTTTGAAAATATTTTGGAAGAAATACATGCAATTTCTTAGTGTATATACTGTATATTTGTAATGTGTGTGTGTGTGTGTTTTTTTTTTCCCCAACTGAAGTTGGATGGAATAATTTTTTTTTGCAGCCAGCACCACTTAGGTGTTATGGATGTTTCCTTGAAGTATCCCTGATGGGAAACTTCAACGAAACATGGGGCATGTGTAACACCACAGCTCTTATGCTGTATGGATTTATTTTGCTTTATTTAATGTTACATTGTTGATCGCCTGTGAATGTGTTCCAATCGTTAGCATAAAATTGTGTATTCTTTTCTTTGTCAAACCTTTGATGTCGTGATTTGATTCTATGTAAAGTAGTGTATCTGCAATTTGTATTCTTTGTCCCATTTGGAGGGAACAGAACTTACTGTATATGATTGTAATTTTGTGTGAATAATTTTTGTAGAAGTGTCAATATGTGAAAATGTTCTGTTTTATTTAATGTATTTGTTTGCTGTTATGTAAACTGCTGATCCTCACTTAGGGCTCTTAGTTATTCTGTATGTAAACGATGTAGTGGTTCCCCTCGGGAACGGAACTGTGTAGCGCGCGCAAATTGTGGTTGGCCTAGGTGGAAAAGGTGGAACTGATAGTCAGTCGGAGGCGAGCTATCAGTCGGAGACGAGCCACCAGTCGGAAAGGAGCTACCAGTCTGTGCACTGTCAATGTAAAGGTGCATATCATGCTGATTCAGAGAGAGGCTTTTACTGCTTCTTTCCAATGCCTCGGATGGGTGGATAAATAGCTGGATCTATTCTGGAATTTGTATGAATCATCGCCATGAAGATACGATAAAGTCCGGCAATTCTACCTGTAATTCCACCTACCAACATGCAGTTGCCACCACATTGCGCAATCACTGTAACGTAATACTATATTGATGTACAGTGAAGGATCAGCCTAATGGATGTGTTAGTGTGCTGAAATATAAGGTAATTCATATCGGAATTTATTTACCTACCTTGATTTTACTCCTCATCATAACACCTCTCAGGGTCCTCTCCGTTTGAAGTAAAGTGATTACCGAGTGTCCTTACTGAAAGTACGTTGAAGCCTAGAGCTTTGTTAAATAATGCCTCTTGAACTTATTAGAAAGATAGTTAAAGCTAATGTGGTAACAGAGTGAGTTAAAGCAAATGTTATTTATCCAATAATAATTTTCCTATTGAAACTGCTATTTAAAGTGCTGTTACCAACTTCAAACTTTAGGCTGAGTCTTATAAAGTAAATGATCACGTTGTTGTCTGTGGTAAATTCCAAAAGGTGAGTCAGTTTCTTGCAATTTTGTCAACATTGTGTTTCGTTGTAGTAAAAGTGAGAAAGCTGCAGTTGTGAAACGTTACATTCTCATGTATGCCAAGTGTTTGTCTCTCTTGTGTGCATATTAACAGTATAAAGACCACTGAGTTTGTGTAAACCCTGAAAGTGGTAGTGTTTTTCTGTACGTGTTATAATTTTGCAAATAGTTTTTTTTTTTTCTGTGCTGCTCCAGTTGTTAGCTTCAATCTTAAAACATATGTGTGTCAGAGTTCATTGCACTCGAGAGTTGCTAAGTCTAGGCTGTGTTTGTTGTGTTGTCCATTATAGTTACTTATACCTACTTTCATAAATGAGAATGTTAATCTTTCTCTTGCCTAATTAGGCTGGCGACCGTTTTCCTTATTCTAGGAATAGTATAGCTAGGCAAAATTTTGTTTGTCACTATTCCAACATTTACGTAATTCTTACTTTCATTTCCGATAAGCCACCTCCGTTAGGAACAACACGGTCAAATTAACAAAATTCCTCTCAGAGGGTAACACTGCTCTGTTGCTTTGTGCCATAGTTACTTTTACAAAATTGTTTTATGTTACAACCTGCTTCTGGCATTGAGGTTATGGTACAGTAGTAGCAGAGAGGGAGTGTTATAACTGCTCCTCGGTACGCCTTAAATTCCAGTATCTGATTTCGGAATCTCTGTCTGACCAAGACGTAATCTAACTGAAATCTACCCGTATCACCCGGAGTTTCTCAAGTATACCTCCTCCTCTTGTGATTCTTGAACAGAGTATTCGCTATTACTAGCTGAAAATTGTTACAGAACTCAAATAGTCTTTCTCCTCTCTCAGTTCTTGTCCCAAGCCCATAGTCTCTTGTAACCTCTTCGTCTACTCCTTCGCCTACAACTGCATTCCAGTCCCCCATGACTATTAGAGTCACCCTTTACGTACTGTATTACCCTTTCAATATCCTCATATACTTTATCTATCTGTTCATCTTCAGCTTGTGACGTCAGCATACGTACCTGAACTACCATTGTTAGTGTTGGTTTGCTGTCGATTCTGATAAGAACGATCCTATCACTGAACTGTTCACAGTAACGCACCCTCTGCCCTACCTTGCTATTCATAAAGAATCCTACTCCCCTTATATCATTTTCTGCTGCTGTTGATATTACCCTATACTCATTTGATCAGAAATCCTTGTCTTCTTCCCATTTCACTTCACTGACCTCTACTATATCTAAATTGGGCCTTTGCATTTCCCTTTTCAGACGGAGATCACAATGGGGGACTATTCCCGAATCTTTTGCCAATGGAGAGATCATCATGAAACTTTTCAATTACAGGCCACATGTCCTTTGGATACACGCTACGTGTTTTTAATGCAGTGGTTTCCATTGCATTCTGCATCCATGCCGTTGATCACTGCTGATTCTTCCGCCTTTAGGGACAGTTTCTCACCCCTAAGACAATAGAGTGCCCCGAACCTCTGTCCGCTTCTCCGCCCTTTTTGACAAGGCCGTTGGAAGAACGAGAATGACCTTCTTATGCCGGAAGTCTTCGGCCGCCAACGCTAATTATTAATCAAAATTTAAGTAGTGCTGGTATTCGAACATGGAAACAGATAAGATTGTAACAACTACAGAGGTATCTCTTTAATCAGCGTTGTGGGTAAAATCTTATCAGGTATTGTTGAATGGAAAGTGCGAGTATTAATTGAGGACAGATTGGATGAAAATCAGAGTGGCTTTAGGCCTCTTAGAGGTTGTCAGGACCAGATCTTTAGCTTACGGCAAATAATGGAGGAGTGTTACGAGTGGAACAGGGAATTGTATCTATGCTTTGTAGATCTAGAAAAGGCGTATGACCGGGTTCCTAGGAGGAAGTTATTGTCTGTTCTACGAGATTATGGAGTAGGAGGCGAACTTTTGCAAGCAATTAAAGGTCTTTACAAAGATAGTCAGGCAGCAGTTAGAGTTGACGGTAAATTGAGTTCATGTTTCAGAGTGGTTTCAGGGGTAAGACAAGGCTGCAACCTGTCTCCACTGTTGTTCATATTATTTATGGATCATATGTTCAAAACAATAGACTGGCTGGGTGAGATTAAGATATGTGAACACAAAACAAGCAGTCTTGCATATGCGGATGACTTAGTTGTGATAGCAGATTCGATTGAAAGTTTGCAAAGTAATATTTCAGAGCTAGATCACAAATGTAAGGACTATGGTATGAAGATTAGCATCTCCAAAACGAAAGTAATGTCAATGGGAAAGAGATATAAACGGATTGAGTGCCAAATAGGAGGAACAAAGTTAGAACAGGTGGACGGTTTCAAGTACTTAGGATGCATATTCTCACAGGATGGCAGCATAGTAAAAGAACTGGAAGCGAGGTGTAGCAAAGCTAATGCAGTGAGCGCTCAGCTACGATCTAATTTCTTCTGCAAGAAGGAAGTCAGTACCAAGATTAAGTTATCTGTGCACCGTTCAATCTTTCGACCAACTTTGTTCTATGGGAGCGAAAGCTGGGTGGACTCCGGTTACCTTACGTTGAGGTTACGGATATGAAAGTAGCTAGGCTGATTGCTGGTACTAGTAGATGGGAACAATGGCAGGAGGGTGTCCACAATGAGGAAATCAAAGAAAAACTGGGAATGAACTCTATAGATGTAGCAGTCAGGGCGAACAGGCTTAGATGGTGGGGTCATGTTACACGCATTGGAGAAGCAAGGTTACCCAAGGGACTCATGGGTTCAGCAGTAGAGGGTAGGAGGAGTCGGGGTAGACCAAGGAGAAGGTACCTGGATTCGGTTAAGAATGATTTTGAAGTAATAGGCTTAACATCAGAAGAGGCTCCAATGTTAGCACTGAATAGGGGATCATGGAAGAATTTTATAAGGGGGACTATGCTCCAGACTGAACGCTGAAAGGCATAATCAGTCTTAAATGATGGTGATGATGATGATGATTGTATTCGAATCAGGGACCGAGGACGTTGTGATCACTAATCAAAGATATTACCTCTTTTTTTTTTTTTTTTTGCTGGCCTCATATATGTTCGGGGCGGACGTCCCGCGACATCTGTTAATGTTCATCGTTGGTCCGTTCACTCAGTTTTATATTAGAGAGGGCAGCTAACCCCTTGAACCTCTAGACCACGTGTTTCTTTATTCTAACCTTCCTTACAATTGCCAGTCAGTGCAACCTTTACTTATTACCACTTGTCCCACACACGGATGATCGCTCATTCTGAATGACTTTCCATGCAATAACAAATGCATGCAACTAGGCAATTTCAGGGGGATGCTCTTGGTTTATCTTCGCAGCTGCAACCTGGAAAGGTAGTTGAATGTTATTTTCGTAGCCCACTCCGGTGGCGACGCTCTGGTTAAAAGCGTGGCACATCTACAGGCATGGAGCCTCGAATACGAGCGATGGGAACGCTATCTTTTCGAAGTTGAACCGTTGAATGGGTTCTTCTGATTCGAGGAAACACCTGTTGTTTCTAGAAGAAGCAGTCGAGGTGGTGGTCAGTACGTCCCCACCAAATTTTGTCACTCACAGTACCCAGAGTCGAGACGTTGAAGATTTTAGAGAGAATTTATCAATACAGGGAAGAGACCAGTCGCAGTGAGCAGGTGCTGCTCTGTGATCAAGTAAGCAGTGACGGGACTCAGTTTCAGTTTTAAGTTAGGTTCCGATGTGACGACGAAACTCCATCATTACGAGCAATGCGGAAGTCTCGTAAATGATGATTTCAGTATCGTTTTATGGTGTCGCATATGGAACCGGATTCAGTATTTGATCGGTCATGCAGCACTTCATGTAACGTATGCTCGATTGATTGTCATGATAGTTTCTGCTGAGAGTTGCGAACTGGCTTCACTGATTCATTTAGCAATAGAACCTGGTGAACTTTGCTTTGGAATCTTTGTATGTGGGCAATAGCGCGTACATGCTGTGCTCCCTTAATCCATCCATCCTTCACTGACAAATGATGGGTACGGTAGTACTGTTTTCTCGTACGGAGGCATAGAATTAATATTGTTATGTGTGTTCCACGTAACTGCAGTTTTAGGAATACGTTCCATCTGTGGAATAAATGTTGATAATGCAGAAACTTAGGTAGTTAAACTTCTCTCCAATTACCACGCCAGGACGTTTTCCCTTGTCCTGTAATCCTTAACATACTGTATCCTGTGAGAGAAAGTCACTTGATATTTTTAGCAAAGTATGATTCCTTATGAGTCGTTTTTGAGTTATAATTAAAATTAGGTTGTGCAATTTTCTCTTCATGATAGAGATTAGGGCAAATAATCAATTAAAATTCGTGGAACTATAGACAATATGTCATTCAGGGCCGAGTAAATAATGCTAAGCACGGTTTTTATGCGTAGTTAGCGCTGAGATAAGCAAAGTCCTTGTTATACGGCGAAGTGAACTTTGTTATGAAAGGTGAACTTCACTTTTGATATTATTGGTTAGTTTCAATGGGATGTAAGCTGTGAAAGGGTATCAATATAGTTATTTGAGGGAAAGATATAAAGGCTGGTCATGAAACAGTGTAAAAAGCTTGCAAAGATGTTCGAGGGTAGGTTGTGCTGAGAAATAACTGTTAAGAAAAAAATTCGATACGTCGCTCGTTTCTGAATTAATTAGCACTGAAGTTAGCCTATCAGGACGTTGTGTCTGCAAATTGAAGTGGCTCTCCAAACATGGCACCGCCAAGCTTGCTCTTCGTTTGGTTGCCCAAAACGGAACAAGAGAGCGACACAACAATTTGGCATGCGACGGCAGTAAGAACAGAACCAGAGACAAAGGATGAGCAGTTTCAACGTCTATAATTTTTTTCTTAACAATTATTTCTCAGCACAACGTACCCTGCAACACCCTTACAAGCTTTATGTCAGTTTTCGTGACTTGTGGCCCTACTTCTCAATCAAGTAGCTCCTCAGTTGTCCTCACAAGGGCTGAGTGCAACCCGCTTGCCAAGAGCACTCGGCAGACGCGGATCGTCACCCATTCAAGTGCTAGCCCAGGAAACAGATGACTTTTGAATAATGACACGATCTGCTAAAATGCAGCATCGCATACATTTTAGAGACAAATGTAAATATGGTGTGACTAGGGGCTCCCGTCGGGTAGACCGTTCGCCGGGTGCAAGCCTTTCGATTTGACGCCACTTCGGCGACTTGTGCGTCGATGGGGATGGAATGATGATGATTAGGAGAAAATATTGAACGCAGCTGGGAATCGAGCCCGGGTCCTTAGGATTGACATTCTGTCGCGCTGACCACTTTTTTAATCTCGTTTTATTCTATATTGTTCGTTGGATTTGTTCGTGGCGGACGTCCGATGACACTCATTCAGGTTGTTCGTTGATCCGTGCACTCAGTTTTTTTAATTTATTTTTTAATTTTTATTACAGAGGGTAGCTAAACCCTCTGACCAAACACGTTGAGGTACCGTGCCGACGGACATTTTAGAGATATTGCATAATGATATGGCTGTAAGTGTAGGTTTTGTGCCACAAAACACTAAAGAGTACTGGAAATGTAAACAAAGAAATACTAGAGGTATTCTGGTATCCCACTTCCCAATATTTATTTCAACAGGCTGTACCGAAAAAGCAATGCATTATTGCTAGATCGAAATGCTCCAGTGCTCAACATACAAGTTAGATTACTAAAATCACCAAATAATGCAGCTTAATTAGTACACGGTGGAATACAATATGAATTAAAAGATGCCCTGCTTTGACAAACAGCACTTCACACGATCAAATTACAAAGGTGACAGACAGAGTATTCTACAGGGCGAAGATCTAAATAGTTTCAAAATGTCTGTGGCCACTTAAGCCCAGTAGAATGAATTTCAAGATGTCAGTGCTCGCACGTAGCCACCATAATGGCGGTTCATTTCGTCGGCTGGGCGGTGAATAGCAACCTGGCTGTTACCTTGGTTCCACCAACCCAGCACCCGCTGCAGTGACATTCCATCACGATCCATTCTACCGTTGTATAGTAAGCGGTAGACGGTGGATGATCTTCAAGTAAAACACAATCAGCAGCTATAGTCAGTGGTATAGGGTTAACATTATTTTGCTTACAATTTTTTTATGAAATGAAATCATGTATTGTTGTGATCTTTAGTCACAAGGTTGGTATGGTGTAGCTTTCCACGCTAGTCTGCACTTAAGTGGCGACGGCCTTGCCGCAATGGATACACCGGTTCCCGTCAGATCACAGAAATTAAGCGCTGTCGGGCGTGGCCGGCACTTGGATGGGTGACCATCCGGATCGCCCTGCTCTGGTGCCATTTTTCGGGGTGCTCTCAGCCTCGTGATGCCAACTGAGGAGCTACTCGACGGAATGGTAACGGCTCCGGTCAAAGAAAACCAACGTAACGACCGGGAGGGCGGTGTGCTGACCACATGCCCCTCCTATCCGCATCCTCAACTGAGGATGACGCGGTGGTCGGGTGGTCCCGATGGGACACTTGTGGCCTGACGAGGGAGTGCCACACTTAGGTGACAAAAGTCGTGGGATGCCTCCCAATATCGTGTCGGACCTCCTTCGCCCCACCTCGTGCAGCACCTCGATTGGGCATGTCAACAAGAGTTTGGAAGACCTTCCTATCGAATATGTCCCATAAATTTTCGATGGGATTCATGTCGGGAGATCTGGGTGACCGACTCATTCGCTCGAACTGGCCAGAATGTTCTTCAAACCAACGGTGAACAACTGTAGCCCAATGACATGGCGCATTATCTTCCATAAAAATTCCATTGTTGTTTGAGAACGTAAAGTTCACGAATGTCTATAAATGGTCTCCATGTAGCCCAACATTACCATTTACTGTCAATGATCGGTTCAGCTGGGCCACAGGACCCACTCCATTCCACGTAAACACAGCCGACACCATTATGGATCTATCACCAGCTTGTGCAGTGCCTTGTTGACAAGATGGGTCCAAGGCTTCGTGGGGTCTGCACCGCAATGGAACCTTGGCATCAGCTCTTACCAAATGAAATCAGCATTCACCTGACCACACCACGGTTTTCTAATCGTTTATGGTTGAACTGATACGGTCATGAGCCCGGAAGAGGTGCTGCAGGCGATGTGCTGCTGGAAAAGGCACTCGCGTCGGTCGTCTGCTGCCATAGCCCATTAACGCCAAATATCGCCGTACTGTCCTAAGCGATACGTTCGTGGTGTGTCCCACATAGATTTCTGCGGTTAGTTCAATCAGTGTTGCTGGTCTGTTAGCACAGACAACCGTACGCGAACGCTGCTGCTCTCAGACGTGAAGGAAAGGCCATTTAACCCTGAACTGCCTGGAGAGGGAATGCCTAAAATTTGGTATTCTCGACTTACTCTTGACACAGCGGATATCGGGATGTTGAATTCCCTAAAGATTCCTTAATTGGAATGTCCGATGAGCCTAGTTCCAACTACCATTCCGCGTTGAAAGTCTATTAATTCCGTCCGGCGGCCATAATCACGTCGGAAACCTCTTCGCATAAATCATGTGAGTAAAAATGAGAGCTCCGCCAAAGCGTTTACCTTTTACGAGGGTTGTCGAGAAACTAAGTTCCGATCGGTCGCTAAATGGAAACCACAGTGAAAAATAGTCGTCGCTCCAACTTAGACATTTGTCGGAGCGTTACACCAAATTTACAACACCATCGTCATAGAAGGCAGCCGCCTGTGCTTTCCGATAATTCTCTGCCCTTGTCCATAGCGCGTAGCCTGCGCCCAAGTGTTGTCTTCGTATCCAGCGTTTCATGTGAACAGAGATGTTACTTAGGGCGAGTCAACTAGGGCTGTGTTGTGGGTGATCGAACACTTCCCATCGAGAAGGCTGCAGGAGCGTCTCCACTGCCACTGCAGAGTGCGGCTGAGAATTGCCATGAGGAAGGAAGTGCGTGGCAGTTCTGTTAGGTGGGCTGCATTCATTAAGGCGAAGCCTCTCAGCAGGCCCTCCTACTTGGCGGGAGACATCGTTGTTCTAGGCACCTCCACTCGCTCACAGTGCGCTCACAACTGAAAAGAGCGTCTTTATGCGATCGGCGGTCATACTAGAGACACTACCCAACAGATCTGTGCAAAGCTTCATCAGGTTTTCACTGTGGTGTGCATTCGTGACCGATCGGAACTTACTTTCTGGACAACCCTCGTATACCTTGTGTTCGCGATACCAAAAAATGGTTCAAATGGCTCTGAGCACTATGGGACTCAACTGCTGTGATCATAAGTCCCCTAGAACTCAGAACTACTTAAACCTAACTAACCTAAGGACATCACACACATCCATGCCCGAGGCAGGATTCGAACCTGCGACCGTAGCGGTAGTGCGGTTCCAGACTGTAGCGCCTTTAACCGCTCGGCCACTCCGGCCGGCTTTCGCAATACCACCGCCATCTGTATATATGCATACCGCTATCCCATGACTTTTATCACGTCAGCGTATATCGTGAGTCGCCTAATCTCTAGGTGACCACTGAAACGTATATCAATCACAATCTTCTTACTGCTCTCAAGCCTTCTATAGTTTTTATTCCACCACTTCCCTCTGTTACCACACTGACGAATAATTGATGCCTTAAATTGTATCTCACCTACTGAACCGTTGTATTAATCAAGTTCTTCTGAAAATTTCTTTTCTCCTCAATTCAATTCCTCTCCAATAGTTATCCGATCTAGCCACCTAATCATCAGCATTTTTTGTAGCACACATTTAACAATCTTCTATTCTCAAACTCATCTACTTTTATTGTCACATTTCCCAGTCTAATTTCCTCAGCATCACCTGATTTAATTTGCTTTTGTTGACTTTTGTCTTGTAAATTGCGTTCAAGACGCTATTCATTCAGTTCAACATATCTTCCAAGTTCTTTGTCGTTTTGAAAGGGTTACAGTGCCATCGGGTAACCTCAAAGATTTTATTTTTTATCCCTCGACGTGAACTCCCTTTCTAAATTTCTTCCTGGTTTCCTTCTTAGCTTGCTCATTGTACAGACTGAATAACGTCTGGAATGGAATAACAAGTTGCAAATAAGCTTTCGCTCTGTGTATTTTATCCCTGCTAATTTCAGAAGTTTAAACGGTGTATTCTATTTATCACTATCATAAGCTTCCTGCAAATCTGTAAATACTGCGAGGGCTTGATGAAAAGTAATGCCTCCAAATTTTTTATGTGAAAAATCTTAGGGATTTTTAAATAAATCAAACGTTATTAACATTCTACATCGTTATTATTCATGTCTACATATTTGCAGCTCTCTGCCGGTCAAGGACTTCGAATTGTAGTGTGTAACATTGAGGTGTGTAATGTAGCTACGAAGGCACGTGAGAATCAGCGTACCATAATCGAGTTTCGAAATCGAAGAATTTGCCCACAGACTGAGCACTCTCTACTTCAGCGTGACAATGCCAAAGCACAGACGAGTTCTGCGACGTCTGGAGCAATCCGGGTTCACTGTCATTGATCATCCTCCATACAGTCCCGACTTGGTCCCATTCGATTTTCCTGTTTCGAAAGCTTAAAGAACATGTTCGAGAACTTCGCTTTCGAGAGTGACGAAGCGGTGCAAGCAGACGTGAGGTTGTGGTTCCGTCAACCAAGTCAAACATTTTAGAGTGACAGAATTAACAAAATGGTCCGTCGTTGAGAGAAATGAGTTCGTAGCCAGATTGACTAAGTCGAGAAATGAAGAGTAAAGATATAGAATGTTAATAACGTTTATTTTGTTTAAAAAAGATTTAAGAGTTTTCACATAAAAAATTCCGAGGTATTACATTGCAGCACGCCCTAGTATAAACATATGTTTGCCTTTCTCCAATCCATCTTCCAAACTAAGTCGTAGGGTCTCTATTTCAAGTGCTGGTGTATTCGTAATTCATGAAGGCGTTTTAAATTTATGTGTAGAACAAGAGAGCTTTAATCTGAAAGAATCCGAAAAAAATGTAGAAGTTTGGCTTGGTTTTTTTAAAAAAAAAAAAGCAATTTTCTCTGTATATATTACAAGCTTTCGTAACAATCATCGTAATACTGTGCTATAACTGACACATTATCTTTTTTCCCAAGAGATTGATGATAGTAGTAACCATTACTTCTTCCCGGGCTGTGTATCAGCTTGCGACCTAACATGTCGTGCAGGATCTTGAAAACTGATCCATGACTGATTTGCGCATTTCCCTCCATTTCTTGGATTGTGATAGGCCGGTTTTAGAATACCAGTGCCTCCACTTCACTTCTTATTCCCTGTTATTCTCAGAGAAATAGTCTGCTACTTCATTCTTCGTCATTAAAGCTTGTTTAACCTCACTGAAACGCTCTGGAGTGTCATACACTGAAGAGCCAAAGAAGCTGGTACACCTGCCTAATATCGTGTAGGGCCCCCGCGAGCACGCAGAAGTGCCGCAACACGACGTGGCTTGGGCTCGACTAATATCTGAAGTAGTGCTGGAGGGAACTGACACCATGAATCCTGCAGGTCTGTCCATAAATCCCGAAGGCTAAGAGAGGGTTGAGATCTCTTCTGAACACCACGTTGCAAAGCATCCCAGATATGCTCAATACGTTCATGTCTGGGGAGTTTGGAGGCCAGCGCAAGTGTTTAAACTCAGAAGGGTGTTTCTGGAGCCACTCTGTAGAGATTATGGTCGTATGGGGTCTCGCGTTGTCCTGCTGGAATTGCTCAAGTCCGTCGGAATGCACAATGGACTTGAATGGATGCAGTAGATCACCTGTCAGACTCGTATCTAAACGTAAAAATGGTTCAAATGGCTCTGAGCACTATGGGACTTAACATCTGAGGTCATCAGTCCCCTAGAACTTAGATCCACTTAAACCTAACTAACCTAAGGACATCACACACATCCATGCCCGAGGCAGGATTCGAACCTGCGACCGTAGCAGTCACGCGGTTCCGGACTGAAGCGCCTAGAACCGCATGGCCACCGCGGCCGGCATCTAAACGTAGCAGGTGTCCCATATCACTCCAACTGCTCACGTCCCACACTATTACAGAGCCTCCATCAGCTAGAACAGTCCCTAGCTGACATGCAGAGTCCATGGATTCATAACGTTGTCTCCATACCCGTACACGTCCATCCGCTCGGTATAATTTGAAACGAGACTCGTCCGACCAGGCAACATTTTTCCAGTCATCATCAGTCCAATGTCAGTGTTGACGCCCCCAGGCGAGACTTAAAGCTTTGTGTCGCGCAGTCATCAAGGCTACATGAGTGGGTCTTCGGCTCCTTAAGCTCATATCGAATATGTTTCGTTGGATGGTTCGCGTACTGACACTTGTTGATGGTCCAGCATTGAAATCTGCAGCAGTTTGCGGAAGGGTTGCACTTCCGTCACGTTGAACGAATCTCTTCAGTCGTCGTTGGTCTCGTTGTTGCAGGGTCTTTTTCCGGCCGCAGCGATGTCGGAGATTTGATGTTTTACCGGATTCCCGATATTCACGGTACGCTCGTGAAATGGTGGTACTGGAAAATCCCCACTTCATCGCTACCTCGGAGATGCTGTGTCCCATCGCTCGTGCGCCGACTACAACAGCGCGTTTAAACCCACTTAAATCTTGATAACCTGCCGTCGCAGCAGCAGTAACCGATCTAACAACTGCGCCGGACCGTTCTTGCCTCATATAGGCGTTGCCGACCGCAGTGCCATCTTCTGCCAGTTTACATGCCTCTGTATTTGAATATGCATGCCTATTCCAGTTTCTTCGGCGCTTCAGTGTATGATGATACCTTGCTGCTTTCAACAATTTAGCACGGATTGCTTCAGCGTTGTTGCCCTTCAAATGTAGAAAACGAACCACTGCGTAATATTCCACTTCATCAGTGGGCTGAGCCATTTTGTTTTGGGTCTCTAGCAGTGTGCTAGGGTACTGTGTCGCGGGTATTTCACTATGTACTGGGACTGCAGTCATGTGCCTGTAAAGACATACAGTATTAATTACCTATCTACATTCACGCTCATAAATTAAGGATCATGCTGATACATGCTAAAACAACGATCTCGTGGGCGGTTTGCTGGTTTAAATCACCGCGGGGTATGACCATGGGGTGCATTTGACCTGCGGTTGTCGCACGGTGGCGCTGGCAGCAGTCCACATACGCAGAGGTGTGTTGGTGCATGTCAGAGTACGGTGCAGCGAATAAGTGTGCAGACGTTTTCAGACGTGCTAATGGTGACTGTGTGTTGAAAATGGCTCAGAGAACACATACTTATGACGTTATGAGGAGTAGAATACTAGGGCGACTGGAGGCTGGTTGGTTCAAATGGCTCTGAGCACTATGGGACTCAACTGCTGAGGTCATTAGTCCCCTAGAACTTAGAACTAGTTAAACCTAACTAACCTAAGGACATCACAAACATCCATGCCCGAGGCAGGATTCGAACCTGCGACCGTAGCGGTCTTGCGGTTCCAGATTGCAGCGCCTTTAACCGCACGGCCACTTCGGCCGGCGACTGGAGGCTGGTCAAACACAGCAGGTCGTAGCATGGGCCCTCACTGTGCCACAAAGTGTGATCTCAAGATTATGGCAACGATTCCAGCAGACAGGAAACGTGTAGAGGCGCTACAGTACGGGACGTTCACAGTGTACAACACCACAAGAAGACCGATATCTCACCAACAGTGCCCGCAGACGGCCATGGAGTACTGCAGGTAGCCTTGCTCGGGACCTTACCGCAGCCACTGGAACAGTTGTCTCCAGACACAGTCTACAGACGAGTGAACAGACATGGTTTATTCGCCCAGAGACCTGCAAGGTGCATTCCACTGATCCCTGGTCACAGGAGAGCCCGTAAAGCCTGGTGTCAAGAACACAGTACATGGTCATTGGAACAGTGGTCCAAGGTTATGTTCACGAACGAGGCCAGGTATAGTCTGAAGAGTGAGTCTCGCGGGGTTTTCATCTGGCGTGAACCAGGAACGAGATACCAACCTGTTAATGTCCCTGAAAGGGACCTGTGTGGAGGTCGTTGTTTGATGGTATCAGGTGGGATTATTATTGGTTCACATACACCACTGCATGTCTTTGACAGAGGAACTGTAACAGGTCAGGTGTATCGAGGCGTCATTTTGCACCAGTGTGTCCGCCTTTTCAGGGGTGCAGCGGGTCCCACCTTCCTCCTGATGGATAATAATGCACGGCCGCACCGAGCTGACATCGTGGAGAAGTACCTTGAAACAGAACATATCAGGCGTATGGAGTAGCCTGCCTTCTCCCCAGATCTAAACCCCATTAAGCACGTCTGGGATGCTCTCGGTCGACGTATCGCTGCACGTCTTCAAACCCCTATGACACTTCAGGAGCTCCGACAGGCACTGATGCAAGAGTGGGAGGCTATACCCCAGTAGCTGCTCGACCACTTGTTCCAGAGTATGCCGACCCGTTGTGCGGCCTGTGTACGTGTGCATGGTGATCATATCGCATATTGATGTCGGGGTACACGCGCAGGAAACAGTGGCGTTTTGTAGCACATGTGTTTCGGGATGGTTTTCTCAACTTATCACCAATACCGTGGACTTACAGCTCTGTGTCGTGTGGGTTTCCTATGTGCCTATGCTATTAGCGTCAGTTTTGTGTAGTGCCACGTTGTGTGGCACCACATTCTGAAATTGTCCTTAATTTATGAGCATGAGTGTATATTTCTTTGAGGCGCCAATTAAAATCGATTGACTACCTCTTGTACAGCTCTTTTAATCGGGCCTGGGCACCAGGTTAGTTTGTGGTCGATGTCCGCGATTGATTTTTGGGTAACAGACATTACGCAAAGGGGTGAAGTTACTAACGTGGGTCCTCAGGGACCGTTGGAAAGGTTGGAGGATGGGGTGGTAGGAAAGGGTCGTCTCGTCGGAATACTGGAGTTAGTTATACCTACACTCATCTCCTTACAAGCGTGGATTGTTGCAACTGGAATGAGAAAACATTTGAAGGCCTTTGGCCGAAGTGTAATGTGGAGTAGAGGAGGTACTACCCGGAAAATTAGCTTTTACATGTATATAAACCGGAGGAAGAAATCAGTATCCCGCCATAATGGTAATTCTTCTACACGTGATCACAAGGTTATATGCGGAGACAAAGAGGTCGCTGGGAGGGGCGTGTTGTTCATTACGCGCTGTTGGCGGGACTTCCGCATGGGCCGTCGCCAACGGGTGCGCTGCGTTCGACTGGTTCGTTACGCGCTTTTATCAATCAGGCATCGTGGGTGGGCGTCGGGCGTCGGGTGGCGTCGCTTTTTCCCTGTGAACGATCCGCGCCGCACCGTGGGCGGACTTCCATCGCTTTGACGGCCACTGGAGGGCGAAATTGCGGAACACTCTCGCGGCGACAACGTGCCACCGCCGAATGCGTTCAAGTACCCACGCGCGAACGAGCACGCACTGTGGTCCCAGCCAATCAGCATTCTTGTCCCAACTGGAGTTGGCCAGATTTACCGTACGTGCGAGGTATGCGCGGCACTCGAAAGATACTTCAGTGAGCGCCTGAAGCATGTGAAGTAATTCCAATGATCCCGCAGCTCTCAACATTCAGAGACGAAAAGCAGGCACGCAATCGATATTTTCACTGATTGGCTCTGACTAGAAATCCTGTGATTTAGTTCTGGTGTAAAATAACATACAGTACACACTACAGCACATGATTGCTTGAAAATTTTATTTTCACACCAATTACTTTACACGTGCAGGGATTGGAGAAAATTTACTTACTTTTACTTTACTTTACCTGTGGCAAGGGCCTTATCGACCATACGCCTGCTCTATGAGCCTCTTCCACTTGTGCCTGTCCAGTGCACTATGTGTCCAGTTGTTCCTGCTGTTCATCCTAGTTGTGTCCTCCCGAATGTTATCCCGCCACCTGATTCTGGGTCTCCCTCTTCCACTAGTTCCATCTATTGTTCTGCTGAATGCCATTCTAGGTAGTCTATTCTCTGTCATTCTTGCTATATGGCCTGCCCAATTCAACCTTCTCCTCTTGAACACTTCGACGATATTACGGTGTTTGTACAGCTCTCTTAATTCTTAATTTCCTCTTATTCTCCATTCCATGTTATTTTCGTCGTATAACAGGTCCAAAAATTTGCCTTAATACTTTTCTTTCAAATATTAACATTTTTTCTTCATCTTTCCTTCTAAATATTAATGTTTCACATCTATATAACATCATAGGTATAATGGCCGACTGACACAAGCGGATTTTGAAGCTACTGCTAAATGATCTTTTTCTTAGAATTTTGATGAAACTAAAAAGTGTCTTGTTTGCTGTTGATAAAGGGGCATCTATTTTTATATCTGTTCTGTTGTTATAACTAAAAAGACTTCCTAAGTACTTGAAGTGGTCAACAGTCTTGAAACTGAATCCATCTACAGTCAGAGGTGTATCTTTTCTGGTTTTCTTACTTATGGGCAGGTAGTCTGTCTTTTCTTCATTAACCTGTAATTCTATGTTCTCAGCAATTTTGTAGTAATTTTGCATCATTCTGATTAATTCTATTTTGGAACTACTTATTACTGCTACATCGTCTGCATAGGCAACTCTTGCAATGTTCACATCCTGTAGCTGGATCCCTTGTGGACTGGTTTTAGAAAATTCTCTGTCGATCTTCTCTAGGACAAAGTTAAATAAAATAGGTGAAATGGCGTCCCCTTGTCTCAATCCAGTGTACGCCTTAAAATCTTCAATTTCTTTATGCGACATTAAGTTTCATGTATACACATTTTAACTAATCTGATTAATTTTGATGGTATTTTAAATTCCTTCATTATATTTAGGAGTGTCTGTCGGTGTATGCTATCATAGGGCTTTTTAAAATCTACTATGTGGACATCTACATTGAATTCCCACGCCTTCTCAGTTACTTGTCTTAGGGTGAATAAGTGATCTAATGTGGATCTGTTTCTGCGGAAATCGCATTGCAAGTCAACAATCACTTTTTCTGTTGTTGGTATCAGCCTGTTTAATAGGCGGCACGATAAGACTTTGTAGGTGACATCCAGTAAGGCAATTCCTCTGTAGTTGTCACAAACAAGTGGATCATTCTTCTTAAATATGGGGCACACAACTGCAGTTTTCCACTCTGCAGGAATGGTTTCTGTCTCCCAAATTATTTCAATTAATGCCTGTATTTCTAAAAAATATGGAGACAGAAAAGCACAATACATTACGAACCTAATACGGTGTAGGAAGCCAGCTGTCATTCAAAAAAGCTTCCAGTTGTCTCTGAATGGATGAAAGCAGGTCTTGCATGGTTTTTTAAAAGAATGCTACTACCATTCTTCCTGCAAAATAGTGGCAGCTTTGGGTAATGATGATGGAGGCTGTTAGCATTCACGCACACATCTCTCCAAGGTAGAGCATGGAGGCTCAGTAGTACAGAGACCTGTAGCGTGTGATGGCCGGGTGAGATGTGACAGTTCTATGTGAACAGGGATCCTGTCGGCTTGGAAGACAGCGTCTCCAGTGGGGAACATAGATTGTGCCATGGGATGGACCTGCACAACCAAAATGCTCACATAATCCTTCGCAGTAATGGGAACTTGCAGAGTAACCGAGAGGGCCATGGAATACTACGACATGGCTGCTCAAATCATCATCGAACCCATCCATGTTTCACTCTTGGGACGTAAACTCGGCCAGAAGTTGGAAAGAGTGTGAAACAAAACTCATCCTACCAAATGGATTTCTTCCATTGCTCCAAAGTCTAGGTTGTGCGGCTTCGGCACCACGTTTTGTTGTTACGAGCATTTGAATCACCTATGAGTAGGTTTGGATTTCTATTTCACCCTGCAGTTTTACAGTTTCTGCTTACAGAGCACCCTTCGTCTTATTTTGGTGCTGATCGGGTTCGCGATAGCTACATTCGTCTCTACGGTGACTTTTGCAGCTGGCCTCTCATTTTTCGCCACGCCTCGATCATTCAGCACACTGTAACTTAGCGGATGAAGCTGTTTTCCTGCTTATCCTGTGTGCGATATAAATTTTCGATACAGTACCTCTTGAAACAGTAAATACTTCGCTTCCGTTAGTTACTCAAGTACACACGATACGAGCACTCGCAATTTCACAACGTTCAGTTTCACTTAACTCCAACATAACGCACTCATACATCTGCATCTACATCTACATCTACATCTACATTTATACTCCGCAAGCCACACAACTGTGTGTGGCGGAGGGCACTTTACGTGCCACTGTCATTACCTCTCTTTCCTGTTCCAGTCGCGTATGTTTCGCGGGAAGAACGACTGCCGCACAGCCTCCGTGCGCGCTCGAATCTCTCTAATTTTACATTCGTGATCTCCTCGGGAGGTATAAGTAGGGGGAAGCAATATATTCGATACCTCATCCAGAAACGCATCCTCTCGAAACCTGGACAGCAAGCTACACCGCGATGCGGAGCGCCTCTCTTGCAGAGTCTGCCACTTGAGTTTCCTAAACATTTCCGTAACGCTTACCAAATAACCCTGTGACGAAACGCGCCGCTCTTCTTTGGATCTTCTCCAACTCCTCCGTCAACCCGACCTGGTTCGGATCCCACACTGATGAGCAATTCTCATGTATAGGTCGAACAAGTGTTTTGTAAGCCACCTCCTTTGTTGATAGACTACATTTTCTAAGGACTCTCCCAATGAATCTCAACCTGGTACCCGCCTTACCAACAATTAATTTTATATGATCATTCCACTTCAAATCGTTCCGTACGCTCACTCCCAGATATTTTACAGAAGCAACTGCTACCAGTGTTTGTTACGCTATCGTATAATCATACAATAAGGGATCCTTCTTTCTATGTATTCGCAATACATTACATTTTTCTATGTTAAGGGTCAGTTGCCACTCCCTGCACCAAGTGACTATCCGCTGCAGATCTTCCTGCATTTCGCTGCAATTTTCTAATGCTGCAACTTCTCTGTATACTACAGCATCATCCGCGAAAAGCCGCATGGATAACTACACAGAACGCTGTTCTGACCATGACTAACACTTGGAACGTGTTCAGGATATTACACGGGTGTCGTCTGTGGTCAAATGCAGCAGCACAACCTATGTGCTTGTGTAGAATCTCAATATAGGACTCGAACCTGCGCCTTAGACCGCACGGAAACCTGGCGCGATTTATTTCACCCAATCAAGGTGTAATAGACTGCCTGGGTGTTCGTCAAACCAGTAATGGGTACGTTCAGGCCTGCGAACGTGGCTCTTGTCATCTTGGAAGTGGTGAGTATCTTCATCACACTCACCATGAAGCTGCAGAAGAAGGTCGAACAATAGGTCACAGCGAATACCGAACTGATAAACTTTTTCATGTTCAAGGTAACATGAACGAGTGGCCCAAAGTCAGGATGCAGAAAACACCACAGAAACGTCACAGTATCAGCTCCGTCCTGAACTACGCTTTACACAAACTGCTGGTTGAATGCCTCAAAGGGCCATCGGTGGACTCCACGCCATTCACCGTTTGAAAAGAGGCAGAATTACCACATCTCAGACCACAGTAGACACCTTCATCAACTAACAACCACTGGTGTTTAGCCCTTTGACGACATGCAAATTTATGTGCTGCTGCGAGTGATCTTTTAGAAGTACCCGACTCCAAAAGTCAATTTACGCAGTTCCCTAAACAATTTTCGCTAGGATACTGCTTGAGAGTGACTAGCGTTTTTGGATAGCAGCATTTCCTGTCGTATAAGAAACCGATAGTCATTAACAATGATACTTCCCTCGGGTCTCTGTGTGTGACGATCTTCTTACGATGGCTCTTATTACGCCGTGTTATGTTACTGTGCTAATACCATACAACTGTCTGATACATACACCACTTCAATGCCTTGATTTACTTCAGCGGTAGAGCGCCACGAGACCGCCTGATACCTGTTCACACCACCCTGTCTAATCAAAAATATCCAGAAGCCCCTACGTAATGCAGAAATGTCAATAATGTCACAAGAGGCGGATCCACCAGTCTAATAGTAGACAAAGAATACTGTGTTGTCAGTAGAGAAGCAGTAATACCAGAATTGATCGGTCATGAGACTTCAGTGATTTTTAAGATCGACCAGTTACTGAAGTCACCTGAGTAACAAATACATCATGGACATTTCGACCTTTCTAAAGCTACAGTTAGTTAGTTAGCTGGTTGCGTGTTCCATTGATCAATCGCACGGTACGCTAGCCGTTATGGTGTGGAACGTGTCCATTGCACAAGAAATGTACACACACACACACACACACACACACACACACACACACACACACACACACATATATATATATATATATATATATATATATATATATATATATATATACCCAAGCCGACTGCTGCGTTTGCGAAGAGGAAATGCGAAGTAGGAGTCACAGTTAAATTAAGACAAGGCCGATCTCATATGAGGACGAAAACAGACTGTACAGTATTGTGGAAGGTAATTGTAGAATACACATGAAATTAGAGGAAGAAATCCATCCTGAGTTCCAATGTGCTACTAGTGATCCAGCTAACACAATGTGTGCCTAGAGAGTTAAAAAAATGGGGAGCAATTGCTGAGCAACTCTTAATAAGTCAAACATATTCTTAGTTAATGCTAAGCGACACTTGAGGTGGCATAAGAGCGACACCACTGGGCGATGGATGACTGGAATCGTGTGATTTAGAGTGATACATCTCGCTATACCTTCTGGTGATCCGATGGAAGCGTTTGGATTCCGCGAATGCCTCGAAAATTTTACCTGCTACCATGTGTACTGAAAAAAAAAAAAACTCCTTCGGAGCTGGCCTTGCAAGGTCCACTGGTACCGACCGGTCGCCGTGTCATCCTCTCAGCCCAAGGGCGTCACTGGATGCGGATATGGATGGAATGTGGTCAGCACAACGCTCTCCCGGTCGTTGTCAGTTTTCGGGACAGGAGCCGCTACTTGTCAGTCAAGTACCTCCTCAGTTTGCCTAACAAGGGCTGAGTGCACCCCACTTAGCGCTCGGCGGACCTGGCGGTGATCCATTCATGTTTTAGCCCAGCCAGACAGCGCTTAACGTCGGTGATTTGACAGGAACCAGTGTTACCACTGCGGCAAGGCCGTCACATCATGTACACTGCCAACAAGAAAATAATGAAGAAGTGGTGTTATGGTATAGGGATCTTTTTCGTGGCAAGGGTGTGGTCCTCTTACTGCACTTAAGATAGCGCTAAATGTGGAATGATACGAACTGCTTTGTTTACTGCATCCAATACAGGAATTATTCGGAGTCGATGATTATTTGTGCCAGCATGACAATATAACCAGTCGTAAAGCAGCATCTGTGGGCAGTAATTGGTGGACAATGTTGTTGTTGTTGTGGCCTTCAGTCCTGAGACTGGTTTGATGCAGCTCTCCACGCTACTCTATCCTGTGCAAGCTTCTTCATCTCCCTGTACCTACTGCAAACTACATCCTTCTGAATGTGCTTAGTGTATTCATCTCTTGGTCTCTCTCTATGGTTTTTACCCTCCACGCTGCCCTCCAATACTAAATTGGTGATCCCTTGATGCCTCACAACATGTCCTACCAACCAATTCCTTCTTCTAGTCAAGTTGTGCCACAAACTCCTCTTCTCCCCAATTCTATTCAATATCTCCTCGTTAGTTATGTTGTCCACCCATTTAATCTTCAGCATTCTTCTGTAGCACCACATTTCGATAGCTTCTATTCTCTACTTATCTAAACTATTTATCGTCCACGTTTCCCTTCCATACATGGCTACACTCCGTACGAATACTTCCAGATACGACTTCCAGACACTTAAATCTATACACGATGTTAACAAATTTCTCTTCTTCAGAAACGCTTTCCTTGCCATTGCCAGTCTACATTTTTTATCCTCTCTACTTCGACCATCATCAGTTATTTTGCTCCCCAAATAGCAAAACTCATTTACTACTTCAAGTGTCTCATTTCCTAATCTAATTCCCTCAGGATCACCCGACCTAATTCGACTGTATTCCATTATCCTCGTTTTGCTTTTGTTGGTGTTCACCCTATATCCCCCTTTCAACGCACTGTCCATTCCGTTCAAGTGCTCTCTCAGGTCCTTTGCTGTCTCTGACAGAATCACAATGTCATCGGCGAACCTCAAAGTTTTTATTTCTTCTCCATGAATTTTAATACCTACTCCGAATTTTACTTTTGTTTCCTTTATTGCTTGCTCAATATGCAGATTGAACAACATCGGGGAGAGGCTACAACCCTGTCTCACTCCCTTCCCAACCACTGCTTCCCTTTCATGTCCCTCGACTCTTATAACTGCCATCTGGTTTCTGTACAAATTGTAAATAGCCTTTCGCTCCATATATTTTAACCCTGCCACCTTCAGAATTTGAAAGAGAGTATTCCAGTCAACATCGTCAAAAGCTTTCTCTACGTCTACAAATGCTAGAAACGTTGGTTTGCCTTTTCTTAATCTAGCTTCTAAGGTAAGTCGTAGGGTCAGTATTGCCTCACGTGCTCCAACATTGGTAAGGAATCCAAACTGATCTTCCCCGAGGTTGGCTTCTACCAGTTTTTCCATTCGTCTGTAAAGAATTCGTGTTAGTATTTTGCAGCTGTGACTTATTAAACTGATAGTTCGGTAATTTTCACATCTGTCAACACTTACTTTTTTTGGGATTGGAATTAGTATATTCTTCTTGACGTCTGAGGGTATTTCGCCTGTCTCATACATCTTGCTCACCAGATGGTATAGTTTTGTCAGAACTGGCTCTCCCAAGGGTGTTAGTACTTGTAATGGAATGTTGTCTACTCCCGGGGCTTTGTTTCGACTTAGGTCTTTCAGCGCTCTGTGAAACTCTTCACGCAGTATCATATCTCCCATTTCATCTTCATCTATGTCATCTTCCATTTCCATAATATTGTCCTCAAGAACATCGCCCCTGTATAGACCCTCCATATACTCCTTCCACCTTTCTGTTTTCCCTTCTTTGCTTAGAACTGGGTTTACATCTGAGCTCTTGATATTCATACATGTGGTTTTCTTTCCTCCATAGGTCTCTTTAATTTTCCTGTAGGCAGTATTTATCTCACCCGTAGTGAGATAAGCCTCTACATCCTTACATTTGTCCTCTGGCCATCCCTCCTTAGCCGTTTTGCACTTCCTGTCGATCTCATTTTTGAGACGTTTGTATTCCTTTTTGCCTGCTTCATTTACTGCATTTTTATATTTTCTCCTTTCATCAATTAAACTCAATAGTTCTCCTGTTACCCGAGGATTTCTGGTAGCCCTCTTCTTTTTGTCTACTTGATCCTCTGCTGCCTTCACTACTTCATCCCTCAGAGCTACCCATTCGTCTTCCACTGTATTTCTTTCCCCCATTCCGTCAATTGTTCCCTTATGCTCTCCCTGAAACTCTGTACAACTTCTGGTTTAGTCAGTTTATCCCGATCCCACCTCCTCAACTTCCCACCTTTTTGCAGTTTCTTCATTTTTAATCTACAGTTCATAACCAATAGATTGTGGTCAGAGTCCACATCTGCCCCTGGAAATTTCTTACAATTTAAAATCTGGTTCCTAAATCTCTGTCTTACCATTATATAATCTGTCTGATACCTTTTAGTATCTCCAGGCTTCTTCCACGTTTACAGCCTTCTATCATGATTCTTGAACCAAGTGTTAGCTATGATTAAGTCATGGTCTTGTGCAAAATTCTACCAAGCAGCTTCCTCTTTAATTTCTTACCTCCAATCCATATTCACCTACTACGTTTCCTTCTCTTCCTTTTCCTAGTGTCAAATTCCAGTCACCCATGACTATTAAATTTTCGTCTCCCTTCCCTATCTGAATAATTTCTTTTATCTCATTATACATTCCATCAATTTCTTCGTCATCTGCAGAGCTAGTTGGCATATAAACTTGTACTACTGTAGTAGGCGAGAGGTTCGTTTCTATCTTGGCCACAATAATGCGTTCACTGTGCTCTTTGTAGTAGCTTACCCGCACACCTATTTTTTATACATTATTAAACCTCCTCCTGAATTATCCCTATTTGATTTTGTATTTATAACCCTGTGTTCACCTGACCAAAAGTCGTGTTTCTCCTGCCACCGAACTTCACTAATTCCCACTGTATCTAACTTTAATCTATCCATTTCCCTTTTTAAATTTTCTAACATACCTGCACGATTAAGGGATCTGATATTCCACGCTCTGATGCATAGAACGCCAGTTTTCTTTCTCCTGACAAGACGCCTATTGAGTAGTCCCTGCCCGAATGGGGGACTATGTTACCTCCGGAATATTTTACCCAAGAGGATGCCATCATCATTTAACCATAAAGTAAAGCTGCTTGCCCTCGGAAAAATTACGGCTGTAGTTTCCCCTTGCTTTCAGCCATTCACAGTACAAGCACAGCTAGTCTATTTAGGATAATGTTACAATGCCAGATCAGTCAACCATCCAAGTTGTTGCCCCTGCAACTACTGAAAAGGCTGCTGCCCCTTTTAAGGAACCACACGTTTGTCTGGCCTCTCAACAGGTACCCCTTCGTTGTGGTTGCACCTACGGTATGGCTATCTGTATCGCTGAGGCAAGCAAGCCTCCTCACCAACAGCAAGGTCTCTGGTTCATGGGGGATGGTGGACAATAACAGTTCTGAAATGAACTGGCCTGCCAAAATTCCCGATCTGAACCCAATGGAACACCATTTCGGTGCATTATAACGTCGATTTCGCTCCAAACCCCAGCGTCCAAGATCCTTACCTTCTCTAGTTTTGCTCCAGAGGAAGAATGGGCTGTCGTTCCGCCCCAGACATGCAGACACCTTATTAAAAGAGTCTCTGGCAGAGTTCAAGCAGACATAAAGGGATAGGTGGACACACGCCATACTAATGTCTACAAACACGTGTCCGGATAATTTTAATTAAATGGTGTATGTACAACGCTTCACAATGACCAGGGATGACTAATATTTTGATTCGTGATGTTATGATCCTCGTTGTCGTCATTAGTTTCATGTTTACATATTATTGCTGTTGTTCTGACATTTATTGATCATCAGAACCACAGTTTATTCGCAGTGAGGAAATAGTTATATATACAGTGCAGCACTTGGTTTTAGATACTTTCCAGTAAGATCAAAGTTCTTTGGTTTAGACACTTAGTTTGACACATGATGATGTTTTAATTGGTGTAAATGAACTAAAACATGAGTGTGAATACATCGATTACTCTGATGCAAGGTGCCTGGAGAAAATATTATTACAGGTACATATTCCCTTTATCAACTGTTACCATTTGATGCGCATGACGTACTGTTAATTTCAGTTGCGTTTTTCTAACATTACGGAATTAAAAAAAAAAAAAAAATGTTTCTAGTACCACGACCTTCATGTGAGTCCGGTTGAATCTATATGGTATAACCAAGTAGTACCAACAGTTTTTTAGGAGTGGAGTTTTTTTTTTTTGAATTACAGAATGAAACTGAAAATTAGCTTCCGGATTAGATTAACAATTTACCAAATGTAAATTAGTTAAAGGGAGTAGGACAGTAGAGTGTGACGAGCCAAGGAGCAAAGGCGATAGGCAACTCGCATATCTGGTGATAAGACAACAGTGCAGATGACTGTTCTTTCTCAAAATGATGTACTGTTAAGACGAGGTTCCACGTCTGATGTTCGCATACACATGTGAACTGGTCGTAATCAAGGTCACCCCCCACTCCCTTCCTCGCCCCCCCCCCCCCCCCCGTCCAATCGTGAGGGAACCACTGGCTATTGTTCAAGGTCACCCAGGTGAACACCTGTCCTACCCATGAACTTTAGGCAAGTGGACTAGGCCATGACGTAACTTGATACTGGTCACATGGTGGTGGCCGTTGGATAAGCAGCTGAGCAGCAAGTCGTATACTCCTAGCTCACTCGTTTGTTACATAGTTTAATTCTTAATTTCTTTGCGTGTTTTGGTACTTGCATTGTTTAATTCATAAATTTCGGGCGTATTATAGTATTTGAGAGTTGTAGCATCGCGTTTTAGTACCTGAATAGTGTAAATTCGCTTAGTCGTTTGTCTACTGTTTTTGTTTTGAACGGCCAGTGTCGGTTGGTCACAGACAGTGTGCTCCATGCCGCCGTTGGATAAGCAGCTGAGCAGCAAGTCGTATACTCCTAGCTCACTCATTTGTTACATAGTTTAATTCTTAATTTCTTTGCGTGTTTTTGGTACTTGCATTGTTTAATTCATAAATTTCGGGCGTATTATAGTATTTGAGAGTGTAGCATCGCGTTTTAGTACCTGAATAGTGTAATTTCGTTTAGTCTCCTTCCGCCGCCGAGCAGTGTCAGCAGTGCGCAAGTAGCAGCATTACTGCATTTACTAGGCAATCTTGTATTTTAATAACCGTTTAAATTTTGTCGATTTGTTTGCGCTCTCTGTAGATTAGTTCAGATGTTCTTTGCAAAACAGTTTTTAGCATGGATAGGGACTGCAACTGCTGTGTTCGGATGCAGGCTGAGTTGGCATCACTTCGCTCCCAGCTTCAGGCGGTGTTGGCTTCGGTCACACAGCTTGAGGCTGTTGCCAATGGGCATCACTGTGGGGGTCCGGATGGGGGTTTGTCGGGGACGGCCAGCTCGTCCCACGCATCCCCTGATCGGACTACGACTGTGGTTGCCCGGGATACTGCCCGCATTGAGGCTGATCCCTCACCTGTGGTAGAGTGGGAGGTCGTTTCAAGGTGTGGCAGGGGGCGAAAGACATTCCGGAGGGCTGAACGGAAAGCCTCTCCAGTTTGTCTGACGAACCGGTTTCAGGCTCTGTCTCAGGCTGATACTGATCTTCGGCCTGACATGGCTGCTTGTCCTGTTCCAGAGGTTGCCCCTCAGTCTGCAAGATCCGGGCAGTCGCAGAGGGTGGGCTTACTGGTAGTTGGGAGCTCCAACGTCAGGCGCGTAATGGGGCCCCTTAGGGAAATGGCAGCAAGAGAGGGGAAGAAAACCAATGTGCACTCCATGTGCATACCGGGGGGAGTCATTCCAGATGTGGAAAGCATCCTTCCGGATGCCATGAAGGGTACAGGGTGCACCCATCTGCAAGTGGTCGCTCATGTCGGCACCAATGATGTGTGTCGCTATGGATCGGAGGAAATCCTCTCTGGCTTCCGGCGGCTATCTGATTTGGTGAAGACTGCCAGTCTCACTAGCGGGATGAAAGCAGAGCTCACCATCTGCAGCATCGTCGACAGGACTGACTGCGGACCTTTGGTACAGAGCCGAGTGGAGGGTCTGAATCAGAGGCTGAGACGGTTCTGCGACCGTGTGGGCTGCAGATTCCTCGACTTGCGCCATAGGGTGGTGGGGTTTCGGGTTCCGCTGGATAGGTCAGGAGTCCACTACACGCAACAAGCGGCTACACGGGTAGCAGGGGTTGTGTGGCGTGGGCTGGGCGGTTTTTTAGGTTAGATGGCCTTGGGCAAGTACAGAAAGGGCAACAGCCTCAACGGGTGCGGGGCAAAGTCAGGACATGCGGGGAACAAGCAGCTGCGTTGGTAAAGTACCGGAACTTCAAGCGCTGATAGAAAGCACCGAAGCTGAAATCGTTATAGGTACAGAAAGCTGGCTTAAGCCAGAGATAAATTCTGCCGAAATTTTTACAAAGGTACAGACGGTGTTTAGAAAGGATAGATTGCATGCAACCGGTGGTGGAGTGTTCGTCGCTGTTAGTAGTAGTTTATCCTGTAGTGAAGTAGAAGTGGATAGTTCCTGTGAATTATTATGGGTGGAGGTTACACTAAACAACCGAACTAGGTTAATAATTGGCTCCTTTTACCGACCTCCCGACTCAGCAGCATTAGTGGCAGAACAACTGAGAGAAAATTTGGAATACATTTCACTTAAATTTTCTCAGCATGTTATAGTCTTAGGTGGAGATTTCAATTTACCAGATGTAGACTGGGACACTCAGATGTTTAGGACGGGTGGTAGGGACAGAGCATCGAGTGACATTATACTGAGTGCACTATCCGAAAATTACCTCGAGCAATTAAACAGAGAACCGACTCGTGGAGATAACATCTTGGACCTACTGATAACAAACAGACCCGAACTTTTCGACTCTGTATGTACAGAACAGGGAATCAGTGATCATAAGGCCGTTGCAGCATCCCTGAATATGGAAGTTAATAGGAATATAAAAAAAGGGAGGAAGGTTTATCTGTTTAGCAAGAGTAATAGAAGGCAGATTTCAGACTACCTAACAGATCAAAACGAAAATTTCTGTTCCGACACTGACAATGTTGAGTGTTTATGGAAAAAGTTCAAGGCAATCGTAAAATGCGTTTTAGACAGGTACGTGCCGAGTAAAACTGTGAGAGACGGGAAAAACCCACCGTGGTACAACAACAAAGTTAGGAAACTACTGCGAAAGCAAAGAGAGCTCCACTCCAAGTTTAAACGCAGCCAAAACCTCTCAGACAAACAGAAGCTAAACGATGTCAACGTTAGCGTAAGGAGGGCTATGCGTGAAGCGTTCATTGAATTCGAAAATAAAATTCTATGTACCGACTTGACAGAAAATCCTAGGAAGTTCGGGTCTTACATTAAATCAGTAAGTGGCTCGAAACAGCATGTCCAGACACTACGGGATGATGATGGCATTGAAACAGAGGATGACACGCGTAAAGCTGAAATACTAAACACCTTTTTCCAAAGCTGTTTCACAGAGGAAGACCGCACTGCAGTTCCTTCTCCAAATCCTCGCACAAACGAAAAAATGGCTGACATCGAAATAAGTGTCCAAGGAATAGAAAAGCAACTGGAATCACTCAATAGAGGAAAGTCCACTGGACCTGACGGGATACCAATTCGATTCTACACAGAGTACGTGAAAGAACTTGCCCCCCTTCTAACAGCCGTGTACCGCAAGTCTCTAGAGGAACGGAGGGTTCCAAATGATTGGAAAAGAGCACAGTTAGTCCCAGTCTTCAAGAAGGGTCGTCGAGCAGATGCGCAAAACTATAGACCTATATCTCTGACGTCGATCTCTTGTAGAATTTTAGAACATGTTTTTTGCTCGAGTATCATGTCATTTCTGGAAACCCAGAATCTACTATGTAGGAATCAACATGGATTCCGGAAACAGCGATCGTGTGAGACCCAACTCGCGTTATTTGTTCATGAGACCCAGAAAATATTAGATACAGGCTCCCAGGTAGATGCTATTTTTCTTGACTTCCGGAAGGCGTTCGATACAGTTCCGCACTGTCGCCTGATAAACAAAGTAAGAGCCTACGGAACAGCAGACCAGCTGTGTGGCTGGATTGAAGAGCTTTTAGCAAACAGAACACAGCATGTTGTTATCAATGGAGAGACGTCTACGGACGTTAAAGTAACCTCTGGCGTGCCACAGGGGAGTGTTATGGGACCATTGCTTTTCACAATATATATAAATGACCTAGTAGATAGTGTCGGAAGTTCCATGCGGCTTTTCGCGGATGATGCTGTAGTATACAGAGAAGTTGCAGCATTAGAAAATTGTAGCGAAATGCAGGAAGATCTGCAGCGGATAGGCACTTGGTGCAGGGAGTGGCAACTGTCCCTTAACATAGACAAATGTAATGTATTGCGAATACATAGAAAGAAGGATCCTTTATTGTATGATTATATGATAGCGGAACAAACACTGGTAGCAGTAACTTCTGTAAAATATCTGGGAGTATGCGTGCGGAACGATTTGAAGTGGAATGATCATATAAAATTAATTGTTGGTAAGGCGGGTACCAGGTTGAGATTCATTGGGAGAGTGCTTAGAAAATGTAGTCCATCAACAAAGGAGGTGGCTTACAAACACTCGTTCGACCTATACTTGAGTATTGCTCATCAGTGTGGGATCCGTACCAGATCGGTCCGACGGAGGAGATAGAGAAGATCCAAAGAAGAGCGGCGCGTTTCGTCACAGGGTTATTTGGTCACCGTGATAGCGTTACGGAGATGTTTAATAAACTCAAGTGGCAGACTCTGCAAGAGAGGCGCTCTGCATCGCGGTGTAGTTTGTTCGCCAGGTTTCGAGAGGGTGCGTTTCTGGATGAGGTATCGAATATATTGCTTCCCCCGACTTATACCTCCCGAGGAGATCACGAATGTAAAATTAGAGAGACTAGAGCGCGCACGGAGGCTTTCAGACAGTCGTTCTTCCCGCGAACCATACGCGACTGGAACAGGAAAGGGTGGTAATGACAGTGGCACGTGAAGTTCCCTCCGCCACACACCGTTGGGTGGCTTGCGGAGTATCAATGTAGATGTAGATGTAGATGTAGAATTAGTGGGAAAAATCTTCACCAATAGGCATATTAAAATGGTGGGAAACCCCTCAAGTACTTCCTCGCCCTTATCAACCTTTATAGGTAGTCCAATTGCATAGACCTCTTCATTTGGAGTCTGTGCAAGACAGGAAGATGGTCAAGTTTGTCATAAAGAAATTGTTATTAACAATAATTCTATAGTGAAAGTAGTTCAGACACAATAACTAATGGTATATTATTAACAATTTCTTTTTCAATGCATTTATTAGTAGTATTTTATATTAACATTTTTGTTCTCATGATCTGTTTACAAAGCTATTTTTTCTGTTTTACATAAAATAATGTCCAAAGCTAATTTCCGTTGGTTTATTTACAGTTATTTATTTCTTATATATAATAATTAGCAAAGTATTTATTTTTATGACATATGTACATTGGTTCATTCACACCAAAAAACTGTTCTCAGCGTTTGCTTCTAGGTCACTTGAAAAAGAAAAAGTTGTTTATCACTTACACAGAGGGAGGGACACGCATGAAGCCACACACACACCTAGAAATAGGAAAGTGTTATATGGATAGAGTAATCGGAAAATGTGTTAGAGTGGAGCTACAGGTCCTTAACGTAGCGTCTAGATATGAGAGAGAGAATGACATTACATATACAATAAAAGTCGAAATACGGTGCATTCTAGAGAGGGCCTGAAGAAAAGACGAAATTATCATACTCCCACTAGTTTTCTCTCTCTCTGTCTCTCTCTCTCTCTCTCTCTCTCTGTGTGTGTGTATGTGTGTGTGTATGAGGACATAGTGACGTATGTGGAATCGCAAAATTTTTGGAAGCAGTTTAAAGTGGCATGGTTCCATAAACGACAAGTGATACCCACATATCATTTATTGACACTACTAAATATGAAATCACGTGAAGTTTGCTGATCACAGGTAGCATACATTTACTCTACATGGCTTAGAGTATTACCTAATTCTATTGCTCGATGTTTATCTAATTTTTAAACTGTAATTTATTTTTATCATTTTATTTTTCGATTGGTCTCTGCAGCACTATAAGTTGTGGGAAATATGCTGCTTTCAACAAATATGCTCCTTTGATCGTTCAGGAGGAGAGTTAACACACCCTGAAGGGAGAGGAGTCTGGAGATGATGTCAGCTCCATTGCTGTCTGTATCTCATTGTTGTGATGTGGAAGGTTAGGTCTGCCTCTGCTGATTTGTCAGGGCCACCTGGTACTGTTATCTGCCAGCCAGAAAGGCCCTGTTATAGTCCTATGGTTTTAATGTTTATCATTTCAGCGTCATGCATTATTATCATTATTGTTGTTATTTAAATAAACAAATACAATGCTGCTATAAAGTGGGCCTGGGTGCCGTTAAAAATGATTTTCCTCCATTAGTGTACATTCTAGTGTGTTGAACAACATTAAGCATAAAAAATCATACCCACTCTATGCCTGGCCCTGGGGTATCCATGTCGTAGGAGACAGACAAAATTGTGTAACTGGATTGTAATTACATCCACACTTAGAGGGTATGATCGAAAGTGCTGCCATCTTGTGTCTTTTGCTACCAATATGCATATTAAAGTAAACTGTGCTTATCAGGCGATGGTCAATGCAAAATTTTTGTCTGTCTATCTATAATTTTAATTATTTGATGTGAAAATCAATTACGAAAACTCGAGCTGTTTGTGTACTTGCATAAAATACCACAGAACGATTTATATACATTCTGCGAAGACTATTGGTAAGAAGTGCTGTTCGAGTTTTTATCACGTTTTTAACTCATGCCAGAGGCTAGGGCCGTGCCCCCCCCCCCCCCCCCCCAAATTCTATGAGTCCCTCCAGATCCTCAAGCGCCTTGCACTCTGCCTCGCCTTCTTTATGTGCCTCCTGTCCACCACGCGGATCCTCTACGACCTGATTCCTTTGCCCCATCTGCTCCTATTCCTCGAACATATCTGCATACTCTACACCTCCTGCCGCCTTGATCCTCCTCATCCCCTGGTTGCTCCTCTCCTCTCCAACCCACACCATCTGCTTCGCCTTCACTGTTGTGTCCCCCTCTACCCTCCATCTCTACATTCTTCATCTCCTTTCCCAAGGTCGCTTCTGTCAACTCCCCCTCCTGGATTATGCCCTCTCTTCCTCCATTTATCCCTCCTATCAACTCTGATCCTCATCTCCCCCTCCTTTTCTCTTTCCTTTTCCTGGGCTCCCTCTCCTCCCTTCCATCCTGTTTTATCCCTGCCTATCCTCTCTTTGCCTCCCTTCTCTCCCCTGAGTCCTTTCTGCTCTCCCCTCCACTGCCTTTCCCACTCCTTCCCCGTGTCTGCCCAGCCCCCCCTTTTCTATGTCCTCTCCCTCCATCTGCTCCCCCTTTTTTAGTTTCCTCTCCTCCCCCCTTTTCCCCATCATAGCTCTAAGTCCTCCCGCCCCCCCTCCCCCCAATCTGCTGCCGTGTCACCTGTATAGCGCTATTATAAGTGAGTTTTCAGTGTTATGCGTCCCCTGTCAGTGTTGTGAACAGCCACCATACTGTCACTAGTTGCGAGTTTTTTTTTCCTTTAATTTCGTGTGAACAGAAGCCAGACAGTCGCCGTGTTTTTTAATTGTGCCCATCTACTTCGTGTGTGTCTTCATCTGCATCGTCACCACAGTGTTTCTGTATTTTAAATTCCACAACTTACCGCCATTTTACAGTTTTTTACACGTCACCGTTTTATCACCTGTTTTTCTTGTTTGCTTCTATTCTCATTATGTTTTTTAACTTTTCTGTACGCTGTATAGCAGCATATTACGCTGCTGCCAGCCCGCTCCCCCCTCTGGGGGGGGGGGGGGGTGCATTGAAATCCAATAAAAAGAACTAGGGCCATCATTATACAGCCATGAAACTGTATTTCCAGATAGCGAGCAGCTCATGCAGGGCCGTTGGCGCACTGTGCGCGATAATAGCTGTCCGCTAGCTCATGCTGCACCGCTGTAAGTTTTTCTCTCGCTGCTGGAATAGGAAACTGTTCTCACTACCTCCCGTCACTGATATTGTGGAAGCGGGGTGTACTACGATAGCACGTTTCAAACCATCAGAAGAAAATTGTTCTTCTCTTGCAATAGAAGATTTACCACCGACGTCATGGACCACTGTACTGAAATATAATCCCGTATTTAAGAACACTGACGGAAGTGGTGTAAAGTAGCCTTGCCTACACACACCCGGGAGCATAGGCTATCGTGCCTAGAACCACATGGCTGGAGATAAGCACCCTCTATTGGCTGAAATAACCAAATGAGCGTGGTTTTGGCTATAAATACAAGTCGTTCTACCATGAAAAGCCATTCCATTCTGAGACCAACTAGCAGCAACATAAACAGCGCCTATAAAATCAGCAAAGATGAAACGCCCTAATGGAAATGGTTATGACGATGGATCATCAGGGGCTAATAAGCGTCTCTAATTTGGCTCTAGGTAGGTATTTAAGAAGATATCTTTCATTTTTGTGTGTATGTTCATTATAGCTGCAATCTCATGATTAATTTCTTCTTCTGTTGATAATATGATGGACATGTGCAGATTCTGTGCTCCAACTGCAATAACTACTCCACCACATGATGTTGCATTCATCACCCCAGCCCAGTTCATCAATGGTGTATTTTCAGCATCTGAAAACATCACCACAACCCAATCCATAATCGTTCCAAAGCTATGGGCTGATGACACCAGTTCGTTTGGCAATGCAGCCACTCCCCGCATCCTGTACCATCTCATTATCACAATGGACCTTTATTTCTACACACACTCGATCATAATATTTCCGGTGCGAAAGCACCACAGCAACTGGATCCACAATCATCAATGTGGTACAGGCTTATTATGCAGCCCATCTGATCATGGAGCCATGATCTCAGTACGATGGCGGTATCGCAGTCGTCGCCATTATGTGATGTACCTTTTTCATTTCTAGCTTTTATATTTCCGTTTTCTTTAAAGGCAAAGAGAAAAGGTGAAGTGGTAGCCCAGCATTGAGCCTGCACCTAACGTCATGTATTTTTGATTTTCAAGTGTTGAAAACATAAGATGTTTTTCCTGTTCCTCTGTAAGAGGAAGGACTCTCTCTCTACTAATGAACGAGGGTAGACACACCTTATTTTAAAGCGAAATCGCCGATAGCCATTTTGGTTATGAGAATAAGTGAAAAGTCTGTATTTTTGATGTGTGTAAAAGAAATAATACATTCGTATTTCGTTAGTGAAAAACTGAGGTATTATTCCAAGTAATACTGTAATAAGAAGAATTGAAGCCCACCTGTGTACTTCAGAGTTATCACGAAGATCCAGTTACCATATCATGGACACGGTCAAGATTTTGTAGGTGGATATGGCGATCGGTCGTAGTGTTATTAATTGGTAAGAATAAATCTACAGCAAGAAAAAGACTATTAGGTCCATGCAGAACTAATATGAACTCATTTACAGGCATAGCCCAGTTTATTTTGCTTTTTTGAGCGTTATAAAATTAATCTCATTAGTTCCATATATATTAACATTTTTTATTATATATATTTTTAGTATAGTATAAAGTGGCGACCGTGGCAGGACGATACGTAGTGGGCAAAACTGTGAGTACTAGTATTGTTAAGACAATGAATATACATGTATGTTAATATTTTCTTTGTGTTCCATGTACGCTGATGACATGACGGAGACGATGATGTAACACTGGAAAAATACTACTAACTGTAAGAAAAAGAAATAATAAATAAATGAGAAGGAAGAAGACAACAATACCAAGTAAAACTACAATAAAGGGCAGTACCAGTGACAAGACAACAATAAGGTATGAGCGTGTAATGCATATAGAAAATGTATTCCTAGTACACTTATTAGAAAATCCAAGCACATGTTTCCTAAAATCCAGAACCTAAAGCTTCAGAGGTTAACGCAATTGCAATCAAGTAGAGAGAATGATATTTCTTCATCAGTACGAAAAGCATATTGAGTGAACAACAATTGAGATTACAATTACATATAGCTAGATATGCATTCTGTCGCTCGAGAAATAGCGCGGACGTAAAATTCAGACAGAGAAAACATTAATTTTGGTAACTCCAGAGGCGTAAAGATTTCTATAACGGATGGAAAACACAAAAGCGAAATGTCATTTCAAAATGAAAACGCCTATGTAGTAGACTTGCATTTGCAAAACGTAACAATGGGTGGTTTGGAACCGTCAAGTGGTGATTATTTTGATGCTGGGCGCGACATGCTATTGTTTCACTCAACGCCCATGAATACGAAAATTTCATTATAAGCAATACATTGATTACAGTAGGCGAAATAAATGACACCTCTAGGCAATGGAATATTTTTAACGAAAGTAGTACGAGCTGTACAGACGCAAATGCTGACAGGCGTAGGCCAGAAGTGACTAGGGAAGATATGCAAACCTTATTTAGACCCTTAACAGGAATACAAAGAGACATGAAAGCAATGAAAACAGACATGAAGACAGTAAATTCAAAAATGTCGAGTTTAGAAACAATAGAAGCAGACATGAACACAATCAATTCAAAGACGGCGAGTTTAGACACAATACAAACCGACATGAATAATATGAAAGAAGACATGACCACAGTAAAGTCCGAGATCGGGAAGGTAAATACAGATATTACACACATTTCAGGTAAGGTAAAAATTTGCGCACAGACCTCAGTAAGCTGGATACGAAGTTCACACTGCAGATTTCGCAAATCTCCACGGAAGTGGATAGGAAAATTAACGAACAAGCACAAACTTCAGTTCACGATATGAGTGAGAAATTAAAAGGCATAGTGGAAGAAAGATTTGAAGCACTAACACGCACGTATGGACAGGAGCTATCCAGAATCAGAGCAACTCAGAGTTATTTACAGATAATGCAAAAGAATACGCAGGTTAATATAGATAATGTACAATCCGAAGTAATGAAACTGCATTCTTTCTGTGACGACTTACCAGAAAATGAAGAGAAATATTACAGCGGATATAGGATTACCTAAGTTAGAACATAAAAGAATCAACTCAGGCATTGTGCAGCTTTACGAAACAGCAAAGGGCAATACAAAAGATGAAAATACAACGTTCGCGGAAAAATGTGCACCCGAACAGCGTACTTATGTGGAAGCGGTAAAGGAAGTAATGGGGGACAAGGAAGAAGAAATTTTAAAACGCGTAGAACATGATATCAAACAGGTAGAACAAAGATTAATGGACGCAATAGCTAACAAACAAACTACGGTAGTATCATCGCCGGGGGCGATAAACGGAGCTGTAAACAGCCGTCCGCCGGTGAGAGAAATTAGTGGCGAGGACAACAATGCCCAACCCCGCCGCGCGACCGCATGCCGAAGCGCGACTCGACCAACGGGTTAAACTTTTATGAGACAGATATGTCATCACCGCATGTAAATGCTGTTCCGTCCTGCTGGACAGCGTTGTTAATGGACGAGAGTTTAATAAAACATCAACAGTTTCATGTATTTTCAAATGAAACGAAGCGACCGCACCTGGTAGTGTTTGTCCGAGCCTTAAGGAATGTACTGCCTAGGAATTGGACAGAAGCTCAAAAGATTAAATATGTAGTAGAACACACAGAAAGCTACATCCTTTTGTGGGCTACAGAGATGTCGGAACTCTGCGAAACATATTATCAATTTGAGAATGCGTTTTTAGATAAATATTGGTGAAGACTATCCAGGAGAGGTTAAGATGAGAGATATTTAACCCAGTATCATATCATCCAAAATTCAGGGGGCTAAGAAACTATTTTGAAGCATATCTAAGCAAGATCCGCTGCGGGAATAATCCGATATCTCATGTCGATGTACCGTACTGAAAATCTTAAAGAACAAGTTGCCTGCAAATGTCAGGGAATAATTAGTAACCATTCCCGAATATGATCTCGAGTATTTTCTTTCAGTGCTCGACTCAATAGATCCAATTCAAGAGGATGGGCTAGCCATGCCTAGTTATCGTAACGGTAATGAACACAACCCAAATGGAACAACCACGGTAACGGCAATGACTTTGGAAACTATAATAGTCGCGTGCGTATGAGTGAATGGCATCCTTACGCACCGCCACGCCACAACGGAAATCAGTACAATCGTTTTACCTGTCAGCCACAGGGTTAGCGATGGTACGAAAATAAATATCTGCCTCATTGGCACGACAATGGTCGAGATAGGAGAAATTCGAGAGAAAACTTTGATACTAGGCTGCAAGCAAGTGCAAATTACCAGGATCAAAGACGGAACCGGCAGCCCGTAATGTCAAACCGAAACAACCGAGACACGAACTGGCGAGCATGCGAAAATGCGGTGAACATAGTAGAAGTGATGGTAGAAAATGAAACAATACTTATATCGCCTCCAGGAAATAGCAATAATCGGGTATGACTAGAGGAAGCAGGTAAAATGAACTGCCAGTGTGCCACACTAATAATATTAGCGACATAATCACTAACATGAACAAAAATAGGAAAGAGGAAGTAGACACAGAGGCAAACTTACACGAACAGCATATCCGTAATCTATTTTAAGGTATGATAAGGAAACAGAAGTACCCACGCTGCAAGTAGATCGTAACGGCGATGGGAGGTAAATCTAAAGTTATAAAATTACAGGCCAGCATACCCATTAGCATATGTGGTGTACATTTACAGTGTACTTTCTTGTTGGTGGACAAACTTATAGTGAACTGTTTGCTTGGTATGGAGGTATTCAGAAGGTATTGGGTAAAAATAGATATCGGCAGTGGCGAATGTCAGTTTCACGTGGGTGAGCGCACACTGGCAGTAGACTTAATAAGAACTACAGTGACATATCAGACTAGATAGACACCTGACATTAATGTGAAACTTATCTACCCTTGACCCAAATCTTAATGGCAAATGAAATGGAACTTGATGATGCAAGCGGGGAGATCCTCGATGAGAAAACAGTAGACAGTAAAATAAGTAAATGCACTTGTCTTAACAATGAACAGCGAAGTGAATTGATAAAATTACTCTTTAAATATCATTGCATTTTTCGTAAACAACCCAGTGTTATTAAGTTCAAGTGGCTCTGAGCACTATGGGACTTAACATCTGAGGTCATCAGTCCCCTAGAACTTAAAACTACTTAAACCTAACTAACCTAAGGACATCACACACATCCATGCCCGAGGCAGGATTCGAACCTGCGACCGTGGCAGTCGAGCGGTTCCGGACTGAAGCGCCTAGAACCGCTTGGCCACCGCGGCCGGCTCCAGTGTTATTAAGGATTATGAATATAAAATGGAAGTGTGCCCACATGAAACATATTGTAGAACGTCATATGGCGTTCCTTGTGGAAAGAAAGAGGCAATAAGACAAGAAATACAGCGTATGATTAGATGGAAGGTTATTGAAACATCACACTCCCCTTACTGCAGTTCGTAAAACTGATGGAAAGGTGCGGTTGGTGTTAGACGTGAGAGAAATTAACAAAATCATTGTTCCTATAAGAAGAAGGCCAGAGAATTTAGAAGATCAGTTATTACAGTTTCATGGCGTTAGGGACTTAACATACCTCGATTTGAAGGCACCATACTGGCAAATTTTAATAGATGAAGAGAGTAGAAAGTATACAGCTTTCATAAATGCTGGAAGAAGCTACCAGTTTAGGGTGCTACCTTTCGGACTAAACGTGAGGGCTGGTGTATTTATTGAAGCGTTAGACAGAGTACTTGGACCGGATCTGCTTAGCCAGGTTACACTCTACGTTGATGATCTGTTAATTGCGACCCAAACATGAAAGGAACATGCAAGTATTTTGGAAAAGGTTCTTCAAAAATTTGATGAATACGACGTCACAGCTAACTTTAAAAAGTCTCAATTCGGAAAAGACAAAATAAAATACTTAGGGCATATCATTTCACCAGTAGGAATTCTACCTTACCCCAGTAAACTAGATGTGATACGCAGTTTCCCAACACCCTACACAAAGAAACAATTAAAAGGTTTTCTGGGACTGACCTCGTTTTTCGGGAAATTTCCTGTCACAACAACTTTTGAACAGTAGTTCACTATTAAACTTACTGCGTAAAAACCACAATTGGTTATGGGCTAAATAATGTGAACAAGATTATCAGCAGATCAAGCAGGCGCTGATTAACGCACCTATTCTTAAACACTCAGATGTGGAGTTGGACTTCTGTTTAAGCAGCGATACTTGCTATCAGAGGATCGGCGCGTGTCTGTTTCAGATAATAACAAACAATGGTGAAGAAGAAATCAATATAATCAATTCTGCTACTAGAACCCTTACGGAATGTGGAAGATCTTATTCTGTAACTGAGCTAGAAGCGTTAGCAGTAGTTTGGGCGTTTCGTAGATTTCAATATTACCCTTGGGGAAAATCGTTTACTGTAGTGATCAAGATTTGACCTTCCGCCTAATTTGTAAGTTTTTGCATAAGAGAATAGCGAGGTGGTGCATGTATGTCCAAGAGTTTGATTTTGAAATAGTGTACGTAAAAGGGGAACAGAATGTTTTGGCAGATGCACTGTCACGGTTACCCAAGGCCTCACAAATTTCCACTGGTTAGCGGAACAAACATCAGATTTCAAGGTACTTTTAATAAATGATGGAACTTTTGAACCATATTATATCAAAATGTGCAAAAACATGCAACGCTTGCAGAAAGAAGACCCGAAATGGAGCAAGGTAATAAAAAATTGCAGGCTAGAACACACGAACATTTAGAGCAGTATTACATCATACAAAATGGCGTCCTTTTTCGAAGAACAGATCGATGAATGGATAAGCGGTGTGTGTGCATACATCAGGAATGTGTGGACAACTTAATTCAACACACGCACCGCACATGGGGACACTATGGAGTGCTAAGGTGCCAAAATTTCTATGTATTCTTATTTCCCTAATATGAGGCGACATATAGAGCAAGTTATCAAACGCTGTGCTGTTTGTCAAAAGGTCAAGCATCAGAATAGGACATGTCTGAACGTACTACACCCAATAATACCAAAGCAACCAAGGGATCTTGCATCTACTGACGCCGCCGGACTTTATCCCTAAGCCGGCGACGGGGTCAAATACTTCGTAGCCCTGTATGACGTTTTTAGTAAGTATCTCCAGTTAAACGCAGTCAAAACAGTTACGTCTGGACCAATTATAAGGCGTATTCTGGAAGACTACATACCACACGTTGGGAAACCCCGCACAGTACTAACTGATAATGCATCAAATTTTACAAGTGACCAATGGAAATCATTTTTGAAATAACAAATCATAAGTCCTATTTTAGTATCCAAGTTCCACCCAGAAGCAAGTCCCGTCGAACGATGCTTTCGTGAAGTTAATAGATTTATCCGGGCGTATATACCACAGAGTCAAAAGAAATGGATAGAATACCTGGGTCCATTTCAGCAGATAGTAAGTCACCTACCGCACACATCAACAGGGTACACACCGGCCGAACGTACGCCCCCCTCGGTCATGGGTGTGTGTGTGCTGTCGTTAGCGTAAGTTACTTTAAGTTAGATTAAGTAGTGTGTAAGCCTAGGGACCGATGACCTAAGAAGTTTGGTTCCATAAGTACTTACCACAAATTTCCAATTTTTCGAACTTATGTTTGAAAAGGTGGAACTATGAATGGGCAAAACCGATACCTAAATTAGAGCACAAAGACGTAGCCTTAGATGGGAAGGTACGACGAGCGCTAATAACATTAGAAGAGCAAGCTCAATTAAGGAAAGGAATTTACGACAGGAAATTGAAAAACGTAACAGAATGCCGGATTGGATAGGACGTACTACTAAGAACTCATCCAAAATCACCGAAGTTAAAAGCATTGAATAAAAAATGGCAGTTGTTATATGTTGGACCATATATCATTGTTGACAAGCCACATCCTGGGTGCTACTTGATGGGAAATATAAAAAATGGTAAAATAAAAGGCATGTATACACATGAAGATTTGCGGAAATTTGTTGTTGTGGTCTTCAGTCCTGAGACTGGTTTGATGCAGCTCTCCATGCTACTCTATCCTGTGCAAGCCTCTTCATCTCCCAGTACCTACTGCAGCCTACATACTTCTGAATCTGCTTAGTGTATTCATTTCTTGGTCTCCCTCTACGATTTTTACCCTCCACACTGCCCTCCAGTACTAAATTGGTGATCCCTTGATGCCTCAGAACATGTCCTACCAACCGATCCCTTCTTCTAGTGAAGTTGTGCCACAAACTCCTCGTCTCCCCAATTCTATTTCATACCTCCTCATTAGTTATATGATCTACCCATCTAATCTTCAGCATTCTTCTGTAGCACCACATTTCGCAAGCTTCTATTCTCTTCTTGTCTAAACTATTTATCGTCCGTGTTTCACTTCCATACATGGCTACACTCCATACAAATACTTTCAGAAACGACTTCCTGACACTTAAATCAATACTCGATGTTAACAAATTTCTCTTCTTCAGAAACGCTTTCCTTGCCATTGCCAGTCTACATTTTATATCCTCTCTACTTCGACCATCATCAATTATTTTGCTCCCCAAATAGCAAAACTCCTTTACTACTTTAAGTGTCTCATTTGTTAATGTAATTCCCTCAGCATCACCCGACTTAATTCGACTACATTCCATTATCCTCGTTTTGCTTTTGTTGATGTTCATCTTATACCCCTGTAACGCCGGAAATGCATACCCTTCTATTTCCATCTATTGTACTATAATTTTTTTTCCTTATTATGTTACCTGAATATATGATGTTTCTGTGTCTCTGTATATTGTAATTGTTTTACTATTTGTATATATATTTACGCATTTATGTTGGTTTGTTTTGTGAATATTATTTGTATTTTTACGCTGGGTCTGGCCTAGGGAAACTATGCTATCGAACCATTACATCGATAGGTCGTGTGGAGAACGAAAGTGTTTAGGATCTTTGGTAGTGTTAACTCTGCCGCGTGGAGCGCGGGCAGAGCAGAGGGAGTCTGGCTGGGGTGGTGCAGTGGAGCAGTTTCTGACACGGTGTCGCGGACGGGAAGCATTAGCTGGCGCACATCAAGAGCCCGTTTCGCCTGGTGACCGTGTCGAGAAGAAGGCGCGCCAACATCCAGCTTCTGCTACAGCGACGGCCGACAATGAGTGACTGTCGCCACCTCATCGATCGACGGCTTCAAACCTTCAATCAACCAACAAGGAAGACTGGAAGCACGTAAAGTTTTAGAACTGTATGGCAGACCTCAGCTTTTCAAACTGTTCCATTTTCGTAACTATAATTACAGCAACTTAGCATGAACATTTGTTGCTCATTGTCCCAATTGCATTACCAAGCAGTGTCCCTTCCTTTTCCGGAATGAACTCGAGTGTCGTTGAAATTGAAACGCCAGCATTAAAGTAAAAGCATTCGATTTCACTGCTTTAATTTCAAAGTTCAGTTAAGGTATCCATAGCTGGCTACAATATTTAGATTACACAAGCACAAATTAAGAGCGCGAGTTTTGTTTGCATATTTTAGCTTACCTGTGACTCCAGCTCAGCTTGGTACGTATTAAATTTTACTATTGTTAATTGTTCAGAATCATTTAATTCAAGTTCAAAGTTAAATCTCTTATTTCTAAATTGCGTAGATTCAAGTAGCTTTTGAAATGATTGTTGAGGTAGTCCAAGACTAACCGTATTTTACTGAATTTCGATGTGCTTCAGAAAGAAAGCTCACTATTAACTTCAGTCACTAAATTAACTTTCGATTTTCCGGTTTTATTAATTCTTTTGCTAAATTAAGTCAGAGTGTAGCGAAATTTATTACTTCTGACAATCTTTCAGTTTTCACACTACACGTGTCAACCTTCAGTTGCCACGCTTCTAGTGCTAATTATATGTGTAATAACCTTTCTTTGTCAGTTACAATAGTAATTGTCCTTAGGACTGGCGACCGTAATTTTCCCCAAATCTCAAATATCTAATTACCGCTAGTTAATTGTTAACGTAACGGCCGCACATTTACTTTCTTTATTAACTTTACCCCTTTTCAAAATTAATATCCACCAGTTTCATTTGCATTTTTCCTTTCATTTAGATGTCACCCTTTCCTCCCTCTTTACCGACAGATTAACTTCGGTGACGATTGCTTTTCCCAAATTTCCGTTAGGTACACGCGGTTTAATTTTTCACTGTCATTAAGGTCGATAAGTGAGGGGGAGGTTACACGTGGCGACCTGGTGACAGGACAATCTTCAGATTTGAGGTTGTTCTGGACACGAATTTTGTATGGTGCAAATGTCGTAACAAAGTATTGGTTACGAACAGATAGTTACGTCAGCGAGATTAAGTAGTGGGTGGAATCCTAATTAGATTTGAGAATTGTTATTTATATTGAAAATTATTAAAATGAGTGAAGGCAACCATTACCAAAATTTGGTAGACTTGGATACGGAACAATCGGTCGAACAGTGGGAAACGCACACCGCGGTGCCCATTGTTCAGGGGCAGGCGGCTAGCATGAAAGACGCGACCGCCGAAACGCAACAAAGAGCAGAAATGGAATTCCAAACTTTAGAAAATGTTTCGGAATCGGAAGTGAAAATCAAATCTGAACCCCTTGATGACGAATACGGGTGGACAATTAAAGAGGAAGCCGCTACGGAAGTAAAACCGGTAGCTTCCGGGAATTTAACTGATTTATTGAATGTTTTGATTAATGAAATCAAGAGTCAATCGGCAGAAATTAAAGCTCAGGCTGTCAAGCAAGAAGCTCAGGTTGAAAAATTTGAACGGAAGCTAGACAATCAGAACAAAACTATTAATGTTGTTAACAACAATGTTGGAGTTATAAACACAAAAGTTGATAAAATGAAAGAAGATATTGTTGTAATTAATACCGAAATCGGTAATCTTAAACAGGAAATGGTAAGCGTTCAGGCGGAAATTGCGAGCATAAATATTCGTTTTTATTCCGAAATTTGCAGAATCGAGAAAAGTGTAGGAGAAGCAGTTGCTCCGATCATCGAGAATAAGGTGACGGAACAAATTCAATTAGTGAAGAAAGAGGATCAAAAGAAGGTGGAAACTTTAAAGGCTTTAGTATCCGAAATAGATACCAAAGTGACGAAGCAGGCTAATACCTGCGAAGAGAAAAAAAGGGGAGTAGAAACGCTTGCGACAACCACTTGCCAAGTAAATTACGAGAGTGTCGGAATTAGAAAAGAAACTTGACGAAAAACAGAGCCATGCTCCAATCTGTGCACATAGTTCGGAATTGTTGACGAAAGAGGAGCGGTACGACCCCTTGAAAAAAGGCGGTATACACGCGACGGATTTCATTAAAAATTATGAAAGAGTTTTACCCAGATCATGGACTAATGAGAGAAAAATTAATGCGGTTATTGATGTGTTGGCTGGTGATGCCAAGCGTTGGGGCTTAAAACTCAACATTACGAACCTGACTTTTGACGAGTTTAAAAATTTGTTTCTGGCTGAACACTGGTCAGAGCAAAAACAGCAAAGTGTCTGGCGCGAATTTGTCGTATGGAGGCCTTTCGATGCGAATTCGCGCGGCTCTATGAAGGAGTTTTGTGAGGGCTGGATCCGCAAGTTGGAATATTTGCGTGATCGCCGCACGGAATCCGAAATAGTCTGGGAACTCTACAAGAAGCTTCCAGATGATACAAAACGATACGTAGGAAGCAATTACAAGACAATCAATGATTTCCTGGAAAGAGTTGAGGGCGAGGACAATTGGCGCAGTAATCGCGACAGTGGTAGAGGCCGTGGTAACAACAACGGGTACCACAGCAACCACAACAATGATAACTGTGGGAATAATGCATACCGCAATCTTGGCAGCAATAACAATAGTGGTTCGGGCCGTAGTGTCAATCGGTACAATGGAAATAATAACAGGAATGACGGAAACCAGTATCATACTAGCGTGATACGGGCTTCGCAGAACAGTAATAACGCCAGAGGGTGTGATCAGCCGCCTCAGCAGCATCCGGGGAGCGTATCTGCTGGGACGAGACAGGGAAACCATTAGCCGCGCCGGTGAGGGGCCGACCGGGCGTGGAGAAATTTTGGCCGCCCAATAACAGGAGAAAACCCAGGTGTCGTCGTTATGAAAATTCCGTGTGGAATAATCAACGGCGGGAGAGTGTGCCAGTGTTAGGGGAAAGGAGTGCGCCCACGAGTAGTAGATCAGCTGTAGACACGGCAGTAGAAAATACATTCACTGTCAGTGAGAACAATTTAAGTAGTGTTCCGGAAATCGATTATAAAGTGGCAGCTGTAACACCCACAATGGAAATGGAGATTGAGTTTAAGAATGATTCGCAATTGTTGAGAGAAGATCAGATGTCGGATATTACGTCCATCATCGAGCGAGGGGATGCAGAGAGGGATGAGGTCTGGTTAAGGCAGTTCGGTCGCTTATACGACGAACTAAGAGATTATAGGGGCCTGTATGGGAGAAGTGTTTATGGAGAGCGTGGGCAGGATTTGCCGCGTCTGGTCCCGCAGGAAGGTAGTGCTTGTGAAGTGATAGAAAGTTCTGGCCCTAACCGGCAGACTTTACCAGAAATAGTTGATGTTAATGGGGAGCACGAGCAAGATTCGTCGTGTTTCATACCGCAAGAGTTGGATGTTGAAGCAGTAACGGAAAGTCCTGGCCCTAACCGGCAGACCTTACCGAAAGCTGTAGAGGTAGAAGTAGCCGACGCATCCGACGCAAACCTCCAGTTTAAACATTGCGAGAGTATTAAGGAGAAAGATTACAAAAATTTTAGTGATAGCCGGACACGATTGGTAGAAAAGCACATAGATTACAGCGTGTATGAGGTTAGAGCTGACGTTATACGGTCGCACGGTAGCAGTGTGGGCTGCCCAGATCCAGAGGAAGTAATTGCAGATACTACTGGGCACATTTCTCCAGGTAGATTGGCAGATGAGATCAATCTGACCAAAGAGGAATCAACGAAGGTGACAATTAGTGAACTGATAGCAAAGTAACACTCACTAGTTGACGAGTTACAGGAAAAGGTTTCGGTATTGGAGGCGAAGCTACAGACTAAGCCTCAGGACAAACGTGTTGAAATTAAAACGGTATGTGATCAGAGGCTGGAAAAGCCGCCAGATAAGCCGGATTTAGGATCAAAGCCGGATGGTTTTTTTTGGAATGACCTGGATATAGACGAGGATTTACTGTGGGAAAATAAAGAAACAGTCAAGGACAAGTGTAGACAGGTAGTAGTGTCTGTTAATATGCACGACCTACAACTAAATGTGTTGATTGACACCGGTGCAGAATTGAGTGCTGTATCTGGGAAAATATTTGAGTTACTGAAAGACAGACCTGTCATCGTAGTTATGCCAGTAACAGGAGTGAAAATTATCGGTGCTACTGGGAAGGCCAGTAAACCGGTCACAAAACAGATTTTTGTCAACTTCGAGATACGTGGGGCACGATTTGAACAAGAGTTTGTCGTCGTGCCAACCTTAACTACGGAAGTAATTATCGGGTTAGATTGGCTATTAAAGTACCGTGCAGTGATTAATTGCGAAAGCAAAACTCTGACATGTACGTCACAAGATAAAGCAATAGTAGTTAGTTTTGACGAGGCAGGAGACGGTGTGCATAGGCAATACCAGCCTATACACATTGTTAACTGGCCGGATGACATTGACGTAGGAATGAATTTGAACCACCATAACGTGAGGAATCTCGGCATTGACAAAAGTGTAGAAAGTTTAGTGGAAGAGATAATCAAATTCCCTCCACGGATTGACGTTAGTATTGGTGTGAAAAAAAGATCGTTTGCGAGAAGTAATGAAGCTAAAAGCCGATGCTCGCATACGTCGTCATGAGGCTAAAGCGCGTTTTGCTAAGTTTGCAATCGGAGACTTAGTACTTGTAAAAGCTCATGAGAAATCGAGCGAGATAGACAATGAAATCTCTAAATTTAAGTTCGTTTATAATGGACCATATAAAGTCATTGGTGTACCTCACACAAATGCTTATTGCTTAGTGTATCCAAGCTCTGGAAAACTATTAGGTATACGGAACATTGTAGACTTGAAATTGTACCAACCTAGGACTGATTAATACCACAGAATGGGTAATTTGCACAGTATCTAAATATAGAATGTAAGATTTAAACGATTTGATAGATTGCCATGCTTTTTCCTGACCAAGAGGACATTAAAGAAGTTGTAATTAATAAGTAATTAATTTTTACCAAATGATTTAAGAGAAATTGATTATTAATCTACTGAAAAATCCAAGCTGCTAGTTTAAGTTTTCAGCTGAGTCACAGTAGATTATGGAATGGAAATATGATTTTGTAACAAGCTGTAAGATTTCATGAATATGTGTTTTACTAGTCATTGCCGATGTACTTAGACGATGTTTTAAGTTTCAGGCTTGTACATGTGTGATGATGGACAGTGTTGAGTTATCCACTGTGATAGTGTTAATGGACTCCTTGAGATTACTCGGGAGTGAGTTTTTCCGAAAGAATTCAGTGAAACGGACGTTCTGAAAATGCCGTTACACAGGCGAGTGAGATCAAGCGTGCCGCACAGGCGGGCGCAACAATACTGGCGAGGCGGAGCCGCTGTCGGCTCATGTGCCGCTGTCGGCATTCTTTGCACTTGCGAGTACGGAAGGCGGAATTGTTTTTCTTCCCGGACAGCTGAAAGAATTCTGCTGTCAATATTTATGGTCTTTTCGATCCGCTGAATATTATTTTCTTGTTTAGCGTTAATTGGACTCTCATGCCGAGAATATTAATTATGAAAAGGTTACATAAAAATGTGTATAATATGTAATTAATAATTAATTTGCGTATTTTGATCTACCTGTTTTTATGACCATGTACTCTGATTAATTTTGTAAACAGTATTCCATTTCTTAATAGTGTTACGAATTTTAATGATTTTGGAATATCTAAACCATTTTCTATGTTTTCTACGAATTTTAATATGTTGTCAACTTGTTTTATTTTGTGCAAGATGACAGAGTGGAATAAGATTAGGAGTGTCTCCACTCAATTATTATGGTCTAAAAATTGATTTATGGTTAATTAGACGAATGCTTAATTTTGTTGATGTTTTGAGCATATGCATTTCCGAAGTTTCTTTTTTGGGACATTTTCTGAGTCTGTTTACGTTACACGAACATTTTCAGACAATGTGGGGCACGTGTATCGCCGGAAATGCATACCCTTCTATTTCCATCTATTGTACTATAATTTTTTTCCTTATTATGTTACCTGAATATATGACGTTTCTGTGTCTTTGTATATTGTAATTGTTTTACTATTTGTATATATGTGCATTTATGTCGATGTATAATTGGTTTGTTGTGTAAAGATCATTTGTATTTTTACGCTGGGTCTGGCATAGGGAAACTATGCTATCGAACCATTACATCGATAGGTCGTGTGGAGAACGAGAGTGTTTAGGATCTTTGGTAGTGTTAACTCTGCCGCGTGGAGCGCGGGCAGAGCAGAGTGAGTCTGGCTGGGGTGGTGCAGTGGAGTAGTTTCTGACACGGTGTCGCGTACGGGAAGCATTAGCTGGCGCACATCAAGAGCCCGTTTCGCCTGGTGACCGTGTCGAGAAGAAGGCGTGCCAACATCCAGTTTCTGCAACAGCGACGGCCGACAATGAGTGACTGTCGCCACCTCCTCGATCGACGGCTTCAAACCTTCAATCAACCAACAAGGAAGACTGGAAACACGTAAAGTTTTAGAACTGTATGGCAGACCTCAGCTTTTCAAACTGTTCCACTTTCGTAACTATAATTACAGCAACTTAGCATGAACATTTGTTGCTCATTGTCCCAATTGCATTACCAAGCAGTGTCCCTTCCTTTTCCGGAATGAACTCGAGTGTCGTTGAAATTGAAACGCCAGCATTAAAGTAAAAGCATTCGATTTCACTGCTTTAATTTCAAAGTTCAGTTAAGGTATCCATAGCTGGCTACAATATTTAGATTACACAAGCACAAATTAAGAGTGCGAGTTTTGTTTGCATATTTTAGCTTACCTGTGACTCCAGCTCAGCTTGGTACGTACCAAATTTTACTATTGTTAATTGTTCAGAATCATTTAATTCAAGTTCAAAGTTAAATCTCTTATTTCTAAATTGCGTAGATTCAAGTAGCTTTTGAAATGATTGTTGAGGTAGTCCAAGACTAACCGTATTTTACTGAATTTCGATGTGCTTCAGCAGAAAGCTCACTATTAACTTCAGTCACTAAATTAACTTTCGATTTTCCGGTTTTATTAATTCTTTTGCTAATTTAAGTCAGAGTGTAGCGAAATTTATTACTTCTGACAATCTTTCAGTTTTCACACTACATGTGTCAACCTTCAGTTGCCACACTTCTAGTTCTAATTATATGTGTAATAACCTTTCTTTGTCAGTTACAATAGTAATTGTCCTTAGGACTGGCGACCGTAATTTCCCCCAAATCTCAAATATCTAATTACCGCTAGTTAATTGTTAACGTAACGGCCGCACATTTACTTTCTTTATTAACTTTACCCCTTTTCAAAATTAATATCCACCAGTTTCATTTGCATTTTTCCATTCATTTAGATGTAACCCTTTCCTCCCTCTTTACCGACAGATTAACTTCGGTGACGATTGCTTTTCCCAAATTTCCGTTAGGTACACGCGGTTTAATTTTTCACTGTCATTAAGGTCGATAAGTGAGGGGGAGGTTACACCCTCCTTTCAAGACATTGTCCATTCCGTTCAACTGCTCTTCCAAGTCCTTTGCTGTCTCTGTCAAAATTACAATGTCATCGGCGAACCTCAAGGTTTTATTTCTTCTCCATGGATTTTAATACCTACTCCGAACTTTTCTTTCGTTTCCTTTACTGCTTGCTCAATATACAGGTTGAATAACATCGGGGAGAGGCTACAACCCTGTCTCACTCCCTTCCCAACCACTGCTTCCCTTTCATGTCCCTCGACTCTTATAACTGCCATCTGCTTTCTGTACAAATTGTTAATCGCCATTCGCTCCCTGTATTTTACCCCTGCCACCTTCAGAATTTGAAAGAGAGTATTCCAGTCAACATCGTCAAAAGCTTTCTCTACGTCTACAAATGCTAGAAACGTAGGTTTGCCTTTTCTTAATCTAGCTTCTAAGGTAAGTCTTAGGGTCAGTATTGCCTCACGTGCTCCAACATTGGTAAGGAATCCAAACTGATCTTCCCCGAGGTTGGCTTCTACCAGTTTTTCCATTCGTCTGTAAAGAATTCGTGTTAGTATTTTGCAGCTGTGACTTATTAAACTGATAGTTCGGTAATTTTCACATCTGTCAACACTTACTTTCTTTGGGATTGGAATTATTATATTCTTCTTGACGCCTGAGGGTATTTCGCATGTCTCATACATCTTGCTCACCAGATGGTATAGTTTTGTCAGAACTGGCTCTCTCAAGGGTGTTAGTACTTCTAATGGAATGTTGTCTACTCCCGGGGCCTTGATTCGACTTTGGTCTTTCAGCGCTCTGTGAAAGTCTTCACGCAATATCATATCTCCCATTTCATCTTCATCTATATCATCTTCCATTTCCATAATATTGTCCTCAAGAACATCGCCCCTGTATAGATCCTGCATATACTCCTTCCACCTTTCTGATTTTCCTTCTTTGCTTAGAACTGGGTTTACATCTGAGCTCTTGATATTCATACATGTGGTTTTCTTTCCTCCAAAGGTCTCTTTAATTTTCCTGTAGGCAGTATCTATCTTACCCCTAGTGAGATAAGCCTCTACATCCTTACATTTGTCCTCTAGCCATCCCTCCTTAGCCATTTTGCACTTCCTGTCGATCTCATTTTTGAGACGTTTGTATTCCTTTTTGCCTGCTTCATTTACTGAATTTTTGTATTTTCTCCTTTCATCAATTAAATTCAATAGTTCTCCTGTTACCCGAGGATTTCTAGTAGCCCTCTTCTTTTTGTCTACTTGATCCTCTGCTGCCTTCACTACTTCATCCCTCAGAGCTACCCATTCGTCTTCTACTGTATTTCTTTCCCCCATACCTGTCAATTCTTCCCTTATGCTCTCCCTGAAACTCTGTACAACTTCTGGTTCTTTCAGTTTATCCAGGTCCCATCTCCTTAGATTCCCACCTTTTTGCAGTTTCTTCAGTTTTAATTTACAGTTCATAACCAATAGATTGTGGTCAGAGTCCACATCCGCCCCTGGAAATGTCTTACAATTAAAAATCTGATTCCTAAATCTCTGTCTTACCATTATATAATCTATTTGAAACCTTTTAGTACCTCCAAGGTTCTTCCATGTATACAACCTTCTTTCATGATTCTGGAAATTTATTAAATGAAAAGTCAATTCTCGTTCTTTCCATATCTGTTGTGTCAATAAAATAGAAGAAGGTAGGCGGTTTGTCACCCTTTGATGAATAAACCGACTGGCACTCGGTTCCTCTCCAGCTGTGGGGTACAATATTTATATTTCCGGTACCCTTTCCCTCTTCTACTGTCCTGTTTAGCCAATAAGGAATGTTCAATTTTCTTCTGCTATCTAACACGCAAAGAATGAGATGCATCCTAGTGAATAAAAATTTTCCTTGTATCTTGATACTGTACTCCCTTAAGACTTAAATATCTGTAGAAGGAAAGGAAACCTTTTGACATTCATTAAGGAAACACAGAATATACAACAGAACACTGAAGAGTGAAAACTATTAGATGACATAGCTGTACGACATCAGGTGCAAAAACTTGATTAAGAGTGATGGAATAGGAAGGAATTCACAGCGCACGAGGTTTAAGTGAGGGTCATCAGAGGTGATGTATACTATTACGCGCAGCCGCGCTTAAAGCAGAGTGTGCATTAACAACTAATGCGAAGCGGCTAACAGCTGATCGTAGAGGCAGAGTATGCAAAATGCAAAGTTTGATTTCAGAGTCCCCTTTAAGATGCGCAAACACACACTGCGCACCGCAACGGAAACCATTTCAGAATTTAAGCGAATCGGCATCCACGGCGCGCAGACAACTGGACAAAACAGAAGCGATACGAAATGGAGTACCTATCAGCTGATTATAATAACGTAAATCAGTTTCACAAACAAAACGAATAGAGACATTTATTCCCAAGTCGGAGACTATTCTGTAAAGAGCACTAATTTTAAGAGTATATAATTAGGTTAAGCATATGTAGTATTTATAAAAGGAGCGCATCGGCACAAGTAAACTGTAAGGGGTGTAGAATACACTAAATTCGTGAACTTAACATAGACTATTGAATGTACATAGTTAGAAATAAGACTTCAATGTAGAAGAGAATATACACGGGTAATGACCTATCCGACTATATACAACAGGATTAAGACAAGTTTAAAAGAGAAGAAATAACATGTACACTTAAAAGAACGCGATTAGCACAGAACTTAAGAACTAGGCGACTTGCGTAAAGCACGTAAGTAAGCGACGATGAGAAAGATAGAATGAAATATACACACAGAAAAATACGCGTGACTGAGACGTAAACTATAAAATAACATATCGTACAAGATTTAGCGAGAGGAGCAGTTGTGCACTTTTGGAACTACACTTCTTTACAGACAACATTACAAGTAGTGAGCTTAATGTAGAGGGAGAGTACATACCCACAAATTTGCTATTACAGAACTCACTGATGTTAGTTGCTATTAACTACATGGTACCTTATAGGAAAAGCGTAAGCAGCAAAATAAAACTGTGAACACGAACCGTACGCCATGCGGGAGATAAACTAAGTAAATACGAAAACAAACCAATACGAACACAACGTAATTACATGAACTTTAACAAAATGATTGAGGTAAGTATTGTAGTTTTAAAAAGCAATATGGAGGAATAAATGAAATTTCACTGCTGTATAGTACTTGGAAGTGGAGAGAGTGTGAAAGATTTTAGATTCAACTGGAAGTATTAATTAGTTAATCTACGTTTGTGGTGACATATCATACATCGAGTGAAACTAGGAAGAGAATGAAAGTGTGTTAGAGTAATATGAGTTTATTTATATCTGCAGGAAGAAATAAACAGGGCGGGTGCTAGTGTGAAAACCCAACAGATAATACATGGGTATAAATGGAGATTTATGTGGATGATTTTTAATGAATAATTATATGGGTATACGGCGATGAATGTGAAGATGAATATTACAGGAGTGTCTAGCAGAGGGCCACGAAGGCGACGTAAGAAAGAATAGATTATATAGTTTTAAGTCTCAGAATGAATGATAGTTTATGAAAAACATTTCCTTAGCGACTAGCTGTTACAGCTTGAGCAACTATAAGGTGAATATAAATAAAAATATGATATACAATTCGTACGAGGGTTGAGCACAAAATGCAGGGAAACAATATTTTCTACACTGATTTCTTGACACACTCAGAAGCGCAAGAAGTTCGTTTAGCTTAAGCACCTTCTTCTATAGCGGGAATGAATTATGAGTGGAATTACACATGACAAAAAGACAGTAAAATCACCTGTCACACGTTACGAAGGTGAACATGTATATGTCGTCGCATCAGTAAGGCAGAAATACGAGTTAAATATGTGTACATGAATGTGAAATATTACGACGAATGACAAGCAGTATACTCGTTGGACTTGTTAATATTGTACTTAGTATGAAGATTTATCAAATGCCAGGGATAGAATAAGTACACTAACGACGCACTACAAGTAGCAATCCTAAAAGTAGCTTGATCTCTGAAGCAGACCCTAACAAATCCTCTTTTTCCCATGTAGTGAGTTGTGCTGGAACGTATTTTCTATGTGTACTTGTGAAGCTAAAAACGCGCAGGAGGTCGGTCCTGCAAGACAAGAAAAGAAAATACAAATATTCAGAATAAATGCAAGATTCCTTCTAATTCCTTATTAGTGTGTTAAATGGTGCATGTCATGGAGTCTATATATGAAATTTGAATGTGAATTGTACATTTGTTTGTCAACTTTATTTTTGTAATGCCTATGTCTATGTAAAATGTATGTCCTATTGTGAATTTTATGTGAAATTTTATTCTTGAAGGAGAACCATTTATGTGTGTATGTGAAGTGCAACGATATGGACGAGTAAAATACTTGCATGTGTGAAGTGATACAAAAAAGTAAGGCATGATAATAATGGAAACAATGGCTGAACCATGATAAGAGTAAACGCTACAGTCTAGCGAAGTGAATACAGTAAGTGTGATGCGTGTACGACGGATAAATCAGAGGAAATCCGTATAAACACTATCTGATGTGTGAGGACCGCCCAACTACAATGCACAACGGAAGATAATGCCGAGTCCTCCAGTGCGGCCCTTACCATCAATTTCACTGGCCGAAAACTAGGTCCAGGTGCGAGATGAGGTATTGGTGTTCTTAGGGTTGAGTGTGGGAGCTGAATCCGTCGTATCCAGTTTCCGGACTGGAGGGCATACACGACACCGACTTCATAAGCCTGGAGCGACATTACAATGGATTCGCGGGCAGTGCTGGTGCTCACGTGGAGCTTGCGTCACTTCGACGGGCGCGTTAAACAATGAGGTGTTGCTGGCCGTAAGTGCAGCGAACAATGAGAGAGCGTGTGCCGAAAAGACACCTACTCAGAATTGTCAATGAAACGAAAGCACGTGAGAAAAACAATTTTTAAAACAGGGTGGAAGGACAATTTAAGATATTTGAAAATTTTCCCCTGTTCACACCGTACAGCTTAACAAATAATAGACTAAGACGTTAGCACAACATGGACGTGCAATTTTGTAATACAAGTATATGAGAATGTATTTATGTGTATGAATTTGCAATGGACAAAGAAATGAAGCTTTGTAGATATACTTGTAGTACATGAGGCTATTAAAACTCCATTGACGTTCACTGAGTGACCAAACTATGTGCCCCAAACGTAAATAAGGCTACTGTATACTGTCTCCCTAAATAAAGAGACTTACTTCCGGCAGTATACGGTCGGGAGGCATTTGTTAAGTACCTTTTGCATTTCTTGCTTTTATGTTTTCGTTTTCTTTAAAGGCAAAGAGAAAAGGTGAAGCGGTAGCCCAGCGTAGGGCCTGCGCCTACCGTCATGTATTATTGATTTCCAAACGTTAAAAAAAACGTATGTTGTTTTTCCTGTTCCTCGGTAAGAGGAAGGAATCTCTCTCTGTTAATGAACTAGGGTACACGCACTTTATTTTAGAGCGTAAACGGCGATAGCTATTTTGGTTATGAGAATAAATGAAAAGTCTGTATTTTCGATGTGTGTAAAAGAAATACACTACTGGCCACTAAAATTGCTACACCAAGAAGAAATACAGATGATAAACAGGTATTCATTGGACAAATACATTATACTAGAACTGACATGTGATTACATTTTCACGCAATTTGAATGCATATTCCTGAGAAATCAGTACCCAGAACAACCGCTTCTGGCCGTAAAAACGGCCTTGATACGCCTGAGCATTGAGTCAGAGCTTGGATGGCGTGTACAAGTATGCCCATACAGCTTCAACACGATACCACAGTTCATCAAGAGTAGTAACTGGCGTATTGTGACGAGCCAGTTGCTCGGCCACCATTGACCAAACGTTTTCAATTAGTGAGAGATCAGGAGAATGTGCTGGCCAGGGCAGCAGTCGAACATTCTTTGTATCCAGAAAGGCCCGTACAGGACCTGCAACTTGCGGTCGTGCATTATCCTGCTGAAATGTAGGGTTTGGCAGGGGTCCAATGAAGGGTAAAGGCACGGGTCGCAACGCATCTGAAATGTAACGTCCACTGTTCATAGTGCCGAAATTCGAACAAGAGGTGACCGAGACGTGTAACCAATGGCACCCCATACCATCACGCTGGGTGATACGCCAGTATGGTGATGACGAATACACGCTTCCAATGTGCGTTCAACGCGATGTCGCCAAACAGGGATGCGCCATCATGATGCTGTAAACAGAACCTGGATTCATCCGAAAAAATGACGTTTTGCCATTCGTGCACCCAGGTTCGTCGTTGAGTACACCATCGCAGGCGCTCCTGTCTGTGATGTAGCGTCAAGGGTAACCGCAGCCATGGTCTCCGAGCTGATAGTCCATGCTGCTGCAAATGTCGTCCAACTGTTGTTGTCTTGCAAACATCCCCATGTGTTGACTGAGGGATCGAGACGTGGCTGCACGATCCGTTACAGCCATGCGGATAAGATGCCTTTCATCTCGATTGCTACTGATACGAGGCCGTTTGGATCCACCACGGCGTTCCATGTTACCATCCTGAACCCACCGATTCCATATTCTGATAACAGTCATTGGTTCTCGAACAACGCGAGCAGCAGTGTCGCGGTACGATAAACCGCTATTGCGATAGGCTACAATCCGACCTTTATCAAAGTGGGAAACGTGATGGTACGCATTTATCCTCCTTACACGAGGCATCACAACATCTTTTCACCAGGCAACGCCAGGCAACTGCTGTCTGTGTATGGGAAATCGGTTGGAAACTTTCCTCATGTCCGCACGTTGTAGGTGTCGCCATCGGCGCGAACCTTATGTGAATGCTCTGAAAAGCTAATCATTTGCATATCACAGCATCTTCTTCCTGTTGGTTAAATTTCGCGTCTGTAGCACGTCATCTTCGTGGTGTAGCAATTTTAATGGCCAGTCGTCTAATACATTCATATTTCGTTAGTGTAAAATTGAGTTATTATGCCAAGTAGCACTGCAATAAGAAGAACTGGAGCCCACCTGTGTACTTCGAAGTTATCACGAAGATCTGATTACGATATCATGGACAGGGTAAAGATTTTTTAGGTGGATATGGCGATCGGACGTTGTATTATTAACTGGTGAGCATAAATCTAGAGCAAGACAGACTATTCCGTCCGTGCAGAACTAATATGAACTCATTTGCAGGCATACCCCAGTTTATTGTCCTTGTCTGAGCCATAAAAATATCATTAATTCCATATATCTTAACATTTTTATTATATGTATTTTTTATTATATTATAATTGGACATCAAGTCGATATCAGTCTGGGCCTATCAGCAAGGCGGCTGGTGTGGCCGAGCGTTTCTAGGCGCTTCAGTCTGGAACCGCGCGACCGCTTCGGTCGCAGGTTCGCATCCTGCCTCGGGCATGGATGTGTGTGATGTCCTTAGGTTAGCTAGGTTTAAGTAGTTCTAAGTCTAGGGGACTGATGACCTCAGATGTTAAGTCCCATATTGTTCAGAGCCACTTGAACCTAGCAGCAGCAGTATCCCTTCCTGCTTAATTACATGTCACCAAGTCAGTCCTGCAGCTACATTGGTTAGGTATGTGATTGCTGGTGCTTTTGGAGACAGGATGATACAAGTCCGTGTTTGCAACACGAATGCGGGCTATCTAGATCCTGCAACTTTTCTTGCTGTCTGTCAAGGTGTTTTGGAATGGGTGTTCACTGAAATAGTCAGCAACCCTCAGTATCCTACCATTAAGTGTAACACGCTTCTGTACTGAGCTCACCGCCCCCCCCCCCCACCCCCCTCCTCTCAAAGAAAGCAATGAAGCTGGTGAGGAAGAGAACATAGTCCAAAATTGTAGAAGAACTGACGTGTTATCGTGGGGTGATTCAATCACGTAATGGTTCAGAAATTTTGTCAAGAGTATCACACTCGGCGGGATAGAGCACACCATCTTGATACGCACTGGTATCTTTTTGATCCAGTTAATGAGGTGTTCAGTTTATCGACCTTCCAAAAGTGCTGCCACTAAATGGGCGTGCTTGAATGCCCAGAAACCGGATTAGGGGGATTAATATTAATTTGTATGGTCAGTTTTGGCTACCGATAGAAATTGCACAGAAACATGTACAGTGTACAAGTAGATACGAAACATCTTGAAACTGAGGGCATCATAATTTGAAAGGCATCAAATCTAGAACCTACTGTAATTAAAGAGGCAGAACCCTAATTATTCAGTTCGCATTTCGGCCTGTACGATTGTGATAGCAATCTAGAAGAAGAAGAAGCAGAAGAAGAAGAAAGAGAAAAATATGATGACCAAGAGCACACTCTGCAGAACAGAAAACTCAAGCGTAAAGTAGTTGGACCCCTCTACCTTTCAAAATTGGTTGGTAAGTGCTCCAAATAGGTTGCCGTTCTCAGTGGACGGGAAGCAACACTATGTGTAGATCAAAAGGGTGTTCTGCCTACTTTCCACCCAGTTGAGTAAAAAAATTTGCAAGTTATTTTGCCATAGATGTCTCAGCTCTTTTGCAAAGAACGAGATCTCGAAAGGCACCTCATTGACTGCTCGAGCCAGGAACAGATATGTGTGGAAATGCCTACATACGATAAAAAGTTCTTAAAGTTTAAGAACGCGTACCACCAGGAGAGACGTTTCTTCATCATATATGCCAACTTCGAAGGTCTCCTAGCTCCTGTAGCGCCTTGTGAAGACGACTCCAATACCTCTCATATTACCTTCACAGAAAGGCATGAACCGATGTGGCATCGTATCAGCTTATATGCTCATATGACTCCAGTCGCAACAAATTGAATCATACGTTAGGGATAATCCAGCGAGGTAGCTGCCCTCTGACCTCGAAAATCTTGCGTGGTAAGTTGGAATTTGTCGCAACAACATTCCATATTCGACTTGTAGATATATGATGTCTTGTACGAGCAGGCAATGGGTTTCATAGTTGTGGGCTGCCGTTGGATAGTGAAGCAGACACTCCATAGAGAGAGCATTGCCATCCAACGGGTAGATTCCGTAGCGCAACTCAGAGTACAAGCAACCTGATGTACCATTAGGCATGGCGTATACCTGTCATCTTCAACAATTAGAGGAGATGTGATGTGCACTTCCTTGTTGAGTATTTGGATAATTTCAATTTGAAGGGTGACAAGGTGAGTGTCATTTCTGACACTGCTGAAAAGTACATTTCATTTTCCAAGACAATCACGCCAAGAATAACACTCCACTCCTTAGATTCGCTACGTTTCATCAGTGCGACTCGTCGGAAACTTTCTGAGAGAATTCATAAGGAGGTTCAAATGGCTCTGAGCACTATGGGACTCAACTGCTGAGGTCATTAGTCCCCTAGAACTTAGAACTACTTAAACCTAACTAAGTTAAGGACATCACAAACATCCATGCCCGAGGCAGGATTCAAACCTACGACCGTAGCGGTCTTGCGGTTCCAGACTGCAGCGCCTTTAACCGCACGGCCACTTCGGCCGGCTTCATAAGGAGGAAATGCCTATCACTAGAGCCTTACATCGTGACGATGCCAAGTTTTAGCTTATGACGAAGGAGGGCGTGTTTACTTAGGAATTCGTGGATTCAGTGGAGAGACTCTACGAAATCATGTTGCTTGACATAGCTGCATTGTCCAGAAAACTGAGCGACACTGCCATAATGAATGTGGAGTGTGAGCGAGCGTTGAATGTTTGGCAGGAGTTCGATATCTCTGACTTAGAGAAATAGGCAATATTATACACGTACACTGATGTACGTCTGCTCACAGACATTGAGAAATTCTGCACTGTACGCTTAGGCACTTACTTCCTGGATCCAGCCTTGTATTTGACGACATCAAGACTTCTGTGGAACGAAATATTAAGAAGAACCTGCGTCAGCAACGAACTGTTGACCGATATTGAGATGATACTCTTCTTTGAATGTGAGATTCGCAGTGGCTTCGACTGTGCGTCCACAGGTAAGCCATAGCGAGAAGGGTTCAAGTTACATCGTTTAATTGGGTATAAACAATATTTATGGGCAAGCCATGCAGCAATCTCTGCCGATTGGGGGGTTCCGATAGATGTCCGAAGGGGAAATCGCCAGACTGAGGTAAAAGATCCATGATGTAGCTGAGGATTCTAGCGAGGGATATGCATTGCAGGCGGACCTGGAATAGTTGCATAACACCCACAGTGACTAGTCGCTCTGTCCGAAACGCCTAGTCCCGTGCACCAGGTTCCGTTCCCACGCTAATGACAACGCTGGGGAACAAGCAGTATGTCTTCTACACTACATAAATCTCCAGCAATGTCTCAGTTCGGAATGAAACTTGTTACTGTCTTACGCGGCATTTTATTCGACCATTCACGCGGGTTGAAAGCGTACATAGATTTAAGCACCGAACAGAGGGCTTTTGTGATGTGTGATTTCGAAAACGATTTTTCCAAATTAATGAACGCACCAGTTTTCGGAAATCAATGGAAAATGTTAGAGAATATTGCGAAATTGATTTAGTATACTGTTGCGATGGACGCTGTGGTGCAAGAGATCAAATCACCGGACCAAATTTCAAGCAGATCATTCAATCAACGACTACTCGCTTGAAATGGCTAAGGTTTCAGTGCAGATCACGAAGTCTCTTTGCATTGATATGTGTGTTTTGCACCTCTCCAAACTCCACAAGTACAGATTCCACTATGTGTTTGCGAAATCAGATTTCGCCGATCCCAAATTACTTTAAATTGGTACGGGCTGTGTCATCTACTGGGTGGAAGGCTTCAATCCATATGAAGTAATTAGGCGAATCACGAAGAATTTGACATGTCTGAATATGACGCCAATAATAGTTTTAGAATAACACCTCCAAACAGGAACGTCATCTGCATGACGAAAGACGTGGCGAATCCTTACCCCACTTCTGGTTGGCATCTGCAGCTACGCAGAATGTATACCTCTTTGACCTGAGCCCTACAAACTCCACATTCTGCAAACAGAATGTGGATTTTGTGGTGCTCAGGTCAAATATGTACACATTCTGCGTAGCTGCAGGTGCCAACCAAACGTGGGATAGAGATGTGCGCCTTGCAGCCTCAAGTGCTATTTCGATATAGGATTACAAAAGAGGTGCTTGCTCAAGAGCATTGGCAAGGATCCACGTATGGTGCTCCAAGCTGTCCTTTCGAAATGCCATGAAGTACATACTGCACTGCAGCTGAAATTCAAGCTATCACACCATGATGACAAACAGTTCATCAATGGTGATGGGCTCAGGACCCTTCAAAATGGTTCAAATGGCTCTCATCACTATGAGTCTTAACATCCGAGGTCATCAGTCCCCTAGACTTAAAACTACTCTAACCTGACTAACCTAAGGACATCATACACATCAATCTTGAGGCAGGATTCGAACCTGCTACCATAGCAGCAGCGCGGTTCCGGACTGAAGCGCCTAGAACCGCTCGGCCACAGCTTCTGGCTCACGACCCTTCCATACTCACACTATTCGTTGAGAGATCGAGTGTGTAGTTCGTTAAACTATTTGTAAACAATAGATATATGTGTGGAATAATTGGATGAATCACTTGTCGTAGTTGTGGGTCTGTACATGTGCGTGCGTGCCTATGGTTTTTCTTCGCCTGCTGCTTCTAGTTCTCATTTCCCATATGCATCTTGGATATAGAGAGGAAACTAATTAAAATGTAAAGACTGCATATAGAATGATCAAAAAGAAAATGTAAATGCTTTATGAGGAATGAAAAACAACTTAAAATAGGAAACGTAGTATTTAAATTTTTTAGTGTGATGTGTATAAGTCTTCAGCAAAAAATAATAGATTTGTAAGCAAACCAACAAAAAATTAAAAATTGCTAGATACAACAAAACAAAAAATTGCTGTATACAACAAAACAAAAATTTGTCAATAAATCAGCAAAAAATAAATGGTTAATAAAAATACTGTTAACACATTATATTGCAATAGAAATTGTTAATAATAAACCTTTTGTTAATTTGTTGTATAGCTGCTATTATTTGGAAGCCCTGTCATTATGGAATTATTGTTAATAATAATTTGTTAACAAACCTCTCTCTATCTCTCTCTCTCTCTCTCTCTCTCTCTCTCTCTCTCTCTCTCTCTGCTACGCATTTATCTGAGGATTGCAGAGTAATCATGTAGATATAGACGTAGATGCACAGAGCTTCAATGAAGAGATCTATGCAGGTGAACTGGTTATGAAGGACGATAAGAGGGATGGGGAGGTTGAATCTTATTAGTCTCTGGGGATTTCCCACCGTTTTAATATGCTGCTATTGGTCCAGGGTTTTCCCACCAATTTTATATCACGTGACCTGTATCGAATTATGCCATGACCTAGTCCACTTGTCTAAGATTAGTAGTTAGGACAGAAGCTCCATCTGCTGACCTAGAACAACTCCTGGTGGTTCCTCAGGGGGGACTGATGTTAGGTGTCCCTTGATTATAACTAGCGTAACTGTGTAATGTGACACTAGATGTGTAATCTAATACCCATCTTATCTTACCAGTGACGCTGAGACAAGATCATTATCTGCACTCCTACTGACAGTGGTAATCAACTACTTATCAGGTAGCGTTTAGCGTTATTTTATCACCGGACGTGCAGTTACCTACCTCTTGTTCCTGGGCTTGCACCCTCCGTACTATCCTACTAAGAGCCACGCCGCTCTTACGATGTATGGCATGTGCGATGCATTAGCAATGAAGACATGAGCCACAGCTTAAAAGGAGTTTCCTTATCTGAATGTGATCACAGTATGCCAATTATGGGTAGAGAAACGATGTGTACTTCGATGACAGATTTTTAATATTGGCATCTGACCTCATTAGGGATGCTAAACGACAACATCCAACAGCAGTTTCTCATCATAGCTACTGATATGCTGTAAAGTGCTCTTCACAACATTGTCCCTCAATTACAGGTGTTATTGATGAATGACAACAGAGACGATGAGCATTTGTTATAAAGAACATCGTCCTTGGTAAAAATCAGTTGTCATGTTGCTTTTTTGCTTTTGTATCATGTGAAGCGCTCTTTGTTGACCTTTTGTACACTTTTTTGGTTTCAATAAAACCCCCATATCATTTAGAGCGTGTTGTCAATTTTTACATTCTGTGAAGTACTGAATTTTCAAATGTTAAAGGAGTTATGGAACACACTGTATATAAATGTCTTTATACACTCCTGGAAATTGAAATAAGAACACCGTGAATTCATTGTCCCAGGAAGGGGAAATTTTATTGACACATTCCTGGGGTCAGATACATCACATGATCACACTGACAGAGCCACAGGCACAGAGACACAGGCAACAGAGCATGCACAATGTCGGCACTAGTACAGTGTATATCCACCTTTCGCAGCAATGCAGGCTGCTATTCTCCCATGGGGACGATCGTAGAGATGCTGGATGTAGTCCTGTGGAACGGCTTGCCATGCCATTTCCACCTGGCGCCTCAGTTGGACCAGCGTTCGTGTTGGACGTGCAGACCGCGTGAGACGACGCTTCATCCAGTCCCAAACATGCTCAATAGGGGACAGATCCGGAGATCTTGCTGGCCAGGGTAGTTGACTTACACCTTCTAGAGCACGTTGGGTGGCACGGGATACATGCGGACGTGCATTGTCCTGTTGGAACAGCAAGTTCCCTTGCCGGTCTAGGAATGGTAGAACGATGGGTTCGATGACGGTTTGGATGTACCGTGCACTATTCAGGTCCCCTCGACGATCACCAGTGGTGTACGGCCAGTGTAGGAGATCGCTCCCCACACCATGATGCCGGGTGTTGGCCCTGTGTGCCTCGGTCGTATGCAGTCCTGATTGTGGCGCTCACCTGCACGGCGCCAAACACGCATACGACCATCATTGGCACCAAGGCAGAAGCGACTCTCATCGCTGAAGACTACACGTCTCCATTCGTCCCTCCATTCACGCCTGTCGCTACACCACTGGAGGCGGGCTGCACGATGTTGGGGCGTGAGCGGAAGACGGCCTAACGGTGTGCGGGACCGTAGCCCAGCTTCATGGAGACGGTTTCGAATGGTCCTCGCCGATACCCCAGGAGCAACAGTGTTCCTAATTTGCTGGGAAGTGGCGGTGCGGTCCCCTACGGCACTGCGTAGGATCCTACGGTCTTGGCGTGCATCCGTGCGTCGCTGCGGTCCGGTCCCAGGTCGACGGGCACGTGCACCTTCCGCCGACCACTGGCGACAACATCGATGTACTGTGGAGACCTCACGCCCCACGTGTTGAGCAATTCGGCGGTACGTCCACCCGGCCTCCCGCATGCCCACTACACGCCCTCGCTCAAAGTCCGTCAACTGCACATACGGTTCACGTCCACGCTGTCGCGGCAAGCTACCAGTGTTAAAGACTGCGATGGAGCTCCGTATGCCACGGCAAACTGGCTGACACCGACGGCGGCGGTGCACAAATGCTGCGCAGCTAGCGCCATTCGACGGCCAACACCGCGGTTCCTGGTGTGTCCGCTGTGCCGTGCGTGTGATCATTGCTTGTACAGCCCTCTCGCAGTGTCTGGAGCAAGTATGGTGGGTCTGACACACCGGTGTCAATGTGTTCTTTTTTCCATTTCCAGGAGTGTATATGAATTACGTTATACATGTTCCTAAATTGTAATACGGCGACATGTCAAACTTCCTTGTAAAAATGATCTATGAATGAACAGAACTGCTATGACTGTTACTACTACTACTACTACTACTACCACCACCACCACCTCCACCACCATCACTATTACTACGTATCATTTACGGATGTCAGACGCCTCTTGTCACTATCGAGGCTACTTTGAGTGTTGTGCAGAAGCGGCACGGGATTATCCAGTCCAACCATACAATCAACAACGAGACGAAGGGTTTGTCGTTGAAGACAACAGTGCACAAGCACCTCATCCCAGCTCATGAACACCCCCCAGTTTCAGGAATCAGCTGAATGGAGCGGCCTACGGTAGCTTCTGGTACGGTCCATGTTCACGACCAGTTCAGATCTGCAGTGTGCAGTTGCAGCAACTAACCACATAGACTAGGAAATGTCAGAAAAGGTATCAGAAATCGAAAGACAAATGTCGGTTTTCCATATAGTAGAGTATCGCTGTATAAAATGTTGATATCGACGATTAATATGTCAATAATATTTTTGTTTCAGTGTATTGGCTGCAAAAATGTAGTTTTAAAATTCGGATTATAACTTATGACTACAGGCGTTATTTAAAACTGAGGAGTAGGTTTTATTAATTTTATGAACTAATAAATAAGGAAAACCAAATTTAATTATACATTATTTTTCATATAAATAGAAAACCATGGGAAAAATAAAACAAGTTATACTGCAGTGTGTGATAAAACAGACAGAAAAAATAGATGAGCAAAATCACTCAAAATTTAGATAATACAAATAAAAAATATAAGTTCCAAACTTATTTTCTAGAGAACTTAAAACTGTTAGTTTGTTGGCATGTTCTGTTTTTAACCTACTCCTTGGATCAGAAATCCCTTTATTAGTTTTTGAAAACAGTCTTTCTGCTTTCTATAGCTATGGTCTGATTTAGAATCCTTCCACACTTTTCAGAGGCATTTCCTATTTTTTCTCTCTTCACACTGCAAAATCACTAAATAAACACACAGCGATCAACGAACTACACACGTAGAAGAAGTTTCCAGGATTACGTTTGAAACGTTTCCACTTATCTTACTTACTGTTCCTTATGCTGTGAATATTTCAACTTAAGAAAAAGTGGGGTTGAATTTTCTCTTTTATGAGCTAGGTGATGACAGTAATAATATCATCCAATTATGTCGCCATAAAATATCGATGTTCCTGATATATCAGCCAGACAAATATCGATTAAAAATGATTCCGATATAGTGATATGTCGCTATAGCGCTGTCACACGTCCCACCTTCACCTCACAACTACCCCCGTCGTAGTGTATCACAGGTTTTAACAGTAAGGTCGAGTTGTGGACAGCATGCCAAGGAGGATGCAAGCAATTTGCAATGCACAATAGGAAACAGCACGGTATTAAATGTTACCCTGCTATAGATTCTGATTTCACAAATGTGCGAAGTTTTGCCGACGCTGTCGAAATCAAGCTGCTGCTCAGAGTTTTCAGCGAGAAACTTCGAAATACTGGACTGTAACCATCTGGGTTTCTATGTGAGGAATATTTCATGCTATTTTCCAAGACGTGTAAGCTTTGTTTTTATAATCATGTTGCTTTTGCATCTGGTAAGAGCTCAGAATCTTTAGCACTTTTATTCTTTGGCTTAGCATGTGCTAGCCGCAGAAACTTATATTCAAGATTTTATGTTCTTCCGTGGCCGCTGGAGCATTGTTGTGTCACGGTGGCAATGCTTGCAGCAGCGAGCAGGCGCAGTCAGGGGTCAGCAGTGATTTTAAAGTTACAAATTGAGATCGGTCGACATAATACCTAGAAATCGAGTCGCGGGAAATGGACGAGTGAAAATTTAGGCAGGAACGATCTAACCAGTTGTATCGAGGGTATTTGATTTACGAAGGGTAATTAGAGGACGTGAACTGGAGAAACTTTCGCATAGCAAAAGAGTAAATTTACGGGGCCAGAAAAGCTATTTGTGTGAACACTCATTAGTAGCGCCGACACTGGCGCGCGGAACTATTTATGGATGGCATTGCTCCATTTATAATCGGAACTGTACTGAAACAACATTAACGAAATGTGGCTTTTGTGGAATAAACGGTTTTCATTTCTGACATATCAGCATATATGAACGGGACGTAGTTAGGCGTATTCTGTTATTTGAAGATTAATAAACTAAGTCAATGGATATCGTCTTTTTTTACGGAGGATCCATTTCAGCACTAGTTCTTCATTATTTTGCGTGGTAGTTAATTACAAGCAACTCGAAGGCAGTAGGCATAGGGTTTCCTCAGTTTCCCGGTATTATCAGTTTGTAAGCTGACTCTGCTCGAAAGATCCTACTGCCTTCAAATTAAATGAACTGTTGTATTTCGAGATGAAGGGGAAGCTTATAATCTCCACATTTAATTCGAGTACACTCAAGTATCGTTGTTCTACTTTTGTTGATGTTCACTTTCCAACCTCTTTATAACACTAAACACTCCGTTCAAATGATCACTGCAGTTTGTGATACAATTGCGATGTCATGGGCAAGCTTTAAAGCTTTTATTTCTTCTCTCTTAAATAAGTGCCACTGATAATTTTCTTTGCACGTGGGTCCATAGCCTCTACATTGTTCAAATCAAAACATTATCCGTAATGGACGGTACAATTTTCAATTTATTTGCTAAGAGCCAACTCTGAATTTTTAGTCATTATCGAACAACATTCAGATAACTTTTATGTAACATGACGCAACACATTAACATGCAAATAGTCCACCAGCCCACTTGCGGAGCCATTTAAAAACATTAAAGTGATGTGTTTCAGATAGAGACATGACTTTATAATGCATGTGGGAGGACGGCGTACAACTTAAGTGTGTACTGAACAACAAATCACTGAGAGTCCACATAATATCATGCACAGACATTAAACGCACTCTCGCGGTGTGTCCACATGCATTTCAGTCGGCATGTTATTTCCGTGTCCTAACTCCTCTTGCGTTTCCTTTACTACTTGCTCCACGTACAGAACAAGTAAGACTGGAGACTGACTACAATCCCGTTCCAGTCGCCTCTGTAATAGTGCTTCCTTTTCATGTCCTTCGGGTCTTAAAACTCCGGTATGGTTTCACTATATAAATTTAAAAAATCTTTTTACTCCTTGTATTTTAAATTTATCTGTGCTAACTTGTAGGATGTTTCGAAGTCTTTACAGCAAACGTCTAGGGTTGATGGATTACTTAATGGGGAACAGCTTTTGTTAATTACACAATATTCACTGGTACTTCCCGACACTAGGCGTCCTTTTGTATTGTTTATAGCCCTGTGAGAGGTAGCAGGGTATAAACATAGTGCGGCATGCAAATGCCCTGTGTGTTGCCTATAGGAAGCGGCTCTATGGTTAGTGGGGCCTGTGTGGAGGGGACTGGGTGGCCTTTTAGGTTAGATGGTTTCGGGAAACTACAGAAAGGGCGTCAGTCTAAAACGGCGCAGGAAAAACACAAGAAAGTAGACCTAGAAACAATTGGTATTCTAATTGTAAATTGCCATTGCTTTATTGGAAAAGAACAAGAGCTCCAACCGCTAATAGAAAGCACTGAAGCTCAAATCGTTATCTACATCTACATCTACATTCTACATTGATACTCCGCAAGCCACCCAACGGTGTGTGGCGGAGGGCACTTTGCGTGCCACTGTCATTACCTCCCTTTCCTGTTCCAGTCGCGTATGGTTCGCGGGAAGAACGACTGTCTGAAAGCCTCCGTGCGCGCTCTAATCTCTCTAATTTTACATTCGTGATCTCCTCGGGAAGTATAAGTAGGGGGAAGCAATATATTCGATACCTCATCCAGAAACGCACCCTCTCGAAACCTGGCGAGCAAGCTACCCCGCGATGCAGAGCGCCTCTCTTGCAGAGTCTGCCACTTGAGTTTATTAAACATCTCCGTAACGCTATCACGGTTACCAAATAACCCAGTGACGAAACGCGCCGCTCTTCTTTGGATCTTCTCTATCTCCTCCGTCAACCCGACCTGGTACGGATCCCACACTGATGAGCAATACTCAAGTATAGGTCGAACGAGTGTTTTGTAAGCCACCTCCTTTGTTGATGGACTACATTTTCTAAGCACTCTCCCAATGAATCTCAACCTGGTACCCGCCTTACCAACAATTAGTTTTATATGATCATTCCACTTCAAATCGTTCCGTACGCATACTCCCAGATATTTTACAGAAGTAACTGCTACCAGTGTTTGTTCCGCTATCATATAATCATACAATAAAGGATCCTTCTTTCTATGTATTCGCAATACATTACATTTGTCTATGTTAAGGGTCAGTTGCCACTCCCTGCACCAAGTGCCTATCCGCTGCAGATCTTCCTGTATTTCGCTACAATTTTCTAATGCAGCAACTTCTCTGTATACTACAGCATCATCCGCGAAAAGCCGCATGGAACTTCCGACACTATCTACTAAGTCATTTATATATATTGTGAAAAGCAATGGTCCCATAACACTCCCCTGTGGCACGCCAGAGGTTACTTTAACGTCTGTAGACGTCTCTCCATTGATAACAACATGCTGTGTTCTGTTTGCTAAAAACTCTTCAATCCAGCCACACAGCTGGTCTGATATTCCGTAGGCTCTTACTTTGTTTATCAGGCGACAGTGCGGAACTGTATCGAACGCCTTCCGGAAGTCAAGAAAAATAGCATCTACCTGGGAGCCTGTATCTAATATTTTCTGGGTCTCATGAACAAATAAGGCGAGTTGAGTCTCACACGATCGCTGTTTCCGGAATCCATGTTGATTCCTACATAGTAGATTCTGGGTTTCCAGAAATGACACGATACGCGAGCAAAAAACATGTTCTAAAATTCTACAAGAGATCGACGTAAGAGATATAGGTCTATAGTTTTGCGCATCTGCTCGACGACCCTTCTTGAAGACTGGGACTATCTGTGCTCTTTTCCAATCATTTGGAACCCTCCGTTCCTCTAGAGACTTGCGGTACACGGCTGTTAGAAGGGGGGCAAGTTCTTTCGCGTACTCTGTGTAGAATCGAATTGGTATCCCGTCAGGTCCAGTGGACTTTCCTCTATTGAGTGATTCCAGTTGCTTTTCTATTCCTTGGACACTTATTTCGATGTCAGCCATTTTTTCGTTTGTGCGAGGATTTAGAGAAGGAACTGCAGTGCGGTCTTCCTCTGTGAAACAGCTTTGGAAAAAGGTGTTTAGTATTTCAGCTTTACGCGAGTCATCCTCTGTTTCAATGCCATCATCATCCCGTAGTGTCTGGATATGCTGTTTCGAGCCACTTACTGATTTAACGTAAGACCAGAACTTCCTAGGATTTTCTGTCAAGTCGGTACATAGAATTTTACTTTCGAATTCAATGAACGCTTCACGCATAGCCCTCCTTACGCTAACTTTGACATCGTTTAGCTTCTGTTTGTCTGAGAGGTTTTGGCTGCGTTTAAACTTGGAGTGGAGCTCTCTTTGCTTTCGCAGTAGTTTCCTAACTTTGTTGTTGTACCACGGTGGGTTTTTCCCGTCCCTCACAGTTTTACTCGGCACGTACCTGTCTAAAACGCATTTTACGATTGCCTTGAACTTTTTCCATAAACACTCAACATTGTCAGTGTCGGAACAGAAATTTTCGTTTTGATCTGTTAGGTAGTCTGAAATCTGCCTTCTATTACTCTTGCTAAACAGATAAACCTTCCTCCCTTTTTTTATATTCCTATTAACTTCCATATTCAGGGATGCTGCAACGGCCTTATGATCACTGATTCCCTGTTCTGTACATACAGATTCGAAAAGTTCGGGTCTGTTTGTTATCAGTAGGTCCAATATGTTATCTCCACGAGTCGGTTCTCTGTTTAATTGCTCGAGGTAATTTTCGGATAGTGCACTCAGTATAATGTCACTCGATGCTCTGTCCCTACCACCCGTCCTAAACATCTGAGTGTCCCAGTCTATATCTGGTAAATTGAAATCTCCACCTAAGACTATAACATGCTGAGAAAATTTATGTGAAATGTATTCCAAATTTTCTCTCAGTTGTTCTGCCACTAACGCTGCTGAGTCGAGAGGTCGGTAAAAGGAGCCAATTATTAACCTAGTTCGGTTGTTTAGTGTAACCTCCACCCATAATAATTCACAGGAACTATCCACTTCTACTTCACTACAGGATAAACTACTACTAACAGCGATGAACACTCCACCACCGGTTGCATGCAATCTATCCTTTCTAAACACCGTCTGTACCTTCGTAAAAATTTCGGCAGAATTTATCTCTGGCTTAAGCCAGCTTTCTGTACCTATAACGATTTCAGCTTCGGTGCTTTCTATCAGCGCTTGAAGTTCCGGTACTTTACCAACGCAGCTTCGACAGTTGACAATTAGAATACCGATTGCTGCTTGTTCCCCGCATGTCCTGACTTTGCCCCGCACCCGTTGAGGCTGTTGCCCTTTCTGTACTTGCCCAAGGCCATCTAACCTAAAAAACCGCCCAGCCCACGCCACACAACCCCTGCTACCCGTGTAGCCGCTTGTTGCGTGTAGTGGACTCCTGACCTATCCAGCGGAACCCGAAACCCCACCACCCTATGGCGCAAGTCGAGGAATCTGCAGCCCACACGGTCGCAGAACCGTCTCAGCCTCTGATTCAGACCCTCCACTCGGCTCTGTACCAAAGGTCCGCAGTCAGTCCTGTCGACGATGCTGCAGATGGTGAGCTCTGCTTTCATCCCGCTAGCGAGACTAGCAGTCTTCACCAAATCAGATAGCCGCCGGAAGCCTGAGAGGATTTCCTCCGATCCATAGCGACACACATCATTGGTGCCGACATGAGCGACCACCTGCAGATGGGTGCACCCTGTACCCTTCATGGCATCCGGAAGGACCCTTTCCACATCTGGAATGACTCCCCCCGGTATGCACACGGAGTGCACATTGGTTTTCTTCCCCTCTCTTGCTGCCATTTCCCTAAGGGGCCCCATTACGCGCCTGACGTTGGAGCTCCCAACTACCAGTAAGCCCACCCTCTGCGACTGCCCGGATCTTGCAGACTGAGGGGCAACCTCTGGAACAGGACAAGCAGCCATGTCAGGCCGAAGATCAGTATCAGCCTGAGACAGAGCCTGAAACCGGTTCGTCAGACAAACTGGAGAGGCTTTCCGTTCAGCCCTCCGGAATGTCTTTCGCCCCCTGCCACACCTTGAAACGACCTCCCACTCTACCACAGGTGAGGGATCAGCCTCAATGCGGGCAGTATCCCGGGCAACCACAGTCGTAGTCCGATCAGGGGATGCGTGGGACGAGCTGGCCGTCCCCGACAAACCCCCATCCCGAACCCCACAGTGATGCCCATTGGCAACAGCCTCAAGCTGTGTGACCGAAGCCAACACTGCCTGAAGCTGGGAGCGAAGGGATGCCAACTCAGCCTGCATCCGAACACAGCAGTTGCAGTCCCTATCCATGCTAAAAACTGTTTTGCAAAGAACATCTGAACTAATCTACAGAGAGCGCAAACAAATCGACAAAATTTAAACGGTTATTAAAATACAAGATTGCCTAGTAAATGCAGTAATGCTGCTACTTGCGCACTGCTGACACTGCTCGGCGGCGGAAGGAGACTAAGCGAAATTACACTATTCAGGTACTAAAACACGATGCTACACTCTCAAATACTATAATACGCCCGAAATTTATGAATTAAACAATGCAAGTACCAAAAACACGCAAAGAAATTAAGAATTCAACTATGTAACAAATGAGTGAGCTAGGAGTAAACGACTTGCTGCTCAGCTGCTTATCCAACGGCGGCAGGGAGCACACTGACTGCGACCAACCGACACTGGCCGTTCAAAACAAAACAGTAGACAAACGACTACGCGAATTTACACTATTCAGGTACTAAAACGCGATGCTACAACTCTCGTTATAGGTACGAAAAGCTGGCTAAAGCTGGAAATAAGTTCAGGTGAAATTTTTACAAAGAACTTAACAGCGTTCAGAAACGATAGGTACATTTACGAGCGTCCGTCTCCGGACGTAGGCACAAACCATACTCCCAGAGGGGGAGAAAGGGAAGGAAAGAGCCAGAGGTGAGGGGAGGAGGGGCGAAGATGGGGGAGAGGGAAGGATCTGGAAAAGGAAGGTATGCAGCCCGGAAAGGAAGGAGGGCCACATTAGCTCGGGGTCCCGTGCTCGCTACGCACGTATCCACAAAAGAGTTGTGGACCCCCTGGGGGGAAAGGATAGGTAAATACAGTTAATGGTGTAGTATTTATTGCTGTCAGAAGTAGTTTACCTTGTAGTGAAATCAAGTATATAGGTTCCTGTGAGTTAGTATGGGTAGAGGTTATACCTGACAACCGGAATAAATTAATAACTGGTTCCTTTTACCGATCCCCTGACTCAGATGATACAGTTGCTGAACAGTTCAAAGAAAACTTGAGTCTCATTTCAAATAGGTGCCCCACTCATACAATAATAGTTGGTGGTGACTTCAATCTGTCCTCTATGTGTTGGCGAAAATACATGTTCAAAGCCGGAGGTAGATGCAAAACATCTTCTGAAATCGTTCTGAAAGTGTCCTCAGAAAATTACTCGTATTTTAAACAATTAGTTCATGAGCCCATTCTAAGTGTAAATGATTACGAAAACGTACTTGACCTCTTAGTAACAAGTAATTCTGTGCAAGTAGGGAACATCATGACGGTTACAGGGATTAGTGTCCAGAAGGTTGTTGTAGCGAGACTGAATACCGTAACATCCAAGCCCTCAAAAATAAACGCAAAATACATCTATTTTTTAAAAAAAGGAGATAAAAATTCGCTTGAGGCCCTCCTAAGAGCCTGCACTCCTTACAATTTGAATATGTAAGCGCATACCAGATGTGATTTAAATTCTAAGAAATAGCATCGACGGCTGTTCAGAGATATATACCAAATAAGTTAATAAGAGATGGTACTGATCCCTAGTGGTACACAAAACAAGTCAGAACACTACTATAAAAACAACGAAAAAAGCACGTCAAATTTAAAAGAACGCAAAACCTTCAAGACTGTCGAAGTTTTGCAGAGGATCGAAATGTATCGAGAACTTCAATGCGAGATGCTTTTAATACTTTCCACAACGAAACTATGTCTCATAATCTAGCAGAAAACCCAGAGAGATTCTGGTTATATGTAAAGTACACCAGCGGAAAGGCACAATCACTACCTTTACTGTGTGATAACAATGGAGATGTTACAGGGGTCAGTACCACTTACGCAGAGTTACTAAATACGATTTCCCGAAATTCATTCACCAAAGAAGACGAAGTAAGTATTCCGGAATGCGAACCAAGAAGAACTGCCAACATGAGTAACTTATAACTAGATATCCTCGGTTTAGCAAAGCTGCTGAAATCACTTAATAAAGGTAAGGCCTCCGGTCCTGATTGCATGCCAGTCAGGTTCCTTTCGGGGTATACTGATACAGTAGCTCCGTACGTAGCAGTCTTATATAACCGATGGCTCTTCGAAAGATCCATTTCCCAAGACTGGAAAATTTCACAAGTCACATCACTACTCAAGAAAGGAAATACGAGTAATTCGCTGAATTACAGACCCATATCGCTAAAGTCTATTTGCAGTAGGATTTTGGAATATATACTGTGTTCGAACATTATGAGTTACCTCTAAGAAAACAACTTATAGACAAACAGCCAACACAGATTCAGAAAATATCGTTCTCGTGAAACAATTAGCTCTTTATTCTCACGAAGTAATGAGTGCTATTGGCAGATGATGTCAAATTGATTCAATATTTTCTCATTTCCAGAAGACTTTTGATACTGTACGCCACAAGTGACTTTTAAAGAAATTGCATGCCTATGGACTATCGTCTCAGCTGTGCGACTAGAATCGTGATTTCCTGTCAGAAAGATGACAAAAACAAACAAATACCTTTTGAACAGGGCTTGAAGGTTCAACAGCACTAACCAAACCCCGTGTCATCCTCAGCCGTTAGGCGTCAACGGATGCGGATACGGAGAGGCATGTGGTCAGCACACTGCTCTCCCGGCCATTGACAGTTTTCGTTATCGGTCCAGCTAGTTCTGAATCAAGTAGCTCCTTAATTGGCCTCACGAGGGCTGAGCGCACCCCGCTTGCCAACAACATTCGGCGCACTCGGACAGTGACCCATCCAGGTGCTAGCCGAGGCCGACAGCGCTTAACTTCGGTGATCTGACGGCACCCGGCATTACCACTGCGGCAGTTCGCAGTAACTAACGGAAAGACATCGAGTAAAACTAAAGTGATCCCAGGGAAGTGTTGTAGGTCCTCAGCTGTTCCTAATGTATGTAAACGATCTGGGAGAAAATCTGAGTACACCCTTAGATTGTTTGCAGACGATGCTGTCATTTACCCCCTTATAAAGTCATCAGATGATCAAAACAAATTGCAAAACGATGTAGGCAAGATCTATATGATGCGAAAAGTGGAAATTGACTCTAAATAATGAAAAGGGCGAAGTCATCCACATGAGTACCAAAAGGAATCCCCTAAATTTCGGTTAGACGATAAATCACACAACCCTAAAGGCTGTAAATTTAATTTAATACTTAGGGATGATGATGACCAATAACTTAAATTGAAACGATCACATAGATAATGTTGTGGGTAGAGCAAACCAAAGTCTACGATGTATTGGGGGACACTGAGGAAAAGCAGCAGGTCTACTAAAGAGACTGCTTACATTAAACTTGTATGACCTCTACTGCAGTGCTGCTATGCAGTGTGGGATCCGCATCAGACAGGACCGACGGAGGATATCGATAAAGTTCCAAGAAGGGCAGCTCTTTTTGTATTGTCGTGAAATAGGGGAGAGAGCGCCACGTATATGATACATGAATTGAGATGGCAATCATTAAAACAAAGCCGTTTTTCGTTGAGGCACGAGCTCCTCATGAATTTTCCATCACCAAGTTTCTCCTCAGAGTGTGAAAATATTTTGTTGACGCCCACCTATATAGCTTGAAGGTGGTTCGATGAACTCTCTGCTACGCACTTGATTGCAGAGTAATTATGTGGGTGTAAGTGTATAATCCAGTTAACTGCCCAGTATAAAAGTATGTGGACGCCGCAAAATTATAGTTCCTGATTCGCTTCTGGAACATCTTTCTTCTCTTAGGGACCATCATTGTTAAGGTTTTCTTGTTGAAAATAACTGTCAATTTACTGGGCTAGGTAATATGCAGCACACCGTGCTAGTTCACTGATATCTCGTCGTTGACCTGTGAATACTAAGGAACGCCTAGTGTCCACAGGAAACATCAGCGAACATTGTGTCTGCATGTTGTGATCTACAGTGCTAGACGTTTGATGAAAGACTTCGGAACACCCTATACTCGTACATGCACACGCACACCCACGCGTATGGTGTCCCTCCTATGGGTTATCAGACACAGTTTCCCGGGTGTTTCGGCAGATGTTTGCAATTTTGTTTTTGTAGTGTGTAGCTGGAGTCAGCCAAACAAATACCTACTACTCGTGCCGGCCGGAGAGGCCGAGCGGTTCTAGGCGCTATAGTCTGGAACCACGCGACCGCTGCGGTCGTAGGTTCGAATCCTACCTCGGGCATGGATGTGTGTGATATCCTTAGGTTGTTAGGTTTAAGTAGTTCTAAGTTCTAGGGGACTGATGACCTCAGAAGTTAAGTCCTATAGTGCTCAGAGGCATTTGAACCAGTTTTTGTACCTACTGCTCGTCACGTCTTTCATGCGACTTCCAGTGTTGACGAAAGCATCGATTTATTCCCCGTTGCAAACAAAATGATTTTTAAGGCAGGTTTTTACTTTTACATTAGAGAGCGAGGTCACAAATTAGCCTGGTGCGATATTAGTTATAGCCATATACAGGGCGTTTCCGGAAGAGAGTGCAAAAATTTAACAGGGCATAGAGGATTCTCTACTGAACAATTTGAGGTAGAGAACCTGGGGTCGGAGGAGGCAGCTTAAGGAGATATGGGAGTAAACTTGTCTACCGCTTTGTCTAGCATTACTATTTTCCAGCTAATTTACAGCTAACATGCGTACAACTTTACACTTACTGTGCTGCTAATTTACATGAACAGTCGTGGACAAAACGAGCGAGAGCCCTCGCCTTTTCCTTACGGTGATCCGCACAGCTTTAAAGTCGGCGACACAGCATAATAGGCAAGGCGACGAAGTGCTACCAACATACTATGCACAGACGTGAAATTGACAAACTATCCGAACTTTTCAGAGTCTTTCCAATCATGTGTAAGATTATATTAATGCTGATTAGTGTGTTAAACACAGCAAGTAAATATAAGATATAAATGAAAGAACAAACGCTAATTAGTATGAACTGTACTAAAAAATGAGTTTCAGCTTATCGAGATAACATAACTGTTTTAGTAAGACAAAGTACCCCAGATCGTTACGAATTAGGAAAATATTATGCGCATTCGGCTGTGAAACGGTCTGTGTCAACGTTAAGACCAGTCATAGTGGATTACCGTTACTGACCTACCACGAAAGTGTGCAAATTTAGCAATGCGTGAAGATTCATAACGAAATTCAGTTAAAAATTATTCTGTGCCAAACGTAAGTCAATTCAGTTACTGACAGAAGCGGGAAAAGTATGCAGTAACAAGTATGAAATTCTACAAGGTCTTCATATTTATATCCACAGGGCGCCAGTACAGAATAAAGGTAGCAATAAAACGAATTGGGGGCGCGAGAATTTCTTAAAATTGCTTTGCTGATAGTCTACCTGCCTCCATGGAGATTAGAACCGAAAACAAACCAGACCTCCCTTGCAGTAGCAAACACCTTTCACTACGATAGCAGACAACCCAGGCAAACAGCCCTCTATTATTACCCCAGACATGAATAAGCCGGCAATTTCGAAAAGAAAATGGCAAAATGATCTGCAGTTTCTGTTGCGTAGAGCTTTCTGGACTCAAAAACAAGAATTTCTACCTTTATGTCACCGCTTATGTGACAATCATTTGGGATGTTTATCGAAATGACAAAATACTGTTATTGACGAGTAAATTTAGTAGGGTAATTCTGCACCACCCCAGGAATTAACGGCTACATGGTTGCCAAACGTATTCTACAATGTTTCGAATTTTCCATTAGACTCGCCACAGCCAAAAGATGTTCATTAGCCGAAGTGTTTCTTAAGCTCGCTAGCAATGGGAACGCTCGCACTTCTAAAAAGCGGTGGCATTAATACTGGGATCTGGATTACCACGTGTGTTGGCAAATGGACTTTATTTGCATTCCTGTACACGTGATTTGGATCGAAGGCTTAGCTACGAGTAATATGCTGATGTATCGACTACAACTAGAACATTTCCAATAAAGAGTAGGGGGAATTATTTACGCGGCCCTCATTTTCAGTAACCGTCATAGCTATTTTCTTTGTTAAGATTTCGTCACCTAAATCGGTAAAAATAGTTTGTCAATTTCACGCCTGTCCGTAGTATGTTGGTAGCACTTCGTCGCCTTGCCTGTTATGCTGTGTCGCAGACTTTAAAGCTGTGCGGATCAGCATAACGAAAAGGCGAGGGGTCTCGCTCGTTTTGTACACGACTGTACATTCTTTATTTCCCGTGAAGAAACAAGGAGGACGAGCCGTATCTTCAGCCTGGCTGTCTGAATGACCACCTGAACTTGAGGTTCGTGCAAAGAGTTCTGCCTGAGTTGTTGGACAACGTAGCCTTGGCTGTTCATGTGAGGATGTCGATATGATGCACCGCATCGCTTCAGTGCGTATGTCCGCGACCATCTCAGTGCTGTATTTCCTGGTCGCTGGATTGGAAGCGGAAGTCGTATTTCATGGCCTGCGAGGTCACCTAATCTGAATCCCCTTCTTTATTTCCTATGGGGGTATCTAAAGTCACTTGCGTATGAGACCCCAGTGGATACGGAGATGGAATAAGTGTCACTATTGTAGCTGCCTGTGACGCGATTCGAAACACGCCTGGGATATTTGTCAGGGTACGTCAGAATCTTGTTCGCTGGTGTCGTGCTTGCATTGCGGTTGCCGGCCGTCAGTTTCAGCACATTTTGTGAGTTACAATGGTACGTTCATTGTGTCACTGCAGTTAACTGTATCTAATGTGAACAAAACAGTACACTGTAATGTGAGTTTATTCCTACTATCTCCTTCTCGGACCCCAGGTTCCTTACCTCAAATTGTTCAGTGGAGCATCCTCTATATACTGTAAAATTTTCACACATTCTTACGGAAACACACTGCAGATTGTCAGCAACGGTACTCCAGGAGCGACTGAGCAGCGCTACTGCATGACGGCAGCAGTCAGAGCCGGCCAGGGAAGCGGTAAGTCGCTGCTGCTGTACTGTTTATACTTCGTGTCTTAATGTTCCTGATTACACGTATCACTGAAACGATTATCACACTAGACTAATTTGCGACAACTCTATTGGATGGATAGAATACCGCTTTAAAAATCATTTTGTTTGTAACAGTAAATAGACCGAGGCTTTCCTACATCACTGGACGTATCATGAAAGACGTGCCGAGGAATATTTGATTGGGCTGATTCCAGCTAGACAATACAAAAACAAAATTGCAAACATCTGCCAAAACACCAGGGAAAATGTGCCCTACGACTTTATATTCCCATAGTGATAGATTTGAGTGGAAGGCTGTATTTCATGATGAGACTTACGGGGGATGATGTGGTAATGAATTGAATTAATAAGATGTTTGAGTTTTGAATGTAACATGAGATTCTCATAACGCTTGAATACTGACACCTTGAGGTGTCAGTGTTGTCTATGTACAATATTTTGACGGAGTGACTCGTTAGCTTCATCAGGTGCTACCTGAGACTGCCTCAGGCAGCACGTGATTAAGATAACGTCACACACTGTCGAAATTTCGTGGCTGAATGACGCTAATATCCGGCAGAATTCCTGACACCTCAAGACGTAAACAAATAGAGAGGAAAGCCTGAAGAATTGGCAACACTTTAATAGTGTTTGTAGATTTATGAGGCGTTTGCTACGAGACGCTTTAAATGTTTTTCCTCGTGTGGATATGTGTGAATCAAATGTACACTTTCAGTACTCGTTCTTGTCTACATAACAAATTATGCTAAAATTGTCAAACAGTGGGAATACCCACTCTTCTTGGTGTTATAATGGGATTTTGGGGAGTGCTTCATTAAACTGCTTCAACATACACGACACGTGATCTGCAGAGGTTGTATTACTTAATTTTGATCGCATGACAAGTTAGTATTGTACCTCAAAAACTACATTGTACCTCAAGAATTATATTGTGCCTCAAGAACTATACTGTATTTGTGTGAACTGAATAAACGAAAACAATTCATCGCCATATGTCTTTGTTGTTGTTCTTTACAAAAAAACCTATCCCCTGTTGCATTATGCATGTCTAGGTATATAAAGGCTGCGCAAGTCACAAATGACATTAGTTTTGATGAAGCTGAGTGCTATTAAGGAGGTGAAGTTTAAGATGGGAGATAACAAAATATATAGAATGGTTGTGTGGAATTACGCCTATCGTGCAACACGAATTAGGTTATGGCAGCAGGAGGCATGTGAGTGTGTCCGCTTCCAAAGATATATAGCAGACATGTCTAAAATTATATCTCCTGTGTTAAAAGATGACCACAGACATAGAATGTGGTTAAAACTGTACACTGTGAAAGCGGGAACAGGGTTGAAAAAAGAACACAGAGGTTGTGAGGTAAAAATTCATTTATTTCTCATTCAACTTAAAAGTAATTTTAAATTTTCATAAGCAGACACAGATACACTATTTTCATACATCTTTTTCTTCTTCTTGAGTCTATGGAGAGGAGGACACCCATAGACTTCCAGGTCTTGAATAGCATCGAACTCAAGATTCGACGCATCCATGAGATTTTCTCCTTCCCCTTCACGTAGATAACGGTATCCATGTGGTTAAATAATTGAAGAGACGTCACCATATCTTTATAGGGTATGTCAGGATCATCCCAGTGAATCCCATGGTAGAAATGTGTTAACCACTTTGCACTCTTCTGTGTCTTAGCACACTTTACATACTTGAAAGACCTCAGTGATGCAATGTTTGCTGAGAATGTCTCTATTATTCCTGCATCTTCTGTGTACGCTACGAATGCAGCATCTTTAAATATGAACTGTCTATGCTCACCATCATAGAACCCCTCAGCCTCTGCAATGATGTTCACGCCTTGAGATGTCAATGTGGAATGCCCCAGGTGCAGTACCTGTTCATTTATACAGCTCATTGCACAACACTGGTGAGCGGGCAGTAGTTGATTACACAGTCATGTAGAACTAGAGCATACACAGCAGTGTGCTCTTGGAAATTTGTCGAAGATTCAAATTCATTAAGCAAATTTAGAGGTCCAGGCTTAATTATCTCATTCTGTTTCGAGAGGTCTATTATGATGATCAGTGATAGCTCCTTGTACTTCCATGAACTGAGTAGGCACCCTCCTCCATCTTCTTCAGCACTTTCATAGTAAGAAGCACGAAACCTTGCGTACATGTCATATGCTAGATTGTATACATTTTCATTGCACTCCAGCTGTAAATTGTCATACATAGAATTCTGAAATCAGGTAGACTTTGGCATTAGTTAACTTCCAGCTGTCGAACACGGTGGAATCATTTGCTATATTCCCTCTTCTATCAGTCTGAAACGCAAGTATGATGAATCTTTGTGTTTCTATCTGCGAAGAGGTTTTAATAGCCCACGTCTGTCTGCTCGCAGTCGCTAACACTGGGTACTCGAAAACCTCCCACGAGCGAAATATCAGTGACAGAAATGCACCAGAATTCAGGAATTTTAAGACCTTCAAATCCTGCTCGTCTGATACACTGATGTAAGGCATTTTCCATATTATCTTGCTGATTGTGATCATACTCTCCTCTTGAGCTCCTCGAATGTACGAGTTATTATGCGTCGCACTTGTACCAGAATGAGTTCCTGTTTAGCGTTCATAATAATCTGCCTCATGTCCTCAAAGTGCCCTATAAGTATTTTTAGAGGCATGCATGCAGTAAATCGCTTGTACTCTGCAACAGTTCTATCCTCCGGATCGTCTATGAATCATCCCGCATTTTCTAAGCTATGCAAATCCGCGGGTGATACAGAAACGTATGATTTAAGGGTTGATGTTATGCCAGCATTTCATGTACCTTCGATCTCAGACCCATTGAGTTCATAGTGTATCTCCTGAAACAGGAATACTAATGCACTATGTGTAAGCTTGGATCCCACTGTATCGCTGCTGTCTGTTTCCTTGAATGACCCCTCTAGATATATGAAATTCTTGTATGGAAGTGTCAGTGCATCTTGGTGCTGGATGACAATCCTAATTTCACCATTCTTCTGAAATGTGGTTGAAGCATAAGGTTTATGCGAGAAGTATTCCTGAAGTATAATTCTCTCATCATACTCTAATGGACTGGTTATATTGAGTGATGACGTCATTGTGAGGCTTCAAGCCAACTGATTTAAGAAACTCGTAGTTCGCACATGTTATCACTTTGAGGTTCGGGAGCGAAGTGACGTGCTATGGATTGTGTACACTGGTTTGGTACCATACGCCCATCCTACCTTAGATGTAATCATACAATGATTTCCTTACCACGAAAGTCAACAACTTCATTATTCTGGTGCACAGTACGCAACTCCAAATAGTCCAGTGTGTGAGTTGTCACTGGAATGTATGTTGCATTGGCAGGAGTCTCAACAATCTTTTCCCTTTTGCAACTGCCGGCCGGGGTGGCCGAGCTCTTCTAGGTGCTATAGTCTGGAACCGAGCGACCGCTACGGTCGCAGGTTCGAATCCTGCCTTGGGCATGGATGTGTGTGATGTCCTTAGGTTAGTTAGGTTTAAGTAGTTCTAAGTTCTAGGGGACTGATGACCTTAGAAGTTAAGTCCCATAGTGTTCAGAGCCATTTGAGCCTGTTGCAACTGACGGGAAGAATTCGCAAAGAGTATGAATCAGACTGTCTTTGAGATAGGAGTTCGTTGCAATGTTCCACTCGGATTGTGCTGACAGGCAGTATGTACACAGTTTGATCTGACTTGCAAAATTTACTTGAATGCTTCTTCAAAACCTGCCCTTTTGTGAAACCCAATAGGCACCCTATTGAACCTTTCTGGTTAAAGTCAATCATTGCATTGACTGTCCTTATTTCAGATTTAAGTGTATTGATGTTTGCACTTAGCTCAATACCTTTTCCAGACTACTTTAACACTTAGTTTAAATCGTCGATATCGTATGCAACCGGTTTCATTTCCATAATGTCTTTTTCACCATTAATATCGAGATGCAGTTTGTTGTTAGTCTCAGTGATATTTGGGATGCTGTTGTACATCTCTAGTCAAATCAATGGAATACTCCATTCACCAACGCTCAAATCAACTGGCGGGAAGTAATTTCCACGCAATACAGATGTTCGTTCTTTTAACGTCAAAGTGTATGACATTGCATCTGAACCTCAACTGATGGAGGAATGTTTAAAGCTCCTCCTTATATAGTCTGCTTCTTTTTCTTTGTAAACTTCAAGGGAGACATGATGCATAGATGTCCGCATAGGTGTGTATTAAAGTCCTGATAGCGCCGAAAATTGTAGAAAACACGTCTTATGTGAGTGGAGTATCGTTGTAATTCTTCTGGCGGTTGCAGGTCACCATATTAGTCGAAATAGTAGACGGTATCCACATTTTTCATAAAAAATGCCACCCAGTGGGTACCAGGGCCTCCAGCAACTTCTAAATTCACAATACCACATTCACCAGTTTTCCACAAAGTAATCGGGAATGTATCCCGCATAAACACATCACGGAATCTTGGAATGTTGAATTTTTTTCTAATAAACTTAAGAAGTTCACTATTTGTGAGTGGTCGATCTGGTAAGACCGCTAATGAACTTTTTTAATTTGTGAATAGACCAAGTCGTTTCCTGTACGGTTTCAATATAGTCCTTTTCCGATGGCAGCAGCTTCCATCATGTGGTTATGTCTTCTTGCTTCTTCTAACTTCGCTTGGTAGTTTTGAGCGTTCTTGACTGTTCGAGCAATAGCTGCAGCACCACCAGCGAGAGACCCTACCGCCGAGAGCGCGGAGAGGGCTGGGATGAGGAACGAAAGAAAATCACCAGACGTCTTGGGTATCGGCAGAACTCGAGGTGCTTTGACCGATTCTCTTCTTCTTCTGCCCACACCTTTCTTCTTCAGTGCGTTTTTAGCTGCATACATCGCTGTGAGGATACAGCTCTTCAAACAGCTCTGCTTCCCGCCCTTCTCTTTCTTCTTGTTTAGTGCACAAAGAGCAGCATTCATAATTCGTTTGAAATCATCACTCCTAAACCCAACCTAATTTTTCCACACATGCTATTATCAACTGCAAATGCTGCGATGCGTTGACATATCCGATATCCTTTCTTCTCCGTATCGCCTAAAATACTATCTGCCATGTGACGACTTAAAAGATATCTTTATTTTTAGCGTATGCTATGTCTTGTTCCATACATGCTTCGTCGGCAGATTAACCTCCTTATCACCTCGTGCCAATCGTTTCTGAAGTTTTGTTCCAAGTTCACAGTCGTTATACCACGGAATGTATAATTCTACTGGCAGTTTGTCTAGAATACCACCATCTCCTGCAATGCGTCTCCTAGCACGCATGTTATGCTACTGCAGTGTTTTTCGACTGTGCGCCCCCATTATATAGCAGATAGTTAGCATCAATCCAACTGTTTTGGGCTGCAAGAAAACCAAGGCATTTGACTAGTGCGCTATTTCCCGGACGTCTTATGACTCTCCCCACGAGAAACGCTTCCGCTTCTGAGCTTTTCTGTAACTCCTCGGTGTAGAAGCAGCCTGCAATTTCTTCGCCTTTATTATCACTCAATATATAAGTTCTAGGATTCGTTCTTTGCATCTTTGAAACTGTAAATATCTCTGTTGACCAGTTCGGTCGGTATGATTTCTCAAATACTGTCTTCTGTTTTGAGATACGCACCAAATCACCTACACTAAATTTCTGTCTTCGTGGATCCAACATTTTAATGCGCTAGTACACAGTATCCATGAGTCCATTACCACGAACGTCGATTGGTCCCTTTTTTATTGTGCTATGTTTGGTTCGATTATACTGAGCAATTATTTCTGGGAGTATATCTGTCCATTTATATGAGCCGTGAAGGTTACAACGTGTCCACATTCGACCTTTTGTCGTTCTGTTCAGACGTTCCACGATACTTACCTTCAGGTGAGTGAATTTCGATACACTGATGTGTATTCCATACCGCTGCATCACGGTCTTGAAGTACCTATTGTAAAACCCTCCACCGTGATCGATTTGGAGGTTGTTTGGGTATCGATTCGTCCCAGTCTGTAGCAAACGCTCAGACACATCCGCGACATTTCTACCCGTTTTTGTTTTAACAGGTAATGCCCAGGCAAATTTGGAGTATGTATCAATAACCATTAAAATATATTTAACTCTATTATTCTCATGTGAATATTCCATCATATCTACAACATGAGCTTGCTACAAGTCATCCAACCCTTTTATCATAACTTGACTGCGAGGTTATGTTTTGCGTGCTGGTTTGTGCAGTTCTCGAACTACTGTCTCCATACTTATACGATGATACCTCTCTCTCTAAGCTCGGAGATTACTGAAACAGCCTCATTCGAATGAGCTGTATTACCTGCAGCAGCTGATGCCATGAACAGTCGTAGTCGATCTATTAGCTCGTTGTGGTCGTCATATATATAATGCGGGATTCGAGTGTTCACTGCTTTATGCTCAATGTCAATACCATCGCCGCTGCTGCTGTTGTGGTTGCTGATTTCGCAGTCAAGTATTGGTTTTATATTTCTTGTTGCTCAGCTTTTTGCGATCTTACGTGCATCAGACAAATGCAGTATTTCAAGGTACATTTCCCTATCACTAACTGAATAACTTGTAGGTTTTTTGGTAGGTCTTAGGAAAATAAGATTCATTAAGCCAGATGTTGTCTCAAACCATCATCAATCTGTATTGCGTCATCAGTTACATTGATAGGATGCATGCCTAACATGTACGGTCTCCTCCTGCTAACGCCGAATGTTCTATATATCTGACCATGGGCGTGACGGATAATGAGTTCATCAATGGCAACACCATCGTTATAGTATGGTTTTGTTTTTACTGCGAGCTGCCTGAGAGATTGAGTAACCGGCTTAAAGGTCTCTCTTAGTGTTTGCTGTCGATCCATATGCCCTGACCTTAGCAACTGTAATTTCTCTCGAATCGCTTTCCTCGCTTGAATGACTTTCTGCTTCGTTGACATCTCGGTGTATACTAATCAGAAGTGTCCGCAGCGTGAGGCTTTATATATCCGCTCCTCTTCTTCCTCTTACTATGTGCCTTCTCCCCCTTCTCAACAGCAAGGAACTCTACATCTGTTTCCCCTCAATTGCCTCGATCGTTTCAGTTAAGTCGGTTACTTTTTTATCGATTTCATTTATTAACACATTTAACGCATTGACCACTCTCAGAAGAATCTGGTAATACGTCTCTAGTTCCCTGCGCATACCTCCAACTTTATGCACAATAGCTTCTCGGGTTGACAGCTAGACATGCGCGCGAATTTGTCCATGGTGTAACGTATATTGGTGTCCTAACCTCTCTTACCAGGCTATACATGCAGAAACTCTTGAAAGTTTCGCCCGTACTTACCATCATTCAGTTTTCTTGTTTTATCAGTAACGAGAAACGCATACTGTGAATGATTCCAGCAATCGGCACGTATCCTTACAAGAACATTGCACGACATGAAACTTCCTGGCAGATTAAAACTGTATGCCGGACCGAGACTCGAACTCGGGACCTTTGCCTTTCGCGGGCAAGTGCTTTACCAACTGAGCTACCCAAGCACGACTCACGCCCCGACCTCACAGCTTTACTTCTGCCAGTATCTCGTCTTCTACCTTCCAAACTTTACAGAAGCTCTCCTGGAAGGTAGGAGACGAGATACTGGCAGAAGTAAAGCTGTGAGGAAGGGGCGTGAGTCGTGCTTGGGTAGCTCAGTTAGTAGAGCACTTGCCCGCCAAAGGAAAAGGTCCCGAGTTCGAGTCTCGGCCCGGCACACAGTTTTAATCTGCCAGGAAGTTTCATATCAGCGCACACTCCGCTGCAGAGTGAAAATCTCATTCTGGATTGCACGACATGTCAGTTCTTACATATGCCTCGTAAATGTGTTTTAAATTCAGATTGTCTTGTTTAAAAGCTTATTGAGTTTTGCATTATCCCTAACCAAGTGATTTGGGATTCTGGAATATGTTTGAGTTGGATAAAATACATCAGCACCCAGGTGACGACTGAAACAGAAATATTTTCGAATTTGGTCTTGGATTTCCACAGCAACATCGTAAATGTGAAGATGGTGTTTGGCTTTGCTTTTTCAGGTGGAGGGATATCACCGCTTTCACGGAATGTTGTGTGTATAACATCCTTTACATCGCGCAGTATCTTCTGTAATAGCCGATACTTGGACTGAAACAGCGTTTTTGAAAATATACAAACATGTTCAAATCGGTCTCCATCTACATATGTAGGCAGCGTCATAAGGACATTAGTCTTACCACATTGGATGGACCTACAATAATTGCTCGTATATTATCAGGAAGGAGAGTTCCGTTCCTCTTCTTCTTGAGGTCTTCTTTTGCATCTTAATTGGACCAGGCACCGACAACAAAGTCCTTGTGATGAGGATGTTTCACCCACCATACCATGATACTAACTACGTCAGGTAGTGACAAGTAGTTGGCAGATACAGGGTGTTCCATTGATAGTGATCGGGCCAAATATTTCACGAAATAAGCGTCAAACAGAAAGTCTACAAAGAACGAAACTTGTCTAGCTTGAAGGGGGAAACCAGATGGCGCTATGGTTGGCCCGCTAGATGGCGCTGCCATAGGTCAAACGGATATCAACTCCGTTTTTTAAAATAGGAACCCCCATTTTTTATTACATATTCGTGTAGTACGTAAAGAAATATAAATGTTTTAGTTGGACCACGGATTTAGTCGGGCCCGGATTTCTTTCTGTGGGGAAAGGTGAAGGATATTTGCTATCGTGATCCACCGACAACACCTGACAACATGCGTCAGCGCATAGTCAATGCATGTGCGAACATTACGGAGGGCGAACTACTCACTGTTGAAAGGAATGTCGTTACATGTATTGCCAAATGCACTGAGGTTGACGGACATCATTTTGAGCATTTATGGCATTAATGTGGTATTTACAGGTAATCACGCTGTAACAGCATCCGTTCTCAGAAATGATAAGTTCACCAAGGTACATGTATCACATTGGAACAACCGAAATAAAATGTTCAACGTACCTATGTTCTGTATTTTAATTTAAAAAACCTATGTGTTGCCAACTGTTCGTCTAAAATTGTGAGCCATAGCTTGTGACTATTACAGCGCCATCTACCACAAAGCGAAAAAAGTGGTCCAACTAAACCATTGATATTTTTTTGCGTACTACACGAATATGTAATAAAAATGGAGGTTCGTATTTTAAAAAAACGCAGCTGATATCCATTTGACCTATGGCAGCGCCATCTAGCGGGCCAACCATAGCGCCATCTGGTTTCCCCCCTCAAGCTAGACAAGTTTCGTTCTTTGTAGTTTTTTCGTTTGACCCTTATTTCGTGAGATATTTGGCCCGGTCACGATCAATGGACCACCCTGTATAGAAAGATTCACTTGTAAGGAAGGTAACAGTATGTGTAGCCACTTCAGCTCCATGACTTAACCAACTGAGCTATATTGGCTATACAGAGAAATGGGCTATATATGTTTTACCCATGAAGAGTAACTTCATCATTCATTTTGTCAATGACTGGTGAGGAGATGTTTGGGGTAATTGTCTGCTGCTGCTGCATCATTATAGGTGTAGCACTGAAAAATAATGATGTTAATATGTGTAATATTTGGACTATAATGAGAGAGGTATGGAATAAAACACAAACACAGTTTGATATTATGTATACACACATTATTTATTTAAATATCATACATCGGATGTAGTACTTCAAAAAATCATGTCTCTTTCTTTGTCTTCTTCTTCGCACCTGTACAGTATTTCCAAACAAAGCTTTTTGATACGCAATAAATTCCTTACGCATCTCCCTCAAGCCAAAGGATGTCTCACAGTACTCAAGTTTTTCTCATGCACACTTAATCTGTTGCTCTTTTGGTTCAGCGTTCATGTGCAAAAAAAGGTACTGCTCAAAATCATCAACATGTACTCTAGGCACACATAGGAAACTTACAACATCATTGTATGCAGAGTCTATTCTTGGCAACCAACGAGTCAATCTCTCCAATGCAAGGTGTAGCGCAGAATCCAGATTGTGTAAGATTATATCTGAGGCATGCCATAGATAAATACACTTGTCACCTGATTTCATATATAGTGAAGAGTCATGATACACTGTTCTAATAGATAGTTTCACACCAGTAAGGCGAATGTGTGTGTGTGTGTGGGGGGGGGGGGGGGAGTACGAGTTGGATAATACTCTGTAGTTATCTGCTGATTGATGTAGCGCTCTGCATGACATATTTCTTCCCAGTCGAACTCAGAAATTAGCACTTTAACACCCTTCGAGGCATTTTCAATGCATATTCTTGCATACAAGCCCCAGCCATGTAGAACCGAAAATCGTGGGTACACTTGATGCCGTCATATCCACTATATCTGCGCTCTCTGCCTGCACTGGTACATGGATGTTCTGCTGGGATGGATCGTATGTTGGTAACTAATACTGTCTTCCATATTGCTGTTGCTTAGGACACCAGCAGCGTTCGATGTGTTGGGAGCAGACCACGTGTCTTCATCATACAGCCGGCTGCGGTGGTCTCGCGGTTCTAGGCGCGCAGTCCGGAACCGCGCGACTGCTACGGTCGCAGGTTCGAATCCTGCCTCGGGCATGGATGTGTGTGATGTCCTTAGGTTAGTTAGGTTTAAGTAGTTCTAAGTTCTAGGGGACTGATGACCACAGCTGTTAAGTCCCATAGTGCTCAGAGCCATTTGAACCAATCTTCATCATACAAATCAATGAGTGGGACAGACAATAAGAGCTCCTTGTCCTGCTCCAGAGAGTGGGCTATGTGTGCTAGAGAATCCCACGTGGTCGCATTTTCTGACATGCTGGAGGTTGTTGCTGTTACAGGTCCTGATGTTAGCGTAAGTCTCGACAAGATGGCAGCTGAGGTTGTTGCAGTTCTGGGAGGGGCACAGGTCAGGTTGTTGGCGCTCGACTCTGCAAGCTTGGACAGGTCAAGGGCTACTGCTGAATAAAGAGGAGGAAGCGTTACATATGGACGAAGATGCAAAAACAACCAATAATGATAATAATGCTAACCACAGACAAATATGTGATATGGGATACTCACTTTTCCACTTCTTCCTGTTCTGCAGGGCTGTTCTGGACTGCAACTGCTGTTGACACCTCGTGATTCTTCTTCTTCTTCTTCTTCTGCTGCTGCTTCTGCTGCTGGCTAACTGAGTGAGACTGAGGTCACAGAGCTGCTGAGCTGGCCCTATACCTCCTCCAATGACATTACTAGATACCGCCATCCTACTGTTTGAAGTCTAACATGTGACTGGATTCGGTGTTCCTATTGGTTCCCGCCATTTTGCTCCAGACTGCGATCTTGGATTATGTCACAGGAGGGATGACAGTACTCTCTGGTGGTGGCACTGTGTACTATGTCAGTTGGACTCTGGACCTCATAGTGAACACATTGGATTGAGCTACTGCTTCAAGCTATTTGAATAAAGACTGCCTACAAAATAAGGACTTACATCAATCTTATCCAGCATCCCAGCACAGGCTGAGTCCTTCTCCTGCCAATTCGAAGGAAGAGGTGGCGGTTGGATGGCTTTGGTTAGTGGAAGTAGTCCAAGTGATCTATTTTCTCACCATTATCTTAGGTTAGTGGAGGTAGCCCAAGTGACCTATATTCCGCAAAAATTTTAACTTCCCACCATTTTCTGGGGGAGGGGAGGGGGGAGGGGAGGGGAGGGGGAAGAGGAGGGGGAGGGGAGGGGAGGGTGTTAGATTAGTGGAGGTAGCCGATTTGACCTATTTTCCTTCCAAAATTTGAACTTCCCACCACGACATCATTGTGATGTTGTCATATCTATCGCCGCCATCTTGGATAAATTTGGCAACAATGCAGAGTGGGGAGACGTCCATGTTGTCCCACTACTACCGTGTTCTAAATTTAATCACTAATCTGTTTTAAGTGACATTTAATTTTAACAAATCATAACAAGAATGAATGTTTTTATTAGTCTTCAATGTAACGTTGCCTTAAAAGGACTTACTTTCATAACACGCGAGTTATAACGCGAAAATAAGTAAATACGAAAATTCTTTAGGCACCAATATGTTTGTTCCGCGTCACTGCAACACGTTTGGCACGGTGCATTGCGATTAGCTACATACAGAGCATATCGACTTCATTGCACCGTGCATTCAGCTTTGCACTCTGATATCGTGCAGAGGGCATTGTTATTGTAGCCGGCTCTTACTGTTCCCTGCGGCACGGTCGTCAGTGTTATGTCGCTGTATCTCGCTGAGGCTATCGGCATCGATTGCGCCGCGCCGCGGCGATACACCAAGTCCACTACCTCTGCTTTCGCAAGTACGATACATAAACAGTTAAAGTACGATAACACATAGGAGCCCTTTAATGATAGTGGAATTTAACTCACTTCCCAATACATTTGCTATTTGTCGATAAAATTAATTTAAGGTGAACTGTGTTTTACAATCACAATAAAAGACACATACTGAAATGTGGGTCATGGGGACAGGTCGCAAGCAACGCAGGACGTTGTCCTTTACATGTAAACATCACTTATCAGAAAAATAGCTCACCAGCTTCAGAAACTGGAATTGGCCGCATGGATTGTCGAGAAGTCCTTGATCGAAATCAGCACCTGAAAGTTGTCGCTCCTCCCAGCGGTGATATCGGCATCCAAACACCATGCATGCCAACACGAATGCACCAACGCTCCTTCCCCTCGGCTCCGCACACGCCATTCGTTGCCTCCACTCCAACTACGCCGCGCGGGATTAGCTGAGCGGTCTAGGGCGCTGCAGTCATGGACTGTGCGGCTGGTCCCGGCAGAGGTTCGAGTCCTCCCTCGGACACGGGTGTGTGTGTTTGTCCTTAGGATAATTTAGGTTAAGCAGTGTGTAAGCTTAGGGACTGATGACCTTAGCAGTTAAGTCCCATAAGATTTCACACACATTTGAACATTTTGAACTCCAACTTCATAACTGCCTCTCCTTTTTACAGCGTGGCGCCTGCTCTGTATCTCGCAGCCTCACTCATTGGCGACCTACCACTCGCGCCCTCTTTCAAACTTTCCTCATCCCACCAGCCTGCCAATTCTGCAATCAAGGATCACGAACCATCCCGCTAGTGATATATCGAATCGAGGGCACGGCCCATTCCCCCCTCTGAAAACTCAAACACGACCTGACATCCAGTTTTTGCCAAACAATGAACGGAAAATTTAGCTCCACTCCTTGACCTGAGAGACATACTCTTGAAACCTTTCCAGTATCAACGTTATGTACCAATAGGCTAGTTTAAGGACCTGAATAATCTAACAAGGTTCTACAAGGCGGGGTGCCATTTTATCAGAAATTAGGGCCTAGCCTCGACCCCTCGCAGCAAAATTTCGACGAAAACCGTATCAGCAACCGGCAAATTAAATTTGTTTCGCTCCTAACTGTAATGGTGCACCTGCCTCTGGTGTGTGATACTAATATTTCGCAACCCTTGTGTACTATTCTCACCTATTCAGATGTTAACATCTCCAGGAGAAACTCACTGACTGACCACAGGTTGCCCAAGGGGAATTTGATGACCAGACATCAAAGAAGTGGGAGTAGTTCATCGTAGCCGGAACAAAACGTCAAATTAAGCCATGGTATTACAGAATTCCGTTTGTGACGCGAATGTGAATGGAAAATAATTAAGGCTGCCTTCTGATTGCGGTTCACTCTCTCCACAAACGAAGATCTTGGATAGAATGGCTTAGTCATGGAATGAGTTGTTGCGTTGTCCATGCAGAATCTTTTAAACTGTTGTGAGAGTAAGGCAGAAGCGTTGTCACTGATTATGGAACAGGGAGGGCAATATATGGAAATGTGACTAACAGTTAACCTAGAGGTCATCTCACTATTGAGCACTAACTAGACAACGCTGGAGAAGGCATCAGCCATGACCAGGATGTACAGCTGCCGTTACGAGTACGCAGCAGGGGGCCGACATAATCTACAAAGAGCTTATTTATGTAAAAGTGCTCTCTTAAAGATAATAAAAAAGAAGGCTTTAGAAATTTTACGTTCATGGTGCTCCCCCCACCAAACTCCGTATATCTTTACTCAGGGTAGGCCAAGTAAGGAGTTCCCTACGTTGCTAAGAATCCGACCGATTCCCAAATGACCTCCAAAGTCCTTACGAAAGTAATGGAAAATGGTGGGAACGAAGTCTCCAGGAATACAAATTTGGCCTGATTGTCCCACTTGTCATGGTAATCCTGTGCTCCCTTTGCAGGGTGTATCCCAGCACTGATTTGTCGTTTAATAAATTTAGCTTTATCTTACACAGAGCACGCTCTTGGTCTTGTCTGAGCTCCAGATTATGAAATAACTCGGGGACCTCAGTTGACATCTCAGAAACCCAACCTGGTTCTTCTGTTTCCTGTTCCTCACTGTCGTGACTAGACTGCTGTCCGAACGTTCGACCAAATACGTCCGCTACGGTTTTGTCGGTTGCCCTAATATGCCTGACTGTAAAGCGAAACGCAGAAATGCGTGCGGCACACCGGGTGATTAATCCCACCTTCCTGTGAACGGCCAGCTCCCAACTTAAAGCTTGGTTGTCGGTTTTAAGACAAAATTTCCGGTGCTCGAGGCAGAATTGAAACACTACATAGAACGAAAACTACTTCCAAGGCCTCACGCTCGTAAACAGAACACTTCAGTTCTGCCAGCGAAAGGGATCTCGAAGCGTATGCAATTGGTTTACGTTCTCCCTGATTTTCATGCAAGAGTACTGCAGCGTTATTCGAATTTGACGCGTCGCTCTGCACGACAAAGGGACGAGCAAAGTCGAGAATCGGTGGTCTCGCGGTTCTAGGCGCGCAGTCCGGAACCGCACGACTGCTACGGTCGCAGGTTCGAATCCTGCCTCGGGCATGGATGTGTGTGATGTCCTTAGGTTAGTTAGGTTTAAGTAGTTCTAAGTTCTAGGGGACTGATGACCACAGCTGTTAAGTCCCATAGTGCTCAGAGCCATATTTTTTGTAGTCGAGAATAGCTAGCACTGGAGGGTTGAACTGTTGTGACTCTCTCCACGCAACTAGTTCTAGGGGCCGCTGTTTGAGCAAAATCACGGACGAACTTTCGAAAGAATATCGCCATCCCAGTGAACCAGACCACACCTGTCTTGGTCCTAGGAGGCGGAGATTTCTGTAAGTCCTTGATCCTCTCCTGATCTATTCGGATTTTGCCACCAGAAACCAAATGACCGAGGAAAGAAATCCCCTGCCTTGCTAAGCTGATTTTGGAAGACTTCTCAGTAAGATCAGCAACATGAAAGAAGCTCAAAACCTCCTCCAGGTGTTGCAAATGTTTTGCGAACGTAGCACTATAAATTAGCACATCATCTAAGTAATGATAAACTAATTTAAATTTTGGGTCTCCCGGAACATTATCTAAAAGTCTGGCGAGAGCAGTAGCCCCAGATGATAAGTCAAAATCTCTACAAAACTCCATTACCTGTCTAGAATCTTTGGTCAATGGGATCTGGTTGTAACCCTGATTAAGATCGAAAATGGAAACAAAAACGGTTACCAGAAAACCAAGTGAAACAGTGCATGTTGGGTAGCAGCACAGATTCATGGATAACCTTCATATTTAATAGTTTGTAATCAACCGCTGGTCGATACCTTGATCTCTGAGCCTTTGGAACTAGAAAGACGGGAGACGTAGAAGGCCTAATAACCTCATCATGGAGCATCTGCTTCACCGGATTTTGCAAAATTTTCATTTTGTGTGGTGACAACCTATAAGGGGACTGACTCACCGGAACATCGTCAGTAAGGTGGACCTTATATTGTATTCTGTTGGCAACAGCTAATTTGTCGGTTGAGGCACCCGGGAAATCACCCAGAAGGCACAACATCACTTCAGCCTCACTATCACCAAGATGACCTACCTTAAATTTTCAGTCTTGTGCAGTAACGGTGTTAGTCCCTGCTATCAGAATACATTGCCACAATCTGAAGTTCTTTTCGGGGTACATTTTAAAAGAAAACTTCATATCCACATAATTCAAGATCGAACCAGTACGCTGAATCCAATCGCAGTTCAAGAGAATTGGCCAAGAAAACCCTTGCACAGAAATAATCACCACGCAGCGACCAATCAGAAGTAACACCTGACGACTGGCAGTACGAAATCCCTAAAAGGCAGGTTGTAAACTAGGAAACTTACAAATACTGGGATTGAAAATATAGCTGTCATTATTAACCAATGAAAGGCTACTGCCTGAATCAATTTAGGCACACACGGGTTCATGATATACTGCAGCGCAAACAAAGGGTAAAAATGAATTGAAACAAGCTCTGATGTTGATATAGCGTTTAATAGGAGATTCAGATTTCAACGCACCCGCAAGCTTCTGCCGTCATCTGGTCGGACACGTGTTATGTTCAGGATCACCGCAACGGAAACATCGCTTGGTCTTAACCAATCCAGCATCCTGACTATTCTCCACTCCCTGCCTAACGGTCGGTTGCTCAGCCAAACTCCTCACACCTTTCCTCTTAGTATCGGCAGAAACGAATACAATCAGTCTTAAGCACTAAACTGCCTAATTCCGCAAAAGTTATCAGCTTATTACAGAATAACAAACGCGACTGATCTTCGGGCTTAACCCGTTCCAGAATGTTTTCGATCACCTCGTCCTCACTCACTCAATCACTCACTCACTCACTCACTCACGCCAAGTTCTAAAGCGATACGTGCCCCTTCTATACATTCCTTTGAGGTAGTACCTGTTAGTCAAATCATTTTTGCTACGGGGAGGGAATTTATTCCTAACAATGCTCTTCCTCAAATTCTGCAACGTCCCTTGATCATGTACTACCTCCACAAGGTTAGAACTTAACTTCCCTTTGACCAGAAGATACAATTGAAGAGTAACTCGGTGATTTGTGCCTAGGGCTTCAGCTTGCCGCTCTAAACGAACTAAAAGCCACAGTACTGCCACGACCTGTTATACCTCTTCAATCTGTAAGACATTAAAGTCCTGGTGTAAGCAGAGAATCGGGTAGGGTAATTTAGCAAAGGGTTGATTGCTCCATTTCTTGATTCCTGACAAGGGAACTATAACGACTTGTTTCTCCAGCCGTGCTCAACCACAATACCTTCTTCCTGCCAACCCAAGTCACCAATATTCAGTTGTAACTCCGTGGCTTGATTGAGGAACTTTTCAGGGTTTAGGTGCGACCTTGCGTTCTTTGCTGATATCTAATTGTTTCAGATCACGAAGCCTATTCAGCACATGGTTAATCTGTACATTAATCCTATTAGCCGGGTAGACGAAGGTCTACTATCTTGCAAAATTTCAACACTATCACACACACCAGAACGACATGCAGCACAATAGGGTAATTGATTTGAGCAAGTTTAACCAGTGGGTGCATGGACACAACTATGCAAATTTCTTCCTGTATGAAATGGTCGAATGAAATGCTGATTACACAGCAAACAATTACTAGTTAAGAAAAATACATCACAAGACTTAGTAAAGCAGATGTTCACAAGAATTTCAGTAAATTTTAGGTTTAAGAAAGTATGCGCCTAGAGCTTACGAAACTATCTGCCAATAACAATTTATATTTTCAAAACAAACTGAATAGTTTGTAAGCAGATGTTCATAAGAATTTCAGTAAATTTTAGATATAAAAAAAATGTGCACCTATCGCTTACTAAACAATCTGTCAATAACAATTTATCTTTTAAAAAAATGATTATTATGCGCAATTTTAGAAAAATCCGCACCTGGCGATTACCAAACTCTGTTAGTAACCTTCCCATTAACAACTGTAATTAAGAAACACACGACACTGGCCGCATCCAATCCAATTTCCTCACTGCCTCTCCTTTTCAAAGTGCGGCGCCCCTTTTGTATCCCACGAGTATTGAGTACGGCAGAAGTGAATCGACGACAGTTGTTCAGCGTGCATTTCGAACGAAGTATGGTGTTAAACCTCCTGATAGGTGGTGTATTAAACGTCGGTATAAACAGTTTACAGAGAATGGGTGTTTGTGCAAAGGGAATAGTTCTGTACGGCCGAGAACGAGTGATGAAAATGTAGCACGCATCCAGCAAGCATTTGTTCGCAGCCCAGGAAAATCGACTCGCAGAGCTAGCAGAGAGCTGCAAATTCCACAATCAACTGTATGGAGAGTCCTACGAAAAAGGTTAGTTATGAAACCTTATCGTCTGAAATTGGTTCAAGCACTGTCTGCAGCTGATAAGATTAAAAGAATCGATTTCTGTGATTTTATCCTTGCTCAAATGGAAACAGATGAATCTTTCGTTTCAAAGATCGTGTTTAGTGATGAAGCAACTTTCCACACTAACGGGAAAGTCAACCGTCACAATGTCTGTATATGGGGCACTGAGAATCCGCGGGAAACAACTCAGTATGAACGTGACTCGCCTAATTTGAACGTTTTCTATGCCATTTCAGCCAATAAAGTTTTTGGTCCCTTTTTCTTCGAAGGTGCTACTGTAACTGGACTACAGTATCTGGAGATGTTACAGAACTGGCTGTTCCCTCAGCTCGAACAAGAAGCACAACAATTCATATTTCAGCAGGATGGAGCGCCACCACATTGGCACTTATCTGTCCGTAACTACCTGAACGTCAACTACCCGAGGCGATGGATCGGCCGCCAGGCAGCCCGTGACAGAGCACTTCATCACTGGCCTCCAAGAAGCCCTGATCTTACCACCTGCGATTTTTTCTTATGGGGGTATGTTAAGGATATGGTGTTTCGGCCACTTCTCCCAGCCACCATTGATGATTTGAAACGAGAAATAACAGCAGCTATCCAAATTGTTACGCCTGATATGCTACAGAGAGTGTGGAACGAGTTGGAGTATCGGGTTGATATTGCTCGAGTGTCTGGAGAGGGCCATATTGAACATCTCTGAACTTGTTTTTGAGTGAAAAAAACCTTTTTAAATACTCTTTGTAATGATGTATATGTTTCTTTCATTAAATACACATTTTTAAAGTTGTATTATTCTTTTTGAATCACCCTGTACATTAGAGTAAATCTCTAAAACAAACGAGGTCTGTTTGTCCATTGAGTGTGTACGGTGGTTGCTATATAAACTTCAATGTCTTCCAGAGCATCCATTAATCTGCCTTTTCTGTCCCATGTAGTATTTTTAAAACTCCTCAATGCTGATGCCATTGAAATTACCAAAGAGGTGAGCATACTAAAACATATAGCAACAAATAACTGCTGCAATGCTGATATGGTAGGCAAAACGTATACTACAAAAAGACATAACAAAAGCAACAATTTAGATAAAGAAATAACAGTAACAAGAGAAACAGGAAAAACGAAGTACATTGCTTTACTTTATTATGATACCGTACCAGACAGAGTAGCCGATAATTTTCATAGATATAAGATACGAATCAGGTTCTGTACCAACAAAATATAGTGACAATAGTCAGACACGCAACCCACGAAACTAAGCTATTTACATAGTCAGGGATTTATGAAATCAAATGTGGAGAACGAGAAAATTTCTGTATGGGGCAAACAGATTCAGAGCGAACACAAACATAAGCGAGCTCCATAAATCTTCATTTAGTACACTTCCATGAAACTACAGTCGTAACACCAGCAACATAGAGGAGGCTTTGAAGATATGGCGTACAGTAATTAATGGATGCTCTAGGAATCGAAATTTATACCGCCTTCAAAGAACAACCACAGTACATACTAAATGAACAGACCTCAGAAATAAAAATTTTCTCAATTGTTTCTGACACTTACTCTAATGTAGTGTCAGTGCACACTTTTATATGTGTGGTATATAGACAATCCACTCAAAATTGCAGTACATTAAATGGAATATTGATTAGTAACGCTGAATAGCCGTTCTTTGATGTGAATATTACGTTGTTATCTCTGTCTAACGTAAACCTATAGCGCTATGTCAAAATATTGTAAGTGTATGGATGTCAACAAACTGCAAAACTGGTTGTATACACTGTTAATCACACTTCATTGTTGTCATTACGTTGTATTATGTTATGTAGATGCTTGAAAATGGCTTAGTGTCGAAAACGCATCGTAGAAAAAACACAGACAGCTGAAAGCAAGATGGCATCATTCACAAAATTTATAGAAGCCGTGCACCTATGGTACAAGAAAGAGATATTCTGCAATGTGGTCTTATTAATAAAGAAGACAGCATAATAAAAGTTGTAATAAATTACTTGGAAACAACATTAGGCTTTGCTTACGAGTTTACCCATTCTTCTCGAAAAGCATTATGTTACATCTGTAGCTATAGTTATTACTATGGCTAGTTTAACTGACAAGACGTCGTGATGTGCAATGACAAACAACTAAATTACCTAAAGAAGTCAGTCTTGAACGCTATTTTGTGTTTATCAATATTTTGCATTTCATTGCATGCTCGTATTTCACTGATGGTACATTCAAAGTGCATGAGTACGTGATGAAAATTCTAGCAGACCCTCACTTGTGGCAAGAACTTTAAATTTTATGTATGCGTTATCTGTGCGTCACAAGAAAAAAATATGCATCAGCAGTTGCCGTTCTTCCTCGTATTTGCTTCCTCTGTTAAAATAAAATGGCTCTGAGCACTAAGGGACTTAACATCTTAGGTCATCAGTCCCCTAGACTTAGAATTACTTAAACTTAACCGACCTAAGGACATCACACACATCCATGCCCGAGGCAGGATTCGAACCTGCGACCGTAGCAGCCGCGTGGTTCCAGACTGAATTGCCTAGAACCGCACGGCCACAGTGGCCGGCGCTTCCTCTGTTTTGCAGCTGCTTGGACATGTGTGTAGTCTTCACCTCACCAGGGAACAGCTGTTGCATTGAAGCAGCAAGATGAGCCTGGCAGAAATATGCCTTGCACAGTGTTAACAACGCCAGTTGAAGCCTCTCATGTCGTATGTGCAGTATTTTATTGTAACTATCATCAGGCAATGGGAAGTAGATGGCAGTGGGGTAAAGTGGCCACTCTGACATTGAATTTTCGTGAAGCCATAGCTATTTACAGAAGCTTGTGGCATATACATCTCGAATCTGCATACGGTAAGGTATCAAATCAAATATTTCTAGCAAAGGTGAAATATATTTTACAGGATATGTAAACATTTTTCTGAATGCTTAGGTAGTGGCCACTTTTCCATTCCTAATGGGGTAAAGTGGCCAGTCCTTTGCCACCATTCCCAAATGGAGTATTTAGTTTAAAAAGTGGGTAGGCTTATCTTTTTTATTTCACCACTGATTATTGTTAGGAGTACAATAATAGAAATGAGAAAGAAACCTAGTCCAATAAAATTTTGGCACAAAAGGGTCAACAAATGAGTATTAATTACTCCTAATGATGTAAATAGAGAAATCAACGACCAGCTATGGGTTACTATTTCAGTCTAATTCCTTCACAATTTATCCTTTCAGAAACCATGTAAAGTCATGTACGAAATTCACAGGTGAAGTTGTCATCGTCCTCATCACATCCAATGCACAGTTCACGAGCCTAGCGTTTACAGCTCTGACGTCTTATCCATTCCTAATTTTCTTTAGATCTACAAAACGTTTCCTTGCAGTAAAAGGAGTCTGTGACGCTGGTCTTCACAAGTGGAATTTTCTTCTTCCAATTCTTCTTGAAATAGTTCCTGTTCAGTAGAAACTCCCTCAGCTTTTGGTCCCACTTTTAGCATGTTACCTTTGTTTTGTGTTGCCTTACACTGTAGAATATTGGTCTAGTATGTTTGTTTTTCTTCGCACTTCCTTTTTTTCATTAACAGCTTTTCATATTTCTTTCTTTTAGCTTCGGCTAATCCTTTTTTACAAGCGTTTGAAGTGATTATGGCCGTCCTTCGTCTTTTACTCCTAATTTGTCTTTCATTCATACTTTGTTTCCTAGGCAAAAGTTTTACACCCTCTAGGCTTATGTGGAACCCACCTGTTGGATACTCAGAGGGAGATTCTTAAGCGGTAGGACGCTGAGGGAAACCTTCTATTAGAGAAGGCTTGTCACTTATAATCTGAAGGCAGCCTGCACTTGAAGACAGCTAAGTTGGTTCCTGAAATGAACCCCTAGGCCTATTTGAAGAAGACACAGCAGTTTGGCGTCCAGAGGAACCAGCATTTGCATAGGACTCAGCAGTTTCTCAATGAGCAGGACGAATATTTGAACGAGACAAAATACTAGTGTCCCTATCCAAAGGAAGGTTGTAAGACGTATGCTTCGCCGGCGATGGGCGAAGCATGACAGAATCTCTGACCAGAGAGTAGTTTATAGTTAGTTGTTGCTTGTCGCTAGTCTGCGCTTGTCCGCGCGAGTCGACTGTAGTAGTCTGCGCAAGTCGGCGGGAGTCGGCATGCGTCGGGTGTGTGCTCTGCTCGCGACTCTGGTCAGGACTCTGGAGGATGAGTATTGTTGTAGAAGGTAAAGAAGCAGCCTTGCACATATTTAATAATGTATGTTAATTGTAATTTAATTCGTTCAAAGAAATGGCACCAATAATAATTTTTATAATATAAGGCAAATCTTTTAAAGAAAAACATTTATTTCAATTTAAAGAATTTCCAATGCATTATCATTGCTTCCAAGAATAAAAAAAAATTTACGCCAGCATTGCACGAAGCTGTGTCGAAAAATGACTAATTAAGAGCAGATATAATTGCAGTTTTATTGAGATAAGAATTTTTATTCAGAATACAGGGCCGAAGGTCAGCGCTGCTGTCCTCATAAAATTTATCAGGTTACTAAACTTTTTTATTATTTTGGTGTTTAGGAATTTTTCTGTTTCGAACTTGACATTAAATGAGAAAAGAATTTTGTGGGAACATTAAATGTGAATGCATTTTTGCACATAGACTATAAATGGGAGCCAATTTTATTCAGAGGTTACAATATTAAAAAATTCATTTAATTATTATTCTTTGGGCAGGCTACACTTGGCTCATTTTCATTTTCATTATTATTTTCTGTGGGAAGGTTACATTTGGCGACCCTGCCAGGATCGTATTTCTTTGTGAATCTTCTGAGAAGTAGTCATATATCTGATCTTTTACATTTGGCGACCCTGCCAGGATCGTATTTCTTTGTGAATCTTCTGAGAAGTAGTCATATATCTGATCTTATTTAGTTAAACGTAGTTTGCATCTGGCGCAACGCATTTACTAATTTGTCACTCTTTCTTTCACAGATCATCGGCAATTTGTTGCTCTTTTTTGTAATTGTGTTTGTTGCATCTTGCATTGTACTTGTTTCATTTGTGCTTAATTTTGTTTTGTGAAAAATGCCGCGAAAAACTGTTAACAGTACATCGCGATGTGTAATGAGTGAAATAACTGACTCGAATAATTTGACTGATAGTACTTGCAAGATGCAGTGTAATGATGACAATCGTCCATTTACAGACGATCAGTGTGTAGCGACCACTAATAATGATTTTTATTTTAATGATGAACAAACGAATTCAATTGTGTCCTCTGTTAATTTGATGACAATTGATGACGCAGGACGTTCTGTTACAATGAACGCTGCCCAGCTTGACACACCTGGTTTGCAAAATTTACGTAACGAACAGACAAATTTTTCTAACGAAAATGAACAGTGTACTCAATGTACGGCAGATTTATTTGATTCCGAGGTAGTGACTAACAGTGCACATCCGATTGGGAAACCTTTTCGAGAATCACAGAATGACCGAATGGTTACACAAAACGTGACAATTGCAGGTACACCAGCACACAGCACAGAGAATACAGTAGCTAATATTGGCATGGATCAAGTTATGGCATTATTGGTACAATTTAGTGAAAATTTCAAACAACTTAATGAAAAAATAGACAGCAATTCCAAACAGTCGGATGAAAGCCAAGACAACAACCACAAACAACTTAGTGAAAGTCTCAAACAACAAATTAATGAAAAACAAGACAACCTTAATGAAAAACTAGACAACAATTCCAGACAGTTTAGTTAACAGATTACAGCTGTTGCCGAACAATTTCATGATACTAAAGAACAATTACGTGAGGAAATTGATGCTTGTGCTAGGAAAAGTAGTGAAGAAATTAGATCTGTTGCTCAAGAATTAAGGGATATGCAAACAGCTGCAACAGAATCACTCAGAGACGAAATTAGTGCAGTCGGCAAACAATGCTCTGAAAAAGCAACACAGTTACGTGACGAGTTTAAATTAATGACAGCAGAACTTTTGCGCACACTGGATGCAAAAGTAGACGCGAAATTCGACCAACAGAACAGTCAAATTGACGAACGTTTTAATCATCACCTGCAAAACAATGAAACGCGTTTCCGTAAATTTTTACAGGAACAGAATAAAGCAAAGCGACAAGTCATGGAAACAATTACCGCACAGAGACAGGAAGATAAACGTAAATTGTTTACGAAAGCAGAAACATACGTAGACAACAATATGGCTACTGTATCAGACGAAATTAATACAATCAAACAGTTGACCACCGAATTGCGTGATGAAATTTCCGATCTTAAATCAAAAACAGATACACACACAGTAGACTTTTAGACAGTGACCAACAGACTTGAACAATCAGAACTAATTCAGGATCCCGATGACATCAAAGTTGACGTTAAAAAATTGAACGAAACCACACGTAAAATACAAAAACAAATTAATTCTTCTGACACTAAAAACGATGATCAGGTAAAAATACTGACTGAAAAATATGATGAATTGGCCAGTCATATTGACGTTATTGAAAGTAATAATGACAGCAAATCAAACGATACTTCACCGACTTCGTTTAACCAAACACCTGAATGCCAAAATCTACAGCAGACAATCAGTGAGATAGATTCATCTAATAATACATTACGTAGAAAATTGTCAACTTTACAGCAAGAAGTAACATAGATGAAAAATGTTTCAGCGTTTAACACATTACAGCAGACGCCACTTTGCGAACATTTGTCACACTCACACAGCCAGTATAACTTAAGCAATTTACAGAGACTACGCGACTTAAAATCCGAAAAGCTACGCGACTTAAAATCCGAAATGACACAAACAGATTCTCACACAAACCTGAATGTGTTCTCAAATTCAGAGACGATAACATTGATTATAAGCAGTTTTTGTCTGTGAGAAAATCTAAGGTATTTGAAAATGACAGAGCACAGGCACACGTCTTGGATTGGATACGACAATTTGCCTTTATGTTTTCAACAGCATTACCTGTAACGCAGAAACTAGAATTGATCTGGATACAACAATTTATTTTTGAGTTTTCACCGCCATTACCTGTAATGCAGAAACTAGAATTAGCAAGGATACAGCAATTTGCTTCTGAATTTTCACCGGCATTGCCTGTAACGCAAAAGCTAAAATTTATTTCCAGCGCGTAATAGACCTCAGGGGATTCATTACGCTTTAATGAATATGTGCCGTAGCGTGCACAGGGCCCCGAGCCGTAGTAGTGCTGTTTCATCTTTAGTTTTCTGCACTGCTGCCTTCTCTTCTACTATCCTTTATATCTATCAGAACAGCTCTTCAACTATCGCTCTATCTAGATTAAGAAATGAGTAAAGAAAACCCGATAAGACAAGTTATACCGAAAGTGACAATTTTTCATTAGGCACTCCAGAACTACCAGCGTAATTTTGATAACAGACAAAAATTTAATCATCGGTATGTGTAAAATTATCAGCAATAGCGAACGCATTTTGGTAACAATAGAGGTTTTTCACCGCAATAGCAACAAAACCAGCCGGTTAGCATACCTAACCAACAATGTAGTCTACAAGGTCAACCAAGCTTTAATGTTTCGTCGCCTGTACGTGTAGTGTCAGGTCCAACAAATAGTAACGCACAGCAACAAGGAAATCAGTAAGTACAGAAAACACACTGTTTCAATTCCTATCGCAATGCACCATATAGAAATGACTATCATGACAGATGTAAAAATAATGAGCACAATTTTCAGTGTACGTTTAATGACAGTCGGTCTTATCAGCAGCAAAATCATCCCCAACAGCATATTATCATCAATGAATCAGACAGTAGGTATCATCCCGAACGAAATACGTCAGGAAGAAATAACAGAACAGTACAAATAATGGAAATGCCACAGCATCCTCCCGCAGATAACAGCACGTCAGAAAGAATTTGACTAAATACAGTACAGGTTGCATCTTCCAGCAGCGTAACCCATACTTTTGACACACAGAATCTTGTTCACGAAAATGTTATTACTTTTGACGACATCTGATACACAATTTTGCATTAAAAGACAGAATCACAATGTATGTAGACGACATTCTTATTGCAGAAGCTAACTGGTCTGACAATAGTCTGATTCTTGAACAACTGTTGCAAACTTTTCGTGCACAAGGAGTCACAGTTAATCTCAGTAAATCGCACTTCGGTAAAACTTTTATAAAATTTCTTGGACGTGTAATTTCAGCAGAGGGCATTACGCCTGACCCGGAAAAACTTCAAGCTTTACGTGACATTACTGTTCCTACGACGAAGAAACAACTACGCAGCTTTTTGGGCTTAATTAACTTTTTTCGTGAATTTATTCATTACTTTGCTTTAGACACCCCTAGATTATGTCAATTGACAGGTAAAACACTATTTGGTCCTGGGATAAGCAAGCACATTCTGAATTTATGAACCTGAAACATGCTTTGTTTGAATGTACCACTTTTATCGCACCCAGATCTTACTAGAAATTTTTCCATTGCCACCGACAATTCTAACACCGCTTTAGGCATACACATTTTTCAGGAAATTGAAGAAGATGGCACTATAGTAATTAAAAACATAGCCTTTGCGAGTCGCATTCTGTCACTTGCTGAACGCAATTATTTTGTTACAGAACTTGAAACACTTTGTGTTGTTTGGGCATTTACGAGATTTCGGCATTTTCTTTATGGAAGACACACTACTGTTTACACAGATCATAGAGCGATACAGTTTTTACTTTCCGCTAAATTTACACACAACAGATTAAGCAGATGGAAACTTTATTTGCAGGAATTTAATTTTACAATTGTTCACATTCCCGGCACACAAAATATTGTAGCAGACGCACTATCCCGTTCTCTCAGCAACAATCAGCAAGACATCGCAACCAACTTCTGCAAAGCAAATTTCAGCGTCATGTACATTCAACAAGTTGCATTTGAAAATTTTATTTCGTCGTCATTACAAGACATAGCACAAGAGCAGAGTAAAGACAATGTGTGGAAAGAAATTAAACACCTTTGGCAAGATAGGAATAATGTTACCATTAGAAACCATTACACTGTATGCAATGACATTCTGTTTCGTCGCTCTCATCCTGACAGCAACAACTGGTTATTATGCATTCCTGATGAACTTGTTAACAAATTAATCTGGTATACTCATTTAAGTTACGCGCATTACGGAGCCAGAAAATGTTTTCTTATACTGAGACAGAACTGTTATTTTACCAACATGGAGAAACGTATTCGACGAATTTTAGCGTCATGTAAAATCTGCCAGAAAGCTAAGTCACATACGACTTCACATATTCCTCCATTACATCCCATTGTACCTGTTGAATTGAGGCACATGGCCGCTGTAGATATTTTTGGTCCGATTCCCAGAACTAATAGAGGTTTTTGCTACATCTTTGTCGCTGTTGAACTCACTTCAAAATTTGTTACCTCTACTGCTACTGCTACTGCTAAAACTGTTTCGAAAGCATTTGTAAAACATTTTGTATTTCATGTAGGGCATGTATTGAAAGTAATTTCCGACAATGGACCACAGTTTCGGTCTGTTATATGGACACGTATGTTACGAGCTAGAAACATTTCTCCGATCTATATATCCAGGTACCATGCTTCTTCGAACCCTTGTGAACGATTAATGAAAGAAATTGGTAAACTGTGTAGAATATACTGCCATAAAAAACATATTGATTGGGACACACACATAATCTCATTCCAAGATGTAATTAGTTCCATACCAAATGAATCTACTATGCTATCTCCGTCTGTTATACTGAAAAATGTTGAACCACCTAACAAAATTAAAGAATTAGTAACCTTTCCTACATCTCGTCGACTACGACACCATGAAATAATTGACATTGCGCTGAACAACATCAAACGTGCCGCAGAGCGCCGGAGAAGACAGCAAAAACAGGTTTGTCGACACCGTGACTTTCACATTGGACAGAAGATATTAGTACGTACACACTATTTATCCAACAAAAGAAAGAGTAGATGCAGTAAATTTGAGCTTCTATACGCAGGTCCATATCGAATTCGCAGCATTCCTCACCCCAATGTAGTACACGTCGAAACTTTGAGAACCAGAAAAACCAAAGGGAACCACCACATATCCAACATCAAACCTTTTATTGAATGAACATACTTTATGATTTATCACACTGTAATGCCATTTCCGAATTTTTTTATGACCACTTATGCAATTATATTCACATGAACACTTACTGATGAATGTCGTATTTTTCTTGCCAAGTGCCCGGCAAGGTAAGGTTAGTAGGTCGCTTTTCTTGTCGTTACACATCAGACCGCGCATATTTTCCATTTTTCATGTATGTATGATTGTTTTCCTGTTTTGTTTGTATGCATTATGAAATATTTAAGATATAACAAATACCAGTTGACTTTGACATTTTGCCTTATGATAGCTCAACATCGTGACTATTTTACATTTTCTTTTTGCTGCTACATTGTGATACACTGTGTACATTTTTGCCTCTGAACACTGTCTATGTTTTTGACATATTACGTTTTCTGTCATGCTATGCTATATGTTCAATTATGTTACTAGAAACCAGTTTTTATTTAATGGGTATATGAATTAAATGCAAGACATTAATCTTTGTTCATCATTTTCAGAAAGAAATAACGTGTAAACGAAATAAATTAAACAGAAATGGGAATTTCACCTTCGGAATGAACGAAAGACGATGCAATACCTCATGACGAAGAGTAAATGGATCGGAATTAACAAGCATTAACAAGAATATACTACACACATCGTAGAATAGCAGTCTTAACTAATTTTTTCTTTCAGAATACGAGGCGATTGATGCAGGCTGTCAGACAGAACTACACATCTTAGTTTTAGTGATAAAATATGCTAGAAATAAGGAATAGTTGTATAATGAATAATGAAGTGACTTTTTTGCAGATGATAATGAATGATGATGAATAATGATGAAGAATATGCTACTATGGATAATGAAGTTTTTCTTTACAGGTGATGATAATAATGGAGTTATGATAATATGGATAATGAAGTTTTTTTTTTCTTTACAGATGAGGATAATGTTGAAGTTTATGTATTTATGCTATGTAGTTATTTAAGTATTTGTTGCAGTTCGTTTTGACAGAATGTCTTATATCGCATGGCATGATGACTGAAGGTTTTGGAAAGGACAGCTAGACAACATATATATTTTATACACATTTCACTACCTGTTAATTCGAAGTTCACTACTTTTCAGCATAATATGCGTTTCTTCTTTCAGTTTAATAATCCATTTTTGTATATTTTGCAGGAGAAATTATTAATGAAATTAATGTGCTATAAGCAGTTGTTTATTAAACCTATGTCATTTATGAATGTGATCACATATACTCTACTTGTTTCATAACCTTGCTACAGCTGACTCATGACGAATGACGTTACACATCTCCATTTGCAGCAATAACTCAAAAGCAGATATTGATATGCCCCAGTAATTAATTATCGATCCCAACGCAATGCATTGCTAGCACAAAAAAATTGAACAATAGTTACAGTATGTTACATTTTCAAAATGTTCTATGTCACTGGAATGATCAGCTCTGAGGAATATGTCATTTGAATGATGAATTCTGAGTAACACTGAATAATGTTTTCTAATCACAGACCTTGAATAATAGTTACAGTATGTTACATTTTCAATATGTCCTATGTCACTGGAATGATTAGTTGTGAGTAATAGTGAATGATATTTTGTAATAATGCATAAATACTATGCCCATAATTTCTGTAAATAATATTTGCTTATACTCTATGAATGCTATGCCAATAATTAACTCTTGCTTTGAATGATCACTTTTGAATAATGCATAAAAAAATGCTTTGTAACTGGCCAATGAGTGCCAATAATTACTGCAATCAGATGAGTTATGAATAGTGTTCTGTAATATTCAATACTTGCTACATGTTTTGTAACTGGACAATGAGTGCCAATGTTCTCTGTAAACAGATAATTTATGAACATTATTCTGTAATACTACATACATGGTACAGAAATGTTCAGTAACTGGGCGATGAGTGCCACCAATTACTTAAATCAGTTGTTAGACTAGTGTAATTCTCAATGAAGACTAGTATGTGACTTAATGTCCTTCACCTTCTGACCTAATTACCAGAAATTACTGCAATATCCGTTTGTCCTGTCTATCCTCATGCTCATGGAGCACTATATTTGGTTTTTGCACTAATTCTATGTTGGTGTGCCTTACAAGAACGTGGTGTTGACACGACATGCTGTCCACCACATTGAGCGATGGAGATGTTATTATGGTCCCACTGTTTGGTGTACCTAGTGTACTACCAAAATGATAGCATGGAATATTATTACAACATTTCAGTGTCTTGGCTACACTGATTAATACTTCAAGGAAAAGAACTTCGGATTGTCTCACTTGGTGTTGTGCTTCTATAGAAAGATATGGACTTTTAGTGCAGCTGCGTGCAACCTAATGTGCTACAACCATGATGCAATCCTTCCCACTCCTTTCCTAATTCTTGTAAAATGATAAAGACATATACAGTGCGTGTGCACTTCATTTCATTTGTTAACAAGATCAGTTGTCCTAAATATGCTAAAGACTTTTACAGTGTGTGTGCACTTTGTTTCACTTCATGATGTGTTATGTAAGAATGCTAAAGACTTCTACAGTGCGTGTGCACTTTATTTCACTCTATGATATGTTATGTAAGAATGGTAAAGACTTCTACAGTGCGTGTGCACTTTTGTCATTTTTCAATATGATTTGTGCTCATTATGTTTATTTGTTGTAAAAATGCTAAAGAGTTTTACAGCACGTGTGCACTCTATGCCATTTGTACTCATTACGTATACATTTTGTGATTCCCAGATATGTTCTGTACTACAGTGCGTGTGCACTTTCGTCATTTTGTTAACATGATTTGTATTCATTACGTATACATTTTGTGATTTACTGATATGTTCTGAACTACAGTGCGTGTGCACTTTTGTCATTTGTCAATATGATTTGCACTCATTATGTTTATTTGTTGTAAAAATGCTAAAGAGTTTTACAGTGCATGTGCACTTTTACCATTTGTTAATATGTTTTGTACTCATTGTGTATATATTTTGTCATTGCCTGATATGTTCTGTACTCAGTGCAAGTGCACTATTTTTTATTTCATGTTCTGCACCTATATATTTGTATATATTCGGTGATTGTAAAGTTAGTTAATTAAGAAAAATTTGTTGCTCATGGCAAGTCCAATTGACTCACCATCGTTGCCAAATTTTTGCCCCCACAGTGGAGGGTTATGTAAGACGTATGCTTCGCCGGCGATGGGCGAAGCATGACAGAATCTCTGATCAGAGAGTGGCTTATAGTTAGTTGTTGCTTGTCGCTAGTCTACGCTTGTCTGCGCGAGTCGACTGTAGTAGTCTGCGCGAGTCGGCGGGAGTCGGCATGCGTCGGGTGTGTGCTCTGCTCGCGACTCTGGTCAGGACTCTGGAGGATGAGTATTGTTGTAGAAGGTAAAGAAGCAGCCTTGCACATATTTAATAATGTATGTTAATTGTAATTTAATTTGTTCAAAGAAATGCCCCAATAATAATTTTTATAATATAAAGCAAATCTTTTAAAGAAAAACATTTATTTCAATTTAAAGAATTTCCAATGCATTATCATTGCTTCCAAGAATAAAAAAAAATTTACGCCAGCATTGCACGAAGCTGTGTCGAAAAATGACTAATTAAGAGCAGATATAATTGCAGTTTTATTGAGATAAGAATTTTTGCTTTTTTATTCAGAATACAGGGCCGAAGGTCAGTGCTGCTGTCCTCATAAATTTTATCAGGTTACTAAACTGTTTTATTATTTTGGTGTTTAGGAATTTTTCTGTTTCGAACTTGACATTAAATGAGAAAAAAATTTTGTGGGAACATTAAATGTGAATGCATTTTTGCACACAGACTATAAATGGGAGCCAATTTTGTTCAGAGGTTACAATATTAAAAAATTCATTTAATTATTATTCTTTGGTCAGGCTACACTTGGCTCATTTTCATTATTATTTTCTGTGGGAAGGTTACAAGGTCAGTAACCTCAGCTGCAGTATAGTCTTCATTGTTAAACATGTTAGGGTCTACAGGGAAAATTCAACACTCTCTAAAGCCAATGATTACTTTCATTGGAATGGTTGCACGAGGAAACACTTCATCCAAGAGTACAATTATTTGAAACTTTGTAATAGTTCTTCCTGGGTTATTGCAAAGAAATTTTTCACAAGCTTGTGTAGAAAGTTTTAAAAGGAGACATGAATGCCATATAAAAAGTTTGGTGCTCGCGGCTACAGCGTGGAGGCAAGCGCAAATCAGTTGTATGGTTTTTTGCGGCCTTATCAATTAGATATATGTTCTTAATATGGGTAGAGCGACCATCTAAAGTTAGTAGAACTGGATCTCGAGCAGTTGGTTTTGCATGCTTTAAAATTATTCAAACCAGTCCAAAAAAACTTGCAATCTGCATCCACCCGCTGGGGTGGCAGCAAATTAGGCTTCTGGAGGAGCCAGTTTTAAGTCAACCTTCACTCTTTGCCTAGGGAAGACTGCAAAAGGGGAAATGAAACTTCCTCTTGAGGACATGTACACTACAAAATCCGACATCAAACTTCTATCAGCTGAAGTAGTGGCTCCGACTTGTCGTCTTTCTTTGAGTGCAAACACTTTCCTGTTCTTGGACCGAAGCGTCAAAAGACAGGTATCATCTACATTATATACTGAATTGTTTTGCTGCTGCTGAAAAAGGCATGTTATCATTCTTTACTGCTTCAATTGTCGTTTGCATTGCAACAGGGTCCTATGCCTGTTATTCTGCTTTCCAGATGTATTTTGTAGGCATCTCGAAGCTCTTGAAAACCCTTGCAGAAGAGCAGAATAATGGATATTAGTTTTGTGCATAAAACGGTTTGTAATGTTTTGATTTGGTCACGTTACCCTTATTTCTCCTATAGCTATTTCCATAATGAAAGAGTAACATATTTCAAATTTTGCTCAGTATTTCTCTTCATTAAAGACAGTCTAAGAGAGAAACAAAACTGATTATGGATCTTGTAACACCTCTTCGAGGTCGACATCTATAGTGTAATACGAACTAAAGTCTATTGTGAAAGCCGCACTACTCAAATTGGCCGAAAACAAATATTTATCAACAAACGGGTCAAAGGTTTTATTTTTCTACCTCTTACAGATCCTGTCTGTAAACTCATTATGGAGAGAAACTGTTTTGATCAAAGTGTACCAGAATCTCTAGGTAGCTGCAAGCTTTCTAAACAAGGACTGCACCATTTTCTGTTACCTTTCAAATCCAGCGAAGAAAGGTAGAAATAGAAATGAGGAAAATTCGAAGAATCTTGTTATAAAAATTTCTGTCGTTGACGTTGGTAATCGTACATATTGGTCATACGACGTATGGGGATGATGATCGGTGGTTAGCAAAGAGCTTCTGGTACAAGGAAATGTGTCCAGAAAATTTCCACTTGCAAGTCCACGGGAACTTCTGCCAGAAACTTTCATGTGAAGGGATTTAGTATGAGATGGTAAGATGTCGAGGAACAAAATGATGAGGATTTTTGCACTTCGTAATGGAATACAGAATTGAGAAATAGAAAATTTGATGATGAAAAGCTAGCAACAATTAGCTACTTCAACTACATATGTGTAATTTCGTAAGGAGTGGAATTTTTCTAGTTCAGTGTTTGTACACGTTTAGCTACATTGCCACAGCATTTAACGAGTGTGGATTGTTGTGAATATACTTTTCAACAATAATCTTGTCTTTTGTTGTAGTTTTTCTTGTCAGTACAGCTCTATGTCTTTCCTGTCTCCAATACTGTTCGTTCGTTTGTTAGTTACATGATCCATAAATTACCTATATGCAACGTTGTGAGTCAATTGCGAAGTGGAACGAGTAGTTTCACAATTATTTAAAGTTTTTTTTTAAATTACCACTACCAGTCACAAACTTTGTCAACTATTGTATTACTTATTTATTTAGCGACGTGTTTGGACGTAATACCTCATCTTCAGGCTAAATGGCATTACAAAAACAACTTTACAATAAGGCCATACTGATGTTACATAGTCTTTTCGTAAATGCTGTGGTCATCTTTTTTCTCCTGGCGTGGCAGTCTCTTGATGCGCTGGGGTATTTCCATTTCCGTGGCACTCTTGGTCACTGTTTACAAATATTTCGTCCGCCATTTTGTCCACTACACTACAGAACTGTTTGTGATCGTGTTTCCAAGTTACTGCTATGTTAGTGACGATTTGTGAACAGAGACCAAGAGAGCCACGGAAATGGAAACACCCCATCGCATCACGAGGCTGCCACGCAGGAGAAGAAAGATGACCACAGCATTTACGAAAAGACTATGTAACATCAGTATGGTCTTATTGTAAAGTTGTTTTTGTAATGCCATTTAGCCTGAAGATGAGGTATTACCTCGAAACATGTCGCTAAATAAATAAGTAATACAATAGCTGACAAAGATTGTGACTGGTGACGGTAATTTAAAAAAATCTTTACATATTTCTTGAGGCAGTCGTGGTCGAAAAATAGTGAAAACAGCTTCAAATTCATTTCATAATTCATTTTTATGCAGTAATACAAAAAATACTTTGGTAATAGCAAGCAAGTATGTATTCTTTTATTATATACACGTTAAAGTTTCCATGTGAGTTTTTCCAAAAAAAAGTGTAGAAGAAATATTGTCAGTTTCCTGTTAAATATGGTTCAATCTGTTAAGCAATTTCTAATATTGTTGTTATTGTTGTGGTCTTAAATTTGAAGACCGCTCTGATGCAGCTTTCCACGTTAGTCTGACCTTCGTGAATCTCTTCATTTCTGCACAGCTGTTGAAATGTGCATCCATCTGAACCTGTTTACTATAGTCAGACCCTGATCTCCTTCAACAACTTTAACCCCCAGCCTCACACTTTTCTCCATTTACAAATTAACTGTTTCTCTATGATTTCTATTGAGCGATCCTTGTTTTAGTCAAGTTGTGCCATAAATTTCTTTCCTAATCGATTGAGTACCTCCTCTTTAATTACGAAATCTAGTCATTTAATATTTCGAATTCTTCTGTGGTACCCCATTTAAGATGCTTCTATTCTTTCTTGCTCATAGCCTACTTTTCACTTTTGTAGAAGGCTACACTTTAGACAAATACTTTTAGAAAAGACTTCCTAAGATTTAAATTTACCTTAGATGTTACGAAATTTATATGTTTCAGAAATGCTTTTCTTGATTTTGACAGTCTGTGTTTTATATTCTCTCCGCTGCACGAGTCCGATCCCAGACTCCTACAGTCACCAGGAGAGAGCTGAGCGAGATGTGGTCGTGTGAGGACCCAATTACCCTCAAGAGCTGCAAGATAGCATCATTAACAATATTAGGCAGTAATACAGGACTGCGTTCCAAAGTGCCGTGCCTCAGCTGGGCCTGTGGAGTAGCACCTCGTCACTAGCCGGAAGCTAGGGTGGGCTCAGCTGTTATAACATGGTTCGCGCGTCGACTCGTGGATGCCGGCGGCCTCCTATTTTTCGATCTCCAGGGTGCACGCTTTGACGTAAAGATCTGCACTCAAGAGTAAGTCTCCAAGTCCATCTGAAGTACTCCTTGGTTCACAGCAGCTCACAATCTCTGATCAGAGAAAGGAGCCAGCAGCATCGGTGTCTGCAATAGCTTCAGTGCCCTCTCTGGATGGCGGAGGACGGACACCGCCCAGATCACGCTGATCAAGCCTCCAGCACGCCTGCAGGGTGATGGCGGCCTCTGAGCCCTATCTGTATTACCATGGAAGTTGGCAGCACAGCTCGAAGCAGCAGGCGTTCCAAGAGTCGATCTCCACAGCCTCCCCTCACAGTGGATAGCGGCGACTGATACAATGACTGAGCAGTCGGCACTCCGCAACGATACCTTTGTTAAGAAGGGTGGGGTATGTATGTTGGTGCCTCCCGTGCGCTTTGCGGTAATGGGGATGGTTATCATGTGTCCTGGTTGTCCCTCGCTGTCAGCTTTCCTAGTGACTTCAGACTTTCGCAGCTTCACCTTTCGGAGGTTCTTTTCTGCTGGCTGGGTACCTGAATTCTTATTGTTGGGTTGAACCTAGCCTTCCTTACGAACTCAGCTTTCATGATGTCTTTTCTCCACTTGCAAGGTAAATCTGAACGAATTTTTAGTGTGTGACGGGGATACTGTCGCGGGCCATAACGCTACTTTTTGGCATCGTCAGTTATTTTCCTGCCGAAATGACAAATCTCATCGGTATCTCATTTTATGATGTTTTTACTTCAGCGTAAGATATAAAGTATATGATTAAAAAAAAAACCGTCACATTTGTTGAGAAATGATTCGTCTAGATGTTGGAAATAAAACAGATTAGAGAAATATGAGGTGCCGATTAAGAATTTAAAGTTAAGTCCTTGAAATTAGAATTTTAAGGAGTACTAGAGGATGTTGCTCTGGCTGATTATGTAGTCTGCTGTTGTGTGGCCTTGAAATGCTATTGCTATGTGAAGTCAAGTGATTAAATACACTCCTGGAAATTGAAATAAGAACACCGTGAATTCATTGTCCCAGGAAGGGGAAACTTTATTGACACATTCCTGGGGTCAGATACATCACATGATCACACTGACAGAACCACAGGCACATAGACACAGGCAACAGAGCATGCACAATGTCGGCACTAGTACAGTGTATATCCACCTTTCGCAGCAATGCAGGCTGCTATTCTCCCATGGAGACGATCGTAGAGATGCTGGATGTAGTCCTGTGGAATGGCTTGCCATGCCATTTCCACCTGGCGCCTCAGTTGGACCAGCGTTCGTGCTGGACGTGCAGACCGCGTGAGACGACGCTTCATCCAGTCCCAAACATGCTCAATGGGGGACAGATCCGGAGATCTTGCTGGCCAGGGTAGTTGACTTACACCTTCTAGAGCACGTTGGGTGGCACGGGATACATGCGGACGTGCATTGTCCTGTTGGAACAGCGAGTTCCCTTGCCGGTCTAGGAATGGTAGAACGATGGGTTCGATGACGGTTTGGATGTACCGTGCACTATTCAGTGTCCCCTCGACGATCACCAGTGGTGTACGGCCAGTGTAGGAGATCGCTCCCCACACCATGATGCCGGGTGTTGGCCCTGTGTGCCTCGGTCGTATGCAGTCCTGATTGTGGCGCTCACCTGCACGGCGCCAAACACGCATACGACCATCATTGGCACCAAGGCAGAAGCGACTCTCATCGCTGAAGACGACACGTCTCCATTCGTCCCTCCATTCACGCCTGTCGCGACACCATTGGAGGCGGGCTGCACGATGTTGGGGCGTGAGCGGAAGACGGCGTAACGGTGTGCGGGACCGTAGCCCAGCTTCATGGAGACGGTTGCGAATGGTCCTCGCCGATACCCCAGGAGCAACAGTGTCCCTAATTTGCTGGGAAGTGGCGGTGCGGTCCCCTACGGCACTGCGTAGGATCCTACGTTCTTGGCGTGCATCCGTGCGTCGCTGCGGTCCGGTCCCAGGTCGACGGGCACGTGCACCTTCCGCCGACCACTGGCGACAACATCGATGTACTGTGGAGACCTCACGCCCCACGTGTTGAGCAATTCGGCGGTACGTCCACCCGGCCTCCCGCATGCCCACTATACGCCCTCGCTCAAAGTCCGTCAACTGCACATACGGTTCACGTCCACGCTGTCGCGGCATGCTACCAGTGTTAAAGACTGCGATGGAGCTCCGTATGCCACGGCAAACTGGCTGACACTGACGGCGGCGGTGCACAAATGCTGCGCAGCTAGCGCCATTCGACGGCCAACACCGCGGTTCCTGGTGTGTCCGCTGTGCCGTGCGTGTGATCATTGCTTGTACAGCCCTCTCGCAGTGTCCGGAGCAAGTATGGTGGGTCTGACACACCGGTGTCAATGTGTTCTTTTTTCCATTTCCAGGAGTGTATTTTACCAATAGATAAACATTGAACGTTAGATTCTCAGTCGGCACCAATTTGCTGTACATGATTTTGAGTTCGTTCGAAGGAACGTCAGATAGTTATTATTAATTATTTAACAAAACATTTGATGGTATTTGAACATTTTTATTTTAAATTTTCCCTTCACCTCACTAATAATTAACGTTTTATTAATTACTCTGCTTACTTTCAAGTAATTAAATATTTTTATGCTAAATTAGTTCTCAAGCAAATCAATTTGAAACTTAGTTTGTGCATTTTCCGCTCTTCGTTTGGCTAAGAAAATTTGGACGAAAATACATAGTGCAATTTCTAGGGAGTCTTGTTTTCGCTGCACTCAAACAGACTTTACAAAATGAAATCTTGGATAGCCCCTTGTTTCAATGGCGGAAACTTAAAAGAAACGTAGTGAAATTAATGAACTCCCCTATTGTTTTAATTTGAGATACTAATAGTTCTTCTGCAGTGTGACGACTTATTTGGAACAAATTTCTTAAGATCATATTCTTAATTTGAATCTATAGTTCAACTAGAAATGAGTACAATATTATTGCAAGAGACTGCTAAAGATTAATTTTTATGATATGTTTATTTATAATAAATAATTTTCCCTAAGGGTCAGTTACAACTGAAAAATATTCCACATGAAAACAGTGACAGTCAACGTGAAGATATGGAAATTTATTGATTTACTTGTGTCTGGCACTTGCAACGACAAGAATTTCACAACGTTCTTAATATTGCTGTTCAATAAGCGTCACAATCTCTTCGTTCCAGTTTACAATATATTCTGCAAAAAGTGTTTCTTCAAACAATTTATAGAAAAGTTTATTAAATTCAGAATTAATGTTGTGTCCATTGATGCGCAGCACTACATTCACTGTGACTTCTCTTCTAGATGTCGAGGAAGACAGTTATAGCGATTCAATTAAAAATCATGGTCTTTTCTTTCGTTTCCGTATGACAACAACATTGATTACAATACCTGAATCATTATCTACACGTCTGATGTAGGCCATCCTCTTTCCTTTCGAGCCGAATCTTCCCTCTCTCCCCTTCCCCCCCCCCCCCTTACCCCACTTTGAATGTGTTCCTCGATGTCTCCTGTGTGTGTGTGTGTGTGTGTGTGTGTGTGTGTGTGTGTGTGTGTGAGATAGAGAGTGCGAGCGCCCGCGCGCGTGTGTAGAGTGATATGTAATGTGAGTGATTAGCTCTCTCGGGGAGGGATGCGGATGCAGCTGCATGTTAGTCATATCCTGACATAAACTACATCTATACTGTACGAATGTACATTAACATCATATTTCCTTAGATTTCTAATAGGCGGCACGTACAAATAAATGAATACAATAGTGACTGCAGCTGCATCATCAATACAGTGGTAAACAGAATGCCTAATACCAAAGACGTTATGTCTTAAATTATTGACTGCCTCGTCCATTGCCACAAACAGCGGAGATAAACTTTCTGCCGCCACTTGGAGCGCAACGTATCAGAGTTTCCCTAATCGCTATCCAATTTCAGAGAACGGGCTTTTAACGAGAGAGCGCAGCGTGGTCTGACCCCGGATATCATTTGCTTCTCGATGTTTGTCGCCTGGCCCGCGCACAGGAATTTGCATGTTGTTATGGTTACCACACCACGTTCAGATTACCGTTGCTAATGGCACTGGGAGGCCAATGTACCAGTACTATTAAGTATTGGCTCGTGGCTGAATCTAGAATCGTGCGTTGCCTCGTGTAGTATTGGCTGTTGCTCTGATATTTGTGTACAAGACTGCAAATGTTATTTGCCTTGGAGAGGGTGGTTAGTCACCCCACTCGTGGGCGGTTGTTCATCTTAAATTAGTAGACTATCACCATAAACGGTTAATGTACATTGACGGGAAAGAATCGCAATCTCAAGAAGGAGCTGTGCGACATAAACGAAAGTTGGTAGACGTGTTTCTACATCTGAAAGGCGGAGCCTGTTCGGATTTCGCACCAGTCTCATAAAGTGGCGTAATAGCTCCCCTAAGAGGACGCAAATCAGGTTGCCTTCCAATACACGTTGTAACAGTAGTGAGCGTTAGTTACCTCTGAGTCTGGGTGTAGTGTGCTAATGTTAGCCCAGAATGCCTTTAAGGAGGAGGAGGAGAAGATTAATGTGTAATGTGCCGTCGACAACGAGATCATTGGAGACGGAGCGCAAGCTCGGTTAGGGAAGGAAGGGGAAGGAAATCGGCCGTGGCCTTTAAAAGGAACGATCCCAGCATTTATCTGAAGCGATTTAGAGAAATAACGGAAAACTTAAATGAGGATGGTCGGACGCGGGTTTGAACCGTCTTCCTTCCGTATGCGAGTCCAGTGTGCTAACCCCTGCCCCACCTCGCTCGGCAAGAACGCCTTGAAGGTGACACAGAAACCATTATCAACATCTCACTGAGTTAGAACGAGGTCGTGTAATACGACTACGAGAAACTGGATGTTCCTTCTGCGATATTGGGGAAAGGCTTTGCAGGAATGTAGCCGAGGTACAACAGGATGATGACAGCGGTGGTTACGAGAATGAACGGTCGCAAGATGACCATTGTGTTCGGTGGCACGCTGAATCCGCAGCAGCAATTTGAACAGGAGTTGGCATACAGTGACCCAACAAACTATTAAAAATCGGTTACTTCAAGGACTGCTCCGAGCCAGATGCCCTATAGACTCCAAACTGCCGCCATTTGTTATTTCAGTGGTATCAAGCGAGAGCTCATTGGAGGCAGTGTAGAGGTCTGTTATGTTTTCTGATGAGCTGGTGCCAATGATGTCCGTGATGGTTAGAAGGAGGCCAGTTAAGGGCCTGCACCAACCTGGAGTTATGGTCTGGGGTGCGATTTCCTATGACAGCAGGAGCGCTCTCGTGGTTATTCCAGGCACCTTGACTGCAAATTTGTACGTCAGTCTAGTGGTGATTTGACGTGTTGTGCTGCCGTTCATGAACAGCATTCCAGGGGGTGTTTTCCAACAGGACAACTGTTCGCCCACATACCTTCGTTTTAACCCAACATGCTCTACAGAGAATCGACATGTTGCCCTGGCCTCGTCGATCACCAGATCTGTCTCCAATCGAGCACATATGGTACATCATTGGACGACAATTTCAGTGTCATCCTCAACCAGCATTAACCGTTCCTGTACTTGCAACAGCCATCGAACTCCATCACGCAGGCATCCGGCACGTGTTCAATACAATGCATCCACGTCTGCACGCTTGCGTTCAACATTCTGGTGGTTATACCGTTTATTAATGTATCAGCCACCTACGTTTCTAGCATTTGTAGACTTAGAGAAAGCTTTTGACAATGTTGACTGGAATACTCTCTTTCAAATTCTAAAGGTGGCAGGGGTAAAATACAGGGAGCGAAAGGCTATTTACAATTTGTACAGAAACCAGATGGCAGTTATAAGAGTCGAGGGGCATGAAAGGGAAGCAGTGGTTGGGAAGGGAGTAAGACAGGGTTTTAGCCTCTCCCCGATGTTGTTCAATCTGTATATTGAGCAAGAAGTAAAGGAAACAAAAGAAAAATTCGGAGTAGGTATTAAAATTCATGGAGAAGAAATAAAAACTTTGAGGTTCACCGATGACATTGTAATTCTATCAGAGACAGCAAAGGACTTGGAAGAGCAGTTGAATGGAATGGACAGTGTCTTGAAAGGAGGATATAAGATGAACATCAACAAAAGCAAAACAAGGATAATGGAATGTAGTCTAATTAAGTCGGGTGATGCTGAGGTAATTAGATTAGGAAATGAGACACTTAAAGTAGTAAAGGAGTTTTGCTATTTGGGGAGCAAAATAACTGATGATGGTCGAAGTAGAAAGGATATAAAATGTAGGCTGGCAATGGCAAGGAAAGCGTTTCTGAAGAAGAGAAATTTGTTAACATCCAGTATTGATTTAAGTGTCAGGAAGTCATTTCTGAAAGCATTCGTATGGAGTGTAGCCATGTATGGAAGTGAAACATGGACGGTAACTAGTTTGGACAAAAAGAGAATAGAAGCTTTCGAAATGTGGTGCTACAGAAGAATGCTGAAGATAAGGTGGGTAGATTACGTAACTAATGTGGAGGTATTGAATAGGATTCGGGAGAAGAGAAGTTTGTGGCACAACTTGACTAGAAGAAGGGGTCGGTTGGTGGGACATATTTTGAGGCATCAAGGGATCACAAATTTAGCATTGGAGGGCAGTGTGGAGGGTAAAAATCGTAGAGGGAGACCAAGAGATGAATACACTAAGCAGATTCAGATGGATGTAGATTGCAGTAGGTACTGGGAGATGAAGAAGCTTGCACAGGATAGAGTAGCATGGACAGCTGCATCAAACCAGTCTCAGGACTGAAGACCACAACAACAACAACAATGTATCAGCATTTCACATTAGCAAAAACTTGTCTCACTCTTACATTAACCAGTGATTTTGCAGTAACTTAAATATGTTGCCTATAGAACTGTATTTCAGGAATTTCATTGTGCTGCATTAATTATTTTTTGACGTTTCGATTTTTTCCGTCTGTGTATTCGCTGAATTAGAAGGGAAACTCCAGACTTGAAAAGGAATTCGTTTCGTGCTCTTCAAATATGTCGTCCTCTTGATTGCCATCCTGTCCAGGATTAATGTCCACAACGCAGGAGTCATGGACAAATTTTTGTGACCCGCGGGCCTGGTTCAAACACTTTCTTACTATCGCGGGCCGCATCGTCACGTGACGCGACAGCTGCTCTCCTAATGTATGAAATAAAAACTTTAGCGTCCGTATCGTTAATGGTTCAAATGGCTCTGAGCACTGTGGGACTCAACATCTGAGGTCATCAGTCCCCTAGAACTTAGAACTACTTAAACCTAACCAACCTAAGGACATTACACACATCCATGCCCGAGGCAAGATTCGAACCTGCGACTGTAGCGGTCGCGCGGTTTGAGACTGAAGCGCCTAGAACCGCTCGGTCATAGGGCCGACTGTCGTTAATGTTTACAGCGTAACGCACCAATACGATTGGCAGCCCTATCCCAACATGATGCGCCAACAAATTATGCCACAAATCTTGCGTTTTTGAGAAATCATATATATTATGTATACTCCGTTTTAGATGGTTTATTTATATATACGTTGTGAATGTTGTATATTTAACTACGGTGTTTTACGATAGCTCTCTTAAAACTCATCTTCCAAAACTCTGCCACGGCTTTAGTGAAGAAACAGTGTTCAAAAATGAAAAAAAGTGTAAACATCTGAAAATGGCTTGCCGCTCATCCTGAAACGTCATCACGGAAAAATGAATGCCTATAAACGCAATTTGTTGCAACTAATTCATTATAAATTACCTTGAGCTTCAACAGTTACAGTGTCCCAATATGTTCATAATGCACGAGAGATATTTGCTAATGTTAATGCGAGAAAGTATAGAAAAATAAAATACAGCAAAGACAATTTAATTCCAATCGACAAACAATTAAGAGTAACTTTGTGAATTTCTTCCGCAGGCTGGATTGCCCAGTCATGGTACAGAGTATGGATGGTGTGGAAAGAAGCTGAAATCGCGTTCGCAGCTGTGCGACTTGAAAACGAGCACCCACTACCTTAGCGCCTGCTCTGATCCTGCCTAAATCATCAAATTCATCTCCTGCTACAGGCGTGATTAGACTCTGCTTCCCTAATCAAAAGGAGTAAACCATACATGACGATGGATTTAGGACGGAATGGAGGTAAAATAACTTTAAATAAGGGTCTACTACAGGTTCAAATATGAATATTTTGATAAAGATCAACAAATAAATTAAGAATAAAGCTCAGACGACTGAACAAGGTAAGCAGGAAACGAAATAATTGGCAAAAGTACTGGGACACAAGATAGTTCTTAGTGAATCGGGACTATGCTCGATTAGTAAGGAATAAACAAACAACCAGTGACAGGGCATGGTAGTAGTACCTGGCACGTTACCCCTGCTGAGGCATAGAGGCGTCAGCGATCCGGATGTCATCGTAATTACGAGTTCCCATGATGATCTATTTGTTACAACTGGTGAGCAACGACAGTGTTAACTGTTTCTTCCACTACCCGTCAATCTTGTATGATCTTCTAGTGACTGTAGTGTAAATTCCGTCCATCGGTACCGACCGACAGCTTGGTCATCCTCTGTTAATGACGTCATTGGGTGCGTATGGAGGGATGTCGGCTCAGCACATCGCTCTCCCGGACGTTGTAAATTTTCGTGACCTGAAGCCACACCTACTCCATCAAGCAGCCCATAAACTGGCCTCGCGAAGCTGTGTGCACACCGTTCAAGTCGTGCCATCAACTAAAAATCTCTGGCTGTGGCAGGAATCGAAGCCGGGTCCTTTAGATTCTAGTCAATCCCGCTAGCCACCCAGCTATAGAGCGGACTCGAGTGTCTGTAGCACTAATTTAAACTGTGTCAATAGGGTCTAGAAACTGACTGTACCAACCATAGAAACTCGACGTGCGCCAGTTAGGCTGATCCTGCTATGCGGTTTATGTATCATCTCGAGAGCCGGCCGGTATGGCCGTGCGGTTAAAGGCGCTTCAGTCTGGAACCGCGTGACCGCTGCGGTCGCAGGTTCGAATCCTGCCTCGGGCATGGATGTGTGTGATGTCCTTAGGTTAGTTAGGTTTAATTAGTTCTAAGTTCTAGGCGACTGATGACCTCAGAAGTTAAGTCGCATAGTGCTCAGAGCCATTTGAACCATTTTTATCATCTCGAGCTTCGAAGAAAACAATCATCTGCGCAGAGGGCTCAACTTCCGTTGCCAACGTAACTGCACTCACTTGATTAGTACTGTGCAGGCTGCTAAGTTTTGTTAAGCTTCCACACACTGACTTTTTCTAATGGCCAGAATCGCTTTTTCAGCGCCTTTCTGGTGTATTCGAAGACGAAGGAGCGTTCAAACTCGGCACATAGAGCTCGAATAGATCGAAAAGCGCCATGTTGGGGAAAATTACTAACCGCTGAATTAACTGCGCTTACGACCAGCTCAAGCTGTGGATAATACTTCCATAATGGTGCACCATTACTGTCTATTTGACATCTCTCTTCCACCCTCGCAAAGCAGATAAAATCACGAATCAAATTAAAGTGGAAATTAGTTACGTCATAGAAAACTATCATTGCTAGCCTCAAAGGCCAGTTAATCTCTAATTACGCTAATCATTGGATGGGGATAATAGTTTGACACCAATAGACAACGTGTCATCACAACGGCATCTGTAGGCAGTTACGCGTGGGCTTTTGATACCGAAGGCCATTTCTATAAAACTTGTCGGTGTGTGAGAGTATGATATGCGATAAAACTACTGACGATTCGGGTGCTTTTTCAGATAGCCCTCATCAGCGGCCTATCATGTTTCCAGATTCGCCCTGCCCCTCCCCCCCTCCCCCCTATTCCACGCCTCTAACACGCCCCGAACACCACAACACTGGAAATAGGAAGCTCTGACGCCCTAGTCGCCAACGATCAGTACGTAAGCAGCATTCATTAAGAAGGCGACTACAACTGGATTCGTTAATGACAATCAATACAAATTAACAAAATATTCCCACCAAGAAGCATCCGATTACCTTGATCCTTGACCCGGTAACCCAATCAGAATACAGTGTTTCAGGATGCCCAGTCATTTTCAAACAGTATGCAGGGTGTTTCAAAGTCTTTGCATCAAACGTCTAAGGGTGATAGATGGCGTCGTCGTGAACAACTTTCGTTAGGGACAAAATATTCGTTGACGCCTCCCGACGACGCTAGGCGTCATTTAACTGAATTCGGCGGCCTTGGGACGACGAAGTTTCAACAAACTAACAGGATTTACTGACAGGTGAGTTGCATTTGCATACTTCCTAATGTTGTAATTTATTAGAGTGATTTTCAAGAAGGAAACCTTAAGTAAGAGTGCCTGTAAGTAGAGAAAGTTATCTAGGAAGCTTGGCCTACCCCATTTGACTCGAATTATAGGCAACATACACTGCTTACTAACTATGCAGTCGGCTTACGCACTGCCGGTCTAATGTAGCCGGGAAGCCGTAGCGAAGATTTTTTCTTTAACGAAAATTGTTCCCCATGATGTGATTCATCACCACTAGACGTTTGATGCAAACACTTTGAAACATAACAGAAAGCACTATCACAAGTAGTCACCCTGATGAAAGCAGCAAACGAAACAACCCGAAATATCGATAGTTTTATTACGTATGATATTTTAATTGTTACCTTAGCATGTATGCATGGAAATAAATAATTTTGGGGAAATAATATGAATGCAACATGAAGATTATCCGTTAATTTGAGAAAACATAAATATAAACTCTCCTCGGCGCACATTTTGTTTTGGATCACTTCCTTTCTTCATTTCAGCTTAACTATATTTGTTAGTTACAGTACTTTCTATATATCATTTTCACAAATTTTATCAAAATTACGTGGACGAGTATCTTTATAGCACTACCTTGTGTGCTGGCCATTTGCGGGTGACTATATACCTCAAAGGTCTAATTCGAATAAAAGTGAATATATTCGTCTTTAGTATAGCTAACGATTTACTGGAATTATCTTTTTATTCTATCTGCATATGCAAAACAGATTTTTAATTGAAAATTCGCCTACGGAATAGAAGGAGTAGCCGAGAAGAAGCAGTTTTAGGCAAAATTTAAAATTTGTTTTGCTACCTGACAGAAATTTTACGTTGTAAAAAATGCATATTTGAACCATCAGCTGTTTTCATCAGGAGTGCTGATCTTTTCTTCGGTACTGCTCTGTATACATTTCGTATTCGGATGTTTGCTTTTAAAGCCCTATGTCATAGATTTATACTCATGGCATGCACTACACATTTTAATCAATGACTAATGCAATATGGTGGCTTAAACCATTTTAACCCTACATGCGTGAAGATGGTCAAAGACCGAAAGAGGTAGAATTTGGCTTTAAAACAGAAACAGCTGGTGGTTCAAATATGAATTTTTTACATTACTTAGCCGCTGTTGGCAGTCGCCTCCCAAAAATGTTTAAAATTTTATGTTACTGCAAAAATGACTAACATTTATAGCCTACTTAGAGGACTTCTAACTGAGTTATGCACTGAGTGTTGTTCTTGAACTGTTGTAGCTGTGCCCATAAATATTCTTCTGAAGCGGTTCTGGTTTATTTAAGATGAATTACAACCCGACTCTTGCAAAGATGTTCGAAGACTGCGCATGGAGAGTGTGAATCCTCGATGCCACAGGAACGGTACAAGCAAGGGCACACTGTGACAGTGTTGACCCTCGATTGTCCGTGACTGTAGCAGAAATGGAGCTATATATGACCGCAAACATTCACATTACGTTATTAATTCATGCGTTTTTATTGCTAATACTGATCTATCAGTAAGTGTTTCGGACTTTCACTCAACGTCTGTACGTTGTAAAATAAAACATATCCTTACTTAACCTTCTGTAGCAGACTCGAACAGAAAATTAAGTTACAAAAGGTTTTACTTTATTTTAAAGCGTATAACTGTGTTTTGTCGTAAAGTTAAGGCGTAATATGTTATCATTTGATAGGCAAAGGTTCGAGAAACGTTGTTCTCTTCCCATACAAGCAACAGAAACTTACGAATTAACAACGTTCTGTTACTGTTTACATGCACTTATATACACTAGTACACCCCAAGGCACAATAATCACCCCTTCCAGGAAGCTTACTTACATTAGAAATAGAACGTTATGCGTGCATATGTGATACCGTGAAATTCTCTGTTCGTAATAACACAGTGCGGTATCACGCCACCAAAACTCCACTCTCCGTGACAGTAAAATAAATAGCGACCACGATACGCCTCCAGATTAGCAGAATTTGCATTCTGAGTGGGAGCTCTTGACATCTTGCTTTTCCCTCGCTAATCTACAAACTTTGCTGAAATCAGATTCACAGAAGTGGAAATTATTATTATTATACGGCCTGAATACCGGAGGTCCTACCCCCTGGCGGGTATATGCCATCTCATATTCAACCTGGAGCCACTGACAATCAGTGAAATGCCTCACTGTGGTAGGATGTGACGGTCAACATGTCGAAATCTTTGCTGACGTCCTGATAAGCACTCATAAAACTGGTGCCGCAGCTGAAAGATCGGAGGAGAATCTGTTTCGCAGAATGACAGTTATTTAAAAAGACGCTAAGGCAGTTTCAACAGTTGACAACAAGAGGAGAGTTAAAAGAACGATGAACCACAGGTATTTTAGGGCGTAAAGAGATTTTCCACCAGGTGACAACCGTCATGGGATGTCAAATATAACACAATATGACATCGTGCCTGTAGCAGCAGCAAATAGTGCTTAATCTGCATTTAAAATCAAAATTTTCAAACTGTCTTATCCACACTGTTTATTGATTGGCACTGCCTTGCACTTTTCGATTATACATAATTTTTCAAAGGAACGTATTAGTTCCTTCACATTAAAAACACTGCATGTATTAAACATATGGTACTTAGTGCCTAGTCACCCGTTTCAAGCAACAGCCAAGTGCAGTTCACATATAATTGTTGAGCCTGGCAATTTAGGGGTAAAATGCGTTCTTGGAAGACGAAAAGTTTCGGGTTTGACTCCCGGCCGTACCGATTTTCTAGTCTTCTTTTTATTTTAGGCTTCACCTATCAACCATGTGAGGGGTCGCTGGAAACAACACATGGTTCGGGCTCCATGTTAAACGGTCCCCTTTTGCCGGTCGGATTACTGGGATAGTTAGGGACACGAAATTCGCCGATGTGGCGTCCAATTGAAAGACTTGCACCAGGGCAGATTATTATTATTGTCTGAATACGTTATTAAGTGTGTACGGAAACCTCAGAGGGGAAGTCCTACACACACTTGTACGGTGTTTTAGACGATATCTTTGGTCGAATCTTGTCGACTGCTTATTCAGGAAATAAAAGAAAGTAAGAGAAAAAAAAATAAAATATCTTTCCACTAATAATCTTTTACGTTCCGGAACGAATATTTTGACTGAATTATTACGCACGAAAAGTGAACATTCGCCAGACTTGGGTCCCCTACGAATCCCAGCTCGCTGACTCAAGAACATTGGTTGTTAAAGAATACATTGTTTAACGGATAGAATGAACTTCACATTATAATTCTTTTTGTGCATAAAGGAGTAAGAAAATTAATAAGCATGAATAGATGAGTAATATTTAATTTTTGTGACAACTTATTTTAGGGGTCCAGGAACTATTCGATTTTATATGAACTCGCGCTGCTTTTTCATTGTCCGTTTTGAAGATGAATCTGTGTAGAATATGAAGCTCGTGTGTGAATACTATGAAGATCTGATTAGATATCCCTTGCAATATGAGAATACTCAACGAATAATTCAGTGCATAAATGGAGATGTAAATCTAATTGTCATGGGGGATTGGAATCCGGTTGTAGGGGAAGGAGTAGAAGAAAGGATTACGGGACAATGTGGGTTTGGTACTAGAAGTAAGAGAAGAGAAAGAGTAATTCAACTCTGCAGTACATTTTAGCTAGTAACAGCGAATACTCTGGTCAAGAATCACATGATGTGGAGGTATACTTGGGAAACGCAGAGAGATACGGGAAGATTTCAGTAAGATTACCTCATGGTTAGGTAGAGATTCCGAAATCAGATTCTGGATTGTAAGGTACAGATATAGACTCAGATCGTTATTTTGTAGTACTGGGGACTGGACTGAAGTTTAAGGGTCTAGTCAATAAGAATAAATACGCAAAATAGACTCAGATCGTCATTTTGTAGTGCTGGGGACTGGACTGAAGTTTAAGGGTCTAGTCAATAAGAATAAATACACAAAGAAGTGGGATACGGATGCACTAAGAAGTGACGTGATGTGCTTGAAGTTCTTTAAGGCTATAGATACTGTGATAAGGCAGTACAGTTGAAGAGAAATGAACATCTCTAAAACGGTAAATAACAGCAGTCGGAAAGAAGAAATTGATTACAAAGAAGATAACTGCGAATAAACCGTGGGAAACAAGAGAAAAACTTCATTTGATCAGTGAAAGGAGGAAGTTCAAATATATTCAGGAAAATTCAGGAATACGGAAATACAAGTGGCTCAGGAATGAAATAAATAGGAAGTGCAGGGAAGCTAAGGCGAAATGGCTGCATGAAAAATGTGAAGAAATCATAAAAGATGTGATTGCCGGAAGGACTGAATCAGCATATACAAAACTCAAAACAACCTTCGGTGAAATTAAAGGCAGTGGTGGTAACGTTCAGTGTGCAATGGTAATTCCATTGGTAAATGCAGAGGAGAAAGCGGGTAGTTGGAAAAAGTACACTGTAGGCCTCTATGAGGGGGAAGACTTGTCTGATGTGATAGGAGAAGAAACAGGAGTCGACATAGAAGAGATAGGAGATCCAGTATTAGAGTCAGAATTTAAAAGAGCATTGAAGGACTTAAGATCAAACGAGTCAGAAGGGATCGATAACACTCCGTCAGAATTTCTAAAATCATTGGGGAAAGTGGCAACAAAACGACTATTCATGTTGGTGTGTAGAATTTATGAATCTGGTGATATACCATCAGACTTTCGGAAAAATATAAGCGCAAATTCCGAAATTCCGAAGACTGCAAGAGCTGAAAAGTGCGAAAATTATCTCACAATCAGCTTAACACCTCAAACATCCAAATTACTGACTAGAATAATATACAAAACAATGGAAAAGAAAATTGATGATCTGTTAGATGACGATCAATTTGGCTTTAGGAAGGGTAAGGCACCAAAGATGCAGTTCTGGCATTGCGGTTGAATATGGAAGCAGTACTAAAGAAAAATTAGGACACGTACACAGGATTTGTGAACTGGAAATAGCGTTCTACAATGTCAAACTGCGCACGATATTCGAAATTCTGAGGGAAATTGGGATTAGCAATAGGGAGAGACGGGTAATATACAACTTGTACAAGAACCAAGAGGGAATAATAAAATGGAAGACCAAGAACGAAGTTCTCGTACTACAAAGGGTGTAAGACCGGGATGTAGTCTTTCGCCCCTACTCTTCCATCTAAACATCGAAGAAGCAATTATGGAAATAAAAGAAAAGGTCAAGAGTGGGATTAAAATTCAAGGTGAAACGATATCAATGATAAGATTCGCTGATGACATTGCTATCCTCAGTAATATTGAAGAAGAATTAGAGGATGTTCTGTATGGAATGAACCCTCTAATGAGTACACACTGAGAGTAAATCGAAGAAAGATGAAAGTAGTGACTCGCAGCAAAAATGAGAACAGCGAGAAACTTAACATCAAAATTGATGGCCACGAAGTAGATGAAGTTAAGGAATACTGCTACCTAGACAGTAAAATAGCCAATGACGGTCGGAGCAAGGAGGACATGAAATACAGAGTAATACTGGTAAGAAGCTAATTCCTGCCCAAGACAAGTCAACTAGTATCAAACATAGGCCTTAATTTACGGAAGAAATTTCTGAGAATGTACGTCTGGAGCACAACATTGTATAGTAGTGAAACATGGACGGTGGGAAGACTGGAACAGAAGAAAATCGATGCATTTGGGATGTGGTGCTACAGACGAATGTTGAAGGTTAGGTGGACTGATAAGGTAAGGAATGAGGTGGTTCTGCGCAGTGTCGGAGAGGAAAGGATTATATGGAGAATGCTGACACGAAGAAGGGACAGGATGATAGACCATCTGTTAAGACATCAGGGAATGACTTCAATGGAACTAGAGGGAGATGTAAAGGGCAAAAACTGTAGAGGAAGACAGAGGTTAGGATACACCAAGCAAATAATTGAAGACGTATGTTGCTGGTGCTGCTCTGAGATGAAGAGGTTGGCACAGGACAGAAATGCGTGGCTGGCCGCATCAAACTAGTCAGTAAATAAACAAATAAATACCATGTGATAATTAGCGTCTAATTTTGATATTTCGAAGTGACACGTATGTGAACGAGCTCATAAGGCAGGTTGCAGGTAAGGCGAATGGTTTACTGGGAGAATTCCAGGAAAGTGCAGTTCGGATATACGCGCACAAACGCTCATATATCTATTCTTGAGTGTTGTTCGAGCGTTTAGGAGCCTCAGCAGACTAGTAGACTGGTTTAAAGGAAGACATCGGAGGAACTCAAGTTGTAACGAGAAGCAGAATGACTAGCATTAGTACAAGGTACCCTCCGCCATGTAGTATGTGATGCCTTGCGGAGTATGTAAGTGGATGTAGGTGTCGAAGATTTCTTAGGTACGTCCTAATTAGTTTATTTTCAGTTCTAATTCTCTCTTAGGACACATAAATACGCTATATATATATATATATATATATATATATATATATATATATATATATATATATATATATATATATATATATATATATATATAGGCAGAGAAGTCACAGCACCAAAATTTCGACAAATGGTATTGTCAATTAAGAATCGCTTAGCGATCCAGCTTAGACCGAAGAGAAAAGCTTGTAAGATTGTAGCGGACTACTGGGGAAGTGCAAGCCATTGTCAAAATTGGGCTCACCATTTTGAAGACCCTATAAGGGACGATCAAAAAGTTTCGGTTTGAGGGCATTGCTGCAGCGTATCGCAACCTAGCGCGACTCCAATGTGCGTATATAAGAATCGACATACAGGAATGGGATTCGTGTGCATCCGTGTCGTTCGGACGCGCATGTGGTAAACGAGGCAAAGTGAACGACGGCGAAGTTATTACTAAATGCTTCCAGATAGGACCAGCGTGCTGCTGTTCTCTTCTTGGCTGCTGAAGGACAACCACCGGTAGACACCCATCGAGGAATGAAGATTCAGTATGGGACAGCTTGAATGTCGAAAACCACGCCAAGTTTGCTGCTTCACTGATAACGTACGTTCCAACATCGCAAATGGTGTAACGCAGAAGTTACTACAGCTCAATTGGGTGACACTCTAACAGCGTCCCTATAGGTGTGATCTGACCCCTTGCGGTTATCACGCCTTATGTTCCATAAAAAAGGCCCTGAATTGCCAACGATTACTGTCGGACGAGGATATGCAGCAGACAGATACCTACGTCTTCACGCAGCAAGACACGGTGCTTTACCAAACGGGTATCTTCAGCCTCTTGCTTCGGTTAGGTGATTGCCTCAATGCTCACGGCGATTTTGCCTGACTGGCCACACTTCAGTGGTGTGTGTCACCAGATGGCGGGCCCTTGTGGCCGAGCGGTTCTAGGCGCTTCAGTTCGGTCGCAGGTTCGAATCCTGCTTCGGGCATGGATGTTTGTGACGTCCTTAGGTTAGTTAAGTTTAAGTAGTTCTAAGTCTAGCGGCTGATGACCAGAGATGTTAAGTCCCATAGTGCTTAGAGCCATTTGAACCATTTGGCACCAGATGTCAACTCATTGTTCACGTTATTATCTTAAATAATGGGCCGTTACTTTATGGGCGCGCAGCTGCGAACAATAGAATCCCAGATGTGTTCCATTGGACTCAGATCAGGCGAATTTGGTGCACAAGACATCAACGTGTCTTCACTGTCACGCTCCTCAAAGCACTTAGCACTATCCTCGCGTCGAGAGATGGAAATTTTTGCTGTTGGAATATGGCATCGTCGTTGGGAACACATGAAATATGGTGGATGCAATTGTGTTCACGTTGTTCTCGGCTGTAGCAATACCCTCGATTACTGCCACAGATCCCATGGAAGGCCAGGTGAGTAACGCCTTTCAGCACTCATCAGCCTGCGTCCGTGACGTGATGTATGTTTCGTGCAGCCGTTTGCATGGATATCGGTGAATGTGATCGACATTCTGTAGTACGTAAACAGCAGTACATCTTGAGCAGTAAATTTTTGAACTCTGTTTAAAGCTACTGGTTTCGACGTTAGGCTGCATTGTCATCAGGGCCCTGTATGAAGGTGCAACAATTAACGATAATGAAGAGGACGATTGTGTGATTAACGAACAATAGTTTGGGAGAAGCAAATATTACCATAGGGTTAATATATAAGAGCCAGTTAATATAAGAGGTAGGTTAACACAAAGTAATTGTCAAAATTAAGCAAGGTGTCGCACCAATGTGTATGTAATAATTATTAATATTTAATTGGAATCCATATAAAATGTAAAATAATTGGAAGTAATAGGGGAAAAATATAAATTGTACCCAAAACATCTAAAAAGTATAGACTAACAAGCATGAACACATATCTGCTGGAAGTTAACAGACGGTGAACGATGAATCTCCAACAGTGTAAGGTGTTTCATCTCTGTAAAAATAAAGTATTTTGTAAAGGTGTTTATTGTTAACCTCCCTACTGTATTATTTCTATTAGCAATATTTACTTCTCCCAACTATTATTCGTTAGCAGATAATTGTCCTCTTCATTATTATTACTCTTGATTACATTAATATTTATTCGTGGGCCTGATGATGATACGATGTAACATCGAAACCGGTAGCTTATTAAGGAGCTCAACTGACCAGCCGACGTTCCAACAACCTTAATGTACAACGATTGACATACAGTAACTGATGTGGTAAGGCGACGCGTTTCCACTGATCGACGGTCCAGTTTCGAAGATCCCATTTCCACTACAGTTGTCATCGACAAAGTCGTTAAGGCACCAGGAAACAGGCAGAGGTCACCTGCTACAGAGCACCATGCTCAACAACCGACGCTGTGCTCCCTGCACCGAAGCACTTGTGTTTGCACCAGCATCATCAGATCTGCAGCAGGTTATAGCCTATACAGGTGAACTGAGCCTTCTGTGGAGAGGCGCGGATGTCCAACACCTTGTGACCCATACGTGATTTCACAGTACTACGACCACTTTCCATAGATTATCACAATCTTAACACTGTAACGGTCGACCAGCCTCACCGTTTCCGAGAATTCCCTTACCAGGCGCTGCTCCATAGTAATTTTTCCTTTGTCAGAGTTGCTTATGTTATCCATTATCTCCATTCGCGGCTCATATTGTCGCTGGAATGATTTCTCAATTGCCTCTGCGTCGCTCATACACTTACTTCACCGCGGCATGTACGCGGAGCATCACCAGGCCCCATTCCCTCTCGAGGTGACCATTGTTCACAAAGTTTTGCCTCATGTACGTGCTTCCCTGTACAATGATTTCAGAAATCCTTAGCTTCTGTCTACTAAATGTTACACTACTGGGCATTAAAATTGATACACCACGAAGATGACGTGCTACAAACGCGAAATTTAACCGACAGCAAGCAGATGCTGTGATATGCAAATGATTAGGTTTTCAAAGCATTCACACAAGTTTGGCGCCGGTGGCGACACCTTCAACGTGCTGACATGAGGAAAGTTTCCAACCGATTTCTCATACACAAACAGCAGTTGACCGGCGTTGCCTGGGGAAACGTTATTGTGATGCCTCGTGTAAGGAGGAGAAATGCGTACCATCACGTTACCGACTTTGATAAAGGTCGGATTGTGGCCTATCGCGATTGCTGTTTTTCGTATCGCGACATTGCTGCTCGCGTTGGTCGAGATCCAATGACTGTTAGCAGAATATGGAATCGGTGGGTTCAGGAGAGTAATACGGAACGCCGTGCTGGATCCCAACGGCCTCGTATCACTAGCAGTCGAGATGACAGGCATCTTATCCGCATGGCTGTAACAGATCGTGCAGCCACGTCTCGATCCCTGAGTCAACAGATGGGGACGTTTGCAAGACAACAACCATCTGCACGAACAGTTCGACGACGTTTGCAACATGGCTGCGGTTACCCTTGACGCTGTATCACAAACAGGAACGCCTGCAATGGTGTACTCAATGACGAACCTGGGTGCACGAAAGGCAAAACGTCATTTTTTCGGATGAATCTAGGTTCTGTTTACAGCATCGTGATGGTCGCATCCGTGTTTGGCGACATCGCGGTGAACGCATGCTGGAAGCGTGTATTCGTCATCGCCATACTGGCGTATCACCCAGCGTGATGGTATGGTGTGCCATTGGTTACACGTCTCGGTCACCTCTTGTTCGCACTGACGGCACTTTGAACAGTGGACGTTACATTTCAGATGTGTTACGACCCATGGCTCTACCCTTCATTCGATCCCTGCGAAAGCCTACATTTCAGCAGGATAATGCACGACCGCATGTTGCAGGTCCTGTACGGGCGTTTCTGGATACAGAAAATGCTCGACTGCCGGATCTCTCAGCAACTGAAAACGTCTGGTCAATGGTGGCCGAGCAACTGACTCGTCACAATACGCCAGTCACTACTCTTGATGAACTGTAGTATCGTGTTGAAGCTGCATGGGCAGCTGTACCTGTACACGCCATCCAAGCTCTGTTTGACTCAATGCCCAGGCGTATTAAGGCCGTTATTACGGCCAGAGGTAGTTGTTCTGGGTACTGATTTCTCAGGATCTATGCACCCAAATTGCGTGAAAATGTAATCACATGTCAGTTCTAGTATAATATATTTGTCCAATGAATACCCGTTTATCATCTGCATTTATTCTTCGTGTTGCAATTTTAATGGCCAGTAGTGTACATTTGAGGACATGGAAAAAGCGTCCTTATACGGCGACATACCGTTTTCATGGTACATAACAAGCCGAGCCGAGACGCTGTCAGTACTCAAATATGTCGGGGTCACGTCTACTGGTAAAGCCTTACCCAGCTTCCCGTTAGGCGGGGACTGGGTTGTACTATGAGGGGTTGAAGCGCCGTACGTGCATCGGCTGAGGGTCTTGTCACTTCCAACGAATGTAAGAGCGAGTGAGTCTTTTCGGACAGAGGGGAAGCTGTTAGCACGTGCAGTTGGCACAGTGTTACCTTGGTCGGAAGTTCTTACATTTATAATAGAGTTTCTCAGGGTCATCTGCACGTGAAGTGAAGTTCGAGTTATACGTGGAGCTTAAACGTAGCATTGACAGGGAGTTATTATGCTTGCCAGCCCGGCTAAACCACTGTAGAATTTATGAGTGTGTGTGCTCATATATGGGTTGCCTGCTTTAACTTAAGGACAACAGGCGCAAAGAGTACGGCTCGTGTCATTTGACAATTGGACGAAATGTCACTGGTTGTTGCCTATGGTTTTCATCGTAGCACGGGAAGCACAGCGCAAACGAGTAGACGGCGAGAGTTACAGTTTGGTACACAAACGTTTGTCAGCTTTAGCATTAAAGACGCCGTCGATCAATCTTGTTAATCTTCACTCACTGGTTTGAGAGCATTCTTTTCAAATCCATATTGTTAATGGTACACACTACGACCAGACGATTCCCCGATTTTTTGTATTCTGGTTTAGGCAGCGTGCCGTAAAGTTTTGTGTACTGATGTTGATGTTTATTAGTCTGTTTTTTGCTAAAAAAATCTACACACGTGAGCAGGCCCTTCCCTTGCCGTTTCTGCTTTAGATTAATTTAAAAGTAAGTATATTTTATGACACTGCTCTTGGCTGTTCCTCTTAGAATTTCAGGTACACCGAGATTCATGCCAAGCAAGGTGATTTTGGAATCATATTGTGTCAAAGTTAGTTTAGTCTTTTACTACTCGGTATTTATCTCACCATTGGTAAAAGATTGTTACCTAAGCCATAGTTAAGAGTAGGATTTTATTTTATGGGTATTCTTGTTTAAAATTTGTTTTAGTTGCGTTACTGGGTTTTAAGATAATATTACCGAAGAAATAGTTGTGGGTACAGAAAACTGGCTTAAGCCGGAAATAAGTTCAGCCGAAGTTTTTCTAACAGTGTTCAGAAAGGATAGATTAAATACCGTTGGTGGTGGAGTATTTATTGCTGTCAGAGGTAGTTGGCCTTGTAGCGAAATTGAAGTAGATAGTTCGTGTGAAATAGTATGGGTAGAGGTTATACCTGACAATCGGACTAAACTATTAATTGGATCATTTTACGGACCCCGACTCAGAAGATATAATTGCTGAACAGTTCAAAGAGAACTCGAGTCTCATTTCAAATAAGTACCTCACTCATACAATTATAGTCGGCGGTGACTTTAATCTACCCTCGATATGCTGGAAAAATTATACGTTTAAAGCCGGCAGCAGGCATAAAACGTCATCCGAAATTGTACTGAATGCTTTATCAGAAAATTATTTTGAACAATTAGTTAATGAGCCCACTCGAAGCGTAAATGTTTGCGAATGCATACATGACCTTTTAGAAACAAATAATCCTGGACAAATAGTGAGTATTGCGACGAATACAGGAATTAGCAACCACAAGGCAGTTATTGCTAGGCTTAATACCGTAACACCTACAACCATCAAAAAGAAACGTGAAGTATATCTATTTAAAAAAGCTGATAAAAATGCTCTTAACGCCTTTTTAAGAGACAGTCTTCACTCCTTCCGATCTGATCATGTAAGTGTAGAAAAGTTGTGGAATGTTTTCAAAAAGATAGTATCGACAGCAATTGAGATATATATTCCACGTAAATTAATAAGTGAGGGTACTGATCCCCCCATGGTACACAAAACGGGTCAGATCGTTGTTGCAGAAGCAATGAAAAAAGCATGCCAAATTTAAAAGAACGCAAAACTCCCAAGATTGGCAGAGTTTTACAGAGGTTCGAAATATGGCGCGTACTTCAATGCGAGAAGTTTTTAATAATTTCCACAACGAAATTCTGTCTCGAAATCTGGCAGAAAACCCAAAGAGATCCTGGTCATACATAATGCACCAGTGGCAAGACGCAATCAATACCTTCACTACGCGATAAAAACGGTGAAGTCACTTATGACAGTGCCACTAAAGCAGAGTTATTAAACACGGCTTTCCGAAACTCCTTCAACAAAGAAGGCGAAGTAAATATTCCTGGATTCCAATCAAGAACAACTGCCAAGATGAGAAACGCAGAAGTAGATATCCTCGGAGTAACGAAGCAGCTGAAATCACTTAATAAAGGCGAGGCCTCCGGTCCAGATTGTACACCAGTTAGGTTCCTCTCAGAGTATGCTGACACAATAGCTCCATATTTAGCAATTATATACAACCACTCGCTCACAGAAAATACCCAAAAAGGGAAGTAGGAGTAATCCGCTGAATTACAGGCCTATATTATTAACGTCGATTTGCAGTAGGGGTTTGGAACATATACTGTATTCGAACATTATGAAGTACTTCGAAGAAAACGGTTTATTGACACATACTCAGCACGGTTTCAGAAAATATCTTTCTTGTGAAACACAACCAGCTCTTTATACTCATGAAGTAATATATGCTATCGACAGGGGATTTCAAATTGATTGCATATTTTTAGATTTTCAGAAGGCTTTCGACACCATTCTCACAAGCGTCTTCTTACCAAACTGCGCCCCTACCGAGTATCGCCTCAGATGTGCGACTGGATTCGTGATTTCCTGTCAGAAAGGTCACAGTTCGTATTAACAGACGGAAAGTTATCGAGTAAAAGAGAAGTAATATCCGGCGCTCCCCAAGGAAGTGTTATAGGCCCTCTATTCTTCCTGATCTATATCAACGACATAGGACACAATGTGAGTAGCCGTCTTAGATTGTTTGCAGATGATGCTGTCATTTATCGTCTTGTAAAGTCATCAGATGATCAAAACGACTTGCAAAATGATTTAGATAAGGTATCTGTATGGTGCGAAAAGTGGCAATTGACCCTGAATAAGGAAAAGTGTGAAGTCATTCACAAGAGTACTAAAAGAAATCAGCTAAATTTCGATTACGCGGTAAGTCACACAAATCTGAAGGCTGTAAATTCAACTAAATACTAAGGGATTACAATTACAAATAACCTAAATTGGAACGATCACATAGATAATATTTTGGGTAGAGCGAAGCAAAGACTGCGATTTATTGGCAGAACACTTAGAAGGTGCAACAGGTCTACTAAAGAGAGTGCTTACACCACGCTTGTCCGCCCTATTGTGGAGTATTGCTGTGAGGTGTGGGATCCGCATCAGGTGGGACTGATGGATGACATCGAAAAAGTACAAAGAAGGGCAGCTGGTTTCTATTATCGCGAAATAGGGGAGATGTGTCATAGATATGATACCTGAATTGGAGTGGCAACTATTAAAACAAAGGCGTTTTTCGTTGCGACGGGATCTTCTCATGAAATTTCAACCAGCAGTTTTCTCCTTCGATTGCGAAAACATTCTGTTGGCATCCACCTACATAGGGAGAAATGATCATCACGAAAAAATAAGAGAAATCAGGGCTCGCACAGAAAAATTTAAGTGCTCGGTTTTCCCGCGTGCCGTTCGAGTGTGGAACGGTAGAGAGACAGCTTCCCTTAGAATGTAAAGCACATAGTTGCTTTTTTCATTTTAAGAAAAGTGTTATAATTGTTTCTTACGTGTCTTTTAGATTACTAGATGCTTCACGTATCGTAATTAACCTGTTTGAGACAGCCCACTGGATTCTGGGACGCCGACTCTGGCGGTTATTCGAAGCTGATATGAGCAGTTGGATTCCACAAAGAAATGTTTACATTGTACATGTCTTAATGGAAAATAATTGTTTCCCCCGGTAACCTTTATTGTTGTTTTTAATTTTTTAACTGGCCGTTTTAATTAGAGTATTCCGTAAAATAAAGCTTTATAAAAGAATGTAGATATTTATTTCTCGGTGTGTGCGTCTGGCTGCTTCCCCTACGGAATTCTCTCTTCTATCTTGTAGTAATTTTGAGACAGTTCACAAGCAATAGCGTTTAGATACTAATTCAGAAAATGAAGTCTCAGGAATTCCGTGGTTAAAGAAAATAGTGCAAGCCGAAATTTTTTTACTGTAGTGATTGGTAACTGAATCCGTGCATTAGATGCTCATCGAATTATTTAGAACACGGATAAGAAATTGAACCACACTCCGCAATCCTGTTGGCAGGGCCATGAGCGTGGAATACAGAGGAAAGAGTGGAGACCGTACAAAGGGAGGAGCGATCCGCAGCGAATCGCTAGCGGGGAATTGCTTGTCGCGCCGGAAGTGGATTCGATTACAGGCGACAGCTAAAGCTACTTACCGTTGTCGGCGTTGAGTCTTTTCCCATGTTAAACGACGGCTGTGCAAGAGCGCTAAGGATGGGTTGGGCGCACGCTGCGGCGGTCCAGCTGAAACGCAGTGCACTGCGGGTAGCCGCCCTGATTAGGCGATACTGCAAGCTCGTATCGCGATGAAGTTCTTATTAATTTTTGTGCGAAGCAATACACTTATCAGGAATATATTCACATATTCAGGCACTGTTGCATCTATATGAAACGTTATTTCCGTGTGTGTTACGTATTTTAGTTTAATCGACCTTCATATTCAGACTGTGAACATTACAATAAAAAAAGGACGTTATCAGAATGGGACGCAATTTCTCACCTTACAAGCACCCATTCACATACTTTGCCGTGATCTACAAAGACAATTAGGTATCATGTGATAGATTATACATCGTATATATAAATATATAAAGGAGACTGACATTGTCACGTACGCCTCGTAAAAAATTGGTAACGCTTATAGCACGAAAGGTGACGGAGTGTCTTTATTATCATACTAGTAGAGGTTGGAGCGACAGTGGAAATGAAACGGCAGGCGGAACTCAAGCACTGGGTGGGAGGCCCACACAGGTGTGTTGGTCCTGTTTAAACACAGGAAGTAGAAAGACGGGCGTTGGGACACCTGAGTGCTTGAGCACAATAGAGTCGCGGCCGGCCAGTGTTGTAGCGGGATGGGAAGGATTGTATTTCGGAAACTACGAAAACCTTGGATGCAGCAGAGAGGAACGAGGAAGCGTCACATCAGAAACCACGGAGGCTGGGTTATTTCCAAGGATTTTTACACAGAAGCATACCATTGTATGCCTATAGGTTTTTTCTCGCAAACTTTCCACGCTGGACGATAAAAGACTAAAATATGGTTGGGCGGCGTTCGGTAGAATCTGTAGAGAGAGAGTGTGATTCGTTTTTGGAATTATGAGGGTGGGGAGCCGAGCCTTGCTGGGAGGCTAGCAGTGGAGAGACAAGGGGCTCCGTTGTGAGCTTCCGTGTGTGACGGTCGCTCGATGTCAGCTTTGCTGGTACCGACCGAATGCTGTCTTTGCTCTAAGGAGAGCTGTAGTTAGAACAGTTAGGCACTGTACTGTTGCGAACCTATACGATTTTGGACTTCACCTCCGGGTTGGAAGTCGTCGTTGACTACGCACCGTTCAGTAATTGAGAGCACCTCCTCTGCCTATACTTAGGTTGAGACGTTATCTGAACTCCGTCCTTGTGGCTGGGAGTTCGCGTTCCTCGTCTGTAGAACACAAAGAGGAGAAGATAGTATTAGAGTATATTAGTCAGAGGACCGCCTTCTGCCGTCCTAGTATTTGAAAGAGTTTATTTGTGGCTAGAGTTCTTCCATCGTCGCAGACAAGTACGAGAACCATCACTTCGACGCGCCGGACGCAGTACATACGGTGATACCGGAGATTGCCTCGGCATATTAGGGCTGCAAAAGCTAAACAGCTGTGATCACGTTGGTTTATTTCTACTGAGGTTCGACGCCACCGTAGGTCTTCTTTGAAAGTAGTGTAGATAATGTCAGTCATTTCGCATTATTGCAATTAGATAACGCAGTCACAATAAGGGGCAGAGTTGGGCAAATGATTAGTAATTTTACTTAGGAAATGTAAACTTTGTAATATAAAGGTTTTTTCTTAATCTGCAATAAATATATAAGCAGGGACAACTTTTATCATTTAGTAGTATTAGTTGCCTTAGTCATTCATTTATGTTTGGGTTGTAATTTATATGTTAAAGTCCATTAAGAGATCCTGAGATGTGATCCAGGGGGTAGTCAGACTGGGTCAAATCTTCATTTTAGCGTTTATTATTTTCCGTTGCGCACACCCGCCTGGAATAGCATCTTGGAATAGAGTTGATGGATATCATCCTGAGAAATATCATGCCCAATTTAGTCCAAGTGGCACGTTTGATGTCGAATTACCGAGATGGTTGGAGGGCCATGCCCATAATATTACAAACGTTCTCAATTGGACTGGGCGACCTTGCTGGCCAACGGAGAGTAATACAAGCACGAAGACAAGCGGTAGAAACTCCTTCCTCATGCGGACGGGCATTATCTTACTGAAATGAAATGTAAGCCCAGGATGGCTTGTCATCAAGAACAAGAAAACGGGATGTAGAATATCGTCAGCATACCGCTATGTTGTAAGGCTGCCGTGGATGACAATCAAAGAGGTCCTGCTATGAAAAGAAATGACGTCCCAAATACGTCTTCGGCCAGGAATCTCATTGGCGTAGAACTGTCTTCAGAGATGAGTTCCGCTTCGAACTGAGCTACGACGACGTGTCTGGAGACGGCCAGGCAGCAGTGGGTACCAAGTTGACTGTCTCCCGCCATACGACACGAGAACCAGGAGTGATGGTCTGGGGCGCCAGTTCAGTTCATAGCAGAACCTCTTTGGTTGGCACCCGCGGTTCTCCTACAAGGCAGTGGTGCGTCGACGATATTCTACGCTCCGTTTTGTTACCCTTGATGGCAAGCCATCCTGGGCTTAAATTTCGGCGTTTCTTCATGCTTTCCAAAAATCACCTTGGCCAGCATTATGGGTAGGACCCTCCAACCATTTCGGGATTTTGATAGTCTAATTCACGAAATGGACAGAGTTTGACACATTATTCTCAGGGGACATCCGAAAACCTTGTCAATCAATGCCAAGCCGATATAACTGCTTGTAAAAGGGCCAGAGGTGGACCAATGCATTACTGACTTGTTAAATTTACGAAGTTTTTTAATGTGTGTGAAATCTTATTGGACTTCACTGCTAAGGTCATCAGTCCCTAAGCTTACACACCACTTAACCAAAATTATCCTAAGGACAAACACACACACTCATGCCCAAGGGAGGACTCGAACCTCCGCCAGGAACAGCCGCACGGTCCATGTCTGCAGTGCCTTAGACCGGTCTTGACAAAGTTCTTTCTCTCGAAAAAATGATCCAACTTTTCTGAAACTGTAATAATTTATTTGCCTGTCCCATTCCGACAGTTCCTTCGTGGTGCGTCTTTTTTTGTCTTTGAGTATATGTTGTATTTCAGTAAAAGGAAACATAGTCCAAGTTAGAACGTTTTAAATAACGATCTACTACATTAGAGCCTACTGCGAATCACGTTTTCATTAAGCATATGGAGACTGCGGATGCCCTCAAAAACAATTTCTTTTGTATTTAGTTCTACTTCTAGATTTGTAACACTTCTCTCAAACTGGAACTTCCACACATGGAATTCATTACTGCTAAATTGCAGAACGCTTCTCTCTTTGTACGGTCCTCTTCCCACGCTTCTCTGAATACTTCGTGCAGCTGGCCTTGCCCACAGGCCTGCGTGCTGATTTATGATTGTTGTTCAAAATAATTCTGTGTGGATTTACTGCACAAATTCAGTTATCAATGTCAAATGTCAGTGTCAAGTAAGCCCACTGCTTAAGAAATCAGTCACTTTAGAGGCCTTCACGCTAATACTGTGTAATTCAGCTTCTAGCTTTGTTGATGGACTCAATTCTTGTTTCTTCAGGTAAGCAATATCGAGCTAAAGCCACTCATTTGTGGGGATCTTGATACCGGTATTTCACCTGTCGTTGCAAAAAGGGGATTAAGATGGGATGATTTAGAAGCCGAGTTGAGGGGCAACGGGGTACCTGTACTTTCATCAAACCAGGAACGTATGCGTGCAGTCCTGTAGAAGAAAGGTTAAACCTGCTCATCGAGAATAAAAGTATTTGTGCATGTTCACGGCAACCTGAATGATTGGATCCACGCTGACCCGTGCGGTGCTTCCATATGAGCTACAAAGCATGGTCCAATCATTTTGTTTGCGTAGCTAAGCAACTGCCGCCGTAGAATCCCATGCATGGAGCATGCGCGCTCTCCACTGCTTCGACTTAACGGCGTTGCACATGAGCTCACACTAAGTGATTTACCACCGATTCAAGTCCAGGCACTGTCAAACCCGCGAGGATAGCCGAGAACGCTAACGCGCTGCCTCCTGGACTCGGGTAGGCGCGCTGGCCACGGATCGAATCCGCCCGGCGGATTAACAACGACGGTCGGTGTGCCAGCCAGCCTGGATGTGGTCTTTAGTCGGTTCTCCACATCTTAATGGGTGAATACCGGGCTGGTCTCCACGTCCCGCCTCAGTTACACGACTCACAGACATATGAAACACATTCACACTATTTCAAGATTTACACGAGACACAGACAGCTGGGGAACACTAATTCCGTCAGGAAGGGCATCCGGCCACCTCTTAAAATTAACACGCCGAATCCGATTAACCATGGCCGACCCTGCGTAACCGCGGGACAAGGCGCAAGCGATAGATAGATAGATAGATAGATAGATAGATAAATGAAGTCCAGGTACTGTCAGTCAAGTGACACGAGGATGCTATGAGCATTTACCGAAGTTGAAGATGACTTTGACTGAATGTGTGATTTTATAATCTACAAACTTATACGACAGAGAAGCACGTCGCTCGGATTTGGGATTTGGTGGAAGAGGGACTTGGAACTTTGTCTGCTATTTGTGCCTACAGAATTCGCGAGCAAAGCGGGATTAGTTAGCCCTTGTCATCGACGCTTGTTGGACTTATTTGATGAGTATGTAAGTGTGAAAGTTGTACCAACAGTTATTTGAAGCTATCCGCTGTGCTGTAGGATTCTTTAAATTAAAAGGGGGTGAGAAAAATATGGAATCACCACAAACATAATACATTAACATGTCTAATAAGGAGTAGAAAACAGTTTACATTCAAAACCGCTTCGAAAGTAGACCACAAAGTCTCAATAACATTTATGTCTGGTGACTGGGGTGGCCAAGAGAAATGCGACGATTCATTCTCAAGCTCACAAAACAAGTCCTGGACTATGAAAGCTGTGTGAATAGGAGAAGTGCCGTCTTGGAACACAGCATCATGATTGGGGAACATTGTACCATGAGGTGGACCTGACGAGCCAAAATGGTCACATAATACTACGCAGTAGTGCGACCTTGCAGAGTAACCATGGAGCCCATGGAATATCGCGATATGGCTGCCAAAATCATCACAGAAGTCGTGCCATGTTTCACTCTTGGGACGTAAACTCGGCCATAAATTGGAAACAGTGTGAAACAAGACACATCAGGCCAAATGACACTCTTCCGCCGCTCCATATTCCAAATTTTATGGCTTCGGCCCCACGATTTCCTTTTACGACTATCTGCATCGCCGATCAGTGGTTTTTAAACGCCAGCTCGCCCTGCAGTTCCATTTTTCTAAAGCTCCCTTCGTGCTGTTTTGTTGCTGACAGGGTTCGCGAGTGCGTCATTCCTGCAGTGACTTTTCCAGTTGTCGTCCTCCGTCACGATCACAAAACGCACTATTTCGTCCTTAGCGGAAACTGTTTTTCAGCTTTCCCAGAATGTGATAATATTTTTCGATACGGTGCCTCTTGAAACACCAAATACTTCGGCTTCCTTTCTTACAGAAGCACCAACCATATTAGCAGCGACAGTTTTCCCACACTAGAATTCGCTTAGGTCAGTCATAATGCATTGACAGCTTCATAGATCACTGTTCTGACCATGATTGACACAAAGCATTGAGGTCGCTGCAGGTTTGGCTAGCATCTGCATTTATGTTCAAGCAAGCATTTCTCATGGCGTTGCCTCATTTTTCTCTAACCCCTGTATGTGTGTCACATTGTTTTAGGCTTAAGTTAACCCCGATTTTATTTAAAGACTTCACGGGTTCCAACTTGGGTAACTCAATTCGCTAAAATTCTTTATGTAACAGTTATTTGTCACTGGTTGTGTAGCTCATTTTTAATGGGTTTGAGCACTGTTGGTGATTTATGAATATTGTATGTGCTGGTTGTTTGTAATTTATTTTATTCTCATGGTGAATGTAAGTTCAGTTTTACTCCTTGCTGCTTTAATTCAAGCCACGTGGGCGTTGTCTGAATTTTAATTACACAATTTTTGATAGAACTAGCCTATCATAACAAAACACCAATCTACGCACATTGGTATACTGTATCCTTTTTGAGATTTAGTTTTAACCTAATTCCGTGTTTGGATATTTGTTTCTAATCTCTGGCTCTGTAATGAGACAACTGCTACCTATTTGTTAGGGTTCAAATAACGTTCCTCTGATTTGCGTAAAGGCTACATTCCGCGTTGTTTTTATAGTTGCTCAGTGCCTTTTGTGTCCTGGTGCGCTATGGTTGTTAACTGATGCGTTAACTAAATTTTTGTTGAGGCTTACTGTATTTTTCTGGAACATTTGTAAACTGAAACAATACCTGTCTGCTCTTGTACTACCTGAATTCATTCTATGCTTCATTCAGTCTGTTTTGAAGCACACCCACTTGAGTGAGGTGAAGCTGGGCGTAATTCCATGATTTGAAATCTCGAAATGAAACTGATCAAATTTGTAATACGTAAAGTTTATTTCTGATTTTCTTTGATAATTATAAATAACTATATTCATATGAGTTCCTCAAATTTCGTGTGTAAAAAACCTAGTGAGAGTTTGTACATCATATTAAATAAAATCAGTTTACCTTTTATATATTTTTTTTACTTTTTTGTGGCTGGCACCTTACCATTCCTAGCTCTCCGGTCACTAACGTCACAGTACGAGAAACACCCTCAAAACATCAAACACACACGTCCAGTCTGAACTGAACTCTCCACACACTTTGGATTAAACACCTCATTAGCCCTTCGGTGCATAAAACGGCCTACATTATTTGAAAAGAGGAGAAGTCATGACTCACAGAATTAATGTGCAGCGGCTCCAAGCAGCTCTTGCCCTCTTTCTGTTGTTTGGCACTTTGAAGACGTGCAGCTTTGGGCGCTGTTGTGAGTAATGGTGTTTTACGAGGTATCCTGCTCCAAATGTCTCCTGCATGCAGTCCCCTTCGGAATTTTCGCGTGCAAATTGGTTGAGGTACACATGCATTGACTGTAAGCAGCAGTGCGTATTATGATATGGAACCTATGTCTGTGTGCATGTGTGTGTGTGTGTGTGTGTGTGTGTGTGTGTGTGTGTGTGTGTGTGTGTATGTATTCTTGTTTGTTTGTTTTCATCAACACCACCTAGAGGCAGGGTCAAATAACTGTATCGTGATGTCACAGCAAAGCGGCCATCGTAATATATGGCAGCCGACACCAAAAGAATTGTGTGGTTCGGAAACATTAGCGAATTTTGAGTTGTTACTTGAGTGAGGTTAGTTAACAGAAAAAACACGTGTAGTTGTTTATGTGGAAATGAGGCAGTAACAATTAAGAAAGTAGCTGACGTCTTTGAGAAAATGAGCTATCTTAGTGCTTATAAACTGTCAGGTTCATATAGGGGCACTTTTGAATGTACAATAGTTGTTTGGTAAAACATTCCCACATTTACAAATAATATTTTTGTGCAAAAATACTGAGGCATGTTCATCACAGCTGGTTGTGAATTCACTTAATATTCTACTACCACTACAAGTTGAAGAACAAATACAGTGACTAGAATATCCACTCATTCCAAATTAATAATATAAGTGTAGACCAGATGTGACTTAAATTCAAAGAAATTGTATCGGCCGCAATTGAAAGATTTATACCAAACAAATTAACAAACGACGGAGCTGATCCTCCTTGGTAAACAAACGGGTTATAACACTGTTGGAGAAACAGCAGAACAAACAGGCAAAATTTAAACAGACGCAAAATCCCCAAGGTTGGCGATCTTTTACAGAAGCTCTAAGTTTAGCGCGGACTTCAATGCGAGATGCCTATAACAGTTTTCACAACGAGACATTGTCTCGAAACCTGGCAGAAAATCCAAAGAGATTCTGGTCGTATGTGAAGTATGTTAGTGGCAAGAAACAATCAATGCCTTCCCTGCGCGATAGCAATGGAGATACTATCGTAGGCAGCGTTGCCAAAGCGGAGTTACTAAACACAGTCTTCGTAAATGCCTTCACAAAAGAAGACGAAGTAAATATTCCAGAATGCGAATCCAGAACAGGTGCCAACATGGGTAACGTAGAAGTAAATATCCTTGGAGTAGTGAAGCAACTTAAATCACTTAATAAAAGCAAGTCTTCTGGTCCAGACTGTATACCATTTAGGTTCCTTTCAGAGTATGCTGATGCATTATCTCCATACTTAACAATCATATAGAACCGTTCGCTCGACGAAAGATCCGTACCCAAAGACTGGAAAGTTGCACAGGTCACACCAATATTCAAGAAAGGTACTTTGAGTAATCCAGTAAATTACAGACCCATATCGTTAACGTCGATATGTTACAGGATTTTAGAACATATATTGTGTTCGAACATAATGAATTGCCTCGAAGAAAACGGCCTATTGACACACAGTCAACATGGGTTTAGAAAATATCGTTCCTGTGAAACATAGCTCTTTATTCTATCTGAATATAAGCCCACTTTCAAATGACTACCAATCAGAATATAGAGTAAGTAATGGGACTGCAGAGATAAATCGTTATAAATAAAAATAATACATTCTTCTTTCATTATTTTCACCCAGTTCGCCTGGAAAGGTATTACATGAATTTTATCTTTCAGTTCCTGAAATTCTTTTTGAATACTCATTGTGGCTGACTTAACGAATCTTGATGCTTTTAGGGGGTACAGATGTTTCTAGCATGTTTCTTTCTCATCTGGTCCCTCTCTGTACGGTCCTGCTGCCTTAGATAGGTAGGCCTGACACATCGGAAAAAATGCATGGCACGGCATTTGAATCAAGCCGAGGTTTTGAAAAGTGGTTGTTCTGTCTGAGGCAGATACTTCTCAGGTAATGTCGCCAGCTTTGGAATGCCTGTGACTAACCTGAAAAGTGTGAGATGAAGGTGATTAATCGTAAAATATTCAAACCAAGTGATTCGACAAACAATAATGTATCGCAATTTGAGCCATGCATTACCAAATTACATTCAAAACAGAACTTACCACTGAATAACTATTAACTGTGAAATCCTGCTTTCAAACTGAATCGAGCCATTTCTGTCTCATTATATCGTTTATAGGAAACCTGAACACATGAACCTTGTTTCTTGCCGTGTAATTTCCGTTACCTACTGGTAAGCAACATTCATGACCGCAATGAAGATGAAACTGCATTAAACTCAAACAACACTTAGCAACACACTGAATGATTTTTGTGCACTTACATAACAACCTTGTTACTATCAATAGCGCAACGAAATTTGTGTACCCAACATGTTGTCTATACAACATAAAATAGTTGTTGACATTCGCCGCTTCTCGTTCACCTCACAGGTTCAAATTCTCTCTGTTGTTCGGCCTTGTTATTGTTACTGTTTGCATTCTATTAATGATATTTTTATATTGATGCCAAAGGATACATTTTCGAGTTATCGACCAGCCATCTCTGCCTTTTGTACCATCACCTTTGGCTATGCTTCAGCTCTGTCTTGTTCCACTTCCGTCTTTGATAGTGTTCGATGACAATAACATAGAAGTTCTCCTTGCTTACACTGAAGTGACAAAAGTCATGAGGTACTTCATGATAACGTGTGGGACCTCATTTTTCCCGGTGTAGTGCAGCAAAGCGACGCTGTCTCTATAGTTATCCGTAATTGCGAAAGTACTGCCAGTGCAGGTTTTTTTTACACGAACTGACCTCTTGATCATATGCCATAAATGTTCGATGGACCTCACGTCGTGCGATCTGAGTGGCCAAACCATTCGCTCGCATTGTCATGATGTTCTTCAAACCAATCCTGAACAATTGTGGCCTGGTGACATGGCGCACTATCTTCCATAAAAATTCCATTGTTGTTTGGGAACATGACGTCAATGAATGCTTGTAAATCGTCTCCAAGTAGTCGAACATCCAGAGGACCCAGTCCATGTAAACAAAGCCCGCACCATTGTGGAACCATCATCAGTTTGCACAGTGCCTTTTTGACAACTTCGGTTCTTGGATTTGTTGTGTCTGCACCACAGTCGAAACCTGACATCAGCTCTTACCAACTGAAATCACTACTCATATGGCCAGACTGCGGTTTTTCAATCGTCTAGAGTTCAACTGATATGGTCACGAGGGCAGGTGGGGCATTCCAAGCGATGTCGTGCTGTTACTGTGGTATCATGTATCGATATCACCCTACGTGCGTCGAAGTTGGCAACGGGATTGAAAGTTTCGGTCAGACGCTCATAGCGATCGTGCGGGATCTGGCGGACTCAGTAGAGCATGTCTGCTGAGCCATTCCTCCAGCAGCTCTGGAATACGAGTGCCCTCTGCTGCTGCAATAAAAGGAGGCTGGCGGCAGCCACAGAGCCACTCGCCCTGGGAGCCTCTTCGCTGTGTGATGCTATGCAGACGCCGGCTAGTCGCGGTTCCAGTATCATTGTTCGTGCTGTAGTGCAGAGATTTTCATCCTTGTTATTATTGTATGAACTGCACTTATTTCTTGCTGCATTATTTGTAACGGTTCTTCGTATACTTGTAGAAATAAAAGCTAGGTAGATCTTTTGTTTGTTGTGTTAACTTGCTCGCTAGTCATTTCTGCTCCTGTGCAGTTTTTCCTACGAAGACCGTTGCTGCACGGCTCTGTAACCCACCTCTCCTTACCGATGTGTACGAACTCGTACCCAGCAGTTAGCAAAGGCACTCGCGTCGGTCGCCCACTGCCGTAGCCCATTAACGCCAGATTTCGCCGCACTGTCCTAACGGATGTGTTTGTTGTACCTCCGACATTGACTTCTCCTGTTATTTCAGGGAATGTTGCTTGCCTGTCTGCACTGACACCTCTACACGAACGCCGCTGCTCTCGGTTGTTAAATGAAGGCCGTCATCCACTGCGTCGTCAGTGGTGAGAGGTAATGGTGAGAGGTAATGCCTGAAATTTGGTGTTCTCAGCACACTCTGTCACTGTGGAGCTCGGAATACTGAATTCCCTTACTATTTCCGAAATGGATTTTCCCATGCATTCAAAGTCTGTTAATTCCCAGCGTGTGGCCGTAATAACGTCGGCAATCTTTTCACATGAATCACCTGCATAGGTAAAATATTTCCTTTAACCTAATAAAATAAATACAGCAAGGCACACGAAAATAAAAATTAAAAAACGTAAACATACTTTAAGTCTTCTACTTCTTCCTTCTCAAGGGTCTTTATGGAGTCCAAAAATTAACTGTAACATTAGACAGACAAACGAAGACAGCACTACACTCAAGAGGTGTGTAGCAGGTTGGATGTAGCAGGCGTCGCTGGTGAGTAGGTGGGAGAGAAGGGTTGCCCCTTTCGTTAACATCATCAGTGGTGGCAGCGTTGTCGGATGAAGGACCTGTCTCCAGTCTAGGCATCTCGACTACTGACAGATCATAGATGGGGCAACAGATTTCTCGGTTCTCCAGCAGCAGTTGTCAGTGTTGTGGCAGGAGTCCGGCGCTCTTCAGTCTTTTATGGTCGCCAGTGGCGTTGCCTTCAGTATGAGTCCCTTGAGACTCTTGCGTCAAACAGCGGTGATCACAGGTGGTCGTGTTACGTCAGAAGCGAGCCCCAGTTACGTGCTGGCGGACGTAGGACAAACATCGGTTAACATCCATCGAACAAAGGAAAACATTTATGAGGCATTAAGGCGAAACGTCCGGAAAAACTGCTTCAAGAAGTGCTGCTGCTTCATGATAATGGACGTCCGCATATCACAAATGTCGTAACGCGAAAGCTACGACAGCTGAAGTGGGAGACACTCCAGCACCCAGCATACAGCCCTGGTCTCGGTCTATGCGGTTATCACCCCTTCGGTCCGTTAAAAAAGGCTGCGAAGGATCTACGATTTCGTATGCAATCAATATTTCAAACGTCAACTTTGTAAGTAGGCTGTTTAGGTTTTTATATTGATAACGCCACGTAGCGCTCTGTATGAAAATCACTGGCTGTGCTGTGTGCAGTCTGTGGCTGGTTTGCATTGTTGTTGGCTATTGTAGTGTTGGTCAGCTGGATGTTAACAGCGCGTAGCGTTGCGCAGTTGGAGGTGAGCCGCCAGCAGTGGTGGATGTGGGGAAGTGGGATGGCGGATTTTTGAGAGCGGATAATCTGGACGTGTGTCCATCAGAAACAGTACATTTGTAAGAATGGATGTCATGAACTGCTATATATATTATGACTATTAAGGTAAATACATTGTTTGTTCTCTATTAAAATCTTTCATTTGATAACTATGCCTATCAGTAGTTAGTGCCTTCCGTAGTTTGAATCTTTTATTTAGTTGGCAGTAGTGGCACTCAGTGTATTGCAGTAGTTCGAGTAACGAAGATTTTTGTGAGGTAAGTGATTTGTGAAAGGTATAGGTTAATGTTAGTCAGGGCCATTCTTTTGTAGGGATTATTGAAAGTCAGATTGCGTTGCGCTAAAAATATTGTGTGTCAGTTTAAGCACAGTCTTGTATAATTTTTCTAAGGGGACGTTACAAGTTTCTCGGTATATAATTGACGTATTGCGATGCAACCAACGCCATTATTTTTGTGATTTTTCATGCTATTGATTGCTTATGAAATAATAGGGGGTATCCATTAAAAATACACAAGTTTGTGTTGAAAATAGTATTAGTTTACGTTTTAAAATTTCGCATATTATTTAGTTTCCTAAGCCCCTGCCGTACGTTCAGGCTGGTGAAAACCGTTTTTGAATATCTATTGTTGTACCAGAGATATTTGAGGTGGCAGAGTTAGGTGAGACATATCCTCAGCCTAAAAATATTAAAATATGCTTTGGTTACACATAATCTATCCATAAATTCGCAATTTCTCTTCTAACGGTACTTCGAAATAAGTATAGTAAGCGAACAACTATGTTAACTTCACTCCATTTTACTAATCTGCGTCAGATTAGCGTTCTTGTTACACGCACGTATCACGATTATGAAAGCTCATTGCTGTATTTTCTTTACAAATAGGACTGGAAGAAGTATGGCAGCGGTGTTTTCATGACACCAGTGACATCTTGATTTTCTCATTTTTCACTTGCTTTTTTTGTTGTGTGAACGTTACGAACACCTACGACACCTCTTATTCCCTCGTTCGAGTGGTGTGCTGTGTTAGGAACTGATATGTATTTGATCATATGTGCTTTTGGAAGCATCGTAGTTCTGTAAAATATCGCCTGCTAGGCATTAAGTAATTTGTCTTCGTTTCGTATATTATTTAAGCATGTTCCTGAGATTCAGTTAGCAGAAAAACAGTGCGAGGGGCAAGCGGCTGTTTATTCTTGAAACGAGTGCTCTGATTTCAGACGATCGACAACATCTACGACTTCTTTTGTGATACTGTAGAATGTAATCGCTTCAGGTTCATTCGCTTCGCCGTTGTCAACCATTTTCCTGTTTCTTGCTTTTAACATGCGAGAAGATGAAGCAATTACTACCAGTTTTCTCTCCAAACTCGAAAATGCTGCTCTTTACTGGCTTTCGCTTTATTGACAGCTGTTATTTTTCTCTTCTTCCTCGCATAGTACTTGCTACTGTCAGTCGATGAGTTGTGTACAGTTCGTTAGTGACTGGTACAGATGAAAGAGAGTTGTTTATTGTCACCTTTTCGTCTGTGTTGTAAATGGCCTCAAATAATCGAAACACCACATACCTTGCATTTCTGGGTACTTGATATGGATCGGCAAACTGTTTGCCTACATATACTTACACATTAAGGGGGTAAACAATTGTAGCATCACTGAGTGAAAATATGTTTATACTTTACTTTTCCGGCTTGTTTGAAATGTATTGCCTGATTTTGCAATGTCCACGGATTGCCTCCAGCATCTCGTTTGCTCTTGCCACTGATACTACACTATAATTCTTCATTCAGGCGTTCACAAATTCAACGAATATTTCTCTAATTGATGTCAGATTATCAGTTTCCTTCCTCTGTGCCTCGTAGACTTGTCATCTAATCGTACAGCTCATCGACGCAATAAGATAATCTGATGCAGTGTCGTCAGTGGTCCATAGTTCATTGGTATTGAAATGCTGCAACTTTATCAATGCTGGGAGATACAGACCGTCAAGGAAAGCAGGTAATTCTTCAAAATTTGTCTATGGGCCGTCTCGAGCATCCAACGATTAAGCTATTGCCATTCTATCTACTACTTGGTTTTTATGTTTTACAATTACGTATTGGGGTCAATTCACTGTCTGGAAGAAAAGATTCTGGATATCCGGAACCGTTTTGAATCATAAAGTTTTACTGGTGAAAAAATCCCGATTAAGAACCTAGTTTGGTCAACTCATAACCCTTGTGATGATCCCATAACCCTTGCCGAGTGTTCACTATGTCAGTTAAAGCTACATTAACGCCCCAGACTGGATATTAAGTGCATATTCTAAGTGAATGAGAACGATAATGTCGAACCTCTGGATATTGGTAACGGATAATAATATCAGAAAAAGTTTCGAAATTCCCTGAGAACATATTCTTAAGAAAATATAAAAATTTAATCGTTTTTCAACGAACACATCTTAAAGAAGTGACAGACCTCGCAAATGACTTTTCTGAATTTTCTCGGGAACCGTCCGTGAGCAGAAGGTCAACTCTAAACCACACCTAATGTGAAGAAGAACCAAACGATTTGTTCAATATGCCTGTACTGGAGGAAGTGTGCGGTATTTAAATTTTGACCCTGAATGATAGCTTCATCCGACAGGTGTACAAACGGTCGCTAGGCCATGGTATATCCAAAATATCTAACTTCTCATTTCTGTGATGAATGCAACTCGATGTATGACGGCCAGAAAAATCATATTTTCGTGCTCTGCTAATTGGAACATGACAGAAATTCACGTACACTAGGCCATATCGAGGTCAAGAGATTTGATATTTATTTTTTATTTCATTAATTCGTGAATTTTTGTACAGATACGTCTTGTTTCACTCAGTAGAATTTCTTTGTAAGTTTATAATGCTAAGCTGTAATTGATTTGTATTAGAATAATACATATTTTTGCAGAGTTTCTCTTTGGCTTATTACATATAACAGAAGGACTTATGAGATAAATTTTGTTGCATTTGTACCTTCGATCTGACAAGTACTCTTAATTGATACATGTGCAGATATTGCAGTTTTATTGCATATTTTTGTAAGTGAAAGGGGTTTAATACTAGCACGGAAGATGGTCATACAGTGATCGAAATCAGTTTGCAACAGAAATAAAGATTTCTTCTTCAACGACCACTGATGACCCTCTTTTTTGTTATTAATACTGGTGTGGCAGTCGTGGAGCACGCAGATCCTAATGGAGTTACCATTAAAAAAATTATTGTCAGCAATGCAGTCCTCCATACTTTGTACTGTACAACAGTTTGAGCAAGTTCGGATCGTTCTTCAATTCCACGCCTCTAGAAACCTACTGGTTTGGAGGTGACTATTTTGGCAATACAGGCTGAAGTATAGTTACGTCCAGAAATGAATTTTCTTGGATGTAATTCCAGGAAGAGTGAAAATTGTAAGTTTTTTAGATCCAATATTAGGAAAAGAAGTACGACAAACTAATCAAGCTGTTGGACATACATTGTTTACCAAATCAGCAGTGCAACATGCGATGCTTTCTTCTTCGTCGTCTTTCTTATCGAAAGGCGTATCAGATGCTGGCAAGAGGGAGAGGAGTCCTGTATTCTAGTCGTGTACAAAACTTTACGTCACTTAATTTAAGGTTGAAATTGTCTTTTTGAAATATCATTTATTGTATTAAATTTGATTTTACAAAGTTTAAAGACTGCATCATCTCTAATAAATTATTGAATATGATAACTGGTTAGCAGGCCGTGTGGTCGAGCGGTTCTATCCGCTTCAGTCCGGAACCGCGCTGCTGCTACGGTCGCAGGTTCGAATCCTGCCTCGGGCATGGATGTGTGTGATGTCCTTAGGTTAGTTAGGTTTAAGTAGTTCTAAGTCTAGGGGACTGATGAGCTCAGATGTTAAGGCCCATAGTGCTTAGAGCCATTTGAACCATTTTTTTGATAACTGGTTAATTGTTGTGCTCTCATCAGTAATTAATAATATTTTTGTCTTGTCTAAATAATCGTTTCATCTTTTGTGCAGTGTCATTAATGTCTTTAGTACCTGCGTATCCAGAATGTACAACACGTCCCACATCGACCTCATTAAGTTCTTGTAGGTTAATTTCGGTCTCACAATCATTCAAAGGTTGATCCTCTTTCGCAACTTTAAAAGCAGTGCGAAATATATTTTTTGCCACCTCCTGTTCATTTTGAAAAGCCCTAGTGCAAGCATTTTCCAGAGTCTTCTCACAGAGCAATATTAAGGCAGCACCAGCCTGCTTGATCAGTTGAAACTACTTTCCGTTTAAATATTTTTTTGCATAGAAACGATCTCTTCTTTTCTGGAACCGCTTGAAGATGACACAGATGCGGTAGCCCAAGGCTGTGCAATGTTCATACCTTTTATTTTTTTCTACATCCTAATTTCCTACTTCTTTGCAAACTTTGCAACCAAGTTTTTTATCTCAATCGATTAACCAGTCATTTTTCGAGACTAGATTTCTTACGCAGGTCTGAGAAGTATTGAAAGAGTTTTAAAAGTTTTCAAGAACGCGAAGACTGAAGCGCCATAGTCTTTCGATGTATTTAGAAGGACACCGCTTCCGAAAGATTTAAATTGTGTCCAATTTGCAGACAGAAATTTGAGAACAAAAATACTCCACAACATTTCTAATAACACTTGATCATTACAGACTAGAGACTGTTATATTAGACTACTCGAAGTTCGAAAAATGGAAGGCTTAAATCGCAAACGAAACTAATTATGTATTTGTAACTCAGCATGCTCCAAAAGCTATTAAAGAGGACGTCCACGAAAAGAGACAGCTTATAAACACAACACTTGTGCGTCGTATTTTTGAATACTGCTAAAATGTGAGGAACCCATAGTAAGTACTACTAACTGAGGGTACTGAATGCATAATCGCCACAGATTCGCTCGATTTGCGGTAGAGCATATTTGAAAACATGAACTGGCAGATCCTTGAAGAGAGACACCAATTATCGGACGAAAGCCCACTTGTTAAGTCTCATCAACCAACATTAAGTGAAAGATCTCGAGATATCCTTCAAATCCCTATGTGTAACTTTGTAGAGAATGCGAGGACAAGATTAGATTAATCACAGAGAGCTTGGAGAGGTTTAGGCAATCATTCTTCTCGCGCTCCTTACGTAAATGAAGTGGTAAGAATAACATACGTGGTAAAGTGTTAAGTACCCCCTGCCATGTATTTCATATTGGTTTTACAGTACAAGGGTGTACAAGTATAGGCATAGCCGTCCTCCTACGAATAGCTTTTAGCGACTGAAACACAATGCCAGAATGCAGCATGGCTGTATGACATTCTGTAGGAATCAGCATGAGTTTCGAAAAAGACGGTCGTGTGAAACCCACCTCGCGCTATTCGTCCACGAGACTCAGAGGGCCGTAGACACTGGTTCACAGGTAGATACCGTGTTTCTTGACTTCCGCAAGGCGTTCGATACAGTTCCCCACAGTCGTTTAATGAACAAAGTAAGAGCATATGGACTATCAGACCAATTGAGTGATTGGATTGAAGTGTTCCTAGATAACAGAACGCAGCATGTTATTCTCAATGGAGAGAAGTCTTCCGAAGTAAGAGTGATTTCAGGTGTGCCGCAGGGGAGTGTCATAGGACCGTTGCTATTCACAATATACATAAATGACCTTGTGGATGACATCGGAAGTTCACTGAGGCTTTTTGCAGATGATGCTGTGGTGTATCGAGAGATTGTAATAATGGAAAATTGTACTGAAATGCAGGAGGATCCGCAGCGAATTGACGCATGGTGCAGGGAATGGGAGCTGAATCTCAATGTAGACAAGTGTATTGTGCTGCGAATGCATGGGAAGATAGATCCCTTATCATTTAGCTACAAAATAGCAGGTCAGCAACTGGAAGCAGTTAATTCCATAAATTATCTGGGAGTACGCATTAGGAGTGATTTAAAATGGAATGATCATATAAAGTTGATCGTCGGTAAAGCAGATGCCACACTGAGATTCATTGGAAGATTCCTAAGGAAATGCAATCTGAAAACAAAGGAAGTAGGTTACAGTATGCTTGTTCGTCCACTGCTTGAATATTGCTCACCAGTGTGGGATTCGTACCATAAAGGGTTGATAGAAGAGATAGAGAAGATCCAACGGAGAGCAGCGCGCTTAGTTACAGGATCATTTAGTAATCGCGAAAGCGTTACGGAGATGATAGATAAACTCCAGTGGAAGACTCTGCAGGAGAGACGCTCAGTAGCTCGGTATGGGCTTTTGTTAAAGTTTCGAGAACATACCGTTACCGAAGAGTCAAGCAGTATATTGCTCCCTCCTACGTATATCTCGCGAAGAGACCATGAGGATAAAATCAGAGAGATTAGAGCCCACACAGAAGCATACCGACAATCCTTCTTTCCACGAACAATACGAGACTGGAATAGAAGGGAGAACCGATGAGGTACTCAGGGTACCCTCCGACACACACCGTCAGGTGGCTTGCGGAGTATGGATGTAGATGTAGAAGAGACACTGATTTACAGCCATTGTGTGAGCTTATCGCTTTTTTCCGTAATATATAGATAAATAATGAGTGTGAATTTGACACCATGTCACTCTGTACTGATTGGAAGTATGGTGGCTGTTGCTTCAATTCGTGTGCTGCAATGGATACTGCATCTTAAAACCACCGTGCCTTGAGATCCGAGACATCTACCGGTGTCTTCGATAGTCCAGTGTGCCCCCATAACATCTGCCTGCTGCTGGTTCTACGCGCCTATCTCACTGGCAAACAGCTATTCAGTTGTCGAGATACGTTGTATACGACTTCGAAACAGTTAAGTGTATTGCTTTTCCCACCACAGACTACACTGGCATTGTTTGTGTTGCAATTACCAACATGTGAAAATAAAATAAATCTCATTTACTTTGGTGAAATAAATTGTTGGCAAACTTTTATGCGCTAGTGCTCCAACATCGCAGGGAAGTTTCTTTAAGGACAGTAAAGCTTAGGGGTTCGCCTCCGCCACCCCACCCCTTCCAGCCGGACGGGGTGGCCGAGCGGTTCTAGGCGCTACAGTCTGGAACCGCGCGACTGCTACGGTCGGAGGTTCGAATCCTTCCTCGGGCATGGATGTGTGTGAAGTCCTTAGGTTAGTTAGGTTTAGATAGTTCTACGTTCTAGGGGACTGACGACCTCAGAAGTTAAGTCCCATAGTTCTCAGAGCCATTTGAACCAACCCTTCCAGCGTTCCCTAGAAAATGCGCACTGCTTATTAATTATTCAGTTCTGCAGGCACCTGCCTTTAATTCCTGAACCACGTAGCCTCTTCCGGCTAAACGTTACACTAATCAATTAAGTTGCAAACTGAAAAATTTCATTGTGGTAGAAAAGAAAGTAACAGAATTTAAGGTTTTTTTGTGTGCTGATTTTCATTAAAATGCCTTTGATGATCGTCTTTTATTAATATTCTGAAGACTCACGATCGTGGTAAACTGATAAATTACTGCGTATGGTCGATAAAAATCAGTGGTTTAGTCAAAGTCATTGTTGTTTTTATAATAGGCTCCAGACGACGCTCTCAACAATAAAATAACGCGTGATACGTCACGAGCAGTTGCGTGGCAACATTGCGATACTTATTCGCGACGAGCGAACTCGTTCTGAGTGGCTAGTTGTGCTGTATTAAGTGTTGCGCGCTATTTAACTAACACCTTACAGAGATACTTGCTGTGTGAACTTTCTCGAGTTCTAACAAGAAGAAAGAAAGCCAGCATCAGAAGGCATTCTGCTGAAGAACAAGTAAGTGAGCAGTCACCATCTTTTACAGACTTCGCGTATCCAGACAACGGTGTTTTGATGTGAACGTGCACTATACTCAACTAGCGCTGAAAGCTGTGATGTCTTTTCTTCAATCAAAAGTATAAACACTTGTTTTTACCCTTTCCGATTCACCCGACGATTCATACCAGTCCATGTTAAAGTACAAGCAACGAGAATAGTTTTACAAAATTGTCTGACTTCGTCCTTCATTAACGGTTACTGTATGTCCTGTGTAATCATTTTAGCATTAGCATGTACCAAGTTTTTTTAGAGTTCATTACCTTCAGATGGCCTTTTTTTACTCTCAGTTATATTTGGCGGCCGTCGTGGTGTTATAAAACTGTGTCAGGTTACGTCCCACATAGTACTACGATTATCACTTTTTCTATAGAAATGTAAGTTTTATTTTGTGTTACTTCATTTATCAGTTGTATTAATACGTGCATAATTTGCATAAATGGTTATTGTCTGTGTAACTATGTGGTAACACATCGTTGTATGTTTTATGTAATTACAATAAGCAGAAATTGTGATAACTCAACAGTTCGTAAAGTTCCCGATTCTCTTCCAAGAATGATTTTATCACTCCGCAGCAATGTTGTTTCTGTAATAGAATTCACAGTGAAGCTGAAACCGTGTGCAAAACATTGACCCGAAACCAGAGCTGTTTCTTCCTCAGGCGACGCTTTTTCCTGTTGAGCTGCCCGAGTATGTATCCTGGCTAAACTTAATACTTCTGTTTCACCCTTCCTCGCTCCAACATTTTGTCTCAGAAAGAAAATTTTATTTTTAGTTCCATGCTTTTTTCCAAGAAGATATCTACACCTGGCAATAATGGTAGTAGTTGCTTTCTTTTGTACATGTGCATCACTTACTGAACACGTGAATGTTAAACTTGTGCTGAATTCAGTGCTGTAAAATCATGTCCCCCAGATATACTGCCAGCCTTTTCTCTGTTGACGTTACCTCGCGACAGAGTCATCAATCATCGCAGGGATTTCAAAGAAGTGATTTCCTTTAAACGTGAAGAGAAGTTGTCTCGTCATCCACTTTCCTGCTTCGTAGTGCCACGTGGAACACTAGACAATATAGGGCTAGTCCAAAGCTTTTTCACACCCTATGCTGTAAAACTGGGAGTATTTTTTTCAATGAAGATGCATACGTGTATTTCTGCAGGAAATGGACAGTTATTTAATGTGGTTCCTCACTAAATCTCTTCCTTTTCTCATCTATCCTTGATTGCGCTTCAGATGTAGACGCTAGTTTATATGAGACGAACAACACCACCAGATACGAATGCTCGTAAATTTGAGCAAATCCAAGAAACGTCATTGCTTCTACTGTTTGAGAAACGCTTCCTAGTTTCAGTTGGTCTCACTTATTATTTAACAGGAGTAGCAATAAAGAGTTTTTTATCAAGGGTATATTTCTGGGTGTTCATCTGAGTTGCTTCCTTTTCACGCAAAAAATGTAAACAACATTTCGGATGTACAGCTGTAGAACCAGAAGTACGCCACTGATCAATTACCGTACGCCCAGAAAATCTCTTTATAATGGAAAGACACGTTAAAGTAGTCGCAACAAGAGCATTTTGCATTCCACCTGATTCCCGATGTGAGCTAAATTACGTAAAATTAATTTTAGAAACAGATACTGTAGATGAAGTTATCAAATCAGAAACTCTGCTAACTTTTACATTTACGTTCTGTATCAGTTGTGTAGATGGTTCTCCTACTAGCTTCAATTTTCAATCAATAAAAAATTTACCTATTTATCTGACCATCCGAAATTCTCTCTCACTCTAGGCATAACCCTCCTCATGTGCTATACTGGAAGATGAACCTTTACCCAATGTTAGAAATACTATCATTCCCAACTAAAATTTCTCTATGCAGGTCTAACGTAACAGTACAACTAGTCAGTGAAAGTAGCTTCCTAAATAAATAACGAGTGTGTTCTCAGTTTGTCATAACCCATTTGTATCTAACCCATCAGCAAGGCGAGCTGTATGGACAGATGGTTTTCAAATGCATGTGACAGAGTGCAGATCTATAAGCATAAAAATGTTGTTTTTTGAAAATCGTATATCTTCGAAAGTTCTTCATCGAATGGTTTGAAATTTTGACACAACGGTGCATTCGAATATGAACGTGTATATTTATCGTTCAGCTAATTCAGCCTGTACAAGATGTAGCCTCTTTAAGTTATTAAATACATTTTTAAGAGGTGTTTCCATGCATCTCCGTTCGCTGCTCTCTTCTACCAGCTGAAACTTGCAACTTTCCTTTGCTCCTTATTCCAGCGATCAGGTGGTCTCCCTGGTGGTCTTCGTTTTTCTCTGGGACTCCATTCTAAAACTGATTTTGTCCATCTTCCATCCTTCGTTCGTGCAATATTTCCTGTTCACTTCCAAAATGGTTCAAATGGCTCTGAGCACTATGCGACTCAACTGCTGAGGTCATCAGTCGCATAGAACTTAGAACCAATGAAACCTAACTAACCTAAGGACAGCACACAACACCCAGCCATCACGAGGCAGAGAAAATCCCTGACCCCGCCGGGAATCGAACCCGGGAACCCGGGCGTGGGAAGCGAGAACGCTACCGCACGACCACGAGATGCGGGCTGTTCACTTCCATTTTAGAGTCTTAACCCGTTCTATAATATTTTTTACTCTTGTCATTCCTCATATATCTTCACTTTTCTGTGGATCTTTCTCAGTGATACCTAATATAGACATTTCCGTAGCTCCCTGAGCAGTTCTAAGTTCCTTTTTGAAAAATTCGTTTAAAGTCCAAGTTTCACACTTGTACTGATAAAAAACTGACTTCTTTAAGTAGACTGGCATGTTAGATTTGAAAACTGTTTCACTCCTTCCACAAGCCCTCCAACCCAGTTTAATTCAACGAAAAATTTCAGGTTTTAAATCTCCATTTTGTGTCAATTGCCCGAAATAAACGTATTCTATAACATTGTTTAGGATGTTGCCATTCAGTGATACTTTCCCTTCACCTACCCACTTGTTACGCATAACCTTAATTTATTGTATGTTTAACTTCCTGACAACGATCTGTTAAGTCTTTTATAGACGACTGCATTTCCATCTTACTGTTAGCAAGGACCACTATGTCGTCAACAAATCACAGGTTGGTGAGCCTTTTACCATTTATCCTTATTCCTCTGTTGTTCCAAATAATTTTAAACGTAGTCATTTCGAGAACTGCTATAAATAACTTCAGGGATTTATGATCGTCCTGCTTTCACTCCTTTTCCAATGGCAAATTCGCACTTTTTTTCCTATGTTGATAGATGCTACATACGTGTCATAAATGTTGCACAATATGTTTATATATTTTGTTTCCACTCCTTGCTCGGCCAGTGCTTGTATGACTGCAGTGTGTCTGACAGAATCAAAGGCTTTTTCGAAGTCAATGAAGTGCATGCATAGTGGCATTTCATACTCATTGGCTCGACTAATTACCTCACGCAGTGTGTTTATATGGTCAACTGTACTGAAACCACTGCGGAACCAGATTGTTCTATGGGCTGTGCAATTCGATTTACCAGGACTTTAGTGAACACTTTATACGTTACAGAAAGTAAGCTAATGGGGCGGTAGTTATGTAATAAGATTATGTATGCTTTGTTCCAGTAGGTTGCAATGCTACCATATACTTATATTTGTGTGGTGGGGAGGGCAGGAGGGGGGTTACTTGGAAAGTAAGATCTGATCGGTCCCGAAATGCGAGAGCTAAAAACTTTTGTTTGCAACGCCTTCCAGCTACTTCTCTACATAGTTGCCGCTCCGACTTAAGACATTTGACGTAGCGTAGTCCCAACTTTCCAATACCTTCGTCATAGAAGGCATCCGCCTGTACTTTCCGCGATGTCTCTCCGCTGGTCTTCAGTTGGTTGTCTATGGCAAAATGTTGTCTCCACAGCCAGCGGTTCTTGTGAGTGGCGATGAACATCAGAAGGAGCCAAGCCCAGGCTGTGTGGTGGGTGATCAAACACTTCTCACTAAAAACACTGCAGGGGCATCCTCATTCCCCCTGCAGTGTGTGGCCGAGAACTCTCAGGAAGAAGGAAATGCGTGACAAGTATGTTTGCGTGAAATCAAGCGAAACCTCGAAGGGTGCACCCATACTTGATGGGAGACTCTTTGTTATAGGCAATATTAGGTGCTACTTGTGTACCCATAACTGAAAAGAGCGACATGACGCGATCCCCAGGCACACTAGAGACACTGCCCAACATGTGTGTGCAAAGCTTCTTCGGATTTTCACTGTAGTTTCCATTTCCCGACCTATCAGACTTTACTTTCCGAATAGCATTCGTGAAAAGTGATACACTATTTGGGAAAACCTTAAGGTCGTTTGTGCAGTACCTTAAATGTCCGAAAGTTATTCACCAATCCCTTTGAAATTATGACACAATATAGCTTTCGAATAAGCTCGTGTTTCTATATAACCATCGGAGCACTAAATGGTATGCAAATATATAAAATAAATGAAATTGCAATATATATATATATATATATATACCATATGACGGTCCTGTAGGTACATAAAACCCGCGTGTATTGTAATACAACGTTGTTTCAAAATTTCAAAAGAATCAGTAAAGACTTTTGGGTAGGTTAACATTTTGAACAAACGAATATCAGATTTATGCTAGCAACGTACCCCTTTATTCAAACTGATGAAAAAAAAAATCGGACACCAAGAAGGAGTGGTGCGTCATAAACGAAAGTTGGTAGGGTTGTTTCACATCTGAAATATGATATCAAATTTCGCGCCAGTCACATATGAGTGCTGCTAGGAGTGTCACTGTGAGTATGACGATCGTGTTTGCTTTAAATACACTTTGTAAAGGTCGTAAGCCTTTCTTGCCTTTGAGACTGGACATGGTGAGTTGATGTTAGTCAAGAATGCCTATGACGACAAAGACGCCATTATCAACACCTCACTGAGTTTGAACGAGGTCGTGTAATAGGGCTACGAAAATTTGGATGTTCCTCCTACGATACTGCAGGAAGACTTGGCAGAGGTGTAGCCACTGCGCATGATTGCAGGCAGCGATGGTCACGACAACGTACGGCCGCAAGTAGGCAGGGCTCCGGACGTTCACTTGACACTACCGAAAGGAAAGACCTTCGTATTCAGCGTATGGCTGTGGCGCATCCTACTCCATCTGTATCAACAATACGAGCAGCATTTTCCTCCACAGTGACACGTCGAACAGTTACAAATCGGTTATTTCAAGCACGGCTCCGAGCCAGACGCCCGGTACCGTCCTTTCCACTGAACCCACTCCACCACCATTTTCGACTTGAGCGGTGTGAAGCGAGAGCTCATTGGAGGACAGGGTGGAGGTCTGTTGCGTTTTATGATGAAAGTTTGTTGTGCCTCGGTGCCAGATTTGGCCGTGTGATGATTAGGAGTCACCAACATGTCTGGGTGCTAGACACACTGGACCTACATTTGGAGTTATGGTCTGGGGTGCAATTTCGTATGACTTCAGGAGCACTCTCGCGGCTATTCTACGCACCCTGACTGCAAAAATTATACGTCAGTCTGGTGATTCCACCTGTTCTGCTGTCATTCATTAACGGCTCTGCAGAGTGGTTTTTCCAACAGGAAAACGCTCGCCTACATGCCACTGTTGTAACTCAGCGTGAGCTATAGAGTGTCGACATGTTGCCTTGGCGGGCTAGTTCACCAGCACTGCCTCCAGTCGAACATGTAATGACATTATCGGACGAAGACTCTAGTTCAAATGGCTCTGAGCACTATGGGACTTAACATCTGAGGTCATCAGTCCCATAGACTTAGAACTACTTAAACCTAACCAACCTAAGGACATCACACACATCCATGCCCGAGGCAGGATTCGAACCTGCGACCCTAGCAGTCGCGTGGTTCCGGACTGAAGCGCTTAGAACCGCTCGGACACCGCGGCCGGCGAAGATTCTAGTGTAATCCACAAACTGCATTAGCCGTCCCTGTATTAACGTGCCAAGTGCAACAGGCCTGAAACTAGATTCTACAAAGTGACATCCCGCACCTGTACAACGCAATATATGCACGTTAGCATGCTCGCGTTCAACAGTTTGGCGGTTACACCGGTTATTAATTTACCAGAATTTCAATTTGCCATACCTTATCTTGCGCTTACATTAACCTGTGATCTTGCAATGTTATTCACTTAAATATGTCACCTAGACAAATGTATTTCCTAAATTTCATTACTCTACATTAATTACTTTTTGGTGTAGCAATTTTTTTCCGTCATTGTATTTAAATATCATAAATCGCTCCCATAGGAATACAATAACACTCTCGCATTCGAATGCAACGTTATTTATAAATTTTAAAAGCAATCTGTGAAGAACTTTCCAAGATTTTAGAGTCTGATCAAACGAATATTTACTCCCACGTAAATAAAAATGTAAATGTTCGTTTGTTCAAAGTCGAAAATCTCTGAAAGTTCTTTACCGATTGCTTTGAAATTTTGGCACAATCTTTCATTGGAATGCACGTGTGTTTTTATACGCCTACTAGAGGGCCACATATAATATATAAATATACTATCTGGGGTACCAGGCTTTACTCATGGAGTTGATATGAGATTGTGAGGTAGTCTGAATAAAAGAATAAACTTTAAAGTATAAGAGGGAAAATAATTTTACTGGAAACATATATAACTATCTACAATACTTGTTAAAGTATAAGAGGTAAAAAATTTAAACGAATAGGTATTCCAACTATTCACAATATTTGTTTATAAAAAAACATTTTTCATTTTGTTATCGGGGGCAAATATGGACAAATTTTTCGAATTTCCTACTCGAGAGCAAGCTACCTGCGTGAGAGAAGCAGGAGTCCTTGAGGTTGATGTATCAATTTTTAAAAGTTTGTCATTGCGCTTTGTTAACTGTAAAACTGTAGGCTAACATGATTGATAATTACAGTCTTTCTAAATTGGAATGGCAGTTCAGTGTCCTTTGCGCTTTCCTGTCATAATTTCGGCTTCAATTTGTTATTCGACAGCTGTTTGACTATCATCCTTGTCCCATTACAGAGTTTTGGTTAGTTGAGCTTCCTGAGTAGAGTTATCGTGGATCCAATTTTAATTCGAAGGCAGTGTAATGGCATTCCTGGTACTAGCAACGCGTTTAGAAATCCTGTAGGGAAGTTCACACTTTCTTCCACGTTTACCATCGTGTCGATCGATTTGTATATTCTCTCCTCGCCTGGAATTTAATTTTGAATGCTAAAGTCGATATCGTCGACAACATTACTTTTAGGTGCCAAAATTGCCCTTTCAAATCGCCTATCTGGATTTGTATATTTCTGAACAATGTTTGGATAAACTTGGTGGATGTGTTCGTCTTCAGCAATGGCTATGTTTCAGAAATCACTGTTGAGTTTAATGAGGACTGTCGCCTGCTCAGGAGGATATGTGCCTTTGCCTATTTGTAGGTTGTTGAGCAAAATGTGTTGTTGTTTCGTCTTTCAATAGTTCAACTCTCATTTTTTTGTTAGTCGCAGTATTTGTGTGTGTGACCAAAGATGTGATTTTTTAAGGGATGCATTGATTTCGTGTGCTGTTGTGGACTTGGGGATAACTGGAAGTGTTTGTCGAAAATCTCCTTAGAATATGAGTAGAACTTCTCAGATCACTTCAGAGTGTCCTCGCAACTCTTGTAGTGTTCTGCCAATGGTTTCGAGTGATATTTTTTACGAGTCATCGAGCATTCACCCCAGACGGTAATTTTAGCTTCTTTTAGAAGTTCATCCCGTTCCAGATGCTCTTAAGACTTTACATACTGGGAATTGTTCTCTGGCTATATTCAACGGTAGGTTTAGCGCGGAATGAGCAGTTCGTCCTTCTACTATAAGTGTGGCTGCATTACCATATACCGAATGATGTTAGTGCAAGTGCGATGTGTTGTTTAGCACGTATTTCTGCCAGCAAAAGGTTTATTAGAAACGTTTTCCCGGTACCGCCTGGTGCCTCCAAGTAAATAATTCCGCCAGTGTTGTTGTCTACCCGGTCCGTGATAACGTTGTAAATTTCTGTTTTGATTGTCACAGAGGACTGATTTGTTGTGAGCAATCTACTGAAGTAGTTCGTTGGTGTTGTATTTTTTTTCTTCTGTAATTTCGAAGTTTAGCACATTGATAGCACGGTGCTTGCATCCAGAGTTGTACTAAGGTCTGGTTGTTTGTTGCTAAACATTTATCTTCTAGGCGAATAAGTGTTTCTTTGACGATGTCACCGCTGAATTCGATTGCCAATTGGGGATGAGTTTTGTCAGATCTGGTACAGTATTTCGTCACTCATACTCTCTTTGAAGGAGTCCCACAGCTGTTTTGGGTTCGATGGGTTACATGTTGTTAGAATTATGGCTAATAAGTCTCTCATTTGGTCAGCTGAGACTGTGAGAGAGACTTCTTGTAGTGTTAATACGCAGTGGTTGACGTTTTCCCGTGGTCCTAAGCGTTGATATGGTGCTCTCTTCTTCTGGCACAGTAACCGCCAATAGTTTTGAGATCTGTGAAACTTGTTGGTGCCCGTATTTCGTATAGCAACGTCCGGAGATAGAAGCACTTGAGAACACTCGGCGTTGTTCGGATGTATGCTGCATACTCGGTGTAGTGCGGCAGTTTTCATGATTCCTGGATGACCTTCTACTGAAATCCCTTGTTTCGTCATTGAAATATTCTTCCTGTTGTGTTTCACGTATAATAGGTAGGGACGTCTACATATGTTAATGTTTTCGTGAATGGATCCGTTTGGCACAGTTGATAAAAAGCTAATAATGGTATGTTCTGAAGTGGTTCGCTTGCAATTTTGCTGGCCGTGTCTTTTGTGATGTAAACTCTCTGCCCATTCTCCAAATGAACTGCTAGATGTTGCACAGTCGTGTATGGGAAAACCGAAAACCCGCCGCTCTGCCTCGTTATTGTTGATGTATCTCCCCGTTTTGTACACGAGGATCTCGTCATTTCTGCTTTGCTGTTCGCCGTCTTTAGCTATTTGACATACTGCCACGTCACTGCCTTTTTTCACATACTTACAGATATATTTGATGGATTAAAGTATTTTACGTTTATGTGTGCTTGGAACATTTTTGGAAAGTAGTGTGTTGTATCGTAGCACCCGCTGATTATCTATTTCCAATTCGTCGTTGCCTTGTATTCGCAGTTTTGCTGAGGGACGGCCGTTTTGGTTGATCGTCTTCTACCGGGTGATCAAGAAGTCAGTATAAATATGAAAACTTAATAAACCACGGAATAATAAAGATAGAGAGGTAAAAATTGACACACATGCTTGGAATGACATGGGGTTTTATTAGAACCGAAAAAAACCACCCCCTATTGCTAGACGCGTGAGAGATCTCTTGCGCGCGTCGTTTGGTGATGATCGTGTGCTCAGCCGGAACTTTCGTCATGCTTGACCTCCCAGGTACCCAGACCTCAGTCCGTGCGATTATTGGCTTTGGAGTTATCTGAAGTCGCAAGTGTACTGACCGACATCTGTAGGGATGCTGAAAGACAACATCCGACGCCAATGCCTCACCATAACTCCGGACATGCTTTACAGTGCTGTTCACAACATTATTCCTCGACTTCAGCTATTGTTGAAGAATGATAATGTACATATTGAGCATTTTCTGTAAAGAACATCATCTTTGCTTTGTCTTACTTTGTTATGCTAATTATTGTTATTTTGATCAGATGAAGCGCCATCTGTTGGACATTTTTTGAAAGTTATGCTTTTTTGCTTCTAATAAAACCCCATGTCATTCCAAGCATGTGTGTCAATTTGTACCTCTCTATTTACATTATTCCGTGATTTATTCAGTTTTCAAATTCACACTGACTTTTTGATCACCCGGTATGTTTGGGATAGCCATCAACTCCGGTTTGTGTGTCGTCTTAGTATGGTCGTCGGTATTTTTTTGTACATTTTCCATCACTTATACATGGAGAATTGGGATTTAATAGCCCGCATGGATCGTTAATCATGTTTTTCACTACTATGTCGCACAGTTCCTGATCTTCTAGTGGATTGGAAAATTCAGCTTGATTTACTTTGTCGATAACCGTGAGATGAATTATCTCGTGTAGCCGTATGAGATAGCGTAAGTGAGGCAGCCCTCGTTTTTGCCACTCGGTTGTATACATCTATCATCTAACGGTTCCAAAGATGTTGTGTTTTGTGATGACTTCAATAAATCTCGTTTGTTTTTGCCGGAAAACTCGGGCTGTTCTATCTTGTCGATGCAACAGGTCCTGTCTGTATCTTTGTTGTTATTATATTTCTGGCCACGAAGAGTTGCATGTGAATGTTATGAAGAGGAATCTAGAGTGTATTCGTGCATGGGTCTCGGACACTTTGTGTATGAAGAGGGTAAGATTACCAATGTCGTCAATGTTTCCGTCATTTATGATAGCGCCGCGATGGTGGATGTATTAATGGAATAAACGGTGAGTGTTGAGAATGTGATTGTATGTTTCATGGTGTCCGGTCATTAAGCGGCAAGCATAGTGCTCCTTAGAAGCGTCTTTTTGTTTGTGTCTACGCCTGTTTCAGGTTGGATTTGTTTCACATTAAAATGATATCCGTCCCCTCCGTGCAGAAATGTTAATGGATTTTGAAGGTCATCGTATGTAGGGTGTGTCTCTGCGACTCGCTGTAGTTCTTCTCTTGTTGTACAATTATGTCACGACTTCGGTTTTCATTGCCCACAGTTACAATAGCGACTTCGTCTATCTGAGGTGCACTAAATCTAAGTTCGTATTCTCCATCCGGTATTTTGTCGGCTCAAATTATAACTTTATAGTCCTAAGAAATCTTTCGGCCTATGCTGTTTCGAATATGTGACGCTGTGGCTTGTATTCATGTAAGATCCTCTGTACATCTCAGACTACTGCTCGTCTCAATCGACTGATATTTGTGCGTCGTTGATCAGTTTCTGTTTCTTCATTTCCGATGAAATATACTTGCAGAAATTTACAGTCTTCTTTCGGTACTGGTAGTAATGATCCCATGTTGTGGTAGATATGTCCTTCGACGGAAAAAAACATAATAGATTTCATCTCTGTTAGTGTTAATAGAAGTGACACCAAAAGAAGTCAGTTGGAAGCAGGAGTTGTAGCGTTTATACATTGAAGAAAGTGTTTTGATCTGGAGTTTCCCCTGTCATGTAATGTAAATATTTCTGCGGACGTGCTTTCAGTGGTGGTAATTGAATTTTTCCATTCATGCAACGGATTCCTGGTGTGTCCCTACTGAGTATTTTTCGCGTTGTAAAATTGGCAGATGTTATCCATTTTTCCGTTTGCGACATGTTTGTGTTTGTTATGTTCTTTTATGGAGTCGTAGCTAAATGCTTCATTTGTTAGGTTGTACTCTTTACTTGCCCTCGTTAGTTCTTCTCTTAGGATGATATTTTCGTGGCTGGCGTGAGTTTTTTATTATAACATAGTGTCTCAATTCTTGATTCTTCAATTACTAAACGTCGTAGTTCTTCGGTTTCTCTGATTCTCAAGGTGCTCATTCTCGTTCATTGAGAACTTAAACGTGCTTCGTGGTCTCTGTCTATTTCGTTTTTTCGCTGTTCTTTTTGTTTTGACCGTTTCGCTTCAGAGCTGGCAAGATCTCCTTTTTTGCGTTTCGGCATTGTCTAGAATACAAATCAAATTAACTTTTTATTAACAAATACACTATGTAAACTTCACACTTCTCACACTTTATTTTCGATTTATATTCAGTCGATGTATCCCTTTGGCTAATCACACTTTACTGTTTCTTTTTATTTACTCGTTGCATTAGTTTTCTGCTCCTCCCTTCGTCAGTGATAAGAAACTGACATTCTTGCTTTATATACTACTACCAATGGATAGCCCCACAGGTGGTGAATTCTAGAATATACCAAAAACGCTTCGAATGGTCCACAACGTTCCAGAACATTCCACAACATTCGAGAGTTTTCTGGTATGTTCCACAATGATCTGGGATGTTTCGGGATGTTCCCGAACGTACTGGAATCTTCCTGAATGTTTCAAGTTATATCATTGTGGAACATTCCAGAACATTCTGGAATGTACTGGAATGCTCTAGAATACTCTCGAATACTATAGAATGTTCTGGAATATTTCAGAAATTTCTACAGGGCGGAACTTCCCAGCCCTTATGTCTTCAAAAGCTCGCCCTTCAGATAAAAACGGGAACCTTCTTCATGGATGGGGGACAGAGAGCTGCCACACCGTGTAACTACCTTGGTCGTACCTGGACTCGTTCCTGAATTTCAGAGGCACGCACATTGTACACTTTTATAATATATATTTTTTGTTATAGTTATAGTGGAAATCACTAAAAATGTAAATGTTCGTTTGTGCAAAACGGTAACTCTCCGAAAATTCTGTACCGATTACTTTGAAATTGTGACTCAACACTGCATTCGAATACGAACATGATTTTATACTTACTTTTTAAGTACATATAATATACAAAAGAAGGTGTAATATGGGAAGGGGGTATGTTATGACCAAAAATCTCGACTTGGCCAATTTAATTTAAAATTTTACGCAATATTTCAAGGAACATTCGGACGGACATAGGTTTTACATGTTTAATACAAATAATACATACATTTAAATTTAAAATATATAATAGTGAAGCGTCTGTAGCAAGCAGGGAAATTGTATTTATGCCTTGTCGGTTTATGATTAGAATACTGCTATAGTATCTGAAAATTGAATAACAGTAGACAATGCTCAAGGTCAGATAGTGAGGCGGACGATAGGAGATGGACAGGGATTGGAGGAAATGGACATAGAAAGCGGAAAGGAGGAAATGGACGGAGAGAGGGGGTAGGAGGAGATGAAGAGGAGGGACGAGAAGTTGGACAGCGAGAGGGGGGAGGAGGTGATGGACAGAGAGAGGGCGAAGAATGAGGAGACGGACAAAGAAAGAGGGAGAAGGGTAATGACAGAGATAGAGTCGAGGAGGAAATTACGACTTATAATCGGCTCCCGTATGTATCAGAAACGTGTGCTTTCTCGCGTCCTCCCTTTCCATTTAACCAGACTGTGCCATATTGCGTAGTGTTTAAATTCACAAATGCTTACCATTAGCTGCAGGAAGTATGAAGTTGCTTATGTAATATCACTTACTTGGCGTATTTAAGAAATTTTATATCTAATTAGTTTTGTAAGGTCACTAAAACAGTTTCGCCAGATTTTTTTTCTTTGTTTTTTTGTTTTTGTTTTTGGGAGCTGGACAGCCATTAGGACATCTTCCTTGCCCATTCAGAGATCTCACCAACTGCCTAATGATTTTATCGTTGATGGGGCTATGTATCTCGCTTCCTTCCTTTCGTAGAAATTTCAGCATATGTGCTAGAAACGGGAAAACAATGAACATTGTAATTTTTTTTCATTTTACTGTCGGCACAACTTTTAACTACTTTCAGTGACAAAAAAATTAATCAGTTCAAATGAAATGCAGGGCTACCAGACATCATCGTTGACGTACGACAGTACAGTGTATTCTGACTTAACAGTGACTGTTAGCCAATGTAACTAGCAGCGCATTCTATGTTTTTTTTCGAAATGACCTTGTTTAGCCGAGATAATGGCGTCACAGGCATATTTACTGATCCTTTATTATTCGTGTAGTAAATGAGTATGTTTTGGTGTTCTTGGTACGACAATGAGTTCCATTATTTTAGGAAGAGAAGGGGAATTCAGTACAGTAGGATGGAGATGAACGCTAACCATGGACCACTTACTCAATGAGGCATTACTACAATTTATTTTCCAAACTAGGTATCGGTGGGATTTGGAAACATTTCCCGCATCCGAGTAGGTGAATACTGGGCTTCTACCGCCGTCCCGTATCAGTTACAGGTTTGCAAACACTTCGTAAACATTCTCACTCTTTCTCTTGAGATAACACTTAGAGGCGCAGACAGCGTGGCGGACGGCAGGAGGGGGGGGGGGGGAGGAGGAGGGTGCATAACTTCCGTTCCGTGGGGAGGGGAGAGGGTGTGGAGGGGGATGACAGAAAGGCATCCAGCCATAATCACTATTACTGGCATATTCAGATTAATATGCCGACGCAGTGAAGACTCGATTTAAGTCCAAGGAAAAGAAGAAGAATGTGCAATTTGGAAGTTTCAGGAACGAATCAAATTCTAACAACCTTGATTACGAGTTCAAACATTTGCCACTGGCACTGAAGATTTTCTAGCGGTTTGTTGGAAATTAGGCAAGCCGTCAAAGCACATGACAGTATCATGGGAAACTGGGTTGAGCGTCACATCCATGGTCGGATTGGAGAAGGAAGCGACAGCAAACCGATCATACCTCTTTTGAAGCGACAGCCGCCGAGCCGAGAGGACGCGTAGCAGAGCACTAACAGCACTTGTCTGATGAACTGTAAATTAATTTAGTCTTTGTTTTTTGTTCACGTGCTTCTGCAAATAAGTGAACTGTACTCGTGTATTTTACAGTGTAGACTAGTGATTAGAAAATGAATCGTAGGTGTGTTGTTGCGTAAGTCTTGTCAATATCCTTGTGTAGTGCGGCTTTCTAGTGTTTCCGTCGCCAGAAACTCCGTCACGCCACTAAGTTTTAATTTTGTGCTAGTAGACAGCACACAGTTTAGATCAGTGCATTCTAGTTTGAATATTTGTCCCGTGTAGTAACTTTTCGGCAAATAGGATTTCCAATAACAGGTATCTGCAAATACATCAACTTCAGTAGAGAAATTTATTTACGTTTAATAGCTTGGGGTCTCAGAGTACAGTTAGAAATCTGCACAGGAACGTTTAGAGGTACTTTATTCTCCTTTGGTACATTTTCAAACTCTATAGCGCCGTTTGAGATCTTGTACCTATTTTATATACAGTACGATAGGGCTAGGGACTGTGCTTATCGTGAGCGGATACAAGGAGAGTTGGCTGCTGTCCGTAAACATCTGGAAGCTGCGTTGTCTATCGTTGGCAAGCTTCTAGCTAATGCGCAAAGTTGCCGTGACGTCGGGGTGACAGTAACGAGACCTGCGACACCTTTGGTGCCACTGGTATCTCCTGGCGACCCGGACGTCGCTGCGGCTTCTGATACGCAACATCTGACAGGTCACTCCTCACTCCAAAGTGGATGGCAAACAGTGGTGGGTTCGCGTATCACTGGGCGGAAGGCGAAAGAGGGATCAGGCCATGCGGCTGGCTCCCTACGTCTTAGCAACAGGTACGAGGTGCTAATAAGTGTTGATGATAACTCTGAGCCAGCACGGGATGCCTCTATTGTTGGACCAGAGGTTGATTTTCCTGCCCACTCCGGACAAGTACAGAGGGTGGGTGTGCTAGTCACTGGGAGCTCCAATGTTAGGAGGATGATGGAGCCCCTCAGGGAGATACCAGGCAAGGCGGGAAAGAATTCCAGTGTGCATTCGGTATGTTTGCCGGGAGGTCTCATCCGTGATGTGGAGCAGGCCCTACCGGCGGCTATCGAGCGCACTTGGTGCAACCGGCTGCGTGTAGTGGCAAAGACGGGACGAATGACACCTGCCGCTCGGGTTCTGAGGCCATCCTCGGCTCCTTTCGCCGGCTGGCTGATTTGGTGAAGGCAACTAGCAACGCACGCGGGGTGCAGGCGAAGCTGTCTATTTGCAGCATCGTACCAAGGGCTGTTCGCGGTTCTCAGGTTTGGAGCAGAGTGGAAGGTCTAAACCAGAGGCTCATACGACTCTGCGGCGGTATCGGATGCGAATTTATCAACTTCCGCTATCGGGTACAGGACTGTCGGGTTCCCCTTAATAGCTCAGGTTTGCACTACACGCAGGAAGCGGCTAGTAGGGTAGCGGGTTATGTGTGGAGTGCACATGGGGCTTTTTTAGGTTAGATAACTCCTCCCTTGGGAGCAAAGACGATTTGCCTGTTAAATCAGCCACAGCGACCTCAGAGAATCTTGGTCCTCGCACATCAGAGGTAGAAAAGTTTAATATGATTTTGGTAAACTGCAGGGGCATCCAAGGAATGGTCCCAGAATTAGTATCGCTTACAGAAGGTTACAATCCACAGATAGTATTAGGAAGAGGATGCTGACTGAAACAAGAAGTCAATGTCAACGAAATCCTAAGTTCAGATCGGAATGTTTATCGTTAAGATAGATTGGTCACGAAGGTGGCGGCGTGTTTATTGCAGTAAAAAATTCGATAAAATGTAGCGAGGTTATCACGGATTCCGAATAAGAATTAATCTGGGTGAAAGTGAGTATCAAAGAACGGTAAAAAATGGTGATCGGATGCTTCTATAGGCCATCTGCATCAGGATCTGTAGCGAGCGGCGAGTTTCGTCACGGGATCGTTTAGCTGGTGAGAGAGCATCACGGAACTGCTAAACAAACTCCACTGGAAGACGTTATAAGAGAGTCGTCTTGGATCACGGAGATATTTACTATTGCAATTTCGGGACAGCGCGTTTCAGGAGGAGTTGGACAACATATTACTTCCCCCCTCATACGTTTCGCGTATTGGCCACAAGGAGAAAATTGGAGAAATTAGAGCCAATCAGAGGCTTACCGACAACCATTCTTCCCACGCACTATTCGCAAGTGCAACAGGGTTGAAGGGATCAGATAGTGGTACCGAAAGTACCCCCCGCTACACACCATTAGGTGGCTTGCGGAGTACGATGTAGATGTATATGAATCTAACATCAACTTAATAAACGTGCGTATCCCAACCACTTCACGTTTAGCGTGAAGAATACATACTTTGCAAAAAATGTGGCTTAGGGATAGACTTCTGCGCTCCACTGTGTTTCATGTTACATATATCGTTTGTTCAGCATTTCTAAACTAACAGTGGGAATCAAACTTTGTTTACGTGATTTATTAAAACAATAAGTTGAAAATCGTTTGTTTTGCTGTCTATTCGCTTCTCACTCTGCCTGTAGTATTGATTTCCGTCTTCAATTATTTTTAGTAAACACATATAATTTTGCTAAGAAGTAAACGCTGTTGCTTAGGCATGACCTCAGAACATGATTTTTGTGGGGTAATTCTTAAAGTTGGCGAAAATCCAGCATTACCAGAGATTTAGGTCTCCAGAGCTTTCTGTTGCGTGTTGATGAGATACAGTACCAGAAACCATTCCAAACTTTCTGATTGCCTAGCAGTACAGATCGGCGCCTCTGCCAGTCTGGTAGACTAACACATGAATTGAGAATAACTCTTGATGTTATTTTTTATCTTCGCAGATGTTCCGCAGAGCCCTCGCCTTTTTCTGTCTCCCTTGTGGCCGGGAGACAGATAGCGAAGATCTTCGTGTCATCGCGGTCTGCGATGAAGACGCTGACCCTGTATTTTTCAGCCCACAGGTGAGCCACGTCGAGGAGTATGGAGAACATAACATTCACGCTTAGGTGCAGCCAGATTCAGCGTGTAGTACTCGTTAACCACCATGTCAGATTGCAGAATACCTTGAGAACTGCTGTAGTTTTCGTAGTTCTCACAGTTACTGGTAGCTATAAGGAAGCCCTGACTGACTGACAGCTGTGGCGATCTGAACTCTACCAGGATAGAATGAATTTTTATTTAGTTACTGTCTTGGTTCAAAATGGTTCAAATGGCTCTGAGCACTATGGGACTCAACTGCTGAGGTCATTAGTCCCCTAGAACTTAGAACTAGTTAAACCTAACTAACCTAAGGACATCACAAACATCCATGCCCGAGGCAGGATTCGAACCTGCGACCGTAGCGGTCTTGCGGTTCCAGGCTGCAGCGCCTTTAACCGCACGGCCACTTCGGCCGGCAGTTACTGTCTTGCCACTGCTTCGGCTCGGACGGGTGTCTGACGTGATGGAGGTGCCTTTCGCCACAGACGAAACCTAGAGAACCCTCGTCTCCTGTCTGGCCGACGAACATGTTCGACCGCTTCGCTTTCTTCCGTCATAAAATTATTTATCATTTCAGGCATCAATACTGCTCTACTGTCTTCAATTTTACCGTTCCCACATACTGTCACGCTTCAGCCAGATTTCTGTCTGATGTCATTAAACACAGATGGACTATGGTATGATGATCTTGCTTTTAGGCACTTAATCGCCCTCTGTTACTTCACGGTGACTTTATTGTCTGTTACAGTTTCGTCTTAATCCTGATGCGTCAGGTAGTAATTATACCGCACTTCCTGAAACGTGGCCAGGATTTGGTATCAGATAATCGGACAACCCACACTGTTCAGCTCGAGTAGGGGATTCGAACACGTGAGACTGACTAACACAAATTACAATTTTTGTAAGCATTTTGCTTTGTGGAAGGAATACATATCAGTCACGTGCAGAAAACACTGAGCGAGGCGATAAAGACAATAGGCTGGGATTCGGTTTTTGTTGTTTCATGGACAAGTGACTGCATCGGCCTTTGCGTTATTAGTGGCTTTTGGACAGTAGACGCATGACGTCGTCATTCCGTTGTTGGCCTTCATATCCGACCTACAATGAAATTCACCAAATTGTCGTTTCGTGTTTCTGGTTCCTCGCTAAGCAACGAGATGTAAATGAACATGAATGAACCTAAACGGAGTGACACCAATACTGAGTACATACTTAATATTAGCAGGTCATTGGACTCTGCATTTGTCTAGGTTCACGGATTCAATAAACGGGTACTCCAGATCGGATTGCCATAAAAGCTGCCATCCCGGCGTATTAATGTGATATATAATTTACACACGGACTCGCTTGAAAGACGTTGCTCATTATAACAATTTCAGTTGTAGCTTAGTTCAACGCACACGGTAATATAATGCCTATACATCACTTCTTGATAGTTGTGGTAATTATAAATTCAGAGGATCTTTTATTGCAGAATCTGAATGTATTAGATTATTGGTAAATATTAGGAAAGAAATTAAATAAGAAGCATAAATGAAAAGCTGACGATGAGAACAAACTCCCACAGGATCTCAACGTGGTGCGACTGCAGTTCCGTTCGGGCCCAGGTCAAGAGGGAGGCGTTCCTTCGAGGGCCGTCGAGCCGCAGAAGACTCTGATGTCAGCTGATGCTGCGGACGTCAGTCTTGAGGAGCGTCCTTGGCCACAGGACTCGCAGCGGGAGGAGGCCATCATTGGGAAGGTAAGGCCACTTTATAGTAACTAGTGACGGCAAGAAGGATGAAATTATATAAAAAGTTAAAGCAGCCAAATTCCAGTTCTAAGATTGTGTAAATCGTGGAGTCAACTTTTCTTCTGTCTGGTATTTACTGAGAGCGTGTCTCGCTTGGGACCATTATGTAGCACCGCCTTGTGTACTGTAATTTACTAGGAGCCTCCTGGGTGTGCCATCGAGAAGATGGTCGTGATGTGTCTGCTAAACCTGCGTTGAACTTCGACAGTAAGCATACAGGGATCATAACAGTGTGTGACTATTGTACCTACAACAGGTCGCTGCAATTGTCAACACATGCAAAGAGTGTTCAGTCACGTTCATTACTATTATTATTTTGAGTCTCCTGAGTGGTTTGTTGCAGCCCGCCAGGAATTCCTCTCTTGCGCCAACCTCTTCATCTTAGAGTAGAACTTGCACCCTACGTCCTCAGTTCTTTTGCAAGAAGTCTTTCTCTACACATTTACGATCGGCAGTTCCCTCCAGCTCGCTGAAAGTTATTTTCTGATGTCTTAAAACATGTTCTAGCACCTTGTCCCTTCATCTTATCAACGTTTTCAATATGTTCCTTTCTTTGCCGATTCTGCATAGATCGTCATTTCTTACCTTATAAGTCCATGTAATATTTCACATTCTTCAGTAACACCACATCTCAAACGCTTCTACTCTTTTCTCTTCTGGTTTTCTACAATCCATGATTCACTACATTAATTTGATCCAAACGTACGTTCTCAGAAATTTCCTCCTGAAAATGAAACCTATGTTTGATACCAGTAGATTTCTCTTGGCCAGAAATGCCCTCTTTGTCTGTTATATGTCTGCTTTTTACGTCCTCTGTGTTTCTTCGGTCACGGGTTACCTTGGTTTAAGGAAGAAGAATTCCCTAACTTCGTGTACTCCGTGATCCCTGATTGCATGTTAAGTTTCTCGCTATTTTCATTTGTGCTACTTCTCATTACTTTCGTCTGCTTCCGGTTTACTCTCAACAGATATTCTTTACTCATTAGTCTACTCATTCCATTCAACAGATCCTGTAATTATACTTCACCTTCAGTGAGGATAGCAATGTCATCAGAGAATCTCATTATGGATCCCCTTTCACCCTGATATTTAAGTCCATTCTTGATACTTTTTTAATTTCCTTTAATGCTTCCTCGATATATAGTATGGACAATTGTGCCGAAATACTTCGTCGTCGACAATACGTTGTAGGATCCTGTCCCGACAGTGCACCGCCAACATATTTGTCTCGATAGTGATTAGAGGCTTCCGTCTTCCGTGCATGATACCGACCGAAAACATTACTGCCACACATATCTTTTGTTGGAAACAGTACTGAGATCAAGATTTCGATATGTGCAGTAGCCTAGACTGCCTTTGACACTAATACGTATTTTTTCTTCGTGTAATTTCATGTAGTTAAAGCTTCTGATCTGATAAACTGAATCAGTTTATAGAGAACATTGTTATCTCAGAAAAGGGCAATCAAAACGATCTATGCCGGCAGTTCATAGCTTCGTTCAGGCGGTTGTTCAAGCGTCTCTGAATGTTAACTATATCATTCCTGTACATGTACTCCCACAAGAAATTTATAGTTATTGACGAGGAGTAATTCACAAAATGCGTGATTCCCTCAAGGAACAATAAAGGAAATATTTCCCCTCAGACTTATTCAACAATGTACTGAAGTGTATGCACTGTCCTAGATATTTTTTTCAGTAGCGATACAATCATACAGAGACTGATTTCGTATGATAGGTAGGCTGTTTCTACCACACTGCGATTGCTGCCGGACAGTAAGGGATGTGTGTACGAAGCCTGAAATCGATCCTGTTGTTTAGGAGGAGATATGGAACATTTACACATACAAATATACCCATTTTTGTAATATGTAATGATCAAATGTTTCCGGCCTTGCAGTATGTTGACTGCTTACCTGATGGAGAGTTTCAAAAGTGTCCAGGTGTACAGTCAGTACCGATAAAACATTCCATTTCTCCAGACTACTTTCTAAGTTGCACCTCCATAATATTTCGTCTCCAAGGACAGTGAAGCAGCAGACATTTTAATGTGTGTACTCCTTGTTTTCTGTGCAGATGGATGGCGCGACTGTTACCTCGACGGTCGCCGCCGCAGACGTTGGTGTTTCCGGTGAGGAGGAGGCGCCGCCCACAGCCCGCCGCAGACGCCGCTGCCGCCGTTGTTGGGCTGAGCGGCTGGCCGACAAAGTGATATTGCGGCCCCGTGGTCGCCGGGGCTACCGCCTCAGTAGGGAGTAAAAGTTTCTAGTGAGGAAGGGGAAGTAAAATTCTTGCAGAAGCTACAAATACCTGGGAGCAGTAATAGAAAAATTTGATGCATGTGACAATGAAACGTCCCCTTTGAACAATTATACAGGACTGTGCTTAAACTGACACACGATATTTTGTTAGCGCAACGCAATCTGACTTTCAAAATTCCCTACAAAAGAATGGCCCTGACTAACATTAAACTATACCTTTCACAAATCACTTACCTCACAAAATCTTCGCTGCTCAAGCTACTGCAATACAGCAAGCGCCACTACTGCCAGCTAAATAAAAGCTTCAAACTACTAAAGGCACTAACTACTGATAGGGATAGTTAGCAAATGAAAGATATTAATAGAGAACAAACAATGTATTTACCTTAATATCATCACAAGTCATAATATATATATCAGTTCATGACAAATTGCAAACCTCCGCCATCTCTCTCCCCACATCCACCACTGCTGGCGGCTCACCTCCAACTGCGCAACGCTACGCGCTGTTCACAGCCAGCTGCCTAACACTACAATGGCGAGTATTACAACAATGCAAAGCAGACACAGACTGCCCACAGCACAGCCAGTGATTGTCATACAGAGGTGGCGTTACCAATAAAAAACCTAAACAGCCTACTTACATAGAGAAAACATAAACAGCCTACTTACATAGAGAAAACATAAACAGCCTACTTACATAGCCCCCATGCTCCCCACAAAAATTTTTACAAATGGTGTTGGGCACTGGCCAATACAGATTTGACAAAAATTTTTCACAATTACAGTAACAAAGACATAAAATGCACACACTTATTAATATTATGTTGGTCAAAAGATCAAAATTTCTCACAGTCCATAAAGACAGTCCACATTGTTCATCACAGTAAAAATGCAGAGTTTTTCTCAAAGTCCAAGCAGTAAAAGAAAATGCACATAGAAGTAGTGGATTTCCATGCAGTCTTGAAGAAGTAGTGTTGACCTTCCAACGGAAAGACAGTGCTGACTCTCGACATGCAGACAGGTAATGGGCCACAACAGAGCAAACCCACAGCAGAGTCATTCGAAGTTTGGAAGAATATTGGTAGGTAGGTCATCACAGAGCAGACCCACTGGAGTCCTGGTAGAGATTGTGGTATTGGTGGGCCACCAGAGGTGCAGACCCACTGCAGTCCTTGTAGAAATAATGGCGTTGGTAGGTCATCATAGATGCAGACCCACTGTAGTCCTTGTAGAGATAATGGTATTGGTGGGCCACCAGAGGTGCAGACCCACTGTAGTCCTGGTAGAGACGGCCAGCAGCCATCCGTTGCGACTGTGCAGGTGCACAATCACCATAGAAGATTCTTGCAGAGAATATAGCAAGTCCATAAACCACCACTTGTGCACTCAGAAAGTTTTTCTTTTAATTGTCCTTAGAACCAGCAATGCTGTTATCCAGTCCCTTGCTGAATTACCAACACACGTGCAAACACTATCAGTCCCTACTTCTCACATATTGTCCATATACTATGACCAACAGAAATGTGTGCAGTGAAATGAATGCTTACAAGTTACTTAATTTGATTAACTGGCGTCAATTACAATTTTATAACATAAGAATACAATAACAAAGGTACAAAATACATCATTAAAACATAATAATACAGATAACATTTGTAGTACATGCTTTACAAAAGAATAGAAATAAACTTATACATCAGTGTTACAGGAATGATGACATGAGTACAAAAATAAAAGATCAGAATCACTTTTGAAACGTCAACTTCACACATGAGCATGAAAACAACACAGAATAAATAAAGTCTAAGCATCTTTACAAAGAAAATAACAGAGTATTAGAAAAATTCTACAACATAGCTCTCATCAGCTATCGTTTTCATATAACTTTCAAAGCATTCTTTCCCTATTCTCCATAGTTAGGTTCTTATATAGTCTACCCCCTCTTAAGCTAACTTAAATCTACTGAGCTCAGATATTAAACTAAGGGACGAGGCAATGCAGCAGCACAAAACAATTAACACAAACATCAATGACAAAAATACAAATGCCAAAGCAATTGCAATATTACAACTCATATAGGGCACTGTGCAGCAAAAAAAAAAAAAAAAATAAATCTGGCTTAGCAGAGTAACACAAATTAAAGTTCAGTAGCACTATGCCTGGCAAACAGCAGCTTATATCGAAACATGACATAGCTCAAGTAGAAAAAATAGTACACTAAAGATAACAGTGCAGATAAGGCAAATGTATAATAACATCTTAATGTCTAAGTAATTAAAGTGGTGCACCACAAGAAGTTATTCTACCAAAAAGTTACCAATTACTTGAAAAGAAAATTATGAATGCAGTTACTAGTTCCTTCTTATTGTTCTTTCCTTTCCAAGTGCTCCTTTTTTAAAGAATGTGGATCATAAAATAATTATTTAATAGATCTGTTGACAGAAAGTGTTCACATTAGCAAATGCATTTAATTTTATTTTATGAAACCAATGCTGCAACACAGCTGGAAAACAGATGTCAAATGAAATAAGCAATTACGCAAACCAAAGCATAAAAACATCATTCAATAGCTATGTGGCATTTCGTAAGTCAGTAGCTCTCAATTCTCGTAGAAAGACACTTGTCATTATCAGGTTTGCAGATGTAAGAATATTTCCAAGGATAATGGCCTCCCCTTTTTTTTTTTTTGTGCTACCTGTGCCGCTGAAAAGGGCTCGCAATAATGGCTTTTTCTCCAGGCGTCTGACACAGCTGGGTGCCCGCGACGCATTACGTGCAGGTGGTCACTTAACTTTCGTACGGAAATATTTACGACAGGAGATTCTGCTACCGTGGTAGTCTCATATAAAAATATTTCACAGGTCAAGAATTAGCGTTGCAAATCTGTAGAAACAAAACCCTATAAATATAACAGTGTCCAAAAAAATTTTCAGTGGCATTGTGATACATTCATGCATATACACACACATTTCATAACTCTTAAAGTACGATTCTTGGTTTCCAACAACCTTTTCATAAATCAGAGTCCCTAACCCCTACTCCTTATTCCTTACCTTATTACACATATACATATTCATATTCATCAACACGTCTTCAATATTTCATCATAATAGCTACATAGCATAATCAGATTCCTCATATAGCATCAGCTTATTTATCATAAACATACCTCAACAGCATAGTACACATCGTCGTCGTAATAATAACATCATAACACTTCAGTCAAATCTTAAAATCGTCGTAACTTCCTCCAAAAATTTCAAAACGTAAAAAAAATTCTCTGCTCATTTCAATAGTGTCATCTACCTCAAACGTACTTTAAAATCATGCTCCCTTACCAAATATATCATTCAAATCTCTCATAGTATCACAATGGTTCCGAAAAAATATGAACAGTTTACAAAGTACAGACAAAATACAGTTTCATAAGTGTGAAGTTATCCAACCGTGTAATTGCGTAAACATGTGTCACTGATGCAGTAAAATAAATGTTTGTCTCTCTCAGTTAAATAATCAGATAGCTGTGTAATTTGTGTGTTAGAGAAATAAGGTACCGATGTGTAAAGTTGTATAAGCAAATACCATATTAGCTAGGGTTCCTTGTGGTTGCCACACACATGGTACACAAAGTAAGTGTGTACCCCCCTGAGGATAAATGTAATTATACCCTCAGGTGTTACAGATTACAGCAATGGAATGTAATGTATCACGGAAAACTTTCTTTGTAATTAAAAAAACCTTTAAAAATAAATGTTTTAAGTACAAAATCTCTCAAATGCGTGTCCTGTAGCGCCAAATGTGCGTCTTGCTGTAAGATAATTCTGTGGAAGTGTCGTAATTATCGTCCTCCGAAAGCTAAGTTCTGCAGAAGTCAATGTACTTACCCCATCAGAAACAAAAGTAAAATGCTTTGCGTATAGATATCTTAGTTATTACGCTTATTGTTGTGATGATGAAAGTACTGTGCTGTAACGTATTGTTGTGCTATGGAAAAGGCTGTCTCCTTGTAGCTATACCACAAAAGTTACTAATAAAACATGTTTTGATTTCCAGAAGAATTCAGAAAACTGTGCAGATATAAAACAGATACACTGCAAAAGCAACATTGTAAATTGTCACTCATTAGTAGCGTCGTGATAAAATCGTGTAGCTGTCACATAAACTAACTATTGTCTCATCTGGTATCTCACAGAAAGTACTTTAAATCCGGAATGTATTTTCAAGTAAACCAAAATGTTGCATTAAAATCTCATTAGCAGTACTGGTAAATGTTCTAATCGTGCAACTAACAAGCAAGAATGTACACACACAATTACACTGTGTCGTCTGTTCGCAATAACAATGCATTCGTAATTTCTGTTTAAATAATTTCTCTTGGTTCTTGGCTGGATATTTAACTTCAAACATTGTTGCATGGTAACAGTTTCTAAGTCTGACAAAGCATATTAGTAATGTGAAGCGAAAAATTTTATGACAAAGACTAAGTTAAAAAGCAGATTATCTTTCAATAAACGGTTTTACATGTGAAATGTGGTGTAAACCTTTACTCTTCCTAGTACGCAGAGTTTCAACTTCAATGCAATTATCATGTGGTATACGTCGGATTCTGTAAGGTCCATTGTAAACTAGAAAGAATTTGTGACTCAAGTGTTTCTTCTTATGTGACAATGAATGAGCTTTAATGAGAACTTTCTGACCAATATACAACTTCTTTGCATTTGCTTTACCGTTTAGTTTTCTCCGTTTGTCTCTGGTGTTGTTCCATTGTGTCTAACTTTTTAAGATTTTGTTCCACTGTGTCTAACTTTTGAAGCTTTTGCTGTGTCTGTCCCATTTGTTGTATTAATTGTAATAACAATGCATTGGTGTCTGAAACATGTTCCTCAGTGCTTTTCGGCAGTGAATTTACACCGGAAACATTCACATTTTGACAAGCAGAAAATGTGTCTTGACTTATTTGAGAAAACGGTGAGGAACCAAAACCTGAATCTACAGTATTTGCGAGATCGTGTCGTGTCATTTCGGCTTCCTGAGGCGAGCTATTGCCGACCGGTCGATCGATAATGCTTCCCTCTTCACTAATTGTTTCACTGTCCACGCCATTGTTTGACGCCCGCTCCATTTCCCTGTGCACAGTTACCAAATTACTACTTTGAACATTAGTAAATTCATTACTCGGCGGCGCTGATAAGCTACGCTCGTCATCACTATTATTTCTCAGTTTAGTTTGGAGCCTAGTGTTACGTTTTTCACACGCCATTATTGTCACAGTATTTCACACGACAACACAGAAAAACACAATTTGAAGATCAAAAATAAGAGAACACATTAACATAGCACTGAAAATAATATCTAGTTAATTGCAAGCGCAGCTGCGAAATACTTGGTGCAAATCTACATGCATGCCACAACTGTTTTACTATACAACAATGAAAGACTGCAACTACAAAGGAGATTCTCTCTACAATTACGCGCTAGCAATAAACAAAAGCTACACTAAATACACAAACTACAAGAAAAAAAAATCAGAAGATTCCAGTGAGGTATCCTCGGCTAAGGGTCGACATATGAAACGTCCCGTTTGAACAATTATACAGGACTGTGCTTAAACTGACACACGATATTTTGTTAGCGCAACGCAATCTGACTTTCAAAATTCCCTACAAAAGAATGGCCCTGACTAACATTAAACTATACCTTTCACAAATCACTTACCTCACAAAATCTTCGCTGCTCAAGCTACTGCAATACAGCAAGCGCCACTACTGCCAGCTAAATAAAAGCTTCAAACTACTAAAGGCACTAACTACTGATAGGGATAGTTAGCAAATGAAAGATATTAATAGAGAACAAACAATGTATTTACCTTAATATCATCACAAGTCATAATATATATATCAGTTCATGACAAATTGCAAACCTCCGCCATCTCTCTCCCCACATCCACCACTGCTGGCGGCTCACCTCCAACTGCGCAACGCTACGCGCTGTTCACAGCCAGCTGCCTAACACTACAATGGCGAGTATTACAACAATGCAAAGCAGACACAGACTGCCCACAGCACAGCCAGTGATTGTCATACAGAGGTGGCGTTACCAATAAAAAACCTAAACAGCCTACTTACATAGAGAAAACATAAACAGCCTACTTACATAGAGAAAACATAAACAGCCTACTTACAACAAGAATACATTTCCAGACTAACAGTGGAAGAGAGAGCTGCTAAAGCTTTCCATGCGACAATACGGAACAATAATATTCGGCAGGACACAAAGAATAGAAAATTTCACTGTGTGCTAGAGGACATGGTTCCTTGCAGCGTTCAGATGTGACTTCAAATAAGAAAATTCAGGGAGAAAAATTAAACAGTGGAAATGTACTTCGTGGGAAGACGTCTGCGGCTAACGAGTTAAGATGCGAAGTAAGGAGGTGAATTGCGATAATGCGCTCCATAACGAAACCTTTGGAGGAGATATGGAGGTGACTGGTGATAAAGTGCTCCATAACGAGAACTTTGGAGACTATATGGAGGTCAATAACGATAACATCCTCCATTAAGAAAACTTTGGAGAAGGTATGAAGGTGAATGGTGATGTACTCCATAACGAAAACTTTGGTGGAGGTATAGACGTGAATGGTGATAACGTGCTCCATAACGAAAACTTTGGAGGAGATATTGAGGTGAATGATAATAAAAGTGCTCCACAATGACAACTTTGGAGGAGGTATGGAGGTGAATGGTGGTAACGTGCTCCATAACGAAAACGTTGGTGGAGGTATGGAGGTGAATGGTGATAAAGTGCTCCATAACGAGAACTTTGGAGACGGTATGGAGGTGAATAACGATAACATCCTCCATAACGAAAACTTTGGAGAAGGTATGGAAGAGAATGGTGATGTGCTCCATAACGAAAACTTTGGTGGAGGTATGGAGGTGAATGGTGATAATGCGCTCCATAACGAAAACTTTGGAGATATGGAGATGAATGATCATAAAGTGCTTCATAACGAAAACTTTGGAGGAGGTATGGAAGTGAATGCTGATAAAGTGCTCCATAATGAAAACTTTGGAGGAAGAATGGAGGTGCATGGTGATAACATGCTTCATAATGAGAACTTTGGAGGTGGTATGGAGGTGAATGTTGATAAAGTCCTCCATAACGAGAACTTTGGAGTCGGTATGGAGGTGAATAACGATAACATCCTCCATAACGAAAACTTTTGAGAAGGTATGAAGGTGAATGGTGATGTACTCCATAACGAAAACTTTGGTGGAGGTATGGACGTGAATGGTGCTAACGTGCTCCATAACGAAAACTTTGGAGGAGATATGGAGGTGAATGATAATAAAAGTGCTCCATAATGAGAACTTTGGAGGAGGTATGGAGGTGAATGGCGGTAACGTGCTCCATAACGAAAACGTTGGAGGAGGTATGGAGGTGAATGGTGATAAAGTGCTACATAACGAGAACTTTGGAGACGGTATGGAGGTCAATAACGATAACATCCTCCATAACGAAAACTTTGGAGAATGTATGGAAGTGAATGGTGATGGACTCCATAACGAAAACTTTGGTGGAGGTATGGAGGTGAATGGTGATAATGTGCTCCATAACGAAAACTTTGTAGGAGGTATGGAGGTGAATGGTGATAATGCGCTCCATAACGAAAACTTTGGAGATATGGAGATGAATGATGATAAAGTGCTCCATAACGAAAACTTTGGAGGAGGTATGGAGGTGAATGCTGATAAAGTGCTCCATAACGAAAACTTTGGAGGAAGTATGGAGGTGCATGGTGATAACATGCTTCATAATGAGAACTTTGGAGGAGGTATGGAGGTGAGAGGTGATAAGGTGCTCCATAACGAAAACTTTGGAGGACAGAATGCTTCAGTGGTACTTGCAAGCACAGAGAATGGCCAACCATCGGTGGTAAAGGAAGATTTCATAATTGGATCCTTCCAGAAAAAGACGGCCATCGCGAAGAAATGAATGATACATACTGGAAGTAATGGAAGACCGAAATACAGTTCCAAATTATTGAAACGGAAGCAGCTTGTGGAGGTTGTAAACGGCTAAGTCCTAGGCTGAGCCGCCGAAGAACAAGAGTAGTACTTCTTGGGCGTCCAGTTTCGACACGTGTTGTTTTTTAATGGTGTAGTCGAAAAAATAATAACTGAAGGAACGGATGGTGATTATCTAAATTAATTCTCACTAGTGTTTCTAACCATTTCATTGTGTTAAGATTGGTGCTTCATGATGGTATTTGCAACCCGTAACGGAACACAATGAGTTTGAACAACAGTCTGACAGTGACTCTGTTTGGGATAGGGCGTTGCTGACCTTGTGCATATCCAGCAAGCAGCTTAATGACGCAGTGGCATTGTTATTGAAAAGAATGAACATCACTTATAGTTTTGTGAAAATTTCGGAAGAGTCACGTAAATCGGTATTTCTAAAGCCAATGTTTTGTATATTAATAAACCTCCTGTTTAGTACTCAATAAAATTGCAAGTCTTACAATGAAGATATCGCAGAAAACTTTATTTTTAGTTTTATAAAGCTGTTTGTAGAGACTTACACTACTGCTCATTTATGTAACAGTGTTTCTACTGAAAATTTGATGGCCTGGCACTGGCTGAGAATTCATTTGCAGTCAGAACCTTTAAGGTAGTTGCCGATGCTAGACTCCGGAAAACGGAAATACAGGAATTAGTGGACCACTGTGAATTCACCATATGAAAATCGCCTAATTTATAGTCAAAATTCTCGGTGGCTTTGAAATGTGTCGCGACCCACATGGAGGTACAGAATGACGGTATCACAAGAAAATTGTGAAATGATGCAAGATGTCTTTACTTCGTGACAAAACAAACTTGAAAGATCACTGAGTAAATGAAGACAGTTTAATTAATTTTTCAAAAGTTTTATCAGAACCATGATATTGTTAGAGTATGGCGTCGTTTACACATCACTGTAATTACCATGTATGCTAGTTGACGATCACATCCGAAAAGAGACAAGGAGTTAGTTTAATATAAATTATGGGACAGGAACGCATATCACACAAGTAATACTAACATTAAAGGTGGTTCTCTATACTGCCTGGTGCCTCTTCATAGTTTACAAAAAGTATTAATAATTCTGAACCATTACTCGTCTGTAAACATTATTCTGTTACACTGGCTAATGATGCGATTACGATATTCGTATTAAATTTGAGTAAGAAAGGTCACTATCTTCATTCGTCGGTAGAACAGACTTTTCAGGTGTCAAATGAAATGAAATTATTGTACAGTACTGATGGCCGGGAGTCACCGCCTGCGGAAGTGCGACCGCCAAGTTGCAAGTCTTTTCAGCTGACGCCACATTGGGCGACTTGCGTGAAGATGATGACGAAAATATGATGACAATACGACACGCAACCCCTGAGTGGAGAAAATCTCCAACCCGGAAGGGAATCGAACCTAGGTCCTTCGCATGGCAGTCAGACGCATTGATCGCTCAACTAATGAGTGGACCTTTTCAGGTCTACATTATTCACACTGGAGTATATTCAGATAAGGGCCTACTGACGAAGACTAATATTTCAATGTTTTATTACTGTTTCCCGGTTTTTCATTGATTTTTGAATAACATAGGGACGTGAGGGAAGCGAGAATGATTTCTTTTAAAAAACTCATTGGGTAACATGTTTACTGGTGGCATTAAAATCCAGCCTTATAGTAAAGTTACTAAAATCACCAGTAATTGTTTCCTATAACGTATCAAATGGATTACAACCCTTACAGCTAAAACAAATATTATGAAATACAATAAAAGAGATACAAAATACACGTCTAACAAAACTAAGAAAGCACGATCTAAAGGCAATCTTGCAGGCTGCCTTATGCTTATATGGAGCAAAGAAATGGAAACAGTGTTACCTTCCATCGGTGGCTGTATGAGTCTCTCACGTCTAGATTTACATAAACCGCAAAATGTCTGTTACTGTAACAGGTAGAGTTCACTTTTAGATTAGTGTCGTTTGATTAGGGTTCCAATATTCCGAGTGGACAATGTTCATAAAGGCATACGTTACACGTTAAGGGGTTTGATGTGTTTGTCTTCAGTCCGAGACTGATTTGACACAGCTCTCTATGCTAAAAATTTCTTTTTTCCCCAGTTCGATTCAGTACATCAGTAGCAACTATTCGAACCACCCACCTAATTTTCAACACTTGTGTTGCACTACACTTCGAAAGCTTTTCTTCTCTTCTTAGCTGACATCCCTATCGTCGATGTTTCCTTTCTGTTCATGGCTACACATAGTCTAATAGACTTGCCTTCAGAAGAAATATCCTAATATTTAAATGTATCTAAATCTCCTCTTCTTCGCGTTCCTTGATGCTCAAGTAACAAAATTCATCAATTACACCGCTTGATAAAAAAGTGAAAGCCCATAAAAGAAGGAGTAAGCGAAATGAAACTTCACGAGTTGAAAGTCTAGTGAATGTTATTTCAGTGACTGTTGTTGTATGGTACTTTTGATACAACCATAGAAGGAAACTTTACTCGTGGCCACCTGCAACTACACTTCTGGAAATTGAAATAAGAACACCGTGAATTCATTGTCCCAGGAAGGGGAAACTTTATTGACACATCCCTGGGGTCAGATACATCACATGATCACACTGACAGAACCACAGGCACATAGACACAGGCAACAGAGCATGCACAATGTCGGCACTAGTACAGTGCATATCCACCTTTCGCAGCAATGCAGGCTGCTATTCTCCCATGGAGACGATCGTAGAGATGCTGGATGTAGTCCTGTGGAACGGCTTGCCATGCCATTTCCACCTGGCGCCTCAGTTGGACCAGCGTTCGTGCTGGACGTGCAGACCGCGTGAGACGACGCTTCATCCAGTCCCAAACATGCTCAATGGGGGACAGATCCGGAGATCTTGCTGGCCAGAGTAGTTGACTTACACCTTCTAGAGCACGTTGGGTGGCACGGGATACATGCGGACGTGCATTGTCCTGTTGGAACAGCAAGTTCCCTTGCCGGTCTAGGAATGGTAGAACGATGGGTTCGATGACGGTTTGGATGTACCGTGCACTATTCAGTGTCCCCTCGACGATCACCAGTGGTGTACGGCCAGTGTAGGAGATCGCTCCCCACACCATGATGCCGGGTGTTGGCCCTGTGTGCCTCGGTCGTATGCAGTCCTGATTGTGGCGCTCACCTACACGGCGCCAAACACGCATACGACCATCATTGGCACCAAGGTAGAAGCGACTCTCATCGCTGAAGACGACACGTCTCCATTCGTCCCTCCATTCACGCCTGTCGCGACACCACTGGAGGCGGGCTGCACGATGTTGGGGCGTGAACGGAAGACGACCTAACGGTGTGCGGGACCGTAGCCCAGCTTCATGGAGACGGTTGCGAATGGTCCTCGCCGATACCCCAGGAGCAACAGTGTCCCTCATTTGCTGGGAAGTGGCGGTGCGGTCCCCTACGGCACTGCGTAGGATCCTACGGTCTTGGCGTGCATCTGTGCGTCGCTGCGGTCCGGTCCCAGGTCGACGGGCACGTGCGCCTTCCGCCGACCACTGGCGACAACATCGATGTACTGTGGAGACCTCACTCCCCACGTGTTGAGCAATTCGGCGGTACGTCCACCCGGCCTCCCGCATGCCAACTATACGCCCTCGCTCAAAGTCCGTCAACTGCACATGCGGTTCACGTCCACGCTGTCGCGGCATGCTACCAGTGTTAAAGACTGCGATGGAGCTCCGTATGCCACGGCAAACTGGCTGACACTGACGGCGGCGGTGCACAAATGCTGCGCAGCTAGCGCCATTCGACGGCCAACACCGCGGTTCCTGGTGTGTCCGCTGTGCCGTGCGTGTGATCATTGATTGTACAGCCCTCTCGCAGTGTCCGGAGCAAGTATGGTGGGTCTGACACACCGGTGTCAATGTGTTCTTTTTTCCATTTCCAGGAGTGTATTTATAGTGCGCTGAGGGAAACACCATGAGAGGAGCACGAGGAGAACACTGATACACTGTTAATGATTAGCGACAAGAACACACACTTATTGACAAATACTCAACTTGCTACTAATCGGTTCAGGCAGCAGATCCTGAAGTTCAACTACTATTCCAGAAGCTAAGGCTGGATAGTAAACAGTGCTTGTCCCACTAGAATGTTCGCGGGAGACAGGCTAGTGTGGACTCACTAGGAGCAGATGGTGTGGCGCGAAGTATACCAGTCGAGCTGATTTGGAAGAGACCACAGGGCTGTAGCACCACTGTCGCGACTCCATGGTGCAGAAATCGCTGGGCTATACGCCGTCTCTGGAGTGGGTTGTCGAGCTATCGACGCCTGTGGTGCTGCCTGGTGGTGCGTGCTGTGCTTACACCACACTCCTACCCCCAAATCTCCTGGCCGTGGTCGCATGTGGTAGCGATGGAAGCCGACGGTGAGGGGGAGATCAGGGTGCAGGCACAGCAGATGGGACGGAAACCGGAACTGAAGCCCACGAACAACTTCCATCTGCGTCCCGGCATTCACCCTCAACCGCCACGGGAACGCCTGGCAAACTGCAGGGAGGGTGCGCACCTACATCCACGGCTGGAGTCTCGAACGCTGGAAGACTCACCTCGGAGAGGAAGGCGGCAGGGCGCAAGGGTGTCGCCCAAGGCGCTATGGGCTGTTGGGATGGTGGCAACAGGGATGAGGACGCGTCCACCTCCATGGGAAGCGTCTAAGGCTGAGATGCCATCTGGTCCACAGCAGACCGCCGCGAATCTGGCTCCTGTCTGTGTACTGAATCTGGAAAACGAAACGCAGCGGCCAGACTCTGTGGCCGAGCGGTTCTAGGAGCTTTAGTCCGGAACCGCGCTGCTGCTACAGTCGCAGGTTTAATCCTCCCTCGGGCATGGATGCGTATGATGTCCTTAGGTTAGCTAGGTTTAAATAGTTCTAAGTCTAGGGGACTGATGACTTCAGATGTTAGGTCCCATAGTGCTTAGATCCATTTTTTTCAAACGCAGAGGCAATATCACAGAGTCTCAGAGGACGAAGCTTGTTCCGTGTCGCTGAGCATCGACCCTGTAGGGGAAGAAATCAAGAACACGTTTGGTCCAATAATATGTGAAACGGTTTCCTGTTGACATCTCTGACTGGGCCAGAAGGTGCTGAAGAGTACTGTATCCTGGAGCTCAAAATGAGAATCTTTGCACTGACCATTACTCCTCGTTGGTCCGTGCAGCAGATGAAACAGGGTGTGATGCCAGCGGCCGTGCAAGAGTTTGGCCAGGAAAGATCCATTTCGGGGCATCGCGTGGTAGGTGGACAGGAACAGTTGTAAAGCTTGTTCCCATGTGTGAGTGCCACAGAATTTACTCGTCTGTACATTAAATTTTCTCACCAAAGGTTCAGCTTCACCATCCGATTGCAGGTGGAACAGGGCTGTGGTCACATGTTCATTACCGTAGCCCATGCAAAACTGTTCAAATTCCTGTGAGGTGAACTGTGGTCCATTATCAAACAGTAACACTTACCGCAAGCCCCTGATGCATAAAACTGAGGTAAGTTTTCTGATAATACTGTCCAACGTCGTAGAGTTAATTGGAACCACAAATGCAAAACTAGTGAACACATTCACTACAATAAGGCTAGCAGAATCAAGGTGGATAAGTTTTCACGGGCTAGTCGTGTATGGTCAGTCAGAAAATCGTTGAGGTTAAGCTTCCTGTTGCTCCATGCAAGCGGCGCTGCTTGATGTCATGTCTTCAATCTGGGCGTCTTTCCCTGGCCAAACCGCTTTGTCCTCAAAATACTCCAGTGCGCATGATGCAAGAACCTTATACATCCCGCTGAAGGGTAAGGGGGTGATGACTTGGGCCGTGTCATTCTGGCTGTGTGATGGCAAAACACACGCCGTACCGACATGTCTTGACGGTGAGCGAAGTATCAATGTAGTTACAGCCAAACAATGTCTTTCAATCTCCTTCCCCACGCTGTGCGCATGTAATTCAGCACAATGCTTGAATTTGCAAAAAAAAAAAAAAAAAAAAAAGTTAAAATATGTGTGGAATCTTGTGGGACTTAACTTCCGAGGTCATTAGTCCGTAAGCTTACACACTACTTAATCTAAACTATCCCAAGGACAAACACACACACCCATGCCCGAGGGAGGACTCGAATCTCTGCAGCGCCTCAGACCGCTCGGGTATTGAATTTGCATCCATAACAGTCTCCTGTGCTGTGCGACGAATATCCGTGGGAAAGCTGAGATGCAGAACCGTCCAGAGCATCGATCTGACAACTCGATGCTGCAGAGGAGTTGAACTGATGGTCTTTGACAACACGTCGGCGTTGGAATGTTGAGCCTTAGGGTGGTACAAGATTTCAGAGTTGTAGTTCGACAGCAGTAAAGCCCATCGTTGCAATTTCTGTTCCGTATGTGACGAACAAGCTTGGTTGGGTGCGAGATTGAAATGAGTGACTTATGATCCGTGACCAAGTACAAATTCCTTCCATAGAGCTAGTCAGACGTTTGGAGACAAATGGCACTGAACGAAACGTTTATCCGACAAGATACAACAGAACAGGCCAATAGCAGATACATCAACCGCTAGCACCACTGGTTTAGCGGATCGAAGTGTATGAGGCACGTATTGCTAAGTAGCGCCCATTTCAACTGATAAAAAACCAAATGAAAATCCTTGGTCCATGCAAACGGAACTTCCTTACACTATAACTTGTGAAGCGGAGCTGCAATCTGAGAGGCGTGAGGAAAGAATTTGAAGTAGTAATTCAGCCTGCGTAATATTGCTTGCAGTTCCTTTAGATTTTTCGAAGTGGCAAATCTATGGTGGCTCGCAAATGTGTCTGGGTGGGGTGAATACCCTGCACATTAATAACGTGTCCCAGGTATTTCGTTTTGAAAAAAGAGCACTCGTGTTTGAGACACTTGAGGCCTGACGACAACAGTACTTGAAAAAGGCAGTTTAGATTGGCTAAACGTTCTTCTGCGGAACGTCCAGACACGACAGTGTTATCCAGGTAATTTGGGCAAGAGGGCACATTGGCAGTAACTTGTACTAAATTGAAGTATCGAAAGGCAGGCGTTGGAATTCAAATAGCCCGAGATGATTGTTATATAACCAAAAATTTCTGTGAGTAGTCATCAAGAGGCAATTGCAGGTAAGCATCCTCCATGTCTTTCTTGGACAAATAACGAGTCTCATCTAATTTATCGATCAGTTCCTCTGGGAGGGGCAAGGAGTACATGTTTATCACTGTCTGAGAGTCTGTAATATCCACGCCTATATTTTATTCAGAATAATATTCACAACAGCGTTGTGTGTCGAATGTAAGGACTTCATCGATAATAAAATAATAAATAATTGTCAATGACATAATTTAGTATTTTGTAAAAAATTATATCTCAGACAATACCCATGAAAATCTCAATCTTTTGTTATCTGATTCTTCTAGAAAATTTCTTTTTGTTGTTCGAACTGTTGTACTGATAGGATGTAATAGGTGTCTCGTAATACAGATGTCTGTAAGAAACTGTATTATGTTGCTAATTTAATATTTGAAGAATAGAGTTATGTGTCATTGAAATGAATCTTCTTTCTTTGGAGTTATATTTCATTCTAATTCTCGTTCTACTCGTTCTAATAAATGTTAAGTTTTCTGCTCAGCTACAAAAGGACACAGCCGTTAACGCTATTGATGTTCAGCGCGGTTTATTCGTAAATGCTGAATAATAAGCGATTAACTTTTTATTTTCAAATGTTAATGCACGTAGTGAAGGTACAAAAAGATTTAATATATATAATTTCTTAGTAGTAAAACAGGGCCTGAAGCAGAATCGATAAGTGATTGTCTTATGTTAGCCGCCATCTTAGTGAAATATTGCTGCGGCAATTGTAAATTGATTTTCTATACAGACATAAATGTTGTTGGTCATAATTGAGATAATAATTGTGTACTGCTGGCCCAGAACCTACTCTGTGGTAATAAATGAGTATAGTGCACTTATATAAGTGCAAACATCATCTTACGTGATATAAATTCTTATCTGCTGATGTATGAGGCCTGGTTATTTCGTAACCACTATCATGAAATATTTTGAACGGGCAAAATATATTAGTGTTGTGTGCGTATAGTATTGTGTGACAAAACTGCTCATTTTGCTTAAAGGAAAGCGTTGCTACCTCGAATAACAGTAGCGTCAAATTCGATTAACTGTCTGTTACTAGTAAAGAGACTGCTATACAACAGCACTGAAAATTACTAAAAATCATTTCTCTTGTTTAGTTCAGGTTACATATCATACATCTATCTTGTTTGCTGGTTACACACGATTAATTTTGTGCTCGAACTTAGTTCCATTTACACTGCTTGACAGAAAACATTGCTACTCGTTCCCAGGTGGAGATTTCTTTAACAAAATAACGATCATTAGTCTGAAAAAGCAGTGATTAAATAAAACCTCATTTTACATTAATAATAAGTAACTAGTTTTTTGTAATCTTGTTGAAATCGTACAACACGCATCAAACCATACACGCCACAGTCCAGTCGACTTTAAACTCACGGTCGAAGACGTCCTGAGGGTTTGCGAAGGCTGACTGGTGGGTCAGGCCACTGACTTGCACTGATCTGCTTAATGACCCCATCAGCTTGCCATTGTCATAATTGTTCAGTGACCTGTTTCCTAATGTCAATGGGCAAACGCCTAGTTAGACAAATTTTGGATGTGTGTTATCTTTAAGTGACACGAGATTAAAAAAATCGTTCTCAAAACCGAAGCTGTCATAAAAAGTTCACTAAATTTGTCACATTGAGCTTTAAGTTTGTCTGTGGGCAAATCTGTTGAAGTGTGCAACACTTACTTGTGGATTGACAATCCGAAAATATCAAAGGAATTTAAGCCAAAAATATTCTGAGAAAATTTGAAGAAAGCACTGCGAATACATCTGTCTTCGTTACACCCTGAAGAATGGCTGGCAGTCTGAAAGTTTCAAACATTGGAGTTTCCTGTCTGTTATAAGTTGCTAACACATGCTTAGCTGGACTCAAGAAGCTAGTTTGCAAAAGTGTAACTAAAGCACCTGTTTCCAGTTCTACATCTTTCTTAGCTCCTGTGAAAGTAACAAACACCCCGTTCGACTACGTTCCACATCTAAGAGAGAACTATCACATCCTGTTTGTTGCTGTGAGCTACTGCAATGCATAAGAGGTGAAATGAGAAAAGATTTAGGAGTGGGCCTGCATTTGCATCGGCGTGACTTGTTTGGCACTTGAAAATCACCTGACTGGTGTTTGCTATGTTTTGTACTTGGGCTAACTTTCGCAACATTTACTATAGCCACCAGGTAGGACTGTTCCGCGGCTGGCTGTGCGGTGACAATATTAATTATTTGAACTGGTCTTGTGGCACATTGTTTGGGGATATGCTGCCCACGCAGCTTTTTCATGCACACTGGTTGAACCTGACCTTTTGTGTTGCAAAAATAAAGAATAGCGTCGCGACTGAGCACGCTTATAGCGACTGAAGTACTTTGAGAAAGAATTTGCTATGGTTTTCCGCCTGCCGGTGTTCTGCACAGTTTCTCTCTGTACGTGGCGTCACATCCTGTGCCACATGGGCCTTGTTACGTTCTACAGCACTACTAACACTGTCACTATGCAGTTCGTTAATAACTGACATTTGCAACTCACACTTAGATAAATCGTAAGTGTCCTCTCCCTCAGTTACCTGTAACACTGTATCTAAAGAAGGAAATAGCAGCAGGAATTCTATCGCAACAAATAATTTGAGTTATAGCGTCATGCAGCATGACATCATTGTATGATTGTCCACAACGACACAAAAATGTGCAGTGCCTAGTTAAACCTTGTAATTCAGTGATCCACTGTTTATAACTCCCACCTGCTGCCCTCTGAAGGCGGAAAAGCTTGAACCTTGCAGCAACCGCCAGTGTTTGTTTATCAAAGTAAATGGTTAACTTGCTAACTAAGGTCTCAAAATCTAACCGTTCTGATTGTTTGTCAGGAAACAATTTCACTATGAGCCTGTAAACTTCTGTGCCCACTACGGGAAGAAAAAATGCTTTGCTCTTCGTACCTTGCAATTGGTGTAACTCCATAAGATTCATCAACTGAGCTAAGTATTCCTACCAGTCCTCACGCTGTTTTTTGAAACTGAGGAATGGCGGAATTCCTGATAGCGACTCCGCCTGAGACTGCTGTGCCCCTTGTAGATTCTGCTGTTGTTTTTGTGGTAGCTGAATCTGGCTTTGCAGCAACTGCTGGATTTGCTCGCTCTGTAGCTAAATAACAGGCATTAGAGTATCGTCTCGTGACGCAGAAGCCATGCCTGTAGGAATTTGGGTGGATGCCGCACACAAAACAGCACACTTCTCTCAATTATATGTCTGTCCCGAGTCAAAAGTCCACACACTAAAGTACTTTACACATAAAATGAAATAGCAAGAAATAAATATGTGACAAGAGTGGGTGGATGGGCTAAACAAAAATTAATCCTGTGCTTTGCGACGACCCTTTCCCTCCTCGGCGCCAGCTGCTGTATCGTACTTTTGATACAACCCATAAGGATGAGGGAAAAACTATGAGAGGGGAACGAGGAGAACACTGAAACACTGATAATGATTATTGACAAGAACGCACACATGTATTGATGAATACTCAAGCATGGTGAAAATCGGATCGGGCAGCACTCCCTGAAGTTCAACTACTATTCCAGATGCTAAGGCTGTATAGTAAACAGTTCCTGTCCCACTAGAATGTTTGCGGGAGACGGGCTGGTGTGGACTCGCTAGAAGCACACAATGCGGTAGGAAGTACACCAGTAGAAGGCGCTCTTCTCGGTAGTCGAGCTGACTTTTTGATATTCTATCCCCTCCCTTCTCTGCTTTCCGATCCCCCTTCACACTCAACCAAGACCAGTGCAGTTGGAAAATGAAACACTCAGTCACAGCATAGAATTCTGGCGTGCGTTAAAACGAAATATAAATGAAGACTCAGAGCAGGACTTTCGGCTCAACTCAAAAGTAACTGAACGATCCGAATTTTTTCACCAGTATTTTAGATGTATTTTTCAGTATTTCCACATCTAATATTGGTCAGCATAAAAATGCACACGCACACGCACGCACGTACACACACACGCACACACACACACACACACACACACACACACACACCTATCAGTTAGATTGATGTCGAAACATCACTGTCGACTCTCAAGTTAAGCACCTCAATGTTTTTTTCATGCCTAAACACATGTGACTAAAATAACACACTAAACAGACAGTTGTCATTTCAAGTTGGACCTAAATCAGGTGATGTAACAAAACTGAGCTTCTGACTCCACTAAACAGATATTGGGTACAGTACTACATTGTGTGCAACAAGCGATAGGGAATCTGAATTACTGTCAGCTACTGCAAGAAGGTAATTAATTCTATGACTAATGCCTAGACTTGGTGAAAGATACAGTGCACTGGCAAATTAAATATTTCCAAATCTAATTTGTTCCATATTGTTCATAAAATGTTGTAATGGTATCTGTTTGTCTAAAATGCGTAGAGCGTGTTCTTATTTAAATCCGAGGTTCATAGATAGAACTGTCATCATCGGTCGTTTTTAAAAGATTTTCGATAATATTTCCGCTAAGCAAACCTTTTTAAGAGGGGGGCTAAGGTAATATATCATGCTATTGAGGAGAACATACAGTTTTATGGTTGTTGGTAACTATTACCTTTTACTACAAATGATTGGTCCTAGTCGAAGTTATGTACAATAACAAGTTTTGAAGAAAGCAGAAATGCTTAGAAGATTAAACTAGGATGTCCAAGATGTCTAAAATGTATTTCCCATAATCGGTGACTAAATAACACCAAAATCTAATCAAAATACACAATGTAGGTGTTATGTTTGCGATCAAGAGAATATGACCGAAGTTACTAGTGCAAAAAGACAGAGAAGAAAATGATAGTACTACAAGAGATAGATAGATGGTCGATAACGTTAAAAATATAACATTTTCACCAACACAAATTTATTTAGGACTATCATTTATAGAGTACAAACAAGAAAACAAACACACACAACCACACAGAGACATACGTTGCTTATTGTAAGATGCAACTATAAGACCTCTGATCATAAACAGAGATTGAAACTTTGCAGCAAAATTCAATTATGTTTCTTCCTGCAACATGGAAGAATTCCAGCATGAAACACATGTGGTGTTACGGTTGTAATTTAATTATTCTATAAGATTAACAAAAATGCACACGGCTTGCCCATTTGTACTACAGACAAAAACTTGTAGGTTAAGCAGCACTTGTTCAGAACCAATGTCGGATTGTTGTACCAGACTTTTCAAGCACGATGGAGCTTCAAAATAAATATTTCCACATTTAGACTGTCTGTAATACGTATTACGATTCACAAAGCTCGCTTATTAGCACTACTGAAGTAAATGGTAGGTTAGTAGACGAGAGCAGTTCGATTTCTACACCATGCATTAAATTCATCTAAATACATAAAATATGTTTTAAAGTGTTGAAAAACAGACATGGTCACTAATGTTGATCTAACGTACAATTTAAAAGCCACCTGTTGGCCGCAATTAACAAAGAAAACAAAGTTATTGTCAAAATGTTGGCGTTGACAACATCTTATGCTTGTACGAAGCAAATGTCAGTAAGTTCAGCAATCATACAAACATCTTCCATGTTTGGAATGCATTTACCATTGCAATATGAACAGAATACCTACCAAAAGCGAATCCTTTTGCTGACATATCAAATTTAGATTATCCAACAAAAATGTCTGGAAAGTTGAGACTACTGGCCGCAGTGGTGGCCGAGCGGTTCTAGGTGCTTCAGTCCGTAACCACGGGGCTGCTGCGGTCGCAGGTTTGAATCCAGCATCGGGCATGGATGTGTGTGATGTCTTTAGGTTAGTTAGGTTTAAGTGGTTCTAAGTTCTAGGGGACTGATGACCTCAGATGTTATGTCCCATAGTGTAAAAAAAAACAAAAAAAAACACGTTGAGACTGCTGGAACAGTCTTGGTTCAGTTGGTAACTTAGCAAGGATTTGGTACAATGGAATTACTTAAGCACAACATTTCTCTAGGAAAGACTTAATGTTCATAAATGGTTCCCACCCTCTGAAATAGAGTATTTCCCTTTATTTTCTGTAGCCATTGTATACTGGGTGAGTCATCTAACATTGCCGCTGGATTTCGTAAACCACATCAAATACTGACGAATATATTGCACAGACCGAACGTGAGGAGAGGGGCAAGTGTAATTGGTTGTTACAAACCATAAAAAAATGCACGGAAGTATGTTTTTTAACACAAACCTACGTTTTTTTAGAATGGAACCCCGTTAGTTTTATTAGCACATCTGAACATATAAACAAATACGTAATCAGTGCCGTTTGTTGCATTGTAAAATGTTAATTACATCCGGAGATATTGTAACCTAAATTTGACGCTTGAGTACCACTCCTCCGCTGTTCGATCGTGTGTATCGGAGGGATCCAAAGGGAACGGTGATGGACCTTAGGTACAGAAGAGACTGGAACAGCACATTACGTCCACATGCTAACACCTTTTTATTGGTCTTTTTCACTGACGCACATGTACATTAGCATGAGGGGTGAGGTACACGTACACACGTGGTTTCCGTTTTCAATTACGCAGTGGAATAGAGTGTGTCCTGACATGTCGGGCCAATAGATGTTCAATGTGGTGGCCATCATTTGTTGCACACAATTGCAATCTCTGGCGTAATGAATGTCGTACACGGCGCAGTACATCTGGTGTAACGTCGCCGCAGGCTGCCACAATACGTTGTTTCATATCCTCTGGGGTTGTAGGCACATCACGGTACACATTCTCCTTTAACGCACCCCACAGAAAGAAGTCCAGAGGTGTAAGATCAGGAGAACGGGCTGGCAGATTTATGCGTCCTCCACGTCCGATGAAACGCCCGTCGAACATCCTGTCAAGGGTCAGCCTAGTGTTAATTGCGGAATGTGCAGGTGCACCATCATGCTGATACCAAATACTTCGACGCGTTTCCAGTGGGACATTTTCGAGCAACGTTGGCAGATCATTCTGTAGAAACGCGATGTATGTTGCAGCTGTTTGGGCCCCTGCAATGAAGTGAGGACCAATGAGGTGGTCGCCAATGATTCCGCACCATACATTTACAGTCCACGGTCGCTGTCGCTCTACCTGTCTGAGCCAGCGAGGATTGTCCACGGACCAGTAATGCATTTTCCGTAGATTCACTACCCCGTGGTTTGTGAAACCCGCTTCATCGGTAAACAGGTAGAACTGCAACGCATTCTCTGTTAATGCCCATTGACAGAATTGCACTCGATGATTAAAGTCATCACCATGTAATAGCTGATGTAGCGGCACATGAAACTGGTGAAAGCGGTGACGATGCAGTATGCGCATGACACTACTTTGACTCAGTCCACCGGCTCTCACAATGTCCCGTGTACGCATGTGTGGGTTCATAGCAACAGCAGCTAACACCCCAACTGCACCCGCTTCTCCTGTGACAGGCCTGTTACGGACCCGTTTGCGTGCTACGACCATACCTGTTGCATACAGTTGGCGGTAGATGTTTTGCAATGTGCGACACATTGGATGCTCTCTGTCCGGGTACCGTTCTGCATACACCCTGCAGGCTTCAGCTGCATTTCGTCGACACTCGCCATAGATGAGTATCATCTCCGCCTTTTCAGAGTTAGAATACACCATGGTCACAGTTCCTACAACACTACACTATCACAGACGTCTGGTAACAAGGTGTACTACAGTTGGTCTGCGAGCGGAGACGAATGCAGAATAACAATAGCAGCAAGCGCTACATGCGGACACTGCGACAGCTAGACCAAACCACAACAGTGCACTACAGCCACACTCGTAAACACGGTCGTCATCGTAAACATGTCTCTGCAGATGCTGTTCGCCGACCGTAGCCCGTGTTTGTTACAACGCGCAACTGAACGTCGGAGGTTTCAAGCGTCAACTTTAGGTTACAATACCTCCGGATGTAATTAACATTTTACAATGCAACAAACGGCACTGATTACGCATTTGTTTATATGTTCAGATGTGCTAACAAAACTAACGTGGTTCCATTTAAAAAACGTAGGTTTGTGTTAAATAACATACTTCCGTGCGTTTTTGTATGGCTTGTATTAAACAATTACACTAGCCCCTCTCCTCACGTTCGATCTGTGGAATCGGTTCGTCAGTATTTGATGTGGTTTACGAAATATATCCACCGGTAACGTTAGGTGACTCACCCTGTATTTCACTAATTACCTGATGCTTCTCAAAGATCATGTTCAATAGGTATTATATAACTAACATGTAGATTATTGTCTACCATTTTTGAAGTAACCGAGAAAATTTATCACTTTACTAATTCGTAAGTTATTCCAGTGGATGAAGTCACAATCAGCTAGTGATTTATTGGAGAGCATCTTCCAATCATGAACATCATCTTCCACATAGTAATAATTCCATTCTTTTTCTTCATGACCAGCAATATATTCCTCATTGTATTCATCCATTTCTTCGTCTTCTACATCATTTTCATCGTATTATTCAGCGTAATCTTTTTCTACCTGCTCTTCTCCTTCAATTTCTCCTCAATATTGTATCCTAATTACATTGTTTTCTTCAGTTCTAACAGTTTCGTCGCGGTTTCAGGAGTCCCTGGTGATATTATTTTGTGTCCAACGCAAGGCACAGCTGGATCAAAGACTGGCATTGAAAATAATGCAGTATTTCCATTAAGTTACCGTAAGGGAATGTAAAAATATTGAATGTAACGTTCTTTTACATAATGATAGCAATAACTTGGAAACTTAATACACATTAAATTATTCATTGTATTACTTTATATCAGGTAATGTTCACTTAGGTAATTAAATCGTCGAATTATGTGAAACTATAAGCATTATTATCAGCAAAATTAGTTTTTACCTATTGACAGAATCACTGCAGCATTATGAAATATATGCCATATTTATTCACAGGCTTCTTCAGTGGAGAACGAGTTATTACTTCTTTTGCCACCTCCGTATACGTTTCTGTGGGTGTTGTGCCTCTGTTTCTCTCCTTTTTGTAGTTACCATGTTGCCTTCACAAGGAAAACAAGGTTGCTATACTACGACAAATAGCAACAAACTTGACAAGTGGCCTACATGCATCATTTTGTATTCAGTTCTAGATAATTGTTGCCCATACGTTACCATTGATGCCATATCATGGCAAAACTACAACAAGTCACCATAGCAAAATTTGCTACATTATAAAATTAATAAGAGTTGTGTCCGCCCTACACGTTAATGATGGCTAGAACTTTTCTTAGAATGCTTTCAGTGAGATGTTTGGATGTCTGTAGAGGAATGGCAGCCCATTCTTCCTCAACAGCAGATAGTGGAGAAGGTAGTGTTGTGTGTGCTGGGGTCTAGAGCGAAATAAATGTCCTGAGTAAGCCCAAAAGTGTTTCATTGGCTTCAGGTTGGGGTCTACGCAGAACAGTACATTTCAGGAATGTCACTGTTCATAAAACATTATTCAGTGCACACAAACAGACATCAGCAAGTCTAATCATGACATTAGCCAACCAAACTGGGTCTTTTTCTCTCAAGTTATAACTTGTTTCAACACTTACCCCATGTTGCAGTGAAACTGTTACAACTTGCTCCAATCACTTAAAAAAACTTGCCCCTCCAAAACTGTAACAACTTTGACCACAAGTTGTCTCACAACTATAACAACTTCCCGCCAGAAACTGCAACACCTTGCGCTGCAACTATAGCAACTTCCACAAAATGGTAGCAGCTTGCCCTGCAACTATAACAACACAACACATGCCTACAAAATTGCGTCACCTTGCTCTGCAACTGTGACAACTTGTTCTGAAATGTGAGGCATGATCTTGCATAAAACTCACTGTCAGTTCTGGAGCATGCAGTTGCCGTTTCAAGGAAAACTGATGCAGTTTCGGGCAAGATGATACAATTTTATGTATCTGCAAAATTTTCCAAGAATGGGTCCTCTCCAAAGGTATCTGCCATACTCACTGATCATGGAGATCCAAGCTGGCTCAGAATCAGGATTCATCACTGAAAACAATGCAGAACTGTTCCTCTGCTCACTGTGCTTCTTATTCACGGCAGTACTCCAGATGCAGCCATTTGAGTTACAGTGTTAGTAGGAGCTTATGAATGGAGCAGTAATGTCCTAGCCTGGCAGCTATTAGCCACCGACCAGTGGTGTGAGATGACACAGAATGTGGCAGGAACTCCTTTCCTTGTTTCTGGAAGGTGCACACAAGTGTGAAGAGAGGTTACTTTGTTCCTGTTGTATAGTACGGTTATCCTCTATTGTGGGTCCTTCACAGCTGAAGTTGATCCTGGAGGTGAAGGGGTGGCTTCAGTGCAAGATGACTTGTGGTAGACGACTGCGATTAAGTTGCAGTCCAGTGGCTAGCCAGTGACATATGTGGCAAGTGCCACATGGCTAGTCAGGTGACAGCTGTTGTGAAGCTAGCTGGCTGAAACAACCTGACCAGAATAGCTGTAGCCACTGCCCACTATGCAGCCCTTGATCCAGTTTCATGAGCTGCACCACAAGCATACAGCATTAGTGTTGCTCGGAATTCTTGCCGGTGTAGTCAGCTCCCTAGTGGACGGTTGCATCTTGATGAGTAATGTTATAAGGCGCTGTGGCAACCACCAGGGACTCAGCGCCCCCCCCCCCCCCCCCCCCAGGTAGGAGTCGGGCTTGCTGACGGTGTGGGCCCTACCGCCGAGACTGAAAGGTGGGTGGACTTAGTGCAGGAGGCAGGTACAGCAATGCAGGCCTGAACTAGTAACTGCTGGTTGGCTTCATATTGTCCCTTTGTCAGGTGTAGTGTCCATGTCCTAGTAGTACTGCTGAGATGTGTATGATTCTCCTACAAAATGGGAGCTTTTTATACAAGATAACAGGGCATCTGTTATACTAATGCGCTACATCCAGTCACGTTTTTGGCAACACTGCTGAAGCCTGTTGACAGAGAAACCTCTTACCTCTACTACAAGAGGGGTATCTTACTGCTCTGATGGCAGTTTTTGCAGAGTCGAGACTAGTCCACCTCGCAGTGAAAAAATAGCCCTGATACTGTAACTGGAATCCAACACCTCATTCTTGGCAGCTACCAACTTCAGATTCACCTACGAAGTAGCAGCGGTGCTACACAGCGATAAATCAACATCAACCATTACTCAGACCCCTTATAAAACCTAAGCAGCATCTGTTGATGATATGGTATAACCACGTCCAGCCATTTGCTCTAGTTCCAGAGGAAAGCAACTCGGAAAACAATGGAAGCGACGTTCCAGTCCATCTAATGGAATCGTTATATCAGTCTTGCTCTAATCCAATGAGATAAAACATACCAGGGCAGCAAATTCGGCCAGGCGTCATTCAGCTAGAGGGTTGGTTTGTAGAAAGCTCGATAGAGGAACAGGAGTACAGCAACAGATGATCCACGAAACATATGAAGATATTCGAAATGCATTAGTATAATAAAATGTACTGCTCTTCCTTAAAAAGAATGGGTTGTTAACAAACATGTTCATGAAACAGATGAACACTGGAAGTAATCTAAATTAACGACAAAACTTACACATGATTTTACAGCTTCAAGTGAGTGCAGTAAGCTCTGATTAGAATTAATGTCAAATGGAATAATTATTAGTGTCAATTACAGTTGGTCACTATGCTGCAGTCTCAGGACATAACGAATGTTTGTTTATATATATGAACGTCACACCAAATTGATCATTAATACACACATCTATAGTACTTTTCCGTTACGCACTGCATGTTGGATGACAACTTAAAAGACTTCAGATGGTAAATCAAGGTAAATTACATACCGTCCGAGCAGTGACATAGCGTTAGTGTCTCTCGACTTAAGTTGCAGCGTTCACTGGAAACGTCTATCATTGACGTTTGAGTCATTTTTACTGGTGTCGTGGCCTTGCAGAATTCATACTCCTGAAAATATTATTTCGTCAGTGTTAACCATATATTCTGTCCACTCCTTATGTGGTATACACTGTTTATTTCAGTGATGGTCCGGGGCTCTTGGACAAGAAATTGTACTGTATGAGACAACCACCCTGAGATGGATAGCACTCAATAGGAGACATAGCAGTCACTTGGCACTTACCAGTATTTGTCATTTGCCACTTGGCAACACACAGTCCTCCCCTAAGCATCGTTGCAGCACCAGAGGTAATTTTGTGAACTGCATGCGAGATGTTTTAGGGTAGATTGTTCGACAATTAACGAAGTTAATGTGAACAGAAACTCGCTCTCTTTCGAGCGTCTGTTGACAATGTCTACCCACTAGCATTTTAAGTTGGAATGACCATACCAGCTTTTATGCCCTGGTGTCACTAAAAAAGGTCATTATATTAGATGTAATATTTAACAAAATGAACTACTTGAACTAATTAAATACCTCTGTATACATTTATGAACATTTACACAAAAATTACAGTTCTAGTTCCCCTACAGCTGACAGGTCCAGGTATGATGCAGGAATGCCTGCAGAGCTGTTGTCCTGCCTGAACGTGGAGAGAGTAACAGATAACATTCTGGATATTGTATCCTGGCCACAACGTATGTGCCTGAGTACATTAATTGCCACTTTTTGTTATGTCTAGGCAAAAGGGATGCTTTAGGGTGTCATCTGATTAAGACTTTGGCACTGCAAGATAAATAGTATGGTGCCCAACAATACTGTCCAAATGTCACTTATGTAGTCCATTTTCTCTTTAAACGTGAGTAATGCATGCATCCATGACATAGTGTTTTCAGAAGTGGTGAGCTCCACTCATTGATCTTGGGCTAGTCTAGCATCGGTTCTGTTGGAGCACGATTGGTAGATGACGGTGTAAGGGGTCCGTAGGCCCTTACTATAAGTTTGCACTCGGCACAGGTCGAAAGGGCAAACAATCGATAGTGTGTCTGGTTGCGAGAGCGAGTGAGAGTTGAGTTCAGTTCCCTGGTTGCGGGCCGAGCAGGTGGAGGCCTGTTGATATAATACAAGGCTGACCGACAAAGGGAGTGGCCATCGCCGCGGTTTAGCCCCTTTGTGTTAGAATAATACGGGAAAGTGAAGAAGTTTAATTACGAGAGTGATCAGTGATATTTTGTGACGATATTTATTTGGTTCGCGTCTACCGCGCCGACATCATTTGGATTGCAGTGTTGGATTGCAGTGTTGGATTACAGTGATTGAATTTGCGTGTGACGATAATGAATAGCGAGGAAGCCTGTGCTGAGATTAGCCGTTATTAAATATGTATGACGAAGGCAGTGGCTGTCTCCTTCTTTTTGGTGTTTTTTTGAGACGAATATAGGTCTTGATTAGTGAAGCTGTGTTGTTGTTCTCCTTGTTACCAGACATTTCATTATTAAAGCATTTGAGAAGGAAAAAATGGAATGTAACAACTCCGTAGCAGTCAAATCCGATTGCCAGCCCCATTAGGTACACGGTCACATTAATTAATTATTATTTGGGCTGCTATCAGGTTACAACGGCTATAAGTCATTTAATATTTCGTCACATTTACCGAATTCGAGATACCATGCAATGTGCTCCTTATGGCTGTGGGATAGGATAAACTGGTTGCGTTCTCTAAATACTCATGTGGCAGGATTCGCCTATGGTACGTATTTGCAGAAGAGAATCTGTTTAATACTGTGTTGTTGCAAGAAGTCTTTCCACTTTTGGTTTGTAATGGACTAGCATTATCTGAGAGAAAGACTTCAGGACAGCCAAAGCGAGGGACATAGTCGTCACATAATTTACGTATAATGGCTGGATATTGTATCCTGGCCACAACGTATGTGGCTGAGTACATTAATTGGCACTTTTTGTTATGTCTAGGCAAAAGGGATGCTTTACAGCTGTACAGAAAGCAAACAGTCGTACATACTCAAGGAAAACGTCACAAAGTGAGAATACGTATTTCACACCTATGCTGCTAAGGGGGTGGGGAGGGGGGAAAGAGACCGCAGGCACTGTGTGTGTAAGAAGTGAGTTTATTTTTGGCCTCATATGCATCCAAATCTGAGCGTCTCCCGTAAAAGAAAACATCATTGTGGGTTCTATAGTGGGCAAACAACTTCAGATGTGGTTTGTCTTCTAATAATTCTTTAAGCATTCTCCAGTTAGGCTCAGAATCTTGGATACTGGCCATGTTACTGCACAGATGCAAGAAATACCGTCTATTAGTCTCATCTTTTCAGGCTTGGTGGTCACAAATTATCTTGTAAGTAGGCTGTTTAGGCTTTCTTATTGGTAACGCCACGTAGCGCTCTGTATGAAAATCACTGGCTGTGCTGTGTGCAGTCTGTGGCTAGTTTGCATTGTTGTCTGCCATTGTAGTGTTGGGCAGCTGGATGTTAACAGCGCGTAGCGTTACACAGTTGGAGGTAAGCCGCCAGCAGTGGTGGATGTGGGGAGAGAGATGGCGGAGTTTTGAAATTTGTAAGACTGGATGTCATGAACTGCTATATATATTATGACTATTGAGGTAAATACATTGTTTGTTCTCTATCAAAATCTTTCATTTGCTAACAATGCCTGTTAGTAGTTAGTGCCTTCAGTAGTTTGAATCTTTTATTTAACTGGCAGTAGTGGCGCTCACTGTATTGCAGTAGTTCGAGTAACGAAGATTTTTGGTGAGGTAAGTGATTTGTGAAAGGTATAGGTTAATGTTAGTCAGGGCCATTCTTTTGTAGGGATTTTTGAAAGTCAGATTGCGTTACGCTAAAAACATTGTGTGTCAGTTTAAGCACAGTCATGCATAAATTTTTTCTAAGGGGACGTTTCAATCTCAGTGTGATGATCGTCTAAATAGGGGTGAAACCTTTTGAAGGCTCACACTATTAACTAATGCTGCTAACTCTGTGGCTGTGTATGATCTTTCACTGCATGTGAAGATACTACACACCAAACCAATTGTCCAAATAGATGGTTTACTATCTACACTGTGAGTCTGAAAGAAACAAAAATATAAGCTAACATTTGAAGCATCAGTTGCCAAGCAAAAGTCGTGATTCATGTCAGGGTGATGTAGCAGCTTAGCAGTGCAAAAGCAGCTTAGCAGTGCAAGGCACTTGTTGAATGGCGTTAGTGTCCCTTGGGCATTCACGTGACCAATATCACCGAGTGTGTTTTTTCAATAATCAAGTTAATGGTTCACTACTAAGCAACTGATTGGGAATAAAGCAGTGATAAGATGAAGCTAAGCTGAGAAAAGATATTAACTATTTCCTGGCTCTCAGTGTGGCAAAGTTCATGATTGCACTCAGCTTTGAAGAGACAGATTCGATCCCATCTGGAGTAATGACATGAGTCAGGAAGTTAATGCTGTTCCACCAAGATTTATATTTTCACAGATTGACTATAACGCCAGCATCTGCAAGCTTTTGTAATACTTTGTGAAGAGCGTGCATGTGTTCAGACTAGGATGTAGTGGCTATTTATAAATCGTCAACAATCACTGTGATTCATTAAGGAGTTTTCACGTTCTAACATAGTTTCCAAAGTGGATATAAATACAACTGAACTGATTTTTAAGCTGAAGAGGAGTACCCTAAATTGGTAATTCTGTCCATAAAAGATAGACATGTTTACAAGAGTTTTTGCTCATTTAAGAATCTGATCCCTCAATATCACCATTTTTAATATGTCTAGATTCCATTATTCTTGTTTTAATTTTGTTGACGTTCATAGAACACTACCTTTTCAAGACACTATCCATTCAATTCAATTCAATTGCTCTGCCAAGTGCTTTGTCGTCTCTATCAGAATTGCAAGTTCGTCGGTAACTCTCAAAGTTTTCGTTTTTTACCCCCCCCCCCCCCCAATTCATTTTCCAAACTTCTCCTTGGTCTCCTTTACCAATTGTTCAGTGCACAGATTGAATAACATCGGAGATCGGTTACAACCCTGTCACATTCCATTATAAACTAACCCTTACATTTCATGTCTTCTGGCAGTTATAGCTGGTGCCTGATTTCTGTTGGAGTTGTAAATACTCTTTCTGTCACTGTATTTTATCCCTCTTACCTACAAAATGCCAAATTATATATGGCAATCAGCATTACCAAAAGCTTCGTTTAAACCTAAAAATTCTGTAAACGTCGCTTTACTTTTCTTTAACCTTTAAGTCGCAGGGTGATTATTGACTCAACCGAAAATGATGTTCCTCGAGGTCGGCTTCTGTAGTCTGTTTGTGACCTGAAAACCAACAGAGTTTCTGGTGGGGAACTGGCGATACCTAGTATACACCTACAATTGCCGTACAGGATGACTAAGAATGAGGTTCTCTTTCCGTACAGTACAGTGCTCGGTGGCATTCGTAGCATTTTGTTAGTGTGTGTTTCTTCAGTCAGTTATATTAATTAAAATGTTTAAATGTGTGTGAACTCATAAGGGACCAAACTGCTGAGGACATCGGTCCCTAGACTTACTACTTAAACTAAATCAAACTAACTTAAGCTAAGAACAACACACACTCATTCCCGAGGGAGGACTCGAACCACCGTCGGGAGGGGCCGCGCAATCCGTGACATGGTGCCTCAAACCGTTGGGTCACTTTGCGTGGCTATATTAGTTAACAATTTCTGTATGTCCCCTAGGGTTAACGCACCGTGTGGAAAATAAACTCTCCCAGTGAGAGACTGCGCACGGTGTTGCCAATCATTCATAAGGTGCAGTGCTGAAGTGTTCGTATTATTTAGGGGAGCAGCCTGTAGGAGCTCCTTGCCGCATATCTGAAAAGGGCGTGTTAATTAGTCCACTCTCTCTTAAGTTTCCTGGAAGTTTCTTTAAATAACGACGGTTGTCCACCGCAAGATTGCCTGCCGTCTGGTGGTGTTGTGGGATCGTGACATGGCAGTACAAACTGTGTAAGTGGAGGAGAGACGAAAGGAGAATCATTCCAATGACGATACGGGGCACAAACAGGAAAAACTGTGACACAAACGACTTAGCATAGACTGTTACGGCCTAGTGCCTAGGAACGACCAACAAGGAAATGACAAGACTGGCCGGCTATCCGTGTTATACCGTCATGAATAACAGTGTAAAGTGGTTGAAATACGTTGAAACTACGAGAAGGCGACAAGCAGTTGGCAATTCACGCCCTGTCATATAATGTGGAACGCAGATGCCTGCCCCCTCTGTAAAGCAGGGCAAGCGGCGATCTGTGAAATATGTGACAACAAGCTATAATAATCGTGCAGGTACTAGGTTTTCGGAACACTTCCCTCAGAATATATTGGTGAACAAGGGGTTCCACCGCAGCCGACTTCGATGTGTTCCGATGATGAACCAACGACATCGCCAGTTATGGCAGCAGTAGGCCCAAGATCATCTAGAGCGGACCGTGTATCAGTGGAAACGCGTCATATGGTCGGATGAAAAACGTTTCTTGTTACTCCAAGTAGATCGTCGTGTCTGGATACGTCGACTCATCCAAGCGAACGGCTGACGGAAACATACTCCACGCTACGAACGCAAGCGGTGGAGGCAGTATTTTGCTATGGGGAACTTGGACCTCGGCTTGTCTGAGATTTGTGGAAGAAATCAAGGACACGTCGTCAGCTGTCGTCTAAGTGAACGTTACTGAGGGGCTACATGCATCCCTTCATGCCTTGTGTCTTCTTCCACACCGATAGCATCTTCCAGCATGACAACTGTCAGTGCCAGAGGGCTATAATCGCCCTATAGTGGTTTGAGGAGCATGATATTGAGCTCGCTTTGGTCTCATGACCACCGAAACCACCTTATCTGAACCAGATAGAAAACATGTGGGCCTCTAACAGTGGCCATTCCGTCCCCATTTATGGGAACTGCGTGATCTGTGCGCAGACACGTGATGCCACACACATCATAAAACCTACCAATTACTTCTCAGATCCATATCACGCAAAATAGGCGCGGCGCTGCGTTGCAGAATTGAACCAAAATGCTATTAACCTTTTGGTTCACTACTACTTCTGGGCCATGCCGGTCTAAGACAAGTAGCCAAAAGAACGATGAAAGTGCCTTAACCCTGCAATTTGCTGCTGCAGCATACCACCATAAAGACATACCATGTGGATAAATCAGGCAGAAAGTACTGGTATCGATATAATGCGCGTGCATATATCGTTGAAACATTCTTGTTAATGGCTCTGTCGTCTTCGCAGCACTTATTTCACCTTTTTCAGGATTTAAAATATTTATTTTTCATGTCTCTAAGAAAGCTGGGCAGCTTCAACACATATCGATTATGATGTGTTTGCAAACTCTTTGCACAACCAGTGCATCGAAAGATTGTCTTTGGTGTGCCGTTGGCCCTCAGCCAATCGCATACCTTCCTTGTTCGAAGGCGGTCAGCCATTATCTCTCATGTACAATGCTTATAGAGGGAAGATTGGTTTTGGAGCTACATTTGATGGAGTATTTTATACTGATGAAACTACTTTTGCCTGATGGAGAGCTATGATATTCGATAATTTGTGCGATGGCCAACATTACCATTATTACAAATTTAAGTTATTCTACTGTGCTGAATCCTGTTCTAAGGCTTGAGGTGGTTTAGGTGGTGACTCAGTATTCCTCTGTGCCCCAGTTTTCACTTACGCATATTATCACGCAGTTATACAGACTGAGGGGAGAGGTTGTGAATTTATCAACTACCGAGAAGTTGGTAGCTGCAACATTTCTAATGTCATTTCATTCTGATTTATGTTCAATGCCTCCATACTAAGTTTTGTGCGAGAGAGAAGGTCAACTTACTAAGTGATATAGCATTGTGCTTCCAGTGATATGTTCTTGTTTTGTAAGGTTGAGGACGCGCATGACTCCCATAGTAAACTATTGATTTGTGCCTAGGTTTCTGAAGAGCAATATATTCTTTTTAATAATACATGTTGCAGAGACGTTTCTAGGAAGATCATTTCCTTTACGCATGTTCTGGTTAAATGCATTGAACATAGGGCGCCACCATCTTGTTGCTCTAAGATTAGGGTAATGAGGCTGAAAAGAAAGTAACTCCGTTTATGTTACGTAACACTAAGCTAAGTTGGAGTTAAAAGACAGATACTGGAACATTAACTCTGCTTGATGCTTAGTTATTTTCAGCCATGAAATAAGGTATGACGTGTGTTGCTGGACCTTAAGACTCTTATGTGTGGTATCATTCCATCACGGAATGGTATTTATTTTACGTACACGAAATGTGGGAGTGCTACTGAATGGTTCTTATTAAGATGCAAAGCTCTGTGAATATATGAATACATACTCAGCAAACAACCCCATTGCATTGTGGATCGCTACTACTGTGAAGATAGAAAAAGTCTGTAGCACCTGTTGCTTTAATTAATCTTTTTACTTTCGTAACTACTATATATTCAGATATGCAAGCTCTTTAATACCCGTTGAATTTAACTATATGAAAGTGTGTGCTGTGTAACTGCTTCTGAGTTTTTATTATGAGTGAGATTGCATTAGGAATCCTTTTAAATCCGTTAGAGTTTACTTGTTGCATTATATCAGGGCTTCCACATTCCCGCCGGTAAGAGTCACTGTCACGCACAAACACACATTCCTATCAACCTTACCGCACATTATACGATTCTATGAACGCCGTGCACTCTGAATGTGAGTCAATTTGGCGTTGTGGCCCTACACGGGGTACTCGCGCCTCACCGATCGCCGTGTCATCTTCTGCCGGTGGTGTCACTGGATGCGGTGTGGAGGGGCATGTGGACAACACATCGCTCTCTCAATCGTTGCGGAGTTTCCTGACCTGGGAACCGTTACCAATAGGTTGAGTAGCTCCTCAGTTGGAGTCAAGAAGTTGGATGCTCTTTATACTATTCCTCCCACCTGAGAAATGAGTCTGGCAGTACCAGGAATCGAACCTGGCTCACTCGCATGGCAATCAGCCACACTGACCACTCAGTTACAGAGGTTGACACTCCCAGTGTGGCCTTCACTAAACATCGGTGCTAGTGGACTTATAAAATACTCTGGTGGAAAAAAATTGCAACACCCAAAAATACTTAATGTAGAGTAATGAAATTTCAGGAATACATTTGTCTAGGGCACGTATTTAAGTGATTAACATGCAAGATCAGTAGTTAATGCTAATGCGAGATAATCCATTGGAAATGTGAAATGCTAGTGCCGCCCTGAGTGGCCGAGCGGTTCTAGGCGCTATAGTCTGGCACCGCGCGACCGCTACGTTCGCAGGTGTTCGAATCCTGCTCGGGCATGGATGTGTGTGATGTCCTTGGGTAAGTTAGGTTTAAGTAGTTCTAAGTTCTAGGGGACTGATGATCACAGAAGTCAAGTCCCGTGGTGCTCAGAGCCATTTCAACCATTTTGAAATGCTAATACATTGACAACAGGTATAACCACCAACATGTTGAACGCAGACATGCAAACGTGCATGATTTATGTCGGACAGGTGCCAGATGTCAGTTTGTGGGATGGACTTCCCTGCCAGCTACACTTGGTCGGTCAATAAGGGGACGGATAATGCTGTTTTGCATGTCGCTAGACTTATCGTCTGATGATGACCCATATGTTCTCCATTGGAGACAGACCTGTTGATCAAGCAGTCCAAGGCAACATTTCGACACTGTGCACAGTATGTTGGATTACAACAGCTGTATGTGTGCGAACGTTCTGCGTTGCAAATCACTTCCAGGAATGCTGTTCATGAATGGCATCACAACAGGTCGAATCACCAGACTGACGTACATATTTGCTGTCAGAGTGCGTGGGATAACCACGAGAGTGGTCCTTCTGTCATAGGAAACTGCAGTCCAGATCATAACTCCAAGTGTAGGTCCAGTGTGTCTAGCACGCAGACAGGCTGGCTGGAGGCTCAAAACTGACCTCCTGTTGAGAATTAACAAGTCTGCTTTCGCTGGATAATTGGCGTCCCTCTTCAAGGATCTTGCCAGTTCATGTTTTCCAATATGATGTTTTGAAAATCGAGCGAATCTGTGGCGATTATGCTTTCGGTATCCTCCGTTAGTAATACTTACTGTGGGTTCCTTACATTTTGGGAATATTCAAAAACGCGAAGCACAGTTGTTTTGTTTGTAAGCAGTCTTTTTTCGTAGACGTCTCTAAACATTCTGCGTTGTGTCTGTTTGTTCTATATCGTGTCTCCCTACCACTTTCGCGCAACGACGCTCTGAGCGTGTTTTTTAGGGAATTGACTAGTTTGAACCTGGGACCTGTTGCTGGTAAGGAGACGCCAGACCACACATGACATGTAGAATTCAGAAGGGTTCAGTGAGACTAGAGATGATATAACCAAATACTTAATGAATTCAGCGTCAGCTCCACTGCACTCCCTGTAAAAGAATCTTAATACTAACTAAATTTAGTGGAAGGGGTTCAAGGCTTTCTTATTTTCAGTTAGCTGGTAAAATAACGTCGAAAAAGTAGTTAAGTTTACCTTTGGAAATTTTATTCTACTCACAAAACATTCTTTATAAATTGCACTATTGATAAAGGGAAATGTTTTAATACAGGATGGTAAAAACCGACTGCGTTCAACAAAAATGTGAACGAATATTCCCTGAATGGGTTTCCAAGTTCTACAATGGAACGAAGGATGACCTATGCCATATCACATCTATAATCTAGGTTTAATTTAAGTTTCACAAAAGAGAAAACTATCAAAATGGTCTACAGTGACCCTCAATTATCTTTAATTACTTATCTAACTTGTCGTAAATAACAGTGGCTGATGTGGCTTCTCAATAACTATCTAACAGAAAAATCATCGAGTTTCAGATTTTTACTTCAAGTGGCAAATGTGAACACCATGAGCTTTAATTGACGATCGACACTAGTATTACGTAAAGGGGATGTAACAAAATTCAAATGGCTGTGAGCACTATGGGACCTAACATCTATGGTCATCAGTCCCCTAGAACTTAGAACTACTTAAACCTAAGTAACCTACGGACAGCACACAACACCCAGCCATCACGAGGCAGAGAAAATCCCTGACCCCGCCGGGAATCGAACCCGGGAACCCGGGCGTGGGAAGCGAGAACGCTACCGCACGACCACGAGATGCGGGCGGGGATGTAACAGATGAGACTTCTGCAGCTCTGAGTGAAGCCTTATGCGCTCAAGAATACGGCATCGCGTGCGTTCATTACCTTGTCGGTGTTCGTCAGGGGGCGGCGGCCAGCGCAGCTTCGTCCAGCTCGCCCTCTCGGAAGCAACTCTCTCCTAACTTCTCCTTACTACAATTTACCGGAGTTGGTTAAAAAAAAAAACTATCTGGCTGTGTTCTCATCTGACCAATCAGTGTCTCAATGTTAACCTTAAGCTCCACCTACAAAAATTCTGTCTATCCAATGAGAAACGTTATACTTTTCGTGGTGGGGCAATGTTTTTAAAGTTTGCAATGTAACAGAGACGCGAAAAAGTCTCACGCTAAATCTTGCAGCTGGTCCTTTTAGCGTTATCGTAAGATCTATACTGTTCTTCTGGAGGGCTCTATCTTTCAACATGGGCTGGGGTGTGGTCCTGATGTAACAGAGACTCGAAAAAGTCTCACGCTAAAACTTGCGGGTGGTGTGGCCCTTTTTGTGTTATCGTAAGATCTATACTGTTCTTCTGGAGGGCTCTAGCTTTTAATATGGGCTGGGGGGTGGTCCTAACATAACAGAGACGCGAAAAAGTCTCACGCTAAAAACTTGCGGGTGGTGTGGTCGTAGCGGTTAGCTGGCGATGTATGTGTCCGTCCCTTATCGTAGGGCCTTCTCGCTTAACACGGTTCTGCTCTCGGCTTCTGTTCTCGTTTCTCCCCTTGGAACTGCGTCTGTCTCACAGTGGGAAGGTATGACTTGCATTTAGGCATTCTTGTGTTAGTCTGTGGTATTCCATTTGCTCACTCGTACTCGTATTACTTTGGTTAATTTAATGTCACGATTTATTCGGAGCTACGTGACATACTACTGGATTTGCTTATCATGTCAGGGTTTTCATGGAAGGTGTTGGATTTGCCTGACACTTTACACGTCTTCTTTAATGGCTTTCGGAGCTCGTTTTTTTACAAATACGTATTTAGCTTCGTTTGTGATTGGAGCCTTCCATTTCAGGAACTGTAATATAACAGTTTCTGGTCTGTAATAATGAAGTGTTATTAGAAATGTTATGGAGTATTTTCAAATCAAAATGGTTCAAATGGCTCTGAGCACTATGGGACTCAACTGCTGAGGTCATTAGTCCCCTAGAACTTAGAACTAGTTAAACCTAACTAACCTAAGGACATCACAAACATCCATGCCCGAGGCAGGATTCGAACCTGCGACCGTAGCGGTCCTGCGGTTCCAGACTGCAGCGCCTTTAACCGCACGGCCACTTCGGCCGCCTATGGAGTATTTTCTTTTCTCAAATTTCTGTCTGCAAATTGGACACAATTTAATTCTTTCGGGGGTGTTGTCCTTCTAATACAGCAAAAACTTTGACGCTTCAGTATTTGCGTCCTTGAAAACTTGTGAAACTCTTTCAATACTTCTCAGACCTGCGTAAGAAATCCAATCTTAAATATGATTGGTTAATTGTGTACGACAGTAAACGTGGTTGCAAAGTTTGCAAAGAAGAAGGAAATTTGGGTGTAGAAAGAAATAAAACGCATGAACACTGCACAGGCTTGAGCTACCGTATCTGTGCCATCTTCAACATATTCCAGAAAAAAGAGATCGTTTCTGCGTGAAAAAAATTTAAAGATAAATTAATCTCCGCTCATCAATCAAACTGCTGCTGCCCAAATACTACTCTGTGATAAAGAGGAGACTTGAACTAGGCCGTTTCAAAATTACGGTAGGTGACAACAAATATATTTGGCACTCTTTTTAGAATGGCGAAACAGAATAAACCTTTCAATGATTCTGAGACCGAAATTGACCTACAAGAACTTAATGAAGTTGACGTGGGCCACGTTTACATTCTGAAAACGCCTGTAGTAATATCATTAATCACACTGCACAACAAATGAAACGATTTATGAGACAAGACAAAAACATTATTAATTATTTATGAGAGCACAACAATTAGACAGTTATCATATTCAACAGTTTTTTAGAGATGATGTAGCGTTTAAACTTTGTAAAATAAAATTTAATGCAATAAATTATATTTAAAAAACCCAGTTTGAACCTTAAATTAAACGGCGAAAAGTTTTATACAGGACTAGGATGTGGAGCTCCTGTTTACTAACCATGAAAAATTTTAAATATGGTTTCATTCACAAGTACCAAAGTGTGCGCATGTTTACACTTGAAATGACATGTCGTAAACTTTTGTGTTGGTCGGTGCTTCGAGCCCAGAACCTAATAGATTATTAACTAAGCACAATCAAACGTTGCATATCGAGATTTTTCGCTAGTGCCGACAAGACTGAAATTGAAATAGCGAGACAAAAAATGTTTGCCTTATCGGTATTTCAAACCAGCAGAGCCTACCGCCGTTGTTTTGTAGCCATGAATAAACGTAAAATATCGGTTTATTTAAGCAGTAGCGAATGTGCATGTGTTTTATTGAACTTATTACGTTACGATAAGTGCTGTGCTGACTCTTAGTCGAAATTGCACATGTCATCATTGTTGACTATTCACGAAGAGACGGTAATATTGAATTCTTTTTCACCAGCAACCACGATGTGTTTGATAAAAAGTGTGAATCTGACTGGAAGTATAAACTGGCGCCAATCGTCATAGTTGACAAAGTATGGAGGAACTTTAAAATTATAATTATTTTTCATCACTATTTTGATGTGCATATGCTACAGCTTGAAATGACATGGTGAAAATGTTTGTGCTGGACCAAGATTCTAAACTAGACACGCGTTTTTCGAAGACACCTTGACGAGTTTCAAATATTGGGGACACAGGGAATGAGGGACCTGTATCGTCCTGAAGGGATTCAGATGCCAAGATTGGGAGATCTGAGTTAGAAACCTAGTTCAGCATCAATATTTTCAACATATAAAGTTCAAATACAATAACAAATAAGTGCCCTGTGACCTTACATGGTCAGAAAAACTCTTAAGTCTGTCGCAATATTTTCGATGCTATTCACTTTTACCTTCCATTGTTGCAGCCCACTGTTTGTTGTATTCTATTTAGCCGATGTTATGTGGTCTCGTTGTCTCTGTAGAGCTGTACCACGGCAAACAAGGAGAGGATGTTGGTTGATGGCCGGTATCCTCTTTATATTACACAAACTGTACGCATTTAATAATCGGGTTCTTTATTCATAAACAAGGAGCAACTTAACTTCAGTTTTCATGTGGAGTAGTACAAGCTCTCTTCTCTATAGTCCACGTTGCCTCATTGCTGCTGAAGTAGAAGTCCGCTATGTTCACTGTAATGTGCTGCCTGTCTGTGCTAGAGGCAAATATGTGGCTCCATCTCGGTGACACGTTGGAACTCCACAGTGGAGAGGCTCGAAGGCGTAACAGGCTGGAACTAACTTGCTACAACTGGCCCTCTGGTGAATCTTGTCGTTGGCCGCTATCGTTACTCTCATAACCTCTATGCCGCATGGTCTGCTGGCGCCAGCGTACGCCAGCACACTGTTTGCTCTGCAGATTCATTCTGTTCGCATTCTCTGATCTTTAAACGACATATTCGCCCTTAGATGCTGTTGAACTCCGAATATTTTCATTCAATGAGCAAGATTCGACATTTGGATGGAGGTGTACTACATGCCCTAATTCAGACCAACAGAAATGAAAGGGTGGACAGGTAGATATTTTTCCTGAATGTTATCAGTCAGTCACCGATCACTCCCATCCAATTTAGTCGATGAGATATGGTACCTATATGCCCACTACACAAAATATCGTTAATGGACGAGCCCTAATGTATAACACCTCTCCAAGCAACGGGTAGTGTGCGAACACAAGCGATAATACGCTATTTGGCATCTGTTGGCACAAAAACCTTGTCATGTAGTACGAACTGCTCCCCATAATGTGTCCATCGCCGATGGCTTTTCTTGCCAACATCTGATACAGATTTCGATAAGATAAACGATGATGAAGAAATCATCACGTGTTGCACTGCTAATATGGAAAGCAATGTATTTCCAGCAGCTCGATTACCTTGTCGTACTTCTTTTCGTAATGTTGGATCTAAAAAATTAACGTTTTTCCTCTTCCTGGAATGACATCCAAGAAAATTCATTGGAGGACGTAAATATGCTTCAGCTTGTATTGCTAAAATACACTCATGTTCATAAATTAAGGATAATTGTATAATGTGGTGCCACACAACGTGGCAATGCACAAAACTGGCGCTAATAGCATAGGAACATAGGGAACACACACGACACAGATCTGTAAGTCCACGGTATTGGTGGTAAGTTGAGAAAACCGTCCCGAAACCCATGTGCCACAAAACGCCACTACTTCCTGCGCATGTACCCAGACATCAATATGGGATATGATCACCAAGCACAAATACACAGGCCGCATGAGGGGGTTGGAATACTCTGGATCAGGTGGTCGAGCAGCTGCTGGGGTATAGGCTCCCATTCTTGCACCAGTGCCTGTCGGAGCTTCTGAAGTGTCCTAGGGGTTTCAAGACTTGCAGCGATACGTCGACCGAGAGCACCCCAGAAGTGCTCGATGGGGTTTAGGTCTGGAGAACAGGCAGGCCACTCCATTCTCCTGATACCTTCTGTTTCAAGGAACTCCACCACGATGGCAGCTTGGTGGGGGCATACGTTATCATCCATCAGGAGGAAGGTGGGACCCACTGCACCCCTGAAAAGGCGGACATACTGGTGCAAAATGACGATTTGGTTCACCTGACCTGTTACAGTTCCTCTCTCAAAGACATGCAGGCGTGTACGTGCACCAATCATAATCCCACCTCACAACATCAAACCACGACCTCCATACAGGTCCCTTTCAAGGACATTAAGGGGTTGGTATCTGTTTCCTCGTTTACGCCATATGAAAACCCGGCGATAATCACTGTCAGACTATACCTGGACTCGTCCTTGAACATAACCTGGGACTACTCATTCAATGGCCATGTACTGTGCCCTTAACACTAGGCTTTAGGGCTCTCCTGTGACCAGGGGCCAGTGGAATGCACCTTGCAGGTCTCCAGGCGAATAAACCAAGTTTGTTCAGTCGTCTGTAAACTGTGTGTTTGGAGACCACTGTTCCAGTGGCTGCGGTAAGGTCCCGAGCAAGGCTACCTGCAGTACTCCGTGGTCGTCTGCGGGCACTGATGGTGAGATATCGGTCGTCTTGTGGTGCTGTACACTGTGGACGCCACGTATTGTAGCGCCTGGACACGTTTCCTGTCTGCTGGAATCGTTGCCATAATCTTGAGATCACATGTGGCACACGGAGGGCCCGTGCTACGTCCTTCTGTGTCTGACCAGCCTCCACTCGCCCTAGTATTCCACCCCTAATAACGTCATCAATATGTGTTCTAGAGCACTTTCAACATACAATCACCATTAGCACGTCTGAAAACGTCTACACACTTACTCGCTGCAGCGTATTCTGACGTGCACCAAGAACTGTTGCCAGCGCCACCGTGCGACGACCGCAGGTCAAATGCACCGCATGGTCATACCCCGAGGTGATTTAAACCCGCAATAGAGCGTTCTTTCCCCATGTATCAGCATTATCCTTAATTTATGAGCATGAGTGTAGTTGCCTCCAAACCAATAGGTTTCTAGGGGTGTGGAATTGAAGAAAGATCTGAGCGTGGTAAGACTCTTGTACCGTACAAAATAAGCGGGACTACATTGTTGATAATAATCTTTTTAATAGGGACTCCCTCAGCGGTTGCGTGCTCCACGATAACTAACACAGTATTAATAACAAAAAAAGAAGGTCATCAGTGGTCGTTGAAGAAGAAGTCTTTATTTCTGTTGCAAATTGATTTCAATCACTACGTGATCACCTTCAGTGCTAGTATTAAATCCCTTTCACTTATAAACATTAGCAATAAATTTGCTATATCTACTCATGTATCAATGAAGAGTACTTGTCAGATCGAAGATACAAGAAACAGAATTTATCTCGTAAGTCTTTCTGTTGTATTTAATAAGCCAACGAGAAATTCTGTAAGAATATGTATTGTTTTAATACAAATCAATTACATCTTAGCAATATCAATTTACAAAGAAATTCTGCTGAGTGAAACAAGAAGTGTCAGTAATAAGAGCTTGCCTAAAACTTCGCGAATTAATGAAATAAAAAATAAAAATAAAAATTCGTGACCTCGATGTGGGTATGTCTGTGTGAAATTCAGTTACACGCAAGATGCATTTCTAGATCTCCACGAAAGTACATAAATCCGGCGTTGAGAGGGCGACGGTACACGATACTAACATGTTCCAACTAGCCGCGCGCGAAAAAACGCGCACATACATCGGATTGCATTGATCACAGAGATGGAAGTTCAAGTGTGTTGGACAGCCCTTGGCCCAGCGACCGTTTGTATACCAGTCAGATGAACGGGTATACTGTAGCTATCCTGCAGTACTGGATAAAAATGTAAGTATTGCACACTTCCTCCAGTCAAGGCATATTGAGCAAATCGTTTGGTTCTTGGTTCCTGAGAAAATTCCGAAAAGCCATTTGCGGGGCCTGTCACTTCCTTAAGAAGTATTCATTGTTAATTTCGAAATTTTGATCATAGCTTCTTAAGAAATTGTTCTCGGGGGATTTCGAAACTTTTTTTTTGATATCATTATCCGTCACCAACATCCAGAGGTTTAACGTTACCGTTCTCATTCACATAAAATATGTGCTTAATCTCCAGGCTAACGCGTAAATGTAGCTTTAACTGACAAAGCGAATACACAGCAAGGGCTACGGCAACGCTTATAAAATGACCATACTATGGTCTTAATCGCGATTTTTTTCGCCAATAAACCTTTATGGTTCAAAACGGTTCCGGTTTTCCGGAAATTTTTCTTCCAAACAGTGAATAGTCCGCATTACATCATTGTAAAACACAAGAACCAAGTAGCAGATAGAATGCCAGCAGCCTAATAATGGAGACGGTGGTCTATAACTCCCAGGAATGAAAAGGTTGCAGAATTTCAATACCGATGAGCTATGGACCAGTGATGCCACTGTACCAGATTTTCTCGTTGTGTCGATGAGCAGACAGAGATTCCAAAATCTTCTCAAACCTGTGTGATTAGATGACAAGTATAAGAGGCGCAGAGGAAGAAAATTGATAATTTGACATCAGTTAGAGAAACTTTCGATGAATTTGTGAACGCGTGAATGAAAAGTTACAGTGTAGTATCAGTGGTATCGACAAACAAGATGTTGGAAGGAATCTGTGGACACTGCAAAATCAGTCAGTACATTCCAAACAAGCCGGAAAATAAAGTATAAAAATATTTCCACTCTTTCATGCTACAACTGTTTACGCCCTAAATATGTGACTATATGTAGGCAAACGGTTTGCTGGTCCATATCATGTACCCAGTAACACAACGAATGTGGCATTTCGACGGTATCAATCCATTTATAACACAGACAAAAAGGTGACAATAAACAACTATCTTTCACCTACACCAGTCGCTAACGAATTGTACTCAAATCATCGATTCACAGTAGAAAGTACTATGCGGGGGAATAAGAAAGAAATAACGGCTGTCAGTAAAATGAATGCCAGGAAAGAGCAGCATTTTCGAGTTAGGAGGGAAATCAGGTAGCAATCGCCCAATTTGCTACCGCGTTAAAAGCAAGAAACAGGAAAATTATATACTAGTGGTATGTCAGTGACGACATCATAGACGCTGACAGTAGCGAAGCGAACTAAAATGAAGTGATTACGTTCTATAGTCTCAAAAAGGGAGACGTATATGTTGTCGGTCGTCTGAAATCAAAAAATGGTTCAAATGGCTCTGAGCACTATGGGACTTAACATCTATGGTCATCAGTCCCCTAGAACTTAGAACTACTTAAACCTAACTAACCTAAGGACATCACACAACTCCCAGTCATCACTAGGCAGAGAGTCTGAAATCAGATTACTTTGTTTCAACAATAAGCAGTCGCTTTCCTCTCAGACTTTTCTCAGCTATCTGAACTTCGGAAACATGCTCAAATAATATACGAAATGAAGACAAATGACTTAATGCGTAGGAGGTGATACCTTACAGAACTACGGTGCTTACAGAAGCCCTTATGATCAAACGTATGTCAGTTCCTAGACCAACACACCACAAGAAACGACGAAATAAAAGGAGTCGTAGGTGTTCACAGTCTACATACAACAAAAAGATAAAGTGAAAAATGAGAACAATCAAAATGTCACTGCTATCCTGAAAACAGATACACACAGTATCGCTGCCATACTTGTTCCAGTCCTTTGTAAAGAAAATGCAGCAATGAGTGATGAGAGTTCTTACTTGTCAAATGTGTGGATCACAGGAATGCTAATCTGCTGAAACGTTAAAGTCGTTTTCGTCAGAACAAATTAAACATGGAGTAATCGGTAGATGGCAACAAAGCGATCGCTAGTTATATCACTTAAAATGTTACTAACTGTATGTGGAACGTAAAGTATTAGCATTTTTTTTAATTTCTTAATTTAATTTATGTTCAAAGGGTTTGGAGCTGGGAAACACAGAAACGTTTCATTCATGAAAGGATAGAAGATATTACTAACTTATGAAAACTATTATACGATTGTACAACCAGATAGTTACTTTAAAATATGTGATACAGGAGCTGTCAAATAATATTATGTCACAAAAACATTGTCATATAATAATATGTGACCCCTTTTACATTGGATAAGCTCTTATGACTAGTAGTGTAGAACAAATGTAGTTATAGTTTTGTTTTGTTTTAATGAGAGCAATGTTTGGCACATAATCTATTACATAAAGCAAATTAGGGGGACTATGAGTGTAAAGTAATCTGTCTTCATGTTCGACTTTCATAAGATTCAAACAAATGAAATAACTTCGACAAATTTATTTTAGGTGCTAACTAGATACAAGATTTTTTGATTGGTGGTTGTGAGAAAACCATAAGTTACAGCTCATACATGTAAACCATTCATAGAAGTACTGTAAAAGTGTTTGGTTTGCCAGGTCTACTTGTTCAGTGAGAATAAGATTTGTTGGAATTTGGAAGATTAACATTAAGTTTTACGACGTGATTTAATTTTCTTTCCTTTGTTGATAGTGTATAATCTGAAGGTAGTTTTCATTGTCTATAACTGACTGGTAATTTTCTTTCAAATGCGTGGCAAAAGTGGATTTACTAAATTTTTTTTTCCAAAAGGCATCCATGTGTTACCGATATCTTACAGCGAAGCTCTTTCCTGTCTGGCTTTTATAGATCTGGGGAGAACTGGCACATAAAAGCTTGTAAGTATCTCATTTGTGGTAACGTTAGCTATTTGTCCTGAAAATCCGAATGTGGTTGTTGTAGTGATAACTTTGGTGACAAACGTACACTTACTATTTGGTTCAAATGAGTACTTAGTTGGAAAATGTACATTTACGATGTGGATACTCCAACACATGTAAATATATCCAACTCTCATCACTTTGTAACTTTCAATGGTATCACTTCCGAATACTTTCATCACGTAACTTGCCTTTCGGTATAAATAGTGAACTCCAACATTAAATGTCGAAATGTGAAACTGAATTTATAATCAACTGAAGGTGGACATAAGCCCAAAATCGATAATGATTTAATAATCCATATCCAGTTGTGACTGGTAGCAGATTACATTCAACATTATCGTTTAAAAGAATTGTCACAGAGCTCAAGGACATACATTATGGAACAAATACACTACAGATTATTTCGTTATAAGTACGAGTATGTAAGTTTTAACCAGGTTGAAATGTCACATTTTTTAAAATTTTCACCTTTAGATCAAGAACGTAGTAAACTGAGATTGCGAGAGGACTTAAGACGGAGATGCCAAAGTTTGCTCACTGTATTTCGATCAGGATACTTGTAGATCAGGATGAGAAGAGGTAAAAGTCTGACAGAGTGTCTAAGCCTACAGTAAGACTGGAACCATGAGCTAATGCATCTTCTGCTTCACAAAGACTGGTTGGTTGATTTGGGGAAAAGGGAGTAACCAGCGAGATCATCGGTCCCCTCGGATTAGGGCAGGATGGGGAAGGAAGTCGGCCGTGCCCTTTCAAAGGAACAATCCCTGCATTTTCCTGAAGCGATTTAGGGAAATCACGGAAAACGTAAATCAGGATGACCGGAAGCGGATTTGAACCGTCATCTCCCGAATGCGAGTCCAGTGAGCTAACCTCTGCACCACCTCAATCGGTACTTCACAAAGCAGCCATCCTACGAAATGCGTAGTGAGCCAGTGGTATGGGCGGTCATAACACAGATATTCCGCATATGTAAAATCAGCCAAATCATAAATGTCATAACCCAGTGTTACACTTTAAGAGAGACTCATTCAAATTTTTAATAGAGATTATAAGAAAGTGTCAAACGAATTTAGAAAGCTAATTCTGAACCACTCAAGGAAGTGAGTCGACAGGCACCTATTGGACATAAGTTTTCTACAATGTTGCCAGTTCTTCACCAGAATAGGTTCAAGAAGAATACATATTTTCTGCAGTCTATGCATTTCTTCAGCTTCCCTGCCCTTGAGAAACTTGTGCTTTGAAGACGTTAGGATTATGATTTCCAATGCATTAACTGTGAGTTGAAATACTTAAAGTACACTCCAATAAGTCTTATTTCCATTTCTGTAACTCTGATTTCTGTCTAGAGCCTGGGTAAAAATAATATCAAGAGGCACTCACTGCAACCCCAAAATCATAAACAACGAAAAAGTGGAATTATTTAGATGGCTCACTTCCTCAGTAGCCGTCGTAACTATTACTGATTTTTCTGTCTTCACATTGCTACAGACTAAACCTCATTCAGCGGAAGCGATTCACTTTTTTTCATCACTAGACACTATTATTTGTAGGATTAAATAACATTTTGAAACATTATACACATAAAAACCGTCTTCCTTAAGAATGTTTTCATTGGCATCATCTCTTACACAGAGTTAAAGAAATTGGCTCACAACAAACACTAATGAAATAATGGGGACAACCACAAATAATATAATACATAAAACTTGAATCACAAAAGCAAACTTTACAAGATAATCTTGTGCAATGATCGAAAATCTGAACTCAGTAAGGGTGAAGAAAACAAACCTAGTGAATGAATGTAGTATATTTTCGATTCCAGGAGCTGGTAATGTGGAAGGAGTGGTAGTTGTGATAAGAATATGTAACAGGGAACACTAGACGTTGACAGTAAAGTCTGAAATATACCGTCCTTAAGAAAATATGACATTCAGTCCGTCCATTCAGAATATACAAAATAAAGAAACGAAAAGTGTCATCTACTCCTCATGATTATAATATAGCTGCTGGTGCTACTTTGTCAATAAAAGCGAACAGCGCCTGATAGATGAGCGCTTGTGTTTTTGCTTAACATATAAGGAAACCGACGAAATAGGAAGAGGTTAAACAAAGTGGGCGTAGTACAGAATTTCGGTGTAGCTCCTCGCAGTATACACATTATGTTCATACTTAAGTTCCTGGCTTACTCCCGCTACTTACGCCTCTAGGCTATCAGAAGATCGTCGATCACAGAGTTGCTAAACATATTCTGCGGTGTTGTCAGTTTCAGCTGCTCTAGTAGTAGGAAGAATTTCTGGAATATATTGCCCTCGTTGTGCTGTAAGAAGCCAAACCAGCTGTCTGTCTGTCCTTCTGGGCTAAGAGGCATTGGCCTGAGGGCAGAATTTAGCACGCCTACGTAACGCTCCATTGAGATCTACTTCGAATCGAACTGAACATATTTTCTGCGTGTATCACATACTCCTTAAAAATTGCAAAAAATAATTTTTGCATTGTAGCCTGGGGTTTATGTGATTGTATTTTCATATTTTTATGTGCATTATTGTGCAATTCAGACACACACTGAGGTGGAGAAAGTCATAAGATACCACCTAATATCGTGTCGGGCATCCTATCCCCTGTGTAGCGCAGCAACTCGACGAGGCATGGCATAAACAAGTCGTTGGAAGCCCCTGGAGAAATACTGAACCATGCTGCCTCTACAGCCGTCCATAACTGCGAAAGTGTTGCCTGTGTAGGATTTTGTGCATGAACAAACCTATGGATCATGGATCATAATTGTTCCATGTGATTCAAGTCGGGCGATCTAGGTGACCAAAACATCCGCTCTAATTGTCCTGAAAGTTCTTCTGACCAGTGGCGAGTAATTATGGCCCCGTAACATGGTGCATTATCATCAATAAAAAAAACCATCGTTCTTTGGGAACAGGTAGTAGGTAACGGGGGTTAGCCCCTGACGTCACGCGCCACCTGGGACCACCACTGTTCGACACAAGAGTCTCTAGAGACCCGACCAGGATAACGCCACTGGCGACCAGAGAGGAGGGACTGAAGAGAGCCGGACACTTGCCACAACATTGACAACTGCTGCTGGAGGACTGTCTCTAACAAGAGCAATCGTTTGTCATCTGTTGCCTCATCTCTGGTCTGTCAGTAGGTCAAATGCCTACCTCTTGCTGCCATAGTCTGGAGACAGGTCCTGCCCCCGACACCGCTAACACCACTGATGTTTACAAAAGGGGTAACCCTTCTCTTGACCAGCTCACCCGCTACGCCTGCTACACCCAACCTGTTACACACCTCTTGAGTGTAGGGCTGTCTTTGCTTGTTTGTCTAATGTTAAAGTTAATTTTTGGACTCTGTAAAGACCATTGAGAAAGAAGTAGCGGAAGACTTAAAATTGTTTGTGTTTTTTAATTTTTATTTTCGTGTGACTTGTGGTATATATTTTATTAGGTTAAAGGAAGTCATGCGATTGATGTGAAAAGGTTTCCGGCGTTACTATGGCCGCAAGATGGAAATTAACAGATTTTTAACGCGGAATGGTAGTTGGAGTTAGATGCATTAGAAAATCTACTTCGGAAATAGTTAGGGAATTCAATATTCCGAGCTGCATTGTGTCCAGATTGTGCCGAGAGTACCACATTTCAGGCACTACCTCTCACCATGGACAACGCAGTGGCTGACGGCCTCCACTTAACAACCGTGGGCAGCTGCGTTTGCGTAGAGGTGTAAGTGCTAACAGACAAAGAACACTGCCTAAAATAATCGGATAAGTCAATGTCGGACGTAGGACGAACGTATCCGTTACAACTGTGCGGCGAAATTTGGCGTTAACGGGCTACGGCAGTGGACGACTGACGCGAGTGCCTTTGGTAACTGTTGTGTACAACTTCGTACACAACGGTAAGGAGACGTGGGCTACAGAGCGGTGCAGCAACCGTCGTCGTAGGAAAAACTGGAGAGGAGCGGAAATGATTACCGAACAAGTTAATATAACAAAGACAGGATTTATTTAACTTGCATTTCTCCAAGAATATGAAGAATCATTACAAATAATTCAGCAAGAAATCAGTTCATACAATAGTAACAAGGACGAGAATTTCTGCACTACAGCATGAACGATGGTATTGGAGCCGCGTCTAGGCAGCGTCTGCATAGCAAAACATAGCGATGGGTTTCCCAATGTGAGTGGCTCTGTGGCTGCCTCTTATCACAGCAGCAGAGGGCACTCGTAGTCCAGAGCTGCTGGAGGAATGGCTAGCAGACATGCTCTACTGAGTTCAGATCCCTAACGACCGCTATCGGCGTCCGACCGAAACTTGCAATTCAGTTTCCAACTGTGGCACACGTGAGGTGGTATCGATAAATGATACCACACCAACCGCACGGCATCGCTTGCAGTGCCTCACGCGCCCTCATGAGCATATCAGTTGGACACTATCCGATTTGAAAACAGTGGTCTGGTCAGATGAGTACCGATGTCAGTTGGTAAGAGCTGATACCAGGTTTCGAGTTTGGTGCAGACACAACAAAGCCATTGCCGCAAGTTGTCAATAAGGCACTGTTCAAGGTGATGGTAGTGCGCTAATGCTGTGGGCTGTGTTTACATGGAATGGACTGGGTCCTCTGGATGTTTGGCAGCTTCGAGACTATTTGCTGCCATTCATGGACTTCATGTTCTCAAAAAAACAATGGTATTTTTATGGATGACAGTGCGCTATGTCACTAGGCAGCACGTGTTCAGGATTTGTTTGAAGAACATTGTGGACAATTCGAGCGAACGGTATAGCCACTAGGAGAGCACGACATAAATACCATCGAACATCTATGGGATATAATGAAAAGGTAAGTTCGCGTACAAAATCCTGCACTGGCGGCACTTTCGCAATTACGGACAGCTGTAGAGACAGGTTGGCCCATGCCACGTCGATCTGTTGCTACACGTTATCAGGAAGTATCTCACGACTTTTGTCACTTCAGTGTAAGCAAGGAGAACTGCTCCTATGTTACATTCAACGAACACTATCAAAGACGTAAGTGGATCAACAAAGAGATGAAACGTAGCCAAAGGTGGTGGTACAAAAGGCAGAGATAGCAGGTCGATAACTCGAAAATATAACCTTTGGCACCAAAATAAAAGTATCATTTGTTGAAACACCCAGATACAAAGGCCTAACAACAGCAGTAATTTGAAATTGTGAGGTTAACGATAAGTGGCGAATGTCAACAGCTATTTTGTGTTGTATCGACCACGTGTTGGGTACAAAATCATTGTGCTATGTGATCGTAACAAGATTGTTATTTAAGTGCACAGAAATCATTTCATGTGTTGCGAAGTGTTGTTTGAGTTTAATGCAACATAATATACGTTTATGCAGTTTCATCTTATTTTTGGTCATGAAATGAAATGATCGTACGGCATTGTTGGCCGGGAGACCCCATGCGGGGTGTTCGGTAGCCGAAATTGAAAGTCATTTTTAGCTGACGCCACTTCGGCGACTTGAGAGTCAATGATGATGAAAGACACACAACACCCAGTCATCTCGAGGCAGAGAAAATCCCTGACAACCAACATTAAGTGAAGGATTTCGAAATATTCTTCAACTGCCTACGTGTAGCTTTTTAGAAAATGAAAAGACAAGATTAGACTAATTCAGAGAACATGGGGGGTTATGCAATCATTCTTCCCGCACTCCATAAGTAAATGAAGTGGGAAGAATCACCTACGTGGTAAAGTGGGAAATACCCCTACTATGTATTTCAGACTGGTTTTGCAGAATGTGGGTGTAGAAGCACAGGCATAGGCGTTCGCTTGCGAATGGCTTTTACCAACTGAAACACGATGCCAGGACACAGCATGCATGTATGACATCAAGAGACACTGATTTACAGGCATTGTGTCAACTTATTGTGAGTTTTGTAACATATAGATAAATAAGGAATACGAATTTGGCAGGCTATCACTTCGTACCAGCTGGAAGTATAGTGGCTGTTGCTTTAATTCGTGTGGTGAAATGGATGCTGCAGCTTAGAACCACGGTGCCTTGACAACGGAGACATGTATCGGTGCCTTCGGTAGTCCAGTGTGCCCATAACTTCTGGCTGCTGCTGGCTCTAGGCGCCTGTCTCACTGTCTGCCAGCTATTCATTCAGCTTTCGAGATAGGTTGTGTAAGGGATTAGTGAACACAGGGTTGTCGTAGCGAGACTGAGTATTGTAATCCCCAATTCCTAGTAAAATATACCTATTCAAAAAATCAGATAAAAATTCACTTGACGCCTTCCTGAGAGACAATCTCCACTCATTCCAAATTAATAATGGAAGTGTAGACAAGATGTGGCTTAAATTCAAAAGAATAGTATCTGCAGCAATTGAGAGATTTATATCAAATAAATTAACAAACGACGGAGCGGATCCTCCTTGGTACACAAAACGGGTTAGAACACTGTTGCAGAAACAACGAAACAAACATGCCAAAATTTAAACAGACGCAAAATCCCGAAGATGTGCGATCTTTTACAGAAGCTCGAAATTTAGTGCGGACTTCAATGCGCGATGCTTATAACAGTTTCCACAGAGAAACTTTGTCTCGAAACTTGGCAGAAAATCCAAAGAGATTCTGGTCGTATGTGAAGTATGTTAGCGCCAAGAAACAATCAATGTCTTCTCTGTGCTTCCAAAGGAGAGTTGCTAAACACAGCCTTCCGAAATGCCTTCACAAAAGAAAACGAAGTAAATATTCCGGAATTCGATTCGTGAACAGCTGCCAACATGAGTAACGTAGAAGTAAATATCCTCGGAGTAGTGAAGCAGCTTAAATCACTTGATAAAGGCAAGTCTTCTGGTCCAGACTGTACACCAATTAGGCTCCTTTCGCGAGTGCGTTGATGCATTAGCTCCATACTCAAAAATCATATACAACCGTTCGCTCGACGAAAGATCCATACCCAAAGACCGGAAAGTTGCACAGGTCTCACCAATATTCAAGAAAGGTAGCGGGAGTAATCCACTAAACTACAGGCCCATATCGTTAACGTCGATATGTTGCAGGATTTTAGAACATATATTGTGTTCGAACACTACGAATTACCTTGAAAAAAACTGTCTATTGACACACAGTCAACATGGGTGTAGAAAACATCGTTCCTGTGAAACACAAGTATCTCTTTATTCACACAAACTGTTGAGTGCTATTGCCAAGGGATTTCAGATCGATTCCGTATTTCTGGATATCCGGAAGGATTAAGACACAGTACCACACAAGCGGCTTGTAGTGAAATTGCGTGCTTTGGAATATCGTATCAGTTATGTGACTGGATTTGTGATTTCACAGTTCGTAGTAATTGACTGAAAGTCATCGAGTAAAACAGAAGTGACTTCTGGCGTTCCCCAAGGTAGTTTTATAGCCCGTTTGTTGTTCCTTATTTATATAAATGATTTGGCAGACAATCTGAGCAGTCGTCTTATGTTGTTTGCAAATGACGCTGTCGTTTATCGACTAATAAAGTCATCAGAAGATAAAAAAAAATTGCATAACGATTTAGAAAAGATATCTGAATGCTGCGGAAAGTGGCAGTTGACCCTAAATAACGAAAATTGTGAGGTCATCCACATAAGTGCTAAAAGGAACTCTAACTTGGGTTACGCGATAAATCAGTCTAATCTAAAAGACGTAAATTCAACTCAATACCTAGGTATTATAATTACGAAAAACTTAAATTGGAAGGAACACATAGAAAACTGCGTTTTATTGGCAGGACACTTATAAAATGTAACAGACCTAGTAAGGAGACTGCCTACACTACTCTTGTCCGTCCTCTTTTAGAATAGTGCTGCACGGTGTGGGATCCTTTCCAGATGGGACTGACGAAGTACATCGAAAATATTCAAAGAAAGACAGCACTTTTTGTATTATCGCGAAATATGGGAGAGAGTTTCACAGAAATGATAGAGAATTTGGGCTGGACATCATTAAAAGAAGGCGTTTTTCGTTGCGAAGGAATATTCTCACAAAATTCTAATCACCAACTGTCTTCTCCGAATGCGCAAATATATATTGTCGACACCGACCTACTTAGGGAGGAACGATCACCACGATAAAATAAGGGAAATTAGAGCTCGTACGGAAAGATACAGATGTTCATTCTTTCGTCGCCCTATACGATATTGGAATAATAGAGTATTGTGAAGATGGTTCGATGAACGCTCTTCCAGGCACTTAAATGCGATTTGCAGAGTATCCATGTAGATGTAGGTGTAGATGTAGATGCAGACGTAAGACTTTGAAACAGTTTAATGTATCGCTTTTCCCACAAACAGACTGTACTGGCATTGTTTGTGTTGCGATTACCAACACGAGAAAATGAAATAAATCCGATTTACACCCGTGAAAGAAATCGTTGGCAAACTTTTGACGGCTCCAAGATTGCAGAGAAGTCCCTTTGCGGACAGAAAAGCTTAGGAGTACGCCTCCCACCAGCGTCCCCCAGAAAAAGAGCACTGTTTTTATTCACTTCTGCAGGCATCTGCCTTAAATTCCTGACACATGTAGCTTTTTATGGCTGAAAGGTACATAAATCAATAAACTTGCAAACTGAAAAGTTTAATTGCTATGGGAAAGAATGTAACAGAATTTAGAGAAAAGTTTATGTTCGGTAGTGGGTTGTTCAGACCTTGAAGTGGTAAATTTTTATGTCAGTGGCTTGATGATAGTTTATTATTAATATTCTAAAGACTCACGATCGTTTTAAACTGGTAACTTACTGCATATGATCGATAAAAAGCAATGGTGTAGTCAAAGTCATTGTTGTTCTTATAATAGGCCCCGGATGACGCTCTCAACAATAAAATAACGCGCAATACGTCACGAGCAGTTGCGTGGCAACATTGCGATACTTATTCGCGACGAGCGAACTCGTTCTGAGTGGCTAGTTGTGCTGTATTAAGTGTTGCGCGCTATTTAACTAACACCTTACAGAGATACTTGCTGTCTGAACTTTCTCAAGAGCTAACACGAAGAAAGAAAGCCAGCATCAGAAGGCATTCTGCTGAAGAACAAGTAAGTGAGCAGTTACCATCCTTTACAGACTTCGCATATCCAGACAATGGTGTTCCGATGTGAACTCTGCTAGTGCTGAAAGCTGTGATGTCTTTTCTTCAGTCAAATGTATAAATCTATTTTTTAAGTCTTTGAACCCTTATCGATTAAACTGACGACTCATACTGATCCATGTTAAAGTACAAGCAAACGGAAATAGTTTTACAAAATTGTCTGACTTCGTCCTACATTAACGCTTATGGTATGTTCTGTGTAATCATTTTAGCATTAGCATGTAACAAGTCTTTTAGAGTTCATTGCATTCAGATTGTCTTTTTTCACTGTCAGTTATATTTGGTGGCCGTCGTGCTTTTCTAAAACTGTATCCCATATACAGTGGCTGATTTAAAAATTTTGCGCCGCTAGGCACACCATATTGTATGCCCCCCCCCCCCCCCCCCCCCAAAAAAAAAATCTTTTGAATAATAACCATTACCCGATCCCATCACAATTGCCGTTTTGGGTGGGAGCGCCGTGAGCTGTTTCTGTACTCTGCTATTCGTTGTTCTGAAGGACGTGTCAGCAGTCTAGTCGCTCTCAATCAAAATGTAATATGGTTCCTGAACTGTACTAGGTGTATGGCAGCGGATAAAACAAACTTAAATCTGCATTGTATCGACACATCCTTCTCTCGAAAGATAACAGAAACGAACACAAGGAAAATAACTTTATTTTAATGGCCTAAAAGTTCAGCAGAGCGGATAAGAGACAACGGATTTTTGTTATACATTCACTTTTAATATGTTCTTTTATATGAAACCGTTGCAAATGAAAATTAAAAAGTCGTGTTACGATCTAAAAATTGAAGAGAACGTGTCATACATTAGAAAATAATATACACTTTTACAGAGACGCGTTCAAAATTAAAATTAAACTGTCGTTTCACGATCTAATAATTTGAATGTTTCGCGGATAGAAAAAATCACGTTTGGCATTAATACGTGAATCTATAGGAAAGCGTAAGAAATGAAACAGAGATTTCGGTGTACGAACTAATAACTAAATACGGATGAAGTGTAGCTAGTAGCTGCATGATAAGTGTACACGATACCTTTAATCCATCTAAGGGCTGAACAGTTTTGTGCTGTAGCTACTGCTCTCACCATAACTCTTTCTAACGGCATTAGCAATATATTTACGTATTTATCGACAGAACTGAACTACCTTGTTTATTAAGACTTTTTCGTCTGAGCGTACACTCCGATAACGTATATTTCCGCGATAACTACACATTTCAGCAGACGCCAAGATAACGCATCAGTTTTAATATACTACAGTATCAGTATGACTTGACTGTACAGCGCCGAGCTGCCTGGGTCATTCGGCTATTGTTGAGTATTGTCGGGTGCCTTCGGTCACGTCTGCACGTAAACGACGTTTAGTTCCGCATTCGGCCATCGGCAATTGTAAAGTAAAAAGATAATACGTAGTCTGTAAATCCAATGAATGTGATCTAAGTTATAATAAAAATCACATTATAATCTTAAATTTTTAAAACTAATAAGAACAAATAAACAAACTCACTAGTCAGGATTCGGACGGTTATCAGTTAGCTGTTAGCAGGTCGGCTTCGCTGTGAAGACTGGACAATCTCTCCTCAGACAATGTAAAACATAGGTACGAATTCAGTCTTTTAAGAGCGGGAAACGAGCGTCCTGCTAAACACTTTGTAAGTGCCATGAATAGAAATATTCTAAGAGCAATTTCAACATTCGGAAATACGGGCTGTATCCTCTGTTTTCGTAAAAATTTACTCATTTCGACTGGTAAATCGCTAATCTCAGAAGATTTCAAAAGTTCCGCGAAATGTACACATTCGATAGGGAAGGAAGGCTCTAAATCTGTGTCACATGACACTTGGAATTTTGCTGCACGTTTAGCAATATCGTTAGGTGAACTGTTCTGAAGGTTACTGAAAACTGTGTAGGATTCCAACACTGTTCTATAGCTTTCCCTCCTCCTTGCTAATTCGGCGTACAAGTTGCCGAGTATTGGTAGAAACGTTATGACTCTAAATTTTTCCCTTCCAATCAGGAAAACTTCTTTAGAGCCCGCTTCTTCGTCATCTTTAAGTTTGCGTCTTTGCGATGTTTTATGGAAGTAAGTTTGAAAATTTGTGGTAAGTTCCTATGGGACCAAACTGCTGAGGTCATCGGTCCCTAGGCTTACAAACAGCTTAATCTAACTTAAACTAACTCACGATAAGGACAACACACACCCATGCCCGAGGGAGGACTCGAACCTCCGACGGGGAGTGCCACGCGAACCGTGGCAAGGCGCCACAGACCTCGCGTCTACTCCACGGGGCTTTTATAGGTTTATTCATAGTCTATCAGTCAAAATCTCCACGGGTTAATTTCACAGTAGTCGAACATGCCAGGAATAAATGCAATAAATCCTATAAGTGATTCATATAATTCATGCACTATGTTAGTATCAATATTTTCACTTTGCAATTTCAGATTTACACTATTAGATCTCTGGGGTATGTCCTTCGATACTGTCATGGTGAAGTCTCATATTGCACAAGTGGCTTTTCAAACGTGTGGCAATATGTGTGGGGGCATTGATAACTCTCCTACTGACCAACGTGTTTTTGATAATGTTTTTATCGTTTTGCTTCCTGGTTTCATGAAAGAAAGAAGTTTATCCCAGCGTTGTGTAGAAGTGTAAAAAAAATTATAAAAGTTTTGCACTACAGTGAAAAATGAACATGCTCCCCGACTACAGCTTGCAGCACTGGTGCCGACTAAATTCAAAGAACGTGCTGCAAAAGACACATAATACGCTTTCGGATTTCGTTCTTTGACGCGTGCCTGCAAGCCAGTGTAGGTTCCTGGCGTATTGCTTGCGTTATCATATGATTTGCCTCTACAGTCAGTAATATTAATGGAATTTATAGATAGGACTTTTAGTACGGCCTCAACTCCATTTTCGGACTTGTGTCTCGATTTCGGTAAAAACAGAAGGAAACGTTCAACAGGTTCACCATTCTCGTCCACATTTCTTAATGTGAAAGATAATTGATCAATATGTGAAATGTCCACAGTAGGATCTACTATTATAGAGAATTATCTCGCCTGTTTTATTTCACTTATGATAATTATTTTTATTCGTGCACAAACAAGCTCTATTATTTCACCACACATTAGTCAAGAATGATAACTTGCATGTCCTTCCTTGTCCTGGATTTTCACATCGTTCAATGTGCTCTGCGAGAAAAGGATGAAACTCGGCTATAAGTTCAAGAGACTTAACAAGTTGACCATTATGTAATGAATGGAATCTCTCAACATGTCCACGTAGGGGAAGTACAAGACTTGTTTGCTTCTTGACTACTGCAAGCACACTTTTCAACACACTGCACAAGTGCATTTTCTTTTGTCTCAACAAATGGCTCGAAATGGTTATCTATTATTCCAAGAGACTTTTTCCTTGTTAAGAGTGATAACTCAGAATTTTTGTGTTCAATTGAATTCTCGTGATTAGATAAAATATTAGAAATATTTTCCCAATCTGCAGTACCACTAGTAGCAATCGCCGCCTTAAACCTCCAAACAAAAATAGCGCCGGTGCTACAGGAGTATACTAAAAAATCATGCAAAGTTATTTCACCGCTTAAAAATTTACGATAAAATATATTTTTGTTCAAACATCTGGCTTATCACCTATTTATCATCTTGAATTAGAAAAATTATCGTTACAATTTTGATTAATGCCACACTGTAAGAGAATGTCGATTGCTGATTCATTGACACACCATTCCGCAGGATCATCGCTAACGAGGTTATTTCTTTTTGTAATGTCTGACTCAACACTTAGTTTTTCGTGAAACTCGGAATCAGGAACAATTTGCTTTTCTTCATTTTTAGCTTTTGTTCCGTCTGTATTTACTTCTTTTGCAACAGCTGCAGTGCCAGAAATATCATCCGTACTATTTGAACTCCAAATCGAAACACCAACAATTTATCTTCTCTTCCAAGCGTTTTTAGAACATTGGCTTCTTGTTCTCACCTTTGCTTAGATACTTCCCGAAATGCCGCCTCACTTAATTTTGCACGTTCACTTTTTTCACTGTTATTCATGTTAAGGCACTTAAAATTGTTAACCAATAGTCAAAACAAAAGAAAAAGCTTTTTAGAAGGAAAGAATGAAAGACTGTATCCAGTACCAATCGTGCTAAATCGCACATGAGCACAAAGCTTTTTACTTTAAACACGGCACACGACCACAAAGATTTTTCCTTTGAATACGAAGCGATGAACCAGCCAACTCGGACTACTCGACATAACTGTCTTGTGAAAGAACGATAATGCAGAATAATTTAATTTCATTGTCGCCCGTTAATGTGTTGTCAGTGAACAGTAGAAGCACACCTGCCGACCAGAATTCCTCTCGTAAAGAAAATTCCTTCCTTGGCTTCTGTTTCCCGCGTCGCCGGAATCTTAGCTGGGACCGAAATATCTTCTAAATATTCTTGACACTGTCTTTCTAATTTAAGAAGCAAATAATTTTTGCAATTTCTAGCAGTGAGGTGTGCTGGATCTATTCTTATCCCACTCATTCTTATAACATTTCAGCGGTTTCTGTGAGCAGAGAAGACAGACTACAAAGTTTATGTAGTCTTGTTGGCAGTTGATGTGGTGTGGTGAGTTGTCATTTGTGTGAACACTGTTGTTATGTCTACACGCAAATGCACCTTTTTTCCATCATAAAATAAAAATAACCTTTCCTCGAAGAAAAAAAGCGTAGTTAAGAAGTTCAATATAAAATTTGCAATTCCACGTACTATACGATTGCACAGAGTGGGAGCTTTGATATCGTGCAGGCTGCAGCACAATAAATGAGACAAACGAAAGTTGGTTTCTTCTTCTTTTTTCGCCAAAAAAAGTAACTAATTAAATAAATATAAAATTTTTAAATTGTATCTCACACATTATTAGATATTCTTCTCATGTTATTTTCGTATAAACATGTGTTTAAAAATGTAAAACATTTCCAGTACCAAATGCTTTGTTAAACGGGTGTCATTAAATCAAAGCTCAGATACTGAAGACCACAGAGCTTTCAGAGTAATTACGGCAACGGAGGGGTGGCTTGATACTTCCCTGTAATTTCTACAAGAAATTTAAGTAGAGCAGGTTTTACATACTGAGGCCCACACAGGTTGCAGTATTTTATAAACTGCTGATTAGTTTATAACAGCTTTTCAGGCATCCCGGTATTTTCACGGGGAAAATATGGTAGGGTTAAGTAGAAGCCGACATCATTCTCGGTATAATAAGGTTTCAAACTTAGTATTGTAGACTGCCGTCCTGACAGCTTACTTCAGACTATTTTGAACAATCATAAAGATGATACCAGACAGAAACCGAATGTTAAATTTCCATTCAGTCACCAAGTAAACTATGTACTCATATAGTTCCAAGCTTGTATTGTCGAATTTATTCTTAAGGCTTATTTAAACCAGCAAGTTTAACAATATTAAAATTTTTTGTCGTTTGTAAGCGCAGTTATTTTAAAACGTAAAAGGTTAAAATCAGTACAGAGCAAAATATGCCTCCACTCCTTATGCTGCCGCCCTTAGGCCCGTGCCTAGTGGGCCTATATGTAAATCCGCCACTGCCCATATAGTATTACGATTATCAACCGTTCTATAGAAATGTAAGTTTTCATTTTGTGCTACTTGATTTATCGGTTGTAGTAGTATGTGCATAATTTGGACAAATGGCAATTGTCTGTGTAACTATAATTTAACATGTCGTTGTATGTGCTATGTGATTACAATAAGCAGAAATAAGTATACCTCGTTCCACACACTGTCAACAGTTCTTAAACTTCCGATTCTCTTCCAAGAATGAATTTATCACTCTGCAGCAATGTTTTTCTGTAACAAAATTCGTAGTGAAGCCGAAACCGTGTGCAAAGCATTGACCCGAAACCAGAGCTGTTTCTTCCATCGGCGACACTGTTTCCAGTTGAGGTGTCCGAGTATGTCTCCTGGCTGAAGTAAATACTTCAGTTTCACTCTTCCTCACTCCAACATTTTGTCTCAGAAGGAAAATATTATTTTTAGTTCCATGCTTTTTGCCAAGAAGATGTTTACTCGCCGTCGTTGACAAAAGGCAAAAATATGGTTTGGAATATGGCATATACAGTTTTCGTACTCCAGACAATAATAGTATCTGTTGCTATCTTTTGTACATGTGCGTCACCTACTGAACACGTGAACCACCAAAGAAAGCAAAGACAATTCCTTCGGCGGGAAAGGTCATGGATCAGAGTTCTGGGATGCGATGGTGATTTTGTTTGTAGATTATCTGCCCACTGGGCAAACAGTTATTGGAGAATAATATACTAACCTTCTGGACAAATTGCAACAAAAGATACGCGAAAAAAGACCAGATTTAGCAAGGAAGAAAATCATCTTCCATCAAGACAATCCCCGCCCGCACACATGTGCCGTCGCCATGGCAAAATTACACGAACTTAGGTATGAATTGTTGCCACATCCATCTTATTCACCTGGTATGGTTCCACCAGACTTCCATGTCTTCCAAAAACTGCAATTTTTCTTGGAGGGCAAAGATTCACTTCAAATGAAGAATTGATAGCTGGGGTCGACAACTATTTTGTAGGCCTGGAGGAAACTCATTTTTAACATGGGATCAAGGCATTGGATCATCGTTGGTCCAAGTGAATTAATCTACAACCACCCTCGTATATATAATACACTACTGGCCATTAACATCGCATCACCAAGAAGAAATGCAGATGATAAACGGGTATTCATTGGACAAATATATTATGATAGAACTGGCATGTTATTACATTTTCACACAATTTGGGTGCATAGATCCTGAAAAATTAGTACCCAGAACTACCACCCCTGGCCGTAATAACGGCCTTGATACGGCTGGGCATTGAGTCAAAAAGAGTTTGGATGGCGTGTACAGGTACAGCTGCCTATGCAGCTTCAACACGATACCACAGTTCATCAAGAGTAGTGACTGGCGTATTGTGACGAGCCAGTTGCTCGGCCACCATTGACCAGACGTTTTCAATTGGTGAGAGATCTGGAGAATGTGCTGGCCAGGGCAGCAGTCGAACATTTTCTGTATCCAGAAACGCCCGTACAGGACCTGCAACATGCGGTCGTGCATTATCCTGTTGAAATGTAGGGTTTCGCAGGGATCGAATGATGGGTAGATCCACGGGTAACACATCTGAAATGTAACGCCCACTGTTCAAAGTGCCGTCAATGCGAACAAGAGGTGACCGAGACGTGTAACCAATGGCACCCCATACCATCACACTGGGTCATACGCCAGTATGGCGATGACGAATACACGCTTCCAATGAGCGTTCACCGCGATGTCGCCAAACACGGGTGCGACCATCATGATGTTGTAAACAGAACCTGGATTCATCCGAAAAAATGACGTTTTGCGATTCGTGCGCCCAGGTTCGTCGTCGAGTGCACCATCACAGGCGCTCCTGTCTGTGATGCAGCGTCAAGGGTAACCGCAGCCATGGTCGCCGAGCTGATAGTCCAGCTGCTGCAAACGTCGTCGAACTGTTGGTGCAGATAGTTGTTGTGTTGCAAACTTCCCCATCTGTTGGCTCAGGGATCGAGACGTGGCTGCACGATCCGTTACAGCCATGCGGATAAGATGCCTGTCATCTCGACTGCTAGTGATACGAGGCCGTTGGGATCCAGCACAGCGTTCCGTATTACCCTCCTGAACCTACCGATTCGATATTCTTCTAACAGTCATTGGATCCCGACCAACGCGAGCAGCAATGTCGCGATACGATAAACCACAATCGCGACAGGCTACAATCTGACCTTCATGAAAGTCGGAATCGTGATGGTACGCATTTCTCCTCCTTCCAGGAGGCATCGCAACAACGTTTCACCAGTCAACGCCGGTGAACTGCTATTTGTGTATGAGAAATTGGTTGGAAACTTTCCTCATGTCAGCACGTTGTAGGTGTCGCCACCGGCGCCAACGTTGTGTGAATGGTCTGAAAAGCTAATCATTTGCATATCACAGCATCTTCTTCCTGTCGGTTAAATTTCGCGTCTGTAGCGCGTCATCTTCGTGGTATAGCAACTTTAATGGCCAGTAGTGTAAATGAAAGTGCTGTATATGTATACACACCATACGTCGCTCTGTAGGTGTATAAAACAGTAGTTACAACGTTGTGTCAAAATTTCAAAAGAATCATTAATGAGTTTTGGAATATTTAAGATACTGAGCCTATAAGACGCCTCACTGGGTTTTAACGAGATCGTGTAATAGGGCTACGACAACATGGATGTTCCTTCTACGGTATTGCAGAAGACTTGGCAGAGGTGTAGCCACTGCACATGGTTGCAGGCAGCGATGACCACTAGATAGTGCGGTCGCAGGAAGACAGGGCTCCGGACGTTCACTTGTCACTACAGAAAGGAAAGACCATTGTATTCAGCGTATGGCTCTGGCGTGTCCTACTCCATCTGTATCAGCAATATGAGCAGCATTTTGCTCCACAGTGACACGACGAACTGTTACAAATCGGTTATTCCACTGAGTCCACACCACCTCCATTTGCGACGTCAGTGGTGTGAAGCGAGTTTTCATTGGAGGACAGGGTGCAGGTCCGTTACGTTTTATGATGAAAGCTTGTTCTGCCTCTGTGCCAGTTTTGACATTGTGTTGATTAGAAGGAGTCCGGTTGAGGGCCTGCAACCAACATGTCTGGGTGCTAGACACACTGGACCTACACCTGGAGTTATGGTCTGGGATGTGGAGTGCCATTTCGTATGACTTCAGGAGCACTCCCGTGCCTATTCCACGCACGATGATTGCAATAATTGTACGTCAGTCTGGTGATTCCGTCTGTTATACTGCCATTCATGAAAAGCGTTGCACGGTGGGTCGGCGGGAAGGGGGGGGGGGGATCCACCAGGATAACTCTCGCCCACATGCCACTGCTATAGCTCAGCATGATCTTTGGAGTGTCGACTTGTTGCCTTGGCCAGCTACATCACCATATCTGTCTCCAGTCGAACATATATATATGACATTATCGGCCGGCCGCGGTGGTCTCGCGGTTAAGGCGCTCAGTCCGGAACCGCGCGACTGCTACGGTCGCAGGTTCGAATCCTGCCTCGGGCATGGATGTGTGTGATGTCCTTCGGTTAGTTAGGTTTAAGTAGTTCTAAGTTCTAGGGGACTGATGATCACAGATGTTAAGTCCCATAGTGCTCAGAGCCATTTGAACCATTTTTTGACATTATCGGACGAAGACTCCAACGTCATCCACAAACTGCATTAACCGTCCCTGTATTAATGTACCAAGCACAACAGACCTGAAACTACATTCTACAAAGTAACATACCGCATCTGTAAAATGCAATAGATGCACATTAGCATGTTTACATTCAAGAGTTTGGCGGTTACACCAGTTATTAATTTACCAGAATTTCAGATTTGCAATACCTTATCTTGCGCTTACATTAACCTGTGGTCTTGCAATGTTATTCGTTTAAATATGTCACCTAGACAAACGTATTTCCTAAATTTCATTACTCTACATTAATTACCTTTTGGTGCTGCAGTTTTTTTCCGTCATTGTATTTAAATATCTAAGATGTTCCAGTAGGAATACATGCACCTATTCGAATGCAACGTTATTTGAAAAATGCAAAGCAATCGGTGAAGAACTTTCGAAGATTTTACATTCTGAACAAACGAACATTTACTCCTACGTAAATAAAAATGTAAATATTCGTTTGTTCAATGTCGCAGATCTTTGAAGTTCTTCACCAATTGCTTTGATATTTTGGCACAACCTTGCATTGGAATGCACGCGTGTTTTTATATACCTAGTAGAGGGCCACATGTAATATATATAAATATACTAGCTGGGGTACCCAGTTTCACTCATGGGGTTGATATGAGATCGTGTGGTAGTTTGAATAAAAGGATAAATTTTAAAGTATAAGAGGTACGAGGGTGATCCTAAAAGTAAGGTCTCCTATTTTCGTATAAGTTATGAAGATTGCTTTACGCGCTATGTGTAAACATGCGCACGCCGTGCTGAGGCGCTCAGTCTTGGCTTGGCAGCTGTTGAGAATGGAGCTCGCGTTGGATGGTACCGCCAAGTGCGAATTGCCCGCAGTTATTCGGGTTTTGAACGCAAAGGACACTGCGCCGATTGAAATCCATCGTCAGTTGACGGAAGTGTATGGTGAGTCGTGCATGGATGTAAGTGGTGGAGAGAGTTTGCAGCTGGTCGGACCGAAATTCACGACGAACAAAGGAGCTGGGGACCGTCAATTTCTGAGGAGACAGTGTTGAAGGTTGAGCATAGCATGCGTGAAGATCGGCGGATCAAGCTGCATGATCTCTGCACGTTGGTTCCTGAGGTTTCCTGAACCACCGCTCACATAATTTTAACGGAAACACTGAACTACCGGAAGGTGTGCGCAAGATGGGTGCCACGCATGCTGACTGAGGACTACATGCGACAACGAGTTGATGCTTCCCGTGCATTTCTTCAACGCCTTGCAGCCGAACAGGACAACTTTCTGGACTCAATTGTCACGGGTGACGAAACCCGGGCATACCACTTTACACCTGAGACCAAGCAACAATCATGCCAGTGGCGGCACCCTTCTTCGTCAAAGCCACGGAAATTCAAACAAACACAGTCTGCCGGTAAAGTCAACCGTGTTTTGGCATCGTAAAAGGGTATTGTTGGTTGACTTTATGGCCAATGGGACCATAATTAACGCTGACAGATACTGTGGCACTGAAAAAACTCAAACGGGCAATTCAGAACGGGAGAAGAGGAATATTTAGCAAGGACGTACACATTCTCCGTGACAACGCTCGCTCACGCATCGCTCGGCAAACGGTTGCTCTCCTGCAACAGTTTCAGTGGAGCATAATCACCCACCCACCCTACATGCTGACTTGGCACTCAGTGACTATCACCTGTCCCGTAAGTTGGAAGGCGATTCGGCTTCGACGACAAAGTGAAAGAAGAGGTTCATAACTTTCTGAACAGCATGCCGGCGAACTGGTATGATATGGGCATACAAAAACTGGAACAGCGTCTACAAAAACGTATCGACAGAAATGATGATTATGCCGAAAAATAGCTAAATATTCAAGCTGCAGACTGATGTAAACCATTGTAGAAATAAACAGGTCTATGTACTTGCAAAAAAGTGGGAGACCTTACTTTTTGGATTACCCTCGTAAAATAATTACTCTTGTAAAATATATAACTATTTACAATACTTGTTAAAGTATAAGAGGTAAAAAAGGTTTATTGAAAACATATTCTAACTATTCAAAATATTTGTTTATAAACAACAATTTTCATTTTGTTATTCGGGGCATATATGGACAATTTTTTCGAATTTTCTACTCAAGTGCAAGCTACGTACAGTTGATCGTGAGGGAAGCCGGTGTCTTTGAGGTTGATGTCGCAATTCTTTAAAGTTTGTCCTTGCGCTTTGTTAATTGTAAAATAGGAGGCTAACATGGTTGAAAATTAGTCTTTTTAAATTGGAATGGCAGTTCAGTAGAGATCAGTGGGATTCTGGGGATAGATAGTGTGTGTCCTTTGTACTTTTTAGTCATAATTTCGGCTTCGGTTACGTTATTCGACAGCTGTTTGACTATCATCCTTGTTCCATTACAGAGTTTTGGTTAATTGAGCTTTCTGAGTAGTATGATCGTGGGTCCAATTTTAAGTCGAAGACAGTGTAATGGTATTGCTGGTACTTGGAACGAGTTTAGAAACACTGTAGGGAAGTTCTCACTTTCTTCAACGTTTATCATCGTGCCGATCGATATGTATATTATCTCTTCACCGGGATTTTTTTTTTTAATTTTAAAGTTAATATCGTTGTCAACATTACTTTTAGTTGCCAAAATTACCCTTTCAAATCACCAGTCCGGATTTGTATAACTCTGAACAATGTCTGGATAAACTTGGTCGATGAGTTCGTCTTCAGCAGTGTCTATGTGTCAGAAATCACTGTTGAGTTAAGTGAGGCCTGTCGTCTGGTCAGGAGGATATGTGCCTCCGCCTATTTGTAAATTGTTCAGCAAAATGTGCTGTTGTTTCGTCTTTCAGTGGTTCAACTCTCATATTTTTTGTTAGTCGCAGTATTTGTATGTGTGACGAGGGATATGATTTTTTAAAGCATGCGTTGATTTCGTCTGCTGGTGTGGACTTGGGGATATCTGGAAGTGTTTGTCGAAATCTCCTGAGAGTATGAGTAGAACTTCTCACATCACTTCAGAGTGTGCTCGCAAGTCTTGTGTGTTCTGTCAATGGTTTCGAGCGATTCTTTTTATGTGTCATCGTGCATTCATCCCAGACGATACTTTTAGCTTCATTTAGAAGTTCATCCCGTTCCACATACTCTTAAGATTTTACATACTGAGAATTGTTCTTTGGCTATATTCAAAGGTAGTTGTAGCGCGGTATGGGCAGTTTGTCCTTCTTCCGTAAGTGTGGCTGCCATACTGTGTACCGAATGATGTTAGTGCAAGTGCGATGTGTTCAAAAAATGGCTCTGAGCACTATGGGACTCAACTGCTGAGGTTATTAGTCCCCTAGAACTTAGAACTAGTTAAACCTAACTAACCTAAGGACATCACAAACGTCCATGCCCGAGGCAGGATTCGAACCTGCGACCGTAGCGGTCTTGCGGTTCCAGACTGCAGCGCCTTTAACCGCACGGCCACTTCGGCCGGCTGCGATGTGTTGTTCAGCACGTATTTCTGCCAGCAAAAGATTTATTACAAGCGTTTTCCCGGTACCGCCTGATGCCTCCAAGTAAATAATCCCGCCAATGTTGTTGTCGATCCGGTCCGTGATAACTTTGTAAATTTTCTTTTAATTGTCATTGAGGAGTAGTTTGTTGTGAGCAATCTACTGAAGAGGTTCGTTGATGTTGTATCTTTTTTCCTTTGTAATTTCGAAGTTTAGCATCCCAAGTTGTTGGTTGTTTGTTTGTTGCTAAACATTTATCTTCTAGGCGAATAAGTGTTCCTTTGACGATGTCGCCGTTGACCTCGATAGTCAGTTCTGGATGAGTTTTATCGGATCTGGTACAGTATTTCATCACTCATACTCTCTTTGAAGGACTCCCATAGCTGTTTTAGGTTCGATGGGTTACATGTTGTTAGAACTATGGCGAATAAGTCTCTCATTTGCTCAGCTGAGACTGTGAGAGAGACTTCTTGTAATGTTAATTCCCAGTAGTTGTCGTTTTCCCGTGGTCCTAAGCGTTGGCATGGTGCTCTCTTCTTCTGGCACAGTAACCGTAAACACTCTTGAGATCTGTGAAACTTGTTGATCCCCGTATTTCGTATAGCAACATCCGGAGATAGAAACACTCGGCATTGTTCGGATGTATGCTGCATACTCGGCCTAGTGCGGCAGATTTCATGATTACTGGATTACCTTCTACTGTAATCCCCTGCTCTTTGAAATATTTCTCTTGTTGTGTTTCTTGTATAATAGGTAGGGACATCGACATATGGTAATGTTTTCGTGAATGGGTGCGTTTGGCACAGTTGATACAAAGCTAATAATGATATGTTCTCAGGTGGTTCGCTTGAAATTTTTCTGTCCGTGTCTTTTGTGAAGTAAACTCTCTGTCTATTCTCCAAATGTAATGCTAGATGTTGCACAGTCGTGTATGGGAAAACCGAAAATCCGCCACTCCGCCTCGTTACTGTTGATGTATTTTCCCAATTGGTGCATGAGGATCTCGTCATTTGTGCTTTGCTGTTCGCCGTCTTTAGCTATTTGAAATACTGCCACACCACTGCCTTTTTTCACATACTTACAGACATATTTGATGTATTTCACTGAATTAAAGTATTTTACGTTTATGTGTGCTTGGAACATTTTTGGAAAGTAGTGTGTTGTATGGTACTACCCATTGGTTATCAATTTCCAGTTCGTCGCTGCCTCGTATTTGCATTTTTACTGAGCAGCCGCCGTTTTTTGCTGATCGTCTTCTGTATTTGGGATAGGCATCAACTCCGGTTTGTGTGTCATCTAGGTATGGTTTTGGGTGTTCTTTTGTACATTTTCCATCACTTATATATGGTGAATTGGGATTTAATATATATCCGTGAATCATGATTTTCACTACTATGTCGCACAGTTTGGATCTTCTTGTGGACTGGAAAACTCAGCTTGGATGACTTTGTCGATATCCGTGAGATTAATTATGTCGTGTAGCCATCTGAGATAACGTGAGTGAGGCAGCCCTCGTTTTTGCCATTCGGGTATATATATCTATCATCTAACGGTTCCAAAGATGTTGTGATTTGTGATTACTTCAATAAATCTCATTTGTTTGTGCCGGAAAACTCGGGCTGTTATATCTTGTCGATGCATAGGGGCTTGTACGTATCTTTGTTGTTCTTATATTTCTGGGCACGAAGAGTTTCATGTGAATGTTATGAAGAGGTCATATCGGCCATATTTTCGTATGTAGGTCATGGAATCTTTAGTGTATTTTTGCATATGTAGCGGACTTGCGTGTACGATGAGGGTAAGATTACCATTGTTACAATGTCGTCAATGTTTCCTTCATTTAAGATAGCACCTCGAAGGTGGATGAATTATTCCGTGCGTAGTTTCTTATAATTCAGTATTGTATAAAGCATCCGTTCCGCTTCTATTTTTGCATATATATTTATCAGGAATTGTTGGAATAAACAGTGAGTGCTGAGAATGTGATTGTATGTTTCATTGTCTCTGGTCGTTAAGCGGTAAGCACAGAGCTCCTTGGAAGCGACCTTTTAGTTTGTGTCTACGCCTGTTTCAGGTTGGTTTTTGTTTCACATTAAAGTGATATCCGTCCCCTCCGTGCAGAAATGTTAATGGATATTGAAGGGCATCATATGAACGGTGTGTCTCTGCAACTCGCTGTAGTCCTTCACTTGCACATTTATCTCACGACTTGTGTTTTCATTGCCCACAGTTACGATGACGACTTCGTCTATCTGAGGTGCCTTAAATCAAAGTTCGTGTTCTCCATCCGGTTTTTTTCGGCTAAAAATTATAACTTTATAGTCATAAGAATTCATTGGCCTTTGCTGGTTCGAATATGTGAAGCTGTGGCTTGTATTTATGTAAGATCCTTTGTACATCTCGGACTACTGCTCGTCTCAATCCATTGAGATTTGTGCATCGTTGATCAATTTCTGTTTCTTCATTTCCGACGAAATATACTTGCAGAAATTTATGGTCGTCTTTCGGTAGTGGTAGTAACGATCCCATGTTGTGGTAGATAAGTCCTTCGACGGAAAAAAAGTAATAGATTTCATCTCTGGTAGTGTTGATAGAAGTGACACAAAAGAAGTCAGTTGGAAGCAGGCGTTGTAACTTTTATACGTTGAAGAAAGTGTTTTGATTCTGGAGTTTCCCCCGTCATGTAATGTAAATATTTCTGCGGACGTGCTTCCAGTGGTGGTAATTGAATTTTTCCATTCATGCAACGGATTCCTGGTGTGTCCATACTGAGTATTTTTCGCGTTGTAAAATTGGCAGATGTTATCCATTTTTCCGTTTGCGACATGTTTGTGTTTGTTATGTTCTTTCATGGAGTCGTAGTGGAATGCTTCATTTGTTAGGTTGTACTCTTTAATTGTCCTCGTTAGCTCTTCTCGTAGGGTGATATTTTCGGGGCTGGCGTGAGTTTTTTATTATAAGATAGTGTCTCAATTCTTGATTCTTCAGCCCATTAATTTCGTCGTTCTTCGGCTTCTCTGCTTCCCGAGGTGCTCATTCTCGTTCATTGGGAACTTGAACGTGCTTCGCGGTCTCTGTCTCTTTCGTTTTGGCGCTGGTCTTTTTGTTTTTACCGTTTCGCTTCAGAGCTGGCAAGATCTCCTCCTCTTTTACGTTTCAGCATTGCCTAAAATACAAATCAAATCATCTTTCTACTAACAAATACACTATCTAAACTTCACACTTCTCATACTGTATTTTCGATTTATATTCAGTCACTGTATCACTTTGGCTAATCATAATCACACTTCACCGTTTGTTTTTATTTACTGACTGCACTACTTTTCGGTTCCTCCCTTCGTCACTGATAAGAAACTGACGATCTAACCCAGCCGGCCGCGGTGGCTGTGCGGTTCTAGGCGCTTCAGTCCGGAACCACGCGGCTGCTACGGTCGCAGGTTCGAATCCTGCCTCGGGCATGGATGTATGTGATGTCTTTAGGTTTAAGTAGTTCTAAGTCTAGGGGACTGATGACCTCAAATGTTAAGTCCCATAGTGCTTAGAGCCATTTTAACCATTTGATCTAACCCACACCGGGTCTTGCTTTCTATACTACTACCAATGGATAGCCCCACCAGTGGTGATTCCAGAATATACCAAAAACGCTTCGAATGGTCCACAATGTTCCAGAACATTCACAGCATTGGAGAGTGTTCTGGTATGTTCCACAATGATCTGATATATCTCAGGATGTTCCCGAACATACTGGAATCTTCCGCGATGTTTCACGTTATATCATTGTGGAACATTCTAGAACATTATGGAATGTTGTGGAATGCTCTTGAATACTCTCAAATGTTCTCCAATACTATCGAATGTTCTGGAATGTTCCAGAAATTTCTACAGGGTGAAACTTCCCAGCCCTTATGTCTTCAAAAGCACGCCCTTCAGATAAAAACGCAAACCTTCTTCATGGATGGGGGACAGAGGGCTACCAGACCATATAACTACCTTGATTGTACCTGGACTCGTTTCTGAGTTTTAGAGGCACGCACTTTGTAAATTTTTATAATATATGTTTTTTGTTATAGTTATAGTGGAAATCACTATAAATGTAAATGCTAGTTTGTGGAAAACCGCAACTCTCATAAAATTCTGCACCGATTACTTTGAAATTGTGACTCAACACTGCATTTGAATAAGAGCGTGTTTTTATACTTATTTTTTATCATATATAAAAATGTGTAATATGGGAAGGGGATATGTTATGACCAAAAATCTCGAAAATTTCTTGGCCAATTTAATTTAAATTTTTATGCAATATTTCAATGAACATTCGGACGGACATAGGCTATACATGTTTAATACAAATAATATATAAATATAGGTATAAAATATAAAATAGTGAAACGTCTGTAGCAAGCACTCCCCATCTTCTGTGACCCGATGCTCCTCCCCCACTTCCATACAGTCTCTCCATTGACTTCAGTAGTCACCCACCGTAGTAACGTGTGCTGTGATTGGCTAGAGCACTCCCGCCACGTGTCCAAGCCAATGCACACTCACAAACATAATGAAACACATACAAAATACTGGATTTACATTTAAATAACTTGAAATTAAATAAATATTCCTACAGCTGAACCATAAATATGCTCTAACACACAGTGTTAAATACATAAACAAATCAAATAAACATATATCAAAGTAATAGAGACAAAAGTAGGCCAGTAGCCTAATGTTTCTGTACTTCCTTAAACACAGTATTTGACCAATTTCTTCATGAATAATATATATCGGATATAAACAAAGACATAGACGAAAAAGAATATTTATGAGGATGCTGCTACGGTTTTTTCGTGTAACTGTGGAGTTCTAATGGCCTGACACGATCAATAGGAATCGGCCACTTTGACCCCCAATAACTCATGCACTATTCAAGTTACATGCCTGTAATTCATACCAATTTGGGTTTACACTAATAGCTTTCCGAAAACACATTGCTCGACAAAATCGGATGAACCGCTTAGGTTTTGGAAATTCGTTTCTGGGTGTTACTTGTATAATTTAGAGTCAGATACTAAACTTAAAACTTATAAAGATATTGAAAATCTGATTACACCATCAGAGTTGTCATGCATGTAATAGTAATGTACATGTTTCTTTTTAAGATATCATGATTTCTCTGGGTATTATTAATTTCTACATAAACTGTGAAATGCAGAGTCCTGGACACAGCGTCAACATGGTATTTCCAGTGACACGGTAGGCCTGGACCGTGCACTGGGGCTACCCCTCTTGCTCCGGCTAATGTTCGGCGCCAAACGGTTGCTGACAAGCCCCGGCTTGCCGAGAATTCCGTGCGGCCACGCTAACTCCAAACTTAGAATATTTTCAGGGCACCACAATTCACCTGTTACCTCACAGTCTGTAGCAAGTAGGGAAGTTGCATTTATGGCTTGTCGGCTTATGATTAGAACACTCCTACAGTTTCTGTAAATACAATAGCCGTAAGCAAGGCTCAAGGTCAGATAGCAGGATGGGGGATAGGAGACAGACAGGGGTTGGAGGAAATGGACATAGAAAGCAGAAAGGAGGAAATGGACGGAGAGAGGGATAGGAGGAGATGGAGAGGAGGGAGGAGAAGATGGACAGCGAAAGGAGGGAGAAAGTGATGGACAGAGAGAGGGCGAACAATGAGGAGACGGACAGAGAAAGAGGGAGGAGGGTAACGACAGAGACAGGAGGAAATTACGACGTATAATCAGTTCCCATATGTATCAGAAACGTGTGCTTTCTCTCGTCCTCCCTTTTCATTTAACCTGACTGTGCCACACTGCGGAATGTTTAAATTGATACTATGTTTATCATTAGCTGCAGGAAGTGTGAGTTTGCATAAGTGATATCATTTACTTGGCATACTTAAGAAATTTTATAGCTAATTAGTTTTATAAGATCACTAAAACAGTTTCGCCAGACTTTTTATTTATTTATTTATTAATTTTTTTTTTTGGGAGCTGGACAGCCCTTAGGACATCTCCCTTGTCCATTCAGGCATCTCACCAAACTGTCTAATGATTTCATCGTTGATGGGGCTATGAAATCTCCCTTCCTTCCTTTCATAGAACTTTCAACATAGGTTCCTAAGACGGGAACACAATAGAAATTGTAATTTTTTTTCATTTTACTGTCATCACAACTAGTTACAGTGACAAAAACAAAATTAATTAGCCCAAATGAGTTTCAACAACTTTTAACTACGTACAGTGACAAAAACAAAATTAATCATTCCAAATGAGTTGCAGGGCTACCAGACATCATCGTTGACCTACCGCAGTACAGTGTATTCTAACTTAACAGTGATTGTTAGCCAAAGTTACTAGCAGTGCATTCTATGTTGTTTTTCGAAAAGACCTTCTTCGTCCAGGATAATGGCGTCACAGGCATATTTATTGACCCTTTATCATTCGTGTAGTAAACAAGTATGTTTAGTCGTTCTTGGTACGACAATTAGTTCCATTAGTTTAGGAAGAGAATGGGAATTCAGTACGGCAGGATGAAGATGAATGCTATACGTAGACTATTGACTCGGTGAGGCATTACTACAACTTATTTTCCAAACTAGGTAATCGGTGGAAAGTGGAAACTTTTCCCGCAACCAACTAGGTGAACACTGGGCTCGTTCCGCCGTCCCGTCTCTGTTACAGGTTTGCAAACACTTCGTAAACATACTCACTCTTTCTCTTGAGATAACACTTAGAGGCGCAGACGGTGAGAGGGTGGGGTAGGGTGCATAACTTCCCTTCCTTGGGGGGGGGGGGGGGGGAGGGAGGGTGGGAAGGTGGGTGACAGAAGGGCATCCAGCCATAATCACTATTACTGGCATATTCAGATTAATATGCCGACGCTGTGAAGACTCGATTTAAGTCCAAGGAAAAGAAGAGGAATGCGCAATTTGGAAGTTTCAGGAAGGAATCAAATTCTAACAACCTTGATTACGAGTTCAAACATTTGCCACTGTCACTGAAGATTTTCTAGCACTTTGTTGGAAATTTAGCCAAGCCGTCAAAGCACATGACAGTATCATGGGAAACTGGGTTGAGAGTCACACCCATGGTCAAATTGGAGAAGGAAGCGACAGCAAACCGGTCGTACCTCTTTTGAAGCGGCAGCCGCCGAGCCGAGAGAACGCGCATGAGAGCAGCAGCAGAACTTGCCTGATAAATTGCAAATTAATTTAACCTTTGTTTTTTGTTCACGTGCTTCTGCAAAGAAGTGAACTGTACGTGTATCTTTTACAGTAGAGACTAGTGGTTAGAAAATGAATCGTAGTTTCGTTGTTCCGTAAGTCTTGTCAATATCCTTGTGTAGAGCGGCTTTCTAGTGTTTCCGTCGCCAGAAACTCCGTCACGCCACTAAGTTTTAGTTAGGCAGGCGGTGGACCCCCTTAGGGAGATAGCAGGCAATTAGGGAAAATTCCAGTGTGCATTCGGTATGTTTGCCAGGAGGTCTCATCCGTGATGTGGAGGAGGCCCTGCCGGGGACTATCGAACGCACTGGGCGCAAGCGGCTGCATGTAGTGGCAATGACGACACGAATGACGCCCGCCGCTCGGGTTCTGAGGCCATCCTCGTCTCCTGTCGGCTGCTTGCTGATTTGGTGAAGGCAACTGGCAATGCACGCGGGGTGCAGGCTAAGCTGTCTATTTAGACCATCGTACCCACGGTTGATCGCAGTCCTCAGGTTTGGAGCAGAGTGGAAGGTCTAAACCATAAGCTCAGACGACTCTGCGACGGTATCGGGTGCGAATTTCTCAACTCCGCTATCGGGTGCAGATTTGTAGGGTTCCCCTTAATAGGTCAGGTTTGCACTACACGTAGGAAGCGGCTAGTAGGGTAGCGGGTTATGTGTGGAGTGCACATGGGGCTTTTTTAGGTTTATAACTCCTCCCTTGGGAGGAATGACGATTTGCTTGTTAAATTAGCCACAGTGACCTCGGAGAATCTTGGTCCTCGCAGATCAGAGATAGAAAAGTTTGATATGATTTTGGTGAACTGCAGGGGCATCCAAGGATAGGTCCCAGAATTAGTATCACTTACTGAAGGTTATAATGGACAAATAGTATTGGGAAAAGGAAGCTGACTGAAAGCAGACGTCAGTGTCAACGAAATCCTAAGTTCAGGTAGGAATGTTTATCGAAAGGATAGATGAAATGGGAGATATGATACTGCGTGAAGAGTTTGACAGAGCACTGAAAGACCTAAGTCGAAACAAGGCTTCGGGAGTAGACAACATTCCATTAGACCTACTGAAAGCCTTGGGAGAGCCAATCCTGACAAAACCCTACCATCTGGTGAGCAAGATGCATGAGACAGGCGAAATTCCCTCAGATTTCAAGAAGAATATAATAATTCCAATCCCAAATGAAGCAGGTACTGACAGATGCGAAAATTACCGAACTATCAGTTTAACAAGTCACAGCTGCAAAATACTAACGCGAATTCTTTACACACGAATGGAAAAACTGGTAGAAGCCGACTTCGGAGAAGATAAGTTTGGATTCCGTAGAAATGTTGGAACACGTGAGGCAATACTGATCCTACAACTTATCTTAGAAGAAAGATTAAGGAAAGGCAAACCTACGTTTCTAGCATTTGTAGACTTAGAGAAAGCTTTGACAATGTTGACTGGAATACTCTCTTTCAAATTCTGAAACTGGCAGGGGTAAAATACAGGGAGCGAAAGGCTATTTACGATTTGTACAGAGAGCAGATGGCAGTAATAAGAGTCGATGGACACGAAAGGGGAAGCAATGGTTGGGAAGGGAGTGAGACAGGGTTGTAGCCTCTCCCCGATGCTATTAAATCTGTATATTGTGGGTATTAAAATCCATGGAGAAGAAATAAAAACTTTGAGGTTAGAATACACTAAGCAGATTCAGAAGGATGTAGGCTGCAGTAGGTACTGGGAGATGAAGAAGCTTGCACAGGATGGAGTAACATAGAGAGCTGCATCAAACCAGTCTCATACTGAAGACCACAAGAACAACAACAGATTGGTCGCCGAGATGGCGGCGTGTTTATTGCAGTAAAAAATTTGATAAAAATCTAGCGAGGTTTCTAGAATGAAATTTTCACTCTACAGTGGAGTGTGCGCTGATATGAAACTTCCTGGCAGATTAAAACTGTGTGCCGAACCGAGACTCGAACTCGGGATCTTTACCTTTCGCGGGCTAGTGCTCTACCACCTGAGCTACCCATGCACGACTCACACCCCGTCCTCACAGCTTTACTTCTGCCAGTACCTCGTCTCCTACCTTCCAAACTTTACAGAAGATCTCCTGCGAACCTTGCAGAACTAGCAGTCCTGAAAGAAAGGGTATTGCGGAGAGATGGCTTAGCCACACACTGGGCGATGTTTCTAGCGAGGGTATCACGGATTCCGAATGTGAATTAATCTGGGTGAAAGTGAGTATCAAAGAATGGCAAAAAATGATGATCGGATGCTTGGATGCTTTTATAGGCCATTTGGATCAGGATCTGTAGCTGTAGAGAGCTTCAGACAGAACTTGCAGAATATAATTAGTAAATTTCCTGATCATGCCGTTGTAATAGGGGGTGACTTACAGGTATGGAATGGGAGTGTTATGCCATGAAAAATGGTGCCAGAGACGGGGAATCGTGTGGCATTGTTCTAGATGTCTTGTCCGAAAATTACCTTTAGCAGATAGTTTGAGAAACAACTTGAGAGGACAACGTCTTTTACCTCCTGGCAACAAAGAAACCAGAACTTATTGAATCAGTTAACGTAGAGTAAGGTATCAATGATCATAAGGCTGTGACAGTATCTATGACGAGCGGTCCTGCAAGGAATGTTAAGAAAGGTAAGAGGATATACTTGTTTAGCCGGGCTGACAGGATACAAATTTCAGAATATTTCAGCTGTCAGCATCAAATATTCGGTGAAGAGGACGAAGACCAAATGGAAAAAAATTCGAAGGTATCGTTCAATATGCCCTAGATAAGTGTGTTCCGAGTAAGGTTTCAAGGGATGCAAAAGATTCACCATGGTTTAATAGCCGTGTTAGAAAAGCGCTACGTAAACAAAGAGCGACCGCTACGGTCGCAGCTTCGAATCCTGCCTCTGGCATGGATGAGTGTAATGTCCTTAGGTTAGTTAGTTTTAATTAGTTCTAAGTTCTAGGTGACTGATGATCTCAGAAGTTAAGTCGCATAGTGCTCAGAGCCATTTGAGCCAAACAAAGAGCACTTCATCTCAGATTCAAAAGAAGTAAAAACCTAGCAGACAAACAAAAGCTGAACGAAGCGAAAATGAGCGTAAGGAGAGCAATGAGAGAATCGTTCAATGATTTTTAAAATAAGACGTTGTCAACCGAACCGAGTAAAAACCCAAACATATTTTGGTCGTATGTAAAATCAGTAAGTGAGTCAAAATCATCTATTCATTCCCTCAGCAGCCGCACCGGCACCGAAACGGAAGATAACAGAGAGAGGGCCGAAATACTGAATTCAGTCTTCCGAAGTTGTTTCACCGCGGAAGATCCTAACACTGTCCCTCCTTTCAATCGTCGTACGAACATCGAAATGGCAGATGAGGAGATAACCGATCGCGGAACTGAAAAACAGCTACAATCGCTTAGTAGTGGAAAGGCTTCAGGACCAGATGACATACCTCTAAAATTCTATAACGATTATGCGAAAGATCTTGCTCCCCCTCTAGCAGCAATTTATTGTAGATCGCTTGAGCAACGAAATGTACGACCGGAAAAAAGCGCACGTCATTCCTGTTTTTAAGAAAGGCCGTAATTATAGACTTATGCCGTTGAGGTCAATCTGTTGTAGGATTATGGAACATGGTTTATGCTCAAGAATAGTGAAGTTTTTGGAAAATAAACATCTCCTCAATAAAAATCAACATGGATTCCTCAAATGGCCAACGGCGCTCAGGTTGATGCCGTGTTCCTTGGTTTCAGTAAGGCATTTGACACCGTCCCGCATTGCCGTTTAGTGAAAAATAAAACGTGCGTATCCCAGCCACCTCACGTTTAGCGTGATGAATACATACTTTGCGAAAAAAGTAGCATAGAGATAGACTTCTACGCTCCACTGTATTTCACGTTACATATATCGTTTGTTCAGCATTTCCAAAATAACAATGGAATCAAACTTTCTTTATGCAATTTATTACAACAGTAAGGTGAAAATCGTTTGTTTTGCCATTCTATTCTCCACTCACTCTGCCTGTTGTATTGATTTCCGTCTTAAAATTCCGTCAAAACGCTCTTGCTTTGGCATGAGCTCAGAACATGGATTTTGTAGGCTAATACTTAAAGTTGGCGATAATCCTGCATTACCAGAAATTTTGGTCTCCAGAGCTTTCTTTAGCTCGTTCATGAGATACAGTCCCAGTACCCATTCCAAGCTTTCTGAATGCCTGACAGTGCAGATCGGCGCCTCTGCCATTCTGGTAGACTAACGCTTGAGTTGAGAACAACACTTGATGTTATTTTCTTATCTTCACAGATGTTCCGCAGAGCCCTCGCCTTTTTCTGTCTCCCTTGTGGCCGGGAGACAGATAGCGAAGATCTTCGTGTCATCGCGGTCTGCGATGAAGACGCTGACCCTGTATTTTTCAGCCCACAGGTAAGCCACGTCGAGGGGTGTGGAGAACATAGCATTCACGCTTAGGTGCAGCCAGATTCTGTGTGTAGTACTCGTTAACCATCATGTCAGATTGCAGATTACCTTGAGAACTGCTGTAGTTTTCGTAGTTCTCACAGATACTGGTAGCTATAAGGAAGCCATGACCGACTGACAGCTGCAGGGATCTGTACTTTACCAGGAAAGAACGAATTTTTATTTAGTTACTGTATTGTCACTGCTTCGGCTCGGACGGGTGTCTGACGTGATGGAGGTGCCTTTCGCGACAGACAAAACCTAGGCAACCCTCGTCTACTGTCTGGCTGACGAGCATGTTTGACCACTACACTTTTTTCCCTCATAAGATCATTTCCCAATTCTGGCATCAATACTGCTCTACTGTCTTTACCGTTCCCACATACTGTCACGCTTCAGCCAGATTTCTGTCTGATGCCATTAAATACAGATGGACTATGGTATGATGACCTCGCTTTTAGGCACTTAATAGCCATCCTTTGCTTCACAGTGACTGTTTATTGTCTGTTATAGATTCGTCTTAATTCTGATGCATCAGGTAGTAATTTTACCCCACTTCCTGAAACGTCGTCAGAATATGTTGTTGGATAAGCGGACAACCCGCACTGTACTGCTCGAATAGGGGATTCGAACATGTTAGCCTCACTAACACAAATTACAATGTTTGTAATCATTTTGCTCTGTGGAAATAATACCTATCAACCGTGTATAGAAAACACTGAACGAAGCGATAAAGACAATATGCTGGGATTCAGTTTTCGTTGTTTCATGGACAAGTGACTGGATCGGCCTTTGCTTAATTAGTGCCTTTTGGACAGCAGACGCATGATGTCGTCATGCCGCTGGCCTCCATATCCGACCCACAATGGAAATAATCAAACGGTCGTTTCGTGTTTCTGGTTCCTCGCAAAGCAACGAGATGTAAATGGACATGAACGAACCTAACTACGGAGTGACGCCAATAACGAGTCAATGGACACGGCATTTACACCTTCGAGTTGGCTAGGGTTTCCTTCAGCTACTTCACGGATTCAGTGAGCGGATACTCTAGCCCGCATTGCCATAAAAGCTGTCATCCCGGCGTATTAATGTGATATATAACTTACACACGGGCTCGCTTGAAACCCTTCGCTCATTATAACAATTTCAGTTGTAGCTTAGTTCAACGCACACAGTAATATACAGCCAATGCATCACTTGTTGATAGTCATGGTAATTATAAGCTCAGAGGAGCTTTTATTGCCAAGTTTGAATGTCTTAGATTATTGGTAAATATTAGGAAAGAAATTAAATAAGAAGAATAAATGAAAACCTGACGATGAGAACGAACTCCCACAGGATCTCAACGTGGTGCGACTGCAGTTCCGTTTGGGCCCAGGTCAAGAGGGAGGCGTTCCTTCGAGGGCCGTCGAGCCGCAGAAGACTCTGACGTCAGCTGATGCTGCGGACGTCAGTCTTGAGGAGCGTCCTTGGCCGCAGGACTCGCAGCGGGAGGAGGCCATCATTGGGAAGGTAAGGCCACGTTAAGATAACCAGGGACGGCAAGAAGGACGAAATGATATGAATAGTTAGAGCAGCCAAATTCCAGTTCTAAGATTGTGCACGTTGTGGAATCAACCTTTCTTCTGTCTGGTATTTACTGGGAGCGCCTCTCGCTTGGGACCATTGTGTAACTCCGCCTTGTGTACTGTAATTTACTAGGATCCGCCTGGGTATACCATCGAGTAGAAGGTCGTGATGCGTCTGCTCAAACCTGCGCCGGCCTTCGACAGTAGGCGTCCAGGGGTCATAACAGTGTGTAAGTATTGTACCTACAACGAGTCGCTGCAGTTGTCAACGCATCCAAGGAGTGTTCAGTCACGTTCATTATTATTATTATTTTGAGTCTCCTGAGTGGTTTGTTGCAGCCCGCCAGGAATTACTCTCTTGCGCCAACCTCTTCATCTTAGAGTAGAACTTGGACCTCATGTCCTCAGTTTTTTTTCAGGAGATCCTCCTCTACAGTTTTTACGATCGGCAGTTCTCTCTAGACCGCTGAAAGTTGTTTTCTGATGTCTTAAAATATGTCCTAGCATCTCGTCCTTTCATTTTATCAACGTTTTCAGCATGTTCCTTTCTTTGTCGATCCTGCATAGATCTTCATTTCTTATCAGTCCACGTAATTTTTAACACCACATCTCAAACGCTTCTACTCTCTTCTCTTCTGGTTTTCTACATTCCATGATTCATTACAATACTTTGATGCAAACGTTCAGCCGGCCGCTGTGGCCGAGCGGTTGTAGGCACTTTCTCTTGGCCATAAATACCCTCTTTGGCTGTTCTAATTCTGCTTTTTACGTCCTCTTTGCTTGTTCGGTCATGGGTTATCATGGTTTAAGGAAGCAGAATTCCCTAACTTCCTGTACTCCGTGATCACCGATTGCATGTTAAGTTTCTCGCTATTTTCATTTGTGCTACTTCTCATTACTTCTGTCTGTTTCCGGTTCGCTCTCAACAGATATTCTTTACTCATCATTCTACTTATTCCATTCAAGAGATCCTGTAATTCTACTTCACCTTCAATGAGGATATCAATGTCATCAGAGAATCTCACTATGGATCCCCTTTCACCCCGATATTTAAGTCCATTCTTGGAATTTTTTTAAATTTCCTTTAATACTTCGTCGATATTTAGTATAGATACTAGTGCCAAAAACTGCATCCCTGCGTTACGGCCTTTTTAATCTGAGCGCTTAGCTCACGGTCTTCCAGTCTTATTGTATATTATCCGATAGTCCCTGCAGCTACCCTTGTTTTTCTCAGAATCTCTAACATCTTGCACCATTTTACATTCTCGAACAGCTTATGTTGGTCGACAAATCCAATGAGCGTGTCTTAATTTTTCTTCATCTTTGCTTCCATTATCCAGCACCTCGACAGAATTGTTTCTCTGGTACCGTTAACTTTCCTAAAGCCAAAATAATCGTCATCAAATAAATCCTCAGTTTTCTTTCCCATTTTTCTTTATATTAGTCTTGTCAGCAGCTTGGATACATGAGTTGTTAAGCTGATTGTGCGGTACTTCGTTCGCTTACCTGCCTTTGCTATCTTCGGAATGGTGTGGAAGGTATTTTTTCTAAAAGTCGCGTTTATCTGGAGCCTGTTGCATCAGACTGACCCCTGCCTCTTGTGGTAAAGTGCTCATGATGTGAGCGGCGTATGTTTCTGCATTAACGTGTCGAGCATATCACCAAATTTTTCACTGTGTGGCTACACAATAGGTTGAAATTCCCTGTCCAGATAAAACATTGTCCTTATATTAACCTCAGTTGCTATGAAAGGCGTCCGACAGACGTATGTGATTGGAGCTTGAAATAAACTCACCTTTTTGGTCCTCACCCCCTCTCCCACCCAAACCGCTACCTCCTGTGACACTGTTTCTCTTATGCAAATTTGGATTTATATCTTTCCTACTTTTGCCATTGTCAGTTAATTTACTCCTCTTCTACTAATTCTTAACGTAATTCTCTCAGAATCACCTGAATAATTCCATTTTGTACTATGTTTTGTTTCGCTTTTGCTGATGTTTATGTTGTAACTTCTTCTTTTGAGAGCACTGTAAATTACATTCGACTAATTCTGAAACTCCTTGGCTTTTTCTGACAGAATCGCAATGTCATTACTAAATATCAACGTTTCCATTGTTCCTCCCCTCAGTCTTTCTCCAGATTTCCTATTCGTATCTATTACTGCTTGCTCATTCTTTTTGTGCAAGCTATAGATAAGTTTCCACCCCATGTGTTTTATTCCTGGTGCCTTGAGAGTGTCAAAGATTGTGTTCCAGCGAGAAAGATCAAAAAGGATGCCTCTAACTTTAAAAATTATGTAAATATCGGCTTGTCCTCTCTTGGCCATGACATTAGTCAATTACACATTATAGTCTTGAGAGAGTATTTCGTGTTTAGTTTTCTGGACTGTAAAACTCGACAATACGTTGCAGTATCCTGTCCCGATAGTGCACCGCCAACATATTTGTGTCGATAGTGATTAGAAGCGTCCGTCTTTCGTGCATGATACCGATCCAAAACATTACTACCAAACATATCTTTTGTTGGAAACAGTACTGAGATCAAGATTTCGATATGTGCAGTAGCCTAGACCACCTTTGGCACTAATACGTATCTTTTCCTTGTGCAATTTCATGTAGTTAAAGCCTCTGATATGATAAACTGAATTAGTTTATAGAGAACATTGTTACTTCAGAAAAGGGCAATCAAAACGATTTATACCGGCAGTTCATAACTTCCTTCAGGCGGTTGTTCAAGTGTCTCTGAATGTTAACTACATCATTCCTGCACACCTACTCCCACACGAAATTTATAGTTAACGACACGGAGTAATGCACTAAATGAGTGATTCCCTCAAGGAACAACAAAGGAAATATTTCCACTTAGACTTTTTTAACAATGTACTGAAAAATATGCACTATCCTAGAGATTATTTTTCAGTAGCGATAAAGTCATACAGAGACCGATTTCCTACGATAGGTAGGCTGTTTTTACCCCACTGCGATTGCTGCCGGACAGTAGGGGATGTGTGTACGAAGCCTGAAATCAGTCCAGTTGTTTAGGAAGAGAAATGGATCATTCACACATACACATCTACCCATTTTTGTAATATGTATCGATCAAATGTTTCCGCCCTTGCAGATAAGTTCACTGCTTACCTGACGTAGAATTTCAAAAGTGTCCAGATGTACAGTCAGTACCGATAAAACATTCCCCTTCTCCAGACTACTTTCTAAGTTGCACCTCCATAAAATTTCGTGACCAGGGACAGTGAAGCAGCAGACATTTTAATGTGTGTACTTCTTGTTTTCTGTGCAGATGGATGACGCGACTGTTACCTCGACGGTCGCCGCCGCAGACGTTGGTGTTTCCGGTGAGGAGGAGGCGCCACCCACAGCCCGCCGCAGACGCCGCTGCCGCCGTTGTTGGGCTGAGCGGCTGGCCGACAAAGTGATACTGCGGCCCCGTGGTCGCCGGGGTTACCGCCTCAGTAGGGAGTAAAAGTTTCTAGTGAGGAAGGGGAAGTAAAATTCTTGCAGAAGCTACAAATACCTGGGAGCAATAATAGAAAAATTTGATGCTTGTGACAAGAATACATTTCCAGACTAACAGTGGAAGAGAGAGCTGCTAAAGCTTTCCATGGGACAATACGGAACAATAATATTCGGCAGGACACAAAGAAAAGAAAATTTCACTGTGTGCCTGAGAACATGGTTCTTTGCGCAGTTCAGATGTGACTTCAAATAAGAAAATTTAGGGAGAAAAAATAAACAGTGGAAATGTACTTCGTGGGAAGACGTCTGCGGCCAACGAGTTAAGATGCGAAATAAGGAGGTATGGAGGTGAATTGTGATAATGCGCTCCAAAACGAAAACTTTGGAGACATGGAGATGAATGATGATAAAGTGCTCCATAACGAAAACTTTGGAGGAAGTATGGAAGTGAATGCTGATAAAGTGCTCCATAACGAAAACTTTGGAGGAAGTATGGAGGTGCATGGTGATAACATGCTTCATAATGAGAACTTTGGAGGTGGTATGGAGGTGAATGTTGATAAAGTCCTCCATAACGAGAACTTTGGAGTCGGTATGGAGGTGAATAACGATAACATCCTCCATAACGAAAACTTCGGAGAAGGTATGAAGGTGAATGGTGATGTATCCATAACGAAAACTTTGGTGGAGGTAGGGACGTGAATGGTGATAACGTGCTCCATGACGAAAACTTTGGAGGAGATATGGAGGTGAATGATAATGAAAGTGCTCCATAACGAGAACTTTGGAGACGGTATGGAGGTGAATAACGATAATATGCTCCATAACGAAAAGTTTGGAGATGGTATGGAGGTGAATGGTGATGTACTTCATAATGAAAACCTTGGAGGAGATATGGAGATGAATGCTGATGACGTGCTCCATAACGAAAACTTTGGAGGAGGTGTGGAAGTGAATGGTGAAAACATGCTCCATAATGAGAACTTTGGAGGAGGTATGGAGGTGAGAGTTGATAAGGTGCTCCATAACGAAAACTTTGGAGGACAGAATGCTTCAGTGGTACTTGCAAGCACAGAGAATGGCCAACCATCGGTGGTAAAGGAAAATTTCATAATTGGATCCTTCCAGAAAAAGACGGCCATCACGAGGAAATGAAAAATACATACTGGAAGTAATGGAAGACTGAAATACAGTTCCAAATTATTGAAACGGAAGCAGCTTGTGGAGGTTGTAAACGGCTAATTCCTAGGCTGAGCCGCCGAAGAACAAGAGTAGTACTTCTTGGGCGTCCAGTTTCGGCACGTTTTGTTTTTTAACGGTGTAGTCGAAAAAATAATAACTGAAGGAACGGATGGTGATTATCTAAATTATTTCTCACTGGTGTTTCTAACCATTTCATTGTGTTAAGATTGGTGCTTCATGATGGTATTTGCAACCCGTAACGGAACACAATGAGTTTGAACAACAGTCTGACAGTGACTCTGTTTGGGATAGTGTGTTGCTGACCTGGTGCATATCCAGCAAGCAGCTTAATGACGCAGTGGCATTGTTATTGAAAAGAATGAACATCACTTATAGTTTTGTGAAAATTTCGGAAGAGTCACGTAAATCGGTATTTCTAAAGCCAATGTTTTGTATATTAATAAACCTCCTGTTTAGTACTCAATAAAATTGCAAGTCTTTCAATGAAGATATCGCAGAAAACTTTATTTTTAGTTTTATAAAGCAGTTTGTAGAGACTTACACTACTGCTCATTTATGAAACAGTGTTTCTACAGAAAATTTGATGGCCTGGCACTGGCTGAGAATTCATTTGCAGTCAGAACCTTTAAGGTAGTTGCCGATGCAAGACTCCGGAAAACGGAAATTCACTATATGAAAATCGTCTAATTTATAGTCAAAATTCTCGGTGGCTTTGAAATGTGTCGCGACCCACATGGAGGTACAGAATGATGGTATCACAAGAAAATTGTGAAATGATGCAAGATGTCTTTACTTCGTGACAAAACAAACTTGAAAGATCACTGAGTAAATGAAGACAGTTTAATTAATTTTTCAAAAGTTTTATCAGAACCATGATATTGTTAGAGTATGGCGTCGTTTACACATCACTGTAATTACCATGTATGCTAGTTGACGATCACATCCGATAAGAGACAAGGAGTTAGTTTAATATAAATTATGGGACAGGAACGCATATCACACAAGTAATACTAACATTAAAGGTGGTTCTCTATACTGCCTGGTGCCTCTTCATAGTTTACATAAAGTATTTACAATTCTGAACCATTACTCGTCTGTAAACATTATTCTGTTACACTGGATAACGATGCGATTACGATATTCGTATTAAATTTGAGTAAGAAAGGTCACTATCTTCATTCGTAGGTAGAACAGACTTTTCAGGTGTCAAATGAAATGAAATTATTGTACAGTACTGATGGCCGGGAGTCACCGCCTGCGGAAGCGCGACCGCCAAGTTGCAAGTCTTTTCAGCTGACGCCACATTGGGCGACTTGCGTGGAGATGATGACGAAAATATGATGACAATACGACACGCAATCCCTGAGTGGAGAAAATCTCCAACCCGGAAGGGAATCGAACCTAGGTCCTTCGCATGGCAGTCAGACGCATTGATCGCTCAACTAATGAGCGGACCTTTTCAGGTCTAAATTATTCACACAGGAGTATTTTCAGATAATGGGCCTACTGACGAAGACTAATATTTCAATGTTTTATTACTGTTTCCCGGTTTTTCATTGATTTTTGAATAACATGGGGACGTGAGGGAAGCGAGAATGATTAATTTAAAAAACTCATTGGGTAACATGTTTACTGGTGGCATTAAAATCCAGTCTCATAGTATAAGTTACTAAAATCACCCGTAATTGTTTCCTATAACGTATCAAATGGCTTACGACCCTTAGAGCTAAAACAAATATTATGAAATACAATAAAAGAGACACAAAATACACGTCTAACAAAACTAAGAAAGCACGATCTAAAGGCAATCTTGGAGGCTGCCTTATGCTTATATGGAGCAAAGAAATGGAAACAGTGTTACCTTCCATCGGTGGCTGTATGAATCTCTCACGTCTAGATTTACATAAACCGCAAAATTTCTGTTACTGTAACAGGTAGAGTTCACTTTTAGATTAGTGTCGTTTGATTAGGGTTCCAATATTCCGAGTGGACAATGTTCATAAAGGCATACGTTACACGTTAAGGGGTCTGATGTGTTTGTCTTCAGTCCGAGACTGATTTGACACAGCTCTCTATGCTAAAAATTTCTTTTTCCCCCAGTTCGATTCAGTACATCAGTAGCAACTATTCGAACCACCCACCTAATTTTCAACACTTGTGTTGCACTACACTTCGAAAGCTTTTCTTCTTTTCTTAGTTGACATCCATATCGTCGATGTTTCCTTTCTGTTCATGGCTACACATAGGGTAATAGGCTTGCCTTCAGAAGAAATATCCTAATATTTAAATGTATCTAATTCTCCTCTCCTTCGCGTTCCTTGATGCTCAAGTAACAAAATTCATCAATTACACCGCTTGATAAAAAAGTGAAAGCCCATAAAAGAAGGAGTAAGCGAAATGAAACTTCACGAGTTGAAAGTGTAGTGAATGTTATTTCAGTGACTGTTGTTGTATGGTACTTTTAATACAACCATAGAAGGAAACTTTACTCGTGGCCACCTGCAACTATTTATAGTGCGCTGAGGGAAACACCAAGAGAGGAGAACGAGGAGAACACTGATACACTGTTAATGATTAGCGACAAGAACACACACTTATTGACAAATACTCAACTTGCTATTAATCGGTTCAGGCAGCAGATCCTGAAGTTCAACGACTATTCCAGAAGCTAAGGCTGGATAGTAAACAGTGCTTGTCCCACTAGAATATTCGCGGAAGACAGGCTAGTGTGGACTCACTAAGAGCAGATGGTGTGGCGCGAAGTATACCAGTCGAGCTGATTTGGAAGAGACCGCAGGGCTGTAGCACCACTGTCGCGACTCCATGGTGCAGAAATCGCTGGGCTATACGCCGTCTCTGGAGTGGGTTGTCGAGCTATCGACGCCTGTGGTGCTGCCTGGTGGTGCGTGCTGTGCTTACACCACACTCCTACCCCCAAATCTCCTGGCCGTGGTCGCATGTGGTTGCGATGGAAGCCGACGGTGAGGGGGAGATCAGGGTGCAGGCGCAGCAGATGGGACGGGAACCGGAGCTGAAGCCCACGAACGGTTTCCATCTGCGTCCCGGCATTCACCCTCAACCGCCACGGGAACGCCTGACAAACTGTAGGGAGGGCGCGCACCTACATCCACCGCTGGAGTCTCGAACGCTGGAAGACTCACCTCGGAGAGGAAGGCGGCAGGGCGCAAGGGTGTCACCCAAGGCGCTATGGGCTGTTGGGATGGTGGCAACAGGGATGAGGACGCGTCCACCTCCATGGGAAGCGTCTAAGGTTGAGATGCCATCTGGTCCACAGCAGACCGCCGCGAATCTGGCTCCTGTCTGCGTACTGAATCTGGAAAACGAAACGCAGCGGCCAAACTCTGTGGCCGAGCGGTTCTAGGAGCTTTAGTCCGGAACCGCGCTGCTGCTACGGTCGCAGGTTTAATCCTGCCTCGGGGATGGATGCGTATGATGTCCTTAGGTTAGCTAGGTTTAAATAGTTCTAAGTCTAGGGGATTGATGACTTCAGATGTTAAGTCCCATAGTGCTTAGATCCATTTTTTTCAAACGCAGAGGCAATATCACAGAGTCTCAGAGGACGAAGCTTGTTCTGTGTCGCTGAGCATCGACCCTGTAGGGGAAGAAATCAAGAACACGTTGCGTCCAATAATATGTGAAACGGTTTCCTGTTGACATCTCTGACTGTGCCGGAAGGTGCTGAAGAGTACTGTATCCTGGATCTCAAAATAAGAATCTTTGCACTGACCATTAATCCTCGTTGGTCCGTGCAGCAGATGAAACAGGGTGTGATGCCAGCGGCCGTGCAGGAGTTTGGCCAGGAAAGATCCATTTCGGGGTATCGCGTGGTAGGTGGACAGGAACAGTTGTAAAACTTGTTCCCATGTGTGAGTGCCACAGAATTTACTCGTCTGTACATTAAATTTTCTCATCAAAGATTCAGCTTCACCATCCGATTGCAGGCGGAACAGGGCTGTGGTCACATGTTCATTACCGTTGCCCATGCAATATTATTCAAATTCCTGTGAGGTGAACTGCGGTCCATTATCAAACAGTAAAACTTACCGCAAGCCCCTGATGCATAAAACTGAGGTAAGTTTTCTGATAATACTGTCCGACGTCGTAGAGTTAATTGGAACCACAAATGCAAAACTAGTGAACACATTCACTACAATAAGGCTAGCAAAATCAAGGTGGATAAGTTTTCACGGACTAGTCGTGTAGGGTCAGTCAGAAAATCGTTGAGGTTGAGCTTCCTGTTGCTCCATGCAAGCGGCGCAGCTTGATGTCATGTCTTCAATCTGGGCGTCCTTCCCTGGCCAAACCGCTTTGTACTCAAAATACTCCAGTGCGCATGATGCAACAACCTTATACATCCCGCTGAAGGGTAAGGGGGTGATGACTTGGGCCGTGTCATTCTGGCTGTGTGATGGAAAAACACACGCCGTACCGACATGTCTTGACGGTGAGCGAAGTATCAATGTAGTTACAGCCAAACAATGTCTTTCAATCTCCTTCCCCACGCTGTGCGCATGTAATTCAGCACAAAGCTTGAATTTGCAAAAAAAAAAAAAAAAAAAAAAAAAAAAAAAAAAAAAAAAAAAAAAAAAAAAAAAAAAAAAAAAAAGGATCAAATATGTGTGAAATCGTATGGGACTTAACTTCCGAGGTAAGCTTACACACTACTTAATCTAAACTATCCCAAGGTCAAACACACACACCCATGCCCGAGGGAGGACTCGAATCTCCGCAGCGCCTCAGATCGCTCGGGTATTGAATTTGCATCCATAAGTCTCCTGTGCTGTGCGACGAATATCCGTGGGAAAGCTGAGATGCAGAACCGTCCAGAGCATCGATCTGACAACACGATGCTACAGAGGAGTTGAACTGATCGTCTTTGACAACACGTCGGCGTCGGGATGTTGAGCCTTAGGGTGGTACAAGATTTCAGAGTTGTAGTCCGACAGCAGTAAAGCCCATCGTTGCAATTTCTGTTTCGTATGTGATGAACAAGCTTGGTTGGGTGCGAGATTGAAATGATTGACTTATGATCTGTGACCAAGTTCAAATTCCTTCCATAGAGCTAGTCAGACGTTTGGAGGCAAATGTCACTGAACGAAACGTTTATCCGACAAGATACAACAGAACAGGCTGTAACAAATAAAAAATATAAAATAATAATAAAATATAATATTAATAATTTGTAATAATAATAATTGTTTGTTTGGATAAGTAATTGAGGATTAAAATTTTACGCTGTGAATTTATCGAGCTTCGCACGTCCGAAGATGCACGGAACGTAGCCAGGGCTCATTATATATATTTTTTTGTAGATAGAGTCTGATATCTGACCTCAGCATCAATCATGAAAATGGAGTGACTAAAACTACTAAAACAAAGCAAAGCATAAGATTAAATAAACATATATTCATTTCAACATATACATTACGATATAAATTACACTTACGTAAAATTCTAGATAAATAATGGCAGATCATTCACAAATGAGAGCGACTTATTAATTCTGCGCCTCTTTTCTGCTAATAAATATCAATATGGCTAACTGTGGAGCCGCACAAAATATTAAGTCCTTTTAGGACAACGAATGACATGAGAGAGTGTTGATGCCTACTGGCTGTGACAAGAGATCGGTGTTAATTGCTTTATTTTGCATACTCTTGTCTTAAAAAATCGATACATATAATCTAAGTTAACTAAATTAAATATTGTCTGTGCTCGAGTGCAAATGGTTCCTTAAACTGCCTCCCAAATTGCGAGAGCAAAGGTGTACCACCTGCAGCTGAGCAATTTGTTGACGTGTATTCTTTATTTGTCATGTCATGAATCATAAGTTGTTACGTATCTTGTTTCACAGATTCAACACACTTAAAGTATGATAAAACGTCATACATCTACACAAATACATAAATAATATTTACATACAAGATAAATGAAAGTGAAAAGGAAAAATGAAAATATTTGGTTCCGAGGAGTATTGAACCCGGGAACTTCGGTTCCAAAGGCCAGTGAAGTGGCTCAGTGCCCTCACTACTTTCACGCGTGAGGATCTCAATATTATGTAACAGTGCTACACAGACTAACAAATTTCATAGTTCGTATTCACTTGTGCTGTTACTTTGTAAAAATTTTGTTGGGCATATAGTCCGTTGTTCTCATTCACTTCAAAATGTTATTACACATGTTCATTCAATAAATAAAATTAATTAATGGTTTTGTGCATATTCAGAGATGTGTGAACATCTTCTCTTTAGAATGTCACTTGTTAGAAATTGTTTGTACAGTGCGAAAGTCTTTGCAGTTTGCACTTTAAAATAAATATCACGTGTCACACGTTTTGTTTACGTTTAGACGAAAGTCCTTGAAGAAAAGAGTTGGAGATCAACAATCCCGCAATGAAGCGTGCTTTGGAAGACGTAGTTAAAGTGTGGTTTCGTCTTGGTAGGAATACATGGTGTCAGTGGTTCCATACTGACCAGTCCGTGTTACATCTACTCAATAACCTCCAATTTCGTCTTCCGAAAGGCGTATGTCGTCTCCTGGATATTGTGTCGTCGTTTCGTCGAAAAGTGTACCGTGGTTTTGCAACTCACGTCACCTATAGTGTCCCATCATGAGTGCAGTGAACCCTTTTTTTTATACATTGTTCGTTGCAAAACAAAATGTTCGTTCTCAACAGAGAGCACAAAACATAACAAATATCACTTCACATTGAGTACAGTTTTCTGTTACATATTTACATAGAAATAAAAATTTTCTGTGAAACGTGTACCTATACATTTACACTACATTGTTAGGTAATACATATACATATTTTATATTTTTCAATTGCATTGAACTAGATATTTACAAATACATATGGGTCAGACATAAAAAAAATTATCTTATAGGTTCAGTGTATTGTGATACATTCAGAAAATCCATTTTCTTTTATAAGTCTCTTCCCCTTTTTAATAAATTTTTCCTTTTAAGTATATTTGCCTTTACATCAGTACTACACAATAAGTGTTCTTCCTCATTAAATGTTTCCTGCAACATAAACTTTCATAATAGGTTAGAAAACATCTTTGAGATGATCTGTCCTGAAAAGTCATGATTACAATAAGACACGACACGTCGCATCCAAAATCAATTCCAAATTAGCACATGCACAAAGTATCATTTACAAATAAAATAAAGTATATAGCCTTGCTCAATCTCATTTGTCATTTCCTGTAGAGTGTCTTTTGTGCATGTTGTATTCATGTGGATTGTGGTGTGAGTGTGAATAGCAAATCAAGTGTCTATCATGCCAATTAATATATCAGGTTCAGGGCAGCAATTGTCTCCGGTCATTTAGTCTGTCAGCTTGTCTGCAGGGTATTAATAAATGTAATGAGTAGCAGTGCTTTGCATGAAAATCGTTAGTTCTTCCTGTGCCTTATCTTCTTGCTGCTGCTGTTATTGCTGGTGCTGTAAAATGTAGATACTTAAGATTATAGCTTATATCTTCTTCTTCTTCCAAATGTGACTTACCTTGATTTTGTATCAGCATACTCTGCTAAGGGCTAAAAGTTTTCAAATCTTTCTGAGGGTACAAACCTAAAATTCTCTTATTCTTGGGGTTTTGTAACAGATATGCTCCAGGGTGTGGTATATCAATGATTGTGTAAGGACTTTCATATAATGGACGCCACTTAACATTACGTTTTAGAGGTAATGACGATTTGTAGTGGGTCTTAAGTAAAACTTGCATGCCTATTGTAAAGTTTTGCCTTCTTTTCAGATTAGCACCATAGTTCTTATTTCTAATGTCAGCTTGTTCAGTAATTGCAATGAGTACTTCCCTTACCTTTTCCTCGTGTGAAGGTTTGGTGTCAGAAAATTGTGGTAGTGGGTTGCTCCATTCATTAGTTTCCTTTGTGTCAAACATGATTGCTCTGGGAGCGTAGGGTGTGTTGTATATATTTAAATTGTTGTGTATTTCCTCAAAAAGTGCTAGGTAATGTATCCAGTTTGTGTGCTGTGTTGAGGTATAAGTTCTCATGAATCTATTTAATTCTCTAAAAACTCTCTCACAAGGGTTGGCTGATGCATGAAACTTTGAAATAACGATGCTCTTAATGTTATTGTCCTTTAGAAATTTTCTCCAGGTGAATCCTGCATAATACTTGGCGTTATCTGATAGAATGGCTTTAGGTTTTCCACAGTATGGCATGTAATCATTTGTGAATCTACTGATGATGGTGTTTGCTGTGGGTGACTTAATGGCAAAAAGTTTGATGTGCTTAGAAAATATGTCATAAAATGCTAGAATGTATTTGCAACCTCCGATGCTAGTTGGATGAGGTCCCCTAACATCTGTACAAAGTATCTCTCTAGGCCCGGTAGGTAAGGTAGAGTGCAAATCTGTTTTGGTGGATTGATTTTGTGGCTTGGATTTTTGACATATGAGACATTTGCTGATAACATCATGTATTTTTCTTCTCATGTTTGGAAAATAGCAATATGTATGTAGCTTGTTTAGACATTTCTTTGTTCCGTAGTGTCCCCAAACTGTGTGAGTGGTGCAACGAGATTGTGTACAGAATCTTGTGGTATGCAAACGCACCAGTTAGTAGCATTTGTGTGTCTTTTGTAGAAACGTATGTTGTTGTGTAACATGTATCTGTCTTGTAAAGTGTCATTGTGTTGTTGTACTATGATTTGTTTTATTTTGTACAAGTGTGGATCTGAATCTTGTAGTGTTGCCATGTTCGTGCATAGGTCTATGTAGTATTGTGTAAACTGTTTGTCTTGCATGAGTAGTATTCTGTAATCATGTGTGTTCTCAAAGTCTGTATTCTTATGGTGTAATCCTTTTGGTAGTCTTGAAAGTGTGTCAGCTATTATGTCGTCTTTTCTCTTGATGTGCTTGATTTCGAAAGAGTAATTCTGTAATGCAAGTGCCCGGCGCGTAAGTCTAGGATGAATGAGTTTACATGACAAAAGGAAGGTAAGTGCTTGATGGTCAGTGTATATAGTGGTGTGTCTTCCATACAGATAATAATTAAACTTTTTAAATGCCCATACAATAGATAACATTTCCAATTCTGTGGTGGAGTAAGATATTTCACATTCCGTTAAAGTCCGACTGGCAAAACCAATGATCTTAATATGTTCTGAAGTTTTTGTTTTAACAAGTTGAAATAAACAACATCCCAAACCAATATTTGATGCATCACAAGCAATACAAAAGTTCAAATTGAAGTCCGGATGTTCCAGCATGTTAGAATTTACTAAGGCTTCTTTGATTTTAGTAAAGTCATTTTCACAGTCTTGGTTCCAAATCCATACCTGGTTCTTCCTTAATAAGTATCTGCTATTGAGTAACTGTTTAGGTATGAATCGTCTGAAAAATGAGCATAGACCGAGAAATGATTTTAACTGTTTCTTATTAGTGGGACTGGGGAAATGTCTGATAGCATCTAATTTTGAAGGGTCAGGTTTGATGCCTTGGGTGTTGATGATGTGTCCTAGGTATTTGATCTCAGAACAAGCAAATCTAGATTTACAAATATTGGCAGTGATACCAGCTTGTGTGAATCTGCATAGTAAAGTGTTCAGGGTATCAGTGTGTTCCTTCCAGGTTTTTGAGGCAATCAGTATGTCATCTACATAGTGTGTAACAGTTTCTAGTAAATCATCACCGAGTACAGAGTTTAGTGCAGTAATGAATACTCCTGAGCTTACATTTAGGCCAAATGGTAATACACAAAATTGGTAAGTTCTGCCACCAAACATAAAGGCTGTATATTTTCTAGATTCTGTGCTTATTGGCACCTGCCAAAACGAATTTTTAAGGTCTATTGTAGAGAAATATTTTGCATCCAAGAATTTCTGAAGTTTTTCGTCAAGATTTTCTGGTTGTGTCCTCACAGGTAAGATAATTTGGTTGATAGCTCTTGCATCTAATACCAACCAGATGCTTCCATTGTGTCTTTTCACTACATGCAAAGGGCTACAATATGGAGATGTTGATGGTTCTATAATATACCATGTAATTATTTTCTTTAGTTCTTCCCAAACTGCAGGTCACAGAGCTAGAGGTACATTGTATGACTTGTGGTAATAGATTTGGTGAGGCTTGACTTCAATCGTATACATGTATGTGTTGATCCTACCTGGCTTACTAGTGAAAACATCCTTATTCTTAAGTAAAATATGTTTAAGCTGGGATCTCTCCTCTTCATTAATAGCATCACATTCTGATAACTTAGAATTAATTTGTGTAAGTACATCATTCACTACCTCACCGTGTGATACAGGTTGTTGTGTGGAATCTATGTCAGTCTGACGTATAATCTGTATCTTGTAGCCAGAACAGTGCTTGTTATGGTCTACTAGTCGAGTGTCCAAGTTCAAAACTATGTCTCTGCCTTCATACTTAAAATAGAAAATGCCTTTGGAGAAGTCTATAGTACAGTCCTTCTCGCAAAGAAAATCAATAACCAGTATACAATTGGCAGCAAGGCTTTGGACAACTAGGAAAGGCCATTGTACGATTCCATTTCCCATATTAACAGTCACAAATACCTGCTTATTAACTCTACTTGACTTATTACCTAATGCAGTTAATATTAAACAGTTCTGAACTGGGAACTCTGGTATCTTAGAAGTTTTCTTCATCATAGTATAAAAATTGCGAGAAATCACACTGACAGCAGCTCCTGTATCAATAATTATATTAGTAGGTATACCTCCTACAATGCCTGAGGTGGAAGACAGTACAAATCTTTTCTTTACATTGTGACATTGTGTGTTGTCATTTATCAGATCATCAGCTAAGTTTCCACTTTCATTATATCTTAAGAATAGTGTAGGCAACTCTTGTTGTATAAATGTTAATTTTTCTTGTTTCACAGTTTCACTAGCAAGTGTGTATTCAAACATAGTTTCTAAATTGAAGTTGCCCCCCAAATGTTCCTCAGTCACGATCTGGGGCTCAGTAATAACTGGTTCTAGTTTACCTGGTTTGTCTGGTCATTGGTAAGTGTAGTTGTAGTTTCATTAGCTACCTCAATAATATTTACATTTGAATATTATCTTTGCCAATCACCTGTCTGTTTTCGGTTGCCTGAAGTCACTTGTTGGTTTGTGTTGCTTGTTTGCGCAAAATTCCCTTGTGGCATCTGAATATGATTTTGTGGTGGCGGTTGCGGTGTTTGCCACTGTCTCACATAATACTGGTTGTCGTTCTGATTAAAGTTCAGTGTAAGTGTTCCATTTCTTGTGTAATCTGTGTTGTTGTTTCTTTGCCAGTGTTTCTGTTTTGCTTTGTGTCCGTTGTTGTTTCCATTATTCCTTCTTGAATTAAAATGGTTGTTTCTTCGTTTTTTGTACGGGTTATCTCCCTGTGTATAGTTGTAGTTGTTGTTTGTGTGCAGCTGTGAGTTGTGATCATTGTTTTGCATGTTTACTGTGTGTTGTGAATTTTGCTGTGTGTTTGGTAATGTAGCAATGTAGACATGTTGATTCCTACTGCGTGAGTTGTGTGTTGGTTCTTGTTCTTCATATAGTAAATCAACAGCATCTAACTTTTCCAAAAAATATTCAGGATCGTCGTCCGGTAAGTACAGTAATTTCTCTTTAATATTAAAAGGAAGTCTTGCTTTCAGTGATCGGATCACATCTTTTGGTTTCACTGGTTCATTGAGGAAGTGTGTCATGTTTAGGTACTTCTCGAAATATCTGCGCAGGTTGCCGTTTTTAGGATTGAAGTGTTCGGGTTCAGTGACTTTTTTGCGGATGCGTTCCTGCACAGTGGGTGACCAAAACTTATTCAAGAAGGCGCGTTCAAACTGCTCATATGTTACACATCTGTCGCTTTCATGGTAAGCCCAGACAGCAGCGTCCCCTTGAATGTAATCCACAACGTACGCAATGCGTTTGTGGTCGCTCCACGAACGTGGGAATGCGTTCCTAAAAGCTTTTAAGAAGATGACAGGGTGTACAGTGTTTTTGCCTGGTATAAAAGGTTGGAATTTACGGTGCTTGAATAGACTTTCTTCTTCTTTGTTACGTGTTCGTCTGTTTCTTTCCGTGTAATCATTGAATTCTTCCCTGTGTGTACATGGTTCTTCATCAGAATAATTGTATTGTATTTCAGGTGATGGGTATCTGTTGCTATGCGTGTCAGTGTATTATGTATTTGAGTGTTGAAATTCGTGTGTGTACATGTGTTCATTTCCGAATCGAGATTTTCTTCTGTGTGTGTAAAAATGTGTAGTGGGTGTACTATTCTGTTGTGCTTGGCATTGAGTTGTCTTTGTTTGCATATCGTCATCGATTACTTGTCTATTATTGTTCATGTATTCCACTACAGAATCGTGCACAACATGTGGCAATTTGTTTTGTATACATTCTTCAAAAATTTGGTCTTTGTGTGCTGTCCATTCTTTAAATTGTGAATTAATGCGAGACAAATGGGGTTCAGCCTCTATCTGTATTGTTGTGTGAATCTGTTTGTGAATGTCAGCTACGTTTGTTTCTATTGTATTCACCTTTAAATTAATTTCGTCACATGCGTGCGTGTTTGATTCTAGTTTGCAATTAATAGTTTCACAGGTTTTTGTCAAGTCATGGATGTGATTGGCATTGTCGCTTTGTCGTAACTCTAAATTTTCGAATTTTTCCGTAAGATCGTCGACCTGTTTGGAAAGACGTGTATTAATTTCATCTACCTTTTGAGTCAGTGTGGCGAAGTCTGATTTTATGTCATTTCTGAAGGCTGCATTGTCTGTAATTAATTGTGAGAATTTTTCGTCATTATCTTGCTTAATATTGGATATGCCTTCCAAAATTGAATTCAGTATAGCGGCAAAACTTTGATTGCAAAATGAACTTGCCCCCGCCGCGTCATTAGACGTGACGTGGTCTCTCAGGTTTGGTTCTGAATTGCTCATCTCGGCGTTTATTTGTGTCTGTAGCGGATTATTTTGATGTGTTTGCGTGTCTGTATTAATTTCTGTGTCTGAATGTGTCTGTGTATCCATGTTTGCATTACTTGATTGTTGTTCCATTGTGTACTGGTGTCGAGTTTTTACCATATCGTGAATAAATTGTGTGCAAGAAAAAAATTGTTTAAGCGCGTAGTGTGAAAATGTACTGCCTATGTGTGTGTTTAAATGACTGAGAATGATTGAGAGATGTCTTTAAAGATCGAAAGTAGCATACGTGTTAATGGTGACTAGCCATGTTGCTTGAATCTTGTACAATGTCGGCCATATTGTGCAATGTAACTTGCGTATTGTTGGATCGGAATGTAATCGTCTGAATAATGAGATTTCGCGGAATTTGGAAAAAATTACTGAATGGAAACTGAATATTGAATTTAATGCTGAGAAAAATAATTTTGAATGAAAAATGTGCATGGAATCAATTGTGGATGGGCAAGTGCTGTGTCTTACCGTACATGTCGTCTTGATGCGAAGATTGCATTTCCAGTCCAAATTGTCTCCAGATTTTATTCGTTTTCTTCAATATTCTCATCACATAGGTTGTTGCCGGTCAGGATGTACATGAAAAAGAACAATTAGTTGTAGTACAGATACAATAATGAGTCCTGTCACATAGTCGCCAGTGTAACAAATAAAAAATAATAATAAAATATAATAATAATAATAATTTGTAATAATAATAATTGTTTGTTTGGATAAGTAATTGAGGATTAAAATTTTACGCCGTGAATTTATCGAGCTTCGCACGTCCGAAGATGTACGGAACGTAGCCAGGGCTCATTATATATTTTTTTTTGTAGATAGAGTCTGATATCTGACCTCAGCATCAATCATGAAAATGGAGTGACTAAAACTACTAAAACAAATTCTGCGCCTCTTTTCTGCTAATAAATATCAATATGGCTAACTGTGGAGCCGCACAAAATATTAAGTCCTTTTAGGACAACGAATGACATGAGAGAGTGTTGATGGCTACTGGCTGTGACAAGAGATCGGTGTTAATTGCTTTATTTTGTATACTCTTGTCTTAAAAAATCGATACATATGATCTAAGTTAACTAAATTAAATATTGTCTGTGCTCGAGTGCAAATGGTTCCTTAAAAGGCCAATAGAAGATACATCAACCGCTAGCACCACTGGTTTAGCGGATCGAAGTGTGTGAGGCACGTATTGCTAAGTAGCGCCCATTTCAACTGATAAAAAACCAAATGAAATTCCTTGGTCCGTGCAAACGGAACTTCCTTACGCTATAACTTGTGAAGCGGAGCTGCAATCTGAGAGGTGTGAGGAAAGAATTTGAAGTAGTAATTCAGCCTGCGTAATATTGCTTGCAGTTCCTCTAGATTTTTCGAAGTCGGCAAATCTATGGTGGCTCGCAAATGAGTCTGGGTGGGGTGAATACCCTGCACATTAATAACGTGTCCCAGGCATTTCGCCTTGAAAAAAGAGCACTCGTGTTTGAGACACTTGAGGCCTGACGAAAACAGTACTTGAAAAAGGCAGTCGAGATTGGCTAAACGTTCTTCTGCGGGACGTCCAGACACGACAGGGTTATCCAGGTAATTTGTGCAAGAGGGCACATTGGCAGTAACTTGTACTAAATGGAAGTATCGAAAGGCAGGCGTTGGAATTCAAATAACCCGAGATGATTGTGAATAACCAAAAATTTCTTTGAGTAGTCATCAAGAGGCAATTGCAGGCAAGCATCCTCCATGTCTTTCTTGGACAAATAACGAGTCTCATCTAATCTATCGATCATTTCCCCTGGGAGGGGCAAGGAGTATATGTTTATCACTGTCTGAGAGTCTGTAATATCCACGCCTATATTTTATTCAGAATAATATTCACAACAGCGTTGTGTGTCGAATGTAAGGACTTCATCGATAATAAAATAATAAATAATTAATGTCAATGACGTAATTTAGTATTTTGTAAAAAATTATATCTCAGACAATACCCATGAAAATCTCAATCTTTTGTTATCTATGATTCTTCTAGAAAATTTCTTTTTGTTGTTCGAACTGTTGTACTGATAGGATGTGATAGGTGTCTCGTAATACAGATGTCTGTAAGAAACTGTATTATGTTGCTAATTTAATATTTGAAGAATAGAGTTATGTGTAATTGAAATGAATCTTCTTTCTCTGGAGTTTTATTTCATTCTAATTCTCGTTCTAATAAATGTTAAGTTTTCTGCTCAGCTACAAAAGGGCGCAGCCGTTAACGATATTGATGTCAGCGCGGTTTATTTGTAAATGCTGAATAATAAGCGATTAACTTTTTATTTTCAAATGTTAATGCACGTAGTGAAGGTACAAAAAGATTTGTATATTATTTCTTAGTAGTAAAACAGGGCCTGAAGCAGAATCGATAAGTGATTGTCTTATGTCTTATGCAACGGCAGTTGTAAATTGATTTTCTATACAGACATAAATGTTGTTGGTCATAATTGAGATAATAATTGTGTACTGCTGGCCCAGAACCTACTCTGTGGTAATAAATGAGTATAGTGCACTTATATAAGTGCAAACATCATCTTACATGATACAAATTCTTATCTGCTGATGTATGAGGCCTGGTTATTTCGTAAACACTATCATGAAATATTTTGACCGGGCAAAATATATTAGTGTTGTGTGCGTATAGTACTGTGTGACGAAACTGTTCATTTTGCTTAAAGGGAAGCGTTGCTACCTCGAATAACAGTAGCGTCAAATTCGATTAACTGTCTGCTACTAGTAAAGAGACTGCTATACAACAGCACTGAAAATTACTAAAAATCATTGCTCTTGTTTAGTTCAGGTTACCTATCATACATTTAGCTTGTTTGCTGGTTATATACGATTAATTTTGTGCTTGAACTTGGTTCCATTTACACTGCTTGACAGACAACATTGTTACACGTTCCCAGGTGGAGATTTCTTTAACAAAATAACGATCATTAGTCTGAAAAAGCAGCGATTAAATAAAACCTCATTTTACATTAATAATAAGTAACTAGTTTTTTGTAATCTTGTTGAAATCGGACAACACGCATCAAACCATACACGCCACAGTCCAGTCGACTTTAAACTCACGGTCGAAGGCGTCTTGATGGTTTGCGAAGGCTGACTGGTGGGGCAGGCCACTGACTTGCACTGATCTGCTTAATGACCCCATCAGCTTGCCATTGCCATAATTGTTCAGTGGCCTGTTTCCTAATGTCAATGGGCAAACGCCTAGTTGGACAAATTTTGGATGTGTGTTATCTTTAAGTGACACGAGACTAAAAAAATCGCTCTCAAAACCGAAGCTGTCATAAAAAGTTCACTAAATTTGGCACATTGAGCTTTAAGCTGAAACGTCCCCTTTGAACAATTATACAAGACTGTGCTTAAACTGACACACAATATTTTTAGCGCAATGCAGTCTGACTTTCAAAAATCCCTACAAAAGAATGGCCCTGACTAACATTAAACTATACCTTTCACAAATCACTTACCTCACAAAAATCTTCGCTGCTCAAGCTACTGCAATACAGCGAGCGCCACTACTGCCAGCTAAATAAAAGATTCAAAGTACTGAAGGCACTAACTACTGATAGGCATAGCAAATGAAAGATATTAATAGAGAACAAACAATGTATTTACCTTAATATCATCTCATATATATATATATATATATATATATATATATATATATATATATAGCAGTTCATGACAAATTTCAAAACTCCGCCATCTCTCTCCTCACATCCACCACTGCTGGCGGCTCACCTCCAACTGCGCAACGCTACGTGCTGTTCACATCCAGCTGCCCCTGCCCAACACTGCAATGGCAGACAACAATGCAAACTAGCCACAGACTGCACACAGCACCGCCAGTGATTTTTATACAGACGTGGCGTTACCAATAAAAAAACCTAAACAGCCTACTTACAAAGCTTGTCTGTGGGCAAATCTGTTGAAGTGTGCAACACTTACTTGTGGATTGACAATCCGAAAATATGAAAGGAATTTAAGCCAAAAATATTCTGAGAAAATTTGAAGAAAGCACTGCGAATACAACTGTCTTCGTTACATCCTGAAGAATGGCTGGCAGCCTGAAAGTTTCAAACATTGGAATTTCCTGTCTGTTATAAGTTGTTAACACGTGCTTAGCTGGACTCAACAAGCAAGTTTGCTCAAAAGTGTAACTAAAGCACCTGTTTCCAGTTGTACATCTTTCTTAGCTCCTGTGAAAGTAACAAACACCCTGTTCGACTACGTTCCACATCTAAGAGAGAACTATCACATCCGGTTTGTTGCTGTGAGCTACTGCAATGCATAAGAGGTGAAATGAGAAAAGATTTAGAAGTGGGCCTGCATTTGAGTCGGCGTGACTTGTTTGCACTTGAAAATCACCTGACTGGTGTTTGCTAAGTTTTGTACTTGGGCTAACTTTCGCAACATTTACTATAGCCACCAGGTAGGACTGTTCCGCAGCTGGCTGTGCGGTGACAATATTAATTATTTGAACTGGTCTTGTGGCACATTGTTTGGGAATATGCTGCCCACGCAGCTTTTTCATGCACACTGGTTGAACCTGACCTTTTGTGTTGCAAAAATAAAGAATAGCGTCGCGACTGGGGCACTGAGCACGCTTATAGCGACTGAACTACTTTGAGAAAGAATTTGCTATGCTTTTCCGCCTGCCGGCGTTCTGCCAGTGGGGCATGGCACAGTTTCTCTCTGTACGTGGCGTCGCATCCTGTGCCACATAGGCCTTGTTACGTTCTACAGCACTACTAACACTGTCACTATGGAGTTCGTTAATAACTGGCATTTGCAACTCACACTTAGATAAATCGTAAGTGTCCTCTCCCTCAGTTACCTGTAACATTGTATCTAAGGAAGGAAATAGCAGCACAAATTCTATCGTAACAAATAATTTGAGTTATAGCGTCACGCAGCATGACATCACTGCATGATTGTCCAAATCGACACAAAAATGTGCAGTGCCTAGTTAAACCTTGTAATTCAGTGATCCACTGTTTATAACTCCCACCTGCTGCCCTCTGAAGGCGGAAAAGCTTGAACCTTGCAGCAACCGCCAGTGTTTGCTTATCAAAGTAAATGGTTAACTTGCTAACTAAGGTCTCAAAATCTAACCGATCTGGTTGTTTGTCAGGAAACAACTTCACTATGAGCCTGTAAACTTCTGTGCCCACTGCGGGAAGAAAAAATGCTTTGTTCTTCGTACCTTGCAATTGGTGTAACTCCATAAATTCATCAACTGAGCTAAGTATTCCTACCAGTCCTTACGCTGTTTTTTGAAACTGAGGAATGGCTCCGCCTGAGACTGCTGTGCCCCTTGTAGATTCTGCTGTTGTTTTTGTGGTAGCTGAATCTGGCTTTGCAGCAGCTGCTGGATTTTCTCGCTCTGTAGCTAAATAACAGGCATTAGAGTATCGTCTCGTGACGCGGAAGCCATGCCTGTAGGAATTTGGGTGGATGCAGCACACGAAACAGCACACTTCTCTCAATTATATGTCTATCCCGAGTCAAAAGTCCACACACTAAAGTACTAGACACATAAAAAGAAACAGCAAGAAATAAATATGTGACAAGAGTGGGTGGATGGGCTAAACAAAAATTAATCCTGTGCTTTGCGACGACCCTTTCCCTCCTCGGCGCCAGCTGCTGTATCGTACTTTTGATACAACCCATAAGGATGAGGGAAAAACTATGAGAGGGGAATGAGGAGAACACTGAAACACTGATAATGATTATTGACAAGAACGCACACATGTATTGATGAATACTCAAGCATGGTGCAAATCGGATCGGGCAGCACTTCCTGAAGTTCAACTACTATTCCAGAAACTAAGGCTGTATAGTTAACAGTTCAAAATGGCTCTGAGCACTATGGGACTTAACAGCTGTGGTCATCAGTCCCCTAGAACTTAGATCTACTTAAACCTAACTAACCTAAGGGCAGCACACAACACCCAGTCACCACGAGGCAGAGAAAATCTCTAAATCCCTGACCCCGCCGGGAATCGAACCCGGGAACCCGGGCGTGGGAAGCGAGAACGCTACCGCACGACCACGAGCTGCGGACAGTAAACAGTTCCTGTCCCACTAGAATGTTCGCGGGAGCCGGGCTGGTGTGGACTCGCTAGAAGCACACGATGCGGCAGGAAGTATACCAGTAGAAGGCGCTCTTCTCGGTAGTCGAGCTGACGTTTTGATATTCTATCCCCTCCCTTCTCTGCTTTCCGATCCCCCTTCACACTCAACCAAGACCAGTGCAGTTTGAAAATGAACACTCAGTCACAGCATAGAATTCTGGCGTGCGTTAAAACGAAATATAAATGAAGACTCAGAGTAGGACCTTCGCCTCAACTCAAAAGTAACTGAAAGATCCGAATTTTTTCACCAGTATTTTAGATGTATTTTTCAGTATTTCCACATCTAATATTGGTCAGCATAAAAATGCACACGCAAACGCACGCACGTACACACACACGCACACACACACACACACACACACACACACACACACACACACACACCTATCAGTTAAATTGATGTCGAAACATCACTGTGGACTCTCGAGTTAAGCACCTCAATGCTTTTTTCATGCCTAAACACATGTGACTAAAATAACACACTAAACAGACAGTTGTCATTTAAAGTTGGACCTAAATCAGGTGATGTAACAAAACTGAGCTTCTGACTCCACTAAACAAATATTGGGTACAATACTACATTGTGTGCAACAAGCGATAGGCAATCTGAATTACTGTCAGCTCTTGCAAGAAGGTAATTAATTCTATGACTTATGCCTACACTTGGTGAAAAATACAGTGCACTGGCAAATTAAATATTTCCAAATCTAATTTGTTCTATATTGTTTATAAAATGTTATAATGGAATCTGTTTGTCTAAAATGCGTAGAGCGTGTTCTTATTTCAATCCGAGGTTCATAGATAGAACTGTCATCATCGGTCGTTTTTAAAAGATTTTCGATAATATTTCAGCTAAGGAAATCTTTTTAAGAGGGGGGCTAAAGTAATATATCATGCTAATTAGGAGAACATACAGTTTTATGGTTGTTGGTAACTATTACCTTTTACTACAAATGATTGGTCCTAGTCGAAGTTATGTACAATAACAAGTTTTGAAGAAAGCAGAAATGCTTAGAAGATTAAACTAGAATGTCAAAGATGTCTAAAATGTTTTTTCCCGTAATCGGTGACTATGTAACACCAAAATCTAATCAAAATACACAATGTAGGTGTTATGTTTGCTTTCAAAAGAATATGACCAAAGTTAATAGTGCAAAAAAGACAGAGAAGAAAACCGACCAAAAATGATAGTACTACAAGAGATAGATAGATGGTCGATAACGTTAAAAATATAACATTTTCACCAACACAATTTTATTTAGGACTATCATTTATAGAGTACAAACAAGAAAACAGACACACACAACCTCACAGCGACATACGTTGCTTATTGTAACATGCAACTATAAGACCTCTGATCATAAACAGAGATTGAAACTTTGCAGCAAAATTCAATTATGTTTCTTCCTGCAACATGGAAAAATTCCAGCATGAAGCACATGTGGTGTTACGGTTGTAATTTAATTATTCTATAAGATTAACAAAAATGCACACGGCTTGCCCATTTGCACTACAGACAAAAACTTGCAGGTTAAGCAGCACTTGTTCAGAAGCAATGTCGGATTATTGTACCAGACTTTTCAAGCACGATGGACCTTCAGAATAAATATTTCCACATTTAGACTGTCTGTAATACGTATTACGATTCACAAAGCTCGCTTATTAGCACTACTGAAGTAAATGGTAGGTTAGTAGATGAGAGCAGTTCGATTTCTACACCATGCATTAAATTCATTTAAATACATAAAATTTGTTTTACAGTATTGAAAAACAGACATGGTCACTAATGTTGATCTAATGTACAATTTAAAAGCCACCTGTTGGCCGCAATTAACAAGGAAAACAAAGTTATTGTCAAAATGTTGGCGTTGACAACATCTTATGCTTGTACGAAGCAAATGTCAGTAAGTTCAGCAATCATACACACATATTCCATGCTTGGAATGCATTTACCATTGCAATATGAACAGAATACCTACCAAAAGCGAATTCTTTTGCTGACATATCAAATTTAGGTTATCCAACCGAAACGCCTGTATAGTTGAGACTGCTGGCCGCAGTGGTGGCCGAGCGGTTCTAGGTGCTTCAGTCCGTAACCACGGAGCTGCTGCGGTCGCAGGTTTCAATCCTGCCTCGGGCATGGATGTGGGTGATGTCTTTAGGTTAGTTAGGTTTAAGTAGTTCTAAGTTCTAGGGGACTGATGACCTCAGATGTTATGTCCCATAGTGCAAAAAAAAAAAAAAAAAAAAAAAAAAAAGTTGATGCTGCTGGAACAGTCTTGGTTCAGTTGGTAACTTAGCAAGGATTTGGTACAATGGAATTACTTAAGCTCAACATTTCTCTAGGAAGGACTTAATGTTCATAAATGGTTCCCACCCTCTGAAATAGAGTATTTCCCTTTATTTTCTGTAGCCATTGTATACAGGGTGAGTCACCTAACATTACCGCTGGATATATTTCATAAACCACATCAAATACTGACGATTCTATTCCACAGACCGAACGTGAGGAGAGGGGCAAGTGTAATTGGTTAATACAAACCATAAAATAATGCACGGAAGTATGTTTTTTAACACAAACCTACGTTTTTTAAAATGGAACCCCGTTAGTTTTGTTAGCACATCTGAACATATAAACAAATACGTAATCAGTGCCGTTTGTTGCATTGTAAAATGTTAATTACATCCGGAGATATTGTAACCTAAAGTTGATGCTTGAGTACCACTCCTCCGCTGTTCGATCGTGTGTATCGGAGAGCACCGAATTATGTAGGGATCCAAAGGGAACGGTGATGGACCTTAGGTACAGAAGAGACTGGAACAGCACATTACGTCCACATGCTAACACCTTTTTATTGGTCTTTTTCACTGACGCACATGTACACTCTTTGACATAAAACTTGACCGGCGGCCGGCCGCTTCAGAGGCTAAGTCCGCGCCGATCGCGACATGGGACAAAAAAACTGGCCAACTCGCTAATTCTCTAAGTCCGGTTATCTGCACAATCTGGCAACACTGTAGACTGCGGCACTTCCTGGAGGAAAACTTGTCCCATGATAGAGAAACTCTAGGCTAATTACGCCTGTGGTCTAGCGATAGCGTGCGTTGTTTCTGTTCGTAATGTCAGTGGATCGAGAGCAGCTGGCATAAAATATTTTTATAGCCTCTTCTGTCTGATTGCTGAAGACGCGAATGTAATGGTAGCGCAGATTCAATCTATTTCGCTTTGTGACACACCGATATCAAAATTTTATCCAGTAACGATTTTGCGGCAGATTTCCTGCAGACTATCCTCCTCTGGACGCCGTATGCAGCAAAGCTCCGGGATCCATTTGCTGGCTACTGCCAGCGGCCGTGGCGACAGCAGCGGCGCTGCACTCCCCCGTTCTTTATCGAAAGCGCCTGCTACCGCTCATCGCTTTTGATGATTTAAAACGCTTTATTATTAAATGTTGCTCCACAGAAAATTTCTACAATTTCCATTCACGCTCAAAAGCAACGGAGACAGACGCCCTGAGTAGTAGGCGGGTATTATATTACATTAATCGGCAAGAGCTGAGTATGGCCCGAAATTAATTTTATAGACTGGGACAAAATTAAACCACCTCACTACATTCGATGAATTTATAAATGCTTCATACCTCGTTTCTTTTCCTTTCAAACTCAATTATTTATGCAACTTTTGGTCAATGTTTGGATGTTTTCGTCAAGCCAGAGTGAGCGTCTGTGGTGTAAAGTGTATTACAGTTCTTGTTTCATTCCTTATGGTAAGTCTATGCGATAAACTGTGTGAATACCTTGCAATGCATGCTCTGTAGCAGTGCAGGAACACTGCACATTTGGAGTTCCATGTATGGGTTCATGAAGTATTTATTGTTGATCGGAAGTGATAGTTAAGCTCATCAGATTTAAACCAGAAAGATTTGTCGTTTTGAGGGTTTCAGAGAACGGAAAGGAATTGCTAACGCCGGTGTTAGAAAACGTCTACAGTTAAATGCTATTGCAAAAATTTAGAACAAAGGAACTACATTAATGAACATGTGCACTTCATAAACAACCTTCTGACATGTTAGACCTATATGACGAACAAAGCTCAAATTTATATCGTTGACAGTCGGTTTGAATCTTTTCAGGGTCTATTTTACAGTGAAGCACCTTGGAATTTGCAAAGCAGAAATCCATGATATTAACTTAATTTACTAAGTCGAAATCGGACGAAGATTGATGTTTAAAGGCATTCTTCAGATTTCGCATAAGAAATTTTTACTAGCAGTTCGCAACTCCATTAATTAAAATGGAAAATAAAAGGTTGTAGTCAGCGGCTTCTACCGTGATTCGAACTGCTATGTCTTATAGTACAAGCACTGCAACGCACAAGGGAACCTCTTTTTTTTTTTTTTTTTTTTTTTTTAATTGTTGATCGGAAGTGATAGTTAAGGTCATCAGATTTAAACCAGAAAAATTTGTCGTTTTGAAGGTTTCAGAGAACGGAAAGGAATTGCTAACGCCGGTGTTAGAAAACGTTTACAGTTAAATGCTATTGCAAAAATTTAGAAGAAGGGAACTATATTAATGAACATGTGCACTTCATAAACAACCTTCTGACATGTTAGACCTATATGACGAACAAAGCTCAAATTTATATCGTTGACAGTCGGTTTGAATCTTTTCAGGGTCTATTTTACAGTGAAGCACCTTGGCATTTGCAAAGCAGAAATCCATGATATTAACTTAATTTACTAAGTCGAAATCGGACGAAGATTGATGTTTAAAGGCATTCTTCAGATTTCGCATAAGAAATTTTTACTAGCAGTTTGCAACTCCATTAATTAAAATGGAAAATAAAAGGTTGTAGTCAGCGGCTTCTACCGTGATTCGAACTGCTATGTCTTATATGCAACGCACAAGGGAACCTCTGAGGTACGACACACTGGCGGCCAGAAGCGGAATATAGTCACTGCGATGTTGCCTGAGCCTCAAAACGCAACCTTAAACACACGAACAGAGGAGGTGGAGGTTACTGTTTTAACGTCCCGTCGACAACGATGTCATTAGAGACGGAGCACAAGCTCGGATTAGGGAAGGATGGGGAAGGAAATCGGCCGTGCCCTTCCTAAGGAACCATCCCGGCATTTGCCTGAAGCGATTTAGGGAAATCATTGAAAACCTAAATCAGGATGGCCGGGCGCGGGATTGCACCGTCGTCCTCCCGAATGCACGCACAAACAGGTGTTACTTATGTGAAGAACGCCGTTCTTGGAGTCCAGAAATTAAATATACTTTCTAATTGTGTCATCTTGCAGTGGATTGTATCGTACGAGTCTTCGATGTGGAAAACGAATGTCAAGTGAATTTAGCGAGGTAACGCCGACCTACACCCGGAAATAAATGCACTATCGGAGTGTTGACAAATACTTGCTACGACGCTGCCATTTCTAGGCTCTCTGACGAGGCAGCTCTTCAGCGAAATGCTTGCCGTGATTCTCCGATACGGTTCTTCAGGATGGAGACGCGCGCGCACGTTTGTTTTTTATGCGGCGTTCTCCCCTGATGGTTTCTGACGTCGCCTTGTGGGCTATGTATACATATGAGACATTCAATTATCATTAATCCAGAATGATACAAGTTTCAGCTTCCGGCGTGGAAGAAGGCTGTTGACGCCGACATTATATCATTTCAACGTAGGGAAAGCAAAACGGATCATTCAATGTTTCTCATTCAACATAAAGCATGTGAGATAATTTTCCGTAACGTTCATAATCATCTAAAAATACAAGCGAAGTAAAAATACACCGGAAGCTTATTCGAATTGAATATAACGCTTTGCACCTCGATGTCGAATTTGTCCACTTGCAATCTTTTGCAGCATACACATAGAATGTCATGATTACCACGAGAATGAAGAAATATGTTGGTAAGGATGGAAGCAAGAAGAGACGCAGTCAACAAATATTCTATTCCTCATGGCATTCATTTCTTTTGACACGTAAGAAGAGGTAAAGCGGGAATTTACTTTCGTTAACACGAAAGATATATCGCACATATTGATAACGAGGAAGTCTGCGTCTTCATACGTTTCCTCCTTGAAATCTGTATGCTCTATTATATACTAAGTAGCCCGATCATTGTTTCAGTAATGTTACCCTCTTGTTTGACCCCGTAACGATGAACAGATTCCAAATGCATGTCTCCCTTCCTGGGTTGTTTTTTGTGTTTTATTGCTTGGAATTCCTGAAGCAGACCACTGTGCCTTCCCCCATCGTGGGTTAGGTCTCAAAACTAAACCGCTTTGTATCCAATGGCATAATTTATTCAGACAGCATCAGCATAAGACTATCAAACAAAGCCTTCCATTTACAGTTGCAGCACTCTAACCAGCACTGATCAAAGTGTAATCCACGGTCATGGTCCTAAATTACCAGCTGTCTGCTACTGTGGCAAAGTCCGTACTACACTGTCGATTCCGCAGCACCATTTTATCTGGTAACACTGTGTAGTTGCACAGTTGTGCTACCAGGTCTGTCCTCACACTGTCAACTTTATGTATCTCACTTCTCCTGTAGCGTAGATCACGAGGAACCGAAGTAAATGAGTGTATTCTGCATGACGTAACATTCAGTATTCCCTTCTTTCATAGCCACTCTTCATGTGCATCGATACCAAATAGGAATGCGAAAACTCTTGCGAGTGAGAGAATGACAATAACAATCGTAACAAGAACAAGCAAATAATGAATGATGTTTATTCCAACGCAGAACGAGAATGGCTTTAAATATAAAAATCTGTATCTATATCTGTATCCATATCTATTGATCTTTGAGTTGGCACAATGCAAATATATTCTTAGCATTTAGTTACTGAATTTAGTTCTGGATGTTTGCAGAGAAAAGGAAAAGTCGGTACTTCTCGCTAGTGTAATATAATGTGAACCAGCAACTACCCTTTCCTTAGAACACGACTCAAGCAGGTCCTCAAGTAGGTAGTAAGGCACTGCTGCATTCTGTTCCCTGACATTGCTCTGATGACGGTTAATGCAGATAGTTCCGATTATGAAATACAAAACGTATTGCAGGTTAGTTTCTAGGATAGTAACATTAAATTTGCGTTGTAGACGGCACATGAACGTGACGACTATCCATATTACTCATCAATATAAAAAGACAATATTTTGGGAATTTAGCAGGATTACTCAAAATGAATTCTGAAATTGGGTGACTGACTGCACAGGTGCTACACGTCGTCAAGAGTATACGATGTCCTAATCGCATTAGGAATATGAAGATCGTCTTCGACAGCTTGCAACTTTCACATTGCTATCTCCACCCTACTCCAGACAGCCCTCGGTGGAGTTGCACTATGTTGCCGATGTTATGGAAGGCCTTCAAACCGACAACAGACCACATATTGAAAAATACAAGCGAATTCTCTTGCAGCGTAAGCTTATTGTAACTAATCTAAAAATTATTGGAGAGGAACATTGTCCTATTCAAAAAAAGTAAAATGTTACACACTGTTGACGTCAAACGGACATTATCTATGTCCTGTCTTGTGTCCTACTCATCTATAATATCAAGTGTACTATGAAAATGATTATGTATAATGGATGATAGGGTAATGCATTGATACCAGATGGTGGGGGCCGGCCGGTGTGGCCGTGCGGTTCTAGGCGCTTCAGTCTGGAACCGCGTGACCGCTACGGTCGCAGGTTCGAATCCTGCCTCGGGCATGGATGTGAGTGATGTCCTTAGGTTAGTTAGGTTTAAGTAGTTCTAAGTTCAAGGGGACTGATGACCTTAGAAGTTAAGTCCCATAGTGCTCAGAGCCATTTGAACCATTTGAACTATTTAACACAAAATGACATTAAAAATTAAAGTTATTCACGAGCAGCTAGTTGAGAATATGTATGAACATTAAATGACACGACGAACTCAAATAATATGACGAAGAGTTCAGCGCTCACTGGGACTAGAGCCCCACACATATCGTTGTTGACTACACACAAAGAGACGTCAGCTACCGAATTTTTCTCCACCAGCTGCTCAGAATAGCATCTTGAACTTACAGTCATCTCGCAAATAGTTCTGTGTCTCACTGGGAGTTAAAAACGTCAGATATCGTTAGTGTTGACAACGAATGAAAATACATTAAAAATCAAAATTATTATCCACCAGCAGATAGGTGTTCTCATGATAGAGCTTGATAATACATAATTAAATCTTTAGTGCCGGGCCAGGATTCGATCCCATTCACGCGTAATATGTGAAGGTGTTGAGGAATCTGCAGTTTTGAACAAACAACAAATTGTAGCCGAGCTGTATTGCCACGAAGGGATCAAATTCCGCGTTAAGGGCGGTCTGAGTAGCATTCCCAGTTTAGAACCAATGTTATCGACATACAGAAGCTCAAATAAAAGATGGAATAAGTGTCCTGTGACCATACATAGCGTTTGTGTCGTCACTTGAAATAAATAACTAGTATAAGAAAGGTTACTGGTGATAGAGTTTCTACATGTCGCCACTCCAGACTTTATTGTGGTTCAACCTACCGTCTACTTGGTAAAGAAGGAATATCATCTTTAATGTGAATTTTCAGACACGCAGCCATTATACCTCCTTCACTTGGTGTAGCCAGGAGAGAATGGAATCTGTCTCTCCCTATCTAAAATCATCGACGGAAGTGGGAATCGAACCCAGACCATAGGTATAACAACCTACCATCCGTCCAACAGACCACGAAATCCTCTTCTCTGCGAGTCAGTTTTCTATCGTAACGCAGTTGCGCCACACTGGATGAGAATTCTAACACACAGGCTCCCTGTAGTAATTTGCAGCATGTTCAGTAAATTCATTTACTTGGTTGAGCGAATCACCATGAACTAGCTGCCTCGGCTACCCAGTGCATACATTCGACTATTTTGTAATCACAGAAATAAAATCACGTAACTACCACCTACACACAACTGCCAACAGTGTAGGATGCAGAAGTTTAAATAGGAAGTGTTCCTTTCCACTTGAGCTATTCTATTGCGCTATCTGTTACTAGAAAACGTCGTTCAGTCCAAAAGAAAAGCTGTAACTGTTTGTCTCTCAGAAGTCAAGACCTGGCCATATGCATAATCTCACAGTGCTGTGGAATCCAAAAGTTCTGGAGGAATAGTTGCCGAGCTCTGGAGCTGCTGTAGCTACGTGTCAGCTTCTAGCATAGATAATATGTCGTGAGTTCGAATACATTCAGTGCTACATTTTTTAAAACGCAATTCTGCTCTCTGCTGAAGGTATCAATCTAATGGAACTTTGAACATAATTCCCTTCACTTCTCAACCCAAAGTAGTCGCATGTGGAAAAAGGGCTAACTACTGTGACATTTTGTTCTATTCAGGTTTAATAGACAGCAGGCAGCAGATGCATCTCGAAGATGTGCAGGGAGAGCGCATCGTGCCATAATATGTCAGAAAAGTATTTTCTACATTAGCCGTCGTGTGGTAGTGATATTTTATTCTTCTTGTTTGACAGCTTTAACTCAGAACAAGTTTTCTACATGCATGTAATCAATAAACTGCATATCGTTGATGATTAATTTCTCTATCATGTTTACTATTGTTTTAACAACACTAAAGGAAACCTTACGAAAATTGTGCACTGTATTATAAAAAATGAAATAAAACTAACCATGATAACCTTACGACGAAAGTATCTGTACACAAGCATGCCTCTATCGACACGAATTAGTAAAATACTACTCACTTAGATTTTGATTGGGTCTGTGTTTAATTGGTATGCTGTGTCATACTCAAGAGGTATGCAAATGTAGCATTTCATAAATATAGTTACGTATTCCTAGAAACCCAAAATTCGCTTGTCAGCAGCGGAAAGAGGCCTTACCTGTTGTGCAGCATTGTAAGTTTTTCCACATTGCACTATGAGCTGAAAGCATTTTGTTGCGATTTCCTTATTGATGTTTGATCTGACTGCTTGTAGCTCTTTCACAGAAGGGATAAAAACGTTACAGTCAGTGAGACTGGAACTGCGAACCGTAACAGACGCTTTTTTCACAGGTCAGCACGTTACTACAGAGCTGGCGAGGAGGTACGGGTCTTATCTTCCAATTACGAGGGCAATAGTAACTAGAACTCGTAAACCGCTATTTGAAGGTCGAGATTAGTTGCAGTTTCCACCTGCAACGACTTTCCTGGGCTGAAAACCGTAAATTTTCAATCTTTTGTTACCCTTCAAGCGATAATAACTCAGATTATTCAATGGAAATGACAGGTAAAATCAAGTGAACTTTGAGGCTTAATTCCGTACACACCAGGAAGTAACTCGTCGATCACAGAGTTGCCAAACATACGTTGCCTTGTTGCCAAATCTCAGTTACAGTACCAGCAGGAAGAAGACGAACCGATGTGATCCTACAGCGGTCTGGGAAGTGACCATAGCTGGTGTCTCCAAGTCACGGCTGCTACGGCCTGGAATACGTAATGTGTCTGATTCGCTTTCTGTAACTAGGTTTAGGGACTGGAGCGTAGTTACTAATAATACTCAGAACTGACTGCAAACTGAGCATCATAAATCAGTAACTCTCATTGTTGTTTTTATATTTCTGTCGTAAGTGTACTCAAAACTAAGAAAGTCATTCACAGGCGTTTTCGTGCCTCGCCGATAGTCGAGCACAACATACAAATAAAAATAAAAAAGAATGTGTGTGTGTGTGTGTGTGTGTGTGTGTGTGTTTGTGAGAGAGAGAGATAAATAAAAAGCAATGAGAGAGAGTGTAAAAAATTGTTGTAAAGAAATTGAATCATGGTATTTAAAGAAATCTTTCATTAAAATGACACGTTCCACATCATTACGAAATGTAGTATTCATGATCTATGGAACAAGAGTTAATCTAATGTAATCTAATCTAATCTAATCACATCATATTGATGATTAGCCATGAAGAGTCATGAATTACCGAAATTTTGGCCAATACCAGTAACCAAATCTAAACTTTAAAACAAAAGACGACAATTTTTGTAATAAACCGTGACTCCTATCAAGACCCTTTCGTCCCTGCTATCGAACCACGAAAGATGTCTGATATACCTCCATTATGAAGTAACGAAGTGTGCATGCATTTAAAGATGAAGTGCATGATGTGAAGTTCTGTGACGGAGATACGAACCCAACACGTAATCCGATTGTTAACTAAGAAAAATCAAATGTTACGTATCGGTTTTTCTTACGAGCCGCTAGGTGTCTGAATCTAAAATAAGGATACAAACTTTTGTGCCTAAGCGACAATCGAACTGCACACCTACCGTGCATCCACGAATATAGCTTAAGTATCAGTTGCTTACTCATGAGCAGTAAGATGTGTGCGTGTTTGACCAGAAATAACGACACCTGTTGCGATTGTTGGAAACACATGAACAGACATTGAAATTGCGCGTTAATTTTCACTAGCAGGTGGGTGTGCACTTGATAAAGCTAGAAATGAAATTATGAATATTTTTGTACTGGATCAGGTTTCAGACCCACATACTTACCTTTGGAGGAGACCTAGAGAAGATTGCAGTCTTGGGAAAAGGAACGAAATGACTGTACTATACTGTTCCGAGAGATTCAGATCCTCGAAAGAGGAGATACGAATTCGAATCACAGTCCAGCACCAAATTTTTAAACGTCTCTAGTTCAATCAAGTACAAGTAAAATAAGAGCCCCGTCCCTTTAAATGGCTATCGGTTCATCAAATAAAATAAAATTTTCTAATGTAAGTAAGCTTACTGGCGACTGTATTTCTGTTTACCATGACTTCCGCTGTGTCATTTCCCAACGTAAACCGGCTCTGCCCAGTTGGTAATGAAGGAACGTGATGTTTAATGCGGATTCTGGATTATAACGTCTTTCTCTTGAGGTTACCAGAGGTACAATAAATCTGTTTGTGCCTCTTAAAAGTAAATGCCTGAACCCACGGGTTGCACCTGTGATAGCTCGTTCCACCATACCATTGTGGCCACATTACCCAGCCCCAAGAGTGTGCTGTAACGGATGATGTGCTTAGCTTACAAAATTAGTCACGGTGGAAAAAATGCGAGTCTATTAAATGGTCGAGTAGAAGCAAGCTTCTGACGCAGAGATTATGCTATTCTCATGTCAGCAGGATGTAAAGACTCTTCTAGGCATCATAGGCTGGATGTGAAGCCATTTTGATTTTTCACAAATTCAGCAAATTTCTTAGTTCGAGAAAATCCACTGTGAAGTGTGAAGTTGCCGGATAATTCGATTATTACTGTTATTATTAGTATCATTTTATTCATACCGCTGCTGGAACACGACCGTAGTCTTCAGGTGAAACGCGAGACCAGCTAATATGACGTCTGGCGATCGAAAGCACATATCGACAAAATATTTATCGCCCCTTTCCTCTCGGTGCTGAAGCTATGAGTGTAATTGAAGCGAATCTACAATATCATATTAGCTGGTCTCGCGTTTTACCTCACGACTACGGTCGTAGTCAAGAGTAATGTACTAAGACTGGAGTCATGACTTCCTCTGGGAAGGGCCGCAGTCTACATGTTGCTAGATCGAGCATATTGCCAGACATAGAATTCTGAGAGGAGCACGACTGTATTGTCCACCTTACGTGAACGACTCGGCGGTCAATTTTTTGGTCTGAGACTGTATCTACAACACATATTGCACGCTGAAGACCCAGAAGAATTAAAAAAAAAAGTAGTTTATGAGAGCAACGTTAACCATAGCGTTCGAAGTATTCATAGTATTGTATACGTGTGTATTAACGCCTTCCAATGACCACTCAAGAAAGACAAGGATACACAGTCTAGCTCCAATATTATAAATACGCCTCAGTTTGGGGATGAACTCAGACTTAGGTTGATAATAATTGTGAAAATTTAGCAGCACTGTACCCATTGGTGTTAAACTCGTTTTCAACCAATGATTCCCACAGCTACAGGGATACTACTTGTGATACCTCTTAGACAAAATACTGGGTGGCCCAAAAAGGATGGTCGGATTTGAACTGCGTAGTACCATTGAAAGGTGAGGAGGGGGGACCACTGCCGGCCTCCTCCAAAGGTAAGTATGTGGGTCTGAAACCTGATCCAGTACAAAAATATTCATAATTTCATTTCTAGCTTTATCAAGTGCACACCCACCTGCTAGTGAAAATTAACGCGCAATTTCAATGTCTGTTCATGTGTTTCCAACAATCGCAACAGGTGTCGTTATTTCTGGTCAAACACGCACACATCTTACTGCTCATGAGTAAGCAACTGATACTTAAGCTATATTCGTGGATGCACGGTAGGTGTGCAGTTCGATTGTCGCTTAGGCACAAAAGTTTGTATCCTTATTTTAGATTCAGACACCTAGCGGCTCGTAAGAAAAACCGATACGTAACATTTGATTTTTCGTAGTTAACAATCGGATTACGTGTTGAGTTCGTATCTCCGTCACAGAACTTCACATCATGCACTTCATCTTTAAATGCATGCACACTTCGTTACTTCATAATGGAGGTATATCAGACATCTTTCGTGGTTCGATAGCAGGGACGAAAGGGTCTTGATAGGAGTCACGGTTTATTACAAAAATTGTCGTCTTTTGTTTTAAAGTTTAGATTTGGTTACTGGTATTGGCCAAAATTTCGGTAATTCATGACTCTTCATGGCTAATCATCAATATGATGTGATTAGATTAGATTAGATTACATTAGATTAACTCTTGTTCCATAGATCATGAATACTACATTTCGTAATGATGTGGAACGTGTCATTTTAATGAAAGATTTCTTTAAATACCATGATTCAATTTCTTTACAACAATTTTTTACACTCTCTCTCATTGCTTTTTATTTATCTCTCTCTCTCACAAACACACACACACACACACACACACACATTCTTTTTTATTTTTATTTGTATGTTGTGCTCGACTATCGGTGAGGCACGAAAACGCCTGTGAATGACTTTCTTAGTTTTGAGTACACTTACGAAAGAAATATAAAAACAACAATGAGAGTTACTGATTTATGATGCTCAGTTTGCAGTCAGTTCTGAGTATTATTAGTAACTACGCTCCAGTCCCTAAACCTAGTTACAGAAAGCGAATCAGACACATTACGTATTCCAGGCCGTAGCAGCCGTGACTTGGAGACACCAGCTATGGTCACTTCCCAGACCGCTGTAGGATCACATCGGTTCGTCTTCTTCCTGCTGGTACTGTAACTGAGATTTGGCAACAAGGCAACGTATGTTTGGCAACTCTGTGATCGACGAGTTACTTCCTGGTGTGTACGGAATTAAGCCTCAAAATTCACTTGATTTTACCTGTCATTTCCATTGAATAATCTGAGTTATTATCGCTTGAAGGGTAACAAAAGATTGAAAATTTACGGTTTTCAGCCCAGGAAAGTCGTTGCAGGTGGAAACTGCAACTAATCTCGACCTTCAAATAGCGGTTTACGAGTTCTAGTTACTATTGCCCTCGTAATAGGAAGATAAGACCCGTACCTCCTCGCCAGCTCTGTAGTAACGTGCTGACCTGTGAAAAAAGCGTCTGTTACGGTTCGCAGTTCCAGTCTCACTGACTGTAACGTTTTTATCCCTTCTGTGAAAGAGCTACAAGCAGTCAGATCAAACATCAATAAGGAAATCGCAACAAAATGCTTTCAGCTCATAGTGCAATGTGGAAAAACTTACAATGCTGCACAACAGGTGAGGCCTCTTTCCGCTGCTGACAAGCGAATTTTGGGTTTCTAGGAATACGTAACTATATTTATGAAATGCCACATTTGCATACCTCTTGAGTATGACACAGCATACCAATTAAACACAGACCCAATCAAAATCTAAGTGAGTAGTATTTTACTAATTCGTGTCGATAGAGGCATGCTTGTGTACAGATACTTTCGTCGTAAGGTTATCATGGTTAGTTTTATTTCATTTTTTATAATACAGTGCACAATTTTCGTAAGGTTTCCTTTAGTGTTGTTAAAACAATAGTAAACATGATAGAGAAATTAATCATCAACGATATGCAGTTTATTGATTACATGCATGTAGAAAACTTGTTCTGAGTTAAAGCTGTCAAACAAGAAGAATAAAATATCACTACCACACGACGGCTAATGTAGAAAATACTTTTCTGACATATTATGGCACGATGCGCTCTCCCTGCACATCTTCGAGATGCATCTGCTGCCTGCTGTCTATTAAACCTGAATAGAACAAAATGTCACAGTAGTTAGCCCTTTTTCCACATGCGACTACTTTGGGTTGAGAAGTGAAGGGAATTATGTTCAAAGTTCCATTAGATTGATACCTTCAGCAGAGAGCAGAATTGCGTTTTAAAAAATGTAGCACTGAATGTATTCGAACTCACGATATATTATCTATGCTAGAAGCTGACACGTAGCTACAGCAGCTCCAGAGCCCGGCAACTATTCCTCCAGAACTTTTGGATTCCACAGCACTGTGAGATTATGCATATGGCCAGGTCTTGACTTCTGAGAGACAAACAGTTACAGCTTTTCTTTTGGACTGAACGACGTTTTCTAGTAACAGATAGCGCAATAGAATAGCTCAAGTGGAAAGGAACACTTCCTATTTAAACTTCTGCATCCTACACTGTTGGCAGTTGTGTGTAGGTGGTAGTTACGTGATTTTATTTCTGTGATTACAAAATAGTCGAATGTATGCACTGGGTAGCCGAGGCAGCTAGTTCATGGTGATTCGCTCAACCAAGTAAATGAATTTACTGAACATGCTGCAAATTACTACAGGGAGCCTGTGTGTCAGAATTCTCATCCAGTGTGGCGCAACTGCGTTACGATAGAAAAATGACTCGCAGAGAAGAGGATTTCGTGGTCTGTTGGACGGAAGGTTTTTATACCTATGGTCTGGGTTCGATTCCCACTTCCGTCGATGATTTTAGATAGGGAGAGACAGATTCCATTCTCTCCTGGCTACACCAAGTGAAGGAGGTATAATGGCTGCGTGGTCTGAAAATTCACATTAAAGATGATATTCCTTCTTTACCAAGTAGACGGTAGGTTGAACCACAATAAAGTCTGGAGTGGCGACATGTAGAAACTCTATCACCAGTAACCTTTCTTATACTAGTTATTTATTTCAAGTGACGACACAAACGCTATGTATGGTCACAGGACACTTATTCCATCTTTTATTTGAGCTTCTGTATGTCGATAAAATTGGTTCTAAACTGGGAATGCAACTCAGACCGCCCTTAACGCGGAATTTGATCCCTTCGTGGCAATACAGCTCGGCTACAATTTGTTGTTTGTTCAAAACTGCAGATTCCTCAACACCTTCACATATTACGCGTGAATGGGATCGAATCCTGGCCCGGCACTAAAGATTTAATTATGTATTATCAAGCTCTATCATGAGAACACCTATCTGCTGGTGGATAATAATTTTGATTTTTAATGTATTTTCATTCGTTGTCAACACTAACGATATCTGACGTTTTTAACTCCCAGTGAGACACAGAACTATTTGCGAGATGACTGTAAGTTCAAGATGCTATTCTGAGCAGCTGGTGGAGAAAAATTCGGTAGCTGACGTCTCTTTGTGTGTAGTCAACAACGATATGTGTGGAGCTCTATTCCCAGTGAGCGCTGAACTCTTCGTCATATTATTTGAGTTCGTCGTGTCATTTAATGTTCATACATATTCTCAACTAGCTGCTCGTGAATAACTTTAATTTTTAATGTCATTTTGTGTTAAATAGTTCAAATGGTTCAAATGGCTCTGAGCACTATGGGACTTAACTTCTAAGGTCATCAGTCCCGTTGAACTTAGAACTACTTAAACCTAACTAACCTAAGGACATCACTCACATCCATGCCCGAGGCAGGATTCGAACCTGCGACCGTAGCGGTCACGCGGTTCCAGACTGAAGCGCCTAGAACCGCACGGCCACACCGGCCGGCCCCCACCATCTGGTATCAATGCATTACCCTATCATCCATTATACATAATCATTTTCATAGTACACTTGATATTATAGATGAGTAGGACACAAGACAGGACATAGATAATGTTCGTTTGACGTCAACAGTGTGTAACATTTTACTTTTTTTGAATAGGACAATGTTCCTCTCCAATAATTTTTAGATTAGTTACAATAAGCTTACGCTGCAAGAGAATTCGCTTGTATTTTTCAATATGTGGTCTGTTGTCGGTTTGAAGGCCTTCCATAACATCGGCAACATAGTGCAACTCCACCGAGGGCTGTCTGGAGTAGGGTGGAGATAGCAATGTGAAAGTTGCGAGCTGTCGAAGACGATCTTCATATTCCTAATGCGATTAGGACATCGTATACTCTTGACGACGTGTAGCACCTGTGCAGTCAGTCACCCAATTTCAGAATTCATTTTGAGTAATCCTGCTAAATTCCCAAAATATTGTCTTTTTATATTGATGAGTAATATGGATAGTCGTCACGTTCATGTGCCGTCTACAACGCAAATTTAATGTTACTATCCTAGAAACTAACCTGCAATACGTTTTGTATTTCATAATCGGAACTATCTGCATTAACCGTCATCAGAGCAATGTCAGGGAACAGAATGCAGCAGTGCCTTACTACCTACTTGAGGACCTGCTTGAGTCGTGTTCTAAGGAAAGGGTAGTTGCTGGTTCACATTATATTACACTAGCGAGAAGTACCGACTTTTCCTTTTCTCTGCAAACATCCAGAACTAAATTCAGTAACTAAATGCTAAGAATATATTTGCATTGTGCCAACTCAAAGATCAATAGATATGGATACAGATATAGATACAGATTTTTATATTTAAAGCCATTCTCGTTCTGCGTTGGAATAAACATCATTCATTATTTGCTTGTTCTTGTTACGATTGTTATTGTCATTCTCTCACTCGCAAGAGTTTTCGCATTCCTATTTGGTATCGATGCACATGAAGAGTGGCTATGAAAGAAGGGAATACTGAATGTTACGTCATGCAGAATACACTCATTTACTTCGGTTCCTCGTGATCTACGCTACAGGAGAAGTGAGATACATAAAGTTGACAGTGTGAGGACAGACCTGGTGGCACAACTGTGCAACTACACAGTGTTACCAGATAAAATGGTGCTGCGGAATCGACAGTGTAGTACGGACTTTGCCACAGTAGCAGACAGCTGGTAATTTAGGACCATGACCGTGGATTACACTTTGGTCAGTGCTGGTTAGAGTGCTGCAACTGTAAATGGAAGGCTTTGTTTGATAGTCTTATGCTGATGCTGTCTGAATAAATTATGCCATTGGATACAAAGCGGTTTAGTTTTGAGACCTAACCCACGATGGGGGAAGGCACAGTGGTCTGCTTCAGGAATTCCAAGCAATAAAACACAAAAAACAACCCAGGAAGGGAGACATGCATTTGGAATCTGTTCATCGTTACGGGGTCAAACAAGAGGGTAACATTACTGAAACAATGATCGGGCTACTTAGTATATAATAGAGCATACAGATTTCAAGGAGGAAACGTATGAAGACGCAGACTTCCTCGTTATCAATATGTGCGGTATATCTTTCGTGTTAACGAAAGTAAATTCCCGCTTTACCTCTTCTTACGTGTCAAAAGAAATGAATGCCATGAGGAATAGAATATTTGTTGACTGCGTCTCTTCTTGCTTCCATCCTTACCAACATATTTCTTCATTCTCGTGGTAATCATGACATTCTATGTGTATGCTGCAAAAGATTGCAAGTGGACAAATTCGACATCGAGGTGCAAAGCGTTATATTCAATTCGAATAAGCTTCCGGTGTATTTTTACTTCGCTTGTATTTTTAGATGATTATGAACGTTACGGAAAATTATCTCACATGCTTTATGTTGAATGAGAAACATTGAATGATCCGTTTTGCTTTCCCTACGTTGAAATGATATAATGTCGGCGTCAACAGCCTTCTTCCACGCCGGAAGCTGAAACTTGTATCATTCTGGATTAATGATAATTGAATGTCTCATATGTATACATAGCCCACAAGGCGACGTCAGAAACCATCAGGGGAGAACGCCGCATAAAAAACAAACGTGCGCGCGCGTCTCCATCCTGAAGAACCGTATCGGAGAATCACGGCAAGCATTTCGCTGAAGAGCTGCCTCGTCAGAGAGCCTAGAAATGGCAGCGTCGTAGCAAGTATTTGTCAACACTCTGATAGTGCATTTATTTCCGGGTGTAGGTCGGCGTTACCTCGCTAAATTCAGTTGACATTCGTTTTCCACATCGAAGACTCGTACGATACAATCCACTGCAAGATGACACAATTAGAAAGTATATTTAATTTCTGGACTCCAAGAACGGCGTTCTTCACATAAGTAACACCTGTTTGTGCGTGCATTCGGGAGGACGACGGTGCAATCCCGCGCCCGGCCATCCTGATTTAGGTTTTCAGTGATTTCCCTAAATCGCTTCAGGCAAATGCCGGGATGGTTCCTTAGCAAGGGCACGGCCGATTTCCTTCCCCATCCTTCCCTAATCCGAGCTTGTGCTCCGTCTCTAATGACATCGTTGTCGACGGGACGTTAAAACAGTAATCTCCACCTCCTCTGTTCGTGTGTTTAAGGTTGCGTTTTGAGGCTCAGGCAACATCGCAGTGACTATATTCCGCCTCTGGCCGCCAGTGTGTCGTTAGCTCAGAGGTTCCCTTGTGCGTTGCAGTGCTTGTACTACAAGACATAGCAGTTCGAATCACGGTAGAAGCCGCTGACTACAACCTTTTATTTTCCATTTTAGTTAATGGAGTTGCAAACTGCTAGTAAAAATTTCTTATGCGAAATCTGAAGAATGCCTTTAAACATCAATCTTCGTCCGATTTCGACTTAGTAAATTAAGTTAATATCGTGGATTTCTGCTTTGCAAATTCCAAGGTGCTTCACTGTAAAATAGACCCTGAAAAGATTCAAACCGACTGTCAACGATATAAATTTGAGCTTTGTTCGTCATATAGGTCTAACATGTCAGAAGGTTGTTTATGAAGTGCACATGTTCATTAATGTAGTTCCCTTGTTCTAAATTTTTGCAATAGCATTTGACTGTAGACGTTTTCTAACACCGGCGTTAGCAATTTCTTTCCGTTCTCTGAAACCTTCAAAAAACGACAAATTTGTCTTGTTTAAATCTGATGAGCTTAACTATCACTTCCGATCAACAATAAATACTTCATGAACTCATACATGGAACTCAAAATGTGCAGTGTTTCTGCACTGCTACAGAGCATGCATTGCAAGCTATTCACACAGTTTATCGCATAGACTTACCATAAGGAATGAAACAAGAACTGTAATACACTTTACACCACAAACGCTCACTCTGGCTTGACGAAAACATCCAAACATTGACCAAAAGTTGCATAAATAATTGAGTTTGAAAGGAAAAGAAACGAGGTATGAAGCATTTATAAATTCATCGAATGTAGTGAGGTGGTTTAATTTCGTCCCAGTCTATAAAATTAATTTCGGGCCATACTCAGCTCTTGCCGATTAATGTAATATAATACCCGCCTACTAATCAGGGCGTCTGTCTCCGTTGCTTCTGAGCGTGAATGGAAATTGTAGAAATTTTCTGTGGAGCAACATTTAATAATAAAGCGTTTTAAATCATCAAAAGCGATGAGCGGTAGCAGGGGCTTTCGATAAAGAACGGGGGAGTGCAGCGCCGCTGCTGTCGCCACGGCCGCTGGCAGTAGCCAGCAAATGGATCCCGGAGCTTTGCCGCATACGGCGTCCAGAGGAGGATAGTCTGCAGGAAATCTGCCGCAAAATCGTTACTGGATAAAATTTTGATATCGGTGTGTCACAAAGCGAAATAGATTGAATCTGCGCTACCATTACATTCGCGTCTTCAGCATTCAGACAGAAGAGGCTATAAAAATATTTTATGCCAGCTGCTCTCGATCCACTGACATTATGAACAGAAACAATGCACGCTACCGCTAGACCACAGGCGTAATTAGCCTAGAGTTTCTCTATCATGGGACAAGTTTTCCTCCAGGAAGTGCCGCAGTCTACAGTGTTGCCAGATTGTGCAGATAACCGGACTTAGAGAATTAGCGAGTTGGCCAGTTTTTTTGTCCCATGTCGCGATCGGCGCGGACTTAGCCTCTGAAGCGGCCGGCCGCCGGTCAAGTTTTACGTCAAAGAGTGTACATTACCATGCGGGCTGAGGTACACGTACACACGTGGTTTCCGTTTTCAATTACGGATTGGAATAGAGTGTGTCCCGACATGTCAGGCCAATAGACTTTCAATGTGGTGGCCATCATTTTCTGCACACAATTGCAATCTCTGGCGTAATGAATGTCGTACACGCCGCAGTACATCTGGTGTAATGTCGCCGCAGGCTGCCACAATAAGTTGTTTCATAGCCTCTGGGGTTGTAGGCACATCACGGTACACATTCTCCTTTAACGTACCCCACAGAAAGAAGTCCAGAGGTGTAAGATCAGGAGAACGGGCTGGCCAATTTATGCGTCCCCCTCGTCCGATGAAACGCCCGTCGAACATCCTGTCAAGGGTCAGCCTAGTGTTAATTGCGGAATGTGCAGGTGCACCATCATGCTGATACCACATACGTCGACGCGTTTCCAATGGGACATTTTCGAGCAACGTTGGCAGATCATTCTGTAGAAACGCGATGTATGTTGCAGCTGTTTGGGCCCCTGCAATGAAGTGAGGACCAATGAGGTGGTCGCCAATGATTCCGCACCATACATTTACAGTCCACGGTCGCTGTCGCTCTACCTGTCTGAGCCTGCGAGGATTGTCCACGGACCAGTAATGCATGTTCCGTAGATTCACTGCCCCGTGGTTTGTGAAACCCGCTTCATCGGTAAACAGGTAGAGCTGCAACGCATTCTCTGTTAATGCCCATTGACAGAATTGCACTCGATGATTAAAGTCATCACCATGTAATTGCTGATGTAGCGACACATGAAACGGGTGAAAGCGGTGACGATACAGTATGCGCATGACACTACTTTGACTCAGTCCACCGGCTCTCGCAATGTCCCGTGTACTCATGTGTGGGTTCATAGCAACAGCAGCTAACACCCCAACTGCACCCGCTTGTCCTGTGCCAGGCCTGTTACGGACCCGTTTGCGTGCTACGACCATACCTGTTGCATACAGTTGGCGGTAGATGTTTTGCAATGTGCGGCACGTTGGATGCTCTCTGTCTGGGTACCGTTCTGCATAAAACCCACTGTCAGTTCTGGAGCATGCAGATGCCGTTTTAAGGAAAACTGATGCAGTTTCGGGCAAGATGATACAATTTTATGTATCTGCAAAATTTTCCAAGAATGGGGCCTCTCCAAAGGTATCTGTCATACTCACTGGCCATGGAGATCCAAGCTGGCTCAGAATCAGAATTCATCACTGAAAACAATGCAGAACTGTTCTTCTGCTCACAGTGCATCTTATTCATGGCAGTACTCTAGATGCAGCTATTTGAGTTACAGTGTTAGTAGGAGCTTATGAATGGAGCAGTAATATCCTAGCTAGGCAGCTATTAGCCACCGACCAATGGTGTGAGATGACACAGAATGTGGCAGGAACTCCTTTCCTTGTTTCTGGAAGGTACACACAAGTGTGAAGAGAGGTTACTTTGTTCCTGTTGTATAGTACGGTTATCCTCTATTGTGGGTCCTTCACAGCTGAAGTTGATCCTGGAGGTGAAGGGGTGGCTTCAGTGTCAGATGACTTGTGGTAGACGACTGCGATTAAGTTGCAGTCCAGTGGCTAGCCAGTGAAATATGTGGCAAGTGCCACATGGCTAGTCAGGTGACAGCTGTTGTGAAGCTGGCTGGCTGAAACAACGTGACCAGAATAGCTGTAGCCACTGCCCACTATGCAGCCCTTGATCCAGTTTCATGAGCTGCACCACAAGCATACAGCATTAGTGTTGCTCGGAATTCTTGCCGGTGTAGTCAGCTCCCTAGTGGACGGTTGCATCTTGATGAGTAATGTTATAAGGTGCTGTGGCAACCACCAGGGACTCATTGCCCCCCCCCCCCCCCCCCCAGGCAGGAGTCGGGCTTGCTGACAGTGTGGGCCCTACCGCCGAGACTGAAAGGTGGGTGGACTTAATGCAGGAGGCAGGTACAGCAATGCATGCCTGAACTAGTAACTGCTGGTTGGCTTCATATTGTCCCTTTGTCAGGTATAGTGTCCTTGTCCTAGTAGTACTGCTGAGATGTGTATGATTTTCCTACAAAATGGGAGCTTTTTATACAAGATAACAGGGCATCTGTTATACTAATGCGCTACATCCAGTCACGTTCTTGGCAACACTACTGAAGCCTGTTGACAGAGAAACCTCTTACCTCTACTACAAGAGGGGTATCTTACTGCTCTGATGGCAGTTTTTGCAGAGTCGAGACTGGTCCACCTCGCAGTGAAAAAATAGCCCTGATACTGTAACTGGAATCCAATACCTCATTCTTGGCAGCTACCAACTTCAGATTCACCTACGAAGTAGCAGCGGTGCTACACAGCGATAAATCAACATCTACCATTACTCAGATCCCTTATAAAACCTAAGCAGCGTGTGTTGATGATATGGTATAACCACGTCCAGCCATTTGCTCTAGTTCCAGAGGAAAGCAACTCGGAAAACAATGGAAGCGACGTTCCAGTCCATCTCTATCTAATGGAATCGTTATATCAGTCTTGCTCTAATCCAATGAGATAAAACATACCAGGGTAGCAGATTGGGCCAGGCGTCATTCAGCAAGAGGGTTGGTTTGTAGAAAGCTCGATAGAGGAACAGGAGTACAGCAACAGATGATCCACGAAACATATGAAGACATTCGAAATGCATTAGTATAATAAAATGTACTGCTCTTCCTTAAAAAGAATGGGTTGTTAACAAACATGTTCATGAAACAGATGCACACTGAAAGTAATCTAAATTAACGACAAAACTTACACATGATTTTACAGCTTCAAGTGAGTGCAGTAAGCTCTGATTAGAATTAATGTCAAATGGAATAATTATTAGTGTCAATTACAGTTGGTCACTATGCTGCAGTCTCAGGACATAACGAATGTTTGTTTATATGTATGAACGTCACACCAAATTGATCATTAATGCACACATCTATAGTACTTTTCCGTTATGCACTGCATGTTGGATGACAACTTAAAAGACTTCAGATGGTAAATCAAGGTAAATTACATACCGTCCGTGCAGTGACATAGCGTTGGTGTCTCTCGACTTAAGTTGCAGCGTTCACTGGAAACGCCTATCATTGACGTTTGAGTCATTTTTACTGGTGTCGTGGCCTTGCAGAATTCATACTCCTGACAATATTATTTCGTCAGTGTTAACCATATATTCTGTCCACGCCTTATGTAGTATACACTGTTTATTTCAGTGATGGTCCGGGGCTCTTGGACAAGAAATTGTACTGTATGAGACAACCACCCTGAGATGGATAGCACTCAACAGGAGACATAGCAGTCACTTGGTACTTACCAGTATTTGTCATTTGCCACTTGGCAACACACAGTCCGCCCCTAAGCATCGTTGCAGCACCAGAGGTAATTTTGTGAACTGCATGCGAGATGTTTGAGGGTAGATTGTTCGACAATTAACGAAGTTAATGTGAACAGAAACTCGCTCTCTTTCGAGCGTCTGTTGACAATGTCTACCCACTAGCATTTTAAGTTGGAATGACCATACCAGCTTTTATGCCCTGATATCACTAAAAAAGGTCATTATATTAGATGTAATATTTAACAAAATGAACTACTTGAACTAATTCAATACCTCTGTGTACATTTATGAACATTTACACAAAAATTACAGTTCTAGTTCCCCTACAGCTGACAGGTCCAGGTATGATGCAGGAATGCCTGCAGAGCTGTTGTCCTGCTTGAACTTGGAGAGAGTAACAGATAACATTCTGGATATTGTATCCTGGCCACAACGTATGTGCCTGAGTACATTAATTGCCACTTTTTGTTATGTCTAGGTGAAAGGGATGCTTTAGGGTGTCATCTGATTAAAACTTTTGCACTGAAAGATAAATAGTATGGTGCCCAACAATACTGTCCAAATGTCACTTATGTAGTCAATTTTCTCTTTAAACGTGAGTAATGCATGCATGCATGATATAGTGTTTTCAGAAGTGGTGAGCTCCACTCATTGATCTTGGGCTGGTCTAGCATCGGTTGTGTTGGAGCACGATTGGTAGATGACGGCTATAAGTCATTTAATATTTCGTCACATTTACCTAATTCGAGATACCATGCAATGTCCTCCTTATGGCTGTAGGATCGGATAAACTGGTTGCGTTCTCTAAATACTCATGTGGCAGAATTCGCCTATGGTACGTATTTGCAGAAGAGAATCTGTTTAATACTGTGTTGTTGCAAGAAGTCTTTCCACTTTTGGTTTGTAATGGACTACCATTATCTGAGAGAAAGACTTCAGGACAGCCAAAGCGAGGGACATAGTCGTCACATAGTTTACGTATAATGGCTGGATATTGTATCCTGGCCACAACGTATGTGCCTGAGTACATTAATTGGCACTTTTTGTTATGTCTAGGCAAAAGGGATGCTTTACAGCTGTACAGAAAGCAAACAGTCGTACATACTCAAGGAAAACGTCACAAAGTAAGAATACGTATTTCACACCTATGCTGCTAAGGGGGTGAGGGAGGGGGGAAAGAGACCGCAGGCACTGTGTGTGTAAGAAGTGAGTTTATTTTTGGCCTCATATGCATCCAAATCTGAGCGTCTCCTGTAAAAGAGAACATCGTTGTGGGTTCTATAGTGGGAAAACAACTTCAGATGTGGTTTGTCTTCTAATAATTCTTTAAGCATTCTCCAGTTAGGTTCAGAATCTTGAATACTGGCCATGTTACTGCACAGATGCAAGAAATACCGTCTATTAGTCTCATCTTTTCAGGCTTGGTGGTCACAAATTATCTTGTGAGCAGGCTGTTTAGATGTTCTTATTGGTAACGCCACGTAGCGCTCTGTATGAAAATCACTGGCTGTGCTGTGTGCAGTCTGTGGCTAGTTTGCATTGTTGTCTGCCATTGTAGTGTTTGGCAGCTGGATGTTAACAGCGCGTAGCGTTGCACAGTTGGAGGTGAGCCGCCAGCAGTGGTGGATGTGGGGAGAGAGATGGCGGAGTTTTGAAATTTGTAAGACTGGATGTCATGAACTGCTATGACTATTGAGGTAAATACATTGTTTGTTCTCTATCAAAATCTTTCATTTGCTAACAATGCCTATTAGTAGTCAGTGCCTTCCGTAGTTTGAATCTTTTATTTAGCTGGCAGTAGTGGCGCTCGCTGTGTTGCAGTAGTTCGAGTAACGAAGATTTTTGGTGAGGTAAGTGATTTGTGAAAGGTATAGGTTAATGTTAGTCAGGGCCATTCATTTGTAGGGATATTTGAAAGTCAGATTGCGTTGCGCTAAAAACATTGTGTGTCAGTTTAAGCACAGTCATGTATAAATTTTTTGTAAGGGGACGTTTCAATCTCAGTGTGATGATCGTCTAAATAGGGGTGAAACCTTTTGAAGGCTCACACTATTAACTAATGCTGCTAACTCTGTGGCTGTGTATGATCTTTCACTGCATGTGAAGATACTACACACCAAACCAATTGTCCAAATATATGGTTTACTATCTACACTGTGAATCTGAAAGAGACAAAAATATAAGCTAACATTTGAAGCATCAGTTGCCAAGCAAAAGTCGTGATTCATGTCAGGGTGATGTAGCAGCTTAGCAGTGCAAAAGCAGCTTAGCAGTGCAAGGCACTTGTTGAATGGCGTTTGTGTCCCTTGGGCACTCACCTGACCAATATCGCCGAGTGTGTTTTTTCAATAATCAAGTCAATGGTTCACTATTAAGCAACTGATTGGGAATAAAGCAGTGATAAGATGAAGCTAAGCTGAGAAAAGATATTAACTATTTCCTGGCTCTCAGTGTGGCAAAGTTCATGATTGCACTCAACTATGAAGAGACAGATTCGATCCCATCTGGAGTAATGACATGAGCCAGGAAGTTAATGCTGTTCCACCAAGATTTATATTTTCACAGATTGACTATAACGCCAGCATCTGCAAGCTTTTGTAATACTTTGTGAAGAGCGTGCATGAGTTCAGACAAGGATGTAGTGGCTATTTATAAATCGTCAACAAACACTGTGATTCATTAAGGAGTTTTCACGCTCTAACAGAGTTTCCAAAGTGGATATAAATACAACTGAACTGATTTTTAAGCTGAAGGGGAGTACACTAAATTGGTAATTCTGTCCGTAAAAGATAGACATGTTTACAAGAGTTTTTGCTCATTTAAGAATCTGATCCCTCAATATCACCATTTTTAATATGTCTAGATTCCATTATTCTTGTTTTAATTTTGTTGATGGTCATAGTACACTACCTTTTCAAGACACTATCCATTCAATTCAATTCAATTGCTCTTCCAAGTGCTTTGTCGTCTCTATCAGAATTGCAAGTTCGTCGGTAACTCTCAAAGTTTTCGTTTTTTACCCCCCCCCCCCCCCCCCATTAATTCATTTTTCAAACTTCTCCTTGGTCTCCTTTACCGATTGTTCAGTGCACAGATAGAATAACATCGGAGATAGGTTACAACCCTGTCACATTCCATTCTAAACTAACCCTTACATTTCATGTCTTCTGGCACTTATAGCTGGTGTCTGATTTCTGTTGGAGTTGTAAATACTCCCTCTGTCACTGTATTTTATCCCTCTTACCTACAAAATGTCAAATTATATACGGCAATCAGCATTACCAGAAGCTTCGTTTAAACCTAAAAATTCTGTAAACGTCGCTTTACTCTTCTTTAACCTTTAAGTCGCTGGGTGATTATTGACTCAACCGAAAATGATGTTCCTCGAGGTCGGCTCCTGTAGTCTGTTTGTGACCTGAAAACCAACAGAGTTTCTGGTGGGGAACTGGCGATACCTAGTATACACCTATATTGCCGTACAGGATGACTAAGAATGAGTTTCTCTTTCTGTACAGTACAGTGCTCGGTGGCATTCGTAGCATTTTGTTAGTGTGTGTTTCTTCAGTCAGTTATATTAATTAAAATGTTTAAATGTGTGTGAACTCATAAGGGACCAAACTGCTGAGGACATCGGTCCCTAGACTTAAACTAAATCAAACTAACTTAAGCTAAGAACAACACACACTCATTCCCGAGGGAGGACTCGAACCACCGTCGGGAGGGGCCGCGCAATCCGTGACATGGTGCCTCAAACCGTTGGGTCACTTTGCGTGGCTATATTAGTTAACAAATTCTGTATGTCCCCTAGGGTTAACGCACTGTGTGGAAAATAAACTCTCCCAGTGTGAGACTGCGCACGGTGTTGCCAATCATTCATAAGGTGCGGTGCTGAAGTGTTCGTATTATTTAGGGGAGCAACCTGTAGGAGCTCCTTGCCACATATCTGAATAGGGCGTGTTAATTAGTCCACTCTCTCTTAAGTTTCCTGGAAGTTTCTTTAAATAACGACGGTTGTCCACCGCAAGATTGTCTGCCGTCTGGTGGTGTTGTGGGATCGTGACATGGCAGTACAAACTGTGCAAGTGGAGGAGAGACGAAAGGACAATCATTCCAGTGACGATACGGGGCGCAAACTGGAAAATCAGTGACATAAGCGACTTCGGTAAAGCATAGACTGTTACGGCCTAGTGCCTAGGAACGACCAACAAGGAAATGACAAGACTGGCCGGCTATCCGTGTTATATCGTCATGAGTAACAGTGTAAAGTGGTTGAAATACGTTGAAACTACGAGAAGGCGACAAGCAGTTGGCAATGCACGCCCTGTCATATAATGTGGAACGCAGATGCCTGCCCCCTCTGTAAAGCAGGGCAAGCGGCGATCTGTGAAATATCTGACAACAGGCTATAATAATCGTGCAGGTACTAGGTTTTCGGAACACTTCCCTCAGAATATATTGGTGAGCAAGGGGTTCCACCGCAGACGACTTTGATGTGTTCCGGTGATGAACCAACGACATCGCCAGTTATGGCAGCAGTAGGCCCAAGATCATCTAGAGCGGACCGTGTATCAGTGGAAACGCGTCATATTATCGGATGAAAAACTTTTCTTGTTACTCCAAGTAGAGCGTCGACTCATACAAGCGAACGGCTGACGGAAACATACTCCACGCCACGAAAGCAAGGGGTGGAGGCAGTATTTTGCTGTGGGGAACTTGGACTTCAGCTTGTCTGAGATTTGTGGAAGAAATCAAGGACACGTCGTCAGCTGTCGTCTAAGTGAACGTTACTGAGGGGCTACCTGCGTCTCTTCGAGCCTTGTACCTTCTTCCACACCGATAGCAGCTTCCAGCACGACAACAGTCAGTGCCAGAGGGCTATAATCGCCCTACAGTGGTTTGAGGAGCATGATAGTGAGCTCGCTTTGGTCTCATGACAACCAAAACCGCCTTATCTCAACGAGATGGAAGACATGTGGGACTAACAGCTGCCAGCTCCGTTCCCATTTATGGGAACTGCGTGATCTGTGCGCAGACATGTGATGCTACACTCGTCAGAAAACCTACCAAGTATATCTCATATCCATATCACGCAAAATCGCTGCGGCGCTGCGTTGCAGAATTGAACCAAAATGCTATTGACGTTTTGGTTCACCACTGCTTCTGGGCCATGCCGGTCTAAGACAAGTAGCCAAAAGAACGATGAAAGTGCCTTAACGCTACAATTTGCTGCTGCAGCATACCACCATAAAGGCATACCATGTGGATAAATCAGGCAGAAAGTACTGGTATCGATATAATGTGCGTGGATATATCGCTGAAACATTCCTGTTAATGGCTCTGTCGTTTTCGCAGCACTTATTTCACCTTTTTCAGGATTTAAAATATTTATTTTTCATGTCTCTAAGAAAGCTGGGCAGCTTCAATACATATCGATTATGATGTGTTTGCAAACTCTTTGTACAACCGGTGCATCGTAAGATTGTATTTGGTGAGGCGTTGGCCCTCAGGCAATCACATTCCTTCCTTGTTCGAAGGTGGTCATCCATTTCCTCTCATGCACAATGCTTATAGTGTGAAGACGTGCCTGGTTTTGGAGCTATATTTGATGGAGTATTCTATCCTGATGAACTACTTCACCTGGTGGAGAGCTACGATGTTCAATAATTTGTGCGATGGCCAAGATTACCGTTATGGCAAATCCAAGTTGTTCTACGGCGGTGAATCCTGTTCTAAGGCTTGAGGTGGTTTAGGTGGTCACACAGTATTCCTCTGTGCCCCAGTTTTCACTTACGCATATTCACACGCAGTCATATAGACTGAAGGAGGGATTGTGAATTTATCAACTACGGAGAAGTTGGTAGCTGCAACAATTCTAATGTCATTTCATTCTGATTTATGTTCAATGCCTCCATACTAAGTTTTGTGCGAGAGAGAAGATCGACTTACTAAGTGATATAGCATTGTGCTTCCGGTGATATGTTCTTGTTTTGTAAGGTTGAGGACGCGCATGACTCCCATAGTAAACTATTGATTTGTGTCTAGGTTTCTGAAGAGCAATATATTGTTTTTAATAATTCATGTTGCAGAGACGTTTCTAGGAAGATCATTTCCTTTACGCATGTTTTGGTTAAATGCATTGAATATAGGGCGCCACCGTCTTGTTGCTCTAACATTATGGTAATGCGGCTGAAAAGGAAGTACTCTGTTTATGTTACGTAACACTAAGCTAAGTTGGAGTTAAAAGACAGATACTGGAACATTAACTCTGCTTCATGCTTAGTTATTTTCAGCCATGAAATAAGGTATGTAGTGTGTTGCTGGACCTCAAGACTCTTACGTGTGGTAACATTCCATCACGGAATAGTATTTATTTTACGTACACGAAATGTGGGAATGCTACTGAATGGTTCTTATTAAGATGCTAAGCTCTATGAATATATGAATACATACTCAGCAAGCAGCCCCATTGCATTGTGGATCGCTACTACTGTGAAGATAGAAAAAGTCTGTAGCACCTGTTGCTTTCATTAATCTTTTTACTTTAGTAACTACTCTATATTCAGATATGCAAGCTCTTTAATACCCGTTGCATTTAACCATATGAAAGTGTGTGCTGTGTAACTACTTCTGAGTTGTAATTATGAGTGAGACTGCATTAGGAATCCTTTCAAATTCATTAGAGTTTACTTGTTGCATTATATCAGAGCTTCCACATTACCGCCGGTAAGATTCACTGTCACGCACAAACACACATTCCTATCAACCTTACTGCACAGTATACGATTCTATGAACGCCGTGCACGCTGAATGTGAGTCAATTTGGCGTTGTGGCCCTACATGGGGCATTCTCGCCTCACCGATCGCCGCGTCATCTTCTGCCGGTGGTGTCACTGGATGCGGTGTGGAGGGGCATATGAACAACACATCGCTCTCTCAATCGTTGCGGAGTTTCCTGACCTGGGAACCGTTACCAATAGGTTGAGTAGCTCCTCAGTTGGAGTCACGAAGTTGGATGCTCTTTATACTATTCCTCCCACCTGAGAAATGAGTCTGGCAGTACCAGGAATCTAACCTGGCTCACTCGCATGGCAATCAGCCACACTGACCACTCAGTTACAGAGGTTGACACTCCCAGTGTGGCCTTCACTAAACATCGGTGCTAGTGGACTTATAAAATACTCTGGTGGAAAAAAATTGCAACACCCAAAAATACTTAATGTAGAGTAATGAAATTTCAGGAATACATTGTTCTAGGACACGTATTTAAGTGATTATCATGCAAGATCAGAAGTTAATGCTAATGCGAGATAATCCATTGCAAATGTGAAATGCTAGTGCCGGCCGGAGTGGCCGAGCGGTTCTAGGCGCTATAGTCTGGCACCGCGCGACCGCTACGTTAGCAGGTGTTCGAATCCTGCTCGGGCATGGATGTGTGTGATGCCCTTAGGTTAGTTAGGTTTAAGTAGTTCTAAGTTCTTGGAGACTGATGACCACAGAAGTCAAGTTCCGTGGTGCTCAGAGCCATTTGAACCATTTTGAAATGCTAATACATTGACAACAGGTATAACCTCCAACATGTTGAATGCAAGCATGCAAACGTGCATGATTTATGTCGTACAGATGCCAGATGTCAGTTTGTGGGATGGACTTGCCTGCCAGTTACACTTGGTCGGTCAATAAGAGGACGGATAATGCTGTTTTGGATGTCGCTGGACTTATCGTCTGCTGATGACCCATATGTTCTCCATTGGAGACAGATCTGTTGATCAAGCAGGCCAAGGCAACATTTCGACACTGTGCACAGTATGTTGGACTACAACAGCTGTATGTGTGCGAGCGTTCTGCGTTGGAAATCACTTCCAGGAATGCTGTTCATGAATGGCATCACAACAGGTCGAATCACCAGACTGACGTACATATTTGCAGTCAGAGTGCGTGGGATAACCACGAGAGTGGTCCTTCTGTCATAGAAAACTGCAGTCCAGATCATAACTCCAGGTGTAGGTCCAGTGTGTCTAGCACGCAGACAGGCTGGCTGAAGGCTCAAAACTGGCCTCCTGTTGAGAATTAACAAGTCTGCTTTCGCTGGATAATTGGCGTCCCTCTTCAAGGATCTTGCCAGTTCATGTTTTGCAATATGATGTTTCGCAAATAGAGCGAATCTGTGGCGATTATGCTTTCGGTATCCTCCGTTAGTAATGCTTACTGTGGGTTCCATACTTTTTAGCAATATTCAAAAACGCGAAGCACAGTTGTTTTGTTTGTAAGCAGTCTTTTTTCATAGACGTCTCTAAACATTCTGCGTGGTGTCTGTTTGTTCTATATCGTGTTTCCCTACCACTTTCGCGCAACGACGCTCTGAGTGTGTTTTTTAGGGAATTGACTATTTTGAACCTGGGACCTGTTGCTGGTGAGGAGACGCCAGACCACACATGACATGTAGAATTTAGAAGAGTTCAGTGAGACTAGCGATGATATAACCAAATACTTAATGAATTCAGCGTCAGCTCCACTGCACTCCCTGTAAAAGAATCTTAATACAAACTAAATTTAGTGGAAGCGGTTCAAGGCTTTCCTATTTTTAGTTAGCTGGTAAAATAACGTCGAAAAAGTAGCTAAGTTTACCATTGGAAATTTTATTCTACTCACAAAACATTGTTTATAAATTGCACTATTGATAAAAGGAAATGTTTTAATACAGGATGGTAAAAACCGACTGCGTTCAACAAAAATGTGAACGAATATTCCCTGGATGGGTTTCCAAGTTCTACAATGGATCGAAGGATGACCTACGCCATATCACATCCATAATCTAGGTTTAATTTAAGTTTCACAAAAGAGAAAACTATCAAAATGGTCTACAGTGACCCTCAATTATCTTTAATTACTTATCTAACTTGTCGTAAATTACAGTGGCTGATGTGGCTTCTCAATAACTATCTAACAGAAAAATCATCGAGTTTCAGATTTTTACTTCAAGTGGCAAATGTGAACACCATGAGCTTTAATTGACGATCGACACTAGTATTACGTAAAGTGGATGTAACAGATGAGACTTCTGCAGTTCTGAGTGAAGCCTTATGCGCTCAAAAATGCGGCATCGCGTGCGTTCATTACCTTGTCGGTGTTCGTCAGGGGGCGGCGGCCGGCGCAGCTCCGTCCAGCTCGCCCTCTCGGAAGCAACTCTCTCCTAACTTCTCCTTACTACAATTTACCGAAGTTGGTCTAAAAAAAACTATCTGGCTGTGTTTTCATCTGACCAATCAGGGTCTCAATGTTAACCTTAAGCTCCGCCTACAAAAATTCTGTCTATCCAATGAGAAACGTTATACTTTTCGTGGTGGGGCAATGTTTTTAAAGTTTGCAACATAACAGAGACGCGAAAAAGTCTCACGCTAAAACTTGCAGGTGGTGTGGCCCTTTTTTTTGTTATCTTCTGGAGGGCTCTAGCTTTTAACATGGGCTGGGGGGTGGTCCTAACGTAACAGAGACGCGAAAAAGTCTCACGCTAAAAACTTGCGGGTGGTGTGGTCGTAGCGGTTAGCTGGCGACGTGGGTGTCCGTCCCTTATCGTAGGGCCTTCTCGCTTAACACGGTTCTGCTCTTGGCTTCTGTTCTCGTTTCTTCCCTTGGAACTGCGTCTGTCTCACAGTGGGAAGGTATGACTTGCATTTAGGCATTCTTGTGTTAGTCTGTGGTATTCCATTTGCTCACTCGTTACTCGTATTACTTTGGTAAATTTAATGTCACGATTTATTCGGAGCTATGTGACATACTACTGGGTTTGCTTATCATGTCAGGGTTTTCATGGAAGGTGTTGGATTTGCCTGACACCTTACACGTCTTCGTTAATGGCTTTCGGAGCTCGCTGTTTTACAAATACGTATTTAGTTTCGTTTGTGATTGGAGCCTTCCATTTCAGGAACTGTAATATAACAGTTTCTGGTCTGTAATAATCAAGTGTTATTAGAAATGTTATTGAGTATTTTCTTTTCTCAAATTTCTGTCTGCAAATTGGACACAATTTAATTCTTTTGGGGGTGTTGTCCTTCTAATACAGCGAAAAACTTTGACGCTTCCGTATTTGCGTCCTTGAAAACTTGTGAAACTCTTTCAATACTTCTCAGACCCGTGTAAGAAATCCAGTCTTAAAAATGATTGGTTAATTGTGTACGACAGTAAACTTGGCTGCAAAGTTTGCAAAGAAGAACGAAATTTGGGTGTACAAAGAAATAAAACGCATGAACACTGCACAGGCTTGAGCTACCGTATCTGTGCCATCTTCAACATATTCCAGAAAAAAGAGATCGCTTCTGCGTGAAAAAAAAATTTAAACAAAAATTAATCTCCGCTCATCAATCAAATTGCTGCTGCCCAAATACTACTCTGTGATAAAGAGAAGACTTGAACTAGGCCGTTTCAAAATTACGGGAGGTGACAACAAATTTATTTCGCACTCCTTTTAGAATGGCGAGACAGAATCAACCTTTCAGTGATTCTGAGACCGAAATTAACCTACAAGAACTTAATGAAGTGACGTGGGCCACGTTTGCATTCTGAAAACAACCTGTAGTAACATCATTAATCACACTGCACAACAAATGAAACGATTTATGAGGCAAGACAAAAATATTATTAATTATTTGTGAGAGCACAACAATTAGTCAACAGTTTTTTAGAGATGATGTAGCGTTTAAACTTTGTAAAATAAAATTTAATGCAATAAATTATATTTAAAAAAGCCAGTTTCAACCTTAAATTAAACGGCGAAAAGTTTTATACAGCTCCTGTTTACTAACCATGAAAGATTTTAAATATGGTTTCATTCACAAGTACCAAAGTGTGCTCATGTTTAAACTTGAAATGAGATGTCGTAAACTTTTGTGTTGGTCGGTGATTCGAGCCCAGAACCTAATAGATTATTAACTAAGCACAATCAAATGTAGCATATCGAAATTTTTCGATAGTGCCGACAAGACTGAAATTGAAATGGCGAGACAAAAAATGTATGCCTTACCGGTATTTTAAACCAGCAGCGCCTACCGCCGTTGTTTTGTAGCCATGAATAAACGTTAAATATCGGTTTATTTAAGCAGTAGCGAATGTGCATGTGTTTGATTGAACTTATTACGTTACGATAAGTGTTGTGCTGACTCTTAGTCGAAACTGCACATGTCATCATTGTTGACTATTCACGAAGAGACGGTAATATTGAATTCTTTTTCACCAGCAACCACGATGTGTGTGATGAAAAGTGTGAATCTGACTGGAAGAATAAACTGGCGCCAATCGTCGTAGTTGACAAAGTATGGAGGAACATTAAAATTATAATTATTTTTCATCATTAGTTTGATGTGCACATGCTACAGCTTGAAACGACATGGTGAAAATGTTTGTGCCGGACCAAGATTCTAAACTAGACCGCGTTTTTCGAAGACACCTTGACGAGTTTCAAATATTGGGGACACAGGGAATGAGGGACCTGTATCGTGCTGAAGGGATTCAGATCCAAAGACTGGGGGATCTGAAACCTAGTTCAGCATCAATATTTTCAACATATAAAGTTCAAATACAATAACAAATAAGTGCCCTGTGACCTTACATGGTCAGAAAAACTCTTCAGTCTGTCGTAATATTTTCGATGCTGTTCATTTTTCCCTTCCATTGTTGCAGCCCACTGTTTGTTGTATTCTCTTTAGCCAATTTTATGTGGTCTCGTTGTCTCTGTAGAGCTGTACCACGGCAAACAAGGAGAGGATGTTGGTTGGTGGCCGGTATCCTCTTTATATAACACAAACTGCACGCATTTAATAATCAGGTTCTTTATTCATAAACAATGAGATACTTAACTTCAGTTTCCATGTGGAGTAGTACAAGCTCTCTTCTCTATAGTCCACGTTGCCTCATTGCTGCTGAAGTAGAAGTCCGCTATGTTCACTGTAATGTGCTGCCTGTCTCTGTGCTAGAGGCCAATCTGTGGCTCCATCTCGGTGACACGTTGGAACTCAACAGTGTAGAGGTTTGAAGGCTGGAACTAACTTGCTACAACTGGCCCTCTGGTGAATCTTGTCGTTGGCCGCTATCGTTACTCTTATAACCTCTATGCCGCATGGTCTCCTGGCGCCAGCGTACGCCAGCACACTGTTTGCTCTGCAGATTCATTCTGTTCGCATTCTCTGATCTTTAAACGACATATTCGCCCTTAGATGCTGTTGAACTCCGAATATTTTCATTCAATTAGCAAGATTCGAAATTTGGATGGACGTGTACTACATGCCCTAATTGAGACCAACAGAAATGAAAGGGTGGACAGGTAGATTTTTTCCTGAATGTTATCAGTCAGTCTCCGATCACTCCCATCCAATTTAGTCGATGAGATATGGTACCTATATGCCCACTACACAAAATATCGTTAATGGACGAGCCCCAATGTGTAACACCTCTCCAAGCAACGGGTAGTGTGCGAACACAAGCGATAATACGCTATTTGGCATTGTTGGCACAAAAACCTTGTCATGTAGTACGAACTGATCCCCATAATGTGTCCATCGCCGATGGCTTTTCTTGCCAACATCTGATACAGCTTTCGATAAGATAAACGATGATGAAGAAATCATCACGTGTTGCACTGCTACTATGGAAAGCAATGTATTTCCAGCAGCTCGATTACCTTGTCGTACTTCTTTTCGTAATGTTGAATCTAAAAAATTAACGTTTTTCCTCTTCCTGGAATGACATCCAAGAAAATTCATTGGAGGACGTAAATATGCTTCAGCTTGTATTGCTAAAATACACTCATGTTTATAAATTAAGGATAATTGTAGAATGTGGTGCCACACAACGTGGCACTGCACAAAACTGGCACTAATAGCATTGGAACATAGGGAACACACACGACACAGGTCTGTAAGTCCACGGTATTGGTGATAAGTTGAGAAAACCGTCCCGAAACCCATGTGCCACAAAACGCCACTACTTCCTGCGCATGTACCCCGACATCAATATGGGATATGATCACCATACACACGTACACAGAACGCATGAGGGGGTTGGCATACTTTGGATCAGGTGGTCGAGCAGCTGCTGGGGTATAGGCTCCCATTCTTGCACCAGTGCCTGTCGGAGCTTCTGAAGTGTCCTAGGGGTTTCAAGACTTGCAGCGATACATCGACCGAGAGCATCCCAGAAGTGATCGATGGGGTTTAGGTCTGGAGAACAGGCAGGCCACTCCATTCTCCTGATACCTTCTGTTTCAAGGTACTCCTCCACGATGGCAGCTTGGTGGGGGCGTACGTTATCATCCATCAGGAGGAAGGTGGGACCCACTGCACCCCTGAAAAGGCGGACATACTGGTGCAAAATGACGTATTGGTTCACCTGACCTGTTACAGTTCCTCTCTCAAAGACATGCAGGCGTGTACGTGCACCAATCATAATCCCACCTCACAACATCAAACCACGACCTCCATACAGGTCCCTTTCAAAGACACTAAGGGGTTGGTATCTGTTTCCTGGTTCACGCCATATGAAAACCTGGCGATAATAACTGTCAGACTATACCTGGACTCGTCCTTGAACATAACCTGGGACTACTCATTCAATGGCTATGTACTGTACTCTTGACACCAGGCTTTAGGGCTCTCCTGTGACCAGGGGTCAGTGGAATGCACCTTGCAGGTCTCCAGGCGAATAAACCAAGTTTGTTCAGTCGTCTGTAAACTGTGTGCCTGGAGACAACTGTTCCATTGGCTGCGGTAAGGTCCCGAGCAAGGCTACCTGCAAGACTCCGTGGCCGTCTGCGGGCACTGATGGTGAGATATCGGTCTTCTTGTGGTGCTGTACACGTCACGTATTGTAGCACCTGGACACGTTTCCTGTCTGCTGGAATCGTTGCCATAATCTTGAGATCACATGTGGCACACTGAGGGCCCGTGCTACGACCTTCTGTGTCTGACCAGCCTCCACTCGCCCTAGTATTCCACCCCTAATAACGTCATCAATATGTGTTCTAGAGCATTTTCAACACACAATCACCATTAGCACGTCTGAAAACGTCTGCACACTTACTCGGTGCATCGTATTCTGACGTGCACCAAGGACTGTTGCCAGCGCCACCGTGCGACGACCGCAGGTCAGATGCACCGCATGGTCATACCCCGAGGTGGTTTAAACCCGCAAACCGCCCAATAGAGCGTTCTTTCACCATGTATCAGCATTATCCTTAATTTATGAGCATGAGTGTAGTTACCTCCAAACCAGTAGGTTTCTAGGGGTGTGGAATTGAAGAACGACCTGAGCGTGGTAAGACTGTTGTACCGTACAAAATAAGCGGGACTACACTGTTGATAATAATCTTTTTGGTAGGGACTCCCTCAGCGGTTAATAACAAAAAAAGAAGGTCATCAGTGGTCGTTGAAGAAGAAGTCTTTACTTCTGTTGCAAATTGATTTCAATCACTGCGTGATCACCTTCAGTGCTAGTATTAAATCCTTTTCACTCATAAACATTAGCAATAAATTTGCTATATCTACTCATGTATCAATGAAGAGTACTTGTCAGATCGAAGATACAAGAAACAGAATTTATCTCGTAAGTCTTTCTGTTGTATTTAATAAGCCAACGAGAAACTCTGTAAGAATATGGTGGTGGTTGTGGTCTTCAGTCCTGAGACTGGTTTGATGCAGCTCTCCATGCTACTCTATCCTGTGCAAGCTTTTTCATCTCCCAGTACCTACTGCAACCTACATCCTTCTGAATCTGCTTAGTGTATTCATCTCTTGGCCTCCCTCTACGATTTTTACCCTCCACGCTGCCCTCCAATACTAAATTGGTGATCCCTTGATGCCTCAGAACATGTCCTACCAACCGACCCCTTCTTCTGGTCAAGTTGTGCCACAAACTTCTCTTCTCCCCAATCCTATTCAATACTTCCTCATTAGTTATGTGATCTATCCATCTAATCTTCAGCATTCTTCTGTAGCACCACATTTCGAAAGCTTCTATTCTCTTCTTGTCCAAACTATTTATCGTCCTGTAAGAATATGTATTGTTTTAATACAAATCAATTACATCTTAGCAATATCAACTTACAAAGAAATTCTGCTGAGTGAAACAAGAAGTATCAGTAATAAGAGCTTGCATAAAACTTCGCGAATTAATGAAATAAAAAATAAAAATCAAAATTCTTGACCTCGATATGGGCATGTCTGTGTGAAATTCAGTTATATCCAAGAAGCATTTCTAGATCTCCACGAAAGTACATAAATCCGGCGTTGAGAGGGCGACGGTACACGATACTAACATGTTCCAACTAGCCGCGCGCGAAAATACGCGCACATATATCGGATTGCATTGATCACAGAGATGGGAGTTCAAGTGTTTTGGACAGCCCTTGGCCCAGCGACCGTTTGTATACCAGTCAGATGAACGGGTATACTGTAGCTATCCCTCAGTACTGGATCAAAATGTAAATATTGCACACTTCCTCCAGTCCAGGCATATTGAGCAAATCGTTTGGTTCTTGGTTCTTGAGAAAATTCCGGAAAGCCATTTGCGCGGCCTGTCACTTCTTTAAGAAGTGTTCATTGTTAATTCCGAAATTTTGATCATAGCTTTTTAAGAAATTGTTCTCGGGGGATTTCGAAACTTTTTTTTGATATCATTATCCGTCACCAACATCCAGAGGTTTAACGTTACCGTTCTCATTCACATAAAATATGTGCTTAATCTCCAGGCTAACGCATAAATGTAGCTTTAACTGACAAAGCGAATACACAGCAAGGGCTACGGCAACGCTTATAAAATGACCATACTATGGTCTTAATCGCGATTTTTTTCGCCAATAAACCTTTATGGTTCAAAACGGTTCCGGTTTTCCGGAAATTTTTCTTCCAAACAGTGAATAGTCCGCATTACATCATTGTAAAACACAAGAACCAAGTAGCAGATAGAATGCCAGCAGCCTAATAATGGAGACGGTGGTCTATAACTCCCAGGAGTGAAAAGGTTGCAGAATTTCAGTACCGATGAGCTATGGACCAGTGATGCCACTGTACCAGATTTTCTTGTTGTGTCGATGAGCAGACAGAGATTCCAAAATCTTCTCAAACCTGTGTGATTAGATGACAAGTATAAGAGGCGCAGAGGAAGAAAATTGATAATTTGACATCAGTTAGAGAAACTTTCGATGAATTTGTGAACGCGTGAATGAAAAGTTACAGTGTAGTGTCAGTGGTATGGACAAACAAGATGTTGGAAGGAATCTGTGGACACTACAAAATCAGTCAGTACATTCCAAACAAGCCGGAAAATAAAGTATAAAAATATTTCCACTCTTTCATGCTACAACTGTTTACGCCCTAAATATGTGACTATATGTAGGCAAACGGTTTGCTGGTCCATATCATGTACCCAGTAACACAACGAATGTGGCATTTCGACGGTATCAATCCATTTATAACACAGACAAAAAGGTGACAATAAACAACTATCTTTCACCTACACCAGTCGCTAACGAATTGTACTCAAATCATCGATTCACAGTAGAAAGTACTATGCGGGGGAATAAGAAAGAAATAACGGCTGTCAGTAAAATGAATGCCAGGAAAGAGCAGCATTTTCGAGTCAGGAGGGAAATCAGGTAGCAATCGCCCAATTTGCTACCGCGTTAAAAGCAAGAAACAGGAAAATTATATACTAGTGGTATGTCAGTGACGACATCATAGACGCTGACAGTAGCGAAGCGAACGAAAATGAAGTGATTACGTTCTATAGTCTCAAAAAGGGAGACGTATATGTTGTCGATCGTCTGAAATCAAAAAATGGTTCAAATGGCTCTGAGCACTATGGGACTTAACATCTATGGTCATCAGTCCCCTAGAACTTAGAACTACTTAAACCTAACTAACCTAAGGACATCACACAACTCCCAGTCATCACTAGGGAGAGAGTGTGAAATCAGATTACTTTGTTTCAACAATAAGCAGTCGCTTTCCTCTCAGACTTTTCTCAGCTATCTGAACTTCGGAAACATGCTCAAATAATATACGAAATGAAGACAAATGACTTAATGCGTAGGAGGTGATACCTTACAGAACTACGGTGCTTACAGAAGCCCTTATGATCAAACGTATGTCAGTTCCTAGACCAACACACCACAAGAAACGACGAAATAAAAGGAGTCGTAGGTGTTCACAGTCTACATACAACAAAAAGATAAAGTGAAAAATGAGAACAATCAAAATGTCACTGCTATCCTGAAAACAGATACACACAGTATCGCTGCCATACTTGTTCCAGTCCTTTGTAAAGAAAATGCAGCAATGAGTTATGAGTGTTCTTACTTGTCAAATGTGTAGATCACAGGAATGCTAATCTGCTGAAACGTTAAAGTCGTTTTCGTCAGAACAAATTAAACATGGAGTAATCGGTAGACGGCAACAAAGCGATCGCTAGTTATATCACTTAAAATGCTACTAACTGTATATGGAACGTAAAGTAGTAGCATTAGACATATATATTTGAATTTTTTTAATTTTTTAATTTAATTTATGTTCAAAGGGATTGGAGCTGGGAAACACAGAAACGTTTCATTCATGAAAGGATAGAAGATATTACTAACTTATGAAAACTATTATACGATTGTACAACCAGATAGTTACTTTAAAATATGTGATACAGGAGCTGTCAAATAATATTATGTCACAAAAACATTGTCATATAATAAAATGTGACCCCTTTTACATTGCATAAGCTCTTATGACTAGTAGTGTAGAACAAATGTAGTTATAGTTTTGTTTTGTTTTAATGAGAGCAATGTTTGGCACATAACCTATTACATAAAGCAAATTAGGGGGACTATGAGTGTAAAGTAATCTGTCTTCATGTTCGACTTTCATAAGATTCAAACAAATGAAATAACTTCGACAAATTTATTTTACGTACTAACTAGATACAAGATTTTTTGATTGGTGGTTGTGAGAAAACCATAAGTTACAGCTCATACATGTAAACCATTCATAGAAGTACTGTAAAAGTGTTTGGTTTGCCAGGTCTACTTGTTCAGTGAGAATAAGATTTGTTGGAATTTGGAAGATTAACATTAAGTTTTACGACGTGATTTAATTTTCTTTCCTTTGTTGATAGTGTATAATCTGAAGGTAGTTTTCATTGTCTATAACTGACTGGTAATTTTCTTTCAAATGCGTGGCAAAAGTGGATTTACTAAATTTTTTTTTTCCAAAAGGCATCCATGTGTTACCGATATCTTACAGCGAAGCTCTTTCCTGTCTGGCTTTTATAGATCTGGGGAGAACTGGCACATAAAAGCTTGTAAGTATCTCATTTGTGGTAACGTTAGCTATTTGTCCTGAAAATCCGAATGTGGTTGTTGTAGTGATAACTTTGGTGACAAACGTACACTTACTATTTGGTTCAAATGAGTACTTAGTTGCAAAATGTACATTTACGATGTGGATACTCCAACACATGTAAATATATCCAACTCTCATCACTTTGTCACTTTCAATGGTATCACTTCAAATGGCTCTGAGCACTATGGGACTCAACTGCTGAGGTCATTAGTCCCCTAGAACTTAGAACTAGTTAAACCTAACTAACCTAAGGACATCACAAACATCCATGCCCGAAGCAGGATTCGAACCTGCGACCGTAGCGGTCTTGCGGTTCCAGACTGCAGCGCCTTTAACCGCACGGCCACTTCGGCCGGCGGTATCACTTCCGAATACTTTCATCACGTAACTTGCCTTTCGGTATAAATAGTGAATTCCAACATTAAATGTCGAAATGTGAAACTGAATTTATAATCAACTGAAGGTGGACATAAGCCCAAAATCGATAATGATTTAATAATCCATATCCAGTTGTGACTGGTAGCAGATTACATTCAACATTATCGTTTAAAAGAATTGTCACAGAGCTCAAGGACATACATTATGGAACAAATACACTACAGATTATTTCGTTATAAGTACGAGTATGTAAGTTTTAACCAGGTTGAAATGTCACATTTTTAAAAATTTTCACCTTTAGATCAAGAACGTAGTAAACTGAGATTGCGAGAGGACTTAAGACGGAGATGCCAAAATTTGCTCACTGTATTTCGATCAGGATACTTGTAGATCAGGAAGAGAAGAGGTAAAAGTCTGACAGAGTGTCTAAGCCTACAGTAAGACTGGAACCATGAGCTAATGCATCTTCTGCTTCACAAAGACTGGTTGGTTGATTTGGGGAAAAGGGAGTAACCAGCGAGATCATCGGTCCCCTCGGATTAGGGCAGGATGGGGAAGGAAGTCGGCCGTGCCCTTTCAAAGGAACCATCCCTGCATTTTCCTGAAGCGATTTAGGGAAATCACGGGAAACCTAAATCAGGACGACCGGAAGTGGATTTGAACCGTCGTCTCCCGAATGCGAGTCCAGTGAGCTAACAACTGCACCACCTCACTCGGTACTTCAAAAAGCAGCCATGCTACGAAATGCGTAGTGAGCCAGTGGTATGTGCGGTACACATTCACTGTCAGTCATAACACAGATAATCCGCAATGAAAAATCAGCCAAATCATAAATGTCATAACCCAGTGTTACACTTTAAGAGAGACTCATTCAAATTTTTAATAGAGATTATAAGAAAGTGGCAAATGAATTTAGAAAGCTATTCTGAACCACTCAAGGAAGTGAGTCGACAGTCACCTATTGGACATAAGTTTTCTACAATGTTGCCAGTTCTTCATCAGAATAGGTTCAAGAAGAATACATATTTTCTGCAGTGTATGCATTTCTTGAGCTTCCCTGCCCTTGAGAAGCTTGTGCTTTGAAGACGTTAGGATTATGATTTCCAATGCATTAACTGTGAGTTGAAATACTTAAAGTATACTCCAATAAGTCATATTTCCATTTCTGTAACTCTGATTTCTCTCTAAAGCCTGGGTACAAATAATATCAAGAGGCACTCACTGCAACCCCAAAGTCATAAACAACGAATAAGTGGGATTATTTAGATGGCTCAATTCCTCAGTAGCCGTCGTAACTATTACAGATTTTTCTGTCTTCACATTGCTACAAACTAAACCTCATTCAGTGGAAGCGATTCACTTTTTTTCATCACTAGACACCATTATTTGTATGATTAAATAACATTGTTAAACATTATACACATAAAAACCGTCTTCCTTAAGAATGTTTTCATTGGCATCATCTCTTACACATAGTTAAAAAAATTAGCACACAACAAACACTAGTGAAATAATGGGGACAACCACAAATAATATAATACATAAAACGTGAATCACAAAAGCAAACTTTACAAGATAATCTTGTGTAATGACCGAAAATCCGGACTCAGTAAGGGTGAAGAAAACAAACCAAGTGAATGAATGCAGTATAAATTCGACTCCAGTAGCTGGTAATGTGGAAGGAGTAGTAGTTGTGATAAGAATATGTAACAAGGAACACAAGACGTTGGCAGTAAAGTCTAAAATATACCGTCGTTAAGAAAGTATGACATTCAGTCTATTCGTTCAGTATATACAAAATAAAGAAATGAAAAGTGTCATCTACTCCTCATGATTATAATATAGCTGCTGGTGCTACTTTGTCAATAAAAGCGAAAAGCGTCTGATAGATGAGCGCTTGTGTTTTTGCTTAACATATAAGGAAACCAACGAAATAGGAAGAGGTTAAACAAGGTGGGCGTAGTACAGAATTTCGATGTAGCTCCACGCAGTTTACACATTTTGTCCATATTTTTGTTACTGGCTTATTCCCGCTAATTACGCCTCTAGGCTATCAGAAGATCGTCGATCACAGAGTTGCTAAACATATTCTGCGGTGTTGTAAGTTTCAGCTGCTCTAGCAGTAGGAAGAATTTCTGGAATATATTGCCCTCGTTGTGCTGTAAGAAGCCAAACCAGCTGTCTGTCTGTCCTTCTGGGCTAAAAGACATTGGCCTGAGGGCAGAATTTAGCACGCCTACGTAACGCTCCATTGAGATCTACTTCAAATCGAACTGAAAATATTTTCTGCGTGTATCACATACTCCTTAAAAATTGCAAAAAATAATATTTGCATTGTAGCCTGTGCTTTATGTGATTGTATTTTCATATTTTTATGTGCATTATTGTGCAATTCAGACACACACTGAGGTGGAGAAAGTCATAAGATACCACGTAATATCGTGTCGGGCATCCTATCCCCTGCGTAGCGCAGCAACTCGACGAGGCATGGCATAAACAAGTCGTTGGAAGCCCCTGGAGAAATACTGAACCATGCTGCCTCTACAGCCGTCCATAACTGCGAAAGTGTTGCCGGTGTAGGATTTTGTGCATGAACAAACCTATGGATCATGGATCATAATTGTTCCATGTGATTCACGTCGGGCGATCTAGGTGACCAAACCATCCGCTCTAATTGTCCTGAAAGTTCTTCTGACCAGTGGCGAGTAATTACGGCCCCGTAACATGGTGGATTATCATCAATAAAAAAAACCATCGTTCTTTGGGAACAGGTAGTAGGTAACGGGGGTGAGCCTCTGACGTCAGGCGCCACCTGGGACCACCACTGTTCGACACAAGAGTCTCGAGAAGACCCGACCAAGATAACGCCACTGGCGACCAGAGAGGAGGGACTGAAGAGAGCCGGACACTTGCCACAACGTTGACAACTGCTGCTGGAGGACTGTCTCTAACAAGAGCAATCGTTTGTCATCTGTTGCCTCATCTCTGGTCTCTCAATAGGTCAAATGCCTACCTCTTGCTGCCATAGACTGGAGACAGGTCCTGCCCCCGACACCGCTAACACCACTGTTGATGTTTACAAAAGCGGTAACCCTTCTCTTGCACCAGCTCACCCGCTACGCCTGCTACATCCAACCTGTTACACACCTCTTGAGTGTAGTGCTGTCTTTGCTTGTTTGTCTAATGTTAAAGTTAATTTTTGGACTCTGTAAAGACCCTTGAGAAAGAAGTAGCAGAAGACTTAAAATTGTTTGTGTTTTTTAATTTTTATTTTCTTGTGACTTGCGGTATGTATTTTATTAGGTTAAAGGAAGCCATGCGATTAATGTGAAAAGGTTCCCGGCGTTATAATGGCCGCACGATGAGAATTAACAGATTTTGAACGTGGAAAGGTAGTTGGAGTTAGATGCATGGGAAAATCTACTTCGGAAATAGTAAGGGAATTCAATATTCCGAGCTGCATTGTGTCCAGATTGTGCCGAGAGTACCACATTTCAGGCACTACCTCTCACCATGGACAACGCATTGGCTGACGGCCTTCACTTAACAACCGAGAGCAGCTGCGTTTGCGTAGAGGTGTCAGTGCTAACAGACAAAGACCACTGCCTAAAATAATCGGATAAGTCAATGTCGGACGTAGGACGAACGTATCCCTTACAACTGTACGGCGAAATTTGGCGTTAACGTGCTACGGCAGTAGACGACCGACCCGAGTGCCTTTGGTAACTGTTGTGTACAACTTCGTACACAACGGTAAGGAGAGGTGGGCTACAGAGCGGTGCAGGAACCGTCGTCGTAGAAAAAACTGGAGAGGAGCAGAAATGACTACCGAACAAGTTAACATAACAAAGTGAGGATTTACTTAACTTGCATTTGTCCACGAATATGAAGAATCATTACAAATAATGCAGCAAGAAATCAGTTCATACAGTAGTAACAAGGACGAGAATTTCTGCACTACAGCATGAACGATGGTATTGGAGCCGCGTCTAGGCAGCGTCTGCATAGCAAAACATAGCGATGGGTTTCCCAATGTGAGTGGTTCTGTGGCTGCCGCCGGCTGCCTTTTATCACAGCAGCAGAGGGCACTCGTAGTCCAGAGCTGCTGGAGGAATGGCTCAGCAGACATGCTCTACTGTGTTCAGGTCCCGCACGACCGCTATCGGCGTCTGACCGAAACTTGCAATTCCGTTTCCAACTTCGACACACGTGAGGTGGTATCGATACATGATACCACGCCAACAGCACGACATCGCTTGCAGTGCCTCACGCGCCCTCATGAGCATATCAGTTGGACTTTATACGATTTGAAAACAGTGGTCTGGTCAGATGAGTACCGATGTCAGTTGGTAAGAGCTGACACCAGGTTTCGAGTATGATGCAGACACAACAAAGCCATGGCCCCAAGTTGTCAAAAAGGCACAGTTCAAGCTGATGGTAGGGTACTAATGCTGTGGGCTGTGTTTACATGGAATGGACTGGGTCCTCTCTGGATGTTTGGCAGCTTCGAGACTATTTGCAGCCATTCATGGACTTCATGTTCCCAAAAAACAATGGAATTTTTGTGGATGACAGCGCGCTATGTCACTAGGCCGCAATTGTTCAGGATTTGTTTGAAGAACATTGTGGACAATTCGAGCGAACGGTATAGCCACTCAGATAGCACGACATAAATACCATCGAACATCTATGGGATATAATGAAAAGGTAAGTTCGCGTACAAAATCCTGCACTGGCGGCACTTTCGCAATTACGGACAGCTGTAGAGACAGGTTGGCCCATGCCACGTCGATTTGCTGCCACACGTTATCAGGAAGTATCTCACGACTTTTGCCACATCAGTGTAAGCAAGGAGAACTGCTCCTATGTTACATTCAACGAACACTATCAAAGACGTAAGTGGATCAACAAAGAAATGAAACGTAGCCAAAGGTGGTGGTACAAAAGGCAGAGATAGCAGGTCGATAACTCGAAAATATAACTTTTGGCACCAAAATAAAAGTATCATTTGTTGAAACACCCAGATACAAAGGCCTAACAACAGCAATAATTTGAAATTGTGAAGTTAACGAGAAGTGGCGAATGTCAACAGCTATTTTGTGTTGTATCGACGACGTGTTGGGTACAAAATCATTGTGCTATGTGATCGTAACAAGATTGTTATTTAAGTGCACAGAAATCATTTCATGTGTTGCTAAGTGCCGTTTGAATTTAATGCAACATAATATACGTTTATGCAGTTTCATCTTATTTTTGGTCATGAAATGAAATGATCGTACGGCATTGTTGGCCGGGAGTCCCCATGCGGGGCGTTCGGTCGCCGAAATTGCAAGTCCTTTTTAGCTGACGCCACTTCGGCGACTTGAGAGTCAATGATGATGAAAGACACACAACACCCAGTCATCTCGAGGCAGAGAAAATCCCTGACAACCAACATTAAGTGAAGGATTTCGAAATATTCTTCAACTGCCAACGTGTAGCTCTGTAGAAAATGAAAAGACAAGATTAGACTAATTCAGAGAACATGGGGGGTTATGCAATCATTCTTCCCACACTCCATAAGTAAATGAAGTGGGAAGAATCACCTACGTGGTAAAGTGGGAAATACCCCTACTATGTATTTCAGACTGGTTTTGCAGGATGTGGGTGTAGAAGCACAGGCATAGGCGTTCGCTTACGAATGGCTTTTACCGACTGAAACACGATGCCAGGACACAGCATGCATGTATGACATCAAGAGACACTGATTTACAGACATTGTGTGAACTTATTGTGAGTTTTGTAATATATAGATAAATAAGGAATACGAATTTGGCAGGCTATCACTTCGTACCAGCTGGAAGTGTCGTGGCTGTTGCTTTAATTCGTGTGCTGCAATGGATACTGCAGCTTAGAACCACGGTGCCTTGACAACGGAGACATGTATCGGTGCCTTCGGTAGTCCAGTGGGCCCATAACTTCTGCCTGCTGCTGGCTCTAGGCGCCTGTCTCACTGTCTGCCAGCTATTCATTCATCTGTCGAGATAGGTTGTGTAGGGGATTAGTGAACACAGGGTTGTCGTAGCGAGACTGAGTACTGTAATCCCCAAATCCTAGAAAAATATACCTATTCAAAAAATCAGATAAAGTTCACTTGACGCCTTCCTGAGAGACAATCTCCACTCATTCCAAATTAATAATGGAAGTGTAGACAAGATGTGGCTTAAATTCAAAAGAATAGTATCTGCAGCAATTGAGAGATTTATATCAAATAAATTAACAAACGACGGAGCGGATCCTCCTTGGTACACAAAACGGGTTAGAACACTGTTGCAGAAACAACGAAACAAACATGCCAAAATTTAAACAGACGCAAAATCCCGAAGATGTGCGATCTTTTACAGAAGCTCGAAATTTAGTGCGGACTTCAATGCGCGATGCTTATAACAGTTTCCACAGCGAAACTTTGTCTCGAAACTTGGCAGAAAATCCAAAGAGATTCTGGTCGTATGTGAAGTATGTTAGCGCCAAGAAACAATCAATGTCTTCTCTGCGCGATACTATCGCAGACAGTGCTTCCAAAGGAGAGTTGCTAAACACAGCCTTCCGAAATGCCTTCACAAAAGAAAACGAAGTAAATATTCCGGAATTCGAATCGAGAACAGCTGCCAACATGAGTAACGTAGAAGTAAATATCCTCGGAGTAGTGAAGCAGCTTAAATCACTTGATAAAGGCAAGTCTCTGGTCCAGACTGTACACCAATTAGGCTCCTTTCGCGAGTGCGTTGATGCATTAGCTCCATACTCAAAAATCATATACAACCGTTCGCTCGACGAAAGATCCATACCCAAAGACCGGAAAGTTGCACAGGTCTCACCAATATTCAAGAAAGGTAGCGGGAGTAATCCACTAAACTACAGGCCCATATCGTTAACGTCGATATGTTGCAGGATTTTAGAACATATATTGTGTTCGAACACTACGAATTACCTTGAAAAAAACTGTCTATTGACACACAGTCAACATGGGTGTAGAAAACATCGTTCCTGTGAAACACAAGTATCTCTTTATTCACACAAACTGTTGAGTGCTATTGCCAAGGGATTTCAGATCGATTCCGTATTTCTGGATATCCGGAAGGATTAAGACACAGTACCACACAAGCGGCTTGTAGTGAAATTGCGTGCTTATGGAATATCGTATCAGTTATGTGACTGGATTTGTGATTTCACAGTTCGTAGTAATTGACTGAAAGTCATCGAGTAAAACAGAAGTGACTTCTGGCGTTCCCCAAGGTAGTTTTATAGCCCGTTTGTTGTTCCTTATTTATATAAATGATTTGGCAGACAATCTGAGCAGTCGTCTTAGGTTGTTTGCAAATGACGCTGTCGTTTATCGACTAATAAAGTCATCAGAAGATCAAAACAAATTGCATAACGATTTAGAAAAGATATCTGCGAAAAGTGGCAGTTGACCCTAAATAACGAAAATTGTGAGGTCATCCACATAAGTGCTAAAAGGAACTCTAACTTGGGTTACGCGATAAATCAGTCTAATCTAAAAGACGTAAATTCAACTCAATACCTAGGTATTATAATTACGAACAACTTAAATTGGAAGGAACACATAGAAAACTGCGTTTTATTGGCAGGACACTTATAAAATGTAACAGACCTAGTAAGGAGACTGCCTACACTACTCTTGTCCGTCCTCTTTTAGAATAGTGCTGCACGGTGTGGGATCCTTTCCAGATGGGACTGACGAAGTACATCGAAAATATTCAAAGAAAGACAGCACTTTTTGTATTATCGCGAAATATGGGAGAGAGTTTCACAGAAATGATAGAGGATTTGGGCTGGACATCATTAAAAGAAGGCGTTTTTCGTTGCGAAGGAATATTCTCACGAAATTCTAATCACCAACTGTCTCCTCCGAATGCGCAAATATATATTGTCGACACCGACCTACTTAGGGAGGAACGATCACCACGATAAAATAAGGGAAATTATAGCTCGTACGGAAAGATACAGATGTTCATTCTTTCGTCGCCCTATACGAGATTGGAATAATAGAGTATTGTGAAGATGGTTCGATGAACCCTCTTCCAGGCACTTAAATGCGATTTGCAGAGTATCCATGTAGATGTAGGTGTAGATGTAGATGCAGACGTAAGACTTTGAAACAGTTTAATGTATCGCTTTTCCCACAAACAGACTACACTGGCATTGTTTGTGCTGCGATTACCAACACGAGAAAATGAAATAAATCCGATTTACACCCGTGAAAGAAATCGTTGGCAAACTTTTGACGGCTCCAAGATTGCAGAGAAGTCCCTTTGCGGACAGAAAAGCTTAGGAGTACGCCTCCCACCAGCGTCCCCCAGAAAAAGAGCACTGTTGTTATTCACTTCTGCAGGCATCTGCCTTAAATTCCTGACACATGTAGCTTTTTATGGCTGAAAGTTACATAAATCAATAAACTTGCAAACTGAAAAGTTTAATTGCTATGGGAAAGAATGTAACAGAATTTAGAGAAAAGTTTATGTTCGGTAGTGGGTTGTTCAGACCTTGAAGTCTTAAATTTGTATGTCAGTGACTTGATGATAGTTTATTATTAATATTCTAAAGACTCACGATCGTTTTAAACTGGTAACTTACTGCATATGATCGATAAAAAGCAATGTGTAGTCAAAGTCATTGTTGTTCTTATAATAGGCCCCGGATGACGCTCTCAACAATAAAATAACGCGCGATACGTCAGGAGCAGTTGCGTGGCAACATTGCGATACTTATTCGCGACGAGCGAACTCGTTCTGAGTGGCTAGTTGTGCTGTATTAAGTGTTGCGCGCTATTTAACTATCACCTTACAGAGATACTTGCTGTCTGAACTTTCTCAATAGCTAACAAGAAGAAAGAAAGCCAGCATCAGAAGGCATTCTGCTGAAGAACAAGTAAGTGAGCAATTACCATCCTTTACAGACTTCGCATATCCAGACAATGGTGTTCTGATGTGAACATGCGCTATGCTAGTGCTGAAAGCTGTGGTGTCTTTTCATATATCAAAAGTATAAATGTTTTTTTAATTCTTTGAACCTTACCGACTATCCCGACGACTCATACCGATCCATGTTAAAGTACAAGAAAACGAGAATAGTTTTACAAAACTGTCTGACTTCGTCCTACATTAACATTTATAGTATGTGCTGTGTAATCATTTTAGCATTAGCATGTAACAAGTCTTTTAGAGTTCATTGCATTCAGATGGACTTTTTTTACTGTCAGTTATATTTGGTGGCCGTCGTGCTTTTATAAAACAGTATCCCATATACAGTGGCGGATTTAAAAATTTTGCGCCCCTAGGCACACCATATTGTATGCCCCCCCCCAAAAAAAAATCTTTTAAATAGTAACTATTACCCGATCCCATCACAATTGCCGTTTTGGGTGGGAGCGCCGTGAGCTGTTTCTGTACTCTGCTATTCGTTGTTCTGAAGAACGTGGCAGCAGTGTAGTCGCTCTCAATCAAAATGTAATATGGTGCCTGAACTGTACTTGGTGTATGGCAGCCGATAAAACAAACTTAAATCTGCATTGTGTCGACACATGCTTCTCTCAAAAGATAACAGAAACGAACACAAGGAAAATAACTTTATTTTAATGGCCTAAAAGTTCAGCAGAGCTGATAAGAGACAACGGATTTTTGTTATACATTCACTTTTTATATGTTCTTTTATATGAAACCGTTGAAAATGAAAATTAAAAAGTCGTGTTACGATCTAAAAATTGAAGCGAACCTGTCATACATTAGAAAATAAAATACACTTTTACAGAGACGCGTTCAAAATTAAAATTAAACTGTCGTTTTACGATCTAATAATTTGAATGTGTCGCGGATAGAAAAAATCACGTTTGGCATTAATACGTGAATCTATAGGAAAGCGTAAGAAATGAAACAGAGATTTCGGTGTACGAACTAATAACTAAATACGGATGAAGTGTAGCTAGTAGCTGCATGATAAGTGTATACGATACCTTTGATCCATCTAAGGGCTGAACAGTTTTGTGCTGTAGCTACTGCTCTCACCATAACTCTTTCTAACGGCATTAGCAATATATTTACGTATTTATCGACAGAACTGAACTACCTTGTGTATTAAGACTTTTTCGTCTGAGCGCACACTCCGATAACGTATATTTCCGCGATAACTACACATTTCAGCAGACGCCAAGATAGCGCATCAGGATAGAGTAGCATGGAGAGCTGCATCAAACCAGTCTCAGGACTGAAGACCACAACAACAACAACAACAACAACAACAACAGTATCAGTATGACTTGACTGTACAGCGCCGAGCTGCCTGGGTCATTTGGGTATTGTTTAGTATTGTCGGGTGCCTTCGGTCACGTCTGCACGTAAACGACGTTTAGTTCCGCATTCGGCCATCGGCAATTGTGAAGTAAAAAGATAATACGTAGTCTGTAAATCCAATGAATGTGATCTAAGTTATAATAAAAATCACATTATAATCTTACGTTTTTAAAACTAATATGAAGATATAAACAAACTCACTAGTCAGGATTCGGATGGTTATCAGTTAGCAGGTCGGCTTCGCTGTGAAGACTGGACAATCTCTCCTCAGACAATGTAGAATATAGGTACAAATTCAATCTTTCAAGAGCGGAAAACGAGCGTCCTGCTAAACACTTTGTAAGTGCCATGAATAGAAATATTCTAAGAGCAATTTCAACATTCGGAAATACGTACTGTATCCTCTGTTTTCGTAAAAATTTACTCATTTCGACTGGTAAATCGCTAATCTCAGAAGATTTCAAAAGTTCCGCGAAATGTACACATTCGATAGGGAAGGAAGGCTCTAAATCTGTGTCACATGACGCTTGGAATTTTGCTGCACGTTTAGCAATATCGTCAGGTGAACTGTTCTGAAGATTACCGAAAACTGTGTAGGATTCCAACACTGTTCTATAGTTTTCTTCCTCCTTGCTAATTCGGCGTACATGTTGCCGAGTACTGGTAGAAACGTTATAACTCTAAATTTATGCGTTCCAAACAGAAAAACTTCTTTAGAGCCCGCTTCTTCGTCATCATTAAGTTTGCGTCTTTGTGATGTTTTATGGAAGTAAATTTGAAAATTTGTGCTAAGTTCCTATGGGACCAAACTGCTGAGGTCATCGGTCCCTAGGCTTACAAACTGCTTAATCTAGCTTAAACTAACTCACGGTAAGGACAATACACACCCATGCCCGAGGGAGGGCTCGAACCTCCGACGGGCAGTGCCACGCGAACCGTGGCAAGGGGCCATAGACCTCGCGTCTACTCCACGGGGCTTTTATACGTTTATTCATAGTCTATCAGTCAAAATCTCCACGGGTTAATTTCACAGTAGTCGAACATGCCAGGAATAAATGCAATAAATCCTATAAGTGATTCATATAATTCATGCACTATGTTAGTATCAATATTTTCACTTTGAAATTTCAGATTTACACTATTAGATCTCTGGAGTATGTCCTTCGATACTGTCATGGTGAAGTCTCATATTGCACAAGTGGTTTTTCAAACGTGTGGCAATATGTGTGGGGGCATTGATATCTCTCTTGCTGACCAACGTGTTTTTGATAATCTTTTTATCGTTTTGCTTCCTGGTTTCATGAAAGAAAGAAGTTTATCCCAGCGTTGTGTAGAAGTGGAAAAAAAATTATAAACATTTTGCACCCCATTGAAAACAGAACATGCTCCCTGACAACAGCTTGCAGCACTAGTGCCGACTAAATTCAAAGAATGTGCTGCACAAGGCACATAACACGCTTTCGGATTTCGTTCTTTGACGCGTGCCTGCAAGCCAGTTTATGTTCTTGGCGTATTGCTTGCATTATCATATGACCGGCGTCTACGGTCAGTAATACTAATGGAATTTATAGATAGGACTTTTAGTACGGCCTCAACTCCATTTTCGGACTTGTGTCCCGGTTTCGGTAAAAACAGAAGGAAACGTTCAACAGGTTCACCATTCTCGTCCACATTTCTTAATGTGAAAGATAATTGATCAATAAGTGAAATGTCCACAGTAGAATCTACCATTATAGAGAATTATCTCGCCTGTTTTATTTCACTTATGATAATTACTTTTATTCGTGCAGAAAGAAGCTCTATTATTTCATCACACATTATTCAAGAATGATAACTTGTATGTCCTTCCCTGTCCTGGATTTTCACATCGTTCAATGTGCTCTGCGAGAAAAGGATGAAACTCGGCTATAAGTTCAAGAGACATAATAAGTTGACCATTATGTAATGAATGGAATCTCTCAACGTGTCCACGTAGGGGAAATACATGACTTGTTTGCTTCTTCACTACTGCAAGCACACTTTTCAACACACTGCACAAGTGCATTTTCTTTTGTCTCAACAAATGACTCGAAATGGTTATCTATTATTCCAAGAGACTTTTTTCTGGTTAAGAGTGACAACTCAGAATTTTTGTGTTCAATTGAATTCTCGTGATTAGATAAAATATTAGAAATATTTTCCCAATCTGCAAAACCACTAGTAGCAATCGCCGCCTTACACCTCTGAACAATTTACAAGGCGCACAAAAAACAGCGCCGGTGCTACAGGAGTATACTAAAAAATCATGCAAAGTTGATTCACCGTTTAAAAATTTACGGTAAAATATATTTTTGTTCAAACATCTGGCTTATCACCTATTTATCATCTTGAATTAGAAAAATCACCATTACAATGTTGATTAATGCCACACTATAAGAGAATGTCGATTGCTGATTCATTGACACACCATTCCGCAGGATCATCACTAACGAGGTTATTTCTTTTTGTAATGTCTGACTCAACACTTAGTTTTTCGTGAAACTCGGAATCAGGAACAATTTGCTTTTCTTCATTTTTAGCTTTTGTTTCGTCTGTATTTACTTCTTTTGCAACAGATGCAGTGCCAGAAATATCATCCGTACTATTTGAACTCGAAATCGAAACACCAACAATTTATTTACTCTTCCAAGCGTTTTTAGAACATTGGCTTCTTGTTCTCACCTTTCCTTAGATACTTTCCGAAATGCCGCCTCACTTAATTTTGCACGTTCGCTTTTTTCACTGTTATTCATGTTAAGGCACTTAAAATTGTTAACCAATAGTTAAAACAAAAGAAAAAGCTTTTTAGAAGGAAAGAATGAAAGACTGTATCCATTACCAATTGTACTACATCGCACATGAGCACAAAGCTTTTTACTTTAAACACGGCACACGAGGACAAAGATTTTTCCTTTGAATACGAAGCGATGAACTGGCCAACTCGGACTACTCGACATAACTGCCTTGTGAAAGAACGATAATGCAAAATAATTCAATTTCATTGTCGCTTGTTAATGTGTTGTCAGTGAACAGTAGAAGCACACCTGCCGGCCAGAATTCCTCTCGTAAAGAAAATTCCTTTCTTGACTTCTGTTTCCCGCGTCGCCGGAATCTTAGCTGAGACCGAATATCTTCTAAATATTCTTGACACTGTCTTTCTAATTTAAAAAGCAAATAATTTTTGCAGTTTCTAGCAGTGAGGTGTGCTGGATCGATTCTTATCCCACTCATTCTTATAACATTTTAGCGGTTTCTGTGGGCAGAGAAGACAGACTACAAAGTTTATGTAGTCTTGTTGGCAGTTGATGTGGTGTGGTGAGTTGTCATTTGTGTGAACACTGCTGTTATGTCTACACGCAAATGCACCTTTTGTTCCAACATAAAATAAAAATAACCTTTCCTCGAAGAAAAAAAGCCTAGTTAAGAAGTTCAATACAAAATTTGCGATTCCACGTACTATACGATTGCACAGAGTGGGAGCTTTGATATCGTGCAGGCTGCAGCACAATAAATGAGACAAACGGAAGTTGGTTTCTTCTTCTTTTTTCGCCAAAAAAAGTAACTAATTAAATAAATATAAAATTTTTAAATTGTATCTCACACATTATTAGATATTCTTCTCATGTTTTTTCCTATAAACATGTGTTTAAAAATGTAAAACATTTCCAGTACCAAATGCTTTGTTACACGGGTGTCATTAAATGAAAGCTCAGATACTGAAGACCACAGAGCTTTCACAGTAATTACGGCAACGGAGGGGTGGCTTGATACTTCCCAGCAATTTCTACAAGAAATTTAAGTAGAGCAGGTTTTACATACTGAGGCCCACACAGGTTGAGGAACTGCTGATTAGTTTATAACAGCTTTTCAGGGATCCCGGTATTTTCACGGGGAAAATATGGTAGGGTTAAGTAGAAGCCGACATCATACTCGGTATAATAAGGTTTCAAACTTAGTATTGTAGCCTGCTGTCCTGACAGCTTACTTCAGACTATTTTGAACAATCATAAAGATGACACCAGACAGAAACTGAATGTTAAATTTCCATTCAGTCACCAAGTAAACTATGTACTCATATATTTCCAAGCTTGTATTGTCGAATTTATTCTTAAGGCTTATTTAAACGAGCAAGTTTAACAATATTAAAAATTTTTGTCGTTTGTAAGCGCAGTTATTTTAAAACGTAAAAGGTTAAAATCAGTACAGAGCAAAATATGCCTCCACTCCTTATGCTGCCGCCCTTAGGCCCGTGCCTAGTGGGCCTATATGTAAATCCGCCACTGCCCATATAGTATTACGATTATCAACCGTTCTATAGAAATGTAAGTTTTCATTTTGTGCTACTTGATTTATCGGTTGTAGTAGTATGTGCATAATTTGGACAAATGGTAATTGTCTGTGTAACTATAATTTAACATATCGTTGTATGTGCTATGTGATTACAATAAGCAGAAATAAGTATACCTCGTTCCACACACTGTCAACAGTTCTTAAATTTCCGATTCTCTTCCGAGAATGAATTTATCACTCTGCAGCAATGTTTTTCTGTAACAGAATTCGTAGTGAAGCTGAAACCGTGTGCAAAGCATTGACCCGAAACCAGAGCTGTTTCTTCCACCGGCGACGCTGTTTCCAGTTGAGGTGCCCGAGTATGTCTCCTGGCTGAAGTAAATAATTCAGTTTCACTCTTCCTCACTCCAACATTTTGTCTCAGAAAGAAAATATTATTTTTAGTTCCATGCTTTTTGCCAAGAAAATGTTTACTCCCGTCGTTGACAAAAGGCAAAAATATGGTTTGGAATATGGCATATACAGTTTTCATACTCCAGACAATAATAGTATCTGTTGCTTTCTTTTGTACATGTGCGTCACTTACTGAACACGTGAACCACCAAAGAAAGCAAAGACAATTCGTTCGGCGGGAAAGGTCATGTATCAGAGTTCTAGGATGCGAAGGGGATTTTGTTTGTAGATTATCTGCCCACTGTTCAAACAGGTATCGGAGAATAATATGATAACCTTCTGGACAAATTGCAACAAAAGATACGCGAAAAAAGGCCAGATTTAGCAAGGAAGAAAATCATCTTCCATCAAGACAATCCCCGCCCGCACACATATTCCGTCGCCATGGTAAAATTACACGAACTAAGGTATGAATTGTTGCCACACCCATCTTATTCACCTGATATGGTTCCACCAGACTTCCATGTCTTCCCAAATCTGCAATTTTTCTTGGTGGGCCAAGATTCAGTTCAAATGAAGAATTAATAGCTGGGGTCGACAACTATTTTGTAGGCCTGGAGGAAACTCATTTTTAACATGGGATCAAGGCATTGGAACATAGTTGGTCCAAGTGTATTAATCTACAAGGAGACTACATTGAAAAATAAAACGAAGTATCAGTGATGTAGGTACTTTTTTCTGTTCCGTTCCGAGAACTTTCAAACCACCGTCATATATATAGTACACTACTGGCCATTAAAATCGCTTCACCAAGAAGAAATGCAGATGATAAACGGGTATCCATTGGACAAATATATTATACTAGAACTGACATGTTATTACATTTTCACACAATTTGGGTGCATAGATCCTGAAAAATTAGTACCCAGAACTACCACCCCTGGCCGTAATAACGGCCTTGATACGGCTGGGCATTGAGTCAAAAAGAGAGGGTTTCGCAGGGATAGAATGAAGGGTAGATCCACGGTAACACATCTGAAATGTAACGCCCACTGATCAAAGTGCCGTCAATGCGAACAAGAGGTGACCGAGACGTGTAACCAATGGCACCCCATACCATCACGCTGGGTGATACGGCAGTATGGCGATGACGAATACACGCTTCCAATGTGCGTTCACCGCGATGTCGCCAAATACGGGTGCGACCATCATGATGTTGTAAACAGAACCTGGATTCATTCGAAAAAATGACGTTTCGCGATTCGTGCGCACAGGTTCGTCGTCGAGTACACCATCACAGGCGCTCCTGTCTGTGATGCAGCGTCAAGGGTAACCGCAGCCACGGTCTCCGAGCTGATAGTCCAGCTGCTGCAATCGTCGTCGAACTGTTGGTGCAGATGGTTGTTGTGTTGCCAACTTCTCCATCTGTTGGCTCAGGGATCGAGACGTGACTGCACGATCCGTTACAGCCATGCGGATAAGATGCCTGTCATCTCGACTGCTAGTGATACGAGGCCGTTGGGATCCAGTACAGCGTTCCGTATTACCCTCCTGAACCTACCGATTCGATATTCTTCTAACAGTCATTGGATCTCGACCAACGCGAGCAGCAATGTCGCGATACGATAAACCGCAATCGCGACAGGCTACAATCCGACCTTTATGAAAGTCGGAAACGTGATGGTACGCATTTCTCCTCCTTACACGAGGCATCGCAACAACGTCTCACCAGTCAACGCCGGTGAACTGCTGTTTGTGTGTGAGAAATTGGTTGGAAACTTTCCTCACGTCAGCACGTTGTAGGTGTCGCCACCGGCGCCAACGTTGTGTGAATGGTCTGAAAAGCTAATCATTTGCATGTCGCAGTATCTTCTTCCTGTCGGTTAAATTTCGCGTCTGTAGCGCGTCATCTTCGTGGTATAGCAATTTTAATGGCCAATAGTGTAAATGAAAGTGCTGTATATATATACACCATACGACGCTCTGTCGGTGTATAAAAACAGTAGTTACAACGTTGTGTCAAAATTTCAAAAGAATCATCACTGAGTTTTGGAAGATTTAAGATACTGAGCCTATAAGTCGCCTCACTGGGTTTTCACGAGATCGTGTAATAGGGCTACGACAACATGGATGTTCCTTCTACGATATTGCAGAAGACTTGGCAGAGGTGTAGCCACTGCACATGGTTGCAGGCAGCGATGGTCACGGGAATGTACGGTCGCAGGAAGGCAGGGCTCCGGACGGCCACGTGGCACTACAGAAAGGAAAGACCATCGTATTCAGCGTGTGGCTCTGGCGCATCCTACTCTATCTGTATCAGCAATATGAGCAGCATTTTGCTCCACAGTGACACGACGAACTGTTACAAATCGGTTATTCCACTGAGTCCACACCACCACCATTTGCGACGTCAGTGGTGTGAAGCGCGTTTTCATTGGAGGACAGGGTGCAGGTCCGTTGCGTTTTATGATGAAAGCTTGTTCTGCCTCCGTGCCAGTTTTGGCTTGTGTTGATTAGAAGGAGTCCGGTTGAGGGCCTGCAACCGACATGTCTGGGTGCTAGACACACTGGACCTACACCTGGAGTTATGGTCTGGGGTGTGGAGTGCCATTTCATATGACTTCAGGAGCACTCCCGTGGCTATTCCACGCACGATGATTGCAATAATTGTACGTCAGTCTGGTGATTCCGTCTGTTATGCTGCCATTCATGAAAAGCCTTGCAGTGGGGTCGGGAAGGGGGGGGGGGGGGTCCACCAGGATAACTCTCGCCCACATGCCACTGTTATAGCTCATCATGATCTTTGGAGTGTCGACTTGTTGCCTTGGCCAGCTACATCACCATATCTGTCTCCAGTCGAACATATATATGACATTATCGGACGAAGACTCCAATGTCATCCACAAAGTGCATTAACCGTCCCTGTACTAATGTACCAAGCGCAACAGACCTGAAACTACATTCTACAAAGTAACATACCGCATCTGTACAATGCAATACATGCACATTGGCATGTTTACATTCAAGAGTTTGGCGGTTACACCAGTTATTAATTTACCAGAATTGCAGATTTGCAATACCTTATCTTGTGCTTACATTAACCTGTGGCTTACAATGTTATTCGCTTAAATATGTCACCTAGACAAATGTATTTCCTAAATTTCATTACTCTACATTAATTACCTTTTGGTGCTGCAGTTTTTTTCCGTCATTGTATTTAAATATCTAAGATGTTCCAGTAGGAATACACGCACCTATTCGAATGCAACGTTATTTGAAAAATGCAAAGCAATCGGTGAAGAACTTTCGAAGATTTTACATTCTGAACAAACGAACATTTACTCCTACGTAAATAAAAATGTAAATATTCGTTTGTTCAATGTCGCAGATCTTTGAAGTTCTTCACCAATTGCTTTGATATTTTGGCACAACCTTGCATTGGAATGCACGCGTGTTTTTATATACCTAGTAGAGGGCCACATGTAATATATATAAATATACTAGCTGGGGTACCCAGTTTCACTCATGGGGTTGATATGAGATCGTGTGGTAGTTTGAATAAAAGGATAAATTTTAAAGTATAAGAGGTACGAGGGTGATCCTAAAAGTAAGGTCTCCTATTTTCGTATAAGTTATGAAGATTGCTTTACGCGCTATGTGTAAACATGCGCACGCCGTGCTGAGGCGCTCAGTCTTGGCTTGGCAGCTGTTGAGAATGGAGCTCGCGTTGGATGGTACCGCCAAGTGCGAATTGCCCGCAGTTATTCGGGTTTTGAACGCAAAGGACACTGCGCCGATTGAAATCCATCGCCAATTGACGGAAGTGTATGGTGAGTCGTGCATGGATGTAAGTGGTGGAGAGAGTTTGCAGCTGGTCGGACCGAAATTCACGACGAACAAAGGAGCTGGGGACCGTCAATTTCTGAGGAGACAGTGTTGAATGTCGAGCAACGCATGCGTGAAGATCGGCGGATCAAGCTGCATGATCTCTGCACGTTGGTTCCTGAGGTTTCCTGAACCACCGCTCACATAATTTTAACGGAAACACTGAAGTACCGGAAGGTGTGCGCAAGATGGGTGCCACGCATGCTGACTGAGGACTACATGCGACAACGAGTTGATGCTTCCCGTGCATTTCTTCAACGCCTTGCAGCCGAACAGGACAACTTTCTGGACTCAATTGTCACGGGTGACGAAACCCGGGCATACCACTTTACACCTGAGACCAAGCAACAATCATGCCAGTGGCGGCACCCTTCTTCGTCAAAGCCACGGAAATTCAAACACAGTCTGCCGGTAAAGTGAGATACTGTGGCACTGAAAAAACTCAAACGGGCAATTCAGAACGGGAGAAGAGGAATATTTAGCAAGGACGTACACATTCTCCGTGACAACGCTCGCTCACGCATCGCTCGGCAAACGGTTGCTCTCCTGCAACAGTTTCAGTGGAGCATAATCACCCACCCACCCTACATGCTGACTTGGCACTCAGTGACTATCACCTGTCCCGTAAGTTGGAAGGCGATTCGGCTTCGACGACAAAGTGAAAGAAGAGGTTCATAACTTTCTGAACAGCATGCCGGCGAACTGGTATGATATGGGCATACAAAAACTGGAACAGCGTCTACAAAAACGTATCGACAGAAATGATGATTATGCCGAAAAATAGCTAAATATTCAAGCTGCAGACTGATGTAAACCATTGTAGAAATAAACAGGTCTATGTACTTGCAAAAAAGTGGGAGACCTTACTTTTTGGATTACCCTCGTAAAATAATTACTCTTGTAAAATATATAACTATTTACAATACTTGTTAAAGTATAAGAGGTAAAAAAGGTTTATTGAAAACATATTCTAACTATTCAAAATATTTGTTTATAAACAACAATTTTCATTTTGTTATTCGGGGCATATATGGACAATTTTTTCGAATTTTCTACTCAAGTGCAAGCTACGTACAGTTGATCGTGAGGGAAGCCGGTGTCTTTGAGGTTGATGTCGCAATTCTTTAAAGTTTGTCCTTGCGCTTTGTTAATTGTAAAATAGGAGGCTAACATGGTTGAAAATTAGTCTTTTTAAATTGGAATGGCAGTTCAGTAGAGATCAGTGGGATTCTGGGGATAGATAGTGTGTGTCCTTTGTACTTTTTAGTCATAATTTCGGCTTCGGTTACGTTATTCGACAGCTGTTTGACTATCATCCTTGTTCCATTACAGAGTTTTGGTTAATTGAGCTTTCTGAGTAGTATGATCGTGGGTCCAATTTTAAGTCGAAGACAGTGTAATGGTATTGCTGGTACTTGCAACGAGTTTAGAAACACTGTAGGGAAGTTCTCACTTTCTTCAACGTTTATCATCGTGCCGATCGATATGTATATTATCTCTTCACCGGGATTTTTTTTTAATTTTAAAGTTAATATCGTTGTCAACATTACTTTTAGTTGCCAAAATTACCCTTTCAAATCACCAGTCCGGATTTGTATAACTCTGAACAATGTCTGGATAAACTTGGTCGATGAGTTCGTCTTCAGCAGTGTCTATGTGTCAGAAATCACTGTTGAGTTAAATGAGGCCTGTCGTCTGGTCAGGAGGATATGTGCCTCCGCCTATTTGTAAATTGTTCAGCAAAATGTGCTGTTGTTTCGTCTTTCAGTGGTTCAACTCTCATATTTTTTGTTAGTCGCAGTATTTGTATGTGTGACGAGGGATATGATTTTTTAAAGCATGCGTTGATTTCGTCTGCTGGTGTGGACTTGGGGATATCTGGAAGTGTTTGTCGAAAATCTCCTGAGAGTATGAGTAGAACTTCTCACATCACTTCAGAGTGTGCTCCTGCGACCGTAGCGGTCTTGCGGTTCCAGACTGCAGCGCCTTTAACCGCACGGCCACTTCGGCCGGCTGCGATGTGTTGTTCAGCACGTATTTCTGCCAGCAAAAGATTTATTACAAGCGTTTTCCCGGTACCGCCTGATGCCTCCAAGTAAATAATCCCGCCAATGTTGTTGTCGATCCGGTCCGTGATAACTTTGTAAATTTTCTTTTAATTGTCATTGAGGAGTAGTTTGTTGTGAGCAATCTACTGAAGAGGTTCGTTGATGTTGTATCTTTTTTCCTTTGTAATTTCGAAGTTTAGCATCCCAAGTTGTTGGTTGTTTGTTTGTTGCTAAACATTTATCTTCTAGGCGAATAAGTGTTCCTTTGACGATGTCGCCGTTGACCTCGATAGTCAGTTCAGAATGAGTTTTATCGGATCTGGTACAGTATTTCATCACTCATACTCTCTTTGAAGGACTCCCATAGCTGTTTTAGGTTCGATGGGTTACATGTTGTTAGAACTATGGCGAATAAGTCTCTCATTTGCTCAGCTGAGACTGTGAGAGAGACTTCTTGTAATGTTAATTCCCAGTAGTTGTCGTTTTCCCGTGGTCCTAAGCGTTGGCATGGTGCTCTCTTCTTCTGGCACAGTAACCGTAAACACTCTTGAGATCTGTGAAACTTGTTGATCCCCGTATTTCGTATAGCAACATCCGGAGATAGAAACACTCGGCATTGTTCGGATGTATGCTGCATACTCGGCCTAGTGCGGCAGATTTCATGATTACTGGATTACCTTCTACTGTAATCCCCTGCTCTTTGAAATATTGCTCTTGTTGTGTTTCTTGTATAATAGGTAGGGACATCGACATATGGTAATGTTTTCGTGAATGGGTGCGTTTGGCACAGTTGATACAAAGCTAATAATGATATGTTCTCAGGTGGTTCGCTTGAAATTTTTCTGTCCGTGTCTTTTGTGAAGTAAACTCTCTGTCTATTCTCCAAATGTAATGCTAGATGTTGCACAGTCGTGTATGGGAAAACCGAAAATCCGCCACTCCGCCTCGTTACTGTTGATGTATTTTCCCAATTGGTGCATGAGGATCTCGTCATTTGTGCTTTGCTGTTCGCCGTCTTTAGCTATTTGAAATACTGCCACACCACTGCCTTTTTTCACATACTTACAGACATATTTGATGTATTTCACTGAATTAAAGTATTTTACGTTTATGTGTGCTTGGAACATTTTTGGAAAGTAGTGTGTTGTATGGTACTACCCATTGGTTATCAATTTCCAGTTCGTCGCTGCCTCGTATTTGCATTTTTACTGAGCAGCCGCCGTTTTTTGCTGATCGTCTTCTGTATTTGGGATAGGCATCAACTCCGGTTTGTGTGTCATCTAGGTATGGTTTTGGGTGTTCTTTTGTACATTTTCCATCACTTATATATGGTGAATTGGGATTTAATATATATCCGTGAATCATGATTTTCACTACTATGTCGCACAGTTTGGATCTTCTTGTGGACTGGAAAACTCAGCTTGGATGACTTTGTCGATATCCGTGAGATTAATTATGTCGTGTAGCCATCTGAGATAACGTGAGTGAGGCAGCCCTCGTTTTTGCCATTCGGGTATATATATCTATCATCTAACGGTTCCAAAGATGTTGTGATTTGTGATTACTTCAATAAATCTCATTTGTTTGTGCCGGAAAACTCGGGCTGTTATATCTTGTCGATGCATAGGGGCTTGTACGTATCTTTGTTGTTCTTATATTTCTGGGCACGAAGAGTTTCATGTGAATGTTATGAAGAGGTCATATCGGCCATATTTTCGTATGTAGGTCATGGAATCTTTAGTGTATTTTTGCATATGTAGCGGACTTGCGTGTACGATGAGGGTAAGATTACCATTGTTACAATGTCGTCAATGTTTCCTTCATTTAAGATAGCACCTCGAAGGTGGATGAATTATTCCGTGCGTAGTTTCTTATAATTCAGTATTGTATAAAGCATCCGTTCCGCTTCTATTTTTGCATATATATTTATCAGGAATTGTTGGAATAAACAGTGAGTGCTGAGAATGTGATTGTATGTTTCATTGTCTCTGGTCGTTAAGCGGTAAGCACAGAGCTCCTTGGAAGCGACCTTTTAGTTTGTGTCTACGCCTGTTTCAGGTTGGTTTTTGTTTCACATTAAAGTGATATCCGTCCCCTCCGTGCAGAAATGTTAATGGATATTGAAGGGCATCATATGAACGGTGTGTCTCTGCAACTCGCTGTAGTCCTTCACTTGCACATTTATCTCACGACTTGTGTTTTCATTGCCCACAGTTACGATGACGACTTCGTCTATCTGAGGTGCCTTAAATCAAAGTTCGTGTTCTCCATCCGGTTTTTTTTCGGCTAAAAATTATAACTTTATAGTCATAAGAATTCATTGGCCTTTGCTGGTTCGAATATGTGAAGCTGTGGCTTGTATTCATGTAAGATCCTTTGTACATCTCGGACTACTGCTCGTCTCAATCCATTGAGATTTGTGCATCGTTGATCAATTTCTGTTTCTTCATTTCCGACGAAATATACTTGCAGAAATTTATGGTCGTCTTTCGGTAGTGGTAGTAACGATCCCATGTTGTGGTAGATAAGTCCTTCGACGGAAAAAAAGTAATAGATTTCATCTCTGGTAGTGTTGATAGAAGTGACACAAAAGAAGTCAGTTGGAAGCAGGCGTTGTAACTTTTATACGTTGAAGAAAGTGTTTTGATTCTGGAGTTTCCCCCGTCATGTAATGTAAATATTTCTGCGGACGTGCTTCCAGTGGTGGTAATTGAATTTTTCCATTCATGCAACGGATTCCTGGTGTGTCCATACTGAGTATTTTTCGCGTTGTAAAATTGGCAGATGTTATCCATTTTTCCGTTTGCGACATGTTTGTGTTTGTTATGTTCTTTCATGGAGTCGTAGTGGAATGCTTCATTTGTTAGGTTGTACTCTTTAATTGTCCTCGTTAGCTCTTCTCGTAGGGTGATATTTTCGGGGCTGGCGTGAGTTTTTTATTATAAGATAGTGTCTCAATTCTTGATTCTTCAGCCCATTAATTTCGTCGTTCTTCGGCTTCTCTGCTTCCCGATGTGCTCATTCTCGTTCATTGGGAACTTGAACGTGCTTCGCGGTCTCTGTCTCTTTCGTTTTGGCGCTGGTCTTTTTGTTTTTACCGTTTCGCTTCAGAGCTGGCAAGATCTCCTCCTCTTTTACGTTTCAGCATTGTCTAAAATACAAATCAAATCATCTTTCTACTAACAAATACACTATCTAAACTTCACACTTCTCATACTGTATTTTCGATTTATATTCAGTCACTGTATCACTTTGGCTAATCATAATCACACTTCACCGTTTGTTTTTATTTACTGACTGCACTACTTTTCGGTTCCTCCCTTCGTCACTGATAAGAAACTGACGATCTAACCCAGCCGGCCGCGGTGGCTGTGCGGTTCTAGGCGCTTCAGTCCGGAACCACGCGGCTGCTACGGTCGCAGGTTCGAATCCTGCCTCGGGCATGGATGTATGTGATGTCCTTAGGTTTAAGTAGTTCTAAGTCTAGGGGACTGATGACCTCAAATGTTAAGTCCCATAGTGCTTAGAGCCATTTTAACCATTTGATCTAACCCACACCGGGTCTTGCTTTCTATACTACTACCAATGGATAGCCCCACCAGTGGTGATTCCAGAATATGCCAAAAACGCTTCGAATGGTCCACAATGTTCCAGAACATTCACAGCATTGGAGAGTGTTCTGGTATGTTCCACAATGATCTGATATATCTCAGGATGTTCCCGAACATACTGGAATCTTCCGCGATGTTTCACGTTATATCATTGTGGAACATTCTAGAACATTATGGAATGTTGTGGAATGCTCTTGAATACTCTCAAATGTTCTCCAATACTATCGAATGTTCTGGAATGTTCCAGAAATTTCTACAGGGTGAAACTTCCCAGCCCTTATGTCTTCAAAAGCACGCCCTTCAGATAAAAACGCAAACCTTCTTCATGGATGGGGGACAGAGGGCTACCAGACCATATAACTACCTTGATTGTACCTGGACTCGTTTCTGAGTTTTAGAGGCACGCACTTTGTAAATTTTTATAATATATGTTTTTTGTTATAGTTATAGTGGAAATCACTATAAATGTAAATGCTAGTTTGTGGAAAACCGCAACTCTCATAAAATTCTGCACCGATTACTTTGAAATTGTGACTCAACACTGCATTTGAATAAGAGCGTGTTTTTATACTTATTTTTTATCATATATAAAAATGTGTAATATGGGAAGGGGATATGTTATGACCAAAAATCTCGAAAATTTCTTGGCCAATTTAATTTAAATTTTTATGCAATATTTCAATGAACATTCGGACGGACATAGGCTATACATGTTTAATACAAATAATATATAAATATAGGTATAAAATATAAAATAGTGAAACGTCTGTAGCAAGCACTCCCCATCTTCTGTGACCCGATGCTCCTCCCCCACTTCCATACAGTCTCTCCATTGACTTCAGTAGTCACCCACCGTAGTAACGTGTGCTGTGATTGGCTAGAGCACTCCCGCCACGTGTCCAAGCCAATGCACACTCACAAACATAATGAAACACATACAAAATACTGGATTTACATTTAAATAACTTGAAATTAAATAAATATTCCTACAGCTGAACCATAAATATGCTCTAACACACAGTGTTAAATACATAAACAAATCAAATAAACATATATCAAAGTAATAGAGACAAAAGTAGGCCAGTAGCCTAATGTTTCTGTACTTCCTTAAACACAGTATTTGACCAATTTCTTCATGAATAATATATATCGGATATAAACAAAGACATAGACGAAAAAGAATATTTATGAGGATGCTGCTACGGTTTTTTCGTGTAACTGTGGAGTTCTAATGGCCTGACACGATCAATAGGAATCGGCCACTTTGACCCCCAATAACTCATGCACTATTCAAGTTACATGCCTGTAATTCATACCAATTTGGGTTTACACTAATAGCTTTCCGAAAACACATTGCTCGACAAAATCGGATGAACCGCTTAGGTTTTGGAAATTCGTTTCTGGGTGTTACTTGTATAATTTAGAGTCAGATACTAAACTTAAAACTTATAAAGATATTGAAAATCTGATTACACCATCAGAGTTGTCATGCATGTAATAGTAATGTACATGTTTCTTTTTAAGATATCATGATTTCTCTGGCTATTATTAATTTCTACATAAACTGTGAAATGCAGAGTCCTGGACACAGCGTCAACATGGTATTTCCAGTGACACGGTAGGCCTGGACCGTGCACTGGGGCTACCCCTCTTGCTCCGGCTAATGTTCGGCACCAAACGGTTGCTGACAAGCCCCGGCTTGCCGAGAATTCCGTGCGGCCACGCTAACTCCAAACTTAGAATATTTTCAGGGCACCACAATTCACCTGTTACCTCACAGTCTGTAGCGAGTAGGGAAGTTGCATTTATGGCTTGTCGGCTTATGATTAGAACACTCCTACAGTTTCTGTAAATACAATAGCCGTAAGCAAGGCTCAAGGTCAGATAGCAGGATGGGGGATAGGAGACAGACAGGGGTTGGAGGAAATGGACATAGAAAGCAGAAAGGAGGAAATGGACGGAGAGAGGGATAGGAGGAGATGGAGAGGAGGGAGGAGAAGATGGACAGCGAAAGGAGGGAGAAAGTGATGGACAGAGAGAGGGCGAACAATGAGGAGACGGACAGAGAAAGAGGGAGGAGGGTAACGACAGAGACAGGAGGAAATTACGACGTATAATCAGTTCCCATATGTATCAGAAACGTGTGCTTTCTCTCGTCCTCCCTTTTCATTTAACCTGACTGTGCCACACTGCGGAATGTTTAAATTGATACTATGTTTATCATTAGCTGCAGGAAGTGTGAGTTTGCATAAGTGATATCATTTACTTGGCATACTTAAGAAATTTTATAGCTAATTAGTTTTGTAAGATCACTAAAACAGTTTCGCCAGACTTTTTATTTATTTATTTATTAATTTTTTTTTTGGAAGCTGGACAGCCCTTAGGACATCTCCCTTGTCCATTCAGGCATCTCACCAAACTGTCTAATGATTTCATCGTTGATGGGGCTATGAAATCTCCCTTCCTTCCTTTCATAGAACTTTCAACATAGGTTCCTAAGACGGGAACACAATAGAAATTGTAATTTTTTTTCATTTTACTGTCATCACAACTAGTTACAGTGACAAAAACAAAATTAATTAGCCCAAATGAGTTTCAACAACTTTTAACTACGTACAGTGACAAAAACAAAATTAATCATTCCAAATGAGTTGCAGGGCTACCAGACATCATCGTTGACCTACCGCAGTACAGTGTATTCTAACTTAACAGTAATTGTTAGCCAACGTTACTAGCAGTGCATTCTATGTTGTTTTTCGAAAAGACCTTCTTCGTCCAGGATAATGGCGTCACAGGCATATTTATTGACCCTTTATCATTCGTGTAGTAAACAAGTATGTTTAGTCGTTCTTGGTACGACAATTAGTTCCATTAGTTTAGGAAGAGAATGGGAATTCAGTACGGCAGGATGAAGATGAATGCTATACGTAGACTATTTACTCGGTGAGGCATTACTACAACTTATTTTCCAAACTAGGTAATCGGTGGAAAGTGGAAACTTTTCCCGCAACCAACTAGGTGAACACTGGGCTCGTTCCGCCGTCCCGTCTCTGTTACAGGTTTGCAAACACTTCGTAAACATACTCACTCTTTCTCTTGAGATAACACTTAGAGGCGCAGACGGTGAGAGGGTGGGGTAGGGTGCATAACTTCCGTTCCTTGGGGGGGGGGGGGAGGGAGGGTGGGAAGGTGGGTGACAGAAGGGCATCCAGCCATAATCACTATTACTGAAGACTCGATTTAAGTCCAAGGAAAAGAAGAAGAATGCGCAATTTGGAAGTTTCAGGAAGGAATCAAATTCTAACAACCTTGATTACGAGTTCAAACATTTGCCACTGTCACTGAAGATTTTCTAGCACTTTGTTGGAAATTTAGCCAAGCCGTCAAAGCACATGACAGTATCATGGGAAACTGGGTTGAGAGTCACACCCATGGTCAAATTGGAGAAGGAAGCGACAGCAAACCGGTCGTACCTCTTTTGAAGCGGCAGCCGCCGAGCCGAGAGAACGCGCATGAGAGCAGCAGCAGAACTTGCCTGATAAATTGCAAATTAATTTAACCTTTGTTTTTTGTTCACGTGCTTCTGCAAAGAAGTGAACTGTACGTGTATCTTTTACAGTAGAGACTAGTGGTTAGAAAATGAATCGTAGTTTCGTTGTTCCGTAAGTCTTGTCAATATCCTTGTGTAGAGCGGCTTTCTAGTGTTTCCGTCGCCAGAAACTCCGTCACGCCACTAAGTTTTAGTTAGGCAGGCGGTGGACCCCCTTAGGGAGATAGCAGGCAATTAGGGAAAATTCCAGTGTGCATTCGGTATGTTTGCCAGGAGGTCTCATCCGTGATGTGGAGGAGGCCCTGCCGGGGACTATCGAACGCACTGGGCGCAAGCGGCTGCATGTAGTGGCAATGACGACACGAATGACGCCCGCCGCTCGGGTTCTGAGGCCATCCTCGTCTCCTGTCGGCTGCTTGCTGATTTGGTGAAGGCAACTGGCAATGCACGCGGGGTGCAGGCTAAGCTGTCTATTTAGACCATCGTACCCACGGTTGATCGCAGTCCTCAGGTTTGGAGCAGAGTGGAAGGTCTAAACCAGAAGCTCAGACGACTCTGCGACGGTATCGGGTGCGAATTTCTCAACTCCGCTATCGGGTGCAGATTTGTAGGGTTCCCCTTAATAGGTCAGGTTTGCACTACACGTAGGAAGCGGCTAATAGGGTAGCGGGTTATGTGTGGAGTGCACATGGGGCTTTTTTAGGTTTATAACTCCTCCCTTGGGAGGAATGACGATTTGCTTGTTAAATTAGCCACAGTGACCTCGGAGAATCTTGGTCCTCGCAGATCAGAGATAGAAAAGTTTGATATGATTTTGGTGAACTGCAGGGGCATCCAAGGATAGGTCCCAGAATTAGTATCACTTACTGAAGGTTATAATGGACAAATAGTATTGGGAAAAGGAAGCTGACTGAAAGCAGACGTCAGTGTCAACGAAATCCTAAGTTCAGGTAGGAATGTTTATCGAAAGGATAGATGAAATGGGAGATATGATACTGCGTGAAGAGTTTGACAGAGCACTGAAAGACCTAAGTCGAAACAAGGCTTCGGGAGTAGACAACATTCCATTAGACCTACTGAAAGCCTTGGGAGAGCCAATCCTGACAAAACCCTACCATCTGGTGAGCAAGATGCATGAGACAGGCGAAATTCCCTCAGATTTCAAGAAGAATATAATAATTCCAATCCCAAATGAAGCAGGTACTGACAGATGCGAAAATTACCGAACTATCAGTTTAACAAGTCACAGCTGCAAAATACTAACGCGAATTCTTTACACACGAATGGAAAAACTGGTAGAAGCCGACTTCGGAGAAGATAAGTTTGGATTCCGTAGAAATGTTGGAACACGTGAGGCAATACTGATCCTACAACTTATCTTAGAAGAAAGATTAAGGAAAGGCAAACCTACGTTTCTAGCATTTGTAGACTTAGAGAAAGCTTTGACAATGTTGACTGGAATACTCTCTTTCATATTCTGAAACTGGCAGGGGTAAAATACAGGGAGCGAAAGGCTATTTACGATTTGTACAGAAAGCAGATGGCAGTAATAAGAGTCGATGGACACGAAAGGGGAAGCAATGGTTGGGAAGGGAGTGAGACAGGGTTGTAGCCTCTCCCCGATGCTATTAAATCTGTATATTGTGGGTATTAAAATCCATGGAGAAGAAATAAAAACTTTGAGGTTAGAATACACTAAGCAGATTCAGAAGGATGTAGGCTGCAGTAGGTACTGGGAGATGAAGAAGCTTGCACAGGATGGAGTAACATAGAGAGCTGCATCAAACCAGTCTCATACTGAAGACCACAAGAACAACAACAGATTGGTCGCCGAGATGGCGGCGTGTTTATTGCAGTAAAAAATTTGATAAAAATCTAGCGAGGTTTCTAGAATGAAATTTTCACTCTACAGTGGAGTGTGCGCTGATATGAAACTTCCTGGCAGATTAAAACTGTGTGCCGAACCGAGACTCGAACTCAGGATCTTTACCTTTCGCGGGCTAGTGCTCTACCACCTGAGCTACCCATGCACGACTCACACCCCGTCCTCACAGCTTTACTTCTGCCAGTACCTCGTCTCCTACCTTCCAAACTTTACAGAAGATCTCCTGCGAACCTTGCAGAACTAGCAGTCCTGAAAGAAAGGGTATTGCGGAGAGATGGCTTAGCCACACACTGGGCGATGTTTCTAGCGAGGGTATCACGGATTCCGAATGTGAATTAATCTGGGTGAAAGTGAGTATCAAAGAATGGCAAAAAATGATGATCGGATGCTTGGATGCTTTTATAGGCCATTTGGATCAGGATCTGTAGCTGTAGAGAGCTTCAGACAGAACTTGCAGAATATAATTAGTAAATTTCCTGGTCATGCCGTTGTAATAGGGGGTGACTTACAGGTATGGAATGGGAGTGTTATGCCATGAAAAATGGTGCCAGAGACGGGGAATCGTGTGGCATTGTTCTAGATGTCTTGTCCGAAAATTACCTTTAGCAGATAGTTTGAGAAACAACTTGAGAGGACAACGTCTTTTACCTCCTGGCAACAAAGAAACCAGAACTTATTGAATCAGTTAACGTAGAGTAAGGTATCAATGATCATAAGGCTGTGACAGTATCTATGACGAGCGGTCCTGCAAGGAATGTTAAGAAAGGTAAGAGGATATACTTGTTTAGCCGGGCTGACAGGATACAAATTTCAGAATATTTCAGCTGTCAGCATCAAATATTCGGTGAAGAGGACGAAGACCAAATGGAAAAAAATTCGAAGGTATCGTTCAATATGCCCTAGATAAGTGTGTTCCGAGTAAGGTTTCAAGGGATGCAAAAGATTCACCATGATTTAATAGCCGTGTTAGAAAAGCGCTACGTAAACAAAGAGCGACCGCTACGGTCGCAGCTTCGAATCCTGCCTCTGGCATGGATGAGTGTAATGTCCTTAGGTTAGTTAGTTTTAATTAGTTCTAAGTTCTAGGTGACTGATGATCTCAGAAGTTAAGTCGCATAGTGCTCAGAGCCATTTGAGCCAAACAAAGAGCACTTCATCTCAGATTCAAAAGAAGTAAAAACCTAGCAGACAAACAAAAGCTGAACGAAGCGAAAATGAGCGTAAGGAGAGCAATGAGAGAATCGTTCAATGATTTTTAAAATAAGACGTTGTCAACCGAACCGAGTAAAAACCCAAACATATTTTGGTCGTATGTAAAATCAGTAAGTGAGTCAAAATCATCTATTCATTCCCTCAGCAGCCGCACCGGCACCGAAACGGAAGATAACAGAGAGAGGGCCGAAATACTGAATTCAGTCTTCCGAAGTTGTTTCACCGCGGAAGATCCTAACACTGTCCCTCCTTTCAATCGTCGTACGAACATCGAAATGGCAGATGAGGAGATAACCGATCGCGGAACTGAAAAACAGCTACAATCGCTTAGTAGTGGAAAGGCTTCAGGACCAGATGACATACCTCTAAAATTCTATAACGATTATGCGAAAGATCTTGCTCCCCCTCTAGCAGCAATTTATTGTAGATCGCTTGAGCAACGAAATGTACGACCGGAAAAAAGCGCACGTCATTCCTATTTTTAAGAAAGGCCGTAATTATAGACTTATGCCGTTGAGGTCAATCTGTTGTAGGATTATGGAACATGGTTTATGCTCAAGAATAGTGAAGTTTTTGGAAAATAAACATCTCCTCAATAAAAATCAACATGGATTCCTCAAATGGCCAACGGCGCTCAGGTTGATGCCGTGTTCCTTGGTTTCAGTAAGGCATTTGACACCGTCCCGCATTGCCGTTTAGTGAAAAATAAAACGTGCGTATCCCAGCCACCTCACGTTTAGCGTGATGAATACATACTTTGCGAAAAAAGTAGCATAGAGATAGACTTCTACGCTCCACTGTATTTCACGTTACATATATCGTTTGTTCAGCATTTCCAAAATAACAATGGAATCAAACTTTCTTTACGCAATTTATTACAACAGTAAGGTGAAAATCGTTTGTTTTGCCATTCTATTCTCCACTCACTCTGCCTGTTGTATTGATTTCCGTCTTAAAATTCCGTCAAAACGCTCTTGCTTTGGCATGAGCTCAGAACATGGATTTTGTAGGCTAATACTTAAAGTTGGCGAAAATCCTGCATTACCAGAAATTTTGGTCTCCAGAGCTTTCTTTAGCTCGTTCATGAGATACAGTCCCAGTACCCATTCCAAGCTTTCTGATTGCCTGACAGTGCAGATCGGCGCCTCTGCCATTCTGGTAGACTAACGCTTGAGTTGAGAACAACACTTGATGTTATTTTCTTATCTTCACAGATGTTCCGCAGAGCCCTCGCCTTTTTCTGTCTCCCTTGTGGCCGGGAGACAGATAGCGAAGATCTTCGTGTCATCGCGGTCTGCGATGAAGACGCTGACCCTGTATTTTTCAGCCCACAGGTAAGCCACGTCGAGGGGTGTGGAGAACATAGCATTCACGCTTAGGTGCAGCCAGATTCTGTGTGTAGTACTCGTTAACCATCATGTCAGATTGCAGATTACCTTGAGAACTGCTGTAGTTTTCGTAGTTCTCACAGATACTGGTAGCTATAAGGAAGCCATGACCGACTGACAGCTGCAGGGATCTGTACTTTACCAGGAAAGAACGAATTTTTATTTAGTTACTGTATTGTCACTGCTTCGGCTCGGACGGGTGTCTGACGTGATGGAGGTGCCTTTCGCGACAGACAAAACCTAGGCAACCCTCGTCTACTGTCTGGCTGACGAGCATGTTTGACCACTACACTTTTTTCCCTCATAAGATCATTTCCCAATTCTGGCATCAATACTGCTCTACTGTCTTTACCGTTCCCACATACTGTCACGCTTCAGCCAGATTTCTGTCTGATGCCATTAAATACAGATGGACTATGGTATGATGACCTCGCTTTTAGGCACTTAATAGCCATCCTTTGCTTCACAGTGACTGTTTATTGTCTGTTATAGATTCGTCTTAATTCTGATGCATCAGGTAGTAATTTTACCCCACTTCCTGAAACGTCGTCAGAATATGTTGTTGGATAAGCGGACAACCCGCACTGTACTGCTCGAATAGGGGATTCGAACATGTTAGCCTCACTAACACAAATTACAATGTTTGTAATCATTTTGCTCTGTGGAAGGAATACCTATCAACCGTGTATAGAAAACACTGAACGAAGCGATAAAGACAATATGCTGGGATTCAGTTTTCGTTGTTTCATGGACAAGTGACTGGATCGGCCTTTGCTTAATTAGTGCCTTTTGGACAGCAGACGCATGATGTCGTCATGCCGCTGGCCTCCATATCCGACCCACAATGGAAATAATCAAACGGTCGTTTCGTGTTTCTGGTTCCTCGCAAAGCAACGAGATGTAAATGGACATGAACGAACCTAACTACGGAGTGACGCCAATAACGAGTCAATGGACACGGCATTTACACCTTCGAGTTGGCTAGGGTTTCCTTCAGCTACTTCACGGATTCAGTGAGCGGATACTCTAGCCCGCATTGCCATAAAAGCTGTCATCCCGGCGTATTAATGTGATATATAACTTACACACGGGCTCGCTTGAAACCCTTCGCTCATTATAACAATTTCAGTTGTAGCTTAGTTCAACGCACACAGTAATATACAGCCAATGCATCACTTGTTGATAGTCATGGTAATTATAAGCTCAGAGGAGCTTTTATTGCCAAGTTTGAATGTCTTAGATTATTGGTAAATATTAGGAAAGAAATTAAATAAGAAGAATAAATGAAAACCTGACGATGAGAACGAACTCCCACAGGATCTCAACGTGGTGCGACTGCAGTTCCGTTTGGGCCCAGGTCAAGAGGGAGGCGTTCCTTCGAGGGCCGTCGAGCCGCAGAAGACTCTGACGTCAGCTGATGCTGCGGACGTCAGTCTTGAGGAGCGTCCTTGGCCGCAGGACTCGCAGCGGGAGGAGGCCATCATTGGGAAGGTAAGGCCACGTTAAGATAACCAGGGACGGCAAGAAGGACGAAATGATATGAATAGTTAGAGCAGCCAAATTCCAGTTCTAAGATTGTGCACGTTGTGGAATCAACCTTTCTTCTGTCTGGTATTTACTGGGAGCGCCTCTCGCTTGGGACCATTGTGTAACTCCGCCTTGTGTACTGTAATTTACTAGGATCCGCCTGGGTATACCATCGAGTAGAAGGTCGTGATGCGTCTGCTCAAACCTGCGCCGGCCTTCGACAGTAGGCGTCCAGGGGTCATAACAGTGTGTAAGTATTGTACCTACAACGAGTCGCTGCAGTTGTCAACGCATCCAAGGAGTGTTCAGTCACGTTCATTATTATTATTATTTTGAGTCTCCTGAGTGGTTTGTTGCAGCCCGCCAGGAATTACTCTCTTGCGCCAACCTCTTCATCTTAGAGTAGAACTTGGACCTCATGTCCTCAGTTTTTTTTCAGGAGATCCTCCTCTACAGTTTTTACGATCGGCAGTTCTCTCTAGACCGCTGAAAGTTGTTTTCTGATGTCTTAAAATATGTCCTAGCATCTCGTCCTTTCATTTTATCAACGTTTTCAGCATGTTCCTTTCTTTGTCGATCCTGCATAGATCTTCATTTCTTATCAGTCCACGTAATTTTTAGCACCACATCTCAATCGCTTCTACTCTCTTCTCTTCTGGTTTTCTACATTCCATGATTCATTACAATACTTTGATGCAAACGTTCAGCCGGCCGCTGTGGCCGAGCGGTTGTAGGCACTTTCTCTTGGCCATAAATACCCTCTTTGGCTGTTCTAATTCTGCTTTTTACGTCCTCTTTGCTTGTTTGGTCACGGGTTATCTTGGTTTAAGGAAGCAGAATTCCCCAACTTCCTGTACTCCGTGATCACCGATTGCATGTTAAGTTTCTCGCTATTTGCATTTGTGCTACTTCTCATTACTTCTGTCTGTTTCCGGTTCACTCTCAACAGATACTATTTACTCATCATTCTACTCATTCCACTCAAGAGATCCTGTAATTCTACTTCACCTTCAATGAGGATATCAATGTCATCAGAGAATCTCACTATGGATCCCCTTTCACCCCGATATTTAAGTCCATTCTTGAAATTTATTTTAATTTCCTTTAATACTTCCTCGATATATAGTATAGATACTAGTGCCGAAAACTGCACCCCTGCATTACGGCCTTTTTAATCTGAGCGCTTAGCTCACGGTCTTCCAGTCTTGTTGTATATTATCCGATATCCTTACAGCTACCCTTGTTTTTCTCAGAATCTCTAACATCTTGCACCATTTTACATTCTCGAATAGCTTATCTTGGTCGACAAATCCAATGAGCGTGTCTTAATTTTTCTTCATCTTTGCTTCCGTTATCAAGCACCTCGACAGAATTGTTTCTCTGGTACCGTTAACGTTCCTAAAGCCAAAATAATCGTCATCTTTCCCATTTTTCTTTATATTAGTCTTGTCAGCAGCTTGGATACATGAGTTGTTAAGCTGATTGTGCGGTACTTCGTTCACTTACCTGCCTTTGCTATCTTCGGAATGGTGTGGAAGGTATTTTTTCTAAAAGTCGCGTTTATCTGGAGCCTGTTCCATCAGACTGACCCCTGCCTCTTGTGATAAGGTGCCCATGATGTGAGCGGCGTATGTTTCTGCATTAACGTGTCGAGCATATCACCAAATTTTTCACTGTCTGGCTACACAATAGGTTGAAATTCCCTGTCCAGATAAAACATTGCCCTTATATTAACCTCAGTTGCTATGAGAGGCGTCCGACAGACGTATGTGATTGGAGCTTGAAATAAACTCACCTTTTTGGTCCTCACCCCCTCTCCCACCCAAACCCCTACCTCCTGTGACACTGTTTCTCTTATGCAAATTTGGATTTATATCTTTCCTACTCTTGCCATTGTTAGTTAATTTACTCCTCTTCTACTAATTCTTAACGTAATTCTCTCAGAATCACCTGAATAATTCCATTTTGTACTATGTCTTGTTTTGCTTTTGCTGATGTTTATGTTGTAACTTCTTCTTTTGAAAGCACTGTAAATTACATTCGACTAATTCTGAAACTCCTTGGCTTTTTCTGACAGAATCGCAATGTCATTACTAAATATCAACGTTACCATTGTTCCTCTCCTCAGTCTTTCTCCAGATTTCCTATTCGTGTCTGCTACTGCTTGCTCATTCTTTTTGTGCAAGCTATAGATAAGTTTCCACCCCATGCGTTTTATTCCTGGTACCTTGAGAGTGTCAAAGATTGTGTTCCAGCGAAAAAGATCAAAAAGGATGCCTCTAACTTTAAAAATTATGTAAATATCGGCTTGTCCTCTCTTGGCCATGACATTAGTCAATTACACATTATAGTCTTGAAAGAGTATTTCGTGTTTAGTTTTCTGGACTGTAAAACTCGACAATACGTTGCAGGATCCTGTCCCGATAGTGCACCGCCAACATATTTGTGTCGATAGTGATTAGAAGCGTCCGTCTTTCGTGCATGATACCGATCCAAAACATTACTACCAAACATATCTTTTGTTGGAAAGAGTACTGAGATCAAGATTTCGATATGTGCAGTAGCCTAGACCGCCTTTGGCACTAATACGTATCTTTTCCTTGTGCAATTTCATGTAGTTAAAGCCTCTGATATGATAAACTGAATTAGTTTATAGAGAACAATGTTACTTCAGAAAAGGGCAATCAAAACGATCTATACCGGCAGTTCATAACTTCCTTCAGGCGGTTGTTCAAGTGTCTCTGAATGTTAACTACATCATTCCTGCACACCTACTCCCACACGAAATTTATAGTTAACGACACGGAGTAATTCACTAAATGAGTGATTCCCTCAAGGAACAACAAAGGAAATATTTCCACTTAGACTTATTTAACAATGTACTGAAATGTATGCACTATCCTAGAGTTTTTTTTTCAGTAGCGATAAAATCATACAGAGACCGATTTCCTACGATAGGTAGGCTGTTTTTACCCCACTGCGATTGCTTCCGGACAGTAGGGCTTGTGTGTACGAAGCCTGAAATCAGTCAGTTGTTTAGGAAGAGAAATGGAACATTCACACATACACGTCTACCCATTTTTGTAATATGTATCGATGAAATGTTTCCGGCCTTGCAGATACGTTCACTGCTTACCTGATGTAGAATTTAAAAAGTGTCCAGATGTACATTCAGTACCGATAAAACATTCCCTTTCTCCAGACTACTTTCTAAGTTGCACCTCCATAATATTTCATGTCCAGGGACAGTGAAGCTGCAGGCATTTTAATGTGTGTACTTCTTGTTTTCTGTGCAGATGGATGACGCGACTGTTACCTCGACGGTCGCCGCCGCAGACGTTGGTGTTTCCAGTGAGAATGAGGCGCCGCCCACAGCTCGCCGCAGACGCCGCTGCCGCCGTTGCTGGGCTGAGCGGCTGGCCGACAAAGTGATACTGCGGCCGCGTGGTCGCCGGGGCTACCGCCTCAGTAGGGAGTGAAACTTTCTACTGAGGAAGAGGAAACAAAATTCTTGCAGAAGCTACAAATACCTGGGAGCAGTAATAAAAAAATTTGATGCATGTCACGAGGATACATTTCCAGACTAGCATGGGAAAGAGAGCTGCTAAAGCTTTCCCTGGGACAATACGGAGCAATAATATTCGGCAGGACACAAGGAAAAGAAAATTTCACAGTGTGTTGGAGAACATCTTTGCGGAGTTCAGATGTGACTTCAAATATGAAAATTTAGGGAGAAAAATTAAACAGTGAAAATGAACCATATGAGAAGTCGTCTGCATCTAACAAGCTAAGATGTGAAATGAGGAGGTATGGAGGTGAATGGTGATTACGTGCTCCATAACAAGAACTTTGGAGGAGGTAAGGAGGTGAATGGTGAAAATGTGCTCCATAAAGAGAACTTTGGAGGAGGTATGCAGATGAATGGTATAACATGCTCCATAACGAGAACTTTGGAGGAGATATAGAGGTGAATGGTGATAACGTGCTCCATAACGAAAACTTTGGAAGAGATATGGAGGTGAATGGTGATAAAGTGCTCCATAACGAAAACTGTGGAGAAGGTATGGAGGTGAACGGTGATAATGTGCTCTATAACGAGAACTTTGGAGGAGGTATGGAGGTGAATGGTGATAAAGTGCTCCATAACGAAAACTTTGGAGAAGGTATGAAGCTGAACAGTGATAATGTGCTCCATAACGAGAACTTTGGAGGAGGAATGGAGGTGAATGGTGATAAAATGCTCCATAAAGAGAACTTTGGAGGAGGTATGGAGGTGAATGGTGATAAAGTATTCCATAACGACAACTTTGGAGAGGGTATGGAGGTGAATGGTGATAATGTGCTCCATAACGAGAGCTATGGAGGTGAATGGTGATAAAGTACTCCATAAAGAAAACTTTGGAGTGGGTATGGAGGTGAATAGTGATAATGTTCTCCATAACGAAAACATTGGAGGAGGTATGGAGGTGAATAAAGTGCTCCATAAAGAGAACTTTGGAGGAGGTATGGAGGTGAATGGTGATAATGTGCCCATAACGAAACTTTAGAGGAGGTATGGCGGTGAGTGGTGATAAAGTGCTCCATAATGAGAACTTTGGAGGAGGTATGGAGGTGAATGGTGATAAAGTGCTCCATAAAGAGAACTTTGGCGGAGGTATGGAGGTGAATGGCGATAAAGTGCTCCATAACGAAAACTTTGGAGGAGGTATGGAGCTGAATGGTGATAAGATGCTCCATAATGAGAGCTTTGGAGGAGCTATGGAGGTGAATGGTAATAAGGTGCTCCATAACGAAAACTTTGGAGGAGGTTTGGAGGTGAATGGTGATAAAGTGCTCCATAACGAGAACTTTGGAGGACAGAATGCTTTAATGATACTTGCAAGCACACAGAATGCCAAACCATCGATGGTAAAGGAAAATTTGAAAGTGGGATTCGCGCAGAAGAAAGACAGCGCTAAGAAAGGAAAAATACGTACTGGAAGTATTGGAAGACAGATATCCAGGCCCAGATTATTGAGCCGCCGAAGAACTAGAGCAGTACTTTCTGCTCGTCCAGCTTCGACACGTTTTGTTTTTTAACGGTGATGCGGAGAAAATGATAACTGAAGGAACGAATGGTGATTATCTAAATTATTTCTCACTAGTGTTTCTAACCAGTTCATTCTGTTAAGATTTGTGCTTCATGACGGAACACACAGAATTTGACAACAATCTAACAGTGACTCTAGAATGAAGGTTCATATCAGTGACTCTGTTTGTGATAGTACGTTGCTGACCTTGTGCATATCCAGCAAGGAGATTAATGACGCAGAGGGGTTGTTATTGAAAAGAATGAACATCACTTCTAGTTTTGTGACAGTTTCGGAAGAGTCTCTTAAATCTGTATTTCTAAAGTCAATGTTTTGTATATTAAAAAACCTTCTGCTTAGTACTCAATAAAATTGCAAGTCTTTCAATGAAAATATCGCATAAAACTTTATTTTTAGTTTTATAAAGATGTTTGTAGACATTTACACTACTGCTCATTTACGAAACAGTGTTTCTACTGAAAATTTTATGGCTTGGCACTGGCTGAGAATCCATTTACAGACAGAGCTTTGTCAGTAGTTTCCGATGCTAGACTCCGGAAAACGGAAATACAGAAATTAGTGGACCACTATGAATTCCTATATGAAAATCGAATAATTTATAGTCAAAATTCTTGGCGACTTTGAAATGTGTCACGATTCACATGGAGATACAGAATGACGGTATCACAAGAAAATTGTGGAATGATACAAGATATCTTTACATCGTGACAAAACAAACTTGAAAAATCACTGAGAGAATGAAAACAATTTAATTAATTTTTCAAAAGTTTTCTCAGAAGCATGAGACTGTTAGACTATGGCATCGTTTAGACATTACTATAATTAGTATGTATGCTAGTTGACGACACATCCAATAAGAGACAAGGAGATTGTTTAATATAATTTATGGGACAGGAACAAAAATCACACAAAATAAATATACTAATATTAAAGGTGGTTGTGTATACTGCCTGGTGCCTCTTCATAGTTAACAAAAAGTGTTAATAATTCTGAACCATTACTCTTTACTCTTCTGTAAACATTATTCTGTTTCACTGGATAACGATGCGATTACGATGTTCATATTAAATTTGGCTAAGAAAGGTCACTATCTTCATTCGTAGGTAGAACAGACTTTTCAGGTGTCAAATGAAATGAAATTACTGTACGTATTGATGGCCGGGAGTCCCCGGCTGCGGAAGTGCGACCGCCAAGTTGCAAATCTATTCAGATCACGCCACATTGGGCGACTTGCGTGAGGATGATGATGAAAATATGATGACAATTCGACACGCAATCCCTGAGTGGAGGAAATCTCCACCCCGCCGGGAATCGAACCTAGTCCCTCGAGTTGCAGTCAGACGCACTGACCTCTCAGCTAATGAGGTGGGTCTTTTCGGGTTTGTATTATTCATACAGGAGTATATTTAGACAATGGGGCTACCGACGAAGACTAATATTTCAATATTTTATTACTGCCTCCCGATTTTTTACTGATTTTTTAAAAAATACATAGGGACTTGAGGGAAGCCAGAATGATTTATTTAAAAAAAAAACTCATTGGGTAACACATTTATTGGTGCCTTCAAAATCCAGTCTCATAGTATAAGTTACTAAAATCACCAGTAATTGTTTCCTGTAACGTATCAAAAGGCTTACGAACCATACCGCTAAAACAAACATTATTAAATACAATAAAAGAGACACAAAATACACGTCTAACAAAACTAAGAAAGCACGATACAAAGGCAATCTTGCAGGCTGCCTTATGCTTATACGGAGCAAAGAAATGGAAATAATGTAAGCTTCCATCGGTGGTTGTATGAGTCTCTCACGTCTAGATTTACATAAAGCCGCAAAATGTCTGTTACCGTAGCAGGTGGCAGAGTTCACTTTTAGATTAGTCTTTTGATAAGGATTCCAATAGACTGGAGTGTTAGGGAGACTACATTCCGAGTGGGCAGTGATCATAAAGGCATACGTTACACTTTAGGGGGTTTGATGTGTTTGTCTTCAGTCCGAGACTGATTTGATACAGCTCTCTACGCTAAAAATTTCTTTTTTCCCCAGTTCGATTCAGTACGTCAGTAGCAACTATTCGAACTACCCACTATTATATCTCTTAAAAAAATAATGTAACTATTTATTTAGAGGAAACACTCTCCTAGTAAATTTTTTTGTCCTTTGATTTATCGTGATCTGTTACTGATTTTTAGTGAAGTTAATTTTTATGTTTAGCTTTCAAAAAAATACAATTACGTATTATATCTGGTTTCATCGAGCGACAGGCTCCCTACAAATTACTGTAAATGCAATAGCGTAGTATTACTCAGCTCCAGTTCACTGACCTGAAATTATTACTATCACAGAAAATAGACAAGTTTTAATAAAATTATTTCAATTGATTTCTTCAATTAATCTCACTGAATATTTTTACATAATTTCTTCCGTTCCGGCTATCAGACATTGTGCTGTGAAAAAATATTTTTAAATGTACCGCGTAATGGCGGCTAATTGTTAACAGTCAGAGACCACTATTACTCGCTCCGCAGCAGCTGGAAACATGCTAAATAATTTTCATTAAATATTCTTTTCATAAGATAAGTGTGGCGTAGGTTCTTGAAATAACACTCGGAGATAATTTTATACTAATATATTCTTACCAGGACACAGTTTACACCATTAAATATTTGCAATTACGTTACGACAGAAACAAATGCTAGCGCAGCACAATAGGTTGCGTACCTTATTCCAGCTAACACCAGAACGAACAGAACAAAACAGACTTGACAGAAGAATGAGCATTGCATTGTGTTTTATACTCTTACAAAGATAATAATACTTATTTTAATTACTTACACATTATAGTCTCACACAATAAAAATAATGTCTTTTCTGTATCTATCGATCTATATTGTATATTTATACAGTTAGTGTAACTACCTTTCGCAGATAAATCGATGTTTGCAGTTCATTTTGAGTCACATACAGTCATTTTTATTTATGTTTCATCTCGATAATGGTGAATATTGCAAAAAGGACACTACACCACCTAATTTTCAACACTTTTGTTGCACTACACTTCGAAAGCTTTTGTTCTCTTCTTAGCTGGCATCCCTATCGTCGATGTTTCCCTTCTGTTCAAGGCTACACATAGGCTAATAGGCCTACCTTCAGAAGAAAATTCCTAATATTTAAACGTAACTACATATCCTCTCCTTTCCGCTCCTTGATGCTCAAGTCACAAAATTCATCAATTATACTACTTGATAAAAAAGTGAAAGCCCATTAAAGAAGGAGTAAGCGGAATGAAATTTCACGGGTTGAGTATACTGAATGTTATTTCAGTGGTTGCTGCAGTATGGTACTTTTGATACAACCACAGAAGAAAACTTTAATCGTCGGCACCCTCAGCTATTTATAGTACGCTGAGGGAAACACTATGAGAGGCGAAAGACGAGAACACTGATACGCTGTTAATGATTAGCGACACGAACACACATTTATTGACGAATACTCAACTTGGTACTAATCGGTTCAGGCAGCAGATCCTGGAGTTCAATTACTATTCCAGAAGCTAAGGCTGAATAGTAAACAGTTCTTGTTTGCGGGAGACGGGCTGGTGTGGACTCGCTAGAAGCAGATGTGTGCGCGAAGTACACTGGTCGAGCTGACTTGGAAGAGACCGCAGTGCTGTAGCGCTACCGCCACGACTTCATGATGCAACAATCGCTGGGATATACGCCGTCTCTGGCCTGGGTCACCGAGCTATCGACGCCTGTGGTGCTGTCCATAGAGTAAAGATCTCTGGAGTGAGCACTCACATGCGCAGAATAGATTTTGTGTTGTCAACATACAATGCCGGCCTGGTCACGTGATCTCGGGACGTCGTGTGTTTGTTCGTATAGCGCCCTGTATATTTAGAATGTCACTACATCCCTAGTACAGACGGATTCTTTTCGTACGTGTCGTGGATTATTTATATATGTTGCGCAGACATTTTAACAGTATCCATTTGATACCGGGAATAAACCAGCTACGTAACTTTTAAGGGCAAGTGATATTACATTCAACTTCTTTGAGATAGGTGTCATAGTTCACATGCACTCGATTTTTTGTAGTTTTTGGTATGATACCGCACTTTATAGTATTACAGAGCCTGAAGCACATTTTTGCAGTGATAGTCCTGCAAAACGACTTGACTGTACGTTAGTACTTTCGCACGAATTTACCACATATTAGCGATTATATCCCTGCTAATTCGTCCTTTTTTCTTGTATTTCTGCGTATTTATTTTCTCGTTTTTGCGACCTAAAGCACAATTTTTCTTACTGGTGGCACTTTGAGGTATTTATTTAACGCATTTTGAGTACTTGCTCCCAGTTCATTAAATAAATAGTAGACTGAGTAATCTATATACATAATTGACAAGTCACTGATAAATGCATGGAGGATAGTATTTACTGAAACAACTAACCTTTCCCTTTCCTGTTCCTGTTCCACTAGCAAATTTACGAGAGGAAGCGATTGTTTGTAAGCTTTTGTACGAGCCGTAATACCTATTATATAGTCATAAAATCGTAGAAAAATAGGTCTACAGAATCAAGTCTTAATTATAATGCGTCTCGAAATTTTTAAACGTATACAGTGTCTCTTACTAAAATGAAAACTATAATTAGAGCTATATGGAATGTAACCATGAAATGTTACTATCCCTCCTTTCACATACTTTTCTTTGCATCCGTAGCAACAACAGTAATTCACCATCGCTATTACACTATCAACAAACGGTGAAACACAACAAAAACTCTTGGTATTATAAACTTCAAACGCTGCAGAAAGCACACACGCACAGCGGAGTCCCGAGATCACGTGACAATCCTGGTTTAATGTTGACAACATGCGCAGAACGCAATGCTCACTCCAGAGATATTTACTCTACGGTGCTGCCTGGTGGTGCGTGCTGTGCTTACACCAACCACACTCCTCCCCACGAATCTCCTGGCCGTGGTCGCATGTGGTTTCGGTGGAAGCTGACGGTGAGGGGGAGGTCTGGGTGCAGGCGCAGCAGATGGGATGGGAACCGGAACTCCGGAACTGAAGCCCACGAACGGCTTCCATCTGCGTCCCGGCGTTCACCCTCAACCGCCACGAGAACGCCTGGCAAACTGCAGGGAGGGCGCACACCCACATCCACGGCTGGAGTCTCGAACGCTGGAAGACTCACCTCGGAGAAGAAGGCGTCAGGGCGCTGAGGCGTTGCCCACGGCGCTATGGGCTGTTGTCATGCTGGCATCATCGATGAAGAAGCGTCCACCTCCAAGGGAAGCGCCTAAGGCTGAGATGCCATCTGGTCCACGGCAGACCGCCGCGAACGTGGTTCCTAAAGCGAAACGGAGCGGCAATATCACGGAGTCTGAGAGCTCTAAAGCGAAACGGAGCGGCAATATCACGGAGTCTGAGAGGGCAAAGCTGGTTCTGAGTCATTGAGCATCGACCCTGTAGGGGAAGAAATCAAGAACACGTTGCGTCCAATAACATGTGAAACGGTTTCCTGTTGACATCTCTGAAGAGTACTGCGTCATGGATCTCAAAATGACAATCTTTGTACTGACCATTACTCCTCGTTGGTCCGTGCAGCAGATGAAACAGGGTGCGATGCCAGTGGCCGTGCAGAAGTTTAACTAGGAAAGATCCATTTCGAGGCATTGCGTGGTAGGTGGGCAGGAACAGTTGCAAAGCCTGCTCCCATGTGTGAGTTCTATGGAATTTAGTCGTCCACACATTAAATGTTCTCACCAAAGCTTCAGCTTCACCATCCGACCGAGCGAGGTGGCGCAGTGGTTAGACACTGGACTCGCATTCGGGAGGACGACGGTTCAATCCCGCGTCCGGCCATCCTGATTTAGGTTTTCCGTGATTTCCCTAAATCGCTCCAGGCAAATGCCGGGATGGTTCCTTTCAAAGGGCACGGTCGACTTCCTTCCCCGTCCTTCCCTCATCCGATGAGACCGATGACCTCGCTGTCTGAAACAACCCCCCCCCCCCCCCCTCACCATCCGATTGCGGCTGGAACAGCGCTGTGGTCACATGTTCAATACAGTTGCCCATGCAAAATTGTTCAAATTCTTGTGGGGTGAACTGTGGTCCATTATCAGATAGTAACACTTCCCGCAAAACCTTGATACATAAAATTGAGGTAAGTTTTATGATAATACTGGCCGACGTCATAGTGTTCATTGGATCCACAAATGGATAACAACCGAACACATTAACTACAATAAGGCTAGCAAAATCAAGGTGGATAAGTTTTCACGGACCACTCGTGTATGGTCAGTCAGAGTGTCGTTGAGGTTGAGCTTCCTGTTGCTCCACGCAAGCGGCGCAGCTTGATGTCATGTCTTCAATCTGGGCGTCTTTCCCTGGCCAAGCCGCTGTGTCCTCACAATACTTCAGAGCGCGTAATGCAAACCTTGAACATCCCTCTGAAGGGTAAGTGGGATGATGACCCGGGTCTGGTCATTCTCGCCGTACCGACATGTTTTGACGGTGAGCGAAGTATCAACGTAGTTACAGCCAAACAATGTCTTTCAATCTCTTTCGCCACGCTGTGCGCGTGTAATTCAGCACAATGCTTGAATTTGCATCCACACAGTCCCTGTGCTGTGCGACGAAAGTCCACGGGAAAGCTGCTCACTCCAGAGAAGCGTCCAGAGCATCGATCTGACAACACCATGCTTCAGAGGAGTCTTGAACTGATCGTCTTTGAAAACTCATCGGCGTTGGAATGTTGAGCCTTAGGGTGGTACAATATTTCAGAGTTGTAGCCCGACAGCAATAAAGCTGTAACATTATGTGATTGCCTTATCATTTTAAATTATTCACTAATCGAGCAGTCGCTCGGAAACAGCTACAGTTAGCAAATAATGTTGCGAGAATGTAAAAGGTGAACGACCTGTGACGTAACTTGTTTATTGTCGAAGCGCCGTCAGAGATGCTGTGAGTTATTGACTTTGAAAACCGCGGCGCGAAAAACGGACAGAAGAAGAACACTTTTACACATTTTTATTGATGTACGAGATATTCTCGATGAACAGTTATTCATTCTTCTCTTGTCTCTTGTAACTTGTGTCGGACGCGGATGTCTTGCCGCCGTATTATTATCGTTAAAAATAATATTATTTTAGTGTAAAGTAAACGTGCAATACTAAAAGTGCAATACTGCATAGCAGTAGATTTATTGTGCGACATGTATGTGAAAACGTCAAAGGAATTATTTTCATTACGAGAAGAGAAGTGCCTGTCAAAACGGCATCCATGTTAAATTCTTCATTGTAGTGTAAGTTCATCTAATAGTTGCCATAAATTCAGAGTTAAATGGAACTGGTGTATGGACTATTTATTTAGTGTAAAATCTATGTCTCACTCCTTCATGAAGTAATTTAATTTTCTTTATGTTTCTGCCAAATAGAGAGTTCACAGTCACGAATTCTTTCGTCGAAATCCGACGGAAGTTGTATGCGGCGAAATATTTTCTCCGCGCCATATTCTACTGGTAAATGCATGATAAACTACGGTCCCTTAGGAAATTCATGTTGAGCTATCCAAAAATAATTATATTTTGAATAGGCATTTACTCTCCTCTGGAATGCAACTTCCGACTGATCAGACGATCCAACAAGAAACACATCGCACACGGTCGGCGTTCGCAAATATACTTGCACCGCTGATTATAGCTATATGTTACAGCACAAAAGTAAACATATTGTTATAATTAGCGACTACGAACGGGGACATTTATAACTGTATGTTTATGTATACGCATTAGGTAAACATATCGTTATAAAGCCCATCGTTGCAATTTCTGATCCGTGTGTGACGGAACAGGCTTGGTTGGGTGCGAGAGTGAAATGAGTGACTTATGATCCGTGACCAAGTTCAGCTTCCTTCCATAGAGCTAACGATGAAATTTGGTTACACGATAAATGATCGTCAACGCTTCTTTTTCTATCTGACTGTAGCTTGCCTGAGTCCTAGTCAGTTAGGAGGTATATTCTAATGGACGAACCGTTGATCCGACACGGTGTAACAGAACATTGTCTAGGCCAATAGACGAAGCATCAACCGCTACCACCACTGGTTTAGCCAGATCGAAGTGTATGACGCACGAAATACTAAATTGCGCCCATTTCAATTGATCAGAAATCATTCCTTCGTCCGTACAAACGGAACTTTCGTACACTGTAACTTGTGAAGCGGAGCTGCAATCTGATAGGTGTGAGGAAAGAATTTGAAGTAGTATTTCAGTTTGCGTAATATTGGTTGCAGTTCCTTTAGGTTTTTCGAAGCCGGCAAATCTATGATGGCTCGCAAATGAGTCTGGAAGGGGTGAATACGTTGCACATTAATAGCGCGTCCCAGATACTGTTTTCGTCTGGAAAAAAGAGCACTTGTGTTTGAGATACTTGAGACCTGACGACAGCAGTATAGGCTACACCTATATTTAGTCAGAATAATATTCACGACACCGTTGTGTGTGGAATGTGAACGAACATTAGGCCTAATCGTATTCTCGCGATATTACTAAAAAGGACTTCATAGGTAATAAAATAATAAATAATTAAGGCCAATGAAATAATTTCATTGACATTATTATTTTATTATAATTCTCGTCCTAATAAATGTTAAGTTTTCTGTTTTCTGCTCAGCTACAAAAGAGGGCAACCATTAGCGCTAATGATCTACAGTGCGGTTTATTCGTAAATGCTGAATAATCAAGCGATTAACTTTTTATTTTCAAATGTTAATGCATATAGTGAAGGTACAAAAAGATTTAATATAATTATTTGTTAGGAGTAAAACAGGGCCTGAAGCAGAATCGATAAATGATTGTCTTATGTTAGCCGCCACCTTAGTGAAATATTGCAGCGGTAGTTGTAAATTGATTTTCTATACAGACATAAATGTTGTTGGTCATAATTGAGATAATAATTGTGTATTGCTGGCCCAGAACCAACTCTGTGGTAATAAATAAATATAGTGCACTTCTATAAGTGAAAAAAGCATCTTACGTGATGTGAATTCTTATCTGCTAATGTATGACGCCTGGTTATTCTGTAACCACAGTCATGAAATATTTTGACGGGGAAAAATATATTAGTGTTGTGTGCGTATGGTATTGTGTGACAAAATTGTTCATTTTGGTTGAAGGAAAGTGTTTCCACCTCGAATAACAGTAGTGTCAAATTCGATTAACTATCTGCAACTAGCAAAGAGACTGTTATACAACAGCACTGAACTATGATACATTTAGCTTGTTTGCTGGTTATATACGATTACTTTTGTTCTTGAACTTAATGCTATTTACACTGCGTGGTCTGATGAATCCCGATACCTTCTTCACTATGCCGATGGGAGGGCGCGATTCTGTCGTCTTACAGGGCGACAGCTGCTTGGCACCTGTACTGTGGGACTGAGACAAGCTGGCGGCGGCTGCATTGCGCTCTGGGGAACACTGACGTGGGCATCCACAGGCGCAGTGGAGCTCGTGCAAGGCACCATGACGGTCAAGGAGTATCGTAAACTGGTTGCACACCACGTACACCCCATTCACGACGATCAAGTTTTCCGACGGCGTTTCAGCAAGATAATGCGCCGTGTCACAAAGCCAGAAGTGTAATGGAGTGGTTCGAGGAACATAGTGGCGAGTTCCAATTGATGTACTGGACCCCCAGCTACTCAAATGCTAGCCCTATTGAACACATCTCGGATGTGATTGAACATGACGTCAGAGCTCATAGCAACCTCTCCGGAATTTAGGGGAATTAGGTGAGTTGTGTGTGCAGATGTGGTGCCAACTCCCTCCAACGACCTACCAAGGCTTCAATGCTTTTACGCCACGATGCGTCACCGCTGTTATCCGTGCCAAAGGCTGGCATACCGGCTATTAGGTAGGTGTTCACAACGTTCTGGCTGATCGGTGTATATTATTTAATAAATGTGTGATACTTATTGTGAAATCCAGCTGTAATTTCGCAATTACACTACTGGCCTTTAAAATTGCTACACCAAGAAGAAATGCAGATGATAAACGGGTATTCATTGGACAAATATATCATACTAGAGCTGACATGTGATTACATTTTTACGCAATTTGTGTGCATAAACCCTGAGAAATCAGAACCCAGAACAACCACCACTGGCCGTAATAACGGCCTTCATACGCCTGGGTATTGAGTCAAACAGAGCCCATGCAGCTTCAACACGATACCACAGTTCATCAAGAGTAGTGACCGGCGTATTGTGACGAGCCAGTTGCTCGGCCATCATTGACCAGACGTTTTCAATTGGTGATATATCTGGAGAATGTGCTGGCCAGGGCAGCAGTCGAACATTTTCTGTATCCAGAAAGGCCCGTACAGGACCTGCAACATGCGGCCGTGCATTATCCTGCTGAAATGTAGGGTTTCGCAGGATTCGAATGAAGGGTAGAGCCCGCAGTCCGGAACCGCGGGACTGCTACGGTCGCAGGTTCGAATCCTGCCTCGGGCATGGATGTGTGTGATGTCCTTAGGTTAGTTAGGTTTAAGTAGTTCTAAGTTCTAGGGGACTGATGACTACAGAAGTTAAGTCCCATAGTGCAAAAAAAAAAAAAAAAAAAAATGGGTAGAGCCACGGGTCGTAACACATCTGAAATGTAACGTCCACTGTTCAAAGTGCCATCAATGCGAACAAGAGGTGACCGAGAGGCGTAACCAATGGTATCCCATACCATCACGCCGGGTGATACGCCAATATGGCGATAACGAATACACGCTTCCAATGTGCGTTCACCACGATGTCGCCAAACACGGATGTGACAATCATGATGCTGTAAACAGAACCTGGATTCATCCGAAAAAATGACGTTCTGCCATTCGTGCACCTAGGTTCGTCGTTGAGTACACCATCGCAGGCCCTGCTGTCTGTGATGCAGCGTCAAGGGTAACCGTAGTCATGGTCCCCGAGCTTATAGTCCACGCTGCTGCAAACGTCGTCGAACTGTTCGTGTAGATGGTCTTTGTTTTGCAAACGTCCCCATCTGTTGACTCAGGGATGGAGACGTGGCTGCACGATCCGTTACAACCATGCGAATAAGATGCCTGTCATCTCGACTGCTAGTGATACGAGGCCATTGGTATCCAGCACGGTGTTCCGTATTACCCTCCTGAACCCACCGATTCCATATTCTGCTAACAGTCATTGGACCTCGACCAACGCGAGCAGCAATGTCGCGATACGATAAACCGCATCGCGATAGGCTACAATACGACCTTTATCAAAGTCGGAAACGTGATGGTACACATTTTTCCTCCTTATACGAGGCATCACAACAACGTTTCATCTGGCAACGCCGGTCAACTGCTGTTTGTGTATGAGAAATCGGTTGGAAACTTTCCTCATGTCAGCACGTTGTAGGTGTCGCCACTGGCGCCAACATTCTGTGAATGTTCTGAAAAGCTAATCATTTGCATATCACAGCATCTTCTTCCTGTCGGTTAAATTTCGCGTCTGTATCACGTCATCTTCGTGGTGTAGCAGTTTTAATGGCCAGTAGTGTTTTAGACCGAACTCCTTTGAGACTGAAAAGTTCCTAGAAGAGGAACAAAAACTGAATTTTGACGATGTTATTGGAATCTATACATCGACAGTCAGCGTGTCCGTTTTGTCAAATTGAGGAGTGCAGAGCTTTGTGAAAAAGTAGTTCAATCGTGTGCACTTAGTTTAAAATTTAAGCACTGTGATGGAAATGTTGGTGATGGTACTATTTCACATACTACTATTTCACATACCGCATTAGGTGTCAGAAATGTTAGAATGTTTGAGTTTCCGTTTGAAGTTCCTCCTGGATGTGTTAATGGAGTATGCTCGAGCTGTGGGAAAGTCTTAAGTAATATTGCCGAGAAGTGGTCCAGTGCCCACGGATTCCCTGCGTTGGTGAGAGAAACAATTAAACGCTGGTCTGAAACGACATGTCCCTTCCTAGATTAGTGTAGCGGATACAGAGCATCCCAGAACTTAGTGTGGATGCGGTGCAACGGGTCACTCTCGTGCCCAATGTATACACAGACACGTTGCCAGCTGCAGGCCGGTGAAGCACTAAGACCCGCGGCTGCGATCACTATACATCTAACTTACGCGGAGGCTGCAACAGGACGGAAACCACCCTCGCCTATTACGGCAACGATCCCGAATTAGTGAAAGAGTCGTTCCGAAGGAGACCACAGATATGCGGAGGTGTCCCTGACCACACCGCAACCGACAGAACTTGTGGCGAATGGTACAATAACTATCGCATCAAAAACACTACGATAACGGCTGTCACTGGACAGGAACAACCCACGCAGATCTCGATAAGACTTGCGAATGACAATATTAGTGCATGGGGCATTACTTTTGAGACCACCAAAACTGCGGGGCGTCCTTGACCAAACCACAACTCACAGAAACCGTGTCGAAAGCCCCAATCACCAACCTCCCGAGGAAAGTTTCCGAAGCAACATCTGCTGAGGAAAACTCTTCTAATCAAGACCAGGAAACTGTAGAGGACTCTTCACTGCACCAAAAAGTCGTTCCCCTAGAAAAAAAACTAAAAAAAAACGAAAAACGAAGCATAAGAGACTGAGCAAATTGTTCCGCTAAAGGGTGCAAAGGCTATTCAAATAGGTTAGAGAATCAGTGTAAGATCTGTGGGAACCTCTGCCCATAATTTACCAGTACCATCCATAGAAAGTGCCTCCACCCCTGCTAACCTGAGCCACTTTGCAGGTGCAACCAGTAACCTCGTGACTTCGGACAAAATGCAGACAGCACTACCTCTCAAGGAAACTGAATGGACGAACCAATCGAGAACGTAGAGATGAACGAAATGGCTCTACGACTAGAATGTTAGGCAGTGAAACTGTGATCATAACGGATCAAAAACTGGGGAATGTTTACGTGTCAGATACATATTAAAACTGTCAAAGCATGGCTGACAGTGATGAGAGCTTTTAAATCAGCAATACTCAAAAAATTATAACCCCCTTCAAGCTTACCGACTTAACCGTGAATATAAACAGTATTCGAAGTTCAGTGAAGTTGAATAGCCTGTAAGATTTTTCATATGCCGCCGATATCGACTTTCCCTGACCTCAAGAAGTAAAAGACACTGAATTAAATGAGATAAATAGGTACAATGCTATTTTTAATTGTCGACATGGAAGTAAACTAGACGCTGTGGCCGAGCGGTTCTAGGCGCTTCAGTCCGGAACCGCGCTGCTGCTACGGTCGCAGGTTCGAATCCTGCCTCGGACATGGATGTGTGTGATGTCCTTAGGTTAGTTAGGTTTAAGTAGTTTTAAGTCTAAGGTACTGATGACCTCAGATTTTAAGTCCCATAGTGCTTAGAGCCATTTGAGAACTAGAGACAGCAATACTAACGAACGAACGAACTGTCGTTAAGGACGTTGAAACTCTTCCTAGTTGTAGAGTCATTGGTTGCACATTCTATAACACGTGAATCATCATCTACTCACCGCCAGGCAGCAGCAATCGACGCAATAGAGCAGAGTTTTTCAAACACAAAACTGCTTCCCTGTTCGATGGGCGCGATGACGATTTCTTACTTGCGGGAGACTTGAAATGTGTTTCAAATGACAAAGATAAGGTTCGCAGTTTTAACACGTCCATGGAGTTAGTATACTTAGTTTAGACTACCTGACATGTGGGAGCTTAAAAACAGGATCTACGTCTCTAGCAACTTGAAAAACAAAGTACTATCGACATGTGGCCTTCGAGGTTTTCTGACCATGCTGCTTATATAACAACATAAAACATGTAACACCAAGAAACATATCGAGCACGAAGATACTGGAAATTAAATGTCGCGCATATGCAAGATGCAACATGTCGCGAGCGGTTTATCAACACACAGAAAGGATGTGAGAGGAAGCTCACTTCTTATAGCTATGATTTCACATGGTGGCTTCAATACGTCAGACAGAAACTAAGAAAGATATTAATGCATTATTCGAGAGAGAAAAGCCTTTGGCATAAGAAAACTGTAGGATTTTATTGCCAGTGCCAGAGGGTTCTCCATAAACCAGATGCAACTGGGAACTAACTCCAGGTCAAGAAAACAGAATCAAAAATTTTGGCTCTGTAGCACAATTAGGACTCATTAGTTCGATCGAGAAGGCAGGACACTGTTTTCCGCTAAGAAACATCAGTTTTTCATATTTCACGCGGGAAGAAGAGTGGGCAAGAGAAAATTTTTGCAGAAGTCAAAATGAATGGTAGAATTGTTTTAATCACATAAAAGGAAATTAAAGAAGGAATATACAAATCATCAGAGTTGTACCAGGTCTTTCAGCACAACTGGAAGCTAAACTGTTAAAAACATATAACTAACTTATGACCCTCATTTCGATGTCCCGAAAGATTTCTTGCAAGAAATTCAGAAAAACCCGCATAATGTGTCTCTCGAAAGCCTACGTCCCACCACACTGCTTAACAGTGACTCCAAAATACTGGTCAGCGTCCTTGCACAAAGGCTCAAGAGGATAATAGAAAAGATCACCGGAGCCATCCACCTAACAGAGTGCCCACTGTGTGCATCTTGTGGCTTAATGGTTACTGAGGAACGCAGGTTAGTGAACGAGGGGTTGAAAATCAAATGTCTCAGTGCTTGTACATGTTCTTTCTGATAGGAGTTCAATACCTGTTGTGCCAGTAATTTACAAACTGTTTAACAGACAGGTTGACGCGTGTTTATTGCTGGGTGGTCGGCCATACGTTCCGACACCATTATCGTGAACTCACATTGATGTGCCTGATCTGTACCCATTGTAACACTGATCGGTAGTCAGCTGCATGCCCGTAAAATACCATTCCGTAATTTTCGGGAATTGCTTGATCTGTGCGAAGACATCTGGTGCCACATGCTTCTGGAATCCGGTCAACGACTTGTGGAATCCATGTCAAGCAGCAACCCTGTAGTACTGAGTTTGAAAAGCAGAGCAACACGCTATGAAACAGGTCATAATGATTTGGCTCATCGGTGTAAAACAGACACCCAGGATCTTCGCGAGAGCGCAGTAGAACGGCATGCGCCATTGAAATACATGCACTGAGACCGGCAGTCGCCACTGTGAACAATTACTACGAGCTACGTTGTAGTTATGCAGTGTGCAGTATGTCCGTAGCACAATAAATATACATTTCCGACCATTGGTTCCCTATCTCAATACAGTTGGTGATGGACGCACTACGACTTGTTCCGATTTGACCCAAAAGGTCTGTGACGTCCTATATATTGTACAGCAGCAATGAGCGAAGCAGTTTGCTGATATCGAACTTCGCTGTGTGTTGCGAAGAATGTTGCCATCGACAGTCACTGAAAGCGCTAAGAATAACGTCAACTGTGGGTATAGCTTCGATGCGTAGCTCCAATAATGCCGTGGCGTCAACATGGCAACTGGAATGTAATTTTCTCATTCCATTTTAAGAAGTTTGAAAAAAAAAATCTTTCACATCTTATTGTTTAACGTATTTTCTTGATTTTAAGAATTCTATTAAATGAGAGAAAAACTTTCATATCTTATAGTCTGACGTCTTTGTTCGATAATGTTCTAGAGTTCCCTTTGTTATTTGCCATAATAATTCTGATACATCGAAATTAAGTAACCTATTGTGCAGATTTAGCATTTGGTCCCCTTAGGTCAGATACCGCTGCACGTGGAATGTAGCTAACGTATTGCATTTAAAGTTAAGAGCAGAGTGATTACAACCCGCATTTTCGAGAAAATGGTTTGTATGTCTCACGGAAGGAGGATGTGCAGTGCACACAAATGCAAGCTATAAATCACCTAATTATAACATGTGTCATATTTCTTATACACTTAAGGTCTCGAATAGACGAATTTGTAAATTATAACACGCAAAGTGACGAGTAGTTTGTTCAATGATTAATAGTGGAAACATTTTCGTGTACCGAAATATAAAACCACTTACAACTAGCTTTCAATGGAAAAATGTACTTCTTTTGAAGGTATTGAACAACTCGTGGAAGTATATGTGGAAAATCTATTAGACGGGTGTCCACAATGATTCAGCTTCCAAGCAGTTTCTACGTCTTCATCTACATCTACGTGGATACTCTGCAAATCATATTTAAGTGCCTGGCAGAGGGTTCATCGAACCACCTTCACAATCCTCTATTTTCCCAATCTCGTACAGTGCGCGGAAAGAATGAACACCTATATCTTTCAGTACGAGCTCTGATTTCCTTTATTTTATCGTGGTGATCGTTCCTCCCTATGTAGGTCGGTGTCAACAAAATATTTTCGCATTCAGAGGAGAAAGTTGGTGATTGGAATTTCGTGAGAAGCTTCCGTCACAACGGAAAACGCCTTTCTTTTAATGATGTCCAGCCCAAATCCTGTATCATTTCTGTGACACTCTCTTCCGTATTTCGCGATAATACAAAACGTGCTGCCTTTCTTTGAACTTTTTCGATGTACTCCGTCAGTTCTATCTGGTAAGGATCCCACACCGCGCAGCAGTATTCTAAAAGAGGAGGGACAAGCGCAGTGTAGGCAGTCTGCTTAGTAGGTCTGCTACATTTTCTAAGTGTCCTGCCAATAAAACGCAGTCTTTGGTTAGTCTTCCCCACATCATTTTCTATGTGTTCCTTCCAATTTAGCCGGCCGGGGTGGCAGAGCGGTTCTAGGCGCTACAATGGTTCAAATGGCTCTGAGCACTATGGGACTTAATTCTGTGGTCATCAGTCCCCTAGATCTTAGAACTACTTAAACCTAACTAGCTTTGAGGGATGAAGTAGTGAAGCCAGCAGAGGATCAAGTAGGTAAAAAGACGAGGGCTAGTAGAAATCCTTGGGTAACAGAAGAAATATTGAATTTAATTGATGAAAAGAGAAAATACAGGGCTATTACAAATGATTGAAGCGATTTCATAAATTCACTGTTGCTCCATTCATTGACATATGGTCACGACACACTACAGATACGTAGAAAAACTCATAAAGTTTTGTTTGGCTGAAGCTGCACTTCAGGTTTCTGCCGCCAGAGCGCTCGAGAGCGTAGTGAGACAAAATGGCGACAGGAGCCGAGAAAGCGTATGTCGTGCCTGAAATGCACTCACATCAGTCAGTCATAACAGTGCAACGACACTTCAGGACGAAGTTCAACAAAGATCCACCAACTGCTAACTCATTCGGCGATGGTATGCCCAGTTTAAAGCTTCTGGATGCCTCTGTAAGGGGAAATCAACGGGTCGGCCTGCAGTGAGCGAAGAAACGGTTGAACGCGTGCGGGCAAGTTTCACGCGTAGCCCGCGGAAGTCGACGAATAAAGCAAGCAGGGAGCTAAACGTACCACAGCCGACGGTTTGGAAAATCTTACGGAAAAGGCTAAAGCAGAAGCCTTACCGTTTACAATTGCTACAAGCCCTGACACCCGATGGAAAACCGATGGATCGGTCGTGGTGGAGATCATGATCAGCAATTCATGTCATGGCCTCCACGCTCTCCCGACTTAACCCCATGCGATTTCTTTCTGTGGGGTTATGTGAAAGATTCAGTGTTTAAACCTCCTCTACCAAGAAACGTGCCAGAACTGCGAGCTCGCATCAACGATGCTTTCGAACTCATTGATGGGGACATGCTGCGCCGAGTGTGGGAGGAACTTGATTATCGGCTTGATGTCTGCCGAATCATTAAAGGGGCACATATCGAACATTTGTGATTGCCTAAAAATACTTTTTGAGTTTTTGTATGTGTGTGCAAAGCATTGTGAAAATATCTCAAATAATAAAGTTATTGTAGAGCTGTGAAATCGCTTCAATCATTTGTAATAACCCTGTATAAAAATGCAGTAAATGAAGCAGGCAAAAAGGAATACAAACGTCTCAAAAATGATATCGACAAGAAGTGCAAAATGGCTAAGCAGGGATGGCTAGAGGACAAATGTAAGGATGTAGAGGCTTATCTCACTGGGGGTACGATAGATACTGCCTACAGGAAAATTAAAGAGACCTTTGGAGATAAGAGAACCACTTGTATGAACATGAAGAGCTCAGATGGAAACCCAGTTCTAAGCAAAGAAGGGAAACCAGAAAGGTGGAAGGAGTATATAGAGGGTCTATACAAGGGCGATGTACTTGAGGACAATATTATGGAAATGGAAGAGGATGTAGATGAAGATGAAATGGGAGATACGATACTGCGTGAAGAGTTTGACAGAGCACTGAAAGACCTGAGTCGAAACAAGGCCCCCAGAGTAGACAACATTCCATTGGAACTACTGAAGGCCTTGGGAGAGCCAGTCCTGACAAAACTCTACCATCTGGTGAGCAAGATGTATGAAACAGGCGAAATACCCTCAGACTTCAAGAAGAATATAATAATTCCAATCCCAAAGAAAGCATGTGTTGACAGATGTGAAAATTACCGATCAATCAGTTTAATAAGTCACAGCAGCAAAATACTAACATGAATTCTTTACAGACGAATGGAAAAACTAGTAGAAGCCGACCTCGGGGAAGATCAGTTTGGATTCCGTAGAAATGCTGGAACACGTGAGGCAATACTGACCTTACGACTTATCTTAGAAGAAAGATTAAGGAAAGGCAAACCTACGTTTCTAGCATTTGTAGACTTAGAGAAAGCTTTTAACAATGTTGACTGGAATACTCTCTTTCAAATTCTAAAGGTGGCAAGGGTAAAATACAGGGAGCGAAAGGCTATTTACAATTTGTACAGAAACCAGATGGCAGTTATAAGAGTCGAGGGGCATGAAAGGGAAGCAGTGGTTGGGACGGGAGTAAGACAGGGTTGTAGCCTCTCCCCGATGTTATTCAATCTGTATGTTGAACAAGCAGTAAAGGAAACAAAATAAAAATTCGGAGTAGGTATTAAAATCCATGGAGAAGAAATAAAAACTTTGTGGTTCGCCGATGACAATGTAATTCTATCAGAGACAGCAAAGGACCTGGAAGAGCAGTTGAATGGAATGGACAGTGTCTTGAAAGGAGGATATAAGATGAACATCAACAAAAGCAAAACGAGAATGATGGAATGTAGTAGAATTAAGTCGGGTGATGCTGAGGAAATTAGATTAGGAAATGAGACACTTAAAGTAGTAAAAGAGTTTTGCTATTTGGGGAGCAAAATAACTGATGATGGTCGAAGTAGAGAGGATATAAAATGTAGACTGGCAATGACAAGGAAAGCATTTCTGAAAAAGAGAAATTTGTTAACATCGAGTATAGATTTAAGTGTCAGGAAGTCATTTCTGAAATTATTTGTATGGAGTGTAGCCATGTATGGAAGTGAAACATGGACGATAAATAGTTTGGACAAGAAGAGAATAGAAGCTTTCGAAATCTAGTGCTACAGAAGAATGCTGAAGATTAGATGGGTAGATCACATAACTAATGAGGAAGTATTGAATAGGATTGGGGAGTAGAGAAGTTTGTGGCACAACTTGACCAGAAGAAGGGATCGGTTGGTAGGACATGTTCTGAGGCACCAAGGGATCATCAATTTAGTGTTGGAGGGCAGCGTGGAGGGTAAAAATCGTAGAGGGAGACCAAGAGATGAATACACTAAGAAGATTCAGAAGGATGTAGGTTGCAGTAGGTACTGGGAGATGAAGAAGCTTGCACAGGATAGAGTAGCATGGAGACCTGTAGCATGGAGACCTGCATCAAACCAGTCTCAGGACTGAAGACCACAACAACAACAACAACAAACCTAACTAACCTAAGGACATCACACATATCCATGCCCGAGGCAGGATTCGAAGCTGCGACCGTAGCGGTCACGCGGTTCCAGACCGAAGCGCCTAGATCCGCACGGCCACACTGGCCGGCCTAGGCGCTACAGTCTGGAACCGCGCGACCGCCTCTGTCGCAGGTTCGAATCCTTCCTCGGGCATGGATGTGTGTGATATACTTAGGTTAGTTAGGTTTAAGTAATTCTAAGTTGTATGGGACTGATGACCTTAGAAGTTAAGTCCCATAGTGCTCAGAGCCATTTGAAACAATTTTCCTCCCAATTTAAGTTGTTCGTAATTGTAATACCTAGGTATTTAGTTGAATTTACGGCTTTTAGATTAGACTGATTTATCGTGTAACCGAAGTTTAACGAATTCCTTTTAGCACTCATGTGGATGACCTCGCACTTTTCGTTATCTAGCCGCGAGGGATTAGCCGAGCGATCTAGGGCGCTGCAGTCATGGACTGTGCGGCTGGTCCCCGCGGAGGTTCTTGTGCTCCCTCGGGCATGGGTGTGTGTGTGTGTGTCCTTAGGATACTTTAGGTTAAGTAGTGTGTAAGCTTAGGGACTGATGACCTTAGGAGCTAAGTCCTGTAATATTTCACACACACTTTTTTTCGTTATTTAAGGTCAACTGCCACTTTTCGCACCATTCAGATATCTTTTCTAAATCGTTTTGCAGTTTGTTTTGATCTTATGATGACTTCATTAGTCGATAAATGACAGCGTCATCTGAAACCAACCGAAGACGGCTGCTCAGATTGCCTTCCAGATCGTTTATATAGATAAGGAACAGCAAAGGGCCTATAACACTACCTTGGGGAACGCCAGAAATCACTTCTGTTTTAATTTATTTATTCACAATATCCTCCATTACAACATTACAATATTTGTAACACTGGATGTATGTATTATGTGTTTGTGTGGAATTCAGTGTAATATTTTTGCTGTATGATGATGATGATGATGATGATGTTAAGGGAAGGGAGAGGCTGAATTCCGGCGACATCACATAGCCTACTCGTCGAGAACAGCACCAAGGGAACCACCAGGCTTATCGTCCCCATCCTACAGACGGATCACCACCAATAATGTTGCATGCCCTCCCTTCAATAGACACTGTGGAGAGGGTTTGTATTTAAACCAGGACTTGGGCGTAAAGTCTGGTTATCAGGAACTTCACGCCACCACCTCTCAACACCTTGCCGGCTAAATACTGGCAGTGAAAATAATTTTCCACCGCAAGGATTCTAACCGGCTTACTCCAGGTCGAGCGCTACCGCGCAAACGTCCGTTAGCGACCTCTGCCACAGCAATCAGTTTTAGAACACTAGGCCCTTAATAGTCATATTAAATGGCTTTATATTTCTATTTCAGATGTAAGATGAGTTAGTTGCCAAAATAGCCAATATATTTTGATTAACCTGCATGCATAAAATAAATAATAATTAAAAATAATTTTATACGAAATTATTTCATCCTTTGCTCTGTCTGCTTATGGTCGCATAACATTTGAAATAGGTATAAAATATTTATGGTAGTTTTTACAAAAATCTGCATTACGACATGTTTGTGGTCGGCGGTCCCTACACAGTTTAAGAACAGCCACTTTATTCGAAAGACGATGCTAAGAATTCAGTTCAATTAATAGACATCTAATGTAGCACTGTAGTGTCAAACATCTTACGCTATGTATTGTTCAGATATGAGGACTCTTTCATCTGTGACGATTTTTTCAAGTCCCCCATAACCAGTGATGAAAATTCATTCGTCATGGTCATATCAAATCACCAGCAACGATTCTCTATTAAACTTTGGATAGAATTGACTAATGTCAATTACGCCATTGCCAACACCTTATATACCGTTCGAAATATTATAGCATGGATACATGCATTTGTTTCGAGTGGGCTTGTAATTACGGCGTGGTGAATGAGGTTCTGAATAGCTTGGACAGACATTCGAAGACAAACATATGGTCGCTGGGGAACTCTTAAATGTGGGTTTTCAGTGGGCTATAGAATTTCGGGGAGGAATGGTGAACAGAAAGCATTTAAGGTTAAGCGTGTTAAGCCACCAACTCGCGCGCTGGCTTAGAAAAAATTTGGGCAGGCCTTTAGAGATATTGCAGGACTGGACGTCTCTGAGTGTAAATGAGACGAAGCATTTGCACTCGGATAGCTGAAACGGGTGCTATTGTTTGTACGCTCTCTGGCAAGTCATTGTGAATAGCCGAGATGCTGCTTAACAGATGGAGCGGGTACGGCGGCAAACTAATTCGGCCGGGTCCCACGCGGCCTGGAAAGCAAGCACAGGAGGGAGTGCACATGAAATTCGCGTCGAAAGCGACGGAGCTGGAATTTCCACCGGTTCACATTTACGAGCATTTGATGCGCATGCAAAACTAAATACATTATTTCCTAAACTTCACTGACGGTTATTAACATTAAAATTTGCACAATATTTGCGTCACGTTAGAGTAATATTTTATGAGACGGCATTCGCTTTTAATACATAGTATTTGTCGCCTTATTATTTTATTCATGGCTTAATTCTCAGCAACTGTAGTATTTTTCGAAATAAAATTTAGTCGTCAGTTGCGAATATATTTGTAACTGACGACTGAATTTTGCTCTGAAAAGAGCATTTGAGCGCTTTTTTACACAAGTTTTTCAATTAATATTGATCACCTGGTTCTAAACTGTGAAATATTCTAGGTTAGCTACGTGTTCCACAGATCATCTGAACGATTTTTCTGTTGAAACGAGCCAGTTTACAGGATATGTATATGTGATTAGTATCAACTTTACTAAACAAATTATTTTTTTAGTCCTACTCACTCAACTACAACTAAGAAAAGGTTTTTTTTTCAGGCTACAGGTTTGTAAATAGCAATTCGTCCGTGGAATTGAAGTTGTCTAGCAGAAATTATTTTAGGTTAGATTTAGAACTCGTTTTGCTACCTGTCAGACATTCTATGTTATTGAGCAATTCGCCAAAAATTTTTGTTGCTGTATATTGAACTCCTTTCTGAGACACCGACAGTTTTAATAATGAGTGAAAATTGTCTTTATTTGTTGTAGTATTGTGGGTGTGGTCATCACTATTCCTCTCAAATTGTGGTGGAGTATTTCTGACGTATTTCATTAGCGAATTATGTATTGTGACGGCGCAGTTAAAATGGATAATTCCATAAAGAGGTATCTACATGAAGACAACAGCTGAACTGCTTGCTTTTGTGCAGCCAACACTTCCTTTCTACGTGGTGAGTTACCCCAGAAAATTATTCCATTAGACATTATTGAGTGAAGATGCGCTAAATGTGTCAGGTGGTTGATTGTTTCCAAGACTACCAATTATACGAAGAGCAAGACTAGCTGAACTTAATTCTTTTAGAAGAGCCGTAATCTGCTTCTTCGAGTTCAAGTTTTCATCAGTATGTCCACCCAGAAATTTTGAGTATTCCACACTATTTACTGACTCCTATTCACATGTTATATCCGTTTTTGATATGACTTTTTTGTTGTACAGAACTGAATATAGCGTGTTTTCTCAAAATTCAGAACCACCAATAATTCTTTTGAAAATCTCATTCACACTCTCTTCTGTTGCTTTCTCTCTAATGGAATGTATTACAACACAAGCATTGCTTGTTTGCTGGACATTAAATGGGAGTAATTAACACATATAAGGTTCAGGAGTGGACCAGGAATTGAACCTTGAGGGATTCCCTTTGTTATCTTTCCCCAGCCACAAAAATTTTATACCCTTCCAACGTTGTTTAAATTACTGAGTGCAGCATTTTTCATTCTGATTGTTGAGTATGATTAGTTGTGTATAAAGCCATTGATCCCATAAAATTTGAGTTTTACCAAGAGTGTAACACGATCCGCACAGTCAAACGCCTTAGAAAGATCACAAAGAATCCATCTAGCGATAATTGAATGTGTAACTAGCATTCTCAGTCGTGAAAGCCTTGTGGAATCTTAACTTTAGTTTCTACTCAAATGTGATATTGCTCTTGAGTACATTTCTTTCACGAATATTTTGGAACAGACATCAGTAAGAAAATTGGACGATACTTATTTGAGTGTTTCCTGTCACATTTCTTATGAAGAGGTGTAACACTTGCATATTTTAACATGTCTGATAAAGTTCCCTGTGCCAGTGATGCATTAAATGCATCAGTCATTACAGTATTGCTTATGAAGTTAGAACAACTTTTCGGAATTATTCACGTGACTAGGGCGTGGCATGATAAGGGAGAGACGACAGCGGCAGCCAATAAAAAGCGAACTGGGGGCAATAGAAAATAAGCTAGTTTTTTGGTGGAAAGCGAAAGGGGAACTTCGTGTTTAGCGTCCAAAGAGTGAGGAGTTTGTCTCCAGGACGCAGGCGTTGTTTTTAGGCGGCAAGTAATCGTGTAGTGCAGTGCTGGAACATTAAATAGTTGGTGAGTCCATCGCGTCTTGGGGACTTGTGGTTTAGACTGAAGACAGTGAGTATCTTACTATACAGAATCGAATGCGAGAGGAGGAGTGTCCACAGCCCGAGTGTCTGCAAGTTTTTATGTTCAGTTTCTATGTGGCAAGTGGCCACATAATGGAAGTTTTGGGACTTTGATTATTTCGCGGGCCCATAGCGGCTTCGAATGTGGTCGTAAAAGAATTGTGGAGGGTGGCAAGGCTTTGTGTTAATATACCTTTACATTTTGCAGATTAAACATTCATGGGCAGTACAGCCTGTTTTGTGAATTTAGGTGCCTGCTATCGTTTACTGAAATACGAGGAGTTGACAAAAATATGGGAAAACCAAAAACACAACACATTGCAATGGCTAATACGACGTAGGAAAAACCTTTGGCATTCAAAATAACTTCCAGTCGTTTCACGAATAGATAAATACATCTTCTGCACAGTTTTCAAGGGAATCTCGTATCATTCTTCCTGCAAAATAGTCGCGAAATAACGATGATTGAGGTTAATGTAAACCATACGGGCTCACTAACATTGCGATCTGTTCACAGTGCTGGACGATGTGGGCTGTATGCCCTTTCATCATGGAACACAGCATCACCATTGACGAAGAAATATTGTACAATGGGATGGACCTGATCAGCCAAAATGATCACAGAATCCTTGGCAGTAATGGCAATTAGCAGAGTGAGCTCGGGGCTCGTATGATACCACGATGTGGCTGTCCAAGTAATGACGGTACCCGCCCCATGTTTCACTCTTGGGAGGTAAACTCGGCCACAAGTAGGAAACAGTGGGAAACAAGATTCATCAGACCAAATGACTCTCTTCCACTGCTCCATAGCCCATGTTTTATGGTTTCAACACGACGTTTCCCTGTTGCGAGCATTTGCATCACCTGCAGTTTCCTGCTTCTGCGGCTCCCATCGTGTCGTTTTGGTGCTGACAGGGTTCGCGAGTGCGACATTCACTTCTACAGTGCCTTTTGCAGCTGTCCCCTCTTATTTTTAGTCACAATCCTCTTCAATGACCGTCCGTCACCATTACTCGACACATACTTCCGCCCGCTTTGTGACATAGCGGATGATGTTTTTTCTTTTTCCCCGTATGCGATATAAATCCTCGATACGGCGTTTGAAACACTAAACACTTCGGCTACTGTCATTACGGAAGAACGAACATACCAGCACCAACAACTTGTTCACAGTCGAATTCACTTTCCTCCGACATAATGCACTTATTATGACACAGAAATATTTTCTGACCACGACTGACACCTGCAAAGATGTGAGGGCATTGCAGAGGTGGCATTCGTCGTCAAATAACAACAGTGCTATCTGTGGTGTCAACGTTAGACACCACGCTAGAGGTTGCGATAATCGATAGCGGTCCAGCACTTGCAACCTCTCTGGACTCGCTGGCGCTTGCAGCGCCGCCGTATGGCACGGACAGAGATTTACAGATCGCACCGGCCGTGTCAGCTACAGTTTGTGAGCGAAGTCAGAGGAGAATAGCCTACAGCTCGCTAGGCTCGCAGCGTCTAGTTCGCGCATGTATTACGCACGTAGTACTAGAATTGTGTTATCTTGGTTGTTGCATAATCCAGTTAATGTCTGTTAATGAGTCATTTGTATTCAAGAAAGATAGTTGTTATTAGTTATGTTCCTGGAGTGCAGTAGCAGGATAAAGTTAAATAAAAGTTATTTACTAAAGTATTCCAGTACTAATTATTATAGAATGTTCCAGATTCCCACAACCACCCCACTCGTGCTAGTCTCTATCATCCCACTGCAAATGACAGGGGTACCGATCGAAAAGCATACTGCATTTGTGTGAGGTCATGACATGTTGCCATCGACCTTCACATCACTATCTGCATACTTGGCTAGGGTCTGCGCTTATATTCAAGTTTGCATCTCTCGTTATGTTCCCCTACTTTCGTTCAACCACTGTACCAACTCAATGTATAATAATGTCATAATGTGGATACGGAACGATTTATCTAACGTCCAAAAAAGCTTGATTATTGGCTCTCAGGCTAAGGATGGAAGAATTTGGGAAACAGCTAAGTTCTTAAACTGTTTGTGTGCCATACCGTGCATGGCAAAATGGCGCTTTCCAAAACCGGCGCCGAAGCAGTTGTGGTTCACTATGAGCCATAGATGAAAGAGATGAACGACGGCTGACGAAATGTGTAGGGGCGAATAGACATGCAACTGTTGAGCAGCGACTGCTCAGATAGACCAGGGGGTACCTGCCGTGTCTTCTCAACAACTGTTCAGCGAACGTTGCTGCATATGGGCTTCCGCAGTAGGCGCCTTGTTCATGCATCCACGCTGATTGCAGTTCATCGCCTGCCAGAACTGCAGTTGGACCTCCACTGAGTCTCGACAGGTGTCTTTTTCAGATGAATCGTCTTTTACGCTTTATCCAGCGCGAACGCCTGAGAGCAAATACTCCGCAACAATCGTCGGAAAGATCCTAGGGGGACGAGGCGGCATTATGGTCTGGGGAATGTATTTCTGGCATTCCCTGGGTGATCTCGCCATTCTGGAAGGCACGATGGATCAACTCAAGTATACATATATCCTTAAAGAACATGGCCGCCCCTACATGCAATTTGATTTTCCTCGGTGCAAAGGCCTCTACCAGTTGGGAAAAACATCGTGTTCCACAGCTCGCAGTGTACATGTGTGGATTGAAGAGCACCAGTATGAGTTTACCATACTCCCCTGGTCACCGAAATCCCTGTTTTAAACACAGTCGAGACGCTATGGGACCATCTTGATCTGTCTGTCCGCGTCATGGGTGCTCAACCGAGAAATCTGGGGCAACTGGCCACTGGAGTGGAGTCCACAGGGCCCTATATCAATTTCGATACCTTCCAGAACCTCAATGACTCTTTCCTGCGCGTCTTTCAGCGGTCTAGGTTGCAGCAAGTGGTTATTCAGGCTTTTGACAGGTGCTCACATTATTCTAACTGGTCAGTGTATACACTTGTACCAGCAATCTTTTTAAACAGGAACGGATCCGCATTGGGGTGTAAATGCCCCCTAGACTACATCTGGTGCACTAAAATCAGGTAAATCCGATCGTATGTATTTGCTGCCTCCCCGAGATACTCTCATCAAAACAGGGTTGTAACTAACATGCCCCATTCTAGCTGCCATATTTATTGGAGACTACAGCTCTTCATGTCATAAAGAAGGTTGGTTGGTTTTGGGGAAGGAGACCAGACAGCGTGGTCATCGGTCTCATCGGATTAGGGAAGGATGGGGAAGGAAGTCGGCCGTGCCCTTTCAGAGGAACCATCCCGGCATTTGCCTGGAGTGATTTAGGGAAATCACGGAAAACCTAAATCAGGATGGCCGGACGCGGGATTGAACCGTCGTCCTCCCGAATGCGAGTCCAGTGTTTAACCACTGCGCCACCTCGCTCGGTATGTCATAAAGAGGATGCGATTTTAACGCGACAGTGAACCATTCGGCTTGAGCATAAACGTCCGTGAGCACCTGAGCGACTGATACCAGAAAGCTTGGGGTGGAAGCAGAAGGTCTGTCCAGTGGCCAGCGCGATCGACGAAATTCTCGGTTGAGCAAGTTTTTCGTGTTGTATTACGCGAAGCTGCTAGTGTATATCACCCCAGCATCAACTGAGGAGAAAATGCTTGAGAGAGTTCTAGCTGCCAGCCTCCATACGACATACAACATTTGCATTTGAAAGCGTGGAGAATTATTTTAAGCACCGCTGTATGGTTAGAATGGCTCTGAGCGCTATGGGACTTAACATCGGAGGTCATCAGTCCCCTAGAACTTAGAACTTCTTAAACCTAACTAACCTAAGGACATCACACACATCTATGCCTGAGGCAGGATTCGAACCTGCGACCGTAACAGTCGCGTGGTCCCAGACTGAAGCGCCGAGAACCGCTCTGCCACCACGGCCGGCTGCCGCTGTATGTATTAGTTGAGACTGGTTGTCTTCACTTTGAAATGATAACACGAGCTTAGTTTCTTATGTTTATGTCAACAGGATACCAAATATTCATTTTCGACCATAATTTCTTAAATTTCATAGTATTCAACTGACGATTTCTGCTGTCTGCTGATTTAAACTCTGAAGATTTGGTGGCACCATCCTTCCACCAATTATTTCATTAGGTAATTAACCAAATACCGATGACTTTGTCCGCATGTACTTTTGCCAAATGTCAGTCAACTACCTCTTTCTATCTACCTCGTCTTCACATAGAGAATATGTAGGTCACCTGTAGAACGTACTTATTCCAATACGCATTTGGTCACAATGTCTTATTCTCTTTGTTCCCTTTGTTGCAGCCAATGGTGTGTAGACTGTAGTAATTCCTAGAAAGTAGTAAAAGAATTTAACCACCACCATAGAAGTAGGATTTACATAGGTACATCATCAATGATGAGGGCAATAGAATTCAGTACAAAAGATGTAGCAGTTTATTTATTTATAGTAAGATTTGCTTGTGTACAGTATAATGAAGCAGGTCATTAATATTCCCACACTACCCACCTGCCTTACTGGGCAACCCACAAAGCAGGGCCTACCCCTTTACCACATCACTGTGTGATGGGGATTGTGAGTTAGGGGAGAGCAGTGGAGGGGGCGGGGGACAGGGAGTTTATTATGAAGATGTGTTTGACATATACATCACACACATCTCTTCGTCCTCGCTCTCTCTCTCTCTCTCTGTCCATCTCCTTCTGTCCACACACTCAATGTCTACATCAGCTCCCCCTCTCTCTTATTAACTTCTCAGACCCTCTCTCTCTGACCATGACGTGTTCTGCCCACCACTGTCCATCCCTTTCTCCCTCTTCTTCGTCTCCTCCTCCTGCCCCTCTCTGTTCCTTCCCCTCTCTCTGTCTAGTCTATAAGGAAGGGGCCCAGAAACTATTCCATGCTCTTAACACATAGGCTGTACTATAAAGCAGGGTGGTAAGGCAGGCTTATACTGGTCACACAAAATCCACCTGCCATACAGTATAGTCTAATGCCAGAGGCTGGACAAAACAATATTTCTGTATCTCTGCTCCTACTGAAGCTAGGAAGTTATAAATCCTGCAGTGCTGGTACTTGTGAGGCCTGTTGTTTCTGTGCCACATTTACTTGAAATCGATCTTGGGCTATGGAAGGAGATCCTAGACATACACAAATACACTGAACTTTATAATGTAAAAGATTAACAAATGAATTAATATAAAGTAATCTTGGCTCACGATTCTCATCGTGTTCCCAAGACAACAGTGAGATGTAAATTACACATCAGTATTCGCTCTGTACAGGAGTAATTTTGTGCCAGGTCAATTTTATTACAACATCTTTAATTAGTAGTAGACCAAAGCCATTTGTGGCGCATTTTGTTGTTGCGGGATACCTACACCAGGGGCAGTTATGCTCTCAAAGGCAAACCTATTGCTCTCCTTTGATTAACAGGTCATGAACCTATTGTTCTCATTTGACTGACAGGTTCTTAACCATTGTTCTGCTAAAAGTATTCTTCGTTTTGATTGACAGGTACTTAACCTATCGTTCCCCCAACCCCTCCTACTCCCCTTCCCCCTCGGGAAACCTTCAACCCACTCCCTCTGTCTCACTGCTACACTTTGGGGTCTGAGTCAATGGATAGCCCCTATCACTGTTATCAGTTTGATTGACTACTTAATTAAACTGATCAATTAATTAACCACTCCCTCTCCCCCTCCCCTCGCCTAGAAAATGACAGGAATTTAAAATTCCAGCAGGACAATGCAAAACACCACATTTAACTCCACTAACCTAAGAAAATGGCGGGAAAATATGTCACTTGGGCCACCTCCACTAACCTAAGTCGTCCAACCGCCACCTCCTCCTAGGAATTGTAGGGAAAGCTACTCAGCCTATGGTGGATAGGATGGACCTAAGTCTTTATTTTGCATGTAGTGTTTATTTAAACAATTTGAGGTCCAGAGTCGAACTGACCTGGTTCACTCTAATGTCACCAGAGGGCACCATCATCCCATCTGTGACATAATCCAAGATGGTGGTCTGGGGGGGGGGGGGGAAATGACAAGAAAAGGACTCGACCTGCACTGGGCTGCTGGAGATAGGAAGGAGTCTACTTTATTTATTTTTGGAGCGATTTAATTAGGGACGGATTTCATGTAGTTTATTTATTATACTGATACAAAACACTCGCCCTGACTTGCTTAGGGTCACGCTGCATAGTCTACAGACACACAAACAACTCTTAAATAACCAAAGTCATGCAGTACACTGATGTGTAGACACGCAGACAGCTCGTAAATTACCGAAATAATGCAGTTCACATCATACAGGCCTGCAAACTACTCGTAAATCACCGAAATAATGCAGTACACTGGAGTGCAGACACGAAAACAACTCGCAAATTGTCAAAAAATAGTGCATATATAAGGCTCTTCCAACACGCTCACAATGAATAAACAGCCAAAAGTGATGTAGTGCACAAACAGTCAGTGTACGTAAAAAACACTGTTTACCATCGATGGCGCGAAATTTCTCTACCTGTGACCTCTACGGCACAGGTTACACTATAGAAATCTCTTCCAATGCTTCCCTGCATAGCACAGGGAGCATTGTTTCTAGCGATCCTAATGGCTCATGAGAGCTGCATCTAGCTGTGAATGTGTGCTTACCTGCCCATCGTGGCAGACATATCACCATGAAATGTTTGGATAGAAATTCACCATCTAAAAGGTTCTCGATGTTATACAGATGTCAAATGGATACGTAAATAAGAGTCTAGTCGACCTCTTGGAAATTATAAAGTGCTGCAGAAGTAGTTAATGGTCGCTGTCTCAGCTTGTCTGCATGGAAATTCTAGTCCTAACAGGTCCTGTTAAAGAAAATAGACCAGATTAACACAGAATGTATTCTCCCTAATGATCCTAATGTGACAGCCCGTCTCTTACTGAATTTACTCGTCAAACAGCTGCTGTTGCCAGTGTGGGAGCACTGTCTGCCTTTTTTTTCTGCAGACAAAACTTTCCATGGCAAGAAACTATTTTGTACAGATCACCATATTGCATTGACAATTTAACCCTGCAAAAAGTGGTCTGCAGATCGTCAAATACACCAAACATACTAACCACGCCGCAGAGCAGCGCCGACAGAGGAAACTGCTACCATAAACACGGCACATGACCACAGCAGCAGAAGTGTGTGGCAGCCAGAGAGGGGCCAGCCGACCACGGACTAGCACCCACTCCAGTTTTAGGAGTTTGAACGCTATCAATACTCCCAGAGCAAACACTTGTCCTACTGAATCTTCTCAAACTTCTGCAGAGTATACACGCAACACACGCGGTCCCAAAGGCAACTCAATGTGAACTGGGTACTAGTTCACTATTCACTCACCCAGGGGGAGCCGCGAGCCAAATCGTCATAAACCAGAAGCTTTATCGGCCTCTCTGAACTGGTGTACAAAGCATGGGTAAGCTCCATCTCGGAACAAAGGTGTTACTGTCTGTGACTGTAGGCTTTCCTGGCGTAAACTATTGATGAAGGTTTCTTGGGTCTCCAGCCGGGTGGCAGCGCTGATATCTCGCAACATTTCGGGAAGTGTCATATTACCCACCTTTGCCAGAAGATGGGTAGTATGACACTTCCCGAAACGTTGTGAGATATCAACGCTGCCACCCGGCTGGAGACCCAAGAAACCTTCATCAAAAGGTGTTACTGTTTCTGGTCCCGACCCACTTGCTTGCTGCTATGCTTTCTACAACCATCTCCAGATGCACATGACTGTTGGGAACCAGACACATATGAGGTGCGACAATACAATAATAAGACTGATGTGAAAAAAATGTTGCTTACCGTTTTAGTCATTTTTAGTGTTGTCTCCTTCAAAGTAGTTCCCTTCTGATTGCACACACTTTTTCCAGCGCTTATGCCACAGATGGTAGCATATCTGGAACTCATCTTCTGTAATATCCTCCAAGACCCTCGTCAAAGCTTATCGAACGTCTTTTTTCGGACATCTTGTGTTGTTTGAAAATGGTGTCGCTTGACCGCCGTTTTGACTCTTGGAAATAGAAAAAAGTCGCATGGAGCGAAAACTGATGAATAAGATGGCTGTGGTAGTACTGAAAATTGTTTTTAGGAAAAAAAATTGCAGTATGGGATGGCGCATTATCGTGATGCAGAATCTAATTATCAGCAATGTTGGCACGGACACGAAGAACTCTTTTACGAAGTCTTTCTAAAACAAATACGTGTTAACTGATTACAGCACAACTCACGACTGAGCAGTTGCATCGATGTGCCACTTGGACTAGAAGCAGCAGGGTTGCCACATCTTGCAAAGAAAATCAGTCTCATTACTTTATTGTCGCACCTCGTATTTATCACTGTAACTGCAATTAAGTATTAGGATTGCTACTGCAGTGTGACATCGAGCAATGTACTGGATATGTCTCCTCTTTACGACCGTGGTTCTGGAACAAATCTCAGTATCAATAGCGCACATAATTATCCACGTAAAAAATAATTCTTTCATTACCCTTACAGCTATCAATGTGCTGAATCTATACATCTCTCACGATAGGACACGCAGTACTGACCACCACACACTAGCACATATACCGCGAAGATTGTTGTACAAAGGCATTACTGTTTATGGCCCCGACCTGTTTGCTTGCTTGCTTTCTACACACATCTCCAGAGTCTGATAGTATAATAACGCACGTCTTTTCACATGGATGTCCAGAATATTACACCATTTACGCTATACTTCTCGACATCAAGCATGTAGCAGCATGCTACCGATCTCTCACGCAACATAATTCTGAAGATATAGACTGGAAATTGTTTCTCTAGAAACCCGAAACTTAGCGAGGTGGAATGTGCTGTAAATCATTGAGCAACGAGGTGCGATTTAATGGCAGATTGATGATGCATTCTAGAGAGGGAGGGAGATGTTGGCGCAGGTCATTTGACCATTTCTTCCACTGTTATGTCAGGATGCATCAGTTGCATGACAGCCTGCGTTCGACTCATATACAACAACATGTTCTGTATTTTACTTAGAGTACTACCTACTTGCGATCGTTAACAGCGTACTTCTCCAACATCAGAGGACTTCCATCTCATGTGTGATGAAACGTGACCATTCTGTTTCGACACATTCCTCTAAACGAACGAAGATTTATGCGATATACTACAATCCCTTGTCGAATCTTGGGTATAAAATCGAGACTTCAGTTTCATAAGTAAGATGACTCTAAGATAGCGATAGGTGTTCTTGAGACGCTGCAATCCCCATATTTACATCTGCTCGACAAATGTCCCATTTAGAAAGTTAGTAGTGGCATGATGAGTAATTTCACATGTCGAACGCTGCTGCTATGCGTTTATCTGTTTCCTCGTAAGAGGTATTTACCATCACTAACGATAATTTTATATAGGCCTGAAGCAAGCATAGTATAATTTCTGAACTGTGATCGGATGTGAACAGTGGACGCTATACATCTCTGGAAAGCTACATTGTGCATGTATCATACAGAATCGTTATTTTAAGGAAGTAGATTTTCATTCTACAGTTTGTTACCATAGTTTATCGTTGAGAGACCTGCAGGAAGGATGTATGTCATGAGCTGGAAATATATTTCTTACATCGGAATGTTAACAGTGCTGCATTCCACGTGACTGATAGGTCGGAAACTGAAGCGATCTAACATTTTTGTATGTATTTATATTCCCTCTATCCTCCTACCTCTTACCTGGTACTGATCCCAGAAACGTAACAATACTTTAAAATTGATAGCGTAGTTTATTTACGTAAAATGCTTCAATGTCCACCAGTCTGGAGCTCAACCATGCAGAAAAACCACACGTTTCTTGTTTTTCTTAACCATTTGCTTTTACATCACAGCACTTTCAAATCTACTACTATGCACCGATAAGGGGTTCAAATCAAATGTCTCTGAGCATTATGGGACTTAACATCCGAGGTCATCAGTCCCCTATAACTTAGAACTACTTAAACCTAAATAACCTAAGGACATCACACACATCCATGCCTGAGGCAGGATTCGAACCTGCGACCATAGCAGTCGTGCGATTCCAGACTGAAGTGCCTAGAACAACTCAGCCACCAGGGCCGGCGGTAAGGAATGCTAACCTACTCGATATGAGCGCGTCTGCAGAAATCTTGTGCACTTGGAAGGGTGATGACTTGGCAGTCTCCATTCATTCACGAGACGTGGAATGTAGCGGTCTAATTCTGCTCAGCTGCAGATTAAATCTGTAACGGTACTGCAGGGTGGGTTGGTCAAAGACAGTGCGAGAGGGTCTTTCAGTCTCTAATTTATCCTAAGACTGCGAGAATGCTCTGTGACACCCATCTGCATAGGGATAAATCGTAAATTGCGCAGTGTGCTCGCGGTGCTAGAAATATGGTATACTTTGAAGATGTATATGTTCGAAAATTAACAATGAGTGGACATACACCGCTGACACCTACCTGCATTTGCAATGATACTCGCAAAGTAGGAAGGGACAGTTTAGCGAATATACGGAAATTGGGTAACATGCTGTCGCATCATTGGTCAGTGTTGAAATTACTGTAAAATTGCTAAAATTGTTTGCACCATGAATTGAGATGCTTGTTATTACCGTACATCGACGGTGTCTTTTCCACGTCCCCCAGGCTGTGGCTAAGCCATGTCTCCGCAATATCCTTTCTTCCAGGAGTGCTAGTTCTGCAAGGTTCGCAGAAGAGCTTCTGTGAAGTTTGTAAGGTAGGAAACGAGGTACTGGCAGAATTAAAGTTGTGAGGACGGCGCGTGAGTCGTGCTTGGGTAGCTCAGTTGGTAGAGCACTTGCCCGCGAAAGGCAAAGGTCCCGAGTTCGAGTCTCGGTCCGGCACACCGTTTTAATCTGCCAGGAAGTTTCAAATCAGCGCACACTCCGCTGTAGAGTGAAAATGTCATTCTATACTGGAGAAATATCTAGCGGTGGCATGAGGGAGTTGCAAATACCGGTTTCATACCACGTTCCTCAGCCAAATCACTTTCTGAATTCGGTAATTTTATTACGAGGTTGCATGGTCGTCGACGTGTAACCACACTGTTGGTCTGATAATATACATTATGGCGATCACCGTCTATATTCAGTGTCGTGGTATTTGTCCGGAAAAACCACTTCATTCGGAGGTAGTGCTATGCCTCGATTTATGAAGCCAGTATAGCTTTTCACACTGACACTTGTATGTACCTGCAGAACCAAGTCCGCTTGTGACAGTAACATGCAGTAGTTATTGTGATCGTGTTTTTTTTTAACATCTGGGAGTTTGTAAGACGATTACACCTCTCTTTCTAAGACACAGTGGTACCACTCGCAAGAAAACGTATGAGACATGTCCACCCATCGCAGACTTTCTGTCAGTATTATTTCGTATCGCTAGCAATCAGTTATTGGCGAAGTATTATACTTACTAGTAGGGGGTGTGTGAGAAGCTCGCCATGAGCATCAGGCTTATAAAGTATGTGTTTGTGTTCCGACATGTGCAAAGGAAATGACTATACCCAGTCGTAAGGGACGTATAGATTTCCCATGGAATACTGTGATAGCAAACGGAAGAGAATGTCAAGTAATAAAAATTGTACAGATATTTACAATTCCAGAGCCACAGCTGTAAGCAGAGTGTATTTCCGATACTTCGCTCATTGTCGAATGTCGTCCAATTGAGACTGCAATCGTAGCATTTAATTGTAAGTATAGTGATTACATACGTTTGTGACTGGTTTCCTAGGATCATTCCGTCTAGGGGTGCGTTGCGCGCTGGCAGTGGCCTGTGGCGAGAATGATTCACGTATCCGACTAACGGTAGGAGCTCTCTGAATGGAGAGGCCTGTTGGGGTGCAGGAATGTAGCTAACTTAACCATGGCGTCCTCTACACAGCCGAATAGCGAACTAACGCTTAGTATTTGTTGGACAGCTTTCGTGATCTCGTGGGAATTTGAGAAGATTCAATATGGACGTGTGTTTGCGCTGGACCATGTAAATTACCAGATTGACTGTTTCATCACATTTCCCGTCTTTATTTGGTTGAGAGAACACCTATTGTGGTGTGTATATCTAGCAGGTGAAAGACAGATGGAGGACACGTTTGCTGATTCTCTAGATATGCGAAAAACCTTCGTTGAGTTTGTAAATTATAGGATGATTTGAAATCTGTTGCATCACCGACATCGGTATTCGAGAGTGGAAGTATCAGTTTCCTCTATTTTTTTTTTCGAGTTTTCATGTAAGGTCTTCGCAGGTGGGATACGCTTCTAGTTACTCAGTGGTTTACAGCTCACTCCACCTAGCTAAGTTTCGAGCTTCTAGAGAAATAATTTCTAGTCTATATCTTCGGAATTATGTTGCACGAGCGCTTGGTAGCATGCTTCTATGTGCTTCTTACCGCGTAAATGGTATAATATTCTGGGAAACCATGTGAAAATACACGTGTTCTCATACTCTCAGGGTCTGGAGATGTGTGTAGAAGGCAAGCAAGCAAGCAAGCAAGCGAGCGAGCGAGCAAAAAGGTCGGGGCTAGAAACAGTGGCGCCTTTGTGCCGAGGGGAACCGACCCAGCCTTTGTACAACAGTCTTCGCGGTATATGTGCGAGTTTGTGGTGGTCACTACTGCGGGTCCTATCGTGAGGGATGAAGGATTGGTTTTTACGTGGAAAATTATGTGCGCCATAGATACTGAGATTTGTTCCAGAAGCATGGTTGTAAAGAGGAGATATATCCAGTACATTGCTCGGTGTCAGACTGCGGTAGCAAACTTAATATTTAATTGTAGTTACACTGATAAATATGTGTTTGGTTCCCAATATTCGTGTGAGTTTGGAGATGGCCGTAGAAAGCGTAGCAGTAAGCAAGCAGTTCAGGACCGGGAACAGTAATGCCTTTGTTCCAGATGGGGCTTGTTCATCCTTTTTACAACAATTCATATAGGTACGAAAAGGGGGTTGCTATACTTTCGACTGCCTAGTTCAGCTACTTTTCCAAGTCATCCAGCTAACTATTTCTGCTGCTTTCCACTGTAACTATGCAAGAGACGTGAACTAATTATCGTAAATAGAGGACTATTTATCGATTTTTGGCTGGATAAGGTGTTCTTGCATCCAGTGGGTACTTGGGTGACCTGGAAAAATAGTTGAAACTAGGTAGTCGAAAGTATATCAAGCCCCTTTTCGTACTTATACGAGTACATGGTATGTATTTGATGACTTTTGCGGGGTTTAACTGTCAGTGCAATATGGCAATCTGTACAAAGTAGTTTTGCCGCTGAAAGTATCATTTGCAGAAAACAATGGCGGATGGTGCTTCCACGCTGGCAGAAGCAGGAATTTGACAGGTATATTCAGTGACGGATGGGCCGTTTTGTTAGGATTGCGAGGAAGAATGCAACCGGTGTTATTCTGGGTTATTTTCGTGAACAGGTCCTGTTAGAGCCAGAATTTCCATGCGGACAAGCTGAGACATCATGAAAGCTCCTTCAAAAGCGACCGTTAACTATTTTTGGGACACTTTACAATTTCCAAGACGTCGACTTGGCTCTTATTTACCTAGCCATTTGACACCAGTACAACATTGTTAACCTGTTAGATGGTCAGTCACTATGCTAACATTTTGTGGCAATGCATCAGGTCACATGTCCCATTAGGATCGCTAGGAACAATGCACCCTGTGCTGTTCTAGGAGGCATTGGAACAGATTTCTTTAGTGTAGGACCTGTAGCTCTGCGTCGTCGTGCCAGCAACAGTGCCTAGTTGAACTGATCCCACTGCATGGTTTGGCAGCTGATGGTCACGTCGTCACTTCGTGGAGAAAGCATGTGCATTTTGACTCCTGAGAGCGTGTGCGGTAGCATCCCGTGCAGTCCAGTGGACAGAGTACAGCGGGCACTGCGTGCTTTGTGATTGAAAGATTTTTAACTCTGTGTAATTGCATGTGATGTATTTCATGATGATATTCCTTGCGCAATCAGAATAAAAAAAGAAATTCCATCGATGTACTATCTTCTCACAAGACCTGCATCTTTCTGAACAGTAGAGCATGATGAGAAAGTGAAATTGAAACCCTGAAAACTGTTTATTTAAATATAGAAACAGTATATCCTTGAATTTCCCTTTGTGAGATCCTTCCTCTCCACTGCAGAGCCACCAATTTCCAGGTAGAAGAGGGGAAGGGGGCGAGGGGTCGAGGATGTGGCGGTGAAGGTTGTGATTGATTTCCTGAAAATTGTTTAAATAAATAAATAAACTATATTCGATGCACTGCCTTGAATTCCATAAATTGTTTAAGTAAACAGTATTCCACACATTGTCTAGGTTGTTTAAACAGTATACCATACACATCAATCAATTTCTCAACAAATTCTTTAACTAAATAAATAAACTGTATTCCATACACTGCCATAAACAACAAAACAATATTCCACACATTGTCTAAATTGTTTAAACAATAGTCCATAGAGTACAATCGAATTCCCTCCAAATGACCAATCAACTGAATCTTTTTCTCACTAATTTCTGGGAGGGAGGATGAGAGGGGAGAGGCTTTACCAGAGGGGCAGAGGTTAATTTATTGATTAATTTAATTAAGTAGTCAATAAAATTGATAAGAGTGAGAGAGGGGCTATTGCAATACCTCACACTTGAAAGTGTACCTGTAGCAGCGAATGAGAGATTTCCTGAGGGGTTTGAGAGTGGGGGAGGGGGAGCAATAGGTTAAGGACCTGTCAATCAAAGGAGAACACTTGGTTTGTCCCTGAGTGGATACCTGCCTCTAATGTAGGCAACCCGCACTAACAAAATGTGCTGCAAACTGCTTTGGTCTACTACTGTAATTATTGGCTATCACCAAGATGGCGATGACTTCTTTGTATGTCGAAGGGCGCCAGGAGTCCAGGAATACATACTTGGAAGATAGTTTGCAGTTACGACTAGCCATGTAATAGTAACCTAACAGATACGAGGAATTCTCTCAGAATACGCTTGTGAGTTAGACATAGCTTTCTGTGGGACAGGTCATTCAGCATTGCTATAGAAAACAATGTTTACCCTGGCCATCTGCTCTTTTGTTGCAGGAACTGAGATTTTAAATACGACCCAGCAGGGTAACATCTTCAATTTTTGTCTTTCTGCTCTTGGAGCAGCCGACAAGTAGCGTCCACCTATTCAGCATCTAATCACAGAGGATCTCGTAGCTTGCGCCATGTTGATGAAAGTCTAGCTATAAGGCCTCACGCACTTGCAGCAGTAGTGAGAGCTCCTGAAAAACGAGTTTGACAATTACAATACGTGAGGCGTAAATAATCTACATGATTTATGCGATCAGAGGACAAGCACTAGCCATTGTCTGCATAACACATGGAGACTGAAGAGCACCAGCCACTGTCTGCTTAACGCATGGGGATGCTATGGCCTACAAGATAGGTAGCGCGCCTTCATTCTCCACTGTTGCTCGTCATTGCTATGTTTCTGTCTCGCTCGCTCGTCTCAACTTTATAATGGTTTTCTTGACATCTTTTTATAATTTTTATTTTATGTGATGTTTGATTACATGTGGATAACAGTGTTGTCTTTCCTCTTGATTTCAGTGCTTAGTATTCGTTTATCGGTTTGTTTAAAAATCTTTAATGCAGAATAAATTTCAGTTAAGGAATTAAATTTGGACTTGTCCCATTATTGTGACTGTGGTGCAGCCCTTCCTGTTTACCTAAATCCTCACGATAAGCTCTGATTAATCGACATTGAATCTGACTGCACGATTCATGTCTGTAAGATGGACTGAATCAATGCATCCACGACCACAAGACCTGACATTTTCTTTGGGCTTCATTTGTTACAGGAAATGAGGGCAGGTGAGGTGTACAATTGCAATTCTTAGCAGGATTTTGGTACCGTGGGAAACACACACATGTTTGAACACGGTACCCTAGCCTATTCGCTCATAGCGCAGGTTAGAACATTATGGTGGGAAGGTGTCCTCAACTCAGTCTGTCACACAGTGCTCTGCCACGGATAGGGACCGTCCGCGTTTTTACTGTGATTGTTCGTTTAAGTATTTCGTCATGTATCCAGATGACGATATATGAAACACAGATGGATTTAAAACACTGAAGAAACGGTTAACCTAAAAAAATATTTCGTGTAACAACTGAGAGCTAGGGATAAACTGGATAAAGCCTTGACTATTAGAAGGAATAGGTAAGCGATAACGGCATCTGTAAAACGAAAAATGAGATTGAGATCTGGATGGATAAACCCGATGAAGTCGATCGATGCATGTGAGGTAGAACATTGGCAGCGGCATGGAAAATCGTTACGGGACTCAGGAAAGATGCAAAAAAAGGAGTAAATCTGGCGATTAACTGTCTGATGGAGTGGGAGCAGTATTTTAAAGGTCTCTCAACAGGAAAAGGGTTCAGTGCAAGGAAAAAAGTGGGAGATGAGAAAGAACCTGAGCAGTGAGGAGACAGAGACAATAAACACGAAATAAATAAAGAAGACGCTACACAAATGAAAATGGGGATTTCACCAGGACCTGGAAGTTCACCAGTAGAGTTAGGTATGGCGCGAGTACTCTGTACAAATATTGAACCAACTTGTTTAACGAATAAATTCCAGCATACATGAACTTAGTGTAGCTAACTCCTACATAGAAAACGAAGCAAGAAAGCGTGTGGCAAAATCGTGGCATAAATTCAGCTAGCAGTCTGCACAGAAAGATTTTAAAATCAAGAGTGGAGGAGTTTATAACTGAAACGGAAGAACATAGTGCCATTCGAAGAAACAGGTCATGTATGGATAACATCTCTACCACAAAACAGATAATGGGAAAGAAATTGAGAAAGAATGTATGCAGTCATTTGGTCTTCATAGAGCCTGAGAAATGCATGAAGAATTTGAAGAAATCTAAAAAGAAATTATTGTCGGGAGGACTGGATCAGCATACAGAGAAGTCAAAACAGCCTTTGGTGAAATTAACAGCAAGGGTGGTAACATTAAAGAGTGCTACGGGAGTTCCACTGATAAATGCAGAGGAGACAGCGGATAGGTGGAAACACTACACAGAAGGCCTTGATGAGGGGCAAGATTTGTCTGCTGTGATACAGTGGTGGATACAAAAAAAACTTAAAGGAGAGGAGGCTAAAGATACCTTGAGCTACCTTTACTTTTACTGTAATGAAAAAATAATCATGTCACAAGCAAATTTTAAGAAAGTTTTATTTAAACTGATTATACACATATACAAGACAATGCCATCTACGATATAAAAAAGTTACAATTTTGGTTCTCTACCTTAAATGATGACTTCTATGCACTTACTCTTCCTGGCAAATTGGTTAATTACATTGTCAATACGATAATCAACGTCAGGGTGAGTGTTCATCAGAGCTAAGCCATTAAGTCGATATTCCTTCATTGTAGACCACAGCCATATCTTTCTACGCCGCTATGTTGAAAAACTTTCTACTTTAGCAGTTGATGCACGTAGACAAGCAAATATTTTGTACAGCGTGTGCAAATTAGGATGTCAGCTCTAGGACGAACAGATACCGCTTGCATAACAGAATCACGATCATTAAGGGCGTTTATGGTCGTTTGCTTGTATTGAAGAATCTCTCCCATTAGTCTGTTTTTAATCACAAAACAATAAAATATTCGCGACTTTTCTCGAACAAACCCCAGACAGAATAACGTTTCGAGATCATTAGAATGGCCGCGACTTTTCTCGTACGTATATGTTAGCTATGTGCGAGACATAAACGTATAAAGTACGATGAAGCTGACGCGCGTGCTACATAGGAAAGTACAGCTACTCGATAATTCAGTCGAGTCGACTGACGAATGAAACGGACGAATAGCGTGCGGGCTGACTGGCGGGGGCGGCGCGGGTGTCAATTTCTGAAATCAATGGGGAAGTGGAAACAATATGACTATTCAAGTTGGTGTGCAGAATGGATGAGTCTGACGACACAGCATCTGGCTTTCGTAAAAATATCATCCACCCAATTCCGAAGACTTCAGCAGCTGACAAGTGCAAGAGTTATGTCACAATCAGCTTAACAGCTCATGTAACCAAGTTGCTGACAAGAACAATATACAGAAGAATGGGAAACTGAAGACGTGTCAGATGACGGTCAGCTTGGTTTTCGGAAAGGTGAAGGGACTGGAGAACCATTTCTGAAATTTCGTCTGATAATGGAAGAAAGACTAAAGAAAAATCAAGACACATTCATAGGATTTGTCGAACTGGAAAAAGCGTTCGACAATGTAGTGGTGCAACATGTTCGAAATTCTGAGAAAAATAGGGGTAAGCTATAGGGAGAGACGGGTAATATACAATATGCACAAGCGCCAAGAGGGAATAATAAGAGTGGACGATCAAGAACGAAGTGCTCGTATTAAGAAGGGTGTAAGACACGTATGTAGTCTTTCGCCTCTACTGTTCAATCTGTACGTCGAAGAAGCAATGATGGAAATAAAAGAAAGGTTCGGGAGTGGAATTAAAATTCGAGGTAAAAGGATATATGATACGATTCGCTGATGACATTGCTATTCTGAGTGAAAGTGAAGGAGAATCACATGATATGAAAGAACAGTCTAATTACACTCCTGGAAATGGAAAAAAGAACACATTGACACCGGTGTGTCAGACCCACCATACTTGCTCCGGACATTGCGAGAGGGCTGTACAAGCAATGATCACACGCACGGCACAGCGGACACACCAGGAACCGCGGTTTTGGCCGTCGAATGGCGCTAGCTGCGCAGCATTTGTGCACCGCCGCCGTCAGTGTCAGCCAGTTTGCCGTGGCATACGGAGCTCCATCGCAGTCTTTAACACTGGTAGCATGCCGCGACAGCGTGGACGTGAGCCGTATGTGCAGCTGACGGTCTTTGAGCGACGGCGTATAGTGGGCATGCGGGAGGCCGGGTGGACGTACCGCCGAATTGCTCAACACGTGGGGCGTGAGGTCTCCACAGTACATCGATGTTGTCGCCAGTGGTCGGCGGAAGGTGCACGTGCCCGTCGACCTGGGACCAGACCGCAGCGACGCACGGATGCACGCCAAGACCGTAGGATCCTACGCAGTGCCGTAGGGGACCGCACCGCCACTTCCCAGCAAATTAGGGACACTGTTGCTCCTGGGGTATCGGCGAGGACCATTCGCAACCGTCTCCATGAAGCTGGGCTACGGTCCCGCACACCGTTAGGCCGTCTTCCGCTCACGCCCCAACATCGTGCAGCCCGCCTCCAGTGGTGTCGCGACAGGCGTGAATGGAGGGACGAATGGAGACGTGTCGTCTTCAGCGATGAGAGTCGCTTCTGCCTTGGTGCCAATGATGGTCGTATGCGTGTTTGGCGCCGTGCAGGTGAGCGCCACAATCAGGACTGCATACGACCGAGGCACACAGGGCCAACACCCGGCATCATGGTGTGGGGAGCGATCTCCTACACTGGCCGTACACCACTGGTGATCGTCGAGGGGACACTGAATAGTGCACGGTACATCCAAACCGTCATCGAACCCATCGTTCTACCATTCCTAGACCGGCAAGGGAACTTGCTGTTCCAACAGGACAATGCACGTCCGCATGTATCCCGTGCCACCCAACGTGCTCTAGAAGGTGTAAGTCAACTACCCTGGCCAGCAAGATCTCCGGATCTGTCCCCCATTGAGCATGTTTGGGACTGGATGAAGCGTCGTCTCACGCGGTCTGCACGTCCATCACGAACGCTGGTCCAACTGAGGCGCCAGGTGGAAATGGCATGGCAAGCCGTTCCACAGGACTACATCCTGCATCTCTACGATCGTCTCCATGGGAGAATAGCAGCCTGCATTGCTGCGAAAGGTGGATATACACTGTACTAGTGCCGACATTGTGCATGCTCTGTTGCCTGTGTCTATGTGCCTGTGGTTCTGTCAGTGTAATCATGTGATGTATCTGACCCCAGGAATGTGTCAATAAAGTTTCCCCTTCCTGGGACAATGAATTCACGGTGTTCTTATTTCAATTTCCAAGAGTGTAGTACATAATATGGACTGAGAGTAAATCGAAGGTAGACAAAGTTATGAGAAGTAGCAAAAATGAGAACAGCTAGAAAGGTAACATGAGGATTGATGGTCACTAAGCAGATGAAGTTAAGGAATTCTACTCTTAGGCAGCAAAATAACCAATGACGGATGGAGCAAGGAGGACATCAAAAGCAGTCTAGCACTGGCAAAAGGACCTTCCTGGCCAAGATAAGTCTACTAATAACAAACATTGGCCTTAATTTGAGGAAGAAATTTCTGAGGATATACGTTTGGAACACAGCATTGTATGATAGTGAAACATGGACTGTGAGGAAACCGGAATAGAAGATAGTTGAAGCATTCCAGAAGTGGTGCTACCGGCGAATGTTGAAAATAAGGTGGACTGATAAGGTAAGGAATGAGGAGGTTTTGCGCAGAATCGGAGCGGAAAGGAATATGTGGAAAATACTGCCGAGGAGAAAGGACAGGATGATACGTCATCTCATAATGCATCAGAGAATGATTCCGATGGTACTAGGCAGAGCTGTAGAGGGCAAGAACTGTAGAGGTAGACATAGTTTAGAATACATCCATCAGGCAATTGAGGTTGCAGGTTGTAAGTGCTACTCTGAGATGAAGAGGCTGCGAAGGGTGAGAAATTCGTGGCTGGCCGCAGCAAACCAGTCAGAAGACTGATGACTCAAAAAAAGGAGCCTGAGAAAACTTATGACACAGTCTCAGTAAAAATGGGAAATATTGTTCAACGTGTTATGGTCAGGGTAACTGCCAAAATTTGTCTAAGAGGTGCTATAAACTTCTTTAAGTTAGCAAAATGTGTCATTAAAGGGAGGACAGAAATTTCTAGAGAGACCTTCAGAGAAACCAAATCACTGAAATAGGAATGCTGCCTGTTTCCAGCACTCTTTAAGATGTATGTGCAGAAGCACTGGATCACTGATGTAGAAACTGAAGGGGCATGAGGTCTGAAGTAGGGAACGCTTGAAAATGAACAGAACATGTTCGAAACGCGTTGCGTTATGTTAGATTAATCATAAAATAAAATAAAAAGTGACTGGTAGCAGAAACTTGAAATAAATAATTATCCCACACAGTCACGGTCCACAAACATAGCCATTATGGCTGAAAAGAAAGAGATTTGGAGGTTTAAAAATGGTTCAAGTGGCTCTGAGCACTATGGAACTTAACATCTGAGGTCATTAGACCCCTAGAACTTAGAACTACTTAAACCTAACTAAGCTAAGGACATCACATATATCCATGCGCGAGGCAGGATTCGAACCTGCGATCGTAGCAGTCGCGTGGTTCCGGACTGAAGCGCCTAAACTGCTCGGCCACCGCCGCCGGCGGAGCTTTAGAAATGGACAATTTGAGAAGAACATGTAGACTTTTCCGACTTGACTAAGAAGTGAGGGATAAGAGAAACGACGTCGACCTATTACGGACAGAATAGGAGAAAGACAGCGAAGATGGTGAATGCATGTTTAACGAACGAAAGAAAACAGATGACCGAGGAGAGCACTTTCTTGGCAACCTCCTAGAAGAAAAAGGAGAGGAAGAGCCCGAAAAGAGTGGCTAAGGGGCATCAGCGATGGAGAGAAAAGTAATAGGAGAGGATGAGGAAGAAAGGCGAGACGAAGGCGTTTGGCGACAGAGATGCAGCTTTAGGATCCTAGCGACAAGAAGAAGAAATACTTGTCTATTACGGCAGTACAACAGCCCTTAGAGACAGAGAAAAGACAAAAAAATCGCCCACCACTGCAGTCTTCCAGTAATTCCAGGCCAGCGACCCGGCCGGACGTGGAGAGCGTCGAATTCCCGTCGGTGAATTACGGCGCCGTCGACTGGGGGACAGTGGCGGCCGGAAATTCATCAGCGGCAGCACAAAAGCAGGCTCGTCACGGTCAGGGGGCACACACTGGACTCTAGGGGCGGCGGCGGCGGCGGCGGCGGCGGGGGTGGCGGGGGTGGCGCTGCCCTTCCGGACCGCACGGCGACCTTAATAAGCCGTGCGCTGCGGCGGCGGAGGCGTAGGCGGCGGAGGCGGTTAGCGGGCGCTCCGGAGGCTGCAAGTGGGGCGTGGGAGGAAGTGTCAACCCGGCGGCTCTACATGCTCGGTCGTGGTAATGCTACCTCGCTGTAAACAGCAGTAGGCTCAGAATTAAGTAGAGAGTAAATATATGAGGTGATTCCTGTCAGGGGAAAGAATAAAAAAAAATCATATCAGCTTTCAAGGGAAAGCGGAAAGCTGGAAGGAGTATATAGAGGGTCTATACAAGGGCGATGTACTTGAGGACAATATTATGGAAATGGAAGAGGATGTAGATGGAGATGAAATGGGAGATACGATACTGCGTGAAGAGTTTGACAGAGCACTGAAAGACCTGAGTCGAAACAAGGCCCCGGGAGTAGACAACATTCCATTAGAACTACTGACAGCCTTGGGAGAACCAGTCCTGACAAAACTCTACCATCTGGTGAGCAAGATGTATGAGACAGGCGAAATACCCTCAGACTTCAAGAAGAATATAATAATTCCAATCCCAAAGAAAGCAGGTGCTGACAGATGTGAAAATTACCGAACAATCGGTTTAATAAGCCACTGCTGCAAAATACTAACTCGAAGTCTTTACAGACGAATGGAGAAACTGGTAGAAGCCGACCTCGGGGAAGATCAGTTTGGATTCTGTAGAAATATTGGAACACGTGAGGCAATACTGACCCTACGACTTATCTTAGAAACTAGATTAAGGAAAGGCAAACCTACGTTTCTAGCATTTGTAGACTACGAGAAAGCTTTTGACAATGTTGACTGGAATACTCCCTTTCAAATTCTGAACGTGGCAGGGGTAAAATACAGGGAGCGAAAAGCTATTTACAATTTGTACAGAAACCAGATGGCACATATAACAGCCGAGGGGCATGAAAGGGAAGCAGTGGTTGGGAAGGGAGTGAGACAGGGTTGTAACCTATCCCCGATGTTATTCAATCTGTATATTGAGCAAGCAATAAAGGAAACAAAAGTAAAATTCGGAGTAGGTATTAAAATTCATGGAGAAGAAATAAAAACTTTGAGGTTCGCCGATGACATTGTAATTCTGTCAGAGACAGCAAAGGACTTGGAAGAGCAGTTGAATGGAATGGACAGTGTCTTGAAACGAAGATATAAGATGAACATCAACAAAAGCAAAACGAGGATAATGGAATGTAGTCGAATTAAGTCGGTGATGCTGAGGGAATTAGATTAGGAAATGAGACACTTAAAGTAGTAAAGGACTTTTGCTATTTGGGGAGCAAAATAACTGACGATGGTCGAAGTAGAGAGGACATAAAATGTAGACTGGCAATGGCAAGGAAAGCGTTTCTGAAGAAGAGAAATTTGTTAACATCGAGTATAGATTTAAGCGTCAGGAAGTCGTTTCTGAAAGTATTTGTATGGAACGTAGCCATGTATGGAAGTGAAACATCGACGATAACTAGTTTGGACAAGAAGAGAATAGAAGCTTTTGAAATGTGGTGCCACAAACGAATGCTGAAGATTAGATGGGTAGATCACATAACTAATGAGGAGGTATTGAACGGAATTGGGGAGGAGTTTGTGGCACTACTTGACTAGAAGAAGGGATCGGTTGGTAGGACATGTTCTGAGGCATCAAGGGATCACCAATTTAGTATTGGAGGGCAGCGTGGAGGGTAAAAGTCGTTGAGGGAGACAGATGAATACACTAAACAGATTCAGAAGGATGTAGGCTGCAGTAGGTACGGGGAGATGAAGAAGCTTGCACAGGATAGAGTAGCATGGAGAGCTGCATCAAACCAGTCTATGGACTGAAGACCACAACAACAACATCAGCATATGAAGACCTGTCTCAAGGAAGATTGTATATCACCATTTCATAATTTTTCAGGAAGTGAAAATAATTGTTACGCTTTGGTACTATTTATTTATACATTTCAGTACGTATGATCAAATGCCACGGGAGTAGCCGTCCGGTCTGAGGAGCCTTGTCACGGTTTGGGCGGCTCCCGCCCGTCGGAGTTCCGAGTCCTCCATCGGGCTTGCGCGCGCGCTCCTGTGTGTGTGTGTGTGTGTGTGTGTGTGTGTGTGTGTGTGTGTGTGTGTGTGTGTGTGTGTGTGTGTTGTCCTTAGCATAAGTTAGTTATAGTAAGTAGTGCGTAAGCCTAGGCACCGATGACCTCAGCAGTTTGGTCCCACAGTCCTTACCACAAATTTAAATTTATGATCAAGTGACACAATACGTACTACAGAAGTAATTACAAAACAGTCTAAAACGCAAATCACATTTATTAAAAGGTGACCGTTTTCGATTATCACATGATCATTTTCACATCTTAAACCATTTTGATGGGTAGTGCCTGTACATGGAGCAGCGGCCGCTGAATGACGATAGTCAAGAGCAGATGACTGTCGTCATTGAGCGGCTCCTGCTCCATGTACAGCCACTACCCATCAAAATGGTTGAAGGTCTCAAGATGATCCTGTGATGATCTAAACCGGTCGCCTTTTAATAATAGTGCCTTGGGCTATAAACTGTTTTGTATCTATTTTCTATTATCACATTGTGATTGCTGATTTTCTCCATCTGCAGCTACAAAAACAATTTAGAAACTTAATTTAAGTTTATATGCAGGTTTCCTTCTAAGAACGTTGCATATCCTGTAAAAGTATATTGTGGAATAACGCTGTATATAAAAAAAATATAATTCTCTCTTATTGTGATAGAATATACAGGGTGTTACAAAAAGGTACGGCCAAACTTTCAGGAAACATTCCTCACACACAAAGAAAGGAAATATGTTATGTGGACATGTGTCTGGAAACGCTTACTTTCCATGTTAGAGCTCATTTTATTACTTCCCTTCAAATCACATTAATCATGGAATGGAAACACACAGCAAAAGAACGTTCCAGCGTGACTTTGTTACTGGAAATGTTCAAAATGTCCTCCGTTAGCGAGGATACATGCATCCACCCTCCGTCGCATGGAGTCCCTGACGTGCTGATGCAGCCCTGGAGAATGGCGTATTCTAACACAGCCGTCCACAATACGAGCACGAAGAGTCTCTACATTTGGTACCGTGTTTGCGTAGACAAGAGCTTTCAAATGCCCCCATAAATGAAATATCGAAGAGGGTTGTGGTCAGGAGAGCGTGGAGGCCATGGAATTGGTCCGCCTCTACCAATCCATCGGTCACCGAATCTGTTGTTGAGAAGCGTACGAACACTTCGACTGAAATGTGCAGGAGCTCCGTCGCGCATTAACCACATGTTGCGTCGTACTTGTAAAGGCAAATGTTCTAGCAGCTCAGGTATAGTATCCCGTATGAAAACATGAGAACGTGCTCCATTGAGCGTAGGTGGACGAAACTAAAATGAGCTCTAACATGGAAATTAAGCATTTCCGGAAACATGTCCCCATTATTTGTGTGTGAGGAATGTTTCCTGAAAGTTTGGCCGTGCCTTTTTCTAACACCATATATATATATATATATATATATATATATATATATATATATATACCGAGTGATCAAAAAGTCAGTATAAATTTGAGAACTTAATAAACCACGGAATAATGTAGATAGAGAGGTAAAAATACACACACAATCTTGGAATGACATGGGGTTTTATTAGAACTATCCCATACTGCTAGACGCTTGAAAGATCTCTCACGCGCGTCGTTTGGTGAAGATCGTGTGCTCAGCCGCCACTTTGGTGATGCTTGACCTCCCAGGTCCCCAGACCTCAGGCGGTGCGATTATTAGCTTTGGGGTTACATGAAGTGTCCGCAGCCCGTGGTCGTGCGGTAGCGTTCTCGCTTCCCACGCCCGGGTTCGATTCCCGGCGGGGTCAGGGATTTTCTCTGCCTCGTGATGACTGGGTGTTGTGTGATGTCCTTAGGTTGGTTAGGTTTAGGTAGTTCTAAGTCTAGGGGACTGATGACCTCCGATGTTAAGTCCCATAGCGCTCAGAACCGTTTTTTATGTATTTGATTAATCTCCAAACTAAAAAAACGTTCTAGTTTCATGTAAAATTCCCTGTATTGTTCATTACAGTATTTACATATATCGAACAAGTCCCTCATTTTCTCTGCCAATGGGAGAAGAAGCTCTTTATACAGCTATGAAATTAAAGATTGACGGAGGACACCGAAAAAGTTCAAAGAAGGGCAGTTCGTTTTGTATGACCACGAAATAGGGCAGGCAGTGCCTCGGTTATCATATGTGAAATTTCGTGAAAATATATCGCCGCACTTAAAAACGCTTTTGTTTTAATGATTTCCACCCCAATCCAATCTTCAACTTTGGCACAGATGAGCAATAACAACATCCGAGATACGATTAGGACTTTTACCCTTACGGTCAAATGGCTTGTTCACTCTGTCGGCAGCAGACTGAAGCGGGCAAGCCACGTAGAATATCTGATATCCTAAGGTCGGTCGATCGCTCTATATCCTACAAGCGGTGTCTCGTGTATGGTGAAACAGGAGGGGGGGGAACTGATGTTACAGTCCTACCCACTTCTTTGTACCGTGACATTATGCAGTCTGTATTGGGTTATGGTTGCGTCTACTGCAGTACCGCGCCTGTCTTGGGGCAATGAAATCTACACCTGTGAATGCGCTTTTTGTGGAGGCAAGGGAGATGCCCCTTCAATTCCGGAGAACTTTGTTGGTTCATAAATTCATCCTGAGTAGAGCAACGCAAACTGTTCATCCTGTTCTTCAAAATCTTAACTACTTCATCGAGGACATTTCGTACGTGAATAGGATTTGAAGAAAGAGAGCACGTGTACTACTCCACAGCTTCAGGCAGCAAATATATGCGATACCACTCGTCCTAAAAGACTCTCTCTTCTGCATTTAACTTGGAATACGAAACACTGACCAACCGACCCACAATCTTCTAACAGTCCAGAGGGTCGGATCGAACTTTCACTACCTCTACTTGCGTTTCCTATCTGACTGCATCAACGTGGCCCTCATCTGTCAGAATATTTACTGAGGTCTCCAAAACAAGATAGGGCACCGGCTTTGCTTACTTCTGGGGGATTCACCACCTTGGGCTGATTTTAAGCTTCCGACAGAAGCCAGCATCTTCCATGAAGGAAGCCCTTCGATAAGCGGTTAATCAGTTCGACGAATTCGTTAGTGTCACGGATGCGAGGAATGCACTGGAAAACGTGGAAAGCAGCAGTAGGGCTCCTACACTAACCCCCATGTGCTCGATGTAATTAAGTTAATCTATCAGAGTGACAGTCAATATAAAAGTGTCCAGTTATTACGGATCAAGGGATATTCTGGTATCTCATTTAACGAGATGGCGGAGCTCCTGGCGACCCGAAGTGTGATTGATGGCCAGTCTTACTACACCTGCATTCAGCACAAAGAGTTCATTGTAAGGATAAAGATAAAGGTCCATCAAGAATGGTCAAAGAAATGGGAGATCTCGCAACAGTTCAATGGAAGACATTGTGCAATAACACTGCCGAGTATTCCGCAAGAAATCAGATTCTCTCAGATCAAGCTATCTAAATGAAATGAGCGTTTGGCGTCATTGGCCGGGAGGCCCCTTACGCGGCAGGTCCGGCCGCCTTGGTGCAGGTCATATTACATTCGACGCTACATTGAGTGACTTGCGCGCCTGATGGCGATGAAATGATGATGAAGACAGCACAACACCCATTCCCTGAGCGGAGAAAATCCCCGACCTAGCCGGGAATCGAACCCGAGCCCCTTAGGACGGCAGTCCGTCACACTGACCATTCAGCTATCGGGGCGGATATCAAACTATCTAGAGGTCGTACAACTACTATAACGGACATTCGACTGGTTCATGGACTTTACAGGATGGAAATTCCGCCATCTGCTTACTGCGAAGTCCACCCAACTGTGAATGCAGACCTCAAATATGTGATACTAGGGTGTTCACGCTTGGCAGACAACGCAACGAGTTTCTTAAGGCCTTGGTTAGAGCGGGAGGTCCCCAACATACATCGTGGCGGACTCGTTTCGGCACCTATCCACAACGAATTATAACAGTACTTCCGGTTTTCTGCAAAGTAGCAGATATTCAGTTTACGTCAGACGCAAAGGATCCAGTGCGAAGATGTGATTCACAGACTGTGTTGAGTATGTGAATATACAAAGTATACCATGAAGTTTACCTGAAGTTAATGAATTTTCTAAAGTCTATGCTGTGTATATGATATTGTACACCAAGTCTGTAGTTACTCACTACTCTGGCTAAATGGTTAAAGCCAAAGGCCCATAAATAAAAAAAATAAAAAAAAACAAAAGTTCAGCGTTCTCCTTAGAGTGTGAAAATATTTCGCTTACAACCACCTCCAAAGGGAGAAATGATCACTGTAATAAAATAAGAGGAATCAGAGCCTGTACGGAAATATTTGTATTCGCTTTTCCTGCACGCTATTAGAGAGCGGAACGATAGAGAAACAGTGTGAAGGTGCTTTGATGTACCCTCTGCCAGACACTTATATGTGAACTGCAGAGTAGTCATGTAGATGCAGATGTAGATGTAGATGAAGATGTAAGAAATCTCGTAACAGATGCAGGGCTGTTAACTTGAGGTTTTTTGCAGCAATGACTCACGAAAGGATGAATGACATCATGACTATGACGCACATGCACGGAATTTAAGTAATTTGATTTGATTTTCAACCACGTAAATAGTAATTTTCAAATACTGGTCACACTTCCTAATTCCTTCAAGAACACAGAGCAACAAAGTTATTCTGGCTCATTTTCTTTATAGTACAAGATGTCCGCCCCGATAGCTGCATGTTCAGCGTGACGGACCGCCGTCCTAAGGGGCACGGGTTCGATTCCCGGCTGGGGAGGGGATTTTTCTCCGCTCAGGGACTGGGTGTTGTGTTGTCTTCATCAACATTTCATCCACATCTGGAGCGCAGGTCGCCGAATGTGGCGTCGAATGCAAAAAGACCTGCACCAAGACAGCCGGACCTGCCCCCTAAGGGGCCTTCCGGCCACTGACACCAAACGCTCGTTTCCATTTCATAGTGAAAGATATGTTTAAACAAGCTTAATATATTACATCATCCATTCATTGGTAATCATGACATCCATTACTCTTTTTTCTTTCGATTAATGTAAATCTATGTCCAGAAACAACAAATTTTTGTTCTGCTGTTGTAAAATATCCTGTCAAGACAAAGTAGTTGTACAAACGTGTCATTGGTCCCTTGTTGTTTTGCCCTAACAGACGGCCAGACCAGACAAATTATTCAAGTGTACAATTTTTACGTTATAATGATATAAAACATTACTGCACGTACTGCACTTTTCAGGTTTTTTTTCAGATACGTATTTATCAGCTGTAGATGTACAAGATTTTCCGCTGTTAGCTTACTTTTCATAACACTCTGCTTCCAGTTTCGTGAACTAGTTTCCCTTCCATACTTTTATTTGACAATATAATATCCTATGGACTGAAACTTACAGTCTCCGTTTTCACCGATGTACAACATTCTTCCAGGTCAGTCAACTTTACAAGTGCAAATAGCTCAACTTGTAAGCAGAAGAAAGACAATCGTTGCTATGGTAGTATTCTCATGTTATCTATCACTTAAGTCCAGTGAAAACTCAATACTGCAAGAAGTTTGATACGCTACCTGCATTAGGGAGGTCTTCATAAGTCGGGAAACGGACGGTGAGTTAGCGGCAAAGAAAATGGTTCTGTACATTTGAAACGCCTTGCTAAACCTGCAGGACAAGACAGTTATCTAGAATTGCGGAAAGGGGACAAAATGAGCGGCTGTCAGTTGCACTCAAACACATAAAAGTTTATTTATTTGACCAAAAACTACAGTACAAATTCTTGAACTTAATTATCGGCTAAATACTCCACACTATCTTATGCCTTAAGAGCACAACCGATTTAATTAAAGAAAAAACAGCTAAAAACCATTAACTCAAAAATTCAGACGCCAAAAGGAATATTTAGAAGAAGGCTTCACGTTAAGTAAGTTCTATAATTTGGCTGAAGGCCCAAAAATCTAACTTGAAAAGCAACAACCTTAATTTAAAGACGGCTGAAGGCCGATGATTTAAGACTCGAGGTAAAATTAAATAAAAAAACACAAGGCAGAAGGCCTTTTCTTCAATCAGGCTGAAGGCCCCAAACAGTCTGATGCTCGAAAGACAAAGATCCGTAATTTAAAAACGGCTGAAGGCCCCATGACTTGAAACTCAAGGTGAAATAAATTTAAGCAACAAAGCCTTATCCTAAATTAGGCTGAATGCCCCAAACAATCTAACACTTCCAGAATGAGATTTTCACTCTGCAGCGGAGTGTGCGCTGATATGAAACTTCCTGGCAGATTAAAACTGTGTGCCTGAACGATTCTCGAACTCGGGACCTTCACCTTTCGCGGGCAAATGCTCTACCAACTGAGCTACCCAAGCACGACTCACGCCCGCGAAAGGCAAAGCTCCCGACTTCGAGTCCCGGTCCGGCACACAGTTCTAATCTGCCAGGAAGTTTCAATCTAACACTTGACAAGCAAGGAATCTTAATTTTAAAACGGCTGAAGGGCCATGTCTTAAAACAGAACTAAAATAATTTTTAGTAGGCATAAGGCCCAAGGCTTTATCTTTAAACAATATTTTAATCAGGCTGAAGGCCCAAACAATATAACACTTGAAAAGGAAGGAACTTTAATGTTAAAGCAGCTGAAGCCCCATGACATAAAACACCAGTAAAATCAATTCAACTTCGATTCAAAACCATCGGCTATGAGCCATACAAATACACAGAACAGAAAATAAGAAAAGGGAGTGCAGCTAACGGCGATGAGAAGTTTCGGGGGTCGGCCAGCACTTGAAATACTAACGATCACTTATGAGAGACAGGCAGTCGGCCCAACCATTCTCGATCTGGCGACAACCCAACCAACAGACAGTCAACAGGCCCACCAACAAGGTAACTTGCACTCCACTCGACCAGCACACAACTGGGAGTTCAATGCAAAACGTAAAAGGCATAGATGCCCACAACCAAGAGTATATTAAGCGGTCAAACTACACACCGTGCTGGACAGCGACGAAACGGCGAGGAAAGGACACTGCCCGAATTTACGTCCACGGCCAGGGCAGGTAACCGGAACGTTAACGGCCACAAGGCAGAAAATTCCGCTGGTGCACTTCAATTGCAAATAACCAAATACAGTTAGACTCCACCGGATAGTGGCTAAACCTTCGCCAACTCGAACACACTTTGCTGCTCATGGGAATGTCCGAACAGCCAACAATGGAAAGCAAACGGCATCAGTCTTGACTCGTTGGTAAATTAAATCCAAACTCAACTTTTGTGTCCAGGGTCGGTGAGCCACGGACCTCGTAGCAATGGGAACAGCCCCACACACTCCAACACTGTGTAGAGATCGCCAGTGGGCCCGGCCAAACTACGCCCTGTGGAGATTTTCTCGCTGCTCCACACCAACCGACCGACTGCCACACATCAGCATAGAGACAGCACTAAAATAACTGAGCAGTCGACATCACAAGCTACACACAGTTTCACGAACACTTGCATGAAGGACTAGACATTACTAACGGTAGCGACTGTGCAATAACAAGGACGAATCAGGAGTCGGCACACGCAGGCAACCCATAAGCGATCGCCGGCAACATACACGTCCTCTGACAAGACGACCGACCTACGACCAACCAAGGTGGTTCCCACTCAAGTTATATGTATTGGCAACCGTCGTGCGAGTCATGGATGTCCGGACCTCACTGCAGCCGCGCCCGACTGAACTTCTGCCGCATCCTAAGTCAAACACTGCCAGATCCGAACTGCAGTGCTAGCGCCTCCCATCTCACTGGCAGATCCGAACTAACTTCAGACACACAACAACAGGGAAGTACTAGCAATCAGCGAAGATAATACGCCAGAGCTTATATCGATAAGCGCCTTTGCTGCCGCTCACGGGCAGGCAAGGTGGCAACTCAGTGACACCAGTAATTGAAATAAACATAACGAGATGGTAGTACAGTCAAAATAGGATGTCAAATGAGATATGGCACGAACACGAGCCTCGCACGGCTCAACATTATACCAAGCATTACAAAGTAATAATTTCTGCTAGGTTGCAAATGATGAAAGGCGGATGAAAGTGGCCGCCATGGGAAGCAATGCAAGCGTTAACACGTCTCGTCACGGATTGCCTCACTCTTTCGAATTTTATAGGATTTAGCTAGAGGGGGCGGCAGGCTTTGAGAACAGGATGTTGATGGGCCAGTACATCAGCAACTGCTTCAGCAGTTGACGTCCCGCCGGTAAAACTCGTAGAGTTTTGCGTCTGGTCAAGGGTTTTCTCGTTGTATCCACCTCCTGCGGACGAAGTTAAGATATTGACCAAAGTTGATATGAAAGTGATCTGTGTTCTATCACCCATGAGCAAAATTATCCGTGGCGTTGTTAAAAGCACTTTTTTTTTTAGAAAAAGAGACATAGTGTTCTGCAGTAATTTCATTAATGTGGTCCGGGAAGATGTTGCGGCAAAAGGTTCACCCACATAGGTATCCACAATAATCTCTACCAAAACACTGATGTTAAACCGTTGTTGATGCGACGATTCAACCATTCCCGAAGAGCCCACTGAGGACAATAATGTTGGTTTATGATGCCATCTCTACCAAATATCGCTTCGTCGGTGAAGAGCACAAACGGCAGATTACTCCGTCCGATAATGACGGTAATATGTCGCAACAACCAGCGAAAAATGCTTTCTCGCGTAGGAAAATCCGCTGTCATTGTTCCTTATAGGGACAGTATCGGCCTTCGTGTGGGACACACGACATTCACCTTTGGCTTGATCCATGTTGGTCGACCATTTGTTTTAGTCACTATAATACACAATCTGTTACTCTGAAGCTGCTGTACGAAATTGCTGTGGTTGGCCAGGTTCTCCATCTTTCTGAAAGGATCTATGTTCACACAAACGCCGAAAAATAAAGGTGAATATTTGGTGAGTTGGTTAGTGCTGTCTAGGAGGGTAAGTGATTTAGCATATCTTGACCATTGCGATGTGGTTGGCCATAGTCGAAATAGAACTCGGTTTTCTCTTCTAATGAATAATGAATGAGTGTGCTTCGACTTAGCTGAAATCACACAACATGCAACAAAGAGTTAATTGTTGTTCATCAGCGCCATCTACGACGGTAAATATACATTAATTAAACAATAAATTCATATCTGTACTGTGTAATGTGATGTACCAACACAGCTCTCTTTATTGCAGACACATCGTCCATTTCTGGACAGCCGTTGACACAAGCTCTTTTTTCTTTGTCCTATTAGGAATTACTCCTAAAGTTTTCCTCTTACTTAATACTAATATATCTAATGATAATAATAATCATAATAATAATAAAATGACTTGAATACACTACCATCTGAATCTCAGAATAATTACCGCTTTTAAGAACATGGTCCTGCTGCTGATCATAAAGTGAAATGTCGTTTTCGACCGCAAAATATCTGGAAGCCCACGACGCCAGGGAATGCCGTGGATTCATTGATGCCCATTGTGCCACCCCCTGAAGCCTTTTCATGTTGATTCTGAGTGGCAGTAAGTCTAAAATTTTTTCCTTGACTATTCAAATGGAAACCACTTGAGTTTAACAACGGGCGTCGCGGTCCTGACCCCCATCATAGAGACGTTGAAAGAAGTGGTGAATGGGTAAGAGGGGCTTGATGGCCTCCTCATCATGTGACACATCTACGATGGCGTTGGTCAGCATTCTGTGAAATTTGGTGCCACTGTGACCATTAACCCACTTTGCACAGCAAATGAGCTTCTGATCTCTGTCCTTATTTTCGCATGTGTTGACACCTTGCTTTTTGAAGCACTTTTGAGCCTAAGGATGATGTCACAGAACATCACGTGTTTGTACCATCACAGAGGAAAGATGGATACACCCTTCAGCCAAGTTTCAAACTTATGTACGGGAGTGGGAGCTAATTATGGGATTTCGAAAAAGTGTTGTGCACAAGTGTGTGTGTGTGTGTGTGTGTGTGTGTGTGTGTGTGTGTGTGTGTGTGTGTGTGCGTGCGTGTGTTCATCAGTCTCCTCCTAAGCCACTGGATTAATTTCATCTAAGATTGGCACATTTACTGCTTGCTATATATAACCAACTCTGTGGAACTTAGACCTTCTACTCCCATAGCAGCAGAGAAGGGTTTCCAATCACAGATATGTAGGCCACCCTGCATGAGAGGGATGTTGTGCTACCAGTATTAGCATGCCTTGCAGGGGATCCGCGTATGGATGGGCACAGCTGAGTAAAGAGAGCAGGGACAGGAGATGGACAGCGAGCAAGGGGGGAGGAGTTGTGCAGTCAGATATCAGAGAGGATGTGACAGAAAGAGAGAGGAAGGGACCTGCATAGTAATAGGAGGAGGATTAGAAGGAGACATTGGGGAGGATGGGATGGACAAAGAGGGGGGTCGGAGGAAATGAGAGTGGAAAGAGGGAGGATGGGATGGACAAAGAGGGGGGTCGGAGGAAATGAGAGTGGAAAGAGGAGTTGGACAGAGAGAGGGGAAAGAGAATATGGACAGAGGGAGGGTGAGGAAGATATGGCCGGAGTGGAGGAAATGGACAAGGTCGAGGAGGGATATGGAAAGGCAAAGTGAGGAGGAAGCGATGGGCAGATTGAGGTGTGAGGACGATTTGGACAGACAGACTGCGCTTGGGGGGGGGGGGGGGGGGGGTGAGAGGATAAGGAAGAAGTGGACTGAGAGAGCGGTGAAGAAGAGTTGTGTTGCAATATACATGTTGAACACACACGTGAATAACCTTCAGGGAAGAGACTAGTGTTTCATATAATTATTGATCAAATTTAAAAATTTAAAATGCTGTTATGATCTACTCACCAAGAGTGTAATGTCACGTTAGATGCTTAACACAGTAAGACAAGTATTATAGCGCACAACTTACCCAGAGTATATTCATCTATTATTTGAGAATGAGAACACTTTGTGACTTCCATTAAACTTCACATGTCATTTCAAACCCTTTCGAAACTTTTTGTCTGCGCCAGCCACCCCATAAAATGATGAATGGAACCCAGTTCATAGCCTACTTTATTTTCTCTTTTCATGCAATTAAACTTCTGCATCAGACATTAAGCTTTAATTAATTGCTTCTTTGCTAGTAACTCTGATCACAACACACTTGGGAGACAGTGTCGACATGTAACTCTGAATTCACAACCACAATTATATCATTATACGACACACAATTCAGGAAATATGACGTCAAAAACGCTGCGTAAAAAAGTTGCTTTCGCTTAGAACAATGTGTAAATTTTTCAGACTCTACTCACCTACTGTTTGATTATGACAACACTTAGAGGCTTCCAACAAACTGTAAACTGAATTTCATACATTTTCTAAGCTTAACGTCAAATACAGGGTGTCCATAATTAAAATCCAGTTTCGAAAAGCCGTAGAAGAAGAACCACTGCCCAGGAGGACTTCAATTTTGAGCAGCATATTATTGATGCAGGGCGAATAGTCGGAAAGTTGTCTAATAGATGGCGCTGTAAGCATCAGAATATGTACACCAACAGATGCGTGGCACACCGCTGTTTCTCGGTTTGCGTCCGAGACACTCAACATAACTGTCTTCATGAAGGATCGCGTGCTACTGGTGAATCTCTTTTACAAGAACGATGACTATGCACCAATAGTCCTATAGAAGTTCCAAACACTCAAGGGCATGGAAAACGGCACTGATCTGATGTCTGCTAAGGGACTGGAGAAAATGATTGCAAAATTCGAAAAGACAGGTTCTTTTGAAGCACAATGTGGCAGAGGCAGGAAAACTGTTGATCCGACCACAGAAGTCACATAGATGAAGGTAAGGTGATCTGGACGGCCAGGCTATAGGGAAATGATGGCTTATAATTCTAGCATTTCCCGTTCTCTAGTTGGGCAAAGTGCCGTCATCAACTTTAGTGCGCAAAAGACTCTCACAGCGTTTACCAGTAACGGTGCTGGCAACCGCAGGACTGATATGATCTGAAAAAATGCGGATCAACGATGAACGATGCAGTCAACCCGCACCACACGGTCACCATTGCAGAATGAGGTGATGCCGGTTGATGCGCGTATGGATTACCCGTTGCCCATATTCTGCAGTTCCGCGTAATGACATGTCCTTTTTGACCAGCTGTTCCCAACCTTTCTTAGATCATTACGACCGAGTGCAATCAGAGATTATCGGATCCCCCCCCCCTGCAACCTGTTTCCCGCCCCCACCTCCACCACATTGTCACCAACTTAAGTACCTAACTAAATTGTAGAATGAAAGGTTACCCTTGAACAATTTTATTTTTAGATTGATGAAAGGTATATGATATTTAGTTTTGTGTGTGAAAATGTCTGTGTGTGTCTGTGTGTGTGTGTGTGTGTGTGTGTGTGTGTGTGTGTGTGCGTGTTAGAATGAATGACGAAAAAAATCGTGGTGCATGGCAAGTGCTACCCGCAACTCCTTCCCAGATAACGCCAACTATCCACAGTGAGGCAGACACTTGTTACAAAACATACTTCCTCTGCATTACTCCTCTCCATTGCAGCACTTGCTTGACCTACATACTGCAACCACATTTAAAATCAACTAAGCTAAAATGTGTGCACTATACATTCATAAATCACTTGATTGCTGCACTCCTTACTTCTGAACTGGAAGAATTTTGAAGACTTCAACCTGTTAATGCTTTGTGCTTGATCACAGCCACTAATTGTAATAATAATAATAATAATAATAATGATAATAGTAATAATAATGATAATAATACGGTGTAGAGCACTAAGGCAACCCTTTTGTGGATACTACTGTGTCGTGCTGTCAATTAATTCTTTTATCTGTTTCGAAGCGAGTAATGAAGCTATTTTCGGACTACTGCAGGTATAGTCTACAACTTGGAGAAGACATTTTCTTGAGATATGAAGCATTTGTTACGCATATGTCTCACTTTTGTCATCGGCTACATAGGGGACAAAGCACAACATATGTATGTAGTGGGTGGACTATGCAAGGAACCTGTAACATACACTGCATTAATGCTGCTAATAGCTTATATAAGTTATATAATCAATACTGAAGTCTTAAAAACTGTGGTAATAGTAATGATCTCTCGAAAATAATTTAGTTTTCTGATTGAAGCTGAGTCGAATCGTTTGGTTTTTACCCAACAGAAAATATTATTTTACCCCTCAAGTGGTAATTACCCCCAGATTGTCAGCCACTGTTGTAGATGGGAATGGACTTCATCTACAGAACGTTCCATGGTTTTTCATTGTCCAACTCCGTGTAGGTAAGAAATTACAGAGTGAATATTTGTCTTGCTGGTAGGTCAGCAGGAAATGGCTCCTAAACATGGATGATTTTTATGAATAGCAGTGCAGGATGCTTCGCACGATTTTAGGCCTATGCATCATGCTCGCAGGCATGCCCAACTTTCAGGCAATTCCCCGTGCGCTGCTTGTTTGCACATCACAACTCGACCTCCCCTGCAATGTTGTGGTCACATCTTCGACAGATGTCATATCCGCTTCTTCCCCCCCCCTCCCTCCCCCACTGCAACGCTGCACTTTAAAACCTCTCTTTTTAGAATTTTGTAATCATTTTCTCCAGCCCCTTAGTATCGGAACAATGAGTCTTTTCATACCCTTTAGAATGCGGAACTCCTACAGGGCTGCTGGCGCACGATCAGTGTTCTTGTAAAAGAGCTTTACCTGCAGCGCGCGATCGTTCATGGAGACAATTATGTTGAGCGTCTCGGGCGCAAACTGAGGCATAGCCGTTTGCCGCGCGTCTATCTTCTTCTTCTTCTTTGCCGTTTCCCCTTGCGTCAGTAATATTTTATTCAAATTTGACGTCATCCAGTGGTTCTCTTTCTAAAGCGTTTTGAAACTGAAAATTTTATTGTGGACACCCTGTATGTAACACATTGACTGAATTGTGAAGAAATCAGACGTTTGATGCTGCTTTACTCATGGGAGAACCGTTCTTCAAAGAAACGGTGATGGCAGGTTTATCAGTTGGATATAATCAAGATCGTTCTGTGTCAAATGGGCAGAAGTGTGGGCAATGACAAAGAAAAATGAATGAAAGGTTCAACACAGCACTGTGTATTGGGAAAGATTCTGCAAATCCGAAATATTAACAGGGTAAAGAGCGAAGACATCAAGCAGACAGTGCAAATGTGTGAACTACTGATACGCTGGATAGAAAGGAATCAGCTAGAATTGTATTCCGACATGAGGTAGAACCAGAAAGGAATGGAAAGCAGGAATTGCAGAGCTCATGCAGGGCAGACAGTTGACAGATGGTACGTATATAGGTAAAGAGGAATGTCACTGGGCTGCGGTAGACAGCCAATGGTGCTGTAATACCACTACTGCAATGTACAGGTTGCAACAAAACGATATAGACAAATTTCGAGGGGTCATGGGCAACAAATTGAGGATGGAAACCCATGTCTGGAGCAGTCATAGAATGTTATTACAGATAGTGGAAGTTATAGGGATTAACTCCAGCCACTGGCCTACGCCTTCAGTAGCAAACATAACCTAAGCTGTACCCACATTGTTGTGGAAAGCTTGGAAGCGTTCGACGCCTTCTAATGTGCTGAATTCTGTCATTGCAGAAGCCGCACTGGCTAAGGAATGGCGTAGCAGCAGATGTTAATGCCTATAACTTCTGACACTCTGTAGTATCGCTGGATGACGTCTCCGGTTATGGGTTCCAACTCCGAATTTGTTTCACTAGACAGTCACTGCAACCCATCGAAATTTGTAAGTGATGTTTTGTTATATACCGTACACAGTAGATATACAGTATCTTTTTACGGCATATCACAGTAGTATATGGGAAATCGAGGTGAATAATTTGACATACGACGTTTGTAGTCTGTAAAGCTGGGAAACAGTAGCTTACAAAAGCCACCTAAGCCACAGCGCACGCGCACCGCGCGAGATTTCGATTATCCTCTTGCCCTCTTATGCCACCATATTTCGCTAAAGAGTAGTAACTTAACATTCTGAGTATACTGAAAGAAAAAAAGACTTTTTAACACGTTACGCAAAAACTAATTACGTTTTCAGTTAGATCGAAATTTAACCCTTACAAGCGCAGTAGTCTCGTAGTAAGAAGGCTAGAGAACAAAACGATTTAAATGTTAATTTTACGCTGTTAAAATTCACAAAATTGTGAGGTAAAATTATTCAAGCGTCGGTTTTGCAATCTGTAAGTGCAGGACTAAGCATGTGGTGTAAGAGGGAGAGAGAATAATCCAAAATCTCGAGCGGCGTGCATTCGTTATGACTTGGTGGCCTTTGTAAGTCAGTTTTAGGTTGTCACCCGACTTGATAAACAACAAGTGATTGATATCACATTGTTTGTTTAGATTTTCCTTACACCAGTGCGGTATGTTGCAAAAAAATTATTGTTCAGTAAAGGACTTCCAGTCAAGAACTGTTCAGATTAATTAATTGTTTTCTAATAATTACTTTTCGCGAGATGTTTCGGTTTCTGCATCATCACATCGAAACTTACACAGTGGTGTTGAATTTCGTTTCAGAAGTTCTAAGTTTCGATGCGATGGTAGAAGCAGCAGAAACATGTCATGAAGTAACGTAATTAATAAAAAAGCATTAAGTGATCTAGACAGTATTATTCTCAAAAGTTTGAAATAGTTCTAAACTCAGGGCAGGAATTTAGTTCTTCTTTTTTTATATAATGAAGAATTTAGAGCAATTATCCTGAAGTGGATAGATTTACAGAAAAAGTGCTGACTAAGCAAACAAAATTAGGAACTTAATGTATCAGTTCAACATTCGACAGGGCATGACTGCTAATGCTACCCTTACTATTATTATTGTTATTATTATTATTATGTTTGTATGTTGTTATCTCTATGGCTTACCACCTCACAGAATTTTGTTTTAGTTGGTATATAACTTACATAGGAAAATAAAGCTTTGTCTCACCTTAAGTGTACAGTCGATCTTCGTTGACTGCCAACTAGTATGCAAGACATGAAATTGAGTGTGTTTTTCAAGTGGTCTTGCATATCGTACAGCAAGTACTCGAGCGAAGTTCTCTTCCTATTTCATGTGCAGTCAACAGTAACAGAGCAACAATGATTGACCTACCTACAGATTGTGTCTTAAATATCGATCACTACAATTCAAGCTAGACACAATGCAGTGGCACAGATAAGTAACTGATTTCGATAAAATATCAAGATACACTCTCCTCTATGGACAGCAGTACAGATCGTGCCATCGAATATTCCAACAACAAAGCTCAGGATGCCACTTGATGGTAACAATCTTCAATGTTGACATAAAGTAATCATTTGCACATCCTTTCGTACCAGCAGAATCGCATCTTCACATTCACACAACAAATGAAATAATATAATGTGTAATCTGTTATAGATATAAAACAAAGTGTGTGTGTGTATTTCTGGGATCTCCTTTCAAACCCCTGGATCGATTTCAGCCAAATTTGGCTCTGAAACAGCAGTGCTGACAATGTCAGAAATGTGGGCTTAATAATCTCCTAGCTCCTGTACGACCGGAGATAAAGTAAAAACGTGTTTTTTTCCAGCTCTTGCATATAGGCTGCCATGTATGACAGATATGTTGTGTGGGAACAATATCAGCCTGCCAGATCAACCCAGTTTGCAGGGCAGCCTACATGTCAGGTATAAGAAATGGTTTTATCGTTCCAACATGTAAGCTACCGTGCATGCCAAGTGTGCTATGAAGGAGTGCTTTATCGACGTGCTTACGTGGCAGCCTGGAGTTAGGGACAAATATGTGATTTTCGGGCTCTTAACATGTAGCCCTTCCTGCTTGATTGGTGTGTTGTGGGAGTGATTTAGGCCTGTATTATTGAACTAAATTGCAGGGACCACACTTGCTGATGAACATGGCTGCAGATACGTTTATGTGGATAGAGAAGGCGATGGACAGAGTGAGGTGAGAAGGAAGTGGATGGAGGGAGGGGTGGGATAGGGAGAGGTGGAGAGGTAGAGAGAGTGGGGAGGTGGAGATAAATAGAGGTGGGAGAATGAGGTGGACAGATAGAAGGAGGAAGTGGTGGACACAGAGAGGGAAAGGAGAAGGAGTAGTTAGTATATGTGTCAAACGCATATGTTGGTGAAGACATGGGGAAGAGGATAGTAACTAATAAAATCTATCTCAATGAAAATAAAAATGAAATGTCGTGTGGCTAGGGCCTCCCGTCGGGTAGACCGTTCGCCTGGTGCAGGTCTTTCGATTTGACGCCACTTCGGCGACCTGCGCGTCGATGGGGATGAAATGATGATGATTAGGACAACACAACACCCAGTCCCTGAGTGGAGAAAATCTCCGACCCAGCCGGGAATCGAACCCGGGCCCTTGGGATTGACAGTCTGTCACGCTGACCACTCAGCTACCGGGGGCGGACTATCTCAATAATAGATATACGTTTTATTGGAAGACGCTGTGTCGTCCATTAAATTAGTTTATAATGACTCCAAAAAGGTACATGTCTCGCAAGCTGCAAACTAAATCAGATATATTGAATACCATCTTTAATTTATAAACCAAAAGAATTTCTGATAGCTTAAAGCAAGATGTTGCTGGAATCTACAAACAGAAACAACATTGTGACTACTACTTTTACCTGATGAATTAAACGTTGTTCACTACTGATTTAGCCTTACTTGACCGTCCTCAGCACAAAAGTTGAAATTCGTATTTGGGTGTCAGTAGTACATTATTGCCAGAAGCTGGTTGCAATCCATTTGTAAGTTTTAATGTACCATCACCATCATCATCTTCACTTTCAGGGATAAGGCGTGATGCCTGTTCATGCTTTGTTGGTCAATACTATTCTCACCGTCTCTTTTTGGGCCTCGAAAGACTTTTTTTTCGAGGCGGTAGTTATTTCGTAATTTGTAATGGTTTTAATGGCAGCGCTGATATTCTTTCCAAATGGTTCTTCAGTTTAACTACACGCCGTTTAGTGCGTATGGTATCTGTTATATTGCGTGTGACTTGTCTAGCAGCAGAGAATATTAAAGTTCCGCTCTAAATCACCCCGATGAAAGATTCCCTTTACTCAAAGTCATTAACTTCTAAAGGAAATATTATTAAACTATCCGGAATGATTCGTCACAGACACGCATACGGAATGCAACAGAAATTCTTTTGGCATCTGAAACGATCTACTATTGATTGTGACCTAGTAATGCAACGTTCTCACGGAAAATAAAACGAGACGACGAAACAACTGGTGCCCAGAAACTCTAGAGGCAAACTGACCCTCCATAACCTGAAAATAATTTTCTAATGCTATGAATGGCTTATTTCTTAATATTTGTGTCGAGCAAAAATGATGCTGAGCGAAACATTAATTGAATTAGCCATAAAAATATTTAGCTTATTTGCTTTGGAATAGGCGTAAGTAAAAAGTCTTAATGCTGCTGACATCTGTTATCTCACGAAATTCCTCTTCATTTAACTGAATATATTAATAACATGGGTTTTAAATAAAGGTATAAGATTAGGGATAACTTTGGATTATCATTATGCTTCAAGACTTACGGAGATCACACCCATTGAAGACACACAGTCCATCAACGCATATTTGAAAATCATATAAGACACCCAACCTATTCGGGTTATGAAGCTTGCCGAACCCGGTCACGAATCAGAAACAATAACCCACACTGACTGTAACTGTATGTGCCACTCTGCTACTCATCCGATAACTTTCCAAAGTAATCACACTGCTCCAATATAGCTCGCCAAGTCGTAAAATAAAGAAACATTCCGGATTCGGCGTGTAAAAAATAACATATTAAATTCTCATTGCATGAGTACGAACTATAAGCTGCTTTCAGTTATCGCTCTCCATCCCTCTCAGTGTAATGTAATGCACTCTCACTCGAAAGTACACCATTACGTACTTGACCAAAACAGATTCACTCCAGAGCAATCCAAACGGAATATACTGAAGCAGGACAGCTTGTTTTCCTTCTAAACAAGCAAGCCATATGAGGCGACCAGGCACTTGCTATACATTGGCCGAAGCCACTCTCGCCTCAAAGACATGAAACAGGTATACTCGTGCAGCCAAATCAGTCCTGAAAGAAAATCAGTCCTGAATAAGCGAAAGTCGATAAATGTGCCACAGATATAATGTGTAATATATTACGTTCAGATGAATGAGTGTATAAGTAAATGGCTGAACTTGAATCCTTCGAAAGCTTATTGTTCAGAAGTGGGACCACAGCTGGAATACATTAAACAGTAGAATTTCAATGTTAACTTGTATTAAAACTCCTTATTGGACGAAGACGACACTTTTAACCGCTATTTTTGGATTTACGTTACTTCTTCTTCATGTGCCGTCTCCTCTAAGAAGGTTGGCTGTCATCATGGCAATTTCTGATCTTGATTTGGCTGATCTAAGGAGTTCTGACGTTGAACAGTTGTACCAACTTGTATTAAAACTCCTTATTGGACGAAGACGACACTTTTAACCGCTATTTTTGGATTTACGTTACTTCTTCTTCATGTGCCGTCTCCTCTAAGAAGGTTGGCTGTCATCATGGCAATTTCTGATCTTGATTTGGCTGATCTAAGGAGTTCTGACGTTGAACAGTTGTACCAATTTTTTAAATTGTCAATCCAGGATGTCCGTCTTCTACCCCTCGTTCTCTTCCCACAAATTTTCCCTTCTAGTATTATTTGCAATATTTTGTAATTTACTCCCCTAATAACATGGCCTAAATATTGTAGCTCCCTTACTTTAATAATTTTAATTAATTCTTTTTCCTTTCCCATTCTTCTTAGGACATCTTGATTAGTAATCCTCGACACCCAACTAATTCTAAGTATTCTTCTATATGCCCACATTTCAAAAGCTTCTAAACTGTTCATGTCCTTCTTTTTCAATGTCCACGCTTCCATTCCGTATAATAATTTTGAGAATACATAGCATCTTAGCAACCTCATTTTTGTGTTTAAACAAATGTCTCTCGAACGGAATGCATTTTTCATCTTATTAAAGATACTTCTGGCCTGTCCTATTCTCGATTTAATTTCTTCTGAGCTTTCAATCTCCTCATTTACAATTGTTCCGAGATATTTAAATTTACGTACTTGATCGACTCTTTCCCTATTGATTGTAAGATTTTCTTGTTGGTGTGTTTTAGATATCACCATGAACTTAGTCTTGCTTACGTTAAGAGTCAAGCCAAATTCTTCACTTTTTTCTGCGACTTTGTCAAGAAGTAATTGTAGATCTTTGAGGTTTCCAGCTAGTAGTGCAGTGTCATCAGCAAACCTAACATTGTTAATGTTTAGCCCATTCACTTTAATGCCAGCTATTTCATCTGATAGAGCTGCCTGGATTATGTCTTCTGAATACATATTAAACAATAAGGGTGAGAGAACGCAACCTTGTCTCACACTCCTCTTTATTTCTATATCATTCGATAACTCATTTTCTACCTTCACGGTTGCGGTTTGATTGTAGTAGAGGTTATATATAATGCGGATGTCTTTCTTATCAAGTGTTTTCTTTTCTAACAATTCTATGAGATGATCATGACGAACTTTGTCAAATACTTTATTATAATGCAGGAAGCACACATATAGTGGCTGGTTAACCTCCATACATCGTTGCGCTAATATGTTAAAAGCAAACAATGCTTCTCTTGTACCGAGGGAACTTCTAAAACCGAATTGTGTTTCACTTATACCTTCTTCTACTTTTTTGTATATTCGTTGGTGTATAACTTTTAGAAATATCTTTAAGGTGTGACTCATTAAGCTTATTGTACGGTGATCATTACAAGTTTTGGCATTAGCCTTTTTGGGTAATGTAACAAAGGTAGATGTCAACCAATCCCTAGGAATAATTCCCGAATTATAAATATCATTAAACAATTGTACAAATATATCTATATGGTCTATTCCTATGAGTTTCAGGATGTCATTTGGTATCTTATCCGGTCCAGGGGCTTTTCCTGTCTTTGATTTGTTGATAACATGTAATATTTCTTCTTTCGATATGCTTGGTCCTCGTTCTCCGATCATGTTATCATAAAATTTTTGATCTTTTCTTGTATCTTCAAATAGTTCTTTGACATATTCTGTCCACCTGTCCAGTTTACCTTTAACATCAGGAATTATTTTGCCATTTTTATCTAAAAATAAACTTGTACTTTTCTTTTTATTAAGTCCAGCTAAATCTTTAACTTTTTTGTGTAAGTTGAAACTATGATGTCTTGTTTCATAACTCTCAATTTCAGAGCATTGTTCCTTGTACCATTCTTCTTTTGCTCGCCGTGTTTCTTTTCGTATTTCTGCATATAATCTTTTATACTCGCTTTCATCTCTATTTTTAAGTATTCTTCTTTGTTCCATCAATTGTAATATCTTCTCTGTCATCCACTTCTTTTTCATGTTGTCGTGTTTGGTCGCCATTGTGTTTTTACATGCATTATTTAATGTGTCTTTTATAAGTTCCCATTCGCCATCAATGTCTTCTGTTTGATTATTCTTTATCCTAACTAATTCCTTATTAATCTCTTCAGAAGTCTTTTGTTTAGTCAAGGGGTCTCTTAGAATAGTTGTATTTATATAGTCCTTCTTTTGTTTCTTTTGTATGGCTTTCAGTTTCACATGGAACTTTGCTACTAAAAGGTTATGATCAGAAAATATATCAGTTCCTGGATATGTTTTCACACCATGAATAGAATTTTTGTACCTCTTGTTTATAAGTATGAAATCAATTTGATTTCTGCAAACTTCTTCATTACAGTCTCTTGGTGATTTCCGAGTATAAAGTCTTCGTTTAGGGAGTTTAAAAAATGTGTTTGTAATAGACAGATTGTTTTCCTGGCAAAATTGTGACAGCAAATCTCCTCTTTCATTTCTTGCTCCTAAACCAAAAGGTCCAATAAGATCACCTTCACTTCCTTCACCTATTTTGGCATTAAAATCTCCCATGATGATAGTAATGTCTCTGCTTTTTGAGGTTCCTATTGCTTGTGTTAATTCTTCATAAAATTTTCCTATTTCTTCTTGGTCTTTGTCGGCTGTTGGAGCATAGATTTGGATTAAATTAATATTTGTTTGTTTCGTTTGTAAATGTAGACTGATTACTCTATCTGAGATTGGTAAAATGCTTTTGACAGATTTACTAGCATACTCATCTAAAATTATTCCTACCCCATTCCTGTGCTGGCTATCAGAATTTCCCGAGTAATATACTTTCATGTTGTCAATGGTCATTTCTCCTGAGTCAGGCCATCTTGTTTCACTTACACCCAAAATGTTAATTTTTAGGCGTTTCATTTCTTGTATAACATTATTTACTTTGCCTGGTTGGTTTAATGACCTTACATTCCAAGTTGCTATTGTTGCATTATTTTTGTATTTACTTGTGGCATTGTTCAAGGCTCTCCCCCCCCCCCCCCCCGGAGATCCGAGTGGGGGAGTTGAAACTCCGGATAATTTGACATTGAACCCTGCCATGATGAGTTTTCCTGGGGATATCCATTGGATCTTTAATGCTGTGGTTTCCCGTTGCCTTCAGCATCCTATGCCGTTGACCACCCTTGGTGATTCTTCCGTCTTTAGGAGTGATTTCTCACTCCAAGGACAAGAGGGTGCCCTTGCTCTACCAGCTCATCCGCCCTCTAGAAGGTCGTTGGCTTAGTAGAGGGTTCTCCTTATCCCGGGAGAAACTCGGTCGCCAGAGCCTCGTTAGCGTAGCAGGGGATACCACGTGCCGGAGAGGTTGACATTTGTGTGGGAGAGGCTATTGGTGACGCATCCCACACCTTACCCCACCCTTACGTTACAGTTAGGTGCAAAGTTGGCCACTGGGGAGCAGAAAAGCTTGGTAACGTTGGAAAGTGATAATATGAGGTGTACAGAAACAGTAATCGGACTTTGTAATCAGTACTTTAGATTACAAGGTCTGACTTGTAAGGAAAGCAAATGTGTGTATGATCGTGGTCTAATTCAGCGCAATAGACGCGTCACCAAACCAGTCTCTCTCCAACTTAATTAAATAGCTGGTACATAAAATAATTCTTTATAAACATTACTAAAGGATATTAACCATTTCTGTGATAGGGAAAGTATGTTTGATTAAAATAATCTTATTATTATACCAAATTATATAGAGCAACAAAGACTGCTTACTTATATGAAGACAATCGCAACACAAAATGTAATTACAACGAGACTATCCATGCGTCAGTTATTTAAACAATGTTAAACGAAATTAAATAATCTTTGCTAATCATACGGAACAATACATAACTGCTTTACATAACGATATGGTCTCTGACAAAGCGATTTATATTAATTGAGTATAATGCCCCCTTTAAGTCGCTGACAAGGGAATATTCCCATGTGTTAATAAACTTCCTTGATGAAACTTGGCGGGTGTGTAGAGGGGGCAAAATAATGCAATACTTATTATTTTATTTGTGCTCAATTTCAATTTCAAGAGGCAATACACACCCAAAATGTAGTTTGGCATATTAGGTTTGGAGGGAATATTTTCGAAACGATGGTGTATAAAAAAAATTTTCTCATATAATAGTTAATATGAAATTAACATTCTTGAAAATTCTATAATCGCATTTTGTAATAATCTGAAATTTCGCAAAACACCCCACCACAATTAATTTTGGAAAATGAAAACGTTTATTACAACATAAAAAGAACCTTTCATGCTACATATATCCATGTGTAATTAACTGGTTTCTGAAATACTGTGATTGGAAAATACGCTGTACGCCCTGTAATGTCAGCGTATTTTCAACATACTTAATTGGAATGTCAAAACCTTCATTGTTAGTCAAATTATTTGTTTTATTTGTATTTGTTTTATTTTTAAGCTTTTATTTTACGTTTTACATTATTTTTGTTTTATTTTTTAGTGTATTGTATCACATGCATGTTTTGTGTTCACTGAAAGGAATAAGTAGCTTATTATTATGATACGAAATCATTACAGTAACGACAATTTATAAATAAATACCTCAAACATAACCTTTTACTGCACCATGCACAAAAAATGAACGAAATTTCCTCACATAATATTCACTACAGAGAAGATAAGGTAAAACAAAATTCAGAAGGATTTCAAAATTGTCCTCTAAATATCCTGATTTCTATAAGGAAAGAATTGATTATCTATTAGTGACTGCAGCTTAATTATATTGTTTCTCGAGTGGAGATTAACGTCCAAATCATTCAACAGAACTAGACCTGACAATATTCTCACAAAGTTCTTCGAACATCGAAAGCCGTAAGGTGGGAAATCCGGATTCGAGCCCGGTCAGACACAAATTTTGACTGTCGTCATTCCGTAATACAGCTGATAGTTGTTCGTATTCATATCTGCAGATACGTTTCATCTGAGTTAATGTACGTGATTAGGAAGCACATAACTCATGCATATACAGTGGAAAAATTTGCTGCCAAAAGATGTATTTCACAGAGACGTCTACGTAACGAAGTGCTGCACCTCATCTCGCCTTGCTGATGGCGGCGAAGCATCGTTGCGTGAACTCTACGAGAAACCGACAACCTAGGTGACCCCTGTGACACGACGTCAACCGGAAGTACGTACAAGTTTCCCACCGAAAGGAGCAGCTCTTGCGGCCAATGATCAAACAATAAGAGGGTCACTCAGATACGCACTGCATTTTATCAACGATATTCTGATAATAACAGATCCACAGTTCGTCCTAGAAAAACAAAAGCATGCTTTCTGGAGCTTCAAACGGAACTATTGTCTCCCTCATCTACAGGAACTAGTTCATTATACCGAAGAACACAAAAATGCCATTTTTCTGAAAAAGAAACGACGTTCTGGAATGATAGAAAACGAAATAGTCGACCACTTAGAACAAGCAGTATCTCGGATATTCCTCTTTATGTATCTACCGTACACAGAAACTGCAGCAGTTGTAACGAAAGGGCAAGCTATTCAATAGCTAGAGTTACATTTATCACAACGTGATACAACATCGACAGTAAGAATGCGAAATAGATGTGGGTGTTACCCACACAGAAACGAAGTTTTCACCTTTCCATTTTGCGAAGATCTTCCTTCAGAACTGGCAAATTTAATTCACCAATTGTTTGGTTCTTCCTGTTACGTCGGTGAGTGGCAGTCTTCAAACTGGGGATTTCTCTAGCTGTTAGTCTTACGACCCTTGCTCAACAGGAAAAATCTAAGCCCCCATCGCGAGATATGTTCAGGTGATGGATAATCATCTTTTAATTCAGAGATGCTAAAACACCGAGCCGCAGCATCCACAATGACTGATTCACTCCACAGATGCACATTAGTTGACTGATGCCAGAAGAAGAAACCGTCTGTTATAATTTTCGAAACTGGTTATTTGTTCACAGTGTTAATCTCCATCCCTATTACTTATTTATCTCTAATGATGAATCTCGTAATACTACGAGTGAAACATCACTGTGAATTATTTACATTCTCAGCACAAGAGATTGGCTGCAGTTGTTGTAAACTTCATTTGTTACCATAACGTATAAACTGTTTACAAGGAAGCGTGCTTCATAGGCTTCTTTCGTGGCTGTGAGGTTAAACTGTAAATATAAGGGGCGGACAATCCAAAATCGGACACAACTGGACCATGAAATGGTTCCATTCAAAAGTAATCACCAAATACATTAAGACATTTATCCCACTAGGAGATAAAACTATCAATTACTGTTCCGTACAACACGGTCGACCGCGACGGATCCACAGCTGCAACCACCCTTGCACTTCCTCGTTCGACCCGAAACCAACGTCCATCGTTCTTCAGGTCCCCAAAGTTGTGAAAGTCACGCCGTGAGGGATCGGGACCATACAGGGGACGTTGCACCGTTTCCCAACCAAATCGTTCAAGCGTAGCCCTCGTCCGATTAGCAGCGTGGGGCAGGCGTTGTCGTGCAAAAGGCTGATTCCTCGGCATTTTGACTTAGTAGCGTGTCACAATTTCTGCGAAGTGTCTTCACTGCGCATTGACTGTGGTTCCAGGTTCGATGAGCTCGGCGAGCAGAGGGCCCGTGCAGTTGAAGAAGAAAGTCATCATGATCTAATTGGAGCCTGTGTGAACGGCTCTGGATTTCTTTGGCAAGGGAGATGTGGAATGTTCCCACTGGTTGCTTTGCCGTTTGCTCTCTGGCTGTCGGAATGCCGTGGGGCGGAATCATCCTTTTGCATGATAACACCAGCCCCCACACCACCTACTCGACAAAGGCTACACTTCAGCAGTTTGACCGGGAAACACTGCAGCATCCTTCGTACGGCTCGGATCTTCCACCGTGTGATTTTCACATCTTTGGCGGCCTGTATGAAGACATATGTAGACTTTGGTTGTTGTCGGATCAGGAAGAGCAGGAGTGGGTGCGCTTGTTTATCCGTCAGCGGCCGACCGGGTTCTGCGAAACAGGGATTGATCGTCTCGTCTACCAGTAGGATAAATTCCTTAACGCTCGTAGTGATCACTCTTGAATGGATCCATTCTAATGTCCAGCTGCGGTCGGTGATCGTTTTTCATTTGACTGTCCCTCATACACACAACGTAACCGGTTAGTAAACTTTAGTTTGCTAATTGCGACGCTTCTCACGTTCCTTGCTTCATCATCAGGGAGGGATTTGGTATTTAAATTATCAGTTTGATTGTATGTGCTTTTGATATTTTCTTTACTAATCCAGTAAAAGCAGTTGCAGCAAGCGTGATCACTTTGCAGCATTCCATCTATTTCAACACCCAGCGTAAAGTTGTTTATACGGCCTAAGTCATGCAGATAACAGAAACTTCAATGCGAAAAACCTGAAAAAATACAATATGGATCAAATGCTACAAACAAACCCATTTGGTTTATTTTCATGTAAAGACATTTCCGCACACAGGCATTGACCAGTTACTGAAAGAAACAGCGAGTTTTTTCATACTAAGCCATATTCTTACGTCGTTTATATGCATCACGACCAAGTAGGCATTTCAGCAGCAGTAGTTAGGCAGAAGTTGTTTTCACCTGACCTTCCAAATAAACCGTTATTATGTTCAGCTGCGTTGTTGGATCTGTATGTGTCTTTATGTCATCACCCTGCATGTCAATATTGCTACTTCCGTGAGACGAACAAATGGTTATAATTTCATCAACAGAAATCATACCATGATCGTCATTTCGCTGTCCATTGTTTACATCTTTGACACCCATAGTGTGTCTGAGCATCCTCAAATCCGTATAATTGCCTCAACAGGAAATTCAACAACAATGTTTTTCAATAGTTCTCCTTTATCCACCCTATATTATCCACCCTATACAGTGCGTCTAACTTTTGGCCTATGAATACTGCCACTATCTTTCTTTTTGATGTGATTTTTGCAATCGGAAGAGAATCGGGGACAATCCATTTCCAACTTGTTAACTGTCACTCTTATCAGAACCAGTGTACTGCGACTGGCTGAATATAGCTATAATGATTCTCGTTGTAGAATGCCGCTATTATGTCCATAGTTTCAAGTACTGTACAGTTATCGAACCAAAAAAAGTTAGAGAATATAAAATAAAAATAAAAAAAGTGTGTATCAACTGGAGATTTGGTTTAATTAGGGACATACAAACTAGGTCCAATGGTACTTGATTTTTCGTGAGATATGATGGTTGACTAGAACTCAAACCGTCGCCTGATGTTAAAGCAAAACCTTTGAAACGTGTCGTAACAAAAAATATGAATTTTAGTGGCTGGATACCTTGCCTTTATTTATTTACAGCATAATTTTTATCCCAATAGAAAATAAAATATTGAATTTCTCCATTAGTTTTCCATCTGAAAATACTCAGGTTTAGACTGCCTTCTGCAAAATTTTGATCCAAAAGGTTTGGGATCACGTTTAATGTCCAACCAGAAGTACTGATTCTTCATGAGGTAACCAACCAACACATATTTGTTCGTTGTTGGTCGATAGTGAGCTACAGCTTGTCCCGTAATCACAACATATCTCCCGTCACATAATAACGCAAGCTGAAACATATACGGATAGGAAGGGGTTGGTCATTGACTGATGTACGTGTTGATATCCCGACTGTAAACATTGTCTCATATATGGGACAATGGTGGCGGACACCACATCTTCATTAAGCCTTCCTAGTACAACGTTTGATGATGTGACCCTTACATATAACTGCAGCAAAAATAGTTCGTAGATGGCGTGATGCCAAGGTCCAGTTTTCCAGTTTTTTCGAGTGTAAAAAAAAAAGGTAAGAAACTTAATAACATGTGACCCTCATAATGTTGAATTTAAGGCTGGAAGTTGTCGCCACACTTTGTGAATAACTCAAGCACCAACGTTTGACCACATGGCTTGCTGTCTTCGATCTGCCTCCAGTTAGCTAACGACATGTCTTTTTTTCAGTAGCAATTAAAAGTGCACACACACACACACACACACACACACAAACACACTTTAACATTAGGTTCCTTGCACATCTACGCTCTGCTTCTCCATCTACAACCACAACACTCAAAGACGTTGTTCTTGCGAGCTTGCGATTCGCTGGTGGTGGAAAGTACCGATATAAGCAGTACACCGTAGCTCTACCAGTAAGTGATGCGTTGTTGGCATTATACGAAAAGGGTTGTTTCACACCAGTTGCAGAAAAGGCCGCTTACATATCAGGGCTGTGTGTAGCACTGCTGTAGCAGTAAGATATTTTACAATTAAGTTAATTGTGTTTTCTTGAGCCGTTAGTATTTGTGGTTTGCTTGACAGTTCATGGAAACATCTGTATCGAACGATAGGCTTAAAATCTTCGAAAATACTATGGATGGTAAAGCACTAACCTGATCGTATTTACGGTCGGGCTTGTGAGTGCCTTACCTCAATATCAGCAAATGCTATCCCTTACGCTACAAAAAATATGTAAACGTCTTGCACTTCTTCATCAGAAACGAGTGTTAGGTAATTTATTTCTAATAGCACCTATGTCACCTGGACAGGATGTGACATTAAAATAACAAACATATTTGTTTTTAATACGCCATTTCTGTAGTAAAACAAGCGAAATGGAAGAAATCATTGTTTGGGAACCGACTGATTCATGGGACGTGGTATTATACGACATGTCCACCATCATTCATACACGTACAGTTCAGTTTAATCCGCAGTCTGAGCAATAGCTCTGATTGCTGTTATTTCGATGCCTTTTCTGCGATTAATCCCACTTTAATCACCTCCCGGCAAAGCTTTGTGGCCAATAACGGCTTCTAATACTGCAAGTCGTTAAGGGAAAACAAGGGTAACAATTTATTGCTCGTGTTAAATTCCCTTTGACGATGTGCTGCCAATATCCCACCACATTAAACTGCAAGACGTTTCTGCAGAGTGCCGTTGAATGCTCACCGATTTACGTGTTGTTTTTACGTCTCATACGACGGAATGGAATGTCTTTACTCAATAGCTTACACAAAAGCCAACATCAGCATGCGGATGTAACTATTCGTTTCGCAGCTCTGCTTTGTAACGTTGTCTGCTTCTCAGTGGAATTGTTGCAGGCTGTGAGATATTACATCCGCCGATTCCAACTCAGTAATTTAACATCCTGCTGTAACCGATGATACCTGCCCATAAATCCTATAAAAACGCTCTGAATAACTATAAGAAATATCACTTAATTTTTCCGCATACGAGAACCAAAAATCCACAACCGTTCTGTTCAAATACCTGTAAAAATAAAATAACGTGGACTACCACTGAATCAAAGGCTAAATTGGGATCCCTACCGACTAACCATGCAGATGCAAGCTCACAATAAACTAAAAATACTAATCGGCCCAATATGTGGTCCATCATAAATACCCAGATCACTATTTCATGATTTGTTCTTGCTGCGGTTGCCAGCTTTATTTATTTATTTGTTTTTAATTTCGCCTTCTCAATCACTGAAAGCTCCACAGAGTCATTTGTGTTTCTGCAGAGCACGATGAAGGTACCGCTGCCGTTATTGAGCTAAAGAAATGGCCGAAGCTATAGTTGATCTACAAATCTGTACCACACAGCAAGTTTCCAGTAGCTTGACTTTCGAGAGTACGTCACAACCCCCAAGACGCCAATCTTCTCCCTCCTCATCTTAGCAACTTCTGTTTGGATGTCAGCCCTTCGCAAGATTTACCAGTTTCTCCAAATCCTTGAACGCCATCCATATCGCCTCGTTTTTTGTATGCGTTTGATCTCCCCCCTTCACCCCCTCGCTCCGGACCCACCATGATCCGCATCCTGTCCGTTTACAAAGTCGCTACGTCTCTTAAAACACCAGGAATACCTTCGTCGGTCCTATGTTCCCTTCAGAAACGAATCCCAATACCCTACTGTGCCTGCCGTCATTCTGAACCCTGCCCTTCTGTCGCACGTATACCATCACGTCCCACCTTACTTCAGGGCAGATGTAGGGCAAAATTGCGAAAAAAATCGTTTTTTATTGCGTAATTCATTAGACTGATTCTTTACGGATACTATCGCGAAGATTCATAATCAAATTCTGGCTAGAAATATGATTTAAAAAAGTTTGTTTGGATGTCTGCACCAGCCACGCCCCCTCTTTTTATGCTATGAACCACAACTTTTATACGCTAGAAATTTTTTGTGCGTTCATTTTTCGTTCACGCTATCAAAACGGACTGTAGACGAGTGTAGAAGGCTGTGAGGCTGTGAGAAAGATTATCTTTGTTTACAACGTGTCTTTTTAACAGAACGTGCTACAAACTTATTTCAGTTTTTAGTTTCACGTATATTAACCTATTTTGCTCGAAATGCGTCGTAACAGTGGACACATAATCGAAAAAGTGAGGAAATGTCGAATTTCACGCCTAAAAGGTACACGAAATTTAAATAAGTGTTAGAGATTCTGGTCGTAAGTGGGAATAACGGTTTTCGACAAAGTAACTGAGTTCATCGGAGAAGAAAATTAGTGAAGGAATTGATGGGCCTGTGTTCATTGATAAAGAGGAGTTTTTCACTGGATTTAGGTTAACCGACTTACAAATTGTTGCTCGTTTGATTGATGTTTCATGTACATGTGATAATTGTGGGTCAAAGGGCTTTAGTCTGTACTCTGACAGTGACCGAATTGGTATTGTAAGTAATATACAAATTTTGTGTAAAGTTTGTAAATATGATATTCTGTTCAAGACTTCTCCTCTCAAAGGAAAGATGCATGAGGCGAATAGAGTATTGTGTTACGCCGTGAGACGCTTACGTGTTGGCAGAGAAGGCATAAATTTGTTTTGTGGCTTGATGAACGTGCCTGCACCAGTGACTAGATCCAGTGATTACAACAGATCACTACTCAGTGTCTTGAGCGCAAGGAAGACATGAAAGGAGCTGTTGAGGAAGCAGATGTAAACAATGAAGGGGAGGAAGAATACTGTATAGTGAAGACAGATCTGTGCGTCTCTTCTGATGGAACCTGAATGAATAGGGGCCATACATCACTTCAGGGTGTATCATCTGTCATTAGTGTAGGTACAGGGGAAATTTTAGACTTCCAAGTAATGACCAAATATTGCTCTCAGTGTAACACAAGAAAGAACAATGATGATAGTGAATAAGAAAGGTGGCAGCATAAATTAATAAAGTGTGCAGCAAAAATTACCAAGGGTCAAATGGCGAGTTAGAAGCAGCCAGGATGAAACTACTATTCCAAAGGTCAGTTGAACAATATGGTTTTAGGTATGTGATTTATTTTGGTCATGGAGATGCTAGTGCTCTTAAAACTGCTTTAGAGAGCAATCCTTACGGCTCAGAAACTAAAATTGAAAGACTGGAATATGTGGGGCATGTTCAAAAGCGAATGGGACTAGACTTCTCAGATTTAAAATAGAAAAGGAAGGGAAGAAATTAGAACATGAAAAGTCACTGGGAGGTATTAACATACTGGCAGACAAGGAAATTCATACTTTACAAATATACTATGGGAAACCTACCAGGGATAACATACATACTGTGAAAACAATGCAGCAAGCCGGTGGGCAATATTCTTTCACAGATTTTCCACAGATGATAATATTCAACACAATATTTCATTTGCGATATATCGTGGTGCAAATACACTCCTGGAAATGGAAAAAAGAACACATTGACACCGGTGTGTCAGACCCACCATACTTGCTCCGGACACTGCGAGAGGGCTGTATAAGCAATGATCACACGCACGGCACAGCGGACACACCAGGAACCGCGGTGTTGGCCGTCGAATGGCGCTAGCTGCGCAGCATTTGTGCACCGCCGCCGTCAGTGTCAGCCAGTTTGCCGTGGCATACGGAGCTCCATCGCAGTCTTTAACACTGGTAGCATGCCGCGACAGCGTGGACGTGAACCGTATGTGCAGCTGACGGACTTTGAGCGAGGGCGTATAGTGGGCATGCGGGAGGCCGGGTGGACGTACCGCCGAATTGCTCAACACGTGGGGCGTGAGGTCTCCACAGTACATCGATGTTGTCGCCAGTGGTCGGCGGAAGGTGCACGTGCCCGTCGACCTGGGACCGGACCGCAGCGACGCACGGATGCACGCCAAGACCGTAGGATGCTACGCAGTGCCGTAGGGGACCGCACCGCCACTTCCCAGCAAATTAGGGACACTGTTGCTCCTGGGGTATCGGCGAGGACCATTCGCAACCGTCTCCATGAAGCTGGGCTACGGTCCCGCACACCGTTTGGCCGTCTTCCGCTCACGCCCCAACATCGTGCAGCCCGCCTCCAGTGGTATCGCGACAGGCGTGAATGGAGGGACGAATGGAGACGTGTCGTCTTCAGCGATGAGAGTCGCTTCTGCCTTGGTGCCAATGATGGTCGTATGCGTGTTTGGCGCCGTGCAGGTGAGCGCCACAATCAGGACTGCATAGGACCGAGGCACGCAGGGCCAACACCCGGCATCATGGTGTGGGGAGCGATCTCCTACACTGGCCGTACACCACTGGTGATCGTCGAGGGGACACTGAATAGTGCACGGTACATCCAAACCGTCATCGAACCCATCGTTCTACCATTCCTAGACCGGCAAGGGAACTTGCTGTTCCAACAGGACAATGCACGTCCGCATGTATCCTGTGCCACCCAACGTGCTCTAGAAGGTGTAAGTCAACTACCCTGGCCAGCAAGATCTCCGGATCTGTCCCCCATTGAGCATGTTTGAGACTGGATGAAGCGTCGTCTCACGCGGTCTGCACGTCCAGCACGAATGCTGGTCCAACTGAGGCGCCAGGTGGAAATGGCATGGCAAGCCGTTCCACAGGACTACATCCAGCATCTCTACGATCGTCTCCATGGGAGAATAGCAGCCTGCATTGCTGCGAAAGGTGGATATACACTGTACTAGTGCCGACATTGTGCATGCTCTGTTGCCTGTGTCTATGTGCCTGTGGTTCTGTCAGTGTGATCATGTGATGTATCTGACCCCAGGAATGTGTCAATAAAGTTTCCCCTTCCTGGGACAATTAATTCACGGTGTTCTTATTTCAATTTCCAGGAGTGTACTTTCAGGCAGAAGCCAGTGGAAAGCTATACACCCACAAACATGGTTTGATGGTTTGCCGCTTACTGTTTCAAACGTTATAAAACAAACTTTCGGGTGCCTAGCCAATTCTGTGCTGCTGAAAAAGTGTATACACGGGAAAGCAGAGAATACAAATGGATGCATTGTCCAAAAACAGTATTTGTGTCCTCAGTTGCTGTGAAGACAGATGCATGTGGTGCCTGTCTAGTGTTCAATAGAGGAAATATAGGTAGGATTAAGTGCCTGCAGGGATTAGGCTTCCATCCAAGCGCATTCACACAGAAGATACTCAGGAGCGTCGATGAAGAGCGACTGGACAAAGCTAAGCCAGCAGAAGAAAAAAATGCAAAAGGTGACTAGGCGAAGGAGGCTAAATATGAAGATAGTAACTGTTCTCGAAAGAACAGATACAATTGATGACCGTGCAGCTTCTCTAGAATAAATGGCAACCCTCAGCTGCCGACAGGTGTTGTTGATATACCTCGATGGAGACAGCTGAAAATGTGTGCCCCGACAGGGACTCGAACTCGGGATTTCCTGCTTACATCGCAGACGCTCTATCCATCTGAGCCACCGAGGACACAGATGAATACCGCGACTGTAATAATTTGAAGGAGGCTAAGATAGAGATTACTCCAGGAAGACGAGGAAGAGAGTAAAGATGAGAGACAGCCTTCAGGAAGCTTCTGCATTTTGGCCGAGTGCCGCGTGACACCTGCCGGCCACCGAAGAATGGCTTCTGTTCCAGAGGTTTCCAAGCGACACAGAAACACGCCTTTCCCGCGGACTTAGTCCTGGGCGGCGGTAGTTAAACCCCCAGGTCCAGTCCTTCATCGGCACAGATGGGCCCTACTATGATGTACAGCCGTGCCAGTCGTCGCCTTGCTTGTGACTGAGCTGTGACTGCTAGAGTCCGGGCCGCCATCAGCCGCCGTCGCCAAGGTCTGAGCCGTACCCTCGGATTCAAGTTAACTTCTCACCGACCGCCTTCCGCTGCTGCTCCCCACCTGCAGTTCTTTGTTAATTACCCGGGTAGTCCTGCTGCAGCTTCACTACCCTACGCTCTTACATGATTGATATTAAAGAGTTTTGGTGACAGATTGGCTGCCAACGTTGTCCGCAGTTCCAACCACCTGCAGCAAACAACTGCTCATCTACAACCTCGTGCAAGCAGCAGCTTATTACACTTTGTTTCACAACAACTGTTGGAGTCTGTGATGGTGGACCAACGAAACGTAGAAATGAGGAGGATACACCAGCAGTGGCAGTCAGCGCAGTTCTCAAGTAACTCCCGACTCTAAGTTGTTTTTGGATCCGTCAGTTTCGTGTTTTTAATTTCCTTGGTTTTCTGTTTGTGTTTGTTGTACGCATGTGGTGGCAGTAGTAAGAAAAAAATGTCAGTCGGTGAGAAAGTGACAACTCAGGAGACGACTCAGCATTTGCTGGATAGAGTCTGAGCTAATAATGAGGCGTTGGGTAAAAAAATAGATCGTTTGAGAGTCGAGGAAAAGGAAGCTCGACTTCTAGCGTCTCTCCATCCATTCTTGACGCTAGTAATGCCTCTTTGGTGCTCCTTTTTTGGGTAAGTCTGGGGAAGAGCATAACTCGGGTACCGCGAGCTGCTGTTAAAAGTCGCTCGTTTCAAACTAGAGCGTTTGTAAATTGCAGTGAGAAGTTAAGGGATCCTCAGTCCTTCACAGACTTTCAGGAAGGATCAGTAGACTGTTGCACAAGAAAGAATAGTTGTAGCTATTACCAAGAACATTTTAATGGTACAGTGTAAAAACATGGAGCATCAGTAGAAAGTTCTGTAGATCGAATCAGATAAACGAATAATAATACTTATGAACTGACGGATTATGATCTTACTGTTGTGGCTGTGTCCTCTTGTACGGTTTTGTGGTTCCTGGCTGAACGAGGAGACGGTGGTACATTAGGCGGGTGACCGGTTTCCTCTCACTACAATGCAAAATGCGCACGGGGCTAAAATTCACTTTATTACAGGAACCAATGGAGTACTTAATTTCAATGATATCCAATATGAAGTTCTGTGGTTACTAGCAATCAAATAACATGTACTAATTCTTGAATCTTGTCCGTCTCCATATCACAACTATATACAATGACCAAAGTTCCCTCACAGCTGCCGGACGCTGTGGCCGAGCGGTTCTAGGCGCTTCAGTTCGGAACTGCGCTGCTGCTGCGGTCGCAGGTTCGAATCCTGCCTCGGGAATGGATGCGTGTGATGTCGTTAGGTTAGTTAGGTTTAAGTAGTTCTAAGTCTAGGGGACTGATGACCTCAGATGTTAAGTCCCATAGTGCTTAGAGCCATTTGAGCCATTTGGACCTCACAGGTAGCTAAGGTGCGAGGCGACGACTATCATTATGGAGGACTGGAGCACAGTGCGACGCATCGAGGTACAATGCGAACTGAGTCCTGTTGCGACGAGCTGAGGTACTGAGAGAGAGACTGGGACAGCTCGGCAGGCGGCGGCGACCTATATGCACAATGCCCAGGGGGCGTTATTGGCGCGTAGCCTGGGGGCGTGTCTTGGTCTTCTCTTGTCATAGGCGTCCCTTACTCAGCGCCTGCTATACAGTATTTCCTAGTGTCGGCCGTGTGCTGGCGAAGGTGTACGTCAGCACACTTACCAATAAGGTAATTCCATAGGGAGCAGAACAAAGGGAACCTGTTGCATTTTGAATGATTCCACCAGCTGAGATGTTGTGAAAAGTAGACGTAGGATTCCCGGAAACCTTGGAGGACAAAGAAGTAACAACTGTAACAGCTTTGTCTGACACTGACTCAGTAACGAGACCGAGGGAGATGTGAGCAGTTTTTAATACAGAGGTCATATGTTGAAAATGTAGTTTTCCAGGTCACATTCAGTGGTTTCGCAGGAAGCTATGGCGTCAAAAGTGCAAACAGGTGACACTTTCCGTTCAAAAATGTGAGCAGGCGCGTGGAAAGTGGAATCAGTGTAACACACACACTCCTACGTTAAGTGGAGCATGTGACCACCGCACCCAATAAGTTTCAGCACAAGACACCGCTACGGGAAACTAGTGGGAGACATATCTCTATCTGGTTATGTAAAGGGAAGACTGTGTAAGTGTTTGTGGGTCACAGGATCTCAGGTATCCAAAGCTAGCCAGAGTGTACTCGGTGCTGTGAATTTGAACCCACCACATTGTAGACTAAGTGGCGTTGGTAGTAACAGTGTTCACTCGTTCGGTTCGGATTTGTTGAGTTTTCAAGTGGGGACGAGAGACTTCCAAATATGAGTGGAAATTCTCTCTAGCATAGACATAAGCTACGATGCCATTCTTGGGCTAGGCGTCCTAATTAGACACCACACCAAACTTGATCTGCAATAGCACATAATGGAGTTGAGTGGGACATCATTCTGTCTCAGTTTTACTGATGGAAAAACCGAAATGTGGCAAGGAACACCCAAGACAGCGAGTAGGCCAATAAACAGTACACAGTGTTTCTTAGACGTGATTCATAGGATTCAATTCAGTAAAGATTCTGAAGACTGCTTTGTATGAGCATATGAGGTGATCGACCAGTTAATGTTTTGAATGTAGTAGAACCCTTCCCAGAGAACAAGGAATTCCATCGGACACAAATACTCGTAAGACACAAATTATCTTTTGTACTGGACACTGGCAGGAGCTGAGTAGTGCCCGTCAGTGTAGGCAGTTATGTTTCAAAGAGTTGAGGCTATCAAAAGTTGCACTCATACTGAACTTAGAAATAATGGAGGAAGATGAGTTGAACAGGAATTTCACTGTAGACTACTACTAGCCTGTAAGAGTCTGTTGATTTAATTGCACTAAGGGGAAAGGAGCTGCATCTGCAAGGACACGATAAAATGGACACGGAGAGACTACTGGAGAAATATGTGGAATCCTTTAACCTGCCTGGAACATTGCCAGCTAACCATTTAGCACAGTAGAGAATTTCTACCAGGAACGAGCTGCCTGTATACACAGAACCAAGTCGGGTCCCATGCTATCTACAACCAGTGATGGAGGAGTTTATTGACCAACAGCTCCAGGATGGAATTATAGACTAAAGTGCCCATCCCTGGTCAGCACTTTTCATCATTGTTTCAAAGAAGTTTGAAGATGGTAAGAAGGCTTATAGATTCTACTCTGACTGTAGATATTTAAACCAATGGGCAACAATTGCTGCGAATCCTATGCCGAAATTTACAGAGATCTTAGCTAGATTAATGTTATTTTACCACCTTGTGAAGTGTATACCACCAATTAGGAGTAGCACTGGATGAGCGTACTAAAACAGAATTTGGGTTCTATTTGCCCATTATCGGTACAGTTGGATGCCATTTGGTTTGAAAAATGCACTGGAGACTTTCTAACACTTGATACACAGAAACAATCAAAATGTTCAAATGTGTGTGAAATCTTATGGGATTTAACTGCTAAGGTCATCAGTCCTTAAGCTTACACACTACTTAACCGAAATTATCCTAAGGACAAACACACAGACCCATGCCCGATGGAGGACTCGAACCTCCGCCGCGACCAGCCGTACACTCCATGACTGCAGCGCCTTAGACCGCTCGAGAAACAATCTATTCTCTAATTAGAAGATATCACTATTTTCTCCAGCGACATCCAGGAATTATGTGAATGGTCGCGCAGCACTAAATCCCTTTATTAGAAAATGAAATAGTGCCCAGATCATTTATGTACGCCAAATGACCGCCAAATCATTTATGTATGCAGAAACAACAACTATCCTTTCACACATCCCAAGGGTATTCCTGACGATACCGTTGTTTCTGATGAACACTCGCCGTCCAGGACAACATACTGGGTTCTATTATTTAACAAGTCTTAGAGCGACTCACATATTTGTGAACTTATTCCATATGCTCGTACCTTCGTTAACAGAACGAGTGCATTCATTGCTGATTGAGACCCTGTGAAGTGTTGACTGTCATACTTGGTACCATCAGGGTACAATTTGCCACTAATGTCATCCCCATTGTCATACTCCATAAGGCGAATTAACTGATCACTGACCCCACCAAATTCGTCGATCATCACTTCGAGAATAAACGCAGTTGCAGCTAGTTTTCCGGGTTAGATGTCGATGGACGACTTGTATCGCCTGTCATATCCCTGTCAGGAGCTGGACTACGCAGGTTTTGATTGTATCCACTAAAGCCTGCTCAACGCAGGTTCAGAAGCGAGCTTTTCTTTAGAACCGTGTGCAAGTGACTGACTATTCCTTACCTCTCCTAATTCTTTATTTACGCTTTCTATTTGGTCACTAGCAACGTTTTGTGGTAGTGACAAATATTGATCTAATTATTCTGTTGCATTTCGTAACTCGGTCTCCGTTTGACTGCTAAACGATCATGTTCCACCATTCCCTGACTAGTAATCTATCCTATAGCTTCTTGGAATTTCATGTTCATTAAGTGAAGAATTTGTTTGTTCTTTTCGGGCTTGTAAGAAGGTAGCTCCTACGCAAACTGTTTTCTTTGTAACTCGGGCTGCATGGATTTCTCCTGCAGCAATATTATTCGTCCTATTAGAAAGCTGTCAAACAGGTGCAGAGAGCATGGACTGCTCTCTCTTAATTTCAGTAACTTCATCTGTCGACGTCTGCATGGCCTGTGGTAAACCAGCCTGTGCTGTTTTTTAAAGTTCATATTTTGGGAAACAGCTCCTTCGTCATTTTGTCCTGTTTCTCTAAAGGTTATGCGACTTCTAATGAGACAGTGTCCTGCTTTGTGAGTTTTTGGAAGACAAAGCTTAGTGTTTCTCCGAAATTTCTGTCTGTTCGGCAGACAATGTTTCTTTTTCTTTTTTTGAGAAATTTGTCATTTCTGTATAAACCCCTGAAATTTCCGTCGACTTCATCTCTTACATTGTCGAAATTTCACTTACGCAGTTTAGCCGTAAGGACATCTTCGAAAACATTACTTCTAGTTTTGAAAGCTTTCAGTTACTAAATCTATCGACTGGCTTTGCTAAGTGATAAATTCGTCTACTCCAGGGCTGAAATCGACTTTGCTAGCCTGATAAGTATCCATTGTTATTTGTTTAGCTGTTTTCACCATAACACAGATTAAACGAAAATTTCAAAAATAAAACTTGCTTTTCTATTAAAATAAGAAATAACGTTACTTATTACTCGATGCAACGACTTCTAGTAAAGCTCAGAAAGAAAAGAAGTCCAACAGTGCTTAGTTAGATTATTTTCTCAGCGCTCAGATATCACTATCAAACTACTTAAAATTGCTAATTACTGCGTAGAACAAGGCTGAATTCTGAGCCATTCTGAGCGAGCACTTGGCAGCAAAAAAGTCAGTATGAGAATACTTAAATTTCAAATTTGCGTTTGTGCTTAACTGACGATGTATCTTCTCTTTTCGGTGTGCCAGTCTTTCTATTCTCTCATGGACTTTCTCCACTCGAAATTAGTATTCCCATGCAATTCATGATCATAGACATACAAATACGTTAGTTACAAAATGAATTAAAATCTCAGAAAATTCTTGTCAGTAGAACACATTTGTCAGTGCGTACTTCACGGTCGCCAGTCTATAATGCGTGAAATAATTGCAAGCAGTAAGAAATGGGGATATATTTGCTTGTTCTATCTTCCAGCTTAATGCGGAAAGCAAAACAATATTAGTCTAAGCTATTATGAAAAGTAATCTGTGAACAGCACGTGAAGATACTGGTTCGAATTACTGCTGTACTGAACTCCTCAAGTATTAAGCCTTCCGAACAGGAATATATTCGAATGATCGTATACGGAATCAGTCTGTTGGTGGTTGACTCACTCACATCGGTTAAGTATTTAGGTGTAACGTTGCAAAGAGATATATAATGGAACGAGCATGTAAGGATAGTAGTAGGGAAGGAGAATGGTGGACTTCAGATTACTGGGATGATTTTAGAAAAGTGCAGTTCATCTGTAAAAGAGACCGCTTATAGTGCACCAGTACGACCGATTCTTCAGTAGTGCAGGAACGTTTGTGATCCGATCAGGTCGGATTAAAGGAAGACATCTAAGTAATTCAGAGGTGGGCTGCTGGATTTGTTACCAGCAGGTTCGAATATCGCGAAAATGTTATGGAGACGCTTTAGAAACTCAAATGGGAATCCTTGGAAGGAAGGGGACGAATTTTCTGAGGAACGGTATTGAGAAAATTCAGAGAAATGGCATTTGAAGCTGACTGAAGAACGATACTACTGCCGCCAAGTTAAATTTTGCGCAGGGACCACGAATACAAGACAAGAGAAATATGGTTCATACGGAGTTTTTCCCTCGCCCTATCTGTGAATGGAACAGGGTACCGTCGCCACGCCAATAGACATTTTGCAGAGTATGTATGTAGGTTTAGACGTGCAAGTACACTAGAAATGTCAATAACAATATCCTCATGATTAAGTGGAAAACTATTATGCATCATAAATGTTAATTTCGTCGATTGAGGTGACTGCTTGAAATAAGAACATTGGTTCATAAATTTCAGTTGTAAACACAATTAAGTATGTGAACAAATACATGTATCTTTAATCCGATTAGTTACGGGAAAGAACAAAGACAATGGGGAACAAGGGTGTGTTTGACTCTGTGGAACACTGTCAAAGTCTGTCAAACATTGACTCACATTTAAGACAGCATAAGTTAGCATTATCAACCAAAAATTGCAGATATTTCATACCACAAAATGAAGCTAATTGCCTATCATGGTGTCGCTGTAATGTTAGTGGACTATGAAAAGTAGTTAAAAGTGGACGGTTGAAATTATAGCAACCCTTGTTTCTTGTCTATAAGGAAGTGTATTAAACAATGTTGATAAATCGACTGTTCAGTGTATACTTTGATCCAAGCTGCAAGCAGTTTCCTCTGTGTAAGGTTATGAATTAGCATTATCAGCGGAATGTGACAAACATTTTATACTGCAAGACAAAGTTATTAGCCTAGCATGGGTCTTTACGATGTTTGGCTGACTTTGAAATGTAAATTGAAGGGGGTAGTTGAAAGCGAAGCAGCCGTCGTCGGTTATCAATATGGATGTGAAACAAAGGTAGATGTTAAAACCATCGTTCTATCAGGGAATTGTCATGTAGTTTCCTCTGTGTGGCAGCGTAAGTCAGCCACTGCCAGGTGTACCTTAAACTGTGATATGTAGAGCCAATAAGTAAGCCACGATTGTCTTTTATTTTTACGAGAAAATAATACAAACAAATTTTGGGTTTCTTTACAGTGCTATTTTACTTTTGTATGAAGACTGAATTGTAGTCGTCACCAAGTGCACCCTAAATTGTAAGTTAGATAAGCAGATCCAGTACATGAGTAATGTGTGTTTTGTAGTAATAGTAGTCGTACTAGTTGTAGCAGTAGTGATGGTGGAGGTGGGTGTAGTACCTACAGTTTTGTTCATTTGCAGATCACTTTTACAACGATAGTGGGCATGTGTTCGTGTACAGTTTAATAACAGATAAGTTTCTGGGCAATAGGATCATCTGCCAGAATCTGTAATAATTTCTTTGTGTTGATTTAATAAAAAGTTTTTCTGAAGTCAACAAAGGCAGTATTTTGTATCCCGCCTGGATAGGCGTCTGCTCCTGTGAACTGCTTCTGTAATATAGGCCGAGAGTGAAGGAATCGAGTAGGAGCAGGAGAGGTGAAGCACTTCGGTACTACATGTAACTTGAACACATTTAATAGAGTCAAAAACACAAGTAAATATCAAATGCATATATAACTTTGGCTAGGATGAGCACGTAGATGTGAAGCCGTAGTCAATGTCTAATTCTGTGAAGTTAGGATGACTGTTCTGCATAATCTCAAAACTAACAAATACTTGTTGCTGCCCAAACTTTAACTGAACGTAACTAATACAAAGTCTCAATAGCAAGCAAGCCCACTCGGTAGTAGAAGCGATATTTCCAGGCTGTCTGCTCTTGGTGAGATGGGGCCGAAATCAAGACGGCACACCCTGAGCTCCACAGCGTCGACCAGAGGGCGCAGTGGTCGGCTTAGTTAGTCTTCTCTCGTAGTGCCAACTTACGAGAGCGTGCGCCTACCTTGTGGCATCGTAACTATCCACGCCACACAATGTTTCTAGATTGAACTCTATGGTATTCTGTTAGTAATCTCAATGAAAATAGCGTTCACAGCATGATTTTTATTTTCGAGAGCTATTGTGATCCTCACTCATGACGGATCTGTACAATCTATTTTTCATGATGTTGGTATAAATTTCATATGAAGATTTCAGTAATATTGTTCCTCAGTAGTTATCACAATTCATCAGGTCTCTTTTTTTGGAGACAAGAACGACAACAGATTTAGTCCAGCTCGCAAGTATATCATCTCCTGACCAGATGAAATTTAAGACCATTAGCAGTCTGCCAGTAATTGACTTGCTTGGGTGTTTAAACAGCTCTAGATTGACAAACTGCCTATTGGCTTCTGTCTCGGGTTCTTCGGCTGACGTTCATCTAATGATTTTTCTGACGTTTCGCCAGCACGAGTGGCTGGCATTGTCAAAGCTTCACCCTCCATTGCCGGTGGTGAACTGCAATGGAGGGTGAAGCTTTGACAATGCCAGCCACTCGTGCTGGCGAATCGTCAGAAAAATCATTAGATGAACGTCGGCCGAAGAACCCGAGACAGAAGCCAATAGGCAGTGTGTCAACAAGTGGCCACGTAAGCCTTAACAAGCTCTAGATTGTTGGAACCTTCTCCTAGGACGTTGTCACTTTTTATTTTGTTTAATTATTCTTTAAATTCATCCTTAGAGATGGTTTCTCTTGAATGATTCCCTGCGAGTTGCAGTGTAAGGGTTTCTGTTGACTTTGGAATAATTACAAATATTAAGTTTAAGGGGTTATTTTATTGATTAGACTTAATATGTGTAACGACTTTTGTGCTTTATTGTTTTTCGACAAATGTAAGTTAGCCAGTAATGGGGAACTAATCAGTCACAGTCTCCATGAAGAGCTCACACATTCGCCTGAATTCATTTCTGAAAAAAAAGATAAAGAAACAATCTGAGAAGCTCAGGTAGGTATTTGAACCCTTAACTCCTCCTGAGTACAATCCATTTGACAACAAGTCTGTCCCCTTACTCCGAAATTAGAGTTACACATAATCTACAACTTCCTTAAAAAAGAAATAAGTAACAGTGAGAAATTTGGAACTATCTTTAATCTTTACACCACAGATGGTGCAATAAGAACACAACTTTGATCTGTATGTTGCGCTAGACTGCAATATACCCACTGCAGGCAAGTCAGTGAGCATCATAAATATTACAATCGTTGTTTACTCGTAGCTCTAAAAGAAGGAAAAATTTGAAGTATTTTGTACTCAAAACATTTAAGAAGTTTATAATAATGCTCATTTCCTCGTCGAGGCGATGAGAACATCTCTCCACACTTGATTCCAACGTGAAGACAATATAAAAACCAAATTAGACCTTAGTGATAGTCCTAACGGAAGATGCCTCAGTCAATGCAATATACGCATGTTTGCCAAAGAGTGAACTTTAACATAAATGCCAAGTTTCATATAATCTGTTTTTTACTAATGATGATTATTTAAATACGCGAGATTATTTAAATGTGCCTGTGGCATTTGTTGTCTCCCAGACCACAAAATGGTCCATTTGTGTAAATCCGACTTTGATCAACGAACTGCCTACATCGTATTACAAACACTGTGACAAAATGTGGGAGCGCCAGTAGGGGGTGGGGGGTGGCAACTAGACCCAAGCTGGCCAGCGGAAATCGTTTGGGATTAATTGATTCCATTAACAATAAATCTTGTGGCTGCATTGGCGCATTGTCGGCTGTAAATCCCTCGCAAAAGTAATTAACTCGTTACACGCCGAGTAAAGCCGTGAGTTTTAAAATGTATATAACGACACATAAAAATGTCGCCTTTACTCTGTATTATTTGCGATGTACTGGGTCCCCTGTAGACCTCGCATAGCAGAAATCCTAATGGTTGCTTCTGAAATAAATTTTGTAGAAATCGGAGTTCGTGTAAAAACACATAAAACGCCATTTGGCTTTCTGGTTGTTAACAGAGCTTAGTAGCAGACAGTTTACTGTAACGATGACGTTTCATGGTGCATAACTGATGACTGTAAAGGCTAGTGTTCTCTTGCTTTTCTTAAAAACAAAAGAACGTAAGAAACGACGACAGCTACGCTCGCTTGACGAAGCTGCATAAGTTTGACTCATATGCACATTAGTAAAAAATAATCAACATGATCTGATACGACGGCAACCGAAGCTGCGTTAGCTTTCTTGCAAATCGACGACATGTGCACGAATGCATATATATACTGCTATTGCATTTAATTTCAAGGATACATGACTATTTTAGACGATATATTGTTCAGATGTCCATGGACCTTCTCAGATTATGTCAAGAATGGGGAGCATAAATTATTCTATTGTTACCTTCAGCCTGCGGACCAATTTTGTACTCCTCGTTCTTGACATTACCCGAGAAGTTCCATGTACGTCTCAACAATCCACGGTCTCGAAAAGTCCTACGTTCTAGAAATTAAATGCAATCGGCTGTATGCATATGCATTCCTGCACATGTCGTCGATTTGCAAGAACGCTAACGCCTTCTCGGTAGTCGATATATCAGTTCTCGTTCAGCCAGAGAACTATTTGATGCAGCTCCCTACGACGCTTGAAAGGTTTGTGTGAAGAGAAAGCCATCTACTTTGCACAGCATTGGAACTTTTGATAGATTAGTTTGACTTTTATAACATAAGAACCTTACAGAAACACAATTTATGCCACTTACATATATAAATTTTATTTATAAAACTAATTCGTAATGTATTGATTTAATGAGGCATTATTTACCATAGAAGGAATTTATCAGTCATTTGTGTAAGAAGTCGATTGCAAAAACTTTAACTTTGACAGAAACTTGCGTAAAACAAGGAAACATGAAGGCATTGTCTTTGAGTGTTAAGAAAAGCGTTGTTGAGTAGTTAAGTTTCATTGTTCAGTGATTTCGAGTGTTAGGTAAAGGAGACTGTTTATCAGTCATATCCAAATTGTTAGCAAGTTCCATCCACGTCAGTTGGTTAAAAGGAGATTTTGATTAAATAATTTAAAAATAAAACTGATAGCAATTTTATACTTCAATAATGCTTGGTGTCCGTGTCCCATTTAAAAAGGATGACTAATTTTATTAAAAGGAGGTTAAATGTTAGATTTTCAAGTTTGCGAAAATTAAATAAGTTCTGATTTGATTCGATTTTTCATTTATAATAATTTTCTCTCTTTTCTTAAATTATGTATATTTCGAATACAATATTAAGAGCTTTTTTAAGCAAATGAACATAACGACGTGTCGATAGGTTGTCTTTCTTGACAAGCGGTGCATTATAGCACGTCACAACAGCATTTTCACTTGCAGCTACACCATTAGCTACACCGAGCATCTGTCGCAGGTAACACATTATCACGGGCTAATTATAGAATTCATGTGGAAGGATATTTGCTTTTTGCTTTCAGTGAAATAAATTAGACGTGAACACTTTCTAACACATAATGAGTAGTCACTGTTAGTGAGTCTTACCGCCAAAGGTTAATCTTATTTAATATGACACTGTTCAAAATCCCATTCATTAGAAATTTCCAATTTAAATAGTTTTCATTTTATTAGACACATACCGTAACTTCTCATCCTTAAATATTTTTCCTTAGATACTTTCATAGTCCACCATGTGTGAGCCCCTTCACTTAATTTACTGCAACCCATGTTTATTGGAGCCTCCTTATTGCAGTCATACCTTGATCTCCCTCTATAATTTTTACCCGTCCTCCCCACACTTTTCGTTATTTCCGAGTTGACTATTCCATGGTGCCTCAGCATGTATTATATCTACTACCCATTCTTTTAGGCAAGTTGTGAAGTAAACCTCTTTCCTGTCCAATACTATGCAGTATCTTTTCATTAATTTCTCAATGGTACCATGATCTTCACCATTCTTCTTTAACATCACATTTAAGAAACCTCTATTCTTCTTTTGTCTGTACTGTTAACCTTCACGTAAGGCTACATCAGCACTTAAATAACATTAAATATTAACTTCATAAGGGAACTATTTTTCGCTTTTTCACTTTTGACCACTTTGGGTCTTCATTAGTACCCATAATATCCTCGATTCTCGGGACAGTAGTACTAGTGATCTATGGAGAAAGGATAGACAAACTAAGTTTCTTTTTTTAACGATGCACGTCCCTTAGTAATCATTAAGTATCTCATATTTGTCTGATTGATTTTGGTTCTTCTTTGTTCTGGTGTTTAGCTTGAGTTTTGTATGATATGGTGAGTGTCGTATGCTGAGATGTAAGTATAAGCTTCCAAAGATGGTGCTTGGATATCCTGGATATCTTATATTTTCTTAATTGGTAAAAAATAGGCATCAGGAGCAAAGAAGAGTAGTGATTTGCATGTATGAAAGCCATGATTGGTCTCTGTAGGAAGTCCATTCTCCCTACCACTAACAAGAAAGTGGAATTGTCTTTTGTGCCGCCACGTTAGAAACACGGACGCGGACGCTGGAGATGAAAGGTCGGACTCTTGATTGTGTTACGTAACTTTCGGCATCAGTTGGGGGTGTTGTACGTGAGATATTTAGGAGAAATAATGCAGCACCACGTTTTTTTACAGGGGATATGTGCTGGAAAACAAGCGTGAGTTTTTATTATTTCTCATCTGATTAAAAAAATTGGGTGGGAAGGACCGGATCGGTTAAGCCATTTGCGTAAACAACAGGCAAGCTTTGTTGGTAGTTTATGACGTAATTTATGTGAGTGCAGAGATTATGTTTGAAATGTAATTCCGTTTGCTAGTTCTGGTTGAGATATTTCTTGCGTCCGAAAATCTTTTGGCGTACAAGCACAATTATGTGATTAGTAAATTGGATTACCATTGTCTCCTATGGTCCTCATGGTCGCTGGCTGCATGGGCAATGTGGAGAGCACGAGCTTGTTCCGATTTCAGCTGAGGTTTGCGAGTGCGGAATTAAGTTGAAATACACAGCGTGTGGCTTTATGAATTCTCCAAGAATATTAAAATCGGTGAGCATTTGTATGTTCACTATCTCTTCGCCCGACCCATCCGTCACGACCTCAGTGTCGAGGGGACGTTAAACCGTAATCTTCCCTCCTTCTTCCTCGCCCCATGTGGCAGGATCGCACAGATGATGGGCCTTCTGTATGTTCTTGGATGTGTTCAGTCCAGATAAAAAAAAAAAAAAAAAATTGGAATGATCGTGTGCGTGATTGTGAATCCAGTAACGGTTTGGCATGAGTACTTTTGCCAACCATCTCTCGCTCTAGGAGAGGTCATTGCACACGACAATGAGCTGCACTGTTCTGATGAATAAATAAGATTACGCTATTGTAGTGCCTGTGTTATTACGAATTACGATGCGTTGTTCCTGTCCGAAGGAACATTGCATTGTAATTCGGAAACAACACAGGTATTGCAATATCGTATTTATTCGCCGACACTGGGAAAGCGACTTTGAAGCAAAATTTCTCAGCTGTGCGGGAATACATATAAAGGATGTACGAGTAGAGGTTTTAGACACACGGTTGACGATATACGGAAGTTTGGGTCTGGCCGTGAGTCCTGCATGGATACAAAATGATAAGGCAACCGCTCGCGATAAGCGGGAAATCCGGATTTGAGTCCCGGTCCTTCACATTAGATTAGCCCGCATCTCGTGGTCGTGCGGTAGCGTTCTCGCTTCCCACGCCCGGGTTCCCGGGTTCGATTCCCGGCGGGGTCAGGGATTTTCTCTGCCTCGTGATGGTTGGGTGTTGTGTGCTGTCCTTAGGTTAGTTAGGTTTAAGTAGTTCTAAGTTCTAGGGGACTGATGACCATAGATGTTAAGTCCCATAGTGCTCAGAGCCACATTACATTAATATTATTCCACAGATCATGAAAACGAAATTTCATAATGAGGTGGAACGTCTAGCGTTAAAAAGTTTTTGCTTTTCACATTTAAACAAATATAACATTGATGATGATAATTTATGGCAATGTTTGCCGACAAGATAAAGAATGCAACCTTTAACACTAGATTGCGGACTCACGGCTGTTCTCCTTGGCCGTTTTTTGGTACGACTTGGAAAGAGAAAAATTAATGAATGATCGCCGATGCGCCAGTTCTAGATTGTGTTCAGGAGACGTACAGACTGATTGCGCGAAAATAGTTTCTCAAATGACCTTTTGACCCGGATTGCTTTCACGCAATCAGACTCTTCAATGAAATTACCTAAGGGACCTATTTGAATAATAAAAAAAAATGGAAATGAATGCAAAACAGTGAAATTATGTAAAAAAAAGTTGTCAGATCGGAAATTGAACACATTAATGGTCTCCCAAATACAATCGAGACACCGCGATAAAGAGCGAACCTGTAACAAAGTTCATTTAAACATAAACATTATTTGTGGTTAATTTAAAGAAAAGAATAAGCATAGATTTTCTGTACAGTGAAGCATCAATATATTCTCAAAGAACAAAGGCGTTAAACTATAAACATTAACAAATTTACAATGAATACAAAACTTACATTTTTATGTTTTTCTCATACATGGAGCAGTCCAACAATCGCTGCTTTTGTAAGTGTGATATTTTGTAAAAATTAAATGTCCTGGCGTGCGCGTAAGTATTTTTTTATCGTCACAAGGTTTACAAAAGCGTTTTTTTTTCTTGGTGATAACGTGGTTTTTCACACTAAATGAAATATAACTTGTACCGGTGCTACACAACACGTCTTAACAAGTCGGCGACCAAACCTCAAAGGTAATGAAGTACATATTAACATATCGGCGACCACAAGTACAACTAACTATAAAGACTCTAGAATTTTCCTAACAAATGATAAATTGTTCTTTCTTCTGTTTCGCAGCTTCTTGCTATCAAGCGCTGCGGCAATGATTTTAAATATCTGCGCCCAGCGAGTCATAGTGTTTAAAAGTACCTTTTAGACGCTGGCCGTGCGTCTTGGTATAGGCACACGTTATAAACAGATTTCGTTTCTTTACTCTCCCGTTGTCATGCTTAGTAGCATTACAAACTACAGATCGGTGGCTGTCCTTTTCTCATATGCAAAATGTCTGAAATCCAGTAATACGTATCACAAACGTGTCAGTTTAACATGTGTTTTTTACACGATAGAATGTTTTTTACACTTACTACTTCATATCTAAAAATTTTCATTTTCGTCATTCAAATATACAGGCGATGGTTGTCCACGATCGCAACTGCGAATACATTTCAAAAAATAAAGTCGGGCAGAGTGCGAGTGTGAAACGTCTAAGAACTTGTGATATATAATTGGGCAACGAGGTGAGTGAATAAAAGCCAGTCACGTCTGTTAGTTACCACACAAAGGGTGAGACGTTCTTAACTTGCCGACCTTGACTGTACTTGTACCAGGAAAATGCATGTGGACGGGATCATTGAAGTGGGCACAGCGTCAGTATAACGAAATATTCGTTCTTTGTTCAACAGTTGTCTGGCTGGTGCAGCACATATGGTGTCAGCGTGTTTGCATGACCAGTATGTAGCCATGGTCCTGTACTACCTTCCCATTTTTGATTTGCTCTTAGGGAGGCCAGGGAAAGTGTGAATGTGAATTGAAGATGCATCCCAGACACTATCCTTGTACAGAAATAGAGGACCTAGAGGACCATGTAGTGTGTTGAAGAGAGGAGAAAAGTCAGTATACATAATAGTAAGGCCGGGATTGTAAGCACTTTATGCCACTACTCACGATCATAGAAATCATATTTTGCTATTAAAGTTGCTTCCCGCCACGAGTGATAAGTTAATGCAGATAAACGTTCACTGTAGTCAAAGAACGTCAAATGGTCGTCCATACTGTTTGCTTTGCAGTGCCATGGAGAAGGAGGCATTGAGCGACTCGCTATGCCTCATCTTCGGAATTGTCATATGTTTTTGGCCAGTATAAAAAGAAAAAAATTATCAGGGCTCATGAATGGTGCGCAACGTGAGTGGGCCTCAGTATACACTACGACGGGCACTTTGATATTACGTCAAAGCACATGAAACTTGATGTCGTCCCCTGTCTAAGGAGTCGGCCTTCAGCTATAACGAAGAGTAGGGGGCCCTATGTACACACAGGGAAAGAAGATGGACAAAATAAAGCACGCCGCTGATATACAAAAGAAAGCAGCCCTTCTCTCAACATAGCTCCCAATTTCGGGTGCGTTTTTGTTGCCACTGCCTTGACTGAAAACCTCTTTACTTCTACTGCCCTTAAATAGCAAAACCAATCCATTGCTTTCAGTGGCTCATTACCTGATCTAATTCCCTCAACGTTATCTAATTTGGTTGGACCACACTCTATTTCCTTACAGTTGGTATGCACTGTCCGGTTCTGGCACCAGATGATAATGTGCATATCCCACACAATTTCATCGATACAACTGCTCGATATCTACAGGTTTGGTAGTTGCTGTTATCACTGCTGAAACACACGACTGATGATAATCGAAGGTTATCCGGCCGAGAGCAGGCAATATGCATACTTAGGGAGGCGCTCACAGTTGGCTGATATGCCGCGATACAGAGAAAGGCCTTCCGTGGCGCGTGTGCAGTGGGCAAAGACTGCGCTGCCGGACGCTCCTGTGGTCAGGAGTTGAACGACACCTCCACAGTGCGCTGCGTCGTGTCACGAATCGGGAGTTCTTAGTTCTCCCGTTTTAGTTTAATGACAGATAGTGTTGGATTCCAGGCGGCGCTTAATTAGAACATGCATCGCTGTTGATAAGCTTGTCCCCCATTAGGGTCCGCAGCTCGTGGTCGTGCGGTAGCGTTCTCGCTTCCCACGCCCGGGTTCCCGGGTTCCCGGGTTCGATTCCCGGCGGGGTCAGGGATTTTCTCTGCCTCGTGACCACTGGGTGTTGTGTGCTGTCCTTAGGTTAGTTAAGCTTAAGTAGTTCTGAGTTCTAGGGGACTGATGACCATAGATGTTAAGTCCCATAGTGCTCAGAGCCATTTGAACCATTTGAACCCCATTAGGGTATGTATAGCTTTCTTACAAACACAGCCCCAGAATGATGATGTTGAGGATGAAACTTCAGTCAAAATGGTTCAAATGGCTCTAAACACTATGGGACTTAACACCTGAGGTCATCAGTCCCCAAGAATTAGAACTACTTAAACCTAAGTAACCTAAGGACATCACACATATACTGCAACCGGGTTGAGGTCCGATCTGGTCCCACACATATTTTATCAAGGACAAACCTGGAGACCTTGCTGATCAGGAATGCATCTCAACACCCCGTACGCAGCAGTTGAGACTGGTACCCTGTGTGGACGATGATTGATTGTCCTGTTGAAAAATGGCACCACGATACTATTACATGAGAGGTAATACAAGAGAACGCAAGATATCTGTAACTTACCGTTGTGAGGTCAGAGTTGCCTCAATTACACTATGTGGTCAGAAGTATCCGTACACCTTGGCTGTAAATGACTTACAAGTTTATGGCACCTTCTGTCAGTAATACTAGAACTCAATATGGTGTAGGTCCACCCTTAGCCTTGATGACAGCTTCCACTATCGCAGGCACACGTTCTATCAAGTGCTGGAAGGTTTCTTGGGGAATGGCAGCCCATTCTTCATGCAGTGCTGCACTGAGGAGTGTTATCGACGTCGGTCGGTGAGGCCTGGCACGATGTCAGCCTTCCAAAACATTCCGAAGGTGTTCTATTGGATTCCGGCCAGGACTCTGTGCAGGCCAGTCCCTTACAGGGATGTTACCGTCGTGTAACCACACCGCCACAGCCCGTGCATTATGAGCAGTTGCTCGATCGTGTTGAAAGATGCGATCGCCATCCCTGAATTGCTCTTCAACAGTGGGAAGCAAGAAGGTGCTTAAAACATCAATGTAGGCCTGTGCTGTGATAGTGCCACACAAAACAACAAGGGGTGCAAGCACTCTCCATGAAAAACAAGACCACACCATAACACCACCGTCTCCGAATTTTACTGTTGGCACTACACATGCTGGCAGGTGACGTTCACCGGGCATTCGCCATACCCACACCCTGCCATCGGATAACCACATTGTGTACCGTGATTCGTCACTCCATACAACGTTTTTTCACCGTTAAATTGTCCAATGTTTACGGTCCTCACACCAAGCGAGGCGTCGTTTGGCATTTACCGGCGCGATGTGTGGCGTAAGAGAAGCCACTCGACCATGAAATCCATGTTTTCTCAGCTCCCGCCTAACTGTTATAGTACCTGCAATGGATTCTGATGCAGTCTGGAATTTCTGTGTGATGGTCTGGATAGATGTCTGTCTATTAAAAATTACTACCCTCTTCAACTGTTGGAGGTCTGTGTCAGTCAACAGACGAGGTCGGCCTGTAGGCTTTTGTTCTGTACGTGCCCCTTCACGTTTCCACTTCACTATCACATCGGAAACAGTGGACCTAGGGATGTTTAAGAGTGTGTAAATCTCGTTTACAGACGTATGACACAAGTGACACCCAATCACCTGACCACGTTCGAAGTCCGTGAGTTCCGCAGAGCGCCCCATTCTTCTCTCTCACGATCTCTAATGACTACTGAGGTCGCTGATACGAAGTACCCGGCACTAGGTGGCAGCAAAATGCACCTAATGTGAAAAACGTATGTTTTGGTGGTATCCGGATACTTTTGATCAGATAGTGTACTACCAGCCGTGACGGGAAGTTGTGCTCTATAGCTCCCCACATCACGACTCCAGGAGTGTCACCAAGACATTGAATGAATGTGATCTCTCCCTAGGTCGCTACCATACACGCCAGCGATGGTTATCTTGGGTAGTGCAGAACCAGAATTCATCGCGGAGCACAGTGTGACGCTATTCATCATTAGCCCATGCTTCCCACTCACGGCACCACTTTAAACGTAGTCGTTAGTGTTGTGTTGTTTTGTTTTGGTTTGATTGTCCTTTGTTTAAACGACTATTTCTTTTTCGGTGTTCTGTTGAGAAACAGCTGACTTTGAATGTCTGTATTTGTCAAATTATTCGTCGTACTGCATTGTTCATATGATCGTTTGATGATCTGCTAGCTGTAGCTTACAAGGTATGGGAGGTATACATTTGTGCTCCTATCGAACAGCACCCCCCTCCCCTCTCCTCCACGCCCCATTACTGTGTGGTGGTCGTTCACAGTCGAGCTCCCACCAGTACCCTCGTCCCCTCCTCCTCTATGCAGATTTGCGCCAAATTACTTTACGGGCACTGCACGTGAAACACGCAGTTCCTGCTTCTGAAATATCGTGTGTTTCAGAAGAAAGTACAGAATTTTTGTGGGATGATAGACTGGATATAGGCAATCATTTTAAATATACGTACGTGGGTTCTCTGACTCATAGTTAGTGCGCTACACAACGCCAAATCGCATTAGCTTTGCCTGGAGGAATTGTAATTGCTGCATATACCCGAAATGTCCGCTATTGAGTTGATGCCATAACCCAAGCCGTTGAACCACAGAACGGTGGACATTCAGTAATGTTTCACTGGCTTGACCTCAGACATCTCCTGCAAGAAAGCAATTCGAGCTACGAGTTCTCCCACAGTGTCTACAAGAGTTTGATAAACAAGAACCTTCACGTGGTTCCAAAAATAAAAGTCAAGTGGTGTGAGACCTGGGTATCTTGAAGGCCAGTGAACAGGTCCATTACGTCCAATTCAGAGTCCAGGGGACTGCCTGTAAAAGAATCTTCTCACTAGGTTGTGAAATTGGGAGTGTCCAATCATGCTAGAAGAACATTCGTCTTCGTCTTCGATAAGACGGGGAAATACGTGTTCGAAAAATACGCAATGAACAGGACCAGCTAGACGGTGTGGAAGATTGTAGGACCCTACACCTTCGTTGTGAATAATTCTAGCCCAAACAGAAACTGAAAATTTTTACTGAAAATTGTGGACAGTCGTAACTCGAGCATTTTCATGAGACCATACATGGGAATTGCAACTGTTGAACATTCCTTCGTTGGTGTAAGTCGATTCACAAGCCCACAGAACCATGTTTCCGAGGTCAGGAGTTAGCATCCTTTGCGGTAAAAACCACACGGCACAGTCGTTCCGTTTTGGAAAATCAGTGGGTAGAAGATCCTGTCACACACCTTGTAGGGATGATAATGACCATCACGCACAGTTCTCCAAACACTGCTAGAACTAGCATTTAGAGCATGAGCAACGGAGCGTACGTTATCTGAAGAACTGTTCTCGAACATTTGTAGTACCCGTTTCTCGAAACTAGGATTGCGTACACTCTATAGTCGACGTCGAACATGGAACTCTTCAGCTACTGTGACCCCTTCACGGAGACGACGACCCACAGAAGCAACTGTTCTCTGATTTGGTATTTGTCTGTTTGGATAACGTTCTGCATACATACACCATGCTCCTTCGACAGTTCCTGCAGCACCAAATGCCAAGTTCGTGTCTGCAAGTTCATCCCATGGTTAACGTTCCATGTCCTACGTATTATAACACAGACCAAACAATCTTTTTACATTTCCATTGTTCCATAACACTCTGCCTTACCTTTGGTACTACACTAGATTACAAATTCCGTTGAAGTGGGAGCGAAGTGCACGAATGGAAGATCACTTCACGTACGCAGCACCGAATGAGGACAAAGGGAACTACAGTACAGAGTTTCTCCTTAGGGCGCGAGTACCAGTGAAAACAAATGACACTAGACATCCAAACTTACGAATACGTACCGCCGGTTATCGCACTACCAGGCGTACCGATGACATAGTGAGGTCGCCTAAAGTCGTAAATATGCGTCAGCAATCCTACGTTCGTATACTTAAAATGACTGCCTACATTCAACCTATCATCCCACAAAAATCCTGTACTTATTTCTGAAACACCTAGAATTACTGTTACCTCCCCCCCCCCCCCCCACCCGCCCAAGGACAGCCAAGGTGGTTTAGGGCTGAAATGGCTCTAAGCACTATGGGACTTAGAAATACTTAAACCTAACTAACCTGAGGACATCACAGAAATCCATAGGGAGGATTCGAGCCTGTGACCGCAGCAGCAGCGCGGTTCTGGACTGAAGCGCGGTTTATAACCATACCTCTTAGAAACTGCACTGTAGCTGTTTATTGAATAAGGCTTTGCAAACGTTTAGGCAAATGGAATGGGTTAAAATGTATTATGAGTAGAAGTAGAGGTTACAAATGGTAATGTAGATCCGTACACATCTAGAAAAGACCAGTACTTTCCCTTACGCAGAATCGTAGACAGCGTCTTGAGTGCTACATCGTTTCTTTGTCCCACTGTTCCAGAGTGTTTTATGACTAGGTGCAGGGTGCAGAGTAGATCGTGATCATCCAGCGCAAATCCCTTGCTGTAGTCGTGGTATACGACGACAAAGGCTCCCGCAGAAACTCGCGAGAAAGAATTCTTGCGCCGAAAACGGTGTCTGAAAACTCTGCGGAAAGACGGAAGCCTCGCCAGGCGGCCACCTGCTGCGAGGAATTCCGCCACCGTAGGAAATGGACGGGCCGCGGAAGCCGTATTTGTGGGGCTCTTCATCGGGCGCAAAGTAGGTTAGCACGGGCGGCGCCGGTGTAGACGGGCCTCGCGCGGAATTTACGCTCTCGCTCTGCGGTGGAAGGATCTGGCCGACGGTGGCGCCGCACCCGTGGCCAACTTGGTTATTATGTCGACAGTGTCAATCACGGCAGGCTTTAGCACGTTAATGAAATGTGAACATGTAGCGGAACCAAGAGACAGTGGTTGTTTGACAGGGCTCAAGCTTGCCCCCTGTTCCCTAGAAATAATTTACAAAAAACTTTAATTTGAAATAATAGTCAGTCTTAATAGCAAATTTTTTATTAAAAGTTAAAAATAACAGGTCAATGATAATGGGTTTCGACCATATCTAGATCACCAGCAGACAATGTCCCATTAGGATGGTGAGCAGAGGCAATGGTCGGACCATTGACAAGTGTCGGACGACACAACTGCAGATGCCGGAGGTGTCTTCCGACACTTGTCAATGCTTCGTTCGTCGTCTTTGCTCACCACTTAGTGAGACACGATCTGATGATGATCTAGATATGATCTAAACTCGTTACCATTGAAATATGAGTTTATTTTTAATAAGAAAATTACGATGAAAAGTGATTACTATTTCAAATTGATTAAACAGATCGCTGCTTGTATCAATAATAAAAAAAGCGTTCATATTTTTACAAAAAACATTTCTTTCCAGTTTTTCAACCAAGTTTCCGAAAATAAAGAAGCATGAAAGTATAGGTGTCGAAAATGATGAGGCATTCCAGAAAATGACGAGCTATGCCGATCAGCCGAAACTTCATGAGCACCTGCTGAACAGCGTGTTGGTGGACTTTTAGAATGAAATTTAGCTGTGCTTCGGCGTGGCATGGATTTGGTAAGTCTTTGATTGATTTCCGGAGGTATGTGACACCGTATGTCTATAAACAGGTCAGACAATAAACAACAGGCCAGCGGTTTGTGAATGTGGGACTCACACCCGATAGCGTGCCACATGTGGTCGGTGGGGTTCAGATCAGGCCAATTTAGTCGAAAAGACATAGCGTGAACTCATTGTTACATTCTTCAAACCATTGTAGTACGTTTGCCGCCTTGTGGCACTGAGAGTTATCGTGGAAGACAAGTTATCGCCGTTGGGAAGAGATCAAGCATGAGGGGATGCGGTTGGTGCACAATAATGTTCAAGTAGTCCACATTTGTCCTAGTCCTTTCGATTACTTGCTATGGAAACCCGAGTGAATTTCCCCATAGCATTATATTGGCTCCAGCGTCTGCGTCCTTGGCGCAGTACACGTTTTGAACAGCTGTTCATCTGTATGGTGGGGTATCAGGACACGACCATCAACCTGGTGTAACAGGAAATGCCATTCAGGTGATAGTGCAACAAATTACAATGTCGATGATCCCATATCCCCTGCAGTCACAACTGACAATATCTGCAGATCAACATGGAAAGACGTATGAGTCGTCTGTTGCGGTGCCTCATGTTCAGCAATGTGCGCTGAACTGCGTGACCCGAAAATCTGATGCCAGCAGCATCATACGCTCCTGTTGCCAGATATGCCACTGATCACTGCCGTTCCTGGATTATGTAGCGTTCTATGATGTTTGCGTGGGCTCCCAGCAATGTGTCACCTACTAGTAGTTTCACCGTACCTCAGCCGTTTTTCGCGGAAGGTCACTAGAGCAGCGCGCGAAAGCAAACCAGCTTTGCCTTTCCGGTATGCTAGTTCCCAAGCGCTGGCTGTAAAAATCTGCGCTCTGTCTAAACTGCTTCTGTCACTGGATTTCCCCATTTGTGCCCCTAGAGTCGCTAGAACGTTCCCGCATTCGTTTCCCTTCGGCTTACACATTTTCCTTAGAGGCCATGTGCTGCCTTCCAGTGGTTCAGCAACGTATGTTTAACAAGGCATACTGATTGGCTACTCTTCTGAAAGCTAGCCCACATGAATGCTCTTGCAACCTGACCGTAGAACAGCAGAGAACTTCCCAAAAAGGAAAAGGCACACAACATTTAAAGTCTTTCCGTGACTGCTAAAAAAATTAAACTCCTCCCGGACAGGTCACGAAGGCCCAACGGTACTGACAGACCGCCGCGTCATCCTCAGCTCATAGGCGTCACCGGATGCGGATATGGAAAGACATGTGGTCAGCTCACCACTCTCCCGGCCCGATGTCACTGTTCGAGACCGGAGCCGCTACTTCTCAATCTAGGAGCTCCTCAGTTTGCCTCACAACGGCTGAGTGCACCCCGCTCGCCAACAGGGCTCGGCAGACCGGATGGTCACCCATCCAAGTGCTAGCCCTGCCCGACAGCGCTTAACTTCGGTGATCTGACGGGAACCGGTGTTACCACTGCGGCAAGGCCGTTGGCTTCCATAACTGCTGCCAACAAATTCGACGGGTTCGTAATCCCACAGGTATAACCGGTAAGAGACAGGAAGTTATGGAAGACGTAAAGGGAAAGACCCTCCATAAAGAAAGAGAGATACAGTTGAAAGACTGAAGTGGAAACGATTCAAAGAGCAGGACCACATAACCATAGTGTACAGAATCGAATTGGTAAGTGAAATGTGGATAATGAGGTGTGCACACTTCCACTTTTTTTTTTCTTTTTGAGTTATGAGTCTTCTGACTGACTTGATGCGGTCTGCCACAAATTCCTCTCCTGCACTAACCCCTTCATCTTCGATCGCGTAAATTATGAGGTTGTCAAAATTGTGCGATTTTTGCTATTGTAATTCTTAAATAAATTAATTGACATGTGCACTTTTTAAATTTTCTTAGGGATGCCTTTGAAACAATTTTAATTTTGGTATGATAAAACAATGAAATAAACGTTGACGCAAAAATATTTTTATTACTTTCATATAATAAACGTACCCATATTATTAAATTGAACCATTTTCTGCATTTCATTGTTATTTGGCGGATGAGGAAGAGGAGGGCTGGTGGAGAACATAAGATCGCTCCAGAATTCAGTTCTGGATCAGTGCTTGAATATTACCTCCTACTGTCGTCACAGAAACATTCCTTTATCTGACGCTTAACTGAACCGTTTAATGTATAAAACGTTGCTGAGAAGCTCTCTTACAACCTAAGCTGTTACATAAATTACAATCCAGTGAAATTAAATGACAGAACAACTGATTGTGAATTAGCTGTTTATCTAAAATTCATAGGTTATGAGAAAGCTTTTGACTTGATTTCAACAAAATCTATACCGACAGAATTTGCGAAGTAAGGCCTGTGACATACGAGAGACGCCCAATAAGTAATGAAACACATTTTTTTCTCGGCCAGTTTACCTTGAAAAAAATGTTGAATTTCTTTTGGGACATTGTGGAACATTCCTCCTGCAGTCCTTATTGTTTCATGAATTTCCGATAGGTGGGGGTGCAATACATAGCCTTCAGAAGGACGTCTGTAACGCAGATGGGTTCGAAGCAGAGAGCTGTCATTTCCATTTGGCCGAAAACCAGAGCAACGCAGCTATTCGTAGGAGTTTGCAGAATGTCTACAGACTCCTGGCAGTGAACAAAAGCATGATGAGTGGTTGGGCGAGGCATCTGTTATCATCGCAACGATGTTGCACAAAACTGGCTGATCCCTCACATGCCAGACGACCGCCTGAAATGCATTCCGATACTACCTGCACAACTTACTGGTCCTGCATGTCAGGCAGTATGAAGAATTTTAACCTCCAACCCTCACCCTCCACTTCCGCCGAACAGACCGACAAGAAAGCGAGTTAATAATGCGTTGGTGTTCATTTCTGAGCTTAGTTCAAAATTTAAAGTCTCGATTTCACCATGAAGTTTGCTTGAAATCAATTGCATAATTTTAGCCAAATGAATAGACAGGGAATAAACCTAATAAAACCACATTAAACTAGTTGTATTAAGCCTATAGTACTGTATAGCCTACATATTTAAAAGAAAATTGTACTAATTAGCAAAGTGACTCATAGAATGATTGGGCAAGTTTTTACAGTTTGGTAAGTGGAGGAGAATGGTCTAATGGACAGTAAAAGAAATAAACGGATTGAATGACCAGGAGGGCTTCTGGGAAATTAAATAAGTTCCTCATTTGACTCAAAAGGGAAGTCCACAATCAGAGTTGATTACCATTTCTGAGTACTGGCAGTGAGACACGCACATTGAATAGGAAAACCATCAAAAGCAGAAGATCGATCAGCGAGCTGTGGATGGATAAGCATTGAAAATTCTAGGAGGGAAAAGATTGGAAAACAGTGGCAAAGGAAACTAGCGTAAATGGTCGTTGTTGTGGTCTTCAGCCTACCATCCTAGTCTAGCTTGTGCAAATCTCTTCATCTCTGCTTACCCTGTGCAATCTGTATCCATCTTACCGCAGTGAAACCATGACGCCTCACTTCACAATTTTTAAACCACAAGCAAGTACTGGTGCGGGTGACACAAGTACGACCGTAATACAAACGGGATGGAGGTGAGTGGGAGGTGTAACGAGGGATATGGAGGATAAATGGACGAAGGAAATTCTTTGCTGTATTCCAAGTGACAAAAAAAGAGCAAGGCGACTGTTTTACCCAGTGGGAAGATATTTAGATGGCATTAGAAAACCAGCGCGAACAACATGGATGCGTATAGATGAAGACGTTAATACTTGGAAAAGTTTTGTCTAGGCCCTTGAACTCAAGAAAGATGGCAACATTGAGGCGTTGCACAGCTTCCTGCAGTGTACACATGGTTGTTTTTCTTTGGCTTCGTTAACTACGGAACAGGAATATACTGCAGTCTGAATTTCGTAAATTTTGGTAATTTTATTCGATTTTACTCCTTGTGAAGTAACATCCATGAAGACAAAAACAATTTTTACGTCCGTGTTAACATCTGTGATTTTTTGTAGGCCTATATGATGGGATCTATGACTAACAGTGAGAAGCTCGTTTTTGTTCTTGTCACTGTATATTATTATCCTTGAAGCAAGTAATCTGATATTCATTTCTTGATGACTGTATCTGAACGGAGTGCTTATTACACGATTGACCATTAAAACTGCAACATCAAGAAGAAATGCAGTTGATAAACGGGTATTCATTGGAAAAACATATTATAATAGAATTGACATGTGATTACATTTTCACGCAATTTGGGTGGATAGCTCCTGAGACATCAGTACCCAGAACAACCACCTCTGGCCGTAATAAAGGCCTTGATACGCCTGGGCATTGAGTCAAACAGAGCTTGGATGGCGTGTACAGGCACAGCTGCCCATGCAGCTTCAACGCGATACCACAGTTCATCAAGAGTAGTGACTGGCGTATTGTGACGAGCCAGTACCCGGCCACCATTGACCAGACTTTTCAATTGGTGAGAGATTTGGAGAATGTGCTGGCCAGGGCAGCAGTCGAACATTTTCTGTATCCAGAAAGGCCCGTACAGGACCTGCAACATACGGTCATGCATTATCCTGCTGAAATGTAGGGTTTCACAGGGATCGAATGAAGGGTAGAGCCACGGGTCGTAACACATCTGAAATGTAACGTCCACTATTCAAAGCGCCGTCAATGCGAACAAGAGGTGACCGAGACGTGTAATCAATGGCACCCCATATCATCACGCCGGGTGATAGGCCAGTATGGCGAGGACGAATACACGCTTCCCATGCGAGTTCACCGCGATGTCGCCAAACACGGATGCGACCATCATGATGCTGTAAACAGAACCTGGATTCATCGGAAAAAATGACGTTTTGCCATTCGTGCAGCCAGGTTCGTCGTTGAGTACACCATCGCAGGCCCTCATGTCTGTGATGCAGCGTCAACGGTAACCGCAGCCATGGTCTCCGAGCTGATAGTCCATGGTGCTGCAAACATGGTCGAACTGTTCGTGCAGATGGTTTTTGTCTTGCAAACGTCCCCATCTGTTGACTCAGGCATCGAGACGTGGCTGCGCGATCCGTTACAGCCATGCGGATAAGATGCCTGTCATCTCTACTGCTGGTGATACGAGACCGTTGGGATCCAGCACGGCGTTCCATATTACCCTCTTGAACCCACAGATTGCATATTCTGCTAACAGTCATTGGATCTCGACCAACGCGACTAGCAATGTCGCGATACGATAAACCGCAATCGCGATAGGCTATACAATCCGACCTTTACCAAAGTCGAAAACGTGATGCAGCGTATTTCTCCTCCTTATACGAGGCATCACAACAACGTTTCACCAGGCAACGCCGGTCAACTGATGTTTGTGTATGAGAAATCGGTTGGAAACTTTCCTCATCTCAGCACGTTTTAGGTGTCGCCTCCGCCGCCAACCTTGTGTTAATGCTATGAAAAGCAAATCATTTGCATATCACTGCATCTTCTTCCTGTGGGGTAAATTTCGCGTCCTTAGCACGTCAGCTTCGTGATGTAGCAATTTTAATGGCCAGTAGTGTATAAAGAAGTGAGAAAATACAGCTTATGTTACTCTGATTTTTCTTACTCTTAACTGTGAGAATTACCAGGGATCAAAAATCGTTGTTGGTAAAGCACAATCACATATATTATCGATAAGAATGCAATATGACCTTTATACTACCAACTGATAGCAAATGCTGAAAATTGTGCTGAATATTTGTTACACTCTTTTTTTTTGTCATATTCGCATTGCAATAACGGATATTTGCACAAACATTTTTGAGACTTAAGCCTCAATGTCGCAAATTTTCCTGTATACAGCCTGCACAACTTATTAATACAGACTTTTGTTCGAGCGAAACTTACGAATAGTGGCCTATATTTACAAGCGCGTTGTTAATTTGCTTGAAAATCTGATTTTCCGAGGACTGCAGCGTCATGTTCGAGAAAAGTAGCTATGGAACAGAAGCAAAGTGCTGTGGCTGGAGTACGGTAGGTCCTTCATAAGCTGACACATGCAGGAATCAGCAAATTCCGGATCATCAAACATGCCGGATTATCAAGGTCATTGTAAAAAGCTGGTTTAAAGAAAGGTATAGAAGCAAAGCCTTTAGGCTGAACATACAAAAACAAGAATCTTATTTATTACACTCAACAGGAGAGATTGCAATACACAAAAATTAAAAGTATGTGTTACTTTTCCGTAAAAACAAAATTGAATTGAAAGTGGAAAACTACACTGCTGTATTAAATCAATGTATGGCCCAAAGTTTTAAAAAGGATCAGTATAAATAAATAATTTTCCATATGTCAGTCACGAAATAAAATAACCACCACTGATTTGAAAATATGAAGAATACGCTTATTAATAAAAATTATTATCAGGAATTTGGTGCAGTCTAATTGGAATTACTGTCTTCAGGAACAGTTCAGATATCTGATGTTGTCGAGGACATGGAATATGTCTGATTGGTATTTGTCACGGATCGTTAAGTGGTAATTTTCTTTTCAGATTTCTGGCACATTGCAGAAATGCAGACTGGTTTTGCCATGCACTGGGCTCACTTTTGACAAAAGTTGTTTTGTATGATGTGCAGATATAAGTTGCATTGTTCGCTACACTCAGCGAATTTCACATGTGTAAGGCCTCTGGAGCCTCATCGCAAGAGATGTGCGTTGTAGCCATTCCTTCTTCGTCACTTTCAATTTTTGGTGCCTCCTATGGGTTGGAAACCATAATATCACATATTCAGTCAGATATTCTTCGATAACTAAATTCTATCAATTCAGTCCACTAAATTACAGGCCCATATCATTAACGTCGATATGCAGCAGGATTTTGTAACATATATTGTGTTCGAACATCATGAATTACCTCGAAGGAAACAATCTATTGACACACAGTCAACGTGGATTTAGAAAACATGGTTCTTGTGAAACACAACTATCGCTTTATTCGCATGAAGTGTTGAGTGCTATTGACAAGAGATTTCAGATCGATTCCGTATACCTGGATTTCCGGAAGGCTTTTGACACTGTACCACACAAGCGGCTTGTAGTGAACTTGCGTGCTATGGAATATCGTCTCAGTTATGTGAGTGGATTTGTGATTTCCTGTCAGAGAGGTCACAGTTCGTAGTAACTGACTGACAGTCATGGAGTAAAACAGAAGTGATTTCTGGCGTTCCCCAAGGTAGTGTTATAGCCCCTTTGCTCTTCCTTATTCATATAAATGATTTGGGAGACAATCTGAGCAGCCGTCTTAGGTTGTTCGCAAATGACACTGTCTTTTATAGACTAATAAAGTTATCAGAAGATCAAAACAAATTGCAAAACGATTTAGAAAAGATATTTGAATGATACGAAAATTGGTAGTTGACCCTAAATAACGAAAAGTGTGAGGTCATCCACATAAGTGCTAAAAGGAATCCGTTAAACTTCGGTTACACGATAAATCAGTCAAATCTAAAGTCCGTAAATTCAACTAAATATCTAGGAATTACTATTACGAACGACTTAAATTGGAAGGAACACATAGAAAATGTTGTGGGGAAGGCTAGCCAATGACTGCGTTTTACTGGCAGGACACTCAGAAAATGTAACAGATCTACTAAGGAGACTGCCTCTACTACGCTTGTCCGTCATGTTTTAGAATGCTGCTACGCGGTGTGGGACCCTTAACAGATAGGATTGACGGAGTACATCGAAAAAGTTCAAAGGAGGACAGCACGCTTTGTATTATCGCGAAATATTGGGAGAGAGTGTCACTTAAACGATACACGATTTGGGCTGGACATCATTAAAACAAAAGCGTTTACGTTGCGACCGAATCTTCTCACGAAATCCAAATCACCAAATTTCCTCTCCGAATGTGACAATATTTTATTGCCACCGACCTACATATGGAGAAACGATCACCACGATAAAATAAGGGAAATCCGAGCTCGTACCGAGAGATATAGGTGTTCGTCCTTTCCGCCACTGTACGAGATTGAAATAATAGAAAATTGTGAGGGTAGTTCGATGAACCCTCTGCCAGGCACTTAAATGTGATTTGTAGAGTATCCATGTAGATGTAGATGTAAATGCAGAATGTCGATCTATTCGTCAAATTCTACTGCTGAAAATGCGTTCGGTTCACTAGCAAACGCAGCTTTCCGACTGTACTGCCAACCACGCATAGCTAAAATAACGGAAAAATTTCTGTTGGGTCTGCCGCATTATCGAGTGCCACATTATCGTGGTCTTACATATAGTATCGTTGTCTTAAGTAAGTGACTCTGAAGCAGAAACAGTGGCAACTGTAGGGGCACGAAGGGTAGGCAACTCGAGTAAGACCAGAAAGGAAATAGCTATGCAGTCATTCTAGCATGCTAAGAACCAAATTTTGATGGCTCTGAGCACTATGGGACTTAACATCTATGGTCATCAGTCCCCTAGAACTTAGAACTACTTAAACCTAACTAACCTAAGAACATCACACACATCCATGCCCGAGGCAGGATTCGAACCTGCTACCGTAGCAGTCCCGCGGTTCCGAACTGAAGCGCCTAAATCCGCTCGGCACTCGTTGTTACTAACTGAAATTTATTACAGAACTCAATTGGTCTTTCTCCTCTCTCATTCCTAGTCCAAACTCATATTTTCCCACAACCTTTTCTTCTACTCTTTCCCCTAAAACTGAATTCCATCCCCCATCACTATTAGATGTTCATCTCCCTTTACATACTGCATTACCCTTCCATTATCCTCATACACTTCCTCTTTCTCTTCATCTTCAGCTTGCAGCGTTGTCATGTAGACCTGAACCACGGCTGTCAGTGTTGGTTTGCTATCGACTCTGGCGAGAACAACTCTATCATTGAACTGTTCACACTAATACAGTCTCCGCCCTACCTTCTTATGATCACCAAATATACTGTCTATACCAAGGGATTTATAGTTCTTCACATGTTGCATTGCCTTCTCTGTTTCGCGGCTTAAGATGGCAGGCTCCGATGAAAGTTACAACAGCTTGACTGTCCGTACTGTTGTTAATTCTAGAATACAACTTTTCGCAGCTCTGTATGTACCTTGCAACAGCATCGTCCTTGTCTCTGACAGGGTTCCATTCTTATCATCTGCCACCCACCTACGAGGAATAAATTCACCGGTGCTGCTGCTGAGTTCCTTGAAGAGACGACATACTTGATTGTAATTGTGACGTTCTATCTCATCACTTATAAAGTTAACGAAGAGTGATCCGTCCTTTCGGCATTTACGCTGCATTTCTCTGCGCAGGTTCTTGTATTTGTCTTGAGCCTGGTTGGTGTGTTGGTGTGTTTTCTCTCTTCATTTAGGTGTGGTGTGGACAGTGATATCCAAGAGTGCTTTGCATGTTGTGATCATTCTGATATCGGGAGTGACGAGAAAATGACCTTCATTTGGTCCCATGTTTGTGATGCTGGTGCATCCTTATCAAGACTGATGTGAAGTTTTGGTCTTACAAGCTCACTAAATTCACGAAGTGCATCTTGTTAGTTAATTGCCTTTCAAATTTCTTCTTGGCAGAATTAATGTTTATCCACATATTCGTAGACCACAGACTGCGAAGTTTTCCAACGTTTACGCTGGTCAGTGTGGTTTCTAAATCCATTCAAGTGTACAGTTGTTTCGGGACATGTTGGAACATAGTGTTGCAGACAATCAAGTCTTTATTCACACAGAAATTCAGTAAGTACCTGCCTCGGTCATTTCTCTCAGCTAGACCATAAGTTCCAAACACAGATTATAGGTACTTGTATTGGATAGTATCTTCAATTTCGCCACTGAAGTTTCCTTGTATTACTGTATGTTAGGGGTACTCACGTAAGAGGCATGCGACAATCTTACATATATATTGGTGGGTCGAAAGCGTTCGGCTGTACCTTGTGCTACTATTCACGCCACCTGGTGGCCATAGTACTTACCTTGTAGAACGTCATATTTTATCACTTATACCCTTTGTTACTTGTACCTGACGCCATACTGTGTATGTGTGAAGCTCCCTCTTTCCTTTGGTACACACTCATTCACTCAGTCCGATACCATCTCTGGGACGTGACGATCATGCTCCGTCTTACTGTCTCCCTCCAGTTCTTCGAGTCTTGTGCCAATTCCTCGCATTCCGTGATACCCAGCACTCTGCACTCGGCGGTTACCTCTTCTTGACACCTGATTCTTGGTCTTCCAAGGGATCTGGGGCCTTCCATCTTATTGTCATGTATCTCAAGGAATATTCTGTCATGGTCTATTCAGATAACGTGGCATGCTCATTGCAAACGTCTCACTTTGGTGATGTTTACTACCGAGGGTTAGCCGGCTAGCTTAAATAGTTCTTCGTTGGATCTCCAAACCCATGTCTGTGTAGCTTGATCAAATTTTGGGCCGAAGATTTTTGTATAAACCGTGTTTTGTAAGACAGATTTGGTACTCTTCTTTTTTGGCCATGCTTCATGCTTCGGCTGCGTCTTGCAGTACTGAACCGATGATTGCGTTCTAGAATTTCAGCTTGTCTTCCCTGGTCAGGAGTTTGGAGGAGAAACGTTTCTGGAGGAAAAAGTAACTTTGTTTGCGTCCCGTAGTCTAGTTTGGTATTCGACTTGTTTGCTGCTGCAAGCATCTATTTTACACCAATACATTTGAAGTTGGGAGTCTTCTTGAAATTGTAGTTTTATTTATAAGGCTTTTTATGTAGTCCTGAAGTCATGTTTTCCCTGTATGCGATCCTGTATTCTGTGTCTTCTTCATTAACTTTTAAATTTATTTTCATGGCGGTTTTATAGAGGTTCTTGAACAGCATTTCAATTTTTCCAGTATTATTTCGTACTAAAACTATGCCATCATCACAGGCCAGTATACTTGGTTGTTTATCTGTGCTCTCTTCATTTGCTGATCGTTTGGTTTCTCTTACGACTTTTTCCATGACAAAGGTAAAGATAATTTGGCGTAGCTCATCATTTTGTTTCAGTACGATTTTGTTCTCAAAACAAATACTATACCGACCACAGTATGTCACTCTGCGTACTGCCTTCTCCATAGATATTTTGACCAAGTTGATGAGTTTGTTGGGGATTCCGTATTCTGCCGTAATTTCCCATGTTGTTTCTCTGTGCACCGAAACGTAGGCCTTCTGGAAGTCTATGCAAAGTTAATGGATGCACTTGTTGTATTTCCATATTTTTTTTATTGGTAGTTTTACGCAGAATATGTTGCCTGTTGCTGATTAATTTTTTCGAAAACCATTCTTGTTGTGCCCTGTTACGTCCTCAGTGTAGGGTGCGAGTCTTTGCGATATTATGCGTGACAGTACTAAGTATGCTGTGACTAGCAGGGATATTCATCTGTAATTCTTGCACCTTCTTTGGTATGTTCATATAATTTTATGTTCTTTTAAACTTTTGACAATTTTGTTATTTGGTAATTACCTCAAAAAAAGCTGAGTTCCTCATTACTTTTGTATCCTTTCTGCAGATAGTCTGAAGATGAGTTTACAAGAAACGCGCCAGTAAAATTGAGTTGCTGAACATCAAAAGACTAAATTTTTCTTCAGTGACCATAACAGCAGCGTAAAAAAATAGCTCAGGATCTTACTAAGGACTTTTTCCAGTTTTCCGTAGAACTACTCTGTCCCCTTATCCGATGCTGCAGCAGTAGGGGCATACATCTGAATGACCTTCAGTTTACACGAAGAAGCATTCAGTTTTATGGAGATAATGTGTTCATAACTGAAAACACAGTTTTTCAAATTTATAGGGATGACTATTGCAACACCATTTCTGCTTTGCTTACAACTTCCTTAGAAGAACACAGTGTTCCTTCAGGCTTGCAAACACCGTTTGGTCGTAGTAATCATTGATGATCAGGATGAGCAGATATTACTGATAATAAAGGCATGTTCTCTCAAAATGTGTTAAATTAGTGATTTTACACGGTTTTTGGCTGATCCTACATTTTAGTTTGGAATGTCAACTGGCGGAAAGCTTGTAGAAGAAGTCACTAACGCATGTTAGTGCAATGCTCGGCTCAGACGTAGCCTGTTCGAAACTAGGTGGATGTGACACACCATGGCTATCTAGTTTCGAACAGGCTATGTCTGAACAGAGCATTGCATTAGCATGCGTTAGTGACTTATTCTATAGGCTGGCTGCCAGTTAACATTCAAATAATGACAAGCGTGTGATGAAATAATGAATCTCTCCTCATTATTACTTGTCTACGACGTTGCATAGTACCTGCTGCAGGGCTTCTGTTGTACTGACCAAGTGAGCGCACTGACGTCTGTCGATCACACCTTCTAGGAAGAATATGAACCTACTGATTTTCCCAACGACGGTAAAATACTTCGACAGGCATTTTACAGTGATGGCCGCTGAAATGTAATACTCGGACGAATTCAGGTTCGAAGGAGAAACGACTAATGGGTACGTGAGGAACACTGCTAAACGTGGTTCATCAAAGCGGATGACGCCTGTTAACACGATTACTTATGCAGTTCACAAATTTTGTTGAGACTTTAAGCAACGTATACACTCCTTCCTAAACCGGGACACGGAAGCTTTTAGCTTGTTTAATAGGCGTAATTCATGTAGCTTTCACGTAATAAACCAGTGACGAGAGTGTAGCGTTTCCTTTTACACACATTTTTGTAGAGTAATTCGTTTGTAGCTCGCCCTCGTCCCCTACAACCAAGTACCTTGCCATCGGAAGGGAGGATTGCGTGTCTCAGCGATACGGATAGCCGTACCGGTTCCGTAGGTGCAACCACAACGGTGCGGTATCTGTTGCGAGACCAGAAAACGTGTGGTTCCTGAAGAGGGACAACAGCCTTATCAGTAGTTAGCAACAGTCTGGATGATTGATGATCTGGAATTGTAACAGCAACCAAAACGGCCTTGCTGTTGTGGTACTGCGAACGGCTGAAAGCAAGGGGAAATTAGAGCCGTAGTTTTTACCGAGAATGTGAGGCTTTAGTATGTGGTAAAATGTTGACGGCGTCCTCTTGGGTAAAATATTCCGGAGGTAAAATAGTTCCCCCATTCGAATCTTCGGGCGGAGAGTGCTCAGGTGGATGGCCTCATCAGGAGAAACAAAACTGGCATTCTACGTATCGGAATGTGGGATGTTAGATCCGTTAATCGGGCAGGTGTGTCAGAAAAATTAAATAGGGAAAAGTTGCAGTTAGATATAATGGGAATTAGTGAAATTTGGTGATACGAGGAACAGGGCTTTTCGTCAAGTGAATACAGGGTTATAAGTACAAAGTCAAATAGGGGCAATGTAGGAGTGGGTTTAATAATGAATAAGAAAATAGGAATGCAAGGAAGCTGCTGTGAACAGCTTAGTGAAGGCAATGTCGTAGTCTAGTACAAACGAAATCCACGCCTACCACGGTAGTATAAGTTTACATGCCTACTAGCTCCACAATGATGAAGAGATTGAAGAAGTGTGTGATGAGATAAAGGAAATTACTCATTACTTAAAAGAGACGAATATTTAATAGTCAAGGGGACTGGAATTCAAAAGTAGAAAAAAGAAGAGAAGGAATAGTAGTAGTTGAATATGGACTGTGGGAAAGGAATGGAAGAGGTGCCACCTGGTAGAATTTTTCAAAAATGGCTCTGAGCACTACGGGACTTAACATCTGAGGTCATCAGTCACCTAGAACGTAGAACTACTTAAACCTAACTAACCTAAGGACATTACACACATCCATGCCCGATGCAGGATTCGAACGTGCGATCGTAACGGTCACGCAGTTCCAGACTGAAGCGCCCAGAACCGCTCGGCCACACCAGCCGGCGGTAGAATTTTTAACAGAGCATAATTTAATCACCTCTAACATTGGTTTAAGAACCATAAAAGAAGTTTGTATATGTGGAAGAGAGCTGGAGACAGCGGAAGGTTTCAGATTGATTATATAATTGTTAGACAGAGATTCAGGAACCCGACTTTAAATTGTAAGATTTCCCAAGGGCAGTTGTGGACTCTGACCACAATTTATTGATTACGAACTGTAATTTACTACTTACTCACTCCTAGGCGCTACAGCCCATGTAGGGCCTCGGCTTCTTCGATGATAACAGTCCAATCCTGACGATTTTTGCTCGTTTCCTCCACCTCCTGACTCCAATATTTCTCAAATCATTTTCCACGTCCTCCAGCCGTTGTTTCCGGGGTCTCCCTTTGCTTCTTTTGCCACCTGGATTTCCTATGTAAACCTTTTTGACAGCTCGATCCCCCAACATTCGCTCTACATGGCCCAGCCATCTCAATCCATTACACTTAATTTCAGTCACCAAGTGAAGATTTGTATACAGTTCTTCTAATTCCTTGTTTCTCCTCATCCTCCAATGCCCCACCTCATACACGGCTCGATAAATCTTTCTTAATATTTTCGTCTCCCGCATTCTCAAGAGCTCTTCTGCTACAGTCATTGTACATGTTACTGAGACCTACATTACCACCGGTCTTATGACTGTTCGATAGACAACCACCTTCGATTTTCTGCTCAGGCTACGTGACTGAAGGATCTTGATCAGGACCCAGTGAGCTTTATTTCCTGCCGAAATCCTATATTTTATTTCTTCCCTTGTTCTGCTATCCTCCGTAACCAGCACGTCCGGGTATTGGAACTTCTCATATCTCTCATAATCGCCTCTGTTCAACTTAATATATTCTCTTGAACAACAGCATTTTTCCTGGAAGCAATGAGATACTGTGTTTTTGTGTTATTTACTCTAAGTCCCAACTGATCTGCCTCCTTTTCCAGTCTGCCAAATCCTTGTTCCATTTCTTTCAAATTTATAGACAGCATACACACGTCATCAGCAGAAGCTAGAGTTCATACAGGTAACGAAAGTTCCACCTCGGTTATCAATCTCCACCCTTGGAATCATTCTTTCCAACACTATGTTGAAGAGTAGCGTGGATAATACATCACCCTGTCTTAACCCTTGGTTAACCTCAAAGTTTTCCTTCTAATTTTACCTGGCATTTTGTGCTGGTGAGGGTCATTTGTACCAGACTGATACGTCTACTTGAGAATTCCATCTACATTAAGGTGCCATATAACGTTCTCCTTTTAACACTGTCATAGGCCTGTTTAAAGCCTAGAAAAAGCTGGTGTACATCCACATTATATTCATAACACTTTTCCATTATTTGCCTTATAATGAAGATCTGGTCAGTTGTTGATCTGCCCCCTCGAAAACCGCACTGGTAGTCTCCGAGTATTTCTTCTGTAATTGGTGCATCTCTCACAGCAATGACTTTGGCTGATACTTTGTACACCACGCTGACTTAAGCAATACCGCGATAATTTTCACAGTTGCTTGTCCTTATTCTTATGAATCGGGCATATAATTGCTATGTTCCACTGGTCTGGTATCTCTTCCTCTTCCCATATTTCCACTATCAGCTGATGTATCAATCTTGTTAGATCTTTGCCTCCAACCTTGATCATCTCTGCTCAAATGTTGTCGTTACCTGGAGCCTTATTATTCCTTAGTCTTTTAATTGCCTGTCTGTCTTCCTCTATTGTTAGTATAGGTACAGGTCCTTCATCCTGACTAACATTCTGCCACGGTTAGTCACCCTCTGTTCATTTTCTTCCAGATCTTCTCTTTATTAAAACTAAGAAATTGGAAAAAAGGTAGGAAATTAAGGAGATTGAACCACAGGTTGTTAAGAGCTTCAGAGGGAGCATCAGGCAACGGTTGACTAGATCAGGGGAAAGAACACAGTAGAAGACGAATGGGTAGAAGAGATGAAAAAGTGAAGGCAGCAGAGGATCAAATAGGTGAAAAGACAAGGCCTGTAGGAATCTTTGGATGGCACAAGAGATACTGAATTTGACTGATGAAAGGAGAAAACTTAAAAATGCAGCAAATGAAACTGGAGAAAGGGAATAAAAATGAGATTGACAGGAAGCGCAAAATTGCTAACTAGAGATGGAAAGAGGATAAATGTATTTCATTAGGGGAAAAATGGATACTGCCTACAGGAAAATTAAAGAGGCCTTTGGGGAAAAGATAAGCAGCTGTATGAAAATCAAAAGCTTTTATATGTAAATCAGTCCTAAGCAAAGAAGGGACAGTTGATAGGTGGTAGGAGTATATAGAGGGTCTATACAAGGGAGACAAAAGCAATATTTTCGAAAGGGAAGTGGACGTAGATGAACATGACTTGAGAGATACAATACAGCGAGAAAATTTGACAAAGCTCTGAACGACCTAAGTCGAAACAATTCCCCGGGAGTAGAAATTCCGTTAGAAATACTGATAGCCTTGGGATAGCCAACCATAACAAAACTCTTCCATCCTGTGCGCAAGACGCTTGAGACAGGCCAAATATCCTCAGACTTCAGGAAGAATGCTGTAATCCCAATTCTAAAGAAAACAGTTGAAAGGTCTCTGTTGGATTCCTTTCATGTTTGATTTCTTAAATCTGTTGTCATTTATGGAATAAATTCCTCTTCTAAATTTACTGTGGCGTTTCTGACTATCTGGGAGAAGACTGAGTAGTGGAACGTGTTACTTTTACACGTAAACAAGAACGATCTGACACACTACTACACTTTAAAACACAGTTTATATGTAATTCATGTCACACAGTCTCATACGGAACCTACATCCGCTTTCTGTTATATACTGTATATGATAAGATACTGTCATCCCCCTTCCCTTCCGCGTGAGAGGATGAATGATCAAATGTGTTTGTAGTTGCATGCTTGAGGGTAGCAGACAAGCCTGTCTGCTAGAGAACAGTAGGACCAACGTCGGAACAGGTAGCTACGCTTCCTAAAAGCAAAGAGGTTTCTATCCTTAGTATGGTTCTGTCCGTCCGTTGTCATGTTGGTATAGGAAGCTGCCCCTCTGGCCACTTCCGTTTGTCTTTGTGAGCCACCCTGAGGAAGCACGCTGGGCGGTAGGCAGTTGCAGTCTGGCGGTGGCGAGCGTCTGAAGTGGTAAGATCTCCGGCTAAGCGCGTCTCTGCTAAGTCCATAGGACAATGGATTTGTTAAGTTCAGCCTAACTGAAAATTTAATCATCTTTATCTCGGGTTTAGCTCTAAAATATCTAAGGTTATCTTAAATTGCAGCGTAGTGTAATTCTCGTGTGAAGTTCAGATTATTTTGGGGTAGTTGGTTTGTCATTACTTTGCGAGTAAAGTGGAACCACGTGTTGATCAGTAACTCTAACTAAGTTCATCAATCTTAAATGTGAATGCTTGTGTGATAATAACGTCTCGTCTGGACAATATTTTACAATATAGCAACTTTTCTTTATGCTTTTCTTTATGTTCAACCCACGTGGAGTGTACTTTGCGAGACCAGTACCACGTGCTTATATAACTGTTTGACCCATCAGGTTAATAGTAAGACGTTAGTAACCAGTTCAAGGTTTTGCTTTTGTCAATTGCTTTTCGATCTAATGTATTTTAATTATCAAAATTATTGTGGAGTTGTACGCTTTGTGTAAACCAAATTGACCACGTGGAGCATGTGGTGTAATCATCAAAGTAGCCCTCAGCTATTCTTTTTGCGAAGACTTCACAAAGAGTTAATATGAATTTAGTATACCAGTGTGTGGTAATTACATGACGGACAGGATTGTGGTATGAACGTAATTTCTTTGGGTATAAAAACTGAATCTGTTGGTTGTGGTTAATTTCTTCTTGCTTATGTTTCAATGTTCTTCGTGAGTTATTTTATGAATGCAGTCTCGTATGCAGTCTCCCAATCTTGGCTCCATATTTTATGTGTTCCGTAAGATTACAATCTCACATTTTTCAATCGTAAATAAGGCACCAGCTCAGTTATAACTCACGTATAATATGCTGAAATTTCAATGAACAATCTTAAAATAAATTTCCAAATATAAACTGATTTCTTTCTTTTTATTTAAATGCTCCTTTTTATATATAGATATATTACCGGTTGTTGTATGACTGTCAAAGATTATAATCAATGTTAGTCTGATTGGTAATGTGGTAAACCTAGACTAGTTACCTGATGAAACAGTTGCTTAGTAATGCAAGATTAATCTCCCCAGACAGCTCACAGCTTTTAACCCGCTTTTATTCTACTATTAGCACCCGATTTCAGCATAGCAAAATTAAAGTAGCAACATTACACATGGCGACCCTGTTCTGTGATTCCGCTAGACTCTGGAATCTCTGAGACGTTAGATTGCAAGCGTTGTATAATCTTAATTTTTTTTCCCTACAGCGCTCAAACAACTTCTGCGTTGTTTCTGAGGAGACTTTCTAAAGATTCACTGCGTTGTTGAGCGCCGTTGTGTTGTTTGTCTTGTTGTTTTGTTTTCTATATTTGTGTGTTTTATATGTGTGTGTGGTTTTTTTTCTCGCTTGTAAATTCCACTGTTTCGATCAAAGATAAAAATTTGTTTTGCGTGTGAAAAAGTGAGTACTAAGTTGGGTACCTTTCGTGTAACTGTCGAAATTTTTGGGGGATACATTTACTGTGATTAGTGTGTTGCGTACTGGGTATAAATTGAACTAATGCAGACACGTAACCAAACTAAAAGTAAGCGGTCCGACAACTTAAGCAACATGGACCAAGGGGATAATTTGATTTCGAATGTTAACGCGTCGGGCGGTTCCGAAAATGCAATGGGAAATACTTCAGACGAAATGCAGAACAGCACGAACGGGCTCACATCAGAGCCACAAATTAATTTGCCTCCTACTAACCAAAATGATTTGGCAGAACTCATGAAAGCCTTATTGCAACAAAATAAAGAAAACGCACAGAAATTTGAAAAATCGATCCGCGAGCTAGGCGAACAAATGACGCATAAATTTGAAAAATCGATCCGCGAGCTAGGCGAACAAATGACGCATACATCAGAAAAATCGATCCGAGAGCTAGGCGAACAAATGATGCAGAAATCAGAAAAATCGATCCAAGAATTAGGCCGTACATTTGAACAAATCGATGACCGTCTGCAAGCCGTAGAACAGGGCAAGCGGAGTGGCGATGCCGAATCTAAAGAGAGTGAAGAACATCTACTTAGGAATTTCCAAGTGCTGAGAGAAGAATGACAAAGGAAACACCAGCAGGTACTCTCGAGGGTCCAAGAGGCGGAAACGCATTGTCCCACGTCCGTTAGCAACACAATAGCGGACAACAGTTTAGCGATTCACGAGCTGAACCAGTCTGGTTTCAGCAGCCCTGCACGCCTATTCGACCACATGCTGCAGGAAAATCAATTTTTATACGACCCATACGGGCCTGCGGAACTAATTAGGATATGCATCACCAAATTGCCGATGCACTTGCGCCACGTCATTCTTGCGGGACGATGCAAAGAGGACGTGGAAACGTTTAAAACACTTCTCCAAGAGTTGGGATATAATACAGCAGAATGCCCGCCTAATCAGGCACAAAGTTATTACGGGGCACAGCAGCGCGATCGCAGTCGTGGCCGTAGTACTAATCAACGGCGTGACTGGTCGTCGCGACGCGAACGGAACAATAATCGGGACCGGCCGTATAGAAACTGGGGTAACAGTCGCGAACACAGGTGGAACAACGAAAATGATCGAGGGCGTGGACAAGATCGTGAACGCAACAGGTACGGCAACCAGCATCGTTACTACGATGAACACAGTGGGAGTAGGATTGTAGGCGGAGCCCCACATGATGTTGAAATTCGGCCGGCCAACCCTAGACATAATCCAGTAAATGGAAATGAACGAAACCGGCAATGACAAATGATCAGCCCAGTTGGCGCCAATCGGAACAAATGAGCGACATGGCAAATGAGTACATAGGGTTTATAGTGAAGAGAAACAATTGATTAGTTTAAATTTGTGACATATGCATTTTGAATAATACGTTGGTAAAAATAATGATAAAGATGTTTCTATGTGATGTTTCTAGCTTTTTTTTTCCTTGTGCAATTAGGATTTAGGTTGGTTCTAATGTGAACATAAAAGGTTTCCTTGTGAACGAGTGAAATGCTGTTTGTTTTTTTTGTGTGTGTAAATTGAAAAGAGCCGCTCCTGAGAGAAGCAAGATCTGTGTTGAATTAATGCAAAACTCAGGGGAATATCCGATCTGTGGGTATTATGGGTCTGGCAAACCCAGGTCCCCAGCTGTTAGTAGCCTTGTTTCCGATTTTCTGCTTTCAGTGCTACTATCTATCTATTACTATCCTATATCTGTCAGTATAAATGAGGATCTCTTACTATAGTATGCGTGCTGTACGAATATTTTAAGATAGGAGAACTCTGAGAAAGGAATGAGTAAGTTCAGAATCTTGAAAACAGGATGCGATAATACGATTGTTTAACCATTGGCTTCCCAATATGCGATGATATGTTAATATTGATGATAATGTATTTTTTGTTCTTTATAGCTGAGTACATAAAGTGCTCTCTGTGGATTTCGTAAGTATATTGATTCCCTTCAAGGTGAAAGAAGAATTGTGGTTTGTGTAATTTACGTAGCTCTGAAATATTATAATGGCAGTCAATACGAGCAGTTTTTCAGCAAATGGAGAATGGTACAGAAATATGGATCCTTTCTGTAGTCATGATTGATGTTGAGCCAAAGCCTGGAAAACTTATTCTGCGTTAATACTTGTCCCAGAAAAGCGACTTTTATGTGTTTTGCTGATGCTGTGAGCATTACAGCTTACTGTTTTTGCTGGTGCGGGATGCACTGCAGCCTATATGATTTGTACTGAGGAAATTTCCCACTTGAATGTAGAGGAAGAGTAAATAATTTTGATTATGGGACCGAAGGAAAGCTTGGTTTAAGGTAATAAGGATGAAGCAAAACATTTGTCATTTAAACTACAGGAGGATTCGGATCTTTTGTGTCTGTTGTGAGTTCAACATGTTAAGATGAAACTGTTTTACAGAATAGAGGTGACCACAATTTTGCCATTCATGAGAAATGAATCCAGAATAACCACCACAGGCGAAATGACTGATTTGGAAGCGAGAGGTAACTTAAAGAAGGAACGAAATCGCAGCAAAATGGGTAAGAAAATGTAGTATAAATTGTATAGTGCAGACATTTTAACCTTCTCAGAGTCATCTGCGTGATTAATTGTTGTGATAACGTAATTTTAGGTAAAATTTTCTTACTGTTTTGTGTGAATATATGAGTATGATAAATGTATAATTGCGAGTCTCTTTTTCAGGTGTGCGAACTGGTATAAATGTTTTGGCGTGTAAATAACCATTGTTCTTTTTAATGCGTATGTTTAAGGAAAGTTCTCCATATTTATCATGTGACAAGACGTATGCCGCGAGCGTCAAGAAGAGGACGAATTAGAACAATGTTGTAGTGGTATATACACGGTGTTGAAATAGCATTGAAGTAGCTTATTGGCTTAACTAGTAGTGGATAGAAGTAGAATATTGAGTAATGCATGTTTATGGGTAGTTAGTTTGTAGAATAGACAACAGGTGTGCATGTATGTGTGTGTAAATAACATGTGAACCCTATGCTGTCCTGACCTATACTTGCACAAGGCATAATCCTATTCATTTTAGTGAATTAATAAATAGCATTTGATTTATTAAAACGTAAGTGAACCACATTAGTGATGTGGATTTAAATATTATATTGTCAGTTCATTTAAATTTTTATTTTTATACTGTCAAGTCATTTCACTTTTATTTTTTTTACATTGTCAAGTCATTTAAATTTTATTTTATATTTTCGATTCATCTAATTTTTTTATTAAAAAAAAAAAAGAATATTAAGTCTCACTTTGTTCTTAAAAATTGTGAAAGACAACACTAAGTGGTATTATGTATGATATTGTGTAATCACATAAGGATGATGAAAAATTTCTGTGAATGCAGTTGAGAACGTGAAAGCGAACCGGAAAAACTCTTAAGAGACAGCGGGAGCAGCCGGACTAGTTGTAAACTGGCGGGTTTCCCAGCAGGACACGCTGTCAGCCAGGCCACTTTGGGAGCGCGGCCGACAACAAAAGAAGGTACGCGGCAAACACTTTCCCTTGTACCTGGAGCTAATGGGCGGCCGCCCCGGGCGACCCTTCCTCGAGGCGATGACCTGAGATGGGCGAGCGGTCCACCGCGCGGAAATCCATCTGCTGGCAACGCACCACACGCACGCGACCGTGACGAGACGGCCGCGGAGAAACAACACAAGGGGCGTGGAGCCTTTTGACACATACTGTCCAGAGTAACTGGCAGACTTCAATGACGCCTATCAACATCTCCTGACGGATGCCCACTGTCAAGCGACAGTAAATCATGGTTCGATGTTCTCTGGTCGCTAAGGGTGGCACAAAAGAAGAGCCATTAAGTGTCATCCTTGCCCAGGAATATCAACCTGGCGTGTCAAACGAGGATACCGCACGAATTTGACAACACAAACATGGAACCAAATCGAGATGACGTGACACGGGAGAAACTTCATGAGAGGGCAGAGACGGCGGGATCGCACGCAACAGATGGACAAAAAAAAAATCCCTACTGACAGCTGCGGCGACGAACCCCCCCTCTTTCCCCTATATTGTGCCTCGGAACAGTGGAAGTACTGAGTGTGTCAGTGAACAGTGATTATATGGTTCTTAGTCCAGTGCATATACGTGTGTTTCTGTCGGAGAAACTCTGACTCGTGTGTTTTGCAGGAGTTCGATTTATTGGTGTTTATTAGACTGACTCTTGTATTTTGCAGGTGTTCTATTTATCTTTTTTAGACTTTGACTCTTGTATTTTGCAGGTGTTTTATTTATAGGTGTTTTTGTTTTGTTTTAGATGTTGACTGTTGTACTGTTTTATTTATCAATGTTTGTTTTTGTGTGATGTATTAGATTTGTGATATTTTGTTTCGTAAATTCATTGCTGTGGCATTGCTTCGTTTATCAGTCAGATAGCTTTTTATTCTCATTGAACTGTGATCGATTAGCCTTTGCATGGGGCATATTTACTGTGAGGAACCCCTTAAGGGTAATAATCACATAATTATTGTAGTTTCAGTATAATGACACAGTTCTCATTGTTTGCTAGCTAATTGAAATATAGTAGAGTGATTAAATTAATGCCACATAGTTATGTTAATTCTACAAATTATTAGTTTTATAAGATATAGAATTTTTTTTGCGATAACGACTTTGTAAAACATGGTTTTTTTCTTATCAATTTTTGCTTTTGCAGATTGTGCATTGTAATGTTCTGCTTTATAATACTGATGTTATTTCATGTTCTTTTTTAATTGCTGTGGCACCTTTGCTATTTTCATAAATTTTGCTTGTTAATAAACAGTCATAAATTTGCCTGTGATCAGTTGGCTCTTGCAATGAGCAAATACTGGTGAACTCCATAAGGGTAACAACCAGAAATTGTTTTCATATTAATGACACAGGAACCATTGTTTTTACTTGCTGACCGAATTAGGTCTACACTATCTTTTAAATAGGTGTCACAGATTGTGTTTTTTTTTTTTATTTGAAATTAGTAGATTTTAAAGATTTGTTGAAATTATTGTGTTTTAGCAAGTAGCTGGTGACCTTTTGCCTTTTCTTTACACTTTTGGTTTAAGTAGGGTGTGAGAAGCCTGCTTGGGAATGTCCTAGCATGGCCAGAAAATTCCCTGCACAGTCTTTTCCCGGAGCGTTGGGGTTATGAAAGGTCTCTGTTGGATTCCTTTCATGTTTGATTTCTTAAATCTGTTGTCATTTATGGAATAAATTCCTCTTCTAAATTTACTGTGGCGTTTCTGACTATCTGGGAGAAGACTGAGTAGTGGAACGTGTTACTTTTACACGTAAACAAGAACGATCTGACACACTACTACACTTTAAAACACAGTTTATATGTAATTCATGTCACACAGTCTCATACGGAACCTACATCCGCTTTCTGTTATATACTGTATATGATAAGATACTGTCATCCCCCTTCCCTTCCGCGTGAGAGGATGAATGATCAAATGTGTTTGTAGTTGCATGCTTGAGGGTAGCAGACAAGCCTGTCTGCTAGAGAACAGTAGGACCAACGTCGGAACAGGTAGCTACGCTTCCTAAAAGCAAAGAGGTTTCTATCCTTAGTATGGTTCTGTCCGTCCGTTGTCATGTTGGTATAGGAAGCTGCCCCTCTGGCCACTTCCGTTTGTCTTTGTGAGCCACCCTGAGGAAGCACGCTGGGCGGTGGGCAGTTGCAGTCTGGCGGTGGCGAGCGTCTGAAGTGGTAAGATCTCCGGCTAAGCGCGTCTCTGCTAAGTCCATAGGACAATGGATTTGTTAAGTTCAGCCTAACTGAAAATTTAATCATCTTTATCTCGGGTTTAGCTCTAAAATATCTAAGGTTATCTTAAATTGCAGCGTAGTGTAATTCTCGTGTGAAGTTCAGATTATTTTGGGGTAGTTGGTTTGTCATTACTTTGCGAGTAAAGTGGAACCACGTGTTGATCAGTAACTCTAACTAAGTTCATCAATCTTAAATGTGAATGCTTGTGTGATAATAACGTCTCGTCTGGACAATATTTTACAATATAGCAACTTTTCTTTATGCTTTTCTTTATGTTCAACCCACGTGGAGTGTACTTTGCGAGACCAGTACCACGTGCTTATATAACTGTTTGACCCATCAGGTTAATAGTAAGACGTTAGTAACCAGTTCAAGGTTTTGCTTTTGTCAATTGCTTTTCGATCTAATGTATTTTAATTATCAAAATTATTGTGGAGTTGTACGCTTTGTGTAAACCAAATTGACCACGTGGAGCATGTGGTGTAATCATCAAAGTAGCCCTCAGCTATTCTTTTTGCGAAGACTTCACAAAGAGTTAATATGAATTTAGTATACCAGTGTGTGGTAATTACATGACGGACAGGATTGTGGTATGAACGTAATTTCTTTGGGTATAAAAACTGAATCTGTTGGTTGTGGTTAATTTCTTCTTGCTTATGTTTCAATGTTCTTCGTGAGTTATTTTATGAATGCAGTCTCGTATGCAGTCTCCCAATCTTGGCTCCATATTTTATGTGTTCCGTAAGATTACAATCTCACATTTTTCAATCGTAAATAAGGCACCAGCTCAGTTATAACTCACGTATAATATGCTGAAATTTCAATGAACAATCTTAAAATAAATTTCCAAATATAAACTGATTTCTTTCTTTTTATTTAAATGCTCCTTTTTATATATAGATATATTACCGGTTGTTGTATGACTGTCAAAGATTATAATCAATGTTAGTCTGATTGGTAATGTGGTAAACCTAGACTAGTTACCTGATGAAACAGTTGCTTAGTAATGCAAGATTAATCTCCCCAGACAGCTCACAGCTTTTAACCCGCTTTTATTCTACTATTAGCACCCGATTTCAGCATAGCAAAATTAAAGTAGCAACATTACACAGTTGCTGACAGGTGTGAAAATTAGCCAACCATCAGTTTAAAAAGTCATGTTTTCAAGGTTCTTACACGAATTCTTTAAAGAAGAATGGAGAAACTGGTAGAAGCAAACATTGGGGAAAATCAGTTTGGTTTCCGGAAAAAAGTAGGAACTCGCAAGGGAATACTGACCCTATGACTTATCTTAGTGGGTAGGTTAATGAAAGGCAAACCAACATTTATAGATTTTGTAGACTTAGAGAAAGCTTTTGACATTGTTGACTGGAACACTCTTTTTGACATTCTGAAGGTAGCAGGGATAAAATACAGGGAGCGAAAGGCTATTAACAATTTGAACAGAAACCGGGGTTCAGTAATAAGGGTCGGGAAAGGGGGGGGGGCATGAAAGGGGAAGCAATGGCTTAGAATGGATTGAGAGAGGGTTGTAGCCTATCCTCGATGTTACTCAGTCTGTACATTGAACAAACAGGAAAGGAAAGCAATGAAACGTCTGGAGTATGAATTAAAGTTCAAGGAGAAGAAATAAAGATTTGAGGTTTGCCGTTGACATTTTAAGTTTGTCAGAGGCAGCAGAAGACGTGGAAGAGCAGATGAAAGGAATGACCAGTGTTTTGAAAGGTGGATATAAGGTGAACATCAACTGAAGCAAAACAAGGACACTACTGAAAGTAGCAGATGAGTTTTGCTATTTGGGCAGCTAAATAACTGAAGATAGCCGCAATAGAGAGGATATAAAAAGGTAGACCAGCAATGGCAAGAAAAGAATTTCTTAAGAAGAGAAATCCGTTAACATCGAATACAGATTTAAGTGTTAGAAAGTCTTTTCTGAAGATATTTGTCTGGAGTGTAGCCTTATACGGAAGTGAAATATGAACGATAAACAGTTTGGGTAAAAACAGAATAGAAGTTACGATATGTGGTGCTACTGAATAATGCTGAATATTACATAACTAATGAGGAAGTACTAAATAGAACTGGGGACACAACTTGGTCAATAAAAGGTATCGGCTGATAGGCCACATTCTGAGACATCAAAGGATCACCAGTTTTGTATTTGAGGGAAGTGTGGGGGCTAAAATTTGTAGAGAAAGCCCAAGAGATGAATACAGCAAGCAGATTCAGAAAAATATAGGTTGAAGTAGTTACTCGGAGATGAAGAGTCTCGTACAGGATAGAGCGGCATGGAGAGCTACATCAAACCATTCTTCTGACTGGAGACCACAGCAACAACACATTTTGTTTGTTTAGCCGGAAACCTTCCTTATGAACAGTAGTTTTCAGGATGTTTGATGTAGTTCTTGTTTTTTACACGTTAGTGTCATCTGTGTCAAATTTCTGACATATTGGAGATAATGGCTTTGAAACAGTGTCGTAAGACAGTAACCTTAAAGTAATAACCGCACGTGATTGGGTCACAATTCTGTTAGCTTAGCATAAACCACAGCTGATGGCGTCGTAACAGCCTCGACGACGGTGTTGGTTAGTATACACAATTACCGTGACTGTAGGGCCAGCCAAGGAACATACCGAACCATCTACAGCATGGAGTTACTGCGGAGCTCGTGGCTGCCTACATTCTGAGAAACGATAAAATTTCCACGGCGTTTGCCACTAAGTGGAAATATAAACTGTCTACACAATAACGTGACGTGCATTCATATCTGACTGCTCATCAGGCATTCAAAGCTGGACAATAAATTCTCTCCAGATCACTGTAATGTTTGTGCTTTTGATATTATCTGCCGTAACACCTTACCGAGAATTTTGCAAAGGTTTTCTTCGCATTGATGTCTACATCCGACTTTAGAGTGCTTAAGGATAGCCAGAAATACATTTTCTTCGAAAGGAAATAATAAGTAGGGACATGCTGCAAATTCAGATATATTTGCGTTTACCACCTTCCGTGATGTAAACGGCGAGCAACTGCCCAGTATTTGTGGAATAACACTTCATTCTACACTTCGTAACAAAAAATCGGGAAGCACACAGAAACGGGGGAGGAAACGAAACGAAACTTCACGGATTGATAAAATATATGATTTCATTTCAGTGATTAAAAAACGTCATATTTACGAAGGACTTGGAAGTACTCGTATGAGCCCCCCTGTCACGCCTTCGTATGAATCAGCTACACAACGATTGGAATTCACGATTCCAGTTTTATGGAACTATACGATAAGTTCGTTGATTTGAAAAAAGCGTATGGGGCCTGAAGATGGCAAAATGAATTGCCGAAACTGCTTTCTTTCAGAATAAAATATAATCTCTTAAAGTGTACAGCTGCTGGTAAAGTTTATTGAATTGAAAATGAAGTTGCAGTGTCTGGCCTGGATGCATGTGCTGATTCGATTGGGGAGGGTGCAGTAAAACCGTTGTACCCTGTCGGGAAGCTGACCCACAATGTAGTAACTGGTCGTTGACATCCTGGATACTGGAATGGAAATGAAGTTCGATGCTTCTTGACAGAGCGTAGGGGAACAATGCGGGAGACCCGCACTGCCGTACTGGGCAAGGTGCTAATGGAGGTGGTTTGCGTTGTCTTTCACCTACCGAATGGGGATGAATGATGATGATAAAGACGACCCAAAAGCACCCTATCAACTAGGAGCAGGTGAAAACCCCTGATCCCGTCGGGAAACGAACCCGGGACCCCGTGCTTGGGAAGCGAGAACATTACCGCGAGACCACGAGCGACAGACCAGGATATTGGCGCCGGGACGATTATTCGTGTTCCGTCAGGGACGGATCTGGCGATCTTGCAGGCCACCAGAGTACTTTAACACCATGCAGCCAGTTCATACGGAAAAGTACCATATGTGGTTGTTCGTATCGTCTTCGAAAGTAGCACCAAGATCCTGTCGCATGAGGGGTAACACAGAGGGACGCAGGATGTCCGTGACGTACCGGTGTGCTATCAGAGTTCCCATAACTATTACCATCCCTGACCAGAAGTCAGGTGCGCCGGCCGCTGTGGCCGAGCGGTTCTAGGCCCTTCAGTCTGGAGCCGCGCTGCTGCAACGGTCGCAGGTTCGAATCCTGCCTCGGGAATGGATGTGTGTGATGTCCTTAGGTTAGTTAGGTTTAAGTTGTTCTAAGTCTAGGGGACTGATGACCTCAAATGTTAAGTCCCATCGTACTCAGAGCCATTTGAAGTCAGGTCCGATGGAACCCCACACCATCGATGTGACTCTCCTTAATACTGAAGTAATGGGGCCTCTCCCGACGTCGTCACCATAATCTCCGACGGTCGTCATGCAGGGTAGTACAGAAAAATAATCCGTCACTCAACGCTGACGCCATTCTTCAGCTGTCCACGCCTCCCAGTCACAGCGTCACCCTAAACACAGCTATTTATATTGGACTTTAATACGCTAGTCCGACCGTTGGCAATTTCTGACTGATGTTGCAGGATGTCCTAAAATGTTCCAGGTAGCTGATTACGTGTTCTCGGATGGCAGGCGCAGATGTGATAGTATTACGACGTGCTTGTACGCAATATGGCGATCCTCCTATTTGGTCGTCGACTGGAACCTTGAAGACCGTTATTCTTGCCCTCACTTTCCATGCAGTCCAGCATCGGGCCACTGTCACATCCGAATATCCCACAAGTCCGGGAACTGCACGATTTGGCCAGTTGGCCAAATGGAGACCCACAGTGAGGCCTCGTTCAAACTCTGTCATGTGCTCATAATGCTTTCTCATACTAACACTTTCCATTTCCGTGATCTTCAAGAGATCACTCAACATCTAACATTGTTCACGTCCCAAACACACCATATCAGGTCTGGTAACATCACTAAACAAGGAACAAAATTAACGCACTCTGCCGGCGGTTCTGCCTATTGCACAGAATGGCAACTATAAACATTTACTCATACTCCGATGGTGTGCATGTATACGAAGTTCCATTGAGATACGACGCTGTCATATCTTCTGCTTAACTTATGTGTGTATTTCAGCCAGAGTGATGTGATTGCATTTTTAGTGCATTGATACCTGATTATCGGCACTATACAGCGTATTCGAAAATTCTTTCGACTTACTGCTAGAATACATAGACCGTGCTAAATCATCGTGATACCTGTAGGAATACTGACAAATATAATTTCCATCTTATAAATAAAATAATTTATTGCATTCTCTCGCACCAGCTGGAGAAAGAAGAATACCAATTTCAGTAGCCACACATGGCGAGAGTATGTACAGGAAATTTCATACCCTGCAGATCAATGAGTAGCACGAATGATGCTGTAACAGCTGAAGCTTACAAGTAAGATAATATCGAAATCTGCATAATGATATTTCACCATTGTCTTTTGAGCAGTTAATTTTTTCACCGATATATGTTTCTAAGAACAGCTTTCTCTGCGGGCTACACTTATCTGCTGAAGGACCTTCAATGTAATGTAAGTGCACAGATGTGTGTACATGTGAATTTTGCTGATTTCCGTAGCATATGGCTTTGCAACGATACATTTTCATATTTCGCAGTGAAGAATCTTCCACTTGTGGTTTGCATTGTGTAAGTACACCTCCATCTTTGTATTTCAGGCGACAAACAGTGCTAGAATCCACTAGTTAGAAGTCTCTAACTCATTTACTCATGCGTGTACTTGTACTGGAATAAATGCAAGCAAATGAAAAGGCTATGACTGGTTTGATAATACCGTGTGGGGCTGTACACCATACAGACCGACAACCCTTCTCGCAGCAGTGCTGTACCAGTGGCCTAATGCGAAAGGGGTTAAATCAGAAGATGTGTATGCTGCCTAGGCCAACAGGTGGCAGCGCGACCTCCACCAGAGGTCGCTGAATCTGTGGACAAGTTTGCATCCATGGGCCAATGAAATTTCGGGAGTAAATTTGTCTACGTACGTATTTAAGTGAATGTTAAAAATATATCGGCTCAACCACTTGTTTATAGTGTAAAACACTAAGATTGACGCGTTTCGGAAGTCAAGCTTCCATCATCAGAATAATAAAAAGTAAAAGAACCAGACCAATAATACGATGCGATTTAAACTAAGAAATAATTTACAGCAGGAAAGCGATAAATATGAGAGAGTTGGGGTCTATAAAATTCAGTGTAACACGTGCAAGGCAAGCTATGTAGGCCAAACTGGTAGGTCCTTTAAAGTACGTTACAAAGAACATAGCGATGCTTTCCGTCTTAATAATTTCGAAAAGTCAGCTGTAGCCACGCATATTTGGGAAACGGGACACCCCATGTTGGAAATAGATCCGGATCTCGTTATTTTACGTAGACAGGACAAAGGCAAAAAGCTGGATCTACTAGAACAGCTGGAAATTACGATACATAGCGCGGATAATCAGAACACACTGAATGAACAGCTAACTGGTGATACAAATAACTTTTTCAAACATTTCATTGGTTTCTTTTAGTAACTACATTTTTAGCAACTGGCAGGATACCATCATTTCATGAGGTCATTGGAACATGTATACGTTATCTGTTTGTATAGACATCTCTGTGACTTCCTTGTTTATTTGCGCGTGAGCTCACTCGCGTCTCAGTGTCGTGTTTGGCTACGTGGGGTGTGGTATCAACGAAGGCGCACGGGCGGTTTACGACGATAGAGGAAAGAGCCATGTGGTTAGATGGTGACACCATTTTAGAGTTTTTTATATTTTGACGACTATGTGGAGATGCATGTTGTAAGACACGGCTGCAACAAGGGAAGTAGCCACGATGTTTTAAATTTATTATCAGTTTTATTGTGCCTGGCGCATGTTCCATTTTAGCGAGTTTTAACAGGTTATTTTACTTTTTATTGTTCTGATGATGGAAGCTTGACTCCCGAAACGCGTCAATCTTAGTGTTTTACACTATAAACAAGTGGTTGAGCCGATATATTTTTTAACATTGACATTCACAACCACGACCTCTCATCCAGTATGGATAAAATCAAATATTTAAGTGATTAGCATTGCAAGACAACAGGATAATGCAAGCGCAAGATAACCATTGCAAATTTGAAATTCTGGTACATTAGTGAAAGGTGTAACAACCAGGTGGTTAAATACAAGCATGCATTGCCGTACACACGCTGGTTGTCAGTTTGTGGGATGGAGTCAGTACAGGGACGATTAATGCTGTTTTTGAGTGACACTGTAATTGTCTTCCGATGATGTCCCACATGTGCTCGACAGGACATCTGGTGGTCGATCAGACCAAGGCAAAATGTTGACGCTCTGTAGAACAAGTTAGGTTTCAACAGCAGTCTTCGGGCGAGCGTTATCCTGATGGAAAATAGCCCCTAGACTGCTGTTCATCAGTGGCAACAGAACAGGCGAGTCACCCGACTGACACACAAGTTTGCAGTCAGGGTGCGTGGGATAACTACGAGAGTGCTCATGGTGTCGCACCACAGACCATAACTCTAGATGCAGATCCAATGTGTCCAGAAGCAGACAGGTTGATTGCAGGCCGTCAACTGGCCTCCTTCTAGCACCGAGATAGAAGCAGCTTCCATCAGAAAACACAACAGACCTTCACCCTGCCCTCCAGTGAACTCTCGTTTGACACCACTGAAATCGCAAATGGGGGTTTGGGGTCAGTGGGGTGCACAATACAGGGCGTCTGGGTCGGAGCTTACCCTGAAGTAACTGATTTGTCACTGTAGTGCCATCTGCTGCTACAATTAGTGCTGCAGATGCAGTACACTCGCATCAGAGCCGGTTTAGCCTATCGGTAGTGCCACGTGACCATACAGAGACCGGTCTTCTTGTGACCATACATTCTTATGACAACCGTACAGTCTTGTACAGCGGCTACATTCCTGCCAAATATTTCTCCAGCATCTAGCTTTTCGTAGCCCTATTATACGACCTCGTAGAATCTCAATGAGTTATTGATAAGAACAGACACCATCTTCAAGATGCAGAAACATGCCAGCCAACTTTGGCTTATGGCACAAAACTCCTTCTTGGTGCTGCGATTTCTTTCCATTAGTATATTTCCTCTACGCTGCCTGGGTATTTAGGAGCGCCAAAGCCGCTCCGAGGCATCTTCGTAAGAGCTCTGGGCCAGGCGCTGAATGCACCAGCAGTTCTCCAATCAGATTCTCGATTTGAACCTTTGGTACGTATAACGCACCGTGTCCCAACAGCCACCGCCGATCGAGGGAACCGCCAGTGTCTGATTTCACAATCATCGGGACTTGGCCTCTGTATCGGAGGCGACTAGGAACTTGTCATCGACCGTCCAGCTTCACTACATTTTTTTCTACTTACGAGGGAATATTAAATTTGGATTATTTCATCAGTACAGCCGTCTGGTCGCACTTGTGTAAATTCTGTACCAATCAAGAGCTTTTACAAACTGTTGTAGTAACTAACATTTTTTCAAAGGCGTAGTATTAGGTTTATTTAGTTTTTCATAAAACTGTTTCACCTTGTCTTTGGGCTTTGTTCTAATTGTGCCTCAACCGGCGCAAGACTTAGCGGATGCACATTTTAACAACATAATGTTTGCAATATTATATGGACAAAGTAACATACATTTGGCGTGTTAACGTGTCTGTATCGGAAAGTAATAAAGTCGTAGCAACCCTCATTGTTACATAGTAAGCCGGATCAGTAGAGCTGAGGAAAAAATCTAATAGAACTTGGCAGTATATGTCACTAGACATAAACCAAATCAGTATAGCCCCTATCAGTGCATGTGGCGCGTGTATGTACAGCCGCACTAGTGATCAAGATGAAAAAGAAGTTCTCTTTAAATGACTGTTGGATGTTACTCCACATTCTCAGTACTGTAATATGTAAGGTGAAAATGGTAGGTCAGTAGCTTGGCATCATAACTCTAGTACTACAAATCCGTAAATAAATAAAATCTTAATATTAGTACAATTGATCTTCGCAATAACTTCATTACAGCAACGTAATCGAACCAGTGAAATATTCGTTACAGCCTAACCTGTACTGCATCAAAGTGACCTGCAAACGAATATCTCAAATTCTTTTGCTCCGTTCATAATTAATAGTTATGATAATTTATCGATCATCATTTTTTTCGACTGAAGACACATCAGTGTTTTCAAGTTAAAAAAATCTGTTTGAATCTTTACTGTATTAAAACCAAGATTAATGTATGATTACATATTCATTGATATGTAGAGAAATGAAAACCTAAATTATTGTAATTTGGAAAAATGCCTAAGAAATAAAAAGTTTTTGTTTCAGGATACGTGTCGGTCAGATTGACACACAGAATTAGTTAATGTTTTAAAATTACCGAGTTTCTTTTCTGTCGACATATTATATTAGTCCACCAGAGAACGCAAACATAGAAAGAGCAAAGGTACACAGTTACTTTAATTCACCCACTACAGTCAAATCATATCTCAATATCAGTTCTGTCAGTAGAAGGTTGTTCTGTGAAGAGTTTGAAATTACAATCTTCTGCTCCCTGTAGGAACTAACTGCTATGTTATACATATGAGTGGTGTCTGTTCTTTCGTACATAACCGAAAGAACAGACATCACATTTACATCGATGGGCAATCGACAACATTCAGTGCGTATCCACATTTACATCAACCTTCCTGCGGGAATGAGAGTCGCCGGGGAACATACCAAGACAGTCCGCGCATTTGCGTGTCCGGATGGAGCAGCGCTCCACGGGCGTGTTGTTGTTTACACGTTAGCGTGCAGTGCTACACTGCTATGTTCTTCACATTCTGACTTACAATGGCATTATCTTACCGCAGTGTGACTATAAAGATCACCTTTAAAGAAGAAGATCCACGACTTCGAGCAAACGAAGTGAAACAGTTCATACGTGACGAACTTCATCTCGTACCTCAAGGTGTTGTAGGAACTCAATTCTGTATAACGAGCAGCGTCGTGTACATCAAACTGCGGATCGAAGAAATTTGCGCTGATGTTGTGTGAAGACCCATCCTCATGGCCACCTCGGAGCTGTTTCGCGTGATCACGCAGGGTTCGACCTCTGCAAACTACGTACTTTTGAACTTTCTCTTGAGGTACCGCAAGAAGCAGTCATATCTGTTCGCCCGGCTTGCCACACGGTCTAACGTGCTGCTTCCCGAGTGGGAAGGAGTGCCGGTCCCCGCCACGAATCCGCCCGGCGGATTAGTATCGAGGTCCGGTGTGCCGGCCACCTGTGGATGGTTTTTAATGCGGTTTCCCATCTACCTCAGCGAATGAGGGCTGATTCCCTTTATTCCGCCTCAGTTACACTGTGTCAGCGATTGCTGCGAAACGCCGTTTCCACGTACGCATACACCATAAGTATTCTACCATGCAAACATTTAGCGTTAACCTTGTCTGGTATGAGACGTTTCCGGGGAGTTCCACTGGGGGCTGAACCGCACAATAAAACTGGCTTCGGTGTGGGGCAGCGGTGGACTGCTGTGGCCTGCTGTGGGGTTGTGAACCACTGAGGGCTACGGAAGGACGAAGCCTCTTCGTCGTCTCTAGGTCCCCGGTTTAATACATACATACACACACATATTTCAAGTAACTTCCGGGAATTCAGCCAGGTAACACTTTCAGCGACTGCCGATATTTCAGCGGGAGAACACCCCGTCATTTTCAAGGCGAACTGCAACGGATAGGCGACGTACATGCAAATTTAAAACCTCCATTCTCGGACTGAAGCAGGAGAGATACGACACACACTGAACACTAGTGCCACCAAAGATGACCAAAGTCAGAGCTGTCGATAGTGAGACAACGAATTCGCCGTGAGGTGGCATTGACTATGTCCCTCTGTGTTTTGACAGAGTCGGATTCCAAACAGAGTTTAAACAAAAACCTTCATCCCTGTTAACGAGGTTGCTCGCTAATTTAATCTCAACTGCCTCCCTAATAACACTGTCCCAATAGCTGGAGATACATGCCAATATCTCGGTGTTCTTACATAACATGGGGTGAACAGTATCCAAGCAATGTTCAGCAATAGCAGATCTACTTGGCTGCTGTAATCGTGTGTGCTATTTATGCTCAGTACATCGGTCCTCCACGGTCCTGATAGTTTGACCAATATTTGCCATGCCGCAGCTACAAGCATTACGATATACACCCGCCTTACGCAGACCAAGATCATCCTTAACAGAACTCAAAAGCACTCTAATTTTAGATGGAGGTCGGAAAACACATTTCACATCGTATTTCCGTAAAATACGACCGATGTTGGTGGAAGTGTTTCCTACGTAAGGCAAAAAGGCAGTAGACTTAGGTGTCGACTCAGAATTATCATCAATCAGTCGATGTACATTTGTTCGATAGCCCAACGCACGCTCAGTGTGTCTATCACTATAACCATTTTGACGAAATGTAACTTCAAGATGGGACAGCTCAGATGGTAAAGTCTCAGCGCCAGAAACGATATGTGCCCTGTGTACCAAGGTACGAAGTACTCCTTCACGCTGAGCCGAATGGTGACAACTATTAGCCTGTAAATACAAGTCGTTGTGAGTACGTTTCCTTTAGACTGCATGTCCCAGTGATCCATCATCCTTCCTCCTAACAAACACGTCAAGAAAGGAAAGGCAACCAGCCTCTTCCACATCCATCGTAAAACGAATGTTCGGGTGGATCGTGTTCAGATGTTCTAGAAAGGCATTCAGATTCTCCCTACCATGAGGCCAAACAACAAAGGTATCGTCAATATATCTAAAGAAACAGGCGGGTTTCAAAGGCGCCGACTCCAATGCACATTCCTCGAAGTCTTCCATAAACAAATTTGCGATCACAGGAGACAACGGACTATCCATCGCAACTCCATCTGTCTGCTCTGGCCATTGAATAAAAAGTAAGTGGATGTCAACACATGCTGAAAGAGATTAGTTAATTCAGCACCCAACGTAGTCTCAATTAACCGCAGCGAATCAGACAGAGCATTACGAGTGAAGAGAGAGACCACATCGAAACTCACTAAAATATCAGAGTCATTCAACCGCAGTCCCTCCGAACGACGTAAAAAATCAGCTGAGTTCCTGATATGATGTTCACACCGACCTACTTGTGGACTTAACAGAGAAGCAAGATGCTTGACTACACGATATGTCGGAGCGCCGATGGTACTCACTATAGGGCAGAACCCCTTCCTTGTGAGCCTTCGGAAGCCCATATAACCTAGGGGGAACAGCACGCCGGAACAGACTATCGCCTAGTTATGATCAACGTTAACACTGTACAAGTCCCATATAATCTGGCGATGCTCCACGATAAACCTCACGTGGCGGACTTAGACGTGGCCCTCGTACAAGAAGTGCATGTTGATGGTAGTCTTAACCCATTTATTTGTATCTCTTTTGTCTCTCCTTCCTTGACGAATCGAATCATACAAGTTGGAGTTCCTCCGTTTTGTAGCGGGACATTCATTGTTCGAAAACATAAAAAAGTAGCGATATTAGACAAGAACTAAAAGTTGAACCTGTGCAGACATAACTGAAAAATACTGACTGAACCCGAAAGACTGTGTGCAACGTATACCTAATGATAGACTAACTAAAGTGGCAATGCAATATAACCCAACAGGCAGGAGTTGATGGACTCCTTTAAAGAGATGGCGTGAACAATTCCGAGGCGGAACAGGCCAAAAGGCCTAATCTCTGAAGATGACGATGAAATCCCGTTATTATATAATAACACGAATTCCAAACAGTCAATGGAAGCAGCTGGAAACGTTGTCGTATTTGCTAATTGAACGTGGCGATAGGACTGATGAATTATTGATCTGTCTGCCCCCTGACACGCAATTACGATCGGCGTTCAGTAAGTAATGCAACACTTAGTTTCTGAAATTAGGTTGGATTTATTTAGGATTTCATTACTCTGTATTATTCCCCACTCTCTTAGCTATGAAACTCTATTTTTCAACACAATCCAGGATTTCAATACACTGCATTATTTCCCACTTCCTTGGCTGCGAAACTATATGTTTTTTCTACATTCAATGTGACTGGGAGGCCCTGTATGCCCGCATGGTACCACTCCACTGGTCGACGTCGGATCCAACGCCTTGTCGCATCAGTAACCTCCCCATCACCACGTACAGCTTTCTGCGGAGGGAATCCGTCACTGCGCCAGGCGGATGGAACTCGGAACGTGCGAGATCCTGGCTCTAGGGTGGATGAGGAAAAACCATCCAATGAACTTTCGTGAGCTCCTCTCGGGTGCCCACAGTTATGTGAGTCCTTGTGCTGTTATGGAGAAGGAAAAGTTCGTTTGCATTTTTGTGGCGACAAACACGTTGAAGTCGTTTCTTCAGTGTCCTGAGGGTAGCACAACACATTCCAGAGTTAATCGTTGCGCCATGATGTGGACACAACACAAAATTACCACTTTAGAATACCAGAAGGCCGTCACCGTGAATTTACGGCTGAAGCTTCTAAAAATATCATCACTTGCAAAGTAGGTTAGAAATCAGATTAATAATGTTGCTCACGCAGCATATGTTAGCTTTATCGGGCAACAACAAAGTTATCGACTGTGGATGGTATCGTCAGAATGGAAATAATGAAGTCACTGTAAAAAAGTCATTAATTTTGACACTTATCTTGAATGGATTCCCACGTAGATTTCGTCGAAGTTGTTATGGCTCATCTTGTTGATTCTAGGGTGATTCCACATTGACTGCTAGAAGGTCCCGATCTGTATTTCAGCAATATTTGAAGACCTAACAAATGCGTTTTTCAGGAAATTCTTAATGGTCAAACAATCCCCGATCAGATCAATGGTATGGTAGAAATAATTTTTGACTTCGTGGTCACGATCCACATTTTTATTAAACTTCTTGTAAATTCACATATACTTCTTCTTAATTACCACATCATCAAGAAAAGAGTTTTGTATCAATCTTCATATATTTAATTTCCACTTTAACCAAACACAACTGTTCTTTTACAAAACGAAATTACAACTTAACTTCTGCAAAGTGAAACATAGACTGCTCTGTACGCATTCGCGCCAAAACGGTTACAAGTAAGTCAAAGATTATGACAGTCTCACATAAATGAATACACACAAGAACCATATCACTGTAATATATCGATACATCGGAACCTATACAGTAATAAAACTAAATGTGAATATTGTCACAAAAATATGTCTGTTACTTCGCAGTAAAGTAGTACGATATTACTGGTATCGAGAACTGGGCTTGGAGTGCCGTAATGGTCACGTAAATAAAGAACCATTACAAGCTGCAGCTTTGAACTTTTTCTTTGGAGGACTAGTGGTATGGTGCCACTCCATGGATTACCTTTTCCTTTCCGGTCCGAGGTAATGAACCCATGTTTCATCGCCTGTGACGATCTTCTACAAAAAGTTGTCACGATCAGCCTCTTAATGTGAAAGTAATTCCGCGTAGGTGGTCCTTCATTGCTCTTTGTCGTCTTGTGTTAGTCGGCGGGAAACCCACAACTGGTGGACTAGTGTGTCAGCACTACCAGCGGAGATGTCCAGTTCACCAGCGAGGAGTTTGGTTGTGATCCATCCATCACCTCGAATGAGATTGTCTGCACGTTCCAACACTGAAGTAGTCACGGCTGTGTGCGACCTATTGGGACACGAGGTTTCTGTGACCTCCCTGTGATGATGACAGACGCCTCGCCCAACGGCTCAACGTGCTTTTGTTCACTGCCAGCTCTCTGTAAACTTCTACAGTCACCTTCGAATATCAACGAAGCTCTGGTTTTCCACCAAAAGAAATTCAATGACAGCTCTCTGCTTGGAACACACCTCTATTACATACACCATTTTGAAGGATACGCATAGCGTCGCAACCTACCCGAAATTCATGAAAATATAGTGGCTGAAGCAGGAATGTTCCACGATGTCCCACAACAAGGTCCGCATTTCTTCAACTGAAAGTGAGCGAGAAAAAATGTGTTGCGTTAGTTACTGAATACCTCTCGTAGCTGGAATACTTGGTTTCACCTGCTAATCTGCTGTTGTCTTGATTGTGGCTGGCGAAGGACTCCGCATTGTATAGCTGCGGTTTCTGAGATCCAAAAGGAACATTTATAGGAGACAACTGGGGAATTATACAGACTGTAAAACAGACATAACTGACAAAAACTTAATTATATTGCTCCGAAAACATACTGAAATGCTAGGTAATCTGTTACAATATAAAAACGGTTGCTCTATCCATAATTAAATCAAACCTGGCATGAATATATGTTGCTATAGGTCAAGACAAATAAAACATAAAAGAGCATCTGAATAACTCTTCCAGCCCCAGTAAATAGAATACACCGCGAGTTACAAGCACAAATTACCCATATCGAAGCACACATAGCTTTACCACGCCTAGCAGTCGGATGCTAACTGTTAAGTTCTGAAATCAGAACCGTTTTCTCACTAATGTTTTACTGAGCAAAGCTCCACCACCATGAGGTGCACTTTCCACTGCTGCTACCAAATACAGCGAGCGGTCACACAGACATGAAAAGGGCGGCAACACCCAAGCTAGTGAGGGTTACGAAGTGTTCCAAACCAGAGCTGCGACGTAGTGAGCTGACGAGCACCGTTCTCTACTCTGCACCGTAGTACGCGTCTGCCAGCAGAAAGAGTACCCTATGGCCACCCTAACAAGGGTGGCAGTTACGATGTTCGGGCGACTGAAGCAAGGGATCATAGAGTCTAACGCTACTGGAGTCGCGATAGTTCTGAGAATGGCGAGGCGGTCTAGTGTCCCTCCGCCGCCTAGTAGCAGTGGCACGGATTTCAAAGTAACGATTTGACAGCCTTTGTAGATTTTCGCCAAATTGCAAAATATAAGAAATAATCAATCTGAGGTTCGAAAAATTACTCTGTTCCCAGGTGATGACAGTCCTTTGATTAGTCAAGCTTACAGTGGTCTCTAACCACCGGGGAAAATTGTTTGACACCATTTATTTAAAACTAGCCTTCTTTCTGTGGCTCTGCCCATGCAGATGTTCAGCACATTTATTTACACATCTCCTCCTACCCCCCTCTTCATGGTCACCCCCTTCCTCTCCCATCACTCTGTTAACCTTATCCTCCCACATTTATCTGCCTATTTCCTCTCCCCCCCCCCCCCCCTCCTCCCACTTTCTCTCTCTGCCTTTTCCTCACACTTCGCTTTGTCCACTTCGTCTGAACATTCTGTCTGACCATGTATTCATACCCCTTTCTCTGTCTATATCATCCTTCCCTTCTCTCTTCCCATCTTCTTCTCTTCACATCTGCAATATCCAGCAGTGCCTTTCTATTTCTCTGACCAGTTACCTAGTCTGGCTCTCATCTATTCCCTCTTTTCCATCACTATCTCCTTCTCCCTCTTCTCCCAGTTCATCAACGCTTCCCCCTGTTTCAGTTATTTCATCTCTCTCTGCCTTGACTGTATGGAAGGGACTGGGAAACCTTTCTGTGCCCCTAATATGTAGGCTGCACTACAAAACAGGCCATTGAGACAGGCCGATACTATTCCCACAAAACATACCTGTCGTGCAAGGCAGCCTATACAGTGAGGGCTAGACAAAACGCGTTTTTATCCTTATCTCCATTCCTATCGGAGCTATGATGTTAAAAACCCCACAGTGCTGATATTTGTGAGGCCTGCTGTTTCTTTGTCAAATCTGGTTGAAATATGTACATATATAAAGATTACATTCACTGACTTTTGAAGTAACAATCAGATCAATTGAATTTTTTCGTTGCGAGAGTACTGAAGGGCGATCAGTTTTAATTTATAAAAACCATTCAAAAGCCAAGATAGCACAAAACACTTTTTGATTCAAAACAACCGGTTTCAACAGTCTGAAACATCATCTTCAGGTCTTAAACATTTTTTTTGTAATAAAGCTTATTCATTTGACACTGACCTCATGCACTAGATGTCAAGTGGGTAAAATTCAGCACATTATAAACGCTTGTCATCGCTAAAATATTTAGACATATAGTATCTTGTCCAAAAGGTCATGATCACATACGTATTGCTTACAGATGCTTGTTATACGATACCAAAAAGGTATACAAACATGGTCTTTTCGACAAGGTTTTGTGTGTCTTTAAATATTTTATTGATGGAAAGCGTTTATAATACGCAGAGTTACATCCACTTGACATCTTGTGCATGAGGTCAGCATCTAGTGAACACGTTTTACTACAAGAAACGTTTAAGACCTCGAGATGATAGATAAGACTGTTGAAACCGGTTATCTCGAATAAAAAAATATTTTGTGTGGTCTTGGCTTTTGAATGGTTTTTAACAATCAGATCAATTCGACGACATACGTCAATTGTTTAATTTTACGGATAAGCTGAATACCTGATCGGAAAAGTAAATTACATTTTACTTGCTCAGTTTCTCTTTGTCAGGAGACTGGAGAGGGCTGCAGTTGTTTGTTGTACACATCTTGTGGTAGGCTGGAGAAAAGCCTCTTTTCTGCGCAGTCACATCCATTAAATATCTGAGAAAATGCACACGGAGCGATTTGAAGTGGAACGACCACATAAAACAAACCGTAGGAGTTCCAGAGACAAGACATTTCTTTAGAAGAATCCTCAGGAAGTGTGGCCTATCCACAAAGAAGGCAGCATGAAAAACCCTCATTCTATCGATATTTTAATTTTGGTCGTCAGGCGATTTCATTTAGCAAGCACGAAAACGTTACAGAGATGCACATTAAACTGTGGTAGCATAAGCTGCAAAGCAATGTTTCTTCGATCATGCATGCATGTTTTAAGGAAAAGGCACTGCAGTGACTGCAGTCTAGCAATACAGGAAACGTATCCGCGGATGCGAATATAAAACACCGCCAACTGTGTATTGGGATGATGACAATGAAAACCGGTGCTGGATCAGTACTCTAAAGCGGATTTACCACTTCAAGCGAGCGATCCCTTTAACTGCTTCGGTCATCCGAGCACCAATCACAGACAAACATATACTTCCATATGTCGTCGTCCATTTGTGACAATCAGCACTCGTAGGTCACATATATTTCTGTCCAGGGAGTACCTGGCAGTGGGTGGCAGTACAATGCACGTAATATGAATAACGTATGTTTTTGGTGGTGTCCGGAGACTTTTGATCACGTAGTGTATACCGTTCCGATACAAAATGTTTGAAGATCGGATCGCTTTCAAATATCATGCTTTACTGTATGCATACAAATTGAGAAATGGGCACCGTCGTCAGCACCTGTTATAATTATGACATCACGTACTATATTTGTCCGACTACAATAAAAGTTGCGGAGAAATACTACGTTTGCATCTAGGAGGGTTGACTTTGCTGCAAAAAAGACAAGCCGCACGCTGTACATAGAAGAGGACATCCTTCGTTACGTAGAAGGAAAGCTGACGACCCCTACTCGAAGCATTGCTCATGATATGGTTCCTATAGAGCAACAGGTCAGAGCGCGTTGTCTCCGCTGTGTGGGCACCGTGAAGTGGGAGATTTGAAAGTAATCCGATTTTACCACTTATTTATCACTCAAATGGTACATTTCCAGACAAGGCTTCCTTGTCGGATATTTATGCAGTAAGCCCCCTCTACAACTCCTATACGCTCGCAATAGAAGTTGTGAAACATCCTGTATAACGGACCCAAAAGTATTTCATCCTGTTTTTAACTGACACATTCTTTGTATTCAGAAGAAGTATAACTACTGAACGTTCTAGCTGTAGTGTGTGCAGAAAATAGTGCAAAAGAGAATATCAGTTGCACAAATATGCTTTTAGCGGTGTACATTGCACGCTAAAAAGATATATATATATATATATATATATATATATATATATATATATATATATATATATACTCCTGGAAATTGAAATAAGAACACCGTGAATTCATTGTCCCAGGAAGGGGAAACTTTATTGACACATTCCTGGGGTCAGATACATCACATGATCACACTGACAGAACCACAGGCACATAGACACAGGCCACAGAGCATGCACAATGTCGGCACTAGTACAGTGTATATCCACCTTTCGCAGCAATGCAGGCTGCTATTCTCCCATGGAGACGATCGTAGAGATGCTGGATGTAGTCCTGTGGAGCGGCTTGCCATGCCAGTTCCACCTGGCGCCTCAGTTGGACCAGCGTTCGGGCCGGACGTGCAGACCGCGTGAGACGACGCTTCATCCAGTCCCAAACATGCTCAATGGGGGACAGATCCGGAGATCTTGCTGGCCAGGGTAGTTGACTTACACCTTCTAGAGCACGTTGGGTGGCACGGGATACATGCGGACGTGCATTGTCTTGTTGGAACAGCAAGTTCCCTTGCCGGTCTAGGAATGGTAGAACGATGGGTTCGATGACGGCTTGGATGTACCGTGCACTATTCAGTGTCCCCTCGACGATCACCAGTGGTGTACGGCCAGTGTAGGAGATCGCTCCCCACACCATGATGCCGGGTGTTGGCCCTGTGTGACTCGGTCGTATGCAGTCCTGATTGTGGCGCTCACCTGCCCGGCGCCAAACACGCATACGACCATCATTGGAACCAAGGCAGAAGCGACTCTCATCGCTGAAGACGACACGTCTCCATTCGTCCCTCGATTCACGCCTGTCGCGACACCACTCGAGGCGGGCTGCACGATGTTGGGGCGTGAGCGGAAGACGGCCTGACGGTGTGCGGGACCGTAGCCCAGCTTCATGGAGACGGTTGCGAATGGTCCTCGCCGATACCCCAGGAGCAACAGTGTCCCTAATTTGCTGGGAAGTGGTGGTGCGGTCCCCTACGGCACTGTGTAGGATCCTACGGTCTTGGCGTGCATCCGTGCGTCGCTGCGGTCCGGTCCCAGGTCGACGGGCACGTGCACCTTCCGCCGACCACTGGCGACAACATCGATGTACTGTGGAGACCTCACGCCCCACGTGTTGAGCAATTCGGCGGTACGTCCACCCGGCCTCCCGCATGCCCACTATACGCCCTCGCTCAAAGTCCGTCAACTGCACATACGGTTCACGTCCACGCTGTCGCGGCATGCTACCAGTGTTAAAGACTGCGATGGAGCTCCGTATGCCACGGCAAACTGGCTGACACTGACGGCGGCGGTGCACAAATGCTGCGCAGCTAGCGCCATTCGACGGCCAACACCGCGGTTCCTGGTGTGTCCGCTGTGCCGTGCGTGTGATCATTGCTTGTACAGCCCTCTCGCAGTGTCCGGAGCAAGTATGGTGGGTCTGACACACCGGTGTCAATGTGTTCTTTTTTCCATTTCCAGGAGTGTATATATATAGGGTGGTCCATTGATAGTGACCGGTCCAAATATCTAACGAAATAAGCATCAAACGAAAAACCACAGAGTACGAAACTTGTCTAGCTTCAAGGGGGGAACCAGATGGCGCTGTGGTTGGCCCGCTAGATGGCGCTGCCATAGGTCAAACGGATATCAACTGCGTTTTTTTATAATAAGAACCCCCATTTTTTATTACATATTCGCGTAGTGCGTAAATAAATGTGAATGTTTCAGTTGGAACACTTTTTTCGCTTTGTGACAGATGGCGCTGTAATAGTCACAAACATATGGCTCACAATTTTAGACAAGCAGTTTGTAACAGGTAGGTTTTTTAAATTAAAATACAGAACGTAGGTACGTTTGAACATTTTATTTCGGTTGTTCGCATGTGATACATGTATCTTTGTGAACTTATCATTTCTGAGAACGCTTGCTGTTACAGCGCGATTACCTGTAAATACCACATTAATGCAATAAATGCTCAAAATGATGTCCGTGAACCTCAATGCATTTGGCAATACGTGTAACGACATTCCTCTCAACAGCGAGTAGTTCGCCTTCCGTAATGTTCGCACATACATTGACATTGCGCTGACGCATGTTGTCAGGTGTTGTTTGTGGATCACGATAGCAAATATCCTTCGTCTTTCCCCTCAGAAAGAAATCTGGGGACGTCAGATACGGTGAACGTGCGGGCCATGGTATGGTGCTTCGACGAACAATCCACCTGTCATGAAATATGCTATTCAGTACCGCTTCAACCGCACGCGAGCTATGTGCCGGACATCCATCATGTTGGAAGTACAGGGCCATTCTGTCATGCAGTGAAACACCTTGTAGTAACATCGGTAGAACATTACGTAGGAAATCAGCATGCATTGCACCATTTACACTGCCATCGATAAAATCCTTCCTCCCATAATGTCGCACCATACATTAACCCGCCAAGGTCGCTGATGTCCCACTTGTCGCAGCCATCGTGTATTTTCCGTTGCTCAATAGTGCATATTATGCCGGTTTACGTTACCGCTGTTGGTGAATTCCGCTTCGTCGCTAAATAGAACGCTTGCAAAAAATCTGTCATCTTTCCGTAATTTCTCTTTTGCCCAGTGGCAGAACTGTACACGACGTTCAAAGTCGTCGCTATACAATTCCTGGTGCATATAAATATGGTACGGGTGCAATCGATGTTGATGCAGCAGTCTCAACACCGACGTTTTTGAGATTCCCGATTCTCGCGCAATTGGTCTGCTACTGATGTGCTGATCAGACGCGACGGCAACTAAAACACCGACTTGGGCATCATCATTTGTTGCAGGTCGTGGTTGACGTTTCACATGTGGGTGGACACTTCCTGTTTCCTTAAACAACGTAACTATCCTGCGAACAGTCCGGACACTTGGATGATATCGTCAGGATACCGAGCAGCATACATAGCACACGCCCGTTGGGCATTTTGATCACAATAGCCGTACATAAACACGATATCGACCTTTTCCGCAATTGGTAAACGGTCCATTTCAACATGGGTCATGTATCACGAAGCAGGGCCGAGCATGAAGATTATGGGTGTCACAATTCATTGGAAGCAACATTAAAGGGAGAATGGGGAGCACTCAAACCTACATACCAACACATCCACGAGCCCAGCGGCATTTGCTTAACAAATGGCAACGCAAGAACGTATGCTGCCTGTGCTAACCTTACCCACATCGATACAGAAGATTTTCTGTTACTGCGTCAGCCAGTACGTTCTACACATCTCTCATTCACTGAAACGTCTGGATATGGGTTACCGGGAAACTGGCACGATAACGATTGTCAGTTCTATGACTGGTGATATCAGGCTTAGGGCTGAAACACCTGTACCTGTCATCATCGAAAGTTCGGCTCTGTGCGCATTAGATTCTTTGTTGCTGGCAGAAGTGACAGCTCAGTGCACTAAATTTCTCACTCAGTTTAACTAAAAATAACATGAATATTAAATCATGGCTGCTTTCTATTGTACGGTATACACACAATAAGTAAAATTTCGTCATTTCCGAGCCTTCCTTTTGTTGCAATTTCAACGACAATAAATGTACTTTTTCTGCTTGTTTATCAGTTTGTTTTGATGAGACCTGAAATTTGATTGTGTGAGTCCTGTACTGTTCAAAGAACTTTTCAGTTAAACGTTCGTAACTATTTAAGGAAGCAGGATACGTTGAAGAATACAGCGGAAGTAAATTGCAGCTATAGCAACGAAAAAATCAACGTAAGTCCTCACAAGTTTGAGTGAATAGGTGCAGATAGAATTTGTAGTAAATTAATTCTTATTATGTTAAACACTTTGCAAAGAACCATGGATGACTAGTGAATTATAGTGTATCGTAAACGGGAAAGAGAGTTTTGTATGAATGAAGTGAACTGTGACACTGTAGAGCGTATGCTACTGGAGTTGTTGGAACTTTCAAATTAGACACTGTGTCAGAAATTTGGCATTCAAGCAAACGAATTAAATCTGAAACTTCCTGCCAAATTAAAACTCCATGCCAGATAAGGAATCGAACACAAAACCTTGTAGGCAAAGTTAAACGTTAGAGTCCTGGTCCGTCACATAGTTTTCATCTGAAACGTGAACGAAAACAAACGAGCAGACATAAACACTGTTACTGTGGAGTTTGAGTAACAGTTTAAAAAGGTGAAGTGTAAATAATGCAGCCCAAGAAAGACTTTAGAACGGCAAAAACTGCCAAGTGCAGATGTGAATCGAGTCTTTCGACGTCAATCGCTGTTAGCAAGGAGGTATGAAGCAGAATATATAAAGAAATTCCGTAAGCATCTTGCACACCGACTTCATAAACAAATCGATGTTTTTAACCGAAAAGAACCAAAAATGTCCAAACGTAAGTATCCAGTTTGCAGAATAACCACGGAAGATGCTTTATAAATAAAAGCGAAACGCGTCTGGTGTAATTCTTATTAATCAAATTGCAGTCAGCTCAAGATGGATACCTAATAATAATAGATTTTAACAGCAGCTGCGGAAGATTGCCACACAAACAAACGTAAAATATGTTTAAAACCTGCTTCGCTTCCGGTATGAAATTTTATGTTGTTGGGTAAATGATCAAAAGTATTTCTTGCTGCTTATTGTGCTTCTTTCTGAGACACTGGTGGCTTTAACATTGGTTAATAAACGTCACGTTTCCCTCCAGTTCTCAAATTATGACGGATTATTTATGACGAATTTCTCAAGCGGATACATGTATTGTGACGACCCATTTGAAACGCCAAGCTCTTTGATGAGGTACCTGCATGTCGTTCGGGGGTGAACATCACATATTATTCTTACTACTTACTTTCATGCACAAAGTACTCTCTGCCTATGTGAGGAGTTACCTCAGAATATTGTTACGCAAGATACTATTGAGTGTAAATATGCAAAATATGTCAGAAGGTAAATAAGTTTGTTTCAAAGATTAGCAATTATACGAAGAGGTATAATAGCTGAACCTAACTGTGAGAAGCTCAGTAATACGCTTCTTCAAAAATTGGTTCAAATGGTTCTGAGTGCTTTGGGACTTAACATCTGAGGTCATCAGTCCCCTAGACTTAGAACTACTTAAACCTAGCTAACCTAAGGACATCACACACATCCATGCCCGAGGCAGGATTCGAACCTGCGACCGTAGCAGCAGTGCAGTTCCAGACTGAAGCGCCTATAACCGCTCGACCACAACGTCTGGCACGCTTCTTCCAGTTCAAGTTTTCATCAGTACATACACCAAAAATTTGGAGTATTCTGTCACATTTATGGACTTCTGCTCATCTGCTTCATCAATTGTTTGTACGACTCTACTTGTTGTACAGAACTGAATGCAGCGATTTTTTTTCGATATTTAGGTACTGTCCATTTTCAGAGAATCACTTAATTATTCTTTCGAAACTGTCACTTACCAACTCTTCTAATGCTTTCTGTCTATCGAGATTTTATAGTGCACCCTTGACCAAAGTTCGATAGTAACAAAGTACTCACAGCGATATCTGCTTTCATCACCAGCGCATTCTCGCCAACACCGTACATGAAACTGATTTTCACTAGTAAAACTTCCATTCAAATTGTTTGAAGAGATTATATGAATGCATTGTGCCTCTACTTTCGGACATGTCTGAAAGAACAGACACCACACATTCACATAACTGATTCATCTCGACGAGCAACGAAAAAAATGTTCAAATGTGTGAATTCCTAAGGGACCAAACTGCTTAGGTCATCTGTCCCTAGACTTTCACACACTACTTGAACTAACTTAAACTAACTTGTGCTAAGAACAACACACACAGCCATGCCCGAGGTAGAACTCGAACCTCCGGCGGGAGCGGCAGCGCAGTCAGTGACATGACGCCTCAAACCGAGCGACCACTCCGCGCGGCCGACGAGCAATGAAATCACAACCTTCAGTGTGGATGCCCATTTACGTCCGACCCCAGCGGGAATGTACAGTTAGCGAGCATGCACGTAATGGACGGGGACCGTGGATAGGTGGCACCAGAAGGAAATGTGGGTCGGTCGGGAGGCGTGCCGAGATAGTCCGCGCATTTGCGATAAACACTGTGTCCAGCTGGTGCAGTTTTTAACGCAACAACATAGTAAGCAGGAGATCCCGGTTTCGAGTCCCGGTCTGACACACATTCGAATCGTAGCCGCTGATTCTGTACGAAGTGCCTATGCAGCTCAAGTCATTAGAGTCTTTGCTTTCCTTTCTCCCCCCTCCACCTTCAATTTACATAACATGTTAGAATAGAGGTAGTGATCAAATCGAAGGCTGCGTTTGAAACGCTGCCTGGATAAACTTCATGGGCCCCTAGAAAAGATAAATAATCAGCGCCTTGATTGTGAAATCTTTACGTTTCCTTTTCTGTGTTTTTATTCTTCGCGTATCCTAAATTCAGCAAGGTGTCTCTTGCTCTTCCCCACTCCACTTTTTTTTTTAACGCACGGAATGAAGCAGAAGGGCAGAAGGGTCATGGAAGCGTAGTCCTTGCAGAAAGTCGCCAAGTGAATTACGGATGTAGACGTACTCTCTTCCAAAGACTAGGCAAACAAGAGTTCGTTTTTCTGCGCGGCTGACTGAATTCGAATAGCGTTGTTTAAGTTCCTCCGCCTCCGCCGACGACGGGCCAATTGCCTCTGGAGGCGGCGCTCGCCCGTCAAATCCGCCGGCGGCGCTATCGTGCTGCACAACGAGCGCCAAATCTAATCAGCGTGGGGAACAATTGGCATGCAGATGCGGCTGATTGTGGAGGCACCGCGGGCGGCCGTCAGCGGCCCTTCGGCCCTTCCCCCTCACAAACATCGACCGCTTAGGGCGCGCGTGCATTACACGCTCTGCAGGCGATATGCAGCAGCGCCGCCCGCGTGCCTCCCGGACAGTTTGATCGCACCTTGATAGCCTTCTATAGGCACAGGTAAAGAAGTGAGAACACTGGTGTACTACTCAGAAAAACCAGACGTCAAAATTTTCAGCTGGTAAGAAGCTGTAGCCACAGGTAAAGAAGTATGGTACGAAGCTGTAGCCACAGGTAAAGAAGTAAGAACACTGACGTACTGCTCAGAAAAACCAGACGTTAAAATTTTCAGCTGGTACGAAGCTGTAGTCTCAGGTAAAGAAGTGAGAACACTGACGTACCGCTCAGAAAAATCAGACGTTAAGATTTTCAGCTGGTACGAAGCAGTTTGAAAGCTATTCGAAAAGCAGTCAGCAAATTGTTGTCTGTACCAATCATAAGTCGTCCTGTAAGTACGTTCTCTCAGGACTTCCACAGGGATTAGTCCAGGACCCACTATTTTTATTTTTGTATGTCAATGATTTATCGTCGATTCGGTCCTCCAGTAAACATCACTTCCACGCCGAGGGTCTCCAGCTTTGGCCAAGTGCCAGACCTCAAGATAACAACACTTCTATCATCCAGACGAATGACTAACCATCCTCAGTTTTCAGATTTTATTTATTTATTTACACGCCAAGTTCCGTAGGACCAAATTGAGGAGAAAATCTCCAAGGTCATGGAACTTGTCAGTACATGAACTTACAACATAAAAGTAATAACAGATAAAAATTAATGTTCATGAACCTGAAAAAAGTCAGTCCATAAGTTTAAGTAAACACTGTCTGCAATGCAATAAGAGTCAGCTTAATTTTTCAAAGAAATCCTCGACAGAATGGAAGGTGTGACCCGTGACGAAACACTTCAGTTTCGACTTGAAAGCGCGAGGATTACTGCAAAGGTTTTTGAATTCGAGTGGCAGCTTATTGAAAATGGATGCAGCAGTATACTGTACACCTTTTCGCACAAGAGTTAAGGAAGTCCGATCCAAATGGAGGTTTGATTTCTGTCGAGTATTAACCGAATGAAAGCGGCTTATTCTTGGAAATAAACTAATATTGGTAACAAGAAAGGACAATAAGGAATATACATATTGAGAGGCCAATGTCAAAATATCCAGACTCGTGAACAGAGGTCGACAAGAGGTTCGTGAACTCACACCATTTATTGCCCGAACCGCCCGTTTCTGAGCCAAAAATATCCTTCTAGAATAGGAAGAGTTACCCCAAAACATAATACCATACGACATAAGTGAATTAAAATAAGCAAAGTAGATTAATTTACGTGTCGAAGTACCACTCACTTTTGATACCGTTCGAATAGTGAAAATGGCAGTATTAAGTCTCCGAACAAGATCCTGAACGTGGACTTTCCACAACAGCTTACTATCTATCTGAACACCCAGAAATTTGAACTGTTCAGTTTCACTAATCATATGCCCGTTCTGTGAGATTAAAACGTCAGGTTTTGTTTAATTGTGTGTTAGAAACTGTAAAAACTCAGTCTTACTATGATTTAACGTTAGTTTACTTTCTACAAGCCATGAACTGAGACCGTGTACTGCACTACTTGAAACCGCGTCAATGTTGCACTCAGCATCCTTTAATACCAAGCTAGTGTCATCAGCAAACAGAAATATTTTAGAGTTACCTGTAATACTAGAGGGCATATCATTTATATAAATAAGGAACAGGAGCGGCCCCAACACTGATCCCTGGGGCACCCCCCACTTCACAGTACCCAACTCACATCCCACATCACAGCCGTTATCAACATTGTGAATAATGACCTTTTGCTAAAGTAAGAGGTGAACCAATTGTGAGCTACTCCCATTATTCCGTAATGGTCCAACTTCTGGAGCAATATTGTGAGATCAACACAGTGAAATGCCTTTGTTAAATAAAAAATACGCCAAGCGTTACAAACTTTTTGTTTAGTCCATCCAGTACGTCACAGAGAAAAGAGAATATAGTATTTTCAGTTGTCAGATGGGAGCAAAATTGGGGAACTGAACTAAAAACGAAGAAGTCCCAAGCAATTTTAGTATCACATCAGAAATTAAGCAGTCTGAATTTTAGGAATATTACCAGTGGGTATGCTGTGTCGCTACCCCCACGTAAAATCTTCTAGTAACGTTAAACAGACCCAACAACTACCGTGAGCTCATCTCATTTATCTGTAGGAATGGCTTTTCTTGTGTCTTGAAAGAACTGAAAATAAACTCGCATAAGGATGAAATTTTAACCAACACACTCTAGACGCATGGAATTATTAGTTCGATAGCTTCAGATGAAGTTTTCATTTCCCTCAATCGACTGGAAAATGGGCCGTAAACCATGTAGCAAGGTGATGATATGTGGATATAATTTCCGTAGGCTCTGATCCTGCTGGAGCAACAAAGTTATCCAACGTATTTATAACAGATGGTTTCAATAAGAAGTTACTTTGTTCTAAGGGCTCCAAATATATTCAGTTTACGAGAACTGATTTCCCATTGAGCCGTACATGATCAATACCAAATAGCAGAACACGGAGTAGGGAACTGCAGGCTCCATATACTTAAAGTGAACGGAATAATCCTACCCGTGAATGTTATGGAGTAACAAGAGGAAATATAATTGATACATCTTTTCTTGTCGTGTAAGGTGTATGCAAATCAAACATACCTAATTATTACATCATTTAACCACATATAGTCACATCTCACTAACATGTCAGACCTCCTCCATGAAAATGATGTCTTGATTTTAGAAACTTTAACAGTCTTTAAATAAATGTAATCTTGCCTGTAAAACCTTAAAAAAATCTCAAAAGAAATAAGAAAGAACTATAGCCACATACAGCAGAAATACAAATGACAAAAATGTAATAAATACAGCAGACAGTAATTATGTAGTGTTCTTAATGGCCACATGGGGCTTTTCATTCATGTGAAACATTACTACTTTGAATTAGACAAAGAAAGAAAGAAAGTATTAAAGAAGGCAAGCAGCTAACTACAGCAACTTCTGTTCCAACCATAATCACTTCTGGAAACAAACAAATCACAATCGTTACGTATTTTGCAAATCTATGGGACCGATGCAAAAGCAGTTGACATACAGGATCTTCAGTGCACGAAAGAGAACAATATGTGGTAGTCAAGCAGGCGGTTTTTCGGGAAATTTTCGCTAATGAAATAAATCATTAATTTTCTATCACAAAACCAAAATGTAACAGCGTCCATAACACGAGAAGAAAAAAGATCTTCAGTTCTTAGATACACATTTTAGAAAATTACAAGTAACATGTGTAGCATAGGAACCAAGATGCTTACCCTTGTTACTATTAAAGTATGTCCACACTAAACCTCTTTTTTTCAAGCTCGATCACAGATGCATGGAAACGAAAACGCACTCACAACCGTTAGCGGGCAGAACGTAGTGTAAGCATGCAAGCTACCATGGTCACACTTTCCGTCTCTGGTTATGCAGGCTACTGTGTATTCTTTTATCGCTAGGCAACCTGTAATGTGCTCATTGTGATGAAAGGCATCAGGAAAAGAAAACACGAAGACTACTATGGGTAATGCTATATTTAGATTACAGAGGAACGTGCCACATACGAGAAAGACAAAGTGAAGTGGACGCTGTGTATGCAAACTTCAGGTCACTGCAAAATTTTACTGAGAAATCGTATCTCTATTCCTAGGCGAGATACTGATGTGCATAATTTTGTTAGGTGGCAACCGGCATGTCTTATGAGTCTGAGAGATTTATTTCGTATTTTCACACAAAGCGTGTCATTGATTAGTTTTGAAACTGAGACTTACTTAAGGAAGGTCGTCAATGATTGTGTGGTAGTGGGCTTTCATTACGTTACTTGTATTTCACTTTATAAACAATGTTCAGACAACTTTTACTCAAAAAATATTATAGATTAACAATCTCGTGACCAGTAATTATTTCTGAAACTGAGACAAACTTAAGGGAGGGTTTTAGCAGTTGCGTCGTAGTTAGTGGGCTTTCATTTTGTTATTTGTATTTTGTTTTATGAAAACATTGTTTACATAGCTTCACTCACAGATGTTATAAATTAGCAATCTCAGATTTGACATATTCGGCATTGTCATGCATTCCAGGATTCACTTCAACAGGGGTCATGTGTTCCAAATTTGTAGTTTTTGCGTCACCGTGTCCTTAATTTAAGTTCCCAATAGTTAGCTGAGACGCTCCATTTGCGCTATATTTTTTCTTCTGCACAGATGACATGCTCATAGTTGTTGTGCTATTAAGTCGTCATAACTTCAACGTTAGACCATAGTTTTCATACGAAATTTTTGGTGAAGTTGACGGCTGCTTTTTCTCTGTTTTCCTATTGCGACTCTTATCTCATTCTTTACTGTAATCTTGGGTTGATGCATTAATTCGCAGAGTTTTTCCATAAGTTTAATAAACACAACAGAGACATATAACTGAGTTTTGTCATCAATAATATATTATTCTTCACTATTTACAACAGTCCGCCAACGCTGGAATAATTTTTCGGTTCTCCCAACTCTGTGGTAACTTTTCGATTCCGCTACTGTAGAAATCGCGTTGTTTTGAGGCAAAAAATTCGTCAAGCTATGTTCTGAGCGCATTTTCATCCGGAAAGGAACTTCCTTGAATGTTGTTCGATAGAGGACAGAAGAGGTGAACGAGGGCGCAGGATCAGATGAATAAGATGGTTGCGGAATGACTTCCCAACCCCACTGTTGGATAGTGTTTTTTGTTAGACTAGCACAATGCTGGCGGACTCTGTCGTGGAAAGCAACAGTTCACGCAGCCTTCTTGATTGTTATTCTTGGATTGCGTCTACAACACTTCTCAGCTACTGGCAGTAAATGTCAGCAGTGATGGTTACACCTCCGGGAAGCAATTTATAGTACACGACACTGTCTCTGTTCCACTAGATGCTGAAAATTATCTTTTGTGGATGCGCGCAAGTCTTTTCACCGCGAGTTGCTGTTTTGTTTGCGCTCAAACATTCCTTTTTTTCCTTATGTTAGCATAAAGGCACCATTTGTCTTCACCAGTAATGATACAGGATAGGAATGGTCGGTGTTGTTCACGAGCCAATTGATGACGAGCATGCAGAGAGCACGTATGGCCACACGCTGATTTTTTGTGATTTTGGTTTAGAGCATGCGGTACCCGCACACCCAATTCTTGCGTGCAAATGTCACACGATGGTGGAATGATCACAGTTCATCAGATTATCCAGTTCTCGACTACAATGACATGGATCATTGCTGATTAATGCGTTTAAACGATATTTACCAAATTCCGAAGGTCTTTCTGAAAGTGGAGAGTCACTAATGTCAAAACGATCTTAATCGAAAAGAGAAAATCATTTTCTTGGCGTGCTCTGTCCGATGTCGTTGTCCCCACATACGGCAAAAATGTTTCTGGCTGCCCCCGTTGCTGTCATCCCGCCACTGAACTCAAAAGCAGAATACGTCGGAAATGTTCCGATTTCTCCACTTGTCACTGCATTCTGTAGCCACCACAGCTGCACTCACTATTTCGAAATGACAAAATGACAATATGTAAATTCAAATACCAACAGTGAAATACAAATAAAAAATGACACTCGATAAATAAACCCACAGAAACCGGGAATATTAGCATGCGAAACAAAAACGCTACGAATTTATGTACCATCGTAATATTATAGGAGACCTTTCATCTTATTTTTAGATCCCGCCAAGTAAACCGAATACTTAGCTTAGGACGTTACATTTCAGATTTTCATTCAAATACTCTTTACAAGTGGCGTTCGATACGATTTTTTTTGTTTGTATTGCAGTTATAAACTGAAGTCCCTCACTGCGTTTTTCTATCTGTGTGTGAAGCCTATTTTCAGGACCTACTGCAGGCATTTTCATACAATTTCCATTAGTAAATAGACTGATTCACGAAAAAGGTTTGTGTATATCATCTAGCGTTAGGAAGTTGCTTATTCTGTATAAGAAATAGTAGTAAATAATAATACTGATGTTGTCACTGATGGTTGCTAATATTTACTGGCTAAATGCAACCTGACACTAGATTGAGTACTTACGCCTATCCTGTGTGGCTGTTTTTCAGTACGACTTGACAAGAGAGAGAGTATTAATTGATCACCGAAGCGTCGTTTCTCGATTGTGTTCAGGAGACGTACAGATTGATGGCGCGAAGGGTTTTTGTTAATTGACCTTTTGACCCGGATTGCCTTCACGCAGTCAGAATCTTCGATGAAAATACCTAAGGGACCTATCTGAACATAAAAATGGAAGTGAAAGCTATTTAGTGGAATTTCGTAAGAGAAAGATTAACAGATCGGAAGTTGAACGCATTAATGGTCTCCCAAATACAATCGAGACACCGCGATAAAGAGCGAACCTGTAACAAAGCTCATATACAATATGAACATCATTTTTGGTTAGTGAAAGAAAAGAATAAGGAGAAAATTAATGCATCGTAAAATATTTATATATTTTGAACAAATTGGCTTTAAACTTCTAGACATTGATAAATACACAATAAATACATGACTTACATCTGATATTTCTTTTGTACCTGGCGCAGTCCCATAATCGCTGGTTTGTCAGTGCGTTCCTTCCTACAATTAAATGTCCTTGCGTGTGCGTAAGTACATTACATCTTCACCCGAGTTACCGAAACGTTTGTTCGTCGTTTCACATAGTTTTTACACAAATTAAAAATACAACTTGTAGCATTGGTATGTAGTACGTCTTAACATGTCGGCGACCAAAAGCACAAGGGTAATGAAGTCTCTAGAATTTTTTTTTAACAAAAGATAGATTGGTCTTTCTTCTGTTTCGCAGCTTCTTGCTATCAAGCGCTGCGGCAACGATTTTAAATATCTGCGCCCAGCGGGTCTTAGTGTTTATTTAGAGTATTTAAACGCTGGACGCGCGTCTTGGTATAGGCGCACATTAAAAAAAGTATTTTGTCTCTTTACTCTCGCACTGTGATGCTTAGCATTTTTACGAACTACAGCTCGTTGTCTGTTCTTTTCTTTTATGACAAATATATGCAAAGTATCTGAAATCCAGTAATGTTACAATCAGTACGTGTCATACAGAAGTCGTCCGGTCGGGGTTACTAAGTGGTATCCGTGTGAGGCAGGCCAGGTCGCTAGTCATATACAAATTGCAGGGTCCTTTTTTTTGGTGTCTACAGACATCATTTAACGAAAAATGAGTTTGAAACATAGCCTCAGCACAGTACACAAACAGCGCAAGAGATCCCCACCAAACATAACAAGCAATGCTTCATGATGCACGCCCTCCGCTTAAAACAAATTGATCAAGCGCAAACGCGCGTGCATGTTTGCGCTGCAGGGAGTGTCGAGTGAATGAGTAAGGTTGATGAGAGAAAAGGCATCGTGTGCACGCAGCTTTAATGTACGTTTTTTCCATAGTTCATATGGCAAGAGATCACTGCTTGGCATGGCTGTTTGAAGTGCCTCGAAGACTTCTCACTCAACGTGATTTCTTTCACGTTCCTTTGGTAGCGTTCCAGTGTTGCTGTAATTTTATGCTCCTATGGCCTTCAAACAACGTTGCAGTAGGCGTTTATACTTCACGGTTTAAAGATGATAAAAGTATAGCTATCTATCAGTGACTTCCTCTTATTGTACTGTGTATAACAACATGAGTAAAGTGAAACATTGATATTCATTTCTAACAAATTTAAGACAGTATGTTATTTAGTAATCTGTAAGCTTGTAGTCACTGAGAAGAATGAATGTCTACACTACATCACTAGGCCTTCATTGCTGTCGTGTTCGTATGAAGTACCGATGTCTACTATTGTGCAGGGAGTATACATAGCTCATCCGACGAAATTATTCCAGTGGCCGTAACAGGGCAGTATCGTTGTTAATAAGGTAATGGATTCGTATTTAGAAGGAAACCCTGACTTAATCTGGTAGGCACAACAGGGGAAGTGCCGTACTCAATAAGAAACTGAATTCATATCCAGAAGAACCCCTGACTTTTTCCAGTGGGCACAACAGAGGATTCGTATTCGGAAGAAATCCCTGATCTATTACGGTGGTCACAATAGGCGAAGTACCATAGTTCATAAGGCTGGGGATTCATAGTTGGAAGGAACCCTTGACTTATTAAGATGGCTGCAACAGGAGAAGTACTGTAATTAATAAGTCACTGCATGCGTATTCGAAAGGAATTCCTGACTTATTCCGGTGGCCGAAACAAGGGAGTTAATAAGGCACTGGATCAGAATTCGGAAGGAGCCCGTGTCGAATGTCTCCTCATTTTCGTTCTTCTATCAGTGCACAGGAATTTTTGGAGGACCACATTTAGTAATTATTTCTTCCCAGCATGCGAGTTGGCTCACTCAAATGTTTCAAATAAAACTTTAATACAATGAAGCTTGCAAGTCTTCCAGAGTGATTTTGGGAACTATGCCAGAGGGGATGCGGACCGATGGTATTTTAGAAAATGTAAACTGAATATCACGTTTTAACTCTATGCTGTAGGACGGATTAAAAAAAAACCTCGGGTTTCTTTCCTGCATGACCGAAGGCTCCGGTTTTATGATAAGCGAAAATGAATGTTGTAAATTAGTAATAAAGTCACGCTAATGGCGGATCGGTGCCACATCGAAGAGATGCGTCTTCCCTGCGAAGAAAAGCTGAAAAGTACAAATTGTAACAGAATAAATATTTGCATAAGCATGTAACCTGGTGGACGAATAAGGCACAACACGTTATTAAGTCAAAATTAGTTCTTTGCAGGGGAAATCATTTGTAGCTGCAGCCCACGATGCTTACATTCTGACAGATGGAACAGGAAAGGATAAGTGCGAAAAGCCAGGCTTCTCATAGCTAGTCTCTAAAAAACTTGAAGGCTGCGCTTTCTTTTTTTACATAAGTATTTAAGCACAAAGTCTCTGACATTTGGATCGATACATGAAGCCTTTATACACATAAAAAGTAATTTTTTGGAAAAGGGGTATTACACATATCGACACATATCACTAGAGCATATATGTGCTATGTATCTTTTTTTCCATATAACTACTATTATTTGTTATGCTCTTGACACTGACAGAGTTTAAACACCTACTGCGTATATGTTTTAATTTGTGGAAACAGACGCTTTGCGGAAAGGCTGTTGGATTTCCTCTATCTCTCTATGAACACGGCTGATTGTCGTTCGAGAATGATGAGAAATACTCAAGAATCGCTCTTACGAGTGCTTTGTACGGCATTTATTTCGTGGCTGAATTTCATTTCCTTTGGGTTCTTCCAATTAATCAGCCTGACACATAATTTCCCCACAATTACGTATCTTCTTGTGGTTATACCTCTTTATGTAGCTCTGGACAGTTCCTTTACGTATTTTACGGTTGTCGCTTTCTCCATTGACTTATCGTCAGTAACGTAATCGAACAGTAATGGATACCTTCACCTATTTATGGGCAATGTCTTTACGTTTGGAGTCCTTGGGCCAGAAACTAATTCTCTGCAGGTCTTTCTGCATTTAGCTACAGACTTCTGGTGTTACTGCCTTTGTGCAGACAACTGCAGCGACTGAGAACAGTGTCACAGCCCTTCCACTAGACTGTTTACATGTGTTGTAAATAGTAATGGTCCTCTAACATTCCCTTGCGGAACTCCCGAAAGTGCCATTAGGTTTGTTAGTTTCACATCTTTAAGAATGACTTCTTAAGTTTGATCTGCAAGGAAGTCCTACCTCCAGTCACAAAACTGGTTCTTTATCCGCTAAGATCGTATTTTGTTCACCAGACGACGATGTGGAACCGCAACGAAAGCGTTCCGGGAGCCAAGAAACACGACATTTGTGAGGGCCTCTGCCTGTGGCGCTCTGAAGTCCATGCTCGAAAAAGGCGACTTGAATTTCGTAGTGTAAGGCAAAAAGCCAGTCGAAGTACCCAGTAATCCAACGATAATGCATCTTGTTCAAAAATGTTACGGACATCCGCTGCAGGTGGGAACGCTTTGACCTTAGTTATCGGTAGGGAAACCTCATGCCGGCATTTTGAGCACAGTCTGTTCTTGTGGCTCAAAACGTCTTATCTCAGTTTTTCCACTTTCTATGCTATCTTTTGTATTATGACTACGGCTGGAGACGTCGAGACCCTTCTAAAGACACGTAATTACCTTTTGATAGTGAGCAGTGGTATTGCGTAGTCAAATATGTGGACGACATTGTGATTACGCCCAACAGCTTGTAGTGCATTGTCGCACCATTCAAGAGGGATTGCAAGCAATATTTATTTCCAGTATGACTGTACAACTGGAAAACTGTCGCTCCCGACAATCGTACTTAGACCAGGGGAAGCCGGCCGCTGTGTCCCAGCGGTTCTAGGCGCTTCAGTCGGGAACTCCGCGACCGCTACGATCGCAGTTTCGAATCCTGCCTCGGGCCTGGATGTGTGTGATGTCCTTAGTTTGGTTAGATTAAGTAGTTCTAAGTTCTAGGGGACTGATGAACCTAGATGTTAAGTCCCATAGTGCTCAGAGCCATTTGAACCATTTTGAACCACGAGAAAATCGGTGAGAAAAACCTGTCAAGCCAGCTTTCATAGGTCGCATCCACATTTCTTTGGAGATACGTCTGTGTAATTGCGCCAAGCCAATAATAGCACTCATCTAACCGAATTACTGAGATTTAACAAAAGTATTGTCATTGAGACAACTGTGAACTCAGCATTATAAATTTCGCCAATCATGTGATGCATTCTCTTGTAAATCATTGGGTCTCTCTCGACTCAAAGCCCCATAGCTAGTCTACCATTGTGACCAGCCACCTCCCATCCCAACCCCCCTCCCTCCCACCATGTTCATAAGAAATCTTCCAAGTTCACAGTCAGAGTTTACGTTGTGTACGAACTCTCCCGTGTACAAAATACTGCATAACCACAGCTGAAAAATGAAAACTTCTGTATACATGATAACTACACAGCATGTCCCTCAAATAACTTTTTGTCCAGAAAAAAAATAAGAAAGAAATCTACGAGTCAAACGTTAATCATTGACGAGTAAAAATGAATTCATCTGCCTCGACGACGACTTATTGAGTTCTGATACTATCGTAAATTGTGTGGTGAATCTAAAGTCTTTACCGTTGATTTCATCAGCTGTGTCAGTAGCTCAGTTGCCGTAACGATATATTTTCCTTCTGATCAGCTACGGTGAGATAATATCGGTAATCTTGTCAATCTCTTCGTCAACAAGTTCACTTCGAGGCTGTATTACAACCCTCTCACAATCCTGCTACAATACATGTTCACTGTACCAAAGTATCTTTTCAGATTTTGGGCCTCTGTATACGTTTTCTGGCTGTCTTCTACAGTTATATTTTGTAAACAGCTTATTTTCAGTCCTTACAATTTTTTTACTTATACAGTGTGTCCCACAAATGTTGCGACAAACTTCGTGGGGCTGTAGAGGCTATCTTGAGGAACAAATCGAGGATAGGAATCAGTATCAGGAAACGTCATAAAACGGATAGGAATCAGTGTCAGGAAAAGTCATAAAATGACACTACAGAGCGTCGAAGTTACAGTCACCTGTGCCTGCCTCTAGACCGGCACTTCGGCAGCAAACGTGGCTTTTTACGCTGCTTAACCGTAGGCGGTAGGCGGAATGTCTCGAAATGTTGTTTGTTATCAAGTGATAGCGACTGATTTCCACGATCGGCAGTGTAGGAGATCTATCTGCTGAGTAGTGGGCAGGCGTTATCTCCTATGAATGCGATGCTCTGTTACCTTAGGGGATGACGGGTTCGGACACGAATTGTCGTCTGCAGTTTACGTTTCTCCTAATTTAGACAATTTCAGTAGAAAAATACATTGTGAATGGAAACCTGCATCCGAAAGCGTCATCCACTGAGGCAAAAGAGCATCACTTTCATAGGAGACAAAGTCTTTCTACGCAGCAGCCACTGGTGATCGTGGCAATCAGTCGCGATCACTGAATAACGAACAACACCATGATGCCTTCCGTCTACGGTCCGTCAGCGCACCAAGTCACGTATGGTGCCGAAGGGGTAGCCTAGTGGCAGGCGCCGGCTCCTGTAACTTCGACGCTTTGTAGCGTCGTTGGATGACGTTTCTGGACACAGGTTCCCATGCTCTATTTGTTCCTCAATACATGCCATATGGCCCCTCTAAGTTTAGGCTAAATTTCTGGGACACCCTACATATCTTTTATTTACTGTTGCTCTACGTCAATTCGATCGGCTTTTGGTTTTCCGCCCCGATAGCTGAGTGGTCAGTGTGACGGATTGCCGTCTTACAGGCCCGGGTTCGATTACCGGCTCGGTCGGGTATTTTCTCCGCACAGGGACTGGGTGTTGTGTTGTTTTCATGATCATTTAATCCCCATGTGCTGGTCACCCAATGTGGCATCGAATGTAATAAGACCTGCACCAAGGCGGCCGGACCTGCCCCGTAAGGGGCCTCCCAGCCAATGACGCCAAACGCTCATTTCCATTTCCATCGGATTTTGGTTGAAAAAATATAGACGGATTTAGGTCGAAAAAATAGAGACGTAACAGTACAAGAAACAGCCATTTCTTTTAAAACGGCGTCCGAAATGTATATAGACTTTAGTTTACTTGCTTTAACAGTTTAGTTCTTACCATGTCTACTACTGCTACTGAACTGTGATTTTTCTCTACCATGACAGCGTATTTTCTTGGTGTAAAGTAAGGCAGGGAGATGAATTTTTTGAAAATGTGCGATATGTGAAGCACAACAGTGAAAATGTTCGGTAGATTTTGGATGTATTTTCATACAAATATATAACTTCATTTGTATTGGATACTTTGTAAGCTTACTGAAATAAAGTATTGAAACATTTTATTTCTATCCTATACAACTCTTAACAGTGAATACGAGAGTTCTGAATGAAGGTCACATCACTAACGACAATTTATTTGGAGGTATACTCATTCTTCCTATGTAACTAAAAAATTGAATAGACTTTCTGTAATATTCCAGAACAAAAGTGGCGCTATCAAAGTCTATAGTTATTCCTCTCGAGAGAGTAATGTCCCCCACTTTCCGTTCTTGAAAATTCTCGCGTTTTATTTCATAATTTGACGCCGGTAAAGATATTTCAGTTGGACAATATGAACGTTGAGCAGTGACTATGGAAAGAAAACATACAATATGAGGATGATCTTTGAGACATACAAGCTGCTATTAAGCAGGCTACTCTTCAACGTTTTCCTTCCGAATCAGAGTCCGCTAGATCGTAACATGCCACTTTATTACACGACATCCCTAGAGGTTAGATCAGCGCCGGCCGCAGTGGCCGAGCGGTTCTGGGCGCTTCAGTCCGGAACCGTGCGACTGCTACTGTCGCATGTTCGAATCCTGCCTCGGGCATGGATGTGTGTGATGTCCTTAAGTTAGTTAGATTTAAGTAGTTCTAAAAATGGTTCAAATGGCTCTAAGCACTATGGGACTAAGCAGCTGTGGTCATCAGTCCCCTAGAACTTAGAACTACTTAAATCTAACTAACCTAAGGAAATCACACACATCCATGCCCGAGGCAGGATTCGAACCTGCGACTGTAGCAGTCACGCGCTTCCGGACTGAGCGCCTAGAAGCGCTCGGCCACCACGGCCGGCTAAGTAGTTGTAAGTCTAGGGGACTGATGACCTCAGATTTTAAGTCCCATAGTGCTCAGAGCCACTTGAACCATTTGAATTTGGTTAGGTCAGAACAACAGTGGAATACATAACCCTGTTCTAGGCCACAAAATGTACAACTGCATCTTTCGAGGTCGACGGCAGGAGAATGTATCTTACTTCTACGACAGATTTCAGTCACAAATAGCAGCTTTCATTGCACCTCCTCTATTACTTTAAAAAGTTGTAAATAAACTTAATTGAAAATCTGTGGAACTACGTATTGCTCTCCAGGAAACTGAGCATGTAACATTTAGGGTGTAACAAAAATGTATGGCCGACGTTTCAGAAAGTATTTCTTACAGGCAAAGGAAGAAAGGTTCAGATGGTTGAAATGGCTCTGAGCACTATGGGACTTAACTTCTAAGGTCATCAGTCCCCTAGAACTTAGAACTACTTAAACCTAACTAACCTAAGGACATCACACACATCCATGTCCGAGGCAGGATTCGAACCTGCGACCGTAGCGGTCGCGCCGTTCCAGACTGTAGCGCCTAGAACCGCTCGGTCACCCCGGCCGGCAAAGGAAGAAAGTATGTTATTATGGACATGGGTCTGGAAACGCTTCATTTTCGTGATGAAACCCAGTTTCTACAACTATCCAACACATTAATCATCGGAAGCACACGGGAAATTGAAGGTATCAGCACAATGTGAATACTTCCCTTTCATTAATAAAGTGTTCAAAATGCCCTCCGTTAGCAAGGATACATACGTAAACCCGCCGTCGGTTTGAGTCCTTGATGCGCTGATGTATCCCTGGAGGATTGGGTATTGTTCGAGAGCCTTCCAGAATAAAGGCACCGAGACTCTTTACATATCGTAACGGGCTTCCGTAATCAAGAGCTTTCAAATGCCCTCACAAATAAAAGTGTAGTTGGTTTTGGTCCGGAGACCGTTGAGGCCAAGGAATTTGTCCACCTCTACGTATCCATCTGTCACGGAATCTGTTATTTAGAAGACTTCGAACAAGAACGCTAAAATGAGGAGGAGCTCCATCGTGCACGTTTTGTCGTACTTGTAGGGTAATCTCTAAGGAAGAATGGTAAGATTCCCCGTTGAGCCTGGCTGGAAGAACAGGAGGCCCTAAAAAACAGTAACAAACAATGCCGGCCCAAAAGTTGACAGAAATTCTTTAGTGATGGTATGGCTGTACTATTTAGTGAGGATTCTCAACAGCTCATAACTACTTCTTGAGAAAATTTACAGTCTGATCAAGCTGAAACGATGGCTCATCTGTGAACAGCACGTTTGCACTAAAGTGAGGGTTAACGCATTGTTGAATGAACCGTTCCTAGAAGCGTATCCGTGCAGGGAAATCAGCTGATGATAGTGGTTGCCCACGCTGTACATGGTACAGATACAGCAGATACTCATTTAGCTCTCTCCAGGCAGTCATGTGCTCAACATTACTTGTTGCGCTATTTGTCTAATGCTGAGACTATGGCTGTCGTGAACTGCACAGAGAAATCGCTCCTTTAGGCGAGGTGTCTTCGTCTTTCTAGGGCCTTCCCTAATGGCAAGTAGTAGGCTTTAACGTCCTATGCTCCCCAAGACGACAATCGATTGACTCAAGCTTCCACCTCCGTTATGGGAATCTCTTCCAGTACAAACGCTCAAAGCCATCGCCGTTACCACCTGGTAACCGGCACAGGAAATGGGCGTCTGCCAGCTTCGTGTTCGACTACACTTCCATTGTACTGCACCGGGAACCAAGACCGTGAGGAACACTAAACAGTTGATGTTACGTGTTTTATGTTAGTAGAGCAATAAAGTTAGTCGCTTGTCAGCACAAGTAATGAAGCTACTAGCATGTCACCACAAGGAATGAAGTTACTCACATGCGAACGCCGACAATGAAGTCAAAAGTCGCATGTCAATATTACCTTCGTTCAATTGGACCAACAAGCACTGCTGGTGAACTTAAGGATTAGAGTTTGCTATACATTCTAACCAAACGTAAACGAGAGGGTATTTTGAACATTTTATATAAGAAAACCTTTCATGTTGTGATGGTACCTTCTGTTTCTGTGTGTTTTCCATGATTAATTGATTATGTAGAACAGCAGAAAATGAGCTCTAACATGGAAATAACGAGTTTCTGGATCGATGCCCTAATAACATATTTTATTCCTCTACGTGTAGTGTGGAAGGAGAACAGAATTCCTGAGGATTGTAAGAAAGGAATTACAGTCCCGATCTTCAAGAAAGGGGATAAAAGGAGATGTGAGAACTACAGAGGAATCACCCTGCTATGCCACTGTGGAAAAATCTATGAAAAGATCCTGGAGAAGAGAATAAGAAGCAGTATTGAAAGTAGACTGCAAGAGGAGCAGTATGGTTTCAGACCGGGAAGATCAACGGACCTCATATTTGCGGTAAGGCAACTGCAGGAAAGGCACTATGAGTTCGGGAAGGACTTAATCATGGCCTTTTTAGATATTGAGAAGGCGTATGACAGTATCTGTAGGGACAAGCTCTGGGATGTGCTGAACGCAAAAGGGATAGATGAAGAGATAACACGAAAAGTCAGAAAAATGTATGAGGGAAGTGAGAGTTGTGTGAAAGTGGGGAGGGAACGTACTGCATGGTTCAAGCTGGAAAATGGGCTGCGACAGGGAAGTGCACTTTCGCCTTTATTGTTTATTATTGTTATGGATGAAATCCTACAGCAAGTATCAGATGCAATTGGATATCATAAAATGAAAGCAGTGCTTTTTGCCGATGACCTGATGTTATGGGGAAATTGCGAGAAGGAGGTGCAAGAGCAGTTAGATGTATGGGAGGCAACGGCATCACAATATGGAATGCATTTCTCTGCAAAGAAAAGTGAAATAATTGTCACAACAAGGAAGAAGAATAGGCCAAATGTGGATATAACTTGTGGAGGGGATAAACTACAAGTGGTAGAGAACTTCAAGTACCTGGGAAGCATGATTGAAAGTAAGGGAGGAAACGCAATGGAAATAAATGAAAGGTGCAGAAAAGCAGGGCAGTTCTACGAATGCATTAGGGGGCTTATTTGGAGCAAGGAGGTGCCACAGAAATCCAAGGGAATTATATACCGAACCTACTTTGTCCCCATATTGGCATACGGAAGTGAGACATGGGTAATGCACAAAAGCGACAAAAGTAGAATACAGGCTAGTGAAATGAAGTTCCAGAGGAGCAGGTTGAGTGTAACAAGACGAGACAGATTGCGAAATGTGTATGTGAGGGAAAGACTAAAGGAGGAACCAGTACAGGACAGGATAGAAAAATCAAGACTGCAGTGGTATGGACACATGAAGAGAATGGATGAGGGAAGAATTCCAAAGAGGATGTTTGATCTGCAACTGGAGGGGAAGAGGCCCAGAGGAAGACCAAGAGATAGATGGGTGAAGGGAGTGAAGGAATGTGTGACGAGAAGAGGAGAGAACTGGACGAAGGTGGAAGAGGGGGAATGGTGGAAAGACAGAACACGATGGAGAGGCTTGTGTTCCCGACAGACCCAGCCAGTGGCTGGAAACTGTCCAAGATGATGATGATTCCTCTACGTGTAATTAATGTGTCCTGAAAACTAAACCGTACCTTCCGTTACAGACTGCAAATGGGAAAATGATGAAATCCAGTACAAAAAATTTGTTGATTTTTTGAGATTTTTCGACAAGTAGTTGGAAAAATTTATTGGTTATAGGAATTCGACTTTAATACGACTACAGTAACAATAATAATATGGATTTACAAGGGACTCAGTAACTCTCTCCTTGCTAGAAAAGCTACCACATAATACAGACCACAGCGAACTGTGGTTCAATATACTCGATGGAACTCACTAAAATGCAGACTCTACAACTAACAGAAATCGTTATTTCTGTCTTTTATCTCTCTTTCACACTTCATATTTCCTTCTTCCTAAAACACCGTTCGTGTGTGTGCTTTTTTGCTGTAAAATGATCTAGAAATATGATGGAAGATAGAAAGAAAGTTGCAGAATGAGACGGGAAGAATGACCGAGATTTTAATCTCACAATTAGTGAGTGCAGCTCGCACACTTTCGGAGTTTTGCGATCTACGAGAGAAACAGGCGTAGCATTCGTGTTTATCTTCCACTCCAGCGTTGCTCAGAGCCCATGTTTGGGTTGCGCCGAGCGCGATTGCTGTGCGAGAGAGAAACGCGCGCAAAAACAGGCAGAACACTTGCAAAAACAAGCAACGCGTATTTGATTAACCTCACAACTACAGAGATGGGATAGCATTTTACGTGGCTCGAACAGCATGCACCGTGGTTGTCACTAAATTTCTTCCCCCTCTACCACCGAAGAGAAACGTGTCCTCCGAAATACAATTTCTTATACGGCAGCAGTTGCGTCGAGTGTGCTTTAGTGCCAATTATGAAAGTAAGCATCCGCGCGCCTTTTGCTGGCATTAATGAAATTTCTGGCGCAGGGGAGGGTTGCGTTGCGCGCCGGGCCTGTCGCAGGTCGTTTGCTTCTGTCTCCGCGAACTCCAGGACTTTGATCGCCGGAAGCAATTAAGTGAAGTCAGCCTGCGTCAACGTTGACGTTTTGCTTAACTTGTCTCCGCATAAGCGGTTACGGCAAAGAGAGCAAAACGTGTTGCCTCGTCAACTGCTAGATGCTTCGGCGGTAGAGCTACTTGCGAGTATTTGAGGTTGCAGACGACCGCTTGCCTTCGAGCTGTGTAGTTGTATATAATTCTTGCATGTTAAGTAACGAACAGAAATTGGTTCTGAATGCATCATACAATATGAAAGTTCAGCCTAAATATACAATGAAATATATTACAAAGGAAATAAGCAAACAACTGCAACTTTCGCTGTGACATTACTGTCAAAGTGCACTACTGACTCCAACACTGCGAATGTAGGACTTTAAGGAATTTATAATTTTTGATTTGTCTGGAACCACCAAGTTTTTTCCTCCTCAGATTGTTGTGGAACTAGGCATCGAGCCATTTTATTTAGATGTAAAAGGTGTAGTTTATGGGAAATAAAGGATATTTTATACAATTCCTTCATTATCTTGCACTGAAGTCGTACACCTGCAATGTTTGAGTTCTCATCCACTTGATTCTCATTTGTTTAGAAACAGGTTACTCATATAGTACCAATAAAACGTTTCACTTCATGTATTACAATAATAATAATAATAATAATAATAATAATAATCTTTCATATTACACAGTTACGAACTTCATACTTGCTAGATATTGAAATCCATTAGAACTAATATTTAATAATAACTCCTATTTTTTCTGCATTTGTTTAATATATCGTATTTAAAAATTCGTAACGTTCGAAAATTCGTTCACCATTTTCATTTTCACACAGCGTTCTAAATCTCATATTTTAACAACTGTTAAAACTATTTATTGCCTGTAAAAAATTAATTTCGTTGTTTTCACTTGAAACGTTGGCATGATTCCGATTAACGTCATCTTAACGAAGTGTATGTGAGTATGTGTAAGAAAACAATCAAACACGCAAGTCTGAAAAGATACTTATTACGGTAAAAAAATGTATTTAAAGTCAAAAAAGTTATGGGATGCTCAAACGTTCGTCAGTTCCACCTTTTAAGCTCATGCCATATGCAGCCAGGCTGTAGGGAAATGCCTATGCAGCAGCCTCCTCACTGACTGTACAATGTGCAAAGGATTGTCAATCGTGCATAAAAATGATCTTACCCACACATCCACACTGTTGAAGGGTTGGAATGACGTTATTACGCTAAAGACGCGCGTAGTATTTACCAGTGACGGTACAGCCGATACGACACGCAGGACTCATCTCCTGGAAAAAATGCGGTCCTATTATAAACGATGCTGTCAACCAGCACCACACAGTCACCTTTGCAGAATGAAGTGGTACCGGTTGATGTGCGTGTGGATTTTCCGTTATCCATATCACGCAGTCCCGCATATTGACATGCCGTTGGAGATGGAAATAGGCTTCATCTGCCAACAGAGTTTTCCATGAGCATGGATTGTACATTACGATGCGAGAAAGAAATTCCAGGGTGAGGGTTTCCCTTGCTGGCAGGTCAGCAGGAAGCAACGCCTGAACACGGGTACTTCTGTGTGGATGGCAGTGCAAGATGTTTCGTATGATTTTATGCTCCGTGCTTGCAGGCAATTCTCCGTGTACTGCATGTCTGCTCACCACTGTTCGACCCCTCCTGCAACGCTATGGCCACATCTTCGACAGACGTCGAATCAATTGCTTTCCTCCCTCTGACACATTGTACTTCGAAAGAACCTGTCTTTTCAAATTTTGTAATCATTTTCTCCGGATCCTTACCAGAAAACTGACCAATGCCTTTTTCTTCATACCCTCGAGTGTCCTGAACTTCTGCAGGTCTGCTGGCGCACAGTCATCGTTCTTGCAAAAGAGCTTTACCAGCAGCGCGCGATCAGTCATGAAGACATGTTGGGTGTCTCGGACGCAAACTAACAAACAGTCGTGTGCCACGCGTCTGTTGATGTGCATGTTCTGACGCTCACAGCGCCATCTATTGGTCAAATTTTCGTTTTTATTTTGGCCCATGACGTTTCCTCCTGTGTCAATAATGAGTTCAAATTAAGCGTCATTCTGAACAATGGTTCTCTTTCTACAGCGTTTTAATTCTGGAACTTCAGTTATAGCCGTCCTGCATCCTAATCTCTATCATCGTCAACAATATTTACCTTGTACGTCTCCCTTTAGTACAATGGAAATTACTCCTTGACGATTTAACACGTGTTCCATAATCCTGTACATTTCCTAGTTAGCGTTCTCCACAGATTCATTTTATCGCTGAGTTTTCGCTGAAAATCCTCTTATTTCACCAAGCCTCTTAATTTTCAGCAACTCAGACCCCTTGACTCATTTCTTTGCAGGTTTCCCCACAGTCCATGACTCATTTTCATACAATGATTTTCTCCATCTGTAAATTCTCAGAACTTTCTTCCTAAAATTGAGGACTATGTTTGATACTAGCAGATTTCCTTCGCCTGTCTTTGCTTGTTCTCTTCTATTTATGCCCTGTATTTGATATTATCAGATTTCTTTTGCCCCTCTTTGCCTGTTCCATTCCATTATTTATGTCCATCTTCATCATACGTCATGCATTGGATTTTTCCAAGGTATGGGAGTTCCATCACTTCGCCTATAGTGTGGTTCACGAGTTTTTGACTAATCTCAGATCGCTCCTCCTCAACACTTCCGATTTTCTTTGGCTGACTCTCAGGCGGCATTCAGTGCTTATTATTTTTCACCCTGATAAACAAGTCAATGCTTCATCATTTTCACTGAAGATAACAATGTCACCAGCATAAGATACCTTGATATCATTTCAGCAAGAATTTTAATCCCAATTCTGTACTCTTACTGAATTTCATTCATAGTTTCTTTGATATGTATGTTGAATCATAGAAGAGAAACGCTATAAAAGCTGTGAGCCTCTTCAGTACGAGCCCTTGTCTCTTGGTGTTCCATTCGGATTGTTCGCTCTTCATTCTTGTTCATAGAGTTTATTACGCGTCATTACTTATGGAGTATATCCACTTTACAATTTCATGTAACGTCTGCCATCTGGCACTTTAGAACGTGTTTTCTGAGTCGACATATATTATGAAGCTGTCTTAAGCCGTGCTTCTGTTATCAAACTTAACGTCAGGTACAAAGAGCCTAAAAGACCACTAAAAATAATTTCATCTGTTCTTACGTATGAGTAGTATCTAATACAGGATAATTGTTACCCACTGTAATGAAACAGAGACTGTAATGCTTAACAAAACTAGCAAAAATAGTGCATTCCAACCCTACACAAAGTCTATTTCAGTCAGGAGACCGTAAACGAATAGAAAATAAGCTCTGTGACCGAATCAGTACCAATAGAAGAATTATATTTTCATCGATACACATTTAATCAAAAATAAATAAAATAAAAACAAAAACATAGAAAAGAAAAGTAAATATACACTCTCACCCAAGTGTATGGATACCAAAGGACGAGGGCTGTTCGGAAAGTAATTTCCGATCGGTCGCGAAATGGAAACCATAGTGAAAATAAAATTTTTTTTTTTTCGTCACAGTTAACCACACCTTTGAGCTTCCTCTCTAAATAGTCGCCGCTCCATCTTAGACATCTGTTGCGTTGTACAAGCTTTCCAGTACCCTCGTCACAGAAAGCAGACGCCTGTGCTTTCCGCCAATTCTCTACGCTCGTCTGTCTTTCGTTGTTTGCGCCAAAATGTTCTCTTCGTAGTCAGCGGTTCATGTGAGCAGAGATAAACATGGAGGGAGCCAATTAAGGGCTGTATTGTGGGTGATCAAACACTTCCCATCGAAAACTCTGCAGGAGCGTCTTCATTTCTCCTGCAGAATGTATCTGAAAATTGTCTTGTAGAAAGAAACTTATGACATTTACATTATGTGGGCTGCATAGCTTCAGGCGAAATCTCTCACCAGATTCACATACTTGGCGGGAGACACTGTCGATTTAGGCATTTCTACGTGATCACTTTGAGCTCTGACGCAAAAAGAGCGACGGGAAGCGATCGACAGGCTCACTAAAGACACTTCCCAACACATCTGGGCAAAGTTCCATTCCATTTCGCTCCTAATCGGACCTTACTTTCCGAATACGCCTCGTATTGTTTCCACTATCACACTTCTTGTTCCTCTCTCTGCATCCCAGTTTCATATATATCGTCTACACAGTTCATAAAGAATTTTCGGTTATCCTTCCACCAGTGTTGAAGTACTGTGCACAAAAATATTGAACAATACAAATTATTCAAAATAGTTAGACGATTTCAAGTCCACAGGGATAACAGAAGATACAATGGAAAAATGTAGAGGAAGGGAGAGACAGAAGTATATGCTTAATCTATACGTTCCACCTCTGATTGAAATAAAAAGCGAACGTATTTAAAAGTACTGATATGGAACGCTGTGTATCTACACTGAATCACTTAAAACTTAATATTTATGATATTCAAATAATTATTTAATCATTTCCGTTGTAACTGTAACTTTGTGTTCTGCCTTACGGCAAGGGGGAGGGAGGGGGGGGGGGCTAGTCAGAGAGGTCCATCGCATGAGCGTCTAGGGAAGAGATTCTAGTGGCGGTTTTCCGTTGCCTTCCACTGGTGATGATGAAATGGTACTGAGGAAAACATAGCACCCAGTTCCTGAGCGGAGAAAATCCCCGACCCATCGGGGAATCGAATTCGGGCCCCTTGGCGTGACAGACAGCCGCGCCGACCACTCATCTATCGGGGCGGACATTTCCGTTGTAGGCCACTGAAAAAATTAAGCGAAATATGTTTCGTTAAGAATCAATATGGAAGTCTGTTGAATCGTTATATGCCGAGATACAGGAATGAAGTGACGGAAGACAGCGTCAATCCAGCAGAAAGAAGATAACTAAACATTAGATAATTAATATAAAAACTCAGGAGGGGACAAAAAAATTGCACTAAAATGTGTAGATAACATTCATATAATATGAAAGTCAGTAAAATGTAACAAGAATAGTTAACAGTTTCTAGTGTCTTGAGGTGGTTTAAAACCATTGTTGTAAGTAATTAGAAGTGGTTTTTCCTGGAGTTGATGTTACTTGAAAGAACTTCCGGCGGTAAAATGGCGCGTCGGCTTCGTATCGGTGATCTTAATCGGCATCAGAATGAGAAAGGCAAGTGGGTTTCAGCTCACGTCTCGGCAGCGCCGGCAGAGAACCGCACGCTGGGGCAACCTGTGAAAGAGCGAAGGAAGGTTTGACAAAGCACTCGACAGCTCATGTGCCGCCATAGTGGCGTCTTTGTCTGTTTGCGGAAGACTTGTGTGGCCGCGGCGCGGTTTAAAATGAACGCCGCGGCTTCAGCCCCTGCGCGCTGAACGTGTTGTGGCGCACTTCTAGGGACAAATATTGACTTTGCGAAGCGTCGAGCGCCGCCTTCCAAGCAGAAGACCCCACATGGGAAGACTGTAGCGCACACAGACAATACGCCATCTACTGGCGCTGCCGGGGCGCCGGATATTCCGTTAGAAGAAAATTGCCCGATTCGGATGTAAATGTCAAGCACCTTCTTTAACTGTTCTAGTGCTATACCTGTGCTGTAATTAATTTTCTGCTCAACGCTATTTTAATTTATTTACTCGAAATACACTCCTGGAAATTGAAATAAGAACACCGTGAATTCATTGTCCCAGGAAGGGGAAACTTTATTGACACATTCCTGGAGTCAGATACATCACATGATCACACTGACAGAACCACAGGCACATAGACACAGGCAACAGAGCATGCACAATGTCGGCACTAGTACAGTGTATATCCACCTTTCGCAGCAATGCAGGCTGCTATTCTCCCATGGAGACGATCGTAGAGATGCTGGATGTAGTCCTGTGGAACGGTTGCCATGCCATTTCCACCTGGCGCCTCAGTTGGACCAGCGTTCGTGCTGGACGTGCAGACCGCGTGAGACGACGCTTCATCCAGTCCCAAACATGCTCAATGGGGGACAGATCCGGAGATCTTGCTGGCCAGAGTAGTTGACTTACACCTTCTAGAGCACGTTGGGTGGCACGGGATACATGCGGACGTGCATTGTCCTGTTGGAACAGCAAGTTCCCTTGCCGGTCTAGGAATGGTAGAACGATGGGTTCGATGACGGTTTGGATGTACTGTGCACTATTCAGTGTCCCCTCGACGATCACCAGTGGTGTACGGCCAGTGTAGGAGATCGCTCCCAACACCAGATGCCGGGTGTTGGCCCTGTGTGCCTCGGTCGTATGCAGTCCTGATTGTGGCGCACACCTGCACGGCGCCAAACACGCATACGACCATCATTGGCACCAAGGCAGAAGCGACTCTCATCGCTGAAGACGACACGTCTCCATTCGTCCCTCCATTCACGCCTGTCGCGACACCACTGGAGGCGGGCTGCACGATGTTGGGGCGTGAGCGGAAGACGGTTGCGAATGGTCCTCGCCGATACCCCAGGAGCAACAGTGTCCCTAATTTGCTGGGAAGTGGCGGTGCGGTCCCCTACGGCACTGCGTAGGATCCTACGGTCTTGGCGTGCATCCGTGCGTCGCTGCGGTCCGGTCCCAGGTCGACGGGCACGTGCACCTTCCGCCGACCACTGGCGACAACATCGATGTACTGTGGAGACCTCACGCCCCACGTGTTGAGCAATTCGGCGGTACGTCCACCCGGCCTCCCGCATGCCCACTATACGCCCTCGCTCAAAGTCCGTCAACTACACATACGGTTCACGTCCACGCTGTCGCGGCATGCTATACCAGTGTTAAAGACTGCGATGGAGCTCCGTATGCCACGGCAAACTGGCTGACACTGACGGCGGCGGTGCACAAATGCTGCGCAGCTAGCGCCATTCGACGGCCAACACCGCGGTTCCTGGTGTGTCCGCTGTGCCGTGCGTGTGATCATTGCTTGTACAGCCCTCTCGCAGTGTCCGGAGCAAGTATGGTGGGTCTGACACACCGGTGTCAATGTGTTCTTTTTTCCATTTCCAGGAGTGTATTTTCTCCAGTCATTTAGTGTCATAGATAAGTGATAACTTCACATTCAGCGCATCAAAATTGGACCCAAATCCTTGGCGTAACATTAATAATGAGTACAGTGATGAAAGTTGTCCGTTCTGCACAGGTGATGACTTTAATTTTTCCCTAATTTTTAAATTTTGACTTTCGGCTGTGATGTCTTACAGCCAATCAAATAAGAATGTCATTATAGAGAAAACACTTTTCCAGTGTTCTGAAAATGTTATTTGTGACAGCACGAAAGTGTTTTTGGCTTGTTACGCTCGGGTGACAGCTGAGTGTTTGCTTACACAGATATTACTCATAAATATACAGGGTGTCTATCACTTAAGTTCCAGTTTGAAAACATTGTAGAGAGAGAACCACTGCTCGGAATAACGCCAAATTTAAACAGCAAATTATTGAGGCCTTGGAATTTTATTTATTTACTTTTTTTTTTTACGAAAAATGGCATTATAAGCGCCTTAACATCAGTTGTGTCAACTACAAATGACAGATGAATCACTCTACTACGGCTACAGTTTGAGCTGCACGTAACACCATCTCTACTGTTCAACGCGCATGACCGCACAAGTTCGGTAGACAACGATTATTGGACTGTTATTTCGGTACTCCCATCCATCACGGCAAGGTAGTATGATATTTAATGAGAAAAATCGGTTTTTAACTGTCCCGAGGCCAAAAATCGCACAAAAAGCAAAATGACATCGGCTTATACCTCTAGTGACACTGTTGAACTCGAGAAACAGCATGTTCCACCTCAGTTAAGAGTGCCTGGGGTTGCGCCAGTTCAGCTACGTTCATAATTGGAGCACTGAACACAACATCTTTCAGATGATTCTACAGCCAATGGATTAAGATCGGGTGATCTAGACGACTAGTGTGTAGGGAAATGACGGATAATAATTCCAGGATCTCCGAAATACCTGTTCAGCAACCGCTTCACTTACTGCGCAATGGGCGGAGTAGTGCCAATCCTGCGTAAAAGTGATACTACTCCCACATTCACACTGTTGAAGGGTTGGAATGACGTTGGAGAGCAAAGGACTCTCATATCGTTTACCTCTCATATCGTTTACCAGTGACGATACGGATGACACAACCCACACGATTCATCTCTTCGAAAAAATATGGCCCTACGATAAACGATGCCGACAACCCGCATTACACACTCACCTTTGCATGGAGAAGTGGTACAGAGTGTTGTGCGTGCGGGTTTTCCATTGGCCATAATCTGCAGTTCTGCGTATAGACATGTCCTTGTAGATGGAAATGAACTTGCCCTGTCCACAGAATGTTCTATGGCCATTCACTTTGCATTTCCAGAGGAGCAAGAAATTCCAGAGCGAACGCTTGTCTTATTGGCAGCTCAGCAATTCCTGAACGTGGATGATTTTGTATGGTCAGCAATGCAGGATGTTTCCCAGGATTTTGTGCACCGTTTCCGCAGGCATTTCCAACGTTCGGGCAATGCCCTGTGCATAGCATGGTTGCACATCACCGCTCGACCGCTTCCGCAGTGCTATGGCCATATCTGCGTCAGGTTTCCATCAACTCCCTTCCTCCTCTCGCCACACTGCTCTTCAGAGGAACTTGTATATCCGAATTTTGTGATCAGTTTCTCCAGATCCTTAGCAGAAATCGGGCCAGTGCCTTTTTTCATGCACTTGAATCTCTGGGACTTCTGCAGGGCTAGTGGTGCACAGTCACCGTTCCTGTGACAGAGCTTCACCAGCAGCGCGCGACCCTATGTGGAGACAGCCATGTTGGAAGATTCGGACGCAAACTGAGGACCTGCCCTGTGCAGCGCTTTTGTTAGGCTGCATATTCTGATACACACAGTGCCATCTAGTCATCAAAGTTTTGTTAATTTTTTTCTCCCATGACGTTTCCACCTGCATCAAAAATATGCTGTTGATTAGGTCGCCGTTGACCGCCAGTAAAGTTGAATATGCTGTACAAATTTGACTTCATTCTGAGCAGTGCTTCTCTTTCTACAGTGTTTCTAAACTGGAACTTTAGTTATGGACACACTGTGCTGAATTTATTTCCCGTTGCTCCTGTTGGATCATAGAGCAGTAATAAAGAACTTCCATCAGGTTCTGTTGACAGCCAAACATTTCACTTTACTCCGTGTTTTCCCAGCTTTCATAGCTTCTTCTTCCACCGTTCTTTTCCAGGTCGTTTTGGGCGACCACGTCTACAAGTTCCTTGTAAATACCAATCCAGTGTTGTCGCTTCAACAGCTCCATGACTTTTGCGATTGTGTGACCAGTCCACCTCCACTTTCTTTCCTGTCTTTGAAAAATGGTTCAAATGGCTCTGAGCACTATGGGACTTAACATCTGAGGTCATCAGTCCCCTAGAACTTAGAACTACTTAAACGTAACTAACCTAAGGACATCACACACATCCATGCCCGAGGCAGGATTCGAACCTGCGACCGTAGCGGTCGCGCGGTTGCAGACTGAAGCGCCTAGAACCGCTCGGCCACACCGGCCGGTCCTGTCTTTGACCCCGGACTAGGATCTGGTTTATTAACTCCGACATTTCATCATCTGCCGCGACATCATATTTGTAATTTGCCGAAAACCCGTGCTAATGAAGACCAGCTGCTGTACAGTCGTATTTGTTTCCGTCCACGTTCCGCAACTATCCAGGAGCACTGACCTTGAATTACTGTCAAGCAGTTGCAGCTTGGGTCGTCTTGAGATGTTCTTACTAAACAGAAAAAAAATTCATTACATGAACATCCTCTACTGAGCAACTTATTTACAGAATAAGAACACTGGCAACTGAAGTGGATACCAGATAGGATATAGTTGGACAAAGGCTCCATTTGGATTCCGTATCCGACTCTTTATATCCTCCTCTGTCCCGTCTTTTTTTTACGGACGGTACTTCCTAGAGGAGTCTTCTTATTCCATTTCCACTCCATAGCTTTTTCACGTTTTTCAAATTGAATTCTCATCTCCTTGCTCTTACGACCATTTCCTTTTAATCCCGCAATTTCTGCTTCCTCTTGCATTCTTGCCAGCTTCCCTTACATTTCACGATATCGATGCGAGAGCAAACACGTACATAAGCAAAATGAAGGTCTTTAAGCGTGTCTTCCATTCCCCAGTGAATACCTCTTTCTCTTCAATTAACAACTCTCTTCATTACAAGACTCAAAGAAATTGAATATCATTAGCTGTCAGTGGCACTGATTTAAATCAATGGGGAAAATATGGGACAGACACAGTTCGAACCCACACCTCCTGCTTACTAGGAGTACGCGCTGACCGCTGCGCCATCTAGACACAGCGGTCATTGCAACTCCATAGACTAGGACGCGTCTCTTGAGAACCAAATTCTCTACTTACCCACAAACTAATAATGTAGTGCTCCAAGCCCAGTATCCTCATTATTCGCGCCATTTTGACTACTCTCGCGAGAGTTCGAGTGTGGTGTGCATTTCCACTGAAGTGATCAATTAGTAGTCCTCACTTTAATTATATATGTGATGTCTTTTCTTTTGGACGTGTTCGAAAGAAAGGACGCAATTCGATTCCGCAGCCATTATGAATCAGTCAAGACACAACTGAATTAAATGACTATTAGCTGCCAGTGACACTGATTTAAATCATTGTGAAGGTGGATGCTGATGCATACCACGCTCGAACCCTTGCGGAAATCGGCGAAATGTCACGAGTAATGAGGATAAAGAGCTAGGTGCACTACCCAGGTGCACTACATTAGTATTGTGTCGATAAGTTGAGAATTTAGATCTGACGGGAGACGTGCTTGGGTGGCCCATGCAATTGCGATGACCACTGTGTCAAGATGGCGCAGTGGTCAGCGTATATTCCTAGTAAGCAGGAGATGTTGGTTCGAACCCTGGTCCGGTACAAATTTTCTCCATTGATTGGAATAAATGCTCACTGGCAGCTAATGTTATTTAATTCTATTGTGTCCTTACTGATGCCTAGCGGCACCCCATATATCTTTTCATTACGTTGTCCAGCACCATAAAAACAAGGTAGGTGTCAGAATACATCACTGTGTCAACCCAGCATTAGCTTGAATAGGTTCAGTAAGTTTCTTATTGTGCACCACCCTACATTCGTATCAGTCATACATTGCTTTAATAATACTGAAAAATTTTGATGGTGTTTCATGTCATTCAAAGGTACGCCATATGTCAAAAGCCTTCTTCAAGTCAGTAAACGTAAAGTAAGATTGCGTTCTGCCATTCTCCACTCTGTTCAAGTGCTATATGTAAAGTGTTATGAGATGGACATTTCGGTGTTCTCTGAGTCCAGCTTGCTCTTTTCTCAGCTGTCCCTCCTCAGAATTCTTAATAAGATTTAGCACAACAGGGTACTTTTCTTGGTACAGTTAGGACGGACGGTGTTATTGCAATTGGTAGTATTCCCTTTCTGTGGCAACTTAATAATCAGCTCGTCTGTCCAATCCTTTGTTACTTTCTATTCTGTCCATATCTCCTTAGCAATGTATGCAGAAGATTTACCCTGGTATCAATATCTGCTTTAAGCACTTCAGGTGTAATGCTGTACATGTCTTGAACCTTTCTGTTCTTCACCTGTTTGAGGGCTATTTTGATTTCAGGCTTAGTTGGGATGTTTGTGTTGATTCTCTCACTGCAATTTGCAGTTCCATGTCTCATCCCGTCTTCCAATTGCTCATTGTTCAGGACTTCGGAAAAATGTTCCCTCCATTTTCTAAGTGGTCTTTTTCTATTTTCAGCACTCGACCATCCTTACTTCCATATGCCTGTTATTGTTCAAACCTTTTTTGTCAACATTCTGGTGCTGCTGTATAGTTCTTTAACACAACCGTCATTGATAAATAGAAAAAAAAAATTGTGAGGTGCAGAATGTTTACAATGGAAAGTATTAAATTTTAACACTGGGCAGAGTGTGTTACATTTGTGACAAGTTGGGGCTTTACATCTGTCAAATAATCATGAAACATTTTAGATGACTATCAGCACTGAACGTAAAAATAAGTAGCTGATGGTCATCTATAATGAAGTTTCACAAGACTGTGTGGTATTTAACAAATCATGTGAAATAAGTTTTTTAAGCCTATGTAGAAATTATAATATTTAACGAAAGCAGAAAAAATTGGATTTGCTAGAGTAGTGGAAGATTTGCATAACTGAAACTGAATTTACCTGATCGCATGGAAACGCAATGGATGGGCTAACAAGCCACACATCACGCTGGGATTAGCCAAACGACGCCTCGCTTGGTGTAAGGAGCGTAACCATTGGACGATTGAATAGTAGAAAAATGTTGTGTGGAGTGACGAATAACGGTGCACAATGTGGCGATCCGGTGGCACTGTGCGAGTATGGTGAATGCCCGTTGACCGTCACGTGCCAGCGTGTGTAGTGCCAACAGTAAAATTCAGAGGCGGTGGTGTTGTGGTGTGGTCGTGTTTTTGTTGTTTTGCTTGGCACTATCACAGCACAGGCCTACATTGCTGATTTAAGCACCTTCTTGCTTCCCACTGTTGAAGAGCAATTTGGATATGGCGATTGCGTCTTTCAACACGATCGAGCACCTGTCCATAACGCGCAGCCTGAGGTGGAGTGGTTACACAACAATAACCTCCCTGTAATGGCCTGGACAGGGTCCTGACCTGAATGCTACAGAAAACCTTTGGGATGTTTTGGAACGCCGACTTCGTGCCAGGCCTCATCGACCGACATCGATACCGCCAAGTATCGGCTGCCATTCCCCAAGCAACCTCTAAGCACCTGATTGTACGTCAGCCTGCGAGAGTGGAATCTGTCAGAAAGGCTAAGGGTGGGCCAACACCATACTGAATTCCACCAATACCGATGGAGGGCGCCAAGAACTTGTAAGTCATTTTCAGCCAGGTGTCCCGATGCTTTTGATCACATAGTGTACTTCCGCCTATTTAACTAAAACTATACGCTCTTGGTGAAATCTCTACCACAAAGCGTAACATTCCATTGTTATTATTGAACATAACACTTTCTACAATTGTTTTATTGTAAGGTTCATTGACCTTCCAGTGAATATCAACGCGCTCCTGTCAATATCTTATCAATCAAGACGAGTAACGCAGAAGCATTTAAAGATAATCCCCTATCAAAACTAATAGTAGTGTTCCACACGTTTACTATTCGGATTCTTGCATATGTAATACAAGCGGATGTGTATGAACATTTTTGTTGTGTTTTAGTATGAGTAACAAACATGACCATGCAACATAATGCCTCCGTACACTGTAGCACCTGGACCACCTAAGCAATCATGTTTGACAGTGCTCCTGTGTGCACTGCGAAACCTTATATGGCGCGAGGTGGGAACACGTAACGCATCCAAGAACATGATCGAATATGATCGTTTTGGTGGTCCAGATGGTATGGTGTGAGAAGGTATAAAATTTCATGAGTTTACTGATCGCCAAGTCTTTGAACATGCCGCCGCTATTGGTCAACCTTGCTCTGATGCTAGACCCCTTCACCACGTGCATTTTTTAGAGGTACACTCGGTCCTCACTTCATTTTTATGGCTGACAATGCATGACAGCATCGAACAGCGCAGGTGGAAGAGTTTTTCGAAAGAGAGAATATTCAGCGAATGGACTGGCTTGCCCGCTGCTGTGACTTAAATCCCATGAAGTATGTGTGGGATGCCTTGGAGAGACTGGTGGGTGAATGGAATGGCCTACCAAAAGATCGCTTTACGATCCTTGATGGCAGCATGAGAGCACATTGCAGAGCATGCATTGCTGTCCTTGGTGATCACACACCCTACTAAGAATCACATTTCGCGTTTTGTAATTTCCTGGGGATCGTGATTAGTGGTGACGTCAGGCTAATTATTATAAGCATAAAAAAGTGTCATTTACGTTTGTCTGATTGCATGTATCTTTCAGTCATCTTCTGTACTACACTCCAGCAGTCCGTGTTTCATTGAGTTATGTTACTCAGCCATGACACAGCAAGCAAAACTTACTTTCAGGTACTTTTAGGTACGCAGCAGTCCATTACTGCACTGGCACGTATCATGTGCTATTCATAACTGACTTTCAAATTATTACTGCCTGAACTTTACAGAGTAAGCCATCTACATTTATACTAATTCCTTCTTCTTCCCTCGTGCCAGTTTTGCATCTAATTTCCTTCGTTGTTCAGTCAGCTTCGTGTTGCCCCACGATGGACACAGTGGGCAGGCCGGTGACTAAATATTTCAATCGACATCCATGTGGATTGCGACCCACCTTTTCAGGTGAAAGGGCAAAGCGAGGCGACCGCTATGAACAGGTACTGGACAGGGCCCTGCTGTACTTGTATCTGCAAGTCGCCTTCCTGCAGCTTTCACATAACGCAGTCTGTACGATATGGGTGTCAGGGCTGCAGTCACAAGAAAGTTAACATAGCATGATGAACACCTGCACTCACAGAGCGTTTCCGTTTTTACAAACAGGACCATCTGCTCAATAAAGACCTTAAAAGAACTTCGCTTTGCTCGAAACGCCTTCCAGGAACGCTGTACTAGGGACAGTCAATAATACGAAGGTTGTCCAGAAAGTAATTTCCGATTGGTTGCGAAATGGAAACCACTGAGAAAATCCGGTAAAGCTTTGAACAGGTCTATTGGGAAGTGTCTCTAGTACGCCCGTCGATCGTTTCACGTCGCTTTTTTCCGTTTTGAGTGAACAGTCAGCACGTAAAGATTCCCAGGCAATAGCGTCTCCCGCCAAGTATTAGGGCCTGGTTAGAGATTTCCCTTGTGTCGTGCAGCCCACATAACACAACTGTCGAGCAGTTCCTTCTTCATGCCAATTCTAGGCCGCACACTGCAGTGACAATGAGGACTCTCCTGCAGCGTTTCCGATGAGAAGTGTTTAATCACCCACAATACAGTACGTAATTGGCTCCCCCTGAGTCTCATCTCTGCTCGCAAGAACCGCTGGCTATGAAGACAAAATTTTTCCATAGACAACGAGCTGCAGATCAGTGCAGGTAACTGGCCGAAAGCACAGGCGGCTGCTTTCGATGACGAGGATATTTGAAAGTTAATACAACACTACGACAACACTCGAAGTTGGAGTGGCGACAATGTAGAGAAGTAAGTGGAAGGTGTATCTAACTGTTGCAAATGTGGTTTCCATTTCGCGACCAATCACAACTTACTTTCTGGACAACCCTCGTAGACGACGATTTTTGCAGTCCCTGAGAAGCAGCTGGGGTGTTTTGTGAGTTAGAATTCTTTTCTCTGTGTAAAGCACTACGCCAAACTTCTGTCGCCACTTTATGCAAGGTGAAACAACCTCTGACCTAAATGGTTGTAAGGGGGCTCTGCATTAGCTAATGCAAACAAACAGCAGAGGAGGAGAAATCTAGACGCCAATTTTCGAGAAGTGCGGGCATGGGGACGATCGTATTGACTAAAACTTGGCTGAGGCGTCGAGAGTAATTCAGAATCGTTTAGGCAATGCATGCCTGGGAGTATAAAAATTGGTTAGTGTTACAAAGCTTTTGCAAGGAGGGGCTATTGTTGGCTTGCCAGCAAAAATATTATTAGCCAACACTTTGCAGAGCATTTTTCATTGGTGCACGAAATTTGGGTGAAATTACACAGTGAAGAAGGAATCCTGTGTCGGTAAAGACTCACTTAAGTTCGAGAGATAGAAGAAAACACTTCAAGGGAGGTACGGCCGAAGGAACTTCGTCTGGGGGCTGCGTAGAGAACTCCTGACTTAAAGACTCCATCTGGATATCTGATGAAGAGTTGGTATGCCGCTATATGCGGCAGATCGCGACAGTCGCTATGCTCCACGCATCTGAATGCTAAATATGGTGAGAAACCGCAGCTTGAGCAAGTAGGGTACGAGTTAACTTGCGTTTGGAGATTTATTGTTAGTATTAGCCATATTTTGGAATGCAGCCTTTCCGTGAGTGATTAAAGGCTCATTACGACCCAGTCGGAAATGTTAGCTGCATGTGTAATTTTTCAGCATTCTGGCGGATTCAGGTAATCACTGTGCGACCACAGTAATTAATGTGTAGATTAGGCGGTCTTGTGCCATTCCACTGTTCAGTCTTTTCCGAGATTTTTACGTCTTAGATTAGTACTGATTCATGCTAACAGTTTATCATTTTGTTGTTCTCTGCATTTTTTGCGATCGAACGCGTACGCTAGAAGGGAATTTTTTAATAAATGGGGATTAATGTGGACCATAGTCTTGTTTCGTAGTTAGATGAACACCTCGTTATATTCTGGAGGTACAGCTCTTTTTGTCTCGTGTTTCCTATAGCCAAACTTCAATTACTAGTTATTTGTCGCACGACATCTCTTTCTTTAAATGCATATGCGTTTATGGGGAGTGAGCTGACTATCAGCCAGTCCAATCAGTGGCGATCATTCTGACATCCACATGGGTTTGTCGAAGGCTCAGCTACACCCTCACATTTTGAACACTAGTGTGGATAACTTATTAGTACCTTACAAGAATGTTAATGAAAAGCACTACTAGAATTCCACTGTTAAGCGTCACGCACTGTCTTTTACTGTATAAAAAAATCATCCTCGGTGAGTATTTGTCATGACGCATCTTGCTGAGTGCTTTTAATGATAAGAAATATATTATTGGTACCGTACTTATTGCCACATCGCTGTCTTCATTTTGGTGTAATTGGATTTAAGATTTTTATAGTTTCGTTGTTGTAAACGAAATTTCTTGCAAGTATAGTGAGAGGGTAGAGAGATCAGCTATAACAGAGAGGAGGCAGCATCTATCAAAGGGTTGAAACAATACCGCCTGGTTCATATAAAGTCAAGACTCTGTTAAACAGGAAGGATCCGCCGCACAGACTGATTTCAATTTTTTGGTGTTACCAACTATAAAATGTCATAAAAACTCTCTCCCTACTACGGTCGATACAACAGTCTAAAGTTTCTTGGACGAAAATTCGTAAGGGAATGGAATCAGTGACGTTAGCCATGGCATCGTGGGATATTTCAATAAATTAAGATTCCATGGATTTTGTACGAAGTCGTTTAAAATATAGAATTTATCGTAGAGCATTGAAGTGTAATGATGAATCATCGGCACAAAACTAGTAGCAGTTTACTCGGACAGTTTTTAAGACGTCCTCCACTCTGTGTAATAAACGGCAGACACCTAAATCTCTGAGAATAGTACCTGTTTAATTATGGTAGCTGCAAGTTTAACAAGATGGAATAAGTTTTTGTTGGAGCTTCGGGGACAGCAGGCCGAGTGATTTATTGCCTGTGACCTTCCTTTCAGCTGTCGCGGTGGGCGTAGGAAGGGGAAAGGATGGAGGCAGCGCCCTCCTTTCTGTTCCATATCGTCGTGTTGTGTTCCAGCCGGTATGGTCCAGTACTGCCTTCTCACAAAGACGTATTCGGCAGAGTTTGTTAGACGTCTCTACCCCCCGCCGACAGACGTTTTTAATGGTGGCTCTTGATACAGCTCTTTTCCTCTTATAAAATAATCCTTTGGTTGGTTATTATGGCTACAAAATTTTAGTACATTACTTCATTAATAAAATTAATCATTATATAGTCTTTTCTACCATTAGTGTAAGAATTTAATACACTACTGGCCATTAAAATTGCTACACCAAGAAAAAATGCAGATGATAAACAGGTATTCATTGGACAAATATATTATACTAGAACTGACATTTGATTACATTTTCAATCAATTTGGGTGCATAGATCATGAGAAATCACTACCCAGAACAACCACCTCTGGTCGTAATAACAGCCTTGATACGCCTGGGCATTGAGTCAAACAGAGCTTGGATGGCGTGTACAGGACAGCTGCCCATGCAGCTTCGACACGATACCACAGTTCATCAAAACTAGTGACTGGCCTATTGTGACGAGCCAGTTGCTCGGCCACCATTGACCAGACGTTTTCAGTTGGTGAGAGATCTGGAGAATGTGCTGGCCAGGGCAGCAGTCGAACATTTTCTGTATCCAGAAAGGCCCGTACAGGACCCACAACATGCGGTCGTGCATTATCCTGCTGAAATGTGGGGTTTCGCAGGGATCGAATGAAGGGTAGAGCCACGGGTCGTAACACATCTGAAATGTAACGTCCACTGTTCAAAGCGCCGTCAAAGAGAACAAGAGGTGACCGACACGTGTAACCAATGGCACCCCATACCATCGCGACGGTTGATACGCCAGTATGGCGATGACGAATACATGTGCGTTCACCACGATGTCGCCAAACACGGATGCGACCATCATGATGCTGTAAACAGAACCTGGATTCATGCGAAACAATGACGTTTTGCTATTAGGGCACCCAGGTTCGTCGTTGAGTACACCATCGCAAGCGCTCCTGTCTTTGATGCAGCGTCACGGGTAACCGCAGCCATGGTCTCCGAGCTGATAGTAGATGCTGCTGCAAACGTCGTCAAACTGTTCGTGCAGATGGTTGTTGTCTTGCAAACGTCCCCATCTGTTGACTCAGGGATCGAGACGTGGCTGCACGATCCGTTACAGCCATGCGGATAAGATGCCTGGCATCTCGACTGCTAGTGATACGTGGCCGTTGAGATCCAGCACTGCGTTCCGTATTACCCTCCTGAACCCACCGATTCTATATTCTGCTAACAGTCATTGGATCTCGATCAACGCGAGCAGCAATGTCGCGATACGATAAACCGCAATCGCGATAGGCTACAATCCGACCTTTATCGAAGTCGGAAACGTGCTGGTACGCATTTCTTCTCCTTACACGAGGCGTTACAACAACGTTTCACCAGGCAACGCCGGTCATCTGCTGTTTATGTATGAGAAATCGGTTGGAAACTTTCCTCATGTCAGCACGTTGAAGGTGTTGACACCGGCGTCAACCTTGTGTGAATGCTCTGAAAAGCTAATCATTTGCATATCACAGCATCTTCTTCTGTCGGTTAAATTTCGCGTCTGTAGCACGTCATCTTGGTGGTGTAGCAATTTTAGTTTCCAGTAGTGTGCAAAAAGCTTTGCAGTTCAAAACTGCCCCCCCGCGTTTTCGCCAAAGACAGGGTTTTTCTGGGTTTTAGCGAAACTCATAGCACTACTTCTACACATTTGGTAACGTGCACATCTTGCAATCTAGTAGTGATGTTGCACAATAGTATATAAGGAAGATGTTTAAAAATGTTAATAACACATCGTAGCAGAGATGCGACACGGTACATGGAGGCAGACAATGAAGATCCTCTACTAGAGAGGTTCTAGGAAGAACCTGTGTGAGTTTGGGCGACAGTAAAACCGCTCGCGATAGCTGCGCTTACTGAGAATCCTGGAGGTGCATTCATAGGACTCACATATTCGTGAGGCGTGCCTTCCGTGTTACGAAAATTTTCTGTATGAAAGTAACAAAAGTGATAGAATTTCACGTGATTAGCCTTTTGCGGGCTTAATTTTGCAGCAATGTAGGTTATCAAGCATAGGCTTTGACGGTTTTTGTATGCTCCGCCTCGGACGTAAAATTTTTTAGTTGTCTTCTAGACTTGGATCGCTACAAATACTTCACAGTTTTTCAGTGAATAATTTGTGGGTGTACCAACTCATAACTTAGTTCAGTATTTCATCAGACTGAATGTTAACTTGGAACTTGTAAGCTACTAAGTTCGGGAACATAACCGATGCACTTTCAAGCAATCAATTTTTATGAGAGTCCTCTTCGCAGTTTTAAAAATATTGATGTTATTGCGTAATATTTTCTCTAGCATGTTTGCTTTCTTGTAGTGTTCACCCCATTTTCGCCAGAAACTCCATTCTCGAGTTACAAGGCGAATTGTGAAAAAGGCCTCCGAAAAATATTCATAGACAGATAAAAATAGTCGACGTATCGGCCAACGTGGTGGCGTGTAAATTCAATGATGGCCTAACATTACAACTTCTGCACAAAAGCTGACGAAAAATGTGTCGAGCGAGCAGGATGACGAAAACAGCCAAACAAAGCCCGCAGGATCACCATAACCACGGAGAAGATGGAAGGGAACCTCCTTTTGTATGCTGAAGGATTGCTGTATAGTGGAGGGATCGCTGACTACGGGTATATGGACTTAACTACAAAATACATAATCCAGAACATTAAACGAATTTTTCTCGGAACTGTTTCTTCAAATCCACGGTAAGCATAATTTGGGAATGGTATATATGATTTTGTTCGAAGTTTGACTCTGGAATTGTAAACTGAGTTCTCTTTTAGCTTACGTAGCCGTTTTACGATAGCTTCAAAAGTCTATTTTCGCTGCGCGCTTTTATCTCGATTTTCTGAACGAAGAAAATTACATTTCTCGCAGCACCTCACTATTTTGTTAGAACATAATATTTTTCAATTTAGCAATGTGTGCTGGTAGAAAAATATGTCGAAAATGAGTCGTATAAAGCTATTTTGTTACAGGTCAAATACGAGGGCTTCGGGAATTTCCGCCTAAGACCAATGTGCGGGCTGCGAGGATTCCTACCACCTTGTGCAGCAGCCAACGTGGACACAAAAATGATTTCTTAGTGGCAGAGGTGTAAGGAATGAAAGTATTTATAATCAGATTTATCAACACTTCTTACTTTACTTGAAAAATAATGAAAATCACCTGTATTTCATGAGTTGAAAGAAGGCCACCCATTCAAATATTTGTTGCTGTACCTACAATTAAACACTCGCCGTTACCAGTTTACGATCTTGTTTTGAGGATGTAAACTGTGTTGTTGCGGAATCGTTTCCCATGTCACTTAAAAGACAATTCAATAATTATTCCACACTTCTACAATTTTGTTTAATGCCTAGCTACCTGTGGATAACGAAATTCAATACAATATTGCAGCTCTGATTGTCACCTGTTGACAGTCAGCGAACGACACCTCACGTAGTGATTATATGTTGTTCCACTGGCCCCATAGTCAATTGCCGCACAGTTGATTTTATTACACAATGTAATACACAGGGTGCGGCCAGAGTTTCAGAGCACATTCCCCACAATCAGACGAAGAAAATACAGTAACGAACCACGAAAATATTGCGGGCACCACATTAATAGTGCATTGGTCATTCTTTGGAAAGCAATACAAATCTGAAAATCAATAAAACAGCGATTCTGGCATGAACTACGAGTGGCTTTGTAATGATTATAAGTGGCATTATAGCAATAACAATCCGCTTTATGAACGTAACAACTGGCCTGACAGAAACGACAACTGGCATAGCAGCGTACCAACTGAGTTTGTGATTGGTTGGTTGGTTAATTTGGTGGAAGAGACCAAACAGCGAGGTCATCGGTCTCAACGGACTAGGGAAGGATGTCGGCCGTGCCCTTTCGAAGGAATCATTCCGGTATTTGCCTGAACTGATTTAGGGAAATCACGGTAAACCTAAATCAGGATGGCCGGACGCGGAATTGAACCGTCGTCCTCCAGAATGCGTGACTTTGCGGAAATAAAATTTTGCCAAGAGCTGTAACAAGTGGGCTTATAGAAACTTCACCCGGTTTTGTACCAACAATATCCACTGGCGTCTTAGAAATATCAGTGGGAGCTGTGGTTGTTGTTGTGGTCTTCAGTCCAGAGACTGGTTTGATACAGCTCTCCATGCTACTCTATCCTGTGCAAGCTTCTTCATCTCCCAGTACCTACTGCAACCTACATCCTTCTGAATCTTTTTAGTGTATTCATCTCTTGGTCTCCCTCTACAATTTTTACCGTCCACACTGCCCTCCAATACTAAACTGGTGATCCCTTGATGCCTCAGAATATGTCCTAGCAACTGATCCCTTCTTCTAGTCAAGTTGTGCCACAAATTTCTCTTCTCCCCAGTTCTATTCAAATCCTCCTCATTAGTTATGTGATCTACCCATCTAATCTTCAGGATCCTTTTGTAGCACCATATTTCAAAAGTTTCTGTCCTCTTTCTGTCTAAACTATTTATTGTCCACGTTTCACTTCCATACATGGCTACACTCCATACAAATACCTTCAGAAAAGACTTCCTGACACTTAAATCTATACTAGATGTTAACAAATTTACCTTCTTCGGAAACGCCTTCCTTGCCATTGCCAGTCTATAATTTATACCCTCTCTACTTCGACCATCATCAGTTATTTTGCTCCTCAAATAGCAAAACTGCTTTACTACTTTAAGTGTCTCATTTCCTAATCTAAGTCCCTCAGCATCACCCGATTTAATTCGACTACGTTCCATTATCCTCGTTTTGCTTTTGTTGATGTTCATCTTATACCCTCCTTTCAAGACACTGTCCATTCCGTTCAACTGCTCTCCAAGTCCTTTGCTGTCTCTGACAGAGTTACAATGTCATCGGCGAACTTCAAAGTTTTAATTTCTTCTCCATGGATTTTAATTCCTACTCCAAATTTTTCTTTTGTTTCATTTACTGTTTGCTCAATATACAAATTGAATAACATTGGGGATAGGCCACAAATCTGTCTCACTCCCTTCCCAACCGCTGCTTCCCTTTCATGCCCCTCGACTCTTATAACTGCCATCTGATTTATGTACAAATTATAAATAGCCTTTCGCTCCCTGTATTTTACCCCTGCCACCTCCAGAGTTTGAAAGAGAGTATTCCAGGTATCTATATCTCACAAATTTCATGTTGTGTGGAAGTTTTTCTTCGCATAATCAGTTTTCGCACATTTTGTGACTGAATACAGGTACTTGAGAAACTTGTGCCGTAAAATTGACAACTGCGCCCTTCTGTTAAAGCTAGATGACAGAACGCAATATAACGCTCTCAAGGAGACATTCTCCAGCTGACCGTGGGCAATATTTACCACTGAGCATCAGCGATTTTTTTCTTATATTATTCCTGACATGTATACATTCAGATTTTAAGTAGTTAGGAATATGTTATTTCAAATTTTATTGGTATCTAAATTACATATGTACTTTACCTTTTTGTACGTTGTGTGTGTTCTACGGCGGCCGACAGGAATCAGCCACTAGTCTATAATAATACATCATATCATCCGCAGCACAGGGATGTTAAGGCAGCGTCTGCACTGAATTTTTGTATTTAAACTGTATATTCCTGTAGAAATGTGGCATATGCTCTCTTTTTCACGCTTTCAATTGCTTCAGTTTACTTTTTATCAGCCGTACTTTGTTTTTATTCCCTACTAAATGTGTTTTTGTTATTGTATTAATACTTAAATGATACATTAATTTAGACTTGTGCCTGATGTGTATTGGCTGCCACAGAGTACACATGATGTAAGAAAAGATGAAGTGCATATGTAATTTAAACAACAACACAATCTAATGCAACGTATTCCTAAACTAATTAACACCTGAATGTATATTTCAGGAAAAAAGAAATCTCTGAGGATGCCACAACTGTGGTGAAGCATGTTTGGATATTAAAGAAAACAGAAACTGCGTTCTTGCAAAGAGACAGACCCTAGTTAATTCATTATTGTCTTCTCGAACCACAGGAACAGAAAAAAATCCATCGTGATAATAAAAATAAGACTTTTATACTGCAGTTTAGGCCTTCTCTCACTGCAAATACCTTTCAGAGGTAGAAAACTAGATCGATATTCGGTATGACTGTGTTTTGATCACTGAATGAAAGTACTGAAATGTAAAAAAGTCTCCGACAAGAAAGAAAGACGATATCAGTTCGGACGACGCTTTATACTGCATTTTCGATTTTTTGGACTAACAGAGAAAGTTCAGTTTCAGAAGATAAGTTTTTGCGAAAAGTATGTCGATTGCAAAACGGACATAAAATGCGAACATAAAACGTGATCCACAACTGTACTTTAGTGGTAATTACTCAAACAGTGTATTCAAGTACCCCCTCCCCTCTCCACCACCGCGGGGCAGTACTTAAGTTGATTCTAGTGGAAATAGTTTTATTGAAGAAGACAGTACTCCGAGAAGACGTATCCGGGTCCCCGCTGTGGAGAGTTGGAACTAACAGAGAAAGTTCAGTTTCAGAAGATAAGTTTTTGCGAAAAGTATGTCGATTGCAAAACGGACATAAAATGCGAACATAAAACGTGATCCACAACTGTACTTTAGTGGTAATTACTCAAACAGTGTATTCAAGTACCCCCTCCCCTCTCCACCACCGCGGGGCAGTACTTAAGTTGATTCTAGTGGAAATAGTTTTATTGAAGAAGACAGTACTCCGAGAAGACGTATCCGGGTCCCCGCTGTGGAGAGTTGGAACCGGACAGCGTTTCGAGTGGTCGTCATTCATAAGTTTGTTTACTGGCAAAATAAAACAATGTCACACAGGTTTCGTTTCGTATTTTAATATTATTATTATCTTCACTACTGTTGGACTATATGAGTCTACTCATTTATATAAAAAATATGTTACTGTGGCAAGAAAAAAATTACTGTGACACTTTTCTTGTTCTGATTGTACAGTACATTTTGCATCTCGCCACTATTGCAGAATTTTAGTATTTTTGATATTTGTGAGAAATAATAAACTAATAAAAAGATGGTCAAGGGCACCTTTCGAAAAAATGTCCCCAAGGCGACTGCTCGCAATAGGCGGGAGATCGGTGTTCAAGTCTGGGTGTGGCACAAATTTTCATATGTCGCCGAGAGATGACGTCAATCCAGATTCGCAAAACGTGAATCCATTTCGTATTACCTAAATATCTGTCACGTGGGCGTTCACATGACGATTGGTAGGAGGATACGTAGTTCGATTTTTGCCAGTGAAATAATTTCGGAAGACGGAATCAATGTAACGAAATTGTTTGCGTGATCCTTCTTTTCATTATAAGTACGATCACTGGCAACTGGATATGAGTTTGAGCTCTTCACTGAGTTTCTCTAAGACCAAAATTTATAAGAATTTTTCCTCTGATCTGTTGGTCAAATTTTACTTCGGAATTCATTGAACGCTTCTTGTTTATTGTGTTTTTTTTTAGCTTTTGTTAATCAATTGTCTCATTGTTTTTGTAACAAAACTGCATGGACGTCGTGTATCAGATGTGAGTCGTGCAATGATATTGAATTTTAACCGTTGGCCTTCTACGATTTCTACTCTTGCGACCCGCTTTTCATTGGAGAACTCAAGAAGACATTCGGTAGGAGTGCTTTCAGGAGGTGGCGATGGTTAGAAAAGGGTGTGTAGTTGTGTTTGGGTGCTTCATTTAAGCTCAAATGGCGATGGCACGTTCTCCAAGGAAGAATGGCTTCACTGAAGTACTGAAGACCCAGTTCTTGTAGCTTGCCCACCATTGAAACCAAGACTGTGAGATTCTCTTCCCAATACTCCAGAAGACAATTTTGTTGGGAGCTTCCAAGTACCCAGATTTACAATTAAGTGAATGTAAAATCGTCTGGCACAGATCATGCTGTCTGGCTCAGTCTACGCAGATTTTTGCGGTAGGAATTAATGGACATTGATGTACCCCACACCCAGAGCCACAGCGAAAGAATTTATTGCTGTTTCTGGTGTTTGCAGGGCTGTTAATGCGCTGTTGAGGGTTTCAAAATTATGGTTTTTCCTTATTGTTATTTCAGCCCACTCGCCCCTCGCTGACAGGAGATGGGCTGTCAGCGGTACAATATTCTCTTCAGCCAAGAGCATTTAAAAACGTAACAAATATGAGGAAAAGAACATGAGGACTGAGTTACTATTTTAAATTTAAAAAATCAAAGACAAACATCGAAAAAACGAAAATATCTACTTTCAAAAACATCGCAGAATTCTAGAATCAAGCACTGAAGCACTGCGCTTTCACTTAATATGTGATGGACCTGCACAGGAAGAAAAGTGTTTCGGGAGGAGAGGATATGTGCCACAGTATGTGAGGAGTAGAAAAGTCTATGAAGATGAAGATAGGTTTTGGGGTGGACAGTGGGAAGCAGAAAGTCGGAAAGATCGAAGATAGAGAGGAGTATGATGTGTGGGTACATTAGTGGTAACAAGAGAGATCCGAGGGCTGTTGATCAGAAGAGAGACAATGGGGTTATTGAAATCTAGTTTGTGGGTAATATAGGAGATGTGGACGTGTTTGGGAGGAGAGGGGTGGGAATTTTATGAGGTAGTAGAGGATCCATATGTTGTTGTTGTTGTGGTCTTCAGTCCTGAGACTGGCTTGATGCAGCTCTCCATGCTAATCTATCCTGTGCAAGCCCCTTCATCTCCCAGTACCTACTGCAGCCTACATCCTTCTGAATCTACTTAGTGTATTGATCTCTTGGTCTCCCTCTACGATTTTTACCCTCCACGCTGCCCTCCAATGCTAAATTTGTGATCCCTTGATGCCTCAAAACATGTCCTACCAACCGATGCCTTCTTCTAGTCAAGTTCTGCCACAAACTTCTCTTCTCCCCAATCCTATTCAATACCTCCTCATTAGTTACGTGATCTACCCACCTTATCTTCAGCATTCTTCTGTAGCACCTCATTTCGAAAGCTTCTATTCTCTTCTTGTCCCAACTGGTTATCGTCCATGTTTCACTTCCATAAATGGCTACACTCCATACGACTTCCTGACACTTAAATCTATACTCGATGTTAACAAATTTCTCTTCTTCAGAAACGATTTCCTTGCCATTGCCAGTCTACATTTTATATCCTCTCTACTTCGACCATCATCAGTTATTTTACTCCCTAAATAGCAAAATTCCTTTACTACTTTAAGTGTCTCATTTCCTAATCTGATTCCCTCAGCATCACTCGATTTAATTTGACTACATTCCATTATCCTCGTTTGGCTTTTGTTGATGTTCATCTTATATCCTCCTTTCAAGACACTCTCCATTCCGTTCAACTGCTCTTCCAAGTCCTTTGCTGTCTCTGACAGAATTACAATGTCATCGGCGAACCTCAAAGTTTTTACTTCTTCTCCATGAATTTTAAAACCTACTCCGAATTTTTCTTTTGTTTCCTTTACTGCTTGCTCAATATACAGATTGAATAACATCGGGGAGAGGCTACAACCCTGTCTCACTCCTTTCCCAACCACTGCTTCCCTTTCATGCCCCTCGACTCTTATAACCGCCATCTGGTTTCTGTACAAATTGAAAATAACCTTTCGCTCCCTGTATTTGACCCCTGCCACCTTCAGAATTTGAAAGAGAGTATTACAGTTAACGTTGTCAAAAGCTTTCTCTAAGTCTACAAATGCTAGAAACGTAGGTTTGCCTTTTCTTAATCTTTCTTCTACGATAAGTCGTAAGGTTAGTACTGCCTCACGTGTTCCAACATTTCTACGCAATCCAAACTGATCTTCCCCGAGGTCCGCTTCTACCACTTTTTCCATTCGTCTGTAAAGAATTCGCGGTAGTATTTTGCAGCTGTGACTTATTAAACTGATAGTTCGGTAATTTTCACATCTATGGGGGAAGGTAAACAGGTGCGGAAAGCGAGACGGAGTGTGTCAAGCTTATTCTTTCTTTATTATTAGTTCATCTCCTTCGCCCCATATCGGCGGAATGTGGACTGTCAGCAACAAAATTCTCCGCTCTCCAGCCGGTAAAATTATAAAAAATTTACAAGAAATGCAATCAAAGCTCGGGGTGTTTTCTGTTTTAAATTAATAATGGACAGTTATAAGCAACGAAATACGTACATTTTAAAAGTGAAATTCTTCATATAAATACGCTGAAGCACTGCACTTTCACACAAAATCCGAAGGACCTGCACTAGGGGGTGAGAGGTATTGCTGGAGGATAGAAAATGTTCCATAGGTTGACGGGTATGGATAAGAAGATAGACGTATATTAGATAGGAAGACTGTAGAGATGACGGGTAGGAGATGAGGTGGATGCTGGGAAATACTGTCAGTGAGAAAGTCAGAGGGTGAGGAGTAGTGCGTCGTTTGGGGATGGCAGTGGTTGCAAGACGAAACGGATGGGGATGATTGGAGAGGGAAAGGAGAGGGGAGCCCTGACGTGGGGAAGAGTTAAAGTTGGTAGGATGGATAAATATCGGGATGGATCTCACTGACTGGGAGACGGAGTTGGTTGAAGTTGCGCTGGGATAGGATACGGAGTGAGTGCAGTTGTACGGATGCAGGGATGTTTTTGTGAAGGCTCGGCAACATACCAGTGTTGGTGATCAGGTGGTCAGAGGGGAGACAATTGGTTTATTGGAAATTAGGAACTATACGAGATGCGTAGGTGTCTGATGTGGATGAAGAGGGGTGGAAATTTGATGAGACGGTAGAGGATCTAGGTGAGGAGGGGGGGGGGGGGGGAAGGTAAACGTATGTGAAAGGGCTGACAGAGTGCATGGTATTAGAGGATTTGGAGGGACTTACAGAATTTTGGTGGAGTAGAGACGCACACAACATTTTCATAGCAGAGAATGGGTCAGATCAGGGTTTTGCAGAAGTGGAAAATAGTGGAGGAGTGTAATTCCTAAGTATGGCCTATTAGTAGTTGTAGCCTATTGTAGGCTTTCTGTTGGGTGGTTATTAGGTGAGGTTTACACGTTAATTGTCAGTCGACTGCTAGTCCAAGATATTTTAATGAGTTAGTTAGCTGGAGAGGACGGTTGAAAATGGTAAGGAAGAAGTAATGAAGGCGGAGGGTGAGGGCAGTTCGCCCTGTAATTTTTGCCTGGTTTTTGAAGGGGTTGATCTTGAGGTACCATTGGTTACGATAAAGGATGACAGCCAAAAACAGTTGAAGCATAAAAATTTATTAAAATTCTTGACCAAGGTTTTGGTACATATAAATATACCTTCATCAGAAGTAAAAAATCTAAAATTACATCATGCAATGGAGATTAATAAAACAATAGTGCCAAAGGCGTCTTCAATAATTAAGATATCTTCTCTATTTCTACAACATGACTATAGGCACAGGGTCAAAGCGAACAGTTCAGCATCATTACTTCGCCTATGAATTATCGACAGATAATTGGCTGTCATCCTTTATCGTGAAGAATTTCAACAGTTGCTGTTGCAGCCATGTTGAAAATCTTGAAGTACCATTGGTTACATAAGGAGGTAAACTGACTGAGGTGAATTTTTAGAGATAGTTGGGATTTCTGGAGTGTAGGGTAGAGGGCTAGGAAAGTGCTGTCATCAGCATACTGAAGGAGGCGGACTGGTGATGGTAGCTTGGACATATCAGTGGTGCAAAGGAGATAAAGGAAAGGAGACAGGACAGAGCATTGGGGCGCACCTGCGGTGGGATGGAAGTTATGATAATTGGTATTGTTAATAGCGACAAAGGATGGGCGATTAGATAGGAACCATCGGCTGTGGCCGAGCGGTTCTAAGGGCTCCTGTCCGGAAACGCGTTGCTACTACGGTCGCAGGTTCGAACCCTGCCTTGGGCATGGATGTGTGTGGTGTCCTTATCTTAGTTAAGTTTAAGTAGTTCTAAGTCTAGGGGACTGATGACCTCAGATGCTTGGAGCCATTTGAAGCATTTTGATTAGATAGGAAGGATACCGCTCAGCGGACATAGTTAATTGGAAGTGCTGATGTCTGGAATTTGAAAAGGAGACCGGAATACCACTTTGTGAAGCTTATATTCCGATGATATTACGTGCACCTCGTGACGTTGAATGTAGACATCCAACGCAAATTTCAAAACTTTCATGTTGACTTTCCTATCTATAGGAACAAATAATTACTTTGCGTTGCAGTTAGCGCAGCACACCGAAAAGTATAAAGATTGCACTTGTTTCAAAATGAGCAAAGCACTGTACAACCCTGCGTATTATTTTTGCTTGAGGGCAGGAAGCAACACACAATCCGACAGCTGACAGTAAATCGTTCTGCGGCTCACAAGATGACGTTGCTGGTGAGTAAACTTTGATGTGCAATAGGCTACAGGAAACGGCCCACCGTCATCCCCCGGCGTCATCGGTAGAAAACCATTTCAATAACTCGTGAGAAAAGATTTTTAGAATAATTTTTCCAGCGGTCGGGTTTTCGCTTCTGTCCTCCTCATAGAGCGATGTCCTTTGTGGTGAATGAAAAATTACGGTCCCACTGCAAAGCGGATATGAAAAATGGAATTGCGCAGCGGAGCGGAAAACACCACGTCGGCTCTGGTGTTCGGTGATACGTACCGCGCCCGCTGCAGAATATTCTGTCCAACTAGGCGTGCACCGGCGGAGCGCGGCTCGGCCGCTGCGTCCGGGACGGCAATTTCAGTTCCGTATACAGCTTTCATGAAACGCGCTACATTAATTGAACAGTTAACATGAGAGTTGAAGACGTTTGTTGAAGATGAAAGAGATTTATTTCATTTTACAGCTGCGGGCACTGTTCCAGTTTAGAGGCACCCATTCACTGTATCGATTGTCTTCTTTACCGTGTTTTCTTATTTTTACAAAACAAAAGTGCAATCGAATGGTAAAGTTATCAATAGGCAACGTAATACTCAGTCTTTATCACTTTCTTGTTCTACAAACAAACTCGATGGCATTTCTCTAACTCCAAATGGCTCACGGTAGTGTTTGGCGACTGTACACAACACAAACACAGTCATTAAATTATTCAACAGGTTATATTTCTTATTTGTGGGTCGTCTAACCATGGAAAAGCTATAGTATAATTAAAGGATCTTGAAAAATCTATCAAGTCTGAAATAAAAGATTTTTAATTTCCTCTTTACGATACACATAATTTATATAAAATTGACAGAGAGCAAAGTTCTCCAATATCGCAATAGAAATTACACAAAATAATGCTAACGCTGTGGACGGTACCAAATTATTTGGAAGCCTGTGTGGGAAAAGCCAGTAGGACTTGCTCACCTGGACTGCTCGTGAATTCGAAGCTAAGGAAACAAAAGCGACAAAAATTGTAGTCAAATACTCAACACAATGTACGAGGCAGAAGAAGTAAGTTGCCAGCTACTCACAATATAGGTGTCACTACCTCAACTGCCACACTCACGTTTCTCTAAATATCGGCTTGAGTACTGAAACTAGCACCAGGTGGTGGACAGGAGACGAATAGTCCAGAAACTTCCTTCTCCTGAAAAAATAGAGGACTTCAGCAGAAATTACCGACTCCTTGAGTACATAACGTGCATTAACAAACACGAGGTTGGTAATGGCCTTGAGCAGTGTCCTAAAGACTGGTCAACCTCTTCGCATCAAGCTCGGTAGTACTGTCAACTCATTCGACTGTGTACACCAAAAATCTGGTACTAAAACAAAGCGACTTTCCTCCGTTCCTGGCCATCTCATACTTTGATGCCTGTACAGAAAGTGCAGAAATGTGATGTTCAGTTATTCTCTGGAGACGGCAGAGTTGGCATCGCGGTCTCTGCCCTCAGTGAGGACAGGCGCCAGCTGCAGCCAACAAAAGCATGAAGCAAGCCCAGTACCACTTCCGCGAAAACTTGCCAACTACCTGGGCAGTTGGCTGGTCCCTCCTAATGAGGCTCGCTGACCGCCTTCCGCCAACAAACAAGAGCTAGAGACCCCCTGGGAGTACACTTTCCCAGTGAGAAAAACGCAAATCTTTCATCCCAAGCAAACATGCCCCCTACTCTCAACAAAATAAACACGAAATAGTGGCAGACCAATGAAACAATGTGTCATAGTGACATGTGACATATCACAAAACTTTAGAATGTTTTACGTTTCAGCTATAAACTGTTTCCAGAATCATATCAAAAAGACATAAATACATAGTACTTCCTCAAAATACCAGTGTACAAGGCTATAGAAAATGTGAGTTATAGCTGAATCAAGTAAAATTTTAAAGTTTGAACAACAAAAAAGCGATAAAGACAAAGTATTACATTGTGTAGTGTAGTTATCACCACGGAACCTTTTAATGATTTTATGTCATTCTTTGACAAGTTTAGCAATTATTTATGACGTTTGTTATCATCAACAGATTCAATTTGTATGTTACCGCTTGAAGAAGGGGTCTTCCACACTTCTTCGCTTTTTCAGATTTTCCGCTTTCCCAACATCTTCTACACTACTTACATTACGTCATTATGTCAGTCATTTATTTATATCTGAGAAGACAGCAACGAACTTCCTTAGACTGTTAACCATTAATTATTCTGGTTATATGTTCTGTCCTCCTCCAGCCTGTTTTCAGTACTGTCATAACTTTGTTTTACGCTTGTCGCTTCCCTGATCCGTGTATAATCTATGCATGATTGCAGAACAGAACTGCAGCTAGAGGAGGCTACACGAAATATTGAGACTATGGTGCGAGACTAGTTTTTAATGTCTATTTGTAGCAAGAACTTTATGGTCTGCTGTCTATATGTTACGACGGAAGGTACATTCCGCTGATGACTCAAGTAACAATCATAGTTAATATAATAAAATGTAATGTAATTATACATTCAAAAACGATCCATATTTACAGTGTAGTAAGAAATACAGTAATAACATGAAGCGATATGACGAAAGATAATCTCTTTATTACTTAATCTAAAAGAATTAAATAAATATAAGAAATAGATGGTAGCAAAAAAGGAAGTCCCTGTCGCTGCAGACCTGGGTCTGAAGATGTAGAGTCATTTTGCGTGAAAGGTATCAAAGACTGTCCACATGTGTCTGTACCTTGATTACAATCGTGTATACGGTATAATATGTGAAAACGATTCTGTGTTATATGAAATGGCTGTTTTCTGTGAAATGTTTGCCATTATGAGTGTCTTAAAATATCTGAACACATGAATAATATGTTGGCTCTGAGAGGTTGCATTAGGAGCGTCATTGCCATTCTACTGCGAGAGTCTGTGTAGCGTGGTCGGTGCGTGAGGTGGTCTGATGGTGGACGCGACGAATAGAGGATGATATTTCTTTGAGGTGGTCCCTGCAGGATAGAGGATGGTTTCTAAGATGCTTTCACAGAGCGACTGCGCATTTCGAAAGAGGTAATACAGACCGACTTCTTATTTGGTGCGAGCACGTATTTCACAATTAACTGCCGCGTGGTGTTGTAATGTAAAACTATGATTCCAGTCTACTGTACTCTGGCATTCATTGTAAAACTATCGGTCACGTGTTCACAGTTTTGATAATTGTTATTCACCCTCCTCCTTTTCAGTTAAAAGTACACTATTGGCCATTAAAATTGCTATACCAAGAAGAAATGCAGATGATAAACGAGTATTCATTGGACAAATATATTATACTAGACTGTGTACAGGTACAGCTGCCCATGCAGCTTTAACACCATACACAGTTCATCAAGAGTAGTGACTGGCGTATAATGACGAGCCAGTGGCTCGGCCACCATTGACCAGACGTTTTTAATTGGTGAGAAATCTGGAGAATGTGCTGGTCAGGGCAGCAGTCGAACATTTTCTGTATCCAGAAAGGCCCGTACAGGACCTGCAACATGCGGTCGTGCATTATCCCGCTGAAATGTAGGGTTTCGCAGGGATCGAATGAAGGGTAGAGCCACGGGTCGTGACACATCTGAAATGTAACGTCCACTGTTCAAAGTGCCGTCAATGCGAACAAGAGGTGACCGAGACGTGTAACCAATGACACTCCATACCATCACGCCGGGTGATACGCCAGTATAACAATGGCGAATACACGCTTCCAATGTGCATTCACCGCGATGTCGCCAAATACGGATGCGACCATCATGACGGTGTAAACAGAACCTCGATTCATCCGAAAAAATTACGTTTTGCCATTCGTGCACCCAGGTTCGTCGTTGAGTACACCATCGCAGGTGCTCCTGTCGGTGATGCACCGTCAAGGGTAACCGCAGCCATGGCTCCGAGCTGATAGTCCATGCTGCTGCAAACGTCGTCGAACTGTTGGTGCAGATGGTTGTTGTCTTGCAAACGTCCCCATCTGTTGACTCAGGGATCGAGATGTGGCTGCACGATCCGTTACAGCTATGCGGATAAGATGCCTGTCATCTCGACTGCTAGTGATACGAGGCCGTCGGGATCCAGCACGGCGTTCCGTATAACCCTCCTCAAGCCACCGATTCCATCTTCTGTTAACAATCATTGGATCTCGACTAACGTGAGCAGCAATGTCGCGATACGATAAACCCCAATCGTGATAGACTACAATCCGACCTTTATCAAAGTTGGAAACATGACGGTACGCATTTCTCCTCCTTACACGAGGCATCACAACAACGTTTCAGCAGGCAAAACCGGTCAACTGCTATTTGTGTATGAGAAATCGGTTGGAAACTTTCCTCATGTCAGCACGTTGTAGGTGTCGCCACGGGCGCCAACCTTGTGTGGATGAATAGCTAATCATTTGCATATCACAGCACCTTCTTCCTGTCGGTTACATTTCGCGTCTGTAGCACGTCATCTTCGTGTCGTAGCAATTTTAATGGCCAGTTGTGTTTCATAAGGAATGCAAAGACTAAATTTCGGAATTTAAGTGTTTGTCTGAAGCAGTTTTTATTGTTTCCGACAAAGCTGAATGAGGAGCACAGTTTTCAAATAAATGTGGTCAAGGATATACTTCCTCACATTCATTAACGTTAGACCATTGGCAAAAGATTCCGGAATAGTCCCCCATTCGGATCTCCGGGAGGGGACTGCCAAGGGGGAGGTTACCATGAGAAAAAGATTGAATAATCAACGAAAGGATAACGTTCTACGAGTCGGGGCGTGGAATGTCAGAAGCTTGAACGAGGTAGGGAAACTAGAAAATCTGAAAAGAGAAATGCAAAGGCTCCATCTATATATAGTAGGGGTCAGTGATGTGAAGTGGAAGGAAGACAAGGATTTCTGGTCAGATGAGTATCGGGTAATACCAACAGCAGCAGAAAATGGTATAACAGGTGTAGGATTCGTTGTGAATAGGAAGGTAGGGCAGAGGGTGTGCTACTGTGAACAGTTCAGTGACCGGGTTGTTCTAATCAGAATCGACAGCAGACCAACACCGACAACGATAGTTCAGGTATACATGCCGACGTCGCAAGCTGAAGATGAACAGATAGAGAAAGTGTATGAGGATATTGAAAGGGTAATGCAGTATGTAAAGGGGGACGAAAATCTAATAGTCATGGGCGACTGGAATGCAGTTGTATGGGAAGATGGTTCAAATGGCTCTGAGCACTATGGGACTCAACTGCTGTGGTCATAAGTCCCCTAGAACTTAGAACTACTTAAACCTACGGACATCACTCACATCCATGCCCGAGGCAGGATTCGAACCTGCTACCGTAGAGGTTGTGCGGTTCCAGACTGTAGCGCCTTTAACCGCTCGGCCACTCCGGCCGGCTGTATGGGAAGGAGTAGAAGAAAAAGTTACAGGAGAATATGGGCTTGGGACAAGGAATGAAAGAGGAGAAAGGCTAATTGAGTTCTGTACAAGTTTCAGCTAGTAATAGCGAATACCCTGTTCAAGAATCACAAAAGGAGGAGGTATACATGGAAAAGGCCGGGAGATACGGGAAGATTTCAATTAGATTACATCATGGTCAGACAGAGATTCCGAAATCAGATACTGGATTGTAAGGCGTACCCAGGAGCAAATATAGACTCAGATCACAATATAGTAGTGATGAAAAGTAGGCTGAAGTTCAAGACCTTAGTCAGGAAGATTCAATACGCAAAGAAGTGGGATACGGAAGTACTAAGGAATGACGAGATACGTTTGAAGTTCTCTAACGCTACAGATACAGCAATAAGGAATAGCGCATTAGGCAGTACAGTTGAAGAGGAATGGACGTCTCTAAAAAGGGCCATCACAGAAGTTGGGAAGGCAAACATAGGTACAAAGAAGGTAGCTGCGAAGAAACCATGGGTAACAGAGGAAATACTTCAGTTGATTGATGAAAGGAGGAAGTACAAACATGTTCCGGGAAAATCAGGAATACAGAAATACAAGTCGCTGAGGAATGAAATAAATAGGAAGTGCAGGGAAGCTAAGACGAAATGGCTGCAGGAAAAATGTGAAGACATCGAAAAAGATATGATTGTCGGAAGGACAGACTCAGCATACAAGAAAGTCAAAACAACCTTGGGTGACATTAAAAGCAACGGTGGTACCATTAAGAGTGCAACGGGAATTCCACTGTTAAATGCAGAGGAGAGAGCAGATAGGTGGAAAAATACATTGAAAGCCGCTATGAGCGTGAAGATTTGTCTGATGTGATAGAAGAAGAAACAGGAGTCGATTTAGAACAGATAGGGGAACCAGTATCAGAATCGGAATTTAAAAGAGCTTTGGAGGACTTACGGTCAAATAAGGCAGAAGGGATAGATGACATTCCATCAGAATTTCTAAAATCATTGGGGGAAGTGGCAACAAAACGACTATTCACGTTGGTGTGTAGAATATATGAGTCTGGCGACATACCATCTGACTTTCGGAAAAGCATCATCCACACAATTCCGAAGACGGCAAGAGCTGACAAGTGCGAGAATTATCGCACAATCAGCGTAACAGCTCATGCATTGAAGCTGCTTACAAGAATAATATACAGAAGAATGGAAAAGAAAATTGAGAATGCGCTAGGTGACGATCAGTTTGGCTTTAGGAAAAGTAAAGGGACGAGAGAGGCAATTCTGACGTTACGTCTAATAATGGAAGCAAGGCTAAAGAAAAATCAGGACACTTTCATAGGATTTGTCGACCTGGAAAAAGTGTTCGACAATATAAAATGGTGCAAGCTGTTCGAGATTCTGAAAAAAGTAGGGGTAAGCTATAGGGAGAGACGGGTCATATACAATATGTACAACAACCAAGAGGCAATAATAAGAGCGGACGATCAAGAACGAAGTGCTCGTATTAAGAAGGGCGTAAGACAAGGCTGTAGCCTTTCGCCCCTACTCTTCAATCTGTACATCGAGGAAGCAATGATTGAAATGAAAGAAAGGTTCAGGAGTGGAATTAAAATACAAGGTGAAAGGATATCAATGATACGATTCGCTGATGACATTGCTATCCTGAGTGAAAGTGAAGAAGAATTAAATGATCTGCTGAACGGAATGAACAGTCTAATGAGTACACAGTATGGTTTGAGAGTAAATCGGAGAAAGACGAAGGTAATGAGAAGTAGTAGAAATGAGAACAGCGAGAAACTTAACATCAGGATTGATGGTCACGAAGTCAATGAAGTTAAGGAATTCTGCTACCTAGGCAGTAAAATAACCAGTGACGGACGGAGCAAGGAGGACATCAAAAGCAGACTCGCTATGGCAAAAAAGGCATTTCTGGCCAAGAGAAGTCTACTAATATCAAATACCGGCCTTAATTAGAGGAAGAAATTTCTGAGGATGTACGTCTGGAGTACAGCATTGTATGGTAGTGAAACATGGACTGTGGGAAAACCGGAACAGAAGAGAATCGAAGCATTTGAGATGTGGTGCTATAGACGAATGTTGAAAATTAGGTGGACTGATAAGGTAAGGAATGAGGAGGTTCTACGCAGAATCGGAGAGGAAAGGAATATGTGGAAAACACTGATAAGGAGAAGGGACAGGATGATAGGACATATGCTAAGACATGAGGGAATGACTTCTATGGTACTAGAGGGAGCTGTAGAGGGCAAAAACTGTAGAGGATGACAGAGATTGGAATACGTCAAGCAAATAATTGAGGACGTAGGTTGCAAGTGCTACTCTGAGATGAAGAGGTTAGCACAGGAAAGGAATTCGTGGCGGGCCGCATCAAGCCAGTCAGTAGACTGATGACCAAAAAAAAAAAAAAAAAGGACCGCTGCTTAAGGATGGAATTGAGCACAGAATGGTAGAGGAAACCTGATGGTTGAGGACTGAGAAACATTTCGGCTTAAAGCTGGAAGTACTCCACTACGCTCGACATGAACTCCAAGAAAACTATTCCTCATTTTCTATTATTTTGGACCTTCGTTTTTGCTCTCTATCTCCGCTGTCTTCCCTACAGGTGAAATGTCAGCGGAGCTATTTTCCTCGTGCCTAGTGTACATGCTACACCCCATGGAGTAAAGGAGGAATTCGAAAATATTTTGTTGACACCGACCTATATAAGGAGGAATGTTCACCACGATAAAATAAGGGAAATCAGAGCTCGCACGGAAAGATGTAGGTGTTCATTTTTTTACGCGCCCTATACGAGATTGGAATAATAAATTTGAAGGTGGTTCGATGAACCCTCTGCCAGGCACTTAAATGTGATTTGCAGGGTATCCATGTAGATGTAGATGTAGATGTAGATGACGCGTGTGTTACTTTGGCACACCTGTGATTGCGACAGAAGAGGGCGTACAACAGGATGACTGTGAGTCTACTTACTTTCGGGTTCGGAAGGTACAAAAAATATAGCCCGCATTGAAATCAGCAATGAGTATGACGCATTGTCGTAGCATTGTCGAGTTGAGAATATTTCCAAATTCCACTGTGTTGGGACAAATCTTGCCAGCCTTTATTTAAATGCCGTTCGACAATAGATACATATAATAAGGGAACAAATGGGCGACATTTGAATCTATTTTATTTTTGTTGTTACAGAGTAACGTTGTGTGGTATTTTGACCCACTTTGAATAGTACACATTGAGTGTAAATTTGTCATGCCTAAAGGGTGATCTTCAAAAATCGGTATTTTCTGGCAATGGATTGGGGAAGACTCCATTACGCAACTGACAGCCGAGTAACTTTTGCAAAGCATGTAAAAAACAAATAAGTAAACACAAGTTATTTTTCAAATTCATTTTATCTGTCAGTCTTCTTGCTAGTCGTCTTTCCTTGGATTTCCAAATTGAAATATAAAATTGGTTTACTAACATGCATATGTGATTCAGCTGACATACGTGATTCACTTGACATTTTACATTATCAGTTTCTTAGTTACTACCATCTCTAACATCAGCATCAACCTCTATACTACTTCTCTGCCGTTCCACTTATCACAAAGACTCGTCGTACCAGTTATCGAAAAGCTTTGGTAGTTGTGTAGTTTAGCTGGATCACCAAATGAAAGTGTTGTAGTAGGACCTTCCTTAAAATGAATAGCCAGAGGATTCTCTCTTAAGTTCAAAATTGGAAGACTACCAATCTTTAATCATGTCTTCAAGATCTTACCGGTGATGACAAGGTCTCTTACAATCTCTAACAATCGTTACACACAGCTAGTTACTACGGACATACGCAGAGCATAATAGTTCTTATTTCGCCAAACAGTAAAAGAGCACACCATGCAGACGAGTGACCACAAGTTGCCTCGCAAATAAGTTGCAAAGTCACAGACTGTTGTTAGTCACAAATATTGTTCAAACGACAACATTTCTTTTAACTATCTGTCATCATAAAACAAGTTCTCTCAGCTCAGTTTACACGAACGGAGGCGCAGCTCTAAAGGTTACCGAGGCTAGGCTAAAGAGCAGAGTAGCTATCAACTGATAGCTATCAGCAAACCGAACACAATGAAAATAGCGCAAGCTTGAGCCTTATAAAGACTTGGGCCAGGTCATTAGTGAACTTGGTCTGCCGGTGTGGCCGAGCGGTTGTGGGCGCTTCAGTCCGGAGCCGCACGATCGCTAAGGTCGCAGGTTCGAATCGTGCCTCGGGCATGGATGTGTGTGATGTCCTTAGGTTAGTTACGTTTGAGTAGTTCTAAGTTCTAGGGGACTGATGACCTCAGATGTTAAGTCCCATAGTGCTCAGAGCGATTTGAACCATTACTGAACTTTGTTAATTTATAGTAGTGTACAAATTTACTCAGTGAGAAAGTTATGTTTTATCCACTGTTGATTTTTCTCATTATATTTTGTTTGTATATTATTTACCATGAGCAGTATCTATTAGGGTACACAGAACTGATTTGTGCCTAAGAAACTGGAATACTGGGTTTATGATCACTGTATCCAACTTGTATGTTAAAATTTAGCTATGGAGAATTTAGTAATTTTTGTTTAATTTAGTTATTTTTAATTAAGGACCCTTGCTCTTCACTATGGGTGTTAATGAATTAAGAAAAATGAGGGATCAAAAGTGTGTCAACAGACCCCACAAATTTACAGTAATTTGGCTATAATTTGTACTGAAAATTTGGACCAGGTGAAATATTTAATTAACAATATTTTTAAAATAATTAAGTTTGGGTTAATGTAAGTACATTACTCAAAAGAGGGAAAATAGCTCTTTAATTTGGAAGTAGTCTTTCCTCCTGAATTTTCCTATTAGCTCATAAGATTCTCCTGATTGATAGAAGTAAGGAATTTTATAATTGCAATAACATTTGATTGCCATTATTTATGATAAGGAACTAATTATCTTATTGCAGTCAGGACAACAAACTGAATAAACTTAATAATGAAGTTCTGTTGGAGGGGGGATTTGTTTCTATAATTATGATAATTTACATAACATTTGCCTAAATTAGGAACTTTAACATTGGAATTTTGAAAAGAAAATTCACGAAAATTTTACGCCAACCTTAATGTCCAAAACATTACGGCTTGCAAAGTAGGATGGTGGGTGTCAACCAGCTCTGTCATACTCTCTTGAAACACTTAAATCTTTCCGTGCGGACTCTGATTCCTTCTGTTTTTTTACGATGATCATTACTCGCTTATTAGGTGGGCGCCAACAAAATATTTTCGCATTCAGAGGAGAAAGTTATTGATTTAAATTACATGAGAAGATCTTGCTACCATCATTCGCATTTCATACCATATCCGTGGCACTCTGTCCCTGTTTCGGGATAACACAAAACGAGCTGCTATTATTTGAACTTTTTCGATGTCCTCCGTCAGTCGTGAGTTTCACAACGCCCAGCAGTACTCCAGAAGAGGACGGGTAGGCAGTCTCTTTAGTAGGCCTGTGGCTCGCTTGTCCCATAGCATTATCGATGTGATCGTTCTAATTTAAGTTATTCGTAACTGTAAGCTCTAAGTATTTAATTAATCTCGCAGCCGTTAGATTTGTGTGATTTACCATGTGAGAGAAATTTAGCAGATTCCTCTTAGTACTCATGTCGGTGACTTCACACTTCTCATTACTGAGATTCAACTACCACTTTTCGCACCATACTAATGTCTTGCTTAAATCGTTTTGTAATTAGTTTTGACCACGTGATGACTCTACATGACGCTAAATTACAGCATCGTCTGTAGACAATCCAAGAGGGCTGCTCCGATCGTCCCCTACGTCATCTATATAAATCAGGAACAGCAGAGGGTCCATAACACTTCGTTGGGGAACGCAAGATATTACTTCTGATTTGCTCCATGACTTTCCATCAGAACTGTGACCTCTCTGACAGAAATTCACGAATCCAGTCGCACGACTGAGATGATACTCAATTGGCAGGCTTAGTGGCTTATGAGGAACAGTGTCAAAGGCCTTCTAGAAATCTAAATGTATGGACTTAGTTTCACATTCTGTCGATAGCACTAATCACTTCGTGAGAACCAAGAGATAGTTGTGTTTCAAAAGAACGATATTTTCTCAATCCATGTTGGCTATTTGTCAATAAATCGTTTTCTTCGATGTAATTGCCGATGTTCGAACAAGTATACGTTCCGAAGTCCTACTGCAAATCTACGTTAGTGATACGTCTGCAATTCAGAAGGATATTCCTACTTCATTTCTTGAGTACTGGCGTGAGCTGTGCTGTTTTCCGATATTTGGGTACGGATCTTTTGAAGACCATCGGTTGTATGTGATTGCTATACTTGGAGCTATTGTATTAGCATACTCTGAAAGGAACCTAGCAAGGAACCTAGCTGGTATACAGTCTGGGCGGGAGATCTCGCCTTTATTAAGGATTTTAAGCTGCTTCGTTACACCGCGGTTATCTACGTCTAAGTTACTCATGTTGAAGTTGTTATTTATTCGAATTCCATGATATTTGCTTCGTTATCTTTGATAAAGGAATTTCGGAGAACCACGTTTAGTAATTATGTTTTAGCATCCCGCTCATCAGTAACATTGCCATTGCTAGCACGCTGCGAAGGTATTGGTTGTGTCTTGCATTCGACCAAAATCTCTTTGGGTTTTCTGCCAAGACAGATTTTCGTCATAGAAACTATTAAAAGTATCTCGCACTGAAGGTAGCACTGTATTTCTAGCTTCTGTAAGGCTTTTCCAGTGTTGGATTTCTTTCGTTCTCTTAAATTTGACATACTATTTTCGTTGCTTTTGTACCAATGTTCTGACCTGTTTAGTGTATCATCACGTCTTATTAATTCATTTGGTATAAGTTAATTCGTTTGGTATGAGCTATCAATTGTCATCGATACTAATTCTTTGAATGTAAACAACGTCTGTTCTATGCTTAAACAGTCAGATTGGGAGGAGTGGAGACTGTCTCTTAGGATCGCATCAAGCGAATTTTTATATGTTTTATAAAATAGATATATTTTGCATTTATTGATGGATGTGAATGTTATGTTATTCCGTCTTGCTACAACGACATTGTGGTAACTAACCTCTTATCCGTCTTAATGCTGCCTATTTGCTATGAATTATTTGTTGTTAAGAGTACAAGTCTTTTTTCGCAAACATTTACGCTTCAAGTGATCTGCTGAACTAACTTCCCAAAATAATTTTCTGAGGAAGCATTCAGTACGACTTGGACTACGTTTTATGCCCACCAATGACTTTAAACACGTATCTCCACCAACGTATCGACAATAGATTGAAGTCACCACGAACTGTAATTGCACGAGTGGGCTACCTACTTGAAATGAGACTGAAATTTTCTTTGAAATGTCCAGCAACTATGTCATCTCAGTGGGGAGAGAGTCTGACAACAAGACCACGAGTGAACAGGCGACCAAAATTCAATTTACACCCATCCAACGCGTACAGTAGCAATCAACACCAGCCAAGAATACCCAGACCTCGCCCCCATCATGGAACCACTCACCCAAGACATCCCACTTCCTCCACACCTGACCAAAAGACACAGAAACTAACCCCATAAAATACACACACACACACGCACACACACACACACGCACTCGCACACGCACACACATGAACCATAGAACTAAGTTAGACATAAAAAGTAGCATAGATGTAAAAATTATGTAATTGTTCACCACTGCCACGAAAGTCATCCTCCTGAGGTGACTGGAGGACTTGATGTAAACATGACAGCACTCAATCAAATCAAATCCGTTGTATATCTTGATACTGTCCACACCTCCCACCTATAGCAGGCAATATAAAGAAAAGTGGCACTGTCAGTGTGAATCTTAATGCTAATGTTTAAGCATATCTATCAATATCTATCTATACACAAATACACAAACGTAGTTAATAAATAAATAAATCACTTAAGTAGTAACATAAAATAACACCAACACATCTCACACACATAAAATGAGGGTAACACCACATTAAAGCACAAACATGTCACCTCAAAGCATTTTACGCACTGTATATTACTGTATTGTATTTTTATCATATGCTACAACTTTATTGTATTTTATTGTATTCTAATCTATTCAAATAGGATTTATGAAGTAATCATGATGAAAAATATTGTATAATCTATAAAACATACACTGTATTTCAATAAGACGTAAAATCTTTAATTTTCAATTTCTAATTTATTTTATTTTTAATATACTTTATTTTATTTTATATTTTTGTATACTGTCTCATACCCTATACTGTAAATATCAACAAATGCACTTTTGCAAAAAATACTGAAATAATAAATAAATGAATGTACGTGTACAGGAAAAGGCTGAAAAGGGTAATGCAAGCACTGAAGCAAGAAACAAAAAACAAAAAACAAACAAAAAAACAGAGAGAGAGAGAGAGAGAGACACAAGGGGGGAGATGAGGGGGGGGGGATATCGGTAAAAGGAACCAATTATTAATTTATTCCGGTTGCCAAGTATAGCCCCTACCGATGTTAACTCTTCTTAGTGTTCGTTTGTTTTCATTTTAGACAAGCCTTGATAAAAAAATCACAGTTTTCTTCAACAAAAAGATTTCACAGATCACATTACAAGCGTCACGAGGAAGAATTACTTCTGTGACATATGGAGCTGTGGCCAGTTTTAATCACAAGTTACGTGAGGCGCTAGTAACGGCTATTGAGGCACAGAACATTCTAGAGGACCGTACGTTTAAGGATTTCCTGGAGAGCATCAGGGACCGAGGTGTACCAGATGAATCGACATTGAGCAAAAATTATGTGAAACCGTTGTATGAAAAGTCTATTGCTAATATTGAAACAAGCATTTCTGACCACAATATTTGGCATCCAGTCGATGAAACCACTGACAGCTGTGGCAGATTTATAGCTGATGTCGTGGTGCGGAAATTTAAATTCCACAGCATCAGGAAAACACCAACTGCTTATGTGTAAATAACTGGAGAAGACGAATCACACTGCTGTAGCCTAAGCTGTCAGGGATGCCCTGCCCATTCTGTATCCAGGAGAAGATAGGTTTGAGCATGTTTTGGTGTTAGTGACAGCCTGTGCTGTTTATATGTTAAAAGCAGGAGCAATAACAGTATCATCCATTGTACACACCTTGCCCATGACTTACTTCGCCTAGAAGTAGAATTTTCCTGTGGTTAAGAGTATTATTTCGTCTGTTAGGAAAGTGTTTCTTAATGCTCCCAACGGCATTCAGTCCTTTAGGTCAATAGCTCGAAACATTTGCCTCCTACCCGAACCCATACTTAGACGTTACGGCACGTAACTGTTGGCAGCTTTATATTTTGCCGAACACTATCAAAACTTCAAAGGGATAGTAAATATATTCGGCTTTAGTAAATCAGCTTTCAATGAAAAAGCCAAAATGGCCCTTAAGATAAACAAGAATGTTGCATCCTTCGTATTCTTAAGAGCTTTCTTCTGACATCTAAGTGTTGCAATTCCACGGTTAGTGTCCGCAACCGACCGGAGTGGCCGTGCAGTTCTAGGCGCTACAGCCTGGAGCCGAGCGACAACTACGGTCGCAGGTTCGAATCCTGCCTCGGGCATGGATGTGTGTGACGTCCTTAGGTTAGTTGGGTTTCATTAGTTCTAAGTTCTAGGCGACTGATGACCACAGAAGTTAAGTCGCATAGTGCTCAGAGCCATTTGAACTATTTGTTTGTCCGCACCTCCACCACTGAAGGATGCTGTAGACATGATTTCCTAGGTACAGATCTCTCTGGAGGAAATAGCTGATTCAGCGCTTACAGCATGCGTCACTAAATTAAGGAATATTTTACAGAGGAATGTTGGACATGAAGATATAAAGAGGCTGTCCACCATTATTCACTTCAAAGGTCGATTGTATTTGGGGTCACGAGCAGTTGCGTCCATGAAATATGCGCCACTGGCCTCTTGAGCTGTAAAGAGTTCTCTGTTGGCCTACAAAAATGTACTCGGAGAAAACAGAAAAAGTTTCACTTGACTAAAGTGAGAAATATGGTTAATTGGGAATTGAAATACCAAAATATAATAATGAGGAGGTATTGAATAGGATTGGGGAGAAGAGAAGTTTGTGGCACAACTTGACTAGAAGAAGGGATCGGTTGGTAGGAGATGTTTTGAGGCATCAAGGGATCACCAATTTAGTATTGGAGGGCAGTGTGGAGGGTAAAAATCGTAGAGGGAGACCAAGAGATGAATACACTAAGCAGATTCAGAAGGATGTAGGTTGCAGTAGGTACTGGGAGATGAAGAAGCTTGCACAGGACAGAGTAGCATGGAGAGCTGCATCAAACCAGTCTCAGGACTGAAGAAAAAAAAAATTCATGGATTGTGGTCACGCATAGCTTTTTTACTAAAAGACGGCAAAAGGCTAAAATAGCTTAAACGTCAAAAAGGCTACTCCAAGAAAATAAAGCGCTAAAACCCGGTTTATAAAAACATAAAAGTCCAGGCACTAGCAATCAAGTTCTAAGCTTATCAGTGCGGATTAAAAGTACTTTGACGTGTAGTTATAAAAACATAAAAGTCCAGGCACTAGCAATCAAATTCTAAGCTTATCAGTGCGGATTAAAAGTACTTTGACGTGTAGTGTTTTCTATAAATTAAGAGACACGCCATTTGTAGAAATTCGGAAGCAGACCGAGTGTGGAGTTTTCTCTGTTTTAAAAGCTGGCGGAATCGGCTTGGAAAGTGTATACAACACTTCAAAAAGGCCAAAAGAGCCTCCAAGTAATCACAATGTACCAAGTTTAGCCGAGCCGCTCGTTGCCGTTGTCGGAAATGAACAGCGAACGACTGGAACCGAACAAAGGCCGCCATCAAACTAGCGCGCAGTAGTTCGCCAAAGGCTATTGGCCTGCGCGCGCTGACGTCATACACCACTGTCTTTGATGTCTGACTCTCATTGTCCGACAGACGTCACGGAAATTATTGAAACCGTCCAGAAAAGGAACATGGCTCTTTCTTTAAATGCAGTGCATAGCTATCCAATAATCAAATTTTTCGTTACTCTACTTCGCACATAAGTACGTTTCCTTTTTTATGTGTGAATGTGTTAATGGTAGTCTCATGTCTGTTTCTGTGTGAAGACACCAAAGTACAGTCTTTCGTTATTACTCTTTGGTTACAGTAATTCCAGACGTCTGACAACGCTGAGTACTACAGACGCGTGCTATGTGACTTAGGTCGATATTAGCTACTCAGCGTTTCTCAGGTGAATTAACAGTGTTTTAAGTGTGTTAGAGAGTGCTCTCGCGGCACTAGTCAGATAATATAGCCACGTCATTCGGTACCAGAAATCAGTGCCATTATTTTTCGTCTTCAGTAAAGAGACGGCTTGATGTTTCCCGGTTTAAGTGAAGCTGAGTGAAACCATTCCCCTGACTGTTGTTTAGGTTCCGCATTGGTGTAGGACATCCATATCTCGTCGCCTGTAACTATCTTCATCTAGCCGATAGCGGTCCAGAAACGCTCTTCTGCCGCACTTTATTTGCTCTTTATGTTGGTCGATTCGTTTTTCGGTACTCACCTTGCACACAATTTTCAATGTCAAAGCTTTCCCGTGACAATTGTGTAAACAGTGGTGCATCCAACATTATGAAAGTTATCAGCCAGAGCACCAATCGACAACTGTGGATCAGAGTCCACATTTGATAGACTTTTCTCATCGGTGCACATTCTTTGTCTCTTAGTCCCCTCTTCATCATCTCCAATATACACAATGCCACTTTTTAAATTTTCGGTGTCATTTTGCATCATTTTCTTCTCTCATTGCTGTATGCGCATAAACTAACCACTACCCCTCATGAATCAGGGCAACTGTAGATACTTTCCCCACAAAAATCAGTTTATCGCACGCACATAGTAACTAATAGAGCCAACGAGTTTCGATGCCAGTATTTTTTTGCTTTTACCCACAGTCAAAAGGCTATAAATCAAATCAGTAACTTGTATAATTTCTTAAAAAATCAATAGGTGGCACTGCGGCAGCGCAACTTTGTTCTTAGATTCCATAGTTAGCGTCCATCCCCCTGTCTGGAACGCAATATCAATTGCAGGCTGCATATATAACGGCTTCCAGGGGAAAAAAAAGATTTTAAATGTTTCTCTACTTATTGACCGAATTAAAAAATTTTAACTGCTGTCATATTATACTCATTATGAGGTATTATTTTATGGTAAAATTTTAACGTAAGAAATGTTACAATTAAAAACACTAAACACATAGCTCTTGAGGTAGCGTGAGCGGCTGCGCGCAAGCATTCGGACGTTATTCATCCAGCATTTGAGAATCAGCGACTCCGATGAAACTACAATCATACTTGCAAACGTTCATGAAAATTTTCTCGCTAACAGCCTCACATGACGAAAGAAAAAAAAAAGTTATTGCTTGCTAACTTTCCGCTGTTAATGGATTCAAACTTCAGCATTAAGTATGAAGCTTTAATGTTACTTCTTTCCTACTGATTCCATTCGCAACACAGTTTGCAAACAGTATCCAACAAGAGAGGCCACACCGTAAACACCGTAAGCGTGAGAAACTAACCTCCACTTAAATGGCCGAGCAGCAGAACTTCAGCATCATGCATGAGGATTAATACCAGCTGACTGTTTGATGTGTGCAGTGTTTACATACAGCTGGCTACCTCCAGAAACGGTTGAATGCTACGGCGCTCTGTTGGCTGTTCGGGGATTACTGAATGCTGCTGTCTCCTATTGGAAGCTCTGGACCCACTAATTGTTGACGAGTACCACTGCTGCCTGACGTACTGCTACTCAACGTTGCAGTGCCTACCGTGTCAGTCAAATAGCAGAAACCTGAGCCAACATGTGTAATTTTATTGCCTCCACTTGCTGGTAAGTTAAGGCTACTTAATTCGTGATCAATTTTAATGCCTAATGGCTAAATGTAGGGGATGACTATACACTCATCACATCTCAAATAAGTAGTGGTTGAAAAAAATCAGCAAAAGAAAGGTTTATTAGCTCTTGACCTAGGTTTCAATATTTCTAAAAATATCTTCTTCAGAAGAGGTTGGCCTTGTTACATCACATGATGGTACATTGGATTAGCATCATGTGATGTTACAAGGCGCATTCCTTCTGAAGAAGATATTTTTAGAAATATCTAAACCTAGGGCAAGGGCTAACAAACATTTGTTTTGCAACTGGTAGGCTGATTTTTTCAACCTTTTCACATTTATACAGTTGCTGATTCGCAGCCATGTTTAAGATTTTGCATCACAAATAAATAGTCGTATTGCCTAAACAATAACTTCTTTAAATGCTAGCGAGATTGTAGATGGTGATAAAATTAAATAAATGTTGCAACTCACACGGATTTTATTTTTAAAATAGGTAAAGTTTATTGAACTTTTAGGTCCTGAACTCACAAAAAGACAGAAGTAATGCTTAACAAAAATCATTAAGAGCAGCAGAGCGTGTTAGTATTAGACACTAAATCCTAGAAAATGTAATACAAATCCAACAATTATTATCGAAACCACAGTCCAAACAAAGTTATCTGGTGAAAATTACAACTCCATGGACCGTTGGACGAAAAATTCAAAATCCACAAGACAGTAGGGTGGATTCATTGCAACTCCATAAAACTGTCCTCAGAAACATTGTAGATTAATTTTAATGATGCGACCGACACGCCGCTCATAGAGTCTTACATCTGCTCCTTCGACGGTTGGAATGAACAGTCCTGAGCCAAGATAGCAGCCCTTAAATGGCTTGCGGTGGAAATGGAAATTTGTGGTAAGGACTATGGGACCAAACTGCTGAAGTCATGGATCCTTAGGCTTACACACTACTTAATCTAACCTAAACTAACTTACGTTAAGGACACCACACACACACCCATGCCCGAGGTAGAACTCGATCCTCCGACGCAGGGAGCCGCGCGAACCGTGACAAGGCGCGCCACAGACCGCACGGCTACCCCGCACGACAGCTTGCTGTGTTGTGTGTAAATTCTCCAATATACTCCTACAATTCTCTTATATCTGACATAAATGCGGCACATAAGTATAGATTAGAATTTTACCATGTTTTTGATAGCGTCCTTGGACGTTTTTTCGTTATCATATTTTTTGACATATTTGCAATTTCATCAGTGCAATAGTTACTATATGCTAATTTGCTAATAATTAATTACAGACATGATGAAATAAGCACAATTATAGATAGATTACTAACAGTCCAGTAGGCTGGTTGCTTCAGCGTCAGATGCGGCGAACCAACATTTGAACCCGATAACGGATACTAGCGCCGCCGCCTCGTGAGTAGTAATAGTAACCAGATCCCTGTAGCTTACAGGGTGGCAAAGAGAGAGTATTCCAGAAGCACCAAATATGGTGGGCACCACGCTCTAACCGCGAGACTAGCCACTCCCAGATCATCACCATCGAACCTTCCAGAAGAGTCCTTAAGCAAAAAGTTGCAGTATAAATTGGGACTTCTGACCCTACTGAAGTTCAGTGACAGCAGTGAGCGGAAGACGTGGCCTCCACGACGCTCTTCCTTAGGGTCAGGACTTAGTAATTTTCAATAGCCTCGCCCAGTGTAGGACACTTGGCAGACTTAAAGGATTAAGAGTCAGTCCATTACAGACGAGAACTTATAAATAAAGAAGAGTGCCAGAGCTACTTAGATCAAATGCATTCACTTCTATACTTAGACGATTCCATCCAGTTTTCAGAGCAATCCTACCGAGATCCGTGCTCTGCGCCACTCAAAGCTTGATTTTCAGTCGCGGTCGGAAAGTCAGCATGCGGCTCACCATCTAAAGCAAACCAAGCGCTGTATCATGTGTGAGATACAGTGGTGAGCGAGTGTGCCGGGACTTACCCCAGTTCACTGCTAGTAGCGCCACGTCACCTTAACGCGTCTGAGCGTAGCGCGAAAGTATTGCATCACAATTAAGTATGAAATTAAAAATAAAAATTTATGTCTAAAAGCTTTTTTAAAATATAGCTTAGTGTAATAATGTTCCAAATATCAAGTCTTAGTTCTCTAGACTTAGCAGTTTACGTCAAAATGCCGTTTTAAGAGAGAAATAAGTGCCACTAAATAGTAAAGCTAGAAAGCCAGAATTTTGTCAGATGGTGTCTTTAGAACACATAAATAAGTGGAGCAGGTTTCCAAAACCTCAGAACAAAAATTAACACCGGAATCCATGTTTTTAGGAAAATCAGAGACGCTAAATAATGAACTTGGAAACATGAAAATTTGTTTTATGCTTCAGTTCACCCTAAAAATAATAACTAAAGTACCACGTTAAGCCACCTCTTATATTTTTTGAGTAATTAAGTAAAAATCAATTTTGTAGCTAAAATATACCCAATTGTTGTATAGTAAGTGCCTGTAATTTTAATGATAGAGAATTTTGGTTAAAGTGGATGATAAAACATACCAAATGATAGAGCTGTACCAAAATTGAGAGTTGTATTAATAACTGCCGACATAAGTTCTAGTAAAGATATGGTTCAGAGGTAACTATCTACCGTTAGGTTCAGTATAAGAATTCTAGAAGACAAAGTTTTCATTCAAACTAACTCAAACTTTTTCCGCGTTTTCAAACAACTTAATTGAATACAAGTAACAAATTAAGAAGTTTCTGAAGTAATTTGTAAATATATTATCAAACATTATGTGCCCGAGATAGCTGTCATTCGGATGCTGCTGCAAAATGCAGACAGCCGTAAACAACAGATGTTCCCTCGGCCGTCCGCTCCTGCATCTACATAAATACAGCCCGAGAGGCAGTAGAGAACTTCACTTCGCATTCAGCTACTGTAAGATCCACGTCTGTTAAACGTCGGATCGCGCTCTGCCCCCGGATGACGTCAAAGGCGAACTGTGACAAGGCGCGTATTTTGCAGTAAAAACGAATAGTGTGACTCGCGAGGACTGTACTCCGTCCTGGATCGCTTATAATTCTCCAGAGTAACTGTTAGTGTGTCGTCCGTGTGAATTACAATTCCGCGTGGCAAGTGGTGACTTTATTTCCACTTTTATGGCGAGCATTAACTTTGAACATTTATCGCAAACTTTCAGTTACGTGTTTTTAGTCAGGTCGAAAGACAATCTGGTAGGAACGTGCCGTAGAGGTCGCCTCCGAATTGCTAAATGTGCTGTTAGAATAGAAAGACTTGTTTTCAGTTGAACATATTGAATTTCCTAGTGTTGTACGTGAGAAACCTTATGTAATATAATTTTATCTGAAATTATATACTTTTATTCAAATCATAGTCTGATCCCGCAAAGAAATAGGAGAACAGAAACTTTTCTTTCACTGGGCTGGACCAGAATGCGGTTGTGTAGACTCGAGACTAAGGTCAGTATGTTTCTCATTCTGGCTGACCACTAAATTAGTTACCACGCTTGCGTGAGTGAGACGACGTATACAACTTATAGAAACCAATAGAAAACAAAATTATTTAAACCCGCCGCCCCACACATCAGTTAACCTCATTACTTTTCTCTTTCTCCAATTTACTCCCAATACACATTGTATGCTCATGCTGCTCATATCATTCAGTAGATCCTGTGATTATGCTTCCCTTTCTCTGAGGGTAGCAATGTCATCAGCAAAACCTACCATTTATTTCCACTCAACTTGAATTTTAATTCCATTCTTGAAATTTTCTTCTATTTCCGTCACTGCTTCTTCGATGTGTAGATTTAACAATATTGGCGAAAGACTAGAGCCCTGTCTTACATCCTTTTCAATCTGAACTCTTCGTTCTTGGCCTTCCACTCTTACATTCCTTCTTGGCTCTTGTACATGGTGTGTGTTATCCGACTCTCCCAGTAACTTATCCGTTTTTTCCTCAGAATCTCGAAAATCTTGCACCATTTTACCCTGTCAAATGCTATTTTCAGGTCGGCAAATGCTATGAATGTGTCTTTATTTTTCTTTAACCTTTCTTCAATTAACAACCGCAAAGTCAGAACTGCCTCTGTGGGACCTTTCCTAAAGCCAAACTGATCGTCATCTAAAACATCCTCAGTTTTTTTTCCTTCTGTACATTATTCTTGTGAGCAACGTGGATGCATGAGCTGCTACGCTGACTGTACGACAGTTCTCACACTTGTCATCTTCTGCAATCATCGGAATTTCGTGGATGCTATTTTTCCAAAAGTCTGATGTTGTATCGCCAGACTCATATATCCTACACACCAAGATGAATAGTTGTGTCGTTTCCGCTTCTCCGGATCATTTTATAAATTCTGATGGAATGTTATCTATTGCTCCGACGTTATTTGTTTTAAATCTTCCAAAACTCTTTTAAATTCTGATTCTATTACTGGATCTTTTCTATAAACGACTCCTGTTTCTTCTTAATTCCCCTTTGTACTCTAAATGTTACCACACTTGCTTTTAACTTCACCGAGGGCTGTTTTGACCTTTCTGTATGCTGAGTCAGTGCTCCTGACAATAATTTCTCTTTCGATTTCTTCACATGACTCATGGAGCCATTTTGTCTTAGTTTCCCTGCACTTTCTACTTATTACACTCCTCAGCGACTTGTTTTTCTGTATTTCTGAACTACTCTGAACATTTTTGCACTTTCTTCATTCATCGATCAACTGAAGTATTTCTTCTGTTACCCATGGTTTCTTCACATGTATCTTCTCTGTATCTATATTTTTCTCTCCAGCTTCTGTGATGTTGGTTTTAGAAATGTGAGCTAGTCCCTATTGCTGTATCTATAACCTTCGAGAACTTTAAGTGTGTGTTGTCATCCGTTAGTACTTCTGCATCCCACTTCTTTGCGTATTGATTCTTTCTGACTATTCTCTTGAACTTCAGCCAACTCTTCATCACTACTACATTGTGGTATGAGTCTATATCTGCACCTGCGTACGTCTTACAAACCAGTATCTCATTTCGGAATCTCTGTCTGACCATGATGTACTCTAACTGAAGTCTTCCTGTAGCACCCGGTATTTTCAAAGTATACCTCCTCCTCGTGTGACTCTTTAACAGGGTACTAGCTGAAATTTATCACAGAACTCAATTAGTCTTTCTCCCCTCTGCATGCCAGTCCCCCATGACTATTAGATTTTCGTCTATTTTTATGCACTGTTTTACCCTTTCAATGTCCTCATATGCTTTCTCGATCTCTTCATCTTCAGCTTACGACGTCGGCATGTATATCTGAAGTATCGTCGTAGATGTTCGTTTGCTGTCGACCCTGGCAGGAACAGCTGTATCACTGAACTGTTCAGTGTAACACACTCTTTGCCCTATCTTTCGATTAATAACGAACCCTATTCTCTTTATGCATGAGCCGTGGCTGGTTCGTGTTATGCTTTGCATTAAACCCTGGTTGCTATTCTGTGATTAGTCTCTCACGGTATCGCGAGTTATGCTGTTATCCTCTCTCTCCGTGAGTGGCAGCAGCAGCGTGTATCGATATTCGCACCCTTGTACTATCTTTGGCTTCGCGCTTGTAGTTTCCATCTGTTCCGTGTGCGGACAGTTGGTCGGTTGGCATGGAGCAGTGAGGAAGTCTCCATGGTGTGTGTCTGGCCAGGGCAGCTGGCAGCGTCCACGCGCGGTCGGAGTGTGAGGGGCTGTTCACATTCCTACAAGGTCCGTGGCTCACCGATCACGGACACGAAAGTTACGTCTTTACTTAATTTACCAGTCAACCCCAACTGTTTACGTTGTGTTGTTTGAATTTCGTTGTGGGCTGTTGGGACATTCCCGCGAGCAACAACGTGTGTTTTCAAGATGGCGAAATTCTAGCCACCCTCCTGTGGAGTTTAACTTAACTTGATTATTTTTGAATTAAAATACACCAGCAGAATCTTCTGCCTTGTGGCCAGTAAAGTTCCGGTTACCTGCCCTGGGCGTTGACGTAAATTCAGGCAATATATTTTCCTCGTCGTATTGTGGCTGTCTATCACAGCGTATAGCTTAACACCTGAATGTGTAATTCGTTGTTGGCGCCGATACCTCCTGCGTTGTTCCATTGAACTCCCTGTTGTGTGCTGGTCGGGTGGAGCAGAAGTTATCCTGTCACTTGGTCCGTTGACTGTCTGTCGGTTGGGTTGCCGTCAGATTGAGAATTGTTGGGCCGACTGCCTGACTCACCTAACGAGCGTTAGTGTTTGAATTCCAGGCCGATCCTTGGAAACTTCCGGGTACCGTTTGATGTGCTGCCTTTTCTTATTTGTCCTTGTTGTTAGTTTATGTACGGCTTCTAGCCGACTTTAAAGTTGTTTTGCCCTTAAGGCGTGAGACTGTTTGGGCCTTCGGCCAGATTTAAAGAAACTTTAGGATAAGGCCTTCTGCCTTTTAAAATTCAATTTCCTGTTTTGAGCCTTAAGTTATTGGCCTTCAAGCGATTTTAAGTTAAAGTTGTTTTGCTCTTGAGGCGTGAGATTGAATGGCGCATTTAGCCGGGAATTAAGTTCTAAAATTAATGTTCGCCTTGCTCTGTTTTTAATGTTTTCTTTACTCTAGTAATGTTTGTCAAATGAATAAAGTAGTATGTTTGAGTGCAACTGACAGCCACTCATTTTGGCCCCTTTCCACAAATTAAACTCTCTGTCCTGTCCTGCGGGTACAGCAAGGGATCTCAATGCCATTTCCTGCTGCTGTTGATATTACCCTATACTCATGTGATCAGAAATCCTCGTGTTCTTTCCATTTGCCTTCAATGACCAATACTATATCTAGTTTGAGCCTTTGCAATTCTCTTTTCAGATTTTCTAGCTTCCCTACCACAATCAAGCTTCTAATATTCCACCCCCCGATTTGTAGAACGTTGTCCTTTCGTTGATTATTCAATCTCTTTTTGATGGTCACCTCTCCCTTGGCTGTCTCCTCCCGGAGATCCGAATTGGGGACTATTCCAGAATCATTCACCAATGGAGAGATCATCACGACACTTTTTCAATTATAGGCCACATGTCCTGTGGATACGCGTTAAGTGGCTTTAATGCGGCGGTTTCCATTGCCTTCTGCATCCTCATGCGGTTGATAATTGCTGATTCGTCCGCATTTAGGGGCAGTTTCCCGCCCCAAGGTCAAGATAATGTCCTAAGCCTCTGTGTGCAACTCCGCCCTCTTCGAGAACACCGTTGGCAAAATGAGGATGACTTCTAATACCGGAAGTCTTTGGCCGCTATATTAACTTTGGAAATGAATGAAAGGGTGGCACCGTCTTGCAAGAGGTCTCCAAGTAAGCACGGAAAACTGGACGTCGTTTGATGTGGGATCAACGTGACCATAGCGCCAAATGGGGCTGGCCTCGTAATGAGGCAGTTGTAGGAACGTGAGAAAGAACAACGTGTGTTAATCAGCGAGCAGTTACGATGCACTATATTGGTTTTCTTCATTCCATAATGGGCTGTAGAGAACATTTGTATGACTCCACACGGGGAGCAATCATCGAGAATTGCGAAAAAGAAAAATCACAGGGAAGTGTGACGAGTATAGTCCAGGAGTTTGGGACTGTGCGCAGCAATGTTTCACGTTCAGCCGCGCAGGATTAGCCGATCGGTCTAAGGCGCTGCGGTCACGGACTGTGCGGCTGGTCCTGGCGGACGTTCGAGTCCTGCCTCGGGCATGGGGGTGTGTGTGTTTGTCCTTAGGACAATTTAGGTTAAGTAGTGTGTAAGCTTAGGGACTGATGACCATAGCAGTTAAGTCCCATAAGATTTCACACGTATTTGAACATTTTTCACGTTCATGGGGAGCGGCCCGATGGAGAGGAGGTCGTCGACCATAGTCAACCACAGCAGCAGATGACTGCTACATTGAGCAACAACCAAGAGGGGACCCAAGTCAAACAGCAGGTGCAATTGCAATCACATTTAACAGACTAGCAAGACACGCTATCTCAAGCTCCACCGTGGTACGGCGACTGCATTGGGGTGGACTCTTTGCCACGCAATTTGTAATTTGTCTTCTGCTGACACTCGCACATCGGCGGCATCGTTTGCGATGGTGCAATGAGCATAGGATTGGAGCAACGAGGACTGGGATCACACGCTCTTCACCGGTGAGAGCAGATTCAGTCTCGGTAGTGAAAAATGTGTGTGAAATCTTATGGGACTTAACTGCTAAGGTCATCAGTCTCTAAGCTTACACACTACTTAACCTAAATTATCCTAAGGACAAACACACATACCCATGCCCGAGGGAGGCCTCTAACCTCCGCCGGAACCAGCCGTCTCGGTAGTAACTTTGGACTTACCCTAATATGGCAAGAGAACGAAGGCGCAATACTCCAAGGAGCAATGCCGAACAAGATCGGCTGATGGTCCAGGCATTATGATGTGGAGAGGCATATGTTGCACGTGTGTATTGACCCACAGCTCTTTGAACAAGATCAGCGTTTCCAGAGTGACATTTTCACGAAAGCTTCTGTGAAATTTGGAAGGTAGGAGACGAGGTAGTGCCAGAATTGAAGCTGTGAGGAGTGGTCGTGAGTAGTGCTTGGGTAGCTACGTGGACAGAGCACTTGCCCGCGAAAGGCTAAGGTCCCGATTTCGCATCTCAATCCGGCACACAGAGGCTTCCACAGTAAACATTATTGTGACACGGTACGCCTTTCCCATTTGCAATCGGCACAAACTTCATTTTTGAGTATGAGAATGCTCTACAGTATCGTACAGTGCAGGTGAGGGAGCTCTTGGAACAGTAATGGTGGGTTATGCCTTAAGCTATATACTATTCATTGCCTAAACAAACCGAAACGTACTTCACGGATATTTAATTGAGCCCATATGAACAGCGTTACCAGCTACTACTGTAAGCGTCATTGCACTACCCTCATTACGCCTACTATATTTACTTGATGACTCAGTAGACGGAATAATCACTATCAAAACAACTGGATGGAAATGATTCTGAAGCTATGCATACTTTATAGATGTAGAATTTGACACCTACGTAGAATGGACTGCCATGCCAGTCCCACCTACTTAATTCCCATCGAGCATCCCATGTCGGACGAGATGGGGGAACTTTCTGCAGCACTTCCAGATGCACTATCCTTGTCAACTGAACTGGTGGAGGAACGGAACGCCCCACCACAAGACTCTTTACCAATCTACTGGCCAGCAAGAGAGCCCGTTGCAAAATGTTCAAATGTATGTGAGATCTTATGGGACTTAACTGCTAAGGTCATCAGTCCCTAAGCTTACACATTACTTAACCTAAATTATCCTAAGGACAAACACACACACCCATGCCCGAGGAAGGAGTCGAATCTCCGCCGGGACCAGCCGCACAGTCCATGACTGCAGCGCCTTAGACCGCTCGGCCAATCCTGCGCGGCAGCCCGTTGCAGATCATGCATTACTGTCTGCGTTGATCACACACCCTATTAAGATTAAATGTCTCGCATTTTGTAATGCCCAGCGGACTAACATAAATCGCGCTGACATCAGTGTAATCATTGTGTTTGAAGAAAAGTGTCATTTCTGTTCGTCTCATTGTGCATTTCTTCCGGTTACCTTGTGTACTATATTTCAGCAGTTCTTTCTACGTATGGTCCAGATTTAATTCAGCTATGTTACTTGGCAGCGACACACCATGGGAAAGTTACTTTCTCCTTACGATCTGCACTCAAGTGTACGTGAAGATCATTTGAGAATACCTTGCACGTTTCCTTCGCATAATACGAGTCCAACCACATCTTGCTTAAATTTCATTTTGATATTTTACTTGAAATTTTCGTTTACATACGTTTTAGCCATCCTATCACAAAATTACCTGGTTAAATCAACATATTTTAAACACGACGTGCATGCAGGCAGGTCGACAATCTGTGAAAATTCATGAGTTCTATATTGATCGTTTGCATCATGCTTGAAATTAGCCTTACGTGTCGTATGAAATTGTACAAATGACAATTCGATTCATAGGACACTTTATAATCATGACGTAGAGCCTGGTTGACGCCGTAAAAATGACATCATGCGTCACAACAATAGAAGAAGTCACCTCTGTGGAAGATCAGTCTTATCAGAGCTTTTCTGTGGGTTACGGCATTTGTGGGCGACAACTTCAGATGACACTGTGCGTCTTCGACTCTGATGATTATTATGCTGAGAACACCGTCTTGGGCCGTATTGAAACGGAGGAAAATGTACTTTTATTTTGTGCTGAATCATAATAAACAAACATACATAGTTGTTTTTCACCCCTCAGCATAAGTCAAACGCATAATGAAACCGTGGGCGACCAACCATGGAGAGATCAACGACCACGAAATAAGTACACTTCATCATTGAAGACGTTTCCACTCCAGTCAATGCGATTCTAGGCCGAAGGCGTTTCTGGAGATACACTGGACAGCAGTGCGATAAGTGTCGTCCGTTATACGGTCTAAAAACATGGAGTGGTGGTCTAGGATGCAGTTTCTTTTCATAGTAGAAACTCTTTGGCTGTCCTCTGCGGCGCCCCTGCAGCATAGCGATACTCCGATGATATTCTATGCAAGCCATAGTGGGCTTACATTTCAGCAAGATAATGCCCGCGCGCCCACGGCGAAAGTTTCTACTGCTTGCCTCCTTGCTTGCCAAACCCTACCTTGGCCAGAAAGGTCTCCGGATCTCTCCCCAGTTGAGAACATTTGATTCATTATGGGCGGAGCCCTCCAATCAGCTCGGCATTTTCTCGATCTAACACGTCAGATGGACAGAATTTGGCATGGTGCCGCTCAGGACAACATCCAAAAACTCTGTCAATCAATTCCAAGACGAAGAGGAGCTTGTGTACTGGCAAAAGGTAGCCCAACGTGATATTGACTTGCTAAATTTGTGAAGCTCTCTCTCTCTTGTATAAATCATCCAATTTTCCTGAAACTGTAATAGTTTGTTTGTCTGTTATTGTACATAGCATCTATCGATTTCCATCAAATTCTAATTCCTTCGCGGTTTATCATTTTTCTCCTTTTCTTTCTTAGAGCGTGTGTCTACGGGAGTTACCGATTTGATAATCCACTCATGGGGGCCTCGATAAGAAAAGCTAAAGTAGCAAGACCTCAGACTCATACCTTGATCTTTTGCTCTTAATCTTTCCTGCTAACATGACTTCAGCTACTGCTTGCAAGAAACATGTCACTTTAAGTATCTGTCCTGTTATGAAAGCTGTGGTATATATCTTTTTCTTCGTACTTTCGTAATTACGAAAATATTAATTACGACAAAGATTCAGTCTACTTTCGAAACAAACTGCAGTCACAAACGAAACAGTTTTATCATTTGGGCTAACAGCATTGATTCAGTATTGGCTGATGTCGGTATGACGAATGAGATTTCAAAATAAGACATTCAATATGCAAAGTGGCGGTATGCGCCCGATTTCGAAAGGCGAATAATATTTCACCGTGGAGAGAGGCACAGTGTCGCCTCGCCTGAAATGCAGGAGTCCCCTGAATTGAGGGCACGACTGTGTTTGGCAGCGGGCCGGCAGTGTGGCGATTCACGCAAGTGCTGCTGGCAGCCGATCTGTCTTCCCTCGCAGGCAGCTTCTCACCAGAGCCGGTCGCCTCCATTGTTTGTGCGTCCTTTACACATTCTTTAAAGGAGACTTATACAATTTAAATTTTCAGTCTTTACAATAGAGGGACCTGTAACGTTTCACAACATCTGCTCCAAAAAGAGGATATAATTTCACAGGGCATGGGAATATCCTGTGCTCTCACTCATAAATATGTTTACTACTGAAGTGTTATTATTAATAAAGGGATAAAATGCAAAAATGGTGATTTTCGTAGTACCCATCACAAGCAACCACAGGTATGGCACTTTTCATTGCTTAATTAGCAATATCCGTTCACCTCATATTAAATACCTTAAATAATGAAATATCACCAGTTGATGTTGTTTTTCATCTGTCCAAGGCCTCGATTGCGTAGATCAATTCATTTTATTTCCAGAATTTAAGTTTTATGGTACTGATGGCTTTACAAACAGCTCATTTGAACCGTACTTAACAAACAGAAAGCAAAAAGTTGCTCGCAATTATTCAAATAATGTTGCAGGGTGAACACATTTTAAAGACTTGAGACAAATCACGAAAGTAGTCCCACCAATTTTAGATACACTCCCATTCCTTGTGTGCATGAATGACCTTCCACTTAACAATTATCAAGCAGAACTGATACTTTCTGAAGATGATAATAGTATTGTAATATATGTGGTTAGAGAGAAAGTAACAGAAAAAATCGTTAAAGATGTTTTCCAAGGAATTATTAAGTGGTTCTCTGAAAATGTACACTCTGTTAATTTAGGGGAACACACTGTATTCAGTGCTGTACTTTATAGTTATTCAAGAACTGATGTAGCACGTGAATAAGAGTCAGTAAATACGGCAGAATGCTCAGCATGTCTGGGTGTACGTATAAATGAAAACTTGAAGTGGAAGAAACATATTATTGGGCTACTCAAACAGTGCAGTTCAGTTACTTCCGATCTTCGCACAATTGCTAGTCTAAAAAACAAGCGAACCAACCTTCTAATATATTTTACGTGCTTCTACTTTTACTTAATAATGTGTTATGGAATAATTTCTTGGGCTAACGAATCACTTACAAAGAAAGTAGGCCCACTGACTGCAAAAAAGCGAGCAGTAAGAAAACAGGAGATGTCGAACCGCCGTCATCTTGTAGGTGCCTCTTCAACGAGTTATAGCTAGTGAAACTTGACTTAAATAATCTGTCACGTTTTGAGAAGAAAATGACCTTTAGTACTCCTTTTAATAGCTACCAGCGTCTCAGAAAACAGTTTGACGTGCACCAACACAAATTTTTGTTCACTTGTCCATTAACGTAAATGCCTGACGGCTGCTAAAAGGTTTTAAACTTAACCTAAAATCATTTCTTCAGGACACTACCTTCTATTCTATAGATGTATTTCTATTTAAAAACAGATACCTTTTAAAAATAGAAAAATGACTCCTAGTTATTATTATGTGAAATTATACGAGTGAGACAGAAAAATAATGGTTTCATTAATGTTAAAATTAATCGTACGTATATTAGAGAGCGAGCGAGCGAACGAGAGGGAGAGAGATTGGAAAATCGTACAAATGATGTATGTAACACGTAACTAACGGTATTAGTTTGTGATTTTAGCGGTGCGAGGCACACCGTGTTGGATTTGTGACTTTATCGCCTGCTGTTAAAACAGTCACTTGCTTCCGCTATGATTATTGCATTTTATGTCAATGCTGCGAAAACAGTTGTGAGGGTAATTGTCTTCAACATGAAACACACATGAATAATGTCTTGGAAGGGTTAATTTCATCGGACACGCTGTTGGAAAAATAGGAGAGAGGTACAGTCTGACTGAAGGTACGACATGTTCTCCAAACGTAGGTTCTACGTTCGAGATCCAGTTCAAGCCAGTTTTTATCCATCAGGATAGTTAAGTATTCATTGTTCTACATATGATGTGTGGTTTTCCATAAATATCGTCAGTTTTTCTGTTTTTGCTTAATACAATCAATGTCTCTCTTTACAATGGAAAACAAACGGCAAATAAAATGAAATGAAATAAAGAGATTACGCCATATTTTTCTTGTAACAACTGAGTGGTAATCTAGCGTGCATTGTTCATAGATTAAGTAAACTCGTATTTAAAGCTCTATGAAAGTGCAAATCTGTGAGCCCAGATTTACAGTGAACGGGGGAAGAGATCTACTAGAATTTGGATTTTCTCGCAAGAGAAGTTTTCTAAGCAACTGGGTTCTCGATTCATTTTCAGTTTTGATTGTGGGCAGAGCGATTGGAAGTATGTTTTTGTGTCTCAGTGTTTTACACTGTTTATCTCATACGTTGAATTATATAGCTGTTACACAGCCTGTTTGTGTTACCATATCTGTTCTTCAAGATGTACTTAAAAGCCTGTCTTACAGCAATCAGACTATTCTCACAATTACTAGCCCTTCTGGCTTGCCTTGTACGCTCCCAGATATATGCTACCCCTGGTAACTAGAACGTCTTCCTCAACTATGTTATTGTGACATCAAGAATTTCTTATTTGCTGCGCTGATTATTTTATTTTATTTACGTTCAAAGGCGTCAGATATACAGAGTGTATCAAAATGCATCATCCGATGTCCGTGAAAAAACGTTGCGTTTTAAAGAGCAAACCCTCGAGTTTTACATGGTTCCCACTAGGTAGCAGCAGTGTGCGCCAACTTCAGTTCCAGTAAAAATGTTGTCGGGGCAACTGAAAGCGGATTGTTTAGTGACGAGGCAACATTCAATTTAAATGGAAAGGTGAACCATCATAATGTGAGAATATGGTGCACGGAACAACCACATGAAGTTGTACAAAATGAGAGGGATTCTCAAAATTTAATGTTCTGTGAATTTTCACAGGAAAAGGCGTGTGGTCCATTTTTCTTTGCCAGGAACACTGTTACAGGAAGCACATTCTTGATATGCTTGAGACCTTTCTTGTCCCACAGTTGCAGACTGATTCGAACAACTTCGTTTACCACCAGGATGGGGCACTGTACTCTGGTATCTGGAAGTGCCGGAATTTTTAAATCAAAGGATTACTGAACGATGAATCGGTCGCACTGGGCCAATTCATTCAGCCGTACATTATTGGCTTCCAAGATCACCGGACCTAATTGTATGTGATTATTTCTTGTGGGGGCTGTAACCCAAGACATGCCCGCTGCAGTGTGGGAACTATCTCAATACCGCATTGACATATGCCGTGTATCCCAAGGGAGGCATAACGAACAGCAATGATAAGGTATGAAAAAAAAAAGCTTTTTGAGTTTCCCGTTCATAAAAAAAAAGCGAAATGCATTTTATATGTTTATTAGTTTCAGAAAAATAGGCGTGCCAAATCCAATGATTCTTTTTGCTGTACACTGTATAACGTCGGTATTTTATTCCAATGGAATAGTAACTCGCTTATTTGATTCCTGTTTCCTGATTTAAGAAAAGAGGGTTACTGTCGATATGCTCTGGTATTCAGTTGTAAATTTAAGTGTAGACCGTTTGAGGTGGCTTGTCTATTTGCCGATTTTATTTATAGCCTTCATGCTGGTCAATGTGTTGCTGCTGCATGGACTGCCTGAGCAAGAGATGACAACGAGGTCAGAGAGGAAGTGGGTAACTCGTAACTTGTCGTTTCCTCTGTTTACAATAGGAGTGTACCCAATTAGAAACTGATTTCATTTGACAAACATTACCAGCTTCAGAAGAACACACACTGGTAAATGAACCGATGAATATTCAGTGACCTCCCTCAGACAGAGGCAGCTATCACGTTTAGTAAGTGCATGAGGGGTCCGCAGGGAATTAAGGCGAACTGAGAAGCGTCTACTCCTGATTGCATCTCTAGTTGAGAGCTCATCGTGTACTCCATCAAGAAATGGAACCACCTGAAATTAATTTTGTATGGGCCTGAGCAACGCATACGCGCAACCAGAATTCCAGATGTACGGAGAGACCAACCGTATTCTCCCTCTTATTTTATTACGTTGAATGTAAAAATTTTTCTTTGAAAACCCCACAAATATATATTTAGGTATCGTTTCCCGTGTCAAGAAATAAGAGGAAACATTAAATTATCTATGTATTGAAACAGACGTTTTAATAAACGGACATTGCTTTCACTCATGTCGTGTTGAATGCCTATCATTAGTCATTCTCGTTCGTGACACAGTAATCTGGGACATTAAGATCCGAAAAAAGGATTTCAGGCGTTCAGTTACTTTCAGACACATCACCAAATGAAATGTGACAGGCCATTAGTTGACACTTTATTCATTATCACAACAGCTGATTAACACTCCGCACGATACGAGGCCTTACTTGTACTAACGACGAATAAAACTCTTTTTAGCAAATAACTTACATTAAAGTTATTCCATTAGTGTTAACGTTAATATTTTAAGATAAACAAAATAATTTAACGAACAACATGTATTTTATCATTTTCAGACGTTTCAACAAAACACAGATCCAGCGAATTGCGGCCGGCCGAAGTGGCCAGGCGGTTAAAGGCGCTGCAGTCTGGAACCGCAAGACCGCTACGGTCGCAGGTTCGACTCCTGCCTCGGGCATGGATGTTTGTGATGTCCTTAGGTTAGTTAGGTTTAACTAGTTCTAAGTTCTAGGGGACTAATGACCTCAGCAGTTGAGTCCCATAGTGCTCAGAGCCATTTGAACCATTTGAACTAGCGAATTGCATGCGAAATTTTAATGTACCAAATGGTTTACTAGAGTTGAGAGTTGTATTGTTGACTAAGAAGTGAGTGAGGAACTGACCAGTTTCATTACAGTCTGGAGATGCTGCTCCCCTTCTGCGACAATGTACTAGCAGTACCTCTGAAGCCCTCTTGAAACTCGCTCTTAAACCTTCACACTTATTAATCGTAGCCCCCATGAACCATGGACCTTGCCGTTGGTGGGGAGACTTGCGTGCCTCAGCGATACAGATAGCCGTACCGTAGGTGCAACCACAACGGAGGGGTATATGTTGAGAGGCCAGACAAACGTGTGGTTCCTGAAGAGGGGCAGCAGCCTTTTCAGTAGTTGCAAGGGCAACAGTCTGGATGATTGACTGATCTGGCCTTGTAACAATAACCAGAACGGCCTTGCTGTGCTGGTACTGCGAACGGCTGAAAGCAAGGGGAAACTACAGCCGTAAGTTTTCCCGAGGGCATGCAGCTTTACTGTATGATTACATGATGATGACGTCCTCTTGGGTAAAATATTCCGGAGGTAAAATAGTCCCCCATTCGAATCTCCGGGCGGGGACTACTCAAGAGGATGTCGTTATCAGGAGAAAGAAAACTGGCGTTCTACGGGTCGGAGCGTGGAATGTCAGATCCCTTAATCGGGCAGGTAGGTTAGAAAATTTAAAAAGGGAAATGGATAGGTTGAAGTTAGATATAGTGGGAATTAGTGAAGTTCGGTGGCAGGAGGAACAAGACTTCTGGTCAGGTGACTACAGGGTTATAAACACAAAATCAAATAGGGGTAATGCAGGAGTAGGTTTAATAATGAATAGGAAAATAGGAATGCGGGTAAGCTACTACAAACAGCATAGTGAACGCATTATTGTGGCCAAGATAGATACGAAGCCCATGCCTACTACAGTAGTACAAGTTTATATGCCAACTAGCTCTGCAGATGACGAAGAAATTGAAGAAATGTATGATGAAATAAAAGAAATTATTCAGATTGTGAAGGGAGACGAAAATTTAATAGTCATGGGTGACTGGAATTCGAGTGTAGGAAAAGAGAGAGAAGGAAACATAGTAGGTGAATATGGATTGGGGGACAGAAATGAAAGAGGAAGCCGCCTGGTCGAATTTTGCACAGAGCACAACATAATCATAAAGAACACTTGGTTTAAGAATCATGAAAGGAGGTTGTATACATGGAAGAACCCTGGAGATACTAAAAGGTATCAGATAGATTATATAATGGTAAGACAGAGATTTAGGAACCAGGTTTTAAATTGTAAGACATTTCCAGGGGCAGATGTGGACTCTGACCACAATCTATTGGTTATGACCTGTAGATTAAAACTGAAGAAACTGCAAAAAGGTGGGAATTTAAGGAGATGGGACCTGGATAAACTAAAAGAACCAGAGGTTGTACAGAGATTCAGGGAGAGCATAAGGGAGCAATTGACAGGAATGGGGGAAATAAATACAGTAGAAGAAGAATGGGTAGCTTTGAGGGATGAAGTAGTGAAGGCAGCAGAGGATCAAGTAGGTAAAAAGACGAGGGCTAGTAGAAATCCTTGGGTAACAGAAGAAATATTGAATTTAATTGATGAAAGGAGAAAATATAAAAATGCAGTAAGTGAAACAGGCAAAAAGGAATACAAACGTCTCAAAAATGAGATCGACAGGAAGTGCAAAATGGCTAAGCAGGGATGGCTAGAGGACAAATGTAAGGATGTAGAGGCCTATCTCACTAGGGGTAAGATAGATACCGCCTACAGGAAAATTAAAGAGGCCTTTGGAGATAAGAGAACGCCTTGTATGAATATCAAGAGCTCAGATGGAAACCCAGTTCTAAGCAAAGAAGGGAAAGCAGAAAGGTGGAAGGAGTATATAGAGGGTCTATACAAGGGCGATGTACTTGAGGACAATATTATGGAAATGGAAGAGGATGTAGATGAAGATGAAATGGGAGATATGATAGTGCGTGAAGAGTTTGACAGAGCACTGAAAGACCTGAGTCGAAACAAGGCCCCTGGAGTAGACAATATTCCATTGGAACTACTGACGGCCGTGGGAGAGCCAGTCCTGACAAAACTCTACCATCTGGTGAGCAAGATGTATGAAACAGGCGAAATACCCTCAGACTTCAAGAAGAATATAATAATTCCAATCCCAAAGGGAGCAGGTGTTGACAGATGTGAAAATTACCGAACTATCAGCTTAATAAGTCACAGCTGCAAAATACTAACACGAATTTTTTACAGACGAATGGAAAAACTAGTAGAAGCCAACCTCGGGGAAGATCAGTTTGGATTCCGTAGAAACACTGGAACACGTGAGCAATACTGACCTTACGACTTATCTTAGAAGAAAGATTAAGGAAAGGCAAACCTACGTTTCTAGCATTTGTAAACTTAGAGAAAGCTTTTGACAATGTTGACTGGAATACGCTCTTTCAAATTCTAAAGGTGGCAGGGGTAAAATATAGGGAGCGAAAGGCTATTTACAATTTGTACAGAAACCAAATGGCAGTTATAAGAGTCGAGGGACATGAAAGGGAAGCAGTGGTTGGGAAGGGAGTAAGACAGGGTTGTAGCCTCTCCCCGATGTTGTTCAATCTGTATATTGAGCAAGCAGTAAAGGAAACAAAAGAAAAATTCGGAGTAGGTATTAAAATTCATGGAGAAGAAATAAAAACTTTGAGGTTCACCGATGACATTGTAATTCTGTCAGAGACAGCAAAGGACTTGGAAGAGCAGTTGAATGGAATGGACAGTGTCTTGAAAGGAGGATATAAGATGAACATCAACAAAAGCAAAACAAGGATAATGGAATGTAGTCTAATTAAGTCGGGTGATGCTGAGGGAATTAGATTAGGAAATGAGGCACTTAAAGTAGTAAAGGAGTTTTGCTATTTGGGGAGCAAAATAACTGATGATGGTCGAAGTAGAGAGGATATAAAATGCAGGCTGGCAATGGCAAGGAAAGCGTTTCTGAAGAAGAGAAATTTGTTAACATCCAGTATTGATTTAAGTGTCAGGAAGTCATTTCTGAAAGTATTCGTATGGAGTGTAGCCATGTATGGAAGTGAAACATGGACGATAAATAGTTTGGACAAGAAGAGAATAGAAGCTTTCGAAATGTGGTGCTACAGAAGAATGCTGAAGATTAGATGGGTAGATCACATAATTAATGAGGAAGTGTTGAATAGGATTGGGGAGACGAGAAGTTTGTGGCACAACTTGACCAGAAGAAGGGATCGGTTGGTAGGACATGTTCTGAGGCATCAAGGGATCACCAATTTAGTATTGGAGGGCAGCGTGGAGGGTAAAAATCGTAGAGGGAGACCAAGAGATGGATACACTAAGCAGATTCAGAAGGATGTAGGTTGCAGTAGGTACTGGGAGATGAAAAAGCTTGCGCAGGATAGAGTAGCATGGAGAGCTGCATCAAACCAGTCTCAGGACTGAAGACCACAACAACAACAACAACAACAACAACAATCGTAGCTCCAATGCACAGCCTTTTAACCGTTTATAACAACAACCACAAGAGCATTTCACAATGCATTACGAAAAGGTTTCTCGATTTTTGTAGAACTAAACTAACAGAAGATAACTAGACAACCACAAATCATTCATAACACGTTATTTTTCCCAATTCACTGCGGATATGAAGACATTGCTCTGGATCCGCCTAGAAACCTGCTTGTAAAATACTACATCATAGTAAATAATTTTTCACACCATCAGCACTGGACCAAAGACAGACGGGTGAGTCGATTTATGTTCTATCTCCTGTCAATGTGCAACAATGTGTGGAACTGTCACTCGAAACTGGGTTAGCAAAGGCTTTTCACGGACAGAAGTGGACGAACTGCGCAGTTTCAGGTATGCATAACTGGTTTTAAATTTTGATTGTGAGAGTTGTTTATTTTACCAGGGGGTGAATAAGTGTTTTGTACTCAGTCTAACATCAAAAGTGCAGAGAAACAATATACAAATGTAGATGTATAATACACGTCTGGCCGTTAAACATGTAAGTTAATTATCAAAGTTTACACTCTAGCGTCATACTCATGTAGATCAGAACTAGTATGTGAAAAGAAGTTGTTACACATATTAAAACAGAACGCAAATTGAGAAACATTCATACTAGTAGACCTTGTAATGATCAGCACAGAGAAGTGTGTGCTTGTGAATTAATACTGAAAAATTGTTCACTTGTAATTTCGTACTGATCCCTAATGGGAATCTTTGAACTATTTAAACTGTTCATGAGAAATTTGTATGCTTTACTATGCTGTGCGTTACAGAGCAGCAAGTGGTTACTTCGGATTTCATTGTAGATGATCTGAAGTATTTTGATAGGAAAAAAATTATCTGTAAACCATATCTGGATGCTACAATTTAATGTCAGTAATTAACTTCTCAACAGGGCTGGGCAAAGAAAGTAGGACCCTAAGCTCAGGGAAAGGAAAGACCTATATACTGAGTAACAAGGGCTCTCCCCGATCTTGATGCACAGTTTGGATAAATGAGTTAGCGCTTTACAGTGTACACACTCCACAGTGGAAATCAATTAAAATAATTAATGATTCCAGAACCAACTTTTTTAAGAGTAGTTTACAGAAGGTGACGTGGAATGGCATTTATATTGAACCAAATGAAGACATAAAATTTAAATAAATTCATTTCATTATTTGAAAATAGCTTTAAGCATACGCCAATTAAAATAAAAAACCATGGATCAGTAGTGGAATTGAAATTTCTTGTGAAAGGAAAAGGGAATTCTATCTCTTGGCAGGAACAAGTAAAGATCTCGCAGTAGCTGCACGCTACAAAAACTACTTAAAATTAATAAGAAAAGTTATAAAAAACGGAGGAACATCCACATTATGTCAGAAATAAGTGATTACGACACCAATCGTCGCAGCAGACGTAAATTCGTACGTAGCAAGGCCTGCACGCGGTGCAATTGACATGGATAGTAGCAGGTGTCACGGAGAAGGTACCCCGTGCTAGCATTACACCTGCCTGGTGCTGATACCAGATTCATTTTCTACAGTGTTCAGTACCTTTTCCTCCAAGGCCTGTATCCCGGATGGACCCACCTTTTGTGGTTACCCATTCCTGCCCACGGTCTCATACAATCGACAAAACACTGTCACAAACAGTTTATTGTGCGGTTGCTGTGACGGAGATGCTTTTCCTGGTACAGGCAATGCTGGTGTTTCTGCCCACCCATTCTCATTTTCCAGTCGGTATGTAAAGTCCATGTCGGCCTGATCCTGGTTGGTGTAATGGACCATCGTCTCTCAGTGCTGCACTGCACGACACACGTCCTCGGCAGAATCATCAACAGAAGTGAAGAAGATGCACATAACTCCTATGTGTGGGCGTGCCACCGTCATGGACGGCATTACTGGCATCCTGAGCGTGGAGCTGCAACACTAGTACAGACGGAATGTTAACAATTTCCTGGTGTCTCCTCCTGTGTGCTTTCAATAACTGAAACCTACACTGTCAAAGATTTTTTTGTCTCCACCTTCAAGTGCGTGTACCATCCTTGGAAAGCATTTACAGCTGTATGTCCATGTGACCCACGTTGCTCACAGGTCTCTCAGGGATCGTACCTTCAGCTTGCCCCGTTTACTAAAATCACTGTGCATAAGGAACTTATTTATATAAAGCAACTGATAGTGCTTCTCTTAGATGGGTTGCTGTGTAGCTGATAATATAACATGAAGATGCATGGCTAACAGTGCCTGAAACTGGTAGCCTTGAAATAGTAAACAATTGATTGGCAGACCGAAAGAAAGTGTTTTTCTTTCTAGAGGTAAGGACTGTGGCTTTGTCTTTACTAACAAGTACAGTTTAGAAAAAAAAGTTGAGCCGTGCAGCGGCTCACGTTGGTGCTGTCTGTAGGTTTCCGCCCTCTGTTGGAGGCCAGACCGTATCCTTTAGTTGTCATGGTTGTGGTTGTTTGTCTTCTTCTCGTCTTGACTGGCGCCTCTCGTTTCGCAAGTGTTGTCTGTCCGCTAGTGGCAGTAGCGGCGGTTACCGATGTGTCGTGACTGTTTCCCTATCTTTGGGGCGACGTCGTTGTTTTTCTGTGACGTATGAGTGTGGCAGTTCAGTTGGGGACTCAGGAGGAGCCAGGTCCGCGCAGTGCCAGAACACACCGCGACTGCTGGCGGCACGCCTGGACTGCTGGACGGAATGGCTGTGGTCACGAGGGTGCACGGCCTCGTCGTAAACCAGATCCTGCAGGCTTTAAAATGAGTGCATTTCAATTCAAGTTGAGAAACCTCCACCAATGTGACAGCTCGCTATTCTCCAATGACTTGGGTTCGTGTTGCTGCTCATAGTGTGGCCGAGGCGAAGAGCAGCGAGTCGAGTGCCTGGGGAAAGTGGATCTGACTAACTTTCCTAGACTTCTTATTACTATTTATTGCGTTCAGCTTGTTACAATTTGTTAAGTTCAACCATCGGTGTTTTTCCTGCCTGGTGGCCGCTAAAGTACCAGTTACCTGCCCAGGGGGTTAGTGTATGTAACGGCAGTGTACGTTTCTTCGCCTTGCCACCGCTGTCTAGTAAGGCGTTTAGTTTTCACAGCTTTCTTGATTGTAGGCCGTTTGTGATTCTTCTGCTCTGGTGGTAGTGATTCCTTTCTCGTTCCAGGCGCTCGAAGCACAGTATTCTGGGGATGTAGTGCAGACCGCCGGTTCCGTCTTTGGCGTGTTGTTTCATTCTTGCATTTGATTTATTGGACGTCAGGTAACTTCAGCACGATTATAATTAGTCATTCGTTAGACTGCCACTGGTCTGAGTTACCATCTTGGCTGCCTATCTCACCGCTCGCGAAACTGTTTATTGCCATACCTTTTCAGAAGTTGATTCCTGGAGCACCGTCTGTGACTGGTCCTTGTGTTTTATTATTGTATTATTTATTATCATACCTTGCAATGCCTCCATTAAATGTTATGCATGTCTAGTTAATAGTTCCGGTAACCTTCTGGAATGAATGTAGCAGTGTAAGGATTTTGTTACAAGGTTACCATCTTAATTCACCCGTTTGGTGGTAAGTTACTTGTTTCTTTTAATTAACCTTGCTTTTATTTTCTGTTTTACAGCAGGTTTCTAAATTTTTTATATAATTGCCGTTCCCGTCATTTGCTTTGAAAAAAAATAGATTTTTGTAGTTTAGCAGTAAGCCTTAAAACCAAACCTTGTTTACTGCCATTTCTGGCGTCTGATACCTTCTGCTGTGGTTGTGGCCACTTACTTTTTAATATTTCAGTACTTGTATGTTGTAATTGCGGCGAGTTTTGAAACATTCTTAATATATTGTCATTCTTGGCGTGTAAGGCCTTCACCTGTGATTACAGTGGCTTTTTTTTTCTTTAAACATTATCTGTACCTGTATTTTATGGTGATTTGCTAAATTGTAACATACTGAAAACATTATTATTTACACAGTTATTTATTCCTTCATTAATAACATGTGTTTTTATTTATTATTGGGTCTGGAATCACTGTTTTAAAAAGAAATGTGCGTAAGTGTAAAAGGCAACCAATAGTAACTGATTACGGCCCCATCCACAATCGTAACTGAATCCTCCCATCCCTTGACTACCACCAGGTTACAAAAGGTTGGTAGCAGTAGTGTTTTCAACTGCATAAAGGGACGCAAGCACGCTACTGGACTTTTTTAAGAAAAGAGACGCGATGTTTTAGTAGTTGAAGTCCTCGGTTGTCGCACGTTCTGTTCTTCTGAGTCTCAAAAACAGAGTTTTCGATTCCCTGGAGCCCGCATCTCGTGGTCGTGCGGTAGCGTTCTCGTTTCCCACGCCCGGGTTCCCGGGTTCGATTCCATGCGGGGTCAGGGATTTTCTCTGCCTCGAGATGGCTGGGTGTTGTGTGCTATCCTTAGGTTAGTTAGGTTTAAGTAGTTCTAAGTTCTAGGGGACTGATGACCATAGATGTTAAGTCCCATAGTGCTCAGAGCCATTTTGATTCCCTGAAGTTCTAGTATTTGAGCATTTCTAGTTCCCATTGGTAGCACTCCAGAGTACTACTATATGTAACCTCACGCACACCTGCGCCTCCTCAAGGCGATATACATGCACTAACGACACTGAAATTACGAAGTGTTAACGTTTACTGTCTAAGTGCTGGCGACCAACTAAGGCCATTTTATACATATCTTGACATACTGTATGGTTATAGAAATCTTAACTAAGTTGAAGAGATAATTAAACAAGTTGGCAACGTATATAAAGTCACTGAAATGCCCCGGTTCTGCAGGCTGTAGATCTCCAAAAGGGGAATTTCCCACGGTTATGCCTCCCCTTGCATGTCCAACTTTACAAAGGGTGTACACATGTCACAAAGCTTCTAGAACGTACTGGAAACACACAGTTTCCAAAGCATCGAATACCTGACCTAACTTCCGGTCTCAATACGTTTACGACAGGTGGTTCAAATGTTTCAAATGGCTCGGAGCACTATGGGACTTAACATCTGAGGTCATCAGTCCCCTAGAACTTAGAACTACTTAAACCTAACTAACCTAAGGACAGCACACACATCCATGCCCGAACCTGCTACCGTAGCGGTCGCGCGGTTCCAGACTGAAGCGCCTACAACAGCTCGGTCACGACGGCCGGCACGACAGGTGGAAGACGTACCGCCAAGAACAGACTACCACCCACTCTACGTAAATGTTCGACACATGCTTTTCTCACTCGTCGCCCTATCCGCTTAAGCATCTCTCTTCGATCCGAATGAAAACGGACTACTTAACAACAGTACAAACGTGCGTCTAAATAACTTGAAATAAAGTGAAGAAAATTTATTTAATAAAGTCGTGGAAGGGGCAAAAACTTGTATAATACTAATAGTAGGCGTAGCCGTTTCATTAAGATTGGTTTCAGAATGTACTGATATCCATCCACTTGGTTCAGATCTTGCAGTACGCCATATACAGCTGATTATTTTTCACGAAAACCGTGATATATCCCGGATGAAAGGCTGTTAGCGAGGAGGCGATAACGGAAGTTTCCGGGCCAAAAAATATTTATTAAAAAGTAATTTCATTTCCTGAATCCAGTACTGCGCAAAAAGAATAAAACTGCACAATATGATTGCCGTCAGCCATAACATTAAATAGAAGGAATTGATCACGTACCAAACCGACAAACAAAATAGTCTTAATAACAGTTGTAGCGCAGCCAGTCTACAGTCAGGACCCAGCGACTGTCACCAGGACTGGAGGTGCCCTCCACTTGACACACTTGACAGTTTCAAGCAGAAAACTGGCGATGCGCGACAGCTGCAACATTCACAAGGAAATTTTCATTAAACACAGCAATGACTAAAGAGTACCCAACAATAAAAATACGAACATGGGCAACTTAATATTACACATGGAACATGTATAACAATATCAGTTTTTGAGCACTGAGTAAATATTTTCAAAATGTGCTGTTCTTCCATAAAAGCTATTTACTTTTAAAAAGCACAGAGCAGACAGTAGTCAGTGAGGAAAGCAGAACATAATTAACATAAATTAAAACTTATGGTGGAAATACATATCTCAAACCAATGACACCGATTTTCAACCTTGCAAATTGTATTAAGAAGACAACTAGAGCTGGACAGCATTGCCCTGTCACAGAAGCAGCAAATGAAGCTTAGTAACTGAAATTTATCCACGGTTTGTCTTCTGGCAACGCACCAGCCACTGGCTTTGGGAGACCGATCATCCCAAAGTAAGCGTTCTACGACGTTTGTCACCAAATTGTCTTCGGCGGTCCGCTAACGGTGCAGCGGACGAAATCTGCAACAGCTAGTTCTTTAGACGCAGCTGTACTCGGTCTGCCACCGGCCCGACCCTTCGGGATACAGCATGTCTCCTCCGATGGTCTACTGCGTGCAGCGTCACCTACCGCAGGGGCTCGCCGTACAACCTTCTACACTCCTGGACTGCCGGGCGAAGCGTAAAACTCACTTCAGGCAGAACACAGACTGATTGTGGGAGTAGGACTAAGCCGGAGGCGCTCTAAAAGCCCGTTGGAGGGCAAGTTGCACACTGTACTGGGGAGTCACAGTACTTGTTGCTACGTTACACAGGCAAAGACATGATAGAGGGAAGACATCTACCTGTAGGATGCACGGCTCACTATTAGTGTTGTAGTAACAGCTTTATTATTTTAAAATTTTTCATCTTCCTACCAGTATTTTTCTTAAATAGCAGTCATACTTTTATCTCTAGTGGTTTGTAAATCTTTTTGGTACACATCTCTCTTTCCTTTAAATATTAAACATTTATTGGCTGGGATACAGCAACCGCAAGTTATTTAATTACAATATATGTATACAGCCACATCGGTTGCACAATTTTTTTGTGTTGTTTGACCATGGTTTGGACTGCACTAGGGCAATCTTCATCAGAATAAAAAATGGATTACCTAGAAAATATAATGACATGGCTTGAACTACAATATACTTAGTAGGAATTCTTCCATAAATTACGTACGAACAGAATGTACTTACATGTAATCACACTATGCGTAAAAACGTCTGAGCAAAAGTGCCCTCGTCAAACAAACGTCACAGGAATAAAAACTAAAATGCAAAAGTGTAACACGTTTGTCAACTTGGTTAATATCACATGGAGCACAATGACAGCCGCGAGGTCGCTTAAGGCAAAGAGCGGCATCACACCATCGCTACCGTCACACTAAACGGTTGACAGGCCGAGGCAGCCATGAGGGCGACACGTAAACAGATTCGCGCCATCTAGCAAGAAGTAATCGAATTAAGGACAACTTAAGAACAAATGAGGCATAACAAAGACAGTTTTAAACATTGTTGGTAACAAAGAGGAACCGGTGTATGAAAGTTACAACATAACGTAACAGCCAGGTAATGTACAGAAAAAACATAAAATAGGAAGGGGAAATAATTTCGGTAGTGTGTTGTTTTTGTAATTCCAACATCCTTTTCGAATACTACTTCCTTCCATTAGTGTGGCTCATCGTTACACTGAACTGGTCGCTGGCCTACTCCCTTAGGGAATTTTGCTTTCCAACACCTCTTTAGCTCTCCTCGACCCAACACGAGAGACGCACTACGCCAGGTTTCTTCACTGAACCCAGTGTACTCGTGCGTTAGGTGACAGACTGCAGCTACACATTCGCCGGTATAGCCATCGATTTCGCTGGTACGCATAAACTGTCTGACGAAGCACCTATAATTCTTTCAATTATTATTATTATTATTAGTTTCGTATCCAGGACAGTGTAAAAAATTATTTACGACATCAAACATATCTAAAATACATACACAGTATTTTATACATGCCAAATTTGTTTTGAGGCCCCGACATTGGCAGTCTTGATTCCTGGAACATTTGCTGCGACCAGGTCATCAAGTATGCAGTATTCAGGCAATCTCGGGCAGACCAAGAGGTGTGTATCATCTTTTTTTCGCATTCGCAGGCTGCATCTCCAGAAATGTATCCCCATCGTTTCAAGAGTTGTTTGCACAGTGTCACTCCAGTCCGCAGTCTGTTCAGACTTCCACGTCTGCTAGGGTAGTTGGAAACCAGGAGCAGGCTCTTGTTGAGGTTCGCCGATGACATTGTAATTCTGTCAGGGACAGCAAAGGACTTGGAAGAGCAGTTGAATGGAATGGACAGCGTCTTGAAACGAGTTTATAAGATGAACATCAACAAAAGCAAAACGAGGATAATGGAATGTAGTCGAATTAAGTCGGGTGACGCTGAGGGAATTAGATTAGGAAATGAAACACTTAAAGTAGTAAAGGAGTTTTGCTATTTGGAGAGCGAAATAACTGAGGATGGTCGAAGTAGAGGGGATATAAAATGTAGACTGGCAATGGTAAGGAAAGCGTTTCTGAGGAAGAGAAATTTGTTAACATCGAGTATAGATTTAAGTTTCAGGAAGTCGTTTCTGAAAGTATTTGTATGGAGTGTAGCCATGTATGGAAGTAAAACATGGATGATAAATAGTTTGGACAAGAAGAGAATAGAAGCTTTCGAAATGTGGTGCTACAGAAGAATGCTGAAGATTAGATGGGTAGATCACATAACTAATGAGGAGGTATTGAATAGAATTGGGGAGAAGAGAAGTTTGTGGCACAACTTGACAAGAAGAAGGGACCGTTTGGTAGGACATGTTCTGAGGCATCAAGGGATCACAAATTTAGCTCTGGAGGGCAGCGTGGAGGGTAAAAATCGTAGAAGGAGACCAAGAGATGAATACACTAAGCAGATTCAGAAGGGTGTAGGTTGCAGTTAAGTACTGGGAGATGAAGAAGCTTGCACAGGATAGGGTAGCATGGAGAGCTGCATCAAACCAGTCTCAGGACTGAAGACAACAACAACAACAACAACATATTATTTACAATCACTTTGTGCCGCCACAGTTCAATTCGGCGAGTGGAAGGTGAAGATGTAATTGCTTCGGTTGTTTGCAGGAAACTTTCTGGACGTCAGCCTTGAACACGGTGCTTCACTTCCAAACATAGGGTGCCTGAGATCATTTTCCTGTTTTTTCTTTCCAAATTCTGCCGCTGTTCTTCGTCTTATCTCCGGAGGTGATATGCCTGCCAGCTGGTAGTTGGTCGTAGGCAACCTGTTATGAAGCGGCTGGTCTCGTTGAGAGCTGTATCAAAATGCAGAGGTCTGCCAGACTGGTGCTGCATTTTCAGCTTAGGAGAAACATAAATCTAGTCAGATGAGCGTAGGACATTTGGTTGAGCTCCCCATGAGCTGTTAGTGAGCTTGCGTACTATATTACGTCGGGTGCAGACTTTGAACTTTGTTTTCTCGCAGTGATCTTTGAAAGTGAGTGTTCGGTCAAGCTTTACTCCGAGGCATGTAGGGGTGTTTATGTTGTAATTGTATTTCCCACCTAGCTGTATCCAGTTTCCTTCTAGCTTGTCTGCTTCTCAAGTGAAAATTAGAATTGAATATTCTTTAAATTTGGGAGTGTCCTCAGACGATAACATTATAAATTTTTTGTGTGACTTTATTCGGACAGTTGGGATTCTCGTGCGTCTAAAGTTAATCTACAAAAAAGCTGCTGTACCTGGCAGTTAAGTTACCCTCCTTTTTGGCAACGAACCAGGAACTAAGCACTAATGATAAATTGCAGAACCAAACGAATGGCTTCGGCCTTGCCTTCCATTGGGAGGTTTTCAGCATCTGATACAAACTACGTGATTGAAGTTTTCAACCGTTTTCAAAAGTACTGTGCGGAATTTCATGATTATTACTTAAAACAAGTCAATGCAGTTACCGTCCCTAACATACCATCGACGAGATTTTGATCTCTAATATTTCAGCCTCCCAAATCATAACTCCGTCACAATTCATCTGCCGTATTTTCCGAAATCCGCGTTCAAAATTTACTATAGAAATATTTTCGTCGTAATAAACAGAATTACATTACCTACCAAAATAGGGTACCCATGTGGGTCAAATGGCATTGAATACTGGACCCTCACTTTCTTTCTATACGTCATCCAGATATTATGTAACTAACGGACTCTATGAAAATGTGATTGTCGCATACTGTTGCATGCATCCATGAATTGCTTACTGCAGAAAGGCAAAACGTTCACAATTCCTACTTTTACAGTGGGGACAAAAAACTGAGTAAAACCGGTTTCATGCAATTTATCTCTTGACATATTTTTGGTTTCTTGACGTGGGTATTCTTGCTTATTATATACGTCTAAAGATCAAGCAAGACCTAAGGGGAAAGAGGAGGGAGGGGGAAGACGACTTTTTTGGTGTTTGACATATTCCCTTTCTGCAGTGTACAAGATTTTCAAATTAATTTCAGGCCTAAATTACTTGTTTTGAAATGGAATTGCACCTATCAACGTATTTTAGTGTAATAAACATTGTTTGTTGCACGTTTCTGAATAATATTTGACATTTTCCATGTTTGCGTTACTCAGTTATCATCTGCATTACGAGAGACCATTGTTGTCGACCATGATGTGGCTGAATTCCAAAAATGCATCGTGTCTAAAAGGAAGTGCAGCTTTCCTCAGCCTAAAAGTGTCCATCGGTAAGCCGGCAATATTTATGCTGCACGTGACACTATGCGAACTTTTAGCTGAATAAGTCTCATGTTATTCTGCAAACCCTTTTCATGTTTCTAAGAACGACTTTGCCATAACAATCTGTCCTTCAAACAGGTTATTGTATGGAACGAATGCCATCGTCAACTGTAGTCGATAAAAGAATCCATAATCATTTGAACAATGGTAATCTTGTTATCGTTTTTTGGGGAATGTTTTATGAGTTCAACAACGTCACCATCCAATAACCTGTCCCGACCTTGATCTCTGTCCTGCAGTAACAGGAAAACAGAGGACGTTGCCAGGCCCGTGTTGTGCACACAGATTTTCTTTTAGCGGTAAACAATGTATTTATCCATCAAGAACCATAATCATCAAAAACAGAAATTTATAAATGTCAGACTTGTTTCTTTTCTGCAGTAAGCTATTAATATAACCGTTAATGGCCAATACCTAAGACAGCTGCGTTTTGAAGTGTAATAAACTGACTATTTTTTTTCCCTTAAGAAACGATGGCTGCAGAAGTAAACATCTTCTGTATCCTTGACTTGCACTGTCAATAACCTGCAAAGCTTTCTTTCAACCGTCCTCGGAAATGGAACACGACGCAGCAAAAATGCGTCCTGCTTCTGGCGAACGGTCAGAAATACAGCCACATCCAGTACGGCGCCTAACCGTCTTCAGCATCAGGGAGTCCATTTATTAACAAGAACATGGATTTTCTTTCCATTATAGTGTGATGAGTAAGAGTAAAATAGCAAGAAAATACGTCTTCGGCATATTTCACTACTACTCTCGCTATCTGTCATAACAGTATCTTCAAAGATAAGACATTATGCCCGTACGACCTACGTCCAAAGTAAAAATTTTCGTTCTCATTGAAATATTTAGAGTTGAACGACCAGACGGCTAATAACCTTAACAATTCCTTGCTTAATTCTACCACTTAAGTCCAACTAAGATCACCAGTATCACACACCATTGTTTGTATTCTCTTCAGCGACATATGTGACAATGAAGAGATTCATTTACTTAATGCTCCGCTAGTTCTGCAGTACTCAGAATTAAAGAAAGCAAAAAACTGGTTCTGTTTGATGTAAGATAGGCCTTCTTTTCCGAATTCTAAGAATCGTGCTTTAAAAAAACCATTTAGAAAATATATGATGTTTTTTCTCAACGTTTATATTTCTGTGCATACTGAAATTTTACCAATAGTTGCTGCTCCATAAGATCTAAGTCAAGCGAGAGTATCTGCTGAGAAATTTTCAAATTTAAACTTTTATCTTACATCTTTAAAAAGAAAAAAAAGAAGTAACACAGAGTGAAGCGAGATTCATTATGTTATACGTAAGAAGACCCGCTTGTCAGTCAGATCTTGGAGATAATGTTTCACTGTTATGCATTCCTTTTCTGTGAACAGATTCCTTGGAACAAATACGTAGGATAGTTGAAAGATGGAATTGAAGAGATACGTTCGGAGTTATTAAAATATGCGAGAGGTATAAAGTAAATAGGAAGTTAATTTACTCCAGGTCTAACATTTTAGAAATAGAATATTTAGCAAATAAATTCCACATCTTATCAGAAAAGACTGTTGCTAACAGTTGCTAACAAAACTATCGGATGGGCAGTCTGATACCTGACGATTGTAAACTGCTTATTGGAATAATTAAAAGCATTTTATTGTGCAGTTTACAATATTCTCCTAGAGAAGCACAAATGCCTGCTGTTGTGGCCGAGTGGTTCTAGGCGCTTGAGTCCGGAACCGCGCTGCTGTTACGGTCGCAGGTTCGAATCCTGCCTTGGATGTCCTTCGGTTAGTTAGGTTTAAGCAGTTCTAAGTCTGGGGGGGCTGATGACCTCAGATGTTAAGTCCCATAGTGCTCAGAGCCATTTGAACCATTTTTTAGAAGCACAAATATTGTGCTACATCATATATTGCTGGCAACTAGTTTTCACCCCAACTAACTGTTGCACCGTAACTCAGGGGCGATGAACTGCTCATGCGACGCTCATTAAAACGACATCACACAGATGGCGCGATAATCAGCCTAAGGCCAGATACCGTTTAACAAGAAGACGGATTTAGAATGAAAGACCGCTGATTCACGAAGCTGACAAAGTGAGAAGCTAGCCAGATGAAGTTGGGCAATATTACAGCTCTGGCTAGGATCCTTGCAGGAGATGACTTATCAAGAAAAGTAAAACGAAATAAGTCATTGCTACCCAATGTCGATACCAGGCCCTTTATAGCACCACATTCCAAACGCTTAAATTCCCTCATATTCCTGTTTTTCGATGATCCACTTCCATGTATTGCTGTGCAGCAAACGTCTTGAGGAATTTCTTCCTCAAATGAAGATCTATGTTTGATAATAGTAGATTTATTTGGCGCAAGAACACACTCTTTGCTTGTGATGGTGTGCTTCTTATTTCCGCCTGGTTTCGTTTATTACGTATTCTTTTGCTTGCAAGGGAGCAGAATTTCTTCCCTTTCTCTACTTCGTGGTCCCTACTTTTGATGTAAAATTTATTGCACCTCAAATTCCTGCTACTCTTTATTTCTTTCGTATTTCTTTAGTTTACTCTCAATCCATAGTGTGCGCTCATAAAACTGTTCAGTCCATTCAACAGCTCTTGGAATTGTTCCTTATCTTCACTGAAGATAGCAACGTCATCAGTGAATCCTATCATTCATTTCACCCTGAATTTTGATCACATTTGAGACGCCAGCTAAATCACGCAGGGCTAACAGGTAATTAGGGTTGTGGAAAGGGCCAAGGGAGTTGCGTTCGGATTCATTTCACAATTGTAATATATTATCATTTAGATCACAAATACACTTTTGAAAGAATTAAATTTGCTTCACGGCTGAAGGCCTCCAGATGCTTTAGAATAAGTTCAATTTTGAAAAGACATGACACACAGTTACATTTACGAATAAGATAAATCGTATACATATATGAGATCAGCATGCGGAGCGGCTGAAGGCCTCCGGATTAAATGTTCAAAGAATATTTTAAGAATCTAAAAGGGCTGATGGCCCGCAAGGTGCACAGAAAGAGATAAACAAACGCAATAAGATGGCTGAAGGCCGCAAGGTTAAATTCATACATAGATAATATATATATATATATATATATATATATATATATATATCGGTTAAACAATACATTAAGTTTAAAAATTTCCTTTTGCACCACAAACGGCGGAAGGCCCACAGTAACTTTTCAAGAGCAGAAGGCAATAACATTTGTGGACTTGAAGGAAACTCTGAGAACATGTTTCCAGGGCTGAAGGCCCTCAATTAACTTTGCCCAACTGAAAATATAAAATACAGTAAAGCCCCAAAAAAGCCTTTAAAATAAATTACAACAACATTAACACTGCCAAAGAATAATTGAGTGAACAGCACTCTAGGAGCCTCCAGGGGATCGGTCTGCCCTCCTTCACTTAGGCGAGATAGGCGGTGAGCCCAACTACACTCGATTCGTCCAAACCCATCCAAGGGACAGTCACGGACAGACCGACCAACCGCTTGCTTGCCACGATGGAGTACACGAGAATACATCGCCCCAAAACAATTACAAGTATCACTGTCCCCAAACAAACGCGTATGTGGTCTGAGCTGCCAAAACTACACACCATGTTGGGCAGCAACAACCAGCGAGGAAAAGACACTGCCTAAAAACTACGTTAGCGGCTAGGGCAGGTAATAAGAACACTAACGGCCACAAGGCAGAAAATTCCGCTGGTGCACTTAACTACGGATAAATTAATTTAATCAATTCCACCTGATGGCAGCTATATCGAACACCTTACTCGTTCCCAGAGTCTCGGTCGGGCACACAGTTTTAATCTGCCAGGAAGTTTCACCTTACTCGTTGTTGCTCACAGGTAAAACCACCACAATAGCAACGCTGGAACCAACAACGTAATGCTCAAAACCACTTAACCTTCACGTTCTGGATCAGCGAGCGTCGATGCTCGTACTGATCGGACAGCTCCAGACTGACACCGACACTGCACAGAGACCGCCAGTGGGCCCAGTCGACCAAGCCGCACGGAGATGTCCTCGGACCAAACCGTCGGGCGGGCGATGTCCACGCAGGGCTCACTGCTGCTGCAAGCCGGCGACTGACCGGCCCGGGCTGCGCTCCAGACGCGTTATGACTGACTGTCAGGGCCCAACTCACGACCCGAACTGCCGCCTTGAACTCTCGCACGTTCCGACTCACTCCACGACAGATGACAACCGGGAAGTCATAGCAGCCTAGCAAAGATCCTATCTGAGGGGATATAGGGATACGCGCTATTAGCGCCTATCACAGTCAGGCAAAACAGCGACTCAGTAACGCCAGTAATTTAAATCAACGTGCTTAGATGGAAATACGTTTAAACAGGGTGTAAAATACCAAATGGTGGGATGGCGATCCATGCATGGCTCAACATGTTTGAACCTTTCTTTTTTTTCAGTGAATGATTCTTCGGTGTATAGATTGAACAGTAGGGCCAAGGCTTATATCCTGTCTTATAGTATTCCTAAACAGAGCGCTTCTCTTCTACTCTTACTGTTCATTCTTGGTTCTTGTACAAGCTGCATGGTACCTGTCTGTCCTTATGGTTTACGTGTGTTTTCTTACACCTTGAAGTATTTTAACATGGCGACTACGCCTACACCATACTGCTCAAGCCACCTAACGCTGTGTGGCGGAGGATGCTATTGGTAACGCTAACTGAGAGAAGAACGATTGTCGATAATCCACTGTTACATCTCTAAGTTCTTGAATTTACTCATGTTGGTCATTTTGCGAGATGTATGTGGGAGGAAGTAATGCGTTGTCCGACTCTTCCCGGAAAGTGCCCTCTCGAAATTTCAAACCACTTCGTGATTCAAAACGCCTCTACTCTAACGTCTGCCACTGGGGTTTGCTGAGCATCTCTGCAAAGCTCCCGCCGGCTAAACGAACCCGCAATGAAACGTACCGCTCTCCATTGGAACTTCTCTCTCTCTTCTATCAGTTCTACCTGATAAGGATTCCCGACTGATGAACGGCCCGCTAGAATCGACCAAACAAGAGCCTTTTAAGGAACTTCCTTCGTGGATGATTCACATTTCCTACTTTTTATTAACCGTTGTCGTTCTACTTGAGGTCGCTCTGGATAGTTATTCCCAGATAGGTTTCGGTAGACATTGTTTCCAGCGGTTTACCATCAATAGTGTAGTTGTACAGCAATGGATTTAATTTCATAGGTACGTGCAATATGTTAATTATTTAAGTTCATGTCGCAGGTCGTTGTGCAAATCGATAGTGGTTTCTGGAGTAGTACTTTCATATAGACAACCCTATAATCTGCCAACAGTCTGTTGGAGCTCCGACGCTTTCTGGTACATCATTTATATACATTGTACACAGTAATGATGCTATCACACATACTCAGGGTACTCCGGAAAGTACCTTTACGTAAGTCGATTTTGTTCCTTAAGGGCGACGTGTTGATTTCCATCTGTAAGGAACTATTGAATACGGTTGCAAATCTGATCCGATACTCGGTAAAATTGTTTGTTTCTTCATAAAACGGCTGTACGGGACGTTGTGAGAAGCCTTTCTGAAGTCAATGACAACAGCATCAGTCTGAGAGCCACCTTCTACAGCGGTGTGGATCTTATGGAGGAACAGAGCCAGTTAGGTTTCTCAAGATCACTCTTTGTTTAATCCATACTGAGTTTTATAGAGGAGATTTTCGTTCTTCAAAAACGTCATAATTCTTGAACATGAAACGTGTTCCATAATTCTACAACAGACTGATGTCAACGATATACGGCTGTAACTATGTGCATCTGTTCTATGGCCCTTCTTGAAAACAGGAATGACCCGCGCTTTTTTCCAGTCGCTGGGTACCCATCGTTGCTCCAGCAATCTACAATAAACTGCTTGTAGAAAGGGAGCAACTTCTTTCGCATAATTTTTGTGGGATCTTGTAGGGGTAAGCTACAGTGAACGAGGGTAATATACAAAATGTACAAGTGCCAAGAGGAAATAGTAAGAATCGAAGACCAAGTACGTAGTGCTCCGATTAAAAAGGGTGTAATACAGGGATATAGTCTTTCGCCCCTATCGTCCAATCTCTACATCGAAGAAGCAACGACGGAAATAAAAGAAAGGTTTGAGAGTGGAATTAAAATTAAAGATGAAAGGATATCAATCACAAGATCTGCTGACGAAGTCGCTATCCTCAGTGAAAGAGATGAAGAATTACAATATCTGAACGGTCTAATGAATACAGAATACAGATTGAGCCTAAATTGAAGAAAGACGAAAGAAATGAGAAATAGCAGAAATGAGAACAGCGAAAAACTTAACATCATGTTGGTTCAAATGGCTCTGAGCACTATGGGACTTAACATCTGTGGTCATCAGTCCCCTAGAACTTAGAACTGCTTAAACCTAACTAACCTAAGGACATCACACACATCCATGCCCGAGGCAGGATTCGAACCTGCGACCGTAGCAGTCGCGCGGTTCCGGACTGAGCGCCTAGAATTAACATTAGGATTAATGGTCATGAGGTAGATCAAGTTAAGGAATTCTACGACTTAGGCAGCAAAATAACCCAAGACGGACTTTGCAAGAAGGACTTAAGAAGAAAACAAGCACTGGCAAAGAAGGCATCCCTTGCCAAGAGAAATGTATTAGTATCGAACGTGGGCCCTAATTTGAGGAAGAAATTTCTGAGAGCCAGTGGGTGTGTTGGACCTTCCATCGAGCTACGGACCCCCTTGAAGATGTCTCCCGCAGTCGGAGACGAAACGTTGGGAATCGACACAGAATTCATCAACCGACCACGGCATAACAGCCCGGATAATTATAATGGACATGATATTTCAGGCCGTGAAAGTCTACATTTTAGTAGCGTTACAAATCGCAGCGAACGTCACATTCGTTCTATGGAACGTGCAAACAGCTAAGTAATTAGCTCGACTATCAGGTATCATTCGTTCTGTCTCTTTATGAATGAGCATTTAGCAGTTTTGTTGCCAATGCTGTAAATTTTGCTGCTACGCCTTTACCACTGTCAGAGCCTATTTGACATTCATACGAAAGATTTCATCCGAGCGAGGTCGTTCCCGTTGTACGGCTACCTCGTTACGAGCCTCCCCTTGTACGAGAGCGCTACCTTTGCTGACGATGACCCGCGCCGCCTCATGCAAGTACGGCCCAGGTCACAGCAACAGGACAATGGAGGAGTTGCGGTCACAGGCGAGGCTCTGATGGGCAGCGAGGTGTGGGAGACGTGTGCGTGAATCTCGTCGACAGTTGGGGATGAGGGGAGGGGTTGGAGGGTGGTAGGGGGTGGTGGAGCAGCGCTCGCCGCGGCGGTGTAATTAGTGCCATTATGCGCACTAACCTCGTTGTGACACGCACGCTACGTACGTCCCGTCCTAACTGCCGCTGCCCACCTCGCTCCGGGTCACCACCGGCCACCGCTTGCGTGGCGGGGGCTGGGGTGGCCCGCGCCCTGCATGCGAACAGCGTGTGAAAGCCGTACTTTGGACGACGCATCTAGCACGCCGTTCGCATTCGGCTATGTTTAATCACGTGTCGCGCCGCCATTATCAGAGACCTACGCGAGTGTAAAAATAGAAGTGCCGTCCTGTCGCACCACTCTGATCGCACCAGTGAATTATGCAGATGTCACTCACCAATGAAATGATCCGTAACAAATTTTCGACTGGAATGGAGCAAATTTAAATTTCGGATGCGTCGGTGACGTACAGCGCGCCAGCTGAGTGGCGGCAGATTCTTCACACCGATCTGAGTAGCCAATCGCAGTAATTGACGTATTTTGGTGCAGTGAGAGTTCAGATCCGAGTCCGGGAATCCAGATTTACGTTCCTGGATGAAGCCTAAATCGCTTAAGGTGAAGGCGTGGTAGGCTGTTCCATGAAAGCCGCTGTGTTATTTCTCGATTGCCAGTCCCACCCTGCACTCCAGTGACTGGCAGGTGTTTTACCATTACTACAGAAGAGAATAACTAAATGCAATAGTAAAAGTGGATATCCCTATTGCGCAAAGTGAGTACATCTAACTGTCTGTTGCCGCGAGGGATTAGCCGAGCGGTCTAAGGCGGTGCAGTCATGGATTGTGCGGCTGGTCCCGGCGGAGGTTCGGGTCCTCCCTCGGGCATGGGTGTGTCTATTTGTCCTTGGGATAAATCTAGATACAGTGTGAGTCAGTGAGGAGAAGTGGAAAGAAGACAAGGATTTCTGGTCAGATATATATAGGATAATATCAACAGCGACAAAAAATAGTATAAAGGGAATAGGATTCATGTGAACAGGAGGATAAGGAAGAGTGTGTGCTACTGTGAACATTTCAGTGATACGGTTTTTCTTATCATAACTGACATCAAACCAACGACAATGACAATTCAGGTATATATGCCGAGATCGTAAGATGAAGATGAATATATAGAGAAATTATGTGAGGATATTGAAAGGGTAATGATGATGATGATGTCCCATGCTCCTAGGTGCTTAGGGGCTATGCGGGAGACCCGCACCGCCTACTAGGCAAGGTCTTACTAGAGGTGGTTTGCCATTGCCTTCCTCCGACCGTAATGGGGATGAATGATTATGATGATGGTGATGAAGAAGAAGATGACACAACGGCACACCGTCGTCTCGAGGCAGGGAAAATCCCTGACCGCGCCGGGAATCGAACCTGGGACCCCGTGCGCGGGAAGCGAGAACGCTACTACATAAAGGGAGATCAAAATCTAATAGCCAAGGCGGACTGGAATGCAGCTGTAGGGGAATGCGTAGAAGAAAAGGTTACAGGAGAATGTTGAAAATTAGGTGGACTTTTAAGGTAAGGAATGAGGCGGTCTGCGCAGCATCGGAGAGGAAAGAAATATATGGCTAACACTGATAAGGAGAAGGTACAGCATGATAGGACATCTGTTAAGACATGAGAGAATGACTTACATGACACTAGAGAGAGCCGTAGATGGCAAAAACTGTAACGGAAGGCAGAGATTGGAATACATCCAGCAAATAATTGAGGACGAACGTTGCAGGTGCTACTCTGAGATGAAGAATTTGGCACAGGGGAGGAATTCGTGGCGGGCTGCATCAAATCAGTCAGAAGAATGATGACCAAAATAAAAAATTGCCAAGGATAAATGATCCCTCACGCGAGTGTTGTGCATATGTTTTTTTTATATTTTTTTTATTTTTTATTTTTTTTTCGAGCCCAAATACTTTCCTTGTGACTTAGAGAACTTGCTGCTGTCTGATGTGGCTGCTCTGTATAATGTATACAACCAAATCACTTGCAAATTTCATCATGTATTCTTCGCTCTATACTTTATACCGACGATAAATGAAATTTTCATTATTGCGTTTCTCACTGGCGGTGCAATTTTTATGGCCATCAGTTTATTTACTGATGTTTTTCTTATGTCGCCAACAGACAGTTAAAATGTTCAAATGTGTGTGAAATCTTATGGGACTTAACTGCTTTGGCAGCCTCTTCCGGAAGATCCGAAAGGGGGACCATTACGGAAATTTTTGCAATGGAGAGATCATCATGCCACGCTTTCAATTACAGGTCACATTTCCTGTGGTTATACGTTATGTTTCTTTAATGCAGTGGTTTCCACTGCCTTCTGCATCCTCATGCCATTGATCATTGGTGATTCTTGCCCCTTTAGATGCAGCTTTCCACCTCAAGGACAAGAGTGCCGTGAACGTCTGTCCACTCCTCCTCTCTCTTTGATAAGGCCGTTTGCAGAATGAGGGTGACTTCTTATGCCTTAACTCTTCGGTCGCCTATGAGAATTTTTTAGTCAAAGTTAGGCGGTGGTGGGTTTCGAATCCGGGACCGACGAGTTGTGATTACTAATTGAAGACGCCAGCCCTATACCATGACACCACGGAAACCTGAAATACGAGGGACCATCACCAGTCATAAAACTTCAGAAATGTGAGGCCTGCGGTCACGTTACCAGCTACATGAACCGGAGGTGATTGTATTTTTTTACCCCAGGGTCACCCTATAGCTGGGCCGAACGACCGTGACAAATGCGCTGCGTTTACGTTAGTGCTTCTCGGAGCCTCCACGTCCGTTGTGGTGCTGTTCGCAGAACCTAGACTCGTTTAAAAAGGCTACGTCGCCCGTCCACGCCTGCGCCCAGCGTTGTAGGTTGCTGCCGCTCCTTTCTGCCGCTTCAAGAGTCCTGACAGTAGATGGGCAATTTGAGGGCCATATCGTCACTTGAATGATTACCGTTCACCTCTGCTACGCTCGCATATTTTCCTTACAGCATCACGTTCCCTGAAAAGCCAACAGTCGGCATTGAGCTTCCTGGTGGGCAGTGGTCATAACGTTTTGGCTCAGCAGTGGACATAAAAATAATATAAAGCGTTGTACTGTGCTTGTTTTTACTAAGAAAATTGTAAGAGCGACAATCAGCGTATACTGGTAGCAGCTATTTAACTGTGTGAGAGGTCGTATTAAAGCATTAATACAGAGTATCTCAAGAGAAATGCCAATATTCAGGGATGTGACTGAAACCCTCATTCGAAGCAAAAATATCTAACTAACATGCGCTCTAAAATGCGTATTTTAAGAACTATGAATACTGTTTCATCTTAGATACTATGGAACAAATCTCTTTTCCCATAGGCCCATTGCTTTCCATGTTATGGGAGGAAGTAATATGGACGAAAACAAGAAAAAAATTCTGGTATACATAGGCTCTAAGATGCTTACCTTAAGTACGACATTGTAGCTCCTGTGTAATTCTGATGACGATGCACTGGAGCGGCCACAACCGTTGCGAAACACATCAGATGAATTCGCAATTGCGAATAATGTCTACCGTCAGCTGTAGAATGCTGGTCGATGAGTGCAACGTCATCAGAATAACACAGGGACTACAATATCGTATTTATGTGCCGATACCGGGTATGCGACTTTCAAGCACAACGTCTCATCTGTACGGGAATACACATGATGGATATGCGGGTACAGGTGCAAGTTTGGGTCTGGCCGTGAGTCGTGCATGGATAGCCAAATGGTCAAGTTCCGCTTGGAGCGCCGAGCGGGAAGGTTCTTGTTTATTTCACTTGCCGCAGCGTCGCTTGCGTGGGGTTTTCCTCATTAGTGTTGTTCTGTCTGCCAAGTGAGTCTTAGCTCGTCTTCTCCGCCTTTGCTGTCTGTGTTCGTATACTTGCAGTGGCCTCTGGTTTCTACGTGTATTCCACGAAAAGATACTGTGGGCTTTAGTTTCGATAAAACAACGCGACACGCGCAGCCCGGGTCTCTAGAAATCCACGATCGGCTTGTCGATATTTCATGTGAACTCTGATCAGGTCCACACCGCCTATTTTTATGCAGACGAGTACGTGTCTTACGTGAAATTTATGGAACCCCTTCACGTTGAAAGTTTACTGTCGCGACATGGTTCTCATGTTCCGTTCAAGATCGCGATAATTCCGTTACCGTGGTGTCCCTTGCAGATGCTGAAATCGAACATACGAATGTTGAAGTGTTCATGACAACTTTTTAAAGGACATATTGACTCCTTATGGTAACGTGAAAATCGTTTGTCGTGAACGCTGGTCTACTCGACACAGATTACAGTGTTATAGTGGAATTCGTTCCGTGGAAATGCATGTCAAACGCAATATTCCATCACATTTACAAGTGTGTGGTTACAGCATCCGTGTCATGTATACTGGTGAAGAGGGAACCTGCTTCCTATGTAAGGGAAGTAGACACGTTCGGTCTAATTGTCTGCGGAGGGTTTTTGTATTAAGGCCGTCGTTAGTGCAGCGCCGCAAATTGACGGTCGCTGATCTTGTTCCTTCCACTCCCACCGTCGGCCCTGCTTCTGCTTCGGATTATAATGAACAAACAGTCAGTTCTGATAATCGTGTCAATGAATTTCCGCCTTTACTTCCTCGACAGGTTCAGAATCCCAATGGCCCCAGGATGGAACCTATAACAGCGACAAACAAGCGACGTCGCACTCAGGATGGCGATGGTGAGGATTTGGCTGTGCCTTCTGCGCCAACCTTCTCCGCATCGATTGTGTCCCCTGCTCCTCTCGATGCTACGATACTTCCCGTCTGTAGTACGGTGAGTGGCGAAGAAGTTATCTCCAGCATCCCTCCTGTTCACCGAGCGAGGTGGCGCAGTGGTTAGACACTGGACTCGCATTAGGGAGGACGGCGGTTCAATCCCGCGTCCGGCCATCCTGATTTAGATTTTCCGTGATTTCCCTAAATCACTCCAGGAAAATGCCGGGATGGTTCCTCTGAGAAGGCACGGCCGACTTACTTCCCCATCCTTCCATAATCCGATGAGACCGATGACCACGCTGTCTGGTCTCCTTCCCCAAACCAACCAACCAACCAACCCTCCTGTTCGCGAAATGACTTCTTCTGAGCTGCCTGTGTGTGGAGAGGGATCGGAGTGCCCCCCCCCCCCTCTTCGTCTTTGTGTCCTCCGTTACAGTCTGAGGCGATGCAGTGTCCTCCTGTTCCTTCGTCTTCAGCCACCGATGGTTTCCTGCATTTTGCGACTACAGCGACTCCTGAGGAGAATAAAATTAGCGACCAAGTATCACCTGTTGTATTGGTAGTTCCACAGAATGCTTCCGCCTTAGTGACTGGAACTGTTTTACATGACCCTAGTTATGGGGGGAGGGGGGGGGGAAGCTGTGCCTATGTGCCGATGAACCCTCCCACACCTCCGTCTACTGAGGCCGCCATGCCACGTAGCCGACACAAACAGCGTATACAACCTGACCGTGCGGTGGCACGTAAGAAATCTAAGAAAAAAGGTTGCGATGACGGCGGTTCTGTTACCCTGATGTCTGATTCCTCTGTGGATTTCGCAATGGACCTTGACGCTCAGCTGTCTACCTAATTCTACTCGGAGGTTCCGTACATACCTGACTAGCTGTGATCAATGGCCCAAACCTACATGTTCCTTTCCTCAAACGTTAATCGTGTGGAATCAGAATTGTTATTGGCTTCGCTGCGTCGATTCATTTATGATTCATGTGCAGACATAGTTTTCTTACAGGAGGTGTTATTTAGTAATTTCTCCTTACCTGGTTTTTGTATGATCTTTGATGTAGCACCCGAATATTCAACGGGGACCGCCTTATTCTTTCGAGAAGGCATTCCTATTACTGAGATGGAAATGTTGGATTCTGGCAGGGGCATAGGTTGTCAACTTTTTAATCTTACCTTCGTTCTTTTATATGCACCTTCTGGTACTGGTCGCGCAGTGGATCGTTAGAGTTTTCATAAAGAGGATACCAAATCATTATGATAATAAAGGAAAAAATTAAAAAAAAAATGGTAAGGTGACCGCCCACGATAAGAGGGAAATACGAGTATGTATCCCGGTCCGGCACAAATTTTCGTTGTCGTCATTCCATTCTACAGCTGATGATTGTCATTATTTGCAATTTCGAATTCATCTGATGCAAACCTTAAGAGCTATGAGCACGTGTTCATTAGAGTAAATGAGCTACACATTGTGGAGATGAACAAGTGCCCATAGCTCTTAAGGTATGGACTTTAGAGCCTATCTTTACTGAACATATTTTCTCTTCTTTTGGTCCACGCTACCACCGCTCACAATACGGAAGGAAAGAGATTTGTTTCACGCTATTGAAGATGAAAATGTGCTCATATCTCTTAACGTATGCATTTTGGAGTCCATGTTTACTAGTTTTTTTGCGTCGAATGATCGTCATATCCCTCAGTAGTGGCCCATTCCTCCTGGGTCATCCTGTATAGTTTGTGTTTTACAGGTAGTGAAACAGGGCAGTCACAAAATAATGATAACTACGTACATCAGACCCTTCAGTATTATTTTTAGGTAACAGTAATCATAAATCACTTTCAAGTCAAGGAAAATGAACAAAAAATCTGTTTGTACTATGTCTGTGAATTGATCCAAAAGGTAAAAGCAGAACAGAAAGAGCAGAGGAAACCACTTGAAAGACAAATCTGATATTCAGTCTCTCTATAAGAAACAAATTAGTGGAATCACCAAGCTATCAAATTAGAGCTGAGTATTCGACACATCTGTTTGTGAAGTACATGTGACGACTGCGTGTCAGGGGGTGAGGCGAGGACGGTAGTGTGTACGGAAAGCGGTAGCCAGTAGGCTAAATAAATAAATAGCAGCTGTAGACACAAACGAAGACTTTATCAAATTAGACTAATTACTGCGTACAGTGAGATATTCAAAAGTCATTCTTTCCTCACTACTCAGCTAATGGAACATGAAGAAACGCTAACATGCGGTACATTAGTGCGTACTCACTGCCATGAACAACACAGTGGCTTGTAGATTAGGGCCTATGAATATAAATATTACCCTGGAATGGTCACTGAATGGAGGATTTAGTGTATGACGGAAGTGATATTATATAGTAGACAGAAAGAACTGGCGTTGGTTGGGGAGTTGTACGCAGATGAAATTTATTCACTAAAGTAGCCACTCATGAAGCTCGTGCTTAATATGATTACTTACTCATGTATGTGATCCCTACCACGCAAGACGTAGCGCCAATGACGTTTCAAAAAGGTTCTTGGGTTTTAGATTTTTCCGTCTATTTCCTTGGGGGAAGATCTTAATAAAGATGATCAATGATGTTTAACAATTAACAAAAGCAGGTCTCTGGCATCAGGCGAAGGCTTGTAATTACCAGTATCTGTCTTCAGGGACAAGACAAGACAAGTATTACAGTGCACTGCATGTACGTCATGTAATACCAAACACATCGTACAGGCAAACGTATTACCAATTATGAGTTAAGCACAAACACATATCCAAAAATTTATACCGTATGATGGCCTGCAAAAGCTGCGTACAACTCGTAATGGATTAGGCTAAAAATATAACAACAAGAAACAAGAGATTGGAGTCAGGAGAAAAAAATATATTTTTTCGCGAGTCTCAAGCTTGGGGTGAGGGCAGACCGCATAGGGACAAGAGTAATGAGAAGTATCAGAAATAGAAGTAGTAAGAAACTTGATATCGAAACTGGTTACCACAAAGTAGATGAATTTAAGGAATTTTGTTACTTGGTAGAAAAATAACACATGACAGACGAAGGCAGAAGGAAATAAAAAGCAGTCTAGCCGAGGCAAAGAGGGCATTCTTGGCCAAAAGGAATCTACTACTATCAAACAAAGGTCTTCATCTTAGGGAAAAAAATGAGAATGTACGTTTGGAGCACCTTAACGGAAGAGAATCGAAACGTTAGAGATGTGGTCTATAGAAGGACGGATAAGATGAAGTTTTGTTTAGAATCGGCGAAGAAAGGTGTACATGTAATTTAGCGAAAAGGACAGGATAATAAGACATTTGTTAAGGCATCAGGAAATAAATTCTACTGTACCGTACTAGAGGAAGCTGCAGCGATATGGGCCGGCCGGCCGGCCCATGTGATGTCTAGGTTCTTTCGACGAAACTTCAAAAGTTTCTGTGGAAATTTCTTACACATCCTCCATACAGTCCCGATCCCTCCATATGTTGCCAAGGTTGCTCCAACTACGCTGCAGAAGTTTCGCTGGGAAGCTCTTAAACATCCTCCATACAGTTCCAATCTCTCACCATGCGATTTCTGTATGTCTGTAGCCCTGAAGTAAAACGTTCGTGACTGTCGATTTGCTTCGGGCGATGAGTTCACGTCTGGGTACAAGCATGATTACGTAGTTAACCACAAACATTTTTCCATTAAGGCATTGACCGTGTTGTCCTACAGTGGGATAAATCTAGTAACACTTGTAGTAATTACTTTTGAAATGATAAACCGGTAAGCCAATCGAACTTGGAAAGGGTCAAGCGTAGCGTTTGCAGATGACCTGGCGGTTCTAACCGACAGTGAAGAAAAAGCAGCAGAAGAAATCGAGAATATGCAGAGAAGGTTGGCCTGCAAATCTCCTTTGAGAAGACTGAATTCATGTGTTCCAAGTTAGACACTCCGAAACTTAAAACAAATTATGGTGAAATCAACAGAGTCAAACACTAAGTACCTCGGTGAAGACTTGAAAAATCGCACAAAAAGCAGATTGCAGAAAATCAAGAAATTGTCCGCATTTGTTTCAAATTTGTACAACAAAAAATTTCTGTTGAAAGACACTAAAATCAGACACAACATGGTAATCAAACCGACAGACACATATGTAAGTGAAACGCTCTTACTGAATCGAGAAATAGATTTACGAGAAATTAAGAAAGTAGATCCATGGAGAAGAAATGAAAACTTCGAGGTTCGCTGATGACATTCTAATTCTGTCAGAGACAGCAAAGGACCTGCAAGAGCAGCTGAACGGAATGGACAGTGTCTTGAAAGGAGGATATAAGATGAACATCAACAAAAGCAAAACGAGGATAATCGAATGTAGTCGAATTAAGTCGGGTGATGCTGAGGGAATTAGATTAGGAAATGAGACACTTAAAGTAGTAAAGGAGTTTTGCTATTTGGAGAGCAAAATAACTGACGATGGTCGAAGCAGAGAGGATATAAAATGTAGACTTGCAATGGTAAGGAAAGCATTTCTGAAGAAGAGAAATTTGTTAACATCGAGTATAGATTTAAGAGTCAGGAAGTCGTTTCTGAAAGTATTTGTATGGAGTGTAGCCATGTATGGAAGTGGAATGTGGACGATAAACAGTTTGGACAAGAAGAGACTAGAAGCTTTCGAAATGTGGTGCTACAGAAGAATGCTGAAGATTAGATGGGTAGATTACGTAAATAATGAGTAGGTATTGAATAGAATTGGGGAGAAGAGGAGTTTGTGGTAAAACTTGACAAGAAGAAGGGATCGGTTGGTAGGGCATGTTCTGAGGCATCAAGGGATGACCAATTTAGTATTGGAGGGCAGCTTGGAGGGTAAAAATCGTAGAGGGAGACCAAGAAATGAATACACTAAGCAGATTCAGAAGGATGAAGGTTGCAGTAGATACTAGGAGATGAAGAAGCTTGCACAGGATAGAGTAGCATGGAGGGCTGCATCAAACCAGACTCAGGACTTAAGACCACAACAACAACAACAAAGAAAGTGGAGAGGAAGTTTATTTAAAAAATTCTGTTACCACGATACACACAAGATGTATACAGACTACAAACCAACGAGACAACAGAAAACGTATTAAACATCGAAAATTGCTATAAGAAAGAGACTAATGAAGTTATATCGACACCTATACACATTACCTAGAAACAGACTAACTAAACAACTATTGGACTGTGTGACATCCCTTAAAGCATCAATAGCCTGGGTAACTTAAGGATTTGATAAAAGCAAAAATTGACGTAACAAATACATCAGACAGGGATACATTCAGATTCAAAACTGATAATTGGAAATTTATTCCAGAGCTGGAACCAAAACCATAGCGACCAAAGTGGGCTGAAGAAAGAAAGAAGGCCTTCTGGGAGAAAATAAAGAAATATTGGTAAACATAACAAGAACCCTAAGAAAGATCGACAATCACCTGCTTATCGTTCTCCAGTGGGGGCATTCGCTAATAATAATAATAGTAAACAGGTTACTTACTTTTTTTCAATCTGTCTCGTTTACATTTGACTGTCCTCCTTATACTTGACTGTATTAGAGATCTGGCGTTTTCCAAAATTGCGAGAAAATACAGAAAATTCAATCTTTGAACGGGACTGAGCACCATCTTATTGGCTCCTGCTTTTAAGAATGTATCTGCTTCAACGACAGATCGACCCTAATGGCCTATGAGAATAACACTACACCATTGGTATCCTTGGTCGCTTGGTCTCAAAGTATGTGAATTTTTTTTGTGGGTCTTTCTGAAAGGCTTAATCTATGTGCATGCAGTGGTTCCACACATGATCGCAAAATTATGTGAGGAGTGTAACTGAAGTGTGGATGTTTGTTGAATGAATGTCCGGTGAATGGCACATTGAACAATTGTGTCAAAGAAATAAAAGTTTTGATACTGAATGTAACTGTCGTGAATACCCGAAGGTTGTATGCCCACCCATGTAGAAGATACTGTATGTCATTGTAAAATGGGATTATTCTTTTTAAAATTAAAATGTTATGGTCGTACTCATAACTTATTGTGTATCCCAAGTTTCAGTCGCATGTAGACGACATAATCTTGTGAAATAGGCCGAATTTTTTTTAAATATCCTGTATTTTTGTCCATACATAAGAGAAATGACATAATTGACATTATTAAAGCATTAGGTGAAAATGAATAAAGCTAGCAATGTTTCCGATTTCAACAACAATGTATGCAAAACAAGACAGTATGATCCACAAAGGTAGACTTGTGCCCTAGCAAACCCTCCAACACAATATGTAATACGTACACGTACAATATTCGTGATCAGACGTTAATTAAAAAGTTCGAGAACTTCAAATTCTAAATTAAATTTGAGCTTCTTCGTTCCGTGCAAATTCGGCAGTTTTAAGTGCAGCGTTGAAATATAAAGCATTCATTAAATGACTTGTAAACAGTCTCCTGCTTCAATCATCTGGAAGACTGAAATGAAGTGCTGGCTCGGGAAACAACCATAATGAAACGCACACATGAAAAAAAAAGGAGTGGCTGAGCGGTTCTAGGCGCTACAGTCTGGAGCCGAGCGACCGCTACGATCGCAGGTTCGAATCCTGCCTCGGTCGTGGATGTGTGTGATGTCCTTAGGTTAGTTAGGTTTAATTAGTTCTAAGTTCTAGGTGACTGATGGCCTCAGAAGTTAAATCGCATAGTGCTCAGAGACATTTGAACGATTTTTTTGGAAAAAAAAATAAAAAACGTTTCAGTATTTCTGTCCGACTGGAATACTTAACTCTTTTGGGAATAAAGGGTTGGACACAGTCTTAAGACCGTCTGGTTATTAACCTTTATTACACTCTTCTTATGCTTTTTATGGAGCTCCCGTCTTCTTTCCACGTACACCGACGGAAAAAAGAGTCGTGTTACATTAGGTAGACGTGAGGATGCAAATCGCGTTTGCTTTAAATACGCGCTGTAACGGTCGTGAGCGTTAGTTACCTCTGAGATTGAATGTGGCCAGCTGATGTTGGTCAAGAATACCTATAAAACGACAAAGACGCCATTCTGAACACCTCACTGGGTTGAACGAGGTCGTGTAATAGGGCCACGAGAAGCTGAATGTTTCTTCTCCGGTAATGCAGAACGACTTGGCAGGAGTGTAACCACTGTACACGACTGCTGGCAGTGGTGGTCACGATGGCTCCGGATAGCCATCTGGTACTACCGGGAGGACAAGACCAATCGCATATTTACACATGTATCACACCAGCCCGTCCCAGGGCGGCAAAGTATTACCGGGGTGTAATTTTTTAGGAAAAAGAAGAAAGAAACAGCAGCGATGGTTACGGGAATTCTTGTTAGTGAGTGAAAAATCGTAGGTAGGCGGACCGAGATCTGCGGATCATGCTGCTGGCAACATTGCCTCTGTATCAATTTTTTTGGCTAGGTACGGACGTATCAGATGGTCAGCTGAAGAAGATGTCTGCAAAAGCATAAACGATAATCGGGAAGCAGTCAATAAGCCTCTTAAGTGTATTTCTGAAGAGAAAAGCAACAAAGCTGTGATTAAATCAGAAACAGGGATACTGCAAAAACTTATTGTAGCGGAATACTTAACAGCTGTTTTATTTAACCTTTAAGTCTAAAGGGGGTGGAAGGGCTGACTCAATAAAGTGAATATTTCAATTCCAATAAATTTATTAATTATCCAAAACAATCTCACATAAAATTTGACAAGCGCCACTCAGCCAAGAATTTTTAAGAGACATTCATTACATAAATCATGAGAAAGTTATTTATTAACTTTAACAAACAGTTCTACTTAAGGCACATTATTTAAGACCTTTTCAACTAACATTACATGTAGCCCCCGATTTTCCACCAAAATTGAGAGGAGACTCATTACTTTACACTCTTTCAATTAAAACCTTACATTACATGTAAAGTAACATTTGACACACAGCTTCCTTTAACACAAATACCTAAAACATATTTATGACATGGTCAATCTTAAAAAGCGACCTCGGAATTATTCAAATGCAAGATGGACTTTTAGGGCATACAAAGTTACAACTTTATACAATGAAACAAAGTCGAAGCTTGTAAGGTCGAAGTTTAACCACAAACGGTGGAACCGACTGAGAGAGGTAATACTTAGCTTCGAACGTGGGTCCGTTTGTAACCCCTCGTAGTGTAGGCCACCAAAATGTGAACCGAGCAAACGCTAACAAAGAGGAACTCACGAGCTCAGGCGAAGTCCACCGCCCGTAAGCCAAACTTGTAATCCAAAGGGAAGCCCTGCGAGTCAGTTGCCCGCTGCCTCAGCTCACTGCAACACGGACCACACCCGACAAGAGAAGGAAGAAAAAACCTTTCCCAACCTCAACATTTAAGATTGACCAGTAAATGAATTCTATAAAATCAAGGCTAAACAACAACTAATTTCACTACGAAGTGCTTCCTTTAACTGAAACAGTACTTGATGAACAATCTCTAAGAGTGGGAAATGAACTGGCTCACGAGAACTGGCACTCACTAGAACTTAATGACACACATCTGCAAATAAATCAGTAGTATGCAGAAGCAGAGCACACGCTTAGTAGGTGGCCTCAAATCAGATGGAACAAGCATAACATCACACGTCGTGCAACGTCTTACTTTACCAAGAGCGATCACAATCACAGTTAACTAAGCGCTCTTAGTAATTGGCGTACTTAGCTGGGTGTCTTGAGGCTGGGACGATTTTGTGAAGATGCCACACCATCATTCGCAAGACCATAACAGCGTGTCCCTCCAAGGAAGCGGGCACATCCACAGCTCACGAGGTTGCCGGAGAATGCACAGCGCCTGTCAACTCCCGCCGACTCCAGATACAACCACGTGACAACCGCCGCCCGGCTCCAGGCACGCCGTCTTCGCTTCTGTCGCCGACTCGCGCACCGCCGCGTTCCGTACTCACAGCGTTCTGTCCTCCCTCCCTACTTCCTGTCGGCACTCATTTATATCTCGAGCCGACCCAAGTCAAAAGACAAACCCCTGCACTAGGAAATCAATCCTACTCATGTCAGAGATATTACTGGCGCCAGTCCCGCCATGGCTCACTTATCTCTAAAGATAGTGCATTCATGGCTAAAGTGTGGGGTAGTCGTTAGCAAGGTTTCAAAAACATCTCACCAAGAAAGCACACTTTGAGAATGTGTTAATGTATAGGTCAGTAGTTGAATGGCTTTCTTCTTGTCTTCTTATCAGCCTAATCTACTAATCGATGTTTAGTTTCTACTGACAAGGGAACCTCCCCATCGCACCCCCCTCAGATTTAGTTATAAGTTGGCACAGTGGATACGCCTTGAAAAACTGAACACAGATCAATCGAGAAAACAGGACGAAGTTATGTGAAACTATGAAAAAAATTAATAAAATATACAAACGGAGTAGTCCACGCGAAGATAGGCAACATCAAGGACAATGGGAGTCAAGGAGCGCCTGGTCTCCTGGTTAGTAAGAGCAGCTACGGAACGAGAGGTCCTAGGTTCAAGTCTTCCCTCGAGTGAAAGTTTTAATTTTTAATTTTCAGTTTATGTGACAAACTCTTATGTTTTCATCACTTTTTTGGGAGTTATTATCACATCCGCAAGAAAGCCTAAATCGGGCAAGGTAGAAGAATCTTTTTACCCATTCGCTAAGTGTACAAGTTAGGTGGGTCGACAACATATTCCTGTCGTGTGACACACATGCCGTCACCAGTGTTGTATAGAATATATCAGACGTGTTTTCCTGTGGAGGAATCGGTTGACCTATGACCTTGTCATCAAATGTTTTCGGTTCCCATTGGAGAGGCACGTCCTTTCGTCTACTAATCGCACGGTTTTGCGGTGCGGTCGCAAAACACAGACACTTAACTTATTACAGCGAACAGAGACGTCAATGAACGAACGGACAGATCATAACTTTGCGAAAATAAAGAAAGTAAAATATTCGGTCGAGGGAAGAATTGAACAAAGGACCTCTCGCTCCGCAGCTACTCACGCTAACCACAGGACCACGGCGCTCCTGAGTTCACATTCTCCTTGTTGTTTCATATCTAGCCCATGGACTACTCAGTTTGTATAATTTACTAATTTTTTCATAGTTCCACACAACTTCTTCCTGTTTTCTCGATTGATCTGTGTTCAGTTTTTCAAGCCCTATCCACTGTGCCAACTTATAACTAAATCTGATGGGGGTGCGATGGGGAGGTTTCCTTGTGAGATACCCTTTGCGTGTAGGGCCTATATATGTTTATTTAATTGTAGTATATTTTGGAATCTCCATATTGAATTTTGAACTCACTGCAACCTATCTTTCTATTCTGAACCCAATATTTCCTCCTTCGAAGATTTCTTCTTTAAATAATACACTACCGTCCATTAAAATTGCTACACCAACAAGAAATGCAAATGATAAACGGGTATTCATTGGACAAATATATTATACTAGAACTGACACGTGATTACATATTCACGCAGTTTGGGTGCATACATCCTGAGAAATCAGTACCCAGAACAACTACCTCTGGCCATAATAACGGCATTGATACGCCTAGGCATTGAGTCAAACAGAGCTTGGATGGCGTGTACAGGTACAGCTGCCCGTGCAGCTTCAACACCATACCACAGTTCATCAAGAGTAGTGACTGTCGCATTGTGACGAGCCAGTTGCTCGGCCACCATTGACCAGACGTTTTCAATTGGTGAGAGATCTGGAGAATATACTGGCCAGGGCTGCAGTCGAACATTTTCTGTATCCAGAAAGGCCCGTACAGGACCTGCAACATGCGGTCGTGCATTATCGTGCTTAAATGTAGGGTTTCGCAGGGATCGAATGAACGGTAGAGCCACGGGTCGTAACACATCTGAAATTTAACGTCCAGTGTTCAAAGTGCCGTCAATGCGAACAAAAGGTGACCGAGACGTGTAACCAGTGGCACCCCATACCATCGCGTTGGGTGATACGGCAGTATGGCGATGACGAGTACACGCTTCCAATGTGCGTTCACCACGATGTCGCCAAACACGGATGCGACCATCATGATGCTGTAAACAGAACCTGGGTTCATCCGAAAAAATGACGTTTTGCGATTCGTGCACCCAGGTTCGTCATTGAGTACACCATCGCAGGCGCTCCTGTCTGTGATGCAGCGTCAAGGTTAACAACAGCCATGGTCTTCGAGCTGATGGTCCATGCTGCTGCAAACGTCGTCCAACTGTTTGTGCAGATGGTTGTTGTCTTGCATCTGTTGACTCATGGATCGAGACGTGTATGCACGATCCGTTACAACCATGCGGATAAGATGCCTGTCATCTCGACTGCTAGCGATACGAGGCCGTTGGGATCCAGCACGGCGTTCCGTATTACCCTCCTGAACCCATCGATTCCATATTCTGCTAACAGTCATTGGATCTCGACCAACGCGAGCAACAATGTCGCGATACGATAAACCGCAATCGCGATAGGCTACAATCCGACCTTTATCAAAGTCGGAAACGTGATGGTACGCATTTCTCCTCCTTACTCGAGGCATCACAACGTTTCACCAGTCAACGTCGGTCAACTGCTGTTTGTGTATGAGAAATGGGTTGGAAACTTTCCTCATGTCAGCATGTTGTAGGTGTCGCCACCGGCGCCAACCTTGTGTGAATGCTCTGAAAAGCTAATCATTTGCATATCACAGCATCTTATTCCTCTCGGTTAAATTTCGCGCCTGTAGCACGTCATCTTCGTGGTGTAGCAATTTTAATGGCCAGTAGTGTACATAATTATTTTAAAATAACCTCTTTACAATTTTTCTGCCATTTTTTTTTCTTCAGAGGTACCTAAGTTTGTTGTTGAGGGGCGGGAAAAGTTAGTGGGCCCGTGGTTGTAGTACTAGTTGAATACGGGCCTGGGAGAGACCAGGTGTATGGCTCTGGCACATCGTACTGCATCTGCAGCAGCGAGTTGCGCAACAGTTGGCGCCACAGTGATACAACAAACTTTTACAGATCGGTTACTTCAAGAACAGCTCCGAGCTAGACGCCTTGTAGCGTGCTTTCCACTGACTCCAAACCACCGCCATTGGAGGACAGGGTGGAGGTCTGTTGTGTTTTCTGATGGAAGATTGTTCTGCCTCGACGCCAAAGTTGGTTATGTGTTGGTTTGGAAAAGGTCAGTTGAGAGCCTGCAACCAGCCTCTCTGCCTGCTAGACACACTGGACCTACAGCTAAATTTATGGTCTGGAGTACGATTTTGTGTAACAGGAGCACTCTCACGGTTGTCACACGCACCGTGACTGAAAAGTTGTGCATCAGTCTGATGTTTCGACCTGATGTGCTGCCATTCATGAACGTCAGTGCAGTGGGTGTTTCCCAACGGGATAACGGTCGCCCACCTGAGCGTCGACAGGTTGCCTTGGTCTGCTCGATCACCAGATCTGTCTGCAATGGAACGCATGCGGGTCAACATCTGACGACAACTCCAGTGTCATCCACAACCAGAATTAAACTGACTGAGCAGATGCAACAGGCATGGAACTCCATCACACAAACTGACATCCGGCACTTTTACAACACAATGCATGCATGTTTGCATGCTAGGATTCTAGATTCTGGTGGTTCCACCGGTTATCAACCTACCAGCATTTCGCATTTGCAATGCCTTATCTCGCATTTACTTTAAGCTGCAACGTTGCAACGCTAATTACTTAAATATGTTACCTAAACAAATGTAATCCTGAACTTACATTACTCTATAGTAATTTTTTTATTGATGCTGCGATTTTTTTTCCATCAGAGTATTATAAGCAAGTTTGTAAATTTCCTCGCCGACATACGAATAGGCAGTCTTTGAGCGTCACTGACTTGCTTCTTCGCCCTGCTTCTTTCGGTAACTACTCTTTAAAGAATTTCTTCGTATTACGAGTATGTGGCATTACTCATATGAATTTATTAAGTTGCTCTGTTGGTCTTGTTTGTAGATGTTAGAACATTATTTCAAATGAGTACTTGTTAGTTCGATGACTCAAATTCAAGTGACTTCCCCATTTTAAAACAGTATTAATGCCTAAAAACCATTAATGCTATTAATGCCTTGGTTGCCTTAATAGTTATCGAGCGAGGTGGCGCACTGGACTCACATTCGGGAGTACGGCAGTTCAATTCCGCTTCCAGCCATCCTGATTTAGGTTTTCCGTGATTTCCCTAAATCGCTTCAGGCAAATACCGGGATGGTTCCTTTGAAAGGGCACGGCCGACCTTCTTCCCCATCCTTCCCTAATCCGATGAGACCAATGACCTCGCTGTCTGGTCACCTCCCCCAAACAACCCTTAAAATTGTTACATTTTCAACATTCTGTTTCTGAAACGTTCGAGCACGGTTGTCTAGCACAGGAAAAAATACATAGATCATCGCCATAAAATTATGTTTATTTTTGAACGTTTTAAGGAGGAAGTTCTAATTTTTATTTATTAAAATACATATTAGGTATCACAAATGGGCACAACTATTTCTGCACATGTTCTATTCCACTCTATTCTGGGCAAATAAGTCGGAAGGCATGCACTACTTTCCTTCAGAATCCTTAAAACCATTCAGCGGAAGTATCAAGGAAACGGGTATTCAAGTTAGGTTGTTGAATCTATGAATCAGGAGACTTACAGACTACCTCCAGGGGCTCGCTGCTGTTTGGCGGGTTCGTACTTGGCTACCACAGACACCAGTCTTTTGCAGCATCTTTTCTCTTGCGTGCTGCATGTCTGTCCTCTTGCTATTCTTCCCCCTTGGGGAAAGGTGTTCTGCATTTTCAGAAGGCAAATCAGAACAGCTCTCCAATGTTTTTCGTTCCTTTTTTCTTTTCTCGTTCCCCTTCTCCTATCCTTCCTCAGCTTCGGCGTTTGAGGTTCATCTTTTTCTTCTTCCTCTCTGTGCGCTCCTGCCACTCGTCTGACGCGAAATAGGTGACAGGGTAACGCGTAATTCCTAGCCCCAGGTTTACAGGTAGGGTTCCCATGTACGCCCTGGCGCAGGGCAGGACCAGGGTTGGGTGATTGCCATAGGTGATACTTTACCAAATTGCCGACTGGCCCCTGTCGCAGGTGTTTGGGAGGTGCGAGCTGGGGTGTGAACAATCACCTAAGGCGGGTGCGCCCCCTTCTGAGTTGGAAGGAATGCCCGTTCGTAGAAACTGTCAATCATGGGGGATTTTCTAGCAATGAGCCTATCATCTTCTCACAGCCAGCGTCTACTAAACGTAAACGGAATGAAGATGACGATTCAAAGGCCCTCCTAGCTGCACCATGGCTCCTCGTTTTCACTTACTGAAGACAGTTAGTCCTATGCTACGGTAAATCAGTTTACTTTTGAGAAAGGTGTTGATGCAGTTGCTGGAGCTGTGAAATCCTGCTCTCGTTCACGCACTGGCACTTTGCTTTTGGAGACTACTTATGATTCTCAAGCACATCTGCTTGCAGCTTCTCTCCTCCACGGCTATTCTGTTTGTGTCGGGCCCATCGAACTCTGACTTCTCCCATGGTATTATTTACGCTAGGCTGTTCGATGGTCTGACTGAGGCAGAAATCCAAACGTACCTCTCACTGCAGTCTATCGGGTGTTGAAGAAGGTAGAGGCATTAATTAATCTGAACACGCACTCTTTCACTCACATTTGATACAGTGGTTCTTTCGTCAAAGATCAAAGCAGGTTATGAAGTTACTGTAAACTGACAACACATTTCAAATCCGATGCGCTGCTACCAGTGTCACTGTTACAATCACACTCGAATGTCGTGTCGACACCCGGCCAAATGTGTAACCTGTGGTAGGGATGCTCACAAGAGCAATTGTCTACCTCCTCTCAGCTGTATCTACTGCAATGGCAACCATGCCGCCTCCTCCCGAGATTGTCCCGTGTATCTCGATAAGCAGGCTATCCAGGTGAAGGAAGAAGTTCATTACACAGTCGCTTCCAAGCTGTTGGCTAGTCGGAAACCCTGCGTTCTCCAGCACTTACAGTACTGCTCTTACTTCGTCTTGGTCCATGATGGACATGGCCACACAGATGTGCAACCTCAAATTCTGTACAATGGTTGTGAAATCACCCAGTGTCACGGCAGCATCCTCCTTTTCTCCTCCAACTGTGCAACAAACCACCTAACTCCACAGACTGACAGAAGGAGAATGCCAACACCACTGTATATCTCGTGGAGCAGGATCCTCCAGCCTCTGCGCACGGTGGCAGTGAGTCTTCGAAGGCTGCCACTTGGTAGCTACCGCTGTGATGCCCCTTCTTTTTTTCGCTCATCCCCTTTCCTCATCAAGACTCTCTCCTAGGGAACATTGGTGGCCTTCAGTCCAACAGAGCAGGCTTACAGCTGGTCTTAGAATCACAACACCCGCTTGTCCTCTGCCTCCAAAAAACAAAATTGCGTCCTCACGACCGCATTTCTTTCCCTCGACAATAGCATTCCATCTCATGGGAAGTGATGCTGCTCATCTGGGATGCTCTTCGTAGTCAGCCCATCTCCCTGACTATCCAGCTTCAAGCTACTGCAGTCCACATTTTCCTTCCTTATTTGACCTTTCAACTTTGTACATTCTCCATCATTTGATGTCACCAGGGCAGACGTCCTCCACTTTACTGAGAAACTCCCTCACCCCAGTCTGCTGCTTGGTAAATTTAATGCACACCATCCACTTTGTTATTCCCTGGGATCTTGTCACAGAGGCGCCCTCTTGGCTGACATTCTCAATCAACTTAACCTCATCTTCCTCTCAGCACCCACGTTACTTCTGCACTGCCCAGGTACTCGAGCGAACATTTCCAATTGCTGACTCCTACCTCACCTACGTGCACAACCAAAAGGCAGCTTTCACAGGCCGACTGGAGGCTTTACTCCTCCTTCGCGACCTTCGACGAACAGTATTTTCCCAGTTGCAATGGCCAGGTAGAGTAGCTTACAAACGCTATCCTTACAGCCACAAAACGTTCCATTCCTCGCACTTCCTCTTTATAGCAACATGTCCCGGTCCCTTAGTGGAGTAAGGCCTGCCACGACGCAATTTGTGCCTGGAGACATGATCTCCACTTTTTTAAACGTCATTCTACGATGGAAAACCGCATTTGTTACAAACAGTTGCGTGTTCAGTGTCGTCTCGTTCTTCGAGATAGCAGAAAAGCTATGTAAATTTACTTTACTAGTTCAACAGTTCTATTCCCTTTTCCGTTGTGTGGGCCAAGATCCGAGGTCCACTCCCCAATATCCCGCCTGACAGTAGCAGATAACGTCATAGTGGATCCTACTGCTATCTCCAACACCTTGGGCCTCTATTTTGCGGAGATTTCGAGTTCCACCCACAATCACTCTGTCTTAACCCATCAGAGACGAGTGGAGGAGGCTGGAGCATACCTCCCTCTTCTCAGAATTGTGCTACGATGCTGCCTTTACTATGAGGAGGCTAGATTATGATCTAATTTTTTCCCAATCCTCCGCCTCAGGGCCAGACGATGTTAACGTTCAGATGTTAAGAACCTTTCTCTATCGGGCAAGTACTTCATACATAAAATCGCATCTGGGCAGAAGGCACGTTTCTCGGACGCTGGCGTGAAGCCACTGTCAAACCCATATCTAAATCCGGGAAGGAGGAACACCTTCCTTCTAGTTACCGCCCCGGTTCTCTCACCAGCTGTGTTTGCAAGGCGGTGGAACGTATGATTTCTGCCTGGCTGGTATGATGGCTTGAGGCTTGCAATTTGCTAACCACTGCACAGTGCGGATTTTGAGCGACTGTGCTGCAGTAGACCATCTCGTCACTTTTTCAACCCATGTCATGAACGTTTTTCTGCGGAAATACCAGACCGTGCCCGTTTTTCGATTTGGAAACACCTGCTGCAGGACTGGTATCATTTGTACTCTCTGCATATGGCCGCATGGGTACGTGTGGGATTGTCGGACACCTTTATCCAGGAAAACGGCGTGCCTCAGGGTTCTGTCCAGTGTGCCATCCTCTTTGCTGTCGCCCTTAACCCTATAGCCGCCTGGCTCCCGCCAAGCGTCTCCGGCTCCCTTTTCGCTGACGATTTTGCGATGTATTGCACTTCTCCATGGACTTGCCTCCTTGAGTGGCGTCTTCAGCGATGTCTTGATGGTCTTTACTCATGGACCATTAACAATGGCTTTCGCTTTTCCATTAACAAAACGGTGTGTATGTATTTCTGGCAGGGGCGACTGGTTTCTTCCACCGTCTTTACATCTCAGGAACGTTGGTCTTCTGTTCTTTGAAAATATGAACTTCCTGGAGCTCACGCTCGGCAGGAAACTTTTTTGATCCTTCCACGTGTCTTACCTGATGCCCGCTGTACGCGGCCTGTGTAGTTAGCGGTACTTCTTGGCGAGCGGATCAGACCATCCTCCTCCGTTTGTATCAGTCCATTCTCCATTCGAAACTAGGCCATGGGTGTTTCGTTTATGCATTTGCACGTCCGTCCCTCTTACATCGTCTCAACACTATCCACCACCATTACATCCATTTGGCCACTGGCGCCTTTTACACTGGTCTGTTTGTGAGTCTGTATGCTGAGGCTGCCGAGCTACTGCTGTCATACTGCCGTGATTTTCTCCTCACTGATCGTGGTGTCGAGTATGCCTTCGTCATTGGCAAAGACGATTTTCGGTTTCGGCTTCCGAAAACTGCAGCATTTACAGCAGAGCTCTTCGTCCTGTATCAGACCATGCAGTACCTCTGGCGACATAGGCTTTTCAATTGCGCCACCTGCTACGACCTTCTTAGTCCCCTTCACAGCCTCCACCTGTTATACACCGTCCATCCCTTAGTGTAAAGGGTCCAGGAGAGCTGTCTCTTGCTGACTCTTGATGGAGCCACTGTGATGTTTTTGTGGGTTCTTGGTCACATCGGTCTGACGGGAAACGAGGCTGCTGACTCGGCTACAGTCCTCTTAACTTAGCCTGCTAGTTCTTCCATTCCCTCCTGTCTGTCAGCAGGTGGTATTATTTTGGCGTCACCACTTGTGACTTCATGGGAACAAGCTCTGGGGAATTAAGACTCTCCCAAGGACTTGGAGGATCTGTTATCAGCCCTGTCGCCGCGAGGAGATTATTTTAGCTAGGTTGCGTATTGGGCTCTGTTCTCTTATCCATCACCATTTATTAAGTGGTGTTCCCCCACCACTTTGTGTCCATTGCCCTCTACCTCTGATGGCTCGCTGTTTCCTGACGGAATGCCATTTTTTTGACCACTTACGTTCTAGTATATGATTGCCACCTGAGTTGTCGGCCGTTTTAGCCAACAACGCACGGGTTTCGGTCGCGTTTTACTTTTTATCCGTCGTACCAATATGGAAAGGACATTTAATCTTTAGTTCAGGAGCTTCGTTTCTCTGTGGTGTATTTAATGGACCTTTCTCCAAGCCCCTGTGTCTAGCTGTCTTTCCTTCCACCGATTGGGCTTAACGTGTAGTCGTTTTTAACCCCTTTTTTTCTTCGTGTTTTCGGTTCTGACATGGGTGCGTAAGACCCTAGTTGTTTTTGCGCCCTAAAAAAGTAACAAAAAGAAAAAAGACATACAATCAGGCTACTGGAAAAAGATAATCTAAACACTTCCGAAAGTAGGAAGCGCACATAAGTGCGATAACTACCGTTCAGCCAGCTTAACAGCTCTTACATTTGCAAAGATGTTGATAATTATGTGCTAGATTTTTTCTTTTTCTTCTTTCTTATGTTCTGCTTCATTTACTGTGTTCGTCTATCTTTGATGGTCTAGAATTTTTTTCATGTCCTGCAATATGAATTTTACTAAGTCTTGCTTTACTGATATTCCTACAAGACTTTCTTTCATTTGAGTACGCTGATTTCCACCCCTTCCTCTGTTCCTCGGTGGCTGGGTACATTGCCTCTGCACATGTCCCGTACGACCACACTTATAACATTTTATACCCGCTGTTAACACTGTTTGTCACGTACCTCCGTTGCCACGTCTATTTCCTCACATGGGATTGCCAGCTGAATGGCCAAATACAAATCTTTCGGAGTCCCTTCACGCGCTTTCCGCGACATACGCGCCGTTAACCCCCTCAAAAGTACATCAAGTACCCTTTGCTCCGCCTCCTGCAACAAAACACCATTCGCTTCATCGCTCTGACCCAACTAGTAAGTGTACTCGTTAATTTCTCTTCTGTCCGCAAATTTCTCTACCGTCTCTCCCTGTCTCTTCGTCATTGTACTCAACCTCTCCCTAAGGTATCGAGCGCTGTTCTTTTTCTTGTACCTTTGTAAAAGCCCCTCCTTCAACTACTTAAACTGTCCTGCCTTTCTTAAGGCCTCAGAACACCTTACATTGTCTTCGCTTCACCCTTTAATCTAATCTTGGCTACATGTAACAACTGTTCATCGGACTACCCATTCATCACAGCTGAAGTTTCCAAGTCCTCCAACAAAGAACGCATATCTTCAGATGCCTTGCCAGAAAACGGAATAATCAAACTCGCGGCAGCTGGATCTGTCTCCTGCTGCGGCATCCTAGGCAACAACGACTGATCCGATGCGGTTTCCCGCTCACTTCACTTCTAGATCTTAATTCACTTCTCAACTACGTATTGTCCGCTGTTAATTGTGCTACCTTTTCCATCACAATCTGCACCGCTTCTGGTTCCGACACACCTTGCGTCCTTGACTCTACCACTGTGTTGCTTTCGTTCCCAGTTAGTCCCATTTCAACCCATAAAATCACACAGAAAGAAAACATTTATCTACTATTCTTTGTTTAGATTTCGGGAGCGCTGTTTCTGGTCTGACAGGTGTCAGTGTGCCTTGCCGCGCGGACCCGGCCGTTGCTTCCCAGGCAGTGGTGTTGGCGTCCTACTTGACAGCAACTTCACCGTGGGTCCATGCGGAGCCTTGGCCAACTAAGCAATTGGCTTAAACATTGTATTATTGCTGTATTTCAGTTGGTGTTGTTAACCTTTCTCATGAATATGTTTACAAGGCAACTTCATCCAGTCGTTTTTTAAGAGCTGACGTTTTCATTTTTTGATGCAAGTTTTTAAGATTCTGTATTTGTTTGCTTTTACATTTGTTAAATTCATTAGGTTAACGGGTGTAAATAATTTAGAATTTTAAGTAGAAGCTACTACCATTTGTGAAACCCAGTTGTACATTTTGTTAAGAGGACAAAGGTCTGAATTAAAATTTTATATTGTTATTCTGAAATTTGTTATTTAGTTCAAATTGAACGTATGTACCAGCCACAAGTTGTCCATCAACAAAGATCCCTAGCTTCCTAGGAGCTTCGAGTAGCTCTGGTTAGCAGTAGCACAGCTCAACTTATATTAATATTTCTACTACGGCTATAAATTATAATGTTGGTTTCACTGACATTCAGAGGTCATTAAATAGCGTTTTTGCCTTGTGCACCTTCAGTTTTTCTTGTTACAATGGTCTGAGATGGAAATAACACACACACACACACACACACAACGCAATTGACTGCTACTGAAATGTATCTAGTTTCTCTCACCGTTCCACAGCAGATCAGCCACCCATGGGGCCTAGCAATATTTTGCTGTGTCCAGACAGTATGGCTACACACATAACACGCCACTTATATTTCCTTGGTTTTTACTATATTGTTAAGTACGCTTGTGGCCACTTCCCTTCTGTCTTCCGTTATTGGACCAATCTGTTGTAATGATATCATGTTTCATTCTCGTTGCCTAGGTCCATATACAGACTTTGCTCGTCTTGACCGTGGTGTGTATTGACTATGGCTATGACTTGTTTTTTTCTGAGACAGAATCAGCTTCAAAATTTAAGGTATCAAATTCGTCTTTCACTCTAATTATGTTATAAACAGCATTATCTCTGAAACCCTGCCTCGCAGTGCTTGCGATCTCTTCAACTAGAAGACATTGCCTCTTAGGACATGATTCGGTGTGTCGATTCCTCTACAGTTTTGACTAGTCGTATCCCCATTACCAATTATGATTAGGTACGTAAGGTATGGCCCATGTCTGGCAAAGATTGTGGTCGAATCTCCTACTTGGCTCAAAATATATCTGAAACCCTTCGTTTACGTCATGAAGGCACTTGGAACGTTCTCTTTCTTATGTCTATGGAACTCTTTGTAGGCAGTCTGTAGATGTTACATTCTTTATTACTAATAGATTTTTAACCAGTTCTCCAAGAATTTCATGTATCATTTCATACTGTTTGTTCTTCAGCCAATATTATTATTTGTAGGTCGAGGGGACAGGACTTCTTTAGATGTGGTGCTGTAGGCCCCACAGCATTGTAGCAGAATTCCTTCCTGTACTTTTATCACTACAACGTCAGGTCTGACCAGACGTAACCCGTGAGCCCAAACACTGGCACCATAGCCCACAGTTGCAGTTAATATATACTCGTGGTTCAGTCTAGTTACATTCAGAGGCAAATGAAATCTCCATTGTCCCTTATTAATAATTTTATTCATTACACAACTCCCTTTCGAAGCTGAAATTCTGTGTGGGCATTGATCTCCAGTGTGCGTTCAGGTGTACAGCTAAATATCTTTCAAAAATAAGCCTTTTAATTATCTCCTGATATTTTATCGTTGGATCAGTAGTAAGTCTCTCTTTAAGCAACACACACACACACACACACACACGCACACACACACACACACACACACACACACACACACACACACACACACACACACACATATATATATATATATATATATATATATATATCGATTTTTGTGATGCTTTCTCCAGTCGCAAGCGCGAGCACCAATCAGGCATCAGTCCAAGGAATTTGACACAGTATTCTCTATTGAATTTCGCCTGTTGGTGTGCACTGAAAGTAATGAGTCGTCATCACAGGCTTCAACTGCTAACAAATATTCACCGTTTTATAATCTGTGCAGAAGTTGTTCTAAGTCCATGCAGAAGTGGTTCTAAGTTAATGTCCCAGAATTTGGGCCACTAACACAGCCCTGAGGGTGTCCTTTCTTAATACATTTCTTAAGAAGGGATGTAAACTTGGAGCAGTAGATACTTAGCATTTCTTTTTAATCACAAATTGAAATGTGTGACAAAATTGTATTTTGCACACACAGTGTTTACAATCAGAAACTTCAGTTTCTCAACAGCTGAATATAACTCGCGCAGGATACGGTGGCCTATGCGCAGTGAGCAGTTTTCGTCCAAAGCACTGGGCGAGTTCATTCGTTTCTTTGGAAGGGGAGGCCGATAAGTGTTTTCCACCTTGCATCCGGTCAGCAATGACAGAACAGAGGCGGGCACTCTACAATTTTCCTCAAACGATTTTACAGAAACTATTTGGCAAAAAAATTTCATTTTTGCTTTACTTATAGCTTTACATGTCAGATTCGTGATGATATGCCCATGATTTCGTTAATGGTCATAGTTATTGTAATATGTACGTGAAAGTAAACACTGCGCGAAATTCTGGAAAGTGTGCAATGAAAAATAGAGGTCGCTATGATTTTGCGTTTGGTGCGTATTACATAATATGTTTTGCATATGAAATTTAGCAAACATATTGAATTTTTCCTTAGACTCGGGTAGAGGTATCTATCTATCACCAACCTCGAGAAAATTGATCTGACGTAGCACACTCATTTCCGATCGAGACGCGTCAGCGATACAGTCAGAGTGAAATATCTACAGCGTTCCTCATATTTCATAAGTGGTTTCAGATATCGAAATGAGATTTTGGCAAATGATAGCACACAAAGAGGAGAGTATTTTAGTATATCGTTATTACTTCATTATCTACCGTGTTATCGCAATAACTACAGACTTTTTCGGTGAAAGGATGTAATTTTTAAGGGCCATCGGTAGCTGGTGAAATGAGAAATGCTGTGAGTCTTGGAACAACATACGTGAAGACATACATGTTTTTTGTACAGAGGATGTACTTTTCCGTGAGCTACTGACTACTTTTCCGCGGTTCCTCATTTAATAAACTTAATGAACCACTGTTTCAGAATTCTCTTGCATTTGTGTCTGCACTACGTGTTACTGAGGTGAGACAATGTAAACTCCGCTGTCTTTTGGCAAAAGAAGCAAATTTTGACATAGCGACCAGAGAAATGTGTAGGTTTTACTTAAAATTTGCCACTCACGATGTGTCTCTGAAAGTCACAACTGGTTAACAAGCCAGGCGAAAATAAATCGCTGAATTTTCGGCGGAATTCTTTTTAGATGCTAAGGAAAGCAGAGGGGACAGTAAATTATTTTGAATGGTCATCATGCAAGTGTGGCCGTGGAGGGGCCCCACTTAATATTTATAAAAAATGTGAGCGTAGTCTTCACTTTAGAACGGCATGTTTCCTACAGTACTCTGAGAGACTCTCCCCCCCCCCCCCCCCCCCGCCAACACCCCTCTCTTTCTCTCTCTCTCTCTCTAAACCGCTCTCTCAATACTTCCCCAACCGACTGCGCATCCAGTGGCTGCGGCATTTTGCGCACATTATATTTATATTACTAATGTCCCGAGACCGAGAGACTCGCTATATGTTACGTTGCCTTATTTTAACAAGTCTATGTTTCACGTTCATTTGTCAGATCCGTACGTACTTATCTTTTCCTGTCTTATTGTTGTGGAAGCAAGTTATGTGCAGAGCCTGCTTACGGAATAATAATTAAACATTAACTGTCTAACTGTGTTTAATTTCGTTGTACTAGATTAAATAACTTACTTCCATTATCCGAATAACATTGTTGGATTACACGTGTTATTTATGTTTTTCAGAGGACGTCTTCAGAGCGTTAGAACTGGATTGTTCAACGGCGAAACGATTCGAGCTCCATTTTTCTCTTTCGTTAATGATTCGCTTAACAAAGAAAAGACCCATCTTTCTAATATCAGAGTCAAATTGCATTAAATTTTGCAATGAAACTATATGGATTCGAGAGCTTTCAAAATCTTATAAATCATCAGCGAATCTTATCATTGATATCCTTTAACCTAGAATTTTAAGTCCACTCTTGAACCTTTCTTTTATTTCTGTCATTGCTTCTTCGATGTGTTGATGGAATAGTAGGGGCGAAAGACTTCCCCTCTGCCTTACACCAATTCTTAATCCGTCTTTTGGTCTTTAGTCGCATTGTTCCTCTTGGTTCCTGTACATATTGCATATTACTCGCCTTTCCCGATGGCTCTCCCCTGTATTTCCCAGAATTTCAAACATCTTGCACCATTTTGCATTGTCAAACAGGTTGACAAATCCTATGAACGTGTCTTAATGTTGTGCAGTCTTGCTTCCGCTTTTCAACAGCAGCGCCAGAACTGCATCTCTGGTGGCTTTGCCTTTCCTAAAACCAAACTAATCATCATCTAACAGATCTTCAGTCTTCTTTTCCATTCTTCTGTGTATCATTCTTATCAGCAACTTGGATGTATGCTCTGTTAATTTGATTGCGCGATAATTCTCGCAGTTGTCACCTCTTGCTTGATACAGGTGCAAATTCGTATTACCATCAGAGGGCAAACTAGCTCTTAAATTAGTAAAATAAAACCTTATTCAATGCTTAAAAATTATTGTTTTCTTAGAAGTTTCTACTACAAATTTATTTTTGTGATATGACTAGTTTAGATCAAAGCTTATCACCTTTAGATCAAGACAGTTGTTCTTTTTTTTCCGTATTGGATTTCGATTCCCTCCGAAGGGGGCGGGCTGGTAGCAGCTTAGTACGCCGCTCTTCAGCCTACAGAATTTTTAAAACGTAAGAAGATAAGAAACAATAAAAACAGGCGATAAAACAGTGACGTAAAATGTAAAACGGCGGAAAATTGTGGAAAGTTAAAACATAAAACAAAATGGTGGGCGATGATAATAAAATACAAAGGAAGCAGACAAGGAAAAAGTATTAAAAAAAAAGACAGTTGTGCAAGCATCCAGTTATATCCATACGGAACTATTCTTTCTGAGTAGTCTTATCCTAAAAATGAATACGCTACTGAAATGTAAAAATAAACGGTAAATTCTAAATGTCAACTTAGTTGTGGAATATGCAGAATATGTTGGTAATGGTGAAAATTTTGTTTGATGTTATCATCACATTTCATATCGATTTAAACAATGTGCTATGGTCGGTTCCCTTGACTACGGAACCAGATACTACAGAAGTACTTCCACTTGAATGTCGCGCTGTCGCCCAGACTGCTTCGTTCACCAACAGATGGCAGCGTCTGTATCAAAAGCGCGCTCAGGATATTCTCTCCAACGTGGCTCATTCTGGTTGGTACCGGCGACGGTTGCCGCGAACGCGATGGCCGTCCCTAGAAAAGCCGCGGACAAAAAAAGAACACACCTGCTGCCGCGTGACATCGCGTGTCTGGCTCGCAGCTCGCAGCTGTCACGACTAAAAAAAGGTCGCCCCGCCGCTACGGATTTAACACGTGCATTTTCTCTCGTTACCAAGTCTCGCTGTTCGTTTTTCAAGAGGGATGAGAATGTACAAAGCCAGCAGTTATAACAGTCTGTCGCTCTGAATATCACGCACTTCGCTCTTCACGAAGCAGTCGAACAGACAGTTAACTGCAAATGCGTCCTTTCATTTAGGTAAAAGTTGGCAATATTTTTAGCTTTCGACGTATTCACTTCACGCAGACTGTACGAGAAGTCTGTAAGGTTTCTGCCTGTGTGATGAACTGTAGTCATTATGATTTAGTTTGGTCGACAGAAGGTTAATGAAGCTATTGCAGTTTCAAAAGAACAGGAATTAGATGTTTTTCAGTTATTTAATTTCACGACAAGTGAATAAAAGAGCTTACATGGATGACACTTTGTAACATGTACAGTCGTGGACAAAACGAGCGAGACCCCTCGCCTTTTCTTTATGCTGATCCGTACACCTTTAATGTCTGCTACACAGCATAACAGGCAAGGCGACGAAGTACTACCAACATACCATGCAACTTCGCTCAGCTGATGTGCTGAGATAGCTAGCACAGGAGAAACTCGCGCTTCGAAGACGCCACAGCATCGTCTGCCACCACTTCGTGGGAAACGAAATACCTCAAGTATAAGCCAATGTGTCGTATTCGCATATATGTGACTATGACTTGGATCTAAAGTGTGGTTATGGATAGTACGTATGCTCAGATTGCGAATCTAACATTATGAATAAAAAATGGTTCAAATGAGTTGAGTAAACAAATAGACGGTCAAGAAAGTGAGACTAGTAAGGTTCCATTTTTACCGATTTACGTGACGAAATACTAACAACGAAAATGGCTACCACCGTTAATGAAGATAAGGGCGGCATAATAATTTCCCCTACTCTTCATTCGAAATGTTCCAATTGCAGTCGATACATCAGCATATTAACCATAGCTACGCTTTCGATCCAAATCACGTTTACAGGAATGCAAATAAAATCCATTGCCTATACACGTGATAATTTAGATCCCACTATTAATGCCGCCGCGTTTTAGATGTGCGAGCATTCCCATTGCTAGCTACCTTAAGGAACACTTCGGCTAATGAACGTTTTCTGGCTGTGCCACGTCTAATGTAGATTTCTGAACATTGTAGAATACGTTTGGCAGCCACGTCGCCGTGTATTTCCTGGGGTGGTGCAGAATTACCCTACTAAATTTACTCGCTAATAACAGTTTTTTTTTTGTTATTTCGATAAACATTCCGAATGATTGTCACATAAGCGGTGACACAAAGGAAGAAAATTCATGTTTTTGAGTCCAGAAAGCTCTATGCAACAGAAAGTGCAGATCATTTTGCCATTTTCATTGCGAAATTGCCGGCTTATTCATGTCTGGGGTAATAATAGAGAGCTGTTTGACTAGGTTGTCTGCTAGCGTAGTGAAACGAGTTTGCTACTGGAAGGGAGGTCTGGTTTGTTTTCGGTTCTAATCTCGATGGAGGTAGATAGACTATCAGTAAAGGAATTTTAAGATATTCTCGTGTCCCCAATACGTTTTATCGCTACCTTTATTCTGTACCGGCGCCCTGTGGATGTCGATATGAAACTCTTGTAGAATTTCATACCTGTTAGTGCCTACGTTTTTCTGCTTCTATCAGTAATTGAATTAAGTGTGGCAATGAATGATTTTTAACAGAATTTCGTTATGAATCTTCACGCATTCCTAAATTAGCGCACTTTCATGGAAGGTCAGCAACGGTAATCCAGTATGACTGGTCTGAATGTTGACGGAGACCATTTCGCGGCCGTATGTGCATAATATTTTGCTAATTCGTAACGATCTGGGTTACTTTGTCTTACTAAAACAGTTATGTTATCTCAATACGCTGAAATTAATTTTTATTAGTACGGTTCGTACTAATTAGCGTTTCTTCTTTCATTTATATCTCATATTTAGATGTTGTGGTTAACACACTAATCAGCATTAATATAGTCTTACACATGATTGAAAACAGTCTGACAAATTTCGGATAGTTTTTCAATTTCACGCCTGTGCATAGTATGTTGGTAGCACATCGTCGTCTTGCCTGTTACGCTGTGTAGCAGACTTTAAAGCTGTGCGGATCAGCATAAGGAAAAGGCGAGGGGTCTCGCTCGTTTTGTACACGACTGTACGTAGTAACAGAGAAACGCTGCAGTGTATAGGCAGCATTTTAATACAGTTGCTTATCTCCAACCGGAACTTCTATCTTTTTAAATGAACATCGGTTGACATACTAGATGTAATGAGTTATTTATGAGGGGCCGATGTAAATTATTTTATAATCTTTAGTCCTTAATACCAGTGTTTCTTTTTAGCTACAAATGTGGCTGTAGTACCATAGAATACTGATGTATGAGTAGGTAATGTGTGTTACGAGAGACTGTACATCAGAACAAGCTATCAACAGTGGTGAATCTGGCGCGAAATACGAGCGTGGTTTATTAAGTCTGGTAAAAAAACAAGAAAAAATACTTGTTTCGCAAACAGCTCACTTTACATCGCGACGTAAACTTCTTTGGGGATATGCACGTGACTTGGTCCATCTATTCTCCAGCGGTTTGATCCCACCGGAGAAATAGGTTCTGTCAGACTCTGCAAAATAATCTTTGACAGAAACTATCACTTCCTCATTTGATGTTGGAAAGAATTCCAGCAGGCCAAAGATTAAAGTTATGGAGCAGGGGCTAGGTCTGGTGAATAGGGTGGATGGAGAACCAGTCCAAAGGCCAGTTCATGCTCTTTTTCCATTGTTATCGCTGATGTGTGAGATGGTTCGTTATCCTGGTGAAAGAGTACTTTTTCCATGCCAGCCTTGGTCTTTTTCCAGCCAACACATATTCAGACGATCCAGCGGTGAAGCATAATACGGTCCAGTCATGACTCTGCCTTTTTGCGTCCGCAACTCGTGGTCGTGCGGTAGCGTTCTCGCTTCCCACGCCCTGGTTCCCGGGTTCGATTCCCGGCGAGGTTAGGGATTTTCTCTGCCTCGTGATGACTGGGTGTTGTGTGTTGTCCTTAGGTTAGTTAGGTTTAAGTAGTTCTAAGTTCTAGGGGACTGATGACCATAGCTGTTAACTCCCATAGTGCTCAGAGCCATTTGAACCATTTTTTTTGCCTTTTTGCAAGAATTATTCCTTGCGAATCGAAAAAATAAAAACAGTGACCAAAACCTTACCAGCTGACAAAATGGTCATTGTCTTCTTTGTTGCAGTTACACCAACCTTTGTCCATTGTTTTGATTGCCGTTTTAACTCTGGTGTGTGACGGTGGATCCAGGTTTCATCAACAGTCCCTTATCGGGGCAAAAAGTCTTGCGGGTTGCGATTAAACATCGCCAGACACGGTGTTGAAATGTTGTGCTGGATGCGCTTTTGGTCCAATGCGAGCAATCGCACCAACCACCACGTACACAGCTTCTTCACAGGCAATTCTCTGATTGCATTCGATTAGATTAGTTTCTCGTTCCATAGAACCGTGCTGAGGAGATCCTCGTGGATGTAAAACATGTCAAATTTTTTAAACTGAAATAACAATGCTAATAGTATGAGTACATACAATACATCATTTGTTTCTATTAAAAAATTCGTCAATAGAGTAGAAGGGATTGGCCACTAGTAAGTCTTACAGGCTCCTTTTAAACTCACCTTTATTTGTAACAAAATTTTTTATGTTTGCTGGCAAATTATTGAAGATAAGTGTTCCTGAGTAGTGGACCCCTTTTTCATCTAAAGTAAGTTCTTTTAAGTCCTTGTGCAGACCATTTTTGTTCCTGGTATTGTACATATCAGCAGAGATGTTTGTTGGAAAAAGAGATATATTATTTAGGATTAAATATACTGAGAGGCAGTAGTTAGCATACCCAGTTCTTTGAAGAGGTTTCTACAGGACGTCCGTGAATTTACTCCACAAATAATACGTATTACACGCTTTGGGACTCTGAAAACTTTTGTTTGACTTGAAGACTTACCCCAAAATATTATACCATATGGCATTATGGAATGAAAGTAGGTAAATTATGCAAGCTTTTTCATTATTATGTCGCCTATGTCTGCTAACACTCGAATTGCAAATACAGATTTGTTAAGGCATTTCTGCAGTTCTGTGGTGTGCTCCTCCCAACTGAATTTATTATCAAGTTGTAATCCCATGAATTTAAGACTGTCAACCTCTTCTATCTCCTTCATACTTTATGCATATGCTGGGTGGAAACCTCTTACAGGTTCTGAATTGGTTACAGTGAGTCTACTCGAAGTTTCATGTCAGTGATGAGTTAGCTTTAAACCATTTATTAATATCCATGAAAATTTCCTTAGCAGATATTTCTAGAATTACACTCGACATACTGTTTATTGCAATACTTGTGTCATCTGCAAACAAAACTAGCTCTGCTTCCGGAAATGTAACTGATGAGAGATCATTAATGTACACAAGAAAAAGCAATGGTTCTAAGATGGATCCCTGTGGGACACCACATGTAATTTCTTCCCATTCTGATGATTACTGATGACATAATTCACTAGTCCCTTGCACTGACACCCTTTGTTTCCTGTTTGTGAATTATGACTTGAACCATTTTGCAGCACTGCCCGTGGCACCACAGAATTCTAATTTATTTAAAAGGATGTAGTGGTTCAAACAATCAAATGCCTTTGACAAATCACAGAAAATACCTGCTGCTTGTAATTCGTTATTTAATCAATTAAGTACATTTTTACTGTAGGTGTAAATAGCCTTCTCGATATCAGAACGCCGGCCGAAGTGGCCGTGCGGTTAAAGGCGCTGCAGTCTGGAACCGCAAGACCGCTACGGTCGCAGGTTCGAATCCTGCCGCGGGCATGGATGTTTGTGATGTCCTTAGGTTAGTTAGGTTTAACTAGTTCTAAGTTCTAGGGGACTAATGACCTCAGCAGTTGAGTCCCATAGTGCTCAGAGCCATTTTTTGATATCAGAACCCTTCAGAAATCAAAACTGTGTTCTTAATAATAAGTTGTGACTTCTGAATAATATGTTATTTGTGGTCAGATGGTTGAGAAGCTGCCTGTACATTAATTTTTCTAAAATTTTTGAGAATTCTGGCAAAAGTGAAATCGGTCTGTAGTTTGATGGTATCTCTTTATCCACTTTCTTGAATAGAGGCTTAATATCTGCATATTTTAGCCTGTCAGGAAATGTCCCAGTTATAATTCAAATGGCTCTGAGCACTATGGGACTCAACTGCTGAGGTCATTAGTCCCCTAGAACTTAGAACTAGTTAAACCTAACTAACCTAAGGACATCACAAACATCCATGCCCAAGGCAGGATTCGAACCTGCGACCGTAGCAGTCTTGTGGTTCCAGACTGCAGCGCCTTTAACTGCACGGCTGCTTCGGCCGGCCAGTTACAATTGACTGAGCAGGATATTATGCAGTCGCTCAGTTGAGATGCCCACAGTCTCAACGATCATACGAATTTTTATTCGGCGGTCTTGCATTACCACATCACGGATTTTGTCAATGGTTTCCTTTGTGGTGACCTCAACTGGACGGCCGGAGGGCGCTTTGCCTTCGATGCTTGTCTGACCACCTTTAGCTTCATTACTTCAAAGATAAATGGTCTTCAGTGGTGGTGCATAATCTGTGTGAACTTTATCCAACTCTGTTTTGGTTTGTGCGGCAGTCCAACCCTTCAAATCAAAACAGCAGGTCACAATGGCGGCAGGTAGTGTCAGGCGTTCCCCAAGACTCAGTATTAGGTCCTATACTCTTCTCTCTGTACGTCAATGGTGTGTCATCGGTTCAGACCTATTGCAAATATCATATGTATGCTGATGACCTTCAGTTGTATCTAAGTTCGAAACCAAGCAATCTTAAGAAAGCTATTGAAAATTTCAATACTGACCTCGATGCACTATCAAAGTGAGAACAGGACATAGGACTAAAACTAAACCCATATAAAACCCAAGCGGTACTTGTTGGTCACTCTAAACTCATTAGCCCAAAACATCGGGAATTCGTACCACCTCTTATCGTAAATGGGACAAATATTAACTTCTCTCCCTCAACAAAGAGTTTGGGAGTAGTAATATATGAAAATCTAAATTGGACAGAGCACGTAACTGCAGTGTGCAAAAAGGCATCAGCACCCCTTCATGTCCTACAAAAATATAAAAAACTCTTCCCTTTCGATCTGAAAAAGAAATTAGTACAAACGCTTATACTCCCAATCATTGACTACAGCGATATTATCCTACAAGGCCTCTCTCAGGAAAATTTGCGACATCTGGAACTGGTCACGAATGTCTGCGTCCGATATATCTGTGACTTTAGACTTTTTGATCACATTTCACCAGCGTATGCAAAATTGTCCTGGCTGCGTGCAAACAAACACAGACCTTTCCATACACTCTGTCTCATCTACTGCCTCATAAATGTACACTGTCCCTCATATCTCTGCTCGTCCTTAACGATTATGTCGGAACAACATGACAGAAACACACATTCCCATCATAATAAAATCCTCTCTGTTCCACTGTATCGCTCAGTCACCTTCTCCAAGATCTTTACAGTAGCGGGAACCCGACTCTGGAATAACCTCCCTCGTTATGTTAGAGAACTTAAAAACATGTCCGGCTTCAAAAAACAGTTAATGACATATAGACTTAAACAACAGTTATGCCTTCATCTGTACATGAATGCACTTCACCTCATTTCTTCCCTCTTTCCCCGTCCTTAAATCTCCCTTCCCTAAAACTCGCTATACTAGTAAACATCTACTTTGCACACCAAGATATGAATGTACATCTGTACAAATCTTCACTATTATTGCCAGTTTCTCTCATGTTTATCATTATTTTTTGATTTTTTTACTGTTATTATTATTGCTTTTATCATAATTTGTATGTATAGCACATGTTGTAAAAATACTGCCAGCATTTACTTTATTAGGTCTTAGTCATTACTCTTTATTCATATTCTCACTAGAGTAAATTAATTTTCTTATTTAAACTATTGTCATGATGTAATACTGATGTATGAAATGCTGCATATGTGGAACACTGTTCCGATGTAAGAGAGGGCCTGATGGCCCTAATCTGATCAGGTTAAATAAATAAACCTCCGTTTTCTCCATTTTCAGTCGCAGTCGACACACTGGCCAATTCAGACGACTGTAAGAAAAGTCCTGCTCACTGTACATTGTTGAAATTCCTTATACCATCCTTGGAATAATAAAACCAACCATGATGGCGCAACAAAAAGTTTTCCATTCTTTCATGGAAATTTACCAGACTTACCAAATCAATATCCCAGAGATAGGAAACCGTAAATGTTGGTGGTTTTTAGTGTGGCACGATCCGCTTACAGTTTCGCAAATGCCGTGTGAACAGCATTAGTACTGTCAGCAGGAGGACTCTGAGTATCGATAAACAGTCTGTGAACAGACGATATCGTAACTACTGGGAACAGCAGGTGCATATTTGTAGTTTGAGCGGCGTTAATATGAACTGCACGAGGGTTTTGATTAATTGCGGATAAATTACTGCGTTGCGTAACTAAATAGACAAATAGTTCTCGTCAGTGCTACGGAGTGAAATAGTGTACGTGCAATTGTTTTCCGTAATTAACCATGTGGCTCGTGTTCACGAGCGTGTACTTATCGAGGGGTATCCGGAAAGTAGATTATGTTTTGGTGTTAAAAAAGTATAGGAAAAACGTTTTATGCATTTGAAAGCGACAGTTATACACTATTTTTCAACATACTGTCCATACAAATTTAGGCGCGTATCTCTGCGGCGAACAAGCTTTAAAATTCCAGTTTCATAAAATTCTGCCTCCTGCCACTTAATAACGCCCATCCACTGTTCTGTGTCGTAGTCAGAGTGCCGCGTCGCGAAACAGGTCTTCATCGTCAGAAATAGGTGACAGTAGTCAGTGAATGTAAGATCCGAACTGTACGTCGGATGAAAGAAATACCTCCCACTTGAAAGCACTGAGCACTTCTCGTTGAGATTTGCCGCGTGTGGTCTAGCGTTGTCGTGCAGGAAAAAAAATTTATGCTCAGCTTTCTCTAAGCTTACTCTGCATTGCTCTTCTTAAGTTTTCCAAAGGTTGATAATATCTCGCACAGTCCACTGATGTACCACGCTCAAGAAAATTGACAAGAAGTGTACCTTTCCTGTCTCAAAAACATTCACCATGAACCTTTCTTGTAGACAATATTTACAAGCATTTTTAAGTTTTCTTTTTTTTGGGTGGAGGGGGTGAAGGGGGAGGGGGTGTAGGGGGAGGGGGGGGGGGAAGGGCAGTATTTGTGTGCCCCTACTTCGTAAACTGCAAATTTGTCTCGTAGTTCACACTTTCGACCCAAGTCTCGACTCCAGTTACGATTAGATCAAGTAATGAGTTACTATCTCTTTCGTAAGAATTCAGATATGACGATGATGTCGCCATACGCTGATCCTTGTGGTTCTCTGTCAAGGACTGCATAAAATCTGATGCAACAAATTTCATGAAATTTGTGGAAAAGTAGACCAGAGTTCCGTCATTGTGAATGGACGATCTTCTTATCGACTTTTGCGACCAGTTGATCAGTCACAATGCTTGATGGTTCAAATGGCTCTGAGCACTATGGGACTTAACATCTGTGGTCATCAGTCCCCTAGAACTTAGAACTACTTAAACCTAACTAACCTAAGGACATCACACACATCCATGCCCGAGGCAGGATTCGAACCTGCGACCGTAGCAGTCACGCGGTTCCGGACTGAGCGCCTAAAACCGCGAGACCACCGCGGCCGGCCACACTACTTGAGTTTCCATCTCACTTTTCACCGTGAACATTATTTCGGTCTGTTTTAAACCTAATGCTCCATAGGTGCACTCCACCCTCAGTGGTTTACGTTCTTACCGTACACTTCAATACAGCTGGCGATAAATTTCTACCGTTTTTTTGCCAACAAATACCGTATTATTAACCGCACTTTGCAATTCATGGGATTTTAAATTACGGCACTCAAATAAAACATTTATTGTGAAAAAGGGAAACGACACGAACCTCGCGGTGGCACGGTTGATGTAAACTTAACGGAAAAACGCTCAGACAACCAACCTTATGGCCACTCTAGCGTCGCCCATTGTTGCTATAGGTGAAAACGTAACCTACTTTCTGGATAGCCCTAATATTAGTACAGAGAGTCCTGTTAATCCGAATTAATTGGGATCTGACCTTGTTCCGATTACCGATTTGTTCATATTAGTCGGAATTACGGTGACGAGTTTCTAGAATGAAGTACACCAACCATATAAGCATGGTAACAAAAGGGAACATGTGTGGGAACAATGGCTGACTCTCCCTCCCTGCCCTTGTTGTTGTGCACTGTTGAGACATGTAGTGTCTCAGGTCAGTGCACTGCCAGCTGGCCCGCAGAGCGCTTGGTTATGTTAGTTCTCGTTCGCTGGCACGCGTAACAGTTACGCTGTATTCGTTCAGAGGTAGCGGTGTACGTATTTTCGTCATGAGTAAACGGAAACATACAATGTTATCTCTCAAAGAAAAACTGAGTGATTTGAAGCGGATAGACAACGGTGAGAATGTATCTAAACTGGCAACGGAACTGGGTGTTGGTACAGCAACCATTTGTGATTGGAAGAAGAACCGAGTGAACCTTCAACAGTCCTGTGCAACATCTTCAGGAAAAACACTCTTTGAAACAGTCCCAGTACGATAAAGTGGATGAAGCTCTTTTCCTTTGGTTTACGCAGGAAAGAGAAAGGAGAACCCCTTTGCGTGGAGCACTGGTTCAGGAGAAGGTTGTTTACCTGAACAAGTTGATGAATGGTGATGAGTGTTTTAGTGCGAGTACGGGTTGGTTGGACGGAAACAAGAAACGTCATGGAATCCGTCAGCTAACAATAACTGGAGAGAAGTTTTCTTCTGATTGTAATGCAGCAAAGGAATGCTTGGGTAAGTTTGAAAAAAATGATAAGAGAGTTAAAGTATTCTCCCTAACAAATTTATAATGCTGAAGAGACTGGCCTTAATTTTAGGGCATTGCCAACAAAAAGCCCGGCATCAAAAGCAGAAGACCATGCTCCTGGTTTTAAAATGTGCAAAGATCGTGTGGCTTTACTAGCGTGCAGCGACGCTGCTGGTAATCACAAGCTGCTTTTAATGCGGATGGGCAAATCTGCTAGGCCCATACCTTTCAAAAACTGCAACATGAAGTCCCTGCCCGTATATTATCGCAATCAGAAAAATGCATGGATGGATGGTAAACTGTTCAAAGGAAGGTTTCACGGCCAGTTTGTTCCCTCTGTTCGACGTATTTCTAAGGAAAATAATTTGCCTCACCGTGCAATCCTTTTGATTGATAACGCGCAATCTCACTCCAGCACTGAGGAATTATGTCATGGAGAAATTGTGGGGAAGTTTTTGCCGTCGAATGTTACACCACTTCTACAGCCGGTGGACTAGGGCATACTGCAAACATTAAAACTGATTTACAGAAAACAATTTTTAAGAATGCTGATCCAAGATTATAGCATTCCTTTAGTGGACAAAATGAAAAAGCCCAATGTGAAGGATGTTGTTTATTGGGCCGCTGAGTCATGGCAGAATATTTCAGAAAATACTGTGAGAAAATCGTGGAGAAAACTGTGGACATCTCTTGAAATTCAGGACAATCTAGCTGAAAATGAAGAGGAAAATATACTACAAATGATACAGACAATCCCTGGATGTGAAACAGCTAGTGGAGGAAACGTAGATGAGTGGATGGCAGCGGATGGGGGATGTGTGTGCAGAACCTTATTGACGCTGATTTAGTAACTGCTGTGACTCAAGACCAGGAAGAAGTGGTCTGCAGTGACAGAAGTGACAATGAGTCTAAAAGCGACAAAGGAGAGCTGGTGTCACACAGTGACGCAGCAGAAGCCTTTGACCCCGCGCTACGTTATTTGGAGCAACAGCCCACTTTGATGTTTATAAGACAATGGCGCAACTACAAGGTGTGGCTAGAAAAAAACCGGACTAGTACTGGTGAAACAATAAAACGAATGCAATAAGGCTGAAAGTCGCGTGGCCTATCACGTGACTCTCGCTCCGCCTACTGCTCGAGTTTCATCTGCCTCCTGCACTCAGTCTGCCCGTGGCGTCTGTTTTAAGTAGTTGACGTTTTGTCTGTGCGTCGGAAAATGTTGAGTGTACAGAAAGAACAGCGTGTTAACATCAAATTTTGTTTCAAACTAGGAAAATCTGCAAGTGAAACGTTTGTAATGTTACAACAAGTGTACGGCGATGATTGTTTATCGCGAACACAAGTGTTTGAGTGGTTTAAACGATTTAAAGATGGCCGCGAAGACACCAGTGATGACACTCGCACTGGCAGACCATTGTCAGCAAAAACTGATGCAAACATTGAAAAAATCGGTAAACTTGTTCGACAAGATCGCCGTTTAACAATCAGAGCAGTGTCTGAGTTAACAGGAGTTGACAAGGAAAGTGTTAGGCAGATTCTTCATGAAAGTTTCAACATGAACAAAGTGTGTTCAAAAATGGTTCCAAAGTGTCTCACAATTGAACAGAAGGAACGCCGAAGAATTATTTGCTCTGACATCCTGAAAACATTGAAAGTGATCCCACCTTCTTACAAAATGTTATTACTTGCGATGAATAGTGGTTTTTTTACTTACGATCCCGAAACTAAACGCCAATCGATGCATTGGAAAACTCCTGGTTCTCAACGACAAAAAAAAGCACGAATGTCAAAATCGAAATTCAAGGCAATGATGATTGTTTTTTTTTGTTTTTTTTTTTGACATCAAAGGGATTGTGCACATTGATTGGGTACCAGAGGGACAAACAGTGAATCAGCATTACTACATTAGCGTCCTGGCTACCCTACGTGAGCGAGTACGGAGAAAACGGAACGATTTGTGGAGAAAAAAGTCATGGATCCTTCACCAAGACAATGTCCCAGGTCACAGTGCGTTGTCAGTGAAGACGTTTTTGGCAAAACACAACATTCCCATCTTAGATCATCCACCCTACTCACCTGATTTGGACCCCTGTGACTTTTTTCTTTTCCCTAAAGTTTGAAAGGAACTAGATTTGAGACTGTTGAAGCAGTAAAAGAAAAAGCGACGGAAGTAATGTATGGACTTACCGAAAATGATCTGCAGCATTGCTACGAACACTGGAAAATTCGTATGGAGCGGTGTAGAGACCGAGGAGGAGAGTACATTGAAGGAGATAACATGAAATTGTAAATAATTGTAAATAAATGTTTTCTCCAGCATCAGTCCGGTTATTTTCTAGCCGCACCTCGTATAACAGACTGTCTTCATTGCGTAAAAAAAAATGCTGGGTTTTTTTCATCTTAAAAGTAGGGATAAAGGTCCGCTGTATTTTAGTGAGTTTGACAGCTTTTCTCTCATTGTTGCGTTTTGACTAAACCTAAGGTTTTCTGTTTTCTTGCCAATTTTTCTAATACATGTTTACTGTACTGTGTAAATTAAAATAGTGTGTATGTACAGCAGTTAAGCGCACAGTTTTCCATACTTAGAGTAACATTTTTCATGTTCAGATTAACCGATCGTTCGGATTACCGGGGTTCGGATTAGCGGGACTCTGCTGTACTAGAATTTTTACGATAAAGCCAAAAGCGCCTTAGTCAGATCAAGGGTATCCGCAGAAATATATCGAAGACAGGGTAAAATTTTAAAGTTGCCGGTCTTGGTATAACTGATTTGTGAGTTTGAAAAGTATCAGACCTGAGGCAATTTTTTTCAGGAAGTATACCGAACTAATTATATCACAAACGATTGATATTTTTACACATACTCGTCCTCATACGTACTACGCAAGCCATTGTATGGGGCATGGCGCAGGGCACCTTTTGCCGCTACTAGTCGTTTACTTTCCTTTTCCACTCGGAAATGAAGCGAGAGGAAAACGACAGTCTGTATGCCTCTGTACGAGTCATAATACCTTTTATTTTGGCTACACGGTCATTTCGCTAAATATACGTAGGCGGCTCTAGAATCGTTATGGAGTCAGCTGAAAATGCCGGTTATCAGATTTTCTAAATAGGGTTTCGCGAAAAGAAAGTCGTTTTCCCCCCATGGATTCCTGTTTGTGTTCACGAAGCATCCCCATAATACTCACGTGTTGATCAAACCTACCGGTAGTAAATATAGCAACCCGCCTCTGAATTGTTTCGGTATCATCCTTTAATCTGACTTGCTAAAGACCCCAAACACATATGTAGTACTTCAGAATAGGTCGAACTAGTGTTCCATACGCGGTCTCCATTATTGATGAGCTACGCTTTCCCAAAATTCTGCCTATTAACCGAAGTCGACCAAAAAAAAAAAATGGCTCTGAGTACTATGGGACTCAACTGCTGAGGTCATTAGTCCCCTAGAACCTAGAACTAGTTAAACCTAACTAACCTAAGGACCATCATACACATCCATGCCCGAGGCAGGATTCGAACCTGCGACCGTAGCGGTCTCGCGGTTCCAGACTGCAGCGCCAGAACCGCGCGGCCACTTCGGCCGGCGAAGTCGACCATTCGTCTTCTCTACTATCTTCATTATGTGCTCATGCCACCCAACATATCGCTTTGCAACGCTATGCTTCGATATTAAATCTACATCTACATATGTACTCCGCTAGCCACCAGGCGGTGTGCCGCGGAGGGCACAATTGGCGCCAAAGTCATACTTCCCCCTCTCTGTTCCACTGGTGGATAGCGCGAGGGAAAAACGACTGCCTGAACTCCTCAGTACGAGCTCTAATTTCCCTTATCTTTGAATGGTGATCATTGCGCGATTTGAAAGTTGGTGGTAATAATATATGCTCTACATCCTCGGCGAAGATCGCACTTCGGAATTTAGTGAGCAGCCCCTTCCGTTTAGCGCGTCGTCTATCTGCAAGTGTACCTCACTTCAAACTTTCTATGAGATTTGTAACGCTCTCGCGATGGCTAAATGTACCAGTAACGAATCTTGCCGCTCTTCTTTGGACCTTTTCAATCTCTTGAAATAGACCCAACTGGTAAGGGTCCAATCCAGATAAACAATACTCTAAGACTGGATAAACTAACGCATTGTACACAATTTCCTTTGTTGAAGGACCGCATCGCTTCAGGATTCTACCAATAAACGGTAATCTAGAGCTCGCCTTGCCCGTTACTTGTGTAATCTGGTCATTCCATTTGAGATCATTTCGAATAGTCACACCCAGATAGACACCCGGGCTTGCACAAGACAGACTACCGTGGAGAGTTGCATCAAACCAGTTATCGGACTGAAGACCACAACAACAACAACAACAACAACAACAACAACAGCAGAAATAACAGGTATGTCTTGATGGCACCATTCGCAGCTCATGTTACTCGGAACATGTGTGTAAAAGACGAATATATAAGTGCTGCTGTACTACTCATATTCTTCGACTGATTTATAATTACGACATTTAAACTTGGTATTTATTAAGTTTTTGTTATTTTATGACTAGTGTGGAAGACAATTATACTTTCACTTTCTTCAGAACAGCGTTTGCTAATGGCAAAATGAGAGTGGCACTTGAATATGGATCGAACCCCGTCGTCTCCATGAAAGGAGTTATTTGTGTTCGTCAAACCTGAACTCAAATTTCATTTTAATTTGCGGTAATGGGCAGTGGATCTCCAATGCACTGAGGAAATAAATGAACCATAGGTTAAATCAATGCATTGTTCACTTCAGAAACAACCAGCAGAATGGGCAGTTACTAGTAGGAGTTTTGACATACAGATAGACAGGATAAATACCGTATTCATCCATAACCTGAACAAAACTGTGAAGTGTTTGTTGAACATGTCACGTGACTACAAAATGTAAGTAAGTGTTTCTAGTACTTTAAGAGGAGTATATATTCGTTTCTTTACTCCGTTTATAGTTTGCTACAATATTTCCATAGATAATTTCATGTCCTACAAACGTATGTATTAAGAAAATTCCAACTAAGTTTCCTATCTTTACCACGGAACAAATTATAACGTTAACTGAAAATACGTTTTGCAAATACATGTTATGACGTGAGTTTCAACACCTGTACAGAGGAAAAAATAGAGCAAGAGAATTGCGTCGACAGTTTTCACTTGGAGGTTAAAGGCTGCTGACTTCTAGCTCATTAAACACGCAGAATCATTCAGGACTATGATGAAAATTTACCGTTAGGCTCGAAATTATTTTGCTTCGTAATTCAAAATTCACAAATAATTAGCATAGGTGCGTGTAAATGTAATTTGTATCAGTAGTACTAATCGTTAAATACATGTACTTAACGTAATATTATATAAATATAAATATAAATACATGTAGTTAACATAATATTTTGTCTTGAAAGGAGGATATAAGATGAACATCAACAAAAACGAGGATAATGGAATGTAGGCAAATTAAATCTGGTGATGCCGAGGGAATCAGATTAGGAAATGAGAGTCTTCAAGTAGTAAATGAGTGTTGCTATTTGGGGAGCAAAATAACTGATGATGGTCGAAGTAGACAGGATATAAAACGTAGACTGGCAATGGCAAGGAAAGCGTTTCTGAAGAAGAGAAATTTCTTAACATCGAGTATAGATATGTCAGGAAGTCTTTTCTGAGAGTATTTGTATGGAGTGTAGCCATGTATGGAAGTGAAACGTGGACAATAAATAGTTTAGACAAAAAGAGAATAGAAACCTTCGAAATGTGGTCCTACAGAAGAATGCTGAAGATTAGGTGGGTAGATCACATAACTAATGAGTAGGTATTGAATAGAATTGGGGAGAAGAGAAAAATGGTGGCACAACTTGACTAGAAGAAGAGATCTGATGGTAGGACATATTCTCAGGCATCAAGGGATCACCAATTTAGTATTTCAGGGCAGCGCGGAGGGCAAAAATCGAAGAGGGAGACCAAGAGATGAATACACTAAGCAGATTCAGAAGGATGTAGGTTGCAGTAGGTACTGGGAGATGAAGAGGCTTGCACAGGATAGACTAGTATGGAGAGCTGCATCAAACCAGTCTTCGGACTGAAGACCACAACAACAACAACATAATATTACAACAAAATCGTGTTTAAAAGTAATTTAGTGTTGCATTCAGAACACAAACAGATAGTGATATATTGCTATTGTTCATTAATCGTCAATGCTATTACGTACTATACCGACAAAATCGGTCACAAACTTAACATTCATTTCTCTCTCTCATTTATTACAGTTTATATAGTACATTTCTAACAGTACATACGCCAACGGGAGGCAGGCTTGTGGGTTTGAATCAGCAACGGCATTTGTAGATAATGCTTAAGAAAATCTGAATCGAAAACAGAATTGATGCACGAGGTTTGGACAATGCCTCCGTGACTTAATGAAACAACATCTTGTGACGGAATTGTCCGTCTTATGCAGCTAATATGTGTCAGTTAAACAGTAATATCTGCTTTCTTAATTGTAAAATTGGAAATTTGTGTTAAGTTATATGTGAGCAAACTGCTGAGGTCATCAGTCTCTAGGCTTACACACTACTTAATCTACCTTAAACCAACTTACTCTAAGAACAACACATACACCCATGCCCAAGGGAGGACTCGAGCCTCCGACGGGGGCAGCTGCACGCGTAGCAAGGTGCTTTAGACCGACGGCTACCCCGCGTGGCCTTTCTTAACTGTCCGTCTTTTGAATATTATTTCATATTTTTACCGATGTTGTTTATATTAACGTTTATGTAAAAAAGAAGTTGTTCGTATATTTCTTAGAGATTAACAGACTTCGACACCGCTTGACAGATCACCACAAAAGTTGGCAAATATTTGTATTTTTTCATGGAGAAGGTTTTGAAGCTATCCAATTTGCTGTTATTTGCCACCTTATGGTACTGCAGCACTTCTGTACCGTTCAACGTATTGCCAATAAACTGTTATACTTAGGTATCTGAGCATGGAGAATATTTTCGCGGTGTCCACTCTGCTGTAATCCACCACTAGATGGCACTGTAACAAATCAACTTCTATATCGTTCAGAAGATCGCAAAAATCCTACCAACGTATCACTCCACAACAATAACAAATAGTAGTGTGACTGACATTAGCAGTTGGTGACTGAGTTTGAAATGGATTACCATTTTCTTTTTATTGAGTGCTGGATGTTGATATGGATAACTGTCTTCTTTTGTTCATAGGCGAATGACTTTCCAATTTTCTTTTGTTTACAGGAGAAAGAAATTTTCCCCGCGCAACTAAATTATCTTTCGTATCACATCTGGCATCAAACATCAGATACTGAAAATGATCAGAAATGCCACTCAATGAATCAAGCACTGGAAGATCAGCCAGACGTGCGCAGGAACTGTCAAGCAGGACAGCCGCTGACTGTTATGCTGAGGCACAGAAAAACCACTTAATACACGATCAACGACTCGCGTACGACGCTGCTACGGAGTATGTACGAGGCGGAATTGGTGCAGCAGGTGGCAGGGCGCAAACATTTGTGTTCAAATTGATACTCGCCGCACTTCAAATGGAGCACGCGATTCCTCTGGCTATGACATTATCAGCGATTACAACGCAACTCGATGGAGGACGCACGCCGCATTAGGCTATTAAGTTACTATTGAATTTAAAGGTAGCTCCCGCTCTCTATGCACTCATGTTACCAACTGTATTGAAAAAGTCAAATTATTATTATGGATCATAAGAAGGGACTTGGGACACTTGATCGTATCTGCGAAATTTTCAAAGCGATAAGCGTTAAATGGGATGAGCTCTGATATTGCTCGCCGGTGTTTTGCAAATTTTGCCCGTCGTTCCAAATGGCTCTGAGCACTATGGGACTCAACTGCTGAGGTCATCAGTCCCCTAGAACTTAGAACTACTTAAACCTAACTAACCTAAGGACATCACACACATCCGTGCCCGAGGCAGGATTCGAAATTGCGACCGTAGCGGTCGCGCGGTTCCAGACTGTAGCTCCTAGAACCGCTCGGCCACCCTGGCCGGCACATGGCTGAGGAACTCGGCTCTCTGGAGACATTGTCGACCAACATTTGTGAGCATTTACTTCGAGATGTTTCTTCTCAAACATTTGCAAAGCAGCTTTCGGATATGGACAATGCAAACTTCCGATTCTTCCTGAAACACGGGAGATAGCGCTCCCGCCGAACTTCTGTCAGCTTCAGTCGTCAGCTGAAGAACTTAAAGAGAAGGTTTCTCCGAGCATCGCGAACAACCGTAGGAGTCACAATTTTCTAATCGAGGAAGCTATCTTAGTTCCAAAGAATGCTGACGTCAATTGAATCAGTAATAAGATTCAATTGAATATTGCTGGTGCTATTACGAAATACAAATTCATCGACAAAAGGGTGGAAGAGGACTGTGCAGCTAATTATTCAGTAGAATTTCTCATTTCACTGAGGCCTGCTGGGACGCCTTCGTACATAATGACTTTGAAAACTGGCTTATCAGTTCTGCTCCATTGGAAACTCAACATGCCAAAGTTATGGCACAGTCAAACATATTGTTCATTCACGTGATTTATTAATAAAAAATCTATATTTTTCATCATCGGTTTGCACCACTATAAATAATGGAGTTTCATCAGTAGGACCTCTCTTTCATTTTTCTATATTTACTACAACGTACTATAGATTCTAGACTACACACAGATAATCCATTTTATACATACCCAGAAGTATATCAGTACATACATGCAGGAAGAAATCTACCGGGTTTCACTAGTTTGCTATACTTTTAGCCGCTGTCCCACAAACATCCACCCTTTGTAAGAGAATGAGCAACAACCATAATTCAACAAACTAACTATTGTACAAGGAACACATCCCTGTATTGTTAACCTCTGATGTCGCTGTAGGAGCGTCCATAGTAGACTCACAAATAACAACAAAAAAATTACCATACATTACATTGCTAACAGGGAAGCAATGAGACCGTAACAGCAATTACTGGCACCGCAGGTATATAATTGCTGTCTTAGTTTAAAAAAAATGCAATACCGTCACTCATAAGACGCCTTAGAAATATCATACATTAAAAGAATGTACTATATTTGTCAATAACGATGGAATACTTTGAGTAGGGTCGTTCCTACACATTTACGCTCTAAACAAAGCAAAGTTGTAATGGATATGAACGGATAGAGGTATGCACTTTATTTAATACAAAATAAAAAAGTTGACTGTGGTATAAGGACGTAAACAGTGTGACATGCAGAACTTTGGGTAGGTCCAGGGAGCGTGCATAGATAGCGGAAGGGGTTTAGGTGATCGCCCGCGACAAACAGGAAGTCTGGGATCGAGGTCGCCGACAGCGAATTAATTTCGAAGTGTTTCCTACTGCTGTGGATTGTCAATAATGTCTGTTCTTTCTGAAATGCGTGCCAGTATCACAAACCCAGGTGTGCACACAACCTAGGTGGGCACACAGCGATAACAACATTCGTCGCGATTCCTCGTTGTCTCATTCTTCCTGTTACGGGAATCCAAGTAATGTTGCAAGCATTAGGTGAAGAATGTAGTAGACTACGATATAAGGATGTAGACGTATAGAAGTCTAGGTCGGTCTGTGGAGTATGCACGAATTGCCGAAGAGGTTCAATACCACAATGTACCCCCTCAAACCACTATGTGATGCTTTGCCGAGTATATATGTAGAACTAATAGTGTTCTAAAAATTTTGGGCTCATAACCTGAGGAGATGTCATATCACGTGTCCACCTGATAAGCGTAAAGCGACCTAGGGTTCAGACCTATGTTACATGTATTAACAGAGACATAAGAATCTGTTACATGTGTACGGCATTAGCGACAACATAGTTCTCGTGAAACTCTCCTAGCTACTTCCTGGCAGATCAAAACTGTGTGCCGGATCGAGACTCGAACTCGGGACCTTTGCAGAAGAGCTTCTGTGGAGTTTGGAAGGTAGGAGACGAGGTACTGGCAGAATTGAAGCTGTGAAGGGGGATCGGCAGTCGTGCTCGGTTAGCTCAGATGGTAGAGCGCTTGTCTGCGAAAGGCAAAGGCTCCGAGTTCGAGTCTCAGTCCGGCACAAAGTTTTAATCTACCAGAAAGTTTCATATCAGCACACGCTCTGTTGTAGAGTGAAAATCTCATTCTCTCCTAGCTAATTTTTAAGGTTTCACGATAAGTACACCGCTTACCTTCGTATGTACAGCATTTATTTAGCCAACCAGCCTGGGGTCTCAGGCAGACGAGGAATTATCATAACCGGATGTAGTTTTATTTAACACATCACGAAAAAAGCACTTGAAAATCCGATTCATTTCCTGAAGAAAGTCATGCAAAATAATTATACGTTAGATCAAGCATGACTGGTAATGGTGAGTGTTTTACGACTGACATTACTGGAGCGTTCTGGAAGTGTAACACATTTGACATTACTGTTATCTGTTGTAGTGTTAGAAAAATAAGCTAGCAGCACCTGACAACACACATCAAAAACATCGCGAACCAGCCACTCAAGTAACTCGATTTTTATCAGAAGTATAAATACGTCATCCAGCAGGGCAACGGAATCAGATGCGCAACAGAGAATTCAACCACGAGACAGACTACAATATGACTGTATCACTGTTTGGTAATATGTGCAGTCGATTTACACATTAAATATTTAAAGCTATAGTTATACAGAGTACAGTTTTAAAACCAGTTAGAGATCCTGGTTGCTTTAAAAGTGTACACGTCTGCACAAGTCAATAGTTAACTAGTATTTCTGTACCTTAGCTCTCCAGAAGGTGTTGGTTTCGATACCACGTCAGTTTTAGTCACTTCTCTCACCCCTGTTAATGTTTTCTTTCCATGTGCTGGGCAAGCAATACAGTTAGAAGCTGAAGCTTAATATTATCTTTTCTCCACCATTCGTCCATTCATATTCCCATGTTTGGTATGCATTTTAGTACAGCAGTACAATCAGAATGTGTACCACCAGCAAATGCTAGGTATCGATCCCTTCTTCTAGTCAAGTTGTACCACAAATTCCTCTTTTCCCAATTCAGTACCTCCGCATTAGTTACGTGATCTACCCATCTAATCTTCAGCACTCTTCCGGAGCACCACGTTTCAAAAACTTCTATTCTCTTCTCGTCTACACTGTTTAACGTCCAAGTTTCACTTCCATACATGGCTACACACTACACAAATACTTTCAGAAACGACTTCCTGACACTTAAATCTATACTCGATGTTAACAAATTCGTCTTCTTCAGAGACGCTTTCCTTGCCAACGCCAGTCTACATTTTATATCCTCCCCACTTCGACCATCATCACTCATTTCGCTGCCCAGATAGCAAAACTCATTTACTGCTTTAAGTGTCTCATTTCCTAATCTAATTCCATTAACATCACCTGATTTAATTCCGCTACATTCTATTGACCTCGTTTTGCTTTGGTTGATGTTCATGTTATATTCTCCTTTCAAGACTCTGTCCGTTCCGTTCAACTGCTCTTCCAAGTCCTTTGCTGTCTCTGACAGAATTACAATGTCATCGGCGAACCTCAAAATTTTTATTTCTTCTCCCTGGATTTTAATAACTACTCCAAATTTTTCTTTTGTTTCCTTTACAGCTTGCTCAAAATACAGATTGAATAACATCGGGGAGAGGGTACAACCCTGTCTCACTCCCTTCCCAACCACTGCTTCCTTTTCATGCACCTCGACTCTTATAACTGCCATCTGGTATGTGTACAAATTGTAAATAGCCTTTCGCTCCCTGTATTTGATCCCTGCCACCTTAAGAATTTGAGAGTATTCGAGTCAATACTGTCAAAAGCTCTCTCTAAGTCTGCAAATGCTCTAAAGGTAGGTTTGCCTTTCGTTAACCTACCTCGTAACGTAAGTCGTAGGGTCAGTATTGCCTCGAGTATTCCTACATTTCCATGGAATCCAAGTTGATTTTCCGCGAGATCGGCTTCTGCCAGATTTTCCATTCGTCTGGAAGGAATTCGAGTTAGTGTTTTGCAACCGTGACTGATAGTTCAGTAATTTTCATACCTGTCAGCACCTACATTTTTCGACATCGTAATTATTATATTCATCTTGAAGTCTGAGCGTATTTCGTCTGCCTCGTACATCTTATCTTGCTCACTAGACGGTAGAGTTTTGTTAGGGCTGGCCCCCCAAAAGCTATCAGTAGTTCTAATGGAATGCTGTCTACTCGCGGGGCCTTGTTTTGACCTAGGTCATTCAGTGCCCTGTCAAATTCTTCACGCAGTATCATATCTCCCATTTCATCTTCTTCTACGTCCTCTTCCATTTCCATAACATTGGCCTCAAGTACACCTCTCTTTTATAGACCCTCTTTATACTCGTTCCACCTTTCTGCTTTCCCTTCTTTCCTTAGGACTGGTTTTACATCTGAACTCTTAGTATTCATACAGGTGCTTCACTTTTCTCCAAAGCTCTCTTTAATTTTCCTGTATGCGGCATCTCTCTGATCCCCAGTGATACATGTTTCTACATCTTTATTTTTGTCCTCTAGCCACTTCCGCTTAGCCATTTTGCACTTCTTGTTGATCTCATTTTTGAACCGTTTGTATTCCTTTTCGTCTGCTCCATTTAGTGCATTTTTATATTTTTTCTTTTCATCAATTAAATTCAATATGTTTTGTGCTACTCAAGGATTTCTACTAACCCTCACCTTTTTACCTTCTTAATCCTCTGCTATCTTCACTATTCCGTCTCTCAAAGCTACCAATTATTCTTCTACTGTATTCCTTTCCCCCGTTTTTGTCAATCGTTTCCTAAACTGCCACTGAAAGTCTCTACAACCTCTTGTTCTTTCAGTTTATCCAGGTCCCATCACATTAAATTTCTACCTTTTTGCAGATTCTTCAGTTTTAATCTACAGGTCATGACCAGTAAATTGTGGTCAGAGTCTACATTTGCCTCTGGAAATGTCTTAATATTTAAAACCTGGTTCCTAAATCTCTGTGTTACAATTATATAATCAATGTGAAACGCTCCGGTCTCTGCAGATCTCTTCCACGTATAGAGCCTTGTTTCACGATTCTTAAACGAAGTGTTAGCGATGATCAAGTTACGCTCTCTACAAAATTCTACAAGGAGGCTTCCTCTTTCATTCCTTACGCCCGGTCCATATTCAGTACGCTAAATCTTATCAACATTGTTACAGTTTTAGCTAATAGTCATTGCCCCGTTCAATCGCTCATAGATTCATCTCTACACTAAACTTAATGCACCTGAATGGTATTCGCAGTTGCGAATAAGGATAACCAACAGCTTTGTTATGGAATGACGACAGTGAAAATTTCTCTCGACGGGACTCGAACCCGATAGGTGGAAAGAATACATTGAAAGCCTCTTTGAGGGTGAAGATTTGTCTGATGTGATAGAAGAAGAAACAGGAGTCGATTTAGAAGAGATAGGGGATCCAGTATTAGAATCGGAATTTAAAAGAGCTTTCGAGGACTTACGGTCAAATAAGGCAGAGGGGATAGATAACATTCCATCGGAATTTCTAAAATCACTGGGGGAAGTGGCAACAAAACGACTATTCACGTTGGTGTGTAGAATATATGAGTCTGGCGACATACCATCTGACTTTCGGAAAAGCATCATCCACACAATTCCGAAGACGGCAAGAGCTGACAAGTGCGAGAATTATCGCACAATCAGCTTAACAGCTCATGCATCGAAGCTGCTTACAAGAATAATATACAGAAGAATGGAAAAGAAAATTGAGAATGTGCTAGGTGACGATCAGTTTGGCTTTAGGAAAAGTAAAGGGACGAGAGAGGCAATTCTGACGTTACGGCTAATAATGGAAGCAAGGCTAAGGAAAAATCAAAACACTTTAATAGGATTTGTCGACCTGGAAAAAGCGTTCGACAGTATAAAATGGTGCAAGCTGTTCGAGATTCAGAAAAAAGTAGGGGTACGCTATAGGGAGAGACTGGTCATATACAATATGTGCAATAACCAAGAGGGAATAATAAGAGTGGACGATCAAGAACGAAGTGCTCGTATTAAGAAGGGTGTAAGACAAGGCTGTAGCCTTTCGCCCCTACTCTTCAATCGAGGAAGCAATGATGGAAATAAAAGAAAGGTTCAGGAGTGGAATTAAACTACAAGGTGAAAGGATATCAATGATACGATTCGCTGATGACATTGCTATCCTGAGTGAAAGTGAAGAAGAATTAAATGATCTGCTGAACGGAATGAACAGTCTAATGAGTACACAGTATGGTTTGAGAGTAAATCGGAGAAAGACGAAGGTAATGAGAAGTAGTAGAAATGAGAACAGCGAGAAACTTAACATCAGGATTGATGGTCACGAAGTCAATGAAGTTAAGGAATTCTGCTATCTAGGCAGTAAAATAACCAATGACGGACGGAGCAAGGAGGACATCAAGAGCAGACTCGCTATGGCAAAAAAGGCATTTCTGTCCAAGAGAAGTCTACTAATATCAAATACCGGACTTAATTTGAGTATGAAATTTCTGAGGATGTACGTCTGGAGTAAAGCATTGTATGGTAGTGAAACATGGACTGTGGGAAAACCGGAACAGAAGTGAATCGAAGCATTTGAGATGTGGTGCTACAGACGAATGTTGAAAATTAGGTGGACTGATAAGGTAAGGAATGAGGAGGTTCTATGCAGAATCGGAGAGGAAAGGAATATGTGGAAAACACTGATAAGGAGAAGGGACAGGATGATAGGACATCTGCTAAGACATGAGGGAATGACTTCCATGGTACTAGAGGGAGCTGTAGAGGGCAAAAACCGTAGAGGAAGACAGAGATTGGAATACGTCAAGCAAATAATTGAGGACGTAGGTTGCAAGTGCTACTCTGAGATGAAGAGGTTAGCACAGGAACGGAATTCGTGGCGGGCCGCATCAAACCAGTCAGTAGACTGATGACCAAAAAAAAAAAACTATTAGGCTACCCAAGTACTCTCCACGGCCAGACCAAAAGTTCCACTTGTTGTCAACCATTTGTCTTCAATCTGCACTCGTACATCCAATATGTATATTCCTGTACGGGGGCAGACATTTTATTTGAAAGTTGCTTCTCCGGTGTCGGCGGATAAATACGATATTGCAGTACCTATTTTGTTCAAAAATACGATTTTCCTTGTGAGATGCATGCATGTCAGAAGGATCATTACATTAAATTTCTGAAGAGCACAGAATTGTGAATTGAATCTGTTGGCAGAGCAATTACATACTGTTACTGACAATGAGTTGGAGAAATGATGTAAAGAAACATCCCCTCGATGTCAAGATTCTGGAGGAAGTAATACCTCGTTTAAGGTATAGAAAAAATTAGAATAGCTCTTTTTGTAAGAAAAAAACAGATTTTGCATTAAAAGATATATGGAAATAACAATAAACTAATATCAGGGAAGACATAAAGATACGTATACTATGGTCCTTGAGAGTACGAGATGATGGGAGTATGTCTGTATCAACGACAGTCCCGCTATAGTGTGAGAAAGTATTTGCTGACAGAATGCTTACTCTAAAGATAAATAACAGTAGAAAGTTTATAATTTTTTTACGTACGATTGCGTTAAACCAAGAGACTACGGAAAAATCTATTAACCTGAACTATTGTTCTATTATTTACGAGTGTTAGAAGCATCATCAGAAACTGTTGGATCCGTTTCTCACATCAAATGCCGTGGTTCATTTCAGGAGTCAATTTTAAAGTTGTGTTTACTGCCTTGAAATACAGTTGCGATTCGTTTAACAGTTGCTATCTATCGCCAGCACCTCTTTAATCCCGTCTTAGACGAGCATTTGTCAATTGGTGGATTCTTTACAGGCTGTAATGAGGTGAGGTAAAACTGCTAACACTGACGTAATATCTAGCTTCAGTTATATTACCGACGGTAGACCTTTATGTTTTGATGGAGGAGGAGGGGCGAGGTAGAGAGGGATATATCCAACGTTAGGGAACATCAAAGTCGACGTGAAAGCTGCGTGAAAAAGCTAAATCGATTATGCTTATAATCGAGCGCGGCCTTTGAAATGCCGTCGTTACAAAGAAACGGCGCGTGAAGTGTTGCGCCTGTATCTTCTGTTTCATGTAGTTCCCTACGAACGCTTAAGTTGTTTCAGTGACTCATTTGAATTACCCCAGGAAAGTAAAATTCTCTGTTTTATCAGCTTTTATGTTTCAATTTTTATTAAATTGTCCGTTACATTCTTAATTTTACTGTCCTACTGCATCTTTGGCGAATGTGTCATTTCCTTAGCTATTCCAGTACAAACGGTTTAATTACCTCAGTGATTCAGTTTAACTTCCATAGTAAAATAAAATTTTCTGTTTTAGCGCATTTTGTATTTCAGTTTTTTAAACCCTCCGTTACGTTTTTAATTTCGCTGTCTTGCTGCACCATCCGTGAATCACTAATTTGCGTGGATGTCCCCCTATTCTCGTTTTATCTCCATTGCTCAGTGACTTTATAATGAGTTATCGAGTTATCCCCTATTCTTCAGTTTTTCACCAGGTTCTTCGCCAAAATGTTTATGTTACTGCAATATTTCATCTAGAAATTCGCAGAATATTTATAATTTATCACTAACTGTAAGAAGGTATATGCTACAGTTTTTTAACAATTTACAGTTTCAGATTATATACGCAAATCCACGATATTCCTTTGTCCACGCTCAAACTGAATTAGGCATTAATGATCAGCGAAAGCACATTGCACTCAAGAGAATCCCGGAATAACATTTTCGACAAAGAATTTTTACTATATTACATTTTCAACAGAAAATGTTATTTCGGGATGGTCTTGAGTGCAAGGTCTTTTTACTAATTATGAACACCTAAATCGGTTTAAGCGCTGATAAAGGAGTACCTCGGATTTGCATGTGTACGTAAAACGTTTATAATAAGAAAGTGACTTCAGAGTTGTGACTTTGTAGACAACAAGAAATAACACAAAAACCATTGCTTTGTTGGTTGTAGTTTTCGAAATTTAATCTATTTCATTGACAGTTTTATTTCTGGCAGATCTCATCTGATTTAAGGTACGAAGAAACAGTGCAAAGAGCTGTGACTGGTAGTGAAAGAATATCTTATTTAACGAAAAATTTTTTTACTTCTAATTCTAATATAGCTATTGATCAATGTAGTTCAGATTAAATTTTTCAATTCTTGATGTGATATTTTAGGTGAGCTAAGTACGCCTTTGCAGCTGATATAACCTCTTCATTTCGTTACAGACGTTCCCTACACATGTATTTCTGTAAGTGTTTACGCATTTATTTATATAGATATTTATTGCATTTTCTCCTCTTGACGAGTATAGAGCGTTCAAGCTCTTCCCTACAGTAAAGGCTTCATCTTAAGGTTCACAATATTTGCATTAATTGTAAATATATGAAATTACATAAATGCAGCTATTTTTTTATCACGATGTAAATAATTTTCAGCAGTTAGACTATTTAATTAGTAGTAAAGCTCGCATCCATCGTTTTTATTTCCAACAATTGCCTTAACTAGTACACTTCTTGGTTAAACTCATTATTTCGAGTATGTACTGTTGATGACCGGTAAAGTATTTAATAATGAGAGATCAAATATCCGCAAGCTATAGAAATCCCAGTACTATCTTTCGTACACATTAGTTCATTACCAGCGACAATTCTTCCAGTTTTTTAAATAATCAACACAAAATAGGGGAGAAAGTTGTATCTGGAGGAGAGTGTTTCCTGCTCGTTATTTCAGTCTAGTAACCGATTTTGGAATCACAGGAAAGAATTGCGACTAGATACTGCCATAAGCAGTTCCCAGCATTTATACTGGTTTTGGTGTTGCGAGTTATGATATTGTTTCTGTGTAGCGTTTTTAAATATTACTAGTTGTTCATATTTAAATGCTGTATAAAGTATTAAAGATATCTTGGGGATATTGTTTTATGATGAGTAAATTTCTATGTATTTTTTAAAACTAGTTACGTACCGTGTGGACGGTTAAGCCACACTTCGTCAGTCGTGTACCATATTGTACCTTGAAACGGAAGGTCTTTTCCATTATGGAACACATGATATTTGCAAATGAATTGAGTTTCTTTAATATCCTAACTCTGCCTTGAAAATAGAAATATAAGTTGGTTGAGAATAGCTTCTGTTGCAAAACATATTTATCTTGTAACTGATTTTTGATAATAATACTTCTAAATTTGATGTCACTGAGTGATTATTGGTGTGTAGCAGTGTAATAATGCAACACACAGACAAATACATTACTGACAAGAATTTCTGGATTGCAACACTTTTAAATTTGAATCTAATAATTGTTACTAGGCACAGTACCATGTTGTACCTTGGAACATGTATTCACATTTGGAAAAACTTTACTTTTTCGTAGTAATTTTCATGATTGCGAAAAAAGACTGCGGCACAGATAACGTTAATGCTATCACTTTTATTATAGGGGTGGCTACAGGCGATAGTCTGACAAGAGTCCCCAGGTACAAAATTCTGCTCTATATTAGGCTTTTGAGTATCAGTGATTTCTGCGTGAAACTTTTTTTTAAAATACAAGTGCCTTTCGCGTGAAGGCACCGATTCTGTTGCAAGACAGAGACATCCAGTGGTGTACTAAGGTACGTCTACGAAAGTAGTACATTGCAGCAGTCAGGTATTGCGTTCAAAGCAATAGCTGCAGCGGAGATGGTGCTACGTGATTGTAGGGGATTGTGACACGTGACCTATTTTGTATAGTGATCTCACTGAGCAAGTCATTGACAGTGAAAATAAGTATATCTAAGTATATTGCAACGTAAATTTGAGTTTGCACCATTGCTTTTGTGAGTGGTTTCTAAATGAAACCGCTGGGACAGTATGCACTTTTGATATGAATTTACCAAATTTTAAGCTCATTTTTGCTTTTTATTTAGGACTGCAATTAGTTTTAGGCATTATGAGTTGATGGAAGTTCCGAGATTTGGAATTGTATCTAGGGAAAATGCGAAATTGGTTTCAGATCTCCCTCATGAAATGATGGGTGGCTGAAAACTGTTTAGCCAGCCGAAGTGGCCGTGCGGTTAAAGGCACTGCAGTCTGGAACCTCAAGACCGCTAAGGTCGCAGGTTCGAATCCTGCCTCGGGCATGGATGTTTGTGATGTCCTTAGGTTAGTTAGGTTTAACTAGTTCTAAGTTCTAGGGGACTAATGACCTCAGCAGTTGAGTCCCCTAGTGCTCAGAGCCATTTGAACCATTTTTTGAAAACTGTTTTCCCAGTGGTTCCAAGGAGAAACCACCACCTTAAAACAGTTTATTCTTTACTTTTTGCCAATTTCTGATTATATTCGTTGCGGACTGTGATAATAAAGGTTGATTTTGAGAAAAAAAATTAAAATTGTATTGCAAAGTGAAACCACCCCCTTATAACAATTGACTATTTACTTTTCGTCAATATATTCTTGTATTGGTTACTTACTATGATAAAGGTCAATTTCGTGAAAAATTTTAAAATTAAAAGCTTTTATTATAATATTGGAGCTCAAAGGTCTAAGTATAAATCACTCACAATATCGTATCGTTCCTCCCCTTTTAACTAACTATATCACATCAAGTTCCGTGGCTTTAACACAGCCATGAGCCTCGTGCCCATACTCTGGCCCAAGCCTCGACAGCTTTTACACCTTTCACACGCAGCCTTTCGTCCTCACTACCCGTGTGGCGTTTCTAAGTGAAGTACCGGAGGAGTAGAAGGTACACCGCTCTCCTAAGTTGTGCGGTACACTAACACCTTGGCTGCATTTTTCGTTACCTGATGTAGTGAGCCGAAGTCTCACCAGCAGTAACAAATCAGACGTACAAAGTCAGTTATATTAATTTTGGTTAACATATGACAAATATGAAGCGTTATGTAAAATTTCCACATTGTCAGTTTTCCCTGTATGTGTCCTGATATGCATATGCCATCACACTCATTTAATTGTTTCTCTCCAAATGCCACATTTGCCATAGCCTCATATATGGATACAGTATCGAGTTCTACTTAATATGGATCCTTTTTTAGAGAAGTGGGGCCACATTAGATTCGGACCCCCATTTATTACCTGTGTTCTAGTTTTGTAAGCAATTTAATCATCACAGCCTGTTTCACACAATATATTCACTTGTTGGAAAAGAAAAAAACACTATGATTTCTAGGTTACACAACTAGCTATAATTCAAGTGGTGTCTACTTTACAATTAGAGGTTATAAAGTATGAAATGACATAGGACTTGTGATGACACCCGATTTTTAAACACTTGGTCGTGACGATAATAATAAAAACAGTCATGATTCCACGAGAATAGATATAGCCGATTGCTATTAATTTAATGAGCAAAATCGGTGTAGTTTTGAGAGAACTATCAGCATCGGGACTTTAACTCCTTATAATACAACCTACCACAGGATTTTACCACCTCCCTCTTCCCATATATCGAAAAAACAAATACCGTTTGCGTGTTACCACTGAGTACATACATGTATCGCCCCATTGGAGTATGTGGCCACTTCTCGAAGTCACTTGCACAGATCTGCATAAAGTTCCGTTGACTGTACTGGTGGAAAACAATATGCAGCAGGCTATCGGTCACAAGAGATTCTGGTATTGATCCTTCTTAAACAGTTTAATACATCAAGCCGTATACGACTAAAGTTTTGTACACGACCATACACGTTGTTTTTTTACCATGATTTTGAGGTCTGTGGCAGGTGATAGAACGGTATTAACACACTTTGGTCCTATAGAGCTTTTCCAACAGCTATACGAAGGTGATGACCTATACAGTTAAGTTCGCTTCCACAGCGACGGTGTAGCGGATGTCCCGGTGTTCCATTTCGACAAACATTGTTTCCTCATTTTGAAGTCATGCACACGATTACTGTTCAGGTGTTGACCATTGCCAGAAGCTGGCGTTCACAACATGCATGGGTAGTAGAAATAAGAAGAGGTGCTGTTATCTAATTGGTGAAAAAAAATCATAAGGAGAGCGTTGCAGCATAAGGAAATAGGATGAGTCTGAATCATTGAGGAACACTTCCAAACAACTGCCTCTGATTTTAATCCCATGCTCCACAGTTGCAAGTAGCAGATATGTAGTGTTCCGCCAAGGTTCACTCCATCTCGACCAAGTGGTGTCAGTCAATCATTATGCATTAGCCGGCCGGAGTGGCCGTGCGGTTCAAGGCGCTACAGTCTGGAACCGCGAGACCGCTCCGGTCGCAGGTTCGAATCCTGCCTCGGGCATGGATGTGTATGATGTCCTTAGGTTAGTTAGGTTTAAGTAGTTCTAAGTTCTAGGGGACTGATGACCTCTGAAGTTGAGTCCCGTAGTGCTCAGAGCCATTTGAACCATTATGCATTAATTAACAGCGTACCATACAGATGGGATGGGAAAGACACTTGATATGGGATAATGTACTGTAATACACACTTCAGTTGATATCATGATCAATTTTAGCAATTTTGCCAGTTGTTCCGCAATTTCAGCGCCAGCTAATGACCAGAATTCTCACGAACTGCTGTATCATCGCTAAATCACTCCACCACTACTTTGCAGCTACAATACACTAGGTTGCAAATGCAGCTACATGACTGTACAGTACGTATAATCGATCATACACGCCAAAGTATACCAGAAAATGTCCTATACTGATACAATTACGCTATCTATATATTTTCGTTCAGCTATAATGGTGCAGAATTTCGATTACGACTGACCACCTTTCCCTGTGTGGATGGGCGTCACAGAGTGTTCTCGTATTCTTAAGATAAAGTCGTAGACTGATAATTCCCTTCTACATTTGTCCTTAACCAATCCTCCCTGCAGCACCAATCTTACCCACGGCACACATTCAAAAGTACAAGATCTCTCCAGATGTGTGCATGTCGTCGAGGGTAGCGCCTCTTATCCGTGTATAGTAGCCATAAGAGTGTTGCGGTGATATAACAGATGGTTGTTGTTGTTGTTGTTGTGGTCTTCAGTCCTGAGACAGGTTTGATGCAGCTTTCCATGCTACTCTATCCTGTGCCTACAGGAAAATTAAAGAGACCTTTGGAGAAAGGAGAACCACTTGCATGAATATCAAGAGCTCAGATGGAAACCCAGTTCTAAGCAAAGAAGGGAAAGCAGAAAGGTGGAAGGAGTATATAGAGGGCCTATACAAGGGCGATGTACTTGAGGACAATATTATGGAATTGGAAGAGGATGTAGATGAAGATGAAATGGGAGATATGACATTGCGTGAAAAGTTTGACAGAGCACTGAAAGACCTGAGTCGAAACAAGGCCCCCGGAGTAGACAACATTCCATTAGAACTACTGACAACCTTGGGAGAGCCAGTCCTGACAAAACTCTACCATCTGGTGAGCAAGATGTATGAGACAGGCGAACAGATGGTTAAGAAAAAGAAAAACATATGGTTTATTCGTGATGGATCTCCAGACGGATGGAGTTGGAAACATTTCTCGTAAACAAACTGTTCTATCAATTCTGAAGCACTATTCCACTCTCTGGAGTAAGTACCAGGAAGATACAAGCACGACAGAAATGACTGTAGAGCATAAACACACATTCTATGGTTACATGGTTCTGCACTTTAAAATGCTATTAGTCATGTGGAATGCAACGCTCTTAATACTTTAATGCAGGATTATATTTGTCCAACATCAGGTGAACAAACATACTGCACGTTTCCTACCCAAATCACTCTGGTGACAATATTTAAAATGACAAAACTACTTCCTTCTACAATTTTCTGGTGTCCTAGGATGGTGTCGTCAGTATATATTCGCCTCTCAAGCTGCTTATAAACCAACTAGAATGAAGTCCAGAGACTACCGTTCTGTCTCTTAGGAAATTAATGGATTATATATGTCTTTTTAAGTCGGAAACATACGTACCCTCAATCACACTTCCCTCATCAGTCGTGCTTATAATTTGTAGTAGTATCAGTTTTTAGGGGTGTGGCTATGTCTCACCAGGAACTAGAGCGAGGAATAACCAACCCGAGTATTTTCGATTGGTGACACATTGAGATAATACACACACCCTGCTGCACGAAAATTCAAACGAAGAAGCAGCAACTTCTTACGAAGGAGTAAGCACCATGATCAGTAGCCAAAGGAGATGTAACAGTCCTATTGATGTTTATTGTAGCACCACCACACCTTTGGTAGCATTCCTCTTGCACAAAGAAGTTATATACTTTGCCTGTTTATGTACAAAGAGGACGTTTATTATCATCACGATTGTGTTCTCCTTTTTAATAGAAGCTCGATTATAAGAGATGCGTTGACGTTAAATACATTTGTTGTCCATCACAGAATTGCAGTGTGGGGGATGGTCCAGTGTGTGTGGTCTCCCGACACAGATGTGGAGGTGGAGCGGTGCCACTAAATTTCCCTTTTGTGTTGGTGAAGGGCCACCGTTTCATGGCACCCGCAGGGGCATAGCGGAAGGCTGGGTGCGCACAGCGACCAGATGGGATGGCTGTTGGCTGCAGAAAAGCCATGAGGCGCTTGGTGATAACAAGTGTCTATTTGAAAAAGCCTTGCCCCCGTGTAGATTGGTGGAGGGAGAAAGGGAGGAAGAGAGGTAGATGAAGGGAGGTAAGGGGACCTCGAATTTAGGCAGGTTGTGATAGTATGTCGAGGACAATGCAAGTTCAACTATCGCCCATTCAGCAGTTTTTCGGGATGACGATTTTCCCCAGTAGATGTGTTGCATTATGACCCATTCATTACGAGTGCTGGTGTTTTCGTGACAATTTTGAAGTGTAATTAGAACAGTGATGCATTTTTTCCATCATTTATGGTAGCGTGTATTGGCTTAGATTACGTGGGCTGAAAGGTGACTGTCGAGCAGGCGTCTGTAGCGAACTCTGATGTCAAACAGCGTTAGACACAGTCTTCACCCATATGCATACAAAAAAAAAAGAAAAAAAAAGAAAAAAGTAAAGATAGTACCTTACACCCTACCCTTTCTCCCGCCAGGTTGTAAGTGAAGGGTTGAGATGGAATCTGCCTGCCACTAGTTCGGAGGGGCATTGTGAAATTCTTTTGCAGCAGGATAACACCAGTTGAATGGCACCGTCAACTTTTGAGCTCTATTGCGATTTTAGGCAGTTCTTGTGTAGCGATATGCCTGTTGTTGTGTAGTTAGGACCTATTTGTATGATTAATTACGTAATTAGGACCGAGATTTACTTCAGTTTCCCGACCAAAATAAATAACCTACACAAAACCTAGCCTTCCTCTCCTGCTTCTGGGCAGTTTTCATGTGTTGGGGAGTGCACTTCGGATTTCTGTCCAGGAGTACCATGCTTCATGTTCCAGAAAGGGCACCGCCATTTTTAATTTCTCACCAATTCGAAGTGCCTCTGGTGGTATAATTGTGTTAGAGGGTGCACTAGGGCTCTCTGTCCAGGATGACAAGGGTTGGAATCCCGGAAAGTGCACCTCCATTTCTAACTTCCCGCCAATTCCCGGATGGGGGTCAGGTGGGACGCCAGCACATCGCTGGGACAAGGAAATTCCGACAAAATTCGAAATTCCCCGCCAAAACTCGAAAAGGGAGGGGTGGGAAGATGGGAGAGGACAGGGACCCACGTGCAGGCTGAGAAAATACATGACATCCTGGGGGTCGGCGTGGTGGGTGGGGGCAATTAACTGATCATTTTATTAATTTGCATATCAATTTGATATCAAAATTCCTCTCAGAACCCCAGTACTCAATGACTTTTGAAATAATAAACAGTTTCATTATTTTTTCCATGTGTCTAATTGTAATTTCACTCCACCTTATAGTTCTCCTGGCAACTGACAAGTTTAGAAATGAGGAGATTTTCTGAAAAATTGGCGAGAAAGGGAGTGTTTGATAAACACTAACTAGGATAGTGGTTTTCAAGCATTTTAAGACGGTTACCCTCGAACGAAATAAAATGTCACAGACATCCCAAAAAAAGTTTGGGTATATAAACGTTAGACTGTCAAAAGTTATCACTCCTATCTCTAAACTGACAAATTATTTTTAGTAGTAAGTGTTAAACAATTGAAAATAAAGCGTTTTCTAGGTTTATCGTTGAACCAAAAAGTCAGTGGTGCGTTTGGTTCTACTTACTTCTAACAATTCTTTCTTATATTTGGGTTGGTGTCCGCCATAGCACGTCGAAGTCAACTACCAAGTTCATTCATTTCTTCACATTTATTTCATTTTTTATCGTAGATGAAAGTCCTGGCGAATGCAATCCGCATTCTTAGGAGTCCCTTCAATAATAGTGATTATTAACAGAAGACCTTTCGCTAAAACAGTGCCAACCCTTCGCATGAAAATTTCTTCATAGTGTATTGCCTTTGGAAAGATGAAGAAAATGTAGTTAGGATCAAACTTTACTGTCCGAAAATATTCCTTCATACACTGAAATTGGTGTTAGAACTCAGATGAATTTTTCAAATCTCATATGTAAAAAAAAAATGACAAGGATAAGGGACAGGATGATAAGACATCCGTTAAGACACCAGGGAATGACTTCCGCGGTACTAGAGGGAGCTGTAGAAGGCAAGAACCGCAACTTGACGTCCACTGAGTGGCGACAGGTGGTCTTTTCGGATGAATCCCGTTTTATGCTCCACCAGCATGAAACTTATGAAACCAGACACACTGCAGAAATCGTCGAACGGGTCCAGGCCAGAGGAGGGAGCTTTATGATGGTCCAAATGGCTCTGAGCACAATGGGACTTAACATCTGAGGTCATCAGTCCCCTAGACGTAGAACTACTTAAGTCTAAGCAACCTAAGGACATCACACACATCCATGCCCGAGGCAGGAATCGAATCTGCGACCATAGCAGCCGCGTGGTTTTGGGCTGAAGCGCCTAGAACAGCTCGGCCACAGCGGCCGGTGGAGCGTTATGATCTGTTCAATGTCTTCGTGGTGTTCCCCGGATGGTCTCGTTGTTCTGTAAGGCACCGTGGAATACCAAAAGTGTGCATTTGTCCTTGGGAAACATGTTTTCCCATACACGCGATTTGTCTTTCTTCAGCACGATGGTATCTAACAGCAGGACAATTCAAAGTGTCACTCAGCTCGCAGTGTACGTGCGTGGTTCACAGAGCACCGAGAAGTGTTTACCGTACTCTCCCCGGCCAAGAAATCTGGGGGTTTAAACCCAATCGACAATCTGTGGGATCACCTAGATAGGGCAGTTTGCGCCATGGATCTTCAACCATGAAACCTAAGACTGCTGGCCATGGTATTGGACTCGGCATGATCCTACATACTTGTTGGTACCTTCCAGAAGGTCATTGGCTCTCTTCCAGAAGTATCTCAGTGGTCCACGCTGCAAAAGGTGGTTACTCAGGCTTTTGACAGGAGACTGTACAGTGTAGCTTCAGCCTTCAAGAAAGCATTAGAATCACCCCATGACCTACGAAAATATAAAAAGCTTTTCCGTTTCGACGTGAGAAAGAAAATAGTGGAACGCTTGTATTTCCAGGTTTGGATTACAGCGATGTTAGCCTGTAAGGTCTCTCTTAGTTAAGCCGACAGGGAACTGGCTATAAATCCCTTTGTATGATATCTTCTTCTTCTTGCTTTACGGCCTCTGTAGGACCACGGGTAGCCCCTTCGTGGACTGCATTTTCTTCTTCTCCCAGAACCTCTTTCTCTTCTTCTCTCCCCCTCTTCTTCCGAGATCTTCAGTTTCCGTTTCTCCTGGCGGCTCCACTGGTGACATTCTAATCTTTTCCTGTATTCTTCTCTGTCATTGATCTCCGGCATATTTGTCGGTGTATATTTGTTGCTCCAATTTTCCTTTTCTTCGACCTTGATCCCCAATTCCAACCAGTCCTTCCGAAGTTCAACAATCCATTTGGTTCCTGTCGTTCCCCTTGTCCTCCCTGTTGATTCCCACACTCTCTTCGTCATTCTGTCCATACTCATCCTAACTACATGCTAAGCAAACGTTGGCCTTTTGAGTCTGATTTCCCCGGATATTGTTCTCATGTCCCGGTCCAATTCTTCCCTAAGTCTTCGCATCCACCTCTCTCCACATCTTTTTGGACTTAGTATTTTTCTCAGTATATTTCTCTCTTCTTTCTCTAGTTGTTCTGCCCCATTTCTTCCTAGTGTCATTGTCTCAGCAGCATATAATACTGCATTCCTCACTGTTGCCTTGTAGTGTCTTATCTTTGCCTCTGTGGATATATTCTTTTTATTGTATATCTCTCTCGTCATACAGAAGGCTGACCTCATCTTCTTTATCCTCTCTGTTGTTCCCTCCTTGCTCCTGTTCCTTCCTGTTACAAATTCTCCCAGGTATTTAAATTTTTCCACCATTTGCACAGTGCCTTCCGGTGTTTCCCAGTCTGCAGAGGTGTGTTTAATGTCTTTGTCTTGTTACAGGCGATCCTCAGTCCCACCTTTCTGGCTACCTAACTTAAGTTGTCGAGTTGTGTCTTTGCGTCTTCTTCCATCTCACTTACTATTGCTATGTCATCTGCAAAGGCTAGGCAGTCCACTTGAGCCCTGTTGTCCTTTTTGTCCCCCATATGGGTCTTTGGTATTCTCATTTCCTCGTTTATTGCTCTACATTGCCTGATCACTTCGTCCAGTGCTATACTGAACAACAATGGTGACAATCCATCTCCCTATTTAACACCAGTCTTGATCTCAAATTCTTCTGACAGTGCTCTTCTGAATCTAACCCTTGCTTTTGTGTCTGTCTAAATCGCTGCAGTCATGGACTGTGCGGCTGGTCCCGGTGGAGGTTCGAGTCCTCCCCCGGGCATGGGTGTGTGTGTTTGTCCTTAGGATAATTTAGGTTAAGTAGTGTGTAAGCTTAGGGACTGATGACCTTAGCAGTTAAGTCCCGTAAGATATCACACATATTTGAACATTTTATTGTGTCTGTCAGAATTTCTTTTATGAATTCTTGTGTAGTTCCATCAAGTCCTCTGTTCTTCAGGATACTAACAAGAATCTGTCGATGGAGTCATATGCCTTTGTGAAGTCCACGAAGGTTATTACTGTCTTTTTGTTTTTTAAGGCCCTATGTTCTGTCAGTTTCTTTAGTATAAATAGCTGTTCTACACAACCTCTTCCCTTCCTGAATCCCACTTGGTAGTCGCCAAGTGTACTTTCTACCCGTTCTTCTACTCTCTTGAGGAATAGTTTTGACAGCACCTTCTATCCGACTTCTAGTAGTGATATTCCTCTGTAGTTGTTTGCATCTCTCTTGTCACCCTTCTTGTGTATTGGTACTACAATTGCATTCTTCCATTCTTCTGGCAACTTCTTTGTTCTCCAGATCTGGTGAATTATGTTGGTCATGTTGTCTATTGCTTTGTTGCCTACCCACGTTATCATCTCGGCTGCTATACCATCTTCTCCAGTTGCCTTATTGTTCCTCAGATCGCTTATGGCATGTGCGACTTCATCCCTTTGTATGATATATCTGTGATGTTCGAATTTCTGATTATATGTCATTACCTTATGGATAGCTATTCCGGCCACGTGCAAACAATCGCAGAGGTTTCTACACATTTTGTCTGCTCTACGACATTATCATTGCGTACAGTCCCGTATATCTCTCCTCGATCTTAACACTGTTTTCTGGACAACACAAAAGAAACACTTGTTACCATTAGAGGAAAATCTCTTTTGTCCGTCAATGACTTTTCTACGTCCCTTTCAGCAGTTGGAGCACAACTCTAGAATAACTCCTTCAGTGTATCAGAGAACTAAACAAAATATTCAGCTTCAAAATGCAATTAATGACTTACCTTTTAAAACAGCGATAGTGCCTGCATTGGACAGTTACACCTGTTACTTCATTAAGAAATTCTTTCCCACTTGGCCTCCTTCATTTCCAAAAGTTAGTAGCCGGTACAGTCTAATTAAATGTATCTTCCTCAGAACTCACCACATCAGAACATACCAATTTAATACACCCATAAATAGATTTGAAATGCGCTGCTATCGATATTATTATTTTATTGTTAGCAAGTAGCAATAGTACAGGTAGTTAGAACCGTCATTTGCAGTATCATTGCATGTATTCAAGTCTTGTTTCAAATCAGTCTATTAATATTATTTTACTTATGTTTACAGTATTAAAATTATTGTCATTTCTTAAGTAACTAAGATGTGAAAAGTGCTGTATGTGTAAAACTCTGGTAAGATAGAGCCTACAGGTCCGAATCATCAGGTTAAAATAGATCAATCAATAATAAAGAAATATACTGTGCTGTGCGGAGTATGTTTGCAAATGCGCGTGTGTTTGAATCAAGAGTGGAGAGATTTTGAATACGGGCGGAAGGTATCCGTTAGCTGTGGATATATTCGAATCATACATTCTAATTCTCACACACTTAGTGTGTCATCAATAATTGGAAATGTGTGCGACTCTCTCTTGTCAATAACAATCGTTCGTGGAACAAAGAACAGTACAAAAAGCAAAAAAGTGAAAAAAGGATCATCGCAGTAGAGAGAAAGAGAGAAAATAGAGTAATATGTTGCAGCAAGAGCAGGCCATTTCAATCACGTTCGCCGCAGTAATTAACGGTGGTGTCACGCCGAGAACAAATTCTAGTGGATCCGTTGATCAGTCCGCACTGTGAAATTAACGACCCATATCGTATCGGTGGGCGAACACGCTCTTGTGTTTCCGATTACCTATACGTTTGTGTGTGTGTGTGCGTGCGTGTGTGCATACGTGTGTGCGTCTTTGTGTGTATCTGTGTGAGCGCACGTGCTCCCAGGACTGTGTCTGGTATCCGATGGCATCCGCGACCGCAAAATTTCGGACAGCGGTCTGTTGCGGGGTCCTCTGTCTTGTTAACGGCTGGCGTATATCTCCCGGTCTAACATCGATTACGATGGGAGGGCACAGCTAGGCTCGATCTCGTCTGCCTTCTCAGAAGGGATTTACGAAATATGGTCCTATTTCGCGAAACAGCGCGCATGATTACGACAAATGGCGCCATTCGGTTGTTTATCACTGTGCGTAATCGAACGGCGTAATAGGGGCTACTGTGGTGCTATTTGGCGCGCGGTTGTGCTGGGTCGGATTTCAACGTGTGGACAGTGCCGCTTACATTCTCTCCTAATTTCACGTAGGTTTTCGTCTCACTGTCGTATGTGTCTCATTCAGCCATAAATCCATCTCATTATACAGTATGAAATGCTATTGCTGTTCTGTCGCGAAGCGAACTTACGAAAAATGTTCGTACTTTATTCCATTAGCGTTTCGAGAACGACTTCAGATTTCTGTTTAAATCGTTTAATTTCTCTCTTGAATTTCCTCTTGCCATAAAAATTCACAAAGCCTTTCCGCTTCTAGATTTCCCATGAACAAAACACGACCTCGCAAAATAACGGACTAGCATTGTGACTGGATTGAAGATTTCCTAAGGAACTCGTCAAATGTGTAAATTCAGATTTCTCCAAGAGAGAACCGAGCGAGGTGGCGCAGTGGTTAGCACACTGGACTCGCATTCGGGAGGACGACGGTTCAATCCCGTCTCCGGCCATCCTGATTTAGGTTTTCCGTGATTTCCCTAAATCGCTTCAGGCAAATGCCGGGATGGTTCCATAAAAGGGCACGGCCGATTTCCTTCCCCATCCTTCCCTCACCCGAGCTTGCGCTCCGTCTCTAATGACCTCGTTGTCGACGGGACGTTAAACACTAATCTCCTCCTCCTCCTCCTATTCCAAGAGAGAATTGTACGATCCATACGATTCATGGTGCATATAAACTATCTGATCACAAGCATGTGGACACCTATAATGGTCCAATATTGGGTGAGTCAACCTTTCACCTTTATGACAGCTTTAACTCTGCTGAGGGCACTTTAAATGAGATGTGTGAACGTCTGTGGAGGAATGCTGCTCACTGTTCTTCAAGTGATGTTGGATGTTGGGGTCTGGAGCGAGGTCGACGCTCTATCTCATCGCAACGGTCTTACATTTCGTTCAGATCGAGACTCTTGGCATTCCGTTTCGGAAATAATATTGTCCACAAACCATCGGCTCACTGGTGCTGCTTTACGGCTGGGTGCATTGCCATGCTAATACAATCACCGTCTCCGAAACGTTCCCCCACTGTACGCAGAACACAGTACTGTGAAATAGGTTCATTTTCTTCTTCATTTAGCGTTTTCTTCAGCGAAATTAGGGGACTGCATCTTAACCACGAAAAACACCCCTATACCATAATGCCACTGAGCCGTGCTGCAGCTCGCGTTGGTGCTGTTTGTAGGTTTCCGCCCTCTGTTGGAGGCCAGACCATATCCTTTAGGCGCTACAGTCTGGAACCGCGTGACCGCTACGGTCGCAGGTTCGAATCCTGCCTCGGGCATGGATGTGTGTGATGTCCTTAGGTTAGTTAGGTTTAAGTAGTTCTAAGTTCTAGGGGACTGATGACCACAGCAGTTAAGTCCCATAGTGCTCAGAGCCATTTGAACCATATCCTTTAGTTGGCATGGTTGCGGTTGTTGGTCTTTTTCTCGTCTTGACTGGCGCCACTCGTTTTGCAAGCTTTGCCTGTCCGCTAGTGGCAGCAGCGGCGGTTATCGGTCTGTAGTAAATGTTGCCATATCTTTGGGGTGACGTCGTTGGTTTTTGCGTGTCGTGTGTGCTTGGCAATTCGGTTAGGGACTCAGGAGGAGCCAAGTCAGTGGAATGCAAGAACACGGTGGGACCACTGGCAGCGCACATGGACTGCCGGATGGAAGGTGTAACATCCACGAGATAAATTTTGGCTACAGTGCGGCGAGAGGAAATTATGCCTCTAACAGTTATAAACATTATCTATTCGACGTATGAAAAAACAGTGAAAACTTATAAATATTAATTATTTATATAATATTCTATGAAGTAATTGGACATATCGATGTGTATCATACAAAGACAATGATAATTGTGAATTCCTTTTATGATCTGCGTTTGTCTTCCTTTGTTTTTACCTTTTGTTGGTTGGCTTTCGTAAGTTGCGGACGCATATCAAACTGAGGTCTGTTAAGAAATTGTAATTATTTGTTAATTATTACTTGAAAAGAGAGTTCATTATTATTATAAATATGAGTGATTAATTATTTGTAACTCTAATTCCTCTCTCAGTAAGCATTATCTGTGTTCATTATTTCTTTCCGCTGCAACGAGCGCAGCCATTGATGATAGCGATTTGTATCGCGTGTTTGTGTTTTCCTTAGAAACAAATCAAATGTTTGCTTGATGAAGTCTAAATAGTGCACAATACGAAAGTAGATTTTATAGCGTTTAATAACCATTTTAAATATTTACTTATTTGCTCTAACAATAGAAAGTCTCTATCAATTGTTTGCCGCCATCTTAACAATTATCTCTGCGGCAAATTAAAATTACGCAACTCTGCAGACATAAATGCCGAACGTAATACAAATGAGTAAAAATAAATTTGCACCGGTGGTCCCGAACTCATTTTAATGAAAACTATTCGAATCAGATTGGTTCTTTAAAAACAGTGCTCATAGCACGATCTTTATAAGAAACTTTTCTAGCTGATGTATGGAGCCGAAATTAATTACTCACGAGTTGCGAAGAATATTGTTTCAGGCAACATACGTCAGTGTTGTGCGCGGCTGATATTCGGTGGTTTTAATGATCATTTTCCTGAAGATAACTGCTTCCATCTTAATCAATGGTTGTACTGAATCTGTTGTATGAACTGTGATTTAGTGACACTTATCATTTCCATTTACAAATTAGATAAATACCAAACCACTGAATGACACAGCGAACGCCACAAAGGGCTGTGGTCACGAGGGTGCACGACCTCGTCGTAAACCAGATCCTACAAGCTTTAAGATGAATACATTTCAATTCAAGTAGAGAAACCTCCACCATTGTAACTTCTCGCGATTCTCCAGTGACTTGGGTTCGTGTTGCTGCTCATAGTATCGCCGAGGCGAAGAGCAGTGAGTAGACTGCTGGGAGAAAGCGGATGTGATTAGGTTTCCTCGACTTCTTATAACTGCGTTCAGCTTGTTACAATTTGTTAAGTTCAACCAGCGGCATTTTTCCTGCGTGGTGGCCGCTAACGCCCCTGTTACCTACCCTGGGGGTTAGTGTATGTAACGGCAGTGGACGTTTCCTCGCCTAGGCTCTGCTGTTTGATAAGGCCTATAGTTTTGACAGATTTCCTGACTGTAGGCCGTTTGTGATTCTTCTACTCTGGTGATAGCGATTCTTTTTTACTCAACAGCTGAGGTCATCAGTCCTCTAGAACTTACAACTACTTAAACCTAACTAACCCAAGGACGTCACACAAATCCATGCCCGAGGCAGGATTCGAACCTGCGACCGAAGCAGTCGCTCGGTTCCGGACTGAAGCGCCAAGAACCGCTCGGTCACCGCGGCCGGCAGTGATTCCTTTCTCGTTCCGGGCGCTCTAAGAACAGTATTCTGGGGGTGTAGTGCAGTCTGCCGGTTCCGGCTTTGTCGTTCCATTCTTGTATTTGGTTTATTGGACGTCAGGTAGATTGAGCAAGATTATCATTAGTCATTCGTTAGACTGCCACTAGTCTGAGTTACCACCTTGTGAAGTGAAAGCAACTCTTGTCTGCCTATCTCATCGCTCTCGAAAGTGTTTGTTGCCGGACCTTTTCAGAGATCGATTCCTGGAGAACCGTCTGTGACTGATCCTTGTGTTTTATTACTGTATTATTTATTACCATACCTTGTAATGCCTACATTAAAGGTTATGTATGTCTAGTTAACATTTCCGGTCGCCTTCTGGAATAAATTTAGCAGTTTAAGAGTTATGCTACATTTTATTTCACCCGTTTGGTGGTCAGCTGCTTGTTTCTTTTAATTAAGCTTTGTTTGTATTTGCTGTTTTACAGCAGGTTTTTAAATTTTTTATGTAATTGCCGTTCATGGCGTGTAAGGCCTTCAGCCGTGATTGTGGTCATTTTCTTTAAAAAAATAATTCGATATTTGTATTTTAGCAGTAAGCCTTAAGCCTTATTTACTGCCATTCCTGGCGTCTGATACCTTGTGTTGTGTTTGTGGCCACTTATTTTTAATATTTCAATACCTATAATTTGTAATTGCAGCGAGTTCTTAAACATTCTTAAATTATTGCCATGCTTGGCTTGTAAGACCTGCGGGACCGATGACCGTAGCAGTCTGGTCCCTTTCATCCCACAAACCAACCAACCTCCTAAGACCTGCAGCCGTGGTCACAGTGTTTCTTTTTAACATTATCTGTGTATGTATTTTATGGTGTTTTACTAAATTGTAGCGCACTGAAAACACTTTTATTTACACAATTGTTTATTCCTTCATTAATAACGTGTGGTATTTAATATTGATTGATGAATTTGGAATTGCTGTTTTAAAAATAAATGTGTGTTAGTGTAGAAGGCAAGCAATAGTAACTGATTACGGCCCCGTCCACAATAGTAACCGAATCCTGCCTTCCCTTGACAACCAGGTTTCAGCCACCTTCTCAGTGCTTCACTTTTGCCATTACACATGATGGCAGGCAACGTTCTCCAGCGATTCGACGAAACATACTCTTTCCTCGGATTGCCACGGCGCATAGCTTCGTTGATCATACCAAATCAGTCGTTTCCAATAATCTGTTATCCATTGGCACAGCTCTTTATACCACTTCGACCATCGCTTAGCACCGACGACGGGAATGTGTGGGTTACAAGGATTTGCTCGATCAGTGTATCCCAGTCTTTTTAACTTCCGACGAACACTCACTGAATTACCTGGACTGCTGGTAGCATTTTGGAATTCACCACTGATTCCTTCATGCGACTTTTTACCTCCGGAAAATTTTACGGTTTGTATTCCTCAGTACATGATGTCTGGCCCATCTTGTTACAGCTAGGATCGTTCCTCCGAGTTTCCACTGCACAGTCACATCATCCAAAAATCGAAGATTGTAAAGTCCGCGATCAATTCGTTAATCGTGTGACATACGATGACTAATCTACGTCCTCACAGATCCATTCCATTGTCACTGCTTCTCTACCCAGGACAAAATACCCCCTGCCTCCTTTTGTAGTGGCAGGTCCGACTCTCGTGGCATCTAGTGAACAATTCGGCATGACATAGGAGATGTCCGGATACTTTTGGTAAGCTAGTATAAATCTCTAGAAGACCGTAAAACGATTGCTGCTTTGTGCACGCACTGGCAGTTCACCCTCGCCTATTCGGATAACATTTTGCGCATCAGTAGGTAGAATGACCAGTTGCTATTGGATTACGATTCGCAACCGTTCATGGGAAAGTGGCAACCATTAAAAGGCACTCACAGCCGGAGAGATTTAAAGTGGACAACCAAATTAAAACACTCGCAAGAAAAGCAGTAAACAGATAGAGATTCATTGGAGAAACCTCTCACGTGAAACGTAGAGGACCCTAACCACAATAGCATTAATAAAGCAGGTAGTGCAAAACGGCACTAATAAAACTCCAGCGGTGGCGCTGTAACTGAACCATAGCGTTTCACCGGTGGGTATCCAATTAATAAATCGATGGTGTACGAACGATGGAGAACCAAATAAAATATTACTCATCAACATAGAGAAAGAGCAAAATGACCAAGAAAGAGCAAAATAATAAAAGAACAGGAAATTGCCGCGGCAGCGAACCGCAAAATGTCTTGTTGCACAGTGCAGCTGTAGACGAAACACGGATTTTTATTGATGTTATGACATTCACATAACCTACATTTTTTGCAGCGGGCAATTTTCGCCACGTGAAGATACGAACTTCGAAATAAGGGACCAGCTTTGTGATTTGGATGAAGAATTTATGTTTAGTTTCTTCCGCTCATACGAATAGCATGTTTCTTGAGCTTCTGTTACACGTCAAACAGGAATTGTGAACCAAAGAGACTGTCTAGAAAATACGAAAAAGAAGTTGCAAAAATTTGAGGACATTCAAACGTTCGTAATACGAAGCTCACAGTACCGTCGATTAATAAAATCCAGCCTCACTCTAGTTTCAGTTGTGACGAACTCGGACACATTTCTTGGCAGTTTTCAAATACTGGTCTGTAATAAAATGGGCAGCCGTGGCCACTGAGTTAATCGATTAGTCAGCTGCCACTGCGCTGATAGATTTGATAAAACTACTCACAGTGAAAGGGTGCAAGTCAGTGACGAAAAACTGTTACGCAAGTATTCACAACGGCAAATATTTTCTTGATAATACCCAGAATTTCCTCTTTTGCTTCGATACGATGCAAGTAATGTATGAAAAATGTACGTTCAGTGCATAGATCTCTTATATACTGACACGCCATTGTTCAAAATACATTAGTTTCTTAAATCTCAGACGAATTGTGTGTAATTTAGATGGAAAGTGTAATTGTTACGTCACAATTGTCTTCATGGACACTTGTTAAAGCCTCATGTTACTAGTGACACAACATAATTATGACAATTCATTTCTGCAGTCATCAAGAACACAACTAGAGCCACTGGAGAAGGCTTCACAAGAATGGAACTATCTTCAAGTCGTGTGGTGCATCAAGAACGCGGCTATTACTTTGAGAGCATTCGAAACCGGCGAAGGAAATTTTGAAAGTTGCCTGGTCATTTGCACTCTCATTTTCAGCCGCGGAGGTTCGATTCCTCCCTCGGGCTTGCGTGTGTCTGTGTTGTGATTAGGATAAGTTAGTTTAAGTTAGATTAAGTAGTGCGTAAACCTAGGGACCGATGACCTAAGCAGTTTGGTCCCATAGTCTTTACCACAAATTTCCAATTTTTCAGCAGCGATATTTTTGCTTTTCATAAATCAGTGGTTTATATTTGCAAGGCTTTGCATGTATGTGCTATGAGCAGCTTCGATTAATCGTAACAAATTCTTTGAACGATCGACTAGTGACACAACATAATTAAGTCGATCCATTTTTGCAGCCATCAAGAACGCGATCAGTCGATCCAGTTTTGCAGCCAACAAGAACGTGATCAGAGCCGCTGGAGAAGGCTTCATACGAGTGGAACTATCTTCAGGTCGTGAGCTTAATTAAGAATGCGGCTATTACTTTGAGGGAATTCGAAACTGGCAAAAGAGATTCTGAAAGTTGCCTGGTCATATTCACTTTCATTTTCACCAGCGATATTTTTGTTTTTTAAATCTATAGTTTTTTTTCAATGCTTTGCGTGTTTATGGTATGGCCGGCTTAGATCAATCATGACAAACTCTTTGAGCTTTCTCTGTGTGTCTCAGTTGATGTATTTAATTTCTTTGGCGGACTGTTGCGGCATTACCCAACGGGAATTGTTCGCGGGTATGGAGCCGGGAGGCGATATAATTTCGAAGGAGTTTTCGCCGTTGTATGTCTGTATTCTGTGCCCGATTTTCGGTTTGGGAGGCACTGTGGTCAATTCTACTTCTTGCTTTGTCTGGTGCTATGAGAACTATTTTGGAGTTACTACGAAGATAAAGATTATGGTGAGAGCTATTCACTTACTGGCTGTGGTGTCTAATAGGCGACGTACAGGTTATTTCAGTCATTCACTCCAAATATTTGCACAGCTATCATGCGGTCATTCTGCATATAGAATTTGCATTGGTGACCTTTCGCATTGCGAAGCGAACGTCACACTTTTGATGCTTTTCATGAAATACGATTCAATGATAATACGATTCACTTATATTTTTTCAGTCCGTCATGTTATAGATTCAACATTATCATCCTGCCTCGTAAAATGATTTTTTGTCTTGCCAGAAATAATTCTGAGGATATGTTAATTCCGAAATATTAATTGCAATTGCGAATGATTTCAACATTAGCTACGCTAACTATTAATGGAACACCTATTGGTGACACACGAAAATTTGTACCGAATCTGGAGTCACACCCGGATTTCCCGCTTATCTCCAACGGTCTCCTTAATAATCTCCGCTGCCTCCGCATGCCATAGCCACTACACAGCCCCTAGTGCTCGCAGATTTACCTGGAATCCCACAACAAGGTTAATGAGAAACTTGTTCAGCGACGGTAGATCGTCATTTTTGACCGTCTTGGCTTTAATATTTACTTTTACAATGTCTTTACCTTAAGACGTGCACACGTGTGTTGTAAAAATAAATACGTAATTTCGTCATTCTGTTCGAGAGAACTTGTTTTGTGTCAGCTACATTGAGAACCGAAGTGGGCTTTGTAAGTCATCTGCACCGTTTTGAGACAATATGTAAATTTTCATACATTTTCTTTGAATTAATTCGTTCAACCCAAGTCATTTTATTTATTATCTTGAATAAAACAGCTACTTGCTGCCATACTGTCATCTTCTTCACACATGTTGCTACAGACCTCGTCACATCTATGCTCTGACATAACAGGAACTTTTAGCTGAAGTAATCGTAATCTACCACTGCAAACCATTAGCAATAAACATTCTGTTCTTAGCATGAATTACGGCTACAGGTGGAGGAAGATAACTCGTATTTCTGAATACGGTACACGGTGTACTGATATATTAGTGAAATATTCTGTCGCATACATGACTCCGAGTGGCTTGCTATTTGCAATAATATGTGTAGGTTTTATTCTTGCACTGTGTTCTGGTCTACGTTGTTTAGTGGAGGACTTGATTAAATATTCGTTTCAAGTCTGAATTCAGTGATCACAAACAGGAGGGATCATCTACACTGTACAGCTTTTGGCTGTAAGGTGAAAACACATTCAGTATATAAATTTTGGAAGGGTTCCTGATAAATGATTACCCACTTTTCGGTGTTTAGATATCGAGATATGCAAAACTCATTTCCACTGTTCCTATATTAAGAAAGTATATGTCTCTGTATTTTGCTGAACATTTGTGGACAGATCACGTTTCTGATCTTTTTCAGGGCGATAAATATTTACATATTACAGCTTAGCTTAATAGATTAGGGCTTCACTGAAATACTCATGCTAGGATTTCGTTTTGATCACACAACACACACCTAATAAATTTCCACTTCAAAATGGTGGTAGAATTATCCAAGCATGTGCAGCGTTATTCAGCTCACAACCTTAACAAATCCTCTAAAAACTGTAATCGTGAAGAATGCAGAAGCAGAATCATCAGACACTACATGTCTATTTCAACAAAATCCAATATACAGATATTACGCTTGGTAACAAGTATCGTATTTGTTTTCATGGTATCATACTCGTCGGCTTCGCCAATCTACAATCAGACTGTCGCCTTTCAATTTAATCTATACCTCTGACTACGTCACAGATCAGTACATTGCGATAACTAAAGGTGTGAATAGAATTGCGAAAGCGGTTCGTGAGCCACCTGTAGAGCCCGTTGCTCGAAAATATGTACGCATCTAAGGCTCAGTTGGACAGAGAGCGGACTACCCACACCGCCGTCCGCGTGGTTAAACAGAGAGTGGACAGCCCGCAGTGATCCAGTTGACAAATTGCGCTCGTTGTCAGTGCCTCAGCTGTAACAGTAAACAGGAGCAGACGACCAACTGTTGCTTTTATTTACACTCTCTTCCAGGAAGCGAAGAGTATGGTTACTCAGTGGGTGGACCAAAATATGGAATTACCCGAATCACAAAGCATTAACATGCCTGTCGTCTCCAAATTAATGAATACAGGTCCTTATCTTTTCATGGGATCTTACACAACTGTTCCTGAAAGATACACACGTCAAAAAAAGTTTTGCATCACTCCCGTTCCCAGAACTCCTGAAGATAGACGTTGACTGTGGATATCCTATCACAAACACAGTCCCTTTTAGTATTCGCAGATGTCACTAAACCCGTCCAAAGATCTAAACAACCATGCATGAGCAGCGCCTATTAGACGGAGGTGGTCCACCATCCGATCAGTTCCAGTCATTCCACCAGGAAGGCGGTACACGGCTCGTGTTGTCTGTAGGTCTGTAGTTCAACAATGCCTAGAGGCTCAATAACGCGGTTTGATTGCGTCCGCATTGTTACTTTGTGCCAGGAAGGGCTCTCAACAAGGGAAGTGTCCAGGTGTCTCGAAGTGAACCACAGCGATGTTGTTCGGACATGGAGGAGATACAGACAGTCAGGAACTATCGATGACATGCATCTCTCAGGCCGTCCACGGGCTATTACTGCCGTGAATAATCGCTACCTAATGATTATGGCTCGGAGGAACACTGACAGCAACGCCACCATGTTGAATAATGCTTTCCGTGCAGCCTCAGGACGACGCGTTACGATTCAAACTGTCCGCAATTGGCTGCATGATGCGCAGCTTCACTCCCGACGTCCATGCCGAGGTCCGCGTCCAACAACATGCCGAACGGACCGCTCATGATTGGCATCACGTTCTCTTCACTCATGAGTGTCGCTTTGCCTTCAACCAGACAGTCGTCGGAGATATGTTTGGAGGCAACCCGGTCAGGCTGAACGGCTTAGACACACCGTCCCACTAGTGCAGCAAGGTGGAGGTTCGCTTCTGTTTTGGGGTGGCTTTATGTGGGGCCGACGTACGGCGCTGGTGGTCGTGGGAGACGCCGTAACGGCTGTATGGTAAATGAAGGCCATCCTCCGACCGATATTGCAACCTCCGTGGACGACAATTCGCACTCCCATCGTGCACATCTTGTGAATGACTTCCTTCACGATAACGACATCGCTCGACTAGAGTGGCCAGCATGTTCTCCACACATGAACCCTATCGAACATGTCTCGGATAGATTGAAAAGGGCTGTTTATGGACGACGTGACCCACCAACGACTATGGCCGGCCGAGGTAGCCGAGCGGTTCTAGGTGCTACAGCCTGGAGTCGTGGGACCGCTATGGTCGCAGGTTCGAATCCTGCATCGAGCATGGATGTGTGTGTCGTCCTTAGGTTAGTTAGGTTTAAGCAGTTCTAAGTTCTGGGGGACTGATGACCTCAGAAATTAAGTCCCATAGTGCTCAGAGCCATTTGAACCATTTGAACCAACGACTATGAGGGATCTACGACGAATCGCCGTTGAGGAATTGGACAATCTGGACCAACAGTGCCTTGATGAACTTGTGGATAGTATGCCACGATGAATACAGGCATCAATGCAAGAGACCGGACTACTGGGTAATAGAGGTACCGGTTGTAGAGCAATCTGGACCACTACATCTGAAGGTATCGCTGTATGGTGGTACAACATGCAATGCGTGGTTTTCATGAGCAAAGAAAAGGCTGAAATGATGTTGATGTTGATCTCTATTCCAATTTTCTGTACAGGTTCCGGAAATTTTGGAACCGAGGTGATGCAAAACGTTTTCTGATGTGTGTAGTACAAGTTCAGGTAACGACGATGGAGGTGGGTAGCAATCACGCACCCTTCTCTCGAAAGTACACTACAAAGGCTCCATAATATTGAGATCACGTGACCGTTGTGACCATGGCAGATGCCATAATCCATCATCATGCTCACAGAACGAGTCGTGCACCATGAGAGATGTGTGAGCATGCGCCGTGTCGTCTTGCAACACAGTATCACCACTGGGAAACGAATTTTGTACTATCGGATGGACCTGATCAGCCAAAATGGTCACATAATCCTTGAAAGTAACGCGACCTTGCAGAGCAACCATGGGACCTCTGCCATGCTTCACTTTGAGGCGCCTCCTTGTGAACCACATAGTATTTTAAGAGAGAGTTTCCATTTTTGAATGTTATTTTACGTTTATGTAATGAAAATAAATGTATCTTACAGTGATACGACTGATATACATTCCATGTTTGTCCAAGAGTAATGATACAGTAAGGAGCCAGCGCTCATATATATATATATATATATATATATATATATATATATATATATATATATATATGTATATATATATACTCCTGGAAATGGAAAAAAGAACACATTGACACCGGTGTGTCAGATCCACCATACTTGCTCCGGACACTGCGAGAGGGCTGTACAAGCAATGATCACACGCACGGCACAGCGGACACACCAGGAACCGCGGTGTTGGCCGTCGAATGGCGCTAGCTGCGCAGCATTTGTGCACCGCCGCCGTCAGTGTCAGCCAGTTTGCCGTGGCATACGGAGCTCCATCGCAGTCTTTAACACTGGTAGCATGCCGCGACAGCGTGGACGTGAACCGTATGTGCAGTTGACGGACTTTGAGCGAGGGCGTATAGTGGGCATGCGGGAGGCCGGGTGGACGTACCGCCGAATTGCTCAACACGTGGGGCGTGAGGTCTCCACAGTACATCGATGTTGTCGCCAGTGGTCGGCGGAAGGTACACGTGCCCGTCGACCTGGGACCGGACCGCAGCGACGCACGGATGCACGCCAAGACCGTAGGATCCTACGCTGTGCCGTAGGGAACCGCACCGCCACTTCCCAGCAAATTAGGGCCACTGTTGCTCCTGGGGTATCGGCGAGGACCATTCGCAACCGTCTCCATGAAGCTGGGCTAAGGTCCCGCACACCGTTAGGCCGTCTTCCGCTCACGCCCCAACATCGTGCAGCCCGCCTCCAGTGGTGTCGCGACAGGCGTGAATGGAGGGACGAATGGAGACGTGTCGTCTTCAGCGATGAGAGTCGCTTCTGCCTTGGTGCCAATGATGGTCGTATGCGTGTTTGGCGCCGTGCAGGTGAGCGCCACAATCAGGACTGCATACGACCGAGGCACACAGGGCCAACACCCGGCATCATGGTGTGGGGAGCGATCTCCTACACTGGCCGTACACCACTGGTGATCGTCGAGGGGACACTGAATAGTGCACGGTACATCCAAACCGTCATCGAACCCATCGTTCTACAATTCCCAGACCGGCAAGGGAACTTGCTGTTCCAACAGGACAATGCACGTCCGCATGTATCCCGTGCCACCCAACGTGCTCCAGAAGGTGTAAGTCAACTACCCTGGCCAGCAAGATCTCCGGATCTGTCCCCCATTGAGCATGTTTGGGACTGGATGAAGCGTCGTCTCACGCGGTCTGCACGTCCAGCACGAACGCTGGTCCAACTGAGGCGCCAGGTGGAAATGGAATGGCAAGCCGTTCCACAGGACTACATCCAGCATCTCTACGATCGTCTCCATGGGAGAATAGCAGCCTACATTGCTGCGAAAGGTGGATATACACTGTACTAGTGCCGACATTGTGCATGCTCTGTTGCCTGTGTCTATGTGCCTGTGGTTCTGTCAGTGTGATCATGTGATGTATCTGACCCCAATAATGTGTCAATAAAGTTTCCCCTTCCTGGGACAATGAATTCACGGTGTTCTTATTTCAATTTCCAGGAGTGTATATATATATATATATATATATATATATATATATATATATATATATATATATATATATCATGTCTCATGTTACACTACTGGCAATTAAAATTGGTAAACCAGAAGGAATACAGATGATAAACGGGTACTCATTGGACAAATATATTATACTAGAACTGACATTAGATTACATTTTCACGCAATTTGGGTGCATAGATCCAAAGAAATCAGTACCCAGAACAACCACCTCTGGCCGTAATAACGGCCTTGATACGCCTGGGCATTGAGTCAAACTCAGCTTGGATGGCGTGTGCAGGTACAGCTGCCCGTGCAGCTTCAACACGATACCACAGTTCATCAAGAGTAGTGACTGGCGTATTGTGACGAGCCAGTTGCTCGGCCACCATTGACCAGACGTTTTCAATTGGTGAGAGATCTGGAGAATGTGCTGGCCAGGGCAGCAGTCGAACACTTTCTGTACCCAGAAAGGTCCGTACAGGGCCTGCAATATGCGGTCTGGCATTATCCTGCTGAAATGTAGGGTTTCGCAGGGATCGAATGAAGGGCAGAGCCACGTGTCGTAACACATCTGAAATGTAGCGTTCACTGTTCAAAGTGCCGTCAATGCGAACAAGAGGTGACCGAGACGTGTAACCAATGGCACCCCATATCATCACGCCGGGTGATACGGCAGTATGGCGATGACGAATACACGCTTCCAATGTGTGTTCACCGCGATGTCGCCAAACACGGATGGGACCTTCATGATGCTGTAAACAGAACTTGGATTCATCCGAAAAAATGACGTTTTGCCATTCGTGCACCCAGGTTCGTCGTTGAGTACACCATCGCAGGCGCTCCTGTCTGTGATGCAGCGTCAAGGGTAACCGCAGCCATAGTATCGGAGCTGATAGTCCATGCTGCTGCAAACGTCGTCGAACTGTTCGTGCAGATGGTTGTTGTCTTGCAAAGGTCCCCATCTGTTGACTCAGGGATCGAGACGCGGCTGCACGATCCGTTACAGCCATGCGGATAAGATGCCTGTCATCTCGACTGCTAGTGATACGACGCCGTCGGGATCCAGCACGGCGTTCCGTATTACCCTCCGGAACCCACCGATTCCATATTCTGCTAACAGTCTCGACCAACGCGAGCAGCAATGTCGCGATACGATAAACCGGAATCGCGATAGGCTACAATCCGACCTTTATCAAAGTCGGAAACGTGATGGTACGCATTTCTCCTGCTTAAACGAGGCATCACAACAACATTTCACCAGGCAACGCCGGTCAACTGGTGTTTGTGTATGAGAAATCGGTTAGAAACTTTCCTCGTGTCAGCACGTTGTAGGTGTCACCACTGGCGCCAACTTTGTGTGAATGCTCTGAAAAGCTAATCATTTTCACATCACAGCATCTCCTTCCTGTCGGTTAAATTTCGCGTCTGTAGCACGTCATCTTCGTCGTGTAGCAATTTTAATGGCCAGTAGTGTATATTACCTTGTAGTATAATGGATCGTTCACTGCTGTCATTATTCCGATTGTGATCGCATGTAATAGCACTTCCGCACTAACGAATGTAAGTTTGTTGTTCTCGTTGGAATAATAATAATTGAAAGGAGTTCTTTAAATTTCTTCAGGTAATTTTCCACCTGGAGAACATTACCATAACAAAAATAACTAATACATAATAGGTGTTGAAACCTTACATACGGAGTAAAAGGGGGTAAAACTCAGCTAGTTAGACATTTTAGAAATTAAAAGCTGGTGTGTGTATCCTTACACGTACTACTATTAAATGAGAAAACCAAGTTCAGTAACTTCCTCTTTTAGATGATATCACAACTCCTAGATAGAAGTAAAACTTTGGGCCTCAGTCCACTAGCAGATAAAAAATTCTAGGCTGATGTATAACTTCATTCCTAGGTATGTTATTCATATTAGTTTAATTGCTGAATTTTGTAGTTCCATATGCAATTCGTCGAAAAACGGTCATTGAAGTAATTTTTCATTAAGCAAAGAACGATACATTAAGAAGTTGAGATGTTTATCTTTGTCTTATCATCATGTTTATCTTCGGTTATCATCTTTGGAATCACTAATGTATTTGAAAATGGGCTTATAATCCCAAACGTAAGTTGTGCAGTAACTGTTGTAAAATTCGGGAAGCAAGCCAAAAGTCCGCAGCTCGTGGTCGTGCGGTAGCGTTCTCGCTACCCACGCCCGGGTTCGATTCCCGGCGGGGTCAGGGATTTTCTCTGCCTCGTGATGACTGGGTGTTGTGTGATGTCCTTAGGTTAGTTAGATTTAAGTAGTTCTAGGGGACTGATGACCATAGATGTTAAGTCCCATAGTGCTCAGAGCCATTTGAACCATTTTTTGAAGCAAGGCAAAAAAACAGTGTTTGTTTAGTTAACTGTCAATGATTCCCGAAGAACTCTCAGTTGATTCAATTAAAATGAATTTTCCACCTTTTTATCATCCTGAAGAATTAAAGTTAAATGTGGCCACTGTGATTGTACTGGTGAAAATAGTGTGGATTTCCGTAATAATGTTCTAGCATGTTTAATAGCAATTTCTTGTATCTACCATTTATCAGGCCATGCACGTGGTTTTCTTACTTTAAAGCTCGGTGATTTTATTGATTCACATGGTCTAAATTTCAGTAAACAGTTTTTCGAACGCAACCACAAAAGCTGAAGCTACTCAATAACTTAGGCTTGAGTATAAAACCCGTTTTTTTCAAGAAGAAAGGAATGTAATCAAAACAGGCATTAAAAAGAATTTCCTTCATGCAGTTTTTGCTAACAGTTTTGTGCTTGATTCAAAGGTGGTGTTTAACTCAGATAACCTTTACCTGGTTACAACGAATTTGCAACTGACCATCACGAAATATTAATTCAATCCAGTGAAATAAAACTCTCATTACCTTCTTGTTGTAAGATAATTTCAAATATTTGTTATAACTCTTAGGACGTAAACATGGAAACAGGCTGAAACAAGACTCATCCCACCAAATGACTTTCTGGCATAGCTGAATAGCCCAGGTTTTACGGGATTCGGCGCCTCGTTTTCCTGTTACGCGCATTTGCATCACTGATGAATGTTTTTGGCATTCCAGCTCTCTCTGACCGCTATCCTCTTCAATGACCGTCCATTACAATCAGTCAACATACACTTTCGTCCGTGCTGTTACTTAGCGGATAATGTTTACCCGCTTTCCCCGTATTGAGTATAAATCTTCGATCCCGTGTCTCTTGAAACACCAAACACCTCGGACACCTTGTTTACGGAAGCTCCTACCATACGAGTGCCAACAGTTTACCCACTTTCGAATTGACTTGACTCGTACATAACGCACTTACAACTATGCAGATGACGTTCTGACGACGACTGACACGTTCAGCTTATTTTAGGACATTACACATGTGCTGTCCGTGGTAAAATACAGTAGTAGAGCTTACGGGCTCGTCTAGAATCTCCATTTATGTTCAAGTATATATTTCTCGCGGTGTTTCCTTATTTTTGTCAACCCCATGTATCGCATCAACAGTAAACTAGCAGTCTCCGCTGAGTTTTAAAGTACATTGCAAGGAAATGTGGTCTTGCGAGGGCTGTACCTCCAGTTATTTTCGTATCTCTCGTGAGCAATTTGCAACGTTATGAAACTTCACTGAACCGAAAACCTGGACTAACTGCTACAAGCATCGTGTTAGAAGTCTGAGGATTTCAGTAAGCGATTCACCAGAATATTTCGTTATTACTTTGTACCAGGCTTGTCTATGCAGAGGAGTAATTATGATCTCGAAGTGTTGCCCCTAGGTTCGAGCAAGCACATTATATCAATTGAACTCTATTCTACTGAACATAACAATATTAATTTGACAGTATATGTGATACAAATATTCATTTATGTAGTATTATAGGGAATAATAATAACTGTCATATCATGGACAAAATATCTCGACTTTCAGCACAATTCTGATGCTCCAACATCAAGTTTCGAGTTCGAAAACAGTACACTTCACCTCCTACAATAAATTAAACAATACATTCACTAAAAGCACCAGGTGAATTCCCGATAATTGCCGGAAAGCGAAGAACGCAGGAAGCAACTCTAATGACAATTCGCAACATCTAGGGAGACTAAGGAACTTCCATGAAGCTAGTCTTCCGTATTTATTGGTCTACTTCACGAGAAAGGTGACAGAATGTGCTTAATTACTACGGAATCTCTCTTCTCTCAGTAAGTTACGAGAGTCTTTTAAAAGAACTTCAGACTGGAAATCAGTTGGACCCATAGCTGGATGAATACCAAGGATGGTTCAGGAAAGGACGTTCATATGCCGAAGAGATCATGAACCTGAATTGTGTTCTCTTTTATCTAATCCGTAGAAGTAAACATTTCGTAGTGACATTCCGAAATTTCGAAAAGTCTTATGATTCAAAATGCTCGAATAACTGTTCTCAAAAACCTAGAAGAATTTGTCTTAAATAAGAGAAAAAGAGCCTTGTCCGACAGACTCTTTCTGACACAACCTCTAATGCGAAATTCAAAAGCTTCTGAAATCAGGTCGGGAGTCAGGTAATGAGATGGACTTAAGCCTTTTATTTTCAACTGAGTACTCGAGAAACTGATTCGTAAGTGACAGAAAAAGGTATGAGTGGCAAAGGTGATGAAAAGAGTCAGGCTTGGATATAGAAACATGAATTAGGCAGTTGACTGCCTGGGCTTTTCAGATGACCCCACGTTTTTTATCTGATTCCCTAGAAGCAGCTGCCCGAGAAATCAGTGAACTGAAGACAAAAGCAGTTGAAGCGATCTCCACATTTTTTTGAGGAATCTGAGTTTATTACAGACGTCAAGTAACGACCCAGAATGCTAGAGGTAGACCAAGCCGAAATCAGATGGATTGAGAAATTTAATTATCGAGGGTGGATATAGACCCAAACAGGTCGATGGAAGAAGCTTTTGCATCAACAGACGAAAGGAAAACCATGAACTCCATACAGGGCGTATCATAATTAATGGGGCAAGCGACTATAGCTGAAAGTACACGATACTAGAAGCCAGAAAGATCAGCAAAGGAACCGTTTGAGAGACAATTGCGACTTTATGGTTTCCAGCCACCACTGACTGACCATACGTCATTCCAGTTAGAAAAAGGTAACAATACGGTACAACATTAAGAAAAGTTGTTCAAATGGTTCAAATGGCTCTGAGCACTATGGGACTTAACATCTGAAAACATAGAACTACTTAAACCTAACTAACCTAAGGACATCACACACATCCATGCCCGAGGCAGGATTCGAACCTTCGACCGTAGCGGTCGCGCGGTTCCAGACTGAAGCGCCTAGAACCGCTTGGCGACACCTGCCGGCAAGAAAAGTTGTTCGAGATACTTTGGTAGCAGTGCACGTGTTCTGAATGAACGTGACAACAGTTAGATGACTGTTAAAGGAAGTGTTCCAAGAGTCATCCTTATATCAAGAGCCAGTCCTTTACCCGTCGCCGAAATGAGTTTCCAATCCTTTTAAACACTCTTGCATCATTTAGAAATATTGGCAAGCAGTGACAAGACTCCGCTCCAATTTTTCAACCATGTCAGACACAGTGGAGTACCGCTAAGGTGGCCCCAAACGCCGAAATGGTGTTCAGATCAGGCGATCTTAGTGGCCACGATACAGGTCCTCCAATACGTCTTTGGCCGTATCGGTGAGTAAGATGTCATCTTACCATAGCAGAAATGTGCCTGTGCTCCATCATGCATGTATCACATCCTTTGACGCTGCTTTAAGGAAACAACCTCAAGCAATCCTGCAAGATGAAGTCGCAATAACCGAAGGTATTCACATCGACTGAGTTTGTTTAGTAACATGTACGGCCCAGAAGGACTACCAGCTAGTACCCCTAACCACACATTCAGAAACATCGCTGCGGCCGGCCGGGGTGGCCGAGCGGTTCTAGGCGCTAGAGTCTGGAACCGCGAGACCGCTATGGTCGCAGGTTTGAATCCTGCCTCGGGCATGGATGTGTGTGACGTCCTTAGGTTGGTTAGGTTTAAGTAGTTTTAAGTTCTAGGGGACTGATGACCTCAGCAGTTAAGTCCCATAGTGCTCAGAGCCATTTGAACCATTTGAACAACGCTGATGTGCAGACTCATCGACAGCGTGTGGACTGGAGTCTAGGTGACTCCAAACGTGAGAATTCTAATAATTAAACAAGCGTGAAGCTTGCTTCATCCGTAAATAAAATGTTGTCAAACTTAGTGCTGCCTACAGCTTATTATTGAATCCACAGACAGAACGTTATTCCTGTGTCTTACTAAGACACTGGACTCTTTGGAGGTGGTACGGGTTCTTTGCATTGTGAGGCGTTATTCTCCAAACACTACTGTGCCTCGTTCCAGGAATTTGTGTGGTAAGTTTCCTTGTCGAGATTCATGGAGATTTTTCGACTTTTTCCAGCACCACATTTTCAAGCACAGGCGTAATTTGTTCCGGCCTATCCACTTTCATAGCCTTTACAAAGCCACCAGTATCTTGGAGGTGTTGATGCACTCGTTTAAACGTTCGACTCTCTAAGTGGCTTCGGGCAAGGTGCGCTTCTTGGTACAAGCAGATGGCCTCCAGCGCACTGTTGTCAGCCCTACCATTCGTGAAATGCATATGCGCATACACGTCACTGTAATGTTCCACGTTACCACTAACGCTCGTACAACACAACTGACACTCTGCAAACAACTGACACAAGTGGCACTCTGACTGGGTACCCATTCTGTTTATAACCGTGCATCTCGAAAATGAAAATAAAGAAATATTATATTTACACAGAACCACGTCAGTAGTAGTTTTTGACCACAAAAAGTCGAAATTATCTCGCAAGTACATTTTGTTTACAGACTTAGGTTTAACGAGCCATTTTTGCTTTTGGTATCGTGGACTGTACACGAGCAGTAAAGATCACATATACCCTTCACAGGAGGATAATTGTTTTTTAAGGCCACATTTCCCGTGTGGGTTCACAAGGCTGAGCAATCAGATTGAAACGTGGTTGTCAAGGGAAGGCAGGTTTCGGTTACGGTTGTGAACGGGGCGGTAATCAGTTACTATTGGATGCCTTTTACAGTTACACACATTTATTTTTAAAACAGTAATTCCAGACTCAACAATAAATATAAAATACCACACGCTATTAATGAAGCAATAAACAGCTGTGTAAATAATAGTGCGTTACACTTTAGCAAATCACCATAAAATACAGATAAAGAAAATGTTAAAAAAACAAGGCAATATGATCACGGCCGAAGGCCTTACACGCCAAGAATGGCAATAAATTAAGAATTGTTTGAATCTCGCTGCAACTTACAAATTACAGGTACTGAAATGTTAAAGGGAAGTCGCCACAAGCACCGCAGAAGGCATCAGACGACAGGAATGGCAGTAAATAAGGTTTTAAGGCTTACTGCTAAAATACAGATACCAAATAGGATTTTAAAGCAAATGACCACAGACACAGATGAAGGCCTTACACGACATAAACGGCAACAATATAAAAAAAATTGAAACCTGCTGTAAAACAGCAAATACAGTAGCAAAAGTTAATTAAAAAATAAGCAACTGATCCAGACGGTGGTCCAGCAATCGACCTCTGAGAAGGTCCGGCAACAAACACTTCCGATAGCGATGAGATAGGCAGCCAAGAGTTGCATTCACTTCAAAAGATGGCAACTCAGACTAGTGGCAGTCTAATGAATGACTAATAATAATCTTGCTAAAGCTACCTGACGTCCGATGAACCAAATGTAACGATGGAACAATACGCCAAAGCCGGAACCGGCGGTCTACACTAAGTCCTCAGAATAATGTGCAGAGTTCCCGGAACGAGAAAGGAACCACAACCACATTTCCGTCCGATTCCACAAAGCCGAAAATCGGAACAAACAAGTCACAGTACAGAACACCAGACATACTAACAGTAACTAAAGCCCCACTCGATTTGCGTGCGAGTCAAAACAGAAATGTAATCAATCAGAATCACACGTCATTGCGGAAACAACCGCAAAGCGAGCCAAAACCAAATACCAAATGAGTGACATCAAATTCATTAGACATACAAACGCACACTGAACTCATTGTGACAACTCTGACGACGGTTGGCAGAATGAAGCAAATCACTTCACTGCTTTATTAACTCACAGTTCAGTGACCACACCGTCTAATTACTGAGCCAAGTGCTTTTAACACAGTAGGGCCTTCAAGTACTAAGCGGTACGCAGATCCACCAAACTGCTTAAGACGGTCCGATGATAATCTGTCACAACATCACGTACGTACTATGGGTCCACATGGGTGACTGACTCCTCTCTACATGGATTTAAATACACTAATCTTTAGGCTTGCTGGTTCTGGTTTACGACGAGGTCGTGCACCCTCGTGACCACAACACTTCCATCCAGCTGTCCATGTGCACCGCCATCGATCCCGGTGTGTCCTCGCACTGGGCGGACCTGGCTCCCACTGAGTTCCCAACCGAACTGTCACACTCACACGACATGGAAAAACAACGACGTCGTCCCAAAGATAGGGCAACAGTTACTACATATCGATAACTGCCACTGCTGCCACTAACGGACAGGCTACGCTTGCGAAACGAGTGGCGAAGACAAACAACCGCATCAATGGCAAATAAAGGATCCGGTCTGACCTCCAGCAGAGGGCGGAAACCTTCAAACAGCACCAACGCGATCCGCAGCACGGCTCTCAGAACTTCCGCTAATTTCTCAGTGAGAAATCCGAAGAAGAGTGGCTCACCAAAGTAGAAAAATACCTGCAAGCAATGGGGATAACACTGGAGGACTTCCATATTCGCTTAAGAAGAAGCTTCAAGAGCATCTTGGTTGCCAAGGAAAGCTAAAGTGTGGCAAAATGTGGACTGAAGCGAAGATGGAGCAGTTTGGTATAAGTGCGGAAATACTGGGCTAAAGTCAAGTCTCGGGCGCAAGGAAGCGGAAAAATGCACGTGAAGCAGGTTGGTCTGGAGACGGCCAATATGCAAAGAAGAATATGGAATAAATTAATAGCCGTTTGATTCTGATTTGACTCTATTTCCTTCAAAGTTGCCGACCTCATTCGACACATTTTTCTATTCGGTATGGAGTATATCGTACAACAATATGTTTGTACGCACCTTATAAAGTGCTATTTCTGTTTCTTAGGACATTGCTCACAGATGCCCGCTAGGTCTCTGCAGAAATAGTCACCAGCTGCCCGCTGTCCACCGCAAGCCAGAGCTGTCTGGCCCAAGAGCCACGGCCGCTCCCTGAGTGACCCTCCCTCTACCGTGTCTTATGATTCCACCTTCACGTTCATTGTTTTCGCCACCTCACAACCAAACGGTCACACTATGAGCTAACCTAGAGCTCGCAACTTAATGCAGGCCAGTCTGTCACAAGAATCTACGTTCCCTCCCTCCTTCCTGCTTCGGCGTTCCCTCTTAGTAGTTAGCCGTTTTTGACCTCCACGGGCCTCTTTCGTTCCAGTCATCTGATCATTTCTGTTTTCCACTGCTTACTGTATGTATTTTCCCCAACTTATTGCTGGCCTTCCTCTGCTTCATCTGGGCAATCTCTATACATGCCCGTACCAGTGAAGCGCTGTATTCTCCTAGGTTTCGCTTAAGGTTCACGTTATCTCGCCACTATACTTCATTTCGTATCGTACCTTGCCTCGTTAACTACAGACATCTTATCATATAATCCGTTTCCACTATTCTAATTTCAAGTCTGACTTTCCTTGTTTGTCCGCAATTCGTGGTCTACTGGCTAAGCTTGCTACCATTGGATCACAGGGCCCAGTTTTCGGTTCCAGGCTGGGTTGGGCATTTTTCTCTGCCCGGGGACTGGGTGTTTGCGTTGTCCTCATCATTTCATCAACATTCATGGAAGTGGCTAGAGTGGACTGTGTACAAATTGTGAATGTGAACGGGCGCTGATGACCGCGCAGTTGAGCACCCCACAAACCAGTCATCATCATTTCCTTGTTTGACGGCCATCCCATCTCATAAAGGATGAAGGTCTTCCACCACAGCGTCAAATATTTTCTTCCTAGTCTACCGACGACTATTGTTATTCCATATGATTCTATTCAAAACTTAAGTAGCTCTCTTCCCATTCTACTCTGGAACAAATATTCTCGTCGCATGTACTGGAGCTATGTACGAGGACGTATCAAATATAGGTTGTAGCAGGGTTAAGTGCGGGTATTTTTATTGACTGAGAACAGTGCACGGAAAATCATTTCATCAGTGTTTGCTTCATTTGCTGAACTATTAGGAGCAGTGATTGTTGCCCACTGTAAGAATGTTGTTGTACCGCTCCTTTAGTCAGAACCGCACAATAAAACAGAGGGCGTAAGACCATCCCGAATTTTGAAGAGACTTGCGGTATATCCCAGGGACAACACCCAGAAAAAGACTTAAGTGCACGCATGTCACAAACAGTTTTTATCAGGACGAGAATGAGTTGAAAATGCAATTCACCGACGTCGCCTGAGGACAACATCACTGAGGAGATTATTCGCATGGTTAGTTCGCATGGTTGGTCATTTTATTGAAGAGAACCGCCGAATAAAAGTCGCTGAGATTGCTAGTAAGGTCAGCATAAGCTACGGTAGGGCTCAGGTGATTATTATCGACAACCCTGGATCTTAGGAAAGTGTTCGATAAATTGGGTACCTCGTCTTCTCAATGCACAGCACAAACGTCATTGTTTCGGGGCGTGAAAACAGCTACTGACGCGCTACCAAACTGGATGGGAACAATTTTTCACTGGTTTAGGACCTGTGATGAAACGTTGGTGCACCATTACACCCCAAAATTGAGGAAAACAGCATGGGATGGTTTGGAGAGGAATAATCTGCACCAGCCAAATCCATCAAAGCCAAAAACCGTCTCTACGCGAGGAAAGTTCTTGCAACAGACCTTTTTTTTATTTCAGAGGTATTCTTCTTATAGATTTTCTCCACGAACGTCATACTGCGAACGTTGCATACTACTGCCAGCTTTTGGACCAAACACAATGAGCATATCGTAAGAAAAGGTGCGCGTTTCTCATCCGGGATGTGATCGTATTTTATAACAATTCTCAACTCCACAAAGCAGACAGAACTCAACAAAAACTAGGAATTGTTCTGGACCACATTAGAATATCCTCCCTACAATCCGGACTTACCAGAGGACAACACCCATTTCCTGTACTCCTCCTTAGGCTTTCTCAGTATGTATTCCATGTCCTCTTCGTGTCTTCGTCTTTAGAGAATATTATCTGGTCATTCGCAAATAAGAGAGAATCTTGACTTACCGTCGCCGGGAGCACCTCCGAAGTTGTCCAGCGCAGCTCTTGGCCAAATTTAAGGAACCGAAAACCTTCTTCGACCGCGGCTATACAGCCCGGAAGATTCATCAGCAACTGTGACCTCTGGTCGTGAAAGCCTTCATTGTATAATATCACTTATTCCTCTATAATTTGTGCGTATCCTCTTGTCATGTTTTTTATGCATTAAGGAAATATATGACAAACGCCGCTACATAGAGGAACCTTTTCCTGCCTCCTGTTTCTCCAAAGCATTTCTGTAGACATGTTATCCCTACACTTCCTCCATACATGAGAAGTTCCATTGTTATATATCCTGGTCGTGGCGAGTTCTTTACTTTTACCTTATACAGTGCTGCTTTCGAAATCTCCTTCGTCATTCCTATATTGTTTTCTTCTACGATATTATCTTCTTCTTCTCCCCCGTAGTCCAAACTACTTTCTTGCAATAACGTTGAATAATGCCCTTTCTATTCTTGAGCCGAAATTTTTTTACGATGTTCTTATACTCATTGTTATCACTCATTTTTAACAACTTTCCTTGTTCCAGCTGACTTATGATATTCTACTGTCCGATCTATGTTCCTGCACAGTCTGACCCAGTGTTCATTCCTCTCGATCCTGACATTCGTTTAACCTGTAGTCTGAACTTAACACACAGTTCTATTGATACTCACGTTTTGTCACTTAATCTTCACTTTTCTTTTCCTGAATCATATCCTCCCACTCACTGGGAGTCTCTTCTATATACTTCTTATTCTTTTCATTCCCTCCAGGGGCTTGTATTTCTGCTTCCAAAACACTTTCTTTCAGGTGTTCGCACATTGTGGTGGAATCTTCTACCCTATCCGTTTCAAGTTTATTTTGGAGACTATTTTGGATAGTATTTTGACACAGTATTGTCCAAGAAGATCTGTCTGAAACATTATTTCTTTGTATTATGTAAGTTCATCCTCCATTCTCGTGGTAGTTTTTCTTGCCTTTTTGTAGCGTATTTTTCCCACTGCCGTAAAATAGGCGCTGGCGCACTCTGGTTGTCGATAAATTTTTATGTCTGCCAGTAGAGTATTCCTTTATTTTTTCAACGACATCAAATCTACACTCGATTTGCGATCGTCCTACATGTATTTATATTTTCCTTTATGCTGGAAAAAGGTATCGCTACAGTACACTCCCGATTCTTGCCTAGGTTGATTAATCTCCTCCGAACTGTTTCAAGTACCAACAGAAATTGTTCTTTTGCATGGCTAAGGTCACGTCCATTAATTCTTCCTGTTCGAGGCCTGTGTTTGGGACTGAATGTAAGAATGTCTTGTTCTAGAGAACGAAGTGCAGGCCCATCACTCCCACCCCTATCCAAGAGCGTCAGACTATTTTTTCAGGAGCTTTTTCCGCTTTTAATGACTGTCATACAAGGCTTCGGAGTTAATTCTACTCCTTTATTGCTATTTTTTGTCCACCCCGAGTATCTGATTTCCTCTGTACGAGCCTTATCTGGGAGGGATTCCCCAACCCGTCTTCTGGGGAGGCACAGACCCAAACGGAAATCTACAGTCCCAAAAATAATATTCCCTAACTGACAAAAAGTGAGGCACACAGAAGAAGAGGAAGAAACAAAATGAAATTCATTGTACTGATAGGGTATGTGATGTTATTTCAGTGACTGCAAATTGAAGATCGATTTGCAAAGACCCTGGCAGTATGAGCCCAGTTATTAATTTGATGTTAAGCCCTCTCTGGTCTGGATGCATGCACTGATTCTGTTGGGAAGAGTGTCATAAAGCGACTGCATCCCGTCCTGAGACAAGCTGGTAAATGGTCCTTGGTATTCTGGATAGGCTCTGGGATGAAGTTGACATTAGAACTGGTCCCTCATTTGTCTTTTAAGGGAGGAATCTGAGGATTTTGATGACCATGAGAGTGTCTCAGCATCAATCAGACTCTTCTTAAACCCACGCTCCATGCGTGGATGAGAACTGTCCTACTGAAAAATGGCACCACAGTACTGTCACATGAGGGGTTAAACGTGAGGATGCAGGATGTCAGTGAAGCAGGGTTGTGCCATCACGATTCACTCAGTCGGTACCAGCCGTGACATGAAATCACAACAGATGACTCCCCGCATCATGGACAAGGAGCAGCACCACTTTGCCTCACCGAAACATCGGTCGCCGCCACACCAGCCGACGATGGTCATCTGGGGCAGTGCAGGTCTGCAGTTTATCAATGAAAACAGTGCGATGTTAGTCATCAGCAGTCCATTTTTCCCGGTCATAGCACCACTCCAAATGCATCCGTTTGTGTTGTGGTGTTACCCGCAGCATAGGCATAGGAAGGTAATCCCCTAGCTCAGCTGATGCTAGTCTTTGACCGACGGTGCGAGAAGACACAGAATGTTGTAGGAAGTCCGATACTTGCTCTCGGATTGTAGACGCAGTTGTGAAGGTGTTAGATGTGCTTGATGCACAATACTGAGTCAGTTTCTTGAGGTGGGCAGGCGTGTTCGACCGAAACCTTGACGACTAGTACGTCTGCCTTCACGTGCCCATGCACTTCAACATAAGGCGACAGTCACATTCGAATGCCTCACAAATCTGGGTATTGTAAGAGTCGACGAGAGGGCCAAATGGACACCTACCATTGAACCCCTTTAAAATGTGTCTGATGCTGATAACGCTGTGCGAGTATGCGGCATTTCCGTCTCCTTCACTGTGATGACTCAAATGTCGAGCAGTTCATAACCTCATAACAACGCTAAACTCGAACAACATTAAGGTGCTCTGGTGGCCAGTCTACCTGTCACAGAGAACTGCAACTCTAATCGTTTAAGTAACCACCGAGGGTGTGTACCTGTACGAAGTTACGTTGACATTCGACCTTCATTTGTGCGTGCTTCACTTCCTTCTGTCGTACAGTCTAGAAGAAAAATAAATTTTCTGTTACGTATTCTGTGTTCTGGGAAAAATTATCATCAAAATCTTTTGACTAATGATATAGAAAATACACTACGTGATCAAAAGTATCCAGTCACCCAAAAAAACATACGATTTTCATATTATGTGCATTGTGCTGGCACCTTCTACCAGGTACTCCATATCAGTGACCTAAGTAGTCATTAGACATCGTGAGAGAGTAGATTGGGGCGCTCCGTGGAACTCACTGACTTCGAACGTGGTCAGGTGATTGGGTGTCACTTACGTCATACGTCTGTACGCGAGATTTCCACACTTCTAAACATCCCTAGGTCCGCTGTTTCCGGTGTCATAATGAAGTAGAAACGTTAAGGGACACATACAACACAAAAGCGTACAGGCCAACCTCGTCTGTTGTCTGACAGAGACCGCCGACAATTGAAGGGGATTGTTTTATTTAATAGTCAGACATCTATCCAGACAATCACACAGGGATTCCGAACTGCATCAGGATCCACTGCAAGTACTATGATAGTTAAGCGGGAGGTGAGAAAACTTGGTGTTCATGGTCGAGCGGCGGCTCATAAGCAACACATCACGCCGGTAAATTGAACAGTTGAAAAACGTTGTGTGGAGTGACGAATCACGGTACACAATGTAGCGATCCGATGGCAGGGGGTGGGTATGGTGAATGCCCGATGAACGTTATCTGCCAGCGTGTGTAGTGCCAACAGTAAAATTCGGAGGCGGTGGTGTTATGATGTGATCGTGTTTTTCAGGGAGGGGGCTTGCACTGCTTGTTGTTTTGCGTGGCACTATCACAGCACAGACCTATATTGATGTTTTAAGCACCTTGTTGCTTCCCACTGTTGAAGAGAAATTCGGGGATGGCGAATGCATCTTTCAGCACGATCGAGCACCTGTTCATAATGCATGGCCTGTGGCGGAGTGGTTACAGTACAATAATATCCCTGTAATGGACTGGCTTGCACAGAGTCCTGACCTGAATCCTATAGAGCACCTTTGGGATGTTTTGGAACGGCGACTTCGTGCCAGGCCTCACCGATCAACAGCAATAGCTCTCCTCAGTGCAGCACTCAATGAAGAAACGGCTGCCATTGTCCAAGAAACAATCCAGCATCTGATTGAACGTATGCCTGTTAGAGTGGAAGCTATCATCAAGGCTATGGGTGGGGCAACACCATAATGAAGTCTAGCATTACCGATGGAGGGCGCCACGAGCTTTTAAGTCGTTTCCAGCCATGTGTCCCGATACTTTTGATTTCGTAGTTTATCAGGAACGAACCATAAATGATCAAAGGGGAGAGAAAAATGTAGAAATGGTAGCGTCAGTAGGAGTAAAGGAAACTCTTAACATACTGAAAGTTGTAAATCTCTTGGGCCATGAAATATCAGAAATGAGCTGCTGAAAGCTACTCCTGATATCTTAATTAAAGTTCTTGAAAGAAATTAGTTCCCTGCATTGGCTATTTTTTTGCATCTGTTCTTATTTTGTGTAGTACGACGTGTCGGCTGAACATAAAACGTCAGATATTTGGGGAATAAAAATGACAAAAAATGCCTGCTGCATCCATTGAAATAGATTACTGGAGCCGAAGCGATGAAGTTTCTGAATCAGACCACTTGAGGAATGAAGAAATCTGATAAACGTTAGAAGTGAGAAACGAATATAATGGATTCTATTGGGAGGGAGAAGCTACATTCTATGGCCATTTAGAAAGAATGCACAATAAAATTATATGGTCAAAGAAATTCTGAGGTCGACACTAGAGGATAAAAGGTTGTGAAATCGGCCGTCTAAAAGATGGATGGAAGCTATCTTTGTCAAAGGGCAGATGGATATGATAGCAGAAACGGAAAAGCTAGTCGGCTACTAGCCTGCTACTGTAGTGAGCATCAACGAAAAATGTTTGAAGATCTTTCCATATTTGGGGCCACGATCATCTAATAATGTTTCCATGGTATTTGATTACACAGCTTCTTTACTTTATATTACTATCATTGCTTTGGCCTGGAGCCATTATGAAGTACATCAGTCTTGGCAACAGACTCTGTTAAGTGAAGTCATCGTCAAAACAATTAGCTCATTGTTTTATTGCTTGAAAACTTGATTGTTACCTGTTTACCAAGCATTTCGTTGATTCTGTACTTATCTATACACTAGGGCACCCAGTTCAATCGATATTGGATGACTTCATTTAAAAAGGTCTAATTACACCCAAAATTTTTGTACTTGATAATGGCTTAAGATCAAAATCATGATAGTGATGTAAAATAAGAAGGTTGTACAGTCAAATGGCGGAAATATCATTCAAACATGACTGGAGATCGGTGGAACCGAGAGTAATCGACAAGGCTCCCGGGTAGATGCTATTTTCCTTGACTTCCGGAAGGCGTTCGATACAATTCCGCACTGACGCCTGATAAACAAAGTAAGAGCCCACGGAATATCAGACCAGCTGTGTGGCTGGATTGAAGAGTTTTTAGCAAACAGAACACAGCATGTTGTTCTCAATGGAGAGACGTCTACAGACGTTAAAGTAACCTCTGGCGTGCCACAGGGGAGTGTTATGGGACCATTGCTTTTCACAATATATATAAATGACTTAGTAGATAGTGTCGGAAGTTCCATGCGGCTTTTCGCGGATGATGCTGTAGTATACAGAGAAGTTGCAGCATTAGAAAATTGTAGCGAAATGCAGGAAGATCTGCAGCGGATAGGCACTTGGTGCAGGGAGTGGCAACTGACCCTTAACATAGACAAATGTAATGTATTGCGAATACATAGAAGGAAGGATCCTTTATTGTATGATTATATGATAGCGGAACAAACACTGGTAGCAGTTACTTCTGTAAAATATCTGGGAGTATGCGTGCGGAACGATTTGAAGTGGAATGATCATATAAAATTAATTGTTGGTAAGGCAGGTACCAGGTTGAGATTCATTGGGAGAGTCCTTAGAAAATGTAGTCCATCAACAAAGGAGGTGGCTTAAAAAACACTCGTTCGACCTATACTTGAGTATTGCTCATCAGTGTGGGATCCGTATCAGATCGGGTTGACGGAGGAGATAGAGAAGATCCAAAAAAGAGCGGCCCGTTTCGTCACAGGGTTATTTGGTAAGCGTGATAGCGTTACGGAGGTGTTTAGGAAACTCAAGTGGCAGATTCTGCAAGAGAGGAGCTCTGCATCGCGGTGTAGCTTGCTGTCCAGTTTTCGAGGGGGTGCGTTTCTGGATGAGGTATCGAATATATTGCTTCTCCCTACTTATACCTCCCTAGGAGATCACGAATGTAAATTTAGAGAGATTCGAGCGCGCACGGAAGCTTTCCGGCAGTCGTTCGTCCCGCGAACCATAAGCGATTGGAACAGGAAAGGGAGGTAATGACAGTGGCACGTAAAGTGCCCTCCGACACATACCGTTGGGTGGCTTGTGGAGTATAAATGTAGATGTAGAAGTCCTCATCTCATCTCAAAATGGACTTGTCCGTTCTATAAAGCAGGATAGGCAGCGAATTGTGAGAGATATGACAACAGAGTACAATGCTGCGTGCAGAAATAAAGGTTTAGGAGCATACAGTTCAGCACAAATTGTTGAACAGGAGGCACCGCAGCAGACAGTCTGCACATGATCCTGTGTTGGCCCGGCGACATTATCAATTACGATGGCAGTGGGCACGGAATGATCGAGACTAGACTGTGGATCACTGGTAGTCTTTCGCCTTGTATGTTGAATCGGATATCTTGTTACACTAGGTACATGGTACTATCAAGACACGCAAAAGGCTGCTCGAAACACGCACTAAGCCACAGATGAAGGCAGTTGGGGACAGTATTATGTCATGGGTGACATTTTATCTGGGCTTCGATACAACATAGGAAGAACTATGACGGCTGTGGACTAAGTAAACATTATTTTCTACATCTACATCTACATCTATACTCCGCGAGCCACCTTACGGTGTGTGGCGGAGGGTACTTATTGTACCACTATCTGATCCCCCCTTCCCTGTTCCATTCACGAATTGTGCATCCCTTCATACTTGATGTCTTCCCTAACAAAGATGACGTCTCCCAGCAGGGAAACCTTAAGTGTCACAAGGGCAGGATAGTGCTACAAAACCTTCAGTAACATGATAGTGAATTCTCATTGATAGCTTGGCCACCAGTCGCGACTGAAGTGAACCAAGTGGCTCACATTGGGACACTATCGAGCGTCAACTCCGCACTCACAGATCATCATCCCGTAATTTACGAGAGTCGTATAACAAGTGTGCGAATGACTGCTGCATTGCATACATAAAGAAAAAAATGAAACCCCGCCATCAGGCCTAGGAGACCACGTGACAATCGATCAACCGTCGCTTCATCCTCATTTGGAATCGTGAGGCTGAGTGCACCCCGGCCCAGTCCGCCCACTGAGGAAAAACCCCTAGCAGTATTGGGAATCGAACCGGTCTCCTCCACAGGAGGGTTTGTAACGGTGAACACTCGGCTACGGAGGCAGACCATTAAATACATACCACGCATAACCATGGTCGTATCGTGCTCCAGTGTCGGACTAACGCAGTATTAAGCGGTGGTCGTAATGTTTTGGCTCATAAGTGTGCGTATGCACAAAGTGACTCAGCCACCCCTACCGATGTCGTTTTATGCAACCCCAAATGTATCTGGCCTTCCAAAACCTCGATCGGGATTTTCATATTTCCTCGATAGCTAACCGCACTCTTTTGGTCCTACAGAAAAAAATGAACAGAACCTTTTTGGGATACGTTTTCGCTGGAGGCCATGGTTTTCGAGTTATTCAAGAGAAACGCACAAAACTGAACATCAAACGCTCCTTCACCCCCACAGTCATTCTTCACCAGTGATTATTTTTAGTATATTGTTGGTAGAACTCCCTCCTAACATTGTACAAAAATTTTCGACTTCACAAACTATTCTCGATATTCGCCCTTTTTGGTTTCTAATGGTTGGAATTATACGCCACCAGCATAGTCGGCGAGCCATGGCTGGTTCATGCTATGCGTTGGATTAAGCCTTGGTTGCTATTCTGTGTTTAGTCTCCTGCGGTTATCCTCTCTTTCCACGGGTGGCAGGAGCGGTGTGTACCGATATTCGCACCTTGGACTATCTTTGGCCTGCCGCTTATAGTTTCCGGCTGGGCTGTGTGCAGGCAGTTTGTCGGTTGGCGTGGAACAGCGAGGAAATCTCCGCGGCGCATAGTTTGGCCAAGCCTGCAGGCGGCCTCTATGCGTGTCGGAGTGTGTGGTGCTGTTCCCATTGCTACGAGATTTGTGGCCCACGGATCCTGGACATGAAAGCTGAGTTTTGACTTAATCTACCAGCAAGTCACGACTGTTCACATTGTGTCGTTTGGAGTTCCTTGTCGGCTGTTGGTATATTCCCGCGAGCAACAACGTAGGTTTTCAAGTTGGCAAATTTCAGCCAAGGTACTTGGTTATTTGAATTGAAGTGCACCAGCAGAATCTTCTGCCTTGTGGCCGTTAACGTTCCGGTTACCTGCCCTGGCCGTTTTCGTAAATTCAGGCAGTGTATTTTCCTAATTGTGTCGTCGCTGCCCAGCACGGTGTGTAGTTTGGCAGCTCAATGTAACTGGTTGCGGGCGCCAGTACCTTCTACACTCCTGGAAATTGAAATAAGAACACCGTGAATTCATTGTCCCAGGAAGGGGAAACTTTATTGACACATTATTGGGGTCAGATACATCACATGATCACACTGACAGAACCACAGGCACATAGACACAGGCAACAGAGCATGCACAATGTCGGCACTAGTACAGTGTATATCCACCTTTCGCAACAATGCAGGCTGCTATTCTCCCATGGAGACGATCGTAGAGATGCTGGATGTAGTCCTGTGGAACGGCTTGCCATGCCATTTCCACCTGGCGCCTCAGTTGGACCAGCGTTCGTGCTGGACGTGCAGACCGCGTGAGACGACGCTTCATCCAGTCCCAAACATGCTCAATGGGGGACAGATCCGGAGATCTTGCTGGCCAGGGTAGTTGACTTACACCTTCTAGAGCACGTTGGGTGGCACGGGATACATGCGGACGTGCATTGTCCTGTTGGAACAGCAAGTTCCCTTGCCGGTCTAGGAATGGTGGAACGATGGGTTCCATGACGGTTTGAATGTACCGTGCACTATTCAGTGTCCCCTCGACGATCACCAGTGGTGTACGGCCAGTGTAGGAGATCGCTCCCCACACCATGATGCCGGGTGTTGGCTTGCCTTTTAAATTTCTGATTTTGGTTGAGCTTTAAGTTATTGGCTTTCAGCCGATTTTAAATTGGTCTTGCCCTTAAGGCATGAGATTGTAAGGCGCACTCAGCCGCTTATTAAGTTCCAAAACTAAAGCTGTGTTTTCTTTTTAAATTTTCTTGGCTCTTGCAATGTTTGATCAAATAAAAGGTTGTATGTTCGAGTGTAACTGACAGCCGCTTACTTTGGCCCCTTTCCACAACTTAAACTACCTGTCCTGTCCTGCGGTTTAGCAGGGCGTCTCTCGGCTATTTCGTCAATATTATTAAATTAAATGTGCTAGGGAGTGTAATGAAAGAAAAATGACTTTTGTAAACGTTACGCTAAAATTAATTACCTTGGAAGTTAGACTCAAACTTAATCGTGAAAGTACAGTAGTTTCGTTATCAGGAGACCTGAAGAATACAACGGTGTAATTGTTTATTGCGTGTGATTAGCCGAGCGGTCTGAGTCGCTGCAGTCATGGACTATGCGGCTGATCCCGGCGGAGGTTCGAGTCCTCCCTCGGGCATGGGTGTGTGTGTTTGTCCTTAGGATAATTTAGGTTAGGGACTGATGACCTTAGCAGTTAAGTCACATAAGATTTCACACACGTTTTTTTGTAATTGTTTATTCTCTGCTCGAAAACCGTGGCCTCCTTCGCAAATGTGTGTATGTGAAAGATTTGACTACATGTTGTTATAAAAACACCCTTATCACTTTTTTTTTGTAGGACTAATAGTTTGCGCGTAGCGAAATAGAGAATGTGAAAATCTCCCTTCTGTTTCTTGAATGTCCGATATAACCGTCGGTAGGGGCAGCTAATTCACACTGTATATTTATACGTATATTACAAAGTATTTTATAATCTGGGCTATTCAAAGGAATGATATGAAGAAGAATTCCGCTAACAGTTGGTAAAATTTTTGTTCTAATGACATGCATGCGGTTTCGCAGTCTAAAGCGGCATCAACAGGTGCGACCTACATGGTAGAGAGTAATATACGGTGTTCAACTTTGTGGATATTGAAATTTATAAAAATAATATCTAAAATGTACTCACAACGTCAAAAGGACATTGCGAAATCCATCGATCCTAGTCAAGGTGTCATATTCAGTGAATGTTGTTACATTACAATGGTGAACGAAGGATGAGAAAGACGTGATCCATTAAAATCGTAAAATTTCTGGTGAGTGGATCATGTAGCTATAGAGCAATGTTTTAAAATTTGTCTGCATCTAAAGAAAGGAAAAATGTATTGAGAGTGTGTACCATGTCATTCTGGCTAATTTTGATTGTTTATACGGTTGGGTATTAGTACGTAATTAAATTCTTTATTTGCGTCGCTTGTAAGGGGAGCGACCCAGCGTTCCTGATCATGAGTACATGACGTCACATCGTTCCACATCAGGGCCCTGAGGAAGGCAGGCCGATTCGCGTACATATCAGCTCATGACATTGTAGGTCCTGCGAGTGTCAGTCTTCGGCGGGGAGCGGTTAACTATTTCAGACGAGTTTAATAATTCTTAGCTGCGCGTTTAAATGCATGCAAACTCTCGATAACACACGACAAAGTTAAAACTTTAAGTGGGTATCTTTTCGATTACCTTCATAGCGATTTCCCGTGGGCTCTGCACCGAGCCGAGCGTTCGAGAAGTGTGGCGGGCAAGCCGACTAGTGTGTTACATCGTCTTAGCCGTTTCTACTCTTCCCAACACTGGGATGCCCAACCGTCAAGCCAGTACGAAAGTGCCACCCTATACCATTCCATACAGTAATTTTATTTCTTTTAGATGCAGGCATATTTTAAAACACGGCTCTGTAACTTCATGATCCAGCCACCAGCAATCTTTACAATATTAATGGATAACGTCTTTCTCACCCGTTGTTCCCCATTGTAATACACACAATATTCAGTGAACAATATAGGATGCGGCGCTTAAATCCGGACAAAAGAAACTTATTTTAAAAGCAAATTCATTAAAAAAAATACAAAAGAAATCTTTTTACGTATAAGTAACATTACTCGATGTAACCGCCTTCAGCCGCAATGACCGCCTCCAATCTTGTCCTGAAGCGATCGCACGGACTCTTTACAACGGCGCTGTCCATAATCGCGAATGCTGCTTCGATAGCGGTGCGTAAAGATGCGACATTAGGGTGTCTCGTCGTATTGGTAACTCTTTCGACTACGCACCAAACTTAGCAGTCGAGGGGGATAAAATCCGGGCTATTCGGGGGCCATAATTCCTTTGACCAGAACTTGTCAAAGTTATCTGAGAGCCAGCTGTGGACTAAATGGCTCGTATGAGGTCCTCCTCTGCCGTCCGACGCATTGTTCGCTCGCTGACATTCAATAATGACGCCATTTTCCTCAGTGATTGCTGCGAATGCTCCGAAATGAGCCACTGAGCCTTTTCGATGACTGCCGCAGTTCGTGACACGTGTCACGCAGGGTTAGCGGAACCTGCCCCAGACTTCTCCGAAGCCTTATACTTGGCCATTATATCGTAAAAAGTTGATCTCGGGTACTCGAACAATCGAACTATTTCAGTGGACGGTCGCCCAGAGCGAAGACTTTCGAGTGGCCCTTTGGTTGCACTCCGCACTTGTCCGCAACATCTCGGCAATTTTGAAGTTCTGACTTTTTACAAGATGTCTATGGCTTTCAAAAACGCCAATCGTGACCTCCGTTGGAACTGAGATATGGCGGGATATTCAAACTGAAATTTTTCCGGATTTAAGCACCGCAACCTGTACATCTTGACTCGGTCCGATAGATACTCCTATGTTCTTTTAACGTTGTGAGCACAGTTTAGATACTACTTTGGTAAATTTCAGTCCCCACCAAGTTGAACACTTTACTATGCACGTTGCATCTTATGATACTGGTTTAGGCCGCAAAACCAATTACTTTTGAATAAAACAACAATTTTACCAGATGTTAGTGGAATTCTTCATAACATCTTCTTCTTCTGTAGTGGTCAATCCAAGGATTGGTTTGCAACAGCTACAATGGCAGCTTGTCTCCATTCTGTGCGTCTTTCAGCTTTTCTCTTCATTTCTCTATAGGTGTTACATCCCACATCTTTCACGATTTGACCCATGTACCTCAGACTTGGTCTTCCTCTTGGTCTTTTTCCCTCGACATATCCCTCTATGATTGTGTTCAGGAGTCCTTTATGTCTTAATAGATGACCTGTAAATTGCACTCTTCTAATAACAATGAAACTCGAGAAGCTTCTCTTCTCACCTGCTCTTTCCAGAACCACTTCATTTGTGACCTTGTCGATACATTTTATTTTGAGCATGCGTCTATAGCACCACATTTCAAAAGAATTTAGCTTCTGGTCTTCCTCTGTCCCGAGAGTCCATGTTTCAAACCCATAGCATGCCACACTCCACACATTTGATTTCGAAAGTCTTTTCCTGATTTCAAGGCTGATGCTCTTTCTTCTTCAGCCTTTCTTCTTCAGCCTTTGCTTGAGCAATTCTACTTCCCACTTCTGCCTTGCTCCTTCCATCCCTGCTAATATTACTGCCCAGATAAGTAAATTTATCAACTCGTTCAAGCAGTTCATTGCCTACATGAACTGGGACTTTCAATTGCTCTTTTTTGTCGCATGCCATTACTTTTGTTTTTGCTTTATTAATTCTCATATTATATTCTTACCCCATGACTTTATCCATTCTATTCAGTAGGACTACAAGATCTTCTTCACTTTCAGCTAGGACAGCTATATCATCAGCATATCTTATTATATCTATTTGTTGGCCATGAATTACTACACCTTTCTGTGAATTTTCCCTTACTTTTTTCAGCGCCTGTTCAATGTATACGTTAAAGATAACAGGGGATAGGGCGCAACCTTGTCGGACACCTTTCCGTATCTGAACCTCTTCTTAACATAGTTAAAGGTATATAGTATCTCTGTTTGCCCATGTATGGAGACCTCTTCTGAACAGCACGTTGCAAGGCATCCCATATAGGAGCAATGTTTATGGCTGGGGAGTTTGGTGGACAGCGGAAGTGTTTAAACTCGGAAGAGTGTTCCTGTAGCCACTCTATAACAATTGTGAACGTATGTGGTATCGTACTGTCCTTCGGGAATTGCTCAAGCCGTCGGAATGCACAGTGGACATGAATGGATGCACATCATCAGACAGGATCCTTACGTTCATGTCACCTGTCAGAGTCGTATCTAGACGTATCAGGAGTCCCATATGAGTCCTACTGCACACGCTCCACACTATCACAGAGCCTCCACCAGCTTGAACAGTCCCTTGCTGACATGCTGGGTTCATGGATTCGTGGAGGTTGTCTCCACACCCGTGCATGTTCATCCGCTCGATACAATTTGAAACGAGACTCGTCGGACGAGGCAACATGTTTCCAGTTATCAACACTGTCGGTGTTGATGGGCCAAGGCGAGGCGTGAAGCTTCGTGTCGTACAGTCAGCAAGGTAGACGAGTGGGCTTTGGCTCCAAAAGCACATATCGATGATGATGTTGAATGGTTCGCACGCTGACACTTGTTGACGGACCAGCAATGAAATCTGCAGCAGTTTGCGAAAGGGTTTCACTTCTCATTCTCTTCAGTCGTCGTTGGTTCCGTTCTTGCAGGGTCTATTTTTCCGGCAGCAGCGATGTCGGAGATTTGATTTGTTACTGCATTCCTGATATTCACGGTACACTCGTGAAATGGTGAAATGGTCATGAGGGGAAAACCTCACTTCATCGCTACCACGGAGATGCTGTGTCCCATGGCTCGTGCGCCGACTGTAACACCACGTTCAAACTCACTTAAATCCTGATAACACTCCAAAACATCTTTGGGGAGATGAGCCATAGCCAACGGCCGGTATCTGCAGACTGAACACCCCCCCCCCCCACCTCCCCACCACTCCTTCCCCCGCCCCCTAGCTTCCTCCCTCACCTTGGCAAGAGAAGGTGATCGAGAAATTACTTCCTCGAATAGTTATAGCTTGACCATCGGACGTTTGAAGCGAAGTGAAAGCGACAGCGCAACTCTAGCGTAATTGACTCAACAGACGCGGCTGCCCGCCAGTCTGCCCTGGATCCTGCGCCTGCGGTGGGACGGCGAGGGGACGCGCAGCCCTGCTGGAATTCCAATTACTGCGGCCGGGCCGCGCGCAGAGTTATCGCGCGCAACTATGTCGCCGGCCGGCCGGCAATCACAGGGGCACTAATCAGCCACACCTGGACGGCCTACCCGGCCTCCATTCCTGCCTGTTTACGCCCCCACTGCTGCCGCAGCCGCTGCTGCTGCGACGTCGCGTCCGCCCACTGCCCGTCCTCGTCGTGCCGTCTCTGTTAACAGCACCGTCCGAGGCGGCGCCAATTCCGGAGCTGCGCTCAAGCAACGTGGCGTCACCCGCCAGCGTCTCAGGGCGTGGTGTGCGCCCTGTTCCATGCCAAACCCAAATATTCGGAAGTAGTAATTCAGTTTTAACTATCATCTAAAACAGTTACTGAACCGTCAATTAGGGCGGTTCACAAACAACAAGTACACATGTTATTCCAAAAACTTATCGTGGAAGTAGGGGCCAATGTTCAAATGTGTGTGAAATCTTATGGGACTTAACTGCTAAGGTCATCAGTCCCTAAGCTTACACGCTACTTAACCTAAACTATTACAAGGACAAACACACACACACACATGCCCAAGGGAGGACTCGAACCTCCGCCGGGACCAGCCGCACAGTCCATGACTGCAGCGCCCTACACCGTTCGGCTAATCCCGTGCGGCTGGCCTGGAGGTGCTGGTGAAATAACACACACTGCTAAGGTTATCTTTTATTTTAAAAGGCTTTCTAAATAATAAATTTTTAAGTCTGACATTTAAAAAAATTTCAAAAAGAATTTCCAATAACTGACAAATTTTCTTTATGAAAAGGAGATTGCCAGGTATGACATTAACAACTTCCCAATAGTAAGATTTTAAGACAACAATTAAAAAAAAACTCTTTTAAATAGCTGGCAAATTTTCTCTATGTGAAAGATATTGCAAGGTCTGAGGTTAACAACTTCCCAATAGTAATATATATATATATATATATATATATATATATATATATATATATATATATATGTTACAACAATTAAAAAAACTCTTTTAAATAGGTGGTAAAGCCGGCCCGAGTGGTCGAGCGGTTCGAGGCGCTACAGTCTGGAACCGCGCGACCACTACGGTCGCAGGTTCGAATCCTGCCGTGGGCATGGATGTGTGTGATGTCCTTAGGTTAGTTAGGTTTAAGTAGTTCTCAGTTCTAGGGGACTGATGACCTCAGCAGTTAAGTCCCATAGTGCTCAGAACCTCTTGAACCATTTTTGAACCATAGCTGGTAAATTTTTTTCTATGTAAAGGATATTGCAAGGTATGACGTTAACAACTTCCCAATAAGAAGATTTTAAAGTTGTTATATCTATAAGAGAACAATTCCTTTAAAAAACCTTTAAGTAGCTAGTTTGTACAAAAGCTAGAATAGTTGCCTCTCGCCAGTTAAATAACTTTTATTACACCTGTCAGTTGTTACATGATAAATGTGAATAAGCCAGCACACATATCTTCATATTAAATGCAGTTACAAAAAAAACATTTCCTTACCTCGGTGAGGGAGTGACACGTGTAAAGGGGCCCAAATCACAATAGGCGGAATAGTTATTGTTGCTCTACAGGGCCACAGCAGATCAGCCCCAAAACTTCCATTACAAGCCACCACCTCCCCGAGTAACCGAAAACCAGAAGATGTAGCAAAGGCGGTGCCTGCACACACTTCGAACCACAGTGACACGCGACACCGATCCTAAATCACCCAATCGAGGTGTGAATGAAACGGCCTGACCAAGAAGCAATTACCACATTCCCGCGGATAGGCAAACGAAAACTGTGGTGGGAAGACCCCAACAAAACCACTGCTGAATAAACTCATACACTTCACTAGAACTTGAAAAATCCCTTAAAACAGTACTCAACTTCTCATACTCCACCAGAGCGCCGGGAACACGTTGCACTTCCAAATGCTCGTCAGAGCTAACCGCAGCCAGTGGTTTCAACGGCCGATGAGAAGACATACGGTCCCATGCGCTGATCTCCTGCACCACGGCTTCTAAGCTTCATAAGCCACGTACGTGCGGGTAACGCAGACTTACAGCCACGACGTCGGGCATCTTTATGTGATCAGAGCAGTTGACGACCCCCAACAACAGCGCCCCGCTCGCGCCACCACCTCTCTCGGTCACCGCCCAGTACGTACTCCTCGATCGTCACGCGACCGTACACTTGCTCCACCTTCCGCCAGAGGGCGGTCGCGATCGGAGCAGCGTGCCAAACCGAAAGCGCCACAGCAAACACTAGACGCGAAGCGAAAGCACTCCGCCTGGCGCGCTTTTCTAAGAGCCGGACACAACTACGGCTCAGTTACACATTTAAGTTTTTGTTTATTTGGAGGAAAATGTCTGCAGGGCTGGTACACAGTGATATCTGCGCGCCACAGTACTGTAACACTCCAGTAAAGGGAAAAATAAAGCATTGTCCTTGAAAGAGATGGTTCTGTGTTCCAGTTCCAGTCCGATACACAGTTTTAATCTAACCTTACTCTTGTGGTGCACACGTCCACTGTCGTGGACTTCTTGGCATTTTAAATGAGTTCCGAGGCTAGAAACAGGGCACAGCACCAGTAGGGTGTGTCCACTGGAGTGGTCTGCGAGTATTTGGACCGTTAAGCTAACTGTAAACGCCAAAGAAGAGACTATTAACAGCAGTCCACTGCAGTAGATCACAGGGTTAATGTGTAGGACTTCTAGATACACCGATGAAAAGTATCCGGACATCCCTACACTATGTGATCAAAAGTATCCGGACAGCTGGCTGAAGATGACTTACAAGTTCGTGGCGCCCTCCATCGGTAATGCTGGAATTCAGTATGGGGTTGGCCCACACTTAGTTTTGATGATAGCTTCCACTCTCTCGCACGCATACTTTCAAATACGTGCTGGAAGGTTTCTTGGGGAATGGCAGCCCATTCTTCACGGAGTGCCGCGCTGAGGAGAGGTATCGATGTCAGCTGGTGAGGCCTGGCACGAAGTCGGCGTTCCAAAACATCCCAAAGGTGTTCTGTAGGATTCAGGTCAGCACTCTGTGCAGGACAGTCCATTACAGGGATGCTACTGTCATGTAACCGCTCCGCCACAGGCAGTGCATTATAAACAGGTACGCGATCTTGTTGAAATATCCAATCACCGTCCTTGAATTGCTCTTCAATATTGGGAGGAAAGAAGGTGCTTAAAACATCAATGTCGGCCTGTGATGTGACAGTGCCACGCAAAACAACACGGGGTGCAAGCCCCCCTCCATGAAAAATACGACCACACCATAACACTACCGCCTCCGAATTTTACTGTTGGCACTACACGCGCTGTCAGATGACGTTCACCGGGCATTCGCCATACCCGTACACTACCATCGGATAGCCACATTGCGTACCGTGATTCGTCACTCCACACAACGTTTTTCCACTGTTTAATCGTCCAATGTTTTGCTTCTTATACCAAGCGAGGCGTAGTTTGGCATTTACCGGCGTGATGTGTGGCTTATGAGCAGCCGCTCGACCATGAAATCCAGGTTTTCTCACCTCTGCCTAACTGTCATAGTACTTGCGGTGGATCCTGATGCAGTTCGGAATCCCTGTGTGATGCTCTGGATAGATGTCTGCCTCTTGCACATTTACGAGCCTCTTCAACCGTCAGCGACCTCTCTCACTCAACAGACGAGGTCAGCCTGTGTCCTTTTGTGCTGCATGTGTCCCTTCACGTTTCCACTTCACTATCACATCGGAAACAGTGGACCAAGGGATATTTAGGAGTGTGGAAATCTCGCGTACAGACATATGACACAAGAACCAATCACCTGACCACGTTCGAAATCTGTGAGTTCAGCCGAGCACCGCATTTTGCTCTCTCAGGTTGTCTAATGACTACTGAAGTCGCTGATATGCAGTACCCTGCAGTATGTGGAAGCAAAATGCACCTAATATGAAAAACGTATGTTTTTGGGGGTGTCGAGATACTTTTGATAACTTTCGAAGATGGCCTAATCGCTGGATGTCATCTCAGTAACAAACCCATCAGGGAGATTACAGTCTTTCTAAAAGTGCTCAAGTCGTCGATGGTTAAAGAGATTGCCCAGTGGAAAGTCGAAAAACAACCACAGCTCAACCAAGAGAAGCCAGACTTCATTTACTGAACAACAGGAATCGTCAAGCATTGCGGAAGTCAGTTGTAAAGAAACTATACCTACGTCTACGTGATTACTCTGCAGTTCACAATTAAGTCTAGCCTTTTATAGGAGACTGTCTACAGCTGTTAGATAATTTGAAAAAAAGCATACATTTGTTCCATCAGCTGTATAATTATTTGTTTATTCTCTACCGTTTTCGGTTATTACAATCATATGCATAGAAGAAAGCTGCATGACTCAAAAAAGACCAATACGGAGTATACATAAGCGTAAGGTAAAAGGGAAGAATCTATATTAACGACATAGGAGACACTCTGAGTAGTCGTCTTAAATTGTTTGCAGATGATGTTGTCATTTGCCGTTTTGTAAAGTCATCAGATGATCAAAACGACTTGCAAAATGATTTAGATAAGATATCTGTATGGTGCTAAAAGTGGAAATTGACCCTGAATAAAGAAAAGTGTGAAGTTATTGACATGAGTACTAAAAGAAATCAGCTAAATTTCGATTATGCTATAAGTCACAAAAATCTGAAGGCTGTAAATTCAAGTAAATACTTAGGGATTACAATTACAAATAAGCTACATTGGAACGATCACATAGATAATATTGTGGGTAGAGCATACCAAAGACTGCGATTCATTGGCAGAACACTTAGAAGGTGCAACAGGTCTACCAAAGAGACTGCTTACACTACGCTTGTCCGCCCTATTCTGGAGTATTGTGTGCAGTGTGGGATCCGCATCAGGTGGGACTAACGGATGACATCGAAAAAGTACAAAGAATGGCAGCTCATTAGTATTATCGCGAAATACGGAAGATAGTGTGACAGATATGATACGTGAATTAAAGTGGCAATCATTAAAACAAAGGCGTTTTTTGTTGCGACGGGATCTTCTCATGAAATTTCAATCACCAGTTTCCTCCTCCGTTTGCGAAAACATTCTGTTGGCACCCACCTACATAGGGAGACATGATCATCACGACAAAATAAGAGAAATCAGGGCTCTCAAAGCTTTTCCCTCGTGCCGTTCGAGAGTGGAACGGTAGAAAGACAGCATGAAGGTGGTTCACTGAACCCTCTGCCAGGCACTTTATTGTGAATAGCACAGTACTCACGTAGATGTAGAAGGTAATTTTTAAAACCATAGTACTTACAGTGTGTGCGTCAATGGATCGAACGTACATTTTCGTCATTATATGAGCGAATCAAATGTATCACATACATAATTGTCATAACAGTCTTAACAGAGTCCACATAGCAGCGCTGTGCCTTGGCACAGTCACAGTAGTTCACACTTGATAGCTACGCACTTAATGATTGACACATTATAACTGTCATTGGTACAAATGCGAAGTGATCGTCAAAAGATCGAGTTGAAACACGCATAAAGAATAAATACATAAAAGGTTACACATGTTCTTTCGTCTTGTCAGAGATTACATCAGCAAAGTACAGGAAGAATGTGGTGTCCTTTCTCTGCACAAAAACATAAACTGATGTAATGTGGTAAATCGACTTTAGTGCTACAGAAATTAAAAAGAAGGTATTCATCTGAACTAAACACAATGAAACAAGTCAATTTAAAGGGCCGTAATGTACAGAACATTCAGAAATTTATACTATGTGGTAACAGCGTATGAAATTATTATTTATGTGGGTCGAAAAATGCAATACAAGTATGAGAAGCGTTGAAGCCAGGCGTAGAAACCATTCGACCTGTCCAACCTCAAAATTGTATTTTCAAAGTACTATTTGGCCCTTGTGGGGACGATTAGCTGACAGTTAAGTGCCTGGCATTGGATTCATCAAACCACAGTCAGGCTGTTACTCTACCGTTCCACTCTAGAACGGCGCGCGGGAAAAAATGAGCGCTTAAATCTTTTTTAGGAGCTATGATTTCTGTTATTTTTTCACGATGATCATTTCTCCCTATGTAGATGGGCGGAAACACAATATTTTCACAATCGCAGGAGAAAGCAGGTGATTGAAATTTCACGAGAAGACCCTGCCGCAACGAAAAAGGCTTTGTTTTAGTGACTGCCACCTCAATTGACTTATCATGTCCGTGTCACTTTATCTCGTATTTCGCAATCAAACAAACTGATCTGTCCTTCTTCGAACTTTTTTGACGTCCTTCGTTAATCCTGTCTCATGGGGATCCCACACCACATGAAATCAGCGGAAGGAATCACTTGTGACTTCCACAGTGCTACCAGTTGTCCAGCCAGCCCGTCGAGTGTGCATAGGGAGTGCCGTGGTCGAGCAGTTCCTCTAAAACCACACATTCCTCTAGTCAGTGCCAAGCTACATTTGAGACGCTGTAAAGGCCGAAGCCCCAGGACAGAGGATAACTGAAAACGAGTGATTTGGAATGGTGAAGCATGCTATACCGTGTGGATGTCCGCTGGTTTGGAAATGGCGAGTGGCTGTAAAACTTACCTGCCATGATGTGTTGTGCCAACAGTGAAGTTTAAAGGAGACGGTGTTACAGTGTGAGAGCGATTTTCGTGATTAGCGTGTCGTCCCCTCATTATCCTTAAACTCCTCCCGAACAGGCCATTAAGGCCCAACGGTACCGACAGGCCGCCGTGTCATCCTCAGATCACAGGCGTCACTGGATGCGGATATGGAGGGGCATGTGCTCAGTACACCGCTCTCCCGGCCGTATGTCAGTTTCCGAGAACGGAGCCGCTACTTCTCAATTAAGTAGCTCCTCAGTTTGCCTCCCAAGGGCTGAGTGCACCACGCTTGCCCAGCCAGACAGCGCTTAATTTCGGTGAACTGACGGGAACCGGTGTTACCACTGCGGCAAGGTCGTTATCCTTAAGAAAACCCCAAATGCGAAAGGATATGAACACATTTTACAGGAATGTGCAATGCGCATAGCAAAGGAACACTTCGGGGACGGGTTTATATCGGCATTGCAATACCCCTTTTAAAGTGGCATTGTGACGCTGTGGTTTGTGGACAGTATTCCTGAAACAGAGTGGCCTGTCTTGAGTCCCGAATTGAGCTCCAAGAAACACCTTTCGTCCTAGTTAGAAGGTCGACTTCGCTCCAGGCCCCAGCGTCCGATATCAATCCTTGTCTGGCTTCTCTCTAGAGGGTGAATGAGCTGCTATTCCACCACATACATTCAGGCGCTCCACTGAAAGTATCCCCAGCAGAATTCAAGCAGTCGTAAAGGCGAAGACGGATACGTCCATTATTAATGTCCTCTCAGTATCAGATAGGGTATACAGACCTACGAAGATGTTTCGTACTCCTGTCTTAAAGTGCGAACGGTACACGTTGAAGTTTCCTCATCATGTACTCAATTCCCTCCGTTGCAAAAGCGTGTGATTCGTTAGGGGGGCGGGGGTGGGAGGGGGGATTGAGGGGGGGGGGGGGAGTGAATGACCTGAAAGATAATAACATATTGAAACAATGTGTGTTGCAGTGTCAACAAACAGCTACCATTCTTGGGACAGAATGACCTGTATCTGTACACCAGCTTCAGATATTAATGATATCGTTTTACTGTGATTGGTGGAGTACACATACATCCACGCTGATGAGTCTTGTCATCATGACCAGATGCTGAATGGCGTGTTGGTCTGCATTTAGAAGAGAATTCACTGGCGATTCTGCATTTTTGGTATATTTCCGGAGGTATGAGGCACCATATTCTACGAGCAGATCAAGCAAGTACCACAAATTACTGGTCTATGGTTTGTGGGTGTAGAGATAGCGTCCCACATGTTTTCCATTTGGATTTGATCAGATGAATTTGGTAGCAAATACATCAACTTGAATTCATCATCATGCTCTTCAAACAACAGTAGCACGATTGTGGGCTAGTGACTCGGACAGTTATCCTCCTGGAAGATGCCATTGCCGTTGGGGAAGACATCAAGAATGATGGGTAGCAGACGGTTCACAATACGGTTAACGTAGTCCACAACTGCCATGCTGCCTTCGAGGTTCATGGAAGCCCACTGCAGCATAATACCGCATAATACCATCAGCCAGCATCTGCGGCGCGGTGCCTGTATAGAGCAGCTGTTCAGACCTGCCGCAGATCCTCAGCTATCCCCTTTACAGAGCAGGCAAGCATGCACCATGGCTAGCTGGCCGCGCTTCAGTCTGGAACTGCGCAGCTGTTACGGTCGCAGCTTCGAATCGTGCCTCGGGCATGGATGTGTGCGATGTTCTTAGGTTAGTTAGGTTTAAGTAGTTCTAAGTCTAGGGGACTCATGACCTCACATGTTAAGTCCCATACTGCTTAGAGCCATTTGAGCCGTTTGCACCATGGCTAGAATGACCACACATTCGACTTCGCTCTGCTAACATACTTTCCATATCGAGTCACGTGTCCACAACGCCATCAAACTGCACTCCAGCAGTATTTATAAAGTTTTGGCTCATCGGTGCAGATCTCAGTAATGCAGTTGCTATGTTGTTTTGACTACCGTGTCGCGTAATAAGCGACCAGCAGGTATGTACAAGTAGGAAGGATCTGAGAAGTGCGTGTTCAAGTCTTGTGGATGACAGTAGTTGTGAGTTGGAAGATGCCAGTTCCTACATTTTCTGAACACATAAGCTGCCACCATTACAAGTAATCGTCTCAATACGCCAACGTACAAGGGTGTGATATCGCTTTAGTTGTAACTACAACGATGCCGAAACGGGTCATGGAGTTAAAATCATTAAATAAACTCTGGCTGCTGTAATTAAATTTCTGTTTGAATTACAGTTAGGAAATATTTCTAAGGCGTTACGGAGCAGCATTTAACTTATATACGGAATAGCAATAAAATGCGATTCTATTTCTTTTTTTATTCTGCACAGCACGTATTCCAGACGCACTTCAGCAAATCTCGTTTTGAATTGTAATATGACTAACATATCACTTCACAATTTTTGTTTGCGCTTTGTTACGCTGCTTGATTATTTGTTGTATGAGCTTGGTACTTTTGCTGAAAATGAAGTTACTCAGATGCTCGATGGATGGGAGTGAGTGTGGAGTGTCTGTAAAGCAGGGAACGGCCGTCCCCTGGCAGGCACCCAGTTTCTGCGGGAGGGTCCTGCTTCACGATATGTTGTTGCGGTCAGTTCCTGATCCTAAACCGTTGCTGCAGTCGCGGTGCCGCCGGCCGCCACAGCGTCCCCCTGTGGGTACTGCAGCATGAAATATGCCTTTCTATCTCCACATGAAGTAGAGCCACCTACCAATGCTACCCTGGTCATGGAAGACAGTTCATTGTTTTGATGAAGTCTTCTCGGGTTATCGGCCGACTCAAGGCGTCGTTCTGCGTCGATGTTCCAACAAGTTTCCTACTTTCTTCAGGCGAAGACTTCGCCTGGAGATGACAAGTAGGAAACTTGTTGGAACATCGACGCAGAACGACGCCTTGAGTCGGCCGATAACCCGTGAAGATTTCATCACCGAGATTCGCCGAGAAAGTCTAAATTCGCATTTCACTCTTTTCCCTCCAGTTTATGGAGTGTCCAGTTCAAACTACCAGCCACACCATCAGACATGGTGTGAATGATTGTAACCAATGAAGACAGAGATCGTTAGTACCAGTAGCAATCTAATGAAACGTAATATGCGTTTTCGTACAGCTTCAATGGGAAATATCTGTTGCATTCCCCTGTTTTGCTTGTGGGTAAAGAACACTCTTAATCACATTGGCAGCAACTTACACACAGCTGTGCTAGTGGATTGTCGGAGTTTGAAGCAGCTGGGGAGAGAGTACATGGATCTGGTATCTGTTAGCTTCCCAGCGCTAATTTCGTCTTTATTGGCACCCACTAGGTGTGGCACAATCCACCTTCTGAGCAGATCGTAGTTCACTAATTCTGTTGTTCATCTTGCGTGCTCTGTTCTTTGTATTTAATAGTTGAGCCGTTTATCTTGAATTTGCGAGCTGCCTGATGAGGAAGTCTTATGCCTGTTTCTGCTTGAAATCTCTCAATGAAAAACGAGACTCCATTTTTGAGAACTTTATTATATGCTACTTCCTGTCATTTATTCACTCGCCTAGAGCATATTCTAGTTTTGCATTAAAAATCTTGACATATTTTGAGATCTCTAATTTCCTACAACTTCTCCAAGATTAGGCTACCCTAAAATAATTTATACAGGGTGGTCCATTGATCGTGACCGGGCCAAGTATCTCACGAAATAAGCGTCGAACGAAAAAAATACAAAGAACGAAACTTGTCTAGCTTGAAGGGGAAAACCAGATGGCGCTGTGGTTGGACCGCTAGATGGCGCTCCCAAAGGTCAAAAGAATAACAACTATGTTTTTTTCAATAGGAACCCCCATTTTTTATTATATACTCGTGTAGTACGTAAAGAAATAGGAATATTTAATTGGACCACTTTTTTCGCTTTGTGATAGATGGCGCTGTAATAGTCACAAACATATTGCTCACAATTTTAAACGAACAGTTGGTAACAGGTAGATTTTTTAAATTAAAATACAGAACGTGGGTGAGTTTCAACATTTTATTTCGGTTGTCCCAGTGTGATACATATACCTTTGTGAAGTTATCATTTCTGAGAACGCATGCTGTTACAGCGTGATTACCTGTAAATGCCACATTAATGCAATAAATGCTCAAAATGATGTACGTCAACCTCAATGCATATGGCAATACGTGTAAAGACATTCCTCTCAACAGAGAGTAGTTCGCCTTCCGTAATGTTCGCACATGCATTGACAATGCGCTGATGCATGTTGTCAGGCGTTGTCGGTGGATCACGATGGCAAATATCCTTCAACTTTCTCCAGAAAAAGAATTCCTGGGACGTCAGATCCGGTGAACGTGCGGGCCATGGTATCGTGTTTCGACGACCAATCCACCTGTCATGAAATATGCTATTCAATAGCGCTTCAACCGCACGCGAGCTATGTGCCGGACATTCATCATGTTGGAAGTACATCGCCATTCTGTCATGCAGTGAAACATCTTGCAGTAACATCGGTAGAACATTACGTAGGAAATCAGCATACATTGCGCCATTTTGATTGCCATCGATATAATGGGGGCCAATTGTCCTACCTCCTATAATGCCGCACCATACATTAACCCGCCAAGGTCGCTGATGTTCCACTTGTCGCAGCCATCGTGGATTTTCCGTTGCTCAATAGTGCATGTTATGCCGGTTTACGTTACCGCTGTTGGTGAATGACGCTTCGTCGCTAAACAGAACGCGTGCGAAAAATTTGTCATCGTCCAGTAATTTCTCTAGTGCTCAGTGGCAGAACTGTGCACGGCGTTCGAAGTCGTCGACATGCAATTCCTGCTGCATAGAAATATGGTATGGGTGCTGCAGTCGATGTTGATGTAGCATTCTCAACACCGACGTTTTTGAGATTCCCGATTCTCGCGCAATTTGTCTGGTACTCATGTGCGGATTAGCCGCGACAGCAGCTAAAACACATATTTGGGCATCATCATTTGTTGCAGGTCGTGGTTGACGTTTCACATGTGGCACAACATTTCCTGTTTCCTTAAATAACGTAACCATCCGGCGAACGGTCCGGACACTTGGATGATGTCGTCCAGGATACCGAGCAGCATACATAGCACACCCCCGTTGGCCATTTTGATCACAATAGACATACATCAACACGATATAGACCTTTTCCGCAATAGGAAAACGCTCCACTTTAACACGGGTAATGTATCACGAACCAAAAACCGTCCGTACTGGCTGAATGTTACGTGAAACCACGTACTTATACGTTTGTGATTATTACAGCGCCATCTATCACAAAGCGAAAAAAGTGGTCCAACTAAAACATTCATATTTCTTTACGTACTAAACGAATACGTAATAAAAATGGGGATTCCCATTTAAAAATAACGCAGTTGATATCCGTTTGACCCATGGCAGCGCCATCTAGCGGGCTAATCATAGCGCCATCTGGTTTCCCCCTTCAAGCTAGACGGGTTTTGTTCTTTTTAGTTTTTTCGTTTGATGCTTATTTCGTGAGATTTTTGGCTCGGTCACTGTCAAGAAGAGAAATTTGTTAACATCGAGTATAGATTTAAGTGTCAGGAAGTCGTTTCTGAAAGTATTTGCATGGACTGTAGCCATGTATGGAAGTGAAACGTGGACGATGGACGATCAATAGTTTAGACAAGAAGAGAATAGAAGCTTTCGAAATGTGGTGCTACAGAAGAATGCTGAAGATTAGATGGGTAGATCACATAACTAACGAGGAGGTACTGAATAGAGTTGGGGAGAAAAGGAGTTGTGGCACAACATGACTAGAAGAAGGGATCGGTTGGTAGGACATGTTCTGAGGCATCAAGGGATCGCCAATTTAGTACTGGAGGGCAGCGTGGAGGGTAAAAATCGTAGAGGGAGTCCAAGAGATGAATACAGTAAGCAGATGTAGGTTGCAGTAGGTACTGGGAGATGAAGAAGCTTGCACAGGATAGAGTAGCATGGAGAGCTGCATCAAACCCGTCTCAGGACTGAAGACTACAACAGCAACTGTCAATGGTCCACCCTGCATAACCTGCTGCATTTTTAGAATGTTACTTGAGAGTGAAGAGTTTCCGTTGCAAGTAATGACCAAGCTGTTTCTACAAATGTAGAAGTGCTAACGAATGAACAGTGCTCGGACGGTTTATTGTGTTAACCAGCACACCGCTAATGCTCTATTCGAACATTACAGGATTGTTATCCCACTCATCTGCATTAACTTACATTTATCCACATTTAGAGCATGCATGAAGCTAAGTAGCAATTTTACATAAAAACCACAAGCACTGCACCAGTGAGAATAATGACCCAGTTAATGCTGTGCTAGCGCACTCAGATAGGCTTGTCCTTGCCGCTGCGCCATCACCAGCGTCGTGACGCACCCCGCGCTGTCCTTTGTCAGCAACTCTGGAGCGTCGACCCTGCGTGCCACTTGGCGGGGAGCTAAGCTGACGACGGCGCGTCCTAAAATACCCCGCCTCTTCGCCTCGCGCACTTTAATCGTGCGAACGGCACCCGGTAACCTACAGGTGCCGTCAGCGGTGTTGCTACATCGTTAAAACAGCCTTTCTTTCCGCGGATCCCTAGGCATTCATTCTGTATCCACTTCATAGAGCAAATCCGATGGCCATCTCCGTCTCTTCCATTCTCCTCAGATCGATGCGTGTTTAATGAATAATCATCAGTCCATTTAGTTCCTATGCTTTAGATTCTCACTAATAAAGATACCGGGCTATGAAAAAGAAAGGGATGGAATGATTTTACGATTTGAAGTGCTGTCTGTACAGCGGTTGTTAAAAAGGGAACAAATCATTTTCATATGCTTAATTATATAATCCGCAATCCCTATATGAAGAGTAGGCCTGCTTTGTGGCACCTGTAACGATAATCTGTCCAGTTCTTTTATCACATGGAACAAGCGATAAATGATTTGAAAGTTCTTGGAAAATTAAAACTATGTGTCGGACTCGGGCCTGGAACCTATGACTTTTGCTCCAATGCACAATGAAATGTCATTGATGATGATGATGATTTCTCTTTACGCCTTTATTTTTATGGCCTTTACTTCGAGGACCGGTTGAATACAGCTAGTTCATACTATGCTCGTCTCTTCATCTCCGCATAATCATTGCAACCCACATTCAATACAACCTGGTTAACGTAATCAAGTCTCCCTCTATACCTTTTAAACCCACAGTGCCCAGCATTACCAAATTAACTGTTCCGTGGTGATTCATGATCTGTGCTAGCGATCTCTCCATTTGTTTAGTCAAGCTGTTTCATGAAGCTTTTTCCTGATTCAGGTCAGTACCTCTCCATTGGTTTTCCGACCTATCCATGTAATCTTCAGAACCGTATCTCAAAAGTTTCTAATTCCTTCTTGCCTGTCCGTACTATCATTCTTCTCTCCATCCACTCTTTAACCTCTCTCATCTAATCTATATTATTGAATGAATATCCCGTTTCACGGTTCGTGGTTCCTAGTCGCAGCTGCATCTTGCCTTTGTAACGGTTTCAAGGGGCGACAGAAATTTCATTTTCAGTATTAGATACTATAATTGCTGTAAGAATCTATAAATTTAAAATGCTGTCATAATCTACTCATTAGCAGTTATAAGCTTAAACTTCCTGGCAGATTAAAACTGCCTTACAACTAATCTTTTACGCTTGTGCCATATATCGCCTCTTAAAATTTGCTAGAAATATTTAAAGAATCTGACCGGTATCTGGTTTTACCATTTCTCTCGTAATCAGTAATGGTGGCGTTCGATCTCTTCTTTATGCGTGTTGTTCATTACATAAACGTTTTTTTACAGTGCTGTCATTAATTACACCACATTTTCGGTAGCTGCTGCGGTGGGTAAAAACTACATATTTTGCACGTTACATAACAGCAGTGAGTTACGAGACTTATGAGATATAAGATATTTATATTCCTTGATTTCAGGAAGAGTAATATCGTAACATTACCTAGTTTAAATAGGGAACTTTAAGCTGCTTTCTCGGCTCCATTTTTTCATGTAAAAGTTTTGCAGAGACAAATAAACAATTTAATGCACTCTACGTAGTTACCAAGGGCTAAGAACTCCGGTAAAATGTTCACGTTACAAAGAAAACTGCAGTACGTCGTTGATGTGATGGCTAAAGTACTACGAAAATTGTGCAGAAAGAGAAGGAAAAACAGAGAAAGACTCCTCCTAGAGCTATACATGCATCGTCAGTGTATTCAGCTCACTGCGCAGTACACTAGGAGCCATTTGATATAGACACAGTCAAGACAAGAAAATACACACGTCAAAATAAGTTTTGCGTCACCCTGATTCCACAACTCCTGAAGATATACGTTGACTGCGGATATTGTATCACAGACACAGTCTCTTTGACTGTTCAGAGATGTCGGTAAACACCCCCAAAGCTGTGAACAACCATGCATGAGCAGCGACTATTAGACGGAGGGGTCCCGAAAGCCGATCCGTTCCAGTCGTTCCACCAGGAAGGAGGTACACGGTACGTGTGGGTCTGTAGTTCAACTATACCTAGACGGTCATTACCGCGGTTCGATCGCGTCCGCATTGCTACATTGTGCCAGGAAGGTCTCTCAACAAGGGAAATGCACAGGCGTCTTGGAGTGAACCAAAGCGATGTTGTTCGCACATGGAGGAGATACAGAGAGACAGGAACTGTCGATGACATGCCTCGCTCAGGACGCCCAAGAGCTATTACTGCAGCGGATGATCGCTACCTACGGATTATGGCTCGGAGAAACACTGACAGCAACGCCACCATATTGAATAATGCTTTTCGTGCAGCCGCAGGACGTCGTATTACCACTTAATCTGTGCGCAGTTGGCTGCATGATGCTCAACTGCACTCCCAACGTCCATGGCGAGATTCGTCTTTTCAATTACGGCACCATGCAGCGCGGTACACATGGGCCCAGCAACATGCCGAATGGACCCCCAGGATTGGCACCAAGTTCTCTTCACCGATGACTGTCGCATATGTCTTCAACCAGACAATCGTCAGAGACGTGTTTGGAGGCAACCCGGTCAGGCTGAAGGCCTTAGACACACCGTCCAGCGACTGCAGCAAGGTGGAGGTTCCCTGCTGTTTTGGGATGGCATTATGTGGGGCCGACGTACGCCGCTGGTGGTTTTGGAAGGCGCTGTAACGGCTGTACGATACGTAAATGCCTTCCTCCAACCGATAGTGCAACCATATGGGCAGCATATTGGCGAAGCATTCGTCTTCACGGACGACAATTCGCGCCTCCATTGTGCACATCTTGTGAATGACTTCCTGCAGGATAAGGACATCGCTCGATTAGAGTGGCCAGGAAGTTCTCCAGTCATGAACGCTATCGAATATGCCTGGGATGGATTGAAATTGGCTGTTTATGGATGACGTGATCCACCAACCACTCTGAAGGATCTACGCGGAATCGCCTTTGAGCAGTAGGACAATCTGGACCAACAGTGCCTTGATGAACTTGTGGATAGTATGCCACGACGAATACAGACAGGCATCAATGCAAGAGAACGTGCCACTGGGTATTAGAGGTACCAGTCTGTACAGCAATCTGTACGAACACCTCTGAAGTTCTCGCTGTATTTTGGTACAACACGCAATGTGTGGCTTTCATGAGCAGTTAACAAGAGTTGAAATGATGTTTATAAATCATAGAATGCAGCAATCAGTCGTCCTTTTTTAGATTTTATTACGCAAATCCAGATTTCGGCTAGTAGCTAGCCATTCTCAATGCACTATTTTCTGTTCTCAAGTCCCTGTTGTTCAGGAGTCAGTCACAGTTCAATATTCAAAGAACTGTGACTGACGCCCGAACAACAGGGACTTACATGAATTGAGAATAGCAAATAGTGCATTGAGAATGGCTAGCTACTAGCCGAAATCTGGATTTGCGTACTAAAATCTAAGAAAGGACGACTGATTGCTGCACTCTGTAATTTATAAGTCTCATAACAGTCGCTGAGTGCACCCGCTTTCCGAATGGAAGGTAAGCTGATGAATAATATTTATGTTGATCTGTATTCCAATTTTCTGTACAGGAACTCTCGGAACTGAGGTGGTGCAAAACTTTTTTGATGTGTGTATTCTTATTATTAGGTTTGCTTGTTGTTATGTCTACGGCCTAAAACCTCACAGAATTTTTTTAAAATTGGTATGTAACTTATATAGACAAATGAAGCTTAGTCGATCTTCATTGACTGTCAACTAGTATGCAAGATATGTAATTGAGTATAGTTTGCAAGTGTGCTTTTCATATCGTACAGCAAGGTCTCTGCCTATTTCATGTGCAGTTAACAGTAACAGAGCAACAGTGATCGATCTACCTACAGATTGTGTCTTAAGAATCGATCACTACATTTCAAGCCAGACTCAATGCAATGACACAGATATGTAACTGATTGCGATAAAAAATCAAGATACAATATCCTCAATGGACAAATCAGTATAGATATTGTCAACGAATATTCCAATAACACAGTTCAGGATGCCGCTTCATGGTAACAGTCTTCAATGTTGACATAAAGAAATCATTTGCACACTGTTTCGTATCAGCAGAATAGCATCATCACATTCATGCAACAAATGAAATAATACAATGTCTAATGTGTTATTGATATAAAACAGAGTGTATGTGTGTATGTCTTGTATCTCCTTTCAAGCCTTGGATCGATTTCAGCCAATTTGGCATTGAAACAGCAGGGCTCACAAATGTCATAAATGTGGGCTTTATAATCGCCTAGCCACAATATGACCGGATATATGGCGAAAACGCGTTTTTTCAAGCCCTTGTATATAGGCTGCCATGCGTGACAGGTATGTTGTGTGGGAACAGTATTAGCCTGCTAGATCAACCCAGCCGGGAGGGCAGCCTACATGTCAGGGGCATGAAGTGGTTTTATAGGCTCAACAAGTGTGTTGTGTAGAAATATATACGCCTGCTTTATCGACAAGCTTACACGGTGGCGTGGAGCTAGGGGCAAATAAATGATTTTTGAGCCCATAATGTGTAGCCCATCCTGTACGATAGGTGTGTTGTGGGAGTGCTATTGGCCTGCATTATTGAACTGAATTGGAGTGGCCAAACTTACTGATAAACATGGCTGCAGACAGGTCGATGTGGATAGAGGAGGCGATGGACAGAGTGAGGGGAGGAGGAAATGGATGGAGAGAGGGGAGGGGAGGAGGAGATGGAGAGGCAGAGAGAGTGGGAAGGTGGAAATAGATAGAGGTGGGAGAATGGGGTGGACAGACAGAAGGAGGACGTGGTGGACACAGTGAGGGAAACGACTCGCCGATTTTGTTCAATTTATATCCAAACAGCATCACTGGTGTCTGTGAAGTGGAGAAAATCTATTACGTAATTTTGTGACAATTTTCGAAAGCGACAAGGAAAAGTGTTTTTTTATGCACAATTTTCTCCCTCAAATGAGGCGAACTGCAGATATTCAGGTTAATGACATCCAGTCAAATTATGTCGAGTACCAGACATGGGCATCCGCAGAAATTTTCCCGAGAAGGGGGCAAGATTGAAAAACCACCATTTTCAAATACATGTACACGGAATATACAAAACTTAATGTATCGCAAATGTTTAATAGCTATACAATTAATATTTCGACAGTATATTATTTGCATAATTAAAAAGGTAAGGAAATTTAATCAGCATGTCATTAATAGTCTATAAATATTGATTTCGCCTTTTTTTAATGGTATACAATGACATTCTCTTATCATTAAATTCTGTGTATCTGTCTTGGTAGGAAATGAAGCTAGAAAACATTCACAAAAATATTTTCATCCGCTTACCAAATATATTAGATTCACACTGAAAATTGAAATACTGAAGTGAAAAAAAAATCTAATCGATTAAGTAAATCATGTTGAATATGAACAAAAACAGATTGCAAAAAATATCACTTAGTAAAACTCCTCTGTGTGTAGCAAGAGGATCGAAGCTAAAAACGCTTATTTAACATTGGTGCCATCTACACCAATTGCTTTTTTTCTAACGGAACTTCACATCAGACCATGTTAGTGGATGTTCCATGCCTTCTAATTTCCAGCTTTGTTCAGGTTAATAAAAGATGAATCGCTGAATCATATAATAAAAGCTGAAAAATATGTGCTGTGAAAGTGGCATTTATTTGCGTAAAAAGTAACTCACTGAAGAGATGACTGTAGAAAACTTTACAAAACAACTATCATATTGGTCGCTAAAAACGATTTTTATCACACAAGAACTGATCCAAGGTGATCCTTAACCATCCAGTTAGACACAGTGCAGGCTATGGCAACAAGACTTTATTGGTAATATTATGACTTGACGTTACGCAGTGTTGCGCCCCAAATACTCTGAGTAAACACCAATTCGTGGAGAGGACACATCTTCGGTATTGAAACTCCATACTTTTTCCTGTTTTCTAGCACTAAATACGGTAGTTGTTTTCGAATGATGCATTTCATCCACAGATGTAGTATAGAAGGACACTCCTAAATTGCAGCGTGTTCCTTACAGTATATTAAAATCCCTCTGTGGTGTATAATGCCTTCTGAGCAAGCCTTGGCAGGTCTTGTACCTCCTCGACATACGGTACACTAGGATGTAATTAACGATGGGAAGCTGGGGAAGAGTTGTCCTTGTGAGAGCTGGAAGTGGATGTAGGCCAAGTGAGTTCTGTCGATGTTAATACTCTGCTGGATGATCCAAGTGTCCCTTTCCGTAGCTCTATAACGGCTATGAGACGAAGCGGCATACAAAAATTGGGGATTATATTTGGACAGTGTTCTTATAATGCTCACAATCTCCATGGCTACAAAATAGCTCAGAAATAGCAGTAGTAACACGAAAACGATGTAATTTCGTGTGAACGACCTGACACTGAGCCCATGTTCTGCAGCAGTCACAACGTTTCCCTGTATATTCGACAGACCTAAGTGTGCAGTGCAATACAATTTCAAGCTATCACTTCAAAAAACACTTGAAAATTTTGTAAGGCATACTAAGCGCGTACCCCAGATTCCAGGAGGGAGCCACTCCCTCTTGAGGATGCCTACAGTACCAGGCAAAGTTGCGATGCTGAAGGGGCAGCACACCATCGGAACATCATAAATTATGGTCTTTATCTACGATTTATATCTGAGAGGGACGATTTCACCACAGTTACTCGTATATGTCTGTTCTATGTAAGTACATTCATATGAGCCAGAGGAACAGCTTTGTTACTAAGTTGAAGAATGCGTTCTTAGCAAATCTCTTGATGACACTGTAGGATACTTAATGTCCGCTAAAAAAGAGTAAATAATAATTAAACTGATGAGGCACAATTATTAAGAAAAAATTCTGGAGAAGACGTAAGGATCCTGATGGGAAGTGAAGAACAAAATTATAGTTGGGAACGAAGGGGGAAAAATATCAATTTGAGGACAAAAATAATTCATCAGGTGGAAATGACACATTTAAATCTGTAATAACAGCTATTCTTAATTCTGCTGCTGCTACTACAACTATTATTACTGTTATTATATGTTAAAAGTAGTGTGGTGGCTTAGTGGTTTAAAAGCAGACTACATATTCATACTACGGGGTTCGATACCCTCTCAATCCAAGGGTTTTCATCTGTTATCACTCGTTTCACCCCTGTAAATGTCTGTTAATGTAAAAAGCTCTGAGTTGCGTTGTGGTTCAGAGTCCACGTTAAACTGTATTTCCCTCTGTAACTATCTAACACTCAATCAGGTCAACAGTCAGCGATGACAAGGACATGCCACTCTCAAAAACACCAAGCCTTATCCAAAAACACCACGTCTGATAGCTTTCCTTTCTTCCCAGAATGAACGCCAAAGTCCACTGTGCGATTTCGTTGTGACACCATGCGGTTCCTAGAGCCCCCCAACCACCACAACCCTCCCCCTTGTAGAGCGGAGCTCCGGGCACGTACGGATACTTGTATATTGTATTTCTGCCCACCCTAGAGCACTTCTCTGAGAACGGTGGGTCTTCCTGTGTGGTTTCCTGTTGGCGTGTTGCTCTCTGCAGGCAACACCTCTTCGTCATGTTGTGTAGGCGGCGGTTCTTCTCTGGTGTCTTGATTTTCTTTGTCAGCTGGTGGCCACATGTGCCCCGGTTTAGCTCTCTCAATGGAAACTGTTTGTCGCTTCCCGTCGTGATTTATCTGCAGCGTATGTTCATCTCTCGCGAGTACCTTATACGGCCCAGTATATGGCGGCTGAAGAGGTGTTCGTATAGCGTCTGTCCTCAGCCACACATAAGGGCAATCGCTAAGCTGCTTGTGAACGAATGGCGTGTTGGTTCCATGTCGAGAACCAGGTGTCGGTCGTAGCTGTGCCATGTGGTTGCGACTTGTTATAAGACGTAAGGTATGACGCTCGCTGTCGCGTCCGTCGGCTCAACGAAAAATTCTTCCTGCAGCCTGAGGTTCTCTCCGTAAACCAGTTCAGCCATGGATGCACCTAGGTCTGATTTGCAGGCACTGGCAACGCTGAAGTCCAGCTGTCCTTACGGCACATCAATACTGTCTTTAATGTCCTGTGCCACCGCCCAACCATACCATTGCTCGCTGGGTGATAAGCGGTGGCGCGGTGATGGCGGAATCCACAGAGCTTGGCTAATTGTTGGAACAAAGTGGATTCAAATTGTCGTCCTCGACCGGTTGTCACGTATAGTGGACATCCAAAACGGGAGATCCAAGAAACCAAACAAACTCGAGCTACCGTCTCTGCTGAAATGTCCGGTAGTGGAGAAGCTTCTGCCCATCTTGTATATCGGTCTACCGATGTCAACAAATACTTGTAGCCTTCCGAAGGTGGTAGAGGGCCAAAAATGTCCAAATGAACGGGGAGAACCTCTTTTTTACCGGGGTAAAATCTCCAAGTGCTTTATGTACATGCTGTCCAGTCTTGGTTTTTTATTTTTTCCTTGTTTTGGGGGATGAGGCCAGACAGCGTGGTCATCGGTCTCATTGGATTAGGGAAGGAAGTCGGTCGTGCCCTTTGAAAGGAACCATCCCAGCATTTGCCTGGAGCGATTTAGGGAAATCACGGAAAACCTAAATCAGGATGGCCGGACGCGGGATTGAACCGTCGTCCTCCCGAATGCGAGTCCAGTGTGCTACCACTGCGCCACCTCGCTCGCTTCCAATCTTGTACCTTTGACAGTATGCATGTTGTCACCCAACAGCGGCAATCCTTTCTTACACTCGGCCAGACAAAACGTTCCGTGAGTAGTTTGATAATTGCTCTGCTACCCGGATGACTGAGTCTGTGTATGCTGCCGAATACCTCTTTCTGTAGTTGCCTTGGGATGAAAGGCCTGGGTTTGTTCGTAGCTATGTCGCACCATATCTTCACATTCGCTCCCGCCGACTGGATTAATTTTAACTGAAGTCCGGTTGTTACGTCCTGTAAGTACTGTTGGGAGTTGTGCGTCATTAGCTGCGGCTAATTTATCGTAGCCTATGGTTTGTGAAATAACCGTGATCCGCGACAGGAAATCGGCGACTATCTTTTCGGCTCCCTTGATATGCTTGATATCTGTAGTAAATTGATTGATGTATTCTAAGTGGTGAAATTGACGTGGAGAACAGTTATCCTGCGACTTACTGAATGCAATGGTTATTGGTTTATGGTCGGTGTATACAGTAAGTGCTCTTGCCTCGACATACGGGTGAAAGTACCGGATAGCTTCATACATCGCTAATAGTTCTCTGTCGTATGCACTCCATTTCCTTTGTGAGTCTGTAAGTTTTCGTGGGGAAAAAACCCAAAGGCTGCCATCTGTCGCATACTTTCTGCTGCAGTGCGGCTCCCAACGCGACTTGGCTGGCATCGACTACTATTGACTGAGGTGCTTTTGGTACCGGATGAATAATGAGTACTGCTTTTCGTAAGTCGGCCTTTATGTGCTGAAATGCTCTCTCCATGTCCACGTTCCATTGCAACCGTCGTTTGCTATTTGCATTTTGACCTGCGAGAGCGTCTGTCAAGGACGCTTGTATTAGAGCGGCTCGCGGCAAATGCTGTCAATAGAAATTTACTGCCCCTAAAAATATTCTGAGTTGATGGTAAGTCTCGGGGCGGTTCATGTTGTCGATTACTACTGTCTTGTCCTCTCGCGGGCGTATGCCCTCCGCCGAAACTTCGTATTCTAGAAATGTCACTTGCCGTTTTCTCAGTTCGCATTTTGCTTTGTTGATTATTATTCCTACTGGTTTATGCGGGCGAACACTGCAGACAGTTGGCTCTCGTGTGCCTCTGCCGTCGTTGATGAGATTAATATGTCATCGAGATAGGCGAAGCATCCTTTCAACCCGAGCAACACTTCATCAATAAATCGTTGGCATGTTTGAGCAGTGTTCTTTAACTCGAAAGGCATTCGGAAATATTCGAATAAACCGAAAGGTGTTGTAACTGCTGCCGGCCGGTGTGGCCGAGCGGTTCTTGCCTCGGACATGGATGTGTGTGATGTCCTTAGGTTGGTTAGGTTTAAGTAATTCTAAGTTCTAGGGGACTGATCACCACAGCAGTTAATAAGTCCCATAGTGCCCAGAGCCATTTGTTGTAACTGCTGTTTACGGTATGTCTTCTTCTGCGACCGGTATCTGGTGATAAGCTTTTATACGATCAATAATGCTGAAGATCGTTGCACCAGTTAATTGATTTGTGAAATTGCGAATATTAGGCATTGGCTAACGATCTGGTATAGTACGTGCGTTTAACTTCCTGTGATCGCCACATGGTCTCCACGACCCCTCTTTTTTCATTACCAAATGTATCGGTGACGCCCACGGGCTGTCTGATCTACGTATGACACGTAATTCCAGGAATGCCTCGAATTCTGCTTTTGCTGCCACGAATCGGTCGGGTGCTACCCTGCGTTGATGTATTGGCTGAACGGGCATGGTGTAAAGGCGGTGTACAGTTTTATGAATTACTGCGGATGTTTCTGCGACCGTGTTATCATTTACGGCATGTGACACCGCGTCACATTATGCTTACCAGCGTGGTACGTTTCACGTTCCGTGATGCTATCTACTGTCTCTTGATTTCGTTTAATCCGTGCATTTGCAAGATCTACGGTAATGTGCATGTCACATAGAAAGTCCGCACCCAATATCGCCTCTGTCACTTCTGCCAGAATGAAGGTCCACTGATAGCTATGTGAGAAACCTAAAAGCGACTTCGATTTTACGTGGTCCATTAGCAACAATGGGCGATTTATTTCCTGCGATTAATTGCATAAATGGGGTGTCGTCTGTTCCTTGATAGTCAGTAAAGGGGAGCAGACTCACATATGATCCCGAGTCTATTAGGTATCAACGGTTCGACTTGACATCTCTGACATAAAACGGTTTGGAGGTGGTAAGAAAATTATTGACGTTACTCACCCGTCGGTAGTCTGCGTCGATCTCACCTCGTTGTTGCAGGCGCTTTTCTGTGCTACCGCGGCCCGCTGCGTCTACTGCGCCATGTTTGGGTACGCACATGGCTGCGAACACTTTGTTGCTATATCCGCGAAGCGTTGGTGGTACCAACATACCCGACCTTGTTGAATTTCGCCGTCGGCCTTCCTGTTTTCATTCTGTAACAATAGTGAGACCTGTTGCTGCAATAATGTCATCTGTCGTGTTAGTTCTTGCATTCTTTTGTTGACGTCCGTATGCTGAGTCATCTGTGTTGCTGCTATCACTTCTGAAGCTTCTTCCCTGTTAAAGATAGCCATGTAAGCCATCTGTGGATTGTCTATGGTCGCATGGACTTTGTCTGCTATCTCCAAGACGTTTTGCATGTTATCTTTTTCACGAGTTACTAGTGTAGCTTTGAACGTGCTTGATAATTGATCTAGCCAGATGTGTTTGAGCGTCGCATCTGAAAATTCTTCTGAGCGTTGATGATACCGCGCATATGCTCCCATAATTCCGACGGTGTCCTGTCACCTTTAACTTCTTCTTTAAGCACCTGCCGTATGCGTTGATTTGACGGTTTACGCGCTCTGGTGATTAATACATTTTTCAACGCCGCGTACGGTCGTTCTGCTGGAGGTCGGAATATTACATCTTCTGCTGCGGTTGCTGCTCTAGCGTGCAGTACATTCACCGTTATCGGGAACTTCGCGTGCCCATCATGGATCTTGCTTTGGGCAAACGTGAGCTCAATCACTGCGAACCATAGCTGCAGTTTGTCCGGCAGGAACTGCAGTGTACGAATTTTTACGTTCTGCATGTTTTCCGTCGGGCTGTTGGTTTGTACGGCAGCGCGCGTGTTTGACGTTGGAGTAATATGCGTCTCCAATGCTAACTTTAGTGCTTCAAGTTGTTCATGTATCTGTTCTTGAAGGTTCACCAGCTCCATCTCTTCATTACTCCTGAACTTTCAGAAGTCGCAGAATTCTCTTGTTTGTTCATCGTAATTTTCTTTATGTTCAGTGTTTGGGGTCACCACTAAAGCCATTGAGGCTAATGAATAATTACTTTCGAGAGAGAGTAATGCGATCAAGAATAAAACACGGGAACAATACCAAAGCTAAGATATCTAAAATGAGCTGGCACAGCGCTAGAGCAAAACCAAAGAATAAACACATCTTAAATAAAATTCTTCACAGAATAAACTCCAACGTCCACTGTGCGATTTCGTTGTGCCTTCAGGCGATTCCTACATACTTATGACAATCCACTCAAGGATCGTTTCGCACATTGTCTTCTTTCTAGGATACTAAATTCAATACATCTACGAAAATTATCGATTTGGGAGAATTCATGCTTGCACTCAAAGAGTTTTTGCTTATTGTCTAGTTGCAAAATTATAAAACCGGCTTGTTTAAAAATTCAAGTGAAGATAACAGAGCACGACAAAAAATATCTCTTATTTGTAACAAACGGGAAAGGAGAACAACAATAGCTCCTGCACTTGCAAATAGCGTCTGTTTATTTATTTGACAATCTTACGCCACTCATTTACCTAAAATGTACATGCTATATCGTAAAATCTATTTATAAAGAATTTTTCACGCATAATTTGTAGTAAAAGCACGAGGTTGAGAGTCTTCTGACCAGCTAAAAGTACATGTGTTAATTTAAATAATGCGAAATCCGAGTTACGGAATCAATGATGGATATAAATACTTCTTTGCACTTCCTTAGTCGCCACAGATGTCGTTAAACTATCGACTATCGCCACCGTTTTTATGATAGGGTTTGGGCCAATTGAAAAATCATAAAAGTATTTAACGTGAAAGTTTTTGACGTCTTTAATCTCAATGAGTAATCAAAATTACAAACATGTACTGGGAAATTGCTGAGCGAAGCAATAGATGAACAATTCTCTAGAAAGGAAGAAAATATCTCCAACTGAGTAAGATTTGCAAGGGTTCCTTATTTACGTGTAAGAATATAGCAACGTCAATGTCTACTTTTAACCACTTAGAATTTACTGTATAATTATCCACCCGTTTTCGGTGAAAGTGTTAGCAGTTTTGTAACACCTTACGGTGGAGATATATAGGTAGACTGCCCGTTTATTTGCGGATAGTTTCAGAATAAGTGGAAATTTTGTGCTACGCGAGAGAAGAGGTCGCGTGTAACAACTGTGAAATAGTAGACTTACGGCATTGACAGTAATATCTCTCAATTTGTTTATCTTTGGCTCATTTGTAGAGCGCAGAGTTTTAGACTGTTGAACATGGAGTAAGCTAGCAGAAAATTTAGCTTAGTGCATATTGGAGGACGATTTCGCTGAAGAAAATTGTTAGGAGTTATCAATCTGAAGGAAGGACTTACAGACCAGCATTTATGGAACAGAGAGAATGGATCTGCATTATGGATACTGGTGGTTGCTGATAATGTCAGCGGTTCTTGCAACAGCACAGTCCACCTTCCCACACCAGTTTAGGCCAAAAATGTTCAAATGTGTGAGAAAACTTATGGGACTTAACTGCTGAGGTCATCAGTCCCAAAACTTACACATTACTTAACCTAAATTATCCTAAGGCCAAACACACACACACCCATGCCCGAGGGATGTCTCGAACATCCGCCGGGACCAGCCTCACTTTAGGTCATTTGAGTTTAATGACCTTTTAAAACGTTTGTAAAGATAGTACAGTTTTTGTTTTTCTGTGAGTTTTATGTTCTTGTGAAATACGTGTATAAAACACGGTACTGTCATTATAATATATGGATTAGTATTTTCATTTCAAGTAAGAAGTTCTTATAGCTTGAGAAAATTATCCAAATTGTTCCCTCAGTACTTTAGTTTTTACTTTAGGATATTTTAGCTGTAACGATTTCTTCATACTGTGCTGTTTATGCTGATTTTTCTGTAATTTTTCAGGTGGGATTTTAAGTTCCATCACACTCACAGACATGAAGATATACACAAACACATATATGCGTGGTTCTTTTGTCTGTCCTAACTCCTGCGGGAATCAGGGTGGTCCGTCAGGAGGAGGAGAATGGATAGGATAGTTGCAGTTTATAGTTCTTTCTGATCCGTGAAAAACTAAAATGGTTTTTTGTGTATTCGTAAAGTCGAAGTATGTTAAAACCAAACAACACTTGTTACTTTTTAAACTTATCAAAACTAAATAACTTTTTCGTATATATCGAAGCATTTGATGAAAATTGCATAATAGGTACAACTGAAATACACTAAACTGTTGCTACATACGGACTACACTAAACTGTTGCTACCGGCCCTCAGAGCCCAGTCACTCTGTAATCCGGCCCATGTCTAGTCTCTAGTCGCTCATGTAGAAGTGACGCATAAAATGATGAATTCTCGTGTGCAATAATGTTGTTAGTTAATTACAGGTCAAAGAATGCTATATATGTTTGAAATTGTGATTTCCTTTACGGTTCAATATTGTTGTTGTTACTGTGGTCTTCAGTCCTGAGACTGGTTTGATGCAGCTCTCCACGCTACACTATCCTGTCCAATATTATGGATCCCAAAATGAAACACGTGACTTCCAGCAGAAACTCGAAGTTAGAGATATGTTGAACGGAGATTCTTAGCAAGTAGTCATTGCTGCGGCGTAAAGTATTTATGACCAAATTTTAACAGACGAAGTGATGATCAAAATTGTACAGAAAAGTTATGACGAAAGTGATGAAGAAGAGGACACAGGAGGCGAGAACATGAAGATACATCAGACGGCTGGTGCTGAAATTGCAGAAATCTTCTGGACTACATTATGCAAAAATCAGAAACGTACAGTACCAATGTAATGCTTGTAAATCCGTTGTCTGATAAAACACACTTTCATTGCTTATCATCATTACGACAACTAAAAATCTGGAACGCATTTCATAGTGAGTGATCGTACAGTATTTGCACAAGCTCTAGGGCTAAGTTTTCTATGAAAATGAACGTATCTGTGGATTTAGTAAAATATAATGACATTATATTCAATTAATGTCAAATATTTGTTGTAAAACATTTCACAATGATTATTTCTACCAACGGTACCATAAAAAACGGTAAGGAACGTAATAAATGACTAACTCGTTCCAAGAAAATGAACTTGATTCGGAATGACCAAAAAAACACTGAACAAATTTTTGAAAGACATACATAACATTGAATATTCATTCATTGATTTAATGATCAAATTATGACCATCGCAGGAGTTGTCAGATAGCTTTATGATGCTTGTTGCGGTGGACTGTCGGAACCACCTGGGTACTGTAACCGGTAACTTGACAAAACCGTGCCACTCCAAGTACAGCTGTCAGTTCTTGACAGATCTCCGTGACGTACATGCAACTAGTAAAAAACAGACAAGGCAATTTATAGCTTATTTTAAACAGAAATTGTAAAAAAAAAAAATTTGGTGGATTAAGCTGTGAGGGATCCTGACCCAGAAACGACCCTGGCAGGTAAAATGTTTTGAACTTTGTTTGTTCTGTAATTTATGAGTTAAAGTGTTCGATAGCCTTGTGCGATTATTAGATACCATAGCATTTTAGAAGGACCTGAAAACTATTTATCTGAACAGCCAGTAAGTGGTGGAGAATGTGTTGTCCATAGTCTTCATTCCACAGGTTCACTTCTCAGTTCGCCTAAACTGAAATGAAATGTTCTAATTCTCGAAGAATAATGCAAAGGAATGAGGAACTACGACGACAAACTAAAGTCTACTGTCTTTCAACGATACAGTATAATGCGCTCAATGTTGAAACGCACAAAAACAACTATGAAAATCATTACAGCTTGCCTGTCGCTGCCAGCACTCGAAAGAGTTCAGAGACTGTTTCTACTGTTTGTTCCCATTAATAAGGAGTAAGTTTCTCGCCTTAAAGATGGTGAATAATCTGTGACAGTTGCCACGCGGTTTTCTAATAATATTGCCGGCGGCACACAAAGCAGAACACGGATGCGAAACACTGGTTTTCCAGATAAACTCATAATCCAAATAAGTTCACGTTTACACAGTTTCACCAGTTATATGCAATGTTTCATTCGAGCGAATCACAATAATGTCAGCCATTATTAACGTCATCCGAGGCTTAAGCTGACGTGAACAGATTCACAGCGGAGAGTAGCACATTACTGGAAGAAGGACAACGATCGAACAAACTTCTCCGTGTAGACACCTCGTTATTTCTATAATCGTACGCTTCGAGCGGACGTCGAAGAGAACGCTTGCTTCAAAACTGCTTCTAGCGCTGGCAGCAGCACTCAGCCAGCATCATTTTTGACTACAAATCTAGTTATATAATAATCTTTGCTTCTGTGGGTGTTCTGGAAGACTATTGCAGATACACGTCTGCGACATGTTTTATTAGCTTCACCAGACCAATAACAATAAAATAAATGGAAATCCTGCTTTACTTTAATCTAATGCAGTTTTGCAATGGTTTCATATTAGCTAAACTGCTAAATTTAAGGCAAAATCTTTTATTAGCCGTAACTCTGTAACTGAGCATTTGCGGACCTATGTTTATATGAACTTTTTTCTTTAGTTTTGCTTGTAGAATAACACATTAAAATATTTGCATATCTTCGTGAATAACCCTGTATACTGTATCTTAACAATGTATATTCTTTGGCCTATTGTCAAAAAAAATTCCATTTACTGATTATTAATGAAAAGTTAATGACTTACAACAAACTGTTAGTATGGTCTGAAAGACCATTCTGAATCTATTTATAAATATTGTTCTTTCGTCTATTGTGTGGAAATTTGGTTATGGAGTTACAATAACAATACCTATCGCAAAATCATTAATTCTTTATTGATTTCAAGTTAGATTTTATTCCTGACATTAATTAAGGTACAGTAAAAAATGTCAAAACGAAATTTCAAGTTAAAGTTCTGTGTGATAATTTCATAGTATCAAAATGACTGCAAATCAATGGTGTTTACATCAGAATGCTCGAGAATCGTCAGTGAAAAAGTGAATTACAACTGATCTAATTGGTTTTCCGTTTTTGATATGACACGTAAAGTACACAAGCCCCATTAAATACATCAGATGACTGATAAATGTTCCAAAAGTCTGTTTTTAGGTAAGTTGAAATGTACGAATTTTGATAATTAATTATAGATTAAGTTACAAAATAGATATTTCTCCTAGCATTTCTATGAGCATTTATTCATCTTTGCTATTATGAAATACATCTTTTCTACTGAACAAGATCTCATAGCTCTTAAGGTATGCATTTTAGAGCTTATGTTTGCTACCCATTTTTTTCTTGTTTAGGAAAGCAAAGAGCTTGCAGAATGAGAAGTCCGCTGTATTTTCATTTATTAACTTCGATTCGGTTGGTTCCAGACCTGGGCCCCTTGCCTCAAATTGATACATTTCTCTTTGTGTATGATACCTGAAAGTTTGTAACATCATCATGAAATCGCCCTTTCTACAGTTGCAACATTAACTGCTGTGAAAATTGTTACCGTCTGAGAGTTGGAACGATAGGGGAGCGGGGGGCTTGTTGTAACAGGGGTAAGTAGTAACAGGCTCTTTTCACTATGATCTCAAACTTTATTGGCGTATTTCTTTGACTCGTTTTGACCTATAAACCGCACCGCATTATGTTACCATAACCAGTGTCCCGCCGGCCGGCGCAGTGAGCGGAAGTGTGCACTGTCGTAACATTTTGGTTTGTGTTGTTATTATCGATTAATTGCAAACTTTCTATATCTTATTTACATTCAAATTTATCCATCTCTGATAATCTTTAACAGTTTTTCAGATTGCTAAATTGTTTAAATAGTTATCTTCATAAATGTTAAAAATCACAGCATGGAGTTAGTTGTAACAAAATTCCGGGGCTTGTTGTAACGTTTTACAACATGCCTCACGTTATGATGTGGATACCTACTGTTTTTTTTTCCTTTCTTCTAGAATGAGGGTGTATGAAAGGAAGTCAGAGTGGGCAACACAAAGCCACGAAGTGTACGAGTTAGCGGCAACTGTAGTTGTAGAAAAAAGTGCAGTATTCGGAAAGCTAGTCAGACTTTCGGGTTATGTCACGTCTCTTTTTATAGATACATAAAGACAAAGAAGAATAATGAATGTTTAAGAGTTGGTTATGTGAAGACTAGACAAGTATTTACTGCAGAAGAAGAGGGTAAGATGGCTTCCTACCTACTCAAGTGCGCCGAAATATATTCTGGACTACTTTCCATAGAAATAAGGAAACTAACTTACCAATGCGGTGTGCAGCTTAATACTAAAAACATTCCTCCTTCTTGGCATCAAAATAACATGGCTGGCACTGACTGGTTCCAAAATTTTATGCGCAGAAATCCACAGTTATCTTTAAGGGCACCAGAAGCGACGTCTTTAAGTCGACCGACGTCGTTCAATAAGACTAGCGTTGATTCATTCTTTGCAATACATCATCGACTTCTCTAAAAATATCAGTTGGATGCACAACAATCCGGGGAAACGATGTCAATATGACATCCCACGTATTGTGAAAGAGTCGTTACCGCTTACCTTAAACCCTGCTAATATTATGAGTGGATTTAAAGCTTCTGGTGTGCAGCCTTTGAATGCTGATATTTTCCAAGACTCCGACTTTGCGCCTTCTTATCTTACTGATTGTCGAGGTCCTACACAAGAGCCAGATATCGTAAATGTCACAGAAAATTTATGATTGAATCTTGTAAATCCAGTACTATTATATTCTGCCCCTGAATTACATATCAGCACCATGGAAATTATAAACCAACTCCGAGTTGCTCCAGTCTACAGAAACCTTTTTCGCCATCGAAGATCAGACCTCTACCAATGGTGTCATCAAGAAAAACTAATACAAATAGCAGACGCAAAAGAAACTCTAGAGTATTGACGGACACTCCTGAAATAGAAGCTTTACAAAAGGAATATGAGGAAAAGATGAAGAAAAAAACAGAAAAAGATGACAAAATTAAAGGAAAAGGTAAAGGAAAGAGGAAAGGAGAAAGGCAAAGGTAAATCAACAAAACGTAAAACCGGAGTGGATAGAGCTAAGAAAAGGATTTTATGTTCAGATTCAGAATCTGAATCAGAAGAGTGGTATTGTCTGGTATGTGGTGACGCCTACACAGATTCAAAGAAAGAAAATTGGGTGGAATGTTACATTTGTAAGATGTGGGGACATGTAGGATGTGTTACAGGAGACACTATACCTTTTATTTGTATTCACTGTAGCTCAGATGAAGACTGAATTTAATTATAATGAAGCCCACCAAATGTTGATTCGTATATAAGTGCAGTACTTTGTTAGATAGATATTAAAAGAGACAATTACGAAACATAATTTAATTACTTACTGTGATTGAAAAGTGCCATGATGATTATAAGTAGTGTTTAACTGAATAAAACTGTTAATTACCTAATTTTTAGGTGTTGATTACTTAAAAAGTGTATTTAAGTTGATTTTTGATAAGAATTACATAATATCTACCTCAGAAAGACGTCAATTTTGTTAACAATAAACAAAGAATAAAGGATTAGAGGTATTATTGTTGTTTTCTTTTCTTTTGTCGTTACTACTTGCCCCGGTAGACGTTACAACTTGACCCAAGCACGAGGTAAGCTGTAACGCCGCACTTCTTCTAGCAAATATCTGATAGTAAAATAATGACCAATAGTCATGGTATTATTTTTACTTGATTTGGTAGAGGAAGGGTTACAGCATCCATCCATCATTATTTAGTAGCAATTTAATCAATGAATCGCAAGATATATTAGTTTTCATGAAAACTGTTACAACACGCCCGTCGCTCTCCTACTAGCGCTCCAAGCGGAAAGAAAGCAGCCGCAAGATAAATGTTTGTTTTTAATTATTTTTCTGTTTAACTAGTTTTGCGTTACAAGCGCTGGTAAAATATCAAGGGACATGAATGATCATGAAGTGTAAAAAAAACACAGCCTAAATTCATTGATTCAGTAACATAAGCTACAGCTAAATCACGAAGAAATATGCTTATAACTGCAACTTAATCCGCTGAAAGCAAGAGGATATAAATACATATTTCATGCATAGGAAACGTGTTTCTATTGCTGTCCGTTGTCAATATGACAGGCATTTTCCTTGATACTTAATAATTTTGTATGGAGTCTAATAATTCGCACATTTTTATACTTCACTCGAGTTTCTAATACACAACTATTTTTGTAAATTGAATTATCTTCGCTTCAAAAGACAATATGTTGAAGATTCTTACAGTTTGTTGCTCAAATGTAGCAACAATTTAGGAACTGGTTTCTCAGATGTGGGGAAACAGTTTTACTGAATTTGAAATTTTATTATCACATCTGCGTGGTTTTTCCTTCAACTTGTGATGGCTTATTTGGTACGTTAAATAATATAAGTAATGTATTTCATACAAATGTCCTACGTTCTAACGTCACTGATTTAACTACAAGCTTAGTGAAGAAGACTTCATGTTGTTGAGTAGATATACACTCCTGGAAATAGAAAAAAGAACACATTGACATCGGTGTGTCAGACCCACCATACTTACTCCGGACACTGCGAGAGGGCTGTACAAGCAATGATCACACGCACGGCACAGCGGACACACCAGGAACCGCGGTGTTGGCCGTCGAATGGCGCTAGCTGCGCAGCATTTGTGCACCGCCGCCGTCAGTGTCAGCCAGTTTGCCGTGGCATACGGAGCTCCATCGCAGTCTTTAACACTGGAAGCATGCCGCGACAGCGTGGACGTGAACCGTATCTGCAGTTGACGGACTTTGAGCGAGGGCGTATAGTGGGCATGCGGGAGGCCGGGTGGACGTACCGCCGAATAGCTCAACACGTGGGGCGAGAGGTCTCCACAGTACATCGATGTTGTCGCCAGTGGTCGGCGGAAGGTGCACGTGCCCGTCGACCTGGGACCGGACCGCAGCGACGCACGGATGCACGCCAAGACCGTAGGATCCTACGCAGTGCCGTAGGGGACCGCACCGCCACTTCCCAGCAAATTAGGGACACTGTTGCTCCTGGGGTATCGGCGAGGACCATTCGCAACCGTCTCCATGAAGCTGGGCTACGGTCCCACACACGGTTAGGCCGTCTTCCGCTCACGCCCCAACATCGTGCAGCCCGCCTCCAGTGGTGTCGCGACAGGCGTGAATGGAGGGACGAATGGAGACGTGTCGTCTTCAGCGATGAGAGTCGCTTCTGCCTTGGTGCCAATGATGGTCGTATGCGTGTTTGGCGCCGTGCAGGTGAGCGCCACAATCAGGACTGCATACGACCGAGGCACACAGGGCCAACACCCGGCATCATGGTGTGGGGAGCGATCTCCTACGCTGGCCGTACACCACTGGTGATCGTCGAGGGGACACTGAATAGTGCACGGTACATCCAAACCGTCATCGAACCCATCGTTCTACCATTCCTAGACCGGCAAGGGAACTTGCTGTTCCAACAGGACAATGCACGTCCGCATGTATCCCGTGCCACCCAACGTGCTCTAGAAGGTGTAAGTCAACTACCCTGGCCAGCAAGATCTCCGGATCTGTCCCCCATTGAGCATGTTTGGGACTGGATGAAGCGTCGTCTCACGCGGTCTGCACGTCCAGCACGAACGCTGGTCCAACTGAGGCGCCAGGTGGAAATGGCATGGCAAGCCGTTCCACAGGACTACATCCAGCATCTCTACGATCGTCTGCATGGGAGAATAGCAGCCTGCATTGCTGCGAAAGGTGGATATACACTGTACTAGTGCCGACATTGTGCATGTTCTGTTGCCTGAGTCTATGTGCCTGTGGTTCTGTCAGTGTGATCATGTGATGTATCTGACCCCAGGAATGTGTCAATAAAGTTTCCCCTTCCTGGGACAATGAATTCACGGTGTTCTTATTTCAATTTCCAGGAGTGTATAATACAACGTCTTTCTCCAGAAGGTCAGGTGTTTTGCTGTGAACTAGCTATTTTTTGTTTTTAAAGGAAAGCGACATTCTTCAGTCAATGTTTTTAGGCTGCAAGATAATCGTAAGTGAACTACCCTGTAACGTACCGTTTATACCTTCCAGGGTCCTTAGCAAACTAAAGAGAGAAAAATTTAATGTCATTTTTAGTCAATGCCGACTCTTGTAGTACTAAATGATCGCTATTGTGAAAGTGTTTTACAGACAGATATAAAGAATAATATTCGCACTCAACAGATATATTATTAAGAAATGTAGTCTTCAGTGCACTTGGAGGGCTGCTGTCACGGTGTGTAACAAAAGTCAGCGTCGCTACTGTGTATATTAGACTGTGCTGAAACCATTTTAAATGGCCACTCTAGGCTGTCAAATTATTTATACAAGATGGCCTTTATTGCAACATGTATTACAATATCGGTCAGTCTAGAACTGTGGCCACTGTTAAATGAAGGTGCTTCAGAACTACTTAATGCCACGTGGGAATAGGACCTGTTCCCAAACACAGCCGTTAGATATCTGCATAACCTTCTAAATCATATTCAGCGTACAAGAACATATTTTGCAACATGTCATGACACACAGTTCACCGACACAACTACACCTGAAAATGATCAAAGGCCGAAATTGGCCAATAGGGTCTTGATGCAATAATGGCCACCTTGTATGAAAAACATGGGAACTTACAGAGGGCACTGATAATCGCTTTAGCACTCTTTGGATTTATTACGTACTATTACCTTACATCTTGTAAGCGACAAGGAACTCTGCGATGCAGCTCAACTTCTGTGCCACTACATAATGTATAAGGAATACATAACGTATAAAGAACAGCTTATTTCATAGTTCATGTGATTTCTGAAATTTGTTTTGGAGGATTGATGCTCCCGCTCATTGTCGGAGTGAAAGATAAATCATGATGAATGAGCAACCAATATTCCTTTCTGGATCCGGAATTATAAATTACTATAAGGAAACATAGTTAGGTATCAAGTTGCTCGGTTATTAGACAGACTGTACTACATTCTGCTGTCTGGTAGTCAGCGAAAAATAGAACTAGCAGCGTAACAAGCGTCATTATTCTCTACTGTACCACCTCTGCCTGAGCGCTATTGAAACAGCTACTCACTACAGCTAATACTGAAAGAAATGCGTGGCAATTGGAATTTACAAAAGCCATCTGCTTGGCAGGGAGCGGTAGTTAATTTCAGGCTTTGTCAGAGACGAATGTTTGCAATGAGCCAACAAAAGTTGGCATCACATCACACAGTTTTTCAAACAGTAATTCTGACAAAGAATGTATTTAATCATACAAAGGTTTTATAACCCTTGCGCGTTGCCAGCATCGTGTTTTGATCCAACAGCGAAACAACGAGGGTATCACTTTCGTTCATTTAGTTGGACTAATCAGCAAGGTATGCCATATCTCCTGCAGTAATTATTCACGCTAATGGGACGCAGAAGTCATGGCTACAACGCATGCGTCGCCCAGTAACACAGCAACGCGCTGCAAAGTGCCAACGTTACGTTCCATGTGATATCATCGAATTCTGCTAACTTTAGGGAAAGAATAATGCAGCAAAGGGAGTAAGCGACGGAGATCTGGTGCGGCTGGTGTCCAGCAGCATTAGAAATTGACTTCCTGCGTGAAAACGTGCACTGCCCGTAAAAATCAGCATATGTAAGTCATAGTTCTGTGCATCAGAATACTTATATGACGCAGAGAAAATAATGAATGAATTAGGTAAATTAATTATAAATTGATGTTGCTGATTACGTGGTAATTACTCACCGACGGGAAAAATATCGGAACACCTAAAGAAATTGGTGTAGAGTAATGAAATTTCGGGAACACATTTGTCTAGGCAACATATTTAAGTGATTCATACTGCAAGATTACAGTTAATATAAATGCGAGGTAAACCATTGCAAATACACTCCTGGAAATGGAAAAAAGAACACATTGACACCGGTGTGTCAGACCCACCATACTTGCTCCAGACACTGCGAGAGGGCTGTACAAGCAATGATCACACGCACGGCACAGCGGACACACCAGGAACCGCGGTGTTGGCCGTCGAATGGCGCTAGCTGCGCAGCATTTGTGCACCGCCGCCGTCAGTGTCAGCCAGTTTGCTGTGTCATACGAAGCTCCATCGCAGTCTTTAACACTGGTAGCATGCCGCGACAGCGTGGACGTGAACCATATGTGCAGTTGACGGACTTTGAGCGAGGGCGTATAGTGGGCATGCGGGAGGCCGGGTGGACGTACCGCCGAATTGCTCAACACGTGGGGCGTGAGGTCTCCACAGTACATCGATGTTGTCGCCAGTGGTCGGCGGAAGGTGCACGTGCCCGTCGACCTGGGACCGGACCGCAGCGACGCACGGATGCACGCCAAGACCGTAGGATCCTACGCAGTGCCGTAGGGGACCGCACCGCCACATCCCAGCAAATTAGGGACACTGTTGCTCCTGGGGTATCGGCGAGGACCATTCGCAACCGTCTCCATGAAGCTGGGCTGCGGTCCCGCACACCGTTAGGCCGTCTTCCGCTCACACCCCAACATCGTGCAGCCCGCCTCCAGTGGTGTCGCGACAGGCGTGAATGGAGGGACGAATGGAGACGTGTCGTCTTCAGCGATGAGAGTCGCTTGTGCCTTGGTGCCAATGATGGTCGTATGCGTGTTTGGCGCCGTGCAGGTGAGCGCCACAATCAGGACTGCATACGACCGAGGCACACAGGGCCAACACCCGGCATCATGGTGTGGGGAGCGATCTCCTACACTGGCCGTACACCACTGGTGATCGTCGAGGGGACACTGAATAGTGCACGGTACATCCAAACCGTCATCGAACCCATCGTTCTACCATTCCTAGACCGGCAAGGGAACTTGCTGTTCCAACAGGACAATGCACGTCCGCATATATCCCGTGCCACCCAACGTGCTCTAGAAGGTGTAAGTCAACTACCTTGGCCAGCGAGATCTCCGGATCTGTCCCCCATTGAGCATGTTTGGGACTGGATGAAGCGTCGTCTCACGCGGTCTGCACGTCCAGCACGAACGCTGGTCCAACTGAGGCGCCAGGTGGAAATGGCATGGCAAGCCGTTCCACAGGACTACATCCAGCATCTCTACGATCGTCTCCATGGGAGAATAGCAGCCTGCATTGCTGCGAAAGGTGGATATACAGTGTACTAGTGCCGACATTGTGCATGTTCTGTTGCCTGTGTCTATGTGCCTGTGGTTCTGTCAGTGTGATCATGTGATGTATCTGACCCCAGGAATGTGTCAATAAAGTTTCCCCTTCCTGGGACAATGAATTCACGGTGTTCTTATTTCAATTTCCAGGAGTGTATGAAATGACACTAACCTGTGTAACCGCCAGAATGTTGAATGTAATTATGCAAACGCGCGTACACTGGGCTACAGGTGCCAGATGTCAGTTGATGGCATGATGATCTGTGCCTGTTGCACTTGGTCGGTCAATAAAGGGACATTTAATTCTGCTTTAGGCTGACGCTGGAACTGTCGTCCGATGATGTACTATATGTGGTCGGTTGAAGACAGATCAGGTGACGAAAAATCAAGACGACATGTCGACACTCTGTAGAGCATTCTGGATTACAACAGCGGTATGTGGTCGGGCGTTATCCTGTTGCAAACCCCCTCTGGAATGTTGTTCATGAATGGCAGCACAACAAGTCGACTTACCTGACTTATGTACAGACTTGCAGTCAGGGTGCTCCTATCGTTATATGTAATCGCACCCCAAGCCATAACTCCAGGTGTAGGTCGAGCGTGTCTGGCTGTCACATGATACCACTGAGGTCGCAATTTTTGGTGTTTTGGGGCAGTGCAATGAACGCTACAGGGCGTCTGTCTCGATTTGCAACAGATCTTTGTGTCACTGTGGTGCCAACTGATGCTCAAATTGCAACAGCAGATGCAGCACGATGCGACACAGCCATACGCCGAACACAATGGTTTTCCCTCTCGTTAGTGCCACGTAGCAGTCCGCAGCCCGGTTTTCCTGCAACCATACACTCTCGTGACCATCTCTGCCAGCAGTCACATACAGTGGCTACATTGCTACGAAATATTTCTGCAGTACCGCAGAAGGAACATCCAGCTTCTCGTATAGTCCTATATCACGACCTGGTTCAAACTCAGTGAGGTGTTGATAACGCCGCCTTTCTCATCTTAAAGGCATTCTTGACTAACTTCAACTCCCAAACCTTCAAACTCAAGGGTAGTTAATGCTCACGACCATTGTAGCGAGTGTTAAAAGCAACGTGAATTGTATCCTGATAGTGGTGCTACTAGCGCAGTTGTTATGCGTCTGGCACGAAATTTGAGTAGACAAAGTCTTTCAGATGTACATTATGTGATCAAAAATATCCGGACACCCCCAAAAACGTACGTTTTCACACTAGGTGCATTGTGCTGCCACCTACTGGCAGGTATTCCATATGAGCGACCTCTGCAGTCATTAGACATCGTGAGAAAGCAGAATGTAGCGCTCCGCTGAACTCACTGTCTTCGAACGTGGTCAGGTGATTGGGTGTCACTTGCGTCATACGCCTGTACGCGAGATTTCCACACGCCTAAACATCCCTAGGTTCACTGTTTGCGATGTGATAGTGAAGTGGAAACGTGAAGGGCACGTGCAGCACAAAAGCGTACAGGCCGCCCTCGACTGTTGACTGACAGAGACCGCCGATAGTGGAGTAGGATCGTAATGTGTAATAGATAACTATCCAGACCATCACACAGGAATTTCGAACTGCATCAGGATCCACTGAAAGTAGTGTAATAGTTAGGCGGGAAATGAGAAAACGTGGATTTCATGGTCGAGCGGCTGATCATAAGCCACACATCACGCCGGTAAATGGCAGACGACGCCTCACTTAGGAGCTTAAACATCGGACGATTGAACAGTGGCAAAACGTTGCGTGGAGTGACAATTCACGGTACACAATGTGGCGATCCGATGGCAGGGTGTGGGTATGGCGAATGCCCGGTGAGCGTCATCTGCTAGTGTGTGTAGTACCAACAGTAAAATTTTGAGGCGGTGGTGTTATGGTGTGGTCGTGTTTTTCATGGAGGAGACTTGCAACCCTTGTTACTTTGGGTGGCTTATCACAGCACAGGCCTGCATTGATGTTTTAAGCAACTGAAACTTCCTGGCATTTTAAAACTGTATGTCGGACCGAGACTGGAACTCGGGACCTTTGCTTTCGCGGGCAAGTGCTCTAAGGCAAAGGTCCCGAGTTCCAGTCTAGGTCCGGCACACAGTTTTAATCTGCCACGAAGTTTCATATCAGCACACACTCCGCTGCAGAGTGAAAATCTCATTCTTTTAAGCAACTTCTTGCTTCTCACTGTTGAAGAGCAATTCGGCGATGGTGATTGAATCTTTCAACACTATCGAGCACCTGTTCATAATGAACGGCCTATGCAGGAGTGGTTATACAACAATAACACCCCTGCAATGGACTGGCCTGCACAGAGTCCTGAACTGAATCCTATAGAACGCCTTTGGGATATTTCGGAAGGCGGACTTCGTGCCAGGTGTCACCGACCGGCATCGATACCTCTCCTCAGTGTAGCACTCCGTGAAGAATGGGCTGCCATTTCCTAAGAAACCTTCCAGCACCTGATAGAAAGTATGCCTGCGAGAGTGGAAGCTGTCATCAAGGCTATCGGTGGCCAACACCAAACTGAATTCCAACATTACCGATGGAGGGCACCACGAACTTTCAACCAGGTGCCCGGATACCTTTGATCACATAGTGTAGAAACAGGTCTACACTTTCGTTTATGTGTCACAACTTCTTCATGGTGTTGCGATTTTTATCCGTCATTGTGTGAAAAGTGATATATGATTCACATGTAGTTTACGTACACTGATGAGTAGGCATTAAGATCACTGCCCACAGTGAAATTGTATGGTGTTGCTAACCCTGACGCTGTGAGGGAAGCATGTAGGCGGACCGGAGAAAAATGGAGGATCATTCATCGCAGCTGAAGTATTGACAGATTTCCAGCCACCATGAGCAATCCATTCAATTACACCACGGACGTTGAAATATGAGATCTCAGGATGTGTGCGTGTACGTGTGCGCGTGCGCCGGTGCGTGTTTGCAACGCAACGGAATCCACACACACCGAGGAGAGTTCAGACAATTAACTCACGAAGAAGACATCGACGCGTGTCTCATGAGCGAAACACTCTTGAAGCCAGTCGTTAGTGCAGAAGTCGCCAACTGTTGGTGCTACCGAACTGATTGCCTCGCGGCTGAAGATGGTACTGCTTGTTGAATACAATGCACCCTACGACACACCAACTGAACTAATTAGCCCTGACTACTGTTGATGCAAACGTTATCGCCGTCGACACATTCAGAGGACAAACAAACATCGGTTGGCCGATGACGGCCATGGGGCGTACCCGGCGTCAATACGCCCGACATGGCAAAAATGTTTCAAATGGCTCTGAGCACTATGGGACTTAACATCTGAGGTCATCAGTCCCCTAGATCTTAGAACTACTTAAACCTAACTAACGAAAGGACATCACACACATCCATGCCCGAGGCAGGATGCGAACCTGCGACCATAGCAGTCCCGCGGTTCCGGACTGCATCGCCTAGAACCGCACGGCCACTGCGGCCGGCCCCGACATGGCACAATGGGCCGCTATCGACATGCAATGATACACAGGCCGCGTCTCTAACCTTCGCTTACGTCGGCGTGTCGCTAGGCGGCAGAGGAGTCGAGCTGCTGTATGAGGCTATAAAGTCTTGTCACCTCCAGCGAATGGAACAGTCAGTGTGTTTGTGGGGCAGCAGGTGAGCTGTTCTCATGTGCAGTTGATGCCGCATGGTCGGAACAAGGTTACCTTGAATGGAGACTCGCTGATATCATTCATAATATAGGCTCATAGGGTCACCTGCGGAGTGGACTTTCAAGTTACGTCTTGAATGTAAACCGGGCTTTCGTGTGAAAGTGTTACGCTTGGCGGGCCGGCTAGTTTTCTGTTGAGATTACGAGGTGTTTCAGTACCGTTAAATGTGCTGTCGCAATTAGAACATAATGTACCAGGTGCTAATTTGGTTAGATTTCGCCGTATTTTTCGTAGATTTTCATACTGTGAAAGAAGGAAGAACGTAAATCAATAAACGATGAGTTTTACAGTTTAATACCCAAGCACTTGCCAGCGTCTGTTATTAACATACGCCGCTGATCAGCCTTGTTTTGTACTTTGATGCGGTTTAGTAACGTTTTGGATTCAAGTGGTAAAATGTGTTGTCAGTCTATTCACCGATTTCTGCAGTATTTAATTTTAGCCGAGAGCCGTTAAGCATTTTCATTACTCATTTTGGTGATTATTATTGCAGTGCTTTTAAAATTATATACTCTTGCTAGATGTTTTTAATAATTTTAAATTGCTTTAAAAAGAAAATATATTTTTATAGTTTTTTCCGTTGTTGAGATCTAATCTTAAACAACGACAAAGCTGTAAACATATATTTTCTTTTTGACCTTGTTAATGTAGAGAGAGAGAGATTTAGGCTAGTCCGTAGAATCATATTATGTAAAGTTTGTTTTTTAGCCGAGTATTGGTAAAACCTTTATTTAATCTGCAGTCAAGGGTTAATTTTTTATCGAATGATTGCCCTCTGATTTAAGATCTGGTCTGTCACAGTTTGTAATTATATAACTTAAAATGTTTCACTCTCTTTCACGAAGGGGCTTTTGTGTAAAGCGTTCGTTTATTTTAGATTGAAAAATTTGCTTATTTTCTTATATGAAATTTATTATAACTGCCTTTTAATTTTGCTTTAGATAATGAAGAGTGCGACTTCCTCTGTATAATAATTGAGATCTATTCGGTATGCCAGGCGCGGGGGTTACTCTGTCAAAGCTGTTGGAAAACGTTACATCTACCGACGAATTGTTATCTAACTTCATGTTTAAGTTGTACGTGCTTTAAAAAATACTGTTATTCATATTTGGTAGCCTCTATTGTTGCTATACAAATTTCTAATCTGGCCATTTTCCTTAGTTATACCTGATAAATGGCCGAGCGGTTCGAGGCGCTTCAGTCCGGAGCCGCGCGACTGCAACGGTCGCAGGTTCGAATCCTGCCTCGGGCATGGATATGTGTGATGTCCTTAGGTTAGTCAGGTTTAAATAGTTCTAAGTTCTAGGTGACTGATGACCTTAGATGTTAAGTCCCATAGTGCTCAGAGCAATTTCAATTTAATAAAAGTAGGAATAACTGTACGTCTCTATACCCGAGTATGTGTGACTGGTACGTTCCACTACCGAATTGAGTGCAATTTCTTGAGGTAGTTTAAGATAGGTCACATACTCGTCGATTGTCCCCTCCCTCTGCGTGCTACAATTACGGAAAAGAACAGGATTTGTAAGGAATTTCAGCTTACTATAAATCCTGCAACTACGCGTTTGTTCACCCCAATGCGGCTAAATAAACACAAGGAGATCGACGACGACAGGAACCAATATTGGTCAACAAAGTTCCCACCCTCTAGCTCAGCGATGGGTCCACTCGGAAGGTGACACGACGCTTCCTCTACAAATAAAGAAAAGAAAAGATTCCTCCAGTTCGAGAGGGAAATAAGAGAGGTAGTAAGCGAGCCTAGTGCAAAGCTGATTCGTTGGCAGACGTCTTTTTGAACAATTTCTGACCAATAGACGAGCCAACGGTACTAATACACACTGATACGCCTCAAGAAACGCCGGAAAGATTCCTGGAACAACACGTAGCTAAAGAAGATGTACGACCAATTACTACTGAAGAGGTCCATTGTCGACATCACCAGCTAACACTAAGAAAGGTTGGAGGGATGGAAAAATCTCCAGTGGCCTGATTCTACACCTGCCGCCGACGACTGTTGACCACTTGGCGGCCATTTTCAAGGCAGTGATGAGGACTGGTAACTTCCCGCTGTATGGAAGCATCCGGAGATTGTGGCCAGTCTCAGGAATATGTAACAGCCCCGCGAAGCTGTCTACCGACAAACTTAATCACGGAGTGTCCGAGGTGTTTGATTGTCTCTTCCTCCGACGCCTGCTACACAGTGCTGAAGCTGAAAGGGCCTTCTACATTCCACCAACTGCACTTGGTGCAGGATGCTGTGGAAGTATTCACCAATTCGAGTTTTTAGGAACCCTGCTGCACGATGTCAGCAGAGCATTCGACTTCATGTGGCTCGAAAGACTGTTGTCTAAGTTTTGAAATTTCGAAGGAAAGACCGAGTCCAGCTGCAATCGTACATCGAACTAATTCGATGGTGAAAGTACCGGAGATCCCACTAACCGCGTCCGCTTACTTAACCACCTCTGTCAACCGGACACGCTTGTCGTCCAGCCCGAATGCTCAACTTGTCAGATGCTAGTAATGGCCACAGTCCATTCACCTACTTCCTCGGAGCGAGTCCTGTATTCACGCACGAAGCATGAACCTTGGCGTGCATCAGCACTGAAATTATCGAGCCAGTCAAGCCTACAGAAATACTATATACATCGGGTGTCTCTTGTAATAGTCGTTAGGTGCCGTTTCCCTGGTGTTTCAGCAGATATTTGAAATTTGGCTTCGGTAAAATGTAGCAATTACTGCTCATCCGTACTTCATAGACGTCCAGTGTCAACAGAAAGCGGCGGTTTGTTTCCCATTGCAAACGAAATGATTGTTAAATCGTAATTCTACGTAGCTATTCAGTAGAGAGGCCTGAAATCAGTCTAGTTTGATATTCGTTTTAGCGATACGCATAACAAAGACAGTAAAACAGAAGACTGAACAGCAATCTAGCAGCGACTCAGTCACCCTGCGTGCTCGACGGTAGCAGTCAGTGACGGGCCAGGGCAGTGCTGTCGTATCTGGAATTTTGGTTGCTTTTCAAGTTTTACTGTCCCTGTAAATACGCATCAATAAACATAGCGTACTAGACTAATCTGGTACCACTCCATCGAATGGGCACATTTGTAACATAAGACAAACCGACGCTTTCCAACGACACAGGGCGGAACATGAAAGATGTGACGAGCACTGTTTGTTTGCTACACAATGCAAAATCTAATTTGAACGTATCTGCTGAAACACGAGGGAAAACGCGCCTGACGACTCTTAGAACGGACACCGCACACACATATGTGTGGTATATGTCGCTAATGCACGAATCCCAATACTACACGTATGACTACTGCGCAACCACTTGGACGGAAGTACCTTCCTTGTTTGTGTTGCCGGCGGATTATCGTCACGTCGCGTCATCGCCGCCTGCTTATCAGACGGGTATACGCTGTATGCTGTAGTTACGTCCACAACACCACAAGTGAAGCTCGCCTTATAAGCTGATGGCTGCTTTAATCACCAAGAGCTTTAATTCGCTTATGGAGCAAGGAGGACTCAGATGACGGTAAATCAGTTCGAGAGTGGGCTAAAAAATGGCGGTTAACTTTCAGCCCGAACAAGACGGAGGGCATCGTCATTACGAAGAGGTTTGTATCGCCGCCATCGTCTGAGGAACATCCATAATGTGCCAGATACCACAGCATCACGATGGGCAGACGTTAAAGTGGCACCAACACGTAGAAATACCACGGACCCATGAGGGTAGATTGATAAGTCTTGAAAAAAAGCAAGGGAAAAAAAGTTTATTTCGCAAACAATTCACCTTATTTCTCGACATAGTTTTCTGTGAGGGATATACACTTCGTCCAGCAATCTTCCAGCTCTTTCAGAAAAATAGATTCTCTCAAACTCTGCAAAATACTCGTTCACTGCCATTACCACTTCCTCATTTGACGAAAATTTCTTCCTAGAGGGACAGAGTTTCAAGTCAGGGAACAGGATGAAGTCACCTGAAGCAGTCTGGTAAAGAGGGTGGGTGGGGAACCACTTCAAAGCCAATTCTTGCACTCTCGTCATCGATATCGCTGGTGTGCGAGACGAAAGAACAATTTTTCGTGCCAACCTTGGTCTTTTTTCAGCCAACACGAATTTCAAACGATCTGACACTGAGACGTAATGGCATCCAGTTATGGTTCCATATTTTTCCAAGTTATCTACGAGGAATATTCGTTGGGAATCCCATTAAAACCTTACCAGCTAACGAAATGATCTTTTCCTTCTTCTGTGAAATTTCACCAGCCTTTGTCCATTGTTTTGACTGCCGTTTTGACTCTGCTTTGTTATGATGGATCCAGTTTTCATGAACAGTCCCTAATCAGTCCAAACTTTCTTGCGGACTATGATTAAACATAACCAGACATTGTGTTGAAATTTTGTCCCGTATGCGTTTTCCGTCGATTGTGAGCGATGGTAGCACCCATCTCGCATGCAGCTTTTTCATTGCCAATTTCCCGTCCAGGATATTAACGCACTCGCTCATTTGAGATACCTGCGGTCTCAGCACTATTACTAATTTTTATTCGGCAGTTTTGCCTTACCATATCATGGATTTTGTCAGTGGTTCGCTTTGTGGAGACCCCAACTAGACGGCCAGAGCGCTTTTCGTTTTCGGTGCTCGTCCGACCATGCTGAAATTCATCAGTACGAAACACTGTTTTCTCAATTTTCAGTCATAGTCGACATACTAACCGATTCAGGCGGCTGTCAACAATGAACTGTGCGCTGTACATTGTCATACGCTCATTGCAATAATCAAGCTTTTCAACCATTCCCTCGTGGAAATTTACTAGACATCAAACCAACCTCGTATACTCAGTTCTCAGACTACCCTCTATGTTCCCCACACATGCCGATCTTGTTGTCTACAAAAGCGAAGTACGAAAAGCAATGCCCTCGAGTATGAAGTAGGTTCTTGCGGCGGTGCTCACTCATATCTGATGGCTGCAACAAGTTTAGAACAGGGCTCTGCGACTGGCTCTATATTATCCACCGGGAGAACTGCACTTACTGGCAGATGTAACGCGATCGAAAGAACGAGACAGAGAAACGTCAAGGAAGTTCTATCAACAGATTTCTAATTCTGTAGCTACACACATCAGAAAACCTGGGTAACTAAGTTCAGTAACCAGTTCACGCTAAATGGCTACATCACAGTCGAGACTAATACGATCCGTTAATTAAAAAAAAAAAAAAAAAAAAAACTTTAAATGCGAACATATTGTTTTGGGCTTTACCGTGACTGTTATTGACATTAAATGAAACAACAAGTTCACTGTTACCAGTCACTGTGACTGGTAACCGGTAACAGTAAACTTGTTGTTTTATTTAATTAAAAAAAATAAATAAATAAGTAAAACAAAAATATAAAAATTGTACTTATTTAGCAGCAGTAGGAAGCACCAAAATTACTACAAGTAATGACCACCACACGTAAGGAACAGACGTACAACCGTGCAAAAAGATTGAAAGTAAAACACGGAGTTGAAAACGACAATTATGGATAAAGGGGAGTAAGGTGAAAGGTTAGGGCACATGTACCATCATGTCTCATTTCCTGATAGTGCGTTATTGACATAAATACCCCTGAAACGGGTAGAACTTTGACAATCTCAATTTCAGTTACATACAACACAGACTCAGTAAGATATTAGATCTCAATAGTAGTGCAATAAAAACAGGAAGGCCTTAATTAATAACAGCTATTAATTTAAAAGTAACAGGGAGGCCTTCAACAATAACAGCTTCAGAAAAGTTAGATCACCAAATAGCAAACAGGCAGGCCTTCTTTAATAACAGCTTCAGTTAAGTAAAACTACCAAATAGAAAACCGGCTGATCTTCAATGATAAGAGGTTCAGTTAAGCAAAATTACCAAATGCAAACAGGTAGGACTTCAATAATAACACCTTGAGTTAAGTGAAATTACTAAACTGAAACAGGCAGGTCTTCTTTAATAATCGCTTCAGTGAAGTAAAAAGCAAACAGAAGACTGGCAGGCCTTCAATAATAACAGCTAAGACCTCAAAATCTTAAACTTGTCCAGAGTTCGCGAACCGATGCTGAAGCTTTCCAGTTTCAAAGGGGGCCCAGAGTTCAGCCCAGCGAAACTGGCTTCTACTCTGTCTTCGGTTTTGTATCCCGCCTGGACAGGCGGCGCGTGGATCTGCTCCTGTGAACTGGCTCTGCAAAATAGGCCGAGATGGAAGGACTTGAGTAGGAGCAGGAAAAGGTGAAGTACTTCGGTACTGCGTATAGGTTAAAGCTCAAAACAAAACAAAAAACTGTTCAAATGGCTCTGAGCACTATGGGACTTAACTGCTGTGGTCATCAGTCCCCTAGAAATTAGAACTACTTATACATCACTAACCTAAGGACATCACACACATCCATGCCCGAGGCAGGGTTCGGACCTGCGACCGTAGCGGTCGCGCGGTTCCAGACTGTAGCGCCTAGAACCGCTCGGCCACTCCGGCCGGCCGTTAAAGCTCTTTTACTGGTGTATGAACATACACAAATAATAGTAATACTTTGCGTACAGATGAGTGCGTAGGTGCGAAGCCGTTCATGTATCAAAGCTAACAGTTACTTATAGTTGGACAAACTATCATTGAAGTATCAAAGGGCAAAGTCTGCCCTAGCTAGCCCCTTATGAGGTAGAAGTTTAGTCGCTTAGTCGTCTGCTCTTGATCAAATGGGCAGAATCTGGAGCGGGGCTTGTAGAGCTGCACAGCGCCGGCTAGATGGCGCTGTCGTCGGTATCGTTGTCGTAGTGCCAACCTAAGAACTTGTACTTACACTGTGGCATCGTAGCTATCGATAACACATTCGGTGTGCCACGTCCCATAGCTGGGTGGCCAGGCAACACACGAAAATGGCACTTGAAATCAGTCGCAATACGGCCAGCTACCACTCACCGACTCCGTGCTCAAGACGCTTGCGCAAGTGCTCGGCTTATTCGTCCTGTGGACCTCTCGCATTGTCCTCCTCGCTCTCTTATCACTCGCCAACTCACCACGTCACAAAACGTCAATCCCCCATCAAAAACCTCGAGGGAGGACCTTAGTGTGCTCAAACGTGAAGGATATCGCACGACAGATTGAGCTAGTGGCGCCAGGGATTCGCCACAAACCCCGCCACGACTCAACATCCTTCCACTTAAATTAATGCTCACTGGGACAGACTACAGAAGGAGGGGAGGGTTAATTAATGGGCTTAAGTTGATTAAGGTGCACGCTGAGGACCTTACCAGTGGCCAGATGTCTGACAAGCAAGTTAACTGGACCCAAAATTTTGAGGATAGAGCATGGGGCTATGAGATGAGGAGTAACTTCCCGTGCTTGGCACCACCCCTCGCCCGACCGGTACAGCTCTTCATGAAAACGTCATCTCCTACCTTGGCCTGAAGGGGCGTCTATTCCTGTTATACCTAGCGCCGATAGCTAACGTAATGTTATTCCTGGCCCATTCCCAGTTTTCCATAAGATCTTCAAGAGTAGCATACGAAGGCTGGATGTGTCTATATATTACAAGTTGGACGGAGAGGAATTGATGGGATACACAAACAAGAGAGCGGCAGGAACTGCCTTGGATGCTTCGTGCTGCCCAGCGTTAAATGCAAAATTGAGCCATGAAAGGTGGCGTCCAACTTACTCGGAGACTTATGATGGTAAATGATCAAAGCCAACTTGAGTAAGCCGTGCGCGGCTTGTGTTCATCCCGTTTATTGTTTTGTTATCTTCTCTTACCGTACTGCCACCTCGTTTTCTTATTCCATTTACTGGCGTCATTAACTTCCTGCCTTACCTACCCGTGAGTGGCAGCAGCACCGGTTATCGATAAGTGCACTGTGGTTCTGTCTCTGGAGCGACCGAGAGCACTTACGGGTTGCCGTGTATGCAGTTGAGTGGGGAGCTCAGTCCGGAAGCAGCAGCAGTGAAGTCGGGGTGGAGCGCCAGTGAGGTGCGGACAGCCAGGTCGTTCGGTTGGTCGTCTCATCGGCCGACGTGTATTTGGCCTTTTGACCGTTTCTGGGCCTCGTCAGTTGGTCATCTTTCCGGACGTGGGTCGGTTCCTTCCTTGTACAGAGAAGTCGTGGCAAATGGGCAAGAGTTACCTCTGCATGGATTGGTCCGAGCCAGGTTGCCTGGGTCGCTGTGTCTCCGAGTTCCGAACGGACATGGAGTTGAGTCGGCTTGGAGCTGCAGTCTGCTTTGGGCAGCCACATACGTAACTTTTGTGGGAACGACTTGGGTTGATCGTTCGGTCGGTCGTCTCATTGGACAGCTTGTGGAAACTCTCTGTGTGTCGAACTGATCGTCCTTGTTGTTCCACGGTGCTTGCTTTTACGATTGTCCGAGTTCTTGTGCAAGTGTGTTTATGTGGAACTGTGTGTAGTTTCTGTGATTTCCATTGAGCAGATGAATGCTGTCTGCGTACTGGAAAAGGTAGTTGGTCGGTTGTGACAGAGGGAATTGAGTAGGTTGTTGGTTGGTTCTTCAGCCATCCCTAGGTCGTGTTGCAACCCGATTGTTTAGTGATATGCTTGGCTGCCTGTCTCACCTATACTGCTGTTAGAGTTTCTCCCCCCCCCCCCCCCCTAGGTCGACCCTTGGAACACTTCTGAGCACCACTGTTTGTTGTTTGTGATTGTCACTTTATTTGGTCGCAGGTACTGTGCCAGGCCTTCAACCGTGTATTAATATTGTCTGTTTTATGTTTAGTATATGGCCTTCAGACGAACTTCAGGACAACTATTTTAAGATTAGGCATTCAGCCATGTTCTTTTTTTTTAGTTCTTGTTGCTCTGCATTTAGGCCTCCAGCCACGTTTGCTTCATAATCTGTGGCTTTAATATATAAATCCTTGTCTGTAAGGTTTCTCTTTAATTATCCTGAATTCTTGAAACGGCCTTCAGCAGTGTTCTGTAAATATTTATCTTAAGGTGGACTTTAATTATTCTTGAGTATGTGTTTGGGCCTTCAGCTGACAAGACACTTAAAGTTTTCTTAAGATGTTTTTCTGTTGTACTGTGTAAAAGCTTATCTTCAAAGCCTCCTGGTGTTTTAAAAGGAATCATTTAAACTTATTCTGGAGAAGTTACTTGGGTCCTCAGCTTTGAACTGATCTTTGTTGTTTTAAAGAGAAAACTGCATTGGTTTGAGGAATAAAGTTGTGTGTTCTTGTATAACTAACAGTGATTGACCTTGGCCCCTTTCTACAACCTGATCCGCTCTGTCCTGCTAACCCAGATTACATTGAGGTTGCGATTCATTCTCGTGGCAAACGATGCCTAGAGGTAACATGGCGTGGTCGCTAGGTGCTTAATGGCGTTACGAATGCAAAACTGTTTATACCGTTCGGAAACAAACGCTGGAGCGGTATCGCTAACAAGAACCGTAGGGGGTCCAAACCAGCTGGAGATGTTCGCCAGAGGTGCAATTGTAATGGTCACTGTGACCCCAGGACTAGGGATTAACCACACAAATCTGGAAAACAGCCACCAGAATATACAGGTTCCCCTTCTTGGTGCGAGGAAAAGTCCCTATGTAATCGATAAAGGGTTTGTCTGTTAGGGTTTTCATCGCGCTCGGATTGTAAACACTGTTAGTAAGCTTATCCTTCTTACAGGCTCCACACTCACTCACTAGTCTCCTGATATAGTTATGTAACATGGCCGAGTATGAAAATTATGAAAATAAAGGAAAACGGGAAGCACTACTAACGAGGCAAAGAAATTTTAAAGTCTCCAGCAATGTTAACGCGTTTAACAGTATGCCATTTCTGATAGAGTAGTCGTTAACCTCACGACAAAATAAGAGTTGCTTTCATAATGGACTCCACACGGGAACTTAATCCCTTTGGTTTTGAGGTCCACAAACAACTCGGGAACTTCAGGTACAATGATACACAACCGAGTGAGATTTACTAACGCCCTTGTTCTCGATAGCCCCTTCTCCTGAAATCAGCGACTGAGAGCATCGGTGATTAGGTTGTCAGTGCCTTTTATGTGCCGCAACTTGAAATGGAACACGATGATGAGCGCCCACCTGGCAATCCTACCAGTTTTCCTAGGTCGAGCTAACACTCAACTTTGAGGCCTGCTCGTCCGTCTCGAGATCTAATTCCCTATGCTCAAGATAGAACTGGAACATCTCTAAGGCGAAAGGCACAGCCAGCACCTTACAGTCATAAACAGAGCAGTTTAGCCCGGTGCCAGGCAATCTTCTGGACGCGAAAGCTAATGGGCATGTTATACCTTCATCCTTCTGCAACAACACTGCAGCAATACCTGCACTGGAGGCATCACTTTGAACGATAGATCCTTGGCCGAAATCCGGGATGCCACAGCGGGCTGATGATTGCGGTCTCGATAGCTTCAAAGGACGCCTGTTGGCTCTCACCCCAGACAAATTTCTCCCACTTCTTGTTATTCAGAGGAGCGGCCATCTGGGCAAAATGAGAAACAAAACGGCGAAAATAATTCGCCGTCCCAGTAAATATGGCTATCTCCTTTTCATTTCGAGACTGAGGATGTTTCTTCAACAACTTAATTCCTGAAATTTCCTGGCAGATTAAAACTGTGTGCCGCACCGAGACTCGAACTCGGGACCTTGCCTTTTGCGGGCTAGTGCTCTACCATCTGAGCTACCCAAGCATGACTCACGCCCCGTCCTCACAGCTTTACTTCTGCCAGTACCATGTCTCCGCAATATCCTTCCTTTTCGGGAGTGCAGGTTCGCAGGAGAGCTCTGTAAAGTTTGGAAAGTAGGAGACGAGGGTTTGGTCCGATGACTGCTGTGTGTCTGCAGAAAATGATTCGAAAATTCGAAAACACGGGTTCTTTTGGTGTGCAGTCTGGTACAGGGAGGAAACGAATTGATTCTACGTCAGTGGAAGCAGTGGTCACAGCATTGCAGGAGGAGACGAGTGGTGGTGTGCAAAATTGTAGTGCACAGAAAATTGCCGGAGCATTGGGCATACCCCTGAGCACGGTGCGTGAAATCCTACGAAACATCCTTCTTTACTATCCATCCAAAATAGCCCACGTGCACGAGTTGCTTCCTGTTGACCTGCCAGCAACAAATACCTTTGCTTTAGAATTTCTTGCTCGTATGGAAGTGGACAGTGATTGGCCGTGGAAGATTTTGTGAACAGAGAAAGCCCACTTCCATCTGACAGGATATGTCAATACACAGAATTTTCGAATAAGGGCAACGGAAAATCCATACGCAAATCAATCAGTAGCACTTCATCCTGAAAAGGTCACTGTGTGGTGCGGATTTATGGCATCATTTATCATAGGGCCATATTTTTTCGAAGAGACAGTTGCTTCCGGTCCTGTTACCTGTACCATCACTATGGGTGGTTTTTTTTTCGCAACCACGTCATTCCAGCTCTCCAACAGCATGGATGAGTTGATGGGATAATTTTTATGCAAGATGGCACATCGCAAATCCAGTTAATCAGCTGCTGAAGCGCCATTTCGTAAATACTAGACTTACCAGCCGCCATTTCCCTACAGCCTGGCCGTCCCGATCACCTGATCTTAATCCGCGTGACTTCTGGCTGTGTGGCTATATGAAAGATGTTGTGTTCAGTGTTCCGATAGCAAACGTAGCTGCATTGAAGGCACGCACTGCGCAACACATTCTGAACGTGACCTCGGAAACACTTCGAACAGTTGTGGAACATACTGTTTTCCTATTTCAACTTGTTGTAGAAAACGACGGACAGCGTAATGAACACGTTTTGCATCAGTCACACGGAAATCAATAATCCGATTTGATTTTGATTGATGCTTTTATGCGGTTTTTGTGCCAGGACAGTTAGAAACCGATGTGAGTGATGCTTTTTTTGCGGTTTTTGGCGTCAGGATAATTGAAAACCGATTTTTCCCATTCGATGTGATATGACCTTGCCGTGGTGGATCTTCTTACAGTACTAACAGTATCACACCTGCATACCCATGCACATTGAGTAGTACAGTTTATTTAACGTCAAACGTACACCTTAGGCATTGTTGTATGATTCATTTGTCATTTTTAGTCGACCACTATTAAACTATGATGCTTACAGCGCCGTCTGTTGCTTCATTTTGTAACTATTTATTTATCTTCTGTCATACGTTTTCCCATTCTCCGATAATATTCCGTTGCAATTTGACGTTATTCTGACCAGTGGTGTTATTTCTACAGCGGTTTGAAAGTTTAAGTTCAAATGGTTCAAATGGCTCTGAGCACTATGGGACTTAACATCTGTGGTCATCAGTCCACTAGAACTTAGAACTACTTAAACCTAACTAACCTAAGGACATCACACATATCCATGCCCGAGGCAGGATTCGAACCTGTGATCGTAGCGGTCACGCGGTTCCAGATTGAAGCGCCTAGAACCGCACGGCCACACCGGCCGGCTTAACTTTAAGTATAATCACCCTGTATATCATATTTACCAAGTTTGTCTTTGAGGAAAAGTTTAAATGTGCAACGACCCACGAAAAGACATAGTATTTTATCATGCGTATTGTGAGGTCCACTTCTGAACAATTTTCCAAATACTTCACACAACGGCGCAAATTTGTCACTTGCACGTCTTTCTGGACTGGTGCCATTGTCACTACAATGAAGAATTTCCAATAGTTGCAGTCCCTTGCCTTGTTTATAGTTTCTAATTTACGGGCTCATCCCAATAGATAAATCAAATAATGATGTATTCGTGTCCAGGCAAACCCTCATTAAAATTAAAATTCCCATCAAAGCAAATATTTCAGAACTATTAGCAGAAGATATATATTTTTTTCTTTCTGCTTCTTCATGAATAAATTTCATCTTCGGTAGAAGAATGTTGCTGTGGGACAAAGCAGAACCAAAGTTACCGGGTGCAAGTTATTATACACGTTAAAATCGTAATATAAAGTGTCACTTTCATTTCGCCGTTGAGCAAGTGGTGTGTTGAGACCAAATGGATTAGAATATACTTCATTATTTAAGACGTTATGGTCGAAGAGCTTTGGTCTGTCAAAAAGATGTAACAATTACCAATCTCATTTCTAACGTCCGCATTTGTTTTGGTTTATGTATGTTTACGTGGGTGTCAATGTGTGTGTGTGTGTGTGTGTGTGTGTGTGTGTGTGTGTGTGTGGCTCAAGAGGTAGAGGCCCAAATCCGCTTTATTTTACGGTAATCTGGCATGGAAACTGCTTAGGCAGCTGACTCACTGTGCAGACGAAAATACTGCATTACCTTGAGGCAGACAATAGGAAAATCAGTTACGCTTGATACGTGGCCCCACGTGTTCCTTGTTACGGTAGGCTGGCTTCACTCTAGAAACAAAGAGAACTTTGGACAGAGATTAATCACGAGTCTTTGCGGCTGCGGAAAGGTTTCCAGACGATGCCAGAGACATCTACAACCGTGCCAAGAATTCTCCGCCAGCTGTGTAAAAGTATCGCTGGCAGCATCGGAGCCAGTTCCTCGTTCTGGGTGATAATCAGCGAAAACACTTTGCGTGATATGGAAAAAGCAACTAAATTAAGGGGATGTACATCATAAGCAAACAAATATCTTCTACACAAGGAGATTTAAGGATACGTGTTTCACAATAGTAAGTTGTTTGCGAGGGTAGTTTTTCAGCACTTATTAGTTTACTGTCTAGCCCATTCCACTGTTAACAGTCAACATGCAGCTGTTATAAACTATTTAACTTGCATCTATCCCATTAGAATAACGGGTTGTTTTCCTTCATCATGCTCAATTCATCAGATAGATAGCACGAAGTCGATTCGTGAGATCATCATTGTATTCTATCTCTGCTTAAGCCTTTACACAGAGGCGAAAAGAGGGACTGGTAACAAAATTAGTAGTTGGTCGTACGATACGTTCGGCACAAGTGGAATTTTTCGAATGTAGCGAACAATGTGCATGAAAATCCTGTTGTCTCTGGTTTTATTTTTTTCTTAACTCACTGCTTTCAAACTAAATAATGAAGTCAAATTAGATGTTTTGTATGGTGCCGCCTTATTCGTAGCATCACCGCGGATAATAACTATACCTGAGCAGCTGAAGCAGCCGCGTGACAACTGGAGATGGCAAGATATGTAATTACACGATGTATACTTAGCAGCCATAGAGTGAGGCAACCAGGAAGGTAAGGCAGAAGAGTGGCATCAAATATTTGTCCGACCACAGAGGTTTGAGTTTTCGCTAAATAGATTAAGGTTAATGACAGATTCATCACGTACTTTGAAAAGTGTAGGGCCTTCCCCACCCTAGTCTTAACCGAATATATGCACTGCTTCTAATGAGATCCGTCTCTAATGACAGTTGTCAACGGACGTTAAACCCTAACTATCTTCCTTCTTCGTTCCTAATTAGCTCCTTGTCAACCGAACATGAAATTTTAACGTGTCTCCGCTACTCTACTACGCTCTTTAAAGTCTGAAGATAATTTAATTACTGAAGTGTAGCGCTAGGAACATTCATTTGAAAATCGTGCGATTTTATATTGAAATAAATTATCAAAAAACTTAAGTGTACATTACAGTTTGTTCTGTTAAGATAAATACATCAAACGCTGCACAACTAAACAGAACTGTATATTTATACAGCCGAAACAAAATGGAGGTATTATTAGATAAAATCGAAGGTATTTTAAGGTAATGTGAAACAGGAAAAACTAATGATGACTGAAGAAAGAAGGTAAATTTAGAAAGAAATGAAGTACAGAAAAAAGAATGTCCAAGAGAAAAACTATGGACCGAAAAAGTTTTTTGCTCTGGCAGATGGGAAAAAGTGCGCCTGTATTGTGAGAAAAAGTACTTCACTACATTTAGAGAGAGAGTCAACGCAGTGGACTCGCATTCAGGAAAATCAGAGTTCAAAATCCTGACCTATCGCCCTTATACAAGTATCTCTGGTTTACATGAACAGCTTCGTGCGAATGTCGGATTGATTATCACGAAAACCATATGTGCTGGCTACTTGCTCATGTTCAACCAATTTGAGATTGGGCTCCGTATGATGTATAAAAACTACCAAGACTCTGAACTGACTCACTAACTGGAGTACAGTGAGCAGTGGTTCCTCCTGCAAAGCAGAAGCACGGGGTACTCTAGCTTAAACAGAATGTATGTTAGCCAAAATTTGTATTTAGACAGTTTATCTGATTATGCTCATTACACAACGTAATATGGTGTATGGTTGTCACTATTAATTTAAAAAACGGTCTAACTTAAGTTAAACAACACTTTTCACTATCGACTGTAGTTGTTACCAGAAAATAGATCGTGTTAGACAACAGCGACTCCCTCTCACAACAAACACAAACTGAGACACCAACATTACCAGATGAAACTGATATCCACACGCTACCACATTCATCTCAACACTACAGTTATTTCTGCATGAGTAAGAAACTACTCAGTAATGGAAATCATATGTTCTTTACCACTTGACAGTGTTATGAGTTGTGGAGGTAGCAGTAAACCATTTTCAGCTTGTGCGATGCAGCTAGTTTGCAAAGAATTTAAAGCAGTCTTCAGAAAGCTGCTACTGGCAGTTAAGAACCTTTGATTTTACTAAATGTAAAAAAAAAAAAATGTGGTGTTAGCGGACTCTTCCAGCGCATTAACGTGCTGCTTCCGAGGATTCGGGGAGGTGATTCTGCCCCGGATCGAATGCACATCACGTATTGTTGACTGGGTCTGTTGATTCCACCAGGCTAGATGTAGCCTTTGGCTGCTTCGCACATCCAGCAGGGTTAATGCCGGGCTGGTACCCGCGTCCCGTCTCAATTCCACACTAGTCAAACACTTAGAAAACGTCCTAACACTTGAACATGAGACTTTCTGTGAACGCAGACAGATGGGGAGCGTAGATTCCGTCACTAGGGAGTGTCGGCGTCAGGAAGGATATCCAGCTATCAGATGTCACTAATATTGCCTTCAGCTGTCACTAAAAGTGGCTCAGCGCGTGTAAATATGATGACCCCGTAGAATAAGAGTAAAAGAGAAGGAGGAATAGTTGTAATAACAATAATAAGAATAAGAATATTGTGTTAATAATTTTCATGCGATAATAACCAAAAGGGATGGGGTAGGGAAATCAGGTAAAACAATATTCTTAAATTATACAGTCAACTACATGAAATATTGGGGAACTGAAATGCCTAACGAAGAGAGAGCAGGAATGGTGACTAACAATGAGATGAGAAGACGTAGTCACTTCGGTAAACTGGCATAAAGCAAAGTCACAAAAAGATTGTTACACACGATGAAAGAAAATTAATAAGAAATGCGAAATATTTTTACCTGGTATAAACTTACTCATCTAAACATAGCTTTCTTGTGAGTTTATAGTGCCGCGCGGTTTTAGGCGAGCGGTATAAGGCGCTGCAGTCATGGACTGTGCGGCTGGTCCCGGCGGAGTTTCGAGTCCTCCCTCGGGCATGAGTGTGTGTTTGTCCTTTGGATAATTTAGGTTAAGTAGTGTGTAAGCTTAGGGACTGATGACCTTAGCAGATAAGTCCCATAAGATTTAACACATATCTTTTGAGTTTATAGTATTACTGTCGCAGATATTAACAGAAAAATTAATCGCTCTTCTTTGCATATGTTATTGACCATAAATACAGGTAGGTCGGATGAGGAACTTCGTTACGTGAGCAACGGTACGAGTACAAAATCTAAGCTGATAAAACCTTGTCGTAAGCGAGCAGTGACTTTCTCTTAATCGCCATAGATCGTCAGGCAGAAAAGCTGCAAAAGCAAGAACTCAGCGACCGAGAAATTAACTGTGAAAGAAACGAATTTAAATTCATGAGGGAAAAAGAACCTTTCAGACTGTCTGGTAGTCTAGGTGCGAGCACCCTACACTCCTCGGAAAGCAATCTGGCTGCTGGAGCGTTCGGATTTCACATTTCGTTGACTTATTCTGGCCGTCTTCCCATTTCACCCACTTACAAGGGAATGTCTGAGCTTATTCTTCCGTTACTTGGACGTATTGAAATAAGTTTGTGCATGGAGCCAACACGGGATTCGGTACTCTCAATAAACCGTATAATTAAAGGCATCATTTATTTATTATACTGATTAAAACTTAATTAATGACATCGCGACGCGATGGTAGCGTGGAAAACAAAACTGGACGTGCATGATGACTTCTAAAGGATCGACAAATGACAATTGGTCACGAAATTGGAGAGCTCTCAAAACTAATAAACCTACAGCATTGGTAGAAATGGAGAATTGAACCCACGGAAGCAATGATTTAAAATGAATGGAGATTTACTGATTTGCTGTTCGGTGTCTTCGATGTTATCATAGGACACATGAGAAGCAGGAGTCTATCCATGAAGGACTGCCCTAGAACGAAATACAAATACACATGAAACCGATACTACATATGGTGACTAAATCTATCATTAACAATAATTTGTCAGCTAAAAAGATGAAGCTACCGATACCGGGGATTGTAAGTACATACAAAACGCACGACGACTTTTAAGTGTCACAAATGATTTACAAGTGTCCAGGATTCTGCATTCTATTACATAAGCAGATTACAAAGACGGGACGACAGCTTTCCCTTAGAAGAGTAACATGTCGGATAATGAAAAAGTGCCTATTGATATAAATATTTCCAATAAAGATCGAAAAGCGAAGCTTTGATTAGCAAAGCAAACTTTCAGTGTCCCAAGTTTCGTAAAGAAATTATCTAAAAAAAATAGTTGTTAAATAAAGAAATGAATACCGATAATTTCTTTACTTGATTTTCATTTCATGTAAATGAATCAATTATAACGGGATACAGAGACGGTAATGAAAAACGTAGCTATTAAAATTACCAAGTACAAACGATAGACAATCTTTGGAAACTACGGCACTCGCTGTGTTAAGAATGTCCTGCAGAGACTATAGAAACTCTTTAATTAAGCATCGTTTATCATATTCTTTGTTCAACAGTTCGGTAAATTAGCTTGTTCCGGTACCCATCGTGTTCTCTGTCTTTCAGGCTCTCTTTCGCAGGAAGGTTGATAGCTCCACGTTTAAAGGGAGCCGGTTTGCCGTGAGATAACGAGTGTAGAGTTTTCTTTATTTTACTAAGTGCACTGAATAGTTTTAATCTTTTGTTTACGCCCTCATTTATGACCGCGCGAGGTGGCACAGTGGTAAGCACTCTGGACTTGCATTCGGGAGGACGACAGTTGAATCCCGCGTCCGGCCATCCAGATTTAGTTAGGTCTTCCGTGATATCCCTAAATCGCTCCAGCCAAATGCCGGGATGGTTCCTTCGAAAGGGCACGGCCGACTCCCTTCCCCGTCCTTCCCTAATCCTATGAGACCGATGACCTCGCTGTTTAGTCTCTTCCCCCAGACCACCCAACCCCCCCCCCCCCCCCCTCATTTATGACAATGCATCCCTCAGATTTTTCTTCTGCAATCTATTGTTCAGAACTGTCATGTGATATTTGTAAAAGTCTCATACTCCAGTAGTTTTCGAGGTGCATTCTATTTCCTTTTACAGAATGAGAGATACCTACAGCATAATTCCAGTCGCCAAGAGTAACAGAACGAGAGGAGGATTGTGAAGATCGTTATTCAACTTGAAGATGTGGATGACAAAATAATTTCGTTCCTAGTTTGTAAGCTCCAACTCTCTAGAGGTTTCACCAAGGAAGGGATGAATGAGTTTGAATTCTTACTTGTTGTTGGGCACAGTATGTGATAATATGATTATAGATTAATGGTTTATCTTTATATTTCATTTCTGTCGTTTACTTAAGTCATGGTTCACTTCTGAAACGAGAGAGAGCTAGAGAGAGAGAGAGAGAGAGAGAGAGGGAGAGAGAGAGAGAAGAGAGAGAGGAAGAAAAATAAAATTAACCATATCGTCATCCAAATGGCCACTAGTTCCCAGATATTAAGATGTCCTGCTTATCCAATAGTTCAAAGGATGTACGTAGTGCGGTAGCGCTTAAAGGAAGCAGCTTGTTCTACTTCAATTTATGAGGCTAATTTTCCCTTAAATTTGTAATATCTGATGTCAGCTTTGATTCAAAAGTAGTATCGCAAGAACTGCTTCTGTAGTCATCACACTGCAAAAACATTACCATTCTACACTGAAGCGCCACAGAAACTGATATAGGCATGCGTATTCAAATACAGAGATATGTAAACAGGTAGAATACGGCGCAGCGGTCGGCAACACCTATTTACGACAATAAGTGTCTCTCGCCGTTGTTAGATCGGTTACTGCTGCCACAATGGCAGGTTATCGACATTTAAGGAAGTTTGAATCTGGTGTTACAGACGGCACACGAGCTATGGGACACAGCATCTCTGAGGTAGCGATAAAGTGGGGATTTTCCCGTACAACCATTTCCCGACTGTACCGTAAATATCAGGAATGCGGTAAAACATCAAATCTCATACAACGCTGCGGCCGGAAAAAGATTCTGCAAGAACGGGACCAACGACGACTGAAGAGAATCGTTCAACGTGACAGAAGTAAAACACTTGCGCAAATTGCAGCAGATTTCAATGCTGGGCCATCGACAATTGTCAGCGTGCGAACCATTCAACAAAACATATCGATATGGGCTTTCGGAGCTGAAGACCCACTCGTGTACCCTTGACGGCTGCACGACACAAAGCTTTACGCCTCACCTGGGCCCGTCACCACCGACATTGGACTGTTGATGTTGTAGTATTCTTATTGGGGTAGAGGCCGAAATTAAACATGAATAAAATATATTAATGTGACAGTGACGGATAACTACCACCAACTACTGAATCAAAAGCGATATTGTAAATAACTTGTATTTATTGTAAATTATCTCACGATAGAAATTAGATCATATTGAGCAAATCATGAATGAAAACAAATTAAACAAATTGTACACTGTTCTTAGATATACTACACTGGTAAGATTGGCTCTCAGCTCTTAATGTTAAGTTGATGCGAAGTTAGATTTAATTATGTCCCTGGATAAGCAAATGGTAAATGCGATCTGACTGCGTTCCTATAATTTCTTTTGTGTCTGAAATAATGCGTACTTCGGAAACCACCACCAAGAAACAAACCAAACACAAATAACCAATAACGAATCGTAAGAAAAACTGCACGGATGCTCAGTGGAAGGCAAGAACAAGATCAAACAACTATTTCTGAACTTTACTGCCGCTGCTGCAAGTTTTACAATAACGTCTACCAGCCTGTTGGCTCCGTCGATACTGCTGGGGCGACGACTGCAGCTGCGAAGTCGTTGAATTAAGATAAGTTTCTCAAATATCTTGAGCAGAATAAACTACTCAGAAACTACTAATACCACAAGCCCTATATTTCCTCTAAATGGTATACAACGCTTTCAAGACTGGCTCAACAACCTTTAAGGTGCAGCCCAGTGTGTCTTGTACTAACGTGCAATACCAGTATGATAGCTCTGTGCACTGGTTGACTACGTTCAATGGTGACTGCCAGCCTATAAGGCGGAATCAACTGCAATTATACTAGTAGTCAGTGCAATGTCTATCGTGGACGCTGATGTCCTACTGTAGCTGCAGACTCTAGATCATACACAGCGCAGTATTCAGAATCTAAGTCCCTATCTCAGAGCTACCGAACTTTGCGGCTGTCCGCACGGCACAAGACGCTCTCTCCCTGCCTCGCTCTGCACGATGCTCTTGCGACAATCTTGCTCCCAAACTCTAACCAGCCAAACCCGACACTGCAAAGGCCTCCCACATCTCCCTCGCGGAGTGATACAATTTCTCCACCTATCCAAAATTTTCTCTGTTCAAACAGCAGGCGTTGACCCTCAGCACAGTCTGGAACCGCGCTGCTGCTACGGTCGCAGGTTCGAATCCTGCCTCGGGCATGGATGTGTGTGATGTCCTTAGGTTAGTTAGGTTTAATTAGTTCTAAGTTCTAAGCGACTGATGACCTCAGAAGTTAAGTCGCATAGTGCTCAGAGCCATTTGAACCATTTGACCCTCAGCGTTTCCCGCACTTTCTTATGAACTGCCCAATCAGAGCTCAGCCCATTTGCCGCTAAAACAGCTCGCGACCGGGCGGCGCCAGCGCGTACGTTGGACGCTCTCTGTCTGCTCGACATTTCACCTCTCTCTCTCACCTGGCACCCGGTGGCGTTCCTTTTGATGCTTTCAGGTCAGTGTCCGCATCCCCTGGGACCCCCGGCCCCTGCACAATGCTCTTCCGGCGCTCACCGGCCTTCGCCTCCCCGCCTCCACTGGCAAATTTACTTTGCTTACACCTACAACATGCAACTAAATATTATCATTACCAAAGCCCATATTATTTCAATTTGTTTAATCATTACGTGTCTCTCATTCTAATCCACCTAATAGGACTAATTAACCATTATATGGGTTTATTTACTTCAAATATGCAGAATAATCTGCGAAATGAACGTCACAAATGAAAGTCACCTTTCAATGTCTGAAAATATGTTACCTGGTGGTATGAGTCTCGTTTCAAATAGTATCCAGCCGATAGACGTGTACGGGTATGGAGGCAACCTCATGAATCCTTGGCCCTGATGTCGGCAAAGGACTATTCAAGCTGGTGGAGGCTCTGTAATGGTGTGGGCCTTGGGCAGCTGGAGTAATATGCGACCCCTGATACGTCTAGATACGGCTCTGAAGGTAACTCATACGTAAGAATCCTATCTGATCACTTGCACCCATTCACGATCATTGTGCATTCCGACGGACTTGGACACTTCCAGCAAGACAATAGGACGCCCCACACGTCCAGAATTGCTACAGAGTGGCTCCAGTAACACCCTTCTGAGTTTAAACAGTACCGCTGTCCACCAGACTTCCTATACATGAATATTATTGAGCATATCTGGGATGCCTTGCAATGTGCTGTTCAGAAGAGATCTCCATCCCCTCGTACTCTTACGGATTTATGGTGAGCCCTGCAGGATTCAGGGTGTCAGTTCCCTCTAGCACTACTTCAGACGTTAGTTGAGTCCATGCCACGTCGTGTTTCGTCACATCTGCGTGTTCGCGGGGGACCTACACGATATTTGGAAGGTGAACCAGTTTCTTTGGCTGTTCAGTGTATAAATGGAATTCAGAAATACATCGTGATTCCTATAACGAAGAAGACAGGAGCTACAAAACCTTAGCAGTACCGAACCTTAAGCCTAATATCGCACACGTCAAAAACTCTCATAAAGATACTTGCAAGAGAAGCGATTCAGGCACTGCGCCTTCTTTTCGAAAAGCAAAGCAGAAAAATAAACCGACTTATACTACCTGTGTTTACCTGTAAAAGGCATTAAATAATTTTGCCTGGCAGGAGATGTTCAGAGTGTTGAAGAAAGAAGGTCTAAAATGCAAAGAAATGTGATTGATGCATAGCTTCTACGATAACGAAGTGACTGTGATTGGGAGCTTTCGTTAGGAACTAGAAGCAAAAATTAGAAAAGGCATGAGTTTAGGATGTGCTCTGGTTGCTCTCATACAAAGTGCTTACGTCCAGGAAGCTGTAGACCGAGTTCGTGAAACTACTGTAAGTAGGCTGTTTAGGTTTTCTTATTGGTAACGCCACGTAGTGCTCTGTATGAAAATCACTGGCTGTGCTGTGTGCAGTCTGTGGCTAGTTTGCATTGTTGTCTGCCATTGTAGTGTTGGGCAGCTGGATGTTAACAGCGCGTAGCGTTGCGCAGTTGGAGGTGAGCCACCAACAGTGGTGGATGTGGGGAAGTGAAAAAATGGTTGAAATGGCTCTGAGCACTATGGGACTTAACAGCTATGGTCATCAGTCCCCTAGAACTTAGAACTACTTAAACCTAACTAACCTAAGGACATCACTCACATCCATGCCCGAGGCAGGATTCGAACGTGCGACTGTAGCAGTCGCGCGATTCCGGACTGAGCGCCTAGAACCGCGAGACCACCGCGGCCGGCGTGTGGGGAAGTGAGATGGCGGATTTTTGAAAGCAGATGATCTGGACGTGTGTCCATCAGAAACATTACATTTGTAAGAATGGATGTCATAAACTGATATATATATAATATGACTTTTGAACAATATTAAGGTAAATACATTGTTTGTTCTCTATCAAAATCTTTCTTTTGCTAACTGTGCCTATCAGTAGTTAGTGCCTTCAGTAGTTTGAATCTTTTATTTAGTTGGCAGTAGTGGCGCTCGCTGTATTGCAGTAGTTCGAGTAACGAAGATTTTTGTGAGGTAAGTGATTTGTGAAACGTGTAGGTTAATGTTAGTCGGGGCCATTCTTTTGTAGGGATTTTTGAAAGTCAGATTGCGTTGCGCTAAATATATTTTGTGTCAGTTTAAGCACAGTCATGCATAATTTTTCTAAGGGCACGTTGCACTACTGTGGTGGGAATCAAAATTAATGGTCAGAAGACAGAGATGTTACGTTACACTGATGATTTGCTATAATCAAGGAGGCAAAATAATTTCTAGAGAAGGTCCTGAGCTCCATGGAAAGAATTTTCTGCGGTCAGTACGGAATGTGTATAAACAAGGTAAAGACTAAGGTAATTGTATAAAGTGCTGAAGAAGGATATGAACGTTTAAGAACTGGAAGAGAGGAGCCAGAAATGATACAGGTTTTTTATCTATTCGGGAAGCAGGATCACAAGGGATGCTAGTCGCCAAAAAGAAATTCTAAACAGAATACAGTGGGATGGTATTCATTTAATTTGTGGAAGAACTTGTTCATCAGAAAGAACATGCCTGGAAGTAATGAAACGGGTCAGGAATCAATTGTTGGAGTGTAGCCATATGCGGGTATCACCCTTGAACAATAGGAAAACACGACAGAAGACGACTAGAAGCCCTGGAGATTTGGTGCTACTGAAGGATGACGAACGTCAGAAAGACAAAATTACCAACAAAGAGGTGCTAAGTGGAGTACATAAAACCAAACCTCTGTGGAGACACATCCCGATAAGAAGAGATAAACTCGTAGGACATTTTGAGACACAGTAGCATTATTAAAATTGCAACAGGACGTGATATTGAGGGAAAGAATCGCCGGGGACACAAGGATCTCATACATGTATCAGATTATAAGTGATGTGGAATGGAGTACACACTCGGAAATGATGAAACCAAACTCAAGGTTGAACACTAAAGGGAGAGAGAGAGAGAGAGAGAGAGAGAGAGAGAGAGAGAGAGAGAGAGAGAGAGAGAGAGAGAGCGAGAGAGAGAGAGAGAACTGTAGTTCCACATTATATGAGGGCAGCACAGGCTATCATATTTAAATAGCCATTATTAATTGATTATTTCTGTAATTTCCGACAGTGATGAAACATTCAGTGTTTGCAAATTTATTCTGTGCAAACGATATGTCTGATTGACCGACAGGTACTGTGATTATATAGTCTGTGTAACGTAGTCGCGTGGGAACAGAGGAACGTGGATTTCATATTGGTGGGCGAACTGTGCTCTAACTGTGAGGCACAGCCTATAACAGAATGTGGCATGAATTGCTGCTGTGAACATGTTGTCGGTGAAGCATCGTTAAACATCGAAGGTTATGGATGTCTTCATGCTTGTTAATATTAACTTGCGATACCTCGTAAGCAGTCGCTTCGAATTACGGAGGTGAACAAACTGACCTCTCTGGGCGAAGACGGATCAGAGGAGATATTACTAGCCTGTTCAAGTTATAACATGCATGACACTAAATGACCTGTGGTCCATATGTAGAATTGGAATTAAGGTCTGCGGGTCCCTTGATGCTACCTGAGATGTGTGTGCTACAGAGGTTGGACAAAAATATGGAAATGCCAAAAACATAACACATTATCACGCCTAATACGGTGTAGGAAACCCCAATAGCATTCAAATGGTTCAAATGGCTCTAAGCACTATGGGACAGAAAATCTGAGGTCATCAGTCCCCTAGACTTAGAACTGCTTAAACCTAACTAACCTAAGGACATCACACACATCCATGCCCGAGGCAGGTTTCGAACCTGCGACCGTAGCAGCCGCGTGGTTCCGGACTGAAGCACCTATACCGTTAGTTCACATCGGCCAGCTCATTGGCATTCAAAACAGCTTTCAGTAGCCTCGGAACGGTTGAATACATGACATGTATGGTTGACAAGGGAATCTTACGCCTTTCTTCCTGCAAAATTGTTGCAAGTTCAGATAGCTGTGATGGAGGTGACCAGCGATCACGCACCGTTCTCCGCAAAGTAAACCACAAAGACTAAACAAAACTGAGACCTTGTGACTTAAGTGGGCTGGTGGAGATTCTCAATAAACCAGTCCTGGGCGGAGAGAGTTGTGTCAGCAGGGGGGTAATCGTCTTAACATCACCATTTGGGAACAAACACTGTACCATGGGTTGTATCTGTTCAGCCAAAATGGCCATATAATCCATGGCAACAATGCAGTCTTACAGAATATCCATGTAGCCCATCGAGTGCCAAATCATCCAGTGCTAAACCATCACTGCAAAGCCACCATGTTTAAGTCTTTGGACGTAAAGACGGCCAAAAGATAGAAACAGTGTGAAACAAGACTCATCCGACCAAATGACTTCTTTCAGTTGCCCCATAGTCCAGGTTTTTAGGCTTCGGTGTCATATTTTCCTGTCACTGACATTTGCGTCAATGATGAATGGTTTCGAAATTCTGGCTCGGTCTGAAATTTCTGCTTACTGATTTTGCATTGTTTCGGTGGCGACAATGTTCACGAGTGCATCATTCAGTTCTGCAATGACTTATGCAGCTGACTTCCTATCATTTTTCTTCACAATGCTATTCAGTGACCTACCGTCACAACTACTCAACACGCACTTCCGCCAGCATTGTGACTTAGCGGATTATGTTTTCCACTTCCACGTATGCGGTATAAGTCTTCGATACGGTTCCTCTTGAAACATTAAACACTGGGACTCCTTTGATTACGGAGACACCCACCATAAAGCAGCCAGAATTTTTCGGCGTTCGGATTCGCTTAGCTCTGACATATGCTCTCGCAGTTATACAAGGCACAATGTACTGAGGACATCGCACTCGTGCCGTTCGTGCTCGAATGCAACAGCGCAATCTGCAGGCTTGGCTACCATCTGCGTTTTTTTGTTCAACCTTGGCTTTCTCCTCGTGTCTCTATATTTTTGTTCAAACCCATGTACTTCTAAACACAGAGTTTTATGGTATGTAATTTAGCATACGCAATAAAATACGAAATTTTGAGCACAGTGATCATGGCCGTGTAGATTGAAATTACGTACATTTATTCTGATTAATGGGTTTAATAACACTACTGACTGTCCGTGACAACGATACCACTACATTTCCCGTTTTATATTTTAAAGTGTGTCTGCCAATGAATTATTGGACAAAGGGCATTCACGATGAACCGATAATACGGAGACCTGTATGGGCTCTTGCTGATGTGATTCAGAGAATTGAATTTGTAGTTGGACGACTTGCGACTTACGGATGTATTAGTTGTCAATGACGGAAGAAGACGTAAATTTGTTCTGCTATTATGGCCATTTCCTTCCAGCCTGGAAGGAAGGCTCCCAAATCATCTGTAATTTTTGAACTTGCACTCAAACACAACTGACCTCAGGCCGTGCTGCATTTGGCTCACAGGAAGTTTCCGGAGCTTGAATCTTGCATCTAGTTCATCAGTGGTGGCAGTAACATGTAGGCAGTTGGTGGTGTTTGCGGAAAGAAAGAGGGTTGACACCTTACTATGTTATTAATTCAGTTTCATTGTTGCCAGTTTGCTCTGGTTGCACTCTTCACATAAAATAAGGAAAAACACAACACATATACGTTCCTTTACTGTCGAAAACAACCACACGTACTTTCCTTTCCTGATCCTTTGTTTATCCATGTCCTATGCACCCTTCCTATTCCATATCGCCAATGCTGTCGTCCTTGCAAGACCTCGAAATCTTTAGGGGTGGCAAGTATCGATGCAGGATGCTTACAAATTGAAGATATTGTTATTATATTATTATTATTTTTCTTAACCATTCAGAAACTTTGCGAAGTTCCTGTGCTCTGCACGAGATCATAATGTAGCATAGTGTACCGCGAATTGTTGATTTTCTGTTCCTTAAAAACACATTGTGATTATTACTTCTGAAAGAATGGCCGTTACAGTTCTGTCAGATGTTTTCTTGGCAGTGTAACTACCAGTTTATTCCTTACTATGTTATGTACCAATATTTATATTATTTTCCCTCACAGAATGATTACTAAATATTATACACCCTGTATCAAAACGTCGCAAGAGGAACGATAATATTGCTAGCTTGTCCAGTTCTGTCAGAAAAAAGAAGTGCCTTTCCCACCCGTCCCACAAAAAAGAAAAATATATCTCTTTCCTAAACACGTATTTAGATAACGTTGAAACTTGGAAATGGACGGATACCATTACTCACAATAACTTTTGGCGAAAATTATTGATTTATTATTTTCTTTTATTCTGTTATCTACATGAAAGGACAGACCAGTTAGCATGAATATAGCACGCAGCACTGTAACATAATTTCAAATGTGATGCTATAATTACGTATTAAGGTGTTTAAGGAAAAAATCTACAAAAATATTTACTTAAAAATAATAATTTAATACACATTCTACCCTTTTGCCATCGGTGCACAGGTATGTTTTCACAAATAATCCAAAAGGCACAATCTACTGGTCTGCTGATCTTTGATACACTGCCTCAGCACAGATTTTATAATTTATTATTCTGGATTAGTTTGCCAAAACACTACACTATTCTACATTACTGCACTTAGTACCAGAACCAAGCTTTGTTTTCTCATTTTTCTGCATAATTAACCTCTGGCACTTTGAGACACGACTCAGAATTCACAGGAGTCGTGATACTGTACCACCCAAGGATCCCCGAAACTGACAAATGTCTGTCAGGAACTCAGGAAATCTTTCCTGGACCTCCCCGAGCCTCATCTGCCTACTACATCCGGAATGTTTTTGTTGCTGGACGTTCTGCCGTGGTGCGTCTCATTACCCCTTCTTGGTTGTCTTTCGGCCGTGTAGGCTTCATCTACATCTGTATCTACCTGACTACCTCTCAGTTCACACTTGGCAGAGTGCTATCCGACGCACCTTCAGACTATTTCTCTACCGTTCCACTTAAATCCTTCCCTACCAACTCTGATATTACCTTATTTTAAAGGAATGATCATTTCTCCATATACAGGATGGTGGCAACAAAGTGTTTGCGCATTCAGAGGAGAACGTTAGCGATTGAAATTTCGTGAAAAAATTTCACCGCAACGAAAACCACCTCCGTTTTAATAACTGCCACACCAACTCGCTTATCACGCCCGTGACACTCTCTCCTTCATTTTCAGCTGATACAAAAGGAGCTTCTCTTCTTTGGACTTTTTCTATGCGTTTTGTCTATTTTACCTGGTAAGGATCCCACACCACACAGTAATACTCTAGCAGAGGACGGACAACCGTGGTGTAGCCAATCTCTTTACCAGACTTGTTGCATCTCCTGTTCGGCCAATAAAAAGCAGTTCTTGATTTTCCTTACCCCCAACTTTATATATGCTAACATTCGAATTTAAGTTATTCGTAATTGTAATTCCTAGGTGTTAGTTTCAGCAGACAGCGTTTACGATTTGTCTTATTTATTGTGTACCCGAAATTTAACGAATTTCTTTTAGTACTCTTATGGATGACCCATTAACTTTTCTTATTCAGAGTTTCTTACCATATAGAGATCGTGTCTGAATGACTTTGCTAAACGATAACTGATAGCATTATCTGCAAACAGTCTAAGGGGGATGGTCATATTGTCTCCTAAATTTTTATGGAGATTAGTAACAGCATAGAGCCTACAAAACTTCCTCGAGGAATGCCAGATATCACTTCTATTTTGGCCGATGACTTTCCGACGATTATTGTGCACTGTGGCCTTTTAACAGGAAATCACGAATCCACACGCACAACTGAAACGATACGTCACAGGTACACAATCTGATGAGACGTGTCTTACGAGGAACGGTGTCTCAAGCTGTCTAGAAATATGTAATCAATTTGCGATACCCTGTCGATAGCACTCACCACTTCGTGTGAATGGAGCTATTTGTGTACCACAAGAACGGTATTTACTGTATCCGTGCTGATTCTCAATGTTTGAACATAGATTCTGTTCCAGAAACCTACTGCCGATCGACGTCAGTGATTTGGTTCTGTAATTCATCAGACTCTCCTATTTCATTTCTACTGTATCAGCATACTCTGAAAGGAACCTAACTGGTACAAAATATGGGCCAGAGGTCTTGCCTTTATTAAGTGATTTAAGCTGTTTCGTTTCTCCGATTGTATCTACTTCTAAATTACTCATGCTGGGAGCTGTTGCAAATTCTAATTCTGGAATGTTTATTTCGTCTTCTTTGGTGAAGGCATTCTGGAAAACTGTGTTTAGTATCTCCGCTTTAGTGACACTGTCAGCGGTAACATTACCATTAGTATCGTGCAGTGAAGGTATTGTTGTATCTTGCCGCTGGTGTACTATGGCCAGAAACTCGTAGGATTTTCTGCCAAATGTCGAGGCAGAGTCTCGTTAAGTGTGCAAACTATTATAAGAATTTCCGTTATAAGTCTACGCTGTGTTTCAAGATTCAGTTAAACGTCGCCTATCTTGGACTATTGTGTTCTTTTAAATTTGGTATGCTTTTCTCGTTTCTTCTGCAACAGACTTCTGACACATTTTGTTCACGTAGGGGTATCAGTACCATCTTACTAATTTATTCATTATAAATCCCTCAACAGTCGGCGATATTATTTCTTCGAATTTAAGCCACATCTGACTTATACTTAGGTAGGTTGGAGGGAGCGAGGACTGTCTCTTAGGAAGACGTCAACCGAATTTTCATCTACTTTTCTCGAGTGTATTTTTGGTGGATTTGTATCCTGCGGTGACCAGTATCACTACAGCGACCTTGTGGTCACTAATCTCCGTATGCACCCTGTTTGCTGATGATTATATGTTACTAAGAGGTTATGTATGTTTTCGCAACTACTTACACCTCGAGTGGGATCCTAAACTAAAAGCTCAAAATAATTTTCGGACAAATCATTTAGTACAATATCTTGACGAAGTTTTATATCTACCTCCGGCGTTGAACATAAACTTTCGCTAACATATGGAGGGTAGATTGAAATTCCCACCTATTATCACTGTAGGAATAGCGTAGCTATTTGACACGACACTGATCTGTTCAGCAACTGAATCACCTGAGTTGGGAGTTCGGTAGAAGGTACTAGTGATAAACATATTCCGGTTGTCAAGCATAGCCTCTACCCGTACTAACTCACAGAAAGTATTTCAACTTTGCCATGAGGTAATACACTTCTAACAGCAACAAATGCCATGTGAAGGACAACATTTAATTTACCCTTTCTGAGTACCGTCAGTTCGTTCGTACAAATTTCAACTGAACTTATATTTGGTCTCTATCCATAATCAGGTATTTTGGCTGTCAGCGACTTCAACATGAGCAACAGTTTCTCATTCGTCATTGCCTTACGGACTATTATACCACCGAAGACGTTACTATCCTGGTCTTAACGTCTTGATTAACGGCACGGTCCCAGACGATATGGTCGGAGGTGCCGATGCTTCACATTCACATGTGTCTGTGGTATGTTGTCATATCTTCAGTTAGTAGCTGGAATATGGAGCATGTCCAGATAGGTACACATCGCTTGGTCGGAAGAGAGTAAAATATTTGGATCTTTCTTTAATGTTAGGAAGGAACTCATAAGTTCTCCTCGCCGAAGACATTGACAATCAGTCGCTGGTGGTAAAAATCTGGTCTCTCGACTGTACTGTGGGTGGCGCTGCTTGTTACCGACAATGTCAACGCGAGGTTCAGCATCGATTACACAATGTGACGACGGACAGCAGACATACATGCTGAATCTGATGAAGCATGCACTTAAGGCTAAAATGATAAACGCGTTACTTTCGTAAATCTTGTTGCATTGTACGATTAAAGATACTTGACCACCACAAATGAAATAAAAGAAAACGGGCGGGCATCATGTAAATGAATATGCATCGGTGGAGAAACGTGATCGCTCGATTGGACCATTCCTCGAATGATGAGGTTACGAAACTGTTTTGTGATCGAGGATGAAAAGCTTGAAAACTGTCTACTGTACTTAGAAAAGGTGCCACTATTTGCAGAAGAGGTAGCCTAAAGCAGTGGAGGTAACCAACAGGAGTTCCAAGGTGCAACTGGATGAATATATCCCTATGCAGTGCAAAAAAGCATGCTGTCAGAGAATTCACTTGGCACACTATGCCAATATAAGGGATAAATGACCATGTTTGGAGCATTGGTAAACAAATACAGAAAAAAAGGTTGCAAGGGATAAATGACCATGTTTGGAGCATTGATAACTAAATACAGAAAAGAAAATGCAATACCAAGAAGGAGTAGTTTGACATAAACGAAAATTGGTAGGAGCGTTTCTACCTGTGAGAAACGTATCTACTCAAGTTTGACGCCAGTCGTATAATAGTGGCGCTAGTGGAGCCACTATGATGGTGAAAATCAGGTTTGCTTTAAATACACACTGTAATGGTCGTGAGCGTTATTTGATTTGAGATTGGAATTGGTAAACTGATGTTAGTCAATAATGCCTTTAATGCTAAATGGTTCAAATGGCTCTGAGCACTATGGGACAACATCTGAGGTCATCAGTCCCCTAGAACTTAGAACTACTTAAACCTAACTCACCTAAGGACGTCACACACATCCATGCCCGGTACCAGACTGAAGCGCCTAGAACCTTTAATGCTACAATGTTGCCATCACCAACACCTAATCAAGTTTAAACGAGGTCGTGTAAGAGGGCTACGAGAAGCTGTGACAGTGCAGAAAGACTTGGTAGGAATTTAGCCACCGTACAGTGTACACGGATTCTGGTGTGGTGACGAGAATGTAAGATGGCAAGACGAACGGGCTCCAGAAGGCCAGGTTACAATACCGAGAGGGATGACTATCGTGTACGGCGTATGGCTCTGGCGCATCTACTACATCTGCAGCTGGAATTTTGGCAATAGGTGGCGCCACAGTGACACATCGAACTGTTATAAATCGATTACTTCAAGGACAGCTCCGAGCCAGGCGCCCTGACCGTATTTTATACTGACCCCAAACCACCGCCGTTGGCGACTTCAGAGGTGTCAAGCGAGAGGTCATTGGAGGGCAGGGAGGAAGTCTGTTGTGTTTTCTGCTGAAAGATGGTTCTGTATCCTAGGCAGTGACAGCCGTGTACAGGTTGTAAGGAAACCAGTTCCGCGGAAGGAAACCAGTCCAGGACCTGCAACCAACCTTGTTGCTTGTCAGATGTACAGGTCCTTCATCTGGAGTTAAGGTCTGCAATGCAATTTTGTATAACAGCAGGAGCACTCTGATGACTGTCCCACGCACCCTGACTGCTAATTTGTACGTCAATCTGGTCACTCTGCCTGTTGTGCTGTCCTTCATGAACATCATTCTAGGGGTTGTTTTCCAACAGGTTAACGCTCGCTCATATACCGCTGTTGTAACCAACATGCTCTACAAAATGTGGGCATACATCCTTGGCCTGCTCGATCGCCATACCTGTTTCCAATCGAGCATGCACGGGGCATCATTGGACGACAATTCGAGTGTCACCCACAAGCAATATTAACCGTCCTTGTATTGCCTGACAAAGTGCAACAAACATGGAACTCCACCCAAAAACTAACATCCGGTACCCGTGTGACACAATGTGTACACGTTTACATGCTTGCCTTCAGCATTCTGGTGGTTACACCGGTTGTTAATGTACCAGCATTTCACATTCGCGATGGCTTTTCTCGCGCTCACATTAATCTGTGATTTTGCAATGTTAATCGCTTAAATATGTTGCGTAGACAAATGTGTTCCCGAAATTTCAATACTTACATCGCTTGCGGTTTAATGTTCTGCAAAATAGTTTAAAGTGATAGGACCTGTAACTATTACAATTATCCGTCAAAAATATACATCTTGCCTTCTTTAACTACCGATGAGAAGTGTAGATGCTAGGGAAGAAAAAAGGGGAAGTAACAGAGTGCACCATTAGATCTACTGGAGGTGTTAGCGTCCAAAATCAGAGCATTAAGGCTGGAGGCTGCAGGGAAATTGCTTGCACGTCCATCAAGCTAAGCACTAAACCGGAAGCGGCGTTATTTCTTAAGCTGCCATTTAGTCAAAGAGGTTCACGCTGCCAAAAAGAGCGCTACGCCTTGGAATTTTCTTCATCGTTATTGCCTTGCTACTAATACTCATTAAGGAAAGTATCTGGTTGTTAAGCTTTCTCAGAGATGAAAGCAAATCTTAGCTAATTACGTCCACGTAATGGCAAGCTTCTTTGCGTAATTAATTGTTTATAAAATTTGTTTTGCTATATCTTATTTTTATCATCCGTAAAGGAGTAGTTACCTTGATGTTAACGTAATTTTTAAGAGCCTGCCACGTTAATCTGGGCCTCCTGTCCTTGGAAAATTAATATTTTTCCCGATATGCGAGATTGCCTGCTCTTATTTTTTATCATTTACTCACAAGTACATTTAAACTGATTTCGCGGGCCTTAGCAGTATAACATCATGTCGTATTAATCTGTACGTTTGTTCAATAACAGTTACGGAAATCTCAGAATGTTAATGGAAGTGATTGCTTTTTTATGAGTAACAAAACACGGAAACCTTATCACATTGGATGTAACTAAATGGGTAAAAATTACAAAATTATTTTTCATTGAATTGGAATCCCTATGATCTTTGTGAACACCGATCGTTGAATATAGAAATTGAGAAAAGAACAGCAATATATTGCGAAATGAGTTGTTTTATTGCAGCAGATCTAGATGTCAACTATTACGTTGCCATCTCCAGTGCTAAAAATTATAAAACTGGAGTATCAGAAACAAATAGAAAATAGTTAACAAAGTATCGTAAGAGCAAACATAAGTACTACACAGTTTCGCACCATATAACAACAGGTGACATTAGTCCAAAGTGTCACGTAGTAAAGAATGTCGGTTGATGTAGATTGGATTTCGGGATCGATTGCTACTCTTTCCCCCAGTGTCTATTAAAGTATTATTTATTTTCTTCATCGACTCACTAATACGAGTATGCATGGCTTTTTCATAAGGGATCCATACATACAACAAAAATTACGTAGGATCTGATGAATTCTTCTCGGGTGATCAGCCGAGTGGTGGTGTCGTCTTGTCGCATCGTATCAGTGATTTTCGTACCCATCATCTTCTGGCGAAGAAACATTCCGACAAGACGACGCCACCACTCGGATGATAATCCGAGAAGAATTCATCAGTGGAATACGCCGAGAAAGACTGAAATCGCATAGGTAGGAGCTATGTATGTGTGCATGTTCCACAGCTCCTAAACCGCAGCATCGATTTCAACTAAAGTCGGTACACATATCCCATTCTGTCAGGATACAATCGCTGTGGGTGTAATAACCACCTACCTATCATAGTTCAGAAGATATGAAGGCATAAACAACGCGATGCATGAAAAACTGCCGCATTATTCACAACGTTTTTTTTATACTTCTTTGCTGCTAACTGTATTCTCAAGACATTTTGCAGACAGCGTCCACATATGTATCTGGATGTCATTATATGAGACATAGATCAAAAGATATTACGTCATAAGCCCCGTGATGCGTGAGAAATTGCCGCATCATTCATGAAGTTAAATTTATTACTTCTTTGATACTAACACTATTCGTAACGTATTTTGCTGGCAGTATCGACATATGTCGCTGAATGTACCGACACCAGGATTTCATTATACGACATATATTTCAAGAGATATGATGTCAGACACACTGAGATGCATGACAGAATGCAGCATCATGCATGAAGTTTTAATACATTTGTTTTTTACGACTGAGACGCTCCTTCAGACCAGTCAACTTAAGGAAATCCTTCACACCTGGCGGCGCTTTTGACACATTTCAACTACGAAGCGCAATGGTTGTAGGCTAAAAACAATAACAGTCTATAGACATATGAAGAAGTAGAGACGTTTACAAAGTCTTGTGTCCAGTGTACAGAAAGTATTTCATAATTTCAAAAGTTTTTTCACGAGAAATAGACATGAAATTTTTTAGATATTGCAGAACAAACACAGTCCGTTTTTATTTTCGTTTATAACAGAAATTTGGCTAAATGAATACATGGGTAGCGCCAGGTAGTCAACAGATATTTTAGTAGGTTGTAGAATACACTAATTCGAATAAAACTTTCCATACAACATGTCCAATTTATCTCGGTTACAGAGATAGTGCTGTTAGACTGCAAACTAAACAAAAAAAATCACAGGAGCTTTTTAGCAACATCTCCGACTTCAGTGCACTTTCGAATTCTCTTGACCAAACCACCGGTAGCTGTTTTGTGGCGTTTTTATATGGATGCCGAGCTATTCATAATCTGATTGATTCGTCTCTTGTGTTTCCATTTTCCTTGTAGGTTTCGCCCTTCAACGATAATCACAGGCAAAAACTTGAAACGTGACAGCTTCTGTCGGTCCATCGTCTGGGGGACGTTAGGTTTAATTGACGTTTCATCTGACGGCTAGAATCTGCAGCTACCTCTTCATCCTGTAAGGCAAAGCACGTGCCCTAATAATGGTGCTGGAACATCGTTTTCAGGAATGTCTAGTGACCAAGTGCACCAACATTGTCCATAAAAACAGAATAATCAAGGTCCCTTGTTCATGGGTAAAAGTAAACCGCTCTTCAAATGTCTCTGCACCTTCGTTAATGGCTGGTCATCAAATCGTCGTTAGCCAAGCGTGCATCCGAGTGCGGTTAATTCCATGTATTACAATGAGGTACTGGAGATGCAAAGATGTTAACAAAGACATGAATTTGCACATGGCTGCCCATATACGTAAGTTTTCTACAGAGTTCCTGGTGAATGACGTCACTGTCACATGCTTTCACTTTCGTCGAATATCTACGTCATGAAAATATAAGACTAATGAAATATATGTTAATTAATACATATAACTGTCATCAATGTGAAAAATGAACGTCTTATTATTTATAACTGTATGCTAAAAACAAAAATTCAGTTTACGTTGCAAACAAAAATTATTAATTACCCGTCTTTTTTAAAAGACTGTTAAACGAGGTTTTATAATTAAAAATATACAATTAAAATTTTTTCTATCTCTTCGTATTTTACGCTTCACGTTAACCTTCATAGCTCGTGCTCATAGAACATATTTTTCAAAGTTTGAATCCACGTGGAATCGAACTCAACTCCGTCCCCCACGCAGCGAGAAAGCACACGAACAAGGAGCCACACCGCTTGTCGAAAAATTTGGGTCTAACTTATTATAGCAAATTTACCATGGTCGGAAAAATTATAAGTCCATTTTCACTTGAATTTTTAAGAATTCATCAAACTGCTTTGGGAAAAGTGTATTTGAGTCTTGAACTTGAGCTGTATTTGACTTTTGAACTTCACGCACCATTTTCTTTATTTTTTTTAGTACCATGGAGGTCATTCTCTCGAGTCTTAATGATGTCCTATCATCATGTCCCTTCTCCCTCTCAGCGTTTTCTACGTATTCTGTTCGTCTCCGATCCTGAGCGGAAGTTCCTCATTGCTTACCTCATCAGTCCACCTAATTTTTAACACTGGTCTGTAGCACCACATCTTAAATACTTTGACTACCTTCTGTTCCGGTTTCCCCACAGTCCATGTTTCACTACCATAGAGTGCTTTGCTCCAAAGGAACATTCTCAGAAATTTCTTCCTCGAATGAAAGCCTATGTTTGTTTATCTGCCTAGGTAGCAGAATTCCTTAACTTCGTGACCATCAATCCTGACGTTAAGTTCCTCGCTGTTTTCATTTCTGCTATTTATCATTACCTTCGGCTTTCTTCACTTTACCCGCAATCCATATTCTGTACTTATTAGATTGTTCATTCCATTAATTTCCACTCGGGAAAGCAAATGTCATCAGCTAATCGTACCATTTGTTCATTCCATTAATTTCCACTCGGAAAAGCAATGTTATCATCTAATCGTACCATTAATATCCTTTCACCTCGAATTTTAACTGCACTCCTGAACCTTTCTTATATTACCACCATTGCTTCTTCGATGTACAAATTGGACAGTACGGGCGAAAGACTACATGCCTGTCTTGCACCCTTTTTAATCCGAGCATTTCGTTCTTAGTCATCCACTCTTATAATTCCCTCTTCGCTCCTGTACGTATTGTGTATTATCCGTCTCTCCCTATAGCTTTCCACTTGTTCTCAGAATTTCGAACATCTTGCACAAATTTACATTGTCGAACGCTTTTTCCAGGTTGACAAATCCTACGAACGTATGTTGATTTTTCTTTACCAACAGCAACGTTAGAACTGCACCTGTGGTGCCTTTACCTTTCGTAAAGCCAAACGGATCGTCATCCTCAATATCTTTCCGTTCATTTGTATATTATTTCTTGTCTTCAACTTGGATACATGAGCTGAATTTGCGATAATTCTCACACTTGACGGCTCTTGCAATCTTGTGAATTGTGTGGATGCTGTTTTTCCGAAACTCTGATGGCGTATAGCCAGTTTTATACATTCTACACACCAACGTGAACAGTCGTTTTGTTGCCACTTCCCCCGATAATTTTAGAAATTCTGATGAAATGTTATCTATCCCTTCTGCCTCATTTGATCTTAGGTCCTCAAAAATGTTCAAATGTGTGTGAATTTCTAAGGGACCGAACTGCTGAGTTCATCGGTCCCTAGACTTACACACTACTTAAAGTAACTTACGCTAAAAATAACACACACACCAATGCCCGAGAGAGGATTCGAACCTCCGGCGGGAGCGGCCGCGCAATCTGTGACATGGCTCCTCTAACCGCGCGGCCACTACGCGTGGCTTTAGCTCCTCGAAAGCTTTCTTAAATTCTGGCGTTCTGTGAGATTTTGGAGTATAACAACTGGCCCAGTCAATTGATTGTCATAGTAAACTACACATTTATAAAGACGGGCTGTTGAAAATGTCTTTCCTCAAAGCTCTCTGGATTTTCGGCGAACCGCTGATGTGATTGTTATCGATGTCGAAACCAGTGAAAATAGGTTCCTGAGTAAACATTGTTAGAGGGATTGGCTCAAATGGCTCTGAGCACTATGGGACTTAACTTCTGAGGTCATCAGTCCCCTAGAACTTACAACTGCTGAAACCTAACTAACCTAAGGACATCACACATATCCGTGCCCGAGGCAGGATTCGAACCTGCGACCGTAGCGGTCGCGCGGTTCCAGACTGTAGCACCTAGAACCGCTCGGCCACCCTGGCTGGCGTGTTAGAGAGATTACTCGCTAATTTGTAAATTGCCAACGATAAAATTCCTGTCGCCTACCTTCATCGCCTTCTCGAAGGTGTTATATCCGCTGTTAACGATAAGGCTAGAGGCCGTGCATACGTTACGTCCGCTATACTCTTGAATATGGAAGTCGAATACGTGTATGTATTCTGCGTGTGTTTGGAGAAGAAGTACGTTCTCCCTAACTGAATAATGACTTATACTTCATTCTCACTCATTTCGTATGCACGTTCCGATGAAATATGATTGCTGGGTGCGTCACCACTGTCAAATACACTCCTGGAAATGGAAAAAAGAACACATTGACACCGGTGTGTCAGACCCACCATACTTGCTCCGGACACTGCGAGAGGGCTGTACAAGCAATGATCACACGCACGGCACAGCGGACACACCAGGAACCGCGGTGTTGGCCGTCGAATGGCGCTAGCTGCGCAGCATTTGTGCACCGCCGCCGTCAGTGTCAGCCAGTTTGCCGTGGCATACGGAGCTCCATCGCAGTCTTTAACACTGGTAGCATGCCGCGACAGCGTGGACGTGAACCGTATGTGCAGTTGACGGACTTTGAGCGAGGGCGTATAGGGGGCATGCGGGAGGCCGGGTGGACGTACCGCCGAATTGCTCAACACGTGGGGCGTGAGGTCTCAACAGTACATCGATGTTGTCGCCAGTGGTCGGCGGAAGGTGCACGTGCCCGTCGACCTGGGACCGGACCGCAGCGACGCATGGATGCACGCCAAGACCGTAGGATCCTACGCAGTGCCGTAGGGGACCGCACCGCCACTTCCCAGCAAATTAGGGACACTGTTGCTCCTGGGGTATCGGCGAGGACCATTCGCAACCGTCTCCATGAAGCTGGGCTACGGTCCCGCACACCGTTAGGCCGTCTTCCGCTCACGCCCCAACATCGTGCAGCCCGCCTCCAGTGGTGTCGCGACAGGCGTGAATGGAGGGACGAATGGAGACGTGTCGTCTTGAGCGATGAGAGTCGCTTCTGCCTTGGTGCCAATGATGGTCGTATGCGTGTTTGGCGCCGTGCAGGTGAGCGCCACAATCAGGACTGCATACGACCGAGGCACACAGGGCCAACACCCGGCATCATGGTGTGGGGAGCGATCTCCTACACTGGGCGTACACCACTGGTGATCGTCGAGGGGACACTGAATAGTGCACGGTACATCCAAACCGTCATCGAACCCATCGTTCTACCATTCCTAGACCGGCAAGGGAACTTGCTGTTCCAACAGGACAATGCACGTCCGCATGTATCCCGTGCCACCCAACGTGCTCTAGAAGGTGTAAGTCAACTACCCTGGCCATCAAGATCTCCGGATCTGTCCCCCATTGAGCATGTTTGGGACTGGATGAAGCGTCGTCTCACGCGGTCTGCACGTCCAGCACGAACGCTGGTCCAACTGAGGCGCCAGGTGGAAATGGCATGGCAAGCCGTTCCACAGGACTACATCCAGCATCTCTACGAACGTCTCCATGGGAGTATAGGAGCTTGTATTGCTGTGAAAGGTGGATATACACTGTACTAGTGCCGACATTGTGCATGCTCTGTTGCCTGTGTCTATGTGCCTGTGGTTCTGTCAGTGTGATCATGTGATGTATCTGACCCCAGGAATGTGTCAATAAAGTTTCCCCTTCCTGGGACAATGAATTCACGGTGTTCTTATTTCAATTTCCAGGAGTGTAGTTTAGTTCAAACAGACGTAAACGCTCTTGAATCTGGCAATCCGGTTAGGAGAACACCTACCGTGTTCTCATCAAGCAGCCGTGGCTTTCCCATTAAAAAATTCGTACACGAATACCATGTCTTCATTATCAACATTACTGAATACATGCGTCAAGCTTAAATTATACAGTAGAATTGGCCAACGAATCAGAGCCACAATCGAAGCTGAAAAATCTATATACGTAAAGCACAACTGGACAACATGAACTTAAAAAAAATGACAATCGTTAATAACTGGAGGGGAATCAGCATGCGAAATGAAAAGGAAAGCCTATCTCCCCAACAATCTATACAGTACCTCTGTAAACAATAACAACTGGGTACATGTCACATGAAACCTTTTATTCGAATTAGTGTATTAACTGACAGGACAAAAGGCATGGTATAGCAACATGCACATATATCGCGTACAGTAGGTAAAAAGGACAGTGCACAGGCGGACTGTCATTTGCACTCAGATGCCTCATGTGAAATGGTTTCCGACGAGACTGGGGTCGCACTACGGAAAGACTTCTAACATGGAATGCGTTGAAATTTGGCTTTAATGGGCTATAGTAGCAGACGACCGACGCGAGTGCCTTTGCTAACAGCACGACATGGCCTGCCAGCACCTCTCATGGGCGCGTGACCATATCGGTTCGTCCTTAGAGGCTGGAAAACCGTGGCCTGATCAGAAAAGTTCCGATTTCAGTTCAGAAGAGCTGATGGTACGGTTAGAGTGTGGTGCAGACCCCGCGAAGCCATGGATCCAAGTTGTCAACAAGGCACTGCACGAACTGATGGTGGCTCCATAACGGTGTGGGCTGTTTATGTGGACTGGGTCCTCTAGCCCAGTTGAACGGATCATTGTCTGGAAATGGTTATGTTCAATTACGTGGAGCCTGACTGCAGCCATTCATAGACATCATGTTCCCAAACAACGATGTCACGTCACTGCGCCACAATTCTTTGCGATTGGTTTGAATCGAATGATATGCCCACCGAGATCGCCCGGCATGAATCCCCTCTAGCATTTGTGGGACATAATCTAGATGTGAGTTCGTGTAGACAACATCATGAACGGCTCTGTAGGCAGCATGGTTTAAAATTTCTGCAGGGGACTTCCAAAAACCTGTTGAGTCCATGCCACGGCGAGATTTTGAAAAATGTCGGGAAAATGGAGCTCCGACACGATATTAATACGTATCCCATAACTTTTGTCACCTCTGTCTACTACCACCTCATAAAATATTTACTATTCGTCCCAAAATCTTCTTATTCTTATAGACAGTTGGTATACTAGCTTCTTACCTAACCAGATCACCAAAGCTGTTCATTTGTGTGATCTGATCATCACTGTTTTATTGTTCACGCTGGGAGTGAGATGAAGAAACTGTCAGCACACCGTTTGAATGGGTCTGCAGAAAGGCCTAAACTTGCACAACCAGTGTGCTCGGTGAACGAGATGGAAGCAAACGGGGATATTACAGCTTCAATAAGGAAGAGGAAAGCACGTAAAGCAGCTCCTCATTTCAACTGTGGCACTAGCGCCAAAATGACAGGTCTCGAATTGCAGGATAGAAAATTAATTACAGTCGCTCAGTAGAAGAGGGACTGGACTTGATTAGCTACACTGTCTGACAAACAAATGAAGGACTCAGAAGGGAAGGAAATGAGACATCAAAGTTTGAGAAGTCTGTTATGTTATTTCATTTATTACAAACAGAATCAAATTAACAAAGAACTTGGCGGTATAGGATCACTTGACAATATTGAATCCCGTTTGGGCTGGATATACGCAGTGATTGAGTTAGAAAGGGTATCGATGCAGTTGTATCCTTTCCTGAGTCAGTGTGACACACATCTCTGGATGCAGGCAGTGGGACAGGGCTGACGTCCGAGCTCAAGCTGTTCTATCGGGGCAGAACTGGGTTTCTTGCTGGCCTCGGGAGTATCTCAACATCACGCAGACAGTTCATAGAGACACGTGCTATCTGTAGGTGAATTCTGTCACTTTGATAAACGGCACCACTCTACTGTCACGCCTGCCGAAGTGGCCGTGCGGTTAAAGGCGCTGCAGTCTGGACCCTCAAGACCGCTACGGTCGCAGGTTCGAATCCTGCCTCGGGCATGGATGTTTGTGATGTCCTTAGGTTAGTTAGGTTTAACTAGTTCTAAGTTCTAGGGGACTAATGACCTCAGCAGTTGAGTCCCATAGTGCTCAGAGCCGTTTGAACCATTTGAATCTATTGTCACGTGACAGGTAACACACGAGGACAGATCATTGTGGCGTCAGACTTCCCATAATATCAATCAGTCGTGAACTGAAGTCATACGTAGTAGTTACCCAGACTATAAAGCTAGAAGTAACACCACTGCACCTCTACTAAACATTGGAAGAACGGGACCACTAGTCAGGTCGCTGGCATACTCACCGACGAAGTGCTTCTGTGGCAGAGCAGAACTGCAATTCATCACGTAACGCTACGCGACACCAGTAATCCGGAGCACCACACCAAATGAAGCGCCGGTCGCGGTGTCCGTGTGGCTCTAGGCGCTTCAGTCCGGAATCACGCGGCTGCTACGGTCGCAGGTTCGAATCTTGTCGAGCATGGATGTGTGTGATGTCCTTAGGTTAGTTAGGTTTAAGTAGTTCTAAGTCAAAGGGACTGATGATCTCAGATGTTAAGTCCCATAATGCTTAGAGCCATTTGAACCATTTCGACCAAATGAAGCCATTTGTGCTGTTTGGCTCATGGGCTATGTATGGGCTGCTTCTTGTCTCCGATCGCTGGTACGGGATTACCAGAATCTTGTAGGGAGTCCATTACATGTCCTCGGTGAGTAGGCGCAAACGTGAAGGGGCTGAGATGTACTTGGTGCCCAAAACGATGAGCTTTTCTTGTGGTGGAAAGCCGTGGTCGACCGGAACCTCACATGCCTGTGCAGTCTAGTGTCGAGCCACTGTCACAGCTTAATGCCGCACAAATCTGGATACAGCACGATTCGACCAGCTGACGAAATGAAGACCCAAACACTTATAGGTGCTGATAGCGCTGTCTCACACATGTACACATCATCTCCTTATCCTTCACGGTGATCACTCAACATGTGATGCTGTCCACGAGTCTCATATAACCTACCAGGCTCGGTTACAACACTAAACACAAACTACACATATGACCAGCGGTGGCCGTACTACTTGGAGACTTGCAATTCTAATCATTCACATACTCGCTGATGTCTGCCAGGTACTTCACTTCTTTGTTAGACATAGTATGTTTCTACGTGACCCAGTCACGCTAATGTGACCACCGCCTATGTTCGATGTCAACGTCCAATAATCACATAGCCGCGCGGGATTAGCCGAGCGGTCTTAGGCGCTGCAGTTATGGACTGTGCGGCTGGTCCCGGCGGAGGTTCGAGCCCTCCCTCGGGCATGGGTGTGTGTGTTTGTCCTTAGGATAATTTGGGTTAAGTAGTATGTAAGCTTAGGGACTGATGACTTTAGCAGTTAAGTCCCATAAGATTTCACACACATTTTAACATTTGAATAATCACACACAGACGGCAGGTGGCAACACTATCTCTCAAGGGTTTATAAAGAGAGTCGGCGGGAGATAGATATAAAGGCAGGTGGTGGTAGGGGGGAGGGTGCAGGGGATGGGGCGCACACGGAAGTCAGTGCAGTCGTTGACGTAATATGACAACAGAGCGATTTATCTGACTTCCAAAAGTGCGTAACCATTGGCTTCGCGCCGAGGGTGGATGCAATTCCAAAATGGCTACCTCTGTAAACTGTTCGTGGACCCTGTGGTTAAAGTACGCCACGCATGGCAAAATGGCGCTATCCAAAACCAGCGCGGAGACAACTATACTGCTGCGTATGACGTTCATACAGCCAAGCGGCGACGATGGCTGGAATTTGCACACCAGCACCGCAACTGGACGTCCATTGGGTGGCGACTGGTGCTTTTTCAGATGAATAAGCTATTATTACGCTCCATTTTACTCTTGTCTACTGGCGTGAACGGCGTAAAACGTTTGAAAGCAGAGGGTCCAGGCCACAGGAGAGTGCATAACGGTCTGGGTAATGTTTTCGTGGGATTCCCTGGGATAAGGTATGTGGTATCGATAGCTACGATGTCACGGCGTAAATACAAATTCTAAAGTTGGCACTACGACAGACACCGACGACAGCGCACTCGAGCCCGAGCGGGAGAGCTCTTCGAGCTCCGCTGCAGATTCTGGCCATTTCATCAAGAGCAGACGACCTCGAAACATCGCTTCAACCTCAGCTTGCTATTGAGACTATGTACTACTTACGACGGGAATACGGTTTCGCACCTACGGGCTCTTCAGTGTAAAGTTACGTATCTTATTGACTAATAATTAAATGTACTTTCACGTAAAAAGCTGTACCGAAAATCTTACCTCACCTGCTCCTACTCACTTCCTTGATTCGGCCAACCTTTCAGTTTACAGGAGCAGACCCAAGCGCTACCTTCCAGGGGGGGGATACAAAAAGGCACATTGGATCAACGCAAGCATCCATCAATACTTGGGGACAAAGTGCACTCCTGTATGCAATCTGTTTCTCCTCGGTACCATGGCATCTCCCAGCGAGACAATGCAACGTGTCACACAGCTAGCTGTGATAAAGTACCACTTATTTTACACCAAAGATTAACTCTTTCATTGGTATTAATCTTTCTTCTGTTCCTGGTATACAATAAAAAAGGCTTGTCTGTAGTTACAATAGCAGTACCATAATCTCTGCTTCCAACAACACCAATCGAAAATGTTTTATAACAGATAATATCCCTGTCGTAGTAAGCCTCCAATCCTTGCAAAGGCTTTTCACTTCCTCTCACCAAAGCAAGTGTCATCCATGAATTGCCTGGAACAACTTCATTTGTGGTACAGGAGAACGTAATTTTACAGCCAACAAATGTTATTGGACCAGACAGTATCTCCTGTTGCGAGACAGGGCTTGGTGTCTCATCAAAACTGAAAACAGTTTTATAAACTGGCATTCTGCTCCTCCTAGTGTATCTCCTACGACGGTACGGCATGGCTGTGTGCTGCGTGCTGCTGCCTGCAGTCGACTGATGCAGAAACAGGAAGCGCGCCGAGCGCTCCATTCACGAGCGTCTTATCACTACGTCACTTCCGCTGATAAACTTTGATTTTTGCCCGACGCGGCCCTAGTAATACTAGGGGCCGCGTCTCGCTGCCTGCCTCGGTAAACGGCTAAGTCCCGCTCAAGGTCACCCGCCTATAAGGCGGCGCACACAGCACAGCACCAGGATTAGTTTACCGCACTCCCCTGACCACCAAACTCTCGATAATCTGTGTGAACATCACGATTAATCGGTTTGAGACATCGATATTCAGCCGTGGAAACTTATGTAGCTGGGCGTAGCACTGGATTCGGCATAGCTCCTCATTTCTGTCTGTACCTTCCAGAACCTCGCTCATATTCTTCTTGCACGTGCGCGCTACAAAAGACTGTTATTCAGGCTTTTCACAGATGGTCGCACTGATTTAAGAACTTGCCCACTTCAGGTAGCAGTCTACACTAAACAGCAGGAGGAGTAAAGCTTTCTAAAGCATTCTAAATGATCAGATAAGAACGCTGGTCATTAACATTTTAAGAAAGGGTCGTAGATCAGACGCACATTGCTATACACCTGTATCGCTAACACCAGTCTCTTGCAGAATAGAAGAACTTGTTATAAGCTCTGGTATAAGTCCTTCCTGGAGATCGAAAACTTGCTCTATAAGAATATACATGAATTCCGCCGTCAATAATCGCGTGAGACCTATCTTTCTCTATTTGTTCATGAAAAGAAATAGCGACGCCCAGGTTGATGCTGTGCTCCTTGAATTCGGAAAGGCGTCCTGTACAGTTCCACTTTGTCATCTAATGATCAAAACACCAGATCACGGAGTCCAGCTATCTGAGTTGAAAAGCAGACAGAAGACCACTAACAGAGAGAAATTTTTAGACATAGAAGTAACTTCTGACGCACCGCAAAGGAGTATTATAGAATGATTAATTTTCTCTTTGTACAGGGCTATTCAAAAGGCTGTGCACAAACTGAAGGAACTAATAGATGAGTCGAAATACAAAATCTTTGGAAATATAACTTGGAAATAATTCTGTGTTAGCGAAATGAACATCCGCATTAAGTTCAGCCATGACAATTTACTTGTTAGCCAACATAGGCCAGTTGACTAAGGAAATTGCTACAGCCAGAGCTTACCTTGATATCCAACCACGTCTCACCGACTTCTTACATCAAGTAAAACTGGAAGTCAGACACAGTGGGAAGAGGAACAGCGTGATGTCACGAGCGATGTGTGGCTGGCACGTTGCGGCTTAGTGCCCGGATCAGTTAGTCAGTGCGGGCGCTGGGGAGGATATACACGTAACTGCAGCGTCCTGAGAGCGGACTTGGGGAGCCGCTGGGGCAGTTATGGCGGCTACACCCGCCACTGCTTGCTTGACAAGCACGCAGGGACAATAGTACTTGTACAAGCGTGCACAAATTCCTTGCGCTTCCTAACACCTCAGGAATGCTTGTACAAGAAAATGTGAAATTCAAACGACATCGGGCTGGCTTTGGCATAGTTTTTGATTGAGTCACAAAAAAAAATGCGAGAAAAACATGATACGTGAAGGTAAAGCATGGTTAAAGAAACCGAAATTTTATACCGGTATTAATTACTCGTGGTAGACACACTACGGAAACTGACTCATAATTTGCTGTTTTTCTTCTAAATGGCACAAAAATTTCTATGCCTAATATTGTATTCTTAGACGTGGCTTACATTACAATACAACCATTGTACTGAATTTAATTTAACAGAATCAAATAAAAGCTTAGGCCAATTAAATCACTGACGAATCGTTGCACAAGCCTCCCTGTTCCTGGTAGACAAGCTCAAGCATGAACACACGTGAATGCGTGCACAAGCATGCACAATGGAGATTCGGTTACGCATGAAGTCTTGATGCGAAGATTTGTCGTGAAAAAGTGCAAGCATGTTTGCGCAACCACGTTTGCTTATCAGGTATGCAGTTATGTGTGCAGCCACCATTACAGCGGCGTTAGAACGTGAAAAATCCTAAAGTATTAGGGGAGAATGTGCCACCCCTGCTTAAGGAAGCGGCTGGTAACTGACTGTGTTAAAACTGAGAATTACAATATTCACTGTGGTCAAGCGGTTCTAGGCGCTACAATCCGGAACCACGCGGCTGCTACGGTTGCAGGTTCGAATCCTGCCTCGGGCATGGATGTGTGTGATGTACTTAGGTTAGTTATATTTAAGTAGTTCTAAGTTCTAGGGGACTGATGACCTTACATGTTAAGTCCCACAGTACTCAGAGCCATTTGAACCAACTAATTACAGACAGGCTACAAAAATTCTAAAGACAACGTCGAATCCGCAACAGTTCAAAAAATGGTTCAATAGCTCTGAGTACTATGGGACTCAACTTCTGAGGTCATTAGTCTCCTAGAACTTAGAACTAGTTAAACCTAACTAACCCAAGGACATCACACACATCCATTCCCGAGGAAGGATTCGAACCTGCGACCGTAGCGGTCCCGCCGTTACAGACTGCAGCGTCTAGAACCGCACGGCCGCTTCGGCTGGCCGCAATAGGTAGACGAGCTTTTAAAATTATTATTGTGTGTATAAATCTATTAACAAACTTATTAACGTTTACACTAAAGTAATTGTTTATAAAATAAATAACAAATGATACGTACATGCCATATTTGCTAATGACGCATAATTAGGTAGGCCTTGATGTCAGTGAGATAGCAGTTATATTTATTGATTGAATAAATTAAGGATTTCTCCGCACAAACACTAACGATTATCACCAACATGAGAGAGATGTGCCACTGTCCGATTATCCGTAAGTTTTTTCATGAAATTGTTAGTAACTTGTGGCCGTGCGGTTAAAGGCGCTGCAGTCTGCAACCGCAAGACCACTACGGTCGCAGGTTCGAATCCTGCCTCGGGCATGGATGTTTGTGATGTCCTTAGGTTAGTTAGGTTTAACTAGTTCTAAGTTCTAGGGGACTAATGACCTCAGCAGTTGAGTCCCATAGTGCTCAGAGCCATTTGAACCATTTTTTTTTTAGGAACTTAATATGTATAAGAATATCATTTAAGTAATGTAGGACTTTAGTGCTAAGGTGAATAAAGTGGTCAGTCTGACTAGGTTCGCACAGTTCCATTTATGCTGTTAAAACTGAATAAAGCCAGTTGTTCAGCTATATTTAGAACTGAATATTGTAACAACAGACTGCTAATCAACGAAGAGGATATATTGCATATCTCTGAAATGTATAAATGTTATTATGTGTATAATCTTATGAGTGGTGTTCAAGTTATTAGCTGATGCATTAACTGGCGGAATTTCGTGACGGCTGACAGATATTCCGACGGATTCTTGAACACCTTCAGTCCCCACCTGTGCATTAGTGGAGGCTCGACCTTGAGACCGTTAGCTCGCAGTTTCGGGAACCGGCGATCTCGCCTCACAGCAGGTACACACACCGGCAGACTTCTGCGACATGTCTCGTTCTGGCAGTCCATTAGTTTTCCTTGAGCCGGTGGCCGACACGCTGCTCCGGCAGATCGGCGCGCTCTCCAAGACTACCTGCAACTTTTCTCACACGTTTTTAAAGAAATTGTCATGTTAAAATTCGGTTTTAGTTAGTTACAACTCTCTATATCATCTTCATCATGAAATGCCTATCTTTTTGTTAATGGACATTGTTGCAATGATATTTGACACGATAAGTAACTCATGGCGTGCAATTCGAACCGGTGTGAAATTAAGAAACGTTTGTAATGAAAAACAGGGGTAGCTAAGAATTTGCATTTGGTGTATATTAGGCCATATACTGCTGCACATGAATTTTTCTTTAGACTTGGAAGGAGATCAATATTTAATGTCAATATCGAGAAAATGGATTGTACAGTGCGAGAATGAAATATTCATGACCGTCTCTAAAATCTCATAAAAGGTTCGAAATATCGAAAGAAGAGTTTGGCAAATGACAGCAAGCGAAGAGGAGAGTATTTTGTCAAATGGCAAACCCACAGAACTTTCTTATCTATCGTATTACACCAGTAATTGCAGACATTGGAAAGGAATGATGTAATTTTTTAAGTTATCGGTAGCTGCTGAAATGAGAATTAGTGTGGATTTGCAACAAGGTAACTGATGAAATTATGTGTATATTATTATACTGATAATGTGCTTCTTCATAAGCTTTTGAGCTGAATTTTCCCCAGTTCCTCATTCAATAAACCGCTGTTTTAGGAATTTGTGGACATTGCTACTACATTAGGATGTAAGCGAAATGATTTTGTGTAAACGTTTCTTTGTTTTGCCAAAATAAGCAATTTTTAACTTCGCAACAAGAAAAATGTAGGTGTAACTCAAAATTTGCCGCTGACGAATGAGTGGTTTTCATTTGACGACAAGTTTCAGTTACCACAAATACCGTGAAGGGCGGTGGATCAATCACCACAACGAAAAACTTATACAATTGTACCGTAAATACACTGAGCGTGAAAACTCACACAGGAATATCACACAAACAAGAATGTAAAAAATAGGGCGTACAATGAGATGGTCGAAACATTTAGACAGCATTCCAACTGTAGGCCAATGTGTCGTTTTATAAATAACTAAAAAAGATTAGGCCTCTTTAAAGAAGCGCACAAGGGGGATGCGGGTGAGTTGTATTAACAAACACTATCTTGAGAGTCAGTAAAATGTTTCTTGTACTATGTTCATTACTGTAGGCTTTTACCTGTAGCTGTGTTGTGCCCATTGTTTTGTAGGAATTACAATTGCTATATGAGGCGTGCTTTTTTTTAAGTAAGTACCGTTCAGAAATTTAAAAAAAAGCATGCTAAAATATCTCAATAATTTCATTTTTACATGAAAGCCTGTACCTTAATCTACGCACTGGCGCCATTACAGTCTGATTCTTCCTTGTTTACGTTGTGTTTTGAGTGTTTAAGATGCCTCCGATAATCGTGAGTCCCGCCGACTGTGAAGTACGGACTGTTATAAGATTTCTTGCAGTGGTGCTAAAGTCCCAAAAGCGATCGATATTCATCGTGAGATCTGTGACGGAGAAAACATTATGAGTGATGGAATGGTAAGAAAGTGGGTGAGAGTATTTAAAGATGGCCGCACAAATTTGCAAAATGAACAACGGAGTGGGCGTCCTTCGGTCGTTAATGAAAGTTTGGTGCAGGAAGTGGACAATGAGGTGAGAGACGATTCACGATTTCCTTCTTGCGGGATGACTTTCCTAATGCTTCTCGCAGTGTTTTGTATGGCATTGTGACCGTGCACTTGAATTACCGAAAATTGTGCGCACGTTGAGTACCGAAAATGTTGACGGATGTGCACAAAATCAAACGTTTATACAGTGCATTGGCGTTCCTTGAGCGGTTCCACAACGACGGTGATTTCTTAAGCGAAATTGTTACGGTCGATGAAACATGGGTGGCCTACATCACACCAGAATCAAAGCAACAGTCCATGGAAGTTGAGCAAGGGCATCGTTTCGCCGCAAGACAGTGCCCGTCCGCATATGGCGAATCAGACGAAAGATCTCATCACATCTTTTCGATGGCAAACTCTAGATCATCCTCCGTACAGCCCGGATCTTGCGCCCAGTGGGTACCATCTGTTCCTGCACTTGAAGAAACACCTTGGCGGTCAGCGCCTTCAAGACGATGACGAAGTCAGAACAGTGGTGATGCAGTGGTTAACAAGTCAGGCGGCAGACTTCTATGAGGAGGGTATTAAAAAACTGGTACAACTTTATGAGAAGTTGCTCAATATTGACGGAAATTACGTAGAAAAGTAGATTAAGGTACAGGCTTCCATGTAAAAATAAAATTCTTGAGATATCATAGCACGTCTTTTTTAAATATCAACACGGTACTTGCTTAAACAACACGCCTCGTATTTTACAAATGCTGAACTGGTCTCTTCATAGCATACTGAATTTTCATGATTATCGGAGGGATGCCCACGATTTTGAATCAGGTCTTTATATATCAGGAAGTAGCCTTTCGCCAATCCATGTTTTTGGCCTGTTATGTGCGAAATTTCTTTCGAGAAATATGAAAACGTAGAGTACAAACAGCGGGCGCCTGACACTATTCTATTCCTAGCAATATCCATACTTGTCTCGAAGATATAAAGTGCTTTCAAAGACCGAAAATATGCTATAATAAGTAAAATGTCTACTGAACGCCCGACTGTACAATGTTCTTACGGTGAGGCACAGCTGGCAACTGTTAAAATCGGTCTCCCGTGGCCTCTGACGTGTTAAGCACGCACCACAGTTCTGAGTACACGAATACATCACGAATATCCGCTGAATTGCCCCAGACACCAAAGAGCCCGTTCCGCTGACAGATTAGAGAGACTAGACACGGTGGACGGGGACTGCACGCTAGTGGTATTCGACGGGACCCGTTTACAGCTGTGAACTACGTGGCCTCTCATTATGGACATTTATAAGGTCATAAGCTGTTGACGGAGCGAAATGATATAACGTCATCACTGATCATAAAATGTAACAGCAGGTTGAATATAAAGGTAGGGATCTGTTTGTTGTAAAGGAACGCATATGTTGTGACACAAGACGGAGCAGACCATAAAGCGTAATATTTAACCCAAATTATCTCGTGCGAGAGATGAAAAAGTTCTGACTTAGAGCAAACAAGAGTGTGAACTATTCTTAAGACGTAATTCGTGTAATACGTACACTCAATTTCAATAATGGAAAAAATTCCTTGATTAAGTAGATTCAAAACCTGGAGTTGTACTTAGTAGTGAGATTACGAGGGTACCCTCAGGTTACTTCTCTCTTCTGTCTGTCAGTGTGTTTGCTCGTATTGCCTACCTGACCCTGTGCAGCGTTCACAGTCTTTACTCGGATGTCAGCTCCGACCCAGTGTCAGGATCCAGTACATCAAAGTCGAGTTATAGCTGTTGTGAGCCAGCTTGCCTCAGGAGACGATCCAATAGTTACATGACCGCGTTGGCTACCGAATCCGCCCATGCATGCAGGTCACAGGGGGGATGGGCTACAATGTCGTACTGATCACTGGGCTCGTTCTCGATTTTGTAATCACTGAGACTACATCACGTACCCTCCCCATCCGTGAAGTTTCATTTCGTTTCCTCCTCCCATTCTGGGTGTTTCACATTTTTTTATTAGGCTTTGAAGTCCATTGTTGAAAAAAGAAACTTTTACTACCCATTGTAGCTCGACTTAATTTGTCACACGTAAATAGTGGGTGCACAGAGCCAAAATTTAGTTGTGTTGGAAGCTGGATACTTTCCATACACCAGGTAGTTCATGATTGAGTGTGAAAAATTAGCCAGGCCTGACATGTTGTACCACGGGTTTCATGTACAGGGTGTTTCAAAAATGACCGGTGTATTTGAAACGGCAATAAAAACTAAACGAGCAGCGATAGAAATACACAGTTCGTTGCAATATGCTTGGGACAACAGTACATTTTCAGGCGGACAAACTTTCGAAATTACAGTAGTTACAATTTTCAACAACAGATGGCGCTGCAAGTGTTGTGAAAGCTATAGAAGACAACGCAGTCTGTGGGTGCGCCATTCTGTACGTCGTCTTTCTGCTGTAAGCGTGTGCTGTTCACAACGTGCAAGTGTGCTGTAGACAACATGGTTTATTCCTTAGAACAGAGGATTTTTCTGGTGTTGGAATTCCACCGCCTAGAACACAGTGTTGTTGCAACAAGACGAAGTTTTCAACGGAGGTTTAATGTAACCAAAGGACCGAAAAGCGATACAATAAAGGATCTGTTTGAAAAATTTCAACGGACTGGGAACGTGACGGATGAACGTGCTGGAAAGGTAGGGCGACCGCGTACGGCAACCACAGAGGGCAACGCGCAGCCAGTGCAGCAGGTGATCCAACAGCGGCCTCGGGTTTCCGTTCGCCGTGTTGCAGCTGCGGTCCAAATGACGCCAACGTCCACGTATCGTCTCATGCGCCAGAGTTTACACCTCTATCCATACAAAATTCAAATGCGGCAACCCCTCAGCGCCGCTACCATCGCTGCACGAGAGACATTCGCTAACGATATAGTGCACAGGATTGATGACGGCGATATGCATGTGGGCAGCATTTGGTTTACTGACGAAGCTTATTTTTACCTGGACGGCTTCGTCAATAAACAGAACTGGCGCATATGGGGAACCGACAGGCCGCATGTTGCAGTCCCATCGTCCCTGCATCCTCAAAAAGTACTGGTCTGGGCCGCCATTTCTTCCAAAGGAATCATTGGCCCATTTTTCAGATCCGAAACGATTACTGCATCACGCTATCTGGACATTCTTCGTGAATTTGTGGCGGTACAAACTGCCTTAGACGACACTGCGAACACCTCGTGGTTTATGCAAGATGGTGCCCGGTCACATCGCACGGCCGACGTCTTTAATTTCCTGAATGAATATTTCGATGATCGTGTGATTGCTTTGGGCTATCCGAAACATACAGGAGGCGGCGTGGATTGGCCTCCCTATTCGCCAGACATGAACCCCTGTGACTTCTTTCTGTGGGGACACTTGAAAGACCAGGTGTACCGCCAGAATCCAGAAACAATTGAACAGCTGAAGCAGTACATCTCATCTGCATGTGAAGCCATTCAGCCAGACACGTCAAAGTTTTCGGGTAATTTCATTCAGAGACTACGCCATATTATTGCTACGCATGGTGGATATGTGGAAAATATCGCTCTATAGAGTTTCCCTGACCGCAGCGCCATCTGTTGTTGAAAATTGTAACTACTGTAATTTCGAAAGTTTGTCTGCCTGAAAATGTACTGTTGTCCCAAGCATATTGCAATAAACGGTGTATTTCTATCGCTGCTCGTTTAGTTTTTATTGCCGTTTCAAATATACCGGTCATTTTTGAAACACCCTGTATATTATTCTTGTTGATACGTGGTACTTACTGGTATTAAGGAAAACGTGCAAAGGAGGACCCTACAATATGACTTTCTTTCCACACAACTTGTTTATTTAACAATATATAAACTGTGTTTTACAGATAATCGAAGCATTTAACCATAAAATTTTCTTTAACAAACTGAACAAATTTGCTACATTTTTTTACCTTAAACCTTAAGCTGAATAAGCCTTTAATTTTTGCAAAAGAAATCTGAAGTGCTGTATTGCAAAACAGCAAGCAATGTGACAATGATTACAAGACGACCGAACCTGCAGCCCGCCCGTTATCGGGTGAAACAGCGGTGTTTACTACCGAGCTGGTCCCAGTCTATCATATTAAATAATCCTCTGCAAAACATGGAAACTACATAAGCACCACTGATGACAAGAGTGATTCAATTATTCAAAACAGATGACTTAACTTTTAATTTGAAAGCTGTATGTCGAAAGGTTCGGAGTTAAGGTGGGCACCTGTGCTTAAAGGTTAAACAGATTATCAAACAATACGACAACGATAAGGGTTGCTTCAAAGCAACCAACCTCTTAATTTCAATCGGCGATCAATGTGCGACTGGATCCCAACCCGTCCCTTCTGACAATTTTATATTGGCTAAAGCCCTGGCTGTTAATATTTTGATTGTCAGTTATTAAGACCTCTCTGAAGGAACGTCTTAAAACACTACTTGTGAACACTTATTACAAGAAAACTCACTCGGCGTAACCACAAGATCCAGTTAAAATACACCAATAATGACGCGGACTTTCCAACACAGAAACGAACAGCTTAGTACAACAGATTGTACAGATTATAATTAATGACTGAGAAATGCAATTACAATCAAAGAATTTAACCGTTTAACATCTACAGGTATATCTAAACATAAGGCCCCTGTTTTGTTTAACGGCAACTGTGCCTTAGTACAATTGTTCCGGCTGTATTTACAACCAAGAGCTGATTAACTAGACCATTAGTGATCGGATACAAACCGGAAACGAAAGGCCATATAATAGTGCGACAAATTTCCAAACAACAACTAGAGTATATTTACGACCAAAGAGCCCACCGAGGAAAACTCTGAGGGTCGGGTACAAACGAGAAAGTAATAAGGAGGGCAGGTAGACAATGAAACAAATTACCACGAGGATTACAGAATGTTACTTACATACTTAACTTTACTTTACGCGATCAGGCCCAGAGAATAGCGGGCTGCTACAAGGTTCTTCCTCTACTGGGTTCTGTTTTGTGCCTCCTGGCGCCAATCATTCTTTATTCCAATCTGCAGCAAGTCCTCATGGATTCCATCCGTCCATCTCTTCTTTGGTCTTCCTATTGGGCGTCTTCCACAGGGAGTATAATCCATATCTTTCAAAGGCCATCGGCTTTTCTCCATCCGACTGACATGTCCTGCACATACAAGACGCTTGGTTCTCATCAGTCCTACAATGTTTGGTCTATCGTACATTGCGTTCTAGTTCACAATTATGTCTGATACTCCATTCCCCAGTGATCTCATATTGTACCGGACCAAAGGTCTTCCTTAAGACTTTCCGCTCAAAAACAAGAAGATTGTTCAAGTCTCTTTTTCCGGGCACTCCAAGTTTCACAACCGTACAGTACTACGGTTTGAATCACTGTTTTGTACAGTTGGAGTTTGAAATTCCTCGAGAGACCACGCGATGCAAGAAGCTGACTGAGATAAAAGTATGATCGGTTGGCGGCTTGGATCCTCGATTTGATTTCTGCTTCATATGTTGCGTCTTCTGTAAAGATTACCCCCAGATACTTAAATTCACGAATCCTTTTGTTGGGGCGGTTTCCGACTATCAAAGACTGAAGTGGCTCTCTTGAATGAGCTTGTTTCCTGCTCATCACCAGATGTTCCTTTTTTGATTCATTCACAATGAGTCCAATTTTGCTTTTTTTTGCCTTCACGTTTTCATTCATCCGCATTAGTTCCACCTTAGATCTGGACTACAGGGCCACATCATCAGCAAATGCGAGATGTGTTATTTTTCCATACCTCTATAACCTCTAAGCCTTTATGAGAGACTTCTCTCATTGTCTTTTCAAGTGTCAGGTTGAACAATACCGGTGACACACCACCTCCCTGTCTCAACCCTGTTGAGACGTGGAACTTAGGGAAAGCAGAAAAGGTGTAGAAGGGGCCTAATCAGTTACCGTTGGTTGCACAGAAAACACATACACTTTATTAAAAAAAATCAACAATCATTTTTAAAAGATTTTACTTTACTGACAGCTGAAATCCTTATTAGAAGAATTGCAAGTTATTGTCGGCTGAAGGCCACAAGCAATGTTACACACAATCGACGGCTGAAGGCCTGATTAAGAAGGTTGAAAATTATTCGTGGGTGAAGGCCACAAGAAATTTCAGAATAGAGAAGGGGTGAAGACCTGAATTCCAAGTAAGGAAGGCAGTCGCATTTTAAAGTAGTAAAACCCTTTCTAATAATCTTAATTACTTGTAACAAGCTATAGTGACGGCTGAAGCCGTCACTAAAACAGGACGGAAAATTATTTGTTGGCTGAAGGCCACAGGTAATGTTTCAAACAATTACCGGCCGAAGGCCTGATTAAGAAAGGATTCAAAGTTATTGGTGGCTGAAGGCCAAAAGCAATTTTCAGAATACTCAACGGCTGAAGGCCTGAATTACAAGTAAGGAAGACAGTTGCATGTTAAAATACTAAAACCTTTTTAAAACAATCTTCACGAACTGTAACAGGCTATAGTGACGGCTGCAGGCCTTATTAAAATTTGGAAATAATTTGTCGGCTTAAGGCCACAAGCAGTGTTACAAACAATCAGCGTCTGAAGGCTGGAATTACAAGTGAGGAAGGCAATAACATGTTAAAACATTAGGGTAAATTTTAAATAATTATGACAAATTTTCCAGATGAGACGGGGTGATCCACAGACAGTGCTCCCTGGATCGACCCGAGGAAGGTGACTACAGCTGTGTAAATGGTGACACAGGCAGCCAAGAGTTGTACTCACGTAACACGATGGCAACTCACACTTGGGGTACCTTAAGCGCCGACCGAGCGACCAACCAATCCGCCTAACGTGCGATAACCGGTACAACGATGGAATATTTTAGGCAAGGGCGAAGAGATGGACAGTGCCACATATTCAGAAACACACCCAAGGCCGAAGGAAACACTAGACCCAAGGTACACCTCCAAAAAACATATGCACAGTACAATTCAAGAGGCTGTCGAACTACACGCCGTGTCGGACAGCATCAACACGATGAGGAAAGGTACACTGCTGGAAAAGTACGCTAAACTCCAGGGCAGGTAACTGGGACTATAGCGGCCTCAAGGTATAAAATACCGCTGGTCGCACTTCAGTAATAAGAATACTACTAAATCCAAACTAACATCAAGGAGTACAAGGCGGCTAATAGCTTCCACCAACCTGACAGACTCCACTTGTTGCCGTAGGTCTCACCGACCGTGGGAGCAGCAACACGCAAACAACAGCGAGATCTCAAACAGTGGAGGTTTCAATACTGGATACGGTTGACTCAACTTCAAACGCCCTGGGTTCGGTCGTCGGCTACAGCCCCTCGGTCCCACAGTGCCTGCACGACGCCAGTGGTCCAGGCCTGCCCTAGTTCTGCGGACCTCCTCGCTGCTCCATCCGAAGCCGAACTGCCTGACATACACGACGAACCAGAATACTAGCCGTTCAGATGGTTCATATGGCTCTGAGCACTATGGGACTTAACTTCTAAGGTCATCAGTCCCCTAGAACTTAGAACTACTTAAACCTAACTAACCTAAGGACACCACACACATCCATGCCCGAGGCAGGATTCGAACCTGCGACCGGAGCGGTCACGCGGTTCCAGACTGTAGCGCCTAGAACCGCACGGCCACCCCGGCCGGCTTACTAGCCGTGGCACAAAGATAGTTCCACAGTACTGGCTATCGATAACCGCGGCTGCTGCCACTCGCGGACAAACAATACTAGCAACAGTAAGAACGCGAGCCACACACGGCTCACCTGTGTTTACGTTAAAGCTCTCTGTCTGTTGGTTCGCGAGCTTCACTTTGCCTTTTGAATCAGTGAGACAAATTCTGACGAGTTTCTTAGGTATTCCAAACTCCTTTAGGCAGTTCGTCAGGCTCTCCCGGTGGATGCATGCATATGCCTTCTTAAAATCTATGAAGAGCACATGAAGTTCTTCGCCATACTCCCACAACTTTTCGGTGAGTTGTCACAGCACAAAGATGTTGTCGACTGTTGAACGGCCCTTTATGAATCCCCCCTGATATTCACCAATTACTTCTTAGGCAAATGGCTGTATGCTATACAGTATACAGTTGAACATGATCCTGTAGCAGACGTTCAGTAGGGCGATTCCTCTGTAGTTAGTGCACTTCGTTTTGTCGCCTTTCTTGTGTATAGGGCATATGACAGCTGTCGTCCAATCTTCTGGGATCTCCTCCAAAATTCAGATCTCCTTGAATAATTGGTGAATTTTCTTGTGGAGTACCTCTCATCCAGCTTGAATGACTTCTCTTGACCAGAAATTCTAATTATTTGTCGGCCGAAGGCCCCAATAATAGTAACTAAAAAAAACAATTTAACGGCTGAAGGCATGGATAGCAAATTCTTAAAAAAAGTTAAACTTCTCCAAGAGATGCTAAAATATTTTTTTAAAAAAACACAATCGTCAAAATTTCACTATTAAGAGACATATTGAATTCATGGCTGAAGGCCTTATTGACAAGAAATTCAAATTATTTGTCAGCTGAAGGCCCCAATAGTAATAACTCAAAATGAAAATATTTAAAAAAACAATCATCACAATCTGATCAAACTAAGAGAGAAGTGGGCCTTAGAAGTGCTCCAAGGATCGGCATGGGAAAGTCACTCAATCTCAAAACCAATGAGACCTGCAGCCAAGAGTTGTATTCACTTAACTGAATGGCAGCTCAATCTAGTGACTGTTTAAACGCAGACCAACACTCTTGTAAAATCTACCTAACCTCTGGTAACTAACACAATGATGGAATAGCCCAGGCAAGGCGGAACCAGCGGACAGCACTGCGTCTTCAGAATATAGTGTTTAGAACATCCAGAAGCAGAAGAAACCACTACGACCAAGGTAGTCCAAAAGAACAAATATCCGAACCACAATAAAAGAGACTGTCGAACTACAAGCCTTACTGGACAGCAGCGGCAAGGCGAGGAAAGGTACGCTGCCGCGAAAATACGCTAACCTCCAGGGCAGGTAACTGAGGCGTTAGCGGCCACTAGGCAGAAAAATACAGCTGGTTGAAGTTCATCAATAAACACAAGGAATTCAATGATTAATAATAATAAGTGGAGGATGGCTAATTAACGCTCACTCGTTGCTGTTCATCTCAGCGACCCTGCGAGCAGCAACGCGCAAACAAACGGATTTATCTCAAAATAGTGGAAGTTTCACTACTGGGTTAATGTTCACTCAACTCAAACGTCCTGGGTCCGGTAGACAAAGAGGTTGTGGCCCTTGCAACTACCGCCCCTCGATCCAGCAATACCTGCATGCCGCCATTGGTCCCGGCATGTCCTCGTGCTGCCGGACCTGACTGCTGCTCCGTCCTAACTGAAAACTCCCGACACACCCGACCTGGAAAACACTTGACATCCTTCCAAAGATAGTAGCACGGTACCAGATACAGATAACCGCTGCTGCTGCTGCTACTCGTGGACAGACAATGCTAGCAAACATAGTGACGCCAGTAAACACAAGATGAAAACGAGACCCCACTACCCCTATTACACGATGTCAACCAACCAATAGCACCAACGCCAGCTGTAACACGGCTCAGTCATGAAACTGAAATTCAAACTGATCTTTACGTTCATCACAGTTGAGGAGTTCGCTGTTGTTTCCACCTTTCAGCAATGTCAAGCTCACTGGTGAGTATGCTCTCATTATTGTTCTCGATTAACATTTTTTGGCTTTGATACCCTTTCTCGAAGAATTTTACTTTCTGGTACATCTTTCGCATCTCTTTCCCCAACAAATCTTGTTGAGCCTCATCTATCAGTCCTTTAACGTACATTCTCTTTGCTCTTCTCATGTTGCTTTAGTAGTTCCCCGAACTTCTTCAAACCGTGCTTTGTATTGTGCAAAATCAGCCCCTTGCAACCAGCACTCTTTCGATTCTCTTCTCTTGGCTAATGACTTAATGCGTTCATCCCAAAACCAATTTTTTTGTTTCTAATCCGTTTCTTGATGTCTACATTTACCACATCATTTACCGTGACTTTAACTTCTTTCCACATTTCATCTGGAATGTTACTCCCCTTTATCAGATGGCATCTCTATGGATACACAGCGGTTACTGAGTTTTGCCGATGAAAGCCAGGTAGAAGAGGGCAGCCAGGCCACGAGCGGTCGTCCGACACGAATATTACCAACTAGGAGACGGGATGGCGGCCTGCTGTTTGTAGTCGACGCTGACTCCAGTGAATTACTTCTGTATCCTCGCTCTGTGCAGGCCCTCTTTGCGGAGCGCGTGGCTTCTGCCGCTCGGACCTCGTGACCACCTCTCGTTGTGACGCTACCACTAATCCGCAAACTGCGTGACTCAACCTCGGGCCAGCAAACCCCGTATATATATATATATATCGACAAGCAAAGACCTTTTAAGGCCACAACGAACAGATACCAACTCTTCGTCATAGATATTAGCAATGGGGCTGCAAGACGGATAGTTGACACTACACCTGAGTCAGTGGCGCCAGACAAAAGAGTCTACTAACTCAATAGCGCCACGGCTCACTTGTGTTTATATGTCCACGTGATTCCACCGCGTAATCTATATATTTAACACTCTTTATAGCACTGAAAAAGTGGTGGGTACACCAAAAGCACAACACATTACCATACGTAATGCGGTGTAGGAAACCCGATGGCTTTAACAGCTATCAGTCCTCTGGGAACGGGTGAGAGCAGCTCCCGTACTCTTAAGGGGACCTTATATCATTAGTCCCGCAAAATATTGGCAAGTTCAAGTACGATAATGGAGGTGCATAGCAGTCGCGTACCATTCTCCTCAAAGTAGACCAGAAAGGTTCATACAGCATCACAATTGGGGTACAAATATTGTACCATGAGAAGGACCTGGTCAGCCAAAATGGCAATAATGCGACCTTACAGAGTAAGCGTGGAATACCACGATGTGGCTGTCCACACTGCCAACGAACCCATACTGTAGTTCACTCTTGGCACGTAAACTCTTCAGAAGTTGGAAACAGTGTTAAACAAGTCTCATCTTCCAAGTGACTTTCTCCTACTGCTCCATAGCCCAGGTGTTATTGCTTCGGCACCGCGTATTCCTGTTATGGGTACTGACATCACTATGAGCGGTTTAGCAATGCCATCTCGCCCTACTGTCATTTACCGCTTACTTAACAGTCTTGACGTGTTATTTTGGCACTGAAATTCGATTCTGCAGTGACTTTTGCAGCTATCTCCTACTTATTTTTCGTCACACAACACACACTTCCGTCGGCACTGTGATTTAGCGGATGATGTTTGCTGCTTTCCCTGTACGCGGTATAAATCTTCGGGAGGGTGTGTGTTGAAACGCCGAACACTTCGGCTGCCTTGGTGACGGAAGCGCAAACCACGCGAGCACCAGCAACTCGCGTACGTTCAAATTCACTTACGTCTGAAACATACACTTACAACTGCACGGAACACTGTTCTGTCCATGCCCGACACATGCGACGCATTGGAGACGCTGCAGACGTGCGTTCTTGCTCAAAGACAACAGTGTAACCTGCAGGCTACGCTAGCATCTGATGTCCACGCATGTGTTTCTCGCAGTGGTTCCATATCATTGGCCGACCACCGTAACAAGATAGTAGTATTACCTACATCATTCCATCAGGCTGGCTCTGAGCACTATGGGACTTAACTTCTAAGGTCATCAGTCCCCTAGAACTTAGAACTACTTAAACCTAACTAACCTAAGGACGTCACACACATCCGTGCCCGAGGCAGGATTCGAACCTGCGACCGTAGCGGTCGCTCGGTGCCAGACTGTAGCGCCTAGAACCGCTCGGCCACCCCGGCGGCTCAATCCATCAGGAAAAGTTGTATGATCTAGTTTTGTGTTAGTTCAGGTCTGTCGGATGATGACGTCATAATCGAAACTGTTTGCAAGGAAATAACCTTTTATAGCGGCTTTTTTGTTGTACACAGAAGTGTCTTTTACCAAAACTGTGAAGCACAGCATAAAGCTGGTCTCTCTAGTTTCTGGCGCTGCCTCAGCTGCATGAAGCGGCGAGATTCCTGGCACGTTTCAGCCTGTAGAACCGCAGGATGACGGCAGTATGTAGGTACTGTAAGCGCCAGCAGCTCCTTTTGTATGCGGAGGCTATGCTCAGAGCTAAGTAGTCCAGAGCGTTTAGTATACTACAGAGGAGAGCCTCAAACGTTGTTGTCGGCAAGACATTCAAGCTACGAAGCAAGGAGAAGTAAGACGATGGAAGTCTCTGGTTGCTGCAAAAAGCTATTTCTACGAAAATAATTACGTCAAAGAAACTAAGAACAAAACTAAGAACACAGACATTATTCGACCGGGCTGTATTTTAAAATACTTTATTCCTCACTACTACGGACCCGGCCCATTTCCAGGGGCACCTATAAAATCTGTAACATATAATATTGTCTTCGCCTCTTCAGAAAACAGCGTGCCATGTGTATCTGTGCATAGCACGGTCGTAGACGTTAATCTCCCGATGCATAAAAACCATCTGTTGCAGATGCACTTGGAAATTGGGCCATGTCCCAAAACAAGTAGTGCGTAGCGTAGTATATTTAATTACAGCCCAGTGGAATACAGTTTTTATCAAATGTATTGAGTTTGTGATGCGCACCAAACAGAAAATCGGTAAAGAAACTACTTAGCGAAAGGGTCTTAATCAACAAAACATTATTCTGTTACTGATTGTTCATGGATCCTAATATGTTGACAATTTTCGAGAAGGAATCTCCCGTTACGGTAGGAGTAGGAAACTATTTTAAAGTCAACGTTATTTTGTAATACGCCTCTTCCACCAGTCCAATACAGCGGCCCAAAACATGTTGACAGTGTTTCATCGTTCACAATTTCGAAATTGACTGATGGGAACGTCTCATTTTCGCGGAAAGTGTAGCTGAAAGGCCGAACAATTGAAAGCAGTGTTCGGTGACCATTAACATCTGTACACAGGCGATGCCGCTGAAATACTGCACGAATCACCGAATGCAACGTGTCAATTTGGATACGTGCGCAGGAATGCTCCATGCATTCTCGAAGTTCATTGAGTGTGCGTGGTTTTTGCCGATGAACGCTGTGCTTTAGCGTTACCCATAGAGAAAAGTACTGAGGCATAAATATGGAGAACGTGATGGATACTCCACAGCAACTGTTAGACCTCGTGCGGCTAGATTTCCGTTGAGGCACTCTCTGAGATGATTATGGTAGAGTGGTGGGGCTCAATCTTGGTGAAGGTAAAACTTTTCGTCCACATGTAACTCACGTGTGGTATGACAGGTAAAATGCTTGTCTCAATTATAGCTTTTAAGCTTTCTTTAAAAAAGATTGTCTGTATATGAGAAAACTGAATATAGTGATTTAAAAAACTTTCTCCACATGTAACATGTTCCTCAGATATCGTGTTCAATTGCTGGGCACAACTGACTGTTGATTGTCCCTCTGTTCCGAATGTGAAGAGTGGCGTGAAATTAAATATTCAACTTCATGAAATACAAAATTTAAAATAAAGAAATTGAACCTAATTAAATGCCAAAAGAAACTAATTGTGTGCACAATGAAAACTATTACGGAAGTACTCGTATATCATGAACGCTGTGTGATATAAAGTGCAATTTTTTACTTGAAATAGTCGCAAAAATAAGTTCTCTTGTACTTGTAACAGGATAACTGTTTGAAATTACTAACACTCTTCATTGAAAATTAATGTACTTGCTAGCACGTCACGTTACAATTATGGCTACATGTTGTTTGCTCAGGAGTGCAAGGTGAGATCTACTCTGACATAAACGTGACTTATCTGATGCTCAGCATGCTATTTTTTGTTCCTGAAGTACTGACGTTATCGAAAGAAAATACGAATTAGCAGGTGCAACAGCTAAAGATAAATATTCTACTCTAAATTCGTTTGTCAGAAACAAACTATGACTTCACAAATTTACTATGAAGTATGGATGAGAGTTTTACTCTAAAGAAATTTGTTCTTGAGAAATCAAACTCTGATTACTGAGAAAAAGACTGCACAGCGTAAGAAGATTCTAACAATTACAACATTATCTCATTAGAAAAAGAAAGAAAGTGCTACAAACATTTCAACCACTGAGTTATTTGTGACGTGATGGGGTTCAAAGAGATCACATTATCACTAATTATGAAAGGTATTAGTCATCTGAGGGACAAAGACTTCCTTCAATCAATAGTTCTGACATTTCACTGTACATGCCTTCGTTACCTTTAAAATTTTTTCAAAATCTTCTCCATCAATATAAAGTATGAGAAAGTATTATAAATGAGTTTTCATTTCCATAACACAGTATTCTAGACAGTACTCCCCTATTCTCTGAAAAACTCAGCTGCTCGCTACTGTCCCTCAAATAAGAATGGCCCATCGCTGCGCAACTGACTAAGTAGCAAGTCAGCCACGGATAAAACTAAACAGAGAGTCAAGGACCTTATTCACTACTTATGCAGTGCATTCATTCATCTTTGTCACGGTACAGCAAAGAGGAATTACTTACAATAGCACAAAACGTGTGGGAATTAACTATGACAGTGTGCTTAGAATTCGTCTCATGACCCTGTACGATTTAAATACAGCTTGATTGTATTAGTGTCAATTCAAATAGACCTTAGTGTACACATGGCTTACATTCAATTATTCACTTAAAAAAACAAAAAAACACGTAAATAATAGGCATTCGCGCTCAGCCTTATTGTTGCATTATCATTTACACCGCAGTCAGTAATATTACGGATTGTTCCCCAAGAAAAACCAAGAAATTTTAGATGAAACAACATACATGACAGTTTCCGTTTTTTTTTTTTTTTTTTACTCTCTGTAGCTAACTTTAATCACTTGAGCGACATTAAATCAGAACTCCGTTTCTCAAAACTTTTGACTGACTCCACTAGTCTCCAGCGACCCACTGAATACCGCTCGCGCTCCAGTCGCTGTCAGTAGTACAGTGACCAATCGTGTTACCAAAGAAGCTTTCGTCGGTTTATATGGCACACCAACAACAGGAAAACCCCCCGTGGGCAAGCGAATCATTAGATGAGACGTACGCCTCGCTCCATTGAACCACAGTGAAGAGATCCTCAAGAGTGTAGAACGTGTCGTAAAGCAGAAATACACAGTACATTTCTAATAGAATACGAGAGAGAGAGAAACAGAGAGAGAGAGAGAGAGAAAGTGTTCTTGCACAGATCTTAGTGAAATGGTAGCAGTGGATGTGGAGTAAGTTAAAATATTCATAAATACATTTTCTCTGAAGTGTAATAATAAGAGAAGGTTGGTAATGTTCCGCCTTCTGGGCGTAGACAGGTCGTGACATCTTCTGTCAGTTGCCTCATCGGATGTGATGTGGAGAGGCATGTGGTCAGCACACCGATCTCTCGGTCGTTTTCGGGTTTTGTTGACCTTTGAACCGCTGTTGATGAGCCGTGTAACTCCTGAGTTGGCCTCACGATGCTGAGTGCACCCCGTACTAGTCCTTCCATCAAGAAAGAATCCCCGGTAGCGACGCAAAGTGGACCGGGACTTCCTGCATGGCAGTGAACCGCACTGACCAGTCAACTACACGGCCGGATGAAGTGTGATAACAAGTGTGTCGCAAAACATACCGTGCAATATACTGAAATACATATTCGTTGTAGTCACTGATCATCAAACAGAAAGTTTAAAACAATTTTTTTACTTAAATCATGTTACTGCTCTATAGGTGTGTGGAAGTCAGATTTTAGCTAACACTCATGTTGTTTGTTATTATTTAACAATATATATATATATATATATATATATATATATATTAATCTCTTATGCAATATCACCATTGACTGTGCTACCTCGATGGAAAGACAAGTCAACGAGCAAAGTAAAACACCGTACCTGTCCCAAAACAAAGTACACGTGATTTTTCTGGCTGAAATAGTTTGTTGCTACTTCAGTTTCGAAAGAGATGTTGAATGCCTCCGATCTAAGGACTCTTCTTTAGGTTCCTGTTTAACGAGAACAACCAACGTTTCGTCACAAGTGGGAGTTTTGCTTAGAAACTTATAACCGTCGTCATATTACCTTTGGAGAAAAGTACCTGCACTGGTTAAACACTTGGTTTTGTACAAGTCAGCATTTTTGGAAACCAGCATGCGAAAAACTATCAAAACAGTCACAATTTCATACAGAATACTTTTTGAAATGTGAGGAATGGTATGAGATAATGACGAACTGGTCTAACATCGGTCTTCATGACATTTTTTACCGACTTTCTGCATCGGATCATCGATAATGAAGGAAGGTCTCTACTTTTTTTCCATCGTCCTCATTTGTGTGCCCACATTTAAATGCTCCACAGATGAATTTTGTCAGCTATCACTTCTCCTGCCTTTAAGAAACGAACAAGTGCCCACGTTTTATAATCGGCGCCATTTCCTATCAGCTGACTCTATAAGTTAAAATAAAAAAAGTTCTTCCGAGAGAGAACTGCCATTTGTGGATAACCTACAGTATCTTGCGCAATACGGCAACCGCATATCTCCTAAGGCCATATTTCAAACAACTCTTAATTTTAAAAGACACCTCGTATTTTTAAGTTGTAACCACAAGAATTTAACATGTCAAAATCGTGGGAAAAAGTGCTAGAGTGGGGAGTCATCGTACACGGATGGCGTCTGATCAAAAGTACGAACACATATTAGTCGACTTCACCCTTGTGGTGCCTGAATGTCTGTCGGGGAATGACGGACCGATGTTTTTCAAAAACTGAAACATGGATGACGGTGATATTGGACACTGGAGTCTGGAGGTATATCGACGTTCTAACTCATCTCAAACACGTTCCATTGGGTTGGCATCGGGACTCCGAGCAGGCTAACCATTTCAGGAATGTTACTGGCCATAGACGATCTCATGCAGTGGGCACGTCAGTTCACATCAGATCAGCGAAGCTAAGCACTGTTGGGACTGTCTAGCATGTAGATGGGTGCTTGTCTGGTTTTGTTAGCAAGCGGAGTGCACCGAGCCCTTTTGAGGCAAATTGAGGAGCTACTTGACTGAGATGTAGCGGCTTCGGTCTCAAACTGAAAACGGCGAGGAATGTGGTGTGGTGGTCACATTCCCCTTCATATTTGCATCGAGCAAGTGCCTCAATACCTGAAGGCAAACGACCCCACCTATCTCTGGGCAAAAGGAAAAAAGTACAGTGTAAACCACGGTTTTTATTCCACGGAAATTATGTAAAAGTCTGTAATCCAGGTCGGAACTGGAACTTTTCTGGCTACTTACAAGTCTCTGTTCGTTCTCGAAAAGATTAAAAATACTTCGACCTGAGGCCTTGCCTCCCCCCCTCCCTCACGCCACACACACACTACCGTATGGGCGCCCTTGGCAGCTAGTAACACCCATGGGCTGAGCATGACACTGCGGTTGGTCGGCACATTTGGGCCTCCAAGACCCGTTCTGAAGGAGTTTAGTTTTTACTGCTCACAGACCATTTCCTCACAGATGCTCTTTTATGAGAGAAAGCATTTTCATGCTGATACCTCCATCAACTCAGAACTGTTCCCCTACTGTAACCAGTGTACGACGCAGTTCACATCCTTACTCATTTAGCGTTTTTAGCGCAATAAGCGGACGACATACTAATCACTACAAACACCCTCGTACCATAACACCACGTGCTCTGTAATTAACTGTTAGTACTACTCAAGATGGTGGACAACGTTTTACAGGCTGTCGTTTAACCCAAACATATCCATCAGATCGCCTTAGGGTAAGCGTTATTCATTTCTCCAGATCGTTCGTTTCCAGTCATCCACTGTTCAGACTATAGAAATGCGTGTCTTACGAGGAGCTGCCAGACGATCTTCTTAGTCACTGTTCCTCCTAGACTGCTAGCAGCGCTTTGTAACTCATATGTCATTCCTTGCACTGATGTCAAGGAAATTTTTCAGCCACCTTCCTCGTTGCTCTATGGTCGCTGTCCGCCATCACACGAGGTCTGCCAACTCTTGGTTTAACTGTGGTTGTTCCTACGCGTATCCACTTCACAACCACATCACAAAGAATCGACTTCGGCACCTTTAGAAGGGTTGAAATATTCCTGATAGATCTGTTATTGAGGTGTCATCCAATAGCAAATCTACGTTCGAGGCCAGAATTGTATAACCAACGCAATCTCCGGTTGATGCTTCTCCACAGACCACACAATACTTCCCGTGTCCTCTTATACTAGCCGCTTCCGCTTTAGATAGGAGTTCCTGGATATTTTTAATTGGACAGTTTATGCATACACCCGATACAGGATACAAGTCGAAAACTATGTGAGACGATATATGCAACTTGCCAACAAGGTAATGTTACGGAAAATGCAGGTGTAATACAAATAGAACGAGAAGATGGAGTGTAAGAGGACAGAGAAGGGTGTTCCTCATAGTGGAAAACTCTTAGACGCTGGAAGCCACGTAGTGTAGCTCATCAGTCGTAGTAAATGAATCAGCGGTGGCAGCGGAGTAAGCAGCACCGCGCTACGGGCACAAGGCTTTCTCGCAGGAGAGCTGTGATGTAACTGTAGCTGTAGTGTGTAGACGTTGGAGGGCCTGCTGCGCCGCTACCATCCCGTGGCCCCCACGGTTTACGAGCGCTCCGGCGCCAGGAATTTGCCCATTTCTCCCGCTCCCCGTTCGCTCCCATCCAACTTCACATGCGAGGGTAAGTTACGAGCAGGCGTTGCAGCACCGCGTTTTGCGCGCTGGAGCAGTGGGGTTCGCTTCTCAGGACTCGTGAACTACCCATCCCTCCCTTCCTGCTTTCTCTCACCCATGTCCCCTCGAGCGCAGCACACTATTGCTCTACAGGCGTTGATAATCCGCAAAAGAATTATTGTCAGATTGCGTAGTTTCTTCATCAGTAACACGCAAATTCTGTCATGAGTGCAAATGATTTTGCAAACATAGTCATTAAAGAACAGATTCTTTCACTCGCGAGGAACAATTAAGTACGTGTATGTAATGTTACATCACAGCTGCTAAACTGGCGGTAAACGAAAAATGACCTCCTATAAACACATAACCTACGAACGCTACATATCAGCATGAAGCAATGGTAGAGAACAAAAATAATGATTCAAAACGACGTGCTGTAGACGAATAGATAACCACATAATAATGGACGAGATGCAAAATGTAGTTGTGATTGACATTGTGGTTTCGTCTACCAAATCCTCGAAGAACCGAAGTTTTTCTACAACTGTTAATGCACCTGTCGGGCTAACGTCTGAGGGCGTTTCCCTGCACATTACTGTTGTGTTTCATTCTTTCCCACCTGCAAGCCGGCCGCAGTGGCGAGCGGTTATAGGCGCTTCAGTCTGGAACCGCGCGACCACCGCGCGACCACTACGGTCGCAGGTTCGAATCCTGCCTCGGGCATGCATGTGTGTGATGTCCTTAGGTTGGTTAGGTATAAAAAGTTCTAAGTTCTCGGGGACTGATGACCACAGATGTTAAGTTCCATAGTGCTCAGAGCCATTTGAACCTACCTGCAAAGGTCGTCCGGTGGAGCATAGGTATGCAGGACACGTTTACCTTGAGACTTTCCTCTTTTATTCTTGAAATTTGGGTTACGTTCGTGAATTTATATGGCTCCCATGAACCATTGGATATGTTTCATATGATAGGTGTCCACAACTGCCGATTTCTGCACCAGTTTCAACATTCAGTACCGTTCAAGTTCGGTGAACCTGGTACTGATGGAGAGTCTGATCATTCCTACACATACTTTGCTAGATATATACTCCAAACGTTGTGATTGGGTCCATTTTGTCCGTGGCGTAACTGAGAGACTACTTGACCTTTTTGGTTGTTTTTATACAGTCTTTACGCCGCATTTGTGCAGTACACAGCCGTTTCTGTCACTATGAGGAATTATGGCACAAAAGGTGTACGTGGTAAGTTCTGTGACACTCCTTATGCAACGTATAGGATACCTACTTCTCAGCAGAAAGCATTCACTTTGCGTTAGAGGTACTGCAGCTCACATATCCGTCTTGTCCGCGTTTCGAGCGTATTAATAATTCCTCATTTCCGGCTCGAGTGGTGATTTAGCGCTTTGTGCAGGCATCTGCTCGTGAGTGTATTTTTTCGTCTTTTCGTTAGACCCTGTGGCCCAGGTCCCATTCATTCCTTGTAATTAGTATACATGCAAGCTCAACAAGTGACACGAAAGGCTCAACAATTACGTTCATCTGTTTGTTGGAATAAAACCGCTTTACATGCCAATGGAGATGTACTTTACTTACATAAATGGATTCAATTTATTTATGAAATGAGGGGGGGGAACCGAAATACATAGATTGAGAGCGAGGAGCCTGGAGTGGATCTTGCAAGACCGAGAAAAAGTTTATCTCAAAGAAGCAAATCATTTTTATTTTTGAAGCCAGTACTGCACAAAACAATATAATCTGCATAAGTTTTTACCTAGAGGCTTAACGATAAATACAAGGAATTCATCCCGTGCCACACCGGGACGTAAAGAATTTACAGCAGTGTGTGTTAATGAAGCTAGTTTACAATCAGGAGCCGGCGTCTGCCACGCAAAACGGACATGCACTCCATCTGGCAAAATGAAGTAATTTGTTAATTTCGGGCAGCCAACTTGCCGTGCATGTTAGTAGCAACATTCAGAGATAAAAAACACTTCAAACTTGAAACGAGGAATGTAGGTAAAGATGAACATATGGAAACAGACAACTTCAGATTACACAGAGAGCATGTAAACCTCAAGAATTTTTGAGCTCTGAATTATTTACGAAAACCTGATCACTCATATAAATTATAGAAATGGATGTACGTATGTATGTATATATGTAAGCCATTTACTGTGTGGGAAGTTTGACTGTGGGGGTAAGAAGCACCCGCCTGTCAGAGATGTGGGTGTGAGGATGAAAAAACGACGTATCCCGCGACGTTAGAATACCGATACTTCAGTCATAAATATTTGAGAATAAGAGCACTTAGAGACTTGCAAACAAACTTTACGCGTAATTCCAAGCGTTTACGAAACTTTTCTCGCTGACGACCCCCACAAAATGATGAAATGAAAAAAGTTTGTCGCTTAATACATTTGATCCATTATTCACAAATGCCAATGAATGTACCAGAAAAATTATATCACTGTATGACACTTAGTTCAGGAGATAGTACGTCATAATCTCTGAATGCATGAAAAACTCCTCATCATGCAAGAAATATGAATATGTTATTTCTTTGCTACGAACTCTATTCGCAATACATTTCGCATACATACGCCACTGAATGTACCTCGAAAAACAGGGGTGCCGGCAGCAGTGGCCGAGCGGTTCTAGGCGCTTCAGTCCAGAACCGCGCTGCTGCTACGGCCGCTGGCTCGAATCCTGCCTCGGGCATGGATGCGTGTGATGTCCTTAGGTTAGTTAGGTTTAAGTAGTTCTAAGTCTAGGGGACTGATGATCTCAGACGTTAAGTCGCATAGTGCTTAGAGCCATTTGGAAAACAGGGTGAGTCAACAACTATTATCACCTAGACCTATAATAACTCCGAAGGTGTGATAGTAGCTGAAAAGTTTGTGGGACAAATGTTGCATGGGACAACGGGGGTCATAATCTGACGTTGGTTTTTTGTTGCTAGGTGCGGTCGCGTCAGAGATATGAAGGTCAACTCATCTTTTTTAAGTGTGATGCTATAGTTTCGTATTTATTTTCTGATAGCAGCTAGCGAGACGAATCCGGTGATATAAGGTCTTTGAAAGTCAACGAAGGTCAAAAAGGTGGCATGAACGTCCATTTACAGAAGGTGTTCGAAGTGATGACCACTGGTATCAATGTAGTATTGCGATCTTCTTGTCATGGATTGAGTGGTATTCTTTATCACTGTGGCACGTGCTCTGACTATTTCTCGTATATCGTGCAAATAGTAAATATTCGCCGCATACAGCATATCCAACTAACTTGCCATTGACATACAAACAGCATTCGACGGTTTCGCAGTACAACACTAATAGAAACGGTAAGACTAGTATCGTCGAATCAAGCAAATGAGAATGATGTTTCCCTTCGAAGATCAAGTCGATATGCTTCTCATTTTCGAAGAATGCGAACGACATTCAATGGGAGCTAGAGACTTACACGCTGAAAGATATCCTCAAGGTACTCACCCTACGCGTCGTTCATTTAAATATGTGTATGATAAATTGAGAACAACTGGATGTTTAACGCATCGGAAACATATCCGGCAAAGGAACCTTACTAATGAGGAAACGGAAACTGGTATTCTTGCCACTATGGTTCGAGATCCTTGTGGTAGTTGGCGTTAAATCGCAAGGGAATCTGGCATGAGAACGAGTAGTGTTGTTCGTGTTCTGCATCGCCATAAATATCATCCTTAGCATATCATCTCCACCAAGAAGTAACTGGTACGGATTGTATGCGTCGCATTGATTTCTGCTGATGTGCTCAACTTCAGATTCGGGGACATGACACATTTATTAATTTGATTTTATTTACTGTCGAGTCTACATTCACGAACCATGGAAATGTTATTTTGCATAACATGAATACGGGGAAACTGAAAATCCATGTTGTCTGCGGCAAGTTGCACACCAAAATCCATGGTCGGTGAATGTGTGGTGTGGGATTCTGGATGTCTGAACTATAGGCCCCTATTTCATCGAAAGAAATGTAAATGGTAGGAAGTACACCACATTCCTGCAAGAAACATTAGGTCTGTTATTGGAAGAAATACCTTTACGAACAAGGAACAAAATGTGGTATCAACAGGATGGGCGTCGGGCACATTTTTCGCTGATGGCTAGAAATGAGCTGCAGAGGCAATTTCCAAATCGTTCGATTGAACGCGGAGGAGTTGTGTCGTGTCCGGCTCGTTCGCCAGACTTGACGCCTCTGGATTTTTTCTTGTGGGGACTCGTTAAAGACATTGTTTATAAAGACATTCCAACTACAACTGAAGATATGCGAGAGAGAATTGTCAGAGAATGTGCTTCGATAAGTGCCTCAGTGATAACAAATACCACTCAATCCGTGATAAGAAGATTGCAGCACTGCGTTGATACCAATGGTCATCACTTCGAACACCTTCTGTAAATTGACGCTCATGCCACCTTTGTGACCTTCATTGGCCTTCAAAGCCCTAGAGTTACACATCATTGGATTTGTCTCGATAGCCACTATCAGAAAATAAGTACCAAACTATAGCATCCTATTAAAAAATAGGAAAAAGAACAAAGTTGGCCTTCATATCTCTGAAGCGACCCCACCTAGCAACATAAAACCAACGTAATATTATGGGCCCCTTTGTCCCATGCAACTTTTATCCCAAAAGCTTTTCAGCTCCTATAAATCTTTCGGAATTACTTTTGGTGGCAATAGTTAGTGACTCACCCTGTACATCATTTTACGACAAGCAGTCCGGAAAATAAGACGTCATAAACAGTGAGTTACGCGAGAAACAGCCGCTTCAAGAACGAAGTTTTAATTTATTATTTCTTGCCTACTGACTATTCGCAACACATTTTGCAGACAGTAGCCAAATAAAACACTGGATGCACCTAAAAAAGTATGTCATTGTACAGCACATAGTTCAGGAGATACGACGTCATAAAAACTGTGCTGTGTGAAAATGACTCTGCATGGCGAAACTCGCTAGACATGCAAGCGAAATATGTGCACAGATACATGTGAGATGTGTTTAATATATGACAATGTATTTAATGTGTGCATATGTGGGCAGAACGACTGGTAAAAAGCCCTTCCTTACTCCAGCAATGATCCCAATCAAATTTAGTAGACCATATTAGTTACAATCTGGAAGGTACTCTAGGGGTAAGAGCCACCAGACTCCTACTGGGGTGAGCGTGATAACGTGGAGAGACAAGTGGGAATGAGGAGATGGACAGAGACAGGGGAGGAATAGATAGCCGAGAAGTCCGAGAGAGAGGGGGAGATGATGAACAGAGAGAGGAGGATATGGACACAGAAAGGAAAGCGCTGGTGGGGAGGGGAAGGAGGAGATGGACACAGAGAAGGGGAAGAAGGAAACTGACAAAGAGAGGGTGAGGATGAGATTGAATTAAATGGGAAGGAGGAGATGAACAGAGGGGGAAAGAGCAGTCGGACAAAGAAGGGGGGAGCAAAGTGACAAAAATAAGGGGAACTGGAGTTGGACATGGGTGAGAGGAGATGAGAGTGGGAGATGGAGATCAATACAGAGAAGGAATGGACGAGAGGGACAGAGATGAGGTGAAGGAGAAGACTGAAAGATAGAGGGAGGGGGAGATGGACTAGTAGAAGATTGGAATAAATACATAGCTGGTTAATGCCGGGTTCTCAGCTAGTTTATGGTTTATAAAAACATTTAGCATCAGAATATACCTTTGGATAAAGTCAAGAATGAGCACAATATTAATTAAGTGACATGGAAAGTGCATCATTACAGAACAGCCTGATAAATGGGAAGGTTCCAGAAGACATGGTCGGATGTGCAGTCACACACCACTGACGAGCAAATAAATGGTGGGGATGTCAAATTCTTTGGTAGAATGGCCGCCAGAGTGCATTATTGTTGTTACCAGTACTGTTGAGGTATATAATGGGTGCGAACAGCCTCAAACATCGATTGACCACTGTGAGGGACACGCTGATGCCGTATATTCGTGTGGGAAAACACCTGGAAGTCGGTCTCATTGTGAGTCTCCCTTTGGCCAATTGGTCAAATACTAAATATCCAGATTTGTGGTACATTCAGATGTGACAGTGGTCCATTGTTGGACTGCATGGGAACGTGGCGCCAAGCATATTCTTAGTCAAGGTTTCAGTAGACCACGTCTGACAAAAAGGAGGCAGGATCGCCGTATACTGCACCAAGCACAGTGAAACCCCTTCAGATATGCGCCTGCCATCCGAGAACAAGTAATGGACTATCTGCAACATTTGGAGTCATGCTGTACGATTGGTCTGTCACTAGCAGCAGGCAGCAAGTGTGGGTACTTACACCACAACGAGAAAGGATACTCAAGTCTAATGATTTTTGCTACTTGTAACACTTGAAAATGGCCTAAACCTGAAATCTATGTAGATTGTGAAATAAAACCTGTTGTACAGGCAAATGGCTATTATATATTTCAAAAAGAAATAAGGTTGAGTTCGGTGTGATGCGGTTACCGGGAAACTTTGACTGGTGAGAATGACATTTCATTACGTTCAACGGCGAACCGCGTTTCTGTGCTATCCCAGATGACCATCGTCGGCGAATATGGAGGCAAACTGTGGAGAGATCGCTTTCTTGCAATGCTTGATGTTACTATTGGTGGCTTAGTGTGGAGAGCCACCACATGTGATTTAAAATCACGGCTCATAGTGACTGTGGGATCTCTATCGGCACCACGGTACAGTAGGGATATCTTGCGTCATCGTTAGTTACCTTTCATGTGACAGTATAATGTCGCCATTCCCAACAGGCCAAGGCACGTCCACATATGGCACGTGTCTCTCTGAACAGTCTGCATGATGTTGTGGTACTCCCGTGGCCAGCAAAATCTCAATTATACTCGTGATATGTACTGAACCACCTCGGACGTCAACTCCGCGCCACGAGGAGTAGCCACGGTGTAAAGAACCAGTTACAACCAGTTGTGGGTCAGCTTGCCTCAGCAGAGGATGCAACGGCTTTATGACACCCTACCAAGCCGAATCAGTGCATGCGTCTAGGACGAAGGGGTTGCGACGTCATACACTGCCAAGTTCTTTGTAAATTTGACTGAACTTTAATAAAACCACATATGCTCTGAACTAGTGAAGTTTCATTTTGTTTCCTGCTCCCCTTCTGAGTGGCCTTCCTTTTTGTCATTGTATATTCTGGTAACAAATAGACAAACACCAATGAAAGTTTCGTACATAACTGCAATGGTATCTTTAAGAAACAGTAAGAAACATGACATTGTACAAAAGCTTTCGTTACAAAAAATTGCAGAGGACAGCGAGACTACATCAGTAAATATGTGCAGTCATACGACATCCATTGTTGTCACCTGCAGTAAAACTGTCGCTGATCTAGGAACATTTGATCTGGATAAGAGTTGCTCTTCTTATGGTGGTGACCAATGGTAGGGCTACCTGATTTATATGGTTGCCATACGTATTTATGCATTTCCTAAATGCGTAATGAAATGAATATCAAGAGCACCAAAAGGCTGGATACTTTTTCTGAAAATTTCAGAGTTGTGTGTGTTGTTAATACGTTTGATTATCATGTCTAGAAAATTAATTTTTATGGGTCTCTGATTCCACTGTGAAGTTCATTTGTGGATGTAGTTCGTTCAATGCTTTTTGTGCTTGTTGACTATATGTGTTCGTTCTGTCTACAGGTCTCAAGAGCAAAGTATTGTTAATGTATCTTAAGTAGCATACGATCTGTCTGACTAGCGGGTTTATGGCTCTGAGAAGCTCTTTTTCCAAGGTGTGTAGTAAGATGTCCGCCATAATGCCTGTAATGCTGCAACCGATGGCTACTCCGTCCCCAGAGTACAGATTTCGTTGGGAATTCGAAATTACTCAATGTTAATATAAATTTTAGCAGATCAGTAATGTCAAATATACCGGTAATACCCGTTTCTTTGCACTGGAATTGGTTCTGGTCTGTAGTTCTTATGGTTTGCTGGATCGGTATATTTGTATAACAGTTGATGATGTCAAGCGTTTCAAAAATTTCACATTTGCGGGAATCTTTACAGCTTTTAATTTGCTTGCCAGCATCCGCGAATTTTTGATTGTGAATTTTTTGTCGTATGTGTAATAGTTATTTACTGATGTAGGTGGGGCTGTCTATACAACTGACTATGGGACGTTTAAGAATAAATTATTTGTGAACCTTAGGTTGGCCATGTATGTATACACTTCTTAAATATATCATTCAAATGTATATCAACACCAGCAAAAGGATGAACAGTTTTCCAGAAAATTTTTCAGACCCAAAAGCCCAGTAGTCAAAAAATCGCATGCTACCTTAAATACGTTGACGATACTTTGCTCTTAACAGACGGAAGCAACACAGACTTTCAACAAATCCATAAAGCTTAGAACATACCACAGCCAGATAACAAAGGCTGTGTAGTTGTTATGAAGAAGTGTCCTCTCCTTTGTACGCGACTGGTTAGTTACGTGTTTCTGCCGATGGTCGGAAGCTGGTGGACATGTTAGTTATCCTATAGAGGAGGGCAGCACTACACAGATACAGCCTCGCTCGACGCCTCCAATGACGACGCTACCAGGGATAATGTGCACGGTATGGGATTTGAGCACGGCTGCGATTTGTCAGGTTTTCTCTCAAACTTCATCATCCTGTGGCCAGTTACCGTTGATATAGCAAAACATGCAGCTAGAGAGATGAACTTCCCTTGGATACATTTGGCACTGGGCGTAGATGCGTCGATATCAGTTACTGTCTTTAGATATACGCTATGAGAGCGTATAATCATGAGTAACCTAGTAACATGGAGCTATTTGTTTCGATCCGACGAAGGAAGTGATGTGTCGTGGTACGATCTCTGTGATATAGCGAAAGCGTTAGAGAGTAATCTTTATTCATAAAGGCACTACTTCTGTCAACGTACGGAGGTTAGTTCGGAATGGATCCAAGGCTCGATGAAGTCACAGATGCATTCAGTAAGATATATGGCAGATGACCTGGAAGACAATCTGTACAAGCTCCCTCATGGCCATGAAATGTTCCTCTACAGACCCGCCAGTTGCGGTAGGTCTTCATCAAGATAGATGTCTCCGTGCAATGCTGATGAATGCAAGTGATCGAATGATAGCTTCATGTCCCGTTCACCAGCAAGAGACTATGGAAAGTATATCACGGGCGCTGTTCAGGAGTGCTGTTTCTGATCATGAAAACTTATTCCAGATGAGAATACAACCCCCATCTACTATAACAGTACCCCGCTGTCAAATAGTATATATTGCCTCATGTGTTTCACGAAGTACTCCTATCTTTGCACTGACGAGTAACAGTGTGATGTGTGACAAATGAGTGCAAGTCAATATTTTCTATGTTTCGAGTTTCCAATGGAGGTATTCATGCTGAAGTCAGTGTCTAGTGAAGTGCGGTTACAAGTGGCAAATGTGTGGCGTTAAGGTTTCTGTACCCATTAACGGACTACTGGTTCAGCTCACAGACCGTTGTCGTCTGGCAATAAGTTGGTATGTGATTTTCTGAAGTGTACCCCATCGACTCATTTGCTGTGACGCACTTACCCCCACAAAAAATACAAGAAGAAAAACCAACAGATGATAAAATTCTGGGAAGATCTAGAAGAAACCACCAACAACGAACATGGAATTCCCCCAACAACAGATCAGCCACATAACGATATCCATGAAAAACGTCAGAGGGATTATGAATTGCAGCACAAGGAAAGGATTTTTCCATCCGGTCATAAACTATTCCAAATCAGAGCGAAATTGATACCCAACAGACCAACCAAAAGAACCAACGGAAATTTCAGAACGGACCCAGAGTACCTAAAATTAAACAAGAATGAAGTAACAGAAAAAATAATGGAAATCGACAAGAACGACTGTTCAGAATTGTCGGAAACAATGAAAGAACTGATACAGTTGGGGTAACCATCGAGAACAGGGAAACGCACATGATTGAAAATGATATGCGATAGAGCCATAGAAGACAGAGTACAGGCCTGGGAAAAATTTGGGAGTATTAAAACATCCAGAAAAGGGGAAGAATTCAGCTGGATGCAAAAGACCTCTTCAAAAATAACCAGGAAAGAAAAAAAGGCTGCGAAAGCAACAAGTTGGAAGAAATAGAAGATGACTTCAATAAAAACAACATACGAAATTGTTACAGAATATTCCGAGAAAATATAGGAAGATAACAACTACCGAGCTCATGCTTCAAAAGAAAGACGGGGCACCGGAGACGAACTGTGAAATGTTAGCGCAATACTTCGACAAATTATTTAGGTGTTATAAATTAGTCAGTCTGGCATTAGCTGCCGCAGCGGTCGCACGCTCCTCAAGTTTGCTCCGTGAACGTTCAGTGTTTACGCCAGTGTTTTCGTGTTTTGTGCTCGTTTATTGACGTTTTGCACGTGAATTAAGCGTTATCAATTGAGCATTTGGTCTTCTTTCGTGTCATCTTTCTACGAAGTGCCGTTGGGATTTCGGCGTTGTCCGAGATTTCTTCGCTGCAGAACACCATGGCAAACTCCGTGAGAAAAAACACCGTGATTTTCACCTTCGACAAGTACACCCGTCGAGTACAGCCCTCTGCACTTGAAATACACGACTGGATTACCGAGGTAATTGGCCTTCATTCTGAATCTGTTCATACCATGCAGCTGGACTCTGATGAATACTGCATTTTTGTAAAGTTTAACGATTCCGCGAGTGTAGACCGCTTTCTGGCAAAATTTGGTTATGAAACGGAATTTATACACCGTGATGGTACTAAACGTACTGTCAAACTCCGGAATTCCGAGTCTGTAATTAGGAATGTTAGGGTTTTGAATATTCCCATAGAAGTAGACAATTCGAAAATTAAAGATGTCCTTTCAAAGTATGGGGTTGTCAGGCAAATAGTCAACGAAAGGTGGGCTTCGCATTTCAAGCTGCAGTGCTTTAACGGCATTCGCTCCGTGGAGATGGAAGTGAAAGCAAACATTCCCTCCCACATCTTTGTTGACGGGCACAAGGCGCATGTTATGTACTCAGGACAAACCCCTACATGTCATGTATGTAACGAGTCTGGTCACCTCCGTCAGGACTGCCCTCGCCGTGTATTTGTGCTAACAAATAACCTTACGCAACGCCGGAAATTGACACTCAACGATTTGTTGCCAGCCAGTAATACAACAGAGCCAGCGGCGGTCGTGGATCCTGTTACTACCTCTGAAAATGTTGCACTTAATGTTAATGACTTTCCGTCTTTAAAACCTGCATTAACTGCTGAAATTCCGTCCCGTGACAGCGAGATTCCCGCAAAAAAGCGTCCTCTAGAGGACACTGAAAGAAATGTGGATGAGGACTCTTCCTGTGAAACACCCGTTGCCAGGAGGCCGAAGCCCAGTCCTGAAGATCTGTTGGAAGTGGAAAAAGGAGATGGAATGAAGGTCGATGTGGCTCCCACTTCCGCACAAGGACTTACACCGCCACGAACAGATAGTGACGCAGCGGGTAGTGATTTTTCACGGAAATGTGACCCTGAGCCTGAGGTCACGGCTGAAATAACCGCATCAAGTGCACAACCCATACAGTGCGAACCGTACGAGGAAGTACCAGGTAAAGAACCTGCTGACTCCGAAGCGCAACGCCGCGCCGAAGGAGGAAATACATAAGCATCACCGCCTCGCCAGCAAAACAACACAACAGACACCACGCCGGAACCAAACATTGACGACTCGCAAGCCGCGGCCTTTGCCCCATTTAGCCACCGCCGGCGGCTGCGACAGACACCGGGCCTTGCTGTCACGCGTCATCAAGCGAAAGTCACATCAGAGAAGAAAGACATCAAGAAAAAGAATATCAAATATGAAGTCATCAGGTCCAACACTGACGAGGAGAAAGAGAATGGCCACAGTGACTTATAGCAATGCATTGTCAGGATTTCAGGATACTTTTCTTCTCAAGCTATTTGTTTAAAAGCAGTGCAAATTTTCTAGGCAGTTAGTACATGTAATGGGCACACAGCTTGTAAAGATCGTGCCTTGTAGGGAAGCACGTTTGCTGCTATAATCATACCGAACCTCATCCCAAAAAGCTTCTTCCGGTATGTCTGTGCTGCAAGCTTATAGCATTACTACTATTAACATTAATAAAATACAATCACCCTTGAAATTGGCAGCACTAAAGGAATTCTTGTACCAGTCCGGAACAGATATCGCGTTGCTACAAGAAGTTGCGATAACGGAATTTCGGATCCCAGGCTTTTTTGAAATTGTTAATGTTTCTACGGAAGCCAATATCGGTACAGCCATTCTTATAAGGGAAGGCATTCCGGTGACTGAAATCGAACGACTAGAATCAGGAAGAGCCATAGGCATAAAACTTTTCGATGTGACAGTGATTAACCTTTACGCCCCATCAGGAACTTCCCACAAATTGGATCGTGCGAAGTTTTTTCAAGATGAACTGATTTATTTATTGAGGAAAAATCCGTGTTCTCTTATACTAGGTGGAGATTTTAACTGTGTTTTAAACCAGAAAGATCAACAACCCAACTTCAACTACTCGCCACAGTTAAAAAAATTAGTAAGTGATCTACACCTTAAGGATGTGTGGGAACTTCAGCACCCGACGTCAGTCGGGTTCACGTATATAACCAGCCACTCCCGCAGCAGACTAGATAGAATTTACGTGTCACCAAATTTGCAAAATTATTTATTAAACGTTGAGACTATTCCAGTGTATTTTAGCGATCACAGTACACTTTTAACTTGCTTTAATCTAAGTGTACAGCCAACCCGTCGATTCAGAGGCCAATGGAACTTAAATATCTCTGTTTTAACTGACGAAGAGCTGGAACAGGAAATAAGGTTTGCGTGGACTATGTGCCTCCGCACAGTAGACAAGCACCCAACAGTCATAGACTGGTGGACAAGGAGGGCTAAACCAAGGCTGCGGAAAGTTGTCATGCAGTATAGTGCAGCGAGGCACAGGGAGTTGAGGAATACAATGGAGTTTTATTATAAAGTTTTAAGAGACTTATATCAACAGGCCCATGATGACGTAATTCGTGTAAATGATATCAAAAAAATAAAAGCCAAGTTATTAAGCATTAAACGGCAACAGATGGAGGGACTCAAAATTAAATCGAAAGCCACATCAGTCGTAGCAGATGAAACAGCTTCTCTGTATCACTTGGTGCGGCATGCTAAAAACAGACGTCAAACTTTAATTGATGAAGTCCAGACGCATACTGGTACGAGGCTCACATGCCAGAAACAAATACTGGACGAAGCCCACAGGTACTATGAAACCTTATATGCCCCTACCACAGTGGAAGATGCAGCTCTCGAGGACTTTCTCACTATTTTAGGTCCACAATTGTCGGGAACAGACAACGCTGACATCCTGTCACCTATTACTAAAGATGAAGCGCATGAGGCAGTGCGTAACTCACCTCTCAACAAATCCCCGGGACTTGATGGCCTCCCTGTGGAGTTTTATGCCCGCTACTGGTCTATAATTGGGGACAAGATCACTTCCATGGCAAATGAGGTCCTGAACGGAAAACCGGTCCCTGCAGAGTTTAAGGAAAGTAAAATAGTACTGATTCCTAAGAGTAAAGGCAAAACCAACTTAAACAATTTTCGGCCTCTTTCGCTACTAAATTCTGATTACAAAATAATTTCGCGTGTTATCAACAAAAGACTCTCTGCCTTTTCCAACAAAATATTGAGTCATCACCAATCTTGCTCTCCGACCAGAACGATATTCGAAAGTCTATCTGCATACAGAGACGTCATTGCAATTACCTCAGTGACAAGTATAAAATGTGCTTTAATCTTTATAGATTTCAACAAAGCTTTTGACCGCGTTAGTCATAGATACCTCTTTGCGACGCTGTCAAGAATGGCTTTCCACCCCCAGATTGTGAACATGCTAAGGAATATTGCAACAGGTGTAAATGCGGAAATAGCAATCAATGGCCAAACATCTAAACCCATACAGATAAGGCGAGGGTTTCCACAGGGCAGTCCCTTATCAATGTTTTTATTTTCAGTATCTTTAGAGCCCTTCCTCCGCACTGTCCACGAAAGATTAACAGGCATAACATTGAGTGGTGAGAAAACTGTCATACGAGCTTATGCTGACGACGTGGGCGTTGTAATAAGGAATAAGGAGGAGACAGTTACACTGGAAAGAGAAATCCAAAGATATTGTCTAGCGTCGGGAGCGACAGTAAATGAAAACAAAAGTCAAATATTGAATCTACGGGGCCTAGATCACCTTCGACTGGCATGGGCAAAACAAGACAACAAACATAAAACTTTGGGAATCACCTTAATGGCATGTCCGATGCGGATGGCTGCTTTTAACTGGACGGAAACTAGGAGGAAAGTTCATGGTGCTGTAATGGAGAACATCCATCGAACTATGGACCTGGTGCAAAAAGTCAGATTCATCAACTCCTGCGTTTTGTCTAAAGCGTATTTCACTGCGCAGGTATTTCCAATCCCTAAACTAGTAGCGAAAGGGATCATGTCCACTGTTACCAATTATTTATGGAGAGGAGACATATTCAGGGTTGGTGCGACTACGGTTATACTGGATGTCAGAAACGGGGGCCTCGGTTTGGTGCATATTGGCAATAAGGCGTCTGCTCTGTTCCTCAAACGGACTTTCCATATACTCAGAGAACTTCCACAATGTATAACCGCAAAGCTCTTTGAGGCTGTGACACCCCATAGCCTGCAAGCACCGATTGATGTGCGAAGGATTAATGCCCGTCTGCAGTATGTGAGGAACTTTTTCCTCGAAGCAAGTTATCTTAGTGACGAAATCAGAAGCAACACACGTATCACAGCGCGCGACATCATACTTGAATGGAAGTTAAATGAGGGTAGAAACAAAATTGAAACGAAATTCCCAAATTGTGACTGGCAAGCTGTATGGCGGAACATCAACTATGCCGGGCTATCTACAGACGCTATTTCCGCATGGTACAAAACAGTTAATAATGTCATCAGCACCAACGAGAGACTATATGGGATCGGTTTAAACCAGACACACCTTTGTGGAAAATGCAATCTGGTGGATACACTCAGCCACAGATTCACCTGTGGTGGCAATGTGCATAACTGGAATTGGATCAGGCAACAAATCGCCTTTCTCACCAGATCCTCTACGCAATATATAACGCCGTCGCTCCTCCTGAGACCGGACATGACACATTTTCCGAAATTAAAAACCAACGCCATTAGCTGGTTACTGGGAAAATATGTTAGTTATGTCATCCACACACTTGGGTCGGACAACGAGATAGAATTCCGCGTTTACATGAAGTGTGAATACGCAAAAATCAGCACGTATCGCAACCACAAGAAGCACTATGGCAACATGCTGCAGATCATTTTTGAAAGAATGGGTGTTGGTTAAATATGTGAAACCACTACAACACCTTGAACGAGAACGAACAAAAGAAAAATAAAAGTCACTTGGTTCCTTATTATTATTTACTTTAACCTTGCTTCCGGAACTTTTCTTTTTTTTGTATTGTATTTAAACTGGTTCATAGTCAAGAAAACTGGTATTAAATATGCTATTATTTTTTATTCAAAAAAAAAGGGGTAGCATCTTTGATTCATAATCGTAACGTATTCGGTCCCGGGTTCGATCCCCGCCACTGCCTGTATTTAGATAAATAGTCAGCATTGGCGACCGAAGACTTCCGGCATAAGAAGTCAGCCTCATTCTGCCAACGGCCTTGTCAAAGAGGGCGGAGGAGCGGATAGAGGTTCAGGGCACTCTCTTGTCCTAGGGGTGGGAAATTGCCCCTAAAGGCGGAGGAATCAGCAATGATCAACGACATGAGGATGCAGAAGGCAATGGAAACCACTGCATTAAAGACACGTAACGTGTATCCACAGGACATGTGGCCTGTAATTGAAGATGTGTCATGATGATCTCTCCATTGGCAAAAGATTCCGGAATAGTCCCCCATTCGGATCTCCGGGAGGGGACTGCCAAGGGGGAGGTTACCATGAGAAAAAGATTGAATAATCTACGAAAGGATAACGTTCTACGAGTCGGGGCGTGGAATGTCAGAAGCTTGAACGTGGTAGGGAAACTAGGAGATCTGAAAAGGGAACTGCAAAGGCTCAATCTATATATAGTAGGGGTCAGTGAAGTGAAGTGGAAGGAAGACAAGGATTTCTGGTCAGATGAGTATCGGGTAATATCAACAGCAGCAGAAAGTGGTACAACAGGTGTAGGATTCGTTATGAATAGGAAAGTAGGGCAGAGGGTGTGTTACTGTGAACAATTCAGTGACCAGGTTGTTCTAATCAGAATCGACAGCAGACCAACACCGACAACGATAGTTCAGGTATACATGCCGACGTCGCAAGCTGAAGAGGAACAGATAGAGAAAGTATATGAGGATATTGAAAGGCTAATGCAGTATGTAAAGGGGGACGAAAGTCTAATAGTCATGGGTGACTGGAATGCTGTTGTAGCGGAAGGAGTAGAAGAAAAGGTTACAGGAGAATGTGGGCTTGGGACAAGGAATGAAAGAGGAGAAGGACTAATTGAGTTCTGTAACAAGTTTCAGCTAGTAATAGCGAATACCCTGTTCAAGAATCACAAGAGGAAGAGGTATACTTGGAAAAGGCAGGGAGATACGGGAAGATTTCAATTAGATTACATCATGGTCAGACAGAGATTCCGAAATCAGATATTGGATTGGAAGGCGTACCCAAGAGCAGATATAGACTCAGAGCACAATATAGTAGTGATGAAGAGTAGGCTGAAGTTCAAGACAGTAGTCAGGAAGAATCAATACGCAAAGAAGTGGAATACGGAAGTACTAAGGAATGACGAGATACGTTTGAAGTTCTCTAACGCTATAGATACAGCAATAAGGAATAGCGCAGTAGGCAGTACAGTTGAAGAGGAATGGACGTCTCTAAAAAGGGCCATCACAGAAGTTGGGAAGGAAAAAATAGGTACAACGAAGGTAGCTGCGAAAAAACCTTGGGTAACAGAAGAAATACTTCAGTTGATTGTTGAAAGGAGGAAGTACAAACATGTTCCGGGAAAATCAGGAATACAGAAATACAAGTCGCTGAGGAATGAAATAAATAGGAAGTGCAGGGAAGCTAAGACGAAATGGCTGCAGAAAAAATGTGAAGACATCGAAAAAGATATGATTGTCGGAAGGACAGGAAAGCCAAAACAACCTTTGGTGACATTAAAAGCTACGGTGGTAACATTAAGAGTGCAACGGGAATTCCACTGTTAAATGCAGAGGAGAGAGCAGATAGGTGGAAAGAATACATTGAAAGCTTCTATGAGGGTGAAGATTTGTCTGATGTGATAGAAGAAGAAACAGGAGTCGATTTAGAAGAGATAGGGGATCCAGTAATAGAATCGGAATTTAAAAGAGCTTTGGAGGACTTACGGTCAAATAAGGCAGAAGAGATAGATAACATTCCATCAGAATTTCTAAAATCATTGGGGGAAGTGGCAACTACACGACTATTCACTTTGGTGCGTAGAATATATGAGTCTGGCGACATACCATCTGACTTTCGGAAAAGCATCATACACACAATTCCGAAGACGGCAAGAGCTGACAAGTGCGAGAATTATCGCACAATCAGTTTAACAGCTCATGCATCGAAGCTGCTTACAAGAATAATATACAGAAGAATGGAAAAGAAAATTGAGAATGCTCTAGGTGAGGATCAGTCTGGCTTTGGGAAAAGTAAAGGGACGAGAGAGGCAATTCTAACGTTACGGCTAATAATGGAAGCAAGGCTAAAGAAAAATCAAGACACTTTCATAGGATTTGTCGACCTGGAAAAAGCGTTCGACAATATAAAATGGTGCACGCTGTTCGAGATTCTGAAAAAAGTAGGGGTAAGCTATAGGGAGAGACGGGTCATATACAATATGTACAACAACCAAGAGGGAATAATAAAAGTGGACGATCAAGAACGAAGTGCTCGTATTAAGAAGGGGGTAAGACAAGGCTGTAGCCTTTCGCCCCTACTCTTCAATCTGTACATTGAGGAAGCAATGATGGAAATAAAAGAAATGTTCAGGAGTGGAATTAAAATACAAGGTGAAAGGATATCAGTGATACGATTCGCTGATGACATTGCTATCCTGAGTGAAAATGAAGAAGAATTAAATGACATGCTGAACGGAATGAGCAGTCTAATGAGTACACAGTATGGTTTGAAAGTGCATCGGAGAAAGACGAAGGTAATGAGAAGTAGTAGAAACGAGAACAGCGAGACACTTAACATCAGGATTGATGGTTACGAAGTCAATGAAGTTAAGGAATTCTGCTACCTAGGCAGTAAAATATCCAATGACGGACGGAGCAAGGAGGACATCAAAAGCAGACTCGCTATGGCAAAAAAGGCATTTTTGGCCAAGAGAAGTCTACTAATATCAAATACCGGCCTGAATTTGAGGAAGAAATTTCTGAGGATGTACGTCTGGAGTACAGCATTGTATGGTAGTGAAACATGGACTGTGGGAAAACCGGAACAGTAGAGAATCGAAGCATTTGAGATGTGGTGCTATAGATGAATGTTGAAAATTAGGTGGACTGATAAGGTAAGGAATGAGGAGGTTCTACGCAGAATCGGAGAGGAAAGGAATATGTGGAAAACACTGATAAGGAGAAGGGACAGGATGATAGGACATCTGCTAAGACATGAGGGAATGACTTCCATGGTACTAGAGGGAGCTGTAGAGGGCAAAAACTGTAGAGGATGACAGAGATTGGAATACGTCAAGCAAATAATTGAGGACGTAGGTTGCAAGTGCTACTCTGACATGAAGAGGTTAGCACAGGAAAGGAATTCGTGGCGGGCCGCATCAAACCAGAAACTAAAGTTCGAGGATCCAGAACCTAACCTGACTTCCAAACGCCCAACGGAAAAAGAAATCGCGAAAATAATAAAATAATTGAAAAATCTCATAGGACCTGTAGAATATAGAATCACCAGGTGTGCAAGTTTGAAACCAGAATTTGGTTGCAATAATTACACGTCTGCTCTTTGAAACTGATAAATAATATTTTAGTCAAAATAATCTCTATTACTATTTATACATTTCTCTCACCTCTCCGGCAGGCTACAAATGCCACGTCACAGAAAACAGTTCTTCTCCAGCCAGCGAGCCATTTCCGTACATTGTCATACATTTTGAAACGTCGTTCGGCGAGGGCGTGTCTCAGGGATGCAAATAGATGATAATTGGACGAAGCCAAGTCTGGAGAATAAACCGCATGCCCTAGTATTTCCCAGCTGAACGCCTCGATCTTTCCCCTGACCCATTTTGCTTTGTGTGATGGGGCGTTATCATGGAGCAATATGACTTTGTTTTGCCTTTTTCCACAATACGGTTGTTTTTCACGTAATGCTGGATTTGAATCGATCATTTGCTGTTGGTAGCGATCAGTGTAAACGGTTTCACCAGGTTTTAGCAGCTCATAATAGATGACATCCTTCTGATCCCACCAAACACAGAAGATTGTTTTCTTGCCAAGGCTATTTGGTCTTGCAGTGGATGTCAATGGTAGCCTGGAGTCACTCATGTCTTACGAAACTTGGAATTCTCAAAATATGTCAACTTTACATCACCTGTCAGACATTCAATGGAGAAACGACTTCCTTTTGTATCTGGCGAACAGCGTATCACAAGTGATCTTTCCGTTTGCTTGCTGCCTTTCATTCAGTTCATGCGGAATCCATTTTCCCATTTTCTGTACCTTTCTCATAACATTCAACGGAAGAGAAACGGTTTTCTGCGTCCCATTCAATTGTTCCACCAGTTCCTGTTGAGTCTGAGTATCATTTTCATCCAAAAAGGCCTGCAATTCATTCTCTTCAAACTTATTAAGTGGTTTCCCGCGCTCGTCGTTTCTCACGTCAAAATTACCACTTTTGTATTTTTCGAACCTCTTGAAACACTGTATTTTCCCAAGAGCATGTTCGCCGAAAGCTTCGACAAGCATTCGATACGATTCTGCAGCAGTTTTCTTCAAATGATAACAGAAAACCAATGCTGTCCGCAAATCGTACTTCGTAGGCACAGAACTTGATATGTTTAGGAGGTTGAAACAGATACCGATGTATGGAACTTGGATCACTGTTTGTTGACATTCATCGTCAGCCGTTACAGAAAGCAGATGGCGCTGCAGACGCGGCCTCACGGGGCCTACACAGTCGGCTGGCACCATCTATAGGGAAATTCCGGTTTTATGCTTTTACACCTGGTATATCGGAAATCTGGAAACTAAGCCATGGAAACGTTGCACATGAAAGACGCAGAATCATCGAAAACATCTGGGAAACATAAAAGATAACAGAAGAATGGAAGTCAGCCCTAATACATCTTTCCGTAAGAAAGGAGGCAGAATAGACCCATATAATTACAGAGGAATTCTACTACTGTCCGTAGCATGCAAAATTCTGTCAAAAACCTTACTAAATAGGCCAGAGTCTCAGACAGATCCACAGACAGGTGAATATCCAGAAGGGTTCAGAAAGAGAAGATCATGCAGTGCACAGATCTGGTGCTCGAGAACAATATTAAGTCCAGTAACAGCATAACAATATCCGTCGATTTTAAGTACGCCTACGATGGCATAGGTAGAGAAACACTCTTCACTACAAGAAATGAAGATGGACAAAAAGACCAGAAAACTAATCCAGAAAACATTTAAAAACAACATCCACAGTGAATTTCATGGGAGATATCTCGTAACCATTCAAAATGAAGACAGAAGTGAGATGAAGAGATGGTCTGTCACATAATCTATTTGTATCAGTTGTGTGGAAAATAATCAGGACGTAAGACAAATGAGTCAATGGGGTAAAGATGAGGAGATACAAGGATAGAACGGTCAAAATAAAATTTCTGGTCTTTACTGATAATATAGCCATTGTACAGAAAAAAGGCCAAGGAAAACAAAATCCACAAATAGATTCCCATTTGTAACAAAGTAACGAAGAATAACACAAGTAAAACGTTTCAAATACCTGGGAGATATTACACAGAAAACGGAACTGAACTCGACATCGAATGAAGAAAGCATCACATAACTACAAAAACGATACAGAGTTACATGGAACCATTAAGACAAAAGAAGTATTTCCACCAATGTCCGGTTAATATACTATAATACAGAAGTCTTACCAGAGGTCTTGTAAGCCTCAGAAATAAGAGTAGTCAAGGGAAAAACGAAAATCAAGGAGATGGAAAAACAAGCTAGGAAAATACTGAGAAAGATCTACAGGCCGGTTAAGAAAGAGGGGATTTGGATATGTAGACCGACGAAAGAACTGTACAGACAGACATAAATGATTACAAACAACACGAGGAAATAAAAAGGAACGTTGCACGACAACTACAGTCAAAATCGACTTCGTATTGGAAACCATGGAAGCCCTCAAGAAACAAAAAATCTCCAGTGAAGACATGACAGCATGGAGAAATACAGAGAAAAAAATCTGAAAACAGAATTTTAGCAAACGCCCAGAGAGAAGGAAACGGGAAAGAATTGGACAGAAAAACAAGAAGAAACTAAGTCAACGTCTTAAAGAGTTTTTGGAAGAAAAAAAGAAAGAGATCAAAAAAGTCACCAAAAAGGATCGAATTTTTGCGCTGTCCTTAGGGGGAATTGCCTATATTAGTATTAATAATTATAATACTAATAATAACAATAAATCTAAGTGGCATAGGCTGGGTGGAGTCAAACAACTGAAAGGAATGTTTATGTAGATATATATACATTGTTCTCAAATAACATGATTGGTTCCCAAAGCTCACATGGATTCATGGATATTCGAGAAATACATACAATGCAAGGTTTTTTTCTCACTGAGTGACGGAAAGACGGGCTTGCAATGCACAACTTCAAGTAAGACAATTACGAATTTACAGTTCAGGTGATGGTGAAACTTTTGAATATACAACACGACAGGTGGAAGAGATAATGTTTGCTCCTATAAAAAGCTTCCATTTACCAAAAAGTGAGAGATTTATCAGATTTCCGTCATGTGGAGGCATATCTTCACGAGTATGGACATGACTAATCGCGAGTTAACAGTAAAAAACTTTTGAATATACTTATAAAATAATCTACACAAGTAATGGAAAAGCTGTCACGCTACTCGCTACTTCGATGTTGCTCTAGTTTTGTAATCACTTGTTAAGGTACATTTACAGGAATCTGTCTTTGTCTGTATACGCTTCACTGTCAGTCCCAGTCTTGCTTCATTTTTCTGACCGCTGTAAGCGCAGGAGTACCAAGTCACAAAATCTGGACGATTAAGCCATATTATTCCGCTTAATTTCGAAAGACGGTGCTCATACCCAGAGACACTCGATTTTTTTTATGTCTACAAGAATCTAGAAGTGAAAGAACGACAGAACCGCGAATTCCATGAATGTGATGCGCACATCTATAACCAGTGCTACGGAACACAGAAATCATTCTGTATAGGAAATTCTCGCTATTACCGTCATAGTGACCAATAATTATTGTATTCTGCTTATGTTTTAAGTGCTTCTAGATTTTTTGTAATTTAATTATATGTGGTCCCGTGTTCAAGGGCAAAAGTAGCCATTTCCATTGCCGTCTTTGTATTATCAAAGAATATCACATCGAATGTCTTTCTGCGCAGGTTATTGTTTTGTAACTCCATAGGACACCAATACCAATGTCGTTCGAACGTGAAACATGCCAGTGCTTTACTGTAAGTTAATGTTAACTAAAAGTACTAAGAATAAAAACATTAATAAAAAATATATAAGCTGCCAATCTACATTTAAGAACATTGGAGAGGGAGTGTGAATATGACAGCTACGGCCTGTTATTATTAACCATTATTTCAATCGCCTGGTCCAGATTCCTGATTATGACATGTATAAATACAAAGGATGGATACAAATCTCTTTTTGATCATTCACCATAAAATCTGAACTTGCTGTATACTAGGTATCTCTAAGAATAACCACTAGGTACAGTTAGTGTAGGTTTACCATTTGTCCGGTAAATGTAGGACACTGTTTGAATTTTAAATGTGCCTACCAGGAATTTTTAACGTTTGTAAAATGTCCGACATTTTAGTCCACAATATATGAATTTAATTGTTCAGACGTTTTGATTGAGTTTTATTAGTTCTATTTATTTTCTGTTCTGTAACGAACATACTTCTGATTACCTTAATAATGGCAGACAGTTTCAACTCAAAATAACGATTTTACTATAGCCAAAAGTCACTGAAACCTGAAAGAAATATTTCCAGGTGGTACATTATTGGATAGTTGGAGACAGACTCTGATGTGAGAAGGAAGAAAATGACGTACTGTCATTTTTGTTTCTAGTAGCTGTTATTTTTTGTAAGTAACGTTAAGTATGACGACATCTTGCTGCACATACAACATCTGCAACCAGTACTATTAGTACCCATCATTGTAAGCTGTTTGACTTCTTCTGCAATTTGCAGCGTTTCTTAAGCTTCGGTAGTTGTAGAAAAGAAACAGACTTACTTTAGACATTAATTTGTGTAAATTCTTGATGGCAAAAGTCGCCTCCGAAGAACCGGAATCTTTCGCAGAACCTTTGAAAATTCGACAGTTCCATCTTTTGATTTAAGCCACAATGCAGATGGTGATAAGGTTCAAGAAATGGTTCAGATGGCTCTGAGCACTATGGCATTTAACATCTGAGGTCATCAGTCCCCTAGAACTTAGAACTACTTAAACCTAACTACTTAAACCTAACTAACGTAAGGACATCACACAGATCCATGTCCGAGGCAGGGTTCGAACCTGCGACCGTAGACGTCACGCGGATCCGGATTGAAGCGCCTAGAACCGCTCGGCCACTGGTGATAAGGTTTTCTGCTTAATAACACCCCAGAAGACTAAAGAAGGCAACTGTCTCTTGCCACAGAGAGTTAAGCATATCATAAAGCTGGAATACATTTAGAAGAAATGCACTGTAAGCAGTTGTACAGTTACATGCTGCAGGAAACAAACTCATTTGGTCTTACCAAAGTAGGTGCCAGTGACAAATACAAATGATCCATTGAGTCACGTGTGACTGAGGTTCTTGAGTAAAACCGGGCGTAATTTATTTTTCTTGTCAGCTGATATACTAATAGTTATTTCCATACTTTTATCTATTTTTAAAATATATTCTCTTCAAAAAACTGTCTTTTTGTTAATTAATCCACCACTTTAATAATTTTTCATCTGGTAACCCTAAAGTAGTGACTGTCAGGGCTATCTATCTCACTGTGAAGCTCTTAGGCATTAACTTAAATTTAACACGCATCTTCAGTATTGTAAAACGTGGCATCAAAAATTTTACATTAGATAGTAAATTGCTTACAAAATCTCTGAAAAGCTTGTGGGATGTTAGTCAGGCAAAAGCTTGTTGGATGTTAGTCAGGCAGTGATCGTCGTAGCGTTAAAACTTGGTAACTGTTACCGTTCAAAGCGTACAGCTGCTGTAGACATCCCACACGGTTCACAGTCTGTGAAGGACACTGGGCAGAGCTGACATAGATCTCTTCTGGAATAGTCACTATGGTAAGGGTGGAGGATGCACACATCGACCAGCGAAGTGATCTAGAATATTGATTAACTTTGAGAGGGTAAAATACCACCAGTAATGTGTTCGTAGCAGCTGTACTGCAGCCACCAACCACGGTATCTTATCTGCCTTGATAATGTTTAGTTCAACTTCATTTATACTGTTTGTTCAATCTTGAGACCACACCAACCTAGTTGCGAAAATTTCTTCTTGTCCTTTTCAGTTAGTGATGTTTCTCTGTGCTTAGTACTTGACGATCAATTATCACAGCACACAACTAAAGTCTCGTTTACCTAGCTTAGAACAGGTACTTACACGTATCTGTTACTGACAGGGTAACTGTTGAGGGAATCTGCTGATTTGATTGATACTGTGTCAATATTTTTATATCCATCCATCCATTTTCCAAATGGATGTTTTTGATAAGAATATTGAGGCAAACCATCACAGATCGTGCATTATTTATTTGTTTCTTGTCTTGCACTATCAACAAATCTTCGGATACTCTCTGGCTGATGGCAAAAGCTCATGAGTGGGAACTTTGCACAGCCCATCCTCAAACATCAAGGTTTTTGAAGTGATGTTGATATTACCGGTCTTGATGACACAGATTCCAAATATTTATTCTATGTAATGTTATGATTTTATTAAAATGCTTTTTGTTGAAGTATCACAGTCTTTTGAAGAGTGTGCAAGGGTGGACATCACCTAAAAGATTACACACAAACACATGATAAACACTCTTCAAAAGACTGTGATACTTCAACAAAAAGCATTTTAATAAAATTATAACATTACATAGAATAAATATTTGGAATCTGTGTCATCAAGATCGGTAATGTCAGCCACAAGTAATGTGACAGTCAATTTAAGATTTACAGGCCAACTTAGCGACTGTGATTGTGATGTACTTGTTGTCTGCATGATATTCAGAGTACAAGGTTATTCTAATGACTGAAGCGATTTCATAAATTCACTGTAGCCACATTAACTGACATTGTCACAAATTGAACACTCATATAGAAAAACTCAGAGCTTTGTTTTGTTGTAGCTGCACTTCAGATTTCTACCACGAGAGCGCAGCTGTGAGTAGCAGTTGGGCAAGATGGCGACAGGTGCCGACCAAGCCTATGTTGTGCCTGAAATGCGTTAAGATCATTCTCCCGTAACACTTCAGAACAAAGTTCAACGAAGATCTGCCAACATCCAACTACATTCGGTGATTTCGTGCGCAGTTTAAAGCTCGAGGATGCCTCTGCAATGGATAACGAACGGGTCGGCGTGCAGTGAGTGAAGAAATGGTTGATGACGTGCGGACGACTTTTGCACGTAGCCCACGGAAGTCGACGAACACAACAAGTACAGAGCTAAACAAACCGCTACGATCTTTTGGAAGATCTTAAGGGAACGACTGAAGCTGAAGCCTTACTGCTTGAAACTCCTGACTCCCTATGACAAAGTCAGATGCTTTGAATTTTCGGCACAGTTGTAACAGGTTGCGGAAGAGGATGGATTTTACGAGAAACTCTTCTTCAGTGATGAAGCAACATTATTCGTGAATGGCACAGCAGACAATCATAATACGCGAATCTGGTGTATAGAGAATCCCCATGCTGTCATGCAGCAAATTAAAGATTCACCAAAAGTTAACGTGTTCTGTGCAGTCTCTCGGTTTTAAGAACCCTTTTTTCTTCTGTGAAAAGACCGTTAACGGACACATGTATAGGGGCATGCTGGAAAATTGACTCATGCCACAACTGGCGACTGACAGTTTGGACTTCATCTACCAACACGATAATGTTCCACCCAATTTCCATCATGACGTTCGTGAATTTGTAAATAGAAAATTGGGAAACCGATGGATCGGTCGTGGTGGATCGTCATGGCTTCCACGCTCTCCTGACCTAACTGTATGCCATATTTCCGTGGTTATATGAAAGATTCTGTGTTTACGGCTCCTCTACCAACAAACCTACCGGAAATGCGAGATTCATCAACAATGCTTTTAAATAGGCTGATAGGGATATGCTGCGCCGAACGTGGGAAGAACTTGACTATCGATTTTTTCCTTGTGTGTGTGTGAAGCCCTTTGTCAGCGTGTTAAATAATATAGCTACATCAAATCTGTGAAATCTGTTGAATTATTTATAACAGCCTTTTATATACAGCTCCACGTGGGTAGTTTAACACGAGTGTGGTGATTTTTTAGAATCTGATGTAATCAAAAGTACAATAATAATATTCTTATTGAGTTGTAGTTACAACACTGAAAGTCAAATAGACTTTAGTGTTTGGTGAAAGGTATTTGCCAACAAAAAATTGCATTTGAAAAGGCACGTCCATAGTTCAATTCTGACAGGAAAAAACGTCTGCCTTAAAGAACTTTCAGGGTCGATAGGATCTCCTTTGTTTTCGTTAACTTGACTCACGACATACTAAATGTTACAATATAATGCAACGGTACCATATGATGAAAAAGCAAACTTTCCTCATTCTCTAAAATGACGACTTTATTTGTGATAAATTAATGAGGAACCTCAGAAACAGTTTACTTTCAGTGACACACCTTCACATATCGACGCCCAAGTGCGTGACTGATTAATTTCGGTCCAGAATATTCAGAATACCTTTGCCGATATCATCGTATTGCCGGCCAGCGCAGGTTCTATTTCGCTCAATTGCAACTGCCACGAAATAGACGCCAACTAGGCAATTTGCGCGTGCGAGCGCATGAACTTAAACTGCACAGGTAATCCCGAGCGGGGAACACGCGTGCACACGTACCTCCACTGGCTCATCCCGCAGTACCAATTCTCCTTTTCACAAATGATTACTACCCGTAATTGAATCCCGCTGGCGCGACTCCGCTGCGCACGTAATGCACCCGCAGGCTGTATTGTGCGTCGAACAATATTATTGCCTTCGAAGCGATCCGATACAATTCCGCAGTTGGCGCAGCGCAGCGGATGAAGTGCATTTTGGAGCACGGAGGGAAGGAACGAATTGGACGCAGTAAACGCAATTGTTACGTGTACTAGATGCATGGAGTTTTTCGATTGCTGTCTGCAGACGCTACGCTACGCGTATGATATGTTTCGGATAGCAGCACGGAAAAGAGTCACGAAAATTACATGAATTAATATTGAATTATTCAGCAGATATTGACTCAGTGGACCAACTTTAATTGATGTCTTACGTCCGTAATTAAATATTTCCACAGTTTCCTTCATCAGCGAACTCTTACAAGGAACCTCTTGAGCGCGGTGTCACAAGTACAGTTTTTACTAAGACTCGTCTGAAAGTGTTGACTTAACAGTTATTCTAGGGAAAATATTAACTGCTAATGACTCACCTTATGAAGGAAGTTGGCAACGGAAAATGAGCGTCCGGGAGACGCAGAGATCAACCTTCTATGGGATGTATGTGTTACGCTGCACAAAATGGACATCGTAGTCGTTCAAGAAATCTTGAAAACAAACCATTAACTCGCACCATGAACATTGAATGAAAAATTACGTGCCACAGTGATCACAAAAGTTCGCACCACCAAGAACGATAGCGAACTCCTTTGGAGCCACAAACCGTGTGGGACGTTCAGCTAGGTATCTACTCTCTACGAATGGGTATAGAAATATATTGGGGTAACAGCGTAATGAGAACTGATGGGAATGTGATGGGATGCAAACGAATGCGAAACAATCTGCGGTGGAGCTTACTGTAAAACTGGCTACCTTTTAAAGGCTTAACTGCAGATAGCGCGATAATATGTTTTATAGACGCGCAAAAACAGACATCCTGAATTTGTCCAGTGGTTCCAGCTGGTATGAATTGCGATATGTAAGTAGGCTGTTTAGGTTTTTACGTTGGTAACGCCACGTGGCTCTCTGTCTGAAAATCACTGACTGTGGTGTGTGCGGTCTATGGCTGGTGGGACTCATTGTTGGAATATTCGCTTGTGTAGTGTTGCGCAGTTGGATGTGAACAGCACGTAGTAGGGTTGGGCAACTCGATTCTTTTTCCCGATTCGATTCCTACGATTCAATCTCACATTGCGAATCGATTCCTACGATTCGTTCACGATTCTTTCACGATTTATTCTAGTCTGCGATGGCACGATTCTTACGTAATGCAAAAAGTTCTACATCTTACTCACAGATGGTAGGACATGTCTGAAATTGTCAATGGGGTTAGAATCGAACTGTGTCATGATAAGATATGCCAGAAATAGTTTTACGAGATGGCGTTATAAAAAATGTGAAATAGCGTTTTTATAATATAAAATTGCGTTTTTACAAATGGAACTATGATATATATATATATATATATATATATATATATATATATATATATATATATATATATATATATATATATATATATTGTAAAACTGACTTTTTACGAAAGGATGGAACTATGTAGGTGAACTCAAAAAGCAAAAACCAGTGTAAATACAAAATTTCATCCAAATCGTTGGGGCCGTTTTCGAGATAAGCTAAATATAATACATAAATCAAGTGCTATTGCTCGTGTGTAAAGAAGGTGTGTGTGTTTTGCATTGCATCTGCAACAAATAAGAGGTACACATTTATTCATCGTACTTGGATTTCTTGATTTTATTCGTGTGTATTGGGAGCTGTGTACTCGCTGTATATCGTTTGTGTCATCACTACTTCGTGCATTACTCGCGCAAACTAAGCTGACGTCGGCGCGGTGGCTGATGGTAGCGATAGTAAATAGGAAATGCCTTTAAGCTCGTTCCCGTCAGCCACCGCCAAGTGTCAGCTTGGTTTTCACGAGTAATATTACGGCCCACGAACTTCGTTTGTTCGTTCCGTGCTTCCTTTGTTCACACGCATCCTCCACTTGACTGCCATCTGGCGGTCGTAATCATTCGGCACGACTCGCCATGATTCGGAAGTTGCCTTCGAAGAATAGCGCACAAAGAATAGATGAATCGTTGGAACTCGGAATCGTCACGACTCGGAAACACGCAATCGTTCTTACGATTCTTTTGAACGACGATACGTCCGTATCATGATTCGATTCTTACGATTCTTTATTTAGAGTCGCTCAAATGAACGACTCATTCACGAATCGCCACAACTCTAGCACGTAGCGTTGCGCAGTTGGAGGTGAGCCGCCAGCAGTAGTGGATGTGGAGAGAGAGATGCCAGAGTTTTGAGAGGTTACTATAAGCGTACGACCTGGACGTGTGTCCGCCAGAAAAAGGAAATTTATAAAGATGGTTGACATGAATTGGTAGATATACAGTATATATAATGACTTTTGAACATTATTAAGTTAAATACATTATTTGTTCTCTATCAGAACCTTTCATTTGCTGACTATGTCTATCGGTAGTTAGTGCCTTCAGTAGTTAGAATCCTTTACTTAGCTGGCAGTATTGGCGCTCGCTGAATTCAGTAGTTCGAGTAACGAAGATTTTTGTGAGGTAAGTGATTCTTGAAAGGTAGAGGTTATTGTTAGTCAGGGCCATTCTTTTGTAAGGATTATTGAAAGTCAGATTGCGTTGTGCTAAAAATATTGTGAGTCAGTCTAGTGACGATCAGAATAAGTAAAGAGGGAAATGTCTGAGTACGTTCAGTTTTGCTCAGGTGTTTGAAAATCAAATAATGTAAGAGGTTTACAAGCACAGTCATTCATAATTTTTTCCAAGGGGACGTTTCAGATGTCTCACACTTTTGAGTAGGGAAAATTTGCTCTAAGCAGTATGGTTATTATACGCAGACCAGGAATCAAGCTAAAGCAATATATTTGACGTAAGTATTTCCCATTACCCTTGTACGGTGACGCACACGAGAAAGAATCGTGATGGGCAGAGCACCTCCGTCTTCTAGCAGCACAACAAATAGCTTTCTAGCCAATTTACCATCTAGATTAAGAGTCTTCATAATTGTACACGCATGCATTAAGCGACTGATATTATTTAATCGTGATACCACTCTCGTATTACCACTAATTTCCAGGATTCCTTTCATGTGCATTTCCTCTCAAATCCCGATTGATAGAGCTGAAAACAATTTCTTCAGTGGACGATGGGATTTGTTTGTTTAGCTTACCTACACGTTTTCGGGCCGATTTCGCTGTGCATCATCAAGTTGACGCTTTGTTTGAAATTTCCTTACCTTACGTCTTCCAATTCTGTAGCACTGTTGAAATTTATACAACCATCCACTGCTTCCCTTGAAATCACTGTAATCAATATCGCACTCAATGTGATATGCCCAGTGTAGTAGGTCACTATCACGCACATCCTGTAAATTGTATCGAGCATCCTTGAAACGTTCTACCACAAGTTTTTGTAAGAAGGGCGCCTTGTCCTCCCTTGAAGATCCGTAGTTCTTATGCTCTACAGAGTCATATTGCTGCGTACTTACTCGAAATCTGTTAACAATTGTTTTTTTATTATGCTGAGGATGAGCTTCCATGTCCGTAATTATGTTTAGTACCCGCTTCTTGGGCTACGTGTCACTGGGGAAGGAATTTGTGACTTCCTGTACGACAAGGATGATGAACTATACGGCTCAAAACCTATTTCAGTATCACTTTCACTTGTTAAACACGTATCGTTGTAATTGTACTCCCCATGTACATTGTCCACGTAGTCGAGAGTATACGACACCAGACATTACACTGAGTCATCTTGCAGAAACGCTAATATTTCGTCTGCCAATTGATTCTTACTCTGCGAAATTCCTTTCGTTCCTTCCTGACGAAAAGTCAACGTCGGCAACTGTTACTGTAGATATAATGCAGTGTTTACTTTGTTTATCGTTGCCATTGCTCTGCTTGATATCAACAGCACTAACACTGTAGCAGTGTTGTGAGTTACTCGTGGGCTAAGCAGTTTAGCTATGCCCCGCAGCCTCATGCTGTGCTCGATATTGGATGCCTCCAGTACCTACTCCGTTGCCATTAGCAGCCAATATTGTGGTTGAATGGTAGACAACATGAGCCGCGCGAGGTAGCCGCGTAGTTTGAGGCGCCTTGCCCCGGTTCGCCGGGTCCCCCCACCCCTCGGAGGTTTGAGTCATTCCTCGGGCGTGGATGTGTGTGTTCTCCTTAGCGTAAGTTGGTTTAAGCTAGATTAAGTAGTTTGTAAGGCTAGGGACCATTGACCTCTGCAGTTTGGTCCCATAGGAACTTATCACAAGTTTCCAAAACCTTAGGCAATATGTGGGGCATATCTTCTGGTAAACCTTCCGGGATGTAAGGTCGTGGTCCATGAAACTCTTCAGCTCCTAACGTTTCGTCCAGAGCTGCGCTGGACATCTTCAGAGGGGTGTTTCTCCTCACCGCAAGGTTTACCAGAAGATATGTCATCCGGTCGTGAAAGCTTTCATACTACAATATGTGGGGCGTCGAAAGCAGCAAACATCATTTGCCTTTTACGACCATGCACTCAGAGAATTCCTCTCATTGCTTATGTGCGATGAATATTTACTACTTACACAGAACGCCGTTGAAGATACATTCTCAGCTTACAATGGTTGTTTTCCAATAGCAAGATTCACGAGTACGCTGAAACGTGCACTATCAGAACAAAAGTATCCGGACACTTATCAGTGGACATTGATGTACCGTATTTTGTGAGCCTATCCTTCACTTAAATGACCAATTGAACTCTGCTGACAGTTTCAGTGAATTGTTTGAACGTCTGTCAAGGAATGGCAGCCCATTTTGCCCCAGGAGCCAAAACTGGAGAAGTGGTGGTGTTGACCGCTGAGGTCTGTGAGCCGTGGTGAAAATTGCCGCTTTGAAGAGCGCGCCGCAGCGCGTAGTGTAAAGCAGTCGCCTTCCGTTTCTGGCGGTGGCGTCTCTGTGGCCATCGTAGCTTTGGTGTCTCCCTCTGGTGGGAAATGGGAAAGGTTGCCTGTTCACAAGCATTTAAGGGGCGCATCAGCTCGGCTGGGTCAGTCTGTCAGTCGTGACGAGTCTGATCAGTTGGTCAATCGGAGTAAGGCTAGGTCAGTCTCGCGTCACCAGTTGCTGGTCGGTCTCTCGCTTGCATTTGTGCGGCAGTTAGTGTCTGTCTGTCGTCGGAGTGTTAGTATGTCTGTCGTTTGGATTGAACTTTAAAGCCGGGAAATGAGAATCTTGCCACTCCGCCAGTAACAGAACTCAGCTAGTGGTCGCCCGGTCGGTGCTGAGTTCCTGCATCTGAGTCTGCGCGTTAGGCTGCCAGTCTGCTCGAGTTGCTCGGGCAACGGTCATTGGCGGTTGGATCGGTCGGTTGGTCGGTCGCGCACTGAGACACCAGATGACTTGTCCGCCTTGAGCGTCTTCGCATGTGAGGTCCCCACGTGAGTCCAGTGGGCCGCGCCGTATAGAAAGGGGAGTGGCTTCGCGGTTCACACGAGAGCAACAGGAGCGAAACCACGACATCAGGCTGGTCGGAGCGAGCTGCGACGCCGTGACACGGGAGATAGGCGCGCCTTCCTGCGTCCGTTGAAGCGGCTGGCAGCGGACGGTTCGGGAGAGCGTTGGGGGTGCTGCGTCAGGTCTTCGCCAGAAATCGCAGTTTATTAGAAGTTAAGTGACTGGAGATATGTTGTTTCATTTACTTGTTAAATGCTACTTATTTTCTTGGTGAGGTCACCAGCCGCTTTGTTTTGGAGTCGTCCCACCATTCTTCTCCATTTTCCCACCGGCTGGAAGGTGGTTATTTGTGAATTGGGTGGTCCGTTTTTCCCTTGTGAAATTGGGGAGGTTTAGAGCAATCTGCGGTTTGGGTTGTTTAGTAACTCCCCCTTGTCAATCTGCCATACGTTAATAGCTGCCTCTGTCATGTTTGTCGGATTCGGTGTTAACGAATTTATTGCTTAAAGGCTGAATTCCTGAAATATGTTTTTATCTTGCCTATCATCTTGCGAGGTGGTATATGTGAAATGTAGAGCATGTTGCACATTTTATGTAAGAGTCTGCGTTTTATGGGTTTTATTTAAATAGTCGTTTTAGGTTATAAGGTTGCCATCCTTCCACCGTAGGAGTCCTTAAAAAATGAAAAAAAATTGCAGTTTCGGTGGCAAAGAAATTGAGTGTTTTGCCATTTACATCCCTCTTACGGGGTGCATAGTTTACGTGTTTGTGTGAGTTGTTAAAAAAAATTTTGTGGAAACTAATCCGGTGTGTTGCAGATTTGCACCAGTGCACTTATAATTTTAAATCTGTTTTTGAGAAAGCTTTTAGGAATAAAATTCACATTTGTTAAAAGTAATTTCATTTTCCATCAGTTACTTCCTGGGAACTACTTCCACGCTCACCTAGTGTGATTAAATGTGTTAATGTTGTTGATGAATCGCTAGTAAATAGAGTAAATTATTTAAGAAAAAAAATTGAAAGTAAATTCACGGTTCAGTCTGAAGCGTGTCGACTTTCTAACTCATTCCAGACTTGTTCCATTGCCCTCAGGTCGGAACTCTGGGAAGGCCAGTCCATTTCAGGAGCACTGCCTGACATATGCTGCTTTATGACAGGGTCACTGTCTGCTGAGACAAACAATCATCGTCTCTGAATTGTTCCGCTACTGTATGGCGTACACAGGGCTGTAATATGTGTTCATATCTTTACTCGTTTAGCATTTTTGAGTGCAATAAGGCGACTGTAACCTGTTCACGATAACCTTTCGCTGTTGGCAGTACATGCGAGGCAGGCGCCATTTTCCAGGAATTGAAACAAACTATCACATTGCCTCAAAGTACCGCGTGATTCATCATCCCGTATCACTGGTTTCCAGTCATCTACTATCACTGGCGTCGCTCAAAACAGCGCCTCAAGCGTCTCTTAGCATGTACTGTAGAAATATGTTGAGCGGTTGCTGGGTCATTGTATCTTATTCGTTTTAATTCCAAAATCACAGTCACTGTGCTACCAGGGGTGCTGTTAGACCTTTCGAATTCACAAATGATTTTTTCCGCTGACTTCATGGGATTTTTAAAAACCAGTATCCGCGGTGCTCGACACACCCTATCCTCCAGCACGTAAGGTCGGTCTGGTCTTTGTTTAGCTCTGGCTGTTCCTTCTTGTGTCTTCTTCACAATAACATCACCAATACTCTACTTGGGCAGCTTCAGAGGGGCTGAAATGTCCCTGATGGATTTATTACTTAGGTAACATCTAATAATTACTCCACTTTCGAATTCACTGAGATTTTCTGTCCGAACCATTTTGCTGTTAGTGATTCTCTATTAACAATACCCACTGCCTCCTTTTATAATGGCGAATCTGCTTCCGTGGACGTCTAGCGGCAAATTCCTAATTACACGGTGTGAACGGATTCATCTAATAAAAGAATGTGTCTCCTGAACTGGTATGAACTGAGTATTTGGTTCTTGGTCCCTTACATGTCGGCCGGCCGGTGTGGCCGTGCGGTTAAAGGCGCTTCAGTCTGGAACCGCGTGACCGCTACGGTCGCAGGTTCGAATCCTGCCTCGGGCATGGATGTGTGTGATGTCCTTAGGTTAGTTAGGTTTAATTAGTTCTAAGTTCTAGGCGACTGGACCTCAGAAGTTAAGTCGCATAGTGCTCAGAGCCATTTGAACCTTACATGTCATTGTGTATTTTTGTGATCTATCAATAAATATGTCAAGTAATTTAAAATATTTTCTATTGTCCGAAGCCACAACTGACCGCTCTGAACATGTACAAGGAAATTTAATTTATTTAGCAAGTAAAGTGGTAGCTGATGTTAGTAAATGGCTGACACGAGTTGTATAGCTACGACATGAAATATAGTGGACAGTTTTTAAAATGGAAACCTTACACTGATGAACAAGAACATTATGACCTCTAGCTTACTATCGATATAAACCGGTCCAGCGATAGCAGCGGAATGTGGCGAGGAATGACTCCTTGTCAGTGGCGCACGATGCATGTACTATCAGCGAGGGCGCCGTCCGCGTGTAGAAAGGGGAAGTTGTGCGATCTATCTGTTTGACCGAGGGCTGATTGTGAGGCTCGGCACGGGAAATGCGAAGAGTGTATGACCTGTCGGGTGTCCGAGGAATGCCGTGGTGAGTGTCTTCAACACATTGTGAAACCAAGGTTAACCCACGTCCAGACGTCGTGGGACTTGGCGTCTACCCCTCATTACAAATGTCGGACGTCGTAGGCTGGACAGACTGGTAAAACGGGACTGGCGGCGAACTGTGGTGGAACTAACATCAGACTTTAATGTTGGGCAGAGTACAACTGCGTCTGAACACACGCCGAACAGTCCTAACCATGGGCCTCCGCACCCGACGACTCATGCATGTGCCAAAGTTAACACCACAACTCGGCACAACTGAAATGGACACATGACCATCAGCAATGGACGTTGAAATGAAATGAGCGTTTGGCGTCATTGGCCGGGAGGCCCCTCGCGGGGCAGGTCCGGCCGCCATATCGCAGGTCTTATTACATTCGGCGCCACATTGGGCGACCTGCACGCCGGATGGGGATGAAATGATGATGAACACAACACAACACCCAGTCCCTGAGCGGAGAAAATCTCCGACCCAGCCGGGAATCGAACCCGGGCCCAGAGGACGGCAATCCGTCACGCTGACCACTCAGCTACTGGGGCGGACAGCAATGGACGTTGGCGCAGTGGCAGAGCGTTGCATGGTCTGATGAATCCTGATACCCGCTTCACTGGAGGGCTCGAATCCGTCGTGTTCCAGGTGAACAGCTCTTTGAACTTGTACTGCCGGACGGAGACAAGCTAGCGGCGGCTACGTTATCCTCTGGGTGGGAACATTCACATGGACATTCACGTGTCCAAGGAGCTCCTGCAAGGGACCATAACGGCCAAGGCGTGCCGTACACTGGTTGCAGACCACGTAAGTCCCTACCACGTAAATCCCTTCATGACGGTCATGTTTCCAGAAGGCAGTGGCATTTTTCAACAGGATATGTGCCATGTCACAAATTCAGGAGTGTAATGGAGTGGCCCGAGGAACACAGTGGCGAGTTCTAAATGGTGTGCTGGCACCCCAATTCTGAACCCGATCGAACACATCTGGGACTTGATTGGACTTGCCGTCGGAGCTCATCGCCCCCCTCCATGGAGTTTACGGGAATTAGGTGACTCGTGTGTACAGATGTGGTGCCAACCTCCTCCAGAGACCTACCACGGTCTCACTGCTTGTATGCCACGACATGTCGCTGCTGTTGCCCTGCCGTAGGTCGGCAAACTGGCTGTTAGGTTGTTGGTGGTCAGTGTATAAACTTCAATAAAAAAATTGAGGAAAACAATTTATAGTATTCGGATATGAAGGCAGATAGAGGATAATTGCGAAATTATGTAGCACTGAGAAGTATGATTTTGGTTCATTCCTATATCTCCTAAGCAAGAGTTATACAGTATGTAATGTAACAATACCGAGAAACTTCTATGTGTTGCGAAGGGTATCTCAAGAAACAAAATGAGGGCAGAAAATATCCACAACGACTCTATAGAGCAGCCCTCGTCATACGTCTTTGGTCTATAGCTAGTAGTGACACTGGGAGGCGGCATCTCTGCTCACACATGTACCTTTCTTGTTATTAACTGGTGTTGTACATAAATTAATATGTTTTGGCCATCTGCTCCCATCCTCGTCATACTAGCTATATAAAGGGGGCGGTAAGTTAGCTATAGACTCACGATCGTTAATAGCCAGTAATATTCGGAACACTTCGTGTGTACTGTCCGCTACTTCAGATTACTGTAACTCTTAGCTACTTCTTAATTGTGACTCTGTAATTGGTTAACGAAATGTTGCTACGTTATCTGTGTGAGCGAACGATTAATTGGTTATTAACAGTAGTTGAACGTATATCAGAATGAGCCTTACATAATATCAGAGACTATCACGGATGTTGACTAAATGCTTCCAAAGTAAATTTTCTTTTACTCATTGTGTTGTATTTCCTACAGCCTGAATTAATTTAACGTTCTTTGCTACAAAGAAGAATCGCAGTTGAAGATGACTGTCTCTGTAACACAGTTCAAGAATCCGTGATACGCCTGTGTCAAAATTTATACCACAACAGCTCACAGTGCAAGCCGTGAGTTGCCAGCACTGGAACAGAAACAGTGAAACATTCCCCCACTTACATCCTCCAATTCCTTAGTGACCTTGCTACTTGCCCCACTGCTATCAGGTATGCAGCCTACTGTACGTTGAGTTCACCAACATCAATTAAAACTAAGCACATTTTGTCTAGATATTACTGTCTTATTTAAGTTACTAAACAAGAAAATTTCACTTTTGGGATCTTCATGTGTTGACGATTTTGTATTTGACTGTTAACTGCTGGTTGCATATTATTATGGAACAGGCTGAGAAACGCGCCCTCACGAATAATTGATTCGGGTCGCACGGTTAGACGACCACTGCTGTAGAGTGTCGAAGTTTTAATGGGTAATGGATGGCGCTAGGGCACTCATCCGCAGCAAAAGTAAGCGCTCTTCTGACAGGCGTGGACGCGCTCCAGACCATTTTACATGCTGATTGCTAATCAGGTGCACTGGGTGAAGCTTTATTTGCGGTCTTCCATTGTAGTTACACATATTTGTTAACGTGTCTACCCTGCGGCAGGCTTTGGCCACTATAAATTTTATACTCTACAGAGCCATTGGGTTTTGTTTGCAAACACGGGGTCCTTCCTTGAATTTCTTCATACAGACACATTCAACGGTTCCTGAAGTTTGTTGGTATCATTGTGTTTAAACCTGTATACACTGATTAACCAGAATATTATGACACCTACCGAAAAGCCGGTATGTCCACCTTTGACACGGATAACAGTGGCGGCACATCGTGGCATGGAAGCAGTGAGGCATGGAAGCAATGAGGCCTTAGTAGGTCGCTGGAGAGAGCTGGCACCCCATCTGCACACATGAGTCACCTAATTCCCATAAATTTCACCACGTTTAATTTCATCCCAGATGTGTTCCATCGGGTTCAAAGCAAGCGTGTTGGGGAGCCAGCGTATCAACTGGAACTTGCCACTGTGTTCCTCGAACCACACCATCACACTCTTGGCCATGTGACATGGGGCAATATATTGTTGAGAAATGTCAGTGCCGTCGGGAAACATGATTGTCATGAAGGGGTGTACGTAGGCTGCAACCAGTGCACGATACTCCTTGGTAGTCATGGCGCCTTGCACGAGCCCAACTGGAACCGTGGATGCGCTCGTAAATGATTCTGAGAGCATGATGGAGCCTCCGCCGCAGTACAGGCGTCAAGAAGCTGCCCTCCTGGAGGGCGACGGATTCGCGTTACCCCATTGCCATGATGGAGAAGATATTGGGATTCATCAGACCGTACAACGCTCTACCACTGCACCAACGTCCAGTGCCGAAGTCCACGTGCGCATTTCGGTTGTATTTTCCGATGTCGTGGTGTTAACATTGGCACATGCTTGAGTAGTCGGTTGTGGAAGTCCATCGTTAGGAGCGTTCGGTGCATTGTGCATTCAGACACACTTGCACTCTACCCAGAATTAAAGTCCGATGTTAGTGAGCCGCAGTTCGTCGCCTGTCCTGTTTTACCAGCATTCCCAGCCTACGCCGTCCAATATCTGTAATGAAATGTCGTCGCTCAGTCCCACGACGTCTGGATATGGTTTCATCTCGGTTTTGCCTTTTGTTGAAGACACTCATCACACTTGAAAAGGTGCGCAGTTTCCGAAATACTCGTGCCGAGCCTCCGGTCAGGCCAGACAGATCTCACGCCTTCCCTATTCTACACACGACCGCACGCTCACTGATACTACATTAACCGTTCGTGTGTCTGACTAGCAGTCACTCCTCGCAATATGAAGCTGCTGTCGCTTGAACGGTCTAGTAGGTCGATGGTCATAATATTCTGGCTGATCAGTTAACAGGTAACACATAAGATACGTTGTTATGTCTGTTGTATGAAGCAATTCCACACGTATAGCATATATAGCTGTAATTTCGGGTAACGTAAATTATATAATAACTACAAGTAGTAACAGGGAAGTATACTTACTTCCACAAAAATGTGTAGGCTACAGTTTATGCAGCGTTGCACAATACCTGGAAAATTCATCTTAATTAAAATGTCTTGCCACAGAATCTGGAATGTCAGTTACAGGATCAGGACTGTCAACAACAACTAACACATCACGTGAAAGCACGTTCATTGAACACACAGAGGGGTGCATATTAAGCTGATTGCCTCCCTCAGCTGAAAATGCTCCTATTTATAGATACGTACGTTTTTCTAGTAAATTCCAGTACTATATTTATATGTAAGCCTTCCATAAATCACAGATGACGTTAAATGATAAATAATTTACAGGAGGAAGAGATCTGATCTGTGACCCGCGTAAAGGCAGCCAGCGATCACCATTGTTTCAACATGATGGACAAGGCGCAGCATGTGGGACATCTTCCTCTCAATGCAAATTAATGAGACATTCTTTGTCGGACTTGACAATAGATTACTGGAATTAGACCCAGTCAGAGCCGTTCGTATTTGGATATAATGAGAGATGAAGTAGTGAAGGGTGTAGAAGGTCAAGCAGGTAAAAAGATGAGAGCTACTAGAAGTCCTTGGCTAACAGAAGAGAGATTGAATTTAATTGATGACAAGAGAAAATATAAAAATGCAATAAACGAAGCAGCCAAAAAGGAATACAAACGTCTCAAAAATGAGATCGACAGGAAGTGGAAAATGGCTAAGCAGGGATGTATAGAGGACAAATGTAAGAATGTAGAGGCGCATATCACTAGGGGTAAGATACATACAGCCTGTAGGAAAATTAAAGAGACCTTTGGAGACAAGAGGACGACTTGAGGAATATCAAATGAAAAGCCAGTCTTAAGCATAGAAGGGAAAGCATATATACTTGAGGGTAATATTCTGGAAATGGAAGACGATGTAGATGAAGATGAAGTGGGAAATGTGATACTGCGTGAAGAATTTGACAGAGCACTGAAAGACCTAAGTCGAAACAAGGCCCCAGGAGTAGACAACATTGCATTAGAACTACAGATAGCCTTGCGAGGGCCAGCCCTGACGAAACTCTATCACCTGGTGAGCAAGATATATGAGACAGGCGAAATACCCTCAGACTTCTAGAAGAATATAATAGTTCCAATTCCAAAAAAAGCATGTTAACAGGTGTGAAAATTATCGAACTATCAGTTTAATAAGTCACGGCTGCAAAGTACAAACACGAATTCCTTATGGACGAATGGAAAAACTGGTAGAAGCCGACCTCGGGGAAGATCAATTTGGATTCCATAGAAATGCTGAAACGCATGAGGCAATAGTGACCCTACTAATTATCTTAGAAAACAGATTAAGGAAAGGCAACCCTACGTTTTTAGCATTTGTGTACTTAGAGAAAGCTTTTGACAATGTTGACTGGAGTGCTCTCTTTCAAATTCTGAAGGTAGCAGGGGTAAAATGCAGGGAGCGAAAGGCTATTTACAATTTTTACTGAAACCAGATGACAGTTACAAGAGTCGAGGGAAACGAAAGGGAAGCAGCGGTTGGGAAGGGAGTGAGACAGGGTTGCAGCTAATCCCCGATGTTATGCAATCTGTATATTGAGCAAGCAGTAAAGGAAACAAAAGAAAAATTTGAAGTAGGAATTAAAATCCATGGAGAAGAAATAAAAACTTTGAGGTTTGTCGATGACATTGTAAATCTGTCGGAATCAGCAAAGGACATGGAAGAGCAGTTGAACGGGCTAGACAGTGTCTTGAATGGAGGATATAAGATGCACATCAACAAAAGCAAAACTAGGATAATGGAATCTAGTCGAATTAAGTCTGGTGATGCTGAGGGAATTAGATTAGGAAATGGGACGCTTAAAGTAGGAAATGAGGTTTGCTATTTGGGAAGCAGAATAACTGATGATTGTCGAAGTAGAGAGGATGTAAGATGTAGCCTGGCAATGGAAAGGAAAGCATTTCTAAAGAAGACAAATTTGTTAACATCGAGTAATAGTTTATGTTTCAGGAAGTCTTTTCTGAAAGTATTTGTATGGAGTGTAGCAATGTACAGAAGTGAAACATGGACGATAAACTGTTTAGACAAGAGGGGAATAGAAGCTTTAGAAATGTGGTGCTAAAGAAGTATGCTGAAGATTAGATGGGTAGATTATATAACTAATGAGGACTTACTGAACAGAATTGGGGAGAAGAGGAATTTCGGCATAACTTAACTAGAAGAAGGGATCGGTTGGTAGGACATGTACTAAGGCATCAAGGGATCACCAATTTAGTATTGGAGGGCAGCGTGGAGCTTATAAATCCGTGGAGGGAGACCAAGAGATGAATACACTAAACAGATTCAGAAGGGTGTAGGTTGTGGTAGGTAGTGGGAGATGAAGAAGCTTGCACAGGATAGAGTAGCATGGAGAGCTGCATCAGACCAGTGTCTGGATTGAAGACCACAACAACAACATTTTTATCCAATTATACGATTTCGTCTATTCCCACATCGCTGAGCGTTTCGGCATTTTGAACCAGGTACAAACTTCACAATAAGGTAAACGTCTATTCATAAATAGGGACGAAAACGGAACTAAAAGCAAGTATCAAAATGGAAATAACAGTGACGAAACGCGATATCAGGGTGCTTAGGGCAATAACGATTTAACAGTGCCAAAACGATCTAATTTTTCCGCTCTATACGGAATGCACTAGGGATGAAATGACATTTGAAAAATGTTGATGAATAATAATGTAACCGTAGGTAAAACTACAACTGACTCAATCGGTTGTTTTGGTTTGGTTGTTCTCACAGCCTCCTTTCACTCTAAAGGATAAGTCAATAATTTAACCGACTTGTGAACCTAGAACTGAATCAGTTGATTGTTTTCTAAAAGCCAATTGAATCAATAGTTTTCATTCTGTTGTTCCCATCACTAAGACCGAGCTGTTCGAGTAAAGATCTACATCAACATCTACATCTACATCCATACTCCGCAAGCCACCCGACGGTGTGTGGCGGAGAGTACCTTGAGTACCTCTACCGGTTCTGCCTTCTATTCCAGTCTCGTATTGTTCGTGGAAAGAAGGATTGTCGGTATGCTTCTCTGTGGGCTCTAATCTCTCTGATTTTATCCTCATGGTCTCTTCGCGAGATATATGTAGGAGGGAGCAATATACTGCTTGACTCTTCGGTGAAGGTATGTTCTCGAAACCTTAACAAAAGCCCGTACCGAGATACTGAGCGTCTCTCCTGCAGAGTCTTCCACTGGAGTCTATCTATCATCTCCGTAACGCTATCGCGATTACTAAATGATACTGTAACGAAGCGCGCTGCTCTCCGTTGGATCTTCTCTATCTCTTCTGTCAACCCTATGTGGTACGGATCCCACACTGCTGAGTAGTTTTCAAGCAGTGAGCGAACAAGCGCCTTGTAACCTACTTCCTTTGTTTTCGGATTGCATTTCCTTAGGACTCTTCCAGTGAATCTCAGTCTGACATCTGCTTTACCAACGATCAACTTTATATGATCATTCCATTTTAAATCACTCCTAATGCGTACTCCCAAATAATTTATGGAATTAACTGCTTCCAGTTGCTGACCTGCTATTTTGTAGCTAAATGATAAGGGATCCATCTTTCTATGTATTCGCAGCACATTACACTTGTCTACATTGAGATTCAATTGCCATTCCCTGCACCATGCGTCAATTCGCTGCAGATCCTCCTGCATTTCAGTACAATTTTCCATTGTTACAACCTCTAGATACACCACAGCATCATCTGCAAACAGCCTCAGTGAACTTCCGATGTCATCCACAAGGTCATTTATGTATATTGTGAATAGCAACGGTCCTATGACACTCCCCTGCGGCACACCTGAAATCACTCTTACTTCGGAAGACTTCTCTCCATTGAGAATGACATGCTGCGTTCTGAGAACGTCTCAGCCAAACACCAGCCGCTTTGGTAGTAGGGTATACGGAAGCCCAGTTCGAAGTAATTAGGGATGGATTTTCTGGTACAGCATATGCCTGACAAGGAAAGGAAACCGACCAAAATCCCTGGTCAGAACAGGGGATGGAATTAATTTAATTCTAGCATGAGATACAACATATAAAGGCGTATGGCAAGTACAAGTGCATTTGTTAGTGTATACTGAGTGTAAAGTGCGAGAAATGCTGGACGACAGATGTGTATATCACGAGCATATTAATCAACGACTTATTAAAACGCTAAGTGAGGCGAGTCGTCTGCGCGTGATACATCGGTATCCAGTGGACGATGTAGCATAGCGAAAGTATTTTTAAAACCTGTGCTGACTGAAACACCTCTCTAAGGTCAGAGCACATGTTGCTCCTCGCTTCAAAATTAATTATTCTAAGATATCTGGCAATTTATGTAGCCTCCGCAGTCGCCACAGCTTTGGCGGCAGCGTACACAGTGAAGAAGTCAGTGGACACTATCATCCACTTGCTTCGATTCGTCTGCTTGGGAAATCTCCGCAAGAGGTCAGCTCCAAGTATTTGAAATGGAGCGACAACGGAAGGAATTGCTACCAAATAACGCAGGGGTGACTGAGGCACACACTTCAATCTTTGGTGTAAACTAATATGGCTTATCCAGCAGATAGGCATACCTAGCTAATGACATCTGCTTTTGATGCTATCGAGGTCTTTGCACATCAAAATGATGTGGTGTTGGATAGATATAAAAGTACTTCATCATGAGAGACTATAAATGAGTTGAGATGACGAGCATTCATTTCCACCCAACTGAGTCATGGACCCTTTTAAACAATGTTCCATTTATTAATATACAACGTTCTTTCAATTAAGGTAATATCACCAGTGACAATTTCTTCTTCCTCCACGACCGCTACCGTCTCTAGCAATTCTCTGTGTTTGGCTGGAGTTTAGATGAATGTAGCGATGACTCAGTTATCACCGCCACTGTAATGGTCCTATAAAAAATTCCATGAAAGATCACTGGAATCTTCCATGTCCGCTTTTTGTTTATTTTTTTGCTATTGTAACGCCATCTTCCTAAATCTTCGTTTCGTACAATTCCAATCATCGTGATGGATAATCAGGTTTGCCAGCCAGCGCAAGGAATAGCGGTAAGTTATCACAGGTTTATCATATAACTATTGCTGCTGGATCTCACTAATTGCCCGAACAACAACAGGGCGCTCTTTATTAGTCGTGGAATGAATGTTTTGGGACTTGTGGAGTATTTTAAAGACACAAACTCCTTCAACGCTTTCGTAGATTTCCATCAGAATCGCACCTGTCCCGGAAGCACAAGCATCAGTGCATAGTTCTGCCTGGGCATTCTCGTCAGAAAGTTGAAGGCTTGGTGAAGATGCTGGGTCTCTTTAATTATACAGCGAAATCTTTCGTGCTATTTGCTCCATGAAAGTTTGGCGTCACTCTGTAGAAATCCTTGTAGTGGCTACGCAAGCGCGGTGACAGAATGGCTGGCACACTGGGCCAGCATTCGAGGAGGATTATGTTTCAAACCCTAATCTGGCCACCCAGATTTAGGGTTTCTTTGATTTCCCTAAATCGCTCCAGGCAACAGCCGGGATGGTTCGTTTGAAAAGGGCACCACCAATTTCCTTCCTTATTCTTTCGTAACCCAAGCTTATGCTCCGTCCCTAAAGACCACCTTTTCGATGCGATCTTAAACTCTAATATCCATTCCTTTCGTCAGTTGTGACCGAGGCTTGCAACTGCAACACTTTATGAAACGTTTGCAGTAGGAGCAGGTGACAAGGAAACCTCTCACATCACGAATGTACGAAAGATTTCGAAAATTTGTAATAGCTTCTTTATTAGTTTCCAACGGACTCCATATCCGCTAGGTAGCTGTCCTAAGGATTTTATTCTTGTGTGACGGAAATTCGCCGAAGAATCAGATGAAGATCTGCGTAATGGAAAATCTTTAGCATTGTAGTCCCTTCAAATGTCTTCGACAAAACAGTGCCCTCCAGGTAAAAACACAAGTTGTCCATGTAAGGTGTTGAAGCAAGTTGTCTATTGGGCAAATGGCGACAGTCTCAAGAGAAGTTCGAAGGTGTTATGAATACAGTATATTCCCAATCATTGTGTCAACATCGATCTGCCTGCAGACAGTCTGCATATCCATAATGGAGAAATATTTCATTTCCTTCAGGCTCATAAATTAAGGATAATTGCTGAATGTGGTACCACCCAACGTGGCACTACACAAAATTGGCGCTAATAGCACAGGCACAAGGGAAAACACATGACACAGATCTGTTAAGTCCACGGTATTGATGATAAGTTGAGACAACCGTCCCGGAGCACATGTGCTACAAAATGCCCCTGTTTCCTGTGCACGTAGCCGACATCAATATGGGATATGATCACCATGCATACGTACACAGGCCGCACAACGGGTTGGCATACTCTGGATCACATGGTCGAGCAGCAGCTGGGATATAGCCTCCCATTCTTGCACCAGTGCCTGTCGGGGCTCCTGAAGTGTCCTAGGGGTTTGAAGACGTGTAACGATACATCGACCGAGAGCATCCCAGACGTGCTCGATAGGGTTTAGGTCTGGAGGACAGGTAGGCCACTCCATTCGCCTGATATCTTCTGTTTCAAGGCACTCCTCCACGATGGCAGCTCAGTGGGTCCGTGCGTTATCATCCACCAGGAAGATTCCCACCACTGCACCCCTGAAAAGGCGGACATACTGTTGCAAAATGACGTCCCGATATACCTGACCTGTTACAGTTCCTCTGTCAAAGACATGCGGGGTTTTATGTGCACCAGTCATAATCCCACCCCACACCATCAAACCACAACCTCCATACAGGTCCCTTTCAAGGACATTGAGGGGTTGGTATCTGGTTCCTGGTTCACACCAGATGAAAACCCGGCGAGAATCACTGTTCAGACTACACCTGTATTTGTCAGTGAACACAACCTGGGGCCACTGTTCCATTTACCACGCACTGTGTTCTTGACACCAGGCTTTACGGGTCCTCCTGTGACCAGGGGTGAGATGAATGCACCTTACAAGTCTCCGGGCGAATAAATCATGTCTGTTCAGTCGTCTGTAGGCTGTGTGTCTGCAGAGAACGGTTCCAGTGGCTGCGGTAAGGTCCCGAGCAAGGCTATCTGCAGTACTCCGTTGCCGTCTGCATGCTCTGATGGTGAGATATCGGGCTTCTTGTGGTAGTGTACACTGTGGACGTCCCGTACTGTAGCGCCTGGATACGTTTCCTGTCTGCTGGAATCGTTGCCATAACCTGGAGATCACAGTTTGTGACACATGGAGAGCCCGTGCTACGAGCTGCTGTGTTTGACCAGCCTCCAGTCGCCCTAGTATTCTACCCCTCATTACGTCATCAATATGTGTTCTCTGAGCCATTTTCAACACACAGTCACCATTAGCACGTCTGAAAACGTCTGCACACTTACTCGCTGCACTGCACTCTGACATGCACCAACACACGTCTGCGCATGTGGACTGCTGCCAGCGCCATCGTGCGACGATCACAGGTGAAATCCACCGCATAGTCATACCCCGAGGTGATTTAAACCCGCAAACCGCCCACCAGAGCGTTGTTTCACCATGTATCAGCACTATCCTTAATTTATGAGCACGAGTGTAGATCACCTCCTCTACAGAGGGACATACAAATCAATTCCGCTCACAGCGTATAAATAATAAAATCACTTTGGTTCTTGCTTTTACAGAAAACGTTCGCGTGCCCAGCACACAAGAACCATAAAACACTGCACTTTACTTTTCACTGTGCACTAAGTTGCACCATTTCATTGAAATGTTGCTGTCAGACACTAAGGCACGCAGTTAGTGCTCCTTTTGGCTGCGTCTGCGTGTCCAGTCTGGGAGGTGTGTGCCTACATCTCCAGTGGAATCTCCATCCTCGCGCCCAAGAAAAGGGACCGACTGCCCACCCTGGATTATTTGCGTCCACACGGCGGCCCCGTCTCCTGTTGACCATTTGTGATGTCCCATAGACTGTTAGTTCCTAGGCGTAACAGATTGTAGATGGCGTCCTGTTCTCGGTTCTCCATCGCCTTGCTGCCTCCAATTGCTCAAGAGATAGGCACCAGATCGCTTGCACCACCCTCCTTACGGTTGCTCGGCATCAAGAACAGCCTCTTCTATCTGCAAGACAACTCCGCTTTCCATTTCGAGCTCGCGTTGGCATCCAACGCCCAGCTCCTCTGTCCGTCTAGTCCACTGGTCAGTACAAGACTGCGGCTTGAGTCCTCGTCTGCCGGAGACTCCCTACTCCCTTCTCGTATCGCTGCATCCTGTATAGTGTGCATGGAAAAATGGCGCAATCCAAAACCAGCGCCGAGGAAACTGTTGTGCTCCACGGGCCATAGATGACAGAGATGAGCAACTGTTGCGCAGATGTTTATGGGCGAACAGACGTGCAATTGTTGAGTAAGTGATCGCCCAGATGAACCAACGGGCTGCCAACCGTGTCTCCTCAACGAAAGTTCAGCGAATGTTTCTGTGTAGGCGCCTCTGCAGTAGGCACCTGGTTTAAGCACTCAAGTTGACTGCTGTCCATCAGCGGTGAAGGTTGGAATTTGCATACCAGTACCGCAATTGGAAGTTTACTGAGTGGTGACAGGTATCCTTTTCGGATGAATCACGTTTTGTGCTCCATCGGACAGAAAACGAACACCTTGCAACAATGGTCGGAAGGGTCCAGGCCGAAGGAGGAAGCGTAATTGTCTGAGGAATGTTTTTCGTGGAATTCCCTGAGTGCTCATATTATTATGGGAACACAATGGTTCAACACAAGTATGCATCTATCCTCCGGCATCATGTCCACACGAATATGCAGTTTGTTTTTCCTCAGGAGACTGGCGTCTATCAGCAGGACAATGCAACGTGTGACATAGCTCCAAGTGTACGTGCGTGGTTCTAAGAGCTACAGGATGAGTTTAAAGTATCCCCTAGCCACAAAATTCCCCGGATTTAACTCAATGGCGAAAATTGTCCTGAAACTGTCCACGGCACTGTACATCCATGTCGGTACCTTCCGGAGCCTCTTTGACTCTCTCTCGCAGCAGTCTGCACTGCAAAAGATTGTTATTCAGTCCCTTGGCAGGTGATACTGTGTAGCCATGGGTAACTGAAGCAGAAGTGGCAAAGTGTCATCTTTGTTCTTCAATTTCCGCTGCGTTTCAATCGCTATATTGAAACCGCAGATCTGTACTTCCAAAGCGAATAAGGTACGAACGTACGACGACACAGAAACTTTTAGGTTGTGAAATATGACTCTCTAAGTACAGCATGTGTGGACATACAGGGTGTGTCGAAATTGATATTAGAGGCTTCTGTGTGTTATAGAAGTGACTTAGTAAATAATGGTTTGATAAAGAACATGTCAGGATGCACCGCCTCGATATACAATAAATTTGAAGATTAGGTCACTTTCATATCTCCCGCTTCATGGTACGTACCCAGACAAGAGGGCGCCTCATCTGTTCTTGTTATAATTAAGACATCACTTTAGCCCGACTACGACTTCTGCGAGAAACTGGTAAATGGTTCAAATGGTCTGAGCACTATGGGACTTAACTTCTGAGGTCATCAGTCCCCTACAACTCAGAACTACTTAAACCTTACTAACCTATGGACATCACACACATCCATGTCCGAGGCAGGATTCGAACCTGCGATCGTAGTGGTCGCGCGGTTCCATACTGTAGCGCCTAGAACCGCTCGGCCACCCCGGCCGGCGAGAAACTGGTACATTCACAACAACGTTGGAAGTCATAGTTACCACAAAATCTAGATACATCGTTGCTACAAGGCGCTGCACGTGGAAAATTGAAGTGTGAGTGAAGTTTTACCGGAAATCAAGATGAACAAATCACAAGAATCTGGGGAAAATTGAGAAAATCAGGAACGGTGGAGTACAGATATGTAGTGCTTGGATATAAAATGAATTTGAAGGTCTCGTGTTTCACAATACGCACACAGACCCTGAGATGCCTCGCTTGTCCCCATTGCACATACCACTTGTGTCCGAATACTACAACGGCTGCGTGAAACTGATACATTCTCTACAGTATTGGAAGCCATAGTGATCACTATATCTACGTAGATCCTTGCTACAAGCTGTTGCACATGGCAGGTTGATGTGTGGGTGACGTGTTACTGGAAATCAAGAAATATACAACTTTTCTAAACAAGCTACAAGAAAGTGGGAACAATTGAGAAAATGCCGAATGATGGAGTATAGATATCCAGTTCTGTTTGCGAAACCCTTTTGCTTATGAAAACGGGAATATTCTTCATGAGATAGGAGATATTTTTATATGAGTGACAAAGTAAACGTCAGAGGGTTTGGCAACTAAAGTAAACGCCGTGATGCAACAGAAAGGAAGTTATTTCTAAAGGAATGTGTGGAGTACTTAACCGCGCGTCAGTTTACGCAGTTCAATGCAGAACTTTTGTTTCTACAGGCGCGGTATGAAATATTCACCTTGCGGTTGCGGTGTCGGACGTTCCTGCGAGAAATTACAGGCGGGCAGGCCAAATAATTCTCTCTGAAAACCATGAAACGGTCGTCTGCGTAACAGATTTTTGTGGCTCTTGTACGAGTCAGTCAAACAAAAAGCAAAGCTGTGCAAACACGAGCGTAAAAGAGCGTTAAAATTTCATCGCGCAAAAACCAATAAAAACTGTAATTCAATAACACCACTCCGCGACGCGTTGCCAGCTTCACAGGAAACGTTTGTCGCTCTCCATTCGCGCTGACCACTGTTCCAATATTGACAGCATTTGGGTGAAGAAGAAGCGCTGTAGATAAATTCCGCACCAACTCTTTACTGGTCTATTACAGACGTTTTCGTTGTATTTGTAATACTCCGCTGTAGTGATATCAATTTTCTGTGGAGTACATCAGAGTAGAGATTTCTCTGTGTAAGCAATATCTACTTGGAAGTAATAATTGGCAGCATTTAACCGCACTTCTGTCCTAAACGCAACACGTTAAGAGAGACAATGCTCTCATTAGCAGCTTGTAAAACATACCTCGTGAGATTTAAATACTAAGACGTCTATCAACACAATTGCGACGTTCATAAAACAAAATAGAATAATAGGACTGTGAGTCCTCGTCTTGCATTAAAATCGTGTGGTTGTATCAGTAGCCGACACATCTCACACGGAACACTGCAGCAGGCCGTGTCTTCAGATCTGCTGTAGGCTCTAAGAGTCTCAAGTTGACGCTTCTGCAGATGTCCAAGGATTTGCGGTTTGCTGTTGTTAAGAAATCAGGGAATTGGGCTGAAAATAATAACTTGTGGAGTATATTGATTGAGTGTACAATATAAAGTCAAGTAATGATCATCAAATTACACAATAGTGACGCAAAGTATAAATAGCGTAATTAGCACAATATAATGACTGCATATAAATATAAGAATCACTAACACGATAAAGCTACTAAAATTTGAATTACCACCATTGCCATGTACGGACACATATTTGCTGCAGCAGAATCTTATCTAAAACAGTTGAAAAAATTCCAACCTCTAACTCTTATAACATAATTTCTTGTTTCAAAGACTTAACAGGGAGTTATTAAGACAAGCACCTCCCAACAATAAGTGCAAAATCAAAATTTATTACTTTCATAAAGCCATAATACAATCATCTTGATTTATCCTCCTTCATAGAACAGACCGTAATCATGGAACCCATTGCCTTTTGGATCCATGTTAGAACCCAGTAGATGGCGCCCTCTTACAGCTTCATTTACATAGATGTAGAAGTGTACAATAAATACAAAATAATGTTGCAACACGCCTCAACTGCTGCCATTATCCTGTCCAGTAATTCAGTAACCTAGAAAATGTACATGACGTGCTTTCCTTTTACAGAAGCAACATTACATGGAATTCATCGTCACAGACTGTGCCCTCATATACATATCACTTAGACACTGGCATCAGCCTAACTAATAAAATGCAGTCACCCACACCGAAGTTAGTAGCGTCAGACTGCTATGAAAACTATTAGAGAAACACTATACTCTGGCGTCTTATAAGGATGGCTTCTAGTGTTCCTTTTAAAATACCATTGGCACAATGCAAAAGTCTGTCCACTATGAACTTCAGCACCTTGCATCCGTACCACAAATGGTAATCGCTATGTGACAGGAGACAGACAGTGACCAACAGTGGTGAATAGTTCCAGTTCACTAAACACTCACCAGAGGCACAGTACAATAATTCCTTAATGTAGCCGCGCGGGATTAGCCGAGCGGTCTGAGGCGCTGCAGTCATGGACTGTGCGGCTGGTCCCGGCGGAGGTTAGAGTCCTCCCTCGGGTATGGGTGTGTGTGTTTGTCCTTAGGATAATTTAGGTTAAGTAGTGTGTAAGCTTATGGACTTATGACCTTAGCAGTTAAGTCCCATAAGATTTTACACATTTTTTCCTTAATGCAAAGTCAGTTTCGTACGTGCTCACATCACCTCAAAATGCAGGTATCAAGTTTTCCCATCAATCCCTGATACATCTGCAGTAGTACTGCTTGAGCAGGGCACCGAGCCCACCAGTTGTTCCCGGGCAGTCCTCTCGGCCCGCCGGCCGCATCCCTCCCACTACACTTCCGGCTTGCCCGACTTCCAGTCAACAACCTCCCCACTCCCCGGCCGACTGACGCGCCAGAGAACATCCGGAGTTTCGCAGGCTGAAGATAGGTCATTGACCCTTGATGCGACTATTGATAACTGCCGGCATGGCACAATGTGCAAGCACAGATATTGGTTCAAGCGTAATGCTATTGTACTACATGCTTACTTTTTCTAACTTTCTGATTCTACTGACGTCAGCATGTAGATATTTCGTCAGAGAGGTACTGCGAATTTATAGTAACATATCTGCCTCAAAATAATTCTAAGAATCCTTTACAAAATCTGATTCTGTTGTATTCTACTTGGGCGTTCGGAATAGTGTTTCTTTCCTTATTTCTTTTCGTGATCAGCGATCTCCGAGTCATCCAGTAAGTCGAATTTTCTTTCTTTTACTATGTGCAAGATTTCTAAGATTTCTTCAGTTCCCTTAGGAGGACGGCCTGTCTCATATACATTTTCGGAACAGGTGATACGTCATAGTCATTTAATGTGGATACATCTTTATGTCTCTTGAATCAGTTCGAAACTGTTCTTCCTATCCGTCTAATATACTTTGCGTCACAGGACGCGTATCGAATTTTATACGCTCCCGATCTTTTGAACTTAATAATGTTTTTACTGACATCATGCTTTAGGTTGTACCTCACTACTCTATTTGTTCAAATGGTTCACTAAGCACAATGGGAATTAACACCTGAGGTCATCAGTCCAAAAAATGGTTCAAATGGCTCTGAGCACTATGGGACTTAACATCTTAGGTCAGCAGTCCCCTAGAACTTAGAACTACTTAAACCTAACTAACCTAAGGACATCACACACACCCATTCCCGAGGCAGGATTCGAACCTGTGACCGTAGCAGCAGCGCGGTTCCGGACTGAAGTGCCTAGAACCGCTCGATCACAGTGGCCGGCCACTCTACTTGTCTGGGACGCTATTTTGACACGGTGAGTTTTTAAAAATGTTCTGGATCTTTTGCAAGAGTGTTCCACAGTATGGCATAGGGACCACTTTCTTTCTTTCTCCGTTTGTTTCGTCTTTCTATCGCTATTACTTTTGCGGAGTAACTTATTAACAACATCTACTCTGTAACCGTTGTTGATCGCTATCTTCTTAATGACTTTTAAGTCGGTCTCTTAATTATTCCTGTTCATTAACGCACTGACTTCCCTGTGCACTGAGCTACGCAAAGCAGCTTCTCTGTAAGCCTGTAGATGGTATCAGTCATTGGGAATTACAGCTCCAGTTGGTGTATTTTTTATGGAAACGGTAAACGCTTGCCTATTGCCTTTCCTTCTTATGTTTAAATCCAGGAAATGCTAAGTGCGGCCAGTTTTGTGCCCCACAGTAACCTCAATTTTTCTAAAGATCGAGTTGAATTTTTTTACTATTTCTTCTATATATCCCTCAGAACCCTGAACAACCAACAAAGATCGTCCATTTAACGTTTATAATAAACTATTCTACCGATAATGGCTTGGAGCGATTTTAAAACTATCTTGATACAAATGTCAGCCATAGTCATTGAAAGTGTAGACCGCCATGGCTAAACCATTGTCTTGTTCTACTTGTTCTACTCGAAATGAAGCGGTGAATGACTTGTTATGCACTGACGCTTCAGCAGCTTGTCGACCCTTCTGGTTCCATTCAACGTCGTTCACAAAATTTCATGCCACATGAAATAAAACTGCTCTCTGACAGCAAAGAACGATGTTTTGTTTCCGTCTTCATTACACGGCTCTCTACCTGAAAAGCCGATTAAGGAGGGCGTAGACACAGACAGCTGTGTTATACATATTACCAAATAGTTTCTTCAAAAAACTATCAGTTGGACCTGAGGAGGTAATTCTAACGTAAGGGTAGGTAAGATAGGCAGCCAAGAATAAGATTAAGTAATCAGATGCCAACCCGACCCAGGGACGGCTGAAGGACCGACCAACAACCTAATCAATTCCCTTTCGCCGACCACCGGGACGACAACGGAAAATACCGGTTGAGGACGAAGATACCAACAGCACTACATCTTTAAAATTGGCATCTAAAAACAGCCAAGGCAGAATATCCACAGAAAAATATGACCAATACCAAAGGCTGTCGAACTACACGCCGTGCCGGACAGTATCAACACGGCGAGGAAACACACAGTCGCTGCTCTGTCCCAAACGACCGACTGCCTACTCCAGTACGCAGACTGCATTCATAACTGCTCAGTGCAAATCACAGAAGCTACACACAGTTCCACGTAAACACTTGCACCAAGAACTACGACAATCCTAAAACCAATCACCGTGGAACCACAAGGAGAAATGACAAGTCGACGCACACACAGTTACCATAAGCGGTCGGCGACCAAATTCACGTCGTCCGGTGAGAAGTCTATATTAGCATCTACATTTACATGATTACTTTGCAATTCACAATCAAGTGCCTGGCAGATGGTTCATTGAACCACCTCCAAGTAATTCCTCTACCGTTCCACTCTCGAACAGCGTGCGGAGAAAACGAACACTTAAATGTTTCCATGAGACCTCTCATTCATCTTATTTTTTTATGATGATTATTCCTCTCTGTGTAGATGGTCGACAGGAAAATATTTTGACACTGTGACGATAGATTTGGTGAGTCGGATTTCATGAGAACATCTTGCCGCAAGAAAATAACCTTAGCTGCCTCCTCAGTCCGCGTATCATATCTGTAGCACTCTCTCCCTTTTTCCGCGGTGATGCAAAACTATCTGTTCTTCTTAGAACTTCTACAGTGCCCGTCATTTCTATGAGATGGGGCTCCCGCACCGCACAGGAATACTCCAGAAGAGGCCGGACAAGCGTAGTGTAAGCAATCTGTTTAGTAGACCTTTTGCATTTGCTAAATGTTCTGCCAGTCAATCGCAGTGTTTGGTTTGCTTTCCCCACAACATTATCAGTATCGTCATTCCAGTTTAAGTTTTTCGTAACTGTAATCCCCAAGTACTTAGTTGAATTTACGGCTTTTAAATTTTTGTGTTTTATCCTGTAACTGAAATTTAGCGGGATTCCTTTTGGTACTCGTTTGGATGACTTCACGCTTTTCATTATTTGGGGTCGACTGCCACGTTTCACACCATACAGATATATTGTCTAAACTGTTTTGGAATTTGTTTTGATCTTCTGATGACTTCATAAGACTCTAAAGTTAAGGAATAAAGCAAAGAATACTCTCACTCTGGTCAGAGACTGTGACTCGTTGATTAGAATATGGATCATTATGCAAGAATAACCAAACGTTAGATCGGAACAATGCGGGCCCAAGTATCGGAGGGCACAACAGATCGTGATTACACTACACATGTGCAAATAGACAGTTTAGCCACAAGAGCAAATTCACAGGAGAGTATGACCTACATCCGTAACATCATTGTGAGAGTCTTAAAAAAAAATGGCTCTGAGCACTATGGGACTTAACATCTGAGGTCATCAGTCACCTAGACTTAGAACTACTTAAACCTAACCAACCTAAGGACATCACACACATCCATGCCTGAGGCAGGATTCGAACCTGCGACCGTAGCAGCAGCGCGGTTCTGGACTGTAGCGCCTAGAACCGCTTGGTCACAGCGGCCGGCTGTCTTTTTCACCCCGTATTTAATCGTATGTGATGTTTTCATAGACCGAGCGAGGTAGCGCATTGGTGGAACACTGGTCTCGTGTTCGACAGAACAGTAGTTCCATTCCATTTTCAGCGAGTGAAATTTAGATTTTTAAATTATTACAGTACATTGCTTAAGGCCTATACAAGAAGCGGTCGATTTTCTTCCCTATCCTTCCACAATCGGAGCTTGTGTTGCAATGACCTCATCGGCAATAAGACTTCAGTTTCTTACCTTGCTTCGTCTCTTCCTTGCTTCCTTATCGAAGAGAGAGATGCGAGAATTCTGGTCTGCCAGCTAAAGAATGCGTCCAGATTGGGAAGTAAGAACTTAAAACTTCTTCCATTCTACTAAACGCATTTTTTGAAAAATATTTTGTTCTGTAACGGAAGTTGATACCAGTTACTCTGAAATACATACAATCTTTCTTGATTCTATGAGCTAGTAGTATAGAATTATCAGTAGTGTTATTGAATATCATCAAACACTTAATTGACGTTCGCCCATCGATGCTACTTCGGTGTTTCATAGATCCTGTTGAAGGTCTCTATACACGTCGATGGTTTTCATACCTATGATGTTTTATGGGATGTTGCCCACACAGACGTGCACTCGGCTGTTAGCTGTATTTAATACGAAGTAACTCAATTTTGAATACCACAGCCAGACCAGGCGATGCTGCCTTATAGAGAGTTTACACTTTTAACGCTGTACAGGGTCCAGCCACATTAACGTCACCATCACCGATGCTCAACGTCCATATACAATAACTACTGACAGCTGGCAGCAGTAGCATTGAGGGGTATACAAGGCGTATTACGGGAGCACGGCAAACAGCGCATTTGCTGTCGCAATGCGGAAATAAATAGATTTGGTTCAAATGGCTCTGGCACTATGGGACTTAACATCTGAGGTCATCAGTCCCCTACAACTTAGAACTACTTAAACCTAACTAACCTAAGGACATCACACACATCCATGCCAGAGGCACGATTCGAACCTGCGAACGTAGCGGTCGCGCTGTTCCAGACTGAAGCGCCTAGAACCACTCGGCCACACACGCCGGCGGAGACGCTAAGGAGCAGTGGGGAAAGTGGTGGAGGCGGTGGGGGAATAATCAATAACAGCACATTGGGCGCGTTAGTTTTTTGGGTCATAAATTACCATTATTAAGAATGACAGTTTTCACTTTAAGCTAAAGGTACTGAAAAGCATGATAACATGAAACCACTAGGCCGCCATCTTACCCATTAATTATGATAATTCTCATGGAAATTATTGCCCGTAAATTATGGCGTGAATAAACAAAACATGTTCTCATGTGAACAGTAAGTTTCCATAAGGGACATTAATTTAGGCTAGCGCAAATGGCTAGTTTGTTGCCGGCCGCTGTGGCCGAGCGGGTCTAGGCGCTTCAGTCCGGAACCGCACTGCATCAACGGTCGCAGGTTCGAATCCTACCTAATGCAGGGATGAGTGTGAGGTCCTTAGTTAGGTTTAAGTAGTTCTAAGTCTAGAGGACAGGTGACCTCAGATGTTAAGTCCCATAGCGCTTAGAGCCATTTGAACCATTTTGAGCTAGTTTGTTGACTGAAGGAGAGCAATGAGGCAATTGTCCCGAAACTCTCATGGACACCTTACTGCTCCACCCATATATTACATTAGCAGATTCCTCTTCAGGACTTATACAGGGTGTTACAAAAAGTACGGCCAAACCTTTAGGAAACATTCCTCACACACAAAGAAAGAAAATATGTTATGTGGACATGTGTTCGGAAACGCTTACTTTCCATGTTAGAGCTCATTTTATTACTTCTCTTCAATTCTCATTAATCATGGAATGGAAACACACAGCAACAGAATGTACCAGCGTGACTTCAAACACTTTGTTACAGGAAATGTTCAAAATGTCCTCCGTTAGCGAGGATACATGCAGCCACCCTCCGCCGTATGGAATCCCTGATGCGCTGATGCAGCCCTAGAGAATGGCGTATTGTATCACAGCCGTCCACAATACGAGCACGAACAGTCTCTACATTTGGTACCGGGGTTGCGTAGACAAGAGCTTTCACATGCCCCCATAAATGAAAGTCAAGAGGGTTGAGGTCAGGAGAGCGTGGAGGCCATGGAATTGGTCCGCCTCTACCAATCCATCGGTCACCGAATCTGTTGTTGAGAAGCATTCGAACACTTCGACTGAAATGTGCAGGAGCTCCATCGTGCATGAACGACATGTTGTGACGTAAAGGCACATGTTCTAGCAGCACAGGTAGAGTATCTCGTATTAAATCATGATGACGTGTTCCATTGAGCGTAGGTGGAAGAACGAAACTAAAATTAGCTCTAACATGGAAATTAAGCGTTTCCGGACACATGTCCACATAACATCTTTTCTTTATTTGTGTGTGAGGAATGTTTCCTGAAAGTTTAGCCATACCTTTTTGTAACACCCTGTATATTGCTTGAGTACACCAACATTCCACCTTAGTTATTACATAGGACAGTTTACAAGAAAACGGAAGAGAACTCGTTAGTTTTCACTCACTGCATCACATCAGGGAGAACTGTTACCATAAAAACTGTTTAAATCACTACCCCACAAAGAAGCGCCCGCAAGGTATTGTCAGACGTCAATGCAATATCGTATACGTACACACCATCAGAGTGTATATAAATGATTAGAGTTACCATTTTTCCTTTTTTTCGTGTTTAGTGTTATTGTCGCGGCTGGTAGGAGTGTAAGAAATGTGAATAGAGTCAGACGTACTGTGATCACTAAGAAGGGGAAGGGGATCCCTGACATTGTGTGAAAGGGGCCTAATTGTGAGTCTCCATTTGGTCAGCTGGTCGAATTTTTGAATTTCCGCATTTATAGGGCATTCGGATGTGACAGTGGCTCTATGTTATATTGCATGGAAACGCGAGGGCAGGCTTACTAGCTCCGGTCGATGGAGTTTGACCATCATCAGGGAGGATCGCCATGTAGAGCACCAAGCAGCTCGTAATCTCATATATGCGCCTGCCATCGGAGAGCAAATAATGAACTGTCTGCAACATTCAGTTGCATACCGCGTCAGTGGTCAGGGACTAGCAGCGGCCTGAGTGGGGAAATACGGCCGCGTGCATAATCTATGGTTAACATCACAACACAAACACCAATGTTGGAATAGTGAAGTGACTGGAAATCACGGAGTGCAGATGAAAGACACCGCAATATGTTCAGCGTCTGAAGCACGGTTCTGCCGCAGCTCGGAAGTTTGTCGTCTACGAGCATGACAGTGATCTCTGGAGACGTCCCATTCTTGCAGAATTCTCGGGAGGTAAATCTGTGTTACTCTTGGCTTCATGGTGTTGGGAGGCATTGAGTATGACTTCGCCTCACGGCTGGAGGCTATCGAGAGATCTCCGATGTCACAACGCTACCTCACCACCATCCTGTATTCTCAAGTGCTACCTGTCTTGCGACAATAACGTTTACCAGTTTTCAACAGAACTACACGGTCAGCATGATTTTGGGGTACTCCCGTGGCCAGGAAGATCCTCAACTATGTCCCCGACAGAACATGAGTGGTTTCAGGTAGTACGTAAATTCTGTCCCACTGCCCCGAATCTGGGATATCAAGGAGGAGTTACAATAGTTGCGGATCAGTATACCTGAGGAGAGGATACATTGGTTTTATGAGACCTTCCCAATTTAATCAGTGCATGCATCCAGGCCAGAGAGGGTGCGACGTAGTACTGATAAGTTGGTTCATAAAGCAGCACTCCGTCTTCAGGCCACAAGTGGCCCATCGGGACCATCCGACCCCCGTGTCATCCTCAGTTGAGGATGCGGATAGGAGGGGCGTGTGGTCAGCACACCGCTCTCTCGGTCCTTATCATGGTTGCATTTGACCGGAGCCGCTACTATTCGGTCGAGTAGCTCCTGAATTGGCGTCACGAGGCTAAGTTGGCTCATAGTGACTTTATAAATGTGACTTGGTTTTGTAATCACTGGAATACCATCACATGCTTTCTTAGTAGGTGAAGTTTCATCCAATCTCTCCTTCCCTTTATTCGGCTGCTTCATTTTTTTTTGTCAGGCCGAGTACAACACAAAAAGCTTTAACGAATTTGGGTCAAACTACGGGATATCACATTTATAGTGCCATCTGCATTGGCCACTAAACTCAATATTGTAAATTTCCATGGCTGTTCTCTTAAAAACTTGGAAGTAACATTAATCGTCTGGTAATGAGGTGTCTTTCAGTCCACAAGCATCTTCGTGCTTGCAACAACCTAATTAGCGTCCTGCAGACCATCTCTGTGTCTTGCGAATGGCTCCAAAAATTGGAACTAATTTACAGCTTGCCCTCGGTCGCGCGACAATGCACAATAGACCACCAGTTCGCACGAAGTAGTAATGACCCCCATTCCTCTGCACTAACATTTTGCAAAATTGTGCGACGCCCTGTCGCAAGGTTACGTGCCCGATGAACATGAGACCGTAGTGAAAGTTTCGTCTACACTTGAGTTCTCGTGCTTACCAGGCAGAAATTTGCTTTTTCAAACACTTACAAATACTTCGGCATTCTTCCATCTAGTAAGTTTGTTGCCTAGATCTAGCCGGCGTCGAGAAACAAAGGTATAGAGGAGAGGCGTTACGTCAGCTGCGAGGCAAAGGATCCTCATTTGCAGAAGACCCTGATGTCATTCCTTCCACTCATCATCAATAGTCAAGCACCACTAGTGAAAAGCTGAAAGATGCTACCCACTTGCAGTCAATAGCGTCTGGCCAGGCAACTTTGGATCGGGCACTGACCCGAGGACAGGATACCGTATTCCTCACCGCCGCTGCCATATTATACCATTACTGCGTTAGTCTTACGTGATTTAGGGAATCAGTGGAAAAACTAAATCTGGATGGTCGAACAGGGATCTAAAACCTTCGTCTTACTGAATTCGAGATCAATTTCACGAACGCACTCCCTCGCCCGTTCGTTAGTTTCAAATCACATTCTTACTCAGCCTACCTTCCACAAAGAGTCACTTAACATACTGATTTCTCCCGTATGCGATTTGTGAAATTGTTAAAACGCATGGTGAAATCTTGAGCTGTCATTTATTTCGCACAGTTCGCTTCTAGTTTCGGTCAGTGACCATTATCAAGTTTAGCCTAAAAGGAATAAATAAAATCATTAGAGATTACGTAATTTACAGGGCAATATGAGCTTAAATAGTATTTCACTTACTGGCATAAATAGCAGGAAAGCTAAACCATAACTTGAACAAAAGTAATTTGCTCTTTTAAGCCCACTTTTTTGAGCTCTTTAAGCTTTTAAGTACTTAAGATATTTCTCACAATTGTATACGATAATTTTCATCAAGAAGCCAGTGCACATCGAAAGGTAATAACACACTAACAGATTTAACTAGGCCTAACAGTCAAGCACACTGTCAAAGACAATGCTATGTCAGAGGTAAAACTGTAGTACGTGCTAGCAATTGCACTATCCGTTCACTAAGAGGTACATTATAATCTTTGATTCCTAGTAAACACTGTAAATTAGTGAGATAAATAGTGAAATTACATATACACAAACGTAGTACATCATGAAATGCCACACTGGCGATCTTTGTAGTTCAAAATACATCATAACTGCCGAAAATAAATCAGCTTAAACCATTGAAAATCATTTAATGACATGAATACACTAGGCCAAGCCACACTGGTGAAATTTTGTATGTTACAAAACACCGTAATTTCTGAAAACTAAGTCAGCTAGTACATATTACTGGGATAGGATGTTGATGTATTAACAAATAAAAACCAAACCAAAATAGGATATAGTAGCAAGTGAACATCAGCTCACAAAATGATGCATCGTAAAAAAGAAAGTCAACCTCACACAGTAGCGTATACCAAAATATATTATGGCTGTACGTACATTCCTGTTGAACATAGAGATTAAAAATTTCTTACACTTTTAATTCCATATAATCAATGGAAAATCCGAGTGGGGGGGGGGGGGGGAGGATTGTAGTGGTGCTTGCGGGCGGGGCTTTCTAAACAGTAGAAAGTTTTTGATGAATGTGAGTATAGAAACCACTACAAAGAAATCAAGAGGGAACAGTGCCAGTTTTTTCCCCTAAAGAGGTGGTTAAGGGAACAGTGCCAGTTTTTTTTCCCCTAAAGAGAGGGTTGGAGGTAAGCGGGATGATCAACTGATACACTGATGGGGATAAAGAGTCGAGCACATCTACAGCTTAAATTGTGACATAAATGACTTAATTTAATACAGTCTCTTAACAGTTGGGAATGGCTAGGAAGGGAATGGATCTGAAGGCTCAACAATAACCAAAAGAGGAAATGGATGTAAAGTAGAGAGCAAATAATTACAGTCGACCCTATGCTACTCAGTCAGATGAGGGCCAGATGTGTATCACATATATAATCCTAAAAATACCTAATTTTACATCTCATTTGAAACAACAACCACATCAAGTATCTCTGTTGTGTATCAATAAATAAATAATGATGCATTATTGTCAGGAATTCATCAAAATGTTACATTTAACATTTAAATATTTATAGCAGGAAACATTATATTTCCAAAAGAGAAGTTAACCGGCCTACATTGAAAACCACACTACATATACAAAAAGGTTAAAACACTGTTTTGCCCAAAGAGTGTAAAATAAGGTTACCATGAGGAACATGTACATACTTAAAATTTATGTCCAATAGTGGGATCCAATAATAGATAGTCCCCAGCTACAAAAGTGTCCATAATTACAGGAGAAAATCCAACCTGTCTATACTAAAAAAATCTTCACATAGAACAGACTTCACGTAATGTTATCAAACCGTATCAGAAATGTTCTGGTAAGTTAAAGACCATAGTGCAATATTACAGAAGAGTCTACAGCATGACGTACATGAGCACTTTATATATGCATTGTCCCTCCTTTTTATATACTGAAAGGGCGGGCCTCACTACTAGAGTGAAATACGTTTAAGATAATGAAAAATAATCATACAGCCTAAAAATTACAAAACATTCATGATAATTATCAGAAATAATTGACTTACGTTCAATAAAGGTGCCCAAAGGAGAGACCATCAGTCTCCAAATACTTCCATCGCTACAGAAAAAGAGAAATACGCTCACACACAAACATTGTTGTACCTATGTACCTAGAATACAATTCACTTCGTAAAATCCATGTAACATCATATCATAGTTGAGATGGTACACTCAAACAACCAAGTTACAATATTATAAAAACATCTACAATACCACTTTTATAAACCTTCAATGGCTACGACAAAATCAGGGAAATTAGAGGCCATACAGGGGTTTATCTACAATTATTCTTCCCACACGCCATTCACGAATGGAACACAGAAGGCGGGAAAAGTACTACTAAAATTACTCTTTGCCACATATCATGAAGTGGAATGCTGATTGTAGAAGTAGAGCTTCGAGTATTCTTTTTCTAAAGAGGCTGCACAGCTTTGGCTGCAATGGAATTTATAATAACCGCACTAAGTTGTTATTACCATTTGTTACTTATTCTCCAACTGTGGACAAAGCTGTGATTCTATCGTATTTACACCTCTAGAGGCTCTAATGCTTCGGATCAAAGTAAATGCGTCATACTGACAGACGAGAGAGAGAGTGGAGTCGGCAAAATGGTTTCCCCTACGACAGCACGTAGCAGCGCCATTGTGAGAATCGTGAATTAGTGTGTGCTCGGCATTGTTTATCTTGTTTCTCGGGCAGGAGGCGTGGTTCTGGCGTAAGTCTAGAACGCCACGATGTGCTGTGAACAACGATGTTCGCGTTATGCTGCAGTTAAATTACGCCGTGTAGCCGCGCTGCTGTGTTAAAGGCGAACTTTCCATAGATTCAACTGCATGCATCTCTACTGTCATAACGCTGCAACAGGAACCAGGTTTGGTACGCACTTAAGAAAAAAATAAGGCTGCTGGATTTGATCGGATGTATTCGGTTTTTAAACCCATAGACCCGGAAAGAGGCGATGGATCTTAGAATTCTTCAGCATAAAAGTACTACCAAAGATGTCTAAGAATCGTAGTTTCGAAACCAGGTAAGAACGGAACTGATGTGGCTAACTGTCGACCTGTCACGCTACTCAGCAAGATAATTAAATTACTGCAGAAGATAACTGCCAATCGCGTGCTAGAGATCTTTGATAAAATAATCTTAATCGAGAGTGCGACAAAGTGCTAATGCTCACAACATTAATCTACATCTACATATACATTCCGCTAGCCACCAAGCGGTGTGTGGCGGAGGGCACAATTCGCGCCAATGTCATATTTCCCTCCCTTTGTTCCACTCGCGGATCGCGCGAGGGAAAAAGGACTGTCTGAACGCCTCAGTACGTCCCTTATCTTTGAATGGTGATCGTCTCGCGTTTGAAAGTTGGTGGTAATAACATGTGCTCTAAATCCTCGATGAAGATCGGATTTCGGAATTTAGTGACCAACCCCTTCTGTTTAGCGTGCCGCTATCTGCAAGTGTGTCCCACTTCAAACTTTCTATGAGATTTGTAACGCTCTATCGATGGCTAAATGTACCAGTCACGAATCTTGCCGCTCGTCTTTGGACCTTCTCAACCTCTTGAATCAGACCCAACTGGTAAGGGTCCCATACAGACGAACAATACTCTAAGACTGGACGAACTAACGTATTGTAAGCTATTTCTTTTGTTTAAGGACTGCATCGCTTCACGATTCTACCAATAAACCGCAATCTAGAGTTAGCTTTAACCATTACTTGTGTAATCGGATCATTCCATTTGAGATCATTTCGAACAGTCACAGCCGGCTGAAGTGGCCGTGCGGTTAAAGGCGCTGCAGTCTGGAACCGCAAGACCGCTACGGTCGCAGGTTCGAATCCTGCCTCGGGCATGGATGTTTGTGATGTCCTTAGGTTAGTTAGGTTTAACTAGTTCTAAGTTCTAGGGGACTAATGACCTCAGCAGTTGAGTCCCATAGTGCTCAGAGCCATTTGAACAGTCACACCCAGATACTTGACGCATGTTACCGCTTCCAAAGACTGTGCATTTATTTTGTACTCGTACATTAATGGGGATTTTCTTCTTGTTATACGCAGTAGGTTACACTTACTAATATTGAGAGATAAATGCCAGTCATTACACCACGCATTTATTTCCTGCAAATCCACACTGATTAGTTTACAACTTTCGTGTGATACTACTTTCGTGTAGACTACAGCATTATCGGAAAACAGTCTAATGCCGCTGTCAGTATCATCAACCAGATCGTTTATGTAAACCGTAAAAAGCAGCGGACCTATTACACTGCCCTGGGGCACACCTGAAGTTATGCTTGTTTCTGCTAAAGTCATCCCGTTCAGGAGGACATACTGCTCCCTGTCGGTCAGAAAACTTTCTATCTAACCGCATAAGAGACAGTGCGGAACTGAGTCGAACGCCTTTAGAAAGTCGAGAAATATGGCATTAACCTGGGAGCTGGTATCTAGAGCCTGTTGTATATCATGCACAAGAGAGCCAGCTGTGTCTCGCATTACCGCTGTGTCCTAAAACCGTGCTGGTTTCTGAAGATGAGCTTCTCAGAGTCCAGAAACGTCATTATGTCTGAACACAAAATATGTTCCATGATTCTACAACAAATCGATGTCACTGAAATGGGCCGTTAGTTATGTGCATCCAATTTTCTACCCTTTTTATAGATTTCTATGACGTGGGCCTTCTTCTAGTCCCGTGGAACATTCGTTTGATTTGGATTTCAGAGAGGCCTTAAATCCGGTGCAGTTTTTGTCGATATGACGGCAGCTTCAGATACATACGTAGTGTGGAGGGAAAGGTTGGTACTCAAATCGGTTAACGTAATTTCATCTCAGAAACAACTAAGTTTACTCAATAACATGCTCTTGGATCAAAAATTTTCAGAGTTTCTCAGTAAAAAAATTATTAAATGGTGAATCCTAAACAGTTAACTACCTCAAGGATCAGTCTTAGATCCTGTTCTGTTTAATTTTTGTGTCCACGACATTGCTGCTACTAGCTCCGAGACAAAAAAATGCAGACGTACTTACAGCCGGCCGTTGTGGCCGAGCGGTTCTAGGCGCTTCAGTCTGGAACCGCGCGACCGCTACGGTCGCAGGTTAGAATCCTGCCTCGGGCATGGATGTGTGTGATGTCCTTAGGTTAGTTAGGTTTAAGTAGTTCCATGTTCTAGGGGACTGATGATCTCAGATGTTAAATCCCATAGTGCTCAGCCATTTGAACCATTTGAACTAGTTCCGAGAAAATCCATAATGAGATTGATATATTAGCAGAAAATACGCTTTCGAGTCTTCTCACTGTACTGAACGAGTATGTTTACTAATGGAGATTCCAATAAAAACCAAGTAAATGGGTAACGTTCCATCTTCGTGATAAATAGCCACACGGGACCTTACTCGAGTTATTTGATGGGGTCGAAGTATCCTGTAACTACGTCCCTAAATATCGAGGTGTCATCAGCGATCGGGCACTGTCATTTAAGAACAGTGCAAGAATCTGTCTGTAGAATAAATCTGGTCCACAAATGAGGCCGGGGACCATATGAAGATATGGTACGAAATGCTGCAATTGCGCCCGTGTACTCAGCTGTTAAATATTGTGCCCTCACATGGGAAAACGGCGCAGACGCAATTAAGACAGAAATACCACTGAGTACAATCCTGAGATCTATTACTGAGACTGTCAGATCTATTCCCATTCGGTGATATTCTGTCCAATCCACTATTACCATCCCGTTCCCCAAACCTCAGAAGAAAAACTGAGCAAATGTAAAATAAGAAATAAACTGATTCGACTTCAGATCCACAACTGCTTCTTGTTAATATCAACAGTCTTCATAACAAATCCGTAAAAAGTTGGGCCAACATCATGATTTAAGAAACCTAGGTATCGCATGTAAAGTTAAGGGCAAATCCTAGAACATTACAAAAATATAAATACTCCATCGGCCGTTTGGCACAAGTACGGCGAGCAGTGAGGGCAGGCAACTTGCCGTCCTGTTGTAACAGGACTGTTCCATATTGCTTCATGATTCGGTTTCGTCTCAACAGTTTTTGTATGAGTTTGGTACTTTTATTGGGAATGGAAAGTTGTTGGATTTTTCCTAGGGAAGGAGTGAGGTTGGGCTCAGGACTCCACTGTGGCTCCAACAGAAGACTTTCACCCTGTCTCAGAAATTGGGAATCGCAGTCGCCAGGATGGTGTCTATTTTGCGAAAAAGTTTTTGTCTCCTAAACTGTTATACCACAGGGGCGGTGCCGCCGATCTCACAGAGTTTGCCTGCGTGTGAAATTTGACTTTCTGTCTGCACCTCAGATGCTGCCACACATTGTCGCTACTCTAACGTGAAAATGTTCGTTGCTTCCATCCCTCCCCCTCTCCAACTCCCCCAAAAAAAGTGTCCAATCAAAGAATCGACCAAAACAGTAAACTTCGGTACAGACTTTGCTAACCATTGGGGAGAGACTGTTTGAAACCAGTACCAGCCTAGTTAATTCTGATCTCATACACTTATGGTCACATGAGTATAGGGCAATATCAACAGCAGCAGAAAATAGTATAATAGGAACAGATTCGTTATGCATAGGAAGGTAGGTCAGAGGATGACTTACTGTGAACATCGGAATCGACAGAAAATCTACACCGACAGCAATAGTTCACGTACACGTGTCAACGTCGCAAGCAGAGAATGAAGACAGTATCTGAGCATACTGAACTGCTAATTCATTATGTAAAAGAAGACGAAAATTTAATATTGATGTGGGGACTGTAATGTGGTCGTAGGGGAAGAAGCAGAAGAAAGGGTTACGGGAGAATATGGGATTGGTACGAAGAACGAGAGATGATAAAGACTCATTGAGTTTTGCAACAAATTTCAGCTAGTAATAGCGGATACTCTCTTCGAGAATCACAAGTGGAGGAGGTACACTTGAAAGAGGCCGGGAGATACGGAAACATTTCAGTTATATTACATCTTGGTCAGGCAGATATGCCGATATCAGATGTTGGATTCTGAGGCGTACCCAGGAGCAGATATAGACTCAGATCACAATTTCTGTGATGAAGAATAGGCTGAAGTTTAAGAGACTAGTGAATATGCAAAGAAGTGGGACATGGAAGTTCTAGGAAATGAAGAATCGTGCATGAAGTTTTCTAGTGCTGTAGATACTGCAGTAAGGATTATCTCAGTAGGCACTACAGTTGAAGAGGAATGCAAATCTCTAATACCGTCAATCACAGAAGTTGTAAAGAAAAACACAGTGACAAAGAAAGTAAATCCGAAGAAACCATGCGTAACGGAAGAAATACTTCAGTTGATTTAAGACAGAAGGAAGTACAAAAATGTTCCGGGAAATTCAGGAATACGGAAATACAAGCCGCTGAGGAATGAAATAAATAGGAAATGTAGGGAAGCTAAGAAGAAATAGCTGCATAAAAAATGTGAAGAAATTAACAAAGGAATGATTGTCGGATGGACTGCCTCAACATATAGGAAAGCCAAACCAACTTTCGGTGAAATTAAAATCAGGGGTGATAACACTAACAGTGTGACTGTAATTCCACTGTCAAATGCAGAGGAAAGAGAAGATAGGTGGAAAGAGTACCTTGAAGATCTCTATGAGGGCGAGAACTTGTCTGATGACCTGTTAGAAGAAGAAACAGGGGTCGAGGGGGAAGAGATAGAGAATCCAGTTTCAGAATCGGAATTGAAAAGAGCTTTGCAAGAGTTAAGATCAAAAAAGGGAGAAGGGATGGATAACAACAGACGGGAATTTCTAAAATCTGTGTGGGGATGTAACAACAAAAAAGCTATTCACGTTGATGTGTAGAGCGTATGAGACTGGCGATATACCATCAGACCTTTGGAGAAACATCACCCACACAATTCCGAAGACTGTAAGAGCCGATAATGCGAGAATTATCACAGAATCAGATTAACAGCTCATGCCTCTAAGTTGCCAACAAGAATGATGCACTGAAGTGACAAAAGTCATGGGATAGCGAAATGTACAAATACAGATGTCAGTAATACCACGTACAGATGGTATTAAAGAACTGTATATTTTTCCGAGCTGTCATTTGTACTCAGATGATTCGTATAAAATGTGACCCACGTGGTTATGGTAGCACGTCGGAATTAACATACTTTGAAAGCGAAATGGTAGTAGGAGCTAGAAGTATGGGAAACTCCATTTCGGAAATCGTTAGGGAATTTAAGGAATTCAGTATCTCGAGATCCACAGTGTCTAGAGTATGCTGAAAATACGAATATTCAGTCGTTACCTAATAGTCATGGGCGACTGGAATGCAGTTGTAGGGGAAGGAGTAGAAGAAAAGGTTACAGGAGAATATGTGCATGGGACGAGGAATGAAAGAGGAGAAAGACTAACTGAGTTCTGTAACAAGTTTCAGCTAGTAATAGCGAATACCCTGTTCAAGAATCACAAGAGGAGGAGGTATACTTGGAAAAGGCCGGGAGATACGGGAAGATTTCGATTAGATTACATCATGGTCAGACAGAGATTCCGAAATCAGATACTGGATTGTGAGGCGTACACAGGAGCAGATATAGACTCAGATCACAATATAGTAGTGATGAAGAGTAGGGTGAAGTTCAAGACATTAGTCAGGAAGAATCGATACGCAAAGAAGTGGGATACGGAAGTACTAAGGAATGACGAGATACGTTCGAAGTTCTGTAACGCTATAGATACAGCAATAGGGAATAGCGTAGTAGGCAGTACAGTTGAAGAGGAATGGACATCTCTAAAAAGGGCCATCACAGAAGTTGGGAAGGAAAACATAGGTACAAAGAAGGTAGCTGCGAAGATACCATGGGTAACCGAAGATATACTTCAGTTGATTGATGAAAGGAGGAAGTACAAACATGTTCCGGGAAAATCAGGAATACAGAAGTACAAGTCGCTGAGGAATGAAATAAATAGGAAGTGCAGGGAAGCTAAGACGAAATGGCTGCAGGAAAAATGTGAAGACACCGAAAAAGATATGATTGTCGGAAGGACAGACTCAGCATACAGGAAAGTCAAAACAACCTTTGGTGACATTAAAAGCAACGGTGGTAACATTAAGAGTGCAACGGGAATTCCACTGTTAAATGCAGAGGAGAGAGCAGATAGGTGGAAAGAATACATTGAAAGCCTCTATGAGGGTGAAGATTTGTCCGATGTGATAGAAGAAGAAACAGGAGTCGATTTAGAAGAGATAGCGGATCCAGTATTAGAATCGGAATTTAGAAGTGCTTTGGAGGACGGGAATTCCACTGTTAAATGAAGAGGAGAGAGCAGATAGGTGGAAAGAATACATTGAAAGCCTCTATGAGGGTGAAGATTTGTCCGATGTGATAGAAGAAGAAACAGGAGTCGATTTAGAAGAGATAGCGGATCCAGTATTAGAATCGGAATTTAGAAGTGCTTTGGAGGACTGACGGTCAAATAAGGCAGAAGGGATAGATAACATTCCATCAGAATTTCTAAAATCATTGGGGGACGTGGCAACAAAACGACTATTCACGTTGGTGTGTAGAATATAAGAGTCTGGCGATATACCGTCTGACTTTCGGAAAAGCATCATACATACAATTCCGAAGACGCCAAGAGCTGACAAGTGCGAGAATTATCGCACAATCAGCTTAACAGCTCATGCATCGAAGCTGCTTGCAAGAATAATACACAGAAGAATGGAAAAGAAAATTGAGAATGCGCCAGGTGACGATCAGTTTGGCTTTAGGAAAAGTAAAGGGACGAGAGAGGCAATTCTGACGTTAGGACTAATAATGGAAGCAAGGGTAAAGAAAAATCAAGACACTTTCATACGATTTGCCGACCTGGACAAAGCGTTCGACAATATAAAATGGTACAAGCTGTTCGAGATTCTGAAAAAAGTAAGGGTAAGCTATAGGGAGAGACGGGTCATATACAATACGTACAACAACCAAGAGGGAATACTAAGAGTGGACGATCAAGAACGAAGTGCTCGTATTAAGAAGGGTGTAAGACAAGGCTGTAGCCTGTCGCCCTACTCTTCAATCTGTACATCGAGGAAGCATCGATGGCAATAAAATAAAGGTTCAAGAGTGGAATTAAAATACAAGGTGAAAGGATATCAATGATATCCTGAGTGAAAGTGAAGAAGAATTAAATGATCTGCTGAACGGAATGAACAGTCTAATGAGTAGACAGTATGGTTTGAGAGTAAATCGGAGAAAGACGAAGGTAATGAGAAGTAGTACAAATGAGAACAGCGAGAAACTGAACATCAGGATTGATGGTCACGAAGTCAATGATGTTAAGGAATTCTGCCACCTAGGCAGTAAAATAACCAATGACGGAGCAAGGAGGACATCAAAAGCAGACTCGCTACGGCAAAAAAGGCATTTCTGGCCAAGAGAAGTCTACTAATATCAAATACCGGCGTCAATTTGAGGAAGAAATTTCTGAGGATGTACCTCTGGAGTACAGCATTGTATGGTAGTGAAACATGGACTGTGGGAAAACCGGAACAGAAGAGAATCGAAGCATTTGAGATGTGGTGCTATAGACGAATGTTGAAAATTAGGTGGACTGATAAGGTAAGGAATGACGAGGTTCTGCGCAGAATCGGAGAGGAAAGGAATATGTGGAAAACACTGATACGGAGAAGGGACAGGATGATAGGACATCTGCTAAGACATGATGGAGTGACTCCCATGGTACTAGAGTTAGCTGTAGAGGGCAAAAACTGTAGAGGAAGACAGAGATCGGAATATGTCAACGACCGAGAACAGCTACATTTGAATAGAGTTGTCAGTGCTAATAGACAAGCAAGACCGAGTGAAATACCGCAAAAACCAGTGTGGGACGTACGACGAATGTATCCGTAGGACAGTGCTGCGAAATTTGGCGTTAATGAGCTCTGGCAATAGACCGCCGACACGAATGCCTCTGCTAAGAGCATGACATGGGCTGCAGCATCTCTCATGGGCCCTAGTGCATATCGGTTGGGCCCTAGACGACTAGGAAACCGTGGCCAGGTCAGATGATTCCACCTGGTAAAAGCTGATGGTAGGGTTCTAATGAGGCGCAGATTTCCCCAAACCAAGGACACAAGTCATCAAAGAGGCACTATGTAAGCTGTTAGTGACTTCATAATGGTGTGGGCTGTGTGACATAGAATGGACGGGGCCCTCTGGTCCGTTAGATTAGAGCTGATTATTAACAGGAAATGTTTATCTTCATCAATTTTGTGATCTATTGCAGCCATTCATGGACAACATGTGCCCAAACAACGATGAAACTTTTGTGGATGACAATGTGCCCCGTCTTCGGGCTACAATTGTTCGCAATTGATTTGAAGAACATTCTGGACAACGTAGGAAAACGTTTTGGCCACCGTGATCACCTGACAGGAATCCGATTAAAAATGTATGTGGCAAGATACTGCACCGGTCATTATCGACGGCAACAGAGGCAATATGTCTCATTATTTCTGCAGGTAACTTTCTGCAAAACGTCGGGCAAAAGCAGGTCCGACACGGTATTGGGTGGCATTCTGTGACTTTTGTCACCTCAGTGTATACAGAAAAATGGAAAAGAAAATTAACGATTTGGTAGATGACGTTCAGTTTGGATTTAATAAAGCTAAGATCACCAGAGTGGTAGTTTTGTTCTGCCTGATAATGAAAGAAAAGACTGAAGAAAAATCAAGATGCGTTCGTAGAATTTGTCGATATAAGCGTTGCAAAATTTCAGATGGTGTAAGATGTCTGAAATTATGAGAAAATTTGGGGTAAGCTATCGGAAAAAGTCGCTAACATAGAATCTATGCGAGAACCAAGAGGGAATAATAAGAGTGGAAGACGAAGAACAAAGTACACGGATTAAAAAGGGTGTAAGACGGGGATACATTCTTTGGTCCCTACTCTTCAATCTGTACATCGAAAAAGCAATTACGGACATAAAAGAAAGATTCAAGATTGGGATTAAAATTCAGGGTGAAAGGATATCAATGATAAGACTAGCAGGTGACATTGCTATCCTCAGTGAAAGAGAAGAATAATTACAGAATGTGTTGAATTGATTGAATAGTCTAATGGGTACGACACATTGATTGAGAGCGTGTCGAAGGAGGACGAAAATAATGAGAAGTATCAGAAATGGCCAGAACAAGAAACTTGGCTATAACAAAGTATATGAAGAATTCTGCTCCTAGTCAGCAAAATATCCCATGAAGTACAGAGCAATAGGGACTTAAAAAGCAGTGACACTGGCAAAATTACTTTCGTGCCAAGAGATGTCTACTAGTACCCATCACGGGTCTTAATTTGTGACAGAAATTTCGCCAAATGTACATTCGGAGCACAGCATTGTATGGTAGAGAGGCATGGACTGTGGGAAAACCTAAACAGAAGAGAATCTAGCATTTGAGTTGTAATGTTAGAGACAAATTGTGTAAATTAGGTGGACTAGTAACGTAAGAGATGAGAAGGTTCTCTGCAGAACCGACGAGGGATTGAATATATGGAAAACATGGACAACAAGAAGGGACAAGATGACAGGATATTTGTTAAGACGTCAGGGTATAGCGCCCATGGTAGTAGAGGCAGCTGTATGGGGTAAAAACTGTAGAAGAAGGCAGGCGCTACAGTGTCGAGGCGAGCGACCGCTACGGTCGCAGGTTCGAATCCTGCCTCGGGCATGGATGTGTCTGATGTCCTTAGGTTAGTTAGGTTTAATTAGTTCTAAGTTCTAGGGGACTGATGACCTCAGAAGTTAAGTCGCTTAGTGCTCAGAGCCATTTGAACCATTTTTTTGTTGAAGAAGACAGAGATTGGAACACATCCAGCAAATAACTGAGGATGTACGTTGCAAGTGCTACTGTTAGATGAAATAGCAGGCACATGCAGAGGTACTACTTGGATAAGAATGTTCATTAAATCTAAATCTACACATTTAAGACAACACAATCATACACTGAATAGAACTACTGATCATATGGAAGTGTTAAATAGAGCTGAAAAGCGTGTGGCTATTAACCTTCTAGAAGAAACAGAGATTATTCATCCCAGGAAAAGTTCTCAATGAGCAGGTGGAACTGAAAAACAAGAGTTACTTAAATAATTTCATTGAGAATTTAAAGTATTTGAGTAAACCTGCTTAAACTACAATTCTAGCCAATTATGCACCCCATTTGTATACACCCTCCCTTCCCTCCCCTTGCCATTACACATTTTCTTGTTTTTTAGCCTACAGGGGGCTATTTACTTATATGTTTTACTTTGACTCTTTGCCATCCTGAAGGGCTATGTTTCATGAATAATATTTTAATTCTTACTATTTTCATTTTTATGGTAATTAATTTGGTGAATAATGTGTGAATTATTTTGCACTGAATTCACATACCCAGTGTCATTTATTACATTTCTGTTATATTTTTCATCACTGGAAACCAAAACTTACAGTTGTTTAACCCACAGTCTTTGTTGCACAGTTACCACAGATTCCTTCTAACACTTCACCTCCTTTCTCACCATCCACTTCCTCATCTCCCTTAATTTCAATTTCATTTTTTGCACTATACTTCTCCCAATTACTAAATTGATGTAATATTAAATTTGCTTTCTATGTAATTATCTTCCTTAACCAAATTCCTAACTTATGGTTAGTATCAAGACAGAATGTAAATACAGACATCAATGGTTCTGGCTTTCTGCTCATTAACTGTGATCACATTTTGTAACTTGTCATGTGTGCCCTATTTTTATTTAGTTTTTGATAAGTAATACCATGCATGTTAGATTGGCTCTGTTATCATTTCCGCAAATTCCGTACGTATGAGGAGGCAATGTCGCTTAGTTCTGTACTTTTGTAATTATTTGATGACTATATTAATATTTAACGTAATGACTCTGTAAGTTTTATCATATACTTAATTCCTTTCCATTACCGCCTTATTATAGACACCCCAACAGCCCCACAAAATTTCATTATTTTGACAGTTATATTATGTTTGCAATATGTTTAAATTCTGAGTTAAAAGCCCTCTCCTATTTTTCCAAATGTCTCCCTGGTTTTGTCAATTAAAAAAAATTTAATATCCTCTGATATACCTGCTTTTATCGATTAAAAACGTTGCGATAAGATATGATTATTTCCCTGTATTTCGATTTAATAATTGAGTATTGGCCTTTCTTTATGAATTTTTGCCTATGTGCTAACTGGTCTTATTATTTTGTCTTATGACAATGTAGTAATGTTGATAAAATATTTTTGAACCAATGTATTTAAGTGTAGGTTCATACCATATCTCTTTATTAATTTTTATCTATATAATAAATAGAATTCCAATTACATACTGTGACTGTGTAGACATTGGATGACATATTCTACTAATCAACGTGTAACAGTTTAGATGTATACCACGTTTCATTATAAAAAGAGGAATGTTAACATTGTGGCATACGCATAAAATTGTAGATGTTTTAAATCTACGTATTCTACATTCCATTCTATTTGCCTTCACTCCTAAAAATTGCATTTCTTTCGTATTAGTTTCTTTTAATGTGTTCTTTCGTCAAACAAGGCTTGACTGATTTTAATTTCATGGTTTGCTCCGTAGATCACATTCTACATGCTTACATAGTTGACTGGATTGCAAAATATTGCATATTCCTACTTTCATAAATCCTATTATTCTATTATTTTATATGTTATTTTCTTGATGCTTTTATGTAATATCAGTTAAGTATAGAACTGTTAATATTTCAGTTTTATAATCTAATTAACACAGAACTGTTTAATGGCTACTTCTTCAGATTTAGTCATGACTGTCATCTTTGACTTTAAAGTTATCTTGCTATAGATCACATCATGTCCTTTTGTCAATGTGTCATCGCATTTTAATCTTGTCACAATTTTTGAGTTTTATTCCCAGTTATGGTTTTCAGGGGCAACTTACGTCAAAGCATGTATGACATGTGATACATCTGTGATAATTTTTATATTTCGTTGATTTGACGGTTTTTCCTGTTTCTTCTAATTTTGTGTGGCATTATCGCATGTTCGACTTTTGTCTGTTGTACAGCTGCCGTTGATGATGCTTTAGAGCCGAAATCGTTAGCAGAATAAATAAGGTAATTACAGACAGCACAGTGCCATGCATTTCGTAAAATTTGTACTTGCTTTGACTATCGCGAACATTTTTAGAATGAATGAGTCTGGCCTTATACCATCTGACGTCTGGAAAAACATCATCCATATAATTCCGAAGATTGCAAGAGCCGACAAGTGCAAAAATTGTCGCACATTCAGCTTAACACCTCATGCATCCAAGTTGCTGACAAGAGTAATATGCAGATTAATGGAAAACAGAATTGTGGAAGTGTTAGATGCCGATCAATTTGGCTTTAGTAAAGGTAAAGCCACCAGAGATGCAATTCTGATATTGCGGTTGATAATGGAAGCAATACCAAAGAAAAATAAAGACATGTTCATAGGATTTGTAAAACTGGAAAGAGCGTTCGAGGACGTTGTCATAAGGTGCAAGACGTTCGAATTTCTGATAAAAATACTTGTAAGGTATAGGGACAGACAGGTAATATGTGCAAGAACCAAGAGGGAATAAGAAAAGTGGAAGACCAAGTACGAAATTCTCGCAATAAAAAGGATGTAGGACAGGGATGTAGCTTTTCGCCTTTATTTATCAGTCTATACATGCAATGACAGAAATAAAAGAATGGTTCGGGAATAGAATTAAAATTCGAGGTGAAAAGATAGCATTGATAGGATTCGCTGATGAAATTGCTATCCTCAATGAGAGAGAAGAATACTTACAGGATCTGCTGAATGGCATGAACAGTCTAATGAGTACAGATAAAGGATTGAAGAGTAAATTAAAGAAAGACGAAAGTAATGAGGAGTAGCAGAAATGAAAACAGTGAGAAATTAAATATCAGGAGTCGAGATCACGAATAAGACGACGTTAAAGAATTCTACTACCTAGTCATCAAAAGAGCCGATGACGGATGGAACAAAGCGGATGTAAAACGCAGACTGGCACTAGCAATAAGGGTACTTCTGGTCAAGAACAATCTACAAGTATCACGCATAAGTCCTAATTTGTGGAAGAAATTCCAGAGAATGTACGTTTGGAGCACAGCATTGTATTGTAGTGAAACATGGACTGTGGAAAAACCAGAAAAGAAGAGACTTGAAGCATTTGAGATGTAGTGCTATAGGAGAATGTTGAAATTTAGGTGGACTGATAAGATAAGAAATGAAGAGGTTCTCCGCACTATCAGCAAGGAAAGGAACATATAGAAAACACTGACAAGAAGAAGGAACAGGATGATAGGACATCAGTTAAGACATCAGGGAGAAATTTCCGTGGTACTTGTGGGAGCTGAAGAGGGGAAGATTGTAGAGGAAGAGAGAGCATGGTCTACATCCAGCAAATAATAGAGGACCTACGCTGCAAGTGCTAGCCCGAGATAAAGACGTTGACTTAGAGAAGAATTCGTAGTAGGCCGCATCAAACCAGTCAAGAGACTGATGACTGAAAAGGAAAAAAAAAAGCATGTGAACGTGTATACATTGCTCTACAGCTGCCGGATGTCAGATTGTGGGATAGAGTTCATGCCTGCTATATTTTGTCGATCAACACAGAGACAGTTAATGCTTAATGGTGTTTGTGGATGACTCTGTAGTTGTCGTCCGATGACGTCCCGTATGTGGTCGACTTGAGACAGATCTGATGATCTAACAGGTCAATGCAACATGTCGACACTTTGTAGAGCATGTTGGGTGACAACAGCGGTATATGGGTGAGCGTTAGCCTGTTGTAAGACACCTCCTGGAATGCTGTTCGTGAATAGCAACACAACAAATCGATTCATCAGACTGATGTACGATTTTGCAGTCAGGTTGTCTGGGATAACCACGAGAGTGCTCCTGCTGTCATATGTAATCGCAACCCAGACCATTACTCCAGGGGTAGCTCCAGGGTGTCTAGCACACAGACAGGTTGTTTGCAGACCCTCAACTGGCCTCCTCCTAAGCAACAAAGTGTCGTCACCGGTGTCGAGGGAAAACAAGCTTTGATCAGGAAACACAACAGACATCCACCTAGCCTTCCAGTGAAATTTTGCTTGACACTACTGAAGTCGTAAATGGCGGTGAGTTGGGGTCAATGGAATGCACGCTGCAAGGAATTTGGCTCGGAGGTGTCCTTGAAGTAACCGATTTGTAACAGTTCGTTGTGTCACTGTAGTTCCGACTGCTGCTCAAATTTCTGCTGGAGATGCCGTCCGATTTGACGGAGCGATACGTCGAACGGGATGGTCTCTACGACCGTACATTCTCGTGATCACGGCAGCCAGCAATCATTTACTGCGACTACGTTCCTGCCAAGTCCATCTGCAATATCGCACAAGGTACAATACATCCAGGTTCTCGTAATCCTATTACACGACCTCGTTCAAACTCAGTGGAGTGCTGATAGTGGAGTCTTTGTCACCTCAAAGGCGGTCTAGACTAATGCCAGCTCACCACGTCCAGTATCAAGGGTCACTCCTATGCGAATGACCCGAAATTTGAATAGACATCATCTTTCTCATGCAGAAAAACACCTACTAAGTTTCTTTTGTGTCGCATATCTCCTTCTTCGTGTTGCGATTATTTTTCGTCCTTCTTCGTGTTTCGATTTTTTTTTCGTCAGTTTTTTCTTCTATCAACTACCTAGCCGACATACCACTAAGCCTTCTACAGCCTACGTAGCCCACATGAAAAGCCAAAGGACATCACGTCTCCGCTAGCTGTAAACTTTACCACGTCTGCTAGGGAAGTGAGAGAGAATCGTGGCATCTGATATGTTCTGCTGGATCAGCACTCCATGAGAAGCGCCAGCCTGTCATAGGGCGGTCACCCCTTCACCCTACTCTTGCAGTTACTTTTTAATATTTGTTTAAAATTATGTTTTCTATTCTAAGGTAATATTTGTTTCTTTTAAACACTAGTTTCAATTATTGTTGTACTATTCTAACGATCTCTGTTGATGCGATTTGTTGGATCAATACTTGGGCACGTCGCCTTTGCTGGCCATCCCCTGGGAGGACCGTTAGGCTTACTTGCATATTGAAGAAACCCATTTGCGCCCATATTACCGCGGTGTGCTTTTTTCGCAAGTAGCAACGGTAACCACTCGGCTCACGCACTGCTCAGCGCAGAAAACCCAACGGACAGAATCTAAGTGCCTAGCAGTTTTAATTTATTTTAACAGCTGGGTGCTCGGATTCTATCGTTGTAGCTGCACCTTACCAGCTGTAGAACACGTACACAGTGATGGGTGGAGGACGTCAGTGCTATAGAGATCAGCAAAGTGTATAGCTGAACACCACTGATAAGGGGATAGATCGACGTCTCATACAACGCCCGTAAATAAGTAACTGGAAGGACTGGAGCTTATGGTAGGGAGAACTTCATTCACTTTTTATTGCATACAAAATTTATTCATATAAACAATTAATTCAAATAACAATTACAATGAAATATTTTCCCGACTGAGTGGCTACTATACCTAAACAGGCACATGTCTGCTCTTGAGACAGTAACTCTGATACAGATACAATCAGCAAAAGCAACAAACCAGGGTTAAACAACAATTTTCTAAACAGCTTGACTTACAGTGAGTACTAGTTACACATCATATGGCAGCAGCTGATTTACGCGAATGCAAATTTAATTGATAGGGATCAAACGTTACAGATCAAACAGCAGAAGCTAATTTAGGTTAATGCAAGTTACATGTGATTATAGTTATGCGATTATAATGAAATGCTTTCGATATTAAGTATCTAGAGGACTAGACCAAAGACAAAGAGATAGTGACAAAACTGACTTACAGACAATAAATTACACTCTTGGCAAATGCATTCGTAACTGAATAAATGGAGCCAATATATTTAAAAACGTAAGTCTTCATATAAAACAAAACTTAGCTGCCGCCTGAAAAGGACACGCAATATTTACATATAAGAGAGTTCGTTACAAGTTCGTGAACCTTGGACCAGTAAATGACTCTTCTCTTATAAATGTATCTGAGCTCCAGGCGCCGCCGGCCGTTGTGGCCGTGCGGTTCTAGGCGCTGCAGTCTGGAACCGCGCGACCGCTACGGTCGCAGGTTCGAATCCTGCCTCGGGCATGGATGTGTGTGATGTCCTTAGGTTAGTTAGGTTTAGGTATTTCTAAGTTCTAGGGGACTGATGACCTCAGAAGTTAAGTCCCATAGTGCTCAGAGCCATTTGAAGCGAAGAATAAGAAGGTTAATGACATGTGTACAAAAAAGTCCAAAAGTGGTCGTGGGGGGAAAAAAGTATTCGAAAAAGGAAAGGGTTAAGGAGACAGAATGAAGGTAATAAGAAAAAAATTAGAGAGAAAGAAACAGCGTGTAATTATTACCTCAATTACACCATACATACACCAGAAAATTATGCTTGAACGTGGTAGGGAAGCTAGAAAATCTGAAAAGGGAAACGCGTAGGCTCCGTCTAGATATAGTACGTGTCAGTGAAGTGAAATGTAAAGAAGACAAGGATTTCTTGTCAGATGAGTATTGGGTAATATCAACAACGGTAGAATATGATGTAACGGGAGTAGGATACGTTATGAACAGGAAGGTGGGCCAGAGAGCGTGTTACTGCGAACAGTTCAGTGATACTTCCGGGCAGATTAAAACTGTGTGCCGGACCGAGACTCGAACTCGGGACCTTTGCCTTTCGCGGGCAAGCGCTCTACCAACTGAGCTACCCAAGCACGACTCACGCCCCGTCCTCACAGCTTTAATTCCGCCAGTATCTCTTCTCCTACCTTCCAAACTTCACAGAAACTCTCCTGCGACCCTTGCAGAACTAGCACTCCTGGAAGAAAGGATATTGCGGAGACTTGGCTTAGCCACAGCCTGGGGGATGTTTCTAGAATGAAAATTTCACTCTACAGCGGAGTGTGCGCTGATATGAAACTTCCTGGCAGATTAAAACTGTGTGCCGGACCGAGACTCGAACTCTTCAGCTCTGGGAAACTTTTTATTTATTATCATATAATCTCAAACTTCTTTTGTACCCTTTAATTTCTTTTTTATTTAAGTTACCATGGCTAATCAACTTTCTTTAATATTAAGTCTTGAGTTAACTCATGTTATTTCTAAGTTTGCTCTTTTACATTCCATGTGTCTATCTTAATTGTTAGTTAATGCCAAGTCCCTTGTCTTTTCTTGCCTAATCTGTCATCTTCCAAATCCGTCCAGCATTATCTGTGTGTGAAGAGTGGTATAGAACTGACGAGTAAATCATAAAAGCGAGCCCGGAAAATATGTGTTTTAGTTTGATGGAATATTATACGAATTGTAATACCTCCGTTTGACCGTGGACGCTGTGCACTAGCTATACCAAAACGAACTCGCAAATTGTGATTAAGATTCTGCATCGGCTGTAGAATATTTCAGAACAAATGACAATTTCTGCCGAACCGGGGCTAGAACCAGGCTTTCCCTCCCGTCACTATGGTTGCCTTATCGCTACGGTCGCAGGTTCGAATCCTGCCTCGGGCATGGATGTGTGTGATGTCCTTAGGTTAGTTAGGTTTAAGTAGTTCTAAGTTCTAGGGGACTGATGACCACAGCAGTTGAGTCTCATAGCGCTCAGAGCCATTTGAATCACCAACTCGAGGGCAACTATTCCAGAACAAACAGAGATTGGGGCCCCCTGTGAATGAGTGCTGGGATAGACCAAGTCGTTAAGCCACCCGCACGTGACTGGCGGCAAATCCGAGAGGGGGAACGCATTGAAGGGCAGGGTGGAAGTCTGTTGTGTTTTCTGATGAAAACTGATTCTGCGTCGATGTCATTTGTTCTGAAATATTTTACAGCTGATGCCAACCGTAATCACAGTTTGCGGCTCCATTCTTAATTGAATGCGGCTATTGATCGTCAACGCAGTGTCTCACATTGCACTACAGTAAACAAAAACGATCATGTCAATCATCGCATCTTCAGCTTGCATAATTTTCACACGTTTGTCTTGCATTGCTAAGAATTTCCTCCTTTTTCATTTGTAAGAAGTTCCGCGTTCTGGGCCTAGACTGGTCAATCGCTCCCGACCGACCGTCATGTCACCCTCTGCCAATGGCATCGTGGATACAGCACTGAGGGGCATTTGACCAGCACAACGCTCTTTCATGTGTCGCCAAGATTCTTGGCTTTAAAACTGATCCTTCTCGGTCAAGTAATTCGCCAGTTGGCCTGACGAGGCTGAGTACACTCCCAATCTCCCACAGAGAAAAAAATCCCTGGTAGTGCCAAGAATTGAACCTCGATCTCTCACGTGACAGTCAGCTGTACTGATCACTCAGCTACGGAGATCACAGGAACGCAGCCAAAGGAACGTAGAAAATTTGTGCTTGTAAGTAACACGTAGAAAACTCAGGGCTCGATTTCCAGTCCCTTGTAACTCCTGAAAAAATTTCACATTATTAGCATACATTGAACACACTACTACATTACAAATCTATCCTTTCCTCTATCATAATGAAACAGTACTTCTAACTGCACAAATTAAACCCAGAGAAATGTTATAGCCATCCGTGCTGCTATCTATTTCTTTCGTAATTTTGTGATAGAAAAGAAAATCCCGACATGAAGGAGTCGTGAGACATAAATGGAAGTTGGTACGCGTGTTTCAACACACATCAAAAAAAGTTTTTCATTACCCCGGTTCCCAGAATTACTGAAGATAGACGTTGGCTGTGGATATTGTACCACAGACACAGCCCTTTTGACTGTTCATAGATGTCAATAAAACTGCCATAAGACGTAAACAACTACGCATGAGCAGCGCCTGTTAGATGGAGGTTCCAGTCATTCCACCAGGATGTAAGTACACGGCTCGCGTTGTCTGTAGTTCAACCATGCCTAAACGGTCAATATCGCGGTTCGATCGCGTCTGCATGATTACTTCGTGCCAGGAAGGGCTCTAAACTTAGGAAGTGTCCAGGCGTCTCGGAGTGAACCAAAGCGATGTTGTTCGGACGTGGAGGAGATACAGAGAGGCAGTTACTGTCAATGACATGCCTCACGTAGGCCGCCCAACGGCTACTAATTCAGTGGATGATGTCTACCTACGGATTATAGCTCGGAGGAACCCTAAGAGTAACACCACCATGTTGAATTATGCTTTTCGTGCAGCCACAGGATGTCGTGCTACGACTCAAACTGTGGGCAATAGTCTGCATGATGCGCAGTTTGACTCCCGACGTCCACGGCGAGGTCCATCTTTGCAACCACGACACCATGCAACACGGTACAGATGGGCCCAACAACGGACCGCTCAGGATTGGCATTACGTTCTCTTCACCGATGAGTGTCGCATATGTCTTCAACCAGACAATCGTCGGAGACGTGTTTGGAGGCAACCTGGTCAGGCTGAACGCCTTAGACACACTGTCCAGTGAGTGCAGCAAGGTGGAGGCTCCCTGCTGTTTTGGGGTGGCATTTTGTGGGGCCGATGTATGCCGCTGGTGGTCATGGAAGGCGCCACAACGGCTACAGGATACTTGAATGCCATCCTCCGACCGATAGTGCAACTATGTTGGTAGCATATTGGCGAGGCATTCGTCCTTATGGACGAAAATTCGCGCCCCCATCGTGCATATCTTGTGAATGATTTGCTTCAGGATAACATCGCCCGACTAGAGTGGCCAACCTTTTCTGGGGTGCGATTTCGTATGACAGCAGGAGCACTCTCGTCGCTATCCCACGCTCCCTGACTGAAAATTTGTACGTTAAGCTTATAATTGCACTTGTTGTGCTGCCATTAACGCAAAGCATTCCATGGGGTGGTTTCCAACAAGATATCGCTTGCCCACACACCGCTGTTGTAACCCAGTATGCTCTACAGAGTTCCCGCGTCCGGCCATCCTGATTTAGGTTTTCCGTGATTTCCCTAAATCGCTCCAGGCAAATGCCGGGATGGTTCCTTTGAAAGGGCACGGCCGACCTCCTTCCCCGTCCTTCCCTAATCCAATGAGACCGATGACCTCGCTGTCTGGTCTTCCCCAAACAACCCAACCCCCTCTACAGAGTGACGACATCTAGCCTTGGCCTGCTCGATCACCAGATCTGTCTCTAATCGAGCACATATGGGACATCATTGGACGATCCTCAAAAAGCATTATCTGTCTCTCTGCCGAGGAAATAAGGGCAACAGGCACGGAACTCCTTCCCAGAAACTGATATCCATCGTCTGTACATCACAATGCAGACACGTTCTGGCCGTTTCAACGGTTATTAGTGTATCAGCATTTCACATTTGCGATGGTTTATCTAGAGCTTACATTAACATGTGATCTTGCAAGGTTAATCACTTAAATACGTTACTAGACAAATGTATTCCCAAAATTTCATAGTCTACATTAATTACTTTTTTTGTGTTGCGAAATTTTTCCGTCAGTGTATTTACACTCGTCCCTTAAACAATTTAGTTGTAAATAATATACTATTCACAAGAGACCAATCTGTCTTTACGTAATGTGTTTTAAGCGTTAAATAATGCACGTCATTGAGCGAATCATTCCAAATATCAACTGTCGTAGCACATATTTTGTTAATAATAATAGAAATCATTAGGTTTTACAGAATTGCTTCTGCTTGTTCTTTGACATGTCTTTTACATTAGGGGAGCGTGACATGACACACTGAACGCTGACTTCTCCACAATGTGCTCCTAGATGTATTCGTTCTTGGCCTTGTTCATCTTAATCTACACCAGAAACAGAATTAAATGGTGACATGTTTTCAGCACACATTATAACACACTTTGTTGTTATATTATTTTTTATTACTTCCGGCACAGTATGGGATTTCTTACTACAGTGCTTCATTAATCGATTCCTCGACTGCAAAGATAGCAGTGTAGAGCAGTTAGTGCATGAAACGTATCTAGTCCTCAATCAGCAGAAATTTATTCGATTCATCGATTTTTAGACCTGTTGTTTCTTCAATTTCTATGCATTGGTTCAGTCTTGCTTACTACTGTACTTGCTTCTTCATACTGCATGACGCAAACCACGAATGAAAAGCCTGTGCTGGTTATAGTTGTCTTTGGGCTCAACTGTTACCTATGATTCGGTCATGAATTCTACGTTCGACCACAAGAACTAGTGCGGCCAGTTTATCCCTTTGGCTATTCCCGGCCTACCTCGCATTTTGTGGTCACGTAGAGCTCTGAATTATCGAGCAGAACGAGCAGCAATACCGATGCGCCGCAGTCTCTATAGGCAACGGCTCTGCCGCTGTGAATATCGACTCGTACATCTATTATTCTCACACGACGCACGAGATGTAACACGATCGTCTCACACACAAACATGTGAACGGCGTTGTTCCTGTGAATTTGCTGCATATATGGTGAGACGCTAATCACGTGATTATCGATGCATATGTTACATCTCGCGCCTGCCTGACATTTGTTACATGCCACTTTCACAGTGTTGAAATTTAGACCTCTTGCAGTACACAATGAGCCTCACAGTGCATGCTTGTACCTGAACTTATGGAGTAAGAGACTTTGAGCGAGATATTACGCAATTACAGATATTCCTTATCAAGGTTGCTTGTGAGCCGTGTCAAAAACGATATCTCTCAGTAATGAATGATTTTTTTGAACAGGTGGCACCACCAGTTATTTCGAGAGGATCGACGTCGATTGTGAGAAAATTATACATCTCGCGTTTGCTGAGACGTGCTCCTGTCCATACCTCAGGAATAAACCGTGGAGGCAGCAGCGAGCAAGATAGGTTCCTAATAGCTTAAATTTTAGAAACCGGAGGTGACATATGTAAAGGTAATAGCTATAATTACTTCAGCAAACAACCACTAATGTCAGGAACATAACCCCTACCAACCCTTTTTGGGAATAAAGCTTCTATCAACATATTTACTGAACTATAGTTGAGTCAGGGTATGTTGACCCCTGAGAGTTGCAGCGCTCTGGGCGCGGCACCTCGCGGGCCTACCTCAAAGAATAACGTAAGGCGATATTGTAAGCGCCTCCGTGGCAAGGCCTCGGTGTTGTCGCAATTGTGTAGATGGCCACTGTTTCCACCTGCAGCAGTTAGCGTTTCGCAGTTAAAAGTTGGCAACAATGTTGCTAGCTGTCAGCCTCGTACGCTGGCTCAACTACAGCTGCAGCAGTGAGAGCTGATGGAACTTGTCTAACTCTGTTTACTGCTGTACGAAAGGAACGGTTGGTGGATCGGCGGTAACATGTATAAGTGGAGAATCTGGTATTCACCTTTTTTAAAGTAAGATGAGGACATAGTCCCGAAATGAATTTATTTGTTTTTCTTTCATGATGCGTGCTTTTTAAGTACGTGTTTATGTAATGTAACACAGACAGACAGATGATGGGTGCTTGACCCCTGAAACGCATTCCTGAGGGTTCTGTTCATAGCAATAATGGTTATACATTGAGATGGCAAGAGTCATGGGATAGCTATAAGCACGTATTCAGATGGCGGTAGTATCGCTGGCACAAGGTATAAAAGGGCAGTGCATTGACACAGCTGTCATCTGTATTCAGGTGATTCGTATGAGGTTTCCGACACGATTATGGCCGCGCGAGAGGAATTAGCAGGCTTTGAAGGCGAAATCGTAGTAGTTGGAACCAACTGCATGGGCCACTCTGTTTCATAAATCGGTAGTAGATTCAGTATTCCGAGAGTTGGCCGAGAATACCAAATTTCAGTCCTTCATTTAATCAGCGGGAGCAGCGGCGTTTGCGAAGAGTTGTCGTTGCTAACAGACAAGTAACATTGCGTGGAATAACCACAGGGAAATCAATGTGAGACGTACGACGCACATATTCGTTAGGACAGAGCCACGAAATTTGGCGTTAACGACTATAGCAGCAGACAACCAACGCGAGTGTCTTTGCTAACAGCACGACATGGGCTGCAGCGTCTCTCCTAGGATCGTGGCAGTATTTGTTGGACCATAGACAACTACAAAACAGTGACCTGGTCAGATGAGTCCCGATATTAATTGGTAAGAGCTGAAGGTAGGGTCCGAGTGTGACGCAGACCCCACGAAGCCATGGAGTGGCGTTGTCAACAAGATATTGTATAAGCAAGTGGTGGCTCCATAAGGGTGTGAGCTCTCTTTACACGGAATGGACTGGTTCCTATGGTCCACCAGAAACGAGCTTTGAGTGAAAACCGTTATGTTCGGCTACTTGGAGACCAATGGCAGCCACATTTCTTTGCGACTGATTCCGAAGGACATTCTATACAGTTCGAGCGAGTAATTCGGCCACGCATATCGCCCGGCCTGAATCCCATCGAAAAACGGCATGTAATTCAGGAGTCAGTTCGTGGAGAAAAATTCTTCACCAGCAGCACATCCGAAATTATCGATGGATATAGAGGCAGTGTGGCTCAATATTTCTGCAGGCGTCTTCCAACGACTTGTTGAGTCCATTCCACGTTGAGTCGCTGCACTACGCCGGGCAAAAAGAAGTCCGATACTGTAGTACGAGGTATCCCATGACTTTTCGTGACCTCGCATTATAATGGAGATCGGTTACCTGGTGAATAAACTGAAAACCGAGTGTCCGATGATGAGCTGAACTGACGCCTATTCAAGAGAGGCACTCGAGCCACTGGTAGAGGCAACCCAATCCTACAATCGAGTTTATGATTTTAAATATCTTAGGGTCATGTTTACAGATGATGTGTCGTATGAGGCAGAGGTGAAACCCAGAGCTCAACCTGGAAACTGATCGTACTTAATGCTCGCTCACCTTTTTAAATCTCGCAGTCTGTAAGAAATTTAATGGTCCAGGTACGCGAATACTGATCTAACATATAGGTCCGTCTGGCGGTGAAACGTATAGTGTTAAGGAAGATCTAGTGTTTGGTAGGAGATGAGATCACTGTGGAATAGACGATCCGGCATAATTGTGAACTGGATGATACTTAAAACACTCCTAATATAGAAGGCGTGGTGAGAGTCAAAAGAAGTGAAACAGCAGGTCCTGTCACTTGGTTGGACGAAAATAGATGGCCTCTGAAAACCACGGAGGAAGATCACTAGGCAGACAAAGAAAAGATGGAGAGATCGAATCCGCGACGATTTTCTGTAGACTGCCGGGCGGTTTGGCCGTGCGGTTCTAGGCGCTTCAGTCTGGAACCGCGTGACCGCTACGGTCGCAGGATCAAATCCTGCCCCGGGCATGGATGTGTGATATGTCCTTAGGTTAGTTAGGTTTAAGTAGTTCTAAGTTCTAGGGGACTGATGACCACAGATGTTAAGTCCCATAGTGCTCAGAGCCATTTGAACCAATTTGTTGCTGCACACTGGAATAGATGGCAACTGGAGCGAGAAAGCAGGGTATACACTACTGGCCATTAAAATTTCTGCACCACGAAGATGACGTGCTACAGACGCGAAATTTAACCGACAGGAAGAAGATGTTGTCATATGCAAACGATTAGCTTTTCAGAGCATTCACATAAGGTTGGCGCCGGTGGCAACACCTACAACGTGCTGACATGAAAAAAGTATCCAACCGATTTCTCATACACAAACAGCAGTTGACCGGCGTTGCCTGGTGAAACCTTGTTGTGATGCCTCGTGTAAGGAGGAGAAATGCCTACCATCGCGTTTCCGACTTTGATAAAGGTCGGAATGTAGCCTATCGCGATTGCGGTTTATCGTATCGCGACATTGCTGCTCGCGTTGGTCAATATCCAATGACTGTTAGCAGAATATGGAGTCGGTGGGTCCGGGAGGGTAATACGGAACGCCGTGCTGAATCTCAACGGCCTCGTATCGTTAGCACTAGAGATGACAGGCATCTTATTCGCATGGCTGTAACGAATCGTGCAGCCTCGACTCGATCCCTGAGTCACAGATGAGGACGTTTGCAAGACAACAACCATCTGCACGAACAGTTCGACGACGTTTGCAGCAGCACGGACTCTCAGCTCGGAGACTAAGACTACGGTTACCCTTGACGCTGCATCACAGACAGGAGCGATTGCGATGGTGTACTCAACGACGAATTTGGGTGCACGAATAGCAAAACGTCATTTTTTTGGATGAATCCAGGTTCTGTTTACAGCATCATGATGGTCGCATCCGTGTTTGGCGACATCGCGGTGAACGCACATTGGAAGCGTGTATTCGTCATCGCCTTACTGGCGTATCACCCGGCGTGATGGTACGGGGTGCCATTGGTTACACGTCTCGGTCACCTCTTGTTCGAATTGTCGGCACTTTGAACAGCGGACGTTACATTTCAGATGTTTTAGGACCCGTGTCTCTACCCTTCATTCGATACCTGCGAAACCCTACATATCAGCAGGATAATGCAAGACCGCATGTTGTAGGTCCTGTACGGGCCTTTCTGGATACAGAAAATGTTCGACTGCTGCCCTGGCCAGCACATTCTCCAGATCTCTCACCAATTGAAAACGTCTGGTCAATTTTGGCCGAGCAACTGGCTCATCACAATACGCCGGTCACTACTCTTGATGAACTGTGGTAACGTGTTGAAGCTGTATGGGCAGCTGTACCTGTGCACTCCCTCCAAGCTGTGTTTGACTCAATGCCCAGGCGTATCAAGGCCGTTATTACGGGCGGAGGTTGTTGTCCTTGGTATGATTTCTCAGTATCTATGCACCCAAATTTCGTGAGAATGTAATCACATGTCCGTTCGAGTATAATATATTTGTCCAATGAATACCCGTCTATCATCTGCATTTCTTCTTAGTGAACAATTTTAATGGCCAGTAGTGTAGAATCCACTGAAGCCTTGTCGCTGCAGGTGATCAGGCAAGTAAGTAAGTAAGAAAATAAAGTCACGATGATATCCTCGTGCTACACTGGGCAGTGCCCCTGTTCACTGTTAAAGCCGCCGCCCCTGAGATTGTACTGTGCACAGGGCTCTCTGGCGGGAACGCTGTTCGCGTGACCAGAACAGCACTTGCTGGGCCATTAAAGGCGGCCGCCGCTGCCGCGGCCATGCTCCACACGTGTCTTCCGCTACTGAGCTCCCGCCACCATTCGATACGGCACTTGTTCGCCGGTAGCTGGCAGTGGGCGATGGCTTCGCCTAAATCACACGTGCGGCGCTTAAAAGCGACCTACGAGGGCGTTCAATGTGTAATGAAATACACGGTTTTCCTCGGTCAGTTGCTGTTGCAGAGACACAGAATTTGTTTTGGGACGTCGTGAAATATTCCCGCTTTAGCCTCTATAGATTCATGATGTTCTGATGGGCGGGTCTATTATACGCAACTTTCAAAGTGGCGTCAAACAGGGAGCCTTACAAATATTCAAAGACTCTTTCGGAATATCTACGGTGAGCTGGCAGTGACGAAACCATGGTGAGTCGTTTGGCGAGACGTGTGTCATTATCCCAACACGGCCTCGCAAACTTGTCCGATCTCCCGCTTGGTGATAGGCCGCACACAGCTGTGACTCCTGTAATGTTGGAATGTGCGGAGATTCTCATTCAAGGTTCCTACGGATCGCAATCAGCCACCTCGCTGCTCAGCTGGACATCTCCGTTGGTAAAGCTGACACATTCGTCCAACAGTTGGGGGACTCAAAGATGTTTGCCCGCTGCGCTACTCGCCACCTAAAAGGAAACCGTAAAGTGCAATGAACTGTTAGATATCGGTCACTTCAAGCATAGCTCCAAACCAGTCGCTCTGTAGCGTGCACCTGAGAGGTGTTGTAATAAGGAAAAAATCAAGGTAGGTACATGAATTCAGTTATAAGTTACCTTATATTTGAGCACACTGCACTCACATTTGGGAGTACGGCGGTTCAAAACAACGACCGGCCATCCAGATTTAGGTTTTCCGTGATTTACCTGAATCTCTCCAGACAAATGCCGGGATAGTTCCATTGAAAGACCACGACCGATTCCCTTCCCAATCCTTGACTGAATCCGAGCTTGTGCTCCGTCTCGAACGACCGCGATATCAACGTGACAAATATATATTAAATTGAAATCACTCCTCTGTTTAAGTAATTACTCTGTTTTCATCTGACTGACTTAGTGCCAGGTTTGTTTTCGTTCTTGTTCGCTTCCATTAATAAGTTCTAACTTGTTAGTATTTTACAGTGTAATCTTCTCTCTGTTTTGTGTTATCGAATTGTATCCAACCACTTGAACAGTTGTGCCCAAGAGCAGAGGTGAAGATGGAACTGGCTTCCGAACTGCTATGATGAGAGTCCTTTATAACTGCTAAATTCAGTATTACGTAGCAATTCACATTAATATGTTTCCTACTATGCTTATTGATTTCAAGTTTGGAAGACAGCTTGCTCATGTTGGTTCAACTAGTGTAAATGATTAAAATTTATCGATCTTCGCTATTATTTAACAAGTGAAATTTGTTCCTCTTCAAGACCTCTGTACCCTCCACTCACCTGAATCCTCGGTATAAGCTTAAAACAGTATGCCTAACTTAACTCAAGTTATTTAAGTTTATAAATCAGTCCAAGAACAGGAACAGGCCAGTGTGAGATTTACCATTGACAGGTCACATAAAAAGTTCATCCAGTATTGTTGAAGTTATAACACTCCTGTCTGCTACTGCTATACCATAACCTTAAAGTTAGAGGCAGGTCGTGAAATAAAACTGTCTTGTTAAAGCAATTATGGTATAAAGCAACAGAGCAGTGTTACCCTCTGAGAGGAAGTTTGTTATGTTGACCGAGTTGTACCTATCGGCTTATCGGAGATGAAAGTCAGAATTACGTGAATATTCGAACAGTAACAAACAATATTTTTGCCTATCTACACTGTTTAACGAATAAAGAAAACGATCGCCAGCATAATTAGGCAAGAGAATGATTAACATTCTTGTTTAAGAAAAAAGGTATGAGTAACTTCAACGGGCAAACACAACGTACACTTTACCACACGCGAGTGCAGTGAACTCTGGCACCTGCATATGTTCACGGTTTGGAAGCCGACAGAGCAGAACAAACTATTTGCGTAAATATAACAGATCACGAAACACCCTATTACTTTCAGGGCTTATTCAAACTAAAGGGTCTTTATAACATTACTATTATTATTCACTGCAGAATCATAAATTGGACATAGGTTAAGTATTATTTTTCAAACACTATCCTAATTGACATAGAATTATAAATGTTGTTCACTGGTAACAGGTTAAGTCTCTCTCAGTTAAATACTATTCTATTTTGAATGAAAGTTAAATGGAATTCACTAACAGGTTACTTCTCACTGTCTTTTGAATAAAGAAATTATTGTTTTCATAGATAGTGGTAAAGGATAACCTGTAGATTTTATAACACTATTAATATGCACTTTCAATACCCAAAAGAAACACGTGCTTAGCAAGCACGAGTATATAACTTTCCATAAATGCAGTTCTCCACCTTTACTACAGTGAAACACAATGTTGACAAATTTGCAAGAAACTGACTCACCTTTTAAAATTTACTACAGGCAGCACTACGATCATTAACTAAGCAACACCTTATAAGCCACAGTTTTAAGAACTTTTACTCTTTAAAAGATAAAATAGATGACTTTGAAACTTCACAAAACTACATTTACTACCTCCCGTAATTTCACTAAATCCACAGTAAATCTGAATATTCCCTTCTTACCAAAATCAAAGAAGATTAAAATAACTATTTCGCCGTGAGGCTTTCATTTTATCCACAAACTAGGACACTCGGTAATCATAGTTCAAATGGAGAGGAACCTGAGAGGTGTTGTGATAAGGAAAAAATCAAGGTAGGTACATGAATTCAGTTATAAGTTACCTTATATTTGAGCACATTAACACATCCAATAAGCTGACCCTTCACTGTACATTTTTATAGTATTCCGTTACAGTGATTGCGCTGTGTGGTGGCAACTGCATGTTGGTAGGTGGATTTTCGCCCGGACTCTGTCCCTTCTTGGTGGCGATGATAGATACCAATTCCAGAATCGTTCCAGCAATTTATCCATCCATCCGAGTCATTGGAAAGTGGCAGAAAAAGCATCTCTCGGAACCAGCGCAATATACAACTCTTACATGGCACTGCACAGTTTGGTAGCTCGTCTCCGACTGACTCCTTGTTCCACCTTTTCTACCTAGGCCAACCACAATTTGCGCGTGCTACTAAGTTCCGTTCCAGAGGGGAACCAGACTACCTTTTACATACAGAATAACTAGAACCCTAAGTGAGGATCAGCAGTTTACATAACAGCAAACAAATATTTTAAATAAAACAGAACATTTGCACATATTAGCATTTCTACAAAAAAATTATTCACCCAAATTCCAAATGTATACAGTAAGTTTTGTCTCCCTCCAATTGAGACAACGAATTTAAATGACAGATATACTACATTGCATAGAATCAAACCATGACATCAAAGTTTTTACAAAGAAAGGAGTATACAATTTTGTGTTATCTATTCAATCAAACACATTTACAGAAGCTCAACGATGTAACATTAAATAAAACGAAAGGCAAAATAAATCAGTAGAGTATTAGAGCTGTGGTGTTACAAAGTGTGCTCCTTGAAATCCCGGTGTACATAAAAAAAAATTTATGGAAACTTTAATTCATAGCCATTGACTGTCAGTACGAGAAATATTATCATCTTTGCCACATCTAAATGCAGATGGATTATTTACGGCACTTGATCGAAATGAAGCTATTCTAGAAGAGCGTAAATGACAATGTAACAGTGAAGAAGGGTGTAGAGTTCGGGAATTCGAACCGACGCAGACAACTGAGGAATTATCGTCCTCCCGTTCAACATTAATCAACAACCTTTACGATACTTCAATGAAGAGCATCATGCGGTAATGAAGATAGAAGAGGACGACGAGGTAATTAGCAAAGCAATTGCCGAGAGTATTCCGGGTATTAGCATAGTAGACTTCCGAGTAAATCGTCACTGAAAATTGAGACAGGCGAGATGGCAACAAGGGAAAGGGATATGGCAAAGTAAATACAGATTCTGACAAGACTCCTTTGATGACTGATGACACGGATTGGTTGTTAATTGAGAACGACGCAAAACATGAATTTTTTCCGGAGAATGATGATGTACTAAGGAAATATTTGGAGTGAATTATAAAAACAAATGTACGTAGCATCAGAATGAGTGACAGTGGCGGCAAACAAACTGCTTCGTCCACTTAATAGTATTCATGTAGATAGCAGTGTAATGCAAGTTCTGCACTCAAGATTCATTTGATTTTTACAGTAGGCATCACTAATTACAACAAACTATTCATTCTACAGACTGTACGTTTGGTTTATTCTGCGCGACTGGCTGACAGAGTGGCATCCAAGAATGTATTCTGATGAACCTTGAGCGATAACAAGTTGAAAATGTGATGAAATTTAAGAGAGTTATTGGGTCATAGCAACGTCTCAGGAAGTAACTTGAAAAACTGTGTTTGAAAAGGGTAGAGGAAGGTGTGGTTTCCGATAAAATGGTAAAGAGTGAAGCCTAACAATGCAATTAAACTAATTATATAAAGAAGCTATAATAAATACCTGTACTGCAGATGCAGAAAGCATGTGATCATTATTCATAAGACTGTGACAGTATCAATGAATATACAGCTATCCCGGACAATGGTAGAAAAGGTAATAAAATATTTTTGGTTAGCAAATGTGACAGGAGACAAATTGCAGGTTATCCAAGAAGTCAACCTCAAACCCTCAACCCTGAGGACTAAAATGTGGAGCACATGTGGGTAAAACTCAAAACCATTTATACTATGCCCTGGAAAGTATGTACCGACCAAAAATATGAGGGACACAAAAGATCCGCCGTAATTCCACAGTCGTGCTAGAAATTTGCTGCCAACACACTTTTTTGGTCATTAGTCTTCTGACTGGTTTGATGCAGCGCGCCACGAATTCCTCTCCTTTGTTAACCTCTTCATCTCAGAGTAGCGCTTGCAATCTGCTTCCACAATTATTTGCTGGGTGTATTCCATTCTCTGTCGTCCTCTACAGTTTTTGCCCTCTACAGCTACCTGTAGTACCATGGAAGTCATTCCCTCATGTCTTAACAGGTGTCCTATCATCATGTCCCTTCTCCTTATCATTGTTTTCCACATTTTACATTCATCTCCGATTCTGCGCAGAGCCTCCTCATTCCTTGCCATATCGATCCACCTAATATCCAACACTCGTCTGTAGCACGAGATCTCAGAAGCTTCGATTCTCTTCTTTTCCGGTTTCCGCACAGTTCATGTTTTACTACCATACAGTGCTGTAATCCAGAAGTACATTCTCAGAAATTTCTTCCTCAAATTAAGGCCGATATTTCATATCAGTACAATTCTCTTGGCCACGAATTCCATTTTTGCCATTGCTAGTCTGCTTTTGATGTCCACCTTGCTCCGTCCGTAGCTGGTTATTTTCCTGCCGAGGTAGCAGAATTCCTTAACTTCATCTACTTCGTGGCCATCAATCCTGATGTTCAGTTTCTCGCTGTTCTCATTTCTACCACTCTCATTACCTTTGTCTTTCTTCGATTTACTCTCAATCCATACTCTGTACTCATTAGACTGTTCATTCCGTTCAGCAGATCATGTAATTATTCTTCACTTTCACTCAAGATAGCAATTTCATCAGCGAATCATATCATTGACATCTTTTAACCTAGAATTTTAATTCCACTCCTGAACCTTTCTTTCGCTTCTGTCATTGCTTGCTCGATGTACAGATTGAACAGAAGGGCGAAAGTCTACATCCTTGTCTTACACCCTTTTTAATACGAGCACTTCGTTCTTGGTCGTCCGCTCTTATCATTCCCTCTTGGCTGTTGCACGTATTGTATATGACCCGTCTCTCCCTATAGCTTACCCCTACTTTTTTCATAATATCGAACGTCTTGCCCCATTTTACATCGTCGAACGCTTTTTCCAGGTCGACAAAACCTATGACAGTGTCTTGATTTTTCTTTAGTTTTGCTTCCATTATTAACTACACCGTCAGAATTGCCTCCCTCGTGCCTTTACCATTCCTAAAGCCAAACTGATTGTCTTCTAGCGCATCTTCAATTTTCTTTTCCATTCTTCTGTATATAATTTTTATAAGCAACTTAGATGCATGAGCTGTTAAGCCGATTATGCGATAATTCTCGCACTTGTCAGCTCTTGCCGTATTCGGAATTGTGTGGATGATATTTTGCCGAAAGTCAGATGGTATGTCGCTAGCCTCATACATTCCACACACCAACGTGAACAGTCGTTTTGTTGCCATTTCCCGCAATGTTTTTAGAAATTCTGATGGAATTTCATCTGTCCATTCTGCCTTATTTGAACTTAAGTCCTCCAAAGCTCTTTTAAATTATGACTCTAGTAGTGGATCCCCCATCTCTTCTAAATCGACTTTTGTTTCTTCTTCTATTATATCAGACAAATCTTCCCTCTCATAGAAGCTTTTAGTGTATTCTTTCCACCTGTCCTATCTCTCCTCTGCATTTAACAATGGAATTACCGTTGCACTCTTGATGTTATCGTCCATGCTTTTAAGGTCACCGAAGGTTGTTTAGACTTTCCTGTGTGCTCTGGCACTCCTTTCGACCATCATTTCTTTTTCGATGTCTTCACATTTTTCCTAATGCCATTTCGTCTTAGCTTCCCTGCACTTTCTATTTATTTCATTCCTCAGCGACCTGTAATTCTGTATTCCAGAGTTTCCCGGAACAGTTTTGTACTTCTTCCTTTCATCGATCAATTGAAGTATTTCTTCTGTTACCGATGGTTTCGTTCCCAGTTACCTTCTTTGTACGTATGTTTTCCTTCCCAACTTCTGCGATGGCCCTTTTTAGGAATGTCCATTCCTCTTCAACTGTACTTCCTACTGAGCTATTCCTTATTGCTTATCTATAGCCTTAGAGAACTTCAACAGTATCTAGTCATTCCTTAGTCCTTCCGTGTCCCACTTCTTTGTATACTGATTATTCCTGACTAATCTCTTAAACTCCAGCCTACTCTTCATCACTACTACACTGTGATCTGAATCTGTATTTGCTTCTGGGTGCGCCTTACAAACCGGCCGAAGTGGCCGTGCGGTTAAAGGCGCTGCAATCTGGAACCGCAAGACTGCTACGGTCGCAGGTTCGAATCCTGCCTCGGGCATGGATGTTTGTGATGTCCTTAGGTTAGTTAGGTTTAACTAGTTCTAAGTTCTAGGGGACTAATGACCTCAGCAGTTGAGTCCCATAGTGCTCAGAGTCATTTTTGAACGCCTTACAATCTAGTATCTGATTTGGGAATCTTTGTCTGACCATGATGTATTCTTACTGAAATATTACCGTTATCACCCGGCATTTTCCAAGTGTACCTCCTCCTCTTGTGATTCTTGAACAGAGTATTCGCTATTGCTAGCTGAAACTTGTTACAGAACTCAATTAGTCTTTCTCCTTTCTCATTCCTTGTCCCAAACCCATATTCTCCTGTAACCTTTTCTTCTACTCCTTCCCCGACAACTGCATTCCAGTTCACCATGACTATTAGATTTTCATCCCCCTTTACCCCTTCATTCTCTATCCCTTCATCTTGAGTTTGCGACGTTGGCATGTATACCTGAACTATCATTGTCGGTGTCGGTTTACTGTAGATTCTGGTAAGAACAACCCTGTCACTAAACTCTTCACAGTAACACACTCTCTGCCATGCCTTCCGTTATACCATTTTATGCTGCTGTTAATATTCCCCTATACTGATCTGACCAGATATCCTTATATTCTTTCCACTTCACTTCACTGACCCCTTCTATACCTAGATTGAACCTTTGCATTTTCCTTATCAGATTTTCTAGTTTACAGACCACGTTCAAGTTTCTAACATTCCACGTCCCGACTCGTAGAACGTTATCTTTTCGTTGATTGTTCAACTTTTTTCTCATAGTAACCTCCCGCTTTGCAGTCCCCTCCCGGACATCCGAATGGGGGTCTATTCTGGAATCTTTTCCCAATGCAGAGATCGTCATGACACGTCTTCTATTACATGCCACGTGTGGTGTGGATACACGTTACAAGTCTTTAATGGGGTAGTTTCCATTGTATTCTGCATCCTCATGTCATTGATCATTGCTGATTATTCTGCCTTTAGGGGCAGTTTCCCACCCCTAGGACAAGAGCGTGCCCTGAACCTCTGCTCGCTTCTCCACCCTCCTTGACAAGGCCGTTGGCAGAATGAGGGTTCGGCCACAAATGCTGACAATTAATAAAAATTTAAGCAGCTGCAGGATTCTAGGCCGGGACAGAATACGTTTTGATTATGAATCAAAGACGCTAACACGTAAAGAACATCAGCGCTAAGTTAAGGGAAGTCAGAGTTTGGTGGACAAACAGAATGTCCATGAAGCCAATAAAAGCTTGATTTAAGGGGTGCAATAAGCGCTCAATGAATTCCAAACAAAATCCTGAAAAATTTTGGTGTTAGATTAAGTCAGCAAAGCGATCTAAATTGTCTGATGAATCTCTCAGCGACTATATTAGCACCGGAACAGAGGATGACAGAAAGAAGTAATACGGGTGAAGTAATACCGTTCTTCCTTTCAATTATTGCACGAATGTCCGAATTTCTGGTATTGAGTTGTGGATCGCATAATGTAAAATCAAGTAAGACAGATCAAATGTGGAAAGGCAACTTGACCTGATGAGGTACCTGTGACACTCTGTACAGAGTATTCGCAATCAATTGCTTCCCTTCCAGTAGTAGTTTATCGTAGTCCAATGTACAACGAAGGGTGTCTAGCGATTGAAAATAAGTGCTGGTAATTCCTGTTTTCAAGACAGGCCGTCGGATAGACATGCATGGTATTACAGTCTTATATCGATGATGTTAATCTGTTGCAGAAGTGTGGGCTATTTGTTGTAGAAGTATGGACTATGTTTTACGCTCATGCATTGTGACGTTCTTGGAGAACGAAAATCTTCTCCATAAAGATCACAAGGAATCCACATGCAAATACCTGGCGATCGTCAGCTCACTGAGTTCGTCCCAAAAATACAGCGCCCGTGCTCGAAAGAGGTCAGGTTAAAGCTGTTCTGGTGGACAATGGAAATGAGCGTTTGGCGTCATTGGCCGAGAGGCACCGTGTGGAGCAGGTCCGGCCGCCTTGGTGCAGGCTTTATTACGTTTGACACCACATTGGGCTACCTGCGCGTTGGATGGGGATGAAATGATGACGAAGACAGCACAATACCGAGTCCCTGAGCGGCTAAAATCCCCGACCCAGCCGGGAATCGTTCCCGGGACCATAGGATGGTAATCCGTCTCGCTGACCACTCAGCTATCGGGACGGACAGCTGTTGTGGTGATGTCGGTGGCATGCACTGGGTCAATACGTAGTATCTAAATGGTTCAAATGGCTCTGAACACTATGGGACTTAACATCTAAGGTCATTAGTCCCCTAGAACTTAGAACTACTTAAAACCAACTAACCTAAGGACATCACACACATCCATGCCCGAGGCAGGATTCGAACCTGCGACCGTAGCAGCCCCGCGGTTCCGGACTGTAGCGCTAGAACCGCACGGCCACCGCGGCCGGCAATACGTCGTATCTCCTCGGAGCTGCGCGGTGGCGAGTTGGCCGCCTCCTCGGCTGTGCAATGAGGCGCCGAAATGGTGTCCGTGTTGGCAGATCACCGTGGGTTTTGTACGGAAGCTGCGACACCACGATGTCGGGAGGTGGATGTAGGCGATGGATGGACGAGCCCTTACGTCCTCTTGCTTCCGCTCTGCCTCACCGACCGTCGCTCATTCCCATCACTCTACTAAGCTCATTGACTTCTCTCGCTGTTGTCATTGGCGGATTAAATTTGCAATGTCACCCAGTGACTGATCGCCATTTCAAGAGCTCACCTCCCAATGCAGGGAGGAACTTTTCTATCTTGTGTGGACTGGTGTGACTCGAGAATTAGTGTTTTTCACACGTTCTCACAGCCAGCACTGTTCCGAGACTTGGTCGCACATTGTTCCGATGTTTTTATGTGTCCCTAAGCTGTTGTGAAAGCAGCCGCAAAACATTTTTCTGTAAGGGCTGTTTCTGCGTGGAGGCTTGACAGTCTCATGATGTCTTAACTAAGAATCTGTTGAAAACATGCATCAGGCCACAAACGCTTGCCTCTGGGGTCAAATGTTCAGATGTTCCTAAGGGACCAAACCGCTGATGTCATCGGTCCCTAGACTCACACACAAACTAACTTAGGCTAAGAACAACACAAACATCCTCACCCGAGGGAGGACTCGAACCTCCGGCGGAAGGAGCCGCGCAATCTGTTACATGGCGCCTCAAACCGCGCGGCCACTCCGCGCTGGGCCACTGTTATGCTATGGTCATATTTACGTTAGCTTCAATGAGATCTGCTGTGGTAATTGAAGGCGCTTAGCTGTGGACCAAGTGAACATTATTACGTGTCAACTCGCCCCCCTTCACGCTTGATGTCTGCCTCGACGGCGACGGCATCTTCTTGTAGAGTAACGATCAGTTTCATAGGGCCAGAAACGTGGTGCAATGTTTGGGGAGGATAATAGTGTACTGATGTAGATGCCTTGGCCATGAACCTCCTTGACGTGGATACTTTGGAGTGCATCTGAGACGATACCGGGCCTCACCACCACGCTCAGAAAAGAGCGGTTCGTATTTTTACGGATACGCGAGAATCCTGTAGTGACTAAAAAGTATATTTCAAATTCCGGGAGGATTCAAGCCCCATCTTGTCCCACGCCCACCCACTTCGTCGCTTTGACCCCCCCCCCCCCCCCTCCCTATTGCTCCCCGTTTGCAGTCTTGGGGATGCTTATGTTCAGTTTGGACCAGAGGTTTCCAACCTTCCTGAGACCATTAACATATTGTGTGTTTCTCTTCACGCAACACCCCTCCCATCAACCCCATCCCCAATCAACATTAGCATCTTACTGAACTTTAGAATGTAAAACAATTTTCTGTGAACACTTTTGTTTTTAGAATGACGAAGATAAATTATTAGTTACCTTCTGTGGGTTATTTATGAAACCACAAACCATCGAGTCAGTGACACAATTGGTTCTGTTTATTTATAACAACATCGTCGTATAGAATGGTGAAGCAATTCTCAGGGTATTGCGAATGTCACCTACAGCTCTTCCTCAGAAACCAAAAGTAACTATCTACACTGGCATTAGGCACTTGTTACAAAACATACTTCATCTGGATCACTCCTTCCCCTAGTGACGCTTGTCTCATCCATTGCCTTCACACCTATTTAAAAGCAACCAAGTTCAAATGTATGTACTATACTTACTACTTGTGAATCACTTGATTGCTGGAGTGATTCTGTCTGGGGTAACAGAAATTGGAAGACTTCATGGTGTCAATGTTTGGTGTCTGACCATTGCCACCAATTTATTTTATTTATTTATTTTTCACATCTAGTTCCGTGGTACCAAATTGAGGAGCAAATCCCCAAGGTCATGGGGTGTGTCGGTACATGAAATCACAGAGTAAAAGTAGTAGCAGATAAAATAAAATGTTGATGAATCAGACAGAAGCAAGCCATAAATTTACGTAAGTGCAATCAATAATTTAACACAGGAATCAGCTTAATTTTTCAAGGAAATCTTCGACAGAATAGAAGAAGTTGCCCATGAGGAAACTCTTCAGTTTCGATTTGAAAGCGCGTGTATTACTGCTAAAATCTTTTAAATCTTGTGGTAGCTTACTGCAAATGGTTGCAGCCGTATACTGCAAACCTTTCTGTACAAGAGTCAAGGAAGTACGAACCAAATACGGAATGAATTTCTGCCTACCGTTGACTGAGTGAAAGCTGGTAACTCTTGGGAATAAGATGATATTGATAACAAGAAACGACACCAATGAATATGTATGTATTGAGAGGCCAATGTCGGAATACATAGACTAATTGAAAGTGGTCGTCAAGATGTTCGCGACCTCAGACCACTTACTGCCCGAACTGGCCATTTCTCAGCCAAAAATACCCTTTGAGAATGGGAAGAGTTATCCCAAAATTTGATACCATACGTCATAAGCAAATGAAATAAGCGAAGTACACTACTTTTCGTGTCGAAATATCACTTATTGCAGATACCGTTCGAATAATAAAAATAGCAGCATTAAGTTTCTGAACAAGATATTGAACTTGGGCTTTCCACAGCAGTTTACTCTCTATCTGAACACCGAGAAATGTCAACTGATCTGTTTCACTAATAATATGCCAAGACTGTAAAGTTAAAATGTTTGTTTTTGTTGAATTGTGTGTCAGAAATTGTAAAAACTAAGTTCTACTGTGATTTAGCGTTGCTTTGTTTTCTACAAGCCATGAACTTAAGTCATGAACTGCACTATTTGAAACTGAGCCAATGTTACACACAACGTTCTTTACTATCAAGCTAGTGTCATCTGCAAACAGAAATATTTTAGAATCACCTGTAATACACAGGGGCATACCATTTATATAAATAAGGAACAAGAGTGGTCCCAACACTGATCCCTGGGGCACACGCCATTTGATTGTGCCCCACTCAGATCCCACATCATAGCCACTCTGAACACTGTGGATAATGACCTTATTTTGGCTGTTGTTAAAGTAAAAGGTGAACCAACTGTGAGCTACTCGCTGTATTCCATAAATTCTGGAGCAATTTCTTGTGATCAACACAATCAAACGCCTTAGTTAAATGAAATAAAGGTACCTAGTGTTCGAAACCTTTTGTTTATCCATCCAGCACCTCACAGAGAAAGGAGAATACAGCATTTTCAACTGTTAAACCACTTCTAAACTCGAACTGTATATTTGGTAGCAAATTTCGTGAAATGAAAGATCAATTATCCTTACATACACACCCTCAAATAAGTTTAGCAAACACTGATGCATAGCAATAGGTCTAAAATTGTCTTCATTATACTTTTCTCCATTTTCATAAAGCGGCGTTACCACTGAGTACTTTAATCATTCAGGAAACTGACTATTCTTAAAGGGAAAGCTACAAATATGGATAAAGACAGGGCTAACATGTGCAACACAATATTTTAACGATATGCTAGCACTCCATCATATGCATGAGAGTCCTCATAGTCTTCAGTGATTTAGTTATTGACTCAATCTCCCCCTTTTTGGTATCACAGAGGAGTATTTCAGACATCAATCTCTCAAAGGCATTTTACGAGAGAGTTATATGATTCCCTGCAGAAACCAAGTTTTTATTGAATTCATCAACAATGCTCAGAAAGTGTCCGATAAACGCTTTACATGTATCTGACTTACCAGTAACAGAAATATTTTTTCTACGAACTGATTGTACATCGGCAACCTTGTGCTGCTGACCGGACACTTGCTTCACGACTGACCATATGGTTGTAATTTTATCCTGTGAATTAGCTATTCTATTTGCGGGCCACACACTCTTTGCCTTCCTGATACTGTTTGTAATGGATTACTGTAGCTTGATTGTTCCTATTTCTATCATATAATTCCCATTTCGTTCTACATAGTGTCCTTATCCCATTAGTCAGGCACCCAGGCAGCCTTTTACGCTAGTACCCTGTTTAGATCGTTCTAATTGAAAGCAACTTTCAAAGAGCGTGATAAATGTCTTAAGGAAAGCCTTGTATTTCTCATCTATTTTATGAGCACAATAAACATCCTGCTACTCTTGTTCCCTAACTCTCTACTGCCGTTGAATTACCTTTTCTAGATACACTCCTGGAAATGGAAAAAAGAACACATTGACACCGGTGTGTCAGACCCACCATACTTGCTCCAGACACTGCGAGAGGGCTGTACAAGCAATGATCACATGCACGGCACAGCGGACACACCAGGAACCGCGGTGTTGGCCGTCGAATGGCGCTAGCTGCGCAGCATTTGTGCACCGCCGCCGTCAGTGTCAGCCAGTTTGCCGTGGCATACGGAGCTCCATCGCAGTCTTTAACACTGGTAGCATGCCGCAACAGCGTGGACGTGAACCGTATGTGCAGTTGACGGACTTTGAGCGAGGGCGTATACTGGGCATGCGGGAAGCCGGGTGGACGTACCGCCGAATTGCTCAACACGTGGGGCGTGAGGTCTCCACAGTACATCGATGTTGTCGCCAGTGGTCGGCGGAAGGTGCACGTGCCCGTCGACCTGGGACCAGACCGCAGCGACGCACGGATGCACGCCAAGACCGTAGGATCCTACGCAGTGCCGTAGGGGACTGCACCGCCACTTCCCAGCAAATTAGGGACACTGTTGCTCCTGGGGTATCGGCGAGGACCATTCGCAACCGTCTCCATGAAGCTGAGCTACGGTCCCGCACACCGTTAGGCCGTCTTCCGCTCACGCCCCAACATCGTGCAGCCCGCCTCCAGTGGTGTCGCGACAGGCGTGAATGGAGGGACGAATGGAGACGTGTCGTCTTCAGCGATGAGAGTCGCTTCTGCCTTGGTGCCAATGATGGTCGTATGCGTGTTTGGCGCCATGCAGGTGAGCGCCACAATCAGGACTGCATACGACCGAGGCACACAGGGCCAACACCCGGCATCATGGTGTGGGGAGCGATCTCCTACACTGGCCGTACACCACTGGTGATCGTCGAGGGGACACTGAATAGTGCACGGTACATCCAAACCGTCATCGAACCCATCGTCCATCGTTCTACCATTCCTAGACCGGCAAGGGAACTTGCTGTTCCAACAGGACAATGCACGTCCGCATGTATCCCGTGCCACCCAACGTGCTCTAGAAGGTGTAAGTCAACTACCCTGGCCAGCAAGATCTCCGGATCTGTCCCCCATTGAGCATGTTTGGGACTGGATGAAGCGTCGTCTCACGCGGTCTGCACGTCCAGCACGAACGCTGGTCCAACTGAGGCGCCAGGTGGAAATGGCATGGCAAGCCGTTCCACAGGACTACATCCAGCATCTCTACGATCGTCTCCATGGGAGAATAGCAGCCTGCATTGCTGCGAAAGGTGGATATACACTGTACTAGTGCCGACATTGTGCATGCTCTGTTGCCTGTATCTATGTGCCTGGGGTTCTGTCAGTGTGATCATGTGATGTATCTGACCCCAGGAATGTGTCAATAAAGTTTCCCCTTCCTGGACAATGAATTCACGGTGTTCTTATTTCAATTTCCAGGAGTGTAGTTTGTAATTATATATAACATTTGTTCGAGTGCAAAAGTCTTTTAGTGTTAAAATTTGTGCTTCATGGTCTGAAAGGCCATAATAGTAAATAATAATAATAATATTAATAACATTGTATAGGCCATACAGTAGTGTGGTAGCTATTGGGTAGTTACTGTTTTGTAGTGCTATCAATTAGTTCGTTTATTGTTGAGAACTAAATAATGTAGCGATTTTTGACCTGTTGCGGGAACTATCTTTACTCGGAGAACGTATTTTCTTGATACATTAAAGCGTACTTGACGTACGTCTCCTTTTACTGTCGTAAATGCATGGTACCTATGGTATCAGCCAAAGATAACGGTGCCACACCAAAGTCGGCAACGCGAATCGATACCATAGACATTAGCGAGGGTGCACTGCTATCTGCAGTGATACATGGAAGGCACTCGAGAAGACCACAACTCCCTCTCAGCCACAGCACCCCTTCACACTGTCAATGTACGATCGAGAACGGAAGAGTTCTCTCCAGTTCGAGACCTCAATCACAGCAGTCAGCACCATAGTGTATGGATCAATGAATAGTTAAAGTTTCATATGAATTTGTTCTGTTGTTAAAGTTGAATTTTGTATTTAAAGGGAACAGTTTGTTAATTAGTACACCAAGTGATGCTTTTCTAGTCCATGATAGGTGTAAAATATACGGTACTCCTGTAGCAATGAAGAGTGTCAAAGTTAAGTAACTCTTTTATTCATTGATATAATAGTGAACTAATATTTCATCTCTTGTAGTAAAAAATGAACCATCTTCAGAGCACTGAAATAAGCCACAGTTCTGCCAGACGGCTGCAGTTTCGTGTAGTCACAACATGACCAAATACAATGTATGTGTGTAGTGGAAGGACCATGTGTATAACAATATATACATTCGTTTCACAAGCTGTAGCCTTCATCACACTGTTTCGCGCGTTAATGCTAGTATTTGAAAAATGTAATTATTAGTAATGTACGCAACCTGTAGCAATATTACAGTCTTATGAAGTAGTAATAATAGTAAAGGTCTTCTAAAAATATTTGAGTTTCGTGACTGAAACACAAGTGAACCCTTAAGTGTTTGAAAAATGTCATATTACCGCCTTGAGCTGCTGGTAAAATGTTTTGTTTACACAACGAGTTTCAGTCGTCTGCCCATCATCAGGTTTATAAAACATTTCAGCGGTTCGTGTTAGGCAAAATACAAAATCACTATCGTGAGATGGTACGATTAAAAACATGAATTAGACACTGTTATAAAATACCAGCTGAATGCCGGGAGTTGCCCGGGGTGTTCAATATCTGCCACATAAAGTGGCTGGCCACGTGCCTTTTTGATTCAGCGAATGCAAGTCGCACGAGGAACTGCAATCGCGTCACTGTAAATCGAAGGGCGTATTTGAATCACTCGGTGTGAACGGAATGCGACTAATGAATACGTCTTCACCTATATGACAATATGAGAAATTGAGCCTGTAGTGTTTCGGAATATTTGTAAACATCGCACCACACCATTGGGAAGCCGTAGACAAGAGATGCTAGTTAGTAAGTTGAATAAGGATAAATGTAGTGGGAAAGAGAAACTGTTTTCCTTTCTTGTATTCAGTGAACGTGGAGCAGTGGTGGAGCTGGCGAGAAGGGGACCAGTAATAATGGTATTGCAACCACTGGTCGCCCGGGAGTCATTTGGACCATGGCGCAGCAAGTGCCTGAATACGAAGGCCATGGAGTAAACGACGCACCAACAAGGGCGTAATGAACATTTGAAAAGCAGTAAGTTTTTTATCTGTGTTTTGTTTGCTCTCTCAGGTCCTAAAGTACGCATGTACGGACGTTTCTCAGTGTATTCAAGAGAGTGGTATTACCGTAGCAATTGTTTGTTGTGTTGTAAAAGAAATAGTGGAAAATTTTGGGCAAAATATACCCCTATTTGTGAGAAGTGAGGCTATTTATTTAGTATCGCAGTAGAGAGAACTTGCGGAAGCATTCCAGCAATCTTCACCGCAGTTGGATCGACAGGGAGGGGGCACGGAAGGATCCGGACCACCAGTCAACTACTCTGAGAAGAGAGGATAAAGGTAATGCTACTTTGATCTGGCAGTGTAATGGTGTCGGCAAAATATTGCCCTGTTATATCGGTCAGGGATGCAACTTCCCTCTAGTGCTGGTATAAGACCCACCACAAACCCCACAAAATATGCATCAGCAGGAGAAGAGGGAAAAACACACCCCACTCCATCTGTTGTTTCATTTTGCGATAAGCATCTTATTGTGTTACTGGAGAATTCGTTTCCTGTTGTTTCAGCTCAGTTTTCAGTAGTTCGCGTAGGGCTCTGAGATAACTCAAACTGTTCGAACCGTTTACGTCACATTTACGGAAATCTCGTATTCTGTTCTATCTTTTGATCGGCCTACGGTCTACTGACTTTTGCAGGTACTGTATCTACGACCTACCTTAGCGTTTGTACGGCACTGTGAATTTTAATAGTAAAAATAGCTGTGAAACACGGACAAAAGTATCTTGTAAAGTATATGTCATATGCAAATAATCAATAAATTAGAGTTTGTAAGCATGTTTCTGTCAAATTCTCTACTTTCGCTCGTCCTGCAATCTAGCAACGCCTGATGTAGTTATCTCCAGGATGGGTACTGCTGCTGTAATTAATTCCAGCGACTGGAATTACAGTTACCGCGATACGTTTAGTTTGTTAGCTATTTAATTTTTCATTAATTTTCTTCATTGTATCATCTGAATGTACAAACTTGGAATAAATTGTCCAAGAATTTTATTGGAAATCGATGAAGTACTTTTCAAGATGTTTGGTAACAGCGTGCCTCCTTTTTATATTTCATATACGTATTTATATATTGTGTATAGACTATTAAAAAACTACCCGCTTCCGTCCAGCTGTTCATTAGGGGATCATGTAGAAACTGGAAGTAAATCAGCGAAGAAGTTTTGTAGATTTTTGGTAACAACCGTTCCTGTTTATGCACGGCCATATATTTTTCAAGTCAGATTATGAAATCTTATGTAGACAGTGATTTTCCTCTTGGTTTGAAGGTCGAGTGTGTAAAATTTGATTAAAATCGGATAAAACTGTAATTTGTATGGATTACAGGCAAACAAAGAAACAAAGGAACACTCTTCTTTATGTATATAGAACATGGATAAATTACATCGTCAGTCTATAATGCTAGGTAGTTTACTCATTTATGTCACAACTATAATCAGCGGTAACGCTGCGAACAGAGAACTTTATTTTACCCCTCGGGGGGGGGGGGGGGGGTAATTATCCCAGTATATTCTGGACTGTGGCGTTACCTACTTCTCATGAGAGTTTAATGGAAACCACTTGTATCTGTGGTAATGCTTTAAAATTACCTCAGTCATAAATATATCTGTTCAATAGGAAATACGCACTATTTTATGATCGGCTATAATTCGCAGAGCTGTTAGTGGTAATCGCTGTTACGCTTACCCTCGCAAGTAAATGCAAAAAGTCTGACAAAAGTTGCAAATTCGGTCACGACCAGAACATCAGTTCGCTAGCGCCGAGGTCTTAGCTTCTGCCGCAGAACAGGGTCTGGGAAGAGATCTGCAAGTTGGTGCTGCATAGAAGTTGCTAAGCTCATAGCCGCGCCCACGAAGTTCGCTGCGCACGAATAAAGGCGAGAAGCCGAAAACGCTGCGGCAGTTCATCTTGTCACACAAGAAATTACGCTCTTCATACAGAGGGCGCTGTTTCATGGAGCTCAAACTACTGTACATCCTGCGACGCTATGAAAATTTACCTTTCACAATGTACTAAGACCAGCTATGAACTCCCAAGCTTATGAGTAGTTTCGCTGGAGGTTTCACTAGTTCCACGCAACAATTTAGAAGTAATTTATTAATCAACCGGATTGGATTGTTTGCAGTGAGGCACATGGTGACATGTTTGGCCATAGATCTTTCGAGGCAATGCATTTGTCATACAAATGGCTGTCATGCCAGAAAGTTTTCTAACAGTCAAGCTGTTATATGGTTTACACAACAGTATTTAAATAATTTCACTTGCTCTGGCTTTATTAATTTACACTTTTGTCTTGTGTGCTACAGTGAGAGAATTCAGAGCAACATATTTATGGAACAAACGCTTCAATAAATAGACGAAAGAGGCTTTTGCGTTTTTATTGTCGTACTGTTAATTCAAAACAGTATTTATTATCAATAATTGACTGTCTACAAATTATTATGTCGAACCATCAAATATTTATATAATTAATGCTGAAATATCTTCGATAATACTACCATGATTTTAGAGCTTACTGAGTTATTAAAAAAGTATGTATAGTGAGAGATTTATTGTATTTCTTACTTAGCTTGTTCGCGTACACTACACTTAACAATGTACAGTAGACCAGTCACATTTCAACTAAGTGTTAATCTTTCAGTTATCAGCAGTGAAGGGCTATGTATCACATTATGCCATTGTGAGTCTATAGGTAATTTCTTTCGTTGTCGTTAATCCTCTAGTGAGGTAAGAAGTGCAGATTTTTAGTAATTTTTTTATTTCACGTAAGGTCTTCTTTTCCACAGCAGAACTTGGGAAAAATACGTAATTCAATTTTGGCCTGAAGAAGGTGCAGAACGTGTTTTATTTTTTGAAAACGTTGCTAATATTACCATAAAAACATCTTAAACGAAACGTTGTAATGACATTTAATAAGAGGAAAGGACATATGTATTCCTGATTGTACTGTTCGAGCGAAGAAGCGGTAAGAATGCTGCATGACACACAGAGTGTTTGCTATGAAAGAGAATTCACAAGGATTCGTGCCGTGGAACATTATGAGTATGCAGTTTTCTTCCAAGCAAGTACGAACGTTGTTACTTGCTTTGAATACTGTCGCTGGTGAGCGTGTCTTTGAAGGCTTTCTCACTTATGCATACTGACGACTTCCACAGGAAGTGTGCATTTAATTCCTTTACATCTATTATCATAAACTCATCGCGCTCATGTGCCGAAGGTAGTTACTCATTTCCCTTCATTGAGCACATTGCAGTATTCATATTACATTTTAATTTCCTTAGTACTTGTACGTATGTCATGGTTTACCTATCAGCTCCCAGATCTCTTTTTGGCATGCTGTTTTATTTATTGTCACTAAGAGTGTATTAAACGATACATGCCAGTTATTCACTGACATCTGTTGCTATGTCTTTCTTTAAATTCCACTTCTACCTGGAATAGCAACTTTGTGTTTCGTAGACACTATCATTCACATTAATAAATAACCTATTTTAATATATAATACTAAAACAATAATTGTTAATTCGCTTTAAAGTTTTAACATGTCATTACTTCATATTTGCATAGCGCACAACCCTTAAAACCATACAGTCAAGTTATTAGTGCAACACTACTCGCACTTATTAAGCTTGATTAATTTTAGATAAATCTCATTGTGTATTACACGAAAACGCTTATCGGAACATTATAGGATTTTTATTTACCTGGTGTCACTTATATGAAAGAAATGGACTACCTGTTAATTTAATTCGTAATTACATAAATGCACTTCCAATCCCTCTACGTTGCCTCAATTAACTCTGAGTTTGTATTAAGAGTTCATCTGCTGGTAGTGGCAAGGCAGAGATGTGGTCACTATGTAGGCTGGTTAGGCAAAGGCAGCGATGATGCACCTGTTTGCCAGTGGTAGTTCGAAGTTGGTAACAGGTTCCTCTCTCCTCCAGGGCGGAGGAGAACGACCGGTGAGGGCCACCATTACAGGGACACTCTGGGCGAAGCTGCTGAACTGAGCGGACGGAATCGAGGGCGATCTCAGTCTTTGGCGCCAAATTCTTTGTGCCATGAGGTATAATTCATTTTATTGTTACTAATTCGCTCTTTTTCAGAATGGAAGTAGTTAGCATGTCCTTACGACCATTCATTTTTTTGAGGAATTTTGCCTGTAAAATTAAAATTTTCAGTTAGAGTTTCTTTTCCAGAGGTGAGCGTGGGGGCTCACGTTATCCATATTTAATAATGCAATCAGTAAGTGCCTTCAGCGCACGAGAGCAGCAAAAGTATAAACAATCGTACAGTTCCGCTTTTAGCAATAGCATTTTGCAATTTTAAATTTCTTACTGGTCTTGTTAAAGTGACATAGGGCCTCACCCACCTAGTTATCTTAACACGCGGTCGTAACTGACGATGAGAAATTTAGACGATGCTTCTGTGTGAAACATACCAGGATATGCTTGTGTTTTGTATGAATTATTTAAGACTGTAAGCGTGTGACGTAATTTTTTGGCAAATTCATAAATTTTGTGGACGGATCGTTTGCTTCATGAGTACCCCCATTTGCAAGCAGCAACCTAGACGTCGCTCCACGTCCAAACTAATTGGTAACTAGCAGGTTGTGCGTGTGAATCATTGTATAGATTGAAAACAAAATGAACAGTGCGATGAATACAAAAAAGAATTAGCCGTTGTTTTCGATCACCCGCGTGGTATTGACTTGCACTGCCAGCGAGCTACCAGTTCGTTCTTGAAAATAGGTGAGGATGCTTGCGTGTGCCGTAAATTTTTAATTAGCATGTGCCAAATTCTATAGGATGTTTTATTTTTTATTTTTAAAGGAGTTGTTTTTGTGTATATGAGAAATTTTTGTGTCTGCTTTGTTCCCCCCGTTTTCCCGCCAAGAAATGTTCAAATGTGTGTGAAATCTTATGGGACTTAACTGCTAAGGTCATCAGTTCCTAAGGTTACACACTACTTAACCTAAATTATCCTAAGGACAAACACACACACCCATGCCCGAGGGAGGACTCGAACCTCCGCCGGGATCAGCCGCACAGTCCATGACTGCAGCGCCCTAGACCGATCGGCTAACCCCGCGTGGTTCCCGCCAAGAAGCTTTGCAATAATTTTGACTAAGGGAACGGTGCTGAGAAGCAACGGAGAGAGTGACCATTGAGGAACTGAAGCGCGTTTCATTAATTCATAACGATTCGGACCAAGTAACAACATGGGATGAGAATTTCAATCACTGTCCAAGCAGACGGACTACAGATGCAGCAACGTAGATCCCTCCCCTTTTAAAGTGCACAACATAATAAACGAGCCCAGATTTCTGATAGTACATTCATAAGATTTGTCTTTGCTTTGTTAATTGCAATTATGAAATCGCTTAAGTAGAGAGTAAAAAAGTGGTTATAACACTTATTTCTGGGTAAATAATAAAAAATGTCGTATGAATGTAATTTCATGGATTCAGTGACTGATCATAACACGCCCATCCTGTATAGAGAACAATGTTAGCACTAATCTGAAGTCATGATAATCTGGCGGAAATGAAAATTGACAAAGACAGAGAACATAGATCATGGTAGAGCGTGGTTGCTTAATCTGATAATCATCTAATCAATCAAATACTAAGTTTGTAACGGCCCCTTTCAATGAATTTTCTTAGCTACTTTTATTACAGCCGTGTATGATAGGACCAGATCTTCACTATTATTTTCCATTTATTCTTTTTGTAGATATTCTGATGCTGCCCTACAAAGGTGAAACGCGTCATTAAAGCAATGTTTTTGCAGCCAAGACTGTTTCGTTTAAAAACGGTTGCTGTACCTGTCGGCCAGAAGGAGTGGGAGATATTTAATAAAATACTTACGAGTACTTCTCCAGATAAAACATAATATTCTCCACAAACACCTTCGACAGCATTGGCCGATACATTATGAAACTGTCTACTAGCATCTTCTTTTACCTCCACCGGTACATTATAAAAGTTATCTCCAACTAAACTACCACCTACATCACAAAATTTTGCAGCTACTGCATCCCACCTTAAGCGAATTCATATTATTTTCGAAAACTGTCTCTGCCTCACCTTCTGTCTTCTAAGACTCCATATTTATTACTTTCAAACCAGAAATGAATAGCAATTTTTCTGTTAAAGGGAGTGGCCTTCAGTCTGCCACATTTTGTTCATATTTGTTTTTCAACAACACTCAAAATTTAAGTCTCCGTCAAGAGCCATCGGTTCACTCCCAGTAATAGAAATAAACACACAGATTCCTTCCTCACACAGATTTCCTTCATTTAAGTTATAATCTTCGGCCCTACCTAACAACAAATCATTTGCCACCGCAGAGATTATTGCTGCGCCGCCTTCACAGATTTCCTTCATTAGCACATCTTCCCAAACGCCATTAACATTGTTGCTACTACATAGTATTTCATTGAATCTCTCTGTGTACTCAAGCTTCCCCGAGGACTTAACTCTGCCTTCTTTGAACACATGATTTTATGTATGAACCACCTCTACAGATACTTTCTCTTCTTCCACACGTATGGCACACATCTTAAGTAAAGACAATTCTTCAGTCTCGTCAACTCCGTCAAATAAAATACCATACGCTGCCTTTGTACCTATTTCAGATTACTCTCTTGAAGTGCCTTGCCACTCTAAATTTCTCCTATGCTCAAATATGAGGTAATAAAGTTTTCAATATTTTTCCATACAACCTGCAACGAATAATAAAATACTCATTTTACACCCTAACATACCATTCAGTATTAATTAATAACATAGTTACTAGGAAGGTAACTGAGAAGAAAACTGCGGTAAGTTAAAAAATGCTCATGGAAAGACAGGAATACAGAAATGTAAATCTTATAGGACTGAATTAAATAGGAAGTGTAGCAGCCACGGCGAAATGGCTCCAGGATAGATGTGAAGAAATCGAGAAAGAAATGATTTTTGGGAAGACTGACACAGTATACAGAAAAGTCGAAGCAACCTTCGGTGACATTAAGAGCAGAGGTGATAACGCTAAGAGTGCGATGGGAATCCCATTGTTAAACGCAGAGGAGAGTGCAAGTAGGTGGAAGGAGGACGATAAAGGCCTCTATGAGGTGGAGGACTTGTTTGACGGTATGGTAGAAGAAGAAATTGGAATCGATATGGAAGATCTGGGATATCCAGTACTATGGTCAGAATTTTAAAGAGCTCTGGAAGATACGAGGTCAAATAAGACAGAGGGGATGGATAACATTCCATTGGAATTCGTAAAATCATAGTGGGAAACGGCAACCATACGGCCATTCAAGTTGGTGTGTAGAATATATGAAAATGGCGACGTACCATCAAACTTTTGGGAACATATCATCCACACGATTCTTAACAATGTAAGGGCCGATAAATGCGAGATTTATTGCACAATCAGCTTAACGGCTCACAAATAGAAGCTGCTAGCAAGAATAATAAACAGAAGAATCGAAAAGGAAATTGAAACACTGTTAGATGACATCAGTTACGCTTTAGGAAAGGTAAAGAAGCTGCACAGGTGGTTCTGACGTTACATTTGACAGTAGAAGTAGGACTGAAGAAGACTCAAGGCAAGCTCATACGATTTGTTGGCCTATAAAAAGGGTTTTTTATAATGTGCAATGGGACAAGATGTTCGAAATCCTGAGAAAAATATGAGGAAGTTATAGGGAAAGACGGGTAATATACAGTATGTATAAGGACTAAGAGGGTATAATAAGACTGGATGACCAAGAACGAAGTGCTCGGCTAGAAAAGGGTGTAAGAAAGGAATGTAGCCTTTCACCCCTACTGTTGAATCAGTACCTCGAAGAAGGAATGACAGAAATAAAGCAAAGTTTCAAGGGTGAGATTGAAATATAGTTGCGAAAGGATACCAATGATAAGATTCTTTGATGTACTCAATAAATGTGTGGAAGAATTACAGGAGCTGTTGAATGAAGAGTGTGGAATATGGATTGAGAGGGAACGGAAAGAAAGCGCAAAGTAATGAGGAGCAGTAGAAATGAGAGTAGTGAGACGAAGCAAGAAGGACATAAAAAGCAGACCATAGCATGCAAAGAGGGCATCCCTAATTTGAAGAAGAAATTTCTGAGAATATACCAGGTGATCAAAAAGTATAAAATTGAGAACTGAATAAATCACCTAATAATGTAGATAGAGAGGTACAAATTGACACACATGCTTGGAAACACATGGGGTTTTATTAGAACCAAAAAAATACAAAAGTTCAAGAAATGTCCGACAGATGGCGCTTCATCTGATTAGAATAGCAATAATTAGCATAACAAAGTAAGACAAAGCAAAGATAATGTTCTTTACAGGAAATGCTCAATATGTCCACCATCATTCCTCAACAATAGCTGTAGTCGAAGAATAAAGTTGTGAACAGCACTGTAAAGCATGTCCGGAGTTATGGTGAGGCATTGGCGTTGGATGTTGTCTTTCACGATCCCTAGAGATGTCGGTCGAGCACGATACACTTGCGACTTCAGGTAATCCCAAAGCCAATAATCGCACGGACTGAGGTATGGGGACCTGGGACCAAGCATGACGAAAGCGGCGGCTGAGTACACGATCATCACCAGACGACGCTCGCAAGAGATCTTTCACGCGTCTAGCAATACGGGATGGAGTGCCATCCTGCATAAACATCGTTCGTTTCATCAGGTGTTTATCAGCCAGGCTGGGGATGATGCAATTCTGTAACATATCGGCGTACCTCTCATCCGTCACTGTAGCAGTTTTTCTGTCCAGCGCCATCTGTCGGACGTTTTGTGAACTTTGTTTTTTTTTTGTTCTAATAAAACCCCATGTTATTCCAAGCATGTGTGTCAATTTTTACCTCTCTATCTACATTATTCTGTAGTTTATTAAGTTTTCAAATTTATACTGACTTTTTTATCACCCGGTACCTTTAGAGCATAGTGTTGTATGGTAGTGAATCATGGCCAGTGGGAAAACTGGAACAGAAGAGAATTGAAGCATCTGGGATGGGCTGCTGCAGAAGAATGTCGTGGACTGATAAGGAAGGAGGATGTTCTCCGCAGAATCACTGAAGAAAGGAGCAGATGGAAAACACTGACAAGAAGAAGGAACAGGATGATAGGACATCATTTAAGACATCAGGGATTACCTTCAATGGTACTAGAGGGAGCTATAGACAGTATGAACTGTGTAGGAACACAGCGAGTGGAATATATCCAGCAAGTAAAGGAGGACGGAGATTTCAAATGCTGCTCTGAGATGAGGAGGATGTCACAGGAAAGGAATTCGTGGCGAGCCGTAACAAACCAGTCAGAAGACTGATGACAAAGGGAAAGCAAAATTTTCCCCGTAACCCATTATTATATTCATTGAATTTTCATCTTCATCGAGAACCATCGGCTCACCTCCCTGTGTGGAAATAAATGTAGCGATTCCTTCTTCACAAGTGTCAACACCACATTATTCTTACACAGAACTTTATCTACAGAAACATCATAGTTTTTCCTTTTCTAAAGGCCACTTACTTCAGCCGACTCACTATCAACTTCTCCACAAACATCTTCTCTCACATCCGCCGATAAATTATGATACTCATTGTGAACATCCTGTAAAGCATTTGCCGGTACATTATAAACGTCTCCAATTGAAATATCCTCAGCAATACAAGAAATACTGTTGCGGATCACAGCTCCTCTGAATTTACATTGCACTCGATATACATCAAGTTAATATTTACCATTGTCTCTCATTCGGATTTCAATTCCTCGCCCCCACTCACAAAAAAAAAAAAAATCAATACAGTCATCACAGAAAAAAAAAAACAGATTGTCCAAACCCTTAGCATAATCATCTAACATATTACTAAATTTCCATGCTCTCTCTTTTCTGTTGTGTTGTTTACACCGGCCCAAACTTTATGCGCACTTTCAATTATCCTCATTACTCGCGACGTTTTGCCGATTCTCTTCGTAACCCCTTCAGTTTTGTAAGAACGTTGTTATTTTGCAGGCCAGTTTATTTTGCATCTTTGGATGCGGCGAATATCAGTTACCTGACCTCCTATCTCCGTTTTGCTGTCCGCGAATCGCTGGTTTCTCAAACCGTTGATCCTTCTCGCGACTTAGAATATTTTCATCGCGATTAGTGTCCCTTCGGTAATAGTTTTCATTATTATTCCGATGAAAATTATTATTCTGATTCCGTTTATGATAGTTGTTGTGATTAACATTTTTATTCTAAGTTCCAGTTTCTCAAAAATGGCTAAAAATGGATCCATCGAACTAGTACGACTATGTGCCAGGTCTCACTATAGAAAATGCGGCAACCGTCTTATGAGAGAGCTACCGTTTCTGTAATTTGTTCCGGTTAAGAACTCATTTGTAGATAACGCAAAATTTCTCGAGCTGGCCTCATAGGGATATGTTTGAATCCATTGGATAGCGTAGCTGTCCCTGCTTCAAAGTGGGCATCTAGTAAACATAACTGCAGGTGGGCTCGGCGCATTTTGTGCACTGTCTTAATGAGAGCAATAACATCGCAATACCATCTCTTAGTTATTTTGTGTTCATACTGATTGTTTATAATCAATGTGCAGCTCCTCTTGGAGGTCCATTGTGGTAGGTATGCTAATGCGTTAATGCGGGGTACTTTATCTGTGACCGCCAAGCGCAACTCTGATGCTGTTCACTGTTTTTATGAGGTTAAGAAATCCACGCTATCATTTGACAAGCCAGGACGTGAGTGAACAGTGAGGCTAACGAGAAGACATACCATGTACTGTTAGTGAAACTGTTTTATGCGGACGGCATTGAGAGAGTATCTCCGACTGAACTTAGGAGAGGCACCTAGAAGAGGAAGTAGTCCTGTCGCTGTGGAAGTTATTGACGAGGTTGCTGCTGCTGTAACTGACCACGAAGCACGTGCACCGGGTAGTGCTAGCGCTTGTGCAGTGCGACGAGAATTTTCCATCCCACGATGAACAGTAGAGGACGTTCTGCCGTCATTTTTATACTGATAAACAGAGAAGACCCAGACGGTGCAGCAACTGAAACATCATGATCCGCTGCAGCATTGTGAATTTGCTCTCTGGTTTCTAGGACGGATCGAAGTTGTTGACATGGGGCAGGCAATGCTCTATGGAGGGACGAGACACACTTTACTCTACAGGGTTCAGTGAATCCATAGAACTGCGCACGATGAGCCATTGCATTTGCCATATGTGACCTTGCAGTGTGGATTCGCAAGTAACTTTGATCTCGACTAGTCCTTTTTCAAGAGAATACACACAGAAGGCTCATCAGGTGTATCATGAAGTAAGCACGTTATCGAGATGATCTTGTACAGTATGTGATTCCCGCAAGAGTGCAACTGTGGGGAAACCGCTGTTTTCGTGCCGAATAGGGCAACACCCCATACCACTCGCCCACTGAGAGATCTGCTTAATGCAACACTCCAGCGGTTTTCTAGATTCATGACCCGCGAGATCACCTGATCTGGCTCTGGGGAGATGTAAAAGAAGACGTTTACGCGGGACGCATAGGGACTCTACCTGATCTGAAGGTCAGTATACGGAAACACGTTGCTCAGATTCCTCTAGAACTGCTTCGAGAAACTGTTTGTCATGTATTTTTACGGATGCGGCATCTCGACGACGTCTCTGGTGTTCATTATCAAATTGCGTAAGTGGCGATCAATAATAAAATCAACAGATTTCCTTCTTCACTTTTTTCATCTTTTCTTCCCATGTCCCGTCCCTAATCCGTTACATATGAAAACATTCATATAAACCCTTCTTCCATTCACAGCGACAGATTTGCACCCGATAGCTAATTTTCCAGTGTAAATCGGTTCTGCATTAATGAATCAGAAAATATATCAAGTTTCGCTGCCATACGATAATTACAGCCAACACGGAACCTCTGCAAGTAGCCAGCAGTTGTTAACGTTGCAACAAAAGTTGAAGGAGTCATTCAACAGAGTCTGTAACAGATTCTCTACAATTTCGGGTGTTTCTCAGGAAGGCAGACTTGTTTGTGCTTGCTATGAATGGATTAAGTGGAGAGCTCTATTGCGAATAGTGCTGAACTTTGTTACTTACAGGAAAGTAACGGTAAATAGCTAAGCACACTATCCAGCATGTCTGGATCACGCTACTTCCTTTCTGAACTCATCTTAAATTCCACCCAGCCACGTAGAATGCTTGAAGTTTGTGTAGCGCTTACGCAATAAACGCGTCGGTATACATTAGCAATGAGACGCTTTCAAACCACTTCTGCCATTAACTGTAGCGACACTGAGCGTCGTCGCGGTGGAAGTGATAGAATTAGGCGGTTGCCAGCACGGCGGGACCGGGTCAAGGTTCCCCCCGGCGTCATCTAATGCGGGGCTCCGGCTCGCCGCATTTGCATACACAAGGCGCCACTCGGTGCCTCCGCGCTTTTAACGGTCTTCTCGTCTGGCGCCTAAGTGCACGCCACCCTTCTGGCGACCCGCCGCAGCGGGTAGCGGCATATGGCATCACTAAGGGGCCGGCAACATTTGTCAGCTGATACACGGAACGTCGTCCCCGTTTACACACAAGTGCTTCTCGGAACCAATACTCTATAAGGACCTGAGGACGAGTACCACTTACTCTCTGGAGGCAAAACTTAAAATTGTGTCTCATGTGAAGACGTAGCTCATTCCCATATCATACAGGGTATACAGAGTGTCCCAGCTATCTTGTCCACCCAAAATATCTCTGGAACAATAACAACTATTGGAAAACGACTTTCACCGGTATCAATGTAGGGCTGGGGCCCATGAATGTACATGTTTGGAAACATTCTAAAACGAAAGCATATGTGTTTTTTAACACAAACTTATTTCTTTTTAAATGGACCTCCTATACTTTTTCTTCAGCAATCCATAGCATGACAAAGCACATACACAATGGCGTTGATTGCATCGCAATATTCCCATTACATCCCGAGATATTAAGACGCGAAGTTGACGCTTGAAACACCCGACATGCGCTGCTAGCGCACGTCCTGAGGCTCTGGCGTGAACCACATGCTGCCCGTAATCGCCATGTGATTGACATGCGTAATCACACTTCCATACTTATCAAGAGGTCCGAAACGAATAATACGGTCTGCTGCCATCCTGCATTAACGTCGTACATTCCAGCAGGTATTTATCCCATAGGCTAGGGCTGATGCGGTTCTGTAACATATCTGTGTACCGCAACGTCAGTCACAAAGTTAACTTCCCTTATCGTTCATCCGTTACTAAAAAGGTAGTGCCGTTCAACGTTAAAACTTTTTTACTGTAGATCTAGCGCAAGTGACAGTTAATCATTCACTCGTAATAGTAAAATTCATGTTGATGGTTTTAGTGAAACGAGCAAGTGGACTAAAAGTTTTACCGTTGTTTTGGTTAAAAATGTTTTGATTTGGGAAGTTCAGGTAGGACATAGAAGATGAATGTAAACATGTTTAACCAATTAGTTTTATTATCACATAATTATCAATGTTATGTTTATCTAATGCGTTAAATGACAAATTGTTGCAAACAAATGTTTCTTAACATCACTGGGTAAAAAGGCCCTTTGTAGAAACTTCCACGGTGATACCAGCACTACATACTAAACATAGCACGAATTAGGGCATCCTTCATCCGCAGAGTGACCCTATGTATGCAAGCCAATGGGCATCACTTTGAGCATGAGATGTGAACGCTATGTTTAGTATGTAGTGTTGGTATCACAACTTGATCCAGACAAGCTGCTATGTATTCATTGTCCGTGCTGTAGCGAATTTTGAGTGTCAGTTGTTTTAAAACGCTTGTCACTAGCCTCAAGGTTCTCATTGCATTTGACCAGATAGCGAGTATGTATGAAATGGATGTATGTAATGGCAGACATAGTTGTCATGTGCCTGTATGGCACAAATAACAGGTGCGGCAGTAAAACGGGTGATTTGGCAACCCTGGAAATAGCGCATTACGTTAGAAATCAGATAACGGGAGTGGTACCATCGATGTTCAGTCAACATGGCGTGCAGGAAAGGAGAAAACTGCGCTGTTGCCGAGAAGACGCTTTACAAGCAAGTACATTGCCACGCTGCGTCTATTTCGTGCTCATTAAAATCTCGTATTTCATGCCCCAGTCCCATCGCCACATGCGTAAGACTATAAAACTTCGAGGTACGGTTGATGCAATGTGAAACAGGGGTGGAAGTGCAAAACGGGTGTGCACACCAGAAAATGTTGCAAGATGAAAGAAGCCTTCAGCAGAAGTTGGGGGCGTTCTGCAGCACGCATGCGCTGTAATCTGACACATCGAATCATAGTGGACGGTGAATATTCCACAAGGAACTCAAATACAACCCATACAAAATTCGGCCGTAGCAAAAACTGAGTGTGGGCCATTCCAAACGACAACCTAGGCGTGCGGCACTCTGATAATGAGTGGTGAGGCCAATTTTTGTGTATGAGGCTTTATTAACAAGCAAAACTTTAGATGCTGATCGCATGAAAATCCTGGAACACTTCATGAAACGTCACTTCACAGTCACATAGTGGTAGTGCGGTGCAGCGAATCATGTTTGAGATCATAGGGCATTATTTTCATTTTTTTTTTTTTAAATTCGATCGGGAAAATGCTCTGTCTGTGAATACAGAAAGTTATGTTCATATATTGAGTTACTTCCTTACGCGAAAGCTTGCTGGTCTTACTGTAACTGCAGACACATTCTTTGAACAAGGCAGGGCCCCGTACATACCTCGATGTATACCATTAACACGCTGCAGAACTTCTTTTCTTTGTCTTGTTAGCTCATTTCAGTATACTGTGGATGTAAAACTTATTTTATCTCGTAATCCGCTATTTGTCGAGCCTATGTAATTTTGTTCCGGTGTAGGACATTTCCAATGTTGAGTTGATTGTAATGTCACGTTTCGAAAGACAATAAATTGAAGGGAAAAACATGTTTCCTGGTCATATTACCTCCAAGAACTTGGGACTTTTCCTGCTCTCCAAAATCCCCTGACCTTCCGGAGTGGGGTTTCTTCCTTTGGGGTCATTTGAAATCTCAGATCTTCAGGTGTGACTTACCACCATCTAGAAACTGAAGGATCAAATTCAGGCTGAAGTTAGTCGAGCTCCAGCGCCAGTCCTGTAAGATGTGTTGTCCAACTCCAGTAAAAGACTTGATATGTTTGTGAAGGAAAATGACCGCCACTTACGTGATGTCATTTTCAAGTGATGAGTATTATAATTCCAACATTGTAAATTCAAGATGTCTTTCTTTTATCTCCTTATGAATATATCCGTTACAAAATCGCTCGTTTCACTACGGCACCTTTTACATTCCAGTGTATTATTGTGTTATATTGAAGCAACACATGCATATGTTTACCTCAACATATGTTCTGGCTGTTTAATCAAATGTGATGTGAAGCTTGAGCCTTGTGATGAATGCCTGGAAATGACTTACAGTCCAGATCAGCTAATATCTCGGCCAATAGATATATTACGGCCCGTTTGGATCACAGTTTCTTTGTTATAGCTCAAAGTGAGCAATTCATCTTCCATGCACTCCCTTCGCGAGCGTTCCACACCATACCGAACGTTGTCGTAGTCTACCGGTGTATTTCGTAGTTGGTCAAATCAATTTTGACACTTTTCCTCCGAACATCGACGTTGGATACGAGTACTGAATACATTAATTATTACGTATTAAATGTCTTCAGTGGGAAAATAATCCGTTCTTTCAAGTCTGGCGATCGAACAGGCCATGCAATAATGAATCTCTCTCTACCAGTTCATCTGCTCGGAAAAGAGAGATACTGACGAGCTATCCGAGGAAAGTGAGGTGGAATAGCATAATACATAAATCACATTCTTTGGATGACGTCTAGCTGAACATTATCAAGTAAATGAAGCGAGTGATGTAAACTAAACTACCGATAAGTTGTTCAGTAAAACGCCGCGAAAAAAAAGTACTGGTGAGTGAGATTATCATGAATCATTTGGACAAAAACGTTCAGGATGAACCTGTTAATATTTGTTTCGTTACAATACGTGAGGGGTTTTCATAAGCCTAGGAGTAACTGCTATAGTACTTGAAAATCCTATCAATTGAAAAAACAGTGTCAATTGTGAATATGGTTCATGGTAAGAAAGGCAGAAGCACAGCACACTGCCATAATGTGCAGTGACAGAAAACTGCTCCTCACTTAATCCTAGCACTCGTTGAAGTTGATCGTGCAGAATGTTCCAAATCGACATATGATTATTGCCTTCGCTTCTAGCAGTTCTCCTTGCACTTGATGTTGGAGTTTCGTTGGCATTACGAAGAATAGCACATCAAGCTCAGGCATTCGCACAGCGCATGATCTCCAACCGTCTGTAACTCTCTTTTCAAATAAGCCTCGCTCTCGCAAACATTTGTGGAATCGTACAAACAATCATTCTCGCACAAAATAACTGCCTCCCCGGGCTACAGTCAGCGTAACTTCGACTTGGTCCGTCCACACTCCACCTGCTATGCCGTAAACTAAACTCCGTCCGAGCAGGCCTCGAAAGGCCCAATGGTACTGACCGACCGCCGTGTCACACCCTCAGCCTAGTAGCGTCAGTGGATGCGGATATTGGGGGGGGGGGTTCAAAAATCAAATGGTTCAAATGGCTCTGAGCACTATGGGACTCAACTGCTGAGGTCATTAGTCCCCTAGAACTTAGAACTAGTTAAACCTAACTAACCTAAGGACATAACAAACATCCATGCCCGAGGCAGGATTCGAACCTGCGACCGTAGCGGTCTTGCGGTTCCACACTGCAGCGCCGTTAACCGCACGGCCACTTCGGCCGGCGGGGGGGGGGGGGGGGGGGGGGTGGATGCGATCAGCATAACGTAGCCCCGGCGGTTGTCAGTTTTCGTGACTGGAGCAGCTACTTGTCCGTCATTTAGCCCCTCAATTTGCCTCACAAGGGCTGTGTGCACCACGCCTGCCAACAGCGCTCAGCGGACCGGAAGGTCACCGATCCAAGCCCAACAGGGCTTAACTTCCGTGATCTGACGGGAACCGGTGTCACCACAGCGGGAAGGCCGTTGGCCGCCTAGATCGTAAACATAGTGTATTTCTGTCATTTCAGACCCTGAATACATCTTTCTGATGTGTTGTGAGTTAGTCTAAAACAGAACAAACGACACACAAAAGCAATGTCATGAATAACTATAACAAAGGCACATTGTGATAAATTGCACAACCGGAAGTGAATTTCATTCATATGTCCGTGACAGAGGATTTTCGGATCCAAGTTCTAACGAAAGTCTCATAACGTTTTTATTTCTAGAACAAACAGCTAGGGACCACTCACAACCATTCGATAATGTTGGAACTGATTCTAAGCAGGAAAGGGTGTTTATGCTTTTCCTGCGCTCCTACGTGTGCGTGTGTGCGGGGGGTAGGGAGGCAGAAGGTTTGTGGGGGCGCAGTGTTGGCGAGACAAACGGAAAGGCGAAACGCGCTCCTTTGCTGAGCTTTTCAAAAATGTACCTGTAGAGGTTTCATACAACTGAAGCCGGTTTCTGTACGAAGTGCCCAAAAATTTCTAAGATTGGCTTCTTTGTTTTCTCAATACCAGTACGACACTGTGTATGTCAACAGCTCAACATGGTAATGCGGACGCTCTTTCAGATCTTCTGGTCGGTCGTGATACAGATTTTAACGCTTCTTCTACATCTTGTTGTCACATCGATGCTCATGATTCTGAATTGCTTCAATCCTTTCCTCTGAACGATAGGAAAATTACACAGGCCATGGAAGCTGATTCAAAATTGAACCTTTTTCTAAGATACGTTCGCACATCTTGTTCTCTCTCATTGCATAGCTATAAGATCTCTGTATTGCGCCTATACTTTGCACGTGGGCATAGCCCCACTATACGGCAAGGTCGGATTCTTGTTCAAAAGACGGTGGACAGTCATGTGTGTTGATCCCCAAAGCTTTGCAAAAAGGAGTGTTGCAGCTACTTCACCAAGGACACTGGGGGATTGTTCGTACGAAACAGTCAGCGCGTCGACACTATACTTGGCATCGTATGGACACCAAAATAGAACCCATGGCGTCACAGTGTCACGCATGTATGGAAAATCAGTCCGCTCCGCCACAAAAATCCTCTTCTTGGCCTCCGTCGCAATCACCATGGCAATGTGCGCACATAGACTTCGCGGGTCCTTTACGAAACATTCATTGGTTGACTGTGGTAGACTGTCATATCAAGGTTCCTTTTGCTGTGCCAATGAAGTTGAGGACGTCGCACAGCTCAGTTCAGGCGTAGTCCTCTATTTATTGCCCCCAAGGTTTGCCTTAAGTCAGTGTCGGACAAAGGCCCTCAATTCACGTCAAATGCATTTGAAACATTATGTGAACGCAATGGCATATGGCATACAGCGTCTAACTAGCGCACCGTTCCATCCACATCCACACGGTGAAGCGGAACGTTTTGTCAGAACTTCAAGCAGCAGATGGCCAAACTTTTCACCGCACGCACCAGGGATCAAGCATTGCAACTGTTTCTCACCTCCTATCGTTCACATCCACGAGATGGACCATGGCCGCCGCCATCGGACACTGCACCAACTGCTCCACCCACCATAGTATCCGGCGCCGAAGAATGGCAGCAAGTATCGCTTCGTGCCGCATGATACTGTGTTTTTCAGGGTTATTAGCGGCAGCAGACGTTGGGCGCGAGGCGAGATCCTTCTTCGACTTGGCACATGCATGTATCTCATTTCAGGCCCAGACGGACTGCAACGCCGACAGCACAATCAAATTCTCCACTGTCATGTGGAGGGTGATCCATCTCTACCTCTTCCCCCAGATTCACGGATCCCGTGGACAGGGCGGCCACAGCAGCCGCCAGATGGTGTCATCACGACACCGCATGACGACCCCGTGGAGACGGAGCCCTCGCCCCCTCCGCCTCCTCTCGTCCTCCCGATGCCGCTGGACCCGCCCACGCTGCAGCGGCCGACGCCTTTTACTGCTTGACATGGGCCTCAGGAGGTAGACGCATACCCTTCCGGGCGCTTGCCGCAGGACGTTTCCACCAGAGCGGATGTCGGATGACGGGGTACAACCGGAAGTCTGACGTTCCCTGCACCCACAGCTTCCGGTCCATCAGAGCTGCGGTAGCATCAGACTCAGGCCACCGCTTTAGCAACTGCGGGCAGGTGAACATTACACCAGAAGTACCATCTAGTAGCATCAGTCTGATGCTACCGCAGCTCGACATGTGTGAGCAGCGCATAGTGGCTTGCCTTCTATGTTTTCTATTTTAAAATGTTGTGACTAAAGCGTTATCGCTTGATATTTATTTCATATGTGACGTAACTGTTGGCCTTTCTGTTGAAATCAATCTGTTGTGTAACTATGGAACACACTATATGTTCATGTAATGGGACTTTTTTTTTTTTTTTGAAACACGAATACCTCCTCCGTAGAAAACAACGAGAATTAATTAAGATCTTGTGAAACACTGACGGGTCTGGTCTGTAATGGAATCCCAGCTTCCTCGGCGAATTTCATTGATGATAACTCCTCGGATTATCAGCCGAGTCGTGACGTCGTGTTGTCGCAACGGTTCGACGAGTTTGCTACTCGTTATCTACAGGATAACCCACTTCACCATGGGAACCATGTTGATACAGAGCTCCTTCACATACAGAGAGCATTCAAAAAGTTTTTTTCAGTATTGGTTAGCGCACAAATTGTTGTATGAATTTAGACCGTTACAGCAGAAACAAAGATGAAAAGTCGATTCAGGAACCACCCTAAATAGATTGTAAAGGGACTTTTCTCTTTATTATATACGTAGCAAACCCGATAATACTTCGCAATTGCTTAACATGCATGGGAATTGGATGTACGTTCTAAACTCCTTCTGCCCCCTCTCTCCGTCTATGTCTTAACTCTTCTATCTGTCCATCTCCTCTTTCTCCCCCTCTCTCTTTCCATCGTATCCTTTCCCCTCTCTTTGTCCAACTCCTCCTTTCTCCTCTCCATTAACATTTCTCTCCCTCTTTCCGTCAATCCACTTTTTCCCTCTTTTAGATCTTTAGCCTTGTTTACTGTTGTTGCCAACGAATTCTTGACTGGCAGTTCAAGTAGCTTAAAATGAATTGGGAAATCTGTTGGGATCATTGGCACGCGGGATATGAGAGACGTCTCCTGTTGCTGCATGAGTGAGGATAGTAGCTTCATAGACAGTTTTTCGCGTAGTTATAATTTGAAGACGGGTGGATTACAAAGGTTCGGACGATTCAGATCCCGTAGTAGTATTCTACTCATAAGCCAATAAGTCTTAAATACACCTTTGTGTGCAAACCGATTGCGTGGAAGAAAACTAACAGCCCATCGTTGTGTACACAATTTTTGTTTAAAATTATACGTGAGGAGACAGTGTATATATAGGAGAAACCATTTGTATAATCGTTTATTGTACCGCTATTGTAGTTAAAATTGACTGCAAGAAAAAGTAAAATAAAATAAAAAGTTAAAAAAAAACGAAGCTGCATATTTTCACAGGACAGAATAGCACCGCATTCTGTTTTAACAAAAAACCTACAAATTGTTGTTTAAAAAATATTTAGCCAATGTGCGTCGGAATATTTATTAGGAGTGTCTCGTAAAAATTTCAAGTGCATAGGTCAACAACATTTCGAAATATTTTCTTATAATGTTTCCTCTCTATACACACGGTGTTAGGGGTAGAAGTGCAGATGTTTCTGTCAGTGAGTGACTTCTATGTACTGAACAACGTTACATCAGTATTTAGTTCACTTGCTGACTAATAACCATAGTTATTTCGAGTAGTATGTTCTCATGTTGGTTAGAACCTCCAACTACAAGTGGCACTAGCAAACCATTAAATTTTTCTTTCCCCCTGGGCAATAAATCAGGTATTGAAGTATGGACGCATAGACACCGAAATGGATTGTCTATACCGACAGGCTTATTCCACAGAAGGGCACAGCTATGACGATCCAGAAAACATCAGGTAGTAAATTATGTGTTTGTGGGTGGAGATTTTAATTTGCCAGATATAGACTGGGAAACTCAAACGTTCATAACGGGTGGCAGGGACAAAGAATCCAGTGAATTTTTTTTTTATCTGAAAACTACCTTGAGCAGTTAAACAGAGAACCGACTCGTGGCGATAACATATTAGACCTTCTGGTGACAAACAGACCCGAACTATTTGAAACAGTTAACGCAGAACAGGGAATCAGCGATCATAAAGCGGTTACTGCATCGATGATTTCAGCCGTAAATAGAAATATTAAAAAAGGTAGGAAGATTTTTCTGTTTAGCAAAAGTGACAAAAAGCAGATTACAGAGTACCTGACGGCTCAACACAAACGTTTTGTCTCAAGTACAGATAGTGTTGGGGATCAGTGGACAAAGTTCAAAACCATCGTACAATATGCGTTAAATGAGTATGTGCCAAGCAAGGTCGTAAGAGATGGAAAAGAGCCACCTTGGTACAACAACCGAGTTAGAAAACTGCTGCGGAAGCAAAGGGAACTTCACAGCAAACATAAACATAGCCAAAGCCTTGCAGACAAACAAAAATTACGCGAAACGAAATGTAGTGTGAGGAGGGCTATGCGAGAGGCGTTCAATGAATTCGAAAGTAAACTTCTATGTACTGACCTGGCAGAAAATCCTAAGAAATTTTGGTCTTATGTCAAAGCGGTAGGTGGATCAAAACAAAATGTCCAGACACTCAGTGACCAAAATGGTACTGAAACAGAGGATGACAGACTAAAGGGCGAAATACTAAATGTCTTTTTCCAAAGCTGTTTCGCAGAGGAAGACTGCACTGTCGTTCCTTCTCTAGATTGTCGCACAGATGACAAAATGGTAGCTATCGAAATAGACGACAGAGGGATAGAGAAACAATTAAAATCGCTCAAAAGAGGAAAGGCCGCTGGACCTGATGGGATACCAGTTCGATTTTACACAGAGTACGCGAAGGAACTTGCCGCCCTTCTTGCAGCGGTGTACCGTAGGTCTCTAGAAGAGCGTAGCGTTCGAAAAGATTGGAAAAGGGCACAGGTCATCCCCGTTTTCAAGAAGGGACGTCGAACAGATGTGCAGAACTATAGACCTATATCTCTAACGTCGATCAGTTGTAGAATTTTGGAACACGTATTATGTTCGAGTATAATGGCTTTTCTGGAGACTAGAAATCTACTCTGTAGGAATCAGCATGGGTTTCGAAAAAGACGGTCGTGTGAAAGCCAGCTTGCGCTATTCGTCCACGAGACTCAGAGGGCCATAGACAGGGGTTCACAGGTAGATGCCGTGTTTCTTGACTTCCGCAAGGCGTTCGATACAGTTCCCCACAATCGTTTAATGAACAAAGTACGAGCATATGGACTATCAGACCAATTGTGTGATTGGATTGAAGGGTTCCTAGATAACAGAACTCTGCATGTCATTCTCAATGGAGACAAGTCTTCCGAAGTAAGAGTAATTTCAGGTATGCCGCAGGGGAGTGTCATAGGACCGTTGCTATTCACAATATACATAAATGACCTTGTGGATGACATCGGAAGTTCACTGAGGCTTTTTGCAGATGATGCTGTGGTGTATCGAGAGGTTTTAACAATGGAAAATTGTACTGAAATGCAGGAGGATCTGCAGTGAATTGACTCATGGTGCAGGGAATGGCAATTGAATCTCAATATAGACAAGTGTAATGTGCTGCGAATACATAGAAAAATAGATCCGTTATCATTTAGCTACAAAATAGCAGGTCAGCAACTGGAAGCAGTTAATTCCATAAATTAATTGGGAATGCGCATTAGGAGTGATTTAAAATGGAATGATCATATAAAGTTGATCGTCGGTGAGGCAGATGTCAGACTGATATTCATTGGAGGAATCCTAAAGAAATGCAATCCGAAAACAAAGGAAGTAGGTTACAGTGTGCTTGTTCGCCCACTGCTTGAATACTGCTCAGCAGTGTGGGATCCGTACCAGATAGGGTTGATAGAAGAGATAGAGAAGATCCAACGGAGAGCAGTGCGCTTCGTTACAGGATCACTTACTAATCGCGAAAGCGTTACGGACATGATAGACTCCAGTGGAAGACTCTGCAGGAGAGACGCTCAGTAGCTCGGTACGGGTTTTTGTTAAAGTTTCGAGAACATACCTTCACCGAAGAGTCAAGCAGTATCTTGCTCCCTCCTACGTACATCTCGCGAAGAGACCATGAGAATAAAATCAGAGAGATTAGAGGCCACACAGAAGCATACCGACAATCCTTCTTTCCACGAACTATACGAGACTGGAATAGAAGGGAGAACCGATAGAGGTACTCGGGGTACCCTCCGCCATACACCGTCAGGTGGCTTGCGGAGTATGGATGTACATGTAGATGTAGATGAGGTTGCCAGATGCAGAGAAACAAACAGCTAACATACTGGAGTGGGTCTTTACTAAGCTACAATTACCAAAATGTGTGTGTGTGTGTGTGTGTGTGTGTGTGTGTGTGTGTGTGTGTGTGTGTGTGGGAGTGAGTGTGTGTGTGGGGGGGGGGGGGCGGTTGGGTGGTTTCTTAGAGTATTGTCAGAAATTTGAAGAAAATCTGTGGTTATGCATTTCCTGTGCTCCTGTGAGTGTGTGTGTGTGTGTGTGTGCGTGTGTGTGTGTGTGTGTGTGTGTGTGTGTGTGTGTGTGTGGAGGAGGGGGGGTGGGGGAGGTTTGTGGAAGAGCATCGTTGACGAGGAAACCGGAAAGGGTCCCTTTAAGGTCCAATTTGGCAGTGCCTACCTCGCAATTTTTGCTGAACCTTTTAAAAATGTGCCTGTACAGAGACTTCGACACGGATTCAGCTGAGTACTGCGATGCTGCGCTAGCGCCTGCGGTCAGGCAACCTTAGATTCAACATATGTTCCAAGGGCTCCCATAAGAGTGATACATGACAGGCAAAATACATTTTCCAAGAATGTTAATGTCTTGTCCATTGTAGGCCGTCATGTGTGTGCTAGTTTTAGATAGGCTTGGGCTTCATATGTGTTACGATTCAGCAATGAGATGCAAATGAACAAAATGTTTGTTGCACTTGTGTAGCACTGAAGACCGAGCGAGGTGGCGCAGTGGTTAGACACTGGACTCGCATTCGGGAGGACGACGGTTCAATCCCGCGTCCGACCGTCCTGATTTAGGTTTTCCGTGATTTCCCTAAATCGCTCAAGGCAAATGCCGGGATGGTTCCTTTCAAAGGGCACGGCCGACTTCCTTCCCCGTCCTTCCCTAATCCGATGAGACCGATGACCTCGCTGTCTGGTCTCCTTCCCCGAAACAACCAACCAACCTAGCACTGAAGAAACTGTTTTCTTGCAAGGTTTGCTAATGCCTACAGCAGGCTCTGAATACACTGCAATGATTACATGGGCCTAGAGACTAGATTTTTGTGAATGGGCAAAATTCTTATGTTTGTTCCGTTGCTAACATACGGATTATTCGTGAACCTTCTTGCCATAAGTGTAATACTGTGCTTGTCTGGACGGGCAGTTTTGGCTTTTGTACCGTGAACAGACTGAGGGCATGGCTTAATTCTGTTCACTGACGTAGCTGCCTATTTAGAGAACTGATTATGTGGCATGGCGCATGCGTGCTGTTGCTACCTATTGGGCCAGTCCTGAGCAAGGGACAACTCAACCTGACAAATTGGTGGCTGATCAAATTTATCGGCCGCTACAGCACCTGAATCATAGTGAGTTTGACAGCAGTTACATTGTACAGAATCGCATCATGAATCACGTTGGAATTCAAAACACCACAATCACATTTGAATTTGCACTTCCACGTCATACCCTGCAAATCTGTTACCCACTCAGGGTAAGTTTTCTTCTGAACTTTCTTGCAAGGGGAGAACTGGTACCAAGCTGCCCCCACATTAACTTGTTGGTCATAATGCATCATGAATCACGTTGGAATTCAAAAAACCACAATCACATTTGAATTTGCACTTCCACGTCATACCCTACAAATCTGTTACCCACTCAGGGTAAGTTTTCTTCTGAACTTTCTTGCAAGGAGAGAACTGGTACCAAGCTGCCCCCACATTAACTTGTTGGTCATAATGCAGATGATAAACGGGTATTCATTGTACAAATATATTATACTAGAACTGACATGTGATTACATTTTGACGCAATTTGGGTGCATAGACCCTGAGAAATCAGTACCCAGAACAACCACCACTGGCCGTAATAACGGCCTTGATACGCCTGGGCATTGAGTCAGAGCTTGGATGGCATGCCCATGCAGCTTCAACACGATACCACAGTTCATCAAGAGTAGTTCAAAAAAATGTTCAAATGTGTGTGAAACCTTATGGGACTTAACTGCTAAGGCCATCAGTCCCTAAGCTTACACACTACTTAACCTAAATTATCCTAAGGACAAACACACACACCAATGCCCGAGGAAGGACTCGAACCTCCGCCGGGATCAGCCGCACAGTCCATCAAGAGTAGTGACTGGCGTATTGTGACGAGCCAGTTGCTCGGCCACAATTGACCAGACGTTTTCAGTTGGTGAGAGATCTGGAGAATGTGCTGGCCAGGGCAGCAGTCGAACATTTTCTGTATCCAGAAAGGCCCGTACGGGACCTGCAACATGCGCTCGTGCATTATCCTGCTGAAATGTAGGGTTTCGCAGGGACCGAATGAAGGGTAGAGCCACAGGTCGTAACACATCTGAAATGTAACGTCCACTCTTCAAAGTGCCGTCAATGCGAACAAGAGGTGACCGAGACGTGTAACCAAGGGCAACCGTAACATCACGCCGTTTGGTACACCAGTATGGCGATGAAGAATACACGCTTCCAATGTGCGTTCACCGCGATATTGCCAGACACGGATGCGACCATCATGATGCTGTAAACACAACCTGGATTCATCCTAAAAAATGACGTTTTGCCATTCCTGCACCCAGGTTCGTCGTTGAGTACACCATCGCAGGCGCTCTTGTCTGTGATGCAGCGTCAAGGGTAACCGCAGTCATGGTATCCGAGCTGACACTCCATACTGCTGCAAATGTCGTCGAACTGTTCGTGCAGGTGGTTATTGTCTTGCAAACGTCCCTATCTGTTGACTCAGGGTTCGAGACGAGGCTGCACGAACCGTTACAGCAATGCGGATAAGATGCATGTCATCTCGACTGCTAGTGATACGAGGCCGTTGGGATCCAGTACGGCGTTCCGTATTACCCTCCTGAACCCACCGATTCCATATTCTGCTACCAGTCATTGGATATCGACCAAAGGGAGCAGCAATGTCGCGATACGATAAACCGCAATCGCGATACGCTACAATCCGACCTTTATCAAAGTCGGAAACGTGATGGTACGGATTTCTCCTCCTTACATCAGGCATCACAATAACATTTCACCCAGTAACGCCGGTCAACTGCTGTTTGTGTATGAGAAATCGGTTGGGAACTTTCCTCGTGTCAGCACGTTGTAGGTGTCGCCACCGGCGCCAACCTTGTGTGAATGCTCTGAAAAGCTAATCATTTGCATGTCACAGCATCTTCTTCCTGTCGGTTAAATTTTGCGTCTGTAGCACGTCGTCTTCGTGGTGTAGCAATTTTAATGGGCGGTAGTGTAGTTAGAGAATCTACAGCCTGATACTAGGAAAGTCGCCAATGTTGTTCATCCAACATCGGCAAAGTTGCTGTGTCTAGGAATCTTGCATACTCGATTTGCTAGACAAACAATCAAAGGACTCTTATTAATGAGTTTTATTATAATAAGACAATTACAAACTCTGATATGTGTCACAAGCAAAGGGCGACATAATGTCTTCTTCAGAATTGAGAAACACAAGTCTGTGATACGTAGAGATTCCTAACGAAGTGGCTAACATTGACACTGCTATCGAAGTGGGTCGCCACCAGTCGGGCACAGCGCTTACATCGTCTTCACGTGGAGGCTGCTGCTGTCGCGTTGTCGTCTTGGACGGAGGTAGGTCAGGGAAGAGATGGCCGACTTGTTCTCATAGCCATCTCTTCCCTGTCGTTCCCGACTGGCGTGCTGGCGCTGACTTAACGCCGTAACACAATGTATCATGCTTGGTGCAATCATGAGTGATGAGCGCTCGATATGATATTTCTCACCTGCTTCATGACCTGATTTTCTGTGTTTCTGGTAGTATCTTCGGGACTAATGTTTGGTTTCCTATGTTGCTGTTGTGGTCTTCAGTCCGAAGACTATCTGGATCCAATTTCCATGCTGTTCTAATCTGTGGAAGTCTCTTCACCTCCGAATAACTACTGCGACCTAGATGATTTATTGATTCAGCTTATTGTATTCATCCTTTGGTCTCCCTCTACAGTTAAACTCACCACACTTACATCCAGTGCAAACCTGATGATTTCTTGATGGCTCAGTATGTCTAGTATTTGAACCCTTCAGTTAGTAAAATAGTCCCATAAATTTCGTTTCGTTCCGATTCTGTTCTGTACACCTTCTTCCACCCGTCTAATCTTCGGCTTTCTTCTGTAGCGTCACATTTCAGACTCTTCTGTTCTCTTCTTGTCTGGGCTGCTTATCGTTTACGTTTCAGTTCCACACAATGCAACATTCAAAACACTCACATCCAGAAATGACTTCTCAACACTTAAAATCTGCATTCGACGTTAGTAAATTTCTCTTGTTCAGAATGGCTTCTCAGTCTACATTTTATATCCTTTCTACCTCGGCAATCAACACTTTCGTTAATGTCGAAATAGTCATTCATCTGTTACTTATGTTTTTTCATTTCCGAATATAAGCCACTCAGCATCGCCTGATTTAAAACAACTAAATACTATTACCCTTGATTTGCTTTAGTTGGTGTTCATATCATATCCTAACGGGAGTGTCTCTGACAGAATTACAATATCATATACAAACCTTAAGCTTCTTATTTTTTCTTCCCAAACTTCAATTCTTCAGAATTTTCTGCAATTTCCCTTACTGCCTGCTCAATGTACAAACTAAATGATGTCAGGTATAGGCTACAAGCCTGTCACTTCCGTTCTCAACTGCCGTTTCCCTTTCATGCCCTTCGAGTCTTATTACTGCAGTCTGCTTTCTGCACAAGTTACAGACAACCTTTCGCTGCCTTCATTTTATCTCTGCTACCTTAAGAATTTCAAACGTTGGACTCCAGTCCGCATTGGAGAAAACTCTCGGTAAGTCTAAAAATGCTATGAACGTAGGCATTCCTCACCTTAACCAAACTTGTAAGAGAAGTTGTAGCGTCAGTATTGCCAATTGTGTTCCTATATTTTCCCAGAACCAGATAGATCTTCCCTGAGGTAGGTTTTTACAAGCTTTGCAGTTTTCTGTAAATGATTCGTGGCAGTATTTTGAAACCATGACTTATTAAGCCGATAGTTGCGTATTATTCACCCCTGTCAGTATCTGCTGTCTCTGGGACTGTAAATGTTACATTCTTACTGAAGTATAAGGGTATTTCACCTGTCTCATACATCTTGCGCACGAGTATCACTTACACATTAGTTTCTCTGGCGAACGCTGATGAATTGCTTTCTCCGACAGTCCATTAAGACCAAAGACCTAAATAAAGAAATAATACCAACAGTTTATTGGTATATCAACATAAAAACTGTTCATTGCATTCGATGGCTCCACTGGGTCCCATGGTAGTATTTACCCAGTGGCTCCACTGGGTCCTATTCTAGTATTTACCATTTTATCACCACTTGTCATATGATCACTTTCCTACACCTTTAACATCAGTATTATATCCTATCGACATACACGTCGTCATCTCTGATTTCACTTTTATCTTGTGTAAAATCATCTAATTAATTTAAAACTCATACAAAAACTTTATCAACTTATAGGAAAATTATAAGACGGGCATTATTAATTACAATCTTCCTTCGTTCTACCCCTGCTGGTAAATTGAGCTAATGATATCAAATTTGTTCCTTTTTGACTTAGATACGCTGAGTACTGCACCTGAAACTGTGGAAAAAGGATAACAAAACTCATTCAAACGGCCTTTGTCGTTGCTACGACGGCCAGCAAAGCAGTCGATGCTCTGCTCTGAGCACAGTCAGGGACCGTAATCCACTTGAGGGGTTTAACACGATTTATTTTTTCTCTCTTTTACCCTTGGCGTTTCAACAGGCCGATGTTTCTCCGTCCTCTCTGTTCCAGTGCCTTTTTTTCTTCACTCCTCACAGTCCTTAGGGAGAGTCTGGCGAGCTGCAGTATCAGGTGTCAGAGGTAAACACGATATTCCGCCGGGGGAACAGCGACCCCATTTACTTAACGCCCAAGTCCCGACGGGTCGCGCAGAAGCAGTGGAGATCGAAAGCATCTGTGCTGAGGGCGCGAGGAAAGGAACTGAGGAGATTAGGACGTATATCCAATATCCATATATATTTAGCACTTGTGAAACATTTCTGAGTTTGCTATGTTTTTAGTAAACGGTAACGGTCCCATAGCTATCTACGTGGGATGGTTCCTGAATGGACCTTTGATTGGAGTACCTGGTGTGTCTTTCGGAATCCAGTCAAAAATTTGATACGACCTCACTAAGCTCATAATTTGTCCTCTAAACAACACTGTGGAAAAAGTATCGAATGCCGCGCGGAATATCCGAGTGGTCTCAGACAGATTGTCACGGTCCGTGCTGCTTCTCCCGTGGGAGGTTCGAGTCCTCCCTCGGGCACGGGCGTGTGTGTTGTCCACAGCGTAAATTAGTTTAAGTTATATTAAGTAGTGTGTAGGCTTAGGGATCGATGACCTAAGCAGTTTGGTCCCATAAGGCCTTACCGCAAATTTCCAAATTTCCAAAAATGTGTCGAATGCTCCCTATACAGGGTGGTCCATTGATCGTGACCAGGCCAAATATCTCACGAAATAAGCGTCAGATGAAAAAAAACTACAAAGAACGAAACTTGTCTAACTTTAAGGGTGAAACCAGATAGCGCTATGGTTGGCCATAGGTCAAACGGATATCATTTACAATTTATTAAATAGGAACGCCCATTTTTATTACATATTCGTGTAGTACGTAAAGATATATGAATGTTTAAGTTGGAACACTTTTTTCGCTTTGTGATAGATGACGCTGTAATAGTCACAAACATATGGCTCACAATTTTAGACGAACAGTTGGTAACAGGTAGGTTTTTAAATTAAAATACAGAGCGTAGGTACGTTTGAACACTTTATTTCGGTTGTTACAATGTGATACATGTACCTTTGTGAACTTATCATTTCTGAGAACGCATGCTATTACAGCGTGATTATCTGTAAATACCACATTAATGCAATAAATGCTCAAAATGATGTCCATCAACCTCAATACATTTGGCAATACGTGTAACGACATTCCTCTCAACAGCGAGTAGTTCGCCTTCCGTAACGCCTGACAATGCGCTGACGCATATTGTCAGGCGTTGTCCGTGGACCACGATAGCAAATATCCTTCAAATTTCACCACAGAAGGAAATCCGGGGACGTCAGATCCGGTGATCGTGCGGGCCATGGTATGGTGCTTCGACGACCAATCCACCTGTCATGAAATGTGCTATTCAATACCGCTTCAACCGCACGCGTGCTATGGCCGGTCATCCATCATGTTGGAAGTACATCGCAATTCTGTTATGTAGTGAAACATCTTGTAGTAACATCGGTAGAACATTACGTAGGAAATCAGCATACACTGCACCATTTAGATAGCCATCGATAAAATGGGGGCCAATTATCTTTCCTCCCATAATGCCACACCATACATTAACCCGCCAAGGTCGCTGATGTTTCACTTGTCGCAGCCATCGTGCATTTTCCGTTGCCCAGTAGTGTATATTATGCCGGTTTACGTTACCACTGTTAGTGAATGACGCTTCGTCGCTAAATAGAACGCGTGCAAAAAATCTGTCATCGTCCAGTAATTTCTCTTGATGTAGCATTCTCAGCACCGACGTTTTTGAGATTCCCGATTCTCGCGCAATTTGTCTGCTACTGATGTGCGGATTAGCCGCTATAGCAGTTAAAACACCTACTTGGGCATCATCATTTGTTGCAGGTCGTGGTTGACCTTTCATATGTGGCTGAACACTTCCTGTTTCCTTAAGTAACGTAACTATTCGGCGAACGGTCCGGACACTTGGATGATGTCGTTCAGGATACCGAGCAGCATACATAGCACACGCCCGTTGGGCATTTTGATCACAATAGCCGTGCATCAAGACGATATCGACCTTCACCGCAATTGGTAAACTGTCCATTTTAACACGGGTAATGTATCACGAAGCAAATACCGTCCGCACTGGCGGAATGTAACGTGATACCTCGTACGTATACGCTTGTGACTATTCAGCGCCATCTGTCACAAAGCGGAAAAAGTGGTCGAACTAAAACATTCATATTTCTTTGCGCACTACACAAATGTGTAACAAAAAAATGGGGGTTCCTATTTTTAAAAAAACGCAGTTGATATCCGTTTGTCCTATGGCAGCGCCATCTAGGGGGCCAACCATAGCGCCATCTGGTTTCCCCCTTCAAGCTAGACAAGTTTTGTTCTTTGTAGTCTTTTCGTTTGATGCTTATTTCGTATAAAGCGCGTCGAGTGGACCCGGAAAACATTGCAGTCGTTGTTACGCTGTAACGTAACGATTTATCTGACGTCCAAAATGGCGTGATCGTTGGCTTTCGGGCAAAGAGTGGAAATATTGCCGAAACGGCTAAGTCTGTAATCCGTTCACGTGCCGCTGTGGTTAAAGTATACCGTGCACGGCAAAACAGCGCTGTCCTAGGCCGGGATCGAGACAACTGTGGTGCACCATGGGAAATGGGTAACAGTGGAGAACGACGGCTGCGAAGATGTGTGCAGGCGAATAGACTTGCAACTGTTGAGCAAATGAGTTAAGGGCTACCAAAGGGGTCTCAACAACGCCTGTTCAGCGTAAGTTGCTGCGGGTATGTGCCTCCTCAGCAGGCGCTTGATACATGCTGACTATTTTTCATCAGCGACGAAGGCTGGAATGTACACGTCAGTACCGCGTATTGCCATCCCTCGAGTCGCAACCGCTAGCGTTTTCAGGTGAACCACATTTTTATGCTCCACCAGCCAGTTGGTGCGGAACGTCTGAAAAACATTTGGCAGCAATTGTCGGAAGGGTCAAGGCCGGAGGAGGGAGCGTTTTTGTCTGGGGAATATGTTCGTGACATTGCCTGGGTGATGTCGTTGTTCTCGAAGGCAAAATGGATCAACACAAATATGCTTCTGTCCTTGGGGACCATGTAGACCCCTACATGTAGTTTGTTTTTCCTCAGCGCCTTGCAGTGTACGGAATCGTTAGAAGAGTACCAAGATAAAGTTTATCGGACTAGCCTGGCCACCTAAACGCCGGATTTAAACCCAATCGATAACCTATGGGACCACCTAGATCGGGTTGTTCGCCTCATGGATCCTGAACCTAGAAGCCCAGCGGAACTGGCCACGATGCTGGAGCCTGCATGGATCCACAACCCTGTCGATAATTTCCAGAACAGCACAAACTCTCCTTCTGCACGTTTCGCAGCTGTCTTGCGTTGCAAAAGGCTTTTTATCCTGATGAGAATGTAATAATCGTTTTATTAAGCGAGTGTAACCATCGCACTGGTACACTAAGGGAGACAGTCGCGTGAAGTAGATGCTCAGCAATGTGAAGGCTGATCACTCTCTTTTGTGTCTCAGGGTTTACACTATACCACACGAGTTAGTGGGAAAGATAGTTAACTGATGTTAACAGCAAATAATCGTACAGAAAACGTAGTAATTTTTAAAGTGACTGCATTTGAGGTAATGGTCATATAGGACGTTAGTTCAACATGGAGCGCTTAAATTCGCAGGAATGCCTAATATTAATGTGTCTACATTTACACTTACGCAATTACTTCAAATATCACAGCACTTTTAGTTAAAATTAGTATAATAAACTTTTAATGAGTGACCGATAGGCATTAAATATACCTATCTACTCTAATGGTAAAATATTTAACGTTGCTATTATACAGATATTTCAATCAAGGTATGGAAAAGTTTAAGTTACTTAGCAATATGAATTATGGAATGTGTCTCAGTTACTACCTATACCTGACTTTAATTAACGCAAGATCAGATTTCGTCACACACCACTGGTTTCGATTTGCCAAGTACAGAAACCAAAACAGTTTTCTTTAGAGAAGACGTATAATTTCGCTTTGCCTATTGGTTTCTACTTCTCACCAGTAACAGTGACACACAGCATCTATAACAAAATCTTGCTGGTTTATAATTTAGGTATGAAATCTTAGTGTAAATCGGGGAGCTATTTTGTATTCCAATAAATACTAGCTTTTATCGCTGTAAAACTCCTTGGTTTAAAAAAATTTAAACTACAAAGATGTTGATTTTTAAATGCATTAATAAACACACGAGATAAGCATTTGCTTTATAAATAACCAGTATATTATTACTCAACTTATATCATTTCTACATCTATATCTACATTAATACTCTGCAAATCACATTTAAGTGGCCGACAGAGGGTTCATCGAACCACTTTCACAATGCTCTATTATTCCAATCTCATATAGCGCGCGTAAAGAACGAATACCTTTACCTTTCCGCACGAATCGTGGTGATCGTTTCTCGCTGTGTAGGTCGGTGTCAACAAAATATTTTCGCATTCGGAGGAGAAAGTCGGTGATTGGAATTTCGTGAGAAGATCCCGTCGCAACGCAAAAAGCCTTCCCTTTAATGACGTCCAGCCCAAATCCTGTATCAGTTCAGTGACACTCTCTCCCATATTTTGCGATAATACAAAACGTGCTGCCATTCTTTGACCTTTTTCGATGTAATCCGTCAGTCCTAGCTGGTAAGGATCCCTCGCCGTGCAGCAGTAAAGAGGACGGACAAGCGTAGAGTAGATAGTCTCCTTAATAGATCTGTTACATTTTCTAAGAAATTTGAAATAGATGGCAGAGGGATAGAAAAACAATTAAAATCGCTCAAAAGAGGAAAGGCCGCTGGACTTGATGGTATATCAGTTCGATTTTACACTGAGTACGAGAAGGAACTTGCCCCCCTCCTTGCAGCAGTGTACCGTAGGTCTCTAGAAGAGCGTAGCGTTCGAAAAGATTGGAAAAGGGCACAGGTCATCCCCGTTTTCAAGAAGGGACGATGAACAGATGTGCATAACTACAAACCTATATCTCTATCGTCGATCAGTTGTAGAATCGTGGAACACGTATTATCTTCGAGTATAATGACTTTTCTGGATACTAGAAATCTACTCTGTAGGAATCAGCATGGGTTTCGCAAAAGACGATCGTGTGAAACCCACCTCGCGCTATTCGTCCACGAGACTCAGAGGGCCATAGACACGGGTTCACAGGTAGATGCCGTGTTTCTTGACTTCCGCAAGGCGTTCGATACAGTTCCCCACAGTCGCTTAATGAACAAAGTAAGAGCATGTGGACTATCAGACCAATTGTGTGATTGGATTGAAGAGTTCCTAGATAACAGAACTCAGCATGTCATTCTCAATGGAGACAAGTCTTCCGAAGTAAGATTGAATTCAGGTGTGCCGCAGGGGAGTGTCGTAGTACCGTTGCTATTCACAATATACATAAATGACCTTGTGGATAACATCGGAAGTTCACTGAGGCTTTTTGCGAATGATGCTGTAGTACTTCGAGAGGTTGTAACAATGGAATATTGTACTGAAATTCAGGGGGATCTGCAGCGAATTGACGCATGGTGCAGGGAATGGCAATTGAATGTCAATGTAGGCAAGTGTAATGTGCTGCGAATACATTGAAAGAAAGATCCTTTGTCAGTTAGCTACACTATAGCAGGTCAGCAACTGGAAGCAGTCAATTCCATAAATTATCTGGGCGTAGGCATTAGGAGTGATTTAAAATGGAATGACCAGGTAAAATTAATTGTTGGTAAAGCAGATGCCAGACTGAGATTCATTGGAAGAATCCTGAGGAAATGCAATCGGAAAACAAAGGATGTAGGTTACGGTACACTTGTTTTCTCCACTACTTGAATACTGCTCACCGGTCTGGGATCCGTACCAGATAGGGTTTATAGAAGAGATAGAGAAGATCCAACAGAGAGCAGCGCGCTTCGTTACAGGGTCATTTAGTAATCGCGAAAGCGTTACGGAGATGATAGATAAACTCCAGTGGAAGACTCTGCAAGAGAGACGCTCAGTAGCTCGGTACGGGCTTTTGTTGAAGTTTCGAGAACATACCTTTACCGAGGAGTCAAGCAGTAAACACACTAACTCCTACGTATATCTCGCGAAGAGACCATGAGAATAAAATCAGAGAGATTAGACCCACACAGAGGCATACCGACAATCTTCCTTTCCACGAACAATATGAGACTGGAATAGAAGGGAGAACCGATAGAGGTATTCAAAGTACCGTCCGCCACACACCGTCAGGTGGCTTGAAGTTGTTTCACTACTCCGAGGCTATCCACTTCTAAGTTACTCATGTTGGCAGCTGTCCTTGGTTCGAATTCTTTGGTGAAGGAATTTGGAAGGCTGTGTTTAGTAACGCTGCTTTAGCAGCACTTTCGATGATGGTATTTCCATTGCTATCGTGTCGAGAAGGCATCGATCGTGTCTTGCCACTTACAAGCAGAATCTCTCTGGATATTCTGCTAGGTTTCGAGACAAAGTTTCGTTGTGGAAACAATAATACGCATCTCGCACTGAAGTCATTGCTAAATTTCAAGCCTGTATAAAAGATCGCCAATCTTGTAGATTTTGGATTTGTTTAAATTCTGACCCGTTTTGTGTACCAAGAGAGATCAGCTCCGTCTTTTGTTAATTTATTTGGTATACATCTCTCAATTTCTGTCGATACTATTTCTTTGATTTCAAGCAACGACCTACATTGTTAATTTGGAAGGAGTGGAGATTGTCTCTCAGGAATGCGTCAAGTGAATTTTTATCTGCTCTTTTGAATAGATATATTTTTCGTTTATTTTTGAGGGGTTTGGGGGTTATAGTATTCAAGCTCGCTAGAACAACATCAAAAGTAACATAATTTTAATATTTTTCACAGAGTTAACTTTTATTCTCATCGTAAGCAACGAACGCAAGAAGGAACTGTCAACAAGTAAACAGCGATGGTTTATGGGAATGGTTGCACTCTGGAATCACATGCAGTTAGTAACCTCACATCATTTTTTGGGGAAACAATCATCATTAACATTGTTTCCGACCCCTCAGAGAAGTCATGCACAGCTGCCAGTTTGTACAATGTAAACCACCTTATTTGTGAGTTTACCATGGCTGGCTCATCTTCATTGTAGGCATCAACATCGTTATGAACTCCATTTTTAATGAGTAATTGAGAACCTGGCAGAGGAGCTGAAGTGCCTAATGTACTTTCCTGATGGAAAGCATTCGCAGAAGCATCCTCAGGGTCACTTTACGCCTTCGGGTGTCTCTGAATCCAGATCACACGAATTTTGGTTTTTAAACTGACGAACGCTTAAAGAACGGATGTCTCGGAACTTCCCTGATTTCATAATGCCTAAAAAAATTATAGTCCTAAATAACAAATTTCCTGCCGAATTCATTTATAAAAGCTTTTTTCATGTATAAAAGCTATAGTACAAACTCAAATTCACGTTACTATAGCCTACGTTAAAACTACTTTCACTGTTGATGATCTCCTTAGTATGATAAATACGAAAAAACTACACGTCAAGTAAATTACGTAACAAAAGATTGGAGACACAAATGTGCCACAATCATGCAACAAATACTCCACGCCGATTGCTGTTTTTACCGCGGTAAGCTGCTTTTAACGCTGTATGTGCTGCATTGCCTAACAATCGTAGAAGTACCTTAGTGTGCTACATGGAGTCAGTGCCTTCCAATAGCATCGGTGGTTTTACGTGAAGGGCGCTAACTTAAAAAAAACTTGTTTAGATGTGATGATGACTGGGTCTCTTAGGGTTCATACATAGCTCACCTGGCGGGTTCTGACTTGGCCGTATACGGCAGAATACACCAGTCAACGTCAAAGATCTATAATCAGCTCGTAGTGGCCGAGCGGTTCTAGGCGCTACAGTCTGGAACCGCACGACCGCTACGGTCGCAGGTTCGAATCCTGCCTCGGGCATGGATGTGTGTGATGTCCTTATGTTAGTTAGGTTTAAGTAGTTCTAAGTTCTAGGGGACTGATGACCTTAGAAGTTAAGTCCCATAGTGCTCAGAGCCATTTTATAATCAGCTATCAGTCTGATGGTGCAGTACATCTCTGGGTGAAAAATGCAGGGTATGTATTGACGGGTCAAACGAACTTTGACTGCAGCTGGCCAATAAGAACTCAAAGCGTCAGAGTTCGTTTTGGAAGGCCTCGTTTCCAGCACACAAAGTGCTACTCTTCTTGCTGCTGTGACGAATGGAAGCACCGATTTTCCTCGTAACACAGACGACGTATGTTATGATTGTAAAATATTCACAGTCAACTGACTTCAATAGTGAAACCACAGTCACAGTATATAACATTTTTCTTTAAAAAAGGAGTTACATTGCCGGTTTCAATGAACTACGTCGTTATTTTCAAATGTAAAACATCAGTTGGAGAATATATAGGGTGAGTCACTAACTATTGGCGCGAAGAATAACTCCGAAAGTAAGATAGTAGATGAAATGTTTGTGGGACAAATGTTGCATGAGAACAACAGGGCCATAATATGACGTTGATTTTTTGTTGTTAGGTGAGGTCGCTTCAGAGATATGAAGGTCAGCTTTGGGTTTCTAGATGGGATGCAATAGTTTGGTACTCATTTTCTGATTGTGGCTATCGAGACAAATCCAATTATACGTAAGAGTAAGGCTTTGAAGGCCAACGAAGGTCACAAAGGTGGCATTGACTTCCATTTACAAAAGGTGTTCGAAGTGATCACCACTGGTATCAGTGCAGTGCTACAGTCTCCTTATCATCGATTGAGTGGTATTTGTTATCACTTCGGCACTTATCGAAGCACATGCTCTGATAATTCTATCTCGCATATCTTCAGGTGCAGCTGGAACGTGTTTATAAACAATGTCATTTACGAATCCCCAAAAGAAAAAATCCAGAGGCGTCAAATCTGGCGAACGAGCCGGCCACGACACATCTCTTCCGCGTCCAAATCAACTGTGGGAATTGTCTCTGGAACTCGTTTCTAGCCATCAGCGAAAAATGTGCCGGACACGCATTGCGTTGATACCACATTCTGTTCCTTGTTCTTAAAGGTATTTCTTCCAATAACAGACCTAAATCTTTCTTGCAGGAATGTGGTGTACTTTCTAACATTTGGATGTTCTTTGATGAAATAGGGGCCTATGATTCTTTCCTCCAGAATGGCACACCATACACTCACCGACCACGGTTTTTGGTGTGCAATTTGCCGCAGCCATAATTGATTTTCAGTTGTCGATAATGCATGTTATGCAACATAGTTCCTGAATGTAGCCACGTCGGTAAATAAAGTCATAATAATAAATGTGTCCTCCCTCTGATTCTGAAGTTGAGCCCATCGACAGGATTCAATACGACGCATGCAATACGTACCAGTTAATTCTTCGTGGAGACTGATATCGTGAGAATGATATTTATGGCGATGCAGAACACGAACAACACTACTCAGGCTCATACCAGATTCCCTTGCGATTTCACGCGAACTAACACAAGGATCTCGAATCACAGTGGCAAGAGTACCAATTTCCGTTCAGAGTGGTTCAAATGGCTCTGAGCGTTATGGGACTTAAATTCTGAGGTCATCAGTCCCCTAGAGCTTAGAACTACTTAAACCTAACTAACCTATGGACATCCAACACATCCATGCCCGAGGCAGGATTCTAACCTGCGACCGTAGCGGTCGTGCGCTTCAGATTGAAGCGCCTAGAACCGTTCGGCCACTCCTGCCGGCTTCAGTATATCTTTCAGCGTATAAGTCCTTAGCTCTCACTGAATTTCGTTGAAATTCTTCGAAGGAATGCATCTTTTACATTCGCTTGATTCGACGATACTAGTCTTACCGTTGCCAACGGCCTTGCCGCTGTGGTGACACCGGTTCTCGTCGGGCTGGGCTAGCACTTGTATGGACGACCGTCCGGTCTGCCGGGCGCTGCTGGCAAGCGGCTTGCACTCAGCCCTTGTGAGGTAGCCTGAGGGGCTGCTTGACTGAGAAGTAGCGGCTTCGGTCACGAAAACTGACAACGTTCGGGAGAGCGGTGTGCTGACCACATGCCCCTCAGTTACCGCATTCAGTGACTCCTCTGGGCTGAGAGGATGACACGGAGGCCGGTCGGTACCGATGGGCCTTCCTTGGCCTGTTCGGATGGAAGAGGAGTCTTACCGTTTCTATTAGTGGTGTATTGCGAAACCGTCGAATGGTGTTTACAAGTCAACGGCACGTTAGATGGATACGTCGTATTCGGTGAATATTTGCTATTTGCTCGATATACGAGAGAGAACTGTCATAGCATGTGCTTTGATAAGTGACGAAGTGATAAGGAATACCACTCAATCCATGATAGGAAAATTGCAGCATTGCATAGATACCAATGGTCATCACTTCGAACAGCTTCTGTAAATGGATATCAATGCCACCTTTGTGACCTTCGTTGGCCTTCAAAGACCTTACTGTTACATATCATTGGACTCGTCTCGATAGCTACTATCAGAAAATAAGCACCAAACTATTGCATCCCATTTAAAATAACAAAGTTGACCTTCATATCTCTGAAGCGACCCCACCTAGCAACAAAAAATCAATGTCATAATGGGCCCTGTTGTCCCATACAACTATTGTCCCTCAAACTTTTCAGCTCCTATCACATTTTCAGAGTTATTCGTCGTGGCAGTATTTAGTGACACACCCTGTATGACCATACATCTGAAAATCATTACTATAAATAATGAGACCAGGCAATCCAGGCGATGGTGGCAAAAGCAAGTCACTACAAGTTATACCCATTCTTGCCCAGCTTACTTTAGCAAGTTAATAGTGTGGCAGTTCTACATGTGAGTACAGTGTGTTTTGAGAATCTTTCTTCGGTACATAGTCAATTTATGTGCTGCATACCATGCGGAAGCTTGCAGTGCTTGATACACTTACGGTGAGGTTAATATCCTGTTTCTCTCATGAGAGTTTGCACCATGATAATGACTAAATATACATATATGTGTTTAATTTTCAGACTTGTGAATTTGAATCAGCCATACGATCGTTGTGTCACAGCAGAACACATTGCAAGAATTCTTGGCAATGTTTACCCTGTTGTAGTTTTTATCTATTCTACATCAGGACATGGAACGAACAGATGGGTAAGCAGGGACATAGCTTGTAGTGACTTGGCTTTACCTCCATTGCTTCAAGTGCGTCGTTCCATTATTTCTCGCAGTTGTCAGGTCAATTATTCAAAATGACAGTCACACTCGCATTATTTATTTTGTCGCCAACCGGTTTCAACCCGCGATGGGGTCATATTCAGAGCAATTTACACCATTTGGTCGCTCGCTGAAGTCGTCACCCTTCCTGCGCACGGTGCCATACGCATAGTTACCATCCGTGCACAGGCAATTATGTCGGAATGTAGCATCAGCAGACTTCGTTGTGGCCTCTGGTGAGAGTGTTGTGAGACTGCTGCTGGCTTAGCACATTTGCGCTACATTTAGGTGATTATGTACATGACTGTAAGTTACGTGGTAAGGACATGGAGAATTTTTTTGTTCTAGATTCATTTTACTGTCGTATTTCGCGTGAGGAATGCTAAGTTCTTACTTGCACCTTCAACTTCTATGGAATTCTTGGAGAGGAATGTCCATCTTTTATATTGTGATCCAAAGTTTAAGCTGACTGATGTTAATACTCTTCCACTAGTAACACAGTGTTGCAGGAATTAATAACAATTTGACGCAGTTTTCTTTTGGCTGTTTTATCTGTTGTGGATTTAAAGGCACATAGTTCAATGAATTCAATTTACACTGAATTACGTTATCCTCGATCGGAATATTAATCATTATGTTAATTTTCAGTGCAGTAGCGATCTTACGAATTCATTGTCCTCCTTTCTGATCCCTGTTAATATTTCCATGTATTTAGTAGCTCTACATGTGTTCACGGAAAATCAACGTTCTCGAAAGATACGCCATTTACGAGGGCAGTTCAATAAGTAATGCAACACATTTTTTTTCTCGGCCAGTTTTGGTTGAAAAAACCGGAAATTTCTTGTGGAATATTTTCAAACATTCCCGCTTCGTCTCGTATAGTTTCATTGACTTCCGACAGGTGGCAGCGCTGTACGGAGCTGTTAAAATGGCGTCTGTAACTGATGTGCGTTGCAAACAACGGGCAGTGATCGAGTTTCTTTTGGCGGAAAACCAGGGCATCTCAGATATTCATAGGCGCTTGCAGAATGTCTACGGTGATCTGGCAGTGGACAAAAGCACGGTGAGTCGTTGGGCAAAGCGTGTGTCATCATCGCCGCAAGGTCAAGCAAGACTGTCTGATCTCCGGCGTGCGGGCCGGCCGTGCACAACTGTGACTCCTGCAATGGCGGAGCGTGCGAACACACTCGTTCGAGATGATCGACGGATCACCATCAAACAACTCAGTGCTCAACTTGACATCTCTGTTGGTAGTGCTGTCACAATTGTTCACCAGTTGGGATATTCAAAGGTTTGTTCCCGCTGGGTCCCTCGTTGTCTAACCGAACACCATAAAGAGCAAAGGAGAACCATCTGTGCGGAATTGCTTGCTCGTCATGTGGCTGAGGATGACAATTTCTTGTCAAAGATTGTTACAGGCGATGAAACATGGGTTCATCACTTCGAACCTGAAACAAAACGGCAATCAATGGAGTGGCGCCACACCCACTCCCCTACCAAGAAAAAGTTTAAAGCCATACCCTCAGCCGGTAAAGTCATGGTTACAGTCTTCTGGGACGCTGAAGGGGTTATTGTGTTCGATGTCCTTAACCATGGTCAAACGATCAACTCTGAAGTGTATTGTGCTACTCTTCAGAAATGAAGAAACGACTTCAGCGTGTTCGTAGGCACAAAAATCTGAACGAACTTCTCCTTCCTCATGACAACGCAAGACCTCACACAAGTCTTCGCACCCGAGAGGAGCTCACAAAACTTCAGTGGACTGTTCTTCCTCATGCACCCTACAGCCCCGATCTCGCACCGTCGGATTTCCATATGTTTGGCCCAATGAAGGACGCAATCCGTGGGAGGCACTACGCGGATGATGAAGAAGTTATTGATGCAGCACGACGTTGGCTCCGACATCGACCAGTGGAATGGTACCATGCAGGCATACAGGCCCTCATTTCAAGGTGGCGTAAGGCCGTAGCATTGAATGGAGATTACGTTGAAAAATAGTGTTGTGTAGCTAAAAGATTGGGGAATAACCTGGTGTATTTCAATGCTGAATAAAACAACCCCTGTTTCAGAAAAAAAATATGTTGCATTACTTATTGAACTGCCCTCGTATTTTAATGGTATCGAAAGTTTGGCTGAAGCAGCTTGACTTAATCACTGACCACAAATATATTGAGTATATCTAGTACGCAGGTAAGGCTATATCGCCGTGAAATTTCGAGGCACTTGCCGTGCCAATGAAGACGGAGTGATAGAGGTAACTTCTGTCTACACACAAGCTCAGAGCTTTCCAGATAATTTTGTACCGTAAGTACATATGATAAAAGCATCTACACTGCATAAATTGTATCTACAAGACACAATTTATTTAGATGTACAGTTTGTAGATGCTTGAGATCTACAGTGAGGATTCCAGTTTCGACTCTGCCTTGGTTAACTCTGGTTAACCCCTCTTTTTTTATTTAATTGCACTTCGCAAAATTCGTTGCGACTCAGAAACTTTTAAACATCGTAGTCGGTTTTTGTTTGCTTACACGTGCGTCAGATTTCGTATAAAGGGGTAACGTTTCAGGGCATAATACCAGTGTCATAGTCTCTTATGAACTCCCAGGAGGGCAAACTGGCACTGTATCATTAGCCACTGGGTAGTGGCGTTTTTAGTCGCGATGCAAAGAAATGGAAAGAAACTATAAAGAATAAGGACAAAAATGGAAAGGAACTCATTTCTGTGGGCAGTAGTCATGACGCATTTACCTCGTAGTACCAGAGAGGTATCCACCATCAACAAAATGAAGAAAAGTATTGGTATGCGCAGAGGGTAAATCCACTACTAGTGACCCAGGAATCGATGTTATGGACCTAGGGGAATATATGACAGCACACCAGGAGAGACTGCAAGGAAAAAATAATAGCTCGGACCTTTGGAGGAGACAGCTAAGCTTGATCTTAAAATGAACTATCCACAACGGTGGTAACATTTTCATTCATTTGAACAAATGGCTGGTTTCGATTTTACAACAATCAGATCCAAAAAAAGAAGCGACGGACAGGAAGCATAGTGTCAAGCAGCATTGTAGGGGCATTCCCATTAAATTCTGTTCCGTGTTGATGCTGCTCCAAGGTACCGAGTGTACCTTACAGAATGTGAAAACAGTTTTTCTGGTACTTCATGTACTATTACCATGAAATTTCTTTTCAAGTGAACCATTTCCATAGGTCCCAAATAAGATCTCACTGAAATTCAGTAATTAACGTACATCTTGTAGTTTCCCGTCCGTCGCATACAGATGTACGAGTGCGTGGTGAGAAGTACTGCCTATAATTTTTTTATTCAGTTCGGAATATCAGTTGAGTTTTCTCACGTCATGCATATTACTCAGTCCACTTTCCTGTGAGGTACGGTATCAAAAGCCTTCTGGAAATCTTGAAATTCGGAAACAAATTGAAATCTCATACTCTCAACTCTTCGTGTAACTAAAGAGCCTGTTGTGTTTCACAAGAAAGTTGTTCTCTAAATCCTGGTTGACTATGTGTCAATAGACCGTTTTCTTCGAGGTAATTTACAATACTCTAAAACAATATATGTTCCAAAATCCTGCAGCATATAGACGTTAATAGTGAGCCTGTAATTTAGTTAATTATTTCTATTGCCTTTCTTAAACATTGATATGACCTTGCAACTTTCCAGACCATGCGAACGGATGTTTTGTTGAGCGAGTGGTTGTATGCGAATGTTAAATATGGAGCTAGTACACCAGCGTAATCTGAAATGCACCTTATTGGTATACAATCTGGACCGGAAGAGTTGCTTTTATTTGCTTCACTACGCCGAGGGTATCTACTTCTAAGTTACTCATGTTCGCAAATGTTCTTGTTTCGAATTCTGGAATATTTACTTCGTCTTCTTTGGTGGAGGAATTGCGGAAGTCTGTGTTTAGCAGCTCTGTTTTAGCAGCACTGTCATCGATAGTATTCCCATCGCTATCGTGCAGAGAAGGCGTTGATTGTGTCTTACCGCTAGCATACTTTACATACAACCAGAATCTCTTTGGAGTTCCTGCCAGGTTTTGAGACAAAGTTTCGTTGTTGAAATTATACAAGCCTCCCGCATTGAAGTCCGCGCTAAATTTCGAGCTTCCGTAAAAATTTTCTGATATAGGAGATTTTGCGTACGTTATATTTTATCGTTGTTTCTGCAATAGTTTTTTGACACGTTTGTGTTCCATGGGGACTTGGCTCCGTCTTTTGTTAAGTTATTTGGTATTTTTTTTTTTTTTTGCGTCATCAGTCTACTGACTGGTTTGATGCGGCCTGCCACGAATTCCTTTCCTGTGCTAACCTCTTCACCTCACAGTAGCACTTGCAACCTACGTCCTCAATTATTTGCTTGACGTATTCCAATCTATGTCTCCCTCTACAGTTTTTGCCCTCTACAGCTCCCTCTGGTACCATTGAAGTCATTCCCTCATGTCTTAGCAGATGTTCTATCATCCTGTCCCTTCTCCTTATCAATGCTTTCCACATATTCCTTTCCTCTCCGATTCTGCGTAGAACCACCTCATCCCTTGCCTTATCAGTCCACCTAATTTTCAACATTCGTCTGTAGCAACACATCTCAAATGCTTCGATTCTCCTCTCTTCCTGTTTTCCCACAGTCCATGTTTCACTACCATACAATGCTGTACTCCAGACGTACATCATCAGAAATTTCTTCCTCAAATTAAGGCCGGTATTTGATATTAGTAGACGTCTCTTGTCCAGAAATGCCTTTTTTGCCATAGCGAGTCTGCATTTGATGTCCTCCTTGCTCCGTCCGTCATTGGTTTCTTTACTGACTAGGTAGCAGAATACCTTAACTTCATTGACTTCGTGACCATCAATCCTGATGTTAGGTTTCTCGCTGTTCTCATTTCTACTACTTCTCATAACCTTCGTCTTTCTCCGATTTACTCTCAAACCATACTGTGTACTCATTAGACTGTTCATTCCGTTCAGCAGATCATTTAATTCTTCTTCACTTTCACTCAGGATAGCAATGTCATCAGCGAATCGTATCATTGATATCCTTTCACCATGTATTTTAATTCCACTCCTGAACCTTTCTTTTATTTCCATCATTGCTTCCTCGATGTACAGATTGAAGAGTAGGGGTGAAAGGCTACGTCCTTGTCTTACACGAGCACTTCGTTCTTGATCGTCCACTCTTATTATTCCCTCTTGGTTGTTGTACATATTGTATATGACTCGCCTCTCCCTATAGCTTACCCCGACATTTTTCAGAACCTCGAACAGCTTGCACCGTTTTATATTGTCGAACACTTTTTCCAGGTCGACGAATCCTATGAAAGTGTCCTGATTTTTCTTTAGCCTTGCTTCCATTATTAGCCGTAACGTCAGAATTGACTCTCTCGTACCGGCCGCGGTGGCCGTGCGGTTCTAGGCGCTCCAGTCCGGAGTCGCGCTGCTGCTACGGTCACAGGTTCGAATCCTGCCTCGGGCATGGGTGTGTGTGATGTCCTTAGGTTAGTTAGGTTTAAGTAGTTCTAAGTTCTAGGGGACTGATGACCACAGCAGTTGAGTCCCATAGTGCTCAGAGCCATTTGAACCATTTGCCTCTCTCGTCCCTTTACTTTTCCTAAAGCCAAACTGATCGTCACCTAGCGCATTCTCGATTTTCTTTTCCATTCTTCTGTATATTATTCTTGTAAGCAGCTTCGATGCATGAGCTGCTAAGCTGATTGTGCGATAATTCTCGCACTTGGCAGCTCTTGCCGTCTTCGGAATTGTGTGGATGATGCTTTTCCGAAAGTCAGATGGTATGTCGCCAGACTCATATATTCTACACACCAACGTGAATAGTCGTTTCGTTGCCACTTCCCCCAATGATTTTAGAAATTCTGATGGAATGTTATCTATCCCGTCTGCCTTATTTGACCGTAAGTCCTCCAAAGCTCTTTTAAATTCCGATTCTAATACTGGATCCCCTATCTGTTCTAAATCGACTCCTGTTTCATCTTCTATCACATCAGACAAATCTTCACCCTCATAGAGGCTTTCAATGTATTCTTTCCACCAATCTGCTCTCTCCTCTGCATTTAACAGCGGAATTCCCGTTGCACTCTTAATGTTACCACCGTTGCTTTTAATGTCACCAAAGGTTGTTTTGACTTTCCTGTATGCTGAGTCTGTCCTTCCGACAATCATATCTTTTTCGATGTCTTCACATTTTTTCTGCAGCCATTTCGTCTTAGCTTCCCTGCACTTCCTATATATTTCATTCCTCAGCGCCTTGTATTTCTGTATTCCTGATTTTCCCGGAACATGTTTGTACTTCCTCCTTTCATCAATCAACTGAAGTATTTCTTCTGTTACCCATGGTTCCTTCACAGCTACCTTCTTTGTACCTATGTTTTCCTTCCCAACTTCTGTGATGGCCCTTTTTAGAGATGTCCATTCCTCTTCAACTGTACTGCCTACTGCGCTATTCCTTACTGTTGTATCTATAGCGTTAGAGAACTTCAAACGTATCTCGTCATTCCTTAGTACTTCCGTATCCCACTTCTTTGCGTTTTGATTCTTCCTGACTAATGTCTTGAACTTCAGCCTACTCTTCATCACTACTATAGTGTGATCTGAGTCTATATCAGCTCCAGGGTAGGCCTTAAAATCCCGTATCTGATTTCGGAATCTCTGTCTGACCATGATGTAATCTAATTGAAATCTTCCCGTATCGTCCGGCCTTTTCCAAGTATACCTCCTCCTCTTGTGATTCTTGAACAGGGTATTCGCTATTACTAGCTGAAACTTGTTACAGAACTCAATTAGTCTTTCTCCTCTTTCATTCCTTGTCCCAAGCCCATATTCTCCTGTAACCCTTTCTTCTACTCCTTCCCCTACAACTGCATTCCAGTCGCCTATGACTATTAGATTTTCGTCCCCCTTTACATACTGCATTACCCTTTCAATATCCTCATACACTTTCTCTATCTGTTCATCTTCAGCTTGTTACGTCGGCATGTATACCTGAACTATCGTTGTCGGTGTTGGTCTGCTGTCGATTCTGATTAGAACAACCCGATCACTGAACTGTTCACAGTAACACACTCTCTGCCCTACGTTCCTATTCATAACGAATCCTACACCTGTTATACCATTTTCTGCTGCTGTTGATATTACCCGATACTCATCTGACCAGAAATCCTTGTCTTCCTTCCACTTCACTTCACTGACCCCTACTATATCTAGATTGAGCCTTTGCATTTCCCTTTTCAGATTTTCTAGTTTCCCTACCACGTTCAAGCTTCTGACATTCCACGCCCCGACTCGTAGAACGTTATCCTTTCGTTGATTATTGAATCTTTTTCTCATGGTAACGTCCCCCTTGGCAGTCCCCTCCCGGAGATCCGAATGGGGGACTATTCCGGAATCTTTTGCCAATGGAGAGATCATCATGACACTTCTTCAATTACAGGCCACATGTCCTGTGGATACACGTTACGTGTCTTTAATGCAGTGGTTTCCATTGCCCTCTGCATCCTCATGTCGTTGATCATTGCTGATTCTTCCGCCTTTAGGGGCAATTTCCCACCCCTAGGACAAGAGAGTGCCCTGAATCTCTATCCGCTCCACCGCCCTCTTTGACAAGGCCGTTGGCAGAATGAGGCTGACTTCTTATGCCGGAAGTCTTCGGCCGCCAATGCTTATTATTTATCAAAATTTAAGCAGTGGCGGGGATCGAACCCGGGATCGAAAACGTTTTGATTATGAATCAAAGACGCTACCCCTAGACCTCGGGTACATCTGGTATAAATCTCTCAACTGCAGTCGATACGATTTCCTTGAATGCAAGCAACATCTGGTCTACAGTTAAATTTGAAAGAAGTGGAGAATTTCTGTCAGGAAGACTTCAGGCTAATTTTTATTTACTTTTTTGAATAGACATATTTTTTGTTCATTTTTGGTATACTTGGGAGTTACGGTATTCAGTCTTGCTTTGACAACCCTGTGTCCAATAATCGCTGTATCTGTTTTGGTGCTCGTTATTAGTTCTGGATTATTTGTTGCTAGGAGGTAAAGTGTGTTTTCAAAACCGTTTTCTATTCGAATGAGCTCATGAACTAATTTCTTGAAGTAATTTTCAGAGAATGGACGTAGCGTAATTTCGGATGATGTTTTATGTGTACCTTCGAATTCAAACATATATGTTTTCGCCAACATGTTGAGGGCACATTGAAGTTACCACTAACTATAATTGTATTATTCTGGTACGTGTTTGAAGTTAGACTCAAGTTTTCTTCGAACCTTTTAGCAATTGTGTCATCTGAGTTGAGCGGTCTCTAAAAGCATCCAATTATTACTTTATATAGGTTGGCAGGAACGACCTCTACCTATACTCACTCAGAGGAACTACCTACTTCAATTTTGCTTGAAGGTAAACTGCTTTTAACTGAAACAACACACCACCGCTAACTGTATTGGGCCTATTATTTCTGAGCAGCGTTAGGTCCATCGCAAAAGTGTCGGCTGAACTTATCTCCGACTTTAACTAGCTTTCACTGCCGGTAACGATTTAAGCGTCAGTTCTTTCTATTAGCTCTTGGAGCTCTGGTACTTCCGCAACACAGCTACGACAAGTTACAAGCTTTACACCGATGGTTCCCAGGTGTACTTTCTCCTCTCGTTAGACCTGCACCCTTCGACACTAAAAGCCCTTTCATCTAAACAACCGCCCAACCCACGTCAAATAGTCTCCGCTACAGGTGAAATTGCCTCCTGTAAGGGACCCCTGACCTATTTAGCGGAACCCGAAACCTATCCACCATACGGCGCAAATCGAAGAATCTGCAGCCTTCGTGATCGCAGTGGGTCTGAGCCTCTGATTCAGACTCGCTACTCGGTTCCGTACCAGAGGTTCGCAATTGGTCCTTTCGACTATGTTGAAAATGATGAGCTCTGCTTTCAGATTACAAGCACAACTAGCAGTCTTTACCACTTTACGCAGCTGCTAGAAACCAAAGAGAACCTCTTCTGATCCAAAGCGACATACGTTAATCGCACCAACGCGAGCCACCGATTTCAGTTGGTTGCACCTTTTGCTCTCCGTAATATCCGGAAGGAGTCCTTCCTGCTCTGGAATGGCTCCACCCGGTAGGCAGACGTAGTACACATTGGCTTTCATCTCCTCCTTGATAGCCATGTCCGTAAAGCTCCCTACATTGCACGTAACACCGGAGCACCCAACTACCAATAATCTCACTCTCTGTGGCTGCTCGGATGTTGCAGGCTGAGAGGTTTCCTCTGAAACAGGTCAAGCTACTGCAACTGGCTGAGGGCATTGTCGGCTACTGATAGCACCTGGAACGTGTTGGTCAGACTAACTGCGGAGGCGTTACTTTTAGTTCCCTGCCAAGTCTTTCGTAGCCTGACACGCCCCGAGGCGGTCTCCCCACTCGAACATGCGCGCAACAACTGGGCTGATGACCGGTGCGAACCGAACGGCGGACTCGTGCGTCGTACTGGACGTCCGCTGGATTCCCACGGCCAGTCAACAACAGTGGCAACCATCCACAACAGCCTCAAGTTGCGTAACCGAAAACATAATAGCCTGGAGCTGAGAACGAAGTGTCACCAATTCACCTCGCATCAGCACACAGCTCCCTATGCATACAAAAGACGGTGGAAAACTACACTACACAGACGAACGACTATCGACATGCCTGCCGAATTCTACAGTAGACACTAGCGAAAACGCAAGAACCTTATATAGTAAATTGGAGTAATACTGAAAGATTCAAAAACTAAATTACCAAAGCACACAGATGGAGCTATATAACTCATTCCTACTTAGGATCTCGTAAAATGTCACAAAATCGGTGACTTCCCTGTTACTGCTGTTGCTCGGTCTTCTTTGTGACACCATTCCCAACCGAATTAGCGAGTGTTTGCAGGCCGCAGGAGACGCTATTTCATACCATTAAGTGTGCCCATATTGCCAAGTTCCTTATAAATTTGACAATATTCTGTGATCGCTGGAATAACGGCACCTACGATCTCAACGCGTTATTTCATTTCATGAGTGCTTCACGTTTTTGGTCAGGTAGTTTATATATAGCCTCGAAAGCAAGTGAAAACATAAGACAAATTGGGAATAATAGTCAAGGGTGAAATTTCTAAAAGTTTCTTCTGAGACATAGCAAAAGTGTCGAGATACTATATGCAGCAGAAGGGAATCAGTTCGAGAAATCAAGTAAACTCCCTGACAAGGGTGTAGAATATTTTGTTCACCATAACGAATGTATTGAAGTTGAAAGGTTGGCAGTGGCTAATATGACGAAGAAAATGAGGGTAAAATACACTCATAACCGTTTCTACAGAAAAAAATCTAACGCAGAGAACACAGCTACGTGAAGCGTTTCTGTACATTCGTGTTTAGTTATCACGCGCAATAATGATGTACAAAATATTTTATAACAAAAGTGAAAGAACATATTCTAATTTTTGCTCGGTATCTCTTTCGTGGCACAGTTTGTATTTACTCAATTTAAGAGACAGTGTTTATCTGTGATTCACCGAAAATTCTTGCTATATGTGCAGTGTGAAATTCACGTATTTCTCCTATGTCAAATTTCAGTTACATGTCTTTCGTTGCGGAACTTGAATATGATACAGAGATAATAGACTGCGGGAAAATAAAAGAAATCAGGAACCCCTCGCTCCTTTGTAGTTGCATAATGTATGTTGAAGCAACACATTTTGGATTCATGAAAAGCAAACAGGGGGGATATTTTGACTGGCAGTCGGATCCCAGAAAAGGCACTGATATCTATACAAGGTATCACATATAAATCAAACTAAAGTAACGCAATTAAAAGTAAAGCTATTAACGATTTTTACAACTAATATATACCTGATGACCTCTACGTTTCATCAGGAGCAAAATCTTAACGACAGAAGAAGCTCTAATTGACCGAATGAGAACAAAGCATTACTGTTATCTCTTTCTCAGCTTACTAACTGAGGCGAAATGGGATTCACAGGTAAAGAGATCACCATAATTACAAACCTGTTCTACAGCACTTACAGGAAAGTGGAAGAATTAGTCATAGACTATCCTATGGGAAAGCAACTCCAGTAATTTGTTGTAATAATCTCTCCTAATGCTTAATGTCCCTACTGAATTGGAGAAAACGTAGAATATGTGTTTAAAAAGTGTTTCATTTCAGTTTAAGTTGATGGGTAAAACAACGGTTGCCTCCAACAGGACTGAAAACAAGTACTATACACTGACGTGACAAAAACCTTGGGACAGCGATATGCACATTCACAGATGGCGGTATCACGTACACAAGGTATAAAATGGCAATGCATTGGCGAAGTTGTCATTTATACTCAAGTGATTCATATGAAAAGGAGTCCGACGTGATTGTGGCTGCACGACGGCAATTAACAGACGCCGGCCGTTGTGGCCGAGCGGTTCTAGGCGCTTCAGTCTCGAACCGCGCGACCGCTACGGTCGCAGGTTCGAATCCTGCCTCGGGCATGGATGTGTGTGATGTCCTTAGGTCAGTTAGGTTTAAGTAATTCTAAGTTCTAGGGGACTGATGACCTCAGATGTTAAGTCCCATACTGCTCAGAGCCATTTGAACCATTTGAAAAAAATAAGACACTGAACGCGGAATGGTAGTTGGAGCTAGACGCCCAGGACAGTCCACTTCGGAAACAGTTAGGGAGTTCAGTATTCCGAGATCCATAGTATCGAGAGTGTGACGAGAATATCAGGTTTCTGGCATTACCTACTACGATGGACAACGCAATGGCCGACGGCCTTCATTTAACAATGAGAGCAGCGGCGTTTGAGTAGATCTGTCAGTGCTAACAGACAAGAAGAGCTGATGGCAGGTTTCGAGTGTGGTGCAGGCCTCACGAAGCCAAGGACTAGAGTTGTCAACAGGACACTGTGCAAGCTGTTGGTGGCTCAATAGTTCTGTGGGCTGTGTTTACGTTTGATGGACTGGGTCCTCTTTTCCAACTAAACCGATTATTCTCTCTAAACAGATATGTTCAACGACTTGGCGACCACCTGCAGCCATTCGTGGACTTAATGTTCCCAAACAACGATATAATTTTTGTGGAGGACAATGTGAAAAGTGAAAGGACAACAACTGTTAGTGAATGGTTTGAAGGACATTATCGACAATTCAAATAAAAGGTCTGGCCACCCAGATTGTATGACGCGAATATAATCGAACATTTATGTGACATAACCGAGAGGTGCGTTCGTGCACAAAATGCTGCCCCAGCAACACTTTCGCAATTCTGGACAGCATGGCTTCATATTTGTCCAAGGGACTTCCAATGAATTGTTGAGTTCATGTCACGTTATATTGCTGCATTGCGCAGACAAAAGGTGTTCTGACACAATATTAGATCTTCCATGATTCTTGTTGCCTCAGTCTATGTGAAACTTTAGGGACCTGCTTGAGAAGTGGAAAACTGCTGATACCGAAAAATAAAACATACTTTAACAACAGATTATTAAAAACAAAATCTTTACAATTAGAAAAATTACACCAATAATGGTGTGACAGGAAACGAAAACTGTTAATGATTAAAAATACTTGCAGCACAAGTAGTGATCAGACGTTTACATGTACGTCAAGAGACATCTATATCAACATGACAACATCAGTGTGTAACAAATCAAGAAAAATACGAAATAACGACTTAAGGTCAAATGACTAATGTCTTCCAGACTCGCAGTACAAATTCACACTACTGTTATAAATCCGACAGTAGCTCTGTGTGTTACTTTGCACGGCTAAACCGCTGAAGTGATTTCAATGAAATTTGATACGGAGGTAGCTTGAAACCTGTGGGATGGCATAGGCTAGTTTACAAAGAGGGAAAAGAGTGTGGTGCGTTATGCAAATTGGGGGTGGCGGGGAGGAGGGATCGCATATTACGCGCACTACATACACGATCAGGCGGACACGTGTGTTCAGCTGCCGTTATTGTACATGTAATAGGTTACTTACTGACCATCACTAATCATAGCAAGATTACTGACTGATACGTGGGCACAGCATTCATTAACAGCTAGTGAGTTATAAACCAAGCGCTGGCCAGAGTGGCCGTGCGGTTGTATGCGCTACAGTCTGGAGCCGCGTGACCGCTTCGGTCGCAGGTTCGAATCCTTCCTCGGGCATGGATGTGTGTGATGTCCTTAGGTTAGTTAGGTTTAAGTAGTTCTAAGTTATAGGGGACTGATGACCACAGCAGTTAAGTCCCATAGTGCTCAGAGCCATTTGAACCATTTTTTTTTATAAACCAAGCCCAATTAAACCACAGCTATTCGGCAGTGGTTGTTAAATAATTTGACAAACTTAGCAACTGCTGGATTGACTGAAGGCCCAATTAAAGGTATGTTTTATTGGTAAGCCGAAAAATTTATGTTGCAGGTAGGTGTGAAATCTGGTTACGCAGGACAGAGCGGATCAGGTTATGGTTGTGGACAGGGGCCAAAATCAGTTACTGTCAGTTGCACAAAACACACAAACTTTATTTTCCTAAATACACTTAATCACACACGCCCTTGAAAGGAATCAAAACAATACAGCTGAAAGACCGAACACAAGTTACTAAATTGCTTTAAGGAATACACGCGGGTGAAGGCCTTACTTAAAAACATTTCACGTAAAAGTTCGGCTGAAGGCCACATACTGAACATAGAAAAACTCAAGACTTAACACCTTTCCTATAAAGCAAAATTCCTCTTCCTTTTTTTTTTTAAACAAAATTACTTTAAACAAGAATCTTCAAAGTTTTATTTTAAGACGGATGAAGGCCTTATCGTAAAAACATTTCACCTAAAAGCTCGGCTGAAGGCCACGTAATGAACACTGAACAGCTCAAGGCTTAAGGCCTGAATAACAAAGATTTCAAATGGAGCCAAATCTCTTTTTTAAAATAGTTTTAAACAAATCATTCTAGAAAGCTTAGTTTAAGTGGGCTGAAGGCCGTATTTTAAAATTGAAACAAACTAAACTAATAGAAGGCTGAAGGCCTCGCACAGTACTTCAGACTAAAAGAAAATCGCAACCTAAAATCAACAGAACAGTGTTGCTCAGAAGTGTTCCAAGCGTCGGGCTGAGGAGGTAACTCTAACGTAAGGTTAGGTGAGACAGGCAGCCGAAAGTAAGATTAAATAATCGGATAGCAATCCGACCCAGGGACGGTTGAAGGATCCACCAACCACCCAATCAATTCCCTTCCGCACGACCAACGGCACGACAACGGAAAATCTCAGCGAGGACGAAGACACCAGCAGAACTATGTCTTGAAATATTGGCGTCTAAATACAGCCAAGGCGCAATAACCACTCAAAAATATGAACAACACCAAAGGCTGCCGAACTACACGCCGTGCCGGACTCTGTCCAGTGCGCTTGCAGCATTAATATAACTGCTCAGTCGAAATCACAGTCGCACGAAAATACTTCCACAAGAGCTCGAACAATCCTAAAAGCAATCACAACAAGGATGAATCACAAGTCGAGACACACAGAGAACTCATAAGCGGACGGCGACCAAATACACGTCGTCCGATGAGTGGACCGACTGAACGAACAACCAAGGTCGTCCCCACTCAATTCATGAGTGTCGGCAACGGTCGGGCGAGTATTGGCTGTCCGGACCTCACTGCAGCTCCATCCCGACTCCTTGATGTCCGTTTCGAACTCGGAGACACGGCGACCCGGGCACACTGGCTCGGACCCAACCATGCAGAGGGAACACTTGCCCATTGGCCACCCGACATCTCTGCACAAGGAAGGAACCGACCCACGTCCGGCAAGATGACCAACTGACGAGGCCCAGAAACGGTTAAAAGACCAAATACATTCTCTGCCTCGTGATGACTGGGTGTTGTGTGATGTCCTTAGGTTAGTTAGGTCCAAGTAGTTCTAGGGGACTGATGACCATAGACGTTAAGTCCCATAGTGCTCAGAGTCATTTGAACCATCAGACCAAATACACGTCACCCGATGAGACGATCGACCGAACTACCAACCAGTGGTCGTTCCCACTGCAGTCTCCATTCGTTGGCGAGAACCGGCTGTCCGGACCTCACTAGCGCTGCGTCCCGAATGAACCCCGACACACAACAGGCCGGAAATACTAGCGGTCGCTTCAAACATAATACGACAGTGGTCTTATGGATACGCGCTGCTGCTTCCACTCGTGGACAGGCAAACCAGAAACTTAGTGACACCAGTAAATCGAATAAGAAACAAGGTGACAGTTCAGTAAAGAGAAGCTGTCAAACAAGAAACGGCATGAACACTAACCGCGCACGGCTCAAGTTGTAGTATACAGTACAATATAGCTCAGAAAGTAATGGTGCAAGGCAGGTCCGAAATTATTTTTAGCAATGGCACCAACGGCTTGTGTAGTGAAGTAAGTGGTAACAGTCAGAATACCGAGACCAGTTGAAGGTTAAGAACGTAAATACAAAACTAACATTACAGTGGTAATTCTTAGAAGGAATTTTAACAACATTTTAAAAGAAAGGCAAGTACTGAATTAACATCCAGCGGTCACGTAAGCGAACTGTGCAACTGTCGGAGATGCCCTAGGAATTCGCCTGAAATTCGGGGAAAATACTTAAGTCCATAGGTAATTATATAACAGCTACCTGCGGCCGAGCGAAACAGTGGCCTGAATTTACGGGTAACTTCTTATTTAGGTGGTTTTCCTTAGATCTATATAGTGGTTTAAGGACGCATTTTGAAACATCCAAGTATAAATAGTGTAACTGAAATATTCTTAGCGAGACCAATACTAAACCTCCAGGACAGCAGACGACGGCAGTAGCCGCTCGGATACACAGACACATCGGGCAGCATGACAAGATAAACAAAAACAAACAAAAACACACAGGAGACTAGCTCAAAAAACCGGGAAATGAAAGTAATATGGGATGAATATACTCAGTTGACCATCTGTCTTATCAAAAGAGGTCTCTTTTGCAGGATGCAATCTGTTTTCTCACTGTACAGTGAGGTCTCTGATAATGAAGCGTTAACTACACATATAGACTGAGTCAAACACCATTTTATTTTAAAACCAATGTGTAAAGTAACTTTAAGACACACCGAAAGCCCTAGCAAAATAAATTGAATAATGCAAGACACTGCACAATACATGGGGCAAGCAGTTATAGGTGATCTAAACAGTAGGTGCCTAACAATAGACCAAACTCCTGAAAGACAACGCAACACTTAAGAGAAAAGAACAGGGCACGTAACGTACTGGATTCGTATTTGGAAGGACGACGGTTCAATCCCGCGTCCGGCCATCCTGATTTAGGTTTTCCGTGATTTCCCTAAATCAATCCAGGCAAATGCCGGGATGGTTCCTCTGAAAGGGCACGGCCGACTTCCTTCCCCATCCTTCCCTAATCCGATGAGACCGATGACCACGCAGTCTGGTCTCCTTCCCCAAACCAACCAACCAACCAACGTAACCTACAAAATAATATAACAGAAAGCGCGTCTTACGCATGTCACAAGACAATCACCTTCCTCAGTAATGTGGCGAATGGATAAAAATGAGTAACTTAATGCATGTACGCCACAGTCAGTAACAAAACACCACAGAGCCTACTTAGGCTACAACAGGCGGCCGGAGTAACGCCACAAATATCAAGTAGACTCAGAGGATAGCAGGATGCCACCTCAGAACACAAATTTAATTTCAGTTACCAAAATATCTCACCATGGTGTTCTGTGTGGGCAGGCAACATTTCTCCAACTAGGCTGCTTTCTTCAACGTTTGGTTATGTAACTGTCATAGAGCATGGGAAGGAATTAGTTGGATGAGTTGAAAAATTTGTTGGTAGTCGTACAAACCAAGTGTTTTTAATGACAAATTGGCATTTAAAATTAGTTTTGTGCTGACTATTACGTATTTTAATTATTTAGGCTTGACACTGGTCGAATATGAAGCATAACCACGATCACAATATAATAATAATTGACTGGCCAGTTTAACCTTCATCAGATTATGGTTTTCAGTCAACTAGTGCATCACTGAAATAAGGTAAGCACAGTCCTATAACTGCTATATGCTGAGGTGTTCAAATAGCACGCTATATGTATGTCTGTAGGGAAGACTTGTTACATCAGCACATTTCAAAAAGTGCTTTCATGTACTTTAATCAGGTGAATTCAAAAGATACTGGTGAGGCACGTGCCTGTGCCATATTCTCCAATCGTTCTCAAAAAATGGTTCAAATGGCTATGAGCACTATGGGACTTAACATCTGAGGTCATCAGTCCACTAGAACTTAGAACTACTTAAACCTAACCAACCTAAGGACATCACACACATCCATGCCCGAGGCAGGATTCGAACCTGCGACCGTAGCGGTCGCGCGGTTCCAGACTGAAGCGCCTTTAACCGCTTGGTCACACCGGCCGGCCCCATCGTTCTCAGCTCAACTCTTTATACGTACGTGTCTGATGTAATAGCTGAATGCAACTAGTGATATGCGACAGTCCATTGCCGGATTGTCACATATCGCGTGGCCTTCATAACATAGAAAACCGTCAAGTTGGACGAGGAGTTGTTCCTTGAAAATAAGGAAACAATCATAGGGCTGCTAGCTGTTGCTTTGCTACAGCACTGTGTGAATTAACGAGCATGTCGATCTCATTTTAATATATGGCCGAAAGAGTCAGCCTTCAGGAATTGTGAAACGAACCCTGTCGTCCAGGACCATGTGCCACAAAGAGCGCAGATTTGCCACGGGATGGGGAAATTCGAAGGCGTCTATTGCGCTGAATGAGGCCTAAGAGCTGTAGCGTGCAAGTGAGTCAGACAAGAAGCTGTTTGTGGCCAGGGAGATGTAGCAGTGTTAAATACGGCGGACCTAGGATCAGCCATAAAGGGAAACACTTATAAAAAACTGTTGTAGTAATTCAGTGACTTAAGCCGCAGTAATTTTATTCTACCATCCTTCAAAAATTTTCATGGTGATCCCAATAAAACTTGAGCATTAATAGTTTGAATTTACTGTTAAAGTGAAATTAACACATTTTGTAATAAAGACCTAAATGCTAAAATCTGAACGCTTTGGTCATCTTTACGATCGACCTTTCGTATAGAAGCGCATCATTAAAATGAAAAATATTGTAAATATCTGTAACTTTATTTGTTTAAAAGATATAGTAAGTTTTAATTATCAGTATTTTCAGTTAAGCATCGGATCATCATTTCCTCCACTCAAAATATACTGAACGGTGACAGCATGACACCTTATTGAATCATTAATAATAGAATATTTGTTGTAAAGTTTAGTGCATAATAGTTACTTTTGATCTTTATTTATTTATCAGAAAGTTCATTGGTGCAAATCTCCTGGCGGTGGCATTCAAAGCTAAGAAGGTAGTAGCACTGGTTTTTATATAAAAAAATGTAACGCTTATTATGTAAGGGATACTATTGTTATTTTATTTAGAAGGCGAAATTGGGCAAGCTTTGGTTATTTAAATATGTTAAAATGTAAAATCATGTAGAATAAACTGTAGCCAATCAGATGGATGGCTTCAGGAAAGGGGACTGCACTAGTCAGTTGAGTGAGGATGTTCGGCGCGCGGGAAACGCGGCCGGGGACGGGCAGAGAGACGCGAAAGCGACCGGTCGATCCTTAGGTAGCTAGAAAGTGAAACGACTTAAGAAATCGCGCGTTATGCGGTATCACGGGACTTAGTCTCTGAGCAGTGAGCAACCTGGAGCGCATGCTAACTATTCGCTTAGTTGACGACGTGAAGTATTGGACTTGTAATTCATTACGAGATTGTGAATGATCGAACTGTGTCAAATGGATATGCGCTCGAGTGTGATAGTAATTGTAAATGCGACCTCATCGCCTATAGGTATGCTTTATGCAGGAACCACATTGTGAACCTGAACATCTTTGGGATGTTAGCTCGCTACTGCTCACGAATATCGACACGTCTCCGACAAGGGGTTCACCGCGTTGTATCACAAATTTTCATTTTCCTGTGGTTGACATAAGAAAAAGAAAGGGAGCATCGTTTGCTGTCAGTGGCCTGTTTCGTTCCTAGCGGCGGATGTATTATCGTTGACACACCATTATTCAATATTATTATTCTTATTGTCCATAGCTTCTAACAGTTACGTCACATGTGTGTCCTTCATTCCATATACCGAAGCTTGATGTGCGTTGAAGTTTCCACATAAACTGACAACTATCTGAAGAGATATTTGCGGTGAGACATGACGATTTCTGTACAAAGAGATTTATCTATCGATACAATGTAAAATTCTGTTGTTCCAGATTATAATACTACAACAGCTACTTACATCTCAGTCGCTGGAAATTATAGGAAAAATTTGTGAAATAAAAGATGTGAATCTATCATAAGGGCCAACCTTCCTCTTCCATTTTCTATATCCCTACTCCCCCTTAGGTAGTCATATTCCCTAACCTTTAACGAGCGTTAAGCAGAGTTTCGGTTAGCGCTGCCGTTGATGTTTTACTCCGCATCAGCTCTCTTTCCAACTTACATTTTTTGAGAGAATTGTTCCAGGTCCTACTAAATAAAACCAAGGGCCATTGTTGCGGTTTCTTATACTTCCTATTATGTATCCAAAATTTCTTCAAATTTTGTTTCTTACATACAAGTATTACGATTAGATTTAGGAGCTACTCGATTATTGCAGTGTTTTCACCGCTTTTGGATGAGGTTGCTTTTGTTTTGATGACGACAGGAAGTGATTGATTTAATATCCCCTTTTGAGCGACAAAGATCAAATTTCTGCTGATATGCGGGGTGAGTCAGCTAAGAGAGGCCACCCTAAATTTATCCAGAATGAATAAAAGTATCGAGGAGTCGCATTCCCTAAGTTATAGCGGACAATATGGCGAGTTTCCCGTCGTTCTCAACTAATTTGTATCTTTCGTAGTCGCCGAATTAACACACCGACTTCGTTCTCTGCCAATGGAACTACATGCTTTTTTTTCTGTAGAAGTTGAAAGAAGCTGCTAAGAGAACTTCTTTGACGTAACATGTATGGAACTCTGTCAAACACTATCAAGCTAACAGCACCGCTAGCCACTACCCCGCCGTCGGGAGACGTTATACAAACATTTGTATTATTATACAAAATGTAATCAAACATGCAACTCAGGTACGGTTCATGTGTTTATTATTACGGATGTCATACCAGGAGCTCAAAATGTTGAACCTGACTATTGCTGTAAAGTGATTTTGGAGAAACAGTACTGCAAGCTGGATTTCATCTCCGGCAGCACAGGCCTGTGTTCCGAGTTATAAGGTACTTGTAATTGCCGCTGTTTCATAAATGACCTTTTGTTTTAATATTCGACACAGATAAAACTACAGGAGCGTTAAATTTGGTGAGCGTGCACACCATTTAGCATTTCTTGAACGACCGTTTCAAAGCTCTTCAAAATTTCTTGTAACAAGGTCTCTTATTACGTGTGCGGAGTGGGATGGACATCCCTCATGTTCGTACCTCACTTATTTCTTTATGTCCAGTGCAATGTTTTCAGATAACTGCGCCATTAGCGTATCTTAGGAACTCGAGATGTCTGAGTGTATTTAGACTACCACCTTTAGAACAGGGGCTTGCGAAATACGCGGGCTAAAATTTAGTAGGCCAAGAGCGTTCGTTTCGTCGACTTCTGCGACGATTAGCACATTTGGCGAAGACTGACTTGACCATGGCTTGTAAACGAAACTTCTTCCTTAAACAAATTTTTGTATATATATGCAGCATTACTTTGCACTTCTCGTAGGGTGTTTGTAAAAAAATGCTGTGAACAGTCCAACTGACACAAAGACCTTTGCGGAGGGGGTTCCACACATTTGTGTAATCGGCGCTAACCGACGCTTGAGGTGGTGTAAGAGCGACCTCACTGGATAGTAAATGACTGGAAACGAGTAATTTGGACTGATTAATCGCGGCGTACCCTGTGACGAGTGGTTGGGTTGGCGAATGTCAGGGGAATGTTACGTGACGTCATGCGTAGTGCCAACACTGGAGTACAGAAGAGGTAGTGTTACCGTATTGAGGTGTTTTTCGTGGTTAGTGTATGGCTCCTTTATTGCGCTTAAGGAAACGCGAAATGCAGAAGGATATGAACACATCTGGCTGCTTTATGTTGTCCATAAAGGATCATTTCGGAGACGATTATCGTATCAGCATGAAAATGCACCCGGTCATAAAGCATCATCATTTAGGCAATTGTTTGTGGGCAGTAACATTTTTGAAAATGATTGGCCTGCCTACACTCTCGATACGGACCACATGGAGCAACTTCAGGATAGACTAGGACGCCGCATTCGCTCCAGAGTACAGCATCCACAAACACTACATTTTCTGGTTTGGTTTTTATGAAGAATAATCAGACTGTCATCAATAGACGTTCAGACACCTCAGCACAGTTCAGAGCTCATAAACTAGGTGAAGTATGGACACACCCTATAGCAATATCTAATAGTAGGTGTCCAGGTATTTTTAATGTGACAGTGTATAGGCAGTAAATTTTCTATCGCTCAGTATTTAAATGGAGCAGGAAGGAACATCGATAGTATTGGTACAAAGAACCCGCTGCCGTGCACTATTTAGTGGCTTGCGGAGCACGTATATGTTTGAATAATATTCCCCCGACCAGCTGCTGATGCTCCAACATACTTACGATTGTGCTGAGACACTGACGTCTGACACGTGTACCCACACTGCACCTCAAAATACGTTACGTTACAGTTGCACTTAGTGAAGCCTTGCGTTTACCATTTACAATTAAGAGATTCAGATCACGACTGCATCTGCTGATTGCAGTTGAGGACATTTTCGCTTCTGGACTGTCTCATACATGTAGAATATTCCTTGTGCACCATCTCCTCAATAAAGCGTCGGCGTCTGGAACCACACAAAAAAGCGGAACAACTTTGCAGAAGCATCGTCTCTCTCGTTTGGCAGCGTCGCTACCGTCGACCAGCTTCAGTTACTTCCGGCGCCAGAGTTCATTCCTTGTGCGAAAGAGCTGTCATGGTCTCTCAAGTCTTGCTTGTTTGTAAAATCTTTCTAAAATCATACCTCACAGCTTTCGCAGAAGACAATTTGCCACGATAACCGCGCAAGCTCTCAAAATTTTTTATTTTAATTACTCTGCAACAATTTTAAATCTTGATATCACCACGTGGCAGAACCAAGACACAATATTAAGAAAAGGCGGTGTGAGAAACGGTTAGCTTATGCAGCACTTATTTTTAAAAAAATTTCATGGTGAGTAACATGTGATCTATAATTATTTGTCACTGTGCATATATTTACGGCTATGAATACACGTATGATATGCAAATGAAAAAAGTAGCTACATTTCGAATTTAGTCACAATGTACCTGGCCTATGATACTACAGCATTTAGTTAGAAACACAACGTACTTGGAAGGCAGGTCAGTCTATTTATAGGCTAGACAAGTTATCTAGAAATTTAGGGTATGGTTAGCACCACTGCAATCTATATGTTCAGTACATTAGTTCCATATTGTATTGCAATTTGTTCTTTTGCAGTATGCTCTTTTGTCTGTTGTATCCAGGTTGTGCCGGATGATGACCTCAAGGTTGACACTTATTGCGGGATAATAAAAACAAAAGTTTTTAGCAGCTTGTATGCTTTTGTTACAACAAAACGTCTTGCGTGTATACATTCTATGTGAGTTTAATTTATCATGAACGAAGAACGTCCAGACTGACTTTCTTTTCCTCAGTGACTCCTGCAGAGTCTTACGCAGCACACAACGAAGAAGTGGGCCGAGTGTCTCTAAGGTCAGTCAAGAAGCCCATCATCAGTAGAAAAGGTGAGACACAAACTGAGACAGATACTTTTTTATATTATGTAAACTCTCACAATATTGTACTTATTGTATTTGTTTATGTACTGTATATATAGCACTTATATTTACACGATTATATTTATTTCTATAAAAGTTCAATGATTTATTTTAGACAGCAGATAATAGGTACTAAATTTTTGTATTATTCTGATCCAAGCAACTTTCTAAAATGCAGGACGATAAAAAAAAAGATTCTAATTCTTTCTCACAGACAAACTGTAAAATATAGGAACACACTGCAGATATAACTGGAGAGAGAAAGCTTCAAAGTTTTGATGCAGATACTCTGTTGTTTGTTTGTAACAACATGGCGACTACACTTGTAACAATATGGCGACTACACGGCAAAAGAAATCATTTTGTATGTTTTTAATTCACCCTAAGTCAATCCAGTCTCCAAATGCAACTGGCATTCCGCCTTCATTTCAGCAAGAAGCCGTTTCTTCACAGATTTCTGTCTAGCATATTGTTCCTGAAAGCTAGTAACACATGCAAAGGGAAGAGTTCTGGTCGGCCATGTACGTCTGATGAATATGTCGAATGTATCGGAGATGCGTTCACACGGAGTCACCGGAAGTCCACAAGACGGGTAGGCAGGAGGTTCAACTTCCTGGAACAATGAAGTGGTGAGTTCTGAAACGACACCTGCATATGAAGCCTTAAAACCTGCAGTTATTGCAGCAGTTGTGTCCTGGCAACCACAACAGAAGGCTGCATTTCAGTCCTCAAGGATATGGCAGAGGACACTTTTTCCGAAGGACTCATCTTTTAGAATGAACTGAGGTTTCATCTGTCGGATTCAATAAGCGGCCATGATGTAAAATTTGAGGGTCACTAAAACCTGGCTGCATCCTCGAACATGAAAGAGATTCTCCGAAACGGAATGTGTTTTGTGCCCTTTCTTTTCACAAGGTTTATGGACCCTTTTATCTGAAGGAAACTGTGACGGGAATGTCATAGCTGGACATGCTGCAAAATTGGTTCTTTCCTCCACTTCACGAGGACTACAATAATTTCATTTTTATGCATGACGCTGCCCTGCCTCATTTTTACCTTGAGGTGTGGCTTTATCTTAAAAACACTATCTCACAACGGTTGATTGAAAGAGATGGACAACAAAATCCTTTTGGCCCCACAGGTCGCGTTTTTTTCTCTGCTGGTATATAAAAGACAGTAGCTACTCTAAAAGATCTGAGAAATCGAAGTGCTGAAAATGTCGATTCAAAAACAGGGACCTGTTCATTTGCCTGTGGAATGAAATGGAGTACCATTTAGATGTTTCCCGAGAAACACAGGGTGCTCATGTTTACTTTCTGTGCTAACATAAAACTTTAAACCTTCCTGTAACCAATTACATATGAAATGTTTTGCTTTATTTCGCAGTTTGTCTGTAATAAACAAATAAAATCTGTTCTTTCTTTTTGGATCACCCTGTATTGACATAATCTTTTTTTGGCACAGTCTTTGCCTCTGCGCAGTCTGATACATTTTTAGGTGAAGTGTGGTAAGTGATGGATTTAAGACGGCTGAATAGACTTGTGATTGTATCTGTTAGGTAAAGAAAGGACAGCAACGATGAGTATTACATTGAAAAATGAAAGGAATATAAATTTTTAATGGTATTACTCCTGAAGATAGGAAGTTTGAGATAGGACTGCTGAATTTTACATTTAGGAATGATTATTGTCAGACAGTTAACTTGCTCAGATTTGAGCGAAAGACCACACCACTTCTCTGACTCATGAATTTGCATATTAACTGATGAAACTGTCTGATTTTTATAGAAATTATCTGTTAACTTTGTACCGTTTTTAAATCATTGTTCACTTTGTTAAGTGCAGTATCGCTCAGACCAGTGTTATGTATAAAGATCAAGCGAATTATTACTTAGACTTTTTGAATATATATCTCATTCTAAAATCGTTGACTTGGCATATCATTTCATAGGAATAGTGACTCTTCCCAAACCACTGTTTATGATTACGCATTACCACATGCGACAGTTTGAATATTTAATTAGTCACAAAAAATGTAGCTTAGCCGCTGCCTGCTTTCTGTTTGCTACTGGACTTTCGAGAAATCTGCAACGATCTTGTCAAGACGCCAGGTAAGTTGAAATTTTAATTAGGGCGGATTTAACACAAAGTCAACCTGCATTCAGACCAGTTACAGTTCAGTTCATATATGGTTATGTAAAGATGGGCTAAATTACAGACAGAAACAAATACAGAGAGCAACTTACAATTACTTAGTTTCACATATATTTACATTGTAGGTTTTTTAAGAGGAAAAAGATAAAAAGTTCTGTACGTAAGGATGCACTGTTATTACTGCTGGTCGCAATTTACATCTGTTTAAAGAACATTGACCTTTTTTTTTAGTATCTGACACAGTTACTGGAGAATCGAGGGTTATGACTGCGTGCTACCTACGCATCCCAAGGTTACACTACACAGAATGTACAGAAATTCCCGTTACAAACTTCTGTGAGTTGTGGTGAGGCGTAACTACACAATATTTTGAATAGGATCCCATGTCTGGAAATGTACCGTTTCCGTTCTGCGACTGTTTTAATTCAGATGTTTAACTCATCCATTTGTGTCTGAGGAATTGAATTAGGCGTGGCACAGTACAATTATTAGGTAACAATTCGAAAGTAGACATAAGGAAACTCTATTTATCCGGAGGCACATTTGTTTGTGTTAACATTTAAACTTTACGTCTTTAAATTATTCCAAAAGAAAGAAGAACCCAGCGTACTATAAATAAAAAACAGTACTGATGCATTACAACAGTGGCTCGAAGTGTCGACCACTTTGTTACAGACATTGCGCCAACAAAGCATGCTTTGACACTCATTTTCCACCCCACCTGGTGTCTCTTTAGTTTCTAGTGCGCCGGGAGAACTCGTGGCCGCAAATCTTCCTCTGTCGTTACAGGAGTCTCGTAAATAAACAGTAAGTGAAAACGCCTGGTCATCTGAAATAGTAGACGTCATTCTGTCTACACTATTACATACCAGGACGAACAAGTATGAGCCTTTTCTCTTTCTCTCAGTAGACGTGGACATACTACACATCTGAATTGAAACCTTCGTAGAACGGAAACGGCACTTTTATGAACATGGGTTCCTATTCAAAATATTATATGCTCACTCCCTCCACAAGTCCTAGAAATCTGTAACGGGAATTTCCAAACACCTTGCACACCATACGTTTGACGTCATAGTGAATAATATTTTTGAAATTTCTCTTGCAATGTAATTTAATTTTTTGCTCTTAGGATAGCTTGGGATTGGTCTGTGTAGGCCTATTGGTAGCTAGTAGGCAAAATAAATAAATTGCAACTATATGCTAAAACTTAGGTTTTTCACCCAAGAGTGCGTCCTTTGTGATAAGACGGAGGCTGGTGGTTGGGAGGTGCGTAAACTCGCCACTATGTGTGGGTGCTAGCAGCCGGTAGGAGATAACTGACATTTTCCTGCGAAGGACGGTCTCAGCACCCGGTCGGAGCTACCGCTGCTTACGTTGCCGCTGTGGAGACTACACACACTATTATTCATATCGACAATCACTTATTTAAGCTACCATGTGTGGTAAGAATACATCAGTCAGAAAAGATATTTGAAACAGTTTGCTATAATCGACGTAACTGATCTAGCATTACAGACTCTGGCCCCAGTTCGAATTGCGTCCAAAGAATTTTGCAGGGAACAAATACAGAGCAGGTAGGGAGTTTATTTTCATCATCTTGCCTAACACATTGTAATGCAGATGTAATAGGCAAGTGGATTTTCCGGCTATACATAGCTGTTACTACTATAATTGCAAACAATAGACCTAACTACCTCAGTTACTTGTTCCTTAATTTGACGCTGTTGTAATTTACTGTTGAAGGACAGATAATTTCAGTTCTTCTAATATCTCACCAGATAAATATGTATTATTTATGGATCATATGTTGAAAACAATAGACTGGCTGGGTGAGATTAAGATATGTGAACACAAAATAAGCAGTCTTGCATATGCGGATGACTTAGTTGTGATGGCAGATTCGATTGAAAGTTTTCAAAGTAATATTTCAGAGCTAGATCAGAAATGTAAGGACTATGGTATGAAGATGAGCATCTCCAAAACGAAAGTAACGTCAGTGGGAAAGAGATATAAACGGATTGAGACCCAAATAGGAGGAACAAAATTAGAACAGGTGGACGGTTTCATGTACTTACGATGCATATTCTCACAGGATGGCAACATAGTGAAAGAACTGGAAGCGAGGTGTAGCAAAGCTAATGCAGTGAGTGCTCAGCTACGATCTACTTTCTTCTGCAAGAAGGAAGTCAGTACCAAGACTAAGTTATCTGTGCACCGTTCAGTCTTTCGACCACCTTTGTTGTATGGGAGCGAAAGCTGGGTGGATTCAGGTTACCTTATCAACAAGGTTGAGGTTACGGATATGAAAGTAGCTGGGATGATTGCAGGTACTAGTAGATGGGAACAATGGCAGGAGGGTGTCCACAATGAGGAAATCAAAGAAAAACTGGGAATGAACTCTATAGATGTAGCAGTCAGGGCGAACAGGCTTAGATGGTGGGGTCATGTAACACGCATGGGAGAAGCAAGGTTACCCAAGAGACTCATGGGTTCAGCAGTAGAGGGTAGGAGGAGTCGGGGCAGACCAAGGAGAAGATACCTGGATTCGGTTAAGAATGATTTTGAAGTAATAGGCTTAACATTAGAAGAGGCACCAATGTTAGCACGGAATAGGGGATCATGGAGGAATTTTATAAGGGGGACTATGCTCCAGACTGAACGCTGAAAGGCATAATCAGTCTTAAATGATGATGATGATGATGATGATGATGATGATGATGATAAATATGTAAGAAACTTTTTCATCTTGTTGATTTATCCGTTTAGCTTAACTTCTGACATGACAGTAACAATCGCCTCTCAGCTTTGTTGGTCAATAAATTGTGTTCAGAGCTTAGGTTAATGTGGACTAGTGAGAGGAATAATTAATATATGGATTACCAGCATGCTGGGTCAGCAACTTGTGATATTATTTCAATTTAACAAACAGGCAAAGTGGCAACTTTGGCTGATTGTCATATTGATATAAATAATATTTTCCTCGTGACAGGTCTGTGCTAAGCTTCGAAGCTAAAAGTGGCTTATAAGGAAACAAGAGTGACGATTACCAGCTAGGGATGACGGTTGTCACTGAAACAAACCGTTTTCGGTTACTTCGCATTTTCTTCCGAGCCATTTTAAACTAACTGTTAAAGCCGTTCGAAATAAAAGGTTTATGAAATAACTAATTTTCCATTTTCTTAACCCTACTACTTCGTGTAATAAACGTAGAAATCGCACTAAGGTTGAAAAACTTTGACTCTCTCAGTTTCGAGATACATACAATCAAAATATTAAATTAAATATGCAGTAGAAGAATATGTAATATGTCGAGCTTCTGCTGCTTCCCACGTATGCATACTTGAATTAATAGAGAATATATACACAGGGTGTACATAAAGTCTGGGAAGACTTTCAGTTATTTATTGCACAAGAACTAAACATTGTACAGATATCATACATATTGCCTTGTGAAGAGAAACTCTGGAAGTTTTTTTACAAACATTCGATTTCTGAACGATGAGTGACCCGGCAGAGGTCAATAATGTAATTGAGTTTTTCCATACCCGCCCTAGCATGGCATCGTCGACTGCGGCAGTCGCTTCCCGTATTCCCTCCAGTTTTCAAGGAATTTGTTTTGCCAATGGTAAATGGCCTTCCTTGTTGGTGGCTTCTTACCGTACTTGGTTTCTCTATTGATTCAAGTTTTTGAAACTACGCTCAAAAATCATGTTGTAATCGCGGATCATACCACTATTTAAACGTTACGAATGATAAAGGGTGAAAACTGACGTTCAACAACTCTGTTTTACGTGTTAATTTGTCGGTTTCCGAGGACTACAAGCAGATAAAGGCATATTATTTAGACACAGACAGCAGAACAGCCACTTTCTGCGTTTATAGGGTACTACGAACGAAAAGGTTTTAATTTATTAGTGTTACCACAATTTGCTTCCTCTTTAATTGTTTCATAGAAACGGCAGACAAATCTTTCATCTTTTAAAGCAAATGAATCATTGTACTTAGTTGTTACGTCACTTCGTAAAAATCTTTACAGGTTGGGGGTGGTAACATTCAGCTGTTCAACGGGTGTCCAGATACGACACAGAGAAACGACCCTATAGACGAAGTGGGCGGAAAGAGTTGCTAACTGCACATGCATTCGTACAGCCACGACGCACGGCAAAGGAGCAATATTGTACCAGTTTTTGTACCATGCGGTTGTTGTTCGTTTCTGTCAGATTTGTTATTAAAATAGCACTGATCACTTTTCCCATTCCTATAATAACGCAATATTTCAACCCAATGCAAATTTTATGAACAAAAAATGCCATTTTTTAAAAAAAGGTTTATTTAAAAACGAAAAATTTTAGCAGTGATGCTATAGCTAATGGATACTTCGGTTTGTTACTCGGTTATTACACCTGTTATAACCGAGATCATACAATTACCGAAAAACACCAGTTATTCCTAACTGAAACACCGCTACCAGTTTTAACAGGTCATTTTTTTTCCCATCCCTATTACCAGCCTGCTGCCAGCAGCTGCTCCAGTGAATGTTGTGATCCGGCGGGTGGCTGCTATTTCGGAAAAGAATTAACAGCTAGAGGAAAATGGGATGAGAACGTTCCTCGTGTAAATAACTTCAAATTTGCTACTGTAGGGTAATAGCAGCTCACACGACACTATAAAAAAATATCGGAAAATTGCGAGTAGGACTCGCGCTCTGTGGTTTCCGTAAAAACTTAGTTATGTGTGTAGATAACAATAATTTTGTATGGCTCAGTAGGCTGGGGCAGGTCTTTCTTTGGACGCCCTATGGCGACTTGCGCGGGCGTAACCTACCCCAGATATCTGACCGGACAAAGGGAATCTAAAGTTTAATGTGGAATACGAAACACGTTTCTGACGACTTCTCACTTCGTTGAGAGGTGTACGCTATGTTGGAACTAAGGCTGAAATATCCGTGATCCTACCGTGCTTAAGTCCGACGGCCTCTCGCTTTCCAGACACGCGCTTTACCGGTATATCACTAGGATTGGCATTTTTGTAGCTATTCATATATTAATTTTTGATGAGACTGCGAGTTTCAAACTGTGGAACATAATTGACTGAATCTTTTGCTTGCATTGACTTAGATACTTAAAGTATTTACACCACCAAAGGACTGGAGACCTTAGTATTTGATATCAGTTTCAGCTTGATATCTCTATCCGTTACTGAGAAAAAAGTGGTCTTAACAACCGGACAAACAAATTGACAACAAACAGTAAATAAAGGTGCACTCCAAAGGAGAAAAAGACGCACCATGAATGAAGTGTCCGAATATGACGGAAATCGATAGAGATGATGTACATGTGCAGACACATAAACGACTGTAACTGCAGAAAAATTGCATGATTAATCCAAGAGAGAGAGAGTTACACAGTTTTAGAAAGCCAATAACGAGTTGGTCAACTCTGGCCCTTATGCATGCAGTTACTCGATACTGTATTGACATAGTTGCTGGCTGTCCTCCTGAGAGGTATTGCGCCAAATTCTGTTGAATTGCCGCATTAGCTCGTCAAAATCCCGATCTGATTGGAGGGGCCTGTCCATAATGCTCCAAATGCTTTCAATTTGGGAGAGATCCGGCGACCTTGTTGACCAAGGTAGCGTTTGGCAAACACGAAGGAAAGCAGTTGAAAATCTCTCCATGTGCGGACAGGTTTTATCTTGCTGAAATGTAGTGCCAGGATGGTTTGCTATGAAGGGCAACCAAATGGGGTCTAGAATATCGCCCACGTTGCCACAGAGCTGTAGGGGTGCCATGAATCACAAAACGTTGGTCCTGTTATGATTAGAAACGACTCTGCAGTCCATAACTCTCGTTTGTCAGTCTGTATGGTGGGCGACAGTGAGGTTGGTATCCCATTGCTGTCCGGCGTGTATGGTATCCCACCGCGGCCTGTCTCCAGACATGTTTTCGCTGGCCTTACGAAAAACAGTTCTCCTCCAGTCAGGGAGGTTCCATGCCGAAGACGTGTTTGAAGACGCCCCTGACAGCGGTGGTACATCAAGCTCACGGTAGCACGTTGTAATGCCTGACAATCAGGGAACGTGATCGGGGTGCCACTTCTTTTCATAGTGGGATTCTTTAGTTCGCATCAGCAGCACCTTACATCACAGTGGTACGTCGACGATATCCTACTCTCATTTGACTGTCTTTCATGGCAAGCCATTCTGGGCTTACATTTCAGCAAGATAATGCAAGCCTACATATGACAAGAGTTTCTACTGCTTGCCTTCGTGCTTTCCAAGCTCTACGTTGCCCGATAAGATCTCCCTCCAATTGTGGAGTATTAAGCCTAGGCTCCCGAACCAGTTTTGAATTTCGGCTATCTACTGGAAATTGGATAGAATTTGGCACGATATCCCTCAGGAGTACATACAAAAACTCTGTCAATCAATGCCTAGCCGAATAACGGCTTGCATAAAGGCTAGAGGCAGACCAATGCATTATTGACTCGCTCAGTTTGTGAAGTTCTTTCTCTTGAGTGAATCATCCAGTTATTCTGAAATGGTAATTTATTTGTCTGTACTTGTTCGTTATATCTACCGATTTCCGTCGCTTTCGGATAATTCCTTTGTGGTGCGTTAGTTTTTGTCTGAGAATGTATGTAATGTAATTGCAAGTTATCAGTTTTCGGATGTCTTCCTTTACCTATATTGTGGTTCTCCCCAAATTTTATGCTTTTACGTCAGCTGGTAATACTGTCTAGGTTTTGATAACTGAGTTTGGAAACACCAATATATGTGATATAAATTGGTGTAATGTTTGACTGCATTGACTTAGAAGCCTGCATTTTTTACACCGCCAAGGAACCGTAGACCTTAGAACCATAAGAAAAGTTTCAGTCAGTACCACTACTCGTTCCTGAGAAAAAGAGGCCTTACCACCAAGAAAGAGTAGTGCAACAAAAATGAATGTTCGTAGACGTGTTTCTACATCTCAAAGATGGTATCAATTCAGACTTCGCGCAAGTCGCATAACAATGGCGCAAGTAGCGCCACTATGGGGCTATAAATCACGCCTGCATTAAATACACGCAGTAACGGCCGTGAAGGTTAGTTACCATTGAGATTGGACGCGGTGTGGTGTTGATGTTACTCAGGAATGCCTTTAAGGTGACAAAGACATCGGTATCAACACCTTACTGAGCTTGTGCAAGGCCGTGTAATAGGGCTATGAGAATCTGGATGTTCCTTCTGCGATATAGCAAAAAGACTGTGCATGTAGCCACTGTACATGTAGCCACTGTATACAGGGTAGCCCATTGATAGTAGCGGGGCCAAGTATCTCACAAAGGAAGCGTCAAACGAAAAAACTACAAGGGACGAAACTCGTCTAGCTTGAAGGGGGAAAGCAGATGCGCTATGGTTGGCCCGCTAGATGGTGCTGCCATAGGTCAGACGGATATCAACTGCGTTTTTTTAAAAATAGGAATACCCATTTTTATTACATATTCGTGTAGTACGTAAAGAAATATGAATGTTTTAGTTGGACTACTTTTTTCGCTTTGTGATGGATGGCGCTGTAATAGTCACAATCGTATAAGTACGTGGTATGACGTAACATTCCGCCAGTGCGGACGGTATTTGCTTCGTGATACATTACCAGTGGTAAAATGGACCGTTTACCAATTACAGAAAGGGTCAATATGGTGTTGACGTATGACTATTGTGATCAAAATGCCCAACGGGAGTAGGCTGTCTATGCGGCTCGATATCCTGGACAACATCATCCAAGATTCCGGACCGTTCGCCGGATAGTTACGTTATTTAAGGAAACAGGAAGTTTTCAGCCACATGTGAAACGTCGACTGCGACCTGCAACAAATGATGATACGCAAGTAACTGTTTTAGCTGCAGTCGAAGCTAATCCGCACATCAGTAGCAGACAAACTGCGCGAGAATCGTGAATCTCAAAAACGTTGTTGTTGAGAATGCTATATCAACATCGATTGCACCCGTACCATATTCCTATGCACCACGAATTGCATGGCGACGACTTTGAACGTCGTGTACAGTTCTGCCACTGGGCACAAGAGAAATTACCGGACAGTGACAGATTTTTTTCACGCGTTCTATTTAGCGGCGAATGGTCATTTACCAACAGCGGTAACGTAAACCCGCATAATGTGCGCCATTGGGCAACGGAAAATCCACGATGGCTCCGACAAGTGGAAGATCAGCGACCTTGGCGGGTTAATGTATGGTGCGGCATTATGGGAGGAAGGATAATTGACCACCATTTTATAGATGGCAATCTAAATGGTGCAATGTGTGCTGATTTCCTATGCATTGTTCTACCGATGTTACTACAAGGTGTTCACTGCATGACAGAATGGCGATGTACTTCCAACACGATGGTGTCCGGCACATAGCTCGCGTGCAGTTGAAGCGTCATTGAATAGCATATTTCATGACAGTTGGATTGGTCGTCGAAGCACCATACCATGGCCCGCACGTTCACCGGATCTGACGTCCCCGGATTTCTTTCTGTCAGGAAAGTTGAAGGATATTTGCTGTGGTGATCCACCAACAACGCCTGACAACATGCGTCAAAGCACTGACAATGCATGTGCGAACATTACGGAAGGCGAACTACGTGTTGCCAAATGCAATGAGGTTGAACGGACATCATTTTGAATATTTATTGCATTAATGTGGTATTTACAAGTAAGCACGATGTAACAGCATGCGGTCTCAGAAATGATAAGTTTACAAAGGTACATGTATCACATTGGAACAACCGAAATGAAAAGTTAAAAGGGACCTACGTTCTGTATTTTAATTTAAAACACCTACCTATTACCAACTGTTCGTCTAAAATTGTGAGCTATACGTTTCTGACTATTACAAAGCCATCTATCACAAAGCGAAAAAAGTGGTCTAACTAAAACATTCATATTTCTTTACGTACTACACGAATATGTAATAAAAATGGGGGTTCCTATTAAAAAAAACATAGTTGATATTCGTTTGACCTTTGGCAGCGCCATCTAGCGGGCCAACCAAAGCACCATCTGGTTTCCCCCTTCAAGCCAGACAAGTTTCGTTCTTTGTAGGTTTTTCGTTTGACGCTTATTTCTTGAGATATTTGGCCCGGTTACGATCAGTGGACCACCATGTATGATTGCTGCCAGCGGTGGTCATGAGAATGTGCCGTCGCAAGAAGACTGGGACCCTGACGGCTACCGAGTGGGAAGAGTATCATGTTCGGCACATGGCTCTATAGCAGTTGGCACCACTACGACACAATGGAGTGTTACAAATCGGTTACTTCAAGGACAGCTCCGATCCAGACGCCTCGCAGCGTACATTCCACTCACCGCACACTAAAGTCATTTGCGAATAAGTGGTGTCAAGAGGTCATTGGAGGGCATGGTCTGTTGTGTCTTCTTATGAACGCTGGATCTGCCTCGCTGCCAGTGACGGCCGTGTGTTCGTTAGAAGAAGGCCGGTTGAGGGCCAGCAGCCAACCGGTCTGTCTGCTAGACACACTGGATCTACACCTGGACTATAGTCTGGGGTGTGATTTCGTATGACACCAAGAGCACTGTCGCGGTTATCCCATGCAATGCCGTGGACCTCCATCCCACAAACCAGCATCCGGTACCTGAACAACGCAACGCATGCACGTATGCAAGCTTGCATTCAACATTCTGGCGGTCATACCGGTTATTAATGTACCAGCATTTCACGTTTGCAGTGGATTATCCCACGCTTACATTAGCCTATGATCATGCAATGTTCATAACTTTAATATGTTACCTAGACAAATGTATTCCCGGAATTTCATTATTCTGCGTTACTTATTTTTGGTGCTGAGATTTTTTCCGGCAAGGTAGAATTATAATGACAGATGAACAAATACTAACGTACAATTATATACCGTTGTCCCTGCCATTGCAAGTGAGGAGGATTTATAAGAAAGACTCTCTTATCTCCTGATTTTGCGAGTTCGTACTCTTTCAGTCATGTATGTGTGCACATATTTTTATGAGTAGCCAACGAGCGTTTCTGGCTTCGCAGTTATTCTCTATCTCACACAAACAATAACATGTTATTTAAAAACGTCTCTCAGAAACCTGTTTGTGCGATCCACAGCCCGTTACATTGCACGAAACGCAATAATATTATGTAAAATTAATTCCATCTGCCCTAGCGTAACTGAATTAGCTGTTAAATTGGGAATTGGAGACTGGGACACAAATGAGTTTTTTCACGCTGAATTTTCAATGAAATTACATGAGGTTCAATAAACCTGAATTTCATGGGTAACTATCTATTCGTCAATCTGTTTTATATTCTGCTGGGCTGTAGATAGATCGAAGCTGCTCAATTATAAAACGTACGTGTTTTATGCTAGAACAATGTGTCGGAGTCTTCCGATTAAAAGTTACAAAAATTAATGACAATTACTGTGACAGAAAGAAGAGAGACGTTAATTGCGCCTGCAATATTTTTTTCATCTAGTAATAAAGAAAGTTCAAGAATCGTAAGAGGATGAGGTATACTTAGAAAAGTATGGGAGACAAGGGAAAATTCTAGTTAGATTGCGTCATAGTAAGACAAAGATTCCAAAATCAGATATTGGATTGTAAAGCGCATGCAGGAGCATGTGTAGGCTAAGATCACAATTTAGTAGTGATGAAGAGTGGGCTGTAGTTCATGACACTAGTCAGCAGGAATCAATCTACAAAGAAGTGGGGTACGGAAATGCTAAGGAATAAAGAGATATGCATGAAGTTCTCTAAGGCTATAGACACTGCGAAAGGAATAGCTCAGTAGACAGTTCAGCTGAAGAGAGATGGACGTCTCGCAAAAGGGCAGTCATAAAAGTTGGATAGAAAACCATCCGTACAAAGAAGATACCTACGGAGAAACCGTGGGTAACGGAAGAAATACTTCAGTTCATCGATGAAAGAAGGAAGTATGAAAACGTTCAGGAAAGTTCAGGAATACAGAAATAAAAGTCACGTAGGAATGAAATAAATAGGATGTGCAGGGAAAGCAGATGAAATGGCTGCATGAAAAATGTGATGAAATCGTAAAAGAAATGATTGTCGGGAGAACTGATCCGGCGTATAGAAAAGCAAAACCTTCGGCAAAATTAAAATGATTATAACATTAAACGTGTAATGGGAATTTCACTGTTAAATGCAGAGGAGAGAGCAGATATGTGGAAAGAGCACACTGAGGGGGAAACCTCGTGTGATGTGAGAGAAGAAGATATGTAGCAGACAGGATTTGCAGTTTTAGAATAAAAATTTAAAATAGCTTTGGAAGACTTCATGCCGATCAGGGTGGCCGAGCGGTTCTACGCGCGTCAGTCCGGAACCGCGCGACTGCTACGGTCGCAGGTTGGAATCCTGCCTCAGGCACGGATGTGTGTGATGTCCTTAGCTTGGTTAGGTTTACGTAGTTCTGAGTGTTAGGTGACTGATGACCTCTGATGTTAAGTCCCATAGTGCTCAGAGCCATTTGAAGACTCCATCTACATCTACATCTACATCCACATCTACAGGGATACTCAATTGTTGTTGTTGTGGTCTTCAGTCCTGAGACTGGTTTGATGCAGCTCTCCATGCCACTCTATCCTGTGCAAGCTTCTTCATCTCCCAGTACCTACTGCAGTCTACATCCTTCTGAATCTGCTTATTGCATTCATCTGTTGGTCTCCCTCAACGCTGCCCTCCAATACTAAACTGGTGATCCGTCGATGTCTCAGAACATGTCCTACCAACCGATCCCTTCTTCTAGTCAAGTTGTGCCACAAGATTCTCTTCTCCCCAATTCTATTCAATACCTCCTCATTAGTTATGTGATCTACCCATCTCATCTTCAGCATTCTTCTGTAGCACCATATTTCGAAAGCTTCTATTCTCTTCTTGTCTAAACTATTTATCGTCCACGTTTCACTTCCATACATGGCTACACTCCATACAAATACTTCCAGAAACGACTTCCTGACATTTAAATCTATACTCGATGTTAACAAATATTTCTTCTTCAGAAAGGCTTTCCTTGCCATTGCCAGTCTACATTTTATATCCTCTCTACTTCGACCATCATCAGTTATTTTGCTCCCCAAATAGCAAAACTCCTTTACTACTTTAAGTGTCTCATTTCCTAATCTAATTCCCTAAGCATCACCCTACTTAATTCGACTACATTCCATTATCCTCGTTTTGCTTATGTTGATGTCCATCTTATACCCTCCTTTCAAGACACTGTCCATTGCATTCAACTGCTCTTCCAAATCCTTTGCTGTCTCTGACAGAATTACAATGTCATCGGCGAACCGCAAAGTTTTTATTTCTTCTCCATGGATTTTAATACCTACTCCAAAGTTTTCTTTTGTTTCCTTTATTGCTAGCTCAATATACAGATTGAAGAACATCGGGGACAGGCTACAACCCTGTCTCACTCCCTTCCCAACCACTGCATCCCTTTCATACCACTCGACCCTTATAACTGCCATCTGCCTTCTGTACAAATTGTAAACAGCCTTTCGCTCCCTGTATTTTGCCCCTGCCACCTTCAGAATTTGAAAGAGAGTATTCCAATCAACATTGACAAAAGCTTTCTCTAAGTCTACAAATGCTAGAAACGTAGATTTGCCTTTCCTTAATCTTTCTTCTAAGGTAAGTCGTAAGGTCAGTATTGCCTATCGTGTTCCAACATTTCTACGGAATCCAAACCGATTTCCCCCGAGGTCGGCCTCTATCAGTTTTTCTATTCGTCTGTAAAGAATCCACGTTAGTATTTTGCAGCTGTGACTTATTAAACTGATAATTCGGTAATTTTCACGTCTGTCAACACCTGGTTTCTTTGGGATTTGAATTATTATATTCTATTTGAAGTCTGAGGGTATTTCGCCTGTCTCGTACATCTTGCTCACCAGATGGTAGAGTTTTGTCAGGACTGGCTCTCCCAAGGCTGTCAGTCGTTCTAATGGAATGTTGTCTACTCCAGGGGCCTTGTTTCGACTCAGGTCTTTCAGTGCTCTGTCAAACTCTTCACGCAGTATCATATCTCCCATTTCATCTTCATCTACATCCTCTTCCATTTCCATATTGTTGTCCTCAAGTACATCGCCCTTGTATAGACCCTCTATATATTCCTTCCACCTTTCTGCTTTCCCTTCTTTGCTTAGAACTGGGTTTCCATCAAAGCTCTTGATATTCATGCAAGTGGTTCTCCTTTCTCCAAAGGTCTCTTTAATTTTCCTGTAGGCAGTATCTATCTTTCCCGTAGTAAGATAAGCCTCTACATCCTTACATTTGTCCTCTAGCCATCCCTGCTTAGTCATTTTGCACTTCCTATCGATCTCATTTTTGAGACGTTTGTATTTCTTTTTGCCTGCTTCATTTACTGCATTTTTATATTTTCTCCTTTCATCAATTAAATTCAATATTTCTTCTGTTACCCAAGGGTTTCTACTAGCCCTCGTCTTTTTACATATTAGATCCTATGCTGCCTTCACTATTTCATTCCTCAAAGCTACCAATTCTTCTTCTACTGTATTTCTGTCCTCCATTCCTGTCAATTGTTCCCTTATGCTGTCCCTGAAACTCTGTACAACCTCTGTTTTTTTCAGTTTATCCAGGTCCCATCTCCTTAACTTCCCACCTTTTTCCAGTTTCTTCAGTTTTAATCTACAGTTCATAACAAATAGACTGTCCACATCTGCCTCTGGAAATTTCTAGCTATGATTAAGTTATGCTCTCCGCAAAATTCTACCAGGCGGCTTCCTCTTTCATTTCTTAGCCCCAATCCATACTCTACATATCATAATTAAGAGCCTGTTACAGGATTCATTGAACGCCTTCACAATAATTCTCTGTTACTCCAGTCTCGAACAGAGCGCCGGAAAACTTACACCTATATCCTTCCATGCAAACTCTTATGATGATCGTTTCTCTATATTTTGGTCGGCGTCAACAAAATATTTTCACGTTTGTAGAAGAAAGTTGGTGATTAAAATTTCGTGACAAGATTCCGCCACAACGATAAACGACTTTGTTTTAATTATGTCCATCCCAAATCCTCTGTCAAGTCAGAGACACTCTACAAGCTATTTCGCGATAATACAAAATGTTCTGCTCTTCTTTTAACTTTCTCTACCATATCCGTTCATCTTATCTGGTAAGGATCCCAGACTGCGCAGCAGCACACCAAAAGAGGACGGACAAACGTAGTGTAGGCAGTCTCGTTAACAGGTTTCTTACATTTTCTAAGTGTTACGCCAGTAAAACGTAGTCTTTCATTTGTCTTCCCCACCACATTCTCTGTGTTTTCTTTACGGATAAAGTTGTTCTAGTTGTAATTCTTAGGTATCCAGTTGAATTTACGCATTTAGATTTGACTGATTTATGTTGTAACGTAACTTTGACGGATTCCACTCATGTAGATGACCTCACAATTTTCACTATTTATGTCAATTTCCAATTTTCGCCCCATTTTTTTTAATTTTCTGATGACTTTACTAGATGATGAAATACAGCATCATCTGCAAGCAGCCTAAGACGGTTGCTCAGATTGTCTCCTAAATCGATTAAGTGGATATGGAACACCAGAGGACCTTTAATACTACCTCGGGGAACGCTAGAAATCACTCGCTGACTTTCTGTCAGTTACTACTAATTGTGAGCGCTTTGACAGGAAATCACGAATCCACTCACATAACAGAGACGATAATCCATAAGTACGGAATCTGACTACAAGCCGCTTGTGTGGTACAGGTCAAATAAAACAGAAAAAAATATATGACATTCCATCGGAATTTTTAAAATCATTGGGGGAAGTGGCAACAAAATGACTATTCACGTTGGTGTGTAAAATCTGTGAGTCTGGCGACATACCATCTGACTTCCGGAAAAATATAATCCACACTATTCCGAAGATTGAAAGAGCTGACAAGTTAGAAAATTATCACAGAGTCAGCTCAACAGCTCATGCATCCAAGTTGCTGACAAAAAAAGTATACATGAGAATGTATAAGAAAATTGAGGATGTGTTAGATGACGACCACCTTCGCTTTATGAAAGGAAAAGGAACGACAGTGGCAATTCTGACAATGCGGTTGACAATGGAAGAAAAGCTAAACAAAAATCAAGACATTTTAATAGGATTTGTCGACCCGGAAAAAGTTCGGCAATCTAAAATCATGCAAGATGTTCGAAATTCTGAGAGAGATAGGTATAAGCTGTAAGGGAGGATGGGTAATACACAATATGTTCACAAGCCAAGAGGGAACAGTATGAACGGACGAGCAAGAACGAAGAGCTGAGATTAAAAAGAGTGTAAGACACAGATGTAGTCTCTCTGGCGTACTGTTCAATCTGTACATCGAAGAAGCAGTGATGGAAATAAAAGATAACATTTCTATCCAGAGTTAAAGGAAAGAAGAATTACATGGTATGGTGAATGGTATAAACAATATAATGGGTACTCTATATGGATTGAGAGTAAATTGAAGAAAGACGAAAGTAATGAGAAGTAGCAGAAACGAGAACAGCGAGAAACTTTACATCAGGACTGACTGTCACGAAGTAGATGAAGTTAAGGAATTCTACTACCTAGCAGCAAAATAACCAATGGCGGACGGAGCAAGGAGGATATCAAAAGCAGACTAGCACTGGCAAAAAGGACATTACTGGTCAAGAGAAGTTTGCTAGTATTAAACATAGGTCTTAATTTGATGAAGAATATTTTGAAAATGTACGGCTGGAGCACAGCATTGTGTAGTGGTGATATATGGACTGTGGGAAAACCGGAACAGAAGAGAATCGAACCATTTGAGATGTGTTATAGGCGAATGTTGAAAATTAGATGGACCGATAGGGTAAGGAATGAGGAGCTTCTGCGCAGAATCGGAGAGGAAAGGGATATGTGAAAAATATTGACAACGAGAAGGGACAGGAGGATAGGATATCTACTAATACATCAGTTCCATGGTAATAGAGGGAGCTGTAGAGGGCCAACACTGTAGAGGAAGACAGAGATTGGAGTACATCTAGCAAATAATCGAGGACGTAGGTTGGAAGTACTACCTTGAGATGAAGATGTTGGTGCACAAGAGGAGTTCGTGGCGGTCCTCATCAGACTAGTCAGAAGACCGGTGGCCCAGAAGAGAAAACTGTGAAAAAGAAGTAATCTTCTTATAAAATACTCACAGCTTAGGAAACGAAATTAGGAAATGAGTCGTAGCAGATACCTGGTGAGAAATGAAAGTGACATACACTGACTTAACTGCAGGAAATCTTGTTCAAGAAAAGTTATTTAGTCAAGCTAGACTTAGATGGAAATCTAAAAATAAATTTCTGAAAGTATATAGTAAAAAGAAAGATAGGGCTATGGAGAATAAAGAATTAATGTTGGAGTTGTGCTGTGTACCGTGTTGCCTCGAACTGTTGTATAACATGCCACAAATGGTGTATCGTGCCTGTCAACGGGCTCCAAAATGTGTGGTAAATTGAAACTGCAGTAAAGTTCTTTGAACTATGAAATTATTCTGGATGCCAGGCTTCAAAGTGATGAATCAACCCGAATGTGATCCCATCATCGAAATCTTCTAATCTTGGATGTGGTCAGTATAACCGAATAACGTCAGTTTATAAGATGCGTTTATAATGTTTCCGTTTGAAGGTCGTACAGCCCAGAATCGGAATGTCAAACAGGCAAAACAGCCGTGAGCTTTGAGACAATCACCCCACGGACGCACATGGTTTAAGAAACACGTTTGGTAAAACATCATGTCCTGCTGCGTGAAGAGATCCTTAACTGACTGCTAGTCATCCTCGTCTGACAGTAATCGTCGAACCTTTCAGGCCTTTATTGATGGACTGAAGGCGTGATAATCGCTTGGGAAGAGATCAGGTCTATAGGGGCACTGCTCTACTGTTTCCCACTTGTCCATTATTGATGACGCTGTCCTCCCAGTTCGACTGGCGTCTTTTACCGAACCACAACCAGCACGGAGGTTGTTGCAACATTTCAAAAGGTGGTCTTCAAATGGTTCAAATGGCTCTGAGCACTATGGGACTTAACATCTGAAGTCATCAGTCCCCTAGAACTTAGAACTACTTAAACCTAACTAACCTAAGGACATCACACACATCCATGCGCGAGGCAGGATTCGAACCTACGACCGTAGCAGTCGCGCGGTTCCGGACTACAGCGCCTAGAACCGCATGGCCACCGCGGCCGGCAAAAGGTGGTCTTCGACAGACATGTTGCACCGTACCCATTCTTCATTGTGCGTTACCGAGCGAGGTGGCGCAGTGGTTAGACACTGGACTCGCATTCGGTAGGACGACGGTTCAATCCCGCGTCCGGGCATCCTGATTTAGGTTTTCCGTGATTTCCCTAAATCACTCCAGGCAAATGCCGGGATGGTTCGTCTGAAAGGGCACGGCCGACTTCCTTCCCCATCCTTCCCTAATCGTATGAGACCGATGACCACGCTGTCTGGTCTCCTTCCCCAAAAACCAACCAACCAACCAACCTTCATTGTGCGTTAGAAGTCTAGTGGTGTTTGTCTTTCGGCAGCCAAGAAAATAATCATGTTTTCATGCATTTGGTTATAATTTCGCCATAGTTCTTGTCTGTGGGTTAACTGCATGCACATTGGAGTGACACGAATGCCATACTAGTCCTTGCCTACATGTCGGTGATAAACCCGAATCGGAGTCGCACTGTGTTGCAGATACGCTGCAGTAACATCCCTAAACGAAAACTTTTCAATCGCCCTTTATATTAAAATGAGGAAAATGCATGAAGTATATTGGCTCTTAGGACACTTTGACGTGGCTGACATGGCACGATGACAGTGGTTGTAAGACGCTATGGTCTCTCTGATGACTATGCTTGGTGGTTTAATCTCTTGCGTTTGTGCCAAGCGGCTGCCGCGTGATGGATAACTGACAACAGGGCAATTTATCACTTCAATTCTTTTGTGCAATTAAAATGCATTGAGACTCTTGTCAGCTGACGCTACTCAGCCACGGCAGCCTCATTGCCACTCAGATAGGAAAGGAGAAGAATTATGACTGGAGAAAAAGCAGGAATAAGTACTGAACAGAATGAAGTTCCCAGTGAGAATATGGCCGTGAATTATTAATTCACGACACAGTCATAAACCTGACTCACTTGGCTTTTGGCGCCAGCGCTGGTGTTGCCTTCCACCATGACAAAACATGCCTGCAACAGGAATATCAATGCTTTCAGCCCCACGATGGGATTTGGAGTGGCGTGTTTTCACAGTGAGGAGTAACATGGAGTGCGGAAGTAAACTGACAACATCAACTTAGTCAGTGTCATGCGGCTGTGGGCAGTGGTGGAGAAGTCTTCCTGCTAGATACAGGGCCATACATGTAGTGTCATCCGAGCTTGTTTATATACTAGAGTGGCTGTTCAGGGAGCTGCTGATAGCCACCCCATGTAGATGGATGATGCGAGAGCTACGCCCATCATCACACCACGCAAGGTGGTGCAGTGGTTTGTAGACTGGACGGCAGATCAAATCGACCTCCGGTCATTTACATTCTGATTTTCAATGATTTGCTTCGATCGCATAAGACAAATTCCAGGGTGGTTTGCAAGATCCCCTCACAGAACAAAACTTCCATAGAAGTTACTCAGTTTAGCCACGAGCCTGTAGAAAGTGATGGAGGTGATATATTGTAAAACGGGTCATGACTTTCCACCTAAGACTGTGCTGGTTAAGCTAACCTTTTCTAGAATTATCTTAAAGCATCGGGGCTTAGAATTCTCTCCTACCTATCATCTGTGAAACTATCGTTGATGTTGTCCCTTGAAGCAGTTCTTGTAGTGTCTTGGATTCCTTGGGAGATAACATGTCAATGGCGCATCAGATGGATACGCCGTATTCGGCGAATGATTGCTATTTGTTATTAATGTTAAGCAATTATTTCAGCTATACTAGAGAGAAATGTCAGAGCAACTACCACAGGAATTTGTCCATAAGTGATCCTACCACCACCCAGTATACTGTCACCTATAAGCTTTGCCAGCTCCCCTTCCCATGCCTGTTGACGTGCGGGCCACGCCTAGTCAAATCCGATTTACTGATAGATTCAACTGGCACGACTGCTATGTGACCGATGTCCTCTGTCATCAGTGCCTTCTCCAGCTTCGTGTTAACACGCCTAACAGCCTCATTAACACGCTGAAACAGTTGCACGAAATGCACATTATTGTCACCAGTTTCTGTAGCTATCTTAACCCAGTCACCACCCTGATCGTATTTCCCATCCCTATCAAGACTATTCCTTGCTGCATCCACTGTCACTACCTGATCCTCCTTCGTAAAATTCCTACATAACTCCCCTATGCCGTTAGTCACCTGAGCCAACCCTGCACTAGGTTTACAATGCTGGTGACCTGGTACTCACTCCCCAAACACTTCCTGCAACTGCTGGCCCACGCCTCTACCGTGTGAACTACCTGTCTTCTTTTGTTAGACTTTGCAACTGACTGCTGAGGACTGATGTATATTTCCTAAACCAAGAGCTTCGAGATGCTCTTCTCCACTCAGCTCGGACTCTTGATCAAATCTATTGCTTATAAGCAAAGTACAACTTTCTGAATATCTCCTCCTCCTAGCTACCTTCTTGCCAACTGCCAGTTCCCATTCCCCAGCACGCTTCACACTCCTCAACCTATCTACTTCCTTCTTTGCGTATTGTAACTGCACCTGAAGGGCACAGATCATACACTCCTGCTCCTCTATCAACTTATTTCTACTACAGATTCTCCATTGCCAGGACAGGATCTCACTAGAACACCCGCTGGCTTCCCCACTGCATTTGCCCCACTGAAAGTACTTTGAACAAATCCCACACAATAACCCACTACCCACAAACCTACGACAGAGCCCACGCTTCTCACTGCGAGGATCAATTCTTTCGGTATTTATCATTAGATTACTACAACAGTTGTCATTATTTGTTGGCATCCAACACAATATAAAGAGGCTTCTTTCAGAAATGCTAGGCAGAATCATCAAACTGTGCCCACATTCTAATTACATTAGTAAAGAACTAAATACGTTGCGCTATATTGCATCCAGGAATGATATTAAGTACTCCATAGTTGATGAGGTATACAATCCTAAATGCCAAGATTTTTAAAATTCAGGCAACAAATATAGTGATGATCCTGCAGAAGGCTTAGAATTTGTTTCATTTCGCTTTCAGGGTAATTTATCACATAACCTCCGCGTATTTTTCCACAGATATATTGTTACAATTGCTCTGAAGACCGCTATCACACCAGTTCTGTTACTTGGATATATTAAAATTATCAACAAAAAGTTTGCAACTATGCTTAATCTGCTGTGTAAGTAAAAAGCTTTTTGTATCGGCCCGAAAGGTAGAAAATTTAGATACAAAGAACACGCAAAACATAAATCCATCCTCGTTTCTCACGTAATCACACAACGGTACAATGTTTTGCGTAAACCGGGGAAGGGTAGTCATATGGACATCGTGGAGGAGATAAAAATTAGTAACTATGTGCACCATAGTAAGAACCAGTTTCTTGAAGGGCAAAGAAACTCGAAAAATTCGTTTTCCTTGATGGTGTGCAGTGCAGAATCTGTTGCAATGCAACTGAATCTAGCGTAGTCAGTTGTTTCACAAGATGTCTGGCTGCCTTGTTGTAAACAAATCGGCATGACCAATACTCCATGCTGTACAAACATCTTGTTGGAGTACAGAGGTTTATTTGCTGATTCCAGATAAGGTCTCCTCGCAACTCATTAATGGTGTACTTATGGACGTTACGCCGATTTATATTTTATGTACAGTATATCGGCGATAGGTCTAGTCGTATTCTTCAGCAGCTGCGAGTTTTGGTGTTATGCGTATTCGCTGCCTGGACTCTAACCACACTCTTATCTATCGCTGGTCTGGCGCTGCTGTTTATTGCCGAGTTCGATTTTCGACGCCTACAACACGCTTTCATGCTGATGCTTTTACAGCTCCGTGACTGGAAGGGCTAGGATGAAGTGGGTGCGACATTAATTTAAGACAACCTCCATAATGTACACTGACGTCCAAAGTTAAAGCAACAAACGGAAATTTTGGAAGGCTTCTTTTGTTTTTCCAAAAACAGTATTAACAGGTGATAGTAATGTAGAAACAACGTAAGGACTTCAGAATGTAAACAACTGCAACATGCGTAAGGGTAGACAAAAATGCTCTACGATTTTTCCAACTTAACGGATTTGCATTCCGATAACTGGTTAATGTGCTCAGCATGGAGTGTCACCCCCTCTGGCAACAACACAGACCTGACAACGATGGGGCATGCTGTGAATGATGTCATCAGCCTCATGTTGAGGCAATAACGCAGCTGCTCGCAGTCTTGGAGAATGGTTGATGGATGCTGACGTGATGCAAGCCATCTCTCTAGTGCATCCTAGACATGCACTATGTGATTCAAATCGGGAGAACGAGCAGGGCATGCCAGGCGTTCATTATCTTCCAAGAAAACATCAGCTACCCGTGCTCTATAACGTTGAACATTATCGTCCATCAGTACGAAGTCTGGGCGCACAGCGTCTCTCAGCAACAGCACATGAGGTTCCTAGATCTCGTCACGATACCTGACAGCAGTTAAACCTCGTCGTTTCACCCGTACAATCTCGTGAATAGGGGTTTGAGTGGTAAACATAATTCCTGTCCACACCGTTAGGGATCCTCCTTGATATCGATCTCTTTCCACAATTTTTGCGTCCTGAAAACTTGTTCCACGTTCCCTCTACGGGCTAATCCATCGAGTATCACTCTCCAGACTAAATCGAGACTCATCTCCGAAAACAACATTGGCCCATTGTTCGGCGTCCAGGTGAATACGCGTCAGAGGTAGACAAACAGCAGGTCTCCGGCAATAAACGCCACTTTGTCGGAGCCTTCTGCACGCCGTTAGCCTCGATGCGACACTTCCAGTGGATGCTGTGAGCTCACATGGAAGTTGCCGTGCAGTGCTAAGACGGTAATGTCGTGCCCTAACAGTCAAATACCGGTCCTCTCATCTGAAATCACACGTGGTCGCCTCTGCCCTAGTCTTCGGGATACAGTTTCGGTTTGTATACACTGTCACCACATCCGAGAAGCAACGGACCACCAAGGCATCGGGCCACACCTGTTTACGGCTGTCCTGCTTCCTTTCTTTCTATGGCTTCCACCTCATAGAGTCTGGTAGGCGACTAGTCAGTGCCATACTGCACCGTCTGTAACTGTATACACAACGATTGTGGATGAGGGACCACCTGGCAAACACTACCTCGTTTCATAGGTGCCCAGACATCATTGCTCGCATGGTTGTCGATTGTCTGCCATGCGTGACAACATCATACGGACATCTAGTTGGCAGTTTGTATGATTATATCGCGAATTAGATACAGGAAGGGGAAATAACGGTTTGTTGCTTTAATTTTTGACGGCAGTGTAATTCTAAAAATCCCCACTAACAATTTTTGTGTTAGAAAAAATCGGCCGCTCTTTACGTACCATAACCAGCACAGCGGCCGGACAGACACATCAGCTAAATCGTTTAGTCGCCTCAACAAGTTTAATAGTCACCAACAGGCTTGGCCATGGGTACCAACTAATATACCAGTAACAAGTGTGGTGGCCGCCACTGTTACCGATATCGACCTAGTCGACAAGTTGTGTCGCTGTAACGAATGGCGAGCTGTAAGGTGAGCGAGACGAAGTTGACCCTTCCAAGTTGAAGACCCCATGCAGACAACTCCCGCGATGTGTCCGGTAAGCCGCAGCTGAAACCAGGCGGCTCAACACTCGTCGCTGCTCGCGGCGCCGCACTGCAGCGGGACCAGGGGAGGCGGGCGCAAGAACTCAAGTCGTGGCATCTTGTGACGACCACAGCCGGCACATTTTGACTCATAACTAATCAAACACGAACCGTTTCAGCGTTTTCCTACTCTGGTGTATGGGATTTTGATAAATCGAGAGCCATTCCCAAGCATTTTATAAAATGAACCTGTCGCCCCCTTCCATGAGGTTTTCTGACACAGTTATTTCGATAGATTTCTTAATCATGCTGTCCCAGAATATTGACGTTCTGGTCTCAATGGATTTCACTTCATAGTTACGTTACTAGTCATTAAAATTGCTACACCAAGAAGAAACGAAGATGGTAAACTGGTATTTATTGGACAAACATATATGGTACTAGAACTGATATGCGATTACATTTTCACGCATTTTAAGTGCATACATCCTGAGAAATCAGTACCCAGAACAACCACATCTGGCCGTAATAACAGCCTTGATACGCCTGGGCATTGAGTCAAACAGAGCTTGGATGGCGTGTACAGGTACAGCTGCCCATGCTGCTTCAACACGATACCACAGTTCATCAAGAGTAGTGACTGGCATATTGTGACGAGCCAGTTGCTCGGCCACCATTGACCAGACGTTTTCAATTGGTGAGAGATCTGGAGAATGTTCTGGCCAGGGCAGCAGTCGAATATTTTCTGTATTTAGAAAGGCCCGTACAGGACCTGCAACATGTGGTCGTGCATTATCCTGGTGAGATGTAGGGTTTCGCAGGGATCGAATGAAGGGTAGAGCCACAGGTCGTAACATATCTGAAACGTAACGTCCACTGTCCAAAGTGCTGTCATTGCGAACAAGAGGTGACCGAGACGTGTAACCAATGGCACCCCATACCATCACGCCGGGTGATACGCCAGTATGGCGATGACGAATACACGCTTCCGTTGTGCGTTCACCGCTATGTAGCCAAACACGGATGCGACCATCATGATGCTGTAAACAGAACCAGGGATTCATCAGAAAAAATTACGTTTCGCCATTCGTGCACCCAGGTTCGTCGTTGAGTACACCATCGCAGGCGCTCCTGTCTATAATGTAGCGTCAACGGTAACCGCAGCCGTGGTCTCCGAACTGATAGTCCATGCTGCTGCAAACGACGTCGAAGTGTTGGTGCTGTTGGTTGTTGTCTTGCAAACATCCCCATCTGTTGACTCAGGGATCGAGACGTGGCTGCACGATCCGTTACAGCCATGCGGATAAGATGCCTGTCATCTCGACTGCTAGTGATACGAAGCCGTTGGGATCCAGCACGGCGTTCGGTATTACCCTCCTGAACCCACCGATTCCATATTCTGCTAACAGTCATTGTATCTCGACCAACGCGAGCAGCAATGTCGCGACATGATAAACCGCAATCGCGTTAGGCTACAATCCGACCTTCATCAAAGTCGGAAACGTGATGGTACGCATTTCTCCTCCTTACACGAGGCATCAAAACAACATTTCACCAGGCAACGCCGGTCAACTGCTGTTTGTGTATGAGAAATCGGTTGGAAACTTTCTATATGTCGGCACGTTGTAGGTGTCGCCACGGGCGCCAACCTTCTGTGAATGCTCTGAAAAGCTAATCATTTGCATATCACAGCATCTTCTTCCTGTCGGTTAAAATTCACGCTGTAGCACGTCATCTTCATGGTGTAGCAATTTTAATGGCCAGTAGTGTATATTCGAGGCGGTGTGCGGCGGCAGCTCGTTCACTTGATAGTTTTGGTCGACTGTATCGCTAAGGTTCCTTGCATCTCTCGTCGAATGTTCTGATAGCCCGTTCCACTAACACATGGACGTATTTCCTGTTGGCGGAAAAGGTTATGAGCAAACCTTCAGTGTATCGATGACTCCGTTATAGCGTATCGTGGCGAACCTATACATTGAAGACTTTCAAGCAAGGGCACTAGAATCCGGTACGTGGCTGACACGTTTATATTGTGGCCGCATGGAGCGAGGGAGCTTCAGTAGTTCCTGGAACATTAAACTTCTATCCATCCTGATATTTAATTCACTACCGAACTTGAAAAAGTGGGGCGAACTACCTTTCCGCGATCTGCTAGTTAACGCAAGAGCTGAGAGGTTCACAGTGTATACAGACACCTTACAGTAAATAATCTCTGTCTCCACGCCATGAGCTGTCACCATCGATCACATAGCAGTTCGTTGGTGAAGACTCTGCTCCATAGAGCTCGAACGCTTGTAGACAAGGAGAACCTTGTCGAACAATTACAACTCCTAAGAAAATCAGCATTGGCGGCCGAAGACTTCCGGCATAAGAAGTCAGCCTCATTCTGCCAACGGCCTTGTCAAAGAGGGCGGAGGAGCGGATAGAGGTTCAGGGCACTCTCTCGTCCTAGGGGTGGGAAATTGCCCCTAAAAGCGGAAGAATCAGCAATGATCAACGACATAAGGATGCAGAAGGCAATGGAAACCACTGCATTAAAGACACGTAACGTGTATCCACAGGACATGTGGCCTGTAATTGAAGAAGTGTCATGATGATCTCTCCATTGGCAAAAGATTCCGGAATAGTCCCTCATTCGGATCTCCGGGAGGGGACTGCGAAGGGGGAGGGTACCATGAAAAAAAGATTGAATAATCAACGAAAGGATAACGTTCTACGAGTTGGGGCGTGGAATGTCAGAAACTTGAACGTGGTAGGGAAACTAGAAAATCTGAAAAGGGAAATGTAAAGGCTCAATCTAGATCTAGTAGGGGTCAGTGAAGTGAAGTGGAAGGAAGACAAGGATTTCTGATCAGATGAGTATCGGGTAATATCAACAGCAGCAGAAAATGGTATAACAACTGTAGGATTCGTTATGAATAGGAAGGTAGGTCAGAGAGTGTGTTACTGTGAACAGTTCAGTAACCGGGTTGTTCTAATCAGAATCGACAGCAGACCAACACCGACAACGATAGTTCAGGTATAGATGCCGACGTCGCAAGCTGAAGATGAACAGATAGAGAAATTGTATGAGGATATTGAAAGGGTAATGCAGTATGTAAAGGGGGACGAAAATCTAATAGGCATGGGCGACTGGAATGCAGTTGTAGGGGAAGGAGTAGAAGAAAAGGTTACAGGAGAATATGGGCTTGGGACAAGGAATGAAAGAGGAGAAGGACTAATTGAGTTCTGTAACACGTTTCAGCTAGTAATAGCGAATACCCTTTTCCCGCAGGGGGCTCCCGTCTTGGGAGTATGTGGGTGGCAACCACACGGGCCCTTAGCTAAGCCTGGCATTACTTCCACTTACTTGTGTCAGGCTTCTCCTGTTTCCTTTCCTATCCGGCCCCCCTCGGCCAACTCTTGGTTTCTTCGACCCCAACGGTATTAGGTTTCCGAGGCCCAAGAGTGTCTTTCACTTTCCTCTCTAGTATCTATTATCTACCCTTCGACCCAACGGCGAAGCGAGCGGAAGAAGAATCTTATACCCCAGGTTCTCAAAGATCGTGGAGGCGGAAGAGGTCATGCCAGACGAACTGGCTGTAAAGGCGCCGCTCAGCCATCATTGAGCTCGCGGCAGTTCGTTGCAGTTCTGGTACCTGAAGTCACATGTCACATACATATGTGCCGTGATGAATTGTTCCAGATGGCCGCGCGGTTCTGGCGCTGCAGTCTGGAACCGCGAGACCGCTACTGTCGCAGGTTCGAATCCTGCCTCGGGCATGGATGTGTGTGATGTCCTTAGGTTAGTTAGGTTTAACTAGTTCTAAGTTCTAGGGGACTAATGACCTCAGTAGTTGAGTCCCATAGTGCCCAGAGCCATTTGAACCAATTGTTCCAGAATTATAGTGTGTGGGTCACTTCCTCGCAAGCTGTAATCCACCTTAAAGAAATTCACGCAAATGGCAATTTCTCCTGTCATTTTCTCTAAAGACCAATGGCGATGGGATAAGGACGATGGTAGCAGGCTCCGAATGAGGCTGGAAGCTACTAGTCTGGACCTGCACACTGGCGGCAGGTGTGTGATGGTCGCCTTCCTGAGAACCCGTGTGACTACTCGGGAATCCGGTCCTGCATCTGCGACTGGGCAGGCCTGTTTAGGATGACCGCTGCCCACCCTGAATGGGGAAGGCCCTAGAAAATGTGGGCTAAACATCGGAAGTCACACTTGAACCGGGCTGGGAATCCGCACCCAGTAGGTCACTCCTTATACTGCGGACGTAAACAAAAGAAGAATGAAATGATTATGACAATAGGGACATGAAATGTCAGGACCCTCCTGGACGTGAACAATTACAGACCAGAGAGAAGAACCGCTCTTATCACCCAAGAACTAGCCCGTCTAGATATAGACATAGCTGCCTTGAGTGAGACAAGGCTCTCAGGTGAGGGACACATTAGTGAGGTACGTTCAGGGTACACCATCTTCTGGAAGGGAAAGGATGCAGGAGAACCACGCATCCATTTTGCAGGATTTGCCGTAAAAACGAAAATAGTGAAAGATCTTCGACTTACACCTGTCTCAATTAATGAAAGACTGATGACTCTTAGAGTACCCATTGGTTCAGACAGATTCATCACCTTCGTCTCTGCATATGCTCCTACTTTAGACAGTGATGAAGACACAAAGAATCAGTTCTACTACCAACTGAACAGTACTCTCTCTAAAATACCCATTCAAGATAAATTAATTTTACTTGGTGATTTCAATGCCAGAGTGGGAAGGGACAACCGTTTTTGGAGAGATGTCATGGGTAAACAAGGGGTGGGAAACTGCAATGCAAATGGGTTGCTACTTCTTGGTCTATGTGCTGAGCACGAGCTTTTCATCTCCAATACCCAATTCCGTTTGCGTAACCGCTATAAGACCACATGGATGCACCCACGCTCCAAACATTGGCATCTTATAGACTACGTTATTACGCGACAAGAAAGACATTCTCATCACAAAAGCAGCACTAAACATCGATGATTGCTGGACGGACCATAGACTTTTAGTCAGCCGTTTGAGAGTACCAAAGTATCGCAAGCCACGATCCCACCTTTCAAACCTACCACGCAGAAAATTCAACATAAGCAACCTGAACAACAAAAACGTTCGCTCACACTTCCAAGACATACTGTCTGAACAACTTAACAAAGCTCCAGCAACCACAGATGACGTCGAACAAGAATGGACCACATTAAAGAACATCATCAAAGAAACTGCTGAGAATGTTGTTGGTTGTAGTGCACGGAAAAGAAGTGACTGGTTTGATGACAACCACGGAGAAATCCAAGCCATCATCAATGCAAAGTGGGATGCTTACCTAGCCCTTGCTCAAGATCCATCCTGCGCAGAAAAGAAAGCACACTTTCAAGAACTCAAGCAGAAATGTCAAAGTGAAATACGAGTAATCAAGAACAAATGGTGGCAACAGAAAGCCACAGAACTCCAAAATCTTTCTGATGCAAGGAACCTGCGTGGCTTTTACGCTGGTATTAAAGAGCTGTATGGACCTATCCGCTCCTCATCAGGAGCAATGAAAGCTGCTGACAACTCCACCATTCTTACTGAAAGTCAGGACATCTTAAATCGTTGGAAAGAGCACTTCAGCTCACTGTTAAACAGCCCTTCTACTGCCGCTGGAGATTTTCTCAAAAATGTCCCACAGCACCCTCCAAAACCCTGGCTGGCTGATCCTCCAACTTTTCAAGAATTTTGCAAGGCACTCAAGAGTGTGAAACCTGGGAAGGCTCCTGGACCTGACAGCATCCCGATGGAGCTTATTGAGGGTGGCGGCTTGCCTCTAAAAACTAGACTCTTCTCACTTATTATATTAATGTGGGAAACCCGCAAGGTACCAGCTGACTTGAAGAACTCCACAATTGTCACCATCTTCAAAAAGGGCGACAGAAGCGTCTGTGGTAACTACCGGGGAATATCTCTACTCTCTGTCACTGGAAAAATTTTTGCAAGAGTCCTTTTAAATCGCCTCCAGACACTTTCAGAGACTGTACTACCTGAGTCTCAATACGGGTTTCGACCTTCAAGAGGGACAATTGACATGATCTTCTGTGCACGACAACTACAGGAGAAGTGCAGAGAACAGAAAAAGCCTTTACTACTTGTTTTCTACGATCTAGAAAAGGCCTTTGATACAGTTCCCAGAGAAGCCATGTGGATGGTCTTAAAACGCTTCGGCTGCCCTGAACATTTTGTTGACCTGATTGAAGCTCTCCACGTTGATATGACTGGACAGGTCCTCTGCCAGAATGAAATGACTGGTGAATTCCCAATAACAAGTGGGCTTAAACAAGGATGCGTTCTGGCACCAACATTATTTGCATTGTATCTGGCAGCTATGCTTTACGAGACAACCGGAAACAATGCAGGAATAGAACTAAAGTACAGGTTTGATGGAGGATTATTCAACCAGTCCAGACTCCATTCAAAAAGGTTCACCAGTACCACTCGTGTGACAGAGCTGCAGTATGCTGATGACAATGCCTCTCCAGCTCATTCACCTGCAGAGTTGCAGCTGTCAGTTGATTCCTTCAGCAGGGCGTACGAACGATTTGGTCTCTCCATCAATATTCCAAAGACAAAGGTGATGGCGCAGCCAACTCCTGGCTCCTCCGTTCCTGACTTCAGCATATCCACCTATGATACACCCTTGGAATAAGTGGACCATTTCCTCTACCTGGGAAGCATACTGTCATCCAACTGCTCATCTGGAAAAGATGTGGAGAATAGATTACGTGCTGCACATGTAGCATTTGGTCGTCTTACAAATCGTGTCTTCCTGAATAAAGACCTAACACTGTACACCAAACTGATGGTGTACAAAGCTGCAGTCATTTCCACCCTGCTATATGGTTGAGAAACCTGGACGTTATATCGCTGCGATCTGAAGAAACTAGAACGCTTCAACCAACAGAAGCTAAGATATATCATGAACCTGAAATGGGATGACTTCATATCCAACACGGCTGTTCTAGAGAAAGCAAAAATGCATAGCATGGAAGCTCTTATCATTGGGCATCAACTCAGATGGGTCGGACATGTCCAGCGGATGAAAAATGACAGACTTCCACGCCAAATGCTGTACAGCGAAGTGAGCACAGGTAAAAGGCCACGAGGTGCCCCTCTCAAACGTTATAAGGATCAGTACAAGAAAAATCTGAAAAACTTGAACATCGATCCGAGAAACTGGTCCACAATAGCAGAAGACCGAAGTCGCTGGCGCTCAGTTACCTCAAATGCTCTTCAAAACTTTGAGCTGGAACGTCGAAGAATGGAGAATGACAAACGCCAGAGACGTAAACTCCTCCAGGCTCAGCCACGTCCTCCACCTTCCATCAGCTGTAATGTCTGTGGCCACCTGTTCCACGCTAGGATTTGATTGCTAAGCCATCAACGACACTTCCACGCCTGAACCGTGACAAAGGAAATGTCAGGAGAGAAATGAAAACTCGGATACGAGTATCAGCCGACGAGCGAATACCCTGTTCTAGAATCACAAGAGGAGGAGGTATACTTGGAAAAGGCCGGGAGATACGGGAAGATTTCAATTAGATTACATCATGGTCAGACAGAGATTCCGAAATCAGATACTGGATTGTAAGGCGTACCCAGGAGGAGATATACACTGAGATCATAATATAGTAGTGATGAAGAGTAGGCTGAAGTTCAAGGCATTAGTCTGCAAGAATCAATACGCAAAGAAGTGGGATACGGAAGTACTTACAAATGACGAGATACGTTTGAAGTTCTCTAACGCTATAGATACAGCAATAGGGAATAACGCAGTAGGCAGTACAGTTGAAGAGGAATGGACATCTCTAAAAAGGGCCATCACAGAAGTTGGGAAGGAAAACATAGGTACAAAGAAGGTAGCTGCGAAGAAACCGTGGGTAACAGAAGAAATACTTCAGTTGATTGATGAAAGGAGGAAGTACAAACATGTTCCGGGAAAATCAGGAATACAGAAATACAAGTCGCTAAGGAATGAAATAAATAGGAAGTGCAGGGAAGCTAAGACGAAATAGCTGCAGGAAAAATGTGAAGACATCGAAAAAGATATGATTGTCTGAAGGACAGACTCAGCACACAGGAAAGTCAAAACAACCTTTGGTGACATTAAAAGCAACGGTGGTAACATTAAGAGTGCAACGGGAATTCCACCTTTAAATGCAGAGAAGAGAGCAGATAGGTGGAAAGAATACATTGAAAGTCTCTATGAGGGTGAAGATTTGTCTGATGTGATAGAAGAAGAAACAGGAGTCGATTTAGAAGAGATAGGGGATCCAGTATTAGAATCGGAATTTAAAAGAGCTTTGGAGGACTTACGGTCAAATAAGGCAGAAGGGATAGATAACATTCCATCAGAATTTCTAAAATCATTGGGGGAAGTGGCAACAAAACGACTGTTCACTTTGGTGTGTAGAATATATGAGTCTGGCGATATACCATCCGACTTTCGGAAAAGCATCATCCACACAATTCCGAAGACGGCAAGTGCTGACAAGTGCGAGAATTATCGCACAATCAGCTTAACAGCTAATGCATCGAAGCTGCTTACAAGAATAATATACAGAAGAATGGAAAAGAAAATTGAGAATGCGCTAGGTGACGATCAGTTTGGCTTTAGGAAAAGTAAAGGGACGGGACAGGCAATTCTGACGTGACGGCTAATAATGGAAGCAAGGCTAAAGAAAAATCAAGACACTTTCATAGGATTGGTCGACCTGGAAAAAGCGATCGACAGTATAAAATGGTGCAAGCTGTTCGAGATTCAGAAAAAAGTAGGGGTAAGCTATAGGGAGAGACGGTTCATATACAATATGTACAACAACCAAGAGGGAATAATAAGAGTGGACGATCAAGAACGAAGAGCTCGTATTAAGAAGGGTGTAAGACAAGGCTGTAGCCTTTCGCCCCTACTCTTCAATCTGTACATCGAGGAAGCAATGATGGAAATAAAAGAAAGGTTCAGGAGTGGAATTAAAATACAAGGTGAAAGGATATCAATGATACGATTCGCTGATGACATTGTTATCCTGAGTGAAAGTGAAGAAGAATTAAATGATCTGCTGAACGGAATGAACAGTCTAATGAGTACACAGTATGGTTTGAGAGTAAATCGGAGAAAGACGAAGGTAATGAGAAGTAGTAGAAATGAGAACAGCGAGAAACTTAACATCAGGATTGATGGTCACGAAGTCAATGAAGTTAAGGAATTCTGCTACCTAGGCAGTAAAATAACCAATGACGGACGGAGCAAGGAGGACATCAAAAGCAGACTCGCTATGGCAAAAAAGGCATTTATGGCCAAGAGAAGTCCACTAATATCAAATACCGGCCTTAATTTGAGAAAGAAATTTCGGAGGATGTACGTCTTGAGTACAGCATTGTATGGTAGTGAAACATGGACTATTGGAAAACCGGAACAGAAGAGAATCGAAGCATTTGAGATGTGGTGCTATAGACGAATGTTGAAAATTAGGTGGACTGATCAGGTAAGGAATGAGGAGGTTCTACGCAGAATTGGAGAGGAAAGGAATATGTGGAAAACACTGATAAGGAGACATGAGGGAATGACTTCCATGGTACTAGAGGGAGCTGTAGAGGGCAAGAACTGTAGAGGAAGACAGAGATTGGAATACGTCAAGCAAGTAATTGAGGACGTAGGTTGCAAGTGCTACTCTGAGATGAAGAGGTTAGCACAGGAAAGGAATTCGTGGCGGGCCGCATCAAACCAGTCAGTAGGCTGATGAAAAAAAAAAAAAAAGAAAAAAAAGAAAGCGTTCCGAAGGAATGGGTGCTGAGATCATCAAATTAAACTTATAATTAAGGTAAAATAAAAAAACACCAGAGAAATAGGTTTGAGATGATACTGAGTAAGATAATCCAAAAATCGCTTATCTGCCTTATACTTACCCAATAACCGGAAGTTCGGTAGACTTCTACGGCAACATGGCATCCACTGTTTTTACCTCCTTTCAAATAATATAAAAATATTCTTTGTAAAGTTAAAGACAATCTAGATCATCGTAAGCCGGGTGTGTATCATATTCCATGCGAATGTTGCGTACCTTATTTGGGGCAGATTATAGGAACAGTCGAGGTGAGATGTGAGGAACATCAGCGACACATCCGACTAAAGCAACCAAGGAAATCAGCTGTCGCCGAGCACTGCCTCCAAGATAATCACGAAATGAAAAGTGAGTGGAACAGAATAGCAGTGTAAATTCCAGATTTGTGGAACAGCGTAATGAAGAGGTCAATCGAAATAACGATGTCAGAAAACCTAACAATGGGGGAGGGCGGTTTAAATAAATGTTGGGGTGCGGCTCTCAGATTATTAAAATCTGACAGGCATCACATCCCCCAGGAATGGGAAACCCTGAGAAAATATGCGTTTCACAGAACGACAGTGCAAACACTGAAGAATAAAAGAGCGTCGAGGTGCGTAGTGGACACCGGGAATCGAACTAGACTACAAATAACGGTTCGAGACAAACAACACTCTGTTTGTGTCTACGGAGCGAGTACATATGAGTGCAAAATTGGCAATACCTGAAGATGGCGGCTGAGTCGGTCGCCGAAACATTCTGCATAACGTGGAAACAACAAATCGGCAGAACATCAGGAAGCACACTTTTGACTGATTGCACTTGCTTGTTAGCGTTGGCTTTCCAAGCTCGATGCTTCTTTCGTCGTAAGTTCTTTGAATGTTGCCTGTTGTTCTCCCTGTTACTAATTTATCCGTCTCTTTCTCTTAAATTACTATGTAAACCTTTTAAATAATATTTACTTCTTCCATTTGTTTTTCTTTTTAAAGCATTATGCTTCTGTCTTGTTTTGGTTCCTCCTGCCCACCTTTTCTGCGCTCTACAGGATCTCCCTGTGACCCACCTCACCTGTATTTAATCAGTGCCCCTGCAACATGTATCATCAGTGTTCCAGTATACATCCATGAGACTACCTTCTAAATTCATGTTGCATGTGTTACTTTCTTAAAAGTGACCGAGTTGCTATACAACATTGTTTTGATGAGGTTTATGGGCTAGTTGTTGCACAACATATTTTTCTATGTTTCTTTTGACGATGTTTGACATTACTTTCTTTTCCTTACTACCTAATCCACTATGCTTTGCTTTTCATAATTGTTCAGTAACTATAGGAAATTACCATGGTGGCCGAAACCGGTAGAGGTAATGTACACTACTATATAAAGACAAGTCATTGTTTAACGTTGTCAGCAAAAATTTCGGAATTTTCTTGATCAGGTAAATTCAAATTTTTACACGGTACTCTAATAAACGTTCAGATGCACATGGAATACACGTTTTTTAAATATACTTAAAATAGAAGGAAACTAGGTGGTGGAGAGGTAAGGTACTAGACTTTAATGGTAACTGGAAAACTTAAAACAAATGTATTTGAAGTATTAAGAAACCATATTTGTCCTTTTTATTTATAATACAGCACATCCCCTGTAGGAATTGGAAATAGTAATTTTGATCAGAACGAATTTAATTAGAAACAACTCCAACAGAAACTACTTATTAAACTGACTATTAGAAAAGCTTTAAGCTATTTAAATATATTCTACAGCGAATGATAGTGCATGAGTTCTAAAAGAATAAACCTGCAATGATCAGTGTGGCTCAAATGATGTTCTTGAAAAAGAAAATATAGGTTTAAAATCGTTATTTCCAGAACCAGCAGCCGTGCAAACTCTCATATACAAAGTGAAGACCCAGGGGCGCAGCAGTCACAACAAACCATCTTTGTTTACTATAGCGTACCCCATGGTCTCCACGTAACCACTAATATTTTCAAGTCTTTTATAGTACGATAAATAAGCTACCTGTAACAAAGCAAATACATATGAGCACAAATACAGTTAAGAAATAAATACAATTAAATAACTCTTCCTAACGTTGAAACCCGAAAGAATTAAAACTAGAAGGCGCTCTAAATTGTTATTTAATGGCAACAGCAACTGTGACTAAGGCAACAACCTTAAAGTACTTTGCTCGAAATGATTTTCCAAAGGCTCAGGAAATTTACAAACGAGATGCAAGGAGTACGATTTACCCGGTACTATAACTTAATGGTAAGAGCACTCACCTCTCACTTAGGTCAGAATTACGTAGCAGCTTTTGATAAATGACAACGCTTTCTTAATTCTATGGCAGTGGAACACAATATCTGATATTACACTTTATTCTAAATACAGCATATACTACGCTGCACTGTCAGTGAGCTCCTAGTGAACAACACAACGGATTGGAAATCAGGATGATACAGACTGATAGGCTCCCTAGAACAAATCGGATAACTTCTTGAAAGAATGTGGTAAAGCAACAAGGCAATCTGCTCCGAGCCAGATGATAAAATATCGGAGTAGGAAACACACTGAGGCCGAGAGCAACTTTGAACATACGGCCCAACTCCCGTGCTGTACATGTAGATTCTCATCGCAAGGCCAACCACCTGCCTAGTGAACCATTCTAAGATTCCCTACTCTTGTCGGGGGGGGGGGGGGGGTGAGCCCTGTTGCTTGCTGCTAGCTGCAGTAGGCCAATTCTGCAGTAGGTCACACCTGGAAGTATAGCTGAGCTTTACTTCCGAGAATGTCGCACCCACTGCTTGCTGACCAAAGCACTACCACTCGCACTTCTTACCGCTAAAAGAACTGTCGCCAGAAAACACTCCCGGCGCATACGAGCCTCAATTTCCCCCATCTTTCCCCTGCTCCCTGGCGACAAGAACCGAAAATCCACCTATCGAATTAAGAACAAATATCTCATACTCGCCAGTGGTGTAATCGAAAAATGGCGTGCCAAGCCTCAATTTATATTACTGTATAACGGGGAAAGGTTATCAGCCAAAAATTAAGACACATTCTTGACTGATTTATTTCAAAATTTTACTCGGTCCTCTAATAAACGTTCGGACTTACACAGTAAGACATTGTAGAAGTAGGTATACTTGGAAAAGGCCAAGAGATACGGGAAGATTTCAGTTAGACTACGTCAAGGCCAGGCAGATACTGCGATAAGGAACAGCTCAGCACACAGTTCGATTAAAGAGGTATGGATAGCTCTAAAGAGGGCAATCACTGAAGTTGGAAAGAAAACATAGGTAGAAAGAAGGTACCTGCAAAAAACTATTGGACACGGAACAAATGCATCAGTTGATCCACGAACGAAGGAAGTACAAAAGTGTTCAAGGAAACTCAGGAATACAGAAATACAGCTCACTTACGAATGAAATAATTATGACGTGTAGGGAAGTTAAGGCGAGACGACTGCATGAAAAATGTGAACGTCGAAAAAGAAATGATTGTAGGACTAACTCAGCATACAGAAATGTCGAAGCAGTATTCGTTGAGCGTCCAGTAAGGCAGAGCTGTTCTAGGCGCTTCAGTCTGGAACCGCGCGACCGCTAATGTCGCAGGTTCGAATCCTGCCTCGGGCATGGATGTGTGTGATGTCCTTAAGTCAGTTACGTTTAAGTAGTTCTAAGTTCTAGGGGACTGATGATCTCAGTTGTTAAGTCTCAGAACCATTTGAACCATTTTGAACCAGCCTTCGGTGAAATTAAAAGCAAGGATGGTAACATTAAGAGTGTAATGGGAATTCCACTGTTAAATTCAGAGCAGAATATGTATAGGCGGGAAGAGTACATTGAAGACCTCTTTGAGGGCGAAGACTTGTCTGATGACGTGGTAGAAGAAGAAGCAGGAGTCGGTTTAGAAGAGAGAGTATCAGAACCAGAATGCAAAAGAGCTTTGGAAGACTTACGATCGAATAGGGCCGTAGGGATAGATAACATCCTATCAAAATTTCTGAAATCATTGAGGGAAGAAGCAACAAAACGATTATTCACGATGATGTGTAGAACGTTGAGTCTGGCGATATAGCATGTGAGTTTGGGAAAAACGTCGTCCACAGAATTCAGTAGACTGTAAGGTCTGACACTTGCGAGACTTACCGCACAATATGCTTTCAAATCGTGCGTCTAACCTGATGACAAGAATAATAAACAGAGGAATGGCGAAGAAAACTGAGATCTGTTTGATATCGATTAATTTGGCTTTAGCAGAGAGAAAGACACCAGAGAGGCAGTTCTGAAGTTGCGGTTGGTAATGGAAGCAAGACTCAAGAAAAATTAAAATGTATTAATAAGATTTGTTTAACTGGAAAAACCGTTCGACAGCGTCAAATGGCGCAAAATGTTAGAAAGTCTGAGAAAAATATAGGTAAGCTGTAGGGAAGGCCGGGTAATATATAAAATGTACAAGAACCGAGAGAGAACAACAAGAATGGAAGATCATGAACGAAATACTTGGATTAAAAAAGGTGTAAGACAGAGATGTAGTCTTTCGCTCTATTGGTCAATCTATGGTGGTGGTGGTTAGTGTTTAACGTCCCATCGACAACGAGGTCATTAGAGACGGAGCGCAAGCTCAGGTTAGGGAAGGATTGGGAAGGAAATCGGCCGTGCCCTTTCAAAGGAACCATCCCAGCATTTGCCTGAAACGATTTAGGGAAATCACGGAAAACCTAAATCAGGATGGCCAGAGACGGGATTGAACCGTCGTCCTCCCGAATGCGAGTCCAGCGGTCAATCTATGCATTGAAGAAGCAATGATGGAAATAAAAGATGGTTTCAAGAGTGGAATTAAAGTTGATGATGAAGGGATATCAACGATAAGATTCGCTGATGACATTACTATCCTCAGTGCAAGAGAAGAAGAAATAAAGGATTTCCTGAATGGAATGAACAGTCTAATCAGTTCAGAAAAAGGGTTGAGAGGAAGTCGAAAAAAGACGGAAGTAATGAGAAGTAGCAGGAATGAGAAGAGCAAGAAACTTAAAATCAGGAATGAAGGTGACGAAATAGATGAAGTTATGGAGTTCTGCTGCTTAGGCAGCAAAATAAACCCTGACGGAGGGAGCAGCGAGCGCATAAAAAGCAAACTACCACTGGCAGAAGAGGAATTCCTGGCCAAGAGAAGTTTGCTAGTATCAGACATAGGCCTTAATTTGAGGAAGAAATTCCTGAGAATGTACGTTTATTGAACACTATTGAATGGTAGTGAGACATGGACTACGGGAAATTACGAGCAGAAGGGAATCGAAGCATTTGGTGCTACAGAATGATGTTGAAAGCTAGATGGACTGATATGGTATGGAATGAAGAGATTCTCTGGAGACTCGTCAAGGGATGGAATATATATGGAAAGTACTGACAAGAAGAATGGGCAGGATGGTAGGACATCTGTTACGACCTTACGGAATAACTTCCATGCAACTAGAGGGAGCTGTAGAGGATAAAAACTGTAGAGAAAAACAGAGGCTAGAATACATCCAGTAGATAACTGAGGTCGTAAGGTGCAAATGCTAATCCGAGGGGATAAAGAGGTTGTCACAGGAGAGGGCCTCAAGACGGGCTACATGAGAGCAGTCAAAAGATAGACGGAATAAAAAAATAACAATTCAAAGAACGAGAGGGAGGGAGAACGATATAAGCAAGAACAGGAGAAAAAAACATTATGTACTGGAAACGGAAACGCACGTAAGTGCGGAAAGTGCTCGCGTAACAGCTCATACATCCAAGCTGCTGACAATAATAACATACACGAGAAGTGAAAAGAAAATAGAGGATCTGTCAGAAGACGGTCAATTTGGCTTTAGGAAAGCTAAAAGCACGAGAGTTGCACTTGAAAACGGACAATGCTTAAAAACATTAAACATACTCATAGGGTTCATCGAGCTACAAGAAGCATTCTAGAATGTAAGATGGTGCAAGATGTTAGAAAGTCTGAGGAAAAACAGGAGTAAGATATAGGAAAAGACAAGTAATATACATTGTGTAGAAGGAACAAAAGGGAACAATGGAACTGGCAGGCCAACAACAAAGAGTTTGTCTCCGAAAGGGTGTAAGACAGGGATTTAGTCCTTCGCCCCTGTTGTTGAATCTACACATCGAAGAAGCTAATGACAGAAATGAACTGAAGGTTGAAGAGTCGGATTAAAATTGAGCGTGAAGGTTTGTCAGCGATAAGATTCGCTGATGACACTGCCATCCTCAGTGAATGTGAAGTATAACTACGGGATCTGTTAAATGGTATGAAGATTCTAATGAGTACAGAATCTGGATTGAGTAGTAATAAGAGTAGCATAAACTTACGTCAAAATTAATGATCGTAAAGTAGACAATGTTAAGGAATTCTGCTACTTTGGAGGTAAAGTTTCTCGTGACGCACGAAGTAAGGTGGTCATAAAAAGCAGTCTAACTTAGGCAAAGGACAAGAGAAGTATCCTGATATCAAACATACGCTGTAATTTGAGGAATAAATTTCTGAGAATATACCTTTGCAGCTCAGAATTCTGTGGTAGTGAGTGATGGACAGTGAGGAACCCGAAACTCAGGAGAATCGAAGTGTTTGAGACGTAGACATTGAGGTAAACGTTGAAAATTTGGTGGAATGATAAGATGTAGAATGAGAAAGTTCTTCGTAGGACAGGTGAAGAGAGGAACTTAATGCAAAACACTGACAAGAAGAGGGGATAGGATGACAGAACTTAAGACATCAGGGGATAGCATATGTTGTACTAGAGGGACTTAGAGAGGGTAAAAACTGTCGGTGTAGACAGGGAGTTGAATATATCTAACAAATAATTCAGGACTTAGATTACATATGCTGCTCTGAAATGAAGAGGTTAACGCGACATGAATTCGTGACGATGAGTCTAAAATAAGGAAAAGTAGTATTTGCGAAATAAAACAAAAATGTGTATATTTAGGTTATTGGTGGAAGTGCGAGAAATAGCATCGAAATGAAATGTCATGTAAGTAGTCGAGATACAGTTAGGGCATGAAAAGAGATCATTATGGAATTTCAGTTTAGCGAAGTTTTGTGGAAGAAATCACTTCCTTTCGGAAACGAAGTGCTTGACAGATTATAGATACAGCATATAAATGATACGTTTGTAGACACGTTACGTGGAATTGGCGTGAACACCTGTACTCAAGAAGACGTATTTGCTGCCACTGACAGCTCTCGGAGGTAACACAGTCGCCCAATTCCGTCTGACATCAGACTTGGGCTGGCCAGCTGGCAAGTTACCTCGCCGGAATTTCCGAGGGACTTTTTCTTCCTGCCGGTTACACTTCCAAATAAAGGTGGCGCCGCGAAACACTGAGCGTCGGCCCTGCCGATTGTGACCCGCTCAGCAATAAATCAGCGCCCACACGACACCCACCTCGCGTCTGCTCTCCCCTTTGTCCTCAGAAACAGCTCTGCTTCACTCTGCGCATCCCTGACGAGAGCTTCTTTGAAGCAGACGTCCTCTCCTTCAGTGGAGAAAGCAATTTTTTACTTTCTTTTCTTCACTTCCCGGACGTTCCCTTTCTAGCTGCGAAGGCTGATGAAAGACTGCTTAATACTGGAAAAGATTTCTCTGTCATTACTACTATTTAATCACACAGCTTTCCAGTCAGTTGGCTGGGATGTGCTGTGTCGCTGAAATAAGCGATTTGTTCCATTAACCATTCGATAGTGTGTAGACTTTATGTTCTGTGTTTCATAAGGCCAGTCACTCAGCTGAACATAATAAATAATTGAATAAATTTAGTATTTTTTACTCTTTCAAGTTCAAACAAGAATAGAATTTCTCTACAATAATTTTCGTTTCTCTGAGGGACTGTTTACAAGTAAATGTGGCAGTAAAATTTAAACAAATACTATGAACACTTTGGTTAAATAATTATATGTTAGCATCTAACAAAAAGCCTAAGAACATTCAAGCAATACTTTTAAACAGTTACACTCAATATATACTAGACTATGTAATCAATTTAAGAAATTCTGAAGAAAACTAATTACTAATACAGTTAAGAACTATTTCAGACTTTGCACTTACAGTCATTGCACAAAACTTTGGTATGTACAAGACACATATAGTTCTTGCACTTTCTGCATTATTTTGTTTTGACCTACGTGTATGACATTGACAGTCGCTCTCATAGTCCATTATTAATATGTCCTTTTTCTTTTAAAAAAAGGATGCTAAAATAAGCATACCTAAGTAATCCATAGCAAATCTGTTAACTTTACGAGTATGTAACAGCAGAAAAAAGCTCATCAAATTGCAGGGAAATTGAGATAAACGTACATTTAAGTTAACTGCCAACAACGTTTTAGCATTATAGAATTAGTGTGGTTTGTCTAGGGAACCAATGCCGTCCTCGCTACGGAACAGCTGCTACACTGTTTGCTAAATCGCATTGTGTAAAGCAATGTGAAAGACAAAGTTACACAGAAGTACAGCCTACACACTCTATCAACAATGCTGAAGGATCTCCCTCAACAGTCCCCTTCTCTTCACAAATAAACACACACACTTAAACAAACACAAACACACATTTCCCGCTGTTCCGAAATTCTCGATTTATTAATGTCTCAGAATGTACTGTATCAACTGATCACTTCATTTAGTCAGTTTGTGCCGTAAAACTACTTCTGTCCCAGTGCTATGCAAGACATCCTCATTGACATAACTTTGGGAACAGAGTGCCTATACTAAATATATTTCCTTTGTCTTGTGCTACTGGTTTCTGTAACTATTTCTGAGCGTAGGATTCTTGCAATAATATAAACCACAACTGTCGTAGTTTTCAATAGAATGACACATTGCTATCAAAAACACGTTAAATTCTCTTTGCATAGATCTCTCATGGATTGGGAGCGTCTGATTGTTAATTTTGAATGGTTTAAGTACATCAAACCTAGTTTTACTTGAGTCCAACACGTTATATCCGACATGAATTTATGACTGAGTTATAGAGAAAAAGTCTAGAAGTTGTCTGGATGTAATTATCTAATACTGTAACTTCATGACGTCGGAAGCTGTCGCAAAGTCAGAAAACAAAGTCGCAACTCTTGAACACACTGTGTAATTGGCTTCATCGACAGCAAGTAGCTATCTAATGCATCTAGTCCTTTATCTGCACTCATGTTCAGTTTGAGGAATAACATCATACATGGTAATCTCGAAACTGATAATACCTTTAGTTTAGTTTGTGTTTATGGAGGCCAAAAATGTCACAATGCGACAACTGTGCTATCTGCTGCTGCTGTGCTTCGCGCTGAATTGTACAAAGCTGTAGTTCTCTTGGCCGCTGCCGGAGACCGAGCTCCATTAACACGCATTGCTCCCTATTCCCAGTTAACGCAATAAGAGCGTATGGGAACCTGTACTCATTAAGTATGCTACACCTACTGGTGAATATTCGCGTAAGTGGTCCAATCATCATTCCAGCGTGGGAGCTCCACATGTAAGCTCGACGAAAGCCCAAAGCGAATTACCAAGAATGTTGATGAAATGGAACCTCATTGAGGGTATCAGAAATGCAGGTCTAAATTACAAGGCACTAAATATCTCAGAGAGAATAAAGAATAACTTCGCATGTTTCCTAGAAAACAGAAGTACAAAAATTTCTACTCAGCATATGAAAATGCTAACGATGGACCTCAGCACCAGCTATTACCTGACGTTGTGTAGGAGCCCTTTTAGCGTGAAAAGTTAATATTTATTTTACATGTAAAGTAGAATGTAAGTACGTTAAATGCAAATCTTCAGAATCTCTTCCGAAAACCTTGGATCGATTTCAACAAAATTGGGGACAGAAGCAACAGGCCTCACAAGATTCAACTATACAGCGATTGTAACCCCTAGCGCCAATAGTATAGGAGATAGAGGAAAAATTTTCTTTCTCTCCAGCCCCTGCCATTTAATCTGGCCAGCAAAGCAGGTTGATTTTGCAAGCTGATACCGGTCCCACACATCATGGCTGTCATGCAGGGTAGCCTATACACCAGGGAAAGTCGTGGATCTCTAGCCCCAGATCTGTTGGTTGCCCTGTAGGACAGTGACTTTGAGTTGGAGCAATATTAGTCTGCTATACTGACTTGCTTTGCAGAGCAGTCTATGCATCAGGCCAAAAGAGGTATTTAGGCCCCTCATGTGTAGGCTTCCCAACCAGCCTGCTTTACTGACCTTGTTTACAGTGGCTACACAAGCTGATGGGCATTGCTGGGGGATGAGTGAGATGGATACAGGGGAATGGAGACAAATAGAAGAGGAATGATGATGAAAACAGACAGACAGGGAGAGGAAAAGGAGGGCACAGACAGGGGAGAAGATGGAAAGAAGCAGGGTGAGGAGCAGATGAACAAGAAGGTGCGGGAGGAGGAGCCATGCGAAATATATGTGTCAATAGCAAACACATTGAGACTGCAGCGAAGAAGCTAATAATTTTCTTTTGAGTCATCAGTCTTATGAATTGTTTGAGATGACCCACTACGAATTCCTCTTCTGTGCTAACCTTTTCAACTCAGAGCTGCTCTAGAGTACACTGAAGACCACTGTGAGTGGGAGGAATTGTCTGATGATGTGATAGAACAAGAAATTGGAGTCGATATGGGAGACATAGGGAACTAGAATTTTGTAAAGAACTCTAAGACTTGAGATCAAATAATGCAGTAGGGGTAGGTAAGAGTCCATCAGAGTTTCTATAATTATTGAGGGAATGACTGTTAAAGTTGGTATGTAGAATTTATAAGACTGGTGACGTTTCTCCAGATTCATGGAAAAATATCATTCACATAATTCAAAAAGTTAGTAAGGGCCGATAAATTCAAAAACCCTCGGACAATCAGTCTAACTGCTCATGGATTCAAACCGCTGACAAGAATAATATAATGCAGAATGGAAAAGAAGATTATGGACCTGTTAGACGATCAGCAGTTTGGCTTTAACAAAGGCACAAGGCACCTGAGATGCAGTTCTGACGACGTGTTTGACAATGGAAGCAAGGCTGAAGAAAAGTCAAGACACGTTCATATGATCCGTTGACCCAGAAAAAGCGGTCGATAATGTGAAATGCGGAAAAATGTCTGAAATTCTAAGAAAAACAGGAGTGAGGAACATTGAATGATGGGTAACGTACAATATGTACAAAAATCAAGAGTGAACAACAGAACTGAGAGTCAAGAACGTAGTGGTCGGATTAAAAATGATGTAAGACAGATATGCAATCCTTCACCCCAGCTGTTCAATTTATAAAGCGAAAAAGCAGTGAAGGAAATACGAGAAGCGTTGAAGAATGGCACGAAAGTTCAGGGTGAAAGCACATCAGTGATAAGATTCACTGACGAGAGTGCTGTCGTAAGTGAAAGTGAAACAGAATTACAGGATTTGTCAAATGGAATGAACAATCTATTGAGTACAGATTATGGACTGATAATTAAGTGGGAAAAGGCAAAGCCAATGAAACGTAGCAGAAATGAGAATAGCTAAACTTAACGACGAGGTAGGTGGCCACGTTGCTGAGGACGTTGAGAAATTCTGCAACAATGGAAGCAAAATAACGCATAAATTGCGAAGCAAGTAGGACATAAAACGTAAGGTAGCACGGTGTAAAGAAAATTCCGCCGGTGTCAACCATGGGCTTTAATTTGAGTAGAAAGTTTTGAGAATACACGTTTGGAGCACAAAACTGTTTGGCAGTAGAAGAGAAAACTGGAAGAGAAGAGAATCGAAGTGTTTCGGATGAAGTACTATTGAAAAATGTTGAAAATACAGTGAAGCAACAAGATAAGGAAAGAGGATGTTCTCTGCAGAATGTTCAAAGAAAGGAACATATAGAACATACTGAGAAGAGGAAGGGACAGTGTGATAAACCATGTGTTACGGCATCAGGGAGTAACCTCAAAGGAGATAGAGAGGGTAAAAGCTGTAGATGACAGAGATTGGAATGCATCCAGGAAATAATTGAAGACGTAGGAAGCAAGAGCTACTATGAGGTTGCTAGGCGACATGGGGTGGTGGCTGTTAATTTATTTAAGAATGTGAAACTGGGCCCTTACCCGAAGTATATCATTTGATCACCATAAAAATAACGTATTAGGAGACCTGGTTTTAGTCATCAGTTTTCTGACTGGTTTTCTGTCACAAATTCCTCTCCTGTGCCAACCATTTCATTTCCGAGTAGCAATTGCAACCTATGTCGTCAATTATTCGCTGGTTGTATTCCACTCTGTGTCTTCCTACATGTGAGTCGTGTGACTACGAAATGAGACAAAAACCACATTATATTTGGTTTATTGGGATAAAGTCACTCATAAAACAACTGACAAACAGTGCAAACTCTATATAATAAGACCTCGGTACATCTGACAAAAGGGATCAGAGGGTTGAATGTTAATAACTGTACGAAAGAATTAATTGTAATCTAAATGTGCAAGTCATTATCTTGACGTTAATTGAAAGGCAAATAGTACTACAGAAGGGAATATGTCACACCTGTGGTCTGAGATGGAAGCTGTCAATCCTTGCAATCAAAATACAGGTCAATGAAACTGAAAATAACAGAAATATTATGAAATGTCTTTAGGCCTGGTACATATCGTCTCGTGATTGCCACTCGATCGCACCATAGTGTTGCAGGTGGAAGCTGAAGTGGCTGCGAAATCAGTCACTGATGGCATCAATAAGACTCACCAATGGTAAAATGCAAATCACATTGAAATTTTTCTAACTTCTTCGATACATCAGCTATGGTGGGCGCAGGTCATCAGTAGGTCTCAGCAGAGCCTGAAGTCGCAATGAAGTCTAAGATGAAGATGTATGAATACGAAGTGATTTTTGATTGAGTTTTTTGTGCAAGAAAACCTTGTATTTCAAAATTTCATTTCTCGTGTTGTCTTCATAGTGGTTGGGCTTTGGATCTTTTGAATGCTGACTGACATTGATCCTCAGAATATGCAAGTCCGCAAAGAAGGTCTATTCCGTATTAAATTAACGAGTAATATGTGTATTACAATTTCAGACATGATTAATTCATTTCACTCATTCTTTCTCTCTCTCTCTCTCTCTCTCTCTTCTCTCTCTCTCTCTCTCTCTCTCTTCTCTCTCTCTCTCTCTCTCTCTCTCTCTCTCTCTCTGTGTGTGTGTGTGTGTGTGACTAACGAGGCTGGCCTCGTCAACACATCAGAGATTCCCTGTTGAATATGATCAATGTGATTCTTATGTAAACATCTGGTAATTGTGACATCAACACATCCAGTGGCGTCTCTTGCCATCAGAGGCCCAAACCCTGTGGGTCCCCATTCCAATTTAGACATGTTTACCTCAGGTGTGCGGTGCTTCACAGAGAAAATTCACGTTTATACCTTTGTTCACAGTAGTGCCTCCTGTTACAAGCATTTCTCCTTTCCACTCTCTGTTTTGTGCGAAGAGGCTTGTACCACAAGAGATCTTGTCTGTGATAGCCTACAGTTCATTGGATGCCCCGGTGCAGTAATACAAAAAGCCCATGGGCTATTTGTCTGTGCCTCCCTTGGGCGTCTTTCTACAAAGTGGCTCTGAGTAAGGCGGCCCACTTTTGCTCTCCTCACAGCTTCTGAACCTTCCAGGAAGCTCTGAACGTCCTCTCACTTATAAAAGGCATGCAAATTGGAATCGAGAGTAAATGAAGAGTAAGGTTAAATGGGTCAGTTGCAAACAATCGCTCGTTCTGTTGTTTACCGTAGTCCTCAGTGTTTAAGGAAATATTCCACTCAAACAGATCCTTCATTATGAATATGCATATGTTATGTGACTCTTTTCGGAAAAAAAATGTTGCATAACAAGATGAAACATCGAAAAAGGTAGTGGACGTAAGCTGAGGGTTGTTAATTTATGTAAGAATGTGAAAGTGGGCCCTTTATCTGAGATACATTAATTAATCACCCTTCAATATAATGAAGCGGGAATCCTATAACTGCTACGTGAGACAAATTATCGCTATTACCTTGGTTTATTCTCATGAAGTTATTCATGAGTTAATTGACAATAAACAGCAGTATTAATACAATAAGACCTTGGAACATCTGACTAAGGGGTTCAAGTGGAAGGTTGTTCATAATCGTACAAGTGAATAAACTGTAATAGTGAAAGTCACAGTGATTGTTGTGATGTTAAGTGAAAGGTAAATAGTACTGCAGAAGGGGAAACATCTTACCTGTGATCGGATTTGAAAGCACACTCCTCATTGATTGAAATGCAAGTCTTCAAAGTGAAGTTTGAAGTGATCAATATATCATCAAAAGACTTTGATTTCACTGTGTATCATCTTACATTTGTGGGTAGATCTCACAGTTGTATTATGGGTGGAATCTGAAATGGCTGCAGAATCAGTCACTGGTGGCAACAACGAGCCATGCTAAAGGCAAAAAGCAGGTCAGCACGAAATTTCTCTAAATCCCTCAATACATCAGCTCTAGCGGCGGTAGGCTGTCAGTGGCTTTCGGTGGAATCTGAAGTCCAATATTATGACTTAGATGAAGAATCCTAAGAATGAAATGATTTATGATCTCATGGTTTCAACAACGAAACCTCACATTGCTGCATATCGCATCATTCCTACTGGCTGGGTTTTGATTCTCTGAGTGGAGACCAGTAAAATTACGTTTAGAACACATTAGTTTGCTTCTCAGGCTATCCTCCATTCAGTTAACTAGAAATGTGTTAAGTAGTAATGTGTGTTAACTAGTAATGTGAACGATTGGTACTTGTGAAGTTAACACATCCAGGAGCGACATATACCTTCAAAGGTCAAAAAACTGAAAGTACCCATTCCATTTTCGCGATCTTTATCTGTGGCATTCAGTGGTGTACGGTGAGAATTTTCTTCTTCTGTGCACAATAGTGCCGTCTGTTGAAACTTTCCTACTCTTCCTACACCCCTGGGTTGTAAAATGTTTTGTGACAGGGGGCTCGCACCTCAGGGAATTAGTGGGATAAAGTTAGTTCTAGCGCATTTTGTAAATAGAGGTTGTACACATTCAGGGGCAAATTTGATTGATTTATTACCCCCTCCTCTTAACCTATTTTTCTCGTAATTGAATTGTTATACCCTACTAGTTTATAACCCATGCAGACGCTCTATCCTTCTGAGCAACCCTCACACCACTCTCCTGCCCCTCCCAGTCCTCTGCAAACCCCCAACACTCTCCCCTCCATTAGCTGATACAAGTACAATTTCAGCAGCAACCACCATCAGCTCATCCCGAGCTGCTCTGAATTCTGGCTTGTAGAACCAGCAGCTGTAGTAGAGGTGTGGAATCTTGTAGCACACCTGACCAGCATCTTGGAACAGGACAATGAGCTGCTATTATCCATCCCAATCAATAATTTAGACACACAGGAATTCCTCAACTCTCACAAGAACTGTACTGGGGGCACTACACCGCACAGTGAGGGCCAGTACTGGTCTCTGAGAAACGCACCATCCCAGAAAATTACTGCAAGGACAGAGTATTGACGTGGTGTATGAGGAGCTGCCAGTTCCTCTAAGTACCCCACTGCCTCTTACTTCAACTTATGATTTCAGGGCTAGTGGTTTGGAGCGCTCAAATATTGGTATAGAAGCGTCAGCCAACAGTGACTGGGGTGCTGTGTTAGAGTGTGAAAAAGCATTGAGAAGTGCTAGGATTTGGAATGGTACGAACTGTATCATGTAGAACACTACATCAACCAACAGATGAGGTCCAACAATTCTCCATCTCTACATGTTTATTGTGCTAGTCTAATGCTATCTGTAATGTCATTGTAGGATTGTGTGACACTCGTTGTGAGAACTGGAGGTGGAACCATTTATTTACAACACTTCACCATCAGAAACTTGTTCGACTAATGGATCCCCTATACTGGAAAGACTTAACTGAGTGGTGTCATGTGCTCATATATATATATATATATATATATATATATATATATATATATATATATACGGAAACGCAAATCTTTTCTTATTTAACTACCGCATCTTTATAAAATGTAAGGTGTAGACATTGTAGCTCAGGCGATAAGGTGATTGTCCTATAGTGGCTACATTTATCATTATTATTATTATTATTATTATTACAAGCAATCATTTTTCTACTAAAGCCCACTGCACACCAAAACCTTACATAGTCAGTACCATGGCCAGGTAGGTGAAGCATCAGATCTTTATTGTAAGTGACTGGACTGGGCTTTTGATGGTGTGGAAGTAGACCAGAAGAAGAAGAATTGGGTACTTCCACTCAATAACATAAATCAATAATTGTTGTTCCATCTAACTGTGGCAATACAAATGTTCTCATGTCACTACTAATACATTCTGCTATGACCATGTATGTGTATTTTCGAAAACGTTGTTGCAGATCTCATTATAGGTTTCAGAAAAGACAATTTGAACCTAAAACACATTTACCAGTTTCATGTAGAAACTGACATGTCATTCAATGATTTGCTAAAGATAAGTGCCAATAGCTGGAATCACAAACTCGGCATTGGTATCTTGTTACTCATAAATCGGAAAAACTGAATGACAGTAGACATAGACTGAACTTCCAGGAGTTTCTATGTACAGGGTGACAATTATTGACCTATGTGAAAAGAAAGTAAATTAGTTACAAACTACGGCATGCGCACACTTTATTCACCATGTAAACGTCACCACAGAAATTCGGATTAAGGTTATGGCATGTTCGTTATGCCTGTTATCATCGACGATAATGTGGCATAGACGAATAGCGAAATTCTACATGACCCACTAAATTGTCGAAAAATCGATGCTGTCGATGACCTTGTGAATGGTTGTTTTCAGCTCATCAATGGTTTTGAGGTCGTTGTTCCCCACTTTGTCTTTAATATAGCCCCACAAAGAGAAACCACATTTTTTTCAGATCTGGAGCATATGGCGCCCAATCGAGGCCCTTGCCAGTGGCCTCTGAGTACGCCAGCGTCAGAATGTAGTCCCCAAGGTGTTCCTCCAGGACATCAAACCCTATCTTGGTTTGATAGGGTCGAGCTCTGTCTTGCATGAGCCACATATTGTCGAAATCAGGGTCACTTTGGGTAATAGGGATTAAATGATCTTCAGGAACCTTCATGTACCGTTCTGTAGTCGCTGTGTCAACAAGGAATATCTCACCGATTATTCTGTGACTGGACACTGTGCACCACACAGTCACCCATTGACGGTGAAGGGACTTGTCAATCGCGAAATGCGGTTTCTCAGTCCCCCAACATGCAACTATTTTGCTTGTTGACGAACCCATCCAAGTGAAAGTGGTCTTCATCGCTAAACCAAACCATATTCACACCAATTTTCTGTTCGACATTTCTGTGGATAATTATTTTGGTCAAACACAACCACTGTTCCATGACTCTCGGGCGTAATGGCTCATGGGTTTGAATTTTGTATGGGAAAAAACAATTTGCCACAGTGTCTCACGGTTGATTCCCATCTATTGTGCAGCTCGTCTGATCGATTTCCTGGGCTGGTTTGAAACATAGCACGTGACTTCTCGATGTTTTGAGGCGTTTTCACCTTTTTTCGACGACTGACATCGCCAACATTGTAATCACGAATCCTACCAGTCCTCTGAAACATGCGAATGAAGTTCTTGATTGGTAGCACACTTGGACTGATTGTCTTCAGCTTGACTCAGTCGCAGACTTCCTTTGAGCCACAGCTCGACTGTTATTTCTCGTATAGTAGGCGTTCACAAGCGCTATACGCTCAGGTATGTTGCACTGTGACATTTTCACATGCATGTGGCCAACAACAACAAGGTACGTGTGTATTCGCATACTAGTTCCCATTGTCCCCCGCAGCCAAGCGTGCAGTTTGAACGTCCTTACGCATACCGTTCAGATGTTATGACGATTTTATTCCATGCAGTTCAATAATTGTCACCCTGTATAGAGCTATGAAAAAATTATCATTACGTTAGTATACATCACAGCATGGACAAGTTCGCGCATACATCAGGCACTCAGCCCGAGTGAATAGGTGTGCATTGACAGAGAATGCGTCAACACATAGATTGAAAATTTCAGTCTCTCGAATGTAAGGTTAAGGAGCTAGAGACGTATGGCCAAACCCTTCTGAGACTGATCAACGAATTAGATGCTAAGGTTAAGGAAGTAGAGACCTACACCCACAACATTCTGAGAAAGAAAGTAGACGACTTGGCTGAAAAAGTTTATGGGATCGAAAAGAAAGTACATGACTTCACTTTAAAGGTTGAGCGAAATGTCTATAAGGGGCAGCCTGTGAAGCAGCCCACTTAACATACATCGTAGCTAGATGTCAACAATGCATAACGTCATTTCTACAAGGTAGGCTGTTCAAGAGAAGCTACAGTTGGTAAGGTTAGGACATTTGGATCAAGAGCAGAGACTCCGAGAAAAGTTTTAAACAGGTACTGAAACTCTCTATGAACTCGCAGCAAAATTACACAACGACGACAATGACACTATTGCTGGCTTCATTAACCGTCACAGTGACACTAGGATAGACAAAACATTCAGTACCAGTGGTGAAAAACTATACTTGTTGGGCATGCAGCGTATAACTTTAAATGAAAAAAGAACAAGTATAGATAGAGGACAGGGAATTTCAAGGAACTGAACCTCATTTTCCTAAGACCGTCAAAAATCCATAAAATATTCACCCAAACATCTGGATATGTATGGTGAAATACTACAATTGACTGGTGTACACAGGAAACCACGAAACAAACACAGTACGAAACGCAGACATAAAACCATTATTATTAGACTTTTGGTATAACAGTGGTGATGGTATTGGCATTCAGCATAAAAGAGTCAGAGATCAGTCTCCTCAGTATATTTACTATAAAGGCTTCAATGAGGCAATAAATCAACTACGATTGATCAAGGCATCAGCTGTTGTGGGCAATACCGCTCATTTGAACAACGAGTTTATCTCAATATTTTCAAGAGAAAGAAGAAGGTTCTGCTGTTAGGTAGTTCTCATGGTAGAGGTGTAGGCCAGCAGTTGCAGGAAGTTTTGGGGAGTGAGTACCAGGTCACCAGCATTGTGAAGCCTAATGCAGGATTGGCTCAGGTGACTTTTAACATAGGGGGGTTATGTAGGGATTTTACTAAAGAGGATCAGGTAGTGATTGTGGGTGGGGCTGGTAATAGTATTGATAGGGATGGGGAGTATGACATAGATGGTGACCTGGAAAAGATAGCCACTCAGACTGGCAACACGAATGTGCATTTCGTGGAACTGTTTCAGCGTCACGATCGGCCTCATCTTAATACAGCCGTCAGGCGTAATAACATGAGACTTGGGGGTGCGTTGATGACAGAAGGCATGAGTCACATTTCAGTGGTGTCGGTGGAGTCTATCAGTAGGACGGGTTTCACTAGAGATGGCCTGCACCTCAACAGGTATGGGAAGGGGAGGTTGGCAAAACTTATAGGTGACAGCATAGGTGGGGGTGGTGGGACCACTCATGGGAAAATTCCGGTAGTTGTGGGTGTTAGAGCTGTACCTTTTTTAGATTGAAGTCAGCTGATAGGTATTCCTGCTTAAGGGAAGTCTCTCTAACAAAGAAACCACTTTCTACAAAGCTTGGGTATCCGATTAATGAGGGAATTAGTATATTTCATCAAAATATACAAGGTATTAGAGATAAAGTTAGTGAACTGCTTATAGATGTTGACTCTGAAATTATTGGTATATCTGAACACTTCTTAAATAAGGAGATAATTCAGAGGCTTCCTTTACCAGGATACAGGTTGGCTGGCATCTTTTCTAGGAGCTCTTTGCGGTGTGGGGGAGTAGCCATGTATGTGAAAAACGGTATCCCATTTGAGTCAATTGATGTTTCAAAGTACTGCACTGAAAAGGTGTTTGAATGTTGTGCAGGTGTGGTTAAATTTAGTGGAGCTAAACTTCTTACTGTTGTTATTTATAGATCCCCAGACTCCGATTTCACAACATTTTTGCTAAAGCTAGAGGAGGTTCTTGGTTCACTTTATAGGAAATACAAAAAGTTTGTTATATGTGGTGACTTCAATATTAATTGTATAAGTGATTGTGCAAGGAAAAGGATGCTGGTAGACCTCCTTAATTCATATAATCTTGTGCAAACCGTATTCTTTCCAACGAGAGTGCAAGGGAACAGTAGAACAACCATAGACAATATTTTTGTTCATTCGTCATTATTAGAAGGGCATTCTGTTATCAAAAAAGTGAATGGCCTTTCAGATCATGATGCACAAATTTTAAGTCTAAAAGATTTTTGTGCTGCAACACATGTTAAATATAGTTACCAACTTTTTAGGAAAGCTGATCCAGTTGCTGTACAGACTTTTGTAAACCTTATCAAGGAACAAGAGTGGCGAGATGTTTATAGTGCTGATACAGTAGACGATAAATATAATGCTTTCCTCAAGACTTTTCTCGTGCTCTTTGAAAGTTGCTTTCCGTTAGAACGTTCAAAACAGGGTACTAGCACAAACAGGCAGCCTGGGTGGCTGACTAAAGGGATAAGAATATCTTGTAGGACAAAGTGGCAATTATATCAAAACGTTAGAAACAGTCAAAATCTAAATGCAGCAGCCCATTACAAACAGTACTGTAAGGTGCTTAAAAAAGTTATTAGGAAGGCAAAAAGTGTGTGGTATGCAGATAGAATAGCTAAGTCTCAGGATAAAATTAAAACCATATGGTCAGTCGTAAAGGAAGTGGCTGGTCTGCAGAGACAGGTCGAGAATATAGAATCAGTGCATAGTGGGGATGTCCGTGTTACTGATAAGTCGCATATATGTACAGTACTTAATAATCACTTTCTGAATATAGCAGGTGAACTAAATAGAAACCTAGTCCCAACAGGGAATCATATAGCGCTCTTAGAAAAAAGTGTTCCGAGACTGTTACCTGAAATGCTCCTCCATGATACTGACAAGAGGGAGATTGAGTTAATAATTAAATCTCTAAAGACCAAGAACTCTCATGGATATGACGGGGTATCTAGTAGAATACTGAAGTATTGTTCCACGTATGTTAGCTCAGTACTTAGCCATATCTGTAACTTTTCCTTTAGGAGTGGTCGGTTTCCTGACCGATTAAAGTACTCGGTAGTGAAGCCACTTTATAAAAAGGGAGACAGGGATAATGTTGACAATTATAGACCTATTTCTATGCCATCGGTGTTTGCTAAAGTTATCGAGAGGGTTGTATATACAAGGTTACTGCAGCATTTAAATTCACATAATTTGCTGTCAAATGTACAGTTTGGTTTTAGAAATGACTTAACAACTGAAAATGCTATAGTCTCTTTTCTCTGTGAGGTTTTGGACGGATTAAATAAAAGGTTGCGAACGTTAGGTGTTTTCTTTGATTTAACGAAGGCTTTTGACTGTGTTGACCACAAAATATTACTGCAGAAGTTGGAACATTATGGAGTAAGGGGAGTAGCTTACAATTGGTTCGCCTCCTACTTTAAGAACAGAAAGCAGAAGGTAATCCTCCGCAATATTGAGAGTGGTAATGATGTTCAGTCCCAATGGGGCACTGTTAAATGGGGCGTTCCCCAAGGGTCGGTGCTGGGGCCACTGCTGTTTCTTATATATGTAAATGATATGCCTTCTAGTATTACAGGTGATTCAAAAATATTTCTGTTTGCTGATGACACCACCTTGGTAGTGAAGGATCTTGTGTGTAATATTGAAACATTATCAAATAATGTAGTTCATGATATAAGTTCGTGGCTTGTGGAAAATAATTTGATGCTAAATCACAGTAAGACTCAGTTTTTGCAGTTTCTAACCCACAATTCAACAAGAACTGACATTTTAATCAGACAGAATGGGCATGTTATAAGCGAGACGGAACAGTTCAAGTTCCTAGGCGTATGGATAGATAGTAAGCTGTTGTGGAAAGCCCATGTTCAGGATCTTGTTCAGAAACTAAATGCCGCTTTATTTACCATTAGAACAGTATCTGAAATAAGTGACATTTCAACACGAAAAGTAGTATACTTCGCATATTTTCATACGCTTATGTCATATGGTATTATTTTCTGGGGTAATTCTTCTGATTCAAAAAGGGTATTTTTGGCTCAAAAACGGGCTGTTCGAGCTATGTATGGTGTAAGTTCGAAAACCTCTTGTCGACCCCTATTCAATAGTCTGGGAATTTTGACATTGCCCTCACAGTATGTATTTTCTTTAATGTCGTTTGTTGTTAGCAATAGTAGTTTATTCCCAAGAGTTAGCAGCTTTCACTCAGTTAATACTAGGCAGAAATCAAATCTGCATGTGGAATGCACTTCCTTGACTCTTGTGCAGAAAGGTGTGCAGTATTCTGCTGCATCCATTTTCAATAAGCTACCACAAGAACTCAAAAATCTTAGCAGTAGCCCAAACACTTTTAAGTCTAAACTGAAGAGTTTCCTCATGGCTCACTCCTTCTATTCTGTCGGGGAGCTCCTGGAAGAGCTAAAAAATTAAGCGAATTCCAGTGTTACATTCTTGATTTCTTTTATTTAAACTAACGACTTGTCGCCTGAATTTGTTTCTTATATTTATTTTTATCTGTTTCTACAATCGTGTTATAATTTCATGTATTGACTCGTTCCATGACCATGGAGACTTCTCCTAAATGTGGTCCCACGGAACAATAAATAAATAAATAAAAATAAATAAATAATATTTTTGGATAGAAGGGTATAATCAAAAGAATAATGAGACAGTAGTTCGAGAACTGCACAAATCAACAATAAAAGCATGTTACGATTAAAGGTTTGGATGACTTATAGCAGGCTCATCTTATAGATATGAGGCAGTATTCGCAAGAGAATAATGGATTCAAATATATTTCAATGGTTATTGACACATACTCCAAGTACGCGTGGGCATTATCTGTTAAAACAAAAATGGGGGAATCGATGCCCGGACAATCTCCAAACCGATCACGGTGGAGAGTTTTACAGTATGCATTTCAAGACTGTCATGCAGTGGTATGGAACACACTACTGAACATTCACCGACGTGAAGGCGAGTATCGTGGAACGACTGAAGAGAACAATAAAAGGTCAAATGCGGATGAATTTGAATCTTCGCGGCCTGTACAAATAAATAGATATCCTCCCAGAAACAGGTGTACAGCATAATCGAGCCAAACATAGCACAATGAAAATGAGACCAACCGATGTTCATGATAATGGACTGATGCATACGGTGCGCTATGTGTTAAAATGCAGGTTCCATATATATAGAAATTTAAAATGGGTGATTTCGTAATCTCAAAACACAGGTCGAGTGAGGTATTCACAGTTTCCAAAGTACAGAGAACAAATCACGGAACTTATAGGCTATCTTAAAGGATAGCAGTGGCACTGAAATTTCAGGATGCATTTACACTGAGGAAAAGCAGAAGAGATTGAAACCACACGTGTTTCTCATAGAGCCTATAGTCAGATGTCGAAAGAATGGAGCATTATTTATATGGTTTCGTTTTTCTGCTACACAAAACAGCTGGATTCACGCTGATTATCGGCTATATAATGGAGTGCACAGACAAGCAGCACAGCAGCATAACATGACTGATAGGATATGCATTCTCGACAAGCTTCCAGTTGAATTGCACGTTCGAGGGGTTAATTCTGTGGATCTGGTACAAAGCTTCAAAAATGTCTGGCTGTTGGTGGTAAGGGGATTAACCTGCTTGACAGGGCGTGTTTTGAATACGACACTGCAAACACAAAGCATAAAGATCTCCTGGGTCGTCACGCTGCAGATCAAATTTTAGTTCATGCAGACAAGGCAATACGTGCGAGGAAGGGTTGGTATAGAACAGCGCTTTGCAGCATATGTAGTTGATAAAACCATGTCTCGGAATATTAAGTTGGGCTTGGGTGCGAATATCAAGCAAGTTACGAACGTTGCACGCCGTGTACTGAAGAAGGGAAAGAAAGACAAGACTGTAAAGAAGAAGGAAAACAAGTACAAGAGGTGTTTATAAAACTGTATCCTGACAATAATGTACGCAGCTAAAAGAGCCCTGACGCATAAAGGATCCATTAAAGCTGCGAGGGTTCTATCGATGCCCAAGACATCATGTAGAATTATCCCTTCGTCGCATCTCGTGGTCGTGCGGTAGCGTTCTCGCTTCCCACGCGCGGGTTCCCGGGTTCGATTCCCGGCGGGGTCAGGGATTTTCTCTGTCTCGTGATGGCTGGGTGTTGTGTGCTGTCCTTCGGTTAGTTAGGTTTAAGTAGTTCTAAGTTCTAGGGGACTGCTGACCATCGATGTTAAGTCCCGTAGTGCTCAGAGCCATTTGAACCATTTTGAACCCCTTCGTCATTCCTGCCCTCGCAGTTCTCTCAGTGATGGGTTCACTGGCTGCTCGTGCTGGTGAAGAACTCACAGGAGCAGTGGGAGGAAGCAGCGGCCATCGGCAAAGGACTATACCTCAAACCACACAAGAAAGGACTACGTCTCTTCATAAAAAAACTTCGGTAGCTATCCTACCAGACAGAGCGCTTACGAATACGGATCTGCTTAAGTTTGTCAGGAAATAATTCAGCGTTCTAAGATTACATGCTGTGTTTATGCGCGATACATTACCAAAGACTATATGGAAATCCTGAGTATGTGGAATTGTGAATTTGGCTGTTGCTGCGGGACCAGGAACCCAATGGGTGGCGTGTATTAAGAAAAATATAGATAACGTCTACTATTTCGATTATTTTGCAGATCTGCAGCCAACGGAAAGAGTTACAACGGTACTTCAGCGACAGAAGACGGTGTTCTGAAATTTTCATCGCTACCAAGACTTTAAAACCTACTTATTTGGGCATGTGTGCATCATGTTGGTCCTAACGTTTAGTAAGAATATATGCATTAAGCATCCACCTGTTAGTAGAGGTTCATATGCAATGTCGTATACTCTGCCTTTAAAAGAACGATCGTTAGTATTACGTGTGAATTATTTCTCACCGATTTATTTAAGCAATGGGAAGTGGAGTATTGCGCTGATTGGCCTGGGACTTACAACACCATTCAGAATATTACAGAAGCTAACGATAAACTTTGTCTCCAAATTAATGATGGAACAGAAATTTTGGAAATAGAACGTGGTGCATTCGATATTGTTGTTTTAAACGAAGTTTTAAAACGGTTTGGAAAAGGTATAGCGTCATGTGCTATAGTCAATACACTTAAATCTGACAAAGACAACGAGTGCAGTGATTGACTTTAACCAGAAAGGATCAATAGGACGGCTACTGAGTTTCACAAAAGGAGAGGTTTTTTAAGAAGGGTCCTAATATATTCTAGAGATCAGACCAGTCAGTGGATCTACTTCCTGTCAGTACAATACGTGCCAAGAGCAACATTGCAAGAAAATTTTATCTCAACAACAGATTATAAGATCGTTGAGATGCCTTCCGAAGCTATTCGTTTCGGAATCTATGTAACATCGGCTAGAATTTTCAAATTCATCTATAGTTAGAGAGTTTCCTGTTGTGTGGAGCGGCAAGCTGACATCTACATTGTTTCGCTGTGGGTCTAATGTGAGTGTGTATTTCTAGTCAGTATGTTATCACGTATTTCGAAATTGGTTTTGGGCCCGCTTTTGAGTACGTCAGTAATAACATGTGGTTGATGACTAGGGACATTTATGTTTTCTTTTTGTATGCGAACCTTGTGAAGGATGTTTCGCACCAGTGCATGTGAGTGTTCCTGGTGAGCTTAGTCACCATTTCGAGGGAAACTGGGTCTGTCTCGCGGGTACAGTCCGCCACACCTTACATGTTTCAGCCCATGCCACTGTCTTTATCAGAATGTTCGGTAAGGGTAGGCGATGGGAGGAAGTTGTCATGATATTGTAGGTAGATCATTATATACTATCCAAGGCTGACATCAGACCCAGATTCATGTTTATGGCGCAGACTTGCTGTTCATAGACCCAGCGTTTCACAGGGAGCCACAGCAGCAGTCTTTATCTCCACCAATTTTCCCAGCTTGTGGTCAACTGTTCTTAAAACACCAACGAGGAGTGACCCTCTCCAGTATTGTCATCGGCCCTGCAGACTGAGCTGATGTGTATGTTGAGGCATTGTCTCCAGGTATTCAACAGGACATCCCTAAGTATCCTATAGCTACTGTCGATGTCCCACACCCTATCATCAGCATCCCTGGGTGCGAGTGTGCATCCTGTGGTTTTCTGGCCGATGTTCCTGGCCACTCTCAAGGCATATATAAGGGAACAGACAGTAGTCTGGTATTGGTCAGAGCTATAGACCCTGTCCCATCTGAAACATCTGCATTGCGACATTTCCCCCACAGTCTGTCGAGGAAGCAGCAATAGACGATGACGGTTCGAAGGTTTATAAAAGTGCATGTCTCACAGATTAAACCACGATTATAAACCGTTACCTGTTGGAGCAACAAACCTTGACGTGACTTATGGCCACGTCTTGAAGGAAGCCTCAGTGTGCTGCCACTACCGACGAGTGTTCTGGCCACAGAACTGAGCAACCAGTCTGTATAGAGCCTCGAGTATGATTACTACAGAGCTTATGTAGTGTGCTGCAGGGTTTTGAACAACGTGTAGTGCACTGAATACAGTCCGTCTGTTCCACGTAGAACGACTTTGCATATTACTGAGCAGTTACCAGTGACATGGACACTACGGGTAAGGACTCACTCACGGGCCGTATCCCCTGATGAGATAAGTCTCTTACAGAATAAATATATATCAGGTAAGATTGTGTCACCATGTACATGTTTTAATTATCAATGTTGTCTGCCTTGTTCAGTGGCTTTCTGTGCTCCAAACAGCAAAATCTTGCAGCAAAAACTGTTGTAATTCTTCTAGCTTAGGTCGCTCATTTCCAGTAAAGCTATCTCTGTATGCTGGTAGTCTATTGTTAGTGGTGATTAGGCCAGTACCTGTCTAGTTATGAAGGAGTTAAGTATTCACGCTAAATTGGAAACGTAGGTTAAACTATAGCTGTTGCCGATTAGCAGGTCATATGATAAATTACTACAGCCAATGGCGTCTTATGCAAAGTTTTGCCTATGTAGTATAGTATTCCAAAAATGAACATATTTCGTTTCACTGCGTTGTTGTGATAGGTGCGACTTAATGTTGTTGCGATATTAGCTTTACCTGATGCACTAAGATGTTTATATGTTCATGATTTGTGCTATGTTTTCTTATTACTGCATTAGTTGTCTTTGATCTTTAACTCACCCAATGCATCACTGTTCCAGAATAATAAACATGGAAAGCAAAATAGTGCACTGTGAGCATCTGATCATCTGATGTAACTATTTTTGTACACTTGCGTGCTACATTTCCTTGTAAACACGCTTTTTTCTGCCACCACCTAAAGCCTTTTGAGTTGCAGTGAATAATCGTAAATAAATTGCTGTATTATGTATAGCAAAAGAATTGTTTGCAAGTATTCAGATTTTATAACTGATAGTTTAACACTGCAAGAAATGAAATAAAACGAAATAAAAAACAGGTACCAGCGGAATTCTAACCCAGGCCAACGAGTTGCCAATCTATGTTCTTGACCACTGCACGATAGCACTGACACGTGAAGTTATGTCAGGAAATATCTCACTCTCGCATATCCTTAGACAGCGTTTTACCTTTTCCAGTCGCCGGCCGAAGTGGCCGTGCGGTTAAAGGCGCTGCAGTCTGGAACCGCAAGACCGCTACGGTCGCAGGTTCGAATCCTGCCTCGGGCATGGATTTCAAGGAAATACACTGACCTAGTACTGTGAGCAGTGTATCAGCCATAGTGCAGGCAGGGATGACATCAAAGCCTGCAAGTCGAAAACAGACAGTTGAGTCCCCTGTCTGAACTGGCTAACCATCATTTCAACATTAACCTCTAGTTCCCAATTATTCCAGAGAGAGCGCTACAAAACGTCTTTTCGTCTGTTTTATTTGCGTCGATCAGAAATTGTGTACTTTCGCGCCGTATCTGGTTTGTATTCGAAGAGGAATGGCATAGTTTTGGTGTGATATTTACAGTGTGCTGATGCAGGAAAACAAGATCACTGGCCGCCACTGGGAATGCCCATAGTTATAAGTGGCATTTTGTTATTGCAGTTAGCTAATACTAAGTCAGCGTTATAGCTCAAGAAGTAGACTGGGTGTAGCTTATTGAGTGGCCACTAATGTGTCTTCTAATACATATCTATTACTACTAACTGGATGTAAGGTAATATTTGTGTTACGTAACTACTCTCTTGTGGATGTTTTTTAGAAATCATGAGTGTGTAGTTGCCTTCACATTTAATACTGAGGTCTGAATTTTGATCCAAGTGTTTATTTGGTCATCACAGGATGCATTTCTGCTGATCGACTAAATGTTCTTATTTCGTGTAGATTTACATGTTGTCAATCACTTGTTCTGACAGATGGAGTGAGTTCGTGTTGGTTATTCCCATCTCTGTTACAGAGCAACAGAACCTCCACTTTCCATATACCTTACATCTTCAGCAATGGCGGAATTCACACAGCCACTGCATACCAACTACACGCTGTTCGAGATGGCTCGGCTTTTCATGTCTGGCGCCAGGCTCACTCCAAGGACGTCGGATTTTTTTTCCAAATTGGCATCGGATTATCTCTGCCCATCCCGTGTAAACATCCACTATGCGTGCCTTACATCATATCTTCGTCGTTTTCCGACGTCTAACCCTTCAGTTGGCATAACTCAGCGGTATCAGAAACGAAAAGGTACTTGGACTACAACCGAACAACTCGAAAGATTTATCAGCAGTTCACATTTTCGCTGTGGGCTTTTAATCACCTTCGTGACAGTATATTATGACTGAAAATTGTACTTAAGATTGAATAACAAAATCGTTCAAACGACTCTAAGCACTATGGGACTTAACATAAAGGATTCGAATGCTACCTCGGGCATGGATGTGTGTGATGTCCTTAGGTTAGTTAGGTGTAAGTAGTTCTAAGTCTAGAGGACTAATGGCCTCAGGTGTTAAGTCCCATAGTGCTCAGAGCCCTTTGAACTATTTTCTTGAAAATACTTCTTCCATATTCTTGTACACTGCAGGAACGGTGACAACTTTTTATACATAGGTGAAGAGGTAGTTATTATGTGACTAGCTAGAAAAGGTACTGGGTCAGAAATTAAAATAGGTCACTTGTCATTCTTCCACATATAGATGAGATAAGATTTCAGCCTACAACTCATTCATCATCATAAAGAAAAGAGAATATTCTTGGCCTTTGGTGATTTGAAGAGTCAAGGACCACATGACAACAAACGAACCTAAGGTACCTCTTGTTGTTGTTGTTGTGGTCTTCAGTCCTGAGACTGGTTTGATGCAGCTCTCCGTGCTACTCTATCCTGTGCAAGCTTCATCTCCCACTACCTACCGCAACCTACACCCTTCTTAATCTGCTTAGCGTATTCATCTCTTAGTCTCCCTCTACAATTTTTACCCTCCACGCTGCCCTCCAATACTAAATTGGTGATCCCTTGATGCCCTAGAACATGTCCTACCAACCGATCCCTTCTTCTAGTCATGTTGTGCCACAAAATTCTCTTCTCTCCAATCCTATTCAATACTTCCTCATTAGTTATGTGATCTACCCATCTAATCTTCAGCATTCTTCTGTAGCATCACATTTCAAAAGCTTCTACTCTCTTCTTGTCCAAACTATTTATCGTCCATGTTTCACTTCCATACATGGCTACACTCCATACAAATACTTTCAAAAATGACTTCCTGACACTTAAATCAATACTCGATGTTAACAAATTTCTCTTCTTCAGAAACGCTTTCCTTGCCATTGCCAGTCTACATTTTATATCCTCTCTACTTCGACTGTCATCAGTTATTTTGCTCCCCAAACAGCAAAACTCCTTTACTACTTTAAGTGTCTCATTTCCTAATCTAATTCCCTCAGCATCACCCGACTTAATTAGACTACATTCCATTATCCTCGTTTTGCTTTTGTTGATGTTCATCTTATATCCTCCTTTCAAGACACTATCCATTCCGTTCAACAGCTAAGGTACCTATCGTCTTGTAATTACTGTTTCTCACTCGGTACTGCATGTCTAGCCAATAATAAAAAGGATCGTTCTGGAGAACTCTTGACCGTAAGCCCGAATGGGTGTTGAAGAAAACTGAAATGCTTGTTTCTGTGGAAGTCTGACTGCAATTTAAGTTCCTGGATATCATTTCTAGGATATCTGTCGATTATAATCTCTTTCACCTCCTGAAATAATTTTCTAATGGGAAAACTGCAAAGTAGTACAGTGGTTTAGAATCCCCATAATACGGTGCCACCCCTAATCCTGCCCTCCCCCCTCCCTCCCAACACCACCTCCGCTTGCAACTAAGGTACAGAGGTCGTATGAAATCAAGGACATACATACCAATTTTAACAGAACAATGGCTAGTAACGCAGTAGCGTGCTTTAATGACATTGTTTCATTTACCTTAAGATTCATTGTAGAATCATTAACGTTAAGGTAGCTGCCATCGGGAAGTAAAAAGAAGATTACGAATGACGAAACCCAATAGCGATAAAATTTAACTTCTTGTTCTTTACAAAGGCCAAAATAGTTGATTTATATGGATTTGAGTGCACTGAAGTTGGGAATGACAGTTAAGAGATCCGGTCTTGAATCTTATTGACTGGAGTAGAATTGCCTTCAGTGATGAATCCCGCTCCAAAATTAACCCTGATGACCAATGAAGAGGTGTCTGAAGACGTCCTGGACAGCAGTAGGATACCAACCTGACTGTCGCCCCGCCATAAGGCCCCACAACTAGGAGTGATGGTCTGGGATGCAATTTCTGTTTATAGCAGGACCAAGGGCAAGCCATCCTGGGCTCACATTTCAACGAGATAATGTCCACCTACCAGTATTCATGATTGTCGAGCCCTACTTTCGTCAGTAAGGTCCCCGGATCCCTCCCCAATCAAGAACGTCTGGAGCATTATAGGTACGGACCTCCAACAGTCTCGTTATTCTGACGATCTAACACCCCAATTGGACAGCGTTTGGCATGATATCCCTCAGAGGGACATCCAATAACTTTATCAATCAACGCCAAGACGAATTATTGCTTACCTGAGGCCCAGAGGTGGACCAACGCGATATTGACTTCCTCAATTTGTGAAGTTCTTTCTCCTGAATAAGACATCCAATTATTTTCAATCATTTCTTTGTCTGTACATGTACGGAGTGTAGCCGTGTATGGAAGTAAAACGTGCACGATATATATAGTTTAGACAAGGTGAGAATAGAAGCTTTCGAAATGTGGTGCTACAGGAAAATGCTGAAGATTAGATGGGTAGATCACATAACTAATGAGGAGGTACTGAATAGAACTGAACAGAAGAGAAATTTGTGGCACAACTTGACTAGAAGAAGGGTTCGGTTGGTAGGGCATATTGTGAGGCATCAAGGGATCACCAATTTAGTATTGGAGGGCAGCCTGCAGGCTGAAAATCGTAGAGGGAGACCAAGAGATGAATACACTAAACAGATTCAGAAGGATGTAGGTTGCAGTAGGTACTGGGAGATGAAGAAACTTGCACAGGATAGCGTAGCATGGAGAGCTGCATCTAACCAGTCTCTGGACTGAAGACCACAACAACAACAACATGTACATCACATCTACTGATTTACGTCTCATTCGGGTAATTCCTTCGCAGTGAGTCATTTCTTTTCCTTTTTTTTGGAGTGTAGTTATGCTTTAGACTTTGGAAGGTCTAAGTCTCTAACAAGATCACTGAGTTCAGTATACGTGATTTAGTGCATTTCACTAGATGATGATGGTTTAAAAGTGGAATCGTTAGATGAAAATTGTCATGTAGCTGAGTGGTCTTCGATATCAATACAACAGTTTATTGTTGTGGCTAATGAAGAATCCAGAAGTGGAAAATCAACTCCATGAGTCACTTTTTGTATCATATTTGATATCTTAGGATACAATATGACGCTTTTGTTTTTCTTGTTAAATCCTTTATTGAGAGGTGGCACCAACCGGATTTAGCAATCAACCCGATTTTAGGTTCGCACCGAATCACCGATACTGCAGAACGCATGGAATGTACAACAAACATGAGAAGCTGATGATCTTGATTGGTTCTCTACATGGAACCTGAGAGATAGGAAAAAAGCTTTCTTCATTGTTTGAAACAATGTTCGCTTTCTTTGTCCAAAAATTGCGTCTCTACATACCTAACAAAAATGGTGGGACTATTAACATATTTGCGGAGCGTAATAGCAGTTTTCATTCCAAACAATAACTCGTGTAAGAGTCACAATACACAACAGAGCTCTCCGAAAATCAACCAATCTCAGCTTATGTTTCCTACAAACAAAACGCTGACGTAATATCAAGCGGAGCATCTTTTCACCGGTCAATGTGGCTAAAATTCAAAGATATAGTAGCAACAGCAATTGAGAGATTCATACCTCATAAATTGGTAAAAGATGGAGCTGATCCCCTGTGGTACACAAAACAGGTCCGAACTCTGTTGCAGAGGCAACAGAAAAAGGATGCGAAGTTCAGAAGAAGGTGAAATCCCGAAGATTGGCTAAAATTTACAGACGCGTGAAATTTGGCACGGACTTCAATGCGAGATGCCTTTAATAGGTTCCACAATGAAACATTGTCTCGAAATTTGGTTGAAAATCCGAAGAAATTCTGGTCGTATGTAAAGTACACAAGCGGCAAGACGCAGTCAATACCTTCGCTGCGCAGTGCCGATGGTACTGTTACCGACGACTGTGCCGCTAAAGCGGAGTTATTGGACGCAGTTTTCCGAAATTCCTTCACCAGGGAAGATGAATGGAATATTCCAGAATCTGAAACACGAACAGCTGCTAGCATGAGTTTCTTAGAAGTAGATACCTTAGGGGTTGCGAAGCAACTCAAATCGCTTGATGTGGGCAAGTCTTCAGGTCCAGATTGTATACCGATTAGGTTCCTTTCAGATTACTCTGATACAATAGCTCCCTACTTAGCACTCACATACAACCGCTCGCTCACCGATAAATCTGTACCTACAGATTGGAAAATTGCGCAGGTCGCACCAGTGTTTAAGAAGGGTAGTAGGGGTAATCCATCTAACTACAGACCTATATCATTGACGTCGGTTTGCCGTCGGGTTTTGGAGCATATACTGTATTCAAACATTATGAATCACCTCGAAGGGAACGATCTATTGATACGTAATCAGCATGGTTTCAGAAAACATCGTTCTTGTGGAACGCAGCTATCTCTTTATTCTCACGAAGTAATGGCGCCATCGACAGGGGATCTCAAGTTGATTCCGTATTTCTAGATTTCCGGAAAGCTTTTGACACCGTTCCTCACAAGCGACTTCTAATCAAGCTGCGGGCCTATGGGGTATCGTCTCAGTTGTGTGACTGGATTCGTGATTTCCTGTCAGGAAGGTCGAAATTCATAGTAATAGACGGTAAATCATCGAGTAAAACTGAAGTGAAATCAGGTGTTCCCCAGGGAAGCGTCCTGGGACCTCTGCTGTTCCTGATCTATGTAAATGACCTGGGTGACAATCTGAGCAGTTCTCTTAGGTTGTAAGGTCATCCGAAGACCAGTATCAGTTGCAAAGCGATTTAGAAAAGATTGCTGTATGGTGTAGCAGGTGGCAGTTGACGCTAAATAACGAAAAGTGTGAGGTGATCCACATGAGTTCCAAAAGAACTCCGTTGGAATTCGATTACTCGATAAATAGTACAACTCTAAAGGCTGTCAATTCAACTAAGTACCTGGGTGTTAAAATTACGAACAATTTCAGTTGGAAAGACCACATAGATAATGTTGTGGGGAAGGCGAGCCAAATGTTGCGTTTCATTGATAGGACACTTAGAAGATGCTATAAGTCCACTAAAGAGACAGCTTACACTACACTCGTTCGTCCTCTGTTAGAATATTGCTGCGCGGTGTGGGATCCTTACCAGGTGGGATTGATGGAGGATATCGAAAATGGGCAAAAAAGGGCAGCTCGTTTTGTATTATCACGTAGGTGGGGAGAGAGTGTGGCAGATATGATACGCGAATTGGGATGGAAGTCATTACAACAAAGACGTTTTTCGTCGCGGCGAGATCTATTTACGAAATTTCAGTCACCAACTTTCTCTTCTGAATGCGAAAATATTTTGTTGAGCCCAACCTACATAGGTAGGAATGATCATCAAAATAAAATAAGAGAAATCAGGGCTCGCACACAAAGGTTTAGGTGTTCGTTTTTCCCGCGCGCTGTTCGGGAGTGGAATGGTAGATAGTATGATTGTGGTTCGACGAACCTTCTGCCAAGCACTTAAATGTGAATTGCAGAGTAGTCATGTAGATGTAGATGTAGTTACTATTAAAATCAGTATTGATAACAAATTAATTTATTCTGGTAACCGGTTTCGACCACGCTTGTGGTCATCTTCAGATCAAAATGCGGTATGAGCAGGAGCCTCCTTCTGGTGGTAAATCACAACAATCGTGGTCGAAACCGGTTACCAGAATAAATAAATTTGTGATGAAGACTGATTTTAATAGTATCTATTAATAATAACATTGATCACTGTCTTCTCCCACGACTTATTCAAAATTAATAAATGATATTGTCATTTTCGAATTCAGTGTGCCAAACTCTGTAAAGGTTAGGTATTTATATCTATGTAAAAATCCGCTGCACGCTTCCAGCACTAGTGTATTCGCCGTACGCTCAAGCTGCCTAATGTTGGAACCTTCGGTTCGGAGGTCAAGCAGAAACCGCCATACTATGCCCTCAAATCGTGCTGTTTGACGTAAGTATATGTGTATAATGTGTTATAAATCGCACACTTGAAAATAACGTGGTTAACGAAGTTGGCAGGTAGTAAACTGTAAGAAGTGCTCTACGACCAGAAGCGAATAATGACTTCTTTTAAATAGTTTCTTATGGGTCAAGAAAACGTTTCAAAATGCTGTATTGAATTAGCATCCTTAGCTACACTCTTGAGTGTTCCCACTGTAACGTATGCTATAGGAATTGCGAGTAACATTGCTTCAGAACACATTTTAAAGGCTCCTTTGTTAAATCATGAGGGCAATTCATTTTTCTACATAAACATTTACCTATTCAGTAACTATCTATGTCAGTTTTAACTTCATTACAAAGCGAAATACGTGGGTGTTCTGACCACCACAGCTGATATCGACAAATACGACAACACAGTTAATGCTTGTCAGTTGTTCTGTTTCGTACCGTTAAATTTTTGGGAAGAAGAGGTAAAGAGGAAAAAGGAAAGAAAAGTAACGGATAGCAGTGTTTACAACTTTCGGGAACAGAAAGAACAAGAAGTATAATCTAGCGTTCAGTCACTGGTCGGTTATGAGGCACTGCGCCTATCCGAGAAATAAGCAGCCGAAGATTTATTTGAGATAACGAAACTTTTTTGGGTAGCTCTCTTCAGAAGTTTGTGGGGTTCTGTAAGCCAATCTTCCTGAACACAATAACCAATGGCTTCCCAATGCCTTTCCCCACTAAATTCACACATCCGTAACTCTAAATGTACTATAATTTTTCTACTAATATATGAATCATTTGCTTGTCTCTGTGTGTTATGTTGTACAGTAACCTTAACTCACAAAAAGAATAGCAAATGAAAGATCAGCAGCAAGGAACCTACGAGGACGTGTTGAAAGGTATTGACGACCCTGAATCATAGTCCACTTCACTCTAAACTAATCACCCAACCAACGTGCTGGTAAGTGATATCAATTGAAGACATAAGGTTACTCCGTGACCATATTGTGGCACTTTATTTTATAGGTCCACCTTGATCACACAAATATTTACACTTAGCTATTACCGGTTTCGGCTACAGTCATCTTCGGCTAATAAAACATTCTGATTTAGGTATCAATGTAAAATTATATATGTAGATAAATAGTAAGTGTATTATGTACTTACATGTATAATTTGACGTTGCTACACACGTCACAATATTCTATGATCTGAAGGTGGCAGTAGCCGAAACCGTTAACAGTGAACCGTTGAAGTTCGTGAGATCAAGACGGATCTACAAAATAATCTGAAAAGCGATGTCACGGAGATTTTTATGTAAAAATTCTAAAAGCTTTCTATACAAAACAAACTTTATTAACATTCCACATCTTTATACATCATGTCTACAATTTTTTTTTAAACATAGCATCCATGGTGACAGACATTTCTCCCAACGAGAAACCAGTTTTTTGATGCCTTTACCGCAGAATGATTGACTATATTGACGAATCCACAACCTCACCTCTGCTTTTACCGCTTCATAACTTTCAAACTGAAGTCTCCGAAGGAGTTCCATAATTTTTTGAAAGAGATGAAAATCCGATGGGGCCAAGCCGGTATCGTATGGTGGACGATCGATGACGGTGAACCCAAGGTATCGAACAATTGCAGATGTAGCAGCGCTCGTGTGTGATTTGGCGTTGTCATGCTGAAGGAGAGGGTGCTCCATGTGTGGTCGGTTAGAAACTCTATTGAAGCACGCATTTTCTCAATCAGCGACATACACTCACGCTCATAAATTAAGGATAATTGCAGAATGTGGTGCCACGAGGTGAGACTACACAAAACTGGCGCTAATAGCATAGGCACATAGGGAACACACACGACACAGATTTGTAAGTCCACGGTGTTGGTGGTAAGTTGTAAAAACCGTCCCAAAATACATGCGCTACAAAACGCCACTGTTTCCTGCGCATGTACCTCGGCATCAATATGGGATATGATCACCATGCACACGTACACAGGCCGCACGACAGGTTGGCATACTCTGGCTCAGGTGGTCGAGCAGCTGCTAGGGTGTAGCCTCCCACTATTGCACCAGTGCCTGACGGAGCTCCTGAAGTGTCGTAGTGGTTTGAAGATGTGCAGCGATACGTCGACCGAGAGCATCCCAGACGTGCTCGATGGGGTTTAGGTATGGAGAACAGGCAGCCACTCCATTCGCCAGATATCCTCTGTTTCAAGGTACTCCTCCACGATGGCAGCACGGTGGGGCCGTGTGTTATCATCTATCACGAGGATAGTGGACCCACTGCACATACGAGTGCAAAATGGCTTCCCGATACACTTGACCTGTTACAGTTTCTCTGTCAACGACATGCAGGGGTTTACGTGCACCTATGATAATCCCACCCCACACCATCAAATCACGACCTCCATAGAGGTCCCTTTCAAGAACAGTAAGGGCTTTGTGTCTGGTTCCAGGTACACGCCAGATGAAAACCCGGCGAGAATCACTGTTCAGACTATAACTGGACTCGTCCGTGAACATAAGCTGGGACCACTGTTCTAATGACCATGTGTTCTTGACACCAGGCTTTATGGGCTCTCCTGTGACCAGGGGTCAGGGGAATGCACCTTGATGGTCTCCGGGTGAATTTCTGTTCAGTCGTCTGTAGACTGTGTGTCTGGAGACAAATGTTCCAGTGGCTGCGGGAAGGTCCAGAGCAAGGCTACCTGCAGTACTCTGTGGCCGTCTGTGGGCACTGATGGTGAGATATTAGTCTTCTTGTGGTGCTGTGCACTGTGGATGTCCCATACTGTAGCGCCTGGACACGATTCCTATCTGCTGGAATCGTTGCCACAATCTTGAGATCACACTTCGTGGCACACGGATGGTCCGTACTATGACCTGCTGTGTTTGCAACATCATCAATATGTGTTCTCTGAGCCATTTTAAACACATAGTCACCATTAGCACGTCTGAAAAGGTCTGCACACTTACTCACTGCACCGTACTCTGAATGCACCAACACACCTCTGTGTATGTGGACTGCTGCCAGCGCCACCGTGCAACGACCGCGGGTCAGATGCACCGCATGGTCATACCCCAAGGTGATTTAAACCCGCTATCGCCCACCAGAGCGTTGTTTCACCATGTATCAGCATTATCCTTAATTAATGAGGATGAGTTTAGTTACGCTACTGACCACAATGTAACACGCAACATTTCTAAGCCCTCTAGCGACAGAGGATTGCAACTAGGGTCTTCAAAGCTGGAAAGTCGACCGTCTAATATGGATGACGTGTAATACCTCAACCGATATTGAGATCAGAAAAAAAATTCGGAGGCATTACTTTTCAACATGTAGTAACATGACTGAAGCGCAGTGTTGCCTCATTAAGTCTGTAAGCCATAAATGGCTGTTTGGCAGTCGTTGCTTCTTAAGGAGCCATCTGGTCAAGAGCAGAAAAAATACTGTGGTAAGTGCGCGGCTAGAGTCCTGGACCAACACGGTTTACGCCAAAGGCTTTTCATTGGAAACTACAAGCAGAAGAAAAACTAAGGGTGTGAGAATTCACATTTCCGTTCCAGGCGCCATTTTCACTGCTCCCTAATACAGATTGAAAATTTTGTATTCATTCGCGTGCACGGAGAAATTACGAAGCGGAAGTAAGGGCGAGAAAGCGCGAGTGGGTGAGACTGTGAGAGAAGTGGAGAAGGAGAGGGGGAGAAATAGGGAGAAAGAAGGTGGACATAACAGTTGTATTACTGACGCTCTTTGAATGACACCGATAAACATAGAGACTTCGTCAGTTGTGTGATTACCGCTATAAAAAGTAAAGACGCCTTCATCAGCGGATCCGGGGGCTGATAAGTATGCTGCTCTCTAAGAGAGCTGCCAGAGAAAGAGGGTAATTCTTTGTTCGCTGAATGACGTGTGAAGTCTAAAGACGGCGCAGTTCAGGCATGAAAAGGACTGTGAGGTCAGAGGGAGAGGGTCGAAACGCAAGTGGAAGCGGAAGCGGAAGGGCTGTCAGCAAAATATCGGAGCAGATATGTCCGCGGGCCTGGGGCCCTCCGGCTGCAGCTCCGCTCCCCTCCCCTCACGCCGCCTCACCGCCGCCCAATCCACTCACTTCTTCGCAGCGATGGATCGGCTGGGTCCGAGTCGCAGCCGTTTATCCGCTGGTTACTTACAGTCCAGGACCCGGAGACGGCCGCTTTCAGACGAACAAATCATGGCGAAAGTGTCCGCTCAGTGAGGCTTTTGAGACCGTTCCAAGTGCTGAGGCTCCGACCACAAGATTTAAGATCTTTCCCCCTTTAACGTTTCTCATCCGCTGGGACCGTTGTCTATCAACTCTGGTCAGCGGAAACACACTCTGTTTAACGAAGTACCATTTGCATTATTCGTACAGGAACTGCGAACTCTTCTGAAAACAAACTTTTGTACGCTAGTATACATGTACAATTTTTGTCAAATTTAGATGATTTACGTGTTCTGTCCGTGACAATTTAACCACATACACTGATGAGACGAAACATTATAATCACTTGCTTCACAGCGTATTTTGTCCATTTTGGGAATGCAATACAGCAGCCGGTCTGCGTGGCGAGGCTTCAAGAAGCTTTTGGAATATACACTACTGGCCATTAAAATTGCTACACTACGAAGATGACGTGTTCCAGGCGAGAAATTTAACCGACAGGAAGAAGATGCTGTGATTTGCAAATGATTAGCTTTTCAGAGCATTCACACAAGGTTGGCTCCGGTGGCGACACCTACAACGTGCTGACATGAGGAAAGTTTCCAACCGATTTCTCATACACAGACAGCAGTTGACCGGCGTTGTCTGGTGAAACGTTGTTGTGATGCCTCGTGTAAGGAGGAGAAATGCGTACCATCACGTTTCCAACGTTGATAAAGGTCTAATTGTAGCCTATCGCGATTGCGGTTTATCGTATCGCGACATTGCTGCTCGCGTTGGTCGATATCCAATGACTGTTAGCAGAATATGGAATCGGTGGGTTCGGGAGGGTAATACGGAACGCCGTGCTTGATCCCAACGGCCTCGTATCACTAGCAGTCGATATGACAGGCATCTTATCCTCATGGCTGTAACGGATCGTGCAGCCACGTCTCGATCCCTGAGTCAAAAGATGGGGACGTTTGCAAGACAACAACCATCTGCATGAACAGTTAGACGACGTTTGCAGCAGCATGGACTATCAGCTGGGAGACCGTGGCTGCGGTTACCCTTGACGCTGCATCACAGACAGGAGCGCCTGCGATGGTGTACTCAACGACGAACATGGGTGCACGAATGGCAAAACGTCATTTTTTTCGGATGAATCCAGATTCTGTTTACAGCATCATGATGGTCGCATCCGTGTTTGCCGACATCGCGATGAACGCACATTGGAAGCGTGTATTCGTCATCGCCATACTGTCGCATCACCCGGCGTGATGGTATGCGGTGCCATTGGTTACACGTCTCGGTCACCTCTTGTTCGCATTGACGGCACTTTGAACGGTGGACGTTACATTTCAGATGTGTTACGACCCGCGGCTCTACCCTTCATTCGATCCCTGCGAAACCCTACATTTCACCAGGATAATGCACAACCGCATTTTCCAAGTCCTGTACGGACCTTTCTGTACACAGAAAATATTCGACTGATACCCTGCCCAGCACATTCTCCACATATCTCACTAATTGAAAACGTCTGGTCAATGGTGGCCGAGCAACTGGCTCGTCGCAATACGCCAGTCACTACTACTGATGAACTGTGGTATCGTGTTAAAGCTGCATGCGCGGCTGTAGCAGTACACGCCATCCAAGCTCTGTTTGACTCAATGCCCAGGCGTATCAAGGCCGTTATTACTGCCAGGGGTGGTTGTTCTGGGTACTGATTTCTCACGATCTATGCACCGAAATTGCGTGAAAATGTAATCACATGTCAGTTCTAGTGTAATTTATTTGTCCAATGAAAACCCGTTTATCATCCTCATTTCTTCTTGGAGTAGCAATTTTAAAGACCAGTAGTGTATTTAGTGGTATGAAGGACCAGATGTCAGAGTACACGTCACGAAATTTCCGTAAATTACTGTCCAGTAGCTAATGGCTGCGGAGTTAGTGCCAAAAAATGCGATCAGGCATCAACCTGTGTTCACTGACGCCTTCCTCGAACCACTGTAGCATGATTCTGGCCTTGTCAAATGGACTGTTATGCTGTTGGAAGATACCATAACTACCTAGCCTCAGCACTTACTGTTCCTATGACTGGACATCGGACATCTGTAAGACGCTTACCCACAATACTGCTGCAGCTGTGACCTGGATGGAGAATTCGAGGCTCTGCTACCCACTTACAGCTTCACTACTCACCATAGAGATTCACACCCAATCTCTGAAAGCGGTGTCAAAAGCGTTCCTGCTATGAGGAGTTGCATCAAGGACGACATTGACAGCTGCAGCAGGCAGAATCAAGAAGACAGTGGGGTGAATGGATTGAGGTTTTTCCTTTCTCTCCCTCTCGTGTGTTTTGTGCTAGTTATGTCTAAGAAATAAAAAGTTGAGGTGAAGTTTATTAAGCCCCAAGAAACCTTAGACCTGCCACAGTTTCGAGGTATTGCTATGGAGGATTACGCTGATATGCATCTGTTGAGGTGCGCTGAGTGTAACCTGGTAGGTGCAGCTCACCACGTACCGAGTCAGTACCTGCATGTTTCTGGCATGGCTCTAATGCTAAAACGTGTACTGAGTCAAGATGGCTCATAACTGTTTGTAAGCGTTGGTAGTCTAATGATACTGTTGCCTAGATTCTAGTAGTCTCCGTTTAGTTTTCCTGGTGTATTGGATGGAGTTTCCATGATGTCTAAATCAAGAACAACAGAGAGTTGCTACTCAAGAGATGGTGTATTCTTGGCTATAACAATTAGCTCAGTTAAGAACTGATAATACGGAACTAAATAGACAATTGAATGCTGTGATAAAGGACAGAGACTCACTCTTTCATTAAATCAGTTGTGGCTAGTCTGGTTAATCTCTTTTCGGGAAAGGGAATGCAGGATGTTTTAGCGTTCATAAATGTCCTTCTGCTATTTACAAAGTTGTTTTCCAGGATGGATGAAAAGTTGCTACAGATGACCTAGTCATGGAAATAAAGACATATGTTCTATCACAAAGACTTGAGAAATGCTCAAACATTTGAGCAACTTAAAGTGGGTCTGTTGCATAGTTTTAAAAAACAGAATGGGTCCAGATACTATTGATAACAATTAAATGGGATATAAAGGAGGTGAAATAAGTCGGCACAAAGGTTTGTGAACACAGTAAGAAATATTAATGGCATTACCTATGAAATGACAAGAAATTACGATCGAACAAAATTATTGTGAGGAATCGGAACTTACGGTATTTCATACTTTCCCATTATGAGGGCTGCTGCTTGACTGTTGAAAAGGGTGTCAGCAGAATCTTTGAAGGACCTGGCTGGAGCCATTAGTACAGAACCGAAGGCAGAAGAAGAAGACGTAGTACAAAAGTATTGGACAAACGTGCATCTCCTCTTCTGACCTGAGGTGTGATTGGTGTGGATGTTTCAGTCACTTTCAGAGACAGTGACACTTATGGCAGCGTAAAACGTGTGGAGCGGTTGGTCATTCAGAGCAGGTCTATAGTAAAAAAAGGCAAAATGTGTAAGGACACAGTACGAATAATTCGTCATTAAATACCAATGGGACCTCCAAATCCGCCTGACAGCATTCCCAGTAAATTTCGATGTTACACAAATGTCTGCAGAGGCGTAATCAATGGTAGAGAGCTTAGATTATTGTTAGACGTAGGTTCTTATGCATCTGTGGCGAGTCGAATTCTTAGGGACGGGGCAGTTTATCCCTCCATATTGCAGGTTACGTGGGGTGGGGAATAACGACGTACGGTCGCTAGGTTTAATGATATCGGGTTTTGATGTTACAGAAAAACGATTCTGCGGAAGTTTTGCAACATATAGTTGAAGGCTTCTGCGTGGATGTTCCCATATACGCATGGTGCAGAAACTGATCTTCGGCAGCACACATTGAAACTCGATGGGACATTGGTCTAATTGGGGGATGCTGTTGCCAATGACTTGCTGCTGCATGATTCAACCTCCATTAAGGATGAAATAAATAACTGCTTGCAAAGTCATTTTTCAGTGAACACATGGTGTGTCGTGGGGCGGTCACTCTGTTTTTTAAAATAACTGAAAAGCCACGATCGCTTCAATATCGTTTACTAGATGACCGGTTTCAGCACTCTGAAGGTGCCATCATCGGATCTGTGAAGGTATAACGTAACAGGTTTGAGGGAGGGCTTGCATGAGTTAACTACACTCCTGGAAATTGAAATAAGAACACCGTGAATTCATTGTCCCAGGAAGGGGAAACTTTATTGACACATTCCTGGGGTCAGATACATCACATGATCACACTGACAGAACCACAGACACATAGACACAGGCAACAGAGCATGCACAATGTCGGCACTAGTGCAGTGTATATCCACCTTTCGCAGCAATGCAGGCTGCTATTCTCCCATGGAGACGATCGTAGAGATGCTGGATGTAGTCCTGTGGAACGACTTGCCATGCCATTTCCACCTGGCGCCTCAGTTGGACCAGCGTTCGTGCTGGACGTGCAGACCGCGTGAGACGACGCTTCATCCAGTCCCAAACATGCTCAATGGGGGACAGATCCGGAGATCTTGCTGGCCAGGGTAGTTGACTTACACCTTCTAGAGCACGTTGGGTGGCACGGGATACATGCGGACGTGCATTGTCCTGTTGGAACAGCAAGTTCCCTTGCCGGTCTAGGAATGGTAGAACGATGGGTTCGATGACGGTTTGGATGTACCGTGCACTATTCAGTGTCCCCTCGATGATCACCAGTGGTGTATGGCCAGTGTAGGAGATCGCTCCCCACACCATGATGCCGGGTGTTGGCCCTGTGTGCCTCGGTCGTATGCAGTCCTGATTGTGGCGCTCACCTGCACAGCGCCAAACACGCATACGACCATCATCGGCACCAAGGCAGAAGCGACTCTCATCGCTGAAGACGACACGTCTCCATTCGTCCCTCCATTCACGCCTGTCGCGGCACCACTGGAGGCGGGCTGCACGATGTTGGGGCGTGAGCGGAAGACGGCCTAACGGTGTGCGGGACAGTAGCCCAGCTTCATGGAGACGGTTGCGAATGGTCCTCGCCGATACCCCAGGAGCAACAGTGTCCCTAATTTGCTGGGATGTGGCGATGCGGTCCCCTACGGCACTGCGTAGGATCCTACGGTCTTGGCGTGCATCCGTGCGTCGCTGCGGTCCGGTCCCAGGTCGACGGGCACGTGCACCTTCCGCCGACCACTGGCGACAACGTCGATGTACTGTGGAGACCTCACGCCCCACGTGTTGAGCAATTCGGCGGTACGTCCACCCGGCCTCCCGCATGCCCACTATACGCCCTCGCTCAAAGTCCGTCAACTGCACATACGGTTCACGTCCACGCTGTCGCGGCATGCTACCAGTGTTAAAGACTGCGATGGAGCTCCGTATGCCACGGCAAACTGGCTGTCACTGACGGCGGCGGTGCACAAATGCTGCGCAGCTAGCGCCATTCGACGACCTACACCGCGGTTCCTGGTGTGTCCGCTGTGCCGTGCGTGTGATCATTGCTTGTACAGCCCTCTCGCAGTGTCCGGAGCAAGTATGGTGGGTCTGACACACCGGTGTCAATGTGTTCTTTTTTCCATTTCCAGGAGTGTATATACATTGCAATTATTACAGAACCACACATTATCAGTTGGTCTACCTCATGTGCCATGATGTCCATATGGTTTTACAAATGTTAACCCACGTTTCAGGTATGTGGTTCTGTAAAAATTGCAATGTATACAGTTAACTCATGTAAGCCCTCCCTCAAACCTGTTATGTTATACCTTCACAGATCCGATAATGGCACCTTCAAAGTGCTGAAACAGGTCATCTAGTAAACGATATTGAAGCGATCCTGATTTTTCAATTATTTTAAAAATGTCATTTTTGCCAATGAAGTGCTGCCTCAAGGTTTAACCTCCATTAAGGATGACATTAAAGTGCGTGCAGAATCATTAACACTGTATTCGTATGATAATTACTTTGGGTGTAAGAGGGAGCGAAACTATCTGAGTGTGGTAGAACCACTGGAAGAGAATTGGTACTCCATGACTCTGTCGGTTTCGATGAACTGCTCTTGCGATGCTCAGGAAAACCAACATATAGAGGAAAGTTAGCGTCACACTGAAGCCAGGACACCGATTTACAGGAATATATACTCTCAATCAAAGAAAGCTCAATTAGGAAGCTGATGAAGAGAAAGGAGTTAGCTAGTGCTCTAAAGGGTTACGCTGGGCACTGCTTCAGCTCTAGCTAGGATTATTCACGAGCTGTCTATATAAGAAAAACGTAAACAATTAAGTAATAGCCACCCAATGGTGACATCTGGCTGATACAGCCGTTTGTCTCTTTCGGAGTGGGTGTGCTGCTGTTAGAGAAGTCCTGGCCAGCAGACCAGTATCTTCCCAAATCTAACCCTCATCCTTAGATGTTCTCAGATGCTGACCTACATTCTCTGTGCACGACTGTAACATGTACCAAACTCTGCCGTCTCCATCAGCTGCTAAGATCGAGTTGGAGACCACCAGATGAAGAATCCGGTCAGTGCCTAAGGATTTGTGCCTCCAGTAGCAGCACCAGGCAACCGCCTGTTCTAGGGACCATATTCAGACAATATGGCACCTTCGCACAGCTGGATGGCTACCCGCTGCTGGCGGCGCCAACTACGGTGGATTGCATGTTCGAGATCGGGCTGGAGAGCAGCTCGGTTCATAAAAGCTTCCATTGTCGACGATAATCGGCCTGTGCGGGCACGTTTCTTCATTTCGACCATGTCGGATGTTACGGTATGAACACACTATTCCGGTGTGGTACGTGGAGATCACGAGCGTCGTCTGACACACTCCAGAGGCTGCTTTGCTGACGCCACTGTCAGTTGCTACCGGTGCGTGCTGTTTTACGTTAAATTTCTTTATTCTCCGTATTTATAACAGAGGAAACACATATCCTGAAATAAAACAACACAGCAGTAGCTACGGAGCAAACGTGTTTAAAATTCCGAAAGTAAGAAGTGAACAAATATATCACAAGAAAATGGCTCTGAGCACTATGGGACTCAACATCTGTGGTCATCAGTCCCCTAGAAGTTAGAACTACTTAAACCTAACTAACCTAAGGACATCACACACATCCATGCCCCAGGCAGGATTCGAACCTGCAACCGTAGCAGTCGCGCGGTTCCGGACTGAGCGCCTAGAACCGCGAGACCACCGCGGCCGGCAACAAATATATCACAATAACTTTCGTTGCAACTAACCAACAGCCTTACACTGTTGATAAGGCTGTACGTAGGTATCGTTAGTCAGAGAATTCTAGAATTCTCCTGGGCTTATGATCTAGCCAGCCGGATTGGGCGTGCGGTTCTAGGCGCTAAACTCTGGAACCGAGCGACCGCTACGGTCGCAGTTTCGAGTCCTGCCTCGGGCATGGATGTATGTGATGTCCTTAAGTTAGTTAGGTTTAATTAGTTCTAAGTTCTAGATGACTGATGACCTCAGAAGTTAAGTCGCATAGTGCTCAGAGCCATTTTATGATCTACATCTAAAGGCTGATGAAAGTAAGGAAAACAAGACTACATCACGTATTCCGAAGCACTTTAAAATGACAGAGGGGAGTACATCTGGGCAACATTACGTTCAAACTAAATTTACGAACAAATGGAAAATAAAAATGTCCCTCAACTATACATTCTTGTAATTAGCATGGAACGCTCCTTTTATAAAGAGGAACTTCTTTATTTTTTCATTTTTAAGCAATAGGTCCCTTCATTTGAAATGTCCGTATTCGCAATAGTCATTTTACACAGACTGGATTACGGCAGGCTGTAGGTTGTTACTCTTCCATGACGTCGTTGACTGCCGTTGCTCCGAGCGCTGTAGTCAGAAACTGTCTGATCAGCAATATGTTTACAATATATTATAACAAAAACACTACGTAACAACTGTTCAATAAATAGATGCAGTTCGTGTCTTAAATTGCCTATGAAGAGAACATTTGTTGGTATGTAAGAAGGTGTACGTTGATTCGATGCAGCAGTTAAATTAACATTGCTTCATCTGGGTATTGAGATGTGTAATGCATCACTTATAGAGACCATTAAGATTTATTTTAATTAACGAGTACACAGTTTAGATATCCGGACTTTTGTATTACATTCTGCTGAGAGATCAATTGTCTACAGGTATGCGGCATTTTACGTACCCTTATATGTATCAAAAAAGTGCAGAGCTCTGTTAGCTGCTCGAGTCACCATATCATAGATGCGAGCTGTTGACCTAGAGTAGCAGGCCACTGGCAACGTCCCCTACGACTGCAGTGCTGTAGTACAATTGCCCGAGTACGCTCGCTCGCTGAAGAAGTGAAATGCACATATAACATTAATTGAAATTGTACTCAAAACGTTCAGTACAGGGTGTTTCAAAATGAATGTAAGGGTTTTAAGGCTTCGTAGAAGTTATTGCATTCCACATACAATTATAAACGATACATCAAACAAGTTAAAAAATAGCAAATCTTAAATGCAAATAAATATTCTAGTTTCATAATTATGACAAATATTATTAAATTAAATCTAAAATATTAATAAAACACCTAAAATAATTACAAAATAAAATTTCAAAATAATGAAATAAAACTTAATCTTAAAGATAGCTTGTTTAAAACTTTAGGGCAACACAAGTAGCTTTTTTCTGACAATTACTCAATGTGAGCACCATTTGTCATGCATCGGGTCGATACGTCGTGGTCTTCCCCAACCCTTAACCGCGTGTCTGGAGTAAATTTTGCAACAACGCTGTTTCTATAGTCGGGTAGATCAGCTGGTAGCGAAGGTACATACACATGGTCCTATAAGTGGCGTCAGATCGTGTGTGAGCGTGAACGTTATGCAGAATAGTCTCTATCATCTGGTTCCCTGCTGCCAATCCACCGGTCGGGCAGAACATCGTTTAACCAACTGCATACTGAGTTACTGTTTTGAAACAATGTCAGCCTGAGGAACTATACAATAGGATACATGAAGAAAAGTTGAAATCAAATGCACAGAATGTTGAAAGACGAACTTTAGCACCATATACTGTTTCTGGATCCTAGCTATCTAATTTCCGATTAATAAATTTAGTAAGTTTTCTAAATGTTGTTTGTCTTCGTACACAGTTTTTAACAGCCTGGTATCACAATTCCATCTTCTTGGAGTTAATATTGGAAATATCTTGTTTATGTCACAGACGAGAGCTAGCATTCACATACGAATTTAGCAAAGAAAATACAAAAACCGGGAACTGAAATAAAAATATTTTACCCTGTTCAATAAAGCTTACAGGTTGTGACAAAACTAAATTCAGTCTGTGTGCATGGCAATGCATGAACACAACTTGCGAACATTGTTCTATTATTCTCATCTGTAGAAGACTGTATTTCCATATCACAGATGCCTAATCATATCTGTGATACCAATTTTTCTACTGTTAAATCATTTTAAGATATCAGGCATAAGACGTGCTAAAGAAAATGCTGTTCTTTCGACAGTGACATCCCTGGAATACAAAAATCTTTCTTCAGTAGTTCGAATTTTTCGCAAAGTACGTATTACGGATAGTTGTGATTTCATTCTCATAAATGGTACATCTACAATAATCCCAACAAAAGAAGTCTCAGCAGTTTTCTTCTGTAATTCGTTTGTTACCAGTTCCGAAACTGCATAAATAATATGCTGTATGTCACTGGACAACTCTGAAAAAGCCTTCGAATCCGACAAGTGGTAATTTTTCCTCATAATCTCCTAAGTTCTTCAACATTTCAAAATTACTTCCTCTGATCAAAGACTTTCCGTCCAGCTATGTCCTCTAAATACAAGTTCCTGCTTTCCCAAAAAGCATACTATCGTCATTGTGTGCGAAAGAATTTCCCGCTTCTTTTTCCTGGATTGTGGTTCTGTACTGTGAGGCAGAAGGGTTCGCTTAGACACGATTCAGTTCGTGTTTGTCCGATTGTGCGGTTCTAGGCGATTCAGTCCGGGGCGCGCTGCAGCTACGGTCACATGTTCGAATCTTGCCTCGGGCATAGATGTGAGTGGCGTCCTTAGGTTAGTTAGGTTTAAGTAGTTCTAAGTCTAGGGAACTGATGACCTCGGATGTTAAGTCCCATAGTGCTTAGAGCCATTTGAACCATTTTTTACGAATGTGTAAATTGTTTGAGATGAATAGTGTGAATTTGTGTTCTCTGATGCGTTTCCTTAGTTTTGCGTAAATTATTCAGCTCGTCAAATTATGCATTGTCCAGTTCGGCCAGCAAAACTGTTTTAGCAACCAATGGAAACCCTGTAAATGTCTCTTACATATTTTCAGAGAAGTGGCACTTAAATGTTTTAGCAGCTTTGCTTTGCATGCCCATATTATTATCACGAAGTTTTATTGGGCTTTTTATTTTTAATTATATTGTAGCTAAAGATCTAAATCTACTTTTCAGTACTCTCCCTATAGTAGAAGTACACGTAGTCCTATCTTGCACTGCAAGGCTCCTTACACTACAAACAGACATACTTCATCAGACGTCCCTATAATTTTTAGGGCTGGCCATAACCACGTGAAATATTAATTTAAGATGGAGGAAGTATCAAATTCACACAGTCGACACGAAATCCCTATTTATTACTTTTAAATACCAACCTACTCAAAATAAGTGAATTTTTGTTACTGACATATACTTACAATTCTATTTACAAGCGCCACATAAAATAACAATCTTTACTTCGCACCCTACCTATATTTCGAGTGACGCTGTCTTTCAGCGCTTCCTAACAGTTACGGGCGAGTACCGATTGCTTTAGAAACCTTCCATGAGTCCCAATTGTTTTAGAAAAGGTACAAAGTGTAAGATTTCATGAAAGTGTTCAATAATGAAAAAGCAAACGGCACTGGTCACTCGAGCTTCGACAGCTGTCTCACTGTCTGCAGCACGGTGGAAGTTGGAGAATAATTTTAAAAATCTGTTCACAGCTAGTAAAATATTATATGACATTAATTGTGCTTTCCTTCTTCTTCTGAAATACTTAAGGAAGCGGTGCTTCCAGCGCTTCTACGCTCGCTTAGCCACTGGACGAAACTAAGTTTCGCATGTGTGTCACTGCTAAGTAACATTCATAAACAGAAATAACTGCTGCAGTAAAGAAGGTAAATGAAAGAAGTACGCCATGAGACGAACATAAATGATACTTTCATTCAAATATGACCATCTAAACTGTAGTTAGTGCTATTTATGATGGTCCTTTGGACATTAAAAGCGCAACCATTTCACATGCTTGCGACTAGTTTGGTAAGGAGTTCTTATGGTAGACCCATCCATTCCTCCACCAGCGGGGTTGAGAATATCTGAATGGTCGTTAGAGCATGTGGACATGCGACAATACACCTCCCGAACGTATTCCACACTCGCTCGATACGACTTAAGTCGGGGGAACGGGCAGGCCAGTACATTTGTCGAATAGCATTGCGTTCCATGAACTGCTCCATCTGTGCAGTTCGGTGGGGTCGCACATTGTGATCCATAAAAATGAAATCAGGACCAAAGTTACTCCTGAAAAGAGGCGCGTGTGCATAGCACATGAGCATTATCCAGAGAGGGTACTGCGTTCGAAAATTTGAAGGTCAGTACAGTAATGCAGCATTGTCTCCCCTCACCATAACACCTGGACCAGCAAAGCGATCATGTTACTAATTGACTTTATTACAGCGTTACAAAATTATAACAATGTAATAATATATAACAATCTAACAAGCGCTGTATGCAACAGAGACCACACTAATCCTAGGGCATACACGTGTCAGGCAACTAGAAAAAGTAGAAAGGAAAATACTTAGCAAAATATTTGGCGCAACTAACAACAATGGAATATGGATCAAGAAACCTACAGAGGAAGTATACAGACATACGGAGACAATCACAGAAAAGATTAGAAAACGCAGCCCACAATTCTATGGACACCTATACAGAATGCCACTGTACAGACTAACCAAACTGATCTTTGATTGGGTAACCACTAGAAACAACAAATGGGTGATAGTAAAATTCAGAAACATCATTACGAAAAGTAAAGTACATGCGATACATTGTGACAAACGAACAGGCGTAAAATGGACCGAAGAGCTCAAACAAGATCACACGCGGAAGATGAAATAAATATGGGCAACTAAAAAGGCAACCAAGATGAAGCCGAAGACACGAAGTCGACAAGAAGCATGGACAGAGGACAGGAAATAGAAACGCAGCGAGTGAATGAGGGAAGTTTGGGCAGCAAGGAAGGCAGCAAAAGGAATTGGCCATGTAGTTTAGTCTAATTGTGCTGTTTAAGGGCAAAATACCAATAATAATAATAAATCTAACAATCACATAACGTTTTGCATTCTAAATGTGATTTTCCCTTTTTTCGTCGTATTTATGAAATTTGTACGTACATCACTGTCTTATTCTGAGCAGTAAGGCAAAACATTTATAAATCTTCTACTCAACCCGGCAGTTCCTTGAAATTCCTAAATATGTATTGGTACTGGATATATGTATTGGTACGGCTGAAAGCAAGGGGAAACTACAGCCGTAATTTTTCGCGAGAACATGCTGCTTTACTGTATGATTAAATGATGATGGCGTCCTCTTGGGTAAAATATTTCGAAGGTAAAATAGTCCCCCATTCGGATCTCCGGGCGGGGACTACTCAAGAGGACGTCGTTATCAGGAGAAAGAAAACTGGCGTTCTACGGATCGGAGCGTGGAATGTCAGATCCCTTAATCGGGCAGGTAGGTTAGAAAATTTAAAAAGGGAAATGGATAGGTTAAAGTTAGATATAGTGGGAATTAGTGAAGTTCGGTGGCAGGAGGACCAAGACTTTTGGTCAGGTGATTACAGGGTTATAAATACAAAATCAAATAGGGGTAATGCAGGAGTAGGTTTAATAATGAATAAAAAAATAGGAGTGCAGGTAAGCTACTACAAACAGCATAGTGAACGCATTATTGTGGTCAAGATAGACACAAACCCCATGCCTACTACAGTAGTACAAGTTTATATGCCAACTAGCTCTGCAGATGATGAAGAAACTGATGAAATGTATGACGAGATAAAAGAAATTATTCAGGTAGTGAAGGGAGACGAAAATTTATTAGTCATGGGTGACTGGAATTCGTCAGTAGGAAAAGGGAGAGAAGGAAACATAGTAGGTGAATATGTATTGGGGGGAAGAAATGAAAGAGGAAGCCGCCTTGTAGAATTTTGCACAGAGCATAACTTAATCATAGCTAACACTTGGTTCAAGAATCATAAAAGATGGTTGCATACCTGGAAGAATCCTGGAGATACTAAAAGGTATCAGATAGATTATATAATGGTAAGACAGAGATTTAGGAACCAGGTTTCAGGTTTTAAATTGTAAGAGATTTCCAGGGGCACATGTGGATTCTGATCACAATCTATTGGTTATGAACTGCAGATTGAAACTGAAGAAACTGCAGAAAGCTGGGAATTTAAGGAGATGGGATCTGGATAAACTGAAAGAACCAGAGGTTGTAGAGAGTTTGAGGGCGAGCATAAGGGAACAATTGACAGGAATGGTGGAAAGAAATACGGTAGAAGAAGAATGGGTAGCTCTGAGCGATGAAGTAGTGAAGGCAGCAGACGATCAAGTAGGTAAAAAGACGAGGGCTAATAGAAATCCTTGGGAAACAGAAGAAATATTGAATTTAATTGATGGAAGGAGAAAATATAAAAATGCAGTAAATGAAGCAGGCAAAAAGTAATACAAACGTCTCAAAAATGAGATCGACAGGAAGTGCAAAATGGCTAAGCAGGGATGGCTAGAGGACAAATGTAAGGATGTAGAGGCTTCTCTCACTAGGGGTAAGATAGATACTGCCTACAGGAAAATTAAGGAGACCTTTGGAGAGAAGAGAACCACTTGTATGAATATCAAGAGCTCAGAAGGCAACCCAGTTCTAAGCAAAGAAGGGAAGGCAGAAAGGTGGAAGGAGTATATAGAGGGTTTATACAAGGGCGATGTACTTGAGGACAATATTATGGAAATGGAAGAGAATGTAGATGAAGACGAAATGGGACATAAGATAGTGCGTGAAGAATTTGACAGAGCACTGAAAGACCTGAGTCGAAACAAGGCCCCGGGAATAGACAACATTCCATTAGAACTACTGATCGCCTTGGGAGAGCCAGTCATGACAAAACTCTACCATGTGGTGAGCAAGATGTATGAGACAGGCGAAATACCCTCAGACTTCAAGAAGAATATAATAATTCCAACCCCAAAGAAAACAGGTGTTGACAGATGTGAAAATTACCGAACTATCAGTTTAATAAGTCACAGCTGCAAAATACTAACGCGAATTCTTTACAGACGAATGGAAAAACTGGTAGAAGCGGACCTCGGGGAAGGTCAGTTTGGATTCCGTATAAATGTTGGAACACGTGAGGCAATACTAACCTTACGACTTATCTTAGAAGAAAGATTAACAAAAGGCAAACCTACGTTTCTAGCATTTGTAGACTTAGAGAAAGCTTTTGTCAATGTTAACTGGAATACTCTCTTTCAAATTCTGGAGGTGGCAGGGGTAAAATACAGGGAGCGAAAGGCTATTTACAATTTGTACAGAAACAGATGGCATTTATAAGAGTCGAGGGGCATGAAAAGGAAGCAGTGGTTGGGAAAGGAGTGAGACAGGGTTGTAGCCTGTCCCCGATGTTATTCAATCTGTATATTGAACAAGCAGTAAAGGAAATAAAAGAAAAATCCGGAGTAGGTATTAAAATTCATGGAGAAGAAGTAAAAACTTTGAGGTTCGCCGATGACATTGTAATTCTGTCAGAGACAGCAAAGGACTTGGAAGAGCAGTTGAATGGAATGGACAGTGTCTTGATAGGAGGATATAAGATGAACATCAATAAAAGCAAAACAAGGATAATGGAATGTAGTGAAATTAAATCGGATGATGCTGAGGGAATTAGATTAGGAAATGAGACACTTAAAGTAGTAAAGGAATTTTGCTATTTAGGGAGTAAAATAACTGATAATGGTCGAAGTAGAGTGGATATAAAATGTAGACTGGCAATGGCAAGGAAATCGTTTCTGAAGAAGAGAAATTTGTTAACATCGAGTATCGATTTAAGTGTCAGGAAGTCGTTTCTGAAAATATTTGTATGGAGTGTAGCCATGTATGGAAGTGAAACATGGACGATAACTAGTTTGGACAAGAAGAGAATAGAAGCTTTCGAAATGTGGTGCTACAGAAGAATGCTGAAGATAAGGTGGGTAGATCACGTAACTAATGAGGAGGTATTGAATAGTATTGGGGAGAAGAGACGTTTGTGGCACAACTTGACTAGAAGAAGGGATCGGTTGGCAGAACATGTTTTGAGGCATCAAGGGATCACAAATTTAGCATTGGAGGGCAGCGTGGAGGGTAAAAATCGTAGAGGGAGACCAAGAGATGAATACACTAAGCAGATTCAGAAGGATGTAGATTGCAGTAGGTACTGGGAGATGAAGAAGCTTGCGCAGGATAGAGTAGCATGGAGAGCTACATCAAACCAGTCTCAGGACTGAAGACCACAACTGGATATGCGTCAAAATCCGAGTGTTCCTTGGAATAATGAGAACGAAAATTTCTGCTCTTTTTGTAGTTTTGCCCATTTTAAGGAATAAGAATGAGAGATTCCTTTGCCCTCATTTTTTATTTTTAATTTTTAAGTTTTTTTTTAATTTTCATGTACACAACCTAGTTACAAAACTACAGAATACACAATATTTCTTCATTGTTCGAATTCTGTTTGGTAAAAGCTGTATCTCCTTCAATTCCATCAAATGTCTCCAAGAGAACTAATTATTGCTCCATGAACGTATTTTTGTTCCAGGTATATTAGAAACTTCATGCTACAATAGATTCTTAGAAATCTGGTCTGTTTGACGCAGACTGTAGAAATACTGGGCGAAATATTCTTCTGTTTTCCAAAAACCAGTAGGAGAAACATATTGTCCCATGGTTTAAATACACTGATCTCGTAGTTAAAACCGATTGCAAGAAAGGAAACGGATCTACATATTTTCACAGCGTAGCATAGCATTTTCTTTCTCGCTGTCCATTTTAACAGAAAATCTATACATTGTTGTTCAAAAATAGATAGCCTATATCCGTCAGAATAGTTTGTTAGAGTGTTCTTGAAGTAAATTGATCTCCTAGTAACAACGCTTCTCCTTCTTAGATTAGTGTAACTTACATATCTGAGCTTCGTGTGGATGTATCACTGATAAACCCCCCTTACATCGCTCAGTTCTCCATATCTACGAGCTGCTTCTTCGATGGGATGCTAACGTAAAGTTGTCATTTCAAGCGACGTTACCAGTTTGTCTCTTGGGGCATGTGAAGAGAGTTTGACCATATGTGTACTCTATCCTCATCGCTAGCACGTCTCAAAAAATTCCTATTACCTCTGAATAGTCTTCTAATTTCCTTAACAAATATTTTTACCGAACATCACAGCAATATTTCATCCGTACTACTCCTGTGACATCATACCTTGACGGAAAAACAATCCGAACACGAAGAAGGCCTCGTGTGACTTAAACGATAGTTGATAGGCGTGTTTCTACATCTGATGGACGATGCCTTTTCAGATTTCGCGCCAGTCACGTAAGAGTGACGCTAGGATGCGTGAGGATACGGGCGTGAGCATTAGTTGTCGTTGAGATTGGACGTCGTGAGTTGACGTTAGTCAAGAATTCCATTAAGACGACTCTGAGTTTAAACGATTCTTTGTAATACTGCAGAAAGACTTGGGACGAATGTAGCCACTGCATATGACTGCTGGCAGCGATGGTCACGAGACTGTGGGATTGCAAGTAGAGCGAGCGTCACACGGCCACATGTCACTTACCATGAGGGAGCGCCATCGTGATCGGTGTATGGCTCTGGCACATCGTACTGCATATGCAGAAGCACTCTGAACAGAAGTTGCCACTACAGTGACACTGTTACAAGTTTGTTGCTTCCAGGATAGCTCCGAGCCTGACGCCCTGTATCGTGCATTCCACTGACCCGAAACCACGGCCATTTGCGACTTCAGTGGTTTCAGGTGAGAGCTCTTTAGAGGGCAGGGTAGAGGTTCAAATGATCAAATGTGTGTGAAATCTTATGGGACTTAACTGCTAAGGTCATCAGTCCCTAAGCTTACACACTACTTAACCTAAATTATCCTAAGGACAAACACACACACGCATGCCCGAGGGAGGACTCGAACCTCCTCCGGGACCAGCCGCACAGTCCATGACTGCAGTGCCTGAGACCGCTCGGCTAACCCCGCGCCGCTAGGGTAGAGGTCTGATGTGTTTTGTGATGAAAGCTGGTTCTGCCTCGGTGTCAGTGATGGCCGTGTGTCTGTTAGAAGGAGGTCAGTTGAGGGCCTGAAACCATCCTGTCTGTGTGCTGGACACACTGGACCTACACCTGGAGCTATGGTCTGGGATGAGACTTCGTGTGACAGTGAGAGCGCCATCGTGGCTATCCAATGCTTAATGACTGCAAATTCGCTCCTCAGTGCTGTATATCGACCTGTTATGCTACCATCCATCAACAGTATTTCAGAGGGTGTTTTCCAACAGGATAACGCTGACCCATATACCGCTATTTTAACCCAATATGCACCATGGAGCTCGACATATTGCCATCGCATGCTCGATTACCAGATCTGTCTCCAATCGAGCGCGTATGGGACATCATCCGACAACTGTAGTTTCATCCACCACCAGCAATAACCGTGCCTTTATTGGCCGATTAAGTGCAACAAGCACGGAGCTCTATTTTAGAAACTTACATCTCGCACTTGTACAACACAGTGCATGATCGTTTGCATGCTTACATTCAACATTCTGGTGGTTACATCGATTATATTGCACCAGCATTTCACATGTGCAATGGCTTATATCACATCCGTATTAATCTGTGGATTTGGCAATGTTAGTCATTTATATTTGTTACTTAAACAGATATATTTCCGAAATTTCATTACGCTACATTAAGTATTTTTGGTGTTGTAATTTTTTTTCCCCGTCACTGTATATAGCAATTATCCACAGGACGTTGGCTACTGTTGTTCTTGTGTTAGTGTTCCGGCACATTGATATCAACCTCATTTCTTTATTCTGCTGTACTTTCGTCTTTTTTTATACGCTCATTTCTTCTTTATCTGCTACACTTCTGTCTTTTCTTATGTTGATTTCTTCTTTATCCTCGTACTTCCCGCGACGTCCTCTGGTTTCCGTTTGCTTCACTCTCATTTCTCCTACTTAATTCAGTACCTAACTTTATGAAAATATATGTATAGTTAAGCATAAGGATATCAAACGTTATACATGCATCGTAAAAGATTTCAGCTTCTATTTTGGTAATAATTTCTATGACTGTTGCCAGCAAATGGTCTATGAAATATTGTTGAAACACAGTCTGTCGTAGATTTTGTTTGATTGCGCATGTCAGCATTGTTAACGTAAGTGACGCGAACCGTCGTAGAAGTAGGGAATCCGTCCACTTTGGTTTCAAGTCAGCCTTGATACTCATAACAACTACTTGATTATTTTAGAAAACTATCAAAGAGCCGAGAAAATTCACACGAACGTGTGACAGGAAGAACTTACTTACCGGCGCTCATCTCAATCGATGATAATTATTAGGCATCTTACCTTTTTTTCATTTTTGAAACTTTGATTCACTTTAATGAGTTCTTGTTCGTTTTCTATAAAGTGCAAACGGGATATTTGTCTTTTGATCTAGTGAATTGAAGATAAGAGAAGGACAGAGAGTTTTCAATACATACAGTACCAGTCGTCATTAATTATCTGTTTTAGCTGAAGAAACGATCTGATATCCTATCGCGAATGCATCCTACAATAAGGTTGAAATTTACCTCTGTTTGATTACGACACTAAATCGTTTCACAGTGATATTAAAACTGAATATATGTTTCAGGAAAACTAATAATCCCTCCAAAAATTAACTAGCTTAGCGAGTAGTGTACACGAAATAGAACTAGACCGAAGTGGTGTTTCGAAATATTCTATCCGCAGTGTGAAACAAAGCTCTTTGGGGAAGAAGAAAAAAAAACACATTTGAAGGTCAATTTATTCGTTTTTCATGATTACTTCGAAGACTACAGCCTCTAGTGAAAATGCACCCCAGTACTAAATTTAAATTCATTAAATATTCTACAAAAGTCCCATTCATATGTGAAGATGTTGCAGGCTACATAAAATACATATCTAGAGGGAACTAAATCATCCTGTGTATTGTTAGTGTTGTAATGGCCTGTCGTCATGCTCGAAACCCCTTCCACTGACAACGGAATCCAGGAACGAGTACCCACGTCATTTAAATGTAAAAAGGGAGAGGCAAGAAAACAGAAAAGCCATATGAGGTGAAATGCTCTCCTCGCTGCGCCGGTATCTCTCCTGTTTACCCGCGCAGTGCTACTCTCAGAGGAGCAGGGCGTAGCGGACGGCCAGCCACGGTTGCCGCTGCCTTCGCAGAACCATTCGGTCTGGCCGGCTATTAGGGTCGTGGCCGCGCGGTCCCCCGTCTCATCTATATTGTAATGGAGGAGGTTGGCCAGCCTGATTAAGAGCAGCTCCGCGCTGCCCACGGAGACGCAGGAGGGAGTGGGGAAAAACCACCGGCTGGGAGCTCTCCTGCGGGAATTCACAGCGAGGGGAAACCCACGCATTTTTACAGGAACTCTGCGATCGAAATCCCACTGGAGCTTAAGCGAGAGTTCCATTCACTTTGTAATCAAAGTTATTTTCCAGCCTTGGTCGGTTTTCGCAGCTAAATAGGCACACTTAAGTACGATTTGATTACTGAAATGTAGCTTAACACGGGCGATGGTATGTTCAGAGAATATTTGAATGTAACGGTCCATTTCTTTATACCTGGGTTCACCAAATCATTTTCTGGCTCACGTTAAGAAAATTAAGCTTTAAAATAATCGTTAATAGGACAATATGATTACATTGTAAGGAGGGTAAGGAAACAGACTAACAAGTTGATTGATATAGAATCGGAAGATGGCAACGTTGTTTTTAGCCAAATGTTTGGGTGGAGTGGAACCAAGACCCCTTCGAAATTACACAACTGATTTTTGTCTGAATTTTTATTGCCAAACGAGGAGCAAGTGTTGGACAAATAGCGTATCACACTGACCAGTGTGAGGTCTAGTTTTCCAAAAAAGTTTAGATTCTCGAAAGAAATCAGAGTTATGAAGGAAAATGTAATAGGTGATTTGAGGGTTAAAATATGCAACGCATTTTGGTCCGAATTTACATAGGTAAACGAAGAGAGTGAAATTGACAAAAAGGTTGTCAAACTGACCAGCGTGCGGTTTTGTTTTGCGAAAAAGTTTTGTTCCTTGAAAGTAATCAGCATAATCAACAAAACCGTAATTAATGATTTGAGGTAAAGTTTTTGTAGGAACTGTCATAGTGAACCGAAGTAGGGGAAATAGACAAATGGGGTAACAAACTGGCCACTGTGAGGTACAATTCCGGAAAACAAATACACACGTCAAACAGAACTAGCTCTTTATTGCCGCCGACAGGTGATCTCCATTTTGTATTTCTAGATTTCCAGAACGCTTTTAAAAACCGTTACTAACAAGAGACTTGTATTCAAAATGCATGTTTATGGAGTATCGCTTCAGTTGTGCGACCGTATCTGAGATTACCTGTCAGAAATGTCACAGTACGTAGTAACCGACGGAAAACCAGCGAGCAAAACAGGAGTGATATCTGGCATTCACCAAGGAAGTGTTATAGGCCCTCTGACGTTCTTAATCTATGTAAACGATTTGGGAGATAATATGTGCAGCCCTCATAGATTGTTTGCAAATGATGCTGTCATTTACCGTCTAATATAGTCATCAGAAGATCAAAACCAATTGCAAAATGGCTTAGGCACGATATCTGAATGGTGCGAAAAGTAGCAATTGTCTCTCAATATGGAAACGTAAATTTACACTACACGATAGGTCACACACAGATCTAAAGCCTGTCAATTCGACTAAATACCTAGGAATTACAATTACGAACAAGTGGGAACAATCACGTAGATAATGTTGTGCGGAAGGCAAACCAAGGTCCACGTTTTGTTGGCTGAATACTTAGAGGATGAAACAGATCTATTACAGAGACTGCCTACACTACGCTTGTTCGTGCTCTGTAAGAGTATTGCTGTGCTGTATGGGATTCTTACCTGACTGGATTGACGGAGAATTTCGGAAAAGTTCAAAGAAGGGACAGCTCGTTCGGTATTATCAAGAAATAGAGGAGATTGTGTAACGTATATGATAAGCGATTTGCAATGGCAGTCATTAAAACAAAGGCGGTCTTCATTGAGGGGAGATCAGACTTTGCTGTCATCTACAGGCCTTCAAAAATGTTTGTAATAAAATGTATACACTTTGAGTTGGACCTCACGCCAAATTGTCATGTAGATAAAACTTTGTACATTATGTAATGGTTTGTCATAAATAAAACATTTAAAATCAGAAAAGCCATGTGCACATGGCCATTTCCATATATGTACCAGTCAACAGATGATCATTCCGTCATAAAAAACACAGTACACAATAAAATGCAGAGTGGCACAACTGTTTACTTTAGCTGGACATATTCTAATCATTGAAGATCCAACTTTTACGCCGTAGGAGGTGGATCTTCAATGAATAAGAAAATGTCCAGCACTAGTAAACAGATGTTCTACTGTGCATTTTACTGTGTACTGTGTTTCTCTGTGTCGTAACAATCATCTGTTGAAAGTTACAGGTATGGAAATGGCCTTGTGCATAAAGTGCTTTTGATTTTAAATATGTCTGTGGCAAATCATATAAAGTGCTACATTTTCTGATTTGGAGAGTACTGAAGGGCGATCTGTTAACTTGTGCAAAAGGCCTTGAACGTATGTATACGAACATGGGCTTTTGTGCAAGGTACTATATGTTTTTAAACATTTTAGCGACGACAGACCTTTTATAATGTGCTGATTTTTATCAATTTGTTACCTAGGCGTGAAGTTCAGTGTAAAATGAACACCTTTTACAACATAAAAGCCTTTTGAGACCTGAAGATCACATTAAAGTCTGTTGAAATAGGTTTTCTTAAAAGAAGAAATATTTTATGCGATTTTGGCTTTAGAAAATTTTTACGAAGCATCTTTGTGATTTCTCAACATCAGGAAATTCAGCCTCCTTGTTTTTTGATGCGGCTGAGTATGTGATTCACATTCTGAAACCCGAGTCCTGTGTACTATTTTATCCAAATAAAGGATATGTCAAGTCCTACCAGTAAGATAGTGTCTCAAAGCTCGTGGAGGCTACTAAAAGTACGATAAGGCATTGCACGGCTGTGCAAGTGTTGTCAAGGCTTGTCAGCCCCTTGGACAGGTGCGTGTTTTCGGTATAACGCACAGTACAAGCAAATTGCTTGTTTCATTCTGTCGCCGGCCGTAGTGGCCGAGCGGTTCTAGGCACTACAGTCTGGAGCCGCGCGACCACTAAGGTCGCAGGTTCCAATCCTCCCTCGGGCATGGATGTGTGTGATGTCCTTAGGTTAGTTAGGTTTACGTAGTTCTAAGTTCTAGGGGACTGATGACCTCAGAAGTCCCGTAGTGCTCAGAGCCATTTTTTTCACTCTGTCTGACAAGGCTTTAACCGTAAGAAAATGACATACCGTACCTTTTCTTTAAGCATAGGGTTCATGTTGGTTGAAAATAGGTCATAGCTTTCAGCTGTCGCTCTGATGACGTGAAATCTCTCCATATGGAACACAGTCCATTGACACAGAGCTTTATATTGGAACGAGAAGACCCCTCTAAGTCCAGTATCTGCTGCTTGCCGTATATAAATCACTGCACGCCATATTGTAACTGCTTACATTTCGTATTTTGTTCGGAAGTCAGAAGCAAATTTTGATAGGGACATTCGTTCTATTTTAGCTGACGTCGAAACGAGTGCGACAAAACAATTAACTTACTGTTTAGTGGAATCGAGCCTAATAGGTCATGCGGAACGTCATACACAGCTCGCCATGGAAACTACAACACACGGAAGGCTACAAAATAACTAAATTTTAGTTATTGTGCGTATGCAATACAGCAGAAAATATTTCAAAAAAACATTCGTTGGCACAGTGGAGGGATCTTATATTTACATCTAGAGGATGACGATTACATACTGAAACATACATAAAACATTGGACCAAGTTGCTATAATTTGAACAAGATAAAATACTTACAAACATCCCATGCCCTGTTCCATTCACTGACAGCGAGAGGAAAACTACTATTTGCGTCCGTATAAGCCCTAACTTATCGCATCTTGTCTTCGCTGTCCCTACGTGAAATTTATGTTGGTGGCAATAGGGTAGTTCTACAAACAGCTCCAAACGCCGGTTGTCTAAATTTTATCAATAGTGTTCCTCGAAAAGACCGTCACCTTCCCTCTAGGGATTCCCCATTTGAGTTCCCGAAGCATCTCCATAATATCTGCGTATTGCTAGAAGCTACCGTTTACAAATCCAGCACCCAGACTCTGAATGCTTCGATGTCTTCCTTCAATCCGACCTGGTATGTGTACCAAATGCTCGAGAAGTACTCAAGAATATGTCGCACTAGAGTCCTATATGCACTCCTTTACAAATGAACCAAGCTTTTCTAAATGTCTCACAAGAAACTCAGGTCGACTATTCGCCTTCCCTACCACTATCCTCACTTGCTCGATCCATTTCATATCGCTTTGCAATGTTACGTCCGAATACAGTGACGGCACGAAATCTCAACACCAAGAAGGCGTTGTGTGACAGACATGAAAGTTGGTAGGCGTGTTCCTACGTGTGAAAGAAGATGCCTATTCAAATTTAGTGCCAGTCGCATAAGAGTGGTGCTTGTAGCGCCAGTACGAGGACGCAAATCTATGAATACCCTAACTGTTGTGAGGTGTTGACATTGCACTTCGTGAGTCAAGAGTCTCCTTAACGTTTGAAAGAGGCCTTTATCAACACCTCACTGCCCTTGAACGAGGTCGAGTAATAGGGCTATCAGAATCAGGATGTTCCTTGTCCGATATTGAAGAAAGGGCCAGCAGGAATGTAGCCACTGTATGTGATTGCCTGTACCGGTGGCCACCTAAATGTACGGTCTCAAGAAGACCGGGTCCGGAAGGCCATGTGGCACTACTGAGAGAGAAGAAACAGTGTCCGGCGTATGGCTCTGACGCACCGCACTGGAACTGTAGCAACAGATCGAGCAGCAGTTGGCACCACAGTGCCACAACCAACTGTTACAAACCGGTTACTTCAAGGACAGGGAGGCTACCACGTTGCAGCTTGCATCCCACTGACCCCAAACAACCGCCATTTGGGACTTCAGTGGTATCAAGTGGGAGCCCATAAAAAGCCAAGGTGCAGGTCTGTTAGTTTTATGATGAGAGCTGGTTCTGCCTTGGTGCCACTCATGGCCGTGTGTTGGTTAGGAGACCAGTTGTGCATCTACAACCAATCCGTCTGCAAGCTGGACACACTGGAGCTACACCTGAAGTTATGGTGTGGTGTGCGATTTGTATGACAGCAGGAGCACTCTCGTGATTATCCCTCGCACCCCGACTGCAAATGTGTACCTCAGTCTGATTCGACATGCTGTGCTGCCATTCACGAACAGCATTTCAGGAGGTGTTTTCCAACAGCATAAGCTCGCCCACACACTGCTGTTGAAACCCAACATGCTCTACAAAGAGTCGACATGTTACTTTGGCCTGCTCGATCACCAGACCCGTCTCCAACCAAGCAGATATGGGTGAACTTCCGACGTTAATTCCAGCGTCATCCACAATGAGCATTAATCGTCCCTGTATTGACCGAGCAAGTGCAACAGGTAAGGAACTTCATCCCGCAAACTGACATCCGACATGTGAGACCTGAGTTTCTCCTGGCGTATACAACTTTCAAATAACTTCCGGGAATTCAGCGAGGTAACACTTTCAGCGACCGCCTGTCCGTTGCAGTTTGCCTTGAAAATGGCGGGGTGTTCTCCCGCCGAAATATCGGCGGTCGCTGAAAGTGTTACCTGGCTGAATTCCCGGAAGTTATTTGAAAGTTGTATACGCCAGGAGAAACTCAAGTCTCACATTGTTTACCTCTACGGGGAGGAAATGTATCGGTGTTTACGTAAGTTGGATAAACTTCGTAGCTGTCGAGTTAGACTGCAATGTGCTTTGTCGTTTTTATTGAGGTGTCGTGATGAAAATCATGTCCCAACATTTGCTAAGGTTGTGCACCATATTAATTCTCCTGCCGCCAATCGTATCAAGCAACGTGCTGGCTTGGCTCTTGTTCGCGAAAGGATTCGTTTTACTCGTCGACGTTTGGATTCTGTTTCCAAGGAATTGTATCGTTTTCGTTTACTGGTTGCATCTGAAGTGTCTGATTTCACTTGGGATTGGTTGGACGGTGCCTCATGGACCCAAGCTGACTGGGAGTACAACTCCGTTACTGCCCGGCATTTGGCAAAGTTTGAACTTGTTCATCGCGCGGAGTCGGATGTTATATCTCGACGTTCTGTGATAAATCTCACAGAGATATCTTTTGACGACGCAACCTTATCCGTGCTAGGGAAGGGTTTAAATTTTGCACCCACTCCGAAGAATCTGCCGGTAGTTGATTTTATTAGTTCAATTGAACAGGCAGTTTGCAAACTACCTCCTGACGCTGCAGAGGAAGTTAGGAGGGAGGCATGCCGTGTTTTGACTAGGGCTCGTCCACCCAAGAGTAATGTAACAGCAGCAGAGAGGGCTGCTTTACGCTCTCTCAAAGTTGATCCCAGTATTGTTATTTTACCTGCTGACAAGGGCAATGCCACCGTTGTTTTAAATAAACATGATTCTGTAAAAAAGATGCAACGTTTACTATCTGATTCAGCGTATCGCAGAATCGATGCTGACCCCACGAAAAGTGTTGAGAGAAAGACCAACAGCCACCTGAAGAAAAGTGGTTTGTCGCAGGACACAATCAAAAGCTTAACACCTATAGCGCGGTTCCCCCTAGGTTATATGACTTTCCAAAGGTTCATAAGGAAGGGGTTCCTTTCCGTCCTATAGTGAGTAACATCGGCGCTCCGACATATCGTGTATCCAAGCATCTTGCTTCTCTGTTGAGTCCACAAGTAGGACGGTGTGAACATCATATAAGGAACTCAGCTGATTTTTTACGTCGTTTGGAGGGACTGAGGCTAAATGACTCTAATATTTTAGTGAGTTTCGATGTGGTCTCTCTCTTCACTCGTGTTCCTCTGTCTGATTCGTTGCGATTAATTGAAGCCAGGCTTGGTGCTGATTTAACTAATCTCTTTAGGCATGTGTTGACATCCACTTACTTTTTATTTAATGGCCAGTATTACGAGCAGACAGATGGAGTTGCGAAGGGTAGTCCGTTGTCTCCTGTGATCGTAAATTAGTTTACGGAAGACTTCGAGGAACGTGCATTGGAGTCGGCGTCTTTAAAACCCGCCTGTTTCTTTAGATACGTTGACGATACCTTCGTTGTTTGGCCTCACGGTAGGGAGAATTTGAATGTCGTTTTACGATGGAGGTGGAATAGGATGTTTGCCTTCCCTTTCTCGACGTGTTGGTTAGGAGGAAGGATGATGGATCATTGGGACATGCAGTCTACAGGAAACGTACTCACACCGAATTGTACTTACAAGCTAATAGTTGTCACCATTCGGCTCAGCGTGAAGGGGTACTTCGTACTTTGGTATACAGGGCACATGTCGTTTCTGACGCTGAGACTTTGCCAGCTGAGCTGTCCCATCTTGAAGTTACATTTCGTCAAAATGGTTATAGTGATATACAGATTGAACGTGCGTTGCGCTATCGACCAACTGTACATCGGGTGATTGATGATAATTCTGATCAACGCCTAAGTTGCCTTACGTAGGAAACACGTCCAATAAGATCGGTCGTATTTTACGGAAATACGATGTGAAATGTGTTTTCCGACCTCCATCGAAAATTAGAGCACTTTTGAGTTCCGTTAAGGATGATCTTGCACTGCGTAAGACGGGTGTATATCGTATTCCTTGTAGCTGTGGCATGGCATATATTGATCAAACTATCAGGACCGTGGAGGACAGATGTACTGAGCATAAACGGCACACACGATTACAGCAGCCAAATAGATCTGCTATTGCCGAACATTGCTTGGATACTGGTCACCCCATGTTATATAATAACACCGAGATATTGGCGTGGACGTCCAGCTATTGGGATAGTGTCATTAGGGAGGCAGTTGAGATTAAATTAGCGAGTAACCTCGTTAACAGGGATGGAGGTTTCTGTTTAAACTCTGTTTGGAATCCGGCTCTCTCCCTTGTCAAAAAACAGAGGAACAGAGTCAATGCTGCCTCACCTGCGAATTCATAGTCTCACTATCGATAGCTCTGACTTTGGTCATCTTTGGTGGCACTAGTGTTCAGTGTGTGTGTGTGTGTGTGTGTGTGTGTGTGTGTGTGTGTGTTTTATCTTTCCTGCTTCTGTCCGAGAACCGAGGTATTAAATTTGCATGTACGCCGCCTGTCCGTTGCAGTTTGCCTTGAAAATGGCGGGGTGTTCTCCCGCCGAAATATCGGCGGTCGCTGAAAGTGTTACCTGGCTGAATACCCGGAAGTTATTTGAAAATGACATCCGACACGTGTACAACAGAATGCATTCACGTTAGTATGCGTGCGTTGAACATTCTGGGGGCTACATCGGTTGTTAATATACCAGCTTTTCACGTTTGCAATGGCTTATCTCTCTCTCAGATTAACTTGTGAGTCTGCGATGTCAGTCACTAAAGTATGTGGACAGATCTGCTCCAGAGTTTGTTGGAGTTTAGATTTTTTCCGTCAGTGTTTTTAAACGACGTGTCTATCAAGCAGCACACTACTAATACCGTATTCCAACGTTACAGGTTTCTTTTTCCTACTCATTAACTTACATATTTCTTAATTTAGAGCCAGCTAAAATGTATCACACCAACCACAAATGTGGTCTAAGTCATCTTGTACAATCCTAGTGTCACTCATCTTCGACACCTTCCAGGTCAGCACGCCGTCATCAGTAAACAATCGCTGAAAGCTTCTACCCTGTCTACAAGTTCATGTGTACATAGACAGAAAATAATAGCGGTCCTGTCGTACTTCCCTGGGGCATTCCTGACGATACGCTGGTCACTGATGAACACTCGCCGTAGGTCACGTTTGACCTCTGCTTAAGACAGTATTACAACTGAGGGCACATATTGGTTGAAAGCACCGATGATGGCTGTTAATCAGTTGACATCGGAAGTGAATAAATAAAACATGATTTTGCGACTCGTTGCTGCGTATTTGGTAATTTTATGGTTTACGGTCGCTGACGACTTGGGAACCACATGGAACCCACTATTCATAACCTAATGTGTTCTATTAATTAAGGAGTCTTCACCCTACTCACGTATCTGGGAATCTATTGTGTATGCTCATACTTTCAGTAGTATGCAGAGGGATACCATGTCAAATGCTTGACACAGTACAAAATAATAATCTCTTCTCTCAAAGGACTCTTGGCTATTGACTGTTAACTTTGCTATATTGTTCAGTCTAATAAAAGTCTACCACGGATGGCTCTGTAGAGAGGCGATGCTGTCGTCTTCGGAGATGGATGACTTCAGTGTGGAGCTGAGCGGGAACGACCGTTGCTTGGTCATTCGGTCGGACGTCTCATCGGCCGATGTGTGTTTGATCTTTTGACCGTTTCCGGGTGTGGGAGTTGGTGGTGGCGGCGGAGCAGCGAGGAAGTCTCTGCGGCGTGTGTTCAGGCGTGGGCCACTTGCGGCGTGTACTCGCGGTCGGAGTTGTGTGGCACTAACTGCGAGAACTGCTAAGCTGGTCGCCCACCGCACCTGCATACTGGAGTTGAGTAATCAGTGAACCTGTGTTGTTCTCCTTTTCCCTTTGAGTGTTTATTGTGCCTTGGCTGTGTTTTATACGCCAATTATTGAGACACATTCCTGCTGCGATCTTCGTCTTGGCTAGTACTTTGGTTGTCGTGCTGTAGGTCGGGTGATGCGGAATTGATTAGGCGGTTGGTTGGTTCGTCAACCGTCCTTAGGCCGTGCTGCAACCAGATTGTTCAGTGTTACGTTTGGCTGCCTGTCTCACGTAAACTTGTGTTTGTGTTACTTCCCAGGCCGACCCTTGGAACCTTCTGAGCGTCGTTCCTTGTGTTTTACATAGCGATTTCCTTTTAGTCTTAAGTACTCTGTGTGGCCTTCAGCAGAGTTTTAGCTTATTAAAATTGTAAGCTTTCTTCTCTTCAGGCCTTAAGACGTGAAATTGTTTCCTCCATGGTGTGTGGCCTTCAGCCGAGTTTTAAACTCTCTTAAACTGAAAATTTAAAATCTTGCTCTTGCCGTTAAGTAATGACTTTATTATTTTTTTGAGTATGAAGAGCCGAGTTTTAATTTCCTTTAAATTAAAGTTTCAAAATTTTGGTCTTGCCCTTAAGTCATAAGATTGTTGTTCTTTAGTATGTGGCCTTCAGCCGAGTTTTAATCTCTCTTAAAATGAAATTTAAAATCTTGGCCTTCCCGTAAGTCATAAATTGTTATCCTTTAGTATGAGGCCTTCAGCCGAGATTGCATGAAATGTTTTCAGCTAACGCCCTCAGCATGTTGAATTGCAAGCCCTTCTTCCTAGGCTTTAAGCCTTTCAATTGTTTGATTGACATGCACCCTTCAGGTGGGTTTCAGCCTATTTAGAATTAACATGGCCATCAACCTATGTTTTATTGAAGCAAAAAAATATTTTTTTGGAAAGAAGTTAAACTACCAGAAGAACTCCTGAACTTCAATTCCTAGCTCAGGCCTTGGGCCATGGATTTTCGTATGTGGCTTTCAGCCGATTTACATCAAATCAAAGGAGCTCTTTCGTTAAAATCTTGAGAGTTTTTAATACTTGCTTATGTTATTGTGTGTTTTAACTAATAAAATTTATATGTTGAGAGTAACAGACAGCAACTTATTTTTGCCCCTTTCCACAAATGTAACCTCCACTGCACTGTCTACATCTACATCTACATGGATACTCTGCAAATCACATTTAAGTGCCTGGTAGAGGGTTCATAGAACCACCTTCACAATTCTCTATTATTCCAATCTCGTATAGCATGCGAAAAGAATGAACACCTATATCTTTCCGTACGAGCTCTGAATTCCTTATTTTATCTTGGTGATCGTTCCTCCCTATGTAAGTCGGTTTCAACAAAATATTTTCGCATTCGGAGGAGAAAATTAGTGATTGGAATTTCGAGAGCAGATTCCGTCGCAACGAAAAACGCCTTTCTTTTAATGATGTCCATCCCAAAACCAGTATCATTTCTGTGACACTCTCTCCCATATTTCGCGATAACACAAAACGTGCTGCCTTTCTTCGAACTTTTTCGATGTACTCCGTCAGTCCTATCTGGTAAGGATCCCACGCCGCAGTTTGATAACACAAAACGTGCAGCCTTTCTTCGAACTTTTTCGATGTACTCCGTCAGTCCTATCTGGTAAGGATCCCACACCATAGTTTTCTAAAAGAGGACGGACAAGGGTAGTGTAGGCAGTCTCCTTAGCAGGTCTGTTACATTTTCTAAGAGTCCTGCCAATAAAGCGCAGTCTTTGGTTAGCCTTCCCCACAACATTTTCTACGTGTTCCTTCCAATTTAAGTTGTTCGTAATTGTAATACCTAGGTATTTAGCGGAAATTAGGGCTTTTAGATTAGACTGATTTATCGTGTAACCGAAGTTTAACGAGGTTCTTTTAGCACTTATGTGGATGACCTCACACTTTTCGTTATTTAAGGTCAACTGCCGCTTTTCGCACCAGTCCGATATTTTTTCTAAATCGTTTTGCAGTTTGTTTTGATCTTCTGATGACTTTATTAGTCGATAAACGACAGCGTCATCTGCAAACAGCTGAAGACAGCTGCTCAGATTGTCTCCCAAATTGTTTATATAGATAAGGAACGGAAAAGGGCCTATAATACTACCTTGGGGAACGCCAGAAAACACTTCCGTTTTGCTCGATGACTTTCTGTCGATTACTATGAACTGTGACCTCTCTGACAGGAAATGACAGATCCAGTCACATAACTGAGACGATATTCCATAAGCACGCAATTTCGCTACGAGCCGGTTGTGTGGTACAGTGTCAAAAGCCTTCCGGAAATCCAGAAATGCGGAATCGATCAGAAATCCCTTGTCAATAGCACTCAGCACTTCATGTGAATAAAGAGGTAATTGTGTTTCACAAAAACGATGTTTTCTAAACCCATGTTAACTGTGTGTGAATAGACCGTTTTCTTCGAGGTAATTCATGATGTTCGAACACAATGTATGTTCTAAAATCCTGCTGCATATCGACGTTAACGATATGGGCCTGTAATTTAGTGGATTTTGGCAGCTGTAATCGATTCGAATTCTGGAATATTTACTTCGTCTTCTTTTGTGAAGGCATTTCGGAAGGCTGTGTTTAGTAACTCTGCTTTGGCAGCAGTGTCTTTGATAGTATCTCCATTGCTATCGTGCAGAGAAGACATTGATTGTTTCTTGCCGCTAACATACCTCACATACGTCCTGAATCTCTTTGGGTTTTCTGCCAGGTTTCGAGACAAAGTATCGTTTGGGAACTGTTATAGGCATCTCGCATTGAAGTCCGCGCTAAATTTCGAGCTTCTGTAAACGATCGCCAATCTTGGGGATTTTGCGTCTGTTTAAATATGGCATGTTTGTTTCGTTTTTTCTGCAACAGTGTTCTAGCGCGTTTTTTTGTACCAAGGAGGATCAGCGCCGTCGTTCGTTAATTTATTTGGTATAAATCTCTCAATTGCTGCCGATACTATTTCTTTGAATTCAAGCAACATCTGGTCTACACTTATATTATTAATTTGGAGTGAATGGAGATTGTCTCTCAGGAAGGCGTCAAGTCAATTTTTATCTGCTTTTTTGAATAGGTGTATTTTTCGCTTATTTTTCGGGGATTTGGGGATTACAATATCCAATCTCGCTACGACAGCCCTGTGTTCACTAATTCCTGAATCGGGATTGATGCTCGTTATTAACTCAGGATTATTTGTTCCTAAGAGGTCAAGCGTGTTTTCACAACCGTTTACTATTCGCGTGGGCTCATGAACCAACTGCTCGAAATAATTTTCAGAGAATGCGTTTAGCTCAATTTCGGATATTTTATGCGGACCTCCGGAATTAAACATGTATATTCGCCAACATATCAAGGGTAAATTAATGTCACCACCAACTATTATCGTCTTTGTCGGGTACTTATTTGAAATCAAACTCAAGTTTTCTTTGAACCTTTCAGCAACTGTATCATCTGAATTGGGAGGTCCGTAAAAGTATCCAACTATTATTTTATTTCGGTTGTCAACAATAACCTCTGCGTGTACTAACTCGCAGGAAGTATCTACTTCTGTTTCGCGACGAGTTAAACTACTTCTGACAGCAACAAACACTCCACCGCCAACCGTGTTTAGCCTATCCTTTCTGAACACCATTAGGTTCTTCGCAAAAATTTTGGCTGAGCTTATATCCGGCTTTAGCCAGTTTTCAGTGCCTATAACGATTTGAGCATCAGTGCTTTCTATTAGCGCTTGGAGCTCAGGTACTTTCCCAACACAGCTACGTTAATTTACAACTGTTATACCAATGGTTCCTGTATCTACGTTTCTCCTGTGTTCAGCCTGCTCCCTTTGTGACTGAGGCTCTTCTTGTGTTTTCCCGAGACCCTCTAACCTAAAAACACCGCCCGGTCCACACCACATAGCCCGTGCTACCCGTGTAGCCACCTCCTAATTATAGTGGACACCTGACCTATCCATCGGAGCCCGAAACCCAACCACCCTGCTAGTCCAGGGATTTCAAATATATCTCTATACGTCGGAGATCAGAGTGTAATCTGTATCGTTGCAAATGATTAACATCGCTTCTGCAACTTCGTTTTTTTTTTCAATTTTCGAAAGTAACTGAACCACGTGAACTCTTCTTTTTATTACCCTTTGCAAAGAAGCATTTCCTTTTCTTTGTAATTTTGGTTATAATAATAAAATTATCTAAGTTGATTTTTATCGTCATTTAGAGTAAATTCGTCCATATTTCTTTTCTAACGTTGTACACAGAGTTTGTTTGTCTTTCAGCTATTTAACTGTGTTTGCTGACGATTGTGGGCCATCAGCGCATCATACCCACGTTTGTATTTTATAAGTCGAGCATTGCAGTCTAAATTTCTTACTAGGAAGTCCGATAGCTATTTCTGTGCAATACAAATAATTCGTTGCATTATTATCATGGTCCGCTGTCACCAAGTTTTTGCAGTTCCCTGACTAAGAGAAATCAGAAAACAGCAAATATACAAATAGACATTAAAATTCTGATTATCCATGTTGTTTATGTGGTCCTGCTCTGGTCACTTTTAGATGCTCCACCTCCGAACAATTAGCTTTCGGAGGGTTTAAAGTTACTTCATTTTATCACACATTCATTCTTTGAGGGACACATTACACACTGCAGAGTCAAAGGCAAATGAAACCATTGTCTTGATGTGATGGGGTGACTTTGGGTCATGAGGTAATAAATTTGTGAAGTGGAAAAACCATAATTCCACAATGCCAACGAACAATAGAAGACGTTTATTATGGGACTAGTTGATGGACAAGTACAGAAAATTGCAAGTTGTTTCTTCAGAAGAATTTTTAATACATTACAGATGTAGCATCAAGACATTTATTCTTGCTCTGTTCTCCACACCGTTATTGTCTGAACTGAAAGTTCCGAGGATCGAAAGTGGCCTATGGTATCTAGTTCATTACGAGACAGAAGGTTTCTTAGACTTCATAAAGTTCTGGCATTGCAAATGTGCAACATTAGGAAATACAAGCACAGTGACAGTTCGAGGAATATGGTTTACTTTATCCAGAACTGGACACAAGATGAGCTGGCAAGAAATTAATCCTAGTGCTACAGTTATGTACGTGAACATTTGATTTTACAGTCAAATTTAAGGCTACGGTGACAGTAACTTCGGAAAAGTTAGGAGAATTTATTACATTCTCTGACGGAACGAAAATTTGCACTGAAAACATGAAGTGTGTAGTGCAGACTGAAGGAACTGTGTACGCTTGCAATGAGAAGCCGCCATGGAAAAGGATAATCATCGAAACTGGAAACCAATATTTCGACCAGTGTTTGACTTTATTTAAACGCTAACTTTTGTGGGAAATAAAGAAAACACGAGAGGACGCTGCGGCTAAAAATAGAATACATTAGTGACGTAAATGCAGACGAGATAATAACGTTAGTTTAGCTCCGATTTTCATGCATTATTAAACGGTAAAACATACATGCATTCATATAATTTATCATTAAACAAACACAATGAAGCATCATAAAAATTTCATCTATTACAAGGTTTCTTTGCAGTTACATGTCTTGTACCGACGTTTGTCTTTCAAACTTCTGTGATTCCCTATTTAGAGATCTATTTACGTGTATTATCAATTCCACTGCCTATGATTAATTTATTATGACTTTATCTATAGTTTTAGAGAACATCAGACTCGCCTCATTATTCCTAATTACTTTGGTACCCCACTTCTTTCCGTCTCGATTCTTGGAAATATTGTCTTAAACTTCAATACAATATTCATAATTATTTCCTCCAAGGTAAGCCCTACAATCCAAAACCTTATTTTAGAATCTCTGTGTAACAATAATGTTATTAAACTGGACTCTTCCCGTTACTACAGGCCTTTTCCAGGTATACCTTTTCCTCTTTGATTTCTGAGCTGTGTATTCGCTATTACTTGTTGAAAAATATCGCAGAACCCAGTCTTTCTCCTCTCTCATTTCTGTTGCCAAGCCCAAATTCTCTAGTAACTCTTCCTTCTATTCCTTCTTTTACTAACGCGTTGCAATCCCCCATGGTCATCAGGTTTTCGTCTACCTTTGGGTACTGAATTATCCATTCAATATCTTGATATACTTACGCTACCACTTCAATTCGTTTTCTGACGTAAGCATGTATATCGTTGTTGACGTTTGTTTGCTGCTGATTATGATAACAACCCTGCCACCGAACCGTTTAGAGTAATTCACTCTTAGACATACCTCCCTATACAGAACGTATCCCACTCCCGTTATAACATTTCCTGCGGCTCTTCGTATTAGTCCCTATTTGTCTACCCAAAAATCCTTTTCATTTCAGTTCATTGATCCCCCACGGTGTCTTTGAATTTCCACTTCAGATTTTCTGGCGTTCAAACAACTAACATTCCATGCTCCAGCTTGTAGAGTGTTGCATGGTGTATTACCTGAGGGAACGGTGGACAAGCTGCTCAAATTTCAGATGTAGGGTGTGCTAACTCCTGCGAGAGAGCGTCCATTCTACAGGAAGGAAAAGTAATACAAGTATTAAAGTTACAAAACATATGCCTTCTGCGTAAACGAATTAATTATTTAAAGCCACGCAGTTTCCTGATTCGGTAACTCATTTGGATCAAAGACGAAATGGCCCATTGTCACGAGTTTTAAGATTTTGTGTTTTGACTGACCTTCTACCCGGTTTGTTAGGAAGGAGAATCGAGGATTATTGGTTAATCCAATTTTATGTTAGTGAACAGTCAGCTATAATGTCCAGATTTGTGGTTGCCTGCGTTTCTGGTCTAGTAAACATATTTTGATGGCTCACCTTAAGTTTTCAATATTGTACCACAGAATTTCATCGACATGCGTATAACATCCATCGTCATCGAATCTGAGAGGTTTATGGCACTGTGCCTTACACAGCCTTGTTCCGATTGGATGTGAATCCAGTCAGGCATAAAAGCTATCGCTCGCAAACTATGTGAATGTTATTTCAAATCAGTTACATAGTTCAAGCCTGTACAGTTTCGGAATACAGTTTCGGAATACAGTTTCTGAATTCAGTTTCGGAATGATAGTCTTCCACCTCAAAATATCGTAGTCGTTTCTACGTGAGTATAAAAGTCACCGCATTCAAGAAATGATTCGTGGACATATCCTTTATTAATTTTTTACACAGTTTTCCAATTAGTGTGTAATGCACCTCCTAAAAAGAGCTTTAGGCTCTGTGTTATAAGAAGCTGTCAATTTACGAGTTTCACGCACGAACACGTATCGAAAACTGGTTTTTTGATTAGAACGCCACTCTTTCCAACGTCAGTCAATTACACTGTTCTGGAAATGAAAGCGAGACGTGTTGGCTGCGTCAGTATACAGCGCTGTTCTCTCAAAGTACAGTTGACGCACATCAGGCGATACTATAACATCGGCTTTCACAGCGACACGAACAAACCAGCAGGGCGAGATCAAAGCTCCAGAATCACGGAATCAGTATTCAGTTAATTAAATTACAGCGTAGTTCGTTATTCTGCTCGGAGTGGTTGGCGTGAACTGTGTGGGTGCACTGTTGTCTGCTTACAAACAAAGTATCAACGCTTGCATTTCCATTTTATTACGCTCCTTCTAGGAATGCTTCGACCCAGTTTACTGTACACAAACGCGGTAATGAGGCATTTATCACTTATGCTGCCTTTCGTGTTTATAGCTCTGTGAAGATGTCCATTAATAAGTAATAATATCAAAGTCCTAAACAGTTTCCTTTCCGTAGTTACTAGTAGAGATCCACTGGCACGTTTTTGTTCTTCTACAAATGACGTCAAAGAAGGTGATGCACTCGCATAGTGCGTCGTAAATTCCGCCAGCACGTTATTCGCAGAGGCTTGCTAGATCCAGAATAACGACGAACCGCAACAGTTCCCCAGAATAACGACATGCCTGTTACATTGACCATCCTCGGTGACACCTTTAGGCTCTTTGTCACACTCGTCTCCACAAACTCTGGCTTAGCTGCCCATCTATGACTGAGTAGCAAGGTACAATCAGGAAAAACACGATATAATTTAGAGATATGGAGCAGTCGACTTTTCCTACGATCTGAAGTAAAATGATGCTGTCAGAACTGCATCTGCCGAGAGGAATAAAATACCAACCATTTCAGCTTTCAAAATGGCCACTGTTCACTATGTGATTAATGCTAGGAAAGAAGGTTTGAAAGCCGTCGTCGCTACCCGCTGATGCGATTCAAATTTTAGATTTCCAGTTCTACATCTTCATATATACTCCGCTAACCACCAAGCGGTGTGTGGCGGAGGGCACAATTCGCGCCAAAGTCATATTTCCCCCCCTCTGTTCCACTCGCGGATCGCACGAGGGAAAAACGACTGTCTGAACGCCTCAGTACGAGCTCTAATTTCCCTTATCTTTGAATTATGATCAGTACGCGATCTGAAAGTTGCTGGTAGTAATATATGCTCTACATCCTCGGTGAAGACTGGATTTCGGAATTTAATGAGCAGCCCCTTCTGTTTAGCTCGTCGTCTATCTGCAAGTGTGTACCACTTCAAACTTTCTATGAGATTTGTAACGCTCTCGCGGTGGCTAAATGTACCAGTCACGACTCTTGCCGCTCTTCTGTGGACCTTCTCAATCTCTTGAATGAGAGCCAACTGCTAAGGGCCCCATACAGGCGAACAATATTCTAAGTCTGGACGAACTAACATATTGTAAGCTATTTCCTTTCTGGAAGGACTGCATCGCTTCAGGATTCTACGAATAAACCGCAATCAAGAGTTCGCCTTCCCCGTTACTTGTGTAATCTGATCGTATTGTAAGCTATTTCCTTTCTGGAAGGACTGCATCGCTTCAGGATTCTACGAATAAACCGCAATCAAGAGTTCGCCTTCCCCGTTACTTGTGTAATCTGATCATTCCATTTGAGATCATTTCGAATAGTCACACCCAGATACTTGATTGATGTTACCAGTTTCAACGACTGATCATTTATTTTGTACTCATACATTAATGGGGATTTTCGCTTTGTTATACGTAGTAGGTTACACTTACTAATATTGAGAGTTAACTGCCAGTCATTACACCAAGCATTTATTTTCTGCAAATCCTCATTGATTTGTTTACAACTTTTGTATGATACTACTTTCCTGTAGACTACAGCATCATCGGCAAACAGTCTAAGGCCGCTGTCAATACCATCAACCAGATCGTTCATGTAAATCGTAAAAAGCAGAGGACCTATAACGCTGCCCTGGGTCGATCCTGAAGTTACTCTTGTTTATGTTGAAGTTACTCCGTTCAGGACGACATAATGCTCCCTGTCTGTTAGAAAACTTTCTATCCAACCGCATATGTCATTGGATAGATCGTACGCGCGCACTTTTTGTAGCAAGTGACAGTGCGGAACGGAGTCGAACGCCTTTCGAAAATCGAGAAATATGGCATCAACCTGGGAGCCGGTATCTAGAGCCTGACGTATATCATGCACAAAGAGGGCCAGCTGTGTCTCGCTTGACCGCTGTTTCCTAAAACCGTGCTGGTTTCTGCAGATGAGCTTCTCAGAGTCTACAAAGGTCATTATGTCTGAACTCAAAATATGTTTCATAATTCTAAAACAAATCTATGACAGTGAAATTGGCCGGTAATTATGTGCACCCGATTTTCTACACTTTTTATAGATTGCTATGACCTGGGCCTTCTTCGAGTCCCGTGGAACTTTCCACCGTTCCAATGATCTCTGACAGATGACGGATAAGAATGGTGCTATATTTGGAGCATAGTCAACATAAAATCTTACATGGATACCGTTGGGCCAGATGCCTTTCTGGCGTCTAAGGATCTTAACTGTTTTACAATCCCATTCTTATATACTATTACAACAAAAGAAAATTAGTTAATTTCTTTTCTGAAGACCTTTCAATTTACTTCTTATTTTATTCTTAAACACTTGAACAAATAGTTTGTGTATATTACACAGACATACACTGAAGTGACAAAAATCATGTGATAGCTTCTAATATTGTTTCGCACCTCTTTTCGCCCGGCATAGTGTATTGTAGTGAATTGTAGTTGGAGGTAGACGCATGGAAAATTCCATTTCGGAAATCGTTAGGTAATTTAGTATTCCGAGATCCACAGTGTCAAGAGTGTGCCGAGAACAACAAATCTCAGGCATTACCTCTCACCACGGACAAAGCAGTGGCCGACGGTCTTCACTTACGACCCAGAGCAGCGGCGCTTGCGTAGAGTTGTCAGTGCTCAAAGGCAAGCAACAATGCATGATTAACCACACAAATCAATGTAGGACGTACGACGGTAGTATCCCTTAGGACAGAGCTCGAAATTTGGCGTTAATGGGCTATGGCAGTAGACGTCCAGCGCGAGTGCCTTTGCTAACAGCACATCACCTGCAGCGCCTCTCCTGGGCGACTGGACGCTAGACTAGTGCAAAACCGGCGTCTGGTCGGATAAATCCCGATTTCAGTTATTAAGAACTGACAGCAGGGCTCGAGTGTGGCGCAGACTCGAGGAAGTCACGGACCTAAGATATCAACAATGCACTGCGCAGGTCCAACTGAACCTATCATTGACTGCAAATGGTTATGTTAGTGTACCTGAAAACCATTTACAGCCATTCATGTATTTCATGTTCCCGTACATGTCACAGGGCCACAATTTCTCGCAATTGGTTTATGGAGCATCTAGAGAGATCGAGCGAATGATTTGGCGGCCTAGATCGCCCGAAATGAATCCTGTCGAATATTTGTGGGACCTTATCGAGATGTCATTTTGTGCGCAATACATTGTACGCGCAATACTTTCGCAATTACTACGGTCGGCTATGGAGGCAGCATGACTCAATATTTCCGCAGGGGACTTGCAACGACTTGCTGAGTCCATGCCGCTCTGTTGTTGTTGTGGTCTTCAGTCCTGAGACTGGTATGACGCTGCTCTCCATGCTACTCTATCCTGTGCAAGCTGCTTCATCTCCCAGTACCTACTGCAACCTACATCCTTCTGAATCTGCTTAGTTTATTGTAGTGAACTAGTAACGATTTCCGAAATGGAATGTTCCATGCGTCTAGCTCCAACTACAATTCCGCGTTCAAAGTCTGTTGATTTCCTATGTGCTGCCATGATCACATCGAAAACATTTTCACATGAATCACCTGCATACAAATGACAGCTCCACCAAATGCACTGCCTTTTTATGCCTTGAGTACGCGACACTACTGCCATCTGTATGTGTGCACACCGCTATCCCACTACTTTTGTCACTTTCAGTGAATTTCGTCATTACAGTAACATTTTAGAAGGAGTGTATTTTTTTTTAATTCCTGGATCCCCAGAGTATTTAGTCTCGGCTTTTAATAACTGTGCAGGTTGGTTTATGGCACTTGGACCGCTGCTATCGTTTGTTATTTTCGTTTTGCAGATAGCGCAGTCTGGCGCCAAACTCGCTAGAGGCTACAACAGGAGAAGAGATCGTTTGTTTGTTCATTGTGTTGCACCTTTCTAGTACAATAAATTACTTACTTACTTTTGTCTGTGTGTCTCTGTAGCCTCACCGTAAATTTCTTGTGTGGTGGTGTTTTCATATGACAGCTCAGAACAGTCATGTGCCCACTTCCATGCCGGTAGAAGAGTAGATCGTTTTGTGCTTCATTATACTGCTTAGGAAGCATGTTGTGATTAAATTAAAAATGTAGTAATCGTCTGCTTGTTTTTTATATTCTTTGTAGTGAAGGAGACGCAATGCTTGATAACCTCAAAAGGGCAACTGCGGTACTATTAAGGCAGAAAATCACATGTGCAAACATGAGAGGAAATATCTATGTAAATAAATGCAGTTGAAAGTGAGAATTAATTCTCCAAGCGCACTGTGCTAAGCATAAAAAATAAATAACTAGTGCAGTTTTTCCTCATTTAAATCGTGAGTGACAGAGTTTCAGGCTTTCCAAAAATGCCGATTATAATGAACTAATTTTAAAAAAATGGTAATGTTACCGATGACAGCGTCTGAATTCCTTCACCAAAGATAATGTGGTAGATACTGCAGAATTCTAATCAAGAGGAACTTCGACGTAAATACCCTCGGTATAGACAAGCAACTCAGATTACTTAATAAAGGCTCGTCTTCTAGTTCAGATATTGTACCAACTACATTCCTTTCAGACTATGCTGATACAATAGCACCGTACTTAGCACTCATTACAACCGTTCGCTCGACGAAAGACCCGTACCTAAGGTTTGGAAAATCCTCAAATCACGCCAATATTCAAGAAAGGAAACGGCAGTAATCGGCTGAATTATAGAACTGTATCGCTGATCTCGATTTCTGGTAGGATTCTGGAACATATATTGTGTTCGAAAGTTATGGTTTATCTCAAAGAAAACGATCCATTAACACTTGGCACGGACTCAGAAAATATTGTTCTGGACCACAACAAACAGATCTTTATTCTCATGAAGCAAGCAGTGCTATCGACAGTGAATGTCAGACTGATTCCGTATTTCTAAATTTCCAGAAAGCTCTTTATACTTAACAAGTCGCTTCTAATCAAGTTGTGTGCCAGTAGAAAATAGGCACACTTACTCGACCGCATTCGTTAGCTCCTATCAGAAAGATAACAGGTCGTAGTAATTGATAGAAAATCATTGAATGAAACAGGAGTGGTATTTGGCGCTCCACAAGGAAGTGTTACAGGCTGTCTTATGTTCAAAATCTATATAAATGATTTATGAGAAAATCTGAAATGCCATCTTTGATTCTTCGTAGATGAGACTGTTATTTACTGCCTAGTAAAGTCATCAGCAGATCAAAACCATTTGCTAAATTATTTAGAGAAGATATCTGCATGTTGTGAAAAGTGTAAATCAAGAATCGACCCTAAGTGGTCAAAAGTGTTACGTCATAACCGTGAGAACTAAAAGAAATCAGTTAAGTTTTGGCTGTACGTTACATCACACAAATCAACTAAATACTTGGGAATAACAGTTAAGACAGCTTAAAGTGAAACGGTCACACTGATAACGTTATGGGAACGTGAACCAAAGACTGTGTTTTATTGGCCGAATACTTAAAACATGCAACATATTCACTACAGAGACGGCGTACACTATGCTTGTCCTTCTAGCTGAGCGCTATGCGATCCTTACCTAAAAGGATTGGCGGAAAACACCGGAAAAGCTCAAAGAAGGGCACTCGATTTGTATTCTAGCGAAACAGGGGTGACTGTGTGGCGGATATGATACGCGAGTTCTTTTGGCAGTCATTAAAACAAAGGCGTTTCTCGTTACCGTGAGATCTTTCCACAAATTCTGATTCCTAACTTTCTCCTCCGAATGAGAAAACATGGTGATGACGCCGATCTACATGGACGGGGGAAGGGGGATTGACCATCGTAATACAATAAGAGAAATCAGAATCCATACGGAAAGAAAGGTTTTAGTGGTCTTTTCCCCCTTTGCGCCTTTCCAGAGTGAAATGGTGTGAAAGCGGTTCAATGAACTTTCTAACAGGCGCTAATTTGTGAATTGCAGAGCAGTCATGTAGATGTAGCTGCTTCTTTCTGTGCTATTCCGTAGGCACAAGAAGCAGCAAAGTTGGGTTAGCCAAGTTGTAAACCAAGTAGCAAATCTGTACAAACCTGTCGTGATTAGCCTTCATATCGGATACTGGAGAACAAGAGAATTTTCATTTAACTTTCCTTCTTAACGACTGTGTGAGCTCTAGAAAGGGATGGAAACTTATTTGCATTATGTAGAGAGACCCCTAAAAAGTTGGTTGTCGAGGAGTCAGAGAATAAACGGCAGTCTTCAGGCCTATGTCAGCCATCCCGGTACTCCACCAGTCATAATTATTACACAAATTGGATCTTTTTGTCATTTTCGGAAAGACTTTCCTTTGATGCCATCACGCAGAAAGTCTTTCAAACTTCGAACAAGTACCTCTGCGTTACTTTCAGGTGACCGAGATTACGAACCAAGAAACATACAGCTTCCTGGGTTAGAAAGTGATATTCGTTTTTAATAACTCCTTCCACAAACTTTGTAGCTCTGTTGCTGGAATTCACTAATGTAATCGCCACTTTCAAACACTTGAGTCATATTATTGTCGTTTGGTGTAGTTTGTATGAGAAGGCTGTGTTCATGAAACAGTGGGGGAAATGCTGATTTTAATGAGGGATATTTAAAATATGTTCATTCTTTGAACTAATTTCAGAAATATTTGCCAAGCAGAAGTAGCAGTCTGCTACATAATCCTTCGGTTTCTGCCACGTTGTGAGAACTGCAAAATCCATATGGCGGGATCCTTTTAACCAACCAGTTAACAATGTTACACGTTTAACGCAACTGATTTCTGGTGCCCAAAACCTATTATCGTGTATTTGATTGTCCAAATAACACACTCATGTTCTCTTAATTCGTGGAGTGAAATTTCCCTTCTCTGCTTCTTAAGCGTATTCGCTAATGCAACATAAATTATTTTCACCGTTTACATATTTGCGAAACATGTTCCTCCTTCTATAACCCTATGCTGAAGAAAATACACAATTAGCGGCCAATCCACCTGTCAGTTCAAAGCTGGGGTGCACAGAGGATTAGCTTCTTTCATAAAATACAGCTTCGGAGATGCACTCTCTATACAAAAAGTCAGTTCTCATCTGTTTGCATGTTGGTTTCAGCATCAAACGTGCTTTGAATTTTGACAGTTGTGCTTCGTTGACGACCAGCATTCGCAGCTGGACTTGATTGTAGTTTTTCCTTGATAATGTTTGGTCGACAACCAACATCAGCGACAACCAACATCAACGTCGCTTAGAAGACGAAAAATTGAAGAATAGGACTCTACGTCAGGGGAAACGACACAGTCGTACATACAGAAAATTACGGCCGCTTGAAACCGACTGTGATAGAAGGCGACAAAATCCCACACTTGATGAAAAGTGTCCCGGAAGGCCTGTCCCAAGATCTTCTGGTAAATGATGTCAGAACAACAGGAGAATTCATAAAGTGGTGGGCACGTGTCGTGGAAATATATCAGAAATGAGTGGTATGACTGACTGCCGAATATTGTCCCTGTCTCTCACTTACATGCTAAATAAGCGAAAAGATAGTGCAGTGTCTGGTAGCCAGATATGTCGGGGAGAGTACTCAAGAGAAAGCGGCTATGAATGTCGACCCCATATGTCTGGATGTGATGCAGAATGTCGCCATTAGTCGAATGCACCATGAAGAAAAGACTCGGCCAATTTGCACTTAAGCCCCAACCGTCAAATGATAAACCATCATCCGATCAATGCAGGTGTGACTAACTCCTCGGTCAAACTAAGCGTGGTGCCGCAGTGGTTATCACTCTACACTCGCATTCGCGATGCCGATATAGGTTTCTGTAATTTTCCCAAATTTCTCCAAGAAAATGCCGGGATACTTCTTTTAAAAGGATATGGTTGACAGCCTTCATCTCCTTGAAACGCACCGCTTTTGTGGATCCCTAATGACGCCACACAAAAGAACAGAAATTTGGAAGACAGAGGACAACACATCAGTTCATTTTCACTATGTACACCATCGACTCATTTTGAACTACTGCAGAGAAGTGAGAGGTCGTTCTTCGGTGACTAATATGCCACTATACGTCAGCCGTTACAACAATTCTGTTCATGCCAGTCCACTGCAGAAGATTATTATAGACGTGTGGCCGCGTGGTCTTGGGCTTTCTGTCACGGTTCGCGCGGCACCCCCCGTCGGAGGTTCCAGTGCTCCCTTGGCCATTGTAGGAAAAACTATCAACGATAGAAATAACCCTTGGATTTTGTCGTTTTAGCAGAGCACATTCGTAATGTTACTCTCGGATGGGACTTCCTGTATTACATGCAGTCGTACACTGCAGAAGATTAGGGCTCCCGATTCACAGATGTATTCCAACAAGCACACATAACAAAGACTGCTATATGAGGTTGTTTGCCATTGAAGATACCGTTTTCATGACACCAGAGAGATCAGTTCCAAACGTCAAACAAGATGCTCACTTAAATTATGAAACTTCTATCGATTGCCAAAACCTACGTATCCTCACAAAAGAAATCTATAAGCCAGCGACTACCACAAGAATTGATCAAGGAGAACTTTGGATCACAAATTTTCATGAGGACCCAAAACTCATCCCTAAAGGTATGTGCGTAGGAAAGGTTGATTGCGCTCCACTATCACTATAGAAACAGAGGAAGCTACAGTCAAATTGCCTATTGGATCTAGTCCGGTGAATAACATAGGCAAGCCATTCTGCGTCAATTTCCTGATGCTCTCAAATGTGGAGTGGATAAAAGGTAGTTGTCAAACACTGTATCAACACTTGGGGTGACCCAGTAATCATATAGTGTATCACCGGCCGAGCTATGGGTTACCCGAGAGTAAAATGCTGCAACATGACATCATTGAACAGTCGGAGAGTACTTGATTTCGCACTGTGCTCCTTGTGAAGAGGAATCATGGCACACTACATTTTTGTATCGACTACAGATGACTGAGTACAATCATGAAGAAAGATGTGCATCTATAATTACATACCGTTGGCGGCCTAGGCTGCTTGAAAGGAGGTTGAGGAGCCTGAATAGAAACCACTGCCTACATAGCTAATCTATAATTATTATACATCAGTTACACGCATAAACATCTTCAATAAGTGATCAAAATTAGCTTTAGATCTGTATACCTACCCTTGTCCAGTTAGGTTGTTCAACAGGCCCAGTTATTGCCTAATGGAAACAAAAGAAAAACACTGCATATTACTATAAAAAAGAAACTACAGTTCACACTGTTTTGTTAAGAAACCTGATATCACAAAAGGTTGTTAAATACACAACAACATAATGACCAGTGAAAATTAAAAGCATATACAACAAAACCTGAAATAATAATTCATTAAGGTTAAAGTTTACAGTGTGACGACAAGAAGTGTCATACAGTTACATGTAATCAGTGTCACATATTGAAGGTAATGTACTGGGTGATTAACAGTTAACAAAACAGCCCTCGTGGCGTGTGGTCATCCAGCGACGCCGGTTGCTGTGCCCGTGGCATGGGTGACAGGAAGTCTGCACTGTTGTATGTACAGGTAATTACAAGAACATTTCCTGTCCCAGAAATGATAAACATTATTTTTTGTGCTAACGAGTGTTCACGCTGCATAACCTTACATGACTATATTGTTCAGTTTTAGTTAGGAAAAGAATAATTTTGTCCTGAATCTCCTGAGACTAAAAGTCGGCGCATGACGTGGAATCGTACACTGTCGATCCGATGGAATAGAGTCATACAGGTTGGAACAAAATGTATGCTAATGAGTGACATTTTAAGACGTAGTACAACACCTGTTGTGAGAAACTAAGGAAATAAAGTAACCCTGCGAAAACGTCACCAATGGGGATGATAGGAACTGAATTTGGTAGGGGGAGAGGAGAGGAGGTAGCAACGCAAAAAGAAAAATGCTATAGTTCATACAATGTTCCTTTAAGGAGGAAAATCGAGGAATATTGTCGAAATTTAATTCTACTTGATTCTCATACCACTGCAGAAACCAGTGATATAGATATTAGTGTCACTGGTTTTGAGAAACAGCTTAAATCACTAAAACTGAGCAAATTTCCGGGGCTTCATAGAATCCCAATGAGTATATTAAGTGGCTCAATCCTCTCTTCTAACCGTAATCAACCGGAGATCTCTCAAACAAAGACCCATGTCCAGCAGTTGGAAGAAAGCACAGGCCACACTTGTCTACTTTAAGGATAGCAGATGTCATCCGGGAAACTACCGTCCAGTAACTTCGGTATTCATATGTTGTAAAGTCTGAGTCCTAACGTAATGAGCAGTCTCGTGCAAAACGATTTCCTCAATGCTAACCACACTCCTGGCCATTAAAATTGCTACACAACGAAGATAACGTGCTATAGACATGAAATTTAACTGACAGCAAGAAGATGCTGTGATATGCAAATGATTAGTATTACAGAGCATTCACACAAGGTTGGCGCCGGTGGCGACACCTACAACGTGCTGACAAGAAGAACGTTTCCAACCGATTTCTCATACACAAAAGGCAGTTGACCGGCGTTGCCTGGTGAAACGTTGTTGTGATGCCTCGTGTAAGGAGGAGAAATGCGTACCATCGCGTTTCGCACTTTGATAAAGGTCGGCTATCGCGATTACGGTTTATCGTATCGTGACATTGCTGCTAGTGTTGGTCGAGATCCAATTACTGTTAGCAGAATATGGAATCGGTGGGTTCAGGAGGGTAATACGGAACGCCGTGCTGGATCCCAACGGCCTCGTATCACTAGCAGTCGAGATGACAGGCATCTTATCCGCATGGCTGTAACGGATCATGCAGCCACGTCTCACTCCCTGAGTCAACAGATGGGGACGTTTGCAAGACAACAACCATCTGCACGAACAGTTCGACGACGTTTGCAGCAGCATGGACTATCAGCTCGGAGACCATGGCTGCGGTTACCCTGGACGCTGCATCACAGACAGGAGGGCCTGCGATGGTGTACTCAACGACGAACATGGGTGCACGGATGGCAAAACGTCATTTTTTCGGATGAATCCAGGTTCTCTTTACAGCATCATGATGGGCGCATCCGTATTTGGCGACATCGCGGTGAACGCACATTGGAAGCGTGGCGTATCACCCGGCGTGATGGCATGCGTTGCCATTCGTTACACGTCTCTGTCACCTCTTGTTCGCATTCACGGCACTTTGAACAGTGGACGTTACATTTCAGAAATGTCACGACCCGTGGCTCTACCCTTCACTCGATCCCTGCGGAACCCTACATTTCAGCCGGACAATGCACGGAAGCATGTTGTCCTGTACGGGCCTTTCTGGATACAGAAAATATTCGACTGCTGCCCTGGCCACCACATTCTCCAGATCTCTCACCAATTGAAAACGTCTGGGCAATGGTGTTCGAGCAACTGGGTCGTCACAATACGCCAGTCACTACCCTTGAGGAACTGTGGTATCGTGTTGACGCTGCATGGGCAACTGCACCTGTACAAGGAACTGTGGTATCGTGTTGAAGCTGCATGGGCAGCTGCACCTGTACACGCCATCCAAGCTCAGTTTGACTCAACGCGCACGCGTATGAAGGACGTTATTACGGCCAGAGGTGGTTGTTCTGGGTATTGATTTCTCAGGATCTATGCACCCAAAGTGCGTGAAAATGTAATCACATGTCAGTTCGATTATAATATATTTGTCCAATGAATACCCGTTTATCATCTGCATTTCTTCTTGATGCAACAATTTTAATTGCCAGTAGTTTAGCACGGATTTCGAAAATAATTATGATTTAAACGCAATCGGCCCCTCTCTCACATGGAATCCTCAAAGCCATAGATCAAGGCATTCAGGTAGCTTCAGTATTCCTTGATTTCCGAAAAGAAATTGACTTAGTTTCACACGAATGCTTATTATCGAAAGTACGGTCGTGTGGGGTATCAATTAAAATTTGTGATTGGCTAAAGATTCGTTGGTAGGGAAGACGTACGACGTTATCTGGGACAGACGTCGAAATAACTTGGCCCCAGAGAAATGTCTTAGGCCTCTTGCTGTTCATTCTGTATATTAATGACCTTGTCGACAATGCTGATATTAACATTACGACGGCGCCAGCGGTTATTCAGAGTGTTTCTAAAATGAACATAAAAAGGAGATGACTTGTAGAATAAGTCTTACTAACAACTTTCACGTAGCAACCCACGTGAGCATCCCTTAAGAGTTCGTCGCTAGCCGTCGTATTACAGCGTCGCGCGCCGGGAATGTAGGATTACAACCCACCACCCCAGTCGGAACGGTAGCGGGTATCATGCGCGGGAGGATATCACGGAGTTTCTTTCGACATTTTCTGGGTCACCAACTTATTGCCTGTTTGATACTAGGTCACTCAGGCGGCTGCACCTGTGTATACTGCAGGGAGTACTTTGCCCTGCGTCAGTGGGTCAACAAATGAAGACATGCTTGAGTGTGGAGCGGGCTGAAAATTGAGCTCTTTTCTTGGGAGGAATGGCCAGATACGGACTGTGCTAACGGGATGACGGACGGAAATGGTCTCGCTGCTCAGCGTTTGTACTTTCAGCTGTTTCCTGTTCATCGAGTGCCAAATCCACGCACGTTCACCACCATCCACAAATCCTTAACAGAGACAATGCACTGACAATATATTGTAATGACACGTGTGAACCTAAAGCCTGCGTCGAAACCAGATGCATTCAGTTTGTCATATAGCTGCGAAGGCTGAACTGATATGGCCGTCACTGCACAGTGTGTACACCAGACTCCGACACGTTGTTCGAGAAAAAGGGTGTAAGCCATTCCATGGTGTGGCGTGTATGGAATGAAAATGATTTTCATCCTTTTCACCATCAGAAAGATCAAATCCTTAATCCACAAGGTTTTCTTCGTCGCATTGATTTCTACGTGTTGTTTTTGTTGAAGTCTGACATTCAATCTGATTTACCACAATTTATAATTTTTACTGATGAGGCATCCTGTGTAAGCGAATTTCTGTTCAACAGCGACAGTCAACAAATGTGGACATGGGAAGTTCCTCACGCCGCCTTTTTTCGTGATCACCAAGAGCGTCTCGCCGTCAACGTTTGGGCTGGTTTGAGAGGCGATTATCTGATTGTTCCATACATGCTTCCCCGACGACTGAGAGCATACAGATATTTCTTAAGGGCAAAAGTGCCACGTTATTGGAACATGTCCCGCTCAAAGTGCGACAATGCATGTGACCAACATGATGGTCCAGCTGTGCACTTCGCTCATGCGGTGGGCATCATTTGGATGTGATATATGGTGAGAAATGGATAGGGAGCGGTGGGCTGGTGGCACGGCCTACACGTTGGACGCCCCTTAATTGTGTGAAGACACCTGAAACCTGTTGCTTACGAAACGCCTAAAAAGACGGCTGAAGAGCTGGTAGCGCAAATTATAGCAGCTTCTGATGCAATGCCCACTGTTCCAGACGTGTCTGAAAGGGTGCGAAAATCACTCAGGCGTCGTTGCATAGAGTACCTACAGGCAGGACGGCGTGATTTCAAGCAGTTTTTATAGTTCATTGCAAGTAAAGGTCATTAAATGCCAACCCCAACTCTCTTTTACCGTCTTGATGCCCTGCAGAGCTGCTACAGCCATGTCGACTCGGATGGAAGGCCTGTATACCTAGTTTCCAAGTGGCACGGGACGCCTAGCGTCGAACACTAAAGGATGCGGACACCTGTTGCTATGTGGATAAGTCCAATGGGATTAATAGTGTTGATGAATCAGGATAGTTCTCATTAAATACCAATAAAAATTTATTGCAAATTAATATCACATTTGCGAATGGTGGCCTTAAACAATTGCAGATTCAAATGAAAACAAAGAAATAGTATATAACGTAGTACTGCGTATCAACACAAACAGAACACGTGAGTGCTAAGTTCATTTAAAAGCCAATTAACCACGAAATTCTAAAGAAAACAGTCAAAGTCCGAGACCACAGATTCTCGCTATTGACCGCGACATGGAAGTTCATGGCACTAAATAATGACAGCGAAAACAAGCGCAAGTCCATAAGCAAAGCAAAATAGTTCCTTTGGATGCTCAATCACCGACAGCCATCTTCAAATATTTTAAGTCCAGAGAAAAGTTAAAGGATGAGCATGCACTCACTCAAATTCAGTTCAAGGGAAAACTAAGACTTGTCACCAACGTAGCTGCTCCGCTGCCCGGACTGACTGCCACGAAGGACATCTACTGATGCAGAACCGCTCGCTAAAGAGGAAAACCTCCAACGACGAGAGGCTACACAAGAAACACCAAATTTGGAAAACCACATTTGCGCTGCTGCTCGCCCTTAAATACTTTCCGTGACATCACACGCTACTGATTCCATGTTAAACATTGAAACAGTAGCTGAGACTATTTGCGCATAATACTGGAATAAACGCAACGTTTGTAGGATTCTTTTGTGACCTGTCGTTGCAAAAGTAGTATAGTTACCAGCATAATTCTGTTTTGGGCTCTAGTGGGGTTTAGCTTGGTACAGAGAGATAGGTTGCACTGTGACGGTGTTGAGCAAACCAGCGTTTTCGTCAAATCCTTTGTCGAATACTGGAATGACATCGAGAACTACAATTAGTACATGTACTGGGCTCGAATCCTGCATTCTGCCAGAAACAGTACCGCCATGGACCCATAGCCCTGTGCCAGCTACAGCTGCTGCGGTAGGGTGAGCAAACCGCGCAGCTACAAACCACAGAAAAAGTAGTTTGGAGCAGACAGTACAACGTGCTGCGTCTACATTGCAGCACTCGCCTGCCGTTTTGGGGTTCAAAGCTGAGTGAAAAGACTCGTATAGTTTCCATCACAAACTACTCCTCCACTTTCAGGCACGTAATATCGCATATATTGCTGCGCAACGTAGTTAACTTTGAGCAGATAATAGTGTGGAACGTTCCTTTTGTCCGTAATCGTAGCTTCCGTGACGTAGTGCGAAATTACACTCGCGGCCGAATTCCACCCTGTCTATGCGATGTGTGGCACGCGAGATAAGTTACACGAATACTGGGAAACATTTATTGGCGGACCTGAATTAGTTTCATGAGCTGCTGCACAAGCAAAATCATTCCAGGCGTTACCAGCCTCGCTTAGCCTCGTTAGACAGGCTTCAACTTCTCAGTGCTCGGAAGTGAGTAATTAAGTTCTCCGCGTACTACCTAACTACTGTCAGAAGATTGCGATATCCGGCCACTGGGCTGAAATTTATACACCGCTAAAGATTCATACAGCCGATGTAACTGGTCCCTAACAAGTTCCGCCGACAACGGAACAGGAGTACAGTTCGAAGACGATAGCGTAAGTCCCACACAAAAATGTCACACTCACATTACCACGCAAACGATGGGCCCTAAAGGCTTCAATGAAAACATCGCCAACAAGATCTAGTTCATTCAAAATGCGGTCCAGGTACTTGACTCCACGACCAAATTTTAGGTCAAAACTATAAAGCAGCCACAAATAATATGTAACTTTTTCGTTAGTTTTGCATGTCTGAAACAAAGCAAGAATCTTCCGAAATTACGTTGCCGAAGGCCACACGCTACAACTATCGCACTGCATACACGAGATAACAAAAATCGTCGGATACCTCCTAATACCGTGTAGGACCTCCTTTTGCCTGGCTTAGTACAGCAACTCGACGTGGCAGAGACTCAACAATGTCCCCTCCGGAGAAACGAGCCGTGCTGCGTCAGTAGCCGTCCATAAAAACCACAGTGTTGTCGGTGCAGGATTTTCTACACGAACCCACCTCTTGATTACGTCTCATAAATGTTCGACGGGATTGATTTCTGGCGATCTGTGTGCCCAAATCATTCTCTCAAATTGTCCAGAATGTTTTTCAAACCAACCGAGAACAACTGAGGCCGGACAACGAAGTGCATCGTCATCGATAAAAATTCCATCGATGTTTGGGAACATGAAGTCTATGAATGGCTGGAAATGGACCCCAAGCAGCTAAACATAACCAGGACACAGTCTGTTCCATGTAAACAGCACCAACACCATTGTGGAACGACCACCAGCTTTCACGTAGCCTTGTTGCCAACTTGGATTCTTGGCTCCGATGGGTTTGAGCCATAATCGAATGCTATCCAAGATATCTTACCAACTGAAATCGGGACTCTTCTGACCAGGCTACGGTGTTCCACTCGTGTAGGGTCCAACCGACACGGTCACGAGCCCAGGAGAGGCGCTGTAGGCGGTGTCGTGCTGTCAGGAAAAGCACTCCTGTCGGTGGTCTACTGACATAGCCCATTAACGCCAAATGTAATGCGCTTTCACGTAGCGCGCTGTCATAACGGGTCCGTTCTTCGTACGTTCCACATTTATTTCTGTGGTTATTTCACGCAATGTTGCTTACCTTTCAGCAAAGGACAACTCCACGCAAACGCCGCTGTTGTCGATAGTTAAGTGAAGGCCGTTGGTTTGAGAAGAAATGGCTGAAATTTGATATCATCGATATACCCTTCACGGTGTATATCTCGGAATATTAAATTCCCTAACGATCTCCGAAATGGAATGTCCAATGCCTGTAGCTCCAACTACCATTCGTGTTCCGAGTCTGTATTTTCTCGTCGTGCGTCCAGAATCACGTCGGAAACCTTTTCACTTGAATCACCTGAGTAAAAATGTACTGCCGTTTTATACGTTGTGTAGGCGACACTACCGCCATCTGTGTACGTGCATATCGCTGTCGGATCGCTTTTGTCACCTCAGTGTGTAACGCCGCCGTCACACGAATACATAAATGTATTGTGGCGAGGAACAAATGTCACTCCAAAATTAAAACTAGAGAAATGAGTGTATAGTGATATTGATTAAACTCATCGAAATCGCATCCTAGATCCAGAAACATAATCTTTATTCAAAATCGAGTCTTAAGAATTTAGTGTTATACCACACTAACAACCGCTATACAGAGTTCAAAAGCTCTGGTTAACATGCACGTTTCTGAACGCTTTCTTATCTCCACCCCCCCCCCCTCCAAAAATATACATTATATAATGTTTTACACATGATTACATCAATAGCCCCATAAACAGAAAGGGAAGCAACATAGTTACCTCAGTTAAGTAGTTTTTGTGCAGATGTTGGAAACAAATAGTTCATATATTAACTTGGTTCATCTGCTATATATAACAACGGAGGGAGCACTTTGAAATATTATTTCTTATATATATACAGTGCTGTTTTCCAAACTCAATTACAATAGATCAGATTTCCACGAAACTTAATTTCATTGTAGTAAAGACATATATTCACTAACCAGTGAAGTAACCACACCAAATCAATCATACAATGACTTAATAAGGAACCAGAGGCATAAAAAAATGTAATTTCTTTACCGGTTTCGGGCACGTAGTTTCCTTCTTCAGAAGGCTGTACAGCAAAATACGCTACAATTAAATAAAAGTCAGATAAGAATATTAAAAATTTGGGACGAAAAGTTTAAAATAAAAAAAAATAAATGATAAAAAATGGGACATACTTATGCAAATAAATCGATAGGCATAAGTAGGTTCTATCTTATATTTTCATTTTTATAAATATTTGCTAAACTGTTCGCCCATAATTTTTAATATTTTCTTATCTGACTTCTAGTTATTTCTGGTTTATTTTCCTGTACAGCCTTCCGAAGAAGGGCCCTAAGTAGGCTACCCGTAATCAGTCAAGAAATTAAATTTCCTTTATGCAACAGGTTGCTTGTTATTTCTTTACATACGACTACAGTTACTGGACATGGGTGAGATACCAAATTGAAACATAGCATAATAAATTTTAATACATCAGTGCTAAATGTCTGACCGCTGGGGCGGTGTTGCTTGTAGAATTCCACAGTGGCGTCTTCGGTTGAGTACGTTCCGAACCTTTCATTGAATCCCAGTACTCGGCGGTCTGCCGGTAGCCCTCCTATTTTACTTATAATGCTGAAGCAGTGACATTCCTCCCGTCCTGTCCCAAAGATTAAGACCCAGAGCTAGATTTGTCAGTACAAGTGGGCTGATCTGCAACAGGGACATATACCGCACGTCATCTTACTGCCCCAATACCATACAGAGACGCCCATGTGCCAACCGACGATACAGTTTGTTTCAAAGTTTCCACCAACCAAATTTGTACAAGAACACTATACATAAACCTGTCGTGAATATGACCGTTCTGAGACAATGTCTGGTATCGCGCGCCGCGGAATCTGAATCCCCGCCAAACGTCGGGGCCTCCTAGAGATCTCTGTACCATCGCGCCGTAAGCTGTGGCGGCGCGTGCCTCCTGGCCTGCACTTAGTGTGAGGGCGCCACAGTGGAACACGTGGTTCCAGTTGCCAATAGCGGCGCCCTCGATAGAGTATTTAAGCGCCTGCCGCTCCGCGGGTCCCTTCCTTCACACGCACGACCGGGTCACACTACGACGCCACCGGCAACTGCACCGACACGTCAGAAACTTACTCTCGGTTAAGAAACGCCGGGACTGGCGACAGACATGCACCTGTCTTAGTGCTACCCTCCCTATCAACTCGTCCAAGTACTGGTTACTATTCCCCCACCTTACCTTATCTACACCCCACCCCTACTACCCTCTCCTTCATGATGACTGACCCTTCCCTGACAGCCTTAGTAAGCCCAATCACTTTGCCTCCAACCTCTCCGATATCTTCACCCTCCCTGACGATCCACAGTTCGACTACTCCCTTTTCCTCAATGTCTGAGATCGAACTCTGTCCCTCTACTCGCTCCTGGCTTCCAGTACTTGGACAACATTACACACACTGAACTCAATACCCCCGTCACAACTCAGGATATCGTCACTACACTCCGTGCGAAACGCAACACCGCTCCCAGCACGATCGTATTATCTATCGCCGTCTCTGTGAAGCTCCCGCCTCCTTCCTCTCCACCCTGGCCCAACTCTATAATGTGGTCTTATCCAACGGCTTCTACCCTGACCTTTGGAAAACCTCCCGGATCCTGATGTTCCTCAAACCCGATAAACCACTTTCCACTGTCTCCTCCTACCATCGCATCAGCCTTACCTCGGTCTGCAGCAAGTACCTGGAATCCATCCTTACCCGACGCATCCACCAGCATCTTCGCCAGCACTGCCTCCTTCCCATTACCCAGTATGGCTTTTGACCTTCCTTCTCTACTCATGACCTCCTTCACCTCACGCATCTCCTCTCCAAACAGCTCAACTCCCATCACTCCGTCATCTTCCTCTCCCTCGACCTTGAACGCGCTTACAACCGTATATGGCATTCCGGTCTCCTCTTCAAGCTCCAAACCTTCGCCCTTCCTACCAACTATGTCTGTCTGATTGGGTCCTTTCTTTCCCTATGTCCTCCTTATGTCACCATCCATAACACGGATTCCTACACCTTCTACCACTCTGCCGGTGTGCCTCAAGGTTCCGTCCTCTCCCCTCTTTTGTACCTTCTGTATACGGCGGACATGCCGCCGCCTTCACCCACTCTCTACCTTCCCCAAAGCGCCGGTGACACCGCCTTCCTTTCGCTCGGCCCCACCCTGTAACGCTCCCAACACCGTGTCCAATCCCATCTTGACCAGTTCACCACTTGGTGTAACCAGTGGTTATTCAAGGTCATTCCTTCCAAAACCCAGGCAATCATCATAAGCAAAACCACCCCTTTCTTCCGTCTCCTCGACTTCTGTATCACCATTAATGGCCGTCCTATGACCCTCACTCCCACGTTCAAGTATCTTGCCGTCACCCTTGACCGTCGCCTCTCCTGGACCCCCCCCCCCCCCCCATCTCCAGACAATCCAAGCCAAGGCACGCTCCTGCCTTTGGCTCCTCAAGCTCCTTTCTGGCCATACATGGGGTCTGGACCCCTCCACCATTCTCCACAGCTATAAATCCCGCATCCGCCCTATCCTGTGCTATGCCCACCCTGCATGGATCTCCACCCATCCTGTTGTTGTTACGGTCTTCAGTTCTGAGACTGGTTTGATGCAGCTCTCCATGCTACTCTATCCTGTGCAAGCTTCTTCATCTCCCAGTAACTACTGCAACCTACATCCTTCTGAATCTGCTTAGTGTATTCATTTCTTGGTCTCCCTCTACGATTTTTCTTCCTCCACACTGCCCTCCAATACTATATTGGTGATCCCTTGATGCCTCAGAACATGTCCTACCAACCGATAGCTTCTTCTAGTCAAGTTGTGCCACAAATTTCTCTTCTCCCCAATCCTGTTCAATACCTCCTCATTAGTTATGTGATCTACCCATCTAATCTTCAGCATTCTTCTGTAGCACCACATTTCGAAAGCTTCTATTCTCTTTTTGTCCAAACTATTTATCGTCCATGTTTGACTTCCATACATGGCTACACTCCATACAAATACTTTCAGAAACAACTTCCTGAGATTTAAATCTACACTTGATGTTAACAAATTTCTCTTCTTCAGAAACGCTTTCCTTGCCATTGCCACTCCACATTTTATATCCTCTCTACTTCGACAATCTTCAGTTATTTTGCTTCACAGATAGCAAAACGGCTTTACTACTTCAAGTGTCTCATTTCCTAATCTAATTCCCTCAGCATCACTCGACTTAATTCGACTACATTCCATTATCCTCATTTTGCTTTTGTTGATGTTTATCTTATACTCTCCTTTCAAGACACTGTCCATTCCGTTCAACTGCTCTTCCAAGTCCTTTGCTGTCTCTGACAGAATTACAATGTCATCGGCAAACCTCAAAGCTTTTATTTCTTCTCCATGGATTTTAATTCCTACTCCGAATTTTTCTTTTGTTTCCTTCACTGCTTGCTCAATATACAGATTGAATAACATCGGGGAGAGGCTACAACCCTGTCTCACTCTCTTCCCAACCACTGCTTCCCTATCGTGTCCCTGGACTCTTATAACTGCCATTGTAAATAGCCTTGCGCTATTTTACCCCTGCCACCTTCAGATTTTGAAAGCGAGTATTCCAGTCGACATTGTCAAAAGCTTTCTCTAAGTCTACAAATGCTAGAAACGTAGGTTTGCCTTTCCTTAATCTAGCTTCTAAGATAAGTCGTAGAGTCAGTATTGCCTCATGTGTTCCAGTACTTCTACGGAATCCAAACTCTCCTACATTTCACAAATCCCTTCAAATCCTAAAATGCCATGCACTTCACCTCACCTATCACGTCCGCCTCCCATCCCCCTCGTGGATCCGATGTGACCTCATCCTGTTACCACACCTAGTCCTTTTCCTTGAATGGATATGGATCCTCTACACCTCTGGCCAACTTGATCCCCCTCACCCGCATGGCTCTCCCATCCTCTCCTATCCCCGTATGCTGCCGTGCCTCCATTCGCATATCCCACTTGCTCTGCATCTCTCCACTCTCCATACCCTTGCCCAAGGTGGCTTCCACCAACTCCCCCTTCCTGACGATGCCCTCGTCCCCTCCATCTACCCCTCCTACCATCTTTGATCCTCCTCATCCACCCCCTGTGTTTTTTCTCAAGGGAACCCTCAATCCTTTCTCTCCCTTCCTCCCTCCCTCCTCTCCCCTGGGCCTCCCCTAATCCCCTTACCTTCTTTCTTCCTCCTCCCATTTCTCCTGCCACTGGCATCTACAACCCGTCCTCTCCCTCCTCCTCCACCTTTTCCCATTTTTTGTACGTCCCCAGATTCGTACACATCTAGTGAACTTTTGCGCGCTGGAGATCATCGCCTAGTGTTTGTGTGTGCCATCATGCTCATGTTCCAGTGTTTCATCGTTTGTGCTCCAAGATTCGTGTGTGTTATCTCTGTTATCTCTGTGCTTATCCACGTTTATGAACGTTTTTATTTTGGACACTGCGCCCATCAACAGATCCGTGTGTTTTAATGTTGTATGTCTACGTTTGTATATCCACCATGTCTGTTCTGCAATTGTTTCCTTTTGTATCATTAGTCTTATCTGTGGCTGAAGAGCGGCGTAGTATGCCGCGGCTGGCCTACCTGTATCAGGTGTGAAAATAACAATAAAGTAAAAAAAAACCGCGGGTCCCGCCTTTTCCTTTCCCTGGCATCTTGGTATTCTCCTCTACATGCCCCTGATCTCCCGCATCCTCGAATACGCTTTGGTCTTGTGGGGCAATGCCGCACCCACCCATCTATACCGCCTACAGGCAGTACAGAACCATTCTCTCTGGCTTGCCCTCCGCCTCCCCTACCATCTCCCTACCCGAGAACTTGCTGGTATCCCCCTCCTTCATGACCGTGTATGCTCCTCCGCCATTTCCTTTTATCACATCTCCACCAGTCCTCTAACCCTCTCCCTTTGTACCCGCCTCCATTGCCTGGCCACCACCCGTTGGCCTGACCTACTTGTCCAATGATCCCTCATCGCCAGTCATCTCCTCTCCTCCTGGCTCCCCCCCTTCCTTTCTTTCTCTCCCCTCCCTGCCGGCTGCCCAACCCCACTTGGACTTTCCTTAGTTCTTCTTTCCCTCCCTGTTCTCGTCCTCCACTCCCTCCATAGTCCATACCCTCCTGGGGCCATACCACTGTTCCACTCCCTTCCTAGGTTCTCTCGCCCCCTCAATCTTCTTGTGTCTGCCTCGCCGTCGGTTTGTCGACGACTGGCCACTTTGGCCTTCGTTTCACTTTCTTCCTTCTCTTTATTGTCTTCTCCTTTCTCGTTCAGTAACCGCCTTGTCAATCGAGCCTTTCGTATTCTTCCTTCTCTTACTGTCCTTTCTGCTATCCTATTCTCTATTTAAAAGAAATGCCCACCACCAGGCCAGTCACATGAGGCCTTTCGTTTTCCTTCTCTTCCACTGTCTCCCTCTGACTCTCCTGTAGTCTTTGGGTTAAAAAAAAGAAAAAGAAGTGGATATGCACACCGCCAAGAGCTTCACACCACCACGTCACCACTCACCACATCACCAAGAGGACGGCGAAGCGCTCCAGCGCTAGAGCTTCCGGCTCAGCAGGGTCCCGCCGCGCTTTCCGTCACTTCAACCCCGCGACCATTCCGGTCGCAGTCACAACAAAATGTATAACAGCTTCAGCAATTTTGTATTACAGCCTTCATTTGCAACATACACACATTGTACATCTGCTCCGCTGTCTTACTTATCAGAGCGTAAGAGGACCGCGAGGCCTACACAGATATCCAGCATTTGAATGTAAGTATACGAAACCCAGTGACAACCAGCAGGTAATGGCAAATTCGTGCCCTGACACATTGATACTTTCGAGCATACCTCTGCTAGTCTCAAATTGTACGGTTACCGTAGTGGCCTGGTGTTGAAATTAATTTTCCTTTCGGTTTGCCTACAGGTACAAATGGCTCTGAGCATTATGGGACTTAACATCTGAGGTCATCAGTCCCACAGAACTTAGAACTACTTAAACCTAACTAACCTAAGGACATCACACACATCCATGCCCGAGTCAGGATTCGAACCTCGACCGTAGCGGTCGCGCGGTTCTGAATTGAAGCGCGTAGAATCGCACGGCCTCACCGGCCGGTTCCTACAGGTAACAGAAGCAATTTGTTTGTGCCGTCATTATTATGTCTGATTATCCTATGGTAAAGGTTAAGAGAAAATTTTGCCTCTTGCCATATGCTGAGGTTGCGGTGCCAAGACACAGTTTATTTACTCTCACTGGCCCGATTTTAAATTACTATTCATGGTCTCTTGAATTAACAAGAAAAGAAATCCAACGGACAACCCAGGTCGCACGATCAACCAACGCATTCAGCATAGAGCATGTTTTAACCGCTTGGTTGAAACATGCCCTTAACGAAGCTGGCGCTAAATTTAACGATCGGAATTTTATTAGTTATCTGATTTAATTTCATTTCGCTTCCTTGAGTAACGGCGAACTGGCATCCTCAGAATTGTCTTACTAGGGAACAAACTTTCACTACGCCTTCAAAACGGCCTAGCAGTATTAGTTCAAGATATCAGTTCGTTTCCACATCACAGTTTTCATTAAAGGTCCACACATCATTAAAGTCCGTGCTACATTTCCTTTGATTCCTCATAGGAACCAGTGGATAAGGAATTCCTCAAGCGGTTCCAAACACAGCGAATACTGCAGGCTTCTCACGTAACGAACATACCCCATGTGCACTGTTTCCGCTGGGACCTCGTCACACACGTCCATTGCTGTTGTCACGAGGTGCTCCCCCATCCCTCTTCCAGTGCCGGATGTGGCCTCAGTCCTCGCAATCGGTTCTCAAAGCTAATCTTACTCGCTATCGATTAGCGAACTCGTGCCAACCGGCGTGTTATGTAAGGCGGGTGCTCTATACAGAGACCAATATTTCTAACGTGTGGTCCTGGGCTACATAATGTTTGAAGATGCTCACAATTTTCGAGTAAAAGACGTAAAAATATAGAAAAATTTACTTGGGAGTAGTGGCTGCCCTACAATTTTAATTTCTAACTGTCACCGTTCTCCTACAATCAAATGCCTGCGCTCCCTAGTTTTAGCTGTTATGCCACCACCTGCTGATCTTTTGCAAACAATAGCTAAACGACAAAAGTCCTTAAAAACTGGAATGACTCAACCCAAGAAAGCAGACGCTCACACATTGGAACGCACCTTCTGATTCTATCAATTTTTCGTATTGCAAGGCCGTGCTGGGTAGCCGCGCGGTCTGAGGGTCACGGTCCGCGCGGCTACCTCCGTCAGAGGTTCGAGTCCTCCCTCGGGAATAGGTGCGTGTGTGTTGTCCTTAGCGTATGCTAGTTTAATTCAGACTAAATACTCTTAGTCTAACAGACGACCTCAGCAATTTGGTCCCACACGATCTTACCACAAATTTCCAATTTCCGTACTGCAATATAAATCTCAGATTCACAAACTGTTTTATATCCAGGACAACTGCAGCTGTTGGAAGCCAAGATATTAGGATGAACTCCTCTCATAGCTGGTAAAATTGTTCTTTATTAAAACATTGCCGGTTTCGTGGCTTTAAGCCGTATCATCAGATGAACAACGTTCAAAGATCATAGGCATAACCATCGCTCCTAATCAAAATTGAGTATTCAGGGAATCTAGAATGAAATTTTCACTCTACAGCGGAGTGTGCGCTGATATGAAACTTCCTGGCAGATTAAAATTGTGTGCCGGACCGAGACTCGAAATCGGGACCTTTACCTTTCGCGGGCAAGTGCTCTACCAACTGAGCTACCCAAGCACGACTCACGCCACCTCCTCACAGCTGTACTTCTGCCAATGCCCGCGAAAGGCAAAGGTCCCGAGTTCGAGTCTCGGTCCGGCACACAGTTTTAATCTGCCAGGAAGTTTTATTCAGAGAATATCGTCAATACTACGGCGAGCGAAAGGTAAAGTAGAACTGTCCCATTCTACAAAATTTGCCTGCATCCGAATGACAACAGGGCAGCTCAGTGCACCGGCAAGACAAAAGCGGTCCGCAAGAACAATAGTAAGTTTTTGCTAGGAGCGATGGGTATGCGTATGATCTTTTAACGTTGTTCTCCTCATGATGCGAGTTAAAGCCGCGAAACCAGTCGTGTTTTAATAAACAACAATTTTACCAGCTGTAAACAGAGTTCTTCCTAACATCAAATCTCAGTTTGTGATGAAGAATCACCTTCGCTGGACTTCTAAAATACACCATCAAAATACCACCTCCGCCGTAGTCGGCTCACAGCGTCAACGCAGTAGACTGCCCACCGTCTCCCTACTTTGCGAGTTCCCGAAACTTATTTCCCTTTCAGGTATTCCAGGCAAAATGTATCCATTTTCAAGCTTCTCTCCATTGTGTTGGGAAACACCGGGCAACAGAGGAAAATTACCCTCTCATGGGAACAGCCTTGTCGGATCCTACCACTATCGGTAGGCGGATTAGCGAAGGAGCCGTTGATCGTCTTTGAGCCTCTCCAAGGTGAAGCAGTCCCCTGCGAACACAATAGTGAACACAACAAACACGCAGTCGCGTACAAGAGATGACATGTCGCAACAAGTCTAACAAGGAACCCCTTGAGTACGAGGTCGCTAGTTCGATGTTTAGCAAGGCTCATTTGAAAGTCTAGCGTTAAGTATCACGACAGGAAAAATAAAAACTTTTAATGACTCACCACGTGCACCAGGAGCGCGACAGCAAACGAGTCTTCCGGAGGTGGGGTGATCAACCTTCTACGGGATGTATTAATTATACTTCACAAAACGGATATCGCCGTCATTCGAAAAAGGTTTTTTAGACAAACCATTGACTTGCAGCATGACTATGAATGAAAATAGGGCGCCAGAGTGACCACAAAGGTTTGCACCCTCAAGATCGAAGGCGAACTCCTTGGGAATTACAAACCGTGCAGGATGTCCATCTGAGTCTGAGGGTCATATTGGAGTAACGGGGTGGGAAGAACTGACGGAATGTGATGGCATGCTGTCGAATGCGAAACAGTCTGTCGTGGGCTAATAGTGAACTGGCTATCCTTTAAGACGTACCTGCAGATGGTATGATAATACGGATAGGCACGAAAAAAAACCCCAAAGGCTGCTTTTGGCCAGTTGGTCCAGGTGTTAACTGCAGTGTCATAGTTTTCTGGGGGGATAGTAAGATGTTTATACGCAGACTAGGAACAAGGAAAAGAAAGTTATTTGGACCAGCTATTGGTCAAAAGCAGTGCTCATGCCGTATTTGTAGTTCTCTTACACCCATTTTGCCACGCTTGCTTGCTGTGACGTAAATATTCCCTGCTACCCTTGCAAGATCACGCACACTAGAAAGAATCGTAGGGAGCAGAGCACCTACAACTTCTCGTGGTACAATAACTTTCCAGCCAATTTAACATCCATATCAACAGTCGGCATAACTATGATAATGTTACTTGATCTTGATACAACTCTCTTGGTACCTCTAATTTCTACGGCTCTTTTCAAATGCATTTTCTTATCCATACTGGCCGCAGTTGAAAAGAAACTCCTTACTGAGCGATGACATAAGTTTGTTTATCTTATCTACAAATTTCCAGATCGATTCCGTAATTTAATGTACATCGTAAAGTTGGCACATTGTTTAAAATTTCGTTATCTTACATATTCCATTTCTGTAGCACTGTTTGAAGCTAAGCAACCATCGACTGGTTTCCTTGAAAACACCATAATCTATGTGTTGCGCAATTTGATGTGTATAACGTAATAAATTCGATCGAGCATCCGTGAAATGTGCGAACACGAGTTTATGTAACAAGTGCGCTTTAACTTTCCTTGATTATCCGTAGCTTTCCTTATGCACTACACGTTCATTTTGCTGCAGACTTATTCGAAATCTGTTCGTAATTGTTGTTTACTATGTTTCGGATGATCTTCCACGTACGCAATGAAGTTCGCTAACTGTTTTGTAGCCTAGAGGTAACGTTTTTGATGAGCAATCATATCGTCCTTGGCCCCGGGTTCGAACCCCACCACAACTTAGAATTGAAATAAAAATTAACAGCATTGGCAGCCGAACACTTTCGGCATATGAAATCATCGTCCTCCTATCAAAGGCCTTGTCGAAGAGGGCGGAGCAGCGGACAGAGGTTCAGGGCATGCTCTTTCCCTTGGGGTGGGGAACTGCCTCTAGCGGTGGAAGATTCAACAATGATCAACGGCATGAGGATGCAGGAGACAATGGAAAGCATTTGCATTAAACACATAATGTGTATCCACAGAACGTGTGGCCTGTAAATTGAGGAAGTGTCTTGATCTATCCATTGGAAAAAGATTCCAGAGTAGTTCCACATACGGATCTCAGGGAGGGTACTGCCAAGATGGAGAAATATTTTGAATAAACAGCAAAAAGACAACCTTCTCTGAGTCGGGGCATGGAATATCAGAAGTAGGGGTCAGTGAAATGAAATGGAAAGAAGATAAGGATTTCTGATCAGAGAAGTAGAGGGTAATTTAGACAACAGCAAGAAAATAGTACGGGGGTAGGATTCCTTATGAACAGGGAGACAGGGCACTGTGCGAGCTACTGTGAACAGTTCAGTGACGGGGTTGTAATCATCAGAATCGATAGCAAATCAACACCGACAATACTAGTTCAGGTGTACATGCCAACGTCGCAACCAGAAGATACAGTGATGGATAAAGAATACGAGGACATTGAAGGGGTAATTCAGTACGTAAAGGGAGACTGGAATGCGATTGTAAGGAAAGGAGTAGAAGAAAGAATTACGGGAACATATTGTCATAGCAGAGGGAATGGGAAAGGAAGAAGACTGAGTTCTGCAATAGATTTCAGCAAGTAATGACGAATACTCGAATCAAGAATCACAACAAGAGGAGGTATACTTGGAAACGGCGCCGGCTGGAGTGGCCGTGCGGTTCTAGGCGCTACAGTCTGGAGCCGAGCGACCGCTATGGTCGCAGGTTCGAATCCTGCCTCGGGCATGGATGTGTGTGACGTCCTTAGGTTAGCTAGGTTTAATTAGTTCTAAGTTCTAGACGACTGATGACCTCAGAAGTTAAGTCGCATAGTGCTCAGAGCCATTTGAACCATTTTGAACTTGGAAATGGCAGCGAGGTACGGGAGGATCTCAGAGTGTATCACGGTCAGGCAGATATTGGACTGTAAGGCGTACCCAGGAGCAGATATAGATTCAGATAACAAGTTAAAACGATAAAGATTGGGCTGAATTTTAAGTAGTCAGGAAGCATCAGTGGGCAATGAAGTTGGTAACAGAAGTATTAAGGAATGAGGAGATACGCTTCAAGTTCGCTGTGGCTATAGATTCTGGGATAATGGCAGTAACGGAAGTTGGAAAGAAAAACATAGGTACAAAGAAAGTAACTGCGGAAAAAAAGGTGGTTAACAGATGAAATACTTCAGTTGATGAATGAAAGAAGGAAGTACAAATACGTTCACGGAAATTCAGGAATGGAGAAATGCAAGGCAATTAGGAATAACATAAGTAGAAAGGCGAAATGGCTGCGTGAAAAATGTGAAGAAATTTAAAAAGAAATGATGATTGGAAGGACTGACTCAGCATACAAAAAAGGCAAAACAACTTTCGTGAAATTAAAAGCAATTGTAGTAACATTAAGAGCAAAATGGTAATTCAGCTGTTAATGTAAATGAGAGACCGGATAGTGGGAAAAGTACACTGAAGGCGTCTATGAGGGGAAGGCTTATCTGATGTGACAAATAAGAAGGAGGAGTCGATATAGAAGAGATAGGGCATCAAGTATTAATAAATGAAAACACCAGTTTACTTTTGTTCTACAATATTGTAGAACAAAAGCAGACTGGTGCTTTTCATTTATTATAATGTTGTTCTACGAAGAACCGGCGGAAGATTCTGTTAATATGATCAAGTTTTAGTCTCAGAATTTCAAACAGCTATGGAAAGTTTAAGATCGAATAAGTGGAAGTGGCAACAGAGATACTATTCAAGTTGGTGTGTAGAATATATTAGTCTGGGGATATACCATCTTGCTTTCGAAAAAGTATTATCCACAAAATTCGGAAGATTGCAGTAGCTAACAAGTGCGAGAATTATCGCACAATTAGCTTAACAGGTCAGGCATCCAAGTTGCTGACAAGAATAATTTACAGAAGACTGGAAAAGAAAATTTACGATTTATTCGATGACGATCAGTTTGGATTTAACAAAGGTAAAGAACCAGAGAGGCAGTTCTGACGTTTCGAATGATAATAGAAGCAGGACTAAAGGAAAGTCAAGACACGTTCATAGTTTTTATCGACCCTGAAAAAGTGTTAGAAAATGTGAAATATGTTCGAAATTCTGACGAAAATTGGGGTAAGCTATAGGCAGAGGCAGGTAAAATACAACATTTTCCAAAACCAACAGGGGTAATTGATGTAACGGTGACAGGAACAGTCGCAGGGTGGAAACTACGGAAAATGTGGCGGGACCCACGGACCGGCCCGCGAACAACAACACAACGGAAGAGGACGGACTCGACCAACGAAGGACCTTACGACAACAAAAAGCACGAAACAACAGAGTCAAGAAAACCTAACTAAACAACCACATCCACTCGTAAACAAAACACGAAAATAAATACGCTGTCTAAGGCGAGGCGATATGTCCTGAGACGTACGCAAGGCTAGACTGGAAGGCTCAATTTTTTTTTTTCCTTTATTGAGTTTCGATTCCCCCTGAAGGGGGCGGGCTGGCAGCAGCTTATTACGCAGCTCTTCAGCCTACAGAATTTGTTTTAAAAAGATGAAGATAATAAAAAATAACAGTTGGCGATAAAATCGGTGACTTAAAGGTAAAATGGCGGAAAATTCTGGAACTTAAAACATGAATCAAAGGGTTGATGATGCTAATAAAATACACAGGAAGCAGAAAAATAATACACAGACAATTAAAAAACACGGCGACAGTCTGATTTCTGTTCGCAAGAGATATAAAATTCACACACAGCGACAGCATGACTTCTTTTTGCAACACTTTGGAAAGACGCACAACACTGAACACTCACTTAAACACAATTTGGCACAAATATGACATACCACAGCCGAGAGCAGGTGGGGGGAAACTGGACAGATGATGGGGAAATTAAAAAGGGGGGAAGGAGAGGAAAAGTGAAGGGGGGGTGGGGGAAAAGGAGCCAGTGGAGGATGAGGACCCATAAGAGGGGTGGGGGGTGCTGAGCAGAAGCCATGCCAGGGAGTGGGGAAGGCAGAGGAGGGGAATACAAAAGGACTCAGAGGGGGGGGGAGAAGGGAGGTAGGGAGAGGTTAGGCGGGGAGAAAACGGGATGGAAGGGGGGAGAAAGAGGGAGCCCAGGGAAAGGACGGAAGAAAGGAGGGGGGGTGAGGATCAGAGTTGATGTTGTTGTTGTTGTGGTCTTCAGTCCTGAGACTGGTTTGATGCAGCTCTCCATGCTACTCTATCCTGTGCAAGCTTTTTCATCTCCCAGTACCTACTGCAACCTACATCCTTCTGAATCTGCTTAGCGTATTCATCTCTTGGTCTCCCTCTACGATTTTTACCCTCCACGCTGCCCTCCAATACTAAATTGGTGATCCCTTGATGCCTCAGAACATGTCCTACCAACCGATCCCTTCTTCTGGTCAAGTTGTGCCACAAACTTCTCTTCTCCCCAATCCTATTCAATACTTCCTCATTAGTTATGTGATCTACCCATCTAATCTTCAGCATTCTTCTGTAGCACCACATTTCGAAAGAGTTGATAGGAGGGATAAATGGAGGGAGAAAGGGCGTTATCTGGGAGGGGAAGTTGATGGAAGCCACCTTGGGAAAGGAGATGAAGGGTGTAGAGATGGAGGGTAGGGGGGACACAACATTGAAGACATGGCAGGGGGCAGGGATGGAAGAGGAGAGGAGAGGAGCAACCAGGGGGTGAGGGGGATCAAGGTGGCAGGACGTGTAGATTATGCGGATATGTTCGAGGAATAGGAGCAGATGGTGGACAGGAATGAGGTCATAGAGGATCCACGTGGGGGACGGGAGGCGTATACAGAAGGCGAGGTGGAGTGCATGACGCTAAAGGATCGCAGGCTCAGCTTTTTTTTCCCTTTATTATGATTTCATTCCCCTGCCCCATATGGGCATGGGAGGGATATCAGTGGCAAAATCTGCCGCTCTTCAGCCGAGTGACATAACAACTTAAAATAAGAATAAAATTTTACATATATAAGGAGAGAAAGGGGAACTTAAAACAGAATAATGGGAGAAAATGGAGGTAAAAAATAGACTAATACGGAGACGTTCATGGAGGACAGTTAAAAGTCACCAGAAAGTTAAAAACACAGTTGGCGTGTCTTCAAAACTCAGAGAAGACACTGAATGGACATGCACACGTTAAAAGTCGGCCACAGTAGTAAAAACACTCTGCAGCAACACACTTAAAACCCACGTGGAGCACACACGATGAAGAATAAAACTGCCAGGCGGGACCTGCCGACGGAAAGGGCAGAGAGGATGGAAAAGGAAGGGAGAGCATGGGGCAGCAGGGGAAGCGGCGGAATGAAGAGAGGAGGGGCATCAGTGGGTTCACGAAGAGGCAGGAGACACATGGGGCGGGAGAGGAAGAGGGAAGACAGGGCAGGAGGGAGTGCAGAGGCACTGAAAGGAGGCACAAGAGATGGATGGGGTGTAGGAGGGGGAAGCCGCTCAGGAGGAGGGAGGGGGAGGAGAGGGAGCCCTGAGGAGGAGGCAGGAAGATGGGTTGGTAGGAAGGGCAGATAAGGGCGAATCTCATCATCTGGGAGGGGTAGACAGTGGAAGTTGTGTTGGGAAAGGAGATGGAGGGTGTGGAGATGGAGAGAGGGTGGGACACAACGGTAAAGGCGCGGCAACTGGTTGGGGGTGGAGAGGAAGGGAGACACCAGGGGATGAGGGGGATCAAGGCGGCAGACAATAAATTGTGTGCAGATGTGTTCAAGGAAAAGGAGAAAGTGGGGGAAGGGGACAAGGTCATAAAGGATGCGCATGGGGGACAGAAGGCGGATGCGGAAGGCGATGCGGAGCGCATGGCGTTCGAAGATTTGGAGGGATTTATAGAACCGGGGAGGGGCGAAAATCCAAGCGATGCTGGCATAAAAGAGGATGGGGCAGATCAAGGATTTGTAGGTGTGAAGGATGGTGGAAGGATACAGACCCTACGTCCAGCCGGACAGGAGTTTCAGGAGGCAGAGGCAGTTGTGAGCTTTGTTTTGGATGGTAAGGAGATGGGGAGTCCAGGTGAGGTGGCGGTCCAGTGTGAGGACAAGGTATTTGAGGGTAGGAGTGAGGTGGATAGGACGGCCATAAATGGTGAGCTAGAAATCATGGAGGCGGAAGGAGCAGGTGGTGCGGCCTATGATGATCGCCTGGGTCTCGGAGGGATTAACACGGAGGAACTACTGGTTGCACCAAGCGGTGAATTGGTCATGGTGGGTTTGGAGGGTACGTTGGGACCGTTGAAGGGTAGGATAAAGGGCTAGGAAGGCGGTGTCATCAGCGAACTGGAGAAGATGAACAGGAGGGGGAGGTTTGGGCATATCAGTGGTGTACAGGAGATAGAGGAGAGGGGAAAGGACAGAACCTTGGGGCACGCCAGCAGAGCGATAGAAAGTACGGGAGTTGGAATTGTTGATAGTCACATAGGAGGGACGATGGGAGAGGAAGGAAGCAACGAGACGGACGAAGTTATGGGGAGAGCATAGGTCTGGAGTTTGAAGAGGAGCCCGGGATGCCAGACACCGTCATAGGCGTTCTGGAGATCAAGGGAAACAAAGATAGCGGAGCGACGGGAGTTAAGTAGGAGGGAATGAAAATTGGTAAGGTTAAGGAGCTGGTCGTCGGCGGAAAAGGAAGGCCGGAAGCCACATTGGGTAACAGGAAGGAGGCGGTGTTGGTTAAGGTGGCGGTGAATCCGGCGAGAGCAGGCTCAGCTAGAGGCAGGCGCTTAACTACGCTATCGTGGACGCCGCTATTGGCCGCTGCAACCACGTGTTCCACTGTGGCGCCATCACTCTAAATGCGGGCCAGGAGGAGCGCGCCGCTACAGCTTACGGCACGATGGTGCAGAGACCTCTAGTGGTCTTCGATGTCCATGACGTCTGGCGTGGATTCAGATTCTCGGCGCACGGTACCAGAGTAATAATAGTGGAAATTAAGAACGAAGTGAAGGGATTAAAACGTTTGCAAGACAGTAATGTAGTCTTTCATCCCTACTGTTCAATATATACATCGAACACGCAGAGATGAAAATAAAAGAAAGCTTCAGGAGTGGAACTGAAGTTCAAGGTAAAAGGTTTTCAGTGATACTATTCGCCAATAACATTGCTATTTTCAGTGAAAGTTAAGGAGAATTACATAATCCGCTGAAGAGAGTGATTGGATTGAGAGTAAATCGAGGAAAGACGAAAGTAATGAGGAGTAACCGAAAGGGAACACAGAAAAACTTAACTTTAGGACTGATGACTACGAAACTGTCAAAATGGGCATTCAGAGCCTATTGTAGTCGACTGGTATCAAACAGAGGTCTTAATTTGAGGAATAAATTTCTGAGAATGTTCGTTTCGAGCAGAGCGTTGTCCGGTACTGAAACACAGACTTTGTAAAACCAAAACGCAAGAGAATCGAAGTATTTGAAGTGTGGTGCTACAGACGAATGTTGAAAATTTGTTAGTATGATAAAGTAAGGAATGTGGAGGCTCTGTACAGAAGCGGAAAGCAAAGGAGCATATGGAAAAGACTGAAAATAATAAGGGCAAGATGATAGGGCACCTGTTAAGACATCAGGGAGTAACTTCCGTGGCACTAAAGGGCTTAGAGGGTAAAAACTGTACCGGAAGAAAGAGACTGGAATACATCCAGCAAATAATTGACTCCTCGGTCACTGTCCTGTGCTATATTTCACTGGAGACGGGATTTGTGGCTTCCTGTCCAGAAAGGATGATGAACTGCTTGCCTCGACACCTGTTTCAATATCACATTCACCTGTTAAGAACATAACGTCATCATTGTACTCCTTGTGTATATTGTCCGCATACTTGAGCTTATACGACACCACAAACTCCACTGTCTCGTGTTACACAAACGCAAATATTTCATCACGACTTTCTCACTCTGCGAAACTCCTTGGGTTCCTTTGAGATGAAAAGTCAACTTCGGCAACTCTTGTCGTACATATAATGCAACGTTCTCTTTGTTTATCGTTGCCATTACTCTGCTTTGTATCAGCACTGTACCACTGCCATCAATTACTCGTCAACTAAGCAGTTCATCCGTGCTCCGTAGTCTCATACTGTGCTCACCATTGGATATCTCCAGTCTCGCCTCCTGTTGCCATTAGCAGCCATTATTGTGGCTGCATGGTAGACAACATGTGAGGCGTCGGAAGCCGTAAGAGTATTTTGCCTTTTTGTGAACTCGCACTGAATAGAGTCTTTATAAGACATATACAACGCATCTGAATTTTATCCATATATTCATCCTCAGAGATGACTACCAGACAGCCTCTTATTTTTATTCCGTCACTCTTCCTCAACTAAAAAGAATTATCCATACCCTCATTAATATTCCTACACACAGTCTTATGCTCACTAATGCCCTCCTCTACGTTAATCGAATTGTAAAGGCCAAATCTGTGGAGTTGGATTCTTTACCGTGTCCTTCCCACCAGAAGTGATGGTCTACCGGCAGACGGGTAGAAATTCTTCATAATTTTGACGATATGAAGAGGATGTAATAGCTGTACAGTAGAAGTTTGAGTCGTGCGCCGGCAATAGCAGTACACGCAACGTCATTCAGCATGGTAGAACCTGTACAGCAAGAAATGCTCCTCTAGATCTTTTCTGCTACATTCTAACACATCGTTTCGGTGCTACTGCTGCAAGACGTAAAAAATTAGATATTAATGACATTTATTACCTTCCGTATTTAGGATCAAATGAAAAGTAACAAACAAACGTTTGTTTACGAACAGTCTTCAGTTCACATGCATTAATATAATGGCGAATTCCGTGATGACATTGTACATTTTTAGGTTCAAATGGCTCTGAGCACTACGGGACTTAACAGCTGTGGTCATCAGTCCCCTAAAACTTAGAACTACTTAAACCTAACTAACCTAAAGACATCACACACATCCATGCCCGAGGCAGGATTCGATCCTGCGACCGTAGCAGTCGCGCGGTTCCGGACTGCGCGCCTAGAACCGCGAGACCACCGCGGCCGGCACAGTTTTAGGAATGACGGAGAACAGAAAATGTATCAGTTTGAGGTAACGGACCGTGGTCCGGAAGCGACAAAGTTATAGACGAAAATCGTTCTGAGACAACCACTTCTGCAGCAAGCTCTTTGCTTTTCATTTTTGGGGGGAGATAGTATGGACGAAACCAATAAAAAGTTTTCTAGTAAAAGTGATCTCTAAAATGTATATCTTACGAGCTAGGACCAAAGATGAACAAGTGCTCATAGCTCTGAAGATAAGCACTTAACAGCCCCTGTTTAGTGGACATTTTGCTACAATTACCCTGCATCACTCTTGATAGTTTGTACCATAATGACGGAAGCACGGTGCATAACATGCTATCGTGCTGCCGAGATGCATCCCACAGTACACCAGACATAGTTGGGAACCGATCATCGTTTCCCGTGAATTCACATTGTCGTGGAATAAATAAATTTGCAAGTGAAAGGAATAGTCTATTTAGTTCAGCCATACTTTCACCAACACGGAGGACAGTAATCACCACAGTCATAGAGACTAAGATGAATAAAGAAATTTGCAGGTGAAAGAAATAGTCAATGCCTCCAACGATAGGATCAACATAATGTTTCTTTTGTCAACCTGACAAAATGAAGGTACATAATAATTATTTTGTTGGCAAGTACACGTCTATAGTTCACATATACTTTCAAATTCTTGCGATGGAGTATTATAACACATTGACAGTGGAGCCAAAACAACACAGTGCAAGCTACAGACAAAATGGAGTTTCATGCACAAAATTGACGGAAAAAAATCGTAAGGATAAGACGAAATTGTGCAACATAAAGTTGGTAGGCAAGTTTCTATATCTGAAAGATGACGTCTATTGAAATTTCTTGCCAGTCACTAGAGTGGTGTTAGTAGCGCCGTTAGGAAGATGCAGATCAGATTTGCTTTAAATACATGATGTAACGGTCGTGAGTGGCAGTTATCTTTGCGCTCTGGCGCACCGTACTGCAGCAGTTGGCAGCACAGTGAGCCAACGAACTGTCACAAATCGGTTTTCTCAAGGACAGCTCCGAGCCAGACGCCCTGTAGCGTGCCTCCACCGCCGTTTGTAACTTCAATGATGCCGAACGAGACCTCACGCAAGGGCAGGGGGGAGGACTGTTGTGTTTCCTGATGAAATATGGTCAGTGATGGCCATGTGTTGATTAGAAGGTGTTAAATTGAGGGGCTGCAATCATCCTGTCTGCGTGCTTGACACATTGGACCTACATCTGGAGCTATGGTCTGGGGTGGGATTTCGTATGACAGCAGGAGCACTCTCGCGGTTATCGCTCGCACACTGACTGCGTCAGTCTGGTCATTCAACCTGTTGTTCTGCCACTCATGAACAGCATTCCATGGGGTGTTTTCCAACTGGGTAACAGCAGTTGTAACCCAACATACTCTACAGAGTGTCGACATGTTAACTTGGCCTGCTCAATCACCAGATCTGTCTCCAATCGAGCACATATGGGGCATCATCCACAGCCAGCATGAACCGTACCTGTATTATGTGAACAGGTGCCAAAGGCATGGAGCTCCGTTCCACCAACTGACATCGGCACTTGTACAACACAATGCAAACACGTTTGTATGCTTGAATTCAACATTCTGACGTTTACACTGGTTATTAATGTGCCAATATTTCACTTTTGCAATGGTTTACCTCGCACTTACATTAACCTGTGATCTTGTAATGTTGGTCAATCAAATATGTTACTTAGACAAATGTATTCCCGAAATTGCATTACACTACATTCATTACTTTTTGGTGCGGCCAATTATTCCCTCTGTATTTTTTGTATTATAAAGGGAATATCGCTTCAGTAATTTTGGTTGGTTGTAGCGTACGACAACAATGCACAACCATATGACGCAGTAGTTAGTCGGCGTATTCGCTTTTAGTGTGCTGAAGAACGGATTGGCCGACTTCGCTCTAAATCGCTGGAAATCGCAAAATTAAAGTGGAGACCTTCTGCTGGAAGACGGGCCTATCATTATCGGGTAGATTGTGAACAAAGTGAAAATTACTCATGGAACTTTTTCCAACGACGTTTTAAGAGTGATTGAAGTCGACGCCGACTGCAGTCCACGTCTTGTCACACCCACTCAGAAAGCCCGTATGGCCGAGGCAACAGCGGAATTGTCGCAGATGTGCCACGTGGATCCAATCCAAATACTTCTCCAACTGGCTACCCACCATAGATGACTGTCGAGTTTACCTCTACGACCCCAAGAGGAACGCGGTGAACAAACAATTAAAATATGTGGACTGACATCTACATCTACGAATGCTGTTCGGAAAGTAAGGTCCGATCGGTCGCTAAATGGAAACCACCGTGATAATCAAAATGTATTGTATGGAACAGTTTGCTAAATCTTCCATCTGCTTATCTACATAGTCGCCGCTCCGACTGAGACATCTCTTGTAGCGTTATACTAACTCTCCAATACCATCGTCAGAGAAAGCAGCCGCCTGTGCTTTCCGCCACCTCTCCACGCTGGTCAGCAGTCCGTTTTCTGTGCAAAAAATGTTTTCTTCATAGCCAGCGGTACATGTGAGCAGAGATGAACCTCAGAAGGAGTCAAGTCTACTCTGTTTGGTGAGTGATCAAACACCTGACATCGGAAATGGTGCAGGAACGTCCTCATTTCCTCTGCATTGGGCGGCCGAGAATTGTCATGAAGAACGAAACGCATGAGAGTTGCACGAAATCAGTCGAAACCTCGGAGCAGGCACTCGTACCTGGCGCGAGACACCATTGTGCTTTGCGTGCTCAGTGTATGGCCGGAAATGAGAAACGCGACGTGACGTGACCGACAGGCGTTATAGAGACACTGACCAACACGTCTGTGCAAGGATTCGTCGGATTTTCACTATGGTTTCCATTTCATGATCGATCGGATCTTACTTTCGGAGTACCCTTCGCACGTGAGTACTCCATAATTCGCAATAAAGTTCCACGCCGGCCGCGGTGGCCGAGGGGTTCTAGGCGCTTCAGTTAGTAACCACGCGGCTGCTACGGTCGCAGGTTCGAATCCTGCCTCGGGCATGGATGTGTGAGATGTCCTTACGTTAGTTATATTTACATATTTGTAAGTCTAGGGGACTGATGACCTGAGATGTTAAGTTCCATAGTGCTTAGAGCCATTTTTTGAAATAAGTTCCACTCTCGAACAGTATGCAGGAAAAACAAACACTACTGGTCATTAAAATTGCTACACAAGGATGATAATGTGCTACAGCCGCGTAATATAACCGACAGGAAGAAGATGCTGTGATATGCAAATGATTAGCTTTTCAGAGCATTCACACAAGGCTGGCGTCGGTGCTGACATGAGGAACGTTTCCAACCGATTTCTCATACACAAACAGCAGTTGTCCGGCGTTGCCTGGTGAAACATAGTTGCGATGCCTCGTGTAAGGAAGAGAAATGCGTACCATCACGTTTCCGACTTTGATAAATGTCGGATTGTAGTCTATCGCGATTGCGGTTTATCGTATCGCGACATTGCTGCTGGCGTTGGTCGAGATCCAATGACTGTTAGCAGAAGATGGAATCGGTGCGTTCAAGAGGGTAATACGGAATGCCGTGCCGGATTCCAACGGCCTCGTATCACTAGCAGTCGAGATGACAGGCATCTTATTCGCATGGCTGTAACGGATCGTGCACGTCTCGACGGCTGAGGCAACAGATGGGGACGTTTGCAACACAACAACGATCTCCACGTACAGTCCGACGACGTTTGCTGTAGCATGGACTATCAGCTCGGAGACCATGGCTGCGGTTAACCTTGACGCTGCATCACAAACAGGAGCGCCTGCGATGGTGTACTCAACGACGAACCTGGCTGCACGAATGGCAAAACGTCATTTTTTCGTATGAATCTGTTTACAGCATCATGATGGTCGCATCCTTGTTTGGCGACATCGCGGTGAACGCACATTGAAAGCGTGTATTCGTCATTGCCATGCTGTCGTATCACCCTGCGTGATGGTATGGGTTGCCATTGGTTACACGTCTCGGCCCACTCTTGTTCGCATTGACGGCACTTTGAACAGTGGACGTTACATTTCAGATGTGTTACGACCTGTGGCTCTACCCTTCATTCGATCTCTGCGAAACCCTACATTTCAGAAGGATAATGCGCCACCGGATGTTGCAGGTCCTTTACGGGCCTTTCTGGATACAGAAAATGTTGGACTGCTGCCCTGGCCAGCACCATCTCCAGATCTCTCTACAGTTTAAAACGTCTGGCTGAGCAACTGGCTCGTCACAATACGCCAGTCACTACTCTTAATGAACTATGGTATAGTGTCGAAGCTGCATGGGCAGCTGTACCTGTACTGGCCATCCAAACTCTGCTTGACTCAATGCCCAGGCGTATCAAGGCCGTTATTCCGGCCAGAGGTGCTTATTCTGGGTACTGATTTTCAGGATCTGTGCACCTAAATTGCGTGAAAATGTAATCACATGTCAGTTCTAGTATAATGTATTTGCCCAATGAATACCCGTCTATCATCTGTATTTCTTATTGGTGTAGCAATTTTAATGGCCAGTAGTGTACAATGGTCGTTTCTTCCTACGTAGGTGGGCCTTGCAGTCAGAGAAACTGAAGTGGTTTGAAGCAGAGCGGCCGCCTTGTAGATACCGTGAGTTCTAGAAGAAGGTGGATCCTCACGCATCTTGCTTGCGTGTCGGTGGAGATTAAATACAGCCAAAGGAGTAAGTTAAACCAAGGCCAATGTGTGTGGCCCAGTCCTGGAGCTATCATACCTGGCTATTCTCTGTAACAGAGGCAAACTACCGAAATCTCCTGACGAGGTTCGGGGGCTGCCGAGACGGAATGAGGCACCAGGCATTCCAATAAATTTTTTCGAACGACGAGAATACGCCCAGCCATTCTGCACAGGCCACGGTCACACCTGTTGTTGTCAAAATTTGCTTTAGCCCAAGCCATCTCCGGCGTGACACCCGTCAACTGGAATCGGATGGAGAAACCGTTGCGTGACAGTCGTTTTCAGACATTCTTTTCATATGGAACTTCGCCGAACACCTCAAGTTCACACTTGTACAATCAAGGGCCCCTTTAAGTCAATCACCGTTGGCGATAAATATTAATATGTAGAGCCGGAATAACACAGACTTTCATGACAAAGTTTGAGTTGTTCGATCAGATTCTCGAGTCAGAAACATACAAATTTACAATAGCCATACACATCAATGAATATGTACATATATATATATATATATATATATATATATATATATATATATATATATATATATATACAAATTGTATTTATATTACATGTTCCCAGTACTTTGCAACCTCCAAGGCGCTTGGAGTGGCTTGCAGGAGATCAATCTTCGTCCGGGATGTAGGGCACAAAAAGGCACTGGAGCATGTGGCTTGTGGTTTGTTCTTGTCCACAATTACAGGACGTATCTTCTGTTATGAAGCCCCTACTCTTCGGGTTGTCTCGGGATCGTCCAACTCCTGATCGTAATGTGTTTAGATTTCCACACCAGCCAGCTCTCGTTGTGTCCAGGTGGTAGTTCATCAGATTCTGGCGTCTGCAGGTGAGGCATCGACTTCTTCCATATCTCTAGCCTTGCCTTCTCTGGTGAAATTGTGAGCTTCTTGGATGTTCTAAGGAAGCTCTTTCGCGATCTCAGCCGTTGCTGTGGAGTATTATGTCCTTACAGTGGATGGGCACTGCCCTGTTCCACTTTCAGTCTGTCCTTGTTGGCAGCCACTGTTCTGCGTACCCATGGTGGCGCTATTCCAGCCAGTCAGTAGAGCTTATCAGTTGGGGTAGGTCCTACGCAACCTGTGATCAACCTTCAGGTTTCGTTGAGAGCAATGTCTACCTGTCTGGCATGAGATGACCTGTACCAGACTGGAGAAGCATATTCAGCAGTAGAAAAGCACAGTGCCATTGCAGTACAGCGATCTGATGATTACAGCTTTCTGACAGCTCTCATAAAAAAGAATTTAAGTCTACTAATCTCCGGTATATTCAGGAAAGTTACAATAACAACTACAACCAATAGTCAATAAAATTAGCTTTCAGTGCTTCGAGTATTATTAAATATCTTTAAGAAAATTATGGCGACAACGAAGACTAGCAGAAAGTTAAATTATTTTGCATTAATGTTAAAAAGGGGTTTAGCTATGTAGAGCATACACTGGCGGTGACGAGCCTCACGCAAACGAGCCAATGCGTTCCGTTGTCTTTCATGTGCTTCAGACGCACTGTGAACTGGAGCAATAACGTCCTCCCCTGACGTTACAAGTGTGCCATACACCATACTCTTCATACTACCCCACAGAACATAGTCGAGAGGTTTCGGATCTGGCGACCGTGCTGACAACGGAACACCGGTCCTTCGACTGGGACATGCGACGTTGACGTCATTTTGCACATCGACGTCAAAGTGAGCTGGAGCTCCGACGTGTTGCAGCCATGTGTCCATCTGAACATTTAGACGCTATACATGCAATAGAGTGGGCAAAGCGTCTCTAACAAATGTGAGATATGATGCTCCTTTTATTCCGTTTAGCGGTGGATGTGATTCAGTCGTCACCCGGGTCTGGGGGTAGCGTCTTTGATTCATAATCAAAACGACTTCGGTACTGGGTTCGATCCCCGCCACTGTCTAAATTTTGATAAATAATCAGCATTGGCGGCCGAAGACTTCCGGCATAAGAAGTCAGCCTCATTCTGCCAACGGCCTTGTCAAAGAGGGCGGAGGAGCGGATAGAGGTTCAGGGCACTCTCTTGTCCTACGGGTGGGAAATTGCCCCTAAAGGCGGAAGAATCAGCAATGATCAACGACATGAGGATGCAGAAGTCAATGGAAACTACTGCATTAAAGACACGTAACGTGTATCCACAGGACATGTGGCCTATGATTGAAAAAGTGTCATGATGATCTCTCCATTGGCAAAAGACTCCGGAATAGTTCCCCATTCTGATCTCCGGGAGCGGTCTTCCAAAGGGGAGGTTACCATGAGAAAAAGATTGAATAATCAACGAAAGGATAACATTCTACGAGTCGGGGCATGGAATGTCAGAAGCTTGAACGTGGTAGTGAAACTAGAAAATCTGAAAAGGGAAATGCAAAGGCTTAATCTAGATATAGTAGGGGTCAGTGAAGTGAAGTGGAAGGAAGACAAGGATTTCTGGTCAGATGAGTATCGGGTAATATCAACAGCAGCAGAAAATGGTATGACAGGTGTAGGATTCGTTATGAATAGGAAGGTAGGGCAGAGGGTGTGTTACTGTGAACAGTTCAGTGACCGGGTTGTTCTAATCAGAATCGACAGCAGACCAACACCGACAACGATAGTTCAGGTATATATGCCGACGTCGCAAGCTGAAGATGAACAGATAGAGAAAGTGTATGAGGATATTGAAAGGGTAATGCAGTATGTAAAGGGGGACGAAAATCTAATAGTCATGGGCGACTGGAATGCAGTTGTAGGGGAAGGAGTAGAAGAAAAGGTTACAGGAGAATATGGGCTTAGGACGAGGAATGAAAGAGAAGAAAGACTAATTGAGTTCTGTAACAAGTTTCAGCCAGTAATAGCGAATACCCTGTTCAAGAATCAGAAGAGGAGGAGGTATACTTGGAAAAGGCCGGGAGATACAGGAAGATTTCAATTAGATTACATCATGGTCAGACAGAGATTCCGAAATCAGATACTGGATTGTAAGGCGTACCCACGAGCAGATATAGACTCAGATCACTATATAGTAGTGATGAAGATCAGGCTGAAGTTCAACACATTAGTCAGGAAGAATCAATACGCAAAGAAGTGGGATACGGAAGTACTAAGGAATGACGAGATACGTTTGAAGTACTCTAACGCTATAGATACAGCAATAATGAATAGCACAGTAGGCAGTACAGTTGAAGAGGAATGTACGTCTCTAAAAAGGGCTATCACAGAAGTTGGGAAAACATAGGTACAAAGAAGGTAGCTGCGAAGAAACCATGGGTAACAGAAGAAATACTTCAGTTGATTGATGAAAGGAGGAAGTACAAACATGTTCCGGGAAAATCAGGAATACAGAAATACAAGTCGCTGAGGAATGAAATAAATAGGAAGTGCAGGGAAGCTAAGACGAAATGGCTGCAGGAAAAATGTGAAGACATCGAAAAAGATATGATTGTCGGAAGGACAGACTCAGCATACAGGAAAGTCAAAACAACCTTTGGTGACATTAAAAGCAACGGTGGTAACATTAAGAGTGCAACGGGAGTTCCACTGTTAAATGCAGAGGAGAGAGCAGATAGGTGGAAAGAATACACTGAAAGTCTCTATGAGGGTGAAGATTTGTCTGATGTGATAGAAGAAGAAACAGGAGTCGGTTTAGAAGAGATAGGGGATCCAGTATTAGAATCGGAATTTAAAAGAGCTTTGGAGGACTTACGGTCAAATAAGGCAGAAGGGATAGATAACATTCCATAAGAATTTCTAAAATCATTGGGGGAAGTGGCAACAAAACGACTATTCACGTTGGTGTGTAGAATATATAAGTCTGGCGATATACCATCTGACTTTCGGAAAAGCATCATACATACAATTCCGAAGACGACAAGAGCTGACAAGTGCGAAAATTATCGCACAATCAGCTTAACAGCTCATGCATCGAAGCTGCTTACAAGAATAATATACAGAAGAATGGAACAGAAAATTGAAAATACGCTAGGTGACGATCAGTTTGGCTTTAGGAAAAGTAAAGGGAAGAGAGAGGCAATTCTGACGTTACGGCTAATAATGGAAGCAAGGCTAAAGGAAAATCAAGACACTTTCATAGGATTTGTCGACCTGGAAAAAGCGTTCGACAATATAAAATGGTGCAAGCTGTTCGAGATTCTGAAAAAAGTAGGGGTAAGCTATAGGGAGAGACGGGTCATATACAATATGTACAACAACCAAGAGGGAATAATAAGAGTGGACGATGAAGAACGAAGTGCTCGTATTAAGAAGAGTGTAAGACAAGGCTGTATCCTTTCGCCCCTACTCTTCAATCTGCACATCGAGGAAGCAATGATGGAAATAAAAGAAAGGTTCAGGAGTGGAATTAAAATACAAGGTGAAAGGATATCAACGATACGATTCGCTGATGAAATTGCTATCCTGAGTGAAAGTGAAGAAGAATTAAATGATCTGCTGAACGGAATGAACAGTCTAATGAGTACACAGTATGGTTTGAGAGTAAATCGGAGAAAGACGAAGGTAATGAGAAGTAGTAGAAATGAGAACGGAGAGAAACTTAACATCAGGATTGATGGTCACGAAGTCAATGAAGTTAAGGAATTCTGCTACCTAGGCATTAAAATAACCAATGACGGACGGAGCAAGGAGGACGTCAAAAGCAGACTCGCTATGGCAAAAAAGGCATTTCTGGCCAAGAGAAGTCTACTAATATCAAATACCGGCCTTAATTTGAGGAAGAAATTTCTGAGGATGTACGTCTGGAGTACAGCATTGTATGGTAGTGAAACAAGGACTGTGGGAAAACCGGAACAGAAGAGAATCGAAGCATTTGAGATGTGGTGCTATAGACGAATGTTGAAAATTAGGTGGACAAGGTAAGGAATGAGGAGGTTCTACGCAGAATCGGAGAGGAAATGAATATGTGGAAAACACTGACAAGGAGAAGGGACAGGATGATAGGACATCTGCTAAGACATGAGGGAATGACTTCCATGGTACTAGAGGGAACTGTAGAGGGCAAAAACTGTAGAGGAAGACAGAGATTGGAATACGTCAAGCAAATAATTGAGGACGTAGGTTGCAAGTGCTACTCTGAGATGAAGAGGTTAGCACAGGAAAGGAATTCGTGGCGGGCCGCATCAAACCAGTCAGTAGACCGATGACGAAAAAAAAAATGACTCAGTGACAAGGTCACCAATTATCCCGGCCCAGATTTTAATACCGACGATGTGTTGGTAATTTTGAATCCCCTACGTACATAGGTTTTCATCTACTCACGCCTGCATGTTGTGCAAGTTTTTTATGCCATCGCTAGTAAACGTGCATTCATCCGTGAATAGCACCAAGCTCGGAAATTGTGGCCGGAGTATGCATTGTTGTAAGTATCACTGTGCACACTGTACCTGTCGTGGATAGACCTCCTCCCGTAATTCATGGACTTTGTGCAGATGGTCTGGCTGACGGCTATGTTCATGGACAACACGCCACATGGCACTTCTGTCCGGGTGCAGCGCCTGTGCCATGTGCCGAGTGCTGATGGCTGAGCTCTTTTCGAGCATTGTCAGCATACCCTGCTCTAACCGTAGTGTTCAAGCCGAACTTGGATGATCCGCATCACGTTGCGGCACCTACCAGAGGACAAGGAGAAGATTGAGGATAGTACTCGCAAGTACCAAGCACAAAGCGCTACAACTTTATTGTACGAAGGACACGCTTCAGACAGAAAATACGTATGTGCAACTTTCCGGCTTCTCTTAGGCGTCTCTCGATAGTCGCGAACGTGGGACGCAGTTAGGTACGTCTGTTTGGAAAAAGCTCCGCATACAATCTTGCAGCAGCTCTCCCATTGGAATCCGATTTGCCGCATTCAGGCACCACGTCTATCGTTTTCGCAACTGTGTACATGTCACACTGCTGTCAACAAAGTAACTGCAATAGCAGGCCACACGGGTTCCGCAGTAGGATGAGCAGAAAGGCTTTGTGGAGGAATATAGCGCATGCTCATGAATGTTATAAGGCTCAGGTCGTCCATCCGCATTACACAGTTGACTGAAGGGTTGCAAACCAACCGCATTCAGGCACTAAAGCGAATTGGAAAAAACTGTCACAGCCGTTCGTTTTCAAACTTCCACGCTCACCAGCGCCCAAACCGGGCATTTCCGGATATGGATTTCATCTTCAGAACCGATCAGTTTCTCTTTCTGTACAAAATCTAAGCGTTGTCGGTGCTGTTTTGGGACACCCAGCATAAGACCTATGGGACACTACGTCCTGAAAATATAATCTAAATGGTAAAAGCGTCCTTATTTTCTAGACTTTCTTCAAGTATACTGTCGCTATTCAGGCCAACGACATTGCTGTGTAATTGAGTAAATATGGAAGAAGTCAGTTTTTCCGCTTCTTTTATTCCCAATCACAAAAGCAGAACGTCCTGTTTAAGAGCTTCAGTCTTTTACATTAAACCTCAACTGGTAGAGAAAGAGCAAAACGGGGTTCTCAATATGGAATATGTGGGAGAGAATTTCCAGTTCCGCTATGCTGCACAAAACCTTTAATTGGAATCAGTGTATGGAAACAGTTTTTATTCTTGCCTAAAACTCTTCGTCCGAAAGGGGAATGGAGAGTAATTTCGATTACTTGTGCGTCAACGTCGTCCGTTACACCATCTAAAAATGAAAAGCGCATTCCGCTCCTGCTCTCTCTCTCTCTCTCTCTCTCTCTCTCTCTCTCTCTCTCTGTGTGTGTGTGTGTGTGTGTGTGTGTGTGTGTGTGTGTGTGCGTGTGTGTATGTGTGGACCAGAAACCATAAAGACGATAAGTGACCTACTTTTATCGGTCGTTAAATGAAACTTGCTGGAGCAGAGTGGGATCGAACTTCACGAATTCGATCAAGACATTTGAGGAAGGGCGCCGAATACTAATATTCCATTTTCGTACGTCTTCACCCCTTGCTTGCAATTTTAGTTGCATCCAAATTCGAGTATTTTGTAAATTCGCCACTCATTTCATGATATTGTAGTTCTGTGGCCTTTGTACATCTAAAACAACTTCCATAGATTTGGTGGGTATTATCGTTCTCTTTGTAGCGCCACTGCACGTAGCGTGAGGTGCATGATGTGTGAGTCCTGCTGACGTAGTTGGCTCAACACTACATATTCATTCTCGCTCTCTGATAACGTATTTCGCAGTGGCTGCTCTGTTAGCTTTCATTGCGTTACGCTGTGTAGATAATTTGGAGCGCTAGTTACCGGCAATTATACGCTAATTTAATTTCTGTTTAGTCTGGTACGAGGGTAATTTTCTTGTTTGTAGGTAATTACAACAATTAATTAATCATATTCCGAGACCCGTTATTTCTGTTTGCTTTTAGTGTTGATGGTTTTATGCTTTTACATCCCAGTGGTAACTGTTAAGAGTTGTAGTCTGCGTAGATATGTTCAACTTCAAACTTTTTTGGAAGAAATGAAAGACTCGTCTGTGGGTATCTCCAACTTCACGGGACGGTACTTTAGACAGAAAAATTGTGCTGAAAGCCACGTCCTATTTTCCGGAAGTCAGGTGGAAAACAACAGTTTTGAAAGATTTGATCGTATGATGTGAAAATAGTTCCGTTTCTGAGAGGTAAAGATTTTCGTAGTTTCGACGTATGATACTCGTAATACCAAAACGCTGCCACATTTGCAAAATCAGGGGCAGGTAGTCCTGCTCCCGCCAATCGCCTATTTAGCCAGTGTTAAAAGGCCACATTTCCATTTTTTATTTAGAGATAATATTGCGGAGAAAGGACTACCGCCTTTAGGCAGCTTAATATCGTTCGTGTTTCCTTGTCCACAGAATGTATGTGCGACCACCGACCCTTTAGTTTCAAACACAGGTCAAGGATAACCCCGTAATTACCGCTCGTCCTAAACATAACGTCGTATAATGGATCGACGCAGTGTAAAGCAAGAGTCATTGTTTAATATATTATTCATTAAGCGGAGAGAGTTTAGTGACGAATTTATCAAATAATGTTCGCCTCCGTGACTGAATGGTTAGAGTGGCTGACTGCCATGTGGGGACTCCGGGCCGGCCGCGGTGGTCTCGCGGTTCTAGGCGCGCAGTCCGGAACCGTGCGACTGCTACGGTCGCAGGTTCGAATCCTGCCTCGGGCATGGATGTGTGTGATGTCCTTAGGTTAGTTAGGTTTAAGTAGTTCTAAGTTCTAGGGGACTGCTGACCATAGCAGTTGAGTCCCATAGTGCTCAGAGCCATTTGAACCATTATTTTGGGGAATCCGGACTCGATTCCCGGTGCTGTCCGGGAGTTTTCCTTCATGAGGCCAACTGAGGAACTACTCGACCTATTGGTAGTGGTTTTAAGGTAAAGAAACCCGACAACTTGGAAGTGCGGTGTGCTGACTCCGAGCACCTCGATATTGCATATCGATGACGCGTTGGCTGAGGTCGACAGGGTGGTCGGCTTGTCCCGGCCGGTCCAACCGTGGACACAGCGGCCGTGCTTTACTTTTTGTTCGTTATCAAACATTGGAGACATGAGGAGTTAAAGAGTGAAGTTACTGATACAGCTTGGTCTACAGGAGGAAGAACAGAGTGGACGTATGTCTGTTATTAGCAAGTCCATTTTAAAATCCGTGGGACCTTAACAAGCAATGGCAAACTTTATATGTAATGCAGTAGCCATTACAATCATGGCGGAAAGGTACAGCAACTGAACATTGATTCCAACATAGTACTGTGCGTATGGGGTTCCTGACCCGCGGTTTATAAGCTTAGCGTCATACCATCCTGATATTGTCTTCGTGAAGTCACATGCCCGGCTTGTCTAAATTTAGGGTCAGGTGGCGGCAAGGTGAGCGACAAGGAGGAGGAATTGGTGCACACACACACACACACACACACACACACACACACAATATTAGACTTGCCGCCCAAAGACGGCTGTAGTCCAATATCTGTCCCCATTTAGCGCAAGGCACAATGGGCCCCGAAATTGCCTCCTGCTATGTTGCATGTGTAAGTTGTCTGTAATATTTCTCGAAAAATCGTCGTCCTTCTGCTAAAAGCGGAACATTAACCATGGTTCAGCGGATGGGACAATTCACATTCCCCCCTCCCAGATATAAGAATCTAAACAATATTGGACACAGTGCATGTGTACATAATTTGAAACACTTATTGTAACGGAGAGAATTCAGGAATGTTAACTTTGCCTTTTGTTTCTCTCATAATAATAAATCTGAAACAGTGCACTCACTCTTGGGTGTAGTTCGCTAACCGTTCTTCATATTCTAGCAGAACATATGTAGTTCCTATATCTTTTTTTTACGTTTACCAGGTTACCGAACGAAGTTTTGTTATTCTGTTAGATTAGAACTCGGAAAAATGCTTTTCTGTTGCTAGATGCACCATGTTAAGCCCACCACGTTTAGTTAACATGTACCAATCCTACTTAAAGCTATCCAAATGGGAATGGAGGTTCATAAATAGATTTTTCAAATATTATTTGATGTAGTAAACGTCCTTGGGTCCATCAATTTCTGCGGATATTCCACTGTATATTCACTTTCCATGGTATTTACGGTATACTCGGATATTTTGTATTCCCAATTCGTAATCAAATTTTTGAACAGACTAGGTTTAAATTTATTTGCAAGCCTCTTCTTGCACGTTAGCAATGTTACGTTTCTTGTTTTTTCTTTTTTTTCTTTTTTTTACAATAGTTGATTATGCAATGAGGTGAAAGAGAAGACTCAAAGGTTAAAATGGGGATAGTATTGCGTGCACAAGGAATAAAAGAGCAGTGCATAGACGGAGCTGTCATTTGTACTCACGTCATTCGTGTGAAAAGTTTCCGTCATGATACTAGCAGCACGATGAGAATTAACAGACTTTGAATGGTAGGTGGAGCTAGACGCACAGGACATTCCATTTCGGAAATCGTTAGGTAATTCAATATTCCGAGATTCACAGTGTCAAGAGCGTCTCGAGAATACCAGATTTCAGGCATTACCTCTTACCATGGTAAGTGGCCGATGGACCTTACTTCACGACCGAGAGCGCAGGGTTTACGATCCTAACAGGCATGCAGCACTGTGTGAAATAACCGCAGAAATCAATATGAGTCGTCCGACAGACGTAAGACTTGGTGCGGCGAAATTTGGCGTTAATGGACTTAGGCAGCAGACGAGCGATGCGAGTGTCTTTGCTACAGCACGAAATCACTCGGTTCGCATCTCCTGGGCTCGTGAACATATCGGCTGCACCCTAGATGACAGGAATATCATGGCTTGGTCAGATGAGTCCTAGTTTCAGTTGGTAAGTAGTGACAGCAGGGTTTCAGTGTTGCGCAGAACCCACGAAGCCATGGATCCAAGTTGTCAACGACGCACTGTGCACAGTAGTAGTGTTTACATAATGGTGTGAGCTGTGTTTACATGCAATGGTCTGGGACTTCTGGTCCAGCTGAAGCAACCATTGACTGTAGGTGTTTATATTCGGCTACGTGGAACCATTTATGTACTTCATGTTTGCAAACAACGATGGAATTTTGATTGATGACAATGCGCCATGTCACAGGTCCACATTTGCTCGTGATTGGCTTGAAGAAGATTCAGGACAGTCTGAGCGAGTGATTTGGCCTCCCAGGTTGCTCGACATTGTAATGGTACTTGAATTATGTAACCATTACGGCACCTCACCTCAACCTCTCGATACCAGCAATATTCTACTGTGTTTCTGTAAAATACTTAACATATTTCTGTGACAACATTCAGATTTAATTTCATTAATGTAGAGGTACTTCGATACAGCCATATGTATATATTGCAATGTTATTATTCTTATGTGTATTCTTTCTTTTGTCACTATGATCTTTGACGTACCTGTAACTCTGATTTTTGGGCGCGTAAGCGGTTATTAGAGAGTCAAGGTATGGTCGTCATGTTAAAAAGACGCAAATTGTAGTCAGTTTATGAAATGTGAACTTTAACAGTGAGGAAGATATTTTCAAGTATTTTTTATATTGTGAAGTGATGTTTTGGAACGATTTACGTGATATTGAAACAAAAGTAGTAAAAGAAAAGTGTAACTTAAATGCGGAGTGCTGATTACATTTTTACATCACCATTGTCGTAACTTGCCAAAGTTTAATCTTCAAGAATGGTTTATGAAACACATCTATAAAACTTTTGAACATCGCAGAATAACACCTAGGCGTCTTTGCATCCGAGCTTGGTAAACATGGGCTCTAAAATGCATGCCGGAAAATGTATGAGCAGTTCTTCATGTCAGATAATGTGAAACAACTCTCTCTATTGCAAGCTCTTTTATTTCCATAATTTGTGAGGACGTAATATATTTTCAAGTAAACAGGGGGTGTAAAACGCGTACATTAAAAGTTATGACCACTTGTTCACCAGAAGAGATGGATTGTACAGTAGCAAAGATGAACACGTGCTCGTAGCTCTTAAGGTATGCATTTCAGAGTCCATGTTTAGGCAACATTTTTTAATTTTTTTGGTCTTTACTACATCCTCCCAAAATATGGAGACTGCAGCGTCCGTCCCGTCCGCCTGCGACATCGGCAGCTCCACGACAGAACAGAGATGCGGGAAGCCTTCATCACAACGAGTGAAACCAAGGCAGATGTTTACGGTACGGCCCCCAGGGCCCGAGTACCGCGAATCGACAGTAGCGCTAGAGGTTGCGATCAAGAAATGGACTATTTTTCTACGCCACTCACGTGATCGAAAATAGTCTCAGAAGAACCATCCGCCAACCGTGTTTATAAGCCGGCACACCGCCGGCCAGGAGGCAGTTCGACACTCCACCCGGACTTGTAGGGACCTGCCATCTGGGCCTCAACATCTAAGCGCCTCGCCTGCCGATAATCCCGGCTTGTCAGTACTGGTACCATTGGACTGTGACTCAAGATTGTCGTGTAACGTTGGTCTGGTCTCCCAGGAGAGTTTTGTGGTAGTGCTATGCAAACCACTCTCCAGTAGTTTTGTTTCCATCTTTTCTTCGGTGGACTTTCTCGGGCGAGAGTTGTGTAAGGAAAACATTTTATTTTCTTATTCTTCTGATCCGAAGTGGGATCCATACATTGTTTCTTGCTTAAAATTGTTTGTTTCGACGACTTTGCCGACATCAGCAATGTTCTTGTTTACTGGTTTTCCCAAAAAGAACAGATTGAGGAATATCGTTCGTATTTTGCCTCTACCACCGCGCAAATAGCAGAAACAATAGAGTTTTCTGTAGAAGAATTGTTTCACAATATCAAAGATGACGAATTCACATATCTTTTAAAGTATTCATTTCAGTGGCCATATTTACTACATTTCTTTCTTGGAATAGTCGTCTCTGTCATATTCCTAAATATTGACGAATCCTCCTGGGACACCTCGTGTAACAACGTCACAAGAAAAAGAAAAGTGCTACTTAAAAAATCCCATCTTGCTGTTGTGACCTAAACTTCAAGTGAAGCTTTTACGTAATTTGACACATACAACTATCAACAGTCAATGTACTAGAGAAGTCAGGGACTATTTAATAAAAATATCAGAATTACTCAGAATTGACGTTGTTGTGTTCAAGCATTCTGATAAATTGCGACAGGAGTGGCCAATCAGGTATAGTTTTACTTTCTTTCTACCTCTTTACGGAACTGAGGTTCTTGTCTTATATTCCCTGGCAACCTTTTTTTGTGTACTAGTATATGAAACTACGTTCTGTACTTCAGAGGAGATTGCACCATCAATATGGAATTTACTTTTACTTCCACTATTGTGGTTGAGAATTTCTGTGCTCATACTAACTTCACTTCCGTTAATAATCTCGAATTAGGTAATAAATGTACTATCATGTTGTTGTTGTTCTGGTCTTCAGTCCTGAGGCTGGTTTGATGCAGGTCTCCATGCTACTCTATCCTGTGCAAGCTTCTTCATCTCTCAGTACGTACTGCAACCTACATCCCTCTGAATCTGCTTAGTGTATTCATCTCTTGGCCTCCCTCTACGATTTTTACCCTCCGCACTGCCCTCCAATACTAAATTGGTGATCCCTTGATGCCTCAGAACATGTCCTGCCAACCGATCCCTTCTTCTAGTCAAGTTGTGCCACAAACTCCTCTTCTCCCCAATCCTATTGGGTACCTCCTCATTAGTTATGTGATCTACCCATCTAATCTTCAGCATCCTTCTGTAGCATCACATTTCGAAATCTTCTACTCTCTTTCATATCCATACATGGCTACACTCCATACATATACTTTCAGAAACGACTTCCTGACATTTAAATCTATACTCGATGTTAACAAATTTCTCTTCTTCAGAAACTCTTTCCTTGCCATTGCCAGTCTACATTTTATATCCTCTCTACTTCGACCATCATCAGTTATTTTCCTCCCCAGATAACAAAACTCCTTTACTACTTTAAGTGTCTCATTTCTTAATCTAATTCCCTCAGCATCACCCAACTTTATACGACTCCATTCCGTTATCCTCGTTTTGCTTTTGTTGATGTTCCTCTTATATCCTCCTTTCAAGACTCTGTCCATTCCGTTCAACTGCTCTTCCAAGTCCTCTGCTGTGTCTGAGAGAACTACAATGTCATCGGCGAACCTCAAGGTTTTTATTTCTTCTCCATGGATTTTAGTACCTACTCAGAATTTTTCTTTTGTTTCCTTTACTGCTTGCTCAATATACAGATTGAACAACATCGGGGAGAGTCTAAAACTCTGTCTCCCTTCCCAACGACTGCCTCCCTTTCATGTCCCTCGACTCTTATAACGGTCATCTGGTTTCTGTACAAATTGTAAACAGCCTTTCGCTCCCTGTGTTTTACCCTGCCCCCTTCAGAATTTGAAAGAGAGTATTCCAGTCAACATTGTCTAAAGCTTTCTCTAAGTCTATAAATGCTAGAAAAGTAGGTTTGCCTTTTCTTAATCTAGCTTCTAAAATAAGTCGTAGGGTCAGTATTGCCTCACGTGTTCCCATATTTGTACGGAATCCAAACTGATCTTCCCCAAGGTCGGCTTCTACCAGTTTTTCCATTCGTCTGTAAAGAATTCGCGTTAGTATTTTGCAGCCGTGACTTATTAAACTGATAGTTCGGTCATTTTCACTCCTGTCAACGCCTGCTTTCTTTGGGATTTGAATTAATATATTCTTCTTGAAGTCTGAGGGTATTTCGCCTGTCTCATACATTTTACTCACCAGATGGTAGAGTTTTGTCAGGACTGGCTCTCCCGAGGCTGTCAGTAGTTCCAGTGGAATGTTGTCTACTCCCGGGGCCTTGTTTCGAATTAGGTCTTTCAATGGTCTATCTAACTCTTCACTCAGTATCATATCCCCCATTTCATCTTCATCTACATCCTCTTCCATTTCTATAACATTGCCCTCAAGTACATCGCCCTTGTATAGACCCTCCATATACTCCTTCCACCTTTCTGCTTTCCCTTCTTTGCTTAGAACTGGGTTCCCATCTGAGCTCTTGATATTCATGCAAGTGGTTCTCTTTTCTCCAAAGGTTTCTTTAATTTTCCTGTAGGCTGTATCTATCTTACCCCTAGTGAGATAAGCCTTTACATCCTTACATTTGTCCTCTAGCTATGCCTTCTTAGCCATTTTGCACTTCCTGTCGATCTCATTTTTGAGACGTTTGTATTCCTTTTTGCCTGCATCATTTACTGCATTTTTATATTTTGTCCTTTCGTCAATTAAATTCAATATTTCTTCTGTCACCCAAGGATTTCTACTAGCCCTCGTCTTTTTACCTGCTTGATCCTCTGTTGGCTTCACCACTTCATCCTTCAAAGCTACTTATTCTTCTTCTACTGTATTTCTTTCCCCCATTCTTGTCAATTGTTCCCTTATGCTCTCCCTGAAACTCTGTACAACCCGTGGTTTAGTCAGTTTATCCAGGTCCCAACTCCTTAAATTCCCACTTTTTGCAGTTTCTTCAGTTTTAATCTACAGTTCATAACCAATAGACTGTGGTCAGAGTCCACATCTGACCCTTGAAATGTCTTACAATTTAAAACCTGGTTCCTAAATCTCTGTCCTACCATTACATAATCTATCTGATACGTTTTAGTATCTCCAGGCTTCTTCCATGCACTGTCACGTAAAAGTAAGAATTTCTATGTCCTTGAAGAGGCTACTGCAGGGTGTTTCATTATTGACTTTACACAGTATTCTCATTGCACGCTTCTTCAGAATAAACCTTTTCTCCACATGTGATGCCACAGAACAGCAATGGGTGAAAGCATGAAAGTACGGCATCAATATTGTCTCACGGTCAACACAGTGAAAGATGTTTCTGAGTGGAAGGCACGCAGAACTGAATTTTTTGTATAATTTACCTTCATGTGGGTGAAAAAAATGGCTCTGAGCATTATGGGACTTAACGTCTGAGGTCATCAGTCCCCTATAACTTAGAACTACTTAAACCTAACTAACTTAAGGACATCACACACATCCATGCCCGAGGCGGGATTCGAAGCTGCGACCGTAGCAGTCCCGCGGTTCCGGACTGAAGCGCCTAGAACCGCTCGGTCACCGCGGCCGGCGGTTTTCTTTTACTTGATTACTTAACTTAATATTTTAATTCGATGTATCTTGAAACTGAGAGTGTGCAAATTTTTCTTTGTTCGATTTCTATGTTTATTACAGGAAATAATACGGATAAAAGAGCAGTAAGTCTGTTATTTCAGAAACCAGTTGTTTTGAGCTGTTTCAATAATAGGGTTAAACTTATGTGGAGACAAACCATATAGCCGAAAACCGGTAGTTTCAGCGATAACCACCATCCCTTTTCTCTACTGAAGTTACATTTGTTTTTGGAAATACCAGTCACTTATCGGCCCTTCCTTCTGTAAAGGTTGGTTTCCATGACCAGCACAGGTACTTTCTTGAAGTCGATGTCTCGCCCGCAATTCTGCTCATGTTCCGCTACAGCAGATTTCATACTTTTATGTAGCAATGAGAGACGTTGATGTCCTTTAACGCGTTCTTTACAGACGTTCCAGTTTCTCCTGTACAGGGTGTTTCAAAAACACTTTTAGAACCTTAGGGGACAAGTTCCTTACACTAATATAAGAAAATAAATTCCTAAGAACTTGAGTTTTGGGCAGAATTTCAAAAAATTAGAAACAATAAGAGAATACTGGCGATTTTTTGGTAGCATTCAAACACTTATCGCTTTCCGAGGAAAGCCAAGAAATTTTCAGATAGGGTCTCGACACTATAACCTTCGGACAACCGTTCTGTATTCTTTTCTCTGCTTCAAACGCTGCTTGGAAACTATGCCAACATCATTTTCTTACACCTAGCCCGACATAAGCAAAAAATGCTAATGTTTACAAACACTAGACCATCTGGAGCTCCCGCTTCTGTCACTTTCATTTCTGCCCAAGCAGTGAATCCACCATCATCATTTGGACAAAATGGATGATGACATGTAACTACGATCCCCTTGCGAGTCGCATGACAGGTAACTTGACGTTTTCCGTTTATACCGGCAATTCTTCATTGCAGCATCGCCACTAAAGTCGGAATGTCGAATATAGTTAATATATTCTAGATTTTATGCTTGTAAAGTATTCTTTGAAAGATTTTATTTTTCATCCGTGTTCTGACTGATCTGATGCGGCAAGTAACGAATAGCTCCTCTGTACCAATACAATTATTTGTTTGGTTCATTCCAACCTCTGTCCTTCTCTACTGTTTCTACTGTCCACAACTCTCTTAAGCACCACGGACGTTATTCCTCGATCCGTCTCGAATGAAAAACAGCTCACAGTTGCACTAAAATTTTATTTTCATTGGAGGCAATTCGTAACGGTTTCTGTTGTCGCTGCCATGATGAAAATAATATTATTCCTTGATGTCTTACTGCATGTCCTATCATCCTGCCACTTCTTACTGTCAGGATTACCTACATGTTTATCTCCTCGCCGTTTTGCAGAGAATCTCCAACTTTTATAACTCCATCTAATATCTTAACATCATTCTATAGCACCACATTCCAAATGCTTCGATTTTCTTCTGTTCTGGTTTTCTCCCAGTCACTTCAACATTCTGTGCCCCAAATTAGGCCAATATTTGATGCTAGACTTATTTTGTCCTCTTTGCATGTACCAATCTGTTTTCTATGTTCTCCGTGCTTCGGCCATCATCTTTGTATTTCTTCCAAAGAAGCACAATTCCTTCGTCTACTTAGTGGTCACGAACTTTGATGATAATCTCATTCTTTCTACACTTCATTACTTCTTTCTTTCTCCGAATTACACTCAGCATCTAGTGTGTGATCATTAGATTGTTCAATCCATTCAACTACTCCTGCTATTATTGTTCACTTTCACTGAGGATAGAATTGTCAACAGAGAATCGTGTTACAGATGTTATCACTCTGTACTGAATTTTGAACTAATTCCTGAAGCATTCTTCTATTTCCATCACTGCTTCTTCAATGCGCCGACTGAACAGTACGGGCGAAAGACTGCTTGCAGTTCTTATACTGGGCCCTATTAGAGCACTTCGTATTAGGTTTTCCATTACTTTTCACTCTTGGCCATGATAAATTTTGCTTATTACTCTATTTTACCTAACTATTTTAGAAATTCGGACGGAATCATATCTGTACTTTCCAACTTTATATATGTATTTGTCTGTTCAACTTGCGTGATTGTCCTTTTGAGAGATGTCCATTCCTTGTCAACTGAAGTGCATACTGTGGTATTCAGTATCACAGTATCTACAGCCTTACTCGTAATGAACTAGAAACGCACATCGTCGTACCTCAGTACTTCAGTATATTTCCACGCTGATGCTTCCGTACTTTTAAACTTGGATTACTCTTCATCATTACTAAATTGTGACCTGAACCTGTATCTGCTGCTTGGTACGCATTACAAGCTACTGCCTGAAATACTTAAAAGAATCCTCTCTCCGCGTTCTCTGATACGACAAAAATTAGGCGAAGGTAATTGTGACAGTAGGACGCTAGATCAAAAATCATGCTTAAATTTTCGAGGTTGTACGCGTAAGACAACGGTGTCCAATAGCAGATAAAAATAAGAACATGCTTCGCTTGAAATTCATTTTCCATGAATGTGGTTAGTTGCTTCCTTCTGGCCGAGTTTCACAAGTCTAAGAAATATCTTGAGGCAGCGGAACCCTTCCCTTGATGTTCGCCGTTCCGTTCGCGGTTGCACGCCTTAATTTGCCCTCGGTTCTGGCCCAGAAGCAGGTGGAAAATTAAAAGACCTTGCGGCACAGAAGGAGCAACGGGAAAGGATTCTGCCGTGCAAACACGGAAAGCAGGCAAATAGCAGCATCCCTCCTACATCTCCTCCCCCTCCCCCCTCTCCCCACCCCCTTTCCCTACCCGCACCGACTCGTCGAGGCCGCAGATGTGGCTGGAATTCCGGATGTGGCGGTTCTCTTTCTCCCACATCTGAGGGGAAACGCAAACTGAATAAGCATCCGACCGTAAGTGTTGCCTAACATTCTAATTGCGACTTATCTATTTAGGTAGAATAATGATCATTTACTACTGGCTTTGTAATAAATAAATTTGTATAATAAGATCAGCGATCTGATCGTTTTGCGGCTCTACCTAACTCATATCGCTGTACTGATGTATCTGTCTTTTCGCTTATCCCCTGTTTTAAAACAAAGTTAGGAGTATAGCCTCCTTCCTGTCACTCTCTTGTCTCACGTCTTGCAGAATGTAGACACGCCATTTTCTTGCTCCTTGTAATTTTGTCATTAATTTTGGAACTAATTAACAAGAGCTATGTTATTTATTTATTAGAAATTTTACCAGTATCCCTTGCTAATAATATGTAGTGCCTATTTTGACGTTTCATTTTTTAATGACGTTGGAAAGTGATTGATTTGGTGCCATCCGCGTGTCATGTTTCTCTTCGTATAACAAACATCTTACGTTACTGGTCCACCACCACGATGCTTCCAATAACGACTCTGCTGCACCTGTCTAAAAGGGAAAAATCGAATAAGTTGGCACAGTGGTTACCACACTGGTCTCGCATTCGGGAGGACGACGCTTCAAACACGCGTCCGGCCATCCAGACATAGCTTTTTCACGATTTCTGTAAATCGCTCCAGGAAAAGGGTGGGATGGTCCCCTTGAAAGGGCTCGGCCGATTCCCTTCCCCATCCCTAATATTATCAAAGCCTGTGCTCCATCTCTAATGATTTCGTTGTCGAAGGGACGTCAAAGCCAATCTACCATGGAAAAAGATCATACCAGTAATGGAGAAAGCGGTCTATGATCAGAGTTATGTATTGTAGTTGCTTGTGGAGAGGCATAGTGGTCCAACAGCCCCTGCACGTTCGAGAAACGTCGGTTCAGAACCCATGAATCACAGACGTACATTTATTTATTGATAAAGAAATTAGTTTAGTTCAAGACAAGTAGGTGAAGAGAATCTGGCAATCTCCATATTACCCGGTAATATTTTTTTAAAGTCTACATTTTAAGCTGTACTGAAAACAAAGAAAAAAGTGGAGGGACGTACCAGGCTCTTAATGGCTCACACAAAATTCACAGTAAGAGCTGCTAAACGAGGCTACGCTGCTCCTGCAGCACTCTTGTTGACGAGGAGCCCCAGCCGACGGGTGCAGCGTACTTTGCCTATTATTTATTTATCAGACTCAGTGAGACAAAGCGAGCCGAAGCTATCTGGTCCTGGAGTGAGCAATTTTTTAATATAATTAGTGCTAGTCATAAAATATATAAACAAAAACTTCAGACATTAATAAATACAAAATCTTTGTGAGAGAGTGTGCGAGTAAGTACCAGTAACAGATGATAGAGGAAAGTTCTCAACTTCTGCGATGAGCTCCTGCACAAAATATGTAAGTAACGCAACAATTTTTTTTTCTCCGCCGATTTCAGTTGAAAACTCGTGGAATTTGATGTGGGACATTGTGGTGTGGCTAAACGTAGCATTGAAAATAGCGTCTGTAAGCAGATAGTTGCTCCAAGCAGATAGCTGTTATTCTTTTGGTGGCAAACAAGTGCATCTCAGATACTCATAGGCACTTGCAGAATGTCTACGGAGATCGGGCACTGAAGAAAAAGCACGGTGAGTCATTGTGCGAGACGTCTGTCATTAACGGAACATGGTCGTTCAAATCTGTCTGATCTCCCGCGTGCCGGCCAGCCGCACACAGCTGCAACTCTTGCAGTATTGGAATGTGCAGACACTCCCACTCAATTAACTGATGCATGAGAATTAAATACCTCAAATGGACGTCTTTGTTGGTAGTGCTAACACAGTCTTCCTCCAGCTGGGGTACTCACAGGTGGGTGCTCGCTGGGTTTCTCACTGCCTAACACACCACCACGAAGAGAAACGAAATACCATATATGCGAAATTACTTGTGCATTACAAGGCTGAGCGTGACCATTTTTGGCGAACATCGTCACCGGCGATTAAAAATGGGTTCATGACTTCTAACCGGAAACAAAACGGCAGTCCAAAGTGTGGCGCGCATCACTTCCCCTTGGAAGAAAGAGATCAATTTCGCACCCTCAGCTGGAAAAGTAATGGCGATGGTCTTCTGGGACTCTGAAGGGGTTATTCAGTTCCATGTGCCCCCCCCCCCCCCCCTCATAGAGCAACGATCGCCGGCCTCTGTGAAATAGCTGTTCTAGGCGCTTCATTGTGGAACCGCGCAGCTACTACGGTCGCAGGTTCGAATCCTGCCTCGGGCATTGATGTGTGTGGTGTCTTTAGGTTAGTTAGGTTTAAGTAGTTCTAAGTTCTAGGGGACTGGTGACCTCAGATGTTAAGTCCCGTAGTGCTTAGAGCCATTTGAACCATAAAGCAACGATCACCTCGGAAGTGTATTGTTCTGCTCTCGGGAAACTGAAGAAACAAATTCACCGTGTTGGTCGCCACAAAAATGCAAACGAACTTCTCTTTCTCCACAACGCAAGACCTCATACAAGTCTGTGCAGTGAGAGTGTTCACAAGAACTTACTGGAGTGTTATTTCTCATCCATCCTACGGACTGGGTCCCACACCTATCTATTTGGCCCAATGATGGATGCATTCCACGACAAGTGGTACGTAGATGGTGAGGAGGTTATTGATAAAGCAAGACATTGGCTCTGACTTTTACCAGTAGAGTGGTACCACGTAGGCGTGTAGGACCTTCAAGTAAGGTGGTGCAAGACCGTCGCATTGAACGGAGATTATGCTGAAAAGTAGAGTTTTTTAGTGGGGAATAATACGGTATACTAGAACCCTGCATAAAACTAACCTGCTTTCAGGGACTAATATGTGTTGCTATACTTACTGAAGACAACCCCTTGAAGGAATGTGTTACGAATCTTTCAACATGGATTTGGATACTTGAAGTTTATGACACAACTGAGTTCTGCTGGTAGCCTGTTGAAACAAACTGCTAAATAGGCCACATTCTTATGTACAATGCTTAAGGGAGTGTTGCCCACATCTCGTGGTCGTGCGGTAGCGTTCTCGCTTCCCACGCCCGGGTTCCCGGGTTCGATTCCCGGCGGGGTCAGATATTTTCTCTGCCTCGTGATGGCTGGGTGTTGTGTGCTGTCCTTAGGTTAGTTAGATTTAAGTAGTTCTAAGTTCCAGGGGACTGATGACCATAGCTGTTAAGTCCCATAGTGCTCAGAGCCATTTGAACCACTTTTTTGAGGGGAGTGTTTCCCAAGCTCAAGTCGTCTTTCCGACTAGTGCTCACTGAATGACCGTTACAGTGCCTTACGAATGAATTAGTACTGTCAGCATGACGGTCTTTAAGTGCGGGGATGACGGAGTTAGATATCCGACACACATGAGCGAAAGCCTACTCAGAGCTCGGAAATTGACACCGCAGATTGGTGTAATCGTACCGTTTTTGAGCTCAGAATATTGTTGACCGTAAAGGTTTGCCACTAAATAAAACACCATTCAATAAAATAAAGTGAAACTTGAATAGCTTGTTTTACATTTTCATTTCTAAACATGAAAGCTACAGAACTTTCACTAACATTATTCATGTATAATTTAACTCCTTTTGGTTTTCTGTACCATATAATTCCCTAACTGTAGTATAAGATGCATAGCTTACAGTAACATATCAGAATCTGGATAGTAAAAATCTGCCTTTCGTTCTTCAAATTTATCCAGTTGTTTCGTATGCCCTTATAAATATGAAGTGTCATAGAGAAAAAAACAGTGACGTTTTACTAACTGTAGGAAATGGGACACAGATCTGCCTCCTGATGGATTTGCAAAAAGTGTAACAAATTTTTTGTTGATGGCGTTATAATCTGCTGCAAGTGGAACAATCGGTAAGCGGTCAGCTTCTACACCTACTGCTAATTTCCTTACTGCATTAAACAAGCTTTACGCATTCAGTTTCTACACAGGTGATACGTGTACAAACCTTGTGGAAGGAGCAAAAATGATCTGAATTATGATTGCATGTGCATTGGTTGCTATATCAACAGTATCAGAAGTGATTCCAGTAATATTTCCTGCCTTATAATCTACATATGGCTTGACGTGAATCTCAACCGACATTAAGTTCACAAACAGTCCTCGTGGTTCCAAACTTTGCTTGATGAAAGAGTAATAACAGCACTTTCGGCAGTTCATAGCCTCAAAGCAAATATACTCTCTAACTGTGGGCCGTTTGGCGTGACGTCACAATGATGTAGCAAAACTGTTAGCTGTCCTTTTCTCAGCTCTGTCTGTACGATGGGCCTCTCCCTCTTACCTGTCTTGGCAGAATGATACGTTTTCGTCGGCACTTTACGTCATTTTGATATCATGTGGAATCAAAGTGCCATTAATACTGAATATATGTGGCAGTAAAGTTATTTCTTACATCATAATTAAAGCGGTTATACGTTAGAATTTTCAGTCCATAAGTGGATCACTGAGAGTGTGAATTGCTACTGGAATGTCAGTCATTCTTGATGACGTGCTGTGTTAATTATTTCAAAATAATTTGGAATTTCTTCCCTATTTGGACGAAAAGATTTGCTTTTTACTAGTTTGCACTTGAGTACTCTCATTCCTTTCTAACATTTCATTTCTGCAGTTCGTATTTTGTCTAAATTTACTGCTTTATTTCTGGTTCGTCTTGGCCCCAGAAAGGGAAATATTTTTAACGCTGGCGAAAATATATTACACTGTTCTAAATAAGTGAGGTATCATCAGCCAAAGAAAGAAGCGTTTGAACTTCCACGTTTTGCATAGTGGTAATAACTGAATTACTGCCACGAACAGTGAAAAGAAGAACTTTGAACTTTTAAGATATAGAGTAGGACCCAGAATGAAACTGTAAATGCAGTCACTCGTATGGTCAATAGAAAGTCACATACACAGACACACACATACTTACATGACCTAAGTGCTGCATAACTGTCATTTAAACGTTGTGCAATATGTGATGACTCGTCAAGAAAATGACGAACATTTTAATAATGTTTGCTTTCTGCTTTTAATGTCTAGCACTGCACAGGAGTATATTTCCTCATATTTTTAGTCGTTTAGCCTAGGCTTTCAGAAATAGACTATTAAAATCAGCACACAAGTTAAGAACGAGGTTATTGTAACTAATCCTCTGTCCTGTATACCAGAACATAGATTTGAATAAGGTGATAGGTCAACCTGCTGTAAGTTTGAGAAGTACCACTCGTCCACAACAGCAGGCGACGACCTAAGTTCCTGCAGCTGAATCCTACTTTCTTGTAAAGAAAATCTACTTATTGCTAATTGTGTACAACTCGAGGCTTAATTCAATAAATTGCCTATGAGGTAGTGAAATATTTCACCTGTGAGGTAGTGGAATATTTCAGTGTCGCAGTTGACATCGTCAAGTAATATAAGGAGCCATCAAAAAGTTTCCTTTCGAGACGATTGCTGCAGCTTATATGCAACGATTGCGATTCTGATATGGACATATAAGTGCTGTCATGTAGACAAGGGATTTGTGAAGCATTCGTGTCTTTCCTACTCATGTGCGGTAAATGCGGGAACGTGAACTATGGGGAAATTATTACCAAAGCATCCAAACAAAACCAACGTGCTGTAATTCTTCTGTTAGCTGCCGAAGGACAGATATCGGTAGACATCCATCGGAGAATGAAGAAAGTAAAGGGGCAGCGTCTGTCGAAAACCACTGTGCGACGAGGGTTCTGCTGCATGATAACGTATCCCCATGTCGAAACGCAGAAGTTATGCCTACACAAGTAGGAGATACTCGAGCGCTCACAGTGAAGTACTGATCTCGTCCCATGTGGTTATCACGCCTTCACTCCCTTAGACAAGGTCTTCAGGAGTCGAAGATCGCTGTCGGACGTGGACGTGCAGCAGGCAGTTACGGTCTTCCTTATGCAGCGGGATACGTCGTTTCATCAAACGGGTGTCTTCAACTTGGTGCGTCGGTAGGATGATTGAGTCAGCGCTCACGCCGATTTGTCAAATCGACTCTGGACTGCATAGCCTTTGAACGGAAACTTTTTGACGGCCTCTTTCATTAATATGGCGACCAGATGACGTGACGCAATATCACAAAAAAAAGCACTCAACTAAATTCAGAAAAGTCTCATTAATTTTTATATATTGCTACGAAATTAATGAAATTCAATCAGAAGCCTACAAAGGCCCACAGAGAGCTGGATACAAAAGTTAATTTCACAAGGGTAATCGTAAGAACGTATTCTCAGAACATGTCCTTAAACAAAGCAACGAGTGTTAGAGAATTCATGAAAGGATCATAACTTGGAATATACAGCATGACTGATAAAGGTAAATATTACCCCTGTAATCAGTTTCCATTACCAGCAAAATGTGATTGCTCTAAAAGTTCCATTTCGCCACATGTATGAATACTACCGCAAGCTGGAATGTGAAGTACATGGAAATAAACTATCCAGAGATTTAGATGTACTCCTGAAGTAACCATTTGTTTAATATGCACCACAGCAAAGAACTAAAATGATCTCAACCGAGATCTTCATTGTAGAATCTCGAAACTACCTCGAGTCGACACCAGACTAATCCAGTTTTCAAAATTTCTGGGCACTGGGAGCCACTATATTTGCACTTACATACCTCACTTCATTATTGAGTAAGTATTAGCTGATGTGCTGATGTATGATGTCATGGTGGAGTGAGTTGCAGAAATGTTTCCACGAGAGAGAGAGAGAGAGAGAGAGAGAATAACGTATGTACAGCTGGGATCTCCTCCCAAATCCTAGATCTATTTCAACCAAATTTTACACAGAAACAGCATCCTTCGTGTCAGCACTGTGGGTGTTTACAGCTCCTAGCTTGAATAGCAGCAGAGACAGGGGCAGAAATGTAATTTTCCAGACCCTCACATACAGCCTGCCTTGCGTAACAGCCATCTTGTGTAGAAAAAATACTGGCTTGCCAAATCAACCTGCTTTGCAGTGCAGACTACGTGCCAGGGGCAAGAAATGGTTTTTCTGGGCCCTGGCATGTTATGATAACATAGTATTGGCCTACTTCAGCAACCTGCTTTTAACGGTAGCTTGTAGAAAAAATCCTTTTCAAACACTTGATGAGCAGCATTATTGAAAAGTACAGAGTTATTACAAATGATTGAAGCGATTTCACAGCTCTACAATAACTTTATTATTTGAGATATTTTCACAATGCTTTGCACACACATACAAAAACTCAAAAGTTTTTTTAGGCATTCACAAATGTACGATATGTGCCCCTTTAGTGATTCGGCAGACATCAAGCTGAAAATCAAGTTCCTCCCACACTCGGCGCAGCAAGTCCCCATCAATGAGTTCGAAAGCATCGTTGATGCGAGCTCGCAGTTCTGTCACATTGTGTCTGTTCACTTCACCATTAAGAAAAAATGTTGCTTCATCACTGAAAACAAATTTCGCACTGAACGCATCCTCTTCCATGAGCTGTTGCAACCGCGCCGAAAATTCAAAGCGTTTGACTTTGTCATCGGGTGTCAGGGCTTGTAGCAATTGTAAACGTTAAGGCTTCTGCTTTAGCCTTTTCCGTAAGATTTTCCAAACCGTCGGCTGTGGTACGTTTAGCTCCCTGCTTGCTTTATTCGTCGACTTCCGCGGGCTACGCGTGAAACTTGCCCGCACGCGTTCAACCGTTTCTTCGCTCACTGCAGGCCGACCCGTTGATTTCCCCTTACAGAGGCATCCAGAAGCTTTAAGCTGCGCATACCATCGCCAAATGGAGTTAGCAGTTGGTGGATCTTTGTTGAACTTCGTCCTGAAGTGTCGTTGCAGTGTTATGACTGACTGATGTGAGTGCATTCCAAGCACGACATGTTTTCTCGGCTCCTGTCGCCATTTTGTCTCACTGCGCTCTCGAGCGCTCTGGCGGCAGAAACCTGAAGTGCGGCTTCAGTCGAACAAAACTTTATGAGTTTTTCTACGTGTCTGTAGTGTGTCGTGACCATATGTCAATGAATGGAGCTACAGTGAATTTATGAAATCGCTTCAATCATTTGTAATAGCCCTGTATTTCATGGGGTACACACGCTGATGGATATGTCTGGGAACAAATTGAGATGGATGTGGGAGGGGATGGACAGAGGGACAGGGGGAAGGAAATGGACAGAGATAGGGGAGGAGGGTGAGATGCTTGAGGTAGGAGGAGTATGTAGTCAGAGGAAGGGCAAATAAGATCACAAGACAAAGTGGAGGCAATGGACAGGAGAGGGTTCGGGGGCGAAGGATGTGAAGAGACGGAGTGCGAAGGAGGAGAGAGACAGAGGTGGGAGGATGAGATGGACAGGCAGAGAGAGGAAGAGATGGACACAGGGAGAAAGAGGAAGAGGGGTTGTGTTCAGTATATGTGTCAAACACATACGCGGTCAAAGCCGCTGGAAAAAGGCTGGTTTGTTAATGTGCGTATTACAAATAATTCAAATTTGATTGTCACTTATAATAGCGGTCTTATTAACAGTGAGTTTTCACACACTATATTCAAATTCCTTTCGTAGCCGGTTTTCTTTAGTAACTTTGGTATGTGATATGCAGAGGAAGCACTTCGTGCGCTCTCCGTCCACGCCAACAGTGCCCGCCGAGCGAAGTGTTTCACGGTGACCAGGCCAGTTTAGGGCGTCGAACGAGAGCGCCTGTATACAGGAGCAGCAGCGTAATATCGTGTGTGGGAGATCGCACACGTAACATCTTACGTTGCGTTGTTATGTTAATGAATCACGACTCTGCGAACAAGGCAGAGAGAAGCAGTTTATGTAGGAAGTTTATTTTCATTGATTGTACGAACTAGAACGGGTCACGTGCAACATTTTAGTTGAACATTTGTTAACATCTTACGGCTTTGTAGGCTAAGTAATTCGTTAGTTAAAAAGCCGTTATCATCCATTATTGAAATGAAACTGTTAATTTTGCAGCACAGAGAGCCATGACCAACTCACTACAAATCTCTTAGAGCGTCGCATCGAGAAACACGATACTACCGTCTGAATGTCTCTTCTGCGCAGGGTTATCTGTAGAAGACAGGGTGGACGGAAAACGTCAGACTCAGTGTTCTACGTTGATGTGGCCGAGGAGAACTACGACCCTTGCACGCTCCGCATCCGTAGGATAGGCGAATTTAATCCGCACTAATGCAGAAGAAGGAATCCAATGGACGCAAGTTGGACTAGTAATCGAGTCTTGTTTCCGTTCGACTGCAAAAGTTAGTTATTTTTAATCATTGTGTACTATCGCTTTGTTTTATAGTCCTATAGTCTTCGGCCCAATGTACAATCGAGCACGGAACACATTATCGCTTCAAACATGCGACGTCTTTGCATTGGCTAATAGACAAACCGACTTCCCAAAGATGTGAAAATGCGTGTGTGGGCATGTAAAGAGGTTGCTTAAGGTCGCTTGATTGTGAATACGCTTTCAAAATAACGATATTTTTGTATTTCATCTTAAATCGAAGTTTAAAGTGTTTTGAACAGACTGGTAGCTAAGCGAATTGGTCACTGGGAAGTGTTTTCGCTGCTTTCGCACATGGTTTGTCTCCCATCGGAGATATACCATACAAAGCTTCTACAGATGACACACCACATCACGGGATTTGTTAAGTGCACTCCAAACTGGCCGGCCGCTGTGACCGAGCGGTTCTAGGCGCTTCAGTCCGGAACCGCGCTGCTGCTACGGTCGCAGGTTCGAATCCTGCCTCGGGCATGGGTATATGTGTGATGTCCTTAGGTTGGTTAGGTTTAAGTAATTCTAAGTCTAGGGGACTGATGACAACATATGTTAAGTCCTATAGTGCTTAGAACCATTTTGAACTTGAAAATGGTGAAGGCCTCGTCCACCATTACTCCTTGTTGTTTGCATTGTTAGGACCAATTAAGCCCACGTACCGCGACTTAAGTGAGGGTAAACTGTTGTCATGGTGCTTGCACTGGAAGACACGAAGTGTTATCGAAAGTTTCAGCCATCTGATAAGGGACCGCCTACTACAACAAGTGTTTGTTGCTCTCAAAAATGCGAGACTACGTATGTTAGATTCTGTAATTTGCTTTAATAATGGGTTATGTTCTGGGTTCCATGTGAGACAAACATTGGCGGCAATTGATCTCATGAGAATAGCTGAGGCTGCAAAGGTGGTCTTTGAGGCAACTAAAGAGATCAGAAAAAACAAGGAAAATGGAAATGGAGAGAGAAGATGAGGAACAGGTAAACCAAGAAGGTTATACAAATGTAAACAACAGAGATGAGTCATAAATTAAATACAGCTATGAATTGAATTATCTGACTTGTTGACTCTAAGCACAAAAAATCTATTTGAGCCAGAGTTCTGGATATTTTTGGAGTGTTTCAGGAAAATATTTGGAGGGAGGCAGATCAGACACTAATGTACTACGAACAGGTAGAACAATACATACTGATTAATCACAAAAAAAGTAGCGTTAATTTTATCAAATATAGATAATTCTCAAATAAAAACTTGTGCCTGCAGTGATGTGACTGCAGTCGTCTTTTTAGACAGTCATATTGTTAGTGTGTACTTTTCTCAGGCATCTGAGTAAATTAGTCAGTGAATACATTACAAGCAAGGACCGGCAAATAAGAAATGTAGTTTACTGACCTTCACAAAATAAGTTGCAATAAAGTCAATATGAGAACTAATATGTTTAATTGTAGATGAAAATGTTCGGTAGTAAACACTCCAAGTGTCCTACAATTTTATCCTACTGAGAGTTCGCGACTTTTAGTTAGAGCCGTGTAAACTTTACGAAAATTGTTACTATTTCTGCAGGCTTTCACAGGCATGTTACCTTAAAGATCTTATTTCAGTCAGTCGATGCTGAGTACAACACAAACTCTCGAATAATATCAAACACAACGGTCGCGATTTACGACAAGTAAAATATATTGGAAAAGGTAGGGTAAAGTTCCGCGCTCTGGCCCTAGATAGGCTAATCGGACCCGGCCGTCCCCCGTGTCGTCCTCTGCCAATGGCGTCATTGCACGCAGTGTACAGGAGCGTGTCGTCAGCAGACCGTTCTACCGGTCACTTCCTGTTTGTTCGCCATGGAACCGTTACTAATCGATCGAGTAACTCCTCAGTTGGCCTCACGAGGCTGAATGCACCCCCACACGAGTCCTCCCATCAAGAAAAATATCTTTGGTGGTACCGAGGATCGAGCCCAGATCCTCCACGCCACGCTAATAACTGAGCTACGAAGTCGGGCATATTCGTTAAAAATGAAATTTGCGTATTAACAGGCAACTTTCAAACTGTTGTGGTACGGAGCGATCAATGTTTGTGTGGCATGTGTTTCAGAGGAAACTCGGTTCTCCTTGAAGCAGCTTTTGTTGAAAATAAAATATGTTGTCAGGCAGTCAGACTGAGATACACGCAGACATGATCTCAATGACTAGTAGCAAGGAAATAGAGATTATTAATCATGAACTATGTACAACATTATCATATTGTGAACTAGGTGTCATGCAAGTAAACTTGATAGTGGCCGTATACAAGGCGTGAATGGTAACGTTTTCTAATGCCCTTTCTTCATTACCAGTAAGTCTCATTACACTGAAATTGATATTTCGTGCATCAATCGCTGGCGTTAAGTCAAACTAGGAAAAAAAAGCAAAGATGTCACGTATTCTTCAGAATATAGGGTGTGGTATGGGAGACCTGGACCAGATGAATATGTTGGCGGTGTATCATTATTAGTAAACTCACTTTACGAAAATAGTTTCTTTACCTTTGTACATAAAATATGTGTTCAGTCGTATTTTTATTCACTCACAACTATTTTTCAACGACAACTGATAATGATAAAAGTGTAATACATGTTTATTCCTAGAAAGTTTAAGACAGTACTAAAATTAATGAAACGTTGTTAAATATTGAATAGTATTTAAGGACAGAATTAATGTGTTGAAAATTAATATGACTGTGGGTCACTGTTTTTTATTAATAAATTTTCCTATTTGAATGTTTGAGCATTCCTCACCCCAGCATGCGTAGAGTCAGTGTAGATTTATCACATCTCGAACAGTGCATTATTCCTTCATTGGAAATTTTTCTCTGTGATTTTAAATGTTCTTCTTCCACCTCGTCTCCTTCGTGACCGATCAAAATCATTTTCTACCGCTCTTGAGGGTCCTGGTTCTTCATTTTGCCCTATCTGATTTTCATAAAGTGATTGTTTAGAGGTGCTGTTGTTTCACTTTCACCATCTGCAGCATAAGATAAATTTTATTTCATCACGACCCGTGACAAGAACCCAACTCGTAGTTTCTCTCACAGAAAAATCGTACTTATCAAGACAAAAGAGTCGGTCTCCGACTTTTTGAACCCATTAGCTGCTTTAGGGTCGGTACCTGCTTTTCAGCAAGCTGTTCTCAATAGATGAGGAGGTCGTCAACTTGCCTCAGTCGACTTGAGCCAATCAATTTGCCCCAATCAATTTGCCCCAAACAGCTTTCAGTTTTAGAATATCGTCGCACGAGTAACACTGTGAAACGCATTTTGTCTATTTATTCACCTGTAATGAAGAGTAAGCAAGTAATGTATCAATTATTTCACAGGAGCTTACGTTGATTGTCTTCAAAATTATCGAATTTCTGATAATGTACAGAATTACTAAACTACAGGTCGCAGCTTCACTGTGAGACGTTTTAGTTTCTCATTTGTGAAGTGTTCGTCATACGAGTATTTCATAGTATGAACTTGAGCTAAATTATCCCACCAACTTGCCTCTATTTCCAATACTTGAATTTTGCGCGGAGGAATGTCGGTCGGTCTCGATGAGGACACACCGAGTATTACCTGCGAGAATTTTTTTCGAGAACTTTGGTTTGCAGTGCAGTGCGCGTATATGTATGATGGTTATCACGCCCCGTGTACTCTGACTTTACCTTCACATGCGTGAGAGAGGAACTTCGAGGGATATTACAGACTGCGACCTCCAATAAGCCGTATCAGACGTCATTCCTTTAGAGACGAAGTCCTTAGCCATTTACGTAAAGACCTTATAACAGCCAATGAGCGCTACTGTCAGCGACGACCACCAGACCGATGCCAGCTCATGGTAGAGAAACTACGAGTCCGACGTGTCCGCCACAACAAATCTACTATTTAGTGACGTCATCACAGATTACAGTTAGTGTGGCAGAGACATATATTGGGAAGAGCGAAAGTGTTTTGGAAGACCATATGACTGGGTCTGCACTCCGTATCTACCTGCACAGGGACACCAGCGGACTTCGCTCTCTTATGTTATTTTTATCCCTATTCCAGGACAGATGGCTTAGACTATCTGTGTTTGCTTCTCTTGCATCTGAGATCAGATATCGTCTTTATCCGGTAAATCACACTGATCTGTGTGAATATGTAATATTTGTTACTAGTGTCTGTTTTGGAAGAGAATTTCATTCCGGTCAAGACCTCGTTGTTTAATGTACCAATGTACGCCGCACGTTGCAGTACGTGATACAGGAGAAACACTAAATATTTTAAGACTAATACGAATAAAACATACCATATGGCATGTGTCCAGTTATCATTGGCCACAGCTTCTATTATATAAGAAAAACAAATGATCACAGCAGAGAAGCAGTATTACAGCCACAGGAATGCAAAAGCTAATGGCACGGAAAAAACGTGCACCGTTGTGGGTTCGTTGAAAATACCGCATATCCAGCACGCAAGCACTCACGACACGAACACACCACCACCACCACCACCACCACCACCTCGTAACCGTCCGATGTAATGGCGACTTCCGGGAATGTCGTAAACAAAGCCTCACCCCAGATGCGGAGAATCGTTGAAGATCTACCATACAATGCAGATGGCCTCTGAAAGAGAAATATTAGAGCATAATGTGATCCGAAGCAGTACAGATTCGATGTGTATGCGGTATGTAGAAGACACCAAGATGTGCCTGTTAACTAAAACACAGCGCATTCCAAACCATTATGATAAAAGTTAATTAGACTATTTAAGCTCAGAATAACCCATTGGACTCCCAAAATTGACTAACGTAACCAAGTCAGGGTTTGTTAACAGACTCCAAAAGAGCACAAAACAGCGAAAACGCCTCACTACTAACTTCGTAATAAATGACGAAACAGACTGTGATTTATTTCAGTTATAAATAAAGAGCCAAAGAAACTCGTACTTGGTCATGAGGATGCAGTAATGACGTTCTGCTAGATGGAAACGCAGTATACGTAGCTGACAAGTGTCCAATTCAAAACTGCCACCTAACGGGCACCAATAACGGCCGAACAGACTTGCTATTGTTGGTCCTCGGTCGGAATCTAATAGCGGACTCCACATATTGAGAGGGCTACCGCATACCACAACAATAAAACACGTAAATCTGTATATTAAACGCGCAGCACACGTCATGTATTGCAACACGCGCCTCTAAAAGTTACGTAAGAAACGTGCAACGGGCGCTACAATAAAACATTGAGAGTTATGGTAGTAGACAATCATAATGGTTACTGTTATTGGTGGAATCAACACTGTCAACACAGACTTAAAACACAGGTAACTGAAATTACATTTATTTATGGGAGTATGTATGGAGCTTATGGGCGCTCAACACCACTGTTGTCAAGGCCTTACACTTATTAAAACAAACAAATGTGGATAAAATCGCTTAATGTTTTGCACGTAGTAAGGAGGAACTTCACAAAATGACACTGTTTCACTCACAGCCACGTCATTCACGTTGAGCCACATAATCGCTATCCACAGGCCTTGAAACAACGGAGAAAGGGTGAAACGTTCTATACCAGGGGTAAAACAATTAAAACGACAGTGGAGCTAAAACAACGGAACAGGAAAAGGTTATCGACTGACGACATGCAAAAAAATATGAGTGAGCCAGTCACTCTCTCAAGATGTTAAAACCATCTCCCTAAAATCCTGGGAAAAATGTTGGACAGTTGAAAAAGCTTCAAACTACAAACATTCATTGGAAAGTCACTCAGAAAATCTGCCGCTACCCTCTGGTCGGAAAATGAAACACAGTCTAACAAAATGTGATTCATAGTAATCTGTACGCCGCATGCTCCACACACCGGAGGGTCCTCTCGCTGGAGCAAGAAGCCATGCGTCGTAGGGCTGTGGCGTATGCGAAGACTAGTAAGGACCTCGTACCGTCGACGTGGCTAGAAGGAGGTTCACCACAGCTGCGTTGTGGGCTTTACTGGACGGAGTTTACTTATGTCACTTTCAGCCACTCATCCTCCCATCGACGGAAGACTCTATACAGCGAGGCGATAGCATACAGATTGAGATCACACCTAGCTGAGGGTCATGACATGGCTCTCTGGCTGCTACATGTGCCCTTTCATTAACTGCAATACCCATGTGCACTGGCACCCAGTTGAAAAACACCTCCTTCCACAGCCGTTCGAGGAGGGTGTCCAGGATGTCCTGGGTTATTTTATCTGCTGCGTTGCAGAGAGTAAAGGGCACTAAGAGAATCGGAACAGACAAGGAATATAGCACTCGAAGAACGTCTCATCTGTTCCAGTGCCCGGAAGATCGCATGTAACTTCGCATTGAAGATGGTAAAGTCACGAGGCAGTCGGACCTTCAGGACACGGTCTTGGGAAACAAGAGAGCAACTTACGGAGTCTCCCCGTTTAGACCCAACCGTAAATACAGCTTCTTGGTTATGCTCTTCATTTAAAATGTCAGAAAATATCGCATTAAAAACAGAAGCAGCAGTGCAGTCTTTCCTATATCTAAAATTACTCTAGTCCTCTGCAGTTACCAAAGTGGCAGTCAGGGAGAATCCCGGATTTGAAAATGTATGTTCCCCAGACCAAAGGATCTCAGCACACACATAACATGGATCCAAAATGAGATAATTGCCCGTGGACGATTCATAAAGAGGAGTTCATAGCTGGACGAGCAACAGTACGGTGTGCTAGGGAAGTGGGAATGGCGAGGAGCTGACACGCCTGACGGATCATGAGAAGCTGCCGTCGGATGATAAGTGGTAGATCACCAGCCTCAGCACAAACATTGGGTATGGGGCTGGTCCTGTAAGTGCCTGTGACCAGCCTGATACCCTCTTGGTGTTCAGCGTCAATGATCTTCAGTTACGAAGGCCTCGCTGACCCATACACTGTGCACCCGTTGTCTCGCCACGATCGAACGAAAACACTGTAAAACTGGAGCTAACGCGCCCTTGTCCACTCCCCGAGGCCTGTCGCTAAGACATTTCACAGAAAGTTCAGTGCCTTCTGGGCCCTTGCCTCCAGGTGCTTCAGGTATGGTAATTAAGACAGTGTGGAATCAAAAATGAGACCCAGACACCTCACCGAGTCTTTTAAGTGCAGACCGGTATCCCTCACACGCAAGTAAGATAAATTAAAAATAAGACGAGAACGATTAATATGAGCACACGTACAGAACACTGAAAACCCGTCTTTGCAGCCCACTCCTATAACCCCGGCACAGTGAGCTGCAACTGACAAATTGCTGTTGCAACTGGTGGAGGAACGGAAAACAGCACAACTGTCCACAAAAAAGGCGTGCTTTACGGGACTCATTACGGTAGAAGGCTATGTCACTGAGGGACACCATTCCGTCATGGTGCTGTTTTGATTCCGATTACTTGAATGTTAAATTGTGGTGGTTCAAATTATGTTTATTATTATGATTTTAGAGGTGGCCACGAAAGCGCCATTGATGGAGTTTCACGAGAATACTGAGTCTCCAATTAGTGTCATATACCTTACTGTTAAGAAAGAACAAGCTGAGACAGTGATGTTTACGTAGGAATGTCTGCTGAATATCCGTCTCTAGCAGGGTCAGATTGTCGACAGTGGACTGAAATCTCCGAAATCTATACTGGGAGCGGCTGAAAAGTTGCCCGGTCTCTAACAACCAGAGTAGACGGTCTCTGTCGGTCCATTACGGCCAGGGGACATCTGCTGATACGTACTTTTCAATTCAGTAAACTTTACCTACAGCCGTAAAATTTAGGAAATTTTATTTTATTTCGAACGCAACCAGTTTCGGCAATTCATTTTGCGATCTTCAGGCCCATACGCTTTTTTCGAATCAACGAGCTTATCGTATAGCGCTATGAAACTGGATGTCGTGAATCCCAGTCGTTGTGCAGCTGATTCATACGAAAGCGTGGCAGAAACTGTTGTTATATGCTAACGTATACCGCTGTTGGTACAGTTTATTGAACTGAAATGAGCAGATGGTTGTTAACCATTATCTACAGGGACTTTCCTACAGAGCTCGCTCAGGTGATACTCCACTAACTACTGGGAGATATTTGGGCCTTTCCTGGTCTTAGAAGAGGTATCAAAATTGCCTATTTCCACGAGAGAGTAATTGACCTGAATGCCATATCAAATTACAAAATTCCTTTGACACTGCAGGCTAATGTCGAAGCATACAGATTTGGTCGTGACCGGCTGCAGTATCACGAGTCTTAGTGTGAATTCCAGCTCCCACTTCGAGAAAGGGTAATCGCGAGACTCAGAATTATTGCATCTGAAGTGGTAAAACGCCAGAACCTGACTGGCATTTATAATAGATTTTAAAAAATGCTCTGTCATCGTCTGAGCGATGTCTCCGGGTGTCATTTGGAGATATCCCTCTTTCAGGACTGCTGCTGTTGGTAAACGGCTGTGTTTACCAGAAATCCTCCTTATGGTTTCGCACACTTTTGCACAACAAGTACAGAGGTTGGTGGTGTCCAGGGGTGCTTTCTTGTTCATTTTGATTATGCGTTGAGCCTTGGCTCTCGTAACCCTAAATGCTATGAGGTTCTCTGCTCTTGGGCGGCACTTAAACCGCCGCCTCTTCTGGACTGATGAGCGACACTCACTAGTGCACAATGGTACAGGTTGTCTCGTAAGATGACCTGAGGATTTAGGAACAGTTACATCACGGGCACGATGGATCATTCGTGTAATGTGGTCCACACATTCCTGAACACTGTAGCGGTGTTCTATCTCAGCCAGTTGGCTAAACAGCATCAAGCTGATCAACCATTTTGGTGGCTTCTCTTCAGGTACTATTCCGTCCAGTAGGTGAATGTGGAGTGGAAAGTGGTCACCGGAATGAAGGTCGACAATGACTTCACATTGAACAAAGTCTGCGAGCGCTGGAGGACAGAGAGAGAGGTCGATGGCTGAGAACGGTGCAGCACACAAATGAATAGGAGTACTCCTGTTGAGACTGCATAGCTTGGAGACGTAAGGAGGCTCTACAAATTCCAACACTGAGGGCAAGAAGACATCGAGTCGCACAAGACATGATTGGCATTAAAGTCTCCCAGTAGGAGTAACGATCGTGGGAGTTGTTCCATAAGATCTTTAAGAGACTGAGACGCTTTTACATCTCACGGAGGTAGATACAGTGAGCAAACAGTGATCCGGAGACACACATAAATTTCAATTGCAGTTGCTTGTAGGTCAGTAGAGGAGGAGCAGAAGAGTGGTGCGTGTTATTGACACACACAGTTTGACCCTCCCTTCGCCTTTTCACCACTCAGGTCATCCATGCAAAAAAGCTTATAGCCCAACAGTACGGGGACACTGAACTCTTTAAAATGCATTTCCTGCAAACATAAGCACAGGAGGTGTTAGTGCGCAAGGAGTTTCAGTTTCTTCACATTTGTCCTGAACGCAATGATCTTCCACTGTAGGTTGAGAGCCATCTATCACGGAGGTAGCATTTTTATCCTGACTGCCTCCAATGGAGGGGATCAGCAATGGCTGTAGGTTTAGTCTTGGCGAGATATGTTTGCCTCAGTCCGACAGTCCGATATCAAGATCCGTCGCCTCTGTTGAGGATTCGAGTGAGACGTCAGAGAGGATACCGTCAACATGATCAGACTGTGCGCTTCCTGACCTGTTAGTGCGCCATTCTTCGTCTTCAACTTCGATTTTTTTGTCTGAGGCGGCTTCGGAGTCACAACCAGCGAAGTGGTAATGACAGTGCTGGATGGTGAACAAGACTGGATCTTTGGAGAGGCTGGGATTCCATAGTGTCAGCATCCAAGATCTTTTCTGAAGTTCTGGGGGTAGGGACAGGCTTCGAAGTAACTGCAGCAGCACACTTATATAGACAAACGCAGATACTAGTGGCGACACTAGCAACCTCTGTTTGCGTAGCGGCGTCAGTTTTCTAGACAGGCGGTTTGAGAATGGAAGCAAATGACGCAGGAAACGTGGGCGACTGCCTGGCCTTATATACCACTCTGGTTTCAACATACGGTGTGCGCTTTGTCGTTTTTATTTACTAGAGCTTCCCTTCTTCAAGAAAGACCTTGTAGTCCCTATTCCAGACAAAATTATTCCCAGAGAGGATGCACACTTCGGAGAAGAAAAACAACCAACCCTTTCGTGGGTGGATTTACCACAAGTGGCTTCTTCCTTACAACCAAGCGTAGTATGCCTAAACTGCTGGCAGTTAAAACACCGCATTTTGTTCGGAACGAAGGCTGTATGCTTTGGCGAAAGAAACCTGTCTTGATGTGCTTTGGACGTTTGGTGCTGTTTAACATAAATGTAAAAGAGCCTGATTTGATACGGTCGCCATCCACTCTTTTCAATAATGTTTTGTACGTCAACAATACCTTCTCGGAGCAACTCAGTTTTCAGTTCTCCTCAGGGAATTTTAGTGAAATGCCTGGAAGTCACAACACCTTTTCTGTAGTTCAAGGTATTGTGCAGTTGCATACTCCCCGAGGCATAAAGCTTTCTGAAGATTCTTCACTTGCTAGAAGCTAGACGTTTCGACCAGCAGGGTCCCATGTTGCAAGTGCTTAACAACTTTAAGGCTGCAGCAAGGCCCTCCAAAACTTTTTGTGTGTATAATGCTGAAACTTTATCGAAACTGGTTTTATGTTAACTATCATAAGCACATTCTGACAAACAGCATGTCTTCTGTTATCTTTGACTGAATCAGGAGGAATGGCTATCCGAGTGCTCTTATTAGACTGGGTGTTGGTACCTTTCAGTGACACAACCTCTCCGCTTGGCGGATGAAGGTAAAATTTTGAAGGATTCATCCCCATGCCACGAGCAGCTATTGATATAAAAGTCCACCCATATAGAGCCCCGAACGCTTAGGTACACCTTATACAACTGACGTGCGGCTGGTTCCCAGACGTTGCCCGCGAATGACAGTTCCACCTCAACAGCCACGCATCTCATCAGCGGCCAGCACACCTTGACTGGGAGGTTTCTTTTTTTTTTTTCTTTTTCTTTTTTTTTTTTTTTTTTTTTTTTTTACATAGAAGTGTCTACCACCCTCGTGATCCAGGCGGTCAAGCCAAGATCCCCGGTCGCTGTGATACACAACGTTCCCCCGCCGCTCCGCACGGTGGTTGATGAAGCATCGACAGTAGTCCATCACTGCTTGTGGCGTAATTAATGACGTTCCAAGAGTTGCGTAGTTGCAGTGAACACATGCTCTTTCTTAGAGTGCCATTCTCCAGGCGATAATACTCATTTTACCGTCCGTTTGTCACTAGCTAGTCAGACGTAATCCTTATTGCTTAGATCCAGCTTCGTATGTGCGCGACGATAACGTTTTCTACATATATAACTGCGTTGTCAGTGAAAGGTATACACGTTTAAAACAGTTTAAAATTCACCTTCTCTCGCCGATTGGGAAACTACTCTCTATAAGCATTCATCAGTCACGATCGCGAATTTATAGTTCCGACAAAAACAGCACCATACCTCACAAACAGTTTGAAATTCTCCACGGAAACAGTTAAGGCTTTAATGTTTGCGGGAGTTCGCTGAGTTTCAAACAAGTACATTAATTTATGCAACTCAGTTACAGGTTAATAATTATTGAACTATATAAGAAAACGTAAATTAGCTAAAAACTACGGCGTGAACACACTTTATCCAACACGTAAACGTCACTACAGATATTCAGATTTGGATTATGACATGATTGATACGCCTGCCATCATTGGCGATAATCTGGCTAGGACGAATAGCGAAATCTTGCCTGACCCGTTGAAGTGTCGGTACAACAATGCTGTCGATGATCTCCTGAGTGGCTGCTTTCAGCTCCGCTACGGTTTTGGAGTTATTGCTGTACGCCTTGTCCTTAATGTAGCCCTAAAAAAAGGAGTCGCAAGTGTTCAGATCCGGAGAATATGGCGGTCAATCGAGGATAATGCCAGTGGCGTCTTTGTACCCCACAGCCAGAATGGTACCCCCAAAGTGCACCTCCAGGACATTATTCTCCTGCTTTGATGCGGTCGAGCTCTGTCTTGAACGAACCACTTCTTGTCGAAATCAGGGTCACTTTGGATAACAGGGATGAAATCATGTTCAAAAACCTTCAGTAGTCGTCGTTACATGAAGGAATATCACACCGATAATTCCATGACTGGACATTGCACACCACACAGTCACCGGCTGAATGTGAAGAGACTTCACGATCGCAAAATGCGGATTCTCAGTCCCCCAAACGCGCAAATTTGGTTATTGACGAAACCCTCCAAATGAAAATGGGCTCTGCGTCAACAAGATGAATGAGCATGCATATGCGCATACTAATTCCCATCATACTCCGAGGCCAAGTGTGTAGTTTGAACACCTGTTTAGAAGTTATGACGATTTTATTTCGTGTAGTTCAATACTTGTCACCCTATACATACTGACAGTATGATTTTAGCAACGACAATCCCTGTTCGCGTGTGCATTGTTACTGTTGTTTATAGATCTCAACGAAGCTCACAATACTCTCACTCTAACTTTTTTTTTTCAGAACTCTCCACGCCGAAATTTACTGTTAACCGTGACCGAAAAATAAGAATGCGTCCTTACATTTTCTTCTGTTTCTGTCTAGCCCGATTACACAACATACAAAGACTTACGCCACGCCACTGCACGCAGCTGTCTGTCTCTGTTCGATTGCCATTATCGATACAGTTCACACAGAAGTTTCATTTTTTCATTTGAAGCATTTCACAAACCCATTACACAGAAGACCAAAAATAAATTGCAACTTTTCATTTTTAATTTTAAAAAATTCGTGTATCAATAGAAATAAAGCAAAGGACTGTCATGTTTCCTACTATACAACAAAACAAAAAGGTATTCTAGACCCTTAAAGATACATCTACAGAGTAAATGAAGCGAAAGAAAAGTAGGAAGAAAAAATGATCTGTCGCAGTTAGCAAGATCTTCACAGTTACACCATGTTATCAAAAGTATCCGGAGACCCCCAAGACCATACTTTTTCATATTAGGGGCTGTGTGCTGCTACCTACTGCCAGGTACTCCATACCAGCGACCTCAGCAGTCATCAGACATCGCGAGAGAGAAGAATGCGGCGCCCCGAGGAACTCACGGACTTCGAACGTGCTCAGATGATTGTGTATCACTTGTGTCATACGTCTGTACCCGAGATTTCCACACTCCTAAACATCCCTAGGTCCACTGTTTCCGACATGATAGTGAAGTGGAAACGTGAAGGGACACGCACACCACAAAAGCGTATAGGGCGACCTCGTCTGTTGACTGGCAGAGACCGACGACGGTGGAAGAGGGTCGTAATGTGTAATAGGCAGACATCTATCCAGACCATTACAAAGGAATTCGAAAGTGCATCAGGATCCATTGCAACTAGTATGACAGCTAGGCGGGAAGTGGATTTCTTCGTCAATCGGCTGCTCATAAGCCACACATCACGCCAGTAAATGCCAAACGACACTTCGCTTATTGTAAGGAGCTTAAACACTGGACTATTGAAAAGTGGAGAAACGTTGTGCGGAGTGACGAATCACAGTACACACTGTGACGATCCGATGGTAGGGTTTGGGTACGGGGAATGCCCTCTGAACGTCACCTGACAACAGCAAAATTCGGTGGCGGTGGTGTTATGGTGTGGTCGTCTTTTTCATGGAGGGGCCTTGCACCCCTTGCTGTTTTGCGTGGCGCTATCACAGCACAGGCGTACATTGATGTTTTAAGAGCCTTCTCTCTGCCCACTGTTGAAGAGCAATTCGAGGATCTCGATTGCATCTTTCAACACGATCGAGCACCTGTTCATAATGCACGGCCTGTGGCGGAGTGATTACACGACAATAACATCCCGGTAATGGACTAGCGTGCACAGAGTTCTTACCTGAATCATATAGAACACCTTTGGGATGTTTTGGAATGCCGATTTCGTGCCAGGCCTCACTGACCGACATCGATATCTCCCCCCAGTGCAGCACTTCGTGAACAATGAACTGCCATTCACCAAGAAACCTTCCAGCACCGTAGTGAACGTATGTCTACGAGAGTGGAAGCTGTCGTCATGGCTGGCGGTGGGCCAATAACATATTGAATTCAAGCATTACCGATGGAGGGCACCACGAACTTGTAAGTCATTTTCAGCCAGGTGTCCGGATACTTTTGCCCATACAGTGTACTTTCTTTGCTTGTTGGGCAATAGACGAACTGTTTCCATCTTTACAGTGTTTCCGTTAGGCACAAGAGTACTGAATTGACAAATACTGTTGAAATTTATGTGTAGCATTGTTTTATGGATGCAGAGATGCAGTCTTCTGAACTGATCGTAGTGGCCAACTGGAAATGCCTGGCTGGGCTTATACTGTATAACAACTATTTTTTCGTAGCAATGTTCGCAGGGGCTGTATATAAATTGCCGTAGTTTAAAATTAAATGTGAAATTCAATCCTGTAGTGTATTTCAGTAGATTTTCCCATTCAATTTCGTTTTAATTCATGAAAGAAGCCACAATGTCCACCGAAATTTGGATATTGTTAAGCCTGCCAAGCATTTCGTCATCAGATGAGATATAGCGTGTCGTAGGCATTACATTATTAACACACATTTTATGGTTCAAATGGTTCAAATGGCTCTGATCACTATAGGACTTAACATCTGAGGTCATCAGTCCCCTAGAACTTAGAGCTACTTAAACTTAACTAACCTAAGGACGTCACAAACATCCATGCCCGGCCGGCCATTTTATGGATGGTGGTGGTGGTTAGTGTTTAACGTCCCGTCGACAACGAGGTCATTAGAGACGGAGCGCAAGCTTGGGTTAGGGAAGGATTGGGAAGGAAATCGGCCGTGCCCTTTCAAAGGAACCATCCCGGCATTTGCCTGAAAACCTAAATCAGAATGGCCGGAGACGGGATTGAACCGTCGTCCTCCCGAATGCGAGTCCAGTGTGCTAACCACTGCCATTTTATGGGTGTTGAGATCTATTCATAGGGATATGAGTCTGGTGATGGAACACAGTGGCAGTAGAACTTTTGGTAACTTTTAAAATGCAGATGTTATCACAGTTTTTCCCAGTGCAGTACCTCACACATGTATATCGGCATCAGCTGTACACATATGTTTACAAATGACATCATACTAATACACAAATAATTCATTATAGCGTTAACAAAGTAGTTAATTGTCAATGCTTTCCAGCCTGTATCTCTTGAGGTAGTCATAGAAATACCTTCGTAAAGAGTAATACTAAGAGCGTTTACTTACCTACACTTATACGTCGTGAGAAGTATTGTAGTTCTTTAGAATGCAAAATGTGGCTTTTCACTTAGTACAGAAAGTGTGTACCTTTGGGTCTGCTGCAGGGTGTACGGTTCGTTAAACCTGGTCGGAAAATTAAGGCTATGTGGCGGACAGAGACGGCAAGTAGGCGAGAGGCAATGTTAGAAAAGAAGCTTGGAGGGCGGTATGTGAGTCATACACCGACAGCTCACTGTCCAGATACATTACCGTCTAACACCTCACCCCGAGTTCGCGTCCCATTCCGACAGAATGTTTTAATGTGCCAGGAAGTGTCGCAAGTTCGTTTCGACCTTATTGCCCCATCCCTTTACTGCGATTTCCCTAAATCAATGAATAATGCACAAAAATCACGATAACTGTAAAGATTACGACAGACTGTGAGGAAACGTGGCAAGCCCATTGCAAACATGGCACGGGCAAGTAAATCCAGAAAATTCGGTCATAAAAAAGGAATGAATGTTTCAGCAGTGTAAAGTGAGTTTGCAATACCACAATCAAAGTTATTACGAAACGTAATTTCCCGGAACGGAAATACGTGACGCTCGCAATGAGGCTGTGTATGAACAATAAATAACGTGAACGACATTCTCTTTCAACGACATTCTCATTCCCAAACAGTTCACTCAATGATGCAGACCTGGAAATGAAGACTAACGAATGGAACAACCTACCGGATGCACCCCATACACGTTGAATGTGATTCCTGTCGAAAAATTGAACTGTCCGCTCATTGTGTTTATATCTTTGTTCTGCCGTCTAGTGATCTAGCTGCGGCACAGAAAGGAACAAACGCACAGCTACAAAATACCATAGCTCGTCCTTCTGCTCTCAGAGTGCTTTCTGACATACCACGCTGCACATGGTAATAGGCATCTGCCCGACGGAGCATAAAATATGTTTCATCTGAAAAAGGCCACCTGTCGCCCCTCAGTGGAATTCCAGTTGCTTTCGTCACCGATGAACAGCAGTCAGTGTGGGTGCATGAACCAGGTGCCTTCTGTAGAGACCCATACACGTTCGCCGAACGGTCGTTGGGGATGCTCTGTTTGTAGCTCCTTGGTTCATTTGGGCAGTCAGGTGCTGAACAGCTGCACGTATATTCACCTTTTTATATGCCCACAGTCGTCGTTAAAGCCTGCTATCTATAGCCAGTGGTGCATCACAGTTGACTTGGTGGTGGTTTTGAATAGCGCCGATTTGCCATATACGCTATACGTAAGCCACGGTGACACGTGGTTTAAAAACTTAGGTGTTGCGGAAATGCTTCAAACCTTGGCCCGAAAGCCAATAATCATGCTGTTTTGGACGTCAGATAAATCACTCTGTTTCTGAATAATGGCAAAGACAGCACTATTTTCCACGTCCCCCAACACGCTTCATATACCTCGCACTACCATCTGTGAGTGTTTCTTGCACGTTGATGTCGAATATAGGTGGTGGTTACTTTAATGTAACTGAGCAGCGTATATGCTCGCATATGGAAAGGATAAGCCCAAGAGCGTGAAGCAGATATATTTATCGCCATCTACATTTTCTGCATACATTTTGTGTATCCATATCACACTTGGGTCTCTCATTCACAACTCCATTCAAATGCTGTTTACCTTTCTTTGGGAAGGTCATGATATCTCTCGTGTAGGAGGGAGTAACAGCTACCAACACATGTCGGAATTCCACATACTCTGAAAGCCATCATATGAGTGATGCAAGATACTTTGTGTCACTGCTAGACATCCCATTTTCTGTTACACTCGCAAATGGAACGAGAGAAATACGATTGCCTATAAACTTTCTGTGGTTTACAGTTCTGCAACACTGCCGCACTTGTTGGTCAGGAACCTATCACTGCCATGTGAATGTCGAAGGGCTTTGCCAAAGAGGGCATTGTTCAACGTCATGCAGGGTCACAACAGCTCCATTCGGCTAACGATGGAGAGGACGCACACACCTCTTGCTCTGTTGTGTAGCATCGTACTACTACATCACGTTCCTTGTTGTTGCAAGGCAATAATCCGCAAGGGAAGCGTGACACCGCTTCGAGCTCTACAGATGATGAACTTAGCTACCATTGTTATGGCTTCGCTTGACTCAGCAACAAGAGAGACATACTGACAGCGCAGAGCGCAAAAATAGCAGTGAAAACAGGAATAGCAGCGCTTCTTTTTTTATGATGAGTCTCAGTTCTCTGTGCATTATAACTACAAATGTATACGTGTGTGGGGATTCCAAGGGGAATAATCTAGCTAAATTTGTCATCCACATATGGGCGCAGCATGAAGATATGGGATGCTATTAAATACACAACACGATAATCTCTGGTTCGCACAACGTGTAAGCTGAACAGCAGCTCTACCAGAGTCGAGTCAAGTGGGTGTGTCCTGTATTGTGGGGAGGGGAGGGGGGAGGGTACCAGTGTCGTCGACTTTCAACTTAACGTGAGACCAGTTACTGCCCATTGTTTCCTGAGCGATTTCGATAGAGTGCATGCATGACAGCTTCCTAGATTAGCATGTCCTCATGTGTGGAAAACCACTAGTCATTGGTTCGCGTGAGAGTGGCATGCTACCGGTTGCTAGCAATTAAGATTGATGAAGTCTGGCATAAGAGTTGAAGCCACATGGATTGACTTGCCTGTATCTGTCATCTAGGTTCAGTTTGAGTTAGGCCCCTTGTTGCTACCAAAGATGGCAACCATGGGTATTATATTTCGCTCCAAGTACTTCAAAGCGACTTCAAATTTAGACATGCATTATTGAATTCAATGATGTGACATAAGCACATATACAGATGGTTTTAGCGTCGTGTACACGAGATATAAAAGGACACTGCACTGGCTGAACTGTCACTTGTACTCAGGTGATTCATGTGGAAAGATTTCCGACGTGGTTATGACCACATGACTGGAATTAATAGTCTTTGAACGAGAAACTATAGTTGGAGCTAGATGCATGGGACATTCCATTTTGGAAATCGTTAGGGAATTCAATATTCCGAGATCGGCAGTGTCAAGAGTGCGTCAAGACTATCAAATTCCAGGCATTATCTCTCACCATGGACAATGCAGTGGCCGACGACCGAGAGCAGCGGCGTCGTTTTCGTAGAGTTGTCAGTGCTCAAAGACAAGGAAAAGTGCGTGAAAAAGCAGTAGAAATCATGTGGGACATACGACAAACATATCCGTTAGGACAGTACGGTGAAATTTGGAGTTAATGGGCTATGGGAGTAGACAACCGACGCAAGGGCTAACAGCACATCGTCCTGCAGCGCCTCACCTGGACTTGTGACAATATTGGTTGAATCCTAGACGACTGGAAAACTGTGGCCTGGTCAGATGAGACCCGATTTCTGTAGGTAAGAGCTGATGGTAGGGTTAGAGTGTGCCGCAGACACCACGAAGCCTTGTATCCAAGCTGTCAACAAGGCACTTGCCAAGCTCCATAATTGTGTGGTCTGTGTTTACAAGGAATGGCTTGGATCTTCTGATCCAACTGAAACTATCATTGACTGTAAATGGTTATGTTCAGGTGCACGGAGACCATTTGCAGCCATTCAAGGAGTTAGTGTTCCCAAAAAACGATGGAATTTTTATGGACGATAATGCGCCATGTCACCAGGCCAGAACTGTTCGCGATTCTTTTAAGAAAATCCTGGACGATTCTAGCGAATGATTTGGCCACCCTGATCACCCAGCATGAATCCCATCGAACGGGGCATAGTCAAGATTTCAGGTTCTACACAAAATCCTGCACCAGCAGCACTTTCACATTTATGGACAGCTGTAGAGGCAGCAAGGCTCAGTGCTTCTGCAGGGGATTTCCAATGACTTGTTGAGCCTACGCTACATCTAATTGCTGCACAATGCCGACAAAAGGAGTCTGACATGACATTAGGAGGTATTTCTTGACTTATGTCAACGCACCATAATATGCAAAATAGCTGATATGTTGTTGTTGTTGTGGTCTTCAGTCGTGAGACTGGTTTGATGCAGCTCTCCATGCTACTCTATCCTGTGCAAGCTTTTTCATCTCCCAGTACCTACTGCAACCTACATCCTTCTGAATCTGCTTAGTGCATTCATCTCTTGGTCTCCCTCTACGATTTTTACCATAAACGCTGCCCTCCAATACTCAATTGGTGATCCCTTGATGCCTCAGAACATGTCCTACCAACTGATCCCTTCTTCTGGTCAAGTTGTGCCACAAGAAGTAAAAACTTTGAGGTTCGCCGATGACATTGTAATTCTGTCAGAGACAGCAAATGACTTGGAAGAGCAGTTGAACGGAATGGACAGTGTCTTGAAAGGAGGATATAAGATGAACATCAACAAAAGCAAAACGAGGATAATGGAATGTAGTCAAATTAAATCGGGTGATGCTGAGGGGATTAGATTAGGAAATGAGACACTTAAAGTAGTAAAGGAGTTTTGCTATTTGGGGAGTAAAATAACTGATGATGGTCGAAGTAGAGAGGATATAAAATGTAGAGTGGCAATGGCAAAGAAAGCGTTTCTGAAGAAGAGAAATTTGTTAACATTGAGTATAGATTTAAGGGTCAGGAAGTCGTTTCTGAAAGTATTTGTATGGAGTGTAGCCATGTATGGAAGTGAAACATGGACGATAACCAGTTTGGACAAGAAGAGAATAGAAGCTTTCGAAATGTGGTGCTACAGAAGAATGGTAAAGATAAGGTGGGTAGATCACGTAACTAATGAGGAAGTATTGAATAGGATTGGGAAGAAGAGAAGTTTGTGGCACAACTTGACTAGAAGAAGGGATCGGTTGGTAGGACATGTTTTGAGGCATCAAGGGATCACAAATTTAGCATTGGAGGGCAGCGTGGAGGGTAAAAATCGTAGAGGGAGACCAAGAGATCAATACAAGCAGATTCAGAAGGATGTAGGTTGCGGTAGGTACTGGGAGATGAAGAAGCTTGCGCAGGATAGAGTAGCATGGAGAGCTGCATCAAACCAGTCTCAGGACTGAAGACCACAACAACAACAACAACATAGCTGATATAGCAACTGTAATAGCCAGAAAATGTATTTGTTAAAGAAGTTGTGAAATCTTTTCAGTTGGAAATTCCCGATAAAGAATGTTTACCCTGAATATGAACAATGAGACACATAATTAACATTGTAACTCAAATTTTCTTAGAGAACTGTTTTTTCTATTTATACTATGTTTTCAACTAAGTTGCCTGTAACCACGAAAAATTGCAGATCTGCTTCTTTCCCACGAATTCTAAATTGCAGATGTACTTCTATGCCGCTTCTGTACTGGGCAGTCATAGCTACATGTGACAAACTTATCTAACACGTGTGAGACTGGTTCTGATCCATCTTCCTACCACAGTTGCACAAGGACACTCTATTAGAGTTCTAGGAATTTGGTGTTGGACGTATAGCCTGCAAGTAGGAAGATACCATCTCACACATGCAAAGTCAGAAGAGTGGAGCAGTGCAGGCAGTGAAGTAATCTGACAATTATCTCAATGTCGATTTCACTACACTCCCTGTAAAGGAAACGTTATCGCTAACAGAAATTATGGTACCTTATCAAGTGTAACAAAATGTTAGCAAAAATGAAAATCTTAGATTTTGGTAATTAAGGTTTATTTTTACTCTATGTATGACTTCATGACATAGAAATGTTAGGAAAATTATGCACACTATTGTAAAATATTGATACTGGGTGTTCACAACTGTGAAGCGAAATTCATAACTATTACAAGGTTCTTTAATGGTAAGATTGTTGATGACCATGTCTGGGGGTCGGTAAAAATACAAACAAAGTAAATACAATTGGGGCCAGAGATATCAATTACGCTAAAATGCACAGTGAAAATAGCAAAAATTGAATGGGAGTGAGTAAAGAGCAATCAAAAATAAGTACACAGTTAATTCATAACTCCACAGTGGCTGATCTTGATTTTCTGCTTAAATTGAGCCCAACAATCGTGAATATTTTTAACTGCAGGTCATGGTTGAATGTAAGAAAATTAGGAGAGACGGAGACGACCGCAGTACAGAGTATGAATTTAATATCACTTGCTGGCGCATGTGGTTACCTTGCATCAGCGACGGCAGTGGCAGGTGTCGACATGTGCTGCGAATCTGAGAATCTATTCAAAATCTCTCTTGACTGTTAAAAACCAGCCTGTTACATTTCCTACGTCTTTGGTGGAAACGAGACTGCTATTTATTCCCTATAAAAATTAATTGGCATGGTGCACACTATTCGGCTGGAATACCATGTACGTCGTTCCTCGCAAAACGCTCACAAGCGTTAAATTTCAGTGCTCAGTGCTGTTCTCCATACTAGGAGACTTCGCACTTATGAGTTAAGACGAGCCTGTGAACAAGTGTTCACATAACGACTCTCCCAATCATCTCAGTGTGGTGCGACTCGCCTTTCTCAAACACTCGACGATTTTCTGCAGGCGAAGAAGCCAATTACTCTGTCTGCAATTTGCCTATATCAAAGATGGTGGCCATGCGTCCCCCCCCCCCCCCCTTGACAATCAGGGCGTTTGTACTTATTACTTCTCCATCTACTAGAGATTTGTAGGCTATCAAAGGTGTCGTTTCATTCTTAGAGCAAAGTTTAACTTGTGTTATGTAATACTGAGAGAAACAATTTTTTCTTTCATGTGAGTTTTAATGCAGGTGGCGTCAGTGAGTCACCAATGTTTTGAGTTGGGTTTCTCTGGACATTTATCTGCGATCTCCGGCTGTGTTCCTGTAGAAAGGCGTCGTCAGAAAGCTAGGACAGTGGTTGCTTTTACTGGCGGACTACTCAGCTGCTGTGGCGTCTCATTGTGTCTGCTAGGTATCCTGTGACCAGGGTTTCAGCCGAGCGAGATGGCGTGCCATTGTAAAATTCTCCTTCCTCTCAGAACTGCATCTCATAGCTGGGGTTGAGGAAATTACTTGTGTGCAATTACTAGTGTGTATGTTAGTGTTTTATATTCACGAAATGCCGTTTCTTTTATTCACTTCACCTTGCCTATCAATTCGTATATTTTCAATTAACTACGTCATGTGATATATAGAGTTTACCAGAATTGTTTCAGAAATTCACTGTAAGGTGTGTTATTTGTTTGACAACTTACACTTAGATATGATATCTCAAGTGACGAGCGATAGATTGAGCCAATAAGTATAAAGCATGACCACGTTTTCCACTGGGGATCGTCCATTTGCCTGACAAAGTGCGAGTCAAGTCCAGTCAGTTCTTTTCTCTCGGTGCTTTCTGGCTGCAGAGGTCCATTGAAATCGTCTTATGTTGATTGTTCTCAGGTTACGTGTTCCAAATATTTGGTGAGATTCTGGCTCGCATCGTGAAACTAGGCATAACATAATTTACAGCAGTACAGTCAATATATACGTCTTTAAAAATTTCCATGTCAAGAGGAAACTGATCATTTGGAGAAGAAGAGAGGGTTAACAGTACATCGCTTTATACAGGGTGGTCAGAAACAGTCTGAAAACCTGATAAGGATGTTGCAGGGTAGATTGTGCTGCGAAATAATTTTTAAAGAAGTAATTCGATATGTTGCACCATGTTGATGTTGTTGTTGTCTTCAGTCCTGAGACTGGTTTGATGCAGCTCTCCATGCTACTCTATCCTGTGCAAGCTTCTTAATCTCCCGTACTTACTGCAACTTACATCCTTCTGAATCTGCTTAGTGTATTCATCTCTTGGTCTCCCTCTACGATTTTTACCCTCCACGCTGCCCTCCAATGATAAATTTGTGATCCCTTGATGCCTCAGAACATGTCCTACCAACCGGCCCCTTCTTCTTGTCAAGTTGTGCCACAAACTGCGCTTCTCCCCAATGCTATTCAATACCTCCTCATTAGTTATGTAATCAATCTCCAGCATTCTTCTGTAACACCACATTTCGAAAGCTTCTATTCGCTTCTTGTCCAAACTAGTTATCGTCCATGTTTCACTTCCATACATGGCTCTACTCCATACAAATACGACTCTACTCCATCAGAAACAACTTCCTGACCCTTAAATCTATACTCGATGTTAACAAATTTCTCTTCTTCAGAGACGCTTTCTTCGCCATTGCCAGTCTACATTTTATATCCTCTCTACGTCGACCATCATCAGTTATTTTGCTCCCCAAATAGCAAAACTCATTTACAACTTTAAGTGGCTCATTTCCTAAGCTAATTCCCCCAGCATCACCAGACTTAATTCGACTACATTCCATTAACCTCGTTTTGCTTTTGTTGATGTTCATCTTATATCCTCGTTTCCAGACACTGTCCATTCCGCTCAACTGCTCTTCCAAACCCTTTGCTGTCTCTGACAGAATTACAATGTCATCGGCGAACCTCAACGTTTTTATTTCTTCTCCATGGACTTTAATACCTACTCCGAATTTTTCTTTAGTTTCCTTTACTGCTTGCTCAATATACAGATTGAATAACATCGGGGACAGGATATAACCCTGTCTCACTCCCTTCCCCACCACTGCTTCCTTTTCATGCCCCTCGACTCATAATTGCCATCTGGTTTCTGTTCGAATTGTAAATAGCCTTTCGCTTCCTGTATTTTACCCCTACCACCTTTGGAATTTGAAAGAGAGTATTCCAGTCAACATCGTCAAAAGCTTTCTCTAAGTTTACAAATGCTAGAAATGTAGGTTTGCCTTCCTTAATCTATTTTCTAAGATAAGTCGTAGGGTCAGTATTGCCTCACGTGTTCCATCATTTCTGCGGAATCCAAACTGATCTTCGCCGAGGTCGGCTTCTACCAGTTTTTCCATTCGTCTGTAAAGAATTCGCGTTAGTATTTTGCAGCTGTAACTTATTAAACTGATAGTTCGGTAATTTTCATATCTGTCACAACCTGCTTTCTTTGGGATTGGAATTATTATATTCTTCTTGAAGTCCGAGGGTATTTCGCCTGTCTCATACATCTTGCTCACCAGATGGTAGAGTTTTGTCAGGACTGGCTCTCCCAAGGTCGTCAGTAGTTCCAATGGAATGTTGTCTACTCCCGGGGCCTTGTTTCGACTCAGGTCTTTCAGTGCTCTGTCAAACTCTTCACGCAGTATCGTATCTCCCATTTCATCTTCATCTACATCCTCTTCCATTTCCAAAATATTGTCCTCAAGTACATCGCCCTTGTATAGACCCTCTATATATTCCTTCCATCTTTCTGCTTTCCCTTCTTTGCTGTGAACTGGGTTTCCATCTGAGCTCTTGATAATCAAACAAGTGGCTCTCTTATCCCCAGAGGTCTCTTTAATTATCCTGTAGGCAGTATCTATCTTAGCCCTAGTGAGATAAACCTCTACATCCTTACATTTGTCCTCCAGCCATCCCTGCTTAGCCATTTTGCACTCCCTGTCGATCTCATTTTTGAGACGTTTGTATTCCCTTTTGCCTGCCTCATTTACTGCGTTTTTATATTGCCTCCTTTCATCAATTAAATTCAATATTTCTTCTGTTACCCAAGGATTCCTACTAGCCCTCGTCTTTTTACCTACTTGGTCCTCTGCTGCCTTCACTACTTCATCCCTGAGAGCTACCCATTCTTCTTCTACTGTATTTCTTTCCCCCATCCCTGTCAATTGTTCCCTTATGCTCTCCCTGAAACTCTGTACAACCTCTGGTGTAGTCAGTTTATCCATGTCCCATTTCCTTAAATTTCCACAGTTTTGCAGTTTCTTCAGTTTTAATCTACAGTTCATAACCAATAGATTGTGGTCAGAGTCCACATCTGCCCCTGGAAATGTCTTACAATTTAAAACCTGGTTCCTAAATCTCTGTCTTATCATTATGTAATCTATCTGATACCATCTCGTATCTCCAGGATTCTTCCATGTATACATCCGTCGTTCATGATTCTTGAACCAAGTGTTAGCTATGATTAAGTTATGCTCTGCACAAAATTCTACGAGGCGGCTTCCTCTTTCATTTCTTACCCCCAATCCATATTCACCTACTATGTTTCCTTCTCTCCCTTTTCCTACTCTTGAATTCCAGTCACCCATGACTATAAAATTTTCGTCTCCCTTCACTACCTGAATAATTTCTTTTATCTCATCATACATTTCATCAATTTCTTCATCATCTGCAGAGCTAGTTGTCATATAAACTTGTACTACTGTAGTAGGCATGGGCTTTGTGTCTATCTTGGCCACAATATTGCGTTCATTATGCTGTTGGCAGTAGCTTACCCGCACTCCTATTTTTTCATTCATTATTAAACCTACTCCTGCATTACACCTATTTGATTTTGTATTTATAGCCCTGTATACACCTGACTAAAAGTCTTGGTCCTCCTGCCACCGAACTTCACTAATTCCAACTATTGCGCCATTCCCAAGTTAATTAGCACTGAAGTTAGTCACTCAGGCAGTTGCAAGTGCAAATTCAAGTGGAACACCAGATTAAACTAGTGCCTTTTGTTTTCATAGTACAGATGACAGCCCACAAGATTATTTAGCGTTTGGCTCGGGTTTGATCCTTGCTACCCTAGCATGTCCAATTTTCATATCGCTCTGTTGTTCGGTTTTAGAACTCCAATCAATGAACCACTTTGGCGTCATCATCTCTGGCGGGCTGCTTAAAGCTGCTCGTGCGACGGCGTGATTGGCTAACTTAAATGCTTAATAAATAAGAAACGGAGCATAATATTGATTCTTTTACTTTACAGTTATTTCCCAGCACTAGTTAGCCTGCCATACTCTCAGAAACTTTTCATACCGTTTCTGACCATCCTGTATATGATATGATTCTTGTGTGTCTTTACATTCCAGTGTTCTAAATAAGGAAAAATTGATTAGCAAGTTGATCTTAGTATGCTGATAGTACATAACTTTCCTAAAAGTGGGCTACCTGCACGTTGTTGGAATCAATTTATGAACTTACTACAAATTAGGTATGCAACAGGGCAGTCATGGTGGTCGTTGATAAGGTCGGATCGGCTGATGTCGTTTGACATCTGTCCTACCTCTCTGAACGGTTTCGAGCCTTATTCACGTGTTTGTGATCGTTAGAGCAACATATTTGAAGAATGCACTGGCATGATCCTTCTCAATGGCGAAGCTCACAGTAACGTAAAAACTGCTTGTCACCTTTGTTGAGATCGTTCTCCGCAATGCACGACTGCATCTCATACCCTTTTCGCTACAGTTACACAAAGGTTTCATGAAAAGGAACCTTCGTCAGCACGCGTGACTGTGATGCTCCAGGGACACCCAAGTTAGAAAGGGTAGTATTGCGTCATGTTGAAGAGAACCCGTCAACAAGTACACGAGCAAATTCTCTGGCTATTAATTAGTGGAGGTGTAGAATAAGTGATGTACTGGGTCACACATTATCAGTTACTTATAAAACTGGTCGCGTTACTAATGGTTGTAGCACGGAAACGGTGCGTGGGTTCCAATTCAGAGTATTATATATTCACTCCCCAATACAAATCCTAGAAGCTTGTAATGGGGATTTCCGGACGCCATGTACATTCTTTTCCATTTAATGTTATAGTTAGATATTGTCATAAAATCAGTCCATGAAAGTAAACGTACCATCCAGACTTAAACAGAAAGTAGGTAGCCTACAATGAGCAGCAGTGTTTTTCAACAGGCTAAATAACCAAATATCTACTTCTCACATACTTATCGTGGAATTATCAGGTCGTTTATCCGAATCTCGAAGACATTAAAGTAGGTCGAGGACTATCACATTTCCACGTAAAAATGTTGCCCTCTCAGTGAGAACTATATACAGGAGAATTTCATTTGATGTGTTGTATCTGTATCTAACAGAAACCAATTTTAAAGAGGAAATTTTAATGGTGTGTATGTGTGTGTGTGTGTGTGTGTGTGTGTGTGTGTGTGTGTGTGAAGGAACCTAGACTACCCTCATAGGTAGTGACAAATCGGCAATGATACCTTGATGAATTGCAGGATGCATATTTCTAAAGTTCGATATAACAAACTTAGTACCGTTACTCGTAAATTAAATAGAAAAAAGTGACAGGCAACACAGTTTCGTAAATAGAGCGCAACGGAAAGAAATGGCGGCCTGGATATCGGATATTCCTAAGCAGCACATGAGGATATTTGTTCATGACTGCAACAAGGTAATTTCACCATGGGATAACCTTTCTCTTCTAGCGTCCAGCTGTGCAGTGAGCCAGTCTCCTCGTTTATGTTGCAAAGTGTTTGCTAAAGAGTTTGTATAGCTAGATTGAAACTGTTCAGAGCAAGTTCTCATAGAGTATAGCAAATACAAACATTGCGATTCACAAAAGGCAAAATACTAGTATACTGCAAGGAAATGGAAGTGCTGGGGACACAGGCACCTTTCACATTGAACATCAAGGGCATGAAAATGAATATAATACTGTGTAATAGTGGGTGGTATTTGTTGGTCTACTTTGCAATAAACACAAATAATATTTGCAAATGTCACGAAATGTTAGAATTTCGTCGTCCGCAGTCTTAAAGAGTGCTAGAATATTCACGTAACAGCTTTTTGTGTACACACATATCCCACAAGAGAGATTTGCACACTGAAGTAGGTGCTACGAGAAAATGTAAGAACAACATATAAAATGTATGTACCATGTTTGCTGAAATTAGCGAATTTATTTTTCCACATGCTCACCTTCCCCTGCTAATTTTACATTAAGTTGATTATATTCAGATGTGAAGTGGAAATTCTTTAAATGAACTCTGTAAAGAAATTCTCTCAGTTGTGCGAAATGTACCAATAGTTTGCCTCAAGTGGGTGCTATAAGCTCACAGAATAATTCAACTTGCCGGAAGAATAGCAGAATGACTCCGTTGAAGCACAGACTTTAAGAAAGCGAGGAGACGGGTTAAAACTCGGAAGTGGAGACTTCATAATAAGTCCCACTGTGACAAACGCTGGCTGCTGTCTGCCTTTGAATGCGGCTGAGGAGGAGGAAGTACCTGAGTGGCCCAGTTCCCCTCCCAGCTTCCATTTCCGCGCCTATTGTTCGGTCCTCTCTCTTCCAGCAGTTTCAAAGGCTTCAGCTTGGCTTGTGCAGCGCTTAGTCTTCACAGGCTATTGTCGATGTCGTAACTTGTACAAAAGAAGTCTTCAGAATATATAGCAGATTTGAAAGTGTAACGCCCTTCGTGATTCCACCTAGCGCACTAGCAAATGACACGCGCTCCGTCACTCCAACACCCACCTACCCTCTCTCGGTCTCTCTCTCTCTCTCTCTCTCTCTCTCACACACACACACACACACACAATATCTTTAATGATTACACGAACGGTTACCAAGAAGATGCAGTTAAACTATTAAAATCGATTACCCCAAACGTCTTAGATGTATATACCACTACAACTAATATTTCTAAATAAATGAATCGCTCGAATTGCGCAGAAGCCAAATAATATCTCGTTCATTATAACAAAGATAAATCGCTACCACAAACTTAAGATGCAAGCAGTGCTTAAACCGGTACCTCCTGTTACATGCCAGTCTATACATATAAAACGAAATGTCCCGACTGACTGACTGAATCACTTAGAGATTCATCATCGCCCAGCCAAACTGCAAAGGACAGAAACTTGAAATTTGGAGAGGGTTTCGGTCTTATACTGTAGGTGCCATTTAAGAAGTTTTTTTTCGTAATTTCGCCCATAAGGGTGTTAACTAGGGAAAGAATTTTTTTTTTTTTTTTTTAAATACGCCTCTTGTAATGCAGCTTTTAAGATAGAACTACAAAAATTGGTATTCGGTTCCTCAGTCAAAAAGAAAACTACGTTTCAACAGGTTTGTAAATTCAACCACTGAGGGGGAAAATAAAGGGTGGAACTTGTTTTTGGAAATAATCCTCTATTAAAGAACTACTAAAACATTTTTAGTGTCACATTTATGAAAATTGATAGTTGACGCCTTGGTTAGAAATAAAATACATAAACCTCAGTGTTTTTTGGAAATTCATTCCACTAATGGAGAGAAATAGGGAATGAAAAGTTTTTTTGAAATTATTTCATTATGAAAGACCCTTCACAGCTAAGTCAATGAAAGTTGTATTTGGCTTCTCTGTTAGAAATTGTAAAAACACATATGTCACTGTTTTTGTAAATTCAGCTCCTTATGGGTCGAAACAGGGGGTGAAAATTTTGAAGTAAATATTTTGTTTTATCAAAACTCTTTTCAAGCTAGATCTATGAAAACTGGTATTTCATTTCTGGGTTAGATATAAGGAAATATGTGTTAGGGGATGGAAGTTCCAACGAAAATAGCGTCACAAGAACGCAAAAGGCATAATTACCAAAAACCCTGGACTCACACTACCAAAATCGCTTTTTGGTTAGAATTATATTCGATCTACGAAGTGAAAAGTTTAGAAGGTGTTGCAATTTTTGAATAACAAAAGATTTGATTAAAGAAAAACAAAAAGAGTCTACGCAGACCATGCAGACTACGAGAGTGAAGGAGCGGGTGCTAAGTTTGTCTTTATATATAAAAGCAACTGGCCTGACTGATTCACACACTGATCACCGCCCAGGCCAAACCAGTAAAGACAGAAACTTAAAATTTGGAAAGGGTATTGATCTTATATTGCAGGCATCGTTTAACAAGGGATTCTTCGAAATTTCACCCTTAAGTGGGTGATTCAGGAGGTGCAAATGTTTTTGAAGATATGACGCTGTTGAGGCGATTTTGAAGCTAGGACTACGAAAAGCCGGCCGGGATGGCCGAGTGGTTCTAGGCGCTACAGTCTTTTCCGTAAGAAATAAAAAAAGTTGTTGTTTTAACATGTTTTGGAAATTCAACCTCTAACGGGGTGAAATAAGGGATGGAAAGTTTTTTGAAAATATTTCACTATGAAAGCAGAATCGCTTTTTGGTCAGAAGAACATTCGGAAAGACATTGCTTCTATGGTCTCATGTAGAGTGACAACTAGAGAAGATGTTGCAGTTCTTGAAGGAAGTCGAACATAGCTGTGTACAGTAAGCACGAGAAATCGACTTTGTCATACCTGCATAGAATAAGAAACGGAACTTTAATACTTAAATTTTCAGTAGGCCTAATATGTGTTTACAAACTTAATTTTGTCGCAGTTACCATACAAATGAATCATTATTGATGACAAAATAGATGCCACATTTAAATACGAGTCCTTGTATGAGAATATCCGTATGAGGTGAGGAAATTGAGTCCCGGATGTAAGAATGGGACCAATAATGTAGAACCACTTATCCGATCTATCCGGCTTTTTTGTTTAACTCGCTAAATGAAATTGAATTAAACACATTGAACACTTTAATTGTGCAAAGAGTGGCAGACATGTAAATGGGCGCAACCTCTTTCATAGTTTGTACATTTATACATGAGCAAGGGGCATAGCAACATACAATGTCGATTAAAGAATATCGAGAAACACCTCTGCAACCCATACAGTTTATGTGAGCAAATCAGCAGGTGATAAGCTAGTACAAATGACGTTGGGAAGGGAGTAAGTCGTGAAAAGCAAATTTGACAGGAGAAGCAAATAACAGTTTTGACATTACGGAATGTGAAGTTGTGTTTACCAAATGGTTACAGGAAATTCAAATTAATTTTATAAATATAAGGCAAGTACAAGGGTGGTTTGAAAAGTCCTCGGAACGGAACAGAAAAAAAGTACTTACTTCACCGATACTTTTCTTATTTTTCAATGTAGTCTCCTTGTAGATTAATGCGCTTGGTCCAACGATGTTCCAGTGCCTTGATCCCATATCGAAAATGAGTTTCCTCCAGGCCGCAAAATAGTTGTCAACCCTGGCTATCAGTTCTTCGTTTGAAGTGAATCTTCGTCCACGAAGAAAAATTTTCAGTTTTGGGAAGAGATGGAAGTCTGAAGGAGCCATATTTTGTCAAGAATCAATGGTTGTGAAACATTTCTCTTCTCTATTATGCTGAAATATCGGTCGCAAGGCTTGTACGAATGGTCCGACGACAGAAATTTAAAACTGACATCGTAAATCATACTGTTTACCCCTGCGTATATTAAAGCCAATAAAAGCATCCGATTTTCATTTTGGCTGCCTCAGTTGTCACTCCAGACAGTCAGTCAGTGAGAGATATTTGCCTTCTGCTAAAAGTAGGATCGTCGGTATTAGGCAGCCTTCATTGTTATATGTGCGCTATATTGATTAAAATCAAAAGAAAACTGCCACGACTCATCCAATTTTGGTTCCAGGACTCTGAGTGTTGCTTCCGTAGGTCATTCTCGTTAAAACTGCGGCAGTTATGATTGCTTTTACAAGTAGCCTGCACAAACGAAGTATACACATCGTTTAGGTCACAATAAAACGGAAAACTAGGTGTTACCACTGAAAGTAATCAAGTAAATTTCGTTGCAAACGGTAAATACGACTTACCAATTTGTACGAAACAGGTCTCGGAGGCATTTTGTCGTACTAACTACTCCACACAAAAGCGGATCTTGCCTTTCCTACATCCGTATAGAACGTAATAAAAGTATTTCGGTATTATCTGACAGAAAATTAGCGTTGAAGGCTCCAGTTCTCATAAAACTTATTAAAACATGTGTATCTGGTTTATGTAACATAAGGATTATCATGATTGACACATGGAAACTCTTAACACGACGATTTTGCGTGTTCCCTGTTTGAACATTGTGCGGCTCTACTCAGTGAATCTTGGCTCAATGTTCATTAACCTGAATGGGTCTGGATTTATCTCCAGCTTTTGCACATATAGATACCCGTTTTGTTTTAACTGTAATAGCAAGGAAGTATACCTGTGTTTTCGGGACGTCTACCACCTGCTTGATGGGCGGTGTGGCGGTTAATTGCACAACTGCTCAAGTCGAAAACAGCCAGACACGATAAACACTTTACTCTGAAACAGAGAGTTGTATAAATAGTTTTGCTTTTATAAGTGACATCGTTCTTACGGCAACGTTGCAGTTTTGTCAGAAAGCGAAATTTAAACATTAAATAATTCGATAAAGGAGAGATTGTCAGTGAGTTCGTAGATTCATTTAATATGTAATAAAGTTTTCCAGTATCCTTAAAAAATCCTACAAATTGTCAGATCTCATGCAACTAACAGTTCTGTGAACACGGAAGTGACGAAAAACAATTATTTGCATTGACAATTTATTTTGGTATAAATAAGGCTTCAGGCTTTTTAAAAAAAGTAGTTTTCAAGTCACTGCAGATTCATAATTAGCTAGACGCTGTGGTCTTGGTGAGTGCACTGCATATTGGTATCCATGGCAAATCTGTACTGATAAAACACAAACGTACACGGTACTTAGATGCACTTGGTTTTACACTCATTCATAGTGAATAAGTGAGTAAGTAAATACCTTTTCCCGCAGTTTCAAACATTTTAGCCTTTTTGTGTTGCTGAACTAATTGTAAGGTCGGCAAATCCTATGAAAAGTCTTTACTTTTCTAAATCTTGCTTCGATCATCAATTTTAACATCAGAACTGACTCTCTGGTGCCTTTGCCTTCCTTAAAACAAAACTGAAAAGTCATAAAATAGATTCTCAATTTCCTTCTGTTCTACTGTATATTATTCTTGTCAGTGACTTTGATATATGAGTTGTTACGCTCGCTGTATGATAGTTTTCGCATTTATCTTCCTCTGTCAACCTCCGGGTGATGTGCATGGTAATTTCACGAAAATCTCTTGGTATACCCCAGTGTAATAGATTCTACACATCAACTTGAATAGTCGTTTGGTTCCAACTTCTCGTAATGATTTTGGGAGTTCGAAATGAATGTTATCTATGCCTTCTGCCTTTTACCCGTATCATCTTGTCCAATTTCTGTGACTGAGCTTTGACAGACGTCCATTCCACTTCAACAGAGCTGCCTACTGTGTAATTCATTATCGCAGTATCCAAGCCTTCACATATCATCACTCCTCAGCAATTCAGCATCTTGCTTCCTTGCACGTTGATTCTTCCGGACTATTATCTTGAACATCAGCCTTATCTTCATCATTACTAAATTGATATCTGTATCTGTATCTGCTCACTGGAACAGCATGAAATTCACTATCTGATTTCTGAATCATTGTCTCACACTGGTGTATTCCAGTTATAATCGTCCAGATTCTCCGGACCGTATCCCAGTATATGTCCGCCGAATATCAGAACTGTGATAATAAGATTTTCCTTGTGGAAGGTACATTTTAAATGCGCCATCGACGATAATTCTTATTTTCCTGCACACCTATTAGAGTACCACTTTCGCAGTCTTTTAATATTCCTTACCTTATAAGTTTTCTTTAGCATATTGAGTACAGTAAATGAATAACCAGGACAGCTTAAACTGTTGGGCTTTCATCTACTAAAATAAATTGATTAGCACATCAACTAAGAAGAAAAACAGTTGTATTATTTGAAAGGAGCTTCGCGTTAATTTCGAAACAATGTTAACTTCTCTGTGATAGCAACTCATGTTTCGAATCTAGTTGTTTGCGAATATATCAGTTTCGAAACATGTACATGAGTTCATGTTTAAAGTTTCAGCCATTAGTTTGATGATATTTGCTGTTGGATCAGCCGTCAACACGTTAGTGTCTATCTCTAAACATATGCTAGACAGAGTCAGATTGCAACTGAAATCCTTACTTTCTTATTTTTGTAGGTGAGAGTTTTGTACCTTGGAGCACTTTTCAGACCTGCACCTGCAGCCAGGTTTATAATAGAACTTCAGTATATGTTCTTATTCTACTGTAAATGGAAGCATTCACTGCAGTATTTTTCTGAAATTACAAAAATTATTCCAGAAATATAAGACTTTCCCCAGTATGAGAATGTGTTAGAGGTAAACTCCGTCATATGTCACACAGTCAATAATTTACTGAAATTTAACAGTGTTGCAATCGAGAAAATCTTGCCAATACTTTAATTAAAATTCTCTTGCATTATTACTCTAAGACATCAGAATAATCAGTACGTGAAATCAAATTACGTACAAGTGTTATCAAAAAGTAGTTACAAGTTAAGTACATTTTGAAATAGGAGCTATTAAAAAATAACACGAATATCCATATTGAAGACAGGTAGAATTCTTAAGACATTAAAGAAACTCATTTCGTTTAGAGGTATCACATGGGCCACTACAGAAGACCTACCGCTTAATGATACAAGACTGTGCACGACCAACGACAAATGAGTTAACCATGTAATAAAATAAACATCTAGTGCCGTCGTTTTTGGTTCAGTACACTATCTTCAGATCTGTATGCATAAACAGGAATGATATCGTCATCAACTCACTGTTTATGCGTACAGGCCAGAAGATGATGTATTGAGTCACAGAAACTGGTTGCAGTATAAAGAAATAACATCAGAACGACTCTTGCAGGTGTTTCAGGTTGTTAGTAAGTGTACTGCTGAAGTCTCGCAGGCCCTCAAACACAAGGAAGGATATGCAGAAACTATGGCTTAACCGTCCACACGTTATATAAATAGTCTTAGAAATGTAAAGAATTTTATTGATCATTAAATTCTGTAGCTGAAGAATGAATGTTTCCCCAGTAGCTATACTATATTATGCAGCAATTAACAACGTGAAACTAAATACGGTTATAAATGCTCTACAAAACACAACCACGTGTCTCACAGCAACAAAACAGTAGAAGAAGCGGCTTACGGCTGCTTCTAGTGCGCACATCATCATGTGATCTTAAAAATCAATCACTAAACTGAAACACCGACGAGCAAAAATGAAGTGTTCCTAGGTATCCAAGCCATCAGGTACTAAAATGTCGCGGACTGAAGACTTTGTTTCAAGTTTTGTTTAATACGACTCATCATTTTCTGTATATTTGTGTACTAAGCGCTCTCTTTGTTTGGGAGACTACGTACTGGCTGCTTTCCGGCTATTAATTTACGAGTAGTGACGTCCAGAGGTACCTCATCTGCTTCATAGCTACTAACGTAGGAAACGCTGCAATATTTTCTAACCAAGAAAATGTTGGTTAATGGCCTCAGAATGTCTTATGGAAGAGGAACTTTGAGAAAGTCGTTGCAGAGTTTTACAACTGGGCTGGATAACTTCCCTCGTGCCGCACACCTCGGCCGAGATATGCGAACGCCGAGTTCTACGCGACGCGTTTCACGATTAATTACGAAAACGGCGTCATTAACTTGAATAATGAGAGCAATAAAAAATCCTTTAAGCAGCCGTGTCTGGCGTTGCTCCACATTGCCACTGAAACGCTGCGGCAGGGTCCCGCGAGTGCTGGAGGGGCTTCTATTGTGTGGGTACCGACACGGATTTCCTCGTGGCTACAGGGATGTACACTGTGGTTCCAGAAATTCCCTTAAAACGTAATAAAAATAACAACGCTCCCTAATAGTGTCTTAATTAGGCGCCTATAGTTGGATACTTTGCACTTCTCATTTTTAGCAACAATGAAAGTCTTCTTTTTTTTTACTTTCCTTTCGTTTTGTTTCGTCTAGATGCAGCTTAAAAGTCATTCGTTTAAATACCCCATTTAATATTCTTCCTAAGTCGTAGATAACTTGTTATTTCTGGCCGGCCGGTGTGGCTGAGCGGTTCTAGGCGCTTCAATCTGGAACCGCGCGACCGCTACGGCCGCACGCTCGAATCCTGCTTCTGGCATGGATGTGTGTGATGTCCTTAGGTTAGTTAGGTTTAAGTAGTTCTAACTTCTAGGGGTCTGATGACCTCAGGTCCCCTGGTGCTCAGAGCCATTTGAACCATTTTGTTATTTCGGAAGTCATACAACATGATATGTCGGACGCACAAAAACCATTCGCTGAACTAACCGACGTGCGATTTTGCCTAATGGTCTGATTAAAGATCATAGACAAGGACGTAATCTCACAGAGTGCCCTCTTTGATAATAATTAGACTCAATGAAATTTCAACATATTCCCCTCTCAGAAAGTAAAAAATTCTCTGGGAGATAGTCACAGCCGATACGAGAACTAGACCACTAATAATTGGATCTACAATGCATATGCCCATGAAATGTGTGATGTTAGGGGTATTCCATGCTGAGGTGTTACAATTTCTGCACAGAGAAACGAGTGACTGGAAGCAACTCAAAAACAGCCACTCAAATACTCCAATCCTTTACCTCTGTACACTTACTTTTTGTAAGAAATTTGTGCTATAAAAGGCTACTAGTCAACCTGCACATTTTATCGCTATGTTTAATGAATGAATGTGCTACACTGTGAGCGACTGAACGATATTCTGGTTACCCAAAACCCACCTAATGTTGTTGTGGTCTACAATGTGAAGACCGGTTCGATGCCACTTTCCATGCTGGCCTCTACCGAGTAAACCTCTGCTTCTCCGCGTAACTGCTGCAATCTGAATCCATTTTACACTGCTTGCTGTACTGAAGTTCTGGTCTCTCTGTACAATTTTACCCCAAACTGACTGCCAAACTGACGATTTCTTGATGCCTCCCGATGTGTCACATCAGACTATCCGCTTTTAGTGAATCTGTGCCATTGGATTCAGTTCTTCGGCATTAGTTACCCGATCTACAAGTTAAATCATCGACGTTATTCCATAGACCCTATTTCAAAATATTCTATTCGCTTGTTGTCTGAATTATATATCGTCATGTCAGACATCCATACCAAGTTACAGTCCAGACAACTACTTGTAAATCAACCACTTAACGCTCAAATTTTCGTTTAACGATATTTCTCTTTTTAATGCGTCTTTTTAATCGCCTTCTTGTCTCATTTTTCGGCACAACATTCACAACTTATTTTAAACTAACTTCCCAATAGGCTAGAGAATTGAAACTGTCAACATAGTTCACAAGCGGATGACAGTGTAGTATTACGTCAATTCTTCGTCTGGTGGAGGGTACTTCATTTACCAGTCTCATTTCACGATGAGATAGAGATTTCAAACTTTCAGCACGGCTCAGAACTCGGTGATAATGCATTATTAACCTGCGTTTGTGTTTTTGTCTGGTGTGTGGCGGAGGGACTTGTGTAACACAGCTATTTCCCACTTTTCTGTTCCACTTGTGACTGTTTCTTGGTAAGAACGGTTGCTGGTAAGTCAAGAGTGATCTCGATTCTCTCTAATTTTTACCTTCGAGGTATTTTCGTGAGATAATTGTAGGGTGAAGCAATGTATTGAGTTGACTCAAGTGAAGACGAACTGAAACAATCCTGAAATGTATCAAATGACTTTGTCTTAACGTCATCAAAATCTTTGAAATCGTTTGAAAAATGTGACACACACAATACTAAAAATTAGAAAATTGCGCCTTTACTTCCTGCGATGTCCTTGGCACGACAGTTACTCTGTCGAAGTTACGCGATTTGCGGCGTCCTGGTTGGCTAGCGCGAGGAAGACTCCTGGACTAACTTTAAATGGTGAGCCAATTGGTGGTGGAAGTTTTGGATGTGATTGCTCCGTGTAGCCACTTTGCTTTTCGCTAGTCATTCCTTAAACTACTTGGACATGGGTCCGGGATACTCGATACTGCAAGTCCATGTAACTGCGCTATGCCCTCGTTCCGTTGCATTAATCTTGAATTACAAGTGTGGTCGATATTCGGCCATTCCTTTTTTAAAATTATTGTTGATATGTTAAGTGGTCAATTTTATAAACCAAAGTTTATTCTCTGTACAAAACTTAAGCCGCTAATTTAAACTGGAGCCTGCCGGTGTGGCCGAGCAGTTCTAGCCGCTTCTGTCTGGAACCAAGCGACCGCTACGGTCGCAGGTTCGAATCCTGGCTCGGTCATGGATGTGTGTGATGTCCTTAGATTAGTTAGGTTCAAGTAGTTCTAAGTTCTGGGGGACTGTTGACCTCAGAAGTTAAGTTGCATAGTGCTCAGAGACATTTCAACCATTTTTTTAAAATTGGAACTGCAAACTTCTTCCTTGTTGGCCACTATAACAGTAATAATTTTGCCCCGTTGTGGATTGTCTGGTCATTATCACCTAGAATAGTTTTGGTTTATAAGTTTATCGAGTGAAATTTCACGTCATTGAGGATTGTTTAATGAACTATTGCCTTAATAGTAACTGCGGTTGTCACACTATGACGTTTAACATCTCTTCCTGTATTTGGCGCTACCTAGTGCTTGGTTGTTGGTTTTAGTATTTTAGTGATCTGTGTATTAATATTGGGTTTGTATGTTTTTAGAAGCCGTTATTGGTGTGTGCAGGTCCTCCTGCCTGTTGTTGCCACTTGAGCTCTCGAGCACGGAATTCAGACGAGCGGCCGATGGGAACGCCAAACGTCGAGAATGTGCTGATTGCTGCGTAAATCTTTCAGGCTATCATAACATCATATTGTCGAATGTTTTCCATAATAGGTAATTCACATATTTATGAGACTTTGCTATTTGAGTATTTTTGAAACCTAGTACCTTTTACAAATTGTTATTTTTCATATTCACAATGCCTGATAATTGACTTCATTATACAAATAGTGAGCTCAGATCTGCAGTCATGTTAAAGCTATATTTTTGAATTATTCGCATTGCTTTTTATACAACTGAATAATCGGTGCAGATCACCGCCATTTGCGTATGATAATTAATCATATTGTTGTTACCAGTGCTCTGTTTTAATTAACAGGGTCAAAATCTCACTGCAGCAGACCATGTGCCCTTCTTACCAGTCCTATACCTTACCAAAAATAATTATTTAAATAAAACGGACTGAAAAGTATAAAACAGTTTCTTCCAGACCCATACAGATTCCTACCCCCAGACAGGTAGGTTTAAAAATTTGTGCTTGTTAGTTATTAATAGCTATGAAAATACTTCAAAATTTAAAACGAAAAACATGGGACGCATGCAATTCATAATTGATGCACATGTATTTCCCCTCTCTATTGCTACCGTTTCTCGCTATTGCCAGTCTGCATTTTATTTTCTCTCCACTTCGGCCGTCATCAATTTCTTTGCTGCAGAAATACCATGAGCAGTCACTACTTTTATTGTTTCATTGCTTAACATAATACATTCATTGTCATCTGATTTAATTACACTAATTGTTTTAGAAACAAACATGTCTCCGGATGAAGTTCCTGCTAGCTTGAATCAAGCCAACAGTAAGAGTTTAGATCTCATATACGCAACGGCTATCTATTCACTAAAATAAAAATTAAAACATCACGATCATAATGATACAGAGAAGAGATTAAGACATAGTCGACTTAAGTATTGGGCTATTGGAAATTTTTATACGGGGTGTTACACATCGATACTGACAGACTTCGAGGGGATGCAGAGAGAGACAAAAGGGTTAAGCTTTTGTATGGTCGTATTTTTAGCAGGAGATCTCTAGGACGACGGCCGTTTACTATCGTGACAAATAAATAAAAACACCTACAGCCGTCCTTATGATTATATTTTATTTTGTCACTACCAGTTTCAACGCCTTACTGCGTCATCTTCAGGCTGTTTTTGATGAAATACAGGTTGATATGATCCCTACGCATAACACATCAGTTGCCAGCATTACTGGATACGAATTGGCTCAAATGGCTCTGAGCGTTATGGGACTTAACATCTGAGGTCATCAGTCCCCTAGACGTAGAGCTACTTAAACCTAACTAACCTAAGGACATCACGCACATCCATGCCCGAGGCAGGATTCGAACCTGCGACCGTAGCAGCAGTGTGGTTCCGGATTGAAGCGACTAGAACCGCTCGGCCTCAACGGCTGGCTTAGTGTGATACGCAGATAGTGTGTCAGAACTCCAACCATTAACTGCCAACTGACTCTAGTCAGTTGGCAGTTATTGGTTGGAACGCTGACACATTATCTGCGTATCCAGTAATGCTAGCAACAGATGCGATATACATAGGGATCATATCAACCTGTATCGCATCAAAAACAGCATGAAGATGACGCACTGGAGAGTTGAAACTGGTAGCGACAAAATAAAATAAAATCATAAGGACGGCTGTAGGTGTTTTTATTTATTTGTCACAAACAGGTTAAGAGCCCGTGTCGGGAAACGTCATCCCATGACGTTACCGAGCGCCGACGTTACGAGCATCGGCGCCTGTCGCTAGGCTACGCCTTCAGATTCTAACGTGACTTCTGTACGTTGGCGGACCGTAGCCGGAACGTCTCGCAATGTTGTTTGTTATTCATTGAGTGTGACAATGCCATGATCGCCAGTGGAGAAGATGGAGTTAGCAGCTGCGTAGAGTAATCATGTCTCCTAGGAATGTGATGCTCTGTTGTCTTGATGGACTATTATTTCGGGCTCTGATTTCCAATCGCAGTTTATTTTTGTACTCTATACCAAAAAATATTGGTTATTATAGATAATTACAGGAGAAAAATAAAATGCGGATGAAAACCAGTGTCGGTGAAAACCCGCGTCCGATATCGTCATCCACCGAGTATCGTCTTCGTAGGACACAAGGCCCATCTGCGCAACAGCTAGGTCCTTCTGCTCCACTGGCGATCGTGACAATCAGTCGAGATGACTAAATGACAGACAACAGAGTCTGTGACGTTTCACCGACTGTCCGTTAGCCTCCGTTGGCTGCTGGAGAGGTGGGTTAGCGGCAGACGCCGTTGCCTGTAACTTCGATACTCTGTAGCGTTGGCGACTGACGTTTCCGGAAAAGGGTTCGTATCCTCAGTTTCTTCCAAAAGACATCCACTACAATTCCTCGAAGTTTGTTGGTACCATTTTGTAACACCCTGTAGTAGTGCACTGTGGCCAAGGTCATGCGAAAAAATTAACTTTTCTTTTGTAATTACATGTCATGTGTCCAGATATGGGATAACTTACAAAGACGTGTAACCAATAACTATTGAAATATTGTGGTCAATGATCTCACAAAGCTACCAATATTATTCTTGAAGTCACTCTTTAGCAAGTCTGGAGGTGTGGGATGTCGCATTGTCCTACTGCAACTGCCCAAGTCCGTGACATAAGACCAATGAAGTAGTTACCAGGCTGGGAAATCTTACTTGCAGGTAAGACTGCATTTTAACGGAACGAACACATAACCTTTCCAGATCAATTTATGGAATTTTTTTTCACAGCAATTACAATACGAACTAGATTAATTGTTTAAACCGAGATCACAAAGCTCTAAGTAAATTGCTACGGATTATCGATGTGAAACACCGTGTGGAGCTAATTCAGTGTTACACTACTGGCCATTAAAATTGCTACCCCACGAAAATGACGTGCTATAGACACGAAATTTAACCGACAGGAGGAAGATTCTGTGATATGCAAATGATTAGCTTTTCATAGCATCCACACAAGGTTGGTACCGGTGGCGACACCTACAATGTGCTGACATGAGGAAAATTTCCGACCGATTTCTCATACACAAACAGCAGTTGACCAGCGTTGCCTGGTGAAACGTTGTTGTGATGCCTCGTGTAAGGAGAAGAAATGCGTACTATCACGTTTCCGACTTTGATAAAGGTCGGATTGTAGCCTATCGCAATTGCGGTTTATCGTATCACGACATTGCTGCTCGCGTTGGTCGAGATCCAATGACTGTTAGCAGAATATGGAATAGGTGGGTTCAGGAGGGTAATACGGAACGCCGTGCTGGATCCCAATTGAATAATATCACTAGCAGTCGAGATGACAGGCGTCTTATGCTCATGGCTGTAACGTATCCTGCAGCCACGTCTCGATCCCTGAGTCAACTGATGGGGACGTTTGCAAGACAACAGCCATCTGCACGAACAGTTCGACGACGTTTGCAGCAGCATGGACTATCAGCTCGGAGACCATGGCTGTGGCTACCCTTGACGCTGCATCGCAGACAGGAGCGCCTGCGATAATGTACTCAACGACGAACCTGGGTGCTCGAACGGCAAAATTCATTTTTTCGGATGAATTCAGGTCGCATCCGTGTCTGGCGACACCGCGGTGAACACACATCGGAAACGTGTATTCGTCATCGCCATACTGGCGTATCACCCGGCGTGATGGTATGGGGTGCCATTGGTTACACGTCTCGGTAACCTCTTATTCTCATTGACGGCCCTTTGAACAGTAGACGTTACATTTGAGATGTCTTATGACCCGTGGCTCTACCCTTCATTCGATCCCTGCGAAACCCTGCATTTCAGCAGGATAATGCACGACCGCATGTTACAGATCCTGTACGGGCCTATCTGGATACAGAAAACGTTCGACTGCTGCCGTGGCCAGCACATTCTCCACATCTCTCACCAATTGAAAACGTCTGATCAATGGTGGCCGAGCAACTGGCTCGTCACAATACGCTGGTCACTACTCTTGATGATCTGTGGTATCGTGTTGAAGGTGCATGGGCAGCTGTACCTGTACATGCCATCCTAGCTCTGTTTGACTCAATGCCCAGGCGTATCAAGGCCGTTATTACGGCCAGAGGTGGTTGTTCTGGGTACTCATTTCTCAGGATCTATGCACCCAAATTGCGTGAAAATGTAATCACATGTCAGTTCTAGTATAATATATTTGTCCAATGAATACCCGAATATCATCTGCATTTCTTCTTGGTGTAGCCATTTTAATGGCCAGTAGTGTACAATCTTGCGTCCGCTCTGCGTGACGTCCCAAGTACCAGATAGCTTATTCTACGCTACTCTCACTGCTCCTTGGCGTAAGTTCACTGACGTAACTTACCTCCCCGCGTAGTATTCCCACGATGAAGTGTTTCTCTGTTGCCTATGTCTGTAAATGATATGATCTTCGCAGGAGATCCAACAGTCAATTTCAAGGAGGCAGGAGATAAAGATAAGTCCAAACATGCAACAAATCATTGAACAATCGCCACTGCATAACAAACGTGATGAAAAAGGAAAGTGAATCGTCGTATGGCATTAATGGCCGAGATTTCCCAGCTGGAGGATTTTGGCCGGCGTGCTGCAAGTCTTTTCAGGTGACGCCGCACTGGGCGACGCCTGTCGATGGTGATGAAAAGATGATGAGAACAACACACCACCAACTCCAGAGCGGAGAAAATCTCCAAACCGGACGGCGATCGAACCCGTGTGCGCTGCACGGCAGTCAGACGCTTTGAGCCCTCAGATACGGTAAGGAGCCGGACACACGCAATGATGAAATGTGATAATGAAGCGCTGCGGCCGGCTGCTGTGGTCGAGTGGTTCTAGGCGCTTCAGCCAGGAACCGCGCTGCTGTTACGGTCACAGATTCGAATCCTGCCTCGGGCATGGATGTGTGTGTGATGTCCTTAGGTTAGTTAGGTTTAAGTAGTTCTAAGTCATATGGGACTGATGACCTCAGATGTTAACTCCCATAGTGCTTAGAGTCATTTGAACCATTTGAAGCGGTGCGGTATATACAACCATCTTTGTTGTTGTTGATGGTGTGATCTTCAGTCCAAAGACTGGCGTGATGCAGCTCTCTATGCTACTCTATCCTGTGCAAGCCTTTTCATCTCCAAGTAACTACTGCAGCCTACCTCCTTAGTCTGCTAATTGTATACATCTCTTGGTCTCCCCCTACGATTTTTGGCACCCACTCTTCCCTCCAGTATTAAATTGGTAATTCCTTGATGTCTCAGAATGTGTCCTACCAAGCGAGCCCTTTTTATAGTCAGGTGTACCACAAATTTCTCTTCTCCCCAGTTCTGTGTAGTACCTCCTCATTAGTTACGTGTCCCAGCCGTTGGGTTATCGCATAATACACCGACGAGTAAGTAAAAAAGAACTGCTATACTTGCCTAATATCGTGTAGGGCCCCTGCGACCACGCAGAATTGCCTCAATACGATGTGACATGGCCTCGACTAATGTCTGAAGTAGTGCGAGAGGGAACTGACACCACGAATCCTGCAGGGCTGTCGATAAATCAGTGAGAGTACGAGGAGATGGAGATCTCTTCTGAACAGCAAATTGCAACACATACGAGATGATCATGACTGGGGAGTCTGGTGGCCAGCGGGAGTATTTAAACTCAGAAGAGTGTTCCTGGAGCCACACTGTGGCAAGGCTGGACATGTGGGGTGTCGCACTGCCCTGCTGAAATTGCCACGTCCTTCCGAATGCACGATGGACATGAATGGATGCATGTGATAGACGGGATGCTTACAAACGTCTCAGCTGTCAGAGTCGTATATAGGCTTTTGAGGGTCCCATATCACTTCAACTGCATACGCCCCCACGCCAGTACAGTGCCTCTACCAGCTAGACCAGTCTCCTGATGACATGCAGAGTCCATGGATTTGTGAGATTGTCTCCATACCCGTACACGTCCATCTGCTCGATACAACTTGAAACGAGACTCGACCGACAAGGCAACATGTTTCCAGTCATCAACAATCCAACGTTGGTGTTACAGGCCTAGGCGAGGCGTAAAACTCCGAAAACCCATGTCGATGGTGTTCCGTTGAATGGTTCGTACGCTGACACTTGTTCATGGCCCAGCATCGAAATGTGCTGCAATTTGCGGAAGGACTGCACTTCTGTCACGTTGAACGATTGTCTTCAATCGTCGTTGGTCCCGTTCTTGCAGGGTCTTTTTCCGGAAGCAGCGATGTCGACGATTTGATGTATTATAGGATTCCTGATATTCACGGTACACTCGTGAAACGGTCGTGCGGAAATACCCCCAATTTATCGATACCTCGGAGATGCTGTGTCCAATCGCTCGTGCGCCGATTATAGCACCACATTCAAACCCACATAAATCTTAATAAGCTGCCATTGTCGCAGCAGTAACATCTGAAAACCGCGCCAGACACTTGTCTCATGTAGGGATTGCCGACGCCAGAGCCGTATTCTGCCTGTTTACGCATCTCTGTATTTGAATACTCATGCCTAACTAGTTTCTTTGGTGCTTCAATGTAAATGCACCCCTTATTGGCTACGAAATGCTTCTTAGTCTCCTAAATCGGTTTGTTGACAAGAGATATTATGGAGTAGTTACAATGGAGTTAAAAAAAAGAAAAGAAAAATGCGAAACATATGAATTACTTACGAACAAGAGAACGACTTATAGGTTACGGAAATAGTGCTTCTTCTCTTCGCAAAACACATGTTTTGTGTGTTGTACGTGACAAATTAGAACTTTCGCGGTCCAGAACTCTGCTCCGTGTGTGTATCTTTCGGTGGCAGTGCGATACTAGCCGTGAGTTCCGCCCATGTCTCACACTCGTACTTAGAGATTCATCTTTGAAGGCTTGTATACGACTCTTGCAGAAAAAGTCAATTATACTGTTTTATAGACCCTAAAGCAAAAAAGAACGAAGGTGTACTAAGAGAAAATTTAAGTCGACTGCTTCAACAACACTCCTACGGAGATCATCTACTCCTTTACATCCCTTCGTGACGATGTCGGCAAAGGGCATGTTTACATCTTACAGATATGAATTTACGATTTCGCAGTAGTGTACTGCCCACCAAATTATTTACCGCTTATTATAGAGGAAATTAGCACTGCTCTGAGCGATCATCTCAGTTGTGAAAAAATAGTTTAGGGAAAATATTTATTGGTGAGATGGGACCCTTAAGCGGGCCTGTACCTCTTACGTTCTATAAATATGTCGATTACTCATTTCAGAAGGAGACATTTTCAGTGAGATGTGGTTGCTTATTATGGACCATAAGTGTCAATCCGCGATCCAGTTACGATTGATAGTCAAACACAATGTAGGGTTACACCAGAAAAAAATGTTATTGAATTTTCTTGTTCTTTTAATTATCATGTTCCGTAGGACCATTTGATCCGATGGTCATGGTATGGGCAAACACACAGTTCACACAAAGATGATCAAAAAATGTGACCACAAAAACAAGATTATAACATTAAAAACGATAAAAAGAAAAAAAGTTGGACAATTGTATATGAAATGAATAATACATTATACAAAAAGCCTGAAACCTACTGCGAAGAACTACAACTTAGTTAAAGGCAGTACGAACATGAATCTATTTCAGCTTACATTTGGAAGTTTACCGTCCAAGTTTTTCACCATGGGTGGATGGCTGTTGAAAATTGAATCTCTAGAACAGCGCAAAGCTCTCAGTACATTGTGTGTCCATTGGATATCCATGGCTGCCAAATGTGTAAAACCCTCATTCCAAGATGTAAAGACACAATTATGTATTTGGTCTCACAACACACATATCTTAAACTGGTGTATCTTCAACCAAAATTGGAAGTCCCAGTGCAACTGTGTCAGCGTGATGGTCAAATATTTTGTCTTCTTTCATTATTACAAAATAATTGTCTCTTTATCTTAGGGATTGGTTGCTGTGGTTTAATCTGGGGGTTGCATAGACGTGGGGAAAAATTTAACAAATCTATTTCTGGATGACAGAATAATAATACAACAACAATGAAATAGAATATAATTCAGTAGCCCTATTTAGATCCTTAAGTAGATCTCAAACAATGAAATACCGCTACAATGTCTTCCATAAAATAACAGGCTTCAAGTCAAATCTTTGCCCCAACAGACAACAGTAATCGCTTGAAATTTTACTCTTCAATGCAGTGTGCACTAATTTCAAACTTCATGGCAGATTAAAACTATTGTCGGACTCGAACCCAAGACATTTTCCTTTTGTGGGCAAGTTCTCATCTGGTAGAGCGAGAAAGGCAAGTGCCGCAAGTTTGAGTCCTAATTCGGTACACAGTTTTAGTCTGCTAAAAAGTTACAAATTGGCGCACTGTCAGCTGCAGAGTGGAAATTCATTATGGAAACAACTGATAGGCTATTGCTAAGCCATGTCTCCTCAGTATCCTTTCGTCCAAAAGTGCTAGTCTCACAAATTCTGTAGCAGATATTCTGTGAAGTGAGGAAGATAGAAGGTGGCATACTGGCAGAAGTAAAGCCGTGAAAACAAATCGTGCGTGCGTCATACTGGGATAACTCAGTCGGCATAGCACTTGCCCACGAATGGAAAAGGTCCCAGGCTCGAGTCCCTGTCCGACACACAGTGCTAATTTGTCAAGAGGTTTCTACAACAATAACAATTAGGATATATGGACCTCGGCCACAGACAGAAAACGTAATAGATATAACTTCTAAGATTAAGCTTGAGATAACATGACAAATCTAACATTCTGCGTGGTGTCTGTTTGTTGTAAGTTGTGTCTCACTACCACTTCCGCGCAACGACGCTCTGAGCGTGTTTTTTTAGGGATTTACTTGTTTGAACCTGGGACCTGTTGCTGGTAAGGAGACGCCAGACCACACATGACATGTAGAGTTCAGAAGAGTTCAGTGAGACTAGCGATGATATAACCAAATACTTAATGATTTCAGCGTTAGCTCCACTGCACTCCCTGTAAAAGAATCTTAATACTAACTAAATTTAGTGGAAGGGGTTCAAGGCTTTCCTATTTTTAGTTAGCTGATAAAATAACGTCGAAAAAGCTGTTAAATTACCATTCGAATTTTTATTCTACTCACGAAACATTGTTTATAAATTGCACTATTGATAAAAGGAAATATTTTAATACAGGATGATAAAAACCAACTGCTTTCAACAAAAATGTGAATGAATATTCCATGAATGGGTTTCCAAGTTCTATAATGGTTCAAAGGATGACCTGTGCCATATCACATCTATAATATAGGTTTAAGTTAAGTTTCATAAAAGAGAAAACTATCAAAATGGTCTACAGCGATCCTCAATTATCTTTAATTACTTATTTAACTTGTCGTAAATAATAGTGGCTTATGTGGCTTCTCAATAATTATATAACAGAAAAATCATCGCATTTCAGATTTTAACTTCAAGTAGCAAATGTGAATACCACGAAGTTTAATTGATGATCGACACTAGTGTCAAGTAAAAAGGGGATCTAACACATGAGACTTCTGCAGTTCTGAGTGAAGCCTTATGCACTCTTATGCAGCATCGCGTGCGTTCATTACCTTGTTGGTGGTTACGTAGCGTCATGGGTGACGGGCGGCGCAGCTCCACACAGCTCGCCGTCTCAGTAGCAACTCTCTCGAACTTCTCCCGTTATACTTTTCATGGTGGGGCAATGTTTTTAATGTTTGCTACGTAACAGAGAAGCGTATAGTCTCACGCTAAAACTTGCAGCTGCTGTGGCCCTTTTAGTGTCGTAAGATCTATACTGTTCTTCTGGAGGGCTCTATCTTTTAACATGGGCTGGGGGGTGGTTCTGGTGGTCGCCAGCGATGTGGGTGTCCTTTATCAAAGGGCCTTTTAGCCTACATAGCTCTGCTCTCGGCTTCTGTTCTCGTTTCTCCCCTCAGAACTGTGTCTGTTTCACGGTGGGAAGGTATGACATGCATTTAGGCGTTCTTGTGTTAGTCTGTGCTATTCCATTTACTCACTCGTTGATCGTATTACTTTGGTTAATTTAATGTCAGGATTTATTCGGAGCTATGTGACATATTGCCGTATTTGCTATAATGTCAGGGGTTTCATGGAAGGTGTTGGATTTGCCTTACACCTTACAATCTCATCATCTATCAGCGTGTAACAGCATATTGGCCTCTTACTGCTGCCATCGGCAAGTATCTGCTACAACAAGCTACCATCAACTGTCTATCAAAGTACCTATGCATTAAGTTAGTAGACTGTTCTGTCTGGCGCCATTGGTTCAAGGATATATCCTTTATCATAGGGCCTTTTAGCCTACATAGCTCTGCTCTTGCGGCCCCAATGTCTAAGGGGAAGTGTTGGTATCTGTGGGTTGTGTCCTCAGGAGCTCTTTGCTTGATGATGTATATATACGGGTTCTCTGCCAGAAAGGGGAGGCACCAAGTTTGGGGATTGGTGGTAGCGTCGCGACAGGTGGTCACATCCAAAATTTTCTGATTTGTAACTGAACCTCAGAATTTTACTCCGTAGTCTCTTTGATCGTAAATATATACCGTAGTATTGTACTACACTAGTTGTCGTTTGAAAATTTGTTCCGATATTATATTGCCCTCCCATCCAGATTAATGTTTTAATGAATCAGCTCCTCGGTGGAAATACATCTGGAACAGTTGTACCAAGGCACAGGTTGCCATTAAACAAACATGGGTCTTGTGTTTCGATTCAGATGCTAAGCGCTTCAAAATGGTTCAATGGCTCTGAGCACTATGGGACTTAACATCTGTGGTCATCAGTCCTCTAGAACTTGGAACTACTTAAACCTAACTAACCTAAGGACATCACACACATCCATGCGCGAGTCAGGATTCGAACCTGCGACCATAGTGTTCGCGAGGTTCCAGACTGAAGCGCCTAGAACTGCTCGGCCACTTCGGCCGGCTAACCGGTTCAATTCCTTGATTGTAATTGCATTTAAGATAATCTGAGCTACCTGTTGTATTAAGCTGTGCGTTCCTGTCTGTGAAAGTCCAGGCCATTATTGGTGTATTTTTAACTGACTCTTGTGCTTCCGCCGTGAGAGTTCCCTTGTAATAAGTGCTCTTACGTAATGTTTTAAAAAGTTCCTTCAGAGCGCCCTTCATAACTACCAAGCAGTCTAACTTTTGACGTATTAGCGGCCAACTGTCACCAGACCTTTAGTGAGAATAAGATTGTCAAAAGGCACGGTTTGGGATCCAGTTGCACCTTGGTTGCTGACTGAAATTAGAAGGTTGCTCGTTCTGAAGCAAGCCTTATCATCGTCATAATTGTTTTTTAATATGTTTAACCTTTAAGCACAAATGGCTCTGAGCACTATGGGACTTAACTGCTACGGTCATCAGTCCCCTAGAACTTAGACCTACTTAAACCTAACTAACCTAAGGACAGCACACAACACCCAGCCATCACGAGGCAGAGAAAATCCCTGACCCCGCCGGGAATCGAACCCGGGAACCCGGGCGTGGGAAGCGAGAACGCTACCGCACGACCACGAGATGCGGGCCTTTAAGCACAGGTGCGCATCTTAACCCCGAACATTTCGATATACAGTTTCCAAATTTAAAAAAAAAACTTTTCTGTTTGAGTAAATGAAACATTTTTGTCATCAATATTACTTATATGTTTTCATGTTTTGCAGAAGGGCATTTAATAAGAGAAACTGTCGAGCGTGGTAGTAAACCTCGACAACGGGCGGGCTGCGGGTCCGGGGCCTTGTAGTTATTAACATGTTGTTCTTGTTTAGATTTCCCTGGTAAAGGCTTATTCATTTTTCAAATTTGTTAAATTGTAAAGAAAACAAATTTATGATTATATATTGCTAAATAAACAGGTTGTGTGAAAAGAAAGTTTCATTGATGGTTCCTCCCACGTCCTCCTTAATACCTGTGAATCGCTCGTTTCATGTAAACATCTCAGTAAGCTCCAATACAATAACACATAAAGTTGATCTCTCACACTGGACAACTAGCATGGTGATTTGGTTTGTGCAAATTGCCTCAACTATCAGATTCGTTCAAGGTTTGGGTCAGGAAATCACTTTCTGCATAGCTCACAGCATGTAATATAACAGATAAAATTGCTGTCGCTGACAGAGAACACATCCTCACGTCCTGCATACCATCAATCAACAACCACAGCTTTTTGCACGGTAACCAGAGTTCCATGCGTAATAGTGTCTGTTAGACAAAACACCTCCGTGGACTTTATTGAAGCATCTAGATAATAGTCTTTTCATATAGAGGCACCATTCTCCGTCTCCACTTGCATGGCTGTCTTTTAGGTCAGGAAAAGAAATCACTGCTCCCCCATGTTGCTGTATCCACACAGACCACGTCTCTTGTTGACCATTTGTGATATCCGGTTGACATCATGGTCACATACCAGCTGTCGAGACTTTTGTTCTCGGCTCTGCCACAACAGGCTCTTTCCTCTCCGTCCAGTTCTCGACTCCACCGTCCAACACTGCTCCTTTCAGCTCGTGTGCTACCCAGCCCAAGACTCCAACTCTACTGCCCACCTCCAAGCGCAGTTCGAGCCGCCATCTTCGGCTGCCGCCCCCTGCTCTCCACGCTGGTTGGTGACGTCGCACTGCTGTCTCTATGACTGTAATCACACGGCTGGCTTCCAGGAGATGGATTACGTTCGAAGCGGAGTAGGTGACTGACACCTACAGGTATGGCGCAGTTCCACCAGTATTATGAGTGCACGAAACCATGTTAACAAGGCCAGCTGGAGAGGGCAGGAAACTGGGGATGCTGCAAACTGAAAATTCATGGCACATACCAAAGTGTTCTACATCTAAATCTACATCTACATGGTTACTCTACAATTCACACTTAAGTGTCTGGCCGAGGGTTTATCTAACCATTTTCATACTACTTCTCTGCCATTCCACTCTCGAATGGCGCGTGGGAAAAAGGAACACCTACATCTTTCCGTTCGAGCTCTGATATCTCTTATTTTATTATGATGATCATTTCTCCTTACATAGGTGGGTGTCAACAAAATATTTTCGCATTCGGAAGAGAAAGTTGGTGATTGAAATTTCGTAAATAGATCTCCCCGCAAAGAAAACCGCCTTTGTTTCAGTGACTGCCACCTCAACTCGCACATCATATCAGTGACATTCTCACCCCTATTGCACGATAACACGAAACGAGCTGCCCTTCTCTGCGCATTTTCAGTGCCCTCTGTCAATAAAATGGTTCAAATGGCTCTGAGCACTATGCGACTTAACTTCTGAGGTCATCAGTCCCCTACAATTTAGAATTACTTAAACCTAACTAACCTAAGGACATCACACACATCCATGCCCGAGGCAGGATTCGAACCTGCAAGCGAAGCGGTCGCGTGGTTCCAGACTGTACCTCCTAGAAGCGCTCGGCCACCCCGGCCGGCTCCTCTGTCAATCCTACTTGGTAAGGATCCCATACCACGCAGCAATATTCCAGCAGAGGACGGCCAACTGTAATGTAGGCTGTCTCTTTAGTGGGTTTGTCGCATCTTCTAAGTGTTCTGCCAACAAGGCGGAGTCTTTGTTTCGCCTTCCCCACAATATTACCTATGTGGTCTTTCCAATTTAAGCTGCTCATAATTGTAAATCCTAGGTATTCAGTCGAATTGACAGCCCTTATATATGAAACTTCCTGGCAGATTAAAACTGTGTGCCCGACCGAGACTCGAACTCGGGACCTTTGCCTTTCGCGGGCAAGTGCTCTACCAACTGAGCTACCGAAGCACGACTCACGCCCGGTACTCACAGCTTTACTTCTGCCAGTATCTCGTCTCCTACCTTCCAAACTTTACAGAACCTCTCCTGCGATCCTTGCAGAACTAGCACTCCTGAAAGAAAGGATATAGCGGAGACATGGCGTAGCCACAGCCTAGGGGATGTTTCCAGAATGAGATTTTCACTCTGCAGCGGAGTGTGCGCTTAATCTGCCAGGAAGTTTCATATCAGCGCACACTCCGCTGCAGAGTGAAAATCTCATTCTGGAAACATCCCCTAGACTGTGAAAATCTCATTCTGGAAACATCCCCTAGACTGTGGCTAAGCCATGTCTCCGCTGTATCCTTTCTTTCAGGAGTGCTAGTTCTGCAAGGATCGCAGGAGAGCTTCTGTAAAGTTTGGAAGGTAGGAGACAAGATACTGGCAGAAGTAAAGCTGTGAGTACCGGCCCTGAGTCGTACTTCGGTAGCTCAGTTGGTAGAGCACTTGCCCGCGAAAGGCAAAGGTCCCGAGTTCGAGTCTCGGTCGGGCACACAGTTTTAATCTGCCAGGAAGTTTCATATCAGCGCACACTCCGCTGCAGAGTGAGAATCTCATTCTGGAGCCCTTATATATATTTATCCTATACCCGTGTTATTCGGAAGCGAAAGTAAATATTTTCTAATTCTGTGCCTACATAAATCTATTACATGCAGACGTCTCAGGCTTATAGAGGATAGTAAAATAGACTTGTCCGAAAGTAATGTATCAATTTGTGACAGTTTTACTGCATTATTTCAATATGTACGGTCCAGTCATTTTAGTGTGAGAACCTCCTACATTTGATATCAAAGTGCGACAACTTCTCACGGATGCAGATGTCACCCCTAAATGTGGAAGTTATATAAAGCTTGTCTGGGGACGTGGAAAATGTGCAGTCGTTGTTGTAATGCGAAAACGGAATGATTTATCTGACTTCACAGTGGGCGTAATCATTGGCTTTTGGGCTGATGGCGGCCGGTGTGGCCGTGTGGTCTAGGCGCTTCAGTCTCGAACCGCGTGACCGCTCCGGTCGCAGGTTCGAATTCTGCCTCGGGCATGGATGTGTGTGATGTCCTTGGGTTAGTTAGGTTTAAGTAGTTCTAAGTTCTATGGGACTGATGACCATAGATGTTTAGTCTCATAGTGCCATTTGAACCATTTCTTTGGGCTGATGGTGGAAGCATTTCCGAAAAAGATACTTTGCAAACTATTCACGTGCCGACGAGGTTACAGTTTATACCATACATGGCAAAATGGCACTGCCCAAAACCGGCGCCGAGGGATGTTCACCACGGGACATAGATGACAGGGGTGAACAAGACCTGCTGAGATACGGACGAATAACGTGCAACTGGTGAGCAACTGATCTCTCAGATAAACCAAGAGGTTACTAGCAGTCTCTTCAATGACCGTTCAGCGAAATTCCATGAAGAAGCAGCAAGCGCCAGGTTCATGCACGCATGTTGACTGCTCATCAGTGGCGAAGGCTGCAACTTGCAAGCCAATACCGCACGCCACTCAGTGGCGACATACGTCCTTTGTAATGTCAACGCCAACATTTTGTATCACCAGTGTATGCGACAATGCTCGAGATCTATGATGAATATTTTTCCAGAAATGTCTTTTAAGCCTATATGTGAAAACTGATAAAGAAAAGACTTATTATTACACTAAGAAAAGTAAATAATTTCCAGCAATAATATGTTTTATTATTTTTGTGAACAGTTTTCTACAAAGAATAACCATACAACGAAAGATAATACCAATAAAAGAATGTATTGGCATTGTATTGTCTTTAAATTTTTTTTCCTTCTATTGTTCTCTATGACGTATGAAGCGGCTGCGGTCAGTTTAAATATTGTAAAAAATAATCGTGTTGAGCGAGGTACAACAATCTAAAATATAACGTACAATTTACTGAATGAAATTCTAGTGTACGGACTTTTATTTGTAACTAAATAACCTATTATGAATGTTTTGAATTTTGTGTCCGCAGTAAACAAGAAAGCTGCCATTAGCGCCTAGTACGGCGATACCGAATTATTTGTAACTGGTGAATAATATTGATATTGTGAACAATCTGAACGGTGTAGGTTTCCGACATTTAGTCCTGCATAAAGGGGGAGGATTGATGTCACTGATTTTCTACCAAAAATTACGTTCGTAAAAATATACAATCTAGATTGAGTTTTGTCTGCAGCCATTATGTGAGCGTATGAAACGGAAATTTCAAACTGCGTATGAAACGGCAATTTCAAACTGCAGAAATAATGAGACAATAATTCTTTCGATCGATATTACAATATTTGAACTCCGAGGACATGAGCCCACTGGAATTTATTATTTTTCTGTTCTAACAATGAAAATAACATTCAGTAGAACAATCTTAGACTTTCCGAAAAGGAATAATTTTTGTGGCTGGTCCATAAGATTAATTTATGGTTCAAATGGCACTGAGCACTATGTGACTTAACTTCGCAGGTCATCAGCCCCCTAGAACATAGAACTACTTAAACCTAACTAACCTAAGGACATCACACACATCCATGCCCGAGGCAGGATTCGAACCTGCGACAGTAGCGGTCGCGAGGTTCCAGACTGTAGCGCCTAGAACCGCTTGGCCACGCTGGCCGGCGATTTATTTTTCTCAGAATAATTTATCAGTTAAATTACTCTGAGAATAATTAATCGCTGGCCAGTCTATCCCCATGAACCATGGACATTGCCGTTGGTGGGGAGGCTTGCGTGCCTCAGCGATACAGATGCTCCTACCGTAGGGGCAACCACAACGGAGGGGTATCTGTTGAGAGGCAAGACAAACGTGTGGTTCCTCAAGAGGGGCAGCAGACTTTTCAGTAGTTACAGGGGCAACAGTCTGGATGATTGACTGATCTGGCCTTGCAACACTAACCAAAACGGCCTTGCTGTGCTGGTACTGCGAACGGCTGAAAGCAAGGGGAAACGACAGCCGTAATTTTTCCCGAGGGCATGCAGCTTTCCTGTATGGTTAAATGATGATGGCGTGTCCTTGGGTAAAATATTCCGGAGATAAAATAGTCTCCCACTCAGATCACCGGGCGAGGACTACTCAAGAGGACGTCGTTATCAGGAGAAAGAAAACTGGCGTTCTACGGATCGGAGCGTGGAATGTCAGATCCCTTAATCGGCCAGGTAGGTTAGAAAATTTAAAAAGGGAAATGGATAGGTTGAAGTTAGATATAGTGGGAATTAGTGAAGTTCGGTGGCAGGAGGAACATGATTTTTGGTCAGGTGAATACAGGGCTATAAATACAAAATCAAATAGGGTAATGCAGGAGTAGGTTTAATAACGAATAAAAAAAATAGGAGTGCAAGGTAAGCTACTACCAACAAAATAGTGAAAGCATTATAGTGGCCAAGATAGACACGAAGCCCATGCCTACTACAGTAGTACAAGTTTATATGCCAACTAGCTCTGCGGATGATGAAGAAATTGATGAAATGTATGATGAGATAAAAGAAATTATTCAGGTAGTGAAGGAAGACGAAAATTTAATAGTCATGGGTGACTGGAATTCGAGAGTAGGAAAAGGGAAAGAAGGAAACATAGTAGGGGAACATGGAATGGGGGAGAGAAATGAAAGAGGAAGCCGTCTGGTGGAATTTTGCACAGAGCATAACTTAATCATAGCTAACACTTGCTTCAAGGATCATAAGAGAAGGTTGTATACATGGAAGAATCCTGGAGATACTAGAAGGTATCAGATAGAATAGGTAATGGTAAGACAGAAATTTAGGGACCAGGTTTTTAATTGTAAGACATTTCCAGGGGCAGATGTGGACTCTGACCACAATCTATTGGTTATGAACTGTAGATTAAAACTGAAGAAACTGCAAAAAAGGTGGGAATTTAAGGAGATGGAACCAGGATAAACTGACTAAACCAGAGGTTGTATAGTGTTTCAGGGAGAGCATAAGGGAACAACCGACAGGAATGGGGGAAAGAAATACAGTAGAAGAAGAATTTGTAGCTCTGAGGGATGATGAGGTGGTGAAGGCAGCAGAGGATCAAGTAGGTAAAAAGACGAGGGCTAGTAGAAATCCTTGGTTAACAGAAGAAATATTGAATTTAATTGTTGAAAGGAGAAAATATGAAAACGCAGTAAATGAAGCAGGCAAAAAGGAATACAAATGTCTCAAAAATGAGATCGACAGGAAGTGCAAAATGGCTAAGCAGGGATGGCTAGAGGATAAATGTAAGGATGTAGAGGCTTATCTCACTAAGGGTAAGATAGATACTGCCTACACGAAAATTAAAGAGACATTTGGAGAAAAGAGAGCCTCTTGTTTGAATATCAAGAGCTCAGATGGAAACCCAGTTTTAAGCAAAGAAGGGAAAGCAGAAAGGTTGAAGGAGTATATAGAGGGTCTATACAAGGGCGATGTACTTGAGGACAATATCTTGTAAATGGAAGAGGATGTAGATGAAGACGAAATGGGAGATACGATACTGCGTGAAGAGTTTGACAGAGCACTGAAAGACCTGAGTCGAAACAAGGCCCCGGGAGTAGACAACACTCCTTTGGAACTATTGACGGCGTTGGGAGAGTCAGTCCTGACAAAACTCTTCCATCTGGTGAGCAAGATGTATGAGACAGGCGAAATACCTTCAGACTTCAAGGAGAATATAATAATTCCAGTCCCAAAGAAAGCAGGTGTTGACAGATATGAAAATTACCGAACTATCAGTTTAATAAGTCACAGCTGCAAGATACTAACGCGAATTCTTTACAGGCGAATGGAAAAACTGGTAGAAGCCGACGTCGGCGAAGATCAGTTTGGATTCCGCAGATATGTTGGAACACGTAAGGCAATACTGACCCTACGACTTATCATAGGAAATAGATTAAGGAAAGGCAAACCTACATTTCTAGCATTTGTAGACTTAGAGAAAGCTTTTGAAAATGTTGAATGGAATACTCTCTTTCAAATTCTAAAGGTGGCAGGGGTAAAAACAGGGAGAGAAAGGCTATTTACACTTTGTACAGAAACCAGATGGCAGTTATAAGAGTCGAGGGGCATGAAAGGGAAGCAGCGGTTGGGAAGGGTGTGAGACAGGTTTGTAGCCTATCCCCCATATTATTCAATCTGTATATTGAGCAAGCAGTAAAGGAAACAAATGAAAAATTCTGAGTCGGTCTTAAAGTCCATGGAGAAGAAATAAAAACGTTGAGGTTCGCCGATGACATTGTACTTCTGTCAGAGACAGCAAAGGGCTTGGAAGAGAAGTTGAACGGAATGGACAGTGCCTTGAAAGGAGGATATGAGGTGAACATCGACAAAAGCAAATCGAGGATAATGGAATGTAATCGAATTAAGTCTGGTGATGCTGAGGGAATTAGATTAGGAAATGAGACACTTTAAGTAGTAAAGGAGGTTTGCTATTTGGGGAGCAAAATAACTGTTGATGGTCGAGGTAGACAGGATATAAAATGTAGACTGGCAATGGCAAGGAAAGCGTTTCTGAAGAGAAGAAATTTTTTAATATCAAGTATAGATTTAAGTGTCAGGAAGTCGTTTCTGAAAGTATTTGTATGGAGTGTAGCCTTGTCTGGAAGTGAAACATGGACGATAAATAGTTTAGACAAGAACAGAATAGAAGATTTTGAAATGTGGTGCTACAGAAGAATGCTGAAGATTAGATGGGTAGATCACATAACTAATGAGGAGGTATTGAATAGAATTGGGGAGAAGAGGAGTTTGTGGCACAACTTCACAAGAGGAACGGACCGGTTGGTAGGACATGTTCTGAGGCATCAAGGGATCACAAATTTAGCATTGGAGGGCAGCGTGGAGGGTAAAAATCGTAGAGGGAGACCAAGAGATGAATACACTAAGCAGATTCAGAGGGATGTAGGCTGCAGTAAGTACTGGAAGTTGAAGAAGTTTGCACAGGATAGAGTTGCGTGGAGAGCTGCATCAAACCAGTCTCAGGACTGAAGACAACGACAACAACAACAACATTTAATCAGTGACTTAAAAAAATATTTGCGTCACCAGTGTCGTTATGTTAAGAAGTTGTGGTGTGATATATTAATTATGTAATGCAAACATATTAATATCACTTACTGAATCGATGAAACAGTATTTCAATATTTATTTGTAATAATAAGGTGTGACAAAATAATCCGTTATAGCCAGGATGAGCAGCACACAAATAAGAACTATCAGAGATTATTTATTTCTTTTAAATAATACTGTTATTCTTGCTGCTACTTTTTCATACATCTCACAATAACATGTACACTCCACAACAAATTTAAACGAACTGAACGAAATCCATGACACCTTTTCACGTAAAAAAAAGTTTTATGCTTCATAGAACACATGGTGTGAAACATCTGAACGAAAAAATCCTGCAACAATTGTAGGTAGATTAAAGGCCAGATGAGGGAGAATTGTGGTCTGCTGAATGTATTTGTGGCGTTCCCTTGGTCACGGCGTCTTTTTGGAAGGCTCAATGGATCGACATAAGTATGCGTCTGTCCTTGAGGACAAAGTCCACCCCTATAAGTAGTTTCATTCTCCTCGGCACGATGCAATCTGTCGGCAGGAAAATGCAACGTGTCATACAGCTGGTAGTGTACAGGTGTATATGCCCTGGATTTAAACCCAGTAGAGAATCTGCACTATGAATATTCAACAGAGAAACCCACAGCAGCTGGCCACGACACTGAAGTCAGCATGGCTCCGGATACCTGTTGGTACCTTCCGCAACATGCTGCACGTCCTCGAGATTTCTGACAGGTGGTTACATTAATGTGACAAGACACTGTACGAGTCTGATCAGGATACTCACATGTTTATTCGACTGCTGATCCATTTTTATTCTTTCCCATACTACTCAAAATAAAGGTGTTAGATGCCATAGAAAATAATGAATTAAGTGGTATATTAGGAAAATCGTTATGTACATGTAATTCATAACATGTTGTACCCCAAATAATCAGGCACCTTTTGAATGAAGTTTACAGCATTTGCTCTTCGAAGCCACAGTTGATAAAAATAAAAAAATGGTTCAAATGGCTCTGAGCACTATGGGACTCAACTGCTGAGGTCATTAGTCCCCTAGAACTTAGAACTAGTTAAACCTAACTAACCTAAGGACATCACAAACATCCATGCCCGAGGCAGAACCTGCGACCGTAGCGGTCTTGCGGTTCCAGACTGCAGCGCCTTTAACTGCACGGCCACTTCGGCCGGCAGATAAAAATTACTAACAAATTACAGAATTTCTTCTTAAATCCGAACGGATAGTAACACGTGCAAGGACAGAACTCTGTCCGTTGCATGGATAGATTGCTGTCAGGTTTGTCTGTGAGTTGATGTCAGTAGTGTTGCTGGCTTATGACATCACTTTCTTTAAATTCAAGAAAGTACATGTTGCAAGCTGTCGCTTACTTCAAACATAAAAATATGGCGGCGTGGTCTTAAATGATATTACTTTTTACATAAAGAAAAATATTATTTTTTCAATAACCTTCAGATCGTGAGTGACACCCTTAATTTTTATATGTGAAATTAGTGAATTTACTAATGTCATTTTTGTTGCCTATGCCTGTGGTCACTTTCATAACTCAAATTAATAATAAAATTAATTAAGTTAAGAGGATTGACTTTAAATTGCTGGTCTACCTGTCATCCACCACAACAAAATAAAAACAGAGAATAGTTGAGGGAGGATGAATGAGAACAGTGGTATATTAAAGTTTACAAAATAATGACAAGTTTTATTAAACCCATTGGAACTACAACGAGCTGATAAATCTTGCACAAAACATTAAAAACACTTATCAGAAAAGGGAAGTTGTTTGATTGACAAGATGTTCATTGCTGGGAAGCCTTAGAAATTCTCCCGTGAATTAATCCCATTTAAACGCAATCTGACTTTGTTTCCTGAGGCTCCATTGTGAGGCTTAACTCTATTCATATGGAGCCGACTACGACCAACTATATCACAGACTATGGATCACCTAGGATCAGGGAGCCGTGAATATCATGTAACATCTCTGAAACCTCAATACTTAACCCTTTCAACCATGATTCAGGCTACAGCAGGAAACGGCACTTTGTGGCTGCAGCAGCTGTAATGTTGTGACACATCCATAAAATTTTACAAACTACGTGGTCACGCAATCTGATTACATGAACTCGAGAGATTTCCCTATTAGAGCCCTGAAATACTGGAAGATTGAAGTGTGAGTTGCACACGTTCGAGTAAGTTCACCCTCGTGACGTATACTATGCCTGAGATGATATGCAGTTCCATTGTCGGTACAGTTGGAAGCTACCACTGGCTCTTGGTATACCAAAAGATACAGACGACAGTCTCACCCACTAGGGAAAGATCTGATGTTCTCCACTAGGGGAGGACCAGAAGACGAAGAAGATAATGAATCACCACCACTTTCCGTCAGCCTCAGTATGGGAGCTGAATTAGGAGAAGCGAAACCACCCCAACATTGCACAAACCAATCGAACAATCCTCTATTCATTGAATCTCCTCTTTTGAGTGTTCCGTTGGTCCGGTAGCCAATCCAGACACAGCCACTGGGTTCCAATGCTATTGGAGTAAGTCTCCACTCTGGATATCCGGGAGCTAATTCGCGACTCCAAATCTCTCTTGTCTGAGAACAGAAGATTTTAGACTAGGGAGGCGTAGTTCCCACGGTAAGCATGGTATGCTTTTGGCAAAACACATTTACCTAGATAGGATCACAGTCCTTCATTTATGGAGAGATCTAATCTTTCCAGGCTGACCATTTCCAATTTCTGACAGAAGGCTGTTAAGCTTCCCACACGGTTGTGCCCCTGAAATACATCTGTTTTTGCCACTTGCTAAAAGAGCCTGGCGCGTTTCCACTGTCAGGGGATTTAGTCTTGCCTCCACTAAACACGTGCACCAGTTGCACTACCCGTAACATCCTAGCTTCTAACATGAGAATACATGACCTTCCCACTATTCGCAAAACGGCTTCCTCCATCCACTTACACCAACTGGCCGCATTTGCGATAGACTGCCGCCTCGACCAGATATATTTTACGAAACGCTACACTCTTTCCAGGCCCTGTGGAGGGAGGAGGGTACTACAGCCAGAAGTCCGTCTTCAGGTACAATTCACTCAACGCTGCTTCCCACAATCATTCACAGGGTCTAGTCACTGCATTCAGGATTTATGGCCCTCCAATTCATCTCTAACACTGTTCTCTATTGCCTCCATTAAGGTATCTCGGGTACAAGTTCTCTACAGTTTACACTTGCAATTATAAATCATTCTGTCCACAATTTCCTCACGTGAAAAGTCATAATCCACGCAGAAGTACTGGGGAACAACGCGAACATGCCCTAAAAATCAATGTCAATCTGACTGCCGAAGTTGTTAAAGTGAGAGAGTGGCATGCCACTTCACAAGGTGTTAAAAATATATATGAAATATTAAAAAAAATCAGAAACATAATATTTGTATAAACATAGAGAGAAACTGCTTATGCGAGTTATCAATCATTTTTTTAACAGACAAATGCTTCAGTCTTCTCTTGTCTATCGTATTTCTGAGGAAACATACTGTAAATTCTGACCTGTAACCTACTTACCGATTAATTACGTATTGATCTGTGAACCAGACTTCTATGTATGGGGAGAGCGCATCGTGCCAAAATACGTCAGAAAAGTATTTTCTACATTAGATGTCGTGTGGTAGTAGCATTTTATTCTTCCTCAAACCTTGTTTGACAGCTTTAACTCAGGACAAGTTTTCTACATGCATGTAATCATGTCTCTCATGTTTACTATTGTTTAAACAACACTAAAAGAAACCCTACGAAAACTGTGCACTCTATTATAAGAAATGAAATAAAACTACCCACAATAACCTTACGACGAAAGTCTGTTTTAATAAAGCTTTGTATCTGTACACAAGTGTGCCTCTGTCAAACCGAATTAGTGAAATACTACTCACTTAGATTTCGACTGGGTCTCAGTTTTTAATTGGTATGGTGTGTCATACTCAAGAGGTATGCAAATGTAATATTTCATAAATAAAGTTATGTATTCATAGAAACACCAAATTTGCTTGTCAGCAATGGAAAGAGGCATTCTCTGTTGTACAGAATTGTAAGTTTTCACTATTGCACTATGAGCCGAAAGTATTTTCTTGCGTTTTCCGTATCGATGTTTGATCTGACTGCTTGTAGCTCCTTCAGAGAAGGGATAAAAACGTCACAGTCACCGAGACTGGAATGCGAACCAGGCCGGACGCTTTTTTACAGATCAGTATGTTACCACAGAGCTAGAGAAGAGGTATGTGTTTGCGGTTCCTCTTACGAGGCCAATAGTGACTAGAACTCGTAAAGCGCTATTTAAAGGACAAGATTAGTTGCGATTTCCATTTGTAACGACTTTCCTGTGCTGAAAACCGTACATTTACAATCTTTTGTTACACCTCAACCGATAATAGCTCAGATTATTCAATGGAAATGACAGGAAAAATCAAGTGAACTTTGAGGCTTAATTCCGTGCACACCAGGAAGTAACTCGTCGATCACAGAGTTGCTAAACATACCTTGCCTTGTTGCCAAATCTCAATTACAGTACCACCAGGAAGAAGACGAACCGATCTGTTCCTACAGAGGGCTGGAATGCGTCTGATTCGCATTTCTGTATCTAGGTTTAGGGACTGGAGCGTAGTTATTAATAATACTCAGAACAGACTGTAAACTAAGCATCATGAATCAGTAACTCTCGTAGTTGTTTTTATATTTATTTCGTAAGTGTACTCAAAACTAACAAACTCATTCGTGGACGTTTTCGTGCCTGGCCGATAGTCGAGCACAACATACAAGATAAATTAAAAACAATGTTTCTGTGTGTGTGTCTGCGTGGGCGAGAGAGAGAGAGAGAGAGAGATAGAGAGAGAGAGATAAAGAGAGGCAGGAATAGAGAGAGAGAGTGAGAGAGAGAGAGAGAGACAGAAACAGAGAGAAAGGGAGGGAGAGGGAGAGAGAGAGAGAGGGAGAGAGAGAGAGAGATAGAGATAAAAAAATAGAGAGAGCGAGAGATTAAATAATTGTTGTAAAGAAATTGCATCATGGTATGTAAAGAAATTTTTCATTAAAATGACACATTCCACATCATTACGAAATGTATTCATGATCTATGGAACAAACATTAATCTAATCTAATCATATTGCTGCCTAGGCATGAAGAGTCATGAATTACCGAAATTTTCGACTATGTCTGTAACCAAATCTAAACTTGAAAATAAAAGACCACAGCTTTTGTAATAAACCAGGACTCCTATCAAGACGCTTTCGTCTCTGTTAACTAACCACGAAAGGTGTCTGATATACCTCCATTCAGAAGTAACAAAGTGAGCATGTATTTAAAGACGAAGCGCAGGATGTGAAGTTCTGTGACGGAGATACGAACCCGACACGTAATCGGATTCTTAACTAAGTAAAATCAAATGTTATGTATCGGTTTTTGTTACCAGCTGCTAGGTGTTTGAATCTAAAACAAGGATACAAATTTTTGTGCCTGGGCGACAATCGAACAGCACACCGTCCTTATTCATCATCCACGAATGTAGCTGAAGTGTCAATTCGTTACTCACCAACAGTAAGATGTGTGCGTGTTTGACCAGAAATAACGACACGTATTGCGAATGTTGGCAACACATGAACAGACATTAAAAATGCATGTTAATTTTCACTAGCAGGCCGGTGTGCATGTGATAGGGCCAGAAATGAAATTATGAATATTTTTGTACTGGATCAGTATTTGGACTCACAGACTTACGTTTGGTGGAGTCCTAGAGGAGACTGCAGTCTTGGGAAAAGGAACGAAATGACGGAACTATACTGTTCCAAGAATTTCAGATCCTCGAGAGAGGAGATACGAATTCATATCAGAGTCCAGCACCAAATTTTTCAACGTATGTAGTTCAATCAAGCACAAGTAAAATAAGAGCCCTGATCCTTTAAATGCATGTCTGTTCATCAAATACAATAAAATTTTCTAATGTAAGTAAGTTTACTGGTGACAGTATTCCTGTTTACCATGACTTCCGCCTACGTCATTTTCCAACGTAAACAGGCTCTGCCCAGTTGGTAATGAAGGGACGTGATGTTTAATGCTGATTCTGAATTACAACGTCTTTCTCTTGAGGTTACCAGAGGTAAAGTAAATCTGTTTGTGCCTCTTAACAGTAAATTCCTGAACCCACGCATTGCACCTGTGATAGTTCGTTCCACCAGACCATTGGTGGCCACACTTCCCAGCTCCAGGAGTGTGCTGTAACAGATGATATGCTTAGCTTACAAAATTAGTCACGGTGGAAAAAATGAGAGTCTATTAAATGGTTAAGTAGAAGCAAGCTGCCGACGCGGAGATTACGCTATTCTCATGTCAGCAGGATGTAAAGACTCTTCTAGGCATCATAGCCTCGATGTGAAGCCATTTTGAAATTTTCACTAATTCAGCAAATTTCTTAATTCGAGAAAATAAACTGAGAAGTGTGAAGTTACCGGATAATTCGAATATTGCCTTCATTATTACTATCATTTTCTTCATACCGCTGCTGGGACACATGTGCTTCAGCATCATTTAATACCTTTTGGTTGTTATAGTGTAATTGCCCAAGAACACGTTCTTTCTCTGTCTACGGAATTTTTTTCATGTTAATATCAAACATCAGCAATTACTTGTAGATTATATTAAAACTTATGTAATTGCTGAAGACGTTACTTGACAACAAAAACGAACTGTCTTTCTTCATTTACATGAGCCTAGAAATGGCTGTCGAATACTGCCAAACCAAAAGCCAAGGGATCTTACTGCCTTTCGATATATGTCGCTGTCAGTTCTTGGGCTCCAAAAGTAACAGTAATTTCTGTGTGTATGCAATGCATACGGATTGCAGAATTTAGTGGTGCTCTCTCTCTCTTCCACTTCTGTATACAATATGCCTGATCTAAATGGGCCCTTTATCATTACAGGTCCTGGGCAGTGCAACATCATACTGACAACAGTAATGTGCTTTTACTGACAACCTCACTGTTCGTTTTAGCTGATTTTGTAATCATTTAAATAAAACAACATGACCTTCCAGTGGGAGACATTTCGTCCTTATTTTCCGTCTGTGAAATTTTTCACTAAGCTTTTTGCCTTCCAACCAGCGAAATGCGGCACAGTACGGCTGGTAAACAATTTAAAAACCACGATTTAGTTCCGTTAAGAGGATTTCTTTAAACATTGTCGTAGCTGATGGAACTTAGTTTCTTTTTAAATCGTCTTATGCAGCCATGTTCACAGATATCTCCAATATGAAAAGCTCTTTATCCAGGTACGAAAGTAGTACAACAAACTTCTCACAGTTTGCGTCAGGTTGATCTTTCCGTCTGATAGCACTGCATCAGTATTTTGTTTAAGAGGTATCACAAGTAGTGTTTCTGTAGCTGTGGGAATCATTGGTTGAAAACGAGTTTAACACCAAGGGGTACAGTACTGCTAAATATTCAAAATGATTCTCAATCTAATACTTAGTTCATTCACAATCTGAGGCGTATATGTAATACTGAAGCTAGACTGTGTAACCTTGTCTTCCTCGAGTGGGTATTGGAAGGCGTTTACACACCCGTATACAGTACTATGAATACTTCGAACGCTGTAGTTAACGTTGCTCTCGTTAAGTAATTTTTTTTAAGTTCTTCTGGGTCTTCAGCGTTCAATATGTGCTGTAGATACACTCTTAGATAAAAAAAATTGACCACCGAGTCGTTCACGTAACGTGGACAATACAGTCGTGCCCCCCTCAAAATTCTATGTCCGGCAATGTGCTTGATCTGGCAACACTGTAGACTACGGCACATCCTGGAGGAAGTCTTGACTGCAGTCTGAGTACGTCAGTCTTGACTACAATCGTAGTCTTGAGGTAAAACACGAGACTAGTTAATACGACATCTGGCAACAGAAAACACACGTCGACAAAACTTTTATCGCCCCTTTCCTCTTGATGCTGAAGCTATGAGTGTAATTCAAGAGAATCTACAATATATTTCGCTTTCTGTCACAATGGTAATAACAGTTTGGTTCAACACTACTTTAGCGAGAGATTTCTTGGCCAGGTATCTGTCTCTGAACTCCGCATGCGTCTGAGTTCTCTGGGACCCGTTCGCTGCCTACCGGCGGGGGCTGACGCACTGCGCTGCCTGGCCTTCTGCTGACGTATGCTCCACTCCTCACCCTCGACGGTGTAACATGCTTTCTTGTTGTCGAGTGGTGACCCATAAAATCTGTCTATGATTTGTGTTTCACATTCGATAGCAATGAAGGCACAAAATCGTTTATATTTCATGAGTATTTTATTACACTAGTATGCAGTACATCAATGTGGAACAGAAATAATTTCATTGTTCCTGATCCAGTGTGCTATAACTAAATCGTCACATCCTGTGCTTTTTCTTTTCACAGGATTTTCTTCAAAATTATTTATTTTCGTCATGGATTCATATGTGTGAGTCAAGGCACAGAGAGTAAGTGCAATGTAATGTGTTTGGTTTCTTTCTTTGATTCCCTATGGTAAATGGATGCGAAACATTGTGCCAATACCTTTCAGAACCTGCTCTATAGCTACTCAGGCAAATTGCTTGTTTTGAGGTCCATACATTAATTAATTGAGAAGTGAACGCTGTTCAAAAGTGATATTTAAAGAATTCAATTGGATTTAAGGCGACAAAATTGCCCATATTTGAAGCTATCCAGAGAAAAAGAAAGTTGCTAGAGTCGCTGTTACCAAATGTCTGCAGAGAGTTCCTAATTGCAACTGTGGAAATTTAGCATAGAGGCCCTAAAGTAATAAAGAGGTTGATTTACTTCATACGTATCATCCTGGCATGTGAGTCTTAAGTGAAGAACAATATTGAAATTCGTATCGTTGACGGTCGATTCGAATTTCTTCAGAGACTCTTTTATTGTGAAGCAGCTTGGCAGTCAGAAAGCCAAGATCTGTGACCATTAACACAACTTTCTGTGTCGAGCTACCAAGAGAACTCGATGTGTAAAGGTTTTCATCCGATTTCGTTACAGAATTTTTTCTGGAAATTCGCAGCTCCATAAAATAAACCAGAAAAAATGCTCGCACATGCTGATCCCTGCCACAGCTAGAACTGACGACTCATTGAGCCGTTGCGACACGAGATACGGGCGGTGGCACGGGGCTATGGACACACTGCTGCCAGCACGCCCATCTCATCATGGTATTGGTCACTCAGCCTCAAAACGCACCGTGTACGATAATGGAAGTTGTCACTTACGTGAAGAATAGTATTTCTTTAGCCAAAAAATTGAATTATCTGTCTCAGTATCTAGGGGTGATGTAGCACGAGTCAATCAAATGGAAAGGGAATATCAAGTGAATTTAGCGAGTCAATTCAGCAGGATACGTGGAAGTGATTGTATTGTCACAGTGTTCCAAAATTTTAGTGACGATATTGCCAATTCTCAGTTGTGCTAGGAACAGCTCTATAGCTGTATGCGAGGAGAATCCTATGTTCATGTCATAGGAGGATACAAAGAGGAGGCGCGGGGTTTGGTTATAATGCAGCTTTCCTCCTGCCACTTGTGTGAAACATTCAGGTGTATAAACTTCCATCACGATTACAGTTTCCCACAAAATATATACGAATACAACACTTACCCTGTTACTTTGTGACAAAAGATTATTTTAGTAGAATAAAAAGTGTTTGTAAATCAACTTTGCCCACCGGTCACGAAAAGCAAAATAACAAACACTTTGTACCTCGAAATCGATTGTATCTATGTGCAGTCTTGTGATCATAAAAGTAGAATTTCATGCAATGCACTAGAATGTAGAAAAATGTTACTGGGAATAGAAGCTATAAGAAACACAATTAACTAATTATTCTGTGCCACGTAATAATCAATACACTTGAAAATTCAGACGAGAAGAAACTAAAAATTATGCCCATTAAGACAGAAACTACAGTGCAGATGCGGGCACTGTGCAGATCTGCACTTTTTCATCTTCAGATCTGTAAAAATAACGTATACTAACCAGCATATTCATTGCTTTCGTAATGTTTCCCTCTTGTTTAGTCTTCTAATGATAAATTGGATCCACCCCATGAGTCTCATTGTTTCTTTGTATCCTTCCATGTAATATCTTTGTGTGTTATTGCTCGGTGTTCAAAAATCAAAATATTATGCCTGCTCCCACGAGGTATCAGAACGAGGTCGCAAGAAGGCTAACGAAGTATAATCAAAATACATTGAGACGCCAATTTGTCTGTCGTCATGGTGTTAAGTTGACGGAAATAGTTGAGTATTATTGCCTGAATCACCAACATCCCATTGTTGCTTCTCTTACTGAGATTTTCATATTACCCTGAACACAAGACGCCAAGATAAATGTGTATATTCTCCGTGACGAAACATCCCACATTCCATTCATCCTGATCCATTCGTTACGTTCATCGGCAGCAATGAGCGATAGAAAAGTTGTTGTGAGGTGACAAATAACAATAACAAAGGTAGTAGTAACAAATCAGTAATCTAGGGTGTTTACTGCATTACATACAACTGTTAACGATTAACAAAATAACCAGTAAAGGATGAGTGTTTGAATGGCGCACTACAAAGGCATTAAATGATGTTGAAGAACATATGTCCCAGCAGCGGTATGAAGAAAATGATAGTAATAATGAAGGTAATACTCGAATTATCCGGTAACTTCACACTTCACTATTGATTTTCTCGAATTAAGAAATTTGCTGAATTAGTGAAAATTTCAAAATGGCTTCACATCGTGGCTCTGATGCCTAGAAGAGTCTTTACATCCTGCTGACATGAGAATAGCATAATCTCCGCGTCGGAAGCTTGCTTCTACTTAACCATTTAATAGACTCTCATTTTTTACCCGTGACTAATATTGTAAGCTAAGCATATCATCTGTTACAGCACACTTCTGGGGCTGGGAAATGTGGCCACCATTGGACTGGTGGAACGGACTATCACAGGTGCAATGCGTGGGTTCAGGAATTTACTGTTAAGAGGCACAAACAGATTTACTTTACCTCTGCTAACCTCAAGAGAAAGACGTTGTAATTCAGAATCAGCATTAAACATCACGTCCCTTCATTACCAACTGGGCAGAGCCTGTTTACGTTGGAAAATGACTTAGGCCGAAGTCATGGTAAACAGGAATACCGTCACCAGTAAACTTACTTACATTAGAAAATTTTATTTTATTTGATGAACAGATATTCATTTAAAGGAACAGGGCTCTTATTTTACTTGTACTTGATTGAACTACATACGTTGAAAAATTTGGTGCTGGACTGTGATTTGAATTCGTATCTCCTCTCTCGAGGATCTGAAATTCTTGGAATAGTATAGTTCCGTCATTTCGTTCCTTTTCCCAAGACTGCAGTCTCCTCTAGGTCTCCACCAAATGTAAGTCTGTGAGTCCAAATACTGATCCAGTACAAAAATATTCATAATTTCATTTCAAGCCCTATCAGATGTACACCGGCCTGGTAGTGAATATTACCATGCATTTTTAATGTTTGTTCATGTGTTGCCAACATTCGCAATACGTGTCGTTATTTCTGGTCAAACACGCACACATCTTACTGTTGGTGAGTAACGAGTTGACACTTAAGCTCTATTCGTGGATGATAAATAAGGACGGTAGGTGTGCGGTTCGATTTTCGCTCATGCACAAAAATTTGTATCCTTGTTTTAGATTCAAACACCTAGCAGCTGGTAAGAAAAACCGATACATAACATTTGATTTTACTTAGTTAAGAATCCGATTACGTGTCGGGTTCGTATCTCCGTCACAGAACTTCACATCATGCGCTTCAACTTTAAATGCATGCACGCTTTGTTACTACTGAATGGAGGTATATCAGACACCTTTCGTGGTTAGTTAACAGAGACGAAAGGGTCTTGATAGGAGTCCTGGTTTATTACAAAAACTGTGGTCTTTTATTTTCAAGTTTAGATTTGGTTACAGACATAGTCGAAAATTTCGGTAATTCGTGACTCTCCATGCCTAGTCTGCAATATGATTAGATTAGATTAATGTTTGTTCCATAGATCATGAATACATTTCGTAATGATGTGGAATGTGTCATTTTAATGAAAAATTTCTTTACATACAATGATGCAATTTCTTTACAACAATTATTTAATCTCTCGCTCTCTCTATTTTTTTATCTCTATCTCTCTCTCTCTCCCTCTCTCTCTCTCTCTCCCTCTCCCTCCCTTTCTCTCTGTTTCTGTCTCTCTCTCTCTCTCACTCTCTCTCTCTATTCCTGCCTCTCTTTATCTCTCTCTCTCTCTCTCTCTCTCTCTCTCTCTCTCTCTCCCTCCCTCTCTCTCTCTCTCGCCCACACAGACACACACACAGAAACATTGTTTTTAATTTATCTTGTATGTTGTGCTCGACTATCGGCCAGGCACGAAAACGTCCACGAATGAGTTTGTTAGTTTTGAGTACACTTACGAAATAAATATAAAAACAACTACGAGAGTGACTGATTCATGATGCTTAGTTTACAGTCAGTTCTGAGTATTATTAATAACTACGCTCCAGTCCCTAAACCTAGATACAGAAATGCGAATCAGACGCATTCCAGGCCGTGCCAGCCGCATCTTTGAGATGCGATTCATGGTCACTTCCCAGCCCTCTGTAGGAACATATCGGTTCGTCTTCTTCCTGGTGGTACTGTAATTGAGATTTGGCAACAAGGCAAGGTATGTTTAGCAACACTGTGATCGACGAGTTACTTCCTGGTGTGCACGGAATTAAGCCTCAATGTTCACTTGATTTTTCCTGTCATTTCCATTGAATAATCTGAGCTATTATCGGTTGAGGTGTAACAAAAGATTGTAAATGTACGGTTTTCAGCACAGGAAAGTCGTTACAAATGGAAATCGCAACTAATCTTGTCCTTTAAATAGCGCTTTACGAGTTCTAGTCACTATTGGCCTCGTAAGAGGAACCGCAAACACATACCTCTTCTCTAGCTCTGTGGTAACATACTGATCTGTAAAAAAGCGTCCGGCCTGGTTCGCGTTCCAGTCTCCTGACTGTGACGTTTTTATCACTTCTCTGAAAGAGCTACAAGCAGTCAGATCAAACATCGATACGGAAAACGCAAAAAAATAATTTCGGCTCATAGTTCAATGGTGAAAACTTTCACTTCTGTACAACAAATAATGCCTCTTTCCATTGCTGACAAGCAAATTTGGTGTTTCTAGGAGTATATAACTTTATTTATGAAATGCCACATTTGCATAACTCTTGAGTATGACACACCATACCAATCAAAAACTGAGATCCAATCGAAATCTATGTGAGTAGTATTTTACTAATTCGGTTTGATAGAGGCACACTTGTGTACAGATTCAAAGCTTTATTAAAACAGACTTTCGTCGTAAGGTTATTGTGGGTAGTTTTATTTCATTTCTTATAATAGAGTGCACAATTTTCGTAGGGTTTTTTTTTAGAGTTGTTTAAACAATAGTAAACATGAGAGAGAAATTAATCATCAATGATATATGCGAATTCTCTGATGTTATGTATAACAGTCTGACAATGTACATGGAGCTTATTGATTACATGCACGTGGAAAACATTATCTGAGTTAAAGGTGCCAAACAAGGTTTGAAGAAGAATAAAATGCCACTACCACACGACAGCTAATGTAGAAAATGCTTTTCTGACGTATTTTGGCACGATGCGCCCTCCCCATACATAATATAAATGTTTCGAGATGCATCTGCTACCTGGCTGTCTATTAAACCTGAAATGAATAAAATATCGCAGTAGTGGCCCTTTTTCCTCACCGACTATTTTGGGTTGAGAAGTGAAGGGAATTATGTTCAACTTTCCATTAGATTGATAACTGCAGCAGGCAGCAGAATTGCGTTCAAAAATATGTAGCAATGAATGTATTTGAACTCGCGACGTTTTGTCTGCAGCGTACTACACGTAACCGTTACAATACTAGCTGAACCTTAGCTACTCCACCTGCAGAAGTCATCAACAATTCCTCCAGAACCTCCGCATTCCACAGAGTTGTGAGATGATGTATAAGGCTGGATGTAGACTTCTGAGAGACGGACAGTTACAGCTTTTCTTTTCCACTGAACGACGTTTTCAACAAACAGATAGCTCAATAGAGTATCTCAAGTGGAAAGGAACACTTCCTATTTAAATTTCTGCATCCTACACTGTTGGCAGTTCTGTGTAGATGGCAGTTACGTGATTTTATTTCAGTGATTACAAAATAGAGTCGAATGTATGCACTGGGTTGCTGAGGCAGCTAGTTCATGGCGATTCGGTCAACCAAGCTAATGAATGTACTGAACATGCTGCAAACCACTACAGGGAGCCTGTGTGTCAGCATTCTCATCCAGTGTGGCGCAACGGCATTACAATAGAAAAATGAGCAACAGGGAGAAGGTTTGCTGGTCTGTTGTGTTTCTGACAGATTCATGTACTCATGTTCGATGTTTGATTCCAACTCCTACTGATGATTTTATAGGGAGAGATTCTCTTCTCTTCTGGCTACGCCAAGTGAAGAATGTATAATGGCACTGTGGTCTGAAATTCACATTAAACATGATATTCCTTCTTTACCAAGTAGACATTAGGTTGAACCGCAATAAAGTCAGGAATGGCGGCATGTAGAAACTCTATCACCAGTAACCTTTCGTATACTAGTTATTTATTTCTACTGACGACACAAACGCAATGTAGGGTCACAGGACACTTATTCCATCTTTTATTTGAGCTTCTGTATGTCAATAAAATAGGTTCTGAACTAGGAATGCAACTCAGGCCGCCCTTAATGCGGAATTTGATCCCTTCGTGACAATACAGCTCGACTAAAATTTGTTGTTCGTTCAAAACTGCAGATTCCTCACCATCTCCACATATTGCGCGTGAATGGGTTCGAATCCTGGCCCAGTTTTCATTATGTATTATCAAGCTCTGGCATGAGAACACCTACCTGCTGATGGATAATAATTTTGATTTTAATGTATTTTCATTCGGTGTCAACACTAAAGATATCTGACGTTTTTGACTCCCAGTGAGACACAGAACTATTTACGAGATCACTGTAAGTTCAAGGATGTTATTCCGAGCTGCTGGTGGAGAAAAATTCGGTAGCTGACGTCTCTTTTTGTGTAGTCAACAATGATATGTGTGGGGTTCAAATGGTTCAAATGGTTCTGAGCACTATGAGAACATCTGTGGTCATCAGTCCCCTAGAACTTAGAACTACTTAAACCTAATTAACCTAAGGACATCACACACATCCATGCCCGAGGCAGGATTCGAACTTGCGACCGTAGCAGTCGCGCAGTTCCGGACTGCGCGCCTAGAACCGCTAGATCACCACGGCCGGCTGTGTGGGGTTCGATTACCAGTCATCACTGAACTCTTCATTATATTATTTCTAGTTCAAACATGCTCACATGTCGCTGCTGGTGTAACAAACCCATATTTAACGTTCATTTTCTCTAGAATTTAACAGCGATAGGTGCCGGGTTGGAGTCCTGGGAAGGAATCAATTAAAGTTTCGTCTCGTCATTTCAGTTAAAATCGCTTGCTACTGCCGAGAAAATCCGATATGTCACAGTTGATTGTGCTTCGATAACAATCCGATTAGGTTCTGGGTTCTAATCCCTGTCCAACACAAAACTGAACCTCACGGCATTTCAAGTGAGTTACTTGTGAAGAAGCAATATTTAACATCTGTCGTAGTTCGTTAACAGGGACAATAGATGTTGGGTTGGAATTCGTGTCCGTTAAAAATGTTTTACGTTACGTAATTTAAAGTTGATATTTGCTAACTGATACTGTCTAAAATCGAGCTGTATCACTCTCTGTATGGCTAGTCAGGAATGACTGTTCGTTTCCGTCAGTTACGAAATCTTTGCTTAGTTTGCATGACCTGGGGTTGAATTCATATGTAGAACGAGACGGTTCGTCGTGTCATTTGAAGTTCATACATATTCTCAACTACCCAGCTCGTGAAAAATTTTGATTTTTAATGTCATTTTGTGTTAAATAATAAGTACGGTATGTTACTTTGAAGAGGAAATCATGAATACGACGAACTTACTACGCATGTTACCCATCTGAGTTAATAATGAGAGTGGTAACATTTCAGGTATGTCATTCATTGTAATAAATGTGAGCTTGCAAGCCTTAAGGACTGTCTTATCTGTGATAAGGTGTTCCCTGATATTTGTAGTACCGTGGTATTACTTTACATCTTGAGTTATTGCGATACAGAGCAGTGATTTCTAGTGGTGATTTGTTGGAACCATTTTCAATTGTCTAACGACTGTACCGTGGAGCGATTAGAGTACCTGCTAGACAGCTGCGTTATGAGGGTTGTATGCGAATCAGGCGAAATGCAATTCAGGTCGTTCGGATACTTTTCAGCACGACTGTACATCAATGTTCGACGAAGGGCGATGAGAGAAGTTTTCAGATAACTGATTTCTCTTACATATGCTGTCCAAAGAAACTATAAGAATGAGAAATAATGCCACCGCAGCTGAAATGTTCTTTCTTGATGCCACTAAATATTTGATGTTTATCGACGTCGCTTTGCTGGAACATGTTTTCCTTCAACAAGAAGACGCATTTCAGCATTTCGTAAGTGTAGTGTTAAGTACCCATATTACTCTTATTGGCGTAAGCAAGTTTCTGACAATTTAAGTCATAACCCTTACGATCTGAAAGTACCTGTACGCATTCTTGTTTCTTTTTGAAGCGGCGGTTGCTGCTATCTTCGCCAGTTGCTGTGTCTCTGGTAGTGGATCCCCAAGGCCTTGGCGGGAGGAAAGGAAAGAAAGTGGTATAATGTAAAATGGACGAGCTTGGGGAAAAAGAAGTTTAGCCACCCAAGAGACTCAGGCTATGCGGATATTGACGAACTAAGCACACGTCAAGAATAGAATGCTTTCAAAAAGGACGTTTTTCCAAATGTTTGTTTCTCTTTGTGCGAGAAATGAGGCTTTATTATTTATTTAGCTTATGGTTGCTCACATGTTATTATTATAAATTGTGGAAATTTTGTACGCACATGAAAAATGTTTCTATACATATTACAAATAACTTACATGTTGTAACCTTCCCACAAAAAAAGGTAATAAATATGAATAATGTTCACATTTAGTGTAACCTCTCAACAGTAAAAGTTCCGAAACTTACCAACAGCAAAAATTATAATTATGTCATTCACATTCAGTCTAACGTCCCAACAAAAAAATAATTTCCGTAACCTACAATGTGACTAACCTCTCAATTATATTGTCGCTCACTTATAATTTTTCAATAATTGACTGTGAATTTAACCTGGTAAATTTTGGACGTCAGCAGTGCTGCGTCATGGCCATGAAAGATCGTTCTGAATAAAAAAATAAAAATTCTTACCTCAATGAAGTCGCCGGATAACGCATATATATCTGCTCTTACAATAAATTTTTCTGGCACAGCCCTGTGCAATGCTGGCCGATAGATTTGTCATTTATGAAAGGAAACAACTGATTTTTCTTTTGCAATAATCGGGATGATCATGGGTTGGAGAGATTAGTAAATTCCTTAAATTGAAATGAATGGTTGTTAAAAGTTACTTTTTATGGGAAAGATTCTTATTAGGAGATTTTTAAAACATTTATATGGGACTTGAGATAACAATAGTACATATGCGCGAGGCTGCTTCTTACCTTATACAATAATGCTCAGGCTCCGGCATCGCTGCACCACGACCGGCCCAGCCAACACCATACACCATACCAGACTGCTCGCTAGCAACAACTTACTGCTACAGCTACACAGTTCCTACTGCAGTCAACACTGCTCTCTGGTCTGAGATTCTCTTATACCTTGCATATCGCAGGCAGCGCGTGACCAATGCATCGAAATTACATCAGCTCGGACCTCTTACACAACCCTCCACTGGGGGGGGGGGGGGGGGGGCGGCAAAAATTTGGCAGTGATGGTGAGTCAATTGGACTTGCCATGAGCAACAAATTTTTCTATAATCTACTTAATTAACTAAGTCTACAGTCACAGAGTATATACATTATTGATAAGTGCAGAACATATTAAGTAATGAAATAGAGTGCACACGCACTGAGTACAGAATATATCAAAAAATGACAAAAAGTATACGCAATGAGTACAAAAGATATTAACAAATAACAAAGTGCACACGCACTGTATAAGTCTTTAGCATTTTTACATAACATACCATGAAGTGAAATAAAGTGCACACGCACTGAATACAAAATATATTAACAAATGACGTAAAGTGCACACACACTGTATAAGTCTTTAGTATTTTTACGACAACTTATCTTATTAACAAATGAAATAAAGTGCACACACACTGTAAAAGTCTTTAGCATTTTACAAGAACTGATTGCCCTAAAAATGAAATAAACTGCACACGCACTGTAAAAGTCTTTAGCATTTTTACATAACATATCATGAAGTGAAATAAAGTGCACACGCACTGAGTGCAAAATATATTAACAAATGACATAAAGTGCACACACACTGTATAAGTCTTTAGTATTTTTACAACAACTAATCTTATTAACAAATGAAATAAAGTGCACACTCACTGTAAAAGTCTTTAGCATATTTCAAGAACTATGAAAGGAAGGGAAGGATTGCATCATGGTTGTAGCACAGAGGTTGCACGTAGGTGCACTGAAAGTCCATATCTTTCTACAGATGCACAACACTAAGTGAGACAATCTGAAGTTCTCTTCCCTGAAGTATTTATCAGTGTAGCCGAGACACTGAAATGTTGTATTAATATTCAATGTTATCATTTTGGTAGTACATTAGGTACACCAAACAGTAGGACTATAATGACATCTCCACCGTTCAAGGTGGTGGACAGCTTGATATGTCAACACCACATTCTTGTAGAATCCATACTCTCACATCAACGTAGAATTAGTGCAAAAACCAAATATAGTGCTCCATGACATGAGGATGGACAGGACAAACGGATATTGCAGTAATTTCTGGTAACTACGTCAGAAGGTGAAGGACATTAAGTCTTATGCTAGTCATCATTGAGAATTACACTAGTCTATCAACTAATTTGAGTAATTATTGGCATTTATTGGCTATTTGCACAGCATTTAAGTAGTATGTATGGAATATTACAGAACATTGTTCATAAGTCATCTCAATACAGTAATTATTGGCACTCATTGGCCAGTTACAATGCATTTTTAATGCATTATTCAGAAGTCATCATCCAAAATGAGTTAATTATTGGCATAGCATTTATACATAATTCATCTAGTTATAGTAATCATTGGCATTCATTGGCCAGTTACTAAACATGTAGCAAGTATTGAATATTACAAAACACTATTCATAACTCATCTGATTGCGGTAATTATTGGCACTCATTGGCCAGTTACAAAGTATTCATATAGTTTTACAAAACATTATTCAGTGTTATTCAGAAGTCATCGTTCAAAACAAGAGTTAATTATTGGCATAGCATTTACAGAGTATAACATAAATATTATTTATAGAAACTATTGGCATATCATTTATGCATTATTACAAAACATCATTCAGTATTACTCAGAACTCATCATTCAAGTGACATAGGACATATTTAAAATGTAACACACTGTAACTATTACTCAAGGTCTGTGGTCCAATAATACATAGATATAATGGATTCAATACATCTGAGAAATTTGCATTATATTTAGAACTAGAAATATATCTTAAACTGGTAGTATTATTTGGTTGTATACCGGTAAAAGCTGGGACTGGTAATACATTTTTTTGTGCTAGCAATGCATTGTGTTGGGATCGATAATTAATTGCTGGGGCATGAAAATATTAGTTTTTGACTTATTGCTGGAAATAAGGATTAACAACGTCATTCGTCATGAGTCAGCTATAGCAAGGTTATGAAACAAGTAGAGTATATGTGATCACATTCATGAATGATACACACAAATGTATAAAAAGAGAATACAAGTACTAGAACAGGTTTAATGACTAACTGTTTATAGCACATTAATTTCATGAATAGCTTCTCCTGGAAAAAATACAAAATGGATTATTGAACTGAAAGAAGAAACGCATATTATGCTGAAAAGTAGGGAACTTCGAATTAACAGGTAATGAAACGTGTACTCAATATGTATGTACTCTAGCTGTCCTTTCCAAAACATTCAGTCATTATACCATGCGACATAAGACATACTGACAAAACGAACTGCAACAAATACGTAAATAACTACATAGCATCTCTTAACTAAAAGTAAATATATAAATGTCTTCATTATCATCATCTGCAAAGAAAAACTTCATTATTCATATTAGCATAACTTCATCACTATCATCACCTGCAAAGAAAAACCTCATTATTCATATTAGCATATTCTTCATATAATTATTCATCATCATTTTTATCATCTGCATAAAAGGACACTTCATTATTCATTATTCATATTACCATTTACTTCATACAATTATTCATACTATGGAGTTTCTTATTTCTAGCATATTTCATCACTAAAACTAAGATGTGTAGTTCTGTCTGACAGCCTGCATCAATCGCCTGGTATTCTGAAAGAAAAATAATTAGTCAAGACTGCTATCATACGATGTGTATAGTATATTCTGGTTAATGCTTGTTAATTCTGATCCATTTACTCTTCATGAGAAGATATTGCATTTTATTTCGTTCATTCCGAAGGTGAAATTCCCATTTCATAGTAATCCACTGTGGTTTGTTTAATTTATTCCTTTTACACGTTATTGCTTTCTGAAAATGATGAATAAGGATTAATATCTTGCATTTAAATCATATACCCACTAGATATAAACTTGTTTCTAGTGATACAACTAAGCATACAGCAAAGCATGACAGAAAACTTATTAGGTCAAAAACATAGACAGTTTTCAAGTGCAAAAAATGTACACACAGTATCATAATGTAGTGGCAAAAAGTGTAGAATAGTCACGATGTTGAGATATCATAAGACAAAATGTCAGAGTCAACTGGTGTTTCTTACATCTTATAGATTTCATAGTACATACAGAGTAAAATTCTACTTTCGATAGGAAAACAATCATTCATACACCACAAAATAGAAAATGTGCACGGTCTGATATGCAACGACAAGAAAAGCGACCTGCTAACCTTACCTTGCCGGGCACTTGCCAAGAAAAAATGTAATCATCATCAGTAAGTAGTCACGTAGATATAATTGCTTAAGTGGTCATATAAATATCAGGAAATGGCAGTATAGTGTCATAAATCGTAAAGTATGTTCATTCAATAAAGGGTGTAATATTGGAGACATGGTGATTGCCTTTGCTTTTTCTGGTTCTCAAAGTTTCTACATGTACTACATTGGGGTGAGAAATGCTGCGAATTCGATATGGACCTGCGTATAGAAGCTCAAATTTACTGCATCTACTCTTTCCTCTGTTGGATAAATAGTGTGTACGTACTAATATCTTCTGTACTATGCGAAAGTCACGGCGTGTACAAACCTGTTTTTGCTGTCTTCTCCGGCGCTCTGCGGCACATTTGATGTTGTTGAGTGCAATGTCAATTATTTCATGGTGGCGTAGTCGACGAGATGTAGGAAAGGATACTAATTCTTTAATTTTGTTAGGTGGTTCGACATTTTTCAATATAACAGTCGGAGATAGCACAGTAGATTCATTTGGTATCGAGTTAATTACATCCTGGAATGAGAGTATGTATATGTCCCAGTCAATATGTTTTTAATGGCAGTATATTCTACATAGTTTACCAATTTCTTTCATCAGTCGTTCACAAGGGTTCGAAGAGGCGTGATACTTGGATATATGGATCGGAGAAATGTTTCTAGCTCGTAACATACGGGTCCATATTGTAGATCGAAATTGTGGTCCAATGTCTGAAATTACTTTCAATAAATGTCCTACATGGAATAAAAAATGTTTTACAAATGCAGTCGAAATAGATTTAGCAGTAGCTTTGCGTAACGGAGTGAAGGTAACAAATTTCGAAGTGAGTTCAACACCGACAAAGATGTAGCAAAAACCTCTATTAGTTCTCGAATCGGTCCAAAAATGTCTACAGCGGCCATGTGTCTCAATTTAACGGGTATAATAGGATGTAACGGAGGAATATGTGAAGTCGTGTCTGATTTAGCTTTCTGGCAGATTTTACATGACGCTAAAACTCGTCGAATACGTTTCTCCATGTTCGCAAAATAACAGTTCTGTCTCAGTATAAGAAAACATTTTCTGGCTCCGTAATGTGCGTAACTTAAATGAGTATACCAAATTAATTTGTTAACAAGCTCGTCAGGAATACATAATAACCAGTTGTTGCTGTCAGGGTGAGAGCGGCGAAACAGAATGTTATTGCGTACAGTGTAATGGTTTCTGATGGTAACATTATTCCTATCGTACCAAAGGTGTTTAATTTCTTTCCACACGTTGTCATTGCTCTGCTCTTGTGCTATGACTCGTAATGACGACGAAATGAAATTTTCAAATGCGACTTGTTGAATATACATGACGCTAAAATTTGCTTGGGAGAAGTTGGTTGCGATGTCTTGCTGATTGTTGCTGAGAGAACAGGATACTGCGTCTGCTACAATATTTTGTGTGCCGGGAATGTGAACAATTATAAAATTAAATTCCTGTAAATAAAGTTTCCATCTGCTTAATCTGTCGTGTGTAAATTTTGCTGAAAGTAAAAACTGTATAACTCTATGATCTGTGTAAACGGTCGTATGTCTTCCATAAAGAAAATGCCTAAATCTCGTAAATGCCCATACAACACATAATGTTTCAAGTTCTGTAACAGAATAATTGCGTTCATCAGGTGACAGAATGCGACTTGCAGGCGGTTTTTTTAATTACTGTAGTACCGTTTTCTTCAATTTCCTGAAAAATGTGTACGCCTAAAGCGGTGTTAGAACTGTCGGTGGCAATGGAAAAATTTCTAGAAAGATCTGGGTGTGATAAAAGTGATGCGTTCAACAAAGCTTGTTCTAGATTGACAAATTTAGACTGTGCTTGGCTATCCCATGACCAAATAGTGTTTTTACCCGTCATCTGGCATAATCTAGGGGTGTCTAAAGCAGAGTAATGAATAAATTTTCGGAAAAAGTTAATTAATCCCAAAAAGCTGCGTAGTTGTTTCTTCGTCGTTGGAACAGTAATGTCACGTAAAGCTTGAAGTTTTTCCGGGTCAGGTGCAATACCTTCTGCTGAAATTATATATCCAAGAAATTTTATAAAAGTTTTGCCAAAGTGTGATTTGCTAAGATTAACTGTGAGTCCTTGTGCACGAAAAGTTTGCAATAGTTGTTCAAGAATCAAATTGTGTTCAGACCAGTTAGCTTCTGCAATAAGAATGTCGTCTACATACGTTTGTGATTATGTCTTTAAGTTCTGTCGGAAGTATACTATTCAAACCGCGAATAAATGCTGCTGAAGAAATAGTTAAACCGAACGGTAATTTGCAAAATTGATAACAGTCGCCAAAACAGAGAAAAGCTCTGTATTTTGTGCAGTTCGGATGGAGCTGAATTTGCCAAAATCCCGATTTCAAATCTAATGTGCAATAAACAGCAGTACCATGAAATTTCTGTAGAAGTTCTTTTAGTGTCTGTGGGTGATGTGTTTCATTAATAATAATGTCGTTGACATGACGCGAATCAAGTACGAGCCGAAGTGAACCATCCTTTTTCTTAACAATATGGAGCGGGTTTATGTACGGACTAACTGCCGGTTCAATAATTCCTTGGTTTAGCATAGCTTGTAATTCCTTCTTAACTTGTTCTCTGTGAATATATGGAATGGGATAATGTTTGGCTTTAAATGTGTCGTGCTGTTTAGCTTGAAATTCATACATCAAACCGGACATAGTATCAGGGACGTTGTCAAAAACTGGAGCTTGCTGTAAAAGAGTATTGCGCAGTTGAATACGTTCGTCGTCTGCAATTGCGCTGCTTTGTTTAACTTTATCAGAAATCATTTGCATAACGTCATAGTCAGCTTCGTCTGGTGTATTATATTTGTGTACGTACGTATCTGTGAACAATGTCAAATGACAGTCTATGTAACGCGATGTAGAAATGACCTCTGTTCGATTAATTGTTTGTTCTTCTACAGATAAAGAGTGCTGAAATTCTAATGCCAGTTGTACATTTTCATCCTTTAACATTAAATAGGAGTTTTGAAAGTCAATAATTGCGGCGTGTTGTACCAAAAAACTCGTACCTAAAATAACGTCTGTTGTCAATAAGGGAACAATCCAAAAATTTGAGTAGAACGTATGACCTGCAATACAAAATGATAAGTGCGTCTGTAATTTTACATCTACTCCTTTACCAGATACTGCTACTTTTACTTTAGTTTCGCCTAATGGTAACGTAGGATAGGTATTCTCTTTGTTTCATTCGTTGAAAGTTTTTTTTCATTTATAATTGACATAGGTGATCCAGAATCGATTACTGCTGAAAATGTGTATGGTCCAATCTTTACTTCAATGACAGGGTCGGAAATAGTTTTTTGAATAACTGGTTTTTCATGCAAAAGTGTGTCTCGGATGTCGTCAAAAGTAATAACATTTTCGTGAACAAGAGTCTGTGTATCAAAAGTATTGCTTGCGTTGCTGGAAGATGCAACCTGTACTGTATCTAGTCAAATTCTTTCTGACGTGCTGTTATTTGCGGGAGGATGCTGTGGCATTTCAACTATTTGTACTGTTCTATTATTTCTTCCTGACGTATTAGGTTCGGGATGATACCGACTGTCAGGTTCATTCATGATAATCTGTTGTTGCGGATGATTCTGCTGCTGATAAGACCTACTGTTATTAAATGTACCCTGAAAATTGTGCTCATTACTTTTACGTCTGTCATGATAGTCATTGCTATACGGCGCGTTGCGATAGGAGTTGAAATGATGTGTTTTCTGTACGTACTGATTTCCTTGTTGCGGTGCGTTACTATTTGGTGGAGCCGACGCTATACGTGTAGGCGGCGAAACATTAAGGCTTGGTTGACCTTGGTTGTTATATTCTTGCTTAGGTATGCTAACCGGCTGGTTTTGTTACTGTTGTTGGGAAAAACCTCTATTGTTACCAAAATGTGTTTCCTGTTGCTGATAATTTTGATAATACTGATAATTAAAATTTTGTCTGTTATTAAAGTTCTGGTGGTTGTCATTCCTGGAGTGTATAATGATAACTGTCACTTTCAGGTAAAACTTGTCGTATCAGGTTTTCTTTACTCATTCTTAATTCTAGATAGATCGATAGTTGAGTAGTTGTTTTGATAGAGATAAAGGATAGTAGAAGAGAAGGCAGCAGTGCAGAAAACTAAAAATGAAATAGCACTACTATGGCTCGGGGCCCTGTGCACGCTACGGCACATATTTATTGAGGTGTAATGAATCCCCTGAGGTCTATTACGCGCTGCAAATAAATTTTAGTTTCTGCGTTACAGGCAATGGCGGTGAAAATTCAAAAGTAAATTGTTGTATCCAGTCAAAAGGGTGAATCTGTGTTCTGTCATTCTTAAATTTCGCAACGGATAGACAGTGCTTGTAATCAAAGTTATCGTCTCTACATGACTGAGCAGGTTCAGGTTTGTGTAACAATCTGTTTGTCTGCGACTGTTCGGAATCTAAGACACGCACTCTCTCTAAATTACCCAAATTACACTGGCTGTGTGAATGTGACAAATGTTCACAATGTGGCGCACGCTGTGACTTGTTAGTGACTGAAACATTTTTCATTTCTGTCACTTTAAAACGTTCGTCAATTTGGCTGTTCTGTTGTTCAAATTTACTATGGACTTTCGCTTCCAGAATGCGTGAAAGTTCTGCTGACATTAATTTAAACTAGTCGCGTAAATGTGTTGCGTTTTCAGGACATTGTTTAGTGACTGCACTAATTTCATCTCTAAGTAATTTAGTTGTCGCTGCATGTGTATTACTTAATTCTTGTGCCACAGATCTAATTTCTTCACTACTGTTCCTAGCACAAGCCTTAAATTCCTCACGTAATTGTTCTTTAGTATCATGACATTGCACAGCAACGGCTGTAATCTGTTCACTAAGCTGTTTGGAATTGTTGTCTAGTTTTTAATTAAGTTTTTTATTCGATTCATTAAGGTTATCTTGTTTTTCATTAAGTTGTTTGTTCGATTGATTAATTCGTTTGAAATTGTCGTCTTGTTCTTTCTTGAATTGTAGTAATAATGCTGCAACTTGATCCATGCCAAAATTGGCGACTCTATTTTCTATGCTGTGTGTTGGTGTATCTGCATTTGTCGCGTTCTGTATAACCATTTGGTCAATCTCTGATTCTTGAAAAGGTTTGCCAATCGGACGTGCACTGTTGGTAACTACATCGAAATCAAATAAATCTGACGTATTCTGACTACATTGTTCATCTTCGTGAGAAAAATTTATCTGCTCACAATTCAAATTTTGAAAACCGGTTGTGTCAAACTGGGCAGCGTTCATTGTATCGGAACGTGCCGCGTCATCAGTTGTAAAATTTACTGTGGACATAATTGAATTTGTTTACCCATCATTAGGATTTAACTCAATACTAGTGATCGACAGGCACTGATTATCTGTATTTAGAGGATTATCACTATTACACTGAGTGTCGCAAGTATTATCGGTCAAATTATTAGAGTCGGCTATTTCACTCATTGCACATCGCGATGTACTGTTAACAGTTTTTCGCGGCATTTTTCACAAATCAAAATTAAGCACAAATGAAACAAAGACAAAGCAAAAATGGAACAAACACAATTACAACAAAGAGCAATAAATTGCCGATGTTCTGTGAAAGAAAGAGTGACAAATTAGTAAATGCGTTGCGCCAGATGCAAACTACATTTAAGTAAATAAGAGCAGATATATAACTGACTACTTCTCAGAAATTCACAAAGAAATACGATCCTGGCCGGTTGCCGCCAAGTGTGACCTCCCCACAAAAAAAGTAATAAATATGAATAATGTTCACATTTAGTGTAACCTCTCAACAGTAAAAGTTCCGAAACTTACAAACAGTAAAAATTATCCACGAAATTCTTTCACATTTAGTGTAACCTCAAAACAGAAAAATTCCCAAACTTACCAACAGTAAAAATTATAATTATGTCGTTCACATTCAGTGTAACGTCTCAACAAAAAAATAATTTCCGTAACCTGATAATAATACAATGTGACTAACCCCTCAATTAAATTGTCACTCACTTATAACTTTTCAATAATTGACTGTGAATTTAACCTGGTAAATTTTGGACGTCAGCAGTGCTGCGTCATGGCCCTGGAAGATCATACTGAAAAAAAAAAATTCTTACCTCAATAAAGTCGCCGGATAACGCATATATATCTGCTCTTACAATAAATTTTTCTGGCACAGCCCTGTGCAATGCTGGCCGATATATTTGTCACTTATGAAAGGAAACAATTAATGTTTCTTTTGCAATATTCGGGATGATCATGGATTGGAGAGATTAGTAAATTCTTTAAATTTAAATGATTGGTTGTTAAAAGTTACTTTTTATGAGAAAGATTATTATTAGGAGATTTTTAAAATATCTACATGGGACTTGAGGCTGCTTTTTACCTTATACAATAATGCTCAGGCTCCGGCATTGCTGCACCACGACCGGCCCAGACAACACAATACACCAGACCAGACTGCTCGCTAGCAACAACTTACTGCTACAGCTACACAGTTCCTACTGCAGTCAACACTGCTCTCTGGTCTGAGATTCTCTTATACCTTGCATATCGCAGGCAGCGCGTGAGCAATACATCGAAATTACATCTGCTCGGACCTCTTAGAATGTATCGTGCGATAGTTAAAGCGAAAAGCACAATATTAAGTTTAATATCTCATTCTATACAGCAGCATCCGAGTTTTGTGTCAGAATGATCACATGCGTAGCCTGATATGATGTTACGGTGCACACCGGCATGATGGCCGGCCGGAGTGGCCGAGCGGTTAAAGGCGCTGCAGTCTGGAACCGCACGACCGCTACGGTCGCAGGTTCGAATCCTGCCTCGGGCATGGATGTGTGTGATGTCCTTAGGTTAGTTAGGTTTAAGTAGTTCTAAGTTCTAGGGGACTTATGACCACAGCAGTTGAGTCCCATAGTGCTCAGAGCCATTTGAACCATTTGAACCGGCATGATGCACTGGATGGTCTGAGATATCACACTGCAACTGCAACACTTGTTCGGCAGTGTTTTATCTATCTAAGAAGAACATCATCGTTTACACCACGGTTTGTGTGGATTCTATTATTTGCCTTGGACGTAAATCGACACAAATCGATGATTCCTAGTTTAATACAGGCGTATGAATTGTTCTACCACATGCTGCATCCATATTTTTTCCAATCTACAGCTAAATTTGTAGTTTGTTTTATGGATTTCAGCTTCTTAGATTTAGCAGTTGAGTCATGAACTAAAAGCACAAGCCTCTTCAACTTATTCTTAGAATCGTGTAGTAAGCCTCCTGCCTTCTGAGTTCCAGTGGAGAGATGTGGTTTCGAGTTGGTGTAATTCTTAGTCAGGCTTTGATTGTATCTATTATTGCAACAGATTAACTGTCACTTTTTGTTGTATGGTTGCTGTTTAGTAACGAAGTACCACAGTGTTCCACTATTCTTCATAGTAATCCCGGAAGAGCAGCAGATCGTTGTAGCTGTTGATCCGCATGGCGACTCCGCAGCTTATGGAGGATATTATCCATATGCGAAATTTGGCTACAGAATTAGTGAAATGAGGTCGACAAGTCAACGAGATGTCAAACGTTGTACCAATAATTGGTGTCGGTGGGGGGGGGGGGGGGGGGGGAAGGTTCATGTTTCACATTATGTCCTCTACTGAAAGGGAAGCACAGGCATTTTGTTTCCCTTTGATTGGTTTAGATAGTACTGCCATCAGACTGTTAATACCCAATTTCTTCTACGGAATTTCCAAGGATACTACAGGATAGACCAGCTGCGTGAGGTGTTCTTATTTGGTAGTCATGAGGAATATCTTAAGTACATAAGTTGAAAAGAATCTGCGCGACTACTGGGCTCTTTGGAACTCCATTCTTCAGAATTTTTCGATTGTTGGTACCGTTTCATAGGATAGTAAATAATACCGTTGACGAGTCGAAGAATCCGAGACCACCAATCAAGTGTAAGGAATTTCACGGTGCAAAATTTATAGAACGCGAAGGGAGCTTTGCTGCTATCTTTCATGAGAGCCACTTAGACTTTGTCGTTTTGATTTCAGTGAGTGTTTGGTGTTATACGTTTCCACTACTCAGAATGTCGAGCAGCTAATTACTTTTTTTCTTTATTTTTTGTAAGCAAGAACTATGCAAAACACAAATCGCTAGAGAGGTGGGGGAGGAATAGGTCGAGGGGGGGGGGGGGCGGGGGCTGCGAGGGGGCTCGACAGCAGAGGCACCTACCAGCGATAACCTGGATTACAGAAGCTGCACGGATGTCGACACCATCAGTCATAGAATATTCGGCACTAACAGCGACGGCTGATTATAGTGAGTCCAGAGAGGTTCTTTGGTCCACAACAAATGGTCTGTCGAAGTTTTAATTCTGAGTATGGAGTCGGATCCAGACTTTGGAATTCTGTGAGGTATGAGACTGACGGTAATGCGCATTAAGGAACTAAAAGGAACGAATTCTAGTTCTCAGTCTAGACAGTGTGTGTGAGCACTATAGGTAGAATATTAGATAATAACATACTGGGAGAATTTTTAGTGACATCCGGGTGTCAACCGGTAGTTTGTAAAGTGATGATGCAACGTCAGTCCAAATGTGATGTTTATTTTAGCATTTTGTTATGAGTAACCTAATTTGGCCGTAGTAGAGAAGTTGTGGGACAAGTAGCAGCTTTAGGCTCAACATCACGCTCACGAGTGTACTGAGTTTGGTGAAATAAATTAATAAGCCGTTTTATGTTTGTAGATAGAAAGAGTTGATTCGTTAATACCGGTGCAATTTAAACATCACGAAAGATAGATTCTGGTGCAAAGGAAAAAAAGTCATATTTAACAATGAATTTAAGGTCAAGCAACCGCTTTAAATATCAAGAGCATACGAAGTGCAACTAAAAGAAAATTTCAGGGCAAAAATTTAAATATTTTTATATATTATGAAGATGAAATAACAAAATAATTTTTCCTGATGCAACTGGCAACGCTGCAACTGCTCTGAGTGAAAGATAATTCGACGGCAGCTAACCGCACACAAAAAAGTACTACTTCTGTTCCAATAAGAATTTCGTTTTTTTTTCATACGATTAATTAATGGGGGATCGCATTGCGCTAAGCGTACATCACAATGAAGATCACACTGAATAAGTTTTAGCGAGAAAGCATTGCACTCAGCTTGACTCGTAACAAAAGTAAAAGCAATTATCCGACACGACTACCATTTCCCCATTAGGGGTATGAGATACTATTATATTAATGTTGTATAGGGCCAAAATTATTTTTAAGTCATGCGACATATTTGATACGCAACGGCCTAGCCGCAGTAGTTACACCGGTGCCCGTGAGATCACCGAAGTTAAGAGCTGTCGGGCGTGGTCGGCACTTGGATGGGAGACCACCCAGACCGCCATGCGCTGTTGCCATTTTTCGGGTTGCACTCAGCCTCGTGATGCCAATTGAGAAGCTACTCGACCGAATAGTAGCGGCTTCGGTCAAGAATACCATCTTACGACCGGGAGAGCGATGTGCTGACCCCATGTCCCTCCTTTCCGCATCCTCCACCGAGGATGACATGGCGGTTGGATGGTGCCGGTAGGCCACTCGTGGCCTGACGACGGAGTGCGACATATCCGATATTTTTCGTCACAGCTGTTTTATGCAATCTGATGTAAGAACAGATGACTACGCCGTCTGGTATCTTCTTCTAGATGATTTTACAAACATATACGAGTAATTCAGAGTAGTGGCACTGCGAGCAGCCCACAGACAAGCAGCCACTGTTGTCCGCCAGTCGTACAGGCTACTTTTCCGCGGCTCGCAGCATGACCACCTCACAACAGCCAATGCTGCACACAGATCGATCGCCGCGTATAATGACATTCACCTCACCACCCCATTAAATGTGGCTGTAATGTACTTTAATTACTTTCTTGTAGCTTGTCCACCCAAAGGTTTTATTTGATACTGATTGGGAAAGCCACACTCACGTGTAATTTTCGTAGTTAGCAAATGTAATTAATTTAATTCAGCTGTCCAATCTGGATAACATAATAAATCTGTCATGATATATATCAGCTTACAACGTTGATTCTAGCAACGACGAGGCCAGGCCTGCTTTTTTTTTATTCTACCTTATATTTTAGAACACTTGCTCAATAGCATTGGACTGGTCATTTCACTGCAACCCTGCTTCTCGTGCTGCTCCTGTGAACGATCTTGTACAATATGGTGGCGTAGATGGAGGTACTTTAGTACGGTCGCTGTTAACGTAAGGTTTTTACTAAATGGTTGTCATTACGAGGGTTACTATATAGAGTGGAACTTGATGGAAACAAATTTAGTACAGAGGGTGTACCGTAGTTGATTCTTAGTTTGATGTAAATGCTCTAGTTTGCGTGGTAAACGTCAGCAGAGATCTTGGTGCTGTGTGATGCAGCTTGGGGGGCTTCTTGTCGTGATGAGAGCTTCATTAATTCCGTGCGTTATCGGGGTATCGTAAAGGTACAATGACTGCCTACTGGTAAGTTTCTTGTTACATCTATGGCCCTGTTGGTCATAAGAAACCACGTCTCTTGAAGAACTTGTCACATTCCCAACGATTGTAGGTCCTCGATAGCAGACTCGCAGGGACTCTGTTGCAGTTAGGTTCGGTTCTTTTAAATGGCTGAATCCCGTGAGGGTGAACAGAGATCTTCAGTAGATGTAATTCAGTCCTTTTAAGACCTACATATAGTCCAATTCCGAATAACGTATTTTGTGATTACAGGCCATCCACGTCGACATGTGGCTCAGAAGCTGATTGAAACATTCCTAGATAGACTTTCGTTAACATTGCTATTCTGTTCGAATTTGCTTTACAGATATACTGTTGCGTTCATTAGGACATCACCAGCTACAATCGGGCACAAACTAGAACATACTTCTATAAAATGAACTGTTGCGAAAAGTAGAAGAACTAGTAATTTTTGCGTAACGCTGTCTAGATATTTTTCGACATTAATAATATTTTAATTGTCATATTTAAATATGCATTCGTATTGCAACATAGGAAAACGATACATAAATTCCCCTCACAATATTGCCATTCGTAGCTTCTAGTTTAGAGACAATTACGTATGTGAGTTTTGCGAAGATGTCTGTGACAGCTCTTGCACAACACTTTGGACGGAAAGAATTTACATTTCACACATTTTACCGTTCTTCCAGCTGTGACACACTCCAACACGGGAACAGTATTTAGATAATTTTGGATACTGTTGACGATCATCAGTGCTGCATCCCATCATGGAAAACGTGGTGTCTTTTAAACATGTTGCTATATAATTGATTTTCCTGCTTCTGCTAAGAATATCCACATTCATGTGAATCTTTTTAAATTTCAACCGGCTTCTACTAACGCGACACGTAAGTATTGCTCCAATGTAGATTACTTCCTGTAGTGTTTGAAGGTAACTGAATATAGCCTTTCTGGTGATAATCGAAAGAAAGCACATGCGTTTACTTTCAGACATAATAAGAGTGTAAACTATAACCAACACAGAACTATGTTAAAACTCTCTGCAGCAAGAAGCGGAATCTAACAGGGTTTCGTGACTCAGTAGCAACGCAAAACTGTCTGTTACTATCGCGTTTCCAAAGTCCATCCGCACACCCTCGACATGTTACGCTTACCTCTCCGTACATTCAGTGTAGCTGACAACATGCTGCGATCCAACACATCAGCGCTGATGGTATCTTGCTGTAAGACAACATGACTCTCGGATAAGTTGGTGCACCTGTAAACGAATAGGAAACGGCTCCGATAAAATCTTAACAAATTATTTCAAGCCCAGTGACCTTATATTTGTAGGTGCATATTCATTATATTAATTTGGCAAAGTTACGAGAGAGCTTATCAGAATTCACGAAGCTCACGCAACCATAACCACTTTCAATCAACATGGCACTACCACCCCTAACGAAAGAGTTTCCCCCAAATGACTTCACAAGTCTAAGGTGTCTCAACACTGCCGTATTGTGCTGCATATGATTTACGGTGTCTGCCACGTGCTACTTAAATCTGCAACGCCAGGGTAGTACATGACATTCAGGCAGTCAACAACCTGATATCTCTAAGACAGAAGAATATGTACTAAGCCTGTTGTCGCCACCAAAAGTCATTACTGACATTACAAACAGAACAGTAAAGCATTAAATTACTAGATAGGAGATATCATCCTACTTACCGAGTTGAGTTGAAGACTTCATCAACATCAACCCAAATCACTTCTTATGCGAATGTACTTGATTATATGTTGCCAACTCAACATGAGCAAAAAGATTACTTAATATGTCAAGGAGGTGGGGCTGACGTTCAACATACGTTCGACCTCGTTCAACACCTGCCGTATTCTGTGTGAACGGTGGCTTGCCATAACCCACTGCTGTCCTTTGCTGGCCACAGAGTTGTCAGGTGACCCATTTTAGGAATATTAATGGTTCTCATGTTAAAATGGTTTAACTCAGTGGCTCCAGTACAGGCTCTGTACATGGTATAATTTTTACAATCTCTTAACTCTGCCAGTCCAAATCGATGATTGCCTAATTCTCCTTTCCCCCTTGTGCATTACGTCGGACGATTCCACCAGGTCGCAGCTGAGGGCTGCTCATCCCTCCAGACTATGCCGTATTTTTCATTTTGTCCTCTTAGTATTCTTACACCAGCCTTGAGACGTAATATGATGAACCCCGTCATACTGACTTACGTTTGGTATGCGCCAACACCCTCCAGTTCAAAAATGGCTCCTCGCGGTAGTTAGCGGCCACCGTTAATTCGGATTATCATACTCAGTCAAAATTAAGATATATCATGATTCCTAGCATGGATCTTGTTCCTGTTCACATCAACCTTATTTTAATAGAAGTCGGCTACCATGTATATAAGTTTCCACCTGATTCCTTTCACCCTCATTATTTTCATCGACTGTGTTATTAACTCTGAGATGAATGTGTGCAGTGAAATAACATACTACTGCCACGTGTCAAATGTAGTAGATTGGGGTGGGGCAGAGGAAATCGCAGTTCCTGATGTTTGGTAGGGATCCCCAGTTTTAGGCAGTCGTCTGATAACCGAGGGAAACCTCCCCAAAATGCTGATCGCAACATTAATGTTACTATACATTTTGTGTGTGTGTGTGTGTGTGTGTGTGTGTGTGTGTGTGTGTGTCTGTGCGTGTGTGTGTGTGTGAGTGTGTGTGAGTGTGTGTGCGTGTGTGTGTGTATGGGTGGGTGGGTGGGAAGTGGGTGGGTGACTGGGTAGGTGGGTGGGGGGCTACGAAATTAATTACAAATCAGCAACGAAAAGGTTGCCATAGCGTTAATATTCTGCAAATGGAAGATATTTGTGTTGCATCAATGAGTAGGGGTTCTGAAGCAGAGACACCTCAGTCGGCAGCTAAGCAAAAGAATGCCGTGCGTGTAGCACCAGTTTTCATAATAAATGCTCAAAGAAATTAAAGTGTGTCTCGTCTTAGATCAACGCTATGAAAACAACCTCAAAGCGCCTATGTTTGAACAATGGAGAGAAAGGCTTACCAAGTGGACATTTTCTTGACGCGTATCTTGTGCTGTGAAGTATTTCACGTCACAGACTATTTCCTCAGGAAAGTAACACCAAAGTTACAAGTTTTCAACTGTTGAGAAAATGATCCACTAAATACAGTGAAGTTAGCTAACAGTACAGTCTTTTTGCGAAATTCGTTTGTTCTATAGCCTCACTTATAGGGTCTTACACAAACAAGGAGACTGTAAATTCCATTCACACTTTTATAGTTTTAAACAATGATAGTCTTTGAAATAATTACCCCGTTGCAATAAGGCTAGTTTTGGCAATGAAGAGGAAACATGTTTAAAAATGATCCGAACGATCTGAAATAATAATCATGAATTTATAATATATCGTTGTATATTTATTTCTATGTCCAAAATTTGGAACAGCATTCTTCCCAAATCATTACATCGTGAGAATGTGACTTCGTGTACTTTCTGTTTCTCATTGTGTTTCAGGAATAGCGGCAGAGATAATCGACTACCGCAATGACTACGGTTAATATCTGTGACAAATGGTTCAAATGGCTCTGAGCACTATGGGACTTAACATCTGAGGTCATCAGTCCCCTAGAACTTAAAACTACATAAACCTAAATAACCTAAGGACGTCACACACATCCATGCCCGAGGCAGGATTCGATCCTGCGACCGCAGCGGTCACGTGGCTCCAGGCTGTAGCGCCTAGAACCGCCTGGCCACTTCGGCCGGCTACCTGTGGCAATGAGGAATACAAATTATCCGGTTAGTAAGTACTTTAAAATAAATAAAACAGTATTTGTTAAAAGATAATATGGAAAGGGTGTTTCTTATTCGTGATTGATAAATTAGCTTCATGAAATATAGGTATGAAGCTGGACATTGACGATGCTCTTTTACGTTAAATTTTTCCACAAATAGTGTGTTTTAGTGTAAAAGAGGTAGTCATTGTCAGAAGCCACTTAAAAACCTTTCTAACGATATCCCATTCATCCCTGTACGACTAGCATGTGGTGAGGAAAAGGGATGTTGACTAGAGAAAAAATATAGGACTACACGGTTCTACTGCTTCGTCCTACTAGAGGACAAATATGGCTTCAATTTCTAATACGGTCTGCAATACTGGAATACAATTCATGGGTTGCCACCATTGTACAACCACTCGCCATTTATGACAGCTAAGTGTGAGGGTAGTGCACCACATTTGCACAACAATTCTTTATTGAATATAACGAGATCTGAATACACGAACGAATGGTGTTTTATCTAGACACACTATTTTTCCACGTAATCTCCATCTCCCTTTCTATGGTCTTCCTCCAGCGCGAAACAAGGGCATATATGCCCTGTCGGAACCAATCCTTGTCCTGGTTGCGGAGCCAGTGTTTCACTGTGTGAAATCCTTTGCTGATTGACAGATGCAATGCCATCTCCCGAGTCGTAATGCACCTGTCCCCGCGAATGACAACATCAGCTCGCTGCAACATGTCAGGTGTGACAGTTGTGGATGGTCTCCCCGACCGCTGCAGATCGTAGAGTTCCGCCGAACCGCCTTCAAATGACTTCACCTTCCGTACCCAGCGACTAACTGTGCTTCTGTCGACAGTAGATGCTCCACAGACTTTGCACAAGTCTTTGTGAATATTCCCGACAGTTACTTTCTCTGCAGTGAGGACTTCAATAACGACACGTTGCTTGTAACGAAATCACCTACAGACGCCATTTTGAAATTGTGCTGCAGCTACGCTATCAGTCGGAAGTGACGGAAACTTGGCGCGCTCACTCAGGAGACTTCAAATAATACGTACGTAACGTTTCGAATTGGTAGCATTGTTCCTGGCTGAGAAAAAAAATGCGATACATTACTTTCTAGGCGCTACAGTCTGGAACCGCGCGACCGCTACGGTCGCAGGTTCGAATCCTTCCTCGGGCATGGATGTGTGTGACGTCCTTAGGTTAGTTAGGTTCAAGTAGTTCTAAGTTCTAGGGGACTGATGACCTCAGAAGTTAAGACCCATAGTGCTCAGAGCCATTTGAACCATTACTTTCTGGGCAACCCTCGTATTTTCCGTGAGCCATACTGACTTGCCTGTTCTTAAAGTGCTTTCTCCCTCAAGAACACTGTCGATCAGTGGTATGATCTGTTATTTGTTGATGTTTTCTGAAAAGCGATTTTGTGCTCTGTCGCAACCACTGGCTGAAGCTCTTTAATGAGGATAACCTAAATCCTATTATACGCGTGCTATCAAACTTTCCTTGAAGTATTAACTGTCAAATGTAGTTGTTGTTGTGTATTATATGGCCAAAGTATCCGAGAGTTCCTCTCTTGATGGTATTGAGAATTTCTAAATCTTTCTTCATACGCCGCGGTACTCCACATTTGTGACTTTATTTATCAATGATATCGTTAACACGTAACCTATTTCAAAAATATTTAAATAATAATGTGTGAGTCGTTTGCTGAACCGACACGTACGATTTTTCATTGCTGTTATCTGGCACACGTAATACACGAACCCAAGTACTTTAAATCACTTTCATTAGTTTCAAGTCCTGAATCTCATTTTGCCGTTGAATTATTTTCCATATTAATATACAACGACGGACAAAATTTTCAGCATGAAGAAGGAGTTGTGTGAGATAAACGAAAGTTTCTAGGAGTGCATTCACATATGAAAGATAGCGTGCATTCTGATTTTCCTCAGATCGCATAATATTTGCGCTGGTCCTAAGCTCGTGGTCTCGCGGTCGCGTTCTCGCTTCCCGAGCACGGGGTCCCGGGTTCGATTGTAGGCGGGCTCGGGGATTATCACCTGCCTCGAAATGACTGGGTGTTTGTGTTGTCGTCATCATTTCATCATCATTCACGGAAGTGGCGAGATTGGACTGAGAAAAGGCTAGGAATTTGTACGGGTGCTGCTAACCGCGCAATTGAGAGCCCCACAAGCCTAACATCACCATCATCAATATTTGCGCTAGTAGCGCCATTATGACGATGTATATCAGGCTTGCCTTAAATAGTTGTCTTTGAACGTGGATGTAGTGAGTTGATTTTAGTCAAGAATTCCTTTAAGAGACGAAAGAAGCCCTTATCAACAGCCCACCCAGTTTAAACGAGGTTGTGTAATGGGGCTGCGAGAGGTCGGATGTTCCTACTGCGGTACTGCAATAAGACTTGGCAGGAATGTAGCGCCTGTACAAGTACATTATTGCTGGCAGCAGTGGACACGGGCTCCGGACAGCCCCGTGGCATTACCGAGAGGAAGGCGGTCGTGTTCGGTGTATGTCTGTGGAGCATCGTATTACATCCGCCGCCGCAATCTGTGCAGTAACTCAACGAAATGTCACAAATCGGTAACTTCAAGGTCACCTTCGAGCCATAAACATTCCACTGACCTGAAACCACCACCGTTTGAGACTTCTCTGGTGTCAAAATTCAAATGGCTCTGAGCACTATGTGACTTAACGTCCGAGGTCATCAGTCTCCTAGAACTTAGAACTACTTAAACCTAACTAACCTAAGGACATCATACACGTCCATGCCCGAGGCAGGATTGGAACCTGCGACCGCAGAGGTCGCGCGGTTCCAGACTGTAGCGCCTAGAACCGCTCGGCCACCCTGGCCGGCTTCTGTGGTGTCAAGCGAGAGATCTCTGGAGGGAAGATTGTAGACCTGTTGTGTTGTCTGATGACAGCTGGTTCTGCCACGACGGCAGTGATGACTGTGTGTTGGTTAGAAGGAGGTTAGTTGAGGGCCTACATTAACCTGTCTGCGTGTTGCACACTGGACCTACACCTAGAGGTACGGTATGGTTTGCGATTTCCTATAACAGCAGGAGCACCCTCGCGGTTATCCCATGCACCCTGGATCCAAATTTCTACTTTCGGCTGGTGATTCAACCTATTGTGCTGGTATTCATGAGCAGCACTCCAGGAGGTGTTTTCCAACATACCGCTGCTGTAACCCAACATGCTATGCAGAGTGTCGACATGTTGCTTTGGTGTGATCGATCACCAGATCTGTCTCCATTGGAGCACATGTGGGACATCGCTGGACGATAATTCCAGTGTCATCCACAAACAGCCTAAACGTCTCTGTGTTGACCGACTAAGTGCAAGAAGGGTGGAATTCCATCCCACAAACTGATATCTGGCACCTGAGAACACAATGCACGCACTTCTGCATGCTTTTATTCTATATTCTAGCTTTATACGACTATCAGTGCACCAGCATTTACATTTACAGTGACTTTTCTTGCGATTACATTAACCTGTGAACTTCCAACTTTAATTACTTAAGTAAGTTATCTGGAACAATATACACTACAGGCCTTTAAAATTACTACACCAAGAAGAAATGCAGATGGTAAACGGGTATCCATTGGACAAATATATTATACTAGAACTGACGTGTGATTGCATTTTCACGCAATGTGGGTGCATAGATCCTTAGAAATCCTTACCCAGAACAACAACCTCTGGCCGTAATAACGGCCTTGATACGCCTTGGCATTGGGTCAAACAGAGCTTGCCGGCCGCTGGTGGCCGAGCGGTTCTAGGCGCTTCAGTCTGGAACCGCGCGACCGCTACGGTCGCAGGTTCCAATCCTGCCTCGGGCATGGATGTGTGTGATGTCCTTAGGTTAGTTAGGTTTAAGTAGTTCTAAGTTCTAGGGGACTGATGACCACAGATGTTCAGTCCCATAGTGCTCGGAGCCATCAGGCGTGTACAGGCACAGCTGCCCATGCAGCTTCAACACGATACCACAGTTCATCAAGAGTAGTGACGCGTATTGTGACGAGCCAGTTGCTCGGCCACCATTGACCAGACGTTTTCAATTGGTGAGAGATCTGGAGAATGTACTGGCCAGGGCAGCAGTCAAACATTTTCTGTATCCAGAATGGCCCGTACAGTACCTGCAACATGCGGTCGTGCATTATCCTGCTGATATCTAGGGTTTCGTAGGGACTGAATGAATGGTAGAGCCACGGGTCGTAACACATGTGAAATGTAACGTCCACTGTTCAATGTGCTATCAATGCGAACAAGAGGTGACCAAGACGTGTAACCAATTGCACCCCATACCATCACGTCGGGTGATACGCCAGTATGGCGATGACGAATACACGCTTCCAATGTGCGTTCACCGCGATGTCGCCAAACATGGATGCCGACCATCATGATGCTGTAAACAGAACCTGGATTCATCCAAAAAAAATGACGTTTTGCCATTCGTGCACCCAGGTTCGTCGTTGAGTACACCATCGCAGGCGCTCTTGTCTGCGACGCAGCGTCAAGGGTAACCGCAGCCATGGTCTCCGAGCTGAGAGTCCATGCTGGTGCAAACGTCGTCGAACTGTTCGTGGAGATGGTTGTTGTCTTGCAAACGTGCCGGAATCCAGCACGGCGTTCCGTATTACCCTCCTGAACCCACCGATTCCATATTCTGCTAACAGTCATTGGACCTTGTGCGAATGCTCTGAAAAGCTAATCATTTGCATATCACAGCATCTTCTTTCTGTCGGTTAAATTTCACGTCTGTAGCACGCCATTTCGTGGTGTAGCAATTTTAATGGCCAGTAGTGTATTTCCGAAATTTGGTTGCTGTATATTAATTATATCTTGGTGTTGGGATTTTACTTTCATTAGTGTGTAATATATGAGCGAAAGTTTTCTTTCTAAGTTACTCGTTATTTTCTATTTAATGTTTTCTTTGCTTATTACTATATACAGAGTGGTCCATTGATAGTGACCGGGCCAAATATCTCACGAAATAAGCACCAAACGAAAAAAACTACAAAGAACGAAACTCGTATAGCTTGAAGGGGGAAACCAGACGGCGCTATGGTTCGCCCGCTATATGGCGCTGCCATAGGTCAAACAGATATCAATTGCGTTTTTTTTTTAATAGCAACCCCCATTTTTATTACTTGTTCGTGTGGTACGTAAAGAAATATGAATGTTTTAGTTGGACCACTTTTTCACTTTGTTATAGATGGCGCTGTAATAGTCACAAACGTATAAGTACGTGGTATCACGTGACATTCCGCCAGTGCGGACGGTATTTACTTCGTGATACATTACCCGTGTTAAAATGGACCGTTTACCAATTGCGTAAAAGGTCGATATCGTGTTGATGTATGGCTATTGTCATCAAAATGCCCAACGGGCGTGTGCTATGTATGCTGCTCGGTATCCTGGACGACATCATCCAAGTTGCCAGACAGTTATGTTATTTAAGGAAACAGGAAGTGTTTAGCCACATGTGAAACGACAGCCATGACCTGCAACAAATGATGATACCCAATTTGGTGTTTTAGCTGCTGTCACGGCTAATCCGCACATCAGTAGCAGACGAATTATGCGAGAATCGGATTACACGCGAATTAAAATAGCACTGTCGAACTATGTACATGTCAGAGCGACTTCTTTGCCCTAATTCTCGTTCCTAACATTAACCTCCAGACAGAACTCCTAAACTGAACAGACCAACTCAACTTCCAAAACTGAGCTGACACAGCGAAGCTGTTGCCAAACTATTCTGAAGTCTTCAATCTCGCCTTTGGTCAATTATCCGGTTTTGAGCCAGTAGGAGACGAGGACATGTATATCTCCGCCGTTTCATGTGGTCATCAAAGCACCCAGCATGCGATCACGACACTTCATGATCCAATATTTGCTGCTCATTTGGACTTAAGCCATATTACACCACATTACATTTTCTGCAAAAGCCAAGTCGCATTAAACGTTACAGGCAGATCAGCAGAAAAGCTGGAATAGAGAGTGTATTGTAATCCTTTCTTTAGAGAATGGAGAAAGTGAAACATACTGTATGTTGCAGGCTATGGAATCCGAAGGAAGGACAGTGTGAATTTAAGAAAAAATTAAAAATCTCAGAGACAAGCACTATGCGACTTAACTTCTCAGGTCATCAGTCGCCTAGAACTTAGAACTAATTAAACCTAACTAACGTAATGACATCACACACATCCATGCCCGAGGCAGGATTCGAACTTGCGACCGTAGCGGACGCTCGGTTCCAGACTGTAGCGCCTAGAACCACCTGGCCACTCCGGCTGGCTGGAGATACAGACAAGGCCTTTCAGATTACAAGAGTGTTAATGGCTGACAGCAACATTTTGGTTGGTTGACTGATGGAAGAAAATGTATAGTGAAGGCTACAGGCTGTTCATGACTGTAGTGGATTATCAGTAACATTACACGAGGAAGGCCCATGGGATCAGTGCGACGAGTCAGCGTCGTTGTGTGGTGGAATGCTGGATGTGTGGATGGTTTTCTCTAAAAGCGAGAACTATATTGATCCTGCCATTTAAACGCTGTGAGCGTAATAAAATTTGTATGTGCCATAGAAGAGAAGAAGATTTTGTTATTACTGTCTTTTAGCATAGTGGAAACTACTTGTGCCATTGTTTCGAAATCATGTTGTTACTTTACGCAGTAAATGTAACCCGTTTTATGCGCCACATGCTACTGAAAATTTTATATATATTGTGTGTGTATGTGTACATGATCTTCTCGTCCAGACTGTGAAGAACCGAAGGAATGTCTACCAGCCGCGGCGTCATTCTCTGCCTTGGGGCGTCATGCTGATGCGGTATGAAGAGGCCTGTATTCAGCCTACTGCTCTTCTGGGTCGTGTTGCAGACTTTTCAGACCATGGAGCCGCTATTATTCGAACAACTAGCTCCTCAGTGAGCATGATGAGGCAACCCATACCATACCTCCATCCAAGAAAAAGTCCTTGGTAGTGCTGGGAATCAAACACGGGTCCTCCGCATGGCAGCCATCTAAGCTGACCATTCAGCTATCGAAAAGGTTTGTGGTTGACACTAGCTTTACTTTAGCGGTTAGTCGCTGATGGGAGTCGTCGTAAAATGCTTAGTTAATTTCTAAAATAATTAGAGATATGTCTTCCATTTTCTTGTCCTGTGGTTAGTTGCAGAAGTTAATTTTATGGCTATTTTTTGCCTGTGGTCATGGGCCAAACAATATAGGCTGCTTTATCAAGTATTATTGCACCGATTCTATCTGCTGGGGCGAAGTCGATTTGAATATTAATTTTATTGTGCTAAAACCTGCCTTCAAGAACTGTATTGGGTTGTAAGTTAGGTTCTGTGATACCATTTATCTGTTATCAAGGAACCTTTTGTCGTGTTTGATAATTTTTTTCTGAAAACAAGTCTACAGCTGCACGATCAATAACCCGAGCCTCACTTCACCCAAACACGAAGCTACAGCTTAAAGGGAGAAAATTTGAGTTAGGGAGCAAATGTGGGTGATAGGTGTTGGTGTCATGAGGATTTCGCAACAGTGGTCCTAGAAGAATACTTGTCTAAAATAAATCAAAGTGAAGTAATTGAATGCATTAAGAAATCCCGTGGCACGATACGAGAACTGCGGAGAGTATGAAGCAGCATTGTGAAACATTTAAGCAAACGAAAACGTATGGTTAGACTCTGGAGTGAAAAGGACTGGAGAGATCCTGACGGGAAAGCTGTGGGCTCATAGGAGGTCTAGATTAATAGGACACGGTTGCACTATAAGAGATATCCTGACCCGTTTGACGCATGTAGGTTAACCGCAAATTAATAGTTCACCCCAAGGAGGAAGAAATTCTTGTTATATAGAGTGAACCAAGCTAGGTCAGTGCGGAGGGGGATTTAGGTGAGTTAAACGTACAAGAGAAGCTGTTCTGACGTTGCAGTTGATAATGGAAGCACGACAGAGGAAAATCAAGATGCATTCATAGGATCTGTCGACCTGAAAAATACACTCTACAGTGTAAAATGGAGTAAGATATTCGGAATTCTGAGGAAAATAGGAGTAAGCTATCGAGAAAGACGAGAAATATACGATATGTACAAGAACCGAGAGGCAAAAATACGATTCGAAGACCAAGAATGGACAGGTAAAGAATGTGTAAGACGGGGTCTGTCATTCAATCCATACATCGAAGAAGAGGCATAGGATTAAAGTCATGCTGAAAAGATGTAGTGATAAGAGTCGCTGACGACATTGCTATCTTCAGTGAAAGAGAAGAAGAAATGCAGGATCTGATGAGTGGAATGAACAGTCTAATGACTACAGAAAGACGAAACTGATGGGAAGTAGCAGAAATGGGAACAATGAGAAACATAACATCAAGGTTGGTGATCACGAGGTAGACGAATTCAAGGAATTCTCCTGCCTAGGCAGCAATCGCCCATAACGGACGGAGGAAGGAGGATATAAGAACAGAGTAGGGATTACTAAATGTGCATTCCAGGTCAATAGAAGTCTACTAGCATCAAATATATGCCTTAATATTAGGTAGAAATTTCTGAGGATAAGCATTTGGGGCATGACATTGTATGATAGTGAGAAATGGACTGTGGGATAATCGGAACAGAAGATAATAAAAGCATTTAAGATGTGGTGCTACAGCAAGATGTTGAAAATTAGGTGAACTGACAAGTAATGAGAAGATTCTCCGCAGGATTGGCGAGGGAAAGAAATATAGCAAACACTGAAAAGAAGAAGGGACAGAATGATACGACGTGTGTTAAGACTTCAGCAGTGGAGGGAGGTGTGGAGGTTAAAACTGTAGAGAAAGACAGAAATGGGAATACATACAGCAAATAATTGAGGACCTAGGTTGCAAGTGCTACTCTGAGATGAAAGGTTGGCACGGGAGAGGAATTCGTGGAGTGTCGCATCAAACCCGTCTACATCTACATCTATATCTACACATACATAAATACTCCGCAATCCACCATACGGTGCGTGGCGGAGGGTACCTCGTACCACAACTAGCATCTTCTTTTCCTGTTCCACTCCCACAGAACGAGGGAAAAATGACCGCCTATATGCCTCTGTACGAGCCCTAATCTCTCTTATCTTATCTTTGTGGTCTTTCCGCGAAATGTAAGTTGGCGGCAGTAAAATTGTACTGCAGTAAGACTCAAATGATGGTTCTCTAAATTTCCTCAGTATAGCGATTCACGAAAATAGCGCCTCCTTTCCTCTATAGGTTCCCACCCGAGTTCGTGAAGCATTTCCGTAACACTCGCGTGATGATCAAACCTACCAGTAACAAATCTAGCAGCCCGCCTCTGAATTGCTTCTATGTCCTTCCTCAATCCGACCTAATAGGTATCCCAAACGCTCGAGCAGTACTCAAGAATAGGTCGTATTAGTGTTTTATAAGCAGTCTCCTTTACAGATGAACCACATCTTCCCAAAATTCTAACAACGAACCGAGGACGACTATCCGCCTTCCCCACAACTGCCATTACATGCTTGTCCCACTTTATATCGCTCTGCAACGTTACGCCCAAATATTTAATCGACGTGACTGTGTCAAGCGCTACACTACTAATGGAGTGTTCAAACTTTACGGGGTTCTTTTTCCTATTCATCTGCATTAATTTACATTTATCTATATTTAGAGTTAGCTGCCATTCTTTACACCAATCACAAATCCTGTCCAAGTCATCTTGTATCCTCCTACAGCCACTCAACGACGACACCTTCCCGTACACCACAGCATCATCAGCAAACAGCCGCACATTGCTATCCACCCTATCCAAAAGATCATTTATGTAGATAGAAAACAACAGCGGACCTACCACACTTTCCTGGGGCACTCCAGATGATACTCTCACCTCCGACGAACACTCACCATCGAGGACAACGACTGGGTTCTATTACTTAAGAAGTCTTCGAGCCACTCACGTATTTGGGTTCAAATGGTTCAAATGGCTCTGAGCACTATGGGACAACTTCTGAGGTCATCAGTCCCCTAGAACTTAGAACTACTTAAACCTAACCAACCTAAGGACACCACACACATCCATGCCCGAGGCAGGATTCGAACCTGCTACCGTAGCGGTCGCGCGATGCAGACTGAAGCGCCTCGAACGGCTCGGCCACTCCGGCCGGCACATATTTGGGAACCAATCCCATATGCTCGTACCTTAGTTAGGAGTCTGCAGTGGGGGAACCGAGTCAAACGCTTTCCTGAAATTCTCTTGACGCAAGGAAAAGGACGATAAAGTATTTCCCAACCAGTTAGCGGAATATGAGTTAATTGCTAATTAACTGTTCAGCTCATGGGAAAAAAATAGAGTGGACCAAGGAAATGGGAGAGAGGAGGAGGATTCGAGCGAGATATAAAGGTCACTACAGAGAGGGAAAGTCCCCAGTAGGAAATGAACACCTGCAACAGTATACGCTCATGCCGGAACGGGTCAAGCTATAGCGCTCATGTGTGCCAGAGACAGAAAATCATGCAGTTTTCTACAGTACCAATCACGACTCGGACGTCACAGTGTGTGGCTTATGAGACTCGACTAAGTGCTTCCGCAAATGATTCACTGTTTTATGTTGCCGCTCCCGATGCGGGACTTTATAAAAGGAGGACTAGGAAAGAGATTTTTTTCGAGAAGTATCTTAGAAGAGTTAGCATTTTCCTGAGACGGTCTACCGAAACGTTGCGAAAGGGAAACGCGAGATTTATGCGTGGTAACCACAGTGGGTCTGCAGCTACCACCTTATCTCCTCGTCCTCCTCAGGAAGGATCAATGTGTGCCGGCAGGCAGTATATTCGGCCTGCGCCGCCTCCTGCCGGCCGTTTCCAAAACAGGAGGGACGCCCGGCGTCGCGGGTGGGCCGCGGCAGCCGCTGCGCGCCCCGGCGCCGGAAGAACACGGCGGCGCCAACAACTCAGCCTTTCGCGGTGTTATCAGATTCCCATTCCGGCCGCTTTTTTACGACTGCCGACGCCCGCCGCCCGTTTCCACCTCCGGTTCGCATAAATATCGAAGCCTCCACAGCAGGTGGTGCCTACGCGGGGTAAACAAACCCTGCAGGCAGCCTGAGATTAGCTCCCGAGAGCTCCTCGGCTCGGTCATGACACACACACATTACACGGCAAAAGGTAGGTACTTTTGCGAGCGATACCAATCTCCTGAACTCGTAACATTGGGCAGTGGCGTAACTGGAGTAACTGGTCTCCAGGGCAAAATTTGACTTCGACCAAGATTTTTTTTTTTTTTTTTTTTTTTTTTTAAATCCTCACCCCGTCTCTCCTTTCTTCATCTCCTGTCAGTCTGCTGTACTTAAATCCCTTAGTAAATCTAACGAGGGTTTTCGGGAAAGATGTTTTTGAAATGCGGTACGAAGCGAGGAGCTGAGGGTGATAACGTGGTAGGCTACAAAAAATAACACTTCAGAAAAGAAAAATTTATTTAAAACAGACTTCTCAAAACTGTTGTTATGAATTCCTGGTAACACGGGAAATTTGACAAAACACAGACAGGTAAAAGCATGAAGATTGCCATTAATCCATCAATATTGAAAATTTAGCCCACTTGCAATCGCGAAATTACGTAGATGTCGTGTATGAAATAAATACAGTAGACCAGAGTACGAATTCAGGCCATACGAAAACAGACGTAAAAACATTTCAGTTAATACACTCCTGGAAATGGAAAAAAGAACACATTGACACCGGTGTGTCAGACCCACCATACTTGCTCCGGGCACTGCGAGAGGGCTGTACAAGCAATGATCACACGCACGGCACAGCGGACACACCAGGAACCGCGGTGTTGGCCGTCGAATGGCGCTAGCTGCGCAGCATTTGTGCACCGCCGCCGTCAGTGTGAGCCAGTTTGCCGTGGCATACGGAGCTCCATCGCAGTCTTTAACACTGGTAGCATGCCGCGACAGCGTGGACGTGAACCGTATGTGCAGTTGACGGACTTTGAGCGAGGGCGTATAGTGGGCATGCGGGAGGCCGGGTGGACGTACCGCCGAATTGCTCAACACGTGGGGCGTGAGGTCTCCACAGTACATCGATGTTGTCGCCAGTGGTCGGCGGAAGGTGCACGTGCCCGTCGACCTGGCACCGGACTGCAGCGACGCACGGATGCACGCCAAGACCGTAGGATCCTACGCAGTGCCGTAGGGGACCGCACCGCCACTTCCCAGCAAATTAGGGACACTGTTGCTCCTGGGGTATCGGCGAGGACCATTCGCAACCGTCTCCATGAAGCTGGGCTACGGTCCCGCACACCGTTAGGCCGTCTTCCGCCCACGCCCCAACATCGTGCTGCCCGCCTCCAGTGGTGTCGCGACGGGCGTGAATGGAGGGACGAATGGAGACGTGTCGTCTTCAGCGATGAGAGTCGCTTCTGCCTTGGTGCCAATGATGGTCGTAGGCGTGTTTGGCGCCGTGCAGGTGAGCGCCACAATCAGGACTGCATACGACCGAGGCACACAGGGCCAACACCCGGCATCATGGTGTTGGGAGCGATCTCCTACACTGGCCGTACACCACTGGTGATCGTCGAAGGGACACTGAATAGTGCACGGTGTATCCAAACCGTCATCGAACCCATCGTTCTCCCATTCCTAGACCGGCAAGGGAACTTGCTGTTCCAACATGACAATGCACGTCCGCATGTATCCCGTGCCACCCAACGTGCTCTAGAAGGTGTAAGTCAACTACCCTGGCCAGCAAGATCTCCGGATCTGTCCCCCATTGAGCATGTTTGGGACTGGATGAAGCGTCGTCTCACGCGGTCTGCACGTCCAGCACGAACGCTGGTCCAACTGAGACGCCAGGTGGAAATGGCATGGCAAGCCGTTCCACAGGACTACATCCAGCATCTCTACGATCGTCTCCATGGGAGAACAGCAGCCTGCATTGCTGCGAAAGGTGGATATACACTGTACTAGTGCCGACATTGTGCAAGCTCTGTTGCCTGTGTCTATGTGCCTGTGGTTCTGTCAGTGTGATCATGTGATGTATCTGACCCCAGGAATGTGTCAATAAAGTTTCCCCTTCCTGGGACAATGAATTCACGGTGTTCTTATTTCAATTTCCAGGAGTGTATCTTGCAAAGAAAAAAATCAAGTATTATTAATAATTTCATAAAATATCTGTCGACACCTGTATACAGAGCAGATAAAAGAAACCAATGACCTATAAAATAATGTGAATATAATCTTTACGTAACACAGAGGACGTAATTTGAATTTCTGCAGGCAGATACCAGCTGTCTTACTAAAACAGCCCAACACAGTATTTAAGTAGATTTAAAATCTCTCACGCTGTTTCTATGAAAGAATCTACAAATAAAATTTATGCAGTAGCCTAAGGGAGGAGGCAGCCAGCGTGGCCGAGCGGTTCTAGGCGCTTCAGTCTGGAACCGCGCGACCGCTACGATCGAACCCTGTCTCGGGCATGGGTGTGTGTGATGACCTTTGGTTAGTTAGGTTTAAGTAGTTCTATGTTCTAGGGGACTGATGACCTCAGCTGTTAAGTCCCATGGTGCTCAGAGCCATTTGAACCAATTTGAACCTAAGAGAGAACAATAGATACTAAAATAGGGTTACGTTACTGCTGAGTACTAAATATACCACACGAAGCTAGCATAAACAGCATTAATAAATCAACAATCGTGCGCAAACCCACCAGACAGAAATAAAGGTGATGTAAACAGCAGAAAACTGCTAACAATGCAAATTAGCCAACTTATAACACTTAAAGGCTTTATATAAATTCTGTGTTAACCGAGACATAAAACACATAGTGGAAACGGTCCTATGGAGAAGAGGAAAAGTCCAAATAATTTTTGTTCATCCACACACTAAGATGCTAACCAACAATCACAACAAGTGCCGATGGCTATGGCTCACAACGGGACCGTACGGACTTCCCGTCATCGGTTTGATGGATACTGACAGGGTATGTGGGGCACAACTAGCACTCCAGCAGATCTAGTTGGGATATCGCTACTCTCAACAGTTTTCCAGAAAACCGAGTTAGAAAATTTTAGGCTTCGTGCATCCAATGAGCCCGTAGTCGAACGAACAAGTGTTAAGTCTTACAAGCCCGAGGTCGCTGGATCGATTATCTCTCCTGGTATTATTTTCGTTTCCACGTAAATCTAACAACACATTTAATATGATTATCAAAATTACTAAATTCTATTCTAGCTGCTTTCTCGCTAGACTAATGACACAAATTTTGTAATGCTGTGGGACATAATCGCTGTCCTCTTTCGTCTGCTTCTCTTCCTGCTTGTAATCGTCTATTCTTCGGTTCCTGCAAACAGACCTCCTTCATCGATTTCTTGCAGGGCAGTTAGTTCGCCTAGTTCCATGAGTTGTTTCACCGCTAGTATCTCAAAATATTTCTCCTTCAATATCCATGTATTCTTGTGCTATTACTGCAGAAGGATTCGAAGTGATAAGATTTTGTTGGAGGAAGAGCTGCTCGCTATACAAGACTGACGTTTGTAATCGCAGATTTGAAACTAGACTTCCGTCAGATTCACTTTCTCTTGCTGAAAAAGTGCCAGACACATGGCAACATCTGCACGCAAAATCAGACGTATTGTAGAGCTGGGAAGCAGCAATCTCGCGAGATGACATATCTGGGTTTGTGATTGCTGTTCCTTTTTTCCCTTCACCAACCGAAAGGTAATTGCCAACATGCAGCTCTTTCTGGTGTCTCAAAACTACCTGCAGAAACACCTGCCAAATGGTTTCATATAGTGATGCACGGTCATAATTAATCTATCATTAGAAGTATGTGGAAACAAAAACCACGAGTGCCATCAGCGAGATTCCATCCAGAGGTCTCGCGCATGTTAGACCAAGCGCTTACTCGCTCGGCTTCGGACTCGATGGATACAAGCCACGGACTCGATGGATACAAGCCACCATTCAAAGTTTATTAGCACGTCTAAAACGTTTAAACTCAATTTTCTCGAGAATGATTGAGAGTATTGTCTTTACGTAAGTTCTAGATGGGTCCTACATACCCTGCCGATATGAGTCAAATCATTGGGGAAAGTGGGTAACCATGTCAGCAGTTCCATGTTATGCAAGAATTCTGAACACAGGAAGTAGTAGACCAAGTTCTAAAAGCAATCTCCAACCGAATCCGAGGTAAGTACATCCGGAGGTAACAGAGTAGCGACTTAGACACCTACTAAAAACTAGTTTTGGCAACTGCTCGTAGCGTCCATGACCTACATTCTCACCAGCAGTTGTCCTTGAATGACCATCCTCCAGTTATCAAAATGGCTCAAAGCACTATGGGAATTAGCATCCGAGATCATCAGTCTCCTAGACTTAGAACTACTTAAACCTAACTGAACTAAGGACATCACACACATCCATGCCCGAGGCAGGATTCGATCCTGCGACCGTAGCAGCAGCGGGGTTCCGGACTGAAGCGCCTAGAACCGCCCGGCCACAGCGGCCGGACTCCAGTTATCGGCTGTAGATGACTGAGAGCGGGCTCACGCAAATCGCCTTTTAGTCTGGACAGTAGACAGCGCATGACCCCTGGCAGGACGCGAAGCAGACGGATGCTTTGCTACACAGTCAAAGCGCCTGTACAGGGTGCTCGGAAACTCCCATTACAAGCTTTTAGGGCTAGTAGAGGAGAACGAGTACACAACATTTTGAATAGGAACCAATGTCCGGAAACGTACAATTTCCAATCTACGACGGTTTCAATCCACTTCTGTTTGAGGAATTGAATTGCATGTGACGCAGTACAGTGTTAGGTGAAAAAACATTTATTATCAGTTAAGCATATTTGTTTGTGTTGACGGTTAAATATTATTTGTTTACATTATTCCAAAACAAAAAGAACCCATCAAGCTGCTACGCCACGAATAAGTACAGGCTGGACTTGGGGAATTCTTGTACATTTTGCGCAGCTATGGCTGAAAGGTAGTAGTGAAGGGACCGATTGCCACATTGGGTGGTAGACGCAGACGATTCTGCGAGGCAGGTTTACCACACCCCTCGTAGGCTAGAACACACGACCCAACGGGCACTGTATAGAAACGTGAATTGATCAGGGCAGGACAGGGCACCGACGAGCTGTGGAGAAACCATACGTTGCACTTACTACAGCTCCTACTGACCTGTGGGAGGCGCCGAAGTGGGCTGAGGAAAGCTGACTTCACTTGTCAAGAACTACGTCAGATGCGTAGGGAAAATACGAATAAATAAGCGTGCCCAGAGGCTCAAAGTGGGCAGTCGTGTCGCTATTTTGTCCACGTCTAGAACCGGGGAAAATGACGATTGTTTAAGTTGCAGACCAACAACGGCGACTTTTTGGTGGTGGATATCGGTGGCCAACATGCTCGCTGAAGCTCTGCAATCTCCGCTGGACGGACGCGTCATTGTTGTGACGGGGCTGGCTGTAATCTTATGCTCTCTGGGTGACATCGCCCACCGGAATGCAAGCTGTCATCCGCGGGGCTGGTGCAGGGGCGAGAATTCGCGACCTCCGAGTTGCAGGGCTGCCTGCGGGGGCTGAATCAGCGGCCCTGGGTGGACGTCGGAGCTGCTTAGGCTCAGTAAAACGACGGCGGTCGGCTGTTTCCCTTCGGCAGTCTACATGGGGTCCACTAGTCGCGCTTGAGGGAGCAGTCAGCCGTGTTCCGGGCCATGGACACAGCTAATGAACGCGGCGGCCACTTTGCCGTGGCGGGAGTAGGTTCGCTACATCCGGAAGGCTGGCGACCTGACGCCCATGCAAATTCCGGAATTCCCGTGGCGCTGACCCTTTTAGGCTGCCCAGCACCCAGTTCAGTGCATTGCCGGCAGCGTAGTTTCGATGTAGGATGAATGGAAGAATGGAGATGGTGGCAAGGGCACCCGACGGCGAGGTCTTTAACGCCCGCACAAACACAGATTGAGTCGAGTGTCAGTAAAATAGCTAGTACAGAGAGATAAAACAGCAAGTTCGATGTAATGTACTTGCCTGTATTTCTCTGCACGCTTCGGTGTGAGTCATCTGTCTCTCACAAACCATACCTCAGGTTCTTCTGACATATTACAACCCCTGCGCTCAGGGGGTTGTAACAGTACAATACATCCAGAACGAACAGTATGATTCATTACAACAGCGGCTCGATGTGGCTACGACCAACGTTGTTACTGACAGTGTACCTATGGAGCATGTTCTGGCACACCCTCCCCATTCCACGTGTATCTCGCCAATTTCTAATGCAGCGGCCACAACTCTTGCCAGCAGACTTTCGCCTCTACACGAGTCCCACGACCCTACAAGAAGTTCCCTGTGAACTGCTAGGAGCATGGGCACGCAAACATGATAAAACAAGAATAATTGTAAATGGAGAAAACATTTGCGATCATAGTAATAAAGCAAAATGAAACAAGAACCTACGTTGAATGTGTTACCTATACTCTGGTTACCAGTGGTAAGTCGGCCTGTAGGGGCCCTGCTGCATCTTGCGTCTTCTCATGGCGTGGATCTGATCCCTCTCGCTCAATCCTTCGACGTTTATTGGCTCCCTTGGAATTCGTAAATCAACTTCAGATGGAAGCAGAACACTAGGTCGTACATGTTACAGTGCTGCCACAACTATGCATATGCAGGTAGTATACTGCAAAATGTGAACATTCAGCTCCATGTGTCTTACATTCAGCTAAACTCATAATCCTGAGGAGATGCTGTCGTATTCCTTTCTATTGCTCACATTATACCTCGCTCACATTCATGGATGTGGCATTCTCGCTCGCGAGTAACTCGGTACACTCTCAAAGATGTAGCCAGCAACAGTGGCAAGAGCCAGCCCGGCTAGCCGCGCAGTGTAACGCGCTGCTTCCCGAATGGGAAGGCGGGAGGCGTACCAGTCCCTGGCGAGAGCCCGCCCGGCGGATTAGTCTCGAGGTCTGGTGTACTGGTCAGCCTGTGGGTGGTTTTTAAGGCAGTTTTCCATTCGCTGATTTCTTGGCACCTGCTGCCTCTACTCTCCCTAAACTTACCTGCTTCTTTGCAACTAGAGGAGTCTGCTTGAATGCTAATCTTTCCTACTTTTGTTTACGTTCTCATTGAGTTTCCTCAGTAGATTATTCATCTCCTGTGCATGCTTCTTCACGTCTCTTTCCCTCTTCCGTTCTGTCTCTTCACATTTCCTTTCTAATTTCTGAATTTCCTGCTTACGTTTCCTTCCTGCTTTCTTCATTCCATCCAGAATTTCAAAGAGTAAATTGTTGTCCTGTTCGTGCTGTGTCCCTCCAGCTCGTGACACGGCACGTGATTCATGTGCGCTTCTGCACCGAGGTGGCAGGATTGTGCTATATTCTCTTTTTGCCCGCATCTCGTGGTCGTGCGGTAGCGTTCCCGCTTCCCACGCTCGGGTTCCCGGGTTCGATTCCCGGCGGGGTCAGGGATTTTCTCTGCCTCGTGATGGCTGGGTGTTGTGTGATGTCCTTAGGTTAGTTAGGTTTAAGTAGTTCTGAGTGCTCGGGGACTGATGACCATAGGTGTTAAGTCGCATAGTGCTCAGAGCCATATATTCTCTTTCGTGCAATAAGAGTGGAGGTTCCCACCAAAGATAAAAAGTTGATCCCGCCCAGGCAGGAGGGGTGATTAGTAGTTGTCCCCTTCTCTGATATTAACTTTTCACCTGCAACATTGTTTACGTACATTCTAAAGGACATCAGCATGAAGATGAGCCTCTTGGAGGATCTGGAAGGATTTCCTGAGACCCTGACAGCTATCTCCTAATCGTGAACGGCCTCAGCGCACCAGGCGCTATCTATCCACAAAAATCAAGGAGTATAGTTTCCAGTACCAAGTGCAATAGTGTGATGCAGTGCTTGTGATATAGTATTGTGTATCGTAATGGTATCGAGTACTTTACAGTTACAAATCACAAAATTGTTACAGCATAGTACAGCACACCAGCAGCGCGTGCTTTCTGCAGTCTGGATGAACCCACCAGTGCCACAGATGGCCAAAGGGTATTACGTATATTTTTGAAATTACTTATATTATTTCTCTTTTTTAAAGTAAATTATTTCATAAAACCGCAATGCTTACATATACTAATAAATTGCCCATTTTGTTGAAATATTACGTGTGTAAGACTTAAGAACTGACCTCTGACCGAACACGCTGGGTTACCGTGCCAGCGACTGCCAGATACCAGCCCCGACGTGTGTTAAAATAGATCAACTATAAGTTTTGAAGACTGAGTTTGCGAGAATCAAAATATGTGACACATATGGCCACTTTTTTATTGCATTGTCTTAGGAACTTAAATTTTTTGCACCGTCAACGGACCGCTTACTATCTGACAAAAATTTCCTTGTAGTAGATGGGCAGAAAAACATGTGGCGAAAAATATTTTTTCCTTGTAATATAACTGAACATTAATAAGGTTTGTTTTTTTTCTTTACTTCTGCTGTGAAAGTTTGCATCTTGCCAAATTTTATAGTTTTAGGCCAACGGGAAGTAAGTATAGGTCTTGATGAGTGGCCAAACGTTTTGACTGTATGGACTTAGAAGCTTAAATTTCTCAACTTACAGCACACTGGATTAACTTGGTCAGCAACTTCTGTTAATCAATAGATCGAAAAACCACTCCAAGTTGCAAATATTTTATTTTTCTTTCGATGACTAGTTTCGGGTCTAGACCTGTTTTCAAATCAACATAACAAAGTCGAAAATGGCATTGTCGGAGATGTCAACAAAATGCGTAATGCACATTCACAGTGTACACAGTTATTTGTATGCTCCGTGAATGTACATGCAGTTATGTGTATGCATTGTCAATGTACTGAACAGTATAAATTTTGTTGACATCTTCGGAAATGAAGCTTTCGACTTTATTATGTTGGTTTGAAAACGGATCTCGTCCGGAAACTAGCCATCCAATAAAAAAATAAAATATTTGCTACCTGGACTGGTTTTTCGTACTATTGCTTAAATTTGTCATATCGCCAAACGACAGCAGACCTTAGAACGTGACATAAATTTCAAATAATACCTTTACCTGTTCATGAAGGAAAGGCGTCTTAACAAACGGATAGAAGGATAACAAGGTGATACTTCAAAGATTTCGTTGTTATCGACTGAAGTACAGAGCCCTAATAATGAATCAGAGTCGAATGTATCCCTGCAAAGACGAATGTGGTTTAAAAATACAGTGCCAGAATAACGTTGGCCGGTGAAAGTGCCGTGTTCAAAGATTTGGAAGTCATTACGCCCAAGCAACACTATGACGCTTCACACGATAACAATTGGATAACCGAAGGAATCATGATCGACACTACTGGACAAACTTTCATAAGACGATCACGTAATGCCCCAGAAGTTTTGTCGAACTTCGTCGTGGTCCAGATGTTTTGGTGTGTGGAGGCATAATGTTGCAAGGACATAATGACCTCCAAATCGTTGGACACGTCACACTTACAGGCGAACGTTATTGTGACACTGTACTTCTTCCCAGTATGCGTGTATTCATGCTCTTGGAATGAAAGGACATTCGGCGAATGCACTGGTCTGTCCATTCGATTTTAATCCCATCGTGCACGTGTCCAATGCTTTGTTGAGACGTATTGCAGCTAGGTGGCGCAGTGGTCAACACATTGCACTATTTTCGGGAGGAGGACGGTTCAGACCCGTGTTCGGCCATGCTGATTCAGGTTTCCCGCGATTTCTCCAAATCGTTTCAAGTAAATTCCTGGATGGTTCCTTTCAAAAGGCTCTGTCGGCATCCTTCCCCATCCTTCCCCAATCCTAGGTTGTGCTGCGTCTCTAATGACCTAGTTGTCGACGGGACGTTAAAGACAAATCCCCTCCTCCTCTTGCTCGAGAAGTATTGCAGCATGTTCACATGCACCAACCACCATCCAGCAGTTTTCGCCCCCGCCACTGGACGACTGGAACTCCCTAACACAAGAAATCATTACCAACTTTGCACCCAGCGTTGGAGCACGTGGCAGAGCATGCATTGCCGTCCGTGATGACGTCACACACTATTTAGAAACATTACAAATCGCGATGGCTTTGATCAAAAGCGTTTTTTCTGTTGAATTCACGATCCGTGCGCGGCTCGTGCTCGTTCCTTATTGTTTGTCTTACCGTATTGCCGCCTCGTTTTCTTATTCCATTTAGTGGCGTTGCTGACTTCCTCCCTTACCTGCCCATGAGTGGCAGCAGAAGCGCTTATTGATAATTACTCTCACGTACTATCAATGGAGCGACCGATAGTATTTCCAGATCGTAGTGTGTCTGAAGGTCAGTCTGGCACCAAGCAGCAGCCGGGGACAGAGCAGCGATCGGCGACGAAGGAGCGTCGGGCATGGAGCCCCAGTGAGGTGCGAACAGCCAGTACTTGCCGACCGCTGGCGACACACATGGGCTGTCCGACTGAAGAAGACTGGAGTGGGAACGACCGTTAGTTGGTCATTCTGTCGGTCGTCTCATCGGTCGACGTGTATTTGATCTTTTGACCATTTCCAGGTGTGGCGTAGAGATGGGCAAAACTGTTCTTTTCAGAGATTGGGTCCGAACTGTTCACTCCCTGAAATGAACTAGCTCTTTTTCATGACTCACCGCTCATTCACAACAGAAAATAAATGGAAGGCACATTGCCCTTTAAACTTTGTTTTTTCCAGTACTATGCCTGTATTTTGCTCTTATTTCATCCTATTTTGAAGTAACACAGATAATGAGTAAGAATTTTGTATTGTTTATTGAAATTTCCACTATATGACAAAGTTTTTGATTATTGATTTATTTTGCACTATTGTGGTTTTGGCTTTGTAGCCATTATCATGGTCAAAGGTGTAATAGTCGTAAAATATCGGAAATGTCTGAATGATTGTAATATTGTGACAACAATCATTCAGATATGTCAGACATTTAATAAATATTTCACCTTTGCATGTGATAATGGCTACAAAGCTAAAATAGCATGCTGATAACGACACTTTTGAGTGCCCCGCAAAACAAGCCTCCACATCTAAATAGTGATAGTGTGAAATGAAGTAATAATGAAACTTAATCAAATGGTTGCATTTTCATTCATAAAGTACAGTATGACTGCAGTCCGCAATGAAGGAAAAATCACTGATACGTTTATATTACATCCTGAGTCACTTTGAGATAGAAAAATTATACATTCATCTGGTGAAAAAAATAAAAATATTACATTAAAATTCAGTTTAAACAAATAAAATAAAATAAAAACAAATGATGTATACATAACATAATTATGTAATATACATACCGGATTACTATGAAGAACAATATCCAGTAGAAACGAACTCCGATGCAGAGGCGCTGAGTCAAGCAGGTCGAGCTGCGAGCTGTATTACTGCGTGAGCTTAGACCATAGAGACCAGAGTGACATTTGAGTTGCTTTGCTCAACGCTCTGGCTAGAGTCGAGAACGAAGGGATGAGCGTTGAGCGGGTGAGTTTCGAGGGTGGGGGGAGCGGTGAACGGCCACCAGTCACCCGCTCCGAGACGAATCGTCCGTTCTCTTGCGAGCAGGTTGTTGCAAGTAGTTCTCATGTTCTCCACTAAGAGGCTCTCTGTCCTGTTGCTCGCATCAGCTGCCCAGAGGGCAGGACGTGCGACTGAAACGACGCCGACGGAGTGCGATGCTAAGTTAAGGTGCGCCAGACACTGCACGCGGCAGAGGAAGCACAGAGACGGCACGGCATATGTGAAACACAAAATCCAATGGGCATTGCACAATGCAGGCAGCCAAGGCAGAAGCAGGGCAGAGGTCGGCGCTGGCTGTGTTGTGTGGCAGTGTGCTCTGGCCAGCAGAGGCCCCGCTGATCTGCTCCGTCTCTCTCTCTCTCTCTCTCTCTCTCTCTGCTGTGGGAAACGTTTGGAGCTACTGTTCTTTTTTTCTGAATCGCTGATTGTTCATTCGTTTGAAAGATTCAACTCTATGAATCCGTTCAGGAGTGGGTCCCCCATCTGTAGTGTGGGGAGTTGGTCGGTTGGGGCGGAGCAGCGAGGAAGTCTCCAGTGAGGAAGTCTGTGCAGTGTGTGATCAGGCCGGGGCCCCTGGCGACGTCACGCGTGGTCGGAGTTGTGTGGCACTAGCTGCGAGAACTGTTAAGTTCGTCGCCCACAGCACTTGCATACTGGAGTTGAGTAAGCAGTGAACCCGTCATCAACGCTTAACTATTGTGACATTTCTTCGTTGATTGCTGGTTGTTGCATCCTGAGCTGTCGCCACTAGCAGCAACGTGATGGTGTGTTGGAGCTGGCAAAATTTTGCAGCCGTCTCCCTGTATTGTGTTTAACCTTCGAAATGATTAAAATTTATTAGTGAAGTGCACCAACGGTATCTTCTGCCTTGTGGCCGTTGACAATCCGGTTACCTGCCCTGGCTATTAGCGTAGTTTGGTGACAGTATGTTTTCCTCTCCGTGTTGATGCTGTTCGGCATGACATGTAGTATGACAGCTTGGTGTTGTTCTCCTTTTCTCTTTGAGTGTTTAATGTGTCTTGGCTGTGCTTTACACCCCGATTATTGAGACATAATCCTGCTGCAATCTTCGTCTTCGCTGGTACTTTGGTTAACGTGCTGTTGGTAGAGTGGAACGGAATTGATTAGGCTGTTGGTTGGTTCGTCAGCCGTCTGTCGGTCGTGCTGCAACCCGAGTGTTTAGTGTTATGCTTGGCTGTGTTTCTCACCTAAACTGTGGTTAGAGTTTCCTCCCCAGGCCGACCACTGGAACACTTCTGAGCACCACTGCTTGTTGTTCGTGACTGTCATTTTATTTGGTCGCAGGTACTGTGCCAAGACCTCAGCTGTGTATTAATATTATCTGTTTTATGTTTAGTATATGGCCTTCAGCCGAACTTAATAACAACTTAAGATTAGGCCTTCAGCCATGTTTCATTTAAAATTCTTATCGCTCTGTATTTAGGCCTTCAGCAGTGTTTGTTTCAGAATCTGTGGCCTTAATATGCAAATCCTTGTCTATAAGGTTTCTCTTTAATTATTTTGAATTCTTGAAACGGCCTTCAGCCGTGTTCTGTAATTGTTTATCTTAAGGTTGTCTTTAGTTATTCTTGAGTAATTGCTTGGGCCTTCAGCTGACAAGATACTTCAAGTTTTCTTAAGATGTTTTTCTGTTGTACTGGGTAGAGGTTTATCTTTAAAGTCTCTCTTTATTTGCGTAAAAAAAAAAAATGAATTGGGTTTTCAGCCGAAGAACTAACTGGAATTTTTCTAAATACTATACTAATAATTTTATTTAAATATGGCCTTCAGCCGTTACTATAAATCCTGGTGTTTTAAAAGCAATCATTTAAACATAATCTGGAGAAGTTCTTTGGCCCGCAGCCGTGAATTGATCTTTGTTGTTTCGAAGAGAAAACTGTGCATTAGTTTAAGCAATAAAGTTGTGTGTGTTCCTGTATAACTAACATTAATTGACCGTGCCCCCTTGCCACAACTGCCCCCTTGCCACAACTTGATCCGCTCTGTCGTGTGAAACCAGATTCCAATTCATTTCGCACTATGCAGTAGAATATATGATTATACGGTTTTGGCATCCACAACTTAGTTACATGATAGAATTATTTTAATTTGTTTTAAATCTACTAAAGTCTTCTAAGAAGCTCTTGGTACGCGGCTACCAAAAGTTGTTTAGTTCCCTGTTTTTCGGGCGGCAGTCAAAGCTCTTTTGAGTATCCAAAGAAATGTAACTGACGCTCGAACAACAGGGAACTTACATGCATTAAGATTTTAAATAGTGCATCGATAATGGCTAGGTACTAGCCGAAATCTGGGTTTGCGTAATAAAACCTGCAGGAAAACAACGACTTATTGCAGCTGTCTGTAATTTATAAATCGCATAACAGTCGCTGAGTGCACCCTCTTTCTAAATAGAAGGTAACCTGATTGCAGCCGGCCGGGGTGGCCGAGCGGTTCTAAGCGCTACGGTCGCAGGTTCGAATCCTGCCTCGGGCATGGATGTGTGTGATGTCCTTAGATTAGTTAGGTTTAAGTAGTTCTATATTCTAGGGGGCTGATGACCTCAGAAATTAAGTCCCATTGTGCTCAGAGCCATTTGAACCTGATTATATGCAACAGTTGGTGTGTTCTTGTATATAGACCAAAGCTTGCAAGAAGATAGCCGGTAAAAAACTCAATAGTTCAATTTGTCTTATAGATGTTAATTTGTTAGTTACACTATTGGCCATTAAAATTGCTACACCAGGAAGATGACATGCTACAGATGCGAAATTTAACCGACAGGAAGAAGATTCTGTGATATGCAAATGATTAGCTTTTCAGAGCATTCACACAAGGTTGGCGCCGGTGGCGACGCCTACAACGTGCTGACATGAGGAAAGTTTCCAACCGATTTCTCATACACAAACAGCAGTTCACCGGCGTTACCTGGTGAAACGTTGTGTAAGGAGGAGAAATGCGTACCATCACGTTTCCGAGTTTGGTAAAGGTCGGATTATAACCTATTGCGATTGCGGTTTATCGTATCGCGACATTGCAGCTGGCGTTGGTCGAGATCAAATGACTGTTATCAGAATATGGAATCGGTGGGTTCAAGAGGGTAATACGGAACGCCGTGCTGGATCCCAACGGCCTCGTATCACTAGCAGTCGATATAACAGGCATCTTATCCGCATGGCTGTAACGGATCGTGCAGCCACATCTCGATCCCTGAGTCAACAGATGGGGACGTTTGCAAGACAACAACCATCTGCACGAACAGTTCGACGACGTTTGCAGCAACATAGACTATCAGATCGGAGACTACGGCTACGGTTACCCTCGACGCTGCATCACAGACAAGAGCGCCTGCGATGGAGTACTCAACGACGAACCTGGGTGCACGAATGGCAAAACGTCACTTTTTTCGGGTGAATCCAGGTCCTGTTTACAGCATCATGATGGTCGCATCCGTGTTTGGTGATATCGCGGTAAACGCACATTGGAAGCGTGTATTCGTCATCGCCATACCGGCGCATCACCCGGCGTGATGGAATGGGGTGCCATTGGTTACAGGTCTCGGTCACCTCTTGTTCAGACTAACGGCACTTTGAACAGTGGACGTTACATTTCAGATGTTTTACGACCCGTGGCTCTACCGTTCATTTGATCCCTGCGAAACCCTACATTTCAGCAGGATAGTACACGACTGCATGTTGCAGGTCCTGTGCGGGACTTCCTGGATACCGAAGATGTTCGACTGCTGCCCTGTCCAGCACATTCTACAGATCTCTCGCCAATTGAAAACGTCTGGTCAATAGTGGCCGAGCAACTGGCTCGTCACAATACGCCAGTCACTACTCTTGATGAACTGTGGTGTCGTGTTGAAGCTGCATGCGCAGCTGTATCTGTACACGCCGTCCAAGCTCTGTTTGACTCAATGCCGAGGCGTATCGAGGCCGTTATTACGGCCAGAGCTGGTTGTTCTGGGTACTGATTTCTCAGGATCTATGCACCAAAACTGCGTGAAAATGTAATCACATGTCAGTTCTTGTATAATATATTTGTCCCATGAATACCCGTTTATCATTTGCATTTCTTCTTGGTGTAGCAATTTTAATAGCCAGTAGTGTATTTGCATGTTTCATCGACAGTAATGGCGATCTTTCACATTGATGTGCATGAATCTGTTTTATTATAGTACACTTTATGAATGAGGAATATACCAATATTCTGACCTTTATATGATTGTCTTAGGCTACAGTTTAATAACTTTTTATAGTCTTTAATTTTCATTTAATTTTTACTTACCGCGATACTCTCTCGTTTTCTCTCCAAATGTATAATTTGAACCGTGCTGTAGCTCACATTGGTTCTGTTGTAGGTTTCCGCTCTCCGTTGAAGGCCATACGGCATCGTTTGGTTGCCTTGGTTGCGGTTGTATGTCATTTTCTCGCGTTGACTGGCGCCCTCCCTTTCGCAAGCGTTGCCTGTCCGCTAGTGGCAGCCGCGCCAGTTATCGATATGTAGTAACTGTTGCCCTATCTTTGGGGCGACGTCGTTGTTTTTCCGGGTCATGTGAGTGTGCCATTTCGGTTCGGGACTGAAGAGGAGCCAGGTCCGCGCAATGCGCGAACACGGCCAGACAGCTGGCGGTACGCATGGAGTGCCGGATGGAAGGGCTGTGGTCACGCGGGTGTGCGACCTCGTCGTAAACCGGATCCAGCAAGCTTCAAGGTGAATGCATTTCAATTCAAGTAGAGAAACCACCACTGTGATATCTCGCGATCCTCCAGTGACTTGGTTTCGTGTTGCTGCTCGTGGTGTCGCTGAGCCAAAGCGCAGAGTGTGGAGTGCTTGGGGAATGCGGGTCTGATTAGCTTTCCTCGACTTCTTATTACTATTTACTGCCTTCAACTTGTTACAGCTTGTTAAGTTCAACCAGTGGCCGGTTGGTGATTCTTCTACTCTGGTGGTAATGATTCCGTTCTCGTTCGGGGCGCTCTAAGCACAGTATTTTGAACGTAATGCAGACCGCCGGTTCCGGCTTTGACGTATTGTTCCAAGGTTGCATTTGGTTTAACGGACGTCAGGTTCCTTCAGCAAGATTATCATTAGTCATTCGGTGGACTGCCACAAATCTGAGTTACCAGCTTGTGAAGTGAATGCAACTCTTGGCTGCCTATCTCATCGCTCGTGAAAGAGCTTGTTGCCCGACGTTCTCAGAGGTCGATTCCTGGAGCACCGTCTGGATGAGTTGCTTGATTCCTTTAATTAACTTTTGCTATTCTATTTGCTGTTTTACAGCATTTTTATTGTCATTTCTGGCATGTAAGGCCTTCTGCCGTGATTGTGGTCATTTATTTTAAAATTCTGATTTGTCATTTGTATTTATGTAGTAAGTCTTTAAAACATTATTTACTGCCGGCCGGTGTGGCCGAGTGGTTCTAGGCGCTTCAGTCTGGAACCACGCGACCGCTACGTTCGCAGTTTCGAATTCTGTCTCGGGCATGGATGTGTGTGATGTTCTTAGGCTAGTTAGGTTTATGTAGTTCTGTGTTCTAGGGAACTGATGACCTCAGATGTTAAGTCCCATAGTGCTCAGAGCCATTTGAACCATTTTGAATCTTATTTACTGCCATTTCTAGCGTCTGATGCCGTCTGCTGTGTTAGTGGCGACTTGCCTTTAATCTCTCAATACCTGTAATTTGTAAGGTGCAGCGAGTTTTAAACAATTCTTAATTTATTGCCATTCCTGGCGTGTAAGGCCTTCTGCCCAGATCACAGTGGCTTGCTCTTAAAACATTATCTGTTGTATCACTATTTAATGTCAATTTGCTAAATTGTAACTCACTGAAAACACTATTATTTGCACAGTTGTTTAGTCCTTCATTAATAACGTGTGGTATTTTTTTATTTGTTGTTGAGTCTGGAATTACTGATTTAAAATAAATTGTGAGTAACTGTAAAATGCAACCAATAGTAACTGAGTACGTCCCCGTCCACCATCGTCTCCGAATCCTGCCTTCCCTTGATTACCAGGTTTCAGGAATATTATGTTCGCAAGTATCGAATCGCATGCAATTATCCAGCACTGTAAAATCGCATGCTACAGCCCTTGAGAACACAAGTTGAAATTCGTACTCTGAGCTGAAGCGGCTGGCGAGCCGCATCAAACCATCAGAAGACTGATGACCAAAGAAGAACAAAAAAGAAAAGTAATTTAGCCTTCATGTTTCGTAGGTGGGACCGGTACAGTACACCAGCTATAAACTTGGCTTGAGTCATAAGGAATCTCGTAAATCAGACACGAAAAAATATCTTTAGCATGTACTTCTAGGGCAACAATCTTCTTAGATTCGCGGAAAAATAAAGCGCTTGATTTACTGTCTGACAACGACGCTCCTGCATTTTTGACAGCGGTATATCGCCGCTCATACACCGCTACGATCATTCCATGTTTACTGGTATGTCTCGAAAGCAAAGAACAGATATTAGCTGTTATCGAAAGTCATAAATTTTCAGACAATACCACTCTCCTCCGAGCGAACGATTCAGTAGCTGTCGGTAAATTTGCGCTCGCAAACAATGGGATTCGCTATCGGTGAACAGAATTATAGCTTCACTGCGTTGTGAGTGGGTGTAGTGCATTAGGTCATGGTGCGTGTGTTCGTTTGAAATTTTTGTGGCTTCCGAAAATTTGATGCATTTGGTGGATTACTCCCTAAACACATGCAGTACACTTTCTTTGCAAATTGCACTTGAAATAATACACTTTCTCTTGTTACGAGAAATTTCGAGTGAAGTACCAGTTCTCAGTAATTTCCTGCCAAGAAAGATTGAGGTTGTACTAATTCTCACTTTTCGCTATACGTCATTGAGTACCTGTCTACATCTACAAATAAGTTTTTTTGTGAAAGTATGATTAAGATAGCTTGTTATATAATGACTGCACAACCGAAAATAAAATCGTAATAAAAGATTTCAGTAATTCATTTAAAAGTGTCAAAAGTAAGAATATCTAAGTTATAACGTACACCTGAACGAACAGAAAATGAATAATACTCTCATGTTCAGAAAAAGCACAACACCTGAACGACTAGAGAAAGGACACTGTAATATCCACGTCTACATTTTCTTCAGAATAATATTCATTACAGCATTATGTGTGGAATGTGAATGGACATTAATCGCATTCTCGTGATAATAAAAAGGGCTTCATCTGTGATAAAATAATGAAAAGATGTTGCTAATGACATAATTTAATAGTTTGTAAAAAATTACATCTCAGACAACACCCTTGAAAAAAGATAACGAAAATCTGAATCTTCTGTTATTTACGATTCTTCTAGAAAAATCCTTCTTCTGGTTCCAACTGTTGTACTGATAGGAAGTGATTGATGTCTCGTAACACAGGGATATATAAAAAACTGCATTATGTTACTAATTTAATATTTGAAAAATACAGTTTATGTGTTACTGAATTGCATCTTCTTTGTTTGGGGTTTCATTTCATTGTAATTATCGTCCTGTATAAATGTTAAGTTTTCTGCTCACCTGCAAAAGAGCGCAGCCATTAACACTATTGAACTACAGCACGGGATACTGGTAAATGCTAAATAATAAGCGATATAAGCGATTAACATTGAGAAATATTTCAAATTTTAATACATAAAGTGAAGGTACGAAAATATATAATGTATATTATTTGTTAGTAGTGAAACATGTCCTGAAGCCGAACCCATAAGTAAATGTCTCATGTTAGACTCAATCTTAGTGAAATATTGCAGCGGCAGTTTTTGATTGATTTTGTATACAGACATAAATGTTGTTGGTCATAGTTGCAATAATAATTGGTACTGGTGGGCCAGAACCCACTCTGAGACAATAAATTTCAGTTAGACTGTGAATACAGTGAACTTCTATGAATGTAAACAGCAGCTTACGATGTATAAATTCTTATCTGCTGATGTATGAAGCCTGGTTATTCCGTAACCACTTTTATGAAATATTTTGACAGGAAAAAATACATTAGCGTTGTGTGCGTGTGATATCGTGCGACAAAACTGTTCATTTTGCTCAAAGAAAAGTGTTGCCACCTCGAATAACAGTACCGTTAAGTTCGATACACGATCTGCTGCTAGTAAAGAGACTATTATGCAAAACCACTGAAAATTGCTAAAAATCATTACTTTTGTTTAGTTCAGATTAGCCGCGTGGGATTAACCGAGCGGTCTCAGGCGCTGCAGTCATGAACTGTGCGGCTGGTCCCGGCGGAGGTTCGAGTCCTCCCTCGGGCGTGGGTGTGTGTGTTTGTCCTTAGGATAATTTAGGTTAAGTAATGTGTAAACTTAGGGACTGATGACCTTAGCAGTTAAGTCCCATAAGATTTCACACACACACACACACACACACACACACACACACACACACATACTGTTCAGATTACTTATCATACATTTAGCTTCTTTGCTGGTTGTAAGTGACTACTTTTGTGCTGAATGTAGTGGCATTTACACTGCTTAACAAACATTGCTACACGTTCCCAGGTGGAGATTTCTTTGGTTCAAAAAAATGGTTCAAATGGCTCTGAGCACTATGGGACTTAACATCTATGGTCATCAGTCCCCTAGAACTTAGAACTACTCAAACCCAAGTAACCTAAGGACGTCACACAACACCCAGTCATCACGAGGCAGAGAAAATCCCTGACCCCGCCGGGAATCGAACCCGGGAACCCGGGCGTGGGAAGCGAGAACGCTACCGCACGACCACGAGCTGCGGACGGAGATTTCTTTAACAAAATAACGATCACTAGTCGGGAAAAGCAGTGATTAAATACAACCTCACGTTACGTTAATAATAAGTAACTAGTTTTATTGTAATCTTGCTGAAATTGTGCAATACGCAATCAAACCATACACGCCACAACGCTCACATTCACAGGACATGTACATTAGTATGTTTTGCAGAAATGTTTAGCAATTGAACCATGTTTTCTCAAGGATTCAAGTTCAATACCGATATCACGACGCAGCACCACCTACTGGTAAAAGTGCCGGTGGCTTTTGTTTCGCTGTGAACCGACGTTAATGGATCAGTTTGACTTGAGCAGACGTGGTGCCTCACAGGTGTCTGCGCGAACCGTACAGTCAAGCCACGGAGTTTGAAAGAGGGCAAGTTATTGGCATAAGAGAATGTGAAGCATCCATCAAGGAAACTGTGCCGAATGATTCACGGAAGGATATAGAACACGATGAGATGGGTCAGGTCACCCCCTCCTACCCAAAGAAGATCGATTCCTCGTCTGAATAGCGTCACAGGACAGATCTGCGTCCGCCTGATCTCTGGTGCAACAGTAGGACAGTGTAAGACATCGTACGGTGTCAGGGGTGACAGTCGGTCGCCGTTTATTACGGCGTGGGTTATGTGAACCTCGTCCACTCCTCCACATACTTCTGTCGTATGTGCAGGAACATGCTAGACGGCAATAGTGTAGGGAACGACACCACTAGGACAGGAATGGCATCAGATAGTATTTTCGGACTAATACAGGTTCCGTGTGTTTAAAAATTATAGTCAAATTTTGGTTCGCCGTAGAAAGGGGGAGTGGCATTACAGTGACTGCATTCGCACAAGACATACGGCCCTAGCACAAGGCCTTACCGTATGGGGTGCTGTTGGGTACACCCGCAAATCATAGTTGGAGCGTGTCCACGGCTCTGTTACCAGTGTGACCTACGCGAATGACATTGTGTGACCCGTATCCATACCCTTTTTCCAGAACAATCCAGACACCATTTTCCAGGAAGACAATGCACGACCCAATGTTGCCTCACGAAAACTTACCTTCTTGGTGTCACAGGGTGTCAGCCTTTGGCCCTGGTCAGCCAGATCACCGGACTCGTCACCCATCGAAAATGTGTGGGATTTGGTGAACCGAAGGTTGCAGCGCTGTGACGCAGTGCCAACCACCACTGACGGACTTTGGAACTACGTGAATGCAGCATGGACAGTTATACCACAGGAAGCCATTCGCACCTTATATGCATCGACTCCATCGAGCATGGAACAAGTTATCAGAGCCCATGGCGGATGCTGTGCCTACTAGGCAAGAGGACACCTTCTGAAACTAGGTGACTGAAATGCTAATTATTTCTGCAGAACATATTAATGTACACATCCTGTGAATATGAACGTCCTATCTCTAGTTGTTGAAAGTGTTCTGCTTTTTCTGAACATAAAATATTTCGTCCAACTCGATTTTCTTTGTGCAGGTGTAGACAGTTGCAACTTGTCATCAGTATATGACATATAATCAGAAAAGAAGCAACAATGTATGCAAATACTAAAGTAAGATGAATGAGGTATGAATTTGGGAGTACATAAATCCTGTTCGTAAGACAAGCAATAAAAAGGTATGTGGAATATATTGCGGAGTCCGTGTTACAAGCTGTATTGGTAAGCAGTATCGTCGGGTCCTAAAAGACAGCATGGAGAGAAGGTTGATGGAAGTCGCCGAGTAAAGTGGAATCACTAAGGGAACTGCCTGTAATGAAAACACTTTTGCTTTAAGACAACTAAAGCGGTTGATATGGAAGCAAGACCGAAGAAAAATCAAAAAACTTTCATAGGATTTGTCGCCCTGAAAGAAGTGGTGCAACATCTTCAAAATTCTGAGAAAAATGGGGTAGGCTATAGGGAGAGACGAGTACTATACAATATGTACAGAAGAAGGAATAACAAGAGTGGACGATCAAAAACGAAGTACTCGGAATAAAACGGTTGTAAGGGATGTAGTTTTTCGCACCTACTGTTCAATTTGTACATCGAAGAATTAATTATGGAAATAAAAGAACGGTTCAGGATTGGAATGAAAATACAAGGTGGAAAGTTGTCAGTGATACGATTCGCTGATGAAATTGCTATCGTGAGTGAAAGCGAAGAAGAATTACATGATCTGCTGAAGGGAGTGGATGGGCAGCCTTATGATTACAGAACATGGAACAAAAGTAAATCGAAGAAAGACGAAAGTAATGAGAAGTATCAGAAAAGAGAACAGAGAGAAACCTTACATCAGGATTGATGGTCACGAAGTAGATGAATTTAAGCAATTATGCTACCTAGGCAGCAAAATAACCAGTGACGGACGGAGCAGAATAGCACTGGCATAAATCGCAATCCTCGCAAAGAGAAGCCTACTAGTATCAAACATAGGCCTTATTTTGAGGAATAAATTTCTGAGAATCTAAATTTGAAGTGCAGTGTTTTATGGTAGCAAAACATGGACTTCGGGAAAATCGGAACGGAAGAGAAACGGAGCGTTGGAGATGTGGTGCTACAGACAAATGTTGAAAATTACGTGGACCAATAAGGTAAGGAATGAGAATCTACACAGGGTTGGAGAGGAAAGGAATGTTCGGAAAACAGTTACAAGGAGAAAAAAATGATTCAAATGGCTCTATTGCACTATAGGACTTAACATCTGAGGTCATCAGTCTCCTACACTTAGAACTACTTAAACCTAAGGAACCTAACTAAGGACATCACACACATGCATGCCCGAGGCAGGATTCGAACTTGCGGCGGCAGGAGCAGCGCGGATCCGGAATGAAGTGCCTAGAGCCGCTCGGCCACAGCGACAGGCTATTTACAAGGAGAGGGGACACCGACAAGAAGAAGGGACAGAAAGATAGGACATCTGTTAAGACATTATGGAATAACTTCCATGTTACTAGACGGAGCAGAAGAATGTAATATCTCTACAGGAACAATGAGATTGCAATACATCCAGAAAATCTCTGGGATTGTATGTTGGAAATGCTACTCTGAGAAGAAGAGTTTGGCGAAGAAGAGGAATTTGTGGTGTGCCACATCAACATAGTCAGAAGACTGATGACTCAAAATAAAAAGTACAGCTGACCCCCTGGTGCTGGTAAATTGCGCTGGATATGGGTGTAATAATCGTAATGCTCAGGGCAGTGGCATTTCATTTCAACATCCTCGGATGTGTTGATCTTTGTGCTTATTGTGGCGGTAGATCATTGTGACGTCTGAGGTTATGGTGAGTCTCAAGCTCTTGGCAGCAACTGTGACGCTCAGGTGTGGTGAGCCTCATGCTCATGGTAGTGGTGATGAATAGCAGTGCAGTCTTGCGTGGTGAGCGTCATGCTCAAGGCAGCGGCGGAGCACTGCGACGCCCTCAGCCTCAGGTGTGATGAGCCTCATGTTCACGGCAGCGGTGACGCGTTGGACATCCACAGGTGAGTTGGGCCTCATGCTGACTGTGGTGGCGAGTGTGGCAACGCTGTCGGGTCGCTATTAGCTCACTTCTTCCTGAGTCAGCGAGAGCGCGTGGCTGCCACTCTATTATGAACTTCTACTTAAACTGAATTAATGGATTTGTTGGAATATTTTTTACACTCGCGGCAATCTGAATTCCAAATGGCATGATCGTTGGGTCGAAGCAATTCCGTAACGACTGAGTGTGTATAGTGGTGGCTTGCCACCGTAGCTACCACGGGTATTTCCGTAAGAGCGATCAAAAATATAACAGGACATAGAGAATGCTCCCTTGAACAATTTGAAGTAGGGCACCTGGGGTTGAAGAAGCCATTCTACCTTATTTACAGCTAACATGAGTACAAGTTTACGTATACGGTGCTGTTTATTTACACGTACGTTCTTTATTTCCTGCAAGGAAAGAAGGAGGACGGGCCCGATTACTAGGAAGTCATGACGCAGGTTTTATTTACTTTGCTTGTCTATTAGGTGGCTCTGTTGTATCGTATTTACATTGTTCCGAGACAGAACGTGCAACGCATCAGTGACGGACCCATTCATTACTCAGTGATATTCAGAGACGTACAGTACAATTCGATGGACCAGTAGCGTTACAGTTTCGCAGAACTCACTGACATGGGCCTTGTGTGTGGGGAAGTACGTTGCAATGCTCTCGCTGCTAAAAGGCTCTACAGGGAATGAATTCCTAACAAGCATCACCTATCACGACGAGAGTTTCATTCTGTCGATCGACGAATGTGGGAGATTGGTCCATAGGGAAGAAGAAACGAAGGACCTGACAACATTAGGACAACTCGCCCACCTGATTTTGAAGAGGAGGTATTGGAGCGTGTTGCAGCGGACCGCACTACAAATAATTGTTGTTGTTGTTGTTGTTGTGGTCTTCAGTCCAGAGACTGGTTTGATGCAGCTCTCCATGCTACTCTATCCTGTGCAAGCTTCTTCATCTCCCAGTACCTACTGCAACCTACATCCTTCTGAATCTGTTTATTCATCTCTTGATCTCCCTCTACGATTTTTACCCTCCACGCGGCCCTCCAATACTAAATTGGTGATCCATTGATGCCTCAGAATATGCCCTACCAACCGATCCCTTCTTCTAGTCAAGTTCTGCAACAAACACCTGTTCTTTCCAATTCTATTCAATACCTCCTTATTAGTTATGTGATCTACCCAACTAATCTTCAGCATTCTACTGTAGCACCACATTTCGAAAGCTTCTATTCTCTTCTTGTCTAAACTATTTATCGTCCACGTTTCACTTCCATACATGGCTACACTCCACACAAATACATTCAGAAACGACTTTCTGACATTTAAATCTATACTCGATGTTAACAAATTTTTCTTCTTCAGAAACGCTTTCCTTGCCATTGCCAGTCTACATTTTATATCCTCTCTACTTCGACCATCATCAGTTATTTTGCCCCCCAAATAGCAAAACTCCATTACTACTTGAAGTGTCTCATTTCCTAATCTAATTCCCTCAGCATCACCCGACTTAATTCGACTACATTCCATTATCCTTGGTTTGCTTTTGTTGATGTTCATCTTATATTCTCCATTCAAGACCAAGTCCATTCCGTTCAACTGCTCTTCCACGTGCTTTGCCGTCTCTGTCAGAATTACAATGTCATTGGCGAACCTCAACGTTTTATTTCTTCTCCGTGGATTTTAATTCCTACTCCAAATTTTTCTTTGGTTTCCTTTACTGCTTGCTCAATATACAGATTGAATAAGATCGGGGATAGGTTACAACCCTGTCTCACTCCCTTCCCAATCACTGCTTCTCGTTCATGCCCATCGATTCTTGTAACTGCCATCTGGTTTCTGTACAAATTGTAAATAGCCTTTCGCTCCCTGTATTTTACCCCTGCCACCTTCAGAATCTGAAAGAGAGTATTCCAGTCAACATTGTCAAAAGCTTTCTCTAAGTCTACAAATGCTTTCCTTAATCTATTTTCTAAGATACGTCATAGGGTCAGTATTGCCTCACGTGTTGCAACATTTCTACGGAATCCAAACTGATCATCCCCGAGGTTGGCTTCTACCAGTTTTCCAATTCGTCTGTAAAGAATTCGTGTTAGTATTTGGCAGCAGTGGCTTATTAAACTGATTGTTCGGTAATTTTCACATCTGTCAACACCTGCTTTCTTTGGGATTGGAATTATTATATTCTTCTTGAAGTCTGAGGGTATTTCGCCTGTCTCATACATCTTGCTCACCAGACGGTAGAGTTCTACATCTACATCTACATCTACATGACTACTCTTCAATTCACATTTAAGTGCTTGGCAGAGGGTTCGTCAAACCACAATGATACTATCTCTCTACCATTGCACTCCCGAACAGCGCGCGGGAAAAACGAACACCTAAACCTTTCTGTTCGAGCTCTGATTTATCTTATTTTATTTTGATGATCATTCCTACCTCTGTAGGTTGGGCTCAACAAAATACTTTCGCATTCGGAAGAGAAAGTAGGTGACTGAAATTTCGTAAATAGATCTCGCCGCGACGAAAAACTTCTTTGCCGTAATGACTTCCATCCCAATTCGCGTATCATATCTGCCACACTCTCTCCCCTACTACGTGATAATACAGAACGAGCTTCCCTTTTTTGCACCCTTTCGATGTCCTCCGTCAATCCCACCTGGTTAGGATCCCACACCGCGCAGCAATATTCTAACAGAGGACGAATGAGTGTAGTGTAAGCTGTCTCTTTAGTGGACTTGTTGCATCTTCTAAGTGTCCTGCCAATGAAACGCAACCTTTGGCTCGCCTTCCTCACAATGTTATCTATGTGGTCTTTCCAACTGAAGTTGTTCGTAATTTTAACACCCAGGTACTTAGTTGAATTGACAGCCTAGAGAGTTGTACTATTTATCGAGTAATCGAATTCCAACGGATTTCTTTTGAAACTCATGTGGATCACCTCACACTTTTCGTTATTTAGCGTCAACTGCCACCTGCCACACCATACAGCAATCTTTTCTAAATCGCTTTGCAACTGATACTGGTCTTCGAATGACCTTACTAGACGGTAAATTACAGCATCATCTGCGAACAACCTAAGAGAACTGCTCAGATTGTCACCCAGGTCATTTACATAGATCAGGAACAGTAGAGGTCCCAGGACGCTTCCCTGGGGAACACCTGATATCACTTCAGTTTTACTCGATGATTTGCCGTCTATTACTACGAACTGCGACCTTCCTGACAGGAAATCACGAATCCAGTCGCACAACTGATGCACGGTGTCAAAAGCTTTCCGGAAATCTAGAAATACGGAATCAACTTGAGATCCTCTGTCGATAGCAGCCATTACTTCGTGAGAATAAAGAGCTAGCTGCGTTGCACAAGAACGATGTTTTCTGAAACCATGCTGATTACGTATCAATAGATCGTTCCCTTCGAGGTGATTCGTAATGTTTGAATACAGTATATGCTCCAAAACCCTACTGCAAACCGACGTCAATGATATAGGTCTGTAGTTAGATGGATTACTCCTACTACCCTTCTTAAACACTGATGCGACCTGCGCAATTTTCCTATCTGTAGGTACAGATCTATCGGTGAGCGAGCGGTTGTATATGAGTGCTACGTAGGGAGGTATTGTATCAGCGTAATCTGAAAGGAACCTAATCGGTATACAATCTGGACCTGAAGACTTGCCCGTATCAAGCGATTTGAGTTGCTTCGCAACCCCTCAGGTATCTACTTCTAAGAAACTCATGTTAGCAGCTGTTCGTGTTTCAAATTCTGGAATATTCCAGTCATCTTCCCTGGTGAAGGAATTTCGGAAAACTGCGTTCAATAACTCCGCTTTAGCGGCACAGTCGTCGGTAACAGGACCATCGGCACTGCGCAGCGAATGTATTGACTGCGTCTTGCCGCTTGTGTACTTTACATACGACCAGAATTTCTTCGGATTTTCTACCCAAATTTCGAGACAATGTTTCGTTGTGGAACCTATTAAAGGCATCTCGCATTGAAGTCCGTGCCAAATTTCGCGCGTCTGTAAATTTTAGCCAATCTTCTGGATTTCGCGTTCTTCTGAACTTCGCATGCTTTTTCCGTTGCCTCTGCAACAGAGTTCGGACCTGTTTTGTGTACCACGGGGGATCAGTTCCATCTCTTACCAGTTTATGGGGTATGAATCTCTCAATTGCTGTTGCTACTATATCTTTGAATTTGAACCACATCTCGTCTACATTTGCATAGTCAGTTCGGAAGGAATGGAGATTGTCTCTTAGGAAGGCTTCTAGTGACACTTTACCCGCTTTTTTAAATAAAATTATTTTGCGTTTGTTTCTGGTGGATTTGGAAGAAACGGTATTGAGCCTAGCTAAAACGACCTTGTGATCACTAATCCCTGTATCAGTCTCTATCAGCTCTGGATTGTTTGTGGCTAAGAGGTCAAGTGTGTTTTCGCAACCATTTACAATTGGCGTATCGTTGTTAGGCCTGGCTCTCCCAAGGCTGTCAGTAGTTCTAATGGAATGTTGTCTACTCCCGGGGTCTTCTTTCAGTGCTCTGTCAAACTCTTCACCCGGTATCATATCTCCCATTTCATCTTCATCTACATTCTCTTTCAGTTCTATAAAATTGTCCTCAAGAACATCACCCTTGTATAGACCCTCTATATACTCCTTCCACCTTTCTGCTTTCCCTTCTTTGCTTAGAACTGTGTTTCCATCTGAGGCCTTGATATTCATGCAAATGGTTCTCTTTTCTCCAAAGGTCTCTGTAATTTTCCTGTAGGCAGCATCTGTCTTACCCCTAGTGAGATAAGCCATCCCTGTTTAGCCATTTTGCACTTCCTGTCGATCTCATTTTTGAGACGTTTGTATTTCTTTTTGCCTGCTCCATTTACTGCATTTTTATATTTTCTCCTTTCATCAATTAAATTCAGTATTTCTTCTGTTACCCAATGATTTCTGTTAGCTCTCATATTTTTACATACTTGATCCTCTGCTACCTTCACTATTTCGTCTCTCAAAGCTAACCATTCTTCTTCCACTGTATTTCTTTCCGCCATTCTTGTGAATCGTTCCCTAATGCTCTCCCTAAAGCTGTATACAACCTCTGGTTCTGTCAGTTTATCCAGGTCCCATCTCCTCAAATTCCCACCATTTTGCAGTTTCTTCAGTTTTAATCTACAGTTCATAACCAATAGATTGTGGTCAGACTCCACATCTGATCCTGGAAAAGTCTTACAATTTAAAACCTGGTTCCTGAATCTCTGTCTTACCATAATTAATCTATCTGAAACCTGTCATTACCTCCAGGCTTCTTCCATGTATACAACCTTCTTTTATGATTCTTGAACCAAGTGTTAGCTATGTTTAAGTTATGCTCTGTACAAAATTGTACCAGGCGGCTTCCTCTTTCATTTCTTCCCCCCCCCCCCCCCCCAATCCATATTCACCTACTACGTTTCCTTCTCTCCCTTTTCCTACTATCGAATTCCAGTCACCCATGACTATTAAATTTTCGTCTCCCTTCACTATCTGAATAATTTCTTTTATCTCATTGTGCATTTCATCAATCTTTTCGTCATCTGCACAGCTAGTTGCCATACAAACTTGTACTACTGTGATAGGCGTGGGCTTCGTATCTATCTTGGCCACAATAATGCGTTCAGTATGCTATTTGTAGTAGCTTATCCACATTCCTATTTTCCTATTCATTATTAAACCTACTCCTGCATTACCCCTATTTGATTTTGTATTTATAACCCTGTATTCACCTGACCAGAAGTCTTGTTTCCCCTGCCATCGAACTTCACTAAATCCCACTACATCTAACTTCAACCTATCTATTTCCCTTTTCAAATTTTCTAATCTACCTGCCCGATTAAGGGATCTGACATTCCACGCTCCGATCCGTAGAACGCCAGTTTTCCTTCTCCTGAGAACGACATCCTCTTGAGGAGTCCCCGCCCGGAGATCCGAATGGGGGACTATTTTACCTCGGGAATACTTTACCCAAGAGGACGCTATCATCATTTAACCATACAGTTAAGCTGCATGCCCTCTGGTAAAATTACGGCTGTAGTTTCCCCCTGCTTTCAGCCGTTCGCAGTACCAGCACAGGAAGGTCGTTTTGGTTAGTGTTACAAGGCCAGATTAGTCAATGATCCAGACTGTTGCCCCTGCAACTACTCAAAAGGCTGCTGCCCTCTTCAGGAACCACACGTTTGTCTGGCCTCTCAACAGATACCCCTCCGTTGTGATTGCACCTACGTTACGGTTATCTGTATCGCTGACACACGCAAGCGTCCCCACCAGCGGTAAAGTCCATGGTTCATTGTATCGGACATGAAATGGGCGCTGCAACATTCTATCGTGTGGCGAGTACTCCACGATCAACAATTACACCCATACCATCCACAACGAGTCCATGAAGTGCCTGTGACTCACTGACTTTGCACAAAGGGTCGCATTGTGTCAATGGTTGCTCCAACAATGGATTGATCGACCAGATTTCCTCGAAATCTTGCTGTTTAATGATGAGTCCTCATTTGACCATGATGTTATTTCGAACAGCAGGAACAGCCTTGTGTGGGATGAGGAAAACCCTCACGCAGAAGTCGAATCACACATTGAACTAAGTTTTGCTGTGTATATCTGGGTCGCTACCGTATGCGGCAATCTCATTGACCCATTTCTCCTACCTGGCCGGATGAATGGCCACCTGTACTTAAGATTCGTGCAAAGAGTTCCTCCTGAGTTACTAGAGAACGTACCCCTGGCTTTTAGTGAGAGTATGTGTGTACAACAAGATGGTGCACCGTCTCACTTCAGTGTGGATGTCCTCACATCTCTATCCTGTGTTTCCTGGTCGATGGACTGAAAGTGGAGGTCCTATTCTATGGCCTGAGAGTTCACCTGACCTTAATTCCCTTGATAATTTCCTATAGGGATATCTAAAGTCCCTCATGTATGAGACCCCAGTGGATATGGAAATGGAATTATGTGAAGTGTGTAATAAGGATCATGTGTACAAAAAGATTCTGACAGTCTACTGTGTACACAAAAATGGTTTTATCATTCAGAACTTACATCGAGGCTGTAGACCCACATATGGAGAAACTAATGGGTCTCTAGTGATTTTCGAGGTTGTTGGTTGGTTGAAGAGATTATGTTTATTATGAGATGTTGCGCTGTGAAATAAAATATTATGTCGTTGAGGCAGAAGTGGATGATGATGATGTTGCTGCTGCTGTTACCTGGCACAAGCATACATGTGTTACATCTGTGGCTGTTGCAGTTAATTTTTGTGCTATTATGGTCCTGTGATATTCAAGGAACGATTTCGGTGATAGTGAAGATGTGCCATAAGCACAGCAGCAGGAAAAGGAAACGATCGTGTGCTAGACGTTTCTGTAGATTACAGCGCTGAAGATTTGCCGGTTATGAAAAACACTATTTCTTTATACAAACCAAGATATGTTTCAGCAACTGTAAAATTTCAACATGTTTTATGTGATAATCTATGACAATTAAGGCTAAAACACGTTTTTTCTGTGATATATCGTCTCTCTTCAGAAATATATCAAGTAGTAGGGGTGCAGGTGATTCGCCATAGTGTTCACGTTCATAGCTGTCTAGATGCCTTCGCTTATTAGTACAGGTCCTGCACATGCCTATATGAATGTTCTTCGCAGCATACTATCCTCCCCCCCCCCCCCCCCCAGCTTTCCCCCTCACTCCCGCCCTCCCCCAAACGGCTTGTATACTTGGCGCGAGGCCCGACGGCAGCGAAAGCTTCAAACGATTTATGGCCAACGTACATTATAGCTATGACGATGAATCATGTTTGTACTTAGTATTTTACTTAGCTTCTTTTCCTAATCTCTGGCATTCCATTTCTTTTGGTTACATCATTCCAGTCGAAGCTGAACAAGAACATTGTTAAATGTGATCTAGTTCCTTTTTTTTATTTGGTTTGCACGACTGAGTCTGAGAGATCCACAACGTCCACACTTACCAAACCTATTGGGCGAAAACCACGTAATAACCACACGCTGCTGGCCAGTGTACCTGATCAAAAGTCGTGAAACAGTAACATGAACTCAAAACAGATTTTATTCACCTCAGTCTCTTCGTGCTCTCAGTTCGATATCCTTCCCCTACAACTTGACAGGTGGCACTCTCTCATTTTAACAACATTGTCAGCAAGATTAACAATCATATGATTTTGGTGTTCCCCAGTACTACGTTTATTATGCATGGTTAATGACTTTTTCTACATGAGGAAATTGTGGGCAGAATGTTCTTGCAACTGCATGTGTGACCTGTAGGGAGCTTGAAGCCAGATGCCCGTTGCTGAGGCGAGTAAGAATAGCGAGCGAGATGAATTGGGCGCTGTAAATGCTAAGTACAGCGACCTAGTCATGCGAATGATCTATGCTTACCTGCTTCTGGCCAAAGCACTCTCCCCTTCTTGTTAGGGTCGGACATAAGGGCGCTGATTAGAAAAACATTCTACCGTGGCAGGTGTCAGTCCATCTTGGAAGATGGCCAGATGACTGAAAGTGGATGGAGGAAGTCATTTAAGAGAAACTGCTGTAAACTGAGCTTTAGTGCAAACGGTAGACAGGTCATAAAACACTATGCATTCACAAGTTAGAAGCTGGGACGATACGTATTGTGTCTCACTTTTTAGAGGCACAAAACGCGCGGGTGTTTTCAGCTCGATACTAAATGCAAATAAGTAGGAGGACGAGTTGATAGGAGCTGAAGGAGTCCAGGTTGCAATAATATGCTGTACGGCACACTGTTAGAGAGAAGGATTATTATTCAAGATACACATAGTACAATGAAATTACTTATCTTCAGTAGTTTGTAGGACTGCAGCTGCGGCTATGAACTGACAATCTCGTAACATGGAATACCATGAACTAATACAACATATTCTCAGGGACTAAGCCTGATGGGCCCTCCTCAGAGAATCAACGCAAACATTACAGAATTGGCTGAGGGCCGATTATGAAAGTGCGTCTGCCTAGGTTGAAATCTAGCTAAGAAGTGAACGAGGCACCCTCCAGTTCCATCGAGCTGCACAGCCCGCTAGAGTACGCTGTGCTCGGCAGACGACGAGCTGCCAACCTTGTTGGCGCGGCGTTGTAGTAGTATCGGTGGCAACGATACTACAATACGGACAGAGAAGCTGGCGTACGTGTCTAGTCGAGGTAGGACTGCAACCCCCTCCCCCACCCTTGACGCCAGGAAGTCGACGGGTTCCTGTACTGAGCGGTAAAAACATATATATCAGCAGATCTACTGTCTCCGAAGCTTAATAGTCTTCTTTCAGAAATAGGAAATAATGGCCTGGGGAGATTAGATCACTCCACGAACGAGAGACTGTGGTCCCATCTAGGTAGGTGTTTTTTTCCAAAACATGGCCATGCTGGCTGTGAGAATGACGCATCCCTATAATAAAAATTTTTCATTTTGCGACAAGAGATATATGGAGTCTCTGATGGTCTCCTCTCGGGACACTCTAACAAGGGAACCTCCCCATCGCACCCCCCTCAGATTTAGTTATAAGTTGACACAGTGGATAGGCCTTGAAAAACTGAACACAGATCAATTGAGAAAACAGGAAGAAGTTGTGTGGAACTGTGAAAAAATAAGCAAAATATACAAACTGAGTAGTTCATGGGAAGATAGGCACCATCAAGGACACTGGTAACGCAGGAGCACGGTGGTCTCGTGGTAATGTGAGCAGCTGCGGCACGAAAGGTCCTTGGTTCAAATCTTCCATCGAGTGGAAATTTTAATTTTTTTATTTTCAGTTTATGTGACAAACTCTTATGTTTTCATCACTTTTTGGGAGTGATTATCACATTCACAAGTAAACCTAAATCGGGCAAGGTAGATGAATCTTTTACCCATTCGCCAAGTGTACAAGTTAGGTGGGTCGACAACATATTCCTGTCATGTGACGCACATGCCGTCACCAGTGTCGTATAGAATATATCAGATGTGTTTTCCTGTGGAGGAATCGGTTGAACTATGACCTTGCGATCAAATCTTGTCGGTTCCCATTGGAGAGGCACGTCCTTTCGTCTACTAATCGCACGGTTTTGCGATGCGGTCGCAAAACACAGACACTAAACTTATTACAGTGAACAGAGACGTCAATGAACGAACGGACAGATACTAACTATGCAAAAATAAAGAAAGTAAAATTTTCACTCGAGGGAAGACTTGAACCAAGGACCTCTCCTTCTGCAGCTGCTCACGCTACCACGAGACCACTGCGCTCCTGAGGTGACAGTGTCCATGATGTTGCCTATGTCGCCCATGAACTACTCAGTTTGTATATTTTGCATATTTTTTCACAGTTCCACACAACTTCTTCCTGTTTTCTCAATTCATCTGTGTTCAGTTTATCAAGGCCTATCCACTGTGCCAACTTATAGCTAAATCTGAGGGGGGTGCGATGGGGAGGTTCCCTTGTAAGTAGAGGCTTGCTCCCTCGACGTGGGAACCACAGTGCTGTGTCTGAATTGGCTACCATTGCGACAGAACAGTCAATAGTGGGGATTCCATGAGTAGAATACAGTCCTATTGGTTTGTGTGATGTGGGGGTGGTTTCTTTTTGATAATTCGGCTCCCGTACTGAGGCTTGGTGGAAAGTGGTTGCGATTCTTCGATGGACTCTGTCTTCTGGTCCTCCCCGGTTGGAGACCTTCAGGTCATTCACTAGTGGGTGAGACTTGAAGGTCAGCATCTTGTGGTGGATTAAGAGGCTATGGCAGCTTCCTACTGTACAGTCAGTGGGACTGCACACCATCTCGGGCATTTCGTGTGTCACGAGGGCGAAATTATACGCCCTTACTCAGCCATCTGACATTTGACAATTTCAGACCCATCGTTGTGCCTGTAAGTCAAATTTGTTTGGCGAGACCAGCCAACGGGTGCAGCTCACTGTAAAATCTGCCAGGATTTAAGAGCTCTGATAGAGAATTTTCCCGCTTTCTGATAATGAGAATGCCGGACCACGCAGTTTGCATATTTTAGTGGACGCTCCTCGCCTACAGCGCTCCGTTTCCTTTAGCTGTCTGAGTAAAGATGAGAGGGTGAAGTACGGCTGCACCGGTGTAGGGATGTTACAAGATATTCACAGCTCTCTATTCTCAGGTCAACCATAGTTGGTGTTGTCGTTGATCGTAGTTGATTCTATTTGAATAGAGTTAGTCCTGACAGTGAATTTATGTAAAGAAGTCATACTGCATTGTAAAAGGGATTAACTCAGGGAAACTTTGAATAGCTTCCACCTCAATGTATTCTTTGTCTATCAAACACCATTCCTTAACTGATTGGTCCTTGTTATTCTTGTCTAAGGTTTATCAGCTGGTTTTCCAGAAAGTTGTAGTAACTAAATGTTTAAATTAAATACGGAACTGTTCTCTTCATACTCTTTCTAGTATTCACTGTTTCTATTTTATTGTGGTGGTTAGTAAGTACAACATAATTTAAGGTTCAGTATTATTAAATTTGTTAATTTGAATATTAATTAGACTTCTGAAAGTAATTATATGCACAGGGCAACAAAAGTGCCATGAGGAAATTCACTAATTCTTATAGGAGACTCACGTGAGTAGCTCTTGATTTGAAGGGTACTGACAAGATATTATTTTTCTTTATGTATAGATAATAACATATAGCTCCACTCAGAAATACATTTATGATTAAAGTAAGTGACACCTTGGAAACTTCTTGGAATGTTTAGGAGGGGTGGATCGTGACAATGCTAGGGTACTTTCCCTCTTTTAGATTGACTCTAACGAAGCCAGTATTACTGTTACTGGATTGTAGAATTTCATTTTTTGCCGATTTTTGCGTAATTCTTCGCATTTACAGTGAAAATCTTTAACTACTTTTATCGATAGTTGTCTTTTGTTAATCCTGTTGAATATTTATGAAAATATTTTATCTACCTTTTCTAAAAAAAAATGTGCATTCTGATAACTAGTTACCCTGGTATTCATAGATTTAATGCAAACATAAATGGTGAAAACATTAATTATAAATACTATTACAAATTATACTCTGTAATAACGCATGAAATTCAGCGGTTAAACGTACATGAATAAATATCACAGTTTACATTTCACAATCTATGTAACATCTGTAACAGTTGTCTTTGGAACATGATGCTCTTTGGTAGCAGACGGGCGCCAAATGTGGAGGAGAAAGTTGTGAGAGTGGTGATTATGTCACGGATTGTGTTGGAATTATAATGGGCTTAAAAAGAATGGTTTATGCTTTTGATGTGTTTTCAAGATGTTTCAAAGTTATAGGCAAGGATTTGTGAGCTTTATCAATATAACAGTGAAGTTCGTAACAACAGATGTGGAATGTCAGGAAAAGTGTATCAGTCATTTCGTAATATGCCTGGACGTCATGTTCCGAGTATCCGAAGGGAAATTAGCTGGCCCTAGATATTGACGATACATGAAGATAAGTTTTCTACACCTCCTACTGTTGTAATAATCAAGTCATTGCAATAAATGTGATATACACATCATACACAATTCTAATAGCTCATCTTCACAACTGATTATTATAACTCTTCAACAGCATTATTGACTTTATGAACGGAGTCTGCACCCAGGATCAAGGCATGCAAGGGTAGCCAAAATGGTTAAGGAAACAGCTAAGTTCAAGTCCCAGTCCGGCCCAAATTTTCTCGTGTCGCCAATAAACTATGCAGCTGATTTCGAGTTATGTTCGCAGTTTGCGAATACATCTAATCTATTTCAGACATCAGTGGATCGTCTGTAGTATCTGCTACTTCAGAAATGCATGCATGTGTGCTAACGCTTTGGCAGTCCTGGACATGTCATATCGGATGTGCTTCCCACCGACACATTATCAAAATAAAACATTTATAGTCGTGAAAGCCGTACTATTATTGCTGATGTTTAGTGGAACAGGATAGAGTATACTATCGGAGGGTATGTGTGTGCATCTATGGCCGCAGTTAAAATCATGCTAGTATTTGAAGTGAAGACTCAATTTACGGAACATTATTAAAAATTGCTTGACTTTCCCTACAGTTCGCCTCCTGCATGTGGCTGGACTTTACCATATAATCCGCTGGTTTCAGCTGAAGTGGCTGCAAAATCAGTCATTGCCTCCGTACCAACAACTTGCGTCTGCGTTCATCTCCTCTGGATGTGTAGTGTGCCCATGATGGTATTTGGCTACAGAGGTGCTGCAGTCTGAAGACTGCCCAGGAAGACGCCTGTCTATCAACTAACTGTGTGCAGTGCACGTCCGACAAGGAAGACCCTGATCTCAGCTTCGTTTTTCTTAAAAGGAATAATTACTATTTCCTGAATTATAAATATTTCGAATGCAAAACAGTAATACGTAGTCACAAAAGTATCTGGTCTCCATTACTTACTCTCATTTTTGGTGGTTAACCAGCTACAAATTTCGTTATTTTTGGCTCTGCAGATCTCTAAGCTGCTTTCTCCCTTTCTCTGTATAGGTTCGAATACAGGTCAATATAAGCACAGTTGTGTTTATTACACCCATATCTAAATTGTTGAGGTTAACCGTGGTAGCTGTTTTCACATTTTATTAAAAATTTCGTCTAACGGGACCTGAGCACAGTGTCTTTTTCCCACAATCTTAAGAGGCGCCTAAGATTTGCTGTTGCAATCCCTCTCAGATGATATCTTAATGGTCTGTGTATTTTGACAGTCTCCTACTACCTGCTGTTTCGATCATAATAGAGGTTCTTCAGGGACATACAGCTTGCTAAAAAACAGTCTCCGTTGTGTCCGCCTAACCCGGAGATTAAATCAATATTATGGTTTTGGTGTCTCCGGTGCCATGTAGGAATTCCTCAAAGCACTGACTGTTGTCCTGCATGATTACCAGGTAAAGTCCCTCGCACATATGCGGGCAGCCAAGCGGACATCCCACGATTCTGTAGGGCTGTTCCCCTTGAGGGTCTATGATACACGGCGCAATACCTCGCCTACAGTTAAGTGCAAGAATCTTCCATAGAGGCTACTTATTTACGTGTGCATGCAATGGGAAATTGTAATCGACATGGTTAACGTCTGGCAGTCATTAATGACGATTCATTTATTGACGGAGACTTATTTATGCGAATTTGATTTGTCTTTTTGTTACAGGGTTTACCTCAGTTACGGAACAGTTTGGGTAAAATGGTCATATAACAATGTCGCCTACACTGTTTAATATCTATATCGGCATCCTTACGGTATAAGATGGGTGACAAAAAATTTGGAAAGTTGTGGTAAGGTCTTATGGAACCAAACTGCTGAGGTCATCAATCCCTAGGCTTACGCACTAGTTAATCTAACATAAACTGACTTACGCTAAGGACGACACACACACCCATGCCCGAGGGAGGACTCGAACCGCTGACAGTAGAAGCCTCCCGGACCGCGACAAGAGGCCTCAGACCGCGCGGGATGTGTGACAGACAAATTTCTAAATACGAGGGCCGTTAGATACGTAATGCAACTTTTTTCTGAAATCAGGTCAGTTTTATTCAGGTTTCCAGGATTCCTTTGGCTACAAAACCCTATTTTTCAGCACCATATCCGTTCAACCGCCTTACTGGGAGGACCCGTATGCCCGCATGGTACCACTCTACTGGTCCACTTAGGAATCTATGTCTCACTGCATCAATAACCACCCCATCATCCAGGTACTGTTTTCTGTGGAGTGCATCCGTCATTGAGCCAAGCAGATGGAAGTCAGAAGGCGCGAAATTAGGGCTGTAGAGTGGATGAGAAAATGCAGTCCAATGGAGTTTTGTGAGCTTCTCGGGATTTGCAGACTTGTATGAGGCCTTGCGTTGTCCGTTTGCATTTAAGTAACGACGAACATGCTGAAGCCTATTCTTCAATTTCCTGAGTGTAGCATAGTGCAACTCGTAACTGATCGTTACACCATAAGGGAGGACATCAAACGGAATACTCCCTTCAGAGTATCAGAAGACTGTAGCCATGATTTTATCGCCTGAGAATGTGGAGGACATTTGATGTGGCGCCACTCCTGGAATTGCCGTTTTGTTTCGAGTTCTACGGGAGGAACCCATGTTTCTTCGCCTATGATGCAGTTCGAGAAAATATTGTTAAAATGAGCCTCGTAACGCGCAGACAGTTGCGCAGTGATGGTCCTCAGCTGTCCTGTACGGTCTTCTGTTAGCCGGCGAGGAACCCACTGGGCACATACCTTTGAGTTTCCCAACTGGTGGTCGAGTGTGTGAGCACTACCAACAGAGACATCCAGTTGAGCAGTGAGGTGTTTAATTGTGATCCGTCAGCCATCCCGAATCAGAGCCGTCGCACGTTCCAACATTCCAAGAGTCACAGCTGTGCGCGCCGTGCGGCACGTGGGAGATCGGACAGTTTCGTGCGACCTTGTGGCGATGCTGACAGACAGCTCGCCCAACGACTCACCGTGCTTTTGTTCAACGCTAGGTTTCTATAGACAATCTGCAAGGCTCTAGTCTTCCGACGAATGAAATTCAGCGACAGCACTCTTCTTGGAGAGCACCTCCGTTACAGACGCCATTTTGAACGCTACGTATAGTCGTGCCACCAATCGTGACTCCGTGAAATTATTGCGGTTTAAGTAGGAATAAGACATAATATCCAATAAAAATTTCGCATTTTTTCTGCGACGTTGGCCCTGAAAAAATGTGTTGTGTTGCTTATTGAACACCCTTGGAACAACATTTTCTGCAAACAACCAGGTACTTACTAATGACAGTGAAATGACAAATTACGGAAGGAAGATCAAACAACATTAGCCTAGATTGTAACCTGAAGATATCAAGAACAAAACCACAAAATAGTGGCTATTTTAAGTAAGTGTATCATCACAGGGTAATCAGCGGTAAGGTAAAACAGGTGTAACCTTCCCAGACTCTAGTACGTGGCAGCTTTTGAAGAAGGGAATGAGAGAATAAGAAAATCAGTACCTATGAACATACACGTGGCACGATTAGAAGATCTTTGAAAGGTAAAAACGAGAATACACGCTGATGGAATTTTAGCCACGAGAGGACGCAAGTTCCGCATGTGCCTTTATTAAGACGGTGCGCAAGTGGGGTACACAAAAGAGGTGCTTTGAGCACTACAATGGTCAGGCAGTCTGCTGGCAGCGGAGAGCACTAATGTTTGCACAGGAATGATGAGTGTCAACTTGGAATCTGGGCCCAACGTCTGCCACGAAGGTATTTCACCGCAGTGTAACTGCAGCGAGACTGTTACGGTAGTAATTATCGCCATACAGTGGAAGTTAATGGTAGGTCATCCGCTATATTACATCTTAACAGGGTTGGGTTGCGCCCAAGGCCTGAACACACCTCTTGAGGTCGTTATCTTAATAGTGCTCGCCGGAGCTCAGTTGCCCTTTCACTTGCATGTCTGAGTTTGCATTGTTCGTTAAGAAATCAGGTAATGGCCATTTAGGTACAAGATGTGAGGTTTATGTATTTCTTTTATTTAACATTCCAAAGGGATCCCAACGATAACTTCTGGTATTTTTGTAATTTAATTTATCTGCAACTATTGCACCTCCTGGTCGGCGTCTTGCCGTAAACGGCTTCTGTGTTGAACTACTTGAGCTGCGAATCGGAATCGGTCATAGGAGCCGTGTACTTATTTGCGTACTGGGACACTCACTTGATAAACTCATTTATGCTACTTAGTTTTGGGAAAAGTTGCAAAACTAGTAGACTACCTTATTTTAAATTCTATGCCGTTTCTTTAAATTATAGAATGTGTGGTGACGTTTTCTCTGTTTTAGAGATCCAAAACCTATTTTACCTGTTTAAATCGGGTGGTACGGCATTTTGGGACTTGTTTCGAATATATATATATATATATATATATATATATATATATATATATATATATATATATATATATGTTCATATCAGCTTCTGAAGGGAGTTTTTGAGGATAAGCTCTTCACGTTCTTCATCTGTTACTGGCCTGCCTTTTGATGTTGTAAATAAACTGTTGCTTATAAGGTAACGTTTGTTATTCGAACTCTATCAGTTGTTAAACTTACTGATTTGCCCACCAGCACCCTTAACTGTGGCCGGCCGCGGTGGTCTAGCGTTTCTAGGCGCTCAGTCCGGAACCGCGCGACTGCTACGGTCGCAGGTTCGAATCCTGCCTCGGGCATGGATGTGTGTGATGTCCTTAGTTTAGTTAGGTTTAAGTAGTTCTAAGTTCTAAGGGACTGATGACCACAGATGTTAAGTCCCATAGTGCTCAGAGCCATTTGTACCCTTAACTGTCTTGCTGTTTACTTAGTGGGGCATTTACATAATATTTTGATGTTATCTAATGGTCGCCTATAACTATCTTTATGGTTGCCTTTTCTTAATTTTCCCTTAGTGATAATAAGCCCATAATGTATAAAATTTGCTGCTGTTGCCAGAGTGTGCCTTATGCAAATTGTTTGGATGAAAAAAATCTGTAAAATTTTTCTGCTGAGTGTGGACTTTATCGTTTACTCTGTCGAATCCCCCCATAATTACTTGAAACTTAAAGAATGACGTTCCTTAGATTCGGAGAAACGAAGTAAGAAATGAACGAATGAGGGAAGAACTGAGAATACACATATTTACTGGAAAATTGATCCAACAAAAGCAACATGGAAAAGTTATATTTCGTTCGCCGCCTTAGAGGCCCCTCGACAAGTGATGGAATATAAGTCTGTTGGAAGAAGGAGTGTGGGAAGGATGACAAAGTGATGATGACGTCAGAACAGAGTACAAGGCCTAAGCCTGGATCGGCACAATTGAAGAGGAAGAGACGGTACTAGTTACAAAAAATTTGGGGAAAGTTCTTCTACGCATGTGTCTTGCTATTATTTATTCATCAACTATCAGTCGCCATCACATTACAAATGTAAATGACATAAAATTTTTCCCACCGCATAGTGCTTTCAGGTGACAAACTTCATGGGATACCTCCTCGAATCATGTCGGACATCCTTTTGCCCGGCATAATGCAGCAACCCGACGAGCCATGGACTCAGTAAGTTGTTGTAGGCCCTGCGTAAATATGGAGCCATACTGCCTCTATAGCCGTCCATAACTGCCAAAGTATTGACGGTGTAGCATTCTGCGCTCGATCGGACTTCGATGGGACTCATGTCGCGTGATCCGGGTGGGCAAATCATTCACTCGAACTGTCCAGAATCTCCTTCAAACAAGTCGCGAACAACTATGGTCTGATGACTTTCCGTAATGTCGTCGATAAAAATTCCATTGTTTTTCATCTACATCTACATGGATACTCTGCAAATCACATTTAAGTGCCTGGCAGAGGGTTCGTCGAACCACCTTCACAATTCACTATTATTCCTATCACGTATAGCGCGCGGAAAGAACGAACACCTATATCTTTCCGTACGAGCTCTGATTTCCCATATTTTATCGTGGTTATCGTTCCTCCCTGTGTAGGTCGGCGTCAACAAAATATATTCGGAGGAGAAAGTTGGTGATTGGAATTTCGTGAGAAGATTCCGTCGGAACGAAAAACGCCTTTCTTTTAATGATGTCCATCCCAAATCTAGTATCATTTCTGTGACACTCTCTACCATATTTCGAGATAATACAAAACGTGCTGCCTTTCTTTGAACTTTTTAGATGTACTCCGTCAGTCCTTTCTGGTAAGGATCCCACACCGCGCAGCAGTATTCTAAAAGAGGATGGACAAGCGTACTGTAGGCAGTCTCCTTAGTAGCTCTGTTACATTTCCTAACTGTCCTGCCAATAGAACGCCGTCTTTTTTTAAGCGTACCCCATAACATTTTCGATGTGTTCCTTCCAATTTAATTTGTTAGCAATTGTGATGCTTAGGTATTTAGTTGAGTTTACGGCTTTTAGATTACACAGATTTATCGTGTAATCGAAGTTTAACGAGTTCCTTTTAGGACTCATGTGGATGACCTCACACTTTTCGTTATTTAGTGTCAACTGCCACTTTTCGCACCATTCAGATATCTTTTCTAAATCGTTTTGCAGTTAGTTTTGGTCTTCTGATGACTTTATTAGTCGATAAACGACAGCGTCATCTGCAAACAACCTAAGACGACTGCATAGATTGTCTCCAAAATCGTTAATATACATAAGGAACAGCAAAGGGCCTATAACACTACGTTAGGGAACACCAGAAATCACTTCTGTTTTACTCGACGACTTAACGTCAATTACTACGATCTGTGACCTCTCTGACAGGAAATCATAAAGCCAGTCACGTAACTGAGACGATATTCCATAAGCACGCAATTTCACTACGAGCCGCTTGTGTGGTACAGTGTCAAAACCCTTCCGGAAATCCAGAAATACGGAATCGATCTGAAATCCCTTGTCAATAGCACTCAACACATCATGTGAATAATGAGCTAGTTGTGTCTCACAGGAACGATGTTTTCTAAACCCATGTTGACTATTTGTCAATAGACCGTTTTCTTCGAGGTAATTCATAATGTTTGAACACAATATATGTTCTAAAATTCTGCTGCACATCGACGTTAACGATAAGGGCCTGTAATTTGCTGTATTACTCCTACTACCTTTCTTTAATATTGGTGTGACCAGTGCAACTTTCCAGTCTTTGGGTACGGATCTCTCGTCGAGCGAACGGTTGTATTTGATTGTTAAGTATGGAGCTAATGCATCAACATACTCCGAAAGAAATCTAACTGGGATACAGTCTGGACCAAAACACTTGTTTTTATTAAGTGATTTGAGTTGCTTCACTACTCCGAGGATATTTACTTCTATGTTACCCATGTTGGCAGCTGTTCTCTATTCGAATTTTGGAATATTTTTTTCGTCTTCTTTTGTGAAGGCATTTCGGAAGGCTGTGTTTAGTAACTCCGCTTTGGCAGCACTGTCTTCGATAGTATTTCCGTTGCTATCGTGCAGAGAAGGCATTGCTTGTTTCTTGCCGGTAACATACGACAAGAATCTCTTTGGATTTTCTGCCAGGTTTCGAGAGAAAGTTTCGTTGTGGAATCTGTTATAGACATCTCTCATTGAAGTCCGCCCTAAATTTCGAGCTTCTGTAAAATATCGCCAATGTTGGGGATTTTTCGTCTGTTTAAATTTGGCATGTTTGTTTCGTTGTTTCTACAACAGTGTTCTAACCCGTTTTGTGTACCGAGGAGGATCAGCGCCGTCGTTCGTTAATTTATTTGGTATAAATCTCTCAATTGCTGCCGATACCATTCCTTTGAATTTAAGCCACATTTGGTCTACACTTATATTATTAATTTGGAATGAGTGGAGATTGACTGTCAGGAAGGCGTCAAGTGAATTTTTTATCTGCTTTTCTGAATGTGTATATTTTTCGCTTATTTTTCGGGGTTTGGGAATTACAGTATTCAGTCTCGCCACGACAACCCTGTGTTCACTAATCCATGAATCGATATTGATGCTCGTTATTAACTCAGGATTATTTGTTGCTAAGAGGTCAAGTGTGGTTTCACAACCGTTTACTATTCGAGTGGGCTCTTGAACTAAATGCTCGAAATAATTTTCAGAGAATGCGTTTAGCACAATTGCGGATGAAATTTTATGCGTACTTCCGGAATTAAATATATATTTTCGCCAATATATCGAGGGTAAATTAAAGTCACCACCAACTATTATCGTATAAGTCGGCTACTTATTTGAAATCAGACTCAAGTTTTCTTTGAACCTTTCAGCAACTGTATCGTCTTAATTGGGAGATCGGTAAAAGGATCCAATTATTATTTTATTCAGGTTGCCAACAATGACCTCTGTCCACGCTATTTCACAGGATGTGTCTACTTCGTTTTCGCAAACTACTTGTGACAGCAACAAACACGCCACCGCCAACTGTGTTTAGCTTATCCTTTCGGAACACCATTAGGTTCTTCGCAAACATTTCGGATGAGCTTGTATCCTGCTTTAGCCAGCTCTCAGTACCTATAACGATGTGAGCATCAGTGCTTTCTATTACTGCTTGGAGCTCTGGTACTTTCCAAACACAACTACGGCAATTTACAACAGTTATACCAGTGGTTCCTGTATCTACGTTTTTCCTGTGTTTAGCCTGCGTCCTCTGTGACTGAAGCTATTCTTGTGTTTTCCCGAGACCCTCTAACCTAAAAAAAAAGGTCCAGTCCGCGCCACACACCCCCTGCTACACGTGTAGCCGCCTCCTGGGAACTAATGTCCACGAAACCACGAATACCGCAGATGGTCTGCAGGTAGCCGACCAGTGGTCTCCAAGCAGCCGACCATATCAATTTCCAGTCAATGATCGTTTCAGTTGGAACAGAGGACCCAGTCCATTCCACACAAACACAGACCACACTATTGTGGAGACACCACCAGCTAACACAGTGCCTTGTTGAAAACTTAGTGTGGTCTGCACCACGCTCGAACCCTACCATCAGATCTAATAACTAAAATCAGGCCTCATCTCACCATTAAACGGTATTCCAGTCGTCTAGGGCCCAACCCATATTTTCACGAGCCCAGCAGAGGCGCTGCAGTGACGTCGGGCTGTTAGCAAAGGCGCTCGGATCGCTTGTCTTCTGGAATAGCCCATTAACGCCAAATTTCACGTCACTGTCCCAACGGATACGTCGTCGTACGTCCCACATTGATTTCTATGGTTATTTGAGGCAATGTTGCTTGTCTGTTGGAACCGAATACCCCATGCAGACGTTGCTGTTCTCGGTCGTTAACTGAAGGTCTTACGCCACTACGTTATGAATGGCCAGAGGTAATGCGTTGAATCTGGCGTTCTCCGCACATTCTTGACATTGTAGATAGGCGAAAAATTAAATTACCTGATGATTTCCGAAGTGGAATGTTTCATCGTCTATCACCAACTGCTACATCGCTTTCAAAGTCTGTCAATTGCTGTCATGTGGTCAAAATCACGTGGGAAACAGTTTCACTTTGATCAGAGCACATCTGACAGCTCCGCCAGAGAACTAGCGTTTTACACCTTGTGTACGCTATACCACCACTATCTGTAAAAGTGCATATCGCTATGCCATGACTGTTACCATATCACTGTAAATTTCACTTTTGAATTCATTTTCCGTCTCAAGTGTTACATCTTTTTCAGACACATTACGTGCTAAATTTCACCACCTTTTCTTGAAGATGTGTGAACATGAATCCTTTCATACGGACGTACGACCGGAATCGTCAACTCTGTGACAATCCTATCAGCTCCCCTAGAGTGCAACTTCTACGCAGATACTCTGAAAGCCATCGTACGTGACATGGCGAAGGCTCTATTGTACCACTACTAGTCATTGCTCTTCGTGTTCCATTTACAAATATAGCAAGGGAGAAACGATTGTCTATATCCTTCCGTATGAGCCCTGGTATGTGTTACCTCGTTGGTTCTTATACGAGAAGTATGAAGATGGCTGGCATTAGGATCGTTCTGATCGCAGCTGCCAGTTTTCTATACCTTCTCAGTAGTGCCCCGCGAAAAGAGCTTCTTTCCCCTCCCATTCCCCGCAGTTCTTTTTATTTTTATTTTGAGTTTTTATTGTCTTTCTGGGCGTGCCCGTACTGACTTCTCAACAGCGTGTATGAGCAATTCAGAAATTCATTATGACCAAATCGTACACTCGAACAAAGCTACATATGCTTAGAATTGTAATGTGATGCCGTGCAGGCGATTTTCATGTCAGTAATGACGGTACAACGATAAGGTCACCACAGCTTTCAGTGCCCGGGCGCATACATAGTTGAATTCATGAGGCATTACTGTGCACCTGCTGATCAAATTAGCGGTAACAAATGGAACAGCATGCTTCTTAGTAGCTTCGACGACTTCCTTTAATAAGACCGGGTGTGGATCCCAGACCATCGAGCAGTACACAGGAATGTAAAAGTTCTCTGTAATGCAGCCTCCTTTACAGATGAGCTACACTTTTTCGTACTCTCCCTATAAGACGAAACCGAAGATTCATCTATCCGACAACCGACTTTTCATCCTCGTTCCATTTCATGTCACTCTGCCACTCTACTGCTAAACATTTCATCGACATGACTGCGTTAAGCAACAGACCAATTTAAACATTATATTATTGTTTTGGCTATTCATCTGCACTAGCGCTTATTTTACACGTTTAGAGCAAGCTGTCATTCATCCCACCAAAAAGGAATTACACTACTGCCCATTAAAATTGCTACACCAAGAAGAAATGCAGATGATAAACGGGTATTCATAGGACAAATATATTATACTGGAGCTGACATGTGATTACATTTTCACGCAATTTGGGTGCATAGATCCTGAGAAATTAGTGCCCAGAACAACCACCTCTGGCCGTAATAGCGGCCTTGGTACGCCTGAGCATTGAGTCAAACAGAGCTTGGATGGCGTGTACAGGTACAGCTGCCCATGCAGCTTCAACACGATACCACATTTCCTCAAGAGTAGTGAGTGGCGTATTGTGACGAGCCAGTTGCTCGTCCACCACTGACTAGACGTTTTCTATTGGTGAGAGATCTGGAGAACGTGCTGGCCAAGACAGCAGTCGAACATTTTCTGTATCAAGAAAGGCCCGTACAGGACCTGCAGCATGCGTTCGTGCATTATCCCACTGAAGTGTGAGGTTTCGCAGCGATCGAATGAAGGGTAGAGCCACGGGTCGTAACACATCTAAAATGTAACGTCCACTGTTCAAAGTACCGTCATTGCGAGCAAGAGGAGACCGAGACGTGTAACCAATGGCACCCCATACCATCATGGCGGGTGATACGCCAGTATGGCGATGGCGAATACAAGCTTCCAATGTGCGTTCATCGCGATGTTGCCAAACACGGATGCGACCATCATGATGCTGTAAATAGAACCTCGACTCATCCGAAAAAATGACGTTTTGCCATTCGTGCACCCTGGTCCGTCGTTGAGTACACCATCGCAGGCGCTCCTGTCTGTGATGCATCGTCAAGGGTAACCGCAGCCATGGTCTCCGAGCTGATAGTCCATGCTGCTGCAAAATCGTCAAACTGTTCGTGCAGATGGTTGTTGTCTTGCAAACGTCCCCATATGTTGACTCAGGGATCGAGACGTGGCTGCACGATCCGTTATAGCCATGCGGATAAGATGCCTATCATCTCGACTGCTAGTGATACGAGGCCGTTGGGATCGAGCACGGCGTTCCGGTTTACCCTCCTGAACCCATCGATTCCATATTCTGCTATCAGTCATTGGATCCCGACGAACGCGAGCAGCATTGTGGCGATACGATAAACCGTATTCGCTATAGGCTCCAATCCGACCTTTATCAAAGTCGGAAACGTGATGGTACGCATTTCTCCACCTCACACGAGGCATCACAGCAACTTTTCACCAGGCAACGCCGGTCAACTGTTGTTTGTGTATGAGAAATCGGTTGGAAAATTTCCGCATGTCAGCACGTTGTAGGAGTCGCAACCGGCGCCAAACTTGTGTGAATGCTCTGAAAACCTAATCATTTGCATATCACAGCATCTTCTTCCTGTCGGTTAAATTTCGCGTTTGTAGCACGTTATCTTCGTGGTGTAGCAATTTTAATGGCCAGTAGTGTATATCCAAGTCTTCGTGAATCTTTCATCAGTTACACAGGAGTGATACCTTCCCACACACTTCAGCGTCATAAGTAAACGGTCGCAGATTGCAGCTCACCTTGTCGACCAGATCGTCTATCTACTTAGAGAAAAGGATGGTCGTCCTATCGCACTTCCCTGTGACGCTCCTGACGATACTTTCACGTCTGATGAGCAGTCCAGTTAAACCACTCACATGGCTCAGAACCTATTTCGTATGCTTGTTCAGTAATTGTCTCTTACAAGGGTCATTTCACATGTTCTGTACACTGTGAGATAGAACTGAAGAAGATAATTAATTTTACAAAATATCTTCACAGGCCTTCAATATAATCTCCATTCCTGCTTTACAGCTCCTCAACGCTTTGGTAACTTCTGTATTCCAGATAGGGCACCTTCATTGATGAACTGCCTGATTACTAGGGTCATCTCACTGGAAGCTACATAAATTGTATCAATACAGTTTCGAAGAAGTTGTTTCTTCGAGTTGAGAAACAAATCAAAGTCGGATGTGTTCATATCAGGACAACATAGTAGGTGTGGAAGTATTTGTGGTGTCACCGCCCGACACCACACTTGCTAGGTGGTAGCTTAAATCGGCCGCGGTCCATTAGTACATGTCGGACCCGCGTGTCGCCACTGTGTGATCGCAGACCGAGCGCCACCACAAGGCAGGTCTCGAGATACGGGATAGCAATCGCCCCAGTTGTACGGACGACATAGCTAGCGACTACACTGACGAAGCCTCGCTCATTTGCAGAGCAGATAGTTAGAATAGCCTTCAGCTAAGTCAATGGCTACGACCTAGCAAGGTGCCATTAGTAACATTGCATGTATCTAAAGAGTCTCACTTGTATCGCCACAATCTCCAGATGTACCAAAAGGATGGATTAAAGTTAAGTATTCCAGAAGCTACGTACTTTTCTTTATAGCATTCATTACGTATCCTGTTTCAGACCTCACGCCATCCTGCTTTAGCTTAGCGCGTGCCTTTCGGCTTCCTCTCATTGTGTCTAGGCTGTCTTGCCTAGACACAACATTTTTTGGCGACGAGTCAACGGAAAGGGTCTTGTTCTTTCTAATTGCTTACATTTACTTCTGTCATGGCTTCGCCAGATGTACTGTCCGAATTTTATCGCTTGCAGAATCAGCAGACGCAGGCGTTATTGGATGCCCTTGGACAGCTCGTCCAGGGTCAACGTGCACTGCAAAACGATGCGGCCGCCGCCGCTTCATCACTACCGCAGCCACAACATGCAGTTGCACCACCATTCCGTAATTTTCAAGCAGACGTGGAATCCTGGACGGAGTGGTCACGCCAGTTTGGATTTCATCTCGCCGCCTACAGAATTCAAGGTAACGAGCGGCAGCCTCATTTATTGGCGTGTGTAGGGGTGCAAACGTTCTGTGTGATAGTGAAATTATTTCCCCGACGCGACGTAGCAACTCTGTCCAGCGAAGAAATTTTGTCGGCATTGGACGCCTATTTCAAAGAAACAGTCAATGTCGTTGCAGAAAGGTATACGTTCTTTCGTACAAAACGTACGGCCGGTCAGACTAATAGGGAGTGGGTTGCAACATTGCAAGGCCTTACAAGGGATTGTGCTTTTGAGTGTGAATGTGGACTCCCTTATTCATATACTATGGTACGTGATGCAATAGCACAGAACGTATCTGATGTTCGCATACGGGAACAGATTTTGAAACTCGTCAATCCCTCGCTTCAACAAGTGATAGACATATTGGATAGACAAGACACGCTTGACTTTGCTCAGGAATCATTTGCAACTTCGCCAGCCGTGTGTAACATTAACCGGCCCGCCGGGCGCGCTGCACGGACAGGTAAACTGCCCTCGCGCACGTCCGCGCAGCTGTCGCCACGCTCTAAACCAGGTGTGCCGTGCCAGCATACAAATGCAGTGAAATCATGCCCGCAGTGTGCTACTAGACATTCGCGTGAAAATTGCCCGTCATGCCAAGCTATTTGCTTTTTCTGTAATAAGAAAGGACATGTTCAAAGTGTTTGCCAGGAAAAGCTCAGATCAGACAATCACAACCATTCCAGGCCCTTTGCTTCGCGCCGGAATCGAACCAAGGACACTCAGGCTCATGGACTTTCACCCATGGACGTTCATGTAGTTAATTCCACTTCGTCCAGTGCCCCTGTCTCTAACAGTGACTGTGTTCATCCCGCACAAAGTGTGCGTCGACGTCGCCGGAAATCACGTCAATTAGCAAGTGATGCTGTACCCTTGTCAGTTCAAATTACACGAGGCAGTCGCTCTTGTCGTCAGCAGGACAATAAACTTTTTGTAGATTTGGACTTTAATGGCAAGGTCATACCTTTCCAGCTCGATACCAGAGCTGCAGTTTCATTGATCAATCACGACACATACAACCACCTGGGCAAACCTCCGCTGCGTGCCGCAAATGTTAAGTTACATAGTTATTCAGGTCAGAATATCCCTGTGTTTGGACAGTGCACTCTTCTTGAAACATACAAGGGACAGACAAAACTTGTGTCATCTTACGTTCTTCGTTCTTCTACTGCAGTGAACTTGTTTGGTTTAGATTTATTTCAGTTGTTTAACATGTCGATAGTAAATCAGGTCCTATCAGTGAATCAGACTGTGCGTTCAGTGTTTCTCGTCTATGTGAAGAATTTGCAGACATTTTTGCACCGGTCCTTGGTTGCGCTAAGAACTCTGAAGCACATTTGGAACTAAAAGTAAACGCGCAACCAAAATTTTTCCGGGCGCGCAATGTTCCCCACGCATTGCGTGATGAGGTCGCAAGAACATTAAACGATTTAGAATCACAAGGTGTGGGTGAATGTGCGCAATGCCTCTTCCATTTCCGCTCCGCTTTATCGCTTACGCCGTACAGGTGTTCCGTTCGTCTGGACGACGGAATGCGAACGCGCCTTTCGCCAGTTGAAATCGCGTTGCTTTCTAATACTTGCCTTACGCCATTCGATCCCCAGAAACCCCTTTTGTTGATGGTAGATGCATCGGATTTCGGGATCGGTGCTGTGCTTGCGCACAAAGATGGATCGCATGATCGCCCTATTGCCTTTGCGTCCAAATTGCTCTCGTCTACGCAAAGAAATTATTCACAGATAGAGAAAGAAGCTTTGGCTCTCGTCTTTGGTGTTACTAAGTTCCATGATTTCTTGTATGGTCGTCACTTTACCATCATCACAGACCACAAACCTTTGACGTCGCTTTTTCATCCGAACAAGCCTGTACCTCCGCGTACAGCGCAGAAATTCATTCGCTGGTCTATTTTCCTCTCGCAGTACCGCTACGATATCTTGTATCGGTCCACTGCTAAGCACGGAAACGCCGATGCGTTGTCCCGTTTGCCTGTTGCTGAGGATAGAGCATTCGATTCTTCCGAACTTGCTTGCATGTTCATTGATTCGGAAACCGATGAAGTGGTCGAATCGTTTCCGATTGATTTTCGTCGTGTAGCTACAGCCACAGCTGCTGACCCGGTCCTTGCTACCGTTTTGTGTTTTGTTGCTACGCAATGGCCTTTGTCAAAGTCGTGGATCAAGGATCTGTTGGTTTGCAGATTTTTTGCTCACAAGGAGAGACTTTTTGTTCGACGTGGTGTTTTGTTGTTGCGTTCTGATAATGATCAGTCCAGAGTCGTGGTCCCACGTTCGTTACAGTCCTCTGTTTTACGGCTTCTTCACCAAGGACATTGGGGTATAGTGTGAACGAAACAACTTGCTCGTCAGCACTGTACTTGGTTCGGAATCGATGCTGCGATTACGAATATGTGTTCTTCTTGCATGGCATGTGCCGAACAACAATCCGCACCGACGCGGAAAGTCTTTGCATGGCCAACAGCCACTTCCCCTTGGCGACGCTTGCACATCGATTTTGCTGTTCCATTCTAGAATGCTAGATGGTTGGTTGTGGTAGATGCCTTTTCCTTTTGTCGTTCGGATGTCTTACACGACGTCTTCTGCTACCATCCAGGCATTGTCTGCTATCTTTTGCATTGAAGGTCTTCCGCAGACTATTGTTTCCGACAATGGCCCACAATTCACGTCCGCAGAATTTCAGTCATTCTGCCAGGCCAATGGTATTCAACATCTGATATCCGCGCCGTTTTCGCCTCAGTCAAACGGTGCCGCTGAACGATTGGTCCGGACTTTCGAGTCGCAGATGTTGAAATTGAAAGCGTCGCATTCTCGGGAGGACGCGTTGTTGCTCTTTTTGTCTTCGTATCGCTCTCAGCCCCGAGATGGTCGCTCGCCGGCTGAGTTGCTCCATGGTCGTCCTCATCGAACCTTGATGTCTTTGCTGCATCCGCCGCATCAGGTTCCTGTGCAGCGGCAGACTCCTGCTTTTGCTCCAGGCGACGTTGTATTCTATCGCCACTATCGAGGTTCACGGCGTTGGCTCGCAGGGCGCATTCTTCGCTGCCTCGGCCGCGCGATGTATTTGGTTTTGGGGGCCTCTGGTGAGGTGCGTCGGCATCTCAATCAGCTGCGCCTCTGTCGTCGCCTGGGCTCTGCCGCTCCCCGTCTGCTTTCAGCGACGGTGCCGTCCGGTCAGCGCCCTGGGGACCCATCTACTGGCTCGCCTCATCCCCAGGTGTTACCGACGATGCCTTCCATTTTGCCCCATGGCGACGCGCCGCCGCCGCCGCCGCCGCCGCCGCCTGTCCTCCAGCCGGCGCCGCCCGCAGTGGACGCCTCGCTGCAGCCGCCAAGCGCCTCCCTGGGTCACGCGCCGCCGATCGCTTCCCGTGACCAGCCGTCCTCCGCCATGGAACTCTTGCCCGCTCCGGACCACATGGCGTCTTCGCGCGTCGGGTACCCCGACGCAATGGAGGTCGACCCTTCGGCCCCTCCCGTCTCTTTACGGGCGCCTACACCGCATGTTGACGTGCACTCTGGACTAGGTTTTCAGGCGTTTCCTAGCTCCCCTCGGACCGAATGGCCGGGTGCGGGTGGCACAGCCTCGCCTGTTGTTAGGCTCCCCACCTCATTGCATACGTCAACATGGGGTCCTCCCCACGGCGGGCGGAAGCCTTATCACACGACCGTTCGCCGATTTGCGGGGGAGGAATGTGGTGTCACCGCCAGACACCACACTTGCTAGGTGGTAGCTTAAATCGGCCGCGGTCCATTAGTACATGTCGGACCCGCGTGTCGCCACTGTGTGATCGCAGACCGAGCGCCACCATAAGCAGGTCTCGAGATACGGGATAGCAATCGCCCCAATTGTACGGACGACATAGCTAGCGACTACACTGACGAAGCCTCGCTCATTTGCAGAGCAGATAGTTAGAATAGCCTTCAGCTAAGTCAATGGCTGCGACCTAGCAAGGCGCCATTAGTAACATTGCATGTATCTAAAGTGTCTCACTTGTATCGCCACAATCTCCAGATGTACCAAAAGGATGGATTACAGTTAAGTATTCCCGAAGCTACGTACTTTTCTTTATAGCATTCATTACGTATCCTGTTTCAGACCTCACGCCACCCTGATTTAGCGTAGCGCGTGCCTTTCGGCTTCCTCTCATTGTGTCTAGGCTGTCTTGTCTAGACACAACAGTATTTACCATCCACATTTGTCGAGCGTTTCTGTCACTGGTAGGGTAATATGTGGTCCTGCATTATCTTGCAAAATGACACCAGTTGCAAGCATATCAGGCCCTCTTTGACTAATTTTCGGACGCAAAATATTTTGGAGAAATAGACTATAGTACTCTCCGGTTGCTGACGTACCATGTGGCACTATTTGTAGCTATAACTTTATTCATATCGTATGCAAAGAACATAATCAGTTTCACCTTTTATCGTTGGCAGCGACAACTTTTTCGGGCTCTCAGAGTAAAAACTTTTCCTTTGTGACGACTGAGATTTCAGCTCTGGCTCAGAATCCCGCATCTAGGTTTCAGTAAGTTCAAAAATTCTTTTCAGATACTGTTCTCCTCCTGTTTGATAATACTGAAGCAATTATTCTGCGATTATTTTGCGACCCGCTTTCTGTTCTTCGCTATGATCATGCAAGAACGATCTGGTATGCATGTCCGAAGTAACATTGCACCGTGATTCGGAGCAACACAGGCACCGCAACGTCGTATTTATTCGTCGACACCGGGCAAGTGACTTTCAAGTAAAATGTCTCCCCTGTACGCGAATATACACGTATAGACATGAGAGCAAGTCCGAAAAAACATTACATCGTAATTCGGAATAATAAAGGCAATTCAATATCGTTTCCGTTGGTTTCATTCCACGTAGGGGTTCAATTTTGATGGAGGAATGCAGCTCACAAGCTGAATCCGACCTGACTCGGTTTCAGATTAAGATTTCAAACTAAATTACCCACGGCACAGCTACGCAAACAAGTGAAGAATCCTCACTTTTAAAGTCTTTATGAATTTTAGCTTCATCATGCTACCGTAAGTGAGCCGTGGTAAAAATTGCTGTTTTGAAGAGCGCGCCGCAGCGCGTTGTGTGAAGCAGTCGCCCTCCGTTTCTGTCGGTGGCGCCGCTATGGCAATCGTAGCTTTGGTGTCTCCCTCTGGTGGGAAAGGGGAAAGGTTGCCTGTTCACGTGCATTTAAGGGGCGCTATGAACTCGCCAGTCGGGAGTCACTCGGCTGAAGAGCGGCGGATCGTGCGCCTGACAGGCCTCCCCTGCCCATATGGGGCAGGGGAATGAAATCACAATAAAGAAAAAAAAAGAAAAAACTCGCCAGTTGGTGAATCTGGGTGAGTCTGGAGTCAGTCTGGGGTCAGTCTCTTGTCCCCAGCTTGCTAATCTGTCTCTCATCCGAATTTGTGGCGCAGTGAGAGAACTCAACGAGTGGTCGCCCCGTCGGGGGCTTAGTTCCTGCATCTGAGTTTGCGCGTTCGGCCTCCACTCTGCTCGAGTTGCTCAGGCAACGGTCATTCCCGGTCGGATCGATCGGTTGGTCGGTCGCGCACAGAGACACAGGATGACTTGTCCGCCTTGAGCGTCGGCACGTGTGAGGTCGCCACATGAGTCCAGTGGGCCGCGCCGTATAGCAAGGGGTAGCAGCTTCGTGGCCGACACGAGAGCAACAGGAGTCAACCCACGACATCGGTCTGGCCGGTGCGAGCTGCGACGCCGTGAGACGGAAGATCGGCGCGCCTTCCTGCGTCCGTTGAAGCGGCTGGCAGCGGACGGTTCGGGAGAGCGTTTTGGGGGTGCTGCGCCAGGTATTCGTCAGAAGTCACAGTATATTAGAAGTTTAGTGATTGGTGATATGTTGTTTCATTTAATTGTTAAATTCTACTTGTTTTCTTGGTGAGGCCACCAGCCGCTTTGTTTTGGGTTCGTCCCACCATTCTTCTCCGTTTGCCTACCCGCGGGAAGGGGGTTATTTATGAATTGGGTGGTCCGTTTTTTCCGCTGTGGAGTAGGGCCGGGTTAGAGCAACCTGAGGTTCGGGTTGTTCGGTAATCTCCCTATTAGTCTGCCGTACGTTAATAGTTGCCTCTGTCATGTTTGTCGGATTCGGCGTGTTAACGAATTTATTGCTTGAAGTGTAACGGCATAATTCCTGAATTATGATTTTATCTTGCCTATCATCTTGAGAGGTGATATATGTGTACTCTAGAGCATGTTTTTATTATTTTATGTAAGATTGCATTTCATGGGCTTTTATTTAAATGGTTATTTTAGTATATAAAGTTGGCACCCTTCCACCATAAGACTCTTCTTAGAAGTTAAAATCAAGTTGTACCTTCGGTGGCAAGTTAATCTTTTAATTTTAATGTTTTGTACCATTTCCATCCCTCCTACGGGGTGCATAGTTTGTGTGCTTGTGTGAATTGTTAAAACTTTTACTTTAAAGTAATCTGATGCGTTGCAGATTTGCACCTGTGTAGTCTTTCAGAGGTTGTTGTCAGCGGTCTTGACTACCGCCGTGTCAAAGGCGAGCGGCAAGGTTCTCAGCCCAAAAGCTCATACACTCAAAAATTTGTTTCTTTTTGCCTCTGAATAAATTTTAACTTGATATTTAGAGGGCGCTTTAGCGTATAATTTTAAATCCGTTTCTTAAAAAAAGAAGGCTTTTAGGGATAAAGTTCCCATTTGTTAAAAGCAATTTCATTTTTATTTCATCAGTTACTCACTGGCAACTATTTCCACGCTCACATAGTGTGATTAAATGTGTTAATGTTCTTGATGAATCGCTAGTAAATAAAGTAAATTCTTAAGAAAAGGTTATGGAAGTAAATTCACGGTTCAGTAAGGGTCACAGATGCACAGTGTGCAGAACTTTTTAAAGTGACCCCCGCATATTCTGGGGTGTCCTGTGTTTGAACAATTGTCATCTTCAGCGCGCTGAAAACCTCTATACAGACTATCTTCTCTTACTTCGAAAATGAATGAGAGGCAACGGCGATTATCTTCCGCTAGTATGTTTCGTTCTTGCTTTGATTTTGTTTTGTGTGTCGAACATAGATATCACGCTGACCGTTTGCGCTGGGAAAGTCGAGGGTGGCACAGTTTTATGGCAAGTTTCGGGCCCTCGGACTGTCTGCTTGCCCCGCAGGACTTAGTGACCGTTCTGCGCTTTAGGTACTTGCGCCTTTCGCTCTGCCCGAAGCAGCCTCGAGCGTGGGCGACGCTCCCCACTTTACGAGTCCGCCCGTAAAGCCGGCAGCAGTGGACGTGGTGGTGGTCTATTTCCTCTCCAAAATTACAATATTTATCGCAGGTGGAGGAGATATCCGGAGGCGTATGGGCATGTTCTGTAGGAGGAAGGTTGTCGTCGCGGGTAGGAAATCTCTGTGCACGCGGTCGTATTCCAGGGATTACGTCCACCCTACTCCCACGCACCTACAGTAGAATGTGTGATGCGTGTGGGCGGCACTTTGTCGCTTCTTCGGTCTCCTGCGTTTCGCGTTGTGAATCTCTCCGCCAAGCTAGAGATAGTGTTTCTTCATTCCTACAACTAGAAAAAACATATGCGCTCTCGTATTCTCTCTGACGGTTCCTAAAAGGCTTGAAGTACCTAAGGAGAGTTTGTAGCCATCAGCACCCATTCAGAACTCATCCGTTACGAAAACAAATAATGATTTTTATACAATCAACGACGAGAACGTCGAGACTATTACGCGTCTGATGTTTACATAGAGATTATTCAGTGACAGAAAATGTGTAAACTGAAGGTTGTTAGATTGGGCAGAAATTATTACTAATAATTTCATCTCTTTGTCATTGCTCTCCGGGGCCACCAACGTGGCCAGTGCAGCCTTTCAATAAATTCACACACACACACACACACACACACACACACACACACACACACACACCAGGAAGGAGGCGTTTTTCTACAACTGAAAGATGATGTTTATTTAAATTTCGTGCCAGTCGCACTGCGAGGGTAAGAGTCAGGTTTGCTGTAAATAGACGCCATAACGGTCGTGAGCATTAGTTGACTTTGAGATTAGATTTGTTGAGTTGAGGTTAGTCAGGAATGCCTTGGAGGCGACAGACACGTCATTGTCACCACCTCAGTTTGAGGTCGTGTAACAGGGCTACGAGAAACTGGATGCCCATTCCGCGATATTGCAGAAAGACTTGGCAGGAATATAGCAACTGCACATGATTGCTGGCAGCGGTGGTCACGGGAATGTACGGTAGCAAGAAGACGCGACTCCTGACGGCCACGTGGCATTACCAAGAGGGAAGACAATCATGTTCGGTGTATGGCTCTTTCCCATCGTACTGCATGTGCAGCAGCAATTTGAGCAGCACTTGCACCACGGTGACCCAACGAACTGTTAGAAATAGGTTACTAGAAGGACAGCTCTGAGCCAGACGCGTTGTAGCTTGCAGTCCACTGATTCCCAACCATCGCCATTTGCGACTTCACTGGTGTCAAGCGAGAGCTCACTGGAGGTCTGATGTGTTTCCTGATGGAAGCAGGTTCGGTATCTGTGCCAGCGGTGGCCGTGTGTTGGTTAGAAGGAGACCAGTTGAGTGCTTGCAACCAACCTGTCCGCGTGATAGACACACTGACTACACACCTGCAGTTATGGTCTGGAGTGTGATTTCACATTAGCAGGAGTCTCGTGCTTGTTCCACGCACTCTCACTGCAAATTTCTGTGTCAGTCTCGTTGCTAGACCTGTAGTGCTCCCATTCATGAACAGCATTCCACAACCGAGCGAGGTGGCGCAGTGGTTAGACACTGGACTCGCATTCGGGAGGACGACGGTTCAATCCCGCGTCCGGCCACCCTGATTTAGGTTTTCCGTGATTTCCCTAAATCGCTCCAGGCAAATGCCGGGATGGTTCCTTTCAAAGGGCACGGCCGACTTCCTTCCCCGTTCTTCCCTAATCCGATGAGACCGATGACCTCGCTGTCTGGTCTCTTTCCCCAAACCAACCAACCAACAGCATTCCAGGATGTGTTTTCCAACAGGTTAACGCTCGCCCACATACCGCTGTTGTAACCCAACGTATTCTACAGAGTGTCGACATGTTGCCTCGGCCTTCTCGATCACTGGACCTGTCTCTAGTCGAACAGATATGGGACATCATCGTACGACAACTCGAGCGTCATTCACAAACAGCTTTAACCGTCACTATATTGAACGACAAAGTGTAACATGCATTGAACTCCGTCCCAAAAACTGACATCCGAAACCTGTACAACACAAGCATGGACGTGTGAGTGCTTACATTCAACATTCTGGAGGTTGCACCGGTTATTACTGTAACAACGTTACACATAAGTAAGGGCTTATCTTGCGCTTATATTCACTGGTGATCTTGCAGTGTTGATGAAATACGTTACCTAGACAAATGTAATCCCGAAATTTCATTACTCTACATTAATTATTTTTCGATGTTGCTACTTCTTTCCGTCAGTGTATTTTAATACAGGCCTTTTCAAAAAAGTTCACAAACAATTTATGAGTGCTTATATTCAGTATCGTAAAGAATATCAAGACACCGCAGGAAAGACTTCCTACGTTTTAGCCTTCTCCGTAAGTAGCCAATGTGATTCTTTCATATGTGTAAGCTAGAGGAAGTAAATATGGTTGGCGTCCTGGACCTCCCCCACAGGACGGCCGGTGTGGCCGTGCGGTTCTAGGCGCTTCAGTTTGGAACCGCGTGACCGCTACGGTCGCAGGTTCGAATCCTGCCTCGGGCATGGATGTGTGTGATGTCCTTAGGTTAGTTAGGTTTAAGTAGTTCTAAGTCCTATGGGACTGATGACCACAGATGTTAAGTCCCATTGTGCTCAGAGCCGGAGAGCCTCCCCCACACTCGCACTGTGACGATGGTGCGACGTCGATGGTGTGAAGATGTTGGCTGTAGCACAGCTGTTCAATATTTGTGTGGTAATGGTTATTACTACCCGTCTCTCGTCCAGTTTCCCAGTGAAGTTACGTTTCATACCCTACGTTTCAGCGTACCACCGTGCCGTCGCTACACGTGGGTGCATTTTCCAGTGTGAGGCACCCTTATGCATAGCCTCAGTGGCCTGCACATTATTCCTTCCACTGATAGTCATGTCGCTGGCTACAGGTATTAGATCCCCGACTGGAATGCATCTCTTCTGCATTCCATCCTCTGCTGTGACCTTTGCCAGTTTGTTCGCATTCCCATTCTTCACAACTCTAGCATACCACATGGTCTATACTGTTTCTCCGTAGTTACAGCTGCTTTGAACTCTTCCAGGTTGTACGGTTGTGATCGATGAACCTTTCCATTCCTATCGTTTTGTCCAGAGTTGCTCTGGCGCTTCTGGTTCCGCAGAGACGGGTCCGACGTCGGAGAGTGACTTAGAGTTAGAAAAGGGCTTGATAGAAGGACAGTCTAATGCATACAGCCACGAAACTCTTTGCTGCGACAGATGTTACCGTTTGCCTGCTGGAGCGACACAACGCTCCAAGCGGTGAGGAAGCAGACAATCACATGTGTCGTAACGACAGTGAGTGTTTAAATTATTTTCTACTTACTTAACGAGGTAGTTGTTTTATTATTGTGTTCTGTACGTTAGTCAATTACCAAGAGACATGAGTTACAGTAAAATACAGACAGAAAAGAGACGAATCACATTGATTCAGTGACTTAAGCTAAAAGTATGTATGTACATTTTCAGCTTACTTTATTGAAAGCAAGAGAATGTAAACACATATTTCATGCATGACAGAATGTTTCTTTGTTGATGTCTGTTGTTATTATCATAGGCAATTTGCTTGACACTTTAAAAAGCATTATGCAGTGTCATGATATCCCCATTCCTGCACTTCATTCGACTTTCTAATACATGATTACTTTTGTAATATAACTGCTTTTCCTTCAAAAGCAAATGTTTGAATATTCTTGCCATTTGTCGTTCAGATTTAGCAACAATGGCGAAATTGGTTTCCTCTACGTTAGGAAACAGTTTTATTCCTTTTGACGATTTATTGGTTTTCCGTTAAGCTACAGGTGTGTTACGTTGAATAATGTGAGTATTACATTCGATATAGGCTTCCTACGATCCATATTCTCTCATTTGGCTGAAAAGTTATCAAACAAAACTCAGCGTTTTTGGGTAGATACATAACGTCTTTCTGTAAATGCTCAGGTCTTATTCGGTAGATATGTGTACGTTACAAGAGAATCGTAAACAAACTGTCGTGTAATGTACTGTTTCGTATATCCCAGGATCCTTAGGAGAGAAAAGAATGACAAATGAGGTGTCACGTTTTAGTTATTGTCGATTTTTGTGGCACTGCATACACTCCCTATCGTAAAAACTGTGTTGCAAATCATTGTAAACGTTACAATTCGCACTCACCCAATATTTTAGGCAGAAGTTTCACTTGCTGTCCGCTTGGTGTGCTGCTCCCGCTGTGGATAAGAAAAACGAGACGGCGTGTCCCGATTGTTATGTTATACTGTTGTAGAAGTGTAAACGCCTAGACAGGTTCGGCAGAGATAATCCTTGTCTGAGATGAACCTCAGATATCGAACTGTCGTTGGTCAAAGGTAAAAGTTATTGATCCTGTGCAGCTACGATCCATATATCACTATGTTGCACCTGTACCAGAGAGGTGTTACGAAGGTGGACTGACACTTTCAAATTTTTATCAAAATTTAGCATTCAGCAGAGATTATAAATTATTAAATCATCAATCACACTTTTGCTTTTTGTGTACACCTTCTGAGGATTACATGTCCCAGTGGATATTTAGAAATAACTTACAATTAAATAATTCACGGAAACTCTCAAATAAATAGAACAACTTCCTTTTACTACTTTAATTTTCTTGAAATTACTTAATCAGAAATTCGTAAAAGGATAATGACCATTTACGCAATTAAAATTTGCATGAGACTGCTTGATCAGAACCGTAAAACCGTAGGAGTTAACAACACAATTCAATATAACACGCACAGTTTCCTACTAACCATGAAACAGTATTTAAAGAATTTTTTACAATTGATGATCACGCCTCGCACACTAGGCAATGAGAGCATATCACATAGTATCACAGTGAGGTACCAATAACAGATCTTAGCGTCATATTGAATTACCAACACCTGACAAGGTTTATTAAATTTCTTCTGACCGCCACCTGGTTGACAATCTAGGCGTAACAGCATCTTCAGACCCGGTGCGCGGACAACCGCCACGCAGCATACAGCGGCAAGTAGCGCCGTACTAATACTACTGACATTATTCACTGGAGATTTGAGACCTTTCCAGTGTATCACACATTTCCTCAGGTAATCTTAAAACAACCATATGAGGCAATACTGACCCTACGACTTCTCTTAGAAAATAGATTAAGGAAGGGCAAACCTACGTTTCTAGCATTTGTAGACTTAGAGAAAGCTTTTGACATTGTTGACTGGAATACTCCTTTTAAAATTCTGAAGGTGGCAGGGGTAAAATACAAGGAGCGAAAGGCTATTTACAATTTGTACAGAAGCCAGATGGCGGTTATAAGATTCGAAGGACATGAAAGGGAAGCAGTGGTTGGGAAGGGAGTGAGGGTTGTAGCCTCTCCCCGATGTTACTCAATCTGTATATTGAGCAAGCAGTAAAGGAAACAAAAGAAAAATTTGGAGTAGGAATTAAAATCCACGGAGAAGAAATAAAAACTTTGAGGTTCGCCGATGACATTGTAATTCTGTCAGAGACATCAAAGGACCTAGAAGAGCAGCTGAACGGAATGGACATGATCTTCAAAGAAGGATATAAGATGAACATCAACAAAAGCAAAACGAGAATAATGGAATGTAGTCAAATTAAATCGGGTGATGCTGCGGGAATTAGATTAGGAAGTGAGACGCTTAAAGTAGTAAATGAGTATAGCTATTTGGGGAGCAAAATAACTGATGATGGTCGAAGTAGAGAGGATATAAAATGTAGACTGGCAATGGCAAGGAAAGCATTTCTGAAGAAGAGAAATCTGTTAACATCGAGTATAGATTGAAGTGTTAGGAAGTAGTTTCTGAAAGTATTTGTGTGGAGTGTACCCATGTATGGAAGTGAAACATGGACGATAAGTAGGTTAGACAAGAAGAGAATAGAAGCTTTCGAAATGTGGTGCTACAGAAGAATGCTGAAGATTAGATGGGTAGATCACATAACTAATGAGGAGGCATTGAATAAGATTGGAGAGAAGAGAAATTTGTGGCACAACTTGACTAGAAGAAGAGATCGGTTGATAGGGCATATTCTGAGACATCAAAGGATCACTAATTTAGTATTGGAGGGCAGCGTGGAGGGTAAAAATCGTAGAGGGAGACCAAGAGATGAATACACTAAACAGATTCAGAAGGATGTAGGCTGCAGTAAGTACTGGGAGACGAAGAAGCTTGCACAGGATAGAGTAGCGTGGAGAGCTGCATCAAACCAGTGTCAGTACTGAAGACCACAACAACAACAACAACAATTAGTACCTCGAAACCTATATTACTAAACGCAGATAACCGCAGCATTTTACCAAGTTGAGGGAAAATTACAGTGACAAAACGAAAAATCTAGTATCCCGACAAATTTTTTAAACAACACCGTGGTCATACGTTATGATTTAAGTTATATAGCACTAGAACTTTACACAAGTCTTCGATACCCTTGGACACAAAATTAGCTCAAACGTCTTGTGCTAACAGCATGAGTTAAAGAAAAGACGTTTTTTATTCCTTAAAGCCGGCCGCGGTGGTCTCGTGGTTTTAGGCGTGCAGTCCGGAACCACGCAACTGCTACGGTCACAGGTTCGAATCCTGCCTCGGGCATGGATGTGTGTGATGTCCTTAGGTTAGTTAGGTTTAAGTAGTACTAAGTTCTAGGGGACTGATGACCACAGCTGTTAAGTCCCATAGTGCTCAGAGCCATTTGAACCATTATTCCTTAAATAGAGGGATAGCCCTTCAGCATTCTTAAATATCAGTTCCTACATTCATCTGTATCTGTCTGTTTTTCACTGTAATGTGTATCTCTAAAATGACTGTTTGTATCACACATATATATCTCATTCCACATCTGTCTGCCCACGTGGGGCGTGTTACATACAAGTGAGGGGTAAGATTATGGCGAAGTGAGAAACTTCATCTAATATAGGAATTACAACTGCTCCTAATGGAGTCAATTGTGTGACATAATCACACCGTTAGCAGCAAAATGTTAACAGAATCCTGATTGTCAGCACTAGTATGGAGAACAGGCCGCTAAACTAGAAATGTAGGCACTCGCTATACAGCGGATATACAGGTGCAGAGCACACGTTTAGAAGTACCGCCTTGAACTTTAGCTGTCCATGGGCCATCTATCATGCTACTGTGATTTTTAAAAAAAAAAAAAAAAAAAAAAACCGCCTCAGGCCACAGTTGCACGACGCTTCCATATGCAAACCCAGCCGTGAAATCTGGATGAACAGTGATCCCTCCCAAGGCCCGATAAGTACCTTTAGCTAGACTAGTTCGCACATAATCCGTACTGAGCGCGCCCAGGGAGGACAAGCCGTCTACTCCTGCCAAATAACACTGACTGCCCATCTGCCCCTCTAGCTTCTGTTTCCGGCCCAGGATGGCGACAATATTTCTATGGCTTCTCTACAGAGAGTAACAGCATAACTTCAAAGGGCCGTGAGCGGCCATTGGACGAGTTGGTAAATTTCCTTAAATGTTACCATCTGCCGCTGACCAAGTTCAAATTTTTGGTGTGCCGTGATTAGCCGCTTCTTAATTTGTTAAATTTTTTTCCTAATGTTTTGTTCTCTGGCACTGGAGACATTTAATTAAAGTGGCTTTCACAAGTAGAGTCAGTATGTCAATGAGGATGCAGTTACAGGCAATTGTCCTTTGTACGGATTATGTTCTACGTTTCGTTTAATCGAGAACCCGTTTGAAGATGTGAGTTGTGATATGAGATTCTGAAACGCCATCTGGTTGTGGCTGGAACAAGTACATTTGCAATGATAGTTTTCATTTGCTTTTCCTAGAAGTGTAAAATTCGAAATTAGAGTAAATTCTGTTATTTCTTGTTCAGATGTTATTTAAGACCCACTGGGCTTGTTTTTAAATTGTTAAAAAATTTGTGAGTTCACTCTGTTTAAATTTACTAAGTAGCAATAGTCGTTGGGTATTTGCTGAAAGTTAGCTTAACTTGAAACTGGAAGTTTGCGCCTTATAGCCATTTTGCTTGATGCGAAACTGGAAATTTGCAGCTTATAGTTTTGTATTAAATGGTAAATGATTTACACTCGAAACCGAGTCCCGTTCTTCCACGTAATTTACTAAGAGCGAACAGCAGATAAAACTTTCCTAATACGTAGCTGGTCGTTGCTCACTGAATCACAGCAAGAAATGTATTCTTACTGGCTGTCAGCAAGACGAACTGTAAGCGCGTAACACGTGTGTACATAGGTACACTGGGCAGCAGCAAGGTTAGACCTTAACAGGTAATGCAGCTCGCGCTCGTGGGCTGCCGTTCTTGACAACACGACTTCAGATAGAATGTTTACTACTTTTTTTATGTTTCATGTTATCGTCGGATCATCTTCATCAGTACTCCAGAATGAATACACTGATGAACAACCCATTGACATTATTGCAAATTCCTATTTGACATCTTATTTAAAAAATAACTAACGTGTTTATAGGTTTTAGCGCGCCTGCAACACTCCATTAGGCAAGAAGAGCTTAGAATCACTTCGCTTGTGCTACGTCAGCCACCTGAAGGAGCATTTCTCGGTTGCAAACATCGATCAGTATTTTCGAATGACAGACAATCAAGTGCTCTCAAGAGCCAGAAATGTTACAGGTAGCATAAAACAATTCGACTTAAACTCTTCATATAACTAGTTAACGATGTATATCTGTTAGAATGTAACCGAAACAGTCGCAGAAGGTGTTAAGTAAAGGCAGATGATTGACTTCGTCTTCGACTTCAATGAATTTTCATATTCTCTTTTATTACTGTAGCACTATACCTAATCCGAAGGATCAATTTCTCGGGTACGTTTAATTTACCTTTTTAGACATCGCCTTTAGTCAATATTCACAGACATAACACTAGCGAGGTAAGATCTGGAGACATTGGTGACCTAGAAAAGTGACGATTTCTGTCGATCAGTCTTTCGAAGAATGAGTGTTTCGTATCATCTGACGCCTAGGATGTGCAAGGAAATCGTCATTCTGGAAAACTATAGAAAATTTCGTAAGCAAGGAAAGCTTTCCCATTAATTCCAGATCCTCATTTTCGAGAATGGCGCTCTGTAAGACTAATCAGTGACACAACAGTCGTAATTAATTGACTGTGTATGATACCACCTCAAGCATTTACAGAAAAGCGTTCTTCAAAATGTTTCTTTCCAAAAGGAACCCACGTCCATAGTTTGACGAAAAGTCTTTTGGAACACCAGCGATGTGAGTTACAAATTGTAAACATACCGCCAGAGGTTGGAGCGGATTCTATAATAAGCAGTACTAATGGGATTTTTCAGTGATTCGAAATTAGCCAGGAACAAAATGCCTTTTTTCTGTTTTCACCATCTCAGCAGAGTCCGGTCTGCTCCAAATGACGACGATAGAGGTCGGCCATAATAACGTACGCCATATTCTTGTGTGTGAAACACTGAGACTTGTAGAAATTTTACTTGTGCGTGCTGAAGCACTACGATCTACCAGTTGAATAATGTCTCCTACTTTATCCAGACTATCCATTTGCACGTTCAGATGCAACATGACTGCTGGGCACTGCACCGGTCTCACGCTGTTCAGTGAAAACACGTGTAAACACTATTGAACCTGATACTCTGCAGTTAGGAAATCGTGTACAGTATTCTCTACAAGCACCAGCCGGGTGTAGACGAACGTTGGATACGGATCGTCGACTTTGACTAGTGACGTAAGAAACATGTGACAGTGACCTTAAACAGTGTGACAACTATAAAGTTATGTTATTGCTGAATTTTGCAAACGGACTAAGGTACAGATCTGGCTGTGAACACGACCACGTTTTTATTATCAAATTCGTTGGCCTCGCCAACTCAAAAACACAACTCACAGCTGTAACTTTGTAGCCTAACCCTGACCTCGGGGAATTCTCAGATCACTTTCAACACAACCAAGTTCTATCATTATCACATTCGTTTGCTTCGTCAACTCACAAACAAAGTTCTACCTTCGAACCTTACTTGTACTTCGGGCTAAGCTACAGATCTGTGCCTCATGAAAATGGTCCAAATTGCTCTGAGCACTATGGGACTTAACATCTGAGGTCGTCAGTCCCCTAGAACTTAGAACAACTTCAACCTAACTAACCTAAGGACGACACACACATCCATGCCCCACGCATGATTCGAACCTGTGACCGTAGCGGTCGCGCGGTTCCAGACTGAAGCGCCTAGAACCGCTCGGCCACTCCGGCCGGCTGTGTGCCATAACAACCGGTTTCATTTATTTATTTATTTGCCTCCAAATTCACTAGCTTCACCAATTAACAACAAAATTTTCTGTCTGGCTTCTCTCTTTATCTATTTGCATCAAGAATTTTTCAGTATTTGCACTAGATTTTATTCCCAATAATTCTAAAACATCCATTTTTTTAATTACACCATCATTGAAGCATAAAATAGCATCATAAACACCAAATTTGAAGGTTGTAAGCTGAAAAATTATAGTTTTCGGTAACCGGTTCCAAATGACAGAATTCACACATTCATTTAAATTTTGGATTTTCCCATGAAGACATTTCTTCAACAAGCTTGCTAATTTTAAATACACAAAAGAAGCCAGACAGAAAAGAAGAGGGACCAAGAGAAGAAAAGAAGATCATTATGATTCAGATGATGCCCAGTATGGTGCAGGAAAATGTTAGTGGTAAGTAATTCTCTTCAATAACTACATTAGAATAGCAATACTATACTTTAAATGAATTTTTCTCAAAACTACAATTTTTACTTTCAGGTACCGTTATTTGATAAACTAATGGGGTTAGAAACAATACCCTCCCATGGCTTAAAAAGGGAGGCATGGCATTTAAATACCAGGTTGCACAGAGCATCAAGAAAATCAGTATATCTCACGAAAAAATTGTCGTATTTATGTAAAATAAAAACTGTTTCACACAGGAAAGATCAGGCATTTCAAATATGCTAAAATTTAAAAATCGAATTTTTGAAGCCCACTTGCCTTGCGTCTCCCCTTAAATGGTGTGTTTTATTCGACTAAGTCTATACTATTGCCTCCAATAATGTTTACTATTCCCCCTGAAGTACCTTGTAAATAGCGTGATAAGTATGACTATCGATATCTTGAAATTAGCGGAATTTAGTAGAAACCTTCTCGGCGTGTATGTCTTGAGAGTTGAATAGAAGAATAAAAGTTAAGAAACTTACCAGAGTAAGGAAAGCCTCCATACACATGTTGCAAAAAAGGACGCTGCTTACAATAGCTCTTCATTGCCTATGGCCGCATCCTCGTATGTACATCTATACAGAAAACAACAAAAACTTAAATGACAATTCATATGGTCGAGCGGTTTCGCGTGATGACATTTGTATAAAAAAAGCGTAATAGTGACAGTTACTAAACAGACACATACTAGATTTAATAATTAAGCACATCATTGTAGGAGGGGAGGAGGAACCAAGCTTTGTTGATGAAACGGCATTACCAACCAAATTATTTAAGAAAGGGGAAGGGAAAAAAGTATATACCTCCTCCTCGTCCGTCCGAACTGGCCGCGGAAGGCCCAACGCTAGCGACCGATCGCCATGCCATTGTCAACTGACAGGCGTCACTGGATGCGCATATGGTGGTATGTGGTCAGCACACCACTCTGCCGGCCGTTGTCAGTTTTCGAGATCGGACCCGGTACTTCTCAGTCAAGTAGCTCCTCAATCAACTTCACAAGGGCTGACTGCACTCGCTTGTCAACAGCGCTCGATAGACCCGGACGGTCACCCATCCAACAGCTAGCCAACAATAACAACGCTTAACTTTGGTGATCTGACGGGAACAGGTGTTATCACTGCGGCAAGGCCGCTGGAAGTGCGTACCTCATTCACCATAGAAACAGGGGCGAACCCGAACCTACAACCAATATAAGTAGAGGGACCCTGGACAATAGCACGCGCCAAACGAATGATGTGGAAGCTCACAAATCATCCAGCTCACCGTAGCCGCAGCCCCCGCACACAGAGAGAGCGCGGCGATGAAAGCGCCATGGCGAGGTGAGACGAGTCGTAAATTAAACATTTCCCACGGTATGTAAGAGGCGAGGACAAGCTGCCCCCTCCCACCGCCTCTTAAGAATCAGGCAACGAACATTAAAAATGACGAGATGAACCATTACATGCAGAAAAAATAAGACAAACACGATCCCACTCGCAAGAGCATAGAACGAAGCCATAGAATTATGATTACCGCAAGTTCATTCCCCACTGCCCCTCCCCCCCCCCCGCCCCCCCCACCCCCGATATCCCCTTCCGCTCCACCCTCTCCGTTTTCTTAACTGTAGTGAATGCCAACTTACGTTCAACAGGCGAAACAAAACGAAAATATAGTTGGTGCCCGTGGGTAGTGAAATCTAGCTCCCGCAAGACAATCAAAATTAGACAGATTACAACGATATCCCAGCTCAAGCTGGCTGCTAAGTGTGTGCTGTGCATACAATTTCATGCTGTACATAATTTCCACTTCTTCTAAAGCATTAAGGGAGAGTTCCGTTCCTTTCCTATGCAAAATTTTGAAGTTGTTGGATAAACCAGTCGTTGAATGGCCTTGCTCACTTTACTGGATACGTAATGATCACTTGCAATTAGTCGAATTTAAATGTTCTCTCAACCTAACACCGAAGCTACGGCCAGTCTGCTCCACATTACTTTTAAGACAATAGGAGCAACAGATGGAGCACACACCCGTAGTGCTGTAGTGTGCTGTATTTTTTTTACAAAATGACCCTCTCTATACCTAACTCTTTCACCCAACTTCCCGGGAATAGAAAGGCCGGTCTCACATTTACTGCCCTAAACTGTTTACCCACTGCTCTCTATCCCTTGTAACGTAATACCATCACCATCAGACCACCGCCCCGTACAAAACCCCGCTTTTTCCGTCATATGCCGTCATTGCTGTTACTTATAAAGTTCTTGTCGTATTCATTGACATGGGAAAATGAGGGACAACTTTACTCTGTATCAAAGGCCTCTTTGGACAGGGGCACATTATGGACTCCACGTAGCACAGATGGAAATAACGCCGTGTTAAAAGCAAAAGGGTATTTTGAGCTACAGTGAATAACCAGATCGGTAGTGAACGTTTTTCTCAAAATATCAAATTCCATGTTCGACCCCTGAAGCGAAATACTCAAATTCAAATAAGGTAACCATCCTCACTCATTACGTCGCCTGGTAAGCCCAATGTTTGAATCGAAACTATTCAACTCCCAAACAAAATCGTAGAAATTCTCCTTCGGACCTTTATACAGTAACAATACATCATCAGCATATATACACCAAGTCACAATATTGTCAGCATGGGCCCGAAATACAGTCATAGCAAAATGCTTAAACTTTGTTATAAAATTATTTGCTAGGTGTACCCAGATGGAGACCCCATGAGGTAACAGTACCCGAACCACAATGAGGAGAATATTAGTGTACATGTATTTAGCTTTCAAAGAGGTCTTGTATATAGCCTGGGGAAGGGTTATATACTCTAACCTTTTAATGAATTGCTCCGTATTCCACACACAAAGATTAACTGGGTGGAGGTAATGGTTATTTAAGTACCGGGTGGCTATAATTAAAGTGCAGCTACTCAGAGAGAGTCAGTGTGGGGAGTAATTACCGTATGGAGCGAAATTACGTAGATATTCTAAGGCGTTAATGCGGAATCGAATTACGCTGGGAAATGAATCAGTTTCAATTTTGTCCAGCAGGTGCATATCTGGCGCTCTCCTGCGAGAGCTTCTGTAAATTTTGGAAGGTATGAGACGAGATACTGGCAGAAGTAAAGCTGTGAGTACCGGGCGTGAGTCGTGCTTCGGTAGCTCAGATGGTATAGCACTTGCCCGCGAAAGGCAAAGGTCCCGAGTTCCAGTCACGGTCGGGCACACAGTTTTAATCTGTCAGGAAGTTTCAGGGTTATTGCAAGTTTTGGTGATAAACATATCAGTAAATTAGCCTACTATGCCTATTATAATTCACTGCTTTCACATGGAATCATAGTTTGGGTCAATTCATCACTAAGAGAGAAAGTATTCATTGCACAAAAACGTGTAATCAGAATAATAGCTGGAGCCCACCCAAGATCACATTGCAGACATTTATTTAAGGAACTCGGGATATTCGCAGTACCGTCGCAATACATACATTCACTGATGAAATTTGTCATTAATAACCCATCCCAGTTCAAAAATAACAGCGTCGTGCATAGCTACAACACTAGACGATAGGATGATATTCACTATTCTGGATTAAATCTCACTTTGGCACAGAAAGGGGTGAGTTATACTGCCACAAAAATCTTCGGTCATTTGCCAAATAGTATTAAAAGTCTGACAGGTAGCCAACCAACATTTAAAAGCAAATTAAAAATTTCTGAATGACAATTCCTTCTACAAAATAGATGAATTCTTAGATATGAAGCAGTAACTGTAAAAAGTAATTAATTAATTAATTATTTTGTGTAAAGAAAACTTATGTTAAAGTGACACGTTCCAAATCATTACGAAATGTCGTATTCATGATCTATGGAACAAGGGTTAATGTATGTATGTATGTAGGCACCGGAGACGTCGATGAGATGCTGCATTCGTAAAACGATGTGTTCAACAGTTTCTCACAACAGTACCGGTGGTATCTGAGCAAGGTATTCCTGTTTAGAGCCCACAGGACCAGGAGCAGATCGAACGTGTCCCTGGCAAACGCGTTCGTTTAAATACACTGATGATCAAAATTAAAGCAACAAACCGCTCTTTACCCTGCTGTGTCTAATTCACTATATAATCAAACTATCAACCAGATTGTGTTCTGTATGGAAGATGGCATTCTGGTCAATGGACAACCATGCCAACGATGACGTCAGGGCATCTAGGAAACGAAGTAGTGCGTGCTGAGTAGCCCCACATCTGCAGTCGCTGTGTATACAGTCGTAGACGGTGCAGTGTAGCACAGAGAAGATGCCTACCGGACCCTCTGCTGTGGAAGGCCAGAGAAAGAAAGGAAGCAGGACCCTGGCAAACTGATATGGACCGATGGCTTAGTATGAACCGTTCTCTTGTTTCTCGGATATGGCGGCCTGTATACAGACCGAAATTGTATCCCGAAAACCAAGCAAAGCCGACCACGTGTGATATCAGAAGAGAGGACCATTATTTGGCTGTAAGGGCACGAGAGCACCGCCTTAGGCCTGCGCGGCTAATGGCATGTGACCTCACAGAATCCACTGGACGTGTTGTATCGAGGCAAAGGGTATGTATAACGCTTCGGTAGTGTGGCCTTTACTATAGGAGACCTGCTGTGTGTCTACCTCTGACGCGTCTTCACAGAAGGGAACGGGTAGAGTCGAGTCATCAACGTGCCACCTGGGCAACCGGACAGTGGGACAGTCTTTTCACGATTTAGTGTTTCTCAAGGGACTCGCATTTGGAGGGAAAGTGAAACACGATTTCGGGAGTCAAACATTGTGAAAAGAAACCGATATTCAGGAGGATCCCTAACGATGTGGGCAGGGATAATGAGGACTGGCACCACTCTTCTTGAAATTGAACAGCTCAATCGGCAATGTTTAACTGTTAGGTAACGTGACGAGATCCTGGGCCCTAATTTTCGGTTGCTGCGAGGTGCTGTGGGTCAAGACTTCTTATTGATGGAGAATAATGCTCGACGTGATAGAGCACAGGAGGCTGATGTTTTCTTCGAAACGGAAGATATTGCATGCATGGTGTGGCCTGCTCGCTCTCCCGATTTATTCCTTAGACCCAGTCTAGGATGCACTAGGAAGACGGCTTACATCAAGTCAGCATCCACCAACAGCTCTCCAAGACTGCGAGCAGCTCTGCATGAAGGTTGGGCGTTATTGCCTCAACATGAGGCTGATGATATAATTCACAGCATACCCCATCGTTGTCACACCCCATACTGAGCACATTAACCAGTTGTCAGAGTATGTGTGCAATTCCGGGAAGTGGAGAAAAACGATGACCATTTTTGTCTAAAGTTATGCATGTTGCAGTTGTTTACGATCTGTATTCTATAGATTGTTTCCACTTTACTATCACTTGATTATACTGTTTTGTGGCAGAATATAAGCAGCCTTGCAAAATCACCGTTAGTTGCCTAAATTTTGGACAGCAGTGTATCATCAGAGCCAAGGTTAAACGGGTTCAGACCAGGTAATGTTGTAGGTCATGCATCTGTAAAATCTCTGGAGACAACACCTTGGCTCTGAGCACTATGGGACTAAACATCTGAGGTCATCAGTCCCATAGAACTTAGAACTACTTAAACCTAACTAACCTAAAGACATCACACACATACATGCCCGAAGCAGGATTCGAACCTGCGACCGTAGCGATCGCGCGGTTCCAGACTGAAGCGCCTAGGACCGCTCGGCCACACCGGCCGGCAGACATCTCTGTAACCGCTTCACACAGAGTCCTCCAATATACGAGGATGAGTCAAATGAAGACTCTAAATATTTTTTAGAATATTATTTATTGTGCAGAAGTGGTACAAAGATGTATCACTTTTCAACATAGCCTCCACCACGCTCAATGCAAGTCCTCCAGTACTTACAAAGTGCATAAATTCCTTTAGAAAAAAATTCTTTTGGCAGTCCGCGCAACCACTCGTGCACCGCGTGGCGTACCTCTTCATCATAACGGAACTTCTTTCCTCCCATTGCGTCTTTGAGTGGTCCAAACAAATGGAAATCACTTGAGGCAAGGTCTGGCGAGTCTGTTGGATGAGGAAGACACTCAAAATGCAGGTCTGTGATTGCCACTGTGATTGCCACTGTTGTACGGGCAGTGTGGGGCCTTGCATTGTCGTGTTGCAAAAGGACACCTGCTGACAGCAATCCATGTCGTTTGATTTGATTGCAGGCCGCAGATGCAAGGAAGCCATCACGTTCTCGTTCAAAGCGCCGAAGAACTTCTTCACAAGCATCAACACGTCGTTCTCTCATTTCAAGAGTCAGCTGCCGTGGCACTCACTTGCAGACACTTTGTGAAACTGGAGCACATGAAGATGAATGTGGTGTGCTGACCCATGACTGATCTGTGAACGTGGTGCAGCGTCATTCAGTGCCACTCGGCGGTTTTCCTTCACTATGGCTTCAACTGCTGCAATGTTCTTTGGGGTCACAACTCCAACTGACCTGGATAAGGAGCATCTTTCACTGAAGTCACACTATTTGCGAACTTCCTACTCCATTCGTAGACTTGCTGCTGTGACAAACATGCATCACCATACTGAACCTTCATTTGTCGATGAATTTCAGGAGGTTTCACATCTTCACTACGCAAAAACCGAATAACAGAACGCTGTTTTTTCCTGGGGCGGTCAACTTTATACTGATACTGCATCAGTATGTGTGAATCTGTACTATGCTGCCACGTACAGGCCATTATGCACGCTGTTTGTAGCACCCTTACCAACTTACAGGATAACGGCGTGAAATTTCGATTTGTTATTACAAATTTAAGGTTTTCATTTGACTCACCCTCGTACATCTTTAATTATTTATTCCACAGAGATGCGCCCGTAGAGCGGAACGTTCTATTCTCGCAGGCAGTTATACTACTTCCGGTTTTAATAATTTGCCGCACCTGGATCTAAGTTCGCAACCGGTTACTATTAATTAGATCGTTTCGACGAATTATTGCAGCAGTAATCTCGTTAGTAACTTGCACTGAGACAGCACGCCTTCTGTTACCATGTGCCGCGAGGAACCTCATCTGTGTTTACGAATTTCATTCTTATCGTCTTCAATGGCATCGGTACTGTCCTCTTGACTCTCCAGTCGGCGATAATCTCTGAACTGAGCACAGTTATTTCTGCCGTCACATAAAGCAGTGTCAGTAAAGAGCACACGATCTCTCTTCTCCATAGCCATAGTGTTCACTCACGTTATGGCTTGTCAAATGACAGCGTGGATGTCATACCGTTATGAAAACTGGGTACAACGCAAGATTTGCATCTGTTGGCCAAACCCGGAGCTAATTTATTTGCGGCATAAGTCAGTTCCACATTAACGCTTTGGGATATCTACCAAATTTCGCACCCATACGACAACCACAGTCCACAGTGGACTTCCGTGAATAACTGCACTTTAATTATAATCACCCGGCACTTAACTAGGGGCTTCTTAGTGTAGTAACCTGGCCCTCCAACTCTGCACACGGTTAGCAATACGAGATTCACAAATAACCGTGCGGAAAGCTCTCCATGAGGCGGCGTTTCCAGCAGTGCAGCTCCTGGTGAGGCCACAGGAGGTTCCTCAGACGTCACAGGCTCCTTTCTCGATCACAGAGGGCGGTGGCCACCCGGAAGTGCTGCTGAGAGCTCAGTGGACAGTAACGAGATCTCCCACGTCTTCTCACCAGCGCCCCGGGGTGGCCCGGCCGGCCGCCGCTAACGATCTCCTTTTATGCCTCGCGGCAGGCCCGGCTCCGGGCCATTCTACCTAACACACCACTGGCGACTGTCAGCTACCCACTCGTTAAAATTCTAGTTTGTTCTGCCCAAAGAGCCCTCTCCCTCTACGTCTTTATTACAGAGGAGAAAGCTGCAGCATGGCAATGAGATTCCTGGCCGCGATGAGATAAAAGCACATTTTCCGCACGGGTTTCGCTTCTCTTGTGAGCTTCAAAGAATGGTTAAAATTCTGTGTCTCATATGTTGAGCAAAGTGACATCATCATCATACTTGTTCTTGGAGCATGTACGTTGAGGGAAGCACTGAAACTAATCTAGTAACAGGTAAGTTTCCACAAAACGCATGGACAAATAGCATCCTCTCCTTGCGCCCCTTATCTCCAAATGTGTCTGTGTGCGTAACCAGTACCGTACATTCGAAATAGCGGACGTTCGATGGTACATGCTATCTCTTACCCTGATTGGACTGTGTAAAGATTGGGAATTTGTACGGTTGGACTGTGGAAAGGATGGGACTTTGTACGGGTGCTGATAACCACGCAGTTGCGCCTTACAAACCAAACATCTTATCTCTTACCCACACAGCGAAAACGAGTAAATTTTCAGAACAGGTTGCTTGCCGAAGCTAAACAAAGAAATGTAAGGCCGAACGTTTCCACAGCGAGCGTCACTTTCAATAAATTAAAGCAATTAAAACACCCACGTTTCGACTGTCTTTGCATCGGTCTTCTTCAGGGTAACTAACTGCTGGATTCTAGTGGATAAACATCGTCAAATCGACACCTCGTTTTTGTGCAGCGAGACGTCGATGCCCGACCGTAGTTGTCTTGCGTTCATCACATCGAATTGTCCAGTGGTACCTCGGAATGAGACGTTGGTAGCCGTCTGACAACGGAAATTAAACAATGTATACGAAAAGACCATCAGCAGAATCAAGTAATTCGTTGCCGTGATGAAGACCGCGGCAAAGTTGCTCGAAACGCCTGTACTTACGGTGTTTCTGCCTTTCTAAATTAGCGGTCAAGCATTTTCTTCTTCAGTATCGTGTCGTGGTTTGTCGCTGCTGCGGGATGTTCTGCGAAAATCTCATCTAATATTACTATCGAGAACAAGTGGTAATTTGTGTCCTTTTTTTCCCGGTAAAAAGCTATGTAGATACAGAATGAGGAATGAAAGACCACGCCGGCCGCGGTGGCCTAGCGGTTCGAGGCGCTTCAGTCCGGAACCGCGTGACTGCTACGGTCGCAGGTTCGAATCCTGGCTCGGGCATGGATGTGTGTGATGTCCTTAGTTTAGTTACGTTTAAGAGGTTCTAAGTTCTAGGTGACTGATGACCTGAGATGTTAAGCCCCATGGTGCTCAGAGCCATTTGAACCATTTTTGAAAGACGAAAGGAGTTATTAGAATATTTTTCCTCGTATCGTTAGTAATGTTTCCACCACTGAGAGCACCATAAAAGTAATAAGTAGTTTACAAACTTTTTAACAAACAAATATCACATAAGTAGCAAATCCTCAGACATATACAGAGACTATTAACGTTACTTCGATATACGAGTATAAGTTTCCCGAAAAGGCTTTTCTTTACGACCCGAATCTTCGTTTTAGCACTACAGTGTAAATTAGGCGTCTCTATGAATCAGTCCTTTTACGTATTTATGACAGTGAACTCGGCAATTACCTGGATCAGGGAATGAATTGGAAGCACCTGGCCCCTTTAACCAACATCATTTATCCTTGAACGACACAAAAATTTATTTTTATGTACTTTCTTTGGTAACAGGTCCCCTTTGAATAACAGATAGAGAAACTGAAGTTCATTTGCCATTACCGGCGTACAATATGGTCAATAAGGCAGCCTTTATATCACAATAATCTCACACAAATGCAAGAAATAAAATATTAACAATATTGCCCTTTATTAAAGAACCTTTAAATTAAAGAATTTTAAATAAGCCAGTCAATTAAAACAATTAAAACAGATCTAGATAAATTTCTTCAAGCAAATTCAAGTCCAAAATTTTAGGTGAACTCCCAAAAGATAGATATGAAGAAATATAACATAGGGGGTACCCAAAAGTTTTCACAAAATATTTAAAATATATCAAAAAATGGTTCAAATGGCTCTGAGCACTATGCGACTTAACTGCTGAGGTCATGAGTCGCCTAGAACTTAGAACTAATTAAACCTAACTAACCTAAGGACATCACCCACATCCATGCCCGAGGGAGGATTCGAACCTGCGACCGTAGCGGTCACGCGGTTCCAAACTGAAGCGCTAGAACCGCAAGGCCACACCGGCCGGCAAAATACACTCCTGGAAATTGAAATAAGAACACCGTGAATTCATTGTCCCAGGAAGGGGAAACTTTATTGACACATTCCTGGGGTCAGATACATCACATGATCACACTGACAGAACCACAGGCACATAGACACAGGCAACAGAGCATGCACAATGTCGGCACTAGTACAGTGTATATCCACCTTTCGCAGCAATGCAGGCTGCTATTCTCCCATGGAGACGATCGTAGAGATGCTGGATGTAGTCCTGTGGAACGGCTTGCCATGCCATTTCCACCTGGCGCCTCAGTTGGACCAGCGTTCGTGCTGGACGTGCAGACCGCGTGAGACGACGCTTCATCCAGTCCCAAACATGCTCAATGGGGGACAGATCCGGAGATCTTGCTGGCCAGGGTAGTTGACTTACACCTTCTAGAGCACGTTGGGTGGCACGGGATACATGCGGACGTGCATTGTCCTGTTGGAACAGCAAGTTCCCTTGCCGGTCTAGGAATGGTAGAACGATGGGTTCGATGACGGTTTGGATGTACCGTGCACTATTCAGTGTCCCCTCGACGATCACCAGTGGTGTACGGCCAGTGTAGGAGATCGCTCCCCACACCATGATGCCGGGTGTGGGCCCTGTGTGCCTCGGTCGTATGCAGTCCTGTTGTGGCGCTCACCTGCACGCCGCCAAACACGCATACGACCATCATTGGCACCAAGGCAGAAGCGACTCTCATCGCTGAAGACGACATGTCTCCATTCGTCCCTCCATTCACGCCTGTCGCGACACCACTGGAGGCGGGCTGCACGATGTTGGGGCGTGAGCGGAAGACGGCCTAACGGTGTGCGGGACCGTAGCCCAGCTTCATGGAGACAGTTGCGAATGGTCCTCGCCGATACCCCAGGAGCAACAGTGTCCCTAATTTGCTGGGAAGTGGTGGTGCGGTCCCCTACGGCACTGCGTAGGATCCTACGGTCTTGGCGTGCATCCGTGCGTCGCTGCGGTCCAGTCCCAGGTCGACGGGCACGTGTACCTTCCGCCGACCACTGGCGACAACATCGATGTACTGTGGAGACCTCACGCCCCACGTGTTGAGCAATTCGGCAGTACGTCCACCCGGCCTCCCGCATGCCCACTATACGCCCTCGCTCAAAGTCCGTCAACTGCACATACGGTTCACGTCCACGCTGTCGCGGCATGCTACCAGTGTTAAAGACTGCGATGGAGCTCCGTATGCCACGGCAAACTGGCTGACACTGACGGTGGCGGTGCACAAATGCTGCGCAGTTAGCGCCATTCGACGGCCAACACCGCGGTTCCTGGTGTGTCCGCTGTACCGTGCGTGTGATCATTGCTTGTACAGCCCTCTCGCAGTGTCCGGAGCAAGTATGGTTGGTCTGACACACCGGTGTCAATGTGTTCTTTTTTCCATTTCCAGGAGTGTATATCAGAAAAAGAATATAATATGTAGTGTGTGGTGTCACCGCCAGACACCACGCTTGCTAGGTGGTAGCTTAAATCGGCCGCGGTCCATTTAGTACATGTCGGACCCGAGTGTCGCCACTGTGTGATCGCAGACCGAGCGCCACCACAAGGCAGGTCTCGAGATACGATAGAGCACTCGCCCCAGTTGTACGACGACATTGCTAGCGACTATACGGACGAAGCCTTTGCTCTCATTTGCCGAGAGACAGTTAGAATAGCCTTCTGCTAAGTCCATGGCTACGACCTAGCAAGGCGCCAATTGTAATAGTGCATGTATCTTACGAGTCTCATTTGTATAGTCAAGAGAGATGTATCACAAGGAGTGATTAAAAGTTAAGTATATTCCAAAGCTACGTACTTTCTTTATAGCAGTCATAACGTATCCTGTTCCAGACTTGACGCCAGTCGGCGTGTGTGTACGCGTGCCTTTCGGCTCCCTTCTCAGTGTGGCGTAGCTAGCTTGTTACGCCACAACATAGTGAACATTAAAGAGAATATTTCCTGTGCGAAGCAAGTTAAAGGACTCTTGGCCGACAGCAAAACTCGTTTAGAGTGCAGCCGCCGGCCAATGGTGCGCTGATTAGGACTGCACCACGATAGGAGCGACACCTGCAAGAAGTGAACACAAGAGCCGCTCCTGGCAGCCTCGGCAGGACATTAGCGCTGAGTATTTCGTCATTAGTGGACAGGATTAGCGCGGCCTAGTAGAGTGCTACAGTATCACATTTGTGATCAATACCCGTTGGTAGTTTCGACTTTGTCTATAGGGGAGACTATTAGTGTTTCACGTCGACCATCGCTTGCGACAGTGGTGTAAGTCAAGTTAAGTATTTTCAATCTGCCGGCCGCTGGAAGCCGAGCGGTTCTAGGCGCTAGAGCCTGGAACCTCGCGACCGCTCCGGTCGCAGGTTCGAATCCTGCCTCGGGCATGGATATGTGTGATGTCCTTAAGTTAGTTAGGTTTAAGTAGTTCTAAGTTCTAGGGGACTGATGACCTCAGCAGTTAAGTCCCATAGTGCTCAGAGCCATTTGAACCATTGTCAATCTGCTTTATTGAAGTAAAAGTACTAATGTTATTTATGAACATAGTAACTGTTATCGAAAGAACAGGTACCATTGATGACCCTAGGATAAATGATAGTCGATTGAAACATTCAGCTGCCGACAGGTGTTGTTGATATACCTCGTTGGGGACAGTTGAAATGTGTGCCCCGACCGGGACTCGAATCTGGGATCTCCTGCTTACATAGCAGACGCTCTATCCATCTGAGCCACTGAAGACACAGATGAATAGCTCGACTGCAGGGACTTATCCCATGCACGCTTCCCGCTAGACCCACACTCCCAACTGTTAACATCTACATACGTAATGTACCTAATACGTGTTTGCCCATCCACTCATTGTCGCGCCCAGTTAGATGATGATTCCCGTTAGAGTTCGGGCAAACTGTGCGCATTCCCACAGACGAAGGTCAATGGCCTGGTAGCCTTTAACTATATATGAAGATAGTAAATGTTATCGAGAGAACAGATACCATAGATGACCGTGCAGTTTCTCTAGAATAAGTACCAATTAATTGAAACCTTCAACTGCCGACAGATGTTGTTGATATACCTCGATACCTCGGAGCACACATTTTCAACTCAACTGTCCCCATCAAGGTACACTCCTGGAAATTGAAATAAGAACACCGTGAATTCATTGTCCCAGGAAGGGGAAACTTTATTGACACATTCCTGGGGTCAGATACATCACATGATCACACTGACAGAACCACAGGCACATAGACACAGGCAACAGAGCATGCACAATGTCGGCACTAGTACAGTGTATATCCACCTTTCGCAGCAATGCAGGCTGCTATTCTCCCATGGAGACGATCGTAGAGATGCTGGATGTAGTCCTGTGGAACGGCTTGCCATGCCATTTACACCTGGCGCCTCAGTTGGACCAGCGTTCGTGCTGGACGTGCAGACCGCGTGAGACGACGCTTCATCCAATCCCAAACATGCTCAATGGGGGACAGATCCGGAGATCTTGCTGGCCAGGGTAGTTGACTTACACCTTCTAGAGCACGTTGGGTGGCACGGGATACATGCGGACGTGTATTGTCCTGTTGGAACAGCAAGTTCCCTTGCCGGTCTAGGGATGGTAGAACGATGGGTTCTATGACGGTTTGGATGTACCGTGCACTATTCAGTGTCCCCTCGACGATCACCAGTGGTGTACGGCCAGTGTAGGAGATCGCTCCCCACACCATGATGCCGGGTGTTGGCCCTGTGTGCCTCGGTCGTATGCAGTCCTGATTGTGGTGTAAGTAGGCTGTTTAGGCTTTTTTATTGGTAACGCCACCTCTGTATGAAAATCACTGGCTGTGCTGTGTGCAGTCTGTCGCTGCTTTGCATTGTTGTAATACTCGCCATTGTAGTGTTGGGCAGCGGCAGCTGGATGTGAACAGCGCGTAGCGTTGCGCAGTTGGAGGTGAGCCGCCAGCAGTGGTGGATGTGGGGAGAGAGATGGCGGAGTTTTGAAATTTGTCATGAACTGCTATATTTATATATGATGATATCAAGGTAAATACATTGTTTGTTCTCTATTAATATCTTTCATTTGCTAACCATCCCTATCAGTAGTTAGTGCCTTCCATAGTTTGAATCTTTTATTTAGCTGGCAGTAGTGGCGCTCGCTGTATTGCAGTAGCTTGAGCAGCGAAGATTTGTGTGAGGTAAGTGATTTTTGAAAGGTATAGTTTAATGTTAGTCAGGGCCATTCTTTTGTAGGGAATTTTGAAAGTCAGATTGCGTTGCGCTAACAAAATATTGTGTGTCAGTTTAAGCACAGTCTTGTATGATTGTTCAAAAGGGGACGTTCCATATGTCGACCCTCAGCCGAGGATACCTCACTGGAATCTTCTGATTTTTTTCTTGTAGTTTGTGTAATTAGTGTAGCTATTGTTTATTGCTAGCGCGTAATTGTAGAGAAAATCTCCTTTGTAGTTGTAGTTTTTCATTGTTGTACAGTAAAACAGTTGTGGCATGCATGTAGATTTGCACCAAGTATTTCGCAGCTGCAATTAACTAGATATTATTTTCAGTGCTATGTTAATATGTTCTCTTATTTTTGATCTTCAAATTGTGTTTTTCTGTGTTGTCGTGTGAAATACTGTGACAATAATGACGTGTGAAAAACGTAATACTAGGCTCCAAAGTAAACTGAGAAATGACAGTGAAGACGAAAGCAGTGTGTTAGCGCCGCAGAGTAATGAATTAACTAATGTTCAAAGTAGTAATTTGGTAATTGCGCATAGGGAAATGGAGCGGGCGGCAAACAATGGTGTAGACAGTGAAACAGGTAGTGAACAGGGAAGCGTTATCGATCGATTGGTCGGCAACAGCTCGCCTCAGGAATCGGGAATGACAGAACACAATATTGCAAATACTGCAGATTAAGGTTTTGGGTCATCACCGCTTTCTCAAATAAGTCAAGACACATTTCCCACTTGTCAAAATGTGAATGTTGCCGGTGCAAATTCACTGCCGAAAAGCACTGAGGCACATGTTTCAGACACCAGTGCATTGTTATTACAATTAATGCAACAAATGGGACAAAAGCTTGAAAGTTAGACACAATGGAACAACATCAGAGACAAACACAGCAACAGTTAGACACAATGGGACAAAATCAGAGACAAACACAGCAAAAGCTTCAAAAGTTAGACACAATGGAACAAAATCAGAGACAAACACAGCAACAGCTTCAAAAGTTAGACTCATTGGAACAAATTCTTGAACAAACGCGTGAAGATTTAACTACTGAGTTACATAACATTGAATCGAAATGTCAAAAAGTCTGTAATGACGTAAAAACACAAATTTGTGAGCATTTTCAACCTATTTTTTCGCGGCATGAAAATGCATTACAGAATCACGAAGCAGCCATAAAAGAACTGCAAATTATTGTTCATGAAAATCATGAGACCTTGCAAGCTAGATTTGACTCAGTTGCATCTACCGATTCGGTTACGCAACTTGCAAAAACTCACGAAAACTTCAAGGACACAGTAGATACTCTGAAACTTGGTTCAGAAAAACACACTGAAGAAATAAGTACACTATCGGAGAAAGTAGCCGAACTTTTGGATCAGTTCACTAATTTATCTACGAAGGTAGATGATAATCTGATTGACGCAAGACCGGTAGTCTTTAATGACACGGAAGAGTACGAACAAATTAGGAAATTCAAACAAAATCAGAATCAAATTAATACACAACACCAAAGAGAAATCCGGGGAGTACAAGATCAGCTGACACAGGTAATACAAGAATTACGTATTTCAGAGGACACTCGCGCTCCAACACGGGAAGAGGGACTTAGAAATACGGAAAAGCCACAAAATAATAACACAGGGCATTTCGGAAGTTATGAAAGAAATTGGCAATGTGCACCGAATTTTGAGATGGAACGGCCGACACGACCTAACAATGACCGATATGCGACACGCCGACATGATGATTTTGACTATAAGCTGTTCATTACTACACGTAAATTCAAAACATTTAAGAATTCTGGCAACGACATTCATCCACAAGCATGGCTCCATCAATTCTCTCATTGTTTTCCTCCCAACTGGTCGTTGGAACACAGATTAGAATTTATGTGTGGCTACTTAGAGAATGAACCAGCTGTAAGAATGCGATCGGTCATTCACGATTGCCACAGTGAAGGAGAATTTTACCATGCCTTCCTCTCAGCATATTGGTCTCAAGCCACACAAGACCGTGTAAAACATAGCATCATAATGATGAAACATTTCGAACAATCTGAATTTTCCAGTCTTGTCAAATATTTTGAAGACATGTTGCATAAGAATCAATATCTTTCAAACCCATACAGCCCTTCAGAACTCATCCGCATTTGCTTAATCAAATTGCCTGAACATTTACGACACATTATTTTAGCAGGACGTTGCAAAGACGACATTGAAGCCTTTCAGGGATTGTTACAAGAATTGGAAATTGACACTGACAATCGCGGAATGCGGAAACAGGAACACAACAATCACTACAGGTCACATCCGTCACAATTCCGTGACGACAGAAGTAATAACTGGACACAACAAGCCTATTCTTACAACGCAAATCGTGACCAAAACAGACACCACCCGTACGACAACCGTTGGCAGAGTAGTAATAATTACAGGGAAAGATCACCTCTCCGTGGTAGTGACTATCACAGAGACAATCAGAGAAACAGACAATATGGGAACCAAAATAAATACTATCAAGGGAGACAGAATAACTTTAGACGCAACGGACCAGCGCGCAGTTACGATTTAGGGAGAAATTCTCCACCACTTAACCGACAAGAAAGAAACTACAGGAACTACCGACATGACGACAGACGATATATTCGTAACGACAGACCTGAATTGCATCAGAACTGGCGGGATTCAAACAGAGCAGGGCCCTCTCGAGGAGGTGAATTTGTAGAAGTTAGGTCTCCAAATCCCAATAACGACGCGCGCCAACAAAGAGACAATAGGCAATGACTCACACCGCTGGCAGCCACAAAACGTTCTTATGACACTAACGACGCAGCTGCCGTAGCTAGTAATTACGTAAAAATGGAAGACATTAGGGACATCTTACTCCAGGAACACGACGTAAAACATAACAACATTGCATATCCTGTGATTCACATTACTGTAAATGACGTAAATGACGTACTTGACTCTGGCAGTCCCATTTCAGTAATCAGTGAAACAGCCTTTAGCAAATGCAACAAATCGAATGATTTCCCCACACTTCCGTTACGTAAGATTAAATTACAAGGTGCAATCTTTGGAAAAAGTGTAGATGTACGCCAACAAACCAATTTAGAATTCTTTTGTCAAAGCCACAGCTTCTCTATGAACTTTCTCATTGTTCCATTATTGTCGACGGAAATTATATTGGGAGTAGACTTTTTGAATGAATACAAGGCAATCTTAAACTTTCACGATGCTGAAATAAGTTTAGAGAAAGAAGGTAAGTCAATAGCTTTGAAATTTGAAGACTGGCTCTCAAACCATGATGAGGAAATTAATCGGCTTTACGTTCTGTTAGACAACAGTTCGGAATTTTCTACGGAACTAGACACTAACAATCACTCTGCAAGTACTGACAGGGATGATATCGACGGCGCATTTGACACTAATAAGTTAATTCAGAATAAAATTCAAACAATTGAGAATTGTAATGACACTGATAGGCAGGACCTTTTTGAGATTTTACAAGCACATTCCACAGTTTTTACTCATAAAACAGGAACAATCAAGGGATTTCAATACCAATTTCGTGTTCGTGAGCATACTAAATTTTGTGTTAGACCATACGTAATTCCGGCGCATTATAGGGACCGTTTTAGAACAGAAATACAATCTATGCTTAATGAGGGCATTATTGAGCCTGCAGTAAGCTCATACAACAATCCATTACATGTTGTTGAGAAGAAAAATGGATCGATCAGGCTTGTCTTAGATTCGAGACAAATCAATACTATCATCATTCCTGAAACAGACAGGCCGCAGACGATGGAAGAACTTCTTCAAAATTTTAATGGTGTAAAAGTGTTGTCTTCCCTTGATCTCAGATCCAGCTTTTATCAGATCGAACTTCATCCAGAATGTAGAAAATACACAGCTTTCCTTTGTTTTGGCGTTTGTTATCAGTTTCGGAAACTTCCTTTTGGTTTGAACATTTCTTCGGCAGCATTCATTCGTGGGTTAAATTCCATATTACCTGAGTTCTTAAAACGTCACATCACCTTATATGTGGACGATATTCTGATAGCAGAAGCTTCATGGGAACAACATAATCGCATCCTCAACAGTTTGTTACGTATTTTTGCAGAATCTGGAATTACAGTTAACTTGGAAAAGTCTGAATTCGGTAGGACAAAGGTGAAGTTTTTGGGACATATTATTTCTTCTGAAGGGATTCAGCCGGATCCTGAAAAGTTAGAAGCAATCAGAGCCATTCCAGTTCCATCCACAAAAAGACAAGTCCGCAGTTTTCTAGGTCTCGTAAATTTTTACCGTCGTTTTCTGAATATGCAAATTCTTGTTACACCAAAACTTTGTTCTCTCACTGGAAAAAATACTATTTGGAACTGGGACGAACAAGCATTGTTGGAATTCAATTCTTTGAAAGAAGCGTTACTGCACGCGCCAATCTTAGCTCATCCAGATCTGTCACAAGATTTCTGCCTTAGCACGGATTCTTCTAAAGTCGGTCTTGGTGCCCATTTATTTCAAGAAGCCATAGAAAATGGCTCTACCATTCAGAAAACCATTGCTTTTGCTAGCCGAGTGCTAACAAAATCTGAAAAAAGTTATTCCGTTACTGAATTAGAAGCTTTAGCTATCGTTTGGGCATTTAACAAATTCCGTTTCTTTCTTTCTGGTAAGCACGTAAAAGTATACAGTGATCATCGTGCATTACAATTTCTTATGTCTTCAAAATTAAATCATGACAGGTTAAAACGTTGGGCATTGTTTCTGCAAGAATTCCGCTTCACAGTAGTCTACATTCCCGGCAAGGAGAACATCGTTGCGGACGCACTGTCACGCGCACCGGCTGGGCTTGAGAAAAGTAACACAGAAGGCAACCTCGAGAAAAATTTCAGTATTCTTTACATTCAGAAAGTCGCCTTTGAAAACTTCATCACCACATCTTTAAAGGACATTGCTCATGAACAAGATAAAGATCCGATTTGGAAAGACATCAAGAGCAAATGGCATGAAAAGACACACACACACAGATTCGGCATTATTATCTGGTTAGAAACAACATACTGTTCAAACGCTGCACTGTTGATGACAAGCTCTGGGTACTTTTCATTCCTGACGATTTTGTTAATAAGCTAATTTGGTACATTCATTTCAGCTACGCACATTTTGGTCCACGAAAATGTTATCATATTCTTCGAACGACTTGTTATTTTAACAATATGGAAAAGAGAATTCGAAGAGTCTTGTCTATTTGTAAACTTTGTCAAAAGGCGAAACCATCTACTATCTCACATCGTGCTCCGTTGTTTCCTATTATTCCTTCTAAATTAAAAGAATTTGCTGCTGTTGATCTCTTGGGACCCCTTGTCAGAACATCCAATGGATTTTCGTACGTTCTAGTCGCTGTTGAACTAACTTCAAAATTTGTTTCTTTCACTCCGTTACGTAAAGCCACTGGACGATCTGTATCCAACGCCTTTGTTAAAAATTTCTTACGTGAAGTTGGCCACGTTGCTAAAGTCATTTCAGATAACGGACCGCAATTTAGATCTGCTGTTTGGTCACGCACGCTTCGGAATCATAAAATCAAACCTGTTTTTATTTCATTGTACTCACCACATTGTAACCCCTCCGAACGGATTATGAAAGAAATCAATAAGCTTTGCAGACTTTATTGTCACAGAAAGCATCAGCATTGGGACAGATATTTACACTTATTTCAAAACATGCTGAATGAAATGCCTCATGATTCCACTGCTTTACCACCTACTCTTGTACTGAAGAATGAAGAACCACCGAACAGAATCAGAGAGCTTGTACCTTTCCCGAATACACGTAAACTTCGACACAAAGACATAATTGATTTGGCTCTTAAAAATATAAAATCTGCAGCAGACAAAAGGAGAAAACTACACGGTAAAGCAAATGCAAAGAAATTGTATATTGGTCAGAAAGTTCTCATTAAAGCTCATTCATTGTCACATAAGAAGAAACACTTGAGTCACAAATTCTTTCTAGTTTACAATGGACCTTACAGAATCCGACGTATACCACATGATAATTGCGTTGAAGTTGAAACTCTGCGTACTAGGAAGAGTAAAGGTTTACACCACATTTCACATGTAAAACCGTTTATTGAAAGATAATCTGCTTTTTAACTTTGTCTTTGCCATAAAACTTTTCACTTTACATTACTAGTATGCTGTGTCAGACTTAAGAAACTGTTAACATACAACAATGTTTGAAGTTAAATATCCATTCTAGAGCCTAGAGAACATTTTTAAACAGAAATTACGAATGCATTGTTATAATGAACAGATGACACAGTGTTGTATTTGTACATTCTTGCTTGTTAGTTGCACGATTACGTAACGACTATAAGGCTCACATACTTAGAACATATACTGGCACTGCTAATGAGATTTTCATGCAACATTTTGCTTTACTTGAAAGTACATTTGGGATTTAAAGTACTTTCTGTGAGATTAAAGATGACTTAGTATTTGGTTTCTTTGACAGCTACACGGTTATATTACGACACTACTAATGTGTGACATAATTTACATTGTTGCTTTTGCGGTGTATTTGTTTTATATCTGCACAGTTTTTCTGAATTCTTCTGGAAAGCAAAACATGTTTTATTAGTAACTTTTGTGGTATAGCTACAAGGAGACAGCCTTTTCCATAGCACAACAATACGTTACAGCACAGTACTTTCATCATCACAACAATAAGCGTAATAACTAAGATATCTCTACGCAAAGCATTTCACTTTTGTTTATCATGAGGTAAGTACATTGGCTTCTGCAGAACTTAGCTTTCGGAGGAAAATAACTACGACACTTCCACAGAGATTATCTTACAACAAGATACACATTTAGCGCTACAGGACACGCATTTCAGTGATTAATTTTGTACTTAAAATATTTATTTTTAAAGAGTTTTGAATTACAAAGAAAGTTTTCCGTGATACATTTCATTCCATTGCTGTAATCTGTAACACCTGAGGATATAATTACATTAATCCTCAGGGGGGTACACGCTTACTTTGTGTACCATGTGTGTGGCAACCACAAGGAACCCTAGCTAATATGGTATTTGCTTATACAACTTTACACATCGGTACCATATTTCTCCAACACATAATTACACAGCTATCTGATCATTTAACTGAGAGATAAACATGTTTTTCACTACGTCAGTGACACATGTTTACGTAATTACACCGTTGGATAACTTCACACTTACGAAATTGTATTTTGTCTGTACTGTGTGAACTCTTCATATTTTTTCGGAACCATTGTGATACTATGAGAGCTTTGAATGATGTATTTGGTATGGATTCATGATTTTTAAAGTACGTTTGAGGCAGATAACACTTTTGACAGGAGCAGAGAATTTTTTTAATTATTGGAGGAAGCTACGACGATTTTGAGATTTGACTGAGGTGTTATGATGTTATTTTTACGACGACGATGTGTATTATGCTGCTGAGGTATGTTTATGATTAATAGGCTGAGGCTATATGAGTTATTTGATTATGCTTCATATTTATAATGACGAAATATTGACCAGTGTCGATGGATACGTATATGTGTAATAAGGTAAGGAGTAATGAATAGTGGGTAGGGACTCTTGACTTGCGAAACAGGATGTTGGAAACCAAGAATCGTACTTTAAGAGTTACGAAGTGTGCGTAAATGCGTGACTGTATCACAATGCTGACGAATATTTTATTTGGACACTTATATTTATAGGATTTTCTTTCTACAGATTTGCAACGCTAATTCTTGACCTGTGAAATATTTTTATGTGAGACGGTCACGGTAGCGGAAACTGCTGTCGTAAATATTTCCGTAAGAAAGTTAAGTGACCACCTGCACGTAATGCGTCGTGGGCACCCAGCTGTGTCGGACGCCTGGAGAGAGGGCCATTGGCGTGTGCCTTTCAGAGCACAGGAAGGAAAAAAAAAAGGGAGGCCATTGTCATTCCTTTAGAGAAAGCATCGCAAATTCGACACGCTAATTACTTGGAAACATATCGTACTTTCTGATATTTACTGAAATGCCTAATGAAATGACAAGAAATAGTTTGTCTACACACCTGACTATGACTACTGTCTTTCTAGATGAGAGATTTTTTTACTACTTATGAAATGCCACATGACTATTGAACGATGTTCTTATGCTTTACTTTGTACATAGTTGCTTATTTCATTTGATATCTAGTTTCTAGCTGTACTGCAGCATTGGTTAAAATAAAATTTTATAGATGTACTAATATAAATATTTTCTGTCTACAGATCGAGTATATAATAATTTTTTTCAAAAAAAATGAGGGAGCACAAAGCGACATTTACCTTCACAGGAACTGCATTCATAATTTTCTTTTCAAGTACTTGGTAATTTCTTTTGTAAAATAAATTGTGATGCATCACTCTAGTGTTAAGATGTGACATAGGTATTAGACATGGCCATTTTTAGTGTAATATTTTTTTTCTGCTTGAGCTATGTCATGTTTAAATATAAGCTGCTGTTTGCCAGGCATAGTGCTACTGAACTTTAATTTGTGTTGCTCTGCTAAGCCAGATTTATTTGTTTGCTGCGCATTGCCTCATATTAGTTGTAATGTTGAATTGCTTGGTAATTTAGATTTAGTGTAGCTTGCTTTGCGATTTTCCATTTTTTTTATTGCTGTTTATATTAATTGTTTTATGTGATGCTGCATTGCCTCGTTCCTTAGTTTAGCATCTGAGCTCAGTAGATTTAAGTTAGCTTAAGAGGAGGTAGACTATATAAGAAACTGACTATGGACAATATGAAAAAGATTTGGGCCAAAATGAGTATTGTACACTGAGAAATAATTATATTGAAAGAAATATGAATAGAATACAGAAAGCAGGTATAGATAGGACTTTTTGGGAATAATGATGAATGAAGGGAGATCTCCAAGAAGTAAAGAAAGTTTTGTTTGCAAAATACTGCAGTACAACAAACCCTGTCCTTTCCTTTTGTGTTATCCCACTATATGTTTGTGTACCCTTGTGTATTTGTTTTCTTCCTGTCTCTGTGTAGTTTCATAGAATTTTTTTTTCTTTTAATATTAAGCTACATTCACTATGATGAGGAATACTGTTATCCTCGAATATAATTGGCATTAATAATATGTTATTTACTTTGTAAAGATGTTAGACATTATTTATTCTGGTTTGTTGCTCACATGTGAAGGTGATGTTTCAAAAGTTCTTGTGATCTTTATGTATTTACTTATGTCATAATTCCTGTAACACTGATGTATATGTCTATTTCTATTCTTTTGTAAAGCCCATTTTACTACAAATGTTATCTGTATTGTTATGTTCTTTAATGATGTATTTTGTACCTTTGTAATTGTATTCTCATGTTATAAAATTGTAATTGACACCAGTTCATCTTATTATTAACTTGTAAGTTACATTTCACTGCACACGTTTCTGTTGGTCATAGTATATGGACAATATGTGAGAAGTAGGGACTGATAGTGTTTGCACGTGTGTTGATAATTCAGCAAGGGACTGGATAACAGCATTGCTGGTTCTAAGGACAATTCCAAAAACTTTGTGAGTGCACAAGTGGTGGTTTATGGACTTGCTATATTCTCCGCAAGACTCTTCGATGGTGAATGTGCACCTGCACAATCGCAACAGATGGCTGCTGGCCATCTCTACAAGGACTACAGTGGGTCTGCACCTCTGGTGGCCCACCAATACCATTATCTCTACAAGGACTACAGTGGGTCTGCATCTTTGATGGCCCACCATTACCATTATCTCTACACGGACTGCAGTGGGTCTGCACCTCTGGTGGCCCACCAATACCGTAATCTCTACCTGGACTACAGTGGGTCTGCTCTGTGATGACCTACCTAACAATATTCTTTCAAACTTCGAATGACTCTGCTGTGGGTTTGCTCTGTTGTGGCCCATTACCTGTCTGCATGTCGAGTCAGCACTGTCTTTCCGTTGGAAGGACAACACTACTTCTTCAAGACTGCATGGAAATCCCCTACATCTGTGTGCATTGTCTTTTACTGCTCAGACTTAGAGAAAAACTCTGCATTTTTACTGTGATGAACATTCTGGACTGTCTTTATGGACTGTGAGAAATTTTTAGCTTTTGACCAACATTGTATCAATAAGTGTGTGCATTTGATATCTTTGTTATTGTAATTATGAAAAATTTTATCAAATCATCATTGGCCACTGCCCAAAAAAATTTTGTAAAATTTTTTGTGGGGAGCATGGGGGCTATGTAAGTAGGCTGTTTAGGCTTTTTTATTGGTAACGCCACCTCTGTATGAAAATCACTGGCTGTGCTGTGTGCAGTCTGTCGCTGCTTTGCATTGTTGTAATACTCGCCATTGTAGTGTTGGGCAGCGGCAGCTGGATGTGAACAGCGCGTAGCGTTGCGCAGTTGGAGGTGAGCCGCCAGCAGTGGTGGATGTGGGGAGAGAGATGGCGGAGTTTTGAAATTTGTCATGAACTGCTATATTTATATATGATGATATCAAGGTAAATACATTGTTTGTTCTCTATTAATATCTTTCATTTGCTAACTATCCCTATCAGTAGTTAGTGCCTTCCATAGTTTGAATCTTTTATTTAGCTGGCAGTAGTGGCGCTCGCTGTATTGCAGTAGCTTGAGCAGCGAAGATTTGTGTGAGGTAAGTGATTTGTGAAAGGTATAGTTTAATGTTAGTCAGGGCCATTCTTTTGTAGGGAATTTTGAAAGTCAGATTGCGTTGCGCTAACAAAATATTGTGTGTCAGTTTAAGCACAGTCTTGTATGATTGTTCAAAAGGGGACGTTTCAGTGGCGCTCACCTGCACGGCGCCAAACACGCATACGACCATCACTGACACCAAGGCAGAAGCGACTCTCATCGCTGAAGACGACACGTCTCCATTCGTCCCTCCATTCACGCCTGTCGCGACACCACTGGAGGCGGGCTGCACGATGTTGGGGCGTGAGCGGAAGACGGCCTAACGGTGTGCGGGACCGTAGCCCAGCTTCATGGAGACGGTTGCGAATGGTCCTCGCCGATACCCCAGGAGCAACAGTGTCCCTAATTTGCTGGGAAGTGGCGGTGCGGTCCCCTACGGCACTGCGTAGGATCCTACGGTCTTGGCGTGCATCCGTGCGTCGCTGCGGTCCGGTCCCAGGTCGACGGGCACGTGCACCTTCCGCCGACCACTGGCGACAACATCGATGTACTGTGGAGACCTCACGCCCCACGTGTTGAGCAATTCGGCGGTACGTTCACCCGGCCTCCCGCATGCCCACTATACGCCCTCTTCAAAGTACGTCAACTGCACATACGGTTCACGTCCACGCTGTCGCGGCATGCTACCAGTGTTAAAGACTGCGATGGAGCTCCGTATGCCACGGCAAACTGGCTGACACTGACGGCGGCGGTGCACAAATGCTGCGCAGCTAGCGCCATTCGACGGCCAACACCGCGGTTCCTGGTGTGTCCGCTGTGCCGTGCGTGTGATCATTGCTTGTACAGCCCTCTCGCAGTGTCCGGAGCAAGTATGGTGGGTCTGACACACTGGTGTCAATGTGTTCTTTTTTCCATTTCCAGGAGTGTATATCAACAACACCTGTCGGTAGCTGAAGCTTTCAATTAATTATCATTTACTAATGTTATTTGCTTGGATTGTTGTATAGAATTCCGAGAACGCAGCATCCCTTAGGCACCCGCCATACGAGACGATCGGGCAAGAGACAAAAACCTTAATATACTCAATTTGTACACAGACAGCCAGGACGCGCGACTGTAAACAAATAGTAAGCCGTACTAGGTAATGCTGGAGATCCGTGCACAGGACCGCATGTAAGCCAGGCCCACGTGGCAAGAAGCCCCCGACAAGGAACACTCTCCCAGCAGCTTAGTAAGTGCTGTTAACAAACCAGAAAGATAAGTTTCTCACTGACTTATACTACAAATAAAGTTATAGTTTAACAATGTTTGCATTATAGAGCGTCTCCAATAACTGGATACGCCCTAGGAAATAAACTCCGCTAACAGAGAACTAAAGTAGGGGAGCTGTGACTGCTTGCAGGCAGAAATATAATGAACAACTAGTTTGGATCTTGCCATTAGCCGAAACTCACACATGCATAAAAGGGCAGGACATTAGCAATACCAGGGAGCTCACTGGCATCTAAAACATCGTGAAAACAAACACTAAAACTTAAAACAACTTGTTGTCTTTCATAATAATTTTAAAACAAACACAATTTAAAAAATAGATAAGACTTAGGCCCAGATATAGCTATGCGTGACAACCGGGCACATTACATAACAATAGCAACACTAACTGTGGCAAGCTTTTTGAAAGAGAACGCTCGCCAGCTAATTAAGACTCATTACCTCAAAATCACACAGACCAATACAGTATGCTCAAAATCGCAGGGCTAAGTAACAAGGTGTGAATTGTGACTGAATGAGACAAAAACGCGAACATCTATTCAAACAGCCTGCGGAGCCTGAAATCGGTGCATAGAGCTGAACAACTACTGTAGTTGGGCACATCATAAGCGAACCATACCTTGGCATCTGCCCGGTCCTGGCGAATAAGAGAGAACTATTATATCTATCGCTTGAGCCTTGTCCCACAGTTACGCAGGGTCAACCATCCTTAATCGGATTTGGCATGTTAATGTTGAAGGGGTGGCCGGATAGATAGGAATTTAAAGAAATAGGACCTCGATAAATTGAAAGAACTAAAGGCTGTAGAGCGTTTGGGACAGAGCAATAGGGAACGGTTGACAAGCACAGTGGAACAAAATACAGTAGAAGAAGAAGTGGTAGGTTTGAGAGATGAAATAGTGAAGGCAGCAGAGAATCAAGTCGGCAAAAAGACAAGAACCAGTAGAAATGCTTGGGTAACAGAAGAGAAATTAAAAATGCAGGATATGGAGCAGGCAAAAAGGAATACAAACGTCTCAAAAAAGAGATAGACGGAAGTGCAAAACAGCTTAGCATGGAAGACTACTGGACAAATGTAACCATGTAGAAGCATATATCACTGGGGTAAGGTAGATACTGCTGCCTACAGGAAAATTAAAGAGAACTTTGAAGAAATGAGAACCACCCATATGAATATCTTAAGCTCAGATGGGAAACCAGACCCAAGCAAAGAAGGGAAAGCACAAAGGTGGAAGGAGTAAATAGAGGGTCTTGGCAGGACCGATGTATTTGAGGGAAATATTATGGAAATGGAAGAGGACGTACATAAAGATGAAATGGGACTTGTGATACTGATAGAAGAATTTGATAGATCACTGAAAGTCAAAACAAGCCGTCGGAAGTAGGCAACATTCCATTGGAAGTACTGATGGTTTTGGGAGAGCCAACCAGGACAAAACTTTCCATATTGTGAGCAAGACGTATGAGACAGGCGAAATACCTTCACACTTCAAGAAGAATATAGTATTTCCAATCTCAAAGAAAGCATGTGTTGACAGGTCTGAAAATTACCGAACATCAGTTGAATAAGTCATGGTTGCAAAATACTGACACGAATTTTTTACAAACGAATGGGAAAACTGGAAGAACCTGACCTCGGGGAAGATCATTTTGGGTTCCGTAGAAATGTTGGAATATGCAAGGGAACACTGACCCTACGACTTAACTTAGGTGAAGGATACGCAAACCTACGTTTCTAGCATTTGTAGTCTTAGAAGAAGCTATTGACAATGTTGACTAGAATACTCTATTTCAAATTCTGAAGATGGAAGGTGTAAAATACAAGGAACGAAAGGCTATTTACAATTTGTACAGAAACCAGATGGCATGGAAGGGAAGCAGTGGATGAAAAGGAAGTGAGACAGGGTTGTAGCCTATGTCCGATGTTACGCAATCAGTATACTGAACAAGCAGTAAAGGAAAGGAAAGAAAAATTTGGAGTAGGAATTAAAATCCATGGAGAAGAAATAAAAACTTAGAGGTTTGCCAATGACATTGTAATTCTGTCAGAGACAGCGAAGGACCTGGAAGAGCAGCTGAACGGTACGGACAGTGTCTGGAAAGGAGCATATGAGATGAACATCAACTCAAGCAAAACAAGGGTAATGAAACGTAGTCGAATTAAATCAGGTTATGCGGAAGAATTTAGTTCAGGAAAAGAGATACTGAAAGTGGTAAATGAGTTTTACTGTTTGAGGAAGCAAAATTATTGATGATAGTCGAAGTAGAGAGCATATAAAATGTAGACTGGCTAAGGAAAGGTATTAGTTTCTGAAGAAGAGAAATTCGCTAACATCGAGTATAGATGTAAGTGTCAGGGAGTCTTTTATGAATGTATTTGCATGGAGTGTAGCCATGTATGGATGTGAAGCATGGACGATAAACAGTGTGGGCAAGAAGAGAATGAAAGCTTACAAAATGTGGTGGTATAGAAGAATACTGAAGATTGGATGGGTAGATCACGTAACTAATGAGGAAATACTGAATAGAGTTGGAGAAAAGAGGAATTTGTGACACAACTTGACTAGGGGGAGGGATCGGTTGGTAGGTTACGTCGAAAGACATCAAGGCATCACTAATTTAGTATTGGAGGGTAAAACTCGTAGAGGGAGACCAAGTCATGAATAAATTAAGCAGATTCAGAAGGATGTAGGTTGCAGTATTTATTCGGGGTTAAGACGCTTGCACAGGATAAAGTAGCATGGAGAGCTGCATCAAACCAGTCTGTGGGCTGAGGAACCCAACAACAACAACATCTGCTACGGCTGCCATCACCTCAAAAAGTAATGGTTCTCGTACAATTTAATAGAATAAATACTTCAGTTGAGTGAAGAAAGGAGAAAGTAAAAATACATTCAGGGAAATTCAGGAATAAAGAAATACAAGTCCCTGATGAATGAAATAAATAGGAAGTGTAGGGAAGCTAAACCCAAATGGCTGCATAAAAAATGTGACGAAATCGAAAAAGAAATGATTATCGGAAGGACTGACTCCGCATATAGGAAAGTCAATACAATTTCCGGTGGAATTCAATGCAGGGGTGGCAACATTAAGAGACGAACGGGTATTCCACTGTTAAATGCAGAGCACAGAGCGGATAGATGGAAAGAGAATATTGAAGGGCTCTACGAATGGGAAGATTAGCCTGATGTAATAGGAGAAGAAACAGGAGTCGATTTAGAAGAAATAGGGGATTCAGTATGAGAATCAGAATTTAAGAAAGCCTTGGAGGACTTACGATCTAATAAGGGGATTTGGAACTGCGTCAGGTCTGTGTCTTTTAGCTGTTCTCCTAGTTCGCTGTCCGTCTTCGTCCCTTCACCGCATGTGTTCCTGTTTCTATGCGTTTGGGCGCTGATGACCACGCTGTTTAGCGCCCGAAAACCTTAAACCACACACACACACACACACACACACACAATAAGGCAGAAGGGACAGGAAATATTGAATCAGAATTTCTACAATCATTGAGGTAAGTGGCAACAAGAAGACTTTTCACGTTGGTGTGTAGAAGGTATGAGTCTTGTTACATACCATCTCACTTTCGGAAAATATCATCCACACAATTCCAAAGACAGCAAGAGCTGAGAAGTGCGAGAATTCTCGCGCAATCAGCTTAATACTTCATGCATAGAAGTTACGTATAAGAATAACACACAGAAGAATGGAAAAGATAATTGAAGATGTGCTAGATGACAATCAATTTTCCTTTGGGTAAGGTAAAGGCACCAGAGGGGCAATTCTGAAGTTGCGGTTTTTAACGGAAGTAAGACCGTTGAAAATGAGAGACCCTTTCGTGGGATTTGTCGACGTGGAAGAAGCGTTGGATAGTGTAAAATGTGTTTGATTTTAGAACTTCTGAGAAAAATAGGGATAATCTACAGGAGAGATGGGTAATGTACAATATGTCCAAGAGCGAAGAGGGAATAATACGAGTGGACGTCCAAGAACTAAATGCTCCGATTAGAAAGTAATGTAGTGTTTCGCCCCTACTGATCTGTACATCGAAGAAGCAATGGTGGAAATAATAAAATAAAGGTTCAGGAGTGCAATTAAAATTCAAGGTGAAAGTATATCAATGACTCGATTCGTTGATGACATTGCTATCCTGAGTGAAAGTGAAGAAAAATTACATGACCTCCTGAATAAAATGAAAACTCTAATGAGTACAGAATATGTATGGAAAGTAAATGGAAGAAAAACGAAATTAATGAGTACAGCGAGAAACTTGCACCACGAACGATGGTTCAATGGTTCAAACGGCTCTGAGCACTATGGGACTCAACATCTTAGGTCATAAGTGCCATAGAACTTGGAACTACTTAAAACTAACTAACCTAAGGACATCACACACACCCATGCCCGAGGGAGGATTCGAACCTGCGACCGTAGCAGTCCCGCGGTTCCAGACTGCAGCGCCAGTACCGCACGGCCACCGCGGCCGGCCCAGGAAGGATGGTCACGAAGTAGGTGAGAAGTTAAGGCATTCTTCTACCGAGGCAGAAAAAATAACCAAGGAGCTAGGAGGACATAAAAAGCAGTCTAGTACTGGCAAAAAGGGCATTCCTAGCCTACAGGTGTGAAACATAGTCCTTAATTTGAGGAAGAAATTTCAGAGAATGTACGTCTGGAGCACAGCATTCTACACTACTGGCCATTAAAATTGCTACACCACGAAGAAATGCAGATGATAAACGGGAATTCATTCGACAAATAAATTATACTAGAACTGACATGTGTTTACATTTTCACGCAATTTGGGTGCATAGATCCTGAGAAATCAGTACTCAAAACAATCACCTCTGGCCGTAATACCGGCCTTGAGTCAAACAGAGCTGGGATAGCGTGTACAGGTACAGCTCCCCAAGAAGCTTCAACAAGATACCACAGTTCATCAAGAGTTGTGACAGGCGTATTGTGACAAGCCAGTTGCTCGACCACCATTCACCAGACATTTTCAATTGGTGAGAGGTCTGGAGAATGTCCTGGCCAGGGCAGCAGTCCAACATTTTCTGTATCCAGAAAGGCTCGTACTGGACCTGAATCATGCGGTCGAGCATTGTCCTGCTGAAATGTAGGTTTTCGTAGGGATCGAATGAAGGGTAGGGCCATGGGTCATAACACATCTGAAATGTTACGTCCACTGTTCAAAGTGCCGTCAATGCGAACAAGAGGTGACCGAGACGCGTAACCAATGGCACCCCATACCGTCACGCCGGGTGATACGCCAGTACGGCGATGATTTCACGCTTCCAATGTGCGTTCACAGCGATGTCGCCAAACACAGATGCGACCATCATGATGCTGTAAACAGAAGCTGGATTCATCACAAAAAATAACGTTTTGCCATTCGTGCACCCAGGTTCGTCGTTGAGTACACCATAGCAGGCGCTCCTGTCTGTGATGCAACGTCAAGGGTAACCGCAGCCATGGTCTCTGAGCTGATAGTCCATGCTGCTGCAAACATCGTCAAACTGTTCTTGCACATGGTTGTTCTCTTGCAAGCGTCCCCATATGTTGACTCAGGGATCGAAACGTGCCTGCACGATCCGTTACAGCCATGCGGATAAGATCTCGACTGCTAGTGATACGAGGCTTTTGGGATCCAGCACGGCGTTCCGTAGTACCCTCCTGAAACCAAAGATTCCATATTCTGCTAACAGTCATTGGATCTCGACCAACGCGAGCACCAATGTCACGATACGATAAACCGCAATCGCGATAGGCTACAATCCGACCTTTATCAAAGTCGGAAACATAATTGTTTGCATTTCTCCACTTTACACGAGGCATCACAACAACTTTTCACCAGGCAATGCCAGTCAACTGCTGTTTGTGTATGAGAAATTGGTTGGAAACTTTCCTCATGTCAGCACGTTGTAGGGTCGCCACCGGCGCCAACCTGGTGTGAATGCTATGAAAATCCAATCATTTGCATATCACAGCATCTTCTTCATGTCGGTTAAATTTCGCGTCTGTAGCATGTCATCTTCGTGGTGTAGCAATTTCAATGGCCAGTAGTGTATGTTAGTGAAACATAGACTGTGAGAAAAACAGGACAGAAAAGAATCGAAGCATTTGAGTTGTGATGCTACGGACGAATGTTGAAAATTAGGAAAAAAATTAGTAGTTTCTGGGCAGAATCGGAGACGAAAGGAATATTTGGAAAATGCTAACAAGGAGAAGGGACAGGACGAAAGTATATCTGTTAGTTAGTTAGTTTCATATTCCATGGATCATTTTGCACAATAAAAAGTCATGATGTGGAAGAAGTCATTCTACATTCATATTACAAATTAATTTCTCTCTATTTGTACTCTAAACATCACCATATTGTTACTATTTTTTCCCGAAATGAAAACAACATATACAGATTCAGTTAGCAATTCCTACCCACCACCTTTTACACATTACAGAAATAGACAGCCTTCTACGGAAGGGAGGGAGTTGTCAAGAAGAAAATTTTTCAATTTATTTTCAAATTTTACAGTGCTGTCTGTTAGACATTTTATATCACTGGTTAAATGGTGAAAAATTCTTGTTGCAGTGCTGGGCGCCCCATTTTGTGCTAAGGACAACCTTAATGTTGAGCTATGTGCTTTATTGTTCATTTTGAACTGTAGTGGACTATTAACAACAAACTTAATGAGGGAATAAATATATTGTGAAGTAGTAGTCAGAATGCTCAACTCCTTAAACAGATGTCTACAGGATGACTGCTGGTGAGCACCACATATTATTCTTACAGTACATTTTGGGCAATGAGAACCTTCTCTCTTAAAGATGAGTAGCCCCAGGACATTATTCCATATGACATTACTGAATGAAGATAAGCAAAATATATCAACCTACAGATTTCTCTCTCCCCAAAATTTAATATGATTCAAAGTGCACATGTGGTTGAACTAAGTTGTTTTAGGAGCTCCAAAATGTGCTTTTTTCCAATTATATTCTAATCAATAAGGATACCTAAGATTTTTGTAGGGGGTTAACCGTGGTCTAGGGGTAGCGTCTTTGATTCATAATCAAAACGTCTTTGGTCCCGGGTTCGATCCCCGCCACTGCCTAAATTTTGATAAATAATCAGCATTGGCGGCCGAAGTCAGCCACATTCTGCCAACGGCCTTGTCAAAGAGGGCGGAGGAGCGGATAGAGGTTCAGGTCACTCTCTTGTCCTAGGGGTGGGAAAATGCCCCTAAAGGCGGAAGAATCAGCAATGATCAACGACATGAGGATGCAGAAGGCAACGGAAACCACTGCATTAAAGACACGTAACGTGTATCCACAGGAAATGTGGCCTGTAATTGAAGAAGTGTCATGATGATCTCTCCATTGGCAAAAGATTCCGGAATAGTCCCCCATTCGGATCTCCGGGAGGGACTGCCAAGGGGGAGGTTACCATGAGAAAAAGATTCAATAACCAACGAAAGGATAACATTCTACGAGTCGGGGCGTGGAATGTCAGAAGCTTGAACGTGGTAGGGAAACTAGAAAATCTGAAAAGGGAAGTGCAAAGGCTCAATCTAGTAGGGGTCAGTGAAGTGAAGTTGAAGGAAGACAAGGATTTCTGGTCAGATGAGTATCGGGTAATATCAACAGCAGCAGAAAATGGTATAACAGGTGTAGGATTCGTTATGAATAGGACGGTAGGGCAGAGGGTATGTTACTGTGAACAGTTCAGTGACCGGGTTCTACTAATCAGAATCGACAGCAGACCAACACCGACAACGATAGTTCAGGTATACATGCCGACGTCGCAAGCTGAAGATGAACAGATAGAGAAAGTGTATGAGGATATTGAAAGCGTAATGCAGTATGTAAAGGGGGACGAAAATCTAATAGTCATGGGCGACTGGAATGCAGTTGTAGGGGAAGGAGTAGAAGAAAAGGTTACTGGAGAATATGGTTCAAAAATGGTTCAAATGGCTCTAAGCACTATGGGACTTAACATCTTAGGTCATCAGCCCCCTAGAACGTAGAACTACTTAAACCTAACTAACCTAAGGACATCACACACATCCATGTCTGAGGCAGGATTCGAGCCAGCGACCGTAGCAGTCCCGCGGTTCCGTACTGCAGTGCCTAGAACCGCGGAGAATATGGGCTTGGGACAAGGAAAGAAAGAGAAGAATGACTAATTGAGTTCTGTAACAAGTGTCAGCTAGTAATAGCGAATACCCTGTTCAAGAATCACAAGAGGAGGAGGTATACTTGGAAACGGCCGGGAGATACGGGAAGATTTCAATTAGATTACATCATGGTCAGACAGAGATTAGAAAATCAGATAATGGATTGTAAGGCGTACCCAGGAGCAGATATAAACTCATATCACAATATTGTAGTGATGAAGAGTAGGCTGAAGTTCAAGACATTAGTCAGGAAGAATCAATACGCAAAGAAGTGGGATATGGAAGTACTAAGAAATGACGAGATACGTTTGAAGTTCTCTAACACTATGGATACAGCAATAAGGAACAGCGCATTAGGCAGTACAGTTGAAGCGGAATGGACATCTCGAAGAAGGGCCATCACAGAAGTTGGGAAGGAAAACAAAGGTACAAAGAAGGAAGCGGCGAAGAAACCATGAGTAACAGAAGAAATACTTCAGTTGATTGATGAAAGGAGGAAGTAGAAACATGTTCCGGGAAAATCAGGAATACAGAAATACAAGTCGCTGACGAATGAAATAAATAGGAAGTGCAGGCAAGCTAAGACGAAATGGCTGCAGGAAAAATGTGAAGACATCGAAAAAGATATGATTGTCGGAAGGACACACTCAGCATACAGGAAAGTCAAAACAACCTTTGGTGACATTAAAAGCAACGGTGGTAACATTAAGAGTGCAACGGGAATTCCACTGTTAAATGCAGAGGAGAGAGCAGATAGGTGGAAAGAAAACATTGAAAGCCTCTATGAGGGTGAAGATTTGTCTGATGTGATAGAAGAAGAAACAGGAGTCGATTTAGAAAAGATAGGGGATCCAGTATTAGAATCGGAATTTAAAAGAGCTTTGGAGGACCTACGGTCAAATAAGGCAGAAGGGATAGATAACATTCCATCAGAATTTCTAAAATCATTGGGCGAAGTGGCAACAAAACGACTATTCACGTTGGTGTGTAGAATATATGAGTCTGGCGATATACCATCTGACTTTCGGAAAAGCATCATCCATACAATTCCGAAGACGGCAAGAGCTTACTAGTGCGAGAATTATCGCACAATCAGCTTAACAGCTCATGCATCGAAGCTGCTTACAAGAATAATATACAGAAGAATGGAAAAGAAAATTGAGAATGCGCTAGGTGCCGATCAGTTTGGCTTTAGGAAAAGTAAAGGGACGAGAGAGGCAATTCTGACGTTACGGCTAATAATGGAAGCAAGGCTAAAGAAAAATCAAGACACTTTCATAGGATTTGTCGACCTGGAAAAAGCGTTCGACAATATAAAATGGTGCAAGGTGTTCGAGATTCTGAAAAAAGTAGGGGTAAGCTATAGGGAGAGACGTGTCATATACAATATGTACAACAACCATGAGGGAATTACAAGAGTGGACGATCAAGAACAAAGTGCTCGTATTAAGAAGGGTGTAAGACAAGGCTGTAGCCTTTCGCCCCTACTCTTCAATCTGTACATCGAGGAAGTAATGATGGAAATAAAAGAAAGGTTCCGGAGTGGAATTTAAATACAAGGTGAAAGGATATCAATGATACGATTCGCTGATGACATTGCTATCCTGAGTGAAAGCGAAGAAGAATTAAATGATCTGCTGAACGGAATGAACAGTTTGATGAGTACACAGTATGGTTTGAGAGTAAATCGGAGAAAGACGAAGGTAATGAGAAGTAGTAGAAATGAGAACAGCGAGAAACTTAACATCAGGATTGATGGTCACGAAGTCAATGAAGTTAAGGAATTCTGCTACCTAGGCAGTAAAATAACCAATGACGGACGGAGCAAGGAAGACGTCAAAAGCGGACTCGCTATGGCAAAAAAGGCATTTCTGGCCAAGAGAAGTCTACTAATATCAAATACCGGCCTTAATTTGAGGAAGAAATTTCTGAGGATGTACGTTTGGAGTACAGCATTGTATGGTAGTGAAACATGGACTGTGGGAAAACCGGAACAGAAGAGAATCGAAGCATTTGAGATGTGGTGCTAAAGACGGATGTTGAAAATTAGGTGGACTGATAAGGTAAGGAATGAGGAGGTTGTACGCAGAATCCGAGAGGAAAGGAATATGTGGAAAACACTGATAAGGAGAATGGACAGGATGATAGGACATCTGCTAAGACATGAGGGAATGACATCCGTGGTACTAGAGGGAGCTGTAGAGGGCAAAAACTGTAGAGGAAGATAGAAATTGGAATACGTCAAGCAAATAATTGAGGACGTAGGTTGCAAGTGCTACTCTGTGATGAAGAGGTTAGCACAGGAAAGGAATTCGTGGCGGGCCGCATCAAACCAGTCAGTAGACTATTGACAAAAAAAAAAAAAAGAATTCTGTGGTTTTATATTATTATTTCATCACCCTGCATTACACGTACCAGTGGTGCAGTACCTCTAGGGGTGCAGAACTGAATGTGATGTGTCTCTGTGAAATTCAGGGTAAGACCATTTGCAGAGAAACAAACAATGGTGCTTCTGAGAGCTTTGTTCACCACTTCCTCCATTACTGTATGTATACTGGGAGTGATTACAATAATGACGTCATCTGCAAAAAAAACTAATTCTGCTTGTTGTTCATTAGATGGTAGATCATTTACATATATGATAAACAGAAGTGGACCTGAGATTGAGCCTTGAGGAACCCCATACATGATTTCTCCTCAGTCAGAATTATGTCCTTGGTTTTTATGGTTGAATTACTACTAAGTACGACTTTCTGCATTCTTTTGGTTAGATATGACATAATCCACTGGTTGGCTATACCATTAATCCCACAAAACTTTATTTTATCTGTGTGTGTAGTATTATTCATAGGTCACAGAAAGTTCATACTGGAGCTATTTTGTTATTTAATGCTTATGATATCTGGTGTGTGAACAAGTAAATTTCATTCTCAGTGGAGAAACCCTTCTGAAACCCAAACTCTGATTTGCTGAGGATATTATTGTTGCCAAGGTGAGATAGTATTCTAGCGTACATTACCTTCTAAAAAATTTTGGAAAATGATGTCAGAAGTGAAACAGGTTGATAGTTACTAACGTTCCTCTTATCACCTTCCTTAAAGAGGGTTTAACAACGGCATATTTTAGTCTCTCTGGAAAAATGCCTTGAGTTAGTGATGCATTACACGTTTCGGACAATACCGGACTTCTTATATGTGAAAAAATCTTTAGTACTCTCTGGGAAACACCATCAAAACCAGAAGAACTTTTATTCTCGGGACAATGTATGACCCTCTTAATTTCAGAGGTAGAAGTTGGTGGTATATTCATATGTTGTAATTTTATGAGAGTTAATTCTGCAACACATTGCTGTGACCTTTCTCTTAAGACATCAGGGAATGATTTCCTTCGTATTAGAGAGCGTAAAAACTGTAGGGGAAGCAGAGATTGGAAAACAACCAGCAGATTATTGAGGAGGTGGATGCAAGTGCCACTATGAGATGAAGAGCTTGGCATAGGAGAGTAATTCGTGGCGGCCCGCACCAAACCTATCAGAAGACTGATGACTAAAAATAAAAAATCTCTAGGGTAGTCCTTAGGTAGGTTGTAAGGCAAGTTAATAGGTTGCCTACGTGATTAAACTGTATGACCCTCAGGAGCCGTGTTCTCGTATGCAGGCGTAAAATAATTATTATTGAATGTGTCTGCTATCGACGCCATTACTTGTTTGCATTGAGGAACATTTATCTCAGCCTAACTTGTTCATATGCTATTGGGCCTATTTTATTTCAACGTCTCTTTATCCTGCGTCGGCGCGGTGATCTTCTTACATCTTACGGACAGCGTCATGCGTAGCAATGTATTACTTTTGGCTATAACCGATTCTGTTCTTACTTACGGTATTCTATCGCTTACTTTTCACAATCTTAAAACTGGTGGTTGGTCCTTACTTTGAATAAGGGGTTACATGATCGAAAATTGCCTCTGATATCTCTTTGCTGGAGGTAACCGTTCTCCAAAATTTTTGAGGTGATGTATGCTAGAATAGTATCTCACCTTCGCAACAATAATATCCTCGTTTAGTTGAGCTTTCAAAAATTATAGTCCTGTACTGTTCCACTTGAATAGTGTAAACAGATATTGCTTACTGACTGTCTACCTCCTTATATAGAGGACCATTAGGCCGTGACTACAAGTGACTTATATGTACTGCTAGCCGACTGTTACACTGACTGCTTGAACTGACTCCTGTCATATTTAAAGTTCAGTCCAGTTTATATTTCGTAAGTAGAGCTTAGATGGTGATTTGTCCTGGAAGTTATTTCGTCCAATTCGGCTGCTGGCCGTTATAACAGTTAAACGTTACCTGTGAGATTTGTCTAGAACTTGACTACGTCTTAACTGAATTGCTTTAAACTTTTCATTGTATTTCTGTGATGCATTTGATGCGGGCCGTGGGCCGGTGGCACTAGCGGTGTAGCTGCGTTAGCCTATTTGTATTTTGTACTAGCTTATGTATGAATATGATGGTTATGGTATTGTATTCATAACATATTAAGGGGTAAATCAGTCTAGAGCTAGAGGTGTATGACCCTGAATGTTGAAAAATGAAAACTGTCCGTTGAATGTGTACGTTAATATTGTAATAATATTTGCTTCCAAGATTTAAATACTGATATATGCTAAGTAAAAAATGTTTTAAATTTTTCATCTTGATTAATCCTCTATCGTTTTGACTCACAATGCATGATGAATGCTTCAACGCAATTTCGGTGCTACACATTGACCTGGCCAATATTCTGAGAGCCCTGTCATGTCAAAGACACTTTTCTAGTTATTATTTTCTCTGTTAAACAGCGACAGGTTGTAACAGGTGGCAGCATCCATTTGAAAAAATATATAGTAATTTCTGCTGCTAGTACCTTAGTTCCAGTTTACTCTTTAAAATACGATCAGCAGGTTCGGAGAAATTATTATATGTACAACTTAAGATTCATTGGTGTTTAACATGAAGGGTACGGCTGTCTTATGTTTGAAGCAGCTAAGGGAAAATAATTACTTAATTCGAAAATGTTGTTCCCAGAACTCCTGAAGATACACGTTAACTGTGGATATTGTCTCACAGACACAGTCGCTTTGACTGTTTAGAGATGTCACCAAACCCGCCCAATATGTAAACAACCATGCATGAGCAGCGCCTATTACACAGAGGGGGTCCGACAGCCGATCTGTTCCAGTCACTCTACCAGGAAGGAGGTACAAGGCTCGTGTTGTCTGTAGTTCAACCTTGCCTAGACGTCAATACCGCGGTTCGATCGCGTCTCATTGTTACTTTGTTCCAGAAAGGGCTCTCAACAAGGAAAGTTTCCAGGCGTCTCAGAGTGAACCAAAGCGATGTTGTTCGGACATGGAGGAAATACAGAGACACAGGAATTGTCGATGACATGCCTCGCTCAGGCCACCCGAGGGATACTACTGCAGTGGATGACCGCTAGCTGTGGATTATGGATCGGAGGAATCCTGAAAGCAATAATAATGCTTTTCGTGCAGCCGCAGGACGTCATGTTACGACTCAAACTGTGCGCAATAGGCTGCATGACGCGCAACTTCGTTCCCAACTTCCTTGCCGAGGTCCATTTTTGCAATCACGACACCATGCAACGTGGTACAGATGGGTCCAGCAGCATGCCGAATGGACCGCTCAGGATTGGCATCACGTTCTCATCACCTATGAGTGTCGCATATGCCTTCAACCAGACAGTCGTCGGAGACGTGTTTGGAGGCAATACGGTCAGGCTGAACTCCTTAGACACACTGTCTAGAGAGTGCAGCAAGGTGGAAGTTCCCTGCTGTTGAGGTAGCACTATGATGGGCCGACGTACGCCACTGGTGGTCATGGAAGGCGCCGTAACGGCTGTATGATACGTGAATGCCATTTTCCTACCGATAGTGCAACCATATCGGCAGCATATTGGAGAGGCATTCGTCTTCATGGACGACAATTCGCGTCCCGTCGTGCACATCTTCTGAATACTTCCTTCAGGATAACGGAATCGCTCGACTAGAGTGGCCAGCATGCTCTCCAGACATGAACCCTATCGAACATGCCTGGGATAGATTAAAAAGGGCAGTTTATGGATGACGTGACCCACCAACCACTCTGAGGGATCCACGCCGAATGGCCATTGAGGAGTGGGACAATATGGACCAATGATGAACATGTGGATAGTATGCCACGACGATTACAGGTATGCATCAATGCAAGAGGACGTGCTACTGGGTATTAGAGGTACTGAAGGTCTCACTGTATGGTGGTACAACATGCAATGTGTGCTTTTCACGAGGAACAAAATGGGCGGAAATGATGTTTATGTTGACCTCTATTCCAAGTTTCTGTACAGGTTCCGAAACTTTCAGAAACGAGGTAATGCAAAACTTTATTTGATGTGTGTAATAACTGCACAACATGGGTTCAAGGTCTAGGTACACACTTACGTTACAGAGAAATAGAGAAATAAAAGGAAATGAAAAAAAAAGTTTTTTTAAGTGTAGGAATTAAAAGAGCAGTAAGGGAAAAGCCACTTTTATTAAGTATAGTTGCCTGAGTAGGATTGAAAACATAATATGTTCATAAATGTTAACTTTAACTCTAAACATTTATACATATCGTATAAACTAACTCCTTCCAAATAATTTCGATAAAGCAGTCGTTCAAATGATCTATGGAACATATAAGTAACTAACTTGTGAAGAGACAGAAGAGAGTAGTTCGAAATCATTCGACATGTTGTCCCAAAGCAATATTTTTAACTCTATTGTGTCGTAGTCATTTCTGCATCTTTGTTTTTGATCAGATAAAACGGCCCAGTGGTGTCTAACGAGTCGAAAGTGCAGACCAAAATCAAAGCCTTATTATGCTACCCAGCGTCCAGGAAGGAATGCTTTCGTAGCCATCCAGCTAGCTGGCACCACATAGCTACAAAATCATTTGAGAAATTATATTAAAAATAAATTACTAAAGGTGTTAAACGAAAAATACCCAGAAAGAACTATCAAAATAATGCTAAATTCGATAAATATTTCCTCTCAGATAGATTTTAGCACTTCAATAAAAATTTTGCTTGTCTTCTACCCTTTAATGTTTCTTCAATGCAGTGTAGGCTGACTACCCTACAGCAAACATTCACTCCCCACTGTCTGTGATGTTCAAGTTGCCTCAGCCACTGTGAATTCTCGGCGGGCCAATAATGGTTATTTCCTATATTAAACTTTCCACGATTTGTGAAAGTGGCTTTATCGGTAAAGAGAATTCTTTGAGGGAAGAACCTGTAGTCTTTACGTCGCATCGAAACAAGGCAACAGAAGTGTACGCCTCGTCTGAAGCACTCTGGCTAATCTTTGAGAAAAATGATACATAACACGGATTAAGGTTGTTTCCATGCAAAAAATAGCGCTCAGTTCACTTATTCCAGAGGCACCCACAGTTTCTCTATACCTAACATGTGGTTTAACAGCAACATCTGTCAGAACGTTTACATCGTTCTCTTCGCTCTTTTTAGGCTTGCTTGGTCTGCCCTGCGTAATATTCTGGTGCCCTTGTAACACCTTTGTTCTTTTTTTCCATTCGCTGAATCGTCATTCTTCTTGTACACAGACTACCTATTTTCAAGTGTGAAACGCCATTGAATTCGTTTCTTTTACAACTACGATAGAACCAGCACAGATTACTAATGAATACTTTCACTTGGTAAAGCGACGTTGATACCGGTAACTCTACGACTAATATAACTATGAAAAGGCACTAAACCACGTTTGAAAACATTACGATATCTTCAATGGGTCAGAGTAAGTTTGACGTGAACAGTTTAACTGAATCACTCAGTTGATACAACGCCTATAATACAGTTTTCACTATTATTTCATGGTCATTACTATTTTTATCATTTTCTTATTATTAATAACGCAAAACTAAAACAAAACTGTGATATAAATAATCGTATCATGAAAAATTTCGTTGTACTTGTCAGCATGGACGAATTGCATGAGCGTAGAAAATAAGCCTCAAGGGAGTAATAAATAAGGAAGCTTCATCGACTTTATATTCATACGAATTACAGGCGGTTACCACTAATAATTAAAACGCAAAGTTCTGAGTGTGTTCCAGTGAAAGAAGCTTAGGCACCTACGTCACGTCGACATCGACGTCATTACAGAGCACTAGCTTGTTCCCAGGTCATGGGTACTTTCTTGGATAGAAGTTATCACAGCATATACCTAAAGTAATTTAGGGAACCATTCGTCGAGAACAGGAGCTAGGGAGTCGGTTTTCTGAAAGTACCTTTGTAGCACTGGTATATTGGGCTACCTAGCCTCAAAGCATGTGGAAACGCGGTAGCAGCTGGCCCAATCCTCTGGCAAAGGGATAGGGCCCAAATAAATTTTAATTAACACTTTCAATTACAGATTCTGTTTTGTTTTCAGATTACGGGTTGACTGATGTAAGTCATGGCTAATCATCCCAGCAGTTTAAAATTCACTTTAATTAAATAGCGATTAAATCATATCAAATGAATTTTCCCCATCAATTAGAGAACTACGTAGGCTTGCATAACCACAGGACCACCGGCTCGTGAAGAGGTTATTAATATCTGACGCCTGCTTTAATTAATATAGAACCTGGGCAGTGTGGAGGGGACTGCCAAGGGGAAGGTGACCATGAGAAAAAATTAATAATCAGCGAAAGGATAACGTTCTACGAGTAGGGGCGTGGAATGACAGAAGCTTGAATGTTGTAGGGAACCCAGATAATATGAAAAGAGAAATTCAAAGGCTCAATCTAGATACAGTAGGGGTCAGTGAAGTGAAACGGAAGTAAGACAAGGATCTCTGATCAGATTAGTATAGGGTAATATCAACAGCAGCAGAAAATGATATAACGCGAGTAGCATTCTTTTATTATGAAAAGATAGAGGCAAAGAGTGTGCTACAGTGAACAGTTTAGTGACACGGTTGTTCTTATCAGAATCGACAGCAAACAAACACCGACATCGATAGTTCAGGTATACATGCCGACGTCGCAGGATGAAGAGATAGAGAAAATATATGAGGATAATAAACGGTAATACAGTACATAAATGGAGATGAAAACCTAATAGCCAAAGGGGATTGAAATGCAATGGTAGGGGAATGTGTAGACGCAAAGGTTACAGGAAAATATGGGCTTGGGGCTTGGAGTTAGAAAGGAGAAAGACTAATAGAGCTCTGTAACAAATTTCAGCTGGTAATACTGAATACTCTGTTAAAGAGTCACAAGAGGAGGAGGTATACTTGGAAACAACCGGGTGGTACGAGAACATTTCAGTTAGATTACATCATTGTCAGACAGAGATTCCGAAATTAGATACTGGATTGTAAGGCGTACCCAAGAGCAGACGTAGACTCAGATCACAACATAACAGTGGTGAAGATTAGGCTGAAGTTTAAGACATTAGTCGGGAACAATCAATACGCAAAGAAGTCGGATACGGAAGTACTAAGGAATGACGAGCTGAAGTTCTCTAAGGCTACAGATACAGCAATAAGGTATGGCTCAGTAGGCAGTACAATTGAAGAGGAATGGACATCTCTAAAAAGGGCCATTATAGAAGCTGGGAAGGACAACATAGGTACAAAGAAGGTACCTGTGAGGAAAACATGGGTAATGGAAGAAATACTTCACCTGATCGATGAAAGGAGGAAGAACGAAAATGTTTCTGGAAACTCAGGACTAGAGAAATATAAGTCGCTGAAGAATGAAATAAGTAGGAAGTGCAGGGAACCTAAGACGAAATGGCTGCAGGAAAAATGTGAAGACGTCGAAAAAGAAATCACTATCGGAAGGACAGACTCACCGTATAGGTAAGTCAAAACAACCTCCGGTGACATTAAAATCAAGGGTGCTAGCATAAAAAGCGCAGTGGGAATTCCACTGTTAACTACAGAGGACAAAGCGGATGGATGGAAATAGTACATTAAAGGCCTCTATGAGGGGGAATATTTCTCTGACATGATAGAAGAAGAAACAGGAATCGATTTTGAAGAGACAGGGGATCCAGTATTAGAAAAAAAATGGTCTGAGCACTATGGGACTTAACATCTGAGGTCATCAGTTCATAAACTCAGAACTACTTAAACCTAACTAACCTAAGGACATCATACACACCTATGCCCGACGCAGGATTCGAGCCTCCAGCGTTAGAATCAGAATTTAAGAAAGCTTTCGAAGACTCAAGATCAAATAAAGCAGAACGGATAGATAACATTCCATCAGAATTTCTAAAATCATTGAGGGAAGTGGCAACAAAAAGACTATTCACGTTGGGGTGTAGAATATATGAGTGTGGCCACATACCATCAGGCATTCGGAAAAATATCATCCACAGAATTCCGAACACTGCAAGAGCTGACAAGTGCAAAAATTACCGAACAATCAGCTTAACATCTCATACATCAACGTTACTAAGAATGGGAAAAAAAATTGAGACTGTGTTAGTTGACGATCATTTTGGCTTTAGGAATGGTAGAGGCACGAGGGAGGAAATTTTGATGTTGCGGTTAATAATAGAAGCAAGCTAAAGAATAATCAAGACAGGATCATAGGATTTATCGACATGGAAAAACATTCGACAATGTAAACTGGTGCAAGATGTTGGAAATTCTGAGAAAAGTAGGGTCACGTACAGGGTGAGACAGGTAATATACAATATGTGCAGGACCCAAGAGGGAATAACAAGAGTGGACGGACAAAGCGCTCGGATTAAAAGGATGTAAGACAAGGGATGCAGTCTCTCCCCCCCCCCCCCCCCCCCTGCTGTTCGATCTTTACATCGAAGAAGCAATTATGGAAATAGAAGAAAGGTTCAGGAGTGGAATTAAAAATCAAAGTGAAAGGATTTCAGTAATAAGGTTCGTTGATGGCATTGCTATCCTGAGTGAAAGTGAAGAAGAATTACAAGATATTCTGAAGAAAATTAATAATCTGATGCATACACTAAACGGATTGAGAGTAAATAGTAAAAAGACGAAAGTAATGAGAGACTTAACATGGGAATTGATGATCACAAAGTAGATTAAGTTAAGGAATTCAGCTACCTAGGCATCAAAATAACCAATGAAGGACCGAAAAAGGAGGACATCAAAATCAGACTAGCACAGGAAAAAAGGCAGTTCCTGGAGACGTCTACTAGTATGAAACATAGCCCTTAATTCGAGGAAGACCCTTCTGAGAATGTACGCCTGGAGCACAGCATTGTACGGTATTGAAACATGGACTGTGGGAAAACAGGAACAGAAAAGAATCGAAGCATCTGAGCTGTGGTGCTACAGACGAATGTGGAAAATTAGGTGGACTGATAAGGTAAGCAACGAGGAGGTTCTGCGCAAAATCTGAAAGGAAGGGAATATATGGAGAACATTGACAAAGAGAAGGGACATGTGTTAAGACGCCAAGACTTGCACAGGGAGCTGTAGAGGGCAAAAACTGTAGTGGAAGACAGAGATTGGACTACATCCAGCAAATAATTGAGGACGTATGTTGCAAGTGCTACTTTGAGACGAAGGGGTTGGCACAGGAGAGGAATCTGTGGCTGTCCGCATCAAACCAGTCAGAAGACTGAGGCCTCAAAAAAGGAAAGGGACAGCCTGGAGCATTCCTGGAATGCCATGATAATCGTTGGTTTGAATCTGAGTCCCCCTTCACCAGCAGCTGAGGGATACACTATTTCAAGTCTCCCAACGTGTGGGATGTATGAAATGCCTTCACGGGACAGAACAAATTCCCAAGGGACGCACCTGTTACCTTGGCCACGGTGCTCTGTTTCTTGTCGTTGGAGGCATACTATATCGTTTAGTCTTGGTACACAGACGTGAAGAGAGACACCATCGACGGCCCCAGTTAGAATCAGTTGGTGGTTGGAACCATTTCGTGACTATCGTCAGCTAGTGGTTTGCCACCATTATGCACGGGTGAGCATGTATCTTGGTTCGGTAGCGGCCCTTGATCCCGCAACTCGCAGCAGTGCGGTCAGTAGTCCATCTGCGTGTGTTAATCAGCAGTAATTCCGACTCGATAAAATATCAAGTGTACCGAACTGTAGGATGGTGAACGTATCTCTTTTCCGGAATGTCAATCTGTAGAGCCCCTGCCTAATATGGTCTCCCCAATTCTCATGACTACTAGCATTTGAAGTACCTCTCGACGCACGCTCTCTTAATTCAGTGTTAAACTATTAATCACAATGTCTGTAATTTGTTTCCTGTTTAATTATTCTTCTCTCTTGAACTCCAGCAAGACTAGTTTTAGCCAGTTTCTTAGCTTCACATGTGTACGGTAGCCGTTACTGACTATTGGCTTACTACCTCTCATTCAGTGTATTCTTCTGGTACAATATATGTAATCTTTTACCACATCTGTCTGTTTTTCCTGGGTCTTTAGGTTCCCCCTGATGTCTCTCTTCAATAGCAGTTCTGATGCTGAAATTCCTACTAGACGTGATGGAGCGTGATGCCAGCCGCAGTCGGGACAGCAGCAGAGCCACAGGTGAGACTTAACATCACCAACGCGTTAGAGGAACAAGTCAAACTGACAAACAGTTATAATCAATGCTATCATATATTCAATTAATCTCATCATCTCACCCCCATCAGCCGGCCGCTGTGACCGAGCGATTCTAGGCGCGTCGGTCCGGAACCGCACTCCTGCTACGGTCGCAGGCTGGATGTGTGTGATGTTCTTAGGTTGGTTAGGTTTAAGTAGTTCTACGTCAAGGGGATTGATGACCTCAGTTGTTAAGTCCCATGGTGCTTAGAGCCATTTGAAACTCTTTTTCACCCAATCACAAGAAGCAGCAGCCACATATTCACTGATGATGAAGATGATCTCTGCGTTCTTGGAAAAGGCCTTGACTGATCATGCTGCCATTCATGTGGATGTTGCCCGTATAGACCAATAAAAACTGTGTATGTTAGTGGTATTCAGGTACAGGTTTCAGCTTTCAACGACCATTTACGTTCTATCTCAAGCACCTCAGAGGGAAATTAGTGGCCCCACTCTACCACCGTTCTCTTCCAAATTTTCCAAAGTTTTTCTGGTAACTCATTATGCTACCAAGTCTGGGTGGACGCCATCGGAATTAGATAGCGTTATTCTTTCTTGGTGTATTTAAATTCGGTTAGTCACTGAACTGTGTCTTGTCGTAATCGTACTGAAGAACAGTTATCACTAAAAGTAAGCACTCTATTTCATGCGTCAGCCGTGAATACAGTTATATCTGTTGCTGCATGGTAAATCGAGCTTATAGGCTGCTCCAAGAAACCATTTTTTGGTAATGTTTCCTCTACAGCAGATTCGAAGTAACTAATAATATCTCCGTCACCGTACTCTCAACGATAAGGAGAGGACGTTCAGTCGCAGCTGTGACCTAAGTATTATCTAGGAAATCGAACAGGGGGGAGAAGCGAGACAGACCAGAAAAATACGAAACATAATGAGAATGGCTGCCAAGTAACGGAAGCTTTCAGTATATCACATTAACGAAGGAGGATGATTGACATGTCGTCACCGAATTTATTCTAGCGAGAGGCTGACGAGAGTTTGTAAAATCAGTAACACTCATGTACCAGGAACTGAACGTCTATATTTTGAAAGCGACCTGCAGTTGCCGTATTTCAGGCTTTGTAGGGTTACGTAGTGGTGAGCTTTGTCCCGCGCTTCACTCGAGAGGAGCTTTTGCAAAGTGTCAGTAGCTTCCGCTGCATATTCCTTGTCACTGTCTTTTCTCTGATCTATCCCACTAAACTTTTAGTTCAGTCTCTGAGTAGCTGGTGAATAATTCACTGTATGTATTCTAGACGCCATTCGCCACGTATCTGGCTGGCTAGCCACTGAATATTTTGAAAAATAATTGTCAGCGGTTCTGCGAGGACTTTCAGAAGGCTAAGATCTCTTTTTCTGTCTTCAGACGGTTAAATCTCTGTTTTCATGAAAGGAAAGATTGTAGTACAAGTTCACATAAATGTAAAGGAAAATGTAGTGGAGTATGCCATCTGCATTCCAGCGTTTTTAATGCAAGTTTTAAAAAAATCCTCCGAAATCACCTGTCTGTACTTTCAACGTACAAGAAGAAGGAATCCTGAGCAACGTTTTAAGGCGTGGAAAGGGCTAAGTAGCTTGCACTTTCAAGAAAATCGTCCGACTTCAGAATGATACAACTTTTAAGTAGAAGCACACATAGCGGTGAGTATACATTAATTATTTCTGCGATCAGAGTTTTTGTCTATCTGAAAAATTTTCAGTGAGTTCTCCATCAGAAGCACGACAAATATCCAGACAATAGTCCAAATTATTCCACCTTTTTTTCTAGTATGTCTCGTGTTACTGCATTTACGGCTGTCGCTATGCGGCGTTGTAGTTGACCTAAAGTTGATGAAAGCGGAAGTACATACAAAGTCCAGCCAACTTAAATGTGACCACCGCCTATGTTCGAAGTCAACGTGTAATAACCACACACAGAATGCAGATAGGAGCATTTGCTGAGGTAGGCGTGTAAGAAGAACGCGGGAAACAGTGCTGAACTTATCGTAATGCAGAAATGGTGTAATTTATTGGAAGGACATGGTCACTGGCTTTCAAGATCTTTAAGCATTACCGAAACGGCTAAGTTTGTAAAATGTTGGCGTGCAGTCGTGGTTAAGGTTTATCCTGCACAGCAAAATGGCACTATCCAAAACCGGCGCGTGTCAGCTGTTGTACACCAGAGGCAACCAGATGCTAACTATCGACGGCCAGGCTGGAGTTGTTCTCAGTCGGTCTTCTGGCTGGTGAATTTATGTGACCCTTCACGAACTGCCCTCCTGTGCCGACCTCTTCGTCTCAGAGCAGACTTGGAACCTACGTCCTCATTTATTTGCTGGATGTACTTACAGGAGAGGCACTGACTATTAGTGGAACACATTAGGCAGTTCATTTGTTATATCCTGGGAACCTTTTTGGAGCTAGATTTCAACAAGCTGCTATCGTTGGTGTTGTAGTAGCGAGAATGTTAATCCTGTCCCACCAGTGCAAACTGTTACGAATATGTAATAAGTGTAGTAGTGCCCAAAACAGACTGCAATCCACTGACTAACGATTCCTTGGCAATCGATCGAGCAATACGCCGCGTGAACCGCCTCTCGCGCCTCACATAGCTAGGATCGCGTAGATTCCGGCGGTTAACCCGATGGGGACCTCGTGTAACGCCTCGGCGGCTTCGAAAACGTATCGAAGGGAATGGAGTGCTTTTAGCAAACAAAATAGAATTTTCAAAAACAAACTTACTATCTATCTTAAATGTTAAGTTCGCATATGTCTTACCAGTTTTGACTCGTGAAAGAGAGACATGTAAAGGAAAGGCAGTGCGGATTTAAATGAAAAGTACTGTTTTGACACATTCGTGATAAGTAATCTCTAACAAACAGTATGTGAGACCTCTGTAGTTTCTCTAATTATGGGGACTATGCGGATATGAGCACTACCTTCACTCCATTTGCGACTCCGTCATGAGGATCCAGGATTGCATTTAGAGACTCAGGACTGACTGAAAATGCCAAGAAGTGATCAGTAACAACCATCCAATATAGTGGACATGTGTACCATAGGAATAAGGAAACGTGGTTGATCTCCGAAAGAACTAGCTTTCAAAACACTCGTTCGAGCGGTTTTTGGAGTATTCCTCGTCAGTGTGGAACGGTTATCAGGTTGTAAAAGAGAAGAAACAGAGGAAGGTCTTGTGAAAGCAGAGTTTATCGTCACAGGATCGTTTAGTACGTGCGACAGCGCTATGGAGATGTTCGACTAATCGAACAGGAGGCGTTAGAAGAGAATGCTTGAGCACCACGGACAGGTTTGCTGTTGAAATTCTATGATCGTGTGTTCCATATTATTTCCTCGCAAACAGGTCTCGTGAAATAATCACTAGGATTAAATCCCAGAAGGCAGTGCTAATACATTTGCGGCCGCAGTCATTCGTGTGAATCACCCGCTAGTCGTACAGGGTACGGTACAAATAGCAGTGTTACCAGAAGTGTGCCTCCTACATACACACCGTAATGTGACTTGCGATGTAGAAAAAAACTGTGAAATGACAAGAACGACAACATATCTCATATAAGAATGAAAGCCAAATTTAGTTTTAAGGTACAATTTTTGTGGTGAATTAAACAGATAACTACAAAATTACTTGTGTATCTAACAAGCTGAGTGCTTGTGCGAAGAACTAAAAAGAGCCAGCTTTGTCCTAACTAATCCATACAATGTCATAAAACACCGTATATCCACCTTTCATTTTTATTTTTATTTGAATTTCTTTTATTTTATTCTTTTTTAGTCTTGCCTTCTGTCTGGTACGATGCAGCCAGGTACTAATTCCTCACCTATGCTAACCTCTTCGCCTCAGAGTAGCAATTGCAACCTACGCCTCCAATTATTTGCTGGCTTCGTTCAAATCTCTGTCTTTTTCTACAGTTTTTAACCTCTATATCTCCCTCCTGTTTCATGGAAATTATTCCCCGATGTGAACAAATGTCCTACCTCCGGGTCCCTTCTTTTTGTCAGTGTTTTCCATATATTCCTTTCCTCACTGCACATAACCTCCTCACTGCATACCTTATCAGTTCACCTAATTTTCAACATTCTTCTGTAGCACCACATTTCCAATGCTTCCATAGCTTTCTGTTCCAGTTTTTCTAGTCAAAGTTTCGTTACCATTTATTGTAGTAATACAAACGTACATGCTCAGATATTTCTTCCGGAAATTAATGCCTATATTTGATGTTAGTAGATTTCTCTTGGTCGGGAAGGGCCTTTTCGCCAATGCTACTCTGCTTTTTATATCCCCTTTGCTTCGTCCGTCATGGATTATTTTACTGCATAGGTAGCAGAATACCTTAATTTCACCTACTTCGTGATCCAAAACCTTAATGTTAAGTTTGTCTGTGTTCCCATTTGTCTACTTCTCACTACTTTCTCCTTCGATATATTCTCAAAGAATGTTTTGTGTTCATTCGAATATTCATTCGATTCAACACGTCCTTTAATTGTTCTTCACCTTGACTCGAGACGGCAATACCATTAACTAATGTTGTCACTGATATCCTTTCACCCTGAATTTTAATTCCACTCTTTAAACTTTGTTTAATTTGCATCATTATTTCTTTGATGTATAGACTGAATAGTAGCAGCCCTAAACTACACCCATGTCTTGCGCCCTTTTTAATCCGAGCACGTCCTTCTTGTTTTTCCGCTATAGTTCAAACCCGTGTCCGGCCATCTTGATTTAGGTTTTCCATGATTCAGATAAATCACTTCAGGCAAACGCTGGGATGGTTCCTTTGAAAGGCCACGGCCGACTTCGTTCCCCATCCTTCCCTAACCCTACGGGACCGATGACCACGCTGTTTGGAACCTTCCTCCAAATCAACCAACCAACCTTATTATTCCCTCTTGGCTCTTGTACACATTGAATATTACCAGACTATCCCTACAGCTTATCCCTTTTGTTATCAGAATTTCGAACATCTTGCACCATTTTACACTGTCACACGCCTTTTCCAGGTCTACAAATCCCACCAGAGTGTCTTGAGTATTGTTTAGTCATGCATCCATTATCAACCACAACGTCAAACCTGCCTCCCTGGTGCCTTTACTTTTCCTAAAGCCAAACTGATGGTCATCTAGCGAATCCTCAATTTTCTTTTCCATTCTGCAGTGTACTATTCTTGTCAGCAGTTTGAATGCATTAGCTGTTAAATTGATTGTTCGACAATTCTCGCACTTGTCAGCTCTTGCAGTCTTTGGAATTGTACGGATGATGTTTTTCCGAAGATCACATGGAATATATCCAGATTCATAAATGATGCTCACCAAACTGAATAGTTGTTTTATCATTCTAATCTTCTAATCTCTATCTCTTCTGTATTGATTTCTGTCTTCTGCCAGGCCATCAGACAAGTTTTTCCCCTGTAGGGGCCTGCAATGTACTCTCTTCACCTATTCGCCCTGTCCTCTGCACTTAACCATGGAATGCCCATTGCAATGCTTAGTGTCACCATCCTTGCTTTTAATTTCGCCGAAGGTTGTTTTAACGTTTCTATATGCTGAATGTGTTTTTCCTACAATTATTTCTTTATCGATTTCTCTACATTTCTCCTGCAGAAATTTCGCCTTAGCTTCACTGCTCTTCCGATTTTATTCATTCTTAAATGATTTATATTTCTGTATTCTCGAAATTCCCTGAACATTTTTGTTCTTCCTTTTTCCATCGATCAACAGACGTATTTCGTCTTTTACTCATGGTTTCTTCACAGTTACCTTCTTTGTACCTATGTTTCTCTTTCCAGCTTCTGTGATTGCCCTTTTCTGAGATGTACATTCCTCTTCAAATGAATTGCCTACTAAACCATTCCTTATCGGTAGTATCCATAGCCTTAGAGTATTTCAAACATATCTCTTCATTCCTTGTTACTTCCGTATCTCACGTCTTTGGGCAATTATTCTTTCTGACTTGTTTCTTTAAGTTCAGCCTACTCTTCATCAGTACTGTATTGTGATCTGTGTGTACATATGCTCCTGGGTACGTCTTACGCTCCATTACCTGATTTTCGAATCTCTGCCTGACCAGGATGAAATCAAACGGAAATCTGGTCTTTTCCAAGTACACCTCCTCCTCTTGTGACTCTTGTACAGAGTGTAGTGCTACCTGATATTTATTGCATAATTTAATTCGTCTTTCTTCTCTCTCAATCCCAGTACAAAGCCCATATTCTACTGTCACCCTTTCTTGTACCCCTTCCCTGCAACCGCATTCCAGTCCTTTATGGCTGTTAGATTTTCATCTCACTTTACGTATTTAATAACCCGTCCAATATCCTCATATACTTTTTCTGTCTCTTCACATCCAGCTTACGACGTCGGCATGTATACCTGAAAAATCGTTGATGGTTATCGTTTTCTGTCGACTCTGATGTGAATAACGCTGTCGCTGAGCTGTTCACAGTAGCTCACTGTTTACCTCACAACCCTATGCATAACAAATCTCTTTCCCGTTATAGCATTTTCTGTTTCTCTGAAAATTACCCTGAAGTCGTCTTTCCATTTCACTTCACTAACCTCCTCATTATATCTAGACTCAGCCTTAGCATTTCCCTTTTCAGTTTCTTTAGGTGCCCTACCACTTTCAAAATACTGACGTTCCAATCCCCGAGTCGCAGAACGTTATCGTTTCGCTGGTTGTTCAATCCGTTCCTCATAGTCACCTCCACCTTGGCTGTCCCCTCCAGGAAATTGGAATAGGGGACTGTTCTGGAAGTAATCCTGACACATGTCCTGCGGATATACATTATATGTCCGTAATGCATAGGTTTCTACTATCTTCTTCGTCCTCATGCCGTCATCATTACTGATTGTTCCGCCTTTAGGGGCACTTTTCCACTCAAGGGCAAGAGAGTGCCCTGAATCCTTGTCTGCTCCCCCACCCTCTTCGAGGAGGCCGATGGCTGAATGAAGGTGATTTCTTATGCAGGAATACTTAGGCCACTATTACTGATATTTTTAATTCAAGATTTAAGGGGTGGCGGGTTCGAATCCTTAACCAAGAACGTTCTCGTTACGACTTAAAGACGCTACCTTTAGACTACAAGTGATCATTATGTAGTACTAGACTCGAATCTAGCTAACCCCCCCCCCCCCCAAAGAAAAATCCCTCAGTGTTCAAATCAGCTAAGTACTAGAGCCAATCAAACGGTTTGCGTTCGAAGACTGTCCAGCCTAACATAGGGATGCCAATAAGGATAAATCGCTGTGAGAAATGAGGCAGTCATTCCGTCGGCGCACCAGATTGGAGACATCCGTTTGATGAAACACTATATTCTGGTGCGTGAAGAATCTAAAGAAACGAAATAAAACATCCAGAATAATTTCTGAGAGTGACTGCCAGCGATCGCGCAGAAGAGGAGCTTTATGCTCTAAATCTGTCAGTTTATGAAAGTAATTTATCGATAACATTTGTCGTTAGTTTTTTGTGATGCGCCGTTTATTTCTGTGTAAAATGTCCGTTTTCCATACCTTCTCCTCATTTAGAATTCTGCTCCAGAGGCATGTGTTGACAACATTGTCCCATGACTTCTATTACTGTGAACAAATAGATATAGATAATAGGTTTCTTAAATACCACTTTTTGGGTTGGTGGCGTAGTTTTGGTTGTTGTGCACTCCCGGAGAAAATGTAACACAGCCAAAGTGTGTGCAAACTGTCGCATCAATGCACAATGCACAGTTCACGCTGCATGAAAGCAGCCGTCAATTGATTGCTATGTCCTGCTGAGAAAGTATACCAACTTCCTGTCGAAGAAATGGCAGTAACACGAGGATAACCTGTGCCGTATAGTGGTCAGTAGTTACCATAACGTGCAGCAACACTAAATGTGATCGCAAGTTGTAACTGATGGCTGCCACACCATAAAGCCTATGGTTGGATCTGTATGTCGTGGGCGAGTACACATCGGAAGATGACGCTCACCAGATCTACGCCATACACGTGCAAGTCCTTAACTCGCATATAGACAGAATCTGTTCTCATCACTGAAAACGACAGATAGTCCTTCTGCACTCCAGTCGAATATTTCACGACACCAGAGCAGCCAAGTTGTGGTGTCATTGCGCCAGTAGTATCCTGGCCAGAGGCATACGTTGTCTGCTGCATCCGGATGGTTCCCAATTGTCCCTGCTGGCATGTCAGATGCAACACATGCAGAGATTTCTTCCCTGGGTGATGGTCGGTCCGCCAACGCTGCTGACAAAATTTTCTGACTTTGATCAGCGTCCGCAGTATGGAGACGTCCAGAACATGGTCCACGGGTGTGAGAATGTTCCACAGGCCAATGTTAAATGCAGCAACACACTACAGATTTATTGCACATTACATGTACGGTACCCCATCGATACGTCCATTCATCTCCCTGCAGGCCCATAATGTGACCCCGATCAAACGGCTGAAGATGTTCTTCAGCAGTAAGTACTCGATGATGACCCGTGGTTTTACTCTAGAACGAGTGTTTCACACACTGTCAACCTAAAAACAAAACTCAGCGCTGTTACCGCTTGTAGAGTCAAAAAACAGAGGGCGCAAACGTGCCACCACAATGCCAGCGGATCCCCCATGAATGTGGCACATGAATCAGTATCATTGCAGTCCCTCGTTATGAACGTATAATACCTCGGTGCCACTGAACACAGTCCTTTAGGATATTAATTTTTTTTCCAGCAGTGTACTTATATTGTGCCCTGCGATTTCTTCTGGTGTGCCAGAGCTCCGCATAAAATAAAGTTTCCCAAGTAATCTTCAGTTTTCCAAGAAGGTGTGTCCGAGGGCCACAGCCAACAAACACTGAGCCGTGTTGGGCTCATGTATGCATTGGTTTAAACCTTTGTTCCTATTCTATGTTTGGTTTCCCGCTGTTATTGCAATTAAGCTGTTGTTCGCTCTCTTCGTGAGAGGCAGCAGCGGTGTGTATCGATATTCGCACCTTGTAGGATCGTTGGTCTGATGCTTATACTTTCTGGCTGTGCTGCGTGCGAGGAGTCAGTCGGTTGGCGTGGAGCAGCCAGGAAATCTCCACGGGGCGTAGTTTGGACGGGCCCGCTGTTGGTGTCTACGCAGTGTCGGAGTGTGTGGGGCTGTTCCCATTGCTAAGAAGTCCATGGATCACCGATCCTGGACACGAAAGTTGATTTTGGATTTAATTTACCAGCTAGTCACGACTGTTCACATTGTGCCGTTTTGTTTTTGTTGTTGGCTGTTGGGACGTTCCCGCGAGCAACAACGTGTGTTTTCGAGTTGGCGAAGGTTTAGCCACCGTCCGGTGGAGTCTAACAGTATTTGGTTATTTGCTATTGAAGTGCACCAGAGGAATTTTCTTGCCTTGTGGCCGTTAACGTTCCGGTTACCTGCCTTGGCCGTTGACGTAAATTTTGACAGTGTTATTTGCACAGTGTGTTGTCGCTGTCCAGCACGGTGTGTAGTTCGACAGCTTAGCGTATGCTTGGTTGTGGGCGTCCATGCCTTTTACGTTTGCATTGAACTCCAGGTTGTGTGCTGGTCGAGTGGAGCGAAAGTTACTTTGTCGGTTTGTCCGTTGACTGTCTGTTGGTTGGGTTGTCATCAGATCGAGAATGGTTGGGCCGACTGCTTGTGTCACCTAAGTGAACGTTAGTTATTACTAGTGCTGGCCGACCCCCAAAACTTCTGAGCGCCGTTGGCTGCACTGCCTTATCTTACTTTATATTGTGTGAATTTGTACGTCTCATAGCCGATGGCTTTGAATTGAAGTTGAATTGTTTTTAGTGGTCTTTTAAGTCACGGGCCTTCAGTCGCTTTAAAATTAAAGATCCTTGCTTTTCAAGTGTTGGATTGTTTGGGCCTTCAGCCTGATTAAAACATTGTTTAAAGACAAAGCCTTGGGCCTTGTGCCTACTAAAAATTATTTTAGTTGTGTTTTGAGTCATGGGCCTTCAGCCGCTTGAAAATTGAAAGTTTCTTGCTTGTCAGATCTTAGGTTGTTTGGGCCTTCAGCCTGATTAATATATTGTTTAAAGATGAAGCCTTGGGCCTTCTGCCTACTAAAAATTATTTTAGTTGTGTTTTAAGTCATGGGGCTTCAGCTGTTTTAAAATTAAAATTCCCTACTTGTCAAGTGGTATATTGTCTAGGGCCTTCCGCCTAATTTAAGATAAAGCTTTGTTGTTTAAAGTTATTTTACCTTTAGTTTTAAGTCATGGGGACTTCAACCGTTTTGAAGCTAAGGATCTTTGTCTTTCGAGCATCAGACTGTTTGGGGCCTCCAACCTAATTGAGGATAAGCCCTTCTGCCTTGTGTTATTTTATTTAATTTTACCTTGAGTCTTAAATCATCGGCCTTCACCTGTCTTTAAATTAAGATTGTTGCTTTTCAAGTATTAGATTTTTGGGCCTTCAGCCAAATTATAGTACTTAACGTGAGTCCTTCTGCCTTCTATACATTCTTTTTTGTGTCTGAATATTGAGTTAATGGCTTTTAGCTGCTATTCTTTAAATTAATGTAGTTGTACCCTTAAGGCATTCCAGTCGCCCATGACTATTAGATTTTCGTCCTCCTTTACAAACTGCATTACCCTTTCAATATCCTCATACACATTCTCTGTCTGTTCATCTTCAGCTTGCGACGTCGGCATGTATACCTAATAGTCATGGGCGACTGAAATGCAGTTGTAGGGGAAGGAGTAGAAGAAAAGGTTACAGGAGAATACGGGCTTGGGACAAGGAATGAAAGAGGAGAAAGACTAATTGAGTTCTGTAACAAGTTTCAGCTAGTAATAGCGAACACCCTGTTCAAGAATCACAAGAGGAGGAGGTATACTTGGAAAAGGCCGGGAGATACGGGAAGATTTCAATTAGATTACGTCATGGTCAGACAGAGATTCCGAAATCAGATACTGGATTGTAAGGCGTACCCAGGAGCAGATATGGACTCAGATCACAATATAGTAGTGATGAAGAGTAGGCTGAAATTCAACACATTAGTCAGGAAGAATCAATACGCAAAGAAGTGGGATACGGAAGTACTAAGGAATGACGAGATACGTTTGAAGTTCTCTAACGCTATAGTTACAGCAATAAGGAACAGCGCTGTAGGCAGTACAGTTGAAGAGGAATGGACATCTCTAAAATCGGCCATCACAGAAGTTGGGAAGATAAATATAGGTACAAAGAAGGTAACTGCGAAGAAACCATGGGTAACAGAAGAAATACTTCAGTTGATTGATGAAAGGAGGAAATACAAACATGTTCCGGGAAAATCAGGAATACAGAAATACAAGTCGCTGAGGAATGAAATAAATAGGAAGTGCAGGGAAGCTAAGACGAAATGGCTGCAGGAAAAATGTGAAGACATCGAAAAAGATATGATTGTCGGAAGGACAGACTCAGCATACTGGAAATTCAAAACAACCTTTGGTGACATTAAAAGCAACGGTGGTAACATTAAGAGTGCAACGGGAATTCTACTGTTAAATGCAGAGGAGAGAGTAGATAGGTGGAAAGAATACATTGAAAGCCTCTATGAGGGTGAAGATTTGTCTGATGTGATAGAAGAAGAAACAGGAGTCGATTTATAAGAGATAGGGGATCCAGTATTAGAATCGGAATTTAAAAGTGCTTTGGAGGACTTACGGTTAAATAAGGCAAAAGGGATAGATAACATTCCATCAGAATTTCTAAAATCATTGGGGGAAGTGGCAACAAAACGGCTATTCACGTTGGTGTGTAGAATATATGAGTCTGGCGATATACCATCTGACTTTCTGAAGAGCGTCATCCACACAATTCCGAAGACGGCAAGAGCTGACAAGTGCGAGAATTATCGCACAATCAACTTAACAGCTCATGCACGAAGCTGCTTACAAGAATAATATACAGAAGAATGGAAAAGAAAATTGAGAATGCGCTAGGTGACGATCAGTTAGGCTTTAGGAAAAGTAAAGGGACGAGAGAGGCAATTCCGACGTTACGGCTAATAATGGAAGAAAGGCTAAAGAAAAATCAAGACACTTTCATAGGATTTGTCGACCTGGAAAAAGCGTTCGACAATATAAAATGGTGCAAGCTGTTCGAGATTCTGAAAAATGTAGGGGTAAGCTATGGGGAGAGACGGGTCATATACAATATGTACAACAACCAAGAGGGAATAATAAGAGTGGACGATCAAGAACGAAGTGCTCGTATTAAGAAGGTGTAAGACAAGGCTGTAGCCTTTCGCCCCTACTCTTCAATCTGTACATCGAGGAAGCAATGATGGAAATAAAAGAAAGTTTCAGGGGTGGAATTAAAATACAGGGTGAAAGGATATCAATGATACGATTCGCTGATGACATTGCTATCCTGAGTGAAAGTGAAGAAGAATTAAATGATCTGCTGAACGGAATGAACAGTCTAATGAGTACACAGTATGGTTTGAGAGTAAATCGGAGAAAGACGAAGGTAATGAGAAGTAGTAGAAATGAGAACAGCGAGAAACTTAACACCAGGATTGATGGTCACGAAGTCAATGAAGTTAAGGAATTCTGCTACCTAGGTAGTAAAATAACCAATGACGGACGGAGCAAGGAGGACATCAAAAGCAGACTCGCTATGGCAAAAAAGGCGTTTCTGTCCGAGAGAAGTCTACTAATATCAAATACCGGCCCTAATTTGAGGAAGAAATTTCGGAGGATGTACGTCTGGAGTACAGCATTGTATGGTAGTGAAACATGAGCTGTGGGAAAACCGGAACAGAAGAGAAACGAAGCATTTGAGATGTGCTACAGACGAATGTTGAAGGTGGACTGATAAGGTAAGGTATGAGGAGGTTCTACGCAGAATCGGAGAGGAAAGGAATATGTGGAAAACAGTGATAAGGAGAAGGGACAGGATGATAGGACATCTGCTAGGACATGAGGGAATGACTTCCATGGTACTAGAGGGAGCTGTAGAGGGCAAAAACTGTAGAGGAAGACAGAGATTGGAATACGTCAAGCAAATAATTGAGGAGGTAGGTTGCAAGTGCTACTCTGAGATGAAGAGGTTAGCACAGGAAAGGAATTCGTGGCGGGCCGCATCCAACCAGTCAGTAGACTGATGACCAAAAGAAAAAAAAACCCGTAAGGCATAAGATAGTGTGGCGTATTGAGCCGATAACTAAGCTCAAGAATTTATACTGTATTGTTTGGTCAAATAACTAAAGTTATATGTGCTCGAGCGTAACTGGCAGCCGCTCAATTTGGCCCCTTTCTACAATTCCAACTACCCGTCCTGTACTGAGGGCTTAGCAGGGCGTTTCAAAGATAATTTTACGTTCCAACCGTAAGATCATTATGTGTTGCAAAGAACAGGTAACAAAAGAATAAAAAAAACATAAGAAAGTAAGTTGCTTGAAATCTGTTTACCTCAAGAGATTCCTGATGCAACGGGAAGTACCACCACTGAACAGAAACGAAGTACTGTTCTATAAGAGGATAATAAGTTACAATTTTTTTGTTACAAGACTATTTTTCAACTATATTTCCTTAATTATAAAATAATTTTTTTTTTGTTTAGGGATACAAAAGAGTTGTAGATATGAGTAACTTACAGAGACAGAATTTACGAAATCTCAGTTTTGCGTCAGTTTGTTCTTCGAAAATTTCTGAAAACTTATTTCATTTGAACACTAGAATTAAACATGCGTTTCAAAACTGTTCGAGAAACCGCTAAAGCTGCGAAAAGGAAAACCCTAATCTATTGTTTTGTAACTCATCACAGGTATGCTGTCGTACTGTAAATCCACCTGATGATGGAGGTTTAAAGCCTTTGAAACGCGTCGTGAAGATAAATAAACAGCGACTGGTAACAGTAAAATTGTTGTTTCATTTAATGTCAATAACAGTCACGGTAAAGCCTAACCTGAAATGTTCGCATTTAAACAGGACTGAGATTTCAGCATTGCATACGATCAGAACATCATACACTGTGGCTTTTATCATTACGCATTCAGAACGGTCTCTTTACACCACAATGTTTGCATTCCTTCTCGGTAGTTTAGACTTATGACAGTGAGACGCCGTCTTTTATTGCGTGCAGGGAAATTGGCAGCTTGGCAGTAGTCAGGAAAACCCTAAACTATTATTCTGTAACATTCTTTACTGACCATAAAAGGTTTATGGAGTAGTGTCATACAGAGACTTAATGCTACACATCAGAGCATTAAGTGCTTATTCACAATCAAGTGGACAAATCTGTTATTTGAACGCAAATCGAATAAGCATGTGAACTGCAGAATTTCAAGTCGCTGTTGGCGTTATGTTCATTTAAGCTTTAATAAGCATTGTCCAGATCGCAGGTGTCAAGCGTATTCACGTTGCCGCTAGATATTTAATAATTTCGTGAAACCATCTTGAACAACATCGTCTCTCGATCTCAAGGAATTCAGTGAAAGAGTTCGTTGGCCCTTTCGCATCCATTCTCCTCGCTTCGTCTTTGCTACCGCAACTTCATTTTCATAGCGGTACTAATTACGACTACCACCACAGACTCCTCTCTGATACAATTCTTTTTTCCATCTCTTTCAATATTTCACAACACACTTGTTCCCATATATCGTTGAGCAATCCTCAGTTTTTGACCAGCATGTGGACTGCAGACAACTCCTGAAATCAGTTTAAGTCACCCAGCAGCTGGCATTAGGACTAGACATAGTCCATGGTCGTGCAGCTAGCGTAAGCAGCATTTATGATCACGTAGGCCCTAGAAGTGGCTCAGTACCGTGCTTGGCCGTGCTGAAATGGGAGTAACCGTTGCGGTGGTGTGGCCCGCTTACTACGCTAGCAGCAAAAACGTTAGACAGTTCCATGGCTGCAAGTATGAGAAGGCTTCCTCCTTCTTCCATTTAGGTTGTGTTCTATCAACTGTTTCCACACCTCGGCAGATTATCTTTTCTTTACATTCTGATTCCAGTTTCACATTAATTACTACTACCCAACAATCAGTCACTATTCACACTAGCCCACATACGAAAATTTGGTGGTTTAACAATAATAATTATAATCATAAATTTAACTAAAATTCATAACATTAAGTGGGTACATGATTTTATAGGAAATACAGGATGTCGAGACTTGGTAAAAACACGTCAAACTTATGCTTACAGATTTGATTTTCACGAGTACCTATTTTCCTAAAAACTTTGTCTGTTTGCTGTAGGCCCATTTGGTTCTCACACCCAAACCTCGAGACGCAATAAATGTGTGTATGCGTTGCACGTGAAAGGACTGTACAACCCCTGCAATATCTTTAGAGCCTCTAGTTGCAAGAGTGCGAACCATAGACGTCTCCTTGTTGAATCCACTTTCGTTGCGTTAGAGATATTTGCGTCTGTATAGGCTATCACGAGTGAGCGAGTTGCTTGTTACTAGTCCTCGACTGTTTAGCAGATGTCGTTTCTGTTGTGGTTCTTTTACGTTTTCACTGTAACAAAAGATTTGACTTTACGGCTTACAATACTGATTTTACGCTTCCAACGCAAGACCCAACTGTCACTGGCGTCAAATTTTGGGAAATTTAGCTGTCTCACTTTTGTTTTCGCACGCTATTTCCACATTGTGAACACATCGACCTTCCTGGCGGCGGTGTTTGAAGGGCTCCATGACAGGCATTGGAATATGCTTGTAATTCTCCTCCAGACATAGTAACTCTTCACTTTCCCAAAGCCGTTTCCATTCATACAATATCCATGGTGAAGGACATCTAGTGCGAAGTGTGTTTTTCATTGCTGATGTCATGCGATGTGGAAATGTTTGGGTTGGCTTCGGCTGCTTTTCGACTTTGAGCAAATATTTGAGCAGTTCGATATTCTCGTTTCTTTAGTAAAACACTACCATTTTCTCCTTCTGTGACATTTCATCATTTTCATCAATTGGGCGCTCTTCTGGCGATATCGAAGACGTCAACTGTGGTCCATTTACTTGGCCACAATCTAATGATTCCGCTCCACCTGGTGAGCGACCGCCAATACCTAATGTTCCCGCTTCTGCAACATTCGACGCATTCCATTGGTGAATTATGTCCAGTAGGAATGCTGCACATTTTCTTTCATCTTCAATCAATTCCGTTGTTGTACACTGGTCGCTATGCAACATCACCAGTGGTGTCTGTTCTGTCGCACTTAGCTATACAAATGTACTCTATGCGTTTGCTGCTATCAACCAACGAAGCGAAAGCAGACTGCCAATAGGACATTTCTAGAAACCCGAAAAGTCTTATTACATGCCAGGAAAACGCTCTTAGTCTCACGAGTAAACAGTTAAAGGAAGTTGCCGTTATGGGGGGGTTTGAACTCGGGACCCTTCGTACAGTGACTTAACGCTCTACGAACTCAGCCGCGGAAGCCGTGACCATGCTGATATCACTTCCCTTCCTGTTCTATGGTTGTTCTGGTGTTACTTTTAATTAACGTTTATGCTCGTTAAGTTGGACGAAAGCACATAGTACGAACTAAATTGGAGTTTTGGTTGATACTCTATCGACATGCAGCATTTGGTACCGATCTGAGTGTCTGACGTCTGGAGGTTTGAGTGTCAGTGCCTTAATTTAATAATCTTTATTTCCAACAAAAAATAGACGGCAGTAGGCAACCAATGAAAAAATCCTAACTCATTCCCTGAAAATGAACTACATTAAATTGTGCCCAAGAACAGACTGAACACGTTTTAGAAGCTATTTATCGCATATTTTATTGATTGAATTATTTCATACATGATGATAATCGCCGCAGGATATACGATGTGGCTTTCGGCTTCTTGTTGCGGTTGACGATTGTTGGCCACCTGTAGAATCGGGATATTTGATACACCTCCCACGCACGAAGTATATCCGTCAGATCTCCACAACTCACGTGTAACAATTAAAAACGATTAAAACGCTTTGTTCTATATATGAACCAAAATGAGTTTTATGCTGAATCATTATATACGGCCCCATACATCGTGTAGGGTTCTCTGTGGTACTGCGCAAAATCTCTATCACCACAACTCTCCATTTTATAAAGGGTGTATCAAAAAGGATGGCGCAAACTTACATGGCTGAAAATACACGATAATAGAAGCACAAATGTCGAGTAAACATGGGCTCTAAAACGCATACCTTAAGAGCTATGAGGTATTCTTGATTTTCAATATTGTGAAACAAATCTCTTCCACGGCAAGCTGTTTGATTTCCATATTTTGGGAATTGGTAGTACGGACCAAAACAATGAAAAATGTCCTGCAAACATGTGCTCTAAAATGCATACCTTAGACGTTGTGAGCACTTGTTCATTTGTGTTCCACAGTACTTGAAATTTATGCTTCTATTATAATGTACTTTCAGCCGTGCAAGTTTGCGGCATCCTTTTTGATACACCCTGCATACGTCTCAGAGATAGATTCCAGAATCATGTTTGTTTACCAATAGTGCAGTGGGCGATTTGAACACTGATACGTCTTCAGAGCTGCCGTGACGTAAGGCGACGTCTGCAGCAAAAGCGCGCACGGAATCCGCACGCTGCCAGCGATGCGCGGCGCGTGGTAGTAGTTATGCGGCATACGGCGCCATTGATTGGCAAGGAAGTAAGTTGGTGGATACGGACCAGTTATGGGCACCGCTGCACTACTTCTCGGTTGTAAAACAAAGGCAAATGACTAGTCGACGGGACTATTGGAACCTATACAGGGTGTTACAAAAAGGTACGGCCAAACTTTCAGGAAACATTCCTCACACACAAAGAAAGAAAATATGTTATGTGGACATGTGTTCGGAAACGCTTACTTTCCATGTTAGAGCTCATTTTATTACTTCTCTTCAAATCACATTAATCATGGAATGGAAACACACAGCAACAGAACGTACCAGCGTGACTTCAAACACTTTGTTACAGGAAATGTTCAAAATGTCCTCCGTTAGCGAGGATACATGCATCCACCCTCTGTCGCATGGAATCCCTGATTCGCTGATGCAACCCTGGAGGATGGCGTGTTGTATCACAGCCGTCCACAATACGAGCACGAAGAGTCTCTACATTTGGTACCGGGGTTGCGTAGACAAGAGCTTTCAAATGCCCCCATAAATGGAAGTCAAGAGGGTTGAGTTCAGGAGAGCGTGGAGGCCATGGAATTGGTCCACCTCTACCAATCCATCGGTCACCGAATCTATTGTTGAGAAGCGTGCGAACACTTCGACTGAAATGTGCAGGAGCTCCATCGTGCATGAACCACATGTTGTGTCGTACTCGTAAAGGCACATGTTCTAGCAGCACAGGTAGAGTATCCCGTATGAAATCATGATAACGTGCTCCATAGAGCGTAGGAGGAAGAGCATGGGGCCCAATCAAGAGATCACCAACAATGCCTGCCCAACCGGTCACAGAAAATCTGCGTTGATGACGTGATTGCACAATTGCGTGCGGATTCTCCTCAGCCCACACATGTTGATTGTGAAAATTTACAATTTGATCACGTTGGAATGCAACCTCATCCGTAAAGAGATCATTTGCAGTGAAATGAGGATTGACACATTATTGGATGAACCATTCGCAGAAGTGTACCCGTGGAGGCCAATCAGCTGCTGATAGTGCCTGCACACGCTGTACATGGTACGGAAACAACTGTTTCTCCCGTAACACTCTCCATACAGTGACGTGGGCAACGTTACCTTGTACAGCAGCAACTTCTCTGACGCTGACATTTGGGTTATCGTCAACTGCACGAAGAATTGCCTCGTCTATTGCAGGTGTCCTCGTCGTTCTAGGTCTTCCCCAGTCGCGAGTCATAGGCTGTAATGTTCCGTGCTCCCTAAGACGCCGATCAATTGCTTCGAACATCTTCCTGTCGGGACACCTTCGTTCTGGAAATCTGTCTCGATACAGACGTACCACGCCATGGCTATTGCCCCGTGCTAATCCATACATCAAATGGGCATCTGCCAACTCGCACTTGTAAACATTGCACTGACTGCAAAACCACGTTCGTGATGAACACTAACCTGTTGATGCTACGTACTGATGTGCTTGATGCTAGTACTGTAGAGCAGTGAGTCGCATGTCAACACAAGCACCGAAGTCAACAATACCTTCCTTCAATTGGGCCAACAGGCGGTGAATCGAGGAAGTACAGTACATACTGACAAAACTAAAATGAGCTCTAACATGGAAATTAAGCGTTTCCGGACACATTGTCCACATAACATCTTTTCTTTATTTGTGTGTGAGGAATGTTTCCTGAAAGTTTGGCCGTATCTTTTTGTAGCACCCTGTGTAAGTGGCACATACACATAGAATTCTTGTCGCCTGATCGAAGAGACGCTAATACAATGTCAAAAATTAATGGAAAGCTTTGTTTTTTTGAAACAGTTTTATGTATTAGTCGAAATCAGTCCTATCCCCCTCTAGATAGTCGGCATTAGATATTATACACCTACGCCAGGGGTTTTTCCAATCCCTGAAACACGTTTGGAACTTTTTATATGCTTTTTCATGAGATAGCTTTGCAATCACATCAACTTTACAAATACTCGTCCGTTTTTGTAGAACAGAAAGTTGTCATATCCACTTTGAAAAATTACGAATCTAGTACATAGCCGGTTGTGTGATGGCTCCACTGTCTTCTTCAGTCTGCGATGGTTGTCTCAAGTTATTCTTGTGTTAAGACATCTGGAAATTTGTGAAATAACATTGTGAGTAAATTAATGGGTGGCTTTAACTACTAAATAATAAAAATTCTTTCATCTTACCTTCCGTATGTTTTGTACACTATTAACTGCTCCACAACAATCCTTCAATCTCCACAGTAATATAACTTTTATCCCCTCACACTACTACAAAACTGCAGCCACTCGCTACAACTGCATATTCGTGTTTCCCTTTTCGTCGTCACTTCTCACCGAGCGAGAGAGATGAGAGGGACTACAATTGTAAGAAAACAGTCTTATCTTATAGAGTGCTGGAACGAAAGCATTTAAATAGACTTTACACATTTTGTTAAGTAAATATTACATATAATGGTGTAAACATTGTTGTAAGTAAAGTTGTGAAATTTACATTGCTATATTTCTTATGAATTAGCTTCAGTGTTATTATGTTCATATCCAATAAAGTAGCAGTTCGGAACATATATCATTTTCATAGTAACTGATTTAAGAAGAATTTTAATTTTTTACAATGAGGTGTTCGACAGTCACCATTTGTGAGTTGGCTGTTCTACCTCGAGACCGTGGTGTATTTCGGAGTGCCTCTGCACGACTCATCCAGAGCTATTTCAGTAGTACTTGACAGCCTCACTGAGTCAGGGCTTTAGAATGTCGTTGGTACTGACGCCACCACTTGCTCACTTGCCACCTGCTATGGCCAGGCTTCGCATTCTGACTGCAGCTCCTTCTTCGAACTGTAAAACAGGTTTTAATAGTAACTTTTGTAGTATAGCTACAATGAGACTGCCTTTTCCGTAGCACAAGAATACGTTACAGCACAGTACTTTCCTCATCACGGCAATAAGCGTAATAACTAAGATATCTATACGCAAAGCATTTCACTTTTGTTTATCATGAGGTAAGTACGTTGAATTTTGCGGAACTTAGCTTTAAAAAAAAAAAATTGTAAAATTTTGTTTGGGGAGCATGGGGGCTATGTAAGTAGGCTGTTTATGTTTTCTCTATGTAAGTAGGCTGTTTATGTTTTCTTATTGGCAACGTTACGTAGCGCTCAATATGAAAATCAGTGGCTGTGCTGTGTGCAGTCTGTGGCTAGTTTGCATTGTTGTCTGCCATTGTAGTGTTGGGCAGCGGCAGCTGGATGTGAACAGCGCGTAGCTTTGCGCAGTTGGAGGTGAGCCGCAAGCAGTGGTGGATGTGGGGAGAGAGATGGCGGAGTTTTGTAATTTGTCATGAACTGCTATATTTATATATGATGATATTAAGGTAAATACATTGTTTGTTCTCTATTAATATCTTACATTTGCTAACTATCCCTATCAGTAGTTAGTGCCTTCCATAGTTTGAATCTTTTATTTAGCTGGCAGTAGTGGCGCTCGCTGTATTACAGTAGCTTGAGCAGCGAAGATTTTTGTGAGGTAAGTGATTTGTGAAAGGTATAGTTTAATGTTAGTCAGGGCCATTCTTTTGTAGGGAATTTTGAAAGTCAGATTGCGTTGCGCTAACAAAATTTTGTGTGTCAGTTTAAGCACAGTCTTGTATAATTGTTCAAAGGGGACGTTTCAACTGGTGTGTGCTGCTTATGTCTTGTAAGCTCTGGCTCATTAGACAATGCCATGAAGGATGTTCTTTGAGTAGTTAATGGATGGTTTTTCATTGCGGTTTTTCAGATATCTTACTGTGTATCTAACAGGCACCACTCACCATTTCAGTACAACTCTCTCCTTGCTTGGTGGTGTTCCAGCACCCTGAGCTCGAGCCTATACATTTCCATCACCCGCCATAGTAGTCCTAAAATATGGTCGTTATACAGTCAGTGAACTTTCTGGTTCAGGCTGAGTTAGTACGAGGAAAATTGAATATATGTATGTGTAAGAATGAAAGTTGTGTGACAAGTCATTTCCAGAACCATTGCCAGCCAGCCTGCCTTCTGCTCAAATAGATAATGGGTACATATCACACTAGTATTTGCATTTGTGTAATACCTGCACTTTTGTTATTGACGTTCACTTATTGATGTCAGGTTTAATAAAAGTGCTTAGATGCATCCCCATTTTAAACGTGACACACACATCGGCTGTGATCGTGCACTTGTACATGAGTCACGACTCAAGCGCCAGCGAAAATTTCCTGGTGCTGATGGTTATGTTGACCTCCAGTTTGGTTTTGACTTGGTAGCAGGTATGTGTGGACTGTGACATTCAGTGTGACAACATTTTTGAAGAATATGTTGCTACTCAGTATTTATTATTAAGATCAGTCACTGTCAGAGGAGGTATGTATGTATTCAGATAATTAATATCTATTAAATTTGAACTTTTGATTGTAATACCACTTTTGTATTCGCTGCTCACTGACAACTACTTACTGTTTCTGTAGTCTCAGTAAGCCTAGCTTGAAAATGAACCTGTAAGCATTCGGTACTAGTCGCCTAATAAATACTGCAATTGTTGACACCAACATTAATAAACACTTTAAAGAATTTAAATAAAGTGTCTGTACTCTGTCAACGAAATGTTGAAACTGAAGAAGTAAGAAAGATAAACTGCAGTAATGCTGACCCAGGTTGCTGAATGTCCTGGTATGGCACAGACTCCTTCCCTGTCCCACTTGAAGACGGGCGTTGCCTGACAAAACAATGGTGGGCAAAGCCATTAAATTACAGGCCATTTCAGCATTCAGTGTCTGTCATCGCCTGAGCCACCTACGGAAGTTAGTCCCAACATGTCATCGACGACAAATGGATGGCCCAGCTGCAGCTGCCTCTGCTAACAGGGGAATTCTTGTGAGCGCCTGCGCCAGAAGCTGCCGACAGACCAACTCGGATCTTGCAGTAGGGAGAACATCTGCTGGCTGACTTCTATCGACTGCAGGACAACTACTTGGAGGTCCTTGGTTCCTGCCTTGTTCTGACTAGTTGCCAAACTGCCAACTGTCTCGCGCAGGTGCACTCTTCTGCTGCTGTCTTGCCTCGTGTGGGCATACACAACCACTGCAAGCCATTGTCACTGCCATTTGTGGTGTATTCCTAGATCCCCAATGGTTGCTCATGTGTTTCTTTGCACTGAGCTGTACATCTGCACTATTCACCGCAGCCGACTACTATAAAGGCAGGCATAATTATCTGCCGCAATGACCTGGGCCCTGATGCTGAACCTCTTCACGGATGTAGTGGTAATGACCTGATTGTGTCCACATGGTTGCCAACCTCGCTTTCCTTGACCGACTTTGTCTTAGAATTTCTGAGAGCCGTCAGTTGTCTTTAATCTCGTCATAGTATTACATTTCACTTTTCTTTCTCCTACATAACTGTGTTAATCTTTTAAACACCAAATACACTGTGCAACAGAATTAAACTATCACTGGTTCCGAACACTAGGACAGTGTTGTGATTTTTATTTAAGCCTGGAGCAGTAATAATTGCCAACCTGATTTTTTGTTGTCTCTTCGATAGTACACAATTGTGTAGCCATGAAGCTGAATATGTTATTGGACAATGGATGGTTAATATAAAATCATGTTACCCCTCACATCTGACAACAAATAAACTAGCTTTTTCTCTTCAGGTTCACCTGCATAGGTTTTTGACACACACATAATGCACACGTTACCTCCTCCACCATCTCTGTGTTCACCTCTTCCACTCTCCATCTGTCGGTCCACCTTATCCTCCCGCCTCAATTCGTCCATCTCCTCGTCCTCCCATTCTAGGAAATCTGCTCATCTCGCTGCCCATTTCCTTCGTCCCTCTCGCTGCCCATCCTCTCTTCTCATCCTCTCTGCTCTTCATGCCCTCCCCCTATTTCTCTGCCTATATCCTTCTCCCCCTCTTTCCGTCCCTCCCTCCTCCCCTCTCTCTATGACCATCCTGTCCTGTCCACCTCTCTCTGTGCATAACCCCCTCTTTCTATCCCAATTCTCTGCCAGCTGTGGCCATCCACACCCCTAATTCCTACTATTTTCGGCGCTTAAGTTTGAAATTTTGCTCAAAGGTGCATATGACCTTCCCCTGTAATGATCCGAAAACGTGGCTCTCTGCGTCGTCAGGCTCGTGCTCCACGATAGTTCAAACAGTAACGTGTCGACACTTGTGGAAAAAAGGACACAGTTCAGAAATTGAGGTGACGTGCTAGGTGGGGTAATGATGTAACATTGGCACCAAATCTCATCTCAATTCTCTCCAATGCCACTAGGGACATGTTACCCGACGTGAAAGTCGTCAATACCCTCTTACCCACATTTCACCGCTTCTTTTGACGCCCCTGTGATGGGGACTAGAACTACTAAGCACAGTGCTGAAATCATGCTGTTTGTTGTGAATAGCCGAGGAAAATATTTCAGACGGGATAGGTGCTAAAGACGCTCCAGGGGGTGGCGTAAAAGCCGTCAATGAAACCAACCCTCTCTCTTGGGAGTTGAATCCCACACATTTCGCTGTCTGAAACGACAGTTCGTAGTGTGGTGAACAACAGGGAGATATTCTTGAAAGTCTTCTTCACTGCTGACACAACTGGTCGTTTCAACCCCATACTAAGGACATTGTAGGGTTGTACCTCTATTAAACATTATGTGACCGCTTTGGAGTACAAAGCGACCAAATTAATGCTCTCGTCTACAGGTTGGAACCTCTAGAGACCTTTTAACAGGATTCGGAGAAATTTGAATGTGATTGGGAGCAGCAAAGGGTGTTTATGTTTTATCCCTCCTATTTCACGTCCTCCTGTGGCACTGTCACAAGGAGATGGGACACTGACACATACATCAATAAAGTGACAAAGCTTTACCGGCAGCTATGGCCGAGGGGTCCTAGGCGCTTCCGTCCGGAACCGCGCTGCTGCTACGGTCGCAGGTTCGAATCCTGCCTCGGGCATGGATGTGTGTGATATCTTTAGGTTAGTTAGATTCAAATAGTTCTAAGTCTAGGGCACTGATTACCTCAGATGTTAAGTCCCATAGTGCTTAGAGCCATTTGAACCATTTGACAAAGCTTTCTTTTAAGACCATCAGTTTGGCCAAACCATCAGTGCCGTCCACCCACCTTTGTTGAGCACTCTGAAAACGTACCTGTACAGACAGAACCCATGGCGAGAGTCATAGGCCCCTCCAGGCTGGCAACACTGCTGCTCTTTAGCTGCTGGACTGCTGCCCTTGTTCCAGATAGTAGGTCATTCAGAATGTCGAAGAGAGTGTAGATGGGGCTCTCAAGACTGTTTGCGTCCATTTTTAAAGCACTTTTACCAGGCTGCTGCTCTCCACGAGAAATGTTCTCAAAAATTAGATCTTCCTGTTGCTCATCACACTGCGAACTGTCCGTTTTGACCGCGAAATGCATGGGAATCAATGCCCCAGAGAAAGAGATGGTTTCATAGACGCACTTTATGCCATTCTCGCTTCCTTTTCGTGCCAATTATGAGTGGTAGTGAGTCTGGAAAGTTTTCGTCTGCCATTCATAAGAAAAACTGGTGATTTAAACGCTGGGCATCGCAATTCTGACCTCTATCACGCAGGCGTCAAAGGAATTGGTGAAATATACGTAAGAGTGGGTGTGACAACCTCCACATCGTGTCACACGTCCACTGTGGCATTCCGTAGAACTGTGGTGACATTTGGTGCCAATGTGACATTGTGTGACGTCACAGGGCACCACATTTTTGCACCACTAGCAGGGAAAGCTATATGCACCTCTTCATCAAGATTCCTCCGTTTATGTGCTGCATCATCGTATGTCTCATCAGTTGCTGTGCATTCTTGTGGGATGTCTGACATGCAAGTTCATTTTATAGCCTATGTATATCTATTTGCTGAATTGTGGATGAGTTTCATAGAACATTATTTATTTTGTTATGCGGTTTTATGGTGGTTGTTGACGGGATAATATTGAACATGTTTTAGTTTGGGTATGTTTGCTATTGAAGGTGCTAAGATGCTGTTGCTACATTCATATCTTCATAGCTAACTACACTGTACTTTTTTGACACTATTTAGATAACTTCTGAATAATGGGCTGCAGAGACAATACCAACAGTGGTAGATAGCATAAAAATAAAATTGCAACTGGTGCTGTCATTTTATTCCAAAACTGTCCACTATGACTCAGTGTCTGTTTGCACATGCAGATAAAACAACAGCTGAAATATTCCTAATCCATTATCACTGTAAGGTCATATTTAAGTATTCATGTTATAGATAGTTTGATGCGACCCGCCATTACTTACTGTCCTCTGCCAGCCGCTTCATCTCAGAGTAGCATTTGCACTCACTGTCCTCAATTATTTGTTAGGAGTATTAAAATCTCTTACTTCTCATACAGATTTTACTCTCTATAGCTTACAACCATAGAAGATATTCCCTAATGTCTCAACATTTGTCGTATCATGCTGTTCCTTTTTTGTCAATGTTTTGTTCCTTTCCTCTCCGATTATACGAGAATCTCTTAGCTTCTTAATTTATCAGTTCACTTAAGTTTCGACGTATTTCTGTCACATCTTAAACGCTTGGATACTCTTCTTTTTTGAGTTTTACCAAACTCCATCATTAACCGCCATACAATTCTGTGCTCCAAACATTCAGGCGAGTGTTTGATGATAGTTGACTTTGTTGTCTTTCAATGTCTTTCATACTTTGACAGTCACGGGTTATTTTGCTTCGAAGACAGCAGAATTCCTTCACTTCAACTACTTCATTGTCACCAGTTTTGAAGTTACGTTTACAGCAAGACTCACTTCTGCCACTCTTTAACACTTACGTCTTTCTCTGGTTTATCTTCAATCCATATTCATTACCCAATACATTGCGCATTCGATTCAATTGATCTTGTAATTCTTCTTCTCTTTTACTGAAGACAGCAGTGTCATCAGCAAAATGCTCCTTTACTGCACAAATTGAATAGCAGAGGCGGAAGACTTCATGCTTATCTTACACCCTGTTTAATCCGAGCACGTCATTCTTGGTCTTCCATTCGTATTACCCATGTGCGTATCGTATAGCACCTGTCTTCGCCTGTAAGCCTAGACCTATTCACCTAGAAATGGTGAACATTTTCCACCATTTTCCACTGAGGAGCCGTTTTTATAAGTCCACAAATGGCATGAATGTGTCTTGATTTTACTTATGTCTGGTTTCCACAATCAAGTGCTACGTCATATAACTTCTCCAGCTCCTCAACTTTTTATTGGCCCAAACTTAACGTCATATAACAGATTCACAATTTTCTTTTCCATTCTTCTGTACGTTAGTCTAGTCAGCAGCTGTGATTCATGAACTGTAAAGTTGATGGCTCGAGAGTTTTCGCATATTTTTGAGCTCACTGTTGTCGAGATTGTGAGAATGACAGTTTTCCACTAGTGTGAGTATGTATCTCCAGTCCCATAAATTCAAGGTAGCAACGTGAATATTCATATAGTTGCCACTCACGCCACAGACCTCAGAACTTTCGAAGGTATATTATCAGTACTTTCCACGTGGTTTAACCACATGTCCTCCAGAGAGCTATTAAACCCTGGTTGTAATACTGGAACACCTATTTTATCAAACCTTCTGGCAGATTAAAACTGTGTGCCGGACCGAACTCAAACTCGGGACCTTTGCCTTTCACGGGCAAGTGCTTTACCATCTGAGTTGCCCAAGCACGACTCACGATCCGTCCTCACAACTTGAATTCTGCCAGTACCTCGTCTCCTACCGTCCAAACTTCACAGAACAACATCCTTTCTCCCAGGAGTGCTAATTCTGCATGGTTTGCAGTAGACCTTCTGTGAAGTTTGGAAGGTAGGAGACGAGGTACTGGCAGAATTGAAGCTGTGAGGACGGGTCCTGTGTCGTGCTTGGGTAGCTCATATTGTAGAGCACTTGCAATCGCAAGGCAAAGGTCCAGAGTTCGAGTTTCGATCCGGCACAGAGTTTTAATCTGCCAAGAAGTTTCGTATCAGCGCACACTCCGCTGCAGAGTGAAAATCTCATTCTGGACCTATGTTATCGACCTCGAAGGCCACATCTTCGCCTATCACGTGCCTTCACTTGTAGAGTCCTTTAGTACATTGTTTTTATCTTTCCCCTAATTCCTTTGTGTTTGAGATTGTCATTCTTTCTGCAGTCTTAGTATTTAATTTCACTAAGGTTATTTTTTCTGTATGGTGAATCTATCTTTCTGATGACCATTCCTTTCGATTTCCACACATTTTTTCCTGTAAGCTTTTCGCTTTGGCTTACCTGCACTTCCCATTTACTTCATTCCTATGTGGTTTATAAGGATATATGCCTTTTTCCTGAACATATTTGCAGTTCCTTCATCCAAGAATGAATTTAAGTATATCTTATGTTACCTAGTGTTTCAGCGCTGTAACATTTCTTGTAGCTACAGTTTACTGTCTAACATTTATAGATGTTCTTTACAAAGATGTCCATTTCCTTGCAACTTAACTGCCTACTAAAGTATTTACTGTCACACAATCTATAGGCTTAGAATACTTCAAATACACCTCATTATTCCTCGGAACGACGTGGCTTCTTTTCTGTGTACAGTAATTCTTCTGGATAATTCTCTTAAGCTTCGTTTTATTGTTTAAAACTGTCAAATTATGAGAATCTATTTCTGCTCTTTGACATGCCTTATAATTTATTATCTCCTTTCTGGAGTCCTGGCTCATGATGATTTAATCCATCTGGAACTTCCCATGTCTCCAGGCCTTTCCCAAGTACACATCCACCTCTTGTTATTTTTGAACAGTTTATTCGCTATTACTAGTTGAAATTTAGTGTAGAAAATTAGTTTTCATCTTTTCACCAACTGCGACATGGCCGCGTATACAAACAGTGATCCAATACTGGCAAATGATTTTTATTCCAGTCTTTGACCACAGTATGAATTCTTTATGCATGAAAAAATGGGTACCACACCTCACACTGACAAACTGATGATGGGAAGAAACTAAGGGTCCCTATAAAAAATGCTAAAACACATCAAAAATGTGTTGTCCACTGCAAAAACAGTACAATCAACTATGAAGAGAATGAAGAATTCAATATGCGTATAATAGCATTGGCAGAGATGCGTAGATACATTATGGAAAGAAAATAAAAGTGTGTTCATGATTATGACCAACAATAACGGAATAAGTTAATGAGTTAAAGACGGTTTTCAGAAATGCATGACCAAACACTAGTATCCTCATCCAAGCACATACTGTATGTTGTTAGCTGGCTGTGGAAATTAGATCATCAAAACACAACTCTGTGACAAAATAAGTGACTTGGCACTCACATCGTCTCAGTGAATTGAAATATGGTCAATGTTTACCTCTAATAATGTATGAGAGCAGAAAATGGCTGTAATAAGGGCTGAGATTTATAATTTCATCATTCACATCTGAGTTCTGTCCTATCTTGAAGACTTCTGTCTCAGCACGTGAATAGTACTGTTTAAAACCCTGTGGAGAAATGTCCTCTACTACATTCCTGGACTGTATGCTTTGTTACTCCCCTGTACAAAACGTGGCTGTTTCTGTCACCATCGGAATTTCACTGGCCTACTGCAAAGGACCTCACAAGTTCTAACCAATGATAACAATTTAATAAACATTCTAAAAATTTCCGCCATTGAGTTGGCGTCCAAGTGCGCATTCACAGGATCACTCCCCGCTACCAAAATAATTATTATGAGCTAATCACTAAACTTCTTATAAAACACTCGGGTGTTAACAGCTGAGTCCCATGCTAGCAGCATTACTCCCCTGCTCTTCAGATCTTATCTTTGCAAAAAGAAATTCTTTTTGCTTCGTGCACAATGAAACTTTCTAAGGAGCGAGGCTGCCCTCTTTAGTCGTTCCTGCTGTATTCAGTCAGCTGTGTTTACCTGGTCAAGACCTTAGCTTTTAGCAGAACATGAACTCTGACTTTTCCACATTCAACTAAAACCCCAGGCTGTTCCACAATACAAGACAGCTTCACAACTTTTTTGAGTCAATAGCCTTCTGATTGGTTTGATTCAGCCCGCCACGAATTCTTCTCATGTGCGAACCTCTCTGAATAGCACGAACTTCCTGTGTATCCTAATCTCTCTACAGTTGTTCCCCCGCTGCGGCTCCCTGCAGTGCTGTGGAATTTGTTACCTAATGTCTTAACGGTTGTCCTATCATCCTGTCCCTTCTTCTTGTTAGTGTTTTCCCCATATCTCGTCTTTCTTTCATTTACTCTCAGTCCATATTCTGTAGAGACTATCGAGACCATTTCATTCCATTCAACAGTCCTATAATTGTTCTTCACATTCACTCAGCATAGCAATATCATTAGTGAATTTTAAAATTAATTTCCTTTCATCTTGAATTCTTAACCCACTCTTGAACTTTACTTTTATCTTTATCTTCACTTGCTCGATGTACAGATTAAACAGCGTGGGCTAAAGACTACATCCCTGTCCAACACCATTTTTAGTGTGTGTACTTCGCTCTTGGTCTTCCACTCCACTAACCACACACACAGAAAAAGAGCTAGCGATAATCAGAATTCTCTTCATGCAGCGTTAGTTACTTGATTTGATTTACTAGTCCGATAGGCATACTGTATTATTAAATTGTTTACAGGACTGTTTAACAAAAAACTGTCACGTAACGCATTTAGAAACTTTTGTTGGTGGTGGTTGCTGTCACCTGTGATGAGAAAAATATCATCACCGAACTGTGCACATTAACTCAATGATTGCCCTATCTTCCTAATTACGACGAATCCTAATCCCTTTACAGCATTTGTAGTGCTATTGATACTTTCCTGTATTCATGTAGTCAGAAATCTTCATCTTCTTTCCATTTCACTTCGCTGATCCCAAATATACATATATTTGATGGTCCGTGCTCCGATAAATACAATGTTACCCCTACTTTGGTAGATTAATCTTTTTCTCATGGTCAACTCTAGCTCGACAGTCTCCTCCCATAGGTCCCAATGGGGTACTAACCCGAAACCCTTCGCCAGTGGACAGACTGTCATGACACTTTCTCAATTACATGCCACTGTTCTGTAGATTCACACTGCGTGTATTGAATTAAATGGTTTCCATTGTCGAATGAATTTTAATACTGTTTTCATTCCTGATTCTTCCGGCAGTTAGGAACAATTATCCATCGCAAGTCCAATAGGGTGCCCCATACTTCGGCCTCCTCTTCTTCTCCCTTTATCAAGGATGTTGGCGGAAAATACGTGACTTTCCACTGCAGAAGTCTTCCGCCATCACTACTATTGATTCCTATTCAATAATTAAGCATCGGCTGGGAACGATCACTGAAACCGAGAATGTTCCATAGTACAAGATGCTTCCATCATACCATGGAAGTACAAGTTTATTTCACTGTATTTGCCCTAAGAGGGATTATTTTATGAGCAAAAAAAGATTTGATGCTGTAATTGTTATTTTTTTGTGGAAAGAACTTTTCATTCGCCGTCAGTTATACAGCACAAGCTTGATGCTGGCGCTCTCTGCCTACTTTAAGTGTTTACAAAGTAACACTAATGTGGGTTGGGTTGTTTGGGGAAGGAGACCAGGCAGTGAGGTCATCGGTCTCATCGGGTTAGAGAAGGAAGTTGGCCGTGCCCTTTTCAAAGAAACCATTCCGGCATTTACCTGGAGTGATTTAGGGAAATCACGGAAAACCTAAAACAGGATGGCCGGACGTGGGAATGAACCGTCGTCCTCCCGAATGCGAGTCCAGTGTCTAACCACTGCGCCACCTCGCGCGGTAACACTAATATGTACTGCGTGACAATGAATATGGGTTAAGTTTATTAGCGGGATGTCGTAAAATGTATACCATCAGCTGTTATTTTAGAAAACTTTATTTAAACTACTCCTTAGCTTGGCCCTTAGGCCCCAATACATCGAACGTACAGTGTATTGGGGCCTGAGGAAGACACTCCGGTGTTGTCGAAACTAGTAGCCTAAGTTTTCAAAAATAACGGCTGATTGTATGTATTTCTACAAGACTTTGACTGGCAGCTGTTCCTCACTCCATGTTTTTTTGATGGGTTTACGATTATTGCCGGACTCTAAAGTCAATAGAAGTCACGAGATCAGTAATGATATTTATGTTTGTTTGCAGAAATATATGTGAAAACAAATATAAAATTAATTACGTAATTTCATCTTTATGAGATGAAGATTAAAGCCTTATGACTACCCCAGTCCAGGCAGGAAAACTTGTTATGTAAATAAAGAAGTATTTGGTAACTAACTAGTCAGAACCATTTGCAGTTTTATTTAATGAACAGTGGTTCTAAAGCATGCGTAACAGATAACCCCAATTTGAACACCTAATTTATTAAAAACGTTACTCGTCGACGAATGACATTACATGAGCCTCCAGAAACAGTGAACTATTTCGTAAACTGAAAAAAATGGAGACAAAGAGGAGCTCAGGAGGCTGGCGGAACATTGTCTCCTACAGGTGCATCGCTCCAGCGGCGCAGTGGAGACGTACTGGGTGTTAGGTAGCGGGACGACGGCTGGAAGTAATTGTCCCGCTGGGACGGGTGACAGGTGTCTCGGGGACCCCGCAGCCCGCAGCCCGCAGCACGCAGCCTGCACGGCTCGCCGTGTTGTACCGCGCTGCGCCGGTGGCAGGGCGCGGCGCCGCGCGGGACAATTTGCAGACGAGAGGGCGGCGGCCGCTGTCAACCGAGGCGGCGCTGCTGGAGCTGGTGGCGGGGAGGGTGGGGGGAGGGGGCGACGCGGCGCGCACAAATAATAAACACTGCGCCGCAGCCGCAGCGCCAGCCGGCGCCGCGCTTAAAGCGGGCGGCTGTCCTCCGTGGGCTGCCGTAGCAGCGGCCCGTGGGTGGGCTGCCACTCTCCGTCGCCCGCAAGGGGCGACTTGAGTGCCGCGCACTCCACCACTCGACACGCACTGAGAGCAGCAGTTCATTTGCAGCCCCGTGGAACAAGGAACGACGTGTTGTAAGGCTGTCGTCTGTTCTGAAACATGCTTAATTCCTATTTCTATTTCGCTTTGTTTTCTGTCATGGAAACGTGAAAACTCTTGCATCAGCTAGCTGCAAGCTTAGGAAGTGGTTTGTGCTATGGCATATCTTCCTAACTACAACAGGAGAACCCACGGATATTATAAAAACGTACGCATATACAGAGTGGCGCGAAATACGTGTTAGAAAGTGTTTGTCTGTCATGGTTTACTCGTAGGCTGTAAATAATTCTCCCTGTCGTGTAGCATTGTAACTCTGAAAATTTTATAGCTTACTCACTTATGTCTCAGTTCAAATTTCAGAATGAAACCAGTAACGCTGGAACAGTAGTATTGTGAACCAATACGCTCAAGCTGCTGCTCCAATTTATCCAGAGAAGTTGCATTTTGGTACGCAATCTGTGCGCAGTGCCTTATTGGGCCCACTTTTATTGAGGAACCTGTTACAAAAGCCGGCCGGTGTGGGCGTGCGGTTCTAGGCGCTGCAGTCTGGAACCGAGCGACCGTTACGGTCGCAGGTTCGAATCCTGCCTCGGGCTTGGATGTGTGTGATGTCCTTAGGTTACTTAGGTTTAATTAGTTCTAAGCTCTAGGCGACTGATCACCTCAGAAGTTAAGTCGCATAGTGCTCAGATCCATTTGAACCATTTTGAACCTCTTACAAAAGACAAATACACACAAGTCCTGCTACATGAATTTGTACCAGCTGCAGGACACCGTGGTATGCTGTGAAGCTACATGTTCATGCAAAATGGAGCACTTCCTCTTCGTATTACAACTATCTTCAAGTTGATGAAGATAATAACTGTTCTGAAAGAACATATACCAATGATGACCTTTCAGCTTCTCTATAATGAAATTATCTCGATCTAGAGAAGCTGCATGGTCATCATTGGTATCTGTCCTTTCAGAACAGTTACTATCTTCATATAGTTAAAGGCTACCAGGCCACTAACCTTCTTCTGTGCGAATGCGCACACTTTGCCCGAACTCTTACGGGAATCGTCACCTTATTTGGCGCGAGTAATGAGTGGATGGGCAAATATCCTTCAGGAACATTATGAATGTAGGTTGTGGACAGTTGGGAATGAGAGTCTCACAGGAAGCTTGCAAGGGATAAGTTCCTGCAGTCGCACTATCCTCTGTGCCCCAGTGGCTCAGATGGATAGAGCGTCTGCCATGTAAGCAGTAGATTGCTGGTTCGAGACACGGTTGGGACACACATTTTCAGCTGTCCCCATTTAGGTAAATCAACAACACCTTTTGGCAGCTCAGGATTTTGCTAGGTTATGTTATCTTCAATTTTCTTCAGGCGACATTCAGACAGTGGATCCTCGCCCTGGTCATCATAGCTTTTGTTGGGCATGATTTTGAATTGGGCTCTTATTGTCACGAACTCAGCTGAGGACAGACTCTTCAAAGATGTACCTGCAACACTCCAGGATATTTGTATTGCAAGTTCCAGAGCGACTCGTGCAGCAGGAAATGATGTTGACATATGGAATAATCGGGTCTACTGCCGCATGTTTGTGTCTCTCTGGCAGAATGTATCGGCCACGTAACTCGTTGCCTTCTTCAAGTGCTACCTGAGACTGCTGTATTGCAGGCTCTTGTCCAGTTTTTATACACAGAGGGCGCTGGGCGCTGTGTTTGACGTCCGCACCCGCCTGGCGCTGCTTGTAAGGTGGTGTCTCTTCCCCGGTGCACCCTCGGACGTCCACACCCGACTTGGTCGCCATCTGTGGCAGCTCTCTGAGGCCCATCCTGTGTCGGGCTTTCCGTCTGCGGCCCGCGCCCGCCTGGTGCTGCTCCTGAGGTTTTGGCACTTCCCTGGTCCTCCCACGGACGTCCACGCCCTTCTCGTCCACCGTCTGTGGTCGTGGCAGCTGTCTGAGGCCGCACCCGCGTTTGGCGTTCCGTTCGAGGTCTACGCCTGCTTGACGCTGCTCCTCAAGTGTTGGCACTTCCCTGGTGCTCTAACGGACGTCCGCGCCCGCCTCGTCCACCATCTGCAGTTGTGGCAGCTGTCTGAGGCCCGTCTCGCGTCGGGCGCTCCGTTCGCTGACCGCGCCGGCCTCGTGCTGCTTCTGTGGTGTCACAACTTCTTGAGGAGTTTCTTGGTTTTTTTTCGTTGGGCCCTGATAAGCTCCAGAGCTGGACTCCACGCTGAGCTGAGCAGGTAACTGCTGTCTCGGTTTATTACGTTGTCTGTGACTTTTATCTCGATGGCCTCCTTTATGACACTGTCCCACAATCTTGGTGTCTGTGTCACAATTTTGGTGTTGTTGTAGTCCATTGAGTGACCGAGCTCATGCCAGTGCTCGGCTATGGCAGATTTGGTTGCCTGTCCGAGTCTGGTGTGCCTCTGGTGTTTCTTATGTTACCTAGGGTTTCAGCGCTGTAACATTTCTTGTAGCTACAGTTTACTGTCTAACATTTATAGTTGTTCTTTACAAAGATGTCCATTTCCTTGCAACTTAACTGCCTACTAAAGTATTTACTGTCACACAATCTATAGGCTTAGAATACTTCAAATACACCTCATTATTCCTCGGAACGACGTGGCTTCTTTTCTGTGTACAGTAATTCTTCTGGATAATTCTCTTAAGCTTCATTTTATTGTTTAAAACTATCAAATTATGAGAATCTATATCTGCTCTTTGACATGCCTTATAATTTATTATCTCCTTTCTGGAGTCCTGATTGTCTGGCCAATGTATGACTTTCCACACTGGCACGGGATGTTGTAAATACCTGGTTTACGTAGCCCCTGATCGTCCTTCACACTCCCTAGCATTGACCCAATTTTGGAGGGTGGACAGAAGATACTCTTTACACCATATTTTGAAAGAATTCTGCTGATCTTTGCAGAAATAGGTCGAGCATATGGTAGGTATGCCACCTTCTCCGCCTCCTCCAGCACCTCTTCTGTAACCTGTGGTTGGCTGGTAGCATGAGGTGCCCATTGGACGTCTGTGGAGGAGTATCCATTTCTGCTGAACACCAGCTGTAGAAGTTCTATCTCTGTGGCCAGACTTTCCGTATCCAAAAGAGCACGAGCCCTGTGAACTAATGTTTTCAAGACTCCATTCTTCTGTACCGTGTGGTGGTAGCTACTGGCTTGAAGGTATAAGTCAGTGTGGGTGGGCTTACGATACACACTGTGCCCCAGACTGCCATCTGCCTTCCTCTTCACCAGCACATTCAAGAATGGGAGCTGTCCATCCTTCTCTAGCTCCATAGTAAATTTTATACTTGGGTAGCGTGAATTTAGATATTCCAAAAAGTCATCTCGCTTCTCCCTGCCATGGGGCCAAATGACAAATATGTCATTGACATACCTAAGAAAGCAATTGGGTGTTAAGTGGCTGATGCAAGTGCCTCCTCTTCGTACCTTTCCATGAAAAGGTTGGCTACCACTGGTGATAAAGGGCTGCCCATTGCCACTCCTTCCGTTTGCTCATAAAATTGAGCTAGAGAGCTAGAGAAGGATGTCCTGGTGAAGAGGAAGGCCATGGAGATCAAGGTCACAGACAACTTAAAAAACCGAGACAGCGGTACCAGCTCAGCTCTGGAGCTTATCAGGGCCCAACGAAGAAAACCAAGAAAGTCCTCAAGAAATTGTGACACCGCAGAATCAGCGCCAGGTTGGCGCGGACCGCGAACACAACTCCCGACGCGGGACGGGCCTCTGACAGCCGCCACGGCCGCAGTCGATGGACGAGCGGAGTGCAGACGACTGTCGGAGCACCAGGGAAGTGCCAACACCTCAAGAGCAACACCGTGAACGGAGCGCCCAACGCAGGACGGGACTCAGAGAGCTGCCACGACCTCAGATGAAGACCGAATTGGGCGCGGATGTCCGACGGGGCACCAGAGAAGAGACAACACCTTACAAGCAGCACCAGGCGGGCGCGGACCGCGAACGGAGCGCCCGCCGCGAGACGGGCCTCAGACAGCTGCCACAACTGCAGATGGTGGACGAGGCGGGCGCGGACGTCCGTTGGAGCACCAGTGAAGTGACAACATGTCAGGAGCAGCGTCAAGCGGGCGCAGACCGTGAACGGAACACCAAATGCGGGTCCGGCCTCAGACAGCTGCCACGACCACAGATGGAGGACGAGCCGGGCGCGGACGTCCGTGGGAGCACCAAGTAAGGGCCAAAACCTCAGGAGCAGCACCAGGCGTGCGCTGACCGCGAACGGAGCGCCCGACACAGGACGGACCTTAGAGAGCTGCCACAGATAGCGACCAAGTCGGGCGCGGACGTCCGAGGGAGCGGCGGGGAAGAGACAACACCTTACAAGCAGCGCCAGGCGAGCGCGGACGGCAAACAGAGCGCCCAGCGCCCTCTGTGCATAAAAACTGGACAAGAGCCTGCAATACAGCAGTCTCAGGTAGCACCTGAAGAAGGCAAAGAGGTACGTGGCCGAAATATTGTGCCAGAGCGACACAAACTTCCGGCAGTAGACCCAATTATTCCACATGTCAAGATCTCGCCAGGAAAGCCTGAAGAGTTACATCAGAAAATGATGTTCTTCAGTAAGTGGTTATGGAATTCAGTTCAGAGCTCTACACACTCACTGCTGAGGAGAAAAAAGAAAAAACACTTTGAAAATCTTCAGTATCAAATTTCAGGGTGTCCGCTATAGCATAAATATAACAAGAATACATCACCCTTTATTATGTAGTAGTGGACAGAAACTTTCAGCTCCTTTTTTGCGCCACCGTGTATGCATGTATCTTGCAGATCTCCTTTAAACTACTGGGGCGATTGCAACAAAAATTGGCATATATATATATATATATATATATATATCCATTACTCTCAGACAACGATCGCGGTAGGGATAAGAACCACCTTCCCATTAAGGAGATACTACCTTAAAACTGCCGTGTCATGCATTAATTCCTTCCTACTAACTCTATTCGCAACATATATTGCGGACAGTGGCCACAAATGCCACTGAATTTACCTACACAGATATATACAACATATATGTACGACACATAGTTCAAAAGATATGACGTCATAAACACTGAGATGTGTGAAAACATGCCACGTCATGCATGAAGTTTTAGTGCATGTATTCTTTACTACAACGGCACTTCTGCAGTCGAGTTAACTTAGGGAAACTCTTGGCACCGTATTTGACATCTTTCAGATGCGAAGTGCAAGCGGCTGTCGGCGAAAACAATAACTGTCTTTAGAGCTATGCAGCGGCGTTCTTTAACAGACGTTTAAAAAATCACGTTGTAGAGACATGAAGCAGCGGTGCCCTCCTTATAGAAGCTGTCTGGAATCACGTCGCATCAAGTCTACAGCATAAGTTACATAAACATTACAGAGGATTTGTATCTTGCATACTATGTTTCTTAATTCGGCTACTGTGCTTATAAATTTGAACATTACATATATTTCCTTGTAAGACTATAGCATTATTTTAAAGGTGTTTTCTTGAATACATGGTGGTGAAATTTTTCCGATATTACACTACTAACGCAGTTCACTTTTTGTTTTTGTTTCCAATAAAGAGTTGGCGAAATGAATAACCGTGTAACGCTGAGTATGTCAGCTAGTAGTTTACAAAGCGGTGAAAAACTCAATTTTGTACCTTTCAGCTATGGGATCAGCTTTCTATCGAAAAGTGAAGGTAAAGAAACAATCAGCTATTGGGACCCCTTTTTAGTCGTTTTTGGCGCTAATTTAGTATCTCCTATCCATTCACTTTTTCCCTTCCCACTTCCATTTAACCAACGAGAGCATCATATCTCTCACGTAGATAACATTAAAGCAATCTAAAGACGTTGCCTGGAATTTTCAGTCCACCTGTTGGCTTTTCTTCTCCACCTGTTGGAAAATACTGCTAACTTTCATTGAATAAGGTAGTGTGGTATGTTTTTGCAAAAAAAGCTTGCAGACCGTTGAAAGAGATAACTTTCAAATTGTGTAACAATATTACCAGTAATTGTGAGTCCTCCTGTTGACATCTCAGTTCCATCTGCCGAAAAATTTTGAGTATTTTTATTGAATATGGCGATTAGGTATGAGTTTTGCTAACAAGAACCTGACAATAAAAAAAAAAGTCAACCTGAAAATAAAGATATTACATGTTATCTTCATTCTACCTGTCAGCCTCAACAGTTGAGAAATGCTTCCTATTTTTATTCATTACAGCAGCGAAGTATGGTTATATGGTTTCTTCGAATAAATAATCTCAAGTTCATTCTGGTGAAAAATGTCTAAACTGTTTCATTTCCTCTCCACACTGAAAGTAACTCTTTTAAGGCCACACAGCATCTAGCACGGTCACATTAGAAATTCGTACTTAAATTCCAAATTTCGTCCCTAATAACATCATTAAATTTCAGATAATCACATTTGTGCTATTTTGCGTGCCCCAAAGTGAAAAGTTTGTGTAGTAGTCCCCTCTCCACATGTTATTATTTTCAGCAGGTACAAAAAAAGCTTAATTAAAACACCGAAATATCGTTTCCATTTATATAAAAGTAACTCCAAGTTACATATAAATATCACCTTAAAATTCAAGTATGGTAAACGTCAATATATGAAAACATCTTCCACTGCCAAACTTTTCTCTAATCTAGCTATCTACTATTTGAGGCACGCGATCTCCCTTTCTGTCACGAAGAACACACTTTCACAACTTCCTCGCAAAGAATAATGCTTAGCACATGTTACCTCTTGTCTGGCTCACTAACAATTAGCTCTCGTGCTCCAGATCGTTTTGAACAACGTTCACGTGTGTGGACGGCAAATGGAGCAACCATCTTTCCTCACCGACTTTGCTGCCACAAAGAACCACCCCACTCCTTTACCTTTTACTCAGTCTCTCTTTGCAGTTAAGCCTTCATATCGTCTCCCTCTCATTTCCACTATCTCTCTCTACCACTGTCTCCTTTTCCCCCATTCATTTACTGTAAATTCCATTGCCATTGTCTCCTCTCTTACTTACATTGTCTCCTTCTGTGTCTCTTTTCCACAGCCACTATCACCACCATTCTTTGGCAGCTTTAAAATAGCTGGGAAAGAAATGGATCCCACTTATTTTTTCCCCTGTTTCAACGTGTTTAAAAATTCAGTTCAAAACGCACTCTTCCCCATACCTACGTGTTAAAGTTTTTCGGTCTTTAACTCCCAAATTGTGTATGGTCTCCACCAATCTGTACTTTCCATTTTCACTGTCTCCTCTCTCTTTTACTCACACTGCTTCTATTTCAGTTCATCGCTCTTTCTATCTTACTGCCACTATCTCTCACTGACCATCAATATTCTCTCGTGCTTTTGCTCACACTGCTACTATCTTCATCGGTCTCTCTTCCTCTTTCACTTCAACTTTCTCTCTGCCACCATCACTGTCTCTCTCCCACTGGCACTGTCTTCTCTCCCACCGTCACTGACTTTCTGCTACTCTCTATCAGCACAAGAAATCGCGAATTTGTTCTCGTGCCAAGATATCTGATGAGGAATCAGGACGTAGGCAGCTGTTTCCTCAGATTTCAGGGCGAGTTACTTATGCAAAACAAATTCTTTATATCAGTAGGTTTTTGACACTTTATTTATGTACTTCGACTCATTTACAAACGAAGGCATGGTGGAAAGTAATGCCTCTGAATTTTTTGTGTGAAAGCTCATAAAACATTTAAAAAAAACTTTGGTAACATTCTACAGCTTTATTCTTGACGTTTACATGTTTGCATCCCTCTGCCACTAGAGGATTCCACATTGTAGCGTGTATCATCGTCTAGTGTAACTATGTCGGTGCGAGAGAAACATCGTGCTGTAATCGAGTTTCGAAGTCGAAGAGTTTATCCACACGTGGAGCACCCTCTCCTTCAACATCACAATATCAGGCCACACAAAAGTGATGTGACATCTGAAACAATCCGACACCACGTATTCACTGTCACTGACAATCTTCCATATAGTTCCATCTTGGTCCCATCAGATTTTCATATTTTCTGAAACCTAAAGAACACGTTCGAAGACTTCACTTTGATAGTGATGAGGTGATGCAAGCGGAGGAGTGATTGCGGCTCCGTCAATGAAACCAAACATTCTACTGTGACGGTGTCAACAAGCGAGTTTCTCGTTGGCTAAAATGTGTTGGTTCAAATGGCTCTGAGCACAGTCCCCTACAAATTAGAACTACTTAAACCTAACTAACCTAAGGATATCACACACTTCCATGCCCGAGGCAGGATTCGAACCTACGACCGTAGCAGTCGCACGGAAAATGTGTTGGTCACCAGGGTGGCCACGATGAGAAACAGATATGTACTTAAGAAAAACAAACACGTTGAATTTTAGAACTGTTTAACACACATATTCTAAGGCATTACTCTTCAGCACAACCTCGTACTTTGTCACACATATCACAATAAACAAGTACGCGCAACACAAGATTAACACAAAATCTTTTGCTTTGCGTTTTTTATGGATTCCACGCTCATCCACCTCATTTAATCGAAAACGCCCTGGTGGAGATCTGTATCTCAAACGATTGAAGTAGTTATACTGAACTTTCAGTCTTTCTAATATAATATAATTTTGGCAGCCACTCTAAGTTATTTTGAAGCAAGACTTTTTCAATCGATGTTTTTCACCGCAGGACCACTTAGGCCTATTTTCATAGACGTGAAGTGTCCACTATAAGGAGCAACGGATTATAAAACATTTTTGGTGAAAATTTGTGACTAAAACTGCCGAAGCCTTTCCATGATCCAAGAACTCTTGCCATGTGTTTACTATGTCAGTTAAAACTACCTTTACGTTTCAGACCGGATATTACCTGCGTATTTTACTTGTATAAGTATGTCAATTTTGGACCCCAGGATCTCGGTAACAGACAATAATATCTTAAGAACATATGGTAAAAATTTCGATGGTTTCCATGAATATAAATTACAGATGTGGTCGTACCCACAATTGGTATCATTCGTACCCAAAAATCGCGCTTTCTCGAAGTTATCTCAGGAGACGTTCATGAAGAAATTATGTGTTTAAAAGACGTCTAAGGTCAACAGTAGACCACATATAATACAAAAGACCTACCAATTTATTCAACTTGTCTGGGCTGGAAGAAGTGTCTAACGTTTAAATTATGACACTGTACAGTAGTATTGCTACCGCAGATCTGTGTCAGTGCCTCCGATACATATTCAAATGATCGCTAGGACAGGGGCTTTCATAAACACTTGACGCCTTACCGCTGTGATCAACAGAACCCGAGATGTGACCCCGTGAAAAATCTGAGTTTTCACAGACGGTTTTTTGTAACATATTAGTACCGTACACTGTGATGCACGAATAGAATATTATCAAAAGCATTAGTGTATGTTGCTATGTCAGATTTATTGGGGCATCGTACTTAATGATTTATATATTAATGTGTATTTCAGAAGCCTCGTCAGGTTGGTTCAAATTACTCTGAGCACTATGGGACTCAACTGCTGTGGTCATTAGTCCCCTAGAACTTAGAACTACTTAAACCTAACTAACCTAAGGACATCACACCCACCCAAGCACGAGGCAGGATTCGAACCTGCGACCGTAGCAGCAGCGCGGCTCCGGACTGGAGCACCTGGAACCGCACGGCCACCGCGGCCGGCAGCCTCGTCAGGACTGACATTCATTGCACTTTATCTTGTAAACGTCTCAGTTGGATAATTTATCTCTGTTGATTATATGTTGTGCGATAGTCTATTACGTACTTAATTACTGGTGGAGAAAGGAACTCTTACTTTGTATGGTTTCATATCATTAGCAGTTTTCTGTGAAATGATACCAAAGTCGGGATCGTATGCTGTTCATATGTGTATATAATTATTATTGTACTTTTGTTTCTATTTAGGTGTAAAACTTCAAAATAATAAGAAAACTCTTACATACTTGTTGTCTGTAGTTTTGACTCTCATTGTAAGCTACTAATGAATGCATCCCTACGTCTGTACAATGTATGGACAGTTTATATTATTGTTGTGTATTTATTCGATATGTAAAGATTGAAGCCTATATGTGAACCACAGGGTTCCTTCTGCTGGAACATAAAATAGATTTGTTATTGTTTAAAACTTGTAATCCAAGTTCGATACGACGTTAAAAAGTGCTGATTCTTTCGTATTTGTAGTGAAATAAAACTCAAAACATACAATTGGCTGCACTTTGCACATAAATCTGTAATGTAATTTACGGATTCGCCTGATATTGAGGGTGTAAGCTCTTGGAAATGCGTCGGTTGATTCAATAAAAAGTGACTGGTAATGTACATTCTAGGAGGGTGATCCAAATATGCCGTATCTTTATCTGGAGAAACAAATAAATAAGGAGAATTAAAATTGTCAATGATTGATGAACACTGGTAGCGGCCTCATGTGGAAGATATGCCTTTTTGCGCTGCACAATTTTCTGGGGTTTTAGTGGGGTATACTGATACCAAAGTGTTGGTCTTTGGCGCGGTAGTGCAAAAAGTGCTATAAAACCAGCTAATTGTAAAATCCGCGCCTGTTTATTTGCAGATGTTTAAATATTCAAGTGAACTTCCAGTATTTACTTTGTGTCTGAGTAAAATCACGTGAGTGTCATTAAGTCTCTTGGAAAGTTCAGATTCTAAAAATTCACGAAAAAATGGAAGTGTTTTCATGATGGTGTCTCTAGAGATCCTGTATGGACGAAACAGGAACCTGGGACGACTCAAAGAAACCAAAACGTTCGCGGCGTTGTCTTCCACTGAAACTGAATCTGAATTAGTACATTTAAAATGTTGAATACATGTTGTATCTTGTACTTATGTAGATATGGTGTCTGTTCTTGAAGACATGTCCCGAAGAATAGACACCATATCCACATAAGTATAGAGCTCTGGCAATACCGGCCATGACCTCCTTCTTCTGTGCGGATGCGCAAATATTACCCGAACTCTTATGGGACTTGGTAGGAATGTTTTCCACGAGTAATGAGTGTGTTGGGTAGGGACACTACGAATGTAGTGTGTGGACATATAAGGTGAGAATGTGGGTCTCGCGGGAGGCGTGCGCGAGATAGCCCCAGCAGTCGAACTATCCTCCGTCCCCTAGGTGGCTCAGACGAATAGAGCGTCTGCCATGTGAACGGGAGACCCCGGGTTCGAGTCCCGGTCGGGGCACACATTTTCTCCTGCCCCCGCTGATGTATATCAACGCCCGTTAGCAGCTGAAGGTATTAATATATAATTCTAATTCTGTTCTATATTGTGTCAAGGGGAGACAAACGCAAGATAGCAGTAATCTATTAACCATCAGTAGCTCAATCACATGGTGAATAATCTGTATGAGGTGTCTGGACGGATAGAGTAGGCAAGCAATTCTCTGCCTGAGGCGGGTGAAGCTGCTGTTGTCAAGGTTCTTTTTTGTGCATGATACACAAATGCAGTGCAGCGTGCCTGCAGTAATCAGATGGTAGGTGACATACGTTAGACACCGGATCTAGGCACGCCTTGCTATCAGCACATTCCAGTGGGCTGCTGTTGCTTTGCCATGATGACTGAACAGCCAAATCGAGGCGGCCTGGTGGTCGACGTAGCGGGAGATGGCTGTTTTGCCCAAGATACGAATACTGAGCGGATGGCAGCATCAGATCCAGCGGCACTGAGCTGGGACCGCCTCATTTCGTGTCTCAGGCTATGAAGTGGCAACGATTTCTTCTGCAGGCAACCTCAAGGACACGGCTCCAGAGGAAGGAATCTTTTTTTTCTTTCCTATTGCATGTTTTCACTGTGTTCGTTGTCTTGCAGATGTGGAATATTTAGGTCTAATTTTTCACTATCTTGCTTCTACTCTTCAAGCCGCAGGTGATTTTTGCCTGGTGTCGACTGAGCCGTGGCGCCATTGAGTTAGTAGACTTCCGTCTAGCGCCACTGGCTCAAGGATAGTACCGACTATCCCTCTTGCGGCCCCATTGCCAATATCTGTGAGGAAGAGTTGGTACCTGTGGGTTGTGTCCTTAGAAGCTCTTTGCTTGCCGATGTATATACGGGTGCGCTGGCTCGAGAGAGGAGGCACGAAGTTTGGGGATTGGCGGTAGCATCGCGACAAGAGTTGGTCACGAGCTCAGAGCTGACGAAGCCACGAGCTGCCCGAGAAGGGCGTGCGCAGAGCGAAGACGTAGAACTACTTCACTGGGGTGGGCGTTGACTACAAGGGTGTAATTTTAGCTTGACCTTGTGGTTCCGCCGAGTGAGTGCTCTTGTAATAAGTGTTCACAAGTAATGTTTTAAGACGTTCCTTCAGAGCGGTCTTAATAACTGACAGTAGGCTTAACTTTGAAAATATTAACACCCAACTGTCATCAGAGCTTTAGTTGGTTCAAATGGCTCTGACCACTATGGGACTCAACTGCTGAGGTCATTAGTCCCCTAGAACTTAGAACTAGTTAAACCTAACTAACCTAAGGACTTCACAAACATCCATGCCCGAGGCAGGATTCGAACCTGCGACCGTAGCGGTCTTGCGGTTCCAGACTGCAGCGCCTTTAACCGCACGGCCACCTCGGCCGGCAGAGCTTTAGTCAAAATAGGATTGTCAAAGGGGACGGGTTGGGATCCAGTCACACCTTGGTTGCCGATTGAAATTAAGAGGTTGATTGCTTTGAAATAATCCTTATGATTGTCGTATTGTTTCCTAATCTGTTTAACCTTTAAGCACAGGTGCGCATCTTAACCCCGAACCTCTTGGCATACAGTTTTCAGATTAAAAGTTATTTCATCTGGTTTGAGTAATTGAATCACTAGTGTCATCAGTGGTGCTTATATAGTTTCCATGTGTTGCAGAAGGGCATTTAATGGGAGAAACTGTGTCCAGAGCGGTACTTAACGCTGCTGTTTCACCCGATAACGGGCGCGCTCCAGGTCCGGCCGTCTTGGAATTATTGTAATATTGTTTACTGTTTTAATTTCTCTCGCAACCGTTTATTCATTTTGGAAATTTGTTCACTTTGTAAAACAAAAACAATTTTATTGTTATATATTGTTAAATAAACAGGTTGTGTGAAAAGAAAGTTGTATTGATGGGTCCTCCCTTCCACGTTTTTCTTAATTCCATCGGGTCTACTGGTATGGACCCTCAGGGCAAAGGATGGCAAGGGTCGGATCGTTGTGCTTTCCCCTTCAGATGGCGGTAAACAATACCTATTATCCTTTATGCTCACTCGTGAGCCTCTTTCACAAACGCAGCATCTTGATTTGATACTACTTAAATCATGAATGTAGCACATACGCCCACATATTCATAATAACTAATAAGAAAAAGACATAATATTCACCTGTTTATTGTATCTTCAATCTCAAGTCCACTTCATGACTGTAAGACGTATGACTACATTGTAATAACCACGACATTCTCCCGTTTCATTTGCCTGACCTAGCTTTCCTACTTTTTTTTTTTTTTTTTACCAGCCACTACTCTTTCTCCTTTGGATGGAGCTGGCGGCAATTGAGGCAATACTTCTGGATTGCCTTGATATGATCATGTTTGACCTAACACCACAGCTGTGGTGCTGTTTAGGAGCTGCAGCTTGGCTTTAACTAGAGACGTCACCTCGACAATTGTGTTCTTGATAACAGGAAACGAACATATTTGTTTTACCTTTTGTCACATATGGCCCACTTAACATTCCCCACTGCACGATTGGGTTCCTGCGCTGTTTTTCTTTCTTATTGTGGCAGCCTTCTTGCCGTTCTAGGGCTTTTTCATTCTTCTTTCTTACCTGTTGCTAAATGGTTCTTAATATTTTAGCAAAATTTCTAAAAGAGTTGCAGTGTGCATAATTCGAAAGGGGTTGGTATTATATGGCAAAAGATTCACCTAATATGGAGATAAGATATTGTTCTCATGACTATTTAAGTTATAATGCTGCTGCTCCATACAATAGTGATTTGTCCCAGTCACTACGACGATGGTGATTCACATAATAACCCATCATTTTTCCTATCTTCGTGTATTCTCCCGCATTACTGCTCTTCACCTGTGGACGTAGCATGCTGGCCCATTACTTCTGAATGTGCAACAGCCAACACAGCTGCTTCATTAACTCAAATATAATGTTAATTCTCTGGTCAGTTATCATGGTTAACTTCAGTATACACTGGTTAGCCGTTGACTGGACCATATTTTCTGGGTTTCATAAGGTATAGTGATCACAGACATAAAATGCAGAAGGTGATCAGCTGTAGTTAATACGTTGTGATTCCATTCTAGTGTTCGCTCAGAGAAATCAATAACGGAATTCACTTATGACTCAGTTCCATTCTTTGCACACAAAAGTGCCTATAGATCTATAAGTGCTTACATGTTTTCCACAAGTAATTATTTGCAATATGGTATGCCATGTCGAACTGGAATCGTGAGCCTGCCCCAAAAACTCATTCTGTAAACTTTCCAGCACATCTGTGAACCAGCCACACCAAATTTGATTCCAGGTCAGTGGCTTGATCTCTGTGTAATTCTTTTGTACTTCCACCTTCACATTCTAATGTGCGTTTTTTTGTGATTTAGTCCATCCTCATTGCCGTGTGTTGAACCTCAGCATCAACTTCCCCTTAGTCATAACGACCAATGAGTCGAGTGAGTAGTAGGAACCTTAGGGCTTATAAGCCATTCTAAGCTGTTTTATAGTAAGCATTCGGTAAGCACTTGTGACTATCTTTTGCTTTAAATATCTATAATCACCACTGATGAACGTTTTGGAACTACGGTTACTGGAGCTTCCTGTTGACTAGTGCTCAATTGTATAATTCTGTCACAGAGTTGTTGATTAAGAAATTCCTCCTTTACTGGCTGTAAATGATGTGGAAGTTAGTACAGTTTTTTAGTATACAGGCAGTCCATTCCCAGTGGGAATACCATGCTGCATTAGCATCATAGCTAGCAACAGCCCATGGGGATTGAATCATTATGTATATTCCGATAATAACCTCTCGATGTTGGAAAACGTCACGGATGTAAGTGATGTTTCTCATGCTTAATGCGTTTTTGATTCCCATTTCATACCCTATTAATAAAAATAGTGAGATAGGCAGATTTACAATGTAGTAACTAAACAATGAGCGTGCACATATTTCCTTCTTCTTATAGATCGGTATCTTCTTTCTTATTACCATTGTAGCTTGCCATCACGGTGCACCTGGGGTGGCTTATAAGTGTAGTAGGTGATTGTCCGAGCTGAGCAGCCGGCCGCAGTGGCCGAGCGGATCTAGGCGCTTCAGTCTGGAACCGCGCGACTGCTACGGTCTCAGGTTCGAATCCTGCCTCGGGCATGGGTGTGTGTGATGTCCTTAGGTTAGTTAGGTTTAAGTAGTTCTAAGTTGTAAGGGACTGATGACCTCAGATGTTAAGTTCCATAGTGCTCAGAGCCATCTGAACCATTTTTCGAGCTGACCAATAAAGGCGGAATCACGCATTCTTCTCAATGGGCGGAACAAGCTTGGGACGCTGGTCTCTCGTTTCCAGGTTTATAATTTTACGATAGGGCTCCGACAACCGACTAGATGAACGCCGGATTAAGGCCTGTCATCTCTCCAGCCCACCAGGAGTGGATGTGAACTTTTTTTTGGGAACAATTGGCTACAGAGCTTACGAAAGAGAAAACATGAATTTAAGTTTTGCTTTACTGGCTCTATGCTAACCAGCATGGATTCAGAAATCGTTACTGATCAACCCAATTTACACTTTTCTGAAGTAGCATTCTAAAACCCGTCGAACGAGACGTTCAGTTACGTGCGGCATTAATAAACCTAGACACGGTACGTAGTAGACTGTAATGCGATGTTAATTTAATCGTACTGTTAGCTAATATCGACTAAGCCTCATTGTCAAGGACGTTTATAACATCTGCACTTCGTGTCATTTTCAAATCACTCTTAATTACAACTAAAAAGTAGCCATATTTCGTCATTTTACGGAAGGATCCGCACTACAGTGGCACCTTTTATGATCGTATTCTGAACTTCGCATTACAGCCTATTACGGACTACGTTTACGTTTATTAAGCGTTTGGATGTTGTGGGTCCCACAAATACAACATTTTACACTCAGTATTGTTTGATTTCCGGGAATATATCACATGTGTACGGAATTTCCACGTGCTGTCGAAGATCATATCAATTTCTATGGCCGGATAACAATGGCAACAAAGTTTATTTCGTTAGATGGTTGATCCCTCACCTTCTTTCTCTGTATCCTCTCAGCCTACCGAGCGAGGTGGCGCAGTGGTTAGCACACTTGACTCGCATTCGGGAGGACGACGGTTCAATCCCGCGTCCGGCCATCCTGATTTAGGTTTTCCGTGATTTCTCTAAATCTCTCCAGGCAAATGCCAGGATGGTTCCTTTGAAAGGGCACGGCTGACTTCCTTCCCCGTCCTTCCCTAACCCGATGAGACCGATGACCTCGCTGTTTGGTCTCTTCCCCCAAACAACCCTTGCTCCTTTCAGCCTGTTTCGATACAACGCGAAGGATGTTGCCACTGTCCCGTTATTATTGCATACACAGTTCTCAAAAACTCTTTTATTGAGTGAATCCAATTAGGTAGATGGATTAGATATGATTTTCGTTCCTTCAAAAATAACTGCATGTTTTCTCGTTTCGTAAGGCTGCATTCGGCAACAGCAGATTTGTCGAAATAGCAACATTTAATGTGATGTCGATGCTCAGTGCAGCATTTGAAATCGATCGTATTGACTGAACGAAAAATCTGCTACGATACTCGCAAGCAATGGTTTAAATTCCAAGAACACTGAGACCGAGGTTGTCTATTGGTACGGTCAGCATCTCTTTTATTCTCTTGACTTGTCGGAAAAGTGAACTCCATATCTGCCCAGGACTCTACCTGTACTATTTCATGTAGCTCTAAAGAACTGAAGGAATGCTGTTGGCTGATATTGATCTGATGATTAACTTTGTGTTGTTGTTTCTGAGATATGGCTGACTTAATTTCCCGTTCATTATAGACTTTCTTCTAGATCAAGTTTCTTAGGTACGGTGAAAGTGGGATTCATTGAATCATTCCAAGTTTTTGGTCCCCGAGGGATAGTAAATATTTTACTATACATTTTAAACTGTAATTGTGAATAGATTACAGTTAAAAGTTTTGTATGGTAAATGTACATTGCGTCAAGATCTACTCTCCTTCACCGAAAAAAGCAAAATTTAAAATGTTGAACCAACAAAAAAAACATAAATGTGTGGATCTTTGTAAACCATAAAAGGGGCTACTTCAATCATTGTTGACTTTCTCGCAATTATACGTAATTTAATTGTACCAGTAGTTGTACACGAATATCTCACAGTAGTTTTGGTTACTACCAGCATTTCCCCCCACCCCACCCATACACCCACCCAGGCACCCACACACCCACCCAAACACACACACACCCACCCAAACACACACACACACACACACACACACACACACACACAAATTTCATGATACCACACCTTGCACTTGTCACACTTGACACATTCTTCTTTCTTCAAAGATCTAGGTTCGTAATATTTGAAGTTTCTGAAACCAGAAGGTACGTTATCTTCCTCCGAGTCAGTTTCAGCTGATGATGAAGATGATACTACTTCTGGATTTGAAAGTTTCGCTTGAACACCCAGCACATTACTTTAACCATTGACACTCTTTCTTTGAGAGTTTTTCAGGTGCAGTTTTCTCTTGTCTCTCGTACGACTGAGATGAACCGATGAAGTTAGACGGCAAGCTGAATTTTTCTGTCTCCTCGTACTTGCGGCACCGGTGATTTTCATTGATGATGCTTTTCGTTGTGTCGGGAAAAACAGAAGAAGATTATGTTGCTCAGCTCCGTCAATCCGAATTCTTCGATGTTTAGGGTTTGCACCGCCTGATTTTACTTCTAATTCTGTGGTAAAAGAACGGAACCCATCATTCAGAAACGTGAAAGAAGGAACGAATTTGTGTGAAGATATTTTATTATTTTGTTGAACCTAAAGAGGAAAATTCCCGTGTACTCAAATCCCTTCACAGCATTTCCTACATTAGCTCCACGTCTCCAGCCGACGCCGAAAATTTTACCAAAACAACTTTTATAATGGGGGCTGAGAGATTACTGTGTGTAAATGGGATACATGAATACTTTAATTTAGGAGAAATAATACATTTTATATTCCGATTCATAAAGCCCCACGAAGAATTATTCACATGACCCCATTCACATATTATTTTTTAAATGTAAGCAGTTGCTCAAATTTATGTGTCCAACTTGTTCTTTTCATCGACCTTGTGGGTTCTATAAAATTGTAGCGGAAAGATTTATTGTTAACATTCATGTGTTTCAGCGATATACAAGCAGATTGAATATTGCATAAGCAATACTGTATTACCTCTTCTGTTTCCTTCGGGAACAATGCTGGCAGGATGAAATAATATATTTGTTATGTAAATTAAAGGTGGAGCGGGGAGAAAGGAAAGGAGGGGGAAGGGATTAATGATATCAGCTGCATCACGACTTTCCTTACACTTCCCTTCCACCCCCACCCCCCTCCGCCCACCGGTCCATCATCAATTTACGTAATGTCTATCACAGCTGCGATGTCCGAAAGAAAAAGACACCACTCATTTAATAATATATTTGCGAAACGTTTCTTGCCGTTTGGGTACGACTTCTCCAACAACGACCTTGTGACATAATGGCTTCCGATCTGCGTACCAGTGTGACCAGTAGAATATTTTCTTATTTATGTCTACGTAACCCCATGACTCAGAATGCCCCAACCTACTTTATCTGATCGCGAAATCTAGGTGGTCCTTACCGCAAACAGTTTTAACTCCATTTAAAGGCAGCAAATCCATGAAGCATTCCTCCAGACAGTTGCAAAATATGTTGAACTGCTACCCGAATGGGGTAATGGCTGCAGTTTTATTGTAATTTTTTCCAGCTCCTAGCTCCAGTAACTTATGCAAAACAGTGCAAAATTTTCCAGTTGAATTCACGTGGGTAAGTTCCGACAGGAATGTAATTGTCTACGGCCTTTTGTTACCTACAGAGGGCTCAACAGTTCTCGACGGTGTCCTTGGCACGCAGAGGCACAGCATCGACGCAGCAAGTGGCTGGAAGCCTAGCTGTAGCTCCGGACCAGTCCCGGGAGGACAATAGCCCAAAGGTCGCGCCGTTAGCGACGCAGCCGATCCGCGGCAAACTGCTTTGCCCTCCTTTCTCTCACCACCCCCTCCCCCCGCCCTTTTCGACGCAAGCCGGGTGGTCTCACACCCCTGCGCCGAGACGTCTTTTGTCTCCTCTGCCACTGTATGTCACGCGCACCATGAAGAAGAAGGACCGGCCTACCCATTGGGCGCCGGTCTCTCGCTCTTCTATATGTAAATTTTCCTGCAACACGTGCTGCCGATAAGCTGAGTAACTGGCAACGTCCTTCCCAATACTGCCCGCAGGTGGCGCGACAGTCACATGCGTCTCCCACAACGACGAAAAGGCAGCGCTGCCTCACAACACAGCTTCTACCCCTTTCGCAACCAACGACATTTTCCAGTGCGTATACATTTAGTGGCTTACAAGGAGACCATCAGACTTATTAATCACGGTTCTTTACGAGTCTTAATTATGTTACAGAAGGGGCTGTCCTAGTACTTGGCTAGCGCGTTTTCATGCGACGGGCCCTGTTTTCCGAGAAAATCGATGTTGAAGTTTCATACATACATGCTATATCCGCAATGGTAATTCTCTTTCGAACGAGCGCATATTATCCTGGGACCAATAGTTCACGGCTACCACGCTGGTAGTACGGGTTCAAACCCTGGCGATGCAATTTTTTTCAATTCTTAATACATAAATGCAATAAATAGTACATATCATGCAATAGTAATTTTTGCCGTAGTAGTTTCGTTAATAAATCAATAATTGCAGCACACATTTTTCAAATGTGTATTTCGTTCGTGGTTCATAGTTAAAATTCAAAATATCTGGACGGCTCCAAAGAGTTCTGAGTGATGGACGAATTATTAGCAACTAAGGAAGGATTCCAGATACAGACGAAAGCACTCCTCCCTAATTTTCAGTTCGATTATGTAGGTAATACCGATCAAGCCGATTGCTAGTTCCAATCGGGGTGTACTACATCTATTGCGAAACAAGGAGCGAAAACGGAGCGAAATCTTTGTTAGTCATTACTTCACGGCAAGCATATTGTAATTGCGTCAGGGAATTGCTCAAAAAAGAGTTGTCGAGTCATAAACTGAAATATGTAATTGTATCGTGGGCGAAATGTGGAAAGTTTACAAAAGTACCATACGAAGAGTTTTTAAAATCTGTTATTCTTCCGTATGTGGGACAATAAAAATTTATTTACATTACTGAACCGTGATGAGGGTAGGCTGATGGGACACCTTGCGATTAAATATTTTCTGATGAAGGAAAAGCACGCACCTACACAGATAAAGCTATCGCACCCTAATATACTAGAGTTTGACAACCCTGTTATGTTTATTTTCATAGGCAGCTTAAAATTTTCAAGAGATAGATTCAAAATGCTCCAGAATAGCTAAAGACTGGGGAAAACGCTTAGACGAATAGTCCCATACACGTCCGTTCGGTCGAATTGTCGTTTGGAATTTACGCATAAAACTTCAACATTGACTTTCTCGAAAATTGGGGACATCGCAAGAAAAGCTGCAATCCAGGTATACAGGACACGTCCCTCTATAACGTACCTAATAATAATAAAGATTCATGATTAACTAGCACGATTGTCCCCTTTTTATTAATGACGAGCAGTGATATGAAATAGCAATGAGTCAAGCCGAAGGTCGTGTACTAAAAAATTAAGAAAACAGAATACAAACAGGAATCCCCGAAGCGATCACTAAGTTATCTGAAGCAATAATTTGTAATTTGAGATGTAATAAATATTTGGGATAGTTAATATAATTTAGTGTGAATGAATATGCATGATATGATTCGCTGATGACATTCCTGTACTCAGTGAAACTGAAGAGTTTCACAGAGCCTCTTGAATGGAATTGACTCTGTAATGAGTCCAGAATTCAGACCGAAAATCTATCAAACAGAGACAAAAGTAACGAGATAAGGAAGATAAGAAGATTACCGTTTAACGTCCATCGACATCGAAATCATTAAAGACGCAGTAAAAGTTCAGATTGTTTCAAATATGGCCGTGCTCTTTTAATGAAACTGTCCAGACATTTGCGTGGGGTGATTTAGTGATATCATGGAAAAAGTAAATACTGATCAGTAGATGGCCAGACCATGATATGAACCGTTATCCTCCAGAGTATGCTAATCATTGCACCACCTCTCTCGGAAAAAGTAACGAGGAGTAGCAGAAAGGATCGTTTCGATGTTCTTACCACTGAAATTTTTAGATTACCTAGAAGCTTAAGTGAAGGCATTGAGCTACCCTGGAAGCAAAATAACGCAGACAAGAAAGAAAATGCAGCAATCCTTGCCTCAAGAAGCCAATTACTCTAAAACCTAAGTCTTACTCTAAGGAAGAAATTTTTGAGAATTCGTATGTTGAGGACAGAGTAGTATGGAAATGAATCACGGTCCCTGGGAAACCGGAAAAGAAGAGACTCGCAAGATATGAGATGTAGTGTGTAAAGAGCAGAGACATCAGAGATCCATTTGGAATTTTGCAGATGCACAGACGAACGTTCCCACGCGAAACAGGAATGTGGAAAGGCAAACTAATATAAAGTGGTATTGAATGAAAACGTTACAAACTAAGCACTACCATGTCCATTTCCATAAACAAAGCTCGAGGCAATAAGCAAGAAATATGCAGGAGTATTGAAAATAGAGATTTTCGGGCAGCTAACAAAATCGCTATAGTAATTCACAGCTTATTGAAGGTAAAAAGAGTGGCCACATAAATATTGTATTGGATGTACGTCCAGTAAACAAAGTTGTAATTCCTCACTGAGAGAAGGCCGAACTTCCACAGCATTGCTCAATAAGTATAACAAAGCAAAGACTGGTAGTAAGATCATTGGCAAGTACCACTGTTTGAAAACTGAAGGCTCTATAGGACTTCTTATACTGGAACTGAAATCATTATCGCATTTCTGTCTAAGTTTTCCTTCATCAGTTTTCATCTGTTGTTGAGAAAGTAAATAGCTTTAGTACTGCAGGACTCCCAGCACGTTACGACGTTGTTTTATGGTACTGTCTTTGTCTGGGCGTGTGTTGAACCTATTTAGAACAGAACAGTACTCAGAATAACATTGCGAGGTGCCGGGGCTAGTAGTGTATTTAACACTAAATTCTTCTAGAATCTTCATATATATAAATAATGCTCTAAGCCCCCCTATTCTAACTCCGACTTTTGCTGTTGCACATGGATTAAAAAGAAACGCGAACTGACTGTAATCGACCCTGCAAGTGGAGTAGAAAAGAGTTTGGCACCTGCAATAATTTAATTTGATAAATTAGTTATATAAAGGAAAGTTTCATTAACGTAGTGGAAAATGAAATGGTTGCACTACCGATTAACAGAATGAAAGTTCTGTCCAAAATAACAATACGATTTATTATGAATAAACTCAAAATAATAAACGAAACACATGAAACATTTACAATATATCAAATTGGCTCAAATTGGATACTCAAATAAATGCTGTGAAGGTGAAGTTGTCCCTAAACTAGATTGTGACATTTATGATGAAGTGGTATGTGGAGCCAATTCTTTGCAACTCAAATCTTAAGAGAAACACACAGCCAACCCAGCATTAATTACTGCTACAGTAGTGAGAACTCGGACAATGAGCACCCAAGACAGAACAAAGTTAGAAAAGACGAACAGGCGCGCTCTGTTGAGCTCTGATTATCTTCTAGCAAAATTGCCTGCTTTGCCGGTGCTACGGACGTACATTACCAAGCTGTCTTCTTAACTGCAAAGACACGATCTGGCGTACCGGAGGCAATGGCTGGTTGCTTCGACGTCCCATTGTGGTGATGATAATGTCGCGAGTATAGCCCAAAACAAATTATCCTGATCTGGTTGTTCCAGACTAAAGACTTCCTAGCAATACAAATGAGCCTCTGAGGGAGACGAAGGAGGTTCGCCACACAATCACTGACGGTACAGTGATTGATTTTAACAAGCGAAGTCACACAGTAACTCCGATACAGTCAACTTTAGCCAAAACTGCTCAAGACAGGCAACATAGGCCACTTGTATGCAGAACGCTCAATTGCCAACTGTACTCAGAAAGTTACGTTGAAGTCGTAACTTCAGCAACTTCATCAAACAGTTACAATTAAATAAAAGTAAATTAGACAGCCAACAGAAGGCAGACTGTCCAGAGCAGTGAGAGCTCAGTCTTGTAACCTACTCCAACCGAAAAGCGAGAGCAAACTCTCACAAGAGCACCCGTATAAATCCGAGCACAGAACATTCCCACCCCCACGGAAGTGGCCAAGGTTAAACTTTCCAATCAGCAACTCGAGAACCAGCGGAAAATTCCACTCTATTGCCAAAGCACTACCATTCCACCAATGGAGATTCTTGGCACCAATTTCTGCGCCGATTTTGCTACATCACGGAGCTATGTCCTGAGCAAGCCAATCACAGTTACGATTTTGTAGAAAATGCGGAAATTTGTCCGCCAAGACTGCCTGGGAACACAAGTCACTCCCACGCCTCGCTGGTAGCCCGCCAGAAAGTGTTTTCGCTAAGTTTCTGCGAAGTAACGGATTCTCTATCCCAGCCGCTTCTTCAGGCCCCTGTGGGCGTGTCTCCGCCGCTCTTATGACTATGCCGGCGTCTGGAAAGCATTCACTCAACTCCCTCACATCCCTCGGCTTAGCCCTTTCAAGATCAGCGGTGCCCACCTGTAACTGGACCACCCGGGTGACGAGAGACACTTCATGGGAAGTCCACGTGTGAAGGAATAGCGACTTTTCACTGCATGGAATTAGAGAGGAAGATCGAATTACTCAGACTACGGCAGAAATATGAGAGGGGGCTTCTGCCACCTCTCATAGCCCCTACGCCATTTTAGATTGTAATTGGTGAGCGGTTGGCTTACTTAGGAGCAAGGTAGTCAGTAGAACAATCTTGCAAACTGACTCCACATGCCGCACTCTAAAAAAAAATCACTGCAACTGAAAAATGCAGTTCATAGAGGGCAGATTATCTATTACGTAGCCAACTTCACCTTCTTAATATGGAACTCTAACACTCACATCACACATCCATACCCAGGGAGCCCCTTCCAAACACCGATTCACACATACATTCATGCTCTAAATATGGCTTGGGCATGTGAGCCAAGTATGGAGCAATTTATTCTTTACAATCAGAGCCGGAGTGCTCCGCAATTAAACGCCCAAGATGTTACAACAATTTCAATCATTAAACTAACATGAACTCAATCACACATGATAATATTTAAGTTAACAATCTCTTTGTGAGCGTGCAGAATCTAATTACAATCTCCAATTCATCCCGTCCCCCTGCAACAATAATAACCTTTACAAAATGTTCCCTAAACTGATGGTCCATTCACAATAACAGTGGTGGTATCTGCTTCAGTTTATGGGGACTTCAGGCACACTGTTTGCATACACACAACCAAAAAAATACAGAATACAAGAAAAACATGGTGTGGATAACAATACAGTAAATTGTAATTTGTGCGCCCTACTCTATCACTTACATAAGAATTACAGTGCAAATTCACAAACACATACAAAGTATAACACACATTACAAAAACAACATTAGGGAAAGAGATTTAAGAAAAAAAAACAATGTTCATGGGGTGTCAACTTGTGCTTCCACATTGCACAATGTTCACGACTGTGCTGAGAATGAGGCACTAAATCACATTGTTAGAAATGTTCGAAGCACTTTACAAATTCGTTAGTTTGTTTGAGGGGGTTGGTATGTTGAGTCATATGCACTGATGCACGTGGTTCCATTTCTTGGAGTGGGGCTTTTGGGATGGTGCCTCAGTACTGACATCACATAGGGCTAAACGTTGGGTGTTGTTGCTACATTGTTTCAACAGCAATAGGGTGTTCTGGAGCATCTGCGGTACGCTGTTGAGATTGCAGCAAGACCCACGTATATGATCTCGCTGTTGAGATTGCTGCAAGACCCACGCATATGATCACGGCAGTACGATAGGAAGACATAGTAATAGGCTCTCCTCACGTCGAATAATTGTCTCTGAGGTCTACTAGTTGGGTTACATCACTAGTCCAGGTCTCTTCTCTCCCTGGACAGTACGTTTCCCAATGTTGCAGTTCGATGAGGGATGATGGCACGTGGAGTGACTCCACAAGCGTGTGAGGTCATCCAGACAGGATCGAACTAGGAGCGACGATTGCTACAACTGCTCTCTAAGTGAGAGGAGAAATGAGACAATTCATTTGTTAGAGTTTGTGGCACGATACTGCTTTGTGTATGCAGATCGGCCAATGCTAGTGAGTTGTAAAAACTCAAACAGGTGATTATATAGCGTCCCTTTCTGTCCTGAGGCACATGAGGCGCAGGTTCTGACACCTTATGTGATCTTGTTCGTGTACTTACGACAACGTGGTCTGCCGCAGGGAATCCCCTCAAACAGCTACCGCGTCCAGAGAGCTAGCTGGTTGTTGCGTGCTGGTTGCGTGTCAGTGTCAATGGTCAGCCGCACTTTCGCTTGTGACCCGGCGAGGGCTATCCGCCGCCTAATCCCTCAGGTATACAGCCCAGTGACTGTCAGCTTGTAGGACCGGACGCTCTCGCGCCCTTCCCATCAGATGGCGTGCTGACGATCCCCCTTCTTGCAGACAGCAGATGATGTCTTTTTTTTGCTCCGGCTGGTCTCTGCATTACCACGATTTCTGTCATCTGCACAGTTCTGACAAAAACCTTATGCCTAACTTTTCCCCATGACCTTCTATGCAATAATAAATTTACATAACAATACATTGATGGTCTGTCATTTCAGACACTCTTAGTTTAATTTTATAGTTATCATTCTATGGCTATCATTATAACAAAATCTTGGTATATCCAATCTAGAGATGGAAATAATATACTGTACTACTGTACATGGACTACTGTACATGGTGTGCGACGCTATATTGGATGAACAACTACATGTGTGGGCCCGCACTAATATTAATATTACTTATATAGATCGACAGTAGACATGCTCAAGAATTAACTACCTTTTGAATAAATTATGTTATTATGCAGGTTGAAGTTTTACTGTGCTATAAAGAACATGCCACTATTCTACTTTCGCTCGCCCGTCGTCCCTCCATCTCGGGACTGGGTGACCTGAAAAATAGCATCCCAACATGTGCGCACCAAACTCTTGTGGTGGAAAACCCCTACAATATCAAGGATCTCGTTATTGTTAAATCCTAAAGTTTAACTTATCCTAGTATATGGTACTCTCTCTCTCTCTCTCTCTCTCTCTCTCTCTCTCTCTCTCTCTCTCTCTCTCTCTCTCTCTCTCCTTTTTTTTATATATATACAACTCTCTTACATAATTCCTGTTACGCTGAGATGTCTCGCTGCTCGCCGCTATTGACGACAGTGATGTGCGCGCCGTACGACATGGCCTCCAAGTTCTCACTACGCCTCACTGAAACTCGAGACACTGGGTTAGCCATGGTTATACAAGACAATAAATTTATAGTTGTAACTTCTTTTTTTCTATGTGATGTGGTTTTCGCGATCAAAGCACTCTTTTTCCAGAGACAATGTAATATGACCAAGCCAGGACTGGTTCCTGTTGAGGATTGCGTCGCCCACCACACACCAGCTACACAGTATGTCACGAATCTCCAAGTATAATTCCTTGGTTATTCATCTGTGACAGTCACGAGCAGCACGCTAAATCCCCAACAAGAACATTGGCATGGTAGGCTTTATGCCCGCATTTCTACCGTCTAGGGCAGCATTGGAGTCAAACGCTCACAGGTTCACCCCGACTTGCAAGACAACGATGCTGGCGCATCTCTACAAAAACTATACTGCCCATATTCATCCTCGAAATCACGCAATATACCACAATCTTGCAGCGCACTGACGCGTGCCTACAAGCATTGGTATGAACGTCTCACGAACTGGATGTGGCCGCTATGGAGCGTATCACGACATCCCAGAACGCTTCTAGGAGCACTTTCTTGTATGCACCCGTTTGTGCGACATCTCCTCACTCATCGTTATCCCTCAACATGGACACCAGACAGGAAAGGACAATAACATTGCTCATGGAATGGTAGTGACTCCTACTCCATCGACATTGGAAGTCGCGAACATAAACCAGAGAAAAGACTAGCAGCAGTAAATTCTTATGCGAGAAAACGCAGCGTGATAATGCTTTAACAAGCTTAATCTATTAATGCAACGATTATTGTTCCCCGAAGAAATGTTCATATATTTGCTTATTCTACTATCTACACCACTTAAACTACTATAATTCCATGAACTTCTTTGTGTGAGAGATGTGGTGGAGTCCTATGGACTGGCGCCAATCCCTTGTCAGATGCCCCCTCCTCTGCTTGCATTAGGATTTGCAGGTCAAATTTCAATCTCCTGGTTCTCCTGTTGTCCTTGGTTTCGTTCTCTCCAATTACGGTCGCTTTGCCGTTCGTTATTCCTCTAGTCCCAGATTCCTTGTCTAGATTTACCCTGTTCCCTGACGTTCTGGTTTCCGTGTCTCTGGTTTCCATAACCTTGAATAGCGTAACCTTGATTTCCGTAACCGTGGTTTCCTAACTGACCAGTGCGATTATGCGATCTGTTGTCGTCTTCCCTTGCTGGCCTGTGCTATTTGTTATTTTGTGCTTTCTTCCTGTCCTTTGCGTCTTGTTTTATCAAAGACTACTTCGAGTTCGCGCAATAGACTTTTGAATGCTTCTATGTCAGATCCACACTTCCTGACAAGTGTCTGTTGATACCTAACTGGCAATTTGGAAAAGCAAATTTTAATGATTATTCCGTTGCTATATGGCCTATCTAAAAATTGATTCTTCATGAGTAAATCATCAAGAAATTTGGTTGCGCTCGTATGCCAGTACACTTCCAGTTCAGGACAAAATATTATTTCCTGTTTAATCCTGTCTTGCGTTTCCTTTGACAAGTATGTCCGCAGGAATGCGCCAACAATTTCCTGATAACTCCGACACGTCACTACCACACCCCGCATCTTTTCTGCAGCTTGGCCTTCGATGTATCCACACACGAATTCTAATTTTGCCTGGGCTGGCCATGATGCCGGTAATGAATTTGTAAACTGCATCACCCAGCTCTTCGGCTGCATCGACCCTCCACTTTCTTTGAACTTCTGGAATTTTAGTATCGACAGGAAGTGATTGTGATCAAAATCCTGTCTGATCCTCGCACTGGTGTTGTCACTCGTTTCCGATACTTGCACTTCTGCTGAGTGTCCTGTTCTATCTTGATGCTAACTGTGATCTGCTACCTCTGTTGTAAATAGGCTGTTTAGGTTTTCTTAGCGCTGTGTATGAAAATCACTGGCTGTGCTGTGTGCAGTCTGTGGCTGGTTGGCATTGTTGTAATACTCGCCTTTGTACTGTTGGGCAGCTGGATGTTAACAGCGCGTATCGTTTCGCAGTTGGAGGTGAGCCGCCAGCAGTGGTGGATAGGGGGAGAGAGATGGCGGAGTTTTGAAATTTGTAAGACTAGATGTCATGAAGTGCTAAATATATATATTATGACTATTAAGGTAAATACATTGCTTGTTCTCTATTAAAATCTTTCATTTGCTAACTATGCCTATCAGTAGTTAGTGCCTTCCGTAGTTTGAATCTTTTATTTAGCTGGCAGTAGTGGCGCTCGCTGTATTGCAGTAGTTCGAGTAACGAAGATTTTTGTGAGGTAAGTGATTTGTGAAAGGTATAGGTTAATGTTAGTCATGGCCATTCTTTTGTAGGGATTATTGAAAGTCAGATTGCGTTGCGCTAAAAAATATTGTGTGTCAGTTTAAGCACAGTCTTGTATAAATTTTTCAAAGGAGTCCTCAGGAATCGGGAATGACAGGACACAATTTTGCAACTACTGCAGATTCAGGTTTTGGGTCCTCACCGTTTTCTCAAATAAGTCAAGACACATTTTCTGCTTGTCAAAATGTGAATGTTGCCGTTGCAACTTCACTGCCGGAAAGCACCGAGGAACATGTTTCAGACACCAGTGCATTGTTATTACTGTTAATGCAACAAATGGGACAAAGGCTACCAAAGTTAGACACAATGGAACAAAATCTTCAAAAGTTAGACACAATGGAACAAAATCTTCCAAAGTTAGACACAACGCTTGAACAAAATCAGAAACAAATGGGACAAAATCTTCAAAAGTGAGACACAATGGAACAAAATCTTCAAAAGTTAGACACCACACTTGAACAAACGCGTGAAGATTTAACTACTGAGTTAAATAAAATCGAATCGAAATGTCAAAAAGTCTGTAATGACGCAAATACACAAATTTGTGAGCATTTCCATTCTATTTTTTCGCGTCATGAAAATGCATTACAGAATCATGAAGCAGCCATAAACGAACTGCAAACTATAGTTCATGAAAATCACGACATCTTGCAAGCTAAAATTGACTCAGTTGCATCTACCGATTCGGTTACGCAACTTGCAAAAACTCAGGAAAACTTAAAGGACACAGTAGATAATCTGAAAATTGGTTCAGAAAGACACATGGAGGAAATTAGATCATTATCAGAGAAAGTAATTGAACTTTCGGATCAGCAAAATAATTTATCTACAAAGGTAGATGATAATCTGAATGACACAAAACCGGTAGTCTTGAATGACACAGACAAGTGCGAACAAATTAGGAAATTCAAACAAAATCAGAATCAAATTAATACGCAACACCAAAGAGAAATCCGGGAAGTACAAGATCAGTTGACACAGGTAATACAGGAATTACATATTTTAGAGGACACACGCGCTCCAAGAAGAGGGACATGAAATACGGCACATCCACTAATTAATAACACAGGGCACTTTGGAAATTATGAAAGAAATTGGCAAGGTACACCGAATTTTGAGATGGAACCGCCGAAACGATGTAACAATGACCGACATGCGACTCGCCGACATGATGATCTTGACTGTAAGCTGTTCATTACTACACGTAAATTCAAAACATTTAAGAATCCTGGCAACGACATTCATCCACAAGCGTGGCTCCATCAATTCTCTCATTGTTTTCCTCCCAACTGGTTATTAGAGCACAGATTAGAATTTATGTGTGGCTATTTGGAGAATGAACCAGCTGTAAGAATGCGTTCGGTCATTCACGATTGCCACAGTGAAGAAGAATTTTATCATGCCTTCCTCTCAGCGTGTTGGTCTCAAGCTACACAAGACCGAGTAAAACATAGCATCATAATGATGAAACATTTCGAACAATCTGAATTTTCCAGTCTTGTGAAATGTTTTGAAGACATGTTGAACAAGAATCAGTACCTGTCAAACCCATACAGCCCCTCAGAACTCATCCGCATTTGCTTAATCAAACTGCCTGAACATTTACGACATATTATTTTGGCAGGACGTCGCAAAGACGACATTGAAGCTTTTCAGGGACTCTTACAAGAATTATAAATTGGCACTGACAATCGCGGAACACGAAAACAGGAACACAACAATTACAGGTCACATCCGTCGCAATTCCGCGATGAAAGAAATAATAACTGGACACGACAAGGCTATTTGTCACAACACAATTCGTGACCAAAACAGACACCATCCGTATGACTCCCATTGGCAGAGTAGTATTAATTACAGGGAAAGATCACCTCTCCATGGTAGTGACTATCACAGAGACAATCAGAGAAACAGACAATTTGGGAACCAAAATAATTATTATCGAGGGCGACACAATAACTTTAGACGCAACAGTCCAGCGCGCAGTTACGATTCAGGGAGAAATTCTCCACGACGTGACCGACAAGAAAGAAACTATGGAATCTACCGACATGACGACAGACGATATGATCGTAACGACAGAGCTGAATTGCATCAGAACTCTCGACAAGGTGAATTTGTAGATGTTAGGTCTCCAAATCCCAATAACGACACGCGCCAACAAAGAGACAATAGGCAATGACTCATACCACTGGCAGCCACAAAACGTACTTATTAAACTGACGACGCAGCTGCCGTAGCTAGTAATTACGTAAAAATAGAAGACGTTAGGGACATCTTACTCCAGGAACACGACGTAAAAACATAACAACATTGCATATCCTGTGATTCACATTACAGTAAATGACGTAAAATTTACGGCAGTACTTGACTCTGGCAGTCCCATTTCAGTAATTAGTGAAACAGTCTTTAGCAAATGCAGCAAATCGAACGATTGCCCCACACTTCCGTTACGTAAGATTAAATTACGAGGTGCAATCTTTGGAAAAAGTGCAGATGTACGCCAACAAACCAACTCAGAATTCTTTTGTCAAAGCCATAGCTTCTCGATGAACTTTCTTATTGTTCCATTATTGTCGACGGAAATTATACTGGGAGTAGACTTTTTGAATGAATACAAAGCAATCTTAAACTTTCACGATGCTGAAATGAGTTTAGAGAAAGAAGGTAAGTCAATAGCTTTGAAATTTAAAGATTGGCTCTCAAACCATGACGAGGAAATTAATCGGCTTTACCTTCTGTTAGACAACAGTTCGGAATTTTCTACGGAACTAGACACTAACAACCACTCTTCAAGTACTGACAGGGATGATATCGACGGCATATTTGAAACTAATGAGTTAATTCAGAATAAAATTCAAACAATGGACAATTGTAATGACAGTGATAGGCAGGACTTTTTTGAGATTTTACAAGCACATTCCACAGTTTTTACTCACAAAACAGGAACAATCAAGGGATTTCAATACCAATTTCGTGGTCGTGAGCATACTAAATTTTGTTTTCGAGCATACGTAATTCCAGCACATTATAGGGACCATGTTAGAACAGAAATACAATCTATGCTTGACGAGGGCATTATTGAGCCTGCAGTAAGCTCATACAACAATCCATTACCTGTTGTTGAGAAGAAAAATGGATCGATCAGGCTTGTCTTAGATTCGAGACAAATCAATACCATTATTATTCCTGAAACAGACAGGCCGCAAACGTTGGAAGAACTTCTTCAAAATTTTAATGGTGTAAAGGTGTTGTCTTCTATTGATCTCACATCCAGCTTTTATGAGATCGAACTTCATCCAGAATGTAGAATATACACAGCTTTCCTTTGTTTCGGCGTTTGTTATCAGTTTCGGAAACTTCCTTTTGGTTTGAACATTTCTTCGGCAGCATTCATTCACGGGCTAAATTCCATATTACCTGAGTTCTTAAAACGTCACATCACCTTATATGTTGACGATATTCTGATAGCAGAAGCCTCATGGGAACAACATAATCGCATCCTCAAGAGTTTGTTACGTATTTTTGCAGAATCTGGAATTACAGTTAACTTGGAAAAGTCTGAATTCCGTAGGACAAAGGTGAAGTTTTTGGGACATATTATTTCTTCTGAAGGCATTCAGCCGGATCCTGAAAAGTTAGAAGCAATCAGAGCCATTCCAGTTCCGCCCCAAAAAAAAAAAAAAAAAAACAAGTCCGCAGTTTTCTAGGTCTCGTAAATTTTTACCGTCGTTTTCTGAATATGCAAATTCTAGTTACACCAAAACTTTGTTCTCTCACTGGAAAAAATACTATTTGGAACTGGGACGAACAATCACAGTTGGAATTCAATTCTTTGAAAGGAGCGTTACTTAACGCGCCAATACTAGCTCATCCAGATCTGTCACAAGATTTCTGCCTTAGCACGGATTCTTCTAAAGTCGGTCTTGGTGCCCATTTATTTCAAGAAGCCACAGAAAATGATACTACTGTTCAGAAAACCATTGCTTTTGCTAGCCGAGTGCTAACAAAATCCGAAAAAAATTATTCCGTTACTGAATTAGAAGCTTTAGCTATCGTTTGGGCATTTAACAAATTCCGTTTCTTTCTTTCTGGTAAGCACGTAAAGTATACAGCGATCATCGTGCATTACAATTTCTTATGTCTTCAAAGTTAAATCATGACAGGTTAAAATGTTGGGCATTGTTTCTGCAAGAATTCCACTTCACAATAGTCTACATTCCCGGTAAGGAGAACATTGTTGCGGACGCACTGTCACGCGCACCGGCTGGGCTTGAGAAAAGTAACACAGAAGGCAACCTCGACAAAAATTTCAGTATTCTTTACATTCAGAAAGTCGCCTTTGAAAACTTCATATCCATATCTTTAAAGGACATTGCTCACGAACAAGATAAAGATCCGATTTGGAAAGACGTCAAAAGCAAATGGCATGAAAAGACACACACACAGATTCGGCATTATTATCTGGTTAGAAACAACATACTGTTCAAACGCTGTGCTGTTGATGACAAGCTATGGGTACTTTACATTCCTGACGATTTTGTTAATAAGCTCATTTGGTACATTCATTTCAGCTATGCATATTTTGGCCCACGAAAATGTTATCATATTCTTCGGACGACTTGTTATTTTAACAATATGGAAAAGAGAATTCGAAGAGTTTTGTCTATTTGTAAACTTTGTCAAAAGGCGAAACCAACTACTAGATCACATCGCGCTCCGTTGTTTCCTATCATTCCTTCTAAATTAAAAGAATTTCCTGCTGTTGATCTCTTGGGACCCCTTGTCAGAACATCGAGTGGATTTTCGTATGTTCTAGTCGCTGTTGAACTTACTTCAAAATTTATTTCTTTCACTCCGTTACGTAAAGCCACTGGACGGTCTGTATCCAATGCCTTTGTTAAAAATTTCTTACGTGAAGTTGGCCATGTTGCTAAAGTCATTTCAGATAACGGACCGCAATTCAGATCTGCTGTTTGGTCACGCATGCTTCGGAACCATAAAATCAAACCTGTTTTTATTTCATTGTACTCACCACATTGTAACCCGGATTATGAAAGAAATCAATAAGCTTTGCAGACTATTGTCACAGAAAGCATCAGCATTGGGACAGATATTTACACTTATTTCAAAAAGTGCTGAATGAAAGGCCTCATGACTCCATTGCTTTACCACCTACTCTTGTACTGAAGAATGAAGAACCACCGAACAGAATCAGAGAGCTTGTACCTTTCCCGAATACATGTAAACTTCGACACAAAGACATAATTGATTTGGCTATTAAAAATATAGAATCTGCAGCAGACAAAAGGAGAAATCTATACGGTAAAGCAAATGCAAAGAAATTATATATTGGTCAGAAAGTTCTCATTAAAGCTCATTCTTTGTCACATAAGAAGAAACACTTGAGTCACAAATTCTTTCTAGTTTACAATGGACCTTACAGAATCCGACGTACACCACATGATAAATGCGTTGAAATTGAAACTCTGCGTACTAGGAAGAGTAAACGTTTACACCACATTTCACATGTAAAACAGTTTATTGAAAGATAATCTGCTTTTTAACTTTGTCTTTGCCATAAAACTTTTCACTTCACATTTCTAGTATGCTTTGTCACACTTAGAATCTATTACCATGCAACAATGTTTGAAGTTAAATATCCAGTCAAGAACCTGGGCAACTTATTTAGACAGTAATTACGAATGCATTGTTATAGAGAACAGACGACACAGTGTTGTACATTCTTGCAACAAGTTGCATGATTACGTAACGACTATCAGGCTTACATAGTTAGAACTTGTACTGCTAATGCGATTTTAATGCAACATTTTGGTTTACTAGAAAAGACATTCTTATTTGAAGTACTTTCTGTGGGATTAAAGATGACTTAGCACTTGGTTTCCTTGACAGCTACACAATTATATCACGACGCTACTAATGTGTGACACAATTTACATTGTTGCTTTTGTGCTGTATCTGCTTTATATCTGCACAGTTTTTCTGAATTCTTCGGGAAAGTAAAACATGTTTTAGTAATAACTTTTGTGGTATAACTACAATGAGACTGCCTTTTTCGTATCACAACAATACGTTAGATTATAGTACTTTCTTGATCACGGTAAGGTACGTAATAACTACGATATCTATACGCAAAGCATTTCACTTTCGTTTATGATGAGGTAAGTACATTGACTTCGGCAGAAATTTGCTTACAGAGGACGATAACTACAGCAGTTCCACAGAATTATCTTACAGCAAGACGCACATTCAGCACAACAGGAGACGCATTTGAGTGATTAATTTTGTACTTAAACCATTTATTTTTCAAGATTTTTGAATTACAATGAAAGTTTTCCGTGATACATTTCATTCCATTTCTGTAATATGTAACACCTGAAGATATAATTCCATTAATCCTCAGGGGGGTACACGTTTACTTTGTGTACCATGTGTTTGGCAAGCACAAGGAGCCCTAGCTAATATGGTATTTGCTTATACAACTTTACACATCGCTAGCATATTTCTCTAACACACAAATTACACAGCTATCTGATTAGTTAACTGAGAGATAAACATTTTTTTTACTACATCAGTGACACATGTTTACGCAATTACACAGTTGGGTAACTTCACACTTACGAAATTGTATTTTGTCTGTACTTTAAGAACTGTTCATATTTTTTCGGACCCATAGTGATATTATGAGAGCTTTGAATGATATATTTGGTATGGGATCATGATTTTTAAAGTACGTTTGAGGTAGATGACACTATTGAAATGAGCAGAGAATTTTCTTTAGGTTTTGACATTATTGCAGAAAGCTACGACGTTTTTGAGATTTTACTGAGATGTTATGATGTTATTTTTATGACAACGATGTGTATTGTGCTGCTGAGGTATGTTTATGGTCAATAAGCTGATGCCATATGAGGAATTTGATTATGCTACGTATCTGTTATGATGTAATATTGTAGAAGTGTCGACGAATATTTTTATGACAACGATGTGTATTGTGCTGCTGAGGTATGTTTATGGTCAATAAGCTGATGCTATATGAGGAATTTGATTATGCTACGTATCTGTTATGATGTAATATTTTAGAAGTGTCGACGAATATTTATATGTGTAATAAGGTAAGGAGTAATGAATAGTGGTTGGGGACTCTGACTTGTGAAAAAGGATGTTGGAAACGAAGAATCGTACTTTAAGAGTTATGAAATGTGTGTAAATGCATGAATGTATCACAGTGCCGGCGAAAATTTTTTGGACACTGTTATATTCATAAGATTTTGTATTTACACATTTGCAACACAAATTCTCGACCCGTGAAATTTTGTATATGAGACTGCCACTGCAGTGCAAACTGCTGTTCTAAATATTTTGGTAAGAAAGTTAAGTGACCACCTGCACGTAATGCGTCGTGGGCACTCAGCTGGGCGACAGTCGCCTGGAAAAAAGCCATTAGTGTGTGCCTTTCAGAGGCACAGGTGGAGAAAAAAAAAGAGGCCATTAACCTTGCTATTGACATTTCTTTGTAGAAAGCATCGCAAATACGACACGCTCAAACTTGAAAACATATGATTATACTGTGGAGCTTTTAACTTATGATATTTACTAAAATGCCTAACGATATGATGAGAAACATTCTACATCTATTGTCTTTCTAGTTGAGAGTATGCTCATTTTGTTTAATATCAAGTTTCTAGATGCAGAAACATTGGTTAAATTAAAATTTAATAGATGTACTAATACAAATATTTTATGCCTACAGATCCAGTAAATATTTTTATGATCTATTCAAAAAAACAAAGGATCATAAAAAGACATTTCCCTTCACAGGAATTGCATACGGAATTTTCTTTTCAACTACTTGGTAATTTTTTTGGTAGAATAACTTCTTGCGGTGCACCACTTTAATTACATAGACATTAAGATGTGAATATACATTTCCCTTGTCTGCTTTGTTGTCTTTAGTGTACTATTTTTTTTTTTTGCTTGAGCTATGTCATGGGTAGATATAAGTTATTGCATTTGCTGCTGCTGTTTGCCAGGCATAGTGCTACTAAATTTCACTTTGTATTACTCTGTTAAGCCAGCTTTACTACTGATTTATTTTTTTTGTTTGCTGCACATTGCCTTATATTAGTTGTAATATTGGAATTGCTTTGCTAATTTCTGTAATGCTGCTTGCTTTGCAAATCTGCATTTTTTGTCATTGCTGTTTGTGTTAATTGTTTTGTGCTGCAGCATTGCTTCATCCCTTAGTTTAGCGTCTGAGCTCAGTAGATTTAAGTTATCTTAAAATGCGGTAGGCCATATAAGAGAACGAGTTGTGATGAATTGGAAGAAATGCATTGAGAAGCTATAAGAATATGGTTTGGCCAAAAAAAAAAAAAAGGTATTTTGAAAGAGGATATGAGCTAAAAAGTAGCGTTTAGAGACAACAAGGTTAGGTAGGATTTTTTTGGAAATAAATGATGTAAGATAATGGAAAATAAATAATGAGGTAAGAAATATGTGAACATATAAATACAGAAAGCATGCTTGGATAGGACGTTTTGGTGAAAACAAATGTTGAAATAAGATGAAAGATCTACGGAATGAAGTTTTGGGTTGGACTGCAGTACCAAATGTTACACTGAAAACGAACCCTGTCCTTTCCATTGTGTTATCCCCCTATGTGTTTGTGAACTCTTGTATATTTGCGTTTTTCCTGTCTTTATGTGTTTAGCTAATAAGAGTTATGTTGTAGAATTTTTCTAATAATATGTTATTTTCTTTGTAAAGATGTTTAGACATTATTTATTCTGTTTTGTTTTAATGCTCATTTGTAAAGTTGATGTTTCAAAAGTTATTCTGATCTTTTATGTATTTACTTATGTCATAATTCCTGTAACACTGTTGTATATGTTATTTCGATTCTTTTGCAAAAGCCTGTATTACTACAAATGTTATCTGTACTGTTATGTTCTTTAATGATGTATTTTGCACCTTTGTAATTGTATTCTTATGTTATACTATTGTAATTGACACCAGTTCATCAAATTACGTAACTTGTAAGTTACATTTCACTGTACACGTTTTTGTTGGTCATAGCATATGGACAATATGTGAGAAGTAGGGACTGAAAGTGTTTGCACGTGTGTTAATAATTCAGCAAGAGACTGGTTAACAGCATTGCTGATTCTAAGGACAATTAGATAAAAAAAAACTTTGTGAGTGCACAAGTGGTGGTTTATGGACTTGCTATATTCTCTGCAAGTCTTCATTGGTGATTGTGCACCTGCACAGTCGCAACAGATGGCTGCTGGCCGTCTCTACAAGGACTACAATGGGTCTGCATCTTTGATGGCCCACTAGTTCCATTATTTCTACAAGGACTACAGTTCGTCTGCATCTTTGATGACCTACCAATACCATTATTTCTACAAGGACTGCAGTGGGTCTGCACCTCTGATGGCCCACCAATACTGTAGTCTCTACCAGGACTACAGTGGGTCTGCTCTGTGATGACCTACCTACCAATATTCTTCAAAACGTCGAATGACTCTGCTGTGGGTTTGCTCTGTTGTGGCCCATTACCTGTCAGCATGTCAAGAGTCAGCACTGTCTTTCCGTTGGAAGGACAACACTACTTCTTCAAGACAGCATGGAAATCCACTACTTCCGTGTGCATAGTCTTTTACTGCTCAGACTTTGAGAAAAGAAACGGCAGTTTTTCTGTGATGAATTATCAGGACTATCTTTATGGACTGTGAGAAAATTTTAGCTTTTGACCAACATTGTATTAATAAGTGTGTGCATTATAATTTTTCAAAAGGGGACGTTTCATACGTCGACCCTTAGCCTAGAATACCTCACTGAAATCTTCTGATTTTTTCCTTGTAGTTTGTGTAATTAGTGCAGCCTTTGTTTATTGATAGCGCGTAATTGTAGAGAGAATTACCTTTGTAGCTGTAGTTTTTCGTTCTTGTACAGTAAAACAGTTGTGGCATGCATGTAGATTTGCACCAAGTAATTCGCAGCTGCACTTGCGATTATCTAGATATTATTTTCAGTGCTATGTTAATGTGTTTTCTTATTTTTGCTCTTCAAATTGTACTTTTCTGCGTTGTCGTGTGAAATTATGTAACAATAAAGGCGTGTGAAAAACGTAATACTAGGCTCCAAAGTAAACTGAGAAATGACAGTGAAGACGAAAGCAGTGCGTTAGCGCCACCATGTAATGAATTAACTAATGTTCAAACTAGTAATTTGGTAATTGTGCGTAGGGAAATGGAGCGGGCTGCAAATAATGGTGTAGGCAGTGAAACAATTAGTGAACAGGGAAGCATTATCGATCGATCGGTCGGCAACAGCTTGCCTCAGGAATCCGAAATGACAGAACACAATCTTGCAAATACTGTAGATTCAGGTTTTGCGTCCTCGCCGTTTTCTCAAATCAGTCAAGACACATTTCCTGCTTTTCAAAATGCGAATATTGCCGGTTCAAATTCATTGTCGAATAGCACTGAGGATCATGTTTCAGACACCAGTGCAGTGTCCTTGGAATTAATGCAACAAATGGGACCAAAGCTTCAAAAGTTAGACACAATGGACCAAAATCTTCAAAAGTTAGACACAATGGAACAACACCAGAGACAAACACAGCAACAGTTAGACACAATGGAACAAAATCTTCAAAAGTTAGAAACAATGGAACAAAATCAGAGACAAACACAGCAAAAGCTTCAAAAGTTAGACACAATGGAACAAAATCTTCGGAAGTTAGACACCACGCTTGAAAAAACACGTGAAGATTTAATTACTGAGTTACATAACATTGAATCGAAATGTCAAAAAGTCTGTAATGACGGAAAAACACAAATTTGTGAGCATTTTCAACCTATTTTTTCGCGGCATGAAAATGCATTACAGAATCACGAAGCAGCCATAAAAGAACTGCAAACTATAGTTCATGAAAATCATGAGACCTTGCAAGCTAAAATTGACTCAGTTGCATCTGCCGATTTGGTTATGCAACTTACAAAAACTCAGGAAAACTTAAAGGACACAGTAGATACTCTGAAAATTGGTTCAGAAAGACACATGGAGGAAATTAGTTCATTATCAGCGAAAGTAGTTGAACTTTCGGATCAGCAAAATAATTTATCTACAAAGGTAGATGATAATCTGAATGACACAAAACCGGTAGTTTTTAATGACACAGAAGAGTGCGAACAAATTAGGAAATTCAAACAAAATCAGAATCAAATTAATACGCAACACCAAAGAGAAATCCGGGAAGTACAAGATCAGCTGACACAGGTAATACAAGAATTACATATTTTAGAGGAGACTCGTGCTCCAATATGGGAAGAGGGACATGAAATACGGCACATCCACTAATTAATAATACAGGTCACTTCGGAAATTATATAAAAAAATTGGCAAGGTACACCGAATTTTGAGATGGAACCGCCGAAACGACGTAACAATGACCGACATGCGACTCGCTGAAATGATGATTTTGATTATAAGCTGTTTATCACTACAAGTAAATTCAAAACATTTAAGAATTCCGGCAACGACATTCATCCACAAGCGTGGCTTCATCAATTGTCTCATTGTTTTCCTCCCAACTGGTCACTAGAGCACAGATTAGAATTTATGTGTGACTATTTAGAGAATGAACCAGCTGTAAGAATTCGATCGGTCATTCACGACTGCCACAGTGAAGGAGAATTTTATCATGCCTTCCTCTCAGCGTGTTGGTCTCAAGCTACACAAGGCCGAGTAAAACATAGCATCACAATGATGAAACATTTCGAACAATCAGAATTTTCCAGTCTTGTGTAATATTTTGAAGACATGTTGCACCTGTCAAACCCATACAGCCCCTCAGAACTCATCCGCATTTGCTTAATCAAATTACCTGAACATTTGCGACATATTATTGTGGCAGGACGTTGCAAAGACGACATTGAAACTTTTCAGGGACTCTTACAAGAATTAGAAACTGACACAGACAGTCACGGGACGCGAAAACAGGGAAACAATCACTACACTTCACATCCGTCACAATTCCGTGACAACAGAAACAATAACTGGACACGACAAGTCTATTCTTACAACACAAATCGTGACCAAAACAGACACCACCCATATGACAACCACTGGCAGAGTAATAATAGTTACGGAGAAAGATCGCATTTCCGTAGTAATGAAATGACAGAGATTACCATAGAAACACATAATATGGGAACAAAAACAATTATTATCAAGGGAGACAGAATAACTTCAGACGCAACAGTTCAGTGCACAGTTACGATTCAGGAAGAAATTCCTCACCACGTGGCAGGCAAGAAAGAAACTATGGAATCTACCAACATGATGACAGACGATATAATCGTAACGACAGACCTGAATTGCATCGGAACTGGCGAGCTTCAAACAGGGCAGAGCCTTCTCGTCAAGGTGAATTTGTAGAAGTTAGATCTCCTAATCCCAATAACGACGCGCGCCAACAAAGAGATAGCAGACACTGACCCGCACTGCAGGCAGCCACGTGCGCCGGCTGGCTCAGAGAAAAATAACATAGACGCTAACCTTCAGAAAAATTTTAGCATTCCTTACCGACAATACACGTATTTGAGTGATTAAATTGGTACATTCTTGCTTGTTTGTTGCACGATTACGTAACGACTATCAGGCTTACATATTTAGAACATATACTGGCACATCTAATGAGATTTTAATGCAACATTTTGTTTTACTTGAAAATACATTCTGGATTCAAAGTACTTTCAGTGAGATACCAGATGACACAGTGATTAGTTTATGCGACAGCTACACGATTTTACCACGACGCTACTAATGAGTGACAATATACAATGTTGCTTCTGCAGTGTTTCTGTTTTATATCTGCACAGTTTTCCTGTATTATTCTGAAAAGTAATACATGTTTTAGTAGTAACTTTTGTGGTATAGCTACAATGAAACTGCCCTTTCCATACGACAACAATACGTTACGGCACAGTACTTTCATCATCACGGCAATAAGCGTAATATCTAAGATATCCATACGCAAAGCATTTCAGTTTCGTTTATGATGAGGTAAGTACATTGACTTCAGCGGAACTTTGCTTACAGAGGACGATAACTACGACACTTCCACAGAATTATCTTACAGCAAGACGCACATTTAGCGCTACAGGACACGCATTTGAGAGATTAATTTTGTACTTAAGCCATTTATTTTTCAAGATTTTTGAATTACAAAGAAAGTTTTCCATGATACATTTCATTCCATTGCTGTAATTTGTAATACCTGAGGGTATAATTACATTAATCCTCAGGGGGGTACACGCTTACTTTGTGCACCATGTGTGTGGCAAGCACGAGGAGCCCTAGCTAATATGGTATTTGCTTATACAACTTTACACGTCGGTACCATATTCCTCTAACACACAAATTACACAGCTATCTGATCATTTAACTGAGAGATAAACATTTTTTTACTACATCAGCGACATTGTGCAACACATGTTTACGCAATTACACAGTTGGGTAACTTCACACTTATGAAATTGTATTTTGTCTGTACTCTGTGAAATGTTCATACTTTTTTGGAACCACTGTGATACTATGAGAGCTTTGAATGATGTATTTGGTAAGGGACCATGATTTTAAAGTACGTTTGAGTTAGATGACACTATTGAAATGAGCAGAGAATTTTTTTTAGGTTTTGACATTATTGCAGAAAGCTATGATGTTTTTGAGATTTGACTGATGTGTTATGATGTTATTTTTATGACGACGATGTGTATTATGCTGTTGAGGTATGTTTATGATCAATAGGATGATGCTACCATAAATGAGAAATTTAATTATGCTACGTATTTATTTTGATGAAATATTGAAGAAGTGTCGACGAATATGTATATGTGTAATAAGGTAAGGAATAATGAGTAGTGGTTAGGGACTCTGACTTGTGAAAAAGGATGTTGGAAACCAAGAACCGTACTTTAAGAGTTATGAAAAGGGTGTAAATGCGTGAATGTATCACAATGCCGGCGAAAATTTTTGGACACTATTATATTCATAAGATTTTGTTTCTACACATACGCAACGCAAATTCTCGACCCGTGAAATTTTGTATATGAGACTGCCACTGCAGTGCAAACTGGTGTTGTAAATATTTCAGTAAGAAAGTTAAGTGACCTTCACATAATGTGTCATGGGCATGACGCATTACATGGGTAGCTGCGCGACAGTCACCTAGAAAAAAGCCATTAGTGTGTGCCTTTCAGAGGCACAGGTAGGGAAAAAGGAGGCCATTATCCTCGCTATTGACATTTCTTTGTAGAAAGCATCACAAATACGACACACTCAAACTTGAAAATATATGATTATACTGTGGAGCTCTTAATTTATGATATTTACTAAAATGCCTAATGAAACGATGAGAAACATTAACGGCTATTGTCTTGCTAGTTGAGCGAAATGCCATATGGCTTGCTTTATGTATTTATTAACTCATTTTTTTAATATCTAGTTTCTAGCTGCACTAGCGTTGTTTAAAATAAAATTTTATAGATGTACTAATATAAATATTTTCTGTCTACAGATCGAGTAAATAATAATTTTTTTCAAAAAAAAATGAGGGAGCACAAAGAGATATTTACCTTCACAGGAACTGCATTCATAATTTTCTTTTCAAGTACTTGGTAATTTATTTTGTAGAATAAGTTGTGGTGCTCCACTTTAATTACATAGACATTAAGATGTGAATATACATTTCCCTTGTCTGCATTGTTGTCTTTAGTGTAATATTGTTTTCTGCTTGAGCTATGTCTTGTTTAGATATAAGTTATTGCATTTGCTGCTGCTGTTCGCCAGGCATAGTGCTACTAAATTTCACTTTACATTACTCTGTTAAGCAAGTTTTACTACTGATTTATTTTTCTTGTTGCTGCACATTGGTTCATATTAGTTATAATTTTGCATTTTTATCCGTTAATTTAGATTTACTGCTGCTTGCTTTGCAAATTGGCATTGTTTGTCATTGCTGTTTGTGTTAATTTGTTATATGCTGCTGCATTGCCTCGTCCCGTGGTATATATATCTGAGCTCAGTAGATCTAAGTTAGCTTAAGAGGGGGTGGACTATATAAGAAACTAACTATGATGAATTGGAAAAAATGCATTGAGAATCTATAAGAAAATGGTTTGGCCAAACAAGTATTTTGAAAGAGGATGTGGACAGAATACAGAAAGCATACTTGGATAGGATTTTTTTTTTGGTGGAAACAAATGTTGAAATAAGATGAAAGATCTATGGAATGAAGTTTTGGGTAGGACTGCAGTACCAAATGTCACACTGAAAACAAACCCTGTCATTTCCTCGTGTTACCCCACTATGTGTTTGTGTACCCTTGGGTATTTGTGGTCTTCCTGTCTTTATGCGTTTATCTGATGAGAGTTGCATTGTAGAATTTTTCTAATACTTGTTATTTACTTTCTAAAGATGTTTAGACATCATTTATTCTGTTTTGTTGCTCATATGTGAAGGTGATGTTTCAAAAGTTATTCTGATCTTTATGTATGTACTTACGTCATTATTTTTGTAACACTGATGTATATGTTTATTTCTAGTCTCTTGTAAAGCCTGTTTTACTACAAATGTTATCTGAATTGTTATCTTCTTTAATGATGTATTTTGTACCTTTGTAATTGTATTCTTATGTTATAAAATTGTAATTGACACGAGTTCATCATATTATTAACTTGTAAGTTCCATTTCACTGCACACGTTTCTGTTCGTCATAGTATATGGACAATATGAGAGAAGTAGGGACTAATAGTGTTAACATGTGTGTTAATAATTCAGCAGGACTGGTTAACAGCATTGCTGGTTCTAAGGACAATTCAAAAACTTTGTGAGTGCACAAGGTGTGGTTTATGGACTTGCTATATTCTCCGCAAGACTCTTCGATGGTGATTGTGCACCTGCACAGTCGCAACAGATGGCTGTTGGCCGTCTCTACAATGTCTACAGTGGGTCTGCACCTTTGATGACCCACCAATACCATTATTTCTACAAGGACTGCAGTGGGTCTGCACCTCTGTTGGCCCACCAATACCATAATCTCTACCAGGGCTAAAGTGGGTCTGCTCTGTGATGACCTACATACCAATATTCTTCAACACTTCAACTGACTCTGCTGTGGGTTTGCTCTGTTGTGGCCCATTACCTGCCTGCATGTCAAGAGTCAGCACTGTCTTTCAGTTAGAAGGACAACACTACTTCTTCAAGACTGCATGGAAATCCACTACTTCTGTGTGCATTTTCTATTAATGCTCAGACTTTGAGAAAAACACTGTGATTTTACTGTGATGAACGATCAGGACTGTCTGTGAGAAAATTTTAGCTTTTGACAAACATTGTATCAATACGTGTGTGCATTTGATTTCTTTGTTATTGTAATTGTGAAAAAATTTTAACAAATATGAAACTTCCTGGCAGATTAAAACAGCGTGCCCGACCGAGACTCGAACTCGGGACCTTTGCCTTTCGCGGGCAAGTGCTCTACAATGCATATCAGCGCACACTCCGCTGCAGAGTGAAAATCTCATTCTGGAAACATCCCCCAGGCTGTGGCTAAGCCATGTCTCCGCAATATCCTTTCTTTCAGGAGTGCTAGTTCTGCAAGGTTCGCAGGAGAGCTTCTGTAAAGTTTGGAAGGTAGGAGACGAGGTACTGGCAGAAGTAAAGCTGTGAGTACCGGGCGTGAGTCGTGCTTCGGTAGCTCAGTTGGTAGAGCACTTGCCCGCGAAAGGCAAAGGTCCCGAGTTCGAGTCTCGGTCGGGCACGCAGTTTTAATCTGCCAGGAAGTTTCATATCAGCGCACACTCCGCTGCAGAGTGAAAATCTCATTCTTAACAAATATGTATTGGCCAGTGCCCAAAATAATTTGTAAAATATTTTGTGGGGAGCATGGGGGCTATGTAAGTAGTCTGTTTAGGTTTTCTTAGCGCTCTGTATGAAAATCACTGGCTGTGCTGTGTGCAGTCTGTGGCTGGTTGGAATTTTTGTAATACTCGCCATTGTAGTGTTGGGCAGCTGGATGCTAACAGCGCATAGCGTTGCGCAGTTGGAGGTGAGCCGCCAGCAGTGGTGGATGTGGGGAGAGAGATGGCGGAGTTTTGAAATTTGTAAGACTAGATGTTATGAAGTGCTATATATATATTATGAATATTAAGGTAAATACATTGCTTGTTCTCTATTAAAATCTTTCATTTGCTAACTATGCCTATCAGTAGTTAGTGCCTTCCGTAGTTTGAATCTTATATTTAGCTGGCAGTAGTGGCGCTCGCTGTATTGCAGAAGTTCGAGTAACGAAGATTTTTGTGAGGTAAGTGATTTGGGAAAGGTATAGGTTAATGTTAGTCAGGGCCATTCTTTGTAGGGATTATTGAAAGTCAGATTGCATTGCGCTAAAAAATACTGTGTGTCAGTTTAAGCACAGTCTTGTATAAATTTTTCAAAGGGGACGTTTCACTGTATCACAGTGGAAGTGGCACTCAGAATTGACTCTCTTAAGTGGGCTACAATTATTGGAGCTATTACTCGCTGTTTCTGCGTGTGTATTGTTAGTTCCGCACTCGGTCATTGGGCAGAGCACGGCGGGCTTTTCCTCGGAGACACAATTCTGTGTACTCCATCATTGGTATCCGAACGCGCAGTGCTCGTATGCCCGTTTCGCTCTAGTTTTGCTATCCGACTCTCTACTTCTTCTGTTCGTTTTGTGGTGTTCGTAACCGCGATATTACCTTGAGTTTTTAAGAACGCTAGGGATTTTGAGTGGGCTTGTGTTGTACTCGCAAGCGCCCTGCGAGATTAGAAGTTGCTTCCGCGACTTTCATTGCCTCTATTGTTGACGTTTTGGCCAGGCCTGCTACTTTTTGTGCAGCCATTGACATCTGTTTTACATCTCCACATTCTTTCTTTGTTGTTAGTAATTCTCCACGAATTTCCCCTGTATGCGAAATTATTGCCTCAGTGTCCTTACGCTGTTCGTCAGCTTCTTCCTTCTCCTTCTTACGTTGTTTCTCGTCTTCTTCCTTCTCCTTCTTGCGTTGTTCGTCAGATTCTTCTTTCATTGATCGTAGGAAGCTCAGTATTGGGTTTACTCTGGACACCTGGGCGCTAGAGCTCTGACATGACTGAGCTGGCCCCTGTCTGCTCTAGTTCGTTTGATTATAAACTTCTGCTACCGTCTCGATCTGTGTGCCTGTCTCTGTTTCATTCTCTACCTCACTATCATAACCACGGCCGCTATGTTGCTCTAAGATCGCGTCCAAATCACCTTCTTCATCAATGGCCCTGCCGTCCTGTCCTGCGAAAAAGGTAAACATCTCATTTCCAACTTATCCCTGTCAGTAAACTGCCCCTTATCCATTATGCTATCCCCTTTTGTTTTAGATTTGCTCGATAATAGTCGTGCCTTACTTCTCGTGATCATTCATGAAAAAAATATTATCTAAAATGCACAATAAAAATAATCTACTCCATATATTTTTCCACATAGACATAAAATTTCAACAACGCCGTTCCAACACATTAAATACATGCACAGAAACAGCACACAAACCTGACAAAGTGTGATGTGGTACGGACAACACATCAAAGAAACACATAAAACAATGAGTAAACAAACAAATATATACATTGAAAACAAAAACAGTAATCATGCACCGCAACTTAAAACTAATCATGGATTTACAAGAAAAAGAAATTGGGTATTAATAATTAAAAAAAAGTTGAGAAAAAAATTTGAATATTCCTACTAGGGATACTGTTTGCTTATCAGTGATTCACAGGAAAGATCCTGGCAGGGTCCTCATTTTTAGCGAGGTGCCGGGGCTAGTAGTGTATTTAACACTAAATTCTTCTAGAATCTCCATATATATAAATGATGCTCTAAGACCCCCTATTCTAACTCTGACTTTTGCTGTTGCACATTGATTAAAAAGAAACGCGAACTGACTGTAATCGACACTGCAAGTGGAGTAGAAAAGAGTTTGGCACCTGCAATAATTTAATTTGGTAAATAAATTATATAAAGGAAAGTTTCATTAACATAGTGAGAAATTAAAGGGTTGCTCTACCGATTAACAGAATGAAAGTTCTGTCCAAAATAACAATATGATTTATTATGACTAAACTCAAAATAATAGACAAAACACATGAAACATTTACAATACATCAAATTGACTCAAATCGGATACTCAAATAAATGCTGTGAAGGTGAAGTTGTCTCTAACCTAGATTGTGACATCTATGACAAAGTGGTATGTGGAGCCAATTCTTTGCAACTCAAATCTTAAGAGAAACACGCAGCTAACCCAACTTTAATTACTGCTACAGTAGTGAGAACTCGGACAATGAACACCCAAGACAGAACAAAGTTAATAAAGATAAACAGGACCGCTCTGCTGAGCTCTGATTATCTTCTAGCAAAATTGCTTGCTTTGTCGGTGCTGAGGATGTACATTACCAAGCTGTCTTCTTAACTGCAAGGACACGATCTGGCGTACTGGAGGCAATGGCTGGTGGCTTCGACGTCCTGTCGTGGTGATGATAATGTCGCGAGTATAGCCCAAAACAAATTATCCTGGTCTGGTTGTTCCAGACTAAAGACTTTCTAGCAATACAAATGCGCCTCTGAGGGAGACGAAGAAGGCTCGCCACACAATCACTAACGGTACAGTGATTGATTTTAACAAGCGAAGTCACACAGTAACTCCGATACAGTCAACTTTAGCCAAAACTGCTCAAGACAGACAACATAGGCCACTTCTACGCAGAACGCTCAATTGCCAACTGTACTCAGAAAGTTACGTTGAAGTCGAAACTTCAGCAACTTCGTCAAACAGTTACAATTAAATAAAAGTAGATTAGACAGCCAACAGAAGGCAGACTGTCCAGAGCAGTGAGAGCTCAGTCTTGTAACCTACCCCAACCGAAAAGCGAGAGCCGACTCTCACAAGAGCACCCGTATAAATCTGAACGCAGAACATTCCCGCCCCCACGGAAGTGGCCAAGGTTAAACTTTCCAATCAGCAACTCGAGAACCAGTGGAAAATTCCACTTTATTGCCAAAGCACTACCATTCCACCAATGGAGATTCTTGGCACCAATTTCTGCGCCGATTTCGCTACATCACGGAGCTATGCCCTGAGCAAGCAAATCACAGTTAGAATTTTGCAGAAAACGCGGGAATTTGCCCGCCAAGACTGCCTGGGAACACAAGTCATTCCGACACCTCGCTGGTAGCCCGCCGGAAAGTGTTTTCGCTAAGTTTCTGCGAAGTAACGGAATCTCTAGCCCAGCTGCTCCTTCAGGCCCCTGCGGGTGTGTCTACGCTCTCTTATGATAATGTCGGCGTCAGGAAAGCATTCACTTGACTCCCTCACACCTGTCGGCTTAACCCTTTCAAAATCAGCAGAGCCTGCCTGTCGCCGGACCACCCGGGTGACGAGAGACGCTGCATGGGAAGTCCGCATGTGAAGGTATAGCGACTTTTCACCGTATGCAATTAGAGAGGAAGATCGAATTACTCAGACTAAGATAGGAATATGAGAGGGGGCTTCTGCCAACTCTCTGCATTTCCTTGAATGGATAAAAGGACTTGGGTATAAGACCCGTTAGATGTATGGCTTCATGTTGCTTACTTCAGCAGTTACATCGCTTTCATGCAAGGGAAAGGGAAAATGTCTCTTAGTGATCGCAATAAACTTATGAGACTTACTGACAGATTTAAATTGTGTGCTGGACCCTGACTCACTGTCAATGCAGCTTCTGAATGAGCTTTTAACTAATTAATTAATTTACATTTTAGGATATACTGCTATTACTACACATCACGTTTACAAACATAAAAATAACCATAGAAACACAGGTCGTGCTTAGCTTTATGACTCTTGTGGAACCAAGACCACAAACAATGTACCATAAGGTCTAATATAAAACATTTGAGTTCCGTACCCAATATACATTTGGCCACTGCAAATAAATACGTGAGGACTGATGACTTCGTATGTTAGCTCCCATAGAACTCAGAGACATTTTTGAAATAAATACTTATTATGGAAGGTTATTCATGGCATATCTTACTCTTTAAATGTGCATACCATTAATTAGCAACAAACAATGTACCGTAAGGTCTAAGATTAAACATTTGAGCCTCACACACAATATATGTTAGGCCACTAAGGAAATAAATACTTATTAAGGAAAGTTATTCATGGCATATCCTATTCTTTAAATGTTCATGCCATTAGTTGCAAGTAATTTAAACAATGTTGAATGCTTAGGTTCTATACCACTACTCAACAAAATATGAACAAGAGATCAATCTATGACGTAAGGGCTTTTTAAATTAAATGCGAAAATTTTGAAGGCATTCATACTCACACTGACATTCACTATTTAAAATTACATTAAACAGGAAAAGTACCTGTATTTCACATATTCACTTGAGTTCCACTTCTCTTGGTGCATAAAAGAAGCTATTTTAGCATCATCCATATCATTCTACGTCAGAGTATTATAACTGTCTATCACACAGTCGAGTCAGTCACCATCTGATGGATCTCGTGTTTCGTCTACCTAGGATACAATGTTTTGCTTCCAAGTCTTTTCTTACAGATCATGAAACTCTTTGGCTTTAACAAAAAATTGGTGCGATTTCATTGTCCTGCTTCTCCCTTGTTTCCCGAGGCTGCTGCTTGCTATATCTGTTGTGAGAAAGGTACTGTTTATGGTACGTACTTGTGCAATGAATATTTATAAGACTGTTGCAGCATAGAAGAGCTTTTGGTATGCCGTCATCGCTCCTAGATTCGTCGTTGCATGAGATTTCTGAGTATTCAGAATAGCTAGTTTCCTTGTTTGTGGAATATACTTTGCAGTCACTACTGCTTGCTGCAGTCTCTTAGTTCATGTTCCACTTCAAGAAGCGCATTCCGATGTTTTAGATTCTGCACGTTGGCAGTGACAATAGTAGCAGATTACTTTGCTTTTCTGTTACGCCGTTCTCCATTCCGTTCCGCTGCTCTGAGGCGGTAGTTTTACTAAGACTTGCTGCCATATCCAAGTACTCTTCCACTTCCAGAGGGACATTATGGTGTTCCTCATAATGCTTGCCATCACTGATGCTGATGACACCCTTCTGAGTTTATTTACTTGTACTATCAGTTTTATTGCTTTCCATTCGATTCTCTTGCTGGTCAGTGATCGGCTCTGTAACTTCTTCATTCACATTTGTTCCACTGCCACTCCGTGATGCGCCCATAGTGAATGGGGTCATTCCACTCTGACAGTTGCATACGTCGTTGCTGCAAGTTGATTTTTTTTCAGTGCACAACTTTACAGGGCGTCTAGGGGCACAATTTTCCCTCATACTTTCAGTTGAACTGCACATCGAGCATCAAGTGGGGGGACGGAAGGAGGTGTTGAAGAAACACAAAACTGAACCTGTGTTTAGACGTAAATATTCCAGAATTCGAATCGAGAACAGCTGCCAACATGAGTAACGTAGAAGTAAATGTCCTCTGAGTAGTGAAGCAACTTAAATCACTTAATAAAAGCAATTGGGTTCCTTTCGGAGTATGCTGATGCATTAGCTCCATACTTAACAATCATGTACAACCGTTCGCTCGACGGAAGATCCGTACCCAAATACTGGAAAGTTGCACAGGTCACACCAACATTCAAGAAAGGTAGTAGGAGTAATCCACTAAATTACAGGCCCATATCCGTAACGTCGATATGCAGCAGGATTTTAGAACATATATTGTGTTCGAACATTATGAATTACCTCGAAGAAAACGGTCTATTGACACACAGTCAACATGGGTTTCGATCAAATCGTTCCTGTGAAACGCAACTAGCTCTTTATTCACATGAAGTGTTGAGTGCTATTGACAAGGGGTTTCAGATCGATTCCGTATTTATGGATTTCCGGATGGCTTTTGACACTGTAAAACACAAGCGGCACGTAGTGAAATTGCGTGCTTATAGAATATCGTCTCAGTTATGTGACTCAATTTGTGATTTCCTGTCAGAGAGGTCACAGTTCGTAGTAATTGACGGAAAGTCAACGAGTAAAACAGAAATGATTTCTGGCGTTCCCCAAGGTAGTGTTATAGGCCCTTTTCTGTACCTCATCTAAATAAACGATTTGGGAGACAACGTGAGCAGCCGTCGTCGGTTGTTCGCGGATGACGCTGTCGTTTATCGACTAATAAAGTCATCAGATGATCAAAACAAACTGCAAAACGATTTAGAAAAAATATCTGAGTGGTGCGAAAAGTGGCAGTTGACACTAAATATCGAAAAGTGTGAGGTCATCCGCATGAGTGCTAGAAGGAACCCGTTCAACTTCGGTTACATGATAAATCAGTCTAATCTAAAAGCCGTAAATTCACCTAATACCTAGGTATTGCAATTACGAACAACTTAAATTGGACGGAACACACAGAAAATGTTGTAGGGAAGGCTAACCAAAGACTGCGTTTTATTGGCAGGACACTTAGAAAATGTAACAGACCTACTAAGGAGACTGCCTACACTACGCTTGTCCGTTCTCTTTTGAACAAGTTCAAAGAAGGGCAGCACGTTTTGTATTATCGGGAAATATAGGAGTGAGTGTCAGAGAAATGATACAGGAGTTGGGCTGGAAATGATTAAAAGAAAGGCGTTTTTCGTTGATATGGAATCTTCTCACGAAGCCGGCCGGTGTGGCCGTGCGGTTCTAGGCGCTTCAGTCTGGAACCACGTGACCGCTACAGTCGCAGGTTCGAATCCTGCCTCGGGCATGGATGTGTGTCATGTCCTTAGGTTAGTTAGGTTTAAGTAGTTCTAAGTTCTAGGGGACTGATGACCACAGATGTTAAGTCCCATAGTTTTTAGAGCCATTTGAGCCATTTGAGCCTTCTCACGAAATTCCGATCACCAACTTTCACCTCATAATGCGAAAATATTTTATTGACACCGACCTTCATAGGGTGGAACGATCACCAATACAAAATAAGGGAAATCAGAGCTCGTACGGAAAGATATAGGTGTTTATTCTTTCTGCGCGTGAGAGTGGAATAGTAGAGAATTGTGAATTTGATTCGAAAAAACCCTCTGCCACGCACTTAAATGTGATTTGCAGAGTATCGTTGCAGACGTAGATGTAGATAAAGATCTCTTCCCGCCATCCAAGTCGATCCTGCGGCATGAGTAATCTCTGCAGGATATATTGCAATAAGCAACATACAATGTGGGGTGTTTTCCTACTGACTTTCAGTACATACTCAATGAGCTGCATCACGGCGTGACACAACTGGCACCCATGACGGTACTGAGGAATCGGCAGACAAAAGAGCTGATTATAACCATTGTCGATTACCCTGCAAGCGCGCGGGAACAACATAGGAGACTGGTGGAGGAAGCGCTCTGTAGAATTCAGGCAGCCGCACGCAGTAGGAAAATTCAGGCTGACAAGCCTGCACCAGTGTGACAGTTACACATTGGAGATAAAGTCTTTGTAGAATCCTCCTACTGTCTAATAAGGTGAAACATCAGTGCCACAAGTTCTTCACAGAGTATAATGAGCCTTTACGTGAGCGCCGATTCGCCCACAAGAATGGCCCGGAATTGAAGACGGAAAGGTCGATCGGGCTTCACCAAGTTTGTCACGTGAAGCACTTCATAGAAAAGGGTCTTTGTCATATATAACACGTCTCTTTAGTAGTAGAAGTCTAAGGTATATTTTTTATGTTTTGTAAATGTAATTGTTTCAACATTAGGTGTATATTAGTTCATTGAAAACAAGGTTGTAATTACACGTGTGTCTGACTACTGCATTTTACATTTGTCATTTTTCAGCGTCACATCTATCTTAAAGTAGGGTTTTCTTTGTTTGCTTTTCGTTCCGTGACTGCTTTTCTCATGGAGAACTGATCTGGAATGTGAATACCATAATTATAAGTGGTATTTACCGGTGTTTGGGCGAATTCATTCTCTATCTGGGGTCGTGACAGCTACATGGGTGATGTCGGATTTCGGCCTTTGCGTCCTAGGTGGGGTAATCGTCACCCGGCATGTATGAAACCTGCGGCGGTCTTGTGCCTCTGGTGGTGTTGTACAGTGCTTATCACTCTTACGAATGCTTATGGCTGAGAGTGGGGCACGCACTCGTTGCGTAGTACCTATCTCCTGATAAGTTTCGAGTGAATATGGGCAAGCCCTTAAGTGTTGCTCCAGTTTTTCTTGGTGTTTTTTCGAGTGTGTTTAGTCATGTGTGAGTTGCATGTGCTGAATTCGGATTCCTGAAATGCTAAGGAGGCCGCCGAGCCTGCCCTCGCCGCTGTGCGTTGGGTCACACTCAAGTGTTGTGAGAGGTTTGAGTCGCCTCCACGTTTAAATACGTGTGTGTGTGCAAAAGTAATGGGGAATAGTGATAAGCACCACAACAACAAAGTCGCGACAAGGGACTCGACTGCGTATTTCTCATGCATATCAGATACATCTCACTGAAGCAACAGTTTAGTTTTATTCTTTGTGTTTCTTGGCTCTTGGTATAACCACACACGAGTAGTAGTTTGTCTAGCTTTCCTCGTGGAGGTTCAGAGTTTGCTACGCATTTCTTACTCGAGGTTACAGGAATACTTAATCACAAACATAGAAACCTAGAGATTCGGAGAAAACTGCCGTCTCGGTGAGACGGGGGAGACGGCATTTCACGACTCGGTTGTCGTATGTTGGTCCAGATGAACACGTAAGTAATGAAATTTTATTTCCCTTCATGCAGATTGTACTGCCGGTATTCACTGTCTCTTCCGTGTTGCCGCTTTGTTTTGTTACTGTGGACACCTGTGTATGTCTTTAAAATTTTCACAGATCTCACAGACACCGCCACCATGTAGGAAGACTACGTTTTTAGATTTACTGTTGCATGTTGGGCTTAATCATATAGTTTTGCATGTTAGATTTGGTGTTCGTTTGTGTTTACCACTGTGAATACCTGAATGTTTAGGGCATCAAAGTTGTTGGACGGTAGTTTTTAAATAGAGTCTTAAGCATGGAATTGACACATAACGTAATTAGTGAGGGATACTCCTGTCTACTGTTGAAGTAAATTTTGTGATTTTTCATGTTTGTTGCTACGTGCCTTACTTTTGTATTTTGTTTTATCTATATATACGGTAGTAATCCATGAATAAATATTTTAATCTTCTTTGTGTTTTTAGTATCATTGTAGATATTTTATATTTTGTGAGAGAACGTGTTTTGCTACTGTAATCACGTACAAGCCTTTGTAAAAATAGTGTGGATAGTGTACCAATTGGGTTTTGGTGAGGTCTGTACAAGCACTGTTCATGAAAGTACAAGGAGGCCAGATGAGAAACTGGCTGCCACCGGATGAGGCTAAGGCCGAGTGGTTCTAGGCACTTCAGTCTGTAACTGCGCGACCGATACGGTTGCAGGTTCGAATCCTGTCTTAGTCATGGATGTGTGTGCTGTCCTTAGGTTAGTTAGGTTTAAGTAGTTCTAGGTTCTAAGGGACTCATGACCTCAGATGTTAAGTCCCAGAGTGCTCAGAGCCTTTTGAACCATTTGATGTAACCCGCCAGGCAGCCGGCACGGTAGACAATGTTGCAACATGCAGATGATCAGGGCTACACCTGCCGGGAGAATCGAACAATGACCACCACGTGCCACGCTCTCTTTTGGCGACAGGTGACGTGAGAGAAGGTACCTTGGGGATCTGTGAGTGTGGACCGTTACCTGGCGGTACGCAGCTTCACTCTCTGTAGGAGATTCCAGCTGATGGTCTGATCTGAGAAGCTACGTGAGCTGGAAGGAGGGGCAGCCAGGGTGCGCCACTGTTAACATGGCTACGATGGAAGGGCATCTCCATCAGCCGTGGGATGTCCTGGATTGCCTCGCACATGCTGCCAGATAGTTGGCCCACATGTGGGCGAGGTCCGCATGACCACCCGCAGTCTGTTCTGGTAACCGGCATCTCGCAGTGCTACGAGACGCATCACCTAGTCCTCCTGTCAGTGCACCAGCCGGAGTGAGATGTCAGATATAAAACATTGTGACAAACAGTGGCTGTCGTTTGTGCAGTTGGTCCTCGTGTGGACGAGGCCTGTGTGACTGACCATGCCCCGCAACGGCCGGTGGCATCACCAGGGCGTGATGTGCGTCTAGTGTCTTGTGTAATGGCCACTAGCGCCCACACCTACCGACTCACAGGTGGGCATGGTCTGTAAGACCGACTGTAGCTCGCACCACTAATCCACACTGCCACTTCGATATACCTCCTTGAAGAAATTGAACTAGAAAAGACTGCTGTGCCATCAACATGTGTCATGTAGTGTCTTGTGTAAAACAATTCTGTCGACACCTACATGAGGTAGGTCGAGCCCAAGAGCGCTACCATCCACAACTTATTTCATAAACCAAAGAAAAAAACTGTATCTCATTGTTGTTGTATGCACAAATGTTCAGTGACACTTAGTTTCATCTCATCCTCTATTTCACTGATGAACATTACACACTAGAACTGTCTGTTTGCTTCCCTGCCATAGATTTAAGAAGATCTCATTTTTGTTTTGGTAACCACTAAACCACAATTGACCACTGTCAGTCATGTCAGGAATGTTTATTACATTCCTAGTTATGTGTTTTCACGTAACGTTACCATCAGATTTCATTTGTTTTTTGTTTCTTTTGTGTACACTGAATATTCATTTGTATCCTTACCAGTTTTTCAGTTGCTATTAGTCTTGTAATACAAGATTTTTTCATGTACTAATTGTGACTCACGGTTTGTAAATCCAGCTCCACAAGTATGTCCTTCATGTATTAATGAAACGTGAATGCAAGTTGCATAATAGTCATGTTTCTGAAATGAATCAGTGTGAATGGACATTCGTCACGTAACTATGGCTATCTCTTTTCTTTTCTCAGGGATACTGAATGTGCGTGATCACTTTCCACATAGGCAGGAATATCCTTTGTAAGGATTCCCCCTTTCCTTCTTCTAGTGAATGTGTGTGTTTGCGCTGGGCAGTCCTCTATCATTTTGAGATCTTCGCAGTTTGCAAACTGTTTTCCATGCAAAAATTTCTTTAGTTTCGGAAATAAGTGAAAATTACTTGGTGCCGCATAAGACATAAGACTTTGAAGTTCTTGCAGTGTCCAACCTGACGCCGCATTGAATGATGGCCTTCCTGTCCGATATTCACTGTTGTCACTGATTCTTCCTTTATTGAACCATTTCCTCACTGGAGACACGTTCATTACGCTATCACCGTAAACATTCTTCATTTGCCAATAAAATGTGATAGGTCGAAAGTTTTGTGCCTTCAGGAAACAAATGACACTACGAACGCCGCGTTTGGGGGGATAGCAGCCACCATTTCGAAAGATTACAGAACCAAGAGTCACTCTCGCTCGCTAACAAAACTCAGTTCGCACTCAGACTGGTGAAGGAGCCGAATGGGGCACATTGAACTGAGGTGATGGGACATCAGTGCGCGTGTGGGGAGCAAATGATTTTCCTTTCTGGAAGGCTCTCATAACTGCCTCTGTATACAACTGATTTGTCGTAAAATGCTTCTTGTTTCCGATTGTTCCTGTACTATAAATTGGCGAACTTCGCTTTACAAATTTCCCTGAGTATGAAGGCACAATTCTCTCACTAATGTATACTCAGTTAACAGACACAATAATATTAATTTATTATGTTACTCCACATTTACTTACACTAATAACTAAACATATTAAATCAGCATTAATTTATAAAGGACACAATATCCATAGATAATGGTGCTACATTTCCAAATTATGTTCTATTTACGACTTACGACTTTGCAGCCTGTACGGTGCTGACACCTTCCGGCCACAGCCATTGCTATTTGGAAGTAACAGGATTGGTCGATCTTAAGCATACACCTGTCACGCTAGAACCATGACTCATCATCTGGGTGAAGCTACCTGCTATCATCTGACTTTATAGACAGGATGTGAAGGCGCTACCCCTCAAATGGTTTCCAAATATATAAAAGGCAATTACGTGATTGTCTCACGTCCACAAAAATCTTAAAGTGCCACCCGGTTGTCCGGACGAGTTTACAACTAACTGCTCTCTCCATAGAAAAGGAAGGGCTCTAGCGTCTGTACTCTGTGACAGTCGAGAAGCAAGTTCGAGAATCTACTGTTGATCAAAACTTTCCAAAAAATCAGCCGTTCCCCCCAATATATTTGAGAAAGCCTATCATGGCCCATCACTGATTACTATGCCAATCGTGTCTTCTTTCATGGAGACCCGATCGTCCTGAACCAATCACTGCAGTGCAGTACACAGTCTGTTCTCCGAAAAAACAGCACACAATGCCTGGAGGTCTTGCAGCCATACCATCGGAGCATTTCACAAGTTGAGGGAAGCTTCCTAATGCAGAAAAGCTCTGTCTCATCCATAAAACGATTTATTGGGCTCTGTTTCGGCGAGGCGCGGCGACATCTAAGAGACACAACGTCGAGATAACCGTCCTGTCTCAAAAGATACGCTGTTCTTCTAATAAACACATTAGCTGGGCGCTAGACCGACGCCGCTTTACCTGGATCAACACAAGGGAAAAGGAGACCAGACTCCCAGACCAGGTCCATTGGCTAATGAAGAGGTTAGGCCAGCACAAGGATGCCAGGCACTGCCAGTTTCTAAAGAAATGTCATTTCGCATTCAGCCACAGTGTTCCCACCCTCTTGCTTTGGCTGGTATTGCCAGAGTGCTGGCCCATAAACCACTGACCTGCAGGGTCCACGGCCACTTTCGGTGACTGCAAAGCAAGGCTAGGAATTAGACGGTTACAAGAACTCGCTTGCTGCTCGGCGAAAGTTTTAAAGCGGCCCTTACTGAAATGGTCTCCTCCAGCATCCAGAAATCTGTCTCTATAGCCGAGATTAGTTCTACTACTGCTACTCAAATCATGTAAGTACTGTGAGATTACAGAATGAGATTTCCACTCTGCAGCGGAGTGTGCGCTGATATGAAACTTTCTGGCCGATTAAAACTGTGTGCCGTACCGAGACTCGGTCCGGCACACAGTTTTAATCTGCCAGGAAGTTTTACTGTGAGATTAATCAGTGTTTGACCCTAATCCTAATAGTCCATCAGATCAATGTCAATGAGGGAAAAATTAGATGCATCAAAGGAAGATGAAATTGTATGATAATCACTGAAACAAAATGAAAGGGGAAATGCCTGACAGGTATTACCTCAGCTGTAGCCTGTCCTGAAGGCACTGCCATCTTGCGCCGTCACTACCACTGTTCACATTATTTTGCCTATCCCTCGTAAGTAATACTTATGTTCTGGCAAAGACCAGCATAATAGGAGTTGCTGAGATAATAGCCTCATAAACACTCTGTACAATAACATGCTCGCGGCATCTGTCCAGTGTTTGCGTGATTACGCTGTAAGGTTGGTTGTCTCACACATGCGTACTACATCAAGAAAAAGCGTAATGTGTCCTCAGACACTCCACGAAACTATTGCTCAGTCCTAACATTGCGCCTGCCATTAACTCCTGAGCCTCTTTGCTTGATCGCCTGTGCTACAATCATCTGACTTGGCTATGGATTTAGCGGAGCAGAAGTCGTGATCTGTGATCGATCTGCTGCCTAGTGTTGCTAGAAGAGAGAAAGCCAACCCTCATCGGTTCTCGGCGAAGAAGTGTTCTGCGGGTCCTTGGGCGGTGACGTCGTCTTTATGGCGGCCAGAGGAGAAGTACGTCCTCCGCTGCTAGAGGAGAAGTAGTGTTCAATTCGGTCTGCAGACCGACTCTCCCTTCTTGTTCGGTGCACCTTTTGGAGCCTGAATCAGACACTTTTACCAAACTCTGCCCGATCGCGTGACCATAAATATAACAATTTCCGAGATTGCAATGCTACGCAAATCATCAATTTTGAAAAAATCTTCCCGACGTTCTCACTCTGCTATCTAATTCTGTTTCCGCCCAATCCAACCTCTCCTCTGGTTTCAAGAAATTTGAGCACTACTGAGTGTTGCCATTGTCAGTTCCATGGACCACACCGCCCTGCAAACATCCAGACTTAATTCGTTAACAATGCATAGTTTACAAAAACAAATCATAGTTGAAAAATTGGTCCCACATTACACGTACCTTGACAGCTACGGCGACTGCATTGATAAATAGAGTAAGGTAATACCACTTTGAAAATTAAGTTTTGTTTCTATGTTGTCTGTTTTTATATAGTTATGGGAAACTGACGTCCTGGCTGAGTCTCGTATTTCGATATTTGTGAGAATTTTAACTTCATTATTTTTTTAAGTTGCTCATAAGAGCTATTATGTTGTGATTGATTCGAAGTAAAAAACGCGTGATAATGCTGGTTTATACTGAGAGACAATGGGGAATTGTTTCTTGGTCAATGAGAAGAGAGTACTTTAACGCATAATTTGTTGGCTAAAGAATTGCATTGTTCCGTATAACGGCAGTTAGGATCTTACAAATACAACACGTGCACTAGAAGCTCTGAATAGATGTAAGAATCTTGCGAAATTATGAGTTAAGCTTGAGTGTGGTACGCTGCAAAGTAATAGCGAACGTGCGAAAAAGGTGAATTAGCGAAAAAGACAATCTGGCGTGGTTTTAGTTTTTATATGTGAAACGTGAATTTTGGATTAACCTAAATCAACGTGGATCATTATAGCAGTCGAGACCGTGAGCTGAACGTTCGAAGGAAACAAGTTGTGGTATGTTTCAGAGAACATTCTGTCACACATAATCCATTTTGTAATATTTCTCGTTATAGGTTCGCTTCGTTACCTGATGCTAACGATATTGAGTGACTCAGCGTGTGCATGTCGAAACCGTAACCGTGGCTTAGCACGGACTTGGTGATGTTTTGAATAATAGAAGTAAAAATACACTCCTGGAAATGGAAAAAAGAACACATTGACACCGGTGTGTCAGACCCACCATACTTGCTCCGGACACTGCGACAGGGCTGTACAAGCAATGGTCACACGCACGGCACAGCGGACACACCAGGAACCGCAGTGTTCGCCGTCGAATGGCGCTAGCTGCGCAGCATTTGTGCACCGCCGCCGTCAGTGTCAGCCAGTTTGCCGTGGCATACGGAGCTCCATCGCAGTCTTTAACACTGGTAGCATGCCGCGACAGCGTGGACGTGAACCGTATGTGCAGTTGACGGACTTTGAGCGAGGGCGTATAGTGGGCATGCGGGAGGCCGGGTGGATGTACCGCCGAATTGCTCAACACGTGGGGCGTGAGGTCTCCACAGTACATCGATGTTGTCGCCAGTGGTCGGCGGAAGGTGCACGTGCCCGTCGACCTGGGACCGGACCGCAGCGACGCACGGATGCACGCCAAGACCGTAGGATCCTACGCAGTGCCGTAGGGGACCGCACCGCCACTTCCCAGCAAATTAGGGACACTGTTGCTCCTGGGGTATCGGCGAGGACCATTCGCAACCGTCTCCATGAAGCTGGGCTACGGTCCCGCACACCGTTAGGCCGTCTTCCGCTCACGCCTCAACATCGTGCAGCCCGCCTCCAGTGGTGTCGCGACAGGCGTGAATGGAGGGACGTATGGAGACGTGTCGTCTTCTGCGATGAGAGTCGCTTCTGCCTTGGTGCCAATGATGGTCGTATGCGTGTTTGGCGCCGTGCAGGTGAGCGCCACAATCAGGACTGCATACGACCGAGGCACACAGGGCCAACACCCGGCATCATGGTGTGGGGAGCGATCTCCTACACTGGCCGTACACCACTGGTGATCGTCGAGGGGACACTGAATAGTGCACGGTACATCCAAACCGTCATCGAACCCATCGTTCTACCATTCCTAGACCAGCAAGGGAACTTGCTGTTCCAACAGGACAGTGCACGTCCGCATGTATCCCGTGCCACCCAACATGCTCTAGAAGGTGTAAGTCAACTACCCTGGCCAGCAAGATCTCCGGATCTGTCCCCCATTGAGCATGTTTGGAACTGGCTGAAGCGTCGTCTCAGGCGGTCTGCACGTCCAGCACGAACGCTGGTCCAACTGAGGCGCCAGGTGGAAATGGCATGGCAAGCCGTTCCACAGGACTACATCCAGCATCTCTACGATCGTCTCCATGGGAGAATAGCAGCCTGCATTGCTGCGAAAGGTGGATATACACTGTACTAGTGCCGACATTGTGCATGCTCTGTTGCCTGTGTCTATGTGCCTGTGGTTCTGTCAGTGTGATCATGTGATGTATCTGACCCCAGGAATGTGTCAATAAAGTTTCCCCTTCCTGGGACAATGAATTTACGGTGTTCTTATTTCAATTTCCAGGAGTGTACATCGAAGTTTTGACTTAAAAACTATTTATCCTTCAACAGCTCAGTAAAATGATAACATAAAACATTTGATTCAACCCGTGGACACTTGTAGGGTGGGTGTTTTCCGCTACAACTTTCTCTAGTCGATGAACATTGCTCGTTTTCTAACGGAGCCGGTGTGGGGTTGACTGCGGAGGAAGAGAAGTCCACAGAAAGGTGAGTGGACGAATATTTAACAGCAGCGTTGCAATTCCTACAGATCTATGTCTCCCATTCGCATTTCTTAATAATTATTTTACGAGATCGTCCCCTTTCATGTCACTTCCTATCAAACATAAACGAGTACACCTGTCACGGATTCGGTTGGTTGGTTGGTTTGGAGAAGGAGACCAGACAGCGTGGTCATCGGTCTCATCGGATTAGGGAAGGCAGTCGGCCGTGCCCTTTCAGAGGAACCATCCAGGCATTTTCCTGGAGTGATTTAGGGAAATCACGGAAAACCTAAATCAGGATTGCCGGACGCGGGATTGAACCGTCGTCCTCCCGAATGCGAGTCCAGTGTTTAACTCACGGATTCGGCCTTGGACCTGTTCCCATTCGGTGAATGCTGCCTACAACGCATCGTTATACATGTGATCATCACGTCGTGGACTAATTCTGAAGATGCCGATGCTTTTCTATTTAAAAACCTGCTCATTTGGAATCATGAGGCTGAGTGAACCGCTTCCCAGACCCCCTCTCTCAGAAAAATCCAGAGAGGTAGCGGAAATAGAATTTGCACCGAAGGTACCCGTACCACTTGGCTGCTGAGGAGACCAGCTTCCTATTATCGTACCTCACTAGTTTTACATAGCGGCCTGCTCAAGATACTGAACACTAATCATGTAATTGTACTACACGCTTAACTCTCTCTTTGTTTTCGACGTTATCTTACATTGATCCACATCTAAAAAGAACTGCCGTTAATGACATGTAACACATATTTTATCCAAGTGTTTCTTTTACGATCATTCAACGACGTTGCTGTTCTGTACACAAGAGTGGCATCAGCGAAGATCCGATAGCACTGTTGATTCTGAATGACAAATAATTACTGTGGAACATTCGCAGTTTAGTGTGTCCTGCTGTGTACCTTCAGTCAAATATTCCCCAACCCAGTGACGTATTTGCCAAGATACTCCTTATTGTAGAATCTTTATGAACAGTTGGTGACACGCCGCACCGTTGAAGACCTTTTGAAAGCTTATGAATGCAGAAACTACATGATTATCTGCACTGTTGTTTGGTACAAGATGTGTGTGAATAAAGGAAGCTGTGTGTCACAAATCTATTTATTATTATTTTTTTTTTAATCTGTGCTTAATCTCTGAGTGAAGTTAGTTTTCCTCCAGGAAATACTTCCTTGTAAAGCAACCTTCTTTGAGAAACGTCAACAATACAGCATTTTTAGAGCGTATTTATTGTAGAAACATTTTTAAAGAGAATAAATGTACAATAAGGGCTACAACGATTGCAGCCGAACTCGAGATAGGGTTTTGCTCGGCGGACACTGCTCATCCACGTGGAACGCCCATACCTCCCGCGGCTCTGAACGTCGTTAGGTGCTTTAAGCAACGAGAGACCTGAAGGAGAACACTTCTAGAACTCGCAGATGGGATTACATCAACAGCGGCACTTTTTGCAGACGGCGCGAGAGTAATTATGAATCCCATTATAGCGAGACCTACCGAAGAGATTGAAAATTATATTTTCCAAAGAATTATTAAGTACTTCTCAGAAAATGGACTGCACCAAACTTCGAAGAAATAAAATATAATCAGTTCTGTACAACAACAGAGACATATCAACAGCTGATGTAGCAAGTGAGCAGGAGTTACTAAACAGGTTAGACTTCTCCTAGCTTTTGGGTGTACAAATGCATCAAAACTTTATGTGTAAGAAACATATTACTGGGCTTGTCAAACAATTCAGCTACTACTACATTTCGTATATTCGATAACCTTGCAAAGCAACGAATGAACCTTTTGACATATTTACATTATCGCTACTTAATAATGCCTTACTGATTAATTTTCTGGGCTAACTAACCACTTAAAAAAGTATTGCTTGCACAAAAGCGACCAGCAAGACTACTATGTGGTGTTCACCCACGGTCGTCATGTAGGAACCTTTTCAAGGAGCTAAGCACTTTTACTGTCACGTCAATGAAATTCACCGTAAATAATGCATGCCCGAGTTCCCGGGTTCGATTCACGGCGGGGTCAGGGATTTTCTCTGCCTCGTGATGACTGGGTGTTGTGTGCTGTCCTTAGGTTAGTTAGGTTTAAGTGGTTCTAAGTTCTAGGGGACTGATGACCATAGATGTTAAGTCCCATAGTGCTCTGAACCATTTGAACCATTTTTGAAATGATGCATGACAACTGCGGTAGAACAGTGGGGTCCATATATACAACACCGGAGTGACATTTGACTTTCGTTACCCATTTTTAAAACAGTCAATGGCTCAGAAAGGATTTCAGTATGCAGCAACCAAAACTTTTGTTATGTGCCTAGTAACACAGTACGCCTGAAAGCAGAAAAGCAAATTTGAAATTGATTTGAATTCTCCTGAATAACTCTTGCTCTCCCATGGACGAATTTATATATTAAAACTGATAACCTGTAAAAAGAAAAGAAACAACAACTGTCTCTTAATGAAAAATAGTCATTATTTTTGAAGCTGACATGAGTATTATAAGCGGTGAAAACACACACACAGCAGCAGGAGTTGTGGTAAATAGTGTTCTGAAGAGTGGTGTTGCGTGGTTTTCTGCAAATGGCCTCATTCTAAGTATGAAAATGAAATATCATATTGAGTTCTGCACATTTAGAGGCACTAGACCAGTCATAAATGCATCACATGGTGACCGAATACTAACTTGGGTGTAAACTTCAAAATTTTTAGTATCCCATACTGTTCAGAATTTAGATGGTAGATATCAGGTTTATGATCTTATAAACAAACTGAGGGTAACTGCTCTGGCGCTATAATGATTGCAAATCCTGGGAAGAAACAATCAGTAACTCAACATGTTTTCCATATTTTCATCCAATACTGGCGTATGGAATGATGTTTTGGCTAACTCATCTTTGAGAAACAAAGTTTTCATTTCCAGAATGAGATTTTCACTCTGCAGCAGAGTGTGCGCTGATATGAAACTTCCTGGCAGATTAAAACTGTGTGCCCGACCGAGACTCGAACTCGGGACCTTTGCCTTTCGCGGGCAAGTGCTCTACCATCTGAGCTCCGAAGCACGACTCACGCCCGGTACTTACAGCTTTACTTCTGCCAGTATCTCGTCTCCTACATTCCAAACTTTACAGAAGCTCTCCTGCGAACCTTGCAGAACTAGCACTCCTGAAAGAAAGGATATTGCGGAGACATGGCTTAGCCAAAACCTGGGGGAGGTTTCCAGAATGAGTTTTTCACTCTGCAGCAGAGTGTGCGCTGATATGAAAGCTTCTGTAAAGTTTGGAAGGTAGGAGACGAGATACTGGCAGAAGTAATGCTGTGAGTACCGGGCGTGAGTCGTGCTTCGGTAGCTCAGATGGTAGAGCACTTGCCCGCGAAAAGCAAAGGTCCCGAGTTCGAGTCTCGGTCGGGCACACAGTTTTAATCCGCCAGGAAGTTTCATATCAGCGCACACTCCGCTGCAGAGTGAAAATCTCATTCTGGAAACCTCCCCCAGGCTGTGGCTAAGCCATGTCTCCGCAATATCCTCTCTTTCAGGAGTGCTAGTTCTGCAAGGTTCGCAGGAGAGCTTCCGTAAAGTTTGGAAGGTAGGAGACGAGATACTGGCAGAAGTAAAGCTGTGAGTACCGGGCGTGAGTCGTGCTTCGGTAGCTCAGATGGTAGAGCACTTGCCCGCGAAAGGCAAAGGTCCCGAGTTCGAGTCTCGGTCGGGCACACAGTTTTAATCTGCCAGGAAGTTTCAAAGTTTTCATTGTTCCAAAACATGTTGTAAGAATAACATCTGGCCTCACACATGATCACCTTGTAGACAGCTGTTGGAAATTTTTAGCAGCTTCACAGTGTATTTGTTCCCTCACAAAGTTTCTTGTTAAAAATCCCAATCCAGCTAAAAAGAAAGTATGATACGCGTTGTTACAAAACCAGTAGAAAAGTTGATATTGCTGTTACCGAAATTTCCGGGCACCTACTTAATGAAAACCCTCTTCCTCCTAATGCCGCAGTGAAGAAAGATTGCACTCATCCTACAGTGGGCCTTCAGTCCAGTTAAGTGCTGTGGGTCACACAGTTTACTACTAAGAAAAGATACAATATGTCTGGTACATTGCAAAGTTAAAGTTGAAAGCAAACTGAAAAAGTTGGTACTTAACAACTTTTTACATTCCGTAGAAGAATTACTATTCTAGCACTACGTAAAAGATGGTGGGCAGGAATTATTAGTTGACATCTGTACATAAAAATAAAATATTTTTGCCTTATTTATATACGCAAATCATTATGATAAATAGCACAGATCATCCATGGAACATAATATAACTTTATTTATTTCACACGTAGTTTCGATAGAGAAGTCATCATCAGATAAACCTGACCAATCGCACTGGCTTTAAAAAGACCAACGATTCTCATTACACGCTATGGGACAGTAAACATTGTAAGCGTTTTTAATAACTCCTGGAGTATAATAAAATTGAATGTGTATTTATTGTACGGAAATTTTCCAAGCTTCTCGTTAACGCCAGTCTAAATTAATGTACTTAACTACACGACGAGTAGATTCTGTACACGGAAACTAAAGAACTGTCTCCAGGCCTAAAACGTAACAATTTTCTGGGAATACCTTTGTGGTGTGCATCAGTTGCAAACCTCATGTTGGATGCTGATGGATCTATAGTGACACTCAGAATCGATAGTGAATAGTGATTGATTCTGTGGCCAGTAGGCTCCGGAGAAGGGGGAAGCCACCAGGTGCACATTAATAACAACACCCTACTGACTGTTGCAGTAATATAGGTATCCGGGTTTCATCACAACTTTCCACATAACTATCACTAGTCGTTGAAATGATTCCTAATACTGAGTCTTAAGTTTACAAAATGTCCGCGGAACTCACGGGGTTACAGATGGGTCACGTCTTGGTTTTTCTTGCTGCTTTTATTCCTTGAAAATGACAAGGTGTGCACCACTGTCGAAATATCTGCGGTTGTAGAACACGTCACCCCGCTACATTCACTTGCCAGTTTCCTGTTATCTACTAAATGGTTCAAATGGCTCTGAGCACTATGGGACTCAACATCTTAGGTCATAAGTCCCCTAGAACTTAGAACTACTTAAACCTAACTAACCTAAGGACATCACACACACCCATGCCCGAGGCAGGAGTCGAACCTGCGACCGTAGCAGTCCCGCGGTTCCGGACTGCAGCGCCAGAACCTGTTATCTACTCACAAATCCGATACCCAGTATCACGATGTAAAATTATACATGTAACATCTCCATATCACACCTGAACATGGTCGTTAAAAGACTCGAAAAGTAGTTTATGGAAATTAACAAAGATTTCATAACTGACTGATCGCAGTTATCTGTATTTGAGTTGACTGAATACACAGGCATTTGTGATTCAATATCCAAAACGAATGAAATTGATCAATGACCTTCAACATTATCCCAAAGTGTTATTTTCCAGGGGCGACCTCCTCTGCAACAGTTACTGCTACTTTACTCATTAAAGGGCATACTTGTAAAATGACGTAAATTCGTCTACAAGAGCGAGTTCAACACAAGTAATTTAATGCTGAACACGAGAGCTATTCAGAGCATCGCGCAGGTGTAAAACGATACCAGTAAAATATTTATGGCGCACCGTGTAATCAACATGAGTGCCTGAAGCCGAACACAACTGCCAATAAAACATCCTCGTCTGAGCTTAATGGCAGCATATAACGCATTATACACAGTACATGTTAAGCTGTAAATAATACAGACCGTGTTGGTATTAAACCAGGTGTTGACATAAACGGACACCTCATACCGTTAAGTATCAGCTGGGCAAATGCTGCCGTGTTTCACAAAGTCATGCGTCTGGGGAAAATGCAGAATGCACCAGCAAGCGACTCTGTTTCGTTGAAATTTTAAGAAGTTCCTTTGCTTTCTGCAGATTTAGCTCGACGGAAGTAAAACCTTTTTATACGTTTATGCCTACAAAGAAATTAGATTGAGTGACGTGCCATCTTCAACTACAGTTATTTATGTTTTCCGTTTCCACATATTGTTTTTTGCTACTGATTAAAGTGTACATTATACAGTTTCATAGTCGGTATCAACAATATTAGCTTAAATAACATTTACGTCTCTATAAATAAATTTCACATTTTACGCCACGCGGTATTAGCCGAGCGGTCTCAGGCGCTGCAGTCATGGACTGTGCGGCTGGTCCCGGCGGATGTTCGAGTCCTCCCTCGGGCATGGGTGTGTGTGTGTTTGTCCTTAGGATAATTTAGGTTGAGTAGTGTGTAAGCTTAGGGACTGATGAACTTAGCAGGTAAGTCCCATAAGATTTCACACACACACATTTTACACCACAGTTTAATTACAGCACCGGCTATTTCGATAGCAAAAATCTTTTTGGAGGGGCAAATAGTTTGTCATTTTATAGTGGTTCGATTCCATTAATAAAAACATGAAACAGAGATAGAAATACTTTCGTATTTGACAGAAAACAACTAACATTCCTAATGAACTAATGGCAACTGTTATTACCAAATAGAAGATAATAACAGTCATTTTAAGACTTTCTAACAGTTTTCATATGTCTTTCTGTTTAATAGAAAAGACTTATAAATTAATCCTGGTATAATTTGTAGGCTGCATCATTGCTTGAAGAATTTAGGCTATCCCATAGCCTGCTATATTAATTACTGGAAACTTCTGAAAGATACGAATGTACTTGCCTGTACTTCTCTTTCCATTTTTCCTAAGGTGAAACAATTATTTAATGAGCTTCATTTGTCGCTCTGTAGCTATGTTTGTCACTCTGAAGCTATGTTGCTGAATATTTTGTGCAGATAATAATCGATGAACACCAGAGGGAAAAATAGTAATTTCTGGATACATCACGCTAAAATCATGTAGCGCCACAGCTAGCTTTGGTAAAAACTGGAATTCAGAAATGAATACCGTCAACAAACTACTTTATTCAGATATTCCGTATCCATTTCTAGCCGCTCACTGAGCATTAGAACCCTTAGAACTACCATATAGCTGTGGAACTGTCTTTCCGCTTATCCCTGGTTCCTTGTATTCCCAGGCATTTTCGGTTGGACTGAGATCGAGCAATTTAGCGAGTTAATACAGGTGTAATAGTGTGTGTGACTGTTCGGCAAACGATAAATATATGTGTGCAGCCCTGTGGAAAAAGTTTCAATCTTGGAGGATGCGAGCCTCCACATCATAGTCATCACGAAGATGTAGGTGAAAGGACAACAACTGATTACGGAGGATGTGGAAATGAACATTCTGATTCATGTAAGATTAACCTGAGTGAAAGGGCCAAGTCGTGACATGAAGAACACCCCCAATTTCATCACACCTGGGTAACGACCTAAACTACGCTCTCCACAACCTGCGGGTTAAACACCTAATTAGGCAGTCGCTACACTAGAGGCCTTGCAATCATTTGAGGAGGGACAAAAATGAGTCGTTGGACGACAGTACACTCCTCCAGTCACCTACTTTCCAATTTCTATGTTGTTTGGCTCACTGAACACGTGCACCTTTACGTGGACCCTAACCATATTTTATTGGTTATGAACTGTAAGATAGCACTTCAGAAATTGCGAAAAGTAGTAGAAGGGACCTGGATAAGTTGAAAAAAAAAAATCAGATATTATTGAGAGTTTAAGAGGATGCATTAGACAATATTTGATTCAAACAGGGGAAGCGAAGAAAAGTAGAAGACGAAGGGGCACCTTTGAGGAATGAAGTAGCAAAGCCAGCAGACGATCCAATACGGTAAAGACAAGAATTTTTTTCTTGTGGGAGTCCTCAGTCTCAGTACATTTCGAGAACGAAAACAAGGTCCAAAGTAGCTATAACATCAAACCTCCTGACAAATTAAAATTGTGTGCCGAACCGAGACCCAAAGTCAGAACCTCTGCCTTTAGCGAGCAAGTGATCTACCCAGTTTTTTGATTTTTTTTAATTTTATTTTTTAATTTTTTCACGAATTCTGAGACCAGGGCAACCTGCCACCTATCCACTCACTTTGTAAAAATTTTATATATACATTTTTTTTATTTTTCATTTTGTTTTTTATTTTCTTCAGGGACACGCTGGTCAGCTCCAGGTAGCCAGGCAGCCACCGTCTAGCTCCGTTATTTTCGTGCAATTCTTTTTTCTTAATACTTCATCCAAGACCAGGTCAGCACAAGGAACTATCTCAGCTAAGCAACGTCTTTGAAGTTCGTCTTCTCGATGGTTTGTCTCCGGATTTATTTGGCAATTTGTTAGCAGTTTCTTAAAAGGCATCCAATGCATCAATTTCCCGAGGTTTATTCGCCAAGTTGGTCTTCTCTTAACTCGGAGCACTTCACTCTCCAGTAGCTCCGTGTTGCCATTCTGGTTGCTTCGAGTACCGATGAATGTATCGCAGAACAGAATCAATTAGGGTAGTCACTTGTTCTCGCTAAAGAAGTTTTGACATACGGAATAAAATAGAATAAAATAAAAGTACGACATCTTCTGTCGTGGAGATGAAGTTTTCATCCGAGATTGTTTCAACACAAAATAAAATGCTTCTGAGCTATGTTCTTCAGAGTATATGTCTATTTCCTTAAAAAATATGAATAAGTAAAAAAAATACCGTACGATGAAAAATGAATCTATCGAGAATTCGTTATTTTAGTTCTTGAGTTTAAGTCTTGCTCTATTCATTTTGCACGCTATGTTTCACATAATTATATTTTCTAAAAAATTTGCGAAGCTTTCCTTGTGTCTTTCATATTCATTAGGTTATGACGTTGAAGCAAAAAAAAAAAAAAAAAACATGTGGAAAAGACCTTTCGTTTTATTTTTTCAGTCAGGAGCTAATGTATTGTTTAGCCGTTAAGCCAGTTTACGGCATTTCTTTTTGTAAATGATATTACACATCTCTAGTATTGAAAAAATCGACAGGTAAGATGTAGGGGGTAGAGGGTACGGGGGAGGTATTGTTCGTATCATTGTGGCTGAGATTTGTCTGATTTTGTCTCATAACTTGGCAGATGTCCTTCACTTGAGTGCACACAAACCTGTAATTTTCTTTGTCTATCAGGTCTCTTTTCTCACTTGCTGGCGAATCATCCATATGGCTGGAGTGAAGTTTCGCTTTGGTTACTATTTTCCTCTTTTCTGCCTTGTACCAAAGCCGGCCACGGTGGTCTCGCGGTTCTCGGCGCGCAGACCGGAACCGTGCGACTGCTACGGTCGCAGGTTCGAATCCTGCCTTGGGCATGGATGTGTGTGATGTCCTTAGGTTAGTTAGGCTTAAGTAGTTCTAAGTTCTAGGGGACTGATGACCACAGCAGTTTAGTCCCATAGTGCTCAGAGCCATTTGAACCATTTGGACCTTGTACCAAATAGCTTTCACATTTGTTGCTAGGTGACGGATGCTGATATTTTTCCAAGTGACCTTCCAGTTGTAGTGCGGGTATTTTTGTTCAGTCACATTTCTGCTTTTGTTTTCCATTAATTTCACGTACATGATCTTGACTTTTTTCCATGTTCCACGGGAGGAATCTGGTTTGAATGTAGCTGAGTTCGAATAAAAATGGTTGAAAATGATAAAAATCGCGGGGGCCGGGCAGTACAACTATCGATGGATTCAAGAGAGTTCGAGTAATTTTGTCTAGTAAATGCTACGTGAGGCTGACGCGTGTCTTGTTCCAGAGCTTCTATGTGGAACACACGAATAAAGCTTGTGACTTTCTCCTAACGTCAGTGAGTTTAATCCCCCTTTTTCAGCTGAAAGGGTCAACGTGTCAAATTTGACTTTGAAAATGTTACGAGTTACAAAATGGCCCAAAGTTGAGGGAATTCTTGCTGCTGTTTCACGTGGTATTGGTAAAACCTGTGCCACATTGTTCAATGTAGAGACCATATACATAATTGAAAAGACAGCCGGACGGTATGTTCTTTTACCCTGGCTCGCACGCTGGCAGGGATTTACGTAGAGTTTGAAGCTATAGCATGCCTTAGATTAGAGCAGTAGTCGATATCCAGAATTTGCATGTCGGGTGCCATACGAAAACCTCCCGTGTTTTGCAGAGTTTTTCCACGCCCTACATTCATGATGCATTATTTAGTTTTGCTTAGCTTGGCACCTGATGCAAGTTCGTAATTGCTGATGACCTGCAGTCTCTTCTCCACGTCACTGTCACCGATGATTGCGAGACTCACATTATCTGCTTATGCTCGACACACATATATGCAGCCCTCGAAGTTGATTCTGTAGAGCGGCTAGCACGGACTCAATGGAAATGGCTAACAAGGCCATCGGCGTAGACCTTGTCGCACTGAACTCGACTACTAGGTGCCTGGTTAACTAACCATTTATCATAATTTTCGATGTTTTGTTCTTCAAAATTCTACCAATGATGTTGACAAAACGCTGGGGAAATATAGTACAGTCCATTGTTTTGAGAACGTACTGGTGGCTCACCCTACCGAAAGCCTTCTCGAAATGAAGAGACATTATAGCGAACTGAAACCTGAGAACATATCCGTCGCTATGATACCCCTCTATCGGCAAACCGTTCGGATAACTGATCTGTCTTTACCCGCAATAGTTTGATATGGGCCGGTTACTTCATGCATTTAGTCTTCGGGTGAAAATGCTCGCCATAATTTTGTAAGTACTATTCAGGAGAGTAACTGGTCTTAGGTTTCTTATTGATGCACTGTGTGGGTATTTCGGAGCTAAAAATTCATTTGAGATGCCTCTCAGAATTCATCTATTCATTACGTACTAGGAGGCCTCACCGTTTTTGTGCTCACAACTGTCAATTCAATTGAACTCCTTAATTATATATTCTAATTTAATAGACGAGTTAAAATTAGGGAGCTGATGTTTGGAACGTAGGACACAGTTTAAATCTCCCGCTAAAATGATATAATCATAACGAACTCCGAAGAGGGGGGACAGCATTCATATTTAAGAAACTCTGCTCGGTTGCGCCGTTTGTTGCTTCCACATGGAGCTTATATATTTACTATCCGGTGTTGTAGGTAGTACAGGCGATTCCTGTATTATTTGTGAGTGTTTTAAAGTGACAGACTACTATAGCCTCTTTCGAGAGTGTCGCTGTCCCCAGCTGACTTCCAGTTCCACTAACCACAGCGCTATATTCAAAGATATCGTGTACCGCCATGTCCGTTACTCCTTGAAGTAGAATAATATCAGTATCTGTCGCATACAGAAAATCTTTCAAGTTATGTAATTTCAGTGGACATTGGATTCTTTTGATGTTCAAAGTTGCTATTCTGTATTTTTGAAATGGGTCCATAATTTACAACATATTATAAATTCAGCTCGTTCATCACACGCAGTCGGCATGAGAGCAGTCAGCGTCAGGTACATGTACGCCTCCTGTTACTTGGTGCCGGCCAGTGTGGCCGAGCGGTTCTAGGCGCTTCAGTCTGGAACCGCGAGACTGCTACGGTCGCAGGTTCGAATCCTGCCTCAGGCATGGATGTGTGTGATGTCCTTAGGATAGTTAGGTTTAAGTAGTTCTAAGTTATAGCGGACTGATGACCTCAGATGTTAAGTCCCATAGTGCTCAGAGCCATTTGAACCATTTTTTTGTCTGATTGAACTATTTACTCTGGCTCAAAAAATGAGTAACGCAACCCGAAATTATCTAACAGTGACAAGGTTTTGAAGCTTCTATTGTAGACAGAATTTATATTAGGTTGATGCAGCCGAGAGCAAATGCCGAGATTGTGATCCTGTTTACCTCAACAAGCCGGAGCAGTAACGCAGTATCCGTTTTCTCGATATGTGGCGCCGTCACAGGTAGTGGTCGTGGTTGCAGCATTTGCAGAACAGCGACGTGCGGCATCTGTAGTTCCCTGTCGCGGGCACGAAGTATGCAAAGTCGCGGCTGGCGATCTGTTAAACGGATCAAAATTACTCTCTAATGGAACCCTGAAATCTCGGCAGATTACAGCACTTGACAATCCCATTCGCCAGTCGTATCATGGACCAATTTGAATCACTTACATGGCAGTGTGCACAAGAAGGTCAGATCTGTCACCGATAAGATTGCCTTCGGCACAACCAGTTGCCCGAGATGACTGAGGTCTGAACTGTCAGTAGAGCTAGAGCTAAGACCACAACACAGGCTCCCCAGTTAAATTAAGTGCTATTGTGAAGTCAAGCTCCGAATCAGTGTTCCAAGGGCACCACACTCATATCAAAAGTCAAGACCAGTATCCTCTCCAGACTGGAGTCTGAATTAGAAGACCAAGTTTTTCCTCTCGTCACTTTCCAACAAACACAGTAAACTCCCACAAAAGCACTCCTGCAAACTCTCCCACAATGGTTTCGTGCCAATAACAAGACTCCACGAGCTCCATGCATCCCCTACAACTTATGTGCTCTACTTATCGACCAATCCTAACGAATGTTAAAAATATTCTTATCTTTTCAGGAGAAGCGGCCAATCCTTGACTTGTAGATTCCCGTGCACGGTGGATGAGACGTTGTGCTCCTGACTTGCTTTTCCTACAGCCATATTAAGTACCGTTTTGAGTTTCTTATAGCTTTAAAGTGAACAACACATTTATCATGGAGATCATTGTCTGCATGGTTCAAACGTTACCACGCGTCTGACCGGGGGCTGTGTCTAACCTAAGAGAAGTGCTTTTGTGCCCCACGATATATCATTTCAGAGCTACTATAAATGTTGCTTTCCTGCTGAAATTGCTTTCACGGCCTGAGTCTTCCCAAAAACGTCTGCAGACTGAGGGATAACACTACCTGATGGCTCCCTCGATAGTGTCCGGTAAACACTGAACATAAGAACTCGCTGTTTTTTATGCCTGCCATCCCTGTTCACAAAAGACGTTTACGCACTGTCGTAACACGTTGGCCGGGCGACCTAGACTACACACCAATGTGAGAAATTCTTAGGCCGAGCATTCTGACCCCAGTAAGTGCTTCGAAATGTTCGTTTCCCTAGTTTACCGCTAAATGACCAAACTGCGTGCTTGTTGTCAACTCCAAAAAATGCTATTTGAAGGAGAGCCAACATGAAGATCCCACGTACATTAAGTATGTACACACTTCCATTCATGCAGCCCTCATACTGATAACTTCCTGTCATCTCAGAAACACGATTTCTTGGCTCACATATAGAGAATAGTGAGAGAGTAACTCGTCCTTCCTCACAACCCCCGGCCTTCCCCTCCCACCGCCGTTGATTTCCGAATGTGTAGTGTGTCACTTAAAAATGTCATAGCGTGGAATGTAACAGTAGAAATCGTCAAATAGTACTGAGATCTCACAATGATGAGATAAGTGTTGGGGCCAACTGCCAACCTAGACCACACAAAAAAACATCCTAACTTGACTCATTCACCTCAGATGTCACTCATCCATGCAAAATTAATAGGTGACGCTGTTGGCCGTAGTATGACTCATGTGGTTCCAAGGGTCGTTGCTAAGCCCCTGCCTTCATATAGTCTGCTACTAAGTGGCTAAAAGGCTTTGCAGCAGTATTTTTTTCTTTACTCTCTCATACGATTTCTGGGTTCAGAGGCGACTAATGCACCTAATCACTTTACAATCCTGAGGATTTTGCACCGTTCTCTGTCTCAGTGATTTACACCTGCTCAAACGTACACAAGATACGTAAATGGGCATTAATTATAACTGAAGGTAGTGACGGCTCAGCCTCTGTTCCATCTCTTGATCCAGTAACTGGAAGAGTGCAGTCTCCCCTTGGATTAGTTGGTGACATAGAACTCCACTTGGCGTGCGGCCCATCTCCTAGTGATGATTTCCTCTCTCCCACTCTGCCTGTGGGTAATTCGTGATGTCTCCACCATCGCTGGTGCTGGTCTGCCTCAGGGTATTCAGCTGCAAGAGCAACTTGTCCCGGTTTGGCCAGAGGTCCGCACGTGACGGCCGCCGAAAGCAGACTGACTGAGCTACCTAAGCACGATTCATGAGCGTTGTCACAGTTATACTTCTTTCAGCGCCTCGCCTCCTACCGTCCAAACTTGCTAGACCAGCTCTCCTGGAAGAAAGGATGTCGCGGTGAAAGTCTTAGCCACAGCCTGGGGGACGTTTATGGAATGGAATTTTTCACTCTGCAGCGGAGCGTGCGCTGATATGAAACTTACTGGCAGATTAAAATTGTGCGCCACCGAGACTGGAACTTTTCCCATGCTCTGGCCAAATCATATCTCCGAAAATCCTTTCTCCCAGAGCACTGGTACTGTAAGTTGTCTCAGGATAGCTTCTGTGGCGTTTGCAAGGTTGGAGGCAAGTACTAGGGTTAGTTGTGCGTGGGCAGCTCAGTCGGCAGAGAACTTTCCCCGCGAAAGGCAAAGATCTCGAGTACCGGTCCAAGACACGGATATAATCTGCCAGGAACATTCATATCAGCGAATATTCCGCTATAATGTGAAAAAATTTCGTTCTGGATGCTGTAATATTCACACCTCAAAAACAGTTTTGCATCAACCCAGTTCCCAGAATTCCTAAAGATAGACGTTGACTGTGGATACTGTATCACAGACACAGTCCCTTTGACTGTTCATAGATGTCACTAAACCCGCCCAAAGATGTGAACAACCTTGCATGAGCAGTGCCTATTAGACGGAGGGGTCCGACAGCCGATCAGTTCCAGTCATTCCACCAGGAAAGAGGTACACACGGCTCATGTTGTCTGTGGTTCAACCATGCCTAGACGGTCAATACCACGGTTCGATCGCTTCCGCATTGTTGCTTTGTCCCAGGAAGGGGCTCTCAACAAGGGAAGAGCCCAGGCGTCTCTGAGTGAACCAAAGGGATGTTGTTCCGACGTGGAGGAGATACAGGGAGACAGGAACTGTCGATGACATGCCTCGCTCAAACCGCCCAAAGGTTACTACTGCATTGGATAACCGCTTCCTAAGGATTACGGCTCGGAGGAACCCACCATGTTGAATTATGCTTTTGCAATAGGCTGCATGATGCGCAATTTCACTCTTGACTTCCATGACGAGGTCCATCTTTGCAAACACGATGCTATGCATCGCGGCACAAATGGGCCCGATAACATGACGTATGGACCGCTCAGGATTGACATCACGTTCTCTTTACCGATGAGTTCGCATATGCCTTTCACCGGACAATCGTCGGAAGCGTGTTAGGAGGCTGCCCGGTCAGTCTGAAAGCCTTAGACACACTGTCCAGCGAGTGCAGCAAGGTGGAGGTTCACTGCTGTTTTGGGGCGGCATTATGTGGGGCCGACGTACGCCGCTGGTGGTCATGGAAGGCGCCGTAACGGCTGTACGATACGTAAATGTCATCCTCCGACCGACAGTGCAACCATATCGGTATCGTATTGACGAGATATTCTTCTTAGTGGACGACAATTTGCGCAGAAATCGTGTACATATTGTGAGTGACTTCCTTTAGGATAACGACATCGCTCGACTAGAATGGCCACCATGTTCTCGAGACATGAACCCTGTAGAATATGCGTGGCATAGACTGGAAAGGGCTGTTTATGGACGACGTGAACCACGAACCACTCTGAGGGATCTACACCGGATTGCCGTTGAGGAGTGGGACAGTCTGGACCAGCAGTGCTTTGATGAACTTGTGGATAGTATGCCACGACGAATACAGGCATGCATAAATGAAAAAGGACGTGCTGCTGGGTATTAGAGGTACCGATGTTTACAGCAGCCTGGACCACCATCTCTGAATGTCTCGCTGCATGGTGGTACAACATGCAATGTGTGGTTTTCATGAGCAATTGAATGGGCGGAAATGATGTTTATGTTGACCTCTATCTCAGTTTTCTGTTCAGGTTCCGGAGCTCTTGGAACCTAGGTGATGCAGAACTTGTTTTGATGTGTATATTTATTTTCGGTGCTATTATCTAATTATCACATTTCAAGCACTTATCCCAAGCGTGAAGCTTCCCATCACATTTAAATGGTAGTCATTTCAAGCACTTATCACAAGCTTCAAGTTTCCCATCACTATGAACCAAATGGCCAGTACTTATGTAAAGATCACCGCGCTCTCATGGACGTGTGTAGCACATATTATACAATCTACTAGTTCACTAGATAATATCTATAAGTAACACTAATTACTAACGTGTGTAATGTAGTGCACTATTGGATTGTAAATGTGCTACACACGGAAGTGATGTGGGCCTTTTCATATATACTGCCTATTTAGTCAAATGTAATGGGAAGCTTGAGACCTGCGACAAGTCCTCGACAATGAATAACAGTCTAAATTAGCTAACAGCATGGACAACAAATGTATTACAGCATATTTGAACCATGTATTCTTTCTTTAAACGATAAGGCCTAGGACAATCCTTGGATATCAGAGGACATATTGAATGTAAGTGACGAAAGGAGAAAATATAAAAATTTATAATAATTGAGGAAATGAGGCAGACGAGAGAAAATACAAACGTCGAAATACGGGAGTAGTATAAGGTGCTAAATGGTTAAGCTATAATGACTATTAAAGAGGCTTTTGGAGGAAGGAGAAGGAACCATATTAATATAACGAACTCGGATGCCAAATCAGTACCAAGTTAAGAAAGAAAAGCTGAAACGTAGAAGAAATATATAGGGAAACCTTATAAGAGAAACAGATTTGAATAAAGGGAAGTAGATAGATGTTATCTGATAGTGCGAAGGAGAATCTGACAATGCGCTGTAAGATCTAAGTCAAGTCGAAACAAGCCCCGGGAGCAGACTATATTCCTTCAGAGATACTGTAACTCTTGGGTGTGACAAGTAATCTACCTGCGTTGCTAGGGACATCAGACAGTCGAATTACCCTAACATTTAAAAAATTATTTAGTAATTCCAATTCCACAGATGTAAATATTGTCGCACTATTAATTTGATAAGTAATTCTTGCAAAATAGTGATGAAAATTATTTGCAGACGAGTGGAAGAAGAACTGACAGTAGCTGACCTCGGGGAAGATTACATCGGGTTCCGGAGAAATACGTGAGCATGCAGAGCAATATTGACCCTACGACTTTCATCAGAAGACTGGTTAAAAAAAGATAACCAACATTTATGAAATTTTTCGACAGAGAAAAATAGCGACAATGTATGCAGGAATACACTCTTTGAAATTCGTAAGGTGACAGGATAAAATATAGGAAGCGAAACGTTGGATACAGCTTATACAGACGTCTGACATGAAAGGCAATCAGTATTTGAGAACGGAGTGAGAAAGTGTTGCTACCCACCATTGATGTTATTCAATCTGTACATTGAACAGTCAAGAAAGCTACAAAAGAAAAATTAGGGGAAGAATTTCAAGTACAAGGTGAAGAAATAAAAAAGTTTGAGGTTTGCTGATTTCAACGTAATTGTGTCAGAGACAGCAAAGAATTTGGAAGAGCAATTAGAGGGAACGGACAGTATCATGAAAACAATTTGTTAGATGAGCCTCCACAAATGTAAACAAAGGGCAATGAAATGTACTCATATTACATTAGGTGATGCTGGCGGAACTAGATTAGGAATTGGGATTCGGAACTGATATTCCGAAAGTAGCAGATGGATATCTTTGGGCAGCATAACTACTGATGATGGGCGAAATGCAGACTGGCTACCGCAAGGAAAACTTAATATAAATTTAAGTGTTCAAAGGTCTTGGCTGAAGGTACGTTTGTATGTGGTAGCATTGTAGGGAATTGAAGCGTATACGGTAAGCAGTTCATAGAAGGAGCTAGAAGGTTTTGGAATATATTACTATAAAACAATGATGAAGATAGGAACGATAGATCGCGTAACTACTGAGGTGGTAGTGAACCAGAGATCAAAGAAAATTACGAGGAGCTTGGATAAAATCTGGGCTCAGTCAATAGGACACATTCTGATGCATTAAGGATTTGTGACTTTCGAAATGGAGGGAAGTGCATTGAGTAAAAGTTGTGGTAAGAGACCCAGGGATGAATATGGTAACCGAGTTCAGATGGATGTAGAGTGTAATATTAATTCGGAGATGAAGAGGCTTGCAAAGGATATTCTACATGGAGAGCTACATCAAACCAGTCTCAACACAGAACGCAGTAACATCAACCACAACGAAAGCTTTATGCCACTCTTCAAACAATGACCTTTTACTAGGTATCAGGTTCCAAGGTGAGTTTCCTGTAGATCCCAACGTAGCGTTCGCTTAAAAACTGATAGAACTGCGTTAACGTACAGCGCTTCCTATCGTTTTTGAAACCGGTTGTCATTCACACATTGGTCCTAGTCGTTGGGGGTCTTGTAAGCCTAAGGACCGATGACCCAAGCAGTTTGGTCCCATAGAAACTTACCACTTCTACCACGTTGGGGATCTTTCTGCTACCACTATTCACTTGCTGTGTTACGTAACTGCGCCTTGTGGACATGTTGGACATTCCGCATCGATACACCAACAAAGTGGGCAACTTAAATCATAATGACGTCATCATTATGTTGAAGCATGATTGCCCCTTTCTGCCATTCTGTCAGGCGTCCATTGCGATCCATATTTGGTGCTGCTACCTTACTAGTGATTAGCACATTACACATCACTTCACTGCCATGATACGTCCACGATGGATAGTTATACGACAGCTTGTACTTACAACTCCAAATGTCAAAAGAGACTATTGCACATTAAGACGAAAATGATCCATATGAGAAACGTGTGTCTTCATTTGAAAGGTTTACCATTTTCTTATTTTGTTGTCGTGCGATACTATGTTACTAACTGAAAATATCCGAAGGGTCAAGTATAGGTATGAAGAACATGGTTGACGCTAAATGGTTCAAATGGCTCTAAGCACTATGGGACCTAACATCTGAGGTCAACAGTCTCCTAAAACTTAGAACTACTTAAACCTAACTAACCTAAGGACATGCCACACATCCACGCCCGAGGCAGGATTCGAACCTGCGACCGTAGCGGTCTCACGACTCAAGACTGAAGCGCCTAGAACCGCTCTGTCACAACGGCCGGCGGTTGACGCTAGAAACTCTTTAGAATTACTTGGACATTCGCGTTTTAGGGCATCCGAAACCCATTCTACGTGGCACAGCTTATAAGGTTTTTCTTGTGAATCATTTCGCGTTACACTCTTATTGGTTTTCTAAAATGTTAGTGTTCCCTTGTTAAATGTTCGCCCATTTTCATTACACTCTTTTGCAATAATAGTAACTTCTTCTCCTGTATCATTATGCATTCACTTGTTTGTTTTCTTGCTTCTCCTTCTAATTTCCAATATTCATCCCTCCGTATCTCTGTGAAATCTTCTGCTATTGTACAATGGTTTACAGACGCATGGAAAACTAAGTTTAGAGAGAGCTATTTGGTTTGCCAATTACTTCTCTTCTATTTCTTCTTCTCTCTTTATATTTTAGTACCGTCTATCCACTCATTATCTTCAACTGCTCTGTATACACCTTATCAACAGATTCTATTATTTTATTTTTAATTAGTACTATTTTCCATTTCACGTGTTGTTTAGATGTACTTTACATTTTGCTCTATTGAGATCTGACATTAATTGTTCACCTGTACTAGCGGAGAACAGGACGTAAATGGCGAAATGAATATAAGAGGTACTTTATTAAAAAGCAGTCTTTCTTTATTTCGAATGTTGTGCTGTTTTGCTCTTCAGTCCGAAGAGTGGCCTGATGCAGCTTCCCATTCAATTGTATCCTGTGGAAGCCTCTTCACCTACGAATAGCTACTGCAACCTACATCCTTCTGGATCTTCTTCCTGTATCCATCTCTGGGTCTCGCCTTACGATTTTTATCCCCCCCCCCCCCCCTAAATACACACATACACACAAACACACATACACACACACACACGCACACATACACACACACACACACACACACACACACACACACACACACACACACACACACACACACACAAACAGCACTTGTACTTCTCTCCAGGACTAAATTGTTGATCCCTTGATGTTCACAGTGTTTCCTATCAACTTGTCTCTTCTTCTAGTCATATTGTGCAACAAATTAACAAATTTCTTGCTCCCCAATATCTCCCCAGCACATTCTCATCAGTAACTTGATCTACCCAGCTATGTTCAGCATTCTTCTGTAGCATTATATTTCGAGTGATTCTATTCCGTTCCTGTCTAAAAATTTTATTGTTCAGGTTTCACTTCCAAGCATTCATTCAGAAAAGAGTTCCTGACACATAAAATTACTCTTCTTCAGAAATGATTTTCTTGCCATTGCCAGTCTACATTTTTTGCCTCTCTACTTCGGCCGTCATCACTTATTTTACTTTCCAAATACCAAGCGTCATCTACTGCCTTAGGTGTCTCGTTTTCTAATCTAATTACTCTTAGAATTACCTGATTTAATTCAACTATATTCCATTATCCTTGTTGTTTTTGTTAATGTTCACCTTGTATCCCCAATCATCGCATACCCACACGCTATTTGCTCCTCTGTGACCACACCAGAAGCCACTGCCACTGCACGCGACAGGTCTGTAGGCATAAGCCCTCCTCAAGTGGCTATGCCATGTCAAGAAAAGCATCAGGTGGTGGCAACCCTTTGATATTTGATACCTGGGAAACGGCTCCATTCTCACTCTCTCAAGTGGCCACTTTCTGTTTGTGTGTGAACCAATGTCGCCAAACATGCAGATGGTGGTTTTGATCCCTCCACAGAATACTCTGTTCTTGTTGGCTAATGCTGCGGAAATAGGGAGAGGTTACACAATTGTGATATCTAAAGTGGTGGGAAATACCACTACAACATAAAATCAATTGCTTAACGCTTTACAGGAGCCAAATAGATCGCTTAAAACACTCACCGCCACATTATGATGGTCCTTCGTCGCAATAAAACATATTTTCAACGTTTGAAAATCACATGCAAACATTACGCAAATCAAGTAATTAAATTTTCACCACAAACAGATAGTAGCGATAATATATCCTAGGTCTTGTATGCACCACAGTTTGAGATCACAAGCACCTTCCTCCACCACAACGGTTCCACCAAATAGTTATGGTGAAAGGTACTTTCCGATCGAACGCTCTCGTGATCACAAAGTGCGCGCAGTCAGCTGACTGCCATGCAGGCAGTTGCGAGCTCAACTCCAGGTATCCACTCACCAGCCGTATCAGATGCTCCAGGCCCAGACATACTGTCACCATGGCCGCCTAACCGTCGACCAACCAATTTACATGAGAGGGAATAATCGTCCAGCGCAAACAATCCACATATTGAATCTTTTCATGAAACACACACGCCAGTTTCTGTTGCCACTCTGCCAGCATACTGGACAGTTCACCATTCAGCCATACAGAGGGCGCCTCCTTCAGAAATGGTGCCTGGTGCTGCAGGCAAGACGCGACACTTGCTCGAGGCTAAGTTGTGACCTTCAGTTAGCCGCTGGCAGCAGCCACTGTGAGACAAGTGGGCACCACAAGGATGTGTGTTTGTAACTGCAATCCAACCCCGACATAAACTTCCCAGTTCTAAAAATCCACATTACCAATGCAAAACGGGATGTTGTTGCCTATACACCTCGAATTTGTCACATGAAATGTATATTGTTTCTTTTATACGAGTTATTTTCGAAGACAGAAGAAATCGGACCATATGTGCGTTTTTACGTTGCTGAAGTATCGGTCTTGCGAAATTCCAATACAACAGTATGACATAGAGTATACTTCCTCTGAATTTTTCTTTAATTTGTTAAAGAACTCTTTAGTTGTCAGCTTAATACTTGTTGTGCCCTGCTTCACAGGACTAGAATACTAAACTCATTTTTGGTTGACCACGGGGTGCTAATAACATGATGTACTACCAGTTTACTACAATTTATCACTTGATAAATTCGGTAATACAGCTAATTTTATTACAATAGCCATCTCTCCCAGTGAGCTAGGAGATTGTAATTTCGTTAAAACATCTCACTACAACGAAACAACCCCTGTTACCGCTCCTACTAGCGAATCATGTTACTGGTACCCTCGCCCTCGCTTCCACACCCCCGGCGGCTAGTCGATGATATCAAATTGATTGACTAATTGATTAAATTTATACTTGAAGCCCTTTTACATGGTATTTTTTTCCTTGCAGTCGGATTATGCACGCCAGGTAACTGAAATTGTAGTCTCTGGAGGAAAGGCGATGTTCTATTCGAGAGCCACTATTGAAGACCGACATCTGAAGTTGACTGTAGAAGGATTCTACTGCCACCATTTCACATAGGAACCACGAAGAAGGTACGATAGTTGAATGCTCATAATGACGTATATAGATAGCCTTTCTTTCCTCCGCTCTATTTGCGAGTGGAATAGGGAAGGAAATAGCCAGTTGCGTCGCAATATACACTCTGCCATGTACCGTGCTGTGGCGTGCGAAGTATGCATACAAAAATACGTGTAAATGCACCTACTAATATGCCAACTGATCCATTTACAGACATGCCAAACTCAAGAAAAATGTTGTCTCTTATTTATGAAGAAAACCAAAGATGAAACTTCTGCTGCTAACTGTTCTTCGGTATAAATCTTCGCAGTAGACCCTAATTTTCTCACTGTAGACATTTCGGGAGACGTATGTGAGCGGCTGTAAAAGTTTGTCCACAACACTTACAAGAAACGGTATGCAGCTCCCCAGTCAAGTCCCCTTTCGTCAGAGTATCGCCTGCCTGCCGTTTTCTCACAAATCCTCTAGTATTCGACACATACCATTTGAATAATCGGATTTAGAAAAGTAAGAGATGTCACAGATCCACGCTGAGTGTCTCAATAGACTAGCACGTTCTGACAGCACTGTTCCATTAGTTCGAAGACTGTCTTGTCGTCCACGCGAAACTGACAGAACAGGAAATATAACACAGTAACGTGCAGAATGAAATTTAGAACAACGCAGAGTATACATGGACTGTACAAAGGAATTCAGAATGGCCGAGCGGTTCTAGCCGCTAGAGTCTGGAACCGCGCGACCGAATCTAGGGGACTGATGACCACAGAAGTTAAGTCCATAGTGCTCAGAGCCATTTGAACCATTTTTTAAAATTTATAAGATATATTAACGTCAGATCCAGCTTTGATTTTTCCACGTTTCCCAAAAGCTTTATTGTCTCGTGATGCAATGTGTATACGTCTAGTCAGACCAATAAGGCAGAAGCAAATTATTTTACAACGGAAAAGGAGATGTGAGCATTGATATACAGTAGCTCTTATTTTGTATTATATCAATGTGGACGTAAATTCACAGTGATTACTGATGATACATATTTAAAATGTTGATTAGGGCTAAAGATCCTTCAAGTCATCCAACGAGGTGACCTTTAAAACTAAGTGAATGTGAATATTATGTGACTCACAAACTGGATGTTAAACACACAAATGCAGACTCAATGGGAAGACTGGTGTATTGCAAGCCTCTTGATTTCATTTGAAAGACATGAGAAAAGTACAAGTAAATGATACAGAGTGTCAGGTGTATTGCAGACCACCACAGTTTGTTATACAAGATGGGGTCTTGTGTAGATCAACCAAGTGCAGACCACGAGTTGTAGTTCCAGCACTTTTGTGGACAGAAGTTCTTTGGGAAGCAAATGATTATATGTCATCGGGCCAAAAGGGTAAGAGACCAACGTTTAGAAGAGTAGCAGAGGTTCTGGTGGAGAACAAGACGCACTGATTTCAACAATACTTCATGAACTGTATTCTGTGCATACAATGAGCTGATTGATGTCATCAAAAAATACATTTACAAAGACTAGCAGAATCTGACTACCGCTCCAACTGATAGGAGCGAATATTTTGGGGCGTTTCAAAGGAGTCAGTTTGGTAAGAAACACGTTGTAACAGCTATCGATCACTTCAAAAAGTATCTGGTAATGGTAGCAATACCAGATCAGCAAGCAAGCACAGTAGCTCACGCTTTCCTACATCACCGGACACTTAAATTTGGAGTGACACAAAGGATTATTGCGGACCACGGCACACGTTTCATGGCTAATTTTATTAAGCAGTTGTGTCATTTGCTGAACGTTAAGAACTTATGTACAAGTCTATTTCACACACAGGCAAATGGTCGTTCGGAAAGAGTTCATAGGACTGTGTCTAAGATGCTTAGCCGTTAATTGATTTCTCAACACCTAGACTGTTACTTATGTTTATATTTTGTAACTTACGTGTGCAATTCAGAAACTCGTACAGGAACAGAACTGTGACCTTAAGAGGATGCAAAATGCATTCTCTAGTGTGATTCAAGCAAAGTTGGAAAAAGAAGGTAATCACGTTTAGGCATTCAAAATCTCAAAAGGAAGTCTGGAAAAAGGTAAAATGGGCTAACATAAATGCATTAGAATGTGCAGAGGAGGTGGAGTTAAGTAAGAGGAATTTACCGCAGCACTGCATAGGTCAGTGGGCGTTACTTGCTGACATGGCCCCACAGGTGTTGGCTGGGAGAGACACCGGGGAAAACATCAGACACGCCCGAAGGCCAATGCTTTGAATACGTGGAAGTTCTGGGGGGTACGCGCAGGCACCTTTTCTCTAATAAAAGCGCTTTTTTTACCTTTAAAATTTTACAACTTTATTAACTTGATTTTAAAATAGTGAGGGAACATTCGTTATCATGAACAACAAGATCCTCAATATAGATTGTTAATGAAAGTTCCTCATGTATTTTAACAGATCCAAGAACAGCTCTCATAAACAATTTACAACACTTAGAACTCAAAATCTCATTTGAAGCAAAGGAAAAAAATACAAACTGCATAATTGAAGGTTAAATAAAAGATTCTAACGCCACATGGCAATACCAGAATTTTCGTAGATATGACCCGTGACCTCTAAAAGCACTAAAATATTGATCACAAAATTTTTAATTAAAACTACCTACATGCAATAGAATCTGGTTACTATCAACGTGCACTCAAATACCAAAGCCCCTACGATGCGCACCGTGTCACAAAATATTTTCTTTCCTTTTAGACACTTTACACCATAAACATCCTTACATGTGATGCATACTACCGCCAACGAATTATAAAAAATAATTAAGCATAAATGTTATAACTAACAAGTCATGTAAAACTTTTCCTTTCAAAATAAAAAAAAACACAATCAACTCATGCTCGGTGGTTACATCCGTTAAAAAAAACATACAATACATATCAACATATCTTTTGATTTCGTCTTGGTCATGCGCTGTTGTGCACCGTGCTGTCCTTCAGAGTCACGTGCGGCACGGGAAAGATTTTCCACGATGGATAAAACGTTAACAGGGCGCAACCAGCTTACCCAATTTGCATACTAGGATTATACGTCAATGTGGATGCGGCTCGCAAATCTTTTAATGGGTGAGGGAGTAGGTGCGGTACCACTGAACACTTGGTTTGTACCGCGCCACACCAAAGAGCAGTACGGTGGGGTAGACAAGAGACAAATCAACAACTGTTGCAAGGCAACCCCAGAAAAGTCAGTAAGAAAATATTTCGGACTTTAAACTCTTGGGAGGGCCACACCAAACAACAGAATGACGTCCCAAGCTAAATTATGAAAATACTATAGCCGATTTCACCACGACAACTAGAACCGTGAAGTACTATAAGAAATGACCTGCTATTAACACGATCATAAGTGTCCGACTGAAAAGTTCCACAGTCCACTTAACAGTACCTTCATGGTTCACTCGTGGACACTACAAGACTGTCAAATTAGTTGTTATAACTGTAGATAAAAGTTCAACACGCTGGCATCGACTTACGTTTCTTAATAAGACACGCAATGATTCGGTGCCTCACTTGGATCCACCTTCGATGAAAACAGTCATTTACTTTAAAGCAGCTAAATAGATGACAATGCCGATATCAACGGTCTCCTCCCAAGCAGCACTCTAATTGGAGACTGCAGTACCGAAGCAAAGCTTACACCATTCACAGGTCTGGTATACGCGGCTCCAACGTGCACCTTTTTAGAAATCTTGTGTTTACCTCATGCACCAAACTTGCCGTAATTATTCGTCGGAATCCAAGGGCAGAACCAAGGAATCACTTCTCAGCCCTCGAATGACAACACGACGATCGCCCTCGGGACAACCCGTCCCTACACACTAGGATCTTCGAGCCCAAGGCGTTCCCCCCCCAACCGACTGCTTCTGCGGGGCCCACCGTCCAAGCGGCGTTGCCGTCCGACACCGACGCTGTTACTCAAGCACAGTCCAGCACCACCAACTCCCAACGAGCCCCTTCTTCCTCGTTCTGCCGCCTCGCGACGCGCGGAAGTCAACTCGCGAAACATATGCGGTGACCAGAGACTCCATTCCGAACTCGATTTTGACATCGCGGCGATTACTGAATGGGCAAGTGGTTTAAATATTGCTGGCAGGACATTTAACACAAGATATAAAGAACACATCAGAGCATTCAGTTATGTTACAAGTCATTCTACATTTGGGGACCATCTGAAAGAAGAACGCCGGCCGCGGTGGTCTAGCGGTTCAGGCGCTCAGTCCGGAACCGCGCGACTACTACGGTCGCGGGTTCGAATCCTGCCTCGGGCATGGATGTGTGTGATATCCTTAGGTTAGTTACGTTTAAGTAGTTCTAAGTTCTAGGGGACTGATGACCACAGATGTTAAGTCCCATAGTGCTCAGAGCCATTTGAAAGAAGAACACCATAGACCAAGCTATATGGAAAACGATATGAATATCACAAAAATCAGTAAAGACAGACACCTACTTCCATTCCAAGAAACTTTACACATAGGAAAAGCATTAACATAAAATAAACAGTTGCTCATTGACCAGATAAATACTGGAAACCAGGCTCTATATAGAATAATATAGAAAAAGTGCCTTTTCCACCCTTCACCCCCTCCCACTCTGCCACAAACCCCCCCCCCCCCCCTCCAACACACACTCACAGTATCATTTCATCCCTCGCTCCTCACAATATCCTCTAACCCACACTCCATCACACGGCTATATATTTATGTCCATTCATCATGGTTTCTTGTCCTAAAAAGAAATCTCTATCGCTATTCCTTCTCTACTCTTACACAGTATATAAATACACGGAAACATACTTAAATAGAATTACATACATACAATGATGTAATTTAAAAAAGAGTGGAAAGGTGGAAAGGTTATGTTGGTAACACTACAAAACACAAAAGCCAACACATTCTTGAAGTACGAAAACAAACAGAATACAGTGGTGTACATAAAAGTTAGTTGTGGGAAATGCATAGTACTGCAGGACATCTAAAAAGTATACGAAAATTATCAGTGTGTAACACAGAAAATCAACGATGTGCTAGCAGACGGAATTTCCCGATGTAAGCAAGAAAGCAGCCTAAAAATCACTGTAAGCACAAACCAACCTACTCTTGACGAACTATTTTTCGATCTAAAAAGAAATTCAAAAATTAAATAAACTTAATTACAGACCACTGATGATGCTTTACCTCAATAAAACGAAACGCGTCTGGTGAAAAAATCACGTGTTTTTGTAGTTGCAACGACGGATCAGAAATACCCACATGAACAACATAAGATATAGTTTACAAGAAACAAGTAAATTGTTTTCGTATTCGAGAAAATTTCTGCCAATCAAACAACTAGCTGCAGAAATAATTAGAAGATTCAAATGAAGATTTAAATTATAACATAAAAATTAAGGTGAATGTTATTAAAATCATACCAACCAAAAATAAAAAAAAAGTAGTCTTGTGTGTGTAAATTTTTATGTAGAATTAAATGTTTTATACGAGAATATTTGGTTGTCTCAGAAGGTAAACTAATAACAATCCCAAGATTTTCGGTATTTGCGATGATCTATGTGCATATACTTCGGATGCTGGTAGGATATAGTTGGATGACGTAGAAAAGCCGTTTAAAGTAGGTAGTTGAGGGCAAGGAAGCCCTCGTTTTGTACCTACACTCCTGGAAATGGAAAAAAGAACACATTGACACCGGTGTGTCAAACCCACCATACTTGCTCCGGACACTGCGAGAGGGCTGTACAAGCAGTGATCACACGCACGGCACAGCGGACACACCAGGAACCGCGGTGTTCGCCGTCGAATGGCGCTAGCTGCGCAGCATTTGTGCACCGCCGCCGTCAGTGTCAGCCAGTTTGCCGTGGCATACGGAGCTCCATCGCAGTCTTTAACACTGGTAGCATGCCGCGACAGCGTGGACGTGAACTGTATGTGCAGTTGACGGACTTTGAGCGAGGGCGTATAGTGGGCATGCGGCAGGCCGGGTGGACGTACCGCCGAATTGCTCAACACGTGGGGCGTGAGGTCTCCACAGTACATCGATGTTGTCGCCAGTGGTCGGCGGAAGGTGCACGTGCCCGTCGACCTGGGACCGGACCGCAGCGACGCACGGATGCACGCCAAGACCGTAGGATCCTACGCAGTGCCGTAGGGGACCGCACCGCCACTTCCCAGCAAATTAGGGACACTGTTGCTCCTGGGGTATCGGCGAGGACCATTCGCAACCGTCTGCATGAAGCTGGGCTACGGTCCCGCACACCGTTAGGCAGTCTTCCGCTCACGCCCCAACATCGTGCAGCCCGCCCCCAGTGGTGTCGCGACAGGCGTGAATCGAGGGACGAATGGACACGTGTCGTCTTCAGCGATGAGAGTCGCTTCTGCCTTGGTGCCAATGATGGTCGTATGCGTGTTTGGCGCCGTGCAGGTGAGCGCCACAATCAGGACTGCATACGACCGAGGCACACAGGGCCAACACCCGGCATCATGGTGTGGGGAGCGATCTCCTACACTGGCCGTACACCACTGGTGATCGTCGAGGGGACACTGAATAGTGCACGGTACATCCAAACCGTCATCGAACCCATCGTTCTACCATTCCTAGACCGGCAAGGGAACTTGCTGTTCCAACAGGACAATGCACGTCCGCATGTATTCCGTGCCACCCAACGTGCTCTAGAAGGTGTAAGTCAACTACCCTGGCCAGCAAGATCTCCGGATCTGTCCCCCATTGAGCATGTTTGGGACTGGATGAAGCGTCGTCTCACGCGGTCTGCACGTCCAGCACGAACGCTGGTCCAACTGAGGCGCCAGGTGGAAATGGCATGGCAAGCCGTTCCACAGGACTACATCCAGCATCTCTACGATCGTCTCCATGGGAGAATAGCAGCCTGCATTGCTGCGAAAGGTGGATATACACTGTACTAGTGCCGACATTGTGCGTGCTCTGTTGCCTGTGTCTATGTGCCTGTGGTTCTGTCAGTGTGATCATGTGATGTATCTGACCCCAGGAATGTGTCAATAAAGTTTCCCCTTCCTGGGACAATGAATTCACGGTGTTCTTATTTCAATTTCCAGGAGTGTATATGACGTGACTAGCCGTCGGCAGTACTGGTTTGGACGTCAGGTAACTGCTAGAGAATTACAAAAATTGATGAAAATGCATAAAACTGATGAAAATACTACAAAAATGTGGATGGGAGGATGGTACCTGCACGATCGCCTGGGTGTATGAAAATCATTCCATTCCACCACAAGACGAATTGACAACTGATGGAGCATACCGGGCGTGATCTATGGGCCTTAAGTCGTGCAGGGTTGTCCCTTTTCCACATGTGGTTATGCAATGTATGCCAGAAAGGTGAAAGACACAGTTTCCAAAGATTTGGAGGTTACGTTGACCACCACATAGGATACCAAATCATTGATCATATACCTGGGTACAATACACACCACCAATATAAGGAATCAATAGTATTGGTCCCTTCGAAAATGGTACATCAAGACATCTGGTACTCCGTCACTGTAGAAGATGAGATTAAATGTATCATCACCTTCGGATAGCTATTTGGAAACGCTCCAAACTGCCGAAAACCCTTCCTGTTTCCGTAAGCTGCGATGTCTTCCACATTTTTGTGACTAAGAAACACCTCCTCAGTCTTTTCTTAAACCCTTCTGTGTTTTGAGGAAGCAGCTTAGTTTACATCACGCGATGTCCATCTTACTGTGAGAGAAAGTGGATCGAACCGCGGTAATGTCAGTTTAGCACCCGACACAGGCCTCAAGGTCATGGCAGAAAAACAAAATGATTGGCTGTGTACCCAGCTGTAGTTATACACTGCTTCGATGTGTTACAACAAAAGAACAAAGAAAGGCTCAAATGGCTCTGAGCACTATGGGACTTAACATCTATGGTCATCAGTCCCCGAGAACTACTTAAACCTAACTAACCTAAGGACATCACACACATCCATGCCCGAGGCAGGATTCGAACCTGCGACCGTAGCAGTCGCGCGGCTCCGGACTGAGCGCCTAGAATCGCTAGACCACCGCGGCCGGCTACAGCAAAAGACAATGGAACAGACAGCATATGAAACAACAACACAAGAACCCTCATTTGTGATTGATAGTCTATAGCATATGGTCTTCGTCCAGTGCAGGCAACGAAACTGTACACAGGTCTGTGGAAGCGACTTCGATCACTGGCCGCCTGCTCCAGTGGACGAAAACTTGTATACGTCATAGGATCACAACATATGCTCTTGTTAACACGCAGACGGTATTTCTTTTCCACATAGTAGAAGAGAGAAATGCAATAAAATCTTATTGAGTTCTCCAACACTTGACGTTAGTGAGGTTTTTATCGTTCGTAGTTTCACTCCCACGGATCTTACAGAAATAACTAGGAGAGAGACAGAGTGAGAGAGAGTGAGTGAGAGAGAGAGAGAGAGAGAGAGAGAGAGAGAGAGAGCGAGAGAGAGACAGAGAGAGATAGAAAGAGACAATGTGCTGCCAACGAATACTATGACACTATTGTACTGTCTTATTTCTTGCATGATAATCACAGGAAAATGGTAAAGGAGATTACGACACGCACAGGCCGTTATTTATAGACAGTTAATGGATATCATATGTTATGCTTCTGAATTTCAAAAATGGTTCAAATGGCTCTAAGCACTATGGGACTTAACTTCTGAGGTCATCAGTTCCCTAGAACTTAGAATTACTTAAACTTAACTAACCTAAGGACATGACACACATCCACGTCCGAGGCTAAATATATAACAATTAAACAATTGACATATGCAAGAACTAACTTTAAAATATGTCTTTAAAATTACTGAAATAACTATGGCTTGCGAAATCTGTTCGTTCCTTTAACGTAGATTCTGGTTTTTTGATTTTATGGAGGTATCTCTGTAGTTGTTCTAACAGTCATAGGGTCTTACCATTGGCTTCGTTATGTAGTATTACCAAATTGTTTATAGACTGTTGATGACACGTTTCGTTTCCAACATATGATGTGCAATGACTGATTTTTCGAATTGCTTTAGAAGAAAACACCGTCAAGAATGAGATAGATACAATAAAGAGCATTGCCATAAGCAATGGCTACACATCCGAAACAATTGACAATCTAAACAGACAAATACACAAAAGCAAGACAACGAATGGACACACTGTGAAAGAAGAAGAAATATTCACCACTATCCCATACCTGGGCCCCATGTCATAAAAAATCGCCAACCTTTTCAGAAAAACAAATGTAAAAGTTGCATTCTCAACCAATAATAAGTTAGGAAACTTACTCATCCATAACGTAAAATCAAATACACAAACATATAGCAACAGTGGAGTGTACAAAGTATCATGCCTCAGTTGTGCTGCCTACTATGTAGGGAAAACAGGCAGAAACTTCAACACCGGTTTTCATGAACATGTAAATGCTTTCAGGCTCAGGAATTTCGAAAAATCAGTTATTGCACAACATATATTGGAAACTAAATGTGTCATCAAAAGTCTAAAAAACAATTTGGTAATACAACATAACGAAGCCAATGGCAAGACCCTTAAGTCTGTTAGAACAACTGGAGATATACCACCACAAAATCAAAAACCAGAATCTAGGTTAAATGAACAAACAGATTTCGCAAGCCACAGTTATTTCAGTAATTTTAAAGACCTATTCTAAAGTTATTTCTTGCATGTGCAAATTGTTTAATATTTATATCTTTAGCACTACGAATAAATTCATCTTTGACAACACCATGTACAAAAACCTCTGAGAAGTGTTTTAAATATATGTGTACAAATGTGCCTCTTGGACGAAGTGACGTGTACTAAAACGTCGGAGAAAAGAATGTTTGCCGGTACCAAAAAGTTAAAAATACTTTCCTTGGATTATGTGGTAAATTTACACTGTTCATTTTCCACTATTTTGCACATATTTTCCCCGTTCGACTTACGAAATTCATAACCTGACATTAAACATTTTCGCGATAGGAATATGGATTTCACCTCATTCAAGAGAAGAAAGAAAACATGTATTAAGCCAAATCCACCTGAGATGGACCCACAGGGTCTGAAAAGCATCGCGTAGTTAATAAAACACGAACAAGTGGTGAGTGAGGGCGTTGTTTAATTGATACCTCCAATGTTATGAATACAGTCACGTTTTAAGCTGCTAAATATGGATAAGATTGAAGTGGCTACTTTAGTTAAAACCCCAGGGGTACATGATGTATATCATAACCTTACCTGTCACGGGAAATTTGGACATTTCCAAAGATGTTTAATCAGACAACTTACCAAAGCTGGCTGCGGATAGTACGTTTTGAATACAAATGTGCAGTTTTCTTTTCTATCAGAGTAAGCGCTACACAACTCACAATATAGACTGTAATGAAAAAAAAAATTACTTATTACTTCGTGTCATCGACTCTCAGTGGCACTTAAAGCTCTCCTTTGCATGACCATGCTACCAATAGAATATATTACAGGAGTAAACCCATCACAAGATGCTCTCTGCCTACAAAAATTATAAATTTTACAATCTACCAGCACACAATACTAGGTTATAATTCCACTTAAATTCAAATAATACCGAGCGAGGTGGCGCAGTGGTTAGCACACTGGACTCGCATTCGTGAGGACGGCGGTTTAATCACGCGTCCGACCATCCTGATTTAGGTTTTCCGTGATTACCCTAAATCGCTTCAGGCAAATGATGGAATGGTTCCTTTAACAGGACACGGCCGACTTCCTTCCCAATCCTTCCCTAATCCGTATAGATCGATGGACTCGCTGTTTGGTCTCTTCCCCCAAATCAATCCAATCACATAATAGGCCCTGCAAAAAGAAGCTCTGAGCTCTGTGTCTTATTCTGGACCAAAACATAATTGTTTGAGAAACAAGGCTTTTCAGTGACTCATCCACAATTGTTGTAACTGCTGGTGTGGCTTTGTACAAAACGCTTCATAAAGCCTTCCGTTGTAAATGATGCAAGCGCCAGAAGCACAACCACTTCCTGATACCAATTCGACAAGAGGCGACTATTGGGATAGCATGAGTAGAGTTGATTCTCTGTCAGGAGGCACTCTCCCACTTCGCTCCTTGCCAGTTTCCCTCAAAAGGATTGCAGTGACCTGTGATCGCCATAGCGACAACGAAAGAAGATTCAGAATTAATAATTTATTTCCGTAAAAATACAAGCAGCATCTTGACCCATAGCTGGCATCGTCTGTTAACTGTCGCTGAGGAATCGCGCCGTAAGCGCCCTTCAGCCCGCTGAAGTTGGCACCGTACGCTTTATTCCAGCCAGCTGCAGTGCTGGTGGTTCCCTGCTTGATGTGGCCCCGGCGCCGGCTGTACCGCGACGCATGTATTGAACTTTACACACGCCGACTTGGGAGGTGCTCTGTCCCCTTCTACTCGCCAATCTTCTTATTCATCCGTCGTACTGCAATGACGGTTGTCATGTACCCTTGAAGTTCGAAGATATTCACCTGCTGTCCACGTAGGCCCTATTCAGTCTGTCAGAAACAGTGGTGTACTGATCCTGGTGGGACGGAAAGACCTCCAGGTCCTCCCATCTGCAACAGCGGCAGGCTGAGGTAGCCATCTCTCGCAGTAGTGGCTGTTGTTGACTATAGCGAGCGGGAAATCTGTAACAGAATTGTGCCAAACGTCACTTCGCTGCAGTCAGGCAATCGACTGCGAACATCATGTATGCCACCGACCCGTCTAACCGACTGCCTTCAGAGCTATAGTCAACAACAGCCACTACTGCGAGAGATGGCTACCTCAGCCGGCCCCTGTTGCAGATGGGAGGACTTGGAGGTCTTTCCGTCCCACCAGGATCAGTACACCACTGTTTCTGACAGACTGAATAGGGCCTACGTGGACAGCAGGTGAATATCTTCGAACTTCAAGGGTACATGACAACCGTCATTGCAGTACGGAGAGAGATAATGGCTAATGTTCACCCGACTTCTTTTGTCATAACTGCATAGCGCTTGCTATCTTGAAGATATCAGTCATTTCCTTCCTTCTGCGCTTATTTAACGAATTTGTTGTACCATAGAACTGGTTTTGTAAGAGCTCTTGGTACCGTTTGTTGCATTCGTCCTAGCCTTTGTTTCGTCACATAACGAAGGTGACCTGACCCAGTACATTCTGCTTAAGTCTGCTGCCTGGCTCGCCAGAAATGCCAATGTTGTGTTTTGCCCTGACCCAGTCTCGGTGCCAAAATGTTCTCACTGCGACCGCCTTGTGTCGGCATTGCTATAATGTATCGAGATAGCTTTGCCCTGGCTCCTCAAAAATTTTACCTTTTTCACTGCCCCATACAAGGCTAGTATGAAACAGTAGACTATCTGTTGCTCCTTCTCTATGTCGTTTCCTTACTTCATCGATAGCCTCAGTTATTATCTAATGTCTTCTGGTCTGTCTCTTTGCAGTACCAACGTTAACCTATTCGCCTTTATTGCTTTCCATTTCAACGCTAAATAGCTTCTTAAAATTTTCACTATGTTTCATTCTTGGTGGACTCTAAAAACATTTCGCTGACGTTTTGTAATTTTACCAAATTATTATTATTATGATTATTATTCACAATTTATTATTTATAGTCTAATATACAGCTGTTGCTCATCAGTCCAATTTCGATTTCTGTGCTTTGTTATGGCCGTAATATATTACACTCAAAATGTTCAAATAAGGAGTTTACATAGCTGCATGGAACAGCTGCGAAACTTATTTACAGTGGACGAAGAGGCATCTACACTGTACCTTCAAAAACTGGACTCATGTATATATTTGTAGCTTGAGTGTCGTCGTGAATACAATAGTCATCATAAAGCATTCCAGCTAGAATGGATGCCGTGAGTGCTGTAAACAATCGTATTATGCAAATGTGACGGTAATATTTTAATCACTTGATACTGACTTCTTGACTGGGATGACAAGCACCTAGGTTCTAAACGGATAAATGGACTTATTACACATCTCTATTATTTTTTGTTACTTTAAGCATTTAATTAACAGTTTTCCCCACAAGCAACATCGACTTTCAGTTACCATTGCACGAGTACTAACACGGAACCTCTTGAGTGAGAGATCGCAAAATGCAAGTAATGTTTACAGGATTCGACTCCCGACATACTCTCTACCATTCAGCCTACCTAGCCATGTTGGCTAGGGCCGGGACTGGAGGTATCCAATGGTAAGGACAACATGAGGCTACGGAGCGTAGTTGAACTACTTAGTCGACGTGTAGCTCACAACAGTGCTACAGTGCTAGTAATGGTGGCACAAAACAGAGCAATGGCAACGATAAACAAAGAAAACATTTCATTATTTCTACAACAGTTGCCGAAGTCGACACTTCGTCGGAAAGGATCCGAAAGAATTTCACAGAGAGAGAAGTATTAGCGTTTGTGCAAGATGAATCAATGGAACGTGGGGTGTCGAATACGCTCGAATGTGTGGACAATACGTGAGGAATACAATGCTGACGATACGTTCTTAACAAGTGAAAGTGATATCGAAACAGGTGTTGAGACTTGCAATTCAATATCGTTTTCGGCAGGGAGCCTGAAAACCCGTCGCTAGTGAAACGAAGTAAAGCACGATCTTTGTCCAAGGAGTGGGTACTGAACATAATTACGTACATGGAAAATCATCCGCAGCATAGGAAAAAAAGAAAGCAAATTTGGACAGATTTCGAGTAAGTCCGCAGCAATATGACCCTGTAGGGCATGAGGGAAACTACCGATATTCAAGGGAGGCCAAGTCGCAGTTGTTACAAAAACCGGTGCCTGCGCGTTTCTAGGATGCTCGATATAGTTATTTGTGTGGTACTGCTCAGTTGATAGAGCACTTGCCCGCGAAAGGCAAAGGTCCCGAGTTAGAGTCTCGGTCCGGCACATAGTTTTAATCTGCCAGGAAGTTTCGTATTAGCGCACACTCCACTGCAGAGTGAAATCTCCATCTGGAAACATCCCTCAGGCTGTGGCTAAGCCATGCCTCCGCTGTATCCTTTCTTCCAGCAGTGCTAGTTCTGCAAGGTTCACAGAAGAGCTTTTGCGAATTCTGGAAGGTAGGGGACGAGGTACTGGCAGAATTGAAGCTGTGAGGACGGGTCGTGAGTCGTGCTTTGGTAGCTCAGTTCGTGCCGGCGCGGTAGCTCAGTGTGTTCGGTCAAAGGCTTAGCTGATCTCTGTAATAATAATAATAATAATAATAATAAACAGAGTGACTGGATCAACGAACTTCGACGCGTGTCATGCGACGTCCGCAACGAAAAAATGGGACGAACTCATTGAGATTAAAAAACAAAAAGGAAACTTTGGTAGAGCACTTGCCCACTAAAGGGAAAGGTCCCCAGTTCGAGTCTCGGTCCGGCACACAATTTTTATTTGCGAGGAAGTGTCATACCAGCGCACACTCCTCCGTCGAGTGAAAACCTTTTAGTAACCTACTACGTTACGAACATGAAATTGTGCGCAACATAGATTACAGTGATTTTAAGGGAAGCGGTGGATGTTTCCATAACCTCAAACAGTACCGCAGAACTGGAAGATGTAAGATAACGAATTTTCAAACAAACAACCTGACGATGCACAGGAAACTGCGGAATCGTTTCTAAAATTTGTCGACGAAAGAAACGATCTTATCCCATCGTTCAGTACGGAATTTGTTTTCAACATCGACCAATCGGGATTTGAAGAGGAAAGGAATGTAAAAGGAACCCTGCAAGTTGGAGGTACCAAGAGATTTCTGTCAAGATCAACTACCATCAATGCCTCATCACATTTCTGTACACTCATGCCGTCTGTTAACCTGGGTGGTAAATTGGCTAAAAAGCTATTTCGAGTCCTACGAGAAGTTGGAGATTTTCTGCCACCTACGACTCGTTCTCGTGTGCATGACTTGCAAGGGCGGTAGAGAATATTTATGTCACAGCAGGTGAGTGTTGGAAAATGGGAGTAATTGAACTACAGTTAAGGTATGAGTATAGCTTTCGGCCAATTGCTGGTAAAAATAATGTGCTTTTGCTTGATTCCTGGACTGCGTTTGAAAATCATACTCCTTTAGAACACAAGTGAGCTGACTTTGCAACTCATATCACCTGAAACCAATGGACCAATTCTATCTGTGAATCTTTGTTTTCTCCTCTCCTGCAAATCACATTATCACACTCTGTAGCTACGCCTTATGAGTAGTCAGTCTGACGATAAACTCCACGACAGGCTGTTTCGCTTTTGCTTGGATACTGTCACATTCCATCAGTTCCCATCATCCCGTTCCAGCAATATGATTCTACATGCGTTCTTTAAGAGTCGGTACCTAGCTGAACGTCTTGCATGGTTTGTAACTCCCAACGAGTTCTTCTTATAACTTGATGGTGGGGACCTTTGTGATAACTGTGGCCCGCCATGTTTTTTCGGTGTTCATGGTGCAAGTTAATGGTTTGTTTTGAACAGTTCTTGAATGTCGACGATGTCCGTTTTGTGATTCGTAATACACTCCTGGTAATGGAAAAAAGAACACATTGACACCGGTGTGTCAGACCCACCATACTTGCTCCGGACACTGCGAGAGGGCTGTACAAGCAATGATCACACGCACGGCACAGCGGACACACCAGGAACCGCGGTGTTGGCCGTCGAATGGCGCTAGCTGCGCAGCATTTGTGCACCGCCGCCGTCAGTGTCAGCCAGTTTGCCGTGGCATACGGAGCTCCATCGCAGTCTTTAACACTGGTAGCATGCCGCGACAGCGTGGACGTGAACCGTATGTGCAGTTGACGGACTTTGAGCGAGGGTGTATAGTGGGCATGCGGGAGGCCGGGTGGACGTACCGCCGAATTGCTCAACACGTGGGGCGTGAGGTCTCCACAGTACATCGATGTTGTCGCCAGTGGTCGGCGGAAGGTGCACGAGCCCGTCGACCTGGGACCGGACAGCAGCGACGCACGGATGCACGCCAAGACCGTAGGATCCTACGCAGTGCCGTAGGGGACCGCACCGCCACTTCGCAGCAAATTAGGGACACTGTTGCTCCTGGGGTATCGGCGAGGACCATTCGCAACCGTCTCCATGAAGCTGGGCTACGGTCCCGCACACCGTTAGGCCGTCTTCCGCTCACGCCCCAACATCGTGCAGCCCGCCTCCAGTGGTGTCGCGACAGGCGTGAATGGAGGGACGAATGGAGACGTGTCGTCTTCAGCGATGAGAGTCGCTTCTGCCTTGGTGCCAATGATGGTCGTATGCGTGTTTGGCGCCGTGCAGGTGAGCGCCACAATCAGGACTGCATACGACCGAGGCACACAGGGCCAACACCCGGCATCATGGTGTGGGGAGCGATCTCCTACACTGGCCGTACACCACTGGTGATCGTCGAGGGGACACTGAACAGTGCACGGTACATCCAAACCGTCATCGAACCCATCTTTCTACCATTCCTAGACCGGCAAGGGAACTTGCTGTTCCAACAGGACAATGCACGTCCGCATGTATCCCGTGCCACCCAACGTGCTCTAGAAGGTGTAAATCAACTACCCTGGCCAGCAAGATCTCCGGATCTGTTCCCCATTGAGCATGTTTGGGACTGGATGAAGCGTCGTCTCACGCGGTCTGCACGTCCAGCACGAACGCTGGTCCAACTGAGGCGCCAGGTGGAAATGGCATGGCAAGCCGTTCCACAGGACTACATCCAGCATCTCTACGATCGTCTCCATGGGAGAATAGCAGCCTGCATTGCTGCGAAAGGTGGATATACACTGTACTAGTGCCGACATTGTGCATGCTCTGTTGCCTGTGTCTATGTGCCTGTGGTTCCGTCAGTGTGATCATGTGATGTATCTGACCCCAGGAATGTGTCAATAAAGTTTCCCCTTCCTGGGACAATGGATTCACGGTGTTCTTATTTCAATTTCCAGGAGTGTACATACATCTCATAGAAAGTTGATCCATGCACCTCCACGGCACTTATTTTCTGTGGCTCCCTGATGTAATAATTTTTGCTGCCATTATTGTTGACGCAACGCTTTAAAATGAGCCTTATTAAAGACTAAATTTGCGACCTTCCTTGTCAGAGACCTCATGCTTTTTGCTTGTAAGTGTTGGCGATCGCCAAGCACTGGCTACGCACAGACATCAGCGACCAGCTTTGTTGTTAGATACTTTGTCTGAATTTGTAGGTAGTGTGAGAAGTGTGAGCTAGCTTGACTTTGGTTTTTTTGTTGATACAGTTTCTCAGTAACACAAATGTATTTACTACGAAGCTTTTCACGTTCACTCTGGTAATTAAGAACGTGACATTTATCGCAGTCAAATACCTCTTCATTATTCACGAAACAAGCAGCATCATCTACATGCTGGTCGAGGCACTTGCGAGCTAACATCACAAAGATGTTCGGGCTCACATGCGGTTCCTCTTCGTCGAAATGTCTTGGCTCAAACTCGTCTAGAGGTTGAACCACACTTGTCGCATTACACGCCCTAAATTAGACATTTGTGATCCTTTGGTTAAATTCTCTCGCTGATCGCAAGTTTGCGAAATACAAAGTAAACATAACACATAATAACAGTAATAATAATATCGGGAACTAAATTAACGACCCATAAATGATGTAGGCCACACAGTTGCGATTTGCTTAGAATAATGTTTACTCCGAAAGCAAACTAATTGCGAAAGTGGTCGTATTTAGAGTTACTGTTACACTCGAGCTCAGGTCTATTTGACACTGTTCAATCATTCACAATCTCATCGTGGATTAAAAGTCCAACACTCCACCTCGTTAACTACGCGAAAAGTTAAGAGTTCACACCAGGCGCACGGCTGCTCACCGCTCAGAGACGAAGTCCCGCGATGCCACACAACGCGAAATTTTCTAAGTCGGTTCACTTCAGAGCTGGCTAAAGACCGACTGTCCGCTTTCGCGTCTCAGTCCGAATTGTACTCTTTGGTGTCTCGACCAGACTGCCCGCTGCACGTCTCCGACCGCGTTTCCCGTACGCAGAACATCTTCGCTGAACTGACTAGCGCAGTTCCATTTCCTGAAACCGTCCATCTGAATGGCTACAGCTTATTCTACATTACTTTACATTCTAACACATTTAAATAATCAAGGCTTGACCACCTTCACGTTCGAAACAAAGTAACAATAATATCCATTACATAATAAACGTTAAATTCTTTTACATAAAACCAATACAATTTCCTCCTTAACTTTGAATGTCACGGGCAGAAGCCTTGCACCAATGTGCTTTCTGATAAATAAATAAAGAACAAAAGTAACTGTTATGCGCTAAACTTTGCAACAAATATTCTGTTACCTAATGATTCAATAAGTGTGTTTTGTGTGGAGGAAATGATGATCTGATGCTCAACTGAAAATACTGATAATTTAAATTTACTATATCCTTTAAAGAAATAAGGTTACAGAGTTGATATTTACAACGTTTGTCATTTTAATGATGTGCGTCTATATGAAATGTCGCTCTTTAAGATCGACCAATGCGTTCAGATTTTAGCATTCAGGACTTTGTTACAAAACTTGTGAATTTCAGTTTAACAGTAAACCCTCAACTATTATGTGGCTCTGAGCACTATGCGACTTAACTTCTGAGGTCATCAGTCGCCTAGAATTTAGAACTAATTAAACCTAACTAACCTAAGGACATCACACACAACCATCTCCGAGGCAGGATTCGAACCTGCGACCGTAGCGGTAGCTCGGCTCCAGACTGTAGCACCTAGAACCACACAACTATTATACATATGATCAATATTCATGTTTTTCTAGGATCGCCACGAAAATTTATGGAGGATGGCAGATTAAAATAACTGTGGCTTGATTCCCTGCATTACTACAGAATTAAACAGTTTTCATAGATGTTTTCCTTTATGGCCGATCTTAGGTCCGCCATACGTAACACAGCTACGTCTCCTGGGCCACAAAGGCCTTCTACTGGGTTTCCCTAAGACGTAGGTTCTCGTCTGTCTCACTCTCACACTAGAGCACTTAGGCCTCAACAGACAATAGACGCCTGTGAATTTCCCCATCTCGTGGTGAATCTGCGCCTTCTGTGGCACCCGGTCCTGAACGACAGGGTTCGTTCTCAATTCTTCAAGGCTGACTCTTTCGTCCATTTACTTAAATGAGAACGAAATGCTTGTTAACTCACACATTTTTGTGCTATGTCCTGGATAGGGAAAAGCATTCTTTGTTCCGAGAGCAATCTTAAAAGCAAACTATTCATATCCATACATTTTTCTCAGGAACTCGATCAGAGTATCTCATTACGCTGGTTAATCTACAGCCCCTGAAATGTTTAGAATTAATTCGAAAAGGAACACTAAGCATTTGTTTTTAAAAATTTTGAAGCAGTGCTTAATAATAGGTTAAGATACACTTAGGAATGCCAGTTTTGTCTTCGTAGATGATAATATTAGGCTTCACCGCTTATCACGAGAAGGAATTGTGGGGACGTAGTTATGAACACTTCTTCTAAAGCTACGGATTGTAATCTGTTTTTTACGTACATAACCAATTTGCTCGAACACGATCAGGAGATATGAACGGTTCAGACTGTGAAATGAAAGTTAGCCGTAAAGTCCTCTTCTTTTAATTATCTGTCTGGTGACGTGATGTCTCATTGTTTGCAGACCTTTAATCTTGCACGCGCCAGTGTCACAGACAAAAGAAACAGCAGGAGTGGTCGTTAGCGGCTGCTGGGTTCGGCTGAAACTCGGTGGGTGGGGCGTTGGCACCGACGACCTAATTGTGACGAATCGTTCACGTCTGGGCTGTTCTCATTCAGCCCTCTTCGAGCTCTTCTTTTGTCCCGTCGAGCACAGCAATTATGGTAGCGACAATCTTTAAGTTCCCGGGAAGCCTTTTCTCATCGTTTTAGCCCAAAATGGCGAGAAGTTTGATGTCTTAGAGCGTACTCTTGATTTCCTTAATCGACAGATCAAGATGTAACAAGTACTACGGAATAAAAAATCTCATTACACTTCCCAAAGATACGATTTTTTTGTCATGACACTGGTTCATTCAGCCGACATGCTCGTATTTTTCTTTGATAGAGAGTTATGGAACCTGCAATATGAATGTCAGTTTAAAATCTGGTTAATGATTCGTAAAATTGATTATTTCGTGACTTACGTATGTCTAGAGACAATAGTCGTCTCAAATACGAGTATAAGGAGCTAAGCATTTACACAACTAGTTTTCACCGGAAATCTAAAATCATGTATTCGTGAGTCTGTGGTTGATTATCTACAACGAGGAGTGTATGAAGTGGCTGTAGATGGAAATGCTTAGAACAAACAGGCCAAGATATTACTAGTAACACAATCAGGTTCAATGTAACAGGAAATGCCATGACCAAGAGCAACTTGAATAGAAATATGTTAATCTTAACGAACGTTAGGAGACGGAACTGAAACAAAGGAAGACATGTCAGTAACTTCCATACTGAAGCAGTATTTCTGTCGTCACGAGTCCGTACCATCGTTACTGTTGGTTTCATTGAAAACAAGTGACTGCATAAGTGAACACTGTATCGCTTTTGATCTATTGTAGATAACGTATTCTCTCGAGACGAGACAAGTGAAATGTTGAATCATTTGGATGGAATTTGTCAGAACCGTTAACCGGGAAAGTAAATCATGTAGAAACCAAAATCAGATATGGGGAAATGCCACCTTTAATGGTGACCCATTAGATCATCTACTCGCATACATCAGAGATGTGTGCCTGACGCCAGGTTCAAAATGGTTCAAATGGCTCTGAGCACTATGCGACTTAACTTCTGAGGTCATCAGTCGCCTAGAACTTAGAACTAATTAAACCTAACTAACCTAAGGACATCACACACATCCATGCCCGAGGCAGGACTCGAAACTGCGACCGTAGCGGTCACGCGGTTCCAGACTGAAGCGCCTTTAACCGCACGGCCACACCGGCCGGCCCTGACGCCAGGAATCGTTGTGAAGATAAATGGTGGCAAGATGAGACAGAACAGTTAAATTGGATTGAAAAAAACATACAGGAAGACCTAGGATATAGCTGTCAATCAGAGCACTGATGACAGATCTGATGACAAAGTGTATGAGCGCTGCTGTGAATTTACATTCTTCGGAAAAGGTGTTCTTTGTATCTGTAATACAGTGCTTTTGGGTAGTCCTACATTAATCCCTATAGGATGATTCATGAAACAAGGAACAAAATAAATTTTATAAGAGTCTTTTTCAGATTTACGTCTATCAATACACTTAACTTTTGTTAGCAAATTTTGCTATTATTTTTATTTGAACAGAAGGAAAACAATAGAAGCAGTTAGTAGTTAACTTTGATTGAAACGAATCATTGACAGTCAGTATGCAGTACGATTCACTGTTGGCAATCAACAGAAATTTTACGGTCTATAAAAAGTTCAGATCATCGTCATAAATGATAAAAAACTCTTATTTTCAGTAAATGTGTCTGTTATTCCACTATACACAATCAAATATGACCTGTATGTTTTTAATGAACTACTTTCTGTTAGTACTATTTCGCAGTGTTAAATATCAAATAAAATTTCTACTTAAGGCAGTGACAAAATATACGGATTGCAGAGTCAGATGTATGAGAAGAATTTCTTGATCCTTCAGGGTAAATAAATCGAAAAATAAATACAGTTACAGCTTAACCATGCTGACTTCACTAAGAATTCGATGTGACGTCATCTTGTGTCGCTGGATTTGTAACCAGTTAACGAAGCTAAGGGCTACAGTTTATGTTCCTTAGACAGCATGTGAGATCTGTATACAGAAGACAGGCTGATACATGGAACCTGAGACAGTACATTTATAAACTAAATTGGTCTCGTCAGTGCCTAACAGAAATAAATGACTCCATTTTTTCGTGCACTGCGAAATATTTCGTTCATGCCCAGACGCACGCAGTGGGAGTGTGTTACAAGGCATTTATCACACCAATCCTCGGTCATTAGTCTAACGGCCTGTGAACAAGCAGCGCCACCACAGCAGAAGCTACTCATGGCAGTTAAATGAACATGCCGCCTGTCCTTTTTTGGGTTAGACGAGAGGGGGGAGGGAGGCTGGGTTGTGGGCTGCGGGAGAGTGTGGGATAGGAGCTCTGTTTTGGCAGCTAATACCCGCAGGGCTTAAGGTAAACACAGCTATGGTCCTTTTTTGCATGGCAATATTTGCTTTTAACGGCGCAGAGGGAAACTCGGAAACAAATGAGTAAACACATTGCGACGATAACTCCCAATTATATTACTGGCCGCACAACAAATGGTGCAAACTGAGTTTTTATTTGTTCCACCCGCTTGTGATAAAATGGAATTAACAAAGAAATGTTTTTGGTGTTTAAACAGAATTGAAACTAACACGATCTTTGAAATTCTTGTCGGTTGTGTTGTTACGCTGTCCCTTTTGTTGCTATATTGAGGTGATAAAATAATTCTTTCGTTCTCATCAAGGACATAATTTTTCAGCACAGAAATTGTATCTGTGCTATGCACGGTAATAGTCTGTACATCATGTCATAGTGACAAGTGTAATTCTATTGCGTTATTTTTTCTTGACTTACAAGTAGCATAACTGAAGACAAGCTAGTGTTTGTAATTTTCCTGTGCACATGACGAAAACAGTTAAGAAATCACGAAGATCGTCCCGTTCTGGATCACCAGATATACTGTTGTTGAGCTTTTGTATGTCCATCCTTTTAGGAGGACGTATCTGGGACAACGGCCGTTTACTATCTTGACAAAAAATAAAAACACTTACAGCCGTCCTTATGATTTTATTTTATTTTGTCGCAATGAAGCGTTGAAACTGGTGGCGACAAAATAAAATAAAATCATAAGGCCGGCTGAAGGTGTTTTTATGTTTTGTTACGGTACTGTTGTTGCTACGATAGAAGGGTAGGGAGCTACCAGAGGTGGTAGTATGATGGACCAAAACGAGAAGAAATATAAAGATGGGCTCTAAAATGTGTACCATGAAAGCTATGATCGTTTGTTCAATAGAGGACATGTGTTTCACATTAGCGAAGACGATCAAGTGCGCGTAGCTCCTCAGTTACCCATTTTAGAGACCATGTTTACTGGATATTTTTTCCTTGTTTCGGTCCATACTACCACATCTGAAAGTTGAGTACTCTCCAGTTTTAGCGAAAATAGTACCAGTACGTATATTACACTATCAGAGACATCAGACAGCTTTCCTCTTATAACTTTCGACTTCTTCATTTCCGTTAGAAGCATACTTACCTCAATTTGACTCATTTATCCTTTTCCAAAATTCACGCCCACACACACACACACACACACACACACACACACACACACACACTACTGGCCATTAAAATTGTTTCACCACGAAGATGATGTGCTATAGACGCGAAATTTAACCGACAGGAAGAAGAGGCAGTGATATGCAAATGATTAGTTTTTCAGAGCATTCACACAAGGTTGGTGCCGGTGGCGACGCCTACAACGTGCTGACACAAGGAAAGTTTCCAACCGATTTCTCATACACAAACAGCAGTTGACTGGCGTTGCCTGGTGAAACGTTTTTGTGGTGCCTCGTGTAAGGAGGGGAAATGCGTACCATCACGTTTCCGACTTTGATAAAGGTCGGATTGTAGCCTATCGCGATTGCAGTTTATGGTATCGCGACATTGCTGCTCGCGTTGGTCGAGATCCAATGACTGTTAGCAGAATATGGACTCGGTGGGTGCAGGAGGGTAATACGGAACGCCGTGCTGGATCCCAACGGCCTCGTATCACTAGCAGTTGAGATGACAGGCATCTTATCCGCACGGCTGTAACGGATCGTGCAGCCATGTCTCTATCTATGAGTCAACAGATGGGGACGTTTACAAGACAACAACCATCTGCACGAACGGTTCGAAGACGTCTGCAGCAGGATGGACTATCAGCTTGGAGACCATGGCTGCGGTTACCATTGACACTGCATCACAGACAGGAGCGCCTGCGATGGTGTACTCAACGACGAACTTAAGTGCACGAATGGCAAAACGTCATTTATTCGGATGAATCCAGGTTCTGTTTACAGCATCATGATGGTCGCATCCGTGTTTGGTAACATGGCGGTGAACGCACATTGGAAGCGTGTATTCCTCATCGCCATACTGGCGTATAACCCGGCGTGATGGTACGGGGTGCCATTGGTTACACGTCTCGGTCACCTCTTGTTCGCATTGACGGCACTTTGTACAGTGGACGTTACATTTTAGATGCATTACGACCCGTGGCTCTACCCTTCATTCGATCCCTGCGAAACTCTATATTTCAGCAGGATAATGCACGACCGCATGTTGCAGGTCCTGTACGGGCCTTTCTGGATACAGAATAAGTTCGACTGCTGCCCTGGCCAGCACATTCTCCAGATCTCTCACCAACTGAAAACGTCTGGTCAATGGTGGCCGAGCAACTGGCTCGTCACAATACACCAGTCACTACTCTTGATGAACTGTAGTATCGTGTTAAAGCTGCATGGGCAGCTGTACCTGTACACGCCAGCCAAACTCCGTTTGACTCAACGCCCAGGCGTATCAAAGCTGTTATTACGGCCAGAGGTGGTTGTTCTGGGTACTGGTTTCTCAGGATCTATGCACCCAAATTGCGTGAAAATGTAATCACATGTCAGTTCTAGTATAATATATTTGTTCAACGAATACCCGTTTATCATCTGCATTTCTTCTTGGCGTAGCAGTTTTAATGGCCTGTTGTATATATATATATATATATATATATATATATATATATATATATATATATATATATACTCCTGGAAATTGAAATAAGAACACCGTGAATTCATTGTCCCAGGAAGGGGAAACTTTATTCACACATTCCTGGGGTCAGATACATCACATGATCACACTGACAGAACCACAGGCCCATAGACACAGGCAACAGAGCATGTACAATGTCGGCACTAGTACAGTGTATATCCACCTTTCGCAGCAATGCAGGCTGCTATTCTCCCATGGAGACGATCGTAGAGATGCTGGATGTAGTCCTGTGGAACGGCTTGCCATGCCCTTTCCACCTGGCGCCTCAGTTGGACCAGCGTTCGTGCTGGACGTGCAGACCGCGTGAGACGACGCTTCATCCAGTCCTAAACATGCTCAATGGGGGACAGATCCGGAGATCTTGCTGGCCAGGGTTGTTGACTTACACCTTCTAGAGCACGTTGGGTGGCACGGGATACATGCGGACGTGCATTGTCCTGTTGGAACAGCAAGTTCCCTTTCCGGTCTAGGAATGGTAGAACGATGGGTTCGATGACGGTTTGGATGTACCGTGCACTATTCAGTGTCCCCTCGACGATCACCAGTGGTGTACTGCCAGTGTAGGAGGTCGCTCCCCACACCATGATGCCGGGTGTTGGCCCTGTGTGCCTCGGTCGTATGCAGTCCTGATTGTGGCGCTCACCTGCACGGCGCCAAACACGCATACGACCATCATTGGCACCAAGGCAGAAGCGACTCTCATCGCTGAAGACGACACGTCTCCATTCGTCCCTCCATTCACGCCTGTCGCGACACCACTGGAGGCGGGCTGCACGATGTTGGGGCGTGAGCGGAAGACGGCCTAACGGTGTGCGGGACCGTAGCCCAGCTTCATGGAGACGGTTGCGAATGGTCCTCGCCGATACCCCAGGAGCAACAGTGTCCCTAATTTGCTGGGAAGTGGCGGTGCGGTCCCCTACGGCACTGCGTAGGATCCTACGGTCTTGGCGTGCATCCGTGCGTCGCTGCGGTCCGGTCCCAGGTCGACGGGCACGTGCACCTTCCGCCGACCACTGGCGACAACATCGATGTACTGTGGAGACCTCACGCCCCACGTGTTGAGCAATTCGGCGGTAAGTCCACCCGGCCTCCCGCATGCCCACTATACGCCCTCGCTCAAAGTCCGTCAACTGCACATACGGTTCACGTCCACGCTGTCGCGGCATGCTACCAGTGTTAAAGACTGCGATGGAGCTCCGTATGCCACGGCAAACTGGCTGACACTGACGGCGGCGGTGCACAAATGCTGCGCAGCTAGCGCCATTCGACGGCCAACACCGCGGTCCCTGGTGTGTACGCTGTGCCGTGCGTGTGATCATTGCTTGTATAGCCCTCTCGCAGTGTCCGGAGCAAGTATGGTGGGTCTGACACACCGGTGTCAATGTGTTCTTTTTTCCATTTCCAGGAGTGTATATATATATATATATATATATATATATATATATATATATATATATATATATGTGTGTGTGTGTGTGTGTGTGTGTGCTCTGTAATGTTGTTAGATGACGTTTCCGGACATGGGTTCCTACCTGAACTTGATCTTATAGGTGCCCTGTATAATCTCTAGAAGTGTGTACGAAGAATTGTGAAACAGCCTGTAAATTTATATAGGGTGAAGAAGTATTCGCACACTCGGACTTGCTCACATACTAGGAACACAAAATTCCGACCTTCCCATAATCCCGGCAGTAAATGGACGCTAAAGATTGTTAGTCTGGCATCGCTGTAATCAAATGCACGCTTACTACCTTTGTCAGCAATTTGCAGTAGCGCTTTGCAGCTGGCGCAGTGAATAGCGTTTTCGGTTAGCATGAAGGAGGTCGAGGGTTCGATTCTGCCATTCAAGGAAACCTTCTGATTCTAAGTGTCAGTAAGAAAGCTTTTGGTCCAGGTGACATCGGTACAATGGCACTAAGGTTTATTTGTAGTAATTTAGGTACAGAAAAACAGCAGTAATATTTTAACAAGTAGAACTGTAGTTAACAAAAGTCATCTTACATTTCCTTTAAAACTTTTACGAGGAATTCTCACACTTATGAGGAAAACGTATCTCTTTTTGTGCATACCTTGATGTATCCAAAAATCTTAGATGATTTTCTGTTACCACGAAACTATGCTGCCTATAACATCAAAGCAAAAAGTAATTATCTATTTCTGTTCCTTATACAACTCAAGTTTTGAGATCAGATGTAATAAGACTTCTTGTGCTATTGAGGAAGAACTGATGACATTCAGCTGTATCGGGTCGCATCTATCAAACGATCGCTAGATCGCGGTAGCGGAGCACTATCTTTGGAGATTCTCCGCGCGAGGAGGTTTTACCGGCACGAAGGTTTACAGTTGGAATTTGCGGTCAAATTGGAAGGAGCTCTTGTGGGGAGCGAGGCCGCTTTAACTCCTCGCCTGGAGGCGATAGTAAACGGCTTTTGCGAAGCTCAGACTCATCCCGCCAAGACGGTGTATTTGGTTGGCTGTCGTGGCGATGAGACTCTGGAAATTGGCTTGTGCCGAGCGTGTGGAGATTCTGCGATACCGATTCATCAGAATTTTTCGTGAGACTCTTCCTGTAGCTTTTGCGCCCAGTTCTTTTAAAGTCGTAGTGCTGCGACTAGTTTCTCCTTCACGGAACATCTACTGTGTTTGCTGGTTTTGGGGTTCCCTACGAAAGAGTTGAAGTTTATCTCAATGAAAACAACTCTTTTCATTACAGAGTATAATCGCCACTATTTGTGAAATGAAAGACAAAAAATAAAAAATGGTGCAGATGGCTCTAAGCACTGTGGGACTTAACATCTGAGGTCATCAGTCCACTAGACTTAGAACTACTTATACCTATCCTACCTGAGGACATCACACACATCCATGGCCGAGCCAGGATTCGAACCTGCGACCGTAGAAGCAGCGCGGTTCCCGACTAAAACTTCTAGAACCGCTCGGCCACCGTGGCCGGCAAAAATAAAAGACATTTACGTGGTTTGTGTTACGGATCTGCTAGAGTTACGTTAATGAGAACTGCCTGTTTAAATTTGTCACATTTCTAGTGGCATACTGTGGACCATGTTGAGGGGTGAACCGTGTGTTGTTTTTCCTTTTAATTACTATCAAGTCTAGCTTGATCAAAATGCCTTTTCTCTGTAATAATTTAAATCAAGCATTTGCAAAGTATTTTAGTCGTGTTAGTGCAATTTAATCAGAGTGTCTTTTCACTGTAATCATTTCAGTTAAGGTTTTGTAAAACATTTTGGGTGGGTTTTTAGTTGATCCACCTGAGATTTTTTGTTGTAAATTCTGCTAAAACAAAAATATACTTTTGCAGTGTAGTTGTTATGGGCAGACTTGTAAACCAAGTTTGACATGTGAGATTCGGTTGCTTAACCATTTGAAATAGCGCAGTTTACGTTAGTAAGAGCCCCCTGATTCGTTACTTACGGCTACTCTCTTCCTGAAAAACAAGTTATATGTCAGCGATTTTAAGTTTCCTTCATTACAAAACATTTTTAATGACTGTTCCTGCTGCAGGATTAGCCCAAGTGAACGTTTGCTAATTCACTTTTGGGCACGTAAACTTTACTGGTTTCTCATAATCAGAATGGTACCCAGTAGTTAGGTGATTTGTTGCTTATCAATATATTCGCTGACTGGGCAAATATTTGTTTTTTATTTATTTATGTGTGGTTCTTACATGGTGAAACGAAGAACTATGTGCCGCCCATTGAAAAGCAGTACGTTGTTACAAGTTTTCTAAGTTTAGTACTTAGTGTGTTGTAGTTCATTTTGTACGGGACTTGCCCCATCCACTAGCATACTCCTGGGTGGCCTGTTCACATCTCCCACCCTGTGAGTCGGATTCTCCTGCCTGTCGTGGGGTTGAATTGTATCTGTATAACTTCTCCTGGTTCTGAATTTGTCACCAAGGGACGTGACGCATCTGTAGTTAACTGTTACCAAATCTGCTTCAGGCTTTTAAGACATCATATTTAAAAGCGAATTGAAAATTGTCGTAAACGTTAAGTCTTTCGTCATTAACATGCAGCATGGCTGACTTCAGATACCTATTAATGCTTGAATAATTGCTTAGTTTCTTAATTCTTTAATAGATATTTCGCTGATTTCAACTGCTAATCCCATTTCCTCTTTAATATTCAACAGTTTAATTTTTTAATTGTCTTTAAAAGCTGCTTTAGTGACTTGTTGACTTTTATTTAAAAGTTATACATGTTTTCAACTCTGAACGCTGCTTTCTTGCCTTCTGGCCCAACCCTACCGTTCAACATCTTTAGGGTGGCTACACCCAGTTCAAACATCATCACCATTTGTTATCTTTTCTGCAACTGATAAATAAAGCTGGCCTCTGAGATGAAATACTGAATGTTGTACACTTGCCAAGGTCTTTCCTCTTTCGAGTACGACATTTTTCCATTCTTCTCCTTCAGAGTAAGAACGATTGAACAGGGAGGTGAGAAACACCCTGAGAAGCTTTTAAGGATGTTACAGGGTAGGTTGTGGTGAGAAATAGATATTAAGAAAACAGTTTGATACGATGCGCCATTTCCGAGTTAATTAGCATTGAAGATAGCCGATCTGACCTTTATGCGCCCATATTCAAGTGACCCACCGGACACAGTTGTTCTCCGTGCATAGGTGATATTGCACTGGTATACTGAGGCCTTGGCTCGGGTTCGATCCTCACCATCGTTCAACGTACAATTTTTGTATGACTCTCTCGTACGGTTTTAGGAAAGCTAATAAAGTGCACGTTTGCCGACACCGTCCCTGGTGGGCGCTTGGGTTTGCAGACGGGGAGGAACCTGTGGCACCCATAGTGCACGAAGTACTATGGTATGTCTTCCCCAAATTGATTACAGATCGTTGGGTTGGACACAGAGGACCTGGACCTTGGCCGGCCCGTACACCAGGTTTGACACCTGTATACTTTTTCCTGTGAAGAAAGCTACAAGACGCTATGTACAACTGAGCCGTGTGCGGCTCGCGTTCGTGCTGTTCATAGCTTGGCATCTTGTAATAGCGATAGTAGCGTCTCCTTTTCTTACAAGGGAACCTCCCCATCGCACCCCCCTCAGATTCAGTTATAAGTTGGCACAGTGGATAGGCCTTGAAAAACTGAAAACAGATCAATCGAGAAAACAGGAAGAAGTCGTGTGGACCTACGAAAAAAATTAGCAAAATATACAAACTGAGTAGTCCATGGGCAAGATAGGCAACATCAAGGATAATGTAAGCTCAAGAGCGCCTTGGTCTCGTGGTTAGCATGAGCAGCTGCGGAACGACAGGTCCTTGGTTGAAGTCTCCCCTCGATTGAAAATTTTACTTTCTTTATTTTCGCGAAGTTATGATCTGTCTGTTTCGTTCATTGACGTCTCTGTTCACTTTAATAAGTTTAGTGTCTGTGTTTTACGACCGCACCGCAAAATCGTGTGATTAGTAGACGAAAGGACGTGCCTCTCCATTGGGAATCGAAAATATTTGATCTCAAGGTCATAGGTCAACCGATTCCTCCACAGGAAAACACGACTGACATATTCTATACGACACTGGTGATGGCATGTGCGTCACATGACAGGAATATGTCGTCGACCCACCTAACTTGTACACTTGGCGAATGGGTGAAAAGATTCTTCTACCTCAACCGATTTAGGTTTTCTTGTGGATGTGATAACCACTCCCAAAAAAGTGATCGCATAGGACGGACAGATAATAAGTCTGAAAAAAAATTCAACTTTTCACTCGAGGGAAGACTTGAACCAAGGACCTCTCGATCCGCACCTGCTCACGCTAACCACGGGACCACGGCGCTCATGAGCTCACACTCTCCTCATGCTGCCTATTTGGCACATGGACTACTCAGTTTGTATATTTTGTTTATTTTTTTCATAGTTCCACACGACTTCTTCCTGTTTTCTCGATTGATCTGTGTTCAGTTTTTCAAGGCCCATCCACTGTGCCAACTTATAACTAAATCTGAGGGGGGTGCGATCGGGAGGTTTCCTTGTTAGTGTGTTCTCTGGCGCCTCTACGTTTGCTCGCATTGTCTTTCCATGAGTGGCAGCAGCAGCGCTTATCGATAGAGCGTACCGTGGTACCATCTTGGGAGCGGCCTCTAGTATTTCCGGGTCGTCGCGTGTCCGGGGAGTGGAGTTGGGACGGAGCAGCAGTGAGGTCCGGACAGCCAGTACTCTCCTGACCGCTGGCGACACACATGCACTGTCCGACGGAAGGATGTGGTCGCAAGAGTGCACGACTACGTCAAGGACCGCATTCAGCGATTTTAAGTTGAATGGACCGAGATATTCGAGTACTGCAACTTTCACTTTTGTGTGTGTGTATCCGTCCCTTCGCCCTTGCCTAAATACATTCCATCTTTGTATTGGTGATCGGACGTTAGGCGGATTGGTTAGTCGGTCGGTGCGAGTTGCCACCCTGTTACGTGAGTACAACTCTTGGCTGCCTGTCTCACCGCTTACACAGCTGTAGTCACCTTCCTCAGGTCGATCCAGGGCGCACTGTCTGTGGGTCACTCCGTCTTATTTGGACAAGGTGTCATAATTGTTTAAAATTTACTCTGATGTTTTAATATGTTATTGCCATGCCGTTTACGACAGACCTGCGCCTACCTGTGAACATTGTCCCAGCAGATCATCAGTAGGAAAGCCGAGTGAAACCTACTGTACTTCGATGTGAACCAGGCTGCAATTTAAGTCACTAATCTGCGTTTCGGGAGAAAGTTTTCACACAAATAAAAATTTGGAAATTTTGTCCTCAATTAATACATTCTGAAACTTAGGTGAACAAGTATCACTGCCAAGCCCGTGCTAGTCTTAACACAGTCACGCATAATCCCTTTCACTCACGTTAGCAAGTTTAAGGTGTTGCATTTCCCGAAAACGTAATAGCTACAAAAATACTGATTGTTTTACATCGATAATGCTCGCCAAATATTAAGTCTGTCGGTACCAAATGCAGTCACAGTTTTTAGCCACCGACCTGCTCAATACGCCACGCGGAATATATGTCTTTTCTCGTCACAATATTCACTTAAAAATTCCGAAATTTCTACACACACATAGGACTAATTATGCCGTCACTTTCCAACACTTTTGATGTTTTAAACACTGCTAGATCCGGCAACTTATCATTTCCATCGGAACTACTACTGCACACGTACGATCTCTTTCATGGCTAGGCTTCGACTCCTCTCTAGAATACTCTAAGTCTTCTCTACCAGCAGATAAAGGCGCGCGAAGAATATTGCTTTCCCGTTGGTCAGTTTACTCAACAGCCAATAGCAAAACAACATTCTCCGGCGTCAATCCGCGCTTTTCATCAATAACCAATCGCAAAATAGTAAACCTAACGACTGCACTTTTTACCGACGTAATTATCTAATATACTGAAGTTTTGTTTATGCATAAAGTTATTTACTACTGTTAATTATTTCCGAATTAACTTTCCCTTTACCATAACCTTTCTTTACAAATCTATTCTAGCAATATCCTCTTTGTTCACATACATACTTCTTCGAAATGTTCGCACACTAAATCCTACTACATAACTCGTTTACCAATTATCTTCATATTAACATTAATCCACACTCACGCATCATTCATACTGCTAATACACATTTATAACATTTTACATACACAAAAAGACATAATAACACTTTATGAAAATACCAGAACAGTTTAGGAAAAATATTCTATTATTTTAGTGCTCTTTAGTGGGCACAATCGAAACTAAATCAGTCCCCTATCCAATACTGTCCTCTATCGGCTGATACATAAACTACGTCCGCGTCCAGTCTCGCATCACCATCTGTCACTATCCAGCTCTGAGACACATCTCCCACTTAACCGCCTCCAAGGCAGGATCGTTATACGGCGCTACGCCTAAACTGCTTGTGGCATTCAGCCGACAAATAATTTTCGGACCTGTTTTAGTGAGGCCTTCAGCCGTAACTATAGCTTGTTACAAATTATTAATATTATTAGATAGGGTTTTAGTATTTTAAAGTGTAATTATCCACCTTATTTGTAATTCAGGCCTTCAGACCTTGTGTATTCTGAAACTGCTTGTGGCCTTCAGCACAAGAATAATTTTCAACTTTCTTAACAGGCCTTCAGCCGCTGATTGTGTGTAACATTGCTTGTGGCCTTCAGCGGACAAGAACTGTCAATTCCTCTTATAACGCTTTCAGCCGCCAGTGTAGTAAAATGTTTTAAAAACGATTGTTGAGAGTCTGGTTTTTAAAAATAAAGTGTACATGTTTTCTGTGCAACCAACGGTAACTGATTAGGCCCTGTCCCCACCTTTCCTGCTCTCCCGAAGTCCCACGTCTAAACGATGGTATACCAGCTACACCCGATGATATGCAGCTTTTAGTATTATTCGGCCTGCTCAGACAACTCCGTTGAGATGTGTGGCAGTCGTTCTATACCAGCTTGGAAGCGTGTACAGCCGCTGCCGGTGGTCATTTTGAACACAGCCTGTGATGATCAGCTGTCTCGTCACTGGTCAGAATCTACACAGTTGGTGTGCGCACTTGCGTTGTTCTTTAGTGCGTACTACCGTAGTGTTGGTATGGGAACTTTTCAAAATACTATATCTCGCATTAGAAACCTGCAACAAGCGTCACTGACATTCTATTGTCAGTCGACATTGTTCCATTCAAAAAACTGTATGTTTGCGCAAAAAAACATTCTAACTATTGTTACACATTGTTGATTGCCTAATAACGTGAGCGCCTGGCTACCATCCATTTCTGTGGAAACCACAAATCAGTAGCACTTTCAACTTCTGCAGCATTTCCGGTGGAAGTTTTAGGTTATTCACCCTCTAAATACAGTAGATTTCAGCATGGTCAGAAACTCCCTGAACATCGTCGGAACGTTTTATTATATATCGCAACACCGAGAAGTACTCGTGTGACAAACGAAAGTTGGTAGGTGTATATCGGGGAGATGATGTCTATTCAAATTTCGTGTCAGTCTCATAAGCCTGGCGCTAGCGGCGCCACTAGGAAAATTCAAATTAGGTTTGTATTAAATACATGCTGTGACAGACGTGAGCGTTAGTTTCATTTTCGATTTGACGTCGTGAGTAGATATTTATTAAGCATGCATTTCAGGCGACAAAGACGCCATTAACAACACCTCACTGCGTTTGAATGAGGTCATGTAAAAGGGTTACGAGCAGCTGAATTATCCTTCTGCGATATCGCAGAGAGACTTGGGATGGCATGTAGCCACGTACATGACTGCTAGCAGCTGTGGTCCCGAGAATGTACAGTCGCAAGAAGGCCGGGTTTCGGATGGTCAGGGAAGACTATTGGGTTCGGTGTACGGCTTTGACGCATCGTACAGCATTTGAAGCAGCAATCTGAGCAGCATTTGACACCACAGTGACTCAACGAACCGCTACAAACCGGTTACTTCAAGGACAGCCTCGAACCAGACGCCGAATAGCTTGCATTCCAGTAACCTCAAACCATCGACAATTGCGGCTTCAGTGTAGTCAAGGGGGAGCTCATTGGAGGTCTGTTGTGTTTTATGATGAAAACTGATTCTGCCTCTGCGCCTGTGATGGCCGTGTGTTGGTTATATGGCTGTTAGTTGAGGGCCAGCAACCTGCCCTTTCTGCGTGCTAGACACACCGGGCCTTCACCTGGAACTACGGTCTGTGGTGTGATTTCGTATGACAGCGGGAGCACTATCTTGGTTATCCCACACAGCCTGACTACAAAACGGTACGTCAGTATGATAATGCGACCTGTCGTTTTGTCATTCATAAACAGCATTCCACGAGGTATTTTCCAACAGGATAACGCTCGCCCCCATACCGCTGTTTTAACGTAACATGCTCTACAGAGAGCTGGTCTGCTCAGTCACCAGATGAGTCTCCGACAGAGCACTTATTGGACACTTTCGGACGACAACTCCATCGTCAGGCACATATAGCATTAACCGACGAAATGTGACTGACGTGGAAGTCCATCCCACAAACTGACATCTGGCGCCTGTACAACACAATAAGTGCGCGTTTGCGTGATTGGATTCAACTGTCTCAGCGTTACACGGATTTTTAAGGTACCAGCATTTCACATTTTCCATTGTTTAAAAATGTTCAAATGTGTGTGAAATCTTATCGGACTTACCTGCTAAGGTAATCTAAATTATCCTACGGACAAACACACACACCCATGCTCGAGGGAGGACTCGAACCTCCGCCGGGACCAGCCGCACAGACCATGACTGTGGCGCCTAGACCGCTCGGCTAATCTCGCGCGGCGCCATTGTTTATCTCGCACTCACATTAACCTGTAATCTTGCATTATTAATCGTTTAAATATGCTACATAGACAGTTGTGTTCCCGAAATGTCAGTACTTTACATTAAGTATTTTTTACTTTTTATTGTTGAGATTTTTTTACTATAGTGTAGATGGTGTCCGTCCTAAAAGTCGTCAGGCGCATTTTCACTGTTATTTCGAAACACATTTACAGTGTCCTTTTTCCAACGCGTAGTCGGAGTCAGCCCAAGCAAATATTGCTCGTCAAGTTTTTCATGCAAAGCCCACTGTCAACGTATAGCGTCTGTTTTTTTCCTGTCATAAGCAAAATGTTATCTAAAGGTGAATCTTGCATAGCTGTTCTATGCAGCGCACCAAATTAGTGTACGGCGATATTCGGTTTAGTGATATGTACTGACGGGGATGGTAAAACAGATCTACGCCGCCTTGCGTGCGACCCTCGCTGCGCTGTTTGCTATAATCACGCCACAGCGCTACTCAGTCGCTGCTGGAGTGCTCGTGATTTACTGTCCTATTAATACAGGACGCTAAACCGACTAATTTGGGATGGCTCTATATGATGATCACGTATAATTGCGCTTTAAAAGAACATTTTGTTTTTCTGACTGGAAACAAACGGATATTTTCCATTGACGATGGGCGTCGCATGAAATACGAGACGAGCGGTATGTGTTTGCTTCAATTCCATCAACACATTGCAAAAATGGAATTTACAAATATCTGTGAGACAGCTGGGAAAATGCACAAGACGTCTGTTTGGAGAGACACCCTCTGTGAATAGTACTGGTACATATTGTTGAGAAGAAACTGATATTTCGTTAATTTGTAGAGAATTAATAAGATGCTCTCATCAAATGGACTCTGCTTTATGTCTGTAAAAACACAGCATTGCCATATGTCATTGTGCTTGCAAATAGTATAACAGCAACTACTGTAGGTTGAAAATGGAAAAGTTTGTAAGTGCCACATCCCACATTTATGAGAAGACTAAAAAAGCAGTGTATCTCTTTTTGTACGTAACTAGTTGCATCCGAAGAAACTTGGAAGGTACTGTGGTGCCACAGAATTATACAATACATCTCATCACTGCAAAAAATAATACGGCAAATGCGAAAATAAATAATTAGGTACGAATGTTCTAAATGCCATGCCAGAAAACTGTGTGATTCTATCAATAAGGAAATATTTTTTCAGGTGCCATTAATACAGAAGCAGTACGGTTTACTCGTGCTAATGCAAGTACAGAAATACAGCAGTAATATTTTAACAAGTAGAACTGTCGTTAACAAAAGTCGTTTTACATTTCTTTTAAGCACTTTTACTGTAGAGTAGTACAATTAAATACCCGCATTTGTGAGGAAAAAAAACAGTATAACTCTTTTTTTACATAAGTCGCTGCTTCTAAAATCCTGAGACGGTACTCTGCTACCACAAATTATGCCGCCCACCTCATTTTTACATAACTCCATTCTTTGGCTCAGCTACTGTATAGTTTACAATAAAACTCGACTGGCATACACCTGCCATCGTCTTTCGTCTTTTGATTACACTGACATTTTCCTATTCCTCTACTTCAGGGTAGCAATGATTGTACGGGGTGGTCAGAACAGGACTGGGGAATTTCTAATGGTGTTGCAGTGTAGATAGTGCTCAGAAAGTATTGTTAAGAATGTGCCGTGGAGAGGTACATTTGTGACGGCAAGCGACTTGGACGGTAGCCGTGTCTCCATTCTGGGCCGGAAACCGGAGCGAGAGGTGCAGAATGGTAGTGAGTTCATGTTGGCACGAGGAGACAGTAAATACGTCCTGATGACGAAGTACGGGTTGTGTGCAATTGTCTGCCTTAAGACACTCGGTGTTTATCCAGATTCCAAGGTCGGGATGCATATGGAGATGTGCCTGCCTGAGGCAGAGATTGTGGGATTTTCTACGATGAGGCTGAGATTATTGGATTTTGTACGAGAGTAGTACGCTGGGTGACCTATTAATGCGGTACGTCTAATCGTGTGTTTTACGCCTTATTACTTTTGTGTAACGCGTATCTACATTCCTAGATAAGCAGCTTATTGTGGATACTAATAGTATCAGTATTCTGTTATCATTTTGCTGGTAACGTCTGTGCCTACATCACACAATTGACTTTTTTAGGAACAATGTTTAGGATCAATTGTAATTCGTATGTTCGATATAGCAGCTTTTGACTTCGCCCTAACCTTTCTGATTATATGTATGTCATACGCCACGCTTGAACTTTCTTTTTCTTACACGTGTTGTTGGCACACCGTGTTTGATCTAATTATGTGTCAGGGGTACCAGAGACTTGTGTAAGGTTCAAGTTCTATATGATCGGCAAAATTACAACTTGTGACCATGGTGTTATTGTCAAAAGACGTTATCTAGGGGAGATTAGTCTCTCAGTTGTGTCACAGTAATTTTCTCGCAACTTTCGGAAATTCTGTAGTTATCTGGCCTTAGTGATACTGGTATCTAGGAACTAATAATGGTTGATTTCGTGTTACCTGATGAAATGTCTGATACAATGTACCGCTCGTGGACATCCAGTGAATGTCTTTCATGACACGTTGTTGGCTAGTAATTAAAATTGTTCTACTTCAGTGGAGTGCCATGTGTTACTATCATACTAATGGAGAATCAGGGAAAGCGACGATATGAAGTTTAGTTTATTTCGACTCACATGATCAGTGATGCCACTAAACAGATCGTTGAAAACTGAAATTAATTGAATGATCAATATACAGTTCGCCCCACAGTGGTTCGATCTACAGTGGTGCTAAAATTTCGTAAAATCGAAACCATCCCATTAGAGACCCAACGCTATGTGACAAAATGATACGGTTTGAAATTAACGGACCGAATAATAGGCAAATTATCCTATTCTGGTGCCAAAATATATTCAAATTAAAACTGACCAATAACTGATCAGACGCTGGCAGCCCCCATCAGCAGTTGGGCAAGTGGGAGGGAGGATGAAATATCTTATCATTCGAGGGAGCTACTTTTTGCGCAAAGTTGTGTGAGGGAGATGCAGGTTTGGCATGAAATGTGCATCTAATCTCACTGCTTATGTGGCAACTTTCACCTTCGGTGTTCTGCGGCGTTGAGGCGACACACTAGGCAACTTAATTCTTTTCTTGATCTGGACGACCGCCGGCCTTGACCCTTCAGGTAGCACATAGTGGCCAACATACCATTCATGCGTTTTGTACTCACGGTGGCTACTGTCCACAGTAATTGCCACACAGAAGAGGTGTATGCGTAATATTTGGAGGCCAGGGTCTGATAAGGAAAAGCGCTCGAGTGGTTAAAGAGCTAAGTAGAAAGCAGATAGAATTCGTCCATTCAACATGGAGCGAAAATGAATATATTACAGGGTAACAGTAAACACAGGTATGAAAGAAGGGATTTTACTCATACTCGCAATCTTTTCTGATTCATCTCTGCGTTGCTAACTCGCTGACTACTCACTGTCTCATAAGGGTCTCTTCACTATCCGACTGGCACTGTCCTTCTGTCTTAAGTGTCTGACGATCGACTTGAAGCAGTACTCAGGAAGGACTTGAAGGTCATACAGTATGGGATCAGTTTGTCACGCCAAACCCTGTCATACGCCTTCTCTATATCCTAAAAATGACAGCGGTATAATTAGACACATTCAGATTATAAGCAATACATTCTGAGATGCATAGAAGTTGTAATTCCGACGAAAGCCGATGTTGAAATGCAAACTGATATGTCCTTGTCACTTCCAGGTCCAGGATTACAGATCGTATCCTGTAAAGTAAGAACTGCTCAAGAATTTCGGACATTGTTGGAAAGAGACAGATTTGTCTATAATTGAGGGCTGGATTAGATCTACTCCAGGCCTCGAAATAGGCACCACTTGAACAATCTTCCAAAGTTGTGGGAAATATCCCAACAACATGCAGCCGTTTTAGATACATGCGAGGAAAACAGGCTTCCAGGAAATGTGCTAAGTTGGTCATGAATGACGCCATCTCGTCAAGCAGCAAAGTGAACCCCAAGGTTGCGAATTATTCGTCGGATTTCCGCTGTGCTGTTGAGAGGTAGTTCAGCTTGCTAGACACTCTCCCTGATTGATTGTCCTCTCTGCATGATCCCATCTACGCCACCATCAGCCTCTGGGATGCCCACAACGTCCTGTGCTTCGTAAGCCGACGCTAAAATTATATTTTAACTTAAGTTCAGACTTGATCACAACACTTTTGTCTCAATAACATAGGTGACCGGTTTCGGTTATATTTATATAACCATCTTCATACCCATGGCTTCCTTGGAGGATGGTAGGCGGGCTCTACTCAGCTGCTACGAAGTCAACTGATCAGTGGCAAATAGTGAATTGAATTTGGAGATGGGGTATGCAAAGATAAGTGTGATGTGGCCGATGGCGGTAAAAATGGTGATGGCAGTACTGAGAGAGTCGTTGGTGCATGCGTGGTGGAATTCTTGATAAAAATGGTGGTACCCCTATCGTGGCCATTGGCACAGTCTGTCCTACAGCAGGATATGTGTGTTTCAGTAACAAATAGAATGTCCACGCAATGACGAAGCATAAATTCTTCCAATTCAATCTTCTTTTGAAAACACAAAGAGTGAGTGGTCCCTTAATATGGTGGGCCTATGGGCCACAGCTAGGTGCTAATATGCCATGGCACCTTCGGAGAGGGCCATTAGCTTGGAGAAGATGGTTGGAACTTCAATAATATTCTTCAACGTAGTCGTAATTATGGCGAGTATGGTCTGTTATAACTTAGAGGGGAAATCAGAATTGCTAAGGAAAGTCTTTAGAAGTTCTGTGTAGTCGAAGGAGGGCCGTTCTTGTGGAGCTGCCGTTGGTGGTCGTCGTCCTCGTTGCCATGTCGTCCTCCGAGGAGGCCGACTGAGCCTATCGTTTCGGAAATCCTTTGTTGCATTTAGAGTCAGTGGTGAAGTTGTTTTCGCCACTTGCTGTTCTCGTAAATGTGCGGCTTTGTCTTGTATCGTGTAAGTGCACAAAGCTTGTTGAAATGTACTGCAACCTGTCCAAATGCCTGGGTGGCTGGGTGTTCTTCGCCGCAGTTTGCGCAAGTTGAATTTTGATTTGGAGTTTTCTTTCAGTTCAGTACCTGGTGGGGGCCTTCACATTCGACGCACCTGGCGGGGAGTCGAAAATAATCAGCAGTCTCGAAATAGCGCTGGCAGGGTTTACACTGTGGAAAACCCTCCTTAGGTTTGTGAGATTCCACTTTCGCTTTTGTGTTCATGATATGACGGATGTGGTAAATCTAATCATTCGTTCGGCCAACAGGGAGTGATACACAGTAAACCGGTTGGCTATTAATATATTCGTCTTGGTGCCTCTCCCTTGTACTGATGCAACAACTTGCGTTAAACCAATGGCGTGCAACTCAGTCTCAAGCTGCTTCTCTGCAGTTTTGTCCAGGAGATTTTTAATGACGATACTGACCATCTTCTCACTGGGGGAATGGTGAGTAGGGAATGGAATTTTGACGTTCTGGTAGAACTGCAGTGCTGTCCGTTGCTCCGCTGTGGTTTCGCAGTGTTACTTGATCGAATCCCCTTCGCTTTGATTGGTCTGTATGGTTATTGGAAGAATTATAGTTGGTGGAAGGTTAGGTGGATGTCTTGAGCCGAAGGTGGAAGGTTTTGTGAGTCTTCCATTCTTGTTTGAGGCGCCACTTTCATTTGTTCACGCTCCACTTGCAGTGAGGGACGGGGCGAATTGGTAGGAGGTTGGTAGTGGAATTTGTAGGTTAGTGGCATCAGAGGTGTCCTGCGAGTTCTTCAAAACGGCTGGTCCAAATGGCTCTGGGCACTATGCGACTTAACTGCTCAGGTCATCAGTCCCCTAGAACTTAGAACTACTTAAACCTAACTTACCTAAGGACATCACACACATCCATGCCCGAGTTATGATTCGAACCCGCGACCGTAGTGGTCGCGCGGTTCCAGACTGTAGCGCCTAGAACCGCTCGGCCAACCTGGCTGGCTGCGAGTTCTTCCTCTTACGTCCAGTTCATTTGTTTCAGACTAATTGAAAACCTGCGTCTTCATCGTTCTGATTCGTTGGCTAGTACTGGTGCGTTGTCAAAATCAGAAGAGTCATCCTCATTGTGCCTCCGCGTGATTTCGACGCGTCTCGCGGCCATATCACGCGCCAGTTGGTCTTCTTCATCGTCATTCATCGTCGTCTGTTATTCGCTTTCCCCGATGGTCTTCGGTCGATGTCACTGTCCTTCACTTAGGGCTGTGGCAGTTTCCATCCCTGGGTCGGTGACGAGGAGGAAGTCGGCTTACCGACCGCGGACGGTTCCAGGCCCTCAGCTGTCGTCCTTTCACGCCATTACAGAAGTTGTTTAGTCCACAGCCTTAGGTGTCGTCGCCGAATTTCCTTCCTGCATGGCCATGGTCAACGTAGACGGGATAGCTGATGGGGGCCCTTGGAGGCAAGCACCTCCAGACGGCGATCAGCCGACCCCGAGGCGGCTGCCTCTATCACGCGGTCTCTCCGAGCCACTCGCTTGTCCATCACTGCGATTCCAGTGTGGAACGAGTCTGGTATTTATGCATATGTTGTGCCGGGCGCTCCGCGTCGGCTGCTCTGTCCGTGATAGGTGCCGAACAGTAGCAGCGACTGTAGTCTTTTCTTCTATCAGTGGCTTTTCTGAACGTTGTATGCGTACTTTGTGGTTATTATCCGTTGTCGATCTTGCTGTACGAAGTTCTGAATGACATAAAAGTCAAGCTAGAAATTTCATTTTCCGATTGTCATCATTTAAGCCCTCCTGTAATCTAGAACGTTCTGTTACGTGGCGTCCCGTGTCATTAATGCTAATTATCATAAAAAATTTATTTTTGTCGTGGCTCGATCCTTCCATAGATATTACGATATTCTAACGCTTTGATGTCTTTCGTCGTAACGTCTTTCCTAATGATCACATTAAAACAAAATTTATTTGCAATCTTTTCTGATCATACACCAGCCTGTAAAACTTGCATGGAGGGTATAAAACCACCTTACAGTCCAAATTATGAAGTCCTTTTTTTCATGAGCAGTGACGGGGACTATAAGAAAAGATTTTAAAAGACAGACGTCACATATCGTCTGGGTCCCTTGAACTTACCAACGTTCCAGTTTGCTGCTGGTGAAGCTTTCGAGGTATAACGCTACAGTCCATGAAAATCTTCGGTTCCTGACGTCCAGAATTGCGCTGGTCTGAAGATGTAGAACTCAGTTCTGGACTAAACGTTAGGAAGAGAATGATGTTTTTGACCACGACCTTATACCTTGAATAGTTTACCAGCAGCAATGTGTCCGAATCGTGAAAGCTTTCATTCTTCCAATTTTTTAGACTATTTTGCACTTTCAGTTTCTGTCGATGGTATTTTACTTAGAGCAAATCTCTAATTTTGTAACCATGAATATGAGTTTCTGTTCCTTCGCACGCTATAACAAATTGTATCAAATCATTCCTCTGCATATGAGTGTTCATTATATGTCCTTAAGGGTTTTAGCTGAAGCTCACACTGAGATTCTCTTTTCATTATTTCTATTGGAAGTAATCCTGTACTAAAATGAGCTAGCTTGTTCAAGATAGTCTCAAATTCAGTTACCACTTCTGCATGTCGAGTACTTCTGTCTGTGCAATACGTGTGAAGTAATTGTAACTTCCTCCGCTGGATTCGACTGTGAAAGAAATTTCGAAATGATAACATGCTTCATCCCATCCCACACTTTAAACTGTTTGAACTAGTCACTCTTAAATTGTTGCTGGATTATTATCTGTTAGGAGCTACGTGGCTCCTCATATCTTGAAAATAAACTTTCAGGCAATTTATAAAGGTTTCGAAATTTATGATGTTTTTTTTTAAGTAATGCTTCGCACAACGTAAACCCACAGTCTTCATTATTACAAAACACGACACCCTACATCTTCCTCTTGCACATGGTCTGACAATATTATAAACTAGGTCATCAACGCTCTTTGGAATTATACGGTACACTCTCTAAAATGAGACGTCGCGTAACAATTAACAAGCTCTTATCAGACCTTCTACCTATCTACCCATTTTTCAAAAGGAAATTTGTCATGATAACGGTGTATCTGTCTGTGTAGAGAGGCAAATAACAAATTTCTTCTGTCTTTGATCACTCTCCAAAACATTAGTCATTATTCCACAACTATTTCTCCTCCTGAAACCTACTGTATTGTACTCTTATTCATAAATTATACTGCTGAAACAATAATCATACATGATTCCTTCCTTTATATTGTTGTAAACTGAATTTTTGACACGCTGCCCCTCTGCAATGAAGTTCATTCTGAAAAGATATCTTGGGCCTTTTTATCTACCGTGGTGGGACATTTCTAAATTAAGATATGATAATAGCATTTGGCATTACATTTGCAGCTTCTTTAATGCTGTTAATTCATGAACGGAGAGTACTCATTACAGTATGAGGCCTACACAAAATAGCTGTAAAAACTGAGAAAATCTCCCAATTTATCGCCAGTTACATCTTCACAGAAAGAAAGGCGTCTCGGTCGAGAACTAATCAAATATTTAATTTATTGCAGAATCTTTAGTGAGAGATTTTAATACTTTACCACCACGTTCTTCTTGGAGTGTGGGACCCCATCATCATCATCACTGCAGACGATAGGGAAATTTAAACCATAACTGGCACCTGAGACTTTTCCAAAAGTAAGACAGAGACGGCCTAACGAGAATGTCTGCTTTGTAGAGGAAAGGGTTCCCGTGTGAAGTCTGCTGGAGAGCAAGAGGGATGCCGCACAGTCACGACCACCTGGGGCCACTTGAACGCCTCCAGTCTGAAACGCATTTTGGAAGGCATTACACAGGGATCTGTTTTGACACCAATTCTCTTTGTCACCTACGTTAACGATCTCTCATTCCTGTCGCGAGTGGTGCTTTCCCAATTTGCTGATGATACGGCTTTGTTGACGAGTAATCACTGCCATTATCAACGGCCTCTAGCTACAACTGACACCAACTGTACAATGGGCGGCACAAAACTGTATTAAACTCAGTGCAGAAAAGAAGAAGACCGTGATGTTTACACGACGACGCCGTGATCTTCGTGATCACCTGATCTGCACAGTCGACCGCTGATCTGGACGGCCAGAGTTAAAGGTCTCGGTACCCCGGATAAGAAGGTACTTTCTAGCACACGCTTTGTTGACGAGTAGTCACTGCCATTATCAACGGCCTCTAGCTACAACTGACACCAACTGTACAATGGGCGGCACAAAACTGTATTAAGCTCAGTGCAGAAAAGAAGAAGACCGTGATGTTTACACGACGACGCCGTGATCTTCGTGATCACCTGATTCTGCACAGTCGACCGCTGATCTGGACGGACAGAGTTAAAGGTCTCGGTACCCCGGATAAGAAGGTACTTTCTAGCACACGCTTTGTTGACGAGTAGTCACTGCCATTATCAACGGCCTCTAGCTACAACTGACACCAACTGTACAATGGGCGGCACAAAACTGTATTAAACTCAGTGCAGAAAAGAAGAAGACCGTGATGTTTACACGACGACGCCGTGATCTTCGTGATCACCTGATTCTGCACAGTCGACCGCTGATCTGGACGGACAGAGTTAAAGGTCTCGGAACCCCGGATAAGAAGGTACTTTCTAGCACACGCTTTGTTGACGAGTAGTCACTGCCATTATCAACGGCCTCTAGCTACAACTGACACCAACTGTACAATGGGCGGCACAAAACTGTATTAAGCTCAGTGCAGAAAAGAAGAAGACCGTGATGTTTACACGACGACGCCGTGATCTTCGTGATCACCTGATTCTGCACAGTCGACCGCTGATCTGGACGGACAGAGTTAAAGGTCTCGGTACCCCGGATAAGAAGGTACTTTCTAGCACACGCTTTGTTGACGAGTAGTCACTGCCATTATCAACGGCCTCTAGCTACAACTGACACTAACTGTACAATGGGCGGCACAAAACTGTATTAAACTCAGTGCAGAAGAGAAGAATACCGTGATGTTTACACGACGACGTCGTGATCTTCGTGATCACCTGATTCTGCACAGTCGACCGCTGATCAGGACGGAGAGAGTTAAAGGTCTCGGTACCCCGGATAAGAAGGTACTTTCTAGCATACATCTACGAGAGAAACGAATCAAGCTGCTACACTTTCTCCACCAGATCTACCCAGATTACTGGCCAGCGGGGAACTACAGACCAGGACCATGGTCCGCCTTTTTTCTGCAATAATCCTCCTGGCACTTCTTTACAGTGGCCTGACAATGGATACAGTTTGCCCCACATCCTTACACCTCCTCCAGACAGTCCAGGATCGGTAGTTTTGGGCCATATCGGTGCATCTTGTCGGGCAAGGATCCGGACCTCCACCGTGAAGTGCCGTTACTCAGGGAATAGACTCAGATATCCATTATGAAACCCCTCAACATGGTTGAGTACTTCGGCTCTGTGCTCAACTTGAAGCTCACCACCTTCGTAGGGTCTATGGCCCACAGCCAAGGACTATGCTTAAGACAAATAATGATAAACTTGAGCCATTTACCTTCACACCACAGGAGTCCAGCCACATGGATAGTAGTACACCGAAAATGCCACACAAAATAAATAAATAAGTAAAACCACTAATCTCAGTATCAGGCAGCACCGAAGAAGACTGCGAGCCACGCTGTCGAAATATCGTGCAAGAAAAACGCGAGTAACCGGCAGATACCTCTTCATTGTTCAACACGACAAATTCCGTGTGCATATTTTCAAGTTCTGAACACCTATTAGAGCTCAGTATATCATTAGATAGTATGTTGTGAATGAAACTGGACAATTAACGAAATCTGTACTTAGAAATTTTTTTAAAAAAATTGTGTGTTGGTCGTAAGGTACCCCTACTGTCAATGCATACATTACGGAATTTTGGTTGGTACTGATAATTGAGCTAAGAGATATTTTTATGTTCTGGACCCTACTTATATGTCAATACCAAAGATGTTGTTAATATCAGTTAACGAAATTTTTTACCTTATTTTTTTGCGTTGGGAAATAAGCACCTCTCCCCCCTCCCCCCCTCCTCCCACCGTTGGTAATACGTGCTATGCAAAATAAGTTGGTACGGCTAGTGTTAACGCTGAAAAAAGACTGATGAGAAAGCCGGACATTTGCTTTATACCTGATCCGATGTTGGATACGTTGAGAAGCAGGTGGTTCTGATAGAGACGCGCAGCAGACGGCAGGACAGCCCCGTGTGATCGGAGCATGGCTCTGCTGGCGGTCTCTCTCTCTCTCTCTCTCTCTCTCTCTCTCTCTCTCTCTCTCTCGCTCTCCCTCCCCCTCTCACCGGAACGCCGGATATTGCATTCCGGGGGCACCGGCTGATGAAGTTGGCACGCGTCTCGCCAGGCCGCCACACCGTCTCTCCCTCCCACCATTGCCCTTCCCCAGCCCTCTCCATTTCTTTCTTTCTTTCTCCCTCCCCTCTTTGATGCGCACTCGCTGCCGCTGCCGATACGTGAGACGAGCGAGCGCCGCCTCGGCAGCCCTTGCTCTTCTGAAGACTTCCGCAACCCCTGCCTGCGGTTCCCTCTGAGAAACAGCAGCCGCAGCCGCAGCCTCTATTTGCTACATCTCTACGCACTGTCAGCTCCACTGCGTCCCCTGTCTTGCGGCTGTCGTCACGTGTCCAATACCTGGTCATTGTTTACGGTTTACGCTGCTCTTTACATACTGCCACAACACAGTTTTCACTACACCCTCGTTATTATTAAGGTCAAAGAAGACTCTCCGATAGAGAATTCTTCTTCTTCAGAATGTAAAAAACAATTATATGATTATAGAGTTTCTGTTGCGCCCACGAACTATTTGTTTTAAAACTTGTTTTTTTTTTTCGGGTATCCGCCTGAAGGCAAAAGAAAGAAAATAAATTCTAAAAGTTGGACATAAATCGTAAAATTGGTAAGTAGGTCACAGCACTATACTGGTGTGCAAAACGTACGAAAGAAACTTTCGCATGATGTGTAAAGTGCCAAGTAACATAGCTCTGCCGAACTTGGACCATTCTTTGCTGCAGTATAATGCAGAAGATAACTGAAAGGTTTTTCCGTAAGATGAGGTTCAAAAGCAGTAAAGTATTTTAGAAAATGCATTTCAACGATCAGCTGTTTATTTGTTCCGGTTCCAGTTATTAACCATCATCGAAGATGCAGGGTACAACAGCCAAGTTAAAAGCATCCTATATTCCTTTGAAGCCGAGTATCTACCGAAACCCGCCAGCCGCAGTGACCGAGCGGTTCTAGGCGCTTCAGTCTGGATCCGCGCAACCGCAGCCGTCGTATTTTCCACTCCTGCCTCGGGCATGGGTTTATGTGATGTCCTTAGGTTAGTTAGATTTAAGTAGTTCTAAGTTCTCTGGGACTGATGACCTCAGATGTTAAGTCCCATAGTGCTCAGGGCAATCTACCGAAACCAATAGATGACTAATGGGACAAATAAACAGCTAATGGTTAAAATGCATTTTACAAAATAGCTGAAAGAAATATTTAATGAGATGAACAGAAATGACACTTTTATTCATATTAAATAGTTACAATGATGTCACCGCAATTCATGGTCGTTCCCTGCACATTAGAAAAGGTGGGGCTTGGTTCTTAATAGGGTTTGTGATAATCACAGTAAGAAATGCATGCTCTGAAAAGTGCTCCCATGCTTGACACAAGAATGGTAGTGAATTCTTGTGGTAGGTCGTTCGAGCCCTCAAATAGAGCTTTTCACAACTGCTCGATGATGATTGATGACTGCGGATGTGCTGCCATACGTCTCTCCAATGCAACTCACTCACAGGGTTTAATAATTTCGCAGAATGTCCTGTCCTTCCACACAGGGTTGTCGTAGCAAGATTAAATATCGTAGACCCCAAATCCTCGAGAAATAAACGAAAAACGTACCTATTCAAAAAGCAGATAAAAATTTGCTTGACGCCCTCCTGAGAGATATTCTCCACTCATTCCAAATTAACAATATAAGTGTAGACCAGATTTGCCTTGAATTCAAAGAAGTAGTATCGGCAGTAGAGTTGAGATTTCTTTCTTTGTCCCTTGTCCTGCGCCAACGTGGGGTCGGCCGTGTCATGAAAGATTTGGCAGTGTTAGTTACAGAGGGTGGTCGGATACGCTTCCTGCCGCCAAGCCGAACCCCCCCCCCCCCCCCCCCCCCCCACCAGGACATAAGTAGTGTACCCCAGCGGTCTGCGTCTAGTATAATCCATGAGATAGTACAAACTCGTGGAAATGTTTGTGAGTCGTGTAATTGAGGTGGAACGTGAGGACCATCACGGTACTCACCTAGCGGGATGTGGAAAACCGCCTAAAAGCCACACCCAGGATGGCCAGCACACCGGCCCTCGACTTTAATTCGCCAGCTAGATTCGACCCGGGGCCTTACCCGAGTCCAGGAACAAGCGCATTAGCGCTCTCGACCACCCTGGAGGGTCCAGCAACTGAGAGACTTATACTAAATAAATTGACAAATGACGGAGCTGATCCTCCTTGGTACACAACGGGTCGGAATACTGCTGGAGGAACAGCAAAACAAACATTCAGAAAATCCAAAGAGATTCTGGTCATATGTGAAATATGTTAGCGGCAAGACACAATCAGTGCCTTCTCTGCGCGACAGCAATGGAGGTACTATCGAAGACAGTGTTGCCACAGCAGAGTTACTAAACTCAGCCTTCCTAAATGCCCTCACAAAAGAAGACGAAGTAAATATTCCAGAATTCGAATCAAGAACAACTGACAATATGACTAACGTAAAAGTAAATATCCACGGAGTAGCGAAGCAGCTTAAATCACTTAATAAAAGCTGACTTCTGGTCTCGACTGTATACCAATTAGGTTTCTTTCAGAGAATACTGATGCAATAGCTCCACACTTAACAATCATCTACAACCGTTCGCTCGACGAACATTATATCATCTGCAACAGCCGCTTACACGGCTGCAGATGACATGATGTTCGCTGAGTAAAAAATGGCAACAGAAAAAAAAGCGCACGGAAAATAAGTCGCAAACAGCGACAATAATTCTTAATACATGCTGTAAGATACAATAAATAAGGTAGTATGAAAGTATCCGTCGAAAACTGTTTCAAAAAACGAATACCAAAAATTTAATAATGTGCTACTGCGTTTATATAACCATGCTACTTTCTGCATGTTTTAGATTAAAAAAAAAACCACTGATGATGGCGATATCTGTCGCCGAAACTAGTTTGAGAGAATAAAGAAATAAACGAATAACAAGGTGTTTTGCATCACGACGGACTCAATTTCTGATATTACTGTTTTTCAATGCAAACACGGACCAAATGGAAGAGATCCAAGATAAAATTAGTTGATATATACAGATATATACAGCTCAAAATGAGAAATCAAGTACAAGATGTGAGAGTTTACAGGGGAAAGACGCATATTGAGATCAGTTCCTGCTGGCATCGACTGTAGCGATAATAGTCAGTGTAGGCAGCCGCAAAACGCGCGGTAAATTATGCGCTGCCTCGCTCTTTCCACAGTCCAAACGAATGCATACACTCGTTGTAAAGGAAAGGCGGTTGAAATTAAAGTACAGACATGATTGTTAAAAGTGGACTGTATTTGGAGACTGCATTGAGAAACACAGTGGTGCGTGCGCGCAGCTTGTCTGTCACGGCCCGTCTCCCTTTTCCGCCCAGTTTCAGTCGTGCATTATGTGGACGGACGGGCAGAAAAAATATTTACCTTCAGCGAGCATCCTGTCACTCATGCGCCCTTATAGCACCTTGCAACAATACAGAACAGTCAGACAGATGAAATTCTGAAAAAAATAATAAAAAAGAGAAGAAAAGAGGCCCAAGGAAAACTAGATTGTATAAATCTTGAAGCAAAGAAGAAGCCTTTAACCTCATTGTATAGTACGAGTAATTACAGCGCCACACATAACACTTACAGAGCGCTATCGGTACGAGCCAGAGATGGGATGTTTTGCACTTCATGTTGTGTGACGCATACGTCATCGTCATCCACAATATCTTGCTTGTTACGATGCAGTTACTGACTACGTGAAGCCCTCCCAACAATTTCCGAGTTATTACGTTATAACAACAACAACAATTATTATTATGGTCAGCCGTCTAGAAATTAGTTACCCTCGATAACACATCATCCTGATGTCTTGTAGCTTCGCCTGTAGTACTGATGGTGGCCTCAATTCGGTGCGGAAGAGAGACCGCAATTGTATATTGTATGTTATTTTCTTAACATATCTGTATTAATTACAAAGTTTTTTTCCTTTGCGCTCATTCAGTCATCTAATTGCAGTTAGTACTTACTAATATGGATAGGCTGCATTAGAGCCAGTATTACAAAACATTATCACCTCACTACAGAACTGGATTCAAAGCAGATGGTTGTTGCACTCTGATTAGTTTGATGAGGCCCACCACGAATTCGTATTATACACTAAACTCCTCATCTAAGATTAACACTGGGACACTGCGTCCTGAGTTATAAGCTGGATGTACTTCAAGCTATGTCTACCCCTACAGTTTTCACCCTTTACTGTTCCCTATCGTACCAAGGGCCTTGGAGGTTGTTCGCTGATGTCTTAACACATGTCCCATCATCCTGTCACTTCTTCTTGTCAGTATTTGTCCTGTTTTCCTTCCTTCACTGATTCTGTAGAGTACCTCCTCATTCCTTAACAGTCAATTTGATTTTCAACATTCTCCCTCAGCATCACCTCTCAGACTCTTCAGATCTCTTCCGCTCTAGTTTTCTCACTGTCCGTGATTCACTGCCATACAATTCTCAGATTTTTCTTTCCCCAATTAAGGAAAATGTTTGATACCAGTAGACTTCTCTTTACCCAGAAAGCCCTTTCCGCCTGTGCTAGTCTACTTTTTATACTCTTTTTATACTTTCGTGCGACATGCTTAATTTTGCTCCCGAGGCAGCAGAATTTCGTATCTTGGTCCACTTCGTGATCCCCAAGTTTCTTGCTATTCTCATTACTGCTACATCTCATTGCTTTTCAGCTTTACTCTCAATCGAAATCCTGTATTTGTTAGATTGTTGATTCCATCCAACAGATTTTGTAGTTGCCCTTCACATTCACTGTACATAGCGATGTTCTCACGGAACGTTATCATTGATATCCTTTCACACTGAATTTTAAAACCACTCTTGAACCTTCTTTATCTTTTCTAGTCATTACTTATTCGATGTGTAGATTTAAAAGTAGGGGCGAAAGGCTGCATCCGTGTCGTATCATGTTTAATCCGAGAATTTCGTTTTTGTCTTCCAGTGTAATTGTTCCCTTTTTCTTCTTGCGCATACTGTATGGTACTTGTCTTTCCCTATAGCTTACTCCTATTTTTCTCACAATTGCACATTTCTTGCATCGATTTTCGTTATCGAATGCTGTTTCTAGTTCGACCAAAAACTACTTTTTATTCAAACTAGCTTCCATCATCAAGAAATACGTGAGAACTGCCTCTCTGATGTCTTTATAATTCCAAAAGCCAAATTGATCATCATCTAACATATCCCAGATTTCCTTTTCAGTTGTTCTGCATATTATTCTTGTCAGAAGCTAGCATGAATGAACTGTTAGGCTGCTTGTTCGATAGTTTTCGCACTTAACTGCCCTTACTATCTTTGGAATTGTCTGAATGATAATCGTCCGAAAGTCGGATGGTACGTCGCCAGTTTCATAGATTCTACATACCAACTTGGTAGTCGGCTGGTTGCCACTTGTCCCAATAATTTTATACATTTCGGTTGAACGTTGTTTATTCCTTGTGCCTTATTGGATCCCAAGTGTTCTAGAGCTCTTTCAAGTTCTAATACTGGATGCCAAATGTCACCCCTATCGACTCTAATTTCTTCATCTAACACGTCATCAGACAAGTCCACTACGTCGCAGCGATCTGCAATGAACTTCTCTCTGCATGTCCGCTCTTTCCTCTGCGGTTAACAGTGGAATTGTCATTGCACTCTCAATGTTAGCTTCCTTGCTTTTAATTTACCGAAGGTTGTTTTTAATTTTCTGTACTCTAAATCAGTCTTATCGACGATCATTTTTTTCCATTTTTATCGATTCGTTCATATATCTCTCCTTTGCTGCCCAGCCTTTGCTGTTTATTTCATTCCTAAGGGATTTATATTGCTGTATTCCTGTATTTCCCTGAGAATCTTTGTATTTCCTTCTTTCATCGATCAACTGAATTATTTAATCTCTTACCTAAAGTTTCTTCGCAGTTACTTTCCTTGTATCTACGCTTGTCTGTCCCAGTGGCTCTTATTAGAGATATTCTCTTCAAACGAGCTGGCCACTCTGGTGATCCTTATCGAAGTATCCACCTCCTTAGCGATCTTCAAAGTCGTCTCGTCATTCCTCAATACTTCAGTATCCTATTTTCATTCATAATGATTCCTTAGGATGGTTCTCTTTAACTTCAGTCTACTCTTCATCATTACCAAACTGTGATCTGGGTCTATATTTGCATCTAGATACCCTTTTCAATCCAATATCTGGTTCCGGAATGTTTTAAGTTAGAAGCTTCGCTTCTCTCCCGTACTTGTCAAGTATGCCTCATTCACTTGTGACTGTGTTACCACCTGAATTTAAGTGCGGAACTGAATTAGCCTTTCTTCTCTCTCACTTATACAGTCAAGCCTATGTTCTGCCGTCACCTTTCCTTTTGTCCCTTACGCTACAACCACTTTTCAGTCCCCCATGACAGATATTCATCTGACTTTACATACTGAATTACCAGTTCAATCTCGTCATATATTTTCTCTGTTAGTTCGTTTTCTTCTTGCAACATTTTCATGTATACCTGAACTCTCATTATCGGCGTTGATTTGATGCTGAATCTGGTCAGAACCACCCTACCACTGGTCTGTTCATTACGCCTCACTCTCCGCCCGACGCTCCTATTCGTAACGAGTCCTACCGCCGCTGTTTTTCTGCTGCTATTGGTATTACCCTATATTCCTCTGACTAGATATCCTTATCTTTCTTCCATTTCACTGCACTTATCCCCCCTAAATCTAAATTGAGCATTTTAATGCCTCTTTTCACATTTTCTCGCCTTTCTACTAGGTTCAAATTCTGATATTCCATCCACTGAGTCGGAGAATGTCATCTCGTCGCTGATTATTCCATCATTTTCTCATGGTCACCTCCCCGTTAGAAGTTCCCTTCCAGATACACTAATGGGGCAGTAAGTCGTAATCTTTTGAGAATGAGCAGATCATGTCATATTTTCAATTATAGGCCGTTTGTTCTGAGGATACAAATTATGTATCTTCAGTGCAGTGGTTTCCATTGTTTCTCTATCCTTATGCTGTTGATCATTGCCGACTCTTCTGCCTTTTAGGGACGGTTTCCCACTCTAAGAGCAAGACAGTGCGCTGAATCTCTGTCAGCTTCTTCCCTCTGTTTCACAATGCCAGTGGCAGAATGAAGGTGCTTGCTCGTGACGGAAGTCTTCGGCCGCCATTACTGCTGATTGTTTTCAAAATTTAAGCATTGGCCAGGCTCGAACGGGGATGCAGGACGTTTTGATTAATATCCAAAAATGATATTACTAGACCACGTGTGAACACGCTGCATTTCTTATAATCACCAAACAAATATGTGTCTCCGACTGACGACTAAAAATAAACGTCAGGCGTAATTCGGATATTTCAAAACGTTTCCTCTTTTGCTTTTTGGGTAGCATGAGGACTGTCATCTGCCAAGCTCAACATATTACCGATTTTTACAAATATGCGTGGTGTTTGTGGAGGCGAAGGTTAGAGGTACAAGCTTGCCCAGAAATGTCTGATGAAGAATTCATTTACGTTTGTAGATATCCTAACAGAAGAATCTACCAGTGTATATGCTACTAATTCATTGTATTTCGTCAAATGCACGTGGCATTTAGAATTAATCGTTTACTACCAGTAGCAGAAACTCTACTTCCTCTTCTTGGCTTTCATGGCCTTTACCCCATACCTTCACGGGGTCGGCATATTAATTATTGGGTTTGGAAATGTTAATGGTAGAGGGTGGCTGGATATCCCCTCTACCCCTCCCCTTCCACTGGACGGAATTTGTATACTGTAACCTCCCAACAAATTATTTCAACCTTTCAATAATTATCTGACTGTGAATCTAAACTGGAGAATCTAGACGTCAGCAACGCTACGTCATGGCCCTGAAAAGTCATTCTGAATAAAATAAAGATTCTTACCTCAATTATGTCGGCGGATAACGCGTTTATATCTGCTCCTATAAGAAATTTTTCTGGCATAGCCCAGTGCAATGCTGGCTTCTAGATTTTGTTATGTATAAAAGAAACTGATATTCTTTACGGTAATTGGCATGACCATGTATAGGAAAAATTAGTATAAACATTAAATTCCGATGAATGACCGTAAAAAGTTATCTTTATAAGAAAGATTATCATTGAAAAATTATTGAAAATTATTTACAGGTGACTTTGATATAACAACAGTATAAAATGAGCAGTTGCAAATTACATATGCGTGTGGCAATAAAAAATAAAAATTTTTGCTTTTACCTTATACCACATCGCTCAGGCACCGACATCGTTCTCCACGACCGGCCTTGGTAATTCCATTCAGGACACAAGTGTTCTCTGTGAGCTATACAACTACTCTCTAAGAGCGACCCGACACAACCGCCTGACTGGGAGCTACTACTAATATTACTACTACTGCTGCTGCCGCCGACACTGCTCTCTGGTCTGTGATTCTATTGTAGCTTACATATCGCAGGCAGCGCGTGAGCAATCCACTGAACTTACATCTGCTCGACTGCGCTAGCAATAAATTCCTTAGTCATGGACCTCTTTCAATACCTTTAGGGTTACCCCTTGTGAAAGTATGTGAAAGTTTTCTAAATATTGACGAACGGTGTAACTAAGGTGGGCGTGGGGTACCATCTCAGTTTTCAGCTAGTCGGATGTGGGAAAGTGACTGAGAAGAACATCGAGTCTGACCATCACACCGACCCTCGTCATTAATACGCCGGGTGGATTTTCATTGCACAAAAGGAATCAGAATAATAACTGGAGCCCCCCCCCCCCTCCCAGTAACAACTTGCAGACAGTTATTTAACCTTAATCCGGGCGCGCACGCTGTAGTTTACGGTCTTTCTTAAAAAAATCTCATGAAAATTTTCATTTGGCTGGCCTGAGTTGGCCTGGAGGGGGAGTATTCACTGGTTACACCACATGGCGCCACTCAGAGACAACAATATGCATTGTTCTCACTTCGCAAGTGCCGACACAGAAACAACACAAGACCTTCTTGTCGAGATTGACGCGGATGTTCCGGATATGCAAGGCTTGATATTTTTCATTGGAAAAGGCAATGAAACAGTTTGGGCTAAAAAGCCTATTTTTACCAAAAGCGAAGACCAAGTCCAAAAATATTACGAAAACAATTCCTGGCCACAGACAACAGGCTAGCAACTGTAAAACAAAACTAGAATGTTTTTATCAAATAATGTCTTTGCAAATTATCGGTGACATTGTTAGATGCACTAATACTTTCATTGCATAAACGAAAAATGGAAGAAGTGAGTCTTCCAACAATACACTCCGAGAAAGAGACTACAGGCCCACTTCAAGGGCGGAAATGAAAGCAGCGCTCGGGGCTTTATTTTTCATTGCTGTGAAACGTGGAAACCGGGCTGATTTTTCCGAGTATTTCGCCAGCGACGGAACAGGACTTACGATTTTCGCACTAGTTTTCGCGATCGTAGATTTCGATTGTACTTGTGGTATCTATAACTTATACGTTAGCTCCAACCCGAATTTTTAATTCCACTTTCATTGCCAATTGCCAAAAAGCTCTAAATGTTGGGGAAAGTGTGACGGTTGACGAAATGTTAGTGGTATTCCTTGGTCGCTCCATTTATATTCAATACACGGCCAAAAGTCCGGCCAAATATGGCCTCAAAGTTTACGCTATGTGTGATTCACAAACATTTTGCACATATAATACGGTTATTTACCGTGGGATGCAAAAGCCTGGACCATACGTCACTTCCAACAGACCATTCGACATTGTCAAAAATATGACTGAACCACTCATAAAAACTGATCGAAACCTATCCACAGATAATTGGTTCAAAAGTTACCAGTTGGATCAATATCTGTCACCGTTCGGAATGACTTTCTTGGGAACTTTGAGAAAACGTTAAGCCGAAATCGCAGATGAAATCGTGACAGAAAATGAAAACTTGTCCCTGACAGTCATTTGTTTGGACCCAATGACATCTCGACTTTGGTCTCTTCTGCTACCGAAAAGCAAAAGGTTGTTCTGGTTTTATCAACTTTACACGACGGAAACAAACTGAATGATGAAACTGGTAAGCCAACTCAGATTATGGATTACAATGCCACGAAAGAGGGTGTGGACACAGTCGACATTATGTGTTCAAAGATTTTAACTTCTAGAAGACCTAAGAGATGGCCAATGACAATTTTCATCAGATATCTGGATATTGCCGGAATAAACTCCAGGCGAATTTACCAAATGAACAAGCCCTTGGAATCCTTAGTGAGGCGGATATATCTTTCTGGCCTGGCCATGGAACTAATGGATGAAAGTTTGAGACAACGAGCGAAAATCCCACCACTCTCTAAAGATTTGAGCATTTTTCTCAGAGCCCACCGTGAAGAAGAAAGAAGAAGAAATCTGCCTGAGGTGACTCCGAACAGCCGGCCGGGGTGGACAATCGGCTCTAGGCGCTAGAGTCTGGAACCGCGCGACAGCTATGGTCGCAGGTTCGAATCCTACCTCGGGCATGGATGTGTGTGATGTCCTTAGGTTAGTTAGGTTTAAGTAGTTTTAAGTTGTAGGGGACTCATAACCTCAGAAGGTAAGTCCCATAGTGCTCAGAGCCATTTCAACCATTGGACGACGGGTCAAACCGACGTCTGGCCATCCTGATTTAGGTTTTCCGTTATTTCCCTAAATCGCTTCACGAAAATACCAGCATGGTTCCTTCAAAACGGCACGGTCGACAACTTTCGCCATCGTTTCCTGAGTGGTGGGACCGATGATACCGCTGTTTGGCCCGTCCCCCGAACTAGCCAACCAACGAACTGTTAGGCTGTTCTCACTGTGAAATACAACTATCCCATTCGGGAAGGGGAACGTTACAGACCGTGTGCAATTATTATAACATTGTGACTTGCAACACAGTAATACGTTAGCTACATTACAGTATAATACAATAAATAATAAAACTTAATAAAGTGTGATCCAAACAAGAGATAGTTCGACAATTCCTCATCTCGTATTAGTGTTAATTTCAGATGAAGATATGTGCCCATTGGCGGTAGCAATGATAAAAATGTGGTCGAAAGTATTTCCGCCTAGATCCTATGCTACAATGCCTTCAAGATGCTTCAGTAAAATGTTTTCAGTTTATTTAACAAGTGGTAGGCCGCATTATCGTTTCCGACTTTATGGTTCGCTTGTAGACTGAAACTATTCCAGGATGTTTCATCTGTCTTAACTACTTAGTAGTTAGTAACTCAGATATTTTTAGGAGTAAACTTACTGTCAATTACGTTATAACATTTACATAGAATGAGATGATAACAGACAAACTTTGAATTTTCCATCTGAAGTTATGTAGACAACTTTCATATGTTTGTTACGAAATTGCTTTTACAGTAACGCTTTGACACAATCGTCAGGAGTGGACTTCCCATCGAACGACACCTTCCTAAACGTTAATAGTCGAAACCACATGTCTGTATTTGCGCATGCCATGTTCACGTTGCATTTGAAGTCTGTTTAAAAAAACTCCCTTTCAAGGTTAATCGTGATACGAAAAAGTGGAGGTTGAAATCCTTTCTATCGTTAAATACAAACCGTTTTTATGTGACCTCAGCAATGCAGTCGAAACACTTGATTCTTTGAAGAACAGTTTCTTTTCTATCGAATAACGCATGGTTTCTCTGCAAGAAACGCGTCCTTTGCAAATGTTTCCACAGAATTTCGTCTCGACCTCACCTGCTACAGTGGGCTTTGTCTGTGATAGTTCCCAGTGCTCGTTAAAATTTTCCAGCATGCGAGAAAGGAGCAGGGCAAGGTGATTCTTAGAGTCTTTGGAATAACGATCCTTCGTATAAAAGGGCTGACACCATTTAATTGGACTAATTATCCTAATTAATCGTAATGGTATGTAATAAATAACCGAAAGAAGGCGCCACTTCCAGCGCGACAATTTACAGCTAATTACACGACTGCCCTGCTGGAATTCGTTAGTGGAAATTACACTTTTTATAACTGGAGATAGAAAGTAATTGCAATTGGAACGAACCAGCGTGCTGTATGCGTGGTGGACATCTCAATCTAAATTAAATAAATCCCAAAATCTGTAATCCAAATGATTCTACGAAATTAACAATTAATGTAAATTTATTATGTAAGGTGCAGTGGTACGTTGTGAAGGCTGTGGGATTTTATAAGTTGTCGTTTCATATCGTCGCTGTCATCTGTCCGCAATAATTAGCAGTGTTCACTCGTTCGATATTATTCGTAAAACGATATTGTGGCCAGCGGCATATCACAACATTTTTTACTACTTTTTTTAAAATCTTTGATTCACTTAGCATTCAGAATAATCTTTCCTCCTCCTGCGAATACATTGCTACATCGTATGCGAGACACAATAAAATTAAAGTGCTTTGTAGAAAGTTTTTCACTGCAACTTTCTCAAAAGTATACCTGCTCCTCAAGTCACTGTTGTTTTCTAGGATGGATGAAGGCTTTCCCTCTTCTGTTCCCTTACCTGCTATAGAGTTGAACACTATTTTGGTAAGGACGGTAGGTAAATACGCTAAATAGCGTATTTTTTTCATTACGAAATGATATCCACTGCTGGGTAAGGACTTCATACTGACTTTCACGCGTATTTAGTTCTGTAAGCAAGCAGGTAATCAGTCCTCCATTGCAAATCTACTGTAACATCTCTGTCCGCCTCAGAAGCGATAACTGTCTGTCCAGAGAGTGCGCAGAGTGTTATTGTTGTGATTAAGGGTGGCAAGAGTATTGGGCGACAATTCGACAAGATGCTTATGCACCACCGACCGTTACAGTGCCAAAATAATTAAAACGTTCACTATAGTAGTTGTATATTTTCATATCATTTCTTCAACATTATCAGTGTCTAAAAATTATTATATATATGCTTACTTCCCTATTCGTGTATCGTCTCACCAGTTGAAAAATTCTGTTGTCGGAGAAGAAACACAGTTGAAAATTATTCTCTTTAAAAGACGGTGACAAGAAAGTGGGGAACCAGCTGTCTCATCTGGATCTACGTGATTACTCGGTTATTTACAATTAAGTGCCTGGCAGAGGGCTCAGTGAACCACATTCAAGCTGCCTCTGTACCGTTCCACTCTCATCCTTCCCGAAACGTCTGGCATCGTCTCCTATGGTTTCCATTTGTAGTGGAGCCTCCATTCTTAGCATCTCACTGTCACTGCCACTATCTCTATACGCCTCTCTCCCACTGTCTCCTTTTTCTCCCATTGGCAGTTTCATCTGTCTGTCTGACTGTCTGTCTTTCTATCACTGTCTTCATACCTTTCTCACTCTCTTCCTTACGACTGAATCTTTTTCTGCCACTTCCTCTGCCTCTTTGTCCCGCTGTCATTGTCTTTGTGCCATTTCTTTTCTCTCTTGTTGCCACTGCCTCTTTTCTTCTCGCTTACACTGTGCCGTATTTCTCTTAAGCCACCATTGTCGTCTCACCGCATATATTCTTGTGAATCGTTTGCTCGGGGTTTTGCCACAGCGGGGTGTGCTGCTTAGGTATAACGAATTCTGTAGCTCACTAAAGTTCTGACTGTTTATGTACGCCGAGCCATTTACATTCTTTGATACATATAATCAGCAAATAAGTACACATAACAGAAGATTAACTCAAAATCGTCTCCTATCCAACTCAAGTTCACTATACTACTTTACATAAAAATGGAAAATAGTTTTAGGCAGCACCTACAGTACACCAAAAATTGTGGTGTTTTATCTGGAAGCACATAGAACTTCGCAAGCCAAAATAATTTTGTGTAAGAAGATTACGTCGTCAGGTGGCACTATCTTACAATTTCCAGGTCAAACTACCTGTACGGGAGCGAAGTGCCTGTTACACAGATAGAGTTTCATAAAGTTATATTGGTGAAATAAATGTCGCATAAAAGCGTAGTTTGGGAACCTCAGAACGCTTGCGATAACCCCGGGACCCCTTCCACGTCTCCGCAGTGTCCTTTAAAACTACATTTTCGACTCAGACTGAATATGAATACGTTACATGCATAAATAACCTAATTTTGAACCTTTGGATTTCGGTAATGGCTAATGATATTGAGAAATGTTTCAAATTTCCCCCAGAACTCGAGGTTAATAATTTCGACGATTGCTATGAATAGAAGTTATACAAGTGGGCATCCCCGCAATGGGCACTTTTGATACACTAAAATCATGGTTTTTGGGGGTTTTATCAAGAATCACCCATGAACAAATGATGCTTTTATAACCGCCAAAATCCCTCCACAGACAACAGCTAATGCAAAAGAAGCAACCGATCTGCTCAATTTACATGGGCTGGAGGAAGGGTATTATGTTTAAATTTTGACCATATACTGTTGGATAGCTGCAGTATGATTGTTCTTCCGAAAGGTGTTCAAAAAATTACTAGGCCAAGGGCTATCCGTAACAATCGACGCCTTATCTTTGTGACCAATAGAAACCGTCATATGAACCCCTGAAAAATCGCGTTTTGGCGCGCTGTTTTATGAAACATATGGTACATCAGAGGTAACAGTGAATCGTAACGCAACAGTTAATCAGGAAACGTGAACATACTACTTGAAAGATTCTATAAACTGTGTGTAATTAGAGTTCACGATTGAACGTATATTCGTTCACAAATATTGTCGCAAGATCAGCAGCTAACCAGGTTGTGATATGATTACGTGTGATCTCCTGATAGAAATTCCCAGAATTGTTAACTACAAGGACGTGCACCAAGTATCGAACCCAGAATCTGTGGCGGCACGTCCCTTTGCGTCATCACCACAGCTGCAGTGTTCATATTTGGCCCCGCAAAAATGAGAGCCCCTGCATCACTCGCAGCCAGCGCCGCCGCCGTCCGAGACGTCCCAGCTGCAGTTCAGCCAGCGCAGCAACTCTCTCTCTCTCTTGCATAAGACGTGACAGTAAACGTTCAGCATGCCGACTGGACCTGTTGAGTGATTTTGCTGTAACGAACTTTTGCCTGTTACCAGACTAGGCCTGGAATGTTGGTTTCTTCCGTTTTCAACGTTCACGTGAGACTGTAACTCCGCTTTTAAGTCATTACAGTTGTTTGTCCTGTTTGCTTGGTTATAGACACTACAGTTTTGGCGACAGTTGTTTCGTACCCAATGGTGTTCCGTGAGTGCAATCTATCCTAAGTTCATTCATTTGTTACAAGAACAGCAACAGCAGACAGATATGCTTTGTCAGCAAGTTATGACTTTGCAAGATGCCACGGTCCTTCAGCAACCTTCCTCGGCACACCCATCTGCTGCCCAGATTTTCCACTACCGCAAGAGGCGCAAGATGCCATGTGGCATTTGCAGCAGCATTTCGTGACCTTTCACGTAGGGTACCCAACTGTATAAAAAACATTTTTCTTGTCTTGGATCGACCCCGAAACGTTTCATTGGCTTCGTAAACTTTCTTCATCAACGGACCCAAGGTCGCTCTCTTTTTCTAAACTGCATCAGTTGCTCAGCGTTTATTATCTCAAGAAAATCAATAAATTCACCCATGGAATTTCACCGACGATGAAAGATACCGTGCCAATCCAACGAAGCCTGGGTTCCGACCTCTGGTGTTTCAGTCAGAAGTGTAAACTTATTTATGGTCATTTTAAATAGTGCTATGCCGGCTCTCTGATTCATGACGGTGTTACCCCTTCTGCTCCGTAAAGAGAGGTGCTTCGCAATGAGTTGAGTTTAGAATGTCCTACAGTCGCTGAGGTCCCTGCTATCGTTCAGGCGTTTGAAGTGTCACAGGCTGTGACTGAACAGCGGGGGGGCGGAATGCACGTAGCAGCGGTGTGCGGTGTGTTAGGTTGTTAGGTTCCACATTCCACAGCAAAGACGTCTTTCACCGACGCCCTCGACACTTTCATCTTGTTCGTACTGTTCGCAATCGATCTGTGACTCATACATACTGAAGTTACCCTCATGCCCTGACTGTTTTTCAGCACAAGTCTGTAACCGCTGCTCGCACTGACAGACATGATATTCGGCTTGCCCTAAACACGGCCGTGTAGTTGCTGTTTGTTCTGGTTGCTTACACAATCAGTCCTCAGACGCACATAAGGAGTTTCAGAAGATTTGTAGCATCATACCGACGCACAGCCAGAAACTCCATGTTCTCATAAAGATATACAGTATGCTGAAAATTCTACAACAGCCGTCCATTTCCAGGTCGATATCGAGGCCTGTGTCTCGTGAATCTTGAAACGTATCACCGCTTGGCTGGACCTCCCGTTTCCTCCAATGATCGCCGTTTCTCCTGTTACAGTGATCTTTCGGCTCTTGTTCACTAGCAGTTCGCAATCAACTTTGAGTTTTAGCATATCACGAGGGCGGTCACGTTCTTGGCTGACGACAGTGCGACGTCCGTAAACGTATTTGTTTTAGTAGCATTCGCTGATTGGGTATCAGATTCAGAATGCTGTGTGTTTCGTTTTTGATTCCATCATGCTCCAGGTGTTGCACGACCTGTGCCAGAGGTTCGGGTCTTTGTTTTCACTGGGAGTGAGTGCTGCAAAAGACTCAGAGGCCGTGCCGACGGCCGTTCATGACATTTTGTTTTGTTCGGTATTTTATGTTTGCTCTGCAGAAAGAACTCGACAGGTTACATGGCCTGGGCGTTACTGTACATGTTCTTTCCAGCAAGTGTGATATGCCTCTGGTCGTTAACCGAAAGCGTATGTGGTCACTTCATTTGTACAGGTGTTTCATTCCACCATTAGCACTGAAGTGCTAACATATTGTTTACCCACCCTGAAGGAAAAATTCGAGAAACTGGCGGACATTGAGCGCTTTTCTAAAACTGATTTCGTGGAGAAATACCTGCAGCGTGGCCTGAATTTGGCCTCTCTACGGACTATGGTCGTCAAGATACCCTTGCTTGTGTAGCGCTTCACGCCCCTATCGGGCGGTCTCACGAGCACTCCTACCACTTCAGAGAGATTTTTACGGTTTTACAGTTACCGCAAGGCATTATACGCTGTGCCAAATGGCTTGATGACATCATCATCACGGCCTTACACAGCTGAACGTCTCCCTTACTTTCGGATTACGTTCACTAAATTGCAAGAGGTTGAAAATCTCCAGAAACCGAATTTTTGTCAGACTTGAAAGATTGGGCCACCTCCTTCCGAAAGATGGCATAGTACTTATGAAGTCACATTTCGTTATGATTGACAACCAACTTAAAACGCGGATCCTGAGGAATCTCCAACAGTTTCTGGGCAAAGTCAGAAATTATTTGAAATCAGTTCCTTATATAGCACAGAGCATACTTCCATTTAACAGGATGCATAGAAAAGAACTTCGGTTCATTTCGTCTACAACCTACAACAGGGCGTTCAGGTGCTCCTGAGGACATCACTGTGCGTCAGTGCCTTTACATTGGAAAAACCGTTTGTTCTCGCAACGGATACATCCTAATGCAGGGTAGTGATGGTTTCAGCTCACAGAACTGCTGATGGCTCTAAAGAGCCAATTACATACATCTACAAACTGTTAAGAGCCTCACAGCGCAACTTTTCAGAGACGGAAGTGGACGCTTTAGGCATCGTGTATGCAGTCCGAAAGTACCATGTTTCCCTCTGTGGCAAAAAATAACCACCTCATCACCGATCGTAATCTGATCATGGAACTCTTTGATCCATGTTCACTTTCCTGATAGAACCGTGCAACGACTCAAGCACTGGTCTCAGTTTCTGAGCACTTATCACTATTGGAGTCATTTTAGGTCTATGGCACAGTTTGTTAGTGTGGGCATGTTGTCTGGCTTTCTCATGCGATCTGACTTGACCTTCAACGAAGTCAAACTCATCGGTTTTCAGATTGTCATCCATTTGCAATGTGCGATAGATAGTGTTCCAGTGATACCCCATCATGCAGTGAAGGCCACCCCACAAGATGCCATGCTGTGACAGGTTGATTTTGTGTACAATGGTTGGCCTGAACGATTGTCACACTGTTAGGTCTGATCTGCATGTATTTCAGATAGCACTATCGGCTGGTGCCAATGACTGGCACTGTTCTCCTTAGCATTGAATCAGACGACCCAAGGTCATTGTCGTCCAATCTTGCAGGTTGGTATCGTCACTCCCCTACACAGTGATCACTGGGGTATGACCTGCAAGAAAGTGCTCGCACAGAATTTTGTTAAGTGGCATGGCATCAGTCTGGCTATTGAGAAGATGATAGCAACAGAGCGTGCAACAGCATAGCACTTTTGTGCCATGGCCAATGAGGTGCGAGCTGTAGATCATACACGTTGATGCTGGTGGGGTGCCACTTTGCCTTAAAATTATTTACATCTCAAAATCTGGATGTAGTAATTTCAAGAGGAACTGCCGATGTCATGCTCAGATGCATGAAGAATAAATTTTGTTTGTTCACATTTTCATGAATAAGCAACAACAGGAGTGTAATTGTTGAGGAATGTAAAAAATACGTAAATTTTGAATAAACATTATTGAACGAGTCTAGTTGAAAGCTAAACAAGATCAAGTGAAGTCAGGAATTCTTGTGATGGAAATATACGTAGGTTCCAGATGGCAATATCTGATTAAATTTCATAAAAAAATTCTAAGCCACAATCAGTTCGTATATGTACAATAAAAGTCGATGAAATTGATTAGGATCTGTTTCATGAAGTTTCCCCATCGCCTACAAAGAAAGATTTCTGTTCAAGGCAGAAATGTGCAAGACATGAGAGCCCTCCAGGCCTTACCTCAGAAACTTGGATATGACAGTCGTGCAGGAGTGAAGGAGCTGATGTGCTTTGCAGAGAGTCGCTTCCAATGAGAAAGATAGAAACAAGACAGTCAAAATTGAAGAGCAAGGCATTTGCAGTGTCCTGCGGTCGACAGGAAGGAACTAACGACCAAGTTTGAACAAGCTTTATTTAACTAAACGCCTTCTTGGCGTGTACTAATGTCAAATGCAATAACAACACAAAACACAATAACTCTTTTGGTCAGAAAAGCCGGGTAAAAGTTAGAAGACAATGAAACGAAATAATAACAACCAAAATACTACGCTACACAATTGCAAAGTGGCGTTATGCCTAACAAGAAACAAACTTCTACAGAAGACTAAGGCGAGTGTATGCTGGGCTAGAGTCGGTGTAGGTATTAGCTGCAGCTGTCCTAGCTGTAGGTACACACTGACAGTCTGACTTTGCTGGCATGCTTATAACACTGATTGTGCGGAGTGCTACACTTAGTCATAATAGTTTCAATTGGTGGATTTCTGCCATATGGCTTTTCACAAAGTAGTGCTGTGCTTATGCACAGGGTCTGTTGATGTTTACATTCACTGGTAATGTTTTGATATGAGCTCTTCAAAGGAGGTCAGCAGCCCACATTACTTGTCTGTCGTTAAGGGGCTGCTACGACTGCATCCGCCTCAGTAGAACCGCCAGGACCATCAAAGACAGCTGGAATCGCAATATAGACCCAACAAGAACAATGGAGATTGCAGTAGAGGCCAGATGAAAGATGATGCTGGGATGCTGCCTTCGATTCCCCGACAGGTCGGGGATTTTGTCCACTGGGAACTGGATATTGGTGTTGCCCTCATTATTTCATCATCATTCAAGAAGTGGCGACATTGGGAAGTGAAAAACTTGGTTATTTGTATGGGCACTGATAACCACACCATTGAACACTTCACAAACAAACATCACCATCATCATTTAAAGATGACATAGTGGGAGAAGAGGCGACCTGTATGGACAGAAAGCCGAAAAAGTGAAGATATGCTGTTAAAACCATATGGGTAATCTTCAGAAAGTGAAACAAAGAAGTGATCAGAGATTATGACTAGTCAATGGGGCTCCAACACCAATTAAATGTTATCGGTCCACCAGGAGCCTTGTTTGTAAACTGTGATAAGCTAAAGAAAACGTCATGAGCAGTCAATAAATTCGACAGTAGGATGGATGTTACTGCATATTAGATTATAGACATGAGTATTAGCAGTAACATGGTGTCAGGTGTACTGGATTTGGGGATTCAAGTGTTGATGATAGATAAGGAAGTGTATGAAATCTGTGAGAGACAGATGAAATGCACTGTGTTTGAAATACACAGCATGAAAGTATGTGGCACGATGAGTTGTATGTGCACAGAAGTGAAAGAAGAAGTCAGAACAGACTTCAAGTGCCATTCGCAGCGTGAACTCCCTAGCAATACACAATGTGACAGTAATAGCGATATTAGGGCTTGACATTTTAAAATATTGCCACGTTGGTTTGCAGTTGAGGGGCAGATTTGCTCTGGTGCACCTGAACGGTGAGGAAGTTCAGTTAAAGTGCAGTGATAATGGAGAAAAATCAAATGAAGAAGATTCAGTGCACTAGGTCTTGTTATCATGTATGAGGAGGAAGAGATATCATTAGGGCACAGAGTGTAACAAACGAGGGATGTGAGCAGCGACGAAGCCAGCCACGAAGAAAAGAAGAAACGTAGAATTACGCAAAAACACACATCTCTGCAACAGACGTGACTCTGAGTTCAGACAAACAGAGAGGTGAGGCAGATAGTGGAAAAGAATGCGAGGCAAATGAATAATGGGAAGACATGAGAAAGAGCGAATATGAGGAGGAAGAGACAGGCCACATAGGGCGCAATGTATTACAACAGAGAATTTGAGCATTCGATACTTTTAATTTGAAGCAGGTTCTTTGACGTGCTATTGAATGCACTGACGAAGAGGGGAGGTGAGTGAAAGTGAAAGTACCTGTTTGGGCAGCAGTTTTAAAGTTCTCTCTGCCATACTTCTGCAGTATTTGCTATCCTGACCAATTAATATTACTGTTACAGCACTGAGTAATATGGGTTCCAAGTTATAAAATTTTTGACGGAGTTCAACCACCTTGACGTAAGATAGGCTGACCGGGACCAAGAAGCACGGTGATGATGTACAGCCGGGCAGCGCAGTCTGCATCTCCGCAGTAGCTGACTGAGAGAGAGCACCCACAGTGGGAAAACAGAAACGGACAGCGACTAAGCAATACAACATACGCGCTCGTTCGTGCGTCGGGATGCCGCAAGAAGCAATAGACACGGCTAGGGAACACACTCATACACCAGTTTAAACACTCATAGACCATAGACTGGCTGCAAAGAGAGAATTAAGGCAAGAGTAGCAGAATAACGAGTCCACATACGGTCATCGCTAGTAAACCGCATGTCACAGAACTAAGGAAAGCTTTTTAAATACTGAGCCCTACCTCAAAGTAGAGGAGAGCGGTTCAGGTCAACGAGAACGTTGGAGTCCTTGTCGACGAGATTCGGCTCCATGACCGTGTTGTTTTAGCACGTCTTTTCTTAGATCAACCAGCGCTGTACCAGCTGGCCGTGGAGTGTAGCAGAGCTGAACTCCACTGACGAACTTCATGTTGTGCCACACCAGCCACTACTGATGGGACAGCTGATGAACTACCAGCATCAGTGCTGTACCTGGTGCTGTACTCTTTGAGTGTGGGACGGAAGACGACGACCTACGTTCCTGGCGGACCATTGTCCGGTACCCCTAAGCGCATCCGGTTGCGGGACCTACCAGGCCTGCAGTACTGGGTTCAACGACTGCCGACTACACCACACCGCGGATGGAGTGGTCCAGGGAATAAGAGACACGGAATGGGATCGAGTACACTTCCTTAGACGGTAGCAGCTATTCATACTGTGCCAGGCTGGGCTAAGCATCCGTATCAACGCAAAACGAATGACGTTTCGCTAAGACGCACGCGCAAGGACTGGCGCAGCGTCCGAAAAAATTTTTAAATTTGTGGTAAGGTCCTATGGGACCAAACTGCTGAGATCATCGGTCCCTAGGCTTAAATACTACTTAATCTAACTTAAACTAACTTGCGCTAAGGACAACACACACACACCCATGCCAGAGGGAGGGCTCTAACCTCCGACTGTGGCAGCCACGTGAACCGTGACAAGGCGCCTGAGATCGCGGGGCTATTCCTTGCGGCGCAGCGTCCGACACCGAAAGTCTGTTCGTGATAAGGGCAGGAGGCAACTACGGCCAACAAGGCAACACATTTTGTAAAGTCGACCCAATAAACGATTCACTGAATAATCAAGTTTTCTTAGCCCCACGAGCGCTTCAAGGTAATTCCTGACATCGTGTGGAGGAGTCATCCGCTCGGCCCCTCTGTAATACTATTCCAAGATTCCAATAGGCTGGTTATGTAAAAGCCAATGAACCAGAACTATCTGTTTAATTTTTTGTTGAGGAAGTTGTTTGATGAAACCAGTTAGTAAAAGTCTTTTATTGGTGATTAATCTTACAGATACTGTTTAACTCAATGAAATAAATGTTCTCCTATGGTTAAATGTGCACATAGGTTTTTTTAAAGAAATGGTAAGATTGTTATTTTGGGTTTAAGATTAATCTAGTCGAGCTACCTCTGGAATATTGCTACTTACCTGTGTTATAGCTTTCAGTGATAGCAGGGCGGCAAGTAAGCGAACATGCCAGGGAAGTCACAAAATTAATTTAAACTGTTTAATAACTGTAGGAATATTGCGTATAGTTTCCTGCTTCTGGTTCACAGATAAATTTTCACGACTAAGGTAGCTCACTCTATTTTTGGACATTTCAAATATTCAAATGTGTGTGGAATCTTATGGGACTTAACTGCTAAGGTCCTCAGTCCCTGAGCTTACACACTACTTAACCTAAAGTATCCTAAGGACAAACACACACACAGCCATACCCGAGGGAGGACTCGAACCTCCACCGGGATCAGCCGCACTTGGACATTTCAAGAAGCAACAGTTGTTCTACAAACTTAAAATTTGTAGGTATCATACAGAAGAAAATGTCACTGAAGTGAGAGAGCGCTTAAGGGGTACACTAAACCGCCCAGTATAGTTCATTTCCGATGACCCTGGCGAGTTACACACTCATTACTTCTCTTCAATCTCTCTCCAACGTTCGGATTAACTTACATCTTTTGAAAAATAGTCCCCATCGCGTTCTCAACTGCTTAGATGAAGTGTACATCTTGACCATAAAAGTAATTGAATACATGACGCGTGGCAAATTAATTTGGACTCGAGGAAAGTTCTTTTAATAGTACAATAACAGGAACATGTTAGAAATTTCAGCTCTATGTTAATCAGCTTCAGTGGGAAGAAAGTTCTGATCTTCGAGCATGCCATGTGTTTTGATATGTGACAGCTTTTTAATCCTTTACGCAATCAAGTTATGGCAATTTTTCAAGGTATTCATTTGTCCACTGATAACAGTTCCAAGATTATACATTTTCTGGGCACCTGGAGGGCTTTAATAAGGAGAACTGCTCAGAAAGATTTTTCTGATAGACTGCAAAACCAGCTTACTAATGAGGATTATCTTAGAGTCCAAGGCCAACGGGAAATCTTCTTTGATTATGTTGAAACTATTAGGAAGGCCCTACTCGTCTTCTGTGTTGAGGCTACCGAAACTGAGTATCACTCTAGGTTAATGTTCAGTAGCGAACCTCAGCATGTTCTGTAACTCAGTGAATTACTCGGGATATTGAGAACATTAGTTTTTCCGATCAACAAAAATCATCACAGCCAGTAGTGAACCTCCTGGAAAGAGCGGTTTCTTGAAATTAGGAGAAACTGCATGTAAATTGAGTAAGAGAAAATTGTCGTAGGTGTAAACAGCCCGACCGTATTTTACGGACTGTAAGACGAGATGGCAGAAACCTGGTAACAGCTGACTGTTGCTGAAGAGGGGCAGCCTAAGAAAATGGACACCAATTGGAGGCAATAGACTACGTCGCCTTAGTAAGCCTTCCTTGCCTAGAGTTAGCCCTTGCTAAAAAGCATGAACCTGGTTGTTGCCGTACATACTTAAGTAGTTGTATCCTGTAGATGTCGTACGAGTTGTGCTTCAGTTATAAAAACACATGTCAGATAGATGGATTGAAGTCAGTTCCCAAGACGTTTTCTACAATTAGAGGACAAAATTTGTTAATACATGTTAGCATAACTAGTGGCAAATTCTCGTGGCACATCAATGTTTTAGAATGTGATTTAATGCCAAAACTCGATGTCCTCTTGATTATTCTACCAATAGATTGTCCTTGAAGCTATGTCCTGGGTAAATTTTCAATTGTGTCGGCAGTCTTCCATTCCTCCAGTGAATAATATTAGTACCTGTGAATCACAGTTTAGTGTCCGATAATTACCTTGTGACCAGGCTGATCAATTTTTGCACTTGCTTAACCAACTCCCTGATCTTTTGACTGACGTTTGGCGCATAGTAATAAAATTCAGCATGAAATCCAACTTACCGATTACGTACCTGCCAGGCATTCCTCTTACTGTATTCCACAACCTAAGGTATTGGAGTCGAAAAAAATAATTATTGGTAAGTTGTTTGATGACGGAGTTATTATCGAGTCATTATTCTCTTATGCATTTCCCATGTTTCTGATGCCAAAAGCGAAGGAAGGGCGTAATTGACTATCATGCCCTTAAGCGAGAAATTGTTTTGCGGACTGTCGCTTTGCTTGACCCCTATACATGTTTTACTAGGTTTTCTGCTGTAGAGTGTGTGTTATGCGTAGCAGTTATGTGTTATTTATGGTTGTTCAAAACAGAAAAATACTTAAAGACCTATATCAGGTTGAATGAACATTCAGAGATTTAGACACATTAAGCAACAATATTCGGAATCAGTAGCAGTCGAACAAGGAAAGCCGGAACGTGTGTGAAAATTCGTCACGTTTCCGCCCAACGTGAGAAAGCAAAAGACCAGCGGAGTTCGCGCAGCAGCATTCAGCACTTCGACAGATCAACGACCGAGCGGACGGGCAATGTTTCCACGGAGAACAACGACCAGCGCAGTTCGTACATCAGCGGCCAATGCTCCAGGAACTGTCAGCAAACTGAACCCACGTGCGTGGCGTATCTGGTGACGCGGAGGAGGACGACAGCGCCATGCCCGACCACTCCAGCACAGAGGCAAAACAGTGGAAAGCCGGCACGTGTATCGACATTGGTAAAATTTCTGCCCAATGTGAGAAGCATAGATCAACGACCGAATTGTCAGTCGCCGCTCTAGAAACTACGCGGCATTGGCGAAAACACAGATTAAATACCTCCGACCAATGGGCAGGAAGGGGTCCTTTGAGGAGGTCCTTCAAGGGGAGAAAGTAGACTTCTCTTGGCCACGAATGCCCTTTTTTCCAGAGTTAGTCTGCTTTTGATATCCTCCTTGCTCCGTCTGTCATTGGTTATTTTGCTGCCTAGGTAACAGAATAGGTTAACTTCCTGACGTTAAGTTTCGCGCTGTTGTCATTTATGTTACTTCTCACTACTTTCGCCTTTCTCCGATTCACTCTCAATCCAATATTCTGTACTCATTAGACTGTCCATTCCGATTCTTCTTCACTTTCACTCATGATAGCAATGTCATCAGCGAATCGTATCACTGATATCACCTTGAATTTTAATTCCACTTCTGAAACTTTCTTTTATTTCCATCATTGCTTCTTCGATGTACAGATTGAACTGTAGTGGCGGAAGTTTACATCCCTGTCTCACATCCTTTTTAATCCGAGCATTTCGTTCTTGGTCTTCCACTCTTATAATTCCCTCGTAGTTCTTGTACACATTGTATATTACCCCTCTCTCTCTGCAGTTTACCCCCATCTTTTTCAGAATATCGAAAATCTTGCGCCATTTTACATTGTCCAACGCTTTTTCCAGGTCCACAGATCCTATGAACGGATTTTAGTCTTGCTTCCATTACCAATCGCAACTTCAGAATTGCTACTCTCGTGCCTTTACCTTTCCTGAAGCCAAACTGTTCGTCATCTAATACATCCTCAATTTTTATTTTCACTCTTCTGTATATTATTCTTGTCAGCAACTTGGATGCATGAGCCTCTTAAGCTGATTGTGTAATAATTCCCGCACTTGTCAGCTCTTGCTGTCTTCGGAATTGTGTGGACGATATTTTTCCGAAAGTCAGAAGGTATATTCCCAAACTTAAACATTCTACACCCCGACGTGAATAGTCGTTTTGTTGCCATTTCCCTTAATGATTTTAGAAATTCTGATGGAATCTTGTAGATCCATTAAGCCTTATTTGACATTAAGTCCTGCAAAGCTCTCTTACATTCTGATTCTAATACAGGGTTATTACAAATGATTGAAGCGATTTCACAGCTGTACAATAACTTTACTATTTGAGATATTTTCACAGTGCTTTGCACACACATATGAAGACTGAAAAAGTTTTTTAGGCATTCACAAATGTTCGATATGTGCCCCTTTAGTGATTCGGCAGACATCAAGCCGATAATCAAGTTCCTCCCACACTCGGCGCAGCATGTTCCCATCAATGAGTTCGAAAGCATCGTTGATGCGAGCTCACAGTTCTGGCACGTTTCTTGGTAGAGGCGGTTTAAACACTGAATCTTTCACATCACTATGCGTGAAACTTGCCTGCACGCGTTCAACCGTTTCTTCGCTCACTGCAGGCCGACCCGTTGATTTCCCCTTACAGAGGCATCCAGAAGCTTTAAACTGCGCATACCATCGCCGAATGGAGTTAGCAGTTGGTGGATCTTTGTTGAACTTCGTCCTGAAGTGTCGTTGCACTGTTATGACTGACTGGTGTGAGTGCATTTCAAGCACGACATACGCTTTCTCGGCTCCTGTCGCCATTTTGTCTCACTGCGCTCTGGAACGCTCTGGCGGCAGAAACCTGAAGTGCGGCTTCAGCCGAACAAAACTTTATGAGTTTTCCTAGGTATCTGTAGTGCGTCGTGACCATATGTCAATGAATGGAGCTACAGTGAATTTATGAAATCGCTTCAATCATTTTTAATAGCCCTGTACTTGATTCCCTATCTCTTTTAAATCAATACCTGTTTTTTCTTCTATCACATCAGACAAAACTTCCCCTTCAGTGTACTCTTTCCACTCATCCGGCCTCTCCTCTGAATTTAACAATAGAATTGCGATTGCACTCTTAATGTTACCACCCTGGCTTCTACTTTCACCAAAGGTTGTTTTAACTTTCCTATATGCTGAGTCAGTCATTCTGACAATCATTTCTTTTTCGATCTCTTCACATTTTTCATGCAGCCATTTCGTCTTACCTTCCCTGCACTTCCTGTTTATATCATTCCTCAGCGACTTGTGTTTCTGTATTCCTGAGTTCCTGGAACATTTTTGTACATCCTTCTTTCTTTGATCAACTGAAGTATTTCTTCTGTTATCCAGTGTTTCTTCCCAGTTATGTTCTTAGCATCAATATTTTCCCTTCCAACTTCTGCAGTTGCCCTTTTTAGAGATGTCCATTCCTCTTCAACTGTACTTCCTAATGAGCTATTCCGCATTGCTGTATCTATATCCTAAGAGAACTTGAAGCATATCTCGTTATTCCTTAATACTTCCGTATCGTACTTCTTGGCATGTTGATACATCATGAGTAATCAATTAAACTTCTACCTATTCTTCATCACTAGTACATTGTGGTCTGAGTCTATATCCACTCCTGGGTATGCCTTACAATGCATTATCTGAGAGCGGAATTCTCTGTCTGACCGTGATGTAAACTAAATGAAATCTTCCCATATCTCCTGGCCTTTTCCAAGTATACCTCCTCCTCTGTAGATTCTTGAACAGTGTCGCTATGACTAGTTAAAATTTATTGCATAACTCAATCAGTCTTTCTCCTCTCTCATTCCATGACAGAAACCCATATTCTCCTGTAACATTCTCTTCTATTCCCTCCCCTACAACTGCATTACAGTCCCCTATGTTGGTTTCCTATCGATTCTGATAAGAATAATCTTATCACTGAACTGTTCACAGTAACACTCTCTGCCCTACCTTCCTATTCATAACGAATCCTACTCCCGTTATACCATTTTCTGCTGCCTTTGATTGTATCCTATACTCATCTGACCAGGAGCCCTTCTCTTTTTGCTATTTCACTTCACTGACCCCTACAATATCTAGATTGCGGCTTTGGATTGCCCTTTTCAGATATTTTAGCTTCCCTACCACATTCAAGCTTCTGACATTCCACGTTCCAACTCGTAGAACATTATCCTTTCGTTGATTATCCACTCTTTTTCTCATGGTCACCTCCCCCTTGGCAGTCCCCTCTCGGAGATCCGAATGGGGGACTATTCTGGAGTCTATTACCAATGGAGAGATCATCATGACACTTTTTCATCTACAGGCCACACGTCCTGTGGATACACGGTATGTGTCTTTGATGCAGTGGTTTTCATTGCCTTTTGCGTCCTCATGCCGTTCATCATTGCTAATTTTTCCGCCTTTAGGGGCAGTTTCCCACCCTATGTGCAAGAGAGTTCCCTGAATCTCTGTCTGCCCCACCGTCCTCTTTCGACAGGGCCCTTGGCAGAATGAGGGTGACTTCTTATTCAGGAAGCCTTTGTCCGGCAGTGCTGATTATTAATAAAAATTCAAGAGGTGGCAGATTACGAGCCCGGGACTGAGGACATTTCGATTATGAATGGAAGACTCTACCCCTACATTATGCGGTTAATCATTACGCATCTCAGGTCCTGATTTGTGTTAATCCTCCTACTTTTAAATCACGATAAATCGAGAAATTATGTTTTGGCGATGACACAACCCGCAACTGAAGTCTCCCATTCTATGCCCAGCCCTCATTCGCAAAGTCAACCATAGTCAAGCTGAAGCTAACTGGGATATCTCTACTAACTGGTTAAATTTCGCTTTTAATTCCATAATATCACCCCATCTAAAGTCATTTCTTGGCAACGGCCTTGACGCAGTGGATACACCGGTCCCCGTCAGATTACCGAAGTTAAGCGCTGTCGGGCGTGGTCGGCACTTGGATGGGTGACCATCCGGGCCGCCACGTGCTGTTGCCATTTTTAGGGATGCACTCAGCCTCGTGATGCCAACTGAGGAGCTACTCGACCGAATAGTAGAGGGTCCGGTCGAAGAAAACCATCATAACGACCGGGAGAGTGGTGTGCTGACCACACGCCCCTCCCATCCGCATCCTGAGCCGAGGATGACACGGCGGTCGTATGCTCCCTATGGGCCACTTGTGGCCTGAAGACGGAGTGCGCAAAGTCATGTCACGCAGTATATTCTCAAATATCTTGTCTGCTCTGTTAAGGATCTTCTTCCTAAGAAGAAGGTCTTGATATTCTTAAGTGGGATTGTAAGAGAGCAGTTACTATATTTGTTCAGAAAATTGGTGATAGGTTCACAGATACAACCAAAGTAGGTGTCCACCTTCAGTAGGGATAGCAGACAGTGTTATTATGAACAACCGACGGCGCACAGTTGGGAGAATCCAAAGATATGAGCTAATTTACCGTCGCATCTTTTATAACCCTGTGAGTTATTGATATTCCCAGACCTGTAAGTTTGATTGCAAAGAATCTGAAAGTAGGTAATAGATTTAGAGACCGTTTAAACCAGCTACAAACTGGAGCTTGTGTAGCGGACTACCTGCTGTTCATCCACTGGTCAGATCTCCCTCCCTATGTTTTACTTGTAGAGTTGGACGATTGATCCGTGGTAGGTTCGGGATCTACAGGTATCGTTACTCTATCTAACTCACTGTGCCGTGTTTACTTTCCGTGTCCAGTGGGGACAGTCGGTGCTTAACCATCTTAAATGGGTCAGACACAATCAAGGAGTCAGTTGTGTGCGGGAGTTAGTTGGGACATCTACACCAGTCATGGGCTAGAGGCTCTGCACTCGTAACCTCTTCCATCCTGTGACCAAGTGTGAAGGTTCTACTTGGTGCCTTGCACTTCTGGGCGGTTTCTGCAGCCCAGGCCTGGCTATTAGCTTCGAGTAGCTCCTGAAGAAGGAAGTTAGCGGAAGTGGATCAATTAACGCCTCACGACTTCGAGTGCTATGAATCATTAATCCAAGATGAACACGAAAGAATATATTACTATATCAGAACGTTGTACTAAAATTGTCTCTGTGGATCTCACCATAAAAGTGGCACTCAGCGTTTACTAATTGCTGCTTGCCGCGGATAATATAGCGCTAGTGTGTTTATCTATTTCATTTATTGTGAGTGGTGGCAATATCATAGGAAAAGAATTGAACCAAAGTGATAATAAGACCGGCAAAAAGAACAGAGAACGATCAGATTCCCTGGGAGACAAGAAATAACATACAAATTAATGGAAAACATCAACAAAGAACGATATACCGTTAATTTACATGCAATACAACCATCTGACTGGATTACAAAATGTAAAGTGCTATGGTACAGTCCATAAATCAAAGAAGCACATAAAAAGAAAATTCATAGAATAGACACTATTGACCAGGTGGAATAGAAGACGGTTGGAAAGAATGAAAAACCGAATACCACGAGCGATAGAGGGAATAATTAACGAGCTCATTAAAGGTGAAGTAATTCTGTTACTATTAAGGGTGCTACATCTCTTTCAGATGTGCTGCGTAAAATATACCGGAAGAATGGAGAATAGCAAAGTTCATTTCAGTAAATAAGAAAGCATAAAGAAACAATAGATCTTACTAATACACAACTATTCTGAATGTTTTGTACAAAATCTGCAGCAGAGAATAAATGAAAGACAGCGCAATATCTCGAATGTAATTTTAATGAAAGAGCAAGCAGGTTTCCAAAAGGGAAGACCATACACAGACGACGCTTTTACACTGAAAAAGAAAATTCAGAAGAGACGAGAATTTAATGTGGAAAGTCGTCTATCATGTGTGGATTATGAAAATAGCAATTGGAAGAATTCACAGGGACAAGCCATGTGCAATAATGGATGGAAGGAGAATCCCTAATTTTATAATTTAATGTCTTGTTTTCGAAGCATATGATACTTTCAGACCAGCCATCGTTCTGGAACGATATAGTTCCTCCTATGGTTATCCCACTCATTTGTGAGTGATATCAGTGCATCGATCAATGCTTCCCCCAGAGATATACGCTACACTGATCATCCATAACATTATTACCATGGAGGTAAGAATAAGGGGAGATGGCGCTACGTATCCCAACCGTACTACGTTTTGAAGCCATGGGGGCGTGGCTCGCTGCCATGACACTGACCAAAACATTGCCAGTGTGCTATAGCGCTGCGTGTATTACGGTCGCTAATTGCACCATATACGCATGTAGCGTCATCATATTGGTTGTTTCAAAGTTTTTGTTTAAAATAAAATCTCGTAAAGGCGAAATTCCGCGTTTCTTCTGATTAAAAATAGTTTTTAATGTAATATTACGAATAGCTAGCCTTCAATGCAAACGATACAATTTTGTTAATTCAGTAATAAACGTGTATCACAAACTAAATAATAGAAACTGAAAACTAAGTGAGCTATACCCTCCCTCCAAAGCCCGATAAATACATCTTGTTTGTAATACGTACTGGGACATTTCAGTTACGTTACACTACTGGGAAACACTGTTCATTACCACCAATATTTACTGAAATACGGTACATAGAATGGCAAATCTACACAGTGTCCTGTTTAGGCCTATATTTTAGGCCAGTTAATGTAGTGTTAGCTTTTAATTTGGTACATGATGAAGACAAAGTAAGTTACTCAACACTTCGATTATCGACGATACGTACGTATTATACTGAAACGTGAACTTGAAAACTAAGAATTTAATTCTTTGAATTAACATACCTTTTGCAAATGTTTTGGGTGTGTAGGGAAAACTGATGGTACAGCATTTTCTCAGAGCCTTACTGTTGAAAGGGAAGTTCGGTCTATGTCCTCTTCTCGGATATGCTGAGAACATATAGTGCTCCATTTAGACGCACGCGAATTCTTCCTCCTCACGGTATTCTCCCACAGAGCTTTCCGATTTTCATTTTTAGGAAATCTAAAATCATACAGGAGAAAAACACGCTATAGTACAAGTACCGATGTAGCACACGTTCATTCACAATGAAGTTGTAAAATCACACTTAACGAGACAACTTACACATGAAATGTTATTCCCTTCGATTTCGCATCACAGTCAGAACGATTCGTACATCTGAACACCACACAAGTCACCATAATAGCGCAAAATCCTTCCAAAAGCGAGCGACAAGCCTATGCACACAAGCTTACAGCAGCAATGTTTTGGTCGGATTGAAATGGCTACCCTCGGCTTCACATAGCTTCACAGCTGTGACGTCACGGCGTCTCCCTCTATTCTTACCTCCATGATTATTACCACCTACATAATAGCCGGTATGTCCACCTTTGGGATGGATAACAGCAGCGACGTTTCGTGGCACTGAAGCAATGAAGCCATGATAGGTCTCTCAAGTTAGACGGCACCAAATCTGCACACACAAGTCACCTAGTTCCCTTGAATTCCGGGGAGGGAGGCGATGTGCTCTGACGTCACGTTCAATCACATAACGTATGTGTTCGATTGGGTTCTGGTCTGGCGAGTTGGGGCCAGCACATCAGTTGGAGGTTGGTTGGTTGGTTGGTGTGGGGAAGGAGACCAGACAGCGAGGTCATTGGTCTCATCGGATTAGGGAAGGACGGGGAAGGAAGTCGGCCGTGCCCTTTGAAAGGAACCATCCCGGCATTTGCCAGGAGCGATTTGGGGAAATCACGGAAAACCTAAATCAGGATGGCCGGACGCGGGATTGAACCGTCGTCCTCCCGAATGCGAGTCCAGTGTCTAACCACTGCGCCACCATCAGTTGGAGGTTCCCATTGGGTTCCTATGACCACTCCTTCATAAACCTGGCCTTGTGGAATGGCGCATTATCTTGTTGAAAAATACCGCTGCCGTAGGGAAACACGAACGTCATGTTCTCTAACCAGTATACGATACTCCTTGGCCATCATGGTGACTTGCACGAGCTGAACTAGACCGATGGATGCCCACGTGAATGTTCCCCAAAGCATAGTAGAGACGCCGCCAGCTTGTATTGTATTCAGCCCAGCACTGAAGTCTGATATTAGTTGCGCCACAGTTCGCCACCTGTCCTGTTTTACCAGTATGTCCAGCCTACGACGTCCGACATCTGCACTGAGAGGTGACTGCGCAACACCACGATGTCTGGTCGTGGTTTCACCTCGGTTCGCCACGAGTTGAAGACACACCACAGCAGTCATCGAACACCCGACAAGCCATGCTATTCTCGAATTGCTCGTGCCGTGCCTCTAGGCCATCACAATATGGCCTCAGTCAATCTCAAATACATCGCGCACCTCCCCCATTCTACATACGGACAGCACGCTCAGTGATACTACATAGATTTTGCATGTCTCCGACTAGAAGTCATTCCTCTCCAGGTGACGCTTAAATTGCCTGGATGGCTTAATATTGATAGTGGGATGGTATTCATAATGTTCTGGATGATCAGTGTACGCTGACCAATAAAACCCGCCATAGCTGTATAAACACACATTTGTCCTGTCACTACCGGTTTAGTTGTTTTAGAGGGTCATTAGTTTGCCGAGTTGTGCCATTATCGCCACGTAAAAGATCTCGTCGTCATACATAACGTTGGAGACAAAACCTGGAAACGGTTATCACCAGAGACCGGATTACATGCATTTGCATGTTGCATATGCACTTGCATATTTGGCTCCTTTTCACCGGTTATTGCGTATTTTAACTAAGAACCAGTCACGATGCATATTTTCGCTCTATGTTTACAGTACTATATAACCTAGACAGGCAGTCTCTAGTGCTATCTACTTTTGACGTCTCACAGATTGACCGCACCTACTCTGCGCGTAGTCGCTAACCGAGAGGCCACTGCCTAGTGAAATTGTTACAGAAGAGGAACGGGAACAGGCAGAAGAGTCGACGCTCCTGCGCTCGCGCCGTCGGTTAATACCCTTCGCTGTCATACCGTATGGCTCGGCATCAATTAAATTAAACTCGCAAGCTTTTATTCGTACGTCCATTGTTTCACTTTACCTTTCTGTTTACTTGTACACAGTTGAACGTGTTTACGACGTGTAGTGTGTAACTTGTTGTGCGCCATGCTACCGTGGATGACTGACCATCCTGGACTATTAACATATCAAGGTATTGTTTTACATTGTCGAGTTTCCGAGAAAAACGTCACGTACAAAAAAAGTTTCAAATAGACCAGCATGTTATGACAAGTCTTCATATCGCAGGAATGCCGAAGAAAGGACCACGACAACTTCTGACAACAGAAAGTTGCAGTAGCAGGTATTTCTCCAAAGGTAACCAAAAAAGTCGATTTAACATGAATCTATGTGAAGCATTGATTACAAGCATTGTTCCTCTTCACACACGTACAAATTCTATCCTCGAAGGCTTCCTGAGCAAATGTTGCTTAAATCATAATGTATCAGATCAATCAACATTGGGTAAAAATTACATACGACAATACACTTGAATGTTATGGAAGAAATACGCAATGAACTCAAGGACAGCATTATCTGGATTTCAGTTGACGAAACTACAGACACTTGTAGCCACTACATTGCAAATTTAATTGTTGGTGCTTTAAAAGAAGAGTCTTCTACTTCGTATCCAGCCGTGTGCAAAGAACTCGAGCAAGTATATAATTCTATGATCGCCATATTTTTGAATGAGGGTACTAGAAAAATATTTCTGGCATCTTCTACAGATGAAAGGGTGTTTATGTTTATTTCAGATGCTGCTCCCTATATGATCAAAGCAGAAAAAGCCCTCCGAGTATGTTATCCAATTTGATTCATTTGACGTGCTTTGCTCATGGAGTACATCGCATTGCTGAAGAAGTACGTTCCACTCTTGAGAAGGTAAATAAACTGAATTCATCCACAGAGAATTTGTTTCTAATTCCTACTGCTTGCATGAAGACAACCAAATGTGCCTTTACTTGCCGAACCATTGGCAATTTGTTGGCGTAGGTGAGTCGAAGCTGATTTGTTTTACAATGAACATTTTCAGGCCATGAGAGGGATCGTAAACGACTTCGATAGTGCAGAGGCTTTGGCAGTTTGCCAGTGCAAAGAAGCTTTTAATGATTCCGGTATTAAAAAAGACAATGCTGTGATTAGCACTCATTTTCATATATACCTGCAAGTATTGAAAAGCTTGAAACTCTAGGTTTGGCGTTGAATGAATCTATTCAGTTAATGAATAAAATTATTCTAGTGAACTCCTCATTGCCGGAGGTATTCCCAAGAAAACTTAAATAAAAATTTGAAAAAATTTTTAACAATTAGCCAAGCATGAACTCTTGCTGCAAATTGATAGTTTTATTAAAGGGCGGGTGAACTTTTGCCAGAAACAATAAGTGCCAACATAGCATCTAAATTCAAGTACTGCTCAGTTGATGTAGGACGATCCTTTTCTGCTTATAAAAATGTTTTGAGTGATCAAAGGCAAAATATTACTACTGAATATTTGAAACGGTACTTGGTCGTTTACGTTTACAATAATGGAAAAATGTAGAAGAAATTGTAAATGATGCTTTGGTACAATAGTATTAATTAAAAGTTAATGCTGTACAAAAATTCATGATTGTATGTTGTTTTTAAATTAAATGTCATGGAATTTTTAGAGGGCCCCTCTGCGTGCGTTGTATCTCCCCACATATCAATTGTTTCGCTCGGCTTATTTGCATCGCATCCATTTGCTATCGACAACAAGAGCAAAGAAGGAACACTTCTTGAAACACGGTGTGCGTCCCCATTTTGCAAATTTTTAGAAAAGAATCCCAGAAAGGTCCCTTCTGTAACATCTACCAGAAAGTATTCAGGGTGCTAAATATACAGATTTTTCGTGTGGCCTGGCGTTCTTCCTTTGAGATGTAATGCACGCAGTAACCACCATGTTTTTTTTATTATTTGATTTTACATATTTCGACATTTGTCACGCAGTTTTGAAGCATTTTTCATGCAAATTTTCATGCGTATTTTAAAGTTTTTATGATGTAAACAATCCGGTCTCTAGTCATCCCACAAACGGTCTGCTGACCCGCTGGCAGAAGCGAGGTGATCAGTAGCTACATACGACGATGCATGCTGAATACACTTGACTGTTTGTCCTTGACTATAAGAATATCCGCTGCGATACATGCTGCATTGGTGACCCATTACTGATGTTTTCAGATTTCATGCTGCTTACCTTGATGTGATAGTGAAAAACGGTTGTGTAAGGCATCTTCCATTTCTGACGGTGTGATACCTCTTAATTTTTCTGTATAAACTATACAGACGGCTTGTTTTGTGTCTGCTCCCTTAAGAAGATGATGCGCAGGGTGATGAAACACAGGGTGCTAATATATTTATTTTATTTGTCAATCAGAATCCACCCCACGTTCTTTCCGTTTCCCCAGATAATCTTTCCAAAGTGTCTACTTGACTAAGTGTGGTTTAATCTGCTGGTCAGGGAAACAGAAACCCTCTTGTGTGTTCTTGTTTCTGCCGTACCAATATCGATAATTTTCTCCAGAGGTAGACAGAAGATCCCTGCTGATTCAGATATCTTTCTGCTTATTTTCTGCCAGGAATATTCTGGAAAGATTTTTGTTTTGTGTCGTTGAGTTTTCGGTTAATTTCCTTGAGTGATGCTCAAATTGGTACTTTGGCTTTGCTCATGCCGAGAGCGACTGTGTGCCATCAATGGTGGATTCTCATTGAACAGTTACATATCATGTTTTTTTTAAAGAATAGTGCATGCATTAAATTCATAAAAGCAATAATTTGATTGGTATCCCTATGTATCCACCAGACTGAGGATTTTCAAGTGACGAACCTCGTCTAGAAAGTAGTAGTTAGTTAGTACCTGCCTGTACAAATCACAATCTTCAGCAGTCGCTCCTATTGTTGTTGTGCAACTATCTATTTCAGCTGGCCATGGTTTGTCGCTTGTAGAATTTATCTTCTTTAGAGGAAGGGCTCTGACTTTGGGATCGTTTTGCCTCATCCGTATAGTTTCAGTAGTGGTGGAATGAACTGCTTCTACTGCTTGCTGAATGACGACTCGGTCTGTAAAACAATTAACACAGTATAACACTCCTTTTACGTAGTTCCCAGTTCCTCTTGCTGCCGTCCCTTAAGATCATCACGCTGGTTTTCCCTTGTAATCTGTGTTTCATTCCAGATCGTCACATAAGTAACAGACTGTAATTTCACTTTGGTTTCAATGTTATCTCACGTATTTAATATAGAATGTTAACAACCATAACTTAATTGTCCAGTAGCAGTGAGAGCTGGTTTACTAATATTTCATCTCATCTCACACTCCTTAGGTTCCTGGATACTGCCAACCCACCTCCCCACCCCTTCATAAAAATTAAGATGAAGTTTATTAACTTCAGTATGGGAGTTGAAGGAGTTTCGCCATGCCTATGTGTAGTCGGATCACACAACTGGCAGCCTTCTGTTGATGTAGCGTCACTTAATATCAAGGCTCTTCATGAATAGATATGTTCGACGAGAAATGCGCACACGGTAGGTGTCAGTAAGACGCAGTTTACGAAACCAACTTATTCCCTCCCTTTATTGAGTCTGGGGAAGTGCTAAAAGTCCATGTTATAAGGCAGTTTGCTTGTCTACTCGACAAAGAATTCAATAACTGATCTCCAAGTTCAAGCAGAGAGTAACCGCCTACAACTCATGCTAAGCAATACGCAGAATGATTTCCATTGTGACAGAGGGAATAGGGAACTTGCACTCGGCATTTCCGGCCAAGATGAAATCGCACTTGAGAGGAAGTAGCAGCTAGCAGTACACTCAGATACGTCGTATAACGAACAAACCACAGCCTTACAAGGCTACAGGCATTAAAAATTTCATTGGCGAAGTTGATAAATGATATTTCTTACCATTCAGCCGTAGCACGATCGATCTTGCTTTAGTGGTTATCCTAGTTAGATATGTCGCGCTATATTTAATCTCTGATTGCTAGGGGAACTCTGGCGCTGCTAATTCTAAAAGGCCGAGCACGGTGACGCAGAGGACAGAGGGAGGCCTGATAACGAGTACTTCCTCTGCGAGCAAGCAGCCATACTCCACGGACTGTGTGCTGTGTCGTCTGTGGACTGGTGATCATACGTGCCTGTGTTGGATCTTGCCAGAATGAAAGAAGTACACAGGATCTGCATTCGGCGCGTGTTATCTTGGCTTAGTTTGGTTTCGGCAAATGCAGCTGCTGTTTGTTTCCTATTGAAGACACCGCTTCCGATACAGCTTGTGGAACAAATTATTGCCGATTGTATGTGGGGCGCAGTGATCCTTTGATGGGCGTGAAAGTTCGGCTAATGAACATGTGAATAGATTTACAGCACTAACGACGAAGGATGCAGGGAGAGTTTTATTATTGGTAAGCACTGTCCTGCTCTAAATATGCACTGACTAGCCAGAAAATTACGACCACCGACCTGCTATTGACGTAAACCCATCCAGGCAATAACTGCGTCACGTGGAGAGGAAGGACTGCTAGGCAGACACACGTACGGTGCATATAGCATCAGTGCTCGCGTTGCCCGTGTGTAGAATCGGGAAGGCGCGCGATCTATCTGAGTTTGATCGAAGGGGCATTGTGATCACCGGGAGGCTCGGCACGAGCATCTCGGAAACTACACGACTTGTGGGGTGATCGAGGAGTGCTGTGATATATGGCGAAACCACGTTCAGGCGTCGTGGCGTTGTGCGGTCACCCTTCTTTATCGATGTTGGACCTCGTAGGCTTGACAGAATGGTAAAACAGGACAGGCGGCAAGCTGTGACGGAACTGACATCAGACTTTAACGCTGGACGTACTGCAAATAGAACAAGTGTGTCTGAAGACACCCGGTGACAAAGACCTATGCATGTGTCTGTACCGATAGCTGAGTGATCAGCGTAACGGATTGCCGTCCTACGGGCCCGGGTTCGATTCCTGCTGGGTCTGGGATTTTCTCCGCTCAGGGACTGGGTGTTGTGTTGTCTTCATCATTTCATCCCCATCCGGCGTGGAGGTCGCCCAATGAGGCGTCGAATGTAATAAGACCTGAACCAAGGTGGCCGGACCCGCCCCGCAAGGGGCCTCCCGGCCAGTTACGCCAAACGCTCATTTCCATTTACCTATGCATGTGCTAATGTTAACAGTACGACATCGGCAACTACAACTGAAATGGGCAAATGACCATCGTTAGTGGATGTAGGCACAGTAGCAGAGGTTTTCATGGTCTGATGAATTCCGATACCTTCTTCATTATGTCGACAGGAGGGACCGAGTCTCTCGTCTTCTAGGGGAACACTTCCTTGACACCTGTACTGCAGGACAGTTACAAGTTGGCGGCGGTTCCATTCAGTGCTGGAGAACATTCATAAAGGCATCCATATGTGCAAGGGAAAACGTGCAAGGCACTTTGATGCCCAAGGAGTACCGTACACTGGTTACAGACCACAGACACGCTTCATGAAGAACGTGTTCCCCGATAGCAGTGACATGTTTCAGCAAGATAATGCGCCATGTCACAAAGTCAAGAGCTTGAAGGAGTGGTTCGAGGTACACAGTGGCCAGTTCCAACTGATGTGATCGTCCCCTAATTCGCCAGATCTGAAACTCGTCGGACACATCTGAGACGTGACTGAACGGGGTGTTGGAGCTCATCGGCCCCATATCCGAAATTTGAAGGAATTATTTGTCTTGTATGCGCATATGTGCAGCCAACACTCTCCAGCAACCTACCAAGCCCTCATTGCTTCCACGACACGATGTGTTGCTATTGTTATCCGTACCAAAGTTGCACATACCGTCTATTAGGTAGGTGGTTATAAAGTAGTGACCGATCAGTGTAGATGTAAAAAGTAAAACCGGGTGAAGATTGTCATCCTGGTTACCAGACAGTGATTTAGTTTCAGTGTATTAACGCAACGCAAAGATCTTTCCTTACATTTAAGAGTGCAGTGTGCCAAGCGGTGGCATTTATTATATTTAAATTTGCCAGTTAATGTTGTTAACTAATCCGCCTAGCTCTGTATCTCGTTAATTATTAAACTTTTTTGATAACTTAAATTCCTTGCGTGAAATCTGTGAATTGCGCTTAAATATTTTAATTGTGTTGCGTGCTTCTTGAAGGTGCTTAACAGTTGTTGTCTTGCAGGAGCTATGACTATGTGCTGACGTTACATTACTGAAATTGTTGTAACGTCAAACTGGAAGCCATAGAGGTGACTTTTATGAGTCATACGAGGCGATCGGCCAAACTCGAATTAATGTCGCCAAGTCACACTTTTGGAAACAAGGAGCCTGATTTTCACATCTGTGAAAGAAATTGGCCTACTAGGAAATTCACTGCTTATTTTTCAAACGGGTTAAAGTTGTAGATAAATTTTCAGTATCTTGTTTTTTTTTAATTATTTATTGTGAAGTTTTACCTGTATGATTTCTAAAGGTGTCACATCTTTGAAGAATAAAGGTCCTGAATGTTTGAGATTTCTGAAAATTACTTAAAAATTTTGGTTATTGTGTCTCCTTTCAATGTTTACTCAATTAAAATTTAGACAAACATAATGAAAGTAAACGAACGTATTGCTTAAAACACGAGGGATTTTAGCAAGCTGTTATTTTGGAAATAACAGTCTCTAGTATTTAGTAAAATAAATAGTTTCTTTCAAATCAGAAGTGAAATATTTCTTTTTCCAGCACCTCTCCTACTCCACTAGTCTGGAACTGCCCATTTGATCCTAAATAAATAGTATTTGTCTGTTTAAGCTTTGTTTCAACTTACGTTTTTAAAAATGACGGGACTAGTCATCACAGCTTAATGTTTTGTATTGGTTATCAAAGAATCATTTGGATAAAACTTCCACGAAATGGTCATCCTTCTGAATCTGCTTAGTGTATTTCATCTCTTGGTCTCCGTATACGATTTTTCCCCCCACGCTGCCTTCCAGCACTATTGGTACTTTTTTTTTTAATTCGCCAGTTCTGAACAATGAGCGCGACGTAGCATTCTTAATTGCGTGAATGGGAAATTATCATTTTTATTGCATTTCAATCTTAATATTAACATCCGAGAATAAATCTACGCTGTGTTGAAAACTACAATCAGTCAGTTAATATATACTTCAAGTGATGACCTGGATTAGGCAGGGAGTGGGGTTCAGAACCAGCCATGTTAGTGAGAGAAACTATTACTCATGGTCATAATGAAAGAGCTTGGTGGCAGGAATTGTTTTCCAAGACTTATTCATCGGTGCTCTGAAATTAAAGGAGATTGTGCTTCATCAAAAGAGACGTTTTTGTGCAGAAAAACCAGTGCCAGAGAAGAACCTGTGTTACTACTGCAAATTACATAGTACCTCAGGAAAAATTTCACTCTTTCTCTCTACGTAATTAAAAATTGTTATAAGTGAGTTCTGCTACTATAGTTAATCATTTAGAGAGAAAAAGAAGACGCACAGTTAAAACGGTTCTAATACTAGGAATTAAGTTCTATATCAGAGAAAAACTTGCGCGTTTCTTCTTTGCGTAATTAAGTCTTGTTAGCTGTGAATTATGCCCGTTAGCGTAATGAACTATCTCTCCTGGGACGTATATACTTGTCACAAACCGTCGATTACCCTTTCAGCTCATGTAGCTACTGATATGTACGAGAACTTCGTACCACAGGTTTAAATTACTATGCTCAGTTCCTTACTGAGTTTGGTGATTGTCGAATAATAATTCAGTAAACCTAGTGAATATTTAAACAACAGTGTACAAAAAGGAAAATGAACGAAAGATCTTGCAAGCCCATCCGCCACCATAGATGCAACATGTACAACTAAAATATATAAAAATTATGCGAGTCCCAAGTTTTGTAAAGGAAGTGAGAAATACGCGGCGTTTATAAATTAGTACAGCTCGTGGTCTCGCGGTAGCGTTCTCGCTTCTCGAGCACGGGGATCCCGGGTTCGATTCCCGGCGGGGTCAGGGATTTTTCCTGCCTCGAGATGACTGGGTGTTGTTGTGTCGTCCTCATCATCATCATTCATCCCCATTACGGTCGGAGGAAGGCAACGGCAAACCACCTCCATTAGGACCTTGCCTAGTAAGGCGCGCGGGTCTCCCGCGTCGCTACCCTACGCTATGTAAAGGAGTGTGGGAATCATCATCATCAACAATTAACTGTGTGAAAGTTAAAAAACTTAGACGAATCTCTGACACAACACTGAATTCAGTATATCTTCAAGCTGTTTTACGTCCGTGGGTTTAACCTCAGAGTGCCCCACACGTAACACCTTGGTGGTGTCAAGAAAGCAACGACGTTGACTGCTGGACCCGAAGTTTTCGTTCAGGATATCCCGGTAACTCGAAGATAGAGCAACATAGCCATACAAAATATATAACTTTAAGTTTTATTTATAAATATTCAGCGTAGCTGCCTTTTGTAACACGGCAAGTGTCTCATCTGTAATCAGTTTCCTTCCAAGTCCAGTCATGCAAGTCATGGTGGCAACTGCTTCTGTTATCCACTGTCGCAGCTCATCGACGTTTCCCAGAAGCGGAGAAATCATCACAGTAACCCTACACACGGAAGTCCGTCGAGTTTAAATCAGGTGATCGTCATGGCCAAGATACTTCCACCACGCCCTGTCCAACTCGGCTGTTCCTACGGAGCTGTGCCTATATCCTGTTCTAGTTGAGGCATTAGGTAATGTTCAGGCTCGTCCAGGCACAATGTAACTGTTACAGTTGACTCGACTGAAAATAAAGGACCGTAAATCTTGTTACAGCTTACAGCACAGAGAATATTAACCTTAGGCGAAACAGTATACGTTCGAAGACGTGACGTGGCTTCTGCTGCCAATATCCGAAAATTACGCCGATTCAGTTTACTGCAAATATGGATGGTGGCTTCACCACTGGACATGATATATTAAGAAAATCGTCTTCCGTCAGTATTTTGCTAAGCATTTCTACACAATAATCAGCTCATTTCTATTTGTCACTTTCTCTTGAAGCTTGCAACAGTACCGATCGGCACGGTCTGAATGACAGGCGTTTCTGTAATACCTTTCAAACTGTAAACCATTCTAAGTTGGCACGTCTTATTGATTTGCCCAGACTAGGAATGTAAGACTGCCGGACTTTTTCAATTACTGCGTCAGAGACTACTAGCCGACCCTGACCTGGCGTCCCATCTAATACACAGCCAGCTTCGGTGAAACGATTGTAATAGTTGATTTGTTTTTATGTTGGTGGCTTGCGATATTTCGTCTTGAATTGTCTCTGAGCAGCAGTGCCGCATTTGAAATCATGGTTACATAAGCCATACTGCACACAGTACGCACCATTATAGAGCGAGGTGACAAAAGTCGTGGGATGCCTCCTAACATCGTGTCGAACCTCCTTTTGTCCGGTGTAGTGCAGCAACGCAACGTGGCATGGACTCAACAAATCGGAAGCCCCCTGCATAGACACTGAGCCATGCTGCCTCTATAGCCGTCCATAGTTGCGGAAATGTTGCCGGTGCAGGATGTTGTGCACGAACAGACTTATCCATTACGTTTTAAAAATGTTTGCGGTCGTCAAATAATTCTCTCGAATTGTCCAGAACGTTCTTCAAATCAATCACGAACAATTTGGGCCTTATGACAGGCCGCATACTCATCCATATAAATTCCATCGTTGTTTGGAACATCAAGTCCATGGATAGCTGCAAATCGGTCCCAAGTAGCCGAATACAACCATTTCCATTTAATGATAGGTTCAGTTGGACCAGAGAACCCAATCCATTCCATGTAACACAACTACACCATTACGGAACCATCACCAGCTTGAACAATGCCTTGCTGACAACCTATGCCCATGGATTCGTTAGGTATGAGCCACTCTCGAGCCCTACCATCTGCTCTTACCAACTGAAATCGGCACTCATCTGACAAGATCACCGATTTACAGTTGCTCTGTGTCCAACCGATATGGTTCAGAACCGAGGAGAGGCGCTGCAGTCGGTCATGCTCTTAGCAAAGGTCGCCTGCCGCGTTAGCCCATTAACGCCAGTCCAAGCCGACACCTTCCTACGATGGTATGCGACAACTTCGCAATGATAATGTCATGCACGCCGGCATGCTGCTGGAAAATAATTTATCTGCCTAAATCCTATTTTATTTGAGGCATTACATAATGTTCAAGCTTGTCCAGGTACGATGTGCCAGCGATAGTTGACTCGGCTAAAAAGAAAGGACCGTAAATATTGTTACAGCTTACTGCACAAAGAACATTACCTTAGGCGAATCCCGTACATGTAGCATTACGTGACGTGGTTTCCGCTCACCCTGTATCCGAACGTTTTGTCGATTCACTTTACTGCAGATATGACAAATATCGCCGAAACATCCTAACGGATACGTTCTTCCTAAGTCGCACTTTGGTTTCTGTGGCCATTTCACGCAGTACTGCTTGTCTGTTAGCACTGACACCTCTACGCAAGCGCCGCAGCTCTAGGTCGTTAAGTGAATGCCGTCGGGCACTGCGTTGTCCGTGGAAGAGGTAATGCCTGAAATTTGGCGATCTTGGCACACTTTTGATACTGTGGATCTCGAAATATTGAATGCCTTTTTTTTTATTTCCGAAATTGAACGCCCATGCGTCTAGCTCCAGCTACCATTCCGCGTTGAAAGTCTGGTAATTTCCGTCGTGCGACCATAATCACGTCGGACACTTTTTACCTGAATACAAATGACAGGTCCACCACTGCACTGCAATTTCATACGTTGTGTGCGCGATATTATCTTTATCTGCGTATACGGAGGTCCCTATCCCATGACTTTTGCTATTTCAGTGTACGATTCCATGACGATTGTTGGAAAAACTCTTTAACTATCAGCGTTAGGCGGGATCCAAATACGAGATATACTGAATTCAATGCTGTATCAGATATTTCTGTAAGTTATTTACCCTTTTTACAATTAAAGGTTAGTTTTGCATAACTAATTTATAAATACCCTGTGCCTTAGAAGCTATTTTACAGCTGTTCTACGATGTACCGTTTTACTTTAACGGTAATTTAATTGTATTCAGTTGTTGTCTCGATGCACTATGGCTTAACTCTCCATACGTTATGTAAGTAGTTCTAAAAATATATAGAATGTCACTCAACGCAAAATTGTGCGTTCTTAAACAGAACTTAAATGCATAGTTGTTGTTGCAGTTTTCAGTCCAGACACTGGTTCGATGCATCTCTCCATGCTACTCTATCCTGTGCAAGCTTCTTCATCTCCAAGTAACTACTGCATCCTACATCCTTCTGAATCTGCTTAGTGTATTCATCTCTTGGTCTCCCTATACGATTTTTACCCTATACGCTACCCTTCAATATTAAATTGGTGATCCTCAGAACATGTCCTACCAACCGATCCCTTCTTATATGTGATCGACCCATTTAATCTTCAGAATCCTTCTGTAAAACCACATTTCGAAAGCTTCTATTCTTTTCTTGTCTAAGCTATTTATCGTCTATGTATCACTTCCCTACATGACTACATTCCACAAAATACTTTCAGAACAAACTTCCTGACACTTAAATCCATACTCGATGTCAACAAATTTCTCTTCTTCAGAAACGGTTTCCTCGCCAATGCCAGTCTACATTACATATCCTCTCTACTTCGACCATCATCAGTTATTCAGCCCCCCAAATAGCAAAATTCATCTACCACTTTAAGTGTCTCACTTCCTAATCTAATTCCCTCAGCATCACCTGATTCAATTCGATTACATTCCATTATCCTCGTTTTGCTTTTGTTGATGTTTATCTTATATCCTCCTTTCAGGACAATGTCCATTTCATTCAACTGTTCTTCCAGGTCCTTTGCTGTCTCCGACAAAATTACAATGTCACTGGCAAATCTCGAAGTTTTTACTTCTTCTCAATGGATTTTAATTCCTGCTCAAAATTTTTCTTTTGTTTACTTTAATGTTTGCTCAATATATAGATTGAATAACATCAGGGATAGGCTACAACCCTGCCGCACTCCCTTCCCAACCACTGCTACCCTTTCATGCCCCTTGACTCTTATAACTTCCATCTGGTTTATGTAGAAATTTTAATTAGCCTTCCGCTCCCTGCACTTCACCCCTGCAACCTTCAGAATTTGAAAGACAGTATTCCACTCACCATTTTCAAAAGTTTTTTATTAGTCTGCAAATGCTAGAAACATAGGTTTGCGCTTCCTTGACCTATCTTCTGAGATAAATCGTAGGATCAGATTTATCTCGCGTGTTCCGAGATTTCTACGGAATTCAAATTGATCTTCCCCGAGGTCAGTTTCGACTAGTTTTTAATCATCTGTAGAGAATTCTTCTTAGTATTTTACAACGTCAGTTATTAAACTGCCCGGCCGCTGTGGCCGAGAGGTTCTAGGCACTTCAGTCTGGAACCGCGCACCGCTACTGACGCAGACTCGAATCCTGCCTCGGGCATGGATGTGTTTGATGCCCCTTGGTTAGTTAGGTTTAAGTAGTTGTAAGTTCAAGGGGACTGATGACATCAGATGTCAAGTCCCATAGTGCTCAGAGGCATTTGAACCATTTTGAACTTATTAAACTGATAGTTCGGTAATTTTCATATCTGTCAACTCCTGCTTTCTTTTGGATTGGAATTATTATGTTCTTCTTGACGTCTGAGGGTATTTCGCCTGTCTCATACATCTTGCTCTCCCGACGGTAGAGTTTGGTCAGGGCTGGCTCTCCCAAGGCTATTAGCCGTTCTAATGGAATGTTTCCACTCCTGAGGCCTTGTTTAGACTTGGGTCTTTCAGGGCTCTGTGAAGTTCTTCATGCAGTATCACATCTCCCATTTCATCTTCATATACATCCTCTTCAAATTCCACAATATTTCCCTCAAGAACGTTGCCTCTATATACTCCTTCCACACTTCTGTTTTCCCTTCCTTGCTTAGAACTACTTTTGCATCTGAGTTCTTGACATTCATAAAAATGTATCTCTTTTCTCCAAAGGCTTCTTTAATTTTCCTGTAAACAGTATGTATCTTACCCCTAGTCATACATGCCTCTACACCCTTACATTTGTCCTCTAGCCATAACTGCTTAGCGATTTTGCACTTCCTGTCGATCTCATTTTAGTGATGTTTGTATTCATTTTCGTCTGCTTCATTTACTGAATTTTATATGTTCTCCTTTCATCACTTAAATTCTATAACTCTTCTGTTACCCAAGGATTTCTTCTAGTCATCATCTTTTTACCTACTTGATCCTCTGCTGCCTCACTATTTCATCTCTCAAAGTTACCCATTCTTCTTCTACAGTATTTGTCTTCCCCATTCTGGTCAGTCGTTCCCTAATGCTCTTTCTGAAACTCTCTACAACCTCTGGTTCTTTCAGTCTATCCAGGTCCCATCTCCTTCAATTCCTACCTTTTGCAATTTCTTAAGTTTTAATCTATAATTCATAACAAATGAACTGTGTTCAGATTCCACATCTGCCTCTGGAAATGTCTTACAATTTAAAAACTCATTCCTAAATCTCAGTCTTACCATGATATAATCTATCTGAAACCTTCGAGTGTCTCCGGGTCTCTTCCACGTACACAACCTTCTTTCATGATTCCTAAACCAAGTGTTAGCTATGAATTAGTTATGCTCTGTGCAAAATTCTACCAGACGGCTTCCTCTTTAATTTCTTACTCCCATTCCATATTCACCTACTATTTTTCCTTCTCTTCCTTTTCCTACTTAAATGTACAGGACAAAAATATTTTAGAAATCCTGCACGAAACGCAGCATCATGCGTCAAACTCCAAAAGCAGTAGAAAATTCCAGTGACTGCTTACGGTATTGTCTAGTATGCAGTCGTACAAGTGATTCCACAACTGGTCACTTGGTCACTAGAGTGAAACTGGTACCCCTATATATATATGGAAGACCAAGGTGTGAGGGGTCATCACTTATTTTTTCCCATGAACAGTGTTGCTGCCAAACTAGTACTAAATACATCATCACCGTTGTCAGTGCGTTTGACAGAGAAAGTTTGTTCACTTACTTATTAGTTAAGGCTGCTCTCACTTTTAGTCGTTTGTCGTAAGTTAAGTCAAGATTAATATCGTGTTACCTCACTTAAACGTAGAGCTATACTTTTTTGATTATCAGTGTTTAAACAACATCTTTGGTTTATAAATGTAGTTCCTTATCGTTTCTTTCGGTTCAATAGTTTAATCCGCTAACCATTCATGCGAACATGGTATATTATCAGGAAGAGTGACAACTCTGTTCGTCGGTAAAATGGCCAAAGTGGCTAATTTTACCACCATTTACTTTTTAATGAGTGTACCCTGATATCAGTTACCTCCTTATGTCTCCCATGATACTACAGGCTGACATCTTAACCATTTTACATAAAATGCTGTAAACCGTCGTTCTACACCTATGTAACTGTTTTGAACGTATTAACTATTGTTATTTAATACAATCTTTTACATTCGACCTAAAATAAAAATCCGATTGAAAACTGTCTCCTGCAGCTGCTTCGTATTCTCCAGATAAAACAGCTTTATAATGCCTAGAAAATACGTCCAGATATCTAAGCAGCACACGTAGGACCCTGCGGCGACGGTAAATGCAATTGAAGCAGTGAAGAATTGCAAGTTGCCCTCTTCTGCAGCACAAAAGAAGTATCATAGTCCACTTAATACGCAAAATAGAAGAGGTCTAGGAAAATATAGATATGTAGCAGATGGTAAAATGTATGTGGGAAGCATGTAGAGTGTGTTCAGTAAGAAAAAAATAAAGAAAACCTTCATTATGTTTTTGAAGTGGGAAAGTGAATTTACTGATTTGCAATGAACGATCAATACCGATTAGTATTCCAGTTGGCAGTACGCAACAAAATACCACATCGTTTTAACTAACACTCTGAGATAGCAAGAGGAGACTCTACACCAACATTAGTATTAGGAAGCCTATATCTCTGACTAGGCGAACTCTTAGCAAGGCCAACGTAGACGAGTTTTTTGATATCCTTAACAAAGTGCAAGAAAAATAATCTCGTCCTGCTCGTCATAACTTCAGTGTTGTCGTAAATGTTGACAGTTCAGTCCAAGACCAGCAAAGTGTTCCCACATAAAGGAAGACGGCAAGCCAATGGCGTTAGTTTACTCGAAAGAGCGTTGCTCCCTGCTTTCGGAGTATGTATGACTCCAGTGGCCATATTACCCCGTTATGGTAGGATACGTGGCCGCTATGTAAGGTTTCAGGAAATGTACGGACATCCTATCAGTTGTATATGTTTCTACTGGTAAATATTCAGTCTGACATTATGTCACATCTAAATCAAAATATGTAACTAGACAGCTCCTATCAGTTACTATGGTTTGGTGAAAACTCAGATTATCCTAGAGTGGTCACTTACTCCACCTCCACTCTGTAGAGGACGTGGAAAAAAAATTTTCAACACCGCGAATGTAAAAACTTGAACATAAATGCAGGTGCTAGACAAGCCTGCGCTGTTGTATTTGATCATGAACGGCACCTGTACAATGTTCTCATCACGTTGTAAGTTTTGTGATCAGAACTGTATTCTGCGTAATTGTGACTACATTACGTCGGACCTATGCGTATTCCAAGCGTGGGCATGTCGTTAGTACTAGTATGGTGGGTGCTTTATAACCAAGAGACTGTATCGAAGACCTGAATCAAATATAGGGAAGGGGGAAAATATCACAACGCTGACGAAAGCGTGTGTTGAGATATCATGACAACCGGCTATTGAACAGGATTGTGACGAAAAATAAAATAAGTGATTGTTGCAATCGCCAACAACAACACGAACGAGATCCATGAACAGGCAATTACATGGTGAGCTGGAATTCCAATACCACCCATTAGTGACGCAAATGTAAGAAACAGGAAAACGTCGTGACGAAGCCATATATCTGGACTGGAAGATAGTAAGTTGGTGTCTGCCGATTCTTGTTTCAAGCATTTGCCTCTTCTGACTGAGTTTACTTCCCAAGAATGAGAAGTGGAGGAGATTCGGTGATGATTTGGACAGCCATATCGTAACATTCCACGGGTAACAAGAGTTCTCAGCGAGGTCGAATTAATGCAGAGGATTTTGTGACCTATTAGGCTGTCTCATGGCACAATGTCTGTTCCCCAATGGTGATGCCGTGTTCCAAGACCCAATGTTCAGAGAGTTCGCATTGTCGAGGGCTGGTTTTGTGAGCACCAGGATGAATTGTCGCATCATCTCTAGCCTCCACAGTCGCCAGGTGTCAATAGAATTGAATCTCTGAATGCCAGTTTCTAGAGAAATGTGCGTGATCGCAATTAACCTCCGTTACTGTTACTTGAACTTACCACTATTTTGCAGGAAGAGTAGTACAAGATTCCATTGAAAACCATAAAGAACTTGTGTTTACACATTCCGAGACGGCTGTAAGATGTTTCGAATGTCAACGGTTTTCGAGTACCGTATTCGGCACGGTAATGTGTTGTTTTTTGTTGTTTCTGTATTTTTGTCACCATTCGTTTGTACCACACAGGTGTGGATGATGGTGATCTTCTCGACATAGACAGCAGAAGACAATGTCTAGGCAATCGGCGGGATGATTCGCACCAGTCGCAGACTTTACAATGACGCGGATTTTCACAGCGGTTCCCGGTCGGCTCCTTAACCAGGTGGATTTTTTATCGTCGAAGAACTGAACGACTGGCAGAACGTTCCGACTTTGTTTACTGGCTGTTGACATATATATGGTGGGAAATTGAGTTTCTTACTATCGGGAAAGTTTGCGTTGGCAATGGCAACGTATGACGTTGTGGGAGACGCATGGTACGTGATATCCAACAATTTCCCGCCTTTGGAGCTTACGAATACTAGGGGTCGACTATAGGCTTGTTTTGCGCATCTACGTCACACATTCTCCGACAAACAATGAGTGTTTAGTAGTGTTCCAAGCGCTCCGCTGTGAATTTCGTAGTCAATGCGAGCATTAAACGTGATAGTAGCGAGTCATTTCCTGAAATTTGGTTCCATTTGTTGCGACATGTCACGGCTGATACTGTAAGCGACAAACTCCACACAAGCAATATATATATACAGGGTTATTATAAATGATTGAAGCGATTTCACAGCTCTACAATAACTTTATTATTTGAGATATTTTCACAATGCTTTGCACACACATACAAAAACTCAAAAAGTTTTTTTAGGCATTCACAAATGTTCGATATGTGCCCCTTTAGTGATTCGGCAGACATCAAGCCGATAATCAAGTTCCCCCCACACTCGGCGCAGCATGTCCCCATCAATGAGTTCTAAAGCACTGTTGATGCGAGCTCGCAGTTCTGGCACGTTTCTTGGTAGAGGAGGTTTAAACACTGAATCTTTCACATCACTAGGCGTGAAACTTGCCCGCACGCGTTCAACCATTTCTTCGCTCACTGCAAGCCGACCCGTTGATTTCCCCTTACAGAGGCATCCAGAAGCTTTAAACTGCGCATACCATCGCCGAATGGAGTTAGCAGTTGGTGGATCTTTGTTGAACTTCGTCCTGAAGTGTCTTTGCACTGTTATGACTGACTAATGTGAGTGCATTTCAAGCACGACATACGCTTTCTTGGCTCCTGTCGCCATTTTATCTCACTGCGCTCTCGAGCGCTCTGGCGGCAGAAACCTGAAGTGCGGCTTCAGCCAAACAAAACTTTATGAGTTTTTTACGTATCTGTAGTGTGTCGTGACCATATGTCAATAAATGGAGCTACAGTGAATTTATGAAATCGCTTCAATCATTTGTAATAGCCCTGTATATATATATATATATATATATATATATATATATATATATATATATATATATATATATATATATATATATAATGTTTGTGTGTGTGTGTGTGTGTGTGTGTGTGTGTGTTTGTGAGTGAGTGAGTGAGTGAGAGAGAGAGAGAGAGAGAGCGCGTACTCACACTTCTTTCTGAACGCTGAATTCCATGGGGCTGGGAACTAGATGCAATATCTTCCTGTTCATGTAGAACTCTGTGTCAGTGAACAGAAATTAAGGGTGATAAGAATTAATAGAAACAATAACAGCAAAGCGTAGAATTTTGCAGCAAGGTGTAAAACTGCAATGTCCAATCCATGGGTTTGGGGAAATCTCTTTGTTAAAAAGATGAAAAAATCTCGTTTTCGGCCTGGGGAGCAAGTGAGGAATCTGAGATGATTGTGTAAAAGAAACTATAATCTATGACGAAAGAGAATGGTAGATGACAGAATAAGAAAATGCGTCCTTAAAACAGGCAGCTATCATAGTGAAGGGGAGTAATATTTCCACTATAATCTCTCCATAAAACATTTTATCAACTCCACTCTTAAGTCCCACTGGTATGTGACGTGTAGGAACAAGATTCAACATAGTTCCGGGTAAGTTCGAATGTCCGTGTTTTTTGTTTCACGGTAACTAGTACCGTCTACTCAACTACCACTCGGATCAGCGTTTCGTAAGATCACTAGTTCGTTGAATAACCGTAATGCATTACATTTATCTGGTAAATGTCAGTCTAAAATTCTCAGTGTGCTTAACCATTTTTCTGACGCTGTTCCATACTAAGTCGCTTATGACGTATACCCGTATACCTCTCGATGCTTGACTTCAGTAACTAATTCCAGGGAATGCTACGAGAGGGTGTCATTAAATATTACAGTATCTTACTCTAATTTACAACAGTTATATTAAAACGGTCTAAGTGGAGGACTGGCAATTACTCTTCGCATCAAGCATATGGACAGCAGACTAGAAAATTTAATACACAGATGTATCAGACGCTGTCTTTGTTCCCCTTGAGTTCCGCATTTTATATCTCCATAGTGATAAATATTCGCTTTTTCTATTATTTTAATACTCTTTACCTAGATAAAGCCGTAAAAAAGTGAGCTGCACAGTAGATTTGAGGAATATTTCTTCATCGTTATACAGGGTGTCTCAGGAGGAATGGTCAATATAAAATGGCTCTGAGCACTATGGGACCTAACTTCTGAGGTCATCAGACCCCTAGAACTTAGAACTACTTAAACCTAACTAACCTAAGGACATCACACACACCCATGCCCGAGGCAGGATTCGAACTGCGGCCGTAGCGGTCGCGCGGTTTCAGAGTGTAGCGCCTAGAACCGCTCGGTCACCCCGGCCGGCAATGGTCAATATACAGGGCCATTACTGGGAAGGTCACTTGAAGCAAAAAACTTAATATGAACATAGGCCCTATTCTGAATGGTTTCCGAGATAGAATACATTTAATACATTGTTATTTATTTTCTGTATTATTCAACATATTGTCAAGTTTACACTCCTGCACATGCACAACCGTTGGTAAGCATTACAACATGCAATTCGCAAAATATCAGTTAAAAGAATCGTATTTTTAGCTTGTTCGTAGGACACTGACATGCGCAAAATATCGCCGTGCGTTGGTAGCAGGACAACATTACACCATTTCTAGAATGCGTTGCCCTTCCTGCACTGGGCGTCGGACCACATGCTCAGAAGGAAAATGGGAACTTGGAAGAAATCATGTTTCACGTAGTGTACTGCAAACGCTGTTAAACACTGTACGATCAAGAATTCGACATTTCGGAAAGCACCGATGGTATTCTTCGACAACAGTAAAAGTATTATCACCACAGAAGCCGTAAACATACACCATATCTACCTATTCTCCACTAATGTAGCTGTGCGGCATTTTAGCCAGTGTGTGCACTAACGTAGTTAACAGATGATCCTCTCTGAGACACACTCACCCCTCCCACAACTTCGCTCACAGTACATCACGGACAACTACGCCTTCAACGGGCTAGTTTAATGGCAGGAAGATATGCCGAGCAAAGCGGCCGAAAGCAACCAGTTCGACTATATGACGCATCTTTCAGTAGTGGCAAGGAAAAGAGAGATAATTATTTAATTTAATAAAAAATACGCTGTGCATGAATATGAATGTTCTTGGGTAAAGTAGAAATGCGATAGCACAATGTGATCAGTAATTTAACACGCATCGTAATAGGTTCGATGTTTCTAGAATACTAAATCACTTTCGTTTTCGATTTCTGTGTCATCGCCGGTTACGTTCCTTAGATGTATCAAGCCCTGATGACTGCCGAGCAACGTCATTTTTTGAAGGTCATTGATCGTAAAACAACAAAGTGATTTCCATGTAAAAAGTGGTAATGAATATTCGATCGGCCTTCGTTAAATTTGGTTTGCAGGCTTCACATGTCGTCAGTGAAATTTTTAAATGACATGTCGCGATGAGCTGTGAGTCACTTTGCCTCTCAACAGTTTCAGTGCAATTTCCTGATACATTAATCTTTAAAGCAAAAATTCATTAATAAATTTAATATCTCGACATCAAAAGTCTATCTACAATGACTGGGAGACACCTAATATTGAAGACCAGAAGTATCATTATTTTGTGTAAAATTATATAATCTGAGAATCGGCAACATCAGCTGTTACTACATGGACGGCGGGAACAGAAGTAAGGTTGCAAGAGCTTCTTAAAAAGTATCGTCTGTCTCGTTAAGAAAAATGAATGTGGTTTTTCCCGCAGAAATCTTTCTTACCTTTCATATACACTCCTGGAAATTGAAATAAGAACACCGTGAATTCATTGTCCCAGGAAGGGGAAACTTTATTGACACATTCCTGGGGTCAGATACATCACATGATCACACTGACAGAATCACAGGCACATAAACACAGGCAACAGAGCATGCACAATGTCGGCACTAGTACAGTGTATATCCACCTTTCGCAGCAATGCAGGCTGCTATTCTCCCATGGAGACGATCGTAGAGATGCTGGATGTAGTCCTGTGGAACGGCTTGCCATGCCATTTCCACCTGGCGCCTCAGTTGGACCAGCGTTCGTGCTGGACGTGCAGATCGCGTGAGACGACGCTTCATCCAGTCCCAAACATGCTCAATGGGGGACAGATCCGGAGATCTTGCTGGCCAGGGTAGTTGACTTACAGCTTCTAGAGCACGTTTGGTGGCACGGGATACATGCGGACGTGCATTGTCCTGTTGGGACAGCAAGTTCCCTTGCCGGTCTAGGAATGGTAGAACGATGGGTTCGATGACGGTTTGGATGTACCGTGCACAATTCAATGTCCCCTCGACGATTACCAGTGGTGTACGGCCAGTGTAGGAGATCGCTCCCCACACCATGATGCCGGGTGTTGGCCCTGTGTGCCTGGGTCGTATGCAGTCCTGATTGTGGCGCTCACCTGCACGGCGCCAAACACGCATACGACCATCATTGGCACCAAGGCAGAAACGACTCTCATCGCTGAAGACGACACGTCTCCATTCGTCCCTCCATTCACGCCTGTCGCGACACCACTGGAGGCGGGCTGCACGATGTTGGGGCATGAGCGGAAGACGGCTTAACGGTGTGCGGGACCGTAGCCCAGATTCATGGAGACGGTTGCGAATGGTCCTCGCCCATACCCCAGGAGCAACAGTGTCCCTAATTTGCTGGGAAGTGGCGGTGCGGTTCCCTACGGCACTGCGTAGGATCCTACGGTCTTGGCATGCATCCGTGCGTCGCTGCGGTCCTGTCCCAGGTCGACGGGCACGTGCACCTTCCGCCGACCACTGGCGACAACATCGATGTACTGTGGAGACCTCACGCCCCACGTGTTGAGCAATTCGGCGGTACGTCCACCCCGCCTCCCGCATGCCCACTATACGCCCTCGCTCAAAGTCCGTCAACTGCACATACGGTTCACGTCCATGCTGTCGCGGCATGCTACCAGTGTTAAAGACTGCGATGGAGCTCCGTATGCCACGGCAAACTGGCTGACACTGACGGCGGCGGTGCACAAATGCTGCGCAGCTAGCACCATTCGACGGCCAACACCGCGGTTCCTGGTGTGTCCGCTGTGCCGTGCGTGTGATCATTGCTTGTACAGCCCTCTCGCAGTGTCCCGAGCAAGTATGGTGGGTCTGACACACCGGTGTCAATGTGTTCTTTTTTCCATTTCCCGGAGTGTACATAGTCTCTGAATTAAATTAAAAACTTGTTATCTATGTATTGACACATATTATTTCTAACAAAATAGTTTTTAATAAGTTGAGCGTTAATCGCGTGAAAAGTGATTTTTATAAGATCCAGTTTAGCTGGATTAGAATAAAACGTCCAACAGTTTGTGTGGGTAGAACATCTACGGGTACGCCACCAATCCAAAAGGAAATGTACATTTAACGTATCAATATGAAGTTTTTTCCTTATAATAACGGTTCGTGTCATATCTCTGAATACTCCTGGGACACCCTGTACTGTCGTTCGGTGTAAGCGCCTTTAATTTTTGACAGCACATTGCCCGCTCGTTGTGCGCACAGATGCCAGAGTCTGTTCTCCAATTACGTATCTCAGTACCGGGCATTTCGTCGTTCGTTTGGTGATCCAAAGGAGGAACTGCAGAGTAATAATTTTGGAAAGCCGGCTCCTGTACTGTCGCTTTCTGACTGTCTGTGTGTCCTAATCTGTTTATTTGCCAGTAAGCGCACTTAGAAGGAACCCCATGAGTACGAGATCGCAAGAGGCCAATGTTTACGTCATTCGACGTCCGACATATTGTCTATCAAGCAACCACAATATTGGCTGTAATGGTAACGGGGGGCGGGACTGAAGGTATGCAGCGGTAAACACCGCATGAGGGTACGGACCATAGATGAACTGCTTGGTCGACGAGTAACTCAGAGCAGTGCTACATACTAATGGTGTTAATATAAAGCAGAGAAATGGCAACGATAAACAAAGCACATGTTGCACTATATCTACTTCAACAGTTGCTGAAGTTGACAGTTCGTCAGAAAGGAGATCAAGGAATTTTGCCGACAAAATATTAGCGTTTCCGCAAAATGAATCAGTGGAATGTGTGGTGTCGTATGCGCTCGACTGTGCGCACAATATACAGTTGGGGACAAAACGAGCGAGACCCCTCGCCTTTTCGTTATGCTGATCCACACAGCTTTAAAGTCTGCTACACAGCATAACAGGCAAGGCGACGAAGTGATACCAAAATACTACGTACAGGCGTGAAACTGAAGAACTATCCAGACTTTGTCAGACTGTTTTCAGTCCTGTGTAAGACTGTATAAATTCTGATTAGTGTGTTAAACACAACACGTAAATGTAAGATATAAATGAAAGAAGAAATGCTGTTTAGTATGAACTGTACTAATAAAAATTAATTTCAGCTTATCGAGATGGTTCAAATGGTTCAAATGGCTCTGAGCATTATGGGACTTAACTTCTAACGTCATCAGTCCCCTAGAACTTAGAACTACTTAAACCTAACCAACCTAAGGACATCACACACATCCATGCCCGAGGCAGGATTCGAACCTGCGACCGTAGCGGCCGCGCGGTTCCAGACTGTAGCGCCTTTAACCGCCTGGCAACCCCGGCCGGCGCTTATCGAGATAACATAACTGTTTTAGTAAGACAAAGTACCCCATATCAATCACTTCTGTCAAGGATCCCATACCGCGCGGGAATACTATAGCAGTGGACAGACAAACGTAGTGTAGGCAGCGTTTTCACTAGACCTGTTGGGTATTCTTAGCGTGCGGCGAATAAAACGCAGTCTTTCGCTTGCCTTCCCCACAAAAGTATGTTTGCGATCGATCCAGTTTAACTTTTACTGCGTACTGAGATGAATAATCAGTATTTCGACTTGTGTTTTGCCCTGTAACCGAAAGTTAATTATTGTTACTGGACGCAGCATTTATGTTTAATGTATTCCTCATTCAACAGTGTACACTCCTCGTACACCACACGCAACTGTTTCAAAGTATTAAATTGTTACTGATGTCACCAAGTTGCAGTGGTCATCTAATCTTGCCGTTTTGAAACAGAGGAAAATATTATAACGAAATATGGCAACTAAGAAGCGGACTATCCAAATAAACAAACATTTCCGGTTCAAGTCGTTGCAGCAGGTCTACTAGACAGTTACGTAAATCAGGAGCAAAGTTCATTAGTAGATCGTTATTAGGAAAACCAGCCCTCATAATACAAACTGCCATTACTAGAACGAAAGTTTCCAAACGTGTCGATGAGTAGTCGAGGAAAGTGGACGCATTCTGTCAACTGAATCGCGACGCACGCCACTTACGTGGGGACCCACCAAGTGTCATACCCCGATGTTTCTGAAGCTTCGCTCAGTGAAAGAGTGGACAAAAGTAAGCGAACTCGTGTCTTGGCTAATCTGCAAACACTCGACCGCTTCTGAGAAAACGACTGTCAAAATTTTCAATATGCAGTTGCTACAGTGTAAATACATTTTAGCAGCTGAGCCACCGCTTCAATTGAATCCTTACACGCTAAAAGGTCTGGTTTGTTTTCGGTTCTAATCTCGATGGAGGTAGATAGACTACCAGCACAGCAATTTTAAGAAATTCTCGCGCCTCCAATACGTTTTATTGCTACCAGTGCCCTGTGGATGTCAATATGAAACTCTTGTAGAATTTCATACTTATTACTGCCTACCCTTTCCGCCTCAGCCAATAATTGAACTGACATAAATGTGGCACTAAATGATTTTTAGCTGAATTTCGTTACGAATCTTCACGCATTGCTAAATTTCCATACTTTCATGGTAGGTCATCAATGGTAATCCAGTATGACTGTCCCGAACGTTGACACAGACCGTTTCGCTGCCGAATGCGCATAATATTTTGCTAATTCGTAACGAACTGGGGTACTTTGTCTTACTAAAACAGTTATGTTATCTCGATAAGATGAAATTAATTTTTATTAGTACAGTTCATACTCCATTAATTAAAACTTCCGGGCTGAATTGCCGTAGTCCATACATAAAACTGCTTCTCCTTCTTCACGTTTCGTTGCCTACTGCGAGCAACATCTTCTGAGGTGAGTCGGCGACTGGCTGCTAGGCGCTGGAGGTCCGGTTAGTTCATACTAATTAGCGTTTCTTCTTTCATTTATATTTTATATTCATGTGTTGTGTGTAACACACTAATCAGAATTAATATAGTCTTACACATAATTGAAAACAGTCAGACAAAGTTCGGATAGTGTTCCAATTTCACGCCTGTGCGTAGTATGTTGGTAGCACTTCGTCGCCTTGCCTGTTATGCTGCGTCGCAGACTTTAAAGCTGTGCGGGTCAGCATAAAGAAAAGGCGAGGGGTCTCGCTCGTTTTGTTTACGACTGTACATGACAAGTACAGTGATGACGATATGTGGTTAACAGGTGAAGGTGATTTTGAAACAGATGTCGAGCCATATAGTTGACCATTCCTGCCGCACTGGGAGCCACAAATCCCGTAGCCACTGAAACGTAGTAAAGGACATGCGTTGTTCAAATATGGGTACCAAACATAATTACGTACGTGGAAGACCATCCGCAGAATAATAAAAAAAGTAGTTATGAACAGATTCCGCATAAGTCCGAAGCAATATCAACTTGTAATGTATAATAAAAACAGGACATGGCGCTCTTGTTACATAACCTGATGTTTACGTGTTTCAAGAATGCTGCATACAATATACAGGATGTGTGTAATAGTTACCTACTACGTTATGTACATCAAATTGCGTACGACGTAGGTTGCAGTGATTTTAAGGGAAGCAGTGAATAGTTGGATAAGTTCAAACAGTTCTGCAGAACAGGAAGACGTAAGGTAACGAAATTTTAAACAAAGGGCCAATTCACCATGCACAGCAAACGGCGGAATGAGACCGAAAATTTGTAGATAAGATAAATAAAGTTATCTCATCGTTCATTAAAGAATTTTTTTTCAACTCCGAGCAATCGGGACCTAAAGAGGGCAAGCATATGAGAGGACTCCTAGAAGTTAATGGTACCATGAGACTTGCATCAGGATCAACTAACATCAGCGCCTTATCGAATTCGTATAGATCTGTAACGACTGTTAATCTGGATAATAAATTGACTGGAAAGTTATCTATTGTGGAGCGAGAAGTTAGAGGTGCTCTGCTCCATACCATTCTTTAGTGCCGGTGAGATCTTGTACGAACAGTAGGGAACATTTAAGCCATAGCGAGTAAAAGTTGAAAAATAGGTGTAAGAGAACTACCACCATGGCATGAGCACCGATTTTGGCCAATAGGTGGCCATAGTAACTTTTTTTTTTTTTATTCCCAGTCACCATATAAAAAATATACTCCTTTAGAGCAAACTATCCCTTCTAAAAAATGTGTGACAATGCAATTCATGCCGCCTGGAACCAATGGACAAATTCAGCCTCTGGATATTTGTTTTTTTTCATTGCTTCTATAACATATTATCGCACCGAATACAGGTAAGCCTTCAAAGATAGCCAATCTCATGATATGCTCCGGGACAGACAGTGTAGTATTCGGTTGCATGTCATCACATTCCTTCAGTTCGCACCATCCAGTTACATCAGTATGATTCCATATCCAATCTTTAGGAATGGATACCAAGCTGAACTTCTTACACGGCTTTCAACTTTCAATGAATTCGTCTTCGATCTTGATGGTGCAAACATCGTGGTCACTTTGTGTGCCACTTTTTATTCTGTGTTCATGGGGATAGTTAATGGCATGTTTTGAACATTACTTGGATGTCGACGATGTCAAATGTTCAAATGTGTGTGAAATCTTATGGGACTTAACTGCTAAGGTCATCAGCACCTAAGATTACACACTATTTTGCCTAAATTATCCTAAGGACAAACACACACACCCATGCCCGAAGAAGGACTCGAACCTCCGCCGGGACCAGCCGCACAGTCCATGACTGCAGCGCCCTAGACCGCTCGGCTAATCCCGCGCGGCGTCTACGATGTCCATTACGTGAAGTGTAATACATACATACAATAAAACATTGATATCTGCGCCTCCCGGACACTCATTTCCTGTCGCCCTCATGGTACACATGGTGAGTCATTAGCTGTTAATATTTCTCCCGTCATAACTGGTAACACACTTTTACACCGCTGGACATTAAAATTGCTTCACCAAGAAGAAATAAAGATGATAAACGGGTATTCATTGGACAAACATATTGTACTAGAACTGACATGTGATTACATTTTCACGCAATTTGGGTGCATAGATCCTGAGAAATCAGTACCCAGAACAAACACCTCTGACCGTAATAACGGCCTTGATACGCCTGGGCCTTGAGTCAAACAGAGCTTGGATGGCGTGTACAGGTACAGCTGACCATGCAGCTTCAACACGATACCATAGTTCATCAAGAGTAGTGACTGGCGTATTGTGACGAGCCAGTTGCTCGGCCACCATTGACCAGACGTTTTCAATTGATGAGAGATCTGGAGAATGTGCTGGCCAGGACAGCAGTCGAAAATTTTCTGTATCCAGAAAGGTCCGTACAGGACCAGCAACATGCGGTCGTGCATTACCCTGCTGAAACGTAGGGTTCTGCAGGGATCGAATGAAGGGTAGAGCCACGGGTTGTAACACATCTGAAATGTAGCGTCCACGGTTCATATTGCCGTCAATGCGAACAAGAGGTGACCGACACGTATGGTACCCCATACCATCAGCTCGGGTGATACGCCAGTATGGAGATGACGAAAACGTGCTTCCAATATGCGTTAACCGCGATGTCGCCGAACACGGATACGACCATCATATTGCTGTAGACAGAACCGACATTCATCCGAAAAAATGACGTTTTGATATTCGTGCACCCAGGTTCATCGTTGAGTACGCCATGGCAGGCGCTCCTGTCTGTGATGCAGTGTCAAGGGTGACCGCAGCCATGGTCTCCCAGCTGATAGCACATGCTGCTGCAAACGTCGTTGAACTGTTCGTGCAGATGGTTGTTGTCTTGCAAACGTCCCCATCTGTTGACTCAGGGATCGTGACTTGCCTGCACGATCCGTTACAGCCATGCGGATAAGATGCCTGTCTTCTCGACTGCTAGTGATACGAGGAGGTTGGGATCTAGCATGGCGTTCCGTATTACCTTCCTGACCCCACCGATTCCATATTCTGCTAACAGTCATTGGATCTCGCCCAACGCGAGCAGCAATGTCGCGATACGATGAACCGCAGTCACGATAGGCTACAATCCGACCTTTATCAAAGTAGGAAACGTGATGGTGCGCATTTCTCCTCCTTACACGAGGCATCACAACATCGTTGCACCAGGAAATGCTGGTCAACTGCTGTTTGTGTATGAGAAATCGGTTGGAAACTTCCCTTATGTCAGCACGTTGTAGGTGTCGCCACTGGCGCCAACCTTGTGTTAATGCTCTGAAAAGCTAATCGTTTGCATATCACAGCATCTTCTTCCTGTCTGTTAAATTTCGCGTCTGTAGCACGTCATGTTCGTGGTGTAGCAATATTAATGGCTAGTAGTGTAAGTGAGCCTTACTAAAGATTGCAGTTTTGAACTCGCACAGAAGGATTCGTTGTGAGAAACTGCAAAGATGATTTTAAAAATGTACGTGTTAGAAAAGGAATCATCAGTAATACCGGAGTGGAGTCACAAGGGAGCGAATTTCATAATGGTGTAGAAAACAGAAACTACTTTAGGACTAGCATTTAGAAGTCTTCACTCCTTGTAGAAATCCTTTCGCATTATAGGAAACGACTGCTGTATAATATGATAATGGAGACAAAATGGGAGAAACATTTAAAGAAACGACCGCCCTGGCGGAGTGTACGCCGGTGCTCGCTGCCGGCGCACACCTCCACAGCTGGAAGTTTCCGCCCCAAATTACACCCGCGGCGCCGCGAGACAAGGAGGCACTTTGCCAGGCTATTAGAGCTCGCGGCATGACGCAGGGAGGGGCGCGGTGCGGGCTGCACTCTGACTTCGCCAGACATGTCTGGCGGGCATGACAGGCCGCCGGCTGCAGCTGTGATCGTTCAGGCAGAGCGGCGCGAGGCCGACGTGTCTGTGCTGTGACTGGCGCCGTCGGGCGGCCGTATCGACCAGCAGCGCACGCGCCGTGTGGCGTAGTTCATAAGGCCCCCCAACTTTCTAATGTGATCCTGATGCAGGGTGGGCCGCAAGTGCGGAACCACGTAACATCTACTTGATTACTTTGCAATTCACTACCAAATGCCTCACAGAGTGATCGTCAAACCATCTCCAAGTTGTTTCCCTATTGTTCCATTTATGAACAGCCCGCTGGATAAACAAACAGTTTAAATCCTTCCGCGGTAGCTATAACGTCTCTAATGTTATTATGTTAAGTAGAAACAAGGTCCCGGGAGTAGACAATAATCCATTAGAACTACTGATAAAAAAAATGGCTCTGAGCACGATGGGACTAAACTGCTGCGGTCATCAGTCCCCTAAAACTTAGAACTACTTAAACCTAACTAACCTAATGACATCACACACATCCATGCCCGATGCAGGATTCGAACCTGCGAGACTGTAGCTCCTACATCCGCCCGGCCACACCGGCCGGCAGAACTACTGGTAGCCATGGGAGAAACAGCCCCGACAAAACTCTACCATCTGGTGAGCAAGATGTATGAGACAGGCGAAATACCCTCAGACTTCAAGAAGAATATAATAATTCCAATCCCAAAGAAAGCAGGTGCTGACAGATGTGAAAATTACCGAACTATCAGTTTAATAAGTCACGGCTGCAAAGTACTAACGCGAATTCTTTACAGACGAATGGAAAAACCGGTAGAAGCCGACCTCGGGTAAGATCAGTTTCGATTCTGTAGAAATATTGGAACACATGAGGCGATACTGACCCTACGACTTATCTTAGAAAATAGATTAAGGAAAGACCAACCTACGTTTCTAGCATTTGTAAACTTAGAGAAAGCTTTTGATAATGTTGACTGGAATACTCTCTTTCAAATTCTAAAGGTGGCAGGGGTAAAATACAGGGAGTGAAGGACCATTTACAATTTGTACAGAAACCAGATGGCAGTTATAAGAGTAGAGGGGCATGAAAGGGAAGCAGTGGTTGGGAAGGGAGTGAGTAGGGGTGTAACCTATCCCTGATGCAATTCAATCTGTATATTGAGCAAGCTGTCAAGGAAACAAAAGAAAAGTTCGGAGTAGACATTAAAATCCGTGGTGAATAAATAAAAACTTTGAAATTCGCCGATGACATTGTAATTCTGTCAGAGACAGACTTGGAAGAGCAGTTGAACGGAATGGACAGTGTCTTGAAAGGAGAGTATAAGATGAACATCAATAAAAGCAAAACGAGAATAATGGAATATAGTCGAATTAAGTCGGGTGATGCTGAGGGAATTAGATTAGGAAATGAGACACTTAAAGTAGTAAAGGAGTTTTTCTATTTGGGGAGCAAAATAACTGATGATGGTCGAAGTAGAGAGGATATAAAATGGGGACTGGCAATGGCAAGAAAAGCATTTCTGAAGAAGAGAAATTTGGACGATAAATAGTTTAGACATGAAGAGAAAAGAAGCTTTCGAAATGTGGTGCTACAGAAGAATGCTGAAGGTTAGATGGGTAGATCACATAACTAATGAGGAGGTATTGAATAGAATTGGGGAGAAGTGGAGTTTGTGGCACAACTTGACTAGACGAAGGGATCAGTTGGTAGGGCATATTGTGAGGCATCAAGGGATCACCAATTTATTATTGGAGGGCAACCCGGAGGGTAAAAGTCGCAGATGGAGACCAAGAGAAAATACACTAAACAGATTCAGAAAGATGTAGGTTGCAGTAGGTACTGGGAGATGAAGAAGCTTGCACAAGATTGAGTAGCAAGGAGAGCTGCATTGAACCAGTCTCTGGACTCAAGACCACAACAACATGTTATTGCAATGATCGTTTCTCCGTATGTAGATGGTCGCTAACAAAACATTTTCACGCTCTGAGAAGAAAGCTGTTTATTGAAATTACATGAACAGATCCAGCCGCGATGAAAAAGCCGTTGTTTTAATGATTTACACGCCAATTCCCGTATCATTACCGTGACACTCTCTCCCCTGTTTCTCTATAATACAAAACGATATTTGAACATTTTCGATGTCTTCCGTCAATCCTATGTTATGCAGGTCGCACACCACACTAGAATACTCCAGAAGAGGTTGGAGAAGCGTAGTGTAAGCAACCTCCTTGGTAGATCTATTACACTTTTCAAGTGTTGCTGCCAATAAATCGCAATCATTGATGCACTTTGCTCACAACAATATCCATGTCACATTTCCAATTTAAGTTATTCGTAATTGTAGTCCCAAAAAGACGATTGAATTGACATGCTTTAAAAATGTGTGAGTCATCGCGTAACCGAAATTTAATGGATTCATTTTAGCACGTATGTGGATCACTTCACACTTTTCATTGTCTATAATACATTGCCACTGTTTTACACCGTACAGATTCGAAAACAGGTTTTAAATTGTAAGACATTTCCAGGGGCAGATGTGGACTCTGACCACAATCTATTGGTTATGAGCTGTAGATTAAAACCGAAGAAACTGCAAAAAGGTGGGAATTTCAGGAGCTGGGACCTGGATAAACTGACTGAACCAGAGGTTGTACAGTGTTTCAGGGAAAGGATAAGGGAACAATTGGCAGGAATGGGGGAAAGAAACACAGTAGAAGAAGAATGGGTAGCTCTGAGGGATGAAGTAGTGAAGGCATCAGAGGATCAAGTAGGTAAAGAGACGAGGGTTAGTTGAAATCCTTGACTACCAGAAGAAATATTAAACTTAATTGATGAAAGGAGAAAATATAAAAATGCAGTAAATGAAGCAAGCAAAAAGGAATACAAACGTCTCAAAAATGAGATCGACAGGAAGTGCAAAATGGCTAAGCAGGGAGGACAAATGTAAGGATGTAGAGGCCTATCTCACTAGGGCTAAGATAGATACTGCCTACAAGAAAATTAAAGAGACCTTTGGAGTAAAGAGAACCACTTGTATGAATATCAAGAGCTCAGATGGAAACCCAGTTCTAAGCAAAGCAGGGGAAGCAGAAAGGTGGGAGGAGAATATAGAGGGTCTATACTAGGGCGATGTACTTGAGGACAATATCTTGGAAATGGAAGAGGATGTAGACGAAGATGAAATGGGAGATATGATACTGCGTGAAGAGTTTGACAGAGCACTGAAAGACCGGAGTCGAAACAACGTCCCTATAACAGACAACATTCCATTGGAACTACTGACGGCCTTGGGAGAGCCAGTCGTGACAAAACTTTACCATCTGGTGAGCAAGATGGATGAGACAGGCGAAATACCCTCAGACTTCAAGAAGAATATAATAATTCCAATCCCAAAGGAAGCAGGTGTTGACAGATGTGAAAATTACCGAAGTATCAGTTTAATAAGCCACGGCTGCAAAATACTAACACCAATTCTTTACAGATGAATGGAAAAACTGGTAGAAGCCGACCCCGGGGAAGTTCAGTTTGGATTCCGTAGAAATGCTGGAACACTTGAAGCAATACTGACCCTACGACTTATTTAAGAAAAGAGATTAAGGGACGGCAAACATACGTTTCTAGAATTTGTAGGCTTAGAGAAAGCTTTTGACAATGTTGACTGGAACACTGTCGTTCAAATTCTCAAGGTGGCAGGGCTAAAATACAGGGAGCGAAAGGCTCTTTATAACTTTTACAGAAAGCTGATGGCAGTTATAAGAGTCGAGGGGCATGAAAGGGAAGCAGTGGTTGGGAAGGGGGTGAGACAAGGTTGTAGTCTATTCCCGATGTTATTCAATCTGTATATTGAGCAAGCAGTAAAGGAAACAGAAGAAAAATTCGGAGTAGGAATTAAAGTCCATGGAGAGGACGTTAAACCTTTGGGGTTCGCCGATGACATGACAGCAAAGGACCTTGAAGAGCAGTTGAATGGTATGGACAGTGTCTTGAAAGGAGGGTATAAGATGAACATCAACAAAAGCAAAACGAGGATAATGGTATGTAGACGAATTAAACGGGTGATGCTAAGAGTATTAGATTAGGAAATGAGACGCTTAAAGTAGTAAATGAGTTTCGCTATTTGGGGAGCAAAATGACTAATGATGGTCGAAGTAGAGATGATATAAAATGTAGACTGGCGATGGCAAGGAAAGCGTTTCTGAAGAAGAGAAATTTGTTAACATCGAGTATGGTTTTAAGAGTCAGCAAGTCTTTTCTGAAAGTATTTGTATGGAGTGTAGCCATGTATGGAAGTGAAACGTGGACGATAAACAGTTTGGACAAAAAGAGAATAGCTTTCGAAATGTGGTGCTACGGAAGAATGCTGAAGATTACATGGATAGATCACGTAACTAATGAGCAGGTAGTGAATAGAATTGTTGAGAAGAGAAGTTTGTGGCACAACTTGACTAGAAGAAGGGATCGGTTGGTACGGCACATTCTGAGGCGTCAAGGGATCACCAATTTAGTATTGGAGGGTAACGCGGAGGGTAAAAATCGTAGATGGAGACCAAGAGAAGAATACATTAAACAGTTTCAGAAGGATGTAGGTTGCAGTAGGTACTGGGAGATGAAGAAGCTTGCACAAGATAGAGTAGCATGGAGAGCTGCATCCAACCAGTCTCTGGACTGAAGACCACAACAACAACATGTAATTACGATGATCATTTCTCCGTATGTAGATGGTCGCTAACAAAACAATTTCACGCTCTGAGGAGAAAGCTGTTGATTGAAATTACATGAACAGATCCAGCCACAGTAAAAAGCCATTGTTTTGCTGATTTCCACGCCAATTCTCGTATCATTTCCGTAACGCTCTCTCCCCTATTTCGCGCTAATACAAAACGATATGGCCTTCTTTGGACGTTTTCGATGTCTTCCGTCAATCCTATGTTATACAGGTCGCACACCACACTAGAGTACTCCAGAAGAGGGAGGAGAAGCATAGTGTAAGCAACCTCCTTTGTAGATCTATTACACTTTCTAAGTGTGCCTGCCAATAAATCGCTACCTTTGGTTCACTTTGCTCACAACAATATCTATGACATACACTCCTGGAAATGGAAAAAAGAACACATTGACACCGGTGGGTCAGACCCACCATACTTGCTCCGGACACTGCGAGAGGGCTGTACAAGCAATGATCACACGCACGGCACAGCGGACACACCAGGAACCGCGGTGTTGGCCGTCGAATGGCGCTAGCTGCGCAGCATTTGTGCACCGCCGCCGTCAGTGTCAGCCAGTTTGCCGTGGCATACGGAGCTCCATCGCAGTCTTTAACACTGGTAGCATGCCGCGACAGCGTGGACGTGAACCGTACGTGCAGTTGACGGACTTTGAGCGAGGGCGTATAGTGGGCATGCGGGAGGTCGGGTGGACGTACCGCCGAATTGCTCAACACGTGGGGCGTGAGGTCTCCACAGTACATCGATGTTGTCGCCAGTGGTCGGCGGAAGGTGCACGTGCCCGTCGACCTGGGACCGGACCGCAGCGACGCACGGATGCACGCCAAGACCGTAGGATCCTACGCAGTGCCGTAGGGGACCGCACCGCCACTTCCCAGCAAATTAGGGACACTGTTGCTCCTGGGGTATCGGCGAGGACCATTCGCAACCGTCTCCATGAAGCTGGGCTACGGTCCCGCACACCGTTAGGCCGTCTTCCGTTCACGCCCCAACATCGTGCAGCCCGCCTCCAGTGGTGTCGCGACAGGCGTGAATGGAGGGACGAATGGAGACGTGTCGTCTTCAGCGATGAGAGTCGCTTCTGCCTTGGTGCCAATGATGGTCGTATGCGTGTTTGGCGCCGTGCAGGTGAGCGCCACAATCAGGACTGCATACAACCGAGGCACACAGGGCCAACACCCGGCATCATGGTGTGGGGAGCGATCTCCTACACTGGCCGTACACCACTGGTGATCGTCGAGGGGACACTGAATAGTGCACGGTACATCCAAACCGTCATCGAACCCATCGTTCTACCATTCCTAGACCGGCAAGGGAACTTGCTGTTCCAACAGGACAATGCACGTCCGCATGTATCCCGTGCCACCCAACGTGCTCTAGAAGGTGTAAGTCAACTACCCTGGCCAGCAAGATCTCCGGATCTGTCCCCCATTGAGCATGTTTGGGACTGGATGAAGCGTCGTCTCACGCGGTCTGCACGTCCAGCACGAACGCTGCTCCAACTGAGGCGCCAGGTGGAAATGGCATGGCAAGCCGTTCCACAGGACTACATCCAGCAACTCTACGATCCTCTCCATGGGAGAATAGCAGCCTGCATTGCTGCGAAAGGTGGATATACACTGTACTAGTGCCGACATTGTGCATGCTCTGTTGCCTGTGTCTATGTGCCTGTGGTTCTGTCAGTGTGATCATGTGATGTATCTGACCCCAGGAATGTGTCAATAAAGTTTCCCCTTCCTGGGACAATGAATTCACGGTGTTCTTATTTCAATTTCCAGGAGTGTAGTTCCAATTTAAGTTGTTCGTAATTGTAATCCCAGAGCAGACAATTGAATTGGCATCCTTTGAAATTGTATGAGCCATCGCGTAACCGAAATTTAACCGATTCCGTTCAGTACGCATGTGGATGACTTCACACTTTTCATTGTTTATAGTACATTGGACTTTTTTGCACCGTACAGATATCTTCTCTAAATCATTTAGCAATTCGGAGTCATCATCTGATGACTTTACAAGGCGGTAAATGACAGCATCATCTGCAAACAATCTAACAGGACTGCACAGAATGTCACCTAAATCGTTTGTATACATTAAGAAGGGCAGAGGGCCCATGACACTTCCTAGGTGAACGCTAAATGTTACTTCTGTTTTACTCGGTGACTTTCTGTCAATTACTCGAACTGTGACGTTATTAATATGAAATCGTGAATCCAGGGACACAACTGAGACAATAGTCCTTAGTCAAGCAATTTGGTAGAAGTCACTTGTGAGGACCTGTGTCCAAAGCCTTCTGGCAAACTAAAACTATAGAGCCATGGCGACATCCCGTGTCGGTAGCATTCATTACTTCGTGAGAATAAGGAGCTAGTCTTACGTTTCACAGGAACGATGTTTTGTAAATGTATGTTGGCTATTTGGCAATAAATCGTTCCCGTCGAGGAAACTGACAATGTTGAGACAAGTATATGCACCAGTAGCTGCTAAAGTTGACGCTGGTGGTATGGATCTGAAATGCAGCGGATCACTCCGATTTCGTTTCATGGGTATTAGAGTAAATTGTGCAATTTTCAAGCTTGTAAGTAAGGAACGCTGAGCCTTTACTGAGACACAAAACGATGTCGTAACAAGAAGGGATACGGTTGAGTGGTGAGTGATCATAATTTTAAATCTTTTATTTAATAACATGGCAGAGACTTTATATTATAATCAATTTTAGAAAAGTTAGTACGAGCGAAGGCTTAAAATCCAAGTTGCTTAAAAGCAAAAAAAAAAAAGAAAAAAATAGTAATTTCTTCTCAGTCGAGGTAAAATGACAGACCTACTACAATTAATTAAAATCCAAAACGAGGTAACAGGACCGAAAGACAGTAACCACAACATGAAAAGAAAATCAGTACAGATACAAAAATGTACGATGGTTGCTCAGAAAGTAATGATCACACTTTTCTTTTATCAGCCGAAAGCAATGCTACGAATGCGAAACGTTATTTATGTATTATTTGAAGCCTCCCGAGTGTGCGCCCCAAGTGTCCGTCAGACCCGACAGATAGCGTTCAGCAAGACAGTTTCAAAATGGCGTCTGCAGGTGATGTAAGCTACAAGAAGCGTGCCGTCATTGAATTTCACACGGCAGAGAAAGAAACTGTGGGGAATATTCACAAACGCTTGTACAAAGTCTATGGAGCATATGCTGTTGACAGAAGTACAGTTGGTAGCTGGACACGAAGGGTGAGCTCCACGATTTGCAACTGTTGGGGATACCATCCACGATTGTCCACTCGCCATTGAAGGATGTTATTCGTGGAAGACATTTTGAAGACGATGAGGAGGTGATTCGCACAGTGAAGCATTGGCTGCACTACCAGTACAAGAATTGGTACCTACAGGGAATGCTCCCCCTTGTTTCGCACTGAAGAAAGGCCAAAGAAGGGGATGGAGATTACGTGGAAAAGTAGGGTGTGTAGATAACACACCGTTCTTTCGTGTGTGAAATTCACACTATGTTCAATAAAGACTTGTTGAAGAAGAAAATGCATTACATTACTTTCTGGGAAACCCTCGTATTTACCTATGTATGCATGTATTTATGTATGTATGTATGTATGTTCCACATCTACTCCTAAGAAACTGGACCAATGTCAACAAAACTTGGTACACATCTCACTTGCTGTCTGGAAAGAATCGCCTTGGAGATAAGAACCACCTACCTACAATAGGGGTTGGGGTGGCGGTAAAAAAACATTGTAGCCAATGACAGGCGGATAACCATATTTATTCATCCTGTAGTTGAAAATGAGCACACTTAGTGGCTTGCAACGAACATTACACGTAACTTCAAACCTTTAAAAACCTTTTTCTCGCTGATAACCCTTTTAAAATAGTGAAAGGATAAAAAGTTGTCACTTACTAGATCTTCCCTCTTAGTGCAGTAAAACTGCAGCATGGAGCACGACATTTTCAATTATTACACCTTTACGATTAACTGCGCTCGCTACACACTTTTCAGACAGTATTCACACACGTCACTTAATGTACTAGTATAACTGTACGAGACGTAGTTCAGGATATATGTCATAAACGCCGAGGTGCGTGAAAAACTGGGGCATCATGCACGACGTTTGAATTTATTACTTCTTTGCTACTAAATCTATCCACAGCAGATTTTCGCTGACAGTACCCACATATTCTGCCGAATGTATCTGCACTCTTTTGATTCTGTGAGACATTGTTCAGAAGGTAACACATCAAAATACTGAGATGCGTGAAAAACTGCCACATCATCTATGACGTTTTAACTTATTACTTTTTTACTACTAACTCTATTCACAAAACAATTCACATACAGTAGACACATACACCACGGAATAAACTTGCAAAATTAAATTATTATACGACACATAGTTCAGGGGACATGACGTCATAAACACTGAACTGCATGAAAATGAACTGCAAGGCGAAATTCGCTGGAGACATAGGTAAATATGTGTACAAATATTTGAGAATTATATTCAATATATGTGAAATATAAGTGAAATGTACGCATGTGGGAAAGCTGCTGTTAAAGACTGCTCCTAAACTGCTTGATCGATTTCAACCAAACTTCGTACACATGTTAGTTATTATCTTGAAAGAAGTGGGGTAGGAAACGATAGCCTGCTGTTGTGGTGGGGACGAAACTTGTTGGTGCTGAGAAAGGTGCGGAGGGTGAGATGGACGAAGGGGCAAGCACGAGATGGACAGAGGGACTGAAAAAGACGGGTCGACAGGGGATGAAGGTGATGGATAGAGAGACGGGGAAGGAGGAGATGGACTAATAGAGGATTGGAATAAATGCATACCTGAGCGGCGCCAGGTACTCAGCTAGTAAAAGAATAAAACTGTACTCGGGCAACCCAGTTAAAGGGAAAAATTTAAGAACATGGACCAGATTCAAAAAAGGAATTGACTGGACACATACCAGAGCACCAAATACAATCTTACTATAGCAATGAGAAAATAAACAGCACATGAAATTTTGTTCTGGATAATCGTGCACACAGTCTCTGTCATACAACTGAGTGACAAGAAGCCAGAAATGTAACAACGCGTAAGGAATTTCGTTACAGTTCAAAATTACAGCTATATAGGAAACCGTTCCCAAATAACGTCCCAAAATAGCTTTAGGTCTTATAGTAAAAACCGACATAAATGGCCACAAAATTAATGAAATTATCCAAAGTTCATAGCTCACTCATGCAATTTTTAACAGCCACACAACAATAAATAGTTTCCCTTGCACAAGGAACCTATTTACACACCAATAAAACTGCCTCCTCTTTCCCCCAGATGTGCCAGATGTGTTCAGCTGGTCTCACTCACCAACTCGCGCAGCCGCCGCGCAACCCTCTCATAGTAAACGCCATCATGGAATCGCACTGTTGTAATTATGTGTGCACATCTTTCAAAAGTGCCACGGCTGAGTGACGTAGTGTGACAGTACAGTAACCCTCCTGAAGTAGCCTCGGCAACATCCTAGTTCAGTCCAAGGCATAAGACGAAAGAGTGTTTAATTACTATTACATAATTAATTGAAAAGTCAACACACTTCACTGGCAAAGTAATACATTAAAATCAATTTTTCTCAGCCACTTGCATCATCCGACGTTTTGCCTAGCTATAGGACCATTGGACGGCAGGGCCAGATCATTTTTAATATCCCCCAGTCACTTAAATTCAAGATACCACAAGACAGCGTAAATTAGTGTGATTTGCAGCCGTTGCGTTCAAATGTCGGCTGGAAACACGCCATGTCACGCACGTAGACGATTTTCTCCCGCGGTCGTTGTCCTGGCGCCACGACACATCCCTCAACTGTAACGCACTGTTTACTCGTGTCAGTATACTGCGGATATAACATCAATATATGATAGAGCTACAGTTCTTCGCCATACTGTGCAGCCTATACGTCGAAGAGACACTGCCAGAAATAAAAGGAAGTTTCAACAGCGGGATTACAATTCAGAGTGAATGGATATCTGTCATAAGACTCTCTAATGGCATTAAGATCCTCACTGAAGGTGAAGAAGAATTACAAGATCATTTCCATGGAACGAACAGACTAATGAGTATGTAATATGAACTGAGAGTAAGTCGGAAAAAAAGCAATGATAAGTAACAGAAAAGAGAATAGCGAGAAACTTCCTGGTCCGAACGTAGCCGAAGTTAAGGAAACAAAATAGCCCATAACGGATGAGGCAAAGAGTACTTAAGAAGAAGACTAAACACAGGCAAACTGGGCATTCCTACGTAAGGGAAGTCTACTAGTATCAAACATAGACCTTAATTTGAGGAAGAGATATCCTAGAATTGGAGCACAACATTGTATGTTACTGAATCACGGACTGTGGGAAAACTGGAACAGAAGAGAATCGAAACGTTTGAGGTGTGGTGCTATAAAATAGTATCGAATCAGTATGACTGACAACACAAGCAATAAGGAGGTTCTCCGCAGAATCAACGAAGAAAGCGACATATGGAAATCACTGACAAGAAGAAATGATAGAATTATAGGCCATGTGTTAAGGCATTAGGAAGTAACCTCCTTGGTAGTAGAGGGAACAGTAGAGGGTGAAAATTGTAGGGGAATACAAAGATTGAAGAACATCCAACATATAACTGAGGACGTAGGGTGCAAGTGCAGCTCTGAAATTAAGAGGGTGGCGCAGGAGAGGAATTCGTGGCGGGCCACACCAAACAAGTGAGAAGACTGGTGGCCACGCCACTCCCCGCCGCCGAAAAAAAAGTGTAACAGACATCGAGATGCCATTTAATGTTATTTGCAACGATATGGTGCTGTGAAAATGTTTCTAAGTGTACCTAACTCTGATTACTGATGCCTTAAAATAATTGTATTTGTCGATTGCAGCTGTACCGGCGTAGCTCTCAAATTTAGGTCGTAAAGTTACAATCTCTGACATCTGCAGCTGCTTTGTAATATTTCTATTATTCTGTAGTGCTTCTTAGTCCCTTAAGAAATTGGTAGAAACTTCAGTTTAGCTGTCGAACACATTGTGATGGTGAGTCTAAAATTAAAAAGTGTTTGCACTGTATAATTACACTGTGTAGTTCCCACGAGAAGACTATGGAAGCTAATGTAAATCTCCATCTAGTTTAGTGTTGGACAACAGAATTCGTCTATAATAGAATGAAAAATTCAGAAATACAGTGCAGCAGCAATGGTTTCTCTCGATAATCAGGACATACGTAATGCAATTTCATCATATACCAGGAAGCTGAAGTGAATGTGCACGTTCAATAACAAACAAGTAAAATTAACACGTTTCATAGGCGCGTATATAGACAACAAGGTTTAGTATGGCAGCATAGTTAATTATGTATTCCCTCAATATCAGACACTGCTGCGGTAGGTTGAGATATTACTTAAGTCAGCCTGTTTGATGACATGGCAGTTTCAATCCAACAAATGCAAGTGATGTTCAAATATGCTTTCATGGAAAACTACTGATACTTAATATGAAGTTCCGAACTCAAACGTAAGCCATTAACGATTGATTTTGATAAATATCAGGTTAAGCACACAGAAAAATGTCAGCGATGAGGAGCCGAACGTAAATGTAGTTCCTTTCGATCTATTTTTATGTGTATGAGTCACTCTCAGCGTTATTTTTATGCCAATATGTAACCGCGCTGCTTCATTCTATATGTCACGTAACATTTTTCTTTTGGGTAAAAGCACTTACCTTTTTCACTTCACCAAACATGTAAAGTGCATGTACCAGCTTCCGTTCCCGCAAAAAGCTATTTTTCATGGCATAGACAACAAATAAAGGGTAAATGAAAACGGTTCCCTTTATCAGAAAACAAAAAGACAAACGGAAAACAAATAAAGGGTAAATGTAAACGGATGCCTTTACAGTACCTTATATTTTCTTCCAGGGTGTTTCAAAGGCTTACAGCCTCATCGTCCCGTGGATCAGCAGGTTAATTTACGTTTTTGTGTGACGGCAGAAGCCAATAGGCTTATTTTGAGCCTCATTTCGTAGGAATTCCATTAAAAAGGATTCGTTACAAATGAACATGTTCATCATGTGTTAAGATGAAGTGTGTATCTGTGTTGTTTTTATGACTGTGACTAGTAACGGTACAGTATAGTGTTGTATTTGTGCCTTTTATGTAAAAAAGTGGGAGAGAGAGAGTGAAAATCCGGTACCTATTCAAAGCCTACTTCATTCCAATGGCACCAAGGAGGGCGCCAATCTCAATGTATCCATCCGAAGGACGGATAATCCTCAACATGGTCACACGGCATCACTCCGAAAGACACTTCAGAGAGATTTGAAAGTCAACCCACGATCATTGACAAAAGCTCTGTTCATGAGGAACTTTACGCCAGTAGCACTCCTATTCCCATCAGCCAAATAAAATTTAACGAGAAACATTTTCAAATGTGACCAATTCCTAAGGGACAAAAATGCTGAGGTTATCGGTCCCTAAACTTACAGACTGCTTAAACTAACGTACGCTAAGAAAAACACACACACCCATACCCGAGGGAGGTCTCGAACCTCCTGCGGGAAAGGCTGCGCAATTCGTGACATGGGCTTCTAACCGAGCAGCCACTCCACGCGCAGAATTTATCGAATTACCTATCTTGCACCACTAGGAAACGAACCGATTATCTTCTATTTAAGGGCTACTGGGTGGGCATCCATACTACCGACGCTGGCTGGATGTACGTTGTTGTTGTTGTTGTGGTTATTGTGGGTTGGCAGGAGAGCCAACACCGGGTTACAAGAGGAAGCCGAAAGGCACGCGTTTTAGCTTACGCAGGCTGGCATGAGGTCTGGAACAGGACAAGGAAATTAGAATTTAGAAAAACGGACGTAGGTGGTGAAATACTTAACTTCAATCCATTAATGGTGAACGTCGGTCTTGCCAGTACAATATTCACAATATCAATAGTAACTGATAATGGCGCCTTGCTAGGTCGTAGCAAATCACGTAGCTGAAGGCTATGCTAACTATCGTCTCGGCAAATGAGAGCGTATTTTGTCAATGAACCTTTGCTAGCAAAGTCGGTTGTACAACTGGGGCGAGTGCTAGGAAGTCTCTCTAGACCTGCCGTGTGGCGGCGCTCGGCCTGCAATCACTGATAGTGGCGACACGCGGGTCCGACGTCTACTAAGGGACCGCGGCCGATTTAAAGGCTACCACCTGGCAAGTGTGGTGTCTGGTGGTGACACCACATTCCTCCCCCGGAAATCGGCGTACGGATGTGGCATAAGGCTTCCGCCCGCCGTGGGGAGGACCCCATGTTGACGTATGCGACGAGGTGGGGAGTCCAACAACAGGCGAGGCTGTGCCACCCGCACCCTGCCATTCGGACCGCGGGGAGCTAGGAAACGCCTGGAAACCTCCTCCAAGGTGCACGCCAACATGCGGTGTATGCGCCCACAGAAAGACAGGAGGGGCCGAAGGGTCGACCTCCATCGGGCCGGGGCACCCGACGGGCGAAGACGACGTATGGTCCGGAGCGGGCAAGAGTTCCATGTCGGAGGACATCCGGTCACGGGAAGCGATCGGCAGCGCGTGACCCAGGGAGGCGCCCGGCGGTTGTGGCGACGCGTCCACTGCGGGCGTCGCCCGCGGGAGAACAGGCGGCGGCGGCGGCGGTGGCGGCGGCGCATCGCCATGGGGCAAAGTTGAAGGCAGCGTCGGCAACACCTGGGGCTGAGGCGAGCCAGTAGATGGGTCCCCAGGGCGCTGACCGGACGGCACCGTCGCTAAAAGCAGACGGCGAGCGGCAGATCCCATGCGACGACAGAGGCGCAGCTGGTTGAGATGCCGGCGCACCTCACCAGAGGCCCCCAAAACCAGATACATAGCGCGTACGAGGCAGCGAAGAATGCGCCCTTCGAGCCAACGCCGTGAACCTCGATAGTGGCGATAGTAGACAACGTCGCCTGGAGCAAAAGCAGGTATCTGCCGCTCCACAGGAACCTGATGCGGCGGATGTAGCAAAGACATCAAGGTTCGATGATGACGACCGTGGAGCAACTCAGCCGGCGAGCGACCATCTCGGGGCTGAGAGCGACACGAGGACAAAAAGAGCAATAACGCGTATTCCCGAGAATGCGACTCTTTTAACTTCAACATCTGTGATTTGAAAGTCCTGACCAATCGTTCAGCGGCACCGTTAGACTGTGGCGTAAACGGCGCGGACGTTAGATGTTGAATACCTTTGGCCTGAAATTCTACGGACATGAATTGTGGGCCATTGTCGGAAACAATAATCTGTGGAAGACCTTCAATGCAAAAGATAGCAGATAACGCTTGGATGGTGGCAGACGACGTCGTGGAAGATATCCGGACAACAAAAGGAAAAATTACTAAATGAATCTACCACAACCAACCATCGAGCATTCCAAAATGGACCAGCAAAATCGATGTATAAGCGTTGCCAAGGGAAGTGGCTTTTGCCCATGCAAAGGATTTCTGCGGTGGTGCTGATTGTTGTTCGGCACACACCATGCAGGAAGAGCACATATTCGTAATCGCGGCATCGATTCCGAACCAAGTACAGTGCTGACGAGCAAGTTGTTTCGTTCTCACTATACCCCAATGACCTTGGTGGAGAAGCCGTAAGACAGAGGACTGTAACGAACGTGGACCACGACCCGGGGCTCATCATTATCAGAACGCAACAGCAAAAAAACCACGTCGTACAAAAAGTCTATGCTTGTGAGCAAAAAATCGGCGAACCAACGGATCCCCGATCCCTGACTTTGACAAGGGCCATTGCGTAGCAACAAAACGCAGAACGGCAGCAAGGACAGGGTCGGCAGCTGTGGCTGTAGCTACACGGCGAAAATCAGTCGGAAATGATTCGACCACGTCATCGGTTTCCGAATCAATGAACATGCAAGCAACTTCGGAGGAATCGAATGCTCTGTCCTCAGCAACAGGCAAACGGGACAAGGCATCGGCGTTTCCGTGCTTAGCAGTTGACCGATACAAGATATCGTAGCGGAACTGCGAGAGGAAAATAGACCAGCGAATGAATTTCTGTGCTGTACCTGGAGGTACAGGCTTGTTCGGATGAAAAAGCGATGTCAAAGGTTTGTGGTCTGTGATGATGGTAAAGTGACGACCATACAAGAAATCATGAAACTTTGTAACACCAAATACGAGAGCCAATGCTTCTTTCTCGATCTGTGAATAATTTCGCTGCGCAGACGAGAGCAATTTGGACTCAAAGGCAATAGGGTGATCGTGCGATCCATCATTGTGCGCAAGCACAGCACCGATCCCGAAATCCGATGCATCTACCATCAACAAAAGGGGCTTCCGGGGATCGAATGGCGTAAGGCAAGTATTGGAAAGCAACGCCGATTTCAACTGGCGAAAGGCGCGTTCGCATTCCGTCGTCCAGACGAACGGAACACCTTTACGGCGTAAGCGATGAAGCGGAGCTGAAATGGAAGAGGTGTGCGGGATATATTTATGATAATAGTTGATTTTTCCCAGCACACTCTGTAGCTGCTTCAAATTCTGCGGCTAAGGCAAGTCTTGTATGGCACGGAGGTGCTCGTGACTGGGATGTATGCCTTGGGCATTGAGTACATGTCCCAGGTATGGTAAGTCACGAGCAAAAAACACACATTTGTCCTTCCGCAAGTGAAGACCATTTTGTCGCAAGACCTGAAATAATGTTCTGAGATTGGCTAAATGTTCTTCTTCCGTCTTTCCGGAGATCACAATATCGTCCAGATAGTTTGCTGCAGTGGGGACCGACGCACAAACAGTTTGTAGATATTGCTGAAACAATGCAGGGGCGGATGCACACCCGAATGGCAGTCGTTTGAATCAATACAAACCAAGATGCATGTTAACCACCAAAACGCGCTGGGATTCTTCGTCCACCGGTATTTGCAAGTACGCATCTGCTAGGTCCAACTTCGAAAAATATTTACCCGGGCACAGTTTGTCAAAAAGATCTTCCGGGCGGGGTAAAGGAAAAGTTGCAATCACTATATGTGGATTCACTGTTGCCTTGACGTCCACACAAAGTCTCAATTTTCCCGAAGGTTTTGGCAAAATTACGAAGGGTGATGCCCAGAGAGAAGCCTGCACACGTTCAATTACACCTTGTGATTCCAAATCGTGTAATGTTTTTGCGACCTGATCACGCAAAGCGTGGGGAACATTGCGCGCTCTGAAAAATTTTGGCTGCGCGTCGACTTTCAGTTCCAAATGTGCTTTATAGTTCTTAGCACAACCAAGGCCCGGTGCAAAAATGACTGCAAATTCTTCACATAGACGAGAAACACTGTCTGAAGGCACAGTCTGGTTCACTGATAGGGCCTGATTTACTATAGGCAAGTTAAACAACTGAAATACATCGAAACCAAACAAGTTCACTGCACAAGAAGAACGAAGGACGTAAAATGACACAAGTTTTGTTTGTCCTTTATATGTTGCAAAAAGGCTGCACTGTCCTAATACAGGGATATATTGCCCTGAATAGCTTGTTAACTTAACATTTGCGGCACGCAACGCAGGTGTGGCCTGCAGTTTGTAAGTGTCTTGATTGATCAGTGAAACTGCAGCTCCTGTATCGAGCTGGAATGGTATCACTTTGCCGTTAATGTCCAAGTCTACAAAAAGTTTATTGTCCTGCTGACGACAAGAGCGACTGTCTCGTGCAACGTGAACTGACACTGGTACATAATCACTTGCGACTTGACGGGATTTTCGGCGATGTCGACGCACACTATTTGTGGGACGAATACAGTCACTGTTAGAGAGAGTGGCACTGGGTGGGGTGGAATGAACTACATGAATTTCCATGTTCAAAGTTTCACGAGCCTGAGTATCCTGGGTTCGAATTCGGCGCGAAGCAAAGGGCCTGGAATGGTTGTGAGTTTCCGATCTGAGCTTTTTCTGGCAAACACTCTGAACATGTCCTTTTTTAGTACAGAAAAAGCAAATAGCCTGGCGCGACGGGCAATTCTCACGCGAATGTCTAGTAGCACACCGCGGGCATGATTTTAGCACTGCATTTGCTTGCCTGCGCGGAAAATGTGGCTGAGAGCCTTGTGGCAGCGGCGCGGCCGGACGCGAGGGCTGTTTGCTGCTCCATGCAGCTCGCCTGGCGGGCCGGTCAACCTGACACACGGCTGGTGAAGTTTCAAATGATTCCTGAGCAACGTTAAGTGTGTCCTGCCGATCCAATATGTCCATCACTTGTTGAAGGGAGGGATTGACTAGTTTCAAAATCTGTTCCCTTATACGAACATCAGAAACGTTCTGTGCAATTGCATCACGTACCATAGCATCTGAATAAGGGAGACCACATTGACACTCAAAAGCACAATCCCTAGTAAGGCCTTGCAAGGTTGCAACCCACTCCCGATTAGTCTGACCTGCCGTACGTTTTGTACGAAAGAAGGTATACCTTTTCGCAACTACATTGACTGATTCTTTGAAATATGCATCTAATGCAGACAAAATTTCGTCGTAGGACAGAGTTGCTACGTCAAGTCGGGGAAATAATTTGACTATCACACAGTACGTCATCACCCCTACTGAGGACAACAGAAAAGGCTGCCACTCGTCACCTTGAATTCTGTAGGTGGCGAGATGGAATCCAAATTGGCGTGACCACTCCGTCCAGCTTTCCAGTGCAGCATCAAAAGGTCGAAAAGTTGGTGCAACTGCGTGTTGTGGCTGCGTTAGCGGTGGAGCGGCGGCTGCCGCATCGTTTTGCATAGCACGTTGACCCTGGACGAGCTGTCCAAGGGCATCCGGTAAGGCCTGCGCCTGCTGATTCTGTAAGCGACAAAATTCGGACAGTACATCTGGAGATGGTGGCGAAGCCATTACACAAGTAGATCAGGGCAATATCGATAAGAACGCAGTTTGGCCTCGTCGCCAAATGTTGTGGGTTGGCAGGAGAGCCAACACCGGGCTACAAGAGGAAGCTGAATGGCACGCGTTTTAGCTCACGCAGGCTAGCGTGACATCTGGAACAGGACAAGTAAATTAGAATTTAGAAAAATGGACGTAGGTGGTGAAATACTTAACTTTAATCCATTAATGGTGAACGTCGGTCTTGCCGGTTCATTATTCACAATATCAATAGTAACTGATAATGGCGCCTTGCTAGGTCGTAGCAAATGACGTGGCTGAAGGCTATGCTAACTATCGTCTCGGCAAATGAGAGCGTATTTTGTCAGTGAACCATTGCTAGCAAAGTCGGCTGTACAACTGGGGCGAGTGCTAGGAAGTCTCTCTAGACCTGCCGTGTGGCGGCGCTCGGCCTGCAATCACTGATAGTGGCGACACGCGGGTCCGACGTCTACTAAGGGACCGCGACTGATTTAAAGGCTACCACCTAGCAAGTGTGGTGTCTGGCGGTGACACAACAGTGGTCTTAAGTCCTGAGACTGGTTTGATGCAGCTCTCCATGCTACTCCCTCCTGTGCAAGCTTTTTCATCTCCCAGTACCTACTGCAACCTACATCCTTTTGAATCTGCTTAGTGTATTCATCTCTTGGTCTCCCTCTAAATTGGTGATCCCTTTACGCCTCAGAACACGTCCTACCAACCGATCCCTTGTTCTAGTCAAGTTGTGCCACAAACTTCTCTTCTCCCCAATCCTATTCAATACCTCCTCATTAGTTATGTGATCTACCCATTTAATCTTCAGCACTCTTCTGTAGCACCACATTTCGAAAGCTTCTATTCTCTTCTTGTCCAAACTATTTATCGTCCATGTTTCACTTCCATACATGGCTGCACTCCATACAAATGCTTTCAGAAACGACTTCCTGACACTTAAACCTATACTCGATGTTAACAAATTTGTCTTTTTCACAAATGCTTTTCTTGCCATTGCCAGTCTACATTTTATATCGTCTCTACTTCGACCATCATTAGTTAATTTGCTCCCCAAATAGCAAAACTCCTTTACTACTTTAAGTCTCTCATTTTCTAATCTAATTCCCTCAGCATCACCCGATTTAATTCGACTACATTCCATTATCCTTGTTTTGCTTTTGTTGATGTTCATCTTATATCCTCCTTTCAAGACACTATCTAATCCGTTCAACTGCTCTTCCAAGTCCTTTGCTGTCTCTGACAGAATTACAATGTCATCGGCGAACCACAAAGTTTTTATTTCTTCTCCATGGATTTTAATACCTACTCCAAATTTTTCTTTTGTTTCCTTCACTTCTTTCTTAATATAGAGATTGAATAACATCGGGGAGAGGCTACAACAGTGTCTCACTCCCTTCCCAACCACTACTTCCCTTTCATGTCCCTCGACTCTTATAACTGCTATCTGGTTTCTGTACAAATTGTAAATAGCTTTTCGCTCCCTGTATTTTACCCCTGCCACCTTGAGAATTTGAAAGAGAGTATTCCAGTCAACATTGTCAAAAGCTGTCTCTAAGTCTACAAATGCTAGAAATGTAGGTTTGCCTTTCCTTAATCTAGTTTCTGAGATACGTCGTAGGGTGAGTATTGCCTCACGTGTTCCGATATTTTTACGGAATCCAAACTGATCTTCCCCGAGGTCGGCTTCTACTAGTTTTTCCATTCGTCTGTAGAGAATTCGCGTTAGTACTTTGCAGCCGTAACTTATTAAACTGATAGTTCGGTAATTTTCACATCTGTCAGCACCTGCTTTCTTTGGGATTGGAATTATTATATTCTTCTTGAAGTCTGAGGGTATTTCGCCTGTCTCATACATCTTGCTTACCAGATGGTAAAGTTTTGTCAGGACTGGCTCTCCCAAGACTGTCAGTAGTTCTAATGGAATGTTGTCTACTCCTGGAGCTTTGTTTCGAATTAGGTCTTTCAGTGCTCTGTCAAACTCTTCACGCAGTATCATATCTCCCATTTCATCTTCATCTACATCCTCTTTCATTTCCATAATATTGTCCTCAAGTATATCGCCCTAGTATAGACCCTCTATATACTCCTTCCACCTTTCTGCTTTCCCTTCTTTGCTTAGAACCGGTTTTCCATCTGAGCTCTTGATATTCATACAAGTGTTTCTCTTTTCTATAAAGGTTTCTTTAATTTTCTTGTAGGCAGTATCTATCTTACCCCTAGTGAGATAAGCCTCTACATCCTAACATTTGTCCTCTAGCCATCCCTGCCTAGCCATTTTGCACTTCCTGTCGATCTCATTTTTGAGACGTTTGTATTCCTGTTTGTCTGGTTCATTTACTGCATTTTTATATTTTCTCCTTTCATCAATTAAATTCAATATTTCTTCTGTTACCCAAGGATTTGTACTAGTCCGCGTCTTTTTATCTACTTGATCCTCTGCTGCCTTTACCACTTTATCCCTCAAAGCTACCCATTCTTCTTCAACTGTATTTCTTTCCCCCATTCCTGTCAATTGTTCCCTTATGCTCTCCCTGAAACTCTGTACAAACTCTGGTTCAGTCAGTTTATCCAGGTCCCATCTCCTTAAATTCTTACCTTTTCGCAGTTTCTTCAGTTTTAATCTACAGTTTATAACCAATAGGTTGTGGTCAGAGTCCACATCTGCCCCTGGAAATGTCTTACATTTTAAACCTGGTTCCTAAATCTCTGTCTTACCATTATATAATCTATCTGAAACCTGTCAGTATCTCCAGACTTCTTCCATGTATACAACCTTCTTTCATGATTCTTGAATCAAGTGTTAGCTATGATTACGTTTTGCTCTGTGCAAAATTCTACCAGGCGGCTTCCTCTTTCGTTTCTTACCCCCAATCCATATTCACCTACTAGGTTTCCTTCTCTCCCTTTTCCTACTGAAGAGTTCCAGTCACCCATGATTATTAAATTTTCGTCTCCCTTCACTATCTGAATAATTTCTTTTATTTCAATATACATTTCTTCGTCATCTGCTGAGCTAGTCTTCATGTAAACTTGTACTACGGTGGTAGGCGTGGGCTTCGTATCTATCTTGGTCACAATAATGCGTTCACTATGCTGTTTTTAGTAGCTTACCCGCATTCCTATTTTCCTATTCATTATTAAACCTACTCCTGCTTTACCACTATTTGATTTTGTGTTTATAACCCTGCAGTCACCTGACCAGAAGTCTTGTTCCTCCTGCCACCGAACTTCACTAATTCCCACTATATCTAACTTTAACCTATCCATTTCCCTTTTTAAATTTCCTAACTTACCTGCCCGATTAAGGGATCTGACATTCCACGCTCCGATCCGTAGAACGCCAGACTTCTTTCTCCTGATAACGACATGTACGTTAAAGTCTTAAATTTATAATTCCTGTAAGAACTGAAATAACAACCTGGAGTCGTAAATCTATGTAATTTATTTTACATCTCATTTCATCTCTCTATTCGCGAATATTATAAAACAAAAACACCTCTAACTTCGGCAATTGTCTTCATGATTTCTTCTTGCAGGCTTGACAGCTTCATCTCGGAAAGATTGAAATAACGGCTTAAAATACACAATAAGACGCGTTGAGTTGGTCAGTCCCAAACCTTGTTTGATGGAACTCTCCATGCTGGCGTATCCTATGGTGTAAGCCCTTTCATGCCCGTCTGACTACTGCAACATGAATCTGTTTTAACCAGCTTACCTTTTTCTAGCCTTGATCACCTTCTACATATTTTACCCTCTCACACTTTCTTCCACTAACAAACTGACGATTCCCTAATACATCACGATGTCACCTATCAACCGATCCCAGTTCTTAGGCAAGTTGTGCCGTAAGTTTATTTTTCCCCAGTTAGATGTTCTTGCACATGCATATTAGCTACCCATTGTAATAATGCAAAACCAAAATTGTTGTTCACTTACTATGTGATCTGTTTGTTGTCCAAGGTTCATATTCATACATGGCTACACTACATACAAGTAACTCTACAAAAAGACTTCGTAGCATTTATATTTATATTCGATCTCAACAAATCCGGCAGCACGCCTCTGAGTTACTTCAATGCCTTACTTTTATCCTATATGATGGGTATCCCAAACAGACGAGTGCTAGTCAAGAATGGATCGCACAAGTGTTCCATATGTGGTCTCCTTTACACAGAGCGTTTCCGTAAGAGCGTGAGAGAATGCTTCATTGAACGATTTGAGGAAAACCCCACGTTTTGCTGTGAATATTTGGGCCGGCATTGTAGAGGACAATTTCATGGGGCCATATCTTCTACTTGGCTGTTTGAATGGCCACCTGCACTTGAGCTTCGTGCAAAGAGTTCTGCCTGAGTTGTTGGAGAACGCCGGCCGTAGTGACCGAGCGGTTCTAGGCGCTACAGTCTGGAACCGCGTGAACGCTACGGTCGCAGGTTCGAATCCTGCCTCGGGTATGGATGTGTGTGATGTCCTTAGGTCAGTTAGGTTTAAGTAGTTCTAAGTTCTAGGGGACTGATGACCTCAGAAGTTAAGTCCCTTAGTGCTCAGTGCCATTTGAAACATTTTTTGTTGGAGAACGTACACTCAGCTGTTCGTCAGAGGATGCGCGCGCATACAGCATGACGGTACGCCGCCCACAACCATCTCAATGCTGTATTTCCTGATCGCTGGGTTGGAAGGGGAAGTCCTACCCCATGGCCTGCGCATTCACCTGATCTGATTCCCCTTGATTATTTCCTATGGGGATGTCGAAAATCATTTGTGTATGAGATCCAGTGATGAAATTATTGCCAGAACTGTAGCTGCTAGGGATGTCATTCGAAACACACCAAGGTTATATGTGACAGCGTGCGTCAGCATCTTGTTCGCCGATGTCAGTTTCAGCACATTTTGTAAGATACAGTACAGATGGTACGTTCATTGTGTCAGTGATGGCATTTGCAGTTAACTGTAGCTAATGTCAAAAAAAAAAGTACACAGCAATGTAATCTGACCCTAGATTCGCTACCTCAAGTTGTTCAGTGATCATCCTCAATGTCCTGTTAAATTTATGCAGGCTCTTACGGAAAACATCCTGTAACGAGCTACACATTCCTAGAATCCTCCCAATAAACAGAAGCCAACAGTTCGCCTTCCCTACTACCGTGCTTATATGCTCTTTCCAGTTCATATCGCTTTGAGTTGTGCCTAGATAATCAGTCAACATGGCTGTGTCAAGCAGCACTCAACTAACCCCGTATTAGAAAATTTAGGCATTGTTTTTCGTACTGTTTCTTTTTTTTTTTTTTTTAGACTTACGGCAAGCTGCCGTTCATGATACAAACTACGTACTTTGCTTATTCACCTTATATGCTCTCACAGTCTGTCAGTGAAAACCTCCCGTACACTATAGCAATATTAGTAAATATCTGCAGGTTGCGACACCCCTTGGCCATTAGATCATTTGTGTACATAGGGCATAAGAGCAGTCCTATCACACTTTCTCGGTCACTCCTGATGATACTCTTATCTCTGACGAACATTTCCCATCGAGAGGATCGTAATAGATTGTATTATTTGTAACATGTGTGAGACTGGTTCCTTACTATCTTTCTACCACAGTTGCATAAGGACGCTCTGATAGTGTTTTAGGAATTTGTGTTGAACCTACGGCCTGCAAGGTAGGAAGACACCAGTTCACCTTGCAGAGTTCAGAAAAGTACACCTTGCAGAGTTCAGAAAAGTGCAGCAGTACGGACGGTGGGACGGTGATGTAATCAGACAATGATCTCAATGTTGGTTCCACTACACTCCCCGTAAAGCTAACGTTATCTTCTAACAGAAATTAGTGTACGGATTCAGTCGTAACTACATTTTAGCAAAAAAATGAAAAGATTAAATTTTCGTTATTAAGGTTTATTTTTACTATAAGTACGATTTTATGACATATCAATCATAATGGTAATACGTACAGGACGATAAAATATTGATACTGTGTTTTCACAGCTGTGAAGCGAAATTCCTAAAGGTTCTAAGGTTGTTTAATAGTAAGATGGTTGGTGACTATGTCTGGCGGTCGATAAAATACAAACACATCAAATACAATTGGGGCCAGAGATATCAGTTAAGCTAAAAATGCACAATGAAAGTACCTAAAATTGAATGGGGTACGTAAATATCACTTCAAAGATAATTGTACAATTAAAACACTTCAATAACTTCAGAGTATAAATTACTCTGATGTGGCTAATCAATCCTTTTCGGTAGATTGCATATCTCGCGAGTTTTCCTTTCAATTAAGCTCGACAGTCGTGAATATGTTTAACTACAGCTCATGGTAGCATGTACAAAAAATATAGGAGAGACGGATACGACCGCAGTTCTGAGTGTCATTTGAACAACACTTGCCCTGCTTCGTATACTGTGTCGTGTGACATATCGATTTAACTAGAATTGTTTCAGTAATTCAATGTAAGGTGTGTTATTTGTTTGACATCTTACATACTTAAGAAATCCTCGAGCAACGCACATATCTGGGAATCTAATCCGTATTCTTGGACCTTCATTAATAGTTTTCAGCGTGGCACCTTGTCAGACACTTTCTTGAAATGCAGGAATACATAATCTGCCTGTTGCCCTTCGTCCATGGTTCGCAGGACAATATTTAACAAACGAACAAGCTCAGTTTGTCTATGACAGCTACCTGATCAAGTTTTTGTACATGGTTTTGAAATGTAAGCATTTCAGTGACTCTCAGTCAAGACACTATTTCTTTATTAACTCATCATCACAGTTTTCATCGCATATATTTCTATTTAATATTCTTCGATTCATTACATTTCTCCATTTTAATGCAGTGTCTACATTAATTTTATGTTTAATGTTTATTACTATTACATCTAATGCCACTCCACCTAATTCCCAGTAGTCCCACTCCGCTGCCCCAACTCACACTGCCTGTATTAAAACACACAAATGCTCAAAAGAATAATTCTACATTTCCAACATACAAGGACTAATTAAGACCAGGGGGCTGCCAAAGAAGTTATGAGGGGCGCTCTATAAATAACACAACACACTATTTTTCTGATAGCAGGCTGCTTTCATTCAGGATTCCAATACACCATATTATTCCCGACTCTCTTTCCTATAACCTCCATCTTTCAAAGTCCGCAGCTCGAGGTGTTGCGGTAGCTTTCTTGCTTCCCGCGCACGGGGTCCCGGGTTCGATTCCCGGTCGGGTCAGGGATTTTTCCATGTTTCGAAATGACTGGGTGTTGTGGTGTCATCTCCATCATCATCATTCATTCCTATTACGGTCGGAGGAAGGCAATGCCAACCAACCTCCGCTAGGACCTAGGACCTTGTGTAGTAGGGCGGTGCGGGTTTCCCGCATCGTCCCCTTCGCTCCACGGAGTGTGGGAACTCATCATCATCTTTCAACGTAACCTCCGCTCAAGCGATAGTCTTACGCCACGTTACCGGGAGGGCCTGTACGCCCGCACAGTACTACTCTGCTGGTCGACGTCGGAGCCAACGCCTTGCTACATCGATAACCTCCCCATCATCCACGTATTGGCTCCTGCAGAGTGCATCCTTCATTTGACCAAACAAGTGGAAGTCGGAAGGTGCAAGATCCGGCTGAAGGGTGGATGTGGAAGAATAGTCCAGTGAAGGTTTGTGAGGTCCTCTCGGGTGGGCAGACTTGTGTGAGGTCTAGCGTTTACATGGAGAAAGAGAGGTTCGTTTGCATGTTTGTGGCAATGAACACATTGAAGTCATTTCTATAATCTCCTGAGGGAAACGCAATACAATTACCCTATCACTATGAGTGAGGAAAACAAACAGAATAATCCGTCCAGAATCCCAGAATACTGTTGCCAGGAGTTTACCAGCTGAGGGTGCGACTTCGGACTTCTTCTTCCGGAAAGAGGTAGTGCGGCTGTTTTTTTTTTTTTTTTCATTTCGAAATGATGAACCCATGTTTCACTGCCTTTGACGATGTTTGAAAGCAGTTCTATACAGAGGGTCTTTCGTTGCTCCTTACAGTCCTCTGTCAGGGGGCAAGGAACCCAGCGCACGCATACGTTTGAGTACCCCAATTGGTGGGTGAGTGTGAAACAAATCTTCTCGGTTTTCAAGACTCCGAGGACTAATGACTCCGAAGTGCACGAATCTGTCAGCACTACCGACAGAGACGTCCAGTTGGGCAGCGATCGCCGGGTACATCGATCACCTCGAATGAGAATGTCTACTCGACTGCTGCGTCTCACACTGCCTTTATGAAATCATACACACGCTCGAAAGAATAACACTGCGTTATCCATAAAATTGCTGGAGTCACAGCTGTGTGCAGCCGGCCGGCACGCAGGAGATCGGGCGGGTTTGAAACAGATTGCGATTATAACAGGCTCCTCGCCCTACGACTCACCGTACTTTTGTTCACTGCCAGGTCTCAGTAGACGTTTTGCAAACCTCCATGAATATCTGTGGTGCTGCTGTTTTCCGAAAAAAGAAACTCAATGACAGCTCGCTGCTTGGAACGCAGCCTCCGTTACAGAGGGAGTTTCGAAGGCTACGTATAGCGCTGATGCCTATCGGAACTTTATAAAACGACACACGCTGAGGCACGAATGTTCAGTTATGTCCGAAAACAAATTCCTTCTTATTCAGCCGCGAGGAAAAAGGTGTTGCTTTACTCGCAAATCAATCGTTTCGTTTAGCGAAGTGTTCGGCAGCCGATATGGCTTGCTCGCGAACTCCGTGGTACTCAGAACCGATGAAAAACTCTGTAGTGAAAACGTTGCGATAGGTATGCTTCACTTACGTGCATTAACCACTGTGTTAACACGTCTATGTGTAAAGATAATTGTATTGTCTATCATCGTACACACAGTAGTGTAATCACGCCACATAAAGCAGCAACATGGCCGATAGTCATCTGCCCTGCGCCCAGCCACCTACTTAAAATCTGCACAATACTCGCGTCGGTGGAAACGTGGTCTGTGGGGCGCCTGGCTGCCGACAGGAGGACAATACTCAGCGCACAAACAATGGCGAGGTTTGCGACTGAACGGCGCGCTCTAAAAACGCCGCAAAAAGCCTTTGTCTCCAACCAGCCATCCATAAATCCCAAGGAGAAGTTCCCAGTATTACTTACACACAGAATGAGGTCAGTGCATATGGCATCCATTGTGATCCAAACTCGTTCTTGGATGTTTTTGTTAGAGAACCATATTAATCACATATATCCATCATTTCGTTTTGTGAAGTGTTCGGTTATCTGTGCGTGAATGTCAGCGAGCGTGTATCGTTCGCGAACTCCGTGGCGCTCATGTCCGACTAAATATACTGTGATCAAAACGCAACATTAACCAGTCGCTTAATGTAAATGTGAAGTGCCTTTGTGAAGCTCAGCTTCATTTATCCATGCACCACACCTTGATAATGACAGATGCAGCTCAACAGGTAAATTCCGTGTTCCAAGATTTTAGAAAATTGTTCGTCACTGGACAACATCACAGACCTACTGGCAAGATACTAGCACATCAAGTATCTTTGCAAGTATGTCACTGGCTCGAGGAATATTTCACGAACAGAACTCAACAAGTTTTGCTACGAGTAGAAGGCGGAGGCTCCGAAGAAAAGACAGTAATGTTTTGTGTGCCTCAAACATGCATAAGCCAATCTCTAATGTTTTCAGTCTATTAAAAGGGTATACGACATCGGAGGAAATATAAGATTTTTCGCTAATGATGTGTTCAGGAAACGTTATGTTTGGACGCTTGCAAGAACCTGCAAAATTTATAGACAAATTTTTCGACTTGGTGCAATGAATGGTAGCTCTCTTAAACTGTGGATGAATCTTAGATAACGCCAATCAGAAAATGAAGGGGCCATTTACTGCCTGCTTACAATATTAATGGTGAATACCTTGAGCATGAGGCATCGCGTAAGTGTGGGATTATCCATAAATACCCCCAGGGATTCACAAAGACAACTTTCTGAAAAGTGCACTGTCCAACTACATTAATAAGCCCACCAGTCGAAAACATTTAGACACATTTTAAAGTAGAATAGGTGGAAAGGAAGCCCATACGGGATTTGTGATTAAGGCTTTATCGCTTGATATTTATTTTATACGTGACATGTAAGTACTGTTTCTTTTTGTACTATTAATCAGTTTTCAATCTTCAAACGGTACTTCTAAGCTTCTACATAAACGAAAAGTTACCATGTCTGCTGCTGTCAAATAAAACTTTGACTGTTAGTTCATGTACTAAATAATGTTCATCTTAACATTCATCTGCCTGTATTTTAAATGTTAAGTAGCCTTCTTATATTCACGGCTTCTAGATGGCACTCTTGGTGTAATGTTCACCTGCCCGCAGTTGCTAATGCGGGCACCTCAGTCTGTTGCTACCTGTGGCTTTATAGGTGTGAGCAGCCCTTAGTGGCTCGCGTTACACGTATTCTTTTTTAAATTTTTGTGACCAAAGCTTTATCGCTTGATATTTATCTTATACGTGACATGTAAGTACTGTTTCTTTCTTGTACCGTTAGTCAGTACTTATACTCCTATATAAAAAATGGTTCCCATAATTTTGTGCTTATAGGTCAATTTGAATATTTAATTTCTGATGAAGGCACTCATAGAAGTCTCGAAACCAGGTCAAAAGACTTAAATTTTGTGGCTGACGGCTGCAACTGCTTTAACTTTCGTTTGTAAACGGTCGCAGACTGCGCAGCCATTTTTAAATCTTTAAGCCATATTACCTTGCACGTTATTCTTTAATCGCGGCGGCAAGAGAACAGTTTACAGACAACCAAGAACTGCTGATGATCGCTATATCCAAGTCCAACTCACGTCTAGTTTTCGCCGCCGATAATACAAATGACTGGCACAAAGACAGGCACACTCGAAAAGTGAGAACACGCTAGGTATTCAGCGTCATCACCAGCGCTTTTTTATCCGTTTGTTATCATTTAATTCCCCTAAGGGATGGCTTAGCAGTTTAGTGTGACTGTTGTTGACCCCCACAGGTTGAAAAAGTAAGTTTAAAAACACGCATTAAAAATAAGGAAAAAGACCTAGAATTCATCGGGTCCCCGGGTAGAACATGAAAGATCACACATTGTCGGTTTAGAGAGCTTTGGATGTTGAACTGATACCAGGCAGTCCTGAGAATTACGTCGTGGCAGACAAGTAGTACTCTATACGACTGTTGGTTTTATGGAACCAGTGCAGCAATATAAGTTGACGTGGAGGCGTAACGTAACGGCACAAACAAACTATTTGTTAGAATCTGCCTATGATCGTTCCGTGATTGAAATTGTCCGATGTGACAGAACGGCTCAAAAGAACTATCGTATCGAGATGTGCTCATGACGGCATCATTTATGAGGGTAATCGATTTGTTTATGTATCAACCAAGAGAGTAACGCAGCCATGTAACAAATCGTAATAAGAGTGCTTGTAAGAATGTACTAACGGATAATTGTATGTCATTGTCTATGACTTGGTTTCAAATTCATAAATAATTGCTTCAGTCAGTGAATACAGGGCTACTCAACCAGTTTCTGAGCGAACACTGAGAAGACAACCGCATTTAGTAGACATGGCCATTGATCTCGTGGGCACACAACACTTGACCCCTTCAATAGAACCCCTTCAATAGACAAAACAACACAAAAACTGGACCGGAAGCATATAGTGTCTGGCTGATGTTAAGTGCACCGACTTCGCAATGAAACGTTCAACCTGCTGTGTGTGGCCAGTGCAGATCAGGCTGGAAATGGTTCTACAGGTGTCCAGTCCCAGGCCCCTACAATCGTCAGGAGAGAGCCCAGTGGTAGCGTCACAGCTACGCTCGAGAGAGCCAGCTAAACATCATTGCCAAAAACATATTCACTGGTCATAGTACAGGTCGTCCAAAGCGCTGTGCCAAAAACGGATTGCAAAGCAGTGCTTCGTCGGCAGAGGAAACCCAGCGTGTGATCTACTCGCAGCAATACGGCCAGTTTCGTGAATCATCGGGTAGTGACTGCTACGTCACAGCCGACGGTAAAACGCGGAATCTGGTGGTCTCAGGCTCTGCTGCCGCTTCCCATGCGCTCTGCGGGGTTCGATGTGGCTATGACATCATGTGTCCCAGTTTTCCCTAGCTGTCAATTCGTGACTTCAGACTTTCGTGTCTTCACCTTTCAGAGGCTCTTTTCTGCTGGTTCGATACCTGTTCTTGTGTACGTCGAAGATTTGCTCTCATGAGTCTTAGACTGGTTCGAATCTATCTTCCAACGCTGATTTGCGAGCGTTTTATGAATTTTGTGTTGAACCTACGGCCTGCAAGGTAGGAATACACAATCTCACTTGCGTGCAATTACTAGTGTGAGTGTTAGTGGTTTATATTCACAAACTGTCGGTTTGTTTATTTGCTTCGCTTTGCCTATCAATAAAATTCGTACATTTTCACGTAACTACCTGGAGTGAGATATCGAGCTATCCGGAATTGTTTCAGGAATTCAATGTAGGGTGTGTTAATTATTTGACGCCTTACAGGAGTTTCGATCCAGGTCCAATGAAGTATTCACTAGGTCGCAGTGGTCGGATCCTTGCTCTCGTTTTGGATACAGGAGACAGCAGCATCGGTGTCTGCTACAGGAATGGGATGAGCGGCAGCAGTGCTCTCTCTCTCGAAGGTGGATGACAGACATCGTCCAGGAGCGCAGGTAAAGCCTCCAGCAGGCCTGCAGAGTGACAGCGTCCATGCGACCCATCAGTGTGGCCTCGGAAGTTGACGAGGGAAGATGGCAGCATCAGCGTCCATCCAGCAAGATTCGATGTTCCAAAGACGATCCAAGGTTTCACCTCAATAATCTCCTCACACTGGATAGCTCCAACTCACACAAAGGCTGAGAGTATGCTGTGGGCAGACAGCAATCAGCACTCAGCAATCCGCAATCAGGCATATGCTGGTGCTTCCCGTGCGCTCTGCAGCGGTCGAGGCCACTATGACATCATGTGTGCCAGTTTTCCCTAGCTGTCAGCTCTTCTAGCGACTTCTGACTTTCGCCTTACGTTTCAGAGGTTCTTATCGGCTCTTTCGATACCTGAACACTTAAAGTTGCGCTATATCTAGCCTTTCTTGAGAAACTGTGCTGTCACTAGTATGAAAGTATCCCTCGACTTCCATGTTTCCATTTTACTCCATTTGCAGACCTGGACACCTAGTCGTTCTTCCGAGCTGCAATGTTTGCCGACCCCCCAGTTCGTAGTCTATTGGTCAATGGGACAGGCAGTTCACCTTCCGGGAGATACCGAGTTTGTGTCTGCTGGGGATACTATCCTGGAGCATAACAGTTCTGTGAAGTTTTGGGGTTGGTATTCGTACGAAGACATGGGCACACTCATACAATTTTACTGTGGACCTGAACCAATATTTTAGTTACAACGTCCTTGGCTACCTACAGTTGGCCTCTCTTCTACATCTGCATAATGTGTATTTTGTGGATACTTCCCTCTCCCAAGATGACAACACACATGTTCACGGGGCTTTGCACATATACGTTCCTAGTTTGACAAACCCTGACGCATCATACTCGCCTTCACCATCCTGATATGTCATCTAATGCTATCCCTTGGAAAATATTTGGGACTATTTTGATGAAGCGTAGACATCAATATCACCTGTGGGACGTAATCATCAGGTTGATAATGTACTGTTGAAGGAACTTGTACACTCTCTTTCTTACCGAAATGAGGCGATTATGAAGGCAAAAGGTGGAGTTGCACGGTATCAGCGATTTCATAAGGATGACTCATTGCCCCACGCGCTTGTTACTGAAGCAGACATCCATACAATGATGGAGGTCTTCAAGCTAAATGTGGCGTCGTATATATCATGTTGGTGATGGATTTGTAGAATGGATGGAGAATAATATTCGAAGGGTTGATAATGTTCAGGATAACGATTAGTTGGCAAGAGGAGCAGTGTGAAAGTAGTCAGGGAATGTTTGGAGCCACCGCTGTGGCGTAGCGGTTCTAGGCGCTTCAGTCCGGAACCACGCGGCTGCTACGGTCGCAGGTTCGAATCCTGCCTCGGACATGGATGTGTGTGATGTCCTTAGGTTAGTTAGGTTTAAGTAGTTCCATGTCTAGGGGACTGATGACCTCAGATGTTAAGTCCCATAGAGCTTACAGCCATCAGAACCATTTATTTTTTGGAGTGTTTCGACGGCGAGTAGCTGCTCTCGGTCGCAGAAGAGCGACGGTTGTCCACGCCATGCAGTGCTATAGCTTGACCTTTTGCCAACCCGAAACTCAGTAGCGCCTTCTTTCCACCTGAGTTCACCTGGGGAGGCTGTAGCAACAATTAGCATCAACGTACAAAGGACTAGAAAAGGTAGCACAAAAGTCTACATCAGTAAAATGGATAACGATTACATCTAATTTTTTTGTGCTACAGTCATTTGATTCACGCAACGAATGCACAGAGGAACCGCGTCTCAAATTCAAACGAACATTAGAAGTATCTTTACAACCTAACATGAGAATTAAAAATCCCTTGGTATACAGACAATATGAGTTATAATTTTAAGAAACAGATCCTCTTGTCCACTAGGAACAATACGAGGCACACATCCGCAGGTCGGCAAATGTTAAGTTAAAAGTATTCTGGTATCAGAAGAAGAATGCGCGAAGCCTTCCATATAAACGTCATAGCAAAATATCTTTTAGCATTATCTAGCTAAAATGCAAGCCCAGGATGGTTTCCCATGAAGGGCAACAAAACGGGGCGTAGAATATCGTCGATGTACCGTTCCTGCTTGTCGGGCCGTATGGCACGCAAATAAGGTTGGTATGCCACCGCTGTCTGGGACATCTCCTGACAGAGTTTGAGACAGTTCACAGAGTGATACTTGTATGTTTGTACGGAGCTCAGGACACTGTAGGTATTGGACACGGTGTTCCACAAGTAAGATACACCGGTCTGACCGCCGCTACCTGCAACGTATTCTGGGAAATGCCAAAGCCCATTTCCTGCATAAGTACGCTTTCCACGCACCAATTTCTGGCGTGCGTGGCTTTTCCCTAGAGTTCAGTACTTCAGAAGACCTCTGACTGACAAGTAGTGTTCCGTGTTTTAGTGCTGAGGTAACGGAGATCATCGAGACCGCCAAATGGAAGCCTTTACTGATTTACAACAGGCATCGATATATAGTGGACCATACAAACAAATAAGAAGTGACTTATTGACACTGTATAAACTTCGAAAAGAATAAATGAAAAGGAAAACCATCCGCAAAAAATTACACAGCTTTAAGGTAGCCATGTTCGTGTTGCACATGAAGTAGCAAATTGAGTGTGAAAGCATTTTGTCAGCGCAAAGAAGCGGGCAAAAGAAAGAGACGCTAGAGCTTCATCAGTTTACATTGAAGAATTAGAGGAACTCTTCATTGGAGGCTACGACTTAGTAACATAGTTACCACCACAGAGAAGTGCGAACTTCAACACAGCTTCCTGCAAAAAGTTCATTCAGGTTGGTTAATATTTATGATTAAAAAGTTGGTACGAACATAGAGAAACAAACTCGTCGTAAAATGGATTTCAACCTTTTATCAAAAGATGGATGTTACTACATGATACATACCCATTAAAATTCATCGGCATCATAAAGTCTTCCTACTTACATGACACGTCTTCTTGTAATTTCAAGATCCGGATATCCTTTTCCTTGAATTTTCTGAAGAAAAATCTACTCACAGTCTTCTTGAGGAGGAGCAGTGGTAGAGATATCTGATTGTAAGCCAATGCTTATTTCCTTGGAGCTTTTTGTACTGAACAGGACTTCAGTGAATTCTCTAAATGTATACTCGTATTTATACAATCAACAGGCAAAGTGATTGATTTCCAGCAACTGGGTGCCAACTGTTTCGCTTCAGTTTGACTGGATATCTCGCAAATTGTTTTTGGCAGTTTGATTTTATGCCAGGTTCGAATTTAAAATGGTTCTGTTTCATGGTGATAGAAATAAGAAGTTAACTTTGGCATCTTTTGGTGTGCCACAGACCCTCACGTAGTCCGTTGTTGCCTCTGACCACTATGGGACTTAACATCTGAGGTCATCAGTCCTCTAGAACTTAGAACTACTTAAACCTAACTAACCTTATGACATCACACACATCCATGCCCGAGGCAGGATTCGAACCTGCGACCAGACTGAAGCGCCTAGAACCGCTCGGCCACACTGGCCGGCTCACGTAGTCTGTATTTCAAATACTTTTTAGACGTACTTGTAACTGAAATACAGCCAAATATTTTGAGATCTGAGAGTAAACACTAGAAAGACGTGAAATAGCCATTATTATTATTATTATTATTATTATTATTATTATTGAAATTGAAGTTCTAGACTGGAATCTACCCTTAATCTGGAGAGTAGCTGTTTTTCAAGGGATAAGAAGTAGCATGATGGTCGGGTTAGCAACTTCAAAGCGGTGACACACATCAACATCAACGTATCAGTGCAGGTTGTCTATTCTATATGTTTATTGTGTACGATGGTGTCTTGATACGCTTAGTGTTCTGTGCCTCAAAACTTTGAACACAATGGAGAAATTCAGTTTACAATAACATTCTAATAGATTACATGCAAATGATTATGCTCACATGGAAGGGGAACGGGGAGAAGCTGAGGCGGAGAAAATTTAGAAAAAAAAAACGCATTTAAGCTCTGTGAATGAGATAAGTATTCATCATATGGAAGTAGAGAAATAAACGCCTCAATAATTTTCAATGTGAAACTACGTTTTTGTTTTCCGGAAGAACATTCAAGGTATGAATCTGCATGTACATCAAATAACGATATTGCTTTTCAGTTTTCAAAGGGTTGCGCAGAGTCACAGATTCTCGGGTTATGTTGACGTTCTGGAAACTCGGACACCGTCAGAACTTATACGCGTGTACCTACAGTGTGATGTTCGCATGATTAGTTTCATAATAGAATTAGTTTCGTAGACATCTTTTTCCTCAATGTAAACTTTCATGACTTGACAAGTCAACGATTACGTTGATGTTTAGTCCTACTTGTACATGCTGATTTTTTAGGCAATGAAGAGAACGAAATCCACGCACAAGAGCTCACTGGCAGACTTCAGATTAAGAACTTAGGCAGCGTGGAGTGGCCGTGCGGTTTGAGGTGATACGTCACGGACTGCGGGGCTCCTCCTGCCAGAGGTTCGATTCCTCAAAATGTTCAAATGTGTGTGAAGCTTGCACACTACTTAAGCGAAACTATCACAAAGACAAACACACACACCCATGCCCGAGGAAGGACTCGAACCTCCGTCGGGACCAACTGCACAGTCCATGACTGCAGCGCCTGAGACCGCTCGGCTAATCCAACGCGTTCGTGTCCTCCCTCGGGTATGGGCGTGTGTGTTTTTTTTTTAGCATAAATTAGTTTAAGTTGGTTTAAGTAGGTGTAAGTCTACGGACTGATGATTTCAGCAGTTTGGTCCCTTAGGAATCCACACACATTTGAACATTTGAAGAGCTTGTCTTCCAGTTAGCATTGCCTGTAGATTGGTACCAAAAGTAGACCCTTTGGTGAAAAGCGGAATAAGTGATATTCACTGACATTGTGTTTTTAGGTTTAACATTTAAATATAATGGTAATGAAGAATAAATCTGTCAATTTAAATTCCGTCCTAAAACGCGGTCATCATAAGGCTGCAACAGTCGTAAGAAGTACCACGTTTCTTACTTACCTCCCCCCCCCCCCCCCCCCCAAGTTCTTTGCATCATCAGAATATTAAAGAAAGATATTGAATTTCATTTTCAGTTCTCATCACATTGAATTTTAATTCTCATTAATGCATCAGTCTTCAAAATAAATATCCTACGAAATGCATTAATGAGCCATTCCGAAGCTGTAAGTGGTTTCTCATTGCTGTAGCTGCTTTTGTGTAAGTGCGAGCCACCTCACACGGGAAGCTGTGCTGAACTGCTACGCTTCTTAGTGTGCCTGTACCTATGAGAAGCCGGTTAGCCCGGCAAAATCCCCAGGCTCCATGGATGCATCACTCTGTGCAAATGTCACTCCGTGCGAGTGTTCCAGCTTTTTCCAGACTTACCTCCGGCCTGGAATCTCATTGACTGGAGTAGAATTGTCTTCAGTGATGAGTCTCGCTACGAAATGAGAGCCGATGACCAGCGAACACGTGTCTGGGAAATCTCCAGACAGCGGTGGGCTACGAATTAGACTGTCACACGTCATAGAACCCTATAGCCAGGGGTGATGGTCTGGGGTGCCATTTCATTTCAAAGCAGGAACTCTTTGGTTGTCACCCGCTGCACCCTTACAGCACAGCGATACCTCCACGATACCGCCCAGTTTTGTTGCTCTTCGTGGTAGGCCGTCCTGGGCTTACATTTGAGCATTGTTATTCCCGCCGGCAAGTGTTTCTAATGCTAGTTTTCATGCCTGCCAAACCGTACTTCGGACAGCAAGGTTGCCGGAAGTCTCCCATTTAGAAGTTTTGTGGCATTATGAGTGGGGCCCTCCAACCAGCTCGGGGTTTTTACGATCCAACGCGCCAAACGGACGAAATTTGCCATGATATCTCTTTGAAGGATATGTTTACTGTTGGTTTTAATTTTTCGTGATGATTGAAACGATCTTTCTGCTTGAAAGTACTCCATCATATTCTAGATTAAAACAGAGGTGTCCAATACATTTTTGGAATATTTACGAACGTTTGATATTAACACTACCTGTCAATGTTTGGGTAGATGAGATGGTACTGACTCAAGCAGTTCATGATGGTCGACTAAACCGTCCCTCTGCTGTAAGGTTGCAATTCTAGTTCCTCATATTCATGTCAGTTTCGAAATTGTAAGTGTATCTTTTGCAAGATTAGATTAGCTACTGAAATTAACTATCATATATTTTCTGTTTACCTCCGTGCACAGTCCGTACGTTCACGTAGCTCTAGAAACCACATGTCATGTGTGGTGCATGCACAGTGATAAATACGGGTGCAATAGTTACATTGCGTGCCGCGATGGCCGAGCGGTTCTAGGCGCTTCGGTACGGAACCGCGCGACTGCTACGGTCGCTGGTTCGAATCCTGCCTCGGGCAGGGATGTGTGTGATGTCCTTAGGTTAGTTAGGTTTAAGTAGTTCTGAGTCCTAGGCGACTGATGACCTCAGATGTTAAGTCCCATAGTGCTCAGAGCCACTTGAACCATTTTTGAATAATTACATTGGATAACATTGCCTGAACCGCTACTTCTGTATTTAATATAGAAGAGAGGGAATATTATATTATATTATATATATTGTATTATATACGCAAATATGGTTTTAGAATACGACGATGTCCTCTTGACAGTAAAGAAAATGCATTGTCGATTTTCTTGACGAGCCATTACTTGAGAATGGCAAACATGCCAAATGTGTGATCGTGAAACAATGAAATTCACCAATAGTTCCAGCGGATCTCTTGATTCTCCATCCCTAAACTCTATTATTCTTAGTTTAAAAATTAATTTTGACTGAACACTATCATGTGTCAGCAGCGATATGGAAATACTGTGTGGCCTGGGCCTCCCATCAGGTAGACCGCTCGCCCGGTGCAAGTCTTTCGATTTGACGCCACTTCGGCGAATTGCGTGTCCATGGGGAATAAAGGATGATGATAAGGACAACACAACACCCAGTCCCTGAGCGGAGAAAATCTCCGATCCAGCCGGAAATCGAACCCTGGCCGTTAGGTATGACATTCCGTCGCGCTGACCACTCAGCTACCAGGGTCGTACAGCAGCGAAGTAATACTTTGTGACATGAAGTTCAGGTGTTCAGCGTCTGGCCGTAAAGCTGATTCTGACCCTTCCAACGGCCTAGATTAAAATAAATAACGCGCAATTGCCGTAGGTTATGGAGATTGAAAGAAAGTTTATTCTCCCAGTCGACAAGCTACTACAGTACGTCGCTTTTTTATTTATTGTTATTTTATACCTTTACAAAAGGCTCTTTGGCCACAGAAAAAGACATACAAGAAACATGAAGACATAAAAACAGATGTACATGTAGGATTAAAACAGGTGACAGACAAATGAAAAAGAAATGAAGTCGTTCACTGATCGCACAGGGATGTTCAGCTTAGTGAACAAACGTATACAGACGGTTGAACACGTAAACGTAGGAGCACTGACGAAGAAACACCGTTGCACTAAGACGAAGAGTAACACAATGATGGCGATCTTCGGCGCACTATAAACACACTGTGGCACGAAAAATAAAGGGGGGCGGCGGGCTTTCACAGGGAAATACAGGAGGGTAAGGGGGAAGGATGCAAGGTGGAGAAAAGATGGGAGGGAGAGGGGAAAGGGTATGGGGGGGGGGCTGTGGAAGCCCGGTGAGGGGGAAGAGAGGGAGAGAGGAGGGAGGAAGTAAGGAGGGAGAATAGGGAAAGAGGGTGTCCTGGAGGAAAAACACAGAAGGAGGAAGGGGGGGATTAAATCTGGTAGGAGTACGTCGTTAAACGTTAAGAATAAGTATAACGAGCTGGAGAGAGAGAGAGAGAGAGAGAGAGAGAGAGACAGAGAGAGAGAGATGAAGCTTAACTTTTTATCCGTAACTGATCTATAGAATGAGACAATTTGAACGACACTTTCGTAACAGAAAAAATACAGAGAAAACATAACAAGTGCACTGCAGAACAAAGAATGAACAAGAGCGGCAATATGGCATAACTTAGCGCTCCAGGCGGTCGGTGCATGAACTGAATTGGCGGCGCGAAATCATACACTGGCGGCACAACACACGCGTCGCACACTCGCGCACAGCACTGCATAGAACTACACCAGTGGCGGCCGCGATCGCTGCAACAGCCCACTTGCCGGAAGTGGAGCGCCATTCAGGAAGATCACCGGGAAGTGGACGCGTCAACCTTATCTCGTGCCCAGTTGTTCTGGAGCTGGCGTAGTGGCCGGTATTGGCGCAGGAGGTATTGTTCCTGGACGAGGTGCTGACGCACGAGTTGCTGCGGCTGGGGCAGGTGCTGCCCGAGGCTGTGTCCGTCGCTCGTCAGTGAAGGGGGGAGGGTGCAGGGGTCGGGAGCTCATTGAAAATGTATGCCGGCCTCTGGCTGTCTACTGTAACAGTACTGCGTGTGCATTTGATCAGGACTCCAGGATGCTGTCTCCCCTCTTGACGACACTATGGCGTCTGGTGTATGGTGATTGTAGGGTTCATATGACGCCATCAGTATCCAACATCACGTGCTTGCATGTACAAAGGCCTTTTGGACAAACGTGCCAACAGTTCCATGTCTGGACGGCTGTGGAGGACGGGTCTTCTTGTGGTATCTGTGCCAGTTTCGAGGGTGCCCCTAGGTCGGGGGTGGTAGTGACTCTAATTCATAAACAAACCATCCATGCCCCTGGTTCGAACCCCGCAACTGTTTGTATTTTGAATAAAAATCAACACCAATGCAACAATACCAATGGCGATCGAAGGTTTCCAGGATAAAAAGTCACCATCATTCAGCCAACTGCCTTGTCAAAGAGGGTAGAGGGGCGGACCGAATTTCAGGGCACTCTCTTCCCCTTGGGGTGGGAAACTGTTCCTAAAGAAGGAAGAATCATCAAGGATCGGCGTCATGAGGACGCAGAAGGCAATGGAAACCACTGCATTAAAGACACATTATGTGTATCTACCAGACATGTAGCCTGGAATTGTAAAAGTGGCATGATGATCTCGCCTTTTGCAAAAGATTCCAATTCGGATCTCTGAGAGACGACTGCCAAGGGGGAGGTGATCATGGGAAAAATACTGAATAACCAATGGAAGGATAACTTTCTAGTAATCGAGAGGTGGAACAGATGTTTGAACGTGGTAGTGAAGACAGAAAATCTGAATTGGTGGTCAGTGAAGTGAAATGGAAGGAAGTCATGGATTTCTGCTTGGACGAAGACAGGGTAGTATCAACAGAAGCAGAAAATTGTGTAAAGAGAGTAGGACACGTCATGAAAAGTAAGGTGGGGCAGAGAGCGTGATACTATGAACAGCTCAGTTATAAGTATCGTCAGCAAACCAATATCAACAACAGAACTTGAGGTATACATGCCGGCACCGCAAGTTGAAGATTAAATGATAGAAAGTTCGTGAGGCTGTTTAGTGGATTATTCAGAACTTAACAGAAGATAAAAACTCATGCTAATGGGGGACTGGTAAACTTGTGTAGACGAAAGAATGGATTCTTCATTTGAGTAAAATGGTTGGTAGAATGGGGGAAGTTTGCCGACTGGCGCGTAAACGTGAAGCTGGCCTTCCAACGCTGACATTGTATGCTACATTGTGTCAATTCACAGAAGTGTTTCTTCATTCCCAGCTACACAAAGTGATGTGTGACGAGGCGTAAAGTAGCCCGAGCACCAGAGTGACTAAGGTTTTGTAAAGAGTCGAAGATGTTCTTCCGAAATTTTCCTGGTGAAAATGGCCATGGTTGTGTTCTTGACATATCACAGTATAACTCGATTAACTTGATGCCAGTTTGCAACCATAAACCGGTTTCTAACATGCCATTTTGTGTTACCATTTATTATTGCAGCTAAGGCCGCAATCGATTTATTCTTCCTACATCAAACAGGATCTAACAATTCTTTAGGACGAAATGGAAGTGATCGGGAGGTACCAGGATCAGGGAAATGACATGGAAGGACTACGCCACTTCAACTAACATAATTTATCCTTTTGACAACAAACGTTTATTTTTCTAGTAACAACAGGTCTCCTTTAAGAAAACAAGACAGGAAAATTCCGAATTAATTTGCCATGTCAAATTTATACAACTGAAAAGCGTTGAGAATGGTGAACTCCACAGTTAGCCGTTTAAAGGCCTGAAACAAGATGCAAGGAGATAAGAGTGAAACAATATTGGCATTAAAAAAATATTAATTTAAGAAAACTTAAATAAGCAGCACACAACTAAAACTGGACTCTACATAAATTTGTGCAGTCAAGTTCAAAAGCAAGACGTTAGGTAGACCCCCAATAGATATATATTAACTAGATACAAGACATAACAATTCACCTTTACGGCTTACCCAAAGGGTTCACACCAATTTAATTAACATGAAATTTAAAGCAATTTCACAATATGTATTAAATAGGGAAAATTCTGTGTGCGAAGCCAATTAATCAGATAAATGCCTCTAGACTCCCAGCAGAATTTCATTTACTGTGCAAGTCAGATAACATGTGGTACTCAGCTCGAACACAGATAGCCGGGACAGGCGACTGCAACCAAATAGCAACCACGCCAGGAAATGCTCGAGAGACGTCCACACGCCGCAGGCAAGCCAGGCCCACGAGGCAGAGAGCCGCCGACACGGAGCGCTCTCCCGGCCACTTAGTTGATGTTGTCAACAAACACCGAACATAAATGCATCACTGAATCACGTTACAACTGAAAGTTATTGTTTAACCACGATTGCTCTTACAGAACCCTTCCAATAAGAGCATAAGCCCTAAGAAATTAACTTCGCTAAAAATGTAAGATTAAAAGAGAACTACTCAAAAGGAGTCGTAAATTCTTAAAGGAGTGAATATAAATTACTACTTGCTAAGGTTTTATGATTAGCTGGACGTCATAACATACAAAACTTAAGGGGTTGGATAATAATAACACCAGAGAGCACACCACCTTCTAATATATAGTGAAAACAAATATTAAAATTCAGAAACAGTTTTTTCACTCACATAAACCAAATTAAAAATGAACAAAAACTTTAAAGAGAAACTAGAGAATTCATAGGCTCCTGATATAATTATGTGTGAAAACTGGGCACATTACCTAGTGACACAAAGTGCCATCACAACATTAACCACAGCAAATTTTTAGAGGGAACACTGGCCAACAGATTAACCCTAGTCACCTAAAAAAAAGAAAACACGGAGCTACAAAAATGATTCCAATGGATCTCAGCACTATTGGACTCAATATCTGAGGTCATAAGTCCCCTGGAACTTAGAACTACTTAAACCTAACTAACCTAAGGACATCACACACATCCATGCCCGAGGTAGGATTCGAACCTGCGACCGCAGCGGTCGCGCGGTTCCAGACTGAAGCTCCTAGAACCGCTCGGCCACACCGGCCGGCGCAGCGATAATCGCGCAAGGGAGTAACACGCGCCATCTGGTGAGACGCCAGCTCGAAGCTATCGACAGTGGGCAGGTGAAACGAGCAGCCACGGCTCATCAACAACGTTGTCTAATTGCAAGTCTGACGACGAAGAGTTTCCTGCAACAATTCTTGAAATTCCTGTTCGGTACTTCGAGCTTCAGCGAGTTCTGCATAGTCAACAGTGAGGTCACTACTGACTTAGAAGAGTCGGTGTGCTATAATACTCTTAATCCTGGATGCGTGTTGGATATCGATGTTGAACTGTGCGATAAAAATAAGCTGCCTATGCTGCCGCGGTAAACAGTTGACGATGCTAAAATGCACACCTGAACGACTCGTGTTCGGTGAAGATTGTAGGCTCACAGGTTTCCAGCTGATGTGGAAAGTACTTGATTGCTTGGTACATAGCTTACAGCAAGTGGTAAGTAGCGTTCTACTTGTGTTGAGATGTTGACACATTCCGCGAGAAGAAGGCTGGAGGCTGCCACGCGTCATTGTTGCGTTGCTCAACCACCGCCATCTGGCTAACATCCACAACCAATATTAATGGCGCGCTTAGCTCAGCGTGTGGCAACAATCGCTTATTTTGCTTGTTTGAACACAGCAGTTACCATATCTGTCCCAGTTATTGTGCGTTCCCTTTGCGTTTCGGACCTTCGAGCACAGCCGTTAATGCATTTATGTATTTTGTATTGCTCTTAGCTTCCATCGAAATCGACGCAGCTCCTTAACTGTGGAAGGCCGGAGGATATTCAGAACGGCTTCCACTTTTTCATGTGGCGGTATGGAGCCTGGCTGGGTAATATGGCTGACCAAATTCGAACTTCGATGTATTCAGCACTATGCCATACTCATCCAGCAGTTTGAAGACTTCATTAAGATGCTGGCAATATTCTTCTGATTAGGAGGACAATGTCAAAATCTACATCTACATCTACATCTACATTTATACTCCGCAAGCCACCCAACGGTATGTGGCGGAGGGCACTTTACGTGCCACTGTCATTACCTCCCTTTCCTGTTCCAGTGACGTATGGTTCGCGGGAAGAACGACTGTCTGAAAGCCTCCGTGCGCGCTCTAATCTCTCTAATTTTACATTCGTGATCTCCTCGGGAGGTATAAGTAGGGGGAAGCAATATATTCGATACCTCATGCAGAAACGCACCCTCTCGAAACCTGGCGAGCAAGCTACACCGCGATGCAGAGCGCCTCTCTTGCAGAGTCTGCCACTTGAGTTTATTAAACATCTCCGTAACGCTATCACGGTTACCAAATAACCCTGTGACCAAACGCGCCGCTCTTCTTTGGATCTTCTCTATTTCCTCCGTCAAACCGATCTGGTACGGATCCCACACTGATGAGCAATACTCAAGTATAGGTCGAACGAGTGTTTTGTAAGCCACCTCCTTTGTTGATGGACTACATTTTCTAAGCACTCTCCCAATGAATCTCAACCTGGTACCCGCCTTACCAACAATTAATTTTATATGATCATTCCACTTCAAATCGTTCCACACGCATACTCCCAGATATTTTACAGAAGTAACTGCTACCAGTGTTTGTTCCGCTATCATATAATCATACAATAAAGGATCCTTCTTTCTATGTATTCGCAATACATTACATTTGTCTATGTTAAGGGTCAGTTGCCACTCCCTGCACCAAGTGCCTATCCGCTGCAGATCTTCCTGCATTTGGCTACAATTTTCTAATGCTGCAACCTCTCTGTATACTACAGTATCATCCGCGAAAAGCCGCATCGAACTTCCGACACTATCTACTAGGTCACTGGCAAAGAAGAATTGCAAGCCTTGCAGCATGTGTCGATAAATCTCTGCTATGTCTGTGCGGCGTTCCTGATGCCGAATGTCATGAAACAGCTCTTGAGCTGAGTATTGATGGCCGTCTTCGGAATTTGTTCCTCAGCAAGAGGTATGAGCGTGTACGCCTTGGCGCAGTCCAAAAAGTTGTATAGGTCAGCCCCACTCAACACCTACTCGTTATCGCACAGTTATGGCACTGGGTAAGAGAAGAAATACTTCAGTGGATCGATGAAAGGAGAAAATGCAAAAAAGTTCAGGGAAATTCAGGAATACAGAAATTAAAGTTGCTTAAGAATGAAACAAATAGGAAGTGCAGGGAAGTTAAGACGTAATGGCTGGATGAAAAATGTGAAGAAACCGAAAAAGAAATGATTGTCGGAAGCACTGACTCAGCACACAGCAGAGGCAAAATAACCTTTGCTGAGTCCAACGGGAACTGCACTGTTAAATGCGGAGGAGAGAACGGATTTGGTGGAAAGAAGTGCATTAAAGGCATCTATGGGGGGAAAGATTTGCCTGATGTGATAGAAGAATAAACAGGAGTCGATTTAGAAGAGACAGGGGATCCAGTATTAGAATCAGAATTTAAGAGAGCATCGGAGGGCTTAAGATCAAATAAGGCAGAAGGAATCGATAACAGTCCATCAGATTTTCTAAAATCATTGGGGAAGTCACAACAAAATAACTATTCACGTTGGTGTGTAGAATGTATGAACCTCGCGACATACCATCTGACTATCATCCACACAATTCCGAAGGCTGCTAGAGCTGACAAGTGCGAGAATTATCACACAATCAGCTTAACAGCACATGCTTCCAAGTTGCTGACAAGAATAATATAGAGATGAATAGAAAGGAAAGTTAAGGATGTGTTAGAAGACGATCTGTTTGGCTCCAGGAGAGGTAAAGGCACTAGAGAAGCAATTCTGACGTTACTATTGATAACGGAAGCAAGACTGAAGAACGTTCATATGATTTGCCGACAGCAAAAAAGGTTCCATAATGTAAAATGGTGCAGGATGTTCGATATTCTGAGAAAAATAGGGGTAAGCTATACAAAAATAGGGGTAAGCTATAGGAAATGAGGGGTAATATACTAGAGCTAAGAAGGAATAATACGACTGGACGACCAATAATGAAGTTCTTGGATTAAAAAGGGTGATGTAGTCCTTCGCCCCTTCTGTTTAATCTGTACATCGAAGAAGCAATGCTGGAAGTAGAGGAAAGTTTCAGGAGAGGAATTAAAATTCATTGTGAAAGGATATCAATGATACGATTCGCTGATGACATTGATATCCTGAGTAAAAGTTAAGGGAAGTTACATGATCTGCTGATTGGAATGAACAATCTAATGGGTATGGAATATGGATTTAGTGTAAATCGAAGAAAGATGAAAGTATTGAGAAGTAGCAGAAATGAGCATAATGAGAAACTTAACATCAGGATTGATGGTCAGGAAGCAGATGGAGTTAAGGAATTCTTCTATCTACGGAGAAAAGTAACCAGTGACGGACGGGGCAAGGAGGACATCAAAAGTAGAATAGCATTGACAGAAAGGGCATTCGTGTTCACGAGAAGTCTACTAGTATCGAACATAGGCCTTAATTTCAGGAAGAAATTACTTGATGTACGATTGGAGCATAGCATTGTACTGTAGCGAAACATGGACTGTGGGAAAACCAGAACAGAAGAGAGTCGAAGCATTTGATATGTAGTGCCTCAGACGAATGTTGAAAATTAGGTGAACTGATAAGATAAGGAATGAGGACGTTCTGCACAGAATCGGAGATGAAAGGAATATGTGGAAAACATTAGCGACGAGAAGGGACAGGATGATAGAACATTTGTTAAGACATGGGGGAATGAATTGCATGGTACTTGAGGGAGCTGTAGAGGGTAAAAACTGTAGAGGAAGACAGAGATTGGAATACATTCAGCAAGTAATTTAGGACGTTCGTTGCCAGTGCTATTCTGAGATGAAGAGGTACGCACAGGACAGGAATTCGTGGCAGTTCGCACCAAACCAGTCAGAAGACTGTTAGCTTGAAAAAAAATGGCACTGGATAACGGTGTGGCACTGTAGGGCGTCAGGTGTTCTATAGACACCGCATGGGCGCCATGAACCATACTTCTTTGGTAGTGAATGTAGCGGTGAGGACCAACGACTACTCGACGGCTGCATAATGCCCTCTTGAGTCACTCTGTCGAGTTCTGTCTTTGCAATTTCTATGCAGTATGTGGCTAATCGTCGCAGCTTACAAGATAACAGGCGTCCCTCAGTAGTCTTGATACAGTGCAAGGTGTTAAGCCTTCCATCTTTAGACATACCAGACGGTCTTGTGACTGCTGGGATATCTCGAAGCAGTCTGGCGTACTCACTGTCGGCAAATTTGATCAGTTTGGCTGAATGGATAGTGATGTGGCGCCGAATTCCCGTCGCCGTGAGTCTTGTGACGTGGTAGACAATGCTTGTGTTGGCAATGTCAGGCAAATATTATAGTGCCTTAAGGAGTATGCTCCGATTATTGGCTCAGCGACGTCTGCCATGGTGGAATTCTGCATGAACATACAGAGTAAGCCTAAACCAAGCTCGAAATGTGTGCCCTACGTCATGTTCGAAGAGTTGTTTGTGGCTGTAAGGCAGAACTAATTACGCGGCTTAACTGGTGTAGCATCGACCGTGGGATACACGTAAATCAAAGCCCGTGTCCATCAAATACTTCTGACCTGTACGCCGGCCATTTAGAAACAGATGCTGTGTCTCGGACTTGCAGTCGGACGTAGTGTCTACATCCCATTTCTGCTGGCATTTGGTTACATGCAGGGTTTGGTAACGTATTAGATCGCCAAGTCTGTTGTGGTGACAACACACCTCTCGCTATGTATCCGTCACAGGCATAGTTGAGGTGGTCGACGATCTGCTGCGTGAGCGCTTCCGTAACCTGGATATGCCACTGTCGCTATCAGTCACGACGAGATAACAAGTGCCGGATCCGCTGTGTCACTACGTCGACCTTTCCCATCACGGCATCGTAGTCGGTGCAGGATACCGTGGTGGACGTACTTGCACTTTGTGCAGTTTGTACACTGACAGATGCAGGTAATACAGCGTCTTGCACATTGTCTGCTAGCTCTGCCACTGCGTCTTACGGCATGCCAGATTGCGAAGAGGTGATTGCTTTAATGGCAGGTGGCAACCGATTACTCCACACAGTTCTCAGTAGGCTGTCCGGTATCTTGCCAGCGATAATCTTGCTCCGCAAGTACCGCCTTTGCGAATCGGATACTCGACGTATAAGCGCTAATTTGACTCGGTCGTACGAACCAATCTCTGGCGGCGGTGTTACCACGTTTCGCAACGAAGTAGCATACTGATGGTCATGTTGGCTCACAAGCAGCGCGAATCTGATGGCGTAGGTTGTTAATCCCAAACAAGAAATTTGCTTCCACCAGAGGGAACAAGAGTGCTGGGTTGTGAGGCTAGAAAGGCTGTAATCTCATCACAAGCCTGGACACAGCAGGGTCGATCGACGTCAACTCGTATTATGCTTAATCAAATTGGAGCGCTACGCGTGGGGTAACCACGTAGGGGTCACCATTTCGGCCGTAGGGCTGAGTCTGGCCCGTCCGACCGCCTTAGTCTACCATCCTGGATTAGAATAAATAATGCACAATTGCCATGGGTACCGGAGGCTGAAAGGAACTTTATTCTCCCAGTCGACAGGCTACCACGCTAAGTTGTTAAACGTAGAGAAAGTATAACAAGCTGGAGAGCTATACAATGTGAAAACGAGAATGGCAGTTCTCTAACAAAAAAATGGCTCTGAGCACTATGGGACTTAACTTCTGAGGTCATCAGTCCTCTAGAACCTAGAACTACTTAAACCTAACTAACCTAAGGACATCACACACATCCATGCCCGAGGCAGGATTCGAACCTGCGACAGTAGCGGTCGCGCGGTTCCAGACTGTAGCGCCTAGATCCGCTCGGCCATTGCGGCCGGCAATTCTCTAACAGTAACGAAACAGAGATAACATAACAAGTACACTGTAAACTACAAAGAATAAACAAGCGTGCCAATGACGGCAAAACACAGCGGCGCGAAGTCACACACACTAGCGGTACGACACAAACATCGAGCTCTCACTCTCTGCACTGCACACAACTCCACTGGTGCATATTATCCTGCTTGTTGTTATAAGGAACACAAAGAATCACCAAAATATCCGTAAAAAATTATTAAAAAAATTGTCTCAAATTCTTTGTACACTTCATTGTTTAGGGATATGATCTTTTCCAGTAAAAGTTTGTATGTGGAAAATCGAACCACCTTGGTAAATGAATTGTTGACCTCATTTCTGTACATTGATTTTATGTTCAACATATATTTACACACTGCTGCCTATCTTGGTAACGTTAGAAAATTGACAATAAACTTCAATAAAATTCACAAACACCTTTCTCACACAATATCTAAATTGTACACACAATGCGCTTAAAAGGAGGCCTTCTTGATAATTTGGGTGTGTATTAAATCTGTAATTTTAAATCTAAATTTCTTAGAGCAACAAATATATTTCCAGAGTTTCATATATAATTATAAAACTAAGTATTCTTACTGAGTTAGTTTCACACAGATTTTGACGCTCTGATCTTTGTTGGACTCATTACAACTTTTGTGCATGAGAATAATGCGATTAATTCACTCTCAATTACTTTGTTTTGTGAATATTTATTAGTCGTAATATTTTCAAACCATACAGAAGAAAAACTGGACCATTGTTTTCCATCAAATGGTCAAATTCTGTGGTCAGGAAAGTATGGGAAAGTAAACAGTGGTAAACAATTTCTCGAAAAACCCAAAGTTTTAGATATAAATTATTAAGTACATGCAGACAGTAAAGTCAATAGCTTTTACTACACAGTGGAATCATGGCGTCAAAATTTATTGAAAAATTTTGTTTTCAACATCTGAATTATATACAAAATCTTTAAGCTGTGCAACGTGAAACAATTGTGTAACAACTTTTATTATGAAAATATTCACTGTAAAATGGAATAATAGTAAAATTTTGCTCCTAAGTGAATAATAGGCTTCTAAATAAATGAAAGTGAGAAAATAACATATGTAAATAATGAGTGTCTTTGCACTTAGTAACAGCAGACGTAAAACTTAAATTCAAATGCAAAATTAGTGTCTAACATCATAAATTCATCATAAACTAAATTTTTTCGTCTAATTAAACATGGTACAATGGCCAGTCCATTATGGAGTCCAGTAAGTACGTGTTGAAATTATCTACCACAATTGGAAAAACACAATTTGAGGAGCATCCAAGAGTCGTGTTGAGTAATAGCTCAAGTGTTTTTTGTAGTTTTTTAACAGCCAGATGTTAGACTCAGCTGTTTGAACGTGAATAGCTGCATAATGCCTGATTGCCTAAACCGTGAACTAAATGTAAGGAACTTTGTGCTCAAACAAGGTGACAAAAAAACTGCAATAGCTTCACTCGTTCAAAAACCTCAAAAGGTATAAACGGTAAAGCATTTTGAAAATGAAATGCGTGCTTGGTCTACTCGTGCACCACTTGTCAGCCCGTCAAGCGGGCTTTTCGCTATGAATGCGCCAGTTTGTGAGTGCTTGCAGTGGACCTGCATTGAATCTCTCCCACACGTTCCCTTTAATCTTTGCACGCGAGCGAACGGCCAGGTAGCCGTGTCGTTCTCGCTGCCCTTCTAACCACAAGGAATTGATGAATAGCGACAGGCATGTGATGGACATTTATTGGAACTTTGTATGTGGGTAAGTCAAATTAAATGCTAAAATCTTCCTGCATTTCCACATACTAACTTAAATTGGAAAATCATTAATGAAATTGTGAAATGATGTTAGTTACGCCAACGGACATCCGACCCTACGTTTTGCATTCCTGTCTGATTCCCCTTCCCTCACAAATGGAAGCAGTTCTAGAAAGAAAGTGGAAAGATGTAAATACAGCAGCGGAACTATATATACATCTCCCGATCACACCATGAGTTGCGTAAAACTCAGTGAAATATAAGACAGAGTTTGAATAATACGTGTAGGTAATCGCCCTCCACTCGCATGAATCATTACCAGAGATTAATAGAAGAAATGCCAGCCAGCTTCTTCATGGAACAGTAGATCAATATAAGACAAATTCAGTCGTATTGCTCTAGTGTAGGACAACTAGATATTATCGAGTAAAAATAGGATAGAGGTATTTTTGCTCATATTGTGCTATCATTTTAACGGTGGACCGCGTGCAAGGCAACTCCGCTCTATATTGAGAACGAAATAAACATCACTTCTCTAGAATGCACTGGGTTGTGTGAAGAGTAGACTGTTAATATACTCGTCACTTTCTGAATCTATGTCATCTGACTGTTTTTGTTGTCTAGCATCCCTACTAATTATTGTAGCATATTATGTCACGTTTCACTTTCCACAATGTTTTTGAATTGAGAATAATACATCACGATGGAGCACTATGGAACTACTCTATGTACATGTGCTCCTTACGGAGCGTTAAGTTTTTATATATTGGTACAATGTGCTGCGAAACAATTGACTAGTTCTGTTCAAGATCTATAATACCGGCTTCAGCAGTTATGTAGAAACAGTCATTGTTTTGAACCATTACAAAAGAAAAGTAATGTGAGCACTAGGGCGTTAAATATCAGGACCGCCACGCTGATTAATCTGCGCATCAAGATAGGATGGTGATGATTTTGATTTGTGGGGTGCTCAGCGGTGTGGTTATCAGCACCCTGAAATGAAGATATAGCACTGTTCGGTATTCGACTGAGTTAAAGAAAATATAACTTTACACAAACAATCCTCATCTCGCAGGAAAAGATTGGTTTCTTTGGCAATGCAAGTATGTTAAAACCAAGATAAATAGAAACCCCACCGACACAATTTGGAAGGTTGCTCAACATATTTTCTGTGTAGTTTCGCACCACAGGCCTATGGACTCCATTGACCCTTTAGATAGTAACTGTGTGTCACTTCATTTCTAAACTCCATGTATCTTCGTATGTCCATTGCAGGGTGAAGGTATTGCTCATCATTGTAAATTATGACGAAAGCGCTAAGCGTCTGGTTCAAAAAAAGGAAAGGAGACATGTTGCATTCATTCGTGTTGAGAACATTAACGCTGAATACACTCTTCGCTCTCACGATCGCATTAAGTACCGCTCGGTTCTATGTCAGATATCACAAACAGGTTTATATGCGGAGCATCCACAGCAGGTGAAAATCATGACGTATAAAAACATCGCTGACAGCTGAATAATCTTTATTTTAATTGGCTACACTACCAGCTACACGAATTACAGCCTACACATTTAAAAATTTAAATATAATAACAGCCTGTATTGGAAAATTGTGCTGTTATACAGGGTGGGGCAAATACAAGTGGCCATGACGAGTGGATACGATTTTGAAACCATTTTTGGCAGCATTAACGGAGGAGGAAAGGATCTACAGTTACATCCAACAGGATGGAGCAACTGCCTATACAGACAGCCGGACCTTGGAGCACATTTACACAGTCTTCACGTCTGACAGATTTGTCAACAGAGGTCTGTTTGGTCGTGGCCCTAGCCGTCCACCCAGGTCACCTGATCTAAGAGTGTGCGATTACTTCGTGTGGGGAGCCCTCAAGTCTAATATGTATCGCAACAACCCTCTTAGTCTTCACGAACTGTAGCAGAACATTTCGGATGAGACTGCGAGATGAATGGTGGTCACTTTCAACATCTAATATAGTCAGGATATTACGGTATTTCCTTTCCTCTGCTATGTGTTTTTGTACCATGGAGCCATGTACAAAGGTTATTTGAAGACTTGTAGTCACTACAAAATATTATATTCATAAATATGTCAAGTTCGCAGTCAAGGTGAGCCAATCGTAGAACACTGTCAATAAACATGGCTGTTTGGTCAGCGACCGTTTACAAAGTCAAATTAACAGCAATAGCAGCACTCAGTCGCAAGAAAGAAATCTTTTGACTGAGGTTTCGGCACTGCTATTAGTGCCTTCATCAGAAATAAAACTCTCAAATAAGCCTATAACATAATTACAAAATAATGGGAAAGAAAAAAAAAACTTTTGAAGTGGAAGTACTAGCTAGTAATACAAATAACAAACGGTACTTACATGTCACATATTAAATTAAAATTCCAGCGACAAAGGTTTGGTCATAATATTTCTAAAACAGAATACAAAAAAGGCAAGCCACTATGGGCTGTTCATATGCGTCGAGCTATGGTAGCACCAGACTGAGGCGCCCGCGTTAGCAGTTGCGGACAAGTAAACATTACACCAAGAGTGCCATCTAGTAGCAGCAAATACAAACAGGCTACTTAACATTCAGAATGTAGACAGACGAATGTTACGACGGACATTGTTATCTACATGAGGTAAAAGGCAATAATTTTACCTGACAGCAGCCAAGGTAACAAATTGTCTACATAAGGGCTTATAAATACAGTTCAAAGGCTGAAAACGCCATTTTAGAAATACAAAGGCAGCTGAATAGCTCAGTGAGCAGAAACGAATGGTATAACATTGGAAATTTGGAAATCAGTTGTAAGGGTTATGGGACCAGACTGCTGAGGTCATCCGTCCCTAAGCTTGGGCACTACTTAATCTAACTTAACCTAACTTTCGCTAAGGACGACGCACACACCCATGTCCGAGGGTGGATTCGAACTTCTCATGGGGGAAGCCGCATGGACCGTGAAAAGACGCCTCAGACCGCGCGGCTAGTATAACATGAAATGCAGTGAACATACACTTAAAAAAAAAAAAAAAAAAAAATATGAGTCGACTTAGATAGAAAAAATACTTCGGTAACTGCATGAGGGAACACGACATCAAACATCTAGTAACAGCTTTAAACCATTGAATAAGCATTTATTACGTAATTCTAGCTGCTCTTTAAGAATGAGACCATCATTAGGAAAAATATTTTTAAAAATTTCTAATTCTTCGAGAACATGTAATGTACGACATGTCTTCTCAGTGTGCAAAATGTTGATATCGTGAATAGCTTTGGGTGCGTGACCAGTAATCAGAATGTTGTCGGCAAAAGACGAATTCTGGGTACTAGTGCCATTTTTTCTTAAAAGATGTTCTTTGTATCTGACTGTAAAGGCACGTCCTGTCTGTCTTATATAGCAAGAAAAGCAAGTGTCGCCAAAAATCTTATAGACACCAGAGTTCTTCAAAGGGAAAGAGGTCAATTTTAAATTGGTAATGAAATTTTTTTCAAACTATTATTGGTTGAAAAGGCGACATTACATTTCTATTTATTACGAAGTAGGCGTTGACTCTGATAGGTGATGGGCATCAAGAAAGGAATAGAAAACAACTACTTCTTTTGGTTAAGTTCAGTGGTAGAGGTGCCGAGTGAAGTAATAATTTTAAAGGTATTTTTTAAGGATATCGTCTACTATAGCAGGTTCGTATTCGTTATTGCCTGCTTTAGCTTTGATCTAATTAATTTCCTCTTCGAATTTTTCTTTCTAGAGTGGAATAGAAGTAGCTCTAGGAATAACAGAATGAAAGAAAGCGTGCTCATGAGATGAAGGGTGCATGGAAGAAGGAGGTACTATCTGATCGGTATGTGTTTCTTTACGAGAAACATTAAAAAAGATTTTATTTTCTTCGACTATTAGAGTCAAGTCAAGAAAGTTCAGTTGGCGGGCCTCGCTTCCGAGTTCACATGCGAAGGATATTTTCTCGTGAAGTTCATCAAAGCGATTGAAAATACGGTCAGTACCATCAACACTTCCTTTGTAGATGACTAAAATATCATCGACCTATCTCAAATAGGAGAGAATGCCCAACGCGGTAGCTGAGAAACAGTTGAAGCACTTTTCTTCCAGAAAATTAATGAAAATGTCAGCAAGGATACCAGCCAACGGATTACCCATAGCAATACCATCGGATTGATGATACAGTTGTTCATTAAATTCAAAATAGTTGTATTTGACTACGACTGTGATAAAATTTTAATTCTTAAAGTCAATGATTTGTTAATCTGAAGGTTCCTTTTTGGAATGGCGTAATTTTTTTCCACGACCCTAAGCGTTTCTTGCACGGGAACGTTTGTATAAGGATTTTTGGTGTCTAGTGAAAACAACCTAGTATCTGCGCTGCATTCTAAATATTTTATTTTATGAATTAAGGCGTGACGACTGGGGATGAAATAATTGTTCTGGAAGACGAAAGATTTTTTAAGTTTCATACAGAAATTTGGCTAAATCATGGTACGCACTGTTCTTACTGTTAGAAATCGGGCGTATCGGATGGTTAGGATTATGAACTTTGAAATGAGAAGGAAGTTTTGGGGCCTGAGGGTTCATGTTCATACACATTTTCTTATAAAAAGGTTTGAGTAAAAATTTTGCACCACTGAATTCTCGCACCCTTTGTATTTCTAAAATGGCATTTTCAGCCTTTAAAATGTATTTATAAACACTTATGTGAACAATTTGTTACCATGTCTGCTGCTGTCAGATAAAACTATTGCCTTTTACTTTGAAACGTCCCCTTGGAATAATTATTGAATTACTGTGCTTAAACTGATACACAATATTTTTTAGCGCAACGCAATCTGACTTTCAATAATCCCTACAAGAGAATGGTCCTGACTAAATTAACCTATACGTTTCACAAATCACTTACCTCACAAAAATCTTCGTTACTCAAACTACTGCAATACAGCGAGCGCCAGTACTGCTAGCTAAATAAAAAAGATTCAAACCACTGGAAGCACTAACTACTGATAGGCATAGTTAGGTAATGAAAGATTTTGATAGAGAACAAACAATGTATTTACCTTAATAGTGTTCAAAAGTCATTATATATATATATATATATATATATATATACAGTCCTGGAAATGGAAAAAAGAACACATTGACACCGGTGTGTCAGACCCACCATACTTGCTCCGGACACTGCGAGAGGGCTGTACAAGCAATGATCACACGCACGGCACAGCGGACACACCAGGAACCGTGGTGTTGGCCGTCGAATGGCGCTAGCTGCGCAGCATTTGTGCACCGCCGCCGTCAGTGTCAGCCAGTTTGCCGTGGCATACGGAGCTCCATCGCAGTCTTTAACACTGGTAGCATGCCGCGACAGCGTGGACGTGAACCGTATGTGCAGTTGACGGACTTTGAGCGAGGGCGTATAGAGGGCATGCGGGAAGCCGGGTGGACGTACCGCCGAATTGCTCAACACGTGGGGCGTGAGGTCTCCACAGTACATCGATGTTGTCGCCAGTGGTCGGTGGAAGGTGCACGTGCCCGTCGACCTGAGACCGGACCGCAGCGACGCACGGATGCACGCCAAGACCGTAGGATCCTACGCAGTGCCGTAGGGGACCGCACCGCCACTTCCCAGCAAATTAGGGACACTGTTGCTCCTGGGGTATCGGCGAGGACCATTCGCAACCGTCTCCATGAAGCTGGGCTACGGTCCCGCACACCGTTAGGCCGTCTTCCGCTCACGCCCCAACATCGTGCAGCCCGCCTCCAGTGGTGTCGCGACAGGCGTGAATGGAGGGACGAATGGAGACGTGTCGTCTTCAGCGATGAGAGTCGCTTCTGCCTTGGTGCCAATGATGGTCGTATGCGTGTTTGGCGCCGTGCAGGTGAGCGCCACAATCAGGACTGCATACGACCGAGGCACACAGGACCAACACCCGGCATCATGGTGTGGGGAGCGATCTCCTACACTGGCCGTGCACCACTGGTGATCGTCGAGGGGACACTGAATAGTGCACGGTACATCCAAACCGTCATCGAACCCATCGTTCTACCATTCCTAGACCGGCAAGGGAACTTGCTGTTCCAACAGAACAATGCACGTCCGCATGTATCCCGTGCCACCCAATGTGCTCTAGAAGGTGTAAGTCAACTACCCTGGCCAGCAAGATCTCCGGATCTGTCCCCCATTGAGCATGTTTGGGGCTGGATGAAGCGTCGTCTCACGCGGTCTGCACGTCCAGCACGAACGCTGGTCCAACTGAGGCGCCAGGTGGAAATGGCATGGCAAGCCGTTCCACAGGACTACATCCAGCATCTCTACGATCGTCTCCATGGGAGAATAGCAGCCTGCATTGCTGCAAAAGGTGGATATACACTGTACTAGTGCCGACATTGTGCATGCTCTGTTGCCTGTGTCTATGTGCCTGTGGTTCTGTCAGTGTGATCATGTGATGTATCTGACCCCAGGAATGTGTCAATAAAGTTTCCCCTTCCTGGGACAATGAATTCACGGTGTTCTTATTTCAATTTCCAGGAGTGTATATATATATATATATATATATATATATATATATATATATTGAGTTCATGACATCCCTTCTTACAAATGTACTGTTTCTGATGGACATACGTCCAGATCACCAGCTCTCAAAAATCCGCCATCTCACTTCCCCATATCCACCACTGTTGGCGGCTCACCTCCAACTGCGCAACGCTACGCACTGTTAATATCCAGCTGCCCAACACTACAATGGCAGACAACAATGCAAACTAGGTACAGACTGCACACAGCACAGCCAGTGATTTTCATACAGAGCGCTACGTGGCATTACCAATAAGAAAACCTAAACAGCCTACTTACATAGTCCCCATGCTCCCCACAAAAAATTTTACAAATTGTTTAGGGCAGTGGCCAATACAGATTTGAAAAAAATTTTCATAATTACAATAACAAAGAAATCAAATGAACACACTTATTGATACAGTGTTGGTCAAAAGCAAAAATTTTCTCAGTCCATAAAGACAGTCCTGATTATTCATCACAGTAAAATTGCAGTGTTTTTTTCTCAAAGTCTGAGCAGTAAAAGAAAATGCACATGGAAGTAGTGGATTTCCATGCAGTCTTGAAGAAGTAGTGTTGTCCTTCCAACGGAAAGACAGTGCTGACTCTTGACATGCAGACAGGTAATAGGCCACAACAGAGCAAACCCACAGCAGAGTCAGTTGAAGTTTTGAAGAATACTGGTAGGTAGGTCATCACAGAGCTGACCACTGTAGTCCTGTTAGAGATTTGGTATTGGTGGGAAATCAGAGGAGTAGATCCACTGCAGTCCTTGTAGAAATAATGGTATTGGTGAGTCATCAAAGATGTAGACCCACTGCAGTCTTTGTAGAGATGGCCAGCAGCCATCTGCTGTGATTGTGCAGGTGCACAATCACCATCGAAGAGTCTTGCAGAGAATATAGCAAGTCCATAAACCACCACTTGTGCACTCACAAAGTTTTTTTTAATTTTCCTTAGAACCAGCAATGCTGTTAACCAGTCCCTTGCTGAATTATCAACACAAGTGCAAGCACTAACAGTCCCAACTTCTCACATACTGTGTATATATTATGACCAACAGAAACGTGTGCAACGAAACGATACTTAATTTGAAGAACTGGTGTCTATACAATTATAAATTTACCACATAAGAATACAATTACAAACGTACAAAATACATGATTATAGAACATAACAGTACAGATAACATTTGTAGTAACACAGGCTTTACAAAAGAATAGAAATAAACATATACATCAGAGCTACAGGAATTATGACATAAGTAAATATATAAAATAATGAGAATAGTTTTCGAAACATTAATTTCACACATGAGCATTGAAACAGAACAGAATTAATCATGTCTAAACATCTCTACAAAGTAAATAACATATAATTAGAAAAATTGTACAACTTAACTCTTATTAGCTAAACACATAAAGACAGGAAAAACACAAATTCACATAGCATAATAGCACAGAAGTACAGAACTCGGTATGTTTTCAGTGTGACATTTGGTACTGCAGTCCAACCCAACACTTAATTCTGTAGATCTTTCCTCTTATTTCAACATTGGTTTCCACAAAAAAATCCTACCCAAGCATGCTTTCTGTATTCTGTTCACATCCTCTTTCAAAAATAGTTTTTCTCCACTGCACACAACTTTTTTGGCCGAACCATTTTCTTATAGCTTCTCAATTCATTCCTTCCAATTCATCACAACTCGTTCTCTTATACAGCTTATCCAATCTTAAGCTAACTTAAATCTACTGAGCTCTGATGCTAAATTAAGGGACAAGGCAATGCAGCAGTACAAAACAATTAACACAAACAGCAATGATAAAAAATGCAAATTGGCAAAGCTAGCAGTATTAAATCTAAATTAGCAGAGCAATTGCAATATTACAACTAATATAAGGCACTGCACAGCAAACAACAGAGTAACAGAAAGTGAAATTCAGTAGCACTATGCATGGAAATCAGCAGCAGCAAATGCAATAAATCACACCTAAACATGACAAAGCTCAAACAGAAAAAAATAGTACACTAAAGACAACAATGCAGATAAGGGAAATGACTATTCACATCTTAATGTCTATGTAATTAAAGTGGTGCATCACAAGAAGTTATTCTATAAAAAATTACAAAGTAGTTGAAAAGAAAATTATGTATGCAGTTCCAGTGAAGGGAAATGTCTTTTTGTGCTCCCTCATTTTTTTTAGAAGTCTCTCATAAAATTATTATTTACTGGATCTGTAGACAGAAAATATTTAGATTAGCACATCTATTAAATTTTATTTTAACCAATGCTGCAGTGCAGCTAGATACTAGATATTAAACAAAATGAGCAATCTCTCAACTAGAAAGACAATAGATGTAAAATTTTTCTCATCATTTCATTAGGCATTTTAGTAAATATCATAAATTAAGAGCTCCACAGTGTAATCATATGTTTTCAAGTTTGAGCGTGTCGTATTTGCGATACTTTCTACAAAGGAATGTCAATAGCGAGGATAATTGGCTTCTTTTTTTTCCTCCACCTTTGCCTCTGAAAGGCACACACTAATGGCTTTTTTCCAGGCGACTGTCATGCAGCTCGGTGCCCACGGCGCATTACGTGAAGGTGGTCACTTAACTTTCTTACTGAAATATGTCGACACCAGTTTGCACTACAGTGACCGTCTCATATAAAAATTTCACAGGTCGAGAGTTTGCGTTGCAGATCTGTAGAAACAAAAACCTGTAAGTATGACAGTGTCCAAAAAGTTTTCGCCGCCATTGTGATACATTCACGCATTTACACACATTTCATAACTCTTAAAGTATGATTCTTGGTTTCCAACATCCTTTTTCACAAGTCAGAGTCCCTAATCACTACTCATTACTCCTTACCTTATTACACATATACATATTTGTCGACACTTCTTCAATATTTCCGTCGAGACTTCTTCAATATTTCATCATAAAAAATACGTAGCATAATCAAATTCCTCACAAAATATCAGCTTATTCATCATAAACATATCTCAACAGCATAATACACATCGTTGTTGTAAAAATAACATCATAACACCTCAGTCGAATCTCGAAAACGTCGTAGCTTTCTGCAATAATTTCAAAACCTAAGAAAAATTCTCTGCTCATTTCAATAGTGTCATCTACCTCAAACATACTTTAAAATCATGCTCCCTTACCAAATACAACATTCAAAACTCTCATAGTATCACAATGGTTCCAAAAAAATATGAACAGTTCACAAAGTACAGACAAAATACAATTTCATAAGTGTGAAGTTATCCAAATCTGTAATTGTGTAAACATGTGTCACTGGCGTAGTAAAAAAAATGTTTGTTTCTCTGTTAAATAATCAGATAGCTGTGTAATTTTGAATTAGAGAAATGTGGTACCGATGGGTAAAGTTGTATAAGCAAATACCATATTAGCTAGGGCTCCTTGTGCTTGCCAAACACATGGTACACAAAGTAAGCGTGTACCCCCCTGAGGATTAATGTAATTATACCCTCAGGTGTTACCGATTACAGCAATGGAATGAAATGTATCACGGAAAACCTTTGTATCTTTGTAATTCAAAAATCTTTAAAAATAAATGTTTTAAGTACAAAACTAATCACTCAGATATGTGTCCTTTAGCGCTAAAAGTGCGTCTTGCTGTAAGATAATCCTGTGGAAGTGTCGTAGTTATCGTCGTCCGTAAGCAAAGTTCTGTAGAAGTCAATGTACTTACCTCGCAATAAACAAAAGTGATATGCTCTGCCTATAGATATCGTAGTTATTACGTACCTTACCATGCTCAAGAAAGTACTATAATTTAACGTATTGTTGTGCTAAGGAAAAGGCTGTCTCATTGTAGCTATACCACAAAAGTTACTATTAAAACATGTTTTCCTTTCCAGAAGAATTCAGAAAAACTATGCAGAGATAAAACAGATACACTGCAAAAGCAACAATGTAAACTGTGTCACACATTAGTAGCGTCGTGATATAATTGAGTAGCTGTCAAATAAACTAACCACTGTGTCATCTGGTATCTCTCAGAAAGTACTTTAAATCCAGAATGTATTTTCAAGTAAACCAAATTGTTGCATTAAAATCTCATTAGCAGTACCTGTGTATGTTCTAAGTATGTAAGCCTTATAGTCGTTACATAATCTTGCAACTAACAAGCAAGGATGTTCACACACAATACCAATGTGTCGTCTGTTCACTGTGACAATGCATTCGTAATTACTGTCTAAATAAGTTCTATTGGTTCTTGACTGGATGTTTAACTTCCAACATTGTTACATGTTAACAGTTTCTAAGTCTGACAAAGCATATTCGTAACGAAAAGAGAAAAATTTTATAGGAGAGACTATGTTAAAAAGCAGATTATCTCTCAATAAACGGTTTTACATGTGAAATGTGGTGCAATCCTTTACTCTTCATAGTACTCAGAGTTTCAACATGAATGCAATTGTCATGCGGTATACGTCGGTAAAGAATACTGGAAATTTTCTCAAGGTTAGCGTCATTGTTATTTTTCTCTGAGCCAGCCAGCACACGTGGCTGCCTGCGGTGCGAGTCATTGTCTGTCACTTTGTTGACGCGCGTCGTTATCAGGATTAGGAGACCTAACTTCTACAAATTCACCTTGTCGAGAGGGCCCAGCCCTGTTTGAATCTCGCCAGTACTGATGAAATTCAGGTCTGTCGTTATGATTGTATTGTCTGTCGTCGTGTAGGTAATTTCTGTAAATAATTTCTTGTTGGTCACGTGGTGGAGAACTTCTCCCTGAGGCGTAACTGCGCATAGGACCGTTGCGTCTGAAGTTATTCTGTCTCCCTTGATAATAATTGTTTTGGTTCCCATATTGTCTGTTTCTCTGATTGTCTCTGTGTGATAGTCACTACCACGGAGAGGTCATCTTACTCTGTAATTATTACTACTCTACCAACGTTTGTCATACGGGTGCTGTCTGTTTTGGTCACAATTTACGTTGTAAGAATAGCCTTGTCATGTCCATTTATTATTTCTGTCACCGCGGAATTGTGACGGATGTGACCTGTAATTTTGTGCTCCTGTTTTCGCTTTCCGCAATTGTCAATGTCAATTTCCAATTCTTGTAACAGTCCTTCAAAAGCTTCAATGTCGTCTTTGCAACCTCCTGCCAAAATAATGTGTCGTAAATGTTCAGGCATTTTGATTAAGCAAATGTGGATGAGTTCTGAGAGGCTGTATGGGTTTGACAGGTACTGATTCTTGTGCAACATGTCTCCAAAATATTTCACAAGACTGGAGAATTCAGATTGTCCGAAATGTTTCATCATTATAATGCTATGTTTTACTCGGTCTTGTGTAGCTTGAGGCCAATATGCTGAGAGGAAGGCATGATAAAATTCTCCTTCACTGTGGCAATCGTGAATGACCGATCGCATTCTAACAGCTGGTTCATTCTCTAAATAGCCACACATAAATTCTAATCTGTGCTCCAATAACCAGTTGGGAGGAAAACAATGATAGAATTGATGAAGCCACACCTGTGGATGAATGTCGTTGCGGGAATTCTTAAATGTTTTGAATTTACGTGTAGTAATAAACAGCTTATAGTCAAAATCATCACGTCGGCGAGTCGCATATCGGCCACTGCTACTTTGTTTCGGCGGTTCCATCTCAAAATTCGGTGTACCCTGCCAATTTCTTTCATAATTTCTGAAATGCGCTCTGTTATTATTTTGTGGCTGTTCCGTATTTCTATGTCCCTATTCCCGTATTGGAGCGCGAGTATCCTCTGAAATACGTAATTCTTGTAGTACCTCTGTCAGCTGATCTTGTACTTCCCGGATTCCTCTTTGGTGTTGCGTATTAATTTGATTCTGATTTTGTTTGAGTTTCCTAATTTTTTCGCACTCTTCTGTGTCATTAAAGACTACCGGTTTTGTGTCATTCAGATTATCATCTACCATCGTAGATAAATTATTTTGCTGATCCGAAAGTTCAAATACTTTCTCTGATAATGAACTAATTTCCTCCATGTGTCTTTCTGAACCAATTTTCAGAGTATCTACTGCGTCCTTTAAGTTTTCCAAAGTTTTTGCAAGACGGGTAACTGAATAGGTAGATGCAACTGAGTCAATTTTAGCTTGCAAGGTCTCATGATTTTCATGAAAAATAGTTTGCAGTTCTTATATGGCTGCTTCGTGATTCTGTAATGCATTTTCATGCCGCGAAAAAATAGGTTGAAAATGCTCACAAATTTGTGTTTTTACGTCATTACAGACTTTTTGACATTTCGATTCGAGTTTAAGTTACTCAGCAGTTAAACCTTCATGTGGTTGTTCAAGCCTTTGTTCCAATGAGTCTAACTTTTGAAGCTGTTGCTGTGTTTGTCTCTGATTTTGTTCCATCATGTCTAACTTTTGAAGATTTTGTTCCATTGTGTCTAACTTTTGAAGCTTCTGTCCCATTTGTTGTATTAATTGTAACAACAATGCACTGGTGTCTGAAACATGTTCCTCAGTGCTTTTCGGCAGCGAATTTGGACCGGCAACATTCATATTTTGACAAGCAGAAAATGTGTCTTGACTTATTTGAGAAAACGGTGAGGACCCAAAACCTGAATCTACAGTACTTGCGAGATTGTGTCCTGTCATTTCGGATTCCTGAGGCAAGCTGTTGCCGACCGATCGATCGATAATGTTTCCCTGTTCACTAATCGTTTCACTGCCTACGCCATTATTTGCCGCCCGTTCCATTTCCCTATGCACAATTACCTAATTACTACTTCGAATGTCTGTTAATTCATTACACAGTGGTGCTGATAAGCTACGCTCATCGTCGCTATTATTTCTCAGTTTACTTTGGAGCCTAGTGTTACGTTTTTCACACGCCATTATTGTCACAATATTTCACACGATAACACAGAAAAGCACAATTTGAAGAGCAAAAATAAGAGAACACATTAACATAGCACTGAAAATAATATCTAGTTAATTGCCAGCGTAGCTGCGAACTACTTGGTGCAAATCTACATGCATGCCACAACTGTTTTACTGTACAACAATGAAAGACTGCAATACAAAGGAGATTCTTTCTACAATTCGCACTAGGAATAAACAAAAGCTACACTAATTACACAAACTACAAGAAAATATCAGAAGATTTCAGTGAGGTATCCTCGTCTAAGGGTCGACATATGAAACGTCCACTTAGAAAAATTATTATATTACTGAGCCTAAACTGACACGCAACGGAATCTGACTTTCAATAATCGCTACGAGAGAATGGCCCTGACTAAATTAACCTATACGTTTCACAAATCACCTACCTCACAAAAAACTTGGTTACTCAAACTACTGCAATACAGCGAGCGCCAATACTGCTAGCTAAATAAAATATTCAAACTACTGAAGGCACTAACTACTGATAGGCACAGTTAGCAAATTAAAGATTTTGACAGAGAACAAACAATGTATTTGCCTTAATAGTGTTCAAAAGTCATAATATATATAGCAGTTCATGACATCCCTTCTTACAAATGTACTGTTTCTGACGGACACACAACCAGATCACCCACTCTCAAAAATCCGCCATCTCACTTCCCCACATCCACCACTGCTGGCGGCTCACCTCCAACTGCGCAACACTACGCGCTGTTAACATCCAGCTGCCCAACACTACAATGGCAGACAACAATGCAAACTAGCCACAGACTGCTCACAGCACAGCCAGTGATTTTCATACAGAGCACTACGTGGCGTTACCAATAAGAAAACCTAAACAGCCTACTTACAACTTCACGTAGATAATAATTCGTCTGTCTACATTTTGAATGTTAAGTTGCCTGTTTGTATTTGAATCTACTAGATGGCACTCTTGATGTAATGTTTACTTACCCCACAACTGCTAACCCGGGCGCTTCAGTCTGCTGCTACCGTAGCTCGACGCATGTGAGCAGCCCATAGTGGCTTGTTTTTATGTGTTTTGTTTTACAAATGTTATGACCAAAGCTTTATCTCTTGATTTTTATTGCAATACGTGACTTCTAAATACTGTTTCTTTTTTGTTTTACTAGCTAGTACTCACACTTAAAAAGGTTTTTTCCCTTTCCTGTAATTTTGTATTTATGTATTGGCCCATATGAGAGTTTTATTTCTCATGAAGGCACTCATAGCAGTGCCGAAACCTGAGGCAAAAGACTGAGGGTTGCTATTGCTGTTAATTTTAATAATAATATAATCTGTATTTTAGGAAACTAAACGAACGATGTCTACTTCGTGAGTTGGTCCATGTATCGTACCGATAAACTGGCCAATAACTGAATTACATTGCATTGCATCTGTAACGAAGAAGCCATGCTGGAGGTGAAGTATATTAAGAAGATGTAGCTCAAACTTAATTAACGGTACAAATAGTGCGAGGACGCTGATACAAAGCCGAATAAACAAGGTATTCAGGTTTATTACCTATCTGAAACAAGACGCGGATGGCGCAGCTTACAGGAGTAAGCCCTGCCTTCACCGGCATCCAGAAAACACCGACAGTTCAGATAAATAATACCTATCACGTGGTCGATGTGTCGCAGTGTGCATGTCACTAAGAGCCCAGCGTCGCTCCCTTACCATACAACACATGACCAACTTCCCAAGTAGCCTTCGTTCGTCTAATTTTTTTTTTAAATATTGACAGTACTTTATGAATGACATATCTTGACTAAGAACGTCGGGTTCACGCATGATGGAATAATGTAATAATCATTAGTGACTACAAGTCGTCAAATATCCTTCATATAATAGCACAAATTTCCAGTACAGTTTCTAATTACATTTCTGTCTTTAGATGTATAGCCTGCACCTGAAGATGAGGTTGTAGGCTGTGAAATCGGTTGTGTGGTCAATTAAAGACGCGTTTTAGCAACTGCCAGCGGTGTTTTCATACATCATGTGTTAAATTTGTTTTTCCCAGCAATGTTATTAGACCGTTAACTGCGATACACAGCTGCGCGTGTACGAGCCGTCTGAATACAATGGAAGAGCGTTGTTGATGCGCACGTCAGAGAGAGAGAGAGAGAGAGAGAGAGAGAGAGCAAATTATGTTACTGTTAAACCATCTGCGTCTTGTTGTGGCACAGTCTTTGAGTCTTTGCAGTCCGACACATTCTAACTGGATGTGTGACAGGTATTGGACGTATTCATTAGTGCTGTGTTGACATGTGATTGTATTTCCTAGATGAAGAAACATTTATTGTAAAGGACAGCAAGGACGAAAATGATGGGTACAAGTCGAAAAGAATATAAATTTTAGATTTTTTTAAAGAGAAGATGTTTGAGCTAAGACTGGAGCACTGTGAAGCTGGTTGTCGGAATCATTATTTTCATCTATTTAACTTTGTTCACTTTATCAGATCTAAAGGACAGATCAGCCAACTTCCCTGTGTCATGCCTTAACGTATCAAGTGATTAAGCCGGTTTGCTTTGTTACAGAAATTCTCTGCTAACATGGTACCCTTTTTAAATCGTTGTTCCCTCTGTTAAGCATAGTACTGTGCAGATCAATGTGACACACATCACGCAAAAGTTGTACTATGTCTTTCTGAATACATACTTCATTCTAAAATCGTTATCCTGGAATATCATCTCATAGGAATAGTTATTCTCCCCATCCCACTATTTGAAGAAAGTGCATCATTACGCATTACCACATTTCACCATGTGCTGTGCGACAGTTTGAATATTGTACAGATATTCTATTTAAAAAATAGAAATCTAGCGTAGATACTGTCTGCTTGTTATTTGGTGTTGTACTTTCGAGAAATTTGCAACAGCATTATCAGGAAGTGACGTAAATGAAAATTTTGATTAGGACCAGATAACTGTTTTATTTCAGCTGCGCATTTAATGTAAAGACAAGATGCGTTTAGATCAGATAGAATTCAGTTCAAATTAGGCTCTGTTTAGTCAGAGACAAGGATATGGATTTAAGTTGGATGACAGTTTGTGGGCACATAGTTTTCGTAATACGTAGACATTTTGTAGAGCGGGAGTTAAATTTGGGGAGAATTTCATATAGAAAAACGTAGTGGGGAATTTGCATGGTAAGCAGTTCCTGCAGCGATGGTGACCACATCGCAGTATAGTTGCATCTGTTCCTCAGTTGTTGCATTACTCCCTGTTGTGTATCGAACGTCTTGGTGGTGGCATATTACAGAGTCCTTACTCTTGTGTAAGTCTTCCCACGGAATTGAAGGTAAATGGGATAACAAAACGAATAAATTGAACACTACTGGCCATTAAAAGGGCTACACCAAGAAGAAATTCAGATGATAAACGAGTATTAATTGGACAAATATATTATACTAGAACTGTCATGTGAATACATTTTCAAGCAATTTGCGTACATAGATCCTGAGAAATCGGTACCCAGATCAACCACCTCTGGCCGTAATGACGGCCTTGATACGCCTGGGCATTGAGTCAAACAGAGCTTTGATGGCGTGCACAGGTACAGTTGCCCATGCAGCTTCAACACGATACCACATTTCATCAAGATTAGTGACTGGCATATTGTGACGAACCAGTTGCTCGGCCACCATTGACCAGACGCTTTCAATTTGTGAGAGATTTAGAGAATGTGCTGGCCAGGGCAGCAGTCGAACATTTTCTGTATCCAGAAAGGCCCGTACAGGACCTGCAACATGCAATCGTGCATTATCCTGCTGAAATGTAGGGTTTCCCAGGGATCGAATGAAGGGTAGAGCCACGCGTCGTAACACATATGAATTGTAACGTCCAGTGTTCAAAGTGCCGTCAATGCGCACAAGAGGTGACCCAGACGTGTAACCAATGGCACCCAATACCATCACGCCTGGTGATGACGAATACATGCTTCCAATGTGAGTTCACCGCGATGTCACCAAACACGGATGCGAATATCATGATGCTGTAAACAGAACCTGGATATATCCGAAAAATGACGCTTTGCCATTCGTGCAGCCAGGTTCGTCGTTGAGTACACCATCGGAGGCGCTCCTGTCTGTGAAGCAGCGTCAAGGGTAACCGCAGCCATGTTGTACAAGCTGATAGTCCATGCTGCTGCAAACGTCGTCGAACTGTTCGTGCAGATGGTTATTGTCTAGCAAAAAATCGTCCCCATCTGTTGACTCAGGGATCGAGACGTGACTGCACGATCCGTTACAGCAATGCGGATAAGATGCCTGTCATCTCTGCTGCTAGTGATACGAGGCCGTTGGGATCCAGCAAGGCGTTCCGTATTACCCACTTGAACCCACCGATTCCACATTCTGCTAACAGTCATCGGATCTCGACCAACGCGAGCAGCAGTGTCGCGATACGATAAACCACAATGGCGATAGGCTACAATCCGACCTTTATCAAAGTCGGAAAGGTGATGGTACGCATTTCTTCTCCTTACGCGTGGCATCACAACAACGTTTCACCAGATAACGCCGGTCAACTGCTGGTTGGATATGAGAAATCGGTTGGAACCTTTCCTGATATCAGCACGTTGTAGGTGTCGCCACCAGCGCCAACCTTGTGTGAATGCTCTGGAAAGCTAATTATTTGCATATCACAGCATCTTCTTCCTGTCGGTTAAATGTCGCGTCTGTAGCACGTCATCTTCGGGGTGTAGCAAATTTAATGGCCAATAGTGTAATTAAATTGTGGCTATTTAACGAGTCACCATTAATTACAGAGCCCATGTGCCAAAATAAGGTTTCTTTTCAGAAGGGGTATACGGAAATTCAGACAGAGTCTTTTCGAACTAACGGAGAGGTGATCAAAAAACAAGCGAGACCCAGTTGTAGGCGTCTGCGGCGCTGATAAACCGCCCGGCAAGTCTGCTACTCCTCATCTTTCTCCTTCCCCCTGTTCCCCCCTCCCCCCTCTCCCACCCTACCGCCACCACAGCCCAACTGTGAGGCGGGGGCGGTCAGCCGTGTTATTGGCCGAGTCGCCGCAGCTGTCCGGCGAGAATTGGTGCCTTAGAGGCCCCAGCACCAGCACGGCCTCTCTCCGAGCGGGAGGGCTTTTTTTCACAGGAAGCAAGTCTCGGCAAGAACCACTACACGGGAAGTCTTCGCGACACGATCACGATCTTGGTGGTCCTCTGCGTCGCCGACGGCGTATCCGTAATCATTCTTCTTCTGGTTATCGTGGGATGACTGGAATATAATGTCCGCTGCACAGATATAAAGCAACAGTTTAATTGGGAGAAGTACAACATATCGATCGGACGCATCCTTCCAAATTGAGAAAAGTCTTTCACCAATAATATTCTCAATGACGTAGTGTCATAGGCTTTGCTGTCAGACTTGCCGCCGGTATTAAAAAAAGGAGTATCCACAGAAAATGCAATTTACCTTTTATATGTTATGGTGCTAGGAAGGCCTAAACGGTAGGTTGACGACAGTGGGTATTTTCACTGAGTGAACAAAAGACTTTGATTACGTGTAATGTGCAAACATTTTGCTTAAGTTGCTACATTATGAAAACAGGGAAAAAGATCTATAAAGGTTCACTTCATATTTGGAAAGTAGAAAGCAGATGATTGTCGTCCAGTGTCGAGATAGAGAATCGGCTTGTTCGGCGGAGGGTGGGGGCGGGGGGGGCGGGGGGGAGGGGGGGGGAGGCACCACATGACCCGTGGCTTTTCTTGAAATATAGAAACAGTATTACCTGAAAGAATGACAGATAACGCGATTCTTATTGCGAAGGACGCAGAACGCTCTATAAGATATAAAGATAATAATAACTGGCATTATGTTTTTGGAAATTGTGTGCACTCACGACGATAATTCTAAGGGCCGAAAAGGGCGATCAGAATAACCCGCGCTGCTAGTTTGTCCACTTTGTTTAGGCCATTGTTCGGGAGCCTCGGAATTCTAGATGTACCACCCCTCTGCCCGTATTCCAAAATGCAATTTCTTGTTGCCTTTGTGGACACAGTAAGAAGAAACTGCAACATTTATTCAGTGAAAGTTAGGCGGAAAAAACGACGCTCTTTTGCACAGCACTACCTTATGCTTTCTACAGAAATGTGTTCACTATTCAGCAAGTACCACTTTGAATAGGTCTGAGGCAAAATCGAAAAATACTTAACACGTAAACCTCAGGTAGTTTTTTTAATTGATCTTGTCCTTAGCACATGCTCTAATCAGCATTCTGGAAATAGTGTACCGACTCTACATGGGAAGATAGCTTTTGAAACATCACAGGACGTCAGTCGGTCCACGAGGAAAACGGAGAATATTTACCCGAATAGAAAAGGAGCAATTTTTCTGACGAACATTTCTTTATTATAAAACCTCGTACCAAGTCTCTGTGCGATATGAGATTTCTCCGCTGTACCTCCACGTCTATATCTACATCAAACACTGCAAGCCACTATATACAGCACGGCGCAGCGTACTTCTCAAAATGCTAGTCATTCTTTCCGCTGTTCGATTCGCAAACGGAGTGAGGGACTGAAAGGCATCAATATATCCGCCACTCGTAGAATTTCGGTGATCCAGCCTTATCAAATTTGGCAGAGCATCTTTTCCATGCTTTAATTTGTTCGTATTTTCAGACTCATATTTTCCAGGTCGGGGAAGAAAATCACGCTGGGAATCTTTGTGTCTTTCTTGTCAAGTTAATTGCAATCAACTGCCAGTGCAACAAGTGTCCGTCAGCAACTGTCACAAACATTGAAGATAGCTCTCTTTCAATGATTGTGCGTGTAACAAAAAATGCAAGTAGCTAACTAAATCCATGTTGAAGGTCTTCGTTTAGTTTTGCAGTAACTGTGTGGGAAGACTACTGAAAGTTATTTTCGAAGCCAAGTCCGGTGGCGACATTCTGGCACGAAACTTCGTCGCCAAACATAGCGATGCGTATCCGGAATTGCAGCTTCGCGGTAGGGTGTTTTCGAATCCGAGCACTGGGGGCGCAGTCTTCAAAATTTCAGTCGTTGAACGGGGTGTAAAATCTTGAGTCGAAAGGACCAGGCGTTTCCTCTCGTGTCTTCAACTTTATAAAGAATTATTTAGGATTTAGGTCAGTACGTAATCTCCCTCAAAGTTTTGTTGCTCACGGTACGCAAGGACAAGGCTGTTTTAGATTGGAGAGAAGTAACTTGGACACAGACGAGACAGTGCACACCGAGCATTTGCTGCTCCGTAATCAGCTAAATAATGATTTTGAATTGTCTATAGTTTCGATAGAAGCAGTGCGGAATCCCCGCAAGTCGTTTGAATGGGCGATGGTTTCGATTCCGAATTATATTTTTCTATCGATAGAAGCAGTGCGGATTCCCCGCAAGTCATCATTTCAGTATCGTTATATGTAAATTCGAATGGAATGGATTTCAGTCTTTGATCTGTCTTGTAACGTGGATCCAGTCGATCGTCGTGATATTTTTCGCTTAGACTTACAAGCTAGGTTTGATTATGTATTTAGTATTGGCAAGTGTTTAACTTTGAGTTCGAAGCTTTTAGTGTGAGAAACTCCGCATCTAACCTGGGCTTCCTTAATCCAACCAACCCTCTGCTGAAAAGTGATTGGTATGTTAGTATTCTTTGCTCGTACGGAAATACAGGATTAGTATCTTTAAGAGCGTTCCACGTAAATGAAGTCTTAGGTATACCCCCAATCTGTGAAATAAATCTGAACGCTGCAGCTACTTAGTTCATTGAACGTCACTCCATTGGCCACGCCAGTCCATTTTCCTTCGTCCAGCTATCTTTAATCTCCTGCATCCTGTAAGAGGAAATTACTAATACATTTAGGGAAGTGGAATTCCTAATCCGTCCTTCTGAAGTTCACTAATTAAAATCTGTTGTACGGTTTTCTCTTTAAAATAGAAATAGTGATTAATAGTCAGTATTCATGGAACATCAGACGATATCACACCCAGAGCCGAATATATAAAGTTAAGCGTTGTGTTTGTGCACAGATAGCGCTCAGCTACCCAAATTCCTTGTTACAAGCTGAAGCAAACAAGTTATAAAAGGTGAACCGTACTTTTAGGAAAATTGGTAGACAGTACACCTTTACACACAGCCTAATTTCCGTCAATTTGACGTCACGTTCTTTACGTAGGAAACAATGGAATCGTTCTGTCAAAAATGTTGTTTCTGTAAGCGTCCTCAGTATTTCATGAAAACATTGTACTTGTCCCTCCAAGCTTTACCAAAAAATGTTCAAATGTGTGTGAAATCTTATGGGACTTAACTGCTAAGGTCATCAGTCCCTAAACCTACACACTACTTAATCTAAATTATCCTAACGAGAAACACACACACCCATGCCCGAGGGAGGACTCGAACCTCCACCGGGACCAGCCGCACAGTCCATGACTGCAGCGCCTGAGACCGCTCGGCTAATCCCGCGTGGCAAGCTTTACCGTAACCTTCTAGTTCTCATTATACTGGTCAGTTATACAACTAGCAGAATACCTCTGGATTCCTCCAATCGCTTCTCCTAACTCGACTTTGTGGGGTTCGCAGAAACTGAACCAGTAGTGGTGAACATGTCGTAGTATAATTCTTCACTCAGTTCGATTTTCAAGTTGAATAGTGTACGTAGATAAGTCACTCCATCCATAAGATTCAGTTAGTCAACACATACATTTGCAGGCGACAATGTAGTCATATCTGTCGCTATATTTGGTCCGTTCCCTGGTGATATCTCTGTTAACAACTGTAACTTCAACAGTTCGTCCTGTTTGACTATACTGATGCCTCTGACTTAGAGCGAAGTCTCTCACAGAAGTGTCAGTACTAATGTCACTGGCTGACGCCTCTTGTGAGGAGTGCGCCGCATGACACCCCTTTGTCTCGGTTCCGCGTGTGATGTGACGTTCTCCTGTGAACACAGAAAATATTCATGCCCTGGCTAGAGACAACTTGGTCCAGGGTACAGTAGCAGGCAGCAATATATCTGAAAAGATCATTTGGATAGGACACACTAAGGTATACTAGTCCCAGAATCCGTCTACAACCAAGAAGAAAAAATTTCACGTGATTTCTTCTTAAGCTACACTGTTTTTATGATCATAGACGATGAAGTTGTACGGCATGACCCATGTGGTTGTCTGTCTGCGTTACTCATAAATGATGGGGAATTCTTCTCAGATGAAAATGAAAATGTTTTATTTAAATCCGTTTGATCAATTTAACCTCGGTGCACGATAACATCTTAACTACAGGAAATAACACGGAATAACAATATGCCACGCGCCGAAAAGCTTAAACGAGGGCTCGCACATGACCATTTAAAAGACGTACTTCCATTAATTAAAATCTTTTTTATAATGTTATGGAATATGGATCTCTTCTTGGCAATTAGCGAGCTGATTTACTTGAAATATTGATATCAGTTTTATTTCTATGTCTCCATAACGTTATCTGCAGATGAACCTCTGTAAGGAAGATAAGAAGAAAAGGAGACACTGACAGATTCCGTACGGAGTGGAGAGCGTTATCGAGGAATCTGATCTCTGATAAGGTTATTATGAGAGAAGTTAGTGTTTTCATTTTAATAAAAAGGATGACAAACGTTATGTTCCGTAAAAATCTCATAAGTGATCAACAAATAACCAGGTACGAATTATAAAGCCATACATGGTCAAGATTGAGGTCGAAGGACGGGGCACCAAGTGCTGGCCCTCCTCATCCCACACAAAAAAGAGGACTCCCGCACCAGAATGGCTAACGTCTGACTGTAAAGTGCCAGGGAATTGATAATTATCCCAACCACGTTATCGACTTCGTCCTCATTGTGAGTCGCACTTATGACCTCCCGGAAATTGAAAACAAGAGGGTTAAATGTTTACAGTTTGAGAGTGCTGAAGGACGATCTGCTTTAATTGTTAAAAACTAATAAACAGCTAAGATTGTATAACATATTTCATTATTTAAGACAACTAATTTCAACAGACTCTGCTGTCATCTTCCGGTTTTAAAAACGTTTTGTTGAAAAACTTGTTCGTTTTACGATGAACGTCACGCTATGATACGAGCTGGATAAAAATTAGCACATTATAAAAATTTTGTCATCGCTAAAATATTTAAAGACATAAAACGACGACAAATCTTCTATAATGTGCTGATTTTTCTCCAGTTGACACCATTCCGTGAGGTTTTACAACAAAAAGATCTTTAGGACCTGAAGGTGACAGCAAAGTCTGTTGAAACACACTGTCTTAAATAAAGAAATATGTAATGCGGTCTTGGCTGTTGAATGGTTTTTAGCAACGAAAACAGCGGAGCAAAGTTACGTCATTCACCAAATTTTTATCCATTCTACGGGTGATAGCAGGGAGAAGGTACATGAAACGTGCTACGTTTGCACTTAGGGTAGTAGGACGCATATACCTCTGAATCATAAGTTCTCCATCGGACGCGAAGAGCCGACCGAAAACCGACTAATTTTACTTATAGAGAGTAAAATTCACACATTTGCAACTAATGTCATCACTCTCTGCAGTAGCATTGTGCAGACGAATGCTGTAGCTTTGGGTTATAATACTCAACAACGAGGTGCACTCTCAAATCACTTCTTTCATCTTGCGGCAGACAAGTATGCAAACAATGCAGTAGTTGCTTTCTGTGCAGCAGGCCTTGCAAGAAAAGTTGCCACAATAACGCCACAGTGATAGAGGTGAGTGGGGTTCAAATGTAATGATGCGTAAAATACGATTTTAGGCAAGTATAGGTCTTTTAGTCTCTCCTATTGAATTCTGTCTCACTCCTCCAAGTTGGCGAACCCCATGAACCGGAGAAACCCTGTGGAAGATTGGGAACCCAACCACAATGGGAAAAGGGCCAGGGAAGACAAGAGCACGAGAAATGATCCTCCAAAGAATAGGTGGTTGGGCTGTGGGACACTAACGCATACCCAGAAAAGAGGAAAGCTCAAAGAAATACTGCTGGATGGACCCTAAGGGAAAACGTGGCAAAGTAACAAGGAATATGAGAATTGGATCATGGAATGTACCGATATTATATAGAACTGAGTAGTGGGATAACGTAGCTGCAGGCGTAATTTTGATATCAAATTTATATCAAATTAATTATGCAAATTAATTAATTTATCTTTTAATTACCCCCATGACCTGATCACGTCATGGGTTTTCCCCAGATGGCACAACTAAATATTCAAAGACTGATGTTAGGGGAGGACTCTGAAGAAAAAATTGTGTCTGGTTGTCCTGGAGGTCGTAAGACAGTCCGGATTGCCTAGGTTTCTAATTCTTTAGCCGCTTACATTATTTTATTTGTATCCTATATTTTAACAACGTATATCTCCCCGCCCCCCCCCCTCCATGAACCCTGGACCTTGCCGTTTGTGGGGAGGCTTGCGTGCTTCAGCTATACAGATAGCCGTACCGTAGGTACAACCACAACGGAGGGGCATCTGTTGAGAGGCCAGACAAATGGGCTGTTCCTGAAGAGGGCAGCAGGATTTTCAGGAATTGCAGGGCCCATAGTCTGGATGATTGATCTGGCCTTGTAACACTAACCAAATAGGCCTTTCTCTGCTGGTACTGCTAACGGCTCAAAGCAAGGGGAAACTACAGCCGTAATTTTTCCCGAGAACATGCAGCTTTACTGTATGGTTAAATGATGATGGCGTCCTCTTGGATAATATATTCCGGAGGTAAAATAGTCCCCCATTCGGATCTCCGGGCGGGGACTACTCAGTAGGACGTTGTTATCAGGAGAAACAAAACTAGCGTCCGTTATACGGGTCGGAGCGTGGAATGTCAGATGCCTTAATCGGTCAGGTAGGTTAGAAAATTTGAAAAGGGGAACGGATAGGTTAAAGTTAGATATTGTGGGAGTTGCTGAAGTTCGGTGGCAGGAGGAACAAGACCTCTGGTCAGGTGAACACAAGATTATAAATACAAAATAAAATAGGGGTAATGCAGGAGTGGGTTTAATAATGAATAAAAAAATAGGAATGCGGTTAAGCTACTTCAAACAGCATATTGAATGCATTATTGTGGCCAAGACAGATACGAAGCCCACGCCTACCACAGTAGAACAAGTTCAAATGCCAACTAGCTCCGCAGATGACGAAGACATTGATGAAATGTATGATGAGATAAAAGAAATTATTGAGATAGTGAAGGGAGACAAAAAATTAATAGTCATGGGGACTGGAATTCGATAGTAGGAAAAGGAAGAGAAGGAAACACAGTAGGTGAATGTGGATTGGGGGTAAGGAATGAAAGAGGAAGCCACCTGGTAAAATTTTGCACAGAGCATAATTAAATCATAGCTAACACTTGGATCAAGAATCATTAAAGAAAGTGGAAGAAGCCCGGAGATACAGGAAGGATTTAGATAGATTATATAATGTTAAGACAGATTTAGGATCCAGGTTTTAAATCGTAAGACATTTCCAGGGGTATATGTGGACTCTGACCACAATATATTGGATATGAGCTGTAGAATAAAACTGAAGACACTCCAAAGACGTGGGAATTTGAGGAGATGGAACCTGAATAAACTGACAGAACCATAGGTTGTATAGAGTTTCAGGGAGAGCATTAGGGAACGATTGACAAGAATGGGGGGAAGGAAATACAGTAGAACAAGTATGGGTAGCTTTGAGAGATGGAATAGTGAAGGCAGCAGAGGATCAAGCAGGTAAAAATACGAGGGATAGTAGAAAACCTTGGGTAACAGAAGAGATACTGAATTTCAATGATGAATGGAGAAAATATAAAAATGCAGTAAATGAAGCAGTCAAAAGGAGTACAAACGTCTCAAAAATGAGATCGACAGGAAGTGCAAAATTGCTAAGCAGGGATAGCTAGAGGACAAATGTAAGGTTTTAGAGGCGTATATCACTAGGGGTAAGATAGATCCTGCCTACAGGAGCATTAAAGAGACCTTTGGAGAAAGGAGAACCACTTGCATGAGCTCAGATGGAAAGCCAGTGTCAGCAAAGAAGGGAAAATAGAAGGTGGAAGGAGTAGATAGAGGATCTACATAAGGGCGATGTACTTGAGGACAATATTATGGAAATGGAAGAGCATGTAGATGTAGATGATGATGAAATGCGACATATGGTGCTGTGTGAAGAGTTTGACAGAGCACTGAAAGCCCTAAGTCGAAACAAGGCCCGGGAGAAGACAACATTTCATCAGGACTACCGACAGCCTCGGGAGAGCCAGTCCTCACAAAACTCTTCCATCTGGTGAGCAAGATGTATGAGACAGACAAAATACACTCAGACTTCAAGAAGAACATATTAATTCCAATCCAAATGAAACCAGGTGTTGACATGTGGAAATTACCGAACTATCAGTTTAATAAGCCACAGTTGTAAAATACTAACACGAATTCTTTACAGTCTAATGGAAAGAACTGGTCGAAGCCGTCATCAAGGAAGATCAATTTGGATTCCGTGGAAATTTGGGAACACGTGAGGCAATACTGACCCTACGATTTATCTTAGAAAATAGCTCAAGGGAAGGCAAATGTACATGCCTAGCATTTGTAGACTTAGAGAAAGCTTTTGACAATGTTGACTGGAATAATCTCTTTCAAATTCTGAAGGTGGCAGGGGTAAATACCGGGAGCGAAAGGCTATTTACAATTTGTACAAAAACCAAGTGCAGTTATAAGAGTCGAGGGGCATGAAAGGGAAGCAGTGGTAGGTAAGGGGTGAGACAGGGTTCTAACCTATCCCCGATATTATTCAATCTGTATATTGAGCAGGCAGCACAGGAAACAAAAGAAAAATTCGGAGTAGGAATTAAAACCAGTGGAGAAGAAATAAAAACTTTGAGGTTCGCCGATGACATTGAAATTGTGTCAGAGACAGCAAAGGACTTGGAAGAGCAGTTGAACGGAATGGACAGTGTCTTGAAAGGAGGGTATAAGATGAACATCAACAAAAGCAAAACGTGGATAATGGAATGTAGTCGAATTAAATCGGGTGATGCTGAGGGAATTAGATTAGAAAATGAGACGCATAAAGTAGTAAAGGAGTTTTGCTATTTGGGGGGCAAAATAACTCTTGATGGTCGAAGTAGAGAAGATATAAATTGTAGACTGGCAATGGCAAGGAAAGCGTTTCTGAAGAAAGAAATTTGTTAACATCGAGTATAGATTTAAGTGTCAGGAAGTCGTTTCTGAAAGTATTTGTATGGAGTGTAGCCATGTATGGAAGTCAAACGTGCTCGATAAATAGTTTAGACAAGAAGAGAATAGAGGGTTTCGAAATGTGGCTCTACACAAGAATGCTGAAGATTAGACGGGTGGATCACATAATTAATGAGGAGGTACTGAATAGAACTGGGTAGAAGAGGAGTTTGTGGCACAACTTGACTAGAAGAAGGATTCGGTTGGTATGACATGTTCTGAGGCATCAAGGGATCACCAATTTAGTACTGGAGGGCAGCGTGGAGGGTAAAAATCGTGCAGGGAGACCGAGAGATGAATACACTGAACAGATGCAGAAGGATGTAAGTTTCAGTAGGTACTGGGAAATGAAGAAGCTTGCACAGGTTAGAGTAGCATGGAGAGCTGCATCAAACCAGTCTCTCCACTGAAGACCACAAGAACCGCAACAATTCTCTTTTATGCTGTTTCCAATGTAGTGTGTCATGCCGTAAGCTAAATAAATATATAAAAAGAAAAAATTGGAAACAGCTAAACTAAAAGAAGGTGGGCAAACGACGTTGTAAAATATGTAGCAAATCAAGAAATAAATCAAAACGAAGTGTGTGGGCAAAATGTAACGAATGGGAGTGTCTTCAACTTTCGACAACTAGCGTTGTTGTTTTATTGTACATATCTACTGTGATTACTTTTTTGTGTACTATGACCTTTTTCATTTGAGCAGTTTAATTAGTTCTAGTTTAATGTAGCATGTTGTGAGTAATAAATGGGTGGAGTGACAGAAACTCATTTAGTGTTTCAAAAATTAAGTGTTTTGTTTTAAAAGTAACAAATTTATTCATGCAGCGCAAAGGACTTAAAAAACAAATAAAATAATGAAATAGAGAAGAAACTAATTTTTTTTTATAAAAAAAGTGGTGCCACCCACTTGTAATCCGCGCGAGTATCAGTGTCCTCAAAACCCGCGCGAGTAGCGGAGGGTTATCAGCTTAATGTCTGCCACGCCCTGCATCACAGGACTAGAATATTAAACTCATTTTACGCTCACGACGGTGTGCTATGAACATGCTCTGCCACTCACACAGGATGTCTCCTCATTTTCGAACTCTTAAAGTAAATAAATGTCTCGTCACATACGAAGCCTCTCAAGAAAACAGCACAGAGAACATGTAAATATCTCGTTTATACTATGTATCACTTCATAAATTCGATAATATAACTGTTTTTATTATGAAGATCATCTCTCCCTGTGAAAATGGGAGACTGAAATTCCATTAAAAAGCATCTCACTAAAACGAAAAAACACCTGATTGCCGCTCCAACTCTTGAATCATATCCGGGGTACTCTCACACTCACTTGCACCCGCCTGACAGCACAAAATTGATAGGCTAAGTAACTAAATTGGTCATGAAAGTTCCTTTCTATGGTGGGTAATTTTTTTCCGTCTGTCAGGTTACACTCGACAGGTAACCATTACAGACACTTCCTGATGTCTGTGTACGCTTCTCACAGTGAATCTTCTGATGGATAAATGGGTTGTAACCGTCGCAAAATGGCTGAAGGCATCCAACACTTATAGCGTTCTGTCTCTCGGTTTCCGTGTCTTGCTGTTGGAAGTAAGTCACTTAGAAGTCTGGTATACTGCTCCTGAACCAATCCTGCTGAGACCAGTCGGTCTATAAGGGAAGGAGGAGTGTAGGATGTTTCACGCTCTTCTCCACCCCCACAACGCCTCTGTCACCGGACCGCAGGTAAACAGCTGCCACAGGATCGCAAATCCCCTCCTGCACATTAGGGCTGTACCGCTCCCGGCTGAAAAACCCACAGCTCGCCATACCAGACAGCTGTTAATGATTACAGACTTGCAAAAGTTTTCCTATCCCTCCCAGAAGGTCTGGGCGCCTAAACCCGCTGGGGTAAATATCTGAATGTTGAACAATGTGCTTCCCCTCAACCCTCCTGGAAACGAAAGCGTTAATACATGTGTTTTCAAACATTCTGGCAAGGCTGACGCAGTGAGCAATAACAAAATACCCGTCTACTCACGGCCACACCCAAAACTCGTAGTTGTCTCCACATCAAGATTTTCTTCAGAATTCAGCCCTGCACAAGTTTTCCTGTTCGCTCCCGCCAAATTTATGAGTGGATGCTTCGAAAAATCAAATAGGAATCCCTGGAGGGAAGATGATGTTCTTCTCGAGGAACACTATAGAAAAATGACACTTGAAGCTGACTGCAAAAGTATTCTTCTGCCACCAACGTATATTTCGTGTGTGAACCACTAAGATAATACGAGAAATTAGCGTTCGTAGGGAAGTATCTAGATAGTCTTTTCCCTCTCTCTGTTTTCGAGTGGAATACGAAAGGGAATGACGAACAGTGGTACAGCGTACCCCCCGCCACACACCGTACGATACCTTGCGAAGTAAGCATATATATATATGTCCATCAATTTGGAGGCACACAAAACTCACTGAAGAATGATGCCTCTTACATCATTAGAACACAAAAGATGGAACCTCTGCTGCTGATTATCTCTCTGTAGATAACCTTTGAATTAGCTCCTAATTTTCTCATAGCAGTCACCATGAGAGACGTATGTAAGAGACGGTAATATGTCTGCCCATAGCACGGTATAGAGCTAACCGCTCAACTGCACTTTGTCAGAGTATTGCTTGTCTACCGTATTCTCACGAATCTTCCAGACTTCGATATGTTTTTGTTGTGCTCTTCAGTCCAGAGACTGGTTTGCTACAGCTCTCCATGCAACTCTATCCTCTGCAAGCCTCTTCATCTCCTAGTAACTACTGCAACCTACATCCTTCTGAATCTGCTTGGTGCGTTCACCTCTTGGTCTCTTTCTACGATTTCTACCCTCCACGCTTCCCTCCAATCCTAAATTGGTAAGCCCTTGATGCCTCAGAACGTGGCCTACCATCCGATCCCTTATTCTAGTCAAGTTGTGCCACAAATTCCTCTTCTCACAATTCTATTCAGTACCTCCTCATTAGTGCCGAGATCTACCCATCTAATTTTCAGCATTCTTCTGTAGGACAATATTTCGAAAGGTCTTGTCTGAACTATTTATCGTCCAGGTTTCACTTTTAAAAAAGTTCAAATCTGTATGAAATATTATGGGACTTAACTGCTAAGGTCATCAGTCCCTAAGCTTACACACTACTTAATCTAAATTATTCTAAGAACAAACACACACACCCATGCCCGAGGGAGAACTCGGGACTTCGCCGGGACCAGCCGCACTGTCCATGACTGCAGCGCCTTAAACCGCTCGGCTAATCCCAAGCGCCGGCCGGAGTGGCCGTGCGGTTCTAGGCGCTACAGTCTGGAACCACTAAACCGCTGCGGTCGCAGGTTCGAATCCTGCCTCGGGCATGGATGTGTGTGGTGTCTTTAGGTTCGTTAGGTTTAAGTAGTTCTAAGTTCTAGGAGACTGATGACCTTAGAAGTTAGTCCCATAGTGCTCAGAGCCATTTGAACCATTTGAATCCGGCGCAACAGTTTCACTTCCATAGATGGCTACACTCCATACAAATACTTCAAGAAAGAACTTCCTGACACTTAAATCTATATTTATCCTCTCTGCCTCTACATCGTCAGTTATTTTACTTCAAAAGTAGTAAAACTCTCATTTTCATCTTACAGCCTCCTTTCAAGGCACTGTCCATTGCGTTCAACTGCTCTTCCAGGTCCTTCGCTGTCTCAGACAGAATTGCAAGGTCGTCTGCAAACCTCATCGTTTTTATCTCTTCTCCAAGGATTTTCATTCCTTCTCCAATTTTTATCTTTTGTTTCCTTTGCTGCTTGCGCAACATACAAATTGAATAACATCGAGGATAGGCTACAACCCTGTGTCACTCCCTTGTCAATCACTGCTTCCCTTTCATGCTCCTCGACTCATTCAGTCTCATTTTCTAGTCTAATTCCTTCAGCTCATCTGATGTAAATCGACTACATTCCACTATCCTCGTTTTCCTTTTGTTGATTTTCATCTTATAGTCTCGTTTCAAGGCACTGTCCATTCCGTTCAACTGATCTTCCAGGTCTTTTGCTGTCTCAGACAGAATTACAATGTCGTCAGCAAACAATAACTTTTTTTAGCCCTTCTCCAAGAACTTTCATTCCTACTCCAATGTATATCTTTTGTTTCCTTTGCTATTTGATCAATATACAGATTGAATAACTTGGGAAATAGGCTACAACCTTGTCTCACTTCCTTTTCAATCACTAATTACCTTTCGTGCCCCCTCGACTCTTTTAACTGCCATCTGATTTCTGTGCAAATTGTAATTAGCCTTTTTCTGCGTGTATTTTAGCCCTGCCAGCGTTAGAATTTGCAAGAGAGTATTAAAGTCAACATTGTCAAAAACTGTCTCTAAGTCAACAAATGTTAGAAATGCTGTGAGGACGGGGCGTGAGTAGTGCTTGGGTAGCTCAGCTGTGAGGACGGGGCGTGAGTCGTGCTTGGGTAGCTCAGTTGGTAGAGCACTTGCCCGCGAAAGGCAAAGATCCTGAGTTCGAGTCTCGGTCCGGCACACAGTTTTAATCTGCCAGGAAGTTTCACTTCGTTCTGGGTCGTCCGTTCTTATTATTCCATCTTGGGTGTTGTACATATTGTATATTACCCATCTCTTCCTAAACCTTACAACTATTTTTCTCATAATTTCGAACATCTTGCACCATTTTACATTGTCAAATGCTTTTTCAACAAAGCCTATTAACGTGTCTTGATTTTTGGATTTTCTAAAGCCAAGCTGATCGTTACCTAGCACATCCTCAATCTTCTTTTCCATTTTTCTGCATATTGTGCTTGTCAGCAACTTGGATGCATCAGCTGTTAACCCGAGTGTGAGATAATTCTCGCTATTTCCAGCTTTCGCAGTCTTCGGAATTGTTTGGATGACATTCTTCCAAAAGACACGTGGTATGTCGCCATACCAATACGTTCTTCACACCAACGTGAGTAGTCGTTTTGTTGCCACTTCCTCCAAAGATTTTAGAAATTCTTGGAATGTTATCGATTAAGTCTACCTTATTTGATGTTAAGTCCTCCAAAGCGCTCTTAAATTATGATTCTAATACTGAATACCCTATCTCTTCTAAATCGGCTACTGTTCCTTTTCTTTCACATCAGACAAATCTTATTCCTCTTAGAGGGTTTCAATGTACTCTTTCCGTCTCTCCACTTTCTTCCTTGCATTTAACGGTGGAATTCCCATTGCATTCTTAATTCTACCACACTTGCTTTTAATTAACCGAATGTTGCTCTGACTTTCCTGTGTACTTAACTAGTCTTTCAAACAACAATTTCTTTTCTCATTTCTTCACATTTCTCATGCAGCCATTTCGCTTTAGCTTACCTACATTTCCTGTTTATTTCATGATTCTGCGGCCGTATTTCTGTATCTCTGATTTCCCTCAAAATGGTTCAAATGGCTCTGAGCACTATGGGACTTAACATCTATGGTCATCAGTCCCCTAGAACTTAGAACTACTTAAACCTAACTAACCTAAAGACAGCACACAACACCCAGCCATCACGAGGCAGAGAAAATCCCTGACCCCGCCGGGAATCGAACCCGGGAACCCGGGCGTGTAAAGCGAGAACGCTACCGCACGACCACGAGATGCGGGCTCTGATTTCCCTCAGCATTTTTGTACTACTTCTATCATTGATCAACTGAAGTACTTGTTCCGTTACCCATGGTTTCTTCGCAGTTACCTTCTTTATGCCTATATTTTCCTTTCCAGCTTTTGCAATTGGCCGAGTCAGAGACATCCATTTCAGAGACTGTCTACTGAGCTATTCCTTATTGCTGAATCTACAGTCTGGAACCGCGCGAGAGCTACGGTCGCAGGTTCGAATCCTGCCTCGGATGTGGATGTGTATGATGTCCTTAGGTTAGTAAGGTTTAAGTAGTTCTAAGGTAAGTCCCATAGTGCTCAGAGCCATTTGAACCATTTTTCCCTATCTATTCTACGTGATTGGTCTCTTGAACTTTAGCCTACTCTTCACAAACACTATATTGTGGTATGAGTCTATATCTGCTCCTTGGCACGCCTTACCATCCGGCATCTGATTTAGGAATCTCTGTCTGCCCATGTTGTAATCTTAATGAAATCTTCCCGTATCACCCGGTCTTTTCTTAGTATAACTCCCGCTCTTGTGATTCTTGAACAGAGTATTCGTTGTTATTAGCTGAAATTTATTACAGAACTCAATTAGTCTTTACACTCTCATTCCTTCTCCCAAGTCCAAATTGTCCTGTATCCTTTTCTTCTACTCCTTTCAGTACAACTGTATTCCAGTCGCTCATGACTTTTAGATTTTCAGTTCCATTTATGTACTGTATTATCCTTCCAATATCCTCATATAGTTTCTCTATCTCTTCAACTTTAGCTTGCAACGTCGGTATGAATACCTGATTTATCGTTGCCGGTGTTGGTTTCCTCTCTACTCTGACATGAGCAACCCTATCATTGCAGTATTAATTGTAATACGCACCTTGCCCAACCTTTCTATTCATAACGAATCCTACTTCTGTTACACTACTTTTTGATGTTGGTATTACCATGTACTCATGTATTACTTCTATTTCACTTCACTGACCTTACTATATCTGGACTAGGAATTTGCTTTTTCTCTTTCTAGATTTTCTATCTTCCCTACCACATTCAAGCTACTGACATTTTGCACTCTTCGTTGATTATTCAATATTTTTCTCAGAGTCACCTCCCATTTTCTCTATCTCCTCCCTGAGATTAGAATGGGTGACTGTTCCAGGATTCTTTTACATTGGTACGAGACTCTTTCATTACAGGCCACAGGTCCTGTAGATAACGTTGTGTGTCTTTAATGCTGTGGCTTCCATTGCCTTCTGCATCCTCATGTCGTTAATCATTCTCGATTCTTCCGCCTTTAGAGAGTTTCCCACCCCAAGGACAAGAAAGTTGGCTGAACATTTGTCAGCTCCTTCGCCCTCTTTCACGAGGCCGTTGGCAGACTGAGGGTGACATCTTACGCCGGAAGTCTTCGGCCGACAAATCTGATTATTAATCAGAATTTAAGCGGTGGCAATAGTCGAAACCGTGACCGAAGACGTGTCGATTACCAATCAAAGATGCTATCCCTAGACCATAAGTACAGAATGTCACTTCGTCTCGATAAATTGTATGTGTTATGCTTCCGAATTTCTTTGTACAGTTAATTTATGCTCTGCATGGTTGTGAATTTCCACCTGTACATTAGTATGCGATTCTTCTCATTGTGATAACTCTCTACCTGTCAGCCTTCTAGCTAACGAAACAGAGCTGTCGAAACGTAATGGGATACCGAGACAAATAGAAGGCGTCTGTTACCTTGGAGGGGGGTGGGGGAAGGAGGATCATCTCCTACTCGTCGAAATTCGCGGGATTGAAATGCTATATGTCGCCCTGGACCATGGACCATGCCGTTGGCGAGGAGTCTTCCGTGCCTCAGCGATACAGATAGCCATACCGTAGGTGCAACCACAACAGAGGTGTATCTGTTGAGAGGCCGGACAAACGTGTGGTTCCTGAGGAGGGGCAGTAGCCTTTTCAGTAGTTGTATGGACAAGAGTCTGGATGATTGACTGATCTGCCCTTGTAACAGCAAACAAAACGGCGTTGCTATGGTGTTGCTGCGAACAGCTGAAAGCAAGGGGAACAACAGCTGTAATTTTTCCCGAGGGTATGCAGCTTTACTATATGGTTAAATGATGGTGGCGTCCTCTTCGACAAAATATTCCAGAGGTAAAATAGTCCTCCATTCGGGTCGATAGGTGGTGTCTCCTCAGGAGGACGTCGTTAACAGCAGAAATAAAACCGGCGTTCTACGTTTCGGAGGGTGGAATGTCAGATATCTTAGTCGTGCAGGTAGATTATAAAATTTAAAAGTGGAAATAAAGATACAGGAACACAGGTAAGCTACTACACTTAGCATAGTGAACGCATTATCGTACTCAAAATAGACGCGAAGCTCACGAGTACCTCAGTAGTACAAGTTTATATGCCTACTACCTCCGCAGACGATGGAAGAAATGCATGATGAAATTAAAGAAATTATTCGGATAGTTAAGGTAAGAGGAAATTTAATAGTCATAGGGGACTGGAATTCCACAGTAGGAAAAGGAAGAGAAGGAAAAGTAGTAGGTGATTATAGACTGGGGAAGGGGGGGGGGGGGGGTAAAGAATGCAAGAGAAAGCCACCTGGTATAATTTTGCACAGAGATTAACTTAATCATAGCTAACGCTTGGTATAAGAACCACTAAAGAAGGTTCTATATGTTAAAGAAACCTGGAGACACTGGAAGGTTTCAGACTGATTATATGATGGTAAAACAGCGGTTTAGGAACCATGTTTTAAATTGTAAGACATATCCAGGGGCAAATGTGGAGTCTGACCGCAATTTATTGGTTATGAATTGCACATTAAAACTGAAGAAATTGCAAGAAGTTAGGAATATAAGGAGATGAGACCTGGATGAACCAGAGGCTGCAGATAGTTTCAACGACAGAATTAGGGAACGATAACAAGAACAGCGGAGAGAAATACAATAGAAGAAGAACAGATATGTATGAGAGAAGAAATAGTGAAGACAGCAGAGGATCAAGCAGGTAAAATGAAGAGGGCTAGCAGCAATACTTGGGTAACAGAAGAGATATTAAATTTAATTGCTGAAAGGAGTAAATATAAAAATGTAGTGAAAGAAGCAGGCGAAAAGGAATACAAACGTCTCAAAAACGAGATCGACAGGAAATACAAAATGGCTAAGCAGGGATTGCTAGAGGACAAATGTAAGGATGTAGAAGGATATATCACGAGGGGTAATATAGCTAATGCCTACAGGAGAACTAAAGAGACCTTTTGTGAAAGTAAAACTACCTGTATGAATATCAAGAGCTCAGATGGAGAACCAGTCCTAAGCAAAGGAGGGAAAGCAGAAAGGTGGAAGGAGTATATAGATACATACAAGGTTGATGTACTTGAGGGCACTGTTATGGAAACAGAAGACGACGTAGATGAAGATGAAATGGAACATATGATATTGTGTGAAGAATTTGACAGAGAACTGAAGGACCTATGTCGAAACAAGAACCCGGGAGCAGACAACACTCCGTTAGAACTAGTGATAGCTTTGGGAGAGCCAGCCCTGGCAAAACTCTACCATCTGGTGAGCACGATGTGTGGGATAGGCTAAATATCCTCAGACTTCAAGAAGAATATAATAATTCCAATCCTAAGGAAAACAGTTTTTGAAACGTATGATAATTACCGAACTATCGGTTTAATAAGTCTCGGTTGCAATGTACTAACACGAATTCCTTACAAACGAATGGAAAGAGTGGTAGAAGCCGACCTCGGGAAAGATCAGTTTGGATTCCGCACAAATGATGGAACAAGCGATGCAATACTGACCCTGCGGATTGTATTAGAAGATAGTTTACTGAAAGGCAAACGTACATATCTAACATTTGTAGACTTAGAGACAGTTTTTGACAACGTTGACTTTAATACTCTCTTGCAAATTCTGAGGGTGGCAGGGCTAAAATACAGGGAGCAAAAGACTAATTACAATTTGGACAGAAATCAGATGGCAGTTGTAAGAGTCGAGGGGCACGAAAGGGAAGTAGTGATTGAGAAGGGAGTGAGACAAGGTTGTAGCCTATTCCCGACGTTATTCAATCTGTATACTGATCAAGCAGTAAAGGATACATAAGAAAAAAATTGGAGTAGGAATGAAAATCCTTGGAGAAGAGATAAAAACTTTGAGTTTTGTGTAGAAATGTTTAACAAAATGCAGATTGAAGATTCTCTTAATACAAATGCGTTCAGTGCCGAAGCCCCACTCTATACCTGCAATAAAGTGAATTCGCGTATTGTTCGAATGTAGGGTGAGCAAAAACACAGCCACAGAATCACATATGTACGGGACTCTCCTTAGGTAAATGGTTTCTGCGCTGTAAGCTATAATAAGATTTACGGTTACTTCTGTTTTGCCGAGTCAGCTATAACTGGCATATCGTACCTGGACACGTTTGAACATTATCGAACGTCTCAATTACAACCGGATATGGGCATAAGATTTTTTTTCAGCAAGATGGCGAACCACCATATTACCAAATTGAAGTTCTCCCTTATCTTAGCATGAATGTGCCGACTTGGAATGGACCGGGTCGAACAACATTCTGGCCACCACGATCACTTGATTTAACCGTACTGGACTTCTGTGTATGGGGCTACATCAGGGACATAGTGTTTTTTTTTCCGCTCCCGGGGAACGTCAACGAGCTTTGATAACAATAACACAAGCAGCTGCCACCACACAGCGAGACTTGTTGCATAGGATGTGGCCGCAAACTGATTACAGTTTCGACATTTTTCATGTTGCAGAAGGTAGCCGCTTTGATCTTTTGTAAATAAACTTGAGAATACACTGTATTCAGTGCCATATCAAACGTTTCTCTAAGTTATTTACCCTTTTCACAATTAGAGGTTACTATTGTGCATCTAATTTACAAACACAATGTACTGGAACGTTTGGGGCGGTTAGATGTGGCGCAGGATAATTTTCAATGTTATTTTGCTACATTTCTCAACACAACGGAAGCTGAAGGCTGCCTTTCAATTACAGGAGACACTAATCCGTTATTTCGTGTTGTTAGTGGAAATATTCCTCATAGAGATGAAAAATTACCAGGAATGAAATAGAATTAAAAAGAGGGAAACTCACCAGCCCTTAGCATATTAAAACGAAAAGACAATATTCCAGCAGACCAAAGTTAATATATAGCCGACAAAGAAAACGGCTCGATTTTCAAATGCACTCTGGGGGAATCTGTATGGAGACCGCATATAAGCTGTTAACTAGACGTACCATTTCTACAGATTCGTTGCGCCATAGGCCGTAACGTTTACCGGCTTACGAAAAGCACGTCGATGGGCTGCTGGTCATAGCGTCGATTACAGGCATGCCTAGCCTCATCTGAAGCGTCCACTGATGCCATATTCTCGCAAAGCTAACGAATCGGCAGCAAGACTGGGTTCTGGAAGTCTGATGCCAAGTAGTGAAGGTTGCAAGATGATGTTATCTGGCATGGTGGCAAATCGTTACGTCAATTTTCACGTTCGCAAAGGACGTGTAAGTCATCGTAAACCAATGAGAAACGAATCTAACACAGCTGAGTAATGAGTGGGAGTGGTGTCTCTAACCTTTTTATAAATCGGGTAGCATGACTCCACGGCTAAAACCATGTCTGCGTCACCAGCCGTACACGGAAGCTGCACTAACCTATCCCTGTCACCTCTGTACACCGGGGGGCGGGGTGTTTGGTGTGGTGGAAGAGGGTGAATGACTTCTCTAGCTCAAAGGCTGCCCTCCGCAATTATGGTTCACGACCAACGTACGCAGAATAAGCTGTTTCCTAAACACCAACGCCGTAATGGCATTTTAAAAATAAGAAATTTATGGTAATCATACAGTTATAATGGCATACATGTCTGGTAGATTTGGAAATAAATTTTATGTACTTGCCTAATGTACTTTTAAAATATTCGTGATTGTGGTCGTTCGATACGTAGTTTCATTAGCGGCCAGTTACGGTGATCTGAAAGCAATGTTATTGATTTATAACCTGCTCATTTTTTGGTTCTTATTATTAGTTTGTGACGGTTCGCCTATGACGACTGTGATTACAGATTTTAATCCTCGTGTACACCTAAAGATAGATTTTTATCGACTGATATTGCTAAGCGGACAAGCGAAACTACAAGTGCGGGATATATCTCTGCTACTGTTTGCGAAAATGCGTCGCAGAAGTTATTTATTGTAACGACACCACGCGGCATACTCACTCAGATACTGGGAAGATGAAGTTACATGGCATATGGCTGCGTGATCAATGACGTCAACTCGTTAATACACCTGCAGTCAAAGAACTTTTATGGGATTAATTTAAATATTTCACGACAGGGAGAGATTTAACTGCGCATTATGTGTAAACTGCGCTTGCAGAATATATGATCCAAAACTTTACAACAATCCTTTCGACTTCATTGAGGTGATAGTATATTTCAGTTTGATGGCTGATTTTGACGTTTAATAGACTGAAGAGTTTTATTTCAAGCGAAAATAGTTCCGAACAATGAACAACATTTAGTGCTGGAATTTAGTAAAATCTCTTAGGGAATTGGAAACTTTTACATGTCGTGAGCAGGAACTAACTTCAATTTATTGCACTAAGGTACAGAACATTTTAGTCAGGGCCATCGTTTTAAATAACCATTGCACATTCACTGGGGATTTACTTTAGGTCCCTACTACAGGCGACCCCACCTGCAGCAGACTTACAATTCTTTGCATGGCGAGAATCGGAAGTGTGTGAAGGTGGACAGTGCAAGGGCAATCAGCTGATTAACTCCACTTCAACAACGTTAGCGTGATCCTTCTTGAAAACGTGACCTACAGTCTCAGAACGAATTTTACGTATCTACATTGTGATACCTCGGCCCAGGTCTTTCGCCAACCTAAACGGCCAGCGGCTCCGGAGGAAACAGGCTGGACCCCGCGTGGCGAGCGTCAGAGATGTGTACACTGGCACTATTCGACAACTGCACAGGGGTGCTGGCGGATGCCCTCATCGCTCTTAAGAACGCACACGTTGTGAAGAGCCTAGCCGACAACGAGAAGCATGCCGAAAAGTGATGGACCACGGCATCCATTGGGATGAAACGTTAAAAATGCATTCTCGGAAGCACGAGAATTCTTCTGGCCAGGCAGCAGTAGTTTTACCTGTCTTACAACAAAAACTTGTCGACAATTCGATCACTGCTCAGGCACTGGAAGGAGCGTACACAAATCGCGAAGAAATTACATCGGGAGGCATGGGAGAAGTCAACCATCTTAAAATGATGTTTTCTGGAAAGTAAGGACGCTCCTTGTAATTAAGGGGACCAGCATACACTGAAAGGAGCACGTTCTCATACATGACTCTTCTACGCCTCACACAGAGACAGCAGTTACAATGAAGTGTTGTATGGATGCTCTCACAAAAACTTCGTAATGCAGTAAAATATCGGAAGAATGTGCCACAAATGCCGCTGAAATCGTGAGAAAGACGCCAGTTCCCGGAAAGCTCTGAAACGTCCTGCTTAAGCCCGCAGGACAGAACAGATAGTTGGAATTGAGGAAAGGGGCCAAACGGGGGCTGTCAGTCACACTCAAACGCATATAACTTTATTTAGTAGTCCAAACAACAAAGCAAAAATTTTTAAATTTAGTTATCGGCTGAATTGGCCACACTATCTTATGCCTTAAGGGCACAACCACTTAAATTTAAAAACGGCAGAAAGCCATTAACTTAAAATTAAGACTCAAAACAGAATATTTAGAAGGCAGAATGCCTGACGTAAGTAGGTTCTGTAACTTGGTTGAAGGCCCAACAAACCTAACACTTGGAAAGCAAACAAGTTTAATTTGAAGACGGCTGAAGGTCCACGATTTAAGACTGCAGGTAAAATTAATTAAAAAAAGAAAACAAAAAAAACACAGACACAAGGCAGAAGGCCTTCAATTAGCCTGAAGGCCCCCACACAGTCTGATTCTTGGAAGACAAGGACTTTAATTGAAAAACGGCTGAAGGCCGATTACTTAAAAAAACTGAAATAATTTTTAGTAGGCAGACGGCCCAAAGCCGAGTACTTAAGACAACTAAAATAATTTTTAGTAGGCAGAAGGGCCAAAGCTTTATGTTTAATCGATATTTTACATAGGCTGAAGGCCCAAACAGTCTAAGATTTAAGAGGTAAGAAATTTAATTTTAAAGCGGTTGAAGGCCCATTATTTAAAACCCAACAAAAAGCATACAAATTCAAACCATCGGCTATAAGCCATTAAAATACAGAATCAAACACCAATAAGAAAAGGCAGTACAGCCAGAGGCGCTGAGAAGTTTCCGGGGGTCGGTCTGCACTTGAAATATTAACGTTCGCTTAGGGGAGACAGGTAGTCGGCCCAACTATATCCGATCCGCCGGTAACCCAACCAAGAGACAGTTAACGGACCCACCGACAAGACGATTTGCCTTCCTCCCGACCAGTACACAAGGAACTCCAAAGCCAGAACGTAAAAGGCATAGCAGCCACAACCAAGTATGCATAAGCTGTCAAAACTACACACACATCGTGGACAGCGACAACACGTTGAGGAAAGGACACTGCCTGAATTTTACATCAGCGTCCAGGGCAGGTAACCGGAACGCTAACGGCCACAAGGCAGAAAATTCCGCGGGTGCACTTAGACTTCAAATAACCAAAATACACTTAAACTCCACCAGATGGTGGCCTAACTTTCGCCAACTCGAACACTCGCTATTGCTCACCGGAATACCCCGAAAAGCCAACCATGAAAACCAACGGCACAATTTGAACAGTCTAGCTTATGTAACTAAATCACTACTCAACAGGGGTCGGTGAGCCACGTACCTCGTAGCAATCGGAACAGCTCCCACAGACTCCGACACTGCTTAGAGACAGCCAGCGCGCCCGGCCCACTGCGCCGCGAGAAGATTTCCTGGCTGGTCCACATCAACCGACCGACTCGGTACGCACGAGCACCCCGACAGCATTTGAAATAACATGTCAGTCGAAATCACACGAACTATACACAGTTTCACGAACACTTGCACCAAGAACTAGACAATACTAGCGGCAGTGACATTGCAATAACAAGGACTAATCACGAGTCAGCACACGCAACCAACCCATAAGTGATTGCCGGCCAAGACACACATCGTCCGACCAGACGACCGACCGACGACCAACCAGGGCGGTCCGCACTCAAGTGATATATATCGGCAAGCGTCGGGCAAGTCATGGCTGTCCGGACCTCACTGCAGCAGCCCCCCCCCCCCCCCCCCCCCCCGACTGAACATCTGCCGTGTCTTAACTCAAACACTGCCAAGTCCGAACTCCACTGCTAGCTGTTCCAACTGACTGGCACAGTCGAACTAACTTCCGAACACACGAGAACCGGGAAGTAATAGCAGTCAGCAAAGATAATACCCGAGGACTTATATCGATAAGCGCCTCTGCTGCCGCTCACGGGCAGGCAAGTCGGCAACTCAGTGACACCAGTAATTGAAATTAACATAACGAGGTGGTAGTACAGTAAAAACAGGATGTCAAATGAGATATGGCACGAACATGATCCACGCACGGCTCACACACACCAGCCCAAGCTAGATAAAGAATTTCCATCCTGCACTGGGAAGCACGGCCAAGAAACGGCGATCAGTCACTGCGTGCCGCTGCAAACTGAGTCCGCCAAAGACAATCCCGTGAGAGGAGAAAGTTTTGCGGAACCATTGAGCTGAGAAATGAGTGATGGAGTCGGTGGGACAGTGCGGAAGCAAGAGTTAATGGGGGCTCTTCCATCAGTCGCCAATATTCGCCTCCCCACACCGTGATATAGTAGCTTTGGCCTCGCATCCCACAACGGAGATACACCGCGGAGATCACGACTGGTCCCCGCCGCCACAGATGCTGATGACAGCGGTCGACATACGCCGCACAGCACCGAGGCGAAGCTACGGACCGATGCGTCGCCCGCCACCGACAGTACAGCATGACGAAAGATGACGAAAAATGGTGAGACCATTATTCTCCCCTCCCCCTTTCCCCAAATCGGCCCTGAGTCTTGTAAATTTGTCTTCTTTGTGTAAACAGTACTGAAATAAATACATTTCCTTCATGTTTTAGTCATCTGAGCAGTCTTTTACAGTGATACATCAACTCCTTAATTTAGTACCGTTTGTGTTTGATGTCATTTAATTACTAAGGCCAATTAATTTTCGGCTCCCAGTTTGCGGTGATATCATAGTTTTCCATGTTATTTGACGTCACAAAAATTTCTGCAGTACCCAGAACGAGATTTTCACTCTGCAGCGGAATGTGCGCTGATATGAAACTTCCTGGCAGAATAATACTGTGTGCCGGACCGAGACTCGAACCGAGGTACTGACAGAATTGAAACTGTGAGGACGGGTCGTGAGTCGTGCTTGGGTAGCTCACATGGTAGAGCATTTTCCCGTGAAAATCAAAGGTCCCGAGCTCGAGTCTCGGTCCGGCACACAGTTTTAATCTGCCAGGAAGTTTCATTTCTGGATTTCACAATATTTTTGGCGCCCAACGTGGGACAATCCAAGTCTATGTTATTTCATGTCAAAACAGCAGTTCACAATATTTTGGCGCCTAACGTGGGAAATTCCAAGTTTATGTTATTTCATGTCAAAACAGCAGAGAAGAATTGTCAGCTTGCTACAATACACACACATATATTCATAAAGTTTTCCGTTTCTAGTGTTGATGGTATTAAAATTAATTTTTTGCTCCTCTCGCGTTGTCGTTAGATGTTTATACTCGTCGGCGGAAGTGGCCGAGTGGTTCTAGGCGCTACAGTCTGGAGCCGCGCGAACCGTAGGGTCGCAGCTTCGAATCCTGCCTCGGGAATGGCTGTATGTGATGTCCTTAGGTTAGTTAGGTTTAAGTAGCTCTAAGTTCTAGGGGACTGATGACCTGAGAAGTTAAGTCCCATAGTGCTCAGAGCCATTTGAACCATTTTTTGTTAGTACTCGACTTACACAGTAACGAAACTTGATTAGAATGCTCCTCGCTGTTACTTCGTAATTTCAACAACACTAACCGAGCACGGAGACAAAACAATACTTTGGATGAAGAAGCAGCTATTCAAAATGGTGTTCACGCAAGCTTTAACTCCTTGTTCGGGAACCCCGGCGGCAGCGCCTTTTGGCTAGCAGTGTTCCCGCTGGCGCTTGCAGCGAAAGTATGCCGGCCATGTGGCGCGTAAAACTCCGCCGAAGAGTCATTACCGAAGTTTGCGACGTGATTAGCCGCGCTCTGCGGGGAGCGATACGGCGCGAGCGGCGAACGCCAGCGAGCCGCCAGCCGCCAGCCGGCCCCGTCTATTGTGCGCCAGCTAATATGGACCCATTACCGGCGACATCAAAGCCTTAATGCCCCCGGCGTCACGCAGCGCGCTCCAGAAGGCTGCTGTCGGGAGTTGGTCCTGCCCTCCAGCGCCAGCAATAATTGCTCCGCACACCGCTCGTCGCCTGTAAGAGTCCACATTAGTTGCCATAGAAACTCTCGAAACGAGTCCACTTTGAAGTATATTGTAGCCTCGTTTGTCAGGGCTACACTTATGAGAAATAAACATTATACCTGCTCACTGCAAGAGCGGTTCCTACTTTGCTTTGCATGAAACTGACGTGGTTTGCTAACTGTGTTAGTGGAACTGAGATGAATGCGTTCCTATTGAATGCTTGTGGCCTGAAGCATATGTACGCCCAAACTCACCCCTCCAGCACCTCAAGTAGGTGTCGAGTTCCACCTCCACACGTAGCTTTAAGTGTTCTATTCTTTCACGAAAGTCTAGAAAATTTTTTATCTACTCTGAAACACTCTTCCGCCACACACCTAAAGAACAAGTTCTTTAGCGCACAGAGCTTTTGGTGTCTCTTCGGCTAGCTGAAGACAGCGGAAGACTCAACTTCATTACACAGAGTACCTCTCTTTATTGTCCACTTCCTGTTTCTGAAGCAAGGTGCTCTCTTGTGAGCTTACAGAAATATGGCTAGTGTGAAACGCACAGCTGTTTTGAGACACAGTCGGATGCCACAACACACCAGTAAGCCACCCATTCACAGGTCCACTAGTCTTCCAAGCCCCCCTGCCAAATGTGCGTGCACCGACACTGTCGCCTTTGTGGTGTACGATTCTTTTAGTGGTCGGGTGCTGTGTCCAGGTATGTTGGCCCTACTGCCCCACTGCTAACAACTAGCTCCGACCTCTCCCTGCACCTTACTAGCTCTGACCTCTCCCTGCACCTTACACTTCATCCTTTTCCCTTCTTTTCTGGCGACATGACATAGGTAGGGCCTGCCACGCAATCACAGCGTGCCTACACAAGAACAGATTGGTGACCCACTCAGCAGAGAGTGGCTGAGAGGCTGACCAAGTCGTCTGCCTGTGAATGAGGAACTTAAATATTAAGTATCCTGGCCAAATGTCTCGTGCCTCCTTGTCCTATGTGCTCAGCCTCGCAGGATCCCAACCAGAAAGCCCATTGTAAGTTCCTGAGAATACAAGGGGTTTTATGACCTTCCCACCATTTGTACAAAGACTCTGGTCACAGCAGTCTCTCTTCCACTTTGTGCCAACTGCTTACCTTTGCGATTCACTCCCGCCTGGTCCAGATAAAATGTTTTGCTTGCCAGCGGCGTCCTGCTCTGACCGTAAGTGGAAAGGGGGCAGTGCTACAACTAGAAATCCCTCTGCAGGTAGAATCCTCAGAACACTGTTTCCCAGAATCACTCGCACAGCCAGGTCGTTCCAGCGAGCATTTATGGCCTGCATTTCATCTCTTCCCCTGTTCTCCTTCGCCTCCACTAAAACCCCTCTGGTACAAGATCTATACAGGCAATAGTTCTAAGAACATTCTGGCCACAATTTCGTCGTGCAAAAAGTCGTTAACTATGCACAGGAAATTCTGTACTGGGGAACACCAAGATCATGACTTTAAAATGAATTTTAATCTGACCAACAGTGAGAGAGTGGCATGCCACCTTTCAGTATCACTATTGAGGAACAAATGTTTCATAATGGGTTGGACATAATCAGCCAAAATGGTCACCAGAAGAACTACCTCTGGTCATTATGTACTTCGGAACAATGTGACCTTGCAGTATAACCACGAGGTCCATGGAATACCATGATATGGTTGCTCAAATCCTCACCGAACCCCAGCGATGATTCACTCTTGCGATGTAAACTCAGCCAGAAGTTGGAAACGGTACGGAACAGGACTCATTCGACAAAATGACTTTTTCCATTGCTTCCTTCATAGTCTAGGTATTGTGGCTTTGGCAATACACTTTCCTATTATGGCACTGATGAGAGTGGTTCTGGAGATCCAGCTCGCCCTGCTGTTCCTCCCTTTGTGTTAGTTTCGGGCTGACAGGATTCCTCAGTGTGACATTCAGTTCTGCAGCATCACAGCTATCGTCCTCCTGCAGTACCTCGCAATCCTTTCCAATGAACGCCACGTTCACTCAACGGAAATTTTCGGCCGTATTGTGACTTAACGGTTGACGTTTGACCACATTCCGGTACACGGTATTAGACTTCAATACAGCGACTCATGAAACACCAAAGACCGACTCCCTTGGTTATCGAAGAACCCACCATGGCAGCTTCCAACAAACATTAAGCTTAATTTCAAATATTTCCTAAACGTTTTCTCGCCTACATGCTTCAACTTAAATGTTTAACACGTGAACTGATTTGTAACGGAATCAACCTTCAGGTTTCTATACTTAGCTGTTTTGGTGGGTAAGTATGAGTCAGTGAATCAATCTGAACTTATTTCACCCCCTTAGGGATCGAATTTTCAGAAACAGTGAAACCCCTGTTATTTCCCTTCTAACCGAGAAGCCAAACACCGATTTTCAAAGATTTAGCTTTAAAAATGATTTCGCACTGAAATATTTTCATAAAACGTTTCATCTCCTATCTCACCCCGTTAGGGGTTGAATTTCCAAAAACAGTGATATGCGTGTTTCCATAGAATTAGCTTCAAATATACTTGCACAATGAAATATTTCCACAAAATAGTTCATTCCCTATTTAACCCCCATAGCAGGTGAATCTTCAGAAACAGTGATATATATGTTTTTTTTATTTCTAACTAGGAAGCCAAATCTAAATTTTCATAGATTTAGTTTTTAAAATTCTTTCATAGTAAAGAATTTTCATAAAAAATCTCCTATTTCATCCCCTCATCGGCGCAATTTACAAGAACACTGAAACACGTATTATTTTTACTTGTAACCAAGAAGTCAAATACCAATGTTCATAGATGTAGCTTCTTAAGAAAAATTTTTTTACCCACTATTTCATCCCCATAGGGTTCAATTTACATAAAAGCTAAAACATGTATTTCTTTATTTCTGACTGAAAAACCAAGCCCGAATATTAGTAGCTTCAATATTGTCCTAACATCATACTCAAAAAGACGCTTCATCCCATATTTCCACTCCCATAGAATTGTAATTTCGAAAAATCCCTTCTTAAACGACGCTTACAGTATAATATCCACACCTTCTCCAAATTTAAAATTTCTATCCCTATCGATTTGGGCTGGGTGGTGACGAGTCAGTCAGGATATTGCATTTTATACATAAACATTATTGTTGTTATAAAAGAGAATCGGCAGTCTGCTGACCTAACGCGCTGAACTACCATGTCGGCACCATTTGGTCACGAATGGCGAAATAGTTACATCCACAAATTTCTCCTTTTTGAAAATTAGTATATCCAGTCTAAGAACAAATAGCACGTAACGTCAGCAAGCATTTGGATATTCGAGTCACCATGTGCTAGTCCTCACAAAGACAGTCTTTTTCATTCCGAAAGAGATGTTCCTCCTATGTAGACACCTGTCAAAACTTGTTCCTGTTACACCGGGGCAGTTAAGGCCCGTAGAAATGTCTCCACCCCGAGCACTCGGCAGAACTGCTACCACTACTTCCCAGACTCGCTCTGATTCTCGGAGACGTCGCTACAGCACTCTTCTCTCCCTCTTGGCTCTAGCAGATGAAACTGACATGTCGCATACCAAAATCTTCTACATTCCTAATCAAACACGAACACATGATTAAGGCTGGAAAATAACTGACTGCCTTTCGTTCTGTTAATAGTTGTTTATTTCTAACAGATTTCCTACCCACTGATGTCTCTTGTGGATGCTAATTTCAAACCACTGCACTGTACGTGGCTAAGGGCAACTTGTACCGCACTAATTTCCTTTCCTGTTCCACTCGCAAGCAGAGTGAGAGAAAAAGACAACTATCTGTATGCTTCACTACGAACCCACTTTCTCGTACATTCACGTCACTTTGGCGGTAGTAGAATCGTTCCGCAGTTAGCAGAAAACGCGTCTCTGTGTTGATCGAACCTACCAGTGACAAGTCTACCAGTACGTCTCTCAAGTGCGTCGATGTCCTGTGTTAATAGCACCTGGTGGGGATACAAATGCTCGAACAGTGTTTATGAATGGGTCGAACTCGTACCTTGTACGTGGCCTCCTTTTACATTACTTACACTTGTATATAACTCTCCTAATAAACCAAGGTCGACCATTCGCCTTATCTAATCCCGTCCTTACATACCTATTTCATTTCATATCGCATTGCAGCGTTTTGTCTAGGTATTAAATCGAGGTCACTGTGTCAAGCACAATACCCCAAATTCTGTATTAGAACAGTATGAGTCCTACTCATCTGCGTTAACGTGGACGTTTCTCCATTGCAAGGTGTCATTCATCACACCAAATATAAATTACGTCTAATTCACCCTGTAGTCGCCTGCATTTCCTCAACGTTGCTATTTCCCCGTTATTACAGCGTCATGAGCAAACAGTGGCAGATTGCTGCTCATAATACCTGTTAGACACTTTATTCGCAAATCGCACATCCGCTTGTAGATAAGCGGGTAATTTTTATATAGTGGAACATCGTTTATCCGGTCGACAGTAATATGGATCTCTGTTTATCAGGATCGCTTTCTTAATCACAGTAGGTGTACAATATCCGGCTCATCGGAGGCAATAGCGGCTGTAGTCAAAAATGTAGACAACAGCCATACATAGATCACAGCGTCAGTTAACAAGTTATCTTCTAGTTATACAGTATCCTATTGCTCAGTTAATTGCGTGCGTAAAATAGCATCAGAGGGAAAGAAAGAGGCTAATGTCTTGGAGATGAAGTTAGGTGCACTAGACAGAATGGATAAAGGAGAATTGTAGAAAATAATTTTTAATGAATTTGATGTTGGAATTTTTACGGTATAGGACTGAAATAATATGTCTATGACAACTGAAGATTTTTGTTACACAATGATTACTACTGCTGACGAAATAATCTCAGCTCGAAGACAGTAACGATACTTTTGACAAGTTGTTGGTCAAAGCTGGAGCTCGTAATGAAGACACATACAAAGGCAAGAACTCAGATGTACAAATTAAGTTTATTTGCAACACCAGACTGAAATAGCTTCGTCCCAACTAATTCCAGTGAAGCGCCCGTGCTTTTGTTGGAAATAAACAACGCACACAGCTTTCTGAAAAGAAACTTACAGATTACTTCAATTTATAAGACTCGATGTAACTTTTTTCAAGAATTAATGAAGTTAGGTTAAACCTATGCATGCTTTGTGTGTTTAAGTGAAAATGAATTTATTGCTTATGTTTACTGGATTTAACCGACGCCATTCGATTTGTTCGGAATTTACAAATTATACAGAATCATCATTCAGTTCTTTTCTGAATTTCAAAATTTACTTCATTTTCGATGATCCGGATTACCTGCATTCCTACTACTACTGATGAGCTAAAATATTATGACCATCTGGTTAATAGCGTGTTGGTCCGCGGTTTGAATTGAACGAGGCAGCGATTCCTCGTTGCCTGCGTTTCTTAGTCGTTCGGAGTTATAATGGAATAGACAAGTCACTACAATCCGGGAAATGACGGGTACTTTCTGCGGTCAGATCTCGCACCCGATAGCATCCTAGGTGTATTGCACTGGATTCAGATCAGGTGAATCTTGTAGCCAAAACATCATCTTAAGTTCACTATCCTTCTTTTCATACAACTGTAGTAGGAATCTCTCATTGTGAAATGGTCATGTATCCTACTGGAAACAGAAGTCGCTGTCCCAGGATAACTTCGTGCCTGAAGGGTACAGGTGGTCCAAAATAACTGTCCTTTAGAACGTAGCTGTCTTGGTGCCTCCGATGAGTATCACAGACCTCATCGTGCCCAGGTGAAAATCGCCATGCAATATTACCCGCAACAGTCGGCGTCATTGGTATGGAGCATGGTTCGAGCAGCCTCTCACGTGAATGTCTGGATATTCGGAGATGACCATCGACCTATTGTAACAATAAACTTGATTCATCCGATCAGGCAACACGTTCACATTGATCCCGGTCTAATCTCGATGATCCTGCACATAATGGAATCGTAACTGATGATGCTGTTGGAACGATGTGTAAAAGCTTAGTGATTGTCTGGTGCAGAGCCTCATATTCAACAATATCCGCTGGACGGTGTGATCACAGTTTTGCGTGCACCAGCGTTGTGCTACGCCGTCAGATCTTCCACTGATCTCTGCCTGCTCCGCTTTACAAAGCGGAAAAGGCTTCAGCCTTAATAATCTGTGACGAGGGGGAGTCAAACAGTACTCTTGGTTTCACCGTCCTTCAAACACTTATCCACAGATGCTCATGGTAGTAGAGCATGAACTGCCGACCAGGGCTGACGTTTCCGACATGCTCGTTTCTGGCGCATAAGACTTGTAAGTAGCCGATTTATGTGTTTGTATATTGGCAGTGCTATGTAGCGCTCTACATTGATAACTCTGACAGCGCTGTGCACATTCTGTAGGAGACTCTGTGGCTGGTCACACTAGCTGTTGGAAGTTAACAGTCAGCAGTGGTGGCTGTTGGAAGTGAACAACCAGTAGTGATGGAGATTGGAAGTGAGTAGTTAGCATTGATGGAGGTTAAAGGTTTGAAGTATTAGCGAAAGCGGGCGATATGGACGTGTCCGACTTGGAGATTGAAATTATTCATGATTATATAATTTTTGGAACGTTATGTCAGGGACGACTATAAATTTTTTTTGAACTGGTTGTTACTTGATGAAGGTAAAATATCGTAAATACATTGTTTACCCTGCAACAAAATCTTTCCTTTGCTGACCTAATGCCTATTAGTTGTCAGAGCCTTCAGTAATTAGAATCTTTTATTTAGCTGGCTGTATTGGCGCTTGCTGTATGGGGATAGTTCGTTCAAATGATCAAATGTGTGTGAAATCGTATGGGACTTAACTGCTAAGGTCATCAGTCCCTAAGCTCAAACACTACTTAACCTAAATAATCCTATGGACAAACACACTCACCCATGCTCGATGGAGGACTCGAACCTCCGCCGGGACCAGCCGCACAGTCCATGACTGCAGCGCCTGAGACCGCTCGGCTAATCCCGCGCGGTCGGAGTAGCTCGTGTAATGACGAGTTTTGTGAAGTAAGTTACTTATGATATGTATAGGTTATTGTTAGGATTTCTTCTTATTCAGGGCCATTCTCTTGAGTTAATTTGAAAGCAGTCAGATCGCGTTATCCTTGAATATTCTCAGTAATTAATGAATAGGAAAAGTTTGAGTTCTGTTTGTCGGTGCAAATTCTGTAGGTCAAATATGAAATGATAAAATAGCAAATAGAGATTAGGTTCAGTATAGTCAATTTCACTTAGCAACATAAGCAGAAATTTAAATAAAAAAGTTTCAGACTCTGCCCTTCGTCAATACGCTTTGCATTGTTATAGGTATCGTTTGGTAACATGAATGAATGTTTGCTCAAAGAGACTATGTTAAATTTAAAGTGAGTATGTGTGTGCCTCATCTTATCTTGTGACATTTGCCAGTGGGTTCTACAGCGAGGTTTATATATGAATTCTCCTACTGACTCATGCGGCCTTTTATAAGAATATAAGGATGTGTAAAAGGTAAACTTACAATAGATATGAGGTACATTGCTAGAAATACATACAGATTTACGCATACGAGGAGGGACCCAAAGAAACGGAAAATTTGTCATAACGTCTTCATTTCTTAATATTTTTACACAAAATTTCGATCATCTTCAAAATGTTCTCTATAGACCACAACGCACATCTTCAAACCATCCTTCCATTGTTAAAAACAGTTTTTAAATTCACATGTGTGGATGTTGTTTATGCCTTCCAGCGATTTTTGTTTCATCTTCTCTATAGTGACATAACGCTTACCTTTCATGTTCCTTTTGAGTCTGGTGAACAAAAAGAAATCACAAGTGGCTAGATCCGGTGAGTAGTGGTGGGGGTGGGACAGGGGGATGGTGTGGGCTGACGCGTTGTCATGATGGAAGAATCAGTCGCCTATGCTCCAAAGATCAGCCTTTTTCCTCCGGATGCTCTCCAAGTAGAACCTCTGGTTGATAATTTGACCTGGGGGAACAATTCGGCGAGTACAACACCTCTCCAATCGAAGAACAAATAGTCTTGATGTTTGACTTCACTTGGCGAGCTTTTTTGAGACGAGGAGAGCCATTTATCTTCCACTGGTTTGATTGCTGCTTTGATTCGGGGTCGTATCCATAGAAACAGTAATCGTCTTTGGAAAAAATCAGGGTCCTCTTTCATCAGATTTTGAAGCTCATAATGTGCCAGAAGCCGACGGTGCTGTTGCTCATCTGTGAAAAGGCGAGGGACAAATTAGGCTGCAACCCTTCCCATGTGCCAATATTCGTATAAGATCCTCTGAATTGAACTCCATGATCTTTCAGACATTTAACAGTGTTGATAAATGGTCCAGTGACGGTCTTCACAAACAAGGGCACTGATTTGGTCAACGTTTTCGTCACATCTTGACATTGAGGGGCGATCTGAACGGATTGGTCTTAAACTGACATTTCACTATTTTTAAAACGTAAAACCCACTCGTACAATCTGGATTTACTTACGACTGGATCCCCACAATCAGTCTGAAGCAATTCCGTGGCCGATTTCCTCAACAGGAAACAAAATTTCATAGCCACGTTTTGCTCTCGACCCTTTGCTATCACGTTTTCGCCTAAATAGAAAAAGTTGCTTTACTAAAAAAGAACCTCATGGGCGAACCGATGCAGTCACAGCGACACAACTTCGCACACTGACTGAGGTGGCGTGACCGTAACGGACACCTGGTGGAACAGTGGATTCCTTCACTCTCCCTCCCCACAGCAGACCAATTACCGTTACTTTTAGGACCCCCGTCGTACAAATTATATATTTACGCTATCAAACCCAAAGAGACCCTGCTTAATAACATGTAACCCACAACGTTCCATAATCTGCGAGAAGCATCAGCCTAATCTGGCCTCCTCTCATTTGTAAATTAATATTTCATTAACTTAAACTCACATTCATGTGAGTTTGTTTTTATTTGAGACCAGGTTAATTTACAAACAGATAGCGAGTGACTACTGAGTTTAAATATAGTGTATTCTTCACTTGATTTCATGTCCTTACTTTTGTCTTGCATTTAGTATAGCATCAGTGCATGCAGTAGTCTAGTTTCCGAAAACTTCTGTTGCATGACACAGCAGGAATTTCATTCGTGAGATTTTTCAGTGAAGTACGACCTTCCAGAGTGCGGGGCAGCCGAAATCCAACACGTGAAAGGACTGAGCCATGGTTTCTAGTACGCATCATTCATAATTTCACAAACCTTATTACCATAAAGAACTATGTACATTCTAAGAGAACCAGTTTGTGAGATCAGAAACATTTACGATAAACAGCCACTGAAAAGGGAACAACAGTGTTGGTACCAACAACAGTCTAAAAACGAAACAGGTCCTTCTACCGGAAGTCCTTATTGACAAGTCTTTAAACTATCCGTAATGTGAAATCACGGCAAATGTTACTATCATTTAAACTACATCCTGTGTATATTTTAACAAAGAGCACTTCTTGGGAGAATTGTGATTGGCCCAAATAAGTTAAATACAATTTTCTATTACCTTCGACAAGAAAAACACGTATACAACCATGAAACTAAGGCGCAGTCGGCTAGGCGCTGCCCCTACTCTCCAGCGAGAAACAAATTCGGCACAGTCTTCATAGCTAACCTGAGAATTCAATGAATGAAGAAATAAATTAGATATTTGCGCTGTGGCCTTTTCTGTTCCCACTTTTTTTTTTAACATCAAGGGACCCTATCCACGCAAGACCTGTCACGTTAACAACGAGTGGTATAATGTTACGTACATATAGACGATGTAATCGGCCGGACAGTGCTGGCATGTGGTAAGATGAATTAGTTGCATGGCTGAACGACAGCTGGCACAGAGCACAGGGCGCGCCGTGGCCAGTCTTGCTAGTGGAGCGTTTCCTAATAAGGTCAGATATGCTCCCGGCAATGACGGGCTTTGAGAAACTAAAAGATGGCTTCTTGCAGCTATATGATAGTATATAATAATTCACATGAAGTACTAAACCAAATCTGGATACATCAGCAATCTCAGATAAATGAGGTACATCCAGTGCTACAACAATATTTCAGTATCTTCAAAACAACAGAAGTTATTATTTCGCAATGAATAAACACTTACATAATGAACCTCTTAATTAAAAACTTGATACAAACGATATCTCAGATGACGGCATTGAACTATAGCTATTATCCCTGAAAGCTACATATCCTGTATCTATTTTACTTATTGATTTACGGAGTCTTTTACATCTCTTTCATTTTGCAAGTGTTTGTTGGAACATCGTCTTCACCACATTTACGCAGAAAATAAACACAGCATGAATACCTCACATTTTGTCATACGTGTGTGTTTATTTAATGAAGAGTTCTCTATTTTGCCAGTAACTTTATTTAAATATTTACTGCAAGTGCTATTAGAAACTGTGTTAATTTAAAATTGGTCAGTCTCATGAGTCAGCTGACATCATAGTTGAAAAGAGAACCAAAAGGCGCTTCTGTTAAGGAGGCATAAGTTATTGTTTAAATAATATTTACTGACAATCTATAGTCATTTAATGTGAGTGCACTAGCGTAAGAATACTGGCTCATTTATCTATGTACCAACTATTACTTGTATTTATTGTAAATAATCTGAAAGTAGCCAAACATTTATAGTATTTCTTGTATTTAATTCTTGTTATATTATATTAGTTTAGTGTGGGCAAGTGGGCAAGATGAGTCAAATAATGTCTGCAGCATGTAAGAACAATGTATTTTGGTGAGGATGGCCTACAGCCAGTGGAAAAGCAGACAGTAGCGGAACACTATGGGAGTCAAGTGGAGACTGGGACTTATCAAGTGACGAGCTGAAGGGAGCTGGAAGAAGGGAGACCTTCCCATGGTAACGTGGACGAGTTAGTCATGTAGGTGATTGACATGGCCTGGTCAAGGGACTTACACTTCGAGATGACTGAATGTGCTCCATTGTACGATCCAAATTTTTTCTGTTTAATTTAGAGAACTGAGAACAGACACAGTGTGAGTTACTATTCTTTGCATTGTGTGTGTTTTGAGCTGGTGAATGCTCGTGTATGGTGATTACAAAACGGATTTAGTTTTCGCATGTCTCAGATTAAGATTTAGATTTCAGCTTTTGCTGCCACTCTCATAAAGCTCTCAACGTAACTCTACTGCATTCGATAAGAGTATTTCCTGTCTGTATTTTAACTGAATATCGTAGGACCACTCTCCATTTATCTGAGAACTCCTTGCTTGAATAAACATTATTCAACATTATTCTCCGTGGCCCACATCAGTTACTGATGTTAGAACAGAACCCTTGTTATTAAATTATTCATTTATCTTTCAGTTTGATTGACTTCGTATTTTATTAACTCCCAATTCAAGCCAATGCATAGACTATTTGACGGCAGGATCACAGCTACAGGTTATTATTTGCTACGAATTAGCTGCTGGGCATCAAAGCAGAAGTGAGCTAATCGATCCTATGAGAACATAGAGCTATTCTTTTTTTAAACAGAGCCTTGTGTAGCCAACATACCTAAAGAACGAGTAATCGGAGGTAGGGACGCGACTATCTCGCTCGTATGGGATGCAGTTTGGGACAGCAACTACACGGGCAGTACCCGTTAGGTACCGTAGTAGCGTCTGGAATCTTCGGCAGAGATAAATCCCTTAAGCATGAGATTTAAGCCACGAAGAGCAGACTATATGCATTCCTCTTACAAGACTTGACTGCTAACACCAAACACAATACACAGAACCCGACAGGGCGACATCTGACAAAATAACTAGTAAATAAAAGCGCTCTGTTAGCATCTAAAAATGGCTCTAAGCATTGTGGGACTGAGGTCATTAGTCTTCTAGACTTAGAACTACTTAAACCTAGCTAACCTAAGGACATCACACACATCCATGCCCGAGGCAGGATTCGAAACTGCGACTGTAGCAGCAGCGCAGTTCCGGGCTGAAGCGCCTAGAACCGCTCGGCCACAGCTGCCGGCTTTTCGCATCTAGATATCGCGCCTACGAAATACAGCCAACTGTGGACGTACCAAGCCTGAGGTCCCGAAAGCCAGAGGCGTTAAAGCCCCCCGACACTAAAAGAAATGGGTGGAGGGCTGCCACGTCAAGTAAAGCACTAAACCAAGATAATGGGCAATTTATAACAGGAGCAGCTTCCCATAGCAATTAAAAAACTTGACCAAGTTTAAAAGCACATAACACTGTTAAAACAAAGGGGACCAAACTGCCACAGAATAACTACCGCCTTAGGCCGTTAGAATGAGAAAACCAGCAGTTGTTAGATTACAATTACCTAAGCTAACGAGTGGCGACCTATGCTGACCGTTTACGTATTTAGAATGAGGAAAACAGGAGTTACATAAAACAGTTAATGGATTACAATTATATTACTTGGCGAGCGGCGACCTCCTCGGTGAAGATGGCTCAGACCAGAGTGCACAGCTGCAAAGGCCTTACGGTCCAGGACCTCGACAAGGCGGCATACCACACTGGCCATCACGCTGCAGCAGACTAAAGGGGGTCTTAAGTCCGTAGCACCACTGCTCACTCATCACTGCCACAGTTAAAGCTCTCAGCGAGAAGGGATAGGTTAAATCAACGTTATAGTACGCACTGACTATGGGTACCGCCAAAGATGGTGGAACAGAAAAATAATTCCATAGTTACTGCCGAAAATGGACTAAGAAATTTAAACAGCCAGAACTTGGCAACTCTGCTAGACTCCTTTCCGATTTACAAAGGCATAGGGAATGAGACAGGCGGGGCATTGAGTCTTTCAAAAGGCCGGAACGATCACACTCAGTGGTAAAAGCTCGATCTACCGTTTCAGACAAGAAGTCGATTTCTCGGAGCTAAAATTCGTACTGGTCGAACAACCAAAAAGACGCTAAATTGCGCGGCCACGAGTAAGCTACCGTGCACAACTAGATCACCATATGGCACATTAGTCATGCCAGGAAGACTTGAGTGAGCTGTACACTAAGCCATTGTACACACACACAACCTTCCCGATGCCCTAAATCACAAGGGAACCTCCCCATCGCACCCCCCCCCCCTCAGATTTAGTTATAATTTGGCACAGTGGATAGGCCTTGAAAAACTGAACACAGATCAATCGAGAAAACAGGAAGAAGTTGTGTGGAACTATGAAAAAAATAAGCAACATATACAAACTGAGTAGTCCATGCCCAAGATAGGCAACATCAAGATAAACGTGCGCTTAGGAGCGCAGTTGTCCCGCGGGTAGCGTGAGCAGCTGCGGAACGAGAAGTCCTTAGTTCAAGTCTTCCCTCGAGTGAAAAGTTTCTTTTTTTTCAGCCAATTATTATCTGCTCGTTCGTCCGTCCGATGCGAGGTAACTACGCCGTAGTATGGGGACGCTACACCTAAACAAACATCGAAACCCACGACGCACATGCCGTCAGCAGTGTCGTATAGAATATATCAGACGTGTTTTCCTGTGGAGGAATCGGTTGACCTATGACCTTGCGATCAAATGTTTCCGGTTCCCATTGGAGAGGCACGTCCTTTCGTCTACTAATCGCACGGTTTTGCGGTGCGGTCGCAAAACACACACACTAAACTTATTACAGTCAATGAACGAACAGACATATCATAACTTTGCGAAAATGAAGAAAGTAAACTTTTAAGTCGAGGGAAGACTTGAACCAAGGACCTCTCCTTCCGTAGCTGCTCACGCTAACCACGGGACTACGGCGCGCCGGATCTCACACTCTCCTTGATGTTACCTATCTTGCGCATGGACTACTCAGTTTGTATCTTTTGCTTACTTTTTTTCATAGTTCCACACGACTTCTTCCTGTTTTCTCGATTGATATGTGTTCAGTTTTTCAAGGCCCATCCACTGTGTCAAGTTATAACTAAATCTGAGGGGGGTGCGATGGGGAGATTCCCTTGTCAGTATGCCTAGTCACAATTTCGAGCCCCGTGACCCCCTTCACAGCGAGAGAGGAGGACGTCTTCGAAGCACTACCGGGACAAGCACACTACTCCCCGCAGCAACGCCTCTCTTCCCCAATGGCGACATTACCACCACGCCCCCTAGATAAACAGCGAACTTTATACCGCGGCTGGGAACTCATGCGGACGAGGCGGGCAATTTGTAAAAGGGAAGGGAGCCGACACGGCTCATTCAGGATTTTACTTCTTTGCAAACAAACAGGAAGAACCAATGTGCAAAGAAGTGGGATACGGTAGCACTAAGCTATGAAGAGACACCCGTGAAATTGTCAGAGGCTGTAGATGCTGCAATACGGAATAGCTCAGTAGGCAATTCAGTCGAAGACATCTCTCAAAAGGGCAATCACAAATGTTCGAAAGACAAACATAGGTACGAAGAAGGTTACTGTGCAGAAATCATGGGTAACAGAGGAAATGCTTTAGTTGATCGAAGAACGAAGGGAATACAAAATTTTAAGGTGAATTCCGGAATACAGGAATACAAGCAGTGTAGGAATGGCTGCATGAAAAGTGTGAATAAATCGAAACGGAAATGATTGTCGAAAACACTGACTTTGAATACAGAAGAGTCAAAACAATCTTTGGTAAAATGGAAAGCAAGTGGTGGTATCAAAACTGCAACGGGAACTCCGTTGCGAAGTGCAGAGGAGAGAACGGGTAGGTGGAAAGAGTACAGTGGTGGCCTCTATGGGGAGACAGATTTATTTGCAGACGTGATAGAAGAAGAAACAGGAGTCAATATAGAAGAGACAAGGGATCCGGTATTAGAATCACAATTTAAGAGCTTTGACAGACTTCAGAGCTAATAAGGCAGAAGGGATTAATAACGTTCCATCGGAATTTCTAAAATCATTGAGCGAGGTGGCAGTAAAGTGACTATTCACGTTGGTGTGTAAAATGCACGTCTGGCGATATACCATCATAATTCCGAAAAACATCAGCCACACAAATATGTAAAGGTTTTTTAAATTACCGCTACCAGTCACAAACTTTGTTGACTATTGTATTACTTATTTATTTATTTATCGTCATGTTTCGAGGGAATACCTCATCTTCAGGCTACATGGCATTACAAAAACAATTTCACAATAAGCTCATACTGATGTTACATAGTCTTTTCGTAAATGCTGTAGTTATCCTGTAGAAGGAAAGAAAAATTAGTAAGAGGCGATGTCACTTCGGAAGCTGGACTGATGTTTGCATGAAAATGTTTTGTAAAGGTCACTCACTTTGTTATTCTGGCGTGGCAGTCACAACATCAGTATGACCTTATTGTAAAATTATTTCTGTAATGCCATTTAGCCTGAAGATGAGGTATTCTCTCGAAACATGTCGCTAAGTAAATAAGTAAGACAAAGGTCAACGAATTTTGTGACCGGTAGGGGTAATTTAAAAAACCTTTACATGTTTCTTGAGACAGTCACGGTCGGAAAATAGTCAAAATGGCTTCGAAATCAGTCACACAGTTCCGAAGACTGCATGAAGCGACAAGTGCGAAATCAGTAGTAAGTTGGGAGCATAGAGGAGAAAGTAGAGTAAATTACGTACAACGCCTTGGTTTACTTATAGTTGAAATTGTCAGGAACGATGAACCAGTCTTTGGGGTAGAGGATGACTTTGCATACCACGTCAGAAGCGTTGATTAAGTCCCCTTTGCAATTATGTTCCTGTAGGTAGAAAATTCACTCTCTCACATAGCAGGAAGGATTTTCCTTCTTTGTAAACAAAAAAATTTGTTAATGTAGGGTATAGTCGACGTAATTACTGGGAATCGGCTTCGCTTCAGCTGGAACTCCACAGTAGTTAGGAATCGCGTAAGCGGTTCGCCGAAGCGCGACATCCGCCCTTTGTGAGCAGCAGTCAGACACAGTGAAAGCCTCTCTCTTGCCTGTGAGCGCGTGCCACCTGCGAGGCTGGGAAGTTAGGGGCGCGTCAATGTCAGCGTCAGTCGAGCCACGCACTGTGTCGTGCCGAGCGTTACGAGCTGCTTGTCGGCTCCGCCCGGGATAATACGGCGCTTTGCGTGCAGCAGGGCTCCTAGTAATCCGCTGGTGTGTGGGACGCGAGGCTGCGTGCAGACGTCGCAACGGCTGCGAAACCTGAGGTCATACTTGCCAAAGCCTTACCGTTAGGCAGGCACACTCATCTTGTAGGACATTCTAAAAGAAAGGGCTCAACAAACGTACACTACTGGCCATTAAAATTGCTACACCACGAAGATGACGTGCTATAGACGCGAAATTCAACAGACAGGAAGAAGGTGCTGTGACATGCAAATGATCAGGTTTTCAGAGCATTCAAACATGGTTGGCGCCGGTGGCCAAACCTACAACGTGCTGACATGAGGAAAGATTCTAACCGATTTCTCGTACACAAACAGCAGTTGACCGGGGTTGCTTGGTGAAACGTTGTTGTGCTGCCTCACGTAAGCATGAAGCAGGAAACAGGATTCGATCCTGCGACCGTAGCAGCAGCGCCGTTCTGGACTGAAGCGCCTAGAAGCGCTCGGCCACAACGGCCGGCAGCCGTCCCTGTGCTGATCGATTAAGTGTAAGAGGCTTGGGACTCCTTCCCATAAACTGACGGCACCTGTGCAACACAATGCATGCACCTTTCCATGCTTGCATTCAAAATTTTCGCTGCTACACTCATTATTGATGTACAAGCATTTCACATTTGCAGTGGCGTATCTCTCACTTACTTTAACCTGAGGTTTTGTAATGTTAAGCATTTGAATATGTTACCTAGAGCCGGCCGGGGTGGACGAGCGGTTCTAGGCGCTACAGTCTGGAACCGTGCGACCGCTACGGACGCAGGTTCGAATCCTGCCTCGGGCATGGATGTGTGTAATGTCCTTAGGTTAGTTAGGTTTAAGTAGTTCTAAGTTCTAGGTGACTGATGACCTCAGAAGTTAAGTCGCATAGTGCTCAGAGCCATTTGAACCAGCCAGTTATCTTCAAGTGACCCATGGAATACTGACGAATGCGTTTTTCGTTCCATAGTACACAGTGCGCTGCGAGTATTCCTCGCACGTTTCAAAATTACGTTTGACAGACTTCCCGGCGGCAGCTCCCCCTTTGGTGCAACCGCGAAGTTCAGCTGTGCTCTGCATTACCGCTCGCCGCGGTTATTGGCGCACATTGTCGTCTTCGATTTAAATAAATCGTGGAAATGACGGGGTTCGATGCAGCGTCACGGATCATCAGTTTGCTGTGGCCGGAATGGTAGTTCTATCATACCTCACTGAATGTCCAATGGAAATACAGTCTTCGGCAATAGCAGACTTGATTGGTCACAAAAGGCGAGTACAGCATTGATATTCAGTGCAGCGTTATTTCACAGTGCTTGTGGTCTGTCCTATGTAAACCATACCACATTGAAAAGATATTTTTTAAAATCCGGGCTTCCGCAATGAGAATTCGTCCTTCACTGATCCCAAAAGATCTACAATCTTCTGTAAGAGTGGGCTTCCCATAAACTGAATGCCCGAGAGAGCCATCATTCTTTCGTCCAACCCAGACATCCAAGAAAAGCACTCAAGAGAAACAGAGATAGACGTTTCGTAGGTTTCTAAAGCCGATGTCATTTTGGATAAAAAAAGTTTTCGGTATCGGTCCATGTCTTTGTAAACTACTACAAGAACTAAATTCAAGACCCTGAAGAAGACCGCAGCAAGTCGAACGAAACATCGGAAATTCAGTCGTTACATTTGTTTATAATGACGTGACCCAATACCGAAAATTATTTTATCCAGGAAGACATTTGACGGCCTTGGCTAAACGAAAGAGTGATGGCTATGTGGGGCATTACTTTTAACACCTTAACAAAACATTACGGGGATATTTTCCAACTGGATAACGTTCGCTCTCATACCGCTATTACAGCCTAATATGCTATACGGAGGGCCGACAGGTTGCCTTGGGCTGATCAATCTCCAGACCTGTCTCCAATTGAGCAGATATGGGACATTAATGGACGACAACCTTCTGTCATCGGTGAACAATGACTTGCTGCAAAAGTCGGGAATTTTCTAAATACCTTGCCAATGTGGTATGGTTTGTGAAAGAACGTTAGAGTGACTAAGATCGTTGCACTCACCTTTTGCAACCAAGCAAGTTTGCTATTGTCAAAAACTTTATTTCCACTGGACAACCAATGGAGTATGGTAAAACTAATTATGTCTACAGCAACATCTTCTAGGACTGCATGTATCCATGGCAGAAAAGGTGATGAACTTCAAGGATGACTTCTAGGTAGAAGCCATGTAGCGTGCAATCCTTTGACCCCAAACCACCACCATTTGCTCGCTCAGTGGTGTCCAGCGAGAGCTAGTTGGAGGGCAGATTGGAGGTCTGTTGCGTTTTCCGTTGACAGCTGGTTCTGCCTCGGTGCCAGTGACGGCCGTGTGTTGGTTACAAGGAAGCCACTTGAGGGACAATCAATAGCCTGTTGAGTTGTAGACACATTGGAACTACACCTAGAGTCATGGCTTGAAGACAGATTTCGTATTACAGGAGCTCACATACCTCTGATATAACCTAATATGCTATACAGAGTGTCGACAGGTTGCCTTGGGCTGATAGATCTCAAGATCTGTCTCCAATTGAGCAGATATGGGACGTCATCGGACGACAACGAGAGCGTAATCCGCAACGAGCATTACCATTAGCTGTACTGACCCACCAAGTCTAACAGGTATGTCCGAGAAACTGACATCCGGCACCTACGCAACACAATGCATGCACGTTTTCTGCTTGCATTCAACATTCTGGCAGTTGCACAGTTTAATATATCAGCTTTTCAAATTTGCAATGGCAGGTCTCACATTTACATTCATATGTGATATTCCGTTATTCATTTGTTCTGTATGTTACACTCACAAATTTATTCCCGAAATATCATTAATCCACGTTAATTATTTTTTGGTGTAGCGATTTTTTCCAATGTTAATTCAGCTGCCCTTATCATTGGGTTTTAAGGAATCCACACCACCTTGAAATACCACTCGCAAAATATTCGTATTCTCTCGCTTGCTAAGCGAAAGCAATTAGTCCTACAGAAAATAATGAACGGACGCTTTACGTAGCAAATTTTATATAGTTAAACTCTGTACTGGGATAAATTTTCACTAGAGGACGTTTAAGGGGCGTTTTAAGAAAAACATACAAAAGCGACCTTCAAACGCAGTTTCCTTCAAGGAACTCGAAAACTGTGGCCTCCAGCGAAAATGTATCACAGTACAATATTGAAATACGTTACATTTCCTGCAAAAAGAACCTGTTCATTTTTTTCTGTAGGACTAACAGTTTGCACGACGTGAGCGAGAGAATATAGGAACGTCGCGTGCGGTCTTTGAAGGTATTGTGGGTTGCAAAAAACCCATTGGTAGGGGCAGCTGAATCACACTGTATATAATAGATATTATCTTTATGTAATGTTTTACACAAAATTAATATCTGAATTAAAATGTCGATTCAACTAAGGTTACTTTGTGCAGGACATCATTTCCTTGACGTTATGCTGTTGGGATTATTCAGCGAAATCTGATGCCAACGTAACAAAACAGTTTAAATTTAGCCTAAAATGTATTTAAAAAAATTAAAATATTTATGTGAATAAACTTTTGGTATAATAATTTCGAATTTACCGACAATGCTCGTGTCTGCAGTAAACGTAAATGAAGGAGCACGAATAACCATTTGTTATATGAATACCATGAATGTCCAATGCAGTAAATATAGCTTGTAATATTCTTAGGGGCAATAACGATGTATTAACATTTCGGAACGAAACTTATGTTAGGTGGGAATCAGTTAGGCGTCGTACATCCGATTCTTTGGATGATCTTGGAGTGCGCGCATCATGGCGAGCAGATGTAGATAAGGCGAGAGTTGCAGACTAGAGTGTACGGTCGTGGAACTTTGCCATGTCCGGGAAGGTGAAATTCAGTGGTGCACTTTTAGGACCTCGATTGCGAGGGTGGGTCTAAGACAATCATGAATAATGGACACCCGCCGTTTGCGATGTGCTAACACAGGAAAAGGTTCTGAGGTGTGTGGGGTCGATCTGTTATTCTGCGCAACGGATTAATATGAGATGTACCCTTTACCCTGTGGCTTCTGAAGGATGCAATTTTCACCCCCACACTACTACAGAAGTCAGACAGACGCTCCTAACGTCCTAAAGAGAAATGCCTGAAAAACTTTCAGCAATAAATATCTTTTGGAGTCATCCGCTGTAAGGAAATGACACAAAAATTGACAAAAGTTCTTACGTAACTAGTGGGATACTTGGGTACTGGAGTACTGCTAGTTAGTGTAAGAAAAACATGAAACTAACGAAAGTTATTATTTATTTTGCAAAAATTCTGAGAAATCATGATGGCACTTTCAGTTATGAATTGAACAAGTTGTATCCTGGTTCTTTTCGGAATGTGAAGTTACCCTTCAAGGATAGGATTCGCTAATGAAATTTCTACACAAAGTTTAAGATGGTTGTTAACTTGTCAGAATGTCTGAGAGGCGCGCCTACTCAACTTGAATAATTATCCTATAGAATGTTGCTAGGTACAGTCGAGGCTGTCGCGTATGAAATGCAGTGAAATGTACTGTTGTGGAGGAAATATGGGGCTCGTAATAGCTGTAGCACACAATACCGTAAGCTGTGATGACTTCTGTCTGCGCCGCTCGCTGCTGACAAGTAAGATAACTCTCATTCTATCTGGATTGACTTTCGCCAATCAAACTCTCCCTATGCCTTGATGCAGTCAAGGATTCGTATTCGCCCCTGGTCTAACTATTGGCATGGTACACCGATCAGATAACCAGTTCACTGTGATGCCACTCAAAATTCGCTCGCACTCGTTTAACTATAACTCTGTCCAATCACACGGCACAATAAGTGTGTCGGCCAACACAGTGAACAACGCTTAATCGCAACGACTCAATATAGAGTCGCCCATTGATTCGCTCTCGACAGCGGTGCTCTCCCAGTGAAGTACTGAGGAGAGACTTGTTCCTCGCTCTTTTGAGTACATGTACGAGCGCGCACGCATTCGTTACGTGTTCTCGCTCCAAGAGCGACAACAGAACCGCGCCGCTTCACGCCAGACGTGAAGGGGTATATCTTTCGGTCTCTTCCATTATTCCTTCAGCTCAAGGCGTCAGAAATATCGACTGCCAATCAGCATCGCTCTTCTAAAACGGGAGAATGACGTTCCGTTTAAGGCGACCAATCCGGAAGCTTGTAGCTTTGGCGTTTGGCGTTTGCTGTCTCCCTGTGAAAATCTCTGAAACTGCGTGCTATTTGTAAAGAATGCTTAGACTGGCCGCTCCCACACAATGTAGCGGAATTTGCTTTTAAGCCGAACATGGGGTCATTCTCCCTTTTCACTCGGGCCCATGCTGTTTGCTACGGGTGGACACCGACCGACTTGGGCTGGGTCGTCCTCTGAAGGGCCTGGCGTCCCGCTGTGCGGCCTCTCTCGCGAACTAAAAGCCTCTGTGACCATCGTGTCTGAAATGTATGTGTGCACGCCTTGAGTATATCAACCACGGTGTGCTCACTTGTCAATTGCACATCATTTACATGAATTTATACAAAATTGACTTTATCTTATCGAGTTTGGGTTCGAATGAAGCGTCTTGATGTGCGGAATATGATTGTGAGGGCGGAACATATAAGCAATGAAGGTCAGGAGACCGCAACGTCTTACAAGGTATGTATCAGTAGGTGTAAGATATATACTACTAACTGGGAATTAAACAGTCCTTTGTAGAAAAGAGAAGCAGGTGTATATCAAGGGCCCAGACGGAAAACTAGTCCTAAACAAAGAAGAGAAAGCTGAAAGGTGGAAGAGTGTATAAAGGGTTTACACAAGGGAGATGAAATAGAAGCCAATATTATAGAAAGAGAAGAGAACCTAGACGAAGGTGAGATGAGGGATATGATACTGCAAGAAAAATTTGACAGAACGCTGAAAGACCTAAGTCGTAAAAAAAGCCTGGGAGTACATATTGATACCTTCAGGAGAGCCAGCCGTAGCAGAACTCTTCCAACTGGTGTGCAAGATATAGGAGACAAACGAAATAAATTCAAATTTCAAGAATATTATTTTTCCAATTCCAAAGAAAGCAGATGCTGACAGGTGTGAATATTAGTGACATCTTAGTTTAATAAGTTGTGGCTGCAAAATACTAACTCGTATTTTTTACAGAAGAATGGAAGAACTGGTAGATACTGACCTCGGGCAGAGTTCAGTTTGGATTCCGAGAAATGTGGGAACATGCGAGGCAATACTGACCATACGACTTCTCTTAGGACTTAGGTTATGGAAAGGCAAAACTACGTTTATAGCATTTGTAGATTTAGAGAAACCTTTTGACGATGTTGGCTGTAATACTCTCTTGGAAATTCTAAAGTTAACGGTGGAAAATATAGGGAGCGAACGGCGACTTGCAAGTTGTGCAGAAACCAAAGGGTGGTTATAAGATTTGAAGTGCCTGAAAAGGAAGCGGTGGTTGGGAAGAGAGTGAAAGGGGGTCGTAGCCTATCCCTGATATTATTCAGTCTGTGCATCGAGCAAGCAGTAAAGGAAAGCAAAGAAAAATTGGGAGAAGGAATTAAAGTTCAGGTAGCAGGAATAAAAGCTTTGTGATTTTCCAGTGGCACTGTACTTCTGTTGGAGACAGGAAAGTGCTTGGAAGAGCAGTTGGACGGAATGGGCAGTGTCTCGAAACAGGGACGTAACATGAAAATCAAGAAAAGCAAAACAAAGATATGATATTCACTTTTAATTATGCCAGGGATCCTCAGGAAATTAGATTAGGAAACGAGATACTTAAAGTTGTAGAGGAGTTTTGCTATTTGAGCACAAAAATAATTGACGATGGCCGAAGTTGAGAGAATATAGAATGTAAAAACTCAATGCGAAAAAGCGTATCTGAAGAAGAAAAGAAATTTGTTATCATCGAATGTATGATGTTCATTCAAATGAAACCTGCTCAGTGCGCCTACCTTTGCCTTACACGTAAGGTGTCACCAAATAACTACGCGTATTGTGGCGCCGTCTATTCGCAGAGAGACTGACGTATGTGCACCGTATGATATGGCATAGCGCCAGTATGGTTTCACGCTGAAGAGAAAGTGGTCACTCAAGGTATCGTCCACTACCGAACATGCAGGCGAATAATCAGGAACAACGAGGAGTGATTCGATTTTAGAAGGCGGAGCGAGTTAGAGGCCGTGAGATGTATCGACGGATGAAGGCTGTGTGAGTACAGACTGAATTGTTTAAGTGTTGTGGCATGGCGGCTTGAGGGCGCGAGTCACTGGAAGACGATGCTCGTCCTGGACGGCCTCATTGTGCCATCACACCGGAAATGGTTGCGGAAGTGAATGCCTTAGTCTTGGACCATCGCAGAAGCACCGTGGACGACATCCATCGTTTACTGGGTATTAGCGTGGGCAGTATTATGCATCAACGAACTTTCAAAAAATCTGTGAGTAATGGGCTCCCCACCAACTGACCGCGGAACAGCGCAATACTCGAATGGCGCTGTCTTTGAGTCATCTGCATCTCATGAGGAGGAATACGGCTTCCTCTCGTGTATTCCCACAGGTGACGAGATACGGTGACGCCATTTTGAATCGGAAAGGAAGTGCCAGTGGAAACATGCGACTTCACCATCTCCAAAGAAACCAAAGCCATTCACACCAGTTCTGGTAAGATCATGACGTTCTTCTTTTTTGACCACAAGGGCACACTGCTTGTCGAGTTCCTGGAACGGGGAACCACCATAAATGCCCAGCGTTATCAAGACACTTTACAGAATCTCAGACGAGCAATCAAGTCGAAACGTGGAGGCATGTTCTCCAACGCCGTTATCCTCCTGCGTGATAAAGCCCGCCCACACACGGCCAATGCGGTGAAGACGACATTGCAGCAGTTTTGGTGGGAAACGCTGGAACATCCAGCGTACAATCCCGACCTTTCACCGTGTGCCTTTCATGTGTTTGGACCTCTAAAATAAGCTATTCGCGGACATCGATTCGCAACGCACGACGAAGTGTGTGACTCCCTAAAGGCCAAGATCCGACAGCAGCCCACTGGCTTCCTCAAAGATGGAATAGACCGGCTAGTGTCGCAATGGGATAAATGTGCCAACAGTTTTGGCGACTATTTTTGAGTATGTGTACTGTGTATCACTACATTTTTGAGTTAATAAAATCGTTGCCGTTACTTTACATTAGTGACCGGGTTTCATTTGAATGCCCCTTATAGATTCGAGTGCTAGGAAGTTTTCTAAAGTATCTGTCTGGATGTAGCCATGTATGGAAGTGAAGCTCTTGAAATGTGGTGCTACAGAATAATGCTGAAGATTAGACGGATAGACCTCGTAGCTTATGAGGAGGTTGAGCCGTAGTAAAAATTGCTGTTTTGAAAAGCGCGCCGCAGCGTGTAGTGTAAAGCAGTCGTCCTCCGTTGCTGGTGGTGGCGCCGCTGTGGCAATCGCAGGTTTGGTGTCTCCCTCTGGTGCGAAAGGGGAAAGGTAGCCTGTTCACGTGCATTTAAGGGGCGCTATGAGCTCTGTAAAGGAGTCAGTCCGTCGGTCTGAGTCGATCAGTCGGATTGTGGCGTGGTGGGGGGGGGGGGGGGCGGCAATCTGTCAGTCTCGGCGAGTCGGTCAGTCGGTCAGTCGGGTCAGTGTGGGGCAGTCAGTGTCTGTCTGTTGTATGTCGTCCGGAGTGCTAGTATGTGTTAGACCGCCAATCTGCTCCAGTTTGTTCGGGCAATGGACATTGGCGGTTGGATTGATCGGTAGGTCGGTCTCTTGCCGGGGCAGGGATGTCAGGTAGCCTGAGGGCATGTTTCCTGTGCAGGGGTGGGTCCGACCGAGTGATCGCTTGGTCAATGTCGCTCTGCCGTCTGGAGTGCCAGGATGTCTGTCGTTCGGATCAACCTTAAGGCTGGGTGGATCGATCGGTTGGTCGGTCGTGCACTGAGACACAACATGCCTTGTCCGTCTTGAGCGTCGGCGCATGCGAGATCGCCACGTGGCAGCCAGTGGGCCGCGCGGTATGGCGAGGTGTAGTGGCTTCGCGGCCGACACGAGAGCAACAGGAGTCAACCCACGACGTCGGTCTGGCCGGTGCGAACTGCGACGCCGTGAGACGGGAGATAATCGCGCCTTCCTCCGTCGGTTGAAGCGGCTGACAGCGGACGGTTCGGGAGAGCGTTTTGGGGGTGCTGCGCCAGGTCTTCGCCAGACATCGCAGTTTTAGAAATTAAGTGATTGGTGATATGTTGTTTCATTTACTTGTTAAATTTTACTTGTTTTTTTGGTCATTCTCTCGTCCCCAGCTTGCTCGTCTGTCTCCCGTCCGCATTTTTTAGGCAGTTAGTTTCTGTCTGTCTGCCTGTCGGTCTGCCATACGTTAATAGCTGCCTCTATCATGTTTGTCGGATTCAGTGTTAACGAATTTATAGAAATAAAGTACAGGCCGAATTCCTGAAATATTTTTTTATCTTCCCTATCTTCTTGCGAGGCGGTATATGTGTTATGTAGAGCATGTTGTAAATTTTATATAAGTCTGAATTTCATGGGTTTTATTTAGTCATTTTTATAAAGTTGGAACCCTTCCAACAAAAGAGCCCTTTTAAAAACAAATTGCACTTTTGGTGGCAAATTATTTCTTAGTGCGAGTGTTTGTACCATTTCCATCCCTCTTAGGGGGTGCATAGTTAATGTGTTTGTGTGAGTTGTTAAAATATTTATTTTAAACTAATCTGGTGTGTTCCAGATTTGTACGAGTGTAGTTTTTCAGAGATAGTTGTGAGCGGTCGTGACTACGGCCGTGTTGAAAGGGAGCGGAAGCCCGTAGGTTCCCACTGAAAAAAAAAAAAAAAAAAAAAAAAAAAAAAAAAAAAAAAAAAAAAAAAAAAAAAAACTTGGTTCTCGGCCTCTGAATAATTGTAACTTGATTTAGAGGGTCCTTCTGATTGTAATTTTAAATCTGTTTTCGAATAGGCTTTTAGGAATAAAATTCACATTTGTTAAAGATAATTTTATTTTCCATCAGTTACTTCCACGCTCACCTAGTGTGATTAAACGTGTTAATGTTTTGGGTGAATCGCTAGTAAATAAAGTAAATTCTTAAGAACAGATTTTGTAAGTCTAAATCCGCGGTTCAGAGGTAGTGAACAGAACTGGGAAGCAAAGAAATTTGTGTCAAAAGCTAACCAGAAGAAGGGATCGGTTGACAGGACACACTGTGAGACATCAAGGGATCACCAATTTGGTATCGGAAGGAAGTGTGTGTGTGCGTGTGTGTGTGTGTGTGTGTGGTGTGTGTGGAAGCGGGAGAGGGTTAGAAATCGTAGAGGGAGACCAGGGGATGAATAGAGTAAGCAGACTGAGAAGCATGTAAGTTGCAGTAGTTACTCGGAGATGAAGAGGATTGCATAGGAGTAACATGAAGGGCTGCTTGAAACGATTCTTCGGACTGATGACCACAACGGGAACAAGCTTACAGAGAACCGTATCTTGTTTTGACTGGTAACACTCTCCAGAAAAGTGACTTTCGTCTGTGGTTTACTCCCAGCAGCCGACGTGGTGTGAGATACGCGGCGAGGGAGTGTGGGCGCGGCGCCTCGGGCAGGTGGCTTCCATTTCCTGGAAAGCCGCGCCGCGGAACACGGCGTGGCGTGGGCCGGTTTACTGCGCCACAGTCGGCGCACCAGCGGTTGCTCGCTTCGCTCGGCCGTCCCGTAAAAACGTTTACTGCGTGCCGCCGGCGCGGGCGCAGCCGGGACGTCGTTTATCTGGTCGACGGCCGCGCCGGGGAGGCCCGCGGAAAAACGAACACGGGAGGACGTTTGTCGAGAGTGAGCCGAAAACGCCGGTCCCTGCCTCCGGAGACGCGCTACACCCGGGGCTCGTGCCGACAGATGCATCGGCACCTCCAGCTGTGTGGGAGGAGCTGGACCGAGATAAGGCAGCCACGGCGTCGCTTTTACATTTAATACTTCGCCACAGTTTGAGTAGGGTACATCCCAGCGCTCACAAATTCGTTAAATCACAAATATACAAGATATCTTACACTGCTCTAATAACCACTGAACCCGTCGGTACGTAATACACACACTAAACGTAAGAAAAGGAAACCCTGCACTCGGCCCATGAAGAAAAGGAGATTGACGACCGACCGCCATGTCATCCTCAGCTATTCATCTTCGGACGCGATATGGAGGAGCATGGAGTCAGCACACCGACCGTTGTCGTCGTTCCGACCTGGGACCCTCTGCCCCTCAATCAGGTAGCTCCTCAGCCGGCATCATGAGGCTGAGTGCACCTCGGTCCAGACCTCCCACCAAGGAAAAATCTCTGGTAGTAGCAGGTATGGAATCAGAGTCTCCCACACGAGGGTCGGTCGCGCTGATGTCTCGCCTTCGGAGGCTGATAATACACATGTACCATCTGCTCAAACGTATCGACACACCTCTATGTATTGCGAATTTGATCACCAGATGTTACGAGAAGCAAACCCGCCAGAATAAAAGGACGCGGTGTGTATTGTGGGGTCAGTAGAGACACAGCAGCGCCAGAAGCGTTCGTACAGGAGTGCTGAGCGACACCGAACGTGCACTGGTGACTGGACGGGACTGATGAAGCTGGCACCCTGTTTTCGAGAAATATACAGTTTCCTGCAGAGTCCTCGATAGGTGCGCTACAGTTCTAGAGTTCTCGATGGAAAATTTTAATAGTTCTGCAGAATTTCACTGAGAAAACAAGTGTATGCGGGAAAACTTGAATACTGTAGAAAATTTGTTTGCACGTTTGCGAAAAGAAATTGTGATCACCACTATGAGTCGCCCCTTAAGAGGTCTACAGAAAACTTTAAAGATATTTTTATGCAGATATTAGTTTATGAGTTAATTGCAACAATTAGCGACCCATTTTCACCACGTAAAATGCACAAATCTCATTGGAATTCTGATGATAGTTCTGACGAAAGTTGTATAGTTCTAACAACATTACTGATGGCGGTTCTGGATAGGAAATTTGGAAATATGTGGTAAGGTCATATGGGACCAAACTCCTAAGGTCATCGGTCCCTAAGCTTACGCAGTACTTAATGTAACTTAAACTAACTTATGCTACATCTACATCTACATATATAACATGTATACTCCGCTAGCCACCAAGCGGTGTGTGGCGGAGGGCCCAATTCGGCTCCAACGTCATAATTCCTCCCCGCCCCCCCACCCCCCCTTCTGGTCCATTCACGTGTCGCGCGATGGAAAAACGACTCTCTGAACGCCTCAGTACCAGCTCTAATTACCCTTATATTTGAATGGTGATCACTGCGCCATTTGAAAGTTGGATGCTCTACATCCTCGGCGAAGATCAGATTTCGGAATTTAGTGAACAGCCCCTTCCGTGTGGCGCGTCGTCTATCTCCAAGTGTGTCTCACTTCAAACTTTCAATGATATTTTTAGCGCTCTCGCGATGGCTAAATGTACCAATTACGAATCTTGCCGCTCTTCTTTGGATCTTCTCGATCTCTTGAATCAGACCCTACTAGTAAGGGTCCCACACAGACCAAAAATACTCCAAGACTGGACGAAATAACGTATTGCAAGCAATTTCCTTTGTTGAAGGACTGCATCGTTTCAAGATTCTACCAATAAACCGCAATCTAGAGTTCGCCTTGCCCGTTACTTGTGTAATCTGATCATTCCATTTGACATCATTTCGAATAGTCACACCTAGATAGATGATGGATGTTACCGCTTCCAAACACCGGGCATTTATTTTGTACTCGCACATTAATGGGAATTTTCGCCCTGCTACACGCAGTAGGTTACACTTACTAATATTGAGAGATAATTGCGAGCCATTACACCACGCATTTATTTTCTGCAAATTCTCACTGATTTGTTCACAACTTTCGTGTGATACTACTTTCCTGTAGACTACAGCATCATCGGCAAACAGTCTAATGCTGCTGTCAATACCATCAACCAGATCGTTTATGAAAATCGCAAAAAGCAGCGGACCTATTACGCTGCCCTGGGGCACACCTGAAGTTACGCTTGTTTCTGTTGAAGTCAGCCGTTTCAGGACGACATACTGATCTCTGTCTGTTAGAAAACTTTCTATCCAACCGCGTATATCATCGGATAGACCGTAAGCGCGCACTTTTTGGAGCAAGCGACAGTGCGGACCTAGTCGAACGCCTTTCGAAAGTCGAGAAATATGGCATCAACCTGGGAGCCAGTATCTAGAGCCGGTTGTATATCATGCACAAAGAAGGCCAGCTGTGTATCACATGACCGCTGTTACCTAAAACCGTGCTGGTTTCTGAAGATGAGCTTCTCAGAGTCTAGAAAGATCATTATGTCTGAATACAAAATTTGTTCCATGATTCTACAACAAATCGACGTCAGTGAAATGGGCCGGTAATTATGTGCATCATATTTTCTACTCTTTTTACAGATTGCTATGATCTGGGCCTTCTTCCAGTCCCGTGGAACTTTGCGCTGTTCCCATGATCTCTGATAGATAATGGATAGGAATAGTGCTATATTTGTGGCATAGTCAACATATAATCTTACGGGATTACCGTCTGGGCCAGATGCCTTCCTGGCGTCTAAGGATCTTAACTGTTTAACAATCCCAGACACTGACCACTATGTCAGCCATCCTTGCGTTTGTTCGGTTTGTTCGATAATTGAAAGGGGAAATGGTGCTGCAGTCCTCTACCGTAAACGAATTTTTGAAAGCTAGATTTAGAATTTCGGCCTTCTGTTTATCATCATCCGTAACATCATCCGTACTGTCAGCAAGAGAAGGTATTGAATAATTTGTAGCGTTCATAGATTTTACGTACGACCAAAATTTTATGGGGTTATTTTTAGAATCTGCAGATAAAATATTTCTTTCAAATTCGTTAAAAGAATCTCTCATTGATCTTCTGACGGCTGCCTTCATGTAGCATAATTTCTGTTTGTCAGCAGGGCAGTGACTACGTTTAAAATGACTGTGCAAAATTCTCTGCTTTCTCAGCAGCTTCCTAATATGTTTGTTGTATCAAGGTTGACCCTTTCCCTCCCCTATATTTTTGCTAGGCACATACTTCTCTAGCACGTGGTGGACATTTAAATTCCGACCAAAGATGCTCAATATCTTTGTGTCCCGCGGTGAATTCTTGGAGCTGACTATGAAGAAATTCATTAATGACACTTTTATTTGCTTTCCCAAACAAGAAAACTCTATGCTGTTTCTTTGGTTTTTTTGCAATTTCCACTGACATAGAAGCCACACGACATTATGGTCGCTAATACCTTCTTCTATATTAACTTTCTCAATAAGATCAGATCTGCTTGGTTTTCTAACCAATTGCTCAAGGTTGTATGTTGAGAGCGCTCCTAGAATAACTTCACATTTGTCTTTGCTTCTGCCCCCCGTGATAAACGAGTAATTTTCCCAGTCAATGGATTCTAGATTAAAGTCTCCACCTGTAACTAATGGATAACTTGGATATTTGTTTCCTATGCGCTCAAGACTTTCCCTGAAACGTTCTGTGACGTTTGTTGCGGATGCTGGTGGTTTATAAAAACATCCTAATAGAATGGTCAATCCTTATCTGAATGGCAGCTTTATCCAGACTATTTCACAGTCCAACGCACTATCGATAAGGACAACACACACAACCATGCCGGAGGGAGGACTCGATCCTCAGACGGTGGAGAGGGGGGGGGGGGGGGAGCCGCGCGGGCCGTGCCAAGACGCTCCAGACATCGCGGCTACCCCGCGCGGCTCTGGATAGCACTCCAGGAGTTCTATCGAACTGTAATTTTTTGTGAAGTTAATCGTTTATGTGATAATAGCAATAACAAATAGCCTTTAGATCGAAAGCTGAGGTCCGCTGTACTAGGTGTGATCGGTGGATGTTGATACAAGTCTGTATACACGTCTTCTGCACGCGACTGCCAACAAGCTCAGCAATCTAACGGTGGTTATTATTTTCATCTATTTGATTTTCGACTATTGATGACGGACGTTCCAGTAAACGTGTTTTATAATCTGTGGTGAATTATTTTATTGTATCAGTGAGTTATTCTTTTACCTCCTTTAGGCAAAGAAGGTGCTACACCTATCCCCACATTCCTACCCTACAATGAACTTAGGAATTGCACGACACATCTGAACTTCTCAGTGAACCAAGTAACTATGTTTTGCTTAAAGTTTGTAGATGTTAGTAAACACATAAAAACATGTTTTGCACTACCCCGGTTCCCAGAACTCCTGAAGATAGACGTTGACTGGTTATTTTATCACAGACACAGTCCCTTTGACTTTCTGATATGCCACTAAACCCGCGCAAAGATGTAAACAACCATGCATGAGCAGCTCCAATTAGACGGAGGGGGCCGACAGCCGATCAGTTCCAGTCATTTAACCAGGAAGGAGGTACACGGCTCGTGTTGTCTGTAGTTCAGCCATGTCTAGACGGTCAATACGCAGTTCGATCGCGTACGCATTGTTACTTCGTGCCAGGAAGGGCTCTCAACAAGGGAATTTGTAAAATGGTTCAAATGGCTCTAAGCATTATGGGACTTAACATCTGAGGTCATCAGTCCCTTAGACTTAGAAGTACACTCCTGGAAATTGAAATAAGAACACCGTGAATTCATTGTCCCAGGAAGGGGAAACTTTATTGACACATTCCTGGGGTCAGATACATCACATGATCACACTGACAGAACCACAGGCACATAGACACAGGCAACAGAGCATGCACAATATCGGCACTAGTACAGTGTATATCCACCTTTCGCAGCAATGCAGGCTGCTATTCTCCCATGGAGACGATCGTAGAGATGCTGGATGTAGTCCTGTGGAACGGCTTGCCATGCCATTTCCACCTGGCGCCTCAGTTGGACCAGCGTTCGTGCTGGACGTGCAGACCGCGTGAGACGACGCTTCATCCAGTCCCAAACATGCTCAATGGGGGACAGATCCGGAGATCTTGCTGGCCAGGGTAGTTGACTTACACCTTCTAGAGCACGTTGGGTGGCACGGGATACATGCGGACGTGCATTGTCCTGTTGGAACAGCAAGTTCCCTTGCCGGTCTAGGAATGGTAGAACGATGGGTTCGATGACGGTTTGGATGTACCGTGCACTATTCAGTGTCCCCTCGACGATCACCAGTGGTGTACGGCCAGTGTAGGAGATCGCTCCCCACACCATGATGCCGGGGGTTGGCCCTGTGTGCCTCGGTCGTATGCAGTCCTGATTGTGGCGCTCACCTGCACGGCGCCAAACACGCATACGACCATCAATGGCACCAAGGCAGAAGCGACTCTCATCGCTGAAGACGACACGTCTCCATTCGTCCCTCCATTCACGCCTGTCGCGACACCACTGGAGGCGGGCTGCACGATGTTGGGGCGTGAGCGGAAGACGGCCCAACGGTATGTGGGACCGTAGCCCAGCTTCATGGAGACGGTTGCGAATGGTCCTCGCCGATACCCCAGGAGCAACAGTGTCCCTAATTTGCTGGGAAGTGGCGGTGCGGTCCCCTACGGCACTGCGTAGGATCCTACGGTCTTGGCGTGCATCCGTGCGTCGCTGCGGTCCGGTCCCAGGTCGACGGGCACGTGCACCTTCCGCCGACCACTGGCGACAACATCGATGTACTGTGGAGACCTCACGCCCCACGTGTTGAGCAATTCGGCGGTACGTCCACCCGGCCTCCCGCATGCCCACTATACGCCCTCGCTCAAAGTCCGTCAACTGCACATACGGTTCACGTCCACGCTGTCGCGGCATGCTACCAGTGTTAAAGACTGCGATGGAGCTCCGTATGCCACGGCAAACTGGCTGACACTGACGGCGGCGGTGCACAAATGCTGCGCAGCTAGCGCCATTCGACGGCCAACACCGCGGTTCCTGGTGTGTCCGCTGTGCCGTGCGTGTGATCATTGCTTGTACAGCCCTCTCGCAGTGTCCGGAGCAAGTATGGTGGGTCTGACACACCGGTGTCAATGTGTTCTTTTTTCCATTTCCAGGAGTGTACTTAAACCTAACTAACCTAAGGACATCACACGCATCCATGCCCGAGGCAGGATTCGAACCTGCGATCGTAGAAGAACAAGGGAAGTGTCCAGGCGTCTCGGAGTGAACGAAAACGATGTTATTCGGACATGGAGGAGATACAGAGGGACAGGAACTGTCGATGACATATCTCGCTCAGGCCGCACAAGGGTTACTAGTGCAGTGTCTGAAAGCTACCTACGGATTATGGCTCGGACGAACCCTGACAGCAACGCCACCATGTTGAATAATGCTTTTCATTCAGCCACAGGACGTCGTGTTACGACTCAAAATGTACACAATAGGCTACATGATGCTCGTCTTCACTTCCGACGTCCATGGCGAGGTCCATCTTTGCAACTGCGACGCCATGCAATGCGGTACAGATGGACCGCTCAGGATTGGCGTCACGTTCTCTACACCGAAGAGTGTCGCATATGCCTTCAACTAGACAATCGTCGGAGACGTGTTTGAATCAACCCGGTCAGGCTGGCGCTTTGGAGACAGTGTCCAGTGAGTGCTGCAAGATAGAGGTTCCCTGCTGTTTTGAAGTGGCGTTATGTGGGGCAGACGTACGCCGCTGGTGGTCATGGAAGGCGCCGTAACGGCTGTACGATACATGAATGCCATCCTCCGACCGATTGTGCAACCATATTGACCGCATACTGGCGAGACATTCGTCCTCATGGACGACAATTCGCGCCGCCGTCGTGCACATCTTGTGAATGGCTTCCTTCAGGATAACGACATCGTTCGACTACAGTGGCCAGCATGTTCTCCAGGCACAAACCCTATCAAACATGCCTGGAATAGATTGGAAAGGGCTGTTTATGGACGACGTGACACACCATCCTCTCTGAGGGACCTATGCCGAATCACCGTTGAGGAGTGGGACGATCTGGACCAACAGTGTCTTGATGAACTTGTGGACACGACAAATACAGGCATGCATCAATGCAAGAGGACGTGCTACTGGGTATCAGAGGTACCTGTGTGTACAGCAGCCTGAAGAACCAAAAAAATGGTTCAAATAGCTCTGAGCACTATGGGACTTAACATCTAGGGTTATCAGTGCCCTAGAACTTAGAACTAGTTAAACTTATCTAACCTAAGGACATCACACAACACCCAGTCATCACGAGGCAGAGAAAATCCCTGACCCCGCCGGGAATCGAACCCGGGAACCCGGGCGTGGGAAGCGAGAACGCTACCGCACGATCACGAGCTGCGAACTGCAGAACCATCTCTGAAGGTCTCGCTATATGGTGGTACAACATGCAACGTGTGGTTTTCATGAGCAATGAAACGGGCGGAAATAATGTTTATGTTGATCTCTATTCCAGTTTTCTGTACAGGTTCCAGAACTCTCGGAACCGAGGTGATGCAAAAGTTTGTGTAATGTTTGTATGTTTCATACACTGAAGTAACAGGAATTAGTGAAAGCACATTATACAGACAGCTAGCTTCAGATTAGGTACTTAATTGTAGAAAACAGTATCAGATTCAATTAAAATTGTTGTAATACAACGCAATAATTATACGAGAAGATATCAACTATTGTTAAATTGCTTCGGACCGAAAAGCTCTATGTTGAAGGATTCGGTCCAACTTTTTTCCTGTTACCACATAAACGATTATGTTCAAAAGAAATTACATTAGGTTTTCCAATAGAATTGTTACGATGCTATCCAGCACTGCAATCAGCACTGTCGTCAGAACTCAACAGTAAATTTTACATAGCCTAAATAGGTTCCCCATTATTGCAGTTTTTCTGCGTAAAATAGTCATTATGCTGTTCCATAGAACTTCCGGGGAGCTATACAGAACTGTGATCACTATTCTTTTTCACAAATTTGTCAACCAAATTTTTGAACAAGTTCAAAATTTTCCAAAGCAGTATTATACTCTTCCCAAAATTCTGCCGAACTTTTAAGATTCTCTACAGGTAATTCTAGAAGTATGGCATGTCTATGAAGAACTTTGAAAAACAAATGTACATTTCTCGTAAGTCAGGTGCCACCTCCACATGACACATTGGACGTAATTTGAGTAACAAATCCATCACGGATCTTTCAACCCTTCTGAGGCAGTGCAAGTCGATTTTGGTCGTGCGAGTTTGAAGTGGAAACACGAAGGAACAATCGCAGCTAAGCCGAGACCAAGCAGACCTCATGAAGTGACGGACAGGGAGCGTTCTGCATTTCGGAGGGAGGCTGTACAAAATCGGTAAAACCAGCGCAGGCCGAGAGCTCCAATGTGCTGTCAGTAGTCTACGTACGACAACGATAATGCACATGGGATTAGAAAGAACGCGGTTCAACGGTCGATCAGATACTTAGAAACCACACAATTTAGTAGTCAGTGCGAAGTGACACTTGGGGATGTGTAAACACCGGTGTCACTGAGCACTGGATGACTAGAAACGGCTGATTTGGAGTGATGAGTCATGCTATACCCTGTGGCACTCCGAAGGAAGGGTTTGGGTTTGGCGAATGCCTGGAGAACGCTACTTGCCATCAGTGTATTGCCAACAATGAAGTAGGGAGCAAGTCATGTTATGGCGTGTGGTTGTTTTCCATGGTTAGACTGCGGTCCACTTATTGCACCTCAGAAGATGCTAAATGCGGAAGGATATAAACACAATTTACATATTTGTGTACGGCGTATAGTAGAGGAACGGTTCGGAAATAATGATCGTATCAGTATGATATGTACCCTGTCATAAAGCTGCATCTGCAACAAAACGATTTTTCAACGATAACATTCCTGGAATGGAGTGACCGGCCCAGAGTGCCAACCTCAACATAATGGAACATTTTTGGTTGTTTGGTTGGTTGGATGATTCGGGAAAGGGGATCAAACAGCGAGGTCATCAGTTCCATTGGATTGAGGAAGGATTGGGAAGGTAACCGGCCTTGCCCTTTCTAATAAACTATTGCTGCATTTGCCTGAAGCGATTTAGGAAAAACCAAATCAGGATGGCCGGACGCGGGTTTGAACCGTCCTCCTCCGGAATGCAAGTCCAGTTTGCTAACCACTGCGCTACCTCGTACGGTGGATCATCTTTCACATGAGTTCTTTGTCCCCTTCTCTCCAGACCACAGTGTCTAGATGTTGAGGATGAATGGGCTACCATTCCTCCACAGACATGTAGATGGCTCGTTGAAAGTGTCCCCAGCAGAGTTCATCATAGAAGCGAGTGTTGGGCACGCCCTATATTAAACCTTCCGCTGCTACGGACGTACTCTCTGCATCTCGTACTGTGTGAGGCTTTGGTTATGGCTGCACTGCACGCCATACGCTCTGCTGAGAGACAGCTTTCCGGCTGACATAAAATACCTACTATTCGATTTTTCAACAACAACAAAAAACAAAATCAGATAGTTTTTCTTCTTTAGGGCCAGCAGTGTAATGTATGTCTGATATCGACATGATTGGTACAGTAGATACAACAAATAGCTGCTTATATCGAGTTATTTTTATTTACAATTATGACAGACTGTTTCGGCTTTATCGCCATTTTCATGTGAAGTCCATATTGCGTCGTTACTGGACTATTTTGTAACTGTCACTGCTTTACTTAGATCGTAAATGTTGTTGTCAAGATGCTAAAATTAAATGTTAATTACGACGTGAGAGCAGTTTTGCAGTTCCACTATTACGACGCTACGGCGCGTCAAATTTAGTAAATCATTGCACTAAATCTTAAAGAGTTTTCAGATGAAAAAATGCATTGCGTAAACTGCGTATGGTTGAGTTTGACAGTAAATGAAGTGTAGGTAAGGTACGGTAATTTTATTTAAGATTTCGTTCTTTACATACGGAGGACTGTCCCTTGCGACGAACCCAGTTCTGTCCATGCGTACTTTCCAGCTGCTATGAAATACTTACTATCCGATTTTAAGAAAACAGCTGAAAAAAATTTATTTTTGCCCTTATATTAGCATAATATCTTCTCTCGATAAAGGACTAAATTTATTTTCGTTTTATGCTATAGCTAATGCTCTGCATACAATTAAGTAAAACATAGCGCCACATTCTAAAGATTTCGCAAAGGTACAAGCGCATTGTGTAAATTTTGTGTATATATGATTTTAACTCATAAAATCAAGTGAATGAAATATAGGTAAGATATCTATATTTTATTTATAGAACGTCCGCCCCAGTAGCTGAGTGGTCAGCGTGACGGCTTGCCGTCCTCTGGGCCCGGGTTCGATTCCCGGCTGGGTCGGAGATTTTCTCCGCTCAGGGACTTTGTGTTGTGTTCATCATCATTTCATCCCCATCCGGCGTGCAGGTCGCCCAATGTGGCGCCGAATGTAATAAGACCTGCGATGTGGCGGCCGGACCTGCCCCGCGGGGGGCCTCCCGGCCAATGACGCCAAACGCTCATTTCCCTTTCATTTCCATTTATAGAACGAAGTCTCATTTCTTCCCCGTGTTATTGGGTTTTACTTCTGTTAGACAGTCGCACGCGACACACCCTTTTACGTTCTTCTGCACAGTGATTCCTGTAGTTATACCATTCGTCATATCTCATAAGGAACGAGGCTTTTTGCAAGTGACAGCATGGAATGAAGCAAACGTTTTGTATGATAAATACCTCAAACTTCTATATTCACCTAGACATAGAAATAACTGGTCTGCAGCTATGAGAGACGTTCCTAACTTTTAGGGAAGCCCTAGCGGGGCTTGTAACACTTTTACAGTACCCGAGGAATGGCGTAGCAGGACGTGTATACATGTCCACAACAATGAAAGGATTAATGTTCATTAATTTTTTCCAAGTTAATTTTGAGAAGATGCGTATACTGTTTGTAAATAAAACTGCAACAGGAGGAATAGACAATATGAATATTTTATCCATTATGGGTATTCTATTCAGTGTAATAAGAACATAAAACGACAAAATTTGTAGATGATTTGGGTCGCACCTAGGGCGAATTTTAAAGCACAGTGCTGCCACCTCTGGCAGCAACAACAGCTTCAACCTGACTGGTCCCTGAGATGAAATGCGATTGGGCGACACACATGGGTACACTCTTCTATGCTGCTTCAATTCCATGCCGGAGGTAATCAATCGCAGTGTTTGGCTACTGTTGGTGTGCCAATTTCTTGGCAACCAACCGTTTTTTAAGGGGGAAAGATATGGAGGAGGAGGAGGAAGTCCTCTCCCGTGTAACCTGACTTCGGTGTTGCATGCCCTAGTAAGTCTGCTTATATCTAGGTTGACACCTCTACGCAATGGTCGACATGCAACGAGAATAATTTGGATGGAAAGATGACAATTATGTTATGACTGGGTCGCCAGGAGTGTGAACACTGCAATAAAAGACGTGATCACTTACATTAAAATTTATTACATCAACATTTACTAATTCCTATAGAAAAGCATCAACACAGCACTACAAGTGCCTGCACTTTTAAAACGCACAGGTTTTAACACAGTAGCTCTAATCACAAAAAACTTACAGTTGTAACAAGAACATAAATTCTTTCAAGTCGAATCGAGTTTCAACTTTACGAAGCACCAAGGCGCTTCCTTCAGTCCACAGGTTCTACAATAGAAGTCAAATTCATCAGGCGAAATGAGAGAGAAACCTGGCCAGATGCCACGATTTGCTATGCCAGTACTTCTTAAGAAGTCCCACCTGATTACAGGGTGGCCTCATACTGTCTGCTTTCTCTACTGCTCTGCTATACTTGCTTCTATTAAATTGTGTGTGTGTTTTTTGTCTAGGCTACACTTGTCTCTACCGTAAGCCATATTTCTCTCATCTAGTCGTCAGTTTTAATTATAGGTGCATTACCGTAATTATGTCTGTTCTTTTATTTGTCAATTTCCATTATTGCTAAAGAGAGTCTAGTACCATTTTACAGCACTTTATTGCCCGTACCACAAGTTATGATACATAGATAACTAGTTTAAAGCTGTTCAACGGCGATATTCAGATCCATGACCAAAGAACTTATGCATCTGGCGATGGCCATTGAACTGGCTGAAAGTGGTTACCTATGAAACAGTTTTCTATCTAGTGGATGAAGTGCTGGAAAAAGATACTATAGTCTGTGACAATATAGACCCCCCACAGGCGTCTAACATGCTCTGAGAGCGGACGTCGGCTAGAGTGCCGGGGTGGTTGTACTCAGTACGTCGCCGGGCGCTGGCGTTTGACAGAGGGGAAGTGGGGGCGGTAGCGATTCACGTGGAGGTGGCAAAGGGCCAGCCACAGCGGCAACAGCTTTGTACTTTGTAGTTTGCTCGCTACATGACGACGTCCTTCGAGCTCTGCTATTGGGGTTGTTACCATGTATGAGAAATTCTGCTGGTTAACAGGCGAAAAAAATCGCTTAAAAGTGCGAAACCAGTTTTCTCAGTAATGGAAAAACGTCGGGGAGAAAATGATGGAAGGGGCCGCCATGATAGACTAAAGGAACTTATTAAACACTGAAAATGAGATATGTTCTAGTAAAATCTGAACCCATTAAGATTCTGGAAAGCCAGTACCACAGAAATAGAGGGAAAACTATAGCGAGTAAGAGTGTGTAAGTGCGCCCTCTGTGCGAGGAAAAATTTTTAAGTTATTCTACGATAAACAACTTATAAACCTTACGAACTTTAAAAAATTGTGAGTGGGTGGCTACTACACAGATTTTCGTAAATCAAGTGTCAATGGATACGTTTCGTAAACCTATCAGAGACTTAAAACAAAATTGTGATGAGCATTAACATTCGTAAACAGCCGGCCAGAATGTGTATTCCGTGCTGAAAAATTGCCAAATTTAGCCAAAACATTTATTTATATCGTATAGTTAGCGATATGATTAAATAACAAAAACGGAAAAGTAGACATAGGTTCATAAGTACTTTTTATATTTATTAATAATTGTATCACCAAAAGTAGAGTTTTTCATGTTGAATGTGAAGGTCATGCGAAAACCAGTGGTTGTACTAAAAATCTAATTTCAGCACTGAAAAGCTCACAAAATGTGTAGGTGATTTCATATACAACACTTGTATATTTCGAACGATTTATATTTTTACGTGATCAGGATGCAAATTACACATTTGATTTGACCCATGTGACCTACGCGAGAATATAAATCCACCATCTTGGCTCGGGCAGGCTGTTTTGGGAAGGATATGTGTGCAGTCTCTGTGTGAGTTGGATGTGTGACGAGAAGGTCGCTTCGCGAAAGTATCGAGATATTTCAGACTGCCGAGCTGTCGGCTTTGAAAATTTTCCCGCGTATCGTCAGTGAAACTTTAGTAATATTCTCGAGCTGTCTACGTCTCCATGGATACTCTGCAAATCGCATTTAAGTGCCTGGCAGAGGGCTCATCGAAGCAGCTTCACAATTCTTTTTTATTCCAATCTCGTATAGCGCGCGGAAAGAACGATCACCCATATCTATCCGTATGAGCTCTGATTTCCTTTATTTTACTATGGTGAACGTTTCTCCCTATGTAGCTCGGCGTCAACATTCGGAGGAGAAAGCTGGTGATTGGAAATTCGTCAGAAGATTCCTCCGCAACGATAATGATGTCCATCCCAAATCCAGTATTATTTCATGACACTCACGATAATACTAAACGTGCTACCTTTCTTTGAACTTTTTCGATGTACTCCGTCAATCCTGTCTGGTAAGGATCCCACATCGCGCAACAGTATTCTAAAAGAGGTCCACCAAGTGTAGTGTTGGCTGTCTCCTTAGTAGATGTGTTACATTTCCTAACTGTCCTGCCAATAAAACGCAGCCTTTGGTTAGCCTTCCCCGTAACATTTTCTATGTGTTCCTTTCAAATTTAAGTTGTTCGTAATTGTAATTCCCAAGTACTTAGTTGAATTTACGGCCTTTAGATTTGGCTGATTCATCGTGTAACCGAAGTTTAACGGAAATCTTAATGGTAGGAAGTACACCACATTCCTGCAAGAAAAATTAGGCCTGTTATTGGAAGATATACTTTTAGGAACAAGGAACAGAATGTGGTATCAACACGATGGGTGTCCGGCACATTTTTCGCTGATGGCTAGAAATGAGTTGCAGAGATAATTCCCGAATCGTTGGATTGGACAGATTGTTACATAGAAGCTGTTGCATGAGCATACTCTGAAAGGAACCTAATTGACGTACAGTCTGGACCAGAAGACTTTCTTTTATTGAGTGATTTAAGTTGCTTCACTGCTCCAAGGATATCCCCTCCTACTTTACTTATGTTGGCAGCTGTTCTGACTCGGATTCTGGAATATTTACTTCGTCTTCTTTGGTGAAAAAATTTTGAAAGGTTGTGCTTAGGAACTCTGCTATGGCAACACTGTCTTCAATAGTATATCCATTGCTATCGCTCAGAGAAGGCATTGGTTTTGTCTTGCCCTTCACATACCACCAGAATCGCTTTGGATTTTCTGCCAGGTTTCGAGACGAAGTCCAGGCTAAATTTTGAGCTTTTGTGAAGGACCGACAATCTTGGAGATTTTTCGTCTAATTTTGGCATGTTTTTTGGTTGTTCCTGCAACAGTGTTCTGACCCTTATGTATACCAAGAAGGACCAGCTCCGTCGTTTATTAATTTATTTAGTATAGACCTTTCACTTGCTGCCGATACTATTTCTTTGAATTGAAGCTACATCTGGTCTACATTTACTTTTTAATTTGCAAGGAGAAGACATCGTCTCTCAGGAAGGCGTGAAGTGAGTTTTATCTGCTATTTTCATTTATTTTTGGAGGATTTAGGGGTTACGATATTCAGTCTCGGTACGACAATTCTCTGTTTACTAATCCCTGTAACCCTTTTGATGCTCGTTATTAACTTAGGATTATTTGTTGCTAAGACGTCAAGTGTGTTTTCACAACCGTTTACTATTCGCGTGGGCCCAAGAACTAAGTACTTGAAATAAATTTTAGCACAATTTCGGATGATGTTTCATGCGTACCTCCTTGATTAAACACATGTTTTCTCCAACATATCGAGGGTACTTTAAAATCGCCACTAACTATAATTGTATGAGTCGGGTATGTGTTTGAAATCAAACTCAATCTTTCTTTCAGCAATTGTATCATCTGAATAGGAGGTCGGTAAAATGATCCATTCATTATTTTATTCCGGTTGCCAATAGTGACATCTGAACTATGTACTTCAATTTCATGACAAGCTAAACTACTTCTAACAGCAACAATGACGCCACCGCTAACTGTGTTTAGCCTATCCTTTCGGAGTACCGTTAGGCTGAACTTATCTCCGGCTTTAGCCAGCTTTCAGTGCCTATAACGGTATGAGGATCAGTGCTGTCTGTTAGCTTTTGGGGCTCTGGTACTTTCCCAACACAGCTACGACAATCTACAACTGTTATACGATTCATGTATATGTATATGGTTCGTGTACGTACGCTCTTCCTGCTTTCGGTCTGCGCCCCTCGCCACTGAACCCCTTTCTTTTTGTTCTTCCGAGACCCTCTTATCTAAAAAGAGTCTGCTGCGTGTAGTGGAATCCTGATATATTCAGCGAAACATGAAACCCAACACCCTATGGCGCAAGTCGAGGAGTCTGTAGCCTTCAGGTTCGCAGACCATCTGAACCTCTGATTCAGACCCTCCACTCGGCTCTGTACCAGAGGTCCGCAATCGGTCTTGTCGACTGTACAGAAAGTGGTCAGCTCTGCTTTCATCTCGCAAGCAGGACAGGCAGCCTTCACCACTTCTGTTACGCGCTCGAAACCAGAGGGAGAATCTCTTCCGATCCAAAGTGACACACATCATTGGTACCGAGGTGAGTCATCACCTCTAGCTGGCTGCACCCTGTGCTGTTCATGACATCCGAGGGGACCCGTTCCATGTCTGGAATGACTCCACCCGATATGCACCGGAGTGCCCATTGGCTTGCTTGCCCTTCTGGCAGCCATGCACCTAAGAGGCCCCACAAGCCGCCTAGCGTTGGATCTCCCAACTATCAATAGTCCCACCTTCCGTGACTGCCCTTATTTTGCAAGCTCAGAGGTTTCCTCTGACACAGGACAAGCGATGACATCTGGCTGAGCGACAGTGTCAGCCACAGAGGGCACCTCGAACATCTTTGTCACACTAATTGGGGAGGTTCAAATGGTTCAAGTGGCTCTGAGCAGTGTGGGAATAATATCTGAGGTCATCCGTCCCCAAGAACTTAGAACTACACTACTGGCCATTAAAACTGCTACACCACGAAGATGACGTGCTAGAGACGCAAAATTTAACTGACAGGAAGAAGGTGCTGTGATATCCATATGATTAGCTTTTCAGAGCATTCACACAAGGTTGGCGCCGGTGGCGACACCTACAACGAGCTGACATGAGGAAAGCTTCCAACCGATTTCTCATACACTAACAGCAATTGACCGGCGTTGCCTAGTGAAACGTTGTTGTGATGCCTCGTGTAAGGAGGAGAAATAAGTACCAACACGTTTCCGACTTTTATGAAGGTCGGATTACTGCCTACCGCGATTCCGGTTTATCGTATCGCGACATTGCTGCTCGCGGTGGTCGAGACCCAATGACTGTTAGCAGAATATGGAATCGGTGGGTTCAGGAGGGTAATACGGAGCGCAATGCTGGGTCCAGGGTATCACTAGCACTCGAGATGTCAGGCATTTTATCCGCATGAATGTAACGGATCGTGCAGCCACGTCTCGATCCCTGAGTCAAGAGATGGGGACGTTTGCAAGACAACAACCATCTGCAGGAACAGTTCGACGACGTATGCAGCAGCATGGACTATCAGGTCGGAAACCACGGCTGCGGTTACCCTTGACGCTGCATCACAGACAGGAGGCCCTGCAATGGTGGACTCAACGACGAACCCGAGTGCACGAATCGCAAAACGTCATTTATTCGAATGAATTCTGGTTCTGTTTATAGCATCAGGTTGGTCGCATCCGTTTTTGGTGACATCGTGGTGAACGCACATTGGAAGCGTGTATTCGTCATCGCCATATTGGCGTATCACCCGGCGTGATGGTATGGGGTGCCATTGGTTACACGTCTCGGTCACCTCTTGTTCGCATTGACGGCACTTTGAACAGTGAACGTTACATTTCAGATGTGTTACGACACGTGGCTCTACCCTTCATTCGATCCCTGCGAATCCCTTCATTTCAGCAGGATAATGTACCACAGGTGTACCACAGGTGAGGGGTCAACCTCAGTGGGACCAGTAATTGGGCTGCCCACCAGTGAGGACCGATCGGAGGACTCTCCAATGCTGGACGTCCGCTGGATCCTCACGGCCGGCCCTCTACAGTGATGCCCATCCACTGCAGCCTCAAGCTATACAGGGTGTTACAAAAAGGTACGCCCAAACTTTCAGGAAACATTCCTCACACACAAAAGAAAATATGTTATGTGGACATGTGTCCGGAAACGCTTACTTTCCATGTTAGAGCTCATTTTATTACTTCTCTTCAAATCACATTAATCATGGAATGGAAACACACAGCAACAGAACGTACCAGCGTGACATCACTTTGTTACAGGAAATGTTCAAATTGTCCTCCGTTAGCGAGGATACAAGCATCCAACCTCCGTCGCATGGAATCCCTGGAGACTGGCGTATTGTATCACAGCCGTCCACAATACGAGCACGAAGAGTCTACATTTGGTACCGGGGTTGCGTAGACAAGAGCTTTCAAATGCCCCCATAAATGAAAGTCACGAGGGTTGAGGTCCGGAGAGCGTGGAGGCCATGGAATTGGTCCACCTCTACCAATCCATCGGTCACCGAATCTGTTGTTGAGAAGCGTACGAACACTTCGACTGAAATGTGCAGGAGCTTGGTTCAAATGGCTCTGAGCACTATGGGACTCAACTGCTGAGGTCATTAGTCCCCTAGAACTTAGAACTAGTTAAACCTAACTAACCTAACATCACAAACATCCATGCACGAGGCAGGATTCGAACCTGCGACCGTAGCGGTCTTGTGGTTCCAGACTACAGCGTCTTTAACCGCACGGCCACTTCGGCCGGCCTGTGCAGGAGCTCCATCGTGCATGAACCATATGTTGTGTCGTACTTGTAAAGGCACATGTTCTAGCAGCACAGGTAGAGTATCCCGTATGAAATCATGATAACGTGCTCCATTGAGCGTAGGTGGAAGAACATGGCGCCCAATCAAGACATCACCAACAATGCCTGCCCAAACGTTCACAGAAATTCTGTGTTGATGACGTGATTGCACAATTGCGTGCGGATTCTCGTCAGCCCACACATGTTGATTGCGAAAATTTACAATTTGATCACTTTGGAATGAAGCCTCATCCGTAAAAAGTACATTTGCACTGAAATGAGGATTGACACATTGTTGGATGAACCTTTCGCTGAAGTGTACCCGTTGAGGCCAATCAGCTGCTGATAGTTCCTGCATGTTGATTGTGAAAATTTACAATTTGATTACGTTCGAATGATGCCTCATCCGTAAAGAGAACATTTTCACTGAAATGAGGATTGACACATTGTTGGATGAACCAATAGCTGAAGTGTACCCGTTGAGGCCAATCAGCTGCTGATAGTGCCTGCACACGCTGTACATGGTACGGAAACAACTGGTTCTCCCGTAGCACTCTCCATACAGTGACGTGGTCAACGTTACTTTGTACAGCAGCAACTTCTCTGACGCTGACATTAAAGTTATCGTCAACTGCACGAAGAATTGCCTCGTCCATTGCAGGTGTTCTCGTCGTTCTAGGTCTTCCCCAGTCGCGAGTCATAGGCTGGAATGTTCCGTGCTCCGTAAGACCCCAAGCAATTGCTTCGTACGTCTTCCTGTCGGGACACCTTCGTTCTGGAAATCTGTCTCGATACAAACGTACCGCGCCACGGCTATTGCCCCGTGCCAATCCATACATCAAATGGGCATCTGCCAACTCCGCATTTGTAAACATTGCACTGGCTGCAAAACCACGTTCGTGATGAAGACTAACCTGTTGATGATACGCACTGATGTGCTTGATGCTAGTACTGTAGAGCAATGAGTCGCATGCCAACACAAGCACCGAAGTCAACATTACCTTCCTTCAATTGGGCCAAGTGGCGGTGAATCGAGGAAGTACAGTACATACTGACGAAACTAAAATGAGCTCTAACATAAAAATTAAGCGTTTCCGGACACATGTGCACATAACATGTTTTCTTTATTTGTGTGTGAGGAATGTTTCCTGAAAGTTTGGCCGTACCTTTTTGTAACACCCTGTATAACCTAAGCCGTCAGAGCCTGGAGCTGACCAACTTGGTTCGCATCTGCACACAATAATCACAGTCAGTATCCATACAAAAGAACGTGGAAATCTAAAATATCTAGATAACGGACTATCGGCACGTCCCGCGGAACTCTACTGTGTACGCTGACGAAAACGCAAGAACAGTGGGTAACAAATTAGATTAATACGCAGAGATTGAAAAAACCTAACTGCCAAAGCACTCAGATGAAACTAAATAATTCGCCCCTAATTAGGAATTTGTAATATGTCACAAAGTCGGTTTAATTTCCGACGCAAACGAAAACGCGAAAAATGTGGTTATGAAATATTAAATTAACACGCACAAACTCAAGAAATTAAACTCTGAGAGCACACAGATGAAATTACGCAATTCACTCCTGGTTAGGAACTCGATTAAGTCACAAAATCTGTTACTTCGATGTGGCTGCGTCAGTCTCGGACGGCGAGCGAGGTCCTGCTACTAATAAGGGGAGTACACCGTTCGCTTGTTACATATTTTTACGAGCTTTAAACAGGAGTGACTTATTTTCACTTATGTGTGTAGTTACTAGTTTATTTTCGTAATTTCTTGCATGTTAGAGTGATTACTAGGCGCAACCTTTAATTTCAATAACTGTGTAATGTACAGTTACGCCGTTGTTATCGACCCTCGTATCGTACAGGCTTTTGTTTGTTCGGTTAGAACAGCTCATTGTCGGTTAGACCGTCAGTGAGAGGGCACATCGATTTCCTGCTGCTAATAAGGCGAGTACACATTTCTTATGTCGCAAAATTTTACTAGTGCATATTTTTACAAGCTGCAAACAGGAGTGACTGCAGTAATGGATAGGAACTGTGATTGTTGTGCACAGATGCGAGCTGAGTTGGCGACCCTTCTCTCACAGCTCCAGGCTGCGTTGGCTTTCGTCACACAACTTGGCTACTGTGACCGCCCCGGTTACTGCCTGCACTGAGGTTGACCCCTCACCCGTGGTCGAGTGGGAAATCATTCCAAAGTCTGACAGGTAGCGAAAATTTTTCGAGGGGCCGATCATTGGGCCTCCCCGGTTCGTTTGATGAACAGGTTTCGGGCGTTACCTGTGGCTGACGATGTGTCTGAGCAAGATGCAGTCGCCCACTCTGTTCCAAAGGAAGCTTCTCGTTCCACAAGGTCTGGGCATTCACAGACGGAGGGTTTGCTGGTAGTTGGGAACTCTAACGTCATGCACATAATGGGGCCCCTTAGAAACATGGCTGCCAAGGAGGGAAAGAAGCCAGTGTGCACTCCATGTCCATTCTGGGGGGGAGTCATTCCGGATGTGGAAAGGGTGCTTCCAGATGCCACGAACAGTACAGGGTGCAGCCAACTGCAGGTGGTGGCTCATGACAGTAACAATGAAGTTTGTCGCTTTGGATCAGAGCAGATTCTGTCTGGTTTCGGGCGGCTAGCGGAAATGGTAAAGACTGCCAGCCTTGCTTCCAAGATTAAGGCGGAGCTCACCATCTGCAGTATCGTCGATACAACCGACTGTGGTCATTTGGTGCAAAGCCGAGTGGAGGGTCTGAATCAGAGGCTCTGGCGGTTCTGTGACCGTGTAGGCTGCAGATTCCTTGACTTGCACCATCGGGTGGTGGATTCCCTGGTTCCGCTTGATAGGTCAGGAATCCACTACACACAGGAGGCGGCTACAGGGGTAGCGGGGTTTGTGTGGAAGGGATTGGGTGGTTTGTTAGGTTAAAGGGTCTCAGGAAACCACAGTAGGTGCGTCCGTCTAAAAGTGGGCAGGTAAAACGCAGTTATAGAAAGGATTGGTGTTGTAGTTACAAATTTACGAAGCTGTGTTAAGGAAAGAATCAGAGCTTCGAGCCCTAATAGAAAGCACTGAAGCTCAAATAGCTGTAAGTATAGAGAGCTGGCTAAAGCCGGAAATAAGTTCAGCCGAAATTTTTTCAAACGATCTAACAGTATTCATAAAGGATAGATTAAATACAGGTGGTGGTGGAGTATTTATTGCTGTCACAGGTACTTTGCCTTGTAGCTAAATTGAAGTAGATAGTTCGTGTGAAATAGTATGGGTAGAGGTTATACCTGACAATGGACTAAACTATTAACTGGATCGTTTTACCAACATACCGACTTAGAAGATGTTCAAATATGTGTGATATCTTATGTGACTTAACTGCTAAGGTCACCAGTTCGTAAGCTTACACACTACTTAACCTAAATTACCCCCATGCCCGAGGGAGGACTCGAAACTCCGGCGGGACCAGCCGCACAGTCCATGACTGTAGCGCCTAAGACCGCTCGGCTACGACTCAGGAGATATAGTTGCTGAACAGTTCAAACAGAACTGTAGTATCATTTCAAATAAGCACCCCGCTCATACAATTAAAGTCGGCGGTGATTCAATCTACCCTCGATACTTTGGAAAAGCTATACGTTTAAATCCGGCAGTAGGCGTAAAACGTCATCCGAAATTGTACTGATTGCTTTCTCAGAAAGTTATTTTGAACAATTAGTTCATGAACCCACTCGAAGCGTAAATGGTTGCGAAAGTTTGCTTGACCTTTTAGCAACAAATAATCCTGGACAAATAGTGAGTATTGTGACGAATACAGGGATTAGCGACCACAAGGCAGTTGCTGCTAGGCTGAATACCGTAAAATCTACAACCATCAAAAAGAAACGCAAAGTATAACTATATTTTTAAAAAAAACTGATAAAATGTTCTTAACGCCTTTTTAGGAGATAGTCTTCGCTTCTTCCGATTTCATCATGTAAGCGTAGAAAAGTTGTGGAATGTTTTCGGATAGATATTATCGATAGCAATTGAGAGATGTATACCATATAAATTAATAAGTGATGGTACTGATCTCCCATGTACACAAAACGGGTCAGATCGTTGTTGCAGAAACAACGAAAGCAGCATGCCAGTTTTAAAAGAACGCAAACTCCCCAAGATAGGCGAAGTTTTACAGAAGTTCGAAATATAGCGCGTACTTCAATGCTAGATGCTTTTAATCTTCTTGAAATCTGGCAGAAAACCCAAAGAGATTCTGGTCATACATAAAGCACACCAGTGGCAAGACCCAATCAATACCTTCGCTGCGCGATAACAACGGTGAAGTCACTGATGACAGTGCCACTAAAGCAGAGTTATTAAACACGGTTTTCCGAAACTCCATCGCCAGAGGAGGCGAAGTAAATGTTCCTGAATTCCAGTCAAGAATAACTGCCAAGATGAGAAACATGGAAGTAGATATCCTCGGTGTAATAAAGCAGCTTAAATCACTTAATAAAGGCAAGGCCTCCAGTCCAGATTGTGTACCAGTCAGGTTCCTCTCAGAGTATGCTGATAAAATAGCTCCATATTTAGCAATTATATACAGGCACTCGCTGACAGTAAGATCCGTACCTAAAGACTGGAAAATTGCTCAAGTCACGCCAATACCCAAAAAGGGAAGTAGGAGTAATCCGCAGAGCTACAGGCACATATCACTAACGTTGATTTGCAGTAGGGTTTTGGAACATATACTGTATTAGAACATTATGAAGTACATCGAAGAAAACCACTTACTAACATATAGTCAGCACGGATTCAGAAAATATCGTTCTTGTGAAACACAACTAGCTGTTTATACTCATGAAGTAATAAGTGGTATCGAGAGGGGAGATAGTGTCACAGACATGATACGTGAATTGGAGTGGCAATCATTATAACAAAGGCGTTTTCGTTGCGACGGGATCTTCTCATGAAATTTCAATCAACAGTTCTCTCCTCCGATTGCGGAAACATTATGTTGGCACCCACCTACATACGGAGAAATGACCAGCACGATAAAATAAGAGAAATCAGCTATCGCACAGAAAAAATTAAGTGCTCGCTTTTCCCGCGTGCCGTTCGAGAGTGGAACGGTAGAGAGACAGACTGAAGGTGGTTCATTGAACCCTCTGCCAGGCACTTTGTTGTGAATAGCAGAGTAATCACGTAGATGTACTTGCTGCTGCCACACTGTGGACTTAAGAGCATTTTCTCGTCAGAGTGTGGATTCTGACATGTGATTTGTGCCAGTTAACATCTGAGAGTTTTGAAGGATGTTGGACTTTGTAATATTAGTAATTTTCGCCTCACAAACATTAATATACGCTCGATAGTAATCGCCTGATGGCCTAGAGTTATCGAACAATTGTAAAGTAAAAGAAATGAACCATCGCATAGCAGTGACAGAATCTATTATTCTTTATCTTTGCCGTTCTTGCGCGGTGCCAGTAAATCTCTATGTACATGTATCGATTAATGGTATAAAAAAGAATTCTGTTGTTTCAAGACAAATGAGGCTTTTGGCGCCTCACCTTTTACTGTTTGTATTCCATGAGAGGCGGACGCGGACTTGCTGCGTTCCACAACTGTATTTTATATTTGATGTGAAAATATTGAGTGAATATGCTAATTGTTATTTTTTCCAATCAGAAAAGATGTAGTTTCTTGTAACTGATATCGAACAGACTGCATCAAGAGGACATTTTGACTGTTATGTATAAAGTATTTAACCACAATGGTCATCTATTGTAATTTAATATGAAAAGGTACGTAGCATTAAAAAAAACGTGTGTTAAAGATAAGTGTGCTTATTTTCGTAAATTAACCTTGATGATTCCATCTCCTGATTTACTTGAATTAGAATTATTTTGTGTTACTTCATCACCAGAAATTACGATCACGCTGATGGGCCGAACGCAGCATGAGGCAGAAGGAACATTATCGTTTTCCTATTATTTCTGAACCAACTTTTTTTTTAATTGTGTAGTGTTGCATTTCTTTTAAAGTCTATAAATCTTCTGGTCCCTTAGTGTTGATCCGGGTATGACTACATCGCGACTATAAAAATGCGCAGAAATGATAATGTTTCTTCCGAGCGATCTCAAATATATATATATCAATATGCTGCTCTTATTCAGGTATTTAATGGTCAACGTATGTTATTGTAATAGTGTAATAAATCCCTGATTGTGTTGCCAAGTGGTCCACCAAAATATTCACTTTTTCGACATTAAAAAAAAAGTAACAGTTCTTTTTATTTTCGTCCCCCAAGAGCAACGCTACAACTTAGTGGCTTTCCAGTGAGTGGGGACCTAGCTGAGATACTGCCTTGTTATTTACTTTCTCGTATAGGATAATCATTCACTCTTGGAAGGTGACTGAACTTGTTGTTGTGGGTTACAAGAAAAATAAATGTTACAATTTCGATAAAGCTCAAACCCTTATGAGTTATTAATTTTATTATGTAGGTGACTGCCTCCATTTTTAACTGGGAGTTGTAATTTCCTATTGACTAATTTGGGCAAATGCGACTGGTTGTTTCTAGAAGTTAACGCAGACAGACTTTAGAAAAATCCAACTTCTCACTGTGGCCCAAGATGGTGTGGTACTAACTAAAACATTAATAAACAGATAATTTGCGCAGTAGTGGTAGGGGTTCAGACCTGTTTCAGTGATCCTTTGGACATCGATTTTTAAGTGACTTTTGCTCAGTTCACTATTTCAATTTTACTTTTACATTTTCACGTTAGCTGTTGCGCATAGGAATTAGGGGCCAGTGCAGAAGTCACAACACTCAAATACAGAAGATCGCCTCTTGCTTCCACTGACGAAGACTGGTTATCATAAAATACAGTTAAATTTGAATGCCTACTTAACTGAATTTAAATAATTCTTAAAACCCGTGATCTAGGGGTAGCGTCTTCGATTCATAATCTAAACGTCTTCGGTCCCGGGTTCGATCCCCGCCACTGCCTAAATTTTGATAAATAATCAGCATTGCCGGCCGAAGACTTCCGGCATAAGAAGTCAGCCTCATTCTGCCAACGGCCACGTCAAAGAGGCCGGATAGAGATTCTGAGAACTCTCTTGACCTAGGGGTGGGAAATTGCCCCTAAAGGCGGAAGAATCAGCAATGATTAACGACATGAGGATGCAGAAGGCAATGGAAACCACTGCATTAAAGACACGTAGCGTGTATCCACAGGACATGTGGCCTGTAATTGAAGAAGTGTCATGATGATCTCTCCATTGGCAAAAGATTCCGGAACAGTCCCCCATTCGGATCGCCGGGAGGGGACTGCCAAGGGGGAGATTGCCATGAGAAAAAGATTGAATAATCTACGAAAGGATAACGTTCTACGAATCGGGGCGTGGAATGTCAGAAGCTTGAAAGTGGTAGGGAAACTAGAAAATCTGAAAAGGGAAATGCAAAGGCTCAATCTAGATATAGTAGGGGTCAGTGAAGTGAAGTGGAAGGAAGACAAGGATTTCTGGTCAGATGAGTATCGGGTAATATCAACAGCAGCAAAAAATGGTATAACAGGTGTAGGATTCGTTATGAACAGGAAGGTAGGGCAGAGGGTGTGTTACTGTGAACAGTTCAGTGACCGGGTTGTTCTAATCAGAATCGACAGCAGACCAACACCGACAACGATAGTTCAGGTATACATGCCGACGTCGCAAGCTGAAGATGAACAGATAGAGAAAGTGTATGAGGATATTGAAAGCGTAATGCAGTATGTAAAGGGGGACGAAAATCTAATAGTCATGGGCGACTGGAATGCAGTTGTAGGGGAAGGAGTAGAAGAAAAGGTTACAGGAGAATATGGGCTTGGGACAAGGAATGAAAGAGGAGAAAGACTAATTGAGTTCTGTAACAAGTTTCAGCTAGTAACAGCGAATACCCTGTTCAAGAATCACAAGAGGAGGAGGTATACTTCGAAAAGGCTGGGAGATACGGGAAGATTTCAATTAGATTACATCATGGTCAGACAGAGATTCCGAAATCAGATACTGGATTGTAAGGCGTACCCAGGAGCAGATATAGACTCAAATCACAATAGAGTAGTGATGAAGAGTAGGCTGAAGTTCAAGACATTAGTCAGGAAGAATCAATACGCAAAGAAGTGGGATACGGAAGTACTAAGGAATGACGACATACATTTGAAGTTCCCTAACGCTATAGATACAGCAATAAGGGATAGCGCAGTAGGCAGTACAGTAGAAGAGGAATGGACATCTCTAAAAAGGGCCATCACAGAAGTTGGGAAGGAAAACATAGGTACAATGAAGGTAGCTGCGAAGAAACCATGGGTAACAGAAGAAATACTTCAGTTGATTGATGAAAGGAGGAAGTACAAACATGTTCCGGGAAAATCAGGAATACAGAAATACAAGTCGTTGAGGAATGAAATAAATAGGAAGTGCAGGGAAGCTAAGACGAAATGAGTGCAGGAAAAATGTGAAGAGATCGAAAAAGATATGATTGTCGGAAGGACAGACTCAGCATACAGGAAAGTCAAAACAAACTTTGGTGACATTAAAAGCAACGGTGGTAATATTAAGGGTGCAACGGGATTTCCACTGTTAAATGCAGAGGAGAGAGCAGAGAGGTGGAAAGAACACATTGAAAGCCTCTATGAGGGTGAAGATTTGTCTGATGTGATAGAAGAAGAAAACGGAGTCGATTTAGAAGAGATAGGGGATCCAGTATTAGAATCGGAATTTTAAAGAGCTGTGGAGGACTTATGGTCAAATAAGGCGGAAGGGATAGATAACATTCCATCAGAATTTCTAAAATCATAGGGGGAAGTGGCAACAAAACGACTATCCACGTTGGTGTGTAGAATATATGAGTCTGGCGATATACCATCTGACTTTCGGAAAAGCATCAGCCACACAATTCCGAAGACGGCAAGAGCTGACAAGTGCGAGAATTATCGCACAGTCAGCTTAACAGCTCATGCATCGAAGCTGCTTACAAGAATAATATACAGAAGAATGGAAAAGAAAATTGAGAATTCGCTAGGTGACGATCATTTTGGCTTTAGGAAAAGTAAAGGGACGAGAGAGGCAATTCTGACGTTACGGCTAATAAAGGAAGCAAGGCTAAAGAAAAATCGAGACTCTTTCATAGGATTTGTCGAGCTGGAAAAAGCGTTCGACAATATAAAATGGTGCAAGCTGTTCGAGATTCTGAAAAAAGTAGTGGTAAGCTATAGGGAGAGACGGGTACAACAACCAAGAGGGAATGGTAGGAGTGGACGATCAAGATCGAAGTGCTCGTATTAAGAAGGGTGTAAGACAAGGCTGTAGCCTTTAGCCCCTACTCTTCAATCTGTACATCGAGGAGGCAATGATGGAAATAAAAGAAAGGTTCAGGAGTGGAATTATAATACAAGGTGAATGGATATCAATGATACCATTCGCTGATGACATTGCTATCGTGAGTGAAATTGAAGAAGAATTAAATGATATGTTGAACGGAATGAACAGTCTAATGAGTACACAGGTTGGTTTGAGAGTAAATCGGAGAAAGACGAAGGTAATGAGAAGTAGTAGAAATGAGAACAGCGAGAAACGTAACATCAGGATTGATGGTCACGAAGTCAATGAAGTTAAGGAATTCTGCTACCTAGGCAACAAAATAACCAATGACGGACGGAGCAAGGAGGACATTAAAAGCAGACTCGCTATGGCAAAAAAGGCGTTTCTGTCCAAGAGAAGTCTTCTAATATCAAAAACCGGCTTTAATTTAAGGAAAAAATTTCTGAGGATGTACGTCTGGAGTACAGCATTGTATGGTAGTGAAACATGGACTGTGGGAAAACCGGAACAGAAGAGAATCGAAGCATTTGAGATGTGGTGCTATAGACGAATGTTGAAAATTAGGTGGACTGATAAGGTAAGGAATGAGGAGGTTCTACGCAGAATCGGAGAGGAAAGGAATATGTGGAAAACACTGATAAGGAGAAGGGACAGAATGATAGGACATCTGCTAAGACATGAGGGAATGACTTCCATGGTACTAGAGGGAGCTGTAGAGGGCAAAAACTGTAGAGGAAGACAGAGATTGGAATACGTCAACTAAATAATTGAGGACGTAGGTTTCAAGTGCTACTCTGAGATGAAGAGGTTAGCACAGAAAAGGAATTTGTGGCGGGCCGCATCAAACCAGTCAGTGGACTGATGACAAAAAAAAAAGGAAAAAAAAAACAAAGCTTATGTCGTATACAGTTTCACACAGATGCAGCATGAGCACCGATGGTTAACATCATTTAAAAAAAACTGCAAAATCACGCCCAGGACAGGCCGTTTTCTTAATTTTCAAAATATTTACTGTCAGACTAGCGAAAAAAAAGGAAACTTTGATTTGCCTGATATTTTGTTTTAAAACCCACCATTCGAAAAATCTTTTCTTTCACTATCCGTAAATAACTTCCTCCCTCTCTTGAACAAACAAGTTTATTTTTGTCTGCATTGACTTTGATCTATTACGCTTTTATTCTTAGGTCAACTCTGTCTACTCCTACCATTTCCATCTAAATCCTCGGTTTACGTGGTACGTGCCTGTGTGCGTTTATGAGTTTATTTTAGCGTACGTGTTTCACCACGTGTGCTTTGAGGTAATGAGAACCACGAAATAATGCTGTATAAACGCTTGCTATGAGATTTTACTACCACACCTGATTTACGGCTGATAAAATATATTTTTATGTCCGTGCGGCTTTTATGTTTTTGGTTCATGAAATGATCCTAGAAGTCGAGGATTATCTCTGATTTCGATTATTTAAAGGACCAACAACCTCGCCATTTAGGTCGCCAACGTTAACAAGTCTTAATTAACTTTTTTCGTTATATTTACTAAAAATTTAATTTAACATAATCTATTCACAAAATAATTCAGAGCGATTTCTCTCAGTCCGTTCTGAAACGAAAATGCACTTGGACCTCTACGATATAGTTAATACTTCTTTTGTAGTGTTGCTGTGGCAACGCACGAGCTAAAGCAGCGCCTGCTATGGCGTGCCAAACATTACACGTGGATGGAGTGCGGGTCGCGGTAGGGACATAGCCTTGTTTCAGCTCTGCTCCTTCCAGGAATTACTTGGTAAACGCGACATTTCTTTTAGTATTGCGTACTATCTTTTTCAGCGACACGCCTTTCTTCAGTTCGGCAGCATCGTGGTGTCAGCGCTGTTTACCGTTCTCCGTTTTTTTGTGGTATTAAGGACATTCAAATGGTTCATATGGCTCTGAGCACCATGGGACTTAACTTCTAAGGTCATCAGTCCCCTAGAACTTAGAACTACTAAAACCTAACTAACCTAAAGACATCGCACACATCCATGCCCGAGGCAGGATTCGAACCTGCGACCATAGTGGTCGCTCGGTTCCAGACTGTAGCGCCTAGAACCGCTCGGCCACATCGGCCGGCTATGAAGGACATTCACAGGTCCACCAGCAGTTTGTACTGCAAGAAGCAATCTATCGATTCGTCATCATAAACCTTTAAAAATTAATGTTGATGACCGATGAGAGGGATGAGAATGCTCAATATCTATTATGCAGTTCCATAATCGACGTGTACTGCTGATTTGCTATGACACGACATTACAACACCATGCAGAATGAATTGAAATACTTATTTGACAATGAAAGGCCAAAACATTACACCGATCGACAAATGGGGTTCATTGTTTTGAACATCAAGAAGAACTTTGCGCTAAATTAGCACGCTTGGAACACGTGAAGAAACTGAACTGAATTTATCAAATAGCACGTATTATTCTATTGTCTGTTGCAACAGCTTTCGATAGAAATGAAAAAAGAGCATGGAGACTTTACATATAACTTCGGAGTCAAGGGGCGTGGGTTTAACGATTGTTCCCTTTAACGGCCACTGTTGTAGAATTTGTGAAGGAAAATGGTGCGAAGGAACCAAAATTAAATAATCCGGAATGGACTGCAGACCTCGCATTTTGAGTGGCCTTCATTTCACACAGCCCATAGGAAGAAACTATAAAATCAGATTTTATACGGATGGATTTCAAATGATATTCGCGTAGTAGAAGGAACAAATTCCGACAAGAAACATATTACAGTTCCTTAAGCTCACAGATGTCAAAAAAATACGAAGTATGAAAATTCATTATGGCCTCGAAAAATTTGGAAGGGTAGTTCCTTAAATGTTTTAGAGGACACTGTCAGTATTAAATCTGTTTTCCTATTGTTTTTGAGACTGTTTGTGTTTCACGAATGAGATTTTCACTCTGCAGCGGAGTGTGCGCTGATATGAAACTTCCTGGCAGATTAAAACTGTGTGCCCGACCGAGACTCGAACTCGGGACCTTTGCCTTTCGCGGGCAAGTGCTCTACCAACTGAGCTACCGAAGCACGACTCACGCCCGGTACCCACAGCTTTACTTCTGCCAGTACCTCGTCTCCTACCTTCCAAACTTTACAGAAGCTCTCCTGCGAACATGTTCGCAGGAGAGCTTCTGTAAAGTTTGGAAGGTAGGAGACGAGGTACTGGCAGAAGTAAAGCTGTGGGTACCGGGCGTGAGTCGTGCTTTGTTTGTGTTTCAGTTGAATGCGCCTCTGTGAAAGTCCAGATGTAACTGATTTGTCTCCATTGTCATTAACGTTGTAAGGAGAAATCCTTTTGCAAAAAAACTGTCTACGAGGTCTACATTGTTTTACTCTGGAAGAGTTTCCACGTCTCCATAATGAGCTTGCAACCGTGATGCAATATTTCGATCAGTATATGTGTGTGAAACACTTTTCCGCGATTATGGAACTAAGTATGTCACGATTACGTAAGAATCTGATTGAAAAAAAATCTCTGAAATTGCCACCGTCTGTCTATATGCCGTCTGTTTATACCAGCTAAAAATTATATGACGTCTTCAGAGTGCCAAAAATACACTACTGGCCATTAAAATTGCTACACCAAGAAGAAATGCATATGATAAACGTGTATTCATTGGACAAATATATTATACTAGAACTGACATGTGATTACATTTTCACGCAATTTGGGTGCATAGATCCTCAGAAATCAGTACCCAGAACAACCACCTCTGGCCGTAATAACGGCTTTGATACGCCTGGGTATTGAGTCAAACAAAGCTTGGATGGCGTGTACAGGTACAGCTCCCCATGCAGCTTCAACACGATACCACAGTTCATCAAGAGTAGTGACTGGTATATTGTGACGAGCCAGTTGTTCGGCCACCATTGTCCAGACGTATTCAGTTGTTGAGAGATCTGGAGAATGTGCTGGGCAGGGCAGCAGTCGAACATTTTCTGTATCCAGAAAGGCCCGTACAGGATCTGCAACATGCGGTCGTGCATTATTCTGCTGAAATGCAGGGTTTCGCAGGGATCGAATGAAGGGTCGTAACACATCTGAAATCTAACGTCCACTCTTCAAAGTACCGTCAATGCGAACAAGAGGTGACCCAGAAGTGTAACCAATGGCACCCCATACCATCACGCCGGGTGATACGCCACTATGGCGATGACGAATACACGCTTCCAATGTGCGTTCGCCGCGATGTCGGCAAACACGGATGCGACCATAATGATGCTGTAAACAGAACCTGGATTCATCCGAAAAAATGACGTTTTGCCATTCGTGCACCCAGGGTCGGTGTTGAGTATACTATCGGAGGCGCACCGGTCTGTGATGCTGCGTCAAGGGTAACCGCAGCCATGGTCTCCGAGCTGATAGTCCATGCTGCTGCAAAAGTCGACGAACTGTTCGTGCAGATGTTTGTTGTCTTGCAAACGTCGCCATTTGTTGACTCAGGGATCGCGACGTGGTTGTACGATTTGTTACAGCCATGCGGATAAGATGCCTAACATCTCGACTGCTAGTGATACGAGCCCCTTGGGATCTAGCACGGCGTTCCGTATTACCCTCCTGAACCCACCGATTCCATATTCAGCTAACAGTCATTGGATCGCGACTAACGCGAACACCAATGACGCGATACGATAAACCGCAATCGCGATAGGCTACAATCCTACCTTTATCATTGTCGGAAACGTGATGGTACGCATTTCTGCTCCTTACACGAGGCATCACAAAAACGTTTCACCAGGAAACGCCGCTCAACTGCTGTTTGTTTATGAGAAATCGGTGGGAAACTTTCCTCATATGACCACGTTGTAGGTATCGCCACAGGCGCCAATCTTGTGTAAATGCTCGGAAAAGCTGATCATTTGCATATCACAGCATCTTCTTCCTGTCGGTTAAATTTCGCGTCTGTAGACATTATATTCGTGGTTTAGCAATTTTAATGGCCAGTACTGTAATTAAGTAATACTGAAAACTTGTTTAGTTTGTCAATTACATTATTAAAATATAACTGGAAGAGCCTCAGTAACATTTTGTACTGACGTTTGTACGATACTCAATACGAACATACTGCCAGAATACAAAACTGGTAGGTATTATGGTTAAAAATGGCTCTGAGCACTATGGGACTTAACTGCTGTGGTCATCAGTCCGCTAGAACTTAGAACTACTTAAACCTAACTAACCTAAGGACATCACACACATCCATGCCCGAGGCAGGATTCGAACCTGCGACCGTAGCGGTCGCGCGGTTCCAGACTGTAGCGCCTAGAGCCGCTCGGCCACCCCGGCCGGCCAGGTATTATGATAATGGAAGAAATCTAGTGCTGGTACATAACTTACTCGTCCCTAGCAGTACCAGGCGGCCGCCAAGTTTAACCTCTCTATCTTGCTGACCGATCATCATCAACAGTGCCACATAACCTCACTTCAGAAGATATTTCATGGAAATCTGTAATTAAAACCAGAACATTGCCGCAAGTACTCGTTAACAGTACCTTTACGCGACTACCATTCCACTTTCCTCGCTGGCGTAATGTTGGCAGTGACAATGTCACTCACTATGATGATTCTAACCGCCTTAACTGAGTAGAACGCCAATGAAGAGGCGTGTGTAAGCAAATCGCCTAGGGAGGCGGTTCTCATGATGGTAATAAGCTTCAACATGTCGAGTTCTGTGTATTCCGTCTGGGCTTGGAGAAAAAAGTCAACACTTTACTGTGACGTTTAGTAGGGAGAGTTGGATCTCCATTTTTCTTCAGCACAAGATGTGCGTGTTTCTTAGCTTTTTCTGTCTCCTGGCAGCAAGTTCATATAGAGTGTCATACAGACTTCAGTACAACGTATTATTTAGGTTCTGCTGCTTGAAATAGAAGAGATATGATAAACTGATGATGTACAGACGTGTGTCATCCCTCTCATAGGTGTGGGGGTGAGATGGAGAGGTGTACTGAGACAGGCAGACTATAAATTGCTACACATGAGGAAAACAGTCGATAGAAATAAAATATTTGTCTTTGGAATATGATGTACTCCAAACAATTTTATCAGATTATTATACATCGCAATCGAACATCATTTTTCCTAGTAAGGCTTTTTTGTCCAGTCATTGGAGTGTCTTTCTTAACACAACAATTTCAGTGACTACTAAATGGTGAAGAACATTCGTGTGACGATCGTGAACAAACACACGTCTTTTTAATAGTTTCGTAATGAGTTTCACCATCCGCGACAAATAAATCTTCATCCTTTCCATCGGAGCTACTTTCCTAATCTTCTACAGTTTCTTCGATGTTGCATCCTTCTGCATCTGACGAGCACGTTATTTCCAGTACTTTTCTCTTTAAAGTCTTCGGACTGGTTTCCTCTTCACCAGTGTTTTACTTTGGTGATTCCTTTCTTTTCTCATCAATGTTTCCTTTGTAGATTATATTTCCTGCAGACATTACAACTTTGGACAAAGTTGTCGCCTGCTGCTTAAATTCGTGGGCTCGCCAGTGGAAGGATCAGATGATATTATGTCTAAAAGCTTAGTACGTGCTGCCTTAGGACTAGTCAGTTTTGAAATGATACACTCGCAAGTTGTGTCAGTGAAGGAATTTGACTTGTGCAGTTTACACTGTTCTGTTAATGTACTTGTGATCACTACGTCTTTTGATGAACACTGAAGTGATTGGTAGACCTGTGTGTGAGATTGCAACAGATGCACCTAGTCACAAGTAAGCCATATTCGGTGAGATTATTTCCTATATCTTGAAGCCACTTGTACCATTTTCAATGCTGGCTGATTTAGTTCAGTTGTGTTATATTCCAAATTGAAGGAGGCTACAATTCCTGGCTAGACTGTTAATCATGAGCGTGTTGCAGGTGTTGCAAAAATAGCATATAATTGATATAAGAAATGAACGGTCCAGGAGCTGCAACCAGTAGGACGCATGTGGAGATAGACTCATTAAAACAATCCCTTATTCCTTTGCAAATTGCAATGGTTACAGGTGGCTTGTAGCTTCTGTGGGACTTGGCCCATCAAGTGCAAGCATTATTTTTTCTACTAGTTTCCTGTACGTGAAATCTGTTTTCAACCAGTCCAGCACAATACCACTGTTAAAATATGAAGACTTCTAGGACATTCTTACAATTGCACCATAAGGCATTCCAGCCATGAATTCCGGATTCAGACTTTTCCACTTTATTATGGAAAAGATCGGATGAAACGTGCTTTTGCCATTGACGCAACACAGAACGGACACTTTTCCCTTTCTCAGCACATGTGACTGAAGTAACATTTCAGTAACCTCTCATTGCATAATCACTGCCAGCTTTGTTGTTCAGTTGTAATCCGGTTTCATTAATGTTCTACGCTGGCTTCATTCGCCTCTTTGGCTCGAGTGACTGACGCATCTTCTACTGTTTGCAGCTGTTCTATCATTATGTCTAAGGAAGGAGTTAAGGCAGTCGTAAACAGCTTTTTCGATTGTTTACTGAAAATATTCTAGATCATATGAGATAGCCTCGCTGAATGTACACTACTGGCCATTGAAATTGCTACACCTCGAAGATGACGTGCTACAGACGCGAAATTTAACCGACAGGAAGAAGTTGCTGTGATATGCAAATGGTTAGATTTTCAGAGCAGTCACACAACGTTGGCGCCGGTGGCGACACTTACAACGTGCTGACATGAGGAAAGTTTCCAACCGATTTCTCATATACAAACAGCAGTTGACCGGCGTTGCCCGGTGAAACGTTGTTGGGATGCCTCATGTAAGGAGGAGAAATACGTACCAACACGTTTCCGACTTTGATAAAGTTCCCGGATTCGATTCCCGGCGGGGTCAGGGATTTTCTCTGCCTCGTGATGGCTGGGTGTTGTGTGATGTTCTTAGGTTAGTTACGTTTAAGTGGTTCTAAGTTCTAGGGGACTGATGACCATAGATGTTAAGTCCCATAGTGCTAAGAGCCATTTGAACCATTTGATGGTCGCATCCGTGTTTGGCGACATTGCGGTGAACGTACATTGGAAGCGTGTATTCGTCATCGCCATACTGGCGTATCACCCGGCGTGGTGGTATGGGGTGCCATTGGTTACACGTCTCGGTCACTTCTTGTTCGAACTGACGGCACTTTGAACAGTGGACGTTACATTTCAGATGTGTTGCGACCCGTGGCTCTACCCTTCATTCGATCACTGCGAAACCCTACATTTCAGCAGGATAATGCACTACCGCGTGTTGCAGGTCCTGTGCGGGCCTTTCTGGATTCAGAAAACGTTCGACTGCTGCCCTGACCAGAACATTCTCCAGATCTCTCACCGATTGAAAAAGTCTGGTCAATGGTGGCCGAGCCCGCATCTCGTGGTCGTGCGGTAGCGTTCTCGCTTCCCACGCCCGGGTTCCCGGGTTCGATTCCCGGCGGGGTCAGGGATTTTCTCTGCCTCGTGATGGCTGGGTGTTGTGTGCTGTCCTTAGGTTAGTTAGGTTTAAGTAGTTCTAAGTTCTAGGGGACTGATGACCATAGCTGTTAAGTCCCATGGTGCTCAGAGCCATTTGAATGGTGGCCGAGCAACTGGCTCGTCACAATACGCCAGTCACTACTCTTGATGAACTGTGGTATCGGGTTGAAGCTGCATTGGCAGCTGTACCTGTACACTCCATCCAAGTTCTGTTTGACTCAATGTCCAGGTGTATCAAGGCCGCTATTGCGGGCAGAGATGGTTGTTCTGGGTACTGATTTCTCAGGATCTATGCACCCAAACTGCTTGAAAATGTAATCACATGTCAGTTGTAGTATAATATATTTATGCAATGAATACCCGTTCATCATCCGCATTTCTTCTTGGTGTAGCAACTCTAATGGCCAGTAGTGTGAATGGTAAAAAAGAACTCCTTATAGCAATTTCTTAATATGAGCAATGAGGTTCGAAAATGCTTCAAATGGCTCTGAGCACTATGGGACCTAACATCGGAGGTCACCAGTCCCCTAGAACTTAGAACTACTTAAACCTAACGAATCAAAGGACATTACACGTATCCATGCCCGTGGCTGGATTCTAACCTGCGAACGTAGTGGTCGCGCGGTTCCTAACTGAAGCGCCTACAGCCGCTTGGCCACAGCGGCGGGCCAGCAATGAAGTTCCATTCATTCTCAGTCCGCAGGAAAGTGTGAGTTCCAACACTTCACTTAGAACAGTTATTTGACCGCAAGCGCCTTTTTAGCGTGGTTTTAGGTGCGAGAAAGCGTTACCTGAAACACTGACGCCAAATGAAATTGTGCCGCACAGCGTTTATGACCTCAATCAAATGATCTTCAGTCCATTTTGCCTTGCTACCTAGACGCAGTTCTTGTGCAATTAGTTGTAATCATTCAGTAACAAAAAAACTCGCGTCATTCAATCCCTTTACAAAATATGAATTAAATTTCCATGATAACCTAAGCTAAATTTAATTGTTGTCCATCTCTGCTACATTGAAACACGTTGTGCATCTCTCTCTCAGCTGTCCAGGGGAGACGAACCAACCCAATTTATAACACAGGTGGCGAACGAGGTTGCCACTATAGGCTAGTCTCGAACCCACACATTTGTCAACTCGCAGTAAAAAATAAATAAAAAGAACCTTTCATATTGTGCAAAATAAGCCTTAATACTACAAGTACGTAGCCACGCTAAATAAATTTCTGCTTACCAGAACAGAGAAAGTGATTTTTGTACCAAAAAAGAGGAGAAAATAGGAGCAACACCTTTTCTTTAAGTTCTTTCACAAAAGAGCTTCCTCACAAGTTGCGGGAGCTGCTCTAGAGGCGCATTTGTGAAATACAATAGAGCTCCGTCTCACCTAGGGCCCTAACTTTCCCGGACACATCCTATTCAGTGTTCAGGCTTCGTTCCCTTTTAGTGTAAAGGTGCACTAACAGAACATGATTATATAGGGATCTTTGCACCAACGCACTGCAGCTTAGCACGAAAGAGACCCTCCGGAGTTCATTTTGTTTTGGAACGTTTCCCTAGAGACGATTTACATGCCGTTTTGTTTTGCTGGAATGGCACTTACAATACTCACCTACTAGTATAAGTTGGAAATGCGGCATTTTCTGTCATTGATGGAACATAGAGAAAATTTCATTTCTCAGCGTAGTCGTGCGTCAGAGCACGTGTAAGAGCAATTCAAAATAATAATCTGCCTAAACTAGGCGTTGGATGTTATGGAGGTACGTGTCTCGTGGCCGTAAGAGGCGTATGGGTCTCCACTGCACCATTGACCTCCATGGTCGCCTGATACGATGGTATGTGTATTTGTTTTTAAATTTTACATGCCTTCACTTCCAGCAACTTTGAGTGAACTACAACGGATACTTAACACCAGTGAAAGTAGTACCTCCAGACATCCTCGGTAACATATGGGACGAGTTAGATTATCATCTGGGTATTTGACGTTCCTCTTATGGTATGCACATTGAATCTTTGTGAAACGCATATCAAAATTTATATCTGAAAAGTAGTTCTAAAAAGCACCCAAGGGTTGTAAGTACTTGGATGTAAATTATCATTCCGTATAAAAGCAGACGTTCTTTCCAAAATGCAAACTTTGTATTCCTGTCTGTAAAATAATATTCACCACAGTTTCTTATCTCTTTCATGCAACAGGTTAATGAATCTTTATGAAATACACGATATATCTGTACACATTACTAAATTGAAGTGGTGGGCAGCCTTTTTCTGTCAGTATGTTAAGGCTAATCTAGGGCACAATTGTAGGGATTTTGATGTGGTTTACACCAATAGATTGATTCAAGACGAAGGTTTGTGTATACAATTTATTACCGCTACGCCAGAGAAGTTGCCTGTCCTTAGATACTCAGTGCTACCTGTGCGAAGTCGGCGCTCGTCGTTAGTGAGGTCAAATTTCATGGAAGTGTAAAACTTCAAAATGAATGAGCTAGGTGTGGTATAGTTGTCTGTAACCAGCCGTTTCAAAGAAAATGGGATTAATTCGATTCTGATTTCAAAACATTAATCAGAGTGGCAGACTGGGAGGCTTTCATGGAGAAATTTCAGGGGTAGGTACAAGCGTGGCCATTATTCGAAGCGATATCCTCGACATCACGGAAACTTTGCCCATCATTAGTTGTCCAAGTGGCAGTCTTGAATGCATGGTTATTATTACCTTTATGGGGCTGAAATTATGAAGATTCCCATGTACATGGCACAAGCAAGCATTTTGCAGTAACAAAGTTGAATTTCTAATAGGCCCAGGTGTTTCTCTATTGTCGGCTTACCTTATAAGAACTCTTCGGTGGCGCAAAACCGCGCTGAAAACATGACCTCATGTCGATGGCACCCCAGACCTGGAACCAGATGAAAGGAAAATTAGGTTTAACGTCACGTCGAAATCGAGGTCATCAGAGATGCAGCATAAGCTCGTGTTGTGCCAAGTACGGGGAAGGAAATCGGACGTGCCCTTTTGAAGGAACCGTCCCAGCAACTGCCTGGAGCGGGTTTGAACTGTCGTTCACCAGAAAGTCAGTCCAGCGTACTAACCATTCACAGTTGCTGGGGCCGTCTCAAACGAGGAGCTTCTGCTCCTACTTGTGACAGGACAGGTTATGTAACGCCTGCGCAGCCTGTTCACATAATACTCTAAGAGTTGGACAAGTCTGGAGATCATGTTGGTCACGGAAGTTTCAGCATGTCTTGCATGGCACTTTGAGTTTCACTGGCAGCGTGTGGGTGAGCATTATCCTGTTCGAACAGCACACCACCTTCCTCTTGCAAGAACGGCAAAGCAACGAGTCTGACTACATTCTGCACATACCGAGCGCTCGTTAGCGTACCCTCCAACAACATCAAACTTGTACAAGAGTTGTAGCTTATCGCACCGCAGACCACATGTCCAGGGGCGGGGTTAGTGTATTGTAGATGAAAGCGCTCTAAGACCTGGTATACGCCCTATGCGCTAGCGATCAACACTTGCGAGAAGGTGGAATCCGTTTTCATTGCTGAAGACTACAGCGTGCCATTCCATCCAGCAAGTGATCATCTGATAGCACCAGTCAGGAACAGGTTCCCAGCAGTTCGTGTTAATTTGTCTGGGTTCACATTCCCTCTTATCTGTGCTGCGGTAGCTGTATAATCTGTTACTGCTGCCCTTATATAATAATCATGCCGGGCATCTGTGCTGGGTGTATGTCCAGAACCTCGTCTATGGGTGTGGGAAAGTTCTTGTTGCCACTAATGCCAGGATCATTGCAAACCTGACGTAGCATGTCCCACTTTGTGGCACTACTCCAGAAGGACGGCTCCAACATATGGAAGTCCATAATTTGACCCATTTCAAACTTGCTCTGTTGCTGCAAGAAGCATGACATGCCTGTTGCTTGGCTGGTTGCCTGATTCATGCATTTGCACCACACTGAGACTTGTGGCTATAATATTCCCTGTTAAAAGATAGCCACGGACAGTAGCTACGCCATTATGCTAGGAATGCGGTAATAGGGGAACTGGCGCAGTTTTTCAGTGTGGGTTGCTTATATTCAGAGATATGCATACATTCAGGGGCAAGCTTGATTGTCTTATGACCCTCTCCCCTTCCCATCAACCTACAGTTATGCTAATTGATATATGATCGCCTAGGGATAATTCATACATCTGAGAAATCCGCCACCCCTCCAAATCCCCTACCCCTTAGGAATTCCCCGGACCCTCCCCCATCTCCCCCACGCTTTTGATATTGAACTAACTGACAAATTAACTAAATTGTTCAATTAATTACCCACCTCTATTCTGGGAGACTGTCCAGCCCTACCCTTCCCAGCCACAAGAAAACTCATGTCGAAATCTCTAAGTCTTTGCAGAGCTGTTGGTGTGGAAGGTGCAATTATTACCCTGTCCAACAACTACATGTCCTAATTACGTAATAACAGTGTTGAAAACTGAAGATGTTGTCTCGTGAGGAAACTTTCGTGTCTGCGCTCACCTTGACATTCAGGAATGGACTGACCTAGTGCACAGTGCCACGACAAGACGGCATCCCCCACATCGCCACCTTCTTCGCCATATCTTCCAGAAAAATCTGGTGGGAAGAATCGCTAAGCTGGTAGCCTGGAGTATCCCACATCAGGAAATTCAGCTACATTCCACAGGGTACAGTAATATATTCTCTACATATAAAATTCAATTTGATGGGGTTGAATCTCTTTTTTATTTGGTGGAAAAGCTCATCATTCTCTGCAGGCCTTGTGAATGATATCGAAGAAAATAATTAAATACATAAATAGAACACTTTTGTATGATATTGCAAGGGGTACCTTCATGCAATCGACATCAACATAGCTCATCGATATATTTACAGTGCTACAGATCTCGCTAAACACATCTGACGAAAAACAGTTTTCCGACTGTACACACTTCCTTCTTCATGTGCGCCATCTGCAGACTACCACATGATTATGGGGTCGTAGCGGCTTGCATGCTGAACAGTGGACAGCGACTGCAGGAGTTCCAGGCCACCATCGGTAGCAGCCTCTTGTCACCTGCTACGTAATCCCCAAACGATGTATCAGCTGCCTACGTCCCGTTGATACCAGATTCCCTTTTTGTTTTGCTCCCAAACACACACATTCCATATCATGTCAGTGGAAGCAGCTGCTCTATGTGTTTGCCCTACTGTGGAGATAATGAATGAGTTAGTTCACAATACCAACAGCAGAGGACACAGGGATTAGAAACCTCCTCACCCCTCCAAAATCCTATATCCTACCTCCTTCTCCCCCACCCCACGCCATCTCCCCACTGGGCACTTCCTGTCGAATGAAGCATCTGGTGGTAGGTACTCTATGATTTTGAATCTGAGAAGTTCCTGTCGAAACACATGCTCTCTCTCTCTCTCTCTCTCTCTCTCTCTCTCTCCCCTCCATCTCTCAAGCGGCTCCTTCCTGCCGCGTGAGCATTAGTCATGTACCGCTCTTTTGTCCTGATGCTGGCTCATGTATGTCATTTGGCAGTAAGTCCGTTATGTCAGAGGTAGCTGAAACTTTGATATTTCAGCTGATTCTCGCTATATCGTTAAAAATTTGCAGGAGATGGGGTCAAAGGTTAGACTGGATCGTGTGGTCACAATAGCACTGTCAGAAACAATAAATTTATCGGTTGGGAGTTTGGCATTGGTGTTGGTTTTTAAAGCACTATTTAACCCATAAGCTGGTTCTCTCACCCATACCAGAACAAAGAATGAGAAGGAGGAGAAAGAGAAGGAGGAGGAAGGGTCTACTATATGATAGGGTAGTAACAACAATGAATACCACTCCCACCTTTCTGCTTCAAGGCCACGTCCTCTGGACTGTATTGAGAAGCAGTAAAGCCCATACACTTAAACCACATTCCATTCTTCAATACTAGTTGTAATGGTTAGATGTCAGTACATCCAATGCGCTCATATCCCAATGTCCACATCCATGGACCGAGGCCAGAGAGCCTGGTTGCCACCATGGACACATGTCTCATCATTCGCACCAGGTCTTGAGCCAGACTTGGCACAATGAAGAGGACTCGTTGGGCATGGAGGGTGTCCACGATGACTGGAGTGGTAGGAATTTGATGTTTTCAATATGTGCAGCGCCAACATTTGTCACTGACTGATATTGGGTTTTCTCAAATATCCATGTGAAAATCAGGTAAAACTTACAACACATGCGGTCACAAACGCTTCCCAACACATACTCAATATTAGTTCGTTTTTCTACCACCCAGAGGGTAACATGGTTCTTTTATGCCTGACCAGATCAGAAAGCTCAGTGGTGGCTTGCACCTTAAGCCAGAAATGTTCATTTGTCCCGGCCACCGGCTACCTTCACCATGTACCTCAACGATAGGCAGTCATTCTAGGAAACCCCGCCACATATTTGTTGTATTTACAACTAAATTTTACGATTGCAACCCCAATCTCGTGGCATTTGACAGTGAGTGAAGTATCGGAAGTACCTCCATCTTACGACTGTGGCTCTGGAAATATTGACTGCCCACGTCAATCTATATCCTTCTTAGGCTGGAGATAATTTTACACGTGAAATTTTTCATCCCTATTTACCAGTCTGGTGACTAATATGAGTGGGAAACAGAAGATTTCAGCACTGAAGTAATCACCAGAACCATTCGATGATAAAATACATTAATCATGAAAGTGTACACTGCAATATTACGGTAATATAAAAATGTGCTAAACATTGAGATTCTCAGCACTGTGTCGGTAAATTTTGAAAAGTGTACAAATGTTGAGCATCTCTTTGACACAATTTTCCTTGAATTAATTGTAAGGCAATTTTCACTAACTTCTCAGACATGATCTCTTATGGAATAAATAACCTGTCTTGAAATAATTACACTTTCAGGAAATAAAATAACTTTAGCTTGCAGTTAATAGCGTTGAGAGAACAGGTTGTCACATCCAAAGCCTCTGGTAAAATTGTGTATGTTGCTTCATTATCCACCATAGCAGTTACTTTCATCTGTGATCATAGCTTTCACAAGATGGATTCCTATCTTACAGCTCATGATAGACTAAACTTCACAAACGAAATTATATCTGTGTCTCTTACTCGGTGTTCAGCACAGTTGATCACCCTGAACAAGTAACGCTGCCCAAAGAATAATTTGCAACAAATAATAATTACGCCACAATTTTAATTGTCGTAATTATTCCTGGCCAGTATTACGTTTCTAGAAGTTGTGTAGTATGTACAGCAAGTCAGTACACACTATTTCCTAATTGGCAAATAAATACAGCCACTTCTTCTTACATACATTCCTGTTGCTCAAAGTGCACTATAGTGGTGTCAGCAGCTACTTTTAAATCGTTCATCCGAGGCGCTCTTCACAAAAGCTCACTTTGGCAGCGAATGAAGTCCTACATATTCAGTCTCATAAAACCGTTCTCGAACTGTACAAAACACTGTCCTCTTAGAGAAAAGTAGAGGTAACCTTTCTTGCGGCCAATTGATATTCAGTGGTTCCCTCATCTTCATAACTTTACTATTAAAACCATGCACACTTACATAAGTGTTTACATAGCCACAATACATTTAAAACTAATGAAATCTTTTTACAGAAAACATTATTTAAACAATGGCATTTGTATATGGGCGTCAGTATTCAGATTGCACTTGCTTCTTTAGGTGGCACCACCCTTCAGCCACTTGTGTCCATTTTGTTTAGTTCTTTACTGTGGCCAGAGATGGCAGATGACAACACTAGGCGCTCACTTTTACCTCGCTACCTGCTACATTTGAGCAGCCTCTGATACCTGGTGAACGCTTGCAATACATAAATTTATGAAGAATGTCGCGTTGGTTATAGTGATACTTGTACTGTTACAATTCGTTTGTTGCAACAGGTGCCCAGGAATCGAAGTCGCTTCCAGGGAGCAGTCTAAAACTTTCCTTCCTGCACTGGAGGAAGACAATATCCCACTCACTATCAGTACAATAAGAGGGTTCCGGTGTTATTGTGTAGTAAGCAAATTTTATGCATTGCTTTTCACTGTAACAATAATGGCTCTGAGCACTATGGGACTCAACTGCTGAGGTCATTAGTCCCCTAGAACTTAGAACTAGTTAAACCTAACTAACCTAAGGACATCACACACATCCATGCCCGAGGCAGGATTCGAACCTGCGACCGTAGCGGTCTTGCGGTTCCAGACTGCAGCGCCTTTAACCGCACGGCCACTTCGGCCGGCTTCACTGTAACACATCCAATCAGTGTATGACTACACCTTTGTACACAGCCATACATTTTGGTTTTCTGCCATTACTTCAAGCTCTGTGTGAAGTGCTGACTCGACATTAACATGTTTCGATCCATCAGCTCTCGCAGAAAGCTGGACATTTCCCGATGTGTGCTTTGCTGCTCCCACAACACATAGGTTGGTTGAAACAAAAGACTTAGGTGGTGTTTCTTACTGACAAAAATGGGCAACACACAGCAATATATGGAAACTGGGAGAGTTTACGTCACTGCGAAGTGTTTCCAACCAGATATTGGAAGGCGTTGATCTCTACATTTAATCTCGTCTTGCACAGTGATGCGGCAGCAGATGTCTCAGTGTTCTGTTTTTGAAAAGACCCAGAACATTGATTCCTTGTATTGGTGGTGCATATTGCACACAGGTATATGTTCACTGTTTTGGTGTACTACATGGTAGTCATCCTGACCTCCAAATCTTTGGACACTGAGTCTTTCACATTGTGACTTTGTGCGTAGCAATATGTGGAACAAGTGGGCATTCTGCAGGCCTTAAATCCATAGCACACGGATAGTATGCATCATTAGTTGTCGATCGCAGTGGTGGAGGAGTTGAATGATTTTCATACACCCGGGCGAGCACGTAAGTGCCCTCATCCCTCCAGATTTTTTGCCATTTCTTCATCAATTTTATGTATCTTCCACCAGTCTTCTTATTGTTGCCAGGTTTTCTGTAATTTCAACGCATTTTCTCAATTACTCGAATCCAAATTACATCGTATGTGTTAGTAGTTACTTAATGTAAGTATCAGATGTTATGACATATCCATAGAAGTTGTCTGTATTTAAGTTCCACATCTGCTCCTCCTAAACCTCTGGACCGATTTGAACCAGACTTCGTACGGACAACATTTACTGCCTAATAAGAAGCAGTATGGGGTGGTTGTGAGGCTAAAAGAAGCAATCTAGCCGATTACGCGAGAGTATCACTATATTACTTTTCTAGTATTAGAGACTGAGAGCACTTGGAAGCTTGCAATAAATTTTACACACAGTTTCAAACCTTTACAAAACCTTATACCTCTGATGACCCCCCACCCCCAGAAACCGATGAAAGGAAAAACTGTGTCGTTTACTATCTGTATTCGTGACAGATTTTGCAGACAATATTCACATATATAACTGAATTTACCAGAAGAAATATATCATTGTACGACACTCAGTTCATGACAGACAACGTCATAAAATCTGAAAGCGTGAAAAAGTACCACATCATGAAAGACTTTAAAATTTATTACTTCGTTGCTACTATCTCCATTCACAAATCGTAGACAGTAGACACATATACTACCGGATATACTGTAAAATTATAACACTGTATTGCCCATACTTCAGGTGATATGATGCCACAAAAATTAATTTACGTGAAAATGAAACTTCAAGGCGAAATTCACTAGACATACAGATGAATTATCGGTACAAATACGTGTGAAATATGTCGAATACGTGTGAAGTATATTTGAAACGTGCCTATGTGAGCAAAGCCTCAAAAAAAAAAAAAAAAAAATAGCTCATTCAAAACCCTGGAAAGATTTCAATCAATTTTGGTTTCTGAAAGAGACACTGTAGGGATAAGAACACAGATAGGAGGAGGAAGAGGAAATGGGCAGAGGGGAGGGAGAAGTGGACAAAGAGGGGGGAGAGGATGAGATGGACACAGAGAGGTGCGAAGAGAAGATGGATACAGAAAGGAAAAGTGAGCAGATGAACAGGAAGAGTGGAGGTAGGACAGAGAGAGAGATGAGAGAAGGGGAGAGGCTGATAGAGGCAGAGGAGGAGGTTGACAAAGGGATTGGTAGGAGGAAATGGAATTAGACAGAGAGGAGAAGGAGATGGATGTGGGTGGAAGGAGTAGGTAGGCGGAGAAGTTAGAAGGAGACTGACAGGGAGAGAGACCTTATCATTCCACTCAATTTTCAATATGCGCCTGCAATACCACATCTCAAATGCTTCGATTCTCTTCTGTTTCTGCTTTTCCACTGTCCATGTTTCACTATCATACAGTGCTGTGCTCCAGACGTACGTTCTCAGAAATTTATTTCTCAAATTAAGGCCTATGTTTGATACTAGTAGTCTTCTCTTGGCCAGGAATGCCCTTTTTCCCAGTGCTAGTCTCCTTTTGACGTCCTTCTTGCTCAGTTTGTCAATGTAGTACAATTCCTTAAGTTCATCTACTCCGTGACCATTATCTCATTAACTCGTTTCTATCTCGAGCAGTCCACCTTACCTTCAAGAGGCCCCTGTAACAACACAGTTCATGTACTCCTAACAGTTTCACTTATGTCTTTCTCAGTGTCCATGTCTCACACCCATGGCTCAGACTTACATCAAGCTGTGCGCTCAGCATTTATGTTACTAGGTGTTAGTAAGCGTATCTATTTGTACAGTCCATAGTTCGTGGTCTAGTGGCTAGCGTTGCTGCCTCTGGATCTCGGGGTCCTGGGTTCAACTCCCAGCTGGGTTGGGGATTTTATCTGTCAGGGGCTGGGTGTTTGTGTTGTCCTCATCATTTCATCATCGTCATTCGTGACAGTGAATAGGTTGGAATGTGTACAAAACTTTACTGTGAAAAAAATTGGGACTATGTATGGGCGCTGATGACCACGCTGTTGAGAGCCTCACAAACCAAACATCATCATCATCTATTTATAGATAGCCCTTGTTCTTTTTACAGCCCTGCATTCTACGTCCTTATTATGAGTATCTTCTCTCTTTATCGGATGCATATAAACGTGGTTTGTCCGAAGAAAATGAGGACGGAGAAATGAGGACTTTGTAAATTCCTACAGGTGTTTCCTACAATTATTTGTTGACAATTTGGCTTTAGATTAATTGACAAGTGGCGGTCTCACAGCCATAGGTCTCATTTGTTAACATTAACCATGCACTCTGATAGCTACTATCACGGTTAGATTCCTTGTTTAAAATTATACACCATTAAAACAAATGTACTGAGAATAGTTTGAACACTGAGTCTCACTAACGTCTTAGTTTATTTTCAAGTCTTCACTTTATTTCATTCAATAACACGCACATCTATTATATAAGGCACAATTTGGCATTTCTGATTTTGTATCTGAGTAGTCCACTTGTGATGTCACGTTATTTACTCTGTCAAAAGGAATTTAACCTGAATTCCGTTTGCTCTCATATAACTCACAGTTGCTAAACTTCAAAGTCAGTGTTATACACTCCTGGAAATTTAAATAAGAACACCGTGAATTCATTGTCCCAGGAAGGGGAAACTTTATTGACACATTCCTGGGGTCAGATACATCACATGATCACACTGACAGAACCACAGGCACATAGACACAGGCAACAGAGCATGCACAATGTCAGCACTAGTACAGTGTATATCCACCTTTCGCAGCAATGCAGGCTGCTATTCTCCCATGGAGACGATCGTAGAAATGCTGGATGTAGTCCTGTGGAACGGCTTGCCATGCCATTTCCACCTGGCGCCTCAGTTGGACCAGAGTTCGTGCTGGACGTGCAGACCGCGAGAGACGACGCTTCATCCAGTCCCAAACATGCTCAATGGGGGACAGATCCGGAGATCTTGCTGGCCAGGGTAGTTGACTTACACCTTCTAGAGCACGTTGGGTGGCACGGGATACATGCGGACGTGCATTGTCCTGTGGGAACAGCAAGTTCCCTTGCCGGTCTAGGAATGGTAGAACGATGGGTTCGATGTCGGTTTGGATGTACCGTGCACTATTGAGTGTCCCCTCGACGATCACCAGTGGTGTACGGCCAGTGTAGGAGATCGCTCCCCACACCATGATGCCGGGTGTTGGCCCTGTGTGCCTCGGTCGTATGCAGTCCTGATTGTGGCGCTCACCTGCACGGCGCCAAACACGCATACGACCATCATTGGCACCAAGGCAGAAGCGACTCTCATCGCTGAAGGCGACACGTCTCCATTCGTCCCTCCATTCACGCCTGTCGCGACACCACTGGAGGCGGGCTGCACGATGTTGGGGTGTGAGCGGAAGACGGCCTAACGGCGTGCGGGACCGTAGCCCAGCTTCATGGAGACGGTTGCGAATGGTCCTCGCCGATACCCCAGGAGCAACAGTGTCCCTGATTTGCTGGGAAGTGGCGGTGCGGTCCCCTACGGCACTGCGTAGGATCCTACGGTCTTGGCGTGCATCCGTGCGTCGCTGCGGTCCGGTCCCAGGTCGACGGGCACGTGCACCTTCCGCCGACCACTGGCGACAACATCGATGTACTGTGGAGACCTCACGCCCCACGTGTTGAGCAATTCGGCGGTACGTCCACCCGGCCTCCCGCATGCCCACTGTACGCCCTCGCTCAAAGTCCGTCAACTGCACATACGGTTCACGTCCACGCTGTCGCGGCATGCTACCAGTGTTAAAGACTGCGATGGAGCTCCGTATGCCACGGCAAACTGGCTGACACTGACGGCGGCGGTGCACAAATGCTGCGCAGCTAGCGCCATTCGACGGCCAACACCGCGGTTCCTGGTGTGTCCGCTGTGCCGTGCGTGTGATCATTGCTTGTACAGCCCTCTTGCAGTGTCCGGAGCAAGTATGGTGGGTCTGACACACCGGTGTCAATGTGTTCTTTTTTCCATTTCCAGGAGTGTAAGTATATTCAACAATTGGGTCTGCAGCCGTGATGAGTTTAAACGTTGCTATGGAATTATAATTAAGTGTACGTATACTTGGCCTATATTTAACAGTCTGTGGTAGCGACAATTTAATACAGTCGAACTAACGGTAATTGTGCTAGAGAGAATTGTACTGCAATCGAATTAAAGGTAATATAAAAATTCACCGAAAAATTAACAGTCGAAATCACTGGAGCATTATTCCACATAAATACATTGACCGTCTCGCATTCAGGGGCGGTTTCTCCACACAGTACATGCCGCAGCCCGGCGATTTGAGGAGCCACGTTCAACACTGCCCATTTTCTCATGGGGAAATTTACTGTTAGCAAATGATGAATTAAAAATTTTATCACAGTTGAGGCTTAAGTGCGCACAGTTGTGCATTATTTTTCCAGAGTTCTAAATAATAGATCGCTGACACTAAATTGTGCGTATTGTTGAATGTTTGAAGAATATTGGATGAAATTCTATTTATTAAAATACATTTTAGCTGTTGGTATAGAATTGTACTTTCCGTGCTCTCTTTCACTAGAGTCTGCTGTGCATTATTATGGACCTACGACAGCGAATACTCAACAGAGACTGTTCTCTTCACATTTATAACAAAGCTTGCTGAATATTATTTGCTGACATACTTTCGCACCAAACGGCATAGGCCTCTAGGCGAAACAGTCGGAGAAACAGATTAGTGCATACGTCTGACACTTTTCACTTGAATAAAAATTAGTGATAACCTTAGTCACCCACTAGTAGTGCTGTTTTTGCGATTCTATTTTACGGTCCTTTCACTATGTTTGAGTTTAGGCACAGTGTTTCTTAACAACATGTCTGCGTACCGGGTTTCAAAGCTTTTATTTAACGTCTTCGTAGATATAGTACTTTAATGTAGAACCAATACGCCATTGTTCTTCTCTCACGCGTAGTGTCGAAGTGTTAGGACTCTGGCTCCCACCGCTGAGCACAACCAAGATCAGGATTTCCCGGTCCGTGTGACCTATCGAGTGTCTTTCGAAATGTTGTTCTATCCAGTGGTCCAAATATTAAAACGCGACGCATTTTACGTTTTAGCGCGTAATAACTTCGAAACTATCGTTACAGAGCCAGTACTTCAAGCGGTGGGCAACTGTTTTGCTTGTCCGGTGATTCTAGTAATGCTTCAAATTTTGAAGAGCCGTTACCTTGATCTTCCACTTACAAAGAAACCTTATATGATGGTCCACTTTATACTCAAAATTCTAAGATTTGAAGGTCAGTGGTCGTACATCAGATTCCTAAGGCAGTACAGCGTAGTTCCCAAAATAACTTGACAAAATCGCCTTTGAGAAGTACAGCTTTTCCGACCATGTTGCGTACAAAAAATTTCGAGTTTATTAATATAACTGCCGGTAGCTGAGTAGACAGCATGTGAAAAATATGATCGTTGTACCTTGTAACACCTTTCAAACTTTCGCCCAGGCCTGACCTGTAATAGAAGTTAAACATATTTCCTTACTCCACTTTCAAATAATAGCCTTGATTTTACGTGTGCTGCAGTCTTTTCCTGAATTTACAAAAATGACTTGGGAAAAGTAAGATTTTATTTTTTTCGTGAAGAATTGTTCCAAGGTACAAATTGGTCATGTTACTAGAAACGAATATTCTATTCAAATTTAAAAGTATTGTAATCTAGAAAATCTTTTCAACACTGTATTTAACAGAAACATGTTTGCATTATTACTCAGCTATAGGCTATTAAGGAGTAAATGGAAACAAATTAGCAAAGAACTATAGATTAACCGACCACAGGTTGTAAATACAATTCTCGGGTTAGCCGCCAGATCATATTCTGTAAATACCAAAATATTTCATCGGTGCAACTGCTCGTCCTCTTTACATGGTGGTAGTTAGTGCTGTCTGTTGCAAGACGCTACTGATGATAATCGCGCGGTGGCGTCGAAACCTATTAGGCCAGGAGGAGGCAATACGCGTGCGCGGGAAGACGCTCGCAGTTGGAGGAAAGCGGCGGTCCGAGTGCACCCCGCTGGGGCGGCTGAAAGGCCTTCCGCGGGCGCCATGTGGAAAATGAGTGCGCTGCCGGACGCTCCTGTGGTTGAAATCTCAACTAAATATCAGGAATCCGTTGCGTCGAGTCGTGAATCGGAAGGTCTAGTTTTCCCTGTTTTGATTTAATGGCAGCCAGTTCTGAATTACAGGCGATACGTAATTGGAAGCCTGCGTGCCCGTTGATGAGATTGTCCGCCGTGAGGATATGTTTGGCCTCTTTAATCACGCCGTCCCTGTAAGATGACACTGAGGGAAATTTTGGGTCTTTTATGTGATGCCCCGTGTCCAGGCAATCTTCCACTACCGCCGATTTATCAGTCTGCCCCAGGCATGTATGACGATGGTGTTCGACGCAACGTTATTGCACGGTTCGGCGTGACTGCCCGATTTGATAGCTTCCATATTGGCATGGATATAATATATGCACCATGATTCCTAAAGCCGCGGTCGTCTATGACTGAGCGCAATACATTCCTCAGTTGTGCTGGTGGCCGAAAAACACAGTTGATGTTGTGCCTTTTGAGGATTCTTTCTGTTTTGGCGTCAACATCTTCATGCACATCCCTGCTTTGAATTTGCTCAGAACTGAATGCGTGTCGTGGATAGCAATTCTGATGGAATACCGTTCTTCGGTGTTGTAACTCACCAGGTCGACTGTCGGTATCTGAGATCACATGTGCTTTATGCACCAAAGAGCGTAAGACACTATCGCTTTGTGCTGGATGATAACAACTTGTGGCCTACTAATAGTGCTCCATGTGAGCTGGTTTGCGGTAGATACTATGTCCAAGTGTACTATCGGCTTTTCTTCCGACCTTGACCTTAAAGAATGGCATAGTGCCAGCCTTTTCCATTTCAACTGTGAACTGAACATTCAGATGTAGTGCGTAAAGATATCGAAGAATCAGAGGTAATGACTCTACTCAATGGCGCCACAATAGAAATGTATCGTCTACACACCGCCAGAAACAAGGAGTTTAGAAACTTGCCACCTGCAGTGTTTTTCTATAAAATAGTTGGCCACCAAGCGAGCTAGAGGACTTCTATGGGGACACCGTCCACTTTTAAAAAAATACTTGTTATTGAATAAGAAGTAAGTTGCGTTAAGCACATGTTTAAACAATGCCACCTGGTAAGTTCCACTCATTAGTGGAAACAAGGTTCAAAATGGTTCTGAGCAGTATGGGACTTAACTTCGGAGGTAATCAGTCCCCTAGAACTTAGAACTACTTAAACGTAACTAACCTAAGGACATCACACACATCCATGCCTTAGGCAGGATTCGAATCTGCGATTGTAGCGGTCTCGCGGTTCCAGACTGTAGCGCTGGAAACAACGGCAGTGGCCTTGCTGCACCAGTTCCGCCAGATCAAAGAAGTTACGAGCTGTCGTACTTGGCTGTCACTTGATGGGTGACTGTCCCGTCTGCTGTCGGCAAGTGGGGTTCACTCGGGAGGGTGCACTCAGCCCTTGTGAGGCCAATTGAGAAGGTACTTCGTTGAGAAGTAGCAGCTCCGGTCATGAAAACTGACAACGGCCGGGGGAGGGATGTGATGTCCACCTGAAACTCCGTAGTCGCACCCAGTTACGCCTGTCGGATGAAAATGACAGGCGGTCGGTCGGTTCCGTTGGGCCTTCGGAGACCTGTTCGGACGTTCGGACGGAGAGAGAGAGACAGAGATGGAAACATGAGCATTTATGCACCGCTCAGCTGATCGGTGTCTACATGCCTTCAGCAGGTAGCGTTTCAAAAATTTGTAATCGCAAAAATAAACGAGTATAACTAGTTCACTTTCGACTTGTTACCTTCATTTACATCAGAGCTTCTGATAGAAACGAATTTCGTAGGTATTTCTTTATGTCACTGAAAAGCGAAACGAGAAAGGTGTTATCGACACTTTGCACGGCGGCAATTTCTTCCTTCGGTTTGAAGATTTCCTTCGTAGCCGACTTCCTCGGGCGGCAGCGGCAGTGCTCCATCGACTGGCGAGCCGAGTGGCCAGCGCGGAACTTGGAACTGGCGCCAGAGCGAGTCCAGCTGCGGCCGGCCAACAGGCGCGATTGATGGCCGCGGACGTGCCGAGTGCGACTGGCCGACCACTTCCAATTGCGCCAGCGGAGCTACGCTAGTGGCGGCGGCGGCGGCTGCCCGGAAGTTTTTAATGGGATTTCCGCAGCCGCTGCGAAACGCTTCTTGAACCCTCTCGCCACGCTGGCGTCCTTTACCGCCCCACACCAGAACCTTCGCCACGTCCGCAAAGTTAAATGAGTTTTCTGGTTACGGCAGCGTTATTTTTGCGGTCAGTTACGGACCCTCAATTAGAATTAAATTACGGGGACGGATGCCAGCGGTCGTAATTGAAATTCAGTCCACGTGGACGGCGCCACCACCAGCGTTTGGAGGGCCAGCACACAATTAACAGAATGCTCTACTGTCTGACGCTGCGAATCGTAGAAATGGGATTTTATGAGTGAGGTGCGGCTTTAATAGTAAAGTGCATGAATCCAAGAGAGGCTTAGGAGAAGAGGCATATTTATACTCTTCTTCTTTTTCCGCAACATTAGTAACATTGAACATAGTGTCCGCCAATGACATTCAGTTGCCTATCACTTAGGAAGGAGAATTAGGGGGAGGCGGGGAAGGAATTTTGGAATGCTACCGTGTAATGAACTTATGGAGACCGAAAATCTTCACAACAGGAATCAACACGGAATCCGCAGTCAACTATCGTGTGATACTCTGATCCCTCTGTTCGTCAAAGAGACATGGCAGTAAACAGCGGCAACCAGGTTGATGATGAGTTTGCTTGACTTCCGGAAGCCTTTTGGTACAATTCCCCACCTCGGCCTAGTGAGCAACATAAGGAGCTACATAATATCAGACCTGTTCTGTGACTGGATACAAGAGTTCCTAGCAAAGTAAACAAAGCAAGTGAATGTTAAAGGAAAAGCCTGATGTTGTACACTCAAGAGTCAAAGAAACTGGTACACTTTCCTAATAAAGTGTAGGGTCCCCGTGACCACGCAGAAGTACCGCAATACGATGTGGCATGGACTCGAGTAATGTCTTAGGTAGTGCTGGAAGGAACTGACACCATGAATTCTGTAGGGCTGTACATAAATCAGTTAGAGTAAGAGGGAGTTGAGATCTCTCCTAAATAACACGTTGCAATGCATCCCAGATAGGCTCAATGGTGTTCATATCTGGGGAGTTAGGTAGCCAGCGGAAGTTGTTAAACTCAAAAGAGTGTCCCTGAAGCCATTCTGGATGTGTATGGTGTCGAATTGTCCTGCTGGACTGCCCAAATACACTCCTGGAAATGGAAAAAAGAACACATTGACACCGGTGTGTCAGACCCACCATACTTGCTCCGGACACTGCGAGAGGGCTGTACAAGCAATGATCACATGCACGGCACAGCGGACACACCAGGAACCGCGGTGTTGGCCCTCGAATGGCGCTAGCTGCGCAGCATTTGTGCACCGCCGCCGTCAGTGTCAGCCAGTTTGCCGTGGCATACGGAGCTCCATCGCAGTCTTTAACACTGGTAGCATGCCGCGACAGCGTGGACGTGAACCGTATGTGCAGTTGACGGACTTTGAGCGAGGGCGTATAGTGGGCATGCGGGAGGCCGAGTGGACGTACCGCCGAATTGCTCAACACGTGGGGCGTGAGGTCTCCACAGTACATCGATGTTGTAGCCAGTGGTCGGCGGAAGGTGCACGTGCCCGTCGACCAGGGACCGGACCGCAGCGACGCACGGATGCACGCCAAGACCGTAGGATCCTACGCAGTGCCGTAGGGGACCGCACCGCCACTTCCCAGCAAATTAGGGACACTGTTGCTCCTGGGGTATCGGCGAGGACCATTCGCAACCATCTCCATGAAGCTGGGCTACGGTCCCGCACACCGTTAGGCCGTCTTCCGCTCACGCCCCAACATCGTGCAGCCCGCCTCCAGAGGTGTCGCGACAGGCGTGAATGGAGGGACGAATGGAGACGTCTTCAGCGATGAGAGTCGCTTCTGCCTTGGTGCCAATGATGGTCGTATGCGTGTTTGGCGCCGTGCAGGTGAGCGCCACAATCAGGACTGCATACGACCGAGGCACACAGGGCCAACACCCGGCATCATGGTGTGGGGAGCGATCTCCTACACTGGCCGTACACCACTGGTGATCGTCGAGGGGACACTGAATAGTGCACGGTACATCCAAACCGTCATCGAACCCATCGTTCTACCATTCCTAGGCCGGCAAGGGAACTTGCTGTTCCAACAGGACAATGCACGTCCGCATGTATCCCGTGCCACCCAACGTGCTCTAGAAGGTGTAAGTCAACTACCCCGGCCAGCAAGATCTCCGGATCTGTCCCCCATTGAGCATGTTTGGGACTGGATGAAGCGTCGTCTCACGCGGTCTGCACGTCCAGCACGAACTCTGGTCCAACTGAGGCGCCAGGTGGAAATGGCATGGCAAGCCGTTCCACAGGACAACATCCAGCATCTCTACGATCGTCTCCATGGGAGAATAGCAGCCTGCATTGCTGCGAAAGGTGGATATACACTGTACTAGTGCCGACATTGTGCATGCTCTGTTGCCTGTGTCTATGTGCCTGTGGTTCTGTCAGTGTGATCATGTGATGTATCTGACCCCAGGAATGTGTCAATAAAGTTTCCCCTTCCTGGGCCAATGAATTCACGGTGTTCTTATTTCAATTTCCAGGAGTGTAGTTAGAAAGTACAATGGACATGATAGGATGAAGGTGATCAGACAAGATGCTTATGTACGTGTCACCTGTCAGAGTCGTATCTATAGGACCAGGTATCCCATATCAATCCAACTGCACTCGCCCCACATCATCATAGAGTCTCTATCAGCTTGAACAGTCCCATGCGGGCATCCAGGACCCATGGATTCATGAGGTTGTCTCCGTACCCGTACACGTCGATCAGCTCGATACAGTCTGAAACGAGACTCGTCCGACCAGGCAACAGGTTTCTAAATCATGAACAGTCCAATGTCTGTGTTCGCGGATCCAGGCGGGGCATAAAACTTTATCTCGTGCAGTCAGAAAAAGTACATGAATGGACCTTCGGCTCCGAAAGCCATTATCTATGATGTTTCGTTGAACGGTTCGCACGTTGACACTTGTTGACGGCCTAACATTGAAATCTGCAGTAATTTGGGGATAGGTTACATTTCTGTCACATTGAACGGTTATCCTCTGTCGTCGTAGGTCCCGTTCTTACAAGATCTTTTTCCAGCTGCAGCTATTTCGGAGAGTTGATGTTTCACCGGATTCCTGATATTCGCGGTACACTCGTGAAATGGTCGAGCGGGAAGATCCCCACTTCATAGCTACCACGAGATGTTGCGTCCCATCGCTCGTGCACAGACTATAACACCACGTTCAAACTCACTTAACCTTCCAGAATGAGATTTTCACTCTGCAGCGGAGTGTGCGCTGATATGAAACTTCCTGGCAGATTAAAACTGTGTGCCCGACCGAGACTCGAACTCGGGACATTAGCCTTTCGCGGGCAAGTGCTCTACCAACTGAGCTACCGAAGCACGACTCACGCCCGGTACTCACAGCCTTACTTCTGCCAGTACCTCGTCTCCTACCTTCCAAACTTTACAGAAGCTCTCCTGCGAACCTTGCAGAACTAGCACTCCTGAAAGAAAGGATATTGCGGAGACATGGCTTAGCCACAGCCTGGGGGATGTTTCCAGAATTCTGGATACCATGAGCTTTAATTGACGATCGACACTAGTATTACTTAAAAAGGGGATGTAACAAATGAGACTTCTGCGGTTCTGAGTGAAGCCGTATGTGCTCTTATGCGGCATCGCGTGCGTTCATCTCCTTTTCGGTGGTTAGGCAGCGTCAAGGGGCGGCGGGCGACGCAGCTCCACACACCACGCCGTCTCGGGAGCAACTCTCGCGAATTTCTCTTTACTATCATTTACTGAAGTTGGTTTAAGAAAAAGGTATCTGGCTCTGTTTCCAACTGACCAATCAGGGTATCAATGTTAACCTTAAGCTCCGCCTACAAAAATTCTGTCTATCCAATGAGAAACGTTACACTTTTCATGGTGGGGCATTGTTTTTAATGTTTGCAACCTAACAGAGAGACGTATAGTCTCACGCTAAAACTTCCAGCTGGTGTGGCCGTTTTAGTGTTATCGTAAGATCTATACTGTTCTTCTGGAGGGCTCTATCTTTTAACATGCGCTGGGGGCTGCTTTTGGTGATGTGGGTGGCTGTCCCTTGTCGTAGGGCCTTCTAACCTACACAGGTCTGCTCTCGGCTTCTGTTCTGGATTCTCCCCTCGGAACTGCGTCTGTTTCACATTGGGAAGGTATGACAGGCACTTAGGCGTTCTTGTGTTAGTCTGTGGTATTCCACTTGCTCACTCGTTGATCGTATTACTTTTGTTAATTTAATGTCAGGATTTATTCCGAGCTATGTGACATACTGCCGGATTTGCTATCATGTCAGGGTTTTCATGGAAGGTGTTGGATTTGCCTGACACCTTAGAGTGTTATAGAATAATGGCATACACTTAAAAATGCAAAAAGATTGTGCTATTATGCTTAGCACATGGAACTTTACATGCAGAATGAACTTGCAGACATCCTCTTGACCTTTGTTGGTGCAAGAAGTACGTAGAGCATGCAGGCCTTATGACCGAGCGGTTCTAGGTTCTAGGTGCTTTAGTCCGAAACCGCGCGACCACTATTGTCGCAGGTTCGAATCCTGCCTCGGGCATGGATGTGTGTGATGTCCTTGGTTTAGTTAGGTTTAACTAGTTCTAAGTTATAGGGGACTGATGACCTCAGATGTTAAGTCCGATAGTGCTCAGAGACATTTGAACCATTTGAACGGAGAGCACGGCGTTTGTATGCAGAACGTTATCCAAACAGAGAAACACAATAACAGAGGAGATTTGATGGTTGGATCGTCGTCTCCATGAAAGGGGCATATTAGATAGAGATTTCCGTACTCGAGCTCGACCATGGGTTGTGCGCAATCCTGGTTTCAAGGAACGAGTGCTACAAATGTTTGACAACAACCCTTCAGACAGAGTTCTCTCCATTGATCATGCTCTAAATGCCAGTTCTAGCAATGTTTGAACAACTCTGCGTAGTGATCATCGTCAGCCTTACAAGGAAGGTAAGGTACAGGACGTTCTACTCCCTGATTTTACAATTAGGAAAGACTTTTCCATCTGATTTTTCCAGTGAGGAACGCTAGCTGCGACTTCGCAAGCATTGTCCTGTACACTGATGACTCGAGTTTAACCCGCGAAGGAGTGTTCAACGGTCGCAACCCCCATGTAAGCTCTCATGAAATTCTTCGATGTATGGCTGTCCATCATTTGAGGAATTGTCTTTAGGCTGGAATTATTCACAACTAAGTAGCAAGGCCTTCATTCTTCCACACCGTCCAATTGTAGTGTTTCTGGAACACATAATTCCCGGTCTTCTCGAAGATGTGCCGTTTCAAACCTGAAGACGTATGTCCTAACCGTATGATGAGTCACCTCCCTATTTCACAAATCGAGTGAGAAGATTCTTGGACAGACAATACTCTGGACATTATATTGGACGTGATGGACCTGTTCACCGACCTGCAAGATCCCCAGATCTCACACCCCTGATTTTTATCTTTTGAACCATGTGTAGTGTGTATCAAACTCCTCTAAACAATGTGGAAGAAGTCATTGCTCGAATTGCTATTGCTGCAGGAGACGTCCGGGATCAAGCCTATGAAACATTACCCAATGTCCACCGTTCCGTGTTTCGTTGGCTTCAGTTATGCCCTCAAGTCAATGGCGCACACTAGTTGTAACGCCGAAAATGCATGTCCTCCTATTTCCATCTATTGTACTATAATTTTTTTTCCTTGTTTTGTTACCTCAAGATATGACGTTTCTGTGTCTTTATATATTGTAATTGTTTTACTATTTGTATATATGTATTTATGCATTTATGTCGATGTATAATTGGTTGTTTTGTAAATATCATTTGTATTTTTACGCTGGGTCTTGCCTAGGGAAAACTATGCTATCGAACGAATACATCGATAGGTCGTGTGGAGAACCAAAGTGTTTAGGATCTATGGAGTGTTAACTCTGCCGCGTGGAGCGCGGGCGGAGCAGAGGGAGTCTGGCTGGGGTGGTGCAGTGGAGCAGGTGTGTTGTGTGACGCTCCCGCGAGTTGCCGCGCTATCGCGGTGGGGCAGCATGTAATTGCGCTCGACTTGCTATGATAGTTTCTGACACGGTGTCGCGGACTGGAAGCATCAGCTGGCACACATCAAGAGCCCGTTTCGCCTGGTGACCGTGTCGAGAAGAAGGCGCGCCAACATCCAGCTTCTGCAACAGCGATGGCCGACAATGAGTGACTGTCGCCACCTCCTCGACCGACGGCTTCAAACCTTCAATCAACCAACAAGGAAGACTGGAAGCACGTAAAGTTTTAGAACTGTATGGCAGACCTCAGCTTTTCAAACTGTTAAATTTTCCTCACTAAAATACAGCAACGTAACATGAGCCTTTGTTGCTCATTGTCCCAATTGCATTACCAAGCAGGGTCCCTTCCTTTTTCCGGAGTGAACCCGAGCGTCGTGGAAATTGAAACGCCAGCATTAAAGTAAAAGCATTCGATTTCACTGCTTTAATTTCAAAGTTCAGTTAAGGTATTCATAGCTGGCTACAATATTTAGATTACACAAGCACAAATTAAGAGTGCGAGTTTTGTTTGCATATTTTAACTTACCTGTGACTCCAGCTCAGCTTGGTACGTACTAAATTTTACTATTGTTAATTGTTCAGAATCATTTAATTCAAGTTCAATGTTAAATCTCTTATTTCTAAATTGCGTAGATTCAAGTAGCTTTTGAAATGATTGTTGAGGTAGTCCAAGACTAACCGTATTTTACTGAATTTCGATGTGCTTCAGAAAGAAAGCTCACTATTAACTTCAGTCACTAAATTAACTTTCGATTTTCCGGTTTTATTAATTCTTTTGCTAAATTAAGTCAGAGTGTAGCGATATTTATTACTTCTGACAAACTTTCAGTTTTCACACTACACGTGTCAACCTTCAGTTGCCACGCTACTAGTGCTAATTATATGTGTAATAACCTTTCTTTTTCAGTTACTATAGTAATTGTCCATAGGACTGGCGACCGTAATTTCCCTCAAATCTCAAATATCTATTTACCGCTATTTAATTGTTAACGTAACGGCCGCACATTTACTTTCTTTATTAACTTTACCCCTTTTCAAAATTAATTTCCACCAGTTTCATTTGCATTTTTCCTTTCATTTAGATGTAACCCTTTCCTCCCTCTTTACCGACAGATTAACTTCGGTTACGATTGCTTTCCCCAAATTTCCATTAGGTACACGCGGTTTAATTTTTCACTGTCATTAAGGTTGATAAGTGAGGGGGAGGTTACATAGTATTTATTGGAGTAATCACAATGTACAGTGATACTTCCTCCTGGAAAGGGGAATGTGCTTTAGAGTTGTCTAGCAGGCTAAGTATGTGTCAGCGACTCCACGTTCGCATAGTTCCCTATACGCAAAGTATCATCCGACAACAATTTTGTACTTATTTCTGTAACTCCCGGTATATGAGCTAATGTATTTTGTGTGTAAACTGGGGACCTAGAAACGACGGATAGGCTTCGTCCCGCCGCAGCCCTCAGTGGTTCACAACCCCACAACAGGAAACAGCAGTCCACCCACCCCATCGCAGCCCCACACCGAGCTAAGGCTTATTGTGCGGTTCGGACAGCAATGGAGCATCCCCCTTCCCCCCAGAAGCGTCTCATACGAGACGAGTGTAACCCCAGATGTTTGCGTGGTAGAGTAATTACGGTGTACGCGTATGTGGGGACAGTGTCTGTGCAGCAATCGCCGACATAGTGTAACTGAGGCGAAATAAGGAGAAACAGCTCGCATTCGCCGTGGCAGATCGAAAACAGCTCCAAAAACCATTGACAGGCTTTCCGGCACACGGGACCTCGATACTTATCCGTCGCGCGTGATTCATGCCAGGGACCGGCATGCATGCCCACTCGGGTAGCAACGCGATAGACCTCGCGGCTCGCCGGGAGGGCATGAACAAATGTTATTGAATGTGGACGGGGGAGAAAGGAAAGCAAAGAGCGGGAGCTGATAATGTTAGTTCAATCAAGACTTTATATGGAATTGGCGTTTACGAGTGAATATGTGTGTTGGACCGACACTCGAAACCGGATTTCTTGTTTACTAGACACTTAGGTCAACCACTGAACCACCCGAACATAGCGTTAATCGCAAATGCGTGAACTTCCTTGGCACAGTCGCCGCCCGACCCACATTCCCACGTAGCGCCACCACTTATCCGCAGTTCCCATCCATGTCCTCCAGGCTCACTAATTTTAAATTTCCATTGGAGGTAAAACCTAAAAGTGCATCTGCACCGATGGTTGTGGATTCATAGCCCATCATTGCGAATCAGTTATGTGGATGCACGGTGTCTGTTCTTTCAGACATGTCCGAAAAAGAGACAACATACATTCACATAATTAATGGATAAAGTCGTAGGCTCTTGTGTTTCATTTTAGTTTAGAATTTCATTCTGTTCTTATTTTCTTCTTGCGAGAGTTTCATTTTTACTGCTCTTCACGTGTTTCTTTTGTCCAATTGTTTTGTGATTTGGTTGCATTAACTACAATAAGAATTTTACTAGGAAGTCTGTTTTCATCCACCCTGCATAGGTGCTCTGAGATATGTTATTGCGTTTACCTAAATTCGTAGGCGTGCGATGGTGAAGTTCCTGGCGACATGGCCCCGCTGGCGTTAGCTGGGATAACACCGGGAAAAACATCAGACAACGCCCGAAAGCCAATATCTTGATTATGTGGTAGTTGTGAGGAGTACGGGCAGGCACCGTTTCTCTAATAAAAGTTTTTTTTACGTTAAAATTTTACAACTTTATTAGCGTTATTTTAAAATAGTAAGTGAACATTCGTTATCATGAACAACAAGATCCTCAATGTAGTTTCTTATTGAAAGTTCCTGAAGCATAATTTAACCAACAGTCGCTTGAATAATAACAGATCAAAGAACAGCTCTCAGAGTCAATTTACTACTGTTAACACTCAAAATCCCTTTTTAAGCAAAGAAAAAAACTACAAATTGCATAATGCAAGGTAAAATAAAAGATTCTAACGCCACATGGCAGTACTAAAATTTTCCTAGATATCACCTGTGATACTTTTAAATACTTTACACTATGATTACGACAACCAACGAATTATGACAAATTATTAAGCGTAGATTTTATAATTAACCAGATATGTAAATCTTTTCCTTTGAAAATAAATAAAAAAACACACAAAACAGCTCTTAAGTTCAGTGATTACATCTGTTAAAAAAAATAAAATACTATACGTACCTTTTGATTTCGCCGTGGTCACGCGCTGTTGTGCACCGTGCTGTCCTGCAGGATCATTTGCGGCACGGAAAGATTTTCCACGATGTACAAAAATTTAACACGGCACAACCAACTTACACAAATTGCACGCTGGGATTATACGTCGATATGGATGCGGCTCGCAAATCTTAAAACAGGCGAGGGAGTAGATGCGGTACTACTGAACACTTTGACTATACCGCACCGCACCAAACAGTAGTACGGTGGGGTAGACAACAGACAAATCAACAACTGTGGCAAGGCAACCTCGCCAAAGGCGGTAAGAAAATACGAGGGCCATTCAGAAAGTAACCTCCGGTTGATTCAAAAAAATACACCAAGTTAAATAAAAATATTTTAATATATACATCTTACAACTACATCTTTGCACTATTTTTCTACATAGTCTCCATAGCGATTGAGGCACTTATCGTATCTCTTCACAAGCTTTGAAATTCCTTCTGCATAAAAATCACCCGCTTGTGCCTGGAGCCAGCCTGTGACCGCATCTTTGAGCTCTTCGTCGTCATCAAACCGCTGTGACCCGAGCCATTTCTTCAAATGCATGAAGAGGTGATAATCACTTGGCGCCAGGTCTGGGCTGTAAAGTGGATGGTTGATAACGTCCCACTTGAAGGACTCAAGAAGGGCCGTTGTTCTGCGAGCAGAGTGAGGACGGGCGTTATCGTGCAAAAAAACGATACCGGAAGTCAGCAAACCACGGCGTTTGTTCTGTATAGCCTGTCGTAACTTTTTTATTGTTTCACAGTACACGTCTTGATTACTGGTCGTACCACGTTCCATGAATTCAACCAACAACACACCTTTGGCATCCCAAAACACCGTTGCCATCAGTTTTCTGGCAGAAAAATCTTGCGATGCTTTTCTTGGTTTGGTAGGCGAATTTGAATGTGCCCACATCTTTGATTGTTCTCTTGTCTCAGGGTTCACGTACTTAATCCAGGTTTCGTCACCGGTCACGATTCTGTTTAACAATGGTTCTCCTTCGTCCTCATTACGTGACAGAAAGTCTAATGCAGAGGCCATTCTTTGAGTTTTGTGGTGGTCGGTAAGAATTTTGGGCACCCATCGTGCACAGAACTTACGGTAACCCAATCTTGCTGTCACTATCTCGTACAAGAGAGTCTTAGAAATCTGTGAAAAACCAGTAGACAACTCCGACATTGAGAAACGTCGATTTTCATGAACTTTTGCATCAACTGTCTGAACGAGTTCGTCAGTCACCAATGATGGTTTACCACTCCTTTCTTCATTATGAACGTTTTCTCGTCCACTTTTAAATAAACGTACCCATTCACGGACAACTCCTTCACTCACAGCTCTTGGTCCGTACACGGCACAAAGCTCACGATGAATAGCTGCTGCAGAATATCCTTTGGCTGTAAAAAACCTTATGACAGCACGCACTTCACATTTGGCGGGGTTTTCTATTGCAGCACAAATTTCAAACTGCCACAAAAACTAAACTAGCGCAGGTACGACGTTCACTCGACCACGGCTTGATGCCGACTGACCTGTTGAGTGCGTGACCGCACAGATGGCGTCGCTACTCCCCCCACAACCCGCACTGTGACCAATCGCAGGTTACTTTCTGAACCGCCCTCGTATTTGGCGCTTTGAACTCTTGGGAGAAAATGGTTCAAATGGCTCTGAGAACTATGGGACTTAACATCTGAGGTCATCAGTCGCCTAGACTTAGAACTACTTAAACCTAACTAACCTAAGGACATCACACACGTCCATGCCCGAGGCAGGATTCGAACCTGCGACCGTAGTAGTCACGCAGTTTCGGACTAAAGTGCCTAGAACAGCTCGGCCACCGCGGCCGGCACTCTTGGGAGAGCCACACCAAACCACAGAATGGCGTCCCAAGGCAAATTTTGAAAATACTATCAGCGATATCGCCACGACAAGTAGAACCGTAAAATACCATTAGAAATGAGCTGCAGTTAACAGGATTCATAAGCGTCCAACTGAAAAGCTCCCCACTTAACCTTTCCATTACTACAAATACTTAACGGTACCTCCAAAGTTCACTTGTAGACACTACATGAGTCTCAAATTACTCTTTCTAACTGTAGATAACAGAGTTTAACACGGTATGGCCAACTTAGGTGTCTTAATAAGACAAACAATGATTCGGTCCTTCACTTGGATCCACCTTCGATCCAAAACAGTCATTTATCTTAAAGCAGCTATGTAGATGAGAATGCCGATATCAACACTATCCTACCAAGCAGCGCTGTAGCTGGAGACTGCAGTACCGAAGCAAAGCTTACACCACTCAAGTCCGATATACGCGCCACCAACGTGCACCTTTTTAGAATTCTTTGTTCACTTCAAACACCAAACATAATAATTCTTCGTCGAAATCCAAGGGTGGAACCAAGAAATCACTTCTCAGCCCTTGAACGACCATACGATGACCGCTATCGGGACAACACCCGCCATCCATACTAGGATCTTAGATCCCACGGCGTTCCGTCCCCAACCACCTGCTTCCGCGGGGTCCACCGACAAAGCAGCCTTGCGTTCCGACACCGACGTCGCTCCTCACACACAGTCTGGAGTTAACTCACAGCAACCTCCTTCTTCCTCGTTCTCTCCCCTCGCGGCGTGAGGGAAGCCAACTCACCGAAGATATGCGGCGACGAGAGACTCCAGTCCGATCTCGATACTGACATCGCGGTGAGTATAGAGAAGGCTGGTGATTTCAAAAATAAAAATGTTTAAACAGCGAGCCGTACCGGCCCATCTGGTAGGTCATCTGATCCAAGTCCCACATTGGAGAACAGCAGAGAGTTCCTTAGAAGGTCGATCGATCCAAGTCCCATTTCGGAGAACAATTCACTGAGTTCCTAACAAGGGAACCTCCCCATCGCAACCCCCTCAGATTTAGTTATAAGTTGGCACAGTGGATAGGCCTTGAAAAACTGAACACAGATCAATCGAGAAAACAGGAAGAAGTTCCGCAGAACTGTGAAAAAAGTTAGTAAAATATTCAAACTGAGTAGTCCATATGTAAGACAGGTAACATCAAGGAGAGTGCGAAATCAGCAGCGCCGTGGTCCCGTGGTTAGCGTGAGTAGGTGCAGAACGAGACGTCCTTGGTTCAAATATTCACTCGACTGAAAATTTTACTTTCTTTATTTTCGCAAAGTTATGATCTGTTCGTTCGTTCATTGACGTTTCTGTTCACTGCAATAAGTTTAGTGTGTGTGTTTTGCGACCGCACCGCAAAACCGTGCGATTAGTAGACGAAAGGACGTGCCTCTCCACTGGGAACCGAAAACATTTGATCGCAAGGTCATAGGTCAACCGATTCCTCCACGAGAAAACACGTCTGATACATTCTATACGACACTGGTGACGGCATGTGCGTCACATGACAGGAATATGTTGTCGACCCACCTAACTTAGCGAATGGGTAAAAAGATTCTTCTACCTTGCCCGATTTAGATTTTCTTGTAGATGTGATAATCACTCCCAAAATAGTGATAAAAACATAAGAGTTTGTCACATAAACTGAAAATAAAAAATTAAAATTTTCGCTCGAAGGAAGACTTGATTGAACCTAGAACCTCTCGTTTCGTAGCTACTCTCGCTAACCACTGGACCACGGCGCACCTAGACTCCCTCTGTCCTTGATGTTGCCTATCTTCGCGTGGACTACTAAGTTTGTATATTTTACTAATTTTTTTCGTAATTCCACACAACTTCTTCCTGTTCTCTCGATTGATCTGTGTTCAGTTTTTCAAGGTCTATCCAATATGCCAACTTATAACTAAATCTGAGGGAGGTTCCCTTGTAAGAATTTTTCGTTGATGTTTCTCGATGTCACAAATATTCATCATTCCCCTGCTCCTAATTACTACAATTTCTGCCTGATACAACAACGTTCCTCGTTTAACAATCGTACTGTTCTCTCGTAGTTTTGTACTAGAAATAATGCTCCTTTGCTACAGTGATCTGAAATGAAAAGCTCAATATCACCGCATTAGCCGTTTATGGTACTTCTTTCGATTTAAGGAAATAACGAAACCTAAATCTGGATGGTCAGACAAGGACCTGTGTGTGTGTGTTTAACTCCATAAAAAGAAAATAATGTCTGACCCAAGCAAAAAACGTATGAATCAAAGGCCTCAAAAAGTCACGTTTGCATCTCGTGGCACAAAGAAGGTGTTTTGTGTTAAGAATTACAGCCGAGGGCCAAGTCTATTACAGCCGAGGGCCAAATCTATTACAGTTCGCATCTGTTGGCAACAATTGAGAGTTCTTTCGGTCTCATCATCAAAGAAGTGACCAAGTGACCAAGTGTTACTACTGTATAAGAATCCCAGCCCAGACTCCGCTGATTTCACGGAAGAACCTAGCCCGGGGGGGGGGGGGGGGGGGCCGATTTTTCTTATATGGAGCCCTTCACGGTCTATTTTTATCGCTGCTTTTATGGTATCCAGGAACTGCCTTACTATTATCAGTCTGTTTTATTTTGTGAAAGGGAAAAATTTCTCATGATTTTTTGTAATATTCAATAAGCCAACGGGAAACGCCCTAAAAATATGTAGCCTTTCACAACATGTGAATGAAAACCTACCTGTAAACCTTTATGACAAACATCTAATTCAATATAACGAATAGTGTCTGTAATACAACCCTGCCCGAAATCTCACGTCTTAGCAAGGTGATACGCACTTTTGAAGCCAGTGTGGTCTCTCTCCATGTGGGGTCCAGTCTCCATCGTAAGAAGCGTTTTCCTATCACCAGGCGCCGGCCGCTGTGACCGAGCGGTTCCCGGCGCTTCAGTCCGGAACCGCACTGCTGCTACGGTCGCAGGTTTGAATGCTGCCTCGGGCATGGATGTGTGTGATGTCCTTAGGTTAGTTAGGTTTGAGCAGTTCTAAGTCTAGGGAACTGATGACCTCAGACGTTAACTCCCATAGTGCTCAGAGCCATTTGAACCCATTACCAGGAAAATATATAAACCTTGCAGTTAGAGTAAATCCGAAAAGAAACTAAGTTAAATTATAGCATGAAATACATAATGAACAGGATTTGTTCACAGAGAATAAGGTGCATGTCGCCATAAGCAGAAAAATGTAAGAAGAGTGCAATGTCAGAATTTCTTATTATGTTCACCTTTCGATCTAGTGGGTCCCAAATCGATATTGCAATAAGACTAAAGGTCGTGAAATTAGGATTTCTTTAACAGTTTTCGGTCTAGAACCTTACAGCTCGTTAAGAGGAAAAGTAAAAATCAGACAAAACGTTTATTCCTGTGGCAAAAGTGGCATCTAGAACGTTGCATCTTTTTCGCCACAAATCGGCCACCTTACTACTTAGCTAACGAGCCGGTATTGCAAACAGTATGCACTCTCTGACGTGTGATCATTGGCAGGGATATTTCGTTATGTCAGGTATGAGATTAGTAATCGATTCAGTGTGGAATAAACTTTCTGGAATTAAATAATAGATATGAATGGCCAATGTTACTCCTTAAATTCGAATTATTCAAATCGTTTATCGGAAATGACAAGGAAATATTCATTGAATTTAGAGGGGCCATGTCGAAACCACTCCAGGAAGTAAACCAGGTGTCACATAGTGCCCAAATATATTCCACAATGTTGCCAATTCGCCATTATCCTAGCAACAGGAAGAACGCGTTAGCCCAGGCGATATGCTGTGCTGGCTAGCTCTTTGGAAACTCGAACTTCAAGGAGGCAGCGACATCACCTTCTACCCAGAATGAGATTTTCACTCTGCAGCGGAGTGTGCGCTGATATGAAACTTCCTGGCAGATTAAAACTGTGTGCCCGACCGAGACTCGAACTCGGGACCTTTGCCTTTCGCGGGCAAGTGCTCTACCAACTGAGCTACCGAAGCACGACTCACGTCCGGTACCCACAGCTTTACTGCCCGCGAAAGGCAAAGGTCCCGAGTTCGAGTCTCGGTCGGGCACACAGTTTTAATCTGCCAGGAAGTTTCATATCAGCGCACACTCCGCTGCAGAGTGAAAATCTCATTCTGGAAACATCCCCCAGGCTGTGGCTAAGCCATGTCTCCGCTATATCCTTTCTTTCAGGAGTGCTAGTTCTGCATGGTTCGCAGAAGAGCTTCTGTAAAGTTTGGAAGGTAGGAGACGAGATACTGGCAGAAGTAAAGCTGTGGGTACCGGACGTGAGTCGTGCTTCGGTAGCTCAGTTGGTAGAGCACTTGCCCGCGAAAGGCAAAGGTCCCGAGTTCGAGTCTCGGTCGGGCACACAGTTTTAATCTGCCAGGAAGTTTCACCTTCTACCGTTTTGAGCGGCAGCCGAAGTACCTAAAATACAGCCCCGTGAGGTTTATTCACATTTCTGTAACCATAATGTGTGTCTGAAGAGTAGCTACAAAGGGTATTCAGATGAAGCGACTGCAACTGAAACAATATAAATAAAGAGCAGAAGACTTACTTATACGGCACTCCTCTTCAGCAGCTATCGTAGCTACTTTGATTACTTATGTGTACTGCGAACAGGAAGCTCATTCACGAAAGTGATTCACTTTTTTTTGGCATCGTCTGATGCTTTTAACATTATGAGGAAATAACATTCAGTTTAACACTGTACATTTAAAACAGTTTTCCTTAAGCATGATTTCATTGGCACCACCTACAACAGACAATAACAAATGAAAAGAGAACAACTACAAAATGCAAACACGCACAAAAGCTTTCCATAAGCAACGAATAACATGTAGTTTCAAATCGGAAAAGCAATCTGTGCAACGATATCTTCCACAATAACCAAACACATGACTCAAAAAGCCGAGAATATAATGAAGTAAGCCGGCCGAAGTGGCCGTGCGGTTAAAGGCGCTGCAGTCTGGAACCGCGCGACCGCTAGGGTCGCAGGTTCGAATCCTGCCTCGGGCATGGATGTTTGTGATGTCCTTAGGTTAGTTAGGTTTAACTAGTTCTAAGTTCTAGGGGACTAATGACCTCAGCAGTTGAGTCCCATAGTGCTCAGAGCCATTTTTTTTATAATGAAGTAAACTAGTACAGTGCACATTGGATAATATCAGATAATAAGCGATACTATATTGTTGGTGATAAACTGTTGTGTACAGTAAACTGTTGTGTACAACAAACTAAAGAAAAACCTCAAAATGTATGTACTACTATAAGAGAAATGAACTGCAACTTACAATGATGACCCACAACAGAAGTTTTCTACAATGGGGTACACTCAGAACCCCACGACGCATCACGAAGAAGTTATTTGAATGGGACGGTCGTGGGGTGGCCGAGAAAGCGCGGCGGGACCGAACGGAGAGCGGCCCGTGCACAAACAAACGAACGGAAAGGTCCTACACGATTAACGATGGAGAAAGACCTCACAACGACAACTCGCAAGGCGCAACGGAGTGACAGAGACCACCAAACGAATCCAAGACGTCCACGATTAACGAAATCAAAGTACGATAAACACGCTGTCTTGTCGAGGCGATGTGTCGAGACTCACGCAACGATTAGTCTCGCTGGCAGAGAGAGAGGCCGGCTCTTACATACTCTATCTGGGGCGCCGCTATTGGCTCCTGGAACCACGAGTTCCACTGGGACGCCCTCACACTACATGCAGACCAGTACGCGTGCGCCGCCACAGCTTTTTACGGCGCGATGATGCAGAGGCCTCTAGGGGTCTTCGACGTCCATGACGTCTGGCGGGGATTCAAATTCCGCGACGCGCGGTACCAGGGGACGGAAATCGGATTTCAGAAAAGACTGGTTGATTTAATCAGTAGAAAGAGCTTCACAAATCGAGAACGCACCCCTGTGCTGTGAAGATGCAGTAAATAACAATCAAAGGGGTCCTGCTATGAAAAGAAATCGCACTCCAGAACGTGTCAGATTGGTATCCCACCGCTATCTAGGACGTCTCCCGACACGTCGTCAGCTTGGAATCTGACTGGAGTAGAACTATCTTGAGTGATGAGTCCCCCTTCTAACTGAGCCCCGATGAGCAGCAAATTTTTGTCTGCAGACGCCCCACACAGCAGTGGGAGTGTCGCCCGTCACACAGCTCGACAGCGAGGAGGTGATGGTCAGGGATGCCATTTGCTTTCATTGCAGGACCCTTTTGTTGTCGTCCGTCTCACCCTTGCAACACAGCGGTACGTCGACGACATTCGACGCCTTATTTTGTTGCCCTTCATGGAAAATGATCGTAGGGTTACATTTCAGCAAGGTAATGTCCGCACGCACACGGCGAGAGTTTCTGCTGCTTGCGTTCGTGCTTGTCAAAACCTTCTTTGGCCAGGTAGGACGCCGGATCAGTCGCCAACTGACAACGTTTGGAGCATTATAGGCAGGGCCCTCCCACCATCTCGGGATTCTGGCGAGCTAAACGGAAAATTTAACAGAATTTTACGTGGTGGCCGTCAGGAGGACATCGAACAACTCTATCTATCCATCTGCTTCCATAAAGGCCAGGGGTGGACTAACGCATTATTGACTTGCTCAGTAGTGTGAAGTTTGGTCCCGGCGGAGGTTCGAGTCCTGCCTTGGGCATGGGTGTGTGTGTTTATCCTTAGGATAATTTAGGTTAAGTAGTGTGTAAGCTTAGGGACTGATGACCTTATCAGTTAAGTCTCTTAAGATTTTACACACATTTGAACATTTTTTGTGAAGTTTTTTCTCTTGAACAAATTGTCCAATTTTTCTAAAATTGTAATGGTGTTCGTCTGTACATGGTGCATAACGTTTACCGATTTCCGTGGCATTGGGGTGATTCCTTAGTGGTGCGTTGTTTTCTTTGTCTTAGAGTGTAAATCAAAGTACTTATAACATGCACATCCCACGATGTTATGTGCTTGTGTCATAAAGACCATTCGTGTCTGTGTGGAGTATAATTGCGTTACAGCAGTATCAGAGGAGTATGGAAATGTAGCAGTCTAGACAGACACATAACGTAACGCAGTTCACATTTTATTTAGTGCCACAAATAGGTCACTACTTTTCTTTGTTCGTAACACACATAAATTATTTCGGTAGAAGCAGAAAAAGCAGGCATTAACAAATGTGCAAAAGTGCAAGTTTTTCACCTTTAGATTTACAGAGTACTGACTCAAGGTAGCAGGACCACTTATGACGGGGAAGCTTTCTAAGGATTTCTTTGTTGATTGTCAATGTGCCCAAGTATAGATTTGTCACAGGCGAAGTACAAATGTTGTCTCCAGCGAGACGTGAAGCGACAACTACCATCGTTTGAAGTGGGAACAGTTAACCGCTAAGCTAGCAGACAACTGTCCCAAAGTGCTCCTTCGTTGCCCCAATGATGGACAAGACGGATAGTCTGCAATCTACAATCTAAAAGATGAGAGTGGTTGTAGTATCAGCTTGGAACCAAAATCAATAGTAAAGGGGCAGGAAAAATGGTACTCGTAAATTAGGAACCAGGCTCACACCTGATGGAAATAACAACATAAGCAATTTTACCAAGGTAAATTAGCTACATTCATAAACTCTTTCAGTAAAACTGAGATTAACAAACTGGAACGACAAACTACCGTACAATACAAGAGATAGTTCCAAATAGCAGCTCATACAGTCTACACATAAAGCAGTTCACAAAACAAGTTTGTATATCTCAACAATTCAACCTTGCCCGCAGTTGTCGACACAAATTACAGATCAGTCTCCAGGGGTGTCCTCCACTAAATGTGACCCACGTTTTCTTTCTGACTTATAAATTAATAGATTAGCAACACAGACTCGCCCAAAATGACATTCAAAAAAATGGCTCTGAGCACTATGGGACTCAACTGCTGAGGTCATTAGTCCCCAAGAACTTAGAACTAGTTAAACCTAACTAACCTAAGGACATCACAAACATCCATGCCCGAGGCAGGATTCGAACCTGCGACCGTAGCGGTCTTGCGGTTCCAGACTGCAGCGCCTTTAACCGCACGGCCACTTCGGCCGGCCAAAATGACATTCAGTTTTGGCAGTTGTCGATAGCGAGCACATAACTGGCGCCACTTGTCCTTAGATGACCATCCTCTAGTTATCGTTGTCCGACGTCTGCATCCTAAGCGAGTGTGCGAGCTCAAACGGATCACTGTTGAGTCGGTGCGGCAGAGAGCGTGCATGCCCCCTGGTCAGGAGCGAAGCAGGCGATTGCTTACGTACACAGGAAAAGAGGTAATATCCTGGTTTCGATTAACGCGGTGGTCAGATAGTCTTACACCAACTTTCATTATTTCAAAAGAGAATGTCCTATTAAACTGAGTCTTCAGTTTCTGTATTGTTAAAGAGCAACTGGAACTCCATTTCTCTTGTTTCGGAAATAATGTGTTCAGCACTTGATGTCCGAAAAAGGTGCGAAAGGTTGCAGCTGCCATCGTCTTATTAAAAAAGAAATTTCTTAAATATTCAAAATTTTAGGAGATTGCCACTTGTAAAATTTATGTGTATCATATGGCGAGACAGAATTGTAAGTTTCAAAACAGCTGTTCACCTCATAAAATTGCCCAAATTCTATTTTAGACCTATTAAGACTTACAATGGTTGTACATATATAGTCAACAATAATGTTGATAATAAATGTGGAGAATTGGATAAGGAATTCTGTTTTATGCAAGACATCTTCAGAGTTTCGTTTTACCAAGATATATTTCAGCACTTTTTCTGCTAACTTCGGTGGGTTACTTTATTTCGTTTCTGTAAAAAGGTTACACACATTAACGTTGAGAGAAAACATTATGGTACAAAAGATTTACATTTGGGAATGATGTGATTGTTGTCAAATGTTATACATGGTTTCTTCACAGTTAACAAGTGAGATATGTATTACTTGTCTGATGCATTTGTAAAAATGGTGGATATATGCAATAGTTTCACACCTTACATTAAGCTATCGAATTTTTAAGATGGTATCCGTAAGTCTGCTACACAATCTACAACTTTTCATCTGCAGGCAGCAAAACGGAATTTTTATTTTTGTATGTTATGCATTTCCGAACGAAAATGAGTATGCATGTCGTTATTCTGCAACACCACAAGATGATTATAAAATACGAAGGAGCTTCATCGAAGGTCTTGGATCGGTAAAAATGGCGCCAACTTTGGCCGATAGGCGTAGGGATACAAAGTTGACCTAAAGTCCAGCGCTAGTGCTAGAGCACACAATGCGTATCTTCAGCTTTTGGTACTACGTGTTCCTGTATTACCAACTGCTATAGGTGCTTACCTTGGCTTGTCCAAGGCAACACTTGGGGGTGCTTCCTTCAGGACACTCCCGTGTGAGTCACGTTGTGAAAGAGCGCTAAACAGATGACTCTGTAAGGAGGGTGTCTAAAACCACCAGAGCCCTGTTGTCCAGAATTCAGGCCCTTGTTAAATATTTACCATTTCAAATGAATAGCAGTAGAAAACTTTCTCTGTAGAATGTGTGTGTGTGTGTTTGTGAATGAGTTTCTATTTCAACCGTTGTTGTTGAAAATCGCTATCAGCTAAGTGCTATCTTTAATGTAATAAACACGGTTCCGGTGCGCCAGTTTCGTCCATGCTTTCGATGCCAAAGGAATGAAAACTGGCTAAGGAAGGAGACGACTTATCCTTTGAAGTTCACTAAGTAAATAATAAAGCTAAAAAATTTTTTGAAAATCTGAAAAAAATAAAATGCTTTATGAAGTGATTTGTTTAAAAATAAGATATAAAATAGATTAATGAACATTCGCTATACCTTAGAATGATACTCAAAGTCATGTATGAACCGTGATTTATTTTTAAAGAATATTCTTAAGAATTTATTTTATTTACTAGCGATTCATCAAGAACATTAACACATTTAATCACACTATGTAAGCATGGAAGTAGTTGCCACGGAGTAACGGATGTAATCATAACCAAATTCCTTTCAACAAATGGGAATTTTATTCACTTTAATAGTGCCTAAAAGCATTTTTTAAAGAAACAGATTTAAAATTATAATCAGAAAGCACCTTCTAAATATCAAGTTACAATTTGTTCAGAGGCAGAAGAAGCAAGTTTTGACTGTATGAGCTTTCAGGCAGAGAACCTTGGCGCTCCATTTTGACAGGGCCGTAGTTACGACCACTCACAACAGCCTTTGAAAGACTATAATGGTGCAAATCTGCAACACACCAGATAACTTTAAACTAAGAGATTTAACAATTTACACAAGCACACAAACTATGCACCCCAATAGGAGGGATGGAAATGGTACAAAACACTAACAATTAAAATATTAACCTTGCCACCGAAGGTGCAACTTGATTTTAACTGCTAAGAGAAGTCTTACGGTGAAAGTGTGGCAACTTTATATACTAAAATGATGATTTAAATAAAAGCCCATGAAATGCAATTATATATATAATTCTACAAGTTTGGCCAAACAATAGTTAAGATGCTCTACAGTACACAGATACTGCCTCTCAAGATCATAGGCAATAATATCAAAGTTTCCAAAGATCAAAATATATTTCAGGTATTAGGCCGTTACACTCCAAGCAATAAATTCGTTAACACACCAAATCCGACAAACATGATAGAGGCAGCTACTAACGTACGGTAGATTCATAGGGAGATTACCCAGCAACCCGAACCGCAGGTTGCCCTAACCCGCCCCTACTCCACAAGGGAAAAACAGACCACCCAGTTTATAAACAACCACCTTCCCGCGGGTGGACAAACGGAGAAGAATGGTGGGACGACCCCAAAGAAAAATGGCGGGTGACCTCACCAAGAAAACAAGTAGAATTTAAAAAGAGTAAATCAAACAACATATCACCAATAACTTAACTTCTAATAAACTGCGATTTCTCGAGAATACCTGGCGCAGCACCCCCAAATCGCTCTCCTGAACAGTCCGCTGCCAGACGCTTCAACGGACGCAGGAAGGCGCGCCGATCTCCCGTCTCACGGCGTAGCAGCTCGCACCGGCCAGACTGATGTCGTGGGCTGACTCCTGTTGCTCTCGTGTCGACCGCGAAGTCACTACCCCTCGCTATACACCGCGGCCCACTGGACTCACGTAGCGACCTCACATGCGCCGACGCTCAAGACGGACAAGTCATCTTGTGTCTCAGTGCGCGACAGCCCAACCGATTTATCCATCCGCCAATGACCATTGCCTGAGCAAACTCGAGCAGACTGGCGGCTTAACGCCCAGACTCAGATGCAGGAACTAAGCCCCGACCGGGCGACCACTCGCTGAGTTCTCTTACTGGCAGAGTGGAAAGACTCTAATTTTGCCGGTTTGAAGGGCTGATCCGAACAAGAGACATACTAGAACTCCGAACGACAGACAGACACTAACTGCCTAACAAATGCGGACGAGAGACTGACCCAGACTGACTGACTGGAGAGCTCATAGAGACCCTTCAATGGAAGTGAACAGGCAACCTTTCCCGTTTCCCACCAGAGGGAGACACCATAGCTGCGATTGCCACAGCGGCGCCACCGCTAGAAACGGAGGGCGACTGCTTCACACTACGCGCTGCGGCGCGCTCTTCAGAAAGGCAATTTTTACCACCGCTCAATGAACAGTATATATGTGCTGACTGAGAATTAAAAGTTCAATGACTTAGCATAGAATTTTAAAAATTACTAGAGTATATTTATGTGGTGAATCATGTATACCATTCAGTATGCTGCTGTGTGGCCTTGTAATACCATTTCTGGGTGAAGTCAAAGCGGTAAAATGCGAGGGGCGTCCAACAAGCAAGTTTGACTACTTTATATATGAAAAAATTATACACAATTTATCATGTCGGAATAGTTTTATTCACATCGCACAATGCTGTTACTTGTTTGCATAGTCGTTTCTTTACAGAAGTTTTTGGTAACGTATAGAAGTTTTTTGAAACCAGCGTTGCACCAGGCAAGGTCTTGTGCACGTAACCAGCTCTTCATTGCTGAAGTGACTTCATCATAGATGTTGAATTGCTTATGCCCAAGATAACCTTTGAGTTGGGGGAACACGTGAAAATCACTTGGAGGAAAATCTTGAAAATATGGAGGATGCGGACCACACGAGCTGTATTAGGCCGAGAACTGGTATGAATCAAGAGATTTGCCAGACAAAAGACCGGAATGTTTCCTTTTGATGGCAGCTCGCGGATTCCTCAAGACGAGCACAGAGCGCGACCTGGTACAACACTTGTTTGGAAAAGCTTGTCTCACGTTAACAAGAATGCTTAGAAAACCTTGGCGACTATATAGAAAAGTAACAGAAGCACTGTACACTGTCGATAAAATTGTTCCAACAGAGCAAATCGTCTATAAAATAGGGTAACCTATTTACTGGACGCCCCTCGTATTTTACCAGTTGAGATACTTTTCTATAAATGATTTTAAGCGTCATTCAAACACTCCTCTGAGTGATTCCAATTATCGCCTTTAGACAAATAGTGTCACAAAAAATTTACGTTTTTTTTTAAAACATGAAATATCACAACGATACAACTTTGTATTTGCAAACTTGCAAGGCCTTGAAGAGATGAACTGCTTGACACTTCATTCACACAGCTGGCAGCGGGGGTTCAATAAATATTTCAGTCTTTCTCAAATTACCAATTAAGATTTCTTAGTTGTCCCCATTACTTGCATGTAACTCGATACTTTTTTATTTACAACAATAGATTTCACGGTGGTCAGGTTATAACGTCATTTCTCTATTTCCCACTTTACATTTGGCTGTAAAAATTCGAGCAAAAATTTTCCTTGATATCTTAACTGATACGATTATTTTCAAGCAATGAAAGACAATTTTTTTTTTCCAAAAGTAGACCTCAAGTCCGTGAGACTGATACTTCATTTTCCACTTTTTATTTGGCTTTGAAAACTGGGATGAAAATCCATTCTGTGGTTTCTAGGGAAACTTGATTTCGCCCCGCCCAAACATTTGAGCAAATGGTATAGGACGCAAAACTTTCCTGTAAGTGGACAAAGAAGTACAGATTACGCGTGCAAGGAATTGGTTACATTCATTCACAACGCAATTAAATTGTAGCTCCAGAATTCGAATCGAGAATAGATGCCAACGTGAGAAACGTAGAAGTAAATATCCTCAGAGTAGTGAAGCAACTTAAATCACTCAATAACAGCAAGTCTTCTGGTCCAGACTGTATATCAATTAGGTTCCTTTCGAAGTATGCTGATGCATTAGCTCAATACTTAACAATCATATACAACCGATCGCTTGACAAAAGATCCGTACCCAAATACTGGAAAGTTGCACAGGCCACACCAATATTCAAGAAAGGTAGTAGGAGGAATCCACTAAATTTCAGGCCCTTATCGTTAACGTCGATATGCAGCAGGGTTTTAGGACATATATTGTGTTCGAACATTATGAATTACCTCAAAGAAAACGGTCTATTGACACACAGTCAACATGGGTTTCGAAAAAATCGTTCCTGTGAAACACAACTAGCTCTTTATTCACATGATTTGTTGAGTGCATTTGACAAGGGATTTCAGATCGATTCCGTATTTCTGGATTTCCAGAAGGCTTTTGACACTGTACCACACAAGCGGCTCGTAGTGAAATTGCGTGCTTATGGAATTTCGTCTCAGTTATGTGGCTGGATTTGTGATTTCCTGTCAGAGAGGTCACAGTTCGTAGTAATTGACTGAAAGTCATCGAATAAAACAGAACTGATTTATGGCGTTCCCCAAGATAATGTATAGCCCCTTTACTGTTCCTTATTTATATAAACGATTTACGAGACAATCTGAGCAGCCGTCTTAGGTTGTTTGCAGATGACGCTGTCGTTTATCGACTAATAAAGTCATCAGAAGATGAAAACAAGCTGCAAAACGATTTAGAAGAAATATCGGAATGACGCGAAAAGTGGCAGTTGACCCTAAATAACGAAAAGTGTGAGGTCATTGACATGAGTGCTAAAAGGAACTCTTTAAACTTCGGTTACACGATAAATCAGTCTAATCTAAAAGTGGTAAATTCAACTAAATACGTAGGTATTACAATTACTAACAGCTTAAATTGGAAGGAAAACATAGAAAATGTTGTGGGGAAGGCTAACTAAAGGCTACGTTTTTTTGGCAGGACACTTGGAAAATGTAACATGCCTACAAAGGAGAACGCCTACACTACGCTTGTCCGTCCTCTTCTAGAATACTGCTGCGCGGTGTGGGATCCTTACCAGATAGCACTGACGGAGTACATCGAAAAAGTTCAAAGAAAGCCCGCACGTTTTGTATTATCGCGAAATAGGGGAGAGACTGTGACAGAAATGACACAGGATTAGGGCTGGAAATCGTTAAAAGAAAGTCGTTTTTGATACGACGGAATCTTCTCACGAAATTCCAATCACCAACTTTCTCTTCCGAATGCGACAATTATTGTTGACACCGACCTACATAGGGAGGAACGATCACCACGATAAAATAAGGGAAACCAGAGGTCGTAGGGAAAGACGTAGGTGTTCATTGTTTCCGCGAGCTATATGAGATTGGAATAAAAGAGAATTGTGAAGGTGGTTCGATGAACCCTCTGCCAGGCACTTCTGATTAGCAGAGTATTCATGTAGATGTAGATGTTGGACAGCAACAGTTCCTCCCCTAGCTCTTTGCACTTCCTCCCCCACGCCTCTACTGCCCCTCCCCCCCCCCCCCTTGTGTCAGTACAGGTGCCACACACAGTATTCTTCGACTACTGCAGCAGTCCACTGCAATAACTGACTAAATGCTGAAAAATGACTGTATACTAAGCATAAGGTGCTGCTGATCTAATAATTGCTACATGAACCGCTTGTTATGCCGAACGTGCGAGGATTGCCAGATCGAGACAGCAAGGCAAACAGACTCTCCTCTCCTAACGGGTGTGCCAGTGGTGTGTGGCTGCATTAGCCCGCGCTAGCGGGAGGGGGGGGGGGGAGAGGCTTCGCTGTGTTTTTGCAGCTGCCAGACGCCGTCGGTGACTCTCGGGGCGTGACCCGCTTTCTCAGCAGCTTAGCGCCTGTGTTTTGCAGCCACAGCAAGGACACGTTCTTGTTCTACCAAGGGATGCTAGACAGTACAAAGCGTGGGAATATTTAGTGCGTCTAACACAAAGATGAGGGTAAAGTTAAATCGTGAACATGTGAATACTGAATCGAACAAAATATGTAGCCTACGTTGTAGAGTGCATTCTGAAGGAGTATAACTGTTCGATATCTGTCTTCTAATGTGGCGTCTTTGTCAAAGGACTGACGTACAGTGGTGTCATTTTGACTACTTAAAATCGAATGTCGATATCAATTCTCGTATAAGCAAGAAACTACACTTGTCAATCAAAGAAATTCATTTGCGTAAGACGAACGGTTATCAGGAGAAAGAAAACTGGCGTTCTACGGATCGGAGCGTGGAATGTCAGATCCCTTAGTTGGGCAGGTAGGTTAGAAAATTTAAAAAGGGAAATGGATAGGTTAAAGTTAAATATAGTGGGAATTAGTGAAGTTCGGTGGCAGGAGGAACAAGACTTTTGGTCAGGTGATTACAGGGTTATAAATACAAAATCAAATAGGGGTAATGCAGGAGTAGGTTTAATAATGAATAAAAAAATAGGAGTGCGGGTTAGCTACTACAAACAGCATAGTGAACGCATTATTGTGGCCAAGATAGACACAAAGCCCATGCCTACTACAGTAGTACAAGTTTATTTGCCAACTAGCTCTGCAGATGATGAAGAAATTGATGAAATGTATGACGAGATAAAAGAAATTATTCAGGTAGTGAAGGGAGACGAAAATTTAATAGTCATGGGTGACTGGAATTCGAGAGTAGGAAAAGGGAGAGAAGGAAACATAGTAGGTGAATATGAATTGGGGGGAAGAAATGAAAGAGGAAGCCGCCTTGTAGAATTTTGCACAGAGCATAACTTAATCATAGCTAACACTTGGTTCAAGAATCATAAAAGAAGGTTGTATACCTGGAAGAATCCTGGAGATACTAAAATGTATCAGATAGATTATATAATGGTAAGACAGAGATTTAGGAACCAGGTTTTAAATTGTAAGACATTTCCAGGGGCAAATGTGGATTCTGACCACAATCGATTGGTTATGAACTGCAGATTGAAACTGAAGAAACTGCAAAAAGGTGGGAATTTAAGGAGATGGGACCTGGATAAACCGAAAGAACCAGAGGTTGTACAGAGTTTCAGGGAGAGCATAAGGGAACAATTGACAGGAATGGGAGAAAGAAATACAGTAGAAAAAGAATGGGTAGCTCTGAGGGATGAAGTAGTGAAGGCAGCAGAGGATCAAGTAGGTAAAAAAGGCGAGCGCTAATAGAAATCCTTGGGTAACAGAAGAAATATTGAATTTAATTGATGAAAGGAGAAAATATAAAAATGCAGTAAATGAAGCAGGCAAAAAGGAATACAGACGTCTCAAAAATGAGATCGACATGAAGTGCAAAATGGCTAAGCAGCCATGGCTAGAGGACAAATGTAAGGATGTAGAGACTTGTCTCACTAGGGGTAAGATAGATACTGCCTACAGGAAAATTAAAGAGACCTTTGGAGAAAAGAGAACCACTTGTATGAATATCAAGATCTCAGATGGCAACACAGTTCTAAGCAAAGAAGTGAAGGCAGAAAGGTGGAAGGAGTATATAGAGGGTTTATACAAGGGCGATGTACTTGAGGACAATATTATGGAAATGGAAGATGATGTAGATGAAGATGAAATGGGAGATAAGATACTGCGTGAAGAGTTTGACAGAGCACTGAAAGACCTGAGTCGAAACAAGGCCCCCGGAGTATACAACATTCCATTAGAACTACTGACAGCCTTGGGAGAGCCAGTCATGACAAAACTCTACCATCTGGTGAGCAAGATGTATGAGACAGGCGAAATACCCACAGACTTCAAGAAGAATATAATAATTCCAATCTCAAAGAAAGCAGGTATTGACAGATGTGAAAATTACCGAACTATCAGTTTTATAAGTCACAGCTGCAAAATACTAACGCGAATTCTTTACAGACGAATGGAAAAACTGGTAGAAGCGGACCTCGTGGAAGATCAGTTTGGATTCCCTAGAAATGTTGGGACACGTGAGGCAATACTAACCTTACGATTTATCTTAGAAGAAAGATTAAGAAAAGGCAAACCTAGGTTTCTAGCATTTGTAGACTTAGAGAAAGCTTTTGACAACGTTACCTGGAATACTCTCTTTCAAATTCTGAAGGTGGCAGGGGTAAAATACCGGGAGCGAAAGGCTATTTACAATTTGTACAGAAACCAGATGGCAGTTATAAGAGTCGAGGGGCATGAAAGGGAAGCAGTGGTTGGGAAAGGAGTGAGACAGGGTTGTAGCTTCTCTCCGATGTTATTCAATCTGTATATTGAGCAAGCAGTAAAGGAAACAAAAGAAAAATTCGGAGTAGGTATTAGAATTCATGGAGAAGAAGTAAAAACTTTGAGGTTCACCGATGACATTGTAATTCTGTCAGAGACAGCAAAGGACTAGGAAGAGCAGTTGAACGGAATGGGCAGTGTCTTGAAGGGAGGATATAAGATGAACATCAACAAAAGCAAAACGAGGATAATGGAATGTAGTAAACTGAAATCGGGTGATGCTGAGGGGATTAGATTAGGAAATGAGACACTTAAAGTAATAAACGAGTTTTGCTATTTAGGGAGTAAAATAACTGTTGATGGTCGAAGTAGAGAGGATATAAAATGTATAGTGGCACTGGCAAGGAAATCGTTTCTGAAGAAGAGAAATTTGTTAACATCGAGTATAGATTTAAGTGTCAGGAAGTCGTTTCTGAAAGTATTTGTATGGAGTGTAGCCATGTATGGAAGTGAAACATGGACGATAACCAGATTAGACAAGAAGAGAGTAGAAGCTTTCGAAATGTGGTGCTACAGAAGAATGCTGAAGATACGGTGGGTAGATCACGTAACTAATGAGGAGGTATTGAATAGGATTGGGGAGAAGAGAAGTTTGTGGCATAACTTGACTAGAAGAAGGGATCGGTTGGTAGGACATGTTTTGAGGCATCAAGGGATCACAAATTTAGCATTGGAGGGCAGCGTGGAGGGTAAAAATCGTAGACGGAGACCAAGAGATGAATACACTAAGCAGATTCAGAAGGATGTAGGTTGCAGTAGGTACTGGGAGATGAGGAAACTTGCCCAGGATAGAGTAGCATGGAGAGCTGCATCAAACCAGTCTCAGGACTGAAGACCACAATAACAACAACAAGACGAACGGTTTTTCGTTCGGGATTTAATATGATTAGATACTAGCATCAGTCAATAGGCATAATAATAGCGAGCAGTAGATCCAGGGTACGCCTCCATAAGCTGCAGGTGCAAACAGTACGAAATAGTGTTCTGTGAGTATGCAGTTTTTAACATCGTCAGATATACAGGGTGTTACAAAAAGGTACGGCCAAACTTACAGGAAACATTCCTCACACACAAATTAAGAAAAGATGTTACATGGACATGTGTCCGGAAACGCTTAGTTTCCATGTTATAGCTCATTTTAGTTTCGTCAGTATGTACTGTACTTCCTCGATTCACCGCCAGTTGGCCAAATTGAAGAAAGGTAATGTTGACTTCGGTGCTTCTGTTGACATGCGACTCATTGCGCTACAGTACTAACATCAAGCACATCAGTACGTAGCATTAACAGGTTAGTGTTCATCACGAACGTGGTTTTGCAGTCAGTGCAATGTTTACAAATGCGGAGTTGGCAGATGCCCATTTGATGTATGGATTGGCACGGGGCAATAGCCGTGGCGCGGTACGTTTGTATCGATTTCCAGAACGAAGGTGTATCGACAGGAAGACGTTCGAAGCAATTGATCGGCGTCTTAGGGAGCACGGAACATTCCAGCCTATGACTCGCGACAGGGGAAGACCTAGAACGACGAGGACACCTGCAATGGACGAGGCAGTTCTTCGTGCAGTTGACGATAAGCCTAATGTCAGCGTCAGAGAAGTTGCTGCTGTACAAGGTAACGTTGACCACGTCACTGTATGGAGAGTGCTACGGGAGAACCAGGTGTTTCCGTACCATGTACAGGGTGTGCAGGCACTATCAGCAGCTGATTGGCCTCCACGGGTACACTTCTGCGATTGGTTCATCCAACAATGTGTCAATCCTCATTTCTGTGCAAATGTTCTCTTTACGGATGAGGCATCATTCCAACCTGATCAAATTGTAAGTTTCCACAGTCAACATGTGTAGGCTGACGAGAATCCGCACGCAACTGTGCAATCACGTCATCAACACAGATTTTCTGTGAACGTTTGGGCAGGCATTGTTGGTGATGTCTTGATTAGGCCCCATGTTCTTCCACCTACGCTCAATGGAGCACGTTATCATGATTTCATACGGGATACTCTACCTGTGCTGCTAGAACATGTGCCTTTACAAGTACGACACAACATGTGGTTCATGCACCATGGAGCTCCTGCATATTTCAGTCGAAGTGTTCGTACGCTTCTCTACAACAGATTCGGTGACCGATGGATTGGTAGAGGCGGACCAATTCCATGGCCTCCACGGTCTCCTGACCTCAACCCTCTTGACTTTCATTTATGGGGGCATTTGAAAGCTCTTGTCTACGCAACCCCGGTACCAAATGTAGAAACTCTTCGTGCTCGTATTGTGGGCGGCTGTGATACAATGCGCCATTCTCCAGGGCTGCATCAGCGCATCGGGGATTCCATGCGACGAAGGGTGGATGCATGTATCCTCGCTAACGGAGGACATTTTGAACATTTCCTGTAACAAAGTGTTTGAAGTCACGCTGGTACTTTCTGTTGCTGTGTGTTTCCATTCTATGATTAATGTTATTTGAAGAGAAGTAATAAAATGAGCTCTAACGTGGATAGTAAGCGTTTCCGGACACATGTCCACGTAACACATTTTCTTTATTTGTGTGTGAGGAATGTTTCCTGGAAGTTTGGCCGTACCTTTTTGTAACACCCTGTATGTGGTTAACATACAGGGGAGATCCTGTAGGAATCCCATAGTTGTGGATACACCGAAGACTAAAATACGGATTCCAAGTGTCCAAATATGTATCACGAATTGAGGATAAGATTTTGTATTCTAAATTTTGTAGCTGATGTATTTTCTACAAATCCATGGCATTACCACGTTAAGATAATACATTGAGTGTGATAAGGAGTAAAGGGTCAGAAGCTAAGACCAGGAGTAGGGAGTAAGTAAGTTTTCCATAAGGTCAGTTGGATCGAAAACTCCGTAATGGAGGAAGTTTGAAACTTTTGCCGTTGTTGTGGTTTTCAGCGCATAGTGTTACTTAGAGTAGCTCTCCACCCTAGGGTAACCTATGGAAGTCTCATCATCTCCTTATAGATATGCATTCTGCATATTGTCAGTCTGCTTACTGTAATGGAACCGTAATTTTGCTCCACAAAAATCAACGCTTCATGTCTGCCCTGCCCATTCATATGAAATATACAGGGTGGTCCGCTGATAGTGACCGGGCCAAATATCTCACGAAATAAGCATCAAACGAAAAAACTACAAAGAAGGAAACTCGTCTGGCTTGAAGGGAGAAACCAGATGGCGCTATGGTTGGGCCGCTAGATGGCGCTGCCATAGATCAAACGGATATCAACTGAACAGCGTTTTCTTAAAATAGGAACCCTCATTTTTTATTACATATTCGCGTAGTACGTGAAGGAATATGAATATTTTACTTGGATCACTTTTTTCGCTTTGTGATAGATGGCGCTTTTATAGTCACAAACGTATAAGTACGTGGTATCACGTAACATTCCGCTACTGCGGATGGTATGTGCTTCGTGGTACATTACCCGTGTTAAAATGGACCGTTTACTAATTGCGGAAAACCGCGATATCGTGTTGATGCACGGATGTTGTGATCAAAATGCCCAAACGGCGTGTGTTACGTATGCTGCTCGGTATCCTGGACGACATCATCCAAGTGTCCGGACCGTTCGCTGGATAGTTACGTTATTTAAGGAAACAGGAAGTGTTCAACCAAATGTGAAACGTCAGCCACGACCTGCAACAAATAATGATGCCCAAGTAGGTGTTTTAGCTGCTGTCGCGGCTAATCCGGACATCAGTGGTAGACAAATTGTGCGAGAATCGGGGATCTCAAAACCGTCGGTGTTGAGAATGCTACATCAACATCCATTGCACCCGAACCATATTTCTGCGCACCAGGAATTGCATGGCAACGACTTTGAACATGTACAGTTCTGCCACTGGGCACAAGAGAAATTACGGGACGGTGACAGATTTTTTGGACGCATTCTATTTAGCGACGAAGCGTCATTCACCAACAGCGGGAACGTAAACCGGCATAATATGCACTACTGGGCAACGGAAAATCCACGATGGCTCCGACAAGTTGAACATCAGCGACATAGGCGGGTTAATGTATGGTGCGAAATTATGGGAGGAAGGATAATTGGCCCCCATTTTACCAATGGCAGTCTAAATGGTGCAATGTATACTGATTTCCTTCGTAATGTTCTGCCGATGTTACTACAAGATGTTTCACTGCATAACAGAATGGCGACGTACTTCCCACATGATGGATGTACGGCACATAGCTCGCGTGCGGTTGAAGCGGTATTGAACAGCATATTTCATGACAGGTGGATCAGTCGTCGAAGCACCGGATCTGAAGTCCCCGGATTTCTTTCTGTGGGGAAAGTTGAAGGATATTTGCTATTGTGATCCACCGACAACGCCTCACAACATGCGTCAGCGCATTGTCAGTGCATGTGCGAAAATTACGGAAGGCGAACTACTCGCTGTTGAGGGGAATGTCGTTACACGTATTGCCAAATGCATTGAGGTTGACGGACATCATTTTGAGCATTTATTGCATTAATGTGGCATTTACAGGTAATACGCTGTAACAGCATGCGTTCTTTGATAAGTTCACAAAGGTACATGTCTCACATTGGAACAACCGAAATAAAATGTTCAAACGTGTCTACGTTCTGTATTTTAATTTAAAGAATCCTACCTGTTACCAACTGTTCGTCTAAAATTGTGAGCCATATGTTTGTGACTATTACAGCGCCATCTATCACAAAGCGAAAAAAGTGGTCCAACTAAGACATTCATATTTCTTTACGTACTACAAGAATATGTAATAAAAAATTTGCGTTTCTATTTAAAGAACGCAGTTGAAATCCGTTTGACCTGTTGCAGCGCCATCAATCGGGCCAACCATAGCACCATCTGGTTTCTCTCTTCAAGCTAGACAAGTTTCGTTCCTTGTAGTTTTTTCGATTGACTCTTATTTCGTGAGATATTTGGCCCGGTCACAATCAATGGACCACCCTGTACAGTACGCCTTTGTAATTCGATACGGGAAATTTTCTAGCGCTCACTCACGCGATTCATTTCCCACAACTTTTCAGCATCAGAATCTAAATTAATTCGTTTTACTTTATCTTCAACTTAAAAAACCATAAATCAACAGTCAACATATTTTATTCGTTTATGATAACTAAGCAGAACATGAGACAGAAAATCAAATGGTGTTTCGTTACTTAGTGTGAGCAGTTATAGCCCATAAATTTGACAACTGAAGGAGAGAAAAAAGGAATCGTGAAGACACTGTAAATAAAAATGTAGTGCAGTGTGTAAAAAAGGAAAAATTCCCTGTTTAGCTATTGCTTGTTCATTATCAGGGAGGAGAACGATGTTTAAGCTCAGTTGTACAACGTAATAACGCACATAAGAAAAATAACTGAAAGGTATTTTCATTGGACTTTCTGAAAAGTATGCTGGGATTTAATAATGAAAGTTTCCAGTATTTTATCTCCAGGTAGATAATATCAAAAATAAGATTCATTGATGAGTAAGGCGAAGGCAGACGAAAATAAAGAGGAGTAGAATAAATGTGCTTAGCCATAAACGTAATACCAAAATTAGGGACAGCAAAGTAGTGAAGTGAAAGAATTCTGCTATGTTGGAAGCATGATAACACAAGACGGACGAATCAAGGAGGATATAGGAAACAGCCTAGCACCATAAAAGACAGAATTCCAGGCCGAAAGTAGTCTAGTACTATCAAATATTCTTAATTTGAGGAAGAAATTTCTGAGAATGTACGTTTGGAGCACAGAGCATCATGGACTGTGGGTTAGACCGGAATAGAAGAGAATCAAAATATCTGAGATACAGTGTTTGCAGAACAGTTGAAAATTAATGTACTGGTGAGGAATAAGGAAGCTCTTGGCAGAATCAGAGAAACATGTCTAGAACGTTAACAAGAAGACGGGACACGGTGGCAGAACGTGTATTGAGACATCAGTGAATACCCTCCATAGTAGCTGAGGGAGCTGCAGCCAGCATCAAAGAAGGCTGATGGCACAAAAGAAAAGATGATGGTGCAAATCCTTTACTAACATCCGGCATTTAATACTCCTTCCAAAATGACTGTGTTACCACATTGCGTAGGATCGAAGGGACTAACACACTTATCATCTTCGAAAGATGAACCTCTATTCACCTGAAGAAAGCTTACTAATAGCACAGCCCAGCATGGATTTCAGTTTCTAACAATGAATAACGATTCATAAACGGATTTTTCCTGTAGAATTAAAAAAAAACGCAAACACATACATTTAAGGAATTCTCAGAAATGTGTTGTTTTGTTGTACAGTCTTGATACAGTTGAAATTATTTCAGGAATTTGTCACAGTATGATATTTTGTTTCACTGCAGCTTGATATATTTGTAGTTGTTTCAGGAAGTTGAAATCCGACAGTGATTTGCTTCTACATACAGAGGAAGAAGCGAAGTTCAACAGTGAAGTGTTGTGAACAGAGTTCTGAAATAATCAGGACTTATCGTAGTTTTTTAAATAGCTCCGTGCTTGGTTATATTCGTGGGGGATACGCTGTGCTTCAATAACGAAGAAATATCAAAACTTCGTGAGAGCTGCATATCTGGCCTATTTTACATCAAACTTGGTGAGCAGGATAAAACATTCGATGTGCGTGATGTACGCAGCACACGTACTGAAGATTTAAAGTTATGGATGAATGACAAGATAAAAGGTATGGCCGTTGCCATATCCTTGGTGTGGAAGGAACCCTTGAATCACACTGTTGATTGCTATTTTTGTCGAGTGAAACTTTATAATTATAGCACAAAGAACAATAACAGTATTGCGTATACCAAAATGCGATCTGCTATGAGATCTGTGCCTCATGACCTTATTCTGCCCACACCCGCCCCACCAATATCACATCAATCAAGAAGTGCTCATTTGGACGTGATAAAGACGCTGTACCACATTCAGACAGTGATGACCTTCACTCCAATGTTAGCGCCACCTCATCAGAGAAATTTACGCAATCGGAATTTACTAACGTGATCCGTGAACTAGACTTACCAAAAGAAGATGTAGAAGTGTTAGATTCAAGACTCAGATCCCAAACTTTGCTTGCGTCTGGGACTACTTTTGCATGAAACAGAAAAAGTGGAAAGGAAAATCTGTCTTTCTCCTGTGGACATGAGCCCTTGGTTTGCTTCAGTGATGTACCAGGAATGCCAGAGTGGCTGGGTGTGAACTGTCATGAATCTCAGTAGAGATTTTTTACTGGCCCGTTGCAGTCAAGATCAAAATGTCTGTTATTCACAATGGTCTACTCCTTTTGCCCTTTTTAGGCACATGAAATACACTTAAAGAAGCATGAAGTGTTTGCTGTAGTGCATTAACTGCCAAGACTATCAGTAGCTTTTGTGTGGTGACTTTAACATGATAAATTTGTTACTGCACTTACAAATGAGCTACAGCAAACAGCCCTGCCTCTTGTGCGAATGGAATAGTTGTTCAAGGAGTGGGCACCAGCAACAGAAAGAATAGCCACTCCAAAGATCTCTGTCTGCTGGCCCCATGATTGTGAAATGTGAGCCGTTTGTGGAACGGTCCAAAATATTACTCCCTGTCATTCTGCATTAAATTAGGTATTCTGTCCCAGTGTGTGCGTGCCATAGATAAGAATGGTTATGTTTTTAAATATATCTACACGATATTTACATCAGTTCGTTGTATTTACTTGCAGATACGTAAAGAAAATGTATGATCCGATGTTTGAGAACACTATGACCCAAGCTGCAAAACAACCGTGGACAAAAGTCCGAGAAATGTTACTGAAAACTTTTTGGGCAACCGCATGAGGCCACAGTACACAGAAATGGTTAAAGCGCTGTTGGAAAGCTTGAAAATTGACGGGTGCAACATGAGTGTTAAATTGCAGATTGTACATTATCACAGAGACCATTTCCTTCACAATCTTTGCTGCGAGGAACATGATAAACGATTTCACTAAGATTTAGACATTTAATGCAGATATTATGGAGGTTGGACTGTCAGCGTGATGGCCGACTATTTTTGGTCTCTGAAATGAGACACCACCCCTAGAGAAGGTTACGGTAAAATGGCTATTCGAAAAATGTTTCTTACTTAAGCAGTTGAATCCTCAATGTGTCACTTATTGGTTTTTTCCATTGTTTATTGTAAATTATTGACTAGTAGAAATAATCTGTAAGAAATAATATGAATTGACAACATATGATGTATGTGACGGAATTTTCTCCTATTGAGAAAATTAGAAGCCGCGATTTGTTTTATTGGTAGCAAATCTTCTATAGCCAAGATCGTATAAATTCTTCTTTATCTTCGACTCATATAACTGTCATCTTCTGGTTTTTCTAAAAATTTCTACGACAAATCATGTTCATTGTGAACTAGAGCCTCCTGCAATATTGTTATTATGGTGGATGAAATGTAACACATTATGTAAAATTACGTCGAAAATAAAGCGTTTACATTTAAAAAGCTCCTTGTGCACATGATCACGTCTGTACACGTAGCACTCAAACTTAACAATCATCTGTGAACCCAAATGTACTGACATGGCTACGTCTACAAGGTGCTTTTCAATTGTAGATGTTTTATTTCCGACAAGCCTCTATGTAATGTGCTACATTTCTATCCACGATAATGACAACATGGCATGAGGCTGTAGCTTACAAAGAAGACGTTTTGTAACAAAAATTTTTCGAAGTTTTGCTGAAATCGGTTCTCAAATAAGTAGAAGAGCATATGCGATCTTGGCTATGCTGTATAAGGCCTTTCAACAAACTTTTTCTTTTCTGTGGCGCTACATTCCAGGATGAACCTTGGCCTTCTCAACGAGCTTCCGCCATCCATCACGGTCACATGCTACCCTCCTCCAGTTTCTGCATCCGAGCTTCCGTAATTCTTCTTCGACTCTATCCAGCCACTTTTCTCGAGGTCGACCTCGCCCTCTTTCTCCTCCTGGATTACCAAAGAGAATCTTCTTTGTCACCTCAGATTCCTCCATTCTTGTTACGTGACCTACCCATCTTATCCTTCCTGATCGTATGATTTTTGTTACAGGAGTATCAGCATTGCATTGTACCTTTTCCTCCATTGTTCTCTGTCATACACGCGGCCAATTATTCTCCTCAAAACATCCCTCTCAAATCCGTCGAGCGTACTTGCATCGATATCCGTCAAGGGTCATGTTTCTCAAGTATAAGCGAGAAGTGGTCTAACAAGGTTTTATAAATAGTGAATTTTGTCAACCGAAACAAGTCACTCAAGGTGAAATATGCCTTATGTGCTGATAGCAGCCGAATCTTAATTTCAGTTGAGATGTCATTAAAGCAAGTGACTGTGTAACCAAGATACCTGAAACTATCAACTCTTGCAGATGTGTATCCAGTCACACTGAAAGTTTACGGCATATTGGGTTGATATGCTTTCCAACAGGCCTTGTATTTAGTTTTATTTTCATTTATCACAAGACCCATCTTCTTACTTTCTTGACTTTAGGCTCTAGAAGCTCCTTTCAGTGCTGGTACTGTCCGTGCTACAATGTCTACGTCATGTGCATATGCTAAAATTTGTATTGAATTGTAGAAGATGGTGCCTCTGATCTGTAGGCCTGCTTCCATAATCACCTTACCGAGTGCTACATTAAATAGTAAGCATGCTAATGCATCTCCTTGACGTAGCGCAATTTTTATTTCCTGTGGGTCTGAGTGATTTCCCGGAACTCGACCGTAGCTTCTTACGTCAAACATCAGCATTTCAACCATTCTTAGCAGTTTTCCATGTATCCCCATCTCCTGTAAGGCATGAAACAATTGGTTTCTATTGATACTGTCGTATGCAGCCTTACAGTCAATAAAGAGGTGATGTGTTCCAATGCTATATTCAACAGTTTTCTCCAAAATTTGACACGGGTTGAAAATGTTGTCTGTTGTTGACCGTCCTCGTCGAAATCCGCTTTGGTACATTCCAATTTCCTTATCCATCTTCGGGAGTAGCCGATAAAAAAAAGAAAAAGCCGCCCGCTGTGGCCGAGCGGTTCTAGGCGCTTCAGTCTGGAACTGCGCGACCACTACGGTCGCAGGTTCGAATCCTGCCTCATGGCATGGATGTGACTCATGTCCTTAGGTTAGTTAGGTTTAAGTAGTTCTAAGTTCTTGGGGACTGATAACCTAAGATGTTAAGTCCCATAGTGCTCAGAGCCATTTATTTTTCATCAAAAATAATATTAGGTAACACCTTGTACCCCAGGTTCAGTAGCGTGATTCCACGGTGGTTTCTGTACTCCAATCGGTAGCCCTTTTTATGTATGGGACATAAAATTCCTTCACTCCATTCATATCCTATCCTTTTCTGTTCCTGTATGAGAGTGATAAGTTCACACAGAGACTGCTATAACGTTGCTCCTCCACATATCAGCAATTCTGCAGGAATGGAATCAGTTCCGGGGCTTTGTTGTTCTTCAGTTTTCATAGCGCCAGCCAGTGGTTGTTCATCATCCAATCCTTGCTCACAATCATTAGAGATATCTTCTGCTTGCTCTATCTCTCGATTCTGCAGGTCATTAAAGTATCTTCGCCATCTTCACCAAACATATGAAGGATAATTAAGAATGTTAGTGAGAGTATAAATTGTTGTCTTCAATTCCAAGAATACGTAACGTGGTGGTGAGAAACTTATAACATTTTCGCTTTCGGCGGCGAAAGTATGACAAAATGTTGCTGTAAACCAAAACATCGCTTGAAAGATTTTAAAATGCTGAGGTGTGTAATTGAAGGGAATGGTAATTAAAGAATCTCATGCTTAGGTTTAACTGGCGCTACGCTCTCAGTAAGGTAGCCCAGCTCCGGACCTCCCTGTACTTTGTCCAAGCTTCCCCTTCTCCGGCGGCCACGCGCGGTGCAGCCACTGCAGCACCCGGTGCCAACATTATGCCATTCATTTCGGTTTTCCTCCGACAGAACTCCCGCGGTTGCCGTACAAGGATGCAATTAAGAGGCGTTTCCGCAATGTTGGTAGCTCCACCTCGGGCGGCTTTCATTAGCGGCGGCAGGTCGTTATCACGGGGATTCCCCGCGCAGGCGGCCGCCTGTCCGCCGATAATGACGTCTTCTGCCCCGAGCGCAGCCCATCCCAGCCTGGTCCCCCTGCAGCAGGCGCCTAAAACCTCGTTACCAGAGAGCCTGTTGTCGGGGAAACTGGAACTCGCGATCTCTTTACCTTCCTTTCTCCTTCCGGTTGCGAAATATTAGAGAATTGTGACGACAGAATTTACCTGTATCCAACAGTTCGTCTTTGATCCACAGGCGTTTAAAGGCTGTAAAGTCCATAACTGTGTAGTGGTTGACGGTATTCAGTTAACCATTGATTTAATTACCCATTGTGTCCTCATTTATCACCTCGCACACAGGGTAGAACCTTCTAGGTCCTTTGTTCAATAATTGACCGATTATGACCGGTAGCAGTATTTCAGTTCTGAATAACCGGTTATAGAAGGTGTTCTTTAGTTTTTGCTAATAACCGACTGAAAACACCAAAGTATCAGCAGTGCTAAAATATTTCATTTTTTAATAAACTTGCCTTAAAAAGGAGTAATTTTTATTCGTAATATTTGCATTGGTCTGGAATACTGCGATAGTACAGATAATGGGAAAATTGATTATAGCTGTTTTAACAACAGTGCCGAAGGAAACGAGCAACAAACATGTGGTATAATGACTGGCACATTAATGCAGAGACAGTAATGTCCATGTTACCGCGTGTCATGAATTAAGGTATGCGTTTACGTGCAATGTGCAAGACTTGGCCCCATTTGTCCTAAACGGTAGTTTCTCGTTGTCGTCACTGGACACGCATTGTATTGCAGAGTGGCACTATCCCTAGCCTGGAAATATTTCTACAAAGTGACATAGCAGCGAAATACAGTGCTTCATTTGCTTTAAACCATAAAAGATTTGTCTGCCATATCTATGATATCACAAAAGGGAAGGAAATGATCGTGAAAAATTAAAAACTTAGCAACAATTAATAGCATACAATGAAAATAGAAAGTAGCTAATCTGCTACCTGTGTGCACATAATATGCTTTTGTCTGCTTGTACCCTTGAAAATGGACAGATTAACTAGAGAAACAGAGTTCTTCAGCCTCAGTTTTCGCCCCTTATCACTGCCTAGTCGAAACGGCCAAACAGACCACCTCCCCAAGTTACATATCTTCCGAGCAGCGTTTTAAAAAATTAGAATCAATAGGGGAATACAGGTGATTTTCGTGTAACTTTCAACCACTTATCACTTTTCGAGAAATGAGGCGAACGCTGGACGGACTCAGTTTTCTGTTATTTACCTGCGTAATATAATATTTTCATACTATGTATCTTGAAACTGGCAGAGTAGAAATTTTTCAGCCATTTTTAGATTTCTGAATTTGTTACACGAAATAAAAGGAATAAAAACAGAAAATCGGTTATATCGGAAACTGCATGTTTTTAGCGATTTTAAAGTCGTGTTAAACTGAGTTGGAAAGAGACCGACGTAACCGAAAACCGGTTGTTTCAGTGATAACCACTATCCCTATTCCTCAAGTCTACCGTTCTCCATAATTATTTACCTGTAATAACCAACTGGTCAAAAATTTCTATAAATGGGTAAGTTATCAGCACTGCAGATGGAATCACGTACTAAAACAATGATCTAATCCGATGTTTCAATCGTTCCTTACCGTGATATGGAGTGGTGAAGTGAAGTCTGGAGCTAAGATTTCCTGTAATGTAATATTTCTCATCTTGTTATTTCAGCGCACTCGCCAACCTCTTCTGACTGAATTTCCTTTCTCGAAGTGCTGGAGTTACTGCTGAAAGCTAAAAGTACAGACAGATCGAACATCCAACTCTCGAAGTAAATGCGAGGCTTATCATAAACAACGTTTGGTATATTGTGCTCTTGTTTATAATTACTATATGTTAAAAAGCACTTACACTATACGGAACATCGCAGGAACATTTGTCAGGGCAGAGTCCAAAAACGGTCTCTCTTATTTAATGGCTATCAGTCAGGAAGTTATTTCTGAAAGTATTCGTATGGAGTGTAGCCATGCATGGAAGTGAAACATGGACGGTAAATAGTTTGGACAAGAAGAGAATAGAAGCTTTTGAAATGTGGTGCTACAGAAGAATGCTGAAGATTAGATGGGTAGATCACATAACTAATGAGGAAGTATTGAATAGGATTGGGGAGAAGAGAAGTTTGTGGCACAACTTGACCAGAAGAAGGGATCGGTTGGTAGCACATGTTCTGAGGCATCAAGGGATCACCAATTTAGTATTGGAGGGCAGCGTGGAGGGTAAAAATCATAGGGGGAGACCAAGAGATGAATACACTAAGCAGATTCAGAAGGATGTAGGTTGCAGTAGGTACTGGGAGATGAAGAAGCTTGCACAGGATAGAGTAGCATGGAGAGCTGCATCAAACCAGTCTTAGGACTGAAGACCACAACAACAACAACAACAACAGTCGAATTTATCTATTAAGGCATTCATTTTAGAATCCATGGTTACTACATTTTTTGTTTATTCGTGGTATGTGAGGAATCAATCCTGAAGGTTTCCCGTCAATATCTGAAATAACCTCTATAACAAGTTTTCTGTTGTTCTCGTGCCGACATAGGCGTTGTCACATGCTCTCTTCCTCTATAGTCTGCACCAAACTACCTACAGCCAAGACCAAACAGCCTTGTTGTGACGTCATGCCGAAACGGCGATCGTAATATAATGTTGGAAAACCAAACCAATTTTGTAGCTCGTAAATTTAATTATTTTAGCGTTGATATCTGAATGAGGCTAGTTAAAAGAGAAGACTCATATATTGGTTGATGTGGAAGTGAGGCAAGACAGAATTAAGAGCGCCTAACTGCGATTAATTTCGTGCATAGCATATATAACATAAGTAGCTATTTTCTAAACAAGCAGCCGACGTCTTCGAGAAAAATCCATTATTTTCGTGTGTTCTAACTGTTTGGAACATTGGATCATATTTAAATGTAAGCAACAGTAGTTGTTTAGTAAGATATTCACACATTGCTAAATAACATTTTCATACAATCAGTCTAAAGCATGTACATCACAGTCGGTTGGATTCACAGTTTCCTGTTTTCTGTACAAGATCAAGAACATATTCAAAGACTAGAATTTCCTTTAATGACAATCCTTTCCAAACGATTATCATTCACCATATGCTCTAGGTAATGGGACTGCGTAGATAGACCTATACATATACAAATAGTACACTCCTTTTCACTGTTGTCACCCATTTCTTTTGTAAATATATTACATTAACTTTGCCTTTCAGTTCGTGAATGCTGTCACATGAAATTCGTTTTTAAATCTAATAAAGACTAGCTGCTCTAATCTTGAGGCTTCGCTGCAATGTTGCTGCCTCCACAGTGCTGTTTCTTCTGATTCCTCTCTGGACGGTCGTGTAGATGAATATATGTAGGCTGGACAGATCGGAAAAATGCCTGGCACGGCATTTGAATCAGGCAGTGGTGTTCAAGGTGGAGCGGTTACGGTTTTCTTCGCCTATGGCTGATATCTCGCAGATAATGTAGCTAGCTTTGAAACACTTGTGCCACATCTGAGAAGTGAGCAGTGAAGTACATCAATCATAATATATTCAAGCCAAGAGATACGACAAATAATAACACACCATAATCAATTCCTCCAGCCTGGGTCCTATAGGGTCCAAGGTTTCGTGTCACAAGCCAGGATAAAGGAGAAGTGATGGAGGCGTAACACCTCTTTAGAAAACTTGGTTCACTTGGCCCGGCCGACGGTAACATGAAAGGGCCCCTTGCCACGTTTGCACTAAAGACATCAACGCCGAAGAAGAAGCAGAAGATGGACTTCGGTACCGCCGAAAGAGGCAGCCAGTTGTCCAAAGCTAAGGTGGACACAGGTCACGACAGTTCCACATCTTAGTAGTGGTAACCAGACAGCGTCTGTTCCACATGTTAGTGACGGCTGAATCAGCAATATGCCAGGCTAACGACCTGGTCTTATTTTGGGAATTCAAGGATGACTTAGATTTTCTACTCCCTATAATTCAAAACTTCAAATCGCAAAATGGAAAGTTCGCACAATGGAACTCCGATGAGAAGTTCACCATTAGTTCATGTAATGCATTGGACACTAGGGTTTTGGGGACTCCCTAAGTTTTTGGTTGTGATGAGATCGACTATACTCGAAAATTTTTCTAAGATAAAGCCCAAAAAGAAGTACTACTCTGCAACATTAAATGTAAATTCTCTTCTGAAAATTGAGAAGCAAAAGGAATTGGAATTATTTCTATAGAAGAACTGTGTACAAATATTATCAGTGCAGGAAACGAGTCTCATAGATGAGATTGTAGTTCATACACATCACTATATAATGTATAAAGGGAAACCAGTAGTAAGAATAATGGAAAACGTGACCATGTTTGGAACACTATTTAATGTACGCAAAAGATTGTACACAATATAACATAATTTGCGCCGAAAACAGAAAGAATGTGCATGTCAAAAGTAAACTGGAAGAATAAAAGATACACCCTTTTAAATTGCCTTGTACCTACAAATCGTGACAATCGAATCAGTGCTGGGATCTTTTAGAATCTGAAACCTCCAACACAACTAAGAATAACGTTAAATACCTCTCCGTGACTTCAAAGTGCAAGTTGGTAATAAAAACGAATTTGAGGATATTGTAGGCGAATATCCATCACACTTAAGAGCACACAGAGATGGTGAAATCCTGAGCAATACGTGTAAATCATTTCAGTCATAAGTAATGTCCTCAAATTTTCGCAAACTGCCCATGAAAGCCAAAGCTTGGTCATCTCTAAATACAAATCTCCAGAATTCCGTCTGCATCACATAGCCATATAGGAAAGGCATGTCATGGTTGGTTGGTTGGTTTGGGGAAGGAGACCAGACAGCGTGGTCATCGGCCTCATCGGATTCGGGAAGGATGGGGAAGGAAGTCGGCCATGCCCTTTCAGAGGAACCATCCCGGCATTTGCCTGGAGTGATTTAGGGAAATCACGGAAAACCTAAATCTGGATGGCCGGACGCGGGATTGAACCGTCGTCCTCCCGAATGCGAGGAAGTTATGAAAGTTAAAGTAATGAGATATGAGGAATTTGATTCGGGTCATAATATTCCCATGATTAAAGTACTATTTCACCTGTCTAGACATTGCGGAATGTAGTGTGTGACGAAATATTAGAACAAAGATCTCAAAAATGGAAGAAAGAGATGTTCACAAAAGCACGAACATTTAGAAAATCAGGAAACAAAGAAAAGAAACACTAAAAATAACTAGAAAAATCAAAAGAACATTCGATAAATTCAGTTTTTGGAAACAGAAGAAAATTTTACAAGAAGTAATACTAGATATTTTTACTACTATTTTGAACATGTACTTAAAGTGTATCAAGCAGCAGTAAAAAAAATTGGGAAACAGCAGCAACAATTTTGACCGTCTCTTTAACCGTCCAGTTCCAACAGTTAAATTGGAATTTCCAGCAAACCACAAAATCTGGAATAAAATTCCCACCAACAAAGCAATAAATTAATAACTGCACCAAATCGCTCAAAAACAAAAAAAGCAAAGGGTGAACAGTCCATTACAGTAGAATTATTGAAATGGTCGGAAACAAAATTTATAAAATATCTACAACTGCTATTTTAGAACATTTTGAAAACTGAAATGATTCATCAAGAGTAGAAAGTAGCGTTAATGCACCAGCTACATAAAAAGGGGAGCGAATAAAACATAAACAGTTACAGAGGAGTGTCAGTTTTCCCAGTGGCATACAAAATGTATCCAAAAATTTTCCTAGCTAGAGTGGTAGAAACTTTAGACAGCCAATTGGAGAATATTTGGAGGTTTTCGAAAGGGAAAGTGGTGCATAAAGCAGATTTTTAACTTAAAATCAACAACTAACAACATAATGTTAACAAACAAACCCATAATATTATTATTATTTGGTTTCAAAAAGCTTCTGCTTCTGTAGACAGAGAGACAATAGATAAAATCATTAGAAAATCTGATGTTTCAGCAAAATTACTAAACATAATTACTGAAAATGTGACAAAGACGATATCAAATACGAAATTTATTGGAGAACTAACTCATCCATTTGGAATAAAAACTGGTATTAGGCCAGATGATGATTTGCCTCATTTACCGTTTAACTTGTTTTTAGGAAGAATTTGTAAGGTTCTGGAATTGGGAGCTAAGGAATCACAAAATTGAACCAATAATACTAGGAAGGAAAACAAATGCAATTAATTAAACTGCATAGCTTTTGCAGACGATTTTGCAAAACACATTTTCAAAGAAAGCTTCTGGATGAAATAGCAAATGGAACAGATCTCAGAATATCAGCTGGAAAACCAAATTCATGACAGACATAACAAAAGGCACCAAAATCCATAGAAACACAAACAGATAATATAGATTTAGCAAATGAATTCAAATGTCTTGGAGAAATTATGCAACAGAATGGACTAGAAAAATTTTCAGTAGCTGTGAGAGTTAACAAAATGGAGAGAAGATGTGGTTTGACAAAGAATAATTACAACAAGAAATGCACATCCAGAAAAACCAAACTAAAACACTATACGACAGTGGCATGACCAGAATGTTTACATGCTTGTGAGTGCCTAAGAATGAACTATAAGTTGGACAGAACAGAGATACTTGAAAGACACATGCTTAGAAAAATAATGGGCGTAATACAAACCATGGATGGCTGGAAAATGAGAAGTATTAATGAGATGAGCAAAAATATAGAGAAAATATCAAGAGTAATAGGTAAAAGAAGGTTAATCTTTTTTGAACACGTCTGCCGAATGAATGAGAACAGGATCACGAAACAAACATTCCTGTATTTCTGGAAGACGAAATCGACAATAGCGTTTGTTACAAAGACAAGGGCAGATCTACAAAGACACAACATTACGGAATCGGAAATAACAGAGAAAAATCTTTTCAAGACTGAAATATGAAACTTAAAAAGCTTTCAATGCAGAAGATATAAGAAATATTTAACAACATGGAAAGAAGAAAGGAAAAGACAACGAGGGGAGAAGATGAAGGAGTACTGTAAAAATAGGAAACAACAAGGAAAGAAGAGGAACTCAAGTGGTTGCATACCAAACAATACTTACCACTGAATAATGGGATTGAATGAAGTGATTTCTGTATCATTGCGTCCTCTGTTGAGAACATGAAAAGATGAACCTTGTTTCCTGCTGCGTAATTTCTATTAGCTTACGGAGAGCAACACTTCATAACCACGATACAGATGGAATTACATAGAGGTATGTGATGTTCAGTTAAATTCACACAAACTCAATTTAGTAACACACAATATTCCTTACGCGTACTTAATTACAAATCTCGAAACAGTCACATAGCGCGACGAGTTTTTGTGCCGAATACATAGTTGATAGAAGACAACTTTTGACTTCACCGCTTCACGTTGATGGCACAACTTCCCAATCTCGCAGCTGTTCGGCCTTTCCATCTAGGTGGTGTTGCTCCCACTACATCTCCAAGGCAGGAACCGATGACACGGAATAAAGGTCTCGACCAGAAGATACCGCCTACTTGGTACGATGTTTGTCGTTGTCCCGATTTGCAGATCATCGTCCGTCCATTCGAAAAATACTTGGGAAACACATTACTTCAGCAAAGTGATATGTTACACAACAGTAGGTTAACCTCATGTCATCCACACAGAACTGTGGTTTAGAACTACGGCTGTCCATGAAATAAAGGAATAATTAAAACAAATAGCTGTCTCAGCCACATTTACTTTCATCCATGATGCGTTGCGACGTGTTACTCCAAAGTCTTCAAGTCTGCCAGTGGATTAAATAATTATTTTATTTTATTGACGTAAATAGTGGTCTCCTCTACACTTTATACCATACAAAGCCATTATTATGTGCCTCTTGTTACCATGTTACGGAATTGAAGGCATATGGATGATAACGAAGGTACGAGATCCTCCAGGAAAACACAAACTTTTTAACAGGGTGTGGACCAAATTTGGAAGCCAATAAAACAGCGATTCTAATTTGCATGGATTCGATAAATCCTTGGTAGGCTTTCAGAGGTACTTGAGACCAGATATCTAAGCACAAGTTATGTGACAACACATGTCTACGCACAGGTCACAAAAATCCCGTAAATTATGCATCTATGGGTCGTTTCCAAGGAGATGGCTCCGACAGTGTCCTAGACCTCGTCCATCGGTTTCAGATCAGGCAAATTTGGTGGGTAAAGTATCAACGTGACTTCATTACATGCTCCTCAGCCCACTGTAGCACTGTTCTTTCCTTGTGTTTCAGACATTTATTTTACTGGAAGATGCCGTTTGGAGTAGGACATCAAGCATCAAGAAATGCAGTTGGTCCGCAATAACGTTCGCATAGTCCAGAGTATTATGTACTACTACGTACAGGACTGGAAGGAGAGGTGGACCACAGAAAGGAGCAGCAGCTGTCGTCGTAAGGAAGCTGGACAGGAGCAGAAATAAGTAACGAACACTTAACTAAAACTTACAGTGTACAGTGTAGTCCAAGTATTACGAAGAAACTTTACAAAGGAGCAAAAGGCAGTTGGTCCCAGCTATTACATCTACATCTACATCTATATCCATGCTCCGCACGCCACCTGACGGTGTGTGGCGGAGGGTACCTTGAGTACCTCTATCGGTGCTCCCTTCTATTCCAGTCTCGTATTGTTCGTGGAAAGAAGGATTGTGGGTATGCCTCTGTGTGGGCTCTAATCTCTCTGATTTTATCCTCATGGTCTCTTCGCGAGATATACGTAGGAGGGAGCAATATACTGCTTGACTCTTCGGTGAAGGTATGTTCTCGAAACTTTGACAAAAGCCCGTACCGAGCTACTGAGCGTCTCTCCTGCAGAGTCTTCCACTGGAGTTTATCTATCATCTCCGTAACGCTTTCGCGATTACTAAATGATCCTGTAACGAAGCGCGCTGCTCTCCGTTGGATCTTCTCTATATCTTCTATCAACCCTATCTGGTACGGATCCCACACTGCTGAGCAGTATTCAAGCAGTGGGCGAACAAGCGTACTGTAACCTACTTCCTTTGTTTTCGGAGTGCATTTCCTTAGGATTTTTCCAATGAATCTCAGTCTGGCATCTGCTTTACCGATGATAAACTTTATATGATCATTCCATTTTAAATCACTCCTAATGCGTACTCCCAGATAATTTATGGTATTAACTGCTTCCAGTTGCTGACCTGCTATTGTGTAGCTAAATGATAAAGGATCTATCTTTCTGTGTATTCGCAGCACATTACACTTGTCTACATTGAGATTCAATTGCCATTCCCTCCACCATGCGTCAATTCGCTGCAGATCCTCCTGCATTTCAGTACAATTTTCCATTGTCACAACCTCTCGATACACCACAGCATCATCTGCAAAAAGCCTCAGTGAACTTCCGATGTCATCCACAAGGTCATTTATGTGTATTGTGAATAGCAACGCTCCTATGACACTCCCCTGCGGGACACCTGAAATCACTCTTACTTCGGAAGACTTCTCTCAATTGAGAATGACACGCTGCGTCCTGTTAACTAGGAACTCCTCAATCCAATCACACAATTGGTCTGATAGTCCATATGCTCTTACTTTGTTCATTAAACGACTGTGGGGAACTGTATCGAACGCCTTGCGGAAGTCAAGAAACACGGCATCTACCTGTGAACCCGTGTCTATGGCCCTCTGAGTCTCGTGGACGAATAGTGCGAGCTGGGTTTCACATGAACGTCTATTTCGAAATCCATGCTGATTCCTAGAGAGTAGATTTCTAGTCTCCAGAAAAGTCATTATACTCGAACACAATACGTGTTCCAAAATCGTGCAGTGTGAGGCTCCCACTACTAATGTACAATGAACTCTTGAGGGCTTACTAAGAATGAAGAGTGTCGAGGACCGCGGCTGAGACTGGGCCATGTAGCTGCCGTCTGCCACCATAAATGCCGGCGGGAGAGGGCGCTCATAGTCGAAGCCACTGAAGGCGTGGCACAGCGGGAGTGCATCATTGGTTCTACGGGTTCCTGCGCCACTACTTTCACTTTATGTCGGAAACACCCATTTTTGTTGCCGACTGTGAGACGCTGTGATAACGGTCTATCATACCACACTGAGCTGTCATACTTTCGCCAGTTACAGGTCGCATGTAATAATTTCCGCTTGTTTCTTACGATGCAGAAAAACCTTCGTACAGAGGAAACTCTCAATAAATAAAATATAGATATAGGAGAGGAATGCCATCACAAATAAATGTTTTAATAGGGGCAAAACACCACGCTCTAATGACATAATTCCCGTACACATGGTCCTTTCTGCGTCACCAATAGGTATATCAGAAATAAATTTGGCACAGATGCGCTGTAAACCATTCAGGGAAAATATTAAAAAAACACACAGTTATGTCATAGGTCAACGTTAAATGTAGTTTCCAATGCAGGAGTCACAGCCCGCATGCCACACACAATTGTTCTGATGGAAGCCTGCATCTAGCAGTTCGTTCATTATGTATACATTTTTCAACCATATTTCAGTTCGTCCCAGAAAGGGCCCTCATAGAAGTTACGAAAAGCCATATACTTGCAGGATAACATTTGTGAGAGAAACGATGAGAACTAATTATGCTTTTATTTTGTTTGTTGGTTTATTTTTTTAACCTTTACATAAGCATTATGGTGAATGTGTATATAGTACAAGACTTTGCTCGGAATTCCATATGCAGAATAGGAATACAGGGCAGTCTATATATTTTACGTTGAATTCGAGATTCTACTGTGGAGTTAGCAATTCATACTATTTAATTACATATACGTTAATGGATGTCACTGTTTTTGTTAAAGTAAGACACCACACTGATCGAGTTTCTATATTGAGACATTTCACTTATACACTAGCAGCTATCGTTGGTGACAGACCATTTCTATCAGCTCAACTTCATTAACAATAATAAAGAAAAGAAAACTTCTGACGATATTGTTGTGCTAGATGCATTCCAAGAATCGGAAGATGTATAGATGAATGGTGAACTTGTTGAAACTACTTTTTTGCGAGCTGCGTATTACATTGCTGTCATCGGAACACTTCTCTAGTTAGTCATTAAGTCCTGTGTGGGATAAAAATGGTTGAAAACAAATGCTGAAGATAGATTCGGGTTTTTGCAGGAAAGTTTCGCATTACTAAGCGTAACACGCAGGCACACACGCGCACACACACACACACACACACACACACACACACACACACACACACACACACACACACACACGTAATGCATCAGACATGAGCAACGTAGAGGACACAGGAAGCTGAACTGTAATGTACGCCAAATAGCAAGGGCAAAATTAGATTTCAGTGGAGTCAACAGGAAATGTTTCCTTTTATGAAGAGATAGGTTGGTGGGAACATGTCATAGAACTTGGTATCCAGAAACTATACGAAAAAAGAAGCCCTCACGCTGCAGGACGAATGGGTACAGAAATTCGAGCATTTCATGCCTTCTAACTCATGAATTAGAAGATAAAGTAGACGTTGGGGAAGGCAGAGAAGTGCTGACTGAGGCTGGATCTAAACCAGCATTTTCCAGTGCAAAGGGCAGCGCATCTGTCTGCGTTGTTGTGACTGGGAGCAATTAATTGTCATGTATCAGTCCAATCTGTATAACAGCTCAGCAGAACTAATGTAGACCTCCTTTACAGCTTCTATGGAATTACCGTCATGGTGCAGGAATGTGAACATTGCATGTGTTTTCACGTCATCTGTCAACAGATGACAACGGAAATGATTTGTGATAACAGAGAATGATATTAGAGGCCACATCTAAATGTGGTGGATTGGATGTTGTGTATCTTGCTACACAGTAGCTGTTTGTAGAGAAACTGTTGGAATAATCACGTTTAATGGGCAGTTGTTTGCAGAAGATGGGACCTTTTGTTCACATATTTCACATGAATATTTAGTCACAGAATTTTGGAATAGAAAACTTAGAAAGCAAGCCACTATGGGCTGCTCACACATGTCGAGCTGCGGTAGCATCAGGCTAAAGCTTTATCGCTTTATATTTATTTTATACATACTAGTTTAAATGTTTTATTTCTCACGAAGGCATTCTTAGTAGTGGCCGAAACCTCGGTCAATATGACTTCATTTTCGCGACCGAGGGCTGTTATTGCTTTAATTTTCCTTATAGGATCATTTTGTTGTCCGTGTGTCTGTCTGTCCAACTGTTAAAAACCCTTTTCCCAGCACAAGAGCGTCTCTGATGTTTGGAAGGTAGGAGACAGAAGTAAAGCTGTAAGGGTGGGGCGTCAGTCGTGCTTGGGTAGCTCAGACAGTAGAGCACTTGCCCGCGAAAGGCAAAGGTCCCGAATTCGAGTCACGGTCCGCCAAAAAGTTTTAATCTGCCAGGAAGTTTTAGCACTAAACTGTCTTTTAGATAAACGTTTGTTACAAAGTAATAATTTTTCTTCTAACACGTCACTCTTTTGCGTAACTTTGCTTCTCAGCCCGATAAATACGGTTGCGAAATGAACAGAGAATTGCGCCTGTCAGTAGAGTGAGTTATCTGTTGCTGATTGTATGAATAAAATCATTATCGTAATCGGATAGTCAGTAATTTCCCTGCTTTGGATGCACCATGGATGTAATTCCTTGATGTGTTAACAAATGTTCTACAGCACGGTCTCTTATTCTCGTTAATGTTTTCAAGATATTCCTCTCCTTGCTACAAAGTACTTTCTCATTTATTTCCCTATCTGTCCACCTAATTTTCAGCAGCTTTATGTAGCCTACATCTTAAACACTTGTATTCTCTTCTTCTCCAGTTGTTCCACAGTTCTTGATTCACTCCCATACAATTCAGTGCTCCAAATGTACATTTTCTTCCTCAAATTACGGCCAATATTTGCATGTGCTAGTCCATTTTTTCCTCGTATATAATCCATGATTTATCCGTTATTTGTTTTTACTTCTATGTTAGAAGAACTACTTTACTTTGTGCATTTCGTGGCCGTTAATTCTGATATTAAGTTTACAGCCATTTTCACTTGTGCTACTCCTCATTATTGTAGTCCATCTTCGCCCTACTCATAATCCATACTGCACTGTGAACTCATTGGCTTTCATTCCATTCAGCAGAAAAAGCCAGAAACAGAGAAAGCCAGAAACAGAGAAAGCCAGAAATAATTAAACTTCAACCCTAAATAAGAAATAACCCTTATTACACGAAAAATCCCATAACCATCTGGCAATTCTTCCTCATTTTTCACTGAGGATAGCAAGGTTATCATCGAATCTCGTCAACGATTTCCAATTAGCCTGAATTGAGCAAAGCTCATTCTACGTTTCAGTGGCACATGCTACACCACTACTCATCTCTATAACAAGTCGTGGTTGTTTACTAGGATGAGAGACAAACTGAAGGTAGGGTCGTGATTCGGCTTTTTTATATCCTCTAAATCCCTGCTGTGCACTAGTCTTTCACAGTCTGAAGAGAGAAATAATTTACGTCTACTGCTTGTTTTATGGTATTCTCAATGCAGAAACATTCATTTCCCTTAAATTAATATGTCATAATTTATATTATTTACAGGCATATAGAGCTGTAGACATCTGTGTGATCAGGACTGAAGTAGATGTTGAAATTAGACCTAAGAGATGGGATGACCGCCAGGTGCAGACCGGTGGGCCACTGAAAGCAACGTGGAACGAGGAGGGAAGCGAGAGGCCGCTCCAGGTCCCCTGGGGTAGCTCCTTTCACGCTGCGTCCGTGTCTCATTAATACGGAAGGCGCAGATTAGCATCTGCCTCCTGAAATATTCACAGCGGCCGCGATATGTCAACCCCTCGTGATACGACGGCGACACCACGAGTTAAAAGTCATTGCCAAACAACTGCAGGCTATCCGTGCAGCAGCGTTTATACTCAACATACCTCCAGATTTTAAACCCATATGAGGTTATAATGCAGATGTGTTTCGCATTAGAAAACATAACAGAACATCCTGTTACTACATGCATGATAACCAGGGTGCTAAATTATTATGAGAGTACGAAACGGATCTGCTACAGTCGGAGACACTGTAGGATGCCGCATCATGTGTTACGTCATCGTTCATTCATAAACGATTTGTATGACAGTGTCGCAGCCTATCAGATTGTTTACAAATGATTGTTTTGTGTTCAGAAAGGTACCGCTTTGATAATGCAAAAAAATGGTTCAAATGGCTCTGAGCACTATGGGACTTAACATCTGAGGTCATCAGTCCCCTGTAACTTAGAACTAGTTAATCCTAACTAACCTAAGGACATCACACACATCCATGCCCGAGGCAGGATTCGAACCTGCGACCGTAGCACTCACGCGGTTCCGGGCTGAAGCGCCTAGAACCGCTCGGTCACCGCGGCCGGCTTTATAATGAACTCACGAGCTAGAAAGTGTTACACCATGAAGCAAAGGTGCGATATTATCAAAATTGGTCGATATTTTCACCTCATAGAGGGCGTTAAATGACTAGTAAATCTCATTTCCACTCGGAACTGATATCCGTCGACAGTGGAAATGGAAATGCCGTGTGGCTAGGGACTCCCGTCTGGTAGAATGTTCGCCTGGTGGAAGCCTTTCGAGTCGACACCACTTCGGATTCTTGCACGTCGATGGGGATGAAATGATGATGATAAGGGCAACACAACACCCAGACCCCGCGCGAAGAAAATCTCCGACCCAGCCGTGAATCGAACCCGGGCCGTTAGGTATGACATGCCTTCGTGCTGACCACTCAGCTCTCAGGGGCGCTCATCCGTCAACAAAATTAGTATGACATGTGATACCCATAGTTGGGAATACACTTTTGTAACAGCTGTAGCATGGAGGCCAACAGCCTTCCAACGTCAACTTGAGGAATTTCTTGACAAGCTCGATACACTGTGTCATTTCAAGAGGACTCCTGACTGGAGACTGGTACGAAAGTACACATGGTGATTCAGCTGCCGCTACCTACGCCTTATATGCAACCAGTAATGCCTTCATATACCGCTTGCAAATTTTCATATTCTCTCACTCTCTACATGAAAACTATGAGCCCTACCGAAAAAAATGACTAGGACCTTTATGCAGGATATTTAATGTAGTTTAATTATGTACTGGGTTACGTTCTCGCTAGAAGCCGAAGTTCTCGAACTACTCAAGCAAAACAAACAAAACTAACCCTGAAACGCGCTTTTCTTAAATAACTCACACACCGTGGCTCTCAGCGTAATCGCATCCCAGTACTAAATCTGTTCGAGTTAAATTTCCTATAAAATGTCGTGTTCATTGTTTTTTCTTAAACACTAATAGTTTGTGCATAGCGGGAGAGTGAATACGAAAATCTCACACGCTCATGTTGAAGGTATTGTGGGTTGCATAAGGCCCATAGGTAGGGGAGAGCTGAATTACCCTGTATATCTTCCCATCATATTCCATTTAAGCTGTTCGATTGACAAATCACAAAACAGAATAAGTTTGTCAGGGTTCCATTCACTCCTCAAGGCGTTTACGGTGTGAAAAGCAGTATCAGGTTTTACATTATCGTATTGGACATACCACTTAGTACTTTAATAATTTTTTTTTTCATAATACGGGGCCACAGTCGTAATACATTTCTTTAAAGTCAGTACCGCCATTAGACTGTTGTTTATTTGCAGCGTTACATATACAGTTACACTATCATAATTTCGGCTTCGAAGTGCCATTGTCAAGTGTTTTAAGTGTTATACAGTGCCTAAGATGGCATACTCTCGACTTTAAAATACACTATTAGACACATTGTCTAAGGGTCGATATTTCTGGTAAAGCCTACTGCTTTGTTTCAACACTGAGTATACTTAATACTTTGGTCCTAAAGAGTACGAGACAGGAGTTATATTTCTTCCCAGAGTGCGTTCAGCCTCAGTTAAATGCACTACCTTGCCAATAAAGATAAGCAACCAGAAGACATGGCCGGATGTCAGTGTAACTTCGTATCCGGACACACCATCGGCGGATGCGTAAATTATTAGGGCACCGGTTCTCTGTTACAGGTAAAAAGACCACTAGAGTGCAATAGTGTTGTTAGTGTTTTTACCCGGCCTTGGAGAGTAAATAGGGGGCATGAACAGTGACACTTGTTGAATGATCACTGCAAAAGACAAGGACATGCTGTGCACTCATGTGACAGCGTTATCAACGCCTGAGAGATTTTGAAATCGTCCTCATTTTAAGTCATCATTTGGCCAGCTCGTAGAATCGTGCAGTATGAGGATTCGTGGGCATTAGAATATGACAATGGACTGCATGGCAATATGAGGGCAAGCAAATTCCTGGTCAAGGTTTCAGTCAACCACGTCTGACCACCACAATAAAGAATCAGCGTATTTCGTGTCAAGCTCATCGTAACCCCTTCACAACTGTGCCTGCCATCCGAGAACAAGGAATGGACATCCTGCAATATCCATACCATGCTGAAGTGTATAGAAGAGAAGAAGAACGTACACAAATATTGATTTTCTGTTATAAACTGAAAATTATAATAAAATTGCCAAACAATATAGTAAAAATGCGTCATTCTAAGCATTTACGTTGCTCTCCCGGTAAGAAGTTGGTTAAATTAGAGGAAGGAAGCTCGAGGAACGCAGAAAACAACCGTACAGTACCCATCGCGTATACCGCGTAATTACAGCAAGAATAAGGACGAGATAAATTAGAGACTGAAGCGAGACATGCAAACGGTCATATTTCGCTCGCTCCCTTTGCAAAAGGTACTCACCACCATGCGCTTTTCAGTAGCTTGCGGAATGCTTGTGTGGGTATAGAATCAGCCGAATACAGATTAATACGTCTCTCAGCCAGGCTTTTTAATCTGTAAAGTTATTTCGTTTCCTCAGTAGCTTACACAATTTAATCGAAAGACAGACGTGACAGACGTCTGTAACGAATGTTTTTTCGATTTTTATATTCTTAAGTCTGTCTAAAGAAGGTAGTTTCGACATGTATTAATTTACAGCATTATTTAAAGAGATTACATTTGTATTGTGTGAACATCATAATTTGTAATGTTATCATGCTTTGTGCAGAACAACTAGCATCTGGAGTTGCATCTCAAAGGTTCAAATGGTTCTGAGCACTATGGGACTTAACTGCTGTGGTTATCAGTCCCCTAGAACTTGGAACTATTTAAACCTAAATAACCTAAGGACATCACACACATCCATGCCCAAGGCAGGATTCGAACCTGCGACCGTAGCGGTCACGCGGTTCCAGACTGTAGCGCCTAGAACCGCACGGCCACTCCGGCCGGCGCATCTCAATAAGCCGCTGTTTTTCTTCTTCATTCCGGACTAACAAGTACGTTTCGCAGTCATGTGTTACAGCTGTAACTGCACATATTTTGCGTTAATTTTCCTTCTTTCTTTAGTTTATCACGTTTCCATTGAATACATCGAAACTGACCTCCCGTATCAATATTTTACACACATCACTCTTACTACTGAACTAAATATCACAATACGGAACACTCAGATATTGCAATTTCTGAACTAAGCGGTCACACTGCACTGTCTTGATTAGCTCATGTTGTACCCAGGTTTCTCAGTTACCATCAAGACTTTTAATTAGGATATTGTTCTCAGTACTTTACCGTTTCAGACCATATTTCAGCATCCAAGTTCAGCTTAATGATCTTCGAACTCTGAAATGAACTCAGTCTAAACAGGCCTTGGAAGGCCCAACGGTACTGACCGGCCGCCATGTCACCCTCAGCCCACAGGCGTCACGGGATGCCGATAAGGAGGGGCATGTAATCAGTACACCGCTCTCCCGGCCGTATGTCAGTTTACGAGACCAGAGCCGCTATTTCTCAATCAAGTAGCTCCTGAGTTTGTCTCACAAGGGCTTAGTGCACCCCGCTTGCCAACAGCGCTCGGCAGACCATATGGTCACTCATCCAAGTGCTACCCCAGCCCGACAGCGCTTAACTTCGGTGATCTGACGGGAACCGGTGTTACCACGGCGGTAAGGCAGTTTGGCAATGACCTTGGACGCTAGTTGTTAAAGAGTAACATTATTTTCATTAGCTGATGTAAATAACGGATTTAATTCAGAATCTTTAATTTACTTGCTTTAATTTTATGTGCATTTGACTTGTTACTTTGCGCAATTCTTTTATAACTTGAAGGTTCTACTTAAGCATTTCACAACTTTCACATAAATAGTTTGCATTGATGTTAAAAGTGAAGTTGTTAGTTGTATCAAGTTGAAATTTGTTTCGTTTAAATTCTTGAAAACTATCCAATAATATGAGTACAGTCGTAGTGCGGCATAAATCAATGTGGGGAATGGTAATCAAATATTTTATCAAATGATTGGATTAATGCACTACGATTACACTAACGCCTATTGGAGTTCTCACACATATGTTATTCATTTAATTGGGATACTAAATTAAAATTTCTGTACACAATTTGCCAAAGACAAATATCTTAGACATGTTTTGTCAGATAAATAGTTCGTTATTATAACGAAAACTGCATATTCGACAGCAAGTTCGAGAGTATTCTCTTGTTTTTCTTACTTTTGTCCTATGTGTCTCCCATAGCGTTACTTTAATACTTGGGAAGAGGTTTCTTTTCTCCTATGTGTCTCCCATAGCGTTACTGAAACATACGTTGCCGATTATCGGCCTCTCGACTGTATCTGACATATCTGATAGTAAACTACTCCAACAGAGCTCTCTATGGATCCGTTTCGGCTACAGTCTGGAAGCGCGAGATCGCTACGGTCGCTGGTTCGAATCCTGCTTTGGGCATGGATGTGTGTGATGTCCTTAGGTTAATTAGGTTTAAGTAGTTCTAAGTTATAGGGGACTGATGACCTTAGAAGTTAAGTCCCATAGTGCTTAGAGCCATTTCAACCATTTGGATCAGTTTCGATGTTGCGTTGTCAGCAGAATTTGAATACATTTTTAAGGGATTATGAAAATAATTTAAAGGATGTATTTGGAAGATGGAGATATTTTCAGAAGGTGATGAACAACTATTCCCGATCGCAGTTAAAAAAAAAGAAATAAAATTAAAATATATTTTGTTTATAATAACACGTATGTTTCAGCGCGAAAATGAAAGAAGACGACAAAGAAAGATAATGTGATGACAGTCTTTTTTGTCAGAAGCAAAGTAAATACTTTATATTTACCCGGTCTTGTTTTTATAATAACTGCAAATTTATTGATTGCTATCATACGAAATTCGTAATCTTTGACGTAAGATTTCTCGTGTTCACACATCCACATTTCTACCTTAATTGTAGAAGAGTAGACTATTCGATGTGAAGGGACTGTATGATAACTTGATTAAACATTTTACCTAACGAACCTTTTACATCCAGTGTTCTAACCAAAAGTTGCTTTCACGAGGACCTCGGTCATCTCCTATGCGTTTCGGGCCTATCGGTAGTCGTGCCTCTTCTTGAGTGCCGGACACATATCATCCCGGAAATGTGGGATAATGGAGGATGACGCGATCGATTAGCTCGCGCCTCATGTTGAATTATGGGAATATTATCAGGCGTTGCAGCTCAGCTAAGGCCGTAAATAGTCTACTCACCCCGAAGAACTTCGGAAGGGACTCTGCGTCATGACTGGCTACGGAAGTGGTCTCTTGAAGCGGTCCTTTCTTAGGTTTCTTCTTTTCCCTTGCTCCGCTCAATTGATTTCTATTGCCAACCCGGCGGCCCTACTATTTTAACGTAAGTCTGTGAAATGGGATCGTATATTTCCTGGAACATATTTATGCTCTCATTCGTTTCTAATTTCCTGCGAGCAAAGTCTGTCTTCTGCGGTGTCCCAGTGATTCAAGTGGAACTTAGATAGTGGCTGGAGATCCACCACTGCATTCGCCAACTCCTCTCAAGCGTGTGTGCGCTATTTCGACACCTGCAAGTCTGTTTATAACCTCTTTCTCATTAGACGAAATAAGTCGGAGCTGAATACTGGCTTCCACATTGTTTCAACGTCCTGTATTCATAATGTGAGTACTATGCGTACTGCTTTTCCGAAACGTAGGGTTTCACAGGCAAAGACAAATCAGTGTTTTATAATTCTTTATTTAGGTTTATGTCACAGTTCAAATGGCTCTGAGGACTATGGGACTTAACTTGTGAGGTCATCAGTCCCCTAGAACTTAGAACTACTTAAACCTAACTAACCTAAGAACATCACACACATCCATGCCCGAGGCAGGATTCGAACCTGCGACCGTAGCGGTCGCGCGGTTCCAGAATGCAGCGCATAGAAGCGCTGTGCTACCTCGGCCGACCTATGTCACAGTTGCATTAATTTATAACGGCGACTGGTTCAAGTAGTTGCCCCGTATCAAGCCGGACCTTCACTAAAAGGCAGAGAAAAATTTCACTGACTAGTCACAAGCATAAATTACATGAAACTGTGACTGAAATTAAAATAAAGAATTATCACATATAAGTTGCTGTTCCTGCCCCAACAAAATTCTGGAACTACATAACTCAGGGTTTAATGTCCAGTCGACGACGATGTCACTAAGTCAAAGAAAATAAACTGGGATGGCCAAAGTCATGGGATAGCGATATGCACATATAAAGATGGTGGTGATATCACGTATATAAGGTGTGAAAGGACAGTCCATCGACGGAGCTGTCATTTGTACTCAGGTGATTCATACGACGCCAATTAACAGACTTTGAATGTGGAGTGGTAGTGGAGTAAGATGCATGGCACAATCCATTTCTGAAATCGTTAGGGAATTCAATATTCTGGGATTCACAGTGCCGTGAATACGAAATTTCAGGCAGTTTCCTTTCATCACTGACACCGTAATGGCCACCGTCCTTCACTTAACGTTCGAGAGCAGCGGCGTTTGCATACAATTGTCAGTGCTAAGACACAAGCAACATTGTTTGATATAACCACAGAATTCAATGTGAGACGTACAAAGAACCTATCCGTTAGGACAGTGGGGCGAAATTTGGCTTAATGGGCAGTGACAGCAGACAACCAACTGGGTGCCTTTTCTAACGGCGGGACATCTCTTGGAGTCGTGACCACATCGGTTGGACCCCAGATGACTGGAAAACCGTAGCTCGTAGGATGAGTACCGTTTTCATGAGGTAACAGCTTAATGGTAGGACTCGGGTGTGGTTCAGACCCCACGAAGCCATGGAGGTAAGTTGTCAACAAGACACTTTGAAAACTTGTGGTTGTTCCGTGGTAGTGTGGGCTGTGTCAACATGGAATGGAGTGGGTCCTCTGGTGCAACTAAACCGATGATTGACTGGAAATGATTATTTTCAGTCACTTGGAGACCATCTTCAGCCATCCATTGACTTCATGTTCCCAAACTACGACAGAATTTTTATGGCTGACTGAGGCCGGTTCAGAACATTCTGGACAATTCACGCGAATCATTTGGCCACCCAGGTCGCCCTACATTAATCCCACCGAACATTTATGGAATATAATCGAGAGGTCAGCTACTTGATGAGTCCATGCCACGTCGAGTTGCTGCGCTACCCTGGACAAAATGAGATACGGCAGAATATTAGGAGACATCCCATGAGTTTTAACATGTCAGTGTAGGTTATCTATGGTGAATGAAAGCGTCTGCTTTTCAAAGTGGCTGTGGTGGTGCCATGGTTCTAATCGATTTAGGGAAAGTACCGGTCTGCAAGGTCCCACAGTAATTTGAAATTCCTTTAAGCAAATGCATCTCCAGTTACTAAACACAGAGACGCTTCTGTCACTTTTATGACACTAAGGCTAGGAATCTATTGTAAATTTGCTCGCTCTATAATGTAAATGGGGAGACCGCCTCCCCTAGTCGCAACGTATTAAGATACTTAGCTGAAAGAAGCTAAATTTCTTCTACAGCAGCATGGTCATCTCAAGCCGGCCGGCGTGGCGCTTCAGTCTGGAACCGCGTGACCGCCACGGTCGCAGATTCGAATCCTGCCTCAGGCATGGATGTGTGTGATGTCTTTAGGTTAGTTAGGTTTAAGTAGTTCTAAGTTCTAGGGGACTGATGACCTCAGAAGTTAAGTCCCACAGTGCTCAGAGCCATTTGAACCATTTTTTTGGTCATGTCACAGGAGATGGGAATGAAGAATGTGCAAACAACTATCCAAATTAGTTCTGAAACGATGTTCGTTAACTATAAATTCTTTGTCTCAACTTCAGTTACCAGTACGTTTATTCTGCGTATCTTTTGATCAACAATGAAATTTAATATTTGTATTGTGTTCAATTTTAGGTAATCGCACCGGTGCATAAAAAGCACTGTTCGTACTAAGAGCGAATATTTATTTTGCAATGTTTCCTCAGGTACCTTTCCCCAACTCTTGATGTGTTTACTACGATTAGAAGCAGGACTGCTAATTAGTGCGTTTACCAATGGTTGGAGTGTTTTAACGCCCGCAAAGGCGTCATCTGGTAAATAAAATGCACCACGTAAGTAATTACGTAAGTCTGTTTAATCCGTTACTTTTCATTTACTACATTCATTCTGCATCTGTTTTTATATGCTTCTAAGACATCGTCTATTTGTAATCGTATTTGAGCCGGCTTTTTATTTCTGGTAAGATTTTTAAGTTTTTCAGGGGCCATGTTGCTGTTAGATATCTCAATAATCTCACTAAAGGCGAAATTTGTCGTCTCCTACCCACTTCTTGAAGAAACAACTGAACTGAATAACTTCCCTAGAGATAAACGAATTTTTCTGAGGAATTAAAAAGACAAGAAAGCAATAGGTTGAGAAATGAGCCTATGTAGAAGTACAAAGAAAGTGCTTCTGATGACAACGACACAAAATATAGTGACAGCAGCTACAGGTACATTACATGACGAGCATTGAAATTCTGTATGTTTTATTTGACATGTTAATGATATTACCACGTGGAGATAAATGATACTGCTACGTAAAGCAGTTTAGCCATAGTAGAGAGATTTCATCGTTTAACGATTTCAGTAACGTTTATTTACACAGCTTTCCAAATTATTGGCCGTCGGGCAGGCCGTTCGCCAGGTGCCGGTCTTTCAATTTGACGCCACTTCGGCGACCTGCAGTCGATGAGGATGATAGGATGATGATGATGATGAGCACAGCACAACACCCAGTCCCTGGGCGGAGAAAATTCCCCGAACCCTCCGGGAATCGAACCTGGGACCAGATGATTGACAATCCGTCGCGCTGACCATTCAGTCAGTTTCCTGTTGATTATGAGCGTTAACTATTTCGTCAGCAGATTCGTACGGATTAGTTGTGTGATAATTACTGTTTTTCTTAACCAACTGGTTAACGAACACTGTTTGTCCAATTGTGCTGGTGACTTTATTTTTGAATAGCTTCATTGATTTACTGGCGTTACTACAAAGTTTCGTGGTAATTTGTAGTTTTCCTTTATCGTGCGTGCTTTATACTCATTTGCGTATGAGGAGGATGGAGTAACTGTATTGCAAAAATATCTCACTGTAAACTAACTTCTCGTATAATCTTTCCCAGTAATCAGTTATTTATTTCGGGAACGGCTGCCTTGTCTAGTGTGTGTGAATTCAGATGGTAGAGGGGTTATGGAACACGATATCTAAACAAGAGTAATGTTTATAAGCTGTTTATATTTGCTTGTAGCGTTCAGTAAATCAATACTACTAGCTGACGGCAATTTTCCGTTTTTGTTTTCATATTCTTGAATATTTTGATTATTTCTGGTAACTTTTTAATCAGGTGCTGTGTGCGCCGCCTTATAGGCGGTTGGCCTTGAGCGGGACTTAGTCGTTTAGCGAGGCAGCCAGCGAGACGCGGCCCCTAGTATTACTAGGGCCGCGTCGGGCAAAAATCAAAGTTTATCAGCGGAAGTGACGTAGCGATAAGAAGCTGGTGAATGGAGCGCTCAGCGCGCTTCCTGTTTCTGCATCAGTCGACTGCAGGCAGCAGCACGCAGCACACAGCCATGCCGTACCGCCGTAGGAGATACACTAGGAGGAGCAGAATAAAAAAGGCTATGTATGTACGAAACATATTAATGATCGTGTAATTGAAGATTAAATTACAGTGTTGTTTGTAGGGATAACCCTACTGGGAAAAATAATCTTCAGTATATTACTTTTTGCAACTTTTCAACTCATTCTCTTTGCTTTCGTATTTTTTGTGAGCTTACAATAGAACAAAACTAATCTGAGAAGAAATATGATCAACCCATCTCCCATTCGACAGTCTCTCCGATATTTTATTTCCTGTTTAGTCCTAGCACAAAACTTACCAATGAATATGGCGCCGTTCACTGGCTAAATGTCCCAGCTTATGCAAGAAATTTTCAGCCTGAATTCCTCTCTTCATCGCTGACCAACGGTTTTTGAATGGTTTTTCAAAATAAAACTCTATGCTTAACTTCCTTAAGTTGTTGTTGTGGTCTTCAGTCCAGAGACTGGTTTGCAGCAGCTCTCCATGCTACTCTATCTTGTGCAAGCTTCTTCATCTCCCAATACATACTGTAGCCTACATCCCTTTGAATCTGTTTAGTGTATTCATGTCTTGGTCTCCCTCTGCGATTTTTACCCTCCACGCTGCCCTCCAATACTAAATTGGTGATCCCGTGATGCCTCAGAACATGTCCTACCAACCGATCCCTTCTTCTTGTCAAGTTGGGCCACAAACTCCACTTCTCCACAATCCTATTCAGTACCTCCTCATTAGTTATGTGTTCTACCCATCTAATCTTCAGCATTCTTCTGTAGCACCACATTTCGAAGGCTTCTATTCTCTTCTTGTCCAAACTATTTATTGTCCACGTTTCACTTCCATATATGGCTACACGCCATACAAATACTTTCAGAAACGACTTCCTGACACTTAAATCTATACTCGATGTTAACAAATTTCTCTTCTTCAGAAACGCTTTCCTTGCCATTGCCAGTCTACATTTTATATACTCTCTACTTCGACCATCATCAGTTACTTTGCTTCCCAAATAGCAAAACTCCTTTACTACTTTAAGTGTCTCATTTCCTAATCTAACTCCCTCAGCATCACCTGAGTTCATTCGACTAAATTCCATTATCCTCGTTTTGCTTTTGTTGATGTTCATCTTATATTCTCCTTTCACGGCACTGTCCATTCCGTTCAACTGCTCTTCCAAGTCCTTTGCTGTCTCTGATATAATTACAATGTCATCGGCGAACCTCAAAGCTTTTATTTCTTCTCCATGGATTTTAATACCTACTCCGAATTTTTCTTTTGTTTCCTTTACTGTTTGCTCAATATACAGATTGAATAACATCGGGGACAGGCTACAACCCTGTCTCACTCCCTTCCCAACCATTGCTTCCCTTTCATGTCCCTCGACTCTTACAACTGCCATCTGATTTCTGTACAAACTGTAAATAGCCTTTAGCTCCCTGTACTTTACCCCTGCTACCATCAGAATTTGAAAGAGGGTATTCCGGTCAACATTGTCAAAAGCTTTCACCAAGTCTACAAATGCTAGAAACGTAGGTTTGCCTTTTCTTAATCTAACTTCCAAGACAAGACTTAGGGTCAGCATTTCCTCACGTATTCCCATATTTCAACGGAATACAAACTGATCTTCCCCGAGGTCGGCCTCTACCAGTATTTCCATTCTTCAGTAAAGAATTCGCATTAGTATTTTTCAGCCGTGACTTTTGAAACTGATAGTTCGGTTATTTTCACATCTGTCAACGCCTGCTTTCTTCGGAATTGGAATTATTATATTCTTCTTGAAGTCTGAGGGTATTTCGCCTGTCTCATACATTTTGCTCACCAGATGGTAGAGTTTTGTCAGGACTGGCTCTCCCAAGGCTGTCAGTAGTTCTAATGGAATGTTGTCTACTCATCGGGCCTTGCTTCGACTTAGGTCTTTCAGTGCTCTATTAAATTCTTCACGCAGTATCATATCTCCCATTTCATCTTCATCAACATCCTCTTTCCTTTCCATAACATTGCCCTCAACACATCGCCCTTGTTTTGTCCCCCTATATACTCCTTCCACCTTTCTGCTTTCCCTTTTTGCTTAGAACTGGGTTTCCATTTGAGCTCTTCATATTCATACAAGTGGCTCTCTTTTCTCCAAAGGTCTCTTTAATTTTCCTGTAGGCAGTATCTATCTTACCACTAGTGAGGTAAGCCTCTACATCCTTACATTTGTCCTCTAGCCATGCCTGCGTAGCCATTTTGCACTTCCTGTCGATCTCATTTTTGAGACGTTTGTATTCCTTTTTGCCTGCTTCATTTACTGCATTTTTATATTTTCTCCTTTCATCAATTAAATTCAGTATTTCTTCTGTCACCCAACGATTTCTACTAGCCCTTGTCTTTTTAACTACTTGATCCTCTGCTGCCTTCACTACTTCATCCCTCAAAGCTTCCCATTCTTCTTCTGCTGTATTTCTTTGCCCTATTCTTCTCAATTGTTCCCTTATGCACTCCCTCAAACTCTGTACAACGTCTGGTTTAGTCAGTTTATCCAGGTCCCATCTCCTTAAATTCCCACCTTTTTGCAGTTTCTTCAGTTTTAATCTACAGCTCATAACCAATAGATTGTGGTTAGAGTCCACATCAGCCCCTGGAAATGTCTTACAATTTAAAACCTGGTTCCTAAATCTCTGTCTTACCATAATATAATCTGTCTGAAACTCGTCAGTATCTTCAGGCTTCTTCCATGTATACAACCTCCTTTTATGATTCTTGGACCAAGTGTGCTCTGTGCAAAATTCTACCAGGCGGCTTCCTCTTTCATTTCTTCCCCCCAATCCATATTCACCTACTACGTTTCCTTCTCTTCCTTTTCCTACTATCGAATTCCAGTCACCCATGACTATTAAATTTTCTTCTCCTTTCACTATCTGAATAATTTCTTTTATCTCATCATAAATTTCATCAATTTCTTCATCATCTGCAGAGCTAGTTGGCATATAAACTTGTACTACTGTAGTAGGCATGAGCTTCGTGTCTATCTTGGCCACAATAATGCGTTCACTATGCTGTTGGTAGTAGCTTACCCGCACTCCTATTTTTTTATTCATTATTAAATCTACTCCTGCATTACCCCTATCTGATTTTGTATTTATAACCCTGTAATCACCTGACCAAAAGTCTTGTTCCTCCTGCCACCGAACTTCACTAATTTCTACTATATCCAACTTTAACCTATCCATTTCCCTTTTTAAATTTTCTAACCTACCTGCCCGATTAAGGGATCTGACATTCCACGCTCCGGTCCGTAGAACGCCAGTTTTCTTTCTCCTGATAACGACGTCCTCCAGAGTAGTCCCCGCTAGGAGATCCGAATGGGAAACTATTTTACCTCCGGAATATTTTACCCAAGAGGACACCATCATCATTTATCCATACAGTAAAGCTGCATACCCTCGGGAAAAATTACGGCTGTAGTTTCCTCTTGGTTTCAGCCGTTCGCAGTGCCAGCACTGCAAGGTCGTTTTGGTTAAAGTTACAAGGCCAGATCAGTCAATCATCCAGACTGTTGCCCCTGCAACTACTGAAAAGGCTGCTGCCCCTCTTCAGGAAACATACGTTTGTCTGGCCTCTCAACAGATACCCCTCCGTTGTGGTCGCACCTACGGTACGGCTATCTGCATCGCTCAGGCATGCAAGCCTCCCCACCAACGGCAAGGTCTATGGTTCATGCAATACAATTCATTGCAAATATTTCTTTTCAAACACTTGAGCATTTAAATGTTGAAACTGCATTCAGTTTAATTATACATCTCCATTCCACTCACACCTTCGGTTTCCAGTCAATCATTTCTCATAAGTAAAAACAAAACTTATCAAGTGCTTCGTTGAGTTCAGTTTTTCCTGCTATCTACCAACTATACATTATTAGTGCAGTCGGTTTTATGATCTACTTCGAAACTGTTGGTGATAAATTTGTGTGTTTATCTGCACTACTGGCGAACAATACCATAGCTTTAGAGAAACTAAGTTTATTTCGGTATATTCCATTAAAATTCCCACATTTATTTGGCTTTGAAGCGACTGACGATAGCTGCTTCCGTCGTAAGACATAAACTTCCCTGATTTATCTGTTAATAGTGACAAGCCCACTGTCGTATCGAAGTTCATGCATTCAAACAGTGGGAAATCCAGGGTAGAGTGTAACAATATTATGAGGAGGAATGTTGCTACTCACCTTATAGCGGAGATGCTGAGTTGCAAATAGACACAACAAACAAACTCTCACAATTAAGGCTTTCGGCCATTAAGGCCTTAGTAAACAATACACACACATACGCACACACGTACACTCACGCAAACGCAACTCACACACACGACAGCAGTCTCAGGTAACTGAAACTGTGGTTTCAGTTGGCTGCAACTGCATTCATGTGTGTGAGTTGCGTTTGCGTAAATGTATGCGTGTGCGTGTGTGTGTTTATTGTTGACGAAGGCCTTAATGGCTGAAAGCTTTAATTGTCGGAGACTTTTTGTTGCGCCTGTCTGCGACTGAGCATATCCGCTATATGATTCGTAGCAACTTGCCTTCTGATAATTTTGAAGTTCATGCACTGATGTGTATTCTATTCAGAGTATGATGTATGTATTATTCAGAATAATGAAATCTGTGAAACCAATCAATTTTACTCCCATTCTGTCTGTACAGTTTTTTACTGAAACTGGCTCGAAAGATTTCTTAAAATTTCTTAATACAACACCGTTTAAGTGATCATGTTGTACATTACGGAGTGTAGACAAATCAGGCTGCAATTTTTATGTGATTTTAAACTAATTATAGTTCTGTTCTATTTTATGAAATTTGTCTCCCTCGGTATGTGTTCCGTACATAGTTTTGAATTAACCTGTTGCATTAAGTTTTACAACTGCTTTATAAATTAACCTGTTGCATTGCGTTTTACAATTGCTTTAATCATTTCCGTTGAAACATGATCTATGTGGGCGCCTTTCCACTTTTCTTACCTTGAATAGCTTAATAAATTACGTCTTGCCTTAATTCCGGAATATCTACATCTACATGGATACTCTGCAAATCACACTTATGTGCCTGGCAGAGGATTCATCGAACATCCTTCACAATTCTCTATTACTCCAGTCTCGTATAGCGCGCGGAAAGAAAGAACACCTCTGTCTTTCCGTACGAGCTCTAAATTCCCTTGTTTTATGGTGGTTATCATTTTTCCCTATGAAGGCCGATGTCAACAAAATATTTTGGCACTTGGTAGAGAAAGTCAACTGCCCATTTTCGCACCATTCAGATATCCTTTCTAAATCGTTTTGCAATTTGTCTTGATTTTATAATGACTTTATTAGATATTCTACAGGGTTTAGAGACAAAGTTTTGTTGTGGGAAATGTTATAAGCATCTCGCACTGAAGGCCGCGCTAAATTTCGAGATTCTGTAAAAGATCGCCAATCTTGGTTATTTTGTGTCTGTTTAAATTTGGCATGTTTGTTTCGTTGTTTCTGCAATATTAGCCACCAGTTTATCTGTCTACGAAACGAAGGAGTGCACAGTCATCATCACCAATCAATTTAATTGTCAGTCTTGATTTCTGTTTGTATGTTTGTACCACAGACTGTTTGCGGTAGAAGTGTAGATGCGAACTGACGGTAAACACTGTATCGAGATTTAAATGTGATTCTGACTATGGCTGTGATTGAAACACTCTAAGGTGCAGATTATCAACAAATAAAAAATGTAAATAGCAGCGAAGACGGAAACTTATATTGTCGTTAATGTACCAGTTTCATATATTGCATCAGCTACACACACACACACACACAAATCTACGAGTTCATGTAAATTTTCTCTGTGTTGTTAATCACTACGTTCTAATGAGGTGGGATGCCTACTGAACATTCGTTTCTGCTATGTTTTCATCATACTCTCATCGCTTTGGGCAAATTTTATCAAATCTGCTCTGTACTGTCTCATGTATGCTACTCAAGAAACCACTCAAATACACCAAACAAACAAGAAATCAAAACTACGAAGGAAATGATTTCAACAATGTGCGTCAAAAGCAACAAATTTTAACGTCATTTCTGTAGCGTACAAAAGACAGACGACCTGTTCAACCACAACATACAAGGAGTGCGACACAAAACAGAGGCTTTTGGTGGACACCATAACAGAAGCGGTATGAATATAGAATTGTGTTTGTTAAATAACGCATTTATCTACAGCAATAAAACATTTGTTATGTCGTATATAGTGTGTTCTTATACAGTCTATGTAAATGAAGTGAACTGCTATAATGTGGCAAAATTCTAGCTAACCTCGGTTTTAGCATTAGCTAATTTATAATTGTTTGAATTTTGAGGGGCCATCATGTGAATGGATTAATATTTGAATGTACGTTACGAAATGGTACACAGATTCATAATTAGTGAAGCTGCCACATAACACAATCAAACATATAATAGCAATATACTGTTCTGAATAACGGTCATTGTTAGTGGCGGACTAGGACAATTAATATAGTCTCTACAGTGCAGAGGCGTTTCAACCACATAGCGTAAGTAGCTTACACGCCGATTAAAACTGGAGTATATGAAGGTTATGAACAAAAAAGAAGATAGGTGAATCTGAAAACCATTATACTTTTTTTAATGTGATAGGTCTCTAAGGTTATAGGTACAGCAATAAGGAATAGATGAACAGGTAGAGTTGAAGAGGAATGGACATAGCTAAGACGCGCAGCCACAGAAGACGGAAATAAAAATATATGTACAAAGAAAGTAACTGCGAAGAAACCATGGATAACAGAAGAACCATTTCAGCTGATCGATGAAAGAAGGAATAACAAAAATTTTCAGAGATATTCAGGAATAGAGAAATACAAACTAGTGTGGAATGAAACAAATAGGAAGCGCAGGGAAGCTAAGACAAAATGGCTACTGGGAAAATGTAAAAAAAAATCGAAAAACAAATGTTTGTCGGAAGGACTGTCTCAACATATAGGAAAGTCAAAATAACCTTCGGTGAAATTAAAAACAAGGGTGGTAATATTGAGAGCGCAACGGGTATTCCACTGTTAAATGCAGAGGAGAGAGCGTGTAGGTGGAAAGAGTACATTAAAGGCCTCTATGAGTGGAAAGATTTGTCAGATATTAAAGAAAAAGAAACCGGACTCGATTTAGAAGAGACAGGGGATCCAGTATTAGAATTAGAACTTAAGAGAGCTTTGGAGGACTTAAGATCAAATACGTCAGAAGGGATGGATAAAATTCCATCAAAATTTCTAAACTCATTGCGGGAAGTGGCTACAAATCGACTACTCGCATTGGTGTGTAGAATGTATGAGTCTAGCGACATACCATCTTATTTTGAGAAAATATCATCCACACAATTCCCAAGAATGTAAGAGCAGACAAGTGCGAAAATCATCACACAATCAGCTTAACAGCACATCCATGCAAGATGTTGACAAGAATAATATACAGAAGAATGGGAAAGAAAACTGAGGATGTGTTAGATGAAGATCATTTTAACTTAATGAAAGGTAAAGGCACCAGACAGGCAATTCTGACGTTGCAGTTGATAATGGAAGCAAGACTCAACAAAAATCAATACACGTTCATAGTATTTACCGACCTGGAAAAGGCGTTCGACAGTGTTAAGTGGTGCAAGATGTTGGAAACCCTGAGAGAAACAGGGGTAATGCGTAGGGAGAGAAGGGTAATATATAATATGTACGAAGCGAAGATGGGATAATAAAAGTGGACGACCAGGAACGAAGTTCTCGGATTAAAAAGGCTGAAGACAGGAATGTAGTCTTTCATCGAAGAAGCAATGAAGGAAATCAAAGAAACGTTCAGGAGTGGGATTAACATTCAAGATGAAATGTTATGAATGATACGATTCGCAAATGACATTGCTATCCTGAAGGAAGGCTAAGAAGAATTACATGATCTGCTGAATGGAACTGACAGTCTTATGAGCACAGAATATGGATTGAGAGGAAATCGAATAGAGACTGTAGTAATGAGAAGTAACGGAAATGAGAACAACGTGAAACCTAACATCAGGATTGATGGTCACAAAGTAGATGAAGTAACGAAATTCTGCTACCTAGGCAGCAAAATAACCGATGATGGACGGAGCAAGGAGGACATCAAAAGCAGACTAACACTTGGATAAAGGGCATTTCTGGCCAAGGGGAGTATGGTAGTGTGAAACACAGTGCTCAATTTGAGGAATACATTTCTGAGAGTGGAGCACAGCATTGTACCGTAGTGAAACACATGTTTCTGGGAAAACCTGAACTGAAAAGAATCGAAGCATTTTAGATGTTGTGCCACAGATGAATATTGAAAATTAGATGGACTGATAAGGTAAGGAATGAGGAGGTACTCCGCAGAAACGGAAAGGCCTATGTGGAAGAGGCTGGCAAGGAGGGGGGGAGAGGATGATTGAACAGCTGTTAAGACATCAGGGAATGGCTTCCATGGTGTACACCACAGTAGCTGTGTAGACAGCGCGTCGCTTGTGACCCGGGTTCGATTCCCGGCTGGGTTGGAGATTTTCTCCTCCCAGGGACTGGGTGTTTGTGTCGCCTTCATCATCATCATTTCATTCTCATCGGCACGAAAGTCGCCGAAGTGGCGTCACCTCAAAAGACTTGCACCAGGCGATCGACTCTACCCGCCGGGAGGCCCTCGCCACACGACTTTTCATTTTTTCATTTCCACGGTACTGGTGGGAGCTACAGAGGGGAAAAACTGTAGAGGAAGACAGAGATTGGAGTACATTGAGCAAATAATTGAGGATGTAGGTGGAAAATGCTACTCTAAGATGAAGAGGATGACAGAGGAGAGGATATCGCTGGGCGCCGCATCAAATCAGTCACAATGACACAAAAATCTGATGTTCTAACAGTTTTCGAAACACGTGGAGGAAAATTCCTAAGAAAAAGTAAATATTACTTCAACAATTAAATTCTTCTAAACTTTACTAGCCTGTAGCGAATTCTTCAGCGTACTGCACAACTTTCATTCACGATCGATTTAAACATGTAACTTCTTGAATAGTCTCAGCTTTCTACATTTGCATAAGGCACCTCGATAAGAAAGGACTATAGAACATAGTTTGACGTGGTACATAAATCCACCATACGTTCAGTCTCCAAAGCGAAGCAGAAACTGGAAATGAAGAGTCAAAGTACTACTTTCAACATGCTGAGAACAACGACGGGGAACATGTACCAAAAGTATTGCTTCATAATTCTGATAATACAAGGGTTGTTTTTTAAGTAAGGGCCGTTCGCGCGTATAGTCCCGTAGTTCGAGCGGAAGCCGCAACAAGCCACCGCGTGACTTGCCGGCATCCTTCCCGTTCACACTGATGCAAGATGCAGCTCTGTAGCTGACGTGTACCCATCGCTGTGCTACTTTATAATGTTTACGATTATTGAATCGCCCGCCGCGTGTGAGATACGGTCAGTGTAACGTTTTTTGACCGCGAGAAGCCTATCAGCTGCAGAAATTCATCGTCAGTTAACAGAAGTTTATGGCTTGAATGCAATGAGTGAAGGTAAAGTGCGTCAATGGGTTAGAAAGTTTAAAAATGGCCGTCAAAACGTCCATGACGAAGAACGCTCAGGCCAGCCCTATGTGATCACTGATGATTTGGTGGCTGCAGTCGAAACAAAGATTCGTGGGGACAGAAGATTCACAATTTCCCCTCTTTCTTTGGAATTTCCACAAGTTTCAAGGTCGGTTTTGTACAAAATTGTGTCTGAAAACCTAAACTTTAAGAAACTGTGTTCTCGGTGGGTACCCAGACTCCTCACAGAGGACCGCAAAGGGAATAGATTTGCCACTTCATTGGACTTTTTGATTCGTTACGAGGAAAAAGGGGATGAGATGTTGAGTCAAACTGTAACTGGAGATGAAACATGGGTATCCCATATCACTCCCGAAAGTAAGCGACAATCGGTGGAATGGCGACACACAACCTCACCCGTCAAGGTCAAAGCCAAACAGACGCTGTCAAAGCGCAAGATTATGGCAACTGTGTTCTGGGATCGGCGCGGTGTTTTGCTAGTGGACTTTATGCCACTAGGAACGACAATCAACTCAGATGCCTACTGTGCAACTCTAAAGAAGCTCCGCAGAGCAATTCAAAACAAAAGGCGCGGCATGCTGACAAAAGGAGTTTTGCTCCTGCACGATAATGCTAGGCCTCACACCTCTCAAAAGACTCGGGATTTGATTGATTCTTTTAGCTGGGAAGTTTTGGACCATGCACCATACAGCCCCGACCTTGCTCCTAGCGATTTTCACCTTTTACGGTACCTGAAACACCATCTTGGCGGACAGCGCTTCAATGACGACGATGAAGTGAAAGCGGCCGTGAACTCTTGGCTGTCGGAGCAGGCGGCCGAATTCTTTGAAGAGGGATTTTAAAACTTAGTTGTACGGTATGACAAGTGCTTAAATAAACAAGGCAACTATGTAGAAAAATAGGTAAAAGTGTGTAGAATCAGAAAATAAAAGTTTTTTACAAAAGTATTTGTATCTTTTTTTAAAAATAAAAACGGCCCTTACTTAAAAAACAACCCTCGTATATCCTCAAGGCTTATGCCGCTATACTGACTATTTGCAGGACTGATATTACCCTAGGTATATGATCTGTGGAGAGAATGAAACGCGCCTTTGTTCATTGGATAAAACTGCCGGAAATGACAGTGAACGCCTCAAAAAATGGTTCAAATGGCTCTGAGCACTATGGGACTCAACTGCTGAGGTCATTAGTCCCCTAGAACTTAGAACTAGTTAAACCTAACTAACCTAAGGACATCACAAACATCCATGCCCGAGGCAGGATTCGAACCTGCGACCGTAGCGGTCTTGCGGTTCCAGACTGCAGCGCCTTTAACCGCACGGCCACTTCGGCCGGCAGTGAACGCTTCAGCACACAATTTCCTCTCTGGCTAAAGAAGAAATCTGTTGTATTCTGATACAGATGCGGCGGGAAAGCTGTCTCAACTTTGTGTAAGTAATAGCAGTATAGTGCCATAACATAAATCACTTTTAGTAAGCCACAGAAGCTCTGATAATTTATCAGGGCCTGGCGTCGGCTTTCAGAATAAATTCCGCGAAGAGGGGCATAAAAAAATGAGCGAGAATTAGCGCTGTTCATGTGCAGATAGTTGCAGAGGTCCATAAATCGTTGGCCACTCGAGAGCGCGAAGGCTAGCCGATAACTCTGAACCAAACAAGAAAAAATGTGTGTCAGAGAGAAAGTTGGCGAGAGTGAGCTAACAGGAATTCCAACATGGGTGTTTCCTTGTTTCTGTAGCGGAAGTAGAATAGCAGGACACACGGAAATGAATTTACAGTCATAGCTGTGTTTCCACACACAATTTTACCCTTCTATACGGCGTGTGACCCATTTTGGGGCCTATAAGTCATGAAGGTCCTGAAATATTTTGCGTTAATCAGCGCCACTAAAGAACTTAGTCACTCTGAAGAGATTTCTTTCACCATATTGCGAGTGATAGAAGTATGATATCTGCAGCGTAGGGAGATTGGTCGCACTTAAGTGATGTGTAAGTTATACTCTTAAGCACTGTCTTTTACATCTTAGTCCGCAGCTCGTGGTGGTGCGGTAGCGTTCTCGCTTCCCGCGCCCGGGTTCCGGATTCGATTCCCGGCGGGGTCAGGGATTTTCTCTGCCTCGTGATGACTGGGTGCTGTGTGATGTCCTTAGGTTAGTTAGGTTTAAGTCGTTCTAAGTTCTAGGGGACTGATGACCATAGATGTTAAGTCCCATAGTGCTCAGAGCCATTTTACATCTTAAACAGGGTATCAGCGTTAATTTCAGTTACTGCTCTATGGTGCGGAAACATTTCATGGAATGAAACGAACATTCTTTTGGTTTAATGTAAAGTCGTGTTTTCTGTGCTACAATAGAGGAAATTCCAGCAGTTCTACAGAAAAAGTAAACGTAACCTGCGCACATTCCAGTCACAATTGTGAGACCAATGCCTATGTTCGTTGGCAACGATTTTATACAGTGCATGGCACTATGGCGTTTTCGAAAAGCGGCAGGCAACTGTGGTGCACCACGGACTCAGATGACAGGGCAGAACGACGGCTGCGTAGATGTGTGCGGACGACCAGAAGTGCCACTGTACAGCATATGACCGCCCAGGTGAACCAAGGGGCTATCATCAGTATCTCCTCAACGACCGTTCAGCGTACGCGCAGGCGCCTGATTCATGCTCCAATGCTTACAGTGTTGATAGGTGACGAAGGCTGGAAATTGCACTCCACTACCGCAACTCGATGTCAACTGAGTGGCAGCAGATAGTCTTCTCAAATGAAGTACGCTTTTAACTCCAATGGACAGATGGCGTTTGCCTTTGGAGAGTACGGCCCTGCAATAATCGTCAGCATTTCCTGGTTGATCGTTCGGGAAGACACAATGTATCAAAACATGTACTCATCTACCCTTGAGGACCATACCCACCCTAACCTGCGCTTTATTCTTTCCTCAGCACAATGGCATCAATCAGCAGGACAGTGCAACGTGCCACGTAACTCGCAGCGTAAGTGTGTGATTTGAAGAGCACCAAAGTGAGTTTGTAGTACTCTCATGGCCACCAAACTCACCGGTTTTTTATCCAATCCATGATCTGTGGGACCACTTCGAGTGGGCTATTCGCGCCACGGATGCTCAACCGTGAAATCTGTCGCATTTGACCGCGCCACGGGAGTAGGCTTGGCCGCACATTCTTGTCGGTACCTTCTAGCACGTGACTGAGTCTCTTCCTGTACATCCGCGTCACAAATGTGGTTATTCAGTATTCTGGCAGGTGGTCACATTATAGTATTTCGATAGTGTAATTGGCCATGAAGAGCAGTTCTGTTATCCAGTTCTGTAGTTACGCTCATGTATTTATATAGGAAAAAAGGACGAAATGGAGTCTTAATGTATTTCAGAACACAACTGCATTAATTAATTATAAAATACTTGTATGTATTGTATTTTATGTGAACCGGGGACCTAGAAAGGGCGGAGAGGCTCCGTCCCCGCCGCAGACACAGTTGTCCACAACCCCACGACTACTGCGGTCCACTTCACCCCTCCAAATGGTTCGATTGACTCTGAGCACTATGGACTTAAATTCTGAGGTCATCAGTTCCCGTAGAACTTAGAACTACTTAAACCTAACTAACCTAAGGACATCACATACATCCGAGCCCGAGGCAGGATTCGAACCTGCGACCGTAGCGGTCTCGCTTTTCCTGACTGTAGCGCCTAGAACCGCTCGGCCACCCCGGCCGGCTTCACCTTTCCGCCGTCCCACAGCGAACCCAGGGTTATTGTGCGGTTCGGCCCCGCGGTGGACCCCCCCCCCCCCCCCACCCCCAGGGAACGTCTCACACCAGGCGAGTATAGCCCCTATGTTTGCGTGGTAGAGTAATGGTGGTGTACGCGTACGTGGGGAACTTGTTTGCACAGCAATCGCCGACATAGTGTAACTGAGGCGGAATAAGGGGAAACAGCCCGCATTCGCCGAGGCAGATGGAAAACCCCCTAAAACCATCCATAGATTGGCCAGTTGACCGGACCTCGACACAAATCCGCCGGGCGGATTCGTGCCGGGGACCAGGCGCTCCTTCCCGCCCGAAAAGCTGTGAGTTAGACCGCACGACCAACCGGGCAGGCCGATAAAATACTTGATTGAATTAGAAACAGGGTGCACTGGAATCATTGTGAGCTAATAATCGAACTGCGCTCTACCACACACGATAATTGTATATTTCGTGCATTCTGATACAAATTAGTTATCCATGCTGTCAAGAAGGAAGATAAGGACGCGAATAACGCGGGGATGTTCCAGATCACTTACCTGCTTTATGTAGAAATAAATCTGAACTTAAAGGCATAATTTGGTTACTATTAAAACATACACAGTGGCAGTTGAGATACCAATGACGTAATAGCTTGTGATACTAAAACAAATTTTAGCTACTACGCGAACAATGAGATCTGCCAGTGTTTATGTACCTCCTTACGTGAGTAACAAGTTACTTTCATGTGAATTATGTCAATGGATATTTTAAAGTAGCGGTGTAAACAAAGGAACATTTGCATCTAAAATGTTTTTGGTTAAAACCCTAGGTAACATACTGAATTGTTACAAGTCATGGTGTTAACAAGTAAGTCCAACACCTGCCGACTGCAGGTGGATGGATGGAAACTGTCGCCACGTTCGTGTTATTTTATAAGTCACGCTTGACAATGGTGACAGTTACCAAGAATACCGCTGGTTCCGATTGGGTATGAATTTGACAAAAGCAGGTAATCTGAACCGGGGACTGGTGATCACCGCCAACCCTCTGCAATCGTGAGCCCTGGGCATGCGTGAGCGACCACCGTGTAGCGCGATAGCGTCAACGTTTCGTGTTTAGGGGAATGAGGGATTTTCGTTTAATTATCCAATTAGCAATAATAGGGCACCAGCATTCAAAAGTCAGACGGTACTTTCGGAGTAAATAATGAGTTTATTCCGCAGGGCATGGATAATGATTTAAATAACTTCTCCTTTTCCAAATTGATGTTATGTACAACAAGAAAGATGCGATTTGTGCCACACGGGGTAGCCGAGCGATCAGAGGCGCCTTGTCACGGTCCGCAGGGCTTCCCCCGTCGCACGTTCGAGTCCTCCCGCGGGCATGCGGCATGCGGTGTGTGTGATGTCCTTATCTAAGTTAGTTTAACTTACATTAAGTAGTGTGTAAGCTTAGGGACTGATGAGCTCAGCATTTTGGTCCCATAAGACCTTACCAACAATTTCCAATACGATTTGTATACAGTTCAACATACTATGTACTTACTTTCTTAGATTTTTAACAGATTTTGACGTGACGTATTTCAGTTATGTACATGACGATCGTTAGGTAAAGACTGATATATTAATGTAAATATTTCTTAAAATTTTAATGTAATGTGTAGATGGAGAACATTATAATTCCCTAATACCGATTATACTTTCTCAATAAACAGTTCTTAAAAATGACTGTCTGCGGGATTTTTCTACGAAAATCAACTGCCCATATTACAGAGCTTCCATTATGCTGATTGGCTGAAGAATTATTGCAATTGAATGCTTGGTTATATGAAGGGTGAATCAAAAAGGACTTTACCATACTGAAAATACATACTGATTTATTCATTTAATTTACAAACGTGGTTAAATTGTCATTTATAACAAAATCTATTACGTTTGGCACCTTACGCCTAAACAGCGTGACTTCAAATGGTTCAAATGGCTCTGAGCACTATGAGACTTAACATCTGAGGTCATAAGTCCCCTTGAACTTAGAACTACTTAAACCTAACTAACCTAAGGACATCACACACATCGATGCCCGAGGCAGGTTTCGAACCTGCGACCGTAGCGGTCGCGCGGTTCCAGATTGTAGCGCCTTTTCTTTCTTTTTTTTTTTAATCTCATTTTGTTCGCTTTTGTTCGTTGAATCTGCTCTGGGCGGACGTCGTAAGACTTCCGTTTAAGTTCGTTGTTGATCGATTAACTCAGTTTTTTTACCACAGAGGGCAGTTAACCCTCTGACCGAACACGCTGAGCTACCGTGCCGGTATGCCTAGAACCGCTCGGCCACCCCGGCCGGCAGCGTGACTTCAATTGTTTACACAAGAAACATCACCTCTGAAGTCGATTTGTTGCAAAACTCGCTGCAGCATGTCATTCGTGACTTGTTCAATTGCGAGGTTAGAGGTACAGCCGTTTTCTTAACACCTGCTAAACAGTCTTAAAATTTTTTCCGGTGAACTGAATGTTCTAACATATTTCGAGTTTGGAGCCGGTCGTCGTTTAATTACTCGCGTGATATTTCAACTGGGCAATTGCCAGCCACCTTCAGGTGAGCCATCAAAGTCTTCCTGAAGAAGGCTGTTAGTCGCCCAGACGAAATATCGTGCGACGAATAGACGACTACCGGCTGCAAGCCCAAAATTAGTTTGAACACTCGCAAAACAGTCAGCTCTCAAGAACCACGCCGGATCACATTTGTAGGACTGTTCACAAAGCTTTGCCTTCCTTGCTTGTCCATGTTTTCAGACACTATGGAAAGACCTGAGGATTTGTTATATTTTACCGAACATCCAGTTTCAATAAAACGCTTACGCCTCTCTTAAACAGCGGTTGTGCTGGGGGTACCATAGTATACACTACACGGAAATTATGCTCTACAACTATCGCAGACTTCGTCTCTTCAAACCAAAACTCGCAGTGAGCACCCTCGCGACCGGTAAAGTCGACTATCTCTCTCGAACTACCGCAGGAGCATGCGGTGGCGCGATTCTGTACTAACATACCACGTGAGCATATCTTGATCTATTTTCCTTCAACATGAAATCAAAGGTAAGCCTGTAAGTCGTATGAATAAGTCTGTACCCATTATCAGATTTGTAACGCCCTTTTTAATACATCCTGCATAGAGCGAATTTTTAATCTTAAATGAATTGAGTGTCCAGTGAGCAATACTTTCTTTGTTGTTGCGATATATAACAAAATATTATAGCCATAATGGGAAACGAATCTTTCTGTATAAGATTTAATCATCAGTCAATGATAGGAACGGAAAGTTTATGGTGAGAAGCAGAAAAAAAAAATTTTTCTAATACGAGAACTTCGTATTATCATTGTTTAGAGACGTCTTGGCACGAAGGATGTGAGACTCCCTGTATTCTTTTGCGGAGGGCGTTTTATATTCTGACACCAAGGCAGCAGTACATTTGCTTGGGAAACACATGCCATGTATAACTAAAATATTGGTGGATTTTGTCAATTCCGTGCTGAGCTCTAACGGTTCAGGCTGAAATGTGTTGCGTAGGGGCAGATCCATAACTGATAAACAGGAGTCTTATATCTGCCGTGGTTTTTAAATCCTTAGACATTGACACCTGCAGTAATTTATTTCTAAAACTCCAGGACTAGACGTATTTCATGTTCTTATTTCATGTGTTTGTGTGTTTGTGTTTGTGTTTGTGTGTGTGTGTGTGTGTGTGTGTGTGTGTGTGTGTGTGTGTGTATCGATTGCTTTGTATGCTAAAGGTTTTTTTGATTCGGGCCGGCCGGTGTGGCCGTGCGGTTGTAGGCGCTTCAGTCTGGAACCGCGTGATCGCTACGGTCGCAGGTTCGAGTCCTGCCTCGGGCATGGATGTGTGTGATGTCCTTAAGTTAGTTAGGTTTAAGTAATTATAAGTTCTAGGAGACTGATGATGACCACAGATGTTAAGTCCCATAGTGCTCACAAGGGAACCTCCCCATCGCACCCCCCCCCCCCCACCCCCCCCCTCCCCCCTAGATTTAGTTATGAGTTGGCACAGTGGATAGGCCTTGATAAACTGAACACAGATCAATTGAGAAAACAGGAAGAAGTTGCGTGGAACTGTGAAAAAATAAGCAAAATATACAAACTGAGTAGTCCATGGGCCACATAAGCAACATAATGGAAAATGTGAGCTTAGGAGCGCCTTGGTTCCGTGGTAGCGTGAGCAGCTGCACAACGAGAGGTGCTTGGTTCAAGTCTTCCCTCCACTGAAAATTTTACTTTCTTCATTTTTTCATAGTTATTATCTGTCCGTTCGTTCATTGACATCTCTGTTCACTGTAATAAGTTTAGTGTCTGTGTTTTGCGACCGCATCGCAAAACCGTGCGTTTAGTAGACGAAAGGACGTGCCTCTCCAATGGGAACAGAAAGGTCATAGGTCAACCGATTCCTCCACAGTAAAACACATCTGATATATTCTATACGACACTGGTGACGGCATGTGCGTCACATGGCAGGAATATGTTGTCGACCCACCTAACTTGTACACTTGGCGAATGGGTAAAAAGATTCTTCTACCTTGCCCGATTTAGGTTTTCTTGTGGATATGATAATCACTCCCAAAAAAGTGATGAAAACATAACAGTTTGTCACATAAACAGAAAACAAAAAATTAAACTTTTCATTTTTTTTTATTTTTTATTTTTTAGTTTCTCAAAGCCAAAATCAAATTTCTTTTTCCTTTAAGAACAAATTGTGAGGAATAAATAAGGAAAAGTTTTTTTTTTGAAAGAAAACAAAGACTCCGATTATACTGGTTTCTCCTTCCAGTAAACAAAATGAGTCTCCTTCGTCTTGTTGGCGAAGAAGCAATCCTTTGGAACAAAAAAAAATTTTTTTTTCTCAAAGCCAAAATCAAATTTCTTTTTCCTGTAAGAACAAACTATGAGGAAGAAATAAGGAAAAGCCTTTTAAGTCGTCATGCGACTTGTAGTTAAAGTCTAGTTCTCACAGGAGCTTCTGAAGTGTATCTGCCTACAGCATGCCAGCTCGTCAAACGTGTCTTCTCATGGCGTAAGCGTGAGTTCTGGGTAGCAGATCTATTCAGTTCGGTTCGTTTTATACAGTTTTCAGCTTCTCAGGGCTTGGACGTTCCAGCTACTAGGCGGGTCATCGAAAGTGCTCCGTAAGAAATTAGAAAAATATTGTTTATAGCGTGGGTTGCGTATCAGGACGCAGTGACGTTCGTTGAGATAAGTCCAATATCCTATCGTAGACTTGTCGCCTGAAGTAAAAAGATAGCGGATCGTGTGGCCACAGATCCAATTCACAGAGTTAGTTTTGGCGGAGGGGTAGAAAGTCTTATCGGGGTACAAAAGCATGTGGACGTCGATCTGAGCCGGTGTCTGGCGAGTAAGAAACGCCAAAATTCGCCGCGCAAGTGTCCAGACGTCTAGCGCTGTGCCACAGTGGAACCGGTGGACATCCGTGTCATCCACGCCACAGTGGGTGCAGAGGGATGAATCGGCGAGATGGATGCGGTGCAGACGATCTCGGTTAACTTGTTTGCCATTCACGGTGATGTACCACGCTGATTGAACGTCTGATTCGAGAAAACGCGCATGGATCGCCTTCCATATGTGTCGCCACACGTACTGTGGATACTTACGTTCGATGGGGTTGGACGGGCGACACTGTTGTAACAATTCGGAGACTGTTTTCGTGAGGTACAAACGTGGAAGTGGTAAGGACCGGTAGATATAACTGAACTCCAGGAAAAATCGTTGGATGTAATAAAAGGGGGTTGGAATGGTCGATATCAGTACTGGGGCGGACAAGGAGGCCGGTGCAAAGTTGTGAAGCAGGAGGCTAGTAAGGCTCTGCGGGCAACGATGCCAAAGTTTGAGTTGGGAGCTGACGTACAGTGCCTTGACTCGAGTCGGCACGTGGATGAGTCCCACCCCGCCACGATCTCGTGGCAGTGCAAGGGATTCATACTGCACCTTGAATAACATCCCCGAGCTGACGAAGGAGCCGAAAGCCATCAACAGTCGTCGCGCCAGGAGATTTGGGACTGGTAGTACTTGAGCCACGTGTGGTATACGGGAAGCATGATACATGTTCACGTATTGCGCGCGTTGGATAACGTCGAGAGCTCGTAGCCGGTGATCTGCGAGATTTGCTCTGATTGTCAGTAGCAAGCGTCTACCATTGGTAGCCGCTGAGCGGCGCAGGTCTGCTGTGAAATCAAGTCCAAGACACCGTATGGTGGCGGCGACACTAAGGGGGGCAGCGCATCTCTCCGGCAAGCCCTCACCAATGAGCAGGACCTTGGATTTTGACACGTTGAGGCAGCTCCCCGACGCTTCGCCGTAAGTCGCCACCCATGTCAGTGCTGCTCGTACTTCATCTTCACTGCGCAGATATAGTACTATGTCGTCTGCGTAGGCTGTACAACAAAAACGGTGGCCTTGCACAGCCATGCCTTCCAAACGTTGGCGCATGCCCTGGAGCAGGGGTTCCAAGGCGAAAGCATACAAAATCGTGGAAAGAGGGCATCCTTGCCGTACAGATCGTGCGATGACCAGGGACGGTGTAATACGACCATTGTACATGATTTTAGAGGTTGCACTACTCAAAAGGCGCATAACCACTGTTACAAAACCGCCAGGAAAACCCATATGCTGAAGAACTGTCCGTAAATAGAAGTGGTCAACACGGTCGAAAGCCTGGCTAAAGTCCAGTGAAGCCAAGGCGCCAGGGAGACGCTGATGATGCGATAATGCTATCATGTCTCTGTAACGGCAAAGGGCCGTACGGATGTTGTTGTCGCCTCCAAGGGAAGTCTGGTCGCAGGATGTGACGTAACGTGCGACCTTCTTGAGTCGCGATGCCAGTAGCCGTGTGAATATTTTCATGTCGCTGTTGAGCAAAGTGATGATGATGAGCGTTTGGCGTCATTGGCCGGGAGGCCCCTCGCGGGGCAGGTCCGGCCGCCATATCGCAGGTCTTATTACATTCGGCGCCACATTGGGCGACCTGCACGCCGGATGGGGATGAAATGATGATGAACACAACACAACACCCAGTCCCTGAGCGGAGAAAATCTCCGACCCAGCCGGGAATCGAACCCGGCCCCAGAGGACGGCAATCCGTCACGCTGACCACTCAGCTACTGGGGCGGACGTTGAGCAAAGTAATTGGTCGATAGTCCTGGACCCTCGATAACCCGCGCGGTTTATGTACGGGGATAATAATACCTTCTAGAAAGGCGCTCGGGACCACTGTCCTCGGTGACATCAGCTCTTGTGCGATTGCCGTCCACGTGGAAGCCAACAAATACTGAAAACTTTTATAAAATTCGATGGGTATACCGTCAGGTCCAGGAGACCTGTTATCGGAACCCGCCTTGATAGCATCTACCACTTCATCTGTGGTTACGTCGTCTTGGAGGTCATGCACAGCATCCTCCGGAAGAGTGTTCGTAGTGAGCTGAGCGACTTCTGTGATCAGTGCTGCAGAATGCGGTACGGCTGCGTATAGCCCGTCAAAATGAGCATGGAGAGCACGACCGATGCTTTGTTGGGTGTCGTGCCGGCGCCCTTCCACATCAGTGAGGACTTGGATCAGAGCTCGTCGTCGTCGTTGTCTTTCCTGAAGGAGGTGGTACATCGACGAACGTTCTTGACGGATTCGATTAGAAGCTCGAGAACGGACTACAGTGCCTTCCAAGTTACGCCGCATGATCAAGGAGATCTGCGCCTTCGTGCGATGGACCATCGACTGCCGGGCTGGCGAGAAAGGCATCGTCGCACAGTCACGTAGAATGGTGTAGTAGAAGTGCAGGGTATTAGTTTGCCACGCCTTTAATTCCTTCCCAAAACTCATCAGAGTCTTCCTGAGGGTCGGCTTTGCACAGGAGAGCCACCATGATAAGGTGGAGTGATAGGCTTCTCGACGATGGTGGCAGCGTGCCCACGCTTCTTCGACCATACGGCGACAGTCTGAGGAGGTCAGGTGAGCGACATTGAGTTTCCACAGACCACGACTATGCCACACTTGCTGTCGGGCGAGAGTGACGTCACAGAGGTATGCATAATGCTCTGAAAAGGCCAAGGGCCAGACTTCCGCATGACGTGTGCCATCAGCAAGGGAGCGGGTAACGTAGATGCGATCTATGCGGCTTGACGAGTGAGAGGTGTAGAATGTATAGCCCGGTTGAATCCCGTGGAGCTTCTTCCATGTGTCAACAAGTCGGAGACGGTCGATGACCACTGAGAGAGATGCACAAGGGGAATGTCGCGGGAGTTGGTCCGCGGGCTCTTGTGTCGAGTTAAAATCCCCACCGAGTACCAAATCGTCCTGCGGACCGGTGAAGAGGGGTGTGACGCTTTCGGCAAAAAAAGTTTGTCGGTCATGACGGCGGCCAGTGCCGGACGGAGCGTAGATATTAATAATACGCACGCCGAACAGTGTGAGGTAGATGACGTCCTCTGCAGGGAGTCCGTCGCGTAGCAGGATGGCGACGCCGCTACCGGTATCGGATGCGGGGGAAACATGGGCGTTGTATCCGGTGGGAACTAGGAAGTCAGCCACAAACACCTCTTGTAAGAGTGCTATATCCACATCCGCAGAGTAAATAGTGTCTCTGAACATGGCCAGTTTATGGGGGGCACGAATGGTGGCAAGATTCATCGTGGCGATACGATATTGCTGCGTGCGGCCATCCTCAGTATGTGCAGAACGTGCGGTAGAAGTAGCCGGCAGGTGGAGACCCGCCGGTGGTCCCGCAGTGGTGATAATTACTGGCGGGGCGCCAGCCCCAGTGTCGCCGAGGTGGACTCCTGTGCAGACACGCTGGCAGTCTGTTCCGCTTCTTCTTCAACGTCATCGGCCCAGGAAGCTGACGACGTGGACATGTGACGGTCACGTACTTCCGGAACGGGTGTTGTGGATTCCGCAACATGAGTGGCAGGGGGACCGCCGTCATCATTCGTTGACAACGGCGAGGACACGTCCCTGGCTGGGAGAGTAGGCGTCACAGAAGGGGCTCCTGTTGCTGCCACATCGCGTGACTGGACGCAATGTGGGAGATCACCGTCAGACATCAGGTCGACATGTCGGGGGCCGTCTGAGAAAGGGCGTTATCGGAAGGCGTTTGTCGTCGTTTCCTGTGTTTGCGAGGCGACCGCTGTTTTCTGATGTGGCCTTCTGAATCAGAATGTGGTCGCCCGTCGTCTGACGCCGAACCCGTCTGGACAAAGGCAGACGTCGGCACGACACCGAGGTCGACGTCCATGGTTCCAACAGGAACATCGGTTTCGGTCTGCGAACCGGACGGTCCTGAAGCGAGCACTGGAGGTGACGCCGTGCTTGTGTCCTCGGCGCGTTGTGCTGCGGCGGGTGGCGTTGACGATGCTGCTGGCGCAATCGAGATTGGTACGACGGGGTCCTGTGCAACCTTGGCGTAGGTGATGGGTAAGGACGTGACCGTCGAAGCCTGGGTCTCTTCATGTAACGGCGTCTGTATTAAACGGCGGTGTAAGCATTCGGAACGTACATGTCCCTCCTGGCCACATCCTGCGCACGTTCGTGGCTGTCCATCATACATGACGATGGCCCTCACACCGCCAATCAGCAGGTACGATGGCACATGTTTCGTCAGCTCAATTTTTATTTGCCTGACGCCATTTAATACGGGGTAGGTCGTAAATGTTTGCCACTTCTCCGCGACGTGACCCAAGACGGTGCCATATGGTTGGAAAGCGTCAATGACCACATCCTGAGGCACCTCGAACGGGAGTTCAAACACCCGCAATGTCCGGAGACCGAATCCAGCATGGGCGACTGTCACAGCACCCATATGTCCATCAGAGTGTTTAAATCTTAGTCCGGTGGCATGACGGTGAATTATGTCATTGCAAATTTCCTCCGTCGACATCTTGATGTAGACAACACTTCCAGTGATGGAAAAATGTATGCCGATTACGTCCTGGGGGTTCAAACGTAGATCCTCACGTATGAACTGTTCGACTTCGAAAGCTCTGGGTCGTGGATGTTCGGCCTGAAACGTTACTTTGATCGTTGCACGGCAGTATGAGTGCGCCAAGGTGTACGTTAGTGCTGGACTCGATAGATACAAACACCGCGACGCGGAAGTAAACACCGCCAAGAGCGGAGCGTCACACGGCGCGTGGAGCAGCTCCGCACGCTAGCACGGCTGCGAGCCGACTGTTCCAAGGACCTTTCGTTCCGCAGCTGCTGACGTTACCACGAGACCACGGCGCTCCTGCGTTCCTATTGTCCTTAATGTTGCTTATCTTCCCTTGAACTACTCAGTTTGTATATTTTGCTTATTTTTTCACAGTTCCACACCACTTCTTCCTGTTCTCTCAATTGATCTGTGTTCAGTTTTTCAAGGCCTATCCACTGTGCCAACTTATAACTAAATCTGAGGGAGGTGCGATGGGGAGGTTCCCTTGTCAGAGCCATTTGAACCATTTTTTATTTGGGAGAGAGGACCAAACAGTGAGGTTACCGATCCCGTCGGATTAGGGAAGGATGAGGAAGGAAGTCGGCCGTGCTCTTTCAAAAAAACCATCCCGGCATTTACCTTTGACGATTTGGGGAGACCACAGAAAACCTAAAACAGATGGCCGGACGAGAGTTTGAAACGTCTTCCTCCCGAATGCGAGTCCAGTGTGCTAACTACCGCGCCACCTCACTCGGTGTGTATGCTAAAGGACATGTAATTTCCCTGGGTGTACCTCTCGCCTACAAGAGACGACTTTACCCCGATCATGGCAAAAATTCTAATGTGTTATCCTCTGGAAAACCATTATCTTTTGTGGCTGAAGGTTCTATGAATCCATTCTGATATAAATCAAGTCAAACAAGAATCCGCTTCCATCGAATATAAATATTTTCTAAACCCCCTCGAATCATTAAAATGCTTAAGGTAACGGCAGAGATTATTCCCCTGAAAAGAACACGGTCTACTAATATTTGCATCATTCTCCTGCCTGAGCTTGTACTTCACCTGAAAATACCAACTCAAAGACGCGATGTTGAACATTAGTCTCCTGTTTTTTTTTTTCCATCAGTGTAATCGCACAACTTTGTGGGTAGTAGAAAGTTACGGTCAATTGGGTGTAACTGCGCTCTTAGTGATTCGAATGCATTTCATTTAGTTTCCTATCGGAAACGAGTCACTAAATAGCAAAGTTAACTATCTAAGGCCGGTTGTACCTTTCACCTAAGAGATTTTTAGATTGTAGTCGGGCAGAAACTAATGATTCTGGAGGTTGCAGTCATCTTTCGGAGTGAAATCTGATGCTAAATTTGAGAGTTGAAGTATTAATAACTGCTGACATAATTTCTAGTAAAGATATGGTTCAAAGGTAATGACCTACCGTTAGTTCCTCAATAAAAATTCTAGAAGGCAAAGTTTCCATTCTAGTGAGCTGAAACTTATTCTCTGATTTCAAACTACTGAACTCAATACAAATTGAAATTAAGAGGTCCTACCCCCCTTGAATCATAGTCCTCATCCCGCAAAGAAGTAGGAGAATAGAAACTTTTCTTTCAATGGGTTGGACGAGAATGTGGCCGCGCAGACTGGAAACTAAGGTCAGTATGTTTCCCTCCGCTTTCTGGGTGAGCACTAAATTAGTTGCCAAGCTCGCGTGAATAAGACTGCATTTAAATAATTTTTAACCGCCGCCCCACACGATGTTGCACATATTGAGCCTGGATCGTTCACTTGTAATATTTTGCTTCTTTTTTCACAGTTCAGTACACCTACTTCGTGTTTTTTGATGCTTTATCTCTGTTCAGTGTTTGATGGGCTATCCAATGAGCCACCTTACCACTGAATCTGAGGGAGGGAGTGGGGGGGGGGGGGGGGCGATGGAGAGTTTCCCTTTTGAGTAGTTCGCGCTCATAGCCTGTAGCAACGATCTGACGTTGGGGCGTGCTGCGGCCTATTATACCATATTGAAGCATACATAACGTGTGCACAAGCAGGACCTTTTCTGAGCGTCCACAGGTCGTTGGAAATCAAGTCAGAAAGTTGTACGTTGTATGCCACGGCCTGTGTGATGACGGCGGAAACCATCCCTCCACTATCGGTTTCTTTCCGGAGTGCTAGTTTCGGAAACTGTGTAGTAAAGCTTAGGTGAAATTTGCAAAGTAGAGGAAGAGGTACTGGCGAAAGAAACAGTGTAAGGGCGGATCGTGAGTCTTGCATACTTTAACAGCGCAGTCGGTGAAAAGCGAGGTGCGAACCCCGGCACAGACCACTGTTGTTGTCTGTTAGGTAGTTTGTAATACCGGTCATCTTCGGTATCTTCGGCAAAATGCCCGTGAGTTATTCGGCCCCCGTCTCGCATGTAGCATTTGAGTGAAGGCCATGCGGATCGGCTATGTGCTTGCAGACCTCTCCGTTGTGGTCACTCCGTGCCGGCCAGGTGTTAGGAGGTGGTCAGCGGCAGCCACGTTCGCTCCCAACCGCGGCTGCGGCCCCTGCCGTTGGAAGCGGCGTCCCCCGGGCGTCGTGTGCGCGCATCGCCTGTCCCGCGTGTGGCCTTGATGCCACGCAACGGCCGCAGGGCGCCCGATATCACGGCCGGCGACCGCAGCGGCACTCTGCTCCCACCGTCCCGGGCTCAACGACCCAGCACCGCACAGCACGGCCTTGCTGCCGGCAACCCTCGGTCGTCTGTTGCGAGACGCCCTCTCAACACATCGCCCAGCAACCTCCCTCTCACTCCCTGTGTCCCTATAGTTAATAACTGCTGTAATATCCATGCACACAATGACTGAAAAAAAAATTACAAAACTAAAAAGTAATTAAAGTGGAATAATGACACTTCGGGAGAAAATATGTCTAAGTAAAATACACTACTTGCCATTAAAATTGCTACACCACGAAGATGATGTGCTACAGACGCGAAATTTAACCGACAGGAAGAAGATGCTGTGATATGCAAATGATTAGCTTTCCAGAGCGTTCACACAAGGTTGGCGACGGTGGCGACACCTACAACGTGCTGACATAAGGAAAGTTTTGAACCGATTCCTCATACACAAATAGCAGTTGACCGGCGTTTCCTGGTGAAACGTTTTTGTGATGCTTCGTGTAAGCCGGAGAAATACGTACCATCACGTCTCCGACTTTAATAAAGGTCGAATTGTAGCCTATCGCGATTGCGATTTATCGTATCGCGTCATTGCTGCTCGCATTGGTCGAGATCCAATGACCGGTAGCAGAATATGGAATCGGTGGGTTCAGGAGGTTAATACGGAACGTCGTGCTGGATCCCAACGGCCTCGTATCACTAACAGTCGAGATGACAGGCATCGTATCCGCATGGCTGTAACGAATCGTGCAGCCACGTCTCGATCCCTGACTCAACAGATGGGGACGTTTGTAAGACAACAACCATCTGCACGAACAGCTCGACGATGTTTGCAGCAGCATGGACTATCAGCTCGGAGACCATGACTGCGGTTACCCTAGACGCTGTATCACAGACAGGAGCGCCTGCGATGGTGTAGTCAACGACGAACTGGGTGCACGAATGGCAAAACGTCATTTTTTCGGATGAATCCAGGTACTGTTTACAGCATCATGATGGTCGCATCCGTGTTTGGGGACATCGCGGTGAACGCACATTGGAAGCGTGTATTCGTCATCGCCATACTGGCGTATCACCCGGCGTGATGGTATGGGGTGCCATTGGTTACACGTCTCGGTCACCTCTTGTTCGCAATGACGGCACTTTGAACAGTGGACTTTACATTTCAGATGTGTTACGACCCGTCGCTCTACCCTTCATTCGGTCCCTGCGAAACCCTACATTTAAGCATGTTGCATGTCCTGTACGGGCCTTTCTGGATACAGAAAATGTTCGACTGCTGCCCAGGCCACCACATTCTCCAGATCTCTCACCAACTGAAAACGTCTGGTCAATGGCGGCCGAGCAACCGGCTCTTCACAATATACCAGTCACTACTCTTGATGAACTGTCTTATCGTGTTGAAGCTGCATGGGCAGCTGTACCTGTACACGGCATCCAAGCTCTGTTTGACTCAATGCCAAGGCGTATGAAGGCCGTTATTACGGCCAGAGGTGGTAGTTATGGGTACTGATTTTGTAAGTAGTCTGTTTATGTTTTCTTATTGGTAACGCCACGAAGCGTTCTATATGAAAAATCAATGGCTGTGCTATGTGCAGTCTCGGGTAGTTTGCATTGTTGTCTGCCATTGTAGTGTTGGGCAGCGGCAGCTGGATGTGAACAGCGCGTAGCGTTGCGCAGTTGGAGGTGAGCCGCCAGCAGTGGTGGATGTGGGGAGAGAGATGGCGGAGTTTCGTAATTTGTCATGAACTGCTATATATATTATGACTATTAAGGTAAATACAGTGTTAGTTCTGTATTGAATTCTTTCATTTGCTAACTATGCCTATCAGTAGTTAGTGCCTTCTGTAGTTTGAATCTTTTATTTAGCTGGCAGTAGTGGCGCTCGCTGTATTGCAGTAGCTTGAGTAGCGAAGATTTTTGTGAGGTAAGTGATTTGTGAAAGGTATAGTTTGATGTTAGTCAGGGCCATTCTTTTGTAGGGATTATTGAACGTCAGATTGCGTTGCGCTAACAAAATACTGTGTGTCAGTTTAAGCACAGTCTTGTATAATTCTTCAGAAAGGGGACGTTTCATATGTCGACCCTTATTTTTTCCTTGTAGTTTGTGTAATTAGCGTAGATTTTGTTTATTGCTAGCGCGTAATTGTAGAGAGAATCTCCTTTGTAGTTGCAGTCTTTCATTGTTGTACAGTAAAACAGTTGTGACATGCATGTAGATTTGCACCAAGTATTTAAGTAGACATTATTTCCATTTCTGTGTTAATGTGTTATCTTATTTTGCTCTTAAAATTGTGCTTTTCTGTGTTATCGTGTGAAATATTGTGACAATAATGGCGTGTGAAAAACGTAACACTAGGCTCCAAAGTAAACTGAGAAATAATAGTGACGACGAGCGTAGCTTATCAGCGCAGCCGAGTAATGAATTTACTAATGTTCAAAGTAGTAATTTGGTAACTGTGCATAGGGAAATGGAGCGGGCGTCAAATAATGGTGTAGACAGTGAAACAGGTGGTGAACAGGGAAGCATTATCGATCGATCGGTCGGCAACAGCTCGCCTCAGGAATCCGAAATGACAGAACACAATATTGCAAATACTGTAGACTTAGGTTTTGGGTCCTCACCGTTTTCTCAAATGAGTCAAGACACATTTTCTGCTTGTCAAAATGTGAATGTTGCCGGTGAAAATGCACAGCAAAAAAGCATAGAGAAACAGATTCCAGACACTAATACATTATTATTGCAATTAATGCAACAAATGGAACAAAATCAGAGACAAATGGGACAAAATCTTCAAAAGTTAGATACAATGGAACAAAATCAGAGACAAACACAGCAACAGTTAGACACAATGGAACAAAATCAGAGAGAAACACAGCAACAGTTAGACACAATGGAACAAAATCAGAGACAAACACAGCAAAAGCTTCAAAAGTTAGACACAGTGGAACAAAATCTTAAAAAGTTAGACACAATGGAACAAAATCTTCAGAAGTTAGACACCACGCTTGAACAAACACGTGAAGATTTAACTACTGAGTTATATAACATCGAATCGAAATGTCAAAAAGTCTGTAATGACGTAAAAACACAAATGTGTGAGCATTTCCAGCCTATTTTTTCGCGTCATGAAAATGCATTACAGAATCACGAAGCAGCCATAAAAGAACTGCAAACTATTGTTCATGAAAATCACGACACCTTGCAAGCTAAAATTGACTCAGTTGCATCTACCGATTCGGTTACGCAACTTGCAAAAATTCAAGAAAACTTAAAGGACACAGTAGATTCGATTTCAACACAAATGGACACTCTGACACTTGGTTCAGAAAAACACACTGAGGAAATGTGTTCACTATCGGAGAAAGTAGCCGAACTTTCTGAATGACACAGAAGAGTGCAAACAAATTAGGAAATTCAAACAAAATCAGAATCAAATTAATACTCAACACCAAAGAGAAATCCGGGAAGTACAACATCAGCTGACACAGGTAATACAAGAATTACGTATTTCAGAGGACACTCGCGCCGCAATACAGGAAGAGGGACATAGAAATACGGAACAGCCACAAAATAATAACACAGCGCATTTCGGAAATTATGACATAAATTGGTAAGGTGCACCGAATTTTGAAATGGAACCGCCGAAACGACGTAACAATGACCGTTATGCGACTCGCCGACATGATGATTTTGACTCTAAGCTGTTCATTACTACACGTAAATTTAAAACATTTAAGAATTCTGGCAACGACATTCATCCACAAGCATGGCTCCATCAATTCTTTCATTGTTTTCCTCCCAACTGGTCGTTAGAACACAGATTAGAATTTATGTGTGGCTATTTAGAGAATGAACCAGCTGTAAGAATGCGATCGGTCATTCACGATTGTCACAGTGAAGGAGATTTCTATCATGCCTTCCTCTCAGCATATTGGTCTCAAGCTACACAAGACCGAGTAAAACATAGCATCATGATGATGAAACACTTTGAACAATCTGAATTTTCCAGTCTTGTCAAATATTTTGAAGACATGTTACATAAGAATCAGTATCTTTCAAACCCATACAGCCCCTCAGAACTCATCCGCATTTGCTTAATCAAATTACCTGAACATTTACGACATATTATTTTGGCAGGACGTTGCAAAGACGACATTAAAGCTTTTCAGGGACTCTTACAAGAATTAGAAATTGACTCAGACAGTCGCGGGATGCGAAAACAGGAAAACAATCACTACAAGTCACATCTGTCACAATTCCGTGACGACAGAAACAATAACTGGACACGACAAGGCTATTCTGACAATGCAAATCGTGACCAAAACAGACACCACCCATATGACAACCACTGGCAGAGTAATAATAGTTACAGAGAAAGATCGCATTTCCGTAGTAATGAATATGACAGAGATTACCTTAGAAACAGACAATATGGGAACCAAAACAATTATTATCAAGGGAGACAGAATAACTTCAGACGCAACAGTTTAGCGCGCAGGTACGATTCAGGAAGAAATTCTCCACCACATGACCAACAAGAAAGATATTATGAAATCTACCGACATGACGACAGACGAGATAATCATAACGACAGCCCTGAATTCCATCAAAACTGACGAGCTTCAAACAGGGCAGGGCCTTCTCGTCAAGGTGAATTTGTAGAACTTCGGTCTCCTAATCCCAATAACGGCGCGCGCCAACAAAGAAACAGACAATGACTCGCACCGCAGGCAGCCACCTGCGCCGGCTGGCTCGGGGAAAAATAGCATACACGCTAACCTTGAGAAAAATTCCAGTATCCTTTACCGACGTATACTGTATGATAATTGCGTTCGAGCTGAAACTCTGAGTACTTTGAAGAGTAAAAGATTGTACCACATTTTAAATGTAAAACCGTTTATTGAAAGATAATCTGCTTTTTAAATTTTGTCTTTGCCATAAAACTTTTCATTTCACATTTCTAGTATGCTTTGTCAGACTTAGAGACTGTTAATATGCAACAATGTTTTGAAGTTCACTATCCAGTCTAGAACCTAGGGAACATTTTTAAACAGAAATTACGAATGCATTGTTATAGTGAACAGACGCCACAGTGTTATTGTGTGTGTACATTCTTGCTTGTTAGTTGCACAATTACGTAACGACTATAAGGCTCACATACTTAGAACATTTACCAGAACTGCTAATGAGCTTTTAATGCAACATTTTGGTTTACTTGAAATTTGGTGTATCATGAAGTAAGTACATTGGCTTCTGCAGAACTTAGCTTTCGGAGGACGATAACTACGACACTTCCACAGAGATTATCCTACAGCAAGACGCACATTTAGCGCTACAGGACACGTATTTGAGTGATTAATTTTGCACTTAAATCATCTATTTTAAATATATTTGAAGTACAATGATACAAAGGTTTTCCGTGATACATTTCATGCCATTGCTGTAATCTGTAACACCTGAGGGTATAATTACATTAATCCTCAGGGGGTACACGCTTACTTTGTGTACCATGTGTTTGGCAAGCACAAGGAGCCCTAGCTAATATGGTATTTGCTTATACAACTTTACACATCGGTACCATATTTCTCTAACACAGAATTACACAGCTATCTGATCATTTAACAGAGAAAGAAACTTTTTTTTTACTACATCAGTGACAGATGTTTACGTAATTACACAGTTGGATAACTTCACACTTATGAAACTGTATTTTGTCTGTACTTTGTAAACTGTTCATATTTTTTCGGAACCATTGTGATACTATGAGAGCTTTTAATGATGTACACTCCTGGAAATTGAAATAAGAACACCGTGAATTCATTGTCCTAGGAAGGGGAAACTTTATTGACACATTCCTGGGGTCAGATACATCACATGATCACACCGACAGAACCACAGGCACATAGACACAGGCAACAGAGCATGCACAATGTCGGCACTAGTACAGTGTATATCCACCTTTCGCAGCAATGCAGGCTGCTATTCTCCCATGGAGACGATCGTAGAGATGCTGGATGTAGTCCTGTGGAACGGCTTGCCATGCCATTTCCACCTGGCGCCTCAGTTGGACCAGCGTTCGTGCTGGACGTGCAGACCGCGTGAGACGACGCTTCATCCAGTCCCAAACATGCTCAATGGAGGACAGATCCGGAGATCTTGCTGGCCAGGGTAGTTGACTTACATCTTCTAGAGCACGTTGGGTGGCACGGGATACATGCGGACGTGCATTGTCCTGTTGGAACAGCAAGTTCCCTTGCCGGTCTAGGAATGGTAGAACGATGGGTTCGATGACGGTTTGGATGTACCGTGCACTATTCAGTGTCCCCTCGATGATCACCAGTGGTGTACGGCCAGTGTAGGAGATCGATCCCCACACCATGATGCCGGGTGTTGGCCCTGTGTGCCTCGGTCGTATGCAGTCCTGAGTGTGGCGCTCACCTGCACGGCGCCAAACACACATACGACCATCATTGGCACCAAGGCAGAAGCGACTCTCATCGCTGAAGACGACACGTCTCCATTCGTCCCTCCATTCACGCCTGTCGCGACACCACTGGAGGCGGGCTGCACGATGTTGGGGCGTGAGCGGAAGACGGCCTAACGGTGTGCGGGACCGTAGCCCAGCTTCATGGAGACGGTTGCGAATGGTCCTCGCCGATATCCCAGGAGCAACAGTGTCCCTAATTTGCTGGGAAGTGGCGGTGCGGTCCCCTACGGCACTGCGTAGGATCCTACGGTCTTGGCGTGCATCCGTGCGTCGCTGCGGTCCGGTCCCAGGTCGGCGGGCACGTGCACCTCCCGCCGACCACTGGTGACAACATCGATGTACTGTGGAGACCTCACGCCCCACGTGTTGAGCAATTCGGCGGTACGTCCACCCGGCCTCCCGCATGCCCACTATACGCCCTCGCTCAAAGTCCGTCAACTGCACATACGGTTCACGTCCACGCTGTCGCGGCATGCTACCAGTGTTAAAGACTGCGATGTCGCTCCGTATGCCACGGCAAACTGGCTGACACTGACGGCGGCGGTGCACAAATGCTGCGCAGCTAGCGCCATTCGACGGCCAACACCGCGGTTCCTGGTGTGTGTGATCATTGCTTGTACAGCCCTCTCGCAGTGTCCGGAGCAAGTATGGTGGGTCTGACACACCGGTGTCAATGTGTTCTTTTTTCCATTTCCAGGAGTGTATTTGGTATGGGATCATGATTTTCAAAGTGCGTTTGAGGCAGATGACACTTTTGACATGAGCAGAGAATTTTTTTATGTTTTGAAATTATTGGAGGAAGCTACAACTATTTTGAGAGTTGACTGAGGTGTTATGATTTTATTTTTTAAGATGACGATGTCTATTATGCTGTTGAGGTACGTTTATGATCAATGAGATGATGCTATATGAGGAATTTGATTATGCTACATATTTATTATAATGAAATATTGAAGAATGTCTACGAATACGTATATGTGTAATAAGGTAAGAAATAATGAGTAGTGGTTAGGGACGCTGATTTGTGAAAAAGGTTGTTGGAAACCAAGAATCGTACTTTAAGAGTTATGAAATATGTGTAAATGCATGAATGTATCATAACTTGGAAACATTCTTACATCCGCACACCTGATTACGACAAGTTTCTATCTACGAGAATTGAGAGAATTTCTACTAACTTATGAAATGCCTCATGACTACTGAATGATTATTTTATGCTTTACTTTGTACATAGTTGCTTATTTCATTTGATATCTAGTTTCCAGCTGTTTCATAAAATAAAATTAAATGCATTTGCTAATGTAAATACTTTCTGTCAACAGATCTATTAAATAATAATTTTGTGATCCACATTCTTCAAAAAAGGAGCACTTGGAAAGGAAAGAACAATAAGAAGGGACTAGTAACAGTAACTGCATACATAATATTCTTTTCAAGTACATGGTAATATTTTTTTTACAATAAGTTGTTGTGGTGCACCACTTTAATTACATAGACATTAAGATGCGATTATACATTACCTTTATCTGCATTGTTGTCATTACTGTAATATTTTTCTGCTTGACCGTTGTCATGTTTAGATTTAATTTATTGCTTTTGCTTCTGCTGTTTGCAAGGCTTAATGTTACTGAATTTGACTTTGTATTACGCTGTTAAGCCAGTTTTACTACTGATTTATTTTTCTTGTTTGCTGCTCATTGCCTTATATTAGTTGTAATTTATGCTGCTTGCTTTGCCTTTTGTATTTTTTATCATTGCTGTTTGCGTTAATTGTTTTGTGCTGCTGCATTGCCTCGTCGCTTAGTTTTGCATCTGAGCTCAGTAGATTTAAGTTAGCTTAAGAGAGGGTAGCCTATAAGAGAATGAGTTGCGATGAATTTGAAGAAATGCACTTAGAGGCTATACGAAAAAAGTACAGAAAGCAGGTATAGATAGGACTTTTGCAGATAATGAGGAATGAAGGGAGATCTCCGAGAAGTAAAGAAAGTTTTGTTTGCAAAATACTGCAGTAAAACAAACCCTGTCCTTTCCTTGTGTTATCCCTCTATATTTTTGTGTACCCTTGTGTATTTGTGTTTTTCCTGTCTTTATGTGTTTAGCTGATGAGAGCTATGTTGTAGAATTTTTCAAATACTATGTTATTTTCTTTGTAAAGATGTTTAGACATTGTTTATTCTGTTTCGTTTTAATGCTCATGTGTAAAGTTGATGTTTCAAAAGTTATTCTGATCTTTTATGTATGTACTCATGTCATAATTCCTGTAACACTGACGTATATGTCTATTTCTATTCTTTTGTAACGCCTGTTTTACTACAAATGTTACCTGTATTGTTATGTTCTTTAATGATGTATTTTGTACCTTTGTTATTTTATTCTTATGTTATATAATTGTATAGACACCAGTTCTACAAATTAAGTTACATTTCACTGCACATGTTTCTGTTGGTCATACTATATGGACAATATGTGAGAAGTAGGGACTGTTAGTGTTTGCATGTGTGTTAATAATTCAGCAAGGGACTGGATAACAGCATTGCTGGTTCTAAGGACATTTAAAAAAAAATTGTGAGTGGACACGTGGTGGTTTATGGACTTGCTATATTCTCCGCAAGACTCTTCGATGGTGATTGTGCACCTGCACAGTCGCAACAAGTGGCTGCTGGCCGTCTCTACATGGACTACAGTGGGTCTGCATCTTTGATGGCCCACAAATACCATTAATTCTACCAGGACTACAGTGGGTCTACTCTGTGATGACCTACTTACCAATATTCTTCAAAACCTGGACTGACTCTGCTGTGGGTTTGCTCTGTTGTGGCGCATTACCTGTCTGCATATCGAGAGTCAGCACTGTCTTTCTGTTGGAAGGTCAACACTACTTCTTCAAGACTGCATGAAAATCCACTACTTCCGTGTTCATTTTCTTTTACTGCTCAGACTTTGAGAAAAACACTGCAATTTTACTGTGATGAATCAGGACTGTCTTTATAGACTGTGAGAAAATTTTATCTTTTAACCAACATTGTATCAATAAGTGTGTGCATTTGATATCTTTGTTACTGTAATTATGAAAAATTTTATCAAATCATTATTGGTCACTGACCAAAACAATTTGTAAAATTTTTTGTGGGGAGAATAGGGGCTATGTAAGTAGGCTGTTTATGTTTTCTTATTGGTAACGCCACGTAGCGCTCTATATGAAAAATCACTGGCTGTGCTGTGTGCAGTCTGTGGGTAGTTTGCATTGTTGTCTGCCATTGTAGTGTTGGGCAGCGGCAGCTGGATGTGAACAGCGCGTAGCGTTGCGCGGTTGGAGGTGAGCCGCCAGCAGTGGTGGATGTGGGGAGAGAGATGGCGGAGTTTTGTAATTTGTCATGAACTGCTATATATATTATGACTATTAAGGTAAATACAGTGTTTGTTCTGTATTAAAGTCTTTCATTTGCTAACTATGCCTATCAGTAGTTAGTGCCTTCTGTAGTTTGAATCTTTTATTTAGCTGGCAGTAGTGGCGCTCGCTGTATTGCAGTAGCTTGAGTAGCGAAGGTTTTTGTGAGGTAAGTGATTTGTGAAAGGTATAGTTTGATGTTAGTCAGGGCCATTCTTTTGTAGGGATTATTGAACGTCAGATTGCGTTGCGCTAACAAAATATTGTGTGTCAGTTTAAGCACAGTCTTGTATAATTCTTCAAAAAGGGGACGTTTCAATTTCTCAGGATCTATCCACCCAAATTGCGTGAAAATGTAATCACATGTTAGTTCTAGTATAATATATTTGTCCAATAAATACCCGGTTATCATCTACATTTCTTCATGGTGTAGCAATTTTAATGGCCAGTAGTGTATTTAAGTGACAAACACTGCAAGATACAGGCTAATGTAAGGCCGAGAGAAGCCATTACAAATGTGAAATGCTGGTGTAACCGCCAGAATGTTGAATGCAAGCGTCCAAACGTGCATGGATTTTGATGTACAGATGCCGGATGTCAGTGTGTGCGATGGAGTTCCATGCCTGTTGTACTTGTTCGGTCAATACAGGGATTGTCAATGTTGTTTGTGGATCGCACGGGAGTTGTCATCCAATGTTGTCCCATATGTGCTCGACTGGAGACAGATCTTGGGATCGGGCAGGAGAAGGCTGCACGTCGACATTCCGTAGAGCACCTTGGGCTACAACAGCGGCACGTGAGTGAACTTTATCCTGCTCGGTAACACTCCGTGGAATGCTGTTCATTAATGGCAGCACAACAGCTCGAATCACCAGGCCGAAGTACAGATTTGCTGTCAGGGTACGGACGATAACCACGTGAGTGCTCCTGCAGTCGTAAGAAATCGCATCCCAGACAATAACTATAGGCCCATCGTGTCTAACATGCAGACAGGTTGTCTGCAGGCCTTCAACTGGTCACCTTATACGCAACACAAGGCCATCGCTGGAACCGAGGCAGTACCAGCTTTCATCAGAAAATACAAGAGACCTGCACCCTTCCATCCAATGAGCTCTCGGTTGACACCACTGAAGTCCTAGATGACAGTGGTTTGGGGGTCAATGGAATGCATGCTACAGGGTATCTGGCTCGGAGCTGTCATTGAAGCAACCGATTTCAAACAGTCCATTGTGTCACTGTGACATCAACTGCTGCTCAAATTCGTACTGCAAATGGAGCGCGATGCGTCAGATTCATACGCCAAATACGCCCGCCGAAGTGGCCGTGCGGTTAAAGGCGCTGCAGTCTGGAACCGCAAGACCGCTACGGTCACAGGTTCGAATCCTGCCTCGGGCATGGATGTTTGTGATGTCCTTAGGTTAGTTAGGTTTAAGTAGTTCTAAGTTCTAGGGGACTAATGACCTCAGCAGTTGAGTCCCATAGTGCTCAGAGCCATTTGAACCATTTGAACATACGCCAAATACGATGGTCTTCCATCTCTGTAGTGCCACTTGGTCATCCGAGGGCCGGTCTTTTTGTGACTGTACATTCTCGTTACCACCGCTGCCAGCAGTCATGTACAGCGACTACATTCCTGCCAAGTCTTTCTGCAATGTCATGGAAGGAACATCCATCTTCTCGTAATTTTATTATAAAACCTCGTTCAACGTCAGTGGGGTGTTGATAATAGGGTTTTTGTCCACTTTAAGATATTGTTGACTAACGCCAGTTCACCACGCCCAATCTCAAAGATAACTAACGCTCACATCGTTACAGCGTGTTTATCTCAGACGTGATATGCAATGTCATAGCATCATAGCGTCAGAGACATGAAATCAGATCAGAGATCGAAATTCAGATGTAGAAACACGCCTACCAACATTCGTGTATGTCACACAACTCCTGCTTGTTGTAGCGATTTTTGTACGTCAGTGTATTACAGAAAAGGATGTTTTTATGAGTGTGTGTTCCACGTCTCTTTCTAAACCAGTGGACTGATTTTAACCAAACGACGTACACACATCACTTACTGACTGGAAAGGTTCGCTATCGGGAAGAGAATCACGTACCTATTAAAGGGGTCGGGGTGGTATTAAAAGAGTAGTGTAGCTCACTGTGCGCGAATATCTAGATATTATTAATCGAAAATTTAGAATGAGAGCAAAAAGTTACTTGCAGCATGCTTTACACATAACTTCAAATCATTATGAAACTATTTCTCTCGCTGATCACACCTCGTAAAATGCTGAAACGAGAAAAAGTTTATACCGTACTACATTTTCGCTGTCCATGCTGTAAAACTGCCGCATATGATATGACGTTTTAATTTATTACGTCTTTGCTGCTGACTGTCTTCACGATACATTTTGCAGACAGTACTCACGTTTAGCTCTGAATGTGCCAGAAAATTAATATAATTGTACAATAGTTCAGTAGATATGAGGTTATAAACACTGGGAAACTGCAACATTATGCAATGGCTTTCAATTTATTGCTTCTTTCCTACTAATCCTATTCGCAACGTGTTTCGCACAGAGTATCCAAATACATCGCTGAACAACCTGCAAAATTATGTCACTGCAAGACACATTGGTCTGGAGACATGACGTCATAAAATTGAGCTGCATGAAATCAAAACTACTGGGCGAAATTCACTTCAGATACAGCTGAAATGTGTGTACAAACATATTTGCAATATTTTAAATATATGAAAAATATATCTGACATTTTCGTCCTTTGGCAAAGCCTTGGCCAAAGATATCCTCCTAAACATTTGCACTGATTTCAGCCAAAGTCGGTATGTATATTACCATTTACATGCAAAGAAATACTGTGGAGGTAAGAACCACCAGCTTGCTATTGGGGTGGGGGTGATAAGTTGAAGAGAGAAGGTGGAGAGGAGGAAATAGACACAGAAGAGGAAGGAATAGATGGACACAGATGGGTAGGGGGGGGGGGGGGAAGTAGGCGATGGGCACAGAGAGAGAGGGAACGAGGAGAAAATGGAAAGAGAGAGATGGAGGGGGAAATGACAGGAAAAAGAACAACCACATTCAACCAACTGAATAATGCCTTGAAAATAATTCATTATCGTCCACAGTAAAACCAATTTCAAAACAAAGTTACCGGTTTGAGCTCGTAAGAAAGTGATCCGGTTCAGTATCACGACTGGGGAAACGACATTTGCATTCAATGTGGTCTTCTTCCACATATCAGTCTAAAATCATTCCGAACACACTATTGGTTGGCTGATTTGGGCTAAGGGACTAAACAGGTGGGTGATAGGTTCCTTCGGAGTAGGGAAGAGACGATCCTTGTATTTGCCAGAAGAGATTTAGTGAAATCAAGGGAAACCTAAATCAGGATGGCCTGATCCATGTTTTGAACCGTTATCCTCCAGAATGCGGTCAGCAGCTCGTGGTCTAATGGCTAGCATTGCTGCCTCTGGATCACGGGGTCCTGGGTTGGATTCTCAGCTGGGTTGGGGATTTTCTCTGCCCGGGGACTGGGTGTTAGTGTTGTCCTCATAATTTCATCATCACCCTCATCATTCGTGACAGTGACTACATTGAACTGTGCAAAACATTGGACTGTGAAAAAATTGGGACTTTGTACAGGCGCTGAAGTCCGCGCAGCTGAGCGCCCCACCATCATCCTCATGACCCAGAAGGGATACCCATAGCCAACTAGAAATGTCTCTGTCAGTGCGCCCGCCCACACGGGGTAGAATGTCAAGTTATTGCCGTCCTTACGTCATGTTAGTTCTCCTGCGTCCCACAGCGGCCTTGTATTCGACGCGGCAGGACAGGAACATGTCATACCAAATACCATGTGCGTTTCTTGTACAAGGGCCACAAATCGTGTTTGTGTGTGACCGCGAATTAAATAATCAGTCCTTATGCGGTATTTCCAAATCACTTACGAAAAAAATCGTTTATTAATATTTTACAGTGATACATTATGCACCTATACTCAAAATTTTTCTGTGCAGATGACGCTTTGTTCTTTTATTTACGAGTATTAGTTTAAGCAGACTGCCGTCGTTACAACTGTCGTAAGGCAAAATAGGAATAAACATGGGATAGACATTATTTAACGTGTTATCAAAAAGGAGGTGTTCTAACAAACTTTTGAAAGGCACATGTACTACAGAAATATTAAAGATAGATACCAATAACTTAATCCGTACAACGTGTTACGTCAAATAGTACATGACTATACCAAATATAGGAGCACTGTGCCGTAAACAAAGTCGTCAGTGAGAAAGTAAATTCTCTATACGTCCCCAGATGGAGCTTTGGACGCAAGAAGAGTTGACTCTACTTTGACAGAAGCGTAACAGGTTAGGAAATAAGTAAAGTACAGATTATATTTAAAATATAATCATGTCTGATGTCAGTTTGTAAGTTTAAACACTATGTAACAAAACATTGGTAGATCGAATTTTAATACTGGAATTGACCTTGTATGCAAGTGGTGACCTAATATCATTTTGATTGAGATATTACTCTGAACATGTTAATAACAACTGATGAAATCCCAAGCGTAACTTAGCAACAACGCACAATTAGACTGAGTAATGCTGCAACTCATATACTGGTGCGTGTCGGATTACTCAAACAGCCAAACCAGTTTACCACCTATGAAAGCACAGAAACAACATATTACCCAACTGTTTCTTAGTGCCATTAAAATTAGCTACCCACAGATATTTAGCTCAAATTATGATTTACACTGATAAGTCAAAACATTATAGCCACTATCCACCGCGACATTGGATTCCGCCTGGTGGCGTTACGGGCACGTGACGTGGTACCGAAAATATGTACTGTAAGCAGAGGAGACACGGACGCGGAATCACCCCAGAGAAGATGGGGCTGCAAATGGGGAAATCCATCGAGATAAGCGACTTTGACACAGGGCAGATTATTATTATGCCGGGCCTGTGAGGGGGTATCTCTAAAATGGCGAAGCCGATCAAATGTTCGCGTGCTACACTCCTGAGTATCTACAGATAGAGGTAGAAGGACAGTGAAACTACCACTAGGCGCTAAACGGTTGGAAGTACACGACTCTTCACAGAACGGGGGGTTCTATGAAGAGTCTGGTCTGTCAAGGAGGATAGATGGTGATCTGCTGCATCTCTGCCGAAAGAGCAGAAACAAGTGTTTTGGAGAACACCGTTCATCGTACATTGCTAGCAATGGACCTCCGAAGCAGACCACACACATGTGTTCACATGTGTAACTGCAATTACGAATGAAGCGGGCACAGGACCATCGGGATTCTATAGTCGATCAATGGAAATGTGTCACTTCTTCGGTTGAATCACGTTTTTGCTACAATAGGTCGATGGTTGTCTCCAAAACGTCGCCATCGAGGTGAATGGCGGCTCGGACGTACAACACGTCCCGGACACAAGCTGTGGCTTCAGTATTATGCTACAGGAGACATTGTCCTGCGCTTGCATGGGACCGGTGGTAGTAATTGAAGACAAGCTGACAGCAGCGAACCACCTGCTCCCATTGATACTTGATGTCTTCCCCGACGGTGATGTCACCTTTCGCAGTATAATTGTCGGTTTCTCGGAGCCAGAACCGTGCTACAGTGGTTTTAGGAGCATTATCGTGAACTCACGTTGATATCTCTGTGACGAAATTCGCCTGACGTTAGTCCTGTGGTTAATGTGGTCTTCAGTCCAGAGACTGGTTTGATGCAGCTCTCCATGCTACTCTATACTATGCAAGTTTCTTCATCTCCCAGTACCTACTGCAACCTACATCCTTCTGAATATGTTTAGTGCATTCATCTCTTGATCCCCTCTACAAGTTTTACGCTACACGGTGACCTCCAATACTAAATTGGTGATCCATTGATGCTTCTGAATATGCCCTACCAACCGATCCCTACTTCTGGTCAAGTTTTGCCACAAATTTCTCTTCTCTCCAATTCTATTCAATATCTCCTCAATAGTTATGTGATCTACCCATATAATCTTCAGCATTTTTCTGTAGCACCACATTTCGAGAACTTCTATTCTCTTCTCGTCTAAACTATTTATCGTTCACGATTCACTCCCATACATGGCTACACTCCATACAAATACTTTCGGAAACTACATCCTGACACTTAAATCTATACTCGATGTTAACAAAATACACTTCTTCAGAAACGCTTTCCTTGCCATTGCCAGTCTACATTTTCCATCCTCTCTACTTCGACGATCATGTTATTTCCCTCCCCAAATAGCAAAACACATTTACTACTTTAAGCGTCTCATTTCCTAATCTAATTCCCGCAGCGCCACTAGATTTAATTCGACTACATTCCATTGTTCTCGTTTTGCTTTTGTCGATGTTCATCTTATATCTTCCTTTCAAGACACTGTCCATTCCGTTCAGCTGCTCTTCCAGGTCCTTTACTGTCTCTGACAGAATTCCAATGTCATCGGCGAACCTCCATGTATTTTAATTCCTACTCCGAATTTTTCTTTTGTTTCCTTTACTGCTTGCACAATATACAGATTCAACAACATCGGGGATAGGCTACGACTCTGTCTCAGTCCCTTCTCACCTTTCTGCTTTCCCGTCTTTGATTAGAAGTGGGTTTCCATCTGCTCTTGATATTCATGCACGTGCTTCTCTTTTCTTTTACCCCTAGTGATATGAGCCTTTATGTCCTTACAGTTGCCCTCTAGCCATCCCTGCCTAGCCATTTTGCACTTCCTGTCGATCTCATTTTTGAGATGTTTGTATTCCTTTTTGCCTGCTTCATTTACTGCATTTTTATATTTTCTCCTGTCATCAATTAAATTCAATATCTCTTCTGTTACCCAAGGATTTCCATTAGCCCTCGTCTTTTTACCTACTTGATCCTCCGCTACCTTCACTATTTCATCTCTCAAAGCTACCCATTCTTCTTCTACTGTATTTCTTTCCCCCATTCTTGTCAGTCGTTCCCTAATGCTCTCCCTGAAGTTCTCTACAACCTCTGGTTCTTTCAGTTTATCCAGGTCTCATCTCCTCAGATTCCCACATTTTTGAAGTTTCTTCAGTTTTAATCTATAGTTCATAACCAATAGATTGCGGTCAGAGTCCACATCTGCCCCTGGAAATGTCTTACAATTTAAAACCTTGTTCCTGAATCTCTGTCTTACCATTATATAATCTATCGGAGACCTTCCAGTATCTCCAGGCTTCTTCCATGTGCACAACCTTCTTTTATGATTCTTGAACCAAGTGTTAGCTATGATTAAGTTATGCTCTATACAAAATTCTACCAGGCGGCTTCCTCTTTCATTCCTTACTCCAGTTCCATATTCAGCAACTACTTTTCTTTCTCTTCCTTTCCCTACTGTCGAGTTCCAGTCACCCCTGGCTATTAAATTTTCGTCTCCTTTCACTATCTGAATAATTTCTTTTATCTCGTCATACATTTCATCAATCTCTTAGTCATCTGCGGAGCTAGTTGGCATTTTACTACTGTGGTAGGCGTGGGCTTCGTATCTATCTTAGCCAAAATATTGCGTTCACTACGCTGTTTGTAGTAGCTTACTCGCATTCCTATTTTCCTATTCATTATTAAACCTACTCCTGGATTATCCCTGTGCTCACCTGACCAGACGTCTTGTTCCTCCCGCCACCGAACTTCACTAATTCCCACTATACCTAACTTTAACCTATCCATTTCCCTTTTTAATTTTTCTAACCTATGTGCCCGATCAAGGGATTTGACATCAACGCTCCAACCCGTAGAACGCCAGTTTTCTTTCTCCTGATAACAACGTCCTCCTGAGTAGTCCCTGCCCGGAGATCCGAATGGGTGACTATTTTACCTCCGGAATATTTAACCATACAGTAAAGCTGCATGCCCTCGGGAAAAATTACGGCTGTAGTTTCCCCTTGCTTTCAGACTTCAGTCCTATGGAACCCATATTGGTCGCTATCGGGTTCCATTAACGCGTGCGCAAATCAGCGTCTCGTAATGTACCCGAATTATATGACCTATGAGTAGACATCTAATGCTACTTACTTCCACAAGCCTACCAAGAGACTGTCGCGTCCCTGATATACAGAATTTGTCGTATTCCGTTCCAAAGACGGACAGGCACACTATTAAGCAGGTGGTCATGATGTTTTGCCTCATCATTGTTTAATCCCATAAATATATTAGCTTACGAGTAACACTGGCTAATAATTCGAACCAGATTGCGCAAAACTTCAAACAAAACTGCGCAACACATGCCCTTGAGATGACAACTTTGAATATTTGGACAGCGGCTGCTGTCAGCCAATGAGAGCAAGTCACAGATTATGTTAGGCTAGTTCGCATGATGTATAATGACGGACAGCAAGCTTCCTCATTTCATATATACAAATGATTATTATGTACAAAACTGGAGCCTAGAATATTTATAATCTGCAGTGAATGAGTTTTAGTGGATATGCAGACTATTGTAGAAATAACCAGCATCTGTTGGCTTAATTACATACATTAAAAAAAGAAACCAAAACAAAGTGATCGGTGGGACTTTTGGCCACAGAAGTTCAAGGAATTTACATTACCAACTAGGTATTAAATACTGGCTAATATATCCTGTAGAACACACGAACACATATACAAAAAATCGTTCAAATGGCTCTGAGCGCTATAGGACTTTACATCTGACGTCATCAGTTCCCTAGAACTTAGAACTACTTAAACCTAACTCACCTAAGGACATCACACACATCCATGCCCGAGGCAGGATTCGAACCTGCGACCGCAGTGATTGCGCGGTTCCATACTGTAGCGCCTAGAACCGCTCGGCCATCCCGGACTTCACACATATACAGAATTTAACACTATTTTAATAAAATAAAAGACACCAATAAATAAAACAAGGCTGACAAGCACGGAATAGATAATACACCAGACATACACTTTGAAGAAAATTTTTTTACAGTATGTGCCGGGTTGCATACACATTCGCCCAATAAGCAGTACCCAGTAACGTGGTATGTAGAAATCAAAATCCAAATTACAACTATGTTCGCCACAAATCGCGAATATGTGGCCAGAAAATCTGCAAAACACAGACTGGTAGAAAAATAGAAGCGAGCACCTCCACTCACAGCAGAAAATCGGATGAACGACCACAAATATCATCTAGATGGGAAAGAAACCTGGCTGCAGTGGGTGACACATCAGTTAAGCACAAAATTACTGCCTTTTACAAAACGAGGACTCGTCAACATAGGCGCAGTATAATCAACAAAAGAAGCACGCAACGGTTCCCCGAGCATACTTGCTTTCTCCAACAATCGAGTAGCCGACAGCTGAACTGCAACCGGCATGTGGTCCAACCTCCCACAGTAATTACAGCAAGTCCCTCCTACTCGCTTGCTTTGCACGCCCCTGCATTCCCACCCACAGGTACTCAGCCCCCCTCTTGTGAGCCGGCCTCCTCCAATTTCACAGCAAAGGGGCAGATACTTACACAGGTGCACATACGTTAAATGAGCCCATGTACGGCACAGAAGTGATCAGATAAACTGAAATGTATTATTAAAACGCCAATAATCGTACATCCAGCGTAGGCACACCATTTAAGTAACCTCTAGGGCAGCATTTATCCACCAGTAAGACCAAAATAGTTACCAGAAAAAATATTAATTTCACATTACGTAACTTCTGCTACCAAAACTTTTTTCTAACCTAACAAGAATATAACATAAAACTGCGATGTAGTAACAATTCCGTAATTATTATACAACGCAAATATTTCGTATAAAAGTAAATGGCGTTACAGGCCACTGAATCGTTTCACGAATGAAAAGAACTGAAACGTGTACGGTACAACAGAAACAGGCTTTCGTTTAGTTCCCTTAGACAAACCACAGCACAAGAATATAGAAGCAACTAAAGAACAACAAAAAAACTTTAAAAGTTACGAAATTACCTCTGTTTAGTCACACCACTTTTGATTATTACTAAAGAAATCTGTCATTTTGAGACAGACAACAATTAATATATAGCTTGGGAATTTGAGAGCTAGCTTTCCATGACGGTCACATGTATCTCCATTTTTGCTCGTGGCAGGATTACAAAGTTCCATGACGACAATGGTTGGCGATACTGCTATCAGTGATCTTGGAATCAAGACATTCTACTGATATATTGTGGGTCAGGTTCAGTAAACTGCTTGATTTCATCGTTGAGTCTTTAACATCTTAGCATTCCGGTCTTCAGATATGTAGGTACAACGTCAAAAAAAGGTCACACTCTCAATAGAATAATTGAGCCTACAGTGTGCAGCTTATAGTAACCATATAACTGTACTTAAATTCTGTTCATAACTGACTCACACTATATCTTGTTATCTACATACGAAGCTCATGAGAGCACTGAATGCTGTTGTAGATCACTACAGACTGGGAGTCGGGCAGAGCGAATACCTGTTGAAAATAGTTGGGAGAGGATTTTCAGTTGCCACTTTCCCAGGATGACGAAAATTTTGACCATTTTATACGTATTTGTGTGCGTTTCTTCACTCACAGTTCTATGGCATAACACATACATTTGTAATTTATGTTTAAGTGGACAAACATCTAAACATTACAACACAAAACACAAAAACATATGTAGGTACAGAACATGTATATAGTTACTGGTGGGCAGCACGGTATCTATCAGAGGGGACATGAAGATAAAGTACGAGGGCAGTTCAATAAGTAATGCAACACATTTTTTTTCTCGGCCAATTTTGGTTGAAAAAACCGGAAATTTCTTGTGGAATATTTTCAAACATTCCCGCTCCGTCTCGTATAGTTTCATTGACTTCCGACAGGTGGCAGCGCTGTACGGAGCTGTTAAAATGGCGTCTGTAGCGGATGTGCGTTGCAAACAACGGGCAGTGATCGAGTTTCTTTTGGCGGAAAACCAGGGCATCTCAGATATTCATAGGCGCTTGCAGAATGTCTACGGTGATCTGGCAGTGGACAAAAGCACGGTGAGTCGTTGGGCAAAGCGTGTGTCATCATCGCCGCACGGTCAAGCAAGACTGTCTGATATCCCGCGTGCGGGCCGGCCGTGCACAGCTGTGACTCCTGCAATGGCGGAGCGTGCGAACACACTCGTTCGAGATGATCGACGGATCACCATCAAACAACTCAGTGCTCAACTTGACATCTCTTTTGGTAGTGCTGACACAATTGTTCACCAGTTCGGATATTCAAAGGTTTGTTCCCGCTGGGTCCCTCGTTGTCTAACCGAACACCATAAAGAGCAAAGGAGAACCATCTGTGCGGAATTGCTTGCTCGTCATGTGGCTGAGGGTGACAATTTCTTGTCAAAGATTGTTACACGCGATGAAACATGGGTTCATCACTTCGAACCTGAAACAAAGCGGCAATCAATGGAGTGGCGCCACACCCACTCCCCTACCAAGAAAAAGTTTAAAGCCATACCCTCAGCCGGTAAAGTCATGGTTACAGTCTTCTGGGACGCTGAAGGAGTTATTCTGTTCGATGTCCTTCCCCATGGTCAAACGATCAACTCTGAAGTGTATTGTGCTACTCTTCAGAAATTGAAGAAACGACTTCAGCGTGTTCGTAGGCACAAAAATCTGAACGAACTTCTTCTTCATGACAACGCAAGACCTCACACAAGTCTTCGCACCCGAGAGGAGCTCACAAAACGTCAGTGGACTGTTCTTCCTCATGCACCCTACAGCCCCGATCTCGCACTGTCGGATTTCCATATGTTTGGCCCAATGAAGGACGCAATCCGTGGGAGGCACTACGCGGATGATGAAGAAGTTACTGATGCAGTACGACGTTGGCTCCGACATCGACCAGTGGAATGGTACCGTGCAGGCATACAGGCCCTCATTTCAAGGTGGCGTAAGGCCGTAGCATTGAATGGAGATTACGTTGAAAAATAGTGTTGTGTAGCTAAAAGATTGGGGAATAACCTGGTGTATTTCAATGCTGAATAAAACAACCCCTGTTTCAGAAAAAAAAAAATGTGTTGCATTACTTATCGAACTGCCCTCGTATTACAGGCAACGTTTCTGCAACTTTCAGATATATTATGCAATTTTTTAGAAAAATCTAGAAACGATTGAGTATACAAGTTTTATTTTTATCACTGTATATCACAAGGACTATGATGTATTTGTGGCTTTTAGTGTCTATAATGTATATTGCAGGCTGGTCACTTATGCCTGTTCGGAATTACGGATGAGATAGTCATACTCACAGGAGGTCAGACAACGTGAACGGAAGTAAAGGTTGAATGAGTGAACGTGCAGCAAGTGCAGTTTTAGTGTATTTAGAAATTATTACAAAGATGAAAGTCATGACAAGACTGACCTCCTGACGTAAACCACAATTACACACATGAAGACGTTGTGTAGCTCTCGTTCGTTGTTAAAAACAGAGTATAGTTCAAAATAAAAATTTTCCGAACGAACTAGGGGCACTTATTCCTGGAATTACTCGTACTACGGCATCTTGGGTCATTGTCATTAGAAAATGGTATTACCAACGAGACTTTAATGACATGATAATATTCAGTTTCATGCTGTTAGTCTGTTTGGGTGTTTAAGATTCGTAATGTTAAAAGAAGTAAATACCGTTTTTATTTAGAAGAAACGCAATCTCGCATAACAATAGCAGAACGTTCAGGAGACTGTAGTCAAGGAAACTGCGACATGGACAGCTTCAAACCAGCCAGCCGTGTTTCTAGAAACGTATAATTTCTAAAGTGGTAGGTGCCGCGCCACCAATTAGCAGAGGAGTCTTTGTACCGAGCGGTTTTGGTGTTTACAGCGCCGTTGCCAAGATGCCACTTGCAGCATCACTCCGTAAATAAAGCGCAAGGTGGAAGAGGTTGAGGATGACGTAAAGGAAGTCTTCTCAAGCGATGAGGGGGTGCTCTTCTGCAACAGTGCGCTGGCAGAGTCGTAGTGCTTCCAGAAGACGCCGGGGCAACAGCTAGGAGTGACAGACCAAGTGCCGTAGCGCCGACGGTATCGCTTGGTTTAGTGGGTCCTCAACTCTCTCTGGAAGCGAGAGGCCTCTTCGGTTCCCTGAATACCACTTGTTGTCAAACGCACAGAATTCTCCGTTGGCTGAGCAACGCGGGAGATGAGATCGACGAAATGCTCACTCTAATTCTAACGATACTCTTAAGATAAAACTATTACTAACTAGTGCTTCTTTATCAGATACTACGTTCCACACTGCGAACCATAAAAATTTTAATACTGCAGGATTCACCAACAGAAAAGACTGCAGATCGTGGTCTAGTGGGTAGCGTTGCTGCCTCGGGATCAAGGGGTCCGGAGTTCGATTCCCGACTGGGATGGGGATTTTCTCAGTCCGGCGACTGGGTGTTTGTGTTGTCATAATCATCATTCGTGACGGTGGCTAGATGGGATTGTGTAAAAATTGGGACTTTGTACGGGAGCTGTTGACTGCGCAGATGCGCGCCCCACTAACAAAACATCATCATCAGCAATAGAAAAGTGAGTTTTCATCATTCACCCTATTTCTAGACTTTGATGAGAAAACTATTCAATTTTAATTAACTTTCTGCCACGCTTACCATAAATTTTTTAGTAATTTGAAATGGTAAGTAACATTTCTGCCTAGTCACTGTATTAGGCAGCCTCAGACTTCCTTCTGACAACCAACTGCGCACAAATGATTCTGTGCGATCAGGTTGCTTCTCTAACAATTTTCACCCACGGCATACATAACGTTTTGGTTCTTTGTGAACACAGAGTTTGAGTTATTAATGTATACCATTGAATAATATGTTAAATGGGTCTTATGCGTCTACTCTCACTGATAGATTCCCAACCATTCGTGATAGTTCAGAAATTGTATTTGAGTATGTCACAGAATTTCATGTAGATATAAACAGCTTCGAGGTCTTAAAGTGCGCAATCTTTATCACTAATGGATTAATTAGGTTGATGCTTCATGTGCCACAATCCTAGTTGCAGGTTGTCTGTCAAACGGGTTCCAGGAGCAACAACATTCTGAATTTCTTCGTGATTTCATCTTTTCACGTAACAATTAATCCAGTTTCGAAACTTAAAACACACACACACACACACACACACACACACACACACACACACACACATATATATATATATATATATATATATATATATATATATATATATATATATATAAATTGAAGAACCAAAGAAACTTGTACACTTGCCTAACATCGTGTAGGGCTGTCTGGGGAGTTTGGTGGCCATCAGAAGTGTTTAAACTCAGAAGAGTGTTCCTGGAGCCACTCTGTAGCAGTTCTGGACGTGAGTGTCACATTGTCCTACTGGAATTGGCAAAGGTCGACGGAATGCACAATGGACATGAATGGACGCAGATGATCAGAACAGGATACTTAGTACGTTTCAACTGTCAGAGTCGTATCACTCCAACTGCACACGCCCCACACCATTACAGAATCTCCACCAGCTTGAACAGTCCCCTGCTGACATGCAGGGTCCATGGATTCGTGAAGTTGTCTCCATACCCGCAACCGTCCACCCGCTCGATACAGTTTGAAACGAGACTCGTCCTACCGGGCAGCATGTTTCCAATCATCAACAGCCCAGGAGGGGCATAAAGCTTTGTGTTCTGCAGTCAACAAGGGTACAAGCGTGGGCCTTCTGCTGCAAAAGCCCATGTCGATGTTATGTCGTTGAATGATTTGCACGCTGGCACTTGCTGATGGGCCAGCATTCAAATCTTCAGCAGTTTGCAAAACGGTTGCACTTCGGTCACGCTGAACAATTCTCTATTGCCTGTACCACTTTGAGAGCAATTGGCGAATTTCTAAGAACTTTATACATAATTTCAAACAATTATAAAATTTGTTCTTGCTGACGTCCCAATTAAATCAGGAGCAAAACTTCAACATTGGGCATGACTTTTTAAGTCAATATTTCCTTTCTACCGACTCTATTCGCAACAAAAATGGTTCAAATGGCTCTGAGCACTATGGGACTCAACTTCTGAGGTCATTAGTCCCCTAGAACTTAGAACTAGTTAAACCTAACTAACCTAAGGACATCACAAACATCCATGCCCGAGGCAGGATTCGAACCTGCGACCGTAGCGGTCTTGCAGTTCCAGACTGCAGCGCCTTTAACCGCACGGCCACTTCGGCCGGCTATTCGCAACAAATTTTTAAAACATTATTCACAAAAACCGTTACAGGTATCCGCAAAGCCACATCGTTGAAGGACCCATCGTTCAGGACACGTTGTAACTTAGCAAATTATTACGAGTTGCCATCTTGCATTGAAAGCGTAGCTTGCGGTGTAGCCAGTAAGAGGGCAGATTTTGGTTCTAATGCTGACGCAACTGACGCTGCCTACTGGGCCGTGCGACTCTTGTACTTGCATAACGTTGCGTGCAGTACGTTACACATACTCTCTGCGAGTGTCAAGAAATTTAATCGACCTTTTCAGCCGGCCGATGTGGCTGAGCGGTTCTAGGCGCTTCAGTCCGGAACTGCGCTGCTGCTACGGTCGCAGGTTCGAATCCTGACTCGGGCATGGATGTGTGTGATGTCCTTGGGTTAGTTAGGTTTAAGTAGTTCTAAGTCTAGGGGACTAATGACCTCAGATATTAAGTCCCATAGTGCTCACAGTCATTTGAATCATTTCGATCTTTTCATGCTTAGTGTACGAAATTCTACAAATAACAAAACCACACTGTTAAAATTTCACATCAGTAACTTCCATATTTTCGGGGATGTCAATTTTTACCTGAAACACATAAAAACCGTGCTGGCATTGTGAAACTGAGTTAGTGACTCTAATGTATTTATCTATATATGAGCGTAGCCTCCCGCGGCCATTCTCACAGTCAATAAATATTTTCCGGGTTTGTGACCGTATTGTCAATGTGCAGAACTACCGACGTTTCACTCAGTGTTGTAACTAACCTTCTTCAGGGTCTTTTTGCTTACCACTGAATGAGAAATCTTTGTTTCTTGTCGACCTACAGATGTGGCTCTCTAAACTGAAGCAGCAAATCAGTACCGAAGTAATGAAGATTACATTCAATAAGCAGTGTCTCGCAGCTGGTGTCACAATGAACTATGCCAGAGTGAAAATTAAACAGCGGTCAGCCCTTGCCTTATCAATTAGATCTAAAAGTGAGATCAACTGGGTTAGGGCCCAGCTACGTGAATCATATAAACATAAAGACTTGCTAAGTAGAGAAGCTATCGAACTACATTTAGAACTAAGCAACGAACTTTGTTGTAGCCAGTTTCAATTTGTGTGGACAGATATTACTAACGGAGTTAAGATTAATGTCGAGAAAAATTACAGAGAATCATAACAAAAAATTGGCAAAATTGATCAAACCTCAGAATGTACATATTGTAAAATGTAAGGATGGCATTGGTCCACATCGTTTCAATCACAGGGTAGCTGATTTAACAAATATTGTCCTGAGTAGTGATATAAATATGTTGCTGAAGAAAGGCGTACAACATAACATCACTCCACATTTTAGTCAGGCAAATATTAAGCGAGTAATACTTGAAACTAAAATGGGTTGCGAAGCGGCTGTGATGACGAAATTAGAAATTGTGGACACAGGTGTTAAGGTCAATAAGGCGTTATCTGTTCAAAATAGTTCTAATAATGTGGTTAATCACGAAAGCCGTATTTTAAAGGGTCTCCGTACCAAGTTAGAGAAGGAGAAAGCAATGGTCATTCGTGCTGACAAGGGGAACATGGCAGTTCTTATATATGAAGATGATTACATTAAGAAAACAGAAGAATTTTTTGCAGAATACGATACTATAGAAATTCACACAGACCCAACTAATAAGTTTCAGACTAATTTGCGGCGAAAGATTGACAGCTCCCAGTTTCTTCTTTTTGTGGCGACGTTCGTATCGACAAGCAATTCGCTGTAGAAACGGCTTACGAAGTCACCGCCACACTTTTAATAGCGGGCCGACCGGTCCGCTGGAACAGTGAACAGAAAGATGAAAACCCAAACACTGATTAAATAAAAGTCGGTACTTATCTTTATTAACGAAGATACAGCAACACAGTAGTGAACTCCGTGTCTACAGAAATCTGTCTAGTTCGAGTCGGAGCGGCTAGGTCAGCGTCGGCTGACGACAAACAACAACTCTGCTGCGATGAACACACGACTGACTAGCAAGTACACAATTCGGTGGCGAATATACACTCCTGCAAATGGAAAAAAGAACACATTGACACCGGTGTGTCAGACCCACCATACTTGCTCCGGACACTGCGAGAGGGCTGTACAAGCAATGATCACACGCACGGCACAGCGGACACACCAGGAACCGCGGTGTTGGCCGTCGAATGGCGCTAGCTGCGCAGCATTTGTGCACCGCCGCCGTCAGTGTCAGCCAGTTTGCCGTGGCATACGGAGCTCCATCGCAGTCTTTAACACTGGTAGCATGCCGCGACAGCGTGGACGTGAACCGTATGTGCAGTTGATGGACTTTGAGCGAGGGCGTATAGTGGGCATGCGGGAGGCCGGGTGGACGTACCGCCGAATTGCTCAACACGTGGGGCGTGAGGTCTCCACAGTACATCGATGTTGTCGCCAGTGGTCGGCGGAAGGTGCACGTGCCCGTCGACCTGGGACCGGACCGCAGCGACGCACGGATGCACGCCAAGACCGTAGGATCCTACGCAGTGCCGTAGGGGACCGTACCGCCACTTCTCAACAAATTAGGGACACTGTTGCTCCTGGGGTATCGGCGAGGACCATTCGCAACCGTCTCCATGAAGCTGGGCTACGGTCCCGCACACCGTTAGGCCGTCTTCCGCTCACGCCCCAACATCGTGCAGCCCGCCTCCAGTGGTGTCGCGACAGGCGTGAATGGAGGGACGAATGGAGACGTGTCGTCTTCAGCGATGAGTGTCGCTTCTGCCTTGGTGCCAATGATGGTCGTATGCGTGTTTGGCGCCGTGCAGGTGAGCGCCACAATCAGGACTGCATACGACCGAGGCACATGGCATCATGGTGTGGGGAGCGATCTCCTACACTGGCCGTACACCACTGGTGATCGTCGAGGGGACACTGAATAGTGCACGGTACATCCAAACCGTCATCGAACCCATCGTTCTACCATTCCTAGACCGGCAAGGGAACTTGCTGTTCCAACAGGACAATGCACGTCCGCATGTATCCCGTGCCACCCAACGTGCTCTAGAAGGTGTAAGTCAACTACCCTGGCCAGCAAGATCTCCGGATCTGTCCCCCATTGAGCATGTTTGGGACTGGATGAAGCGTCGTCTCACGCGGTCTGCACGTCCAGCACGAACGCTGGTCCAACTGAGGCGCCAGGTGGAAATGGCATGGCAAGCCGTTCCACAGGACTACATCCAGCATCTCTACGATCGTCTCCATGGGAGAATAGCAGCCTGCATTGCTGCGAAAGGTGGATATACACTGTACTAGTGCCGACATTGTGCATGCTCTGTTGCCTGTGTCTATGTGCCTGTGGTTCTGTCAGTGTGATCATGTGATGTATCTGACCCCAGGAATGTGTCAATAAAGTTTCCCCTTCCTGGGACAATGAATTCACGGTGTTCTTATTTCAATTTCCAGGAGTGTACAACTGAGCGGCGAATACAGAACTGTCCCAGCGCTCGCGACTCCAGCGCTTAAGAAACCAGAAGCCAGCGGTGGCGCGCGCAGACTTGCGGCGATTTCCTGTCTCGCTGGCGCTGCTTATGCGGACGGCGTCCGGACTTTGATGCTGCCAACCTTTTGGCAGCGGGCTCGGGTGGCATTACTGGCTAGGATATAACACTCCTCCCCCCCAAATCGCCGCACCGTCGTTGAATAATGACGTGGCGAGCGTCGACTGCGGGGGAGGGGTCTGGCCGCAGGCGTAGCAGAAGAGACCGGGGCGGAGACTGTTGTCGGTGGCAGTCCCCGGTCCGCACCCCAGCATTGGCTGCGCGGGGCCTCGGGAAACACCGACTGAAAACCGAGGTCAGGGTGCACGCCTGTGACGACGGGCGCAGCTTCTGGTACTGGACGCGACGGGGCGTCGGGACCCACGAAGAGAGGCAGCGTCTCCTGACGCTGCGTCGGCGGCTGCTGAGTGGGCGCCGGACAAGGCGCTGCGGTGTCAGACTCCTTGGGGGTGCCCAAGGAAAGCGGCTGCAGGACAGGCTGCACAGCCACCGCTTGGGAAGGCGGCCCGGCTGAGGGGTCGACGTCCATCAGCTCCGAAGGCGGTGGCGACTGAAGAGGGACCGCAGGCGCCGGAGCGATCACCTGCGGCGCTCCCGGATGAAGCTGCGCGGGAGGCATCAACGGGACGGGCTGTCGGCGTGGTAGCGGCGACGGCTGCTGCTGCTGCCCTAGGGGCGGCAGCGAAGTCGGAAGGCGCGGCTGGAACCCGCCGCGGACCAAATCTGTGGACAAAGAACGAGCGGCAGAATCCGGGCGGCCAGCGCGGCGCAACTGGTTCTGATGCGTCCTGTGCACCCCAGTAGCACATTGAACAGTATAAAAACCGCGACCCTGGACACTTATCACGGTACCACGTTACCAACGACGGCGACCGTGATAAACTCTGAAAAAAACGGCGTCGTTGCGCTGAAAACGCGTGCGATGCTCAGAAGCGGCGGGTCGATCCGGGGGGTGCAACAACCGTAGTAGGGTGCGATGACGGCGGCCGTGGAGAAGCTCCGCAGGCGAAGGGCCGTCGCGTGGCGTGGTCCGGTATGACGACAGGAACGTGATGAGGGCCTGCTGACGAGAGTGCGTAGCACGAAGGCGGTCCATATGATCCTTGAATGTGCGGACAAAACGTTCCGCTGCACCATTCGATTGAGGGTGGAACGGCGGAGTAAGAACATGGCGAATGCCATTGGCAGAACAAAAACTTTCAAATTCAGCAGAGGTAAATTGTGGACCATTGTCAGACACTATAACTTCTGGAAGACCCTCAATACAAAAAATTGAAGTCAACGCCTGTATAGTTTGTGCAGACGTTGTAGACTGCATGGGCACAACAAACGGAAAATTACTAAATGCATCTATCACGATGAGCCAACGTGAATTCCAATATGGACCAGCGAAATCAATATGTACTCGCTGCCAGGGACCGTCAGGGCGTGCCCACTCAAAATAGCGTTGAGGCGGAGCAGCTTGGTGTTCGGCACACGTCGAACAATCTGTAGACATCTGCGTAATCTGCTAATCAAGGCCGATCCATGTACAATGACGGCGGGCAAGCTGCTTGGTGCGGACCACTCCCCAATGACCTTGATGCAACAAGTCGAGGACCTTGGATTGGAGCACTTGGGGAACCACTACACGAAGCTGGTCATTCTCGGTACGTAACAGCAAAACTCCGTGCGAAACAGACAACAGATGACGTTGCGGATAATAGCGACGAACCACAGGATCCGATATGTCCTTTGCCTTGGACGGCCAACCACGTTGAACAAAACGTAATAGTAAACTCAGATGAGGATCCGTAGCTGTCTCACGTGCCGCCTGACGATAATCAATCGGAAAATCCCGGAGGGATTGATGCTCATCGGCTTCAATCTGATGGCGAGAGTCGTCAGAGGAATCGAAGACATCATCCGCAGCAATCGGCAATCTAGAAAGCGCGTCAGCGTTTGCATGCTGAGCTGTAGGGCGATACAGTATCTCATACTGGTATTGTGATAACAAAAGAGCCCAACGTTGTAGTCTCTGAGCTGTCCGCTGAGGAACTGGTTTAGACGGATGAAACAGTGACGTCAGGGGCTTGTGATCTGTTACTAAATAGAATGGTCTACCATAGAGGTAGTGATGGAATTTTGTGACACCGAACACAATAGCCAACGCTTCCTTGTCCAATTGGCTATAATTACACTGAGCTTTGTTTAGCAATTTAGATGCGAACGCAATAGGACGTTCGGTGTTACCGACTCGGTGAGACAACACAGCACCGAGGCCGAAAGAAGAGGCATCACAAGCTAACACCAGAGGCTTGTTAGGGTCGTAATGGACCAGACAACGATCATTCAATAAAGCCTCTTTAAGCTGCTGAAAGGCTGATTGGCAATCAGCTGACCACACAAACGGAACATTCTTACGGCGGAGACGATGCAACGGTGCAGCAATCTGTGATGCATTAGGTATAAACCTAATATAATATGTCAATTTGCCAAGAACTGCTTGCAATTCCTGCAGATTGCGAGGGGCGGGCAAATCACGAATAGCTGCTAAATGTGACTGGGAGGGATGAATGCCTTGAGCATTAATAACATGTCCCAGATACTCCAACACCGTAAGGAAAAATGAACATTTATCGATGTTGCAACGTAGGCCTGCCTGAGACAACACTGTAAACAAACACTCCAAATTACGGAAATGTTCAGCAGGCGTCCGACCGGACACAACAATATCGTCTAAATAGTTGCAACACGATGGCACATTAGCCAGAAGTTGTGACAAAAAACGCTGAAAAACAGCTGGAGCTGACGCACAACCAAAAGGCAAACGCAGAAAACGGAACAACCCCAATGACGTGTTTATGACAAAATACTTTTGTGATTGCTCGTCGAGGGGAAATTGCAAATATGCTTCACGGATATCAATTTTGGAAAAGAAACGAGCTTCTCCTAACTTATCCATCAGCTCGTCCGGTCTAGGCAAAGGAAAAGAATCAATGACAGTCTGAGGATTAACTGTCGACTTAAAATCAGCACACAAACGTAACTTGCCAGACGGTTTCTTTATAATAACTAAGGGAGATGCCCACTGGCTCGCTGAAACGGGTTGAATAACACCGTTGTTTTGCCAACGACGAAGTTCATCTTCTACAGGTGCCCGGAGGGCGTGAGGCACTGGACGAGCACGACAAAATCGAGGATGAGCATTATCTTTTAACGTAATATGAGCGGCAAAGTTCGCAGCACAACCTAGTTCGTCTTTAACTATGTCACTATTGTTTACACAAATCGGTTATGCTGTCTTGAGGAACAACAACAGAATTAATTTGCAAAACATTGTCTTGGATAGACAGGCCAAACAAGTCAAAACAGTCTAATCCGAATATGTTTACACTGTCTGTAGCGCGCATCACTGTGAATGAAACTGTTTTTGTATTGCCACGGAATGTGGCTGGCACGCTACATACACCTAACACAGGAATTTGTTCTCCACTATAAGTAGCCAAAGAATATTTTGCCGCTGAAAGTTTAGGGCGGCCGATAGCCGCATACGTAGCACTATTTATGAGAGTCACAGACGCACCAGTGTCTAATTGAAAATTGAAGGTCTTATCCTGGATGCGTAGCTTCACAAATAGTTTATTACACTGTCTCTGGATCGGTGCAGTGGAGGCGGAAGACACAAAATCAGCGCGTTTAGCGCGTGTTCGCTGCTTACGACAACTCCACAAAGATGGAAATCCGGTTCGTCCGATTGTGAACAATATGTCATCACAATGCTGTAAATTGAATAAGTTACTTAATAACAAACTTAAAACATTTTACACGTTGGACAATTATTCTGGTGTCAAAAACAGTGCTGAGCTAGCAAACGTAATTAAGGACATACATATACCAATTAATGCGACATTGGTATCTTTGGATGTATAAAATCTTTACAGTTATGTCCCAGTAAAAGAAACTATTAACATTATTATACACAATCTCCTCTCCGACAACAAGATTAGTACTGCAGAGTGTACAGAACTATTTGAACTCCTAGATTTTGTCTTAGCTTACAATTTTTTTAACTTTAATGGCAAAATTTATTATCAAAAAGACGGGCTCGGAATGGGTAATAGCCTAGCTGGTACTTTGGCAGACACTTTTATCAACGATTTAGAATGTAATTTTTTTGCCAAGTATCCACAACTAAAAGATAAAACGATTTATTACAAACGGTATGTCGATGAAATTTCATTACGAATAGGTGACACCAGTGAGGTCAAGGCATTTGCCCAAGCAATAGGTAACATGGACCCAAAAATAACTTCTCCACTGAAATAGAAGAAGATGTCACCATTATATACCTTGATCTCACTATTAAGAAAGTCAATAACAAAAATAAGTTTTTCGATTTTTAGGAAACCAACTTGTACAGACAGTATCATCAATGCCAGTTCATACCATCCTCCCCGATACAAAAATAGCTCTCTTCACTTCCATGGTTCACCGGCTCCTTCGTCTACCTTTGGACGAAAATGAAATACGTGAACAACACAGCACTTTAAAACAGATTGCGGTAGCAAACGGCTTTTCTATAAATGACGTCACGCGCACCTACAGTAGGCTAAAGAAACGTTTAACAAACAGGAGGCACACACACACACACCCACACACAAAAGAGAACTGGCAAAGATAGAATGAAAACCATTCCTATGAAATTTAACGGCAAATAGAAAAATGTTTTAAAAAGTCTGATGTCAGATGTGGCTTTCAGGTTAATAACACCCTAGAACTGCGAATAAAACATAAACTGAAAGGGAACTGTGATAAATTTGATGCCTATGGAGTATACAGGATTGACTGCAGTAACTGTAACAAATATTATATCGGTCAAACAGGCCGCTATTTTAAATTAAGCTTCAAAGAACACTCACAGTCACGAAACAAAACGGCTTTGGGACAGCATTTATCTGAGACTGGTCATTCCATAGGGAGCAGTGAGAACTGTATGCCTCACAGAGTGGAGAAAGGTCGTACTCTTAAATTGTTAAAGAAGCTTGAAATTTATAAAGCAGAAAATAAAGACCTAACCAAACTCCTTAACGGGCAAAATAAATTTATACCAAATTGCTACTTTGCCTTATCTGACAATGTTTCATTCTAATCACTGCACGCCTCTGTTACATATAGTGTGTTGATAATTTCACCTAGTATTGAGTGCCTCACATATTTACTTCGTTTTCACACGTTTTACGCAAGACTCTACTATGTTCTTGTTCCATCTCTATTCATTTCATAGACCATTAATCAGATAATGTGGGTCATCCACTGTTACGGAATTTTATCATTCTTTTCTTGCAACGGAGTGCCGCAACGTACGAGGGGCCCTCTGCCGGTCACGTTCCTCCAACCACTTCCCGCCTGTGCGGCATTCTGGCGTTAGCGCTGACAGAGGGCGCTGATTATGTGCAGCACTACGTTTTCTTTCATTTGTGGCTACTTTAACGATTTGTGTTATGGTTGTTTAATATTACCCGGTGCACTATCAACGGTGTTTAATATTTGTCTCTTAGCCGGCCGTTGTGGCCGAGCGGTTCTAGGCGCTTCAGTCTGGAACCGCGCGACCGCTACGGTCGCAGGTTCCAATCATGCCTCGGGCATGGATGGGTGTGATGTCCTTAGGTTTGTTAGGTTTAAGTAGTTCTAAGTTCTAGGGGACTGATGACGTCAGATGTTAAGTCCCATACTGCTCAGAGCCATTTGAATCATTTAATATTTATCTCATTTTCTGGAATATTGGCACTAGAGCACATGTCAACCATTGTTTCTCAACTCTTCCTCTTTTTAACAATCTTACATTTGTCGTGTTCTTCTTTTTATTCCTTTTTATTACTGTAATGCCTTTTATACGCTATAAGCTTATTACAGACTTCAAGTATCACAACCGATACAGGGATTAGTGAACACAGGGTTGTCGTAGCGAGATTGAATATTGTAATCCCCAAATCTTCAAACAATAAGCGAAAACTATACGTATTCAAGAACGCAGATAAAAATTCACTTGACGTCTTCCTGAGAGACAATCTACACTCATTTCAAATTAATAATGTAGGTGTAGACCAGATGTGGCTTAAATTCAAAGAAATAGTATCGGCAGCAATCGAGAGATTTATACCAAATAAATTAAAAAACGACGGAGCTGATCCTCCTTGGTACACAGAACGGGTTAGAACACAGCTGCAGAAACAACGAAACATACATGCTAAATTTAAACAGACGCAAAATCCCCAAGATTGGCGATCCTTTACAGAAGCTAGAAACTTAGCACGGAGTTCAATGCGAGACGCCTATAACAGTTTCCACAACGAAACTTTGTCTCGAAACCTGGCAGAAAATCCAAAGACATTCTGGTCGTATGTGAAGTATGTTAGCGGCAAGAAACACTCAATGCCTTCTCTGCGCGATAGCAATGGAGATACTATCGAAGACAGTGCTACTAAAGCAGAGTTAGTAAACACAGCTTTCCGAAAGGCCTTCACAAAAGAAGACTAAGTAAATATTCCAGAATTCGAATCGAGAACAGCTACCAACATGAGTAACGTAGAAGAAAACATCCTCGGAGTAGCGATGCAACTCTAATCACTTAATAAAAGCAAGTCTTCTGGTCCAGACTGTATACCACTTAGGTTCCTTTCGGAGTATGCTGATGCATTAGCTCCATACTTAACAATCATATACAACCGATCGCTCGACAAACCCAAAGACTGGAAAGTTGCACAGGCCACACCAATATTCAAGAAAGGTAGTAAGAGGAATCCACTAAATTTCAGGCCCTTATCGTTAACGTCGATATGCAGCAGGGTTTTAGAACATATATCGTGTTCGAACATTATGAATTACCTCGAACGAAACGGTCTATTGACACAGAGTCAACATGGGTTTATAAAACATCGTTCCTGTTAAACACAACTAGCTCTTTATTCACGTGAAGTGTTGAGTGCTACTGACAGGGGATTTCAGATCGATTCCGTATTCCTGGATTTCCGGAAGGCTTTTGAAACTGTACTACACAAGCGGTTCGTAGTAAAATTGCTTGCTTATGGAATATCGTCTCAGTTATGTGACTGGATTTGCGAGGTCACAGTTCGTAGTAAGTGACGGAAAATCATCGAGTAAAACAGAAGTGATTTCAGGCGTTCCCCAAGGTAGTGTTACAGGCCCTTTGCTGTTCCTTATCTATATAAACGATTTTGGAGACAATCTGAGCTTTCGTCTTCTGTTGTTTGCAGATGACGCTGTCGTTTATCGACTAATAAAGTCATCAGAAGATCAAACCAAACTGCAAAAGGATTTAGAAATAATATCTGAATGATGCGAAAAGTGGCAGTTGACCCTAAATAACGAAAAGTGTGAGGTCATCCACATGAGTGCTAAAAGGAACTCGTTAAACTTCGGTTACACGATAAAAAAGTCTAATCTAAAAGCCGTAAATTCAACTAAGTACCTAGGTATTACAATTACGAACAACATAAATTGGAAAGAACACATAAAAAATGTTGTGGGGAAGGCTAACCAAAGGCTGCGTTTTATTGGCAGGACACTTAGAAAATGTAACAGACTTACTACTAAGGAGACTGCCTACAATACGCTTGTCCTTCGTCTTATAGAATACTGCTGCGCGGTGCGGGATTCTTACCAGGTAGGACTGACGGAGTACATCGAAAAGGTTCAAAGAAAGGCAACACGTTTTGTATTATCGTGTAATATGCGAGAGAGTGTCACAGAAATGATACAGGATTTGGGCTGGACATCATTAAAAGAAAGGCGTTTTTCGTTGCGACTGAATCTTCTCACGAAATTCCAATCACCAACTTTCTCCTCCGAATGCGACAATATATTGTTGACATCAACCTACATAGGGCGGAACGATCACCACGATAAAATAAGGGAAATCAAAGCTCGTACGGAAAGATATAGGTGTTCATTCTTTCTGTACGAGATTGGAATAATAGAGAATTGTGAAGGTGGTTCGATGAACCCTCTGCCAGGCACTTAAATGTGATTTGCATAGTATCGATGTTGATGTAGATTTTTCCTGTTTTAATTAGTTATTGAAAACCTTATGTATGCCGACATTAGTGACATCTGGTGAACTTACAACACAAACATCTTCTAGATATTGTACGGCAGCTTTTTTTAAACAGTAGTGCTACTGACAACATGACTCGTGAGTATGATGTTATTTATATGTAATTGACGATGCTGGTGCTGTTTCCACATTTAACATTTGACGATTCCACTGTGGCTGCAGTACATTAGGACTTTGTTTTTATGAAACAGGTATGCCTATTCTAATTTAAAGCGCACAAACGAAATATTTGTCAGTACTACTTTTCATTATGGTCTATGTATTGTTCATAAGCTGTAGACAGTTTGCGAATGTATTTATGTTTCTACCATTTTTAGTGCAGATCTGATGACGGTCATTAAAGACCGAAACCGGTAAGCTGTTAACAAAACGTTTGTGACCATAGACGTAAATTAAAGAAAACTTAACCCTGGGTTCTGTGTGGGGCGGCGGAGGGGTGAAGTGGACTGCGGTAGTCGTCGTGGAGTTGTGGACCACTGCGGCTGCGGCCGGGACGGAGCCTCTCCGTCGTTTCTAGGTCCCTGGTTAACATACAATACAATACAATTATCTTCTGGCTGCTTTCCGGTGTGGGCATGTACCAGAGTCGGTCAGTAACATTGCCTAACTCTTGCCGGGCTATTAAACATGGGCGTGTAGCCAAGTTCCGTGTTTTAAAGGCAATAAAACAACTTAAAGGAAATTAACACTTTTTTTTTTTCATTCGTGTCATGAAAGAACCCCGAACGCTCGACTGTGTATCTAACTTTCAGTTACTAGACATGGAGTGGAGTTATGTGGTCTTTGCGTGTTAGGTATTTAGTCGAATTTTCGTCAACGCTACTTTTGTCGTCTAAACCAGTATCTACCATCGCAGAGTGACGGGGTGGACAACCTTAAAGCTATTCAGGTAGGTGGATTGAGTTTTAAAGGATAGTGAGAGACCAACCAGCCCAGCCGCAATGTGACGTCATAAACACTTATAAGGGGAAGGCCTCAGGTACAGCCCATCGAATGGGCTCAAACTTGGCACGTTGCTTCAGTACAACCTTAAAACGAAGGACCCTAAGATATTTTGGCTGAAAACCCTCCCGTTATTGAGAAAAGCACCCTTAAAGTTTATGACGAGCAATCGGCTCAAAATTCGCGGACCGAAAGCGTTTTTCATCAAACGCATAGTTTTCCAGAAGTCGAGGCAAGACACTGTTACAACTGCCGCGAATGTACCCTCACGGTAAACGGTTTTTGCCGAGAGCGCTGATGGCACAACGGCCATGGTAACCAGTTGGTTCGAGAAAACCTAACGAATGTTACTCTTCTTGTTTGCATTTTTCCATATCTCAACTGATAGGTATAGAAGGTTAATAAGGTAAGTAAATCAACAAGGAATGGTAAACAGGAAGGAAAATTAATTTCTCAAACCTTTTGGGATAGTAAACAACTATAATGTTACTCCTGGTCACTTTACAATGGCTCTTCCAGTCACTGTTGCGTGTCCTCACTTTTCTTCGAACAACTAGATGGATGGTACTTGTGATATAAACATTCGAACAAATATACTCACAGCACCAAGAACATCTAATGAATGCAATGTTTCGACAGCTACACTGTTCCTTCCGAAGAGTCGTCAGAAAACTAACTTGGTTTACATTTAAGAATATGTCTTCTTTGGCAGTTAATTTTGATTTGTACCACGCATACGATATCATTGCCTGAAAAATCGGTTCTGAAATCTGGTTACAAATCATGCAGTGAATAGTTACTGCATCCGTGCTGTTGCGCATTTCCGTTGGGTTTCCAGAAGCACACTGCAATTCTGATGGCTCGAAATTAAGTTTTTAATCTGGCGATAGAAATAAACATCACACGGCTTGCAAACAGATGTGCAGTTTGGCGGTATTACGTTTACCGTGCACGTCGGTTGACCCCACGTCATCTATAAACATGGAGTCATACATTGGAGTATTACTCTGTCCACCCCAGGAATACAATACTGGACAAAACTTGTTATCAGCAACGTATGGTTTTAAAACATTCTCATGAAGCGTTCAGTAAATCGCATTTGTCGATTTCCAGGATTTGGAGCAAGTAATGCAAACGTTTTTCAACGAGTCCGTTAAGCGATTGACCTCTTCTATAACCCGTGGACCAAATGTAATATCCGTTTCTTGTAAACACAGGAAAACCTTATCCAACACTTCTCCAGAGGCTGTGATCTCATATTGCACCCTGTGCGATTTCATTAGTCTTTTCTCTACTGCCTACTGCGACAAGGATTCGTTTCCCTCCGTAATGCGATAACGTGCATCGAATGTTTACCTGATACGCGCATCCTGTCCGATGGGTGTTGATCACGTCATTACGATTAAAACTGGTCATAAATGACGTCGTTTACGTGCTCCTTGTGGGAGACATATTTAGTGACGTGCCGTTAACGAATTTTATATATCGATTTGAAATTCCTTTCCCAAGATAATGATACAAGAAACGTAAAATCCTTGTTGGTCGCACATTGAAGCGCTGCACCTGAAGCCCACTGCTGCTGTATTCTCGTTGTTACATTCTCGTTACGACGACAAGATTCGACAAATCGGTCGTATGTCCACTTATTTACCGCCTTGTATTTGTCGGATCTTTTACTTCCTTTAACGATATCATTTTTCCACAATTATAGGTCCTTCTTTCTTTTCAGGGCTGTTGGTGCTCCATTATTTTGCAGAGTTTGTAAGTTCCAATTTGGATGATTCCTGGCTAGCGCCACCGCCATTACTTTTCTTCAGGGGGTATAGCGCCGTAGTTCAGTCACTTAGTTACCGGTGCGTAATACAGATCGGAAGCAGATGAAGCGCAGATTGCCTGCGACGAGAACACTTCCAAAGCGTTAAGACAATGTTGCGATTCACTGGTCTTGATATCTGCCACTGAATCACCTTCGCCGGCAGGAGTGGCCGAGCGGTTTTGGGCGCTACAGTGTGGACCCCGCGACCGCTACTGTCGCAGGATCGAATCCTGTCTCGGGCATGGATGTGTGTGATGTCCTCAAGTTAGTCAGGTTTAACTAATTCTAAGTTCTAGGGGACTGATGACCTCAGAAGTTAAGTCCCATAGTGCTCAGAGCCATTTGAACCATTTGAATCACCTTCTGCTTCGCCTTCATGGTAGAATTCTTCAGTATCAACAACAGTCATTTCGCTCTCAGCTCCAAAAATCCTATCAATTTGGGACGCCGAGAAACAGAACTGCCTGCTTGTGGTAGTGCATTGATTATGCATTTGTCTTGTAACACTTTTAAAAACCAAAACATAGCGTCGGTAACTTCCTGCTTGCCGTTGTCTGTGACAGGCTCCCAACTATATATTTCAGCGCTGGTCGAAGGATGTACATCCTTCATTATTCAATTATGCAACTGAATTATGCACAGATACTAAGTGCCATTGGTTCGCCCAACTACTCCTTAGCCAAGTTTTTGACTACGCTGTTAAAACCACATGTGGGCCGTTCGGACTCGTATATAAAGAATTCGACACATTTCATCAGCAGATTGAATGGCATAGTGGTCCAGCCGGAGGACATCTTGGTCAGCTTCGATGTGGTATCGCTGTTTACCATGGTTCCACTTAATGATGTATTGGAACAGCTGGATCGAATTTTTCCTGCCGATATTTTAGAGCTGTTTAAGTGTTGTTTGACGACCACATACTTCAAGTGGAATGAACAGAATGGGAAGCCCCCTAAGTCGCGTAATTGCAAACTTCTTTATGGAGAAATTCGAAGAACAGGCCTTAGGTACTGCCAGCAAGAGACCAAATGTATGGTTCCGATACGTGGATGACACGTTTGTGTTGTGGAGACATGGTAGGGAGGAACTAAGCCGGTTCCACGAACATCTGAACAGTATAAACTCAAGAATTCAGTTTACTATGGAGGAGGAGGTAGACGGCAAACTACATTTCCTCGATGTGCTTGTGTTTAGAAACGAAAATGGTAATTTGGGCCACTCAGTGTACCGCAAACCCACGAACACGGACCGTTATTTGCACCGGGATTCGAACCACCACCCACAACAGAAGCGGGGTGTTATCAAGACGTTAGCGGACAGAGCAAGAAATATTTGTGAACCTGAGTTGCTCGACGCTGAGATGGAACATCTCCACAGTGCACTAACGAAGAACGGATATTCGTCCGCCGAAATAAATCGTGCGTTGTGGCAGCCACGCAGAAATCATACTGACGTACAGGCTACTGCAAAATCTAAGGTTTTCCTGCCGTTTGTTAAAAATGTAACGGAAAGAATAGGGAGGATCTTGACGAACGGAATAGTACCGTAATTTACAAGCCCACCAGGAAGATACAGGAATACTTTAGGCCTGCCAAGGACGCTCGCAAACCATTGGAAAAATCTGGAGTGTATAGGATCCCATGCAGCTGTGGTGATGTTTATGTGGGTACCACCAAAAGAACTGTTTCTAAACGTTTGGAAGAGCACAAGGGAAATTGTAGAAGAGGAGAAACGGAACGATCAGCTGTTGCGGAGCATGCTTTCCAGCCAGGGAACCACAATATTCGTTTCGAGGAGACTCAAGTACTAGCGGCCACGAGCGGATACTACGAAAGGCTCTACAGGGAGGCAATCGAAATCGCTAAACACCCAAATAATTTCAACCGAAAGGAGGAGGGCGCCAAATTAAACGGTATATGGATGCCGGTGTTGAAGAAGATGTGTACCACTCGTCCACTACTGGGTGATGGCAACGGCGATCGACGGCGACGGACAGCGGCCAATTGCACTGACGTTTTCAAAACACGTGACGTCACGCCGCGGCGCGGGGGCGCGCGGACACGGAATTTAGCGGCAGTCAGTAGCGAGCCAGTGTGTGTGTTGGACCTTCCATCGAGCAACGGACCCCCTTGAAGATGTCTCCCGCAGTCGGAGACGAAACGTTGGGAATCACCTCAGAATTCATCAACCGACCACGGCATAATAGCCCGGATAATTATAATGGACATGATATTTCCGGCCGTGAAAGTTTACATTTTAGTAACTTCTTCACTTTGTTGTAAAGTATCCAGTAGCGGCTCCATGTGGATGTCCCAAAACAGGGGTCCTAATACGGGACCCTAGGGGCATCCCTTGCTATTGATTTTCCAACTCTCCTTCTAGGGGATGATAGCCAGACCTCCCGATCCTCGCAATAGCTCTTCAGGCAGCCATATAGCGGCCCTGGATACTCTTTCTCCCGCAAGCAGGAGAAGAGCGAAGGCCACCACAGGTTATCGAAGGCGCCACTGATGTCTACCATATGCCAACTACGTACTTAATGCGGGGTAGAGCCACAGACCTCAGCCGCCAGGGCAATTGCATCAGATGCCGATCGCCCAGGCCTGAAGCCGAACTGCCTGCTGCTCATCCCACACAGCACTCGGTGTGCAGCCAGTCTGTCAGCCAGCAGTTTTTCTAATATCTTCCCAAGTATGTCCAGTAAACATATGGGTCTATATAATTTTGTTTCTGTTGGGTCTTAACTTAAGGAAGATCACTGTATTCTTTCACAAAACATATTTTATTCGGCGGATTAACGATGGAAAATCATTACAGGTATCCTTGAAGTTCGCGGTAGCCTAATGACTGAAAAAAGCTCTCTGCGATTGACTTCTGTAAGGTTCGTGCTGGACACCCTCACTCTTCGAGGTTCACAACTATGATATAACGAACGGGCATCGGGTACAACACAACTCTCCCCTCGTGCATTCTGCCCGTGTCTCGCTGTAAACAAGCACCGCGCGGTTTGCTGTCTGTGGTTCCTCGTGAGGAATTCGCAACACTCTTACTCAGTGTTGTTTTCATGTTATAAGGCTTAAAAATTTAATTCTTTACTAATTCACGTCGTTTGGGAAATTAGTTTTCCTAACTTATTACTATTATTATTCCGTGTTGAGTAGCGTATCTTATTAACCATCCTACTCCTACGAATTCCGATACGAAAAACTACAATTTGAAAAAGTGAAAACCACATAGTTTCCTCGAGATCCGAACCCGTGCTCTCCGCTTCTTAGCCAGTTACCTTGGCCGTTGAGCTATCGGCGCTCTAGGCAAAAAGCTTTGCCATGTGGGTACATAAGCGGCAGTTGTAAAAGTTTCTTTCCTCGATTTCGGGAAAAGTATCCTTTTGCGGATCCCATACCTGACGATGAAAAATATTCTATTTACACTTATCTATCGCAACCTTTAGGGGTTGATATTCACAAAAACGGTGGGTTGTTGAGCAAAAATATCTTAGGGTCCTTCGTTTTAGGTTGTACATAAGCGACCTGCCGAATCTGCGTCGAATCGGCTGGCCGTGTCTGAGGCCTTTCCCTTGTTAGATGAGTGGAATACCAGCTTTCGCTTAAAACAGCGCATATTACCCAGATTAAATCCATCAATTGTTTGCTCATGAGATCGCTTAGTGACCTCCAACAAACTATAAGCAAAATTTCAAGCATTTGCAACACACTATCTCGCTTTTAGCCTTAACGTCAAAAATGTAACAAATTAATTCATTTGTAAAGTTGGTTGGTTGGTTTGTGGCGGTTAAAGGGACCAGACTGCTACGGTCATCGCTCCCTATTTGTGAGGTAATCGAACGTTTGAAGCTGTTTTATGCATCGAAGTTCGATTCTTTAGATATTCGGGAGTTCACTGTTATCTTACCAATAGGTGAAGTTTTGGGCAAACGCGTATATCCAATTCTTTTTCTCTTATTAAAATAGTTTTTCATGGTAGTTACAGTTGACGTGTATTGGAAGACATCATGTTTTTATAGCGCTTTTCGTTAGTTCATTGAACATAACAGAAAAACGTCAGAGTAAACTAGTCATGGAAAATATAGTCTGTTATATTGTACAACAGTCTGACAATGCTTTGGTAGTTTTTAGACTGCATGTCAGTAAATACCCATTGGTTTGGAGGTAAAAATGTCATTAATGAAAGTTGAAAGGACTTTTCTTGAAAGGCCTTCGATAAGGAGCGAAACAGGTAACAATTTAGACTTCTTGACCAGGACCATTCCCGAAAGAGCCTCTGGATAGTTCTTTTCCTCAAATTGGTAGCGACCAGTGACTTTTTTATGGCAGCGTTCAGTCATTAATATCACTTACATAGACATAGACGATCGATGCTGCATGCTTAAAGAGTCATCCCTGTTTGAAATTCCTAAAAAAAAAACATTTTTCTGGCTTGACATGGTCTATGGGATGTCTGTTTTCATGTATTGTTCACCTCAAGTTCGCCGGAAACTCCGCTATGGAGCTAATGCGATTTCTGGTAAAGTATCGCTGAAAACCATTACAGTTGGAAAAAGCCGTCGACAGAGCAGTCAGTGTGGCAGCATGTAATTTCAGCGACGGTGTAAATGGAATTATGAATAATTGTGAACGTGCTGGAACTTGAAATCGGACCATCCTATTACTTCTATACTCGGCACGTGGAGTAGCGGACGGCAGAATCTGCCAAAGAGGCCCTCAGCACCACCACGGCCACGAAAAAGTTGGAGGAAGAATTCGTTCAGGATTTGGAAGAACTTCTGAGAGGTCCAGTGATATCTGACTAGAGGTATCTTTAACTTCCAAAAATGCAACCCAAAAATCGAAGTACTTTTTTCGCGAAACCATATTTTTCAAATTTGTGGGAACCATATAAGATTTGGACCGGAATTTGATGGCGTCATTCTAAAGTGAATTCTTCATTCTAAAGTGAATTCTCTGTTGCCATACGTCTATTTTCCAAGCAATCTGCAGTCTTGATATCTTTGGGAGAAGAAAATAACATTGGTTTCAATATATCACCATTTCCTTAGAACTTAACATTTTTCAATTATCCTCCTTATACTGATAGAACATATATTGAAAATAACTTATACAGAACTATTTTGTTACAGCTCAAACAGGAGTTCATCGGGACTTCTCATCGATGATCAACGTTCTAGCTGCAAGGGGTTCTTCTACGTGGTGCAGCATTACAGATCGAGTCCAGCGTGGACACAAAAATGTTTTATTAAAGACAAAAGTGTAAGAAATAAGACTGTATCACCAGATTTAGCAATTATTTTTATCTTACTTCTAAGAAAATCACACAGATCCCCGATTTTACATGCAAATCAAAGAGGTAAGTAGCTCAAGAAGACAATTCGGAGCAGTATCACGTGGAAGACTTCGTAATGGTGAAGTTTAGTGCTAGCCTGTATACTGGAAATATGTTGGACATATATGGTGATGAAATATTTGTTTTCACAGTGGTAAAAGAAAAGAAATTTTGGAGATAGCCTTACGTTCCTGACTCTTATTTCGTATAACAGAAGCAAAATTATGCGAAAACTAAAGCCGCCAGTTCAAGTGCGAAATCGAGCTACTTTCTGGGTAGACATCAAATGTTCATTCTACAATTTTGTTGGTATTATTTATTTTATTATCATGTAACTTTTCTGTGTTCAGTTACTGACTTAATAATATTTTAATATTGTTGCGATTTTGACAGACACTAATACAAAGTGTACTAGCAATTGAAAGACATAAAAGTAAGAAAGAGTCAACACCATTGGTCCTTCATTTTGTATTGAAATAAAAGTCTTTTAATTATTAACTTGTGTTTACTCCTCAGAACCTGTTAACCATGCCTAATTACTGCAGCACATGTGCCAACTTGCCCCACATGTTTAGTAAATTGGCATAGATATAACGTTTTAGAAAACTTTTTTTACGAATTCAGCATGCAATTCTAAGTGTTATTTTCATCATTAATTAAGAGCCAAGGGGTACCACTATCTGCAGTGTCGATCATAAAAGCGGAAAGTACTAAAGTAAAAATTAGAAAAATCGTAAAGTATAAACTTTGCCAACTAGCCCCGGTCTCTCCTACAATGAATTTCAGATTTATACTAAAAACTGAGGAGAACGAATGCAGATACTACCATTTATTTAACGTAATGGTTTTGTACCCAAATTTGCAGCATGTATTCTTTACTTAAGGTCTCGTTGTAGGTGCACATTAATACATTTGTTGTATACTACTTCATCATGTCGTCTTAAGTGGAAACTGTTGCTAAGTAAGGAAACGATTCATGGCTGAAAGAAAGAAGCTACCCACTGATACACCAAGAGCAATAGGTCCTTGATAATGAGGACTGTCTCGTTTCATTTAAAGTCCATTTCGTAGACACACAAGTAAATTTTAGAATTCTCTGGTGACCACCCGTTCTAAACATTATTTCGACCAACAGTCTCGACCGAGCGAGGTGGCGCAGTGGTTAGACACTGGACTCGCATTCGGAAGGATGACGGTTCAATCCCGCGTCCGGCCATCCTGATTTAGGTTTTCCGTGATTTCCCTAAATCACTCCAGGTAAATGCCGGGATGGTTCCTCTGAAAGGGCACGGCCGACTTCCTTCCCCATCCTTCCCTATTCCGATGAGACCGATGACCACGCTGTCTGGTCTCCATCCCAAAACCAACCAACAGTCTCGATGCCATTTTCAAATGGCTCGTGATGACTGCTGCTCTCCTCGGGTTTGCGTCCTACAATACATTATCACTTCATCCATCACTCCGCTCCAGTCGCTACCTATGGAGCTTCCGCGGTGAATGACGGTGGTACCGTTAGCGGTGACGCCCAGCTACTAACTGTGTTCTTCGAGCTTCGCGCTATCGCCATCGGATGCGGATCGCCTGGAGGGAAACGCTTGCTTCTGTTAGGCTCAATGCAGCAATCCACGTCTGACTCTGTAGCAGGCCGCTGTCGTTGTGAATTAAACCGTCCTGGGACATAATTTCAATCATACGATCCCAGAAGGAGTAAGAGTGCCTAAATTGGCAATAAGACTGGGAAACATCAGATCGCACACACATAAACGTCTAAAACAATACAGAGACTTGTTGAGAAATCGATTACGTAAGTTCGCGCCAAGCTACTCACTGGATGATACCTCATCGGACGCCGCCTCCGTTTTGTTCTTGGCATTCATTGAAAGCGCGGATCGCTTGTACACCTCAGTTCATTGGTTAACCATGTATTTTTGTTGTGGAAGGATTACCAGATTATTTTTGTCTCGAATATGAACCGTACACCTTGCAAGGCATTCAAAAGCAAGTCTGGCATATATTAAAGTCACGACTCGCAACCACTCTTAAGTAGTTCGAAATGTGTACCTTCTGTGCCGAGTAGTATTAGAAACCAGGAAGTTTTGACCATAACGAAACTCAGCGTTCCGAAGCAATACTTCACGTTCACACGTGGATGCAGATGCCAAAACTCTTGCTTCTCACTTATATTTAGCTAGAAATCGCCCTTTATAATAAAATGAATATTTTCCCTAAGCGAACAGTACAGTGTTGGCTTCGAAATGATTAGATAATTATACATATGTCTGTTAGGCACTCACCTTTGTGTGTGAGTTGCTAAGTGAACAATTGTCTCATTGAAGATCAGATAGGTTTGTAGTGAAGACGGTAAAATAAACGTACGGGCCAACATTTGTGATCATTCTTCAGATTGATATTATAAGCAGCAACTTCTGTAGAATCATATAAATCTAGTTATTTAATACACTTATAAAAGAGAATAGACAATAACAAGTCAAATTTATTAAGCAGTCTTCACCCCAAAATGGATCTCGTACTCTCTATACAGCGTATCAGGAAGGCAGCGAAGCAAACGTAGGATTGGAGTTAATCAGACATCTTCTTGTGATCCACAATATGGTTTTGTCATTTCCAGCAGATATCAGTTACATAAGGTTTCAAGGCATGTAGCAATACCAATATGATGTCTGTTCTCCACTTTCCATATGCCTCATCCATATCTCCATCCGTCTTTGAGCTCTTCTGATAGTCACAGGTCTTACGAACCTCTCTAGTCGAGATCTGTTCGTTAAGGCTGCCATCAACAATTTTAAGATATTTTTATAAGTGTCATCCACTGTTTACAGCGTAATCCATCCTGCTCAGTGTTGGTAATATTCTTGGTCTATCGGACTTCCTAATCAGGACATGGCGGAATGTGCCGAATATCCAGCCACGGCGCCTGCTGGCTGCGTAAAAGTAGAGTGCCGCAGTTGATGTGATGACTAAAGTCCCGGCTAATAGCCGCTTCGCAGAGGCAATTCCAGGCAACACTAGTGATTATCACGTCCCGTCTATGAATAACTACCATTTAAATTACTTCGAAAAAAATGTTTTCATTTCTGGCAAAGTTTGGTGCAGTAACGCTGTAATCATTCAATCTGTTTTTTTTATATTGGTCTCCAGCATCCTTACAAATACTACGTGAGATAAATGTGGGTAAGTTATATAAATTGCATAGGTACCAAATGATACATAAAATCACAGTTACTCTGTCTCTGTATCTCACATTAGTACACTCATTACTCTTAACATTTGAAAACCGTGAGTTGTTAATACAGTTTTATAACATACTAATATATAACATATAAGTTTTATAACATACTATTAAAATATGATTGGCAGGCCAGTAAAGCCACTGAACAGCGAGTCTGGAAACGGTCTTTGGCTGGTCACACGCACTGTAACTGGAAGAGCCACCCAGCCTCTGTCTACGCTAAAACATCCTTCCTAATAGTTGAGGTAGAGCGTCAGACAGAAAATCTTGAAAGACACAGTTCAATGATCGTCTCACTTAAAACTAAGGGAAGGTCTGCCAATAAACTGGTACGTGCCGTATTGTCGTGATATAAACCAAGCTCAGGTAAAATGTGGTGAACTGTAACCATCACGCCAGAAGCACAACAAACTGACGGATTTTCACATTTGGGAAAGAATCCGTGTGTCAGAAGGGGGTGTCCTATTTAAGCACATGTTATGCGGACTTCATCACCTGTAACTGGCCCGAGGGACGTGTCCCACAGCCTTGTATACCTTTTCATTCTTCTCAGCTTGCTATTCATGGTGTATAACCACTCTTTTTTCCCATAGACGCACACGGACCAACTTAACAATGATATTAAGGCTTGTATAGTCATAGGACATTGGTTTACCCTCAGTAGGTTAATAGATTCATTGGTTGCGGTGTTGGCTAACTCATGCCCACGAATTTCTCGGTGTCCTGGTACCCACTAGAACGACGTCCCCTTACGTGTTCTAGCTATTCGAGAATGTCGTCTAAGATATGTTAAACTGTTCCATCTGCCGTGTAAACATGCTGATTGGTCTACAGAGCACTGAACGAAACTGAGCAGATCAGGAGGTTCAGACCATCACGTCTCATTTGATCCAAAGCTTTGCGACCTTGTCTCTTCTTGGGACTTAATAATTGATGTGGCTGTAATAGGGGTGTCTATGGTTCCCTGAGAAGAGGGGCGCGCTTTCACTTTCATCCCCACCGAAATATAACAATGTCATCAGTTGTTGGAATTGCGATGCATGTCATCAATTGTTGTAAATGCTATGCTTGTCTCAATAAAAAGTAGTTATAGGAATCTTTGAATGAAGCGTATAATCGAAACCACTGTAAAACTTCCTGGCAGACTGAAGCTGGTCGGTGACTCTAAATCAGGACCTTTGCCTTTCACAGGGAAGTGCTCTTCCAACTGAGTTACCCAAGCACGTCTCACGCCCAGTCCTTGCAGCTCTACATCAACCAGTACCTCGTCTTCTGCCTTCTCAATTTCAAAGAAGTTCTCCACCTCTTCTGAAAACCACTGCAGTCTCAGGTATATCTATACGAACCCAGTAAAACCCGTGTAGTTACTGGTTCCTCACACAATGAAATAGTGTGAGTCACATCTAGTTTAAGTGGCTACTGATCAGCTTTCGAATGTTCTCTCTGCTGCCGTATTCCCGCTTCACATAAATTATTTAAAGTCCCAACTTCGAAATATCTCACGAAGTCCAGAACTGTCTACATAAAATCAAAGCCCATACCAACTTTCATGACCATTGGTTCGACGATTACCTGCTGAGGAAATATTTCAAAGTCCAGCGACACTTCAAAAACTTCAGTCCAACTGCAGTCACAATATGTCTGTCTAAGACCGAGCCCCTACAAGGACAAAGGAAGTCGAAAATATTTGAAATTCCTCGACCAGCCAGGGTATTTCAAAGACTCTTAACTTAGTAACTAGTAGAATTTCTGCAAGCACACATGCCGGCCTTTCAACACTAATCATACGATACCCGCTAATGTGATCGTCCGCCGGCCGCGGTGGCTGTGCGGTTCTAGGCACTTCAGTCCGGAACCGATTGACTGCTACGGTCGCAGGTTCGTATCCTGCCTCGCGCAAGGATGTGTGTGATGTCCTTAAGTTATTTAGGTTTAAGTAGTTCTAAGTTCTAGTGGACTGATGACCTCAGATGTTGAGTCCCATAGTGCTCAAAGCAATTTTTTTTTTTTTTTTGTGATCTTCCGCAAACCTAGCCTGAAAACTATTGCTTGTACCTGCACTTCTCTCCTTCATCTGTAGTGGAGTGAACAGTTTTCTCAATCCCATTCAAATTACATGTTGCTTCACCATTTAAAAATGATTCAGTTTGCATACATCTCATACTTGTCAAATCACGCGTCTCTCCGTTGCACGTGTCATAATGTTATTATACATTTCCTGTGATTAATATTTCGCTTTAGTATGTACAAAATTAAAACAATTTTCTAGGTACAAAAGTTAGAGAAAATCAGCTTTCTTAAAAGTAGCTTAAGTGAGTATTTACCTCATACTGAGGAAACGTGTAATTCCAGGTTATATGTGATGGATGATATTAGGATTGGCTGCCGTTTTAGGTGCTAGTTTCGACCGTCAGAGCTGCGATCGCATTTTTTTATTTATTTTCTTGATTCCGAATAAGGACAACACAGCTTCCGGCATCTCAGGCGACCCGTCTTCATCTCTGCTTAATCATGCTGCATCTGAGTAACAAGAACAATATTTTCAGTCAAACTGCACTTAAAGATGGAAAAGAACTAATAACAACAAAATACATTTTAATTTCTGACTTTTGGTACCCCAGTAATTTCGCTTTAATATGTACAAAATTAAAGCAATTTTCTATTGTACAAAAGCTAGACAAACTCAGCTTACTTAAAGTAGCTTAAGTGAAATTATTACCTAATATTGAGGAGACGTGTAATTCCAGGTTTTATGTGGTGGATGATACTGGGGTTGGCTGCCGTTTTAGGTGCTAGTCTCGACCGTCAGAGCTGCGATTTTTGCGGCTCCATACCTTCTATTTGTTTTGCGTTAGGAGATTAAGAGAAGTTTTATCTGTTTCATCTCGAAGAGAATTGTAAACTGATATGCTTAACTTTTTATTAGCTATCGTGCTTTGATGCTTTTCTCTGTTGTTATTGTAGTTTCAAAGGTAGCAGCAAATACAGAGGACAGCCAACCGTGCCAAGTGTTTAGGGTCAATCTCACTACCTTCTGCCCCTCTACCACGACAAATAAGCGATGTCAAAAAATGGTTCAATTGGCTCTAAGCACTATGGGACTTAACAGCTGAGGTCATCAGTCCCCTAAACTTAGAACTATTTAAACCTAAATAACTAACGACATCACACACATCCATTCCCGAGGAAGGATTCGAACCTGCGACTGTAGCAGTCGCGTGGTTCCGGGCTGAAGCGCCTAGAACCACTCGGCACCGCGGCTGGGTAAGCGATGTCAATATATCGCTTTGGAAAGGCCTGTGACGGATAACGTAGACTGCAGGTAGATCAGTGGGCTACACCTGCGCTTCTGACATCTGAACTCAGTAGACAGACTGATTCTGAGAAAACGGTCGGGAGGCACAATAGAACCAGTTTAATAACTTTGTTTGCGCCATCAGCGCACACTACGTTAAAATCATGTTCCCTGTTCATAATTGTAAAAGATTTGTTCCTAAGACACAATTTTACGTGAAGAATTGGTTCCAGTGCTAGTTCTAAAATTTTTCTAGACTTAATCTACATCGTGGCATTTGCTGTGCTCCAAACCTGTCTCAGTGTGTTTGTGTAAGATACATCTAGAAAGGGTTAACTGCTGTTTTACTTGAATACCGAAATGTTCTGTCCCTTATGGACGATGTTTGTAAAAGCATTCCAAATTTGTTCAAATGTTACTTGTTACTGGAGAAGCCAATAGTGCCACAAACTTCTGGAGGTTATATGCTTTTTTGGACACAAATAACTTTTGTCGATTTCATAATGCCGCTTACTTGCCTCTGCGTATAACATCAGTGTATGTTTAATTCTGTTGGATGCCTTGGTGGTGCACTGAGTCCAGTATTTGCAGATACCCCGGTCGTGCTGAGCTAGAGATCATGCAACTGTAGTGTAAATGAGAGCCCACGAAGCATTTAGAAAACTGCAGCAAGCAGGATGCGTCCGCTCCCCAGTTCATCCTGTTCAAGCATTACATGACGTCAAGTGCTTTAAGACCTGTTACTTAAATCTGCATTAAATGCAGCAGTCGAGACAACTCAATTTTCTACACAATACGAGGCCGAGGAATCTCACCGAGTCCTCAAAATGTAACTAACATTCCACAGCCTTAGCTCAGGTGAGTAAAAAACGGAACAACCACGATTAATATCGACACATATTTTTTCAGTGAAGACATTAAGATCTGTTGTAGTAATAAAGCCTTCCAATCTCTTGGGAGTCAGCTTTGATTACCAGAAGCTAATTTGGTACTAGAAGTCGAGAAGCCAATGGATAAGTCCACAACTGAGATCTCAGGACCACTCACTGTGGACGATATGTACTGATAGCACTTACGATCAAAGTCACGCCTAAAAGTTGCCCCCGAGCGAACATCGTTTAGTGGAAACCTTGAAGAGAGAGTGTTCCTAGCTCTACACCTGTAATGTTGGTCAGTAAATAAAGACTGCAGAAAAAACATGGTGACAACTGCAACATGATGGACTTCTTGCAAGAATGAGAATGAAGTTTGGTGAATCGAGGACAATGTATGGCTGGGCCCTCGGCCCGACCGAGCGTTTGTTAAGGCTCGTCAATTCTGTGAACTGAAAATCTTCCCTAAGACAGCACTGGAACTGCAGATGGCAGGATAAGTAGAAAGCTGGTTGCCAATACAAAAAACGGTAGTGCCATAGTCGACAATCCGGAGGACACTTTAAATCGGAGATGGATAAAGGCTTCCTTCCTGATTATGTTCAGTGTGGCGGAATATGACGAATACTACTGTTAAGTTCGGAGATAGTACGCGAATGGGAGAGTAAGAATTTTCAATGTTCCCATAGCCCAGCACTTCTTCAGCTCACGGATGTTTCAACATGAGACAAAGTACAAGTTGTGAGCATTTCGATGCGGGTAGTCTGTCAGCAAAAGTACAAGACCGGCACTTTTGTATGTGATTGCGAGCGAGCTCAGCAGAAAAGTATAAGTCAAGAGTACACCGAAGGGCATTCACTGCCATTGTTACATTAAGTAGGATGCACCACTTGAAACTCTGCCACGAATATGACGGAGATGTTACAGAACTGAAACGAACCCGTTAAGCAAATGTAGTAGAGAACGAGACGGTGTTACTAGTATTAAACTGGACCAATTCGGTCACTATGAATGATATCTCACAGCAAAACCCCTCCTCAGTTCAGTATAAATACCCCATCTAGTTAGCTTAGATCAGTATAATCTGTCATATCAGTGCCGTTCACACTCGTATCTCTGATTATTGTTTTGTAACAAGTTGTGTAAGACGGTTCCACTACTGTCACTTTGTGCCATGGATAATCTCACTGCCTGTCGTGATGACTGCAGTTCCGTATCCACGGATAACCAACGCTAGAGTGCAGGGCTGCACCTGTCACTGATGGATCATCCAACGGTTCACAACCACCGTTCTAGTTCAGAGCACGAGCTGCCCTGATACTTCAGCTTCGTACAGTTAAGGGGGCCTTGCTGATTGGCGGTGCAGGATCAGTGTACGACATCAGACTTCACGGCACCCAAGATTGCGGTCCGTCTGACGGCATAATGAGGACACTGACCAGACAGATACTGAGAACTCTAGGGGCGGCGTGTGAATCTATTACACATGCACCATGGTCACACTTTCTTCGCAGCGAAGCACGGGATGCGCCTACGGAGTAACGCATGGCAACCCGCCAGACATGAGTCACTGGTTGAAACTAGTCTGTCACACTGACCTTCGACATCTCAAGACTGCCACAGATAAGACCAAAGTCCACTATAGACTATGAATAAATTAGGTAATAGTTAAGGAGAGGCGGAAGGCAAGCGGGCTTCAAAAATTCGATTTTCCGATTTTAGCATATTTGAAATGGCTGGTCTTTCTTGCGTGAAACAGGTTTTGTTTTATATAAATACGACAACTTTTTCGTGAGATATGATGGTTTTCCCGACGCTCTGTGCAATCTGGCATTTAAATGTCACGCCTTCCTTTTTGCACCATGCAGAGGTAATGCACAGGATTCTTTTACTCCTTGTATATTATTTCATGCTTCTATTGCTTTATCGCTTCACTGTTTCCTACCTTCATGCGAAAAACTTAAATGAATGTGTGAATTCTGTCATTTGGAGCCGGTTACCGAAAACTATATTTCTTCAGCCTACAACCCTCAAATTTGGTGTTTATGATGCTATTTCGTGCTTCAGTTATGGTGTAATTAGGAAACTGGATGTTTTTGAATTATTGGGCATAAAACCAAGTGGAAATACTGCAAAATCCTTGGTGCAAATACATAAAGAGAGAATCTTCAAAGCAGATATTACTAATTTAAAATGCACAAAAGAAGCCAGGCAGAAAAGAAGAGAGACCAAGAGAAGAAAAGGAGAGCAGTATGATTCAGATGATGCTCAGTATGGTGCAGGAAAATATTAGTGGTAAATAATTCTCATCAATAACAATGCTAGAATTGCAAAATTAAACTTTAAATGGATTTTTCTCAGAATTACATTTTTTTTTTACTTTGAGGTACTATTATTTGATAAACTAATGGGGTTATAAACATGAAATTTGGTCAATTTGTATTGCAGATGGTAATAAGTTATTACAAGTATATTGAAAACCACCAAATAAAACCGTAAGAGCTATTATGTTCATTTTACTTGTAAACTGATATATATGCAGTAAAAATTTCATTGCTTTGTCACTTACAGTTCTTTTGAAAAGAGTACCTATTCAAAGAATAAAATAGCATTGGCAGAATATGGATAAAAGTTGCCTTCCGTCTCCCCTTAATTTCGTTTTATTGGTGTCTGACGGCGCCCCACAGGTCCTCAGACAGGAAGTTCGCGACTCTTACACTACTACAAAGAGAAGTTGTAAACAGAGGTTATTGCCCAGGAGTGAGCAACCCTTACATTATAGCAAAGGGTCATTGTAAACACAGGAGACGATACGCTTCACGTTAGCAATCACACGGCTCTATGGGGAATACAGAAGCCAAATTCCTGGTTTAGCGATAGACAGTTGGGTTCAATTAAATTCTCGATGCAATCAGAAAAGTATAGTACCAGATGCTACATTTGCTTTGGTGGAAGCTACACTCATGCGGCTTGTAACATTGCGAAAGTGTTCTTGATCGTTTCACCTGGGTTCCCGGCCCATTGGACACACTGTCCTGTAATGATACAGTTCACTGGATGCTGCACCCGTATTAGGTTGACCATCATGTATAATTACGGCATTTAACCTGCAATATTAGACACAACAGGACATGTTTGAATAATTCACTGCTCAAGGTACACAATCCATAATTAAAACTAAAACAGTTATAAATGGCCCCAGTATTATATAATTTGATACAAGCTTGCAAAAAGACTAATACATACTTGCGTTTTATGGTTACTCACTATGGGCATACTACAAATTCTCACACGCCGAAGACTTATACCCACCTGTGTTAGCGCTACCTTGCTAGAAACAGTCACTAAATGTGGACACTATCACGTTTCTCTTCATTTAACAAATTTACTTATGCACTGTTCGCTATTAAATCAAATTTAAGTCCTAATACACAAGAGCATACCAGAAGCTGAGCTCGGAGAGAAGGGAACAGGGTATGGGTAACTAAGATTCATGGTGAATGTGGGAAGAAGGAATGAGATTTCTGGTAAAATGTTTGGTGACTACGTTTAATACTAGTTTTCGTTACAAGTTCCAAGTTTCATAACACTGATGTTAAACGAGGATTAAAGTTTGGAAAGATAATTTTTCTAATGAGCGGGCGGCAGGTGGCTCAAGGTTACTAGCTGGCACCCTGATTCCCTACCTACCCCTCACACCCTCCTACGCTGGGTACGTCCGTGCTGTCTCATCCGAGTCCTATTTTAATCGCCAATAGTAAATAATAGCTGCATGTTTTACTAATGGAACCACGAAAAAACCATGTTGGCGTACCTTTATTGCCAGGGAAACACAATCAATTTTTGTAGTTTTTATCGCCTTATATTTTATTGTACTTCCTAAGTTTTCCATTAATACAGCAAGGACAGGCTGGTCGATTACAATTATGTAAATGTTATATAAACGTCATAAGTAATAAAGAAAGGCAACACAGAGAATGAATAATGGTGTAGCCACCCATCGGCGAGGAGCACTGTATCGGAAGAGCGAAAGACGGGAAGGAAACCTTCTTCTCAAAAGACCATTTGCCTTACGTGATTTAGAGAAACAATCGTCTTCTGAGAACTGAGTCCAGTGTCATAGTGCTGCACTGTCTCGTACGGGAAACAGAGAATTTCAAACGTGTGATTTGTTTGAAAGTTAATGTAAGTTGGTGCACTGAAAATTTTCCTTTATAAATATTCTACTATGTATTATACTAAACGTGAGTGAGGCTGAATTAAGAATTCTTCAAATAATGGAGACCTAAAGCAAAAAGTGACAATACTGGGGACAGGACAGAAAGAGAGAGAGAGGGAGAGAGAGAGAGACAGAGAGAGAGAGAGAGACAGAGAGAGAGAGAGAGAGAGAGAGAGAGATAGAGAGAGAATACGTGACACTATATCAGTTAAATAATTTTCGAACATTATTGCAATTAGGAAAATAAGGAAACAAGATTCATGTTGAGTCTGACATCATTATAGCCGTTTTGTGAGTGAAGCCGCTTACATTGCTTAACATAAAACGTTATTTATAACGTCCTTCCGGCTACTGTCATCGTCAGATCAAGAAGTAGAACGTGTAAATCAACGTTCAGTGGCAATCAGTAAAACCTATATAGGGTGCAATACCCCCCTTAGGCACAGGATTCATTAATTGGCACTGACAGTTCATTTACAAGTTCTACGTTGGATTTTATGATGATAGTAGCGGCAACGACGTTGTATATAATGTAATATACACGGAGGAGCGAAAACATTATGATCACCTATTTAATATCTAGTCTGTGAGCGTTTGAGACGAAATAAATCACTGATTCTACGAACCACGGATCCGACAGTTTGTTGATAGGTTTGTGGAGGTATTTGCAATATACTGTATATCTGTGCACAGGTCATGTATTTCGGGCAAATAACGGACCGCTGATCTGCGTACTCGGTGACTGAGATCGATAGCGACCCAGACGGGTTCCATAATATTTATACCAGGCGAATTTGGTCGCCCAGCCATCAAGTTCACTATGATGTTCTTCAAACCACTGTATCTCAGTTTTGCCTCCGAGACGCGGACAGTTATACTGCTGAAAGATGATATCACAGTCAGGGAAGAAATCAATCACGAAGGAATACAGGTGGTTCGCAGCAGCCATCTTGTCTTCGATTACCACCACAGGTCCCATGCAGACATAGGAGTATGCCTCCTATAGCATAATACTGCTCGCATCAGCCTGTTTCCATGGCGCACTGCACGTTCCGAGCTCCAATTCACCTGAATGACGGCTTTTGTAGAGACGGCCATCAACGTAGTGCAGCAAAAATGTGATTCACCCGAAGAGTCGACATGTTTACATTGATCGTCGATCGAATCCCGATGGCTCCGTGCCCACTGCAATCCTAATTGACGATGTCGTTAGGTCAACATGTGAAGACGTAGGGGCGGTCTAATACGGATCTCCATTTTAACACTACACGATGAACGGTGTGCTCCGAAACACTTGCGCATTCACCAGGAGAGGCCTCTCTCGGCAGAGATACTACAGATACCATCTGTTCTACTTTACAGGGCAGACAGGCCTCCGACCCCATGTACTGTGAAGACTCGTAGATGTCCAACCATTTAGCACCTAGTGGTAGTTTCAGAGTCCTATTACCTCTTTCCATAGATACTCGCGACAGTAGCACGTGAACATTTGACCAGCTTAGCCGGTTTTGAGGTACTTGTTCACAGGCTCGGCTTACTAATAACAAGCCCTTTGCCAATGTAGCTTATCTCAATGGATTTGACCATTTGCAGCCGATGTCTTCCATAGGGTGATTCCCCCCCCCCCCCCCCCCCCCCTCCATGTCTGCTCCGCTTACATACTTCTTTTACCGCGTCTCGTGCCCGCAACGCCACATGTTGGCATCTAACGTTGCGGTGGGCAGTGTTCATAATGTTTTCGATTATCACTGTACGATGGCGTATTGAAAAGTAGAGCCTCCGTATTTTTTAAGTGGAAACTCTTAAAGGCTCTCAAATAAAACCAACTTGTTAACATTCTACACCTTTATACTTTCCGTATACATATTTGCAGCCACCTTCCGCTATTCGGCTCCGAAATGTAGGGTGTAACATGGCGGTATGTGACGTACCACTGTCGGTGTGTAAGAAACAGAATGAAGAGTTCGCCCATAAATGACAGTGACAGACCCCTACGACACATCCAGCAATCCATCGCCTGGGTTCACCATTATTCTACATACAGTCCTGACTCGGTGTCACCAAACTGACATCTGTTTCCAGAATTTAAAGAACACAGTCGAAGACTTTATTTTGATGGTGATGAAGTGGTGCAAGCAGAGGTGAGTTTGCCGATCTGTCAACAAAGTCTAACATTCTACAGTGACGGTATCAAGAAATTGGTAGTTGCAGGGGTAACACTTTGGATGATTAACTGATCTGGTCTTGCAGCATAACCAAAACGGCTTTGCTGTGCTGGTACAGCGAACGGCTGAAAGCAAGGGGGAACTATAGCCATAATTTTTCCCGAGGACATGCAGCTCTACTGTATGGTTAAATGGTGGTGGCATTCTCTTGGTTAAAATATTCCGGGGGGAAAACATACCTCCATTCGAATTTATGGGTGCAGACCACTCAGGAACATGTCGCTATCAGTAGAAACAGAAGTGGCGTTCTACGTATCGGAGAGCGAAATACCAGATCACTTATTCGAGCAGGTTGGTTAATAAATTTAAGAAGGGGAATGGATAGTTTATGATTAGATATAGTCGTAATTAGCGAAGTTCAGTAGCGGGAGTAACTGTACTTCTGGTTATGTAAGTACAGGGTTACAAATAAAAAATCAAATTGGGGCCAAAATGAAATGCGGGTAAGCTGTTAGTAACAGCATAGTGAATGCGTTATTGTGGCCAGTACAGACACAAAGCCCGCATCCACGACAGTAGTGCAAATTTATATGCCAACTAGCTACGCAAATGGTGAGGGGATTGAAGAAATGAGCGATGACATAAAAGAAATTATTCAGATGCTTAAGGGAGAGGTAGGTTTGATCGTCATAGGGGACTGAAATTAAATAGTAGGAAAAGAGGAAAGGAATGAGAGGGAATGCCGCCTGGTAGAATTTTGAACAGAGCATAGTTTAACCAACGCTAACACTTGGCTTAAGAATCATGAACGAAGATTGTATATATGGAACACGTATGGAGACATCGGAATGTTTCAGACTGATTTTATATAGATAATACAGAGATTACGGAACCAGATTTTAAACAGTAAGGCATTTACAGGGACAGATATTGACTGTCATCACAGTTTATTGGTTATGAACTACATATTAAAACTGAAGAAAGTGAAAAAGGTACGAAATCAGGGAGGAAGGACCTGGGTGAACAAAAGTTGTTGAGGGTTTCGAACGTAGAGTAGGGAACGACTGACAACAACAAGGAAAAGGAATACAGTAGTAAAACAATGGATAGCTTTGAGACTTGAAATAGTGAAGACAGCAGAGGATCAAATTGGTAAAAAGACGGGGTTAGTAGAAATATTTGGATAACACAAGAGTTATGGAACTGACTGATGGAAGGAGAAGATATAAAAATTTAGTAAATGAGGCAGGCGAAAGGGATTAAAACGTCTAAAAAATGAGATTGACTGGAAGTGCAAAATGGCTAAGCAGGAGTGGCTAGGGTACAAGTATCAAAATTTAGAAGCACATATCACTAGGGTAAAGGTTAATGCCACCTATAGGATTATTAGACCTTTGGAGGAAAAGAGAACCATCTGTATGATAATAAAGCACTTAGATGGAAAACGAGACCTAAGCAAAAAAGTAAAGCATGAAGGTGAAGAGGTACATAGAGGGTCTCTACAATAGAGATGTACTTGAGGGTAATATTATGGAAATGGAAGAGGAAGTAGATGAAGGTGAGATGCGGAACTAATACCGCAAGAAGAATTTGACATAGCTCTGAAACACCTAAGTCGAAACAAGACCCCGGCAGTGGACAACGTTCCGTCAGCTCTACTAACAGCCTTGGGTGATCCAGCCTTGACAAAACTCTTCCACCCGTTGCGCAAGATGATGAGAGAGGCAAATACGCTCAGACCTCTACAAGAACATAACAGCTCCAATTCCAAAGAAAACAGGTGCCGACTGGTGTGAATATTGCCGAACTATCAGTTTAACAGGTCGTGGTTGGAGATAGACTCAAGAATGGAGAAAAACTGTTAGAAGGCAACAAGAATGGAGAAAAACTGTTAGAAGGCAACATAGGGGAAGATCAGTTTGGCTTCCGAGGAAATGTCGGAACTCGGCAAGGCAACACTGACCCTACGACTCATAGAAGATAGTTCAGGGAAAGGCAAAACTACGTTTGTAGCATCTCTAGACTTAGAGAACGCGTTTTACAATATTGACTGGATTACTATCTTTCGAATTCTGAAGGTGCATGGATAAGGTACAGGGAGCGAAGGCTATTTACAGTTTGTACAGAAAGCAGACGGCAGTTAAACAGTCAATCGCCATGAAAGGGAAGCAGTGGTTGAGAAGGGAGTGAGACAGGGTTGCAGCCTATCCTCGATGTTAATCAATACGTACATTGAGTAAGCAGTAAAGGAAACGAAATAAAGAAAAGGAGTGGGAATTAAAACCCACGATAAAGAAAAAAAAGTTGAGGTTTGACGATGACATTGCAATTCCGTCAGACACAGCAAAGGACTTGGAAGAAATGTTGAGCGGAAGGGACCCCATGTTGAAAGGAGCGTATAAGATGAACATCAACAAAAGCAAACAATTAAATCAGGTGATGCTGAGGGAAACAGGTAAGGAAACGAGACGCTTGAAGCAGTAGACGAGTTTTTCTCTTTGGGCAGTAAAATAACTGACGTTGGGCGAAGAAGAGAAGATATAAAATTTAGACTGGCAATGGCAAGGAAAGCGTTTCTATTCGAGGAGAAATTTGTTAACATCGAATAAAAATTTAAGCGCCAGGAATCCTTTTCTGAAAGTATTTATATGGATTGTAGCCATGTATGGAAGTGAAACGCGGCTCTACAAAAGAATGCTCAGGATCAGATGGTTAGATCACGTAACTAATGAGGAGGTACTGAAGATAATTTTTGGAGAAAAGATTTTTGTGGCACAACTTGACTAGAAGAAGGGCTCAGTTGATAGGCAAGGTCCTGTGACATCACCAATTTAGTACTGGAGGGAACTGTGAGAGGTAAAAATCGCAGAGGGAGACAAAGAGATGAATACAGTTAGTCGATTCAGAAGGATGTAGGCTACAGATGCTACTCGGACGTGAATAGACGTGCACAGGAAAGAGTAGCATGGAGAGCTGCATCAAATCAGTATTATGACTGAAGACCACAACGACACAAGAGTTTTCAGAAAAAGAAAAATCGGAGACATTACTACCCAGCACGCGCTGGTATTAAGGGCTCTAGATGGTTTAATCCCAAAATATAATTACGTTAATAACACATAGCCAAGTATTATTTTCAAGACAAGTGTCTATCTCAAAAGAATATAAGTAGCTTCTCACTAAACAGTAAAAAAATTACCGTTTTAAAAAATTTTTCCCCCTTATACTCATTCGCATAAGGTAGTTATTTGGCGTTGTTTTCTATAGTAGAGTGAGAGGTAGGTTAGTTACGAAATGTCACAAAAGAAGAAGTATGTGGACTAATTTGTACGCTCTCGATAAGTTACAATCGATTCCTCAGTTGAAGAGCGTAATTATATAGCCAGTGGCATCATATAATCACATAGACCTTTTATCCAAAGGGGTGAGATACTTGTCTAACGAGAGACACGTTGTGTTCTCGACAGTTGGACCGATACAGTATGTGACACAGCAGGACAGCTATCGCCCAAAATGAACGATCGCGTAACGAAGCGTGTGAACGAAAGCGCGTAATAAATTGACGCTCTATCAGCCTTCCATATGACATAATTAACATATAATTTGTTTAGCCCACGATACCGGGTGTTCCAGCTAGCGCGGACTGCATTAATATGTCGTAAACGGATTACGATATCGAAATGAGGCTTTGAAAATGACAAAATTTTGGAGAGGGTTGGGGGAGAGTAATTTCACATGTAGTAAATATTCGAAAATTTTACTAATATCGTTAAATTACATTTTTAAATACCAGGAATGTTAAGCATACATATGTATAAGTTGTCTCATTAAACACAGTCGTTTATTTCTGACACATACTCTACTGAAATAGCACTATATTGTATATGAACAAAAATGAGTCCTGTGCTGAGGGTGTCTTTGACTGCTCAAACAGTTAGTTACGTGCAGAAACCCAACTGCAGCATCGATTTTTGTTACTTTGTGGCAAATCTCGTATTATACATTTGCCAGCACGACCCTGAAACACGTCAGTATTTGTAGCTCCTCGTCCTCGCCAAAAGGATGGATCGATTGTACGTATGCTTATCACAGGGTAAGGACACAGTGAATGGTTTAACGAGATTTCAGTTGTTTGAGTGAAAGCCTGTAATTGATTTACTCTTATTCAAAGCAAGTGAATCTTTAAGTGCAACTGATTAATCTTGATATTGATACACATGTGACAAATGATCGTTTGAGCACATGTGACTAGTGTTTAATCAACAGATGCAACGAACTGATGAAGAATGTACAAACAAAATGGACTGATAATGAATCTCAAAATGCAGTAGACTGCATATTAGACAACAATGAATATGGGAAAGCAGTGGAATTAATTTACTATCATGTAAACAAAAATGTGCACATGGACACTGTTTCTGACTACAGAAGACCACCTTATTACGCGGTATGTTGTTCTGTATCCAACCACACTTTAAATTTCCTGGTAGCCTTGTTGAATTAGTAGACACTTGCCATCTGTAATTTTACTCGCAGTGTGCTTCATATGGGAACATAAAGCTGAAAGACAGCGATGCTGTGTTACACACTGTCACCAGTAAGCATGCAGTGAACTAACTTGCTCCTGACTGTGTGCTTATTAAGACGCTGAGTCACATGATCAAAGCATTTTGTAAATAATTTTCCGGCTGAAGTTGTGGATTTATCTTTAGACAGACGATTCATTTCAACAAAACGGAATCAAAGCTTCGGACATCCGAAACACCTCATGAACAACTGTAAAACAAATCTTAAATACAGGTTTATAAAACGCAAGAGGAGGTTAATACGAAAACATTATCCACACGCAGCTAAATATATTCTCTAACAACCTAAAATTAAAGCCAAACACGTTCATCACATAACGCGCATACCTTATCCCAGGACAAACAAAAGTTTCCGGAGCAAGGGATATCTTTGAGAAAAACTTACGATGTCTCTTTTTCATTTAAACTGTGTAGTTAAAAATCGAATTAAGAACAGAACTTGTACACACATACTGTACACGTGATACTATAAGGCGATCCATCATACTCCATCGCATTATAATCAATTTGCAACGGACGCCTCGGTTTTCACACATTTAAAAGTGAAGTATAATTTCCTGGAAGCGTATTCAAAGAAAAAAATTCGACGCCACATGAAAAACCATTTTTGTACCGCAAATGACGTACAGTTTCTAACCTCATTAATGACCACCTATTAAGAAAGGGCTTGATGCACTGTAGTGATCACGTGGTACACAAAATCCAGAATTTACCAATAATTTTCTTCCCAGGAAATTACAAATACACTCACACATTTCAGCGCAACAAATCCCCGAACAGTAACGAAATAAGTGGCTGAGAAGCGGAACCAGTAAGAACAGGTTGTCTCACACAATGCAGCGTAGCAACAAACTCCAGCCAACATCTTGACACTTTAATTTGTGAAATATTATGTGTAGGGAAACCCGTTATAATGGGACTCTGCAAGGCGAATCACTCATATAATAAGCGAGCAAGGTAAAATTAGGAACTTCCCATTTGGCTGAGGGCCACATATTTGTTGAACAAGCCTCATTCCTGGAAATATTTTACTTAGCATTTTCATGAATACCGGAACTGATACCAATAATTAATGGGAGAGCCAGAGATGAAAAAAATCTTTCATCTGGTGTGCAAGACATGTGATACAGGCGAAATAGCCTCACACTTCAAGAAGCGTGTAATAATTTAAATCCCAAGTAAAGCAGTTGCTGATGAGTGTGAATATTACCGAACTGTTGGCTTAATAATTTCGATTACAGAAATTTTTTGCGGATGCCGACCTCGGGGACGATCAGTCTGGATTTTGGAGAAATGTACGAACAAACGAGGCAATACTGACGCTACGACTTATCTTACAAAGTGGGTCAAGGAAGGGCAAACCTACTTTCATTGCTTTTGGAGACCTAGAGAAACTTTTCGACAATGTTCACTGGAATACTCGCTTTAATATTCTGAGGGGTTGAAAGTGGAGTGAAACATGGTTATTGCCTGCCGATTGTATTCGGTCTATACAATGGGCAAGAAGGAAAAGAAATCAAAGAAAAATTCTAAGAATGAATTTAAGTTCAGGGAGAATAAACCAAAACTTTGACGTTTGCCAATGACATTTCAATTCAGACAGAGACAGCAAAGGCCTTAGAAGAGCAATTGAACCGACTGAACAATGTCTTGAAAGGAGAATATAAGATGAATGTCAATAAAAGCGAACCAAGCATAATGGAATGTTGTCGAATTAAATCAGCAGATACTGAGGGAATTAAATTAGGAAAAGACACACTTAAAATAGTACATGAGCTTTACTACTTGGGCAGCAAAATAAGTGATGATGGCCTAAGCAGAGAGGTTTCTGAAGAAGAGGAATTTACTAACACTGAATATAGACTTTAAGTTTTAGGAAGTCTTTTCTAAAAGTATTTACGTGGTGTACAGTCACGTACGGAAGTGAAACATGGACGATGAACAGTATTGAATAGAAGAGAATATAAGCTTTTGAAATGTAGTGTTACAGAAGAACGCTGAAGATTAAATTGATAGATCACATAATTAATGAGGAAGTAATGAATAAAACCGAGGGAGAAATAAATTTGTGGCTCAGCTTGACTAGAAGCAAGGCCCGGTTAATAGGACACATTTGAACATCAAGCGTTCACCAATTTAGTACTGGAGAGAAGTGTGGACGATGAAAACTGTAGAGGGAGACCAAGAGATAAATACAGTTAGCAGATTCAGAAAGATGCTAGTAGCAGCTGTTATTCGCATATGAAGAGGCTTGCACAGAACGGAGTAGCGTGGACTGCTGTATCAAACCAGTCTTCGGACTGCTGACCAGTACGACTATAACAATTAATGCAATGCCAACAGTGATATTGAAGTTAAATCTCACTCTTTCGCGCAAGGTAGAGACGAGGTACACAATAGATGTCGTCTGTACAGCGCAATATATTACATTTTTTTTATATTGACGGTCTACTGCCTATCACTGAAGTGCCTACGCCTCAAAGTCTTCTCACGTTTTGCTTAAATTTTCCAGCATTGTGGCTTCTCTGTGTATAACGGCGTCGTCCGTAAAGAGCTTCATGGAACATGCAGTTTTCTTTTCCGACAGAACCATCTGGATTTACATGGGTATACCGTTTAGAAGCATACACTTATTACCTTGAGGTACTTTTCTACAATGGCACTGAGGACGAAAGTTTTCAGTGCGCTCTCCACCAAACGCACGACGGACACCTGGGAAATATCCAAACATGCCCAATGCTTTTACAAGCATATCCGGAGGTACTTCTTTCACCGTTGTTGCGGCGACGAAGTTCACTAAAAGTAGTTGAAATTGGAGGTACACTGACGGGGTCATAAAAAAAAATCACATATCGTGAGATCAAGCGATCATCGCCACCAATGTTGCAATGCGACAACCATGTTTATTTCATCTTTGTATGAGGTGCTTCTGTTCAGTAGAAGTATTGCAAAAGATTAATTGCTAAGAAAATGGATTAATCACATTACCTAGTCTTCATTCTAATCAAAAGCTTTTCTCGTTTATGATTAATGATTATCGGAAATATTTATAGGTCATTACAGTTTAAGGGTCAATACAGCTATTCCGTACTCTGCATGACTGTGGTAGTGGTCATTATAATGTTTACATTTATGTACGCATCTTTACTATGCCAGCTCAGAAGTATATCTACTAAACTTAGTTGACAGATGGTGCAGTTTCTGGGCTCCCACTTAACGTTGAGCCAGTAGTTTATTATTTCTTATAGTGGAAGGCCTTATGAAGTGTAGTAGTGATTCTAAAGACATCTTTGTTCTTATAAAAATAACTGTCAACAACTCTACGAGATCTTAGCAGATACAGGACCCTCATGTTTCACTTATGTTTTGCATATTGAGAATAATGTTCCCCTCGAAATCGTTTAGTAATCATACTAGTTAGCATAACTGTTTGGTCATCATTTCTTTATTACTATATGGCAGGTGTGAAGTGTAAGAGTCATCTCATGTCAAATTTAGTTAAGCCTTTCTCTTATTGAGTGATACTATGTAAGGAACGTAATATTTCCTGTTTCAAAGAGACCATAATCGTAATTAGAAATAGTTTGTTGCCAAGACATTTTAAGCTTTTCTCTGCTCATGGATAGTTACTTTACCAATACCTGCTAGACTGTGCTATTGTTTCGTATCCAATTTAAAAACCACATTACGGGTTAAGTCGTGTACTCTGTTCAGTTTCCTTCAATAACAGTGTATTTGCTTGTGATGACTTTGCCTAATTATGCTTGCGACCGTTTTTCCTTCACACGACTACAGTTAATTCCACAATTTGGTTAATACTGGTTCGATCTCCATTAGTATAACTACTGTTCACTATTAAAACGTAATCTTTCTCGTAATGACACATAGTCCCATTCCTTTCCATTAACACACGATAACGGCCAACTTCAATTCGTATCATAGCAGTAATAATATCGGAAAATTGCTCTAGCGGCAATAGCCTGCAGTGTTATAGACTTATAGACTGCTGAGTGTTTTAAGATTTAAAATTCGTTTTGGGTTCACAGTAGACCTCACATGTACCTAATATGTGTTCTCTGTGTATGCCTAACAATTTTCGAGGTCTCACTAATCAGGAACATTTGACTGGTTATGTGTTGGGCGACGAGTTACACCACTAAAATTATTTGCAAAGGGAGTGTTCCACACCCCCCATAAAAAAATTCCATCTTCAGATCAGGAGTCCACGATGGCCAGAGGTGCAACACGAGATACTTACTTACTCCCCTTTGTTTGTAGAAGCTGCTGTGCAGTACACTCGAGAGAAGTGATGCCACACAGCTGAAACTGAATTACTTCTGTTGAAACGGCGAACATACTAGGGGTCTTCCATAAATATGTTATACATGTACAACTCAAAGACCAGTGTGCAAAAGGAGTGGCGCATTGTCAAAAGACAATAAACGTTCTAGGTGTCCTGCAGGCACATTTCTGCTGCGGCACTAGCAACAGTGTGTGAGTGAAATTGCGAGGCATCCAAAAGGGTACTCCAAAGATGATGTACGTCGGGCAGTTTGATTCTCGTGGGGGAAACATATCGATTTCACGCAGATTCACCGCGAAGTTTTGGTGGTATATAGAGCAAATGCTGTGTCACCTCCAATCGCAGGGAAATGGTAGCAGTAATTTGACCCAAGCCACACAGACGTCGATGATGTTGACAGGGAAGGACTAACATCGACAAGAAAACAGACGACTATCTCTAGGCAGCCAAGGAACTGATTTGCAGCAATTGACGATTTTCCGACGGTGAGGACCGTTATGGTGGGGTTCTCCAGGGGCTCCGTGACCAAGGATTGGGTTTCTATCGTCGAGGAATTGAACTTTGATAGAATGCTCCGACCATTGTTTGCAAAGGGTCGATGACTGTTTTTTTTTCTTTTATTAACTGCCTTACTGCCATCGTCATCTCGACCAGACAAACACATGTGCGGGTACAGCGTTGGCTTGCCGAGGATCACAGTTTACTAGTTTCTCCTTCACCTCCTCTCCCTCCTCCCAACCCAGTATAACTGTCTGTCAGTTCCACTTTCACCGTTCCCTAGGATTTTAATAATAATAATAATAATAATAACACAATAAATAAATTTTAGTAATAATAATATGTTTACGTTACTGCTTAGTACATCAGTTCTGTGTATCTTGCAAGAAACTGAAATGCAGAATATTATATCATTTTGAAAGCATTCGTCCGGAAAGTTCATGAGTGATGCAATTGATTTAAGAACCAAGGCCGTAAAACGCTCCTTACTTTGACGACGTCAGTGTAAAATCCGAATGTGAATTCATCATTATCAGTACTACACTTAGCTCTAGTAGTGCGAAGGCAGGTCTAGAGATAATAGCAGTGCGAGGCCTTGAATGGGACTGGAAGAGGAGGTGCGTGGAATTCTTTTCTCTTAGTCGTTTTTGCTTCAGTTCTGGAAATTCAATTCATGCTATTTACCTCTCAGTGGAAACTTCTTCCTTTTTGTCTCACCTCACTCATCTTCTGTGGTTTGACGTTTCCACCTGTAGACTAACGAACCGAATCAGATTTGTTGTTGACATGAAGTATGGTGAATCCGTAGAAGTACGGCTTTATTTGCCAGGAATGTTTAGTGCAGGTAGTCAGGCTGAAAACCCATCCATGTAGGCAGACCCTCTGGCAAACAAGTGAAAAGCATTCCGTCTTAAACATAGCTTGTAATTTCCTACAACTTCTTGCCATTTTGAACTGTTTTCATGCAACAGTTCCCGAAGATTAGCTGAAGAAGTTGACAAAACGCTATTTCTCACTGAGAAATAGCGCTTGAGTGACATTTGTTTGTGAGAAGATCACTTCATGCCTTGTGTAAGGAGAAACATATACCACCTTTGGTCGGAATATGAAATAGCCCGGATCAGCTAACAAGACGACGATTTATCGTTTCGCAGTACTGCTGCTGCCGTTTGTGCCGTCTCCTGGCGTATTTTTCCCAGTGAATATACGAGGGCTATCCACAAAGTACATTAAGTTTTCGTTTGTGTCCGTTAGGGGCGGGACTAGCGCGGCCATCTTGGTGTCATGGCATTCCGCCGCTCAGTCGGCATCCTGCCGTGCTAGTGAGAGGTACGTGCTGTACCCCGTTGAGTTACTGTGACAGTTTGAAATGTCAGCGTTAATTGAAAATGCCGTGAAGTGTGAAGTGCATGCTGTAATAAGGTTTCTGACTGCAAAAAACAGTACACCGATAGATATCCATCGGCAGCTTTGTGAAGTGTATGGGGACAACATAATCACTGAGGGTGGAGTGCGTCATTGGGTCATAAAGTTTAAAAATGGCCGAACTAACGTTCACGACGAAGAGCGAAGTGGAAGACCCAGCATAGTGCCTGCCGAACTTGTCGAAAAAGTCGATGCCGCGGTCCGTGAAAATGGTAATTTCACAATAACGGAACTCTCTATGAGTTTTCCACAAATTTCACGAAGTTTGTTGCACGAAATCACTACCGAAAAGCTTCATTACCACAAGTTTTGTGCAAGACGGATACCAAAAATCTTGACAGAGATTCACAAAAATCAGCGAATGGCTGCAGCGTTAACGTTTTTGGACGCTTACGATAAAGATGGCGACTCATTACTCGATCGCATCGTTGCTGGTGACGAAACATGGGTTAAGCATGTGAACTGCGAGACAAAATTGCAGTCAATGCAGCGGGGGCACACAAATTCCCCCCAAAAACCCAAGAAATGCATGCAGACAATGTCGGCAAGGAAGGTGATGGCGACTGTCTTTTGGGACAGAAAAGGTGTGATTTTCGTGGATTTCCTGGAAAGAGGCACTACAATAAACTCTCAAAGGTAATGCTAAACTCTGCGCAACCTCAGAAGAGCAATACAAAACAAGCGCAGGGTAAAGTTGGGCTCAAAGGTCTTGCTGATTCACGACAACGCCCGGGCCCACACGGCAAATGCCACTCGTGAAGTTCTCGACTCTTTTAAGTGGGAGTTGTTTCCTGATCCGCCGTACAGTCCCGACCTGGCACCGAGCGACCTCCACTTATTCCCAGCAATGAAGAAGTGGTTGGCTATGCAGCGTTTTGATGACGACGCACAGCTTCAAGAAGAGGTAACCACGTGGTTGAAGGCGCAGGCGGCCGAATTTTACGACGAAGGAATTTCCAAGCTCGCCCATCGCTACGATAAGTGCCTTAATTTAAAAGGCAACTGTGTAGAAAAGTAGTATTTAAGTGTGGCTTTCATCTGCATATAATAAAAAAATTGCCAGTACTTTATTTATTTTTAATTCCAAAACGTAATGTACTTTGTGGATAGACCTCGTACTTGAAAAAAATGACTTAATATTTCTCTGTAATGTGTGAAAAACACTGGTATTTTTTCATGAGAGGTGGCTTTTTAATGAAACCCTATGTTAAATTTTAGCGTACCATGATGGGCTTAAAAAGACGGTTCAAAGTCATAAGCAATATTTATTATCTGTGTAGGCAATAATTAAAAAAGAGTATATATATTCTGTTAATTTTCGTTTTTCTGATAAACGAAAGGAAATGGTACTCTTTTTGAATAGTAACACTGGCCTAGCAAGTTGCTCTCTTCCTACGTTCCATAGTAAAAAATCTGTAATAAGTATAATTATTGTTAATTTATGTAAATCGTTGTCAGAATACAAAATGTAATATGTTGCTACGGAAGCTATATTTTATTTATAGAAGAAATGTGTACGTTCCTGCAGTTATTAAAAGTTTTATTGGTTACGATCGTACCCTACTGTTGTCCCCCATTACGGTTCGAACAAATATTTGGTAATTACGGCTCTTCTAGCAAAGATACTACTGAGATAACTTATTCACTCTATGCATTTATGAAAGTATTAACGTATCTCAGTCATTACTTTCATTTTCTGATGCAAATTCTGCCGCACTGGGCCGTTAAGGACGAGTGCGTTATTTTTCAAATAGGCGCCATTACAGAGAAAACTGTAACTAAATATCCTTCATGAAATTAAAATTAACAAGCCAGTGTCCTACTAATAAATACACTTACATACTAACCGTAAAGTTTCAGCCCTTGAGACCAAAAGAGATCATGTTTATGTGTTGTTTTTGATTTGGTGGGCAATAACGAGTCTGCACCATAACGTAATTTCAGTATAAGGAAGTAATTATAAATAGTTATTTAGCATACCGAAGTGTTGGGTGTAATGAATCTGTCTTAAAATTTTTATAGTTTAAAATATTGTACGGAGATGTGTGATAAAAATCATGAAAGATTATTGGTTTAAAAGACAATTTCATACAACACATACAATCACATTAACACAGATCATTCATTAACATACACACACACGCACACACACAGATGCCGTTTGGACAGTGAATTGCAGGGACAGGGGCTACTTGAATACATCACATTTCATGTTTGTGCTATTTTTTATTACAGGGGTATGAGGCAATCACTGTTGTTTTTTTTAATGGGACCCTATGTTGAATTTTAGCGTAACATGATGGGCTTAAAAAGACGATCTCAAATATGTGTGTATCATTATATTTAAGTGAATATTTTTCGAGACATAGATATGTTTTCGTATCGTGTTCGTCCTTCGAAGCGGCGTTGTTCAGTGCGACCTCCTTTTGTGTAAAGTACATGGTAAACGTCGCGAGTCCATCCTTACACAAACACGCCCATTTACAAGACAATAGTAATACATACTGCGATATTTTGCGCAAAAATTACCCGAAGATGTCACGCAAATCTTATTCAGTTATGTGACAACTGTGATACCAAAATAGTAGATAACATGCAGCATTAAAATATTACAAGATGTTAATACATTTTAGGTAACATAAATACAATTGTAAATGAGGCGGACCTTATTGGTCACAATTATTTTTACGTATTTGTTTTTTATTTGAAAGTATTTACTATTGATCACAATACGAAGCAAATACACACAAAGATGCAAAATACATACCGTACATGATACAAAACTTCACTGAAGCATGTGATCAAAATGCTTCCCCTCTGCTACAATGCACATTTGTAGTCATCGTTCGAATGATTTGCGAACGGCGAGGGTGTCACGTGAGATATCAGGGGATGCTTCGATGATACGTTGCTTCATATTGTCTGGCGTAGTTGGTATTTGAGCATACACTTTATGTTTGATTGCTCCCCACAGAAAAAAATCAAGATTCGTCAGATCAGGAGACCGGGCCGGCCACTTCACTTCAGCACGTCGTCCTGTCCAACAACCCGGGAACATTTCATTTAACAGCTCTGTAGCCACACGGGATGAATGAGCAGGACAGCCGTCATGTTGGAACCACATGCACTAGCGCATAGTTAGTGGTACCTCTTCCAGCAAAATGGGAAGAACGTTTGGCACGAACTGTGCATAGTTATGGCCATTTAGTATACCCAGAATGACGTACAGCCCCATAATGACATTTCCGACGATGCCGCACCACACGTTAACACTCCACGGTTGCTGATGCTGTACCTGTCGAAGTCAGTAAGGGTTCTCTATTGACCAGTAATGCATATTACGCAAATTCACACTACCGTGATTGGTGAAAGTAGCTTCATCAGTAAAAAGCACCCATTGAAAAAACGTTGGATCATCTTGTAGGCGCTGCAGAGCAAACCGTCAAAATTCATGGTGCCTTTCGAAATCCACACTGGAGAGTGCATGATGTAATGAGAGGTGAAACGGGTGAAATCTATGCCGGTGCAGTATGTGTAGAACACTTCTCTAATTTATACCACATTCCGAGGCGGTACGTCGCGACGAAACAGTAGGGACGTATGCGCCAACACCAGAAGGCCCTCTTCATGTACCTCGCCAGTTGCAGTTTTCTGCTTTGTCCTCTGTATGTCGTTCCATGATCCCGATTCAAGTAGTATCTTGCAAATACGTGCAAGAAGCTGGCGCGCAGGACTCTCACGGTCAGGATACAGCTCTCCATACCGCTTTATTGCTTTAACAGCGTTTCTTCTGTTTTCACCATACCCTAGAAGCATATCTATCTTTTTTTGTTGGTGTACATGTCTGTTCCAAGAAACTATGACGGAAATGTGAAGTCTCATTACCACAGAAGTACATTTATACCCTTCTCTCCAGCTAACTCGCGCGTCATCTTACCGCGTTATCGAGAAGCAGGAAAACAATGCCTTCCCCGTTAAGTTGCTCAGTTGTCAACAGGAAAGGTCGCATTGGACAACGCCGCTTCGAAGGACGCACACGATACTAGAACATATCCGTGTCTCAAAAACTATTCGCCTAAATATTATGATATTCACATACTTGAAACCGTCTTTTAAGCCCATCATGTTATGCTAAAATTTAACATAGGCTTCCATTTAAAAAAACCAAAGATGGCCTGATATCTCTGTAACAGAAAATAGCACAAACATGAAATGTGATGTATTCAAGTAGCCCCTGTCCCTGCATTTCCATGTCCAAACGGCAGGGTTGAGGCGTTACAAGGTGTGTTATGACTTAGCTGCCTCACCCTGTATATACACTCCTGGAAATTGAAATAAGAACACCGTGAATTCATTGTCCCAGGAAGGGGAAACTTTATTGACACATTCCTGGGGTCAGATACATCACATGATCACACTGACAGAACCACAGGCACATAGACACAGGCAACAGAGCATGCACAATGTCGGCACTAGTACAGTGTATATCCACCTTTCGCAGCAATGCAGGCTGCTATTCTCCCATGGAGACGATCGTAGAGATGCTGGATGTAGTCCTGTGGAACGGCTTGCCATGCCATTTCCACCTGGCGCCTCAGTTGGACCAGCGTTCGTGCTGGACGTGCAGACCGCGTGAGACGACGCTTCATCCAGTCCCAAACATGCTCAATGGGGGACAGATCCGGAGATCTTTCTGGCCAGGGTAGTTGACTTACACCTTCTAGAGCACGTTGGGTGGCACGGGATACATGCGGACGTGCATTGTCCTGTTGGAACAGCAAGTTCCCTTGCCGGTCTAGGAATGGTAGAACGATGGGTTCGATGACGGTTTGGATGTACCGTGCACTATTCAGTGTCCCCTCGACGATCACCAGTGGTGTACGGCCAGTGTAGGAGATCGCTCCCCACACCATGATGCCGGGTGTTGGCCCTGTGTGCCTCGGTCGTATGCAGTCCTGATTGTGGCGCTCACCTGCACGGCGCCAAACACGCATACGACCATCATTGGCACCAAGGCAGAAGCGACTCTCATCGCTGAAGACGACACGTCTCCATTCGTCCCTCCATTCACGCCTGTCGCGACACCACTGGAGGCGGGCTGCACGATGTTGGGGCGTGAGCGGAAGACGGCCTAATGGTGTGCGGGACCGTAGCCCAGCTTCATGGAGACGGTTGCGAATGGTCCTCGCCGATACCCCAGGAGCAACAGTGTCCCTAATTTGCTGGGAAGTGGCGGTGCGGTCCCCTACGGCACTGTGTAGGATCCTATGGTCTTGGCGTGCATCCGTGCGTCGCTGCGGTCCGGTCCCAGGTCGACGGGCACGTGCACCTTCCGCCGACCACTGGCGACAACATCGATGTACTGTGGAGACCTCACGCCCCACGTGTTGAACAATTCGGCGGTACGTCCACCCGGCCTCCCGCATGCCCACTATACGCCCTCGCTCAAAGTCCGTCAACTGCACATACGGTTCACGTCCACGCTGTCGCGGCATGCTACCAGTGTTAAAGACTGCGATGGAGCTCCGTATGCCACGGCAAACTGGCTGACACTGACGGCGGCGGTGCACAAATGCTGCGCAGCTAGCGCCATTCGACGGCCAACACCGCGGTTCCTGGTGTGTCCGCTGTGCCGTGCGTGTGATCATTGCTTGTACAGCCCTCTCGCAGTGTCCGGAGCAAGTATGGTGGGTCTGACACACCGGTGTCAATGTGTTCTTTTTTCCATTTCCAGGAGTGTATTTATACTACACGTCGATCGGAATTACGCAAGTATAAAGTGATTATAGTCTAGGGGTCCGGAATGGTAGCTCAGCGCGTTCGGTGAGAGAGCTGGCTGAACTCTGTAAAAAAACTGGTGAAGGAATCAACGACGAAGTTCAGCGGACATCGTGTGTCGTCCAACCAGACCAAATGCCACGAAAAAGAAGAGGGGTAGCGTACCTGATCAATCATCAAAACGAACAACACTACCGCTTAACATTTGAATAAAAATCACCAGCAATGACGGCTGAAGACTTACAGCATAATAAATCACCCTCATTCAGCCAACTCCATTGTCAAAGAGGGCGGAAGAGCGGACAGAGCTTCAGGGCACTCTCTTGCCCTTAGGGCAGGAAACTGCGCATAAAGGCGGAAGGGTCAGAAATTACCAACGGCATGAGGATGCAGAAAGTAAAGGAATCTATTAGATAAAGGACACATAATGTGGAACATTAGGTGGACTGAAAAGCTAAGGAATGACGATGTTCTTAGCAGAATCTGCGAGGAATGTAATATACACTGACAAGAAGAAGGAGCAGAATGATAGGACATTTGCTAAGACCTCAGAGATTAGTATCCGAGGTACTAGAGGGAGCTTTAGAGGAAGACGGAGGTTGGGATACATCCAGCAAATAATTGAGGACGTAAATTGCAAGTGCTACTGCGCGATGAAAAAGTTTGCACAGAAGAAGAATTCGGGGTGGTTAGCATCAAACCAATCAGGAAACAGATGACTCAGCAAAAAGTTGTATCGACAAGAGAAACGGCCCTTAATCGAAAAAGTGTCGTTTTGACTTCACCATTGGAAAAAGGAAAAAGATCCGGAACTCGTCCTGCATTCGAATCTCGGGGGGGAACTGCCGACAGGGAGATGATCATGAGCAAAAGACTGGATAACCAACGAAAGGATAACTTTCTACGAATCGGTGCGTGGACTGTCAGAGGTTTAAACGTGGTATGGAGCTATAAAGTCTGATATGTGAAATGGTATGGCTCAGCCTAGATATAGCGACTATCAGTGAAGTGAAAAGGAAAGAATGATACCTGGTCAGATGAGTATAGGGTAACATCAATAGCAGCAGAAAATGGTATAGCAAGAGTAGCATCTGCTATGATTAGGAATGTAGGACAGAGACTGAGTTACCGTGAACAGTTCAGGGCATCGACAGCAAACCGACAGCAGATTTCTGTTACACATGACGACGTAGCATGCAGATGTTGAAGAGGCAGAGAAAGTATATGAGGATACTGAGCGGATAATTTAGAACGTAAATGAAGAAAAAAGTCTAATAGTTATGTTGGACTGGAATACGTTGTTGAGGAAGGAGAGGAAGAAATTCGTACGGGAGTATAAGGAATTTGTACAGGAATGAGGGAGAGGAGATAGCCTGAGTTCTCCAATAAATTTCAAATAGTAACAGTAATTCTCTGTTAAGGAATCACAAGAGGAGGTGATCATATACCTGGAAAAAGCTGCGTGATACGGGCAGATTACAGTTAGATTAAATAACGGCCAGGCAGAGGTTAAGTAATCAGATGTTGGAGTGTAAGACGTAACCAAGAGCAGATATAGACTCAGGTCACAAATTAGTGATGATCAAGCCTATTAAGCCTATTAAGTTTGAGAGATTAGCCAGGAAGAATCAATATGCCAACAAGTGGGATACAGAAGTTCTAAGGAACTTCTCTGAGACTATGAGCTCAGTAGGCGGTACAGTTGAAGAAGAAAGGACATCTCTAAAAAGGGCAATCACAGATGTTGGGAAGAAAAACATGGGCACAAAGAAGGTAATTGCGAAGAAACCATGGGCAACAGAAGAAGGGAGTAAAAAAAAGTTCAGGGAAATATAGAAATACATAACTACAAGTCACTTAGGCATGAATTAAAACAAGTACAGGGAAACTAAGGATAAATGGCTGCATGAAAAATGTGAAGAAATCAAAAAAGGAATGATTCTCGGAAGGACTGACTCAGCATGTAGAGAAGTCAAAACATCATTCGTTGAAAATAAAGCAAGGGCCGCATTATTAAGAATGCCCAGGAACTCCACTGCTAAATGCAGAGGAGTGAGAGGATGGATGTAAAAATTAGCTTGAGCGCCTCTTTGAGGGGAACACTTGTCTGATTACTTAACAGAAGAAGAAATAGGTGACGACAGGGTACAGGAGATCTAGTGTTAGAATGAGAGCTTAAGAGAGATTTGAAAGACTGTCTTTCATGTAAGGCAAAAGGATAACATTCGATCAGAATTTCTGAAGTCATTGGGGAAGTCGACAGAAAAAACGACTATACACGTTGGTGTGTAGAATGTATGAGACTGGTCATATACCCTCTAACCAAAAAGTGGGGGAATCATCGCACAATCATCTTAACAGCTCTTGCATCCAAGTTTCTGACAAACATAGCATACAGAAGACTGGATAAGGTGAAGGCATCAAAAGGCACTACCGATGTGGCGGTTGATACTGGCAGAAAAACTGAAGAAAAATCGACACAGGTCCATACGTTTTGTCGACCTACAAAAAGCGTTCGACAATATAAAATGGTGCAATACGTTCTAAATTGTGCGTAAAGCAGGGGTAAACTAAATGGAGAGATGGGTAATATACAACAAGAAACAAGAGGAAACATTAAGAGCAGAAGACCAAGAACGAAATGCTTGGATTACAAAAAGTGTAAGATAGCGATGTAGCCTTTCACTCGTACTGTTCCATCCAAATATCAAAGAAGCAGTGGTTGAAATAAAGGAAAGGTTCAGGAGCGCGATGAAATTCAGCGTGAAAGGATGTCAACGATAAGGTTCGTTCACGACAGTGCTGTCGTCAGTGAAAGTGAAGAAGAATTACAGAATCTGTCGAATGGAATGAACAGTCTAATGACTGCAGAATACGGACTGAGAGTAAATCTAAGAATAATAGGGGATCACGAAGTACATAAAGTTCAGTAATTCTCCTACCTAGATTTCAAAATAATCCATGACGGACGTAGTAAGGAGGATATAGAAAACAGACTAGCAATATCAAAATGGGTATATCAGGCCAAGGAAAGACTACTAGTATCAAAAATAGGCCTTCATTTGCGGAATAACTATCTGACAAGCGAAACTGCCCATCGTAATCATCTCAGATTTAGTGGTAAGGGGGCCGAGTGGATATCCCGTCAGAAACTGAACACAGATCAAGCACCAGAACAGGAAGAATGTGTACTGAACTGTGAAAAAAAAGCAAAATAGAAACAGTGAACGATCCAAGAACAAGAAGTACACTAAAGAGCAGCCTGCAACAGCGGCGTTGGTGAGAGGTTATGGTGTTGAACTGTAAAGCGGGCGAGCTGTGTTCGACAATTCCTGCTTGCAATTAATTTTTTTTTCACAGCTTTTTTGTCCGTCCACTCACTGAAGTGCTTGTTCTCTTTCTGTAGTCTTGGCAGTCGTCATACTATACATTGGTTACAGAATATGAGTCATGTAGTAAAAATGTGTTACCGTCGCAAATAAATGTGATGAATACTGAGAGCAGGTGGGATACCACATAGACTTCTCGCAGAAATAAAAACAACAAACAAACGGATGTGCATTATGTTACGACAACGGAATTCAAGAGTCGAGACTTACAAAACGGAACGCAACTTCAAAAACTTGTATTGAAAGAGCACAGTGATTGTGAAACTGTTAGAGTTCATGTGCTGCAGCTTCTATGACAAACTAGTGTTTTCATCAATTCCTTGGGAGAGATCACAAACAAAGTCACACAAACACCTATAACGGGCAAGGAGGCATACCTAACCCACTTAGCAGTCGTACACATTAGGTACGTCGATAAGAGAATCCTATTATATGACACAAGTACTGTCACTAATGCCGTGTATGACACACCAAACGTGTTTTCCGGTGAAGGATTCGGTTGACTTATCACCTTGTCATCAAACGTTTGTGGTTCACATTCGAATTCCTTTCGCCTGCTAAGGGAGTAGTTGTGCAGAATCAGCTGTCATTATAGGTCCCTTGCTGTTGCAGACATTACACTACAGCACAGACACAAATTTGAATAAAGCAAACAGAGATAAAAAAAAGCATAAAAAAACTATTGGCACGAGGAAGGTTTGCACACGGCTTCGCCCTGTTAGTGATCCAACACCCTAACCACAGCTTTGCTTTATCTCAGTTTGTTTGTCATTGTTCGTTCTATTTGTTTGGGGTGGACGTCCCATGACGCTTGTTCAAGTTCATCGTCATTCCATTAACTCAGTTTTTTTTATTACACAGGGCGACTAAACCTCTTTTTTTCGTTATTTTATTCGATATTGTTCGTTGCGTTTGGTCGGCCCGGACGTCACATGACATTCGTTCAAGTTGATCGTTGATTCCTTTCCTCAACTGTTTTATACAGGGGGCCACCGCCTCTCTGAGCGAACACATTGAGCTACTGTGCCGGGTAACTCGCTGACTTACTGTGCTGGCTATTTAATGGCGACACCGTTTGTTTTTCCGGCTACTCCGGATTGTACTTCTTGTTCTTGGACCGTTCATTGTTTCTATTTTGCTTTTTTTCGCAGTCAGGTACACCTTCTTTCTTCTTTCAGTCTTGATGTGTGTTCAGTTTTTGACAGGCTGTCCACTCGGCCCTCTTACCACTAAATTTCATGGGGATGAGAATATGCTATACCCCTGGAGCACAGCATTATATGGTAGTGAAATATGGACTGTGGGAAAACTGTGACAGAAGAGAATCGAAGCATTTGAAGTGTGGTGCTACAGAAGAATGTTGGAAAATATGTGGACTGATTAGGTAAGGAACGAAGAGATTCTCTGCAGATTGGTAGAGGAAAGGAGTATAAGGAAGATGCTCACAACAAGAAGGGATATACTGATACGATATCTATCAAGAGACTATGTTGTATGGTGCTAGAGTAAGCTGTAGAGTTCAAAAACTGTAGAGTGATACAGAGACTGAAATACATTCTGCAAATAACTGAAGACGCTTTTTGCAGGAACAACTCTGGGACGAAGAGCCTGGCACAGGAAAGGAATTCGTGGGGAGCCGCATCAAACCAGTCAGATGACTCAGGAAAAAAGGTTCCGCTTTTACGGATTCAGGTATGAAACCCTAAGAAAGCTTGTCTATTACCAATATATTACTGATACAAAATGTATAAAATGAATTAGATGCTGACTATGTCTCAAGACGGTTAGCGCAGGATTGCTGTTACAGAGTCAGCCAAATATACTTACTTACGTTATTTGATGTTTTACCTGGTTTTATTGCGACCCATAACGTTTAGACATGTTTTTAACGAAACAGTAGTACTAGCATTCAGCGTACCATCAATTTAAGAACCTAAAGAGCTTACAATCGTTTGGCAAAGATCAGGATACGATCATCCATTAAAAATAAAATCTGTATTGGGAGGAAGGAATAGGTTTATAGTCTTTAACAGGGCTTAACCTTCTCGGATCATCACGGTGGCCCTTCTCACATGTAATCTAAAGACGTGGAGGACTGAAGACCTGTTAATAAATGTAGCTTAGGATCCTCCTTGTCCGATATCAGTGTAGAATTACTCTAAACTAATCATAAGGAAATGACTAGAAAACATTTTCACTCACCTACCAAAGGTCTGCAGCCTAGAACAAGCACCTACCCGCTCAATAGTCGGCGCTGTATTCAGACTAGTTGAAAGAAAAGTTTCCAGCTGCTCAGTGGTATCTTCTGTCAGCATGGGGCATCCTTGACATACCTGGTCATCAGTCTGCAGCGCTCCCCATACCGCTTTGCCACATTTGCCTTATTTGCACCAGCGCCCATTCTTACACCTTCTCCTCTCCAGTAGGAAGATTGCGTGATCAAAGTGCTAGCTAAGACATGCGTGGTGCCAGCCCTGGCACTCTGGCAGTAACAGTGGTTCGGACTCGTCGTGTGACAGACATGCGTACCGTTCGTGATTCCATTCTGATTCTGTACCAGGGTTCATCAATCGTTGTAGTTCACGGGAAGTCTCGTTGTAGTACACCTGATGATTTTGTCAACAAATTAATTTTGCACACGTACTTAAGCTATACACATTATGCTTCATGGAAATGTTTCCTCATTCTCAAACAGACTTGTTACTTTGCAAATATGATAAAGCGTACACAACGTGTACTTCCAGCATGCAAGCCTTGTCAGCAAGCGAAATCATCGATGACTTCTTACCTCGCTCCATCATACCAATTAAATTACGTCACATGACTGCCGTGTATATCCATGGACCAATCCGCAGTAGAAAAACAGGATTTTCTTAGCATTTTCGAAGCTATAGAGAAACTTCCAAATTTGTAACATTCACACCGTTATGTAAAGCTACAGTCAAAACTGCTTCAGCAGCTTTTAAAAACACTTCTTACTGACTGTTGGTCGTAAACAAAAAATTATTTCGGATGATGGACTACAATGCAGATCAGCTACACGGACATGTAATCTGAAAGCTAGGAAGATTACACCTATATGAATATCCAGTTACCATGTTTCAGCAAACCCATCTGAAAGCATTACGAAAGGAATTAGTAAGCTTTGTTGTCTATACTGCCGCAAGAAACACGTCGAGTAGGATAAAAATCTTTACACATTTCTAGAAATTATTAACTCCATTTCAAATGATTCTTAATTGTTGTCTCCGTGAATGATATTAAAGAATGTTGAACCGCCGAACAAAATTAAAGAATTAGTAGCATTTCCTGCTTCACGACAACTACGTCACCATGAAATCATCGACATTACAATCAACAATATTCAGCGTGTAGCTGAATGAAGAAAGAAACAACAGAAAAAGGCAAGTCATCTCCGCGAATTTAAAATCGGTCAAAAAGTATTAGTATATACTTATCACCTTTCAAACAAAAGCCAAAAATAGGAGCAACAAGTTCGAGTTGCTGTGTAGTCCGTACGCGATAAGACATATTCCGCATCCAAACGTCGTTCTTGTTGAAACTCTGCGTACGAAAAAGTCGCGAGGGAACATTCATATCAGTAATGTAAAACATTTTATTGAATAATACCATTATTTTTCCTGATTGGGACAATATTTGATACTGCACTGTCACAGAGTGACACAATAATTCCTTTTGAATTTTTCTCTAGGTACAATACTTTTATTGCCACTATATACTATGTATTTGTTATTCGTCTTCTAACTTAGTGCCATTTTACGCACTACTGTGTTTCCACAGATAGCCACCTTTTTGGTAGAGACAAGGTTTCACTTGCGTATTGTGTGTTGTCATTGCTATTTACTCACTGTGCTCCTTCAGTGTTTCAGAACAAGTTGTTACCATGTAAAGTACAATAAAACGAAGTAAACATACGTACATTTTGAGGCATCAAGCAGACGTAACACGTTAATGAAAAATGAACGAAACAAGGCTCATCTATGGTCATATACTAATTTTTTTTCTTGCAGGTTTTACAGGAAAAAACGAAGTATAACCTTAAGGATAACATCCCTATACTACAATGCTCTCAATAATCTATTCTTTTTCAGCGTACTACTTGAATATTATAGCAATATTAATAATGAAATTTACCAACGATTTTTCTATGTATGCTAGATAAAATTTTCGATTTGATAATGGTAATATTTTTGAAAGTGATAATAATGAAGACACAATGATATTCTACTAATGATCATAATGATTATATGTGAATGATAAGATAAAGAAAAGTGATGACACAGAGGTCACATTGTTATGATGAGAAACATTTTATGACAATTTGAAGATAATGAAAACACAATAATGGATTAAAGGAACTGCAGATACAATTTTTTTAACTGTTGTAGAATAACGTGACATTACATGGTACAGATATATATCACTCCTTGGACTATGAAGAAAAAATTTGCTTTTGAATGGTAGAGTAGTCATTCATACTCGCTTGATACACTGTGTTTTTCTGAACTAATGATGCATTTACATGATACATGCACTGACATTTAGTACCTGCTGATATTACTTTAGTTTGGATTAACTATGACATTAACAATTACATCATAATAATATCCTTGTGTTTTACAGTACAACAAGACATTTCTCAACACTCATTTTTTTATTATTTTGTATGCTTTGCAGTCTATGCTCATACTATATGCTTCTAGTTGTTAAGTCATTCTGATTTTCTTAACATTTTCATGTCTGTGTTTAGAATAGTCTTGTGATCACACATTTTTGTCTTGATTTGTTCTGTCTGACCAGTTGATGACTATGGACAATAATGATTGTCTTTAGTGGCCAAAGTGCACTTACCTTTGCCTTATTCTCCCTTGTCCCAGTAGTTATGTGCATTCCTACAATTTACTATTATTATTTTACTTTCACTTCACTGTGTGAGGTATATTACTTACGTTTATACAATATTTGTAACAAAAAATACCATTTTAAGGTCTCATGTACTATACCAATCTATCTTATGAGTTCTGACAGTATATATCCTGATTAATTATGAACTACATATTTTGTGATTTACTCCGCTCAAACTTCATGTATTACGATCTGGAATTATTGCCTGTATGCATTAAGTTTTCAAGTCTACCTACTGTCACAGTCACTCTGATTCTATATGTAACCACTAGTGTTCTGTAGACAGTCGCTGCCTGTAAATGTATGTATTACTAGCTTACTACCTGAAAAGCTCAGCTATGAGTCAAAAACATATTCTATGTACCATATTGTTAGATAATGAACTATGAACACAATTTCTCACTTATATATTGTGGAGCTGCCATAAATACTGCAGTTCTTAACTGCAGAAGTTTAGGATTCTGTATTAATATCCATTACTGCCATACTTTGCAATTGTGAAAACATTTAATGCCTCTTTAAGTCCCATTTCCTCTTTATGCTCCTATCCTTCTCTACTTTATCCACTGAGATGATCTTCAAATATTCAGTTGTTCATTTGTCTGCAACAATATAAATATATGCTAGCTTAATGACGTTGTCAATAATACACTACAAATAAGAGAGCTGCAAGACACCATTCATTGCGCTCATGACTGCGCTAGGCAGCACTTAATATATATTTGGCTGAGTTGTCATTGGCTATCATATCTACTGCTGCCAGCAGTGAGCCTACTCAATGCCAAATCTCACTAATTTGACATACCTAGTGATGTTAAAAAAAATGCTCAAGAAAACACGACTTAAAAATACAATCCTCTAATGCAGAAATATGAACCAATGTGTAGGGACCTTGATATGCAGATCATCCATACTGTAACTTAACCTCAATCTGACTTTATCCTTGCCTTTTTCCCTCTTTACTTTGTATTACATACTCATGATATAGCTACACCAAACTTTGTGTAATGATGCCTATAATTAGCCACAACTGTGGAAATGAGCGGTATAAATGGACACTTGATCTCACATACTAGTGCCTGTAAGCACTGCACATCTTAACAAGTTTGAAAATACTTAGTAATGTTTCTCTATAATTCTGTATTGTATATAACATGTTGTTTTAACTCCCGTGTTTTTTGTAAAAAGCGAGTTGCTCATACTTATGTGTTTTTCTTGCATATTAGGCCACATTTTCAAATTTCGTGGTCCATATTAGCACTGTCATACCTCAATATTTGGGACATTCATGATTCCTGACCACAGATGTTAGATGGTTAAAAAAACGCTTCACAAATTAACCATGATACCTTTATAGTGTTCAAAGAGGCAGATACTGATAAAAAAAATCTTTATTTCTTTATTAATTATCTCTTTTATGCTACTTCCCGATTTTCATCAGCCTATACTTATGTAATGTTAAGAATTCGTTGTAGTATTATGGACAATTGCCATAAAAGCTCTCCCAAATTTTTCAGATGGATGTAGCAGGGTATGAAAGTATATACACATGGTAAATTAATTTAAGTTTCATAAGAAAATATTATATATAACCAGAGATGGTCAGTTGCAGTATCGACTGTGTAGTAGCATTGCTGCTCAATGGCGATCACTGATTCAAGCTGTTATGGGTAATGTGTTAAAGTAACTTTAGGTTGGGAGATATATGAGGACTCTCAAGTATAAAGACGTGTTGTATCTGATGTGTGCTGGATACATACTTACTTGCTATGGGCAGTAATAATTTTTCTATTTGCAAGATAGTATGATGTTTGCTAACTGCAAAATAAATCTCAACAGAAGTAGGAAATAATTAAGGTAAAGATAGTTGTTTTGTTACTAATGTAATGTGGGTACTCATAAGTAATAATTGAGACAATGTATAGCAATCACATCCAATGATTTTGTAAAGCTAATTATTAATGGATAATCAGATTATGAGTGTGTTAATTGTGACCATTATTAATTTTTAAACAGTCAAAATACAATTTTTAAAGTTAGTGTCATACTGTTTTGTATCCCAAGTCAATACCAGTTCTCAGATTCATGCCATTTTTTATTAACTATTTTTCTGAAGAAGTTATTGAGTCAGTAATATTTGATTTAATTAAAGTGTATGCTAAGCAACAGCATTGCACATGGCTGTTTGCTAACTATACAATTTAAAGTACTAACACACAGCAATGCGAAGAGTGTTACCATTGTGCAGATAAAGGTAAGAAATATTATTTCAGGGATAGGATTTATTAAGCACAGGTACCATTTTTTTAAAAATTTATCAGGTTTTGTTTTATTGCCAGGACTAAATTACAATGAATAGTTTTGCATTAGATTAATTTTTTATGTTGCATAAATTCCTGCAGTTTTGGTTCGGTTTAAAGTTATTAACAGTTTACATTCTCACAGCTAAATTAAATTCACATTCAGAAAAGTTAGGTAAAGGGAATACGCTTAAGTGACGAGATAAAATACACTTTCACATGCTATTCCCATTCTAACAGTTGCGTTTCTGACTACCGTCAGTTATGTAATTTCAATCATAATTCAAACATACACGTTACACCATACATGAAATTCAACATTATCACTTATTTGGTTATGTACTCGCAGCAAAAATAGAAAACAATAACTTAAATGGCTCTAACAGCCAATTACCACCTGGTGTTTCAAAGCCACAGTTCTTTTCTTTTACTCACCAGGATCGCAAATAGTAACTCAGTTACTGTCCCCTTACTACCCACAGAAATATATCGACATAAATTTTTGTGTAGGAGGAATCTAAGTATTATGCACTTATCTGATTTTGCAGTTTTTTAAAAATTTTGTGGATCAGTATTATTAGGACTTCCGTTTACTGGCTGCACTACTGCTCTCTTTCACTGATCACAGTAATTACTATCCTCCTCACATTTTGAACATATTACTTGCAAACCTATATATATATATATATATATATATATATATATATATATATATATGTATATGTATATATATGATTTACCAGTTTGCAGTTCTAACTTTGCAACTGGGTGGTGAAAGAATTCCTTCTGTTGTATCATATTGAAAGAATGCTTTTGTAATACACCTATGAATGAACAGTACTTCAAGTTCTACTTTTAGGGCTTCAGCCCAAAGTACAACTGCTTATTCCAGTATTCAGCACAGTTAAGCTTTCACTTTCAGGAGTGTTTGCCACGACATGACTCATCCATTCAGTTCTATTGGTCACTTAGTTCATGTGAACAAATTTTCTGCTTCTGTATGGGAGAACACTTGTTTTCCCACTTTTACTTTTTAGGAAACATCTTGTACACCTCTTCCTTATCCATCACTGAATTTCTACACCTCGTGGATTGTCGATACAGACCAAGCAACAGCTCCTTTAGCAATAGATGACATACCCTCACTTGGGGAGGTGGAAAAGTCAACTACGTTTTCAATGGTGAATTCGACACTGTGTTTTGGTCTGACACATTTTTTGCATTTGACGAATCTATGGTATGTTGACTTCTCATCCTAACCATACTGGTGTGCAAAAACAATTTATGAAAGGTACTACCAATCTTATTGCTATGAATGTGTAAATGAGTCACAGATGGTATTCACGTACTTTAAAACTTCCTTCTCAGAAAATATTTCTTTGAAAGCAATAGCATATCGTTACTGCAAACTGCGCACAGCTAACGACAAACATCTGCTATCCCGTAGTTTCTTATGAAATGTAAAATAACAATACATTAATAACAAATTTTGTGCACTATAAAATTTCTGTGAAGGAAAGGATTCAAATAAATAGATTCCTACCAGTACAGAAGCTGGAACAACTACTGCAGTAGAATGAGTGGAATAATGCCTTACCTTGTTTCGATGTTAGCGATTGTATCGTTATTTTACCAGTTTCTTCTATTTTATGGTTTTATTTAATTACGTCAAGATTGTGATCTGAGGTTTTCCCGGCGTAGGCCTATTTGCTGTCTGAAGGGTTCTCCGATGTAAAGCCGGATACGATCGCGGAATGCCCTCGATAATTCGGTGAATAACCGTTCCGCCGTCATCAGGTGGTGCTAATGCAATGGTCTGCCCACTCCCCGCAGCTAGGATTTATTCCTCGTGGGTCCAGGTGCAACTCCGTGCGCCGGTGGCACAGGGCATGTTGGATGGTGTGGAAGCGGTTTCTATTTTATTTTATCATCCTTTCAGGACACAGCAGTATTTTTATACATTTATTCAAGAATTGTCTCTGTAGTTATGTTTATTTTCAGTGCTCTTGCGTCAGTAAAACAAAATTTCAAGACAGCAAAGACAAACTCTATCCTTGGTGTTACTTTCCAAAAATCCATTTTCAGTAAAGAATGGTAGTATTTTTGTCTTTAGATTTTGATGCTTTTCCCTTTTTCTCTGTTGTCATCATTTTTTATTTTAAACTGATTACATTCAAGACTCAGGTCCCTATTGAAAAAGGGACTGACGAGTCGAAACCTAGTTTTGAAGTGATGTAGAGAAGTTTTACTCAGCGATGTATATTATAATGTCGTGAAACTGTAGACGAGTGCCATTGTAACCAAAAGCTGTTAGTTATTTGGCTGAAATATAAAAAGGAACACTGGGGCTACAACCACTTGGACCTTGACTTAAAATATTCAAAAAGAGCTTCAACTCTTCTGGCGTTGGCCCCTGTTTACTACAATTCATTTATTTAATGGTTCCTTTTGCGAAATTGTAACGTAGGAGCTTAAAAGTGAGCCAAAATTTTATAGAAAAATTTAAAATTTATATGTAACCAGACAATTCGGGAACTGACTATCTGTTAATAACGATTATATGTGTATTATGAATGTGCAGTATAGTAAATATGGCTGTAATATTTTTGAGGATAGTAGTTATGTGTTCATATTTTGCAGTACAACGTATGAAAGGTGGGGCACCATTTGGAGATTTACATCAATTTTTTTGATTAATTAATTAAGAGAGTAACGTATTCATAAATTTGATTGTTCTTAGAACTGTTCAGAATTTAACAATCTCCGAAGACTGCGCGACTTTTGAATGTAGGCAGATTTTCAAAAAGCTTGTAAAATCATTCACCTAGTATCGCTAACTTAAACTTGTTTCTTAATAATAAATTCTGTAATGTTTCTGTGTACGTTAATACTGTGTTAAACGTCGTATGAGAATCCCAGTTTTGCCGCAAAGAATGTCGGACATAAATTCTAGTTAAATTTGAACATAGTTTTGTTGAGTTATTATTGTTTCAAGTAGGTGTAGTGATCACTTAGATAACTGGACGATGATTAACTTTCCTCGAATACAACTTCATAGTTTTTTAAATAATTGATTTCAATAATTATTAGGTAATTCGAAAATCTTAAAGATTGCGAGTTGAAGTGCTCTTTCATAGAACAATACTTTTTTTGCGGAGGGATTGCGACACGTTAAAGTAATAACTATGTTCTTCGAGTCCTGAAACTACTTACTGCTGTGATTATGGCAAAGCCAAGTTGTAAGATGTATAACTCAGGTAGGCAGTGATGTGTCCTTTACATGTACGCCAAGATTGTAATTCGGGCCCCTTGCATTCATAGCATTTTGGAAAGAAGTCAGTAACAATTTTTCACTGTCGTAAGTATAAACTGAATTCCAGTTATGTTCCACATAATCAAAAGTAAGTATCAGTATTTTAAGTGCGTTAAAAATATGTTTGTTGAGTGCAGAACAAAGGCCAATTCAGTAATGAGATAGCCAAAGCGTTAGCGTTCTTGGAAAGAGTCCTTGTTGTGTACGGTGGTTCTTTGGGGCACGCATGTGCAGATGAGCTGTGAGACACCTGAACACAGAAACAGAAGGTGGGGCAGCATTTTGTACGCAACACCATTTCCCTGCATTTGTGGTTTCCAGATGTTAGCAGTTCCATTCTGAACAGTATATAAATATTGCTGCAGCTAAAAGTAGTTAATGCAAATTATCTAAAACTTGTTATTTGTAATTAAGAGTATAGTCACAAATACGAGAAATGTATAGGTTCGATTCCACGCGATCTGTTACTTAAAAATTTTGCGGATCGGTTGCAAGGAAAATCGGTGAGGTTTGTTATAAAATCCTCATTAAGACAGTAGTGAAAATTCTCATGCGTGGTAGGAAAATATATGACGTACCACTAACTTTGTTCCTGAAACAAATGAAAGATAGCTACTCGCAAAAATATACAGCAATTACATCATTCCTGTGAATTCAGTACAATCTCCACAACCAAACTCTATCACTTACAATCAGAAACCTTTCTGTCTGTCGAGAGTGTTCTGTGCAGGCTCACCATTTCAACGACATTTAATCCAAATCGGACCCAGTGCCTATTACCTTCAACCCTACCATCATTCTCTTTCCGCCGACTGAAAAGTCAGCGTACGTCAATCAAAGATAAGCCCTAAGGGATTCAACCACCAATTTGCTCCTATTTCAGTTAGGGCAATAGAGTAAAATTGAATAAAACGCGAACAGCACAACTCAATAATTATACCTTCTCAATACTTAATCTTACAGATAATGCGTAACAAGTTGTGGTAACAATCTGTCCGATAAGGTCCACGGCAATATATTTTATGAAACTTACATTATCTGTCTAATTTACGATTAATCTGGATCTTACCGAGCCACAATATTTGTGGAACCTGGGCTATAATCTTACTAAATTAGCCTCAACTGCTTTAACAATCAAGCTATCGACAGGTGATGACACTCACGGGCAGGTACCTTTTCATTATTCGGAACTCAATGACATCACACCCGAACTGGAAGTAGTAATTAAACCCATATTAAAACCACATGAAACCATTAAAATTAATCAATGAACAGCGCTAATATTACTTTTAACAATTAATTCATTGTCAGTCTCTGGCCGTTGGGTTTTGTATTAATCTGACTGCAGCTGCGTAAACAACCTTTGCGGCACGCGACGCTGTCTGGATGGAACCATTTTTGCACAAACAGGCGTCTCCTCTCTTTTATCCATCAGTTTTCTCCAACATTTATACATACGACAAATTATAAAACACCAGCAGTATATCTTAATTACACCTTCTCAATAATCTTACGGATGATTCGTAATGAGTTGTGGTGACAATCAGACCCATAACGTCCACTGCAATAAATTATAAGCTACTTACATCATCTTTCTTAGTTTAGTTAGTGTAAATATGAGCTCTCATTTAAACACCGTAAAATTCCGTGGGGACGTTTAGCTCAGTTTCTGAGTTTGACAACTCCTGCCCCAGCACTGATACTGCATCCACCACATTTGGACGCAAAGCTACATACAGCAGCCTCATCACTGGATGCCATACAAGGAGCAGTTAACCAAATGACTTGACAATAGTGCTGTCAGAAGCTGGCCGATGAGTTTTTCCGAGGCTAGGGACTTCCTAATGGACAGGTTGTGAAGACTAACTGTTTTCAGAAATGAAAATTGCACACATGAAACGAGCCATTTCTTCATCTGATTTCTGCACCCATATTTTTGTAGACAGCGATAACGACCTGGATGTCAATGCTGAGGATACGCCAGACTTGAGCGATACAACGGGCAATTTTCGCGACGAAGAGTTCTTTCAAGGCACTTGCTGAGAAATGTAGGGTAAACATGTCATGTGCCAAATCCGGACACACTTAAATTGCGCCGGGGCTGAAGCAGCCATTTAACTATGTGATTTTTGTGAATAATTTTTGATTCGCTGTTCATTTCAAATGCTTAAATAAATAAGGTACTTCACGTAGACTAGTGTACCGTTTTGTAATGTTTTAGCGAACTTTATTAAAATTATAGCTAACACACACGGCACTGCTTGAAGATTTATCTTACCAGGTAACCATTAGAAACGAAAACCAAAAAATAGCTGTGGTTGTAGTGTAATACCGAAAAAATCTCGTTTCCTTATGGTTGTTTAAACACCTTTTACGTTATGAAAAAGTCACACAAAGAACTATGCAGAAGTAAAAATATAATAAATACACTATCCAAATAAAGAAACATAGTAAGCAAAATATTAATTTTCTGTAATGTTAATTAAAACAGAACTTGACTGTAAACGATACGAGTAGTTAATAAAGAAACATACTATGCAAAATACAAATTTTTTGTAATGTTAATTTAACTGAGAACTTGAATGTAAACCGTACTTCTAGTTACATTTCCAGGAGTTACAATGCTATTTTGGATCCGTCTCTGTGGTAATGCGTTTTCACAGCTAAATAGTCGGTTTTTGCTTCCGCGTACAGCCGTTTGCGCTTCGCAGTTGAAAGCTGTCGAAAGCGCTGCCAGGCGCCATGCACTTCCTTAAGTAGACTCTACTTTGGTAGTGTCTTAGCTGTAAAGAACAAATTTATTGTAACTTTATGCATTATCTGGCATTGTTTCCTGCCGCGCGGGGTAGCCGTACGGTCTTAGGCGCCTTGTCACGGTTTGCGCGGCTGTCCCCGCCCGAGGTTCAAGTCCTCCCTCGGGCATGGGTGTATGTGATGTCCTTAGTATAAGTTGGTTTAAGTAGTGTGTAAGTCTAGGGACCGATGACCTAAGCAGTTTGGTCCCTTGGAAATTCATACACATTTTTCAACGCAAATGATAAATTTAAACGTCGTGCATGATGCGGCAGGTTTTGAAGCGTCTAATCGTTTATGAAGCTGTATCTCATGAACTATGATAGGAAGGTGGTTCTTAGTCGCACAGTGATTCTTATCTGAGAGGAAGGGATACGTGTACCAAATTTGATTAAAATCATCCAGTGGGTTAAGATGAGATTCCAACATGCACACATGTTAACATACATCATCAAGTTTTATATAAATTTTAAAAGGTTTTTGCGAAATTTCTGCATCAGATTTCTCAGTCCCTTTTTACAAGATTTCTTTCAAATCTTAGTTTGTGGAAAGAAGTTGCTGGTGTTAGGCATTGTTTTACTTCTGTCATTTAATCCTGCTGTTCTGTTCGGGTCTATATAACCCGAAATGGTTAAGTGTTGTGTCTAGACAAGACAGCCTAGACACAACGAGAGGAAGCCGAAAGGCACGCGCTAAGTTAAAGCAGGATGGCGTGAGGTCTGAAACAGGATACGTAATGAATGCTATAAAGAAAAGTACGTAGCTTCTCGAATACTTAACTTACATCCATCCTTTTGGTACATCTGAAGATTGTGGCGATACAAGTGAGACTCTTTAGATACATGCAATGTTACTAATGGCGCCTTGCTAGGTCGTAGCCATTGACTTAGCTGAAGGCTATTCTACCTATCGGCTCGGCAAAGGAGCGAGGCTTCGTCAGTATAGTCGCTAGCTACGTCGTCCGTACACCGGGGGCGAGTGCTAGTCCGTATCTCGAGACCTGCGTTGTGGTGGCGCTCGGTCTGCGATCACACAGTGGCGACACGCGAGTCCGACATGTACTAATGGACTGCGGCCGATTTAAAGCTACCACCTAGCAAGTGTGGTGTCTGGCGGTGACACCACAGTTAAGAATTTCTTATCTTATTGTTTAAATATCAAAATAACTTCATGAAATTTGGTGACTGTATCTGAAAATGCCAGGGGGTATGTGGTTAATAAATTTTTAAAATATTTTAAGTCATTAGGTCGTAAACCATAACAGCTACATACATAATGTAATATGACTACTCTAGAGTCAAATACTTCCTAGTTCTTTCATATTTTATAGTAGCAATGACTTTCTTTATTTATACTTACTCTCGACATTCAACAGCTCAACAAAGGCACATTATTTACAAGAACGGACTTGTCACTACGACTTATCAGCTGTTCGAATTATCCATTATTTCTGCTCAGTTTGTGTTCTCCATCGTTTATGGTAAGTCTGAATTGTGACGTCATGGCGATTACATCATTGAATGACGCTGAGTTGGAAGAATTAGTAAACAGCTAAAGAGACGAAGAATTACTTTCCGAGTTCCGAGATCATGTTCAGTAATGCATCTGAAAGCGAGTGTTCTGATGTAATGACGACAATCCACAGCCTATCCAAAGTAGTGTATGGACTTCAATTTCTAAACATGGAACACACTCTGGTAATTGAAACCACCAGCACAACACAAACGCCTACCTGCTTCGAAAGTCATCAGGAGTGCCCTGGGAGTTATCAGGTGCGCACGCAGCTGAGTAAGTGATGTAACAACTTCATTTGAAGTATTATTTTCAACAGCATTCAGAATGAAATAATTGAGATCTCAAATATTGAGGGGCAACGAGTTTATGGTATACAATGTACAAACAATTATGACTATCTTATCTTTTTCACGCATACTTAGCGACCCTATTCCTTGCAGTTTTAAATCACTCACATGGGAAATCTACAAAAGGTTTTTGAGGTAAAGATACTGGGCGGAACGTTTGCCGAGCAATCATGTCCCTAGAAACATTTCGTAAAATATCGCGCGTCTTGCAAATTGATAAGAAATTCACAGAAGAGGAAAGACGATGTACTGATAAACTCGCTGCAATTCGCAGTGTCTGTGAGAAGTGGTTAGAAGACTTTTTTGAACTGTATAATCCAGGGGAAAATGTGACAGTCGACGAGCAGGATTTGGAGTCCGATGTCCCTTGAAGTAGTGTATCCCAAGCAAACGGGCAAAATATGGGATCAAGATATGGAGTCGGTCTGACAGAAAATCTTCATATGCACTGAAAGCCCAAGTTTACTGTGAGTGAAGCGGCACCAGAAAAAAATTAGGGAATGACTGTAGTTGCTGATGTTACTTCTGATTTGCGAGGTCAGAATGTCACATTTGATAATTTTTTTACGTCGTACAATTTGGGACAACTGCTCCTGAAAAGGAAACTGACAATCTTAGGAACCATACGTAAAAATAAGGCAGAGCTTCCACAAAATATGACCAACAAGGAGGCTCATACCTCTTCATTTTTCTTCACAAATGGCACTACGGTAGTCAGTTATATTCCTCAGAGGAATAAGATTGTTGTACCAATAGGTACTCAATTCTATTTCTCAGAGAAATACGAATGTTGTACTAATGAGCACTCTCCACCATGGTGGCTGGATGGCTAATAGGAAGGAAAAAATGATTTTAGATTATAATTCTACCGAATCGGGTTTAGACACACGTGATCAGCTAACTGGTACATATACTTGCAAACAAAAAAACCAAAAGATGGTCCATGATAGTTTTCTAGAATATTCTTATTATCGCTGTTTGTAGTGCATATGTTTTGTGGGCTTCGATTGACCCAACTGGAAAGCAAGAAAGATGACTTGAATGAGAATATGTTTGCAGAAACTTGTGAAGTCACTGGTTGCTGAGCTTTTTGCACGAAGGTTCAAAAATGGTTCAAATGGCTCTGAGCACTATGGGACTTAACTTCTGAGGTCATCAGTCCCCTAGAACTCAGAACTACTTAAACCTAACTAACCTAAGGACATCACACACATCCATGCCTGAGGCAGGATTCGAACCTACGACCGTAGCGGTCACACAGTTCCACACTGTAGCGCCTAGAACAACTCGGCCACTTGGGCTGGCTTCCACTAAGGAAACATTTTTCAAGAACAGTAGATTCTTTGAGAATGGTCAGGACCATCCAAGACCTGAAGGAGTGGCATGTGTTCTGTTGTTCAGTAAATGACAATAAAACAAACATGTTGTGTGGGAAGTGTAAGAAACATTTATGCAAAGCACACATCACTTACTTGTGTCCAAACTAGTGAGTAAGAAGGAAATAAAGTGATAGGGGCAGACAGACAGATGATTGTTGAGAATCACAATCTGGTGGAAATGTCTGATATTCCGAATATACCCTGCACGAATATTAAAATAGTAAATTTTGTTTAGTGAAGCTCTGTGTATTATTATTATTATTGCTGTGATCATTAACAACATACTGCAATATAACAACAGTGTCGATGGCCTGCAACTGTACGAAAAATATGTGTGAGTGTGTGAGTAGAAGTTTGTTTCAGCTTTATTTTATTGTATTTTTATTTTATTTTATTTTTTTTTTATTTTTTTTTTTTTTGGTTGGGTCATATTGATTCGAACAGTTCATTTGCACAGTGAAAGTGAGCAGAACAGCAGTGTTAATAAACTTGTTATAGTTGTTAATGAAGGTCATAAATTAATCAATTTCCTGATAGGAAGCACCATCCAGGTAAAAAGGAAGAGCATCCCCATTTTTACAGCTTCTCCTCTACTTTATACGTAAAACAAGTGAAAATTCGTTGTTTGCTGTCTTTCTTGGTTAGATAATTTCAACATCCAACTGTGTATATATCCCATTCCTCCGTTGCAAATCCGCTAGTAGAGCTACAACCAGTAACTGAGTTGCGATATTCACTGACGCATGCGAAAAGAGCATATGTTTTATGCACGTACCAACTATTCGATGTACAGAGCGCTCAGAAGCATTCGGTGTTCGTCCTTGAGTAAAGGCCAGGACGTCGACAACGTGTTAAGGTCATGGTTGCTTGGCATGCGGCGGCGGTGACGCCCTCCTTAAGAGAGGCTAACCACAAAGTATTCTGCGCCCCGGGGCAGGGTGGCTAGTGCCATCTTGCCGGAGAGCTTCCTTAAAGCAGAGCGCTAAACAGCACCCCTTGGTCGTTTCGCTCACTCCCGGCCCGCCATTCTCCGGTCTAAGGACGAGCGCGCCAGCGCGACCTTGAGGCGCAAGTAGCCCACCCGGCGAGTCCCTTCCAAGGACAGCAGCGCCTGTCAGCAAGGGGGAGATATGATGGCGACTCAGCGCGCTGGTCGTTCCGGGGATATTGCGGCGCTGGGGTCGGCCCCACTGCCGCCCCGATAGCCGACCTGCGCCCGCTGGTATGCCGCAATTCTGAGAAATTACGGAACTTCTCATTTATATGTCGTTTGAGGGCGAAGATCTGCGCGATAACCGTGCCGTTAGAGCGGAATCTGCGTGAAGTGGGTGTACAGGCGCCGACGCTCTGCCCTAATTCCTGCTTTTGCCCATTTCCGTGCTACGCATTGAATTACCCGCGCTGATATTTGGATTTACGTTTATTAAACCATTTTAGAGGTGCTACAGCCCGCTACTGTGTAATTCCTCGGTTAACTATACCATTTATTATTTGAGGGTATTAATAAAGTTAATGACACAGTCTGTTCACCGCTCGGTATTTTATTACCACACCCTGTGTCTGTTACGCTTGCGACTCGTAAAGGTGACTCAGACTACATACAGTCAGTTTCACAACAAATTTAGCGCCATAATTTGAAACGTAACGGCCGCAGCGACATCTCTGCTGGCGGTCTCGAATATGTAATCAACGCGCTTTGCGCAATGTATAAATAAAAAATATGAGAGTTGAATGCTTTGCTTTGTCGGTTGCATTTTAAAATGAGTGCAAAACATCAGGAGGGGCCGAGGCAGCGTTCCTTGTAAATCATCTTTTTGGGCCTGGTCTCCTCTTTCAAAAACCTGGTTATGGAGCGTGAAAGGTTGCTTCAACAGACTGTCAAACATCCGGTAAAGGTGCTTGTTTGGGGATGTTTCCCTAAACCCGGTTTTGGCTATTTGCATTTATTTACATTCAGTTTAAAACCTGGAAAGCTTTTAATATTCATAAAAAATGCGTTGCGAGGTTCGTTAAGAAGCTATTTGGTTCGAACGAGGCAAACTGGGTGCTTCAACAGGATAATGATCGAAAACATCACAGCTGTCACAAGACAGTGGCGTTTCAACCCTGGACTGGCCTGCAATATCTCCGAATGAGAATCCGACCGAAAATGTTTCGTCCTATATGAGGATGAAGCTTAAAGGAAAGCCAATATACACTTTGAAGCAGCTGTCATATAAAATCGGGAAGATATGGAAATCGTTACCGAGAGAATATGCAGAAAATCTCGCCAAAAGCATGCCAATAAGGTGCCAAGCTATAGACGATAATGGCTGGGATTGGATTAATGGTTAAAATGGCTCTGAGTACTATAGGGCTTAACATCTGAGGTCATCAGTCCCCTAGAACTTAGAACTACTTAAACCTAACTAACCTAAGGACATCACACACATCCATGCCCGAGGCAGGATTCGAACCTGCGACCGCAGCGGCCGCCTGGTTCCAGACTGAAGCGCCTATAACCGCTTGGCCACACCGGCCGGTGGATTGGATTAAATATTGGGTAATTGTGCAATTAGTAATAACATGTATTTTCATGTAAACATATATTTATAATAGTGTCTTTTATTTCATACAGATAATGGCGTACACTTTCTTGTGGAACTGACTGTATTCTCACGATACCTATTGGAAACGACGTTAGAGATAGGTCAAATAACTTATGAACCATGTGACTTAATATGGATATCTTTAGAACGTGGAAGCGCCGTAGCAAATACGTACCAAAAAGCCGCGCAGATTTGCGGTTCGCGGCGGTCTACGTGCCCCCATCCTATTTGCGCTAGGAGCATGTGGTAAAAAGTTTTTTTTAGCCTGCACCAACGGTCATTTGTGTACTCACTCGAACATATTAAGCTAGGTTGGAACGAACAATCGGAGCTGGCACCCCGGCAAATTTTCCGAATCCATCAATTCCCTTTGGACAAAGTTTTAATTGGGCTGAAATTAATGCTCAGCTATTGGCACGATTTGTCTTTCCATCGTGCGGATTAAAAAGCCACCATCGTTCGGATTTTACGTGCAAAAACAGTAACTCTTAAATAACTGTGGGATGAAGAAGGACTGAAGGTTCGAATTTAGTCAGTCCACCGGTGTTTCGGACCTTGTTATAAGGTTCGGCAATTTGCAAAAAGATTTCTTCATTTGGATTTTACGAGCATGAAACACGTTCTTCTGGGAGGTCTTTGAAGCGTGCGACTTCTTTACTTTAGAGGGATACGAATAGGTTCAAACTCTGCACTTAGGTAAGTGAATAGATAAAGTGAGAATGAAATGACTTATATCTAATAATCTTCATCCGTTGTCGAAATACACTAGTTTAAAGTCGAGCTAAATGTAGCACGTAAAATTCGTTCTTATGTGGATTGAACGCCCAGAAACAGTTTAAAGTGAATCAAACAATTAAAAAACGAATTCTCAAGCTAAAATCGGAAACCTAGCTTCCGAAACCGGTCTTGTGAAAATAAATAAATTTACAACTGAAGCGGTATTTTCAACCTCTGCTAAAATGCTTAATTGTGGATGTTCTTCCAACAGGATTGCTTGTGTTTATTTATTGTTTTTGGCTGATGTTAAAGACATCCTCAAAATTTTTGGCCCACAGTGCACGATCATGATATCACGAGAAAACCGAGGAGCTGCCAGTACTAGCCATAGGGGGCCAAAATCTCTGAGGATGGCTTTAACATAAGCCGCAACCGATAAATAAACAAATATTACAGAGATCCTGACTGGCACCTAAATATAGCACCAGATCGCTGCACTCCGTAGGCAATGTTCTCTAAATTTATGACCTTGTCCTCTACCTACGCAATGAAGATGATGTCCACGAAGATCTGACTTCGGTGGCGACGTGTGGGAAGACATCGGGCAGTTCTCTTAACGTTTCCAAATTGAAGAGTCTGCTTACTGATGAGTGCCTACCTAAGAAATATTTTGCTCCTCCAAGGGTAACCACCACCGTCCGCTGTTTGAGCACTGTTTTTAGGATCAACTTGTGTCGTTCAGTGGCAACGAACAGCAGACGTCTGCTCCTAACGATTAGGACTGGCCTTGCGGACCACCGGCTTAGATCTCTCGATATCGCACAGTGTGCGCAATACGTGAATGTCTACCATGCCGCCGACCGGAGTGGCTGAGCGGTTCTAGGCGCTACGGTCTGGAACCGCGTGACCGCTACGGTCGCAGGTTCGAATCTTGCCTTGGGCATGGTTGTGTGTGATGTTCTTAGGTTAGTTAGGCTTAAGCAGTTCTAAGTTATAGGGGACTGATGACCTCAGAAGTTAAGTCCCACAGTGCTCAGAGCCATCTGAACCAATCTACCACGCCTCTCACATCCTCCATGTGGCAAAAGTGTTCTCGGTCTCGATTACCCTCGCACATGGTATGTTGATGGCGACGGCATCCTATGTCTGTACCGGGATGTTACTTAAAGTTCAATATTCCTTCCTTGCCCTCCTTCGGGAACGTGGTGGAGCGGGCTTATTCCAAGTTCCAGACGGAGTTATCGGCCTTTTTGATAGCTCCCAACTGAAAGTTTCCCGATGAGCCTCCCTGGACTGCTTTTGCATGAACATATCAGCCCTAGTCACGTTATCAGCCATTCATACAGCCCCCCCCCCCCCGCTTTATATCACTTAGGCATTCCTTTCTGGAACTAAGTTACATCCTAAACTCCTTACCACGTCCACATACTCGCCGGGCAAAGACTGTACACGACGCCTGACAAGTGCGTCGAATCCCTAATCCCATCGAACACAAATTTTCCCAGTTCATGTGGCGTAGTGCATTCAAACTTTCTCGATACCAGCGTCCAGTCCAGCTGGCGTATCACTGCCAATGGCAAACAGGTCAACCAGTGTTATTTGCACCACACCGCCTCGCTGACACACCTATTTGTGTCCACTGCCAAGTGGACGGCACAGTCGCTCACCGATTTTCATGTGGTCCATCGTCTGACATCTGGAGGCTCGCGCAGCTTGTCTTGGTTTTCCATATCCGACCGACACATGCTCATATCAGTTAACGGACATTTTTATTACCGGATGTGATTCATAACCCCGAAACGAAAACTATAGTTGTGAATCGGATACGCGGCCATAAGTCCACAAACTTTTGGCCACGACGAGAAATCGGAACTGGTTATTGGACGTAAATCAACGATCGACTATGTGCACTCGTTCGTAACCCCAGATAAATGTAGTTCTTTTCCAGATGGAGCGCATTTCACGATCCGCGTTCCAGCCGGAACGTCCAAGCAACTAGACGCTGACGCTTATTTTGGCGACCGAGACTCTGAACGAGCTATAAACGGAATCCCCATCAACATTTTGAGAAGATGCTAGCGGCTCCTTGAACTCTGCTTATAGAATAAAAAATTAATAAAGAAAGAAAGAAATAAAAAACGATAACGAAGTATTACAAAAAGGTAAATAATAATAAAAAGCAAAATATAAACAATAACGAATATTTACAAAAAGTTAATTAATAATAAAAAGCAAACAAAAAGCAAAAAGAAAACAACAGCCACTTGTTAGTTAACGAACATTGCGCTCTTATTTAAATACCGAAAGAGTCAGCCAACAGGAATTGTGAAAGGAGCCCTGTCGTCCTGGACTGCGTGTCACCAGGGGCGCAGATTCACCACGAGATGGGGAAACTTGCGGACTCTGTTGCCTATTGAGGCCTAAGCGCTGTAGTGTGCAAGTGAGATAGAGGAGAACCTACATCATAAAGAAACACAGCAGAAGTCATTTGTGACCGTGGAGACGTAACAGTGTTACATAGAGCGGATATAAAATGGGCTAAAAAGGGAAACATTTATGAAAACTATTTATTTCTGTAGTAGCGCAGGGAATGAAGCCACAGTAATGTTAACCTACCATCCTTCATAAAATTTCATGCTGATCCCAATAAAACGTCAATGTCGATCATGCCTTTCATTTTATTTTATTTATTTATTTTTAGGGCACAAGTGGCGGTAATAGCTAGATCTTTTGTTTTTTTGTAGTTTCCCTTTACTGTCCAGGGGCGGAAAAAGGAGATAGTCAAATGGCAAATGCAACAAGCATTCGAGTTCGAGCCCCAGTACGTCACAAATTGTCAGTACCGTAATTCCATTATACAGGTGATGTTGTCCTTACTCGCAACTGCGAATACGTTTAATGAATACGGTTGATAAACGTCGGACTGGTGCTTCATGGGTTAACATTCATTTCAAAATTGGCTGTCTGTACCGGTATCGAGCTTTTAGTTTTAGCTGTTTAGGTCAAGGGATGCTTTGGGTGCTATTCATAGCAGCTTTATCTAACGCTGCCCTTTTTTGGCGTCCTTAACACTAACTGTTGTATCGCGTTTTCTATTTGTTTTTATGTTTATACTGTCGCATTTTCGTGATTTTTATGGTTATTTTCGATTTTAGTTTTTCTCCATACAAAGCTCGTTCCAATATTTCATACTATACGATTGCGTATATTACGTATGTTATTCGCGCCATGAAAACAGATAGTTGTAAATTCATAGACACCATTTTGTAATCATATTTAAGTTACACTTCGGGGTGTACGAAGAAGTCACGGGTCAAAGTCAGTGTCTAGTATTGGAGGCTTTCGTCTATCCAGTGATTCAGTATTTCCGTCAGTGATTTTACAGCAAACCGTTCACATCGTCATGAAACAAACAGACATAGATGTTATTTCTTCTACTCATTTCATAGAAAAAGCGAAACATCACGTTAATGATACAGACATTCCACTGTGATGTCGCTTAATCACAGATAATATTACCAAGATCTATTGGTCCCTGAGAGGATGTCATTTTTGTGTCATCTTCGGCAAGATAACACTGTTACGAACGGTGCTAAACAGACAGCGTTAGCGGTGCATCATCCTATACATTCATAGCGATATGACTGCAACATTTGGAGGTTCTTCGGCATTAACGTATCGTTCAAAATTAATCGTATATGTTGCCCTGGGCGTCTGGGAAAGAGCATCTGTGAAAACACTAGGAATTGTGTTTTGTACGCTATGTGAATAACAGTTAGGCCTGTGCTGGGCGTTGTCATAATACCATTGCATTAAAGAGCTGTGGACGTAAGATGAGCGTGCACGTTTGTTTTTCGCCATTTGTGGGATCAGCCACAACAGTGCCTGTATCAGAGGTAGTCTTTGCCGCTCTCGGAAACGCAACGTTTTGTGGATTTATCTGTTGATCCTGCAGATAGTTCAATGAGATTTCTACACACTAACCAAAGGCGATATTTTGTTGCTGAATACACAGCAAACCCGGCTGGACCCTGTGATTTTAATAAGATAGGTATCCAGCGGGTACCGACGAGAACTTATACACTTAATTTGCTTCTGAAAGGTGTGAGTGAGTTCATGAAGAACTGAAACTGTGAGATTAAAGATTCATGATATCGAACTAAATTTTAAAATTTAACGAAGCAGAGATAATCAGTAAATTCACACGCGTCGGTAAAATATATTCACTGATCCAGAGCGCATTCGGGTAACGAATTCGTTTAGTTATACCATCCAAACCAGGTATTACAAAAGAATCGGTCTTACATGTACAAAACAACTTCAGAGTTCTAATTGGTTTACAAATAAATTAATGTGTTAAATATTTGACCTTCTACATGTAAGAGAGAAAAAAGTATTGAAAAGGATAGAATTTACATTTAAAGTTTGATTGAAGTCGCTAAGTTCTCTGATTATTAAACATTGGATGAATGTCGTGTACACGTCTAGGTTATTTGCGCTCCATTTTAAGAAAGAGGTAACAATTCTCGCATTTCAATGTTTGTCATGTCATATCTCTTGAGCTACGTGCTGTAACCTGACATAATTTTGCAGATACCTCCTGTAGTATATATGGATACTGCAGGAGGAAAATGTTGAAAATGGGGCCAAGTACTAAATAAGTACATTAAACCGTCATACCTTATGCAGTACTTTTACTGCATAAACGGCGGAAATTTGGTGAGTGATAAACATGTCCCCTTTCATCAATTTGTGCCTGCTTTTGTGGGGCCGGGAGGGCGTTGTCATCGACATGCGTTTGTTTCAAGTCATTAAAAGAACTAATTCCAAAATAACCGATGAATATAGTCTAGATATTTGCATACGATGAGTTACGCTGCCACAAGAGGTACAGACACTGTCTAAATGTAATACGTGTTTCACTTACTTTAACAAGAGATTGTGCTGCTGGATGAGTAAATTGTGACAGAATTTTAAAATTTTAAACTCGGTCAGTAATTATATGACATGTCAGATGTCGTTAGACACACAGGCTGCAAACAGGGGTTGGGTTTCATGAATCGCGTTAATCGTTCAGTAACACTGGTTATTAACCCCAGCCGTGTAACTCTCATGCATTATAGTTCATAAAACAGGATGTGTATCTTAGAGATAAAACAATGGAAGATCGATATGCCTACCAGTTGTAGCATATTTTTTCACTTGAATCAAACTACATTTGGAAATATTTATTTTAGTTTTGTTAATATGTGTATTGCCATCTTTTTTGAAATCAAAAGGCTCTTCAGGCTGAAACATAGTAACCACAAATGAACTGTTAAATGTCCTTAGGTACCTGACAGGCTCCCAGTCTCTTACGTTTGTAAGTAGGCTGTTGATAACGCCACGTAGCGCTCTCTATGAAAATCACTGGCTGTGCTGTGTGCAGACTGTGGCTGGTTTCCATTGTTGAAATATATGCTAGTGTAGTGTTGGGCAGTTGGACGTGAACAGCGCGTAGCGTTGCGCAGTTGGAGGTGAGCCGCCTGCAGTGGTGGATGTCGGGAGTGAGATGGCTGAATTTTGAGAGCGGATGATCTGGACGTGTGTCCGTCAGAAAAAGGAAATTTGTAAAACTGGATGTCATGAACTGCTATACATATTATGACTTTTGAACAATATTAAGGTAAATACATTGTTTGTTCTCGATCAAAATCTTTCATTTGCTAACGATGCCTATCAGTAGCTAGTGCCTTCAGTAGTTACGTTCTTTTATTTAGCTGGCAGTATTGGCGCTCACTGTACTGCAGTAGTTCGAGTAACGAAGATTTTTGTGAGGTAAGTGATTCATGAAATGTATAGGTTATTGTCAGTCAGGGCCATCCTTTTGTAGGGATTATTGAAAGTCAGACTGCGTTGCGCAAAAAATATTGTGTGTCAGTTTAGTGTTGATCAGAATAAGTAAAGAGAGAAATTGCTGAGTACGTTCAGTTCTGCTCAGCTGTTTGAAAATCAAATAACGTAAGAGGTTTATCAGCACAATAATTCATAAATTTTTCTAAGGGGATGTTTCACGTTCTTCAGTGTAGGAAAAATCTCTGTCACACGACATAAATGAATGTCCACAGACCAAAAATGTATGATTTACGTCATCATACTTTCCTAAAAGTGTCAGACAAATCCAAAGAAAAACCATCGCTTCATTCTTATTCTGGTCAACGCAGTTATCAGACCAGATGGTAAACTTCCGTTTCCTTTAACACACAGGTCTACTAAGTGCTTCAAGGAGGCATGAAGAAATTCCATTGCCGCCACGGCCACTCATACCCTCGTGCCACAAAAACATTAGTCCCATACTGTTGTCGCCAACATGAACAAACAAATGGTTCAAATGGCTCTGAGCACTATGGGACTTAACATCTGAGGTCATCAGTCCCCTAGAACTTAGAACTACTTAAACCTAACTGACCTAAGGACATCACACACATCCATGCCCGAGGCAGGGTTCGAACCTGCGACCCTAGCGGTCGCGCGTTTCCAGACTGTAGCGCCTAGAACCGCTCGGCATCAGCAAACAGATTGTAGCATGAAAGCTGATGTGAAAAGTATATCTGAATATTGGTTAAAGAAGGCAAAAACAACACTTGTTCAAGATGTATCGAACACATGGTGACGTCACTATAAGGAAGCTGGAAAGATATCCTCTTTCAATACTTCACTTGCTTTCTCAGCTTCTTTGTGGTGTATTTCTAAAGCGGTTTTTTGCTTTTCTGTTGCCAGGTTTTGCTGACAGCTGCACTGATAGAAAGAAGCATTTAGAGAAATTATCAATGCTTGATCGATGGAATGAAATTTGCGGGAAAGCTTTTTAAATGTTTTATAATAAAGCTTATACGTAATTCCGGAGTCTGCATATCTATACTTAAAGGCACGTTAAAGCCTGCTGACATTCAAATCTTGGCTCATATACGCCTTGTTGCTATTCCTTCTTCCATAATGAGTCTTATTCCTTAAAAATGAGTTGACATGCTGCAAAATAAGTTTCTCATCTGCTTTTGTAAACTTATTTGTTTGTGCTTTATTACCCGACTTTTCTGTGAACACTATTTCACCTTTCTTCTTCGTTGACAAAATAGTTTCGATTCTGTGTTTCGTTATTGCGAAAATATGCATAAATGTGTTCCCACAGACCTGTACAAGTTCACCCTTTCATCTGGCAACGAGTAACAAACCGTAGCTTGGCTTTTGCTGTCATTGGGATCTTCTTACTGGCGATGACGCCTTCTTTTCACACTTTTAATGATTATCAAACCCATCAAATAGGAGTTTTGTTTCACATAATCTTTGAAGGCAAAAAATCTTGGAAGAGAACTTTTCTTTGTTTATATGAGGCACAAGCGAACGAATGCTTGCTCTTGCAGCTGAACTGAAATAATACAGGATACAAATTTATTTAGTCATCATACAAGCTACTAATCTTACTGTTAAGTCATTCCTTTGTAAAAATGCCACAAACAACCAAATATTACGTAATAATATTACATATTAGTAATGAATATATAATGCACGTCTCTTCTGTAAGCTCAGTTTTTGCTCCTACCAACGAGCTTTTATTGTTCACGTGGGATTATCCTTGACTTCTTAAAAGCTTTCTTTCATCACCAACTGATTCTCCCTTCTTTCTTTTCCTGCATGGTTCAGTGTAAAAATTCATCGCTTTCACAAAGCACTTTCCTGAGTTTAACAAACAAAATAAAATAACGAAGTATTACCGCAGACAATACTCGCAAACAGTGACAAAGCTTTGTGGCACTTAGCCCACTTCAGCCTGTCCTGTGGTCCGGCACATACAGCTAACGCCATCTGTCGGGCATCATACGGACTATTAGAAATGATTGTACAAATTAGCCCGCTTTCCACACTTAGCACGGTTTCTAGGGTCTAACCAATAAAAAAATTTTTTTGGCTCTTAGCCCGTTATTGGTTCCACTTTACAATGCCACCGACATTCTTTCGTTCCTCAGTAAAATGAAGAAAAATATGAGAAATATTAAAAGGACTGTTTATTCGGAGTCTCATCGCTAATGTTCTTAAGTTTATCAATCGTTCTGCATCTATTAAAAAAATCTTCTGCATACAAGATGGTATAATCGTTACTAACCAAGCTCCATGGTGCTCTAGTTGGTATCACGTTATTAGCTTTCAAGTCCTCAGTAACAGCAAAGTATTTGAAGACAGGGAGCCAAACAGGCGACACACGTCGGAGATACAGTCTTTCAGATGCTAAGCATCTGACCACAAGCCGATAATTAGAATATAACCTAAGTGTTCCTTCAACAACTGAGATACAAAAAACCGCAAGGAAAATTTCGACGAAGTAAATGCGCTTAGCTAGTGCACTGTAACAGTTTTACGTAATGGAATGCTTCCACAAAATTAAATGCTTTTAGCCTACGGCGTATGCTTGAATTTAATTTGTTTAAGAAGTATTCTGTGGGCAGATGCTTGTACACCATTATGGGCAAACTAAATTACTTCCGTTTTTTTACAGTGTGACAATTATTCACCTATACAAAAGAAAAGTAAATTCGTTACAAACATCTTGCACACACTTTATTCAAGACGTAAACGTCAATACTGATATTTGGTTTTATTTTATGACATGTTCGATATGCCTGCCATTATTGGCGATGATGTAGCGCTGACAAATAGCGAAAATCTGCATGACCCGCTGAATTGTCGGAACATTAATGTTGTCGATGACCTCCTGAATGGCTGTTTTCAGCTCATCAGTGGTTTTGGAGTAATTCCTGTACACATCGGTTTTGGGGTTATTGTGCACACCGTGTATTTACACGACTGGCCATTAACATTGCAACACCAAGCAGAAATGAAGATGATAAACGGGTATTCATTGGACAAATATATTATATTAGAACTGACATGTGATTACATTTTCACGCATTATGGGTGCATAGATCCTCAGAAATCAGTACTCAAAACAACCTCCTCTGGCCGTAATAACGGCCTTGATACGCCTGGGCCTTGGGGCAAACAGAGCTTGGATGGCGTGTACAGATACAGCTGCCCATGCTGCTACAACACGATACCACAGTTCATCGAGAGTAGTGACTGGCGTATTGTGACGAGCCAGTTGCTCGGCCACCATTGACCAGACGTTTTCAATTAGTGAGAGATCTGGAGAATGTGCTGGCCAGGGCAGCAGTCGAACATTGTCTGTATCCAGAAAGGCCCGTACAAGACCTGCAACATGCGGTCGTGCATTATCCCGCTGAAATGTAGGGTTTCGCAGGGATCGAATGAAGGGTAGAGCCACGGGTCGTAACACATCTGAAATGTAACGTCCACTGTTCAAAGTGCCGTCAGTGCGAACAAGAGGACACCCCATACCATCACGCCGAGTGATACGCCAGTATGGCGATGATGAATACACGCTTCCATTGAGCGTTCACCGCGATGACGCCAAACACGGATGTGACCATGACGATGATTTGCATAACACAGCGTCTTCTTCGTGTCGGTTAAATTTCGCGTCTGTAGCACGTCATCTTCGTGGTGTAGCTATTTTAACTGTCAGTAGTGTAATATTATTTCTGGACCAGGTGATTGCTGCTGCTGTGATGGCAGGGCCCCGTATATTTGGAGAAAATATACTTAAACTTATTGTATCCATATAATCATCAGCATTTATTTTCTTCATCATCTGAACTAAACTTACACACTCACTGTCTTGCTGCTGTACGTCTCCACATATTCACCATCTGAACACTCTCACATCACTGGGAGTACAATTCACCCACAGCTGTAAGTGAATAGCATTGAGTATAATGAATGATGTTACATTAACACTAAATATGGTGTTCGTGGTTCCTTTAGCAGCAAGTCTGGAGTAGCAATAGCCTCTATGTGCGTTAAAGACAAAGTAGCGAACAATGAGTGTACATCGTGGAAGATGTGTGGTGTTGTTGGTGTGTATATGCTGGCGTAAAGCATTACACCAGCTTAATGTATAAGTCAGAATTAGCCAAGTGTATGAGTGAGTTAAAAAAAAAAAAAGTCACAGAGATGGGTGAAGTACTTACGTGTGGGTATTTGGAGCAAAGTGCACAGCCCCTTCTTGCATGGTGGGCGACCGGATGTATGTCTTAAAAAGGGCATGAAAATCCAGAAAATCCAAGATATTAGTTTGTAGACTAAATAAGGCAATGCATCTTCTCACGTTTCCACTCCGTTGTAATTTTTTGTGGAATAATTTTCCTCCTATCTAAGGATATATGCTCCTCCATTTCATTATTCACACAGAATGCTGTGAGCATATTGTTCTGATGTATGTTTACAACATATATAGTTGTTAAAGTCGTCTTTGCGCAATGCAAGCATCTCGTGAATTGAACAGATAAGTCCAAGATGTGTGCACTGACAGTGAACAAATGACAACGTTCGAGCAGTGTAGCAATAAAAATAAAAATTCTTCTGCGAATGGGGAATCTGAACTTACATGCCATTGGCGACGCCACATATTCGCATCATCCCTAATGCCATTGGCCACAGGGGAAAGGGAGCGAAGAAATTCTGGGAATTTTGTCATTGCCAGACCTCAGAATGCTGATGTCAGCAAAATTGGGAAAAGCTGATGTTGATGTCATCAATATCACGAATGTTGATGGTATGTCAGCGAAATTCTTGACCGAATGCCCTTTGATACTCTGCTGACATGAAGTTACTATTTATCAATCTTTGCACCTCAGTTCGATGCTGTAGAAACTCATTTAGCTTTTGATGTGCACTTTTCTTTCAAGGATCTTGCAAAAAGAAGAACAGAACTTTTACAGAAGTTAACTACCGAATCACCCTTCGATGGCACGTCCTTTGCATCCCAATTTGTGTGTCAGTCTCTCCACATGTTGCCAAGTGTAGTTAGTGTCAGTTTCAAAGTAAACATTTCTCCTCTATTCCGCTTTCGGAAATAGACTCACAGCTGCATCAAGCTAGTGAACCTGCTACGGCTGATGCAACAGTTTTGTATAACAACATCAACTTACGCATAATACAGCAATCGTTGACATTTTCAAAACAAAGAGGTTCTAACTTTTATATTTTGTAACTTCACCCCTCCTGCTCATAGAATTTTGAAAAGTGTCAAGCTGTATCTTTCAGAATTAAGATTTTAGTAACATAAATTACTACAGAGAGAAAGTAGCCGACACCATATAATTAAAAAAGTATGAAAAGACACTATACATCGTTTAACCAGGGAGTTTCCAAAATTAGTTTCTGTTAAAACAGTATTATGATACTTTAAACGGTTCTGGAACTAACTGGGTTGATTAGCTCGGCCAAATAACCTTGTATAATTTAAAATATGACATAGAAATGCCAGAACATATTTGGTAGCGTGTTAATCTGGGAGGAATTCATGACTTTTTCTCCATTCACTCGAAAAATGGGTCAAATGGCTCTGAGCACTATGGGACTTAACATCTATGGTCATTAGTCCCCTAGAACTTAGAACTACTTAAACCTAACTAACGAAAGGACAGCACACAACATCCAGCCATCACGAGGCAGAGAAAATCCCTGACCCCGCCGGGAATCTAACCCGGGAACCCGGGCGTGGGAAGCGAGAACGCTACCGCACGACCACGACCATTCACTCGCAATGTAATAAGGAGGCGGTAGCATTTCGATAAGAAATGGTGTTTACTTTTTCCACGTAGCAGTTTCTTCAGTGAAGTAAGTATCAGTGCTATAGTCTCCATTAATAATATACCAAACATTCACACTCTGTTGGCTTGATGTTCAACCCGCTGCCACCAGTACGTGTTATCAGTGGCTCAGTAAAGCAAATCTCTTACATTCTTCTTTTCATGATCTGTAATGGTAGTTTCATCGGTAAAGAGGATTACTTGAAAAATCTATTGTCCTCATATCGCATCAGAACCAAGGAGCGGAGTGTCACACACGTTCTCCAGTCAAGCTGGATATTCTGCTTGTGAAGCGACACATGATATGGATAGAAGCTGTTTGCGTGCAATATGCGAACTCTGCTGCGTTGACTTACCTAGAGGTAGTCTCATTTTCTCTATTACTAACATGGGCTATGAGCTGCCATAAATCTATTTCGTTTGCTCCGCTCGTAGCCGGCTTACTCCTAACCGTGCATAGTATTCCATTATCCGTCCAGTAATTTTTTTTTTTTTTTTTTGCATATTTGCAGAATAGCTATTCATGCTGAACAGTGTTGTCGAGTTGCCTTTGTGCGAACAGGTCTCTTCACATTCATTCTGCATTCTACGTAAAGAAGCAAAATCAGTTTGTCTTGGTTTGTGAAAGACATTTATTTTTTCAAACCAGCCTGCGCTAGTCACACGCAGAATGAAAGCTACACTTCCTCTGCGCCACTTTTATACCACTATCGTAGCGTTGCCAAACTATGTTTCCTCTGTACACGGCGTGTCCTATTTGCTCATTTCGTTGTGGAATCATGAACATCCACACAAGACAGTTATCACTTCCATGGTTGGAACCGTACATTATCTAAACAAGTAATTTTTTCGAAACTAGTTAACATACTATGAGAGTGTAACCCTGTTGAAATCGTATCTGTTGTAACTTTGGTACTAGCGGTGGAAATTGATATGGTTCCTTTAGTAAAAGAGAAGTAGGTAACAATTATAGCTCTGTGCCGTTTACTGAGGATTTTCCCGTAGTTCATTTGGTTGAAAAATCTAATTGCTGAATCTTATACGCTTCACGTAGTATGTGAGATAAAAATCTCAGCCGAATCACACGGTATTACAGGACGTACGTGCATGGTGGGCTCCTAAGAATCTACAGCTACGAGTAATTTGGTCTGATGACTTCCTCTGTCTGCATGCAAGCACTGCTACAGGGGTGGACATTCCATTCAATAATCCGAAATACTGTGAGCGTTTCTAAACATACGTGCTCGCTCCTCAACTAATTATGTCCGGTTGCTTGAGAGCGTAACCACAGAAGATTTCTTTGGGCTATCTGTACGCCACGTTGCGCTCCCTACTATTCCCCACTAGACTTCTTCACGTTAATTATCACAAATACATGAACCGTTGAGCCAAAACATTATGGGCCAATGCTTAATAGCACTTTACTTCAACTTTGGAAAGAAACCAGCAACGAGTCTGTGTGGCATAGATTTGACAATTCCAGATGTAAGTTTCAAGTTGCATTAGGTGTCTACGCATGAGTCAGTGAATTGCCGCAAATCATGGGACACCCTGGATTTATGGGTGCGGAGTTGGTACCACATACAGTCCTACACGGGGAATTTGGTGGTGAAAAATTCAAAGTAAGTTCACTATTATAATCCTCAAATATTTTTAGCACTATTCTCCACTTATGATGCGGTAACAATGCGTCTTCAGCTTCGGGGAGGACACCAACTATGAAGGGATGCAGCTAATCCGCTCAGCAGTCAAATTAGCGTCGACACTGCACAGTCACATATGTGTGAGCACCTGTTAGAAGCCTGATATCTTCTGACGCGCGGACCGCTGCGAGACATACAGGAACTGGGTCAGTGAGATTCTGGAAAGTACCAACAGGGATGGGCAGCCATGCCATGGATAGTTTCTCTAGGTTTCTCGGTTCAAGATTTTTGGTACAAACAGGTCAAACGAGGTGGTGCCACGGATTCGCGACTGGGTTTAAATCCGGCTACCTTAGTGTACAGGGGAGTATGGTAATTCATCCTGTTACTCTTCGAAACACGCACGTACAGTGTGAGCTGTGTCACGTGTGACGTGGTGCATTGTCTTGATGGTAGACGTCTTCGTACCGAGAAGAAACATAATACTTGTAGTGGTGGTCTTGGTCCCCAAGGATAGATGGATATTTGTGTTGATCCACTGTGACTTCCAGAATGACTAGACCACACAGGGAAAGCCACGACAACATTCCCTAGACCATAACGCTCTCTCCTCCTACACGAACCCTTTAGACGATAATTGAAGGATGCTTACCACCTGCCTGGTGTAGCATAAATCGTGATTCACCTGAGAAGGTCACCTGTCCCCACCCAGTGGACGTCCAGTTGTGGTACTATCACGCTAATTCCAGCCTTCGTCGTCTATGAAAAACAGTGAACATAGATGCATGAACAACGCGCCTGCTGTGAAGGTCTATACACAGCACCGTTCGCTGAACGGTCATTGCAGACACATTGTTGGTAGCCCCTTGGTTCATCTGTGCTGTAAGTTGCTCAACAGTTGCACATCTACTCGCCTGTACACATCTCTGCAGCTGTTGTTCACCCCTATGGCCCGTGGTGAACCACAGCTGCCTTGGTGCGAGATTCGGATAGTGCCATTTTGCCATGCACGGCATATTTTAACTACAGCGGCACGAGAACAGGTTACAAACTTAGCTGTCTCGGAACTTCTTCCATCCTTGGCCCGAAAGCCAATGATTACGCAGTTTGAAATGTCACATAAATCGCTTCACTTTCACATTACGACGACGTCAGCACTGTTTTCGCCGTCCCCAAGACATGATTTATATACCCTTCGCTGATAGTGCAGCCAACAGTCTTTTAGTGGCTATTGAACGTTGGTGTCGAACACAGGCCGTGGTCACATTAGCGTAACTGGACAGGGTATAGCTAGCACGGTCCCATGGACACCCATGTAAAATCAACCATAGCATGAAACAGCCTCCACTAGCCTGTGTACTTAACGCGGTTCATATTTCGAGCAGCCATTCGCTTGGTGACGGAGTACACGGACACCCCACCGACCAGCTGTAACATTAAACACGATTCATCTGACCAACTCACATGTTTCCATTGTCAGCATTCTCCTTACCATCTCCACAGTTTTTCAGGTCACAAAACGTGACATGCGATGGAAGCATTAGTCTAGTGGAACAGTTCTACCATTAATACAGGTTCTCTAAATTTTCCCAACAGCATTCGATGTCGTCTGTTTTTCATTGTTTAGAATTAAAGTTACCTCAGAATCCGGTCTCACGCACTGCCTTCCAGTGCCCGGTCCCCGGCATGAATCCACCCAGCGGCCTTGTACCCAGGTCTGATGAGCCGGCCAGCCTGTGGTTGGTTTTTAGGCGGTTTTCCATCTGCCACGGCGAATTCGGGGTGGTTCCCCTTATTCCGCCTCAGCTACGCTATATCGGCAATTGCTGCCCACCACCATTACTCTACCACGCAAACATAGGGATTACACTCGTCTGATGTGAGGAGTTACTAGGGGAAGGGGGGAGGGGAGGGGGATGGGGGGGGGTGTCCACTAGGAACCGAATCGCACAATAACCCTTGGTTCGGTGTGGGGCGGCGGAGGGGTGAAGTGGACTGCGGTAGTCGTCGTGGGGTTGTGGACCTCTGCGGATGCGGAGGGAGCCTCTCCGTCGTTCTAGGCCCCGGGTTAACATACAATACAATACAAATACCTCAGAATCTCTATTAGAATTATGTATGGTTTGTGTCAAGGTATATCGAAAGAGAAGGTAGGCCATTCTGTCCTCTGACGATCAAAATATTCCCAGACGCCCTTGCGCTCCTAGACGTCACTTTGAGGGCTGACGTAGCTTTGTGTTCAGCCTAACACAGAACTCGTGGTGTATAGCCAAAGAAAATAACTCGTTTTGTATCAATCATAAGCAAAGTTCACTGAGTGGTTGCACAATGCACTAAAACTGCTGGAAAGACGACAGAAGTATTAATCGTAGCTTTCCAAACAATGGGCATGCTACGTGAATAGATAATTCTATACAAACGCGCGAATCAAGAGAATGCGAAAACTGCACGTATGTGTTCAGTTCATTTTCGACCTGAAAATTATGAACGAGATATGAGAAACGAATTTGAGGGTTACCTTCGATAACGAAGCTACTATCCACAGCAATGCCTACCGTAAACATTCCAAAATGACATGGGGAAGAAATTATAGAAAGCAAAGATGCAAGAGACAAGGTGAGAACTTAGTATATAAATAACAGTCCGTAAATAATAAATAAATTCATTCACATAAAGTTAGTGCCCTTTTGTACGCAGAAGTGGATTACTCTACGATAGTGAATGACTCGCTACATTGTGTATGAAACAAATTACGTGGCTTAAGTTTGTTACATTTTGCTCCTGGATGTTATAGCTTCATTTCTCGCGGAAACAGCCTCAAATCTTTTCGTATTTATCAAAATGTATTAACTATTTCAGATTAAGAATTTAGTACAACTTCCGATTGAACTCTTACGTTGGAACATTTCACGTAGACGCTTAGGTCTTAATAATAACGGTGTTGGCCAAAGTGTCTTTAAGCGCAGTGGAAAAAAATTCGTCGCCTCACCAGATGAAGATTTTGAGTTCGAATCCTGTCGCCTGCATGACTTTTAATTTTAGATTTAATTGAAATTGTTGTAGCGAATTATGTGACTAATATTTTATTGCTTTTGTGTCTCTTTTTTGAATGTGATCAGTCTTCTGTCTGGTCTGATGCGGCCCGACACAAACTTCTCTCCTGTGCCAACCTCTTCATCTCAGGTAGCACTTCCAACCTACGTCATCAATTATTTGCTGAATGCATTCCAGCTTCTGTCTTCCGCTACAATTTTTTTTCTCTACAATTCCCTCCAGTACCAAAGAAGATATATCCTTATGTCATAGCTGACGTCCTTCCATCGAATCTATTCTTGTTGTCATTGTTTTCCATATATTCCTCATCTATTCTGTGGAGAAGCTCCTCATTCCATATCTAATCAATCTACCTAATTTCCGCCATCTCAAATGCTGCTTTGGGCCTCTTCCGATTTTCTCGCTGTCCATGTTTCACTACCACACAATGCAATCCTCAAAACGTACATTCTCAGGAACTTCTTCCTGAAATGAAGGTCTATGTCGGATGTTAGTATACTTCTCTCAACCAGGAGGACCCTTTTTGCCAGTGCTGGTCTGTTTTTGATCTCCTCCATGCTCCGTCCGTCATTGGTTATGTTGGTACGTAGGTAGCAGAATTTCTTAACTTCATCTACTTCGTGATCACCAGTCCTGATATTTAGTTTCTCACTGTTTTCCTTTTTTCTTCTTCTCATTACTTTCGCCTCTCTTACATTCGCTTTCAGTCAAACTCTGTAGTGTTTAGACTGTTCATTCCATCCAGCAGATCTCGTAATTCTTCTTCACTTTCACTGAGGATAGCAATGTCATCAGAGAATCTTATCATTGACAACATTTCACATTGAATTTTAATTCCACCCTTGAACCTTGTTTTGTTTGCGACATTGTTCCTTCGATGTATAGATTGAACAGTAGGAGAGAGAGACTACATCCTTGTCTTGCACCCTTTTTAATTCGAGCATTACTTGCATAGTTTTTCACTCTTATTATCCCTCTTGGTGATTGTACATATTATACGTTACCCGTCTTGCCCTACAGCTTACCCCTAAGTTTCTCAGAATTTCGAACACCTTGCACAATTTTACTTTGTCGAAAACATTTTGTGGGAAGACTGATCCTATGGAGGTGTCTTGAATTTTCTCCAGTTTTGCCTCCATTATCAACAGCAACGCCAGAATTGCCTCTCTGATGCCTTTAATTTTCCTAACGCCAAACTGATCGTCTAACCCGTACTGTTTCCTTTTCAATTCTTCTGTCTACCATTCTTGTCGGCAGCTTGGATGCATGAACTGTTAAGCTGATTGTGAGTTGATTCACTCACTTGTCGGCATGGACAGTGCGGATGATGTTTCTCCAAAAGTCAGATGGTACATCGAAAGTCTCATACATTCTACACACCAACGTAGATAGACGTTTTCTTGCCACTTCCCCCAACGTTTTTAGAAATTCTGGTCTACATCTACATCCATACTCCGCAAGCCACCTGACGGCGTGTGGTGGAGGGTACTTTGAGTACCTCTATCGGTTCTCCCTTCTATTCCAGTCTCGTATTATTCGTGTAGAGAAAGATTGTCGGTATGCCTCTGTGTGGGCTCTAATCTCTCTGATTTTATCCTCATGGTCTCTTCGCGAGATATACGTAGGAAGGAGTAATATACTACTTGACTCCTCGGTGAAGGTATGATCTCGAAACTTCAACAATACACCGTACCCAACTACTGAGCGTCTCTCCTGCAAAGTCTTCCACTGGAGTTTGTCTATCCTCTCCGTAACGCTTTCGCGATGTCTAAATGATCCTGTAACGAAGCGCGCTGCTCTCCGTCGGATCTTCTCTATCTCTTCTATCAACCCTATCTGGTACGGATCCCACACTGGTGAGCAATATGCAAGCAGTAGGCGAACAAGTGTACTGTAACCTACTTCCTTTGTTTTCGGATTGCATTTCCATAGGATTCTTCCAATGAATCTCAGTCTGGCATCTGCTTTACCGACGATCAACTTTATGTGATTATTCCATTTTAAATTACTCCTAATGCGTACTCCCAGATAATTTATGGAATTAACTGCTTCCAGCTGCTGATCTGCTATATTGTAGATAAATGATAAAGGATCTTTCTTTCTATGTATTCGCAGGACATTACACTTGTCTACATTGAGATTCAATTGACATTCCCGGCACCATGCGTCAATGCGTTGCTGATCCTCTTCAGTACAATTTTCCATTGTTAAAACCTCTCGATACAACACAGCATCATCCGCAAAAATCCTCAGTGAACTTCCGATGTCATCCACAAGGTGATTTATGTATATTGTGAATAGCAACGGTCCTACGACACTCCCCTACGGCACACCTGAAATAACTCTTACTTCGGAAGACTTCTCTCCATCGAGAATGACATGCTGCTTTCTGATATCCAGGAACTCTTCAATCCAATCACACAATTTGTCTGATAGTCCATATGCTCTTACTTTGTTCATTAAACGATTGTGGGGAACTGTATCGAACGCCTTGCGGAAGTCAAGAAACATGGCATCTACCTGGGAACCCGTGTCAATGGCCCTCTGAGTCTCGTGGACGAATAGCGCGAGCTGGGTTTCACACGATCGTCTTTTTCGAAACCCATGCTGATTCCTACAGAGTAGACAGTTTAAGAGCTGTTCCCACAAATTAAATGTTCCAAATGAGTCCACTGAGATACTAAACAAACAGTGTTGCTTCTCTCACCACCTCATGACCCTGAACCAACAGTTTAAGACTTAAACTGTCTTATTCTCTATCGACTTTGGCTAATTACGTGTCTCATCATTGCTTGCATAAAAATAACGAAACTGACAATACGTTATACATGAGGTTCACTGTCTGTGAAAAATTTGCCTTCCAGCTGCTGGGGGATGGGGGGCGGGGGGGGGGGGGGGGAACACTGCACACTGCCAGAGTCCAGTTTGCCATCATGAAATGTACCGATGTTACTTGGCTCACTTTTATGTACTCCACGTTCTATGCTACTGACCATAATGCTTGGTCGAGTCTTCCGATTACACTAGACTATATCGTCTATCTTAATGATCAAAGATACATGGGCGACTTTAAACATGGGCGGAAGACTGCTGTGTTTTAATTTTGGAAAGAATCAGTTGATTTTCAAATATTTGGTCTGTATGTAAACACTTTTCACAGTTTAAGTTCAGAAATATTTTCATTTACCTTTCACAAGTGTTTATTGTTTACTCCACCAGATGCGCATAAAACTTCCATTGTCTTAAGAACATATACAGACATCCTGCATTCAGTACCATTGTTATGAAACATCACATTCATTTAGTGTTATTGGAAGAGGGGCACACGAACAGATTCTGTCATGAACCCCACAAAAAGTAGCCACATATCATGAAATCAATCACCCTTGGCGGAAAATGGTGCAATGCATGACTTGTACACCACTTACGGCCTACCTACTCTTGAGGCAGTTCACTGTTAAGAGAACAGTCTTACATGCAGATGCCAGGGCCGTCATGCTCTACCCTGTCGAATTTATTTCGGCATTTTCTAGCAATTGTAGGAAAAATGAGACCCAAACCTTAACCAGATATGCGGCTCTTGTTGTACCCGACTTTCCCACAAAGAAGACGTGGCAGTAAATCATTCTAGATAACTGCTGGCGCTATCGCAGATTTTGGCAATTAATGGACATGATGTCATACAATACTGTAAGAACAGCTGAAGCACTGAAGTTGGCTGCGTGGATGAAAGGTGCACACGGATCAGGCAGAACGTTATGACCACATACCTAACAGCTGGTATGTGCACCTTTAGCACGGATAACAGTGGCGATGCTTCATGAAATGGAAGCCATGAGGTCTTGGTAGGTCGTTTTAAGGAGTTGTCATCACTTCTGCACACCCAAGTCACCTAATTCCAGCAAATTCAGGGGAGGGGTTGGGGGGGGGGGGGCACTGAGCTGTGACACTATGTTCATTCACATCCGAAATGTGTTCGACCGGGTCCAGATCCGATGAGTTGGGAGGCCAGCACACCAATTAAAACTCGCCCATGTTTTCCTTGAACCACTCCAGCACACTCCTGGCGTTGTGACACTGCGGATTATCTTGCTGACAAATGCAAGTGCCATCGGAGAACACGATCATCATGAAGTGGTGTAGTGGTCTGATATCAGTGTACGGTACTCCTTGGCCGTCATGGCGCTTTGTAACAGCTGCAGTGGACCCACTCAAGCGGACGCCATTGTGTTTCCCAGAGTGCAGTGCAGCTGGATTCAGCGTGTAACTGTTTCGCAGTACAGGTGTCACGGAGCAGTTTCTCTGAAAGACGACGGATTCGTGCCCTCCCATCGTCATGGTTTGTAGATCCCAAGGAGTTCGTCTTCCATCCTGACTGTGTAAACCTTTATAATTACTGTGAAGCGCCATTTATCATCCGGTGTTAATGGCGCAAATTAATGGTTTGTTCTGAACATTTCTTGAATTTTGAACAACATACCTCTCCTAGCTGTGTTCAATGTAAAGGAATAGGAAGTTTCCAAACAATACCGCATGCACTGAAGTAATTTCCCAGCAAATTCAGTCACGCAGCACTGCGAGGAAGCTTACACTGCCCACCCTCAACCTATTCTGGATGAGGGCATGTATGAGATTGACTGGCTGGCCGCACAGTGTTCCTTCTCGGGAGGTCCCCAACTTATCGATTCCAGGAGCCGAAGGCAGATGCATAATATTTCTTAGTAGTTGCTGCTTGTTGGTGCAAGTCAAATATTCGACAGTCATCGGAATGCACAGTATTTGTTAGGAGCAGGCTGGTTCGTCACATGATACCTGCATCTGAGTGCAGCCTTAGCTGTAAAGCACACTCGCTGGAAACATTCATTCATTCATTCACTGATTCATTCACGCGATCAGGCCCAATGGACCACTCACCACCACAGTTAAAGCTCACCACCTGTATCTGTCTTCTGCTATCTGTCTCCAGTTTTCCGTGACTCCTGGCTGCAGATAGTCTTTTCTCACTCCATCGATCAACATCTTTCTAATTCTTCGCACTGGTCTGCTGCCGGACGGGATAAAGTCCACTGCAATTTTCGGCCACCTTTTTGCCTCCATTCTAATTACACGTCCAGCCCAAGATGTTAGGCTCCTTGTACAGTTCATCTAATTCTGTGTTATGGCGTCTTCTCCATTCTCCAGTCGTCTGATCTCGGACTAGTCCAAATATTTTCCTGGGGACCTTCCTTTCAAGTCTAAGCAGTCGGTTAAGGTCTTGTTTTCGAGGTTTGAGAACCATAAAGTACGACTGGCATTATTAATGTCTTATACAATCGTAGCTTTAGTTGTTGAGACAGTTCTACACTTTAAAATAGAGTCTATAGAGTGATAGAAACTGCTTCCCGCCATCTGTCATCATCTTATCCCTGTTTCAGTTGATGGTACTTCTGTAATAATTGATCCAAAATATTTGAACTCTTTCACATGTTTATACCTGGTGTGGTTCACAATTAAATCAAGAGAGTTTTGGATCTTTCTTCCTATGGTCGTATACTCAAACTTTTCAGAGCTAATTTGTAGACCGATCCTTGCTGCCAATAACTCCAGTTCTGGATACTTCTTTTCAGATCTTCTTGTATGCATGCTAATAGTAGAATGTCGTCTGCATGAGCCAGATATGTAAAGTTTTCTTTGTTGAAATCCTGCATCGCTTTCTCAAGTGCCAGATTGAAGAGAATAGCCCATCTCCTTGGCGTAATCCTGTTACAACTTGAAAGCTTTCTGTCATTTTATTGCCTACCATAACCTTTAATTTTGTGTCATTTAGGCATACCTCTATCAGTATCACCAATTTCTTTGGCATAACAAACTCTGTCATAGTTCTAATCAAGTTAGGTCTATGTATACTGTCGTAAGCCTTCTAGAAGTCTAGAAACAGGAGATGTATCTCTCGACCGTACTCGTACATTTCTTCACACACCTGTTTTAGGACAAAAATCTGGTCAGTGGTTGATCGTCCCGCTTGAAAATCTCCTTGGTATTCTGTAATTATGTCTGTTGCTAGAGTTTTTATTTGTTCTAACAGGCAGTCGGAGTAGATCTTATAACAGATATTGAGCAGCGCTATGCACCTATAGTTGTCACATACTGATTTGTCTTTCTTTTTAACTATATGGGGCATATCACAGCTACCTTCCATTCCTATGGTATTTCATGTTTTGCCCAAATTTGCTCGATTGGCTTGTGGATTTTGAAACAGAGGATTTCGTCTCCTGCCTTGAGAAGTTCATCTGGAACTCCGTCTTCCCCTGGACTTTTACCATTCTTAAGGATTTTTATCTGGTTCTTTATCTCTTCAATGGTGGGTGTTCGATATTCTGGGTCTACTGTTACTGGGTCATCAAACTCGAGTAGTTCGGTTGGTTCATCAGAGTTTAGTAATTATCTGAAGTATTCTACCCATCTTCTCCCAATTTTTTGATCTTCTGTTAACATTGTTCCATTGGCATCTTTTATGAATTTGTGTTGATGGTATGTCCCTCCTTTAAAACTTTTCATTTTTCTATAAAATTCTTTATACCTAGTTCTATGAAAGTCTTGTTGAGCTTCCTCCATGATGCTTTTTACATATTTTCTCTTTGATTTCCTCAATGCGTCTTGTGTCTGTGGTCGTAATTTATCGAACTTTGATTTTTATTCTTCCTGCATATTACTTTGTATCCACGCTACTTTGGCCCATTGTTTCTCTCTGATACCTTCCTCACTCTCTTTTTCCCTTACTTCGCTTTGGGATTACTTCTTGGGCATTCTTTCGCACTTCCTGGCTCTCCATATTGTTTTAATCCTTCCCGTGACAAGGAAGTGCTCTCATCTGCATTCTGCACCTCTTGCCCTTTTGACATTTTGTATCCACTTGTTTATTCTCGTCTCTACAATTAGGTTATCAATTTGGTTCGCTGTCTTCCCATCCGGAGACACCCAGGTTCCTTTATATATTCTGTTCCTGTCGAAATCAGTATTACCTACAAACAAGCACACCTAACCAGTCTAGTGCCGTTATCACTGCTTACATCATGTAAACTGTGCTCTCGGATGGTCCCCATGAAGACTGCTTCTTTCTCTACTTTCGCATTAAAATCTCCAAGGATAATTTTTTGATGTTCACTTAGCACATTGACTAAAACCGTTTCTAATTATTCGTAGAAAATATCTTTTTCAATGTCATCGCTTTCTTCGGTTGGGGCATGACAATTTACATGTGTGAGTTTAAGTTTTCTTGTGTCCATAGTTAGGAGTGAGAGTCTGGGGTTGATGGATTTAAAATCTATGAGAGTGGTACAAAGTAATTTCTTGACTACAAAACTAGTGCCTAGTGAGAGGTTTGCTTTTGAGGCTCCGTGGAATATGACATGGTTTTCCGTTTCTGTAGCTCCGGTTCCTGTCCACCTTGTCTCCTGCAAAGTCAGTAGACTTATTTGATATTTACCTGCTTCCTTTACTAAGCATTTTAGTGCCCCAGGATGTTATAGACTTCTGACATTCCAGGTCCACAGTAGATTTTCCTTCCGTAGTCCTTGTTCTTGCTTAGGTCGTTTTACAGAGATCAGTCCTATCCGAGGCTCTTCTGTGATGCTCGTACCGGTGGTTATTTGTTCCATGAAGGGTTGGTAGCCTTCACCAACCCCCAAACTGGAGGACAAGGATTTTTCATTCGGGAATTTCTCCCACAGAAAGATTGGCTTCTCCACGCCTACAGAGGTCTTTCTGTTCTTTTGTACATATACCTGGGAATGACAGGAAAAAGGAAATGGTGAGGGCAGGTTTGGGATAGGAAAGGGGAGCGATAGGTCGTTGTGGGACATAATTTGTCTGGCTCCCCCCATTTTGCCTGTCGGGCTTGGGTGACCCTGCTGGTAGCTATGCTACCGCCGGCGTAGCCCTCCGGATCCAAGGCACGCAAGCCTCCTCGTCAGCACGGACAGTGCTACGTTAAGGCGGTGTCCCATGAGGAGTTGCTGGAAACTCTATCGTTAGTAAAATACCATTTATGTTCCAGTAGCGTGTGCAACATCAAAACTCGAGAGATACAGTCATACGACCACTGCTCGAATGTAAAATGAAAAATACCCTGCACATTAGTAATTTTGTGCAGCGACTACCAGCTCCCGATTGTGTTCCTGGAGGCATCCCTGCCCATGTTAAACACTGCTTCTTCTGCAAAATCAAGACTCTAATTATAGATTGCCCATGGGGTAAAGAATAAGAATACAAATATTCTTGCCGGCCGCGGTTGTCTCGCGGTTAAGGCGCTCAGTCCGGAACCGCGCGACTGCTACGGTCGCAGGTTCGAATCCTGCCTCGGGCATGGATGTGTGTAATGTCCTTAGGTTAGTTAGGTTTAAGTAGTTCTAAGTTCTAGGGGACTGATGACCACAGATGTTAAGCCCCATAGTGCTCAGAGCCATTTGAACCATTTGAACAAATATTCTTAAATAGAAAATTTATTAGTTTGCTCAACTAACACACTGGCCGTTCTCTAAGCTATGTATCCTCAGTGGGAGCTATTGCTACACTCCTGACTAAGCGGGATGTATTCTAATAGCACCAGTGGATAATACGATGACCTGTACTGAGACCGCCAAAACCTAATAACGAAATTCATCAAGCCAGCCTCTCCCTCTCCCCCCGCCGCCCCTCTTCAGTCCTGTTCAAATCATGTCCATCCTTACAGGCGTGAACGTAAGAATTTTCATTAAGTATTTTGCTTATCAGTTGTAACAATATGCGAAGCATGCGTATTTTTCTTTACAGTTACAGAAAAATTAATCCGCGACTGTGGGACGGAAGTCTAAAGATGTAACCGTAATTACCTCCACCTAAGACTTTACGGTGACTAGCGTAGTTTGTATGCGGATGGCGATATGGCTGTCTGTGTAGAGCAGAGTCGACTGTGCCTAACACAACACAACCCGGAGTATTGCCGCCACCTAATGACATGTGATTTTGTTTGACAGCAATCGCCTACGCTCCCAGCTCTCCAGACCTCTCCGATGGCATCGCGGAGGTTCAGACTTCACTCACAGTAATGTGTAATTCTCCTAAATTTCATTTTTTTAACACACCCAATGTGCCAAACGTATCAAACAACTAGATATTACTGAGTGCTATGTCACGGCCTATAGAAGTTCCCGTATACACTGAAGCACCAAAGAAACTGGTATAGATATGCTTATTCAAATACAGAGATATTAAAACATGCGGAATATGGCGCTACGGTCGGCAAAGCCTATATAAGAAAACAAGTGTCTGGCGCAGTTGTTAGGTCGTTTACAATGGCAGGTTACCAAGAATTAGGTGAGTTTGAATGTGGCGTTATAGTCGGCGAGCGAGCGATGGGACATTGCATTTCCGAGGTGGCGATGAAGTGTGGATTTTGCCGTGCGACCATTTCACGAATGTACCGTGAATATCAGGAATCAGATAAAACATCAAATCTCCGAAACCGTTGCAGCCGGATAACGGTCCTGCGAGAACGGGACCAACGGCGACTGAAGAGAATCATTCAACGTAACAGAAGTGCAACCCTTCCACAGATTGCTGCTGATTTCAGTGCTGGAGCTTCAACAAGTGTCAGCGTGCGAACCATACAACGAAACATAATCAATATAGGCCTTCGGAGGCAAAGGCCCACTCGTGTACCCTTGATGGTTGCACGACACAATGCCGTACGCCTCGCCTGGGCCCATCAATACCGACATGACACTGTTTATGACTGGAAACATGTTGCCTGGTCGAACAAGTCTCGTTTCAAATTGTGTCGAGCGGATGGACGTGTACGATTATGGAGATAAACTCATGAATCCATGGACACTGGATGTCAGCAGGGGACGGTTCAAGCTGTTGCAGGCTCTGTAATGCTGTGGGGTGTGTGCAGTTGGAGTGATATGGGAACCCTGATACGTCTTACATCTAGATACGACTCTGACAAGTGACACGTACGAAAGCATCCTGTCAGATCACCTGCATCCATCCATGCCCAATCTACATTCCGACGGAGTTGGGCAATTCCGGCTGTACGATGCGACATCCCACACGTTCAGAATTGCTACAGAGTGGTTCCAGGAACACTCCTTTCAGTTCAAACACTTCCGCTGCCACCAAACACCCCATTCACGAACATCATTCAGCATATCTGGGATGTCTTGCAACGTGCTGTTCAGAAGAGATCTCCACCCCTTGCAGTCTTTCGACTTTATGGACAGACCTGCAAGATTCATGGTGTCAATTCTCTTCGGCACTACTTCAGACCTTAGTCGAGTCCGTGCCCTGTGGTGTTGCCGCAGTTCTGTCGCGGGGGGCCCTACACGATATTAGGAAGATGCACGAGTTTCTTTGGTTCTTTGGCGTAAGATCGGATATTAACGCCTCCCCCCACCACCAATACTCTGATTTAGTCATAATATCGAATTTTTACAAGGTTTTAGCTACCACCGTATAGATGGCTCAGCAAGGTCCATTGTTAATGACAATCATATATGTTGTTGCAATGTATATAACTTAGTAGCGATAATGAAAGCTACTTCCACGATTCTGACTTACCAGGAGGTATTCTAATAACCTCAGTGGACATAGCAGAGCAAATGTTCCGTAGTTTATACTATATGGAATCATCTGACGTAACTGCACAGTAAATATTGTCTATCCATTCCCCATTCCCATATTCAAGAAATTGTATGGTGCGAAATGTTGGCGTAGTCTACACTTGTCACAAATGATGGCAGGCAATGGAGTGACTAAGAAGCAAGATGGAGTTGGGAAAATTTAATCACTATGGAAAATAGTTGTTGGCGCTGCAGTCGCTTTCTCCCAACAGTCCATCTTGGTCTTATTGGCCAATCGGCATTCGCGCGCTACTGCAAAGTATGGGCTCAACATAAGCAGAGATCAGGTATTTTATTTGTGATTCACCGCCCACGCTCGCAGTTTTTTGGGCGATTAATTCAGTGCATGCGGCGTTGTTTCGAAACTTCCATGTCTGCTACATTGAATACAGCCAGATTAAGTGTGTTGTTTATACGTGAGATGCAGCTACTTTCTCACAAGGCACCCCTTGAGTGTGAGATTGCAAGTTCAGTCTTTGCCTTATTTGAAAGTACTGAGTAAACAATTATGACGGGATAAAAATTAGCTGCTAATGACTCAGGATGTGCACCAGAAGGGCGACAGAAGTGAGTCTCCGAGAGGTGCAGAGATCAGCCTTCTAGTGCGTGTATTACATTTCACGAAATGGACATCGTAGAAATTCAAGAAATGTTCAGAACGACCATTAAGTTACACCGTGAACACCGAATGAAAAATGGTGCGCCACAGTAATCACAAAGGTTCAGACCATCAAGATCGAATGCGAACTCCTTAGGAGCTACGAACCATGCAGAACATTCAGCTAGGTGTCCACTCTTAAAAATGTGTATATGTTAGAGTCATATTGGTGAACGAGGTGATAAGAACTGATGAAATGTGATGGCATGCAAACGAATGCGAAAGAGATTATCGTGAAACAAGCTGTCCTTCAAGGCGTAGCTACTGTTAACGTGATAATATGTTTTGTAGGCACCGAAAGAACGAACGTCCATAATCTGAATTTGTCCAGTGCTTTCAGCTGGTATAACCTGCAATGTCACACTTTTCAGCAGGGCCAGTTTGCTTTAAAGGAGTATGATTTTTACACGCAAACTGGAATGAAGCAGAAGCATTTTGACGAGCTATTGGCCGAAAGTTGTGCTTATACAATAGTTATAGTTCTCTTACGCTCATTTTTCCCCTCCTGATTGCTGTGACGTAAATATTTGCTACTGGCCCTGCAAGATCTTGCACACAAGAAAGAATTGTAGAGGGCAGAGTACGTCCAGCTTTTCGCAGAGCAATAAATAACTTTCCAGTCTGATAGCCCAATCAACAGTGAGCATAACTGTATACTAATCAGTTAAGGCACTGATCTTAGTTGATCGTGATACAACTCTCTAGGTACCTCGAATTTCCAGGGTTCCTTTCATATGCATTTCCTATTGACAAATCCATTTCGGTCGGAGTTGAACACAAATTCATTATTGAACGATGGGATAAGTTTATCTCATCCACAAATTTCCAGGTCAGTTCAGCAATTTGCTGTGCATCGTCTGCTTACCTTGAAATCACAATAATCAATGTCGCAAGCAATTTGGGTATACGACACCATACATTTCGCTGACTCTTTTTGCAGAAATGCTAATATTTCATCTGCCACTTCTTTCTCAGTGTGCGAAATTGTTTTGGTTTTTTTTTGACGGAAACATTCGGCAAGTGTTGTTGCAGATATTCTGCATTGTTTGCTCTGTTTATCGTTGCCATTGCTCTGCTTTGTGTCAACAACTCTATTACTGTAGTGACCTACTCATCGACTAAGCAGTACAACTATGCCCTGTAGCCTCACGCTGTGCTCACCATTGGATGCCACCTGTCACGCCACCTCTTGCCATTAGCAGCCACTTTTGTGGCTGCATAGTAGACAATATGTGAGGCGTCGAATGCCGTAAACGTAATTAGCCTTTGGCGACCCTCCACTGAAAGGCTTCCTTGTTAGCTCTGTGCAGCAGCTCTAGCTCCGTTGTTGCGACATGCTGGAGCTTCACCAGTGGTATCTGTTACATACGACGACATTAAAACTCGATGGGCCAGCCTCTATAACATTGGAACGTGACCATGTTACAGGCAAGTGGTCTTGGCTTCTGCTGCCGTTGCACAGGAGGTGAGTCCATGTGGTGTTAAAAACGTTCTCTTCCCTAGGACACAGTGCAGAACTGTTTTCTATCACAATATGTGCACTCTTTGATTAGTCTTACCTTTAACTAGTCTGTTATTTTGTTATATGTACAAGGAATGTGTGGCACTATAGAGAATGCATTTTTCGGCAGTGATGTGATGTCATATAGACTGCACTCGGGCATTGCATCCCAGTATGCGATAATTTCCTTGACATGGCACCACACTGGGTGGCCAGATTGGGCTATGATGTCACCATTGTGCAGGCGGCCAGAGGCAGCCTGAGGGCTTACTACTGTTAGTCTATTGTATCGGTATTGCGATGAATTTTTGTTGAGGGTGCCTCACTGACAAGACTTGTGAGTCAACAGATCTATGAGTGGAGACAATAGAACTACACTAGGTGAGGGTAGAGAAATGGGGGCCCTTTGTACTTCTATAGCACAGACAACAGCTCAGTTCCTCTACTAACATGTGACCAGTTGGTCCTGGAGAACTTCCTGAAAGAGGGGTGGGGGACTGAGAACAACAGCACATTATGTTACAGTTGCATCCATATTCTATCCGCCTTCTTGTGTAAATCTGCCAACAATTAAGTATTAGCTAGGACACACATTGCTCCCCTACTTACCAGCTTTTGTAGTTGTGTAATATCCTTCTTGAATCAATACACAGTGAGTAATGAATGAGCGAACAAGCTGCCTGCAGCAGGGAGACTCCTTTGAACATCTGCATGAACCAGCAGCTTACAACTGCCGTCAAGTCATAGGGGTGGTCACAAAACTTTAGTAACGGCTTTAAGAAACTTAGGTAAATAATTCTCTGTTTACTTTCTGGTACATATTTAGCCTTGCTGCACTTTGAAAATCTCGTGCCATGTTATTGTAAGCAGGTAAAAAGAAAGATAATGCCTGTCGATAAAGAGGAGTATCCGGCGTTTGTAAGTTTTCGTCAGCGGCAGAAGTGTTGCAGCTTCTTTATAACAATTATGATGGCTAACGAAGTCATTTAGATTGTCCTCACACAGCTTTAACATTTCCGCTTCTGTCAGACACAAATAACGGTATGGAACTTCACATTATCAACAGGCGTGCTACGGTGCTTTTATTAGGGTAGGAACAACGGAAGTGGTGGGCATGAAATGGTGGAACTGAGTGTGTGGCTTTGAAACAAGCAACCACTACTACATCTCTGTCTTCACGAAACCTAAGGCATAGATTTCATCTCCTACTACAGACATGACTGAACTTGTCTGTATGAAAAGTGGGTAGTAGATCCGATGTGATGACAGAATAAGTAAAAAGCGGTAGCACAACTTACTGAAATAATATTTGACCGTAGACCGTTCTGAACCCTTGTAATCTGAAAAGAGAAGATTACAATTTCATCAATAATGAAGCTCAAAAATTGCACAAAGCCAACAGCAATGGATGGAAAAGATGCTTGGAAGTAAGAAAGTGACTGGTCAGTACAAATCGGGGTGGGCAAATGCGCTAACGCGGGGGCAGGAGCCCGTGTGCGCCCGCACTGCTCGCCTGTGGGCGCTGTCAGCCAACAGCCTCCCCACCCAACCCTCTGCTGTCATAGCTCGTTTGTTCCGCCGCACGCACGGAAAAACTGGCCTGTTTATTTCGTCTGGCTAGTGTTGTCGGTAACAATGTCTCTTTTCCGTTGGTGTCACGACAGAATTAATGAGTAGAAATTGACTGAGGAGGAGTTCAGATACGCTCCATAGCGGCAAGTAGGTTACCATTTCTATTGAAACACAAGCTGGTCCTCAGTATCTATTTAATAATGGTATTTAAATAGCACGAAGAAGTACAGTGTAAAGGAAAGTTTTAAGCTCCTTCATTACAATCTCCGGATCACTTTGGATACTGAGAAAAGAAAGCCTAAACTTCTCTAGCCGTTGATTTTAATTCTTCCTTGTGACGTGTTTACAGGAAGAGGAACCCTGTCATTCACAATAACTGTACAATGAGAGCCTGATCTTACATAGCACTTCAATTTTGTTGCTGCCGCAACAAACCTGTATCCGGCGATTCTGTCTGCGCTACGGTCGCAGGTTCGAATCCTGCCTCGGGCATGGATGTGTGTGATGTCCTTAGGTTGGTTAGGTTTAAGTAGTTCTAAGTTCTAGGGGACTGAAGACCTCAGAAGTTAAGTCCTATAGTGCTCAGAGGCATTTGAACCATTTTCATTCTGTCTGTTTCCAAATCATTTCCTATTTCTCGGAGAAAAGTTTGCAGACGCATCGGAGAAATGATAACGACGTGAAAATGTCACTCAAAGGTAACAATAGACTTGTTTCTTTTCTTTTTTTTTTGGTTTGCATAAAATCATGGATATGATGGACATTGTTGAGCTCGCTGTATTTGTGAAAGGTGTTGACGGAGCATCTCTTTAAATTTCGTGATAATTCCCGATAGAGCTACGGAAACGACACACTTTCTTACTTAGAACATATTATTGACCTTTGTTGGGAAAAACTTCCTTCTACTGCAACAGCTGGAGCGCCTGCAGCGATTGGGCAAGTATTTGGTGTCGTTTCCTGATAACGAAAAAGATGAGAGGTGTAGATGTCTAGCAAGAAATACCAGCCATACACTGCGACATGCTTCGCGTTAATCTGCTTGCAAAATGTGCCAAAATAAATTTCGTCGTATACATAGTTTTAAAAGCCGTTGATACACTGAGGTTGCACTGTTTCGGACATCGACACGTTAAATCCCTCCTCGCAGAGATAGAGTGTGACAACGGCGGTGCGTTGTATGTTTGGCAAGTACGCTGGTGGAGTGGAGGTGCTGTTTTAGGACGTTTTTTCAACATGTGTAACTACATATAACGTTATTCATGGATATGAAAGGAACGCAAGTAAAAGAATGGACCTTACACCACGCATTTCTAGCTGACCTTACATAGCATCTCAGTACCTTGATTTCAACTTTGCAGGGTCGGTTTAAATGTTACCGAGGCTTTCTCGAGTTTTGGGTTTTAAAAGAAAATAGCTGTTGGATAAAATAATTTTCATATTGCTCATTTGCACACTTGTCGAATGCTGCAGTAGCTAAAAAAGAAATAAATCTTGGGAAGGAGCAACTGAGCGGACATTCTGATGAATTTGGTACTGTGCTGCTGAGTATATTTTAAAATTTTGACGCTAGGTTCGGTTACTTAAATCGATTTGAATTTGGTGTTAGTATTTTAGCAACACCTTTTGTAGTGGGCGTTGAAAGCGCGCCTCCTGAAATTCAGTTGCGGCTCAAGACTTCCTGTGTAGTGTTTTCTCAGCAATTACATTAACCAAATCAAAGCTTATGAGCAGTTTGACGTTTATCTGACTGCTGTAATTCGTTTGATGAGCAGTAAACTCAATCCAAACATCGCGATGTTAATAAAAAATAGTAGAAAACAACTGTAGAGTGATGAAAATAGACGTATCTTTTTTTCTCATAAATAGCAGGCCAGCTCCAAACTCTGAACTTAAGACTTTCCACTAAGATTACGTGTATGAAAGTAACTGATATTTAATAAATCATGTGTTCTTTGTATATTACTTTAGGTCAGTGTGGTTTTATTCTTTCCAGGAAATTTCGTGGACGAGAGTAGTGCGTTATTCTCTGTTTCCTGATCTCTCAACCGCACCCATCCCCCCCCCCCCCCCCCAGCCTTTATTCTCTGTTTCCTGATCTCTGAACCGCACCTATCCCCTCCTCCCCCCCCCCCCCAATCCACCTGTTCTCCACTGAACAGAACGACAGCATTTGTGACATGTCATAGTGCTTGTACCTGCTGTGAACCTATGCAGTGTACTTCTTTGCGGAGCTGTGCTCATTATGGCATTACACGGTGAAATGGTGATTCTTTATTTGTTTCGTTGTCGCAGTGTTGTGCCTCTGTCGAACTGCAAACGGTCTATCGCTTTTCTGTCATCTGCTGGTGTCACCTGCACGTGTACCTGCATTTGATTTCTTTCGAAGGAAGTGAGAACGATGTATTCAAGCTAGAGGAAAGGAGCATGTAACACGAGCTTGTCCACATGAAAAATAATCCAAAATAGAATCCCGTCACTGACAAACATAGTAAAACAATACGACTGGTTTACAACCTAATAATTGACATACAAACCCTTAAGTGACGAGTGGCGCTTAAAATTATGTACAGCACGCCTGTTCATGCGGTTTTCTTCACGTCAAAACTGTTATATGTTAAATGTTGTTAGTTTTGCGTTCGATGGTGCTTTTGTGGAACTGAAGCAAGGCTGAACTTTCACAAATACTATGCACGTTATATTTACATTATCCTAATATAATAATTACGACAATGAAAATAATACTTCGAAGAATCTAACGTGACAACCAACTCGAGCGTCAGCTGTCTATCGTGTATTGTCGGCAGTCCTTGGTACTGTTCGCGAGTGAGAGATAGCAAGCTACGAGCGCTTTGTGCCGCCATAACGATGCACAGTGTCCGCTGTGCCCACAGACAGACTAGCGGACAGCTCACGAACCGAGCCCTGGTCTAGCTGTACCAAGGGTGGACAGCCGGTCGCTAGCCCCCGTGCCACACCGCTCAGTCAGGCTACACGTTTCCCCCACGGACATGCCACGCTGCCTGAGAGGCAAAAGGGGGAGAAATGGTAAACAGTGAACGCGCCGTATTTAAATGACAATGCACTCGTACAGCATACGACTTGAAACTTCCTGGCAGATTAAAACTGTGTGCCGGACCGAGCCTCGAACTCGTGACCGTTGCCCTTCGTGGGCAAGTGCTCTGCCGATTGAACTATCCACGCACGAATCACTACCTGTCCTCACAACTTCTATTCAGCTATTACCTTGTCTCATACCTTTCATCCAGGAGTGTCCGCAGCTCTTAGTCTGGCGGTCGCGTTCTCGCTTCCAGAGCACTGGGTCCCGGGTTCTACTGTATTCCCGGTGGGGTCAGGGATTTTCACCTGCTTCGAGATGACTGGGTGTTTGTGTTGTCCTCATCATTTCACCATCATTCATGAAAGTGGTGAGATTAGACTGAGCAAAGGTTGGGAATTTGTACGGGCGCTGATAACCGCGCAGTTGAACGCCCCACAAAGCAAACATCATCATCATCATCATCACCACGTTCCACGAGTGCGAGTTCTGCAAGTCTCACAGCAAAGCTCCTGCGAAGTTTGCAAGGTAGGAGACGAGGCACTGCCTGATTTGAAGCTGTGAGAATAAGCCGTTGTTTGCGATTGGGCAGCTCAATGGTTGGAGCACTTGCCCGAGAAAGGAAAAGGTCCCAAGTTCCAGTCTCGGTGCGGCACACAGTTTTAATCTGATAGGAAGTTCCATATCAGTGTATACTTGACTGCAGAGTGAAAGTTTCATTCTGGATCATGCGATTTGGTTTCATATTTCTCAGTAACATAGATCAAAAATGGAAGTCATTATCAGTATTGCTCAACTATCTTTGGCGCGCTGAAGACGCAATATAATTTTTATCTGGTACACACTGTCACCATACAGAAAGACGGAGACAATTTCACAGATTTTCGCCCTCACATTGCCATGTAATCGTGACTTATTTAGTTTCATAATCGAAAAAAGCGTTTCACACACATAATCTGAACGAAATATTTTATTACGTTTGCAAACTAATTATGGAGATTTGGAAACTCTCCCTGAGGTAAACAATGAAACCATGCTGGACGTTTTTAAAGGATTTGCCTTTAACATGTGAACTACAATGGAAATCAGTGAGTTACATCTGTAAATGGACACAAGTACTTTCAACCGAAATGGCAAAAGGTCTCGAAAACAGTTCAAAAACAGAGGCTAGATTGACAGGAAACCTCCTTTGTAATTTCTTTCCAGGTCACAATGTATTCTTCAGACCTCGTGTTTTCTTTAATACCTGTAACCGTATGGAACAAGCTTATGATTATTGTCAGAATTCGTCAGTTCTGCAATGCGATCTTATTTTAAAATGGATCCACGTCATATCAGAAATAAGTTGCTTGTCATCTTGCAATGTCTTACTATGGGCAGTGTGGGGCAGTGTGCACCAAGTCCACTTAAAATATGAGATCTGCAGTTAAATCCAGGTATTCTAAATTTTGCGCGAAAAATCGTTCCAGGCACGTCCCTTGACTTAACCATCGGACTTTTCAATAGTATACGAAGACTTGGTACTGTTTGCACAATTCCGTCGGAAACTGTTGCAACAGGCAGTGGAATAATGCGTGAGACCTTCAGCAACTCAGTTCAGTTTCTTCACATGCTCCATGCCTGCAAATTTAGCATGAAGTACATAAAAAGTTCAAGAGGAATAAAAGGTACAAAAATACTGACCCATCTGCCGACCGTTGTAATTCCTTCTCTTTCATTGTCAAATAAGTTTTTTAATTATTTGTGCATGGTGTTATACTCTGTTTACAAAGCATATTTGCTGCACAAGTCGATTATCGAGTTGCATAATACGTACTGAGAATTCTCATCCATCTCTTCTGTTACTCACATTCGCTATTAAAGCCTTGTGTCGATACATCGCTAGAGAGCCTATTCTTGTGCAAACAGCACTGGACCGGTGAACGTCCATCATACCACGAATATATAGCGAAAGGTAAACAACGCTGACACCTTGATTCTACTTAGTTAAAGACAGTCGTGCTGACTGTAAAATTTCTCACACTGTACTAAATGAAACGTCACGCTGTAACGCAGCCCAGTCTTGGACCCACCCTTCGCACATGTATCATGACCCCGTGCCGTTCGGCAGGTCGCAGCCACCCTTGAGATAAACCGAACACCTAAATTATTAGAGAACGCTTGCAAACGGAAGAAATAAAACATGTAGCTCACGGTGAGCGAGAGAGGTAAAAGTCTAAAGATGGCACACGGCAGTAGACGGTGCAGATTACCTTAGCGGAGGCGTGGAGGCGTCAGAGGTCCAGATGCGGGCACATAGCACACGCCCGTTGGGCATTTTGATCACAATAGCCATACATCAACACGATATCGACCTTTTCCGCAATTGGTAAACGGTCCATTTTAACACGGGGAATGTACCACGAAGCAAATACCGTCCGCCCTGGCGCAATGTTACGTGATAGCACGTACTTATGTGTTTGTGACTATTACAGCGCCATCTGTCACAAAGCGAAAAAAGTGGTCCAACTAAAACATTCATATCTATTTACGTACTACACGAATATGTAATAAAAAATGTGAGTTCTTATTTTAAAAAACGCATTTGATATCCGTTTGACCTATGGCAGCGCCAGCTAGCAGGCCAACCATAGCGCCATCTGGTTTCCCCCTTCAAGCTTGACAAGTTTCGTTCCTTGTATTTTTTTCGTTTGATGCTTATTTCGTGAGATATTTGGCCCGGTCACTATCAATGGCCCAACCTCTATATAATCTGAATGAGCCATGCTCTCCTTCCTCTGGCGCATCGCCAGAGGGATCACGATGCTTAAGCGTGCGACCGCTTGCGGCTTTCGGAGGGACAGGACGTACTAGCGTACGCGCAGTTGGTGGAGTGTTGCCCGCTTGGACGGCCGCGTTTCGCGAGCGGGATTGTACCGTACGGTGAGCTGTTTTGACGTGGAAAGCAATGCCTCGTCGCGGTTTCAGTTGCGACTCATCCAGAAGGGCGGTGAGGTGATGTGCCTGGAGGCATGATCTTCTGCCGTTTGTATTATCGAGTTCCCGGCTTCTTGTGGTAAGATTGCTCTTTTCTTATGTATTGAACCCCTCCCGTCTGCAGCTCGTGGTCGTGTGGTAGCGTTCTCGCTTCCCGCGCCCGGGTTCCCGGGTTCGATTCCCGCCGGGGTCGGGGATTTTCTTTGCCTCGTGATGACTGGGTGTTGCGTGATGCCCTTAGGTTAGTTAGGTTTAAGTAGTTCTAAGTTCTAGGGGACTGATGAGCATAGATGTAAAGTCCCATAGTGCTCAGAGCCATTTGAACCATTGAACCCTTCCCCCCCCCCCCCCTCCTTAAAGAGCACGTTGTGGTTTAAACTATGGCCCTTGGTCTGTGAAACTGTGGCCATCGGTATTCGAAGCTGCCTCACGCAGACTAGACTCTTGGTCGCTAGTATATGCCGGTTGCATGCTATTTATTTTGCTGCCCGCAAGGTTGCACCGGCAAGGTTGATTCCTGGTAGAGCGACGCTCACCATTTGACAATTCGAATCGGACTGTGGTGGCGTGTGTGTGTTTACCGTTACATGTTATATTGTCAACTCGATCTGCAACTTCGGCATCTTGCGGATTCGTGTCGTGGATTTCTTTTAGTGTTCCCCGTATTTTCCTGTTGTAGCTAACGTGCACCGTTGAAAGACAATTTGTTTAACAGCAAGCAACAAGAAGAGCCTTTCGACAGAGCGCCGTTCACCGTTCAATCAACGTACAGTTGAAATTACTGTTATCACCAAATACGTCGTTGCTCTGTGATTCAAATGGTTCAAATGGCTCTGAGCACTATGGGACTTAACATCTGAGGTCATCAGTCCCCTAGAACTTAGAACTACTTAAACCTAACTAACATAAGGACATCACACACAACCATGCCCTAGGCAGGATTCAAACCTCCGACCATAGCGGTGGCGCGGTCCCGGACTGAAGCACCTAGAACAGCTCGACCACCGCGGGGGCGATCTGTGATTATTAAGTACTGTTGGCAAGATTACTACCTTTCGACAAAGCGCCGTTGATATTCCTTTTGTTGTTAACATTTACCGTTGTATGACAATTTGCTTAACGGTAAGCAACAAGAAGAACCTTTCGACAGAGCCCCATTGAGTGTTCAATCAGCGTACAGTTGAAAATGCTGTTATTACCAAATGTTTTAGCGGTCGTACTCCGTGCTTGTGACTTGGCTGATTACTTACGTGTGTGTATATATATATATATATATATATATATATATATATATATATATATATATATATATATATAACTTGCAACATGGTCATTTGTCAGTAAAAATGGTAATTTGTCAGTAAAAACAATCTTGCCTCAAACAAACTATTATATTGATTGAAAAAAGCAATTTACTTTCACTATCTTCAACAAATGCTCGTTGGAGCCGGCCGCTGCTTCTAGGCGCTCAGTCCGGAACTGTGCGACTGCTACGGCCGCAGGTTCGATTCCTGCCTGGGGCATGGATGTGTGTGATGTCCTTAGGTTAGTTAGGTTTAAGTAGTTCTAAGTTGTAGGGGACTGATGACCATAGATGCCATTTGAACCTTTTTTTTTTTTATTTTTGCTCGTTGAATTTTTTAAATAATGATTTATACAGTTTATCAGATATATTTGTGCACTGACTTACATAACACCATTCACCGATAATTTTGTTTTGTGAATTAATTTCACCAATGTTCAGAAGAATGAAAATGTAGCCAGTGTTATCTCCTTGTGATTGTTGAAACGGAGTATCAGGCACACATTTTATCTATAACTTCAACTCCACCTTTTGTCGTGTTGTAGTCAAATATGATTTAAGATTTGTGTTTCTTCACCAAACGTCGCCTTGACATGCACAGTACACAGAAGTATGACAGCATGCTTTTTACAAGGAACATATGAAATTAAGGTCTTATCATGCTGAAATCCAGACATAGCACTTCCAGTTTCTCTTGTTAGTCATCGTACCAATGCAAATATTCCTATAGGCACCACATATCTTTTCACTGTGTCCTCAGGTGCTTTAGATACCCGATATGACCCCTTGGTTGCATCTGCAGTAAATCTCAAGGTTACTGCAATAACATGTTTTTGCATCACACAGTGCAAACATTTTTATCTCACATTTAGTTGGTTTGTGGTTATGTACTGAATCCAACCACAGCGGTCTCAGCAGCGTGAAACAAAGCATCACATCTATTGTCCTGCATTCATCTGGCTATAAGAACATTGACAGCAACAAAAGGGACCAATACTGTACGACCCGCCCCCCCCCCCCCCAAAAACCATGGACCTTGCGGTTGGTGCCTCAGCGATACAGATAGGCATACCGTAGGTGCAACCACAACGGAGGGGTATCTGTTGAGAGGCCTGACACACGTGTGGTTCCTGAAGAGCGCCTTCTCAGTAGTTGCAAGGGCAACAGTCTTGATGATTGACTGATCTGGCCTTGTAACACTAACCAAAACGGCTTTGCTGTGCTGGTACTGCGAACGGCTGAAGGCAAGGGGAAACTACAGCCATAACTTTTCCCGAGGGCATGCAGATTTACTATATGGTTAAATGATGATGGCGTCCTCTTGGGTAAAATATTCCGGAGGTAAAATAGTCTCCCATTCGGATCTCCGGGCGGGGACTACTCAAGAGGATGTCGTTATCAGGAGAAAGAAAACTGGCGTTCTACGGATCGGAGCGTGGAATGTCAGATCACTTAATCGGGCAGGTAGGATAGAAAATTTAAAAAGGGAAATGGATAGGTTAAATATAGATATAGTGGGACTTGGTGAAGTTCCGTGGAAGGAGGAACAAGACTTCTGGTCAGGTGAATACAGGGTTATAAATACAAAATCAAATAGGGGTGATGCAGGAGTAGGTTTAATAATGAATAGGAAAATAGGAATGCGGGTAAGCTACTACAAACAGCATATTGAACGCATCATTGTGGCCAAGATAGATACGAAGCCCACGCATACTACAGTAGTACAAGTTTACATGCCAACTAGCTCTGCAGATGATGAAGAAACTGAAGAAATGTGTGATGAAATAAAAGAAATTATTCAGATTGTGAAGGGAGACAAAAATTTAATAGTCATGGGTGACTGGAATTCAGCAGTAGGAAAAGGGAGAGAAGGAAAAGTAGTAGGTGAATATAGATTAGGGGTAAGAAATGAAAGAAGAAGCCGCCTGGTAGAATATTGCACGGAGCACAACTTAATCATAGCTAACACTTGGTTCAAGAATCATGAAAGAAGGTTGTATACATGGATGAAGCCTGGAGATACTGACGGGTTTCAGATAGATTATATAATGGTAAGAGAGAGATTTAGGAACCAAGTTTTAAATTGTAAGGCATATCCAGGGGCGGATGTGGATTCTGACCACAATCTATTGGTTATGACCTGTAGATTAAAACTGAAGAAACTGCAAAAAGATGGGAATTTAAGGAGATGGGACCTGGATAAACTGACTAAACCAGAGGTTGTACAGAGTTTCAGCTAGAGCATAAGGGAACAATTAACAGGAATGGGGGAAAGAAATACAGTAGAAGAAGAATGGGTAGCTTTGACGGATGAAGTAGTGAAGGCAGCAGAGGATCAAGTAGATAAAAAGACGAGGGCTAGTAGAAATCCTTGGGTGGCAGAAGAAATACTGAATTTAATTGATGAAAGGAGAAAATACAAAAATGCAGTAAATCAAGCAGGCAAAAAGGAATACAAACGTCTCAAAAATGAGATCGACAGAAAGTGCAAAATGGCTAAGCAGGCATGGCTAGAGGACAAATGTAAGGATGTAGAGGCTTATCACACTAGGGGTAAGATATATACGGCCTACAGGAAAATTAAAAAGATCTTCAGAGAAAAGAGAACCACTTGTACGAATATCAAAAGCTCAGATGGAAACCCAGTTCTAAGCAAAGAAGGGAAAGCAGAAAGGTGGAAGGAGTATATAGAGGGTCTATACAAGGGCGATGTACTTGAGGACAATATTATGGATATGGAAGAGGATGTAGATGACGATTAAAGGGGAGATATAATACTGCGTGAAGAGTTTGACAGAGCACTGAAAGACCTGAGTCGAAGCAAGGCCCCGGGAGTAGACAACATTCCATTAGAAGTACTGACAGCCTTGGGAGAGCCAGTCCTGACGAAACTCTACCATCTGGTAAGTAAGATGTACGAGACAGGCGAAATACCATCAGACTTCAAGAAGAACATAATAATTCCAATCCCAAAGAAAGCAGGTGTTGGCAAATGTGAAAATTACCGAACTATCAGTTTAATAAGTCACGGCTGCAAAGTACTAACGCAGATTCTTTACAGACGAACGGAAAAACTAGTAGAAGCAGACCTTCGGGTAGGTCAGTTTGGGTTCCGTAGAAATGTTGGGACACGTGAGGCAATACTGACCTTGCGACTTATCTATGAAGCTAGATTAAGGAAACACAAAACTACGTTCTAGCATTTGTAGACTTAGAGAAAGCTTTTGACAATGTTGACTGGAATACGCTCTTTCAAATTCTGAAGATGACAGGGGTAAAATACAGGTAGCGCAAGGCTATTTACAATTTGTACAGAAACCAGGAGAGGGTACCCGTGGTGTAGGGGTAGCGTCTTTGATTCATAATCAAAAACGTCTTGGGTCCCGCGTTCGATCCCCGCCACTGCCTAAAGTTTGATAAATAATCAGCATTGGCGGCCGAAGACTTCCGGCATAAGAAGTCAGCCTCATTCTGCCAACGGCCTTGTCAAAGAGAGCGGAGGAGCGGATAGAGGTTCAGGGCACTCTCTTGTCCTAGGGGTGGGAAATTGCCCTAAAAAGCGGAAGAATCAGCAATGATCAACGACATGAGGACGCAGAAGGCAATGGAAACCAATGCATTAAAGACACGTAACGTGTATCCGTAGGATATGTGGCCTGTAATTGAAGAAGTGTCATGATGATCTCTCCATTGGCAAAAGATTCCGGAATAGTCCCCCATTCGGATCTCCGGAAGGGACTGCCAAGGGGGAGGCTACCATGAGAAAAACATTGAATAATCAACGAAAGGATAACGTTCTACGAGTCGGGGCGTGGAATGTCAGAAGCTTGAACGTGGTAGGGAAACTAGAAAATCTGAAAAGGGAAATGCAAAGGCTCAATCTAGTTATAGTAGGGGTCAGTGAAGTGAAGTGGATGGAAGACAAGGATTTCTGGTCGGATGAGTATCGGGTAATATCAACAGCAGCAGAAAATGGTATAACAGGTGTAGGTGTCGTTATGAATAGGAAGGTAGGGCAGAGGGTGTGTTACTGTGAACAGTTCAGTGACCGGGTTGTTCTACTCAGAATCGACAGCAGACCAACACCGACAACGATAGTTCAGGTATACATGCCGACGTCGAAAGCTGAAGATGAACAGGTAGAGAAGGTGTATGAGGATATTGAAAGGGTAATGCAGTATGTAAAGGGGGAAGAAAATCTAATAGTGATGGGCGACTGGAATGCAGTTGTAGAGGAAGGAGTACAAGAAAAGGTTACAGGAGAATATGGGCTTGGGACAAGGAATGAAAGAGGAGAAAGACTAATTGAGTTCTGTAACAATTTTCAGCTAGTAATAGCGAATACCCTGTTCAAGAATCACAAGAGGAGGAGGTATACTTGGAAAAGGCCGAGAGATACGGGAAGATATCAATTAGATTACATCATGGTCAGACAGAGATTCCGATATCAGATACTGGATTGTAAGACGTACCAGGAGCAGATATAGACTCAGATCGCAATATAGTATTGATGAAGAGTAGGCTGAAGTTCAAGATATTAGTCAGGAAGAATCAATACGCAAAGAAGTGGGATACGGAAGCACTAAGGAATGACGAGGTACGTTTGAAGTTCTCTAACGCTATAGATACAGCAATAAGGAATAGCGCGGTAGGCAGTACAGTTGAAGAGGAATGGACGTCTCTAAAAAGTGCCATTGCAGAAGTTGGGAAGGAAAACATAGGTACAAAGAAGGTAGCTGCGAAGAAACCATGGGTAACAGACGAAATACTTCAGTTGATTGATGAAAGTAGGAAGTACAAACATGTTCCGGGAAAATCGGGAATACAGAAATACAAGTCGCTGAGGAATGAAATAAATAGGAAGTGCATGGAAGCTAAGACGAAATGGCTGCAGGAAAAATGTGAAGACATCGAAAAAGATATGATTGTCGGAAGGACAGACTCTGCATACAGGAAAGTCAAAACAACCTTTGGTGACATTAAAAGCAACGGTGGTAACATTAAGAGTGCAACGGAATTCCACTGTTAAATGCAGAGGAGAGAGCAGATAGGTGGAAAGAATACATTGAAAGCCTTTATGAGGGTGAAGATTTATCTGAAGTGATAGAAGAAGAAACAGGAGTCGATTTAGAAGAGATAGGGGATCCAGTATTAGAACCGGAATTTAGAAGAGATTTGGAGGACTTACGGTCAAATAAGGCAGAAGGGATGGATAACATTCCATCAGAATTTCTAAAATCATTGGGGGAATTGGCAACAAAACGATTATTCACGTTGGTGTGTAGAATATATGAGTCTGGCGACATACCATCTGACTTTCGGAAAAGCATCATCCACACAATTCCGAAGACGGCAAGAGCTGACAAGTGCGAGAATTATCGCACAATCAGCTTAACAGCTCATGCATCTAAGCTGCTTACAAGAATAAGATACAGAAGAATGGAGAAGAAAATTGAGAATGCGCTAGGTGACGATCAGTTTGCCTTTAGGAAAAGTAAAGGGACGAGAGAGGCAATTCTGACGTTACGGCTAACAATGGAAGCAAGGCTAAAGAAAAATCAAGATACTATCATAGGATTTGTCGACCTGGAAAAAGCGTTCGACAATATAAAATGGTGCAAGCTGTTCGAGATTCTGAAAAAAGTGGGGGTAAGCTATAGGGAGAGACGGGGAATATACAATATGTACAACAACCAAGAGGGAATAATAAGAGTGGACGATCGAGAACGAAGTGCTCGTATTAAGAAGGGTGTAAGACAAGGCTGTAGCCTTTCGCCCCTACTCTTCAATCTGTACATCGAGGAAGCAATGATGGAAATAAAAGAAAGGTTCAGGAGTGGAATTAAAATACAAGGTGAAAGGATATCAATGATACGATTCGCTGATGACATTGCTATCCTGAGTGAAAGTGAAGAAGAATTAAATGATCTGCTTAACGGAATGAACAGTCTAATGAGTACACAATATGGTTTGAGAGTAAATCGGAGAAAGACGAAGGTAATGAGAAGTAGTAGAAATGAGAACAGCGAGAAACTTAACATCAGGATTGATGGTCACGAAGTCAATGAAGTTAAGGAATTCTGATACCTAGGCAGTAAAATAACCAATGACGGACGGAGCAAGGAGGACATCAAAAGCAGACTCGCTATGGCAAAAAAAGGCATTTCTGGCAAAGAGAAGTCTACTAATATCAAATATCGGCCTTAATTTGAGGAATAAATGTCTGAGGATGTACGTCTGGAGTACAGCATTGTATGGTAGTAAAACATGGACTGTGGGAAAACCGGAACAGAAGAGAATCGAAGCATTTGAGATGTGGTGCTATACACGAATGTTGAAAATTAGGTGGACTGATAAGGTAAGGAATGAGGAGGTTCTATGCAGAATCGGAGAGGAAAGGAATAGGTGGAAAAGACTGATAAGGATAAGGGACAGGATGATAGGACATCTGCTAAGACATGAGGGAATAACTTCCATGGTTAAACAGAAACCAGATGGCAGTTAGAAGAGTCGAGGGACATGAAAGGGAAACAATAGTTGGGAAGGGAGTGAGACAGGGTTGTAGTCTCTCCCCTATGACATTCAATCTGTATATTGAGCAAGCAGTAAAGGAAACAAAAGAAAAATTCTGAGTAGGTATTAAAATCCATGGAGAAGAAATAAAAACTTTCAGGTTCGCTGATGACATTGTAATTCTGTCAGAGACAGCAAAGGACTTGGAAGAGCAGTTGAATGGAATGGACAGTGTCTTGAAAGGAGGGTATTAGATGAACATCAACAAAAGCAAAACGAGGATTATGGAATGTAGTGGAATGAAGTTGGGTGATGCAGAGGGAATTAGATTAGGGAATGAGACACTTAAAGTAGTAAAGGAGTTTTGCTATTTGGGGAGCAAGATAACTGTTGATGGTCGAAGTAGAGAGGATATAAAGTGTAGACTAGCAATGGCAAGGAAAGCGTTACTGAAGAAGAGAAATTTGTTAACATCGAGTATAGATTTAAGTGTCAGGAAGTCATTTCTGAAAGTATTTGTATGGAGTATATCCATGTATGGAAGTGGAACATGGACGATAAATAGTTTGGACAAGAAGTGAATAGAAATTTTCGAAATTTGGTGCTACAGAAGAATGCTGAAGATTAGATGGGTGGATCACATAACTAACGAGGAAGTACTGAATAGGATTGGGGAGAAGAGAAGTTTATGGCACAACTTGACTAGAAGGGAGCGGTTGGTAGGTCAAGTGTTGAGGCATCAAGGGATGTAGTTTGCAGTAGGTACTGGGAGATGAAGAAGCTTGCACATGATAGAGTAGCATGGTGAGCTGCATCAAACCAGTCTCAGGACTGAAGGCCACAACAACAACAACACTGTACGAATTGCAACCAACTTATCAGTTTTTCTCCTGTCATTCCTTACCTCCCCGCGTACAGCGTAGAAAAACAGCAACCTTTTGTAACTCACTGAAATCCTAAGCAGTTGCATTCCTGTTCTGTCTGTCGCCCAGAGTTCCAGTACATTAACATGAGGGCATTTTCTACTTCTTCTTCTCCTTAAAAATTATTAAATAAAATAATTCGCGGACACAGCCATTACTTCGGCACTTTATTACCTCTTTTGCGCCCTTTATTTATCTAGGTATTTGTATAAGATACGATTTCATCAATAAAGTGAAGGACAATTTTTCACAGAAAAGAACTGACTTTGTTAGTTATATCCATCACCTCTCTCTTTGGACCTGGTAGAATGTGCACAATGTTTTTTCTGTTGGTTGTTGATGTTTTAGCACTCTCGCTTTTGCGCCAACACAGAACTTTGTCTTTTCAATAAATAACTCTCGTACATCTTCTATCTCTTCGAGATCGTCAACATCCTCACCTTCAAGTTCAGATTCATTGCCATGGTGCTCATATCCGATGTTTTCATCTGTCAAATCTGCTTTACTTTCCTCCAGGTCTGAGAAGTCTGGATGGACTTTATCATCACCTTCTTCGAGTAGTTAGCGAATTTCTCCTTCTGATACACCCTTTGAATTGGAACACAACATCAAAGAAACGAATTGAAGAAATACTTTCAGATGTCATTGTAACAAAAGTAACGTTTAGTTTGCATCTGTAGAAACTAAAATAACAACGAATAAGTATCGTTGCCGGCCGGTGTGGCCGAGCGGTTCTAGGCGCTACAGTCTGGAACCGCGCGTCCGCTACGGTCGCAGGTTCGAATCCTGCCTCGGGCATGGATGTGAGTGATGTCCTTAGGTTAGTTAGGTTTAAGTAGTTCTAAGTTATATGGGACTTATGACCTCAGAAGTTGAGTCCCATAGTGCTCAGAGCCATTTGTACCATTTAAGCATAGTTAACCTTTTATTACATTTTCCTCTGAATATAGACTGCTGGAAAAAATGTTGGAACTGTCGCATCAGCAGAAACCTTGTACTTTTTTACAACATTCGACTTATCGTAGCTTACTATTCAGAAACCAAACAGTGTAAGCTAGCCAAGGAAACTGAAGGCACTTTAACACTATCGAGGATACATCAACAATGGCTAACATTGCAGCGATGACCCAACAGCTCAAGGTTAATGCAGCAATTAAGCATAAGAACCACTGCGGTTGGCCGGCCGAGGTGGCCGAGCGGTTCTAGGCGATACAGTCTGGAACCGCGCGACCGCTACGAAGGCAGGTTCGAATCCTGCCTCAGGCATGGATGTGTATGATGTCCCTAGGTTAGTTCGGTTTAAGTAGTTCTAAGTTCTATGGGACTGGTGACCTCATCAGTTAAGTCCCATAGTGCTTAGAGCCAAGTGAACCATTTTTGCTGTGGTTGCACTTCTTACAACAGCGTGACCGCTCGACGGTTAATTTATTGTGAAGGTGAAATTTGATATTTGACTGACGCCTTTCGGCTATATTTTAACGTAAATCTGCCACAACATGTAATCCAGTTGTCTGTAATTCCTTCTGAAGAAAAGGTTTCTATAACGTTGAAACCATGGTAAAGGGTTTTTAACAAAACTTCCAATTTACAGCTGATTGACTGTTTATTGTTTCGACAAGAATATATCTTTCTATGGTTGTTGCTCCTGCTATTTACTAAATTTTAAAAAATGTGACAATAGTATCTACAAATAAATCTTTTTTCCTGTCTGTCGAGGCTAGTGAAGTACTTACAACTACGTTTTCGTTCTTTTGTCTCTTTAGGCAAATTCAGTGTTTGGAATAACTAGCAGTACCCGCAGTCCTCTGTAGCACAGTTTTTGATGAGGTTTTTTGTGCCCCATTATTTCTAGAGAGTCCGGCGTCAGACAGAATTAGACATTGAAATAATTCAATGGCGAAACTTTACAGAACTCAGACCCTGATATCCCACTTTATGTGAATGGTTGTTATTAAGGCCATCGGCACACATTCTCTCCGACCCAAATTCTCAACTTATCGCACATTACTAAGTACCATCTCTGTGCGTTTACAATATTTGCTGGCAGCGTTCCCTGTATTCCTGCAAGAGGTTCAGCCCTACCGTGCACCTGCACTGAGGATATGATAGCAGTCCCTCAAAATATTGATATGTATAGCTGCTGTACCAAAAACAGTGGTATCTGTATTATCGGACTACTGCTACAGAACAGACAGCAAGCACATGTCTAATGTTCTCGCCCGATTAGGTATGACCTGTCCTTACCACTTACCAGGCACAAATTTAAAGTGGCTGTGAACGCAGGTCTTGCCAGGTAAGAAGACATTTAGGTATCAGTATATTATATGTTATATATCACCTAAAATATGTCATTGATAAATGGGTAACATCTACTTTGGATTAAGCAAACGATTAAACAAATCTTTTAAAATTAAGGCTTTCATTATACTAATCTCCATACACAGTGGGTTCAGGTTGCATATCTGGTGATGAAGGAACATCTGTACTTAGGAAGATCCCTTAAAATGAACATAAGAGAATAAAGATATGGTTCAAATGGCTCTGAGCACTATGGAACTTAACATCGGAGGTCATCGGTCCCCTAGAAGTTAGAACTACTTAAACCTGACTAACCTAAGGACATCACACACATCCATGCCCGAGGCAGGATTCGAACCTGCTACCGTAGCAGCCGCGCGGTTCCGGACTGAAGAGCCTAGAACCACTCGGTCACCGCGGCCGGCAGAATAAACATAACTTCAAGCAAGACAAATACATGAAAATTTACCAAAACAGTTCTTACACTTGCGTAATCTCAAGAGAAAAACCAATACTAACGTAACTGCGAGTACACTGAACACAAGAAAATCTACCCCGAAAATACTACACTGACAGTGTTATAAATTCATACAAATTACTGTACACTGACTACTCAATTGTACCTCGACAATGTCGTCCATCTGCCGAATGCCTTCCTCGAATTCAAGCCCCTAGGACACACGCACAATATGTGGCTGACATGGACATAAGGGATTGGGAAAAACTACACAAATAAACTCCAATCTAGTGATTCCCACACTTAGAGCCTGAGCAACGTGGTATTTACATTGTGCAGAATGCGGCGATAAGGGCGGCCATGGTCGGCTGTTGCGTGTGTCGCTGACGGATGCGTCGATGCCTTTTGAACCTGTAAGCCCAACAAGTCTACTCTGGCCTTGGTTGGATATGCAGTCGTAAAGTGACCTAAGTTTTCATGAGGGGAAAACACTACGTTTTTCTCTGCCTAAATAAGCTGGCTGTGCCCACTCGGTAAGGCTGAGCAATCCTAATCTCCGAGACAGTTAACCGAAATGGGGATGTTATCAGAGACTCATGAACACACACAGGAGTCCACAACAAAACGTCTCATCCGGAATCCGACAGGGTGGGATGCGTCCCGTCCAGAACACAGCCCTTTTAGAAAGACTGTGACTTGAATTACTCACTCCTAACTGCCTGTATTTTTACAGAATTCCACCACCGTATTGCGGGGTAGCCTCCTGACACAACTAATGTCGACCAAGGAGAGGTTTTGCTTCAGCTTTTCTCGTTTCTTTGCCACAAGGGGTTTCAGAAGCGAAGTGGGGCCTACGGTAGTTTCACCCAGTCCGATGAATATTCACAATTCTTCCATTTAGTAATAATAAGTCAACCCAAGTAGGAGCTGCCGCGTGGGTTTCATGCATTGCTCATGTCCCTATCGTGCTGTATTGGATGTTTACAAAAATCCCAGTGACCCACGCTGTTGTGCTCTTTCCTGCATTCCAAAGTGGCCTCCCACTGCATTCCTGAGTGGTTTCTCAAGTTAAAAGGTTTTCGCAGAGCAGGTGTCCGTCTCCCGCCCTATACATGTGAGTGTCAAATGGATTTTGTTTATGTCAGGCTGATGACGCTCTTTCTGTGTTCTTACATTTCCGCGTAAATTGAAGGGCTGTGTTCCCTTTTGAGACCACCCAAATGAATCCCCTGCTGCATTAATATATTTATTTCAGCGCAGGGGTGAGACCGAAGGCGTGTAAACAGTTCCTGACTGTTTCTCGGTTATCTCCGCCGGAAATGCGAGGTGCAGTCCGCGCTTCGCATCCCCAATTGACCTCCCGCGACGAGGGTTCGCTGGTTTGTAGCTTTTCTAATTTGAGTTCCATTTCGTGATGCTCGGGTTGGCTGGGAAGCCTCACTTACACTACAGTCCACTGCTACAGAAATGCTACTTGTCTATCAACATACAAATTAAGTGGATTTTATTAGAATCGAGTACATGTGATCTATTTGCTTTATTTGTTCATTCTTCATGTGAGCCACATATTAATTAATTATTCTCCGTATTATACAGATAACGTGATTCTAAGCAAAGTATGGCTTGTATCAAATTCATTGGCTTGATGAGTGAGTCGATTCCTCGATGTAAAAATTATGTTAAATGTTAAAAATTATCCTGTCCCCTTACACACACACACACACACACACACACACACACATATAAATATATATATATATATATATATATATATATATATATATATATATATATATATATGCTAAAAGGGTGCACGCGTTCACTTCTTTGGAACAACGCGTAGAGGACAATACATCGGAGCACTGCTACCTTGCATGAATTCTGTATGTCATACTCTCTACTTCACAGCTGAATGCAATGCAGGTAATACAGTTTCGATCCTTGGTTCTGACAGAGATTTGTCGTTATTGGGAGGACTGTTATGCGGTGAACTCAGGTTTGTGTGCAAACTGAGGAGTCAATCAGGGTTAAGGAATGCGACAATGAGCAGGAGAGCACTGTGTTGACTACATGACACTCTATATTGCATCCAATGACGCCTTTTGCAGAGGATGACATGGCTGTCGGTCGGAAGCGATTGACGAATCTAGGGCCAGAATGCAGAACATTATTAAATGACTTGCACTCTAATGGTTAAAAGTGAAGGGATAAGGATGTGGGGACCCAGGAGTGTCTAACGACTGACCCGACACAAAACGATTCTGCATATTTTCTTGGATGGTTATCGTGATAAAAACATTTAAAACATAAATTCTTTTCATACCATAGGACAATATGAAAGCTACCTTACAACAATCGCCTTTCTCAAATACCAATTTCTGCAAAATAATGAAGCTGGTACAATGATTGAAATAAGGCTTTCAAGGATCAGAAAGGAACTGTATTTAAGACCAGATTGAACGAATAAAAATAAACACCACAACCATTTCCATGATGATTTTTTAAGTGCTACCGTTCTATAAGTAAAGCCTCGGCGCTACTGCCTAAACTCATGTCACTGTCAGTGGTTTAATGTCTCACGAGAAATTGTTTTCTTCACATCACAAACATTGGTCCAGCAGGGTGGATGGCTGTACTGTGTGAAACCCACTCAGTCCTCCCCCACTGTGTGGGTTATTTAGAAAAGTCAGTTCCATCCTTGGTGTCTAACTGGCAAAAATTCTTTACTGTATTAGAAGGTAAATGAATTACGACGATGACACTTTATTATTAGGTCATCCACCTATAAAGGTACCTACATTGTCATGTGCGTTTAACAGAGGTCCTACTTGGTTTTTATGTACTTGGTAGCTTATATAAACAGAGGAAATAAGTTCACCTTATTCTTCAGTCGTTCTCGTTTTCTTGTCAGCATATTTCGCTATCACTAGACCAAATAGTATTTCACTATCTTAACATCTCCTAGAGAGCTGCATCAAACTAGTCTCAGGACTGAAGACCACAACAACAACAACAACAACATCTCCTACCGTTACTTACCAGTAGTCCTTTATCCTTTCAGCCCACAGTGACCGGTAGAGGGACAGTGACACAAATGAAACACAGAAACTACGAAACTACAATACGTTATACAACAATAGTCCTTGAAGGAGATAACAAACTGCACTCTAGACGGTTTGTATGAAAAAGTACTGTAAGGAAAGTAAGTACACTTAAGAAGGAATGAACACCTGTATAGACATACAAATATAAATACCGTATGCATTAATTACTTCTTGTTGTTAACCAGTAGAAACATATTCTACTTGATTGGACTATTACGATTAGCTCGGACAACATAAAGGAATTTATCTGTTGTTTTGTGACGTTGTCAGCTTACGATACATAAAGTATGATGTGACTAGCGCTCACATTTAGAAACGATCTAAAATTGTTAGTGCTTATTGTTGATTTAGATACCACTGTATTTTATTCGACTGTTGGTAAAATACCATTCACATTTCACTTCATAATTTTTTTTTTTTTTTTTTTTTTTTTTTTTTACTGCCCAAATACGGGGCCGACTAATACGCAGCTGTGTATCTGATGCAATACTGACTATCATTTTTTAAATAATATAACGATGAAAATGCTTTCGTAGACGAGAACGTAAGTTAAGGTTTGTAACCGTTGTGAACGAAAGTGAAATTCGAGACAATCAACGATCATCATGTAATACATTACCAAAACCTCGAGAACCACTTATATCTGATGACATCTCAACTTTGGCGGCTTCCGTGAATGAGTACGAGATTTTTCATTGAAGGCCGTTAAACGTAATGTAGATGCGATATTCGGAAATACATAGCACTAAACCTACCGTGGTATGTTACATTGCAACACCTCTAGATTCTGTGAAATTTGGGATAAGGTAAACTAAACTGCCTGATTTTATTATGGGAAACGATTATTGGGGAAGCAAGAATGAATACCTGTTATTATTGTATACTTGTCTTCTAGCATTTAATAACGAAATTGTACTTCAAAAATATATACTTTACGTAAAGTGAAAGTATCGTCATGTTACGATTATAATTCTGACATCATAGATATGTCTCACTCTACGAAAAATTATCTGTGGTAGGGATGTTACATATTTTTCTTTCTGACTCGGATAAATTGAAAATCCTTTTAATTCTGAAATACTTCATCGTCAAGCTCAATCCGAAGTTAATGGTTATACGTAAAGATAAATTTTCAACAATCAAAGATAACCATGCTGCATTAACCGAAAATCAACCTTCGTAAATAATTTTAAAATGCAGATTCTTCCGAATGAAGAGAACGAAAAATGAAAGAAAACTAATATTAGGCTACTTTTGGAATTAAATTAAAATCCCACATGAGCTTCCACCCATAAAAAGCATTGGTCACTTTTACAAAACTGGTAAGCAGAGGAAAAGTTTTCCATTTCACACGAAGAACAAATTTTTAAAATGCAACACTGATAATAATTATTTAACGGTAATTCAACGTACCTGCATCGACAGCAAGCCTCTATACATCAAAATGCATACAGGACCAAGAGCGCAAGACAAGAGTTAAGCATCAGGGGGAAAAAGACAAGCGATAAGAAAGATAAGATGATCTCTTTCCTTCATATTTTAGTTTATGGAACCTTTATATGTCTTCGAGAAATGTAAAATTTCAATACTCTACATGTAATTAGAGGCATCACACAGCCCCGTGGAAGGCGGAAGGCGCGTGTGCAATCACTTTGTCCTGAGGATTCCACTAGCAACAACCTTTCATTAATTCCGATTATGAAAAATCTTATCTTTTCCAGAGAAATTCTGTCCACTGATACTTAGTATCAAATAACATTCTGTTTATAGAATGGCATTATTTCGTGTTCGGTACAGCTTTTAAAATCACTATTACACCTCGTAAGAGCAAGTTCATGCGTATCAGTACAATATTTTGAAGTCTTGGGGTTCTAGTTCATTTGTATATTATTAAAATCTTCTGGGTCGTTAGGTCAAGTCATACTTCCTTCTAAAATAATCGACGTTTCGACCCCTGTGCTGGGATCTTCTTCAGGATGTTTCGGTGTACACTGCTGCTGTCAGAGACCAGTGTCGCATTCTGTTATAAAGAGGAGATTTCCAGTGTTTGTGCTGGAGAATTGGGAGTATTGGTAAAACTCTTTTGGCTACGATTGGTGTGCCATCGTCATAGGCTAATATTCCCGCGCTGGTGAAGAAGAATGGATGTTATTGGCTTAACTATTGTGGATACTATTGGTGGCCCATCGTCATTGAATAGAAAGACACTATTGTACACTTACACTGGAGAAGGGTTATTGGTTGAAATTTCTCCTGTGGTTTTTTGGTTGGTCATCATCATTGGGTAGATGCGAAACGGACAGAGAAAGACTGGACGAATGTTCACTCAAAATATTATTGTCCGCCGAGCTGACTGGCAGCGCGTTGTTTATATTGCTCCCACACCGCGGCCGCATATTCGTTCAGTTCGTTGATAGCGGGGAGCCACGCTGCCGGAAGCCCATAGCCATCATCTGTATTGAAATGACATGCATTCATGAAAATTTCAACCGCTTCTCAGACCTTTCTTCTACGAATGTTGGTCTCCTTGGCTAGCACATGTACCCTTATTAAAATCGAAGTCGGAGCCACAGTTCTCATGAGGTTTCGCTACTGTCGATTTTACACTTCGCTTTAGCCGCGTGTGCCTTTCGTGTTCTTTAATGCATTCTTTAACAGTTCTTCCCGTTTCGCCTCTATAATCTTCTCCGTAGCCTCCGCAACCTCTGCGTTGTGCAGGCAGTCACTGGCACCCGTTTTTCGTCGGAAAAACTCTTTTATTGCGTTTTGACTGAAGAAAGATGTCTGGATACCATTTTTCTTTAGAATTCTGCTTATGCGGTCAGTGGCCGCATAAACAAGCTGTAACCTAAAGTAAAAATCTTCTGGTTTGTTAGGCCGAGTCATATTTCATCTAAAATAATCGACGTTTCGATCCCTATGCTGGGATCTTCTTCAGGATCTTCCAGTGTCCACTATTGCTAGAGTGTTCTAGCAATGGTGAACACCGGAAGATCCTGAAGAAGATCCCAGTAGAGGGATAGAAATGTCGATTATTTTAGAGGAAATGTGATGCGATCTAACAATCCAGAAGATTGTAACTTTAGTGACAGAGGCCACGAAAGCCTGCAGACTTACATAAAACGGTAACCAAACGGAGTGAGAAGGTGGTTCCTCGTCATTGCTATTAGCGTGATTAATATTCCCCTTAAAAGCCCTGTCGATTGAACAACTACCATAGCCATTTGGCTTCATTGTCCTCTTGAAAAAATCCGAAACGAGTAGTGCTGAACCTCTCGTCACAAGTACTCGATTAAGTGGCCGTTTCTGTTCTGAACACAGGTCTGAATTTTACCCTCCATCGTTATGCTGGAATTCAATATCGTGTTGGCCCACCCTTAGCGTTGATGACAGCTTTTACTCTCAGAGGCATACTTTCAGTCAGATGCTGGACGGTTTCTTGGGATATGGCAGCCCATTCTTCACGGAGTGCTGCACTGAGGAGAGGTATCGATGCCGGTCAGTGAGGCCTGGCACGAAGTCGGCGTACCAATACAATCCAAAGGTTTCCTGTAGGATTCAGGTCAGGACTCTGCGCAGGACAGCCCATTACAGGGAAGTTATTGTAGAGTAACCACTCCGCCATAGGCCATGCATTATGAACAGGTGCTCGATCGTGTTGAAAGATGCAAACGCCACCCCCGAATTGCTCTTCAACAGTGGGAAGCAAGAAAGTACTTGAAACATCAATGTAGGCCTGTGCTGTGACAGTGCTACGTAAAACTACAAGGGTTGCAAGCCCCCTCCATGAAAAACACAACCACACCATAACACCATGGCCTCCGAATTTTATTGTTGGCACTAAACACGCTGGCAGATGACATTCACCGGGCATTCGCCATACCCACACCCTATCATCGGATCGTCACATTGTGTACCGTGATTCGTTACTCCAGACAATGCTTTTCTACTGATCTATAGGCCAATGTTTACGTTCCTTACACCAAGCGAGGCGTTGTTTGGCATTTACCGACATGATGTGTGGCTTTGAGCAGCCGCTCGACCATGAAATCCAAGTTTTCTCACCTCCCACCTAACTGTCATAGTACTTGCAGTGGAGTCTGATGCAGTTTGAAATTCGTGTGTGATAATGTGGATAGATGTTTGCTTATTACACATTACCACCCTCTTCCACTGTCGGCGGTCTCTGTCAGTCAACATACGAGGCCGGCCTGTACTATGATTTGCCGTACGTGTCCCTTCACGTTTCCACTTCACTATCACATTGGAAACAGTGGACCTAGGGTTCTTTAGGAGTGGGGAAATCTGGCGTACGTACGTATGACACATGTGACACCCAATCACCTGACCACGTTCGAAGTCCACGAGTTCCGCGGAGCGCCCCATTCTGCTCTCTCACGATGTCTAATGACTGCTGAGGCCGCTGATATAGAGTACCTGGCAGTAGGTGGCAGCACAAGGTAATTAATATGAAAGTTTTTTGGGGTGTGTCTGGATACTTTGATCACATAGTGTACATAAGGAATCCGTTTCTTGGAGGCCTATCGTCAGTGGGATTAACTCGCCAACTTATTTCTTAGCACGTCGTTTGTCTCTTAAACTGTGACACCAATTTGGTAAAGCAATACTTTTTGTCAAAGATTCGAAATATTTTTTACAAATTATACGCACAGTGGAGATATCTGTAGGCCACATTCTTGTTAACTTCGATGTGACTTCGTTATTTACTAGCGTCCTAGTGTCAGATACAATGGAGATCATACGGGAATAAGTTGCTCCTGATGTTTGTGACTTAACTGAATTATGTCTTCTTTCGAGCTACTTAAAATACAGTGAATTTCATGAACAGGCTGACGGCCTTACTATGGGCTCACCCATATCGACCCTCGTAGCTGACGTTGTTATGGAACATTTTGAACAACAGGCATTAAGTAGTTCTCCGTTGAAGCCTTCTTGTTGGCTCCGCTATGTGGACGATACATCTGTTATCTGGCCATACAGCGAAAAGAATTTCATGGGTTACACAATTTCTTAAATGGAATTCACCCCAAAAGTGAGAATGAGTTCGGTTTCCCATTCCTAGATATGTTGGTGTACAGAAGATCTGAATATACTCTAGGTCAGAGAGTGTATAGAAAGCAGACCAACACAAACAGGTATTTAGATACCTTTTCGCACCACCATCCAGCTCATAAGCACCAAGTGCTCAACACTCGGTCTTCTCGTGCTTTTTCTATCAGCGATGACGAGAACCTGAAGTCGGAGAGGTTTTAAAGAGGACAGTGAAGGGAAACGGAAATGATAGTTGTTCAGTCGACAGCACTTTTAGGCGCAATATTAATCTCGCTAATAACAATGATGAGGAACCGCCTTCTCACTGCGTTAGTTTACCCTTCGTTTCTGGGGTCACTAACCGCATAAGCAGAATTCTAAGGAAAACGGTATCCAAACATCTTTCTTCAGTCAAAACAAAATAAAAGATTTTTCCGACGAACAACGTATGCCCCTTAATTACCTCCACAATGAAGGCGTCTATCAAATGACTTGCTGCTGCTGCAAAGTGTATACAGGCGAAACGGGAAATACTATTGAAGACCGCATTCAGGATCGCGAACAGCCCACGCGATTAAAGAAAAAGCGTAAAATCGCCAGTAGCAAAACATCGTGAGAGCTATGGCTCTGACATCGATTTTAATAACGTACATGTACTGGCCAAGGAAACCAACTTTTATAGAAGAAAGGTCCGAGAAGTGGTAGAAACTTCCAAGAATGCATGTAATTTCAATAGAGAAGATGGGTATAGGCTTATGGCAGCCTGGCTCCTCGCCATCAAGGAAGTGAATATGCGCCCACGGAGTGCGAACAATATAAACAACGCGCTGCGAGTCACCTCGGTGGACAGTAAAATTATGCGTAAACATTCCCTCAGTCTTGCTTTGTCCGTTTCGCATATAGATAATGATAACGGCCAACCAATAACGAGAGAGGAATTTCAACCAATAACCCTTCTCCAGCGTAAGTGTGCAATAGTGCCTTTCTATCCAGTGACGATGGGCCACCAGTAGTATCCACAAGAGTTCAGTTAATGACACTCATTCCTCTACATCAGCGTGAGACTATTAGCCTACGTCGATGACACACCAATGGTAGCCACAAGAATTTTAACCAATATTCCCACTTCTCCTGCACAAAAGCGGGAAAACTCCCCTTTGTAAGTGACTGCAACACTGGTTTCTGACAGTGTTCTAGCAATTGTGTATTCCGAAACATCCTGAAGAAGTTCCCAAGCCGTCCGCTGTGGCCGAGCGGTTCTAGGTGCTTCAGTCTGGAACCGCTGGACCGCTACGGTCGCAGGTTCGAATCGTGCCTCGGGCGTGGGTATGCGTGATGTCCTTAGGTTGGTTAGTTTTAAGTAGTTCTCAGTTCTAGTGGATGATGACCTCAGATGTTAAGTCCCATAGTGCTCAGAGCCATTTCAACTATTTGAAGCGCCCAACAGAGGGTCAAAAGTCGATTATTTTAGAAAGTGATATGGCGCGGCCTAACAAAAAGAAGATTTTAACTTAAGTGACAGAGACCACGAAAGCCTGCAGACTTATCTTATTACACATTCATGTTAAGTTCATCTAACTCAGTTATTTTCTGTTTGAGTATTCACTCTTTGAAATTACTTGGACGTATACGTTGTAAGTTCGCCATAGCCTTAAGTTATATGCAACTAGTTCGTGTTCTAATGATACTGCACTGGAAGGGAAAAATAAAAATAAATTTACTATGCCCAAGAAGTCGAGTCTTTATCTCTCCCATTCGGGTTACGTTCAAGAAAACCACGAGAAAAAACCCGTACAGAGCTGTCGACATTATCCGTCGCATTTGCTTGCAACGATTTTTGCAAATTTTGTTCTCTAAGGTAATTTAGTACAAAAATAAATTAATTTTGCATTCACTTGATAGTTTCTACATTAAACCGGATTGTATATAATTTGATTGCAGTTGTTTACATAGATAGCAGGTCATGGCCACTCACGGATAAATCAGTCATGTATAGTTTTCGACTGAAGTTCTCATAGTTACAATTTATGAGTATTGAATACATTTTCAATCCATACAATGTAAAATCTTCTCCGTCGGATCGCTGCCGTTTGTTTTTGAACTGGGATGGCATCGTGTCCTCACACTGCGTGTGATGTCGTTGTGATGAGCGATCAGCTGATGCCGACGACGGGTCCCCTCTAGACTGAAGTTGGCTCAAAGTTATTTGCATGACCGCATATCCAACGACCAGTCAGCATCGGGTTGACTTGAGGCTCGTTCCCAGTGCGACATAAAATGAAAACGGAAGAATCAGTTTTACTTTTTCCTATCCGCGTGTTACAACAAAATTTTATACAAGAAACTTAATGATGAAATGGTGGAATAACTATGTTCTTATATTTGATATTTTTATCCGTGTACAGAGCTTTTATCGTATTCGTATTTCATATGTATATTCAATGAAAAATAAAAATTTTCGTAAATGTTACTAGTTTTTACATGTTATATGTTACCCATCGTCTGCGAGTTGAGGCTTCGGACATTTCCATTAAAATATATGCATATTTCAGTGTCCTTGTAACATACTGTTTTTTCCACTATAGTTTATATTCAGCCGCATGCCGAACTAACAGCTGATTCGGTGTCACTTGCATTGCTGCGCCGAGTCGTTTGAGGTGCTATGTTCACCGCGTGTTGCCTACAGAAAAGTATTTTTGCAAAATACTTCTAAACAGTCAGTAAGTTTGTTTTTGTTGCACAGGCAGGAATTAATTGCACATCGTCCTTTGCGATGAAAATACCGTTTCCATTCATCGGAGCGTCCACAAAACTTTACACCTAAACGAGCGTCCGCCGATTTAAATTATGCAGTCGGAAGCCATTTCATTGTTGTGTTCTTTTTATTGTTAGTCAGTTCACTGTGATATCCTACACTTCTGTCATTTGATCCCTATCCGTATGGGTAATTTTGTCACAAAATTTTGCATCTTAATTATTCTAGTGAATAATACGGCGTTTAACGCTCCACACGAATGGTACAAACAGTGGTTTTACACATGATTGCTCCTTTTCTCTTTATTAACATTGGCTTCAACTTACAGACTTTAATTACTCTCGTATGTTTCTTTTCTATGGTACACAAACTGTGAATGGAGATCGATGCTGGAATCTCGCTTACTATAAAATTTGAAAGTGGTACCTAGTTCAGTTTTACACCAGTCTGCTGAAAAATGCAGACGCGAGCGCGTGAAAGCAGAAAACAAAAGCTTTCCCACGAAACAATACGCCAAAGAGAGTTTGCTGCCAGGTGATCCTTCTTTCATATCTGTCTTCTATTATGTAAGTTATATTTTCGTGAGTTACAGGAATTCGTGTTCCTCTTTCATGTTATTCTTTTATATATATTATTCTGTTTTTACTAATTCCTGTCATATTGGCTATCACTGTCTAATCAATAATAGAAAAAATTGAAGGTAATCCCTACATTTAAAATTAACTTCTTAAATTATAAAAATTATTTTACCGTTTGTTTATTAAAATCAAACTTGTTTCTCCCAACAGCTACAGTGTCAGATAATTTAGAAGTGCTATGTACTTTTATAACCCGATATTCAGGTACTTGATTGTCACAGCTGGTCTGTGGTCATGTTCCCCTACCAACAATTACTTGTTTCCAAAACTTAACACCTCAAAATTAACTACTAATCTTCTACATTCATAATATATTCACACATCATTTTACTCATGGTATCTTCCCTGTTTGTCCATCTTTTGTCATTAATTGTTTTTGTAGCTAAGGTGAGTGACTTAAATAGATATTGGTATATGTGCATTTTATACCACATGAAATATTTTCTTATTTCTGAGTACTCTGCTTTGATTTCAGGTATTGCCTATATTTGTTTAAATCAAAATGATGGTATAAGCGTTTAGATTTTTGTGTCTCAGGATAGACTAAGAAATAGCTACCTTCATGAGGTACATTCCTGATCAGAATCGGGCCTGAATACAAGTGCTGCCACTTCTCACTCCATTTCTTCAGTAAAGAGGATTTAGGGAAAAATCTCAACAGAATCTTTTATCCTACATGAAACTGTTGAATATTTTTAATCTTTTTATCATAAGTTACTTTTGAGATCTTAGCCTTTCTTTTCAAGGAAGATAATTCTCAAATAAGACAATTCACATTCTAATTTGGAACTTTCGGTAAGGGTTTCAGCCAATCGTTAATTTATTTAACTTTTAAATGTAATTGAGGAGGGGAATAGTTTGAGAGTAAATGTGGGAAACTGTTCGTGATTTCTTCAAAAGACGGAATGGGAGTAGCCCACAAAATGTCCCTACAGGCAGCATAAGTACGCACAAATCTATTAAATCCTCCAAGAAGTCTCTCTACACAGTTGAAGTGATAATGATATCTGGATATTAAAATTTGATTAATTCTTTGTTCGTTCAGAAAATTTCTCCAGTTCTAGCACGTAAAATTACTAGCGTTATCAGACGACATGGCGTCTGGCTTTCCTATCTTCGAAATGTAATCATCCAGAGTTCTTTTAATAACAGAACCTGCTGATGTGGATTTCACTGCATACAATTTTACATATGTTGGAAATGCATCATAAATTTGTACTGATACTTCATTGCACCTGTAGCTATTGGCAAATGTTGTGAGATGTCAATACAGGATAACTGTAATGGTTTTGTAGGTATTATTGTCTATAATTCTACTTTATTACTGACATTAATAGGTTTAGTTTCTTGACATATGACACAAATTTTAATAATATGTGATACTCATCTACATAGATTTGGGAAGTAACCATACAATCCTGTTTCCTCAGGGAACGTTGTAGATCAAAACTGCCCCCACGAATTATGGGTGTAATTAATAAGACTTTCAACACAATCCTTGGGGAAACACATTCAGTGATCATATCACTTCTATAGGATATTATTTTGTTATACATTCTGTGATAATGGGAAAAACTGTTCTGTAGAGTTTGCACTAATTCTTGTCAAATACCTCCCCATATAGAATCTTCGTCCTCTAAATTGCTCATATTTTTACCCATCCTCAGAAATCCCGTCAGGATAGGGCATCAGCTATCCCGATACTCTTACCTGAGATACAAACAATCCCATAGTCATCCTGAACTGTTAATGTCCGCTGAGATAGTCGTTCATGCAACAATTTACACGTTCGTTAAAAACTTTATTCTTTTTTACCACTAAAATTTTTTCGAAGCTCACACCACGTCTAAAGCTTCCACTTCAGCAGTGTAGTATGATATTTGACATTGAGATTATACTCTACTCGCAAAACCAATGAGCTTCACACTATCACTATCATTTTTTCCTCCATTTCAAACAAGTACGTGCCTAGCCCATAGGATCATGAGTCCGTTATTTTACAAAAGTCTAATGTCATAACAGCATATTCTCACCTTATCCTGAATATCACTTGAGTTGGTGTCTTTTGCATTATTTTTCATGTAACACTCACTGATCTGGTATTCAGGATATTGATCGTTAAACTGAAAAATCTTAGGCTTTACCTGTTGAGCTTTCAGTTCATGAGAGTATTTTCCATTGACTGACTCTGTTTTTGTTAAATCGATAACCACTTCATTACTCTGTTCCCTCAAAACACATTTACCATTCAAAAAATCTAGTTTGGGACCGCTTTCCCTGAGGCATTCTTAACTTAGGAAATAGTTTACAGACAGATTTTTGAGTACTATGAAATGCATTCATAAGCTCCATCACTCAGGTTAAGTACAACCTTATAAGTTCTGTAACGACCTGCGACTTGGCAGCTATGGAGTCCATTGTTCCACAATACTGCACGGTATGGGTTTGAATTTGATTCTCGGTTTTCAATTCGTCTATAAATACCCCATTTATTACGTTCGTAGTTGCACCATTATCAGATGTCACCGAACAGGAATATTACATATACTAGCTTTCAGAGCGGCTTGGATTATCCCTTTCTCAGTTAGTCTACATTTCCTTACTTCTGTGCACAATTCTTCCTTAATGTCTTTTTCGTCATTGTATCCGAGCAATGTGATCATTTCAGTTCGGTTTGCATTAACATTGATCTTCGTACCACCTTCACTATTATAACTATTTTTATTTGCATAATTAATAGTAATGAGTGTTTTGTGTTGCGTTATTTGCAGTTTTAGTATGGCACCCATTCAGCTCTGCGACCAACAGCCTAGGGCGTAATAAAGTCGCATTTAGTTAGTTTGTGGTTGTGTGTTCGTATGTGGTTCCTGGCGTACCACCACTGTCCGAAGACCATGTGTCTGTTGGGATGTCCAAGTAACGTGGTTGTGATGAGCTTCATTACTTGATACATCATCGTGATTTCGAATTTTCCCAGGCGATGATCCATCGTTTTGTTGACACCAACCTGTTTGGTTATTATGGCAGTAACGTCCATTGAAATTACGATTATAATTCGCATTTACTCCTTTGTCTCTTATTATTGTTGTACTATTGATTACGATTATAGTTCGAGTTGGAAATGGCATTCATCCCGTTATTATTGTTTGGTGAATGACCATTACTCTTATAGCGTCTCTCTTCTGGGGTTACTCTGCTATTCTGCATGCCACGATTCTTTTTTCCATTCCCATTATGGGTATTAGTATTCGTGCGAATTGTGCATGTGTTGGTTACAATAATTCGTTTTGATACCTTCCTGCATCTGATCAACTGAATCTATTATTGACAGAAATTTGTCTAGGTCGGTGTCCGGTACACAGATCCGTTGATTGTGGGTACTCGAAGGAAGTTTCGGTTTTAAAATTCATGTTACATTTTTTGTGACATAGGCTCACCACAGTATTTTGTTTTATTTACATACTTCGTGATGTACTTCCTGAGAGAATCTTTTCAGCAGTTGTATGGTACGACGCTGTACACTTCTTTCCTAAGCCTTTCTTCCATGCCGGCTGACCAACATTTGTCTAAAAATGGATTTTAAAATTGGCCAAAGCTATGACGTTGTACAGCAGCCATTGTCGCTTAGAGAGAAGCATCTCGTTGTATGAAGGGTACTACAAATGCATTCTTTTGCTGTTCATTCCACGATCTTGTAAGCACACCTTTAAATGATTTTATAAGTACCTTAGATTATGTGTCTTCTTGTCTTGATTGAAGATAGGCAGTTGTCTGCGCTTAATTAAGCTTTTCTCTGCCGATATATTTGTCGGCTGTTGGATTACGTAATCCAAACCCGACCAAATACTGATCGGTGTGTTTTGTCGTTGTGCATATGCTGTACGGCGAAACCATGTAACTATTGTCGTAACACTTATCCCTTTCCAGAAAAGCTGGAAGGTTATCCTGATTTAAACTTTTAATCTCCTGCATCATCCTCTGGACTTCTTTTTCTTTGTCTGACATTTCTTGAAATTCTGAATTAAAATAGCCTACTTCACCAATAGAACCAGATGCTACTTGAGCACCCGCCTGCTGCATTACCAACGATAACTCCTTAGTAAGTTTTCCAACGATTCGGGCATTTTTTTGTGCTAGCAAACGGATTAAATTCCGTAACTATTCTGTGCTCTTCATTAAGAAAATGCGTCTGAATCTGTTCTGTACTATGTAGTGACAAGTTCTGAACTTGTTCTCAAATTTGGCTAAATGTTTTCTTTTGTTGACTAGACTGACTGCACATCTTGCAGATCAGTACCAATCTGTGTTATCTTTGAAGGTAATGTCTTAGCTCATCAAGCTGAGATCTGAACTGTTCAGAAAACTTATGCACTGTCTTCACAGTTGTGCCCAGCCACTGTATTGATTTCAAGTGGTGAAATGTACATCAATCAGTAGCAATGATGTTTATGGCGTGCCTAGATTTTGGTCACTGTGTGGCCATCTTCAGTGTAGTAAAAACTTTTGCTTGTATACACAGTCTCATATAGACCATTCAAGTCAGAGGCTGAGTTCACACTCACTAAACCACTGACATGAATGGTCAAGTTTTAAATTCTGCGAACAATTTTAACGTAGCATCGATTTGTTCATCATGGTATTTAGCCCATACTCTCTGTTTTTCAGAAAATGTTGTCAAAGTACTATCAATTAGCTCAAACTCTTCGTTGGCATGCTTAGTCACATGCTGATCAATCCTAACAAATAATCTGTCAAAGGGTTCTACTACAGGCGGACTTACTGTCATCTCCTGAATGCCCATTTTGGTTCTAGGTTGATTAATTCCTCTATGACACTTTGTCAATCGGAAATATCCTGTTCTAAATTCTAATGAGTTGCTTCGTCAACAACTTGATCATGTTCACTTTCATCAAATAAAGACATTTTCACGTATTTGCCAAACCTTACCATAAACCGTAGTTAATGTATAATTATCCTGATACTTCACACTTAGTTACTTAACACTGATGTTCTGTCAACTTTCAAATCATGACAATGGGTTTTAGCACGAGAAATTATTGTGCTTAGTTGCCATGTTGCTGAAACAAATTGCAATCACCATTCTCCAGCTTGTTCACGTGTCGGATTAACCGATTATTCAACACTATTACAAACTATTAATATAAAACTGGGATCATCTATTCACTTTCTGAAGTAAGGTGCGCTGAAATATGAAATTCCAAGGCCGATCTCGTTACTTTTTACATCTAAGTGTAATCATTTCCTGGAAACTTGTCAGTCGTCAACTAAAGTAAAACTTTCCATATGTCCTCCAAATTCATTCTACATAAAAAAGAAAATACTCTAAAACTACAAAATTGTATAGTAATTACATGTATAATACTCTACAATCTGAAACGGTCGGCTAACGGTCGACAATTTAAACGGGATGCTGCCTGATTTTGTAACGGTAATAATTATTGGAGAAGCAAGAACAAAAACTTATTATTATTGTGAATTTCTCTTCCTACATTTAATAATGGAAACTGCATTTCAAATATATATACTTCACATGAAGTGCAAATATCATGATGTCTGGAATTATTATTCTGCGATCATAGATATATTTTACTGCTACCAAAAATAATCCCTGGAATGGGTATTACATCTTTTTCTGTCTTATTCGAAATAACGTGAAAATTCTTCTAATTCTGAAATATTACATCGGCAGGCTAAAGCTGAAGTTAATGCAAGCATCTACAATCGTGGTTTTACATACAGATACATTTTCAACAATCCAAGTTAACTATGCGACATTAACTAAAAATCGGAATTCGCAAATAACTTTAAATGCGGGTTGCTCAGAATGTAGAGGACGAAGAATGAAAGGAAACTAAATTTAAGCTACTTTTGAGGATTAAATTTAAATACCACAAGAGCTTCCATCCATCCAAAGCACTGACCACATTCACGTAAACGGCAAAGATTTCCGTTTCACACCAAGAACGAATTTTTAAAATTCAACACTGCTTATGAACCTACGTTAATTAAACTTACACGAATCGGCAGCAAGCCTCTACACAGCGCTCTGCATACAGGACCACGAGCGCAAGACAATATCTAAGCATCAAGGTGAAAAAGACAAGCGATATAAAAGATAACATGGCGTCATTCCATTATACAGTAGTTTGTGGAATTCTTATACATCATCGAGAAATCTGAGGTTTCAGTACACTACCTGTGATAAATATTCTTCGTTAAGTGTATATCACCTGTAATTACTTTTACCACTAATTAGAGGCATCACATGACGTCCCGTGCACACCATCCGTTGTGCAGGTTTCAAGGAACTTTAGAATATGGGCAGTTGGCCGGACGGTAATGCATTATGGGCCAAATAATTATGGATTTGATAAACAACGTGCAAAGTCCACGGCGTTCAGAGCTAGCCCTTACCACTTAACTACAAGTTTATGTCAGTGCCATGGGTGGTACCAAACTACAACAGACTTATCATCGTTCGCGTGATATAAATCCCCCCTAGACGGTAGCATTCTCCTCAAGTATGACAATTCACTCACTATATAGTAATATTAGATGGGACGTCAGCATATGTTTGTGTTATGCTGATAGAGAAACCAATTTTTCGGTGTTCTTATGAGATTTAGTACATTAAGTTGTGGATTTTATCATACAGTAATTCATTCGAGGCGCTGAAATTATAAAGCACATCATCGTCGATTGTGACTGTAGCATTTATTCATGCCTCCGACATTTGTCGGTCTTACGGTAGGGCAGGTATACCTGTGCTGTAGGCCCACACTGTAAATAGGAACATTCACGAAAATCTGTCTTACTGGTTTCTCCGATATTCGCTTCAATGTGGATATCGACGACAGAGTGCTTTTGTTCCTTATGGTTCTCACCGCTTCATTTGTATTCTGGTAAAGTGATCAGGTTGGTAGACAATATTAGTTCAGTTTAATTATTTCCATAAACGGCAGTTTGTGTTTCAAGTTGCTTGTTTATTGTGCATGAATCGGCTTTCGTGTGCAATATCAACAAGAACTCTGCCGAATTTCTTTCAGGTGCTAACAGAAAAGACAATTGTCAGCAAAAATTAGCCTGAAAGGAACTAGGGCCTCCTAGACCAGATCCGTTGACAAAGAAACTGAGGAAATCAAATATTCGTGATTACAAGCGAACATATAACAAAGAAGTGGGTACCAAGGGGAAGTTGTTGTGTGGGAGACCCATAATAATGTATGATTTTCAGTCCAGAACCTACTTAGATAAGAAACGTATGTGTTAGGGACCTTGTAAATCTGTCCAAAAATATAAATATGCACAAAAACTCCCACTTACACGAAAATGCGAAACGGAGAGTAGTGACAGCTTAAACATTATTTCGTTGTTGCCCTAAACTATGCTTCATTACGTGCATAACAAAAAAAAAATCGATAATTTTTTTTTCTTTTCTCAGACATGTTATGCATATTATTATTGTTGTTATTATTGACAGTAGCTGTAGTTTTATAAATACGAGGGCCACTCCAAAAGAAATGCACACTATTTTTTTAATACATCTTTTATTCTACATGTTTGAAAGTTTTACAGTGTGTAGATACATGCTTTAGGAACAATATTTTCATTTCTCCACATAATTTCCATCCCTGTCAGTTGGCTTATACTATCTTGGAACCAGCGCCTGTATGCCCGCACAGTAAAATTCTGGGCCAACCTGTTGGAGCCACTGTTTGGCAGCGTGCACAAGGGAGTCATCATTTTCAAACCTTGTTCCACAAAAAGAGTGTTTCAGTTCCTAAAGAGATGATAGTCACATGGAAACAGGTCAGGACTCTAAGGCGGATGTTTCAATATTGTTCATCCGAGTTTTGTGATCGCTTCCTTGGTTTTTGACTGGCATGTGGCCATGCATTGTCGGGCAACAGAAAAACATCCTGTTTTTGCCGAAGTGGTCGAACACGACTCAGTCGAGCTTGAAGTTTCTTCAGTGTTGTCACATATGCATCACACTTTTTGGTGGTTCCACTTGGCATGATGTCCGCAAGCAAGAGTCCTTCAGAATCGAAAAACACCGTAGCCATAACTTTTCCAGCAGAAGGTGTGGTTTTGAATTCTTTTTTCTTGGGTAAATTTGCATGATGCCACTCCATTGATTGCCTCTTCGTCTCTGGTGAAAAATAATGGAGCCATGTTTCATTACCATTCCGGTACTGTTCCAAAAGTTCGCTGCATACCGTTTTTCTTGTTTCTTTGTGAGCCACTCTCAACATCCTAGGAAACCACACGGCACAAACTTTTTTTAACGCCAACACTTTCAGTATTCTGCAAACACTTCCTTCCCCTAACGCAACGCAGCGTGACAACTCGTTCACTGTGATGCGTCTGTCAGCAGTCACCAATTCGTTAACTCCCTGCACATTGTCTGGTGTGTGTGCAGTACGAGGCCTGCCGCTGGGAGGACAATCCTCAATATTGCCGTGCCCGCTTTCATCACGTAACCTGCTTGCCCACCCACTAACTGTACTGCTGTTGACAGCAGCATCTCCATACACCTTTTTCAACCTCTTGTGAATGTGTTTCACTGTCTCGTTTTCACAGCACAGGAATTTTATGACAGTACGTTGCTTCTGACGAACGTCAAGTGTAGCAGCCATCTTGAAGACATGCTGTGACGGCGCCACTCACGGTAACAGGTTGAACTAAGTTTGAAAACATGCGGGAAGGATGTACCTACACACTGTAAAATTTTCACACATGCAGAATGAAAACTGTACTTTTAGAAAGATAGTGTGCATTTATTTTGGAGTGACGCTCCTATGTTGATACTATTAACTGTTATACAGGAGATCGTATTAATTTTTTAATTTTTCACCCTCATATTTATGTGAACCTAAAAATTTGCAAACACCCTGACTGTGTAGTCAAGGGCTGCCACTGAATATCAAGAAGATTCTGTTGAGATGTATCATGATGATATTGCTTTACTGGACAATAAATGTTGTTACACTTTGGAACCGTAGAGAAAGAACGCGAAAACCGGGCCCCTCTTGTGGGAGGAACGGCGCCGCAGCATCTGGCTGCCTGCGCTGTCGGTGGCGGGCAGTGCGCGCTGTGCTGGACAAATGAAATGCTGGCAGGCTGCGCCATATTAATTCTGGGGCGACCGCAGTCCGAACAGCGCGCAAGCGGCGCCGGCCGCAATTAGTCCGCTTTGTGTCGGTAATCGCTCGGCCGGCACTGAACCGAAAGTCCAGCGCCGCTTAAATGGCCATGTCCAAACACAGCCCGCTGTCAGCGGCATGTGGGCGCTTTCCACTCGGCAGCCGTGGGATTGCGGAGGACGTGATGATGCATCGTGCAGGAGCGAGTGCGTCATATTGCAGTTGGATCCGTAAAAATAGGACCGATGACCTCGTGGTTTGGTCTCTTCCCCAAAATAACAAACCCAACCCATAAAAATAGAGCAAGTTATTTCCTTAGCCATTGTATGTCAGCATTGCCTCCTCTCAATTCTCCAGCAAGATAGGAAATTTCAATAACTTTAAAGGCATTAAAGTTATTGAGAGTCAAGAAGACAGTGAGACAGAGCTGTAGCCAAGTCCAGATGTTGTTCATTCTACTCCCTGACGAAGCGGTAAAGGAAATGAAGGAGGCATTTAGGAAGGGAATTGAAGTTCATGGCGAAGAAACTACAACTTCTAGGTCTCCTGATCCCATTGTGATTTCGCTATCCGCCTCCGTAGGGCAGCGGTAGAGTTACCGCTTACCACACACGGGGGCACGGGTTCGATTCCAGGCAGAGGGCCGGCCGCGGTGGTCTAGCGGTTCTAGGCGCTCAGCCCGGAACCGCGCGACTGCTACGGTCGCAGGTTCGAATCTTGCCTCGGGCATGGATGTGTGTGATGTCCTTAGGTTAGTTAGGTTTAAGTAGTTCTAAGTTCTAGGGGACCGATGACCACAGATGTTAAGTCCAATAGTGCTCAGAGCCATTTGAACCATTTGAACCAGGCAGAGGACTGGGTGTTGGGTGTCCTTCATCATCACTGACACTCAAGTCGCCGAAGTGGCCTCAACTAAAAAGACTTGTAATATGGCGACCGAACCCCGAAGGGGATATCCCGGCCAGAAAATGCCATACGATCGTATCATTTCATTGTGATTTCACTACAGCCGCAAAGGACTTGGAAGGTGAGTTCAAACGAATAGTGAGTGACTTGAAAAGAAGTTTTACGATGTATACAAATTATAGTAAATCCACCAACTGTACGACAGTAAACTTGGAGAGCTTGAAACAATCAGCCAACCAGTTGCAAACAAAGATTTGTTGGTTCCAACAATTTTAAAATTGTCTTCTTCAGAAAGTGTAATGGGACGTTTTTGCATCCCATGCTGTTGAAATACAGTGAATAAAGCTAAACGAGCTTGTCATGTGAGACGTTCATCACAAAAACACAAAGAATCACAAGTCAAGGCTCATTCGTAGACACCCTTGTGTGGTCCAAAAGATAGGATTGGATACAGAAGGGCTCCACAAGCTTACTGTGATATTGGTCTCAATTTGTGTCAGGTCAATTTTCAGTATTATGAAACCTGTAAGGCATTACTATAGTTTCATTTCTCTAAATCCGTACACACTCTCCTGGAGAAGCTGTGTTCCTTCTAAAGTCTAATGGGAAAGCTGAATGGATAGTACAGACAGTTGAAATCTCAACTCAGGACCGGAGTGTGGAATAAATTCTTCTGGGGTCTAATCCAAAGGCGCTACTGCACTCAGTATAGCAACCAGCACAACAGCAAACTCACCATAGTTTGCCAGTTATACCTGCTTCTTCGCAGATGTATAAGTGCAGGCGTTGGCTGGGTTTGATGAGGAGGTGCTGGTAGTGATGGCGACGACCATTACGACTTCCCTCATAGGTGTGAATGGATCCACGGCCTCCAGGCACGCGAAAGGAATCAACACCCCCTTCGGCTATGTGTTCCGTGACCAGAATCAGTCTTGCTTAATGTGGCAAGACTCTCCCAGCAGCCTGACCCGAGTGACACAAACTAACTCGCAGTAGAACTGCGGGTACGAGACAGTCGTGGACAGACCTCTGTTTCCTTCTTGTGCATAGAAGAATTCCATCACGCCTGCATCTCAGCTTCTACATAAACTGCCGCCAGAGGAGCAACGGATCAGCTAACCCACTCAGGTGCACCTCAGGCCAACACGAGGTAGGTAATATTCGAAAGAACAACGTGTACGATATCTTCATCATGCATCATCTGTTCATCCTGAGCAACGTCACGCTGCTGTCGCGTCTTCCCTCTTACCACCGATTTTTTAAAAATATTTTGTCATCAGTCTTGTTATTTGTTTGATGCTGCCCCTCACGAAAGCCTTTCTTGAGCCAAACTATTCATTTGAGAGCAGCACTTGCATCCTACGTCCTCAGTTATTTTCTGGATGTAATTTAATCTCTGTCTTTTACCCCTGTAATTCCCTCTAGGGCAATGGAGGTTAGAGCATAATGCCTTAACACCTTAGCACATGTTCTGTCATCCTGTCCCTTCTTCTTGTCAGTGTTTGCCGCACGTTCCTTCCTTCAGCGATAGTACAGAGAACCCCCAAATTCCTTATCTTATCAGTCCACCTGATTGTCGAAGTTGGTCTATGACACCATACCACAAGTGCTACGATTCATTTCCGTGCCGGTTTCGCCAATAAGCGTGATTCAGCACCACACAATGCTGCATTCCAAACGTACATTTTCAGAAATTTCTTCCTGAAATTAAGGCCTACGTTTCATGAAAGTAAACGTGTCTTGGCCAGGAATACTCTCTTTGCCTCTGCTATTCTGTTTATGTCCTCCTTGCTTGTCCATCATGGGCTATTTTTCTTCCCAGACCGAAGAATATCTTAACTTCGTCTACTTCGGGACCGTCAAGTTTGATGTTAAGTTTCTCGCTAGTCTCGTTCTGCTACTTCTTACTATTGTCTTTTTGCGGTTTACTTCACTGCTCAATAGCGATGGTAATCTTACCGATGGGAGTGCCACTAAAGGGGAGTTACTAAATGCGATTTTCTGAAATTCCTTCACCCAACAAGATGAAGTAAATACTCCATAATTCGAATCAAAAACTGCAGCAAGCATGAGTAATTTGAAAGTACATACCCTCGGTCTAGCGAAGCCACTCAAATCACTTAATAAAGGCAAGTCGTCTGATCCAGACTGCCTACCAATGACGTTTATTTCACAGTATGCTGAATATGCTCTATATTTAGCAACCATATTCAACCGTTCGAAAGATCCATATCTGAAGACAGAGAAGTTACACAGGCTACACCAATACTCAAGAAAGACAATGGAAGTAACCTATTGAATTACAGACCCGCATTACTGACGTCGATATGCGGTACGATTTTGCAACAAATAGTGTGTTCAAACATTGTCAATTACGTCCAAGAAAACGATTTGTTGATAAATGGCACGGTATCAAAAAATATCGTTCTTCTGCAACACAACTAGATCTCTATTTACATGAAATGATGAGCCTATCGACAGGGGATCTCAAATTGATTCCATCGATTTCGAGGCGGCTTTTCATGCCGTTCCTAACAAGTGACTTCTAATCAAACTGCATACCTAAGTAATATCGTTTCAGATGTGCAACAGGAATCAGTCACAAAGGTCTCAGTTTGCAATAATTAACGGCGAGCTTCGGGAATAAAGTAGTGATACCTATTATCTGCAAGGAAGGGTTATAGACCTTTTGATTTTCCTAATCCATATAAGTGATTTAGGAGACAATCCAAGCATACATCTTAGACTGTTTGCAGATGGTGCTGCCATTTTCGTCTCATAAAGTCATTAGAAGATTAAAACCAATTGCCAAAGGATTTAGATAAGTATCTGGACGTGCGAAAAATGGCAATTGACACTAAATAAGAAATCTTGCCACATAATAACCAGTTAATTTTAATTCTGTTTTCCATCATATATTCGATAATCTGATCCATCAGCTGTAACAATCCTAAATGCAGCTGTTCATGGCTAGGATGAAGACATCCATCTCCTAGATTTACATTAATTTCAGTGTCCTTATTAGGTACATATTTTCTTTTCTTATTCACAGGGAATGAGTAAAATTGTTAGTTCTCAATATTGTTTATTATTTGGTAAGGATACAATTTACTAAACCATTTCTAAATAACTGTAGTAGTAGCACCAGAGGAGTCAATGAAATTATCATTTTCATCAATTATGGGTATGTCTGAATCCTGTATGGTGTCTAAAATAGAAACATATACTGATAATGTGGCTCATGAGTTAACATCCCACCAAATTCAGCAATAGGCTGGAATGAAGCAATAATACTAGTTTGTTAATGAAAATCATCAGCATTCTTCCAATTATACCATTAGCTGAATTAAAATTTTCTTTACATTTCTTTATTAGATGTTCACCCACTTTTTTATCTGAAGAACCTCAAGAAACAGAATGTGTTTGACTGAATCTTGAGAAATAGTTATCAACAATTTCTGTTATCAAATCATTGTATTTTTACGTCTACTTGATTAATTAAAAAGTAAATGGAATGGTTTCAGGAACACATTTAAATTTGTTGGCCAATTTCTGGTTGAACTCAATGGAGAAATATTAACAATTGGTAGAAAAGTATATCAAGGCATAAATTGACGGATGAATCTTTTAACTAAAAACAAGTTACAGTAGAGCATCGATTATCCGAACCTCGGTCAACCGAACGATCGCTTAACCGAACTGTGTACTCGCTCGCACCTGTTACTCTCCCACCCTACCATCCATCATCCACCTCACTCCCAAACCAAGATTCTGACAGTAGTCGCCGCACTGGGCCCCCGCTGGCAGAACATTGTTTCTAATGGGACCTTCACATGGCGCTGCTGACCGGCCAAGCCGCCAGTCGCTGTCTTTGAACAATCAGCACACTTCTGTCGGCTCGGCATGGCAGTAGAAGTAGCGGCAGTATCAAAGCTGTTCACAGCAACAGCTGTGCCAGCTTAGAGTTGAGGCGCGCCACTCCACGCAGTTTGAAGGATAGCGCGCTCCCAAGAAGAGCTTCTCACGGTGCAAACAGTTACCTTCTGTACTCTGTCACGACCACTTGTGTGCTGCCGCGTGAAGAAGTGAACTTGACGATACAAAATGCTTAAACGTAAACGTGTTGTCCTTTCTATGAGGGACAAGTACGAGATAAAACTATGAAGCTCGCCACTAACACAGATCTAGATGATGTGTTTACAAGTGGTTTACACAAAAGAGATCGGACGGAGAACCCATCTCAGGTCCCATTATGTGTGAGAAGGCAATGCAGTTCAACGAAAAACTTGGAGGGCCTTCAAACTTTAAAGCGAGCATGGGCTGGTTAAAACACTTCAAGTCAAGACACGGCATTCGTGAGCTTACAATACAGGGAGAAAAACTGTCTGCTGATTCTTCAGCAGATGATTCTTTCAAAGTCATGTGTGTACTGTTCATGCCAAATGCGTATGTAATATGTATATATGTTTGTTTAATAATCTGTGCCACATGCTATATATTCCTTCTGAAGGTGCCTTTGTATGTTACTTTGTAATACTAAGAGAGATGCCTGTTTTGATGAATAAATTTACTGTATAGTACTTCTTTTTGGCAAACAAACATGTACAGTTCGATTATCTGAACAAACCAGTTTTCTGAACACCCGTGTCCCCCAATTACTTCGGATAATCGACGCACTACTGTACTATGGATGATGTGGCCAAAAAATTTGGCCCTGTTGATTTATCAAATTATATATGTATTACATAAATTTGAGGAACATCATATTCCACTAATAATCAAAAGAAAAGAAAATCAATTAGAGGTAAAAATACAGTGATTACATATTCATGTTCTTCACATGAAAAGTGGGTGAAGGTTTAACAAAGAAATATACAGAAAATCTAATTGAATATGTTTAGATGAATTCTATGAGTGAATTAATCGATAGAGTAGCAATTATCCATGGAGAAGAATTAGCTGAAAATGAAAATTATCCTAATGAAAAAGTTGATATAACACGGTTGTTGTCAAATAAATTTAATGATTTTATAATCAACAATTCAAAAGTGATTTCATATTTGATTACATTTGTCAGCAGCCTTCCTTACACATTTTGGAAAAGTCACAAATGTGATAAAGGTCTAGTGGACACTATGGTTAGGAAACTTTCATTTGAAATCTATGTTCCTCACTTTAGATTTTACAGTCCATGTATCAAGCTAGATGAAAGGCTACCTAGAAGAGATCAATGAATAATTCCACTACATGAAGCTTGCAAAAGTATGGTATTACCTACAGAGTTCATAAGGATTTAGGAAAATGACATGAATCAGATAAAGGACTCCAGTTAGCTGCAAAAGAAACAATGTGTGCTTTTGATGCTTCATTATAAAAAATTATCACCTACACCAATCAGAGGAATGATTTATGAAAAAAAATTAGGTATGGGCATTGAACTTGAAGAAAATGTTTGGGGTGTAGAAAAATTTAAGCTGCGCCATTCCAGTGCTTTCTAAAAAATACATACTTACAAATCTTTTACCTATGTAAATGAGTAGTTTCAGCATTGTGTTTTGCTGTGTAGTGGCAAAACTACAGCTACAGAAATTAAAATTAAACTCAATAATAATCAATTACATTCCATGGATAATTTTTAACTAATGCACAAAACAAAATGGGAGACTAGAAGATGTGGAAATTTACTTATAAAATTAGGTGTACCTGTCGTGAAAAATTACTCAGTATCTAACAAGAAAGGAAGATGGCTCTTGATTAACAAAATATGAAGTTAAGTTTTTACTAATATTGTTCACAGCATTACTACATTTAGCCACTACCAGTTCCGAAGTTGGTGGAGCATCTGATGTAGCAAATGCAGTAATGAACAAGAAGAAAGACGATAAGGAATTAGAAGATGAAAGAAGATATGCAGTGTGACGATAGAGACAAAAGGTATGGCAGCAAAAAATTGCAAAGAAAATCTAGAGAAATTAGCTAAACAAGTAAAAATCAAGCATTATCGTTTCATGTTTGACGAACTACCTAGTCATCCTAAAGAATATGAATCTGGAATAGTGTATTTGTATATTTTTGATAATCTTGGTACTTGTTGGATTTTTTATTATAATACAAAAGTGTAAATTTTTTTTTATTCATTTGAAGGAAATACTCCTGAAGACCTAGTTTAATCCTTGGTTCAAGAGAGTTGTTCTGTAATGGACAAGGAATACAAAATTTTACTGAAGTAACGTGCAGTCATTTGTGTCTATTTGTTTTAAAGATCTTATAAGATAATTTCGTGTTTAAAGATATTTTGAATTAAATAAATATATATTTTTGGAAAATTGGATAAATCCTTCGAAAATAAAACCTGGAGAAATGGAAAATATTACAAACGAAATTATCAAATCAGAAACAAAAAATATTATGTACCATTTAGAAAATATCTAAAGACCAAACAATAATGAGAAGAAGAGTGCATTACAAAAAGTGAATATACAAGTATTATAACACAAATGAATAATTATGATAGATTTAACCAACGAATTACTTTACAAATAAGAAGACTGAAAGAAGTTTCACAGATTATTTGCCAAAGGCAGATTTAAGGGGACACTTTCCTAAACAGGCTGCACTTTTACCATTATCTTCACCCTCATAGAGCAACTTATCTATTAATTAGAGATAGCTCAACACTCTTACACACAATTAGGGTCATTAGTCAAAGCATTCCCCAAAACTCATTGAGATATTTATTATAATTTGGTACTGACAACAACATTTATAATAGTGTAAAAACAGAATACTATTTCACTGTGGTATCATGTTCTTTGGAAGCCCTGATTGCACAGCTTGGAAAAAGAGTCATAGTACAGACAACATTCACATAAGTGTTTTATGACTCCAGTTTCCTTCCCTGATGCTGATCTGTGAAAAAGACAAGTAAATTATTTTACTACAACAAAAATATTAAAAATGTAGCTCAAATATCACAGACTTCATCATCATGTTATAAATTTTTCTGGAGATAGTAGGCAAGGGAGGTAGTGGAGGTCATTCTAAATATCGGTTCCGATTTTTGTGAGTTTAACTTCAGTCATTTAGGAGGAAAGTGTACCTGACCGATGGAAATTCAAGTTTTCAGTAAATCGCGAAATAAGATTTACCACTACGCTCGTTTACAAATTCCAGCTGCATATTCCAGTTGTCCTCCTGCTTCCTTGTCCTCCATGCTCTATCTCTTCATTCTTTCTTTATTCATGATTCCTTGGTAGCAGCTTCTGCAGCTGTGTCTGCTACACTTACCCACCGCTTATCAATAGCAGTTAGAGCCGAAGCCCTATTCCTTCCCATCTGGATGTTCAATTCCTTCATAACATTGGTCCTTGAAATAGCACCTAGTATAGCATCCATTACACCAATCTTCAGCACTGTCAGCCCAATAAATACAGTTTTGGATATTATCTCGAATATACAACTGTTGAAGCTTTCATTTGCATTCTGAGAGAGACCAAGCAATCATTTACTAAGTAAATTCTTATTTGCCTGATCCCTATATATAGGCTCAATTGCAGCAAGCAGTAAGAAATGCTTGTAGGTGTATTGTATGCCTGTAGCATTGCTCAAACAGTACCTGCACCACGAATCTTTCCCTTTTGGACACAAACCATGGTGTGGGGTTTCATCAGTTGACACTATGTGAAACCATGTTGACCAAACACTTGTCTCATCTTCTCCAATTCTCCTACATTTCTACTTATTGCTAGTCCATAATACTGAAGCTAAGAATCAGCTTCATTTTTTGTAAGACGCCTGGATCATCTATGTGTTTTCTCTCTCACAGCTTTTTCCTCTGAAGTCTTTATGCAATTTTCTCAGCTGAGCTTCCATTCTTATTGGTACATGCACAACACATTCAAGCTTATCTATCAGAGTGTCCCCACATGAAACTTCCTGGCGGATTAAAACTGTGTACCTGACTGAGACTCGAACTCGGGACCTTTGCCTTTAGCGGGCAAGTGCTCTACCATATGAGCTACCGAAGCACGACTCATGCCCCGTCCTCACAGCTTTACTTCTGCCAGTATCTCGTCTCCCACCTTCCAAACTTTACAGAAGCTCTCCTGCGAACCTTGCAGAATTAGCACTCCTGAAAGAAAGGATACTGTGGAGACATGGCTTAGCCACAGCCTGGGGGATATTTCCAGAATGAGATTGTCACTCTGCAGCGGAGTGTGCGCTGATAGGAAACCTCCTGGCAGATTGAAACTGTGTGCCCGACCGAGACTCGAACTCGGGACCTTTGCCTTTCGCGGGCAAGTGCTCTACGATCTGAGCTACCGAAGCACGACTCACACCCGGTCCTCACAAGACACTGGAAGAAGTAAAGCAAACAAACTCTATTTTGCCTGGCCGCATCAAACCAGTCAGATGACTAAAGAAAAAAAAAGGAGTATATTCAGCATTTTTGGTTCAATGTTATTATTTTTATTTCAGTGAAAGTTATGAATGGTGGCGTGGTGGTGACTGTTCAAATGGTTCAAATGGCTCTGAGCACTGTGGGACTTAACATCTACGGTCATCAGTCCCCTAGAACTTAGAACTACTTAAACCTAACTAACCTGAGGACAGCACACAACATCCAGTCATCAAGAGGCAGAGAAAATTCCTGACCCCGCCGGGAATCGAACCCGGGAACCCGGGCGTGGGAAGCAAGAACGCTACCGCACGACCACGAGCTGCGGACGGTGATGACTGTTAACCATTTATAGTGTACTACAGCTCTTTTTTTATTTCACGAATACGACGAGATGTGGTGAAGGACATTTATTTCTTGATTGTGGCTTATTATTCTTTGAAATTGTTTGACGTGCTGAACAGCTGTCATAGGAAGTTATATAAGAAACGCCGTCAGTTCGTAAATGTAAAACTAACCCGTGCTCTAGAGGTAGCGTATCTATTCAGTTATTAAAACGGTCTCGGTTACGGATTCTAAACCCTTCAACCCCAAAATTGTGATTAATAAACATCATTGGTGGCCGAAGACATTCGGCATAACAAGTCAGTCTGATTATGTCAACGGCTTCTGTCAATGGCGGAGGAGGAGACAGAGGTTGAAGGCGCTCTCTTGTCCTTGGGGTGGACAACAATCAGCAATGATCACCAACACGAGGATGCAGGAGGCAATGAACCACTGCGTTAAAGACATTATGTAAATCTACATGCCGTGTGGTCTGGAATTAAAACATGTCATGATTATCTCTCCACTGGCAAATGACTACAGACTAGCCTCCCATTCATATCTCCGGAAGGAGACCGCCAATGTGAGGTGACCATGAGAAAAAAATGAAATAACCCTCTGAAGGATAACTTTCTACGGGACGGGGGTGGAATATCAGAAACTTGAAAGTGGTAAAACAGAAAACCTGAAAGGGTAATTGCAGGGACTCAATCGAGATATAGTAGAGGACAGTGAAGAGAAATGGAAAGAAGGAGAGGATGTCAGGTCGGATGAATATAGGGTAATGTCAACACCGGCGGAGGAAGGTGTTATGGGAGTGGGATTCGTTATGAATAGGAAAGTAGGTCAGAGAATGCGTTCCTGTGAACAGTTGAGAGAGACGGTTTTTCTTATCAGAATCGACAGCAAATCAATACCGACAACAATAGTTCAGGTACACACACCGACGTCGCAAGCTGAAGATGAAGGGTTAAAGTATATGAGGATACTGAGGGGGCAGTTCAGTACGTAAATGGAGATGAAAATCTAATAAACATGGAGGATTCGAATAAGAGTGCTGCGGATGCAGTAGAAAAAAGGTTTGCGAGAGAATACAGGGTTTTTTAGTATGAATGAGAGAGAAGAAAGACTAATTGTGCTCTGCAACAAGTTAGTAATAGCTAATACTCCGTTCAAGGTTCACAAGAGAAGGAGGTATCCTTCGAAAAGGCCAAGAGGTACGGGATGATTTCCGTTAGATTACATCATGCTGAAACAGAGCTTCAGATGTTAGATTGTGGATTGTAGGGCGTACCCAGGAGCAGATATAGACTCAGATCACAAAGCATTAATGATGAAGAGTAGGCTGAAGTTCAAGAGATTAGTCAGGAAGAATCAGTATGCAAAGAAGTGGGACACAGAAGTACTAAGGAATGGCGAAGTACTACCGATCTACATCTACATACATACTCCCCAATCCACCATACGGAGCGTGGCGGAGGGTACCTCGTACCACAACCAGCATCTTCCCTCCCTGTTCCACTCCCAAACAGAACAAGGGAAAAATGACTGCCTATATGCCTCTGAAGTGCTGTAAGGTGACAGATACTGCTACAAGGAATAGCTCAGCAGGCAGAATAGTTGAAGAGGAATGGACAAATCCAAAAAGGGCAATGACAGAATTTGGAAAGAAGAACATAGGTACAAAGAAGATAACTGCGAAGAAACGATGGGTAACAGAAGTGATACTTAAGTTCATCCATGAAAGAAGGAAGTACAAATATGTTCAGGGGAATTCAGGAGTACAGAAATACAAGTCACTGTGGAGTGAAATAAATAGGAAGTGCTGGTTAGCTAAGACGAAATGGCTGCATGTAAAATGCCAAGAAATCGAAAAAGAAATGATTGTCGGAAGGACTGGATTAGCTTATAGGAAAGTAAAAATACCTTGGATGAAATTAAAACCATCGGTGGTAAAGTTAAGAGTGCAATGGGAATTCCACCGTTATATGCAGAGGGGAGAGCGAATAGGTGGAAAGAGTCCACTGAAGGCCTCTACGAGTGTGAAGATTTGTCTAATGTGATAGAAGAAGAAACAGGAGTCGATTTAGAAAAGACAGGGGATCCAGTATTAGAATCAGCATTTAAGAGAGCTTTGGAATACTTAAGATCAAATAATACGGAATGGGTATATAACATCTCTCAGAATTTCTAAAATCATTGGAGGCAGTGGCAACAAAACGACTGTTCAAGTTGGTGTGTAGAGTGTATGAATTTGGCGACATACCATCTGACCTTCGAAAGAATATGATCCACACAATTTCGATGACTGCAAGAGCTGAATTTTCGAGAAATGTCGCACAACGAGCTTAACAGCTCATGCATCGATTTTGCTGATAAGAATAATACACAGAAGAATGGAAAAGAAAATTGAGGATGTGTTATATGGCGACCAATTTGGCTTTAGGATATGAAAAAGCACCGAAGAGGCAATTCTGACGATCTAGTTGATAATGGAAGCAAGACTAAAGAAACACCTTCATAGAATTTCCTACCTAGAAAATTCTTTCGACAAAGTAAGATTGAGCAAGATATTCGAAATTCTGAGAAGGATAGGGAGAGACGGTTAATATAGAATATGTACAACAGCCAAGAGGGAATAACAGTAGGCGATCAAGAACGAATTGCTCAGATTAAGAAGGGTGTAAGACAGGGATTTAGCCTTTCGCCCCTACTCTTCAGTCCGTACATCGAAGAAGCAATTATGGAAACAAAAAGAATTCAAGAGTTGGATTAAAATTCAGGGTGAAAGGATATCTGTGGTGCGATTCCTGTTGACACTGCTGTCCTGAGTAAAAGCGAAGAAGAGTTACAGGATCTGCTGAATGGAATGAACAATCTAACGAATACGGAATATGTATTGAAAGTAAACCGAAGAAAGACGTAAGAAATGAGAAATAGCAGAAATGGGAAAAGCGAGAAAGTTGACATCAGGATTGGTGGTCACGAAGTAGATGAAGTTAAGGAATTCATCTCCCTAGGCAGCAAAATAACCAACGACGGACGGATCCAGGGGACATCAAGAACATATTAGCACTGGCAAAAAGTGCATTCCTGGCCAAGAGGTCCACAGTGCCAAACTTAGGTCTTAAATTGAGGAAGATATTCCTGAGAATTAACGTATGGAGCACAGCATAGTATGGTAGTGAAAGATGAACGTTGGGAAAACCGGAGCAGAAGAGAACTGAAGTATTCGAGTTGTGGTGGTTCAGGCTATTGCTGAAAATTAGGTGGAGTGATACGATCAGGAACGGGTAGGTTCCGTGCGGAATCGGAGAGGAAAGGAATATGTGGAAAACACTGACAAGGAGAATGGATAGGATGTAAGGCATCTGTTAAGATATCAGGGAATGACTTCCATGGTACTGAAGGAAGCTGTAGAGGGTACAGACAGAGACTGGAATACATCCAGCAAATAATTGAAGACTTAGTTTGCAAATGCTACTCTGAGATGAAGAGTGTGGCACACGATATGAATTCGTTCCGAGCAGCATCAAACCAGTCATAAGAGTGATGACATAAAACAAAAGAGATGTATTTCATGTACTGGATAAGTCTCACTCGGTCTGGAGTTTTGTGTTAGGCCACTATCACGGGCGGTTCACCGAGGACAAATTAATGGAACAGATATTATTAAGAGACTTTAGAGCTCCTGAAGTGGAGGGTGGACTTCTATCAGTTCAAGACAACCTTTCAGTATAAAAACGAGGGACACAGCACCGTCCTCTTCAACTACTTTAGAACTTCATTAAATCAGTGATATTACTTTTAACTTTTGACAGGCGTACAAGAATTTTAAGTTTTCACCATGAAATATGATTTCATTTAACGCTAAAACATGACCATACATTTCATTTATAGGAATATAGCGATTTCATAATCGTACCAAGCCAATTTTGTTACAAATTGGACACATCGCCCCATTCATTAATCTTGTTTTCAACGTCCCTATGCTACATAACAGTTACATAAATTTATTCACAACTGCAAAACTTACGTTATTCTTCACCTGCGATTTTATGATGCCTATGTTAAATTTCCACACCATTCGGGTTCTAGGCTGCAAATCTTTCTTCTGGCATTGTTTTAGTCTTTTTCCAAGTCTACATTGACGGTTCGGGGTACTTCAGAAAATATTTTCTATTTTTGTGTGTTCGCAAATATTTTGCGTTGTCCTTCGATTCCATGGTTAAGACTCCGTGTTTCAAAGAGAACGCGAGCCGTTGAATTGACTGTGTAAAGGTCTGTATTGTATCTTTATAAATGCTGGCCTCGTCGCGTTAAAACGAGCCCGCAGTTTTATTTCCTTTTTTCTTATTTCTTTTTCTTTCTTTGTTCTCCTTCTTTCCCTCGGGGAAGTGGCTGTTGCGATCGTCAGAGAGTTTCTTCAGACGAGAAACTTATTTCGTAGCTGAACGTTATTAATTCTGGTTCCGAAGGAATTTGTTTACAAACTTTCTTTCTTCATATAATGAAGTTGTGATCAAAAGAATGGTTTATTTGATTAACGGAGCCTTTTAGTTGAAGACCTGAACGACGGTACGGTGTACAATTTCCAAATTAATGCACTCCTAAAATTAATGCCCATCTGGGATATGACGGCCTTCAGTATTGGGGCGAATCCAGCAGATCACTAGAATTAGACGCCCTATTTAATTTTATCCTAAGCCAGGATTCGTTGTAAACTACTGTCTGTTATTGACAGGTAGGTAGACGTATGCATTTGCGTTCATTATTTGTGGCGAAGCATATTCCTCTCGACATGAAATAAAAACCGGCCATTTGATGACACATAAAATGTTTCCTCACAGTAAATGTAACTAAATGAGTTACGTGCCTGATACTAGAATACGAACATTTTTTCGAAACCTATACTATCCTAAAAATTACAAACCAACCGTAAAACCGTTGCAGATGTTCATCAATCCATGTATCTTTTTCGGCGCTGTCAGTTTCACAACTTAGGACCACGAAACATAAAACGTTAACAGAGTAACAAACAGAATCACAGAAAGGCAAAGGTCCCGAGTTCGAGTCTCGGTCCGGCACACAGTTTTAATCTGCCAGGAAGTTTTAGTATTACGAAAACATGACTCTGTGGGTGAACATAAAGCGAGTTATTCGAAAATACCTCTGAGAATCATGATTATTAAAAACATAAGTCTATTTTGAATACGTGTCTAAATTAATGTAGCTGTAACAGTCGAAATACATGATCGGCAGGTTATCTTTGCTAAAGGAAGATATTACTAAAGCCTATCACCAATTTTTTTAATCTGTACGTAGAGCGAGCAGTAAAGGAAACTGACCAATTCGAACACGGAATACAGGTTGATCCATCTGAAGTTTCAGATCAGATCATGTCGGAAGCTATACATCGGGTAAAAATAGTGGGTAAGACAAGTTCGTAAGCTCAAAGGGGGACATCAAATGATACTACAAGTGACCTCCAGCTCCTAAATCTTAAATGGAAACACCCATTTTTTATTGCAGATTCGTATTTTCCATAAAAAAAGTAATCAAGTTTTGTCTGAAACATTTTTTTAAACCATTGACAGATAGCGCTGAAGTCGAGAAAAAAGTTAAACTGGGGAAGAACTCTGATTTATTTAGAATTATCCGAGAAAGACGCATCAAATCGATACAAAAATATGTACGAATTCTTTCGTTACGCCATATTAAGCTATTTTTGTACAAAATGTACTGTATGTTACTTTTAGCGTTACCAAGGAACTACGACATGGACGTAGTAGAATGATGTTCCCATGGGGTGCTTCATTACTGTGAGTCCCCTTGCCTCTCACGTGTTGGAGTGCTTCATTAGTGTGAGTCCCCTTGCTTCTCACAACTTGGGGCGATTAGTTAATGAAATTAGCCACGAATAAATGGTTCAAAATTATCCCCGTTTGCTTCAATGCATAAAGTCAATCGTCTGTGAAAGTTTTCCACAGTTTTGAGCAGCACGTCCCGTGTTATTGCTGCACAAGCTCTTCGAATGCATTGCTCCACATCGTTTCGGGTTGTGGGCTGTCTTCCATAAACAATATTTTTTAAATAACCCCACAAGAAAAAATCAGGAGACGTTAGGTCTGGTGAACGTGGAGGCCACTGAATTGGTCTGCCGCGTTCTATCCACTGACCAGGCTATTGAAACCACATACGTTGCTTAGTTTCTAAATCAACATATTCCATTAGCTCCAACAAATCATCGTGGAGAAGTTGTAAATAAGATTTTCCAATAACATTTGCGTCAAAAAATACGGTCCTATGAAGCAACCGTTTAAAATTGCACACCAGACCATTCACGACCATTTGTGTTGATTGTCAGCTGGTCTGTACCAGTGTGGATTGACAGGGGACCAATAATGACGATCATGACGATTTAATTCACCATTGTTTTTCAACGTGGCTTCATCGGTGAACATAACGTATCTAAAAAAAAATCATTGTCACCTCTTATCGTTTCCAAGGCCCACTGGCAGAAATACACGTGTATTTGTATATCTTTCGGCGTTAATGCCTGTGTCAGTGTGATATGATTCGCATGACATTTATGTGCCTTCAAAATCCTCAGAACAGCTGATTTCGGTATTCCAGTTTGTCTCTGAATTGCACGACTACTCATTTCGGGATCCAGTTGAACACAGACGAGAAAGGTAAGTGTACGAGCGTCATTTTCATTGTATTCGCGATGACGAGGTGGACGGTGCATGTATCAGTTTCGAGCTCGTTGAGTGCAACTTCGAATAATGTTTCCGATTGGCTGTCGTCTCTTTAGGAAACAATCCTCATACAACTGCGCAGCTGCAGCATAGTTGTTATTGCATTCACCTAAAATTAACATCAAATCAACAATCTCTGTAGGAGGATGGTGAGCCATGTTTCGCTAAAGAATGATTTACTTTCGTCACTTGATGTTTACAGTTCACAATCTGAAAGTGAAGTGACGTCTGATCGCATTGCTCCGACCTTTATACTGAGTCATAGTTCGCAGTTTGGTCACAGTAGCGCCACAGTCGGGTGAGAAAGGGAATTGTGAAGAGTTCCCTAACGAGATATTAGTACCATTCCGCCTCCCTCCATCAAAAGCTGTGGCGCGTAGGATACATTTTGTAAAAAAAAAAAAAAAAAAAAAAAAAAAAAAAAAAAAAAAAAAAGAGCTTAATTTGGCGTAATGAAAGAATGGGTGCACATTTTGTATCAATTTGATGCGTCCTTCTCGGATCATTCTAAATAAATCGGAGTTCTCTCCCAATTTTAATTTTTCTCGATTTCAGTGCCATCTGTCAATGGTTTAAAAACATGTTTCATATAAAACTTGATTACTTTTTATGGAGAATCCGAATCTACAATAAAAAATTGGGGTTTCCATGTAAGATTCAAAAGTTGCTCCCCGCCCCACCCAAGGGGGCGAGGGCTGGGGTCATGTGTAGTATCAATTGAAGTCCCGCTTTGAGCTTACGAACTTCTCTTACCCACCATTTTTACCAGATGTATTGTTTTCGGGATACTCTCATCCGAAACTTCAGATGGACCATCCTGTAGAAGAGAAATACAAACTTCAAACTTTACTGATGCACAGTAATTCTGTCAGACAAGGTCAAGCGCGTGGAAGATTAATTAAACGGAATAAATTCTGTATAGGAAAGAGGTCCAAAGATGAACATTAATAAGAGTAAAATAAGTTGGTGGAGTGTAGAGAAATAAAGTCACGTGATGTGTAATGATTTAAAAAATGTGCAAGGAATAATAGATAGGTTTTGTTGTATTGGCTGCATAACAACTAACACTGAAAGAAGGAAAGCCGCAAGATATAACAAACAAACAAATGTGTGTGAAATCTTATGGGACTTAACTGCTAAGGTCATCAGTCCCTAAGCTTACACACTACTTAGCCGGCCGGAGTGGCCGTGCGGTTCTAGGCGCTACAGTCTGGAACCACGAGACCGCTGCGGTCGCAGGTTCGATTTCTGCCTCGGGAATGGATGTGTGCGGTGTCCTTAAGTTAGTTAGGTTTAAGTAGTTCTAAGTTCTAGGGGACTGATGACCTCAGAAGTCCCATAGTGCTCAGAGTCAGTTACACACTACTTAACCTAAATTATTCTAAGGATAGACACACACACCCATGCTCGAGGGAGGACTCGAACCTCTGCCGGGACCAGCCGCAAGATATGGATTGGTAATAATGAGAACAGTTGTGCCGTAAAGAACATTGAGTGTAAATCCAAGTGCTCGGGACTCATCTGCCAACTCATTAGTCCAGACGGCTAACGCCACCAAATATTGAACATGTTCGGCTCTTCGACATTAAACAGTCAGCCTATTGATGTGATAATGACATGCACACGTTCCAGATAGTTTCCAAATTTTGGGACAAGCTGAAGCACTCCTGTAATCGGTCGAAACGACAACAGCGGACAAGATACTGTCAAGTATGGCAAGCAGTCAAGTAATAAAGTTTTCCAAGTCCTCTTGGAGAATCAGGTACGCCTTCAGTCCGATTACAAAACCAAAATGTATTGCGCATTAACAGTAAAGATTGTTTTTGAAGATCTCAATGATACCTTGATAACAAAGTGTTGTGTCCTAGAGGATCGCAAACAGAAAATATGGAAGCACACGAGCGTCCACCGGTGGCCACACATTCTGCTGCAACAGATGCAAGCGACTGCAAGCCTAGCAACGATCTGCGGTCGTCCCACATGTTGGTAAACGTTGCTGGCAACAGTAACAACACGCCAATTTGTTGCCCACGGAGTCTGTGACAGACACCACTGGAGACGCCAAGTTCGCTGCTAGCACCAAGGTGCTGCTATCTTTAATGAAAAAAAAATGAAATATTTATATATATATATATATATATATATATATATATATATATATATATATATATATATATATTATGTAAAAAAAATAAAACGAATGAAAAGATTTGATTTGAAAATGTGGGGAGAAACGTTGCTTTAAATTGTTTTTGTTATTTACTCTTTCAGTACGAACTTCGTTGTAGAACCCCTTATTTACGTGTGGTAATAGAAATTCATTTAGACAGAATTAAGCACATTTAATATTACGTGAACCTTAGCAACCCTCTCATGCTGATAAACTCATACTAACTGATTAAGAACATTTACTTGAAAATTATATAAATTAAATATTTTTTTACGTATTTCGGCCTTGGCACACATTTTCTAAATGCAGTGGTTTTTTTTTTTTTAATTATTTTCTGAATTCTATCCCGGCGTCAGCTTGGAACACAAGACTGTCTCTGTTAGCATAAAATGGTTAAATATTGCCAAGTCGACCTGAACGTTTAATTATCATTGACCAAACACACTTCACTATACGTTTACGTTATTTGCTTTAGAAATTGAAAGAACCAACAGATTAACAACTTCAACATTAATTATACGCCTATGAATGCACAAATGTAAAACCAGTAATAAATTCCGTGAGCCTCAGGATCGCTGCAAAAGAAAAATATTTCGTAATTCGCTGCTAATTTTATCTGCTCCCGATTTACGGGTTTGGTTAATGTTTTTTAGCATAACAATTTTTTAAATGTGCCACCGCTGCAAATCGTTCGGTCGGGGCACAGCCCAGCAACACCAACGATAATCGCTAAAAATGCTGAAAATTCTTTAAAGAAATGTTATAGATGACATGGGCAAGCTAATTTACATTAGTAATACACAATTTTGATAAATTATAATGTATTTAGACCACCACAATAATTCAACTTACATTACTTTGTAATTTCTCCTCGAATGGCGGCTGAAGATAGATACAGACAAAAAAGTCTACTCATTCATAAAATGCTACGTCACAGGTTTCTCTCTCTCTCAGCTCTCGAGGAAGACGACAAGAAATGCACATTATGTATTCCTATTTATACTGTTGCTGATTGTGAACGTCTCTTTGTAATCATACAACATTATTTTCCTCTGTGGCTGTATTTTACGTTTTTTTTATCGCAGATATTAACATATTTCGTAATTACATTATGAGTATTGAAATATTACAATCATAAATACATGGAGAATATTATTACAGAAAATATTACAATAATAACGAATGTCCTTTATACAAAATTAAATAATATTTTTTTTTGTTAAACAATTACAGTGCATACGAATTGCTTCATAGTGGCGTACATAGTACAATTAAATGTCATTTCATTTTATTAATAGTGTGTGTGCTGCCGGGGAACGTTACATTGCCCCCTGGCAGCATTTGGCAAAGAGTTTCTATATTTTGACACAATTGTGCCAGTAACGTTCTTTACAATTCTGTTTTTTTTATGGAATGGCTATTTTAATTAGTCCCAGGGTTATATATGTTCATGGCTCCCCCATTTGGGCGAAGGCAGACAGGAAACCTGGGCAAAACTGTGCCGGAGCCCAGCCATCCCAGTTGGTTCATGATAATCTTGTCTCTTTAACAGTCATTCATTTGAAGTGATTTAGCAGTTTGCCATCAACGGTTACATAATATCACAATCACATACAGTTCAACGAAAGTTTGTTGTGTGTGATTAACAACTCGTAATTATCATTTTTGCGATATACTGCAAGGTCACTTCTCCTAGGTTATATCACTTAGTTTTTTGAAATCATTTAGTACAACGTCGCTTTTCACAATGTTCTCACTACCTACGTGCTACAAATCCATCTCCTACACTTGTTAGTGTTCATTTTCTCTCGTCAATTTACGGGTATACATAATAAGTGTTCATTGTTTGTCAAAAATCGAGTTCATTGACATGTTATGCAGTTTGTGTAAATATTTTGGAATACGTCAATAATGCTGTAGTTGGTGAGCGGTGCGGAGTGATTGTTGATCGGCGCTCGGCGCGGCGCGTCGGCTCCGTGTAGGTCACCATCCCCGGTGTTGACAGCTAAGGTGCGGAGAGGTGTATGGCTGTCTGGTCTGCTACGGGCTGCTGCGGCCGCTGCATGGCTGAGGTAGCCGGATGCGCGTTGTATATCAGCTCGCCCGTGTGACATCTTCTTGCAGTGCTCCAGCAAACATGCAACAAGTTCACAAACAGTGTACTATCCTTATGGGCATTTTTCCTGCTATGGGAAAAAACGCACACAGTTATTGGCAGTTATTATTCAGTAGGCCTTCACTAGTCTGGTTTGCACGATGTTTCGTTGTCACAGTAAGACGTTTTATGGGCAAACAATATTTTTTCACCATGTCATGACTTGTCATTAGTCACACGCAAGTTTTCACCTTAGGACAAAATGTGAAAGCGCTTTCCTGGCGTCCCTTGACACACAAAGGGTTATAGTTTGGCACTAGCTTGGTCCACCGTCTGTTATCGGCTCACTGTTCGTGTCGTGCTAGTTCCTTGTCCATTTGCACACACGGCGATGATACAGTTTCTTATTGCCTGTTCAAAACAACCTCGTGACGTATCGCTGCAGTTTTAACAGTCACTGTCTGTCTCTGCCACACAATACTGCACTTTTGTTTAAGTTTTCTCAGTTACAATGTCCGTTATGCAATTTTTTGTAACAGCACATTCGTAACTTCTTTTGTTCGCTCTTTACCAAGGTGTGTGATAATTGCGTACATGGTAACAAATATTAAAATTTCGTATTAGTTTGCCCAAAAATCATCTATATTTATGTTCGAGTAGATTTTATTTGTGCATTCCAGCCAGATTCAGGCATATTGTTCAATAACTCCTTTGAAATTATGTCTCACTTTACTTGCAAGGTCCTACGTAACTACAGTGTAGTCTCTGTAGGCTAAAATTGACTTGGACTGTATCAGGCTAGCTCTTTTTACTGATTCGATCTGCACATGCTTCAATTGAAGCTTCTTTGTGCGTAACTTTGCGTTACTTAAATTTGCAATAAGTTTGCCTCCCATGGCGCCCTCGGGTCACTACTGGGTGCATTACTCTCTCTGATAACACTGGTTTGAAAATAAAGTTCTGAAGGTTTCATATTATTGATATTATTCTGGGTTCGAACCTGTCAATCTGACAGCTACACATATATACATGTATATATAATAGAAAAGACTGTACCAAGAAATATTTCAAGTGTGACTCACATATAGAATATCATGCAGTACAGAAACTAATCACTAATAAAATGTTCCACTTGACTGATCTCTGTCACAATTTAAAACTACAAATAATTGCACTAATCAGGTCATCTGTGCAGACATTTAGAGCATGTTTAAGCTAACACTAATTAAAAAGAAGACATAACACAAATAATCATAAACAACAGAGAAAGTTAATCATATTCTTATAACTAAATACGTCTACACTAGTTCATTATCTCTACAGATAACACATCATTAATGTTCATTCATTTCCAAAAGAATGGTGTACCTTTTTACACATAACACATTGGACTATTAGTCATTTACTGTAGGAATATTTTCACATCCTTACACGGACACAGTCCCCGTACTCTCCCTGAGTGGGGATCTGCTAAAAGATAGCTACTATTTCCTTCTTGGACCAAGGAATGGAGTATGAGGCTCGACGGTAGGTTTTGTGAGGCTTCACCTCGATATTGTATTGATATCCCTTAACAATTCCTGGTCGTTCTGAAAATACATTTGCATAGTTAGATAGTAACTGTACCAAATCCTGCTGTTGCATTGAGTTCAAATTTTCGGACTGTGATACTTGTTCACAAGTGCGTACACATTTGCTTTTGATTGATCACTTTGTACGTCTGGATAATAGAGATTTTGTCGTAGAGAATGATTGTCTAAATGTAATATCCACTGATTCCTACATTTTATGTTAATAGCATTACAATTAGGCACAGGTACCTCTTCAGATCTGAGAATGGACAATTCTATCCTCCTACCCGTGTTCATCAAACTTAATTTTCCCCGAGAATGGTCGATTACTGCGTCCCTTTCTCTCAAAAAATCTACCCCCAAAATGCAGGCTACCTTTAAACCCTTTACTACCAGGAACGAGCACGCTATGGCTTCTCTCCCTATACACATCTCTACCCGCACTTGGAGTTTGATTATTTGTCGCTGTGCGCTGATGGCTCCAGTGACTTTGCAATTGTTCACAGGAAAAGTCAGCATACGCTTTTCTTTCCCCAGTACTCTGAATAAGTCCATACTCATGACACTGACAGTAGCACCTGTATCTACGATTGCTTGCACATCAATATTGTTAATTTTGATCTCTATTATCGCTTGTACTTCGTCTTTGTGCTCCTTTATGCACATGGGTGGTTCAGTTATTAATTCATGTCCCATCTGTACCCCGTCATTATACCTGAGGATACAGATTTCCGATGTTTTGTTCTGTGTCGGGCTGCTCTCACTCCAAACCTCAGCCGACGATGGAGAGCGTATCTCGACTGAATCTAGTTTGTTGGATTATTAAAGGTGGATGGGTGTGGCCGCTCTGTGTCGCTGACCTCCACTATGTGTAAGTTGTGTTGCGTCGGCCGACACGGTTGCGCAATTGGCGCATTTTTTGGTGGCGGTCGGTTATTGTCATATCTTTCACTGGTTTGCCGGTCCGGACTGGGCCTCTGGTTCTGTGGCCAAGTTCGGTTTGCATCGTTATAGGTATTGGTGTTCCACGGCCCCCTGGCATTTTTCCATCTACTATTGCTTGGTGGGCCTGTTTCATATCGGTCATCGAGCCTCCTTTTCCGGTCATTGTTCACCGGCGGACTATTGCCGTTCCGGTCTCTATCTCTATTCCCATTTTGTACATAATCTTGTCTCCTATTGTTACCTCCGCCGTTTCCATTATTTGGTGGAGGGGTGTTATTTCGACCATTTCTGTAACCGTTTCCGTTACTTCTAGCCTGTTCAGAGGCTGCCTTAACATCCTCCTGAATCAGGTCAGTTGAGTCCAGAACAGACAAGAAATGTTCCATGTCGTTCTCCAGTACGTGTATAAGTTTTTCCTTTACGTGTATCGGCAAGTGTGATTTCAAAAGTCTGATCAAATCCCGGGATGAAATCTGCTCGTCCCAGTAACGGATCTCATTAATGTATTTCTCAAAATATTTTCGCAAATTGCCCAATCGTGGAGAATACGGCTGTGGATTATATACCTTTTTCCGTAATCTCTCCTGAATACATGTCGACCAATATTTGGCCAAGAATGCCTTTTCAAATTGCTCATATGTGTCGCAACTGTCAGCTGTTTCGGTTGCCCATAATGCAGCATCTCCTTGTATGAAAGACATAATGAACTGTATTTTCTGTGTATGACTCCAAACGCTAGGCAAAATGTTTCTAAATCCCTTGATAAATACTACAGGCTCAAATGGCTCTGAGCACTATGGGACTCAACTGCTGAGGTCATTAGTCCCCTAGAACTTAGAACTAGTTAAATCTAACTAACCTAAGGACATCACAAACATCCATGCCCTAGACAGGATTCGAACCTGCGACCGTAGCGGTCTTGCGGTTCCAGACTGCAGCGCCTTTTAACCGCACGGCCACTTGGGCCGGCAAATACTACAGGGTGTACAGATTTCTTCTCCGTTGTAAAGATCTGAAACTGTCGGTTTCTAATCGGGCTTTCTTCAATCACTATTTTGGAGTGAAATTTGTTTGTTTCGCTAACATTGGTTGCCTGTTCTGTCTCGCAGTCGCAATTTTTCACTGCTGTATTTATATGCCTATCATTGTCGGACCTGGCTGGCGTGACACACGCCTGTGCGTCGCTGTGCAACAAGCTGTTTTCCAGCTCCGCAAGACCGCGGTTGACAATCCGCTGCCACAGCGGAATGTCAGTGTGCACCGCCCTTTTTTAAGTCTTGCTCTTCCGCACTGGAGCCCAAGTCCTTGACCTCAAACGCGGCGTGCACCTTCTCGTCTGTTTCTTTTTTTTGTTGTTCGCCTGTTCGGACGTTTTGTGCTCTACTGCTTGACTTGTGTCAATATCTAATTTTTCCATCCTGTTAGTACACTGATTTCATCTACGATACTGGCGTTAGCCACCTGGATATTATCTACTCTTTCGCTCAGCTCTTGCACCGCTTTGGGTATCGTTTCATAGTTTTGTCTCAAACTAGCAATCTCGCTTTGCATAGCTTCCAACGATTGCATTAACTGCAAGTCTCTCTCATGCTGGCATCGATCACGCTCTGCTTGTTTAGCATCACGTTCTCTATCGTGTTCTACTTGCATACGTGCAAATTCAGCTTGGAAATTGAGCATGCGCTCGAACATAGCCCTTAATGATTGCGACACCTCACCACTCTCTGGTCCGTGTCTAGTGCTTGTTGGTGGCACAGTATTTCTACTTTCAACTGAATCACTGGCTGGCAGTGACAACATTTCTTGCCCTTCTGCCCCCAGATTCTCACATTGTACTTCCTGAACTACGCCACTAACATTACTTTGTGCCCCACTTTCTAACTCGGTATCACTGCTTGCTAACTGTTGTTCATTATCCGTGTTTATATTTTTCTGACTACGCAATCTAACCATAGTCAACAAAGAAACAAAATCTGAACTAAATATCTTAACACTCAGGTTTCACTGACATAGTCACACAAGAAATGGTCATTTGTTGAAACACACTTATTATATACTACGATGACTAACTACTCAAATATCCTGTTATTTTAAAAAAAGAACACTAGCAACAAGCACACCACTAATGATCCTAGAACACCGAACTGAGGCTACTTTACTACCCACAGGACAACTACACTGTAGCTTTACCTTTTGGTGATCTATCTTGGGCGCAGCTGCCCCCTGGTATTGTGGTAGGTAATTAATTTTTTGATATATGAGCCCTCTTTTTCAGCTAGCCTCTGGGTATATAGTGTCCTCATGCAAAAAATCATATACAGGCATTACCACACAATATTGGTTAGGCAATACATACAATACATGAAAAAGTATTAATTGTTCTCCAACAAAGTTCGATTACAATAATTCCCTAATCATCTCATGGGTATTTTGTGGCCACTGCTTATTCGAGCACCACGTTGGGCGCCAATTTAATGAAAAAAAGGAAATATTTATATATATATATATATATATTATGTAAAAAAAGATAAAACGAATGAAAAGATTTGATTTGAAAATGTGGGGAGAAATGTTGCTTTAAATTGTTTTTGTTATTTACTCTTTCAGTACGAATTTTCTTGTAGAACCCCTCATTGACGTGTGATGATAAAAATTCATTTAGACAGAATTAAGCACATTTAAAATTACGTGAACCTTAGCAACCCTCTCATGCTGATAAATTCATACTAACTGATTAAGAACATTTAGTTGAAAATTATATAAATTAAATATTTTTTTACGTATTTCGGGCTTGGCACACATTTTCTAAATGCAGTGATTTTTTTAAAAATATTTTCTGAATTCTTTCCCGGTCTTAGCTATGGAACACGAGACTGTCTCTGTTAGCATAAAATGGTTAAATATTGCCAAGCCGACCTGAACGTTTAATTATCATTGACCAAACACACTTCACTATACGTTTAAGTTATTTGCTTTAGAAATTGAAAGAACCAACAGATTAACAACTTCAACATTAATTATACGCCTATGAATGCACAAATGTAAAACCAGTAATAAATTCCGTGAGCCTCAGGATCGCTGCAAAATAAAAATATTTCGTAATTCGCTGCTAATTTTATCTGCTCCCGATTTACGGGTTTGGTTAATTTTTTTAGCATAACAATTTCTTAAATGTGCCACCGCTGCAAATCGTTCGGTCGGGGCACAGCCCAGCAACACCAACGATAATCGCTAAAAGTGCTGAAAATTCTTTAAAGATATATTATAGATGACATGGGCAAGCTAATTTACATCAGTAATACACAATTTCTATAAATTATAATGTATTTAGACCACCACAATAATTCAATTTACATTACTTTGTAATTTCTCCTCTAATGGCGGCTAAAGATAGATACAGACAAAAAAGTCTACTCATTCATAAAATGCTACGTCACAGGTTCCTCTCTCTCTCAGCTCTCGAGGAAGACGACAAAGAATGCACATTATGTATTCCTATTTATACTATTGCTGATTGTGAATGTCTCTTTGCAATCTCACAACATTATTTTCCTCTGTGGCTGTATTTTACATTTTTTTTATCACAGATATTAACATATTTCGTAATTACATTATGAGTATTGAAATATTACAATCATAAATACATCGAGAATGTTATTACAGAAAATATTACAATAATAACGAATGTCCTTTATACAAAATTAAATAATATTTTTTTTTGTTAAACAACTACTGTACATACGAATTGCTTCATAGTGGCGTACATAGTACAATTAAATGTCATTTCATTTTATTAATAGTGTGTGTGCTGCCAGGGAAAGTTACATATCGCGGGCGCTCTTTTCCTGTGCCACATCAAGTGCCCGTATTCGTGAGCCGCAACAGTGTTTATACCAGCTTACATCCACGGATTAACAGTTTATTAAGTAAATGAGTCAGCTAATCGATTCCCGAGTGCGATGTCAAAGCATGCGGACGAGAGATGACGAACTAGCTGCTTCGGCCGCGTGGAAGGCGGCTGATCGTTGTCCGAAGGTGCTTGTCCCACCGGCTGCCCCATCAGACGTAGCATCTACGACGACCCGGAAACGGCAAGAGGAATCTGAGTGGCAACTGATCCAGCAAATGGATACTACGGACGACTGGAACTCGGATACGATTCGGCTGATGGAAGCATACATCTCGACGGGACTTCAAAAAGGGTGGCGCCCCAAACTCCTAGCGATGCACATCCATCCTCCTCAGCCAGCGATGGCGGCTTCACAAAACTATCTAAGAACACGGCCTCTAGGCCGAAACAGCCGACTGCACCGCCTGCAGCAGTGCTCAGTAATGTTTACAGCGTAACTGCAACCGATACTCCAGGGTCCATGGAACGATCTTCTGACCGTCATCAGATGGCGGAACCACAGCTACAAAAAAAAACTCCCACTGATAGTGAATCACTAATCAGAGAATTACAAGAACCTGGATGAACGACAATTCCAAGTTCCCCCTCATGGTGAAACTAGCTCAACATCATTCCGATGTACGTCACCCCAAAGACCTGGAGGATGTGCGTTTTGTTACCACAGTCATTACTTGGCTCAAACTGCCAGTGTATATATCAATCTATGGCTGTTATGACTGTCAGTACTCTGGCCCCATCTACCCCAATGCTATGATGTCCTACGCTGTCAGGGGCAGCTTATCGGTCGTAATACAGGTGGGTGAAGCCTCGACCATTGTAGAAGAGCCACACACTCCAACAAGGACCGTATGTCTCCTTTTTGATATCCAGCCTCCAGCTACCCCAGCAGATACAGCTGGTGCCACTACACAATGAGATGGATCTCCTGGGCTCCAGGATGCTGTTAGAGGCCCTTATGAAGATCAGCCCATGCCGATAAATAGACGACTGAACGAACTCATTTCATTCAACTGGAATGACGAGACTCTGTATCTTCATCTTTCAGACTTCCAGCACTTCTTACAGACGCATGATGTTAACGTATGTTTTGTAACATAAAGTCAGCTCAAGCCATAGTTCCACGCCAATGCTCCAAATTACACCAGCTATCGTAGCGACAGACTCATGGTGAGTGGCAGTCTGGTTATCTATGTGCACTCTTCGCTAAAACGCTGTGCCGCTCCTCCACTGGATTTGTAGGTGATGGAGGATTCGGCAGTGTAGGTGATGACCTCTTTAGGCATAATGACTTTCCTATCTGTCTGCCAACCGCTTGGAAGATCATCTGATGTCGACGACACTTGGGTACTGTCCTAACTGCATGGCTGGCTGTTTGATCCAGGCGACTTCAGTGAGAAACACACAGTGCGGAACTCCAGTCTGACGGACTTCCATGGGCACCTTATTTCCCACCCTTCAGAACACGCTTTGTCGCAAGTCATTGGTCATGACGATACCACACACTACCTGAAAGTTCGCAAACAATCAGACATCGTGGACTTCGGCATTGCAAGCGGTTTTGGCAACTTCATCTCTGCCAAAGTGATCCATGAGATGCCCACTGACCGTCCTCGAGGGGTCTTCCAGGTTGCTGCAGAGCCTGTACTGCGAGAGGGTCGTCTCAGTCTCAAGAGGACTGACTGGCACTGTTTCCATGAGGATGTTCACCACAACCTTTGATAACAATGACCAGTCGATGCCGAGTACATGGAAGGCATGCTGACCACGTTTACCGCCTCTGTAAGGGGCGCAGTAACAACTGCAGTTGCAATGATGGCCCCACAGAGGACTTAACTGCCCCGTTCTATCGACACCACAGAAAATTCTCGCCATAATCCGTGCCAGGATCCACCTCCAGAAGGACTGGCGACTCTCATACTATTATGCAAGGAAGAGGCAGGGCAGTCTCTTGTGCTGCCAGATACTGCCAGATACCAGCTGCCATGGTCGACATTAGGAAACGTCGATGGCGAGGCAATGTTGCTAACGTGAAACCTGATGTCACATCCTGGGACATGGAGCGCTACGCCCTGGCTCACACCTACGCCTTCCACCACTTCAAACGCTGGCTTGACTATTGTACAAGCCACAAGATAAGGTGAATGCCTTTGTGGACATATCTGAAGTCAATGGACAACCCACAGGATGCTCGATAGGTACAAATGGTTGAAGGCAGTCTCAGTACGTTCCTTGGTGCAGTAAATGCCCCCGACGTTGAGCCTTGGGACCCAGTCCTAGCTATTACTCTGCAGAAAGTTCGCCCCAGTCTTCGGCTTCTGCCTGTCACCAATGCCCCTAGACATGACAAAGTTCTTCAGGCCTTTAATGCACCATCGGGTGAAGGTTGATGGTGTAATTGCAGATATGTTCACTCGCATCGTGCACAGCAAGACATGCCCTCAGCTGTGGAAACATGCTCCCATTGTTACTTTTCAGGGGTCAGACAAAAATTGAGGCCGATCCCAGGAATTATCTGCTTTTTAGCCTACTTCTCTATCAGTGCACAAACGAATCCTTATGCCAAATATTTTGCAGAAAATTAAGGGAGATGGGCTTCTTCCTCCTGAAAAACTTCTGAGATGAAAATCCAATCTTACTCCTACTCCTTTGAGTGAGTGTTGAGATTCAACTATAGTAAATATTGTGGTACCCTCTTCTTGGTAATGAAACGAACCTTTGACAGTTTTGAAACCTTTAGCTTTCATGACCACTATGTCCAACTGATGGATAGTTACCGCTGGGTCAGGGCGTTCATAGTCTAAGCAGAAGAGGTCACCCTTACCATCATACACACTGATGCTGGTGGCCCACAAGGATTCGTCCTTGGTCTGGTGCTCCAATTTACTCACCAGTTTAATCAGACAGCACCATTCTCGTTATGAGATGTCGATGACTGTAGGAGGTGAGTTGAGACCTCGAAGACTGGACAGCAAAGTGGAAGATAGTCTTCAGTGTGACTTATAGCCAGGTTGTCCTCTTCACCTAGAGACGTCGTCCAGCAATGATGCCATTGTGGCACTTCAGTGAGCCTATACAACAGATGGAAGACACTAAATAACTTAGCATCATCCTTGATACTGTGTTCGCCTGGGAGAAATATATGCGCAATATTAAAAAGGAATGCCTAGCAATGATTTCACTCATTCTACCAACACTTGCATAAAGGAATCACCATGGCCATCAGCTGCGGCCCCACACTCTTATGTGGCTTGTATCCAGGCCACCATGAACGATGCAAGGAAAAGTGGAGCACTCTGGCTAACTGCAATCTTTACTCTCTCTAACAGGCGCAGGAAGTTGCAAAGAGGGTATTTCTTGTACTTCGGCGGTTTACATTGCAGCCTTTGTAAAACGAAACCTGCAATGGTGGTCCTTGCCCGCTTCCAACATCACGCACGCAGGATTTACGAGAAAACAATGCAGTTCTTCTCCCAGCTCATCTGAAAACTCGGCTGACGAAATTATGACAGAGACCTCTTTTGGTGGCTTGTGGGCTTAGTTGACAGATCGTAAGTCACCCTGCAACGACCCTATAGTCCATGTCACTATTGCTCAGAAGACAACACGACAATAAGCTGAATAAATAAATAGACAACAATACACACTGCTGATGCAGTAAATGACCAAGCATAAACACTGCCTTACGTCCATCACCCGCAGAAAGAGAAGACAGTGCCAGCGCTGATTGGCTATTTGTTCTCAGCTATGGAACCAGCCATTCTTTCGAATTTTCTGGACCAGGCGCTGCTTGCATTCGCAGTCCATCTACGACCGATCGCTAGGAACCACCGTCTGATAGTTGCCATGCAGTATTTAACTTGTAATATCTATAAATCTCAGTGCAGGGACTTCACTTCATAAGAATTTGGCTTTGCACCAATTAAGTACTAATTGTGTTATTAACTGCAGAACCTTCCGGGGTATCTGGAGTTGAACATTTGTGTTATTCATTGTGGCCTTTGCTTTCTTTGTTCGGATCGAAAGAATCTAGCAAACTTTCATTTGCCAATAACTTACTCTGTAGAAGAAGCTTTCTTTTATTTACTTACCAATGAAACTGTTATACCTTGTTTACTTGGGCCACATTCTCATTGCGAATTCCTAAGAGCAAGACACTTCACAAAGCTTATTCACTTAAATGCAGGTCAGTGTGTGTAACTATGTAAGACAGCAGCCCAGCAGTAATACAATCACCTGTGCTGATGCCCTGTTCGATATAGCTAACACTTTTGTTACTGATCCCACATTTGAACTGAAGTTCTTCTCTGTGAGTGTCAGAGTCCATATGGGATGTCACCATGTAAATGTCTCCACTGCTGTCGCTGTTCATCCCCACATTTGTACCAGTGTTATGGTCAGTACTTACCACTGTATGGCACAGCCATTTTTGCCGAGGTGGATGTCTTCTAAATGTGGTGCTGCAGGCAGGGTACCCATCTTGTTTTCCTCCAGAGCTGGTCTCAGAGACCGTATATATGTTGGCTGAGGTTGTATAGGGGTGTCAAGACCTACTCCAGGGAGTCTCCTGCTCAGCATTTGGGTGACCTTGGCCGCCACTGTAGAGAGCTGTTGGCGTGGCTACGATTCTTACCAAATTTTGGATGTGGGGACCTTCAGCTATAGGAGTTTCGTAAGCCTCAGTATCTGGTTGGGTTTCCGTGCTGCATCACAGTTTGCTGATTTCAAGATTGTGAGGCTCGTCCAGCTGCCTGCTGGAACCCTGGCACTGCTTGGAGTCAAATGTACTGGAGTCACGTACGTTGACAGGGGCAGCAGGTGCGATTGTCGTCGAGAGGCACCATCGCATACTTCCATACTGTGTGCTATAGTCACTCGTGCCTCTAGATTAGAACGATGGATTTTCATAGCATCACATTCAGATGTATCGAAACAACACCATCAGAGATATCAAGAAAGAGATGCGACGTCCCAGAAATATGATTACTACTATTGCTTGGGTCAGTCCTAGTGTGAGTCAAAATATCATGTCCAAACTGTTGTTTACACCTTGAAGCATGAATGGTACTGTGATATAAATTGATGCTGTGGATCAGTAGATGGGGGAGACTGCAACACTGACATGGGTGAAAGAGTACCATCGAGCTTTCACAGGTAGCTGGAATGGATGCTCAAAAACTCTTCATGAGAACGAATGTACTGAGACGAGTTTTTCATCTGAGACTTGACAGAGAAGATGGAGGATGAGGATTACCGTGTCATGTAGGGGGGGGGGGGGGAATAGTGGTTGCAAGAGAAAAGGGATAGGGTTGGATAGACGGGGAAAAGTGAGAGAAGCACTGACATGGAGTGGAAGAAGTGAGAAAGAGTTTGCAGGAGGATGAATACTGGGTCATATTCCATTGTCTGGGATTTGGAGTTGGTTGAAGTTGCATTATAATAGGATACAGAGTGTATGTAAGTTTAGAGAAAGAGGAATTTGTTTGTGAAGTTGCAGCAGAATATGAAGCTTGATGAGCAGAGAGGTAGAGAGTTTTTTTCTCTTTATTGTGACTTCATTCCCCTGCCCATATGTTTATGTGAGGAGTGGCAGTGGCACAATCTGCCACTCTTCAGCCGAGTGATACATTTAATAATAAATATTGGAAAGATATATATAAAAGGTGATAAAAAGGGGGACATAAGAACATAATAAGGGAAGACAATGGGGTGGAGGCAAAAATATACACTTACATGGAGTTTTTCATGTGGGACAGATAAAAATGTCCACATAAAGATAAAAAACACAGTTAGCAATTTATGGAGCACATAAAATACACTGAAGTCACACGCCACAACTTAAAAGTTCACCAGTGCATTAAAACACTCCACAACAAAGACACTTTAAATCCACTGCATGAGACAGAGCATACATGATGAAGAATAGAAGCTGCTGGTAGGGATCTACCAAGAGAGGGGAGGCTTGAGAGGTGGGACAAAGTGGGAAGAGAAAGGGGCAGAGGGGCTGGAGGAGGTGGGATGACAAGAAAGGGGATTGGGAGTTTACCAAGGGGGCCGGAGACGAGAAAGGTGGGAGATGGAGAGGGAAGGCAAGTCAGGAGGGAGCACAGAAATGATGAAGAGGTGCACTGGAAAGGGAGGGGGTGAAGGAGGGAGGAAAAAACTGCTCAGGGGAAGGGAAGAGAAGGGGAGAGAGAGTCCCGAGAAGGAGGAAGGTGGGGTTAGAGATGATAGGAGGAGTAGATATCAGGACAGAGCTCTTCATCTGGGAGGGTTATGCACTGAGACTTGCATATGAAAAGGAGGCTGAGAGTGTGGAGATGGAAACAGGCAGGATACCACAGTAAAGGTGCAGCTAGGTCTTGGGGGTAGAGAGGACGTAAGACAACAGGGTCCTCGAACAGTTGATGTGAAGGAGCCACTGGTTGCACCAGGCAGTGATATGCTCATGTTTTCTTTGAGGGGTACATTGGAACCATTGAAGAGTAGGATAGAGGGACAGGAAGGCGGTGTTATCTGCAAATTGGAGGAGGTGAACAGGTGATGGAGGTTTGGGCATATCTGCAGTATACAGTATATAGTAGGGGTCAGTGAAGTGAAGTGGAAGAAAGACAAGGATTTCTGGTCAGATGAGTATCGGGTAATATCAATAGCAGCAGAAAATGGTATAACAGGTGTAGGATTCATTATGAATAGGAAGGTAGGGCAGAGGGCGTGTTACTGTGAACAGTTCAGTGACCGGGCTGTTATAATCAGAATAAGAATCGACAACAGACCAACACCGACAACGATAGTTCAGGTATACATGCCGACGTCGCAAGCTGAAGATGAGCAGATAGAGAAAGTGTATGAGGATATTGAAAGGGTAATGCAGTATGTAAAGGGGGACGAAAATCTAATAGTCATGGGCGACTGGAATGCAGTTGTGGGTGAAGGAGTAGAAGAAAAGGTTACAGTAGAATATGGGCTTGGGACAAGGAATGAAAGAGGGGAAAGACTAATTGAGTTCTGTAACAAGTTTCAGCTAGTAATAGCGAGTACCCTGTTCAAGAATCACAAGAGGAGGAGGTATACTTGGAAAAGGCCGGGAGATACGGGAAGATTTCAATTAGATTACATCATGGTCAGACAGAGATTCCGAAATCAGATACTGGATTGTAAGGTGTACCCAGGAGCAGATATAGACTCAGATCACAATATAGTAGTGACGAGGAGTAGGCTGAAGTTCAAGACATTAGTCAGGAAGAATAAAGAAGTGGGATACGGAAGTACTAAGGAATCACGAGATACGTTTGAAGTTCTCTAACGCTATAGATACAGCAATAAGGAATAGCGCAGTAGGCAGTACAGTTGAAGAGGAATGGACATCTCTAAAAAGGGCCATCACAGAAGTTGGGAAGGAACACATAGGTACAAAGAAGGTAGCTGCGAAGAAACCATGGGTAACAGAAGAAATACTTCAGTTGACTGATGAAAAGAGGAAGTACAAACATGTTCCGGGAAAATCAGGAATACAGAAATACAAGTCGCTGAGGAATGAAATAAATAGGAAGTGCAGGGAAGCTCAGACGAAATGGCTGCAGGAAAAATTGTGAAGACATCGAAAAAGATATGATTGTCGGAAGGACAGACTCAGCTTTCAGGAAAGTCAAAGCAACCTTTGGTGACATTAGTAGCAACGGTGGTAACATTAAGAGTGCAACGGGAATTGCACTGTTAAATGCAGAGGAGAGAGCAGATAGGTGGAAAGAATATATTGAAAGCCTCTATGAGGGTGAAGATTTGTCTGATGTGTTAGAAGAAGAAACAGGAGTCGATTTAGAAGAGATAGGGGATCCAGTATTAGAATAAGCATTTAAGAGAGCTTTGGAATACTTAAAATAAAATAATACAGAATCGGAATTTAAAAGAGCTTTGGAGGACTTACGGTCAAATAAGGCAGAAGGGATAGATAACATTCCATCAGAATTTCTAAAATCATTAGAGGAAGTGGCAACAAAACGACTAATCACGTTGGTGTGTAGAATATATGAGTCTGGCGACATACCATCTGACTTTCGGAAAAGCATCATCCACACAATTCCGAAGACGGCAAGAGCTGACAAGTGCGAGAATTATCGCACAATCAGCTTAACAGCTCATGCATCGAAGCTGCTTACAAGAATAATATACAGAAGAATGGAAAAGGAAATTGAGAATGCGCTAGGTGACGATCAGTTTTGCTTTAGGAAAAGTAAAGGGACGAGAGAGGCAATTCTGACGTTACGGCTAGTAATGGAAGCAAGGCTAAAGAAAACTCAAGACACTTTCATAGGATTTGTCGACCTGGAAAAAGCGTTCGACAATATAAAATAGTGCAAGCTGTTCGAGATTCTGAAAAAAGTAGGGGTGAGCTATAGGGAGAGACGGGTCATATACAATATGTACAACAACCAAGAGGGAATAATAAGAGTGGACGATCAAGAACGAAGTGCTCGTATTAAGAAGGGTGTAAGACAAGGCTGTAGCCTTTCGCCCCTACTCTTTAATCTGTACAACGAGGAAGCAATGATGGAAATAAAAGAAAGATTCAGGAGTGGAACTAAAATACAAGGTGAAAGGATATCAATGATACGATTCGCTGATAACATTGCCATCCTGAGTGAAAGTGAAGAAGAATTAAATGATCTGCTGAACGTAATGAACAGTCTAATGAGTACACAGTACGGTTTGAGAGTAAATCGGAGAAAGAAGAAGGTAATGAGGAGTAGTAGAATTGAGAACAGCGAGAAACTTAACATCAGGATTGATGGTCACGAAGTCAATGAAGTTAAGGAATTGCGATACCTAGGCAGTAAAATAACCAATGACGGACGGAGCAAGGAGGACATCAAAAGCAGACTCGCTATGGCAAAAAAGGCATTTCTGGCCAAGAGAAGTCTACTAATATCAAATACCGGCCTTATTTTGAGGAAGAAATTTCTGAGTATGTACGTCTGGAGTACAGCATTGTATGGTAGTGAAACATGGACTGTGGGAAAACCGGAACAGAAGAGAATCGAAGCATTCGAGATGTGGTGCTATAGACGAATATTGACAATTAGGTGGACTGATAAGGTAAGGAATGAGGAGGTTCTATGCAGAATCGGAGAGGAAAGGAATATGTGGAAAACACTGATAAGGAGAAGGGACAAGATGATAGGACATCTGCTAAGACATGAGGGAATGACTTCCATGGTACTAGAGGGAGCTGTAGAGCGCAAAAACTGTAGAGGAAGACAGAGATTGGAATACGTCAAGCAAATAATTGAGGACGTAGGTTGCAAGTGCTACTCTGAGATGAAGTGGTTAGCACAGGAAAGGAATCCGTGGCGGGTCGCATCAAACCAGTCAGCAGACTGATGACAAAAAAGAAAAAAAAAGAGGAGAGGGAAAAGGAGCCTTGGAGCGCGCGAGCAGTGGAATAGAAAGTACAGGATTTGGTATTGTGGACAGTGACATAGGAGGGACGATGGGAGTGGATGGAAGCAACGAGACGGACAAAACTGATAGGAAGAGCATAGGTTTGGAGTTTAAAGAGAATCTTGGGATGCCAGACATGGTCATGGTTCAAGTGAGACAAAGATAGGGGAGCGACGGGAATTAAGCAGGTGGCAAAGGAGCTGCTCGTGGACTGAGGAGGAGGACCAGAAGCGACACTGGGTACGAGAAAGGAGGTGGTGCCCAATGGCAGTAGGTAACATTGTTGTGATCAGGAGCAGTGTTGCTTTTGTAGTAGAGGATTAGTCTGATGTTGTGTGCAGTATGCTAGGTATTTATGTCTGAGGGGGGGGGGGGGGGGGATAACTGATCCAAGTACCGGAATCTGGGGACGAGTGGCGGGACAGAGGTATCAGTACATTCAACGACTGTGGCGAGAGGGAGTAATCAAAATGAGGATCGTTGGGAATGGACAAGGTCTCAGAGAGATGGGAAGAAAAATGGTTAGCGTTAATGAGGTCGTAAGGAATGGGCGGCAGTTGTCACGGAGAATGCGGTAGTGCGGGGTGGGATGGCTACCAGTAAGGCGGTGAAAGTCAGACCTGTACTTGGTGGAGTTGACAGGGAGGACGGAGGTGAGGAGTATACATGTCTGGTGGCAGTCATGGCGTTTCTTGCTGTTAGGAGGTTTCGGATGTGTCGTTGTAATTGCCGGTGGCGGAGTATATCCCAGTCACAGGTGCGGAAGAAGGAGCGATAGAGCCTGTGGGATTCACGGAGAAGGAGGACGGCCTATGGAGGAATAATAAGGCAGTGAGGGTGGATAAGTTTGGTAGGAACGTGGGCCTCCATGCATCATTGAGAAAAGTAGAGAGGATATTCTGTCCCCATCATACAAGAGTCGTGTAGCTTCAGTGCTGGGGAATGAAACGAGTTGCAAGTCCCATCCTAGCCAACAGAAGCATGGGGACAAATGGTGTGATATTTTTACAGGTTGAATAAAAAAAACAGACTAGTCACCTCCACTCTCTTCCAGCACTATCTACCGACTGTATTCTTTACGTAATGACCTGAAGAGCCGGAACTTTTCTTTGTCCCCACCGATCGAAAATGGCTACGCGGCGGCTTGCGGTCGGCCGACCTTCGTAACCTCGCCAGCCGCTGGCCACGGATGACCCCGCTAGCACAAGCAGGACAGGCTGGGCATAGAGCTCTAGCTGTAGTCCCAAGCTGACATATACTTCCTACACACTCACACACACTCACTGGTCATACCGAACTCGAGAGTCCATTGCCGCAGCAACGTATTTTCGCCATCTGTCCCTGTCTTGGGCTATTTCCTTCCATTCACCTTCAATACCTGGGCTCCTCAAATCAGCCTTCACATTGTCCTCCCTTCTACGCGTCGGTCTCCCCACAGGACGTTTTCCTTCTAGGTGCCCCACCGGTACTCTGCGCGCTGTCTTGCCCTCATCCATTCGAGCTACGTGACCCGCCCATCGCAGTCTACGTGATTTAATGATACTGATTATGTCAAGGCTTGAAAAGAGTTCGTGAACCTCTTCGTTATGCAGTTTCCGCCACGCTCCGCTAACGTCATGCGTTTCTACTCCGAAAATTTTCCTCAAAATTTTGTTTTCAAATACTCGAAACGGCTTTTCACACCCATACAGCATGAATGGTAGAATAATAGTTTTGTATGTTCTAATCGTTAAATTCCTAGACAATATCTGTGATGAAAGTAATCTACTCAGTGAGAAGTAGCACGCATTTCCCGCCCGTAGTCTCTTCTTCAGTTCGGATTCAATCTCATTTCTCGAAGTGATGTTCACGTCTAGATACTTAAACGTGTTCACTTTTTCAAAGTGCATGTCTCCAACTCTTAACATTTTCTTATCTACTGCTGTTGGCATTCTAGTAGTAACCAGGTATTTAATTTTGTCCTCACCTATCGTTAGACCTACATTTTCACTAGCCTTGATTAACGCATTCGCATTTGCTGTTAGAGATTGTTTCCTATCGCTAATGACGTTTAGATCATCTGCATACCCTAATATCTTCATTTTTCCATTTAACTCCACAACCTCTGAATTATCTGCTGTCATTCGTACAATATACTCTAGGACTAAATTAAAAAGTAGCGGAGACAGGCCATCTCCCTGCTTAAGTCCGTTCTTTATTACAAATTCTTCTGACTCCAATTTCCCCACGCGTACTCTACCTTTTGTGTTTTTCAAACTCGCTTTTATAAGTCTAACATACTTCTTTGGTATTCCAAGTTCCAAAAGAATTCTGTACAATTTTGATTGCAACACGGAATCATATGCTTTTGTAAAATCTATGAAAAGATTATGAACTGGTTTATTGTATTCCCATTTCTTTTCCAAAATTTGTCGCAGGGTGAATATTTGGTCTATATTTGATCTGTTCCTCCGAAAGCCAGCTTGGTATCCCCCACAATTTCAACGGTATATGGTGTTCCACATACACTTCCTAGTTTAAAAAATCCACTTTACTCAATCTGAGAGTGAAATGTAGATTCCTCCATTTTATACGCTGTATTTCCGTGGACAAAGGAAGTGCAGCATGCAAGCGTTTTCACATTTCTTGAGTATCGTTCTTAATGCGGAAATCCTTTACAACAATATGGCATCATCTGGTAAAAAAAAGTCTGTTCTTATCAGCTTAATATCTGTCATATCCTGCATCACAGGACTAGAATGTTAAACTCGTTTTGAGCTCATGGTGGAGCGCTAAGAGCATGCTCTGCCTCTGTCACAGGAATTCCTTCTCGGTCTCGAACTCTCCTGAGGTAGTCACATTCCTTGTCACCCACGAAGTCTCTTAAGGCAATAAAATAGACTGACAGATGAGTTGTAAATTAGTTAGTGTATCGGATTTTATTACGATGGCTATCTCCCCCTGTGTAGGTGGCAGATTGAAGTTTTGTTAAAGAATAACGCAACAACGAAAAAACACCTGATTACTGCTACAGCACCCGAATCACATCTGCGGCACTCCCACCCTCGCTTCCACAGGTGACCGGTCATTCACAAGAGATTCAATGACTAAATAATTCAATTGTTCGAGAATACCTTTGCATGATGAACAGTTTTTTTTCTTTCTGCAGTGAGATTACAATGATTCAAATGGGAATCCCGTAAGTAAAGGTTATGTTCTTTTCGAGGACCACTATCGAGAAAATTTAGGGAACCGACATTTGAAGATGACTGCAGAAGGATTCTACTGCAGTCAACATACACTTTGTGTAAGAAAGTTTTGTCTTTTATTTATCGAGGAAAAAATAGACGGCATTTCTGCTACCGATTGTCTCTCAGTGAAAACGTCCATGTTAGCATGTGTCCTGCATTTCCTATTTACCAGTTCGTAAGGTACTTATATAGCCGTATTACCGTCTATCCGTGAAGATTTATATACATCCTCCATCAACTGGTCCATCAATTGAGGTAATGCCGCAAAGTTCCTAATAGCAGTTCGCGAGACGTATGTAGTAGGCAATAATATGTTTCTTCACAACGATTAGAAGAAAGCCGTGAAGAGATCACGTATCATCCTCTCTTTTGTCAGAGTATCGATTACCTCCGTATCTGACTATGACGTCGCAGTACTACTTATTTCCTCATTGCTTTTCAGCCACATGCGTAATGTTCGAATAAAAATGAATGTCCCTTTGCCTATGTACATATTCTAGTCTCCTCTACGATAGCTATCCCCATACAGGTTTTTTAAAGGCGAAGGAAGACTTACTGCTGAATCTTTACTATACGAGGACTGCACAAAGATATCTGATACATCTGCGGTTCGTTGATATCGAATGATTATCTATAGCTGTGTCCCAGAGCGTGTTTTGGTCTCTTTCATCGTATTCCAATGATCACCAAGCTACGTATGCGACAGTACTGTGTTTAATGAGAAATACGTCACCAGTTTTTCATTTATGATACACCTCCACAATGCAATTCTAACAGTATCGCAAAGCATCGAAGACGCGCGTTATCTACGGACACATTTACATTTATGCAACAGTCTCTGCCTCCCACGTCACGCACAATTCTGAACTACTGCAAGAGTAAGGTTTGCGTTTAATCGCAACATAGTTCAATCTTCCCCATGCACTCTTCGGTAGTGGACAGACCATTATACTGTTTTGCGTCTAGAACAGAGTAGCCTGTATCCACATGGTAGCAAACATATGTGTAGTAGTAGTAGTATGGTATTATGCCTTAGGTGCACTTTTGTCTGTCCATAGCCATTCTTTTCATTTCTGAATATTTGTCTCCTTTGATATTGTCCAGCATTTGATATCTTCTTTTTCCTCTTCCCCTTTTTCCCTCCACCATTCCTTCTATTCCATCCTTCAATAAACAGTCCCTCTTCAAACAATATCCAATCCAGCTCCGTTTATTCTATCTGATGACTTTCAGCATGTTCCTTTCTTCTCCAACTCTTCATAATACTTCTTCATTCCTTACTCGGTCTTTGCCTTTCACTTTTTTCATTACTCTCCATATCCACATCGCTAGTGCCTCCAATCTTCTTTCATCTTCCTTCCTCAATGTCCAGGTCTCCGCACCATATAGTGAAACGTCCAGATGTAACATTTGGGCCGGCAGCGGTGGCCCAGAAGTTCTAGGCGCTTCAGTCCGGAACCACGCTACTGTTACGGTCTCAGGATCGAATCCTGCCTCAGGCATGATTGTGTATGATGTCCTTAGGTTAGTTAGGTTTAAGTAGTTCTAAGTCCTAAGGGACTGATGACCTTAGATGTTAACTCGCTTTTCTATTCTGTCTCCAACGACTTTAACAGTTCCGCAGGAATCTCATAAACTCCCATTGCCTTTCCATTTTTCGTCTCCTTCATAGATTCTTCAATCTCACTGGTTACTATTGCGTTTCCTTTGTCATCATCCGAAACTTAATCTTCTGCTTCTATCCCAAGGTCTTCTTCACTTGGTCGGCTGTCTGCAGCGTATAGCCATTCTATATATTCTTCCCATTTTCTCATCATTTCTTGGGGTTCACGCACCATATTACCGTCTGCTGCCTCTACTTCCTTTAGTCCATTGTTGTTTCTCTTTTTCCTGAATGTCAAATCCACTGCTTCTTTGTACATCAAATCATATTTTCAAAAATGGTTCAAATGGCTCTGAGCACTATGGGACTTAACTTCTGTGGTCATCAGTCCCCTAGAACTTAGAACTACTTAAGCCTAACTAACCTAAGGACATCACACACATCCATGCCCGAGGCAGGATTCGAACGTGCGACCGTAGCAGTCCCGCGGTTCCGGAATGAAATCATATTTTCCTCCTTTCTCTAATGTCTATATCTTGTCACACTTTTCTGTCACCAAATTTTTCCTTTGCTTTTTCTGTCTCCCTTCTTAATTCACTATTTAACCTCCTGTAGTTGCGCTTCCTGTATTCTGTGTTTATTGTTTTCAATTTCCTGCGATCATCCATCATGGTTATCATGTCTGGTGTTACCTGTTCTTTCTTTATTTTTTTCCTCTCCTTGACTCCAAGCGTTTCCTTAGCTGCCTTTTTGATCCCATTTTTAAAACGATCTCATATTCCTTCTGTGCATTTCGTTTCCTGTCCTTTCATCATGATTTCACAATATGCATTCTCTAATTTTTCACAGTTGCCTTTGTCTTTCAGCTTCTCAAAGTTAATGTGCTATCTCTTCCGTACTTTCTAGGTTCTTTTCAATTTAACTAGAACCTCAGCTATTACTAATATATAATCCGAATAAATATCTGTCCCTGGATAGCTTTTGACACTCTTTAGGCAATTTCTGTATCTTTGTTGTGTCATTGTGTATTTAATTTGATATCTTGTGTTGTCAAATCAAGATATCCAAGTATACTGTTGTCTTTTGTGGTTGTCAAATAGATAATTTCCTACTACCATAAAATTTTCATTGCAGTATTCCAACAATCTTTGCCCTCTCTCATTTCTTTCTCCCATTGCAAATTTTACCAGAGCTTTTCCTTCCCATCCATCACAAACTACTGCATTCCCATCATCCATTATAACAGTTCATGCATTTCTTTTCCTTCTCTCTGCTAAGCTTTCTATCATCTCATAACATTCTTCTACCTCTTCATCTGAATGATTCCTTGTTGGCATATATACATTTTTTTTCCCTTTCAGTCTCATCATCATTATTCTTCCCATAACATATTCAGCCTTGATAACCTTGCTCTTCACTCTTTTACCTATCAAAATTCCAACCCCATTCATCCCAATTTTATCTTCAACTGAATAGTACAAGCGGAAGTCGTCACTTTCCAGTTCTCCACAACCACCCCATCTCACCTCATACATTCCGAGTACATCCAATTTGTTTCTTGTCATTTCATGTTTGGCGTTTTCTAATTTCCTTTCCTGGAGAAGGGTTAAAACATTCTAAGTCCCAATCCTCAATAAGTCTTCCTTCTTCTTCTCCTTCCTTCCTTTTCCATTTGCCCTAATCTCTGGAGTCCTCATTGTATTCCCCTCCCGGAGATCCTACTGAGGGGAAGCCTTACCTCCAGAATTTTGTACAAAGAGGTCCATCCCATGTACATCTAGGGAAGTAATTCAGGTGGTGGTTTCCCGTTGCCTTCCACTGTCCTCCACATCCTGTCGGCTCGCTGACCCAGTTTGTCGCTGGGGTTGGTTACCCAACCTTCCGCTGGGCTGCTCAGCTTAACGGGGGCACCACCTGTACGTAGGACTGATGAGAGAGACTAAGAGAACACTCTTGTTGAGCTCTTGTATTCGCGCCTCACCCCCATTATCAGCCACAGTCGCAGGGTTGTAGCATTTAAGTGCAGTTACTTATTTAGAAGCAAACCCAGTACTTACACGCTTATCCAGATATCTGACATCAAGACCCGACTAATCAGCAAATAGAAGCCAGACCAAATTAATGTCGATGTTACCGCCAGCCGTCTTATTTGTGCCTATTAAGCCTAGATCGATTTGTACTGCCACAGTTTGCAGGAAACATGCCAACAGGAATTGTGGCCACTTGTCTCCTACATTGTCACTTCTTAGTGGTGGGATTACACCCTGTTAAAAATCCATGCAAATGAATATGAGCTTGATATATTCGTCTACTTTAGTTCACAGACCTGTCAGCCTTCGGTGTTTGCTCCCTTACGTTTCCAGCAAATGAATGTGAGCCCAACATATGCACTCCTCTTCAACTCGCTCGAGACGCTTACTGCTAGGCATTTTAGTGCAGTTAGCGCTTCCGAAGACAGTGTAAGGGATTTCTAGACCTATTAACGTGCAATCGATTTACTTACGTTCAGGTTAACTAAGAACTCATCCACACGGCTCCCCACCTGCTTGCAGAAAGCCCCAACACATACGAACGTTCCACATCTAAAACAAATGCGCTATACAGTTCGTAGTGAATGATACATCTCACCAGTGTTAATGATTAACCTTCTATCCAGATCTCAAACGGCTGATTGAGTAAAAAATAGCTTATATACTTCCTTACATTCCAACCCACACCTATGTTTCCGTGAGAAATACATCGTCTTTCCCATAGATCTCTTTTTTTTCAGTCACGTATTCGGAAGGAGTATGCCAGCCTTTATGATCCTAGCAGAATTCACATGATTCTTTTGCTTCATAAATCAATCCTGAAACACAAATCACTGTGGGCTCACAGGGTTCGTAGGCAGAAACTGCGTAGCGTGGAGCTGTCGAGTCGATTATCATTGAAACACAAACGAGTCTATGCCTGTTAATGTCAGGACACCAGCTGACAACGACCTCAAAGTCATGGCTGAAATTGAGAATATGTATTGATGTACAAAGGTGGGACTCGTTCAAATAGAGTAGGGGGAAACTGTGCGGCTAACTAACAACAAATACAAGAAGCAGTCCCCGACAGCAGTAGTGTTAATATATCAATACTCATTGTGCTTGGTGACGCTATGTTAAAACCAGCAGCTCGATAGTAATGACAGGAGCATTGAGATGGAGGAGTGATGTTCGTGATTTCAATCATTCAATCATTCTTAGATCAACCAAAACTCATGGCAAGATGGTACCCTTCCTCCAACAGGTATTGCATGCAGTAAATGTGGAACTCAAAGAACACAACAACAGTTATCTGCAGAACACCAGCACATAATTTCCAAATGTCAGTAAGCGCTATTTAGGTAAAGTGATGCTCTGCATAGTACTCCCGGCCACCCTTAGCTAATTTTCTGTTAAAAATAGTCTTCCGTGCCACGTGCAGGCACATGGAGTCTACCCTGATTCTGAAATTTACTCTTCTTACGATGAAAACGCTGCCCATCCAGCGAAGCAATTTAATCAGTCATCTGTAACATAGTTACCAAACATCTGTCAGCAGTGTATAAGTAATGTGATCCCGTCTGGTGCTCCCTCCCACCATTAAGAAAGGTGCTGTTAGAATTACGGTATTCCACATACGAGCGTACAAATCCCCTCCTGAAACTGAAATGCAATTTGTTAAGAAGAAAGAAAAAGAAAACAATAATACAGCGTTGCGTTGGGATAAGATGCGTGTTACTTAATGTCCAAACGTCTGCCAGGCCCGGATAAGTGCTTTGATGCTATATACTGAACCCCCTCCTACCATTAACGGATGTGGCATTATAACTAAGAGTCTTATTTGTTACATACATCCATGTAGACTCCATTATAGTTTCTAAATATGATTTGTACACGAAAAAATAAATACCAAGTAAATCCGGTAAGACATCAAATCTCCGACATCGCTACGGCCGGTAAAAGATCCTGCAAGAACGGAACCAAAGACGACTGAAGGGAGTCGTTCAGCGTGACAGAAGTGCAACCCTTCCCCAAACTGCTGCAGATTACAATGTCTGGCCATCAGCAAGTGTCAGTGCGCGAATAATTCAACGAAACGTCGATATTGCCTTTCGGAGACGAAGGCTCACTCGTGTACAAAGCTTTAAGCCTCGCCTGGGCCCATCAAAACCGACATTGGATTGTTAATGACTGGAAACATGTCGCTTCGTCGGACGCGTCTCGTTTCACATTGTATCAAGCGGCTGGACGTGTACGTGTATGGAGAATCCATTGACCCTGCATGTCAACAGTTCCCTGTCTGATCCATTCGTGTCCATCGTGCATTCCGACGGACTTGGACAATACCAGTAGGACAACGTGACACTCCACACGTCCAAATTGCTACTGAGTGGCTCCAGGAAAACTCTTCTGACCTTACATACTTCCATAGGCCACCAAACTCCCCAGACATGAACATTATCTGGGATGCCTTGCAACTTGCTGTTCAGAAAAGATCTCCACCCCCTCGTACACATATGGATTTAAGGAGAAGCCCGCAGGATTCATGGTGTCAACTCCCTCCAGCACTAAGTCAGATATTAGCCGAGTCCATGCTACGTTGTGTTGCGGCACGTCTGCCTGATCGTGGGGGCCCTACACGATATTAGGTAGGTATACCAGTTTCTTTGGAGTTTCAGTGCATATAAATAACTGCGCTACACATATGTATACCACCATGTGGATAGACTCTGTTCAGGATGGAATAGGATATAATAGTCTCTCCACTTCCGAAGAGTGCATGGGGAAAGAATGAACAATGTTATGATTAAATGCAAAACTATCCCTGCTTTTACAATAGTTCTGGATTGTGTATGAATGATAAAGTGAATAGCGTGCGTGTTGAATGCTTTGCGATACGGTTAGTATTTTGTTGTGGATGTGTATTCCAACTGAAATGGCAAGGCCTTGCCGCAGTGGATACACAGGTTCACCGGCCGGAGTGGCCGAGCTGTTCTAGGCGCTTCAGTCTGGAACCGCGCGACCGCTACGGTCGCAGGTTCGAATCCTGCCTTGGGCGTGGATGTGTGTGATGTCCTTAGGTTAGTTTGGGTTAAGTAGTCCTACGTTCTAGGGGACTGATGACCTCAGAATTTAAGTCCCATAGTGCTCAGAGCCATTTGAATCATTTTACACCGGTTCCCGTGAGATCACCGAAGCTAAGCGCTGTCGGGCGTGGCCGGCACTTGGATGGGTGACCATCCAGCTGCCATGTGCTGTTGCTATTTTTCGGGGTGCACTCACCCTCGTGATGCCAATTGAGGAGCTACTCGACCGAATAGTAGCGGCTCCGGTGAAAGAAAACCATCATAACGACCGGGAGAGCGGTGTGCTGACCACACGTCTCTCCAATCAGCATCCTCAGCTGAGGATGAAGCTGCGGTCGGATGGCCCGATGGGCCACTTGTGGCCTGAAGACGGAGTGCAAAAAATTCCAACTGAAATACTGGAGACGTATTTCTTATTAAACACTATACTGTCAACGAAGACTCTGATATCATTTTACCGTCGAATACGCATGGTAGTGATCATTAGAATACGATAAAGGAGATCAGGACACGTTCTGTTATACACCTATAGATAATCATTCGATATTAACGAACCGCAGATGTATCAGATCTCCGCTCCTGATGAATGCCGATCCCTTGAGCCGAAAGAAGGTTACTCAGAAAGGTATACAACTGCGAGCCAATGCAATCTCAGAAGGCTTGAAGTAAGCTCGGCCTCTCTAAGATGTAACAAAACTTATTCGACATGGTCCAAATGATCCACGAACCTGGCATTGTAAACCACATCATCATTAAGATAGTTGTATGAACTTAAGATATCCCGAAACATGGTTCAAAAGACGAGACAACATGACCATAGTCATAGACAGCCCGAAAGGAACCAATTAAAATCGTTTAGCTTCCAATTAGTACAAAAGGCCTTTACTTGTTCTGAATCTTTGGTCAGTAGTATCTATGGTAGGCGTGGTTGACTTCCAAGTACAGTGAATCAATGGGCACAAGCAATCAATGGGCACAAGCAAACCAGGTGAAGCGATTGTGAAGTTCGGACAATGGATCTGGTTCCAAAATGCCCTTCTGGTTGATTGCCCTATACAACGTCTCGCCGCTCTGCCCTTCAGCAAAAAGAAAAATGGATGAAGCATAGGAGGAAGTCGAAGCTCCTGGAGAATGTTATTATTTAGTCCACACAAAATCTTCATCTTGGATTAGGATAATCTGTAATGTGTCTGGAGAACAGGAATATCGTCAACCAAGCGAATCTTGTATCAGATCCTACCAGTGATGTCTAACTTACTAGTGGGGAAATCGGGAATTCGCGATAACACCCTCAACAGTTGCCTCACCTCGCCAGGTTCCAAATGATCAGTGGCAGAATCAGAAGACACAGACTGCGCATTACCATTCGGTTGAGAGCGCTGACATAAACACAATGCTATCCATTCATTAGGACAAAATCTGAAATAAAAGGGGCGAGCTTGGTAATCAAGAACCAGACCAGTACACTCAATGAAGTCACAGACAAATTCTGTGCAGCGTCGAAGCCGACAAATCCAGTAAGACCAACTTGCCCCAAAACTCCCCTACCAGCAGTAACACATGTCCATTAATCAAAACACATCTCTGAGATGTAGAGAAGGGGGGAGGGGGGGCGGGGAGGGGAGTCATACAGGAAGCATGAACTCCCAGAATCCAAAAGAGCGCATACAGGCTAATTATGTAAGTGGGCACACACTTAAGGGAACATCAGATTTTGCGCTCCTCTAATGTGGAACTAACTCTTAACAGGGAGGTGGGTACCTTTTATCGCCGACGTCCTATGATGTGAGATGTTCAGGCGCAGGCACCACTTCGCAGGACATGACCGCACAAAATGTCTAATGTCGAAGCACCTGAAACAGACAATAAGTTTAATCCTACAGAGCGCAAAGCCTGTGGCCTGCAGGTTCCCCTAAGAATGCATAACTAGGCTCACCTCCTGTTGCTCATCAGCAAATCTTAATACCTCCGTCTCGGAAACCAGAGTGTCTAATTCCACGAAGGTGACATATTTCCTAGAAAAGGCCACATGTGACCCGTTCTCAGACTTCATGCTTCTAATATAGTCTTAACTGCATCACCTTCAACTACCTGCAACCCCAGCCTTTAAATAGCAGTGCTGATTTCATCAATGTATCTAGGGAAGGTCTCGTGCAGGTACCACACACGCAAAAAATGCTTGAGCTCCAACTCATGCCTGATCTGGCATGACGGCTTCAGTTGAATAACGCACGGTCTCAAATCACGAAGAGATCCTTTAGTCTGCATAATTTTAGAGAAAATCTTGCGTAAAAAGTTCATGGATAAAGAAGCTGAAAAACACAATGAATCAGCATGAAATGGAAAGTGAACTGTTAACCATAACAGAAGCTCAACATGCTCAGCCTGGTAGACATAAAAAGCTCGTTGATCCGTTGTAGTATATGCAAAAAGGGGGTCTGGTAACCTAGCCAAAAAAATTTGGGGAAATCAATATTTACTGCTCTCTCGGTTTCATGCCAATTCTCCTGATGGGGCAGATATCACTTACACGCTCCCTCTCAATGATACTGGTTAGGTCATCTGAGAAAACTCAAACCTTCCTGTAGCTCCCTATATCGCCTAATTAAGCTATCAACGGCAACACATTCGTCGGGCTTCAGGGATGTCTGCTGAAAATCGTGAAGATAATTCATCAAATGTGTGGTCAGCACTTGAATCCTACACACTTGTTTCCACATAGGCTGACTGTCCAATAATAAGTTCACGTTTTCCCACACTCCCGCAAACACCATTGAACCATCATTCCTCACAATACCTAATTAACCTGTGGAGTCAAGACTGAGGTCCAAGGCTTCCCCATGGTGCCACGCAAATGAGCAGCCAATTCAAGCAATGTATCCTTGTCCGATAGCCGCTGAATTCGTACCTCGTACAAAAGGCGGCCTTTGTTAAGGTAGCCTCACCGTGGGGACAGCCTAGTCTCCATGTTGGCGACTGCTATGTGGAGAACAGTACATAATTAACCAAGTACAGTTTACAGTTAAAGCGACTAAGATAGTAACAGAATGCTGTTGCAAGAAGGGAAATGATGGCTCTCCCCCCACAATCTGAGTCTTCCCAGGAAAAGGAAAATAACCAAACTCTGGGTTATCATTTGGTAACTAGGAATTCAGGTGGGATGATTTGGGATTAGGTCATACTGATAATAGGACCAGGGTACCCAAATAACTGCTTCAATGTTTGTCATCTATAAAACATCACTTGTCTTTTTCAGACTCAAACGAATTTTAAAAATAATCAGCAGTAAACCAGACTGAAGAGAATTTAGAAAAATTGCTTTTTAACAGCTGTCACAAATTATGAGCCACCAGGCGTTAACTATACACCAAAATGACAGAGTTTTAAAAGCAATTACTACAATTAGAATAATTCACTGAGTAGAATTTTTAACAAACGACCTTTAGACAGGTGAAATTAATTATGAACCCACTGTCGTTAAGTACACACTAAAAGTAATTATAATAATAATAACAATAATAATAACAATAATAATAATGAACTGTCACTGAAAATCCAGCTACAGTAAATCAAAATTCACTGATCCAATATTAAACAAATTATTTTTAAATAACTACTGTTAATTATGAGTGGTGGTTGTGTAAACCCCACCAGGAGGGGGTGAGGATGGGAAGGGGAGGGCGAGAGGTAACGACACATACAGAAGTTACTTATCTTAGATAGGATAGCCTCCAAACTTCCACGCCTTAAGCCATGAAGAGACCGGACTGGTTTCATTATCAGCAAACTGGCCAGATAATCTCCAAGTGGCTTGTGTGTTTTCCAAAATGTCATGCCCACTCTTGTAAACCGCTTCGCAGGCAGCGATTAGCAACAGTCAAAACCAGACTTGGGAACTTCACAGGAGCTGATTCGTTCTCTCGTGTAACAAAACTCTCGTGCCCGTAACCGACTCACTTCACATACCACACACTTGCTTCCCGAAACCTTCCTGCTTAGCTTCACTGGCATACCTCCAAAGTTATCCATATAATAATCATCAATGATGGGCGAAATCGATAAAAGGCCTCAGTGTGCATGTCTGATTTACCATACCTCTGTGCTGCTATTTGACTGTCTTAAGTGACTTTGAAGGCGATGAGGCATCTGACTACCTTAACAGAGTTCGAAAGCAAGGGGGTGGAGCACGCGCTTAGCATCTCGCCATGCTCGAAAATGTGTTTAATATTCTAGTCCTATGATGCAGGATGTAGTAGATGTCAAGCTGATAAGAATAGATTATTTTAATGTGTGAAAGAATACTTAGAAGAAAGAAACCAATGTCTTATTACTGTACAGAATTTTCGTACTAAGAACGAATCTTAAGGAACGTGGAAACACAACTGTGTTAGGATTTCTTCTGTCCTCGAAAATAAGGCGAATGCAAGACAGGAATCTACATTTCGTGTGATAAATTCGAAGTGTGGGGACAACAACATCTTATCTCGGATAGCGTAAAACGAATTTTTGTCAACTGGGGATTCTATGTCAGCCTGGGATCACAGTTAGAACTGTATGTCCTGCTTCTGTCACAGAATGCTAGGAATTAGCGAGGCACATCTGTTGCCAGTGGCAGGGACGGTCATGAGTGGTCAGACGACCATAAGCTGCAGCGTCGTCACTCGCAAGTGGCAGGTACAAACAGAGGTTCCAGTCGGTCAGCTTTTCACATACACAAGATGGCGCTGGACTAAACTGGAGGTGACTGGTCTGTATTTCGTCTTCATATGCCATGTTGCGGGGTCTCTATTGAATAAGAATTGAAGATACAAGCGTTACCTACATTTGCTTTGTGAACCCTGCTAAAATTTTGAAAGTAAGAAAGAAATTTCTTTTATCGTGAGAGAATCTACGTCTCAACGAAACTGTAATAGCCAAAAGTTTGCGCAACGGATAATTATTTAACCTATAAGTTCACCCGACTATAGTTGTAACCACTGTAGGCAACCATATTCTTTATAACCCCCTAACATAATAGATCCACCTCTCTTCTCTTAGACATAGTTCGGCCATGTGCTCTTTATGATCTCCATACAAGGAATATCTGTTACATTCTATCAATAATGCGGGTGCTCTAACATTGTTTGTAACGAGAACAGTAATTCATCTTACTAGAATTTGCAGAATTCTGCTTTTACTCATTCTCTATATATTTCCATATAATTCGACAGTAATACTAGTGCCCTAATAATGATTGCAATGAGAAACACTAACTCACGTTGAGTTTACAAAATTTTCTTTTATTCATTTCACTATATTTTCACATAAGCTTGTTGACGAGTAATTCACAATTGCAACAGAGTTCTTTGACTGTAACAAATTTTACGATTTCTATAATTTAAATTGTATTGACAGTAATACTAGTGCCTTAATAATGATTGCAATGAGAAACACTAACTCACGTTGAGTTTACAAAATTTTCTTTTATTCATTTCACTATATTTTCACATAAGCTTGTTGACGAGTAATTCACAATTGCAACAGAGTTCTTTGACTGTAACAAATTTTACGATTTCTATAATTTAAATTAAACTACTTTGGTCTCGTAATTCTCAACATTAGACCCAAGGACAAGGCGAGATGTTTTCCACAAGCTTAAACATTCGATCTCTCGCATTTACTCACAAACACGTTTTTACCTACTGAGTCAAGCAATGAATATCTATAATTGCAAATTTTAGCATCTATATCGCTACTTTCTCGTCATTTCCGAGTCAACTTTAATATCTAGCCCATTTTTTATGATCTCCCCTGGTTATTTGCTTTCTGCTCACGTGGTCGATAAAGTGCAACAATTCTCACTATTCAATTGGGATCTAGTTAAGACTTTAAAAACTTCGTTTATATAAATTGACTCGGTTAAGGAACCACAAAAGTATCGTAGCTGAGACTGAATGGATTCCTCCCCTCCAAAACAGTACATGAAATTTTACAACAACCTGCTTCATTCTTCCCTTCCAAACGTTTCACAATATCACACTTTTATTCTACACTGTACTTACAGTTTCCTTACGTGAAGTCGATCCTCTAATTCTCATGGTTTATTTTTCAAGGTTTCCCACATTCAAAAACTTGTCTTCCGATACGTTATTCCCACGTGTTACTGGTATTACTGCCACTCGCGAATTTACTTTGACATAAAAATAACGTTATCCCTGCAATCTCCTGTTGCTTAAAATTCCGAAATTACTCCTACAAATTCTAGAACGAGTTTCACTATTTTATTTACCTGAAAGGAATACGAAAAAGATTTGTTAGTTCCTGCTTAATGTTAACAGTACCAAGCACTTTTCAAACCACGCCGTTCATTTTCTTCCTCTGCCCCATGTGGTATGTGCAAGGTGATAAAATTACCCATGTTCGTCACACGCATTCTTTATACCGCGTAAAGTAATAGCAACAAACTTTTATTTAAATGTGAACTGTTTCGAAAACTTAATTTTCGACGTAATGAAACTTAACGTATCAAAAATGACACAAATTTTTCACACGCACAAGTTCAACCTGCCTACTCAGATTTTCGCCCATCCAAAATTTACTAAATATATTTCTAATGCAAACTGAAAAAGAAGATATTCACTTATGGTGAATAATTATTGCCTTAAGTATTTAATTCCTATCTCCTCTTTGTGAAGAATTATGCTCAGCCATTACCAAGTAGCATCCATCCAGTCCAGACTCCCCAGCGTGACTGCTCTCTTGCTACCACGCCACTAGTTCCTTCCGGCCTAACCTGAGGGTGGAGAGACTCCTGATCAATGAGCGCTCTAGAAATTCAAGTGTTTGAACTTCCCGGTTCCTTCCTCTCATACATACAATGAAAACTGCCCGCGCTTTTCAGCACAGTGAGCTAAAGGTCCTATCCACATCACTCCGATGTCAAAAACCCACGGCTACATACGAACTTTCTCACTTGTCTGCAAATCGATATTACAGTGCTTATCTACATATATTATTTCAGTCTGGTTTTACTCACGCGTCTCAAATTATTCATCTAGACCCTTTTTTATCGCAGCTGTTTTTATTACTCTTGTGGAATTTTAAGGAATGGACAAAAGGAATGTTGGGTTACCTATGTACATGAAAAAAATAAAACACCTGCAGTTGTTTTAGACAAAAGTGTAATCATCGTAGGTTGGTTGATTGAATTTTTTTAGTTCTTACTGAGTGTTGGAATGCTAAGTATTATCAAAACCATATTCTTATAAGAACTCGATGATCTTTACGAGTATTATATTATAAAAAAATTTCTGTAATATAAAATAAAGATGAGAAATTTCATTGGCGGTACAAACGTTCAATAAAATAAAGATGAGAGATGCTAATGGCTGGACTAATGGCCACCTCTCAATGTTCATTTAATAAAATGAATAGTACTCTTGTAAAAACATCATATGATGTGTTTCCCATTTTCCGTTGACTACGATGCGACATGCGGCTTATACATACCTATAAATGTGTTTCATACCCCAATGCTGTTGCTACACAACTCATGTATATTGGGGCAAGGATTGAGAGGAGCACCCCATCCTCAACAACCTGTACCAGCACCATTATCTACCCTAGAAGATGTGAGAAGAAGGGTTAATGAAGGAGGTAGTAATCCACGTGGTCGCTTCAACTCTACCCTACCCAATCCAAAGCCCACAACCACCTCCATTTCCTTAAACTCCTCTCTCGCCGGACATAGGGATTGAACCCCTTTGCCATCCTGCACACCGACAAATACTTTATCTGTCCCATCATCCGCTATGCCAGTCCCGCTTGCATCTCCGCCCCCACCCATAAAATTCGTGAATTCCCTTCAGATCCTCAAGCGCCATGCGCTCCTCCTCGCTTTCCGTACATGCCTCCCGTCCCCATGCGGATCCTCTATGACCTGATTCCTTCCCCCATCTGCTTTTTTTCCTTGAACATATTTGAGACCTCTACACCTCCTGCAGACTTGATCCCCCCAGTCCCATGGTTTCCCCTCTCCTCTCCCACACCTGCCCTTTTCTGGACCTTCACTGTTGTTTCCCACCGACCCTCCACCTCTACACTCTTCATCTCCTTTCCCAAGGAGGCTTCCATCAACTCCCATCCCGCATGATGTCCTCTCTCCCTCCATTTATCCCTCCTATCAACTCTGATCCTCACCCCCTCCCTACTTCTGCCCTTTTTCTGGACTCTCCCCCCCCCCCTTCCACTTCCCATCCTGTATTTCTCCTCCATTTTAAACCAGTTTCTCTCTGTCAGGTATAGGTGTTCGCTGTGTATGTCACTTAAGTGTCATGTGTCTCTGGTTTCTTGATCCTATGTGGCTACCATGCTGTGAACACTGTTTTTAATTGTGCTCTTCATGCTGCCAGTGCTTATGAGCTACGTCTTCATCGAGTACCATTTTAATTATATGTGGATTTTATGTAAATGTGACTCATCTTCCTATCCCTCCTTTTTTGCATATTTTAACTCCAATTGCTTGCCCCCTCTCACATGCATACTTCATCCTTTATCCCCAATTAATGTATGTACCATTCTCCTGTGATATTTGATGTAGTCTTTTGGCTGAAGTGAATTGTGCAATGCAATAACAATAAAGAAGAAAAATGGCAGCCTGAGACAGTGGGTCACTGACCTAATATTGTTACCTGTCATTATACCCCTCCCAGCAGTTCTTCACTACTCAATAGCCAGGAGGCTGCTCCCATGCTCTTCAGTGATAGCTTTCTGTCATTTTATTATTATCTGTGCTTCCCACATAGGGCTGTTAGCTAGACTATCTGGAGCCCCTCTCTAATGCTAGACTAACCACAAAAAATCTAGTACTTATTGCTGAGGTTGGCTGGAGCTACTGTCTAGCATTCGATAGATGGCAACTACACCTCCCCAGTTTCCATGCTTCACAGCCAGAGCAAAAAAATTGAATTTTCCAATTGATTTTTGTATTTTATGCCAGTAGGAGAAAGGAAGCTACACTGCACCAGTATGTGGGCCAGCTATCTTAGCCTGTGACATCATAATTAGACTGCATTTGTATTCGCAAGATGATGAAATAAAGAGACTACCCTACATACTTACAGGCCATTGATATGGAAATAGAATTTTTATGAATAACGAATATATTGTTATTATTATTCTTATTAATATTTATTATTATTATTACTATTATTATTATTATTATTATGTCCTCTACAGTGCAACACAATTAGCCTTTGAATTTGCCTACAAAATTCGAGTTTAGCACGAAAATTTTAATTATACATCGATTTTTGAATTTCCCACCATTAGGAGGGTAGGAGAGGAGGGTTTGTTTTTAACAGAGGTGGACAGGGTGATTAACTGGTCAATTAAATTAATCATTCAATTAATTTGAAACCATAAGTAGAGCAGAACTGGCGAGGGGATCAGAGAGGGCTGGGAATTTCCCAGAGACGACGGGTGGAGAAGGGATTCACCGATCAGTTTAATTAATTAGTCAATTAATTTGATTTTAAAAGTTTGTTCGATTTGACTTTATTCCACTAGTCCATCCTGATGAAGGAAGTTCCCAGTACAGAAGTAGGCAACCTGTACGGCAACTTAACTAGGCTAAAATCGAAAAGGAGGCGTTAACGATTAAAAATGCAGCACATGAGTCCCGTATGTACTTCCGCAATACGATGCTTCTTCAGGTAATAGACCCAAAACCACTAAGCACATCATATCTTATGGCGCTATATACATGATACATATCTCTTCGACTACAGCGATTGCTCCTTAGTTCTTATTCTTGTACCATAACAGTACAAGCCAGTCTCAGATACATGAATATATTTTTATCTTTTCACATTCCGTAGAACCCTTACCGGGAGTGTGAGGAACAGTATGTTGTATAATTTCCGACTTTGCATACGCTAACTGGCGCTGGAGATTTATTCACACTGTAATTTGTGACGAATTTCACCCCTGAAGATCTTTTGGGGCGATTAGTCGGCATTTTCTGATACTGATTGAGTTTTAACATAGCTGTAAGACCTGGTTTATCGGACTGTAAATTTAAGTGAACACTTCGAAAACACGTTAAAACAGCAACTTACCTTGATCTTCTATTGACTACAACGTACTACGCATTTTCAATATTTCCGGGGACTGCAGTTTCTAAAATACGGATGCGTTGCTTTGAAGGCTTTTGAGTGTTCCTGTAATCTCCGGAGCCGGCCACGGTGGCCGAGAGGTTCTAGGAGCTTCAGTCCGGAATCGCGCGACTGCTGCGGTCGCAGGTTCGAATCCTGCCTCGAGCATGGATGTGTGTAATGTCCTTAGGTTAGTTAGGTTTAAGTATTTCTAAGGGACTGGTTAGTTAGGTTTAAGTAGTTCCAAGTTTTAGGAGACTGATGACCTCAGTGTTAAGTCCCATAGTGGTCAGAGCCATTTGAACTGTTTTTTGCAACCATGTTTTTCCATGAGACGTTTCCTGAGCTTTGGATCAGAAGGGGTCGTTGGGTCTCCCGATCTGACTTTTCTGATTGCGATGCATGTGCGTTTATCAAGAATATTACTTACAGAATAAAAGTTCGAGATCTGGTAGATTTGAGACTACGCCCCAGTCGAGGTTATAACAGCTTTCATGCTTACGCACATGTGGCGAGAAGCGGAGTACCGTCTCGATATCTTTCGAGTTACAAACGGTGTCCGAATAGAACTGCACCAACGTACATAACATGTTTGAGCTCCAGTATACGATGATCGACAATTAAAGTTATAAATCTCAAGACGTACTGAAATATAAACAAATGCCTTTGTATACCTCTAGCCTGGACAAACCGTATATTGTAGATACCCGTGAACTTAACCATTTACAAACACGGTATACCTACATACTCGTCATGCACAGTATCTAGCAAGACCACTGTCCACTTAGAACGTACGCTTTTAAAGGGTGTATAAGATCAAACGACACACGTAAAATCTTGTGGGAGGCCCTAGTGAACAGAATTATCTATTTCACACTATCTCGACGCACTGAATAGTTCTAAACTGATTGCGCCATTGTGCTTGTAAGATTAGAGCACCAGGTCATGTTGAAGGTTGTGTCGTGCGGGAACATCGTCGCGTGATTTAATTTCGATAGTTCCCTCTGGATGGCAGCATTAGTTCCAGGGGTAGCCAGAGAGATTTCTCGCCACCAGAGGAGAGCGAACTGAGGCTTACGTCTATTTAAGCACGCTCGAGGGAATAGTTTTGCTCTTGCGGTGATCAGGTATCAAGGGGTCCACGTGGCGACGGCGAGTAGTAAGCAGCGTGACGTCATGGCCGATAAGATTCTTGGCTCACTGCTGCGCTTGGAATGTTTGTCAGAGCGAGTTACATGATGTTTTGTGTCGGTCGGATCAGTGGAGATTGCCAGATGTAGAAGTTACTTGCATGTGTTGCCAGAGAGCCTATTTGTACTTCGATTTCGATCATTCCGAAGAAACCTGTGTCCGCTGTATTGTCGAGTTGCTTTCCTTCAGCCTGTTCCAAAATACTGAAGACGAGGGCGACTTATGGATATGCTCACCCGACTGCAGCCAATGATCAGGGGGAGAGTTCACTTATGTTTCTACTTCCTGGGAATTGTGGTCAGCATTCAATTACAATCCCACACGTTATGTGTAGTTTATGGGTGAAAAGGCTGTTCTCTTATTTGTAATTCTGGTTATCCATCATCGTGAGTAAAGCAGTTTTACTGTGTGTTTTTGTCTATCACCTTGCGGTTTCGAAGTCTCTTGCCTGATTTGGGCAGATGTAACTGGTTTCACCTAAATTAAGCAGTACGTAACGTGATTTCAGCACACTGCTCTCTCCTTCCAAATTTCCTCCAGTGTCTTTTGGTGTTGCAATTTTTTCTAAATTTGTTAACTAGTAATATGTATGTTGCAGGATAGATTGAGTACACATATAGTTTATATTGTGAGTTCCGCTAAAAAGGTCTTGAATAAAAGAATGGTTACTAATAAAGTGGTTGCTCACTCTGTCATTCGTTGTAAAGCTAGAGCCTAAAAAATCAACTAGCACACCACGTTCAGTTTTACTCATAAAGAAAGAATTTGTTATGGCCCTACATATTTACCTAGTCCGCATGAGCACTGATTATAGTGTATGTAAACTTGTCGGCTTGTTTTTCCTAATTACAGCGATCTGTTTTTCTTGCCAGTGGATGGCGGATGTTAAGTGCTTCTTAATTATTTTTGTAGGTTTCTAAAGTTTAATCTGGATTGTATTTTTAAATGCCACGTGGTTGATCTTATTAAACACATTCATCACTGCTCTGATAGTTATGCAGAAAAACACTCGCTATGCACAGAGAGAGAAACCGCCACTCGCCGGCGCAAGGTACAAGCAGCGATGCTAGACCTGGAATGTGTGATCAATATAGTGCTACACACGCCACATGGTGTAGTTCGAAGCACATAGTTTCCAGTCATTATGAACAGCTTCCCCTTGATTCAAATGGTTCAAATGGCTCTGAGCACTATGAGACTGAACAGCTGAGGTCATCAGTCCCCTAGAACTTAGAACTACTTAAACCTAACTAACGTAAGGACATCACACACATCCATTCCCGGTGCAGGATTCGATCCTGCGACCCTAGCTAACGCGCGGTTCCAGACTGAAGCGCGTAGAACCGCTCGGCCACTCTGGCCGGCAGCTTCCCCTTGAAAATAAAGGTGAAAGTATATATTGCTAACACGACAGTTACAACGTTAACCAGCAGTCCATACAATTGCGAATTTCCAAACCATTGTGGAATATCGGGTATATCGTCCGCCGGCTCCCGAAACCAAATAGAGTCGAAGTTTATGACAACAGTTATCGTTAGACACCTTCCTGGTAGACTGACTGGAAAATCCATATCCTTTAAGTCAGGTGTGATCGAAAGATCTGATAGTCCATCAGGTTAGTCCTAGACGGCTAATGATTCACTGGCTCAAGGTATTACGCTCCAAGAGCGGTGGGACTGACGAATTCCGAATTTACCTGTGGTAGGAACGCGGACACCCCCGTTAACGTCCAGATCGATCTGACTGTCCGCGTCTTTGCCAAAGCAGGTGTCTTTGCTTGTGATCTACGTAAGCTTCCATGGCTGTTCACAGCCTTGGCGGATCAGCCGTGAGGATTTCCTAGCTGGTATTACGAGACATTCACGCGTCTATATCATTATAATTCTAATATATGTCAGATACTACACATTTGAGCCATGTAGTGGCAGAGGCAAACACAGTCAAGTTGCAGGCAAATGTCGTGTCGAAAACCATTGTGATAATACTTTGTTACTAACTATGTCGGTTGTAGAATAGTAGCCATTCAAAGCATATATTAGGCAAACAGGTTGTCATGGGATTAAGAAAATTTAAAGAAGAAGGCTTGTGCTAGAGACGGAACAAAAAAGAAATTACACGTAAGTATTAACTTGACTTTACTGACATGCCTTTGTTGACTTCCTACTTTCTAACGAAGGTAATATGGAAAAGAGAAAATAAATACACAATAATCTCTAAAATGTGTTTGAAAGTTAGAGTGAGAGATATTTCGTAAACTGAAAGACAAATGAAGGCTTAAATTGAATCAAAAATGAAGACCAGACATTGCAATTCAGACAAAACTAGTTTATAATTCCGACGGATGGTTGCCTTACCTGAGGTCTAAGAAAAGTGATCACTGCAACAACTCAGTTGTTGGGGCAGCTGTAATTCTCTGAAAAAACAACTTTGGTCCACTAATTTATTCTTCTTCGATATAAATAATATGCAGTTTGTATTAAGATAGATACAAAAATAAACAGGGAAATAAGAAAAATCAATTTAACTCTGTGTATATTGCCAGACTAAGGTTCCTAAGCGCTTGCATATTAGGAAGAGTAAGATAGAAATAAAGCTAAAATCACACCATAAGTAAAAGTTTCATGAATTACGATTTCCCAACAGATAGTTTCAATTATAAATTTCTTTTGGAAAATGATCTGTCTTCGAATTATAGTTTCAGTTGCATGATCAGTGGGTGCAAAAAATTTAATTATGAAATTTGTAGTTCTGAAATATAGCGTCCCACGAAGATATTACTAACAATGTTTATCTGTTCAACTAAATCACTCATTTCAACAATTTGCAGATTTGGGAACGTTGTGATGAAGGAATTATGTGTGAACAGAGCAGTGCAAGAGGTTCCATTAAAATCGTACACCGGCAAGATTGCCTTCCCTGTTAAAAAAATGGAAGACAAATTTTTATATCCTATGAATTATTTCTTAATTCTACTACCAGTAACAAGTTTTATATTTATTTATAATTTTATGCACTGCAATGCTCTTTCGGCATGATTTCTCCAACAACATGCGAAGACAGGCAAAAAATACTCGAAATTATGAACTGGAAATAATATACTCGTTAGAGTCAAAGAAACAACATTTAGTAAATGTGTGTATAGTAAAATAGCTGTCAGAAAATAAAAAAAAAATGTATGTGGTTTCATTAAAGTACACAACTCAACAACACACAATACAGATACAGAAAACACTTTCCACGAGAAAGGATAGCTTATGTAAGGAGCCGTCTGTTTCAGCCACTCCAGCAACATGGAAAGAACACAAGAATCTGCAAGTCGCTGTAAAAAATATCATTATATCAGTGGTTGTAATCCTTGAGATGGTAGCTCTGAAAAAAATCAACAGTTTTTAAGAAGATAGGACGAACTTACCACGAAATTAGAGCAATAACTTCAAGTATTATTGCGTATGAATCGGTAATAAGGGAAAACCGACTGGTATCTGGTTACAGTGGAATCCACTATAGTCTTGGGCGACGACGCCCTTGGCTCCCCGGGGTTGGCTGTAAGGGAAGGCGCCGCGCTCACCAACAGGCCCTGTCTAATGGGCCATTCCCTGGTAACCGCGAGGCTGCGACGCTGCTCTGTTTTTAGGGCGCTCGTCGGCGGGCCTCAGTCGATTAACGCCTGCTACAGCCGCCGCCGCAGGGATGAGGGGCCCAGTGGAGGGCGCGGAGGGGCACTCCCCGCCCTAAAGGGGCGCGGCTCCCTCTCAGCTGCTCTCCACTCGGCGGGCGGCGGACGGGCGAGACAGCCTGCCGTGTCTCTCAGCAAAATACATTGCTCTCTATCTACTCTTTGGTAATTGTTATTTTCAGAGAATCATTGTAAGGTCAACAAATCCTCGTTCAGACTGAAATAAATCTTTTTGTTTCTTTCTCCGATACTTCGACAATGTGACGTACAATAGTGCATTCGACACCTTACAGGAACTGTTTCAAAATCCGGTAATTTCCAAGATTGATTGCCTATCGAAGTCGCGGGGTCTAAACAGTACATCATGCGACTTTGGCGGGCGTTATGAGTATGTTTATGTTGGTCATTGCAGCAACGACAAAAAAAGACCGTTACAAAAATACTTGTAATTACAAATGAGACGACTTACCTTACTCGTCGTCGGTGTTGTCGTCATGTCAAAGTCCAATACGGTGGTGGTGTGAATGGATAATTTGGAAGAAACGAACCATGTATTCTCCTTGATACTCGTTCGTTTTTCGCACTGTCCGCAATGAAATTGTAACCGTATTTCAGCGTCGATACTGTTCTTACGAAGTTTTACCTATTTCGCACAACCACAGTCTACACAGTTCCTTCTTTCCTCGTCCGATAGTACTCCATATTAGCTACAAAAACTTGAACAATTTTCTACCCTGTATAAACATGGAATTAGGTTCTTGCATGTGAGAGAATCCGCCGAAGAAACGTCAAGAACACCAGACATCCCACTCACTAACGACATATATCGTCTGGGTCTCCCTAACAGCTAACAAATAATTCGTAGAGGTATATAATTTAGAGAAAGTAATGGAACGACGGAAAACAAATAAATATGACGATCACAACGCCCGCCACCGGGGTTGCATGATCGAATTCGATAGCACGTTCGATATGTATCGTTTGGACACCGCGACTTCCATAGGCAGTCATTCTTGGAAATTACCCAAAATCCAGAGGCAAACAACCTACACACCGAGTGTAGAGCAAAAGCATTTGATGATTAAAAAAGTCAGAACCACGTGGAACAGACATAACATGCAATAAATGTTCCAAAACGCAGTTCTATGACGAAATGGCTAGCATGATGTTCATCGTAAACCTTGATAATTGGCATCAGATCACTAATTCAAGACGCGGAAAGGCGAAAGAAGAATCCTAAGAAAAAATTTCGGTCCAAGCTGCGTGGGTGGTATGTGGATGAAAAGTAGATCTGAAAAATCTGTATTGTTACGTAGGAAAAATCGGTCATAATTTCTGGAAGTGACGATTGAAATATTACAGTCACGTTCCCGGAAATGACGCTAACAGACGAGCCAAGAACATTACCCCTTTCGTCATCGCAAAGAAAGTTAAAAATTGGTGTCTGTGTGGAACTGAAGGAGACCATCAGGAAAATAACATCGCAGGTCATGTAACACAGATTACCCCCGCTGAGAACACCTGTCGATAATCATCAGTTTGCAGACAAACCGAGAAATGATTTCCGCAGTATCTAGTCACATACTTTCCCGTAGAGTTGAGGAAATTTAGGAAGAAAGAACTGTATAATGACAGTATAGCTCCTTAACTGGTCACTTCGTATTAGGAAGTGTGTTACATAGGCACTAAGCTTATTGCCATTCTGTCTAACGAATGTTCTGTAAAAACAAATTTTAGAAGATAGCACAACGCCAGAAAGGAAGGAAAACCTGTGCTGAGTTTCGAAGACAACATAGCCTTTCTGGCCGAAAGAAGTATTCTAATGAACCGATAAATGCCACACATAGCAATCCAAGAAAAACACACTGATTAAGCCAAAACAAATCTAAGCAGCTAGTCATTAATACACTAGAGAAGAAAATATTTCATAGTTCCAATTATTTGAAACTTTTATCACGACTTCCTCAATATCATATTTACTGGTTGAAGTAAGTCCCTTAGGAACATAAGATCTCCTCAAAAGAACTCCAACTTCTACTTTCCCCTTCTTTCCACGTTTTCTCTATCCATATTTTCTACTTTTCTCGTAACAATTCTTGTTCTCTGTGACCTTTTCTTCAGTGACTGGAAATGTGTGTTTAGGTGTTTACTTTTAAGTCTGCACAAGATTTTTATAGTGTTCAAGGCGTGCCAAACTGCCGATGCTGAGTGAGCATGTGCTTAGCAGTCAGTCCACTACCAATCCATTGCCTATTCCGACTGCAGTCCACCAGAATCGACAAATAGGTGACCAAACTCAGTTGCAGAATATAGTGGCCGTACCCACTGTTGCATGAAGTGAACTTGTATTGCACCATTGTCCTACACCTGTTAAACATGATATCTCCCAAGTCATTTAAAAGTAGTCGATGTTTTTTGACTTGTTAATATAAATTGTATTTGGTGTCAAACTCGTTTAAGAAATAACCAAGAATATCTCATCTGTAATTCATAAGAGTAGTAAGTAAGAGGCGGAATCAAATGAAAACCTTAAAAGTGTAATTAAAAGCCGACAGTTCGTACAGCTCCTCTGTAAGTTTGCAGTACTGTTAACAATGATGTAAGTAATTCCCTACATGCGACAGCACATTACAGAGAATCGAAACAAGGACACAAAGCAGTCCAAAATCGTTGTCCCATTTACGACGTGCGCCCTGGAGTATGGCGTTCTATCATACGTTTTCTGAGCAGTTACGGCACGAAAACTGTTAAGACCCATCGCCGAATGAAGTTCCAGTACGCAGCAAAAATGTGAATGGAGCAGGAAGTTCAGAAATGGCGTGACTCTTGTGACAAACGCTCTGCGCCCAGGGCAAGCACAATGTTGTTGTGACACCAGAGTCTACTACACCACTTGAAGCCACTGCGATGGAAAATCACCAATTGTCGGTGTATGGAACAGCCGCGGATCTGAACATTAGGCATAGCCCAATACATCACGTAATTCATGAAGAGCTTAAGATTCGCGTAGTGTCTGCAAAATGGATGCCACAGCAGCTCACTCCAGAACTGGAAGGACGACACATTGACGTCGGTGAAGAAGTTTTGCGGCCCTTTGAAGCAGAAGTTTATGGTTTCTCCACGAGAATCGTTTGCAGGAAACCGAAAAAGGATACACTAACACCAACCAGAAACCGTGATAGCATGACCTAATCACCAAAACCAAGGAAGTACGGACGCAGGCATCTGCAGGGAAGGGTTTGCTGACCCTCTTTTCGTACGAACAAATCATTGTCCTGGAACACTACATGACTAGGGGAAACACTATCACCAGTGCGTCAAACTCCAATGTGTTCAAAAACATGCTTTTGCCTGCAACAGGAGCAAAGCGACATTATAAGTATCATTTTTCAACATGACAATGCTCGGTCTCGTACCGTAGGTGCAACGCTGGCAGCTATCGATGACCGGCACTTTCATACTCTGCCACATTCACCAGGCCCCGCATCAAGTGGTTAACACATGTCTGGATCACTCCAAGAGGCGCTGGAGGAAAGACATATCGTTCCGATGAAGAGATGCAGCAGGCGCTAAAGGAGTGGCTGTGTACACAGCCACAATATATATATATATATATATATATATATATATATATATATATATATATATATGTATGTATATATCACAGGAACCCGTCCACTTCCTATTCGCTGGAGAAAGTGTGTCGAACGACAGGGAATCTATGTCGAAAACCGATGCAATTATGTTCCGCTTTTGTTCAATAAAAAATTTAAGGGAACATTTAAGGTTTTCATTTGACTCACTCATTTTATCTGTATATTTAAAGCATTCCCGAAGAAATTACTTAAAATGCAATGGCACCTATATTTTAGGAATTAAATATTCGTCTTATAAACACCAATATTCCCGAATATCTCAGAATGTGTATCTCACTGCATGAAAAAGAAATTTTATCTCAGAATAAAGTAGTATTGTAACTTCTGAAATCTTCCCAGCTTACTTCTTTCTCTAGCAATTTTCTTATGTTCAGCCGGATCCCGTCGATATTCTGAGACGATGATTCAGACCAGAGGCGTCCGGCCATCTGCAGGTGAGTAGATAACTGCTGAAGGGCCCAGGTGCATTTACACCGAATCTAGCGCTTGCCAAATGTGCTGGCTTCTTTAGGCGCGTGCATCAGTTGATGACATGCGCAGGACAGCCGAGTTTTGTGTGCTGCCTTGACTAGTGTAAGTGAGGGATAACATAATCATTGAGTATCGAATGACTCCGTCGATTCGACTACGATTGAAAAATTTAATTTGTAGGATTCCAGTTTTTGTCCAGCTGAAAGCCATTGTCATGATTTATAAGATTATCGGCTAGTATTTCCACCCATTTCTTGATTATTGAATCACATAAACTAGAAACTGGAGTTAAAATTTTTGTTCTGTTGTATTCCATTGAGTGTCCTAAGGAATTACAATGTTCTGTTACTGCTGATTTTAACGGTTGTCGAAGTTGGGTGTATCTTTCGTGTCCTGCACAACACTCTCGGACTGTTCGTGTCATGTGGCTCATATTTGCAGCATCACACTCACAGGGAATTTTGTAGAAGTCGACTTTTTTCAGTTGTAGGCTTTAGGGGATACAACCAGGGCCAAGCTCTTCGCTTGCAGACAGAAGATAACCTTTATTTTAATTCATTTACAGTAAAACCACGCACACAGACCTATATTTCCAGGAGTCTCCCCGCCATCACCTCACACAAACCGCTGGTCTTCTTAGTATTTTAGTACACCGGGCACACAAAATATCGGATTTTGAAAACCTCCAAGGAGAATTAAAATATTTGGAAAGGGTTTTTAAATAGCGTAAGGTGGCTGTAATTTCGAACCTTACAAGCACTCATCCACAAACTTTCCGTGATCTACAAACATAATTAGGTATCATGTAATATGTTGTACATCGTATATATGAACATATAAAGGAGACTGACATTGTCAAGTACGTCTTGTAAATAATTGTTAACGCTTATGGCATGAAAGGTGATGGAGTGTCTTTATTATAAAAATGGCGTAATGAATGATTGCCTAGTAGAGGTTGGAACACCAGTGGAAATGAAACGGCTTTCGGAACTGAAGCCCTGGGTGGAAGGCCCACACAGGTGTGTTGGTCCTGCTTGAACACAGGAAATAGCAAGATGGACGTTGTAGCACCTAAGCGCTGGAGCACAATAAAGTCGCGACCGGCCAGTTTGTAGCTGAACCGGAAGGATTATACTTCGAAAACGCTGAAAATCTTGGACGCAGGTGAGAGGAACGAAGAAGCGGCACCTCGAAAACCGCACAGGCTCGATTATTTCCAAAGATTTTTACTCAGAAGCGTACCATTGTACGAGTATTGGTTTTCCTTCGCAAATTTTCAGCGCTGGACGACAAAAGATTAAAATATGGTTGGTCAGCATTCGTAATAATCTGTAGGGAGAGAGAATATTCCGTGGTTTCGAGAACGTGATTCGTTTTCGGAATTACTATGGTGGGGAGCCGAGCCTTGCTGGGAAGCCAGCGGTGGAGAGACGAGGTCTTCCATTTTGAGCGCCAGTGTGTGACGGTCGCTCGGTATCAGCTTTGTTGGTACAGATGGACTTGGTGTCTTTGCTCTCAGGAGAGTTTATAGTTTGAACAGTTAGGCACTGTACTGTTGCGAACCTATACGGTTCTGGACTTCACCTCCGGATTGGAAGTCATCACTGAGTTCGCAGCGTTCAGTAATTGTACTTCTTCTGCCTCTATTTACGTTGAGACGTTATCTGAACCCCGTCCTTGTGGCTGGGAGTTCGCGGTTCTCGTCTGTAGAACACAGAGGGAAGAAGACAGTATTAGAGTATGTTCGTCAGAGGGCCGCCTTCTGCCGTCCTAGAGTTTGATAGACTTTATTTGTGGCTGGAGTTCTTCCATCGTCGCAGACGAATACGAGAACCATCACTTTGACACGAAGTACATACGGTGATATCGCAAACTGCTTCGGCTTATTAGGGCTATAGAAGCTGAACAGCTGTGGTCACGTTGGTTTATTTCCACTGATGTTCCACACAACCGTAGATCATCTTTGAAAATAGTGTCTTCTTGTGTTTGGTAAGTAGATCTCACGCGTTAATACGAGGCCTGTTCAGAAAGTAAGCTCCGATTGATTGCCAAATTGAAACCACAGTGAACATCAGAAATGTTTTACTTGTAACAATTAGCTACACCTTTCAGCTACTTCTCTACGTAGTCGCCGTTCTGACTTAGACTTTTGTCATAGCGTTGTACCAACTTTTCAATAACCTCATCATAGAAGGCAGCCGCCAGTGCTTTCCGCCAATTCTCCACGCTGGCCTACACCTCGTTGTCTGTGTCAAAATGTTGTCTTCAAAGACAGCGGTTCATGTGGCCAGAGATGAAACTCAGGGGGAGACAATTGCGGACTGTATTGTGGGTAATCTAACATTTCCATTTGAAAACGATGCAGCAGCATCTTCATTGCCCCTGCAGAATGCGGCGGAGAATTGTCGTGAAGACGAAACAGCACGACAGTTATGTAATGTTAGCTGCATAGCTTTAGGCGAAATTTCTCACTAGGCCCTCGTACTTGGCGGCAGACACTATTTTCTAGACATCTTTACGCACTCACTGCGAGCTCAGAAATGAGAAGAGCGACGTGATGCTAACTGGGGTTATACTAGAGACACTACCCAACACATCTGTGCAAAGCTCTATCGGATTTCCAGAGTCGTTTCCATTTCGCGACCGATCGGAGATTACTTTCTGAACGCCCCTCGTATTAGACCACGCAGTCATAATAAAGGGTAGAGTTCGGCAATTGATTAGTAACTTTACTTAGGAAATGTAAATTTTTTAATATGAAGGTTTTTCCTTAATCTACAATAAGTATATCAACAGGAACAACGTTTATCATTTAGGTGGATTAGTCCCTTCATCATTCATTTATGTTTAGATTGTAATTTATAGAATTAAGAGATCCTAAGATCTGTTTCAGGGGGTAGTCAGACAGGGCCCAATCTTCATTTTAGCGCTTTATTATTTTCCGTTGTGCACATTCATTTTACACCCTCCTGGAGTAGCATATTGGAAGAGAATGGCTACAATTTATGCCAAATAAGGAAGGCCATGCACAGCTATAACAACAACAATCAGCTCACTGAGGACACTGATGACGACTATAACTCAACTGCAATCCTTTCATATGCCAGTAATGTGTCTTTTGAAACAGGAAGACCGTTTAGGAAAAATAGAATGAAGGTTGCCTTCAAAGCGCTGCGATCTGGCAGCATGCCCGAAAAATATCAGAAGGAGAAAGAAAGCGGTCTTGGTTGCGAAATATGCATTTCACCCTCTTAGGACATCATCTCATTGTGTAAAAGTGGCTGCGTTTTATATCCAGCTACCTACAAAAAATCTGATTATGCCCCAAAAGGAACTGGTTGCTATAGCATCATGCCACAATAGAACGGAATAATTTTCTGAAATTTTATCGTTCTACAACAGACATCCTCATTAGGAATAAAACATTGCACATACTTTTAAGTTTAAAAATAACATCAGCCATTTACAAATTTTTCTTGTATCTTACAATTTAGAACAACCATTATCCAAAAATACAGATAGGATACCTTAAAATTGTATTCAGCTTTAATATTCTTATCCCATGTTACTTTAGTCACACCAATTCATATAAAGGCTGAAAGGTGGCAAGCCACTCTCTCACTTCCACTACTCTATTGGCCTGATTAATATTAACATTTTAGGTCATCTTCTCCATGTTTACCATTATTCCATTTCGTATGTGTGGCTTACGACTTTTTTACATGAGGAAATCGAGAATAGAATGTTTATATAACTGCATGTGTAACCATAGAGAACTTGTACTTGGGGGGCGTGGTGAAGGAGATGGAGAACAGGGAGAAAGAAGGACGATATGATCAGAATGGTTGGTGCACTAGTTTAGTGGAGGCAAGACTGTAATTTCTCTGACGCCAGGAAGCCGCTAATTTCTTTCCGTGAGCTGAAAAAAACACATACATTTCACAGGCACTACTGTCTGGGAAGCCTGGAAAGATCTCTTGATAACTGAGGGACTGTGGTCCTATCCAGGTAGACGTTTTTTTAAAATGAGAACGATGCGTCCTTGGTCTAAAATCTTCATTTTTCAGACAAGACACATTTCGAGCCAGTGACTGGTTCCCATCAGGACACGCAAAGCCGAGGCTTACTCCCACAGCGTGGGAACTCCTTGAAACAGTTGTCTCATATCTTCAGTAACACAGCCACCGTAATAATAGGTACAGAATAAGGGACCATGGTTACTTTGGGTTTGTGCAGGACATAGCACTTCATAAAATGTTGGTGGTCGGCTTTGAAGGCTCAAAGAACGTAAATATGAAGATCATACGCAGCCGAACTGATTGCAATATGGGAATGGTGTAGCATCTTTGATCGCTATCGATAAGACGTCCATGTCGCTAGATATGTAGCCGCTTTGGTGCACACGGAGTCCTGCTGACGGCAGCCTACGAAAACGATGCCATTGGCTAGTCACATACACTTTTTAGCGTTAAATTACGTGAAATTATAACTGGATAACATATAAATTGTTATGTAAATTGTAGGTGGAGGATGGGGAGTTGAAAGGAAAGGAAACGGAAGGAACCACCTATGTTGGCTGCATCGGCCCTTTTTGCGGAACCAGCGGCGACGCGTGGACTTGTATATTGGTCTGGGATTCGCACCCAGGATCTCCTGCTTACTAAACAGTTGCATTAACGACTGCCCCACGCGGACACAGCGTTTATCGTAATTTCATGGACGAACTCGGCACGCCTTCCAGTCGACCCACATTCCTACATAGCGCGACCTAACCTCAGTCCCAGTCATTTTGTCGATATTCGTTAGTATGAGATTTGTGATATCGATAGCTACGATGCCACAACGTAGCTGCGCACTACTGGGTTGGCACTACAAGACTGACACTGACGACAGCGACCTCTAGCCGGCGCTGTGCAGTTCTACGAGCGCCGCTCCACATTCCGCCCATTTGATGCCGAGCAGACGACCAAGCAACATTGTTTCTATTTTCATAGTGGACCAGCCTTTGTAACTTGATGTACGGCTTCGCACCTACGTGCTCATCTCAGCCAAAGTTAAGTACATAGTACAACCACTTTTATTTGCAGTACCAAGTGTTCTACCTCACCTGCACTTCCTAGCTTCCTACATTCGGCCTACCCTCAGTTTCCAGGAGCAGACCCACTCGCCGCCTTCCAGGCGGGATATAAAGAGATTCCCACAAAAGGTTAAACGTATTCGTGCATCCACGCTGCAAGTTGTGGATTCATTGTCAATCGAGGTAGTGTCTGAAAGGTCCGTCACTATGCATTCATATAACTGATTCACTTCGATGGGCGATGAATCCATCACCTTCAGAGTGGATGCATAAATACGTTCGGTCTCGTCTGGGAATCTGAAAGTTGCGAGCATGGAGGAAACGTACAGGGGCTGCAGATACGTGGCGGCAGGTGGGAATGTGGGATGGCCAGGAGGCGTGGTCAGATAGTCCGTGCAATTGCGGCAAACGCTGTCACCGTGTGGCACAGCGGTTTATGCAACTGCCGAATATGCAGGAGACCTTTGGTTCAAATCCTAGTCCAGCACAACTTTTCATTCGTCGTTGCTGATTTCGCATAAATTCCTGATGCACCTGACGTCGACAGTTCCCTCCCTTTGCTGTCTTCCCCTTCCACGTTCAGTTTACATAATACGTACCACTGCTATAGATTCCACTCTTTCTCTCTTCTTTCAGACCTGTCAAAAAGAACAGACAGCAGGCATTCATATAGCATTAATTGTTACTTACGATAATGTCCAGTGCAGAACTAATGTTCATGTTCTATGACTTGCACTGCGTACATTGTATCCGACAGGATGAAGATGACGTACAGTGACAGGCAGGGGATGGAACTGCCGCTGTTTAACTCCATGACACAGCCACATATTCAGCAGTCGACATCAGTGGGTGGTGCCTATAGTTCCTGTTCCATGACATCGTCAGTACACGTCATCACTGTATGTAACATCATACGATTTAAGTTTAACTTAACGTTTATCACATTAGATGTGCTCCACTATTCTGTTGTTCTCTAAATTATCTACATCCACATCTACATCTACATTTATACTCCGCAAGCCACCCAACGGGTTGTGGCGGAGGGCACTTTAAGTGCCACTGTCATTATCTCCCTTTCCTGTTCCAGTCGCGTAAGGTTCGCGGGAAGAACGACTGCCGGAAAGCCTCCGTGCGCGCTCGAACCTCTCCAATTATACAATCGTGACCTCCTCGGGAGGTATAAGTAGGGGGAAGCAATATATTCGATACCTCATCCAGAAACGCATCCTCTCGAAACCTGGACAGCAAGCTACACACCGCGATGCAGTGCACCTCTCTGGCAGGGTCTGCCACTTGAGTTTGCTAAACATCTCCGTAACGCTATCAAGCTTACCACATAACTCGGCGGCTCTTCTTTGGATCTTCTCTATCTCCTCCGTCAAACCGACCTGGTACGGATCTCACACTGATGAGCAATACTCAAGTACAGGTCGAACGAGTGTTTTGTAAGCCACCTCCTTTGTTGATGGACTACATTTTCTAAGGACTCTGCCAATGAATCTCAACCTGGCACCCGACTTACCAACAATTAATTTTATATGATCATTCCACTTCAAATCGTCCCGTACGAATACTCCCAGATAGTTTACAGAAGTAACTGCTACCAGTGTTTGTTCAGCTGCCGTATAATCATACAATAAAGGATACTTCTTTCTATGTATTCGCAATACATTATACAGGGTGATTCAAAAAGAATACCACAACTTTAGGAATTTAAAACTCTGCAACGACAAAAGGCAGAGCTAAGCACTATCTGTCGGCGAATTAAGGGAGCTATAAAGTTTCATTTAGTTGTACATTTGTTCGCCATTTCAGCCAATAAAGTTTTTGGTCCCTTTTTCTTCGAAGGTGCTACTGTAACTGGACTACAGTATCTGGAGATGTTAGAGAATTGGCTGTTCCCTCAGCTCGAACAAGAAGCACAACAATTTATATTTCAGCAGGATGGAGCGCCACCACATTGGCACTTATCTGTCCGTAACTACCTGAACGTCAACCACCCGAGGCGATGGATCGGCTGCCAGGCAGCCCGTGACAGAGCACTTCATCACTGGCCTCCAAGAAGCCCTGATCTTACCCCCTGCGATTTTTTCTTATGAGGGTATGTTAAGGATATGGTGTTTCGGCCACCTCTCCCAGCCACCATTGATGATTTGAAACGAGAAATAACAGCAGCTATCCAAACTGGTACGCCTGATATGCTACAGAGAGTGTGGAACGAGTTGGAGTATTGGGTTGATATTGCTCGTGTGTCTGGAGGGGGCCATATTGAACATCTCTGAACTTGTGTTTGAGTGAAAAAAAACCTTTTTAAATACTCTTTGTAATTATGGTTCAAAATTGTTCTGAGCACTATGGGACTCAACTGCTGTGGTCATAAGTCCCCTAGAACTTAGAACTACTTAAACCTAACTAACCTAAGGACAGCACACAACACCCAGCCATCACGAGGCAGAGAAAATCCCTGACCCCGCCGGGAATCGAACCCGGGAACCCGGGCGTGGGAAGCGAGAACGCTACCGCACGATCACGAGATGCGGGCATTTGTAATTATGTATAACAGAAGGTTATATTATGTTTCTTTCAATAAACACACATTTTTAAAGTTGTGGTATTCTTTATGAATCACCCTGTATTTGTCTATCTTAAGGGTCAGTTGCCACTCCCTGCACCAAGTGGGGTATGGTCCGACCTTGATCCACTTCGGGTCGAAACCTGTCACCACTTATCAGTAAGAGTGTTTTATCAAGGTTTTTTTGTATCATATTTTAGTACTTAAGTTATTTTGACTACTTATGGTATGTACTACAATAGTTAGGTGGTAAGGGGAGGGGTGGGGGTGCTTGAGCAAAATCGGTGACCCATCGGGTGTACGCCTCGGACGTCACGTGAGAGAGGCGGCGGCTTACCAACAGCCCCAGGGCGGAATCGACCGAGGGTCGGGGTCTGGTAAGCCGCGGGTGACGGCTGCGACGCGTCCGCCGGCGTCATTAGCCGGCCTGAATAATTCGCGGCGGGCGGCTGCGTTCGGCTGCCCCCGCTCCCCCGGCCGCCTGCGCCTAGTCGAGCAGCAGGTAGCTGCCGCACGTTCTGAACGGTTGCCCCGGCCGGCGGCTAAAAGGGAATACATCTGCATATTGAAGAAACGCCGCTTGTTCCGAACCTAGGATGAAATTTCTGCCAGGAGCTCGTTTATTACACGCGTTGTTCGCTCATGAATAATGCTGCATTCTGGACGAGCTCTCTATTAACTGACGTGGGTCAGCTCTCAGACGGGTCTTATTCTAATCCAAGCTACGAACACTTGCGTTCAGGCTTTATTGTTACGCTGAGGATGAGCTTACCTAGCCATTGTAAGGACGTCATCAAAGTTTCACAGGAATTCTTAATAAGACATCGTCTTAACGTAGATAACATTCCGCATATAGCACTGCACACACCAACTACCAGAAATTGGTTTCTTTATAGGCAGTGAACATGTTTAGTTGCGTTAGGTAACGGGAATTTATTGTATATATTTCTATGCGTAAGATGACTGCCAGCAACACAGCCTCTGCTGTGCCATTCTCTTCATTTAAGAGTAGTACTTGGTAAAATTTCGGTGCCGGGTAGCAGGAACTGAACTGTCAGGTACCACATCACTCAATGCAACCACGAAACTTTTGCCGGTTAAATCAGGAATTTTATTTCACTGGAAAACTTATTTCCCATAGCAACACGTGTACTTTACTTCCTTACACAAGTTCTTTTCTCCCTTTCATTTACTCAACACTAGCCATTTTTCTCATTTCAGTCACATTACTCCACTCACCATGCCAAATCAGCCGCAACTAAACAGAGCCCAAAGAGCTTCAAAGATACAGTAAACCCTCTACGGCAACCTTACATTCCCGCTCTAAATCTTATTGCGAAGTTAGGCAGAATTTTGGGAAATAAAGAGAAAAAAACCACCACGAGAGGAAAAAACGTAAACAGCGCAAAATAGTACGGAAAGGATTAAGACTAAGTGTCGTATGGCATTGTTGTTTCGAATATCCCAAGTCAGTGGTTCCCAGCGTCTATAGGACCGTTACCGTTGGGTGCAATCAGGCATTAGCTGGTACCCCGCCGTCTCGCCCATTCATCACCAACATTAGCGCCTGGCGAGATAATCTTCAGAATGAAAAAGAATTTCCTGTGAACACTTCCACTTTTAAAATTACGAGAGGTAAATGATATTTAGTTTTCTCTTGCTGTTTTATTAAACAACTAATTAATGAGTCAATGACACATCTCTAACAACCTAGAATCATATTTCAGCGGATCGTAATTGATACTTACAACTTTTCCAAAGAAGAAAAAAACTAACTGTACACATTGAGGATAGACTCTTGTTATGAAACATGCTTCCGCAGCACCATCGCTCCCGCTAGAGAATCTTTATTCGTCCACATTCTGCACTCACATTTAAGTTAACCAAATTCAAATGTATGCAATCAATGTGGGCTTACTGTTTGTAAATCACTTGGTTGTTGGATTCCTTACTTGGAGGACTGCAGGCTGCTAGTGCTTTGTGTTTGATTGCTGCCGCTGATAATAGTGATAATAATAACAATAACGCAGTGTAGGCCCTACAGTAACACGGTAGGTGTCACACAGTTACTACTGCGTTTGGGTGCCGAACCGTTCACTTATCTGTTGCGAAGTGAGTAATGAAGCAACTAATAGGTCAACTGTGCGTACGATCTACAACTGGGAGAATGCGCTTTCGAGATATATTTCAGCGTGTGTCCCCTTTCAATGTCATAGGTATATGGTACAAAATATTAAGCATGTGCATAGTGGCTGAACTGTGCGGAAGATGTCAAAACATTGTTTCACAAGCAGTAACGTCAACAGCGTTGTGTCTCTTGTTACCGCTAAAATTTGAAAAACAAAATGTAATTATTGGTAACTTAGTAGTCAGTGTTTCAGTCTTACAAAACTGTAATTACTAATGACCATCTAAAAATAATTCGGATTTGCGTCCGAAACACAACTGAACCCGTTTGCTTCATCCGTCACAAACTTACATTTTAAACATCACGGGGTAATTACCCCCAGGTTGCGAACAACTTTGCCATGGGGTGCGTTGAACTGTTTAGCGGAAAGCGTGTTCCTCCTCCACACACAGTGACTATTTTCTGTGCGCATATGTGAGGGTTGTGTCGCAAGTGTATTTGTAGTGCGGATGTGAGTGTAATGGCTATGTGGATTCTGTATGTGCTTAACATTCCAGTTATCGCCAACAGTGTCACATTCCATAATTGATGAGCGCCACAGAGAAGTTTAAGATATAATCCAGGACACTGATGCGAAGACATGTGATTAGGAAACTTACAGGTCCACCTCTGTTCTCCTCACTGGCCAAATATTGGTAGTGAAAATCTCATCCACCAGTATGATTTGAAATGAGCACCGTTGCACAGGCAATCATATAGATATCATATCACGATATAGAGTGGGATTCACTCATCTCCCACATATTCCTATTTATCAGCAGTTGCCCACCATGATGCTACGGAAGGGTGATGAACCGTTCTTTCGGTGTGTCGGGATACAGTAACTCTCTTGTTATGGGTTCTATGGTCTCGCAGGGACTTCAGAAATGTGCCGAAAGGTACGCAGAGTTCAGGAAAACTTCTTTATTCTTGCGGTTAGAGTAGTTACGGGTGCGTTCGCCATCCGCGAGGCGCAGTGTGGTATGGGTCCATTGCGTCTATGTATTGTTGCTGTTTAGGCGGACATGCACTAACGTCACATCCACTGATGGAGCAGTGTTTATTCAAATGGCTCTGAGCACTAAACATTTGAGGTCATCAGTCTCCTAGAACTTAGAACTACTTAATCCTAACTATCCTAAGGACATCACACACATCCAAGCCCGAGGCAGGATTCGAACCTGCGACCGTAGCGGTCGCGTGGTTCCAGACTGAAGCGCCTAGAACCACTCGGTCACACAGGCCGGCTGGAGTAGTGTGTTTACACAGCAATGAGTAGCGTCGGCGGCGAAAGCGGCAATCGGCTGCTGACACATTCTCGCAGGCCGGAGTGAGTACGCGTAACACAGCCGGCGGTGGCTCTATAGAGGCCTCACTGGATTCCTTCAACTGCCCATCAGCGTCGAACCCCGGACCCTGAAGAGCATGGTCTGCTGCTGGCTGAGGATACTGTCTGAAGAGACCCACCAGTTTGAGGCACCCTATCGCCGAACTCTTCTCTGACTCTTTCGCTGCGGGTAGGCTTCTGTTTGTAGTACTGTCACGCCGAGAAGTTTTGTGGTCTGGCGCCGGTTGCATCCACAGCCGACTGAAGCAAAGATGCGTCGACGCGCCATTGCTGGAGTCTTGTCACCCCTTGATGTAACCAGTGGGCCGGGTTATTGGTCGGTTACGTTGTCAACTCAGCTCAGGAACAATCTATAACCGTGTTTGAATCTCTCGCATTAGTTTTCTCACATACAATCCTCTTTGACCTAGTATTTCTGCATTTCTAATCCTTTATCTTTACAGTAATCACTCTCAAGCTTAATAAACTTACTCTCGCCCGCAAATATGTTATGAAATATCAGTTTTTTATTGTTATTATCACTGCAGACGTAGGCTCCACTTTTTTCCTTTTCTTCTTTCTTCCTTCTTCCTTTCTTTTCCACACCACAAAATATTTTGTGCCATATCTTCCCTCTTCCACATTTGATGTTATTGAGACCGTCGTGGATGTGTTTTGCAGTGGATTGCCATCTTGTTCTTCTTTACCTCTTGTTTCGTAGCAGCGCATTTATAACACGTCGTGTTACGAGCGTTCCCAAGAACGTCACGTGTACTGATAAGGGCCTGCGTGGCCGGACAGGACCGGAAACAGAGCCGAGAAGTCGTTAATGATTAGGAAATCAGGTGACAGATTCGGCACCTTTTGATGAAGAACAAACAACTGCTCTATCCACAATTTGCATATCAATTCAACTGCGAACTGAAGAACTAAAATTAGTACAGGAACTACGGAATCCTTGTAATAATAACTTCCTACATACAGAGGAATCTCAATTAGTAAACAGATTTCGGTTGCCGTGATTTTGAGAGGAATTAATAAACTGTTTGGTACAGCGGCGACAGTTACAAAGATTCAAGTTGAAACCGAGCGTCTTCTTCGTCTCGAACACAGAAAATCCCGCTGTCCCAACGGTTGAGACAGCACCAGGTTAGTAAACCTCTGGAGCAAAAAAGGAAGCGGCGACTTCCATGACTCAACAGACAACAGGTAGCTATTGGGCTATCGAGCAAGTTGGCATCAGACATGCTTTCATCAGCCATAGATACACTAGTGTGACGTGTCGACCAGCTAAGGAAACCGCTGAGCATCGCCGCTCCGGCGGATTCTGGAACGTATTCCAGGAAGGTCCAACAGCTGCCGTCTCGCCGGCGCCCCCCTCTGGTCGATGGGTACTCTCCGCCATGTGACGGTAAAGCTTAATGGTTCGTGACTTCGGGCACAATCTAATAATGATGCTCGGATTCAATTGCCGTTTCGGTCGTTTAGCGATCGAGAGTATTTCGCGATACTACGGGAGAGCAGCAGCGCCAGCCATGCGGTAACGTTTACCGAGGTTGTTCACGCCTCGATTGTTGCCAAAACCGAGTTCTCATGGTTCAGTGTTCTCTCTCAGAAGTGTTCCCAGTTAACTTGTGTAGTTATAGGTGAGTGCTATTTCTGTTCGCGTTCTGTGAAATTACTGGTGGCAGTGGAGACTGCCCTCGGTTAAGTGTTTTTCTCTATTTCAGAATATATTTCTTTGTGCTTTTATCTATTTCATATGTCTTGCAGTTTCTACCACCTTCCCCCTGTATCAAATCAGATCAGTTGCTCCCTGCAGCAGGGTCGTATCACATGCCTTCACACAGGCAGATACTGGTTAGAATAATAAAGTGAGGTCTCGAGGGTCTGTCGGTATTTATCTCGCCCGTTAACTGGGGCAAGCTCTTTTATTCAGGTCGTCTAGGATACGAAAAACTTTCCAGTTAGTTTAGGTGTGGTACCGCATATTCCGTCTGCCTACGTTCTGCCTTCACTATTTTGGTTCGTTTATTAGCGTCAGCTTCGTTTGAATTCCATTTTATTCCGACACTAACCCTTTACGGACGACGCCTCAAAACCTGCGTAGCTTTTTACTATCGTTCCTATGCGCATGGGTCATACGACAGCATCTCCCGTCAGTTTCCGTGATATAGAACTGATCATATCGTCTTCCATCCTATTGGTAGGCCATTCTTCTTCTAAGTTTGCCGGAAATGCGACAGAGAGGACCGAATCTTTCAGATTGGTTTTGTAGTCCAGAATCCAATTCGTAAATTCTTTCCTGGTTGTTTGTTATTAATTTCTTGCACTTGGTTAGCCATTCTTCCGACATACGAGAAACTGAATAAAGATTTTCTTAGTCATTGTGACTTCCGTTATTCTTCCTTTCTTACCCATTGCGTACAAGTTCCCCCTTTCTTCTTTTCTTTATTTCGCCTTTCATTCTCCCTTCTCTCACAATATTTGATTCATTAGTACACTGATCTGATGTTGCAGTCTTAGTACTCTTCTGCAAACATCTTCCATCTATTGATGTTTAATGAAGGAAACGTACTACTCTACGTAACAGTTTCCGCCAGTCCTTGGATTCATCCGTTTGTTCCAGTTTGTTGTCATTAGGTCCTTATTTATTCCACTAAATGTTTTTCCTATTTCAGCCATGTTGCTAATTCGCAACAGTACAATCTTAACATCACCACTAATCGTAAGGTCCAATGTCAAACAGCCATATTGCTAATTCGCAACAGTACAATCTTAACATCACCACTAATCGTAAGGTCCAATGTCAATACATTTAGCTTTAAATCATGAAACGCTGTTTCATACCCAAAAATACAACTTGTACTAGTATAAATTGTACTGTAGTAATGCTAGGGAAGCCTATGGCGTTGTTTCTTGTGGAGATTACTTCTTGTTGTCTAAAAGTGCGCCACATGCGTACAATAATGTGGTCTGCAATGAGGAAAAGTGCCCGATGGCGTTTTGCGATTGCTGCGGTTGTTGAACATTTAAATTTAGTCCCTTTTTCGCTTCACAGTTTATTGAACACTTCGGTGAAGCCACGTGGTTCACTACGTTGATACTTGTTCGTCATTCAGAAATCTGTGCTGCCACCGCCCGTTGTCGGCCGCTCTCTTGATGCTTTTAATTTTGTTACTACTGTTTCAGTTTGTTCTTCCCCGCGGTCTTCTTCACCGAAGAGTTTCTTGGCCACTCGTCGCAACTAGTAAGGTATCGCTGGAGCTCTTAAGGAAAGCAACTACGAATTTGCAAACATATTTGCAAAGTAGTAGCTAACCACATTTTTCATCTTTTCGTTAAGTACTCCATCAAATAACGTCTATTTGACAACTTTTCAGATGCAGAGTGTAACATGGACACAATCAGAAAATACACTGTTAAAAAAAAATACATGATCTTCAAGAAATGCAACCCTTGCTTGATTAAAAACGAAAGATCACGAATCTGCAATAAACTCGATTAAGAAATGATCACAGTTACATACATTTACTTTAAAATTGTACTGAATGGCTCTAGTATTTTTATGCAAGATGCTGGTGCAAGAATAGCTTTAAATTTATGTTAGTTGTGTTCTTCAAAAGAGTCTGTCTTCCAAAGGCTACAAATGCTTATTAATGGCAGAGAGTTCAAAAAATTTTTAGTAAGCCAGACTCTTTACATTTTTGATAAAGTCCTTTGGATACAACAAATATAAACTACTGAAAATTTTTTGCGAGACAGTTGTTGTTGTGGTCTTCAGTCCTGAGACTGGTTTGATGCAGCTCTCCATGCTACTCTATCCTGAGCAAGCTTCTTCAAGATAGTAAACCTTGAAAAAATAATCTACCAGGAGAACCTTAAGACTACAGAAGAGAAAGGGCAACAAGAATAAAGCAAATATTAGAATATTATTTTAGTAATTAAAATTAACATGCAAATACAAATTTTCATTGAAAGAAAGCAAGAGTTTTGGTAGGACAGGAAAAACAGTGATTGCCAAAAATTTTAAAAAATACTTTCTTTCAGTTACCTTTCCTTCGGTGAGATGAATGTCTAATCACCGCCCACCGACAACGTTACCAGTCAACCACACACGACACAGCATACTCAAAACTACTTAGGATGCAGCTTTACATTCGAAAGCAGCTTTACTCATATAAAAGACAATATATGTGATCAAACAGCCAAGGCGATAGTTTAAGCAGTTCTGAAAATATTTGATAAATGGAACTTATGGAACTTGTAGTTTATGACCTGGTAGCTGAGTGGTCAGCGCGACAGACTGTCAATCCTAAGGGCCCGGGTTCAATTCCCGCCTGGGTCGGAGATTTTCCCCGCTCGGGGACTGGATGTTGTCTTGTCCTAATCATTTCATCCCCATCGACGCGCAAGTCACCGAAGTGACGTCAACCGAAAAACTTGCACCAGGCGAGCGGTCTACCCGACGGGAGGCCCTCGTCACACGACATTATTATTATTATTTAATACAACAAACAGTTCAAGCGACATTGTAGTTTAATTACAGTGTCACAAACATTATTATTTTTACATTAAAATAAGATGATTGCATTTGTTTAATTTTGAAATACGACAAAACTCACGCAAAAATTTATCCACACATTCTGAGCATGGACCAGATACGCATAAATACGAGCGGTAGTTGTTGAGCCCAATACAAATGGATAATTTGTCAGAACGACTGAGTAGGTTCTGTCAATTATCATATAACACAATTACAGAACCAGCTGTGTCTGAAGAACATAATCTTATAGTAAGTCTCGTAGCACCCGTTAAATAATAAAAGCCAAAAACTTTCACAGAGATGCGAACGAAAATGCAAGAAAGTTAATTGCTCCTAAAGGAGTATTACTGAATACCAGCGAGACTATGCTTGCAGGTATTCTATCAAAAATACTAATTATAAACCATAAAATCAGTGCTCCTGGCCAGTACAGAACGTGGGAGGGATGAGACAGAACGGAACTCCAGCAGTCACCACTTAACAGACGACGTCTACGGAACTTAATGGACACACAAGCAGAAAGGCGAAGTTGAACGAAAATATCACTCTCTATTACCGTTCGTTATTTTGCAGTGAAGTCCTTACAGTATAGGCTTTCTTATGAAGCCCTGCACAGAACTGTATTACAGAAAAGACAATACAGGATAGGTCAGGACGCTGACAACATACGAATGGTGTACATATTACGCTTTTCATATGGCCATGCTCACCTAGTTGCCAAGATGGCAAACCGCCGCAGGTTATTAGCAGAGAGGGCAGTAGGCAGTACTCTCATCCAAGCCAAGCTATGTCTACCCCAAGCAGGTTAAACGAGTCATGGTTGCCTGCCCGTCTTCCCACTGTGCAACAGCTGTGTAGCAGTTTGGCCTGTATCTTGTCATTGTAGTGTTACGAGTAGGACTCGGAAGTTGATGAAAAATCCTTGTTTACCCAGTGTCACAAGACGCGACCCATTATAGTAGATATTTATTTTAGGTTATTGTTGGCCAGAAAATGGTGGATTTTAGATGTAAATTTGTTTTTCGAGGCTTTTTCGAATTATTTATGTGTCTTCGGATACGAACGGTTTTCTTTGCAACTTCGCAATTTTGGGCTAGTAATGGATATTCTTCATCCGAATCTTCGTCAGGTCACCCCTGTTACATAGTTTCTGTAGTAAGCTGAAGCATCTCTTAAACTCGAAATCCTTTGCACCTAAAAACTTAAAGATGACTCTTGTACCGCAAAGCCAACTAAAGTAAGATTTTGATATATTACTTTCTGTAACCTTGGTGTATTTCAGACAGACATGGTGTAGATAAAAAAAAATATATTTTCCAAAGATGTGGATCGCGGGTCCGCTGCATTCGTTCTAAGTGGTGAAAGTAGTTCATTCTAAATTCCTCAAATGCATTTTAGTAAATACGAATTTTTTTTATGCTATTACGTTAATCTGAAAAATACTTTTCTGAAAGAAGAAGCTGTTTATTCATACTATGCTTTCAGAACTAACTTGCATACCGCCAGACTTCTGTATTTCTAATTTGGTTTAAATTTTCGAACTATTCCACAAGCATTGTCTCCTCACTGGAATGTTTTATAACTTTTTTAGCGATTTGTAGGCCACCAGCTTTCAAGCTCTAGTTGTGTGACTCTCGCTGACATCCGAATGCCGGAATGAAGCTACTTTCCTGAATGTATATGGGACTTAACACGAAATATCTTTGTTCAAGCATCTTATATTCTCTATAGCCTCAATGGATAGCAAATCAGAATATTATTTAGCAGAATACATTTAAATATTTATAAAATATCCTTCAGTTTCACTAGACAAATTATTTATGGCAAACCAGATAATTAAATGAAAATGGTTTATAAAGTGTTAAATGCCACATGAGAGGATTAAAATCAAAACTTCTGATCCAAAACAAAAATCAGCGAAATATGAAATATCTTATAACACTCTGTCTCAGAAATTTTCTCCAAAAAGCACAAAAAAACTACACACTTAAACATAAACCTTTACATCATATTTTCTTATTTACTGTTTATAGTTTTCGATTCTGGTGCACTAAGACTTAATGAATTCTTAATAAGTCTACTGACCAGAACTTGAGTGAATATTAACGAATTCGTTAAGTCTTTCTGTAGGAAGTCGTGATCGATTTTCACCAATTACGTTTCCAGAGAAGCTAAAGACTGTCTAGCTGGAGCCACTCATGGCTAGTATCTATACTACTATATAAAGATAAATCTTCGTTTGACGTTGTTACAAAAACCTCAAAAAATTCTTGAATGACTTACTTCAAATTTTTACACAATTTCTTAATTAACACTCAGGCGGACATCGGCTCTATGAATACATATGTAATTTATAAGAAGAAAACAGTTTCACCAAAAGTATCAAGGTTTTTGACTGATTTATTTATACACACGGGAGAATACGGGCTTGGAAAAGGGCGGGAGATGGCGGAAGGTTTCAGTTAGATTAAGTCTTGGTCAAGTGGAGATTCCGAGATCAGATACTGATTGTCAGGCATTTCCAGCAGCAGATATACACTCTGATCACAATTTAGTAGTGATGAAGAGTAGGCTGAAAAATATACACATCAAAAAATTTATGAATCATCCAGTTTCCCAGAACTCCTAAAGATAGACGTTGACTGTGGATATTGTATCACAGACATAGTCCCTTTGAACTGTTCAGGGAAGTCACTAAACCTGCATAAAGATGTAAACAACTGTGCTTGGGCAGCGCCTAATAGACGGAAGGGGTCTGACAGCCCAGTCATTCCACCAGGAAGGAGGTAGGCGGGTCGTGGTGTCTGTAGTTCAACCATGCCTAGGCGGTCAACACAGCGGTTCGATTCCGTATGCACTGTTACTTTGTGCCAGGGAGAGCTATCAACAAGGGACGCGTCTGGGCATCTCGGAGTGAACCGAAGCGATGTCCGAACTGACAGCATTTGAATAATGCTTTTCGTGCTACCACAGAACGTTGTGTTACGACTCAAACTGTGCGCAATAGGCTGCATTATGCGCAACTTCACTCCCGACGTCCATGGCGAGGTCCATCTTTGCAACCACAACACCATGCAGCGCTGTACAGATGGGCCCAACAACATGCCGAACGGACCACTCACGACTGATATCACTTTCTCTTCACTGATGAGTGTCGCATTTGTCTTCAACCAGATAATCGCCAGAGAAGTGTTTGGAGGCAACCTGTGAGACTGAATGCCTTAGACACACTGTGCAGCAAGGTGGAGGCTCCCTGCTGTTTTGGGGTGGCATTATGTGGTGTCAACGTACGCCACTGGTGGTCACGGAAGGTACCATAACGGCTGTACGATACGTGAATGCCGTTCTCCTACCTACAGTGCAACCATACTGGCAGCATATTGGCGATGCATTCGTCTTCGTGGACAACAGTTCGCGCCCCTATCGTGCACATCTTGTGAATGACTTCCTTCAGGATAACGAAATCGCTTGACTAGAGTGGCCAGCATGTTCTCCAGACATGAACCCTATCGAACATTCCTGGGACAGATTGAAAAGGGCTGTTTATGGACCACGTAACCCACCAACCACTCTGAGAGATCTACGCCGAATCGCAGTTGAGGAGTGGGACAATTTGGACCAACAGTGCCTTAATGAACTTCTGGATAGTGTGCCACGACGAATAGAGGCATGCATCAATGCAAGAGGTATTACAGGTATCAGTGTGTACAGCAATCTGGACTACCTCCTCTGATGGTCTTGCTGAATGGTGGCACAACATGCAATGTGTGGTTTTCATGATTAATAAAAAGGGCGGAAATTATGTTTATGTTGATCTCTATTCCAATTTTCTGTACACGTTCCGGAACTCTCGGAACTGAGGTGATGCAAAACTTATTATATGTGTGTATTTCGGGACATTCAAGCAAAACTATACATAAAATGAAGTATCCAAACGTATCTTAGAGCATTTGCCTGTACCCAATGATGAGGGATTGCCTGTTCCTGTCTGTAACTTGAAAACCACGGAACCAGACACCATGTGAAGCGAATCATAAAGCATTGAACATATAGAAGCGTACTGCCCTCAATATCATGACACTTCGCTTCAGCTTTTTGATCAAAAAGAACTGAACGATTTGTTTCGCGATCTAAAACTTTCGAAATAGCAAGCTGAACTCTTGGGGTCGAGATTGCAACAACGGAACGTTCTAGCTCCAGGGACAAAAATTTCCTGTTTCAAATAAAGAGATACTTCCTTATGTCAGTATTTCGATATGCAGAATTCAACGTGTGTATGTAGAGATGTCAGTGGTCTGATGACCCAGCTAGGTGTACAACAAAATGCACAGGAGTGGTGACTATTTATTGACCCCAGTAAAATCAGACTGAAAGCAGTACTACTGCATAATGGCAATGCGTTTCGATCGGTACCTTTGGCTTACACAGTGGACATGAAAGAAATGAATCCAAGGATTTGTTGCCAGAGGCAGTCCAATATAAGGATAATGAATGGCAGTTCTGCTGTGATTTAAATGTTGTTGCACTCCTTACAGGCTTACAGGCTGGATTCACGAAACACTGCTGCTTTTTTCGCCTTTGGGACAGCCGTGATACCAAGAACCACTGTACAGTCAAGGAATGGCCTATAAGGAAGCGATATGTTCGTGGAAACGTAAATGTGAACATTACCCCATTGGTTGAGCCCTATAAAATCATTTTGCCTCCCCTTCATATCAAGTTGGGCCTTATCAAGAACTTTGTAAAAGCTCTGGATAAAGAAGGTGAGGCCTTCAATCACTTCAATGAAAAGTTTCCCAAATTAAGTGAGGCAAAGCTGAAAGAGTTGTTGGACCACATATAAGAAAATTGCTGGAAGACCCAACCTTTGATACCAAACTCACAGATATCCAATTAGCTGCTTGATATTCTTTTAATGCAATTTTGAAGGGCTTTTTGGGTAACAGAAAAGACAAAAACTATGGTTCAAATGGCTCTGAGCACTATGGGACTCAACTGCTGAGGTCATTAGTCCCCTAGAACTTAGAACTAGTTAAACCTAACTAACCTAAGGACATCACAAACACCCATGCCCGAGGCAGGATTCGAACCTGCGACCGTAGCGGTCTTGCGGTTCCAGACTGCAGCGCCTTTAACCGCACGGCCACTTCGGCCGGCACAAAAACTATGTTACCATTGTGAATGATGTGTTGGACAACCATTAGAACATTGAGTGTAGAATGTGACATAAAATTCAATTTTTTACGTTTTCACCTTGAGTTATTACGGGAAAAGTTTGTGAGCCGTAAGCGATAAGCGTGGTGAACGCTTTCACCAAGACATTCTTACCATGGAACACCGTTACCAGGACCATTGGAATCCTTATATGATGGGTGATTTCTGCTGGGGTCTTGTTACGGAGAGTGATGAAGCGGCAAGCAAAAGAAAAGCTCCATCGTCGCATTTTTCAAAAACTAAAGTCGATTAAAGGTAAAAATATCTTCTGAACTAATTTGGAACTTTTATTTGCATCGTGCCCATATATACATACAAAACAGTAGTGTGATACTTTTAATCGCTAGGTTGCAGTATCTTGGTCATGTTATAATCAGTCAAGGTGTGACCTGCCAGTTCCTCGAAGTGTCACAGAATTGCTGTCAGTCTTGGGGAAAATAAACTATTATATTCGGTTCATACCGCATACTGCACAAACTGCAGCCCCATTGCGTCGCTTGGGTCGTAAGAACGTCTCGTTTGTTTCGAAAGATGAGTGCAACACGCTTTTCAAAAACTTAAAGATGCATTGCTCTGTGATCGATGCTTGGTTCACTTTATTTCTGACAAGTTGCAAGTTGACGCTTCTACTTACTGAATCGGTGCAGTGATATCGCGCAGATTTGGTGATAAAGATAGGCCTATTGCTTTCGCATAAAAGGTGTTGTCCAAAGCTCAGTGTAACTATTCACAAATACAGAAAGAGGCATTGGCTGTTGCGTATGGTGTCACCAAATTTCACCACTATTTGTATGGCAGAAAATTCTACTTAGCAACAGATCAGAAGCCATCCGATGAAGCCGGTTCCTGTACAAACTGCGCGGAAACTGCATAGGCGGGATTTGTTGTTGTGTCAATAACACTACGACATTGTGTATCGTCCAACAGCTCAACATGCAAATGTGGATTCACTTTCGTGTCTCCCGATAGGATCTGATCACTACTTTGACGTTTCTGCTGCATCTTGTTGTCACATCGATGCTCACGGTTCTGAATTGCTCCTTTCCTCTGAACTATTCGAAAATTACACAGGCCACGGAAGCTGAATCAGATTTGAACATTTTGTTAAACGATATTCGCACATCTCGGCCTCACTCATTGCATGACATAAAGAACTGTGTATTGCGCCGTACTTCGCACGTCTGCATAGGCTCGCTATACAGAATGTGTGATTTCTGTTCAAAATGACAGTGCACAATCACGTGTGTTGATCCCCAAAGCTTTGCAAGAAGAAGTGTTGCAGATATTGCACCAAGAACAATGGGGGATTGTACGTACGAAACAGTTAGCTCGTCAACACTGTACTCGGCAGGGTATGGACACCCAAACAGAGCAGATGACGTCAAAGGGTCACGCATGTGTGGAAAATCCATCCGCTCCGCTGCAGAAATTTTCTGCTTCGCAGTCGCCATGGCAACGTGTTCGCATAGACTTTGCGTGACCTTTCTGGAACATTCGTTGACTGATTGTGGTAGACTCTTATAGCAAAAGGAAACTTGCTACAAGTTGTCTTTAGCTGTGCCAATGAACTCCACAACGTCACGTAGCACAGTTCTGGGGTTGTCCTCTATTTTTTGCCTCGAAGATTTGCTTAAAGTCATAGTGTCAGACAACGGCCCTCAGTACCCGTAAAATGACTGAAACATTCTCTGAACGCAATGCTATACAGCATCTAACTAGTGCACCGTTCGTCTGCAGCTTGTGGTCGTGCGGTAGCGTTCTCGCTTCCCGCGCCCGGGTTCCCGGTTAGATTCCCGGCGGGGTCAGGGATTTTCTCTGCCTCGTGATGACTGGGTGTTAGGTTTAAGTAGTTCTAAGTTGTAGGGGACTGATGACCATAGATGTTAAGTCCCATAGTGCTCAGAGCCATTTGAACCATTAGTGCACCTTTCCATCCACAGTCAAACGGCGAAGAGGAACGTTTTGTCAGAACCTTCGAGCAGCGGATGGCCAAACTTTGCACTGCACACACTAGAGATCAAGCATTGCAACTGTTTCTCTCCTGCTATATTTCACGTCCACGAGATGCACTATCGCCGCCGGAATTGCTTTACGGACGCCGCCATCGGACACTGCTCCCCCTGCTCCACCCTCCTCAGCATCCGGTGCCGAAGGAAGGCTGCAAGTATTGCTTCGCTCTGCATAATATTGTGTTTTTCAGGGTTTTTAGCGGCAACAGACGGTGGGCACGAGGCGAGATCCTTCGTCAACTTGGCACATGCATGTATCTCACTTCAGGCCCAGACGAACTGCAGCACCGAAAACATAATCAGATTCGCCACTGTAATAGGCACGGTGATCTTTCTGTATCTCTCTCCCCAGATTCACGGATCCCGGGGACAGCGCGACGACAGCAGCCGCCAGAGGGTGTCAACGCAACACCGCGGGACGACCTCATGGAGATGGAGCCTTCGACTCCTCCGCCTCCTCTTGTCCTGCCGGTGGAGCTGGACGCGGCCACCCCGCAGCGGCGAAGGCCGGACATCTGCCACGCCGGACATTTACCACGCCGGACATTTGCCACGCCGGACATTTGTCACACTTGCCTCTTCGCCAGGTAGCGAACCCTCACATAAGGGACCCCCTTCCTTCTTCTGTCCGCTTTCAAACCGCCGCTTCCACATCATACTCGATACAACCAGTACGTAAGGGACCTTCTTCTTCGACATCTTGGCCAAATACAGAGCTTCTTTTCCGAAATAGAAATATTTATAACTTTTGGGAAACGAAAACAATACCGACGATTATGGCAATATGTAATTATTTCTGCCTAGTATAAATATAGATCCCTCTGTCTGTACGGTAGCTTCCTTTCACGCTTACTGATTACGATAGAAACAGTCCATCGCCATGAGAGCAACAAGAAAGGAACGATGTAAAGAGAATGCGAATGTACGCTAATCATTTCTTTTTGATCACTGCAGTTGTGCCTACATTAATTACTACAGCTGCATGCCCAAAAGAACATAAGGAAAGAATAAATGGGTATGTGAATGTTTGGAAGGAAGAATGACATACTCCATATTAATTTACTCTCTAAAATGCGATATCCCTTGCGGCGAAACTCAAGTTAATAATGTGTAGCGGGACAATGTTCAAATCATGACTGAAAATACGTTCACTAAATAGAGATAAGATCATCTATGATAGACATGTTATCTAAAGTCGACATGCAATTATAAAATGTTAGGAAGGAAATGATGTAATACACAATGCTATGCTTGTAACATACGTTGTTGTTCTACATTGTTTAGCCCTCGTATTTACAGGGTCACACAGAAAGCATTCTAGGTTTTGGAGGGAAAAGCCGTAATTGTAATGATCTGCACTACATCAGAAACAAGAAGCACAATGTAAGGAAAAATAATGTAATGTGTGTTCCAGCTCACAAGCGACGTTGAAGCAGAGAGTTCCTGTGACTTTGTATGGGCAGAGGCTTTATTCGACAACCAGAATAAATTAATAACTGGCTCCTTTTACCGAACCCCGGTCTCCTATGAAACAGTTGCTGAACACTCTCATCACAAATAGGAACCCCACTCATACAATTATAGCTGGCAGGGATTTCAATATACCTTCCGTATGTTGACATAAAAACATTTTCAGACCCTATTGTAGACAGAAAACAACTTCCGTAGTTGTTCTAAATGCTTTTTTTAAAATTATTTTGAACAATTAGTTCACGAGGCCATTCAAATTGTAAATGGTTACAAAAACACACTTGACCTCTTAGCCACATATAATCCTGAGCATCACGACGGATACAGGGATTAGTGAACACACAGTCGTAGTGAGGCTCGGTTCCATAACAAAGAAATTCACCAAAACTAAACGCGAAATATACATATTTATGAAAGCAACTAAAAATTCAGTTGATGTCTTTCTAAGAGACAGTGTCGAATCCTTCCAAACTATGTAAGTGAAGACCATATGCGGCTTAAGTTCAAAGAAATAGTATCAACAGCACCCGAGAGTCCGCAGCTCGTGGTCATGCGGTAGCGTTCTCGCTTCCCGCACCCGGGTTCCCGGGTTCGATTCCCAGCGGGGTCAGGGATTTTCTCTGCCTCGTGATGACTGGGTATTGTGTGCTGTCCTTAGGTTAGTTAGGTTTAAGTAGTTCTAAGTTCTAGGGGACTGATGACCATAGATGTTAAGTCCCATAGTGCTCAGAGCCATTTAGCACCCGAGAGATTCATATCAAATAAATTAATAAGAGACGGAACTGATCCCCCATGGTACACAACACACTACAGAAAGCCGCTACAGGAGCACCGAAAATTGGAAGTAAAATTTAGACGAACGCAAAATCTCCAATATAGGCGAAGTTTTACTGAGGCCCGAAATTTGCTCCGGATTTCAATGCGAGATGCATTTAATAGTTTCCACAACGCAACTCTCTCTAGAAATGTGGCGGAAAATCCAAAGAGACTCTGGTTGTATGTTAAATAAACCAGCGGAAAGAGCAAGAGATGAGGAGGAGGAGGAGGGGGAGCAAGGGACCCAACCCTTCGGAGCAGGTAAAATCGTGGCAAATGTCAGGCGTGGCAAGTGTCCGGCCTGGCAAACGTCCGCACACCCGCAGCGACCGACACCTTCTACACCTTGTTGTGGGCCTCAGGTGGTGGACGCGTACCCCTCTGGGGTTTTTCCTGGATACGGTTCCACCAGAGAGAAGGCCGGATGGCGGGGTACAGTTGGAAGTCTGACGTACCCTGCAGCCATAATTTCCGGTTCATCAGAACGTCCATGCTCCTTCGTCCACCCCGTTGTCGCGCTCCATATACGACAACGGTCAGTCGCTTTGCGGGAGGGGGCCGGGGAAAAGTGGGCTGTGAGAAGAACATAGCCAGTTGCACCCTGGCCTACATCCCTTCCCGGATGACAACGCGACAGCAGCGGTTCCTAGGCGAAGAGGTCGTAAACGCCGCGCCCGACTTGTGGCAGCCACTTCGAGAAAAGCGTCGACGTTAGGAATCTCAATGTAGCACAGACTTGCCTGAGGTTTGCATTTAGCCACTGCCAATCGAGGAGGCCATACCATTTTCCTTTTTCAATCAATGCTTGCGCTAAATTTAGATCGTCTTATCCCTCTACGCTTCTAAACGCCTAAGTCGTTGGCGTACATTTCCACACACTCGTCAACCACTAGGTATTTGTCATATATTTGTGGTGTGAGGAAACTGCTGCTCAGATTTACAAACATTTACTAAAGGTTCTCGAATGTTTGCTCATTGCCAGCAACACTTTACACAATTTACATTGCGTGAAACCCTACCGATATATTGGAAGCTGCTTCATAAACACACAAACACTTTCCCATTCTCAATGTGAGCTGAGTTTCTTGGCTAGTACATCCTCCTCAATTCTTAATTTCCCCTTAGTCTTCCTTACGCTTGTTTGTTCATTGTCCTGCTCACACCGTTAAAAAACTCAGCTCCACTCAAATTACCTACATAGTCATATTTTGTAGTGATTTTGGACTGACAGAGCAGCTTTTGTCAGGTGCAGCAGCCTGAAAGGCTCCTGTGAAATTTGCGAGACTCGCGGAAACGCAAATTGGTGTGTTTCAACCAGTGTGTTTCAATACACATGTACTGTCTGGTTTCCGTCGCGATGTCTTAAGTTGACAGTTTAACTTGCTTTAATCGCTGCGGTGGAGAGATGGGCAGGGGGTCGGGGGGAGGAAGAAGAATTTGTAGACCTCTGCAACACACATTGCCCTTCTATCAATGTCTGTAACTACAAGCCGCGGACATCCCCCGTTCCTGCACCACTCCCCAGTACTGTCTGCATTATTCCTTAAATTCCCGTTCCTCAGCTGACCAAAGCGGTCAAAGAGCGCAAGCTAAGAAGCATCGACACTAGAGGACAAGTCACAAGGGTTGCTGACATACGGCACTAGCATATCCAATCACACACATCAGGAATTTCACTTCTATTATTTTAATACCTCTCTCTTCCTTTCTATCCAGAACCAAATTCCCACAGCTATCTAGTACAACAGATTCAGATGTTAAAAATTGAAAGAAAATGTTCTTCAGCTGCAACTAAGTTTCTCTATGGGTACCTAACTCCAAATAAATTTCTTGTCTTCCACACTGGTGTTTTTGCAGAGGATTCCTCGAACCCTCCTACCACCCTACCACCCCCCACCCTTCTCACCCCCACTCCCGCTCAATTTCTCTCTCTTCTTCACGTAGTTAAAATTATCATTCTCCATATATATAGAGAAATAGCCAGACGTACAAGAAAATAATGATGCCTACAGCTGCAAGACTAGCCGAAAAAAATTAACTGCTTTGCTCATTGCTGAAGCTTCTGTAACTCCACCTCTTGTAAGTACAATGGGACTGCAACTGGTAGAAGATTTGAAGAAAGTAGATACTAAGAGCTGTAATTTTATTTAATAATTTCATTTCGCTACCAGTGTCGGTGCCTCATTGGCTCCGTTTTGAGGTCCCTTGGTAAGTCATCTAAACTTTTTTGCTATTATAGGGACCACTACATCTAACTGGTTTCTGCAGAAATCTTCTCGTTAAACATGGAACATATATCCAATGGAACAATTATGTAACACTTTCGGGAGGTCACTTCGTGCACAAAATCCTGCACCGGCAACACTTTGGCAATCACGGATGGCAATTTCTGCAGGTGACTCCCATGCCACGTAATTCTTTACTACGCCGGACGGAAGAGGTCAGGCACGATGTTAGGCGGTATTCCACGACGTTTGTCCCCACAGTGTGCATGTAAATCAAAGAAACATTGGTTTACCACTTAATTCTTATCTGTATCTACATTCAAATCTGTTATCAGGAAGCTTCCTTATGGTTAGTTCTTACTCTCCTATACCCCCATTTAAATCTATTGGCAGGAAGCCTCCTTATGGAGTCTGTGGCGGAGATTGCCTTATGTACCATTGTCATATCTCCCCTTTCGTGTTCCAGTCACGAATGATCAGCAGAACAACGATTGTTGATGGGCCTCGTTGTGAGCTGGAATATCTCTATAATTTTTCCTTGGTGGTCTTTCCACGAGACATACACGGGAAGATGCAACATACAGCGTGAATGTATGCTTTCACGGCATGTACTGCTGATGAAATCTTGGGCTTCCATCCGAGTGGCTGTAACAAAAACGTTGTGTCGACTGGGCTCCTTTTCAGAGAGTTTTATAAAAGAATCAATTGAGATAAGCCTGAATGACAATCTCGTCAGCAGGGACGAGGGCTACCAGCTAAGTTCGATACGAAACTTTGTATTAGCAGCGACTAGCCGATGGTCCGCCCTCGCCCCCCCCCCCCCCCTTGAGGGGTAGGGACAGACGGTCGCTGCTTGTCTATATAGATCGGACGCCCGTGCATCATCAGAACTTCGCAAGAAAGTTTTACAGCGGTTTCACGATATAAAATTTGAATAACTTGCGCTAAAATCGAGGTAGAGAGTCTGCGGCTTCGTCTATTAGCAGCCCACAGCGTCAAGTTTCGTCCATGTACACGTCAATTACACAGTGCAACGAAAAATTTTTTTAAAAACTTTTTTACTTTTATAGCTGACCTTCATAGAGTTTTATGAGCTGAATCCAAATCTAGCTACAGTTTTTTGTATCACTCATACTTTTCGAGGTATATGCTTTTCACTATACAGTATAAAAATCTTATGCTGCACGGTAAATGGGAAAATTAACGAAATGCTTTGTTACAACATAAGCATGGTTTGTATTTACAGTAAGCTACCAAAAACAATGATACGTGTTAATAGAGCCTTCACTAGTCAGCAGGAACTGGTTTGTATTTTCTTTCCTTTTTTCTTTGAAGCTTCTTGTGTAGCTTTTTCTCCGGTGAGTCGCTAGCTCAACTTCTCGGTGAAGTGACCAACAGTAGTCCCCCATCTTGTTGGCGTTCCAGCGCCCTTGGCAGCGTTTTTCCATCACTTTAATGTCCTGGTGAAAACGCTCTGCTTGCTCATCAATGACATCTCCCAAATTGTCAGGAAAGTAACCAAGGTGCTGGGAATGTCTGAGCTTCACATTCTTGTTGAAAAATCTTGGAAAATTGCTGCTCTCTCGTTCTGTACACGTATATGCTCGTTCCGACTGCCAGAAAGATCTTTTCTTTTAGTCTACAGACAAGCAATTCAGCTTTTTCTTTCGTTAAGCCCAGATCCCTAACCAAATCGTTAAGCTCGGTCAGAGTAAACAATTGAGCTCTAGACTTGCTGTATTATAATGGAATTCATCATCATCTGGTTCATCTAAATCAGATTGTACCTAAGAAAATACTTCCGTTGGAATAGAATTTAAATCATCTGGTGGTTCAAAAACCAGCCAATCTACACCATGCCCTACTGGTCGGATTGTGGGCGGAAGGTTAGGGTAGCTTACTACCTTCTTGTTTTTCGAATTATGACCAGTAATAACAATACGGCAAAAGTAGCAATCATCGGAATTATTTCTTGGCTCCCTCCATATCATAGGAACGGCAAAACTAAACCCTTTTTCCTCCTCTTTGGACCATTTTCTCAGATCTTCAAAACACACATATATAATACCTTATGTGTCGCCCAAGATTTATTTTGATCACCACGTTTAAATCCAAAGTATGATAGCTAAGCCTTTTGTACAAAGTCTGTAATGTTTCTCTGGTGTTTTTTAATCACTAATTCACCACAAATATAACAAAACCTGTCAGCAGAGTTTTCAAAACCACCGTTAGACATTGTACTGAGCACATGTACAGGAAAAGGGAAAGTGAGGTTAGGTTGACAGTAAACAAAACAGCATCTGTTAACACAAAAACAGAATCGACCTTTTTTTGCCAGCAAATGTTTTTCAGTAATGTTACCAAATGTCATCCACATTCATTACAACTCATTTTTAAATTATTTTAACTATACAAAATCTGTTAAATTCTTTAAAAAATCGCTTAATGTAATATGTATAATTGTAAAATGTGAAGAAATGGTGGGTGATTGAGTTTTTTTAACATATTTGGATTTCCCACCCTAAAAGACATAAGAATAAGGTATTTTCAGCAAAAACGTTTTTCCACCGTAGGCCTGTGTTATCAGCCGTAGTGTTCGAAGCAATGTCATGCGTGCTATTTTCGCCATGGCGAATCTGTCGTGCACGTGCCACGTGCCTTCCTCAAGCACTTCAAGGTTCAGCCAGGATATATAATTCCTGCTAATGGAACTATATTGAATTTCCCTGCAACCGCCAGTACATCGAATCATATGTTAGATGTAGGTCACAAAACCGTCCTAACTTCCGAGAACATGTAACGCGCGCATAGCAGTTTACAGTCAAGCCCTCTTCTTTCGTTACGAAAACTTGCCCAAATGCTGAAAATTTTATCGGTGTCCACTCATCACATAATCCAGTGCTACCGGCGTTAACATCCAAACGCGTTTGTGTCGAATGGCCACTTCTCTCGTCTGATTTAGGCGTGTCAGACTTTTACATATGGGATTATATGAAGGTGAGAGTGTTCTCGAACCCACCGAGGAGTTTACAATAAGATCTAAACGCCTGGAGTGCTGTGTAGTCACGAATAATCGTCATTTGTCCGATGTAGTTTTTCGTGAGTAGACTTGAAAATATTGTACTTAATGTAAAATGTTCAATTTTGGGCTCGATTAGTGTGTATGTATTCAAATTCAATGTCGTCAAAACATTTTGCGACATTCTCTATTTACTAACTCTTCTAGTAACAGTTGCTTACGGAATATTAATAGTAAACAGTGTCGTCTCTCTTGGTGTGTCTGCCATTGGAGTTGGACTAGAATTTTCAACGCTTTGGATCTTACTAAATGAACCTGTAACGAGAGCTGTAACCAAGGACTTGTCGAGTGAAGGGTCAGTAGCATACCTCCTCTGTGGATTGACTATTCCTCCTGAAGAATCCTCCAATGAATCTCAGTTTGACGTCTACCTCGACTGCGTTTACTTTTATGTATTCGTTCCACTTTAAATGGCTCCGCATACGTAATTCTTGCCATGAAATAGATGTACCTGCTTGCTGTCCGAACAGTCACGTGCAACGTTTTGTCTCTTCAGAACATTTCTTGAACAGGGGAGGTACAGCGTTTTGTGCATTAGTAAGTGACGTCATTTAAAACTTCATCTAACAAAACTTTTTACTCTGCCAAAAACTAATTTATGGAATACAATCAAAATGACGTCCTTTCCGCAATGAACAGGTTTTTAGTCGAAGTCCACTCCCCTCTTCATCTCTTCAGCAGAGTAGTCAGTTAAGAGCTCATTAAACTTATGTACATGCAAAAGCGATTTTTGTATGGAACACATAGCTAAAGCACTTAGTCTCTCTTCTTTCACTGCAGTGAAAGTGTTTATTCTTTCCAGAGAGCAGGAACAACGATCGCTATCCGTTGTTGTCATTGGTACTTTACAAATAGTTCGTAATAGTTTCATTGATTCCGGTAAAAGAGCTTCTAAATTATTCTCTCAGACATAATTCGGATGTGTTAAAGCTCCACCGCATACATTTTGAATGATAATCAGCAATGGCGGCGGAAGACGTCCTCATAATAAGTCACCCTCATTCTGAAAACGGTCTTGTCGAAGAGGGCGAACGAGCGAACAGTGGTTTTGGGCATTTTCTTTCCCCTGAGAAGGGAAACTTCCCCTAAAGGCGGAAGAATCAACAATGATCAACAGCATGACCCAGTTCAAACTATCGCTTTAAAGACACATAATGTGTATCCATAGGACATTTAGTCAGTAACTGAAAAAGAGTTATGATGATCTTTCCACTGCCAAAAGATTAAGTAACAGTCCCCCCATTCAGATGTCCGAAAGGGGGCTGCTAGTAGAGAGGTGACCATGAAAAGAAGACTAAGTAACCCGAAAATGAGAAACGTTCTATGAATCGGGGCTTGGGATGTGAGAAGCTTGAACATGGAAGAGAAGCCAGAAAATCTGAAAAAAGGAAATGCTATGGGTCAATCTACGTAGATACTGTGGGGAACAATGACGTGAAATGGGAAGAAAACAAGGGTTTCTGGTCAGATGAGTATCGGATAATACCAGCAGCAACAGAAAATGGTATAACGAGAGTATGATTCGTTACGAATAAGAAGGTAGGGCAGAGAGTGAGTTACTGTGGAGAGTTCAGTGGTAGGGATGTTGTCATCAGAACCGACGCAAACCAACACCGAAAACGATAGTTCAACTATACATGCCGACGTCGCAAGCTGAAGACGAAGAGATAGAGAAGGCATTTGAGGATTCTGAAAGGGTAATACAATACGCAAAGTGTTATATCCTAGCCAGTAATGCCACCCGAGCCCGCTGCCAAAAGGTTGGCAGCATCAAAGTCCGGACGCCGTCCGCATAAGCAGCGCCAGCGAGACAGCAAATCGCCGCAAGTCTGCGCGCGCCACCGCTGGCTTCTGGGTTCTTAAGCGCTGGAGTCGCGAGCGCTAGGACAGTTCTGTATTCGCCGCTCAGTTGTATACTCGCCACCGAATTGTGTACTTGCTAGTCAGTTGTGTGTTCATCGCAGCAGAGTTGTTGTTTGTCGTCAGCCGACGCTGACCTAGCCGCTCCGACTCGAATTAGACAGATTTCTGTAGACACGGAGTTCACTACTGTGTTAATAAAGATAAGTGTCGACTTTCTGTTCACTGTTCCAGCGGACCGGTCGGCCCGCTATTAAAAGTGTGGCGGTGACTTCGTAAGCCGTTTCTACAGCGAATTGTTTGTCGCTACGAACGCCGCCACAAAACTGGCGACGAGGACTTCCGAACTCGTGTGCAGGGCTGGTTCAACTTGTTTCTGGTTATACTAATTATAGAGATAAAATTTTGGGGGCTGGTTTAATTTGTGTTCACTATGTCTGCCGAATTACAACAGTTGATCTTGTTACAGAGTCAGCAAATACAAAGTCTGGTGGAAGCAATCGCCAAACAAGCGGCTAATCCTCCAACACAAAAGGAACAAGCACAGGCAGCACCACCTTTCCGTGCTTTTGATGCTTCAAGAGAAGAATGGCGAGAATATTTCGCGCAGTTGCAGGCGCACATGACAGTCTACAAAATCACGGGTACTGAGCGGCAGCTTTATTTAATTTCCACTGCAGGCGTGGAAGTCTATCGACTACTTTGTAAGTTGTTCCCGGAATCCAAGTCAGAAGCTTTAGACTATGACGTTGTTGTTAACAAGCTTGCTGAGTATTTCGAGTCGCGAGTTCATGTGGCAGCAGCCAGATTCAAGTTCTTCAGATTAAAGAAACTGCCACATCAATCTAATAAACAGTGGTTAACAGATTTACGGGGCCTCACTCGTCAGTGCCGATTTAATTGTGTGTGTGGAGCTTCCTACAGTGATGTCATGTTACGAGACGCTATTACTCAAAACATTGCAGATTCTCGTATTCGTGCTGCTATCTTAAAGTTGCCTGACCCGTCATTAGAGACTGTGATGAACATCATTGAAGCCCAAGATACTTTTGACTATGCTGAGTGTGAGTTAGATCAGCCATGTATTTCTCAAATTGCCTGTGCTAAGCAAGTTATGTCAAGCCCGCGGCCCCACCGGCAGAGTCAGACTGTAAACACTCGCCGGCCGCGTCATGTTAAACACATTCGTCAGCCGCGTGTGCAAAATGATAGAGTTAAGTCTTGCCCTAAGTGTGTTCTTGCTCATCCTCGTGAACGTTGCCCATTAAGAAACGCGGTTTGCCACTTTTGTCAAAGGAAAGGACACATCTAGACTGTTTGTTTGCGTAAACGCAAGAACAATTCTAGTGCTGCCCAGCCCATGGATATTCATGTTCTTCAAAGCCAGCCCGCCCAGAAGGTCGCGTTTAAAGAGTCTTCCACGGTTCGTGTGGGTAATAAACTTGTTCGCAATAAGCCACCCACCCAGCCCTCTGCTATGCGACCCAAGCGTCATTCAAACGCTGTAAAAAGTAATGTACAGACTGCAAGTGAAGCGGGAGTTGTTGTTCCACCCGCCCAACCCACGAGTTGTCGTAAGCAGCGAACACGCGCTAAACGCGCTGATTTTGTGTCTTCCGCCTCCACTGCACCGATCCAGAGACAGTGTAATAAACTATTTGTAAAGCTACGCATCCAGGATAAGACCTTCAATTTTCAATTAGACACTGGTGCGTCTGTGACTCTCATAAATAGTGCTACGTATGCGGCTATCGGCCGTCCTAAACTTTCAGCGGCAAAACATTCTTTGGCTACTTATAGTGGAGAACAAATTCCTGTGTTAGGTGTATGTAGCGTGCCAGCCACATTCCGTGGCAATACAAAAACAGTTTCATTCACAGTGCTCCGCGCTGCAGACAGTGTAAACATTTTCGGATTAGACTGTTTTGACTTGTTTGGCCTGTCTATCCAAGACAATGTGTTGCAAATTAATTCTGTTGTTGTTCCTCAAGACAGCATAACCGATTTGTGTAAACGATACAGTGACATATTTAAAGACGAACTAGGTTGTGCTGCGAACTTTGCCGCTCATATTACGTTAAAAGATAATGCTCAGCCTCGATTTTGTCGTGCTCGTCCAGTGCCTCACGCCCTCCGGGCACCTGTAGAAGATGAACTTCGTCGTTGGCAAAACAACGGTGTTATTCAACCCGTTTCAGCGAGCCAGTGGGCTTCTCCCTTAGTTATTATAAAGAAACCGTCTGGCAAGTTACGTTTGTGTGCTGATTTTAAGTCGACAGTTAATCCTCAGACTGTCATTGATTCTTTTCCTTTGCCTAGTCCGGACGAGCTGATGGATAAGTTAGGGGAAGCTCGTTTCTTTTCCTAAATTGATCTCCGTGAAGCATATTTGCAATTGCCCCTCGACGAGCAATCACAACAGTATTTTGTCATAAACACGTCGTTGGGGTTGTTCCGTTTTCTGCGTTTGCCCTTTGGTTGTGCGTCAGCTCCAGCTGTTTTTCAGCGTTTTTTGTCACAACTTCTGGCTAATGTGCCATCGTGTTGCAACTATTTAGACGATATTGTTGTGTCCGGTCGGACGCCTGCTGAACATTTCCGTAATTTGGAGTGTTTGTTTAAAGTGTTGTCTCAGGCAGGCCTCCGTTGCAACATCGATAAATGTTCATTTTTCCTTACGGAGTTGGAGTATCTGGGACAAGTTATTAATGCTCAAGGCATTCATCCCTCCCAGTCACATTTAGCAGCTATTCGTGATTTGCCCGCCCCTCGCAATCTGCAGGAATTGCAAGCAGTTCTTGGCAAATTGACATATTATATTAGGTTTATACCTAATGCATCACAGATTGCTGCACCGTTGCATCGTCTCCGCCGTAAGAATGTTCCGTTTGTGTGGTCAGCTGATTGCCAATCAGCCTTTCAGCAGCTTAAAGAGGCTTTATTGAATGATCGTTGTCTGGTCCATTACGACCCTAACAAGCCTCTGGTGTTAGCTTGTGATGCCTCTTCTTTCGGCCTCGGTGCTGTGTTGTCTCATCGAGTCGGTAACACCGAACGTCCTATTGCGTTCGCATCTAAATTGCTAAACAAAGCTCAGTGTAATTATAGCCAATTGGACAAGGAAGCGTTGGCTATTGTGTTCGGTGTCACAAAATTTCATCACTACCTCTATGGTAGACCATTCTATTTAGTAACAGATCAGAAGCCCCTGACGTCACTGTTTCATCCGTCTAAACCAGTTCCTCAGCGGACAGCTCAGAGACTACAACGTTGGGCTCTTTTGTTATCACAATACCAGTATGAGATACTGTATCGCCCTACAGCTCAGCATGCAAACGCTGACGCGCTTTCTAGATTGCCGATTGCTGCGGATGATGTCTTCGATTCCTCTGACGACTCTTGCCATCAGATTGACGCCGATGAGCATCAATGCCTCCGGGATTTTCCGATTGATTATCGTCAGGTGGCACGTGAGACAGCTACGGATCCTCATCTGAGTTTACTATAAGGTTTTGTTGAACGTGGTTGGCCGTCCAAGGCAAAGGACATATCGGATCCTGTGGTTCGTCGCTATTATCCGCAACGTCATCTGTTGTCTGTTTCGCACGGAGTTTTGCTGTTACGCACCGAGAATGACCAGCTTCGTGTAGTGGTTCCCCAAGTGCTCCAATCCAAGGTCCTCGACTTGTTGCATCAAGGTCATTGGGGAGTGGTCCGCACCAAGCAGCTTGCCCGCCGTCATTGTAAATGGATCGGCATTGATAAGCAGATTACGCAGATGTCTACAGATTGTTCGACGTGTGCCGAACGCCAAGCTGCTCCGCCTCAACGCTATTTTGAGTGGGCACGCCCTGCCGGTCCCTGGCAGCGAGTACATATTGATTTCGCTGGTCCATATTGGAATTCTCGTTGGCTCATCGTGATAGATGCATTTAGTAATTTTCTGTTTGTTGTGCCCATGCAGTCTACAACGTCTGCACAAACTATACAGGCGTTGACTTCAATTTTTTGTATTGAGGGTCTTCCAGAAGTTTTAGTGTCTGACAATGGTCCACAATTTACCTCTGCTGAATTTGAAAGTTTTTGTTCTGCTAATGGCATTCGCCATGTTCTTACTCCGCCGTTCCACCCTCAATCGAATGGTGCAGCGGAACGTTTTGTACGCACATTCAAGGATCATATGGACCGCCTTCGTGCTACGCACTCTCGTCAGCAGGCCCTCATCACGTTCCTGTCGTCGTACCGGACCACGCCACGCGACGGCCCTTCGCCTGCGGAGCTTCTCCACGGTCGTCGTCATCGCACCCTACTACGGTTGTTGCACCCCCCGGATCGACCCGCCGCTTCTGAGCATAGCAAGCGTTTTCAGCGCAACGACGCCGTTTTTTTCAGAGTTTATCACGGTCGCCGTCGTTGGGAACGTGGTACCGTGATAAGTGTCCAGGGTCGCGGTTTTTATACTGTTCAAGGTGCTACTGGGGTGCACAGGAGGCATCGGAACCAGTTGCGCCGCGCTGGCCGCCCGGATTCTGCCGCTCGTTCTTTGTCCACAGATTTGGTCCGCGGCGGGTTCCAGCCGCGCCTTCCGACTTCGCTGCCGCCCCCAGGGCAGCAGCAGCAGCCGTCGCCGCTACCACGCCGGCAGCCCGTCCCGTTGATGCCTCCCGCGCAGCTTCATCCGGGAGCGCCCCAGGTGATCGCTCCGGCGCCTGCGGTCCCTCTTCAGTCGCCACCGCCTTCGGAGCTGATGGACGTCGACCCCTCAGCCGGGCCGCCTTCCCAAGCGGTGGCTGTGCAGCCTGTCCTGCAGCCGCTTTCCTTGGGCACCCCCAAGGAGTCTGACCCCGCAGCGCCTTGTCCGGTGCCCACTCAGCAGCTGTCGACGCAGCGTCAGGAGACGCTGCCTCTCTTCGTGGGTCCCGACGCCTCGTCGCGTCCAGTACCAGAAGCTGCGCCCGTGGTCACAGGCGTGCACCCTGACCTCGGTTTTCAGTCGGTGTTTCCCGAGGCCCCGCGCTACCAATGCTGGGGTGCGGACCGGGGACTGCCACCGACAACAGTCTCCGCCCCGGTCTCTCCTGCTACGCCTGCGGCCAGACCCCTCCCCCGCCGTCGACGCTCGCCACGTCATTATTCAACGACGGTGCGGCGATTTGGGGGGGAGGAATGTTATATCCTAGCCAGTAATGCCACCCGAGCCCGCTGCCAAAAGGTTGGCAGCATCAAAGTCCGGACGCCGTCCGCATAAGCAGCGCCAGCGAGACAGCAAATCGCCGCAAGTCTGCGCGCGCCACCGCTGGCTTCTGGGTTCTTAAGCGCTGGAGTCGCGAGCGCTAGGACAGTTCTGTATTCGCCGCTCAGTTGTATACTCGCCACCGAATTGTGTACTTGCTAGTCAGTTGTGTGTTCATCGCAGCAGAGTTGTTGTTTGGCGTCAGCCGACGCTGACCTAGCCGCTCCGACTCGAACTAGACAGATTTCTGTAGACACGGAGTTCACTACTGTGTTAATAAAGATATGTACCGACTTTTATTTAATCAAAGTGTTTGGGTTTCATCTTTCTGTTCACTGTTCCAGCGGACCGGTCGGCCCGCTATTAAAAGTGTGGCGGTGACTTCGTAAGCCGTTTCTACAGCGAATTGTTTGTCGCTACGAACGCCGCCACAAAACAAAGGGAGATGGAAATCTAATAGTCATGGGGGACTGGAATGCAGTTGTGGGGGAAGAAGTAGAAGACATGGTTATGCGATAATGTGGGCTTGGTACAAGGAATGAGAGAGGGATAAAGATTAATTGCGTTCTGCAATAAATTTCGGCTAGACTAGTAATAACGATTACTATGTTCAAGCATGGAAAGAGGAGGAGGTATGCCTGGAAAAGGCCAGGAGATATGGATGGATTTCAGTAAGATTACATCATGGTCAGACAGAGTTTCCGAAATCAGATACTGTACTGTAAGGCGTACCCAGGAGCAGATACAGGCTCAGATCACAATGTTGTAGGCTGAAGATCAAATGACTAGGCAGGAAAAATCAATGCACAAGGAAGTGGGATACGCTAGTGTACGGAATAAAGAGATACACTTTATGTTTTCTAAGGCTAATGGACGTCTCTAAAAAGGGCAGTCACTCATGCTGAAAACAAAAACTTAGGAACAAAGAAGGTATTGCGAAGAAATACTTCAGTTGATTGGTGAAAGCACACAAATGTTGCGGGAAATTTAGGAACACTGAAATATAAGTCGCTGAAGAATCAAATAAATAGGAAATGCAAGGAAGCTAAGACAAAATGGCTGCATGAAAAAGTGAAGAAATCGAAAAATAAATGACTGTCTGAAGGACTGGCTCATTGTATAGCATTGTATAGAAAATAAAAAAAAAAAAAAAAAAAAGAAGAAGAAGAGAATCGAAGCATAGAAATGTGCTGCTACAGAGGAATGTTGAAAACCGCTGGACTGATAAAAGGTAAAAAATGAAGAGGTTCTGCGCAGAATCGGAGAGGAAAGGAATATATGGAAAACACTGTCTAGAAGAAGGAACAAGAGGAGAGACATCTGTTAAGACATCAAGTTATAACTTTCATGGTATTCGAGGAAGCTGTATTCAGTAAAAATTTAGACTAAGATAGGAATACACCCAGCATCCAGCAAATAACTGAGGACGTAGATGGCAGTTGCTACTCTGTGATGAAGAGGATCGCACAGGACATTAATTCGTGGCGCGCCGCATCAAACCAATCAGAAGACTGATGATTCAAATAAGAAACTCAATCTGCAGTTTCGAAATCATTTCTACTGTATGACGTGATAATAGATTCCTGTCGCGGGCCGTTTTTATTGATGCAAATAATTTAACTGTGGCCCGAATTTTTTGGTCAGGGAATAACAAGTTGTGTTTTGGTAACAAAATTGGCTGGAATAATATAGCTGCTGACAAGTGATTGCTAAATGTGAAATGCTCGTGAATATTAAACATACCAGTGTCACACCCTTGCTTTGTAACAGTTTTTTTTTGTGTGTACAAAAGGGAAATAGTTTTGGTCGGCGGTGTCTTCATTTTCAATCTCCTTATCCCATTGATGATCGAGATCAAGAGAATTTCTCGTCAGTTGTATTGCTAACTTTTAGAGGCGTTCTTAAGAGATTTCACACGATCACCATCTACACGTTGTAAATGATTATAGAAAATGTTGCAGTGAGTCAGGACCTTGCTGGGAAACTCAAGCCAAAAGGGAAACTGTTGGTCGTTGTTGAGAATTTTCCAATGACCAACAGCTTTCCTGGTTGTTGAGTAATCATTGGTATCATCATCCTGAATGGTCCCAAGTCACTCAGTTATTTTTTTTCCTTATACTTACACGCGGTGTTCACACATCGCGTTTTAAAATCCCATCTCGTGTCAGCATTCCTTGTAATGCGTTTCTTCACAACGTTACCCACTATGGCACTTCTTTTCAATAGCTTTGAGATGGAAGTACAGAATCCCTGTAAATTCCTAAACAATTTTCCAAGTTCCTTGCATAGCGTCACACAGAGCGCTGAAATGGGGTTGAACTGGTGGGCGTAACAGTGTACAAAATTTGCTATTTCATACTCCGCTTTCACTCTTCCCTTCACTCCTTTTGGCCTCCTACTCATAGATGTAGCTCCATGATAGCTCTGAGCTTTCACTTTCCTGGAGAATCGGCAATCTTTAGTTTGTTATGCTCGCTGAACAGTTCAGTACTTATTCCCACAACTGTATCATCTATGGGTGTTATGAAATTTATGAACCTTTGATATACTTCCTCTTCTATTTCATATGGAACAATAAAGACGACGTGGAACAAGATAACACAATCATCAGTTTCCGTTGCAACGTGATCCGTTTTGCAATATATCTTTACAAATCAACTTGTGGCAAACAGAATAAATAGAGAGAAGGGGCTCGTTTTGAATTGATTTGCAAAGTCCCAAATATACAAGGTTATTGGGGTTTTCAACATCTTCAAAAAATGGTTCAAATGGCTCTGAGCACTATGGGACTTAACTTCTGAGGCCATCAATCCCCTAGAACTTAGAACTACTAAAACCTAACTAACCTAAGGACATCACACACATCCATGCCGGAGGCAGCATTCGAACCTGCGACTGTAGCCGTCGCACGGTTCCAGAATGTAGCGCCTAGGACCGCTCGGCTACTCCAGCCGGCACATGTGATAAAACCCTTGTACGAGTACGCTGCAATTGTCGCCTCTTAGAAGTTGTTGCACATCTTTCTAGGTTTCTCGCGTGGGCAGCTTTCGGTATATAACCGTCTGTCTCACATACCTGCTCTGCATAGCGCAGTGATAGGGGAAGCTGGAGCGCTGAGTAGAGTTGACTGACCTAAAGGAGTGCGAGTGACCTCTGGGAACAGAAAACGTGGTCTGGTCTACACTAGACTATTTAAATACACGGAGATTCGAGAAGGCAGAACAGATTTCAGTTGTGTATTACAGATTAACTACGAAAGATAAAAAGACACTGTGCATGCTACAGGATACAGGAAGGATCAAAGTTGTACGTTCGCACAGACAGTGTACAGAACACTCAACATGAACACCACCGTCCATTTCATTCCACAGACGAATCAACAGGTCCCTGTTTATTGAAGCTACAGCATCAACTGTTCCGGCGTAACATCAACTGCTGGCACGTCGGGCTGGAACGTTACTGCAGAGAAGGCTGTGATGTGACGTCAGCCTACAGAATGCTGGCTAGGGCAACACCACCACAGGGGCGGCCTCTATACCAAGAGAATAGAAGCGCCGCTCCACCAAGCTTCGACCGTACTTGAAGAGCCGCACTGGAAGATGAGCTGCGATACAAACTCAATAGCAGTGATTCGTGTGATTTGCTTCCATGAAAATTGTACTTATCGAAGGACATTGATTATTTGCATGTCGCCATTTGCTTGCGACCCATCTTTGTAGAAAGGCAAAGTTAAATATTGTCAATTAATTTACTGTAGTAAACTCCATTAACAGGATTTGTTTGAAGTGTTGTCAAGCTATCCAAGAAAACAGCTTCCTGGGCACCCTATATTAAACGACTGTGCAGGATTCCACATTGGCGACGAGTGATAAGAAGAACACAGTGGCTTGCGGCCGGAGACGCGGTTTTTTTTTTTTTTTTTTTTTTTTTTTTTTTTTTTTTTTTTTTTTTTTTTTTTTTGCTGCCGTCTTAATTCTCTCTTGTCTTTGCTTCGAATGGGCGTTTACTTGCTTTAACAGTCTCTTTTGCTAATTCGTGTTTTCAGGTGGGCGTTGCAAAAGTTTTCTTTGGTATTGTACTCATTTTTCTTGCTTGCCCTGTCTGTTTCTTGCATTTGTCCCTTACAAATGCCCACCCTGCCTATCCCACCATCTAGTCAGACGCCACAGCCGCCAGTATTAGATGCAACACAACTAACACAGATGTTTCAGTTCCAGTTTCAGCAAATATCCATACTGCTCAACATGGCGAAGCAGCTACTGGCCAATGCTGCATGCCCGAGGGATCATGCACCACCAGCAGCAACACCTACAACTAACCGCCGTTTCGACAGTTCCTTGAACAAGAAGAGGAGTGGTTGCAACTGTTTGAAGCCCACGTACTTGCTCACAACATACCAGGTACTGTGAAAAGCCATTACTTTCTCTCAACAGTAGTAAGTACAGTGTTTAGGCTCCTCAACAAACAGTTTCCTATCACCATTCCGAGTGCACTTTCGTATGAACAGGTTGTAGATTCGCTAACTAACTATTATGACCTACAAAGTGAATCTGGTAGCAGCTAGGTATCAATTCTATAATTGTAAAAAAACGGTCAGAACCAACGTATAATGAGTGATTCACAGATTTGCAGGGTATGCAAGGAAGTGATAATTCAAATGTGTTTGTAGTTCAAATGGCTCTGAGCACTATGGGACTCAACTGCTGAGGTCATCAGTCCCCTAGAACTTAGAACTACTTAAACCTAACTAATCTAAGGACATCACACACATCCTTGCCCGAGGTAGGATTCGAACCTGCGACTGTTGCGGCCACGATGTTCCAGACTGTAGCGCCTAGAACCGCTCGGCCACTCCGGCCGGCGTGCTTGTAGTGCTTTATAGAATGATGTTATGTTGCATGATGTAATCATGTACAATGTACCTGATGTCATACTCAGAGAACCGGTTTTGAAACAGTCCGATCCATCATTACAGCAGGTAGTGCAAATACTAGATCAGTACGATTCAGGTGGCCTGTCGACCGATGAATTTGAGCAGCCACCTATTTGTCAGGTCAAGTCCCTTGTTTGCAACTGGCCCACTCCACAGCGGCATCTTGCGCTCGCCACTCTACATAAACACTTCTCCCTGCTGCGTAACGAGCTCGCTAAACAGGCGGCCACACAAGCGAGCAGAATTAAGTTTTGCCATCAGTGTTGTTAATGGGACAAACGCCAAGGTTGCCCCTCCTGACAAGCTTAGTGTTACGCTTGCGGCAGGAAATGACGTGTACAATCTGTATGTTTGCAACGGAACAAACATAAGAATTCGGCCCGCTCACAATAATCTAGTCACAAGGCCGATATCATTAATGCAGTGTATTCAAAGACTGCAACAGGCATTCGCAAAACAAATAAGAAAACAGTTTCTTCAGTGCTACGCCAGTCGAACAAACTTTCTGTTTTGCATCTAAGGTGAAAACGTTTGAAATCTGAGTAGGATATGGGCCTCTCTGTCACATTCCTAAATCGTCACATGTGTGAACTGTTAGGCTCTCCATGCCTGTCTAAAACTAGTACACAACTGACAGCTTATAATGGACACGGCATTCCCATTCTTGGAAAATTTACTTTGCCTCCCATGTGTCACTCACATACATAAACAGTGACTATAACGGTGCTACAATCACACGATTGTGCGAACATATTTGGTCTTGATTCATTTGATTTGTTTCGCTTTAACATTCAGGACAATTTTTTGTCAGTGTCTGCATTCAATGCCGAAGACAGTGTAGCTAGCTTGCTTAAAGAATTCCCAGAACTCAGTTTGAAGGTTTAGGCAAGGCTAACAATTTTGTTGCACGTATTACTCTGAAAGACAATGCTTAGCCGAAATTTTACCAGTCCAGAACTGTTCCCATTGCATTACGGGACAAAGTCGCGGCAGATTTTTAAGAATTGCAAGATAACGGAGTTACTGCCCCCATATCAGCTAGCCAATGGGTTAGTCCACTGGTTTTGCTCCCCAAAACTTCAAGTCGCATTCGCCTCTGAGTTGACTTTAAGTCTACAGTCAACCCACAAACTGACATTGATACTTATCCATTGCCACGCCCAGAGGATCTTCAAATGGTTCAAATGGCTCTGAGCACTATGGGACTTAACATTTATGGTCATCAGTCCCCTAGAACTTAGAACTACTTAAACCTAACTAACCTAAGGACATCACACAACACCCAGTCATCAAGAGGCAGAGAAAATCCCTTACCACGCCGGGAATCGAACCCGGAAACCCGGGCGTGGGAAGCGAGAACGCTACCGCACGACCACGAGCTGCGGACCCCAGAGGATCTCATGGAAAGGTTAGGCGCTGGACGCTATCTTTCAAAAATTGATTTGCGTGACGCGTATCTTCAAATACCACTTGCTGAGGAATCTCAAAATGTATGTGTAGTAAATACTCATGTACGCTTGTTTAAAAATTTGCATTTGCCTTTTGGCAGTGCTTTCGCACCCGCAATTTTCCAGCGGTGTTTGGAACAGCTGACCGGTGAAGTGCCGAACTGTTCAAACTACTTGGACAATATTGTCGTAGCAGGTCATACACCTGAACAACATATTGCAAATTTGTGTGCTTTGTTTCATGTGTTATCTGATGCAAGACTGAAGTCTACACCTCACAAATGTGACTTTTTATACTTGAGTTATAGTATTTTGGTCATATCAGTCACGTTGTTCATCAACTTCAATCGCATTTGTTAATCGTACAAGATTTGCCAGTTCCTCTCAGTTTCAGAGAGTAGCGGTCCGTCTTAGGGAAAATGAATTGTTATATTCGGTTCAAATCGAATGCTGCACAAATCGCAATTCCACTGCATCGCTTGAGTCTCAAGAACGTCCCCTTTGTTTGGACAAATGAGTGTCAAGTAGCTTTCCAAAAACTTAAAGATGCATTCCTCTGCGACTGATGCTTGGTTCACTTTAAATCTGACAAACCAGTTGTGTTGCAAGTTGACGCTTCTACTTACGGAATCGATGCAGTGCTTTCGCACAGATTTGGTGACAAAGATAGGCCTATTGCTTTCGCATCAAAGGAGTTGTACAAATCTCAGTGTAACTATTCATAAATAGAAAAAGAGGCATTGGCTGTTGTGTATAGTGTCACCAAATTTCACGACTATTTGTATGGCAGAAAATGCTACAGAGTAACAGATCAAAAGCCTTTGCATTCCTTGTTTCATCCAACGAGACCGGTCCTGTACGAATTGCCCAAAAATTGCTGAGATGGTTAGGTTGTTGTCTCAATACCAGTACGAGATTGTGTATCATTTACATCTATATCCAAATCACATTAATGTGCCTGGCAGAGGGTTCATCAAACCACCTTCACAATTCGCTGTTATTCCAATCTCGTATAGCGCCCAGAAAGAGTGAACACCTATATCTCTCTGTACGAGCTCTGTTTTCACTTATTTTATCTTGATGATCGTTCCTACCTTTGTAGGTCGGTGTCAACAAAATATTTTATCATTCGGAGGAGAAAGTTGGTGATTGGAATTTCGTGAGAAGATTCCATCGCAACGAAAAAAGCCTTTCTTTTAATGATGTGCAGCCCAAACCCTGTATCATTTCAGTGACACCCTCTCCCATATTTCGCGATAATACAAAATGTGCTTCCTTTCTTTGAACTTTTTCGATGTACTCCGTCAGTCCCATCTGGTAAGGATCCCACACCGCGTAGCAATATTCTAAGAGAGGGCGGACAAGCGTAGTGTAGGCAGTCTCTGTAGTAGGTCTGTTACATTTTCTAAGTGTCCTGCCAATAAAACGTAGCTCGGTAACTCGGACGCGCTTTCACGTCTTCCTATTGACCCTGATATAGACTTTGACACTTCTGCTGCATCTTGTTGTCACATCGATGCTCAGGATTCTCAGTTGCTTCAACCTTTTCCGCTGAACTATAGGAAAATTGCACTTGGCACGGAAGCTGATTCAGATTTGAAGATTTTTCCTACATACATTCGGACATTTTGACCTCATTACTTATATAGCATAAAGAATTGTAGTGTGCCGATACTTTGCCCGTCGGCATAGCCTCGTTATACAGAAAGTAGTGATTGTTGTTCAAAACGACAGTGGACAGTCACATGTGATGATCCCCAACGCTTTGCAAAAAAGAAATGTTGCAGTTACTTCACCAAGGACACCGGGGATGGTTGGTACGAAAAAATTAGCACCTCGACACTGTACTTGGCAGGGCATGGACGCCCAAATAGCACAATGACGCCACAGTGTCCCGCATGTGCGAAAATCAGTCCGCTCCGCCACAAAAATTCTCTGCTTGGCCTAAGTCGCAATCACCATGGCAACGTGTGCACATAGACTTAGCAGGACCTTTTTGGAACACTTGTTGGTGGATTGTGGTTGAGTGGTATAGTACGTTTTTCTTTTGCTGTGCCTATGAACTCGACAATGTCACATAGCACAACTCAGGCCTTGTCCTCTATTTTTTCCCTGCCTGAAGTCATAGTGTCAGACACCGGCTCTCAGTTCACGTCAAATGAATTTGAAACATTCTATGAACGAAATGGTATACAGCATCTAACTTGTGCATCGTTCCATCCACAGTCAAACGGTGAAGCGGTACGTTTTGTCAGAACCTTCAAGCAACAGATGGCCAAACTTCGCTCGCACACACCATGGATCAAACATTGCAACTTTTTCTCGCCTCCTATCGTTTGCACCCATCGGTGACTGCTCCACCTGCTCCACCCTCCTCGGGATCCAGCGCCAAAGGAAGGCCGCAAGTATCGCTTCGCGCCGCATGGATTTTTAGCGGCAGCAGACGGTGGGCGCGGGATGAGATCCTCCGTCGACTGCATGTATCTCCTTTCAGGTCCAGACGGATTGTAGCGCCCGCATCAATATCAACTGCGCCACTGTCATGTGCACGATGATCCCACTGTGCCCAGATTCACGGATCCAGAGGACAGCGCGGCCACAGCAGCCGCCAGAGAGTGTCATCACGACACCGCGGGACGGCCACATGAAGACGTAACCTTCGCCTCCTCCGCATCCTCACCTACTATCGATGGAGCTGGACCCGCCAGCACCTTTGTAGACGACGCCTCCCCCGTCGGGTTATTGGCCTCTGGAGGTGGAGACGTACCCTTATGGTCGTTTTCCGAGGGGCGTTTCCGCCTGAGCGAAGGCCGTGTGGCTGGTACGACCGTTAGCTAGACGTCCCCTGCAGCGGTCCAGCGCAAGCGTCCACCCTCCGGCCTGTCCCGACTTTATCGCACACCCTATACGAGGACTGTCCGTCACTTTGTGGGTGGAGCGATGTTCCAACACGAAGCGCCCTGTACGTCGGTCAGGATCGTAATCGCTGATAAGGCTGTGAGATGACGTCTGCCAATAGAACGCTGACTAGGACGACACCTCGACAGGAGCGGCCTCTGTACGAAGAAAATATAAGCGTGGCTGCAGCTAGCTACGGCCGCTCTACAAGAGCCGCACTAGAAGATGAGATGCGGTTGTAAGTTCCTTTGGGACCAAACTGTTGAGGTCCTCGGACCCTAGGCTTACACACTACTTAACTAACTTACGCTAAGGACGACACACAAACGCATGCCCGAGGGAGGATACGTACCTCTGACAGGAGGAGCCGTGCGAACCTTGGGAAGGCGCCCTAGACCACGTGACTACCCCGCGCGGTAAGACGAATTGTGATATAAACTCTATGGCAGTGTCTTATGAACTAGTGTGGTTTGCTTGCATGGAAATTTCCTTGCGACCCATTTTTGTAGAAAGGCAAAGCTACCTATTGTCAATTAATTTACTTTAATAAACTCCATTAAAAAGATTTGCTTGAATTTTTGTCTAGCTATCCGAGTCAACAGCACCCTATATTACGTGAGTGGGCAGGATTCCAAATGGTTCAAATGGCTCTGAGCACTACAGGACTTAACTCCTGAGGTCATCAGTCCCCTAAAACCTAGAACTCCTTAAACCTAACTAACCTAAGGACATCACACACACACATGCCCGAGGCAGGATTCTAACATGCGACCGTAGCGGTCGCGCAGTTCCAGACTGTAGCGCCTATAACCGCTCTGCCACTCCGGCCGGCGGCAGAATTCCACATCAACAACACGATTTATCAGCTGTTGAAGATAGCCGCCATATGCGGGCAAAGACTCTATGTATCGCTCCACAGAAAAATATAGCAAGGTGTTGGGTCTGGTGATCTGGGAGGCCAAAAGCAATGAAAAAAGACAGGTTGTTCACCTCATCCAATCCCTCTGTTGTGGGGTGGTGTTGTTGACATACCGCGTCACCTCACCGTGAAAGTGAGGCTGGGCGCCATCATGCATAAAAATGAAATTATTGGAATCTTCGTTGAGGGAACAACCACTTTAGCAGCATGTCCAGGTATGTCATTTCAGTCGCAGTTTCCTCCGCGAAAAAGAAAGGTCTGTAAACTTTGTGACCTAAAACGGCACAAAACCTCTTTAGTTTCTGTGAGTCTCTTTCACGTTCGACGACGACGCCAGGATTCTGTGATCATCCCGAAATTCTTAAATTATGACGCTTTACTTTACCCGATGAATGGAACGTCGATTATTCTGAAAAGACGAGTTGTTGGGAAAAAGTGTCTCCTGCTATATCCTGGAGAACTGAAATGCAAAATTCGTACCTCGTGTTACGGTTGGTGGGTTGAAACTGCTGCAGTAACTGGAACTTGTGAGGATTCATACGTAGGCGTCATTTCAGATCTCGCCACACCGTTGTTTGAGGAAGTTTAAATTCCTCGCCTGCTCGTCTTGCGGACTTCGGAGGCCTCCGTGTGAACTCATCTCGGATACGCTCGATATTTTCATCACTAAAAAACATGTTTCAAATAATAGCTGTTACCCGATCACTTCACAACTGCCGTTTTGGGTGGGAGCGATGTGAGCTGACTCCGTAGTCTGCTATTCGTTGTTGGTTCAAATGGTTCAAATGGCTGTAAGAACTATAGGACGTAACATCTGAAGTCATCAGTCCCCTAGACTTACAACTACTTAAACCTAACTAACATAAGTTAGCCCGAAGCAGGATTCGAACCTGCGACTGTAGCAGCCTCGTGGCTCCGGACAAAAGCGTCTAGAACCTCTCAACCACAGCGGCCGGCTATTCGTTGTTTGAAGGACGCGTCAGCGGTTTCATTGCGCTCAATCAAAATGTAATATGGTTCCTGAGCTGTACTTGATATACGGCAGCGGATAAAACACACTTAAAAATGCATTGTGTTAACACATTCTTCTGTCACTAGACAACAGAAACGAACACAAGGAAAATAACTTTTATTTTATGGCCTAAAAGTTCAGCAGAGCGTGAAGGAGACAACAGATTTGTGTTATACATTCACTTTTAATACGTTGTGTTACACGAAACAGTTGGAAATGAAAGTAAAGAGATTGTGTTACGATCTAAAAACATAAGCGGATGTGTCATACATCAGAAATTAATACGTACTTTTACAGAGGTGCCTCAAAAATTTAAATTAAACTGTCGTCTTACGATCGAATAATTTGAATATGTAGCGGATAAAAAAAAAGTTCGGTATTAATACGTGAATCTATAGGAAAACGTGAGAAATGAAAATGAAATAAAGATTTCATATAGACAAACAAACACAGAATTCGAGTTCCTATTACATAATTTTACAGACTACTGTGGAAAAATCAAATTTGTTTTATAATTTAATAGTTAACCCATAAAGAATTAGGGTTTATGTAGCTAGATGCCGCATTATAAGTGTACACGATACGTTTACTCCATCTAAGGGCTGAACAGTTTTGTACTGCAGCTACCGATCTCACCATAGCTCTTTCTATCGATATTAGCAAATCTTTTGTGTATTTATCGACAGAACTAAACTACGTTATTTATCAACACTTTTTCATCCGAGCGTACTCTCCGATAATGTATATTTCCGCGATAACTATATATTTCAGCAGACACCAAGAATACCCATGTGCTGTAACATACTACAGTATCAGTATAACTTGATTGTACATCGCCGAGTGGCCTGAGTCATTTGGGTATTGTTTAGTATTGTCGGGCAGCTTCGGTCACGCGTGCACCTAAACGAGGTTTAGTTCCGCTTTCTACAATCGGCAGTTGTAAAATAAACAGGTAATACATAGTTTGCAAATCCAATGAATGTGCTCTAAGCTATAATGAAAATCATATAAAAGCTTCAATTTTAGAAATAATAAGAGTAAGTAAACAAAGTTTGCCGCTAGCTCTTACGCCAGAAAATTCGTTAATATATCTTCATAGTTCAGACGAATATCAAGTAGTAGGTCGGCTTCGATGTGAAGAATGGACAAGGCGTCCAGTCTCTCCGCAGACAACATAGAACGTAGGCACGATTACAGTCTTTCAAGAGCCGAAAACGAGCGTTTTGTTTATCAGTTTGTAAGTGCCATACATAGAAATGTTCTGTGCGCAATGTTAACATTCGGAAACATGGATTGTAACCTCTCTCTTCGTAAAAATTTACTCATTTCGACTAGTATATCACAGATGTGTCTGTTCTTTCGGAAAGATCTTGCAGCTCTCGAAGAATGAAATTACAATGAAATCCAGACCATCTGCTGGTTACAGGCGTTGATAAATATCAACGAGGACAGTTGAAAACGTGTACCCCAACCGAGACTCGAACCTGGGACCTCCTGGTCATATGGCAGGCACACTATCCAACTGAGCCACAGAGAACACAGACGATAGTGCGACTGCTGGGACGTATCTCTGACACACTACTCGTGAGATCCACACTCACAACTTACTGTCCACACACTACATTTGTAGTGCCCCTGCCCACTATATTCATTATTCTCGGCAGTCAAGAGTTCGGGCAATGTGAGTGCATCCGGACTGAAGAGGATAATTGGCCGGTAAGCCTTATCTGTATGAAGATGGTATCTATTCTTTCGGACATGTTTCAAGTATATCAATAATCTCAGAAGAACTCAAAAGTGTCGCGAAATGTACACATTCACTAGGGAAGGAAGGCTCTGAATCTGTGTCATATGACACTAGGAGTTTTGCTGCACGTTCAGTAATATCGTCAGGTGAACTGTTCTTACGGTTACTGAAAACTGTCCAATAGTGTTCTATAGCTTTCCTTCTTCCTCACTAATTCGGCGTTGAAGTTGTCGAGTACTGGGAGAAGTGTTCCCACTCTAAATTTTTCCCTCCCAGTCAGAAAAACTTCGTCAGAGTCCGCTTCTTCCTCATCATTAAGTTTGCGTTTTCGTGTCATTTTATAGGTGCATCCATAGTCTATACCCGTCAGAGTCTCCATGTATTTATTTTCATAACAGTCGAACATGCCACGAATAGGTGCAATAAGTCCTACAAGTGATTCATATAATTCATGCAGTATTTTAGTATCAATATTTACACTTTCCAATTTCAGATTTACACTATTAAATCTCTAGAGTATGTCCTTCCAAACTGTCACCATAAATATTGTTTCTACTCTTCCGAGTTGATTAAGTAAAGCTGAAGCCTCATTTCGCACAAGTGGTTTTTCAAACGTATTACTAGCAACATGTGTGAGGGCATTGAGAACGCCCTCCAAGTTTACATATGGACTTACACACGCTTCCTCTTTTGCTGACCAACGTGTTTTTGATCAACTTTTTACCGTTTTGCTTCCTGGTTTCATGAAAGTAAGATGTTTATCCCAGCGCTGTGTAGAAGCAGAGAAAAAATTAGAAAAGTTTTCACTACAGCGAGAAATGAACATCCTTCTCGACAACGGCTTGCAACACTAGTGCTGACTAAATTCCAAGAACGTGTTGCACAAGACAAGTGTGTGCGTCCTAACCAGTGTAGGTTCCTGACGTATTGCTTGCGCTGTCATATGACTGACCTCTACAGTCAGTAATATCTGTAGGATTTGTAGACAGGACTTTAAGTACGGCTTCAGCTAAGTTTTCGGACTTATGTCCCACGTTTCGTAAAAAGAGAAGGAAACGTTCAACAGGTTCACCATTCCCAATCACTTACCTTAATATGAAAGATAATTGATCAGTATGTGAAATGTCTGCAGTAGAATCTATTACCATAGTGAAATATTTGGCCTGTTTTATTTCCCTTATGATAATTCTTTTATTCTTTCAGCAAGAAGCTCTATTATTTCATCACAGATCTTTGAAGGAAGATAACTTTCTCCTGCCCTGGATTTCCATATCGTTCAATGTGATCTACGAGAAAAGGATAAAATGTGGCATAAGTTAAACAGACATCATAAACTGACCATTATGTAATGAATGGAATCTCTCAACGTGTCCACGTAGGGGAAGTCCACGACTTGCTAGCTTTTTCACTACTGCAAACGCCCTTTTCAGCACACTGTACCAATACATTTTTTCTGTTTCATTATATGAATTGAAATGGTTATCTGTTGTTCCAAGTGACTTTCTTCTTGTTGAGATTAATAACTCAGAATTTTTGTGTTCAACTGAATTCTCATGATGAGATAAAATATTAGAAATATTTTTCCAATCTGCAATACCATTAGTAGCAATCGCTGCCTGACCTCAGAACAATTGATATGCTGCACAAAAAACAGCACCGGTGCTACGAGAGTATACTACATACTCACACAAAGTTGATTCACCATTTAAACGTTTATGGTAAATACATTTTTGTTCAAATATCTGGTTTTACCGCCTATTGATCATCTTGATTTAGAAAAGTTGCTTTTACAATTTTGATTAATGCCACCTTGTAAGATAATGTCGATTGTTGATTCATTGACACACCATTCTGCAGGATCATCACTAACGAGGTTATTTCTTTTTGTAATGTCTGACTCGACACTTAGTTTTTCGTGCGAATCGAAATCAGGAACAATTTGCTTTTCCTAATTTTTAACTTTTGTTTCGTCTGTATTTACATCTTTTACAGCAGCTGCAGTGCCAGAAATATCATCCGTACTACTTGAGCTCGAAGTCGAACCAGCAACACTTTTTGCGAATAATTTATCTTCTCGGCCAACCGTTTTTAGAACATTGGCTTCTCGTTCTCGCTTTTCCTCCGATAATTTCCGAAATGCCACCCCACACACTTTTGCGCGTTTGCTTTTTTCACTGTTATTCTTGTTGAGGTACTTACAAAGTAGTCAACCAACAGCCAAAACAAAAGAAAAAATTTTGTAAACGGAAAGACAGAGAGACTGTATCCAGTTCCAATCGTACTACACCGCACACGAGCACAAAGCTTTTTACTTTAAACACGGCACACGAGCACAAAGATTTTTCCTTCAAACGCAGAGCGATAAACCGACCAACTCGGATTACTCGACGAATTGTGCTATGAAAGAACGTCAGTGCAGAATAATTTAATTTCATTGTAGCCTGTTTCTCTGTTGTCAGTGAACAGTAGAACCACACCTGCGGGCTGGAATTCGTCTCGTAAAGAAAACGGGACAGTTCCTTTTTTGGCTTCTGTTTCCCGCGTTGCCGGAATTTTAACTAGGACGTAAATATGTTCTGAATGTTCTTGTTACTGTCTTTCTAATTTAAAAACCAAATAATTTTTGCAGTTTCTTGCGGTGAAGTATGCTGGATCGACTCTTATCCCACTTATTCTTATAACATTTTAGCGGTTTCTGTGGGCAGAGAAGACAGATTACAAAGTATAAATGGTTTTTTGGCAGTTGATATGGTGTTTTGTCATTTGTGTGAACAGTGCTGTTATATCTACAAGCAAATGCACCTATTGTTCCAACATAAAAAAACCTTTCCTCGAAGAAAAAACGCTTAGTTAAGTAGTTTAATATAAAATTTGTAATGCCACATACTATTCGCCTGCACAGAGTGGGAACTTTGATATCGTGCACGATGGAACACAATAAATGAGACAAACTAAATTTGGTTTCTACTTCTTTTTTCTCCAAAAAATGTAACTGAGTAAATAAATAATTAAAATTTTTAATCTGTTGTGAAGTGTATTTCACATATTATTAGAAATGCTGCTTGTTTTCTTTTCTTATAAAAATGTGTTTAAAAAGGTTAAACATTCCCAGTATCAACATGTTTTGTTCTACGGGTCTCATCAAATCAAAGCTCAGATATTGAAGACCACAGACCTTTCACATTAATTACAGTAATGGAGGGTTGACTTAATGCTTCCCCGTAATTACTACAAGAAATTTAAGGAGAGTAGTGTTTTACACACTGAGTTCTACACATGTTCCAGTATTTAAGGAACTGCTGATTAGTTTATCAAGCTTTTAGGGGTCCCGGTATTTTCAAGGGAAGTATATGGTAGGGTTAAGTATAAGCCAACAACATTCTCGGATTAATAACGTTTCAAACATTGTATTGTATATTGTTGTCCTGACAGCTTACTTCAGAATATTTTGAACAATCATGAAGATGATACCAGACAGAAACACAATGTTAAATTTCCTTTCAGTCACCAAGTAAACTATATATACACTCCTGGTAATGGAAAAAAGAACACATTGACACCGGTGTGTCAGACCCACCATACTTGCTCCGGACACTGCGAGAAGGCTGTACAAGCAATGATCACACGCACGGCACAGCGGACACACCAGGAACCGCGGTGTTGGCCGTCGAATGGCGCTAGCTGCGCAGCATTTGTGCACCGCCGCCGTCAGTGTCAGCCAGTTTGCCGTGGCATACGGAGCTCCATCGCAGTCTTTAACACTGGTAGCATGCCGCGACAGCGTGTACGTGAACCGTATGTGCAGTTGACGGACTTTGAGCGAGGGCGTATAGTGGGCATGCGGGAGGCCGGGTGGACGTACCGCCGAATTGCTCAACACGTGGGGCGTGAGATCTCCACAGTACATCGATGTTGTCGCCAGTGGTCGGCGGAAGGTGCACGTGCCCGTCGACCTGGGACCGGACCGCAGCGATGCACGGATGCACGCCAAGACCGTAGGATCCTACGCAGTGCCGTAGGGGACCGCACCGCCACTTCCCAGCAAATTAGGGACACTGTTGCTCGTGGGGTATCGGCGAGGACCATTCGCAACCGTCTCCATGAAGCTGGGCTACGGTCCCGCACACCGTTAGGCCGTCTTCCGCTCACGCCCCAACATCGTGCAGCCCGCCTCCAGTGGTGTCGCGACAGGCGTGAATGGAGGAACGAATGGAGACGTGTCGTCTTCAGCGATGAGAGTCGCTTCTGCCTTGGCGCCAATGATGGTCGTATGCGTGTTTGGCGCCGTGCAGGTGAGCGCCACAATCAGGACTGCATACGACCGAGGCACACAGGGCCAACACCCGGCATCATGGTGTGGGGAGCGATCTCCTGCACTGGCCGTACACCACTGGTGATCGTCGAGGGGACACTGAATAGTGTACGGTACATCCAAACCGTCATCGAACCCATCGTTCTACCATTCCTAGACCGGCAAGGGAACTTGCTGTTCCAACAGGACAATGCACGTCCGCATGTATCCCGTGCCACCCAAAGTGCTCTAGAAGGTGTAAGTCAACTACCCTGGCCAGCAAGATCTCCGGATCTGTCCCCCATTGAGCATGTTTGGGACTGGATGAAGCGTCGTCTCACGCGGTCTGCACGTCCAGCACGAACGCTGGTCCAACTGAGGCGCCAGGTGGAAATGGCATGGCAAGCCGTTCCACAGGACTACATCCAGCATCTCTACGATCGTCTCCATGGGAGAATAGCAGCCTGCATTGCTGCGCAAGGTGGATATACACTGTACTAGTGCCGACATTGTGCATGCTCTGTTGCCTGTGTCTATGTGCCTGTGGTTCTGTCAGTGTGATCATGTGATGTATCTGACCCCAGGAATGTGTCAATAAAGTTTCCCCTTCCTGGGACAATGAATTCACGGTGTTCTTATTTCAATTTCCAGGAGTGTATTTCCATGCTTGTATTGTCGAATTTCATTCTTAAGGCGTATTTAAACTAGCAAGTTGTTTCACAATATTAAACATATTTATCGTTTCTAAGCGCATTTATTTTAAAACGTAAAAGATTAAAGTGAGTACAGAGCAAAAACTGTCGCCCCCCTTAAGATGCCGCCCCTTGGCCCGTGCCTAGTGGGCCTATATGTAAATCCGACACTGTATGCAACAACCTTGCAAGGATTTAGTACGCCAGTCATAAATCTACTTGTGCAGAGGCAGCTTGTTGCACAATCGATGGCGGAAAACACGTTCCACTAGAACAGAGAATTGACTACGCGAAAATTTCAACACACAAAATGGTTTCTCTTGCAGTGTAGTCGCCATGTTGCTACAAACAGTGTAGCAGTGTGAAAACTTTGAAACTTCCTCTATCTAGTGAAATGCGCAACGTGTTTCTAACTCTTACATTTTGTCTGTAATAAATAAGTGATTTTTTTCTTTTTAAATCACCTGGTGTATTGTGAAAATTAATGGTTCTACAACGCTCCTTTACGATATGCGAGAAGTTTTGCGTCCGAATATTGCTTTATGATTAAAATGACGCGCTGTGTTCTATTTGCTTGGAACTCCTCAGTCCAGTAAGACAGCAGGCGTGACATTCCGTATGCTCGTATTTTGTTAATTACACGGCAGTATGGAACCGTATCGAGCGACTCTTGGAATTCAAGGAACTCGACATCAACGTGGAACCATGCATTTTTTTTTTTTTTTTTTTTTTTATGGACGAACAGATCGAGCTAGGTTTTACATGATTGTTTTTGTAACTCATGATGATTCCTATAGAGGAGATTTCCCGACCCCATAAATAAAAAGGTTTATTTGCGCACTGTGTGTGTAAACGCACTGATATCGCGTCAGCTCTAGTGACCCTTCCCCTGTCGGACGATTTCACTCGAAGTCTCCCGAGTCATTTATTTCGATATGTGTCATTTTGATGTTCGTGCTGCGTTATACATAACGAGGTTGAAGTACCCTCAAGATAAGGAGAACCAGTAATGAAACTTTACGGTTTGAGAGTGTATGTCACGTTATGTCAGTGATCAGAAAATGGAGCCAAATTTTCAAAGGACTTGGCAGTATGAACTCAAGGCTCAGTACGATGTTGCACTCCACTTACCTTGTGTGTATGCTCCGATACGGTTGAAAATGGCCTCACAGAGACGTTGTTTTCTATCCTGAGACAAACGGACAAATGTTGGAACTTGTACTTTGTATCTTGTGTACACGCACTGGGACGGAGTTTATGTCTGAGCGGTCCCAGACATTTACTATCAGGTGTAGGTTTTGGGAACTTGCTGACAACTTGTACCTCAACATATTGCAGACAGTTCATTGAGACACACACCAAGTGTAAACAAGCACTGTTTTTTTTTTCAAAATTGAAAAAGAAGACACTGTTTTTGTTCTACGGATTTTTGTTTTATTTTTTATTCTTTTTAACCAATTTTCGGCTTATTGGGCCACCTTCAGGAGACAACAGGCTAGCGACTGAAACGGATCCTTGTTATTCAATCTTGAAAATGGATTGTTCCACCAAGAAGTAACGGAAGGATCCGTAAATTAGCACTGTTCTTCTGAGAAGTCACCACGAATCTCTCACATTAGACATATAACATGAGAATGCAGAATGACCGTGACGTGCCGCTGTGCCGTCAGAAATCCCCCTCATATTACTAGCCGTGACCTGAAGCGATACCCCATAGCCTCCCCCCCCCCTCCCACTACATCATGACGTCAGGAAAAAACACCGATCTGCTCCCTCAATACATTGAAAAGATGTGACCGCTACCCAGATGGCCGACGATGGTCATCCGGGTAGTGCAGAACTGCGATTCCGAACAACGAAGTCACGCCGTTAATCAGCGATCAACGCTTCCTGATAACGAAACGATGTAGCCATTTGCGTCGTGGTGTTAACGGCAGCGTATGCTTGGGACGGTATCTCCCTAGTCTGGCTGCTGCTAGTATCTGACCCACAGCGTAGGTTGACACAGATTAGAGCAGGGAGAATGCTGTATCGAACGGAAGCGCAGTCGCCGGTACAACGATGGCTTCTTTGGTTTGCTCCAGACGGAGACTGAGTGCAACTATAACATGTAAAATAATAGTCCACTTTATTGCAATATGGATGTAAAGATTTACGTGACTTTGTATAATTAATTTCCAAATGAATGTTCTGAATAATTTCAACTGTCTCTGAACACTGAAGTATCATTTCGAACAGAAAATTTTTCAAATCCCTTCACTTGGAGAATAAACGGCATAATATTCACATTAATTTCTGCCCAAGACATTTAATGCACCAGTGGTCTATGTAAGATAAAGTGTGTCGTCTTGATGGTTGACTCTGAACTGGGCCGAGCGTTCCCGTGTCCCGCCGTAAGTAGACTACCATTAGCAACGACGTAGCGAAGTTCTAGAAGACGTTGCTGCGCCGACGTTTCTCATTCATCGATTCAGCATGCAGTGACAACGCTTCTCTGTGCTTTCGTTGCGAGATGCCTACTTCACTTTGGCATCTCGACCTTCGGACGAAAACCCAGAGTCCACTACTGTTTCCCGGATGGCAGGAGTAAATGTGAAGGGGCTATGATGTGTTTTGTGCAAAATACGGCTACATTCCCTTTTGGTGGTCAGACGCGGTAGAAGCCTTGACGACGAGTGTACCGCCCTCACGTCCCCTTGCAGTCCAACATAGGGTCACTGGACACTGGTCGCGGGGTGGAGGAGCAGTTCTAGGCCCTACAGTCTGGAACCGCGCGACCGCTACGGTCGCAGGTTCGAATCCCGCCTCAGGCATGGATGTTTGTGATGTCCTTAGGTTAGTTAGGTTAAAGTAGTTCTAAGTTCTAAGGGACTGATGACCTCAGAAGTTAAGTCCCATAGTGCTCAGAGCCATTTGAACCATTTGACATTGGACGACCAACAGGCGAAATGGGGACGTGCGGTGAAGTCGGTTTCAAACTCTGTCAGGTGCTGATAGAGATGTCTCATACGGTAACGACGCATCTCCGTGTCCTTCAAAGTGATCATTTAGCATATCATGATGTTCACGCCACTTATATACTGAGGTAACAAGTCATGTTATACCTCCTGATATCATGCCCGGCTTAGTGCAGTAACTGGACGTGGCATGGGCTTAACAAGTCGTTGGAAGTCATCCACAGTAATATTTAGCCATTCTGTCTCTATAGCCTTTCTTGATTGCGAAAGTATTTCCGGGGCAGGAATTTGTGCACGAACTGACCTCTAGATTTTGCTCCATAAATGCTCGATAGGATTCATGTCGGGCGATCTGGGTTGCCAAGTAATTCGCTCGAATTTTTAGTTATGTTATTCAAACCAGTCATGGACAATTGTGGCCCGGTGATATAATACTTTGTCGTCCATGAAAATTCCAGCGATATTTAGCAATATGACCATGCCTTCTACGTGCTTCACCTTTTTTTGCTTTTTGTTGTCAGTTAGTGTACCTTTGTACAGTAAGAAGTACCACGTGTGTTAATTCAACAGTAGTGGTAGGTCATTGCGTTCCCCGAATGCCAAGCTGTAAACTCCCCCTCACTTATCGACCTTAATGTCAGTAAAATTTTAACCGCGTGTACCTAATGGAAATTTGGGAATAGCAATCTGTCGATAAAGAGGGAGGAAAGGTTTACATCTAAATGAAAGGAAAAATGCAAATGAAACTGGTGGAAATTAATTTTGAAAAGGGGTAAAGTTAATAAAGAAAGTAAATGTGCGGTCGTTACGTTAACAATTAACTGGCGTTAATTAGATATTTGAGATTTGGGGAAAATTACGGTCGCCTGTCATATGGACAATTACTATAATAACTGAAAAAGATAGGTTATTGCACATATAATTAGCACTAAAAGCGTGGCAACTGAAGGTTGACACATGTTGTGTGAAACAATTGCAGTTCCCTCTGAGCAGCCATAGCGTATGGATCTCCGTGCCGGCACAGGAGCTCAGTCAGTTCACCTGATGGTGGCGACATGTATGATCGCCGAAATATTGTGCCCGTTGGACACTATAGACCGGCAGTACACCCGTGGATATTTTGATCATCAAATACGCGAGGAGAAACTCAAGAATTGAATTTAATGATTCTGAACAATTAACAATAGTAAAATTTACTACGTACCAAGCTGAGCTGCAGTCACAGGTAAGCTAAAATATGGCAACAAAACTCGCACTCTTAATTTGTGCTTGTGAAATATAAAAATTTTTGCCAACTATGAATACCTTAACTGATCTTTGAAAGTAAAGCGGTGAAATGCTTTAATGCTGGCGTTTGAGTTTCAACGACACTCGGGTTCATTTCGGAAATGGAAGGGATCCTGCTTGGTAATGCAAATGGGACAATGAGCAACAAAGATTCATGCTAAGTTGCTGAAATTCTGTGAGGCAAATGGAACAATTTTAAAAGCTGAGGTCTGAAATAGAGTTCTAAGACTTTACGTGCTTCCAGTCTTCCTTGTTGGTTGACTGAAGGTTTGAAGTCGTCGATCGAAGAGGCGGCGACAGTCACTCTTTGTCGGCCGTCGCTGTTGCAGAAACTGGATGTTGGCGCGCCTTCTTCTCGACATGGTCACCAGGTGAAACGGGCTCTTGATGTGCACCAGCTAATGCTTCCCGTCCATGACACCGTGTCAGAAACTATCATAGCAAGTCGAGCGCAATTACATGCTGGCAAACCCCGAAAGCGCGGCGACTCACGGGAGCGCTACACAACACACCTGCTCCACCGCCCTACTCCAGCCAGATTCTGCTCTGCCCGCGCTCCACGCGGCAGAGTTAACACTACCAAAGATGCTAAACACTTTGGTTCTCCACACGACCTATCAACGTAGTCGTTCGATAGCATAGTTTTCCCTAGACAAGACCCAGCGTAAAAATACAAATAATATTTACAAAAAACAAACCAACTATACATCGATATATCGCAAAACAATTACAATATATAAAGACACATGTCGTATCTTCAGGTAGCAAAATAACGAAAAACTTTATAGTACAACAGATGGAAATAGGATGATATGGATTTCCGGCGTTACAAAGTGGAGGTGGCTGCGATTGTAACTCCACCTCATCCCACGAGACGATAGCGGCCAATATCTGCACGCACTGTTCGTGACGTAGCGGCCACACCAGCGCCTAGCCTGCCGTGTCTGAGCCCGGCCGGCTGCAATTAACGCCGCGCCTGCCAAGGCTGTGTGGGCGTGCGGCGAACCTCGCCCTGCACTACCAACGCCCCCTCGCTAAGCCCAGAGTTCACAACACTAGGGTGATCTCTGCACGACACTTCGATTAAGGTTTGCCCTAAAAATGTTTTCGCAGAAGTAACGATTGCAGAAGGCGTAGAGGAAGAAGAAATTGAAGTAACTCAACAGGACGTAGAAACAGTAATTAAGAAATTGCAGAATAATGATGCACCAGGAGAAGGTAGGATAACGGCAGAGATGTTGAACGCAAGAGTTGGAACAAGTCTTAAAGAGATATACAATCTCATAAGGAAGGTGGTAATTCTTGAACAGTTGAAGCCTTTGGCTGAAGATAAGAGAGAGGGTACAAGACAAGTTTTTGGATAGGAAGATCAAGCATGGCTCAAATTTTCACCATGAGACAAATCTGGGAGAAGTGTTGGCAATTCATCCATCGGTTTCTGGAAACATTTGTTGATTCCTCAAACGTGTATCGTACTACACACAGATTAATTAGATACAACATTCCTGAGACAGCCTGGCATACCAAGAAAATAAATTAACTTGGTACATATGTGTACAGCAGAGACAAAAGCCAAGGTGAAATACCAGGGGGAGCTGTCTAAGGTATTCAACATCAGAAAACGTGTGGGACAAGGTGATGCCATTTCACCACTGTTTTTTAATTTGGTCCTGGACAATGGAATTCGGCAAACGAAAAGAGAAGGTAAAGGGATAAAGCTAATTGAAAAACACAGCTATTGGGATATGTAGTCGACACTGCAGTTGTAGCGGATGAGATGGCAGGAACCGCAGAGGACTTGGCGAAGAATGCCACTAAGATTGGCCTTCAGGACTAATAAAGAGAAGATTTAAACGACAGAAGTATCCAGACAAGCTCCTAATAATAGACCATTGCTGGTTGGAATATGTAAGATTACAAGTGCAAAAAATTTCACATAGTTTGGAACGTGGTTCAACAGGCATAATAACTTATAACAAGAAATTAATCAACGTATCGTCATTGGATCTGAAACTTATTTCACTGTGAAGCAAATAATGTCAACGAAAATGTTGTGTCTAGACAAGACAGCCTAGACACAATGAGAGAAAGCCGAAAGGCACGCGCTTAAACTCACGCAGGCTGGCGTGAGGTCTGAAACAGGATACGTAATGAATGCTATAAAGAAAAGTACGTAGCTGCTGGAATACTTAACTTTAATTCACAATTGGTGAACATTGGTCTTGTTGATACAGTATTATCATCTCAATATAACTTGGTGATGGCGCCTTGCTAGGTCGTAGCAATTGACTTAGCTGAAGGCTATGCTAACTATCTTCTCGGCAAAGGAGAGAGTCTTCGTCAGTACAGCATGGCTAGCAAAGTCCGCTGTACAACTGGGGCGAGTGCTAGTAAGTCTCCCTAGACCTGCCGTATAGTGGCGCTCGGTTTGCTATCACTGACAGTGGCGACACGCGGGTCCGGCGTATACTAATGGACCGCGGCCGATTTAAAGGCTACCACCTAGCAAGTGTGGTGTCTGGCGGTGACACCACAGAAAAATCTGTCAATTAAGACCAGACTGAAAGCCTATAATGCAGTGATAGTACCGGTGTAGTTACACGGGACAGTAATGTTAAGCACAAGAAGAGAAAGAGGGAACCTGCTGATCTCCGAATGGAAATTCCAGAGAGAGATCTTAGAATCCGTGTGTGAAGAGAAGACATGGAGACCCAGAAAAAGCTAGGAAGCCTAGTGAAACAACCTGACACCGGCAGAAAATGGAAGCGATGAGAATAAGCCTAGCAGAGTGCATTGGCAGGAGTCCAGAAATATACTGAGATAAAGCTGTGCTTTTGGGAAAATCTGATGGAACACCTCCAGTAAGAAGCCAAGGAAGCGATGCGAGAATGAACTGTAGAAGGACCATCAGCAGTTTGGTGTCCATGAAAACTGAATCCAAAGTGCTCGAAGTCACTATATACGGGGGAACATTATAAAGTGGGTGCATGATCTTCAAGGGACCGTGATGGTCGACCCGCATGAATGTACGTAGGGTAAAGATACGTCATTCGTACTACAGTCTAAGACGGACACCAATAATATCTCGTCCCACGTTTATAAAATGCGACATGAAATGGTTTAAAATTGACGCAAACGCTCGTAAGAATCAGCAAAAACCAGTGAACGGACGGCTTAAGAAGTAAATTTGTTTGACTGTCGTTATTAGTTTCTTTCTCCCATCTGTAAGACATTTCAGAGACGTGTTTGATGATAAAGCAATTGTTTTGTGTCATGTACTTTGCCACCCATTTAAGCATAATCAATCGGTAGAAAACTTTGAACCTATTCCTGTAATTTTAGGCTGCAACATTAAAGGTATCACTGCCTAAGTCGCACCTGTGGACAATTCGTTAATCGTAGTGGTAAGACTCAGGTGACTGATGCAGAATACGTACCAACTAAAAAATGTTTGTGTCATCTGATCATTATGATGAAGAGAGAGTACAGTAAGTGGGAGCAGGAGGATAAGGACGAAGATATACTGAAATATCGGAATGGTGAACTTGGATTTAATCAAGGATGTAGACAATACAATACACCAAAACATACACTGCGTCGTCATTTGAAGGGTTTAAATAAAACATCAACATTTGGAACACGTAATCATGATAGCAGAGATGGAAGATGAAGTATCACAACATATAATTAATTTAGAGTTATGTTCTTCGGAGTAGCAATTACTGAATTAAGAAACTTTGCCTACCAACGTTCTGAGAAACATCACCTTTCAAATTCAAAGAAAAAATAGCCGGTAAAAACGGTATTACACATTTATGAAAGATCATGCAACTTTGTTCTTGCGAGTTCCCGAAGCAATATCGACGGCATGAAGGAAGGGGTTTCATAAAGATCGTGTTAAAGAATTTTGTCATAAATATGAGGAAAGAGTAGATGAACGTAAATTTACTGTTGACCAGACATATAGCGTCGATGAACCCGCATTATATACAAGGTGATTATAATTAAAGTTACTTTCAAACCGCTGTAGAGATAACACCACTGGTCAGAATGACGTCATACTGCAACGGAACATTATCGGAGAAGGATGAAGAAGTATGGCAGAAGAAAAATAAGTAATTAATAAATGTAGCAACAGATGGCATTGTAAGCATCATAATTTAATAGTGGTCAACTTCAAATGACAAATGAATCATACAACAACGCCTAAGGCTTACGTTTGACGTTAAACAAAGTGTACCACTCAGTGTGCATGGGTGTGCAGGTGTGATACTGTTAGTTACGCAAGCACATCCACGACGGCAAGGTCATATCACATCGGCTGGATAACATCGGTTTTTAATCGTCCTGCCGCCAAAAACCACATAAAAGTACGAATCACATCGGTTTTCAATTGTCCTGGGTCCAAAACCTGCATAAAAAGTCTTTATCACACCGGTTTTCAATTGTCCTGAGTCCAAACACTGCATAAAAAGCATCAAACAAAATCAAATCGGCTTGTTAATGTGAATGACTGAATACATGTTCAAAATGCTGTCCACCGTTTTCTACAACAAGTGGAAATCTACAAAGAGCATCTTCCACAACTGAACGAAGTGTTTCCGGGGTCACGTTCAGAATACGTTGCGCAATGCGTGCCTTCAATGCAGCTAAGTTTGCAGTCGGAACACTGAACATAACATCTTTCAGATAGCCCCAAAGTCACAAGTCACACAGATTAAGACCAGGTGATCGGAACGGCCGGGCTGTAGGGAACTGGCGGCTGATTATTCTGCATTTCCGACATGGGGCTTCAACAGCTGCTAAAGTGGATTTGCAATGTGCTGAGGTGCGCCATCTCGCAAAAAAAAAAAAAAAGAAAAGATCCCATCCACGCTGCTGGCGAGCTGGAATGACGCGGTTGCTTAAAAGACACTCAAGGCTCTTACCAGTAATGGCAAACGTAACGGGACCGGAAGCACCAGTCTCTTCGAAAAAGTGTAGCCGTATGATAAACGATGCCGTAAGCCCGCACCCCACAGTCACCTTTTCAGGATGAAGTGGTACTGACTGATTTCGGTGTGGATTTTACGTTGCTCATATTCGACAACTCTGTGTACAGACATATCCTGTCACATAGACCGGGTTCCGAGGTTCGATTCCCGGCGGGGTCAGGGATTTTCTCTACCTCGTGATGACTAGCCGTGAAATTCAGAGTTAAGAAGGAAACTGTATTAGTTTTATGTAAAATTTGCGTTTATTATGTGATGGATATTAATGTTACTTATTTAGAACGCGAAAGTGGTCAAGCTTTGATTATTTAAAAATGTTAAAATGTAAAATAATGTAGAATAAGCTGTAGCGAATGAGATGGGCGGCTTCAGAAAAGGGAATTGCGCTAGTCAATTGAGCGACGATGCTCGGCAAGCCCGAAACGCGGCCGGGGACGGACAGAAAGACAGTGATGTTCTGGACACCAAAGGGGACAGTTCGGATGGAGACTCGAATATCGACAGTTCTGGTCTAGACACCAAAGAGTACACTTCTGGTCGAGACACCAAAGGGGACAGTTCGGATTGAGACGCGAAAGCGAAAAGCCAATCTTTAGCCAGCTAGGAAGTGAAACGACTTAGAAAATATCGCGTCGTGTGATATCGCAGAACTTGGTCAGAGAGCGTTGAGCAGCCGCGCGCCTGTTGTGAACTGTAATTTTCCGCGAAGATAACGAGGTGGAATATTAGACTTGTATTTCGCGATGAGATTGTGAATGATCGAACTGTGTCAAATGGATATGCGCTCGAGTGTAACAGTAATTCCAAATACGACCACTTTCGCTATTAGTTTGCTTTCTGAATAAACATTATTCTAACAAAATCGCAACTGTGTGCCCTACAACATTTATGTGTCGTTAATTTAGTTCCCGATAACATTATTACAGTTATTACGTGTTATATTAACTTTGTATTTCGCAAACTTGCCATCAGCCAGCCAATTCAACCAAAGGGTCACAAGTGTTTAATTTAGGACGTGTAATGCGACACGTACTGTTCAGCCCCTACACGAGTTTGATGCAAGACATTTCGACGAAGAGGAACCGCATGTGAGCCCGAACATCTTTGGGATGTTAGCTCGCATTGTATCAGCCTTGTAAGATCGAAGACATTATGACATGGAGAAGACATTATGGCATGAAATACAAAAGATGGGTTCATGATTATGCGCTGGAGTGGAAAGTAAAATTAACTAATATTTCTATGATATCTGTGTTGAAACCAACTGTTTTTTCATACACCACTTTAAGGTTCAAAAAATGGTTCAAATGGCTCTGAGCACTATGGGACTCAACTGCTGAGGTCATTAGTCCCCTAGAACTTAGATCTAGTTAAACCTAACTAACCTAAGGACATCACAAACATCCATGGCCGAGGCAGGATTCGAACCTGCGACCGTAACCGCACGGCCACTTCGGCCGGCCCACTTTAAGGAACCCGTAAAGAATTTGGATTTTGTTTCTTGTGTGTAATTCCGTTACGCACGGTCGTGGAAGTCGCCTTACGTTTATGGTTTGTAATTTGTTATTGTGGCGTTTTTTTATATTATATGCTGGTTTTATTACGTTGTCGCTGACTTCTCATCCTAAGTACGACTTAGGTAATAGGGGGTAAGAATCAGAAAACCAAGCCCGTTAATCGTACCGAAGGTACAGATTTGAAAATGGTTGGAAACTCATTTTTACGAAAGATTTTTACAATAGTGTGGGAGCTGGTTGATAACTTATGAAATAAAGATTCGTGCATGCAAGAGAAATTGCGTTATCACATACAGTAATTCTCCCTTAAGGGGTACGACTTGAGCGATCTTACGCTATTCATGTCCTCTTTACGTTAAATCATACATTGAATATTACACGGGGCTACCGAGTACTCAGCCAGATTTTCAGAACCTTTCTCTACATAACATGGAAGTGTCGGAAAATGCAACAAGAGAAGGATATCAATTGCTTACTTCGTGCAACGTAATAATGCACGGGATGAATGAACACTTAGCTGAATTCTATAGAAGCACAAACTTGTAATAAGTTCTTTACCCTGACCATAACGACGAGTAAGCATCTCGGCGACGTGCTGCGTGCATGCTTGTCTCGATCCGTTTGCCTAACTTTTCTATTCAGATATCTTATATTTAAAAACACAAAGGAATCAAGTAGTACATAAACAGCCAGCTCTCGCTGTATCTCTGATGACTCACCATCTCGTCTGAAGAACATACAAAAAAATTATCGAAATGTTCTGCTGACTGCAGCATTGACAATAATGTATTCTGATTGTAATGTGCATTCAGAAATATTGGTATCTGTGCTGAAGACAAAAGACCTATAATTTACGTATAGCAGCCAAGAAGTCCTTTAAGGGTGCGCAATATATCTAAGAATATTAGAATCGTTAAACAGTCACAAGGGATCATTTGTTTTGTATAGAGTATAATTTCATGTACATCTTAATTATGGCCACCATGACACACACTGCTTCCGTGCGTGTTACACGTGGTACAGTAAGTCACCAAAAGTGAATGATATAAACATAAAGAATTCCCTACGCATTGGAAAGTAATGAAAATGGCTCGCTAAACGAGGGTGTGACGAATTCAACTACATCGGTATTCAGATGGACTAATGCAAACACTAGTCGGTATCGTGCTTCTAAAAGTGCCCGTCTCATCAAGCAAAGTCGTATACTTGGAACAAATATAAGAGCTCGTCACAGATCCGGATATGATGTGAATAGTACTACAGCAAGCCCTAGAATACAAACTTGAACGCTGGGAAACATTTATATTAGGATATCCATGAATGAACAACAAACACCTAATTCAGTTACACTTAACGCCTTACTCAACCATAGCAGCCTCATTGCACATCCACCCACGCAGATCGACAGCATCGAATACGAACACCCTTTGTAAGTTTAAAATACATGTTCCCAGCGAACAACACGGTGCGCATGTTACTAATAAACGGCACGACGAAGTGATTCTTCATGTACCCCTACTGAATGTGTCAAAGACAGTTACGGTTGTAGACATCTATCGCTCGGCGCACCCTCGTCTTCCCATGTTGACACAACGACATCGCAAGTTACGATTGCAGTCAGCAAGGTATCATCGGGGCAGGATCGTGTATCAGCGAAACGCAGGACAAATTGACCAGGGGTAGCGTCTAGTAGTCCGATTCTAGCTCAACCACGTTTTAAATTTCAAATAGCAATCAACACCGATCTGATCATGTAAGTGTAGAAAATTTGAGGAATGTTTACAAATAGTTAGTATCGACAGCAATAGAGAGATATATACCACGTAAATTAATTAGTGATGGTACTGATACCCCATGGCAGACAAAATGGGTCACATCGTTGTTGCAGAAGCAACAAAAAAAGCATACCAAATTTTAAAAAAACCCAAAATCCCCAAGATTAGCAACGTTTAACAGAAGTTCGAAATATGGCGCGTAATTCAATGCGATATACTTTTTATAATTTCCACAACGAAATTCTGTCTCGAAATCTGGCAGAAAACCCAAAGACATTCTGGTCATACATAAAGCACACCAGTGGCAAAACGCAATCAATACCTTCACTGCCCGATAACAACGGTGAAGTCATTGATGACAGTGCCATTAAAGCAGAGTTATTAAACACGGATTTCTTAAACTCCCTCACCAAAGAGGACGAAGTAAATATTCCTGAATTCCAATCAAGAACAACTGCCAAGATGAGAAACATAGAAGTATATATCCTCGGAGTAACAAAGCAGCTTAAACCGCTTCATAAAGGCAAGTCCTCCAGATTGTATACCAGTCAGGTCCTCTCAGAGTGTGCTGATAAAATAGCTCCATATTTAGCAATTATACAGGGTGTTACAAAAAGGTACGGCCAAACTTTCAGGAAACATTTCTCACACACAAAGAAAGAAAATATGTTATGAGGACATGTCTCCGCAAACGCTTACTTTCCATGTTAGAGCTCATTTTATTACTTTTCTTCAAATCACATTAATCATGGAATGGAAACACGCAGCAACAGAACGCACCAGTGTGACTTCAAACACTTTGTTACAGGAAACGTTCAAAATGTCCTCCGTTAGCGAGGATACATGCATCCACCCTCCGTCGCATGGAATCCCTGATGCGCTGATGCAGCCCTGGAGAATGGCGTATTGCATCACAGCCGTCCACAATACGAGCACGAAGAGTCTCTACGTTTGGTACCGGGGTTGCGTAGACAAGAGCTTTCACATGCCCCATAATTGAAAGTCAAGCGGGTTGAGGTCAGGAGAGCGTGGAGGCCATGGAATTGGTCCGCCTCTACCAATCCATCGGTCACCGAATCTGTAGTTGAGAAGCGTACGAACACTTCGACTGAAATGTGCAGGAGCTCCATAGTGCATGAACCACATGCTGTGTCGTACTAGTAAACCACTCGCTTAAAGAATGATCCGTACCTAAAGACTGGAAAATTGCTGAAGTCACACCAATAACCAAAATGGGAAGTAGGAGTAATCCGCTGAATTACAGGCCTATATCACTAACGTTGATTTGCAGTATGGTTCTGGAACATATACAGTATTCGAACATTATGAAGTACCTCGAAGAAACGATTTATTGACACATAGTCAGCACGGTTTCAGAAAATATCGTTCTTGTGAAACACAACTAGCTCTTTATACTCATAAAGTAATGTGCTATCGGCAGGGGATGTCAAATTGATTCCATATTTTTAGACTTCCAGAAGGCTTTCGAAATCATTCCTCACAAGCGTCCTTTACCCAAACTACTTGCCTACGGAGTACCGCCTCAATTGTGCGACTGGATTCGTGATTTCCTGTCAGAAAGGTCACAGTTCGTAGTAATAGACGGAAAGTCATTAAGTAAAACAAAAGCAATATCCGGCGTTCCCCAAGGAAGTGTTATAGGCCCTCTATTGTTCCTGATCTATATTAACAACATTGTTTGCAGATGATGCTCTCATTTACCGTTTTGTAAGGTCATCAGATGATCAAAACGACTTGTAAAATGATTTAGATAAGATATCTGTATGGTACGAAAAGTGGCAGTTTACCCTGAATAAGGAAAAGTGTGAAGTTATTCATATGAATACTAAAAGAAATCTGCTAAATCTCGATTACGCGGTAAGTCACACAAATCTGAAGGCTGTAAATTCCACTAAATACTTATGGATTACATTTACAAATAACCTGAATTGGAACGATCACATAGATAATATTGTGGGTAGAGGAAACCAAAGACTGCGATTCACTGGCAGAACCCTTAGAAGGTGCAACAGGTCTACTAAAGAGACTGCTTACACCACGCTTGTCCGCCTTATTCTGGAGTGTTGCTGTGTGGTGTGGGATCCGCATCAGTTGGGACTGACGGATGACATCGAAAAAGTACAAAGAAGGGTAGCTCGTTTTGTATTATCGCGAAATAGAGAGATAGTGTCACAGACATGATACGCGAATTGGAGTGGCAATCGTTAAAACAAAGGCGTTATTAGGTGCGTCGGGATCTTCTCATGAAATTTCAATCACCAGGTCTCTCCTCCGATTGCGAAAACATTCTGTTGGCACCCATCTACATAGGGAGCAATGATCATCACGATAAAATAAGAGAAATCAGGTCTCGCACAGAAAAATTTAAGTGCTCGATTTTCCCGCGAGCCGTTCGAAAGTGGAACGGTAGAGAGACAGCTTGAAGGTGGTTCATTGAATCCTCTGCCAGGAAGTTTATCATGAATAGTAACCGAGCGAGGTGGCGCAGTGGCTAGCACACTGGACTCGCATTCGGGAGGACGACGGTTCAATCCCACGTCCGGCCATCCTGATTTAGGTTTTCCGTGATTTCCCTAAATCACTCCAGGCAAATGCCGGGATGGTTCCTTTGAAAGGGCACGGCCGACTTCCTTCTCCGTCCTTCCCTAATCCGATGAGACCGATGACCTCGCTGTTTGGTCTCTTCCCCCAAATTAACCAACCAACCAACCATGAATAGTAGAGTAATCACATAGATGCTGAACAGGAATAGCGACTGAAGACTTCCAGCCTAGGACGTCACCTTCGCTCCTGGTCTATCTTGACTGAGGATCGCACAGGCCTCAGGGCATTCTCTTGACCTAGGAGCGGGGAACTGCCCTAAGAAGGCAGAAGAATCACCGATGATCGACGGCTTGAGGTTGCAGAAGGCACTGGAGACAAATTCATTAAGGACACAGTACGTATATCGTCAGGATACATGGCCTGTAATTGAGAAGTGTCATGATAACCTCGCCTCTAGCAAGAGATTCCGATTACCCCCCATTCGAATACGGATCTGCAGCAGGCGACGACTATGGGGGAGGTGACTATGAGAAAACATGGGATAATCAACGATGATATGACATTCTGCGGGTCTTAGCGTGGAATGTCAAAAGTTTGAACATACTAGTAAAGCTGTAAATTCTGAAAAGGAAAATCCTAAGGTTCAGTTGGAAACAGGAGTAATCTGTGAAGTGAAATGGAAAGAAGATGAACATTTCTGGTCAGACGAACATAGGGTAATATCAACAGGAGCAGAAAATCGCATAACGGGAGTAGGATTCCTTATGATTAGGAAAGTAGAGCAGAGGGTGAGCAAGTGAACAGTGGTTCAGGTGTAGATACTGACAGCACAAACAGAAGATGAAGACATAGGGGAAGTTTACGACGATGCTGCACGTCCAATACATTATGTAAAGAGATGTGAAAATAAACAATAATCATAGAGGATGGCATGCTTTGTAGGGGAAGCAATAGAAGAAATGTCTACGGGAGAATGTGGGCTAGGCAGTAGGAATGAGAGAAGAGAAAGACTAATTGAGTTCTGCGTTAAGTTTCAGATGGTAACAACGAATACTCTGCTCATGAACCACAAGAGAAGGAGGATTACTCGGAAAAGCCAAACCACGGGAAGGTTCCAGCGGTCAGACAGATATTCCAAAATTGGATACAAGATTGTGAGGTGAACTCAGGAGCAAATATATATTTAGTAATGATTAAGAGCAGACTAAAGGTTAAGAGTACCGCACGGAAGAATCAGTGCGGAAAGAAGTGGGATACCGATGTACTGAGGAATGAAGGCACGCGTTTGATGCTCGTTACGTATGTGGATATTGCGATAATACTTCACCTGATCGACATATGTGATTACTAGATTGGCGACGTACCACCAGACTCTCGAAAGAAAGTCATCCACACAGTACCGAATCTCGCAAGGGCAGATAGCTGCGAAACCATCGCACAATCAGATTAACATCTCATGCATCTAACCTGCTGACAAGAATAATGTGCAGAAGAAAGCAAAGGAAGATCTGGCTTTACGAAAGATAAAGTACCAGAGAGGCAGTTACGAATTTGTGTTTCATAATAGAAGCAGAATGAAGAGAAATCAAAATAAGGTATGTCGGTGTAGCAAAGCATTCGACAATGTTAAATTGAGCAAGATGTCCGATATTTAGATAAAAATAAAACTACAGGGTATGCCGGTGTTATAAATTGCTATCCTCAGTGAAAGTTAGGAAGAATGACAGGGTCTGTTAAACGTAATGACCAGTCTAATGAATACAAATGAAACATAAAATGCAAAATTAAAGAGAAGTAGCAGAAATGAGAATTGCAGTACATTTAACATCAAATTGGTGGTCATGAAGTAGATGATATTAAGCAGTTCTGCTACCATAAAAGCAAAAAACACAAGACGGACGAAAAAAGTTGGACATAGAAAGCAGACCAGCAAAGTCAAAGAGGGCATTCGTGGCCAAGAGTAATCTGCTCGTGCCAAACATAGGCCTTAATTTGAGGTAGAAATTTCCGAGAACGGAGCACAACATTGTATGGTAATGTTTCATGGACAGTGAGATCAGCGGAACTCAGGATATTCCAAGCGTCTGAGATTGGTGCTTCAGAAGAATGTTGGATATCAGGTGGACTGCTGAGATGAGGAATGAGAAGATTCTCCACAGAATCAGCGAAGAAAGTAACATACGCAAAACAATGACTCGAGGAAAGAACACGATGATAGAACATCGATCGTACAATCAGCTTAACATGTGTGGTGGCTTGGGAGTAGAGATGTAGTTGTGGATATTTGTGGTGCCATTCCAACAGTTAAATTTCCCAGAATTTTTCTATTGCGACGTAGCAATTTGCTCCCGTAACAGAACCACCGACCCGTGAGGTGCTGTCTGGCTAGGGCGCTGTAACATGTTGGTGGTTGTAGGGTGTGTCGAAATTTCCCAAACGGCACTGCCTGACAAAAAAAAAACTGAAGCACTCAGATGACATGCTCAGATGTCAATGTAAATTTTTAAATGTTTCCACTCTCCGCTGACATGTAAATAATTAGAGTCACAATTCCCTGTGACAGGTAGAACGGCCACCAGAGTGCATTAGTATCCCTCCTATGTATTGTCGTTATCACGACTAATAGGGCATATAAGGAGCGTGAACAGTGTCACATACTGAGAAATCACTGCGAATGTCACGGGCACGTCACTCATCCGTGTTAGACAGCGTTGTCAGTGCCTGACAGAGCGTGAAATGGGTCTTATTCCATGCCTCCATTTGGCTGTCCTGTCGAATCATGGGTTGATTGAACTGCCTTTCACATCTGCGCCTGTCATTGGAGTACAAGTAATGGACTCCCTACACCAAGCTGTGTAGCGATGCACCGTTGGACTAGAAGCAGCAAGACTAGGGAATTGCAATCCCAAACTACCACACAGACGACTGCGTATAGAGTTTTACCGTGACCTGTAGGCACTGCTGCGACTGAGGTACGACACATTGCGTTTACCGATGAATGGCGGTTCTAGACTACAATGGATGACCATCGCGTATGAGTTTGTTGGCTGCCTAAAGAGAGGTCCTGTTCTTCCAAAGCTTTGTAGAGGCACAGCAGTGTTATTCGTATGCTCATGGTATGGGGAGGTATCACATATGATAAAGGCCTGTGCCGACTCAGAAAACCCTAATGGTACAACATATGTCATGGACATTCTGTATTCTCACGTGTTACCTCTCCTGCACCGTGGAGCCATTTTTCAACAGGAAAAAGGTCGTGCAGACCATGCAGTCTCCCTATTTACTGGCTGTGTACTCACGTGGCCAACAAGATTCACGAATTTACCAGCGACTGAACATGTGTGGAACAGCTAAAAAGTCAACTCTATCCTAACGCGAGTATCTTGGACTTCAGGGACAAGTTAGCAGCGGAATCCACGCATGTATCCATACCGTACGGCGTGCAACGTCATACTGTTAAGTGGGCCTATGCTAGCAAGTTCTTTGTAAACTTGACTCGATTTTGTTATCACTATAACATCACCATGTACCCTCAATACCCGTGAAGTATCTTTCTGTTTGCTCGTCACGTTCTGGGAGCTTCACCTTTGTTGTCTGGCAGTATATTTCTTAATTTTACCAGATTCCAGGTCCGCCTGCTCTGCAGTCAGCTTTTTTTTTATAAACTCAGTGTTTCAGGACCTGCGTGCCATCGTCAGTAGGTACTTTTATTTTATTCTTATTTCTTCCTGGTGAATAATAGTACCCACCGACGACGGCTGATAAGGCACTAAAACTGTCCCAGCGTAAAATCAAGCGCCGGCACGTCGCCATGGAATGTCATCGCAGAGAAGGCTGTGAGACGACGTCAGCCAACAGTACGCTGACTAGGACCGCACCACGACAGCGGCGCGCTCCTGGCGGCCGTTTGTTGTCTCAGCTAGATTTCCTGCGACTTGCTCATTTTATATAAATGTTGAAAGTTGTTTTTTTATGAAACAGGGAATCTACGAGACTTCCAATATTCTACTGGACAAACTGCTGTTTATCCAAAACCCTTGTGCCCGAAATAACATGCAAGGAAGTAGCAAGATAAGCATCTATTGGGCAGAGGTGCTATAAATGACTTAGATGCTTCATATTTTAGATTTATTTAAATTGTTTGCTTATAAATGATTAATTATCGCTTTCCTAGGTATTCCAGAGTTGAGAGGTTTGGGATACCAGCCAAACATGTTGTATTGTGAGAATATGATGTAAGTGAGGCAGATTAGCATTCACAGATTTACAATGCGAACATGTAAAACGCCACATAGGCGAATGAGTGTGTGAACTCATACTGCAATGTGGTCAAGGGAAAGTAAGACAGCTTCGGTATACATAAATGACAAAAAGTAAAAAGTGTAAGACACTTTTACACGTCATTTCTGTGTGTGTGTGTGTGCGTGTGTGTGCGTGCGTGTGATGAGGGCGTTTCTATTGACGAACACTTATCCTAATGTGACGTGAAAGGAACTCTCGGCATTCCACACGCAAACCTAAAGATTTCCTGTAAGGACTGGAGAACGGTCAAGTACGCAACAATGGAATATGCACGTCCTTGTTGCTTACGACAAACCGCATGCACGAAGGACCTTACGATATTATTTCGAATTATGAATAACTTATACTTCATTGACGTTATAGAAAATGGACAGGAGTAGAGAGGACTGTCGGAAGTGTAAGACTGATACGAAGAATATGTGTTGGAGCCATTAAAAAATGAGTAAGCGACTGTTCCACCTAGTTATTGTTGGTACTGTTAAGCAAACCCGATAGCTCCTCTTTAACCCACATGATTGTTGTGTTATGATGTTTCATTTACTGTGACGCCTACCTCTGTCTCACATTGTTGAACTAACTGATCATTTATGCTTTTCTTCCTTACAAGCTATTAGCAGTTTCTGGATTTCTGTCTTTTTAAGACTTTTTTTCAATTTCTTCGTGTGCATCTGCCGTCTCTTCCTGTATGGCGAACCCGAAAGCTGCACATCCGATCGTATTGAGAGTCCAGGTTTTGGGAACACGAGTTGCATCCGTGGCTGGGCGACATCTGCTCTACCGACGAATCATTTGTCGTCCACAAAGCTGCTCATCACATTTGTTAAACAAGATAAATGTCAACATAATACCTTTGTATTACCGCGGTTCACTCCAACTACGACCATAGCTGCTCATCACATTTTAAGGAAGATACATAATCAGGGTAATAAATTTAAAGATGTGACGAACGTGTCAACTAAAGACAGTTTTTCACGATTAACGTAAAACTTATCTCAGACATACAAATAATTAAAAATAACAAAATGCAGTACAAATTCTTTTACTTTTGCGCCAAAAGGAAGTTCATAGATCAAATCTACAATGAAAATATTCCTTTCCAAAGCACATTTAGATATGGATGTGTTACTAGTTTATATGAACCATTTGAACATGTTCGGTTGTGAATAATTTTCCAAAGCAAATATATTGTTTTTCCAAACTGACTTACAACTTACTGAAGAATACTTGCTATACCGTATTATATTACGTATTCGTAACAATTTAGTATGTGGTATCTTGGAAAGAAACTATAGTTTGGCAACTGTAATACTGATATTCAATGTTTTACCGAAAGCTCTGTTTTCATTGTTGCTTGAAAGTTATTTAAAATATTTCTAATCAACACAACGAATACAATTATGTAACAACGGCATTATCTATGAAGAGACAGTCCTTTGAGGTAACTGTTACATTTGAACACATAAAACAGAAGCGTATTCTAAACAATCACAATCATTTTCCTCTACGTCTGTGTTGAACGACATGAGCATATTGTCAATGATGGACGCACACCATGTAAGTCCTGTTTATTTTGACAGTCTTCGCCGAAACTAGTTTATTCTAAAACATCAACATCTTCTTTCTTGTCGACTGAGCCTGGACGGCTAAGAAATGCTTCAGCGAGTGGTTAAGAAAAGAGTTTGGTAATACTCCATCCACGTTTCTAAACAGACTTCCGCACTTGTACATGTTTCTGGGACTTCTAGAATACTTTTGCGTCCGTATCAATCAGTGTGTATCCCATAGCTTCGTACTTGTATATGAAAATTCGTTTCTTTTCGTTTGCGTGATCTACATTTCGTTGGACTTTAGTTAGCGATTTCAAGTCTATCCCTCTCCAATCTTCTCCAAGGTTTCCTACTTCAGCCACTGACAGGTAGACCTTATTACGTTACTCTTTTGTTACAGTTGTCGGTCTTTTTCGTAAATGTCTCTCTCATCTATCGAAAATCCTAGAAGTCGGTAAGAAACTGTGTCCTCGGAACAATAATTATTAATATTATTACTATGCAATATTATTGCATGGGAGCGTAGAAGCATAAACAGGTGCTAACAGCTTCTCTGCGCGGGAACGCCCCGCCTTCACGGGAACTGAAATCACTTGACCGGAATCAGCAAAGCAAGCCCTGTCATTGGGCCCGTTGCGGCCTATCCAGCGCTTGGGTACAGCGAAATTCAATCAGTCGCGTACTTCGCTATGCCAGTGAGGTGGCGCCCCATCATGCTGGAAAATGAAGTTCTCTGGCTCATCTCCTTCCAACTGAGGGAAGAGCCATTGCTCTAGTGTATCAAGGTAAGAAGTGATAGTTACAGTAGGTTCAGCAAAAATGAAAACCCCATAATCTTTCCGCTGGGATACGGCACAAAAAACAATCACTTTATGGGAATTTAGTTGCATTTGTACCACCTCGTGAGGATTTTCTGAGCCCCAGATGCGCACATCGTGAGTGTTAACATGTCCACTAGGGTGATAGGTCGACTCATCTCTGTACACAACGTGAGCCAGAAAATCTTCATCGTCATCGTGTGACAAATGGTGCTCACATTGAACTTTTGTGAGGTTCTTGTTAAAACTGTTCGAGTTGCTGTTTCATTCGACATATCATTTAGAATTGTAAGATTAATGTAATAAATATTATAAAGCGTTAAATCCCCGAAATTCATTTATAAACACCCTATATTTTAAGAAGCGTACTTCATAAGAACTGTTAACTCTCATGAATCACACGCATGCACGATTAACAAATATTGTTAGATGTTGAAGTCCCCATCTCGGTTCACTTGGGTTTCGTGAAGACCGTGCCTGAATACGGGGTCGAAATAAGAAATTTGATCCCAGGTACAATTAAAACCCAACAACGTAGTAACGGAAAAATGACAGCTATGACGATGATGAATGTATCGTCAAAAAATGTATATATATAAAAATAAAAAGAAAATAAGCTGTAGTCACTCTACCGATGTACTGTAAACGTTCTAAAAAACTTCGTACGTAAATCTCGTTATTCGTGTTATGCTACAGTATAACGTCGCACAACAGCGCAGAAACTTTATTGCATATTATATCCATTCGTATGTATACCAATCACGTAAACAAATGTAAAGCAAAGATAGGACCGATATGCACGGAAAGAAAAACAAACATAGCATGGGTTCCAGAGACCTTGCCTGCGTAGGTAAAACATCTCTGCGGTCATTTTCATTCTCCCCGCTGACTGTTAGCAAATATAGCAGGCATGACCGCCATTTTGTTAAACTCACTTCTGTGGTAGACCATCTTCTGTACCGAGGGAGGTGGCGCTGTAGTTAGGGCACTGGCATCGCATTCGGGAGGATGACAGTTCAAACCCGCCGCTTCAAGCAGGTGCCGGGATGGTTCCTTTGAAAGGACACGGTGGATTTCCTTCCTCGTCCTTCCCTAATACGAGCCTGGACTGTGTCTCTAATGACGTCGTTGTCGACGGTAAGTTGAACGCTAATCTCCTCCTCTTCTGCCATAGCTTCTTCGGCGAGAGCCAGCACCTGAGCTACATATTACTCAGGCTCATTAGGGCATTAGCGCTTACTGAGTCGATTAATTATAATAATGAATGCGAAGTATTTAATGATGAAGTTTCACACTCATACAGTGAGTGTGGTTATGCGGAATGCATTCGAAGGTAATGTAACAGCTGTTCCACGGTAAGCAATTCAAAAAACAAAGTGCTCGGAAATCCTCGTCACAGACTTCTAGGACTTGTAGAGAGGAGTGGGTTTATACGGGGGTTTTTGAATAAGAATAGACGTCCGAAAACGCAACGTTTCCTTCTACGACGATCTCAGTTCACATGTGTAATGCGTCCACGTCTCCTGAGGGAGAGTGATAAGTCACATAGTTGCTTGTCCTGGTATGCAGCAGGTCTTACCGGATGACGTGGACTACTTCTTGCAGGTTCGTATGCACGAGACTCATGTAGAGACAGAGGAAGATATGCTGGTTCTAGTTCTGGCCTCTGCACTAGAAATTTACGAGACACCAGAAGGGATGGAGAGTGTGTACCAGAACATGCTATTTAGGTAAATGTCTGTGACAACATAGGTGGCATGTACACCGAGCCGCTGATGTGATGCATTAGTACTCTTGTCTACATATAGCATGCTATGTTCTTTTTGTTTTGAGATAATGCAAACAAGTAAGAGGGGCATTTGAAAAGTCCGCGCAAAGTTCGAGAGATGGCACCACCGGCGCGTATCGAGGTTATGTTTGTTAGTAGCATCTTTGGAAGAACGCACACCAAGTTTCAGCCATATTGGTCTATTTCTTAGTGTTTGGCATTCATGTGAATCAAGGAAGTCGAGTGATTGTCAAAAAATGGACGAAGAAGAATTTCTTCTGGTGAGTAAACATTACTTTATAAAAGGCAAAACGCCTCAGGAGACTAAAGAGAAGCTTGATAAACATTACGGTGAATCTGCACCTTCGATTAGAACAGTTTATAAGTGGTTTAAAAATGCTCGAGGTTGTCATATGGGCACAAGTGATGCTCAACGTTCTGGATGCCATGTGGAGGTTACGACTCCAGAAACCATTGATAAAATCCATGATATGGTGCTGGATGACAGAAGAGTCAAGGTGCGTGAGATTGTAAGTGCTGTGGGCATCTCGAATGAACGGGTACATAATATTTTGCATAAACATTTGGACATGAGAAAGCTATCCGCAAGATGGGTTCTGCGATTGCTCACGCTTGACCAAAAACGGAATCGTGTGAAGTGTTCCAAGAATGGTTTGCAGCTATTTGAGAAGAATCTGCAGGACTTTAAGTATCACTTCATCACTGTGGATGAAACATAGATACATTATTGTACTCCTGAGACCAAACAACACTCTAAATGATGGGTTACCAAGGGAGAATCTGCACCAAAATAGTCGAAGACTATTCCTTTGGCCGGAATGGTTATGGCGACTGTCGTTTGGGATTCGCAAAGGATAATCCTCATCGACTATCTGGAAAAGGGTAAAACTATTAAAGGTTTGAAAACCAAGCCGCAAGAAAAACGCCGGCGATTGGATTGCAAAAAAGTCCTTTCCCATATCGACAATGCACCAGCACACATCTCAGCAGTTGTGGTCGCAAAATTAATGAAAAAAAGGATTCCAACTCGTTTCACATCCTCCCTATTCTCCAGACTTGGCTCCCTCGGATTACTATTTGTTCCCCAATTTAAAGAAATGGCTGGCGGGACAATGATTTTATTCAAACGAGGAGGTGATTGCAGCAACTAATTGCTATTTTGCAGGCTTGGACAATTCCTATTATTCGGAAGGGATCAACTAATTAGAACAGCGTTGGACGAAGTGCATAAGTCTAAAAGGAGACAAATCACCTGGTAATGCTTAACTATTAATACAAGTAAATGTGTTAAAGCGATAAATGAATGCTTCTTTACGTTTACTTTCGAATTATTGCCTAATAATTGTACTGCGCCACGCCTAATTCAATTCCCCAGGCAGAAGTCGACGAGTTAAATATCTGAGATGAAATCGTCGTGGAACGGAAACTGTAGGTATGTGGACATAGGTTCCTAGTCAAAATTATATGTACTCACTCCGCTCTATAAGTCCTAGAAGTTTTCAAAGGGAATTTACGAACGCCGGCCGAAGTGGCCGTGCGGTTAAAGGCGCTGCAGTCTGGAACCGCAAGACCGCTACGGTCGCAGGTTCGAATCCTGCCTCGGGCATGGGTGTTTGTGATGTCATTAGGTTAGTTAGGTTTAACTAGTTCTAAGTTCTAGGGGACTGATGACCTCAGCAGTTGAGTCCCATAGTGCTCAGAGCCATTTTTGAATTTACGAACACCCTGTAGATGTGCAGTTTTCGTGATCTTACTTGCAAGGCTAGACTTTCATAGTCGTTGTTCAGACAAGATTTTATTTTTACTGATCGAAAATCTGTAACACGTCAAAAATATAATCGTTTGGAATGTTTAAATTAAGACATACTGTGGTAATAAGTATTTTGCAATGTCAGTTGCGGCCAGATGAAATGGATTTCACTGTCGTGTTGGATAACAGCGCTGGGAAACAAAGCAGGTTTCGTTACTCTCGTCATAGTCGAAAATGCTATTACATCAGTTTCTCCGTTTCTTCAATGCTCGCTCACTTTCATCGTGCCATAACAATCTGCCTTATGTCTATGCAGTTCCCCACTTGCGGAGCGCATTTTCGCTAGAATTACTTCCCATTAGTCTCTGATTCACATATAAATTTTCGTTACTACATCACGTGCTAGCAACGGCACCAGACGGCATACAGTCTCTCGTACGTCAGTGATGATGATATTGTGATCGGAGTTGAACTGGTGACCCTCAGCACGCGTACCTGCGACGGTAGAGGTTATTCCACATTGTGCACAGCATAACTCATAACGTTATATACGGAGTGGTGCGGATCGTGAGGTTGCAGTAGCTGCGACGTCTGTATCTTGCACGGGTACTGGTGTAAAATATAGCTCAAAACTTTCTGTACAGTTGACCATGGGACGGAGAGTTCTCGCGACAAGTCACAGGAACTAACACCACCAGAGCACGTGCTGTATGGTCAGTTGCAGTAACAGCAACCTCATCAATAACTTCCACGGAGATAGGACGCCTTACACTTCCCGGAGCCACGCCAAGCTCACCCGTGTTTTCGAATTTCATTATCATCTCCTTTAGACCATTCCATAACATCGAGTCTCTCCTCAGACCTTCAGTCGGCGATTCTCTCTCAACGCAGCACTATAAATCCTACCGGTATCATGAAAGAGTTACACTAACAGTGCACGATATTTCATTTCGATATCCATACTGTTCACTCACGTTACTGCTTGTCATGTGACAGCGTGGATGTCACACCGTCATACAAACAGTGTACAGCGCCAGATTTGCACCTGTGGCCCACTATTGGAATTAATTTGTTTTACAGCGTAAATCGCTTCAGCATGTACCATTTTTCGTTGCCATACGATAATTAACAGCCAACACTCGACCTCTGAGCAGTTGCATTAAATTATAACCACCCAGTCGAAAGTTATAAGAGAACGTCATTCTGATACCTCTGGCAGTAGATCTCTTTAACTAAAAGCTCTTTGCTTTTCATAATTTGTGGTAGTATGGACCAAAACAAAAAGATACTTCAGAAAACAATGGATCTACAGTGTACCCGTTAAGAGGTATGAGTGCTTGTTCGGAAGAAGAGATGTGTTTCGCAGAAGCAAAGATGAACAAATGCTCATAACTTTTAAGGTTTGTGCTTTAGAACCGTGTTTATTGGACTCTTTTACTTGTTTTCGTCCATACTACCACCTCTCAAAATATGCGAGGCAAAGAGTTCGCAGCAGAAGAGCTGCCACAGGTATACGAAAACTTTCACAGCCAACACTCGGTTGTTTCCACACTTGGGTCCATATCCTCATCCAAAATCTCTGGAAGTTTGTAACATCATCAAGGAATCGCTCTGTATATAGTGCCTTGATCTCTGCTACATGCATTATGGAGTAGCGGTTATAGTCATTGGCTGGCGTCCAGTGGGTCGCCAGTTCACCTGCGATCATCCATGAATATTTGTAGCATACTATTTATTATTTGTAGAAGACCCTCTAAATTTGCTGTTTTTCTAATATTTATATGTTCCGGAACATCCAACGTCTGGATCAATAGTTGCCCTGTGGGTACAAGGGGACAATTCTTTTCTGACTGTAGTTTGGTGTGATTAACAACATGCTTTCAGTTCTAAGTGTTGGACTTCATTTACGACCCTGTTTTCGGATTTTATGTGAACATGAGTGTGTTTACGACTTCTCATTGTTAGTTGGAGGCACTGGAAAGATCAAAACATCCATATCACCGTTGCTCCAATTAGGCAACTTAAAAGCCGCCGCCTACACGGATAAGAACCGGGGTTTAACAGTAGATCCATCCCTTAGTGAGTATATTCAGGAGACCGGTTGATGTGAAAACAGCAAGTCTGCTGCAAATCAGGCGCTGGGTGTTGTGTTGTCCTAATCATCATCATTTCATCCCCATCGACGCGCAAGTTGCCGAAATGGCGTCGAATCAAAAGACGTGCACCCGGCGAACGGTCTACCCGACGGGAGGCCCTAGTCAGGCGTCAATCTATGTTTACCAGGTAAGCTGGCGAGGTCCCGACTACATGGCTGAAAGCATTCAACCCATTTGTCAAATATAGCACGAGGGATCAAGTGATGTGAACAGCAAATGTGTAGATTCACTTAGACGGCTCAGCTCAGCAGTGATTCGAGAACGACGAAGAGAAGCTCGATAGCTGGGAAAAATTCCAGGTCGAAATGAAAATGGCATTTGGTGACAATCAGCAACAATTCCGCTTAGCGGGAGAATAAATGAAGAATGGTGTACAAAATCATGGGGAATCCGTTTTAAATACAGAATTTTATGGTCCGAGACCCGATTGTGAATACAAGTATGACAGAAGCCGATAAAATCTCACACTTTATGAAAGGAGTCTTTCGGTAAAGGATGTCACCAAAATAGAGGAATTCACCACTGGATGAAAGATCGACTCCCGAATGTTATCCCAATGGCAGCTGTCGGAAACCACGATCACCTCCCTTCCCTTACACACCAAGTACTAAAATAAGGAAGAGAGTTCTGCGGCATCCAGAACTGTCGCACCAAGTACACAAGTAATAGTAGCCATGAACGGCAACATCATGCGTCATGTTGTAAAAGGGAATGTTGAGGAAGAGATGTATCGTTCTTCAGCAGCAGCTTCCGCAACAAGTCGAACACAGGAAGAAGAATGGACTCAGCTGTCTCACACTTACACCATCATCGTCAGACGATGACTCAGCACCCGACCAACGCAGGTACAACCATCTCCTCCGTCAAGTATAGGCCGGCAGAAGAAAAGAGATCTTGACGCTGGAGGACAACACAGGGCGGCATGTTTTTACGGTGAACGCTCTGGACACGTTTTACTCAACTGCGAATAAGGGAGACGAGTGTTCGAAGAGTAGTACGCCGTCAGAGGTCAACCGTAACGACAATCGCTCATGCAAATCACTTGAGATGATTATAGCCGACTTGTAGGACCAATCCCATTGCCATACCCTTGATGGTGTAGCTCCAAAATTCACCGTAGCAGAATTAGATTTTCACTCTGCAGCGGAGTGTGCGCTGATATGAAACTTCCTGGCAAATTAAAACTGTGTGCCGGACCGAGATTCGAACTCGGGACCTTTGCCTTTCGCGGGAAAGTGTTCTATCAATTATATCCAATCACGACTTACGCCTCGTCCTCACAGCTTTACTTCTGCCAGTGCCTGGTCTCGTACCTTCCAAACTTTATAGAAGCTCCGCAGGAGTCTTGGTCCGCACACAGTTTTAATCTGCCAGGAAGTTTCGCCGTAGCGGTTTCCCGTCGCCCTACCAGCCGTTCGCCTAGCCGCCGACCTCAGAAAAATTAAGTGAGTCGACCATCTATGTAGATGGGGCAATCATAGATAAGAATCTTCCATAGACGACAGTTAATGTCAGTCACACACATGCCCGTATCGTGTATTAGTGACCATACTTAGACGCATTTCCACCGCATGTTGTCAACTGTACCTGTGATGAGTATGTTATAGTCGAAATCTGGATCTGCTTCATCGTCGGATTTTGCGACTGACTGCCATCCTTTTCTTAATACTGAAGTGACCGAAACATCAGGAACACTTACTTAGCTTTATCGTGATGTTGAATGATTTTCATCATCAGGTGAAGATGACAATGTTCCATAAAACGAAAGTGGTTGCCCTGAAGGTAGCGAATGGGAAGACGTGTACAGCCGACGAGAACGTGTATTACAAGAAAGGTATCAATGACATAATGCAGCTCTTCGAATATGTCGTTTTATCAGAATGTAGTCTTAATATCATTCTCGGATGGAACTTCTTCCAGTCATCACTACCAGTCATAGACAGTGGAAGATGAGAGCCTCAGACTGAGAAAGTTTAAAAGTTTCTGATAGAACTGCCAGCTTCTAATTTCTCATTCTTTATGCATCTGTAAATTAGTGAATAGTTTTCGCGTTGGTAATTTATGCCGATTGGCTGAAATGTATGGAGTAGCCATTCCTCGTCCAGCTGTGATGGTTTGTATTACACATTACCAATAAGAATTAAACACAGCCAGTGAGAGAAGCATTGTGTGTCTTACTGAAGGAGGAATAAAGTTTCTGCGGAGTTCCATTCTTATTTCTGTTGAGATGTTTCAATAAGAATGATGTTTAGCTGCTCTGATACACACTGCGGTACAGAAAACGGTAGTTAGTGATTAAGAGATGGATTTGTCTGTGGAAAGTTATAACGAGAAATGCAGGCTGCATTTCTCTTCATGCGAGCGGCGGAAAATAAGATAATATTTGCCGCAAATACGTAGCTTTGTCCCATATTGATGAAAGGTACCGATGTCAGTACTTAGATACTGTGTATAGTACGTTGTGTAACACCCCAAATATAGAACCCATAATGACCACCCTTTTGTTGCAAAAGAAATAGCAAAATTATTCATCCTGACAGTGACGGGAGCTACTGACAACAAAATTTACTCTCTTCTAAGTTTGACTAACAGTAATGCTGTATAAATACTGATCCTTATCATAAGGAAAAGACTGAATGAAAGAACACAATACGATTCAGAACAGAAACATTAAAGAAAGAGTTCAAAAATTGTTATTTACGAAGGTTAAAGCTCAGACCGTAAATCAACCAAAGATAACATTTATCTTAGAAGAGAGTTGTAGCCGCATGGAGCTGTAAGTTTCCTCTGACTACAATGTAACTCGGCAATGGAGATGATAACTTCACTTCTCTCTTGTACTCTGGCAATAGTAGTACTCATGTTAATCGCTGCTAGATTTTTTTAAAACTGATTTGAAGTTTATAGTTTTACGATATAGATTGGAAATATGTTCAGAAGTCGGACTAAAGTGGTATCATCTTTACCATTACACAGATAACGGGATTTTGCCGTATGTGACAGAAAAGTGAATCGTGAGATCACTGCTTTGTGATGGGGTTTAGCCTTCGTGATACTTAATAGTCATGAACATCAAAGGACACAGAAAGAGACTTATCGCCGATATAAGCTCAATTATTAGACTTAAGTAGGCTACAACTAAACGCAATCACGAATATATTACAATTTCGCCGTGTTGTCAGAAGTTAACGTCAAAGTCAGGGTTACTGATGTTAACGGACGTAATTCCCTGAATGACATATCGGTGTGCGTTCTCAGCGTAGGTGCAAACAATAATTACGAAAGACTATAAACCTTAAGTCAACTTTAATTCTTCGTGTCACCTACATCATTTAATGGACATTTAAAGAGTATTTGTGGAATTAACTGAGTTTTCGTGTAACATAAAGGCGCCAAGTGAATTAGTGATAATTTAAATGTGAACAGCTATAACTTTAGACAAAATTACGACACATTCTGGACATTTCTCAAGGGTATGTTATCTTTGGAGCTACGTCACGCAGTTGTTGAATACACGACGTAGCGACGTCTTGACTACGGGATAATAATTAATAACTTAATAGACACGCAAAATTCATAATGTGGCCTCAGCTTGGGTGATGGAATGATGATTCAAGACACTATTTTTTAACGTTTGAATAACCATTCTCAAACCGAGCATAAGAACTATAATCAGCAAGTTCGCGTAAACTGAATGGTCTGTCGCGAACAAGCAAGGGACTTTCGGGTATTTCAGGTCAATGGAGGCACCGCGTTATCGAGTGGTGCAGTCGCTCCATTTAAAAGTGAAGAAGATCGACAGACAACGAACACAATTGCTTTCATAGCCAGCAAGGGTGGCGCACACACTCCGGCGTGCTGCTCCATCGAGACAGTGATATCATTTTCGATATACAATATCTGAAAGTAAACTAACCAGGAGGTTGTTTTTTCTCTAATAGTTACAAATTGGCGTTGTCGTGATCGACGGACGCCATTCCACGTCATCTCGACTGGGACACCCATCACCATCGAGCAGAGAGAGAACAGCGCGACAGTTGAGATATGCTGTTTCGATCAGTGTGGGCCACAATCTGTTTCACCATGCCGCGTATATGACTTGTTGCTGAGATGCATAAAATTCGTTCTTTATTCACCTAACAGTTTGTTAAATTTTCACCGGTTTTTGAATATTTTGTAGCCGAATTCCTTGACATACCATGGTGTAGCTACCATGTGGCTCCTGAAGCATTAACTTTGTCCTTTGATGTGAAATTATTGTGTTTTGGGTCACAACAATGATCAAGTGATATGAGTTTTTTCTGTATTAATTAACACACTCTCCCATTACTGATTTGAGAGCTGATATATACCACAATTCCTTTCACGGCACCATGTGGCTACGCTCTTATTCAGTAAGAAGGATCTGTGACCGTTTGCCTTCAGCACAGATGGAGCGCCTTTACTTAAGAGTTGCCTTGTTTAACCTTTAAATCTAAAGGGGGTGGAAGGGCTGACCCTCCAAAGTGAACATTTCAATTCCAATGGTTTTATTAACTACCCAAACAAATCTCAGATATAATTTGATAGGTGCCACTCGGGCAAGATTATTTAAGAGACATTCATTCCATAAATCATTAGCAAGTTAATAACTCTAGTGTAAGACATATTATTTAAAACCCTTTAAATTAAAACCTTTCATTACATGTAAAATAACATTTGGCACACAGCCGCAACTTAAACACGAATATTTATAACTTGGTCAATCTCACAGAGCAACCCCGAAATTATTTAAACGCCCATTCACCTGTAAGATGGACTTTTAGGGCATAGAAAGTTACAACCTTGTACAATGATAAATGTGTAATAACAGAAGCACGGTCCAAGCTAGTAAAGCCGAAGTTTAACCAGTAACGATGGAACCGGCTGAGAGAAGTAATACTTAACTTCGAACCAAGACGTTGCTCCGTTTGCAACCCCACGTCGAGAGGAATACCCGAGCACAGGCGAATTCCACCCCCCCCCCCCCCATAAGCCCCATTTGTAATGTAAAGGAAACCTCTGCGCTTCGGTTGTCCGCTGCCACAGCTCACTGAAACAGAGACCAGACCACACCCGACAACAGAAGGCTGAAAAACCTTTCTTAACCTTGACATTTAAGATTGATCAGTAAATTAACTGTACAAAATCAAGGCTAAACAACAACTAATTTCATTAGGAAGTGCTTCCTTTAAGTGAAACAGCACTTGACAAACAAACACTAAGAGTGGGAAATAATATGACTCACGAGAATCGACACTCACTAGAAATTAAGGACACAGATCTGCAGCCGGCCCGCTTGACCGAGCGGTTCTAGGCGCTACAGTCTGGAACCGCGTGACCGCTACGGTCGCAGGTTCGAATCCTGCCTCGGGCATGGATGTGTGTGATGTCCTTAGGTTGGTTAGGTTTAAGTAGTTCTAAGTTCTAGGGGACTGATGACATCGGAAGATATGTCCCATAGTGCTCAGAGCCATTTGAACCATTTTTGAAACACAGATCTGCAAATACATCGATATTACGCGGAAGCAGAGCACACGCTTTGTAGGAGGCCTCAAATGAAATCGAACAAGCATCACTTCGCAAGGCCATGACAATGTGTCCCTCCAAAGAAGTAGGCACATCCACAGCTCACGAGGTCGCCGGAGGATGCACAGCGCCGGCCAACACCCGCCAACTCCGGCCTCAGGCACGCCGTCTTCGCCTCTGTCCGCCAACCAATCGCTGACTCGCGCACCGCCGCCTTCCGTTCTCAAGCTTTGTGTCCTCTCCCCTACTCGCAGTCGGCACTCACTTATATCTCGAGCATTCCCTTACATCTTGAGCCGGCCCAAGCCCAAAGACAAACCTCTGCGCTAGGAAATCGATCGTATTCATGTCAGAGATACTACTGCGGCCTGTCCCGGCACGGCTCAACAGCTACTTCCTAAAAAAGAGTTATTTATCATTTGGGGTGGAGTGGAAAAAAAGGGAAGGAATGGGATCACTGCTATCAGTTGCATTTGGACATTACGTGGTGTCGGCAGCAACGAGTGAAAATGTGTACTGGGAAGGGATTCGAACTCGGGATCTCCTGCTTGCTACGAAGGTGCGTTAACAACTGCACGATCCGAGACACAGTGTTGTAGCAACTGCGTGTAATATCTTGGCACTCCTCAAAGCCGATCCACATTCCCGCCGAGCATCACTTTCTGCTGTCTCTGTCCATCTCCTCCAAGTTTGCTATTTAGAGATTCAAACAGGTCAGACGTTTTTAGGGATCCATTTGTCCAGCTAGGCGCATCAGTTATATAAATGCATGGGATATGCTCTTTCAGACATGTCCGAAAGGACAGACGCCACGCAGAATCCGCAGCTGTGATACATTATATGTAAATTGAAGCTGGAGAGTGGAAGGAAGGAAAGGGAATGGAGGGAGTCACTGCTGTCATCTGCAGCCAGCTGACATGATGCCCACCCTTCCCTTTTCTTCCTTCCCCTCTCCAGCTTCAATTTACGTAAGTATTTTGAGATTCGTTGTGAAAGACATATACCGGGTGATCAAAAAATCAGTATAAATCTGAAAACTGAATAAAACACGGAATAATGTAGATAGAGAGGAACAAATTGACACACATGCTTGAAATGACATGGGGTTTTATTAGAACCGAAAATAATACAAACGTTCAAAAATGTCCGACAGATGGCGCTTCATCTGATCAGAATAGCAATAATTAGCATAACCAAGTAAGACAAAGCAAAGATGATGTTCTTTACAGGAAATGCTCAATATGTCCATCATCATTGCTCAACGAGAGCTGTAGTCGAGGAATAATGTTGTCAACAGCACTGTAAAGCATGTCCGCAGTTACGGTGAGGCATTGGCGTCGGATGTTGTCTTTCAGCATCCCTAGAGATGTCGGTCGATCACGATACACTTGCCAATAATCGCACGGACTGAGGTCTGGGGACCTGGCAGGCCAATCATGACGAAAGTGGAGGCTGGCGCACGATCATCACCAAATGACGCGCGCAAGAGATCTTCCACGCGTCTAGTAATACTTTTTTTTCTAATAAAACCCCATGTCATTTCAAGCATGTGTGTCAATTTGTACCTCTCTATCTACATTATTCCGTGTTTTATTAAGTTTTCAAATTTATACTGACTTTTTGATCACCCGGTAGAATCACGTTTATAACCCAAGGAAGGTCTATGTCTATGCTTTGCCTTTAAAGTAGGACATATAAATTTTTTTAAAGATCAAGTGGTAGTTCTTATGTTAGAAAACGTGAGGAAACGTAGCCATGAAAGTTAAATTACAAATACCTGTTCCATTAAACTATTTCACGAAGTAAGAGCTGTCTGTTTACCGCTATTCATGATATTAGATCAGATAATGTGAGAATAGAGCTTCTATGGGTCAACATTCATAGATGCGAAGGACCCTTTCGATCAGGGCAAGTTTAAGTAATAATTATGATGACTTTCGCATTAATTATAAACGTAAGCTCTATACAACCTATTTGAAGAAGCACAAATAACAAATACCGCTCTGGGCAGTTGTTTACCATTGAAGTCGTTGTCATTCCAGCGTCATCACTGAGATTATTTCCAGTGGTCAGTCTAGATGCTCAGTTAAATTGCTAAGTTTCTGTAGAATGAAAAATATTACTCCACTTCACACGAAGAATTTACACACTCGTGACGATAATAAACGTTCCGTGTGGTCAAGGAGAACTTTGGATCACTACGTCTGGAGCAGCTAAGACTAATCCCTAAAAGTATGTGGAGGGACGGCCGAGGCCGTCCAGTAAGCGCCGCTCAATGTCATCAATGTAGAATCCTGCGCTGCTACAAAATGTTCAAATGTGTGTGAAATCTTATGGGACTTAACTGCTAAGGTCATCAGTCCCTAAGCTTACACACTACTTAACGTAAATTATGCTAAGGACAAAAATACACACACATGCCCGAGAGAGGACTCGAACCTCCGCCGGGACCAGCCGCACAGTCCATGACTGCGCCGCTACCGCTACAGACAACATCGTGAAGGTTGTTACTCTCGAACTGTCAATAACATCTTGTCTAAACCAAGAAACCCGTTCGTTGGAGCCCTTCTGTGTCAATTTTCCAATGTTTTCGAATTCAGAGTACAGAAAAGAGGAAGTAGCCCATGGTAAAACACCAATGAACACTACTGATTATCGACAAAATAGCTTGTGCTCGCATACGGCGTCACCGGTTGAATGACGCGTAATCTGGGAAGAAGAGGAGAAGATGCAGAAAAATGACGTTATTTAACTTTTAGAGAATACTTGATCTTCTCTTGTACTTCCTCTGAGGGTGAAAACAGCATATGGCGGTTCTGTATCCATTACTGACGATTGAAAAAAACCACAAACAATCACATCTACCTTGCATTGATGAAACCTTCCGCTTGCTGAGAGAAGGAAAAAGTTTCTCATATGTGGAGATGCGTACAGTCTATAGACAAGTAGTGGTTGATGAGGTTGACCGAGAAAAGATTTTCTTCATAACACCTAACAACTTTTTGGTTTCAGAGTTATGCCGTTTGAGCTACACTGTGTGATCAAAAGTATCCGAACACCTGGCTGAAAATGACTTACAAGTTCTTGGCGCCCCGGATCTGTAATACTGGAATTCAGTATGTTGTTGGCACAAACTTTGCCTTGATGGCGCCTTCCACTCTCGCAGCCATACGTTCAATCAGGTTCAGGAAGGCTTCTTGGCGAATGGCAGCCCATTCGACTGCTGCACTGAGGAGAGGTATCAACGTCGCTCGGTGAGGCCTGTCATGAAGTCGTCATTCCAAAACATCCCAAACGTGTTCTATAGGATTCAGGTTAGTCCATTACACAGATGTGTAACCACTCCGCCGTCACAGGCCATGCATTGAGAACAGGTGCTCGATCGTGTTGAAAGATGCAATCGTTCTTTACTCTGTCAGTCAACAGACGAGGTCGGCATGTACGCTTTTGTGCTGTACGTGTCCCTTCACGTTTCCAATTCACTATCACACTGGAAACAGTGGACCTAGCGATGTTTAGGAGTGTGGAAATCTCGCGTACAGACGTATGACACAAGTGATATCCAGTCACCTGACCACGTTCGAAGTCCGTGTGTTCCGCGGAGTGCCTCATTCTCCTCTCTCACGATGTCTAATGATTACTGAGGTCACTGATATGGAGTACCAGGCAGTAGGTGGCAGCACAATGTACCTAATATGAAAAGCGTATGTTTTTCTGGGTGTCCGGATACTTTTGATCACATAGTGCTTCTAATGCTGGAGCTGCCTTTGATCATATGGTGGACAACCGGCTTCGACACCTTGACTGGACAACGTTTTTGTCCTTTCTTGGACTGCATTGGAAGGACTTTTAAGTCCCCTTACAACTGTGCTGAAGTGAGTTCATACTGCAAAGGCATTTCCCTTACTGAAGTGCTGCGGTGACACGCTAAATTTTCATGTAGTGATGTACAAGATAGATCTTCCTTATCCTTAAGAGGGCACTAACATTTTCTCCAAGTGCATCATTTTATGATGAGAATGCCGAGAAACGAAATATTATTGACAGTAGCGGTGATGAGATAGGCGCAGTTTTGGTGCAGATTAAGAAATCTACTGAAAGTAAGATAGCCTATGCTGCAAGAGTACTCTCGAAGTCCGAGATGTACTAATACACAACGTAGAAAGAGTGTCTTACAGTTGTTCAGGCCATCAAAAAGTTGCAGCCATATTTATTAGATGGACCACTCATCGTTGTGACGGACCACTGTTTTCTTTGCTGGCTGATGAGCGTAAAGAGTCCTTCAGGTCGACCAGCTGGATAGGCCCTGAGATTTTAAGAATATGACGTCACAGAGGTGTACAAAATCGGACATAATCAGAAGGACGTCAACTGCCTTTCAAGGGATTCTTTGGCAGAGCACAGCCGTGTGGATGAAATCTCGGTCATCGCCGTATTTAATGACATTGTTACTGAGTGGACGGAGATCCAGCACTGTTGAGAGCCAGGAGGAGGAATAAACCCAAAGAGAATAGCAATTAGTAAATTTACGGAGTAAGAGGAACTGTGGTTCACTAAGATGGTAATGGCTGCTACTCATGCTAGTTCATATGCAGCATGCTGTCCTGAAGCACTTCCATGACGCTCCACCATCTGGGCCTGGGATTAATGAAAACTGTTGACAGAATCAGATGCGGGTATCACTGTCACGACTCTACATGAACCACTATAAGGAATGCTAACAATAGAAGCATGTGCCATAGCTTCCTCTGGGCAGCTAATACCAATACTGCCTGTAACAACATCATACCACAGCACTGAAATCGACCGCATGGTGTCGTTCCTAAAGTCGAGCAATGGAAGTCGATGGATGTCACCGCTAGCTACCTCATACACTACTGCAGAACCTCCTGAAATTACATGGTTCGTTATAGGAGGCATCATTTTGAAACATGGAATACCCCATGTGATGATCTCTGATCTTGGAAACGTTTCCCAGTCAAGGCTAGTATCAGAGGAATATCACGTTCTGACATTACCTACAGGATAAGAAATGCCTATCACACCCAGACGAATGTAGTAACAGAATGCTATCACAAAAAATTAGTACCTATACATCCTTTCGATCTATGATAATGTCGAACAGAGGAATTGGGGCACAATACTTTCCGACATGGCATAATCTCCTATTAACTGTCATGTTAGAATATTAGTTTCACCTAATGGGAGTTACAGAGTTAAAGTGGAAATGATACTTACTACTGACCAATTATTACCAACAATAACAGCAGACGCCAGCCCTTAACCAGTGCTGTGGAAACAGTGACTTGTCACACCACTTGAAACAAGGATGCTCCCACTGCATCTTCCTACTAAAACCTTACTTATATGAATGCCTTGTGTGTGCAGTCTTCTTGGACACTTCCGAAAGAACAAAAAAATGGTTCAAATGGCTCTGAGCACTATGGGACTTAACATCTTAGGTCATCAGTCCCCTAGAACTTAGAACTACTTAAACCTAACTAACCTAAGGACATCACACACATCCATGCCCGAGGCTGCATTCGAACCTGCGACCGTAGCAGTCCCGCAGTTCCGGACTGCAGCGCCTAGAACCGCACGGCCACCGCAGCTGGCTCCGAAAGAACAGACAACACATATTGATATAACTGAGTCGCCTCGATGGGCAATGAATCCGAAACCTTCAGTATGGATGCACAATTACGTTCGACCCCCTGCGAGAATCTCGAAGAAGCGAGCATGCAGGACATGGACGGATACTGCAGATAATTGGCGCTGGTTGGGAGTGTGGGTCGGCTGAAACGCATGGGAGGAGGAATGGGACTTATGCCTCTAGTTCAGATACGTCCCCACTTTGTCCCCACCCCTTCCTTTCGGCGTCAGCAAGGTTTCCTTTGGAACAAAAAAAGTGGTAAACGCAACTGCCTAGTAAGCAGTAGAGCCCGGGTTCGACTCCCAGTCCGGCACAGATTTTCGCTTGTAGCCGCTGATTCCACATACGATGCCGATACAGCTGACATCCATAGTGCCTTCCCTTTCCCTTCCTTCTTCCCCCTCTATATTCAATTTACATATCTTATTTATAGTCATTTAGCTTAGTTTAAGGCCCTAAAATACATAGCCCACAACAATCCATCCAACTGCATCACTTTGAATAATGACTAGAAGATGACCAACCATGCTTTCGCAAGAATCGTAACGCGACATTTATATCAATAAAAGTTGCTTACGGCATGAACACATGAGAGACGACTGCAAAGTGTTTTTAAATTCTAGCAAAGCAGAGGTTCGAAGCACCCGTTGGCGTTTTTTCCGTGTTATCTATTTATGTTGGTGTTCTGAACTCCACATTATGCGTAACGCAATGTATTTATATTTCCATTTTCCAAGGAATGTTTCGCCTCCTATGTGTCATTTTCTGTGGGTCTCGATTTATTTCTGTGAAGAAACATACAATGTCCATGGTTGTTTTTCTGTTTCAGACCTAAAAACTAACAGCACAGTGATTTTGCTTGAACCTAACACCTCGCGAAAGGGATGAAATCTCTGGAAACTACGATTTTAATAGCAAATAAGACAAACATAATTATCTCCCCGTCGGTGACGTGTTTAGGAATGATAATAGGGGAATACCAAAAGTTGATTGAACACAGTTTCAGTTTTCAGGAAGGTAACACTTTCTACGCACGCCACACAAAAATATGAAAATCATCTTACACTGAATACGAAGAAGAAAATGGTACAAACCCTTTTACCGCTGATTATTGATTACAACGATATTATCCCATGTAGGACAGTCTCAGGAAAAGTTTCGGGACTTGGAGCTGACGATGTAGAGCATAACTGTTATAGCATAGCAGCCTGTAAGAAAGAGTATAAATAAATTATCGATACTCAACAATGGAAGAGTAATCTGCGCTCTCAGAATAGCAATTTGTATTATGATCTTTGTACTTTTGTAGAAGAAGAGTGACTGTATTTTTTTGTTTCATTGTCTTATCGATTCTGATGTTCTGGCTGACGGACGCTTATGCTTACGGCCTATAACTGATTCTATTATCTGTAGTAATAACAGCACTTTGTTCAATATATATGAAATTAATGACGATAATATTTGTTTTTGTCAGTAGCGAATACCTGTCCTGCATATGATTCAGTTTACTAGTCATTAAATGTTGCCCTGGCCATTATGCATAGGCTCATTATTGTAGCGACGCCACTGATGACAAAAATCATATAAATTCTTTTAACGGTCACTTATTGCTAAACGTAGTAAAAAGAATAATCTCAGTAAACTGAAAAGGGCGTCTTGTAATATTCTCCAATTCATGTTATGCCAGAGGTACAGTTTTTTATTAATAGTAATATCTATAAATGTGTACACTGCCATTGCACATAGGCAGCTATCCCGGAGCATCAAGCCCCAAGAAATTAACCATTGTGTTTAATGGATTATCGCGTAACATTAAAAAAAGATTTTTAATCCATTGTAAGACGGGTGTCGTCACGTTGGGTTACGTATGATGTTTCTGGCGATAGCGCCCTGAGAAAAATTTGCCGTGGCATCTAACAAACATTTCGTACAGTAGGAATAACGGCACACTTATCGTTTTATGGATCAGTATTCAATTTAAATTCATTTTTAAAATTACGCGATACTGTGACTATCGTCATTTTGATCATATTTGATTATTTTATTCACCGCATTCCTGGAAACTTTCACACAAGCGTAGATTTTTTACATACACTCGGTCTTCTTCATCGCCTCATGAGAGTGTAAATCCTCTAATATCTATGCAGTGATGACACTCTTGTATGAACAATACAGCAAAATACTCGCCGCTGTCAGAGCAAGTTAACTTTCGTCCCACTCCATCACACGATACTTTTCGAAAGCATGAATCCGTTTTTCTAATGATGTCTTCCACTACACAAAGAATTGAATCACATCATCGGGTACAACAGGCAGCTAATGACCAGTCTACGTAAGGCACAACACAAGTTATTTCACGTCGATTCTACCCTATTACAATTAACACCATCCTTTAAGACCAGATTTTCCTGATTTAGCAAATTTCGTAGCAGCGCAATTTACCTGAATTACCGTGTCTTGTAAGTCGCTATGTTATAGTATCATACATCTGTTCCCCATAAATACAGCACGTGCGGCACCTAAAATTCACAACCTAGACATTCCTCTACATCCCATCCTAATCAACATAGAACCACCTACATATCATCGACTGTCAGCAGTTATAAGTCCCTGTCTCGGCGAATTTCAGCAAAACACCAGAAACTCAAAATATTTTGAAAAGTTTTCGATGTTGCTGAGCCACAGTCATTAAGAATTTTTTTTGAAGAATAAATCGCCTTATGACTGTATACTCATGTATTTTTCTTCTGTATTATCTACATTTCGGCTTTATGCCATTATCGGGTGCAATGCTAAAGGTTCTTAGACCATTAACATGTCATATCTTGTAATGTCAGTCCAAAGCAGGTAAACAAAACCGCGCCTGCAAAAACTACGCCATCTTAACCAGGACTTTGTGGTAAGCTTTGGTGTTGTCTCCCACTTCACCAGGGTGCCTCTTTATGATTACTTCAGACTGATCAGGGAGAAGTACAGCCCCACAGTAGCGAATATTGTAAGAAATCGAATGGCATCATGCCCTCTGTCACCATTTGTGGCGAACTTATTCATGGAGGAAGAAAAAGCTCTGGAAGAAGCTACAGTAAAGGCTACGGTCCTCTACAGATATTTTTTTGATGGTGCCTTTGTGCTGTGGCCACACAAGTGTGAAAGTCTTTTGGAGATCCTCCAGCTACTAAACACTCTGCAGCTCAGCTTCAAATTCAACGAGAAGATGGAAGGCAATGGCGAATTCCCTGTCTTGGGCGTCCCAGTGAAGCGGAGGGCAGTATGGGACATTGTATACTGCCTCCGATTTGTATCTACTTGCTTTCAGCTGGCATCATCTCCCAAAGGCTGGGCTGTGCTCAGTAGCAACAGTGCCGTTACACTAATTGGGGTGTGTGACCCAGCGATAAGCCAACTGAAGTCACAACTTGAGCCGAAAATGACGTCCGCGCTCGACGGCGTCGGCCAAAGCTGTGATGGACCAAGACTCATGCCCCGCATACGGCGATCGTAACCCGCCACCAACGCTCCATCCACTGCTGGCAACTGCCGGGAAGTAGTCCAAGAGATGGGATGAAACAACTATAAAAGAATGGAGACTTAGCAAAAACTGTCAGCCTAAAGCTGTCATCTGAAGATAACGTCCAGGTAAGCTGTCGAACCATTATGTTTATTCAATGAGTGGAACCAGCTGGATTCCAGACAGAAAGGGAAACGTTTGATAGTTTTTGAAAGCACAGCACCACGCAACGAGAGGATGGTACATTCATACAGTAGTACATGTACACTACTGAGCATTAAAAGTGGAACAACTTGATAAAATAAGCGAGAAGCATACTGGAAACAATGACACACTGCACGTGCGAGTAACGCTGTCTACATTCTACAAACCGCCGATAGATGACACTATCGGGTTTCTCATTTAGAAATCGCTTTTGGATGCTAATTGTTTACGAAAATGTTAGGTCTCGTAGAAGAAGAAGAAACGTCTACCAGTGCACGTCAGAATTCGGCCGCAACGGAATAATTGCATATCCGGATTTCTGTTTATTGTTTCACGAAACAGCTGCTCGCGTTGTTCGCGAGTTCACTACCGTGGTACAATGAGTATAGGACGGCCATACTAAACGTTGCACAGGATCTCGGCGGTCCGAAGTAACTAGCGCTCGAGAGTACAGAGTTATTGTTCGTCCATCTATGCAGCATTGCACAGCCATGTCCCGTCCGTGCTTCGAATTTGGAAATAGGCCTCTTTTCAGGTATCCACAGAGACAGTGCGAGAACGTCTAGAGCACTGCTGACTATCATTGCCATGGCCTTCCTTGACCCAGCAGCAGAGAAATGTGCGCCGGTAATAGGGCGCTAAGTGACAACAGTGGACATGGGGGAGACCCCACATCGGTTTCTCGGACGAGTCCCGGTGTTACGGAGCATCACAAAGGACATATCCGAGTCTGGAGGCCTCGAGAAGAAGAAACGTTGGCAGATTACATGCCTCGTAGTCGTATAGGCTCAGCATCTGGCATGATGTTATAGGGTGCCATCGTGTAAGCAGCACGGAGTGGCGGCGCAGTTAGAAGCGCAATGCCTCGAATAACACGGCCTCTCCCGCCAGAGGTTCGAGTCCTCCCTCAGGCATGTGTGTGTGTGTGTGTGTGTGTGTGTGTGTGTGTGTGTGTGTGTGTGCGCGTGTGTGTGTGTGTGTGTGTGTGTGTGTGTGTGTGTGTGCGTGCGTGTTGTCCTTAGCGTAAGTCAGTTTAAGTGGTGTGTGAGTCTAAGAACCGATGACCTCAGCAGTTTCGTCCCTCAGGAATTCACACACATTTGAAGATTTTTTGCCATCGGGAAAACTGATATACATAGTCAGTAATTTGGTTGGAACGAGTTACCTTTCTGTCTTGTTAGAACTGAGACACTATCTCGACTTTTTGTTTCTGGGACACGAGGTAACGTAAGACTGTAAGTTGAGTGTATTGTGCTGTCCTAACCTAATTCGATGCAATGGATGTTCACCTGCTGCCCTGCCCAGCACATTTTCCAGTATGTCACCCATTTAAGCCATCTCGTCACGAGTTGCCGAATGAGTGTCACGTCACCACGCACCATCCTAGTAAAATTGGTGAAATGTGAAATAAAACTGAAATATCATGGATTGATGTTCCAGTATCTCTCATTTATGCTCAATTCAACTCGATGCTCAACCATGTTAGGCATTATATCTGACAGATATTGCAATTTTCAGACTCACTCTCCATGGTCAGGTTTGGTGGAATGTTTCTACCCCACCCTAGCCTCCTTAAACTGAAAACTCTACAATGTTTAATACTGGTTGCATTATCGTATTCTTTACTGTTATTAATATCTGTTGAACTTTCCTACACCATGCTCTTGAACTGCATGCACGTTTACTTCAGTGTAGTGTTACGTCACCATTGTTTTGGAAACATCCGTCATCCTACGTAAAACAATTATGCAGCTACATATGTGATCAAATTAATTAATTGACACCGATAAATGTGTTATCTATAACAGTATTAGCAAGTGCCACTAGCTGAATAATGTAATTTAACCGTCGTTTGCTCGTTTATTCGAATTCGCGTGCCTTACATAAATAAGAGGATATCGAAAGCAGACTAGGAAAAGGTGACAGTGGCGTGGATTTACGTAGGCCACCACCCCTGGAGCAATTCTCAGAAGGAAGCACGCAGGTCTATGGCTTGCAGGCCACAGTACAGTCTTTTGAAGCATCACCGAGGGATGCCCAAGTCACCATGGGCAAACACACGTTTCTGTGGGGGACAGCACCAGCAGTGACCATTTTTTCAACTCTGAAGTGGAATGAGAAAGAAAACCAGTTTTAGCAAAGTCCAAGAAGGCACTACTGTGTACAAAATGTAGAAAGCTATGTTTTCTTCAGAAAGTGCTCGATTCTACAGGTGATATCTCAAAAATGGAGACGGGACCCACAGTTCTGCCATGCTACGAAGGTGCGACTTCACAAAATCCATGCTTACACAACATAGGAACTCCCAGCAATGGCTAATCTGAATAAACTGAAAGACAGAGAAACTCGATTATTCGCATGAGGACCCACCTCATTGGCTACAGAGAGATATGGAAAGAGAGTGAGATGCCCTTTATAATGTTAAATGGTATGACATTCGTTACCAGTTAAATGCCTAAAGATTACCAGGGAAGGGGAGCAGCATTTTCTAAGGAGCAATTTCACCTGGTAGCGCTCGGAAGATCCATAACCCAACGGATACGAAAAAAGAGCCAAAACACGGGGATGTGAGTTTTACTGCTAGTGAACATTCGGATCGAACTCACTTCCCCTCAGAGAGCCCTCATCGCTTCACCTCCAATTGTTTTCACCGTCAGGGGAGATGAATCGAGGGAATTAGAGAAATATCTGGGTGATCTGCTCTTAGCTTTTGCCGAGGGTCGTCATTGCCTCAGCAATGACTGATTCTGCACCCACTTGAGCCTCCACTTGGAATTTGCTGTGGTGAGATCGACTCTCACACCACAGGTACACTGAAGCCGTTTTATAGAGTTTTATAACTTCAAGCTTCACTTTGAAGACTTGCTGTAGATTCAAGGCAAGCATCCTGGCATAACTTCGCAATTACCGTTGTTTCATCTAGGCAGTTATTAGAATCCTATCGGAGACCTTTTTATTAGATATCCCAAACTTTTAATTGCTTCTCAAATTACTTCAGCGGAATAAACTGAATTAATTGTGATTTGGCATTCATATTATAGTCATTCAATTCCTAATTCATTGTTTTGGAGGATGTTTAATTAATGTGAATCGTATATACGGCCTACTTTCCACGTCGACAACTCTGAATCACACAAATGTAACCTAGCAATAGTACAAAATCTGTTCACATGACGTCTTAGTTTTAACACTCTTAAGTTTGACGGAATTCTTAGTCATTAGACGGAAGGAGCTCTCAGTGATATAGATCAAGCCATAGTCGCAAACGGCGATGATTTTGCAATATCCAGTTATACAATTCCTACAGCAAATAAGAGGATCATTAAGAGAAGAGTTTCAGGACAACAGTGAAGTGGACGTAAGTTAAAATGAAATGTGTTCTAAGAGGTGGTAAAGAAAAATATCAGTCTCAGTATAGAATGTGCGGCTTTGCTGAGTTGTTTTTGAACATAACAAGAGTAATTTTATGTGCGTGTTTTAATCCTTGTATTTAGTTTTATGTGAACATTTAATTGCTGCAGACATACTGCATTTTTCAAAATGGTTCAAATGGCTCTGAGCACTATGGGACTCAACTACTGAGGTCATTAGTCCCCTAGAACTTAGGACTAGTTAAACCTAACTAACCTAAGGACATCACAAACATCCATGCCCGAGGCAGGATGCGAACCTGCGACCGTAGCGGTCTTGCGGTTCCAGACTGCAGCGCCTTTAACCGCACGGCCACTTCGGCCGGCTGCATTTTTCAGAATGTGACATTCAGCTCTTTAGCAATTCATTTACGTATGCTACAAGTTGGTGCGAATTAAAGTGACCTGGAGTACAGAGTTCCAGGATACAAAGAAACACAGCAGAGGAAAGGAAATACAGTACTAAGCTGACTATAGCTGATGCCGAAAGTTACCATCATTCATCTCTTGGCACTTTCCGGCCCTGGCCAGCAAGCTGGTGAAGGCGGATCCAAGCAAGACTGCCAGAACTGCTGCAGCCTCATTCGAAATATTCTTCTGTAGCTCTCCAGGAGTTCGAGGGTTGTTGTAGCACACCTTGGACTTGATGGCTCCCCACACACAGGTACGTAAACAGACACATCAAGTTCCGAGGTGGCCAGTTATTTAAGGAACAACAGGAAAGTATGTGATATTGTGTGATAAAATTAAAATATTTCATGCTTTATTTAGCGCTATAAAAGCAGCAGGAACTACTAAAACTGAATTGTAAAAATGCCTTATATTTGTGAGCCCTGTGCGGCTCGCGTTGGTGCCGTTGGTAGGTTGGCATTGCGTAGTAGGGATAGTGGCGTGTCGTTTTCTTCCTCTGTTTACTTTCGCAACTACGTTTGCTAGTGCTGTCTGTCCGAGAGTGGAAGCAGCAGCGTTTATCGATATCTAGCACCCGCACTATCTTTGGAAGGACGTGAAGAGTTTTTAGGGTCGGATGTGTCGGTAGTTCGGTTCGGGCGGAGCAGCAGAGAGGTCCTGCAGTGCGAGGATATGCCGGGACCGCTGGCAGCACGCAGGTACTGCCGGATCGAGGGGCTGTAATTGCGAGGCCCACAGCCTCGTTGTCCACCGGACCCAGGACGTTGAGTGAACATGAATCCAGTAATGAAACCTCCACTGTTTTGTGATCACGATTTTTGTTCGTGCGATGCTGCTTGCAGGGTCGCTGTGAGACGTAAAGCAACAAGTGGAGCATGTCGAATGGCGGAATCTATTAGCTGTCTTCGAATGCCTGTTATTAGTTTTTGAATTTTGTGTTGTTATTGGTGAAATGCAACCAGTGGTATTTTACTGCCTAGTGGCCGCTAACGCCCCAGTTACCTGCCCTGGAGGTTAGCGTATTTTTGCGGTAGTTGCATGGAGCTTAATTATTTATTATTAATGCAAATTCTTTTTTTATTTTTTTTTTGTCGCTGTAGTATGTCCGATTACGAAGTCTCGCAAACGGTTGGCCCTGACTAGTTTTAGTACGCAATCTGACTGCATAGAATAACAACAAAGAATGAAACATAATTTCCGTTAATACAATTAATTAATTAAGTCCCCAGCAACTATAAAACCTACGAAACCAAAACACAAGTGTAATTGTTCTGTGTGTGAAAGTGTGATTCAACGTGCACATCTGGCATGATTCTTTTTCGATAAGACAAGAAATTTTAAATACCATTTATACTGAAGTAATTAAAAAAAATAGAAATACTATAATTGCGCAAGAAAACCAGAATTACACACTAATACAAGAACACGAGCCAGATGCTTTGTTGACTGAACCTGTGACGAGGCATTGTTTAAGACATAATGAAAAAAAGGAATTTTTTTTACCTTCATATATATTGACGAAAAGCACTCTGATCATTACAATATCTTCATTCGAACAACATCTGCTGTCTAGCCCATCAAACAACTGCATACAACATGGCCACAAATAGCACAGTTATCAATATCCTCTCAGCAAGATCTGCACAAGCACTCACTACGACGACATCTCAACAACGACTTGACTCCTACTACTTCTGAACAAGCACTGACTACTGCCACATCTCGACAAGCACTGCCAGTGGAGGCGGCGGAATAAAACTCTTTGGCGCAATCTCTGGCACTGTGGCTCAGTGTAGCCACCTTTCACAGTGTACTTTCTTCGTCTTGCCGATGCTGTCCAGCATGACGTGTAGTTCGACAGCCTCCTTGTTTGCGGTGTGGCTTGTGGTTTCTTTGCCAACCTTGTTTGTAGTGGTTCCTTCTGGCCCTTCGATGTATCAAACACCGGATTCTGAAGACACAGTGCTATCTGTAACCTCGTTCTCGCTCGAATTATTCCGTCGTGGTACTGGTTATCACACTTTAGGTGGATTCGGTAAGAGGATTGATCGGCGTTTAAACTGTCCCTAGTTTGAGTTGCCATCATGTTAGGTGAGCATTACTCTTGGCTGCCTGTCTCACCGCTCACAGAGCTGTAGAGACTTTTCTCAGGTTGATCCTTGGAGCACTGTCTGTGGATCACTCCATTCTTTTCTTGGTCTGATTGTGTCAACTGTTTAAAAGTAATATTTCGTTTCAATTATTTCTATTGCTTTTGCCCTCAGCCAACAAATAATTTGAATACTTCTTAATAAGGCCTTCAGCCATCAGTGTAGCTATTGCTACACTCAATTTTTTAATGATTGTTTTAAAAATTATTTTGGTACTTTTAACGTGTAATTGTCTTCCTCATTTGTAATTCAGGCCTTCAGCCGTTCATTAATCTGAAATATTGCTCTTGGTCTTCAGGCGACAAATAATTTTGAATTCTTTCTCAATAAGGCCTTCAGCCGTCAGTGTAGCTTGTGTTACATTCAATTTTATTAAATGATTTTTTAAAAAATTTTTTCCTTAAATAAAGTGTATGTGTTTACTGCGCAACCAAAGGTAACTGATTAGGCCGGGTTCATACATTTCCCTGCTTTCCCTAAGTCCCACGTATCAATTTGACTTCAAATAAAAATTTCAGGTGCTTTAGCCTAAAATCTTGCAGTTCGTAGTATACGTTACAGAACGGTCACACTGTGAGTTAATCATGTATTTCGTCTACCCTACCGAAGAAAGAAAGATCCTTTATCATTTAGCTACAATATAGCAGGTCAGCAACTGGAAGCAGTTAATTCCGTAAATTATCTGGGAGTAGGCATTAGGAGTGATTTAAAATGGAATGATCATATAAAGTAGAGTGTCGGTAAAGCAGATGCCAGACTGAGATTCGTTGGAAGAATCCTAAGGAAATGCAATCCGAAATCAAAGGAAGTAGGTTACAGTACACTTGTTTGCCCACTGCTTGAATACTGTTCACTGGGGTGGGATCTGTACGAGATAGGGTTGATAGATGAGATAGAGAAGATCCAACGGAGAGCAGCGAGCTTCGTTACAGGATCATTTAGTAATCGCGGAAGCGTTACGGAGATAATAGGTAAACTCCAGTGGAAGACTTTGCAGGAGAGACGCTCAGTAGCTCGTTAAGGGCTTTTGTTGAAGTTTCGAGAACGTACCTTCAGCGAGGAGTCAAGCAGTATATTGCTCCCTCCTATGTATATCTCGCGAAGAGACCATGAGGATAAAATCAGAGAGATTAGAGCCCACACAGAGGCATATCGACAATGTTTCTTTCCACGAACAATACGAGACTGGAACAGAAGGGAGAACCGATAGAGGTACTCAAAGTAATCTCTGACAGACACCGTCCGGCGGCTTGCAGAGTATGGATGTAGATGTAGATTTAGATGTAGATGTGGATACACAACAAGTAAAATTTCGATATTTTCCTCCCTTATGTTGTAACCTTAATGGCCAGGAGTGTATTAAAATATGTTTCATTTCCGTATATTCTGCATCCTTCGCAGTTGTAAGCCTGTGTTGATAAATTATTACTGTGCCCGACACGTGTTTCTGGTTGTAAGATGTGTACCAGAAGTCGCCTTGGTACTCTTCCAATACCGGAGGAGGCAACGCGTCGGTGCAGCGGCGGCGGAAGAAGCGGCACCACCTTCGGACCTGCTGTGGCTGTGAGCAGTGATCAGTGAGTGCGTCTATACGTGTGTGTTTGTTTGTGTGTGTGTAGAGAGGAGGATCCGCGCTGGAAGCTGGCCAAGGCGCACTGCAGGCAGCGGCCGCCCTGCTGGCGCCGCCGTCTGTATCGACGGGCGCCACGCCGCTAACCGACACAGCCTCGCTCCAGCCGATTGCCTTCCAGGCGCTCCCTTCTGGACCAATACGTGTGTCGCAAACCCGTCGTGGGATGATTCCTCATAAACACAGATCACAGAATGAAAGACGAGACACACAATGTGTATCATAGTTATAAGCGCAGTCAGGTGAATACGAGTGAGACTATGTAATAAGGATGGCGCGGATGTTGGTTAAACCGGTAGGTGTGTGTACGGAAGAACTCTCTATTGGGAATCAGCAAACAACAGCGCGAACATTAACCACTGTCCCAGTTGTCCATTAGATATGCTCGATGCAAGGTCAGTGAGATGTGTGTGCGTCCTACTTCGCTGTAGAGGCCGGAAAAGTGGAACAGCGATGTGTAGCGGAAAGATGGCTAACACAGTATGACACTTGGGTGTGTGCCTGCATGGAATAAACGGACAAGAGTGGCTCCGGACAGGTTCATCGCGTCAGTACCCCTCCTTTTACTGCTGCGGTGGGTGCTGAGGTCGGAATGACCGACGGCGGGTGGCGGAAAACATTCAGCTTATGTTGAGCGTGACTCACGACACGCCTCAAGCCAGAATGAAAGAGCACCTGAATTTCCGGAGGAGCAGACATTGAATATAATGTTCACTTCACTGCATCACCTGGAACGGTATAACGATTAAGAATAACGTTTGCTGTAACTCTCTATCGCGAGAGATAAAACATGGGTTCATCATTTTGAGCTGGAGAGCAAGCTTGAGTTGAACCACATGGATTCACTCGAAAAAAAAAAATCCCTAAGCTTTGTACATCAACTCCGGGAAAGTTGTGATGACAGTTTTCTTTGACTGCAAGGGTCCGACACTCATTGTCCTTCACGAACGCAGCTCAATTGCCTCTGAGCACTATAGGACTTAACATCTGAGGTCATCAGTCCCCTAGACTTAGAACCACTTAAACCTAACTAACCTAAGGACATCACACACATCCATGCCCGAGGCAGGATTCGAAGCTGCTACCGTGCTACCGTAGCAGCAGCGCGGTTCCGGACTGAAGCGCTTACAGCCGCTTAGCCACAACGGCTCGGCCACGAACGTGGCGCCGCACTTAATGCACGGCAGTTTGCAACAATTGAAGCACATCATTTACAAATGTCAAGGTATGTTGACGGACGGTATTATTCTGTTGCTGGATAATGGCCTCCCCAGTGTCACCATGGTTGTTTCGTCTTCGCTGCAGAATTTTGCTGGGTAGATCTTACACTTACCCTTTACTGTCCTGGGCTCTCACCATACGATGTCCATGTATTTTGGAGCCCTGAAGAAATACAATCGTGGCCGTCGATTTGTTTCGGACTAAGAGATGTACGACTGCATACAATTATTTCTCCATGAAGGCGTGGACCGTCTCATCATACACTGGGATAATTGTATTAACTGTTATGAAGATTGCTACAGAAATAATGAAGAGTTAACTTTCTTTTTTCCATCTGTTTCATTATCATTTGACTGCCCCTTATAACAGCAAAAACCGTGTGCTATTATTGTATTGAATTAGGAGCCATTTTCAAAAATTGAAGATCGATTGCGACCACTCGATCTATTCCATATCGATTGCTTGAGATGACAACTGTTTTTTGAGCTACAACTTAAAAATACAACTAACAAAGTATGATAGTGATGCAACATAACGAAGACATTTTCGGCCACAACATGAAATATGTTGAAATTATGAATAACCTTTCTATTTCTATATATTTACTTGTATTCACTTCATCAGCTTTATTCGTTTGGTTCAGGTTGTTATGCATTGAAAGTCAGAACCGCCTATTTCCGCCATGACTTACAGTGGTTGGAAGAAGCATGGAAACACCTCGAGGAATGTTTACCTCAACATAAATGGCTATTTTAGCCAAGGTTGTAGGTTGCTCTGTTGTATTTGACCACGAACGACTCTTGTGCGGTGTCGTCAATACGTTGGAAGTGTCTCTCGTGATCCAATTAATGATACGAGTACCTGTGAGTGCATCATGTCGGAGATCAGTGCTTTAGAACGTGGGAAAATTGTTGGTGTGTGCATCCGTAACCAAGGTAGCCAAAATATTTGGTGTTTTTAGAGGCACCGTATGGAAGATTGGAAGATTTATATCTCATTCAGTGAAGACGGCAACACATCAGCCGCTAAGTCGCAACGCGGATGAATGATTGTCACAGACCGTTATTGTAGAGGATTATGATGAAAAATAAGAAGATAACAGCTGCGAAAGCCGCTGCAGGCGTGAATGTGGCAGTCGAATATCTTGTTAGGTCCAAATTAAAACCAAAGGAGCTCCATAAGCATGGAACTGCAGGGCGAGCCGGATTTCCAAAATTGCTCATAATAGGAAAACGTGGTGCTGAGGCATGAAAGCGAACTGTGAAGCAATGGAAGAATGATATTTGGTCGGAAAATTATTTTACACGGTTCATAAATTCTGACAGAGTTCACGTCCCAAAAGTGAAATATGGCTGGTGTTTGACGAAGATTTGGGTAGCAAGATCGTGGTATTTCATGGGGCCCATAGTTACTGGGCGAGGTCATATTACTGCCGAGGGTTATGTGACCATACTGGCTGATGAGATACATGACACGGTACAATGTTTGTTCCACAAAGTAGATTGTTCAAAATCGAGGGGACCCCTTTTTCAAACAGCTCGCTTCGTCCAGAACTTACACAGTCAGCGATGTGAAGCCTATCAAAGAAATACGTGGTTTGTAAAATCATATTCGGGTGCCACAAACAAATGTGTCCCAGTAGACTTCTTTCACAGTGACATGACTGAATTTACGTAAATACGTATTTCTTTTTTCTACTACAAGGAGCAATCGGAAGTATTCGTGGGGTGTGTAATATTTTCCAGTCCATCTGATGATAAAATAAATCTAGAAGTAGACGCTCATTTATTTTAGTTTTATTGTTGAATCTGCTAGCTCCTGAAACTTTTTCCAAGATTATTTTCACCATAACTTATGCATAGTCATTTACATCTGAGTTTTATCAGTCTACTCGTAGTACAGGCACCTGTTATCCACCCACTACAGATACCCACAGAAGATGGGGCGTTGGAGCTGCCGCGGTGCGGTTCTTTCCATCCCTTTACGACGGACCTGCACCTACCTGTGAACATTGTCTCAGCAGATCATCAGTAGGGAAGCCGAGTGAAACCTACTGTACTTGGACGTGAACCAGGCTGCAATTAAAGTCACTAATCTACGTTTCGGGAGAAAATTTTCATATGAAATGAAAGGTTGGAAATTTTGTCCTCAATTAATATATTCTGAAACTTAGGTGAACAAGTATCACTGCCAAGCCCGTGCTAGTCTTAACACAGTCACTCACAATCTCTTTCACTCACGTTAGCAAATTTATGGTGTTGCATTTCCCGGAAACGTAATAGCTACAAAAAAACTGATTGTTTTAGATCGATAATGCTCGCCAAATATTACGTCTGTCGGTACCAAATTCAGTCACAGTTTTTAGCCACCGACCTGCTCAATACGCCACGTGGAATATATGTCTTATCTCGTCACAAAATTCACTTAAAAATTCCGAAATTTCTACACACATCGGAATAATTATGCCGTCACTTTACCACACTTTGGATGTATGAAACACCGCTAGATCCGGCAACTTATCGTTTCCATCGGTACTACTATTATACACGTCCGAACTGTTTCATGGCTAGGCTCCGTCTCCTCTCTAGGATACTCTAAGTCTTCTCTACCAGTAGAGAAAAGTGCGCAAAGAATATTGGTTTACCATTGGTCAGTTTACTCAACAGCCAATAGCAAAACAACATTCTCCCACGTCAGTCCGCGATTTTCATCAATAACCAGTGGCAAAATAGTAAACCTAACGACTGCACCTTCTACCGACGTAATTATCTAATATGCTGAAGTTTTGTTTATGCATAAAGTTATTTACTATTGTTATTTATGCCTGAATTAACTTTCCCTTTACCATAAACTACTTTACAAATCTATTCTACAAAAATCCCCTTTGTTCATATCCATACTTCTTCGAAATGTTCCCACACTAAATCCTACTATATAACTCGTTAAACAACTACCTTAATATTAACATTAATCCACACTCACGCTTCATTCATACTGCTAAAACACGTGTAGAACATTTTACATACAGAAAAAGACATAACACTTTATGAAAATACTAGAACAGTTTATAAAAAACATTCTATTACTTTAGTGCACTCTAGTGGGCACAATCGAAACTGAAATCACAATCCCCCTATCCAGTATTGTCCTCTATTGACTGATACATAAACTACGCGCGCGTCCAGTCTCGCGTCACCATCTGTCACTATCCAGCTCTGAGACACATCTCCCACTTAACCACCCCCAAGGCAGGTTCGTTATACGGCGCTACGCCTCAGAGCTCTGGTGATGGGGGACCGCGTTTTGGAAAGTACACTGACAATAAGCCAAGGTCTGCCGCAAATGACATGAGCGGAATTATGCCACAACACAAACAAAATCTCTCTACTCAACAAGGGCCCGGAGACGAGACACATTGTGAACGTGTTATTAAGGGCCGCGGCTAACTCCTAATGAGTAGTATGCAAGATAACGGCGACTGTTTGGTTACTAATAGTGTGAGTAGTATTTAAAAAAATTTACATCATAGTTTATGAAAAATTCAGGGGGTGAAAAATACTGTTAAAATATAATAAAAACAGTGTGGACCGCATAAAGTATTTTATTTTGTTTTTCAGAATAAAATTCAGTCGCCAGTTGAAAAGATATTTTTATTATGCTTTTCCGGTTTCGAGAAATTAATTTTCCGTCTTCAGAAACTTATTACTGGTTCAGCAGATGCGTGTGTCTTCCACATGGAAGCAAGCGTAAGTGTTTAGCAGATGCTACTATAGTCTTCATAGAAGCATAAAGGCATGGTATGTCCAGAAACGTACACATGGCGTGTAATTATTGTAAACACAGATTGTCAGTTTTCACGCTAAACCAGTACCAAACCTCTGAAGATGAAAAATTAATTTGTCGAAACCAGTGAAACAGAATAAAAACATATTTGAAACTGACGACTGAGATTTATTGTGATAAATATATGCTATTTTATTTTAAAAACAGTGAATGGTAGAGGTCAATGTCTGATCATCCTCGGACCGTTACCCTGTAAATGGAGTAACATGAAAGTGATTACAGGACACATGAAGAAAAAATCTGTAAAAATGATAGAACTACATTGTAAGTAGGAGAAGAGATACCCTTTCTGACTGCTGGAGCTCCTGGCGCGGAGCAAAAATTGCTGTATGGTGGTGTGAAGAACGCCTGCTGCATAACTTGCTGTTTATCGTCGCATGAATAGCGAGAGCTGCGTGCATCAATTCCAGAACTGCGTCAATGATAGTGGTCGGGAAATACAAATAAAATCAATAAGTACAAACGTAGAATCTAATAATTAGATCATGTGACGTAAATACAAAAATGGTCTTGCGTAAAATATAATAAATGGACATGTTGAAGTAGCATAATAAAGAAAAATCCATTAACATACGAATTAGATCCATGGTGCTCTCTATGAGGACTTGCGCATAACGTATGTAGAGCAAAGATGGTTCACAAGGACGCCACCAGTAAACATAGTAACCGTATGAAAGTCAGTGTGTTCTGATCTCAAGTCAAAGATACAAAAATGTTGCTGACAATTTTTGAAACGGAGTGTAACCATAATTTAATATACATGAGGTAGTAAATACATTAGGTAAAACAGTAACAGTGTCATTGGCGTTAGCAATAGCCCAGTAGTATTCCCTAGGTAGTACAAATTTATTTGCATTGAAAACATTTCGATCAAGTCCCCTCCCAGTCGGTCTCATATTTCTCCCATGGCCTACGGTGGAGAAAATAGGACAAGCATGATGGTCCCAGGCCACATTTAGCTTCTGATGCGAGACGGCCTCTAAGGCTCCAATATGGATAGATAGGGCAGAGTCTTTACATTGATCTCCAGCGATCCGACCCTATAGGTGTCCAGCGTCATCCCAAATGGGTACAGCACTCCTGCTGATGTGGTTGAAGAACTTTTAAAGGCCTATAGCGTTTGCAAGCTTCACTAGAGGGTTTGGCAAAGTTTGAAAGTATTCGCGAAGCATTGTAGAGAAGTGTGCGCCAATATATCGAAATGCGAAGACGACACGCGGAACACCTATTTTAACATTTATGAGTGTACAGTAAATTTTACCTTGTAACAAGCTCCAAAAGCATTTTACTTATTCTTAGGTAGGCCGGGAGTGAGCGCAATTACATGCGGACTTAATCGAATATTTGTATTTAGTATACACTTGTCCTGAACAGGACTATATTCAAACTGAAGTCAGAGACAGTTGGTAACCGCATATTCGAAAAGGCTCTTTTTGTAGCGTTTCTCTTGTGGGGTGAAAAGAAAAAATTGTTATTTTATATATTTTCTGAAAAATGTCGAAAAAATTGATATTTTGGTGGGCCACTTGGCAACAGAATCAGGGATTGATTACACTATTATAATAACATACGTTGAGCATTAAATACCTGAATAAGAGCAGTATATTGATATATTTGTGATCTTTCGGAAGAGACATTATCATTTCTATCCATTTTTATAGTCGCGCTGTATCATACACGGGACAACACTAAGGGAGCAAAAGATTTATAGACTTTAAAAGAAATGCAACACTACACAATTAAAAAAAAGTTGGTTCAGCAGTAATAGGAAAACGATAATGTTCCTTCTGCCTCATTCTGCGTTCGGCCCATCAGCGTGATCGTATTTTCTGGTGATGAACTATCACAACATAATTATCATTCAAGTAAATAAGGAGATGGAAATCATCAAGGTTAATTTACTAAAATAAGTACACTTATCTTTAACACACCTTTTTTTTAATGCTACGTACCTTTTCATATTAAATTACAATAGGTGACCGTTGTGGTTAAATACTTTATACATAACAGTCAAAATGTCGTTTTGCTGCTGTCTGTTTGTAATCAATTACAAGAAACTACATGTTTTCTGATTGGAAAAATAAAAATTAGCATTTTCACTCACTCAATATTTTCACATGAAATATAAAATACCGTTGCGGAACGCAGCAAATCCGCGTCCGCCTTTCATGGAATACAAACTGTAAAAGGTGAGGCGCCAAAAGCCTCATTTGTCTTGAAACAACAGAATTCTTTTTTCTGTATCATTAATCGATACATGTACATATAGATTTACAGGCACCGCGCAAGAACGGCAAAGATAAAGATTAATAGATTCTGCCGTTGCTATGCGACGGTTCATTTCTTTTACTTTACATTTCTTCGATACCTTTAGGCCATCAGGCGTTTACTGTTGAGCGTATATTAATGTTTGTGAGGTGAAAATTACTAATATTACAATTTGCTGAAACTTGTTTACCGAAATGTTTTTCAAAAATGGTTCTGAGCAATGTGGGACTTAACATCTGTGGTCATCAGTCCCCTAGAACTTAGAACTACTTAAACCTAACTAACCTAAAGACATCACACATATCCGTGCCCGAGGCAGGATTCGAACCTGCGACCGTAGCAGTCGCGCGCCGAAATGTTTTTACTTAAATTCTTAAATTTTTATTCGTATTGGAAGATGTGTGAGGTGATAAAAATAATAACAATGAATAGTGATAGTTAAGTCATGAACTTATAAGGAATGTAGTAATTCTTATGTCCCAGAAAAACTATTTTGGAGACGCAATTTGAGTCACAGGGTTTAACAGAAATATGAGTTTTCAAGATGCTGTCTGAATACTAACCAGTGAATAATGATTCATCGTGAAAGTATTAATGTAATTAGGAATTCAGTAACTGTTAGTTTCCTGCTTACAGTATCCAGCTGTGCTAATAAACATGTTTCACCACTTTTGTAATTGTTAATTTTCAGCCCAAAGGAATAGGTAAGCCATCAGAATCAATTTATAGATATAGACGCTTCATATCACAGAAATAAGCGTGATCACCTAATCCCCACTTTCCCCTCCCAAGCCGACCTAACGCAGGATGCGTCGCAATGCGTAGTGTCGCTGCTAAGCAGTACGTATAAAGATTTAAACATGTATCAAAACTGTAAATTTTAACGTATTACCCAAAAGCATGAGCGATGTATCGATTAAAGAGATGTAACTGTGAAAGAACGCTGCGAGACAGCTGTCACTGAGGCTGAGTGCGTGAAAGAGCTTACGTTAGGTTGCTCAGTAGTAGGCAGTTGGTGCTGGGAAGTTAGGAGTTGCGAGTCGGAGGCTGACAGAAACCATTGCGATGATCCGGAATGGCAGTCGCTTAGCATTAAATATTCACTGTAATAATTATAGTCTTGTGTATTAATGATTTATGGAAGAAACATGATTTGAAGTAAAATTAATTAAGAAAATACTGGTGAAGAATCTTTGTACACATTGTTACATCGCTCTACAATAAGGTAATCAATATTCATGTATTTATGCGCTTTTGCTGTAGAATGAATTTCAATGAGACCAGCTTTGTATGAAGCCCCAATTGTTTTGTGTAAAGGTCATTTTTTTGCGTTAATGTAATTTTTATGATGGCTAAAGTTAGTTTAATAATATAGAAAGATTTTCAAGTAAGGTATTACAGTCATTATTCTCAGGTATGTTCCACCTGACGGCCGAAGACTTCCGGCATAAGAAGTCAGCCGCATTCTGCCAACGACCTTGTCAAAGAGGGCGGAGGAGCGGATAGAGTTTCATGGCACTCTCTTGCCCTAGGGGTGGGAAATTGCCCCTAAAGGCGGAAGAATCAGCAATGATCAACGATGTGAGGATGCAGAAGGTAATGGAAACCACTGCATTAAATACACGTCGTAACGTGTATCCACAGGACATGTGGCCTGTAATTGAAGAAGTGTCATGATGATCTCTCCATTGGCAAAAGATTCCGGAATAGTCCCCCATTCGGATCTCCGGGACGGGACTGCCAATGGGGAGGTTACCATGAGAAAAAGATTGAATAATCAACGAAAGGATAACTTTCGACGAGTCGGGGCGTGGAATGTCAGAAGCTTGAACGTGCTAGGGAAACTAGAAAATCTGAAAAGGGAAACGCCAAGGCTCAACCTAGATATAGTAGAGGTCAGTCAAGTGAAGTGGAAGGAAGACAAGGATTTCTGGTCAGATGAATATCGGGTAATATCAACAGCAGCAGAAAATGGTATAACAGTTGTAGGATTCCTTATGAATAGGAAGGTAGGGCAGAGGGTGTGTTACTGTGAACAGTTCAGTAACCGGGTTGTTCTAATCAGAATCGACAGCAGACCAACACCGACAACGATAGTTCAGGTATACATGCCGACGTCGCAAGCTGAAGATGAACAGATAGAAAAAGTGTATGGGGATATTGAAAGCGTAATGCAGTATGTAAAGGGGAACGACAATCTAATAGCCATGGGCGACTGGAATGCGGGTGAAGGGGAAGGAGTAGAAGAAAAGGTTACAGGAGAATATCGGCTTGGGACAAGGAATGAAAGAGGAGAAAGACTAATTGAGTTCTGTAACAAGTTTCAGCTAGTAATAGCGAATACCCTGTTCAAGAATCACAAGAGGAGGAGGTATACTTGGAAAAGGCCGGGAGATACTGGAAGATTTCAATTAGATTACATCATGGTCAGACAGAGATTCCGAAATCAGATACTGGATTGTAAGGCGTACCCAGGAGCAGATATAGACTCAGATCACAATATAGTAGTGATGAAGAGTAGGCTGAAGTTCAAGACATTAGTCAGGAAGAATCAATACGCAAAGAAGTGGGATACGGAAGTACTAAGGAATGACGAGGTACGTTTGAAGTTCTCTAACGCTATAGACACAGCAATAGGGAATAGCGCAGTAGGCAGTACAGTTGAAGAGGAATGGACATCTCCAGAAAGGGCCATCACAGAAGTTGGGAAGGGAAACATAGGTACAAAGAAGGTAGCTGCGAAGAAACCATGGGTAATAGAAGAAATACTCCAGTTGATTGATGAAAGGAGGAAGAACGAACATGTTCCGGGAAAATCAGGAATACAGAAATACAAGTCCCTGAGGAATGAAATAAATAGGAAGTGCAGGGAAGCCAAGACGAAATGGCTGCAGGAAAAATGTGAAGACATTGAAAAAGATATGATTGTCGGAAGGACAGACACAGCATGCAAGAAAGTCAAAACAACCTCTGGTGACATTAAAAGCAACGGTGGTAACATTAAGAGTGCAACGGGAATTCCACTGTTAAATGCAGAGGAGAGTGCAGATAGGTGGAAAGAATACATTGAAAGCCTCTACGAGGGTGAAGATTTGTCTGATGTGATAGAAGAAGAAACAGGAGTCCATTTAGAAGAGAAAGGGGATCCAGTATTAGAACAGGAATTTAAAAGAGCTTTGGAGGACTCACTATCAAATAAGGCAGAAGGGATAGATAACATTCCATCAGAATTTCTAAAATCATTGAGGGAAGTGGTAACAAAACGAGTATTCACGTTGGTGTGTAGAATATATGAGTCTGCCGATATACCATCTGACTTTCGGAAAAGCATCATCCACACAATTCCGAAGACGGTAAGAGCTGACAAGTGCGAGAATTATCGCACAATCAGCTTAACAGCTCATGCATCGAAGCTGCTTACAAGAATCATATACAGAAGAAGAGAAAAGAAAATTGAGAATGCGCTAGGTGACGATCAGTTTGGCTTTAGGAAAAGTAAAGGGACGAGAGAGGCAATTCTGACATTACGGCTAGTAATGGAAGCAAGGCTAAAGAAAAATCGAGACACTTTCATAGGATTTGTCGACCTGGAAAAAGCGTTCGACAATATAAAATGGTGCAAGCTGTTCGAGATTCTGAAAAATGTAGTGGTAAGCTATAGGGAGAGACGGGTCATATACAATATGTACAACAACCAAGAGGGAATAATAAGAGTGGACGATCAAGAACGAAGTGCTCGTATTAAGAAGGGTGTAAGACAAGGCTGTAGCCTTTCGCCCCTACTCTTCAATCTGTACATCGAGGGAGCAATGATGGAAATAAAAGAAAGGTTCACGAGTGGAATTAAAATACAAGGTGAAAGGATATCAATGATACGATTCGCTGATGACATTGCTATCCTGAGTGAAAGTGAAGAAGAATTAAATGATCTGCTGAACGGAATGAACAGTCTAATGAGTACACAGTATGGTTTGAGAATAAATCGGAGAAAGACGAAGGTAATGAGAAGTAGTAGAAATGAGAACAGCGAGAAACTTAACATCAGGATTGATGGTCACGAAGTCAATGAAGTTAAGGAATTCTGCTACCTAGGCAGTAAAATAACCAATGACGGATGGAGCAAGGAGGACATCAAAAGCAGACTCGCTATGGCAGAAAAGGCATTTCTGGCCAAGGGAAGTCTACTAATATCAAATACCGGCCTTAATTTGAGGAAGAAATTTCTGAGGATGTACGTCTGGAGTACAGCATTGTATGGTAGTGAAACATGGGCTGTGGGAAAACCGGAACAGAAGAGAATCGAAGCATTTGAGATGTGGTGCTGTAGACGAATGTTGAAAATTAGGTGGACTGATAAGGTAAGGAATGAGGAAGTTCTACGCAGAATCGGAGAGGAAAGGAATATGTGGAAAAGACTGATAAGGAGAAGGGACAGGATGATAGGACATCTGCTAAGACATGAGGGAATGACTTCCATGGTACTAGAGGGAGCTGTAGAGAGCATGAACTGTAGAGGAAGACAGAGATTGGAATACGTCAAGCAAATAATTGAGGACGTAGGTTGCAAGTGCTACTCTGAGATGTAGAGGTTAGCACAGGAAAGGAATTCGTGGCGGGCCGCATCAAACCAGTCAGTAGACTCATGACAAAAAAAAAAAAAAAAAAAAAAAAAAAAAAAAAAAAAGTTCCACCTCCTGTTCCAAGTCGTATTTATATGAACAAATTCTAAATGTATCTCAGTCAACCATCTTACATTTTGGATTTTGCAACTACAGTTAGTTTTGTAGTGCTGAGAGCAGAAGGTGACACCAATACGAAGTAGAAATACAGTTTATGGATTTTCATACTTGGACCAGTTCTGTACTCATTCACATTTACAGCACCGTAGTAAGATCGAGTGGATTTGAATGCACTTACCTCTAACTGTTCATTATCATGCACTGGTTTTTATTACTTTGGGTTTACTCGTATTACTTACTTTCTAGTACCCAGATTGTTTAAAATAGGGTAAGGTGAATATACAGATACACGTAATCACATACGCCATCAGCACACCACTTGATATAACTGTTCATTGTTAGACATAAACATCACATCTTACTTTGTACGTAAACGTTACAAGGCGCATGGACAGCAGTTCATAAATGTGTATCATGTTGCTGAAGCAGCTATACACTATTCAACGTATAAATTAGGGAACAAGTAGGGTGGAAAAATGGGTTAAACACAATGAAGGTTTAGATGAAATATATTGGTGGTTGGGAATACGAACAAATAAAGGAACGACGACAATGAAAGTTTGTGCCGAAACGTGATTCGAAACCGGATTTCCCGCATTACGTGAGCGATCGCCTTAACCAGTCTGGCTATCAAATGACTCTAAGTACTATGGGACTTAACATCTGAGGTCATCAATCCCATATACTTAGAACTACTTAAACCTATATAACCTAAGGACATCACACACATCCATGCCCGAGGCAGGATTCGAACCTGCGAACGTAGCAGCAGAGCCGATCCGGACTGAAGCGCCTAGAACAGCTCGGCCACAACTGCCGGCGATCTGGCTATCCGTTCACGTCCCACGGGCAGTCGCATACTTCCATACTTCGCTGTTCATGAGTGACAACCTACAGTCTTACACGTTATGTAATTCCCTTACAGGGGGAGGACATTTTAGCCGGAAGTCGCTGCCTGGTATCGGAGGATAAATACGATACTGCAGCACCTGTGTTGTTAAGAAGAACGACGTAACGTTCGTTAGCAGAAGCATGCTTCTCCGAAGGAGCGTTCCATCGTTTTTTCTTAACAACATAGGTGCTGCAGTATCGTATCACATTGCAGATTGTATAAGCATTGTAATTTTTAATCGTGTCACATAACATATACCAAACAACAAAAGCATTTTCAGAAGTATCATAAACATCAAAAGCCAAAGAGCAAATAGGTTTTTCGAAGAATAATTATTTCTCCCTAATTCGTGTTCTATTCTTGTTACCAATATGTAGCTTGTACTACACGTGATCTTGTACTGACATGATACGCGGCGAGCTATAGATGAAGTGCAACAGGCAGATTCCCTATTTCTAGAGTTCCGGAAAGCATCTGATACAGTGTTCCACTGCTGACAGTTAACAAAGGTACGGGCACATAGCATTGGTTTCTAGATATGTGAGTGGCTCGAAGACCTCTAAAGTAATGGAACACAGTATGATTTCTTCTGCGGCGAGTCTTCATCACACACAAGGCTGTCGTCGGGGGTGCCTCAGGGAAGCGTTTTAGATACGCTGCTGTTTTCAGTATACATAAACGATTTGGCGGGAAGAGAGGGAAGTAATCTGCGGTTGTTAGGTGATGATTTTTCGGTTTATGAGAAGGAATCGAAGTTGAGTGACTGTAGGAGTATACAAAATGATTTTGACAAATTTCTAGTTGGTGTGATGAATGACGCCTGGCTCTGCGGTGGTCTAGCGGTTCTAGGCGCTCAGTGCGGAACCGAGCGACCGCTACGAAGGCAGGTTCGAATCCTGCCTCGGGCATGGATGTGTGTGATGTCCTTAGGTTAGTTAGGTTTAAGTAGTTCTAAGTTCTAGGGGACTGATGATCACAGATGTTAAGTCCCATAGTGTTCAGAGCCATTTGAACCATTTTTGACACCTGGCTCTAAATATGGAAAAATGTAAGTTAATGCGGACAAGTGGGAAAGACAAACACCTCAGGTTCAGATACACGTCAGTAGGGTCCTCCTTGACAAAGTCACATCGTTTAAATTTCTCGGCGTAACGATACAAAGCGATATCAAGTGGAACGAGTATGTGAGGACTGTGGTGAGGGAGGCGAATGGTCGACTTCTGTTTATTGTGAGAATTTGCGGAAAGTGTAGTTTATCTCTCTCTACAGGAGACGGCATGTAGCACACCAGTGCAATCTGTTTTTGAGTACTGCTCGACTGTTTGGGATCCCCACCAGTTCCGATTAAAGGAAGACGTCTAAGCAGTTGAGAGGAGAGATGCTAGATTTGTTATAGGTAGATCCAAATAATAGGCGAGTATTGTGGGGGTACTTCGAAAATACAAATGGGGGTCAATGAAGAGAAGGCGACTTTCTTTTGGAGGAAAATTTAGAGGACGTGAATTTTAAGCTGATTGAAGAATGATTTTACTTTCATGATACGAGACATTAGGGCTCACTCGGAGGCGTACACACAGTCATTTTTCCGTCGCTCTGCTTGGGAGTGGCACAGGAAACGAAATGACTAGCCGTGGTACAGGGTACCCTACACCACGCTCCGTATGGTGGTTTGCGTGGTATGTGTGTGTATGTAGACGTAGATGTACGCTCTTCTAAAGTAGCTTATATTTATCCTCTGAGTTCAAGCTATCTTCATATCAAATCCCATCGAAATCAGTTCACCGGGTTGTTCGTCAAACACTAACAGACAGAGTTACTTTGGCATTTATAATATTAGGAGGGCTAAAACTTTCATTTACGATAGATTTTTTCTGTGATCCGATTTTGATGAAATAAAGCCTACGAGGTGCCCCAAGCTATACCCGGGTTACCTGTGAAAACAACATGAAAGAGATTAGCATGTTCAGACAGCCAAACAGACAGAGACCACGGTTTTACATAAAATTGTAAATCACAGTATCTTTTATTTGGTACGCCGATTTTGATCAACTAAAGCCTATACTGTGTCGGAAGCTGTGCTGAAGTTACCTGGGAACACCCTATGAAATTTTGTGTAATTTATTTACTATTGGGCAACGACCTTGCAGCAGTGGATACACCGGTTCCCGTCAGATCACCGAAGTTAAGCGCTGTCGGGCGTGCCCGGCACTTGGTTGGGGGACCATCCGGGCCGCCATGCGCTGTTGCCATATTTCAGGATGCTCTCAGCCTCGTGATGCCAATTGAGGAGCTACTCGACGGAACAGTAGCGACTCCGGTCAAAGAAAACCATTATACCGACTGGGAGAGCAATGAGCTGACCACACGCCTCTCCTATCCGCATCCTCAGTTGAGAAGACACGGCGGTCGGATGGTCCCGATGGGCCACTTGTGGCCTGAAGACGGAGTGCTTGCTTTTATTCACTATTACTATAAATGTTTTGTAGCTGCAACTCAATATGTGATTTCCGATACAGTAGAATATTCACGGACAGTAAGTCGAATCCAAGGTAGAAAACCTAATACTGGCTATAAAGTGTTGCACCACCATACATAAGTAACAAAGAGTGACTTGGTTTGAATCAAAATAATTCTGGAAGAAGTTCGTTTTAAGTATGTATGTTATTACCATACGAAAGTAACTGACTGGTAAGACCATACGGGTCGTCAAAGCTACAGATATGAAATTCACTTTCATAATGAACGATCGAATAAGTAGGTTCCCAAAAATGGTTCAAATGGCTCTGAGCACTATGTGACTTAACTTATGAGGTCATCAGTCCCCTAGAACATAGAACTACTTAATCCTAACTAACCTAAGAACTTCTCACACAGCCATGCCCGAGGCAGGATTCGAACCTGCGACCGTAGCGGTCGCGCGGTTCCAGACTGTAGCTCCTAGAACCACTCGGCCGGCGTTGGTTCCCAGTTTACGAGTTTAAACAAAGCAATAACTTTTTCATAATTTTGGAGAGTCTGATAGCTTTGACTCTATGGTACGTTGGACTGGAAAGATAAAATAAGTCTCTATTAGTAGCTGTCGTCCAAATAAATTTCAGCAACTTACGAATTTCGATTTTACTGCGTGGAAGAACGTAATCGCATCCCTAATCCCGTAGTAATCTCGAGCAAGCAGTGGCTGAATAACTTAACCACATCACCTAAACCTCATCACAGAAAACAATCGAAATTATATCGCCGGATTTTTCCATCATTGTAGAATCTCCACATGAGCACAAATTGTCTCCAGACAAAACCAGTCTTCCTCCCATGTCGTAACAAAGAATATAAATTCAAATACGGCAACAGGAACTAGAAACGTTAAGATCACAGCACAGAAAGGCAAATGCTATTTCAAACAACGAAGACCTCGTGGCCTTTAACCAGTGAAGGCTGCCAAATGGTCGGAAGACAAACTGCAGGCCCAAAGATGCGAAATCGCATCGCCTCGGCAGCTATGCAAAAAGGTGGCACAAAGAGCGTATACCGATGAGTCGGAGCTGACAATAGCAGGTAGAAGTAGTGCGGAGTTAAGTGTCGTGATCTACTAAAAGCAGAATATAATGTAATGCTACGAAATTGCCGAATTAAAAGGCGACTGATAATTGTTCTCGCTATTAATTATGATACAGTCTTTATTCTTATAGAAGTACTTTATACATGGCAGAGAAGAGGTATAAAAAGTAATTTAATGATTTCTTATAGGTACCAAGAGACGACAGAATTTTAATAATGTGATGAAACTGTAGAAAAAGTAATACAAAATGAATGTTATTTCAGAACATTTCTCAGAGAAACAGAGTCCCTAAAATGAAACAATGTTTTAGTTTTTAACTCCAATAAAAAGACGGCACGTAATAGAAGTATAACGTCTAAACCTCCTCTCAGTAATCTACGAAGGTATTCATTTAATCAACAACCACAAAGGAAAAAACATCGTATTACATTCACACCACTGGACAAGTTGGCTTCATAAGTGAATAAAAGACCATTTACAAGTCATGAACTAAATTACCTTGTAGAGCAACGAGTATGAAGTATCATATTATCTGGGATTCATATATTATTGCTGAGAGAGTGTATCAGTCAAACTTTTACTAGTCGTCCACGAACACCTAGTCATTTATTCAACTAATATAAGAATAATGAAGTAAGATATGTCCATTCGGCAGATCAGTTGTATTAAGGATTGAAATAGGCAAAAAGCAAAGAGCTCCTGTATTACAGAATGTCCAGTCACCCAGAAAGAAATTTAGAAGAAACTTAGAGAAGGAGAACTAATACTAATTAATGGAACATATCTGAATTACCTGCATTTGTCAAATGATTTGCTGCTGTTCGCTTATATTTTAAGATAAGCTACAACAGCTAACTGAGGAACTTAATAAGTTAGCGAGTCTTCATGCTGGTGTGACAACTAATTATAACGTGACAAACACAGCACGTATAATGTACACGTAGAAAAGAAAATTGTTGAGAGTAACACTAAAGTCACAGAAATAGTCAAATAGTTTCTGTATTTAAGGAAATCGAAGATAACGACCACAGCAAAGAAATAAACAGAATGTAAAAATGCCTGTAGTACTATGGGTAAACTAATTAACTAAGTAGAGTTAAAAAAAATAAATTTCCATTAGGTCAGCCTGTGTTATCAAACGTGACTTATGGGAGTGAGATATCATTACATTTCCAAACCATTAAAATCTGTTGTTTGTTGAACGAACAATGAAGAGAAGTCTGCTCGGAATTTCCAGGAGAGGCAGCGAAGCAAAGTAACTGATCAAGGTATGGACGAAACTGGAAAAATATTATTGTGACTGTAATGACTACGAGACGGAAGATGGTAGGACATATGACTTGGATGCAGAAGAGGAGAAAATACGAGGAAGACATATAAATGGAAAATGGTCAGTTGACATAAAACCATGCGAAAAAATGTCTACTCTCGCACTAATAAGAGAGGAATGTGGTTTAACATTGTGAAGTAAACTGGAATGAGCAAGTAGGGTCTATTCTCTCGCAGGTGAATGGTCAACTTCTGTGTATTGGGAGAGTTCTAGTACAGTGCAGAGGAGACTATGTGCAGAACACAAGAGCAGTTCACTGGTTGATTTCTTCTAGAGTGCTTGGGATTCACACTAGGGAAACTTCGAACCAATTCAGAGATTTACTTCAGATTTGTTACCCGTAGGATCGATCCACATATGATTTGTTACCCGTAGGATCGATCCCCATATGAATATTACATAACTGCTACTTGCACCGAAATGGGAGCACCGTACCTGATTACAAGATGATCTTTTCGCAAAAAGACTATAGAGACAGTTCGTAGTGATATGCCATTCGCTACAAACTATTGCACGATTCTGCTACCACTGGCATACATCTCGCTTTAAGGACCGCAAAGATGTGTCAAGAGCAATCTTGGTTCGTACAGAAGCTTATAGAGTATCCCTTTTGCCTCTTTCTATTTACGAGTGGATGAGGACAGGGAATGACTAGCACTAGCAAAAGTCGCACTCCGCCAGGCACCGTATGTTGGCTTGCGGAATGCGTATGCAGATATAGATGAAACGTTTAATAGTTCAAAACACGGAGCACATAATCCTAGAAATAATTACTCAATCTGTCAATCCCATTTACGTGCACCTGCACATTCACAATATTACGAAAGTGATAGACCTATATCTTTCGTTTCATGTTCTAAAAGTTTTTTAAAAATATGGATAAAATAGGAAGCCAATCACAAGTCTCGAGCTTGTCACAATTCGGTTTCTTGCGTGCCTCAAGATACCGTCACCAGGCCGGAGGGTAGCCACATGGGGAGTTATCTTTGGAGAAGGCTGACTGGACTACATATGGTTCGTAAATTGGGCAGCAACCTTTTCAGTTTATAAAGGGGCAACGGTTTAACTGGTTGACTGAATCAGCCTTATAACATTACCCAACATGATATTCCAGATGATAAAGTGCAAGCGGGTGTCTACAGCCATTACAACTTCTGAAGTTATTAAACTCTATTGAATGGTTGAATCATGATGGAATCCTTCCGGGGGAAATGTTTCGAAGATAATAGAGTTGTCCATTTAGATACCGATCCACGAACTGCACAGGTGAATGTTTTTGTCAGGAAACATAATTCTGGAGTGTTACATTTTGGTCAATGAAATGCTTATTAAATTCCAGAACTTTAAAAGATACGTGCATTGACTGGAGTTAGACACGTTGGGAATTACTGAAATATGATAGCAGGAAGAACAGGTTAGAGAAATACAGCGTTTCCAGCACAAAGTCAGGTGTAGAAGCAGTCTAATCAGATGCAAGAAAATACGGAATACTGGCAAACAACTGTGAACATATCTCTACAGACAATATACCCACAATACCATGACACACCACAGACGGTGAAAATAACGGAAAAGTGAATGAGAAGCAAAGTAAATTATTCGATACATCAACATAGTCAAAAATTTAACTGCAGTGTGGGACTGCAATGCGATAGAAAAGAAAGATAAGGAGAAATAATAGCAAAATATGGGATCTGGGAAAGGTACTACATTGGACTGCCCGCTAGAGCACTGGCTAGATCACAAACCAGAATTGATAACACAGAACATGAGAAGTATGATGAAAAATGGTAGTTCACTAGGAAGATAGATGGAAACGTCAGAATGATTCTGATAGATTACATAACAGTAAGACAGAGATTTTGAAACCAAACTCTAATCCAGTTTTCACCACTATTTATTCATGTTGAAAACAGTTAAAGTTAAAGAAACGTCAGAAGGTTAGAAACTGAAGGATCTTGGATCTGGATAATTTGAAAGAAACAGAGGTTTTTGAGAGTTGTAAAGGGAGCTTTATGCTACTGCTGACTGAATAAGCTAAATAAATACAATGGGACATGAACAGGTAGCTTTGAGAAATTAAATACTGAAAGCAGCAGGGGAACATATATGCAAAAATACATAAGGACGAGTATGAATCCTTGAATAGGAGAAAATGCGAACAAAACGTAGCAGTGATGTTGTCCAAAGAAAAACAAGATGTGGAGCAGATATTCTGAAGGCAGACAAATCTACATTTAACTTCATTCACTTTTACACGAAATTTTGACGTTTCTACTGGAAAACACTACTGTTAATTCTGAAGCAGTAAGGATAAAATATAAGAAATATGAAGCTACTACAGGTTCCTCTTAAATTATGTTAAATAAAAGTCCACCGAAAGAACTGTGTACATAAAATGAAATAAACATTAGTAATTTATACTGTGGATGTACCAAAACTTTTTTCTCGATAAAATATGAAGTGAACCAGCTTATAGCTCAAAATTGTGAGACTCTGAATGTGTATAAGTGTTTCACACAATGAACGTATCAGTGCTCTTTTGTTCGGTATAATAAAAGAGGCGATCAAAAAGTTTCCGTTTGAGTGCGTTGTTGCAGCATATATCTAACCCAGCGTGACTGAGCACCGACATGCAGGCACGGGGTAAATGTGGTATTCGAAGTCAATCATTTTGATAACACCTTACACTATGTGAAACAACTTAATGCTCAGAAGAAGGTTGTTGAAGGTTAGGTGGGTAGATCTGATAACTAAAATAGAGGTACTGTAACAAATGTTGGAGAAATGGGCTTAGTAGGATATGTTAACAGGGCAGACTACATCATCAAAGAGTAGTTAATAGCGAAATGGATAGTTGAGAGAGGGTTGGGTGGGAGAGGGGGAAGATGTAGAGGAAGTCCGGAATACAATACACAGACTCAAAAGGGTGTAGGTTGCAGTTATTAGGCAGAAACGAGGCTTTCACAGCATGGGATAGCGTGAAATTCTGCATCCATACATTCTTTGGACTAAAGAACGCAGTAACAGTGCAACAAGAAGGTTAAAATAGTGGAAAGGGATTCGTGAACGAGAGACAATTCACGGAAAAAAATTAAACAGCTAGGCGGCCTGATACTACGCTGTCCAGTCATATTAAAGTAAGCTGTGAAAACCTGCATAACCTCCTTTTTCAGCGCAGACAGCTGCGAGACAGTGTAGGGAGATACTCAGTGATGTTCTGGAAAGTACCGACAGGAATGCAGAGTGATGACGTGGCAAGTTGCTCTAGGTTTCTAGGTTCAGGATCCGTGGTGGATGTAGGGCCGATCGATGTAGCCGCACAGATTCTGGACTGCGTTGAAATCTAGGTAACTGGGCGGCAGTGGATGTGTAGTAAACTCATCCTGGTGCTGTTCTAAACACGAAGTTGTGTGGCACGTTGCATTATCTTGCTGGTAGATGCCATCATGTCGAGGAAAAGCAAACTGCATTTAGGGATACGCATTGTCACCAAGAATAGATGCATACTTCCGTTGATCCATTGTGGCTTCCATAATGACGAGATCATGCAGAAAATGTCACAATAACGTTCCCCAGACCATAAAGATTCCTCCTCCGGCTTGGAGCACTGCACGAAATTTGCATCCAGGCATTTCACGCTGCAAACACTAACTGTTACCTCTCCGATGTAGGATAAAACATGATTTAACTGAAAAGGCAGTCTATTGCTGCTCTGTGGAGTTCCAGGTGCCGTGCTGGCATGAAAATTCCAGTCTTCGTCGACCATCAACAGCAGTCAGAATGGGTGCAGGAACCGGGCACCTGCTGCAGAGGCTCTTATGCATTAACCATCCCTGAACGGTCGTTGAGGAGACAGTGTTCGTAGCTAATTGGTTCATATGGGCGTTCAGCTGCTCAACAGTTGTAGGCCTGTTCACCAGTAGGCGCCCACGCAGCCGTCGTTCAGCCATGCCAGTTTTGGCCAGCAGTTTTGCATAGCGCCGTTTTGCAAAGCACGGTATTCTTTAACCACAGCAGCACACGAACAACATCCAAATAGCCGTTTCGGAAATGCTTGCACCCTTGGCGCGAAAGCCAATGAACATTGCCTTTTGGCAGTCAAAGGGCTCCGATTCCGCTTTGGCGACTGCACTATACTCGCGTCTTTTCAACTCGCGTTGTACCTGTATATCCTCCATTACTAGGGTTCTTGCTCATAGACGTCGAACAAAGACGGTGGTTACATTGACCTGACTGGAATGTGTGTACTAAAAACTGCATTCTAATATTATGGGGTGCAAGGTGAACAAATAATTTTTAAAAACTGTATAACATACAAAATTAAAGCAATAACAGTCCCCGGTCGCTAAAATGTACTCTTTTAACCTAGGTTTCGACAGCTACTAAGAGTGCCTTCATTAAAAGTAAAACGCTGAAACTGGCCTATAACATAAGTACAAAATTTTAGTAAAAATGTTTTCGAAGTATTAGTACTGACAATCAGTAAACAAGAAAAGAACAATACTTAGATGTCCCGTATAAAATAAATATCAAGCGATAAAGCTTTAGTTACAACATTTTAAAGTAGAAAACATAGGAGGCAAGCCACTAAAGGGCTGCTCACACATGTCGAGCTACGGTAGCATCAGGCTGAGGTACCCACGTCAGCAGTTGCGGGCATGTAAACATTACACTAAGACTGCCATATAGTAGCAGCAAATACAAACAGGCTACTTAACATTCAAAATGTAGACAGATGAGTATTACGACGGATATTATTTAATACATGAGAACATGCTACCCAAGCCATAAAACCTATACTATGCAGCAATGGAAGAATATTTGGTAGGCTGAGTCTTCTTTGAAACTGTTTCCTATTTCTGGTCGAGTTTACGCCCCAAGAGTGAAATATGGGGGTGATGATTTGGTCAGCCATAACATAGTATTCCATGGACCTCACGGTTACACTGCAAGGTAGCAATACTGCAAAGGATTACGTTATTTTGGTGATCAGGTCAGTGGCTGGAAGTTTGTTTCCCAGTGCTGATATGTTCCAAACCGACAGGGCCCCTGTCGGCACACGTCGACTACAACTCGTTTTGCGAGCACGAGAACAAGCTATCGCATCTCTCCTAGCGACCACGGTTCCGTGATCTCAACACGTGGGCTGCTTTAGAGAGACGAATGCGTGGTCGCCATCCACCTCCATCAAAGTTACAGGAAGTTGCCATTACTTTTCAGGAAGAATGGCATAAGACACCCCTGAGAACGATACAGGGCCAGTATTACAGGATTCTGAGAAGACTGAAGGCTGTTTCGAAGGGCAATAGTTTTTTACACGGTATTAGGCATGGTAATGTGTTTGTTTCTCGTGTTTGCATATTTGTGTGTATCCCCTGTATGTTGATTTTCCTTTCATTCTTAAATTTTCTCCGTTGCTTGATTCTAGAATTTTTAGCCTCTCTTTTGCGTTTTTATGCAGTAAGAAATATTTTATCTCCTGCCCCATTGTTATTCCATATATTCGTATAATAAAAATTTCGCGATGCTGAAAATTTTTTTTACCGTAACCGTGATTAGTTTGAAATAGAGTCTCTAATGTATTTACACTGATAATATACCATTGCTTATAGTATCATATCCATGTTCCCTTACTTTTTAAAATTATTATGATATTACATTTCCCTAAAGCCGAATCACGAGGAGCGTAAGTCGAGTCACGTTGCTATATGAATTGATTAGCGAAAGCTCTGCGACGAAAGGCGCAATGCAGCTCTTGGTGTTTCCTTCCGTTTCTCTTAAATAAGAAACTGTCCCAAGTTTTTGCTGTGCCTGCATTTTCTCGCGGAACTTGCGCAAGTTCTCTGCGTAACAAGTTAGCACATTAAACTTTGTACTCCCAATTTCGCGTTCGCTGATACACGGTTGTAATAAACCGTCCTACGGCACCATGTCACTCCAGTGGAATACTTTCTTATATTCACTACATCAAAGTAAAGAAATTGGCGAACTCAGCAGTGAATTACGTTCTTGGAGTAAATAACAGCAGCTGAGCCCGTTTCTTAGCAAATGAATGTATTACTGCACTTATTTCCGGTATGATTTGTGTTAACATTTTTCTTTATTGTAATAAACAGTTTATTATAGCCTTGTTGGAGAGAATAAAATGACCATCTTACGTTTGACCTCGTTTTAAGAAACAGTCCACAACAAGAGATATCATTTCTCAAAATTAGTACAATACCTTGTGTCTTATATTTTTTAGATAGTTATGGTATGTTGTTCAATTTGTTACTGTGTAAATACCGATAGAATATAATTTTTGGAATGGTGACACCATTTTGAAGTTTTATCAGTGCACTAGAAAGACATGAGGGTTCACTAGCCATCTACATAATGCTGCCATCCTGGCGTTCGTTGCTGTGTGCAGGATACAGTGACAATAGTATACACGAATCAGTATTTTCATTTCGCATGCAAATCTTTTCATTGGTGTACTTCGTTCAAGGCACAACAACAATGCAGTCATGCCAAACAAGTTCATTCAGTAATTATTCTTTAGATTTTGAAGTTCTGAAGTTAAAATGTTCCATAAGGATGTTTAACATATCTGTATCACTGTCATATTGTCGTTTTAATAGCATATCTGAGAACATTAAATGTTTCAACAGTAACAGCTCAGATTTTTTGTCTCTACTCACCGGTTCACTTCGTTTGAAGAATCACTCGTTATTACTGGGTATTTGCTTAGCAGTTCACAGTCTTGTGGCTAACTTTACTGACTTTCGAAGACGACAGCCTGGGTTCGACTCCCGGCCTGGTCGGGGATTACCTCCTCCTCGCTTTACTGGGAATGCGTTTTGCCACCATCATCGAGGTGCAAGCCACCGATATGGGAGCAAATAAAAATACTGGTATCAGGTGGCTGAACATGCGAAAAGGTGACATACGGCCAACAATGCTATACTCACATATTTATTGCGTTTCCTGTTTGCTGTATAATATTATCAGATAGATAGTCGACAACGAACGATGACAATTTTAGCTTTATACATTGCGCTCGGTATAGTGAATCGTTGTACTGGCTTTTGAAGTCCTTACGTGCAAAAGATGAACGACACCGTATTTACTAAATACAACAATACACTCAACAAAGCGCATGTAGATAGATTTTAATGCATTATTTGTAACATTTTTATATAGGACATATACGGTGTAAATGAAACTCTTTTGTAAAAATGGAAACAAGGTCTCCACGTTTGACACAAACATTGTAAAATACGTGTGCATAGCAAGGTTACAGTAGGAAGAAATCTTCCAGTTTATCATGGAATATGGAAGTGGAAATAACTGAACATTTGGAACAAGACTCAATATATTTGCGTTTAGCTAAACAGTGAAACAGTGCCCTAAGTGAGGAGGTGGAACATAGTAAAAAAGAGTTGACATCTTCAATATGCCTTTCAGTGATACGTAAACCAGCCGTTCCCTATTTCCGTATAAGAGTAATTTATCAGCACATCTTAAAGACATAGTGTTCTCAAGCCTCTCGTTACACGCCATGCGTCAAATAACTCTGAAACAGACTCTTGCATGCAAGCATGAATACATTACATTGCATACTACGAAGACAAGGTCATAATTTCTGATTAACTTGTAAAAGTAAATTTTTGACCTTTGACCTTACAGACAAATTTCGTATTCACACCAGATAACTGAAAGTAGGGAAGAGTTTCTGTGATAGCCCACTTAAACAAAATATATAATAAAAAATTTGGATATTGGAATAACCTTTTTTTCAGTGTAACTTGAACACTAACTTTTTCATTTCACTGTAGTAGACACAAAAGACAAAAGTATGCACTGTTACTGAAATTTCTGAAAAATCATTACATGTGTCATCACCCCAGTCATAGGGACTGGTTTCCTTCACTAGGCGAAGCAGTTACTGTGAACTGATTGTAGTGTAATAGCTGTTAATTACTATTCACATCTGACAAAACAGGCTGACAATTATTGACCTATATGGAAAAAACGTACATTAGTTACAAACTAAGGCATGAACGCACTTTATTCAACACGTAAACGTCACTAGAAATAATCGGATTTAGGCTATGACATGACATGCCTCCCGTATTAGGCGACAATGTGGCGCAGACGAATAGCAAAATTCTGCATGACCCGCTGAAGTGGCGGAACATCGATGCTGTCGATGACCTCCTGAATGGCTGTTTTCAACTCAGCAGTGGTTTTGGGGTTATTACTGTATATCTTGCCTTTAATATAGCCCCGCAAAAAGGAGTCGTATGTGTTCAGATCCGGAGAATAAGGTGGCCAATCGAGGCGCATTGCAGTGGCCTCTGGTTAACCAGAATGCGGTCCCCAAAGTGCTCCTCCAGGACATCAAACACTCTCCTCTGTCGATGGGGAAGAGCTTCATCTTGCATGAACCACATCTTGTCGAAATCAGGGTCAATTTGGATAAAGGGGACGAAATCATCTTCCAAAACCTTCAAGAACCGTTCGGTAGTCACCGTGCCACCTAGGAACAAGACACCGATTATTCCGCGACTGGACACTGTACACCATACAGTTAGCCGTTGAAATTGAAGAGACTTGTCGATTGCGAAATGCGGATTCTCAGTTCCCCAAATGCGCCCATTTTACTTATCGACGAACCAATCCAAATGAAAGTGGGCTTCGCCGCTAAACCAAACGATGCGTGCTCATGCTAATTCCCATCATGCCCCGCGGCCAGTCGTGCAGTTTGAATATCCTATCGCAAAAAGTTCAGCAGCTATGACGATTTTATTTCATATTGTTCAATAACTGTCACCCTGTAAGTGTCAATACGTTTCATTCCATTCGTTTTCTTTATTTTTATTTGTTGGAGGTTTTTGTTGGCATCCGAAACCGAGTAACATGTATTCGAAACCAAGGAGTCCAAATGTAGAATTGTCGTCTTAGAAGGTAAAAAATAACACATATTGGTGACTGTGAAAACACGTATAAACTATCAGAAGACGTATCATGAACACAGCTCCTTAAATTTTTTTCACAGGTTACACAAGATTCGAGTAGGCTCATTGAAGCCAACTCACACAGCATTGCTTAACAATACCTAACACGTAATTTTATATTGTAAAATGACAATATGGTTTGGATTCCTTGTACTTCACAACGATGGCTGCAGGAAGTTTATCATTGTTACCATATAACTATGACCTACAATAATAACACTAATCGATTACAAAAGTATGCTGCAAATTTTACCTTTTTTACTATTTCTTGTGTCTCTGTGTGTATCTCACTTCACAGAGTGCGGATTTTTGGCCACACAACCTAGGCGTAATGACCGTCAGCACGCGCCTTTCATCAGTATTCAGAGAGAACTCGAGCTTCCCCTTCGATGGAACCGGCACACTGATACCAACCTTATCATAATATGGATCCCTCCTGCTCAGTTTGACCTTTTTATTGGAGGAAGTGCACGGTGATTTTCACCCCTGAAAACTAAATTTGAGAAGATGAGTAGATAAATATTTGCTTGTGAATGTAATAAATAATAAGGAAGGAAATTTATTCAACACACTGTCAATGCAGAGATATTTAGAGACGGAGCCCAAGGTAGGACTGGGGAAGAAATGGGAAGGAAATCAACCGTGTTATGTCAGGTGAACCAACCCAGGACCGCTTTGATCAGTCTAGGGAAAACACAGAAAACGTAAATCCGGCTGTCCAGTCGAGTAGTGGAACCTTTGGGAACTTCCGTCCTCCCCGAATGACAGTCTAGCGTTTCAGTACTACGTCACATCGATTGCTGTGTGCGTGCGTGACGTTTTGACGAATATCGACACGTTCTTATGCTGAAATACATCTAGCAAAAGCAATAAATGTCAGTCTCCACGTTAATGAAAATATTTAAATTTTGTCTCATTTCATAAACCAGCGTCGAATTTCAATAGGTTTACTGTTTACTGAATAGCTCTTCTTGCATCTTCTATCTGTCTATTTCTCCATCTGTCTATTTGTACGTGTATCAGAGTCACCCGCAATAGTTTTCTCTTAATGTTTGGGCTAATCTCAAGAACTGCTGTAGTGATTCTGATGCATTTTTCATTGATTCACTTGATTCATAAGGAAGGGTTGAGTAAATATCATGGAAATTAGCTGAACGTCGATGAATCACTGTTAAAATGATGTAATTTCTATCTAGTAGTGAATGAAAGAACTCCGTGGTATAGTCCATACATATTATTGTCCCATGGTATTACGTAGCAGATGGTGCTTTTTTAGAACTTTTTATTGACAAAAGGTGCCTCATTCCGGAGTTACGTGGCAGAACGCGCTTCATAATAATATTATATAGTAAAGCGTGCTTCGTACCAATGTTTTGAGTTAGACGGTACTTCTTACCAGTTATATAGCAGAGGGTGTTTCGTGAAGATGTTTCCTGGCAGAGGGCATTTCACATCAATGTCATTGTAGAGGGTGCAATGTAGCAGAGGGTGGTCTTTACTAATGTTTTGAGACAAAGGGTACTTCGTAGGTGTTGATGCTTGAGTGTGCAGCCTACCAATGTTGTTTAGCAGAAAGTGCATCGTACTGGTGTTGTACATGTCGTCCTGGTGCTGCAGATGGGCGGCTGGCAAGTAACCATAGTTTGGGTTAAACCGGCATTGCAGTCGGGTGGAGTGGGCAGCATTACCAAGAGATGTCACTCCAAACTAAACAAGAATATGAAAACACTTAACATTCGTGCCTCCTGAGAAATTTCATCCCATGCGCTGCTCACATCAATTATGTTCTTTGAAAGTGATGATGTTCAGATACCTAATTTTTGCTTGTGAGTTTCACACAAATCCCCGTGAAAAAGACCTAGAAATTCAGTGCTACCTTCGCGAAGCCGGGCCAGTTTGCTAGTATTAATATAAAGAAACAATGCCAGTTTCGTTCATGTTTATTTGGTAAGCGTAATCAGTCACAATCCAAAATGTCTAACGTGCTGTATAGCTCGTAATATTAAGAAAACTCGTCTGCAGAAGGCGTTATCACACACAAGTCGGGCTTTTTAACACCTCTGCGTTAACTGGTTCTCCTACATCAACGTTTCTACCAACCGTTAATAAAAAGAAAAATAAGGGTAAGTCCTATAGGACCAAACTACTTACACACTACTTCATCTAACTTAAGCTAACTTACGCTAAAGACAGCACACACACCTATGCGCGACGGAGGACTCGAACCTATGACGGGAGCAGCCGCGTGAATCGTGACAAGGCGCCCTGGACCACATGGCTACCCCTCGCGGTAAATCGTTAGTAGCTGCATTAGTAAAAAAAAAAAAACAAAAAAAAAACAGGAAAGTATTGTAGGAGTAACACATGAAGAAAGTCTTGGATTACAAAAGCAATCCAATATTCACTATCATGAGAAAGGAAATTGTTCGAATTGGTTAAGACAAACGAAGTAGTACAGCTGACTCTATATTGCAAGGAATACCGTATTGTCTCAAGGAAAGAAAGTGTCTGAAAAAAACAAAAGTCTCTTCGTATAGTATGAAACCAATCGCTCAGCTAGTAAATTTAAATCTCTAATGGTAAAAGTTAAAATAAAAGCGAGGAATTCAGTTAATGAGTGTGCGTACTTTGTTATTTAAGAAAACTGCCAAATAATAAATCGTAGCAGGCAACCAACATAATTAAAAGTAGTTTTGCAAAGAGCGACATTTTTAGCCAAGATGGAGACTACACTGACTGATTTTATTGAGAATAATTTATTGTCCGACACAGCAAGACTTAAGCGACTGACTGTTTTGAAAATAGTGTATTGTCTGACGTAATGAAATAAATGGTGTCTGATGGCTTCGGTCCTCCACCGATCATTAAATAGCTGCAGTAAAGCGATTGAATCATAGCTAGTATTAAATGAAATAGATTATTTTCGTATTTAACAATCACTTTCTTGAAGCAGTATAGAAGACTGACATGAAGAGGTCGAGGGGAAAGCATTACAATACATGCAAGAAGTAATGCCTCACACGATGAGGAAAATTGAGTTTACTCTATACTCTGGAAGTTCCCTCAAAGCAATGAATTTTTATAGAGTGGAAAATATCTTTATAAAGTACTATAATCCTGGTCTGCTCAAATACGTAATGCTTTCACTCACATATGCTAACCCTTAAGTATCATAGGATATATATCGAGACAGAATCTGATATTATATTGTTAGATCTTTTTACAAGAACGGCAGTAAGGCTGATAGTAATAATTATCGACCAGTCACACTACTTACCTCTTTCTCGAAGGTACAGAAAAAAGTTATTTATACAAGAAACATAACAGAACTCTCTCAAAATACGTCAGTCTCAAATTCAATTCCAAAAGGGTTTCACCAAAAAGGACGCTATTTTTCAATTAATAAGTCAGATAAGACAAAATTTAAATATTAAAATATTTCAAGTTTGTACAGTAACTTCTGTGACTTGTCAGAAGGTTTTTGCATTTCACAGTACTCACCCATAGTAGCTCAAATAGGAGATCTTCCTGTTAACTGATTTTTTATGTGATGTAACTAAAACGATGAAGTGTATCGTAAACTTAGAGAGGATACACAATGAATCAGAATCTGTAGACTGGGGAATACAGACACTGGTATTGTGTACGCTTTTGTTGTTATATTAAATGATCCTACATGATATACCCATGAAGAAGAATTAGTTCTCTTCTGTGAGTCCAGTAGAGCATTTCCTTGGTAACTAATGGCTGGTCTCTACAAATGGATTATCATTGAATGTAGATGAAACGCAGTATATAAAAAGCAGTCCAGTATAAGCTCTTATTAAAAGTTTAGAAATAATGCATGTTACATGCACAGACTATTCTAAATCCTTCAAAGTTTATATTCATAGAAAACTGAACTGAATTTCACATGTTAGATGTCTTTTTAAACGCCTCAGCTGTGCTACTTATACGTTACTAGTCATGTGAGTCTTTGGAGATGTAAACGGTAAAAGATTTGACTGATATTACCAACTGTCTTGGACTAGTGTCTCATGGCATCGTTTACTTGGGTCGCTCGTTATTGGACAGAAAACAATTTCTTGCACAGTAAATTTACTCCCTTATGAAGTTTGTTGTCAACAGAAAATCAAAGTTTAAATCGTAGAGGGAGACCAAGAGGTGAATAGATTATACAGATTCAAAAGGACGTAGGTTGCAGTAGATACTTAGAGACGAAGAATCTTGCAAAGGATAGAGTAGGATCTAGAACTGCATCAAACGTGTCTCTGGACTGAAGACCACAATAACAACAAGAGAAAACATTTGCATTCATAAATACGACACTAGTGGGAGATATAATGTACACTATTCACTACTGAGCCTTACTGATCACCGAAAAGAGTGACGTATTCAGTCTTAAAAATCTTTCACTACCCGTCCAGTGATAAAAAGAAGGTAAAATAAGTTTAATAAAGTTAACATCAAACATAAATTGAGATCATGTCTGCTAGATAACTCTTTCCCCTACGTGGAAGAAAATCGGACTATCTACGAGCACGATTGTTTTTCGGCACACTTGTATGTGTGTATGTGTGTGTGTGTGTGTGTGTGTGTGAGTGCGTGTGTTTGAGGAAGATAAAAATATTGCTTATTTCTAAACATAACTCTTAGTGCAAGAAAAGTAATTACGATATCATGTAAGTGGCCAAAATGCCGCCATAATTTTGCTGAGAGCATATGTCATTATTTCAAAACTGACTTATAGGAAGAGATTAAAAGTATAAATATACAAATAATTAAGTAAACATTGATTTATTTAGTAATTTTGAAAGCAGTCCTATCTACGTAATCGGCCATAGTTCGAAAGCCATTTTGACTAGCAGTCATTTTGTCTGGCCTGAGTTCAGTTTCAAACATGATTGAATAGTGTGCTATTTTAAAAAGTATCATTCGAAGAATGGCTGTTAACTGACGACAGCCTAAGAAATGGGTTTGTAATAAGCAAACACTAGTGGAAAGGAAAACACTGTTCTCTTTTGATCTTTAAACGCGAAATTTTACCAAAAAGTGACGGTAGAACTCTTTAACAAGTTGAATTTAATTGTAAAAAAAATTATACTTTTGTTATTAAAGCCCTTTTGCAATAAAAATGTTATCAGGGCGAAATTTTAAAGAAATTAATACTTCTTCTGAAATACGATACAGAAAGTAAAATTTGGTGACACTTTTCATCCAGTGAGCATCTGCGAGAATAACAGCGAGTTCAAAAAATAGCAACAACACTTCTGAATTCATAAGGACAACCCAGGAAGCACAGTGACGTTACTCGCATGTCAAGATGTGCCATCCATTGCTGCCTAGTTGCTGGAGAAAATCTCTGCAGCTGGAAGTGTGAGCAGTTGACGTATCTCATCCAGGGGTGTGGAACTAGGTGCTCGGATCGAAGCCCTTAGTGGTGGGACGGTAGTGGAGACGTGGGTGGCCGCTGCAACAAGAGGCGTGACGGGTTAGCCGGGCCATTGTCCGCGCACGCCAAGACATTGTTTCCGTGCTGGGAAAGACAAAGGGCCCGCCGTCAGCGCACTGGCAGTACACGACCCTCGCCGGCGCCGTCGCCTGTGTTAACGGGGCGGCGCCCCACTCGGTGCTCTCCAGGTTGCCGTGTAGCAGGCGCACCCCGACACCTGCGGCCCAGTAACTGGTCTATTAACGCGCTGCTTGCCAACCGCTCTACTACCGGCGGTTCTCCTTAATGCATTTCTGTTTAGTTTACTTATTTCTATGTTACAGGAAGCAGAACTGTCCTCTCCCGCTATCACTTGAAACGAGTCGCTTTCTCAGTGAGAACGACAACCTGACAACGTGCTAACCATTAGTATAAATGTCCTAAATTTTTCTACGATTACAGTGATTGATAATAAATTACAATGGTTATTCGATAATTAAACACATAAAAATATGTAATCACTTAATAAAGACAAGGCCTCTCGTCTAGAATGTGTACCAGTAAACTTCCTTTCAGAGTATGCTGATACAGTGCCTCGATACTTAGCAATCACACACATCCGCTCGCTTGTCGAAATACCTGTATCCAAAAACTCGAAAGTTGCAGAGCTCACACAAATATCTAAGAAAGGAAACAAGAGTACTCTGCTGATTTGCAGACCCATATGGCTAAGGTCCATTTGCAGTAGTATTTTGGAACATACACGTACTGCGTTCTGACATTATGGGTTACCTCGAAGAAAGCTATTTATTGACAAACAGCCAACACAGATTTAAAAAAAAATCGTTTTTATGAAACACAACTAGCCCTTTATTCTCACGAAATAAAGAGTGCTATTAACAGCGGAATTCTAATTCACTCCAATATTTTAGATTTCCAGAAGGCTTTTGACACAGTTCCTCACAAGCGACTTCTAATCAATCTGCGTGCCTATGGGTTGTCGCCTCAAGGTCAGTTGGGCGACCTTATTCGTGATTTCCTGTCGGAAAGGTCATAGTTCATAGTAACTGAAGTAAAGTCGGAAAGTCATCGAGTAAAACAGAAGTGTTCCCCAAAGAACTGTTACAGGACCTCTCCCGTCTCTGCTCTATATAAAAGTTTTAGGAATCTGAGCAGCCCTCTTAGATTGATGATGCTGTCATTTACCGTCTTCTAATGTCATGAGATATTCAAAACCAGTTATGAAAACAATTTACATAAGATATCTGTATGGTGCATAAATACTAACAATTGACTCTATATCATGAAAAGTGTGAAATGACCGACATTAGTAATAAACAGAATGAAAGGAATCCGGAAAATTTTAGTTACGCTATTATCCACACAAACCTAAATACTCTAAATTCAACTAAATACCTGGGGATTACAATTACGAATAACTTAATCACATGGATTATGTTGAGGGGAAAGCAAACCAAAGACTGTGATTTATTGACAGAACAGTTAGAAAATGCTACATGTCTACTAAAGAGAATGCTTACACTTCGCTAGTCCGCCATCTTCTGGAGTACTGATGTGTGATATAACATATGCATCACGTAGCACTGATGGAGGACTAGGGAAAATTTCAAAGAAGGGCAGCCCGTTTTATATTATCCCGAAATAGGTGAGAGTGCCACGGATATGATACTCGAGATGGAGTAGCAATCATTAAAAGAAAGGCATTACATCGTTGCTGTAAGATCTTCACGTGAGATTTCAAGTACCAACTTGCTCCTCAGAGTGTGAAAACATCTTTCCGCGACCATCTACATAGGAAGAAATGATCATCATAATAATGTGAGTGAAATTAGAGCTCGCAGGGAAAGATTTAAGTTTTCGTTTTTCCCGCGCAGTGTTAGAGATTGTAACGGTACAGAAATAGCGTCAAGGTGGTCGATAAACTTTGTGCCAGAGCATAGAACAGCAGAGTAAGCGCGAAGATATGAAAATTACACCTAATACAGGAAATTGAAATGTTTTGTTAGTTGGCGTCTTGCGACGAGTAAAGGTCATTTTATTGATCGAAAGTTTTACTTGATTTTCCTTGAAACCAACAGTCTCCTGACTGGTTTGGTGCGGCATTCTTCAAATCAGAGTAACGCTTCCACCCTACATCCTCAATTACTTGTAGGATGTGTTCCATTCTCTGCCTTCTCCTACAGTTCCTACCCTCTAAGCTCCTGTAGTACTACGGATGCAACTGCCAGGTGCCTTAACACGCTTGCTGTTATCCTGTCTCTTCATCTTGTCAGTGTATCTATGTCTGTATGTTCCTTTCTTCACTGATTCTGTGAAGAACCTCATCATTCCTTATCTTACCAGTCCACCTAATATTCAGCAACCTTCTGATACTCCACCTCACAGCTGTTTCAGTTCTATTCTCTTCCGATTTTCCCACAGTCCATGATCCACTACCATGCAACGCTACCAGCGGAAATTATTTTCTCAGACGAATGACGATTTTTAACAGTAGGAGACTTCCGATCAACAGGAATGGCCACCTTGTCTGTGCTAGACTGTTTTTTTATATCCTTTCTTCGTTCGTCTTGTGATATTTTGATTCCGAGGTACCACATTCCTTAACCTAGTTTGTTTCGTTTATTGCTAATCTCATTTCATTTCAGCTTCTCCTCTTTACTTTTGTCTTACTTCGATTTACTATCAATCCATAGTACATACTCGTTACATTCTTCCATCCATTCAACACATCAAGTATTCTTTTACACTGTCACTGAGGATAGCAATGACATATCCTTTAACTATGAATTTTAACCCCGTTCTTCAATCTTTCTTTTATTTCCATCTTTGCGTCTGCGATGTGTATATCTTTAACCGGGATTCCGACGATAAACTTTTAAATGTTTTCCAGAAACAGTTCCTGAGTATTTTGGCCTCGGTAACCAACGGTCTCCGTCGGTGTGTTAGAGAGTTATTGTATTTCGTTTGGTTTCTAGCTCCAGTTAGCTTTTTATCTACATAGCAATAGTGCAAATGTCGATGGTATGCCCTGTGTGTGTAGTTTGAAAACAAACGTCTTCCATTCCCTCACTTGTGAGATTTTGACCGTAACTCACGTGGGCCTGGTTGCTAGGATTTTCGCAGACTCGGAAGTAGTACTCCTAACTCTTGAAATCCTTGAGGGTTGAGACAGTCGAATGTGCGTTGCTGTACACTCTGTCTTGATCACGGCGGTCGGAATTTTTAACAATACCTGTAATAGAACAATTTTGAATTTGTTGTGGGCTGTACTGTGCAATGACTGAACAGATTGACGAACGGCAATAAAGAGTGTAAATGTTTCGTCTGATGGTTGTTACATTACTTGATCTTGTGCTTTGAACATTTGGGTAGTTGTGTATTACTGTTATTTTTACTGTTGTGAAGATATTTACACAAAAACAATAGTAACTGTGGTAACAAACGAAATAAAGCATAATTTTATTGTTACTCTGTAACAAGCCGGTGGAGATCGTGGGTCCTTTATCCCAAAATACTCAGAAGGTATCTCCGAACCACCTATGAAAAATCATCGGTGGGGTTCTGATTCACCCCGTGAAACGCGTCCGCCAGCTATCTGGCTGACTCATTTTGTTTTGTATTAATTTTCTCTCCTCTGACTACCTAAGAACGCAGTAATGTGGAATAATAAAAGAAATAATTGTAAAGAGAAATAGGTAGCCACTTCTTATGTCACTGTAACTACAGACGTTTCTTGCATTGGCAATGAGCAGTATGCTAATATGCTTTTCTTACCTTTGTTTCCCCGTTAAAAGTCATCACGTGATAATGAAGGTTACACGTGACATCGACAAACCCATTAGAGCCTGGTGACATCAGATGAGGTTAAAGTCCTTGAACACATATCATAAAGGTGATGGATGGTGGGAAATTTAAAAAATGGTTCAAATGGCTCTGAGCACTATGAGACTTAATATCTGTGGTCATCAGTCCCCTAAAACTTAGAACTACTTAAACCTAACTAACCTAAGGACATCACACACATCCACGTCCGAGGTAGGATTCGAACCTGCGACCGTAGCAGTCGCGAGGTTCGGGACTGCGCGCCTAGAACCGCTAGACCACCGCGGCCGGCAATTTAAAAATTAAGCCCGGAAGGTGATGGAATACTAAAGAAAAAGCTGGATGGATGGAGAGAATTTACAAAATTTGAGATAAAGTAAATGAGAGCACAGTATATTCTGTGTTATATCCATTTGTACAACACTATTCCCACAAGCTTCTTCAGGTGCCCTTTTCATAAGTATTCGATTATTTATGGAGAATTATATAAGCACGCCTGTTCTAGGGGAGCCGGCACGGTACCTCAGCGTGTTCGGTCAGGGGGTTAGCTGCCCTCTGTAATAAAAAAAACTGAGTTAAAACGTCTTCGGTCCCGGGTTCGATCCCCGCCACTGCTTAAATTTTGGTGAATAATCAGCATTGGCGGCCGAAGACTTCCGGCATAAGAAGTCAGCCTCATTCTGCCAACGGCCTTGTCAAAGAGGGCGGAGGAGCGGATAGATGTTCAGGGCACTCTCTTGTCCTAGGGGTCGGAAATTGCCCCTAAAGGCGGAAGAATCAGCAATGATCAACGACATGAGGATGCAGAAGGCTGTGGATACCACCGCATTAAAGACACGTCGTAACGTGTATCCACAGGACATGTGGCCTGTGATCGAAGAAGTGTCATGATGATCTCTCCATTGGCAAAAGATTCCGGAATAGTGCCCCATTCGGATGTCCGGGAGGGGAATGCCAAGGGGGAGGTTACCATGAGAAAAATATTGAATAATCAACGAAAGGATAACGTTCGACGAGTCGGGGGTTGGCATGTCAAAAGCTTGAACGTGATAGGGAAACTAGAAAATCTGAAAAGGGAAATGCAAAGGCTCAATCTCGATATAGAAGGGGTCAGTGAAGTGAAGTGGAAGGGAGACAAGGATTTCTGGTCAGATGAGTATCGGGTAATATCAACAGGAGCAGAAAATGGTATAACAGGTGTAGGATTCGTTATGAATAGGAAGGTTGGGCAGAAGGTGTGTTACTGTGAACAGTTCAGTGACCGGGTTGTTTTAATCAGAATCGACAGCAGACCAACACCGACAACGATAGTTCAGGTATACATGCCGACATCGTGAGCTGAAGAAGAGCAGATAGAAGAAGTGTATGAGGATATTGAAAGGGTAATGCAGTATGTAAAGGGGGATGACAATCTAAGAGTCATGGGCGATTGGAATGCAGTTGTAGGGGAAGGAGTAGAAGAAAAGGTTACAGGAGAATATGGGCTTGGGACGAGGAATGAAAGAGGAGAAAGACTAATTGAGATCTGTAACAAATTTCAGCAAGTAATAGCGAATACCCTGTTCAAGAATCACAAGAGGGGGAGGTATACTTGGAAAAGGCCGGGAGATACGGGAAGATTTCAATTAGATTACATCATGGTCAGACAGAGATTCCGAAATCAGATACTGGATTGTAAGGCGTACCCAGGAGCAGATATAGACTCAGATCAGAATATAGTAGTGATGAAGAGTAGGCTGATGTTCAAGACATTAGTCAGGAAGAATCAATACGCAAAGAAGTGGGATACGGAAGTACTAAGGAATGACGAGATACGTTTTAAGTTCTCTAACGCTATAGATACAGCAATAAGGAATAGTGCAGTAGGCAGTACAGTTGAAGAGGAATTCACATCTCTAAAAAGGGCCATCACAGAAGTTGGGAATGAAAACATAGGTACAAAGAAGGTAGCTGCGACGAACCCACGGGTAACAGAAGAAATACTTCAGTTGATTGATGAAAGGAGGAACTAGCAACATGTTCCGGGAAAATCAGGAATACAGAAATACAAGTCCCTGAAGAATGAAATAAATAGGCAGTGCAGGGAAGCTAAGACGAAATGGCTGCAGGAAAAATGTGAAGACATCGAAAAAGATATGATTGTCGGAAGGACAGACACAGCATACAGGAAAGTCAAAACAACCTTTGGTGACATTAAATGCAACGGTGGTAACATTAAGAGTGCAACAGGAATTCCACTGTTAAATGCAGAGGAGAGAGCAGATAGGTGGAAAGAATACATTGAAAGCATCTATGAGAGTGAAGATTTGTCTAATGTGATAGAAGAAGAAACAGGAGTCGATTTAGAAGAGATAGGCGATCCAGTATTAGAATCGGAATTTAAAAGAACTTTGGAGGACTTACGGTCGAATAAGGCAGAAGCGATAGATAACATTCCACCAGAATTTCTAAAATCATTGGGGGAAGTGGCAACAAAACGACTATTCACGTTGGTGTGTAGAATATATGAGTCTGGCTATGTACCATCTTCCTTTCGGAAAAGCATCATCCACACAATTCCGAAGACGGCAAGAGCTGACAAGTGCGAGAATTATCGCAGAATCAGCTTAACAGCTCATGCATCGAAGCTACTTACAAGAATAATATACAGAAGAATGGAAAAGAAAATTGAGAATGCGCTAGGTGACGATCAGTTTGGCTTTAGGAAAAGTAAAGGGACGAAAGAGGCAATTCTGACGTTACGGCTAATAATGGAAGCAAGGCTAAAGAAAAATCAAGACACTTTCATAGGATTTGTCGACCTAGAAAAAGCGTTCGACAATATAACATGGTGCAAGCTGTTCGAGATTCTGAAAAATGTAGGGGTAAGCTATAGGGAGAGACGGGTCATATACAATATGTACAACAACCAAGAGGGAATAATAAGAGTGGACGATCAAGAACGAAGTGCTCGTATTAAGAAGGGTGTAAGACAAGGCTGTAGCCTTTCGCCCCTACTCTTCAATCTGTACATCGAGGAAGCAATGATGGAAATAAAAGAAAGGTTCAGGAGTGGAATAAAAATACAAGGTGAAAGGATATCAATGATACGATTCGCTGATGACATTGCTATCCTGAGTGAAAGTGAAGAAGAATTAAATGATCTGGTGAACGGAATGAAAAGTCTAATGAGTATGCAGTATGGTTTGAGAGTAAATCGGAGACAGACGATGGTAATGAGAAGTAGTAGAAATGAGAACAGCGAGAAACTTAACATCAGGATTGATGGTCACGAAGTCAATGAAGTTAAGGAATTCTGCTAGTTAGGCAGTAAAATAACCAATGACGGACGGAGCAAGGAGGACATCAAAAGCAGACTCGCTATGGCAAAAAAGGCATTTCTGGCCAAGAGAAGTCTACTAATATCAAATACCGGCCTTAATTTGAGGAAGAAATTTCTGAGGATGTACGTCTGGAGTACTGCATTGTATGGTAGTGAAACATGGACTGTGGGAAAACCGGAACAGAAGGGAATCGTAGCATTTGAGATGTGGTGCTATAGACGAATGTAGAAAATTAGGTGGAGTGATAAGGTAAGGAATGAGGAGGTTCTACGCAGAATCGGAGAGGAAATGAATATGTGGAAAACACTGACAAGGAGAAGTCACAGGATGATAGGACATCTGCTAAGACATGAGGGAATGACTTCCATGGTACTAGAGGGAGCTGTAGAGGGCAAAAACTGTAGAGGAAGACAGAGATTGGAATACGTCAAGCAAATAATTGAGGACGTAGGTTGCAAGTGCTACTCTGAGATGAAGAGATTAGCACAGGAAAGGAATTCGTGGCGGGCAGCATCAAACCAGTCAGTAGAATGATGACCAAAAAAAAATATAAGCACACACACAAACAGACACACTTACACGCACAAACACACACACCTCTTAGATTTCACCTCCCATCTCCCTCATCAGTAAATTTCATCTCTCTCTCTATCTCTCTCTCTCTCTCTCTCTCTCTCTCTCTCTCTCTCTCTTTGCTTTATCGTACCTCGCTAATGTTTATGCCAAACCACTGCACTGCCACAACATCAGTGTATGATAAAACCAAAGATACCACTTTTTATTTATTTATTTATTTAATTATTGTTCCGTGGGACCACATTAATGAGAAGTCTCCATGGTCATGGAACGAGTCAATAGACGAAATTATAACACCATAGGGGAAACAGATAAAATGAAATATAAGAAACATATTCAGGCAACAATTCGTAAGTTTAAATAAAGAAAATCAACAATCTAACACTGGAATTCGCTTAATTTTTCAGCTCTTCCAGGAGCTCCTCGACAGAATAAAAGGAGTGAGCCATGACGAAACTCTTCAGTTTAGACTTAAAAGTGTTTGGGCTACTGCTAAGATTTTTGAGTTCTTGTGGTAGCTTATTGAAAATGGATGCACTCCTTTCTGCACAAGAGTCAAGTAACAGCATTCCACATGCACTGCCACAACATCAGTGTATGTTATAAGTCTCTTTTTGTTTATGTCTAGTAAAATCGTCAGTACATTAAATCTCTGTACTGGGAAAGGAGCAAAACGCAAATAACAAATTGTAAAAATTGTACAAATTCGTTTATTTATGGGGAATTATATAAGCACACACACAACACACACACACACACACACACACACACACACACACACACACACACACACACACAGGCACACACACACACACACACACACACACACACCTCTTAGATTTCACCTCCCATCTCCCTCATCAGTAAATTTCATCTCTCTCTCTCTCTCTTTGCTTTATCTTACCTCACTAATGTTTATGCCAAACCACTGCACTGCCACAACATCAGTGTATGTTATAAGTCTCTTTTTGTTTATGTCTAGTAAAATCGTCAGTACCTTTAATCTCAGTACTGGGAAAGGACTAACAAGGGGATCACAGTCACAAGTAATTAATAAGAAGTTAAACCAATAACTACTAAAGAAATGACTGAGGCGTAAATAAGAAGTGCATCACACAACAAAACTTAAATTTTCGATTATTACATTCACAAACAAATAATTACAAAAAAATCGGCTTGTAGCTTTGTTCATAGGCAGGCAAAGGAAACCATTTAAGAAACGTGGGAACTACAAAATTACCTTTAGCTGCAGTGAACGATGTTCAGAAAACCAATAAAAAATTATTACTAGTAGCTACAATTAACTAGATAAATATAAAATTATTATGAGCAACTGCATCAGTGGCTTCAAGCCCAACAGTAAAGGTGCATCGCAATAAGGCATTCAAATACAAGGAACAATTTCAGATTAAAAGCGTAAAAGATGAAATCCCTGAATCGTACTTGACAAATTCATGAAAGGACATGTGACCAAAGAGACTTACTAACCACGACGAAGGCAACGCCAAACTAAAAGGGGACTACAAATTTTACAATCACTGAGCTCCAACAGTATTCAAGTGAGTCAGTCTGTGTACAGGTTAAATGAATTAACAGCAGGTGAAAACAGAAACAATTTTACAATCGGTAAGGGCGCTTTAAGTTCTGCATGAATTTCGCTTACTCTCCGAGAAATCCATTAGTAAATACAGTGAGATCCACAGCACAGTGCCCAAGCAAACAATAAGTGGAGTTTATACTACAGAATGCTTCTGAGCAGCGTCTATGTACTTAATTTTTTTTAAAGAAAAAGAACTTTTTACAAAAACACGCACTGTTTTGAGAGTTCTCAAATTGAAGTGAGGTAGGCTCTTTTAGATATAGCAGCAAAAACAACTAAAGATTAAGAACGTAAATACTGTAACTAACATTACATTCAGTACCATGCGTTAAGATTTACGAGGAATTTTAACAGTAATTTAGAAGAAATGCAGGCACCGAGTTGACGGCCGGCTGTCAGCTAAGCAAGCTTTGCAGTTGGTAGACATGCCACAGAATTTGCCAGGAAATTTGATGAAAACACAAAAAGTCTGTAAACAACTACACAACAAGTTCTTGCTGTCCAGTGCCCAAGCACACCAGTAGGCTAAGGTTTTATTAGCCTTAAGCGAAACCAGCGCTTAACTTCAGGGCAGTAAGTAATGGCAGTTGCTGTTCAAATCTACTGAGATTCGACGCCCATACATCAGGATCAAATAAACAACAGTCAAATAATTAATAGACAGAAGGCTAATTCAGGAAAATAACAAACGACTGTCAACACAGATCTAATCAGCTGGCCAGCTGTCTTACAAAAACAGATCACTATTAAAGAACGTATTAGCAATTCTGTTTGACGTCTATCAGAGCATTAACTGATGCATACAATGAGTCCCTGATAATAAAGCCTTAAGTAATGCATTACGGGAGCTGCAACATACACACAGAATTAAACGGTATGAGATTCAGAGCCAAGGCATAAAGTAAATTTAATAAGCACTTAAGCACCAGCAAAATAAATAGAATAAACATTACTTTCATAAACTGCAAGACACTGTATAACATTTGAAGCAACAGCTGGTACCGAGAACACATTAAAAAAAAAGAAAGAAAGTAAACAGTAAACATCTTAAAACCCTGGCAGCGTGAGAGAAAGATAACGTCAGTCAATCAACCAAAACAGATAACAAAGCATCCTCTACGCACCACAAAGCAGTCAAGCTTCTCAATAAATAATAGTTTTATACATTTAATGCATATTTGCCACAAGCTGCTAGTGCATGCTTTGTTATCAAAAACAAACGGGTGGCTTTGGCCCACAATAGCAGACGGGAAGAAGGAGCATGAGGATTCAGGATAGATGAATATGAGGCCAGTAATCAAACACTTCATAATAGTCCAGAATATTAGTAGGCTACATTTCCCCAAGCAGACTCGCTTCCATTAACTGTCAGGTAGAAGAAATTTAGTTCCCAACCCTGTGTGATGGCGCCAGTAACTTTTCACAACTGAGACCACCGAGTTCCAGCAATGTTCGGGCAACGTAGAGCGCTCACACGTCCTCCATCGAAGTGGACGAACTGCCACCGCTGTGAGCCAGTCACTTCCCTTACCGCAAGTTAAGCACGGGAATACATCCCGTCAGCGACCACTCACGACCGTCATCTTGCGGCCCAACGTGCTCTCGTGATCGAGCAACGGCCAGAGGGAAAGCTAACGCGGCTATAATCCACGCCAACAAAGATATCAGGTGAACACGACACAGTTTTTTACGTTCAATGTCTTTTACAATTTTGTATTTTGCATATTCTTTCACACTGCAAAAGTGCTGTAGTATTCTTACAACCAGTTCGTTACACTGAAAATAAATTACTTTCTTAACGTACAATGTTATTACAAACGATGTTTTTCGCTCTCCTGATAATTACAGGGGGGTTACAAAATTTCTACGGGTAAGCATACATCAAGATAATGAGAACTTGAGTAGCGATTAAATGAATTCCCACATCAGTCTCAAATGGTGTTACTGATATCACACTACAGTTCATTATTTATATTTTGCAATTTTGTACTGGCATTCCTTGGGTACTTCCACTGAATTCACATCAGTTACAAAGACGGCAGTGACCCCAAATTACAATGTACAACTACAGTATCAACCTACAATTTACTTTTTTCAGGAATCTGCATTAATTACATTTTTCCTTTTGCATTTTTACAGGTATTGGCAATAAAATGTATGTTACTTTTCATGTTGTAGAGAGTCCTTGGCTCCGTACTGACTCTATCATTATGTATCAACTTTTATCGTATTGTACAGATAAAGCAAGTTTACGTTCTTTAGTAGTAGAAACAGTTTCCTCCTTATACCGGATCGGATACTGTGCAGTCGCTTTTGCTTCCGATTCCAGCACACAGACTGCACTTCTCAAAGGTTCACCTATTAACAGATATTGTCTTATACCTTCTGCTCTGCCCATTACCCACAGAGACTCAGTATCAAGAGCACACAGTTTTCCTCAGAAGCCTAAAATTTTGTCAATCGTTCACCATTAAGAACCTCTTTAATTAAACCAATCTGTTTTCTATTCACCCGCATACTACTGTATCTCTTATTTGAATGGTATCTCGAAGTTTCGAAACTTGTAAGCGTATCACTCCTCACATCGTCATAGATATTAGGATAGTGACGTGACAGATTAAGCTATAGGTTCTATGTAGTATAACTTTAGATGATCTGGCGGAAACTTGTTTAATTTATAACCGTAACAGGTGTCCAAAAGAAGCGTTTTCGAAATGTCGAGAATGGCCATTCCAAGTGAAATGGGTCTGTCAAAGACTACGTCAAACCTGTCCTCTTCAATGGCGAGTAAACTTTCGTTGAGATTAAAACCCCTTAGAGATTTCGGTTGGCAACTGATCCAGCTGCCCGAAATCTACCTTCCCAGGATGTTTCAAGTCTTGTGTTCCTTATCTCGCTGACATTTTTAATGGTATTCCAAACTCAAAATTACTCTAAATATCCAGTACTGACGGTTAGAAGGTGATCAATCAATTCATTGTGAAGAAAGGTTCCGATGTAATGTGTTTTTTTGTCTAGATCTCGTCAAAGTACAGTGGATTACTGGTTTCTACAGGACTAAGCAGCCCTCTTCAGATCCACATAGTGCAGGCTATTAAATCATGACATCCAGTGTTGGAATCGTCTGGTAGGTTTCAAGTAGTGAGATTGGAACTTAAGTTTGTGTCTGTTTATTTTTCGTTAGGTCATGTGCAGAGTCACTGAAGACCTGGGATAATAAATTTTTAAACATGGCTGCATGGTCAGCGACCGTTTAGAAAGTAAAATTAGAGCAATAACAGCTCTCGGTTGCAAAAATATTACGAAGGATAGTAAGCTAGCTGGAGTTTTGACCGGCTAGTTTCCAGACTGTCAGGCGCCTAACATATATATGCCACTGGATAATGGCCGAGGGGCTGAAACAAATCTTGGTTTTTAAAATAAAATGTAAAGTAGCTTGTGCTGGGATTTTGTTAGAAAGCAAAAACAGTCTGTGATGACACTAAATTTACGGTTTGTTTCAACTGGCACAGTACCCGGAAGGCAGTTTACGTATTCTTCAGAAACCTTGGAACCAATACAGGAAACAGAGCAGTCTCTATTTGCCTAAACAAGTTAAAACTGTGATAGGTTTGAACGTCAGTATAGAAAGAAAGTTTCCTCAAAATGTAACATGACTTCGGTGACCTTAAGGGCCTAGGAGACGGAAGACTTAGTTAATAAAATTTGGGCGACCTCGAAAGGTATAGAACTTTGCTAGCAAGGAAATAATTAAAAATTTAATAACTGATAGCCGCTAGCCATAGAAATTAACGCAGAAAAAGTAAAGTTTTGTAGATATCGCCTTTGAGTTAGAGTTGGTGGTTCAACCGAAGAACTACACTCCTGGAAATTGAAATAAGAACACCGTGAATTCATTGTCCCAGGAAGAGGAAACTTTATTGACACATTCCTGGGGTCAGATACATCACATGATCACACTGACAGAACCACAGGCACATAGACACAGGCAACAGAGCATGCACAATATCGGCACTAGTACAGTGTATATCCACCTTTCGCAGCAATGCAGACTGCTATTCTCCCATGGAGTCGATCTTAGAGATGCTGGATGTAGTCCTGTGGAACGGCTTGCCATGCCATTTCCACCTGGCGCCTCAGTTGGACCAGCGTTCGTGCTGGACGTGCAGACCGCGTGAGACGACGCTTCATCCAGTCCCAAACATGCTCAATGGGGGACAGATCCGGAGATCTTGCTGGCCAGGGTAGTTGACTTACACCTTCTAGAGCACGTTGGGTGGCACGGGATACATGCGGACGAGCATTGTCTTGTTGGAACAGCAAGTTCCCTTGCCGGTCTAGGAATGGTAGAACGATGGGTTCGATGACGGTTTGGATGTAACGTGCACTATTCAGTGTTCCCTCGACGATCACCAGTGGTGTACGGCCAGTGTAGGAGATCGCTCCCCACACCATGATGCCGGGTGTTGGCCCTGTGTGCCTCGGTCGTATGCAGTCCTGATTGTGGCGCTCACCTGGACGGCGCCAAACACGCATACGACCATCATTGGCACCAAGGCAGAAGCGACTCTCATCGCTGAAGACGACACGTCTCCATTCGTCCCTCCATTCACGCCTGTCGCGACACCACTGGAGGCGGGCTGCACGATGTTGGGGCGTGAGCGGAAGACGGCCTAACGGTGTGCGGGACCGTAGCCCAGCTTCATGGAGACGGTTGCGAATGGTCCTCGCCGATACCCCAGGAGCAACAGTGTCCCTAATTTGCTGGGAAGTGGCGGTGCGGTCCCCTACGGCACTGCGTAGGATCCTTCGGTCTTGGCGTACATCCGTGCGTCGCTGCGGTCCGGTCCCAGGTCGACGGGCACGTGCACCTTCCGCCGACCACTGGCGACAACATCGATGTACTGTGGAGACCTCACGCCCCACGTGTTGAGCAATTCGGCGGTACGTCCACGCGGCCTCCCGCATGCCCACTATACGCCCTCGCTCAAAGTCCGTCAACTGCACATACGGTTCACGTCCACGCTGTCGCGGCATGCTACCAGTGTTAAAGACTGCGATGGAGCTCCGTATGCCACGGCAAACTGGCTGACACTGACGGCGGCGGTGCACAAATGCTGCGCAGCTAGCGCCATTCGACGGCCAACACCGCGGTTCCTGGTGTGTCTGCTGTGCCGTGCGTGTGATCATTGCTTGTACAGCCCTCTCGCAGTGTCCGGAGCAAGTATGGTGGCTCTGACACACCGGTGTCTATGTGTTCTTTTTTCCATTTCCAGGAGTGTATTTCGTCTTTGCTGACACTTTATGTAAAAAAATACTTAGATATACTCACTGGTTATTCGACGAAAGTGGTATCGCTAACATTGACTTCATAACTGAAAGATATCCCCATTAATCAACAGCCTTTCTTGCAACGTAACCGCAGTGAATTCCATGAAGGAAAAACACTTTTTTGAACCAATAATGAATGCAACAGTTGGTCGCAGCGCCCTCCGTTCCCAAACCTCTCGTCCCCTCCATTCCCTGCCCGCATGCTCATACTCAAAGCCCTAACAAATCACGTCGCATCAGATTTTCTTCTTTAAGTTCACTCTAACAATGCAGAAGTATTCCCATAACCACAGCTGGAGAAATGGGACAGAATTATCTCCATAATAGCTCTACATTAGGACTAGTGAAGTTTACTTTTGCCCAAAGCCGTTTTTAATAATTCTAATTAAATGTTTTAAAGTCTATTTTTTAACTAACGCATGTATTCCAAAATATTAAATACAGTGTTGTAATTTTTTTTGCTTTTTAACAGATTAGTATTGACAGTGTAAATGATCAAAGATGTAATTTAAACAGCTGAATAATTAAAGGTAGTCAACATTTATAGCAGGTAAAAAGTGTTGAAAACTCATGGTTGCACACTGCTGCAGTAATCAATTTATTGCACAACCGTCTCTGGGTGTATTATGGAACCATAATCTGATGTGTGGCAAGACAAAGACATTACCAACCATCATGGAAAAAACTAAAATCTCCTTGTAACTAAAATTCAGGATCAGAAACAGCGTCCATAGAGAATACAGGTTGGGGTAAGATTGATAAGAGTGTAATGCGGAAACGGAGCGATTTATTTGACGTCCAGAAAGACATGATCATTGACCTTCAAGCCATTTGTGGAAGTATTTCCGAAACGGCTAAGTTTGTAAAAATTTCACTTGATAACCTTGTAAGGTGTCAGGCAAAACCAACACCTTCCATGAAAACTATGACATGATAAGCAAATCCAGTAGTATGTCACATAGCTCCGAATAAATCGTGACATTAAATTAGCCAAAGTAATACGAGTAACGAGCGAGCAAATGGAATACCACAGACTAACACAAGAATGCCTAAATGCATGTCATACCTTCCCACCTTGAGACAGACGCAGTTCCGAGGGGAGAAAGCAGAACAGAAGCCGAGAGCAGAACCGTGTTAAGCTAAAGGGCCCTACGATAAGGGACGGACACCCACGTGCCAGCTAACCACCAGGACCATCCCCCAGCCCATGTTAAAAGCTAGAGCCCTCCAGAAGAACAGTATAGATCTTACAATAACACTAAAAGGGCCACACCAGCCGCAAGTTTTAGCGTGAGACTTTTTCGCGTCTCTGTTACGTTGCAAACGTTAAAAACATTGCCCCACCACGAAAAGTATAACGTATCTCATTAGATAGACATAAATTTTGTTGGCGGAGCTTAAGGTTAACATTGAGACCCTGATTGGTCAGATGAAAACACAGAGAGATAGTTTTTTTTTTAAACCAACTTCGGTAAATTGTAGTAAGGAGAAGTTAAGAGAGTTGCTTCGGAGATGGCTAGCTGTATGGAGCTGCGCCGGCCGCCACCCCCTGACGAACACCGACAAGGTAATGAACGCACATGATGCCGCATTTCTGAGCGCATAAGGCTTCACTAAGAACTGCAGAAGTCTCATCTGTTACATCCCCTTTTTACGTAATACTAGTGTCGATCGTCAATTGAAGCTCATGGTATTCACATTTGCTACGTAAGTTAAAAACTGAAACGCGATGATTTTTCTTTTATATAATTATTGAGAAGCCACATCAGCCACTGTAGTTTACGACAAGTTATATAAGTAATTAAAGATAATTGAGGGTCACTGTAGACCATTTTGATAGTTTTCTCTTTTGTGAAACTTAATTTAAACCTAAATTATAGATGTGATATGGCATAGGTCATCCTTCGATCCATTATAGAACTTGGAAACCCACTCAGGGAATATTCGTTCACATTTTTGTTGAACGCAGTTGGTTTTTACCATCCTGTATTAAAATATTTCCTTTTATCAGTAGTGCAATTTATAAACAATGTTTTGCGAGCAGAATAAAATTTCCAGTGGTAAACTTAACTGATTTTTCGACGTTATTTTACCAGCTAACTAAAAATTTGAAAGCCTTGAACCCCTTCCACTAAATTTAGTTAGTATTAAGATTCTTTTACAGGGAGTGCAGTGGAGCTGACGCTGAAATCATTAAGTATTTGGTAATATCATCGCTAGTCTCACTGAACTCTTCTGAACTCTACATGTCATGTGTGATTAGGCGTCTCCTTACCAGCAACAGGTCCCAGGTTCAAGCTAGTCAATTCCCTAAAAAACACGCTCAGAGCGTCGTTGCGCGAAAGTGGTAGGGAGACACGACATAGAACAACAGACAGCACGCAGAATGTTAGACCCTGGTTTACGTTTACCGTGCATGGAAAAACGGCGCTAACCAAAACGGCTGTCAAGGCAGTTTTGGTGCACCATGGACCACAGATGACAGGAGTCAACGGCGGTTGCTGAGATGTGTGCATGCGGATACACGTGCATCCCTTGAACAACTGACAGCCCAGATGAACCAGGTGGCTACCAGTAGTGTCACCTCAATGACCGTTCGGGGAATGTTGCTGTGTATGGGCCACCGCCACAGGAACATGGTCCATGCAGCCATGCTGGCAGCCGTACGTCAGCAACGAAGGCTAGAATTTGCACATCATTACAGCAGATGGACGTCCACTGAATGCCGATAAGTGACCTTTTCCGATAAATCATGTCTTATCCAGGATTGGTCAGACGGCCATTGGCTTGTACGATGTGAAATGTCTGAAAGCAAACACCCTACAACAATCATCTGAAAGGGCCGGACCAGAGGAAGCTATGATCTAGGGAATGTTTTCGTGGCATTCCCTGAGTGATTCCTTCAGTCTGGGAGGCGCAGTTGCTTAAAGGAAGTATACCTCTATCCTCGACATGACGGCACCTACCATTAAGGCAATCCTACGTCTCACGCAGCTCACAGTGTATGTGCGTCGTTCTAAGAGCACTTAGATGACTTAACCGTACACTCCTGGCCCTGATTGGTCAGATGAAAACACAGCGAGATAGTTTTTTTTAAACCAACTTCGGTAAATTGTAGTAAGGAGAAGTTAAGAGAGTTGCTTCGGAGATGGCTAGCTGTATGGAGCTGCGCCGGCCGCCACCCCCTGACGAACACCGACAAGGTAATGAACGCACATGATGCTGCATTTCTGAGCGCATAAGGCTTCACTAAGAACTGCAGAAGTCTCATCTGTTACATCCCCTTTTTACGTAATACTAGTGTCGATCGTCAATTGAAGCTCATGGTATTCACATTTGCTACGTAAGTTAAAAACTGAAACGCGATGATTTTTCTTTTATATAATTATTGAGAAGCCACATCAGCCACTGTAGTTTATGACAAGTTATATAAGTAATTAAAGATAATTGAGGGTCACTGTAGACCATTTTGATAGTTTTCTCTTTTGTGAAACTTAATTTAACCCTAGATTATAGATGTGATATGGCATAGGTCATCCTTCGATCCATTATAGAACTTGGAAACCCACTCAGGGAATATTCGTTCACATTTTTGTTGAACGCAATTGGTTTTTACCATCCTGTATTAAAATATTTCCTTTTATCAGTAGTGCAATTTATAAACAATGTTTTGCGAGCAGAATAAAATTTCCAGTGGTAAACTTAACTACTTTTTCGACGTTATTTTACCAGCTAACTAAAAATTTGAAAGCCTTGAACCCCTTCCACTAAATTTAGTTAGTATTAAGATTCCTTTACAGGGAGTGCAGTGGAGCTGACGCTGAAATCATTAAGTATTTGGTAATATCATCGCTAGTCTCACTGAACTCTTCTGAACTCTACATGTCATGTGTGATCTGGCGTCTCCTTACCAGCAACAGGTCCCAGGTTCAAGCTAGTCAATTCCCTAAAAAACACGCTCAGAGCGTCGTTGCGCGAAAGTGGTAGGGAGACACGACATAGAACAACAGACAGCATGCAGAATGTTAGACCCTGGTTTACGTTTACCGTGCATGGAAAAACGGCGCTAACCAAAACGGCTGTCAAGGCAGTTTTGGTGCACCATGGACCACAGATGACAGGAGTCAACGGCGGTTGCTGAGATGTGTGCATGCGAATACACGTGCAACGCTTGAACAACTGACAGCCCAGATGAACCAGGTGGCTACCAGTAGTGTCACCTAAATGACCGTTCGGGGAATGTTGCTGTGTATGGGCCACCGCCACAGGAACATGGTCCATGCAGCCATGCTGGCGGCCGTACGTCAGCGACGAAGGCTAGAATTTGCACATCATTACAGCAGATGGACGTCCACTGAATGCCGATAAGTGACCTTTTCCGATGAATCATGTCTTATGCAGGATTGGTCAGACGGCCATTGGCTTGTACGATGTGAAATGTCTGAAAGCAAACACCCTACAACAATCATCTGAAAGGGCCGGACCAGAGGAGGCTATGATCTAGGGAATGTTTTCGTGGCATTCCCTGAGTGATTCCTTCAGTCTGGAAGGCGCAGTTGCTTAAAGGAAGTATACCTCTATCCTCGACATGACGGCACCTACCATTAAGGCAATCCTACGTCTCACGCAGCTCACAGTGTATGTGCGTCGTTCTAAGAGCACTTAGATGACTTAACCGTACTCTCCTGGCCCTGATTGGTCAGATGAAAACACAGCGAGATAGTTTTTTTAAACCAACTTCGGTAAATTGTAGTAAGGAGAAGTTAAGAGAATTGCTTCGGAGATGGCTAGCTGTATGGAGCTGCGCTGGCCGCCACCCCCTGACGAACACCAACAAGGTAATGAACGCACATGATGCCGCATTTCTGAGCGCATAAGGCTTCACTAAGAACTGCAGAAGTCTCATCTGTTACATCCACTTTTTACGTAATACTAGTGTCGATCGTCAATTGAAGCTCATGGTATTCACATTTGCTACGTAAGTTAAAAACTGAAACGCGATGATTTTTCTTTTATATAATTATTGAGAAGCCACATCAGCCACTGTGGTTTACGACAAGTTATAGAAGTAATTAAAGATAATTGAGGGTCACTGTAGACCATTTTGATAGTTTTCTCTTTTGTGAAACTTAATTTAAACCTAGATTATAGATGTGATATGGCATAGGTCATCCTTCGATCCATTATAGAACTTGGAAACCCACTCAGGGAATATTCGTTCACATTTTTGTTGAACGCAGTTGGTTTTTACCATCCTGTATTAAAATATTTCCTTTTATCAGTAGTGCAATTTATAAACAATGTTTTGCGAGCAGAATAAAATTTCCAGTGGTAAACTTAACTGCTTTTTCGACGTTATTTTACCAGCTAACTAAAAATTTGAAAGCCTTGAACCCCTTCTACTAAATTTAGTTAGTATTAAGATTCTTTTACAGGGAGTGCAGTGGAGCTGACGCTGAAATCATTAAGTATTTCGATATATCATCGCTAGTCTCACTGAACTCTTCTGAACTCTACATGTCATGTGTGATTAGGCGTCTCCTTACCAGCAACAGGTCCCAGGTTCAAGCTAGTCAATTCCCTAAAAAACACGCTCAGAGCGTCGTTGCGCGAAAGTGGTAGGGAGACACGACATAGAACAACAGACAGCACGCAGAATGTTAGACCCTGGTTTACGTTTACCGTGCATGGAAAAACGGCGCTAACCAAAACGGCTGTCAAGGCAGTTTTGGTGCACCATGGACCACAGATGACAGGAGTCAACGGCGGTTGCTGAGATGTGTGCATGCGGATACACGTGCAACCCTTGAACAACTGACAGCCCAGATGAACCAGGTGGCTACCAGTAGTGTCACCTCAATGACCGTTCGGGGAATGTTGCTGTGTATGGGCCACCGCCACAGGAACATGGTCCATGCAGCCATGCTGGCGGCCGTACGTCAGCGACGAAGGCTAGAATTTGCACATCATTACAGCAGATGGACGTCCACTGAATGCCGATAAGTGACCTTTTCGGATGAATCATGTCTTATGCAGGATTGGTCAGACGGCCATTGGCTTGTACGATGTGAAATGTCTGAAAGCAAACACCCTACAACAATCATCTGAAAGGGCCGGACCAGAGGAGGCTATGATCTAGGGAATGTTTTCGTGGCATTCCCTGAGTGATTCCTTCAGTCTGGAAGGCGCAGTTGCTTAAAGGAAGTATACCTCTATCCTCGACATGACGGCACCTACCATTAAGGCAATCCTACGTCTCACGCAGCTCACAGTGTATGTGCGTCGTTCTAAGAGCACTTAGATGACTTAACCGTACTCTCCTGGCCACGAAGCTCCCAGGATTTGAGCAGAATCGAGAGCCTGCGGGATCGTCTCAAGCGCGCTTTTAGCGCTATGGATCCTCAACTGAGATACCCAGTGCAGCTGACCAAGCCACTCGAGATCGTCACAATGTGACTGGACAGTGAATCATAACATGATTAATACAACTTGTGCTACCACGAATTTTCAGTACAAATAGTTAAGTAGTGCATATAATAATAAATGCTACGTAGCTGGTCCATGTCGAGGTGACCTGTGATATTTCTTCGGCGGAGATTTGCCTATGTCTGAGTTCGTCCTCTTCGTGCGATGTACTATTTATAAGACAGAACACCTACTGGCGCTATAGTCACTTTTGAAAGTCAGGTATAAATTATTTCAAAACAATATTTTAAAGAATTTTCGTATTTGTAAGTATTTTTAAGCATTTCTAGTTGCATTTTTAAAACTTACTGGTTACGAGAATATAATCTTCATCCGTAAACTTGCATGTCTTATCGTATCAATAATTAGGAAACCTAATTCATGTAACGCTTTGCCTGTATGTAACTGAAGCAGCAGTCATCATAGTTACACAGAGAGCGACCGTCCGAGCCCCCACCCACTTCCTAGGGCTCACTTTTCGTTACCGTAATTCCTCCAGAGTGAGAATCACTACTTTAGACGAAAGCAGGAAGTTGCACGGTGGTACATGTGCATAGATCTGTAAAGTTTCCAGTATTGGTGGTATTATGTGCAAAAACACCATTACCTTCAATAATTAGATTCGACCAAATTCGGTAAGGAGTAAAATTTGCTCGATGAACTAGGAAAGTCTTTGACGTTGTTTGCGGATAAAGTTGTTCACAAGAAAGTAGAAATGAGAGAAACCAGCCAGTTAAAACTGATAACGATATTTTATTTCTGAATTACCAGTATTTTTCGGTATTTGTTTGGTCTCGGGTGTAACAGGTGTTTTACTTTTTTCCAATAACCGGGTAAAAAAGCCGAAATATCAATCAGCTATAGCACAGCGCGAAAATTTATCGTTTTTTAATAAACCTTTTTTTAAAAGACAGAGTATATTTATTAGTAAAGCTTGTATTGCTTTGACATACTGAGTTATTATAGAAAATGGGGAAAACTATTAACCCTATTTTAATAACAACGCTGACAGTCATCATACATCAGTTGTACTGCAGAAAAGTATCGTCCCTAATGACGAAGTATTTTATAAAGTGTGGTATCAATGAAGAACAATGCGCTATTTGCTTTAGATGTTTAAAAACTAGAGGAGCATCAACAAACTTGCCACATAATATAAGAGAACCCTTAAAAATTAACCTTTAATTTATAGTGCACAATTAAACAGAAAGCAACCGATGTGTTCCCCACGTCTACTTAACACGGCTTTATCTGCTTGTAGCCCTTGAAAACGGAAAAATTAACACGAAAAATACAGTTCTTTACTCTCAGCTTTCACTCTTTAGCACTGACTATTCGTAATGCCCAAATAGTAGTACGACCTCCGACGACACTAAAGTAGAATCGACAGGAGAATATTTGTCATTTTTTGTAGTTGTTAGCCAATTACCACTCTTTGAGAAAAGCGGTGAATGGTGCACGGTCTAAGTTTTCTTTTATTTGCCTACTTAATTTAATATTTTGATTCTGTATATCTCGAAACTGAGGTAGTCTAAATTTTTCAGTCTTTGTTCGATTTGTGCGTTTATCATAGGAAATAACAGGAATACAAAACAAAAAATAAGTTACTTCAGAAACCCTTTATTTTGCGCGGTTTTAACACTCCGGTTGAAGTGGTGTTGAAAAAAGCTGATATAGCCGATAACCGATCGTTTGAACAATAACTACCATCCCCATAAGAAAGTGATAATATAAGAAATACTAGTGATATACTGGGGAAAACTTTAGACGATCTACAGTCAACTGCAGAGACTTACTGTTGTGTTCCCAGAAATATCTAAAAAGACGGAAATTACATTTTTTAGAGGATATAGTTCGATATAAATTAGTGGAATAGGCCAGTACGAACGTTAAATATCTAATAGTATCCGCCTGGAACCAATTATTACAAGTTGTAGGAAAAGCTACTGCCAGGTTCAAATTAATCTCAAGAAACCCACTGAAATTTCCCACATCTGCGAAGGGTGTAGCCAACCAGATCTTCCTTACTCTGAACCCTGAGTATCGCTCGTCAGTCTGGGACCTATATCATAATTAATAAATGTAATACAATGCATAGACGTAGAGTACGCATAACAACGTGTTTCTTCACTTTAAACTTCCGGGCTGATAGGCCGTGGTCGAAGTATAAAACTCTCCCCTGATGTTTCGGCTCCGACTGTGGTAGACATCCTCGGATGTACAGCGGCGAACTGCGAAGAGAACTCGAGGAAGCGCTGACTATATAGGCAGTACAGAGGTCGCCACTGTCGATCACGTGGCGTCGGCTATGAGATTTTCTCTGGTAATGCCAACATTCTCGATTGAAAGTAATCGATCGTCACGCTTACTTTCAATCCAGAATGTTGGTATTACCAGAGACAATATCACAGCCGACGCCACGTGATCGACAGTAGCACCCTCTGTACTGCCTATATAGTCAGCGCTTCCTCGAGTTCTATTCGCATTTCGCCGCTGTACCTCCGAGGATATCTCCCGAAGTCGGAGACGAAACGTTAGGGGAGAGTTTTATACTTCGACCACGGCCTATCAGCCCGGAAGTTTTAAGTGAAGACAATACCGACCGTGAAAGCTTACATTGTATAATTAATAACGTGTTTGTTTGTTAATGTATGGAGCGTCACTAGGGTCCTCATCCAACTCCAGTGGCAGATGCTACTAAAGAGGCGTCCAACACTGGGAACTAGTTCACTGCCAAAATGACGACAGAATTCGTTGCAAGAAGAGTCTCGCAACGTAATACCTCTTCCATCCCACATCTTGAAAGAAGAAAAAAAAAACTATGGTGGTAGACCTACGTAAATTACTTCATTAGAAGGTTAAATGGTAGTCGTTTATCCACTTATAATTGGCGCTCGAGTGCAGTGATAGACGTGAACAAAGAATTCTCAGCTACCAACTGTGAGGCGGAATTAGGTGTAAAAGAGCTGTAGAGCTAATGAGACACTAATGACGTCAGAACTAAATCAGGCCGTGGAAAAACCTGTCTCCGGAGCCACAGTTCTGCCCAGTCAGCCCGACAAGTTCTATAATTCTCAGTTCACCACGACGACCTTGTTTACAAGTTAAGCCATAAAAGTAATTGAAAAATTTCGTCTTTGCAGCAGCGCGTTGCATCGGACTACATACTTCCTACCATTTAACAAGAAAGGAATGGCCTTCAGCGATGCCGTCGGTTACAGTTCTGTGAGAGCTGAATTTTTTTTGATAGCGCTCACTCTTTTAGTTACCAATTCTACACTCATTGTTCCAGTAACAGAGGACAAATATCACAAAGTTACCTTTCCATCTCAACTCTTGAGGGATCTCATTAACTTGCCAATGATCTTAACACTCTCGTATATCCAACAGCCTTTTTAAACAATGTCGAACAACAGGGAACGTCTATTGTTGGTATTATGAGTGGAAAATGCCTACAGATTACGCTTCCCTGAGTGAAGATGAGTGCAAAAGTTGTGTTTGCATTCATTCAAATTTGTACATTGAAGGCGAAAATACGCTCTTGGTCATCGCATTCAAGCTGGTGAAGTAAGCATATTGCTGCTGTAGAAAGCTCTGCATCTTTGAAAGCCTGGATATGAGGTCTTTCGCCGTTTGCGAGGGCTCATTTCCGAGCATTCATCCTGTTTGTACTTATCTTTCCCTTCCAACAGAAACATTTCGCCGCTAATCTGTAGCGTAAAAGCCTACTTTCACGCATAGCGTAGGAGCTCTTGCAAAGCTTTGTAAGCGATGGGTGGTCCGTCAAAGTAACATATTCAACCGTAGGCGAGGCTGACAAGATATTCCTCGTGCATTTGGTTCGTTACATAGAACTCGATGCCTTTCAGTTAACATTTGCATCAATGTGTTAATTAAAGGAAGCGTTGGTGGCCCTGGACGATAATCTCATGTATGGAGGGTACGTCATTCATTCCTCCTGTTACTGGATTACGACAGTTAAGTAACTTGTATGTTTTACAACTGAAGTTAACAATTTGCCACAAAGGATCCCTATTATAGTGACCACAGATTCAGCAACGTATACGATTTTTATATCCATCCTAGACAGCTATCATGACATCATTGTAGCCGTTAGTCAAGCGTTAATGCATATATCCTATTAACACTGACGTAGCTGGAGCGCAATGCATTCTTTCTGTTCATTCGTGTGTAGCAAGACTGTGACAAACTCGTTTCTAATCTTATCACCTCTTGCATATGGCAGTTGACAAAATACTATACTCAATTCCTTGATGAGTATTTATTTTTCAATTATACGCGTGTGGATCTTACCGTCGTGTCAATTTAATGGAAATTCCTGTTTTATGTCGAAAATTACGGTAAACTTTTTATGCGAAGATGTCGTAATGAGAAAAACAATTCTCTTTCCTCAACTGAAACGTACGTCACCGCATAGCCGCATTCTCTGACTATAGCAGTGTACTTAGTGTGAGATGGCATTCCTAAAACATTACAAAAAGGCTACAGCATTGTGAGTGCCCGTCATATAGTGATTCGATTGAATTTAGAAATTAACTTTGATTCGCCATGCTCGGAGTAGTATAAACTCTTGTTATGTAGAAGTATAAAATTAGCTCACCTAATGCGATGGAACATATTATGAGGAGGAATACTGGATTCTTACATGACAGATACCTTCGAGAGCGTTGGAAACCGGTGAGAGGAGTTGCAGCTTACAATCAGTATAGAACCCCTCCAGTTTGCTGAAAGAGGCAACAGAGGTGGTATTGCCCATTGTTCTTGCAGACATGTGGTTGCCAACTTGAGATTCATGACCGATTGTTGTTGTTGTTGTGGTTCTTGGTCCGAAGATTGGTTTGGTGCAGCTCCACATGCTACTCTATTCTGTACGAGCCTCTTCATCTTCGAACAACTATTGCAACCTACATCTTTATGAATCTGTTTACTGTATTCATATCTTGGTCTCCCTCTACAATTTTAACTCCCCACACTTCCCTCCATTACTAAATTGGTTATCCCTTGAAGTCTCAGAATGTGTCCTATGATATGGTAACTACTTTTTACGATGAGGAAATTGATGAATATTACATTTATCTTGATCCGAATAGCCTCTACAGCTGAGCGATGTTCCCGTTCTTTCCGGTTACCTATTTTAAATGCATTGCTGTGAAGAGGTATCGCTAAATAGCACCATAAATAGCAATAATAGAACAATCTTTTTGAAGGTACTTGCTGCAGACGGTATTCGACTCTTTTTTAGAGTACCAAAACCATTGACAATAATGCTTACGCGCTGATAGTGTGCGGAGCCAAAGGCACCCAATAAATTTATTAGCTGGAAAGATAATAAAAAATCCCACAAATCCCCATTATAGTAATATTACATGCAAGGTTTCATACTTGGGGGTTGGGGGTGGGGGCTGCCACTTGCATTGTTTCAGCACTCCCCTTTTACTTTTACCGTGGAGTGTTGCAAGTAGGTCACTGTAAGAGTCAGTGCTAAGAAACATATTCGATAATTACCAAGGAATAACATCGAAATGAAAAATGTTAAGAATCCATACAGCCCGTGTCATACTAATGAAAAATAGCACCTATCATATAAATGAAAATTTAAATAATATAAAATTTCCTACCAACATTCGATTAGGCATACCGTTAGTACAAAAAAAACAGTAAGTTCAGTGATAATATCAATCTTAAACAAATATGGCAAAAATAAATTACCCAATTCCCTGCTAATGGCCCTCTTTTCCTCTATTTGTTGCCAAGTTCCATGTGTCACACCCAAGTCTTTGGTTCCCATCTCCGTGTCATCGGTGTTCTGGTAGCTGCTTGCTCCCCAAAACCATGAAATACAGCCAACGAAGATTAACATTGGCATTAGTATCTGACCCACTTATCAGATCGGTAACACAGCTGAATAGAAAACTCCCTTGCCTGAGAACTTCCTTCTCCTATCCTGACATTTCTGGAAAAATATTAGTTATACAATGTATACACTTGAAGCTTTCTGGTGGACTAATTTTGTGTGCTGGACCGAGACTCGACCTCGCAACCTTTGCCTCTTGCAAGCAACAGTTCTACCAAACGAGCTACCGAAGCACAACTCACGGCCAGTCCACACAGCTTTACTTCAGCCTGTATCTCGTCGCCTAAATTCCCAACTTCATAGACTTTAGGGACTAGCTCTCCTGGAAGAAAGGGTACTAATGACACACGGCTTAGCCATAGCCTATGGGATATTTGCAGAAGGAAATCTTCGTGCGCGGGTAGCTCAGTTGGTAGAGTACTTGCCAGTGAAGGGCAAAGGTGCAAAGTTCGAGTCTAGGTCCGACACACAGTTTAAATCTGCCACGAAGTTTCATATTAGCACACTGAAGAGTGAAATTTTCATTCTGAAAATATATACACTTTATGTTATTCAATAAACTTTTAATCAATTGAATCCTCTTAATCACAAGGATAGAGTGAAAATACTTATAAAAGAACTAATACGTAAGCATGCTAATAAAACTGCCTACACGCACTAAATCGCCCTCCAAAATAACTTATGCTCTACTGCAAAATTCCTCAAAGTCAATGAGAGAGCAAAATAGAAGAGTGACTGCAAATCATTGTCGCAGCACTGTTAACGAAATATCTTACAATTCCTACTACAAATCTTTCTTTCTTTTCTTTTACATATTTTATATGTGAAATGTGAAACAAAAATATTCCCTTCACCGCCTGGTAAGCGGTCCTATCTGCATTAGGAAACCAGAATTCTCCAATTTAGATACTCATTAAACTCAGCTTATCACTCACATATCATGTGGTACAACTTTACAATTACCACGTTTATTCAAGTACAGTTCCTGCATTTGTCACTCCTTTTTTACTTGGACTATAACATAATATCAAATGGTTGCAGCAAATGTTACTAAACAAAGTAATCTGAATATTCTAAGAAGTCTCATTCTGCCCCATTCTATCAGTACGTGTTTTACACAATATTTTTACAAGTTTTTAACCTTTTAGTATACCTGTACTACCATAAGTAATTTATGCAAAAAAAAAATACCTATAGCAGTCCGAATCACATATTGTATCACATCTACGTTGTTTCTTGGATTGTGCGTGTGTTATCAAATACGAATTTTTATAGGGTTTTTGCGCTACTTTAAATGATACATGGTGCACATGCCATAATTTCTTCATTTTGGAGTCTATTTCCTTTGACTGTTCCTTGTTAACGAAAATCAGGTTCCCAATTTCAATTACAATAAGTTTCAATGTACTGTAGGGACAACTCTTCCTTCCCCTGCTGTTTCCCTCATTTGATCCTTCAAACTGTTCTCTTTCTATTGAGCAGCTAGCTCTTGAATAATTCAAGTTTCAACCTCTCCTTTTATATATACACACACACCAAAAAAAGTTTTGCATCTCCTCGGTTCCGAGAGTTCCGGAACCTCTAAGGAAAACTGGAATATAAATCAATATAAACGTCATTTCTGCCCTTTCTATCGCTCATGAAAACTGCACACTGCATGTTGTACCACAATACAACAACTGCAGAGGTGGTGCTCCAGATTGCAGTACACACCGATACCTCTAATACCCACTAGCACGTCCTCTTGCACTGATGCATGCCTGTATTCGTCATGGCACACTACCCACAAGTTTATCAAGGCACTGTTGGTCCACATCCACCCCTCAACGGCGATTCGGCAGAGATCCCTCTGAGTAGATGATGGGTCACGTCGCCCATAAACAGCAGTTTTCAGTCTGTCCCAGGAATGTTCGATAGGGTTCATGTCTGGAGAACATACTGACCACTCTAGTCGAGCGACCTCGTTATCTTGAAGGAAGTCATTCACAAGATGTGCACGATGCGGGTGCGAATTGTATTCCCTGAAGGCGAATACCTCGCCAATATGCTGCCGATATGGTCGAACTACTGGTCGGATGATGGAATTCACGTATCGCACAGCCCTTACGGATTCTTCCATGACAACTAGTGGTGTACGTCGGCCCCACATAATGCTACCCCAAAACAGCAAAAATACAACTTTGCTGCACTCGCTGGACAGTATGCCAAGGCATACAGTCTGACCGGGTTGCCTCCCAACACGTCTCCGACGATTGTCTGCTTGAAGGCATATGCGACACTCATCGGTGAAGAAACGTGATGCCAATCCTGAGCGGTCCATTCGGCATGTTGATGGGCACATCGGTAACGTGCTGCATGATGATGTGGTTGCAAAGATGGACCTCGCCATGGTCGTCGGGAGGGATGTTGCGCATCATGCAGCCTATTGTGCACAGTCTGAGTCTTAACACGATAGCCTCTAGCTGCACGAAAAGCATTATTATACATGATGGCGTTGCTGTCAGTGTTCCTCCGAGCCATAATCCGTAGGTAACTGTCATCCATTGCCGTAGTAGTGCTTGGGCGGCCTGAGCGAGGCTTGTCATCGACAGTTCCTGTCTCTCTATTTCCTCGATGTCCGAATAACATCGCTTTGATCCATTCCGAGACTCCTGGACACTTCCCTTATAACGAGTACTTCCTGGCACAAAGTTGCTAAGCTGACGTCATCGAACCGTGGTATCGACCGTCTAGGCATGGTTGAACTGCAGACAACAGGAGCTTTGTACCTCCTTCCTGGTGAAACGACTGGAACTGATCGGCTGTCGGACCTCCTCCGTCTAACAGGAGCTGCTCATGCATGGTTGTTTACATCTTTGGGCGGGTTTAGTCACATCTCTGAACAGTCAAAGGGACATTGTCTGTGATACAATATCCACGTCTATCTTGGAACTGGGGTGCTGCAAAACTTTTTTTAAGTGTGTTGTTACCACAGCATAAGGTCACACAGAGCGAAACCAATTTTCTTGTGCCATACATTATTTATAATTGTCTCAAATTTAGGGGCGCAGGTGATTCATGTGGCATGTTTTTTATGGCAGTTGTCGCTGCACAACCTATTCAACTCCCTCAGAATTATGTTACTCATGTGCCGTTGTGGGAGACAAGCTGAAGTTCTTATTTAGTGCGTACCAGTCCTTTCCATGCACTGCTTCTATCACTTAGACAGAAAATGTGGGCCATAAAACGGCATAAATCTTCCGTTATCCACAGTTGGGGTATGTAATCCTTACTGTTGGTCTGTTGAATGGGTAGAGTTCGACAGATTTTGAAAATATCTGTAAGTTTACAAGAACGTAACTAGACCCTCCTCTTGACACTGACAAAGCTCCACATGAATCTCCTGTTACTTGTTCTTTACATCTTTTGTCTCAAACCTTGAATTGTCATCGTAGCTGCTTTCAATTTCTGACACGTGTTGCACATGGTTAATTTCTTGCTTACCTTCCTACACTTGGTGTTAAATTTGGAAGTTTCTTGAATATTGGCAGCAAACTTGTGTGGCTCAAAATGACTACAACTTCATGTGTAGATCAACCAATTTCTCCACATGCTTATCTGGAAAGTTTAGCTTACACCCTTCCACTTTATCATCCTTTCGCCTAAAATCAACACGTATCTGCTGTATATAATATAGTTTGATCTTTACATAACCATACGATTTTCAATAATAATTGACCAACAACCAATAGCCTAGTTTTGATCTGCATTTTGCTCATGCCTAATACTCTGGCACACATTGCTAATAATGAACTTGTCTTTAAAAATCTCAGAGTATAGAATTTTTATGTCAATCCTCTCTCGGAGTCCTTCTTGAACCCTGCTATTCACCCATGACAAATAATTCACTATGAGACTTTCGTCACCTGCTATACAGTGTACCTCCATTTCAGGTTGCTGCAAACACAAAACCCTGCTATTGAGCCTACTGTGTCACAACCTAACAGTTATGAAGAATATTTAGTGTCCTGTGGTCCATTAAGACAATAGCTTTATCTTCCAATAGATAGTTTTCAAGTTTCGGGAATCCCCACACCACAGTGAGGGCTTCCAATTCAGACACATAATAGTTATCGTCTGATTCTAACAGTCTTGTGCGTTATGTGTGGGTACAGTCTCAAACATTACCACCATCACTCATCAACAGCGCTATAAAATATCTTACCAAAAACAGTATTATATAAATTTTCACCAAGGAGTAGTTCCTCTTTCAGCCCACTAAACGCGTCATGTCCATCGCTCAGTCCTCTCCCAACTAGGATTCCACTTTAGAAACTGCATTAGACGTGGATAGCTGATCAAGCCCTACTAACAAATTTGCCATAAAACCAAAACAAACCATATATTTCCTTTACTTCTTGAGTGCTGCAAATACTTCTACAGCCATCGCTTCCTCAGGATCTGGTGCTACTCGTATTTCTCTAACAGTAGGCTGGGAACTTTTAAGTTCATCCCCTCCTTACCCAAAGCAGATTGTATTACAACAACATATTACAATACTCTTTCCAAGCTCAGTACCAATCAAAATATCATCCACATAAATATCAATCCTACTCAACGAAATCTTACCCAACCTTTCAAACATTGCTCGAATACATAAACAGACCACCACCTTTAACCTGAAGAAGGTAACTAAGAATTTATAAGATTTCCGTCCTTGTAGAAAAACAGTGTACTTTCCTGCTTTTCTGGCAAGCTTTATAATCCAGTATCTAAAAGGTACGTCTAATGATGTTATGCACTTAGTCCTGTGGAACTTCTGTAACTTGTCTCCATTTCCTGGTAAATATCAATCTGCTGTGACATTTTCATTCAAACCCAATCCAGTCATATACTTAACCTCTCACCTTTCTTTACCACTACTGCCAAGGTGTTGTTGGACACAATTTGACACCATTCAATGACATCTTCCAGTCTACCATTGTATACGTTTCCTATGTACAGTCTCCTGTCTCAAAACAAGCATGGAAGAGGGTTTATAAAAATGGAATATGCTAGTACACTTCTAATTTACATTCAAACCAACTTACCAGTCGTGGACTAACAAAAAACACTGTTCTGTTTCCACAAGGGAATCGTCCTCATTCTTAAAGCTATCAGCTCTTGTACACTTTTCACATTCCCCATTATCATTTCTTCCCAGTCCTCCAGCACTGAAGTTGCCCAGGACCGTATTCCCTCAGCAACATCAGTATACCTTCATTCCACACGAATAAACTTTAAAGGTAGTTCGACCTGTCTATCTGGACATCAACTGGAACCTTCTGAATATTCCTGCCTAAATCACAGCAAAACTCCTGTTTTGTAATGTTTTTCTTCCCTTCCACAGTTTTGAAAAGGTCACTCCCAGAAGCAGTTCAACAATTATCCCAGGAATTACTGAGACATGAAATTCTGTTCCATACCCCAGTATTTAAATGTGGAGTAAAACTTGACACTTAACTGCTTTTGTCAATTTGGCACTCAACCAAAAGATTTCTACTCCCAGTATGGTGTGACTACCAACTCCACCTGCTAAACCCATTGATTCATAACACACTTTTGATATCCTGCATAACTCACTTCCATTGTCTAGAAAAGCTATTGTGGCAGCACATCCTATTCCAAATTTAATCACTGGGTGGTTCTCTTTTGGTTCATACGCAGTCGCTGGTCTTCATCTAATATGTCAGTACTTTTAGTTGTTTCTCCGATCTTACTTTGTCCACGACTGAATCATCATCAATATACTCAGATTTACTAACTAGTACATCATCTTTATTAAAACAAATTCCTTCATAATATCCTTCAGTTTTTCTTCACTTTACCTTCCATTCCTTCATCTCCTCCACAAATCCTATACCCTTCCTACTCACATTCCTCTCTCAAATAATCTTCCACTTTTTTCTTGCTGGATCCAAATTTCAGCTGACCAATGCCATTGCGTTTGCAGTGTTGCTTTACATCACGATGCTGATACATACTCTGTATGTTACTTTCAGCAATCTGTTTTCTTTCATTTAACTCTCTCCCTAGAGGAATTACCTTCCATGCAACTTCAGATGCCTGGTTATTTATATTTTCTAATGACCCTGACTCCTCTTTTATCTTTGCAACTAAAAACCTCTCTCCTTCGTTTCTACTCCCCTTTTAATCAGTATCTTACTCCACATACAGTATTCCAGCTTGATGTCCCTCCAGTCTTGCTCCTGTCCGAGCTCTAGCAACAGCTGATCCCTGTTCTCTGGGTCTGCTACACTATTGATCAAAAGTATCCGGACACCTGGCTGAAAGTGACTTACAACTTCGTGGCGGTTTCCATCGGCAATGCTAGAATTCAGTGTGGTGTTGGCCCACACTTAGCCTTGACGACAGCTTCCACTTTCGCAGGTACATGTTCAATCAGGTGCTGGAAGGTTGCTTGGGGAATGGCAGCTCATTCTTCACGGAGTGCTGCACTGAGGAGAGGTATCAATATTGGTTGGTCAGGCTTGGCACGAAGTTGGCGTTCCAAAAATCCCAGACCTGTTCTGTAGGACTCAGGTCAGGCCTCTGTGCAGGCCAGTCCATTACAGGGATGTTATTGTCATGTAACCACTCCGCCAGAGGCCGTGCATTATGGCCGGCCGAGGTGGCCGAGCGGTTCTAGACGCTACAGTCTGGAAGCGCGCGACCGCTACGGTCGCAGGTTCGAATCCTGCCTCCGGCATGGATGTGTGTGATGTCCTTAGATTAGTTAGGTTTAAGTAGTTATAAGTTCTAGGGGACTGATGACCTCAGAAGTTAAGTCCCATAGTGCCAGAGCCATTAGAACCGTGCAATATCAACCGGTGTTCGATCGTGTTGAAAGATGCAATCACCATACGCCAATTGCTCTTCAGCAGTGGGAAGCACGAAGGGGCTTAAAACCTCAATGTAGGCCTGTGCTGTGATACAACAAGGGGTGCAATACCTCTCCAGGAGAAACACGTCCATACCATTACGCCAGCGCCTCGGAATTTTACTGTTTGCACTACACACGCTGGCAGATGACGTTCACCGGGGATTCGCCATACACACACCCTGCCATCGGATTGCCACTTTGTGTACCATGATTCGTCACTCCACACGTTTCTCCACTGTTCAATCGTTCAATGGTTACTCTCGTTCAACCAAGAGAGGCGTCGTTTGGCATTTACCGGCATGAGGTGTGGCTTACGAGCAGCCGCTCGACCATAAATTCAAAGTTATCTCACCTCCCGCCTAACTGTAACAGTACTTGCAGTGGATCTTGATGCAGTTTAGAAATCCTGTGAGATGGTCCGGATAGATGTCTGCCTATTACACGTTACGACACTCTTCAACTGTGGGCGGCCTCTGTCAGTCAACAGACGAGATCAAAAATGGTTCAAATTGCTCTAAGCACTATGGGCCTCAACATCTAAGGTCATAAGCCCCCTAGAAAAAGAACTACTTAAACCTAAGTAACCTAAGGACTTCATACGCATCCATGCCCGAAGCAGGATTCGAACCTGCTACCGTTGGAGCAGGGCGGTTCTGGAGACAAGGTCGGCCTGAACGCTTTTGAGCTGTACGTGTCGTTTCCACTTGACTATCACGTCGGATACAGTGGACCTAGGGATGTTTAGGAGTGTGGAAATCTCGCGTACAGATGTATGAGACAAGTGACACCCAATCGCCTGACCACGTTCGAAATCCGTGAGTTCCACAGAGCGCCCCATTCTGCTCTTTCACGAGGTCTAACAACTACTGGGGTCGCTGATATGGAGTATGATGTGTCGACAGAAGTGCCGACACAGTGTTATTTTGAGGGGGCCGATAGGCACGCTATCTAACGCAGACGGGCGTGAATTCTGGAACAGGATAACTAGTGAATGGTAGCAAGAAAAGTACGTAGCTGCTTTAACTTAACTTTATTAGTTGATGACTACAGCGTTCTTCTTGAGACATTTATACTATAATTCTCAAACTATGTAAGGCTAATGGCGCCTTGCTAGGTCGTAGCCATGGACTTAGCAGAAGGCTATTCTAACTGTCTCTCGGCAAATGAGAGGAAGGCTTCGTCCGTATTGTCGCTAGCAATGTCGTCGTACAACTGGGCGAGTGCTCGTCCGTATCTCGAGACCTGCCTTGTGGTGGCGCTAGGTCTGCGATCACACAGTGGCGACACGCGGGTCCGACATGTACTAAATGGACCGCGGCCGATTTAAGCTACCACCTAGCAAGTGTGGTGTCTGGCGGTGACACCACAGAGTACCTGGCAGTAGGTGTCAGCACAATGCACCTATATGAGAAACGTATGTTTTTGGTGGTGTATGGATACCTTTGATCTCATGGTGTACCTCCTTGTATTACTTCTGTCTGCATGCCCAACATTCCTAGAAATATTTTGTGGCTACCTTCTACCAAGACAGTCATCCCACATGTTCAGCATTCTCTGTCTATCATTTCCATTAATCACTCTCTTTCAGTTTACTCCATAGTGCGGCCTGTTAATTCTATAATAGTTTCTTTGCTCCTCAATGGAGTAAAAACTATGAATTATTTTCAGAAAAATTAATAAATCTCTCAGTATCCTATATAGGTGCTAGAATCATCATTTGCCTCACCTGGAGAGTCAATTTACTCTCAAGGAGTAGTACAATGGTTTCAGCATCCAGCCTGTGATGAAGGTATTTAATTTCACTAACCCTTCGTTGACAAAAGGCGTTCGAGCTACCTTGTGGGAACTGTATCTCACTCGTCTCCAGAAATCCTTCAATATACATTGCTGTTCATCCTTAAACCGAATGTCACTCAGGAACTCTCAGACTCTGATACTGACTAAAAAATACACTGGCACTATTGCTGCCCAACTGCATTCACTATCCAGATGTCCTTCTATAAACGATGCTTCTCCATTGTCTGAATGGCACCTGGGTGATAAACCAGATGTCCTTCTATAAACGACTCTTTTCCTTTGTCTGAATGGCACCGGGCTGTTAATCACGAAAATATTTTTAAAACTCTATATGTTTCGCATTTCTCACGGAACTGAATCCGAGCAAGACAGCACAATGGTTAGCACACTGGACAACAGTTCGAAGCCACGTCTGGCCATCCTGATTTAGGTTTTTCGTCATTCCCTAAATCGCTTTAGGCAAATGGTGATTCCTTTGGAAGAAAAGGGCCGACTTCCTGATCCTTCCCTAATGCGATGGGACTGATGACCTTGTTGTCTGGTCCCCTCCACCAACTCAACCAACCAATCAACAGAATCGAATTTACATAACTTGTTACAATTCAAAGAAAGCATGCACTCTTGCACCACTGCTACTAGTTTCCTTTCTACAGTATTCTTTAACAGACTTTACAAACTTCATGCACTGTTTTCTTCCTCCTAGGACAATTTCCTTACTCCAACCCTAACTACTTCATGGTTTTCATCAGAAAGACCCTGTGCGACTTGAATTCGTTGCTCTGCAAAGATTCCAGTGCCTTAGCATTGTTTGGCTATTTCTTGAGATTTAGTATGATAATCCTTAGCTGTGTCATCTATCTGTTTGGTTACTCACTATTTTTCTTCAGACATTCAGTTATGATAAGTAGTTAGCAAGGTCCAATTCTGAACGAGGGCAGGTGGAAAATTCATCCTGCACGTCTGAAGATATGATAACACTGCAACTGATAGTCACAAGGTTATGAATGCTGCTTCTACCCATAATCAAGTTTTCCATGGGGTCTTGTCTCAGACAGTGATAAGGACGTCTGGTGTCGGGCTACACACTTATGCTAATTCTGTTCAGAGTCACACATCATTCTCCATCTCCCCCCCCCCCCCTCTCCTTAGCCCCAGGAATCACCCCTTGCCCTCTGATCTATAGGAAGGCTTGACCAATAAGTTTCACATCCCTATTCCTTGTCATCTTTTATGACTAGTTCAGTGTCACAATTTGAGTCAGGTTTATTATAAACAAAATTATTACTTACGTATTAGGTTTCAGGTAGAATTTCTTTTTTGTGTTCAGTATACACTATTTATATTTTAAATCATTTTCATTGTTCGGTGTACGGTATTAACATTTTTCTTCTCATCATTCTCTGTACATCATTTTAATACATGATCAGCACTTATGCATTACTCTACAAAAAGTGTGAAATGAGGATAAGCAGCAGCAGCTGAAGAAAAATCACACATACAAAAAAGTGTATAAAATATTTACATGTAAACATCTTGCGTACACAATTTACACACACATATATCGTGGAGGCGTTCATGCATATTCACCCACATAACTATGAGAAACAGTGCAGTCAACTCTTACACACACACACACACACACACACACACACACACACACACATACCCACACACATCCCCTATTTACAAATAAATAAATACATAATCACACACTAAATCACGCAGTGTCTAGTGTCAGTACGGGAGGGTTCCAATCCCATTACGCCAGAAAGAACAATAGTTTATCATCACGAAGTGATGGCCCTACTTTCAGCTTAAGTGTGCTACTTACGTCTTGGCCTTGTAATTGAAGCTCTAGCAGGTGCTCCATATGTGGAGCAGTGTCAGCCTCCACAACATGTACTTCTTCAATCCTTGAGAGCTTTTGAGGCAGCATGAATCACCCCCGTAGTCTGCATCTGGCAGTATTCCTATACTTTCGATATAGATCGCGGCCTTTCAGTAAGAAGATGAAAATGACAATACATATTAAGTGTCTTGGGATCAGAAACGCCTGGCTTTACAAACTGGTAGAGCAGTTTGGAGAGATCCAGAACACACATCCAATATAGACAGGTTTCGTGAACTACACTGACCAACTGTAAACTAAATTAATTTCACAGTATTGTGTAAGATTTTCCATATTTTCTCAGAAAATTGAATTCTTCTTTAATCTGCGAAAATCTTTTTTAATGACAAACGTTACGAGGGCCCTCTGTTCGGTGTTTTAATGTAGTTCATCAACCAGCAACGCTGACTGAAGGATGTGGAACAGACAGCTGTTAGAAGTACCATCCCTAACATGAGACTTTGCCAGAGGATTTTGTAGTGTACAACTTATCGCTGCTTATTGCCCTGTGTTGTCAACAGCTTCAGGACAAAGCTGCAGGCTGCTGTGTGTGTCACGCAAATGGGTGGAATACGCTCGTTTACCACCAGAAATATTCATCTCCATAATTAGCAGCCACGTCATTGATATTTTCGTACAACCTTGTGATTTTCACTTTGGAAATACATCGAAATATTCCAAACAGCAGACATCTTAGCAGGGCTCGCCGTAGAGGTTGTTTACTTCCAAGTAAACGATGTAATTTAGGTCGTCAGATGGCCCTTACCCCGCCTCCCTCATTAGCACGTTATGTGCGTTGTCATAGCTATAAAAACTGGCCAGTTTCACCATTAAGCCTACGTTCAAAGAAGAGCAGCACATCTACGTCGACCGACTGTTAGATGCTGACACACTTCTTCTTCACACTGTGGTCCACAAAAAACCTTGGCGCAGGGTAATGGAAGGCAAGATCCAGAGAGTATGTTCTCAGGCAAACACTCAGCAATGTCCGTGAGAAGTTGTACGTCTATGTTCACATATAATTCAGCATATCCCTCTAAATCAAAGACGCCGAACTCCTGCTAAGTATTCACCACACGCACGTAATTCGCATGCATTATGCCAGTGCCTTACTTTACTGGAGAACGCTGTTATGATGTTCAAAGTGGTTTCGTAGAATCTGTACATCGAATGCGGGTATTCGTATGGAAGATACACTTCTTCGCCAAAAGTTGAAACTTCACATAATCGGGGTATGTGGCTCTGGTGATGTGTATATCCTTCTGTTGCACTGTCTCAGCAAATTTCTGAATATATGATTACACGAGACGTAGTTAGTGCAGGAAGTTATTTTTGACATGATTCTCTAGGACAAACAAATGTGTTTTGCAGTGGTACTGAGTCTTGATGGCTCTTGTCGATCCTTCTTGTGGTACACTCTTTGGCTGTTACCAGGTAAAGGCTTCGCTCATGGCACCACATTGGGCGTACACGGCGAGTTTAGGTCTTTACAGGCGTAACGGCCTCGAGTAAGGCGTTTACATCTTCATCTACATCTTCATCATACTCTGCAAGTCACCTAATGGTGTGTGGCGGAGGGCACTTTTTGTTCCAATAATTGAGCCCTGCCATCCTTTTCCACTCTCGAATAGCGCGTGGCAAGAATGATTGTCGGTAAGCCTCTGTATTGCCTCTAATTTCTCGAATTTTCTCCTCAACGTCGTTACGCAAGACGTATGTGAGGGGAAGCAATATATTTTCCGACTCTTCCGAGAAGTGCTCTCTCGAAATTTCAATAGTAAATCTCTCCGTGATGAACAACGCCTCTCTTGTAAGTTCTGCCAATGGAACGTGTTAAGCATCTCCGTAACCCTTTTGTGCCAGCTAAACGATCAGCTCCCGAAATGTGCCGCTCTTCGTTGGATCTTCTCTATCTCTTCTATCCGTCCTACCTGGTAGGGACCCAAGACAGCTGAAAAATACTCAATAATGGGTCGAACAAGCACCTTATAAGCCACTTATTTCGTATGACTTACGTCTCCTAACATTCTTACTATGAATCTGAGTCTGGCACCTGACTTTCCCATTAATTGTTGTATATCGTCATTCCGCTTAAGGTCGCTCGATATACACTCCTGGAAATTGAAATAAGAACACCGTGAATTCATTGTCCCAGAAAGGGGAAACTTTATTGACACATTCCTGGGGTCAGATACATCACATGATCACACTGACAGAACCACAGGCACATAGACACAGGCAACAGAGCATGCACAATGTCGGCACTAGTACAGTGTATATCCACCTTTCGCAGCAATGCAGGCTGCTATTCTCCCATGGAGACGATCGTAGAGATGCTGGATGTACTCCTGTGGAACGGCTTGCCATGCCATTTCCACCTGGCGCCTCAGTTGGACCAGCGTTCGTGCTGGACGTGCAGACCGCGTGAGACGACGCTTCATCCAGTCCCAAACATGCTCAATGGGGGACAGATCCGGAGATCTTGCTGGCCAGGGTAGTTGACTTACACCTTCTAGAGCACGTTGGGTGGCACGGGATACATGCGGACGTGCATTGTCCTGTTGGAACAGCAAGTTCCCTTGCCGGTCTAGGAATGGTAGAACGATGGGTTCGATGACGGTTTGGGTGTACCGTGCACTATTCAGTGTCCCCTCGACGATAACCAGTGGTGAACGGCCAGTGTAGGAGATCGCTCCCCACACCATGATGCAGGGTGTTGGCCCAGTGTGCCTCGGTCGTATGCAGTCCTGATTGTGGCGCTCACCTTCACGGCGCCAAGCACGCATACGACCATCATTGGCACCAAGGCAGAAGCGACTCTCATCGCTGAAGACGACACGTCTCCATTCGTCCCCCCCATTCACGCCTGTCGCGACACCACTGGAGGCGGGCTGCACTATGTTGGGGCGTGAGCGGAAGACGGCCTAACGGTGTGCGGGACCGTAGCCCAGCTTCATGGAGACGGTTGCGAATGGTCCTCGCCGATACCCCAGGAGCAACAGTGTCCCTAATTTGCTGGGAAGTGGCGGTGCTGTCCCCTACGGCACTGCGTAGGATCCTACGGTCTTGGCGTGCATCCGTGCGTCGCTGCGGTCCGGTCCCAGGTTGACGGGCACGTGCACCTTCCGCCGACCACTGGCGACAACATCGATGTACTGTGGAGACCTCACGCCCCACGTGTTGAGCAATTCGGCGGTACGTCCACGCGGCCTCCCGCATGCCCACTATACGCCCTCGCTCAAAGTCCGTCAACTGCACATACAGTTCACGTCCACGCTGTCGTGGCATGCTACCAGTGTTAAAGACTGCGATGGAGCTCCGTATGCCACGGCAAACTAGCTGACACTGACGGCGGCGGTGCACAAATGCTGCGCAGCTAGCGCCATTCGACGGCCAACACCGCGGTTCCTGGTGTGTCCGCTGTGCCGTGCGTGTGATCATTGCTTGCACAGCCCTCGCGCAGTGTCCGGAGCAAGTATGGTGAGTCTGACACACCGGTGTCAATGTGTTCTTTTTTCCATTTCCAGGAGTGTATTACGGCAGAAATGTTTCCAACGGTTTGTCATCTGAACCTTAGCGATAGAGTATGGATTTCTTTTCCGATGTATACGCAATATGTTACATTTATTTACGTTCAGGGTCAACTACCAGAGTCTCCACCATTCATCAATTCTGTGGAAGTCATTCTGCAAATCAATACTATCTGCTGACGTTGCTACTTCGTTTTAGACAACCACATCATCTGTAAGCAGCCTTAGAGATCTTCCGACGATTATTACTAGATCATTTATATGTACTGCAAACAGTAACGGTCGTATCACACTTTACTCGCGTACAACGGAAACTACGTTTACATCTGTCGATTTTGTTCCGTTAAGAGTGACATGTTGAGTTTAGTCTGCAAGAAAGTCTTAAATCCAGTCGATAATACAGGGTGATTCAAAAAGAATACCACAACTTTAAAAATGTGTATTTAATGAAACATAATATAACCTTCTGTTATACATCATTACAAAGAGTATTTAAAAAGGTTATTTTTCACTCAAAAACAAGTTCAGAGATGTTCAATATGGCCCCATCCAGACACTCGAGCAATATCAACCCGATACTCCAGCTCGTTCCACACTATCTGTAGCATATCAGATGTAACAGTTTGGATAGCTGCTGTTATTTCTCGTTTCAAATCATCAATGGTGGCTGGGAGAGGTGGCCGAAACACCATATCCTTAACATACCCCCATAAGAAAAAATCGCAGGGGGTAAGATCAGGGCTTCTTGGAGGCCAGTGATGAAGTGCTCTGTCATGGGCTGTCTGGCGGCCGATCCATCGCCTCGGGATAAGGTTTCATAACTAACCTTTTTCGTAGGACTCTCCATACAGTTGACTGTGGAATTTGCAGCTCTCTGCTAGCTCTGCGAGTCGATTTTCCTGGGCTGCAAACAAATGCTTGCTGGATGCGTGCTACATTTTCATCACTCGTTCTCTGTAAACTGTTCATACTAACGTTTAATACACCACCTATCAGGAGGCTTAACACCATACTTCGTTCGAAATGCACGCTGAACGACTGTCGTCGATTCACTTCTGCCGTACTCAATAACACAAAAAGCTTTCTGTTGAGCGGTCGCCATCTTAGCATCAACTGACGCTGACGCCTAGTCAACAGCGCCTCAAGCGAAAAAATGTACAACTAAATGAAACTTTATAGCTCCCTTAATTCGTCGACAGATTGTGCTTAGCTCTGCCCTTTGTCGTTGCAGAGTTTTAAATTCCTAAAGGTGTGGTATTCTTTTTGAATCACCCTGTATACTCCAGTACTCGATAAGTATGTATTTTTGCACATTCGGCAGTGCGGGACACTGTCAAATTCCTTCCTGAAGTCAAGGAACACGTCATCAACCAGAGCGCCATTGTCTACGGAGCTGTGGATCTTATGAAGGAACAGAGCGAGTTGTGTTTCGCAGGACCTTTGTTTGCGGAATCCTTGATGATTTTTATAGAGGAGATTTTCCTTCTCTAAAAACGTCATAATTCTTGAGCATAAAATTTTTTCCATGATTCTACAACGTATTGACGTCAATTATATAGATCTATAATGGAGGAGATCTTCCTTCTCCAAGAACGTCACAACTCTTGAGCATAAAACTTGTTCCATAATTCTACAACGTATTGACGTCAATTATATAGATCTATAATAGAGGAGATTTTCCTTCTCCAAGAACGTCACAATTCTTAAACATAAAACTTGTTCTATAATTCTACAACGTATTGACGTCAATTATATAGATCTATAATTGTGAGCATCTGTTCTACGACCCTTCTTAAAAGCGAGATTTACCTTCGCTTTTTCCAGTAGCTAGGTATCTTCGCTGCTCAAGCCGTCTACGATAAATTACTGCTAGAAGGGAAGCAAGTTCTCTCGCACAGTCTTTGTAGAGTCTTACAGACATCTCATCTGGTCCTAATACCTTTTCACTATTACGATATTGTAGTTGTCTTTGTACACTGCGCTCGCTTATCTCAATATCTGCCATTTTGACATTCGTACGACGATTCAAAGGAGGGACCGTGTTACGATCTTCCGCAATGAAGCAATTTTGGAAGACCGAATTCAGTGTTTTTGCCTGCTCTCCGTCTCTTGTTTTGGTTCCGCTAGGGTCACTGTTAGAATGAATAGATGATTTTGACCCAAGTAGTGATTTTACATACCACCAAAACCTCTTAGGGTTTCTACTCAGATCGGTTGACAAAGTTTTACTTCTAAGTCATTGAACGCTTCTCTCATTACTCTCCTTACGTTCATTCAGCTTTTCTTTGTCAGGTAGATTTTTACTTCTCCTGAATCTCTCGTTAAGTTCTCTTTGCTTACGTCGCAGTTTTCTAACACGGCTATTATACCATGGTGGGTCTTATCACGTAAGACCTTACTTGAAACATATCCTTCTAGAGCATACTGCACGATTGTCTTGAATTTTTTCCATCTCCTTTCTCATTACCGAATACTTGATGCTGACTGCTCAGATACTCTGAAATTTGTATCATGCCATACTTGGGGTTGGGTTGATTTAGGCGAGGAGACCAAACATCGAGGTCTTCGGTCTCATCGGATTAGGGAAGGATGGGGAAGGAAGTCAGCCGTGCCCTTCCGAAAGAACCATCCCGGCATTTGCCTGAAGCGATTTAGGGAAATCACGGAAAACCGAAATCAGGATGGCCAGACTAGGGATTGAACCGTCCTCCTCCAGAATGAGAGGCAAGTGTGCTAACTATTACGCCACATCGCTCTATAATGTCATTCTTGCTATGCGAAAGTATCTTCCTATCTTAACATTGTTTGTCAAATAAGTTGTCATAGATGTTATCACAGCCTTTTGATCAGTGATACCTTCTTCCACGTTAACTGGCACGATAAGTTAAGATCTGTTCGTTCCCAGGAGGTCTAAGACGTTAGGCCCACGAGTTGGTTCTCTATCTGCTCAAAATAATTTTCGGAGAAGACATCTAGAACAATGTTACATGAAACCCTGCCTCTGTCATCTGTTTTGATAATATGATACTCTCAATGTATGCCTCGCAAATTGAAGTCACCCACTATTACAACGGCATGAACAGGAAGATTACTAACAATATTCTGCAAGTTTTGTCTGAAGCGCTGTACCACCAGAGTTCCTGACCTAAGTGGTCTTTAAAGGTATTCGATTACCATTTTTCACCGGTCTGGTGTTGAGGAAGGATTTTTATGGATCGTGAAGGAATCGATGACTTGGAGGGGGGAGGGGAGCCGCCAAAGGAAGGTTGAGACACCAGGTGTCACTTGCTACAGCTCCTTTTCACCAAAAGGAACTTAACTTGATGAGCACATTACAGAAAATTGTCGGTATGTGTACTTGTGCAACTAAGTTGAGTTTCACACACATTTCGATCTGTTTTATGCTATTTAAAGATACACGGTACTTATAAATGGTGGAAAAATCGAAATTTTTTATACCTTTGTTAAATTCTATAGTCTTTCCTGATTACATCACATTGATATATACATTATAGGGTTTCAAGTGAAAAATGACCTATGTATACCAAATTTTAAAGTTACGGTCATGTATGCCGCCACGCCCCCTTTATTTCTGTTACAGAAACCAGTATTATATCGAAAATAGCCGTGAACTTTACGTTTGCAGTGATTGTACGTATGATACATTGTATATGTTGGTTACAGTGCAGGTTTCTAGTGTCTGTCAATGTTATCTTTGCTAGTATTTACTTTTGTTCCGCAGAAGCCATTTGTTCACGTATTACTGAATGTTTGTTGCCCAAGTGCTACAAATATCTGCGGAAGTACATACCCTCCAGTGTGCATTAAATACAAACTTTGTCACGCATCAAGAAATTCAATAAAAGGAAATTCAGTGGTAACCAGTTCACAAACAAAGCAAGCCACACTGTTGAAAGTAACCTATGTATCAGTTCTTCAGGGGAGAAACTCCCACATGACACGCCTCCTGCTGATTCAAATTTTTGTGTAAGCAGTGACGCTGCTTGAAGTGCATTTGTTCCGAAAGTAGCCATCTTATCTTCTTTGATAAAGTAAGTGGCGAAATGTAAACATCGTGATGGTGTAGGCTGCCTGGAAATAACTGAACAACAAATGAGCAGGTGGGTTTTAGCGTCAAAATTAGTGGTTGTGTGTAGATCCTACAATAAATATACCTCGAAAATGACTTCGAACATTGAGCATAATTCATATGATGTGAATTTGAAGTTAGTGTATGCAATGCAAAAAAAATGGCTCCAATGGTTGAAAATGGTTCAAATGGCTCTGAGCACTATGGGATTTTACTTCTGAGGACTTCTAAGGACATCACACACATCCATGCCCAAGGCAGGATTCGGACCTGCGACCGTAGTGCCTAGAACCACTGGGTCACTCCCGCTGGCATGCAATACATGAAACAGGAAAAGGAAAGAAGGCTGCTCAAACGTTTTGTGGTCTGATGGACCTTCCTCCTCATCCCAATAGCTTCAGAAAGAACATAAAAATACTTATAGGTGCCTTGACTGTGTCTAAAACATCTATGAAACATGCACTAGACGTTGCTGTAAATATTAGCGGAACCAGGGACATTGCTGTTGCACTTCATGGGATATGCAACGTCGAGGATATCGTTCCTTGAATGGTGTTGTAAGTGCTACTTCTCTGGAGAACGGAAAAGTTGTTGATGTTGACAGCTTATCTAAGTACTGCCACACCTTTCATGGTAACACTGAAGGGCGTATTGAACATCAGTGTTCTAAGAATTATGATGGCTTCAGTGGAGGTATGGAGTGCGACGGGGCTCTAAAAACGTTTTTAACGTTAGATCTACTAAGTACCTAGGCAAAGGGGACTCTAAAGCTTTCAATGAAATTAACGAGTTGAATATTTATGGAGATACCTAGGTAACAAAACTGGAGTGTTGTGGACATGTCCAAAAGAGGATGGGTGGTAGATTGAGGAAGCTACGAAGAGAAATGAAAGGAAAGTTGCTATCTGATGGAAAATCTCTGTCTCGCCCAGACAGATTGACAGAAATTGAAACAGACTTCCTTCAGAGTTATGGACTGGCCATTATATGAACTGCATCGCTGACTGATGTTACAACAATGAGAAAAGCTGTATGGGCCACCTACTTTCATAAGTTGTCCACAGATAACCACCATGTTTACGGACGTTGCCATAAAGGAGCAGATTCTTGGTGTAGTTGCCAAAAAGCAAAGGCAGTGATCAAGTATAAGCACTCTCTTCCTGAGTCTGTTAGGAATGAAATAAAACCACCAGTTTTTACAGAACTGAGTGAACCTGTTTTGGTTAGTAAATGTCTTCATGGGGGGACTCAGAATACAAATGAATGTTTCAACCATTGCAAATGAGAAAGATTAAACAAAAATGATTTTGTAGGACTAAATTCATTAAATACATTACAAATTGGTGTACTAGATGCAGTGATATGTTTCAGTGATGTGGTGATAGGAAATCCTGAGAAATTTAAGCATAAATTGTGACTCTAATATGGAAGACCAATTGCTTGCGTGTGACAGAAATGGGTGCATGAAGCAGAAGGATTCACTCTCCAAGTTACCAAAGAAGCAAGAAGTGCTAAAAGGAATGTGAAGAGGAAGCTTGAACATGAGGTGCTGCAGGATGAAGACTATGCTTCAGGAATATTCTGAGGTACAGTCTAATAGGACTCATATCTTCATTCGGAATTTGCCGTAAGTTGTATTTTTCAGAATTTAGGTACAAATATTTCCTTAAGTTTACAAAGAATTGCTCTAATTTTTTTCTGTGATTTGCAGTAGTCGACACTAATTATGTAGCAGACCTAAGCTTTATTGCAGAATCAACTAAATTATAGAGAAAATAAGATTTTTATTAGGAAAAAAATTATAAAAATTAAAATGTAAGATGTGATTTTTCTAACCTTGTAATATACAGAGTAGGTGGAATTAAATAGGTCTAGTACCTCAGCCATCATGTCATGTATATCTGATAAAAATTTGGTCACATTCAAATGTATAACACTGGATTAAATGGTACCTCAATTTTAGGAAGCATTTTGGAAAAAAAATCATCAATTTCTTTGTAATTTTAGTAATAACACTAAGCAGGTTCAGAGTTGAAAAATATTCAAAATACTAATTGGTTTAGAAACTGTGCTGCATTACCTGATATAAACAAAATCTGTAAAAAATATACATTACAAACTGTGCCTGAAAGAAATAGGTGTTGATTTTTACTTAATACTGAGCCAGAAAGGTATCCTGTATTCTTAATGAACCTGACGCCCCACTGAGTTTCAATCGGATTTGTTACTTCGTTATTGGTTCTAAGGGACCAGAAAAGAGTGGATTATTCACTGTGTCATGTTAAATGGCTTCCACACGTCATTCGTTCCTGCGATCGCACGTCAGAGCTCAAGGCTGAAATCGCTTTGAAGAGGATAATTAGTATAGTTTCTTCTGATTATATCTGCGCTGTTGAAGAAGCTGCCAGAAAGTCTCATAATGAAATGACTTCTCACACCGAAAAAATCGTATTTATAGCCGAAAACGACATTCCTTTGCTTATTTTAAGCAGTGGAAAACGAGTACTATTATCTCGAGAAATAAGTGTTTAGGCAGGGTAGCATCAGCATGGCTGTGCCTGAGCAACGTAATCTTACGTTGTTTCTGGTGGCGTTTGTAAATACAGGACTATATTCCAGTGCAGCTGCGTGCACTGTGCATCACATGGACGGAGCACCTGTTGCCAAAGAGAAGAATAATTTTCCGATGATTTGAGACTTGAAGTGAGCTGCGACTGTTGTCTGTGGGATACCAGCTATGCATCAAATACCATTGTCAGCTGTTTTCAAAGAATACCACACAAATTTTAGTAACAAGCCATTGCTGGCGTTAGTAGCGCGGAACCCATGGATGTAAGCATCAGGCATGGCTCACAGTTCGATAGTTAGCATGGTACTCATAATAATAATAAAGGAAAGCAGTGAGATTTATTATTATTTATTGCTTATTCATCAAGTAAATATTTGCTGTCTGTTATTATATAACAGGTCATATTTTATGATTTTACACCTTATGTCATACAAATTCAGTTATATTGCTGGTACATTTTTTTTGAGAATTGTGCGAAAATGTAAAAAAGTACAAATCTATGAATCCAATTCTCTTTAAATTTTTTGCTAACTTAGGTAATGATAATAAATAAGATACATATTTAGTTGTGGATGTATTTTAAGTTAAAAATAAAATTGTGTTTAATGGAAGAAATAAGAGACGTCTGTAATGTTGACTTAGATACGTGAGAGTCCTTCCCTTATACCATCTTTGTGTTTGGTGGTATACAACTGTTACATATGTTGTCTTGACTGATGTAATACTTAATAATGTACTCCTTAATTAGCTTACAATACGTTTTTGAACTTACGGCAGCAGTGGAGATTGGTAGCTGATTGAATAAGAATAAGTTTTCATCCCGTCAGCGACAGGACACCTTGGAGGTGTGCCACATCAAGTAACAGTGATCACTTGCTATGGTGCAGAGTCTGCCCACGGCATTGCAGGCGCTATTCGGACAGACAACCACACATCTGTATTAAGAATACTAGCTTCAGTTGAGTGTTTAGAAAACATGCTAGAAATCCAAATGTTTCTACCAAAGCACTATGCGAGGAGTGTTTAGAAAACTTTCAGTGGCATTTTATAGGAGTACGCCTACTGCAGAAGTTTGCATAACAGTTTTTCACGTTAAATAGTTAAAATTATAGACAGGTAATCTTTTGCCTAAGGGCGCCACCTCTCAAACGGGGTTTAATCGATTATTCGCACAAGCGGCAAAATCCTCTGAGTAAAGACCCACGATTCTAGCACTACTAGCCATACGCTCTGAAGTGTAGCATGATGATACATTTTCGTATGTGTGCTACGACAGAGGAACTCTTGGGCTAGGGGTGGATATGGTGCTGTTTGTATGCAAAGAGTTACTCAGTGCACTAAAACGAGAACTAATGAGGGAAAATATTTTTTAACGTGCCCAGGGCCACTTAATAGCACGAGTGTAGATGCTTATTTATAAGAAAAAGTGTGATGGTGAGATGCTAATCGTTAAAAACCCTAGGACAATGACAGGAGCTCCCAGGCTAGCTGATAACGAGAACGGGTGGCGCTGTCGAATCAGCAGAGGCAGACTGAACATTCCTCAGCGTAGTGATTAGAGATATGAACAGCAATCAAGCCGACAGCATCTCCATACTCCTGTCTGTCCACAATGCGTCAATTCTGAAACGTCCCCTTTTGAAAAATTATATACAACTGCGCTTAAACTGACACACAATATTTTTAGCGCAACGCAATCTGACTTTCAAAAATCCCTACAAAAGAATGGCCCTGACTAACATTGACCTATACCTTCCACAAATCACTTACCTCACCAAAAATCTTCGTTACTCGAACTACTGCAATACAGCGAGCGCCACTGCTGCCAGCTAAATAAAAGATTCAAACTACTGAAGGCACTAACTACAAATAAGCATAGTTAGCAAATGAAAGATTTTGATAGAAAACAAACAATGTATTTACCTTACTAGTGTTCAAAAGTCATAATATAGATAGCAGTTCATGACATCCTGTCTTACAAATTTCAAAACTCCGCCATCTCTCTCCCCACATCCACCACTGCTGGCGGCTCACCTCCAACTGCCGAACGCTATGCGCTGTTAACATCCAGCTGCCCAACACTACAATGGCAGTCAACAATGCAAACTAGCCACAGACTGCACACAGCACAGCCAGTGATTTTCATACAGAGCGCTAAGTGGCGTTACCAGTAAGAAAACCTAAACAGCCTACTTACAATTCTACTACAAAACTTTACTGCGTATGTGTTGATAGAAGTACATTTTCCCACAAATGAATGTGCTGCAGAGTGGAATAAAAATGGTTAAGAATAAAATAAACTGTTTAAAAAATTGTACAAGCACAGAGGAACTGCATCAGGTGCTAATCTAAGGCGTCTAGATAAAATGTAAATAACTTGCGATCAGCAAACCTCTCGCGAGTTCATGTGTAGCAGCATCAGTACTGATCGACACGTATCGCTTTTTCTTTTGTGGAGGTTTGAGTCCTCCCTCATGCATGAGTGTGTGTAAGTTACTTTAAGTTAGATTAAGTAATGTGTAAACTTAGGGACCGATGACCTCAGCAGATTGGTCCCGTAAGACCTTACCACAATTTCTTTTTTGGAGTCAAGTCACATTACGCCGCAGCCAGAAATTCAGAAATTTATGACTTGCAACTTTCCTGTACTAGATGAGAGTACCACGTCATTTAGAATCAACATAAGAAGAAAGTGACCTATTGAAGAATATGCAACGCCAATCCCTCTCTTATATCAAGCCATTACATGAAAGACCTACAGCTCCTTTTCATTGCTTGTTTTGATTACACCATACGTATAATGCTGTTTCGTTTCTAACTGTGAGTGACTCATGACTGACACCATCTGTATGAATAACGAACCACAATCGTTATTCAAGGGTTCTACAACCTCTCTCAACCTTTAGTGCAAATCTCTGGTATTTTGGAGCTATATGGTGCTGTGATTCTAATAGTTCTCTTCCTGGGTACAAACAGATAACTTTCTAGGAAAGTATCCAATATATCACCAGACACTTTGATCTGGTCCTCATGTCAAAATTTCGACTACATCCTATGTATAAATACAGATATTCTGTATCACGATGTTACCACATTCTTTTATATTTCTTACCATTTTTCCTCACTTCTCCGATCTATGCCGTCTCTCCGTTTAAATATTTTTCGTTTAAAGTGAGATTTTAAAACTGTTAAAATTTTTGCATATTGTCTTCAGAAATCGCAATGAAATAACTTCAGCCCAATTTTGTTTGACCAAATAATAATTTGTTTGACCACAATAGTTATTTAATAAAGGATATTATTAATTGCCAGCTATGCTCAGTTATATTGGATTTAGATTATCACGTATTACAATTCGTACAGAAGTTGGAGAGAGACAAAAATTCTTAGTGGCCTGTGAAGAACTTATTTAGCATCTGTACTAATAACGAATGTCAGAGAAATACTTTACTGTTTTCCGATTTTATGACTTTCATTAATTTTGTATAGCAGAACCTTTTACTGCTCACAAAAATAATACAGGTGCCAAATATTACAGGTACAGGCCAAATGAAGGTGGGCTTTAAGCGAAAATTCGGTAGTAAAATGTTCAGAAATTGTACTGCTCAGATACTCTGCTGTCCTGAAAATGAAACGACTTAATGTTCATCGTTCAGGATCGCGCACCTTTGGCGCCGTTGGTTTAGATTCATATTTTCCGCGTAATGACGGCGGCTGCAGCACTCAGGGATGATGCCCGAACAGTTAAAAATGCTAAATGCTGAAAATCTTAATGAATTTGACATGGAAGGGTATTTAAAGTACTTAAATAATTCCAACAAATACTCTATATATTTGAAATATTTAACAGATTTATACAAACACACACACACACACACACACACACACACACACACACACTCACACACTCACATACACACCTGATTACATAAACAGGCACAGTTAGACCATTAACATTCGGAAGGACGACTTTTCAATCCCGCGTCTGGCCATCCTGATTTAGGTTTTCCGTGATTTCCCTATATCGCTCCAGGCAAATGCCGGGATGGTTCCTTTCAAAGGGCACGGTCGACTTCCTTCCCCATCCTTTCCTAATCCGATGAGGCAGATTATCTCGCTGTCTGGTCTCCTCCCCCCAAAAAAACAACAAAGCATTAACACCGGAAGCATACAGAAGAGAGCGAAATCTGTAATGGCGCTCTTTTAACAACGAAAACTTAACATTACCTCATATATTATTATAATTTAACCATAAGATACATATTTTTATTAGCATGTTGTTATCCTTTGATGATTACATTACTTAGGAAAAACAATTTTTGATAAATAAAATGCAGCGTACATTTTCAACACACATTGATCTCAGCGTTTTGTGAATGTTGTTAGTTTAAGTTTCACATTATTGTTTACCAATCATCGTTCATAAGAGCACGTTGTACATCGAAGGTTTACGCAATAGTGAACAGGTGCAAAATGTGCACCACTAAAATAGGTATTATTCTTTGAACAGCGGCGTCGTATGTATGTATTGTACTCCAGAGGTACTATTGGCAGTTTATGGCAAGTTTTGAAGTATCAAAACGCTATAATTATCTTTCAACAGCTCATGCTCCATCCACGTGATGGACCAGGTTCCAAATCTGCACTAAAATACCAGTTTATATTTAGGAACAGACCTTGAAGCGGATTAAGATAGGTGAGACCTGCCAGCAGCAGCATTAACAGTGCTAGCATTATTCCGCAGACACATATTTAAGATGAGTTTGTTTTCCATTTCTTTTGTGTGTTCTTTATGGCTGCTACCTGGTGGTTAATTTCTTCTACTTCTTCTTTCCTTCTTTTACTGTTGTAGATGTGATGAACGTCGACAAACTTGGGATTGCACTTGCAACAACTACTCCATGATCTGACATGATGAGGATGATGTGTTAATTGTCCCACCCCAGTTCATCAACAATGTCTTTGCTGGAAACACCACTACTGCTGGTCCATCATCGTCACTATGGTATGGGTTACTGAAATCAGCTCATTTCACAGTGCAGCAGCACTCCAACCATCTTGCAATTATAATACACTTTTTTAGATGCACTTGATGATAATATTCCGATGGATGATATTACTAGAGATTGCAGCAAATAATGTGTCAAGTGCTCATGGACTTATTTGGACGCCATTACTTTTGAACGTAAGTAATACACACGTCTGCATACATCTTTTTGTGTATGATGCTTATCAATGTATTCCATTCGTTTCAGATGAGATCGCGGCAATATATGGACATGGACTAGCACCTACAACTACACTTCACCACCTGACACAGCTATGATGTGTTCACAACCTTGGGCCTAGAATCATTATTGTCAGTGTGGTATGGGCTGATGACACCAGCACATTAGCGAATACAGCCACATCCTTGACCATCTCGAATCATCGTGGAACTTCATAGCTTCATATAATGCTTTGATATGACTGTAGGACTAGCAGCACCAGTACTCTATGCACTTTGTTACTGATCACCAAGTAAGATCTGCTGCCTCATTGGGCTATTCTATGGTGGATGATGTTCTTGGGCACAGGATTTCACGAGCCTGTACTGCCAACTTGAATATGGGCTACCAAGACCCTACAACCTTTCTCGATGCCTCTCTAATGGTTTTGGAAAATATGAAATCCTCATTGACCTATGTATCCAGCCATTAAGCGAAACACAGCTTCTGTGAGATCATGCGTCCCCAAAACAGGGCAGCGAGGTAAAGAGCGTTGTCTAAATTTGAGTGAGAACTGGCGAGATATTACAGGGAGTTTCAGTCACAGAGTGGTGTGGTAACTTTGTCAAAAGTGTCATATTCAGCCATTTTTCCAAAATGCATGAAAGTAAGGTAATAAGCTCAGCAGAGCATTTCACTTCGATGTACACTTTCATTTCTACGATCCATGTAAGGGGGTTTCAGTTTCATCTCTCGTCGGGAAGATACTACTGCAAAAGAGGGACGCAGTAATATCCAGAACCTAGATGAAAAGGATGAATATTCCTTCATTTGGTCGCTTCTGGCTTTTGACAGAAATTACCTTATCTATAGTATTTGAGTACGTGGAACACACTTGACGTCCACAGGCATTGTAACTTTAAAGGCATCTCACTCTCCAGAAACCTCTAGGACCTACAAAAACTGAAGAGGCACTATCTAGATATATATTGATGATAGAAAGTGTGAACAAGAAGATGATCAGCAACATCCTGTAGAGAACAAATATATGATGCATGAAGTAGAAGGATCCCTCTAAATCTAAAAACTACCATTCTCTGAGGATGACAAGCAACAACACTTGTGAATGAAAAGGATACCCTACCTACTTTCTTCTCTACTGATTAAACAAGAACATGAAAGGTATTATTATCATAGATGTGTTAACTCTTTTAGGAAGAGTTAGGTTCTAGAGGAGGACTCCATTGACTCCTCTAGCCAGAAACTGGTACGTGTGGAAATTCCTATCAAGGACAAAAAGTTCTTGATGTTTAAGAGCAGCCATCACCAAGAGTGATGACACTTCGTGGCATAGGCTGACTTCAGACGCCTCCTGGCTCTTGTGGCGTGTTGTGAATGTGATAGCAATGCCTTTCACATTACCTTCGATTTATTCACTGCGGTTTAATCTTATAACGTGATTGTTCAGTGAACTCGAAAAACGTCTGGCGAAAGTTTATGGAATTTATTGCAACAACGTCCCATGACCGTCTCGCAGGGGAAGAAGCCATATCTCAGCTGGCAGTTAAATGTCGTGTTTGTTGGCTGCATTGGATATAAAAGCAGAAACCAGTGTCATCTAACGGAGAAATTCCTCTGTGAAGCTCACAATTCACCTCAGAACTCAGTTCACAAGTTAAAGCATCAATTGGCGTGACACTCAAATTCTTTCTCGATTTGAGTGGGTATGATGCTCAGTTGCTCGTTGAGCAACTCGATTTCTGTTTCACAGATGATAAGGCTAGTGTCATTCGTGATACTGTTGAAATCTACATTCCTTTTCTTAGACACTCACGCCTAAAATATTGCTCTACCTCCTGAATTAACTACGTTTAATGCAAGCATCGCAGGTTCGAATCCTGCCTGGGGCATGGATGTGTTAGTTAGGTTTAAATAGTTCTAAATTCTAGAGGACAGATGACCTCCGAAGTTAAGTCCCATAGTGCTCAGAACCATTTGAACTATTTTTTTGGTATCCATACAACATAGACGCAGATCCCACACAGAGGTGGGCTTAAGTGTGCCTTGAGTGACCTCAAGACTCACACAATCGAGGATTCCATGAGGTGCCACCTCGTGACGGTTGGTGCTCCACCACATACATTGTGCTAGGTAGTCTTACGATCAGGAAGCCGCGAAGTACACCGTTTACTGCAACTGAATGTAGGGCTGTCCCATCATGATATAAAATGTTTCATATGTGGGGGTGGGATTGGGACCCTTCAGTACTCATACTATTCTTTGAGTGATTCAGTGTGTTGCTGTGTATTTTTTAGTCGTCAATAGTGGCTTTGTATGTGGAATTACTGGATGTGCCCCCTTCCATAGTTTTGTCTATGAGAATGTATGAATGACTGAAAAAAAATGTGTGTGTGTAAACTGTGTGTACACTATGTTTGTTTATAAATATTATATATATTCCTACATATGTGCCTTATCTTTAACTGCTGCTCCCAGTCCTCAATTTTCATGTACTTACATGCAAAATATACATATAACTTAACTTAACTTAACTTATCGCGAATGGACCCAGAAGGATCACGCAAAGCTTTCTGACGTCGTTTCTTCCATACTTCTTTCATTCGTTCTCCATGTTTTCTTTTTCTTTCTTCTGTCCCTTTTGTTCCTGGTCTCTTTAGTGCTTCCTTCTCCGACAATACAATCCACTTTTCCACCTTATTTCTAAAAGTTTTTCTATCTTTGACATCTTTAAGTTCAATATTTGCTTTTTGTAAATCTAATTTTACTTGGCTAATCCATGGTGTTGTTGATTTGACTTTTTCTATGTAAGTGAGAATTCTGTTGGTGAGTCGTGTGGGGGGAAGTCTAGTGACATGTCCATAAAATTTTAATCTTCGCCTTCTTATGTCTGCTGCCAGGTTTGATATAGTTTCTGTGGTTCTTCTTGATTGTATCCGGTATCCTTCTTCTGTTAATTTTGGACCTAAAATCTTTCTCATAATTTTGCGTTCTTCTTTTAGTATTTTTTCTAAATCACATTTTGTGTGGAGTGTGAGCGTTTCACTAGCATATAGTGCTGCTGGCTTCATTACTGCGCAGTAGTGTCTGATTTTTGTGTTCGAGGAGATGCATTTTTTATTGTATATTTCATGTGTCATACCATATGCTCTCTTCATTTTCTGTTGTCTGATCTTCTGTGCAACTTTCTCTCCTCCGGTTGGCTCCAAAATTTCACCTAGGTATTTAAAATGTTTTACTCTATTTATTTTTCCATATTTTGTGTTCAAACTGTGTATATGGAATTTCGTACAGAATGAAACGAAATTTGTAAACCTACTTTATCCGCGCATTCCTTAAGGATCTCTATTTGTTTGGTGGCGATTTCTTCATCATCTGCAAGTATGGCTAAGTCGTCCGCGAATGCTAAACACGATATCTCCACGTTGTCTTTGGTTCTACCAAGATGGATTGGTTTCCAGTAGGATTGATTTTTAATTCTTTTTCCCATTCCTTAATGACTTTATCCAGGACTATATTAAACAGAAGTGGAGATAGCCCGTCACCTTGACGTACTCCAGTTTTTATGAGAAAAGGTTCAGAGATTTCTCCCCTGAATTTAACTTTAGATACAGTGTCTGTCAGTGATTCTTTGATAAGCCTTAGTGTTTTGGAGTCAAGTCCAAGTTCCTCTAAAATGTTAAACAAAGATTGCCGGTCAATTGAGTCATAGGCTTTCTTAAAATCTACAAATGTACAAATTATGGGGGCATTTCTAATTCTTTGTGATTTAATATTGTCTTTAAATTAAATATTTGTTCTATGCATGAGCGACCGGGGCGGAAGCCTGCTTGATAATCACCAATTTGGCGTTCCAGCTGCTCTTGTGTTCTTTTCAGCAGGCATGTTGAGAGAATTTTGTAGGTGACTTGTAAAAGTGAGATTCCCCTGTAGTTATTGACATTTGTTCTGTCTCCTTTTTTATGTAACGGGTGAATAAGGGCACATTTCCAATCCTCTGGTAATTTTTCTGTTTCCCATATTTTTGTTATTATTTTTGTGAGCTCTTGCAACGTCTTTCGTCCTAGGTTTTTTAATAGCTCTGCAACAATGGCATCTTCGCCAGATGTTCTATTATTTTTTAAGTGTTTAATGTGACATTTGATTTCTTCCTGTGTTGGTGGTAATGAATCCGGTTGAACGTTGGCACTGATTTCTTTGGGAAACCTTAAACTAGGTTCTGGGCAATTTAGTAGGTTAGAAAAATATTGAGCCAATACTTGACAGTTTTCCTGGTTTGTTAGGGCTAATTTACCATCTGGTTTTCTGAAACATAAATTTTGAGGGATATATCCTCGTATTTTATCTGCGAAAGTTCTGTAGAAGTCTCTTGTATTACAGTTTTGGAAATTTTCTTCTATGGCATCCAGTTGTGCCTTTGTGTACTTCCTTTTTGCTTGCCTAATAGATTTTGAAACCTGTTTTCTAACCTCGTTAAATAAATGTAGACTTTCTTGTGATTTTTTACTGTTATATTCTTGAAATGCCTTTTTTCGCCTTTCCAATGCATTTTCACAGTCTGAATCCCACCAAGGGTGTTTGAATATCTTTTTCAAGGGAATAGTTTCCTTAGCTATTCACGTGATTTTAGAATGAAATTCTTCCCATGTGTTTGCCTTTTCCATCTCCCATTCTTCTTTTACTTTAGATTCTTTAATCTTCTTGGTGTCATATTTCTGTATTTCTGTTTTCTTCTGATGACTTCTTTGTGCTGTAAACTTGATTTTAATTCTAGTTAGGTAATGGTCTGAATCAATGTTTGCTCCTCTGCGTACTTGGACGTCGTAAATTTCTTTTTGTACTGGGTATGAAATCGCCACATGATCTATTTGAAACTCGCCAATTTGTTGTATAGGATATCTCCATGTCTTTTGTTTTCTTGGACATTTTCTTAGAGATGTTGACATCATCTTCAGGTTATTCTGCTTACATAGTTCGACGAGCCTTGTACCATTTTTATTGGTAAATTTATGTGCAGGAAATTTGCCTACGGTTTTTTGGTGGATTTTCTCTCTACCAATTTGGGCATTAAAATCGCCGAGTAGAACTTTTGTATCATCTTTTGGAATCTTGGCCATTATATTCTCCAAATTTTCCCAGAACTTTTCTGTTTCTATGGGGTTTTTCTTGTTGTCTCCGTTTGTGGGAGCATGAACATTAACCATTGTGTATGTTTTGTTGGCACATTGTAAGCGCATCGTCATTATCCTATTATTTACGGGAGTAACTTCCTTGATGGAGTTGAGCACGCTCTTGTGTATGATAAACGCCATCCCGAGATGGGGGGCTCCTCTTCCGATTCGTTTATCCGTCTTGCTCTTAAGGATGCGATAGTTGCCATAATCTGATGTTTCTTCATCTGTAAAACGTGTCTCCTGTAAAGCTAGTATTACTATCTTTTGCTTTTCAAGTTCTGTTGTAAGGTTTAGAAGTTTTCCTGGTTGGATTAATGTATTTATGTTAAAGGTTCCAATGTATGTAGGTGTTTTAAGTGGAAGTTTGCCAGAGAGCTCCGACTTTCTCTGATGTAATCGTGGAAGTCCAGGTTCCCCAGAATCCGAATTCCTGGTTGCCATCTGTTGATGGGTGGATTGGTTACCACCTGGGGTAATGTTGTTATTAATTGCACGAGTCATACTTGCTTGTAATCAAGTTCGTCCAGTGTTTCCACTGGGTGTTTAGAACCAGGGATTGTTAGTTCCTGGCGCATTATGACCAGCCGCACATTGTGTGAACAGACGCTGACCAGGATGCCGATGGTTCCCACTTCAGACGCGTCCTGGATTTGGGTGTTGACAGTGCTTATTGTAATGGCGGCACTTAATCGCCATGACACAGCAACGTCTTCGGGTTCTGTGGTTTTTGAATGAGTGTGACCCTTGCCAAAAGTCACCCTCCCACACCCTCGTGATGCTGCCGCCTCGGTCCGGGACTGCTTATTTGGGTTTCCCCTTATTCGCAGCTGTCCACCATATCTGATGGATCGTTCGCTATCCGCCACCTGAGGGAGAGTAATCATTCATTAAAACATTAATACTTCCTACAGAATGATCAGAATTAAAATTTAAATACTTTATACATAAACATCAGAAAGAAAATGAATGGAAACAAGAATATTGTATACAGAACAAAAAACAATAAAATCTACAGGGAATGAAGTATTTAAGTTGTAGCGTACCTGAATCTGTTATTAAAGTACATCAGTTTTCAGAAAAAAGAGAAAAGAATAGTACCTTTGTAAATAAGCCATGCCAGCCGTGGTGGCCGAGCGGTTCTAGGCTCTTCGGTCCTGAACCGCGAGTCTGCTACGGTCGCAGGTTCCAATGCTGCCTCAGGCATGGATGTGTGTGATATCCTTAGGTTAGTTAGGTTTAAGTAGTTCTAAGTTATAGGGGACTGATGACCTCAGATGTGAAGTCCCATAGTGCTTAGAGCCATTTGAACCATTTTTTAAATAAGCCAACGTAAACACGTCCTAAAAAGGATCCTTGCAATTTATTACATGTATGAAACTAATAGTTTTGTAAATAAACCACCAACAGAAAGCTAAAAAAAGGTATGTATGTGATCCGCAATTCGTAAATTAAACAAAGGAAAAATTTCTATAAAAACATAAAAAAATACTGTTTAGTAATTGTATTACCAAAAGTTTTGTTAGTATTAAACCATTGGCTAAATCGCTATAGCATTTTTATTACTTACAAACCGCCTCATAGAATTATTGTTAATAATGATTTCTTTGTAACAACCTTGAATCTCTCCCTGTGGTACTCAGCACAAGACTGAGGCCATCCATGCACTTGAACTAGTTACAATGGATGAAGAGTGGAAGGAGGAGCTCAAATCTTATTGGTGAAGTGGCGCTCAGAGGGTGAGGGTGAGATGATGAGGAAAGGTTCTGGGGCGACTTGAATGTGACTTCCTCGAGGAGGGGGTTGGGGTGTGAATGGGGGGGGGGGGGGGGGGGGGAGCGGGTGACTTTGAACATACACAACAGGAGAAAAGTCGCAAAGCAAAAAAATAAACAACGCAGGATAACGATGTTTCAAGAATACATCTGTCTCGCTCACATACGCAAGTGCACTCATACACTAATTAAATGTGAGGTAAGTGACGACAACTCTGATATACTGTTTCATTAATAAACGGTGTAACTCCCAGAATGTTGAATAACAGCACGTTACATCGCATGCATTGTGTTGTACAGGTGCCGAATGTCAGTTTGTTGGACTACGTTCCACCCCTCTTGCACGGTTTCAGTCAAACAGGGCCAGTGAATGACATTGGAGCTGTCGTCTGATGAAGTCCCATATGTGCACCATTGGAGACAGATCTAATATCGACACTCTATAGACTATGTTGGGTTACAACAGCGGTGTGTTGGAAAACACGATCTAGAATGCTGTTCATGAATGGCACCACAACAGATCGAATCACCAGCATGAGATTCAAATTCACAGTCAGGCTACGTGGGATAACCGCGAGAGTGCTTGTAACCTTTCCGCAAACGGAAGAATGGGGAAGCAAACTTTTCTTTAAGTGATGTTTGAATTGGTATGTAAGTTATGGGATGGGCGGAAAGATTACAATTAGCAGTCCCGTCACGTAAGTTCAAAGTACCTGATTTGGCTTCAGTTACACATAGAACTGCTAAAATGTAAAATGATTCTTCAACTGATTATTTTCATTGAAAGTTAGATTGAAAACTCTGTTTAACTTTTATTCATCTAAGCCTGTCCGGGCATAACACACATCGTCAGTAGTATGTCAACAACTTAACACGCGCGGGAAATTTTAACTGCCACGCTGTATGCACATTGACGTAACAAAGATCTGACTATTATCTGCTGCATGAAAACTAAATTTACTTTTAGGACACGATTTATACTTCAAAAAGTTCTATCTGTGGCTGTTGGCGTCTGACCGAACGTTGTAGTCAACGTAATGCTTCCAAGTACTGATGAGCTACCAAGAGATTATTCTTTACATTTATCGATAAAATACAGTGTCATCCTCCTCCAAATAAAACAAGTTGTCTCCTGAATCAATTATTATTCAACTAATGAACTACAATTGGGAATTACAGCAGACGCTTACCTCCATGGCTCAAAATACCGAAAGGAATAGAACAATAGTCAGTAGTCGCTTTTTATTGTCCGTCAAAGATGTTATAGAGTTCACTGATACTACACTCCTGGAAATTGAAATAAGAACACCGTGAATTCATTGTCCCAGGAAGGGAAAACTTTATTGACACATTCCTGGGGTCAGATACATCACATGATCACACTGACAGAACCACAGGCACATAGACACAGGCAACAGAGCATGCACAATGTCGGCACTGGTACAGTGTATATCCACCTTTCGCAGCAATGCAGGCTGCTATTCTCCCATGGAGACGATCGTAGAGATGCTGGATGTAGTCCTGTGGAACGGCTTGCCATGCCATTTCCACCTGGCGCCTCAGTTGGACCAGCGTTCGTGCTGGACGTGCAGACCGCGTGAGACGACGCTTCATCCAGTCCCAAACATGCTCAATGAGGGACAGATCCGGAGATCTTGCTGGCCAGGGTAGTTGATTTACACCTTCTAGAGCACGTTGGGTGGCACGGGATACATGCGGACGTGCATTGTTCTGTTGGAACAGCAAGTTCCCTTGCCGGTCTAGGAATGGTAGAACGATGGGTTCAATGACGGTTTGGATGTACCGTGCACTATTCAGTGTCCCCTCGACGATCACCAGTGGTGTACGGCCAGTGTAGGACATCGCTCCCCACACCATGATGCCGGGTGTTGGCCCTGTGTGCCTCGGTCGTATGCAGTCCTGATTGTGGCGCTCACCTGCACGGCGCCAAACACGCATACGACCATCATTGGCACCAAGGCAGAAGCGACTCTCATCGCTGAAGACGACACGTCTCCATTCGTCCCTCCATTCACGCCTGTCGCGACACCACTGGAGGCGGGCTGCACGATGTTGGGGCGTGAGCGGAAGACGGCCTAACGGTGTGCGGGACCGTAGCCCAGCTTCATGGAGACGGTTGCGAATGGTCCTCGCCGATACCCCAGGAGCAACAGTGTCCCTAATTTGCTGGGAAGTGGCGGTGCGGTCCCCTACGGCACTGCGTAGGATCCTACGGTCTTGGCGTGCATCCGTGCGTCGCTGCGGTCCGGTCCCAGGTCGACGGGCACGTGCACCTTCCGCCGACCACTGGCGACAACATCGATGTACTGTGGAGACCTCACGCCCCACGTGTTGAGCAATTCGGCGGTACGTCCACCCGGCCACCCGCATGCCCACTATACGCCCTCGCTCAAAGTCCGTCAACTGCACATACGGTTCACGTCCACGCTGTCGCGGCATGCTACCAGTGTTAAAGACTGCGATGGAGCTCCGTATGCCACGGCAAACTGACTGACACTGACGGCGGCGGTGCACAAATGCTGCGCAGCTAGCGCCATTCGACGGCCAACACCGCGGTTCCTGGTGTGTCCGCTGTGCCGTGCGTGTGATCATTGCTTGTACAGCCCTCTCGCAGTGTCCGGAGCAAGTATGGTGGGTCTGACACACCGGTGTCAATGTGTTCATTTTTCCATTTTCAGGAGTGTATATCAGTCACATCTTTCCTCTTACTTTCGTAGAACTGCAATTCATGTTTACGAAAAACGATGAAACTAGTATTTATCGCTATCCAGTGCAGTTTTTATAGACCACGACTTTGCAAGTCCATATGGAGGCACTATATCCTCCTGCTATCATACGAAATCGCACCGGATACCGTAACTCCAGGTGTAGGTCCAATATGACTAGCACACAGACAGATTGATTGCAGATCCTCAGTTGCCCTCATTCTAAGCAACACAATGCCATCGCTGACACCGAGGCAGAACCAGCATTCATCATAAAACAAACACAGCTCCAACCCGCCCTCCAATGAGCCCTCGCGTAACACCACTGAAGTAAGAAATGATGGTGGTTTGGAGTCAGTGTAATGCACGTTACAGGGCGTCTGGCTCAGAGTTGTTCTTGATTAATCGATTTGTAACAGTTCGTTGTATCACTGTGGTGTCAACTGCTGCTGAAATTGCTGCTGCAGATGCAGTAAGATGTGCTGGAGCCATACTCCACACACGATTGTTTTCCCTCTCGGTAGTGCCACGTGGCTTTCCCGTCATCAGTCTTCTTGTGACCTTACATTGTCGTTACCACCGCTACCAGAAATCATATACACTGGCTAAACTCTGGCCAAGCCTTCCTGCAATATCGCAGAAGAAACATGCAGCTTCTCACAGCCCTAATGCACGATCACGTTCTAACTCAGTGAGGTGCCCATAATGGCGTCTTTGTCAGCTTGAAGGCATTCTTGACTAGCATCAACTCGCAACGTCCAATCACAAAAGTAAGTAAAATTCACAACCATTACAGTGTTTTAAAGCATACCTCATTTGCTTCCGCATACTGACGCTAATAGGGATTTAAACCTGAATAAAAAGTCGTCTTTCAGAAGTAGAAACACGCCTACCAACTTCTGTTTATGTCGCACAAATCCTTCTTGGCATGGCGATTTTCTTATTTTTTCCGTCAGTGTAATTATTACAGGTGTGTAAGCTGACACATGAAGTCCTTACCACTGACATTGAGATAAAATAGCTATAACTACATCACGGGTAGAAACGACATTGATAACCTACTGCTTATCAATTACAGTGTATCGTTTCACCGGAAATGAAGTTTGCCTGGTTGCTTGTGCCCTAGCCTCTGGTACCCATTCGATTCTCGATAATTTCTCTGAGAGTCTCAGTATTCTTCTTGAGCTATACTCTAACGGAATTCGGCTCCAACCTAACACATTTGATCTTATACGTAAGTGAATCCATACGTTTTCACATCAGATTTAACTGAAGCAACCTCAGACTTAACCGAACTGACTTCAGATTTAACTGAATCTAGCTCAGAGTTAACTGAGCCTATCTGCTTCCAAGTATTATCAAGCATCTGTACAAGCTTATCCCATTTGGTTCAAAATGGTTCAAATGGCTCTGAGCACTATGCGACTTAACTTCTGAGGTCATCAGTCGCCTAGAACCTAGAACTAATTAAACCTAACTAACCTAAGGACATCACACACATCCATGCACGAGGCAGGATTCGAACCCGCGACCGCAGCGGTCGCTCAGTTCCAGACTGTAGCGCCTAGAACCACACGGCCACTTCGGCCGGCATCCCATTTGGTAACCAACGGTACCTCCCCAACTTTACGACCGTAATTTTGTTTCATTAGTCCCAGATGCCCGGCATTAGGGATACCATTCACCACTATCACTCCCAAGCCACACAAAAACGTTATCGTTACAATTACCTTCTACTTCTAAATCTTGTTTAATAACTCCCTCTCTTCAGTGTATTTTACCCACACAAACATTTCCACCTTTCATATCCATATTGACAAAACTGTCGTCCTAAGACTAGCTACCTGCACCTCACATGTCTATTTACTGCAGATATGCCAACCCCAGCAACGTAACGGTTTTGCCCGGGATAGGAGGAGGAGGAGGAGGAGGAGGAGGAGGAGGAGACGAAAGGGAAATGCTGTCACTCTGGGTGCCATTCTGCCCGAGTGGACGCCGGAATGAATGCCGAGATGCCTAGACTGCTACAGCCGAAGTCACAACAATGCGTCCCCGTGCATTCTCACTAGGCTCGCTCGGAATGCTAGGAAAAATTCGAAGACGTCGGCACTGCACCAGCAGCCGTTACTTCATTCTATCTCGTGCATGTGCCCTATTCACACACAACACGTCGGCTACACTCGTGACGTCACACTATTGCAATACCGTTCACTAGTTAATGTACGCGTAACAGGGCTATTTTTTGGCATTTAAATTGTATTAATCTAAAATTCCATACTATTCGGGGTGCCAAGCGTGAACTATCCGGTTATTGACGAAGCTAATTTAGTCCCATTCGTAATATTATCCCAGCTCTCCAATCTGCACGTGACCTCACATGAAATAAACGAGCACTAACTTAAGCTTCAACGACGGGTCTTATTGTTCACCTTACGGCAAAACAAATTCACACGACAGTTAGCACTAGTAACAAAACGTTTCTGACGGTTCACGTCGTGCTCACAGAGCAACTCTTTCTCTCACTGTTAGAGCACCAATACCACTGATAACATGCTCACGAGCTGAAAGTTCTCGAAGCCGAAGGTACACTTAAAATTCATCGACTCCAGAGACATTACAAAAAATTATTACTTAGCGATATTATACGCAGAGTCACACGGGCGGACATTTCCTTGCAATGTTTCAAATCATACTGTGTTCACTCAAAACACATGACTTAAATCACTGGATAGTGACGTCTTCGGGGGTGAAATCTGTCATAGCTTCTCAAATAAAATGGAAAATGCAAGTGGTGCTGACATTTCATTCCAAATCAATGAGAAATCTCGAGCGAGGTGCTCCGTAAGCTCGACAAAAAATTAAACAATATTAGTGTCGCTGCCTGCTGATGCTGTAGTAGATTTTGGGTGACTAAAAGTTTGTTTTATTGCTTTAAGATGTATAGCAGCGGAATCGTATCAGTCTACTGAGAAAAAATGGGAAGCAATTTTAATTTTTTTAAATAATAAGTAGTAACAGCAGGATGCAAATCAAGAACATGGCTGCTTGTTACAGGTAATTTGTTCATTAACTTTTTATTTACTATAATTCATTTGTTCGTATTTGATTGGCAGAAACATATAATTTCCTCTTTATTGTTTTAAGAGAATGAGCACACTATGGTTACCATTAATGAGCAGTGATGCTCTAAACTACCTAAATCTAAAAAGGACAATACTCGAACTGTTGTAGTGATCGACTAATGATCTACTGATATTTTGTAACCTTCTTGTCAGATTAAATCTATGTGCTGGACTGTTATGCGAACCTCGAATTTTACCTTTCGAGCAATTCTCGTTCTCACAGTTCGGTCCACGTCCAAGTGCAATTTCACTCCGGTAGAACCTCTCATTACCTTTCAACCATTCTTGACTCGCCGAAAGATGGTTACAGCTAGATGAGAAATGTACGTTACAGAAGCAGAGCCTTGCAGGCTGGGTGTACTGCAGGTATTATGTAAACAACTGTACTAAAATATGTACTGTAGACTATTTCAAATACTAGCAAACGTACACAGGTAAGGAAGACCACCTCAGCAGAGCTGTTTGTAGTTCCTCCTCGAAAGTTCTTCGTTGCGTAGTGGAGTTGAGTGACAGGATGAGGATTTAAAAATTTTGGGTGTAAGCATACAGAAGAATCTTTCAGAAGAAATTTAATTAATGAGTGAGTAACATTCCTGTATATGCCATACTAATAATATAAATAATCTAAAGAATAAGTTGTTATGCTACGAAGATCAAAATTATTTTGACACACTTGTGAGACTAACTCGTACGCAGAAGATAAAGTGGACCAATGTAAACCAAGGAAGATACAATGAGACGAACACGATGTATGTATAGGTAAAGAAGCTGTAAAATTGTGTCAAAGTTGACAAATTTCGTCTCTGAATGGCCTGTGTCGGAAAATATCAATTTACGACTGATTACCTCAAACATTTTGTTAGGTTGTGTATCGGTTGCAGCCTTCTCTTCCATTCCATGCAATGAGAGGCCCTAGAGCTGTGGATGGTTGTTAATCGTTATCTGCTGAAAATGATGCCGAACAGGAAATCAGATACACGCATTCGGGAGAAAATGTTGTAACATCATACGAGTCATTATTGATATTCGATATTTCAGATACTGAATGGGGTCTTTTTAAGAAAACTTCCGATAGTGTTTTCTTTCTGTTACCAAAGACTTAATCAAGTAATACTTTTTAGCTTCCTCCCTTTAAAGGCTCTTCACGCCCATAATCTCGGCCGTAAAATATCACTCAAAGTTTTTCTTTATGAATTCTCTGAAAAGGCGCAATCCATCACTCTGCGCCTTCTTTTTTAATGTTAGAGTCGATAACTGTCAGAATGAACAACGACAAGAAATAAGATTCTTTAAAAGTGAGAGCAATTTGAGAAGACGTGCAGAAGGAGCGAAAGATGAGAAAGTACCGTACTGCATCTTTCGGGAACGACTCTACATCAAGAGAGGATGCACTGCATTTAATTTACAGGAAGTAAATAAGAAACACACATCGTTAGGTTTTTGGAACTGGTTTCACACAATAACAGAAATAAAACAGATTCTACTAAACTTACTTTCGGAATTGATTCATTTTTTAATTCTCACAGAAAGAAAATTTTTCCATGTTTCGTAATTACTTCACGCAGTACCCTACTAATATTCAGTGATTTTATTCCCTTTTTGCCGCTTCCTCGTAATTTTATTTAGCTTCTTTCTGGTTTCCAAGAAAGATGACGATATTTTACTAATAAGTGATGACCAGGTGATCGGTGATACGTACGCTGGTGATTACACAATTGTCTTCTTTTTCCTTGTGGCATCTGAATTTCTAGGGCTTTCGCCTTACTGAGCTATTCTATGTACTGGGTAACATTTTCTGTTCAGACGTGCTGACCTGACGTCTCTTCCTTTTCTCGGTCACCTTAATTCCGTTTTTGTCCAATATACTAAGTTCATAAATGAATACGTTTACATTAACATAATTCTGTAATAAGTGAAGACGTACAATCACAAAAATTTACTCTATGTGGCTATCTAATGGATATGAGTACAATAACCCGAGCACAAGGAAAGAAATCGTGTAGGAAATGTTGTGCAGAAATGAGATCGCGTACGTCGTTACAAAGCAACTTTAGAAAACGACACAGCGATCAAAACATGTTTCGGAAATCGCAAACAAGAGGCGTAATTCTTTTTTAAATACAAGTATTGTAATCATCAAGTTTCTCACATGCAAGCTTACAAGTATTGGAGGAAATTTCGAACATATGTGTCTTTCCATATATCTATTTTAACTGCCCCACAGGAACTGCGATTGTCATCTAGAACTGAAAGTCAGATGTTACAGGTATTCGTAAATGGCTAAGATAAACATTTCATATTGACTGTATCTGGTTCACAAATAAAACAGTCTTCCATCTGAATCGAATCGTGAATAAACAAAACGGGTAATTTCGAGGTTCCAGCAGTGCTCTGTTCCGTGAAGGAAAAACATTGACTTCTCGCAAAGTTACTGTTTGAGTTGCAGTATGCAGCAGAGGTTGAAAGCGGTCACTTGCTTTAAACATCAATATATCTCCGAGTGATACTAAATGTTACTTTCTTTAAATAAAGAAAACTATTATCTTCTCAATAACCTTCAAATCTTGAGCATCATCGTTAATTTTTTTATTTATGAAAATAGTGAATTTAGTCACGGCACTTTTCTTGACTATGTGTGCGGTCACTTTCAGAACTCAAATTGATAATCAAATTAAATAATTTAATAAGACAGCCCTGAACGGCTGCTGTACTCATGTAGTACTACAAAAAAATAAAAACGGTGAATAATTGAGGGAGTACGAATGACAATATCGGTGTATTTAACTTTGCAAAGATGTAACTACAACGAGCCTCCACTATGGCCCCTCGTGTAAGAGTTCTTTACAGGCTACATATGCAGAAGATATGAAGATTCTGCTCACAATTTCCTCATGTAAAGATGTCATAAACCACACATACCAAATGTAGTACTGGGGAACACCTAGGTCGCGAACTAAAATACACTCCTGGAAATGGAAAAAAGAACACATTGACACCGGTGTGTCAGACTCACCATACTTGCTCCGGACACTGCGAGAGGGCTGTACAAGCAATGATCACACGCACGGCACAGCGGACACACCAGGAACCGCGGTGTTGGCCGTCGAATGGCGCTAGCTGCGCAGCATTTGTGCACCGCCGCCGTCAGTGTCAGCCAGTTTGTCGTGGCATACGGAGCTCCATCGCAGTCTTTAACACTGGTAGCATGCCGCGACAGCGTGGACGTGAACCGTATGTGCAGTTGACGGACTTTGAGCGAGGGCGTATAGTGGGCATGCGGGTGGCCGGGTGGACGTACCGCCGAATTGCTCAACACGTGGGGCGTGAGGTCTCCACAGTACATCGGTGTTGTCGCCAGTGGTCGGCGGAAGCTGCACGTGCCCGTCGACCTGGGACCGGACCGCAGCGACGCACGGATGCACGCCAAGACCGTAGGATCCTACGCAGTGCCGTAGGGGACCGCACCGCCACTTCCCAGCAAATTAGGGACACTGTTGCTCCTGGGGTATCGGCGAGGACCATTCGCAACCGTCTCCATGAAGCTGGGCTACGGTCCCGCACACCGTTAGGCCGTCTTCCGCTCACGCCCCAACGTCGTGCAGCCCGCCTCCAGTGTGTCGCGACAGGCGTGAATGGAGGGACGAATGGAGACGTGTCGTCTTCAGCGATGAGAGTCGCTTCTGCCTTGGTGCCAATGATGGTCGTATGCGTGTTTGGCGCCGTGCAGGTGAGCGCCACAATCAGGACTGCATACGACCGAGGCACACAGGGCCAACACCCGGCATCATGGTGTGGGGAGCGATGTCCTACACTGGCCGTACACCACTGGTGATCGTCGAGGGGACACTGAATAGTGCACGGTACATCCAAACCGTCATCGAACCCATCGTTCTAGCATTCCTAGACCGGCAAGGGAACTTGTTGTTCCAACAGGACAATGCATGTCCGCATGTATCCCGTGCCACCCAACGTGCTCTAGAAGGTGTAAGTCAACTACCCTGGCCAGCAAGATCTCCGGATCTGTCCCTCATTGAGCATGTTTGGGACTGGATGAAGCGTCGTCTCACGCGGTCTGCACGTCCAGCACGAAGGCTGGTCCAACTGAGGCGCCAGGTGGAAATGGCATGGCAAGCCGTTCCACAGGACTACATCCAGCATCTCTACGATCGTCTCCATGGGAGAATAGCAGCCCGCATTGCTGCGAAAGGTGGATATACACTGTACTAGTGCCGACATTGTGCATGCTCTGTTGCCTGTGTCTATGTGCCTGTGGTTCTGTCAGTGTGATCATGTGATGTATCTGACCCCAGGAATGTGTCAATAAAGTTTCCCCTTCCTGGGACAATGAATTCATGGTGTTCTTATTTCAATTTCCAGGAGTGTATAAATGTCGATCTGACTGGCAGTTTTGTTAAAGTGAGAGTACTTTCGCGGCAGTTTTCGTACGAGAATAGGTTACTAATGAATGTTATGTGGCAATTTGGGAGCAGTTTGTCACCACGCGCCAAGCCTTGAAGGACGGACTTCGTACCGAGTAGTTCATGGAACAGGAACCTGACCACATTGCACTGAAGAGGGTTTTCACTTTGTTGATGAATATCGTGGGTATGGTGTCACTGAACTGAATTATCCGAAGTTTAATAGCGCAGGCTGGGGTTGATCTCTTTATTCACCAGATCTGACTATTCATAACTACTTTTTCCTGGGGCACATGGAAAGATTATGTCTATCGGAACTGTCTCACTACTGGAAGAGCTTAAATCGGTATTCGTTGCAACTGTGTCCATTTCCGTTGAGACACTACAAGGAATTATGACAAAATTCATTGTTCGTTTGCGCACCTCTCTACTGCAAGCGGCTGACATTTAAAAAATATTAAGAAGTGATGACAAAGACGGCTTGCAAAGGGAGAGTTTATTTATGCACGCAGGTAAGAACTCCACAGTGTAGAGCGATATCTGCTAGCAGCTTTTAAACTATCATTTCGAAACTTCTGTATAAAACTCTTACAGCTTTCTCAGTTAACAAGCATTTGTTCCGTTCTTCTACTCTTATGTGTCTTCAGGTTATTTGATTTTAAAATCAGGGGGGGTCGTTTGTTGGTCAGGGTGTATCTGCAGAATCCAGATGTTTGGCAGTGGTACTGCAGAATTATGGACACCAGTATAGGAGGGCACCACAGGCAAAAACAGGCATTATGATGTGGTTCAAAAACTTTAAGGGGGGTAGGACGTCAAACGGGCCGACTTGGAGCAGGAGAGTCACCACAGGACATTTTAATTTCTACTGTCTATACTTTTACAAATAAATTCATAAAACTGTCAACATGACCAGGAAAGATTGAGGACTCGCATTAATCGCAGTGGAAGTTCAAAAACGTAGCAAAATACCTTTTTTTACATGCGACATTTCATCGTTTTTTTCACTTATTACTGACAGCATTTGTTGCTATAGGTACACTTTTCTTCCTAAGTAAGACAGATTCTTCGATGACTTTTTCATAGCGTACAAACAGTAGTTACAGGTGTATGAAACTCTAGAATTTTCCAAATCAATTAAAAAACTGTGGAAGAAATTGAGATAATTAACTACAAAACGTGAGTTTTTTCTAAACATGAAGTTTAAAATGTAACAGTTCATTCATTTTTTCATAAATTAAATGACTTCTATAGTTTCATACACCTGTAACTATGGTTTGTATGCTGTACAAAAGTCATCGAAGAATCTCTCTTACTTATGAAGAAAAGTGTACCTATAGCAACAAATGCAGCCAGTAGTAAGTGAAAAAAAGATGAATTTTCACATATAAAAAAATGTGTTTTGTTACGTTTTTGAGCTTCCACTGCTATGAGTATGAATCCTGAATCTTTCCTGGTCATGCTGTTAAAGTGTTATGAATTTATTTGTAAAAGTGTAGACAGTGGAAATTAAAATGTCCTGTGGTATCTCTCCTGCTCCAAGTCGGCCCCTTTGACGTCAGTATTGGAACAAGGCCAGTGCCATTCCATTGCCGGTACCATTCCAAAGTACCGTTATCCATGATGGCGGTCATGGCATCAGAGACACATCCCCCCGCCTACATATACGCGCTAGGCATGAAATGTTTTCATAACACCGCCACCATTCCAAAGCACCGTTATTCAACAACAGCAAGGTCGCACCCAGGGTATCCACCACGTGGTGCGTGTCTAGTCCCTATTGCCGTGGCGCGGTGCGAGAGAGAGAGATAGCGTCATCTCTCTATGTCACAACCACGCCCCTACATACACGTGCTAGGCAGGACCTATATAAGTCAGTGCACGGCCCACCTCACTCTCACACTACTCGTATACTTCGTTCGTCCAGTACTTGTCACGTCTTCGTAATTAAACGTGCAAAAATGAAGCGTTCACGATCCGCCAGTGGCAGCAGTAGCAGCGGCAGCAGCAGCAGCCGACGTGCTCATGTGGACGAAGTTCAATTCCCTGGTAAGTACATTTTCAGTATTCTGATATCTGCACCCTTTAACTTTGTGTATGAGTGCTACGTATCTTTTATAATGCTCTCTATAAAGATCGCTCCTCCACTTGTTCTGTGTGTGTTCCGGCTTACCTCTTTTACCCCTTTTGGACCTCTCTCTCTCTATAAAAATTGCTTATCCACGCCTTTTTGACCTCTAACTTGGGCGTCTGAATCTTTTATTTTACGTGTTATATTTGTTTTGTACTGCTCTCTATAAATATTGTTCGTCCACGTGTTGTGTATTACGTGTTATATCCGTTTTGGACATCTCTCTGTAAAGAATGACTTTCCACGTGTTGTATGTGTTATAATTAATTTATGGTGTCCGCTATAAAGATAGAGCTTCCACGTGTTGTGTGTCTGTTATATTTGTTGTGCAGTGCTCTTTGTAAATATTTCATTTCTTTCCTTTTTTTATATTTGCTGGTCTGCTTATTTCTCTATCATTTAAGTGAATGCACACTTTCCTTTCCATACGCGATATTATATACAATCTTCTCCATCTTTCTAGATTTCTTCCATCAAATCTCGTCTGATCTAGACAAGCAGATCGAGATGGAGAGGGCTCAAGCGCAGCTCGAATGTAAGTACATTTCTAATACAAACATACTTCTTAAACTTAAATAATTTCATCTAATATATACCCGTTTTCTGATTGTATACATTTAGTCTTCATAATCTTGCCTTTTCTTTGTAGATGCTCCTAATTCAGCATTCAGTTCTACCACCCAAAGCGTTCACGGAGGCGGCGGTGGCGTTTAAACGGCGTCCGCCACGCAGGACACTCAGTCTTTAGAGGAGGAGGAGGAGGAGGAGGAGGACGAGATCAACCTGCTTGACTGGTTTGAGGATCTACTTGATTTTGGCAATGAGTTGCTCAAACCATGGAGTCAGAGCGGAGAAGGTGAATAATTTTGAACATTAACATTCCTTCAAATAACAACCATTATTTACTCTTACTGTTATTATTTATCGCTCTTTTAAATATAAATCATTAAATTATTTTTTTTCTTATTTATCTTACAGGTATATCACACGGCGTAGGCCGTGTTCCTAGAGCGGTGGTTGCGGGGGCGGGACTCGGGCGCACCGAACCGCTAAGACACGCAGCGCCTTGCGTAGCCCCTATAAGGGCTTTGCGGGAGGCGGCTGCAGAAAACAAGCAAGCTCCTCCCCGAGCGCTGCCGCCACCGCTCTGGCGTCCTGGCGCCAACTCAACCGCTTGGCCGCGAACAACAACACAGGGCTCCGCGCCACCGGCAGGTAGAGGCAGCAGCAACAGCAGCAGCGCAGCAGCGCAGCCCGTCCGCCGTCGCCACAGCCTGGCCCTTCAAGCCGGCTGTCACCCCCTCCTCCTCCTCCTCCGGAAGCAGCAGCTCACCGCCGCCGCCCACGCAAGGTATGCGTTCGGAGACGTATACCTCTCCCCGCAAATGATGATCACGATGCCCCATCAACAGTCTCTTCATCTACCGGGTGGACTCATAGTTGTAGCAATAGTAATAATAGTAATTTTCCTATGGCTAGCGGTAGTTCTCTCCCCCGTCCTATCGATAATGAATTGGATCAGAATAACGGCGTAATGACTCCCCTAGAATACTCAGCAGTTGCTAGGGCGTTTGAGGGGCGAATCTCTTTCACCAGAATTGAGAATCCAGGCGGGAGGTATCGCGATCCTGTAAGGTTTTTGGAGGCGTGCCACCCCGTCTTGGAGACTGAGCTCCTCAAACTCTTAGAAGATCCGGAATTTAACGCCATTAAATGCAGTGCGGTATTATGCTGTGAATTGAGTCACCCCCCTAAACATCAAGGTGACGCGGAGACGACTACTCTGCACTATATATGGGGTGACAATGGCGTTATTTCTCGGAGCACATCGATTGCTGAGTGGTACCGAGAATCCACCTTGGGCGCTATTATGGCCCGATTTTCCGAGATGGAAGTACGTGGGTCCGCTAAAGCGCTCAGCAGTATACCATACCTCGACGTCCATATACATGTCTTTGATCCAATGAATGGAGGGTCCAATTACATGAAACTCCCTATAGATATTGAGAAAAAGCAGGCGTGCATTAATGTTCAGAATAACTATGATAATGCGTGTTTTGCTTTGCGTCCTGGCTTGCGAGAGAAATTACAATTACAAACATCATCCCGAGCGTCCCGGCAGTTACAAAGTCAAAGATATTAAGAGACAGTATAACTTTGACGGAATAGAGTTCCCTGTAAGAATCCAGGACATACCTAAGTTTAAGGCTCAGAATACCGGAATATGGGTCCACGTTTATGGCGTGGAGAAGAAAAGCAAGTCAGATGAGCAGAACAAGCATACAGTAGTAGGCCCCCTCCGTTTCTCAAAATTTGCAGGTGAGCGAGAGTTGCATGTCAACATGCTGCCGCCGGCCGAGGTGGTCTAGCGGTTCTAGGCGCTTAGTCCGGAACCGCGCGACTGCTACGGTCGCAGGTTCGAATCCTGCCTCGGGCATGGATGTGTGTCATGTCCATAGGTTAGTTAGGTTTAAAAAATTCTAAGTTCTAGGGGACTGATGACCACAGATGTTAAGTCCCATAGTGCTCAGAGCCATTTGAACCATTTGAACCAACATGCTGCTCTTCTCCGAACGAGATAATTATCACTACGTCTGGATCAAAGACATGTCCTGACTCATTTCCTCCCAGTTAAGTAAAAATGATCATAAACAACATATTTGTATAAGGTGTTTGAATTATTTTTCATCTCAAGAGTTATTAGCGACACATCTATTAGATTGTTCTTCCAAGGACCCGGTACGTGTTGTTATGCCCACTGAGGAAAATAACTTCATTAAATTTAAAAATGCTCACCACCAGCAGCGTTGTCCTTTTGTTGTGTACGCCGATTTTGAATGCTTGCTGGCTCCTATTACTCGTTGTGAAGGGAACCCCTTAGTCTCACACACAACCTTCACACAAAAACACGTACCTTATGCGGCGGCGCTCCAAGTTGTATGTTCATATGATTGTAAACTTAATAGCTATCAGTCTTATGTAGGGGACGATCCGGCAGTTTGGCTTCTCACTGAGCTTGAAAAACTTTCATGGCAAGTTGACAAGCTCTACAGCATCAATATTCCCATGACCAAATCAAAGGAAAATGATGAATTGTATGAAAAGGCTGTTAATTGTCATATTTGGGGGCTGGCCTTAGATAGAAAAGCGGAGACTCCTCGTAGAGACCACTGTCATTCTACGGGTAAGTTCCGCGGTGCAGCCCACAAAGCATGCAACTTGAAGTATCAGTTACCTACACACATACAAGTCTTTTTTCATAATCTGAGCGGGTATGACGCTCATTTTCTCGTTGAGCACTTGGCTAAGTTCGGTATGAAGAATGGTCAGGTCAGTGTCCTGCCTGAAAGTGTTGAAAAGTACATTTATTTTTCAAAACGAATGACGCTGAAAATTACGCTCCGCTTCCTTGACTCTCTACGATTTATGCAGACTTCGCTCCAGAAACTGGTTGAGACTTTACCTCGGAATGATATGCATATCACTTGATCTGCATTTCCCGACGAGGAAAAGTTTCAACTTGCGACTAGGAAAGGGGTTTTCCCGTACGAGTATCTTGATAGAATGGCAAAACTCAATGAAACCAGGCTTCCCGACATAACTTCTTTTACCAGTACTCTCACAGGCGATACCATAACTATCACAGATTATGAGCATGCCGTTAATGCCTGGCGGGAATTCAACATCCCAATTTGGGAGAATATGCAAGGTTATACATGGACACGGACGTTCGTTTGCTTGCAGATGTTTTCGAATAGTTCCGGAGTGTATGTATGACCACGTACTTTCTGGACGCTGCCTTTTATTACACGGCACCTGGGTTGTCCTGGGACGCTATGCTCAAAAAAATGGGCTGCAACATTGAACTTTTAACTGATGCTTCGATGCTTCTATTTTATGAGCGAGGGATCCGCGGCGGACTTTGCCAATGTGTTCACAGGCACGCCAAGGCAAATAACCCGCGGATGGGTGTCGAGTACAACGCATCCCTTGATTCTAGTTACATTTTGTACTTAGATGTTAACAATTTACACGGGCATGCTATGAAGCAACCGCTGCCGGTTGCCGATTTCCAATGGGTGCCCGAAGACGAATTGAAGGGATTAGGTGGACAGATAACGGGTCTTGCGGCCGATTCTGATGTAGGGTATGAGCTTGAGGCAGACATCGCGTACCCTAATAATTTGCATGGAGAGACAAGCGACTTGCCGTTATGTCCAGAGCAACAAATTCCACGAGGAAGCACCATCCCTAAACTGTTACCCACTGTTGGAGATAAGCAGAGGTATATTATTCATTATCGTAACCTCAAGCAGTGCCTCAGATTAGGAATGGAGCTTGTTAGAGTCAACCGGGCAATCTCCTTCAAGCAATACCCCTGGTTGAAGGAGTATATTGAACTAAATACCGAAAAGAGGGCGGTCGCGAGTAATGATTTTGAAAAAGACTTTTATAAATTAATGAATAATTCCATTTTCGGGAAAACTATGCAGAATGTACGAAATGAACGCGATATTGTTATTAGAACCGCATGGGAAGGGCGTTATGGCGTGAGAAAATGTATAGCCAGGCCAAATTGTAAGCGTGCCATCATCTTCAATGAAAACTTTGTTGCTGTGGAGATGTCGAAGACTGCAGTAGAGTTTATGAAGCCCATCTATTTGATGATGTGTATACTCGATATCTCCAAATTATACATGTACCGATTCCACTATGAGTTTGCGAAACCTCATTAAGTAGATCCAAAATTACTTTATATGGATACAGACAGTTTTATCTACTGGATCAAGAACTGTGATCCATCTGAAGTAATTAGGTGCAGTGGTAAAGAATTCGACACCTCTTCTTATGAGGTCAATAATCCTAACGGTATTGTTCCACAGAACAAGAATGTTATCGGTCTCATGAAAGACGAGTCGAATGGATTACCAATTTTAGAGTTTGTGGGACTGAGGTCGAAAATGTATGCATATCGCACAGTAGACGGGAGCACTCTGAGGCGGGCAAAGCGCGTTAGACGGATCGCGTCTCGTGCGCTTACGGTCGAGGACTACTTGCAGTGCCTGTACGGTCGTAGCGTTGAAGGCGCTCGTCCACACATGGTTCAACAAACTAGCATTCCATCACGAGCTCACGAGGTGTACACTGTGCTACAGTCTAAAGTCGGACTGTCTCCTCATGACGATAAAAGAGTCATTTGTGAGGATGGGGTGGGAACCCTTCCATACTCACACTATTTACTTGAAACGAAAGTAGGGGCGGGAGACTCTGGTTGAGTGACAGAGAGGGAATGAGCGTGTGAATGTTACGAATGTGGGTTTTGCGTGGAAATAGTATGGCTCTTTTATCATAGTGTAAATAGTGGATGAGGGTGTTTTGTTGTGTGTATCAGTTTGCGTGCTTCCATGTATGTCTGAGTGTGCGAATGAGCGCGAGCTTGTGTTAAGTGTGTGTGTATGTAAATATAATCACTATTTTTTCAAAGAAAATGATAATAAATAAAATTAAAAAACTTATTTAAAAAGTCTTTATATCTACATATTGTTGGCCATTATTAATATATATATGAAAAGGCTATAAATTTTGCCAATTAACTTCTGTATGAACAAAAAAAAAATTTCTCACGTAATATGTGCTTCACTTCTACTCATTATAGAGCTTAGATTATAGTTTGTAAGTTTCACCTACCGCTAGTCATCCAGTCAGAACTAGTTTTTAAGTGTGTGAGTTCCACTAATTAAATTCTTTCTATATGTTCACTTGTTTGTTCTAGTGCAAAATGTTTGCAGACAACCACTTCAGAGAAAAATATATATATGTTCACCTTGTTCTTGTAGTTGAAAATCTTTAAATCGACTTACCTGGAAAGAAATATATATTCAATTTGCTCTTCTTTTGGAAAATGTTTGGAGCCATTGACTTGAAACAAATAGGTTTGCCTTTAATTAAAACTGTTTTCTTTTTCTGGTGGAACTTCACTAGCGATATTATTTACTTTGAAAGACAGAGTAGTACCTCTGAATTAGCTTTAAAATTATATATATAATTTATCTGAAGAGAATGCTTATACATATATTTCTTAACTATCTAAAAGTGAAAAAAATTATCTAGAAAGATGCGGACGTTCATATTTTTCGTCAAAAACCAATCTCATATCTGTAAACTCATATTTATATATAACGTGAAAAATGTTAAATTCTGAATTCAACAATAAACTCAGTTACTTCATTCTAAAAAAATGTTATTATTATTTCATGCCCTAATAATGATTATTCTTTTTATTAAAAATATTATAAATTTATTTATGTGTGTATGTAGAATACGTACATACAGCCAAATCACACTGCATAAAGTTATAAGGTTTCCTGCTTTAAATGACAAGTGCCGGACTTGGGCTCGTTGTCACGAACACACACAGCACTCTGCAGCGCTATCTCTTACAGCCCTACGTCAGCAGCTACTTTCGAGATCGTAATCTGAGGCATCGCTTTCCACAGCGGCCGCGAGGCCGGCAACTAGCGCAACCCCCTACCAAGCGTCAGCGGCTGAGCGTGTCTGTCGCTTTCGACGGCGGCCGCGAGATCGGCATCTGACGCATCCGCGCCTAACTATGACAGTAGGTTCATTCCACGTCAAAGGCCAGGGTATGTGTCTCTCTCGGACAGTTCCAGTGGAGTTCCTTTCATATACAATATAAAAGAATAAACTTACAATGCTAGGGACGTTGGGTGTCACAGAAAGAAAAAACACTCAATCTTATAAATTATTATTTATTTCTAATAAAAGTGAAAAGTAATTTTACATTCTCATATGCAGATACAAAAGCACTTTTTTGGTAAATGTTCTTCAGTCGATGGATGGATGGACATCCGTACAATTCAAGGTCTTGAATAGATGCAAATTTAAATATTCGACGCATCCAGGAGGTTTTGTCCTCTCCCTTCACGTGAACGATGGTGTCCTTGTGATCGAATAATTTAAGTGCGGTCACCACATCTTTATAGGGTACGCCGGGATCATCCCAGTGAATTCCATGATAAAAATTAGTTAACCACAATGCACACGTCCGTGTTTTACAAGATTTCACTTGCGTGAACGGTCTTGGTGATCGAATATTTGCATAGAAGGTTTCAATTATTCCTGCGTCTTGTGTGTAGGCTACAAAAGCAACTTCTTTAAATACGAACTGTCTTCACTGTCCATCATGGAATCCTTGAACATCTGCAATGATCTTCACCGGCTGAGGTGCCATCGTCAAATGATCAATGCACAGGACAGCACACATTCATTTATACAGCTCGTTGCACAACACCTGTGAGCGGACAGTAATTGATTATTCTATCGTGTAGGACTAAGGCATATGCAGCGGTGTGTTCTGGGAAATTTGTCGATGATTCAAATTCAATTCGAAGTTCTATAGGTCCAGACTTAATTATCTCATTCTGTTTAGAGCAGTCTATTACAATGATCGGTGAAAGCTCTTTGAACTTACGAGGATTCAGTAGACACCCGCCTCCCTCTATTTCAGCAATTTCATAGTAAGAAGGACGAAACCTTGCATACATGTCATACGCGAGGCTGTATACATTTTCATTCCATTGCAGATGTAGATTGTCATATGGGTAAAATTCTGAATTGAGGTAGACTTTGGCGTTAGTTAACTTGCAGTTATCGAACACGGTGGAATCATTTGCTGTATTTGCTCTTCTATCAGTCTGAAACGCAAGTATAATGAATCAGGGTGTCTCGATATGACTGGAGGTCTTAATAGCCCATGTTTGTCTGCTCGCAGTCGGTAACACTGGATACTCGAAGATCTCGCATGAGCGGAATGTCAGTGACTGAAATGTACCTGAATTCAGCACCTTTAAAAGCTTGAAACGTTCCTCATCGGATCCACTGATGTGAGGCATTTTCCATATTAATTTTTGTTGATTGTGATCCTATTCTCTTCTTGAGCTCCTGGAATGTACGAGTTATTGTCTGTCGCACTCCGCAGCAGAATGAGTTCCTGTTTAGCGTTCATAACAATCTGTCTCATATCCTCAAAATATCCCATAAGTATTTTCAGAGGTATGCATGCAGTAAATCGCTTGTACTCCTGGGGTGTTCTATCTTCCGCCTCGTCTATGAACCATCCAGCATTTTCAAAACTGTGCAGATCTGCTGGTGATGCCGAGACGTATGTTTTAAGGGTCGATGTTAGGCCATCAGTGCGTGTACGATCAATCTCAGAACCATTCAGTTCATAGCGAATCTCTTGGAAGAGGAATGCCAATGCGTTGTGTGTCAGCTTGGACCCCACTTTATCGGTGCCATCAGTTTTCGTGAATGCCCCCTCGAGATATATGAAACTCTTGCACGGAAGAGTGAGTGCGTCCTGGTGCTGTATGATAATCCTGATTTCATCATTCTTGCTAAACGTGGTTGAAGCGTGTAACCTCCCAGCAAAATTTCGAATGAACAAAATTAAATGTTAATGGGGATAGTGCCAAGTGTAACCTCCCAGCAATATTTCGAAAAACAATATTTAAATGTTAATGAGAATAGAACCCAAGTGTAACCTCCCAGCAATATAAATAATTTATCGACAATGACAATTGAATGTGAACTAGCAATCTGAACCAAGTGTAAGCTCCCCACAAAAATGAAAGTCAATTCAATAAAAAATGAAATCTCAGTGACAATGAAAACGCAAATAGACCGAAATGTCGATCTTAGGCCCTGTTCTTACCTCAGTAAAATTGCATCTGGTCTTATTTTCGCCATAGCTTGGAGGAAATGCATCGCAAATATTCTTTGAACTTAAGTAATTTTTTTTTTAGGGAAATGCATGGGAAATTTTCTTTCAATAAAATGATTCTTTTGTTCTTTTGTTAAAAATGCTTGGTTTGAAAACAAAATTATTATTGGGGCGTTTCTTGGCCAAATTAATTACAATAAATATACATTACATTATCTGATGTGCGCAATGCTGCTTCAATACCTTATTAAAAAATATACCTTGTCCCGAATCTTGACCAGAGACCCATGTCGACGCCCGCCGAGTCCTCACACACAACAACGACTGACTACAACTCGCAACTGAACTTTCGCGCGGTCAAGCGCAGACTAGCAACGATAAATAACTCTCTGGTCAGAGATTCTGTCATGCCTCGCCATCGCTGTACTGAATGCATACGTGTTTCATAACCCACCACTGGGGGGGGGGGCAAAAATTTGGCAACGATGGTGAGTCATTTGGACTTGCCATGAGCAACAAATTTTTTCTTAACTAATTAACTTTACAATTCAGAATATACAGATGTAGAACATGAAGTAAATGTGGTGCACATGCACCGAGTACAAAACATTTCAGACAATGACAAAAAAAAAAATATATACAATGAGTACAGAACGTATCAGCAAATCAGAAAATTGTATATACAGATAATATTGATAAATGACAAAAGTGCACAGTTACTGATGTTCAGCACAAAACATATTAACATATGACATATGTGCACATGCACCGAAAAATTCTTCAACATTTTCACAACAAATATATGTAATGGCAAAAATATCATCAAATCACAAAATGTATATATAATATAAATGATAAGAGTGCACATATACTGTACTTCGGAATATATCAACAAATCAAAAATAAATGTCTTTAGCATTTTCCAACAAAAAACGTAATGGCAAAAAATCATGTTGACAAGTGACATAAGTGTACTTGCACTGGAGTTCCGCTAATCAAAAAAATGTATAGGCCATGAACATAAATGATGTTAGCAAAAAATGATGTTCACTATGTTACGAGAATTAGGATAGGAATGGGAAGGATTGCATCATGGTTGTAGCACTTTAGGTTGCACGCAGCTGCTCTGAAAGTCCATATCTTTCCACAGAAGTACAACACCAGGCGATACAATTTGAAGTTCTTTTCTCAGAAGTATTTATCAGCGTAGCCAAGACACTGAAATGTCATAGTAATATTCTATGTTTTCATTTTGGCAGTACATCAGGCACACCAAACAGTGTGACCATAATAACGTCTCCATCGCTCACGGTGGTGGACAGCATGTCGTGTCAACACCACGCTTTTACAGGGCACACCAACGTAGAATTAGTGCAAAAACCAAATATAGTGCTCCATGAGCATGAGGATACACAGTACAAACGGATATTGCAGTAATTTCTGGTACTTAGGTCAGAAGGTGAAGGACATTAAGTCACATACTAGTCTTCATTTAGAATTACATTAGTCTAACAACTGATTTAAGTAATTGGTGGAACTCGTCGCCCAGTTACTGAACATTTCTGTACCATGTATGAAGTATTACAGAATAATGTTCATAAATCATCTGATTATAGTGAATATGTCATCATTGAAAATGAGAGTCAATTATTGGCAGAGCATTAACATAATTCATTTAGTTATACTAATTATTGGCACTCATTGGCCAGCAAGTATTGAATAGCACAAAACATTTTTAATTATTGGCAGTCATTGGCCAGTTACAAAACATCAAAAGTCATCATTGAAAACAGGAGCTGATGAATGGTATAGTATTAACATAATTCATTTATTTATACTAATTATTGGCACTCATTGGCCAGTTACAAAACATCAAAAGTCATCATTGAAAACAGGAACTAATGAATGGTATAGTATTAACATAATTCATTTAGTTACACTAATTATTGGCACTCAGTGGCCAGTTACAAAACATCAAAAGTCATCATTGAAAACAGGAGCTAATGAATGGTATAGTATTAACATAATTCATTTAGTTAAACTAATTATTGGCACTCATTGGCCAGCTATAAAACATCAATAGTCATCATTGAAAACAGGAGCTAATGACTGGTATAGTATTAACACAATTCATTTAGTTACACTAATTATTGGCACATAGTGGCCAGCAAGTATTGAATAGTACAAAACATTGTTCATCATTCAGTATTATTCAGAACTCTCTTCAATGGGTAGCATTATTTGGAACTGGTGATACACACTTTTTTTTTGTTAGCAATGCATTGCTTTGGGTAATTATAAGGGAAAGCAAGAAGAGAAAAAGAAAAAAATTTGCTTCTGGGTTGTTCCTGTAAGTGAAAAATGTGTAACGTCATTCATCATGAGTCAGCTGTAGCAAGGTTGTGACACAACTGGGTAAAAAAATGCAAGTACTAGTATAGGTTTAATAAGTAACAAGTTTAGTAAGTATCATGAAAGGCTTCTCCTGGAAAAAATACGAAATGGATTATTGAGCTGAAAGAAGAAACGCATACTAGGCTGAAAAGTAGTGAACTTCGAATTAACAGGTAGTGAAATGTGTATAAAAAATGTGTTCCATAGCTGTCCTTTCCAAAACGTTCAGTCATCATACCACACGATATAAAACATACTGTCAAAACAAACTGCAACAAATACTTAAATAAATACATAGCATAAATACATAAACTTCAACATCATCCTCATCTGTAAAGAAAAAACTTCATTATCCATATTATCATAACTTCATTATTATCATCACCTGTAAAGAAAAACTTCAATATTCATAGTAGCATATTCTTCATCATTACTCTTCATCAGCATTCATTATCATCTGCAAAAAAACTTCATTACTCATTACACAACTATTCCTTATCTCTAGCATATTTCATCACTAAAACTAAGATGTGCAGTTCTGTCTGACAGCCTGCATCAATCGCCTTGTATTCTGAAAGAAAATATTAGTTAAGACTACTATTCTACGATGTGTAGTATATTCTTGTTAATGCTTGTTAATCCTGACCCATTTACTCTTCCTCACGAGGTTTTTGTATCTTCTTTCGTCTATTCCGTAGTTGAAATTCCCATTTCTGTTTAATTTATTTCTTTCACACATGATTTCTTTTTTAAATTGATGAACAAAGACTAATGTCTTACATTTAAATCATATACCCACTAAATAATGACTGGTTTATGGTGACATAATTAAGCATACAGCATAATATGACAGAAAACGTAATATGTCAAAAGCATAGACAGTGTTCAAAGGCAAAAATGTACTGAGAATATCACAATGCAGCAGCAAAAAAAGAAGAATGTAAAACAGTCACGATGTTGAGATATCATAGGGCAAAAAATGTCAAAGTCAACTGGTGTGTGTTATACCTTAACTATTTCACAGTGCATACAAACAAAACATGAAAACAATCGTACATACATAAGAAAGACAAAATGTGACATTCGTTGTGTTCAGCTTGTACGTAGTGTAGTTAATAGAGGCTAGAATTAAAGACTTTAATGGAGAGAGAATTTGATAAAATTAATACGTCACTACATAGAATTGCATAATTATTCATAAAATACGTAAGTTTGTCTGGAAAAATATGCACGGTCTGACGTGTAACGACAAGAAGAGCGACCTGCTAACCTTACCTTGCCGGGCACTTGCCAAGAAAAAATACGATAGTCATCAATAATTAGTCACATAAATATAATTGCATAAGTGGTCACATAATGTGTAAGTTCATCTGGAAAATATGTACGGTCTGATGTGTAACGACAAGAAGAGCGACCTGCTAACCTTACCTTGCCGGGCACTTGCCAAGAAAAAATACGATAGTCATCAATAAGTAGTCACATGAATATAATTGTATAAGTGATCATAAGTGACATCATAGCACGTTAAATCATAAAGTGGTTTCATTCAATAAAGGGTTTAATGTTCGACACATGGTGGTTGCCCTTACTTTTCCTGGTTCTCAAAGTTTCGACGTGTACAACATTGTGGTGAGGAATGTTGCGAATCCGACATGGACCTGCGTATACAAGTTCAAATTTACCGCACTTCCCTTTTATTCTGCTAGATAAATAGTGTGTACGTACTAATATCTTCTGTACAATGTGAAAGTCACGCCGTGTACAAACCTGTTTTTGCTGTCTTCTCCGGCGCTCCGCGGCACGTTTGATGTTGTTCAGCGCAATGTCAATTATTTCATGGTGTCGTAGTCGACGAGATGTAGGAAAGTTTACTAATTCTTTAATTTTGTTAGGTGGTTCAACATTTTTCAGTATAACAGACGGAGATTGCATAGTGGATTCATTTGGAATGGAATTAATTACATCTTGGAGTGAGAATATGTGTGTGTCCCAATCAATATGTCTTTTGTGGCAGTATATTCTGCACGGTTTACCAGTTTCTTTCATTAATCGTTCACAGGGGTTCGAAGAAGCATGGTAGCTGGATATATAGATCGGAGAAATGTTTCTAGCTCGTAAGATGCGTGTCCATATAGCAGAACGAAATTGTGATCCATCATCGGAAATTACTCTCATGACATGCCCTACATGAAATAGAAAATGTTTTACAAATGCTCTCGAAACGGTTTTAGCAGTAGCTTTGCGTAACGGAGTGAAAGTAACAAATTTTGAAGTGAGTTCAACAGCGACAAAGATGTAGCAAAAACCTCTATTAGTTCTCGGAATTGGACCAAAAATGTCTACTGCGGCCATATGTCTTAATTTAACAGGTACAATGGCATATAATGGAGGAATATGTGAAGTGGTGTCTGACTTAGCTTTCTGGCAAATGTAACATGACGCTAAAACTCGTCGTATACGTTTTTCCATGTTGGCAAAATAACAGTTCTGTCTCAGTATAAGAAAACATTTTCTGGCTCCGTAATGTGCATAACTTAAGTGAGTATACCATATTAATTTGTTAACCAGTTCGTCAGGAATGCATAATAACCAATTGTTGCTGTCTGGATGAGAGCGGCGAAACAGAATGTCTTTGCGTACAGTGTAATGGTTTCTAATCGTAACATTATTCTTATCTTGCCAAAGGTGTTTAACTTCTTTCCACACATTGTCTATATTCTGCTCTTTTGCTATGTCCTGTAATGACGACGAAATAAAATTTTCAAATGCAACTTGCTGAATGTACATAACGCTGAAATTTGCTTTGCAGAAGTTGGTTGCGACGTCTTGCTGATTGTTGCTGAGAGAAAGAGATAGTGCGTCTGCTACAACATTTTGTGTGCCGGGAATGTGAACAGTTGTAAAATTAAATTCCTGTAAATAAAGTTTCCATCTGCTTAATCTGTCGTGAGTGAATTTAGCCGAAAGTAAGAATTGTATCACTCTGTGATCTGTGTAAACGGTGGTATGTCTGCCATAAAGAAAGTGACGGAATCTCGTAAAAGCCCAAACAACACATAACGTTTCCAGTTCTGTAACATAATAATTTCGTTCAGCGGGTGACAAAATGCGGCTTGCAAATGCGATGTTTTTAATTACTGTACAGCCATCTTCTTCAATTTCCTGAAAAATGTGTACGCCTAAAGCGCTGTTAGAACTGTCGGTGGCAATGGAAAAATTTCTGGTAAGATCTGGGTGAGATAAAAGTGGTGCATTCAACAAAGCATGTTTCAGGTTCATAAATTTAGAATGTGCTTGCTTATCCCATGACCAAATAGTGTTTTTACCTGTTAATTGGCATAATCTAGGTGTGTCTAAAGCAAGGTGATGAATAAATTTACGAAAAAAGTTAATTAACCCCAAAAAGCTGCGTAATTGCTTTTTTGTCGTAGGAACAGTAATGTCACGTGAGCTTGAAGTTTTTCCGGATCAGGCGCAATGCCTTCTGCTGAAATTACGTGTCCAAGAAATTTTATAGAATTTTTGCCAAAGTGCGATTTATTAAGATTAACTGTAAGTTCTTGTGCATGAAAAGTTTGTAATAGTCGTTCTAAAATCACATTGTGTTCAGACCAGTTAGCTTCTGCAATAAGAATGTCATCTACGTACGTCGTGATAATGTCTTTCATGCAAACGTGTGTCGGATGGCGTCAAAATTAATAACATTTTCGTGAACAAGATTCTGCGTGTCAAAATTATGGCTTACGTTACTGGAATATGCGATCTGTACTGTATCTGGTCAAATTCTATCGTACGTGCTGTTATTTACGGGAGAATGCTGTGGCATATCCACTATATGAACTGTTCTGTTATTTCTTCCTGACGTATTACGTATAGATGATACCTACTGTCTGGTTCATTCATGATAATATGTTGTTGCTGATGTTCTTGCTGCTGAAAAGATCGACTGTTCTTAAATGTACGCTCAAAACTGTGCTCATTATTTTTACGTTTGTCATGATAGTCACTTTTATACTACGCATTTGCGATAGGAATTGAAATAGTGTGATTCAATACGTAGTTATTTCGTTGCTGATGTGCGTTACTATTTGTTGGAGCTGAGACTATACGTGCACGCGGCGAAACATTAAAGCTTGGTTGACCTTGTAGACTGCATTGTTGGTTACATATGCTAAGCGGCTGGCTTTCATGCTGTTATGGTGAAAAACCTCTATTGTTACTAAAATGTATTTACGACTGCTACTGGTTTTACACATACTGATGATTATAATTTTTATCTGTTATTAAAATTACAGCGGTAGTTCTGGAGTGCCTAAAGAGAACTGTCACTTTCGGTAAAATTTGTCATATCCGGTTTTCATTACATTTTTCTTAATTCTAGGTAGAGCAATAGTTAAAGAGCTGTTTTGATAGATATAAAGGATAGTAGAAGAGAAGGCAGCAGTGCAGAAAACTAAAGATGAAACAGCACTACTACAGCTCGGGGCCTTATGCACGCTACGGCACATATTCATTAAAGCGTAATGAATCCCCTGAGGTCAATTACGCGCTACAAATAAACTTCAGCTTTTTTGTTACAGGCAATGGCGGTAAAAATTCAGAAATAAATTGCTGTATCCATGCTAATTCAAATTTCTGCATTACACGTAATGCTATTGAAAATGCAAAAACAAATTGTCGTATCCAGTTCAATGCTTGTATCTGTGCTCTGTCATTATTAAGTTCCTTGGATTTTCTTACGGATAAAGATAGCTCGTAATCTACGTTATCGTCTCTGAATTTGACAACACGTTCAGGTTTATGTGAGAATCTGCTTGTCTGTGTCATTTAGGATTTCAAGTTGCATAGCTTCTCAGATTTTAAGTAGCGTAGTCTCTGTAAATTGCTTAAGTTACACTGGCTGTGTGAGCGTGACAAACGTTCGGAATTCTCCGTATGCTGTGACGTGTTATTAACTGAAATATTTTTCATCTCTGTTACTCCTTGCTGTAAACATGACAATTTTCTACACAACGTGTTATTAGACGAATCGATCTCATTAATTGTCTGCTGTAGATTTTGAAATTCAGGTGTTTGATTAAATGAAACTGGTGAGGTATCGTCTGATTTGTTGTCATTATTACTTTCAATAACGTCAATACGACTGGTCAATTCATCACATTTTTCAGTCAGTATTTTTACCTGATCATCGCTTTTAGTGTCAGAAGTATTAATCTGTTTTCGTAATTTACGTGTGGTTTCGATCAATTTTTTAACGTCAGCTTTGATGACACCGCAATCCTGTGTTATTTCTAATTGTTCAAATCTGTCTGTCACTGTCTGAATATCTGCTGTGTGTGTATCTGTTTTTGATTTAAGATCAGAAATTTCATCACGTAATTCCGCGTTCAACTGTTCCATGGTATTAATTTTGTCGAACACTGTAGCAATATTGTTGTCTACGTATGTTTTTGCTTTCGCAAACATTTTACGTTTGTCTTCCTGTCTCTGTGCAGTGATTGTTTCCATTACTTGACGTTTTACTTTATTTTGATCCTGAATAAATTTGCGGAAACGCGTATCACTGTTTTGTATGTGAAGATTAAAACGTTCGTCAATATGAGTGTTCTGTAGGTCGAATTTCGCGTCAATCTTTTCATCCATTGTGCGCGAAAGTTCTGCTGTCATTGCTTTAAACTCGTCGCGTAATTGTGTAGGCTTTTCAGAGCATTGTTTAGCGACTCCGCTAATTTCCTCTCTAAGTGTTTCTGTTGTAGCTGTTTGCATTTCCCTTAATTCTTGCGCAACAGATCTAATTTCTTCGCTACTTTTTCTTGAACAAGCCTCAATTTCCTCGCGTAACTGTTCCTTAGTATCATGACACTGCGCGGCAACGGCTGTAATCTGCTCGCTAAGCTGTCTAGAATTGCTGTCTAATTTTTCATTAAGTCTGTCATGTTTTTCATTAAGCTGTTTGATCTGTTCACAAAGCTGTCTGGAATTGTTGTCTTGTTTTTCACTAAGTTGTTTGAGATCTTCATTATTATTGTCTAGTTTCTCATTCTGTTGTTTGACCTGTTCACTAAGTTGTTTGAAATGTTCTTTAAAGTCGTCTTGTTTTTTACTCTGTTGTAGCAATATTGCCATAATTTGTTCCAAGGTAGCATTACCCACTCTATTTTCTGTACTGTTTGATGATGTATCTGCCATTGTCGCGTTTTGTGTGACCATTCGGTCATTCTGTAATTTACAAAAAGGTTTCCCAGTCGGATGTACACTGTCAGTCACTATTTCGGAATTAAATAAATCTGTCCTACTTTGTGTATCCTGTTCATTTTCATTAGACAAATTTATGTGTTCGTCACGTGAATTTAGTAAACCGGTTGTGTTAAGCTGGGCAGCACTAATTACAATAGGGCATCCCGCGTCATCAATTGACGTCAAATTAACAGAGGAGACAACTGAGTTCGCTTGTTCATCATTAAGGTAAAAGTCTTCGTTAGTGGTTGGAATGCATTGATTGTCAGTGAACGCAGGATTGTCATCATTACACTCCGTGTCACAAGTACTATCGGTAAAGTTGTTTAAGTCGGTAGTTTCATTCATAATACTTTGTGATACACTATTCACAGTCTTTCGCGGCATTTTTACAAAAGTCAAAATTATTCACAAAACAAATAAGCACAAATGCAAAAGGCAACAAACACAAATACAACAGAGCAACGAATTGCCGATGATCTGAGGAAAGAAAGTCACAAAGTTAGTAAAGGCGTTGCACCAAATCCTAATTATATTTAAGCAAATAAGAGCAGATATCTGGCTACGTTTCAGAAGATTCTCAACGAAATACGATCCTGGCAGGGTCGCCTAGTGTAACCTCCCAGCAAAATTTGAGTGACAAAAATTAAATGTTAATGGGAATAGTGCCAAGTGTAACCTCCCAGCAATATTTCGAAAAACAATATTTAAATGTTAATGAGAATAGAACCCGAGTGTAACCTCCCAGCAATATAAATAATTTATCGACAATGACAGTTAAATGTGAACTAGCAATCTGAACCAAGTGTAAGTTCCCCACAAAAATGAAAGTCAATTCAATAAAAAATGAAATCTCAGTGACAATGAAAACGCAAATAGACCGAAATGTCGACCTTACGCCCTGTTCTTACCTCAGTAAAATTGCATCTGCTCTTATTTTCGCCATAGCTTGGAGGAAATGCATTGCATATATTCTTTGAACTTAAGTAAATTTTTTTTTAAGGAATGGGGAATTTTGCTTTCAATAAAATGATTCTTTTGTTAAAAATGCTTGGTTTGAAAACAAAATTATTATTGGGGCGTTTCTTGGCCAAATTAATTACAATTAATATACATTACATTATCTGATGTGCGCAATGCTGCTTCATTACCTTATTATAAAATATACCTTGTCCCGAATCTTGACCCGAGACCCATGTCGACGATCGCCGAGTTTTCACACACAACAACGACCGACTACAACTCGCAACTGAACTGAACTCTCGCGCGGTCAAGCGCAGACTAGCAACGATAAATAACTCTCTGGTCAGAGATTCTGTCATGCCTCGCCATCGCTGTACTGAATACATACGTGTTTCAAGCGTAAGATTTATGAGAGAAGTATTCTTGACGTATAATTCTGTCATCATACTCCACTGGATTGGTTATATTGAGTGATGACGGCATTGCGGGGTTTGAGACCAGTTGATTTAAGAAATTCGTAGTTCGCAGGTGTTATCAGTTTGCTGTTCAGTAGCGAAGTGGCGCGCTGTGTATTGCATGCTCTTGTTTTATACCGCACGCCAATCTTGTTTTAGATGTAATCGTATAATGATTTCCTCACCGCGAAAGTCGACAAGTTTATTATTCTGATCCACAATACGCAGCTCCAAATAGCTGAGGAGTCAATGGAAGGTATATTGCATTGGCAGGTGTCTCAACAATCTTATACCTCGTTGCAACTTAGGGGAAGAATCCGTAAATAGTGTGAATAAGGAATAAAACCGCCGGATGTCTTGGGTATTGGTAGAACGCGAGGTGCTTTAACCGATCTTCTTGTTCTTCTCGGTGGTGATTGTTTATCCTTCATTGCATTTTTAGCTGCATACATCGCTGTCAGGATACAGTTCATCAAACAACCCTTCTTGTTCTTCATGTTTAGTGCGCGACGTGCAGCGTTCATAACTCGCTTGAAATTCATCACTCCTAATCCTAACTTGATTTTTCCGCGCATGGTTTCATCAACTGCGAATGACGTGATGCGTTGACCTATACCAATATCTTTTCTTTTCCGTATCGCCTTAGCCTTATCAGCTAAAATCCTATCTGCAATGTGACGACTTGATAGATCTTTATTTGCTTCGTACACAGTGTCGTGTTCCATGCACGCTTCGTCAAGCGGATTCACTCCCTTATCGCCTCGCGCCAAGCGTTTGTGAAGCTTTGTCCCAGGTCCGCAGTAGTTATATCCCGGGATGTGTAATTCCACAGGTAGTTTGTCCAGAACACCACCGCCTCCTCTAATGTGCCTTCGATCGCGCATGTCAGGCTACTGTGGTGGTTGTGGGCGATGAATGCTCATTATATAGCAAATCCCTAGCATCAATCCCACTGTTTTGTTTAGTAGGAAAACCAAGACTTTTGACTAGGGCCACATTTCCAAGTCGTCTTATGACTCTCTCCACGAGAAAAAGATCTGGTTGTGAGCTCTTCTGCATCCCCTCAGTGTAGAAGGAGCCTGCAATTTCTTCACCTTTACTGTCTTTCAGTAAATAAGTTCTAGGATTCGTTCGCTGCACATTTGAAACTGTAAATATCTCAGTTGACCAGTTCGGTAGGTATGATTTCTCAAATGCGGTCTTGTGTTTTGAGATACGCACGAAATCACCTACATTAAATTTCTGTTTGCGTGGATCCAATATCTTAATGTGAAAGTGTACCGCATCCATGAGTGTGTTATCACGAACATCAATTGGCCGCATTGTGCTATGTTTGGTTCTATTATATTGAGCAATTATTTCTTGGAGGATATCTGTCCATTTGTATGAGCCGCGAAGGTTAAACCGGATCCACATTCGGCCTTTTATTGTTCTGTTAAAGCGCTCTACGATACTCGCCTTCAGGTGAGTGAATGTCGAGTAGTGATGTATTCCATACCGCTGCATCACTGTCTTGAAGTACCTATTGTAGAACTCACCACCATGATCGGTTTGGAGATTGTCCGGGCATCGATTGGTTCCTGTCTGTAGCAAGCGTTCAAAAGCATCAGCGACATTTGGACCGGTTTTTGTCTTGACTGGTACTGCCCATGCAAACTTGGAGTATGTATCAATAAGAATTAAAACGTATTTGAAGCCATTATTTTCATGTGAATATTGTCGCATATCTACAAGATCAGCTTGCCACAAGTCATCCAACCCTTTAATCATGACATGCCTGCGCGGGTATGTTTTGCGTGCTGGTCTGTGAAGTTCTCGAACTACGGTCTCCATACTTATTCTATGATACCTCTCTCTCGAAGCTCAGAGATTATGGAGACAACTTCATTCGAATGAGCTGTATTACCTGCAGCAGCTGATGCCATGAGCAGACGTAGTCGATCTATTAGTTCGTTGGGGTCGTCATAATATATATACTGAGGGATTCGATTGTTCACTGCCTTAAGACCAATGTCAATACCACCTCCGCTGCTGACACCATTGTTGCTGTTTTGGTCTTCAAGTATTGGTTTTATTATGGTTTTATACATCCTGTTGGTTAGGCTTTTGGTGATCTTGTGTACACCAGTCATGTGTAGTATTTGACGGTACGCGTCCTTATCATTAACTGAATAATTTATAGGTTTTTTGGTTGGTCTTAGGAAAATAAGGTTCATTAAGCCTGTTGTTCGGTCAAACTGTCCATCACCTATTTGTATTTTGTCTTCTGTTACATTTATGGGATGTGCGCCCAACATGTACGGTCTTCCCGGGCTAACGCCGAATGTTCTATCTATCTGACCTGGAGCTTGACTAATAATGAGTTCATCAATGGCAAAACTGTCGTTTTGGCGCGTTTTTGTTTTTGGTGAGAGCTGTCGGAGGGACTCAGTAACGGGCTTAAAGGTCTCTCTTGGTGTTTGCTGACGATCAATATGCCCTAACCTCCGCAGGCGTAATTTCTCTCGGACTGCTTTACGCGCTTGAATGACTTTCTGCGCCGGCCGCGGTGGTCTCGCGGTTCAGGCGCTCAGTCCGGAACTGCACGACTGCTACGGTCGCAGGTTCGAATCCTGCCTCGGGCATGGATGTGTGTGATGTCCTTAGGTTAGTTAGGTTTAAGTAGTTCTAAGTTCTAGAGGACTGATGACCACAGCAGTTAAGTCCCATAGTGCTCAGAGCCATTTGAACCATTTTCTTTTTTTTTGACTTTCTGCTTGGTCGTCGACATCTCAGCGTATACTAATCAGACATCTCTGCGATGTGGGGCTTTACATATGCATTCATTTTGTTCAGCTTCTTAGTATGATCGTGATCGCCCTTATCGACAACAATCAGGTCTACATCTATTTTTCCCTGAATGCCATCAACCTTTTCAGTTAAGTCGGTTACTTTCTTACTGACTTGATTAACTAACTCATTTAACGCATACACCATTCTCAGAAGGGTTTGGTAATAGGTCTGTAGTTCTCTGCGCATACTTGCAACTTTATGAGACATAGCCTGAATTTACGCATCCAAGTACAAGCGAATGTTCTGTGTACACCGATCATCTAGGTTGAGAGGTGGACATACGTGAGAATTTGTCCATGGTATGGGGTAGACTGATGTGCCAACATCTATTACCTTGTTACATATGCAAAAATTCTTCAAAGTTTCTTCTGTATCTACCATCATTCAGTTTTCTTGTTTTATCAATAACGAGAAATCCATACTGTGAATGGTTCCAGCAGTCTGCACATATCTTTAAGAAATCATTGAACGACATATTCGTCCCCACATGTGCTTGGTAAATGTGTCTTATATTAAAATTGTCTTGCCTGAAGGCTATAAAGAGGTTTGCGTTATCCCTAACAAGTTGTTTTGGGATTCTGGAATATGTTTGACTTAGATAAAATAGCCGGCCGGTGTGGCCGTGCGGTTAAAGGCGCTTCAGTCTGGAACCGCGTGACCGCTACGGTCGCAGGTTCGAATCCTGCCTCGGGCATGGATGTGTGTGATGTCCTTAGGTTAGTTAGGTTTAATTAGTTCTAAGTTCTGGGCGATTGATGACCTCAGAAGTTAAGTCGCATAGTGCTTAGAGCCATTTGAACTTAGATAAAATACGTCAGCACCCATATGGCAACCGAAAGAGAAATATTTTCGAATTTGGTCCTGGTTTTCTACTGCAACATCATCAAATATGAATACTGTGTTTGGTTTTGTTTCTTCAGGTGTGGGGATATCACAGCTTTCACTGAATGTTGTGTATGTAACACTATCTACACATCGAAATATCTCATGCAATAGCTGATACTTGGGTTGAGTGTTTTTGAGAATAGACATACATGTTCAAATCGGACACCGTATACATGAGTTAGCAGAGTCATGAGGACATTAGTCTTGCCGCAGTTGGATGGCCTACAATAATTGCTCTTATATTATCGGGCAGGAGAATTCCGTTTTTCTTGTTCATCTTCTTCTTCTGCTCTTCACTTGAATCTTCACATGACCAATCACCGACAACAAAGTCCTTGTGGGTGCTTCACCCAGCCAGCCATGATAGTAAATCAGCCATGTACAAACAAGTACTTGACATATAAAGAAAATATATCTGGGAGGATAATAATAATAATAACATTTGTGTGTAGCAAGTGTAGTTCGATCACTTAACCGATTGAGCCATACTGTCTACACGAAGAAAACAAGTATGAAGAGTAAGATGATCATAATTTGAGTAGAATTGAAAAAAATGATTGGAATAATTTGATTATAATGGGAGTGGTGGTATGCAATAAAAGAGAAACAGGAGATAAGATTAGATATAAATTATTTATTTAAAAATCATACATTGGATGTACTATTTCTGGGGTATCATCATAATCGGTACGGTTCTTCTTAGAACCTGTACAATATATACCAAATAATTCTTTTTGGTTGGCAATAAATTCTGCACGTATCTCACGCAGTCCAATAGGTGACTCTGAGTACTCTGGTTTTTGACACACGCATTTCAATTGGAAGTCTGTAGGTTTAATTGTCATATGCGAACGAAGATGCTGCTCAAAATCGTCAATATGTATATTATTAACACGTAGAGAGTTTCGAACATCACTATATGCTGCCTCTATGCTAGGGACCCAACGATTCAGTCTCTCGAGAGCAAACCGTATAGAGAAGTCTAGGTTGAATAATTTGATAACTGACGGATGTCTTAGATAGACGCTGTCGACACCTGATTTAACGCATAAGGCGCAGTCATCATATACAGTAGTAATAGAAAGTGTAACATCGGCAAGACGGATGTCTGGTGGGCAATGAGTTGGATCATATTCGGTGGTCATTTGTTGATTGATGTAGCGCTCTGCATGGCACATCCCGGCCCAGTAGAACTCGGGTATCGGGACTCTAACACTTTTGGAAATATTTTCAATTTCCATTATAGCTTGGATCCCCCAGACATGATGGACGTCTATAGCAATGATCACTCGTTTGGAGCCACTGGGGGTTAAATTATATGTCATGGTGGATAGCGTAGCCGCACTAGACGTATTCTTTTTATTTACAGTATCTAAACTTGGTGGTTGCACTATCACGGGAGTGTTCGATTGGGATGAGTTGTATGTCGGCATCCAGTACTGACCTCCATCTAGTTGATCTTTAACACCACCAGTGGTTGAAGTCGTTGTGTGGTGAGCAGATCGAGCGTCTTCATCACACAAGTTGCTGAGTGGGACGGAGAGCAGCAACTCTTAGTGCTGCTCCAACATGTGAGCTAGGTGGGCTACAGGATCCCACGTGGTCGCTACTGGATCAGGTGAGCCGGCTGCCGCTGTTGTAGGTCCGGATGAGACGGCTGACGAAGCTAATGATGATGCAGGTTCGGACGCATCTGCGGAGCTAAGCATGGTGGCGCTTGACTCTGTTGAAAAAAGAAGAGGAAGGATTAGATATTAGCGAATAAGTGAAAACATTGAAGAGTAATAAGGATAATGAACGAGATAGAATAATGTGAAATATGATACTTACTTTTCCGTTTGATCCTGTTCTGAGTGACTGCGATGGAGGTCGACTGGCGCTTCATGATTGTTCTTCTTAGTCTCCCGCTGACTGAGTGACCAAGACTGAGGTCCCGGAACTTAAACTATATATCTCCTACAATGACGTCATAGGATAGTTGAATCCTATTGGTAGAAGTCCAACATGGGACTCAATTAGGGGATCGTATTGGTTGCAGCCATTTCCACCACCCCACAACGCCATCAGCTGACGTGATGATAGAGCACTCTGATGGTGACAATAAGGACTAGACCGGCACCACGTGGTGGATACATTGGGTGCGACTATGTTGTTGTTGAATAACGGTGCTTTGGAATGGTGGCGGTGTTATGAAAATATTTCATGCCCAGCGCTTATATGTAGGAGGGGGGATGTGTCTCTGACGCCATGGCCGCCATCATGGATAACGGTACTGTGGAATGGTACCGACAATGGAATGGCACTGGCCTTGTTCCAATACTGACGTCCTAGCCCCCTAAAGAGATAGGCAGTGTCAAAGATCTACCTCGTTGTAGACTCCCCTAAGTCTCAAGCACGTGTCCACACAGCGCAATCTGCATTTCACCGCAGTCCGCAGTAGACAACATCAGGCGTCTTGCAGGGAGCTAGATAAACTAAACTGTTACAAAACGGTTGCCGGCCGAATGGCCGTGCGGTTAAAGGCGCTGCAGTCTGGAACCGCAAGACCGCTACGGTTGCAGGTTCGAATCCTGCCTCGGGCATGGATGTTTGTGATGTCCTTAGGTTAGTTAGGTTTAACTAGTTCTAAGTTCTAAGGGACTGATGACCTCAGCAGTTGAGTCCCATAGTGCTCCGAGCCATTTGAACCATTTGAACAAAATGGTTACGCCTTTTTGTGTACAGAGCGAATGGTCCAAGCATTGCAGGCAAACGATCGTCCTTTTCGGTATGCACTCTGATGTTCCATGCTGGTCTCCATAGATACTGACAATAATTACCTGAAAAGTGTCTCTTATAAGATGAATGAACGTTGCACATTTTTGGGTACCTGAATCGCCACCACATTAAGATTTGAGACTCTGAAATGCCACAGAACACACTTGAACACATCCTTGAACGCCCGAAAGTTATTGGAAGATAGGACGATAGGTCTGTTTTTCTTCGCAGAGAATACCTTATCGGGAAACTTTTACCTTGGCATACTCGAACAGTTCTAGTCACCACAGATCTAAGACCTGCAGCCGTCCACCATCTTCCTGTATGTTGGTGGACACCCATATTGCAGTTACAACGTGAGTGACGTGGTGCATAATAGAGTTTTTGAGATGTAAATGGGTCGTGATGGTCCCACTGCATGGCCCGCTCACTCTACTGACTCCATTCTTTCGTTGCGGGCTTACTTCAAGGATCGCGTGTACTTAACACCAAAGACATTCTTAAACTGCGTGCACGAATCGACGAAACGGTCATAACCATTGATGCTACACTGTTGAACGTAGACGGGCAGAACCCGAATACAGCCCGGTGTTCTGCTGTCAACGCTGAAGGTCGTCAATCACAGTAAGAAACGCAGAGAGTTGGTATAAGTTTTACAACAAACCACGCTATACTGTAACAGTTCCCAAATCTGGTTTTTTGAAATAATGGCTCTAATTCAAAGAATTAGTATCGACAATAATTGAGAAAAACATACGAAATAAATTAATAAGACACGGTACTGTTCCAAAATTGTGCACAAAGAATCAAAATAATGTCGCAAAAGCAAAGAATTAAGTATGACAAGTTAAAAAAAAAAAAAAACGCCCAATCCTCAACATTGTCGAAGTTTTACACATGCTCATAATTTAGCGTCATCTTCAATTCGAGATGCTTTCAATAGTTTCCACAACGAAACTCTGGCTCAAAATCTGGCAGAAGATCTAAAGACAATACAGATATGTGTTAAGTATAGTAAGAACAAGACGCAACCAATACTTTCACTGGGCAAATCAAATGGTTCAAATGGCTCTGAGCACTATGGGACTTAACTTCGGAGGTCATCAGTCCCCTAGAACTTAGAACTACCTAACCCTAACTAACCTAGGGGCATCACACACATCCATGCCTGACTCAGGACTCTAATCTGCGACCGAAGCGGTAGCACGGTTCCAGACTGCAGTGCCTAGAACCGTTGCATGGGGGCTTAATTAAATTTAAGATTGAAAATGATTTTTTAGTTGTATGTCCGATTACGCTGTGTCTCGTAATCGGTTGGCCCTGACTAGTATTATTACGCAATCTGACTGCAAAGAACAATGTAAGAAAATTTTCGTAAACACAGTTAATTAATTAAGTCCCCAGCAACTAAAAAACCTACAAAATCCAAGCACAAATGTAACTGTTCTGTATGTGGGAGTGTGACTCAACGTATGCATCTGGCACGGTTCTTTTCCAACAAGACAAGAATTTTTAAATACCAACTATACAGACGTGACAAAAGAAAATTAGAAAACTATAATTACGCAAGAAAACCAGAATTCCACTCTAATCCAAGAACACAAGCCAGATGCTTTGTTGACTGAACCTGTAGTGACACATTATTTCAGATAGACAATTAATAAAAAAAAAACATTATAAATTTTACCTTCATATATATTGACGAAATGCACTCATTACAATAACATCTGCTATCTCTCCCATCAAATAACTGCATAAAACAAGGAGCAACACTCTTTACTACCACATCTCACTCCGACTTCACGACAATCACGAGCTCTTAACACACACTGTGCTCTCTACTAGCACTGACTGCCACGAACTCTCAACAACCACTGACTGCCACGAACTCTAAACACGCACTGTGGAGGCGGCTTAATAGTACTCTTTGGCGCACTCTCTGGCGCAGTGGCACAGTGTAGCCACCTTTCATATGCCCCTCCTCCACAGGCCAGAATTTGATGGTATTTTTGCCAGCATTGGTGGTGAAAATACCACCAAATTCGTCCACAAAAATACAGACAAAAACAAAAGATAATATTAATACCTAAACATCACATAATTAGTTAAAATTTTGGCTTTGCACTGACCTTTTACTAACCTAATATATAAAATACAGTAAGCAATACAACTTCTTTTCATACATGTGACCTTACATAATAGTTTATACAATATACAAAAAATCAGTTCATACAAATGTTCACATAAAATGCTTTCAATGATTAGTTTATACAAAAAAAAGATACTAACAGGTGACATCTTTTCAGTAGAAGCAGTCCATCAGTTGCACCCAGTAAAGTGTAGCAGGTACACCCAGCAACAAGTCACATTAGTTCAGTAGAAGCAGTTCATCAGTGGCACCCAGCAATGTTGAGTTGGTGCAGACAGCAACAAGTGACTTCATTTCAGTAAAAGCAGTTCACCAGTTGCACCCAGCAATGTTGAGAGCAGGTGCAGACAGCAACAAGTGACATTATTTCAGTAGAAGCAGTTCCATCTGTGGCACCCAGTAAAGTTCAAGAGGTACACACAGCAACAAGTCACATTAGTTCAGTAGAAGCAGTCCATCAGAGGCACCCAGCAATGTTAAGCAGGTGCAGACACCAACAAGTGACATCATTTCAGTAGAAGCAGTTCCATCTGTGGCACCCAGTAAAGTTGCAGAGGTACACACAGCAACAAGTCACATTAGTTCAGTAAAAGCAGTCCATCAGAGGCACCCAGCAATGTTGAGAGCAGGTGCAGACAGCAACAAGTGACATTATTTCAGTAGAAGCAGTTCCATCTGTGGCACCCAGTAAAGTTCAAGAGGTACACACAGCAACAAGTCACATTAGTTCAGTAGAAGCAATCCATCAGTTGTACCCAGCAATGTTGAGCAGGTGCAGACACCAACAAGTGGCACTATTTCAGTAGAAGCAGTTCGATAAAATTCACTAGCACTGATCACACTGTTCATCAGCAGAAATTAAACACGACCAAATGTCACACATCATGTTGAAAAGTGCAGGTAACAGTTATCTTCACTAATCAGACAGTTCAGGCATGAACAATAGTTTGAATGCACATACAAATGCTTTTACAGTTTAAATACAAATCATAACAAACACACAAATGATGTCAGATAATTATCCTATTAACTATTACAATACACAAGTACCAGTAAACCTATGATATTCATGGGTGTCAGTGCAAGCCACTACCAACAAACAATTAAAATAATATTTAGGAGATAGGTGGGTAGGATTAGTAAAGGAAAACACACAAAACACACTCACTCATCTTTCATCCACATTAAGTACTACTGTGTAACTGAGTAGTGTTAACTGTGTAAATGTAATTCTGTCAAAATCTGATGTTCATCATGTGTATCAAGTAGTACTGGCAGCAATGTATAACAGTCAATAATAGTTAGTCAACGTCATAGTCATCATGTCAAGACCAATGTTTGCCAAGCCAGATCAAATGTACTGTTGTTGAACAACTGTCAGTGAGCCAAGATATGCACTTACTTCCTCTCTCCAAAAAAAAGTATATACTGCTTAGTTATTTAACAAAGTGTGTATAGACTATCTTCCTTCTACTTTAGTGTTCTAGTCTGCTCTCTTCATCCTCCTTGTTCCATAAGACCAACAAAAAAAAATATGCTCCTCACTTACTTTACCTCTTATACACCAAAACTCCAATAATCATACCTCAATAATACCTCTTCAATACGTCTTATCATTAATATCATTTACCTTACCTCTTGTCCACAAAAACTCCAATAATCATACCTCAATAATACGTCGATAAATATAAACCTCAGCACCAATATCATTTCACTTCCATAACAACTCAACTTCATATAATCTCTATACCTCAATAATACGTCGATAAATATAAACCTCAGCACCAATATCATCTCACTTCCATCACAACTCTTTCCTCTAGTCAGTCTCCTCGAACAAGTACAGATAAAATCCTAATGCAACTTCAAGTCAGCATCCCATACAATCCGAAGACACATTGTCAACACACAACCTCTGTGTAATCCATCTGACCCAAATTTTCTACTCATTATAAATTATAAGATACATTTTGGTTCCTTGTCCATCATTAAATAAAAGAAATGCATACCTGACCTCTAACAGACTTAGTTCGAATAACTCTCAGTAATTAAGTACGATAACGGAGTGTGAATAATCATAATGTTTCACAGTGTGTACACCACTTCAAGAATTATGGCAAACAGAATCAAACATGTGGAGTATTTTTTGTGTCAAGTGTCACTTCCTATTTCAATTGCTCACGAAAAATGCAGTGTAATAACTGTTAATGGTCTAAACCTATTTTTGGTATGTCATGTCGTCAGCCTCCTTCTTATTAGCATAAATTATACAGCTTCCATAAAACCTCAGCTCATGTGACTTCTATGACTTTCTTGTACTAATGTCGTTCGTCGAATTATAGCAGTTAATTTTCTTATCTTAAAAATATAAGGCACTGAGCGTAAGCAAAACTTGCAATAGCGAGTAAATATACCAGTAGAGAACAGAATGTCAACAAGTGTATGCAGCACAATTCTTACAACGAGGCTCTGCCAAGCGAACAATCTATAATTAATACCATAGTGTGACCTAAACTCTATGTTTGTACACTGTACATCAGCATTGCTATATTCTAAATTGAAGAGTAGTTATGACAACAAAACAGAAATGTATAAATATGTAATCCATACAAAAAGCAGCAAACATATATCTTACGTAATAAACAGGTCATTATCATCATATCAGCATACGCAAATAAATGTTCATATGTCATCTTAATAAGTAAACATGAAGGCGCAAGCAGATAAATCACAAAGTATAACTTACATACATATCAGCACAATAAATCAGGTGACAATTATAATTTAAATAACTAAGCACAGCAGGCACATAATTAAAAAAATAGGACATCAGTGAAAAAGCAGCGCAGCCAAGCGATGCATAATATACACAAGTTACAACCCAGTTCATTAATAATCATTGTCAAAATCAGTTAACGTACGCAAGCACGTCGCTTCACAAGTAAATTCATAGAACCTGAAATTAGCACAAAGTATGAATCACGTAATCGCGAGCAGCAAATTACGTCTAAAGTACGTACCTAAGTGGAAACATGTTACCTGAAAAATAAACTCAATTAATAGTTACCCTTTTTAGTTTATTAGTTTCTTCTTCAAAATTACATTCTTCCTGAAAATTTCTCGATAGCAAGTCCTCTTAACGTCGGAGACACACAGAATTTACCTGAAGGTGTTAAATATTTTGTAGAACCGTATTCTGAAAAATACTGAATGTTAATAACATAATTCATCAAGTCACTATAGCTTTATACTGAATTTAATCGGAGAAATTAGATTGTGTATTTGTTTACGGCTGTCAGTGCATTCGCACTGAGCGCTCGATCAGCTGTAGGCGCGTGACGTAGGAAGCAATTGTTTGCGGTCAACGACTGCCTTGTGCGGCGCGCAGACTTCACTGTTGCTTTGAGTATGTGCCGCCGCCAAAACACAGCGCGGTATCCTTGTACTCTCTGCGTGTTTACATGTAGCTGTTAGTTTCTCACAAGTATGTCATTCCACAAAAATTTTAACGTTTGATATATGATGTATTCCTTTAGAGCGTCGTGATTTAAGAGTTTCTACTTCGACAGTGTTATCATGAATAATTTTGCGAATTCTATATGGACCGTTATAAAGCAGAAAAAATTTGCGACACAAGCCTTCTCCTTTGTGAGACAAACGGTGGGATTTAATTAATACCTTTTGACCAACTGACAAGAATTTTGAACGACCAGGACGCTTAGCTGATTTCTCTCTTCTAGCAGCCGCAGATGCAATATTTCGTAGAGCCAGGTTGACAACTTCAGAATGCCGCAGTTTCCGTGAAGGCGGAAAAGGAACGATTTCAGAAATGCGATTTGTTGGTACTTTATTTTTTAATATCAATAGAGGCGGTAAAGAAGTTGAGTCATTAGGAAGTTCATTCAGAATGTTTTGAAAAATATGAAGATACTGATCCCAAGTTCTGTAATTCTGATGACAATAAAGACGGCACAATTTATTGATTTCCTTCATCCATCTCTCTGAAGCATTAGATTGAAGGTGAAAAAGTGAGATGAAGATTGGTTTAATTTTACGACGCTGTAGAGTACGAAGCCAAATTTTAGAACGAAACTGTGATCCATTATCTGATATAACCTTGTTAACATGACCAACTTCTTTAAGAAAATGTTTGATAAAAGCGTTAGATACTGAACGAGCTGTTGCTTTGCGTAAAGGTGTAAAACACACATATTTTGATGTCAATTCCACTGCTACGAAAATGTACGCAAAACCATTAGTAGAACGAACCACTGGACCAAACAAATCGACTGCAGCCATCTCCTTTAATTTCGCTGGAATGATGGGAAACAACGGTGCTCTGTGAGAAATCGTTGGAGGCTTAGCCATTTGACATAATTTACATTTGGCAAGAACAGATCGAATACGTTTTTCCATATTACTGAAGTAACAATTTTCTCGTAATTTATGAAAGCATTTTCGGGGACCAAAGTGTGCATAACTGAAATGCGTATACCAAATCAATTTATTGACCCACTCATCAGGAATACAAACTAACCAAACAAAGTTGTCGACCGATTTTCGTTTAAAAAGAATGTCATTGCGAACTGAATAGCATCTAGTTTCTCTGGATCAGGAAGAATACCTTCTGTAGAAATAATGTGACCGAGAAATTTCATCTGAGAACGACCAAATTCAGATTTTTCCAAGTTCACTGTAATGCCAACTCTTGCAAAGATACGTAACAATGAATCCAAAATTTTGTTGTGCTCACTCCAAGAACGTTTAGCAATAATAATGTCGTCAACATACGAAGTAATGTTGTCACGAAGATAAACAGATAAAATTTCGTTTAAACTACAATGAATGCTGCAATAGGTACAGAAAGTCCAATCGGTAATTTCCAAAGTCACTTTTGGGTAAAACAGTCATATCCGGTTATTGTTCACTTACTCACTAGATAGATTGATAGTCGAAGAGTTGTTTTGACAGATGCAAAGAATAGTAAAAGAGTAGGCAGCGGTACAGAAAACTAAAAGAGAAATAGCACCACTACAGCTCGGGGCCCTATGCTCGCTACGGCACATATTCACTTAGAGTAGTGAATCCCCTGAGGACTTTAATAGCTGCACATAATTTTCAGTTTGTGACTTTGTGGCACATCTGGCGGAAGTGCGTACGTAAATTGATCTAGCCTTGAACATGGATGTATGTCATTCTTAGAATTGCGGAAGATCTTAAGTTTCCGGACAGTCAAAAAGTGTTTATAATCAAAGTTTTCGCCTCGTGGCGACAAAGACCTACCGCGTCTGTCCCAGTCCGAATGTCGATTATTGTAAAGTTCGCGCGCCTGGCGCTCTCTTGTTGCATCCCGTAAATGAAACAAATTATTTTCTTCAAACCCCTCTGCTACCTGTGATTCTAAATTTCTTCTGCTATCTTTTCCTACAATTTCGCCTTCGATCTGCTTGACTTGCTTCCGTAATGCCTCAAATTCCCTTTTCACCCGTTCATTAAATTTTCCCTGATTCTCAACATGCTTATTTATGTTCTGATACTCTTCGGTTTCTGCAAATGGTAATGGGGCTGTATCATCCGAATCTCTGTCCCCATGTAAACTAAGATTTGTCAATTTATCTGAAATTTCCTCAACTCTTTCCGATAAGTCACCTATTTTTTCTTTCTGTTTGTTTACATCTTCCGTAAGTGTCGCGACTCGGGTTTCAGTATTGACACATTTCGTAGCTAGCTGTTCATATTGTTGTGTTAGGTTATTTAATCTGTCATTTGGTACGAATTCCTCGATTCTTTCAATTACTTCTGCCTTATCTTGTGCACGTTGTAAATTTAACTCTGAAAATTTCTGTACTATCACGCGATCTCTTTCTTCCTGTTCTCTATCCTGTTCCCTTTGTCTGATTTCTACTGCAATTAATCTATTATTGTGAGAATTCAGAATCGGTTGTACTTCTTCCCTGATTTCTTTCTTTAATTCATCTTTCATATTTTTGAAACATGTCCCTATTCGTGAATCTATCCGTGTTTCCAAAGTTCCCATCTCTGCTTTAAATTCAGATCCTAAAGTTTCCATTCGTGTTTCCATTGTCCCTATTCTTGATCCCACTGAGTCTAACTTTGTTCCCATTGTTCCCATCCGTGTTTCCATTGTTTCCATTCGTGTTACCATTGTTCCCATTTGTGATCCCAGATTTAATATTGCACTCATCAACTGCTCCATATTAAATTGTTCAGAATTCTTTTCGCCCCTAACATCTCCCGCAAAACTAACTTCCTTCACCACAGCTGTAAGGCTATCTGTGTTCGATACTATTTCAGAATCTTCTGTCGTTAATCTCAGATTCTGTGAATTTTCCGATTGAGAAAAATTTTGAAATGGTTCCGGACTATTTTCCCGACTTATTACACTGTTTTCCACCTCATTATCCACCATACTGTTTTCCTCTGTTGGCGAGTTCGCCATGTGAACAATTTCGTTATTCTCACTATTCATCATTTTTGCCTTTTTCATTGATCGCGTAATCATTTACAAAATATACGAAAGATTCGTCACTGTACGAAAATTACACACAATGACTCTTTATCTCCAACAATACTATTCACATGAAATGTCTCCCTCAGACACGATCAATCGAACAATTGAAATAACTGCACTAATTTGTCAAACGCGTATACAAGGCAATAAAAATTAAATTTTGAAAAATACCATTAGAAGAATGCCAATTACCAAATCTACACATGCAAAATAGACTACAATTATTAACTACAAATTACTACCACAATACTACAGTCTACAATTTTCACAATCAGAAGAATCCAAGGGACGATCCGAAGCAGCGGTCGCCACGTGCATGGGGGCTTAATTAAATATATGATTGAAAATGATTTTGGTTTTTTTTAGTAACTGTATGTCCGATTACGCAGTGTCTCGTAAACGGTTGGCCCTGACTAGTATTATTACGCAATCTGACTGCAAAGAACAATGTAAGAAAATTTTCGTAAACACAGTTAATTAATTAAGTCCCCAGCAACTAAAAAACCTACAAAATCCAAGCACAAATGTAACTGTTCTGTATGTGGGAGTGTGACTCAACGTATGCATCTGGCACGGTTCTTTTCCAACAAGACAAGAATTTTTAAATACCAACTATACAGACGTGACAAAAGAAAATTAGAAAACTATAATTACGCAAGAAAACCAGAATTCCACTCTAATCCAAGAACACAAGCCAGATGCTTTGTTGACTGAACCTGTAGTGACACATTATTTCAGATAGACAATTAATAAAAAAAAACATTATAAATTTTACCTTCATATATATTGACGAAATGCACTCATTACAATAACATCTGCTATCTCTCCCATCAAATAACTGCATAAAACAAGGAGCAACACTCTTTACTACCACATCTCACTCCGACTTCACGACAATCACGAGCTCTTAACACACACTGTGCTCTCTACTAGCACTGACTGCCACGAACTCTCAACAACCACTGACTGCCACGAACTCTAAACACGCACTGTGGAGGCGGCTTAATAGTACTCTTTGGCGCACTCTCTGGCGCAGTGGCACAGTGTAGCCACCTTTCACCGTTCGGTCACCCCGGCCGGCTGAGCAAAACACTTTTAATATTACTGATAACAGTGCCACGGAAGTAGATTTACTGTACACGGTTTTCCGAAATTCGTTAACCAAAGAAGACGAAGTAAATATTCCAGAATTCGAATCAAGAACAACTGCCAACTTCAGAAACTTAGACGTAGATATGCTCGATGTAGCGAAGCAGCTCAGTTTACTGTTTAAAGACAAGGCCTCTATTTCAGATTATATACCAGCTGGCTCCTTTCAGTGTGCGCTAACACAATAGCTCCATACATAGAAATCATATGCAACGTCTGACTCCTCGAAAGGTCCGGAACTAACCACTGGAAAACTGCACAGGCCACATAAATACTCAATAATGGGAATAGGTGTAATCGGCTAAATTACAGACCCACATCAATAATATCAATTTGCAATGGGATTTCGAAACGTTTACAGTTCTCAGTCATTATGAATCATAAGTAAGAGAATGACTGAGTGGCAAATATCCAACAAGGATTCAGAAAGTGAAGTTCTTGTGAAAAACAATTAGCTACAGTCGCAGGTTCTAATCCTGCCTCGGGCATGGATGTGTGTGATGTCCTTAGTTTAGTTAGGTTTAAGTAGTTCTAAGTTCTAGACGTTAAGTCCCATGGTGCTCAGAGCCATTTGAACCATTTGAAAAACATTAGCTCTACGTTCCTACTACGTAATGAATGCTATCGCCAGGGGGATATCATATTGATTCCATGTGTTTAGATTTTCAGAAGCTTTTTGAACCGGTTACTCACAAGCGACTTTTAATCAAATTGCGTTTCTATGAAATATTGTCTCCGTTGTGAGACTGGGTTCGTGATTTCATGTCAGAAACGTAAAGTTTCGTAGTAACTGACTGAAAATAATTGAGCAAAAACGAAGTAAGGAGGTGGTGTAGGCTTTCTGCTGTTCCTGATCTACATACGTGGTTTAGGAGGCAATCTGAGCATCCCTCTTAGACTGTTTGCAGTTAATGCTGTCATTTACTGTCTTGTAATGTCATCATATGATCAAAACCATTTGCAAAATTATATAGATAATGTATTTGTATGGTGCGAAAAGTAGAAACTGACAATAAATAATGAAAAGTGAGGAGTCATCTATGTCAGTACTAAAAAGAATCCTCTACATTTGTGTTTCACGCTAAATTACACAAATCTAGAGGTCGTGAATTCAACTACGTATTTAGATATTACATTTACGAATAACTCAAACTGGAATGTTCACATAGTCATTGTTGTGGGGAAGTGAACAAAAGAGTGAGATTTACTGGTAGAACACGTAGAGAATGCAATGTGTCTACTAATGTGACTGCGTACGCCACACTTGTCCTCCCTGTGTTAGAGTACTGCTCTGCGTTGTGATACCCTCATCAGATAGGATGAAAGGAGGAGATGGAGACCTTACAGAGCAGGGAAGTTCGTTTTGTATCATCGCGAAGTAGAGAAGAGAGTGCCACGTTTTCCTCCGAATCCGAAAATATATTTTTTGGAGTTCACATACGTAGAGAGGAACAATCACCATAATGAAACAAAAGAAATGAGAGCGAGCTATTAGAGAAATGTCAGGGAAATAGCTTGAAGGTGGTTCGATGAACCCTCTGCCCAGCACTTAAGTGTGAATTTCAGAGCAATCATGCAGTTATAGATGTAAATGTAGTGACAGGACTTTATGGGCACCCGCCAGTTTTTCAGTTTTTACAGTGTAAAGTTATACAGATAATTAACGGACACCCTCCATAGGTCGTTGATTTCACGACATAGCAGAGGAGAGAGATTAGATTATCTCGTGTTGGGAAATGAGCGGGCAGTCGGCCCCGGCGCCGCCACCACAGCGCCGTTAACGCGGGGCCCCGGATGCTCGGCACGATTTCCCAGCGGGGGCGGCGGACGTGAGGCCTCTAGCCACCAGAAGCCGCCCGGTCAGGGACACCGATTGCCGTTCCCCCGGGATCCCGCCTGCGCCGCTTCTTCCCCACCTGCAGGCTGCCACCTGCGCACGCCGCCAGCCTTAATTTGAAATGCATGGCGCTTCTCGGGGGACCGTACGTGCCGTCACAACCACCCCTAAAGCGGCTCGCCAACCGAGCGTGCTGTAGGCCGCCCTTCTCATCGTACTGGATTTTAGCCGACACCGCAGAGGGGTTGCGCCGTTCCTGTCTGCCTCCTTACGTGCTGGCACACCAAATCCAGTCTTACAAAGCGGCTTCCTCCTGCCCCTCCCCCTCTTCTGTTTTTCCGTGCTTACAGGATCTGAAGGTCAGCGCCGGGACATCAGTGTCCTAAAGTAATACGACATAACAATAATACAATACTGGCCCTTAAAATTGCTACACCAAGAAGAAATGCAGATGATAAACGGGTATTCATTGGACAAATATATTATACTAGAACTGACATGTGATTACATTTTCACACAATTTGGGTGCATAGATCCTGAGAAATCAGTACCCAGAACAACCACCTCTGGCCGTAATAACGGCTTTGATACGCCTGGGCATTGAGTCAAACAGACCTTGGATAGCGTGTACAGGTACAGTTGCCCATGCAGCTTCAATACAATACCACTGCTCATCACGAATAGTGACTGGCGTATTGTGACGAGCCAGTTGCTCTGCCTTCATTGACCAGACGTTTTCAATTGGTGAGAGATCTGGAGAATATGCTGGCCAGGGCAGCAGTCTAACATTTTCTCTATCCAGAAAGGCCCGTACAGGACCTGTAACATGCGGTCGTACATTATCCTGCTGAAATGTAGGGTTTCGCAGGGATTGAATGAAGGGTAGAGCCACAGGTCGTAACACATCTGAAATGTAACGTCCGCTGTTCAAAGTGCCGTCAATGCGAACAAGAGGTGACCGAGACGCGTAAGCGATGGCATCCCATACAATCACGCCGGGTGATAAGCCAGTATGGCAATGACGAATACACGCTTCCAAAGTGCGTTCACTGCGATGTCGCCAAACACGTACGTGACCATCATGAAGCTGTAAACAGAACCTGGATTTATCCGAAAAAATGACGTTTTCCCATTCGCGCATCCCGGTTCGTCGTTGAGTACACCATCGCAGGCGCACCTGTCTGTGATGCAGCGTCAAGAGTAACCGCAGCCATCGCCTCCGAGCTGACAGTCCATGCTGCTGCAAACGCCGTCGAAATGTTCGTGCAGGTGGGTGTTGTCTTGCAAACATCCCCATTTGTTGACTCAGGGATCGAGACGTGGCTGTACGATCCGTTACAGCCATCCGGATAAGGTGCGTCATCTCGACTGCTAGTGATACGAGGCCGTTGGGATCCAGCACGGCGTTCCGTATTACCCTCCAGAACCTACCGATTCCACATTCTGCTAACAGTCATTGGATCTCGACCAACGCGAGCAGTAATGTCGAAATACGATAAACCGCACTGGCGATACGCTACAATTCGACCTTTATCAAAGTCGGAAACGTGATGGTACGCATTTCTCCTCCTTACGCAAGCCATCACAACAACCTTTCACCAGGCAACGCCGGTCAACTGCTGTTTAAGTATGACAAATCGGTTGGAAACTTTCATCGTGTCAGCACGTTGCAGGTGTCGCCACCGGCGCTAACCTTGTGTGGCTGGCCGAAGTGGCCGTGCGGTTAAAGGCGCTGCAGTCTGGAACCGCAAGACCGCTACGGTCGCAGGTTCGAATCCTGCTTCGGGCATGGATGTTTGTGATGTCCTTAGGTTAGTTAGGTTTAACTAGTTCTAAGTTCTAGGGGACTAATGACCTCAGCAGTTGAGTCCCATAGTGCTCAGAGCCAACCTTGTGTGAATGTTCTGAAAAACTAATCATTTGCACATCACAGCATCTTCTCCCTGTCGGTTACATTTCGCGTCTGTAGCACGTCGTCTTCGTGGTGTAGCTATTTCAATGGCCAGTAGTGTAATAAATACAGGAGAAGTGAGCGAGCGACTTGCACAATGAGGGTTCAGTGAAGCTGGCGTAGCATCACAGCAGGCTGCGACAGCTGTGTATACTTCAGCCGGATGTAGCTAGATGAAGGCAGCAGAGTGAAGGTATGACGGCGCAGCCTCCGAACTCCGGACCTCGGTGTACAGGAGGCGGGCTGATGATGACGTCGGCCGACTTGGGGAGACCGAGGGGCATAGCAGTTCGACCACCGTCTGCTTACGGCCGCCAGCTTGAACGTACCTGATGCCTATATCTATCTGCACGCTGTACTGTCTTCGTTGTTTTGTATAGGCTACACACTGATCTCTGTAGATCAGAGGCTCCCAAACTTTTGTTTGTCACGCCCCCCTTCTGCCGAAAAGAAAACTTCCATGCCCCTCCCCTCTAAAAAAATATAGAGGTTTTTATTAATTATCAAGAATCTATTGAAAAATTTGTGATGGTGACGTCATGCAACATGAAGGGCTGTTAATGTATCGAGTCGCAGTTATTATGTCATCAGTCTAGTCTAAGGCACTCCAAAAGTAAATAAAGTCCTTGGTAAACAAGGAAAAATATTTGCGACCTTTCCAGATTAGTGGATGCGGGCCATTATTTTAAGTTGTGTGTAGCTTATTACTTTCACTCATTATCAAAAATAGTCACTCAGTCACGGTGTTAACGAACATCACTGATTTGTACGCCTGTAGCGCTCCCTATTGTCATTGCACATAGGTTGGCATTTATGTCAACGACAACAGTTACCGAACGGCGACAAAAGCCCAATTCTCGGAACCAGGCAAAAAATAAAAAAATAAGTTTTACGAAATAATTTTGCAGACTACACAGAACTTTAAAAATATGAATAAAACAACTTCCTTACCTTGATTACATTCCCTTGCCGCACACCATTTCTTCACCAGTATACGATTTTAGGACTACTCTTCGCTTGCCATATGTAGGATAAACTTTCGCTGTGTCTTCATCCAGAAGAAATACTATTATTAGTTGAAATAACATACCACACATAACATCACAATCCATAAGGATCACACGCAGTATTTATATTTAAATGAGATTCACTATGTTTATTTTATATTGTTTCTTCGAAATGGTTTTTTATAATTTTAGAGTATTACCCACATGTAAGTATAGTTAGGAGAAAAATAACAAGTTCTCTTATAATGTGACGTATTTATTATAAAAATGTTATTTCCACACACATATGGCAAGAAACAAACAAATAAATCAATGTTAAGGATGAGCTTGCATATTTTTTACAAGATTTTGAATTCTTGGCTGAATAGTAGAAACTGCGCAACGTAAATCACTGTCAATACTGAGTTTGTTTCTAAGCTTATTTTTTATATCCACTACCGCTGAAAATGCTTGTTCTGGTGTGCTGGGATACACCGTGAGATATTTCACCCAAAATAAAGGCTTATTCATCTTCTCAAAATCATACTTCGCTGCAGAATCATTTTTAATTTCTAAGACTTCCTCTTGTAGTCTGTCTGACAACGCATCGACGTCAACGTGAAATGGATCCGTCGCTAACCTATAATAAATTTTATCATCATAACTGTTAGGGAAGTATCGTTCGAATTCACCAATGAGGTGCTGCAAATGTTTCGATATTTTACTCTTGGTATCAGTATCCATAAAATCGTTGTGAAATCAGACTTCTTCCAGGATTCCAAACAATCTGGGAAAGCAGGAATAATTGCAGGCTAAAATTTTACGTTTCCAGAGTTGCAACTTAGCAGTAAACGCTTTGATGGCATCCCGATCAAAGATTATGTTTGAATCTCCACCCTGTAATGTCTAATTCAATGTGTTTAAAGATTCGAAAATATCTGAAAGATAAGTCAATGCAATATAAACACCGGGCTTTCTAAATTCCCCATACAATTCAGTTTGTTTGTTATTTTCCTAAAACTGCATCACTTCGTCTCGAAGTTCAAATAATCTTCCTAGCATATTTCCTTTTGAGAGCCAGCGTACTTCTGTGTGAAATAAAAGTCTTTTATACTCTGCTCCAAAGTCTTCACAAAGAGCCGTAAATAACCTGGAATTTAGCGCACTCTTTGATATGATTCACGATTTTGATGCACAATTTCAAGACATCATTGAGTTCCTTTGGAATTGTCTTAGCTGCCAATGCTTGACGGTGCATTACACAGTGGATAGCAGTAACACGAGGGTTTCTTACTCTGATCATCTGCACGTATCCTGAGTGACATCCAAGCATTGATGGGGCGCCGTCTGTGCACACGCCTATCAGTTTCTGCCATGATAACTCATTTTTACAAAAGAATTCAGAGACGGCTGCCATTATATGAATTGCTTTTGAAGTTGTCTTTAACCCTGTAGAAAACAGAAACTCTTCTTTAATTGCTTCATTTTCTATATAGCGAACGAAGGCTAGCAGTTGGCAACAATTCGCAACGTCCGTACTCTCGTCTAACTGTATTGCGAAAAACTGCGATTGTAACTAATTGATTTTGTATGTCTTCGGTCACATCATCAATCCGACGTTTCACAGTATTGTCAGAAAGCGGTATTTGTGAAAGTTTTTGTTTACTTACTGACCCAAGAACAACATCAGCAGCTTTCAAAGAACAGGGTTTGGCTAGTGTCTCTCCGATAATACGACTTTTCTTGGTCCTTGAAATAAGTAGCGATAGCTCATACGAGGCTTCCAGTACCTTTTCTGATGTCTGAGCGAAGGATCCAGCAGTGTCCATCTCCATCCGTTTCAAATTATCGCCGGCCGAAGTGGCCGTGCGGTTAAAGGCGCTGCAGTCTGGAACCGCGAGACCGCTACGGTCGCAGGTTCGAATCCTGCCTCGGGCATGGATGTTTGTGATGTCCGTAGGTTAGTTAGGTTTAACTAGTTCTAAGTTCTAGGGGACTAATGACCTCAGCAGTTGAATCCCATAGTGCTCAGAGCCATTTGAACCATTTCTTCAAATTATCACATTCTGCAGCAAAAAATTTCTTCGGTTTCTCTTTCAATGCACCGTGCTTTGCCCACAAATGGCGTTCCAGACGAGAAGGTCTCATGCAATCATTGCTCAATACCTCATAGCAAATATCACATTGCAGCTGGTCAATACCATTTTTTTGTATAGAAGCAAAACCGTATTTGATATAATCATCATTATATTTACGTTTTTTCACGACACTCATGGTGAAGTTAAAAGTAAACAAGAAGTTTACAGTATAATTTCGCACTAACACTGATTTTACCGAGGCACAACTGTGAAAGATTCAACGCGATTTCAGCAAAATCCAGTACATCAGATGTATCAACAACTGCAAGCAACCAACTGAAATAAACGATAGCTACTGTCACCTATCGGCACCTCAGATGACTGCCTGTGAGGAGTGGGGCGAAGAACGCGGAAGCCCAGCCGCAGCGCAGGTAGTCAGTGCACTGTCCGTCTGCGACCTGGTGGCCGAGCAGGGCTCTTGCTGGGAGGAACGGGCTTTTCTCGGATTAGGGCGGAAACAGCCCACAGGCACCCTAAGAATTTGCTACATGTTTTGCGGTGCTGTTCTGAGCAGTGCAGCCTGGGGTTCTATGCGAAACTCGATTTCGTGCCCCTATCTTTCGTTACTTATAAACGAAACCTTATAAGTTTTCAGATAACATCAATGAATTTGTTGTCAAATTTCACAGTAATTAAGTAAGGTCATGGATACACCTCACACATTGCTGGAAACTGTGCACAGTGCCAAGCAGTTATCTCTGTACTCGTACCAAAAGAAGCCATTGTCGCAGCAAAGAACGTACACTAATTTCAAACGAAATTATGACGTATTTCAAAAAGGCAGAAGAAAAATAACTGTTTTGTCAGATAAGGAATCAGAATGAAACAGCTGTAGTACTGACCGTTCGAAAAAAAAAATAGCCTCACTAGTGGACTTCATTGTCTACCTAGCTGGGTTACGTTTCATGGTTAGCACTCACGACGATGTCTCCAGAACGGCGTGAAGTACTCTGCTCATAACGAACACTTGTACTAGTTTGAAATTCACGTCGTGCACATTTTTCTGGTGACAAAGGGCATAACCCCGGCGCCCAATTTATGAACCCGCCAGTTCATTTGAAGCGTATACAGTCTGTTAAAGTCACTGTAATCGCATCACATGTGGATCCGCGTGTTGACAGGGTAATAAATCGGCATTTTTGTAGTTACGCAGTATAAGTGATTATTACTCTGATGAACATAGCCTACTGCGGCTAAAAGCTATAACATGATTACGTTCAGTTCAGATGTACAAATGTACGGAATAGCTACTACCTGACTTTTCAGTTTTCCAATTGTCAGAAGTAAGTTGTTTACAAATCTGATATATTAGAATTAACGCATATAGCCTTCGTAATTTTGAGAGTTTCAGTGTGTGACATTCTAGACGTGTTCTTGAAAAGCTGTATGTTCTAGGATAGGTTATTGAGATAGGATTGCGGGAAGTGGGACGCCAAACGATTGCATTTAGCACCATAATCATTAATACCTGCACATTCATTTTTATTAAAATATCGATATTAAAAAGAAATACTAGGTTTATGCCGGTAACTCCACCTGCGCCCCCCATGCAACATCATCACGCCTCCCCCCCCCCCCCAAGGGGGGCGCGCCGACCAGTTTGGGAACCAACGAAAAGTGGCCAGCCATATGCTAACAACAGCGTGCCTGGGTAAGCTATTGTGTGCATATTGAGCCTGTCGCGGGTATTTTCATCTCCATTCACTGACAACCTATAATTTGTAGCCGAATTCCGTGAGTGGCTGTGAGTCTCTCAAGAAGGATGTTCAATCGTGTGGTGCAAGCCTGGACGCCACTCTGGCGAATTAGGTGCCCTTAAACCAACCGATCAATTCTGCAGGGGAAGGTAGATGTACAGTTAAACTTGGAATCCAAACCAAGTGTCATTCCAGGCATATCCTCACGTTATTGAGAAGTAAAAGCCGAATGAACAGCTGCAAGGTCTGACAAGGATTGGGTCCCGCCAGGTTTTGGTTTTACCTCTACACCACCAAGACCGACATTTTATTTGTATGACGTACGTCCAATATTGACAGAGGATGTAGTATACAACAAGGAAAGAAAAAAATTCCTGTTAACATCGGTCACAAGTCTCAAGTCTTCAAAGTTATGGTCTACTACCACAATTGTCCATGATCACCAAGTCTTTGCTCAATGTGACCGTCATCCACTGCAAAGCAGCCTTCCAACCTACGTCTCACGCAATCAGGCATCCTTTGGAACACCCCTGGTTGTTGGGAGGTTGCATCACAGGCACTGAATACACGTTCTCCTATTGTATACACATCATTTATGTGGTTTTTATATGTCACCAGAGCCGAAAATCCACTGGGTTAAGGCCAGGAGAACGGGAAGGCCAACGTATTGGCCCTCTTCGACCAATACAGTGCTCCTGAAAGACTCGTGTTACTTGTCGCCTCGCCCTAAGTTGTAAATGGACTGGAGCCACATCACACTTGTACCGCTTTTGGACTCCTCAGAGCCACATAGTACTGGTACCACACATGCAGTCGTTTACGTAATGCTACAGTTTCCAGCAGATCTCTTTCCAAGGTTGTCCCCCACATGTTCTAATACCCGCCAGTCACTATCAGGTGTACGAGTTGTGCAATGCGTGTCACAATCCAGTGTTCGTGGTGCAAGGGATACCGTTTACGAAAGTTTCAGGAACAGTTAACTAAACACTCTGTACAGATGGTGTACGGCGTCATGGATATTTCGCAACATACGGGGTCATGCTCGCATTTTTCTTTCATCTGCTTACACATAGCAGATAACCATATTTGTGTGAACAATGCCACTAGTTGGGTGCTGTATCTCCAGTAAAGAACACGGAAACAAATTACAATAATGTGATACTGTGCCACAAGAAATAGTGCGCTATATGAACACTACGGGCGTATTGGATGAAAATAACGTACCTGACCGCTACACCATGGACTCTGGTACGTTGTGGAATATTGAGGGCGTTCTTGTGTTGGGTGCGTACTTGATACCTATGAGAAAGCGTTGAGCTGTAAGAAGTCCAGTTTGTACGATATTTCTCATTTGTCTCGTCCAAAGTACTTGTTGTGCAAAATATGCTCCTCGTACACACGCAGACCATAACTCAAAAGATATTATTTTTACAACCAACCTTTATAGCGTAGTTTTTTCTTCCCTTGGTGCATACTAAATCCTCCGTAAGTATTGGAATGGCTTTTCGGGACACTCTGTAGTAGCGGTGAGATGCAATATCCTTATCTAACCCCTTCGCCAATCTGTTTCCATTACGACACCTATAATTCCAGTCTTATTCGCAATCTCTCTTTGGCTTTATATGTTCGGAATTGTGTTTATGATGTATGATATGGTGTTACTTTCTGCCAGGATTTTCCATCATTTTATGAAGTCAAATATATCGTGAGATTTCATAATATAAATAAGTTCCACATGTGTTCCCCGATTTAATTCTTTCTTTTTTTCAACACACTTAGCTGAATGTTACGTTGCAAGATATTGTACTACAAATAAGAATCAGTATGCTGTGCAGTAATGGTCGCATGTGGGAGTTGTCATTAAAAAGAAGCTCAGTGGAACCGGTATACAATCAACATTGTACTCGACGAAGCACCTCACCACGAAAGTACCAGATTTGTATAGTAAAGTACCAGGTAGATTTGTACATGCAGTGACAAGAGTTTAACATCCGTAATAATCAGTGTTAGTTGAACGTGTTGTTCAAGGTTTAAACAACCCATATTATTTCACTTGGGATAGGTTTGTGATGCACATCCTCAAGTCTGAAATTAAGTATCATAACAATAGGTTTTAAAAACAAGGGATACGAGGGCTTATGTAAGTGCCCTTTTAAAATTTAGTGATCATTATATAAACAAGATTTTCTACCCAGGTAACAGATGAATAAAGTAAATGAATTTAGGCCCTTCAACAACAGTACCAGGAAACACATACTTTACTTTGCTGTTTCAATATCAGTAACTGGTTTAAAAACTCTACGAAAAGTTTTTGAAATTGACGTTTTTAATTTGTACACTGTCTTAAAATAGGCATGATTTATTTCTCACGCTTATTCATTGGAGCATGTTCTTAACATCGATGTTTAGGGAACTGTGTTACCTTAAAATATTACGGATGTTATATTTTTCATGTTCATTCATACCAGTGTGTTCTTAACAGTGTCCTTAACAGAAATACATCAGCATTACTTTGATCAATTTCTGCCATCTTGGTAGTACGATACAGTGTGCTAATGAAGCAACATTAGCTTAAGGTTCAAATGGCTCTAAGTACTATGGGAAACAACTTCTGAGGTCATCAGTCCCCTAGAACTTCGAACTATTAAACGTAACTAACCTAAGGACGTCACACACATCCATGCCCGAGGCTGGATTTGAAACTGCGACCGTAGTGGTCGCGCGGTTCCAGACTGAAGCGCCTAGAACCGCTCGGCCACCCCGGTCGGCTTAGCTTAAGGAAGTGAATTCAAGTATGAAGAATTATAGTGTTACTAAACTGTTTAATCGTGATTTTGTATACAACGAGGTATACGCATCATTGTCACGACGTTAATGAAATTTAAAATAACCATTATTAGAATAATAGATACATGTATTTATCAGGTATTGTTGAGCAAAACACTGGTAAACGTAAGTGAACGTATTGACACGTCTGACGACCACTTTAAGATTACAAAAAATTAAACAGGCTATGTGTGTATCGCGAGTATAATCACAATGAACTTGCAATCTTCTCTAACTCATACTACATCTTCGGAATTACTGCTCAAAGGCGGTGAATTGGAAAGTATATTGCTTGCTTCATACTTCCCATTTTTCGTTGCCTTTATCCCGTATCTTTATGATGCCGTGCGTTAAATAATGGATGTGGCAAAGTTAGTGGTAGGGAGTGGCCGAGTGGCCTTCCTCTCGCCACACTTCTCCCCACACTTCCCCACTCACCCCCACCCTGGTGCGATATTTTTCTGTCCCAACTATCTGCATCTAGTGTCATCCCTTAAGATGTTTGCAATTCGTGTAACTGAGGTGGTACATGTGCAGCAACCCAGCATTCACTTAGCCGGGTACGGGAAATCGCCTATAAACCGCATCGAGGCTGGCCGGCACACCAGCCCTCGCCCGTCCGCTGGATTTGATCCGACAACACTCACCCTCCCGAATCCCAGAAGCGGGTAGGTAAGCGAGCGACTGTCTGGGCAAGTTGTCTGTTTCCTTTCTTCAGCATAACTAAAATCGGACTTTCCTTATTGGAATGTCAAGGCTACACATGCTTGATCTGAAACAAAACTCTTGCAGAGTCGATTGATTCATTAATAAAACTATGCTACAGATTCGGTTATACTTTTTCTAACACCTGCATAATCGAAAATAATCCTCTCCAATAGGCAAATACAGGTATGATGTTAAAGAAAGGCAGGTATATTGTATATATGAGTATTACAAATGCAGTAACCACCAAATATACATTTGTCTTGTGTCTGATATAGAGGACATCGAAGATTTGTGAAATGGAAATGAAATCTTTGAGCCTATATTAGGTTATGGTGAAAAGTACTCCTAGGCTGTATGTCCATTCATGTAAACGACGTATCCCTAGAAAATCGCGAGATTCTTTTGAAAGTAAAAACTACGTGGTTCGAATTGTGAGTTAAACTTCACCCCGCGTCTCATGTAGAAGATATAGCCCTGTGAAACTGATTAAAACTTTCCGAAACATCTTGTTGTAAGGTACTACAACTACAGCACAACATGGAACAGTAGACACAGCCAGAGTGGTAATCAGGCCACGACCAGAGTCATCCGGCGCCAGTCACTGAACTGCAAAATCAGCAGAAACAACTGCTCCCATGTCGGTAGATTCCAGGATGTACTAAATCCTGACCCGCTGCTGGTTATGACAGTCTGTCTTTGCCTCCAATCTATGTCGTCGGTGTGACACACACAGGCAGCCACTGCTGCAAAGTCAGCAGGAAGCTGCCGCATTTAAAGACGACCGAACCAGCTCATCGCCATTCAACCAGCTAGGCAGCGTAGCTGCATCCAGTCTGAGTCCACTGCTGTCTTAACAGCTACATCCACAGTGTAATCATGCCACCGTCGAGCCGCAATTCGTAGACCTCTGACTGACATCCAGTGCCATGGCAGTCACCACTCAGCTCCTCCTCTGTGAGGTGGGGGCTGAGTAGTGACTACCATGGCATTGGACGTCAGTCAGAGACCTGTGACTTGCAGCTCGGCGATGTCATGCGACCATTCGCCATTTCCGGAGCCTGTGAGGCGCTATCCGGTGCTCCTCAACCAACAGGTCTGATTATTAGAGTTGGGCCATCGGCAGCACACAACCCGCAGCGCTGCACCGCTGCTGTAGACTCAGCCCAACATAACGACTACACCAGCTCAGCGCGCTTTCCTCCGGTTACATGATAAACCGCTCAGTGCATCTGTCTTGACTATTGTTACAACGCCAGAATGTTCTAGAGAACGCTTAGTTGAACTCCACATACGAGGGACGCTTCTGAATATCTGTCCAAGCTGAATACGTTAATAATCATGTTGAAATCTCACTTGTATACTTGGAAAATATCCAGTGCTACGGGGAGATTTCAGTTAGGTCAGATAGAGATTCCGAAACCGGATGCTGGATATTAAGGGGTACCCAAGAGCAGATATAGACTCAGATCACAAAAAAAAAAAATGGTTCAAATGGGTCTGAGCACTATGCGACTTAACTTCTGAGGTCATCAGTCGCCTAGAACGTAGAAGTAATTAAACCTAACTAACCTAAGGACATCACACACATCCATGCCCGAGGCAGGATTCGAACCTGCGACCGTAGAGGTCGCTCGGCTCCAGACTGTAGCACTTAGAACCGCACGGCCACTCCGGCCGGCTCAAATCACAATATAGTAGTGATGAAGAGTAGGCTGAAGTATAAGAGATTATTCAAGATGAATCAATGTGCAAAGAAGTGCGATACGGAAGTGCTACGCAGTGGCGAGACACTTGTGAAGTTCTCTAAGTCTGTAGGTAAAGCAATACGGAATACTTCAGTAGGCAGTACAGTTGAAGAGAAATTGACATCTCTAAAAAGGACAACAACAGAAGTTGGATAGAAAAATATAGATATAAAGAAAGTAACTGTGAAGAAACCATGGGGAGCTTCGCGTCATCGGTAAAGAAGGAAGTACAAAAATGTTCAGGAAAATTTAGGAATACAGGAATGAAATAAGCAGGAAGTGCAGACGAAATGGCTAAAAAAAATATAAAGAAATACAAAAAAATGGTGGAGGGAAGGCTGCCTCAGCATATAGGAAAGTCAAAATAACCTTAATTGAAATTAAAGAAATGGCTCTGAGCACTATGGGACTTAACTTCTGAGGTCATCAGTCCCCTAGAACTTTGAACTACTTAAACCTAACTAACCTAAGGACATCACACACATCCATGCCCGAGGCAGGATTCGAACCTGCGACCGTAGCGGTCGCGCGGTTCCAGACTGTAGCGCCTAGAACCGCTCGCCCACCTCGACCGGCGTAATTAAAAGTGAAGGAGGTAACATTAAGTGTACAGCAGGAATTCCACTGTTAGATGCGGAGGAAGGAGCGGATAGGTGGAAAGAGTACACTGAAGGCCTCTATGGGGGGAAGAGTTGTGTGATGTGACAGAGACAAAAACAGGAATCGATTTAGGAAAAAACGGGGATCCAGTGTCAGAATCAGAATTTAAAAGAGGTTTGGAGAACTTAGGATCACATAAGGCAGAGGGGTTAGAGGATATTCCATCAGAATTTCTAGAATCATTGGGGGTAGTAGCAACAAAACGACTATTCATGTTGGTGTGTACAATGTATGAGTCTGGTGACATACCATCTAACTTTCGGAAAAATATCATTCACACGATTCCGAAGACAGCGAGAGCTGACAAATGCGGGAATTACCATAGAATCACCTTAACAGCCCATGGATCCGAATTGCTGACAAGAATAGTGCACAGGAGAGTGGAAAAGAAAATTGAGGACGTATTAGATGACGATCAGTGGGCTTTAAGAAAGATAAAGGCACCAAGGCATCAGAGAGGCAATTCTGACGTTTCGGTTGATAATGGAAGCAAAATCAAAACAAATCTAGCTAATCTAATATGGTCTGCCGCCCTGGAAAAAGCGTTGGACAATGCAAAATGGTGAAAAATGTTCCAAATTCTGAGCAAAATAAGGGTAGCTGTAGAGAGAGATACAGTTAATATAGAACAGGTACAAGAGCTAAGAGGGAATATTAAGAGTGGACGACAAGAACGAAGGGTTTAAGGAAGGGATACATTCTATTGAGAAACTTAATATCAGGCCTGATGGTACCGAAGTACATGAAGTTAAGGAATCCTGCTACCTAGGGAGGAAAATAACCAATGATGGACGGAACAAGGAGGACATCACAAGCAGACTCGTACTGGCAAAAAGGGCACTCCTGGCCAGGAGAAGTCTACTAGTACGTATCCTAGACCTTAATTTGAGGAAGAAATTTCTGAAAATGTGTGTCTGGATCGCAGCATTGTATGATAGTGACACATAGGTATGGAAAACCCGGAACAGAGGAGAATCGAAGCATTTGAGATATGGTGCTACAGACTGATAAAGGAACGCGGAGGGTCTGCGCAGAATCGGACAGGAAAGGAATATACGTAAAACACTGACAAAGAGAAGGGACAGGATGACAGAACATCCGTTAAGACATCAGGGAATGGCTTACTTTGTATCAGAGGGAGCTGTAGAGAGCAAAATCTGTAGAGGAAGGCAGAGATTGAAATACATCCAGTGAATAAATGAGGACGTAGGTTGAAAGTGGTACTCCGAGGTGAAGTGGTTGGCACAGTCAAAAGACTGCTGACTCAATAAAAACAGAAAAAATTCTCTAGAAACTTCTTCTGCTGCACACCTACATCCCATCTGCAACACTGAAGGTCGTCTACACCCTGCCACCCTTCTGTGCCCATTGTACAACTTTTCTTAGGGTAGGGGGTGTCTCTCATTTCTTCGTAAGGACTCATGTTAGCATACACTTTATTACCACACACCATCAAAATTTCCGGTCATTACTGGATCCTATACACTTCAGTAAAAGTGATTACATAAGTTTTCATCTTACATCTGCGGTGTTGGCTTTTATCAATACTGCGCGAAGAACGCTCGTTGAGTGCTTCCAAGCAATGGCTTTGCTTGCGGTGACACGGATGGCTTTCGTGGTGAGTTCCGAGCCCGTTAAGGCGTATCTGACTCGCGAGTTGGACTTTCGGTCTGGCAAGGAGAGCACTGTCTCCATTTCCAAGAGACAAGCTGGGTGGGCACCTTCAGAGCAGTGCGTGGCCTACTGCACGTCGTCAGTATCGAGGCCTATACCATCGTGCGCCCAGGTGGAGAAATGGCAGCTGTAGATCAAGAGAAGCAATCGTAAATTTGCAGGTGCTGCCAAAGAAGAATTGCTGTGCCTGTTGCCATTTGGACAGCCCCTGTTCAACCAAAAGGAACGGATCTTGGTGAGTATGCTTCAGAATATTGCCTATTTGTGTGCACTTGTGCCACGAAGCTGACTTCACTTGAATCTGTTCAGCACTATTTTCTGGAAACTACTCCCCACTGAGTTGCAGTAGGTTCTGTGTTTTAGTGTTCGTTATTTGTTTCGACAGACTGGAAAAGAGCGGATTCTTCGTTATTTTGTGTTAAATTGCTTCTGCCCGTAATTTGTTCTTGTGATCGCAGGCAGGAATTAAATGTTTTTGTCTTAAGGTTTGAACTGCTTATTTATTAGTTTGAGCACTGGGCAATAGTAGACAAAAGATCTGAGGGGGACAGCTGCTTTGCTCTTGGTCGGTGAATGCCTCTGGTTTTATGATTTTTACTATATAAATTTTTGTAACTTCTCTCAGCTGATGCTGCACATTTGCTTAATTCTGACAGATTAGACTTTCCTATTAGATCAGGCTTCCGTGATCAGCACTGTTTCCTTAAGTTTGAACTTAGCAGTATTACGCTCTTATGAGGTTCTACATGACATGTTGTAGGTGGCACCGGTGTATCATTGAAAGGTTAATAGCAATGGCCATAAAAGTACTATTGCTTTAATTTGTTCTTCTTCTTAACTGTGGGATTTAGATTCTTTATCAGTATCAGGAAAGTCTATTCTGAGTACGTGTCTGGGGGCAGGCAATATGTAATATGTAATTGGCAATTGGGAGATCTCGTAAGACCTGCCCGATTTCTGAATTAATTGTATTGTATCTATTAAATACACTCCTGGAAATTGAAATAAGAACACCGTGAATTCATTGTTCCAGGAAGGGGAAACTTTATTGACACATTCCTGGGGTCAGATACATCACATGATCACACTGACAGAACCACAGGCACATAGACACAGGCAACAGAGCATGCACAATGTCGGCACTAGTACAGTGTATATCCACCTTTCGCAGCAATGCAGGCTGCTATTCTCCCATGGAGACGATCGTAGAGATGCTGGATGTAGTCCTGTGGAACGGCTTGCCATGCCATTTCCACCTGGCGCCTCAGTTGGACCAGCGTTCGTGCTGGACGTGCAGACCGCGTGAGACGACACTTCATCCTGTCCCAAACATGCTCAATGGGGGACAGATCTGGAGATCTTGCTGGCCAGGGTAGTTGACTTACACCTTCTAGAGCACGTTGGGTGGCACGGGATACATGTGGACGTGCATTGTCCTGTTGGAACAGCAAGTTCCCTTGCCGGTCTAGGAATGGTAGAACGATGGGTTCGATGACGGTTTGGATGTACCGTGCACTATTCAGTGTCCCCTCGACGATCACCAGTGGTGTACGGCCAGTGTAGGAGATCGCTCCCCACACCATGATGCCGGGTGTTGGCCCTGTGTGCCTCGGTCGTATGCAGTCCTGCACGGCGCCAAACACGCATACGACCATCATTGGCACCTAGGCAGAAGCGACTCTCATCGCTGAAGACGACACGTCTCCATTCGTCCCTCCATTCACGCCTGTCGCGACACCACTGGAGGCGGGCTGCACGATGTTGGGGCGTAAGCGGAAGACGGCCTAACGGTGTGCGGGACCGTAGCCCAGCTTCATGGACACGGTTGCGAATGGTCCTCGCCGATACCCCAGGAGCAACAGTGTCCCTAATTTGCTGGGAAGTGGCGGTGCGGTCCCCTACGGCACTGCGTAGGATCCTACGGTCTTGGCGTGCATCCGTGCGTCGCTGCGGTCCGGTCCCAGGTCGGCGGGCACGTGCACCTTCCGCCGACCACTGGCAACAACATCGATGTACTGTGGAGACCTCACGCCCCACGTGTTGAGCAATTCGGCGGTACGTCCACCCGGCCTCCCGCATGCCCACTATACGCCCTCGCTCAAAGTCCGTCAAGTGCACATACGGTTCACGTCCACGCTGTCGCGGCATGCTACCAGTGTTAAAGACTGCGATGGAGCTCCGTATGCCACGGCAAACTGGCTGACACTGACGGCGGCGGTGCACAAATGCTGCGCAGCTAGCGCCATTCGACGGCCAACACCGCGGTTCCTGGTGTGTCCGCTGTGCCGTGCGTGTGATCATTGCTTGTACAGCCCTCTCGCAGTGTCCGGAGCAAGTATGGTGGGTCTGACACACCGGTGTCAATGTGTTCTTTTTTCCATTTCCAGGAGTGTATATTTCATTTACACGTTTCACAAGTATAGACCAGTGCGTTTGCAATTTGGCTAACACTGTTAACTTGTGCTAGGTTTGAGGTCAGGCCACATTCGGAAGATTGTAAAAAGAAGTGAATCGGGCGTCTACTAGCATTTGTAATTGTACTGTAAAGCTTGGTTTACCTTTTGTATTTTTTTTTAGCGCAATGCTGGTTAATTAGTATAATGTTGTTGTTCGAATGATTCTAAGTCGAAGACCTCTTCCTAACGGTTCCCAAGGAAATTGCTCTCTGGCCATTACACGTAGTGTCAGATAATTTCATGTTAGCAGAAGCTTATTGACGTCATTAAGAACACGTTTCGCTTCACGGGGAGCCAGTGTCTCCCTACAGTTCCAATCTAACACTCAATGAGTGGTGCCCGTTCCTTTGGCAACAGAGCGCAGCTCCAGCAAAAATGAAACAACGCAAAAATATAGTGCCATGTCGCTATATGAAATGTTCAAATGCTGAACATATTACAGGACAGTACACTTCAAAGGTCACGTGAATCAAACATAATAATAAACTCCTCCAGCTTTACTTCATTTCGTATCAATTGTTACATTCTTCCTTTACTTTCGTGTCATGATTACAATCAGGCGACAAGAGTCATGAGATACCTCCTGAAATCGTATTGGGCCTCCTTTTCCACGGCGTAGTGCAGCAGGTTGACGTGGTATGAACTCAACAAGTCTTTAGAAGTCCCCTGTAGAAATACTGAACCATGCTGCCTCTATAGCCGTCCATATCCGCGAAAGTGTTGCCAGTGCAGGGTTTTGTGCATGAACTGAACTGGACTGAATAAATAGTCGATGAGGTACATGTCGGACAAGCTAGGTGGCCAAACCCTTTGCTGGAACTATGCAGAATGTTCGTCAAGCCAATAGCCAACAACTGTGATTTGGGAAGATGAAATCGAGCAGTGCGGGATTAGCCGAGAGGTCTTGGGCGCTGCAGTCATGGACTGTGTGGCTGGTCCCGGCGGAGGTTCGAGTCCTCCCTCGGGCATGTGTGTGTGTGTTTGTCCGTAGGATAATTTAGGTTAAGTAGTGTGTAAGCTTAGGGACTGATGACCTTCGCAGTTAAGTCCCATAAGATTTGACACACATTTGACCACTTTTTTGATGAAGTACATGAATGCAAATGGTCTCCATACAACCCAGCATAACAATTTCTAGTCAATGATGTGTTTAACGGGACCAGAGGATCGAGTCTATTCCATATAAATCCAGATCTGACCATTATGAAGTCCCATCAGCAGGCACAGTGCCTTGTTGACAACTTGGGTCCTTGGCTTGACGAGGTCTGCACCATACACGAATCCTACCATCAAGCTCTTACCAAGAGAAGCCGGGATTCATCTGACAAGGCCACGGTTTTCCAGTCGTCTAGGGTCCAACCAGGAGAGGAGCAGCAGACGATGTCGTGCTGATAGCAAAGGCACTCCGGTCGGTCGCCTGCTGCCATTGCGAAATAACGCACTGTCCTCACGGATACGTTCGTCGTATATCCCGCATTGATTTTTGTGGTTATTTCACGCAGTGTTGCTTGTCTGTTAGCACTGCCAACTCTACGCAAACGTCGCTGCTGTCAGTCGTTAAGTGAAGGCCGTCGGCCACTGTGTTGTCCGTGGTGAGAGGTAATGCCTGAAATTTGGTATACTTGGCTCACACTTGACGTTATTGATATCGGAATATTGAATTCCCAAACTATTTCCGAAATGCAGTTTCCCATGCGTCCAGTTCAAAGTGTGTTAATTTTACTCAACTCATGGACGAATTCACGAACGTCAGTTAAAATTGAGTGCTCCTTAAAATAATACTGTCTCTGTAAGTATTTTTATTTGTTACTGATTGTGAGCAGGAATACTAACCTCTTGAGAAACTTTTCGCGTTAGCTCACATTTTGGCTTCGGCTATTAGCCGCTAGATGCATAATAAATACGGCCGTGAACCATTGTCCTCGAGAATATTTGATTTAGACCGCATGCGGCCTGCGGGACACAGTTTGATGACCACTAGCTCATTGTGTCTATTCTGAAGCGGTTGGTTCCGACCTTGTCGGCGAACAGCGGAATTACCGAGTCTCGGCGTATGAGCTTGGGGAGTACGCGGGGCAGCAGCGCAGCCACGGAATTTTATAGCGTGTGTCTGGTAGAGGAGTGACGGTTGGCTACTGACAACTTGCGATAGCGGCCTGGTATACTAGAAGAACGGGGCGGCCACTGTTACTTTGGTGTCTGATGGGGAGCTGCGATGCAGCCTAGTTCCGAAACGTACGTATGTCTGCGGAGCCGAGTGGAGTTGGCAGGTGGCGTCTGTCGCTGTCTAGAGAGTGGTACCCGACACACTGATGTGGGTCGAAAGGTGTCTTGCTGGTTCCCGAGAACACTCACTGGAGTGCACCGATGCGTCTGTAATTAGTGCTCTGTGCCCTGCGCACGGGACGGCTGAAACTTTCAAGCACTGCAGTGTCCACTTAGCTAATTTATACTTGTCTAGGATTTCATAACTTACCACGGTGTATTGGGTTAGTTGTGTGCTTGTTGTGGTTTGAAACTGCGGCTAGTTGCTCGCTCTCTGCTACAGGCGATTGTAGACGGAATTTCATTAGCACAGGGACCTTGCCTGCCTAGTCTAGTCTCGTTGTTAGTGTTTATGGGAAAATAGCAGGGCATAGTCGTGTTGTACAGACAGAACATCGTTCTGAAATTCTCAGGCTTTGAGTTTGGGATCACGATACATTTAAAGGATTGAAGTTTAACTGTGTAAAATGATGTCATACTCTTATGTTTTACATAGTGCAGGAAGACGTGTCCGTATACAAGAAAATTTTTCAATTGGTGTAATATTTTGGCGTAAGACAGCATTGATTAGGGTGTATTTATTCTGTTTGATTTGACTTTGATTGTAATCTTATTTTATGGTTCTTAGGTTACTTATGGGTTTAGTGTTAACTTGTTGATTATTGCTATTCGGAGGACCAAAAATATTATGAGGTTAGAACACCTTATGAATTGGTGACCTTGTAACATCCGTGCAGAGCGATTTATTTCCATTGTTAGTGAGCTGTTGGTCGTGCGATTTCTCTCACTGAACTTTGTTGTTATTGTTAACTATCTAATGTCCAGCATACATTCCAAAGCCTTTTTCGATAGTTTTGTAATTTATTGTAGGCACATACACTGAAAAACCAAGAAACTGGTACACGTGCCTAATAGTGTGTGGGGCCCTAGCGAGCATGCAGAATTGCAGCAGCGCGATATTACAAGGACTCGAATAATGTCAGCTCTGCAGTGAACTGACACAATGAATCCTTCAGGGCTGTCCACAAATCCGTAAGAGTTTGAGGAAATGGATACCTCTTCTGAACAACACGTCGTAAGGCGTCCCAGATAAGCTCAATAATGCTCATGTCTGGAGTTCGCTGGACAGCGGAAGTGTGAAAACGCAGAAGAGGGTTCCTGGAGCCCCTCTGTAGGAATTCTGGACGTGTGGGGTGTTGCATTGTCCTGCTGGAATTGGCCAAGTCCGTCGGAATGCACAATGGACATGAATGGATGCAGGTGATCACACAGGATGCTGACATGTGTGTCACCGGTCAGAGTAGATTCTAGACGTATCACTGGTCTCGTATCACTGTAACTGCAGACCCCTCCACCATCTTGAACAGTCCCCTGCTGACATGCTGGGTCCATTGATTCATGAAGTTGTCTCCATATCCGCTCGATACAATCTGAAACGAGACTCATCCGACCAAGTAACATTTTTCGGGTCATCAACAGTCCAATTTTGGTATTGATGGGCCCAGGTGAGGCGTAAAGCTTTGTGTCGTGCAGTCATCAAGGGTATGCGAGTGGGCCTACGGCTCCGAAAGCCCATATTGTTTGTGTTTCGTTGAACGCTTCGCAAGCTGACACTTGTAGATGGGCAGCACTGAAATCAGCAGCAGTTCGAGGAAGGGTTGCACTTCTGTCACATTTAACGATTCTCTTCAGCCCCGTTCTTGCAGAATCTTTTTCCGTCACGGTAAAAATCATGAAATGGTCGTACGGGAAAATCCCCACTTTATCGGTAACTCGGATATGATATGTCCCATCGCTCGTGCGGCGACTATAACACTACGTTCAAACCCTCTTAAATCTTTATAACCTGCCATTGTAGCAGCAATAACCGATCCAACAACTGCACGAGACACTTTTTGTGTTATACAGGATGTTATAAAAAGATACGGCCAAACTTTCAGGAAACATTCCTCACACACAAATAAAGAAAAGATGTTATGTGGACATGTGTCCGGAAACCCTTAATTTCCATGTTAGAGCTCATTTCAGTTCCGTCCACCTACGCTCAATGGAGCACGTTATCATGATTTCATACGGGATACTCTACCTGTGCTGCTAGAACATCTGACTTTTCAAGTACGAGACAACAGGTGGTTCATGCACGATGGGCTTCTGCACATTCAGTCGAAGTGTTCGTACGCTTCTCAACAACAGATTCGGTGACCGATGGATTGGTAGAGGTGGACCAATTCCATGGCCTCCACGCTCTCCTGCCCTCATCCCTCTTGACTTTGATTTATGGGGCATTTGAAAGCTCTTGTCTACGCAACCCCGATACCAAATGTAAAGACTCTTCGTGCTCGTATTGTGGACGGCTGTGATACAATACGCCATTCTCCAGGGCTGCATCACCGCATCAGGGATTCCATGCGACGGAGGGTGGATGCATGTATCCTCGCTAACGGAGGACATTTTGAACATTTCCCGTAACAAAGTGTTTGAAGTCACGCTGGTACGTTCTGTTGCTGAGTGTTTCCATTCCATGATTAATGTGATTTGAAGAGAAGTAATAAAATGAGCTCTAACATGGAAAGTAAGCGTTTCCGGACACATGTCCACATAACATATTTTCTTTCTTTGTGTGTGAGGAATGTTTCCTGAAAGTTTGGCCGTACCTTTTTGTAACACCCTGTATAGGCGTTACCGTCCGAAACGCCGTATTCTGCTTGCTTACACATCTCTATATTTGAATACGCATGCCTATACCAGTTTAATGGGCGCTTCAGTGTATGTACCCATAAACGAATGTAGAAAATATATAAAATAACATCTTCTTCAAAATTGCATTACACGTGAATGAATTGTTTCAAGTTCTTTGGGATATACCACATCTTTGGTGTTACTGTATTCTGAAAAATAAATAAATTATGTACTGGACTGCAGCAAGAGTGAATTCAACATGCGCTCTCCGTAGACAGCAAGTAGCACGGAAACATTCTGTATCCTGTCCGTTTGGACTGCATGTCGCTGTGCTGAGTACAGCGCACGAGATCGAGTAGCTCTTAAACGATCAGTTAATATTCATGTTACGCGTTGCCCTTCTGATTCTTAAGTACGCAATGGAGTAGCTCGTAAATGGTCAGACTGATTTCTTGCTGTCCGTTGGTCTTCCTATTCTGATACATGTTAATGAGCAGCCCATAAGAGATCTGATTGGTTGTGTGCTTGGCTATCCTCGATTTCTTTGCACGAAATCGCTTTTTTTCTTTCGTGTCTGACTGCTAGATCTAGCAACTGACATGCGTTTAAGAGGCATGATTATTTTCAAGGAGAAAGGATCAATATATGTACAAGGTTTCAGCTCTGGCAGATGGACTATTTTGTTAACCTTTGCAACTGATTGCATAGGTTACTCACTTTCGTTACACGAACGTTTACACAAGACAACCAACGTGTTAGAGCTTACATAAATCGCAGTATACAGAAGACTAAATGTCGAGAATTGCAGGTCTGTGCTGCCCGGGATTAGCCGAGCGGTCTAGGGCGCTGCAGTCATGGACTGTGCGGCTGGTCCCGGCGGAGGTTCGCGTCCTCCCTCGGGCATGGGTGTGTGTGTTTGTCCTTAGGATAATTTAGGTTAAGTAGTGAGTAAGCTTAGGGACTGATGACCTTAGCAGTTAAGTCCCATAAGATTTCACACACATCTGAACATTTTTTTGCAGGTCTGTCATTACTGCACTCGATTTTAAGGGGACATTTTATGTCTTATGCCGCCACTGTCAAGTTATCAAATTTTGTGACCCATTATCTTGGAAACTTTTTAAGACACCAACTTACAATTTTCCATAATTATTGAATGCATCCATAATTATTGAATGTACCTTTCTAGATACACTGGAATAGAATTATTACTTAAATTTTATTGTGGGACATGTTATCTTTATTTCAAACACACGATTTTTCACAGAATTTTGCAGATAAATGAACGTAAAAACATAACCACTCCCGATATATTAATTATTCTAGTTCCATATGCGTTGAATCTCACACTTGGCATGTTGTGAAACTTTCATGTCTCTACCATCAGTACTTTTTTAGAAAATGTGTCGTTTATTGCAAAAAATGTATTTCAGAGATATTGAGGTTTAAAATTTTTTTATTACAAATTATTATGCAGACTTACATTTCTGCTTCTTTTATGCACTAGAATTGCCCAGGACCATAGTCTGTGTCGTTTTCAGTGTTACAACAGCCCAATGTTTGCCTTTCCCTTATATTTCTTGCTACTTTTGTCATTTGCTGAGCAGCTAACTCTGCTTCACATACACGAAGCTGATCCACTTACCGCAGTCCTTTAGCTGTGTTCTGTACAAATCTTACCGCTAACTTCTCCAGAACCTTTCATCTTTCATAGTTTCCACCATTAAAAGTTATTACAGCATCAGACAGTCTAATTTTAGAGTGAAAAGGCCAACAAATACATTTTTAGGCACACGGCACCACACAACATTACTGAAGGACTCATTCACATTCTGGGTCTTCCCATGTAAACACTTCTTTAGTCGCTCAGGATTTGCTGTAAATATGTTCGATTGCATCCATTACTGCCAAAGGAAGAGAATGTTTATGTGTAAATTGATGCACGGTGCCAGGAAATTCAGCTTGCCAAATTCAACACAGTGCAGAGAACATTACCAACCCTTACACCTTTACCAATGCATCTAAGGCCACAAAGAATTCTCACATTAGTTTCATGCAATTCATTTCCTGAATGCTTGATGAAGTATTAAATGCTGTTTCGTTTTTGTACATCTGACATTTGACAATTAATTTAGATACAGTAACTATTCTAGCTCCAATATCCTCATAAAGTTTAACTTCATACCACAAAGACAGCAAGAGACACTTTGAGGAAGAATTTGAGCAAGGATTTCTAGATCAATAATGACGTTGTCCATAATGTCATTACTTTTCCACTGTCACCTGTTTCTAAAGTTACTTTTCTTTTAGATCCACTAGGGGGCGTGGTCACTTCAGAAACATTGTAGTGGTTTCCTTCACTACTAGCACATGTGTTTTCAAAAGCTTCAGGAGAAAATGCAGATCTCATATATCTGTTGCCCACAAATTTGTGTTGATTGAAGTCACTTTTAAGCTTAGTCATTTTATTTACGTATAAAAAGCAATAGAAGTTAGCTTACTACCAACATTGCCAATACTCACACTACTTTCGGCGAAAACTAGTATCAGAAACAAAGGACTGATTTGTTTATTCGTAATGCCAACTTCTGAGGCGTAGCAGTAGGCACCAAACAAAGCAATTCACAGCTTCTAGACTGTGTAATCCACAAGATATGACTGCTCAACTGTGGCAGTATATGTGTAGTCGCGAAATTTGACAGTCAGATGTCAACAGTCAAAATATTATTTGAAGATGTCACAATCGTCTTATTTTAATTTATTATGTACCAAAATGTTCAGGAAAGTCCAAAGTACATTATGGAGTAGAAAACAAAAATCGTCGGATTTCAACGAATTTCACGTAAAATGTCCCTTTAAAAGGAAAGGGGTACTTTGTTACTGGTAAAGCTATATATCTACAAACCTCCTCCATGCAACGCCTATCTCTTTGCAGAAAACTGCCATAAATCGCACCATTGCCTCTGAAATCATACATTCCGAGCAGACAGACATTTCATTTTATATAGATAAGGATCTGAAGCAGTAAAGTTTGAATATATTACTTTCGTATAAAACAATTGTTTTAAGAGAGAATTTTAGTTAATAGTTTTACTTAACACTTTCATGATTGTGTTAAATTCTATCGCTGTGAAAGAAATACCCGTTAATTTTAATTACACCTGCACACCGCCAGCCACATCCATTTCACAGACTATGTTGTTGCTGATGCCAGTTCCTCAGTACAACTGTCTGCTGCAGGAATGTGTAACATGATAATGGGACAGTGCAAGAGGAAGAGGGTCTAGAACTTGTACGTGAGGAAAGAAGTATTAGGAATTCCATTACCACGAAGGGATGGTTATGTAGGGGTAGCTAATCTGGCACTCGAGGCCGTATTAGAGAAGATGATGAGTGGGCCCGAACAAATATAGTTATATGGTAGTCATATCTTTTAGGAATTACGAAAACAAATCACCATTACAAAAACTCTACGGAAATTAATGTAAACATATAAAACTTTGTCAACTAGCGAGTAATCCAATATAAAATTTAAATTCACTACCATGCAAAACATTTTGACTTAATGTTTCAGTTTCCCTGCATATCTGTGGATTGTTTCTGCTTGCTCCTTCCCAAGTAGATACTTCATATTTGGAATCCGTGTACATGGTACTACAGTGCGAGGTAATAAACCTTCCCCTATAAACCATCTCCTGCACATTTTGCAAGAATGTCCATTTGATTAGTCCTTTGGCAAAAGACGCTTAGGTGTATTTATAAGTTTCGCATATTATTTTGTTAAATCTAGTACTTCCTTAGGGACAATGAAACGGCAGTAACTGAAACTGTTGTCTAGACTTTGAATATATGTACTCCACCTACATGAGCGCATTTCCTAACAAACTATTCCAACCGAAAGTTCGTTTAAATATTCTTGACACAACATTTCTAGAAATAAAACTAAGTACATTCAGCTAAATATTGTTCTTAATCTCTATGTTTATGTTTTAGGTTTTTAGCATTATTGACAAGAGATGCTAACAACTATTACGTGTTTCATTTTGCACCTTTCTATGACACTTTTGTTTCATCGTGACAGCAAGAAATAATGTCGATTAATATGTAATCTTTTCATTAATAGGCGTACATGTATCCATTAATCAAGAACTCCTCTCAAACGTTCAATTTCCTATTTGAATGTCTTCACAGGGGTGCCTTTGTTATCTGCACAGTGTTGTACTAGGCGATGTCCTATTGCGGGTCCTGTGCACATTCAGCCTTACTAGCTGACACCTGTCGTATCCAGTGACTTAAGTAACTCGTAATATGGTGTGCAGGCCTCACAGTACGAGTATCGTTCATTATTTCATCATATGGAAACCTGTACCCGAAAGGACAAACAATGAATTTCTAGTTACGAAGGGACAGCAGAGCCTGAGTAAAGTTATTTGGAGATTCATTGTAGCGTCTCACAACATTAGATCAACAAGGAGAGAGAGATCAAGAGGTAGAAAATTTTGAAGAGGATAAAACCTATTACAAGTATGATGTAACAATTGCGCTGTGTGTGTCAGCCGCGGAATACGCCGCTCCAGTATTGTCTGCATCAACACGCGGGTAAAGTTGATGTCGCGGTGAATGAAATGGCACGGATTGTTACCGGTTGCTTGAGGCCAACCCAGTGCACAAGATGTAATTAATCATGGGGATCGCACCGCCCAATATACGACGTGACATCACTGCCGAAGCCGAAAAAGCAAGCAAGAAAAGGACATGCGTCAACCTTTATATGGACACCAGCCTGCTGATTGACGGCTTTGTTCGAGGAAGAGTTTCCTGTCACTTACCCGAGCCCTGGAAGGGTCGGCTGCAGAGAATCGTTTGAAAAGGTGGGAAATCGACCCGAGAAACCCCCATAAAGTTGTAAAAGAAGAACTGGAGCCTGGTGGAGACCTACCATACACAGTCTGGAGAACCCTAAACCGTATGAGGGTAGAAGTGCCAAAGTGCAAGACAAACCTGCAGCAATGGGGTTTCCTAAAAGAGAATCATAACACTCTCTGTCTGTGTGGTTCTGTCCAGAATTCTCAACACCTGCTTATCTGTCCATATTTAGACCAGCCCTGCACAATGAATGACTTATGGGAGGCAAATGACAAGGCCATATTGGCTGCTGATTTTTAGAAGTTTGAAGCGTATTTCCGGGCACGGAAAGTAATTAAGTAGTTCAGGTTTTACCATGGATCTCATTGTCCATTACCTAACTTTTTTGGATACAAATTTCTATCCAGAATAACACAAAACAGAACTTGAAAACCTGACTGCTTAAGTCTAAATGATTTTATCATATAACTTAGAGGGCGTGCTATGTCCACCTCGGTTGCGTAGCGGTAACGTTACCGCCTACCACGCAGGGGGCCAGGGTTCGATTCCCGGCAAGGGACTGGGTGTTGTGTGTCCATCATCATTGACTCGCTAGTCACATTAGGACCTGCAATACGGCGGCCGAACTCTCCCCGACTGGCGCCTTCCGGCCAACAATGCCATACGAACATTACATTTTTCCATTTCGAGGGCGTGCTGCTCTTCGGCATCATTAATACTTATTATAAAGCGTATCAGCGTCTCCTGACCACGGAACTGTGAGTGTACGACATTCCAGCAAGCTTTGTGAACAATCTTCTGTATGAACTAAATATTGGAGTATCTGATTAGAAAACAGAAAATTAATCAAGCAGGCCACATTTAGGTTCTTAGTATCGTTAACATACAACAATGGTCTAATACAAAGAAATAAATCACAACATTAAGTTCATACATACGATTCTCTAAGGCAACTGTAATAATTATTTTTATGCTACCGATACATAAATTGCATTTGAAATTGCTGTGCGAAAATAAATACATCACACAGCACATCTGAGCAGATTTTGGTTTCATAGCCATTGTTCATCACTTTCTAATAGATTTGTAATAAAAATAGACTATTATCTTAATGAACGCCAACAGATTGTAAGAAAATTCCAATTACTGCCTGAACGAAATACATGGCATAACGTCCCATTTGTGTGCAAAGTATTGAATGTTCAAATAGTTACCACGTAAATAAAATGAGAGCTCTATATATGTTTTCCTGTAACCGGAAATGTAGTCTGATCACTTTATTAAACCATGAGCACAATGTTAAAGCAACGTGGCATTTCGTAAATCATTTCTAACTTGGAACTGCTCGTCGTACGGGTTTCGTACAGTAATTTTCTACTTTTTACGTGGACAACACAAATCAGGAGATATTGCATAGTGTCACAGGACCATACTTTCATCACTGTAATTGCATTTAATTGTGAAATCAAATTACACAAACTATACACTAATGAAACAATTTAAATGTCGTTAGTTAGTGTTTCCACTGCGACTTCAACGAATGCACGTTGTAGGAAGCCTTTTGTTCTAGGTTCAGCATTTGGCATGTGCCTCTTTCTTGTGAGTAACCGTGGAATGGATGATCTCAAACAAGGTATTACCTCCCTAGAAATACTATTTTATGTAACTATGTTTCTTGGCCGTGACAATTCCTGAGAGATTTACACGTTTTTCCTACAAGTAAATGCACTAGGGAAGTAAATAAAACCAAACTCCTAAAAAAATTTACAACATCAAAAGTATTTTATTAATTTAATTCAGATTGCGTTTTAAAGTCTTTCCTGCAATTTTGGTCCCGAAAACTGGATTCCAGATTTTGCAAAGATGCACATGTTTGTGGGAGTCGAGCTGTCATGGTTTGTACCAACTACGGTGGTAGTTACAGAAATATCGGCAGAAGCACGCCAAATACGTTACGAACACTAGCGCAATTGCCCATAACACGTTGATCGACGCTTACCGTTGCGTTCCGGTAAGATAACAACGGCAACAAGGTGATTTAGTAGGCTGTTTACGGGTAATCATTAACATCGTCTCACCAGTTGGTTCAGACGTACACTCCAGGTGCCACACGGTTAAATGATGATTCCACTACCACATAATTCGACTTACAACTGTGCTCCTTTCGCAATGCAATTATCATTTCAGCAGATAAATCATGTCGAAAACTTATCACATTGTATATGCCTTCATGTTGATGTTCACATTTTAATTTACAATATTAATACGCCCTGAATTTGTCTCGAGAAAAAACTTAACCACCGAATATTAGTTATTTGACTGCGAGTTTATGAAATATCAATAGCGGCAAGCGTGTTTTTCCTTCATGTGACTGCATGTAATAAACCGTCGACCATGAAAGAGAAGCTTCAGACTTTTACGTAGGTTTAAAGCTTAATATGATGATAGTTGTCACATATCATATGGTAACAAGTGGGTAACACGGCTATTTTAGTAGCTCTTTCACATGCTAGCTTCCATGCAAGGGCGACCACAGATGAATCGAAGTCCTATATGAACATAGGGTAAAAATTTGTCTGTATTTTGGTTAAAATTCTAACTAATATTGATTTTAATTGATTGTTCCGGAATAGGTTACCTCTTGTTGGAATCGTGGCAACTACTGCTGTTCAATAATGTCTTTCAAAGGAAGAATAATGATGACTTGAAATCCCGTAAAGAAGTTGATCATAGGCGGAATACAAGCTCCGATAAGACGTATAGGGAAGAAAACGGTCCTTGTGTTTTTGAAAGGAACAGTCACAACATGCAGTTTACTGGATTCAGTGAAACATCGGAAAACAGGCACCGGAGTTGGCTGGATGGAGGTACGATGTCCGTTCCTGATCACCACCACATTTCGCTTTAAGAACAAACGAGTGAAAGGGTTCCCTGGTTGATAAGCACGAGTCCCTATTTTAATATGAACAGCAAAATGGGGACGCACATTGCCAGCAACATGTATTACTCCCATCCCATAGTGTCCAGTGTTTCCTCAAGAAACACCGCACGAGGTAATGGCCACTGTAGGCCACCGTAAAGCTCGCTGTTGGTTCTTTGTATCCTTTACTGATACGATGTTGTAGCTGCTGCTATATGCCTCTATTTCTAACGAACATGAGTGACAGTATGGTAGAGACTTCTCTCTTCATTAAAATCAATATTGGGCAATTAACCCCTTCCACTTGTATCGTAGACACAGCTTTCGGGGGGGGGGGGGGGGGGACTGCCCGGTGTTATACATGGGAATAACCACGCGACAGCCCTGCCTTCATACGTAAAATTATTCCTGGGGATGTTGGCAAGGATTTTGGAATGCATCATACAAATAGGTTATAAGTTGCGCAGCGGTCCAAACTGTTTGGACTTCAATATTCCTGGAAAAGTTCCTTGTGACAGTAATGCCTTACATGTAACCGTAAGGACACTACTTATCTGATGCAACTCTTCCAAACTCTGTATGAAATTGCGCCAACATGTGACTACTGTTTCTTAGAATGTTAATAATTCTATTAACTTCATTGCTAGATGTTGGGTCTTCTTCTAGATGCTTGAAGTTTTGGAGAATGACATTTTTAATGTGTACTTTGAAATTCCACCAACAAGATGCGAGCTACTGTTTCTTAGAATTTTAATAACTCTAATAACTTCATTGATGGATTTTGGGGCTAGTCCTAGATGCCTGAAGCTTTGTGAAATGACATTTTTAATATGTACCTGGGAATTCCACCAGCATGATGTGAGCTACTGTTTCTTGGAGTTTTAGTAATTATATTAATTCTGTTCTAATAATTCTATTAATAACTCTATTATCCATCTATTGTGGGATGTTGATGCTACTTCTAGATGCTTAAAGTTTTGTCGAAAGACATTTTTAATATGTACCTTTGTCTCTTCTGCTAAACCATCGAAACCTATTTTTGCTGCTACATTTGCCAAGTAACTTTTAAAATTATTTGGGACTTTAGATTTATCAGTTGAAAAGTGTCATTCCGTTTAGTATTTATGGTATCTTGAACACAGGATGGCTTTCTTGTGTCCCATTTGCCAGTAGCTCTAATAGTTTTGATCTTATTAATTGTATTATCAGTTTCTGTCAGACGTGCATATCCCTGAATATTTTAATGAATGTCCTTTCATTATTACAGTATTTTTTGTAAAATGCCAGGAGTATCTAATCTCGACATTTTGTGGTCCTTAAGTCGATTTCCGTCCTGCTCTTAGATGAAATTTTAATACATTTACTTATCCATGGGTTTCTTATTTTTAATGTGTTTTCTGGATAAAGATTTGCCCAATATTGACATAGATACACAATGACATAAATTGAATGTAACATTCGCATCTCTTTCTGTGTATACCTCGCCCCATACTACCTCTTCAGCTTCCTTTCAAAGCATTTAATTCTGTTCTTGTGGGGCAAGGAAGTAGCTACAGATGTGAAAGCGGTCTGCATGGAAGACAGGAGCAGTTGTGCTCATGGGGATTACCAGCAAACAATAGCAAATTGAATACATGTCATTTCTTCCATAGTAAATTGTTTTGCAACACTTGTGATTGATGGGTCAAGGATGACAGTCGAAAGACAATTGAAACGTCCCCTTAGAAAAATTATACATGACTGTGCTTAACCTGACACACAATATTTTTAGCGCAACGCAATCTGACTTTCAGAAATCCCTACAAAAGAATGGCCCTGACTAACATTGTTGTTGTGGTCTTCAGTCCTGAGACTGGTTTGATGCAGCTCTCCATGCTACTCTATCCTGTGCAAGCTTTTTCATCTCCCAGTACCTACTGCAACCTACATCCTTCTGAATCTGCTTAGTGTATTCATCTCTTGGTCTCCCTCTACGATTTTTACCCTCCACGCTGCCCTCCAATACTAAATTGGTGATCCCTTGATGCCTCAGAACATGTCCTACCAACCGATCCCTTCTTCTGGTCAAGTTGTGCCACAAAGTTTTCTTCTCCCCAATCCTATTCAATACTTCCTCATTAGTTACGTGATCTACCCATCTAATCTTCAGCATTCTTCTGTAGCACCACATTTCGAAAGCTTCTATTCTCTTCTTATCCAAACTATTTATCGTCCATGTTTCACTTCCATACATGGCTACACTCCATACGAATACTTTCAGAAATGACTTCCTGACACTTAAATCAATACTGGATGTTAACAAATTTCTCTTCTTCAGAAACGCTTTCCTTGCCATTGCCAGCCTACATTTTATATCCTCTCTACTTCGACCATCATCAGTTATTTGGCTCCCCAAATAGCAAAACTCCTTTACTACTTTAAGTGCCTCATTTCCTAATCTAATTCCCTCAGCATCACCCGACTTAATTAGACTACATTCCATTATCCTTGTTTTGCTTTTGTTGATGTTCATCTTATATCCTCCTTTCAAGACACTGTGCATTCCATTCAACTGCTCTTCCAAGTCCTTTGCTGTCTCTGACAGAATTACAATGTCATCGGCGAACCTCAAAGTTTTTATTTCTTCTCCATGAATTTTAATACCTACTCCGAATTTTTCTTTTGTTTCCTTTACTGCTTGCTCAATATACAGATTGAACAACATCGGGGAGAGGCTACAACCCTGTCTTACTCCCTTCCCAACCACTGCTTCCCTTTCATGTCCCTCGACTCTTATAACTGCCATCTGGTTTCTGTACAAATTGTAAATAGCCTTTCGCTCCCTGTATTTTACCCCTGCCACCTTTAGAATTTGAAAGAGAGTATTCCAGTCAACATTGTCAAAAGCTTTCTCTAAGTCTACAAATGCTAGAAACGTAGGTTTGCCTTTCCTTAATCTTTCTTCTAAGATAAGTCGTAAGGTCAGTATTGCCTCACGTGTTCCAGTGTTTCTACGGAATCCAAACTGATCTTCCCCGAGGTTGGCCTCTACCAGTTTTTCCATTCGTCTGTAAAGAATTCGTGTTAGTATTTTGCAGCTGTGACTTATTAAGCTGATAGTTCGGTAATTTTCACATCTGTCAACACCTGCTTTCTTTGGGATTGGAATTATTATATTCTTCTTGAAGTCCGAGGGTATTTCGCCTGTTTCATACATCTTGCTCACCAGATGGTAGAGTTTTGTCAGGAATGGCTCTCCCACGGCCGTCAGTAGTTCCAATGGAATATTGTCTACTCCGGGGGCCTTGTTTCGACTCAGGTCTTTCAGTGCTCTGTCAAACTCTTCACGCAGTATCATATCTCCCATTTCATCATCATCTACATCCTCTTCCATTTCCATAATATTGTCCTCAAGTACATCGCCCTTGTATAGACCCTCTATATACTCCTTCCACCTTTCTGCCTTCCCTTCTTTGCTTAGAACTGGGTTTCCATCTGAGCTCTTGATATTCATACAAGTCGTTCTCTTATCTCCAAAGGTCTCTTTAATTTTCCTGTAGGCGGTATCTATCTTACCCCTAGTGAGATAGGCCTCTACATCCTTACATTTGTCCTCTAGCCATCCCTGCTTAGCCATTTTGCACTTCCTGTCGATCTCATTTTTTAAGACGTTTGTATTCCTTTTTGCCTGTTTCACTTACTGCATTTTTATATTTTCTCCTTTCATCAATTAAATTCAATATTTCTTCTGTTACCCAAGGATTTCTACTAGCCCTCGTCTTTTTACCTACTTGATCCTCTGCTGCCTTCACTACTTCATCCCTCAACGCTACCCATTCTTCTTCTACTGTATTTCTTTCCCCCATTCCTGTCAATTGCTCCCTTATGCTCTCCCTGAATCTCTGTACAACCTCCGGTTCTTTTAGTTTATCCAGGTCCCATCTCCTTAAATTCCCACCTTTTTGCAGTTTCTTCAGTTTTAATCTACAGGTCATAACCAGTAGATTGTGGTCAGAGTCCACATCTGCCCCTGGAAATGTCTTACAATTTAAAACCTGGTTCCTAAATCTCTGTCTTACCATTATATAATCTATCTGATACCTTTTAGTATCTCCAGGGTTCTTCCATGTATACAACCTTCTTTCATGATTCTTAAACCAAGTGTTAGTTATGATTATGTTGTGCTCTGTGCAAAATTCGACCAGGCGGCTTCCTCTTTCATTTCTGTCCCCCAATCCATATTCACCTATTATGTTTCCTTCTCTCCCTTTTCCTACACTCGAATTCCAGTCACCCATGACTATTAAATTTTCGTCTCCCTTCACAATCTGAATAATTTCTTTTATTTCATCATACATTTCTTCAATTTCTTCGTCATCTGCAGAGCTAGTTGGCATATAAACTTGTACTACTGTAGTAGGTGTGGGCTTCGTATCTATCTTGGCCACAATAATGCGTTCACTATGCTGTTTGTAGTAGCTTACCCGCATTCCTATTTTCCTATTCATTATTAAACCTACTCCTGCATTACCCCTATTTGATTTTGTGTTTATAACCCTGTAGTCACCTGACCAGAAGTCTTGTTCCTCCTGCCACCGAACTTCAGTAATTCCCACTATATCTAACTTCAACCTATCCATTTCCCTTTTTAAATTTTCTAACCTGCCTGCCCGATTAAGGGATCTGACATTCCACGCTCCGATCCGTAGAACGCCAGTTTTCTTTCTCCTGATAACGGCATCCTCTTGAGTAGTCCCCGCCCGGAGATCCGAATGGGGCACTATTTTACCTCCGGAATATTTTACCCAAGAGGACGCCATCATCATTTAACCATACAGTAAAGCTGCATGCCCTCGGGAAAAATTACGGCTGTAGTTTCCCCTTGCTTTCAGCCGTTCGCAGTACCAGCACAGCAAGGCCGTTTTGGTTATTGTTACAAGGCCAGATCAGTCAATCATCCAGACTGTTGCCCTTGGAACTACTGAAAAGGCTGCTGCCCCTCTTCAGGAACCACACGTTTGTCTGGCCTCTCAACAGATACCCCTCCGTTGTGGTTGCACCTACGGTACGGCTATCTGTATCGCTGAGGCACGCAAGCCTCCCCACCAACGGCAAGGTCCATGGTTCATGGGGGGGTGACTAACATTAACCTATTCATTTCACAAATCGCTTACCTCACAAAAATCTTGGTTACTCGAACTACTGCAATACAGCGAGCGCCACTACTGTTACCTAAATAAAAGATTCAAACTACGGAAGGCACTAACTACTGATAGGCATAGTTAGCAAATGAAAGATTTTAATAGAGAACAAACAATGTATTTACCTTAATAGTCATAATATATATAGCAGTTCATGACAAATTACAAAACTCCGCCATCTCTCTCCCCACATCCACCACTGTTGGCGGCTCACCTCCAACTGCGCAACGCTACGCGCTGTTCACATCCAGCTGCCGGTGCCCAACACTACAATGGCAGACAACAATGCAAACTAGACACAGATTGCACACAGCACAGCCAGTGATTTTTATACAGAGGTGGCGTTACCAATAAGAAAACCTAAACAGCCTACTTACACAATCGTTACATTAAATTACCTTTTACTTTTATTGTGTGATATGAAACTGTCGATGATCACGAATACGTAATCAAGTGGGTGTTAAAATTCTGCTAAACACACCTGTATCGCTTTCATCTCCACCTCTTGTTACAAGTACTCCGATACGAACATCCTACTTTTACACTCTGTCAACAGTGTTGGGACCAGAAACGAACACTACGGAGATCACAATACGATAACTTTAGTAGATTTTCGTTTCACATCCAGTCGACGACGAGGTCATTAGAGATGAAGCACAAGCTCGAACTGGTTAAGGATGGGGAGGGAAAACTATTATGCTCTTTCAAACGAAATGCTCCAACGAGCCTTACGCAACTCAAGGAACTCAAGTAAAACCTAATTTTTGATAATCGAAAGTTGAAATGAACCACTGCACCCCCAAATACAAAGTCAGTGTACTGCCACTGCGCTGCAACGCTCAGTAGCATTTGTACAGATCCATGTGACTGAGTAGACATACACTGAATAACGTGCAAGAGCCTATTAAAAACCTTGGTGGTTTTGTAGTGGAAATTAATACGGAATGAGAGAAATTTGTTGAACAATTTCCTGTGTTCCATTGGGAAGTATGTTCATAGGAACTCTCAAAACTGTTATTTTATTTATATTATAACTCTTTGATACTTCATATCAACGGTTCGGATAATTTTAAGGGAAAACGTATGGGAGGCGGACCCACACATTTCATCATTTGTTGTTGCATGGGGTTCACTTTGTTGATTAACAACAATATTATAATTACAAATTAAGAAACTTTGTTAAAAGAATAACAACGCTCACAATTATTTAAAAACTGGTGCAGGCTCAATTCATTAATAACAAACAATTAAAATTTGTACCATTAAGAGCAGGGCTTGAAACCAGAAGACCAATTACAAGTAAAAAGTAACACCACCTAGTGAGGCTGCAAGCGAGTTAAGTAACTGAATTTTATCGGTGAGATGAACTACCATGACTGCCACTAAGTGTACTCACAATTCATAAGCATGGACGACACATTGCGCAAGCGGATATCGGCCATCAAAATTCAGAAAGGATAACAAGTTACGCCACTGATTGTGGCTGTTGGAGAGGCCTTAAAATGTATAACTCTTACTAAAAATCTTCTAAGCCATAAAATACACAACTGCCCAAATTACAAGAACACCTGGGCAGCCATGACATTTAAATGGTACTCCCAACTGGTACACATCAGGACAAACATTGACAGTGACCCTAAAATAAATATACAATTGATTGGCGACACCATAGAGTGCTGTGTGCACAACGACCAATGGTAAATAAAATCAAAAGGAAGGTCAGAATTGGCCGTAATTTTGATGATTCATTAACACCAAAATCCATTTTCGATCACATAATGATCATCTTCAGTGCTGTAAGTTAAACATTTCAATAGCGAACAGTGAATAAGAAACAAAAGTCCACAAATACACCCGAGTGTAAACCAACTATTGGTAAGAACATACCCTCAGCGTTCAAATTATAGCTCGTAGGCGCTGGTGTCTAGTTATTAGCAGTAACAGAAGCTATGAAACAATCACAATAACTGAAGCCACTGTTACATTCACCTATACAGCAGACCTCGGTGTGACAGGGGCTTAGGACGCCCTCTATGTGACATGTGTCACGTGAAGGCTTAACATTACTTTCTTTGGCAAGAGATTACCGCAAAATACCAAATGTGCACTTGCAAATCATTAATTGAGTATATCAAATCCAAATTGTACACTAAAAACGCATAGCAAAACGGAATGGGAAATTCACATCTTGTCAACATACACTGGCGTGTTATTTTCAAAACAACTTTAGAAAACATGCAAAATAAAAATCAACAGGTAAATTTTAGGTGTCAGATTACAGGACTAATAAAAAAGAAAAACATACAAATAACATGATATCAAATATGACAGATTTTGTTATAGCTCAGTAACCGCAATCTGGCGTGGGAAGCCAGAGGTGCAAAGCTTTTAATTTACGTAAAATATTACGTTGATACCAAGTAGTCAAATACATAAATGCTGGTGATTGTACAATATGGCACGATATAACAGGTCAAAATGTCATGAAACACAATATTCTTTATAGTAAAATTTTAGGGTCGGACTAACAATTTTTTATCGTATTTAGCGACATGATGATACACACATCTCATTCGTCCCGTTTGGACATGTTAACATATTATGTGATCGAAAACGGATTTTGGTGTTAATAAATCATCAAAATTAGGGTTAATGCTGACCTTCCTTCTAATTTTAAATATACAATTGCTGAAAATACTGATAAGCTGAGATATACAGCAGGCGGCTATCACAACCAACAGCGAACAAGCACGCAAGTTTCACAATTAGTAGAGTTAGCTAACAACTGTGGAGAAAAGGAAAACCACGACAGTTCATATTTATAAGTAAAAGGTCTTAAAACTTAATGCTCTCCTGAAGTAGCAATAGGGCTGCAAGGTTCAAATGAGTAGTTAAAGATTAGATATGGTGAGGAGGAACTTCCGGCTCTCGGAATACACTTCAAATCTTATTAGCTTACTGAATTCACCAAATAGGACAGAAAACAGTTACCGATTAATTGACGTGGTACGTATCAAAAGATCAACTTCACTTAACTTGAGCCAATACGATGCAGCTGACATAGGCGCCAGATTGAGGCCTACCAATGATAAGATTAGATATGGTGAGGAGGAACTTCCGGCTCTCGGAATACACTTCAAATCTTATTAGTTTACTGAATTCACCAAATAGGACAGAAAACAGTTACCGATTAATTGACGTGGTACGTATCAAAAGATCAACTTCACTTAACTTGAGCCAATACGATGCAGCTGACACAGGCGCCAGATTGAGGCCTACGTGCGACGGCGGAATTGCCGCCGCAGCGGAGAGTAAACACGTCTCTGTTCCGTGTGTGTGTGTGTGTGTGTGTGTGTGTGTGTGTGTGTGTTTGAGGTTTACGGGCGCTAAACAGCCTGGTCATCAGCGCCCAAAAGCATAAAAACAGGAACACATGCAGTGAAGGGACTAAGACGGACAGCGAACAAGGAGCAGGAACGCTTCGTCCGCTGCGAAAGCTACCCTGCCAGCACACACAAGAAGCGAACAGCAATCTGCCCAAATAAGGCTACAGACAATAATGCCTAAGATTTAGCAAATTTTAACTTATTGCGGAAGTGACTATATATACAAGTTACAAGCTTAACACTCCTTAAAATTAATTGTAAATTAAAAGACGAAATATCAGCATCTTGGAATGCAATGACAAGAGCATACTCATCAACAAAGGGTGCCTTGACTCCGAAGCAGATTTTGTTACAAGTTTAATTTCATCAAGTCAATTTGTAACACACTCATATACTTGGACGGAACAACGTGTGGGAAAACACATTACCGTCAGATACACTGATGATCATACCCTCAATCCCTAGGAGGTGCTTTAATTTAACGGGTCCACTTCCATATTAACACAGACGTGGCCGTGCAATAACAACTACCCAGAAAAATGAAAAAAAAACCCATTTACTTCCACTCAGTCACGAAGGAGCTGTGACTTCCAGGACTGAAAGCCGGGGTGTAATGGCCGCCAATCCATACAGGCGGTCTCCGAGGTGACGTAAAATTTATCCTTGCAGAATAGGTCGGGAACTTGCCGATCGGACTGCACGCGACGTCCTCTGCTCTTCCTGCAACTAGCCGCTACCAGTCCTTAAGCGAGCCGGAAAGGCTTGCCTCTGACCGATTTAATTACTTGCGACTTCCCGAGGCGCATACCGGACAGCCAGAGTCCCCCAAAAGCAATAACTGGCCAGCCACGTGCCCTTCAGCTAACTGTCAGTACGAGGGCCCGCCAAACCAACTACACACGCCTCGACCAAAGACCCTAGTTACAGACGTATGATCAGATCGATATCGGTAACCCAGGCAGTCTGTGGCGGCAGCGGAGTGCCTTGCCGCCAAACTTAAAAGCCGTGCCGGCTCATTCTTTATAATTTAGGCGTAAGCCTATCTCTTTTACACATGTTTACAAGCTACTAAAATGTTCTACCGAATGCAGACCCACTATGCTCATGTCATCGCTCCGTCTTTCTCTCCCTGAACTCTTACGCTCAATCTCAATCCTTCTTTTTTCTGCCGTCCCCGCCTTTCTCTTGGTCGCTCCCCATTTCCCCTCCATCTACTAGTTACCAATTTAAGCCACAGACCGCACTCTCATATTACTTTATCCTGATGAGTAAATCCTGTGCAGAAACGACAGTTTGCTTACTCATCTACAACGGTAAATTCAACATTTACGTGCGATACTGTTCTGCTTATTGTAAAATAATAGAAAGTGTATACTTCGTTACGTATTTGTTGGATCTAATGACGATAGAATGTGATCGAAACTAGTCATACTGTAAAAATTGTGCATATAAGGTGGATATACAATGCCGCTAGAAATTGGTACACCTGTCAAGACGACGTCGATTTTGATTCGACGACAGCATATTTCGCCTGGGGGATAGCACATGTACTGATAATGTTTCCAAAGTAATGCCAGCAAGGAGCGTAGTGGTACAGCTACCAGAGAGCTTTCTGTGTCTACTCTTTAATGGAGAATCCTCACAGCCAGAGCGTCAGTGACGTGCAAACGTATAAAGCAAGCAGTCAACAAAGCCATGGAGACACAGGAGACATAGTCGTGACACCTACAGCCAAAGGAGAGAATTTCAAAGGGGTCAAATTGTGACCTTCTGAGTAACAGGCTGGTCCTTCCGGAGAATTGCCACACAAGTTGGACGTGATGCGACAGTTGTGCAACGATACAGGTATCAGTTATCACGTGAACATACACCTGTACACAAAGGTCTGGACGCCCACGCGGCACAGACGCTCATGGATCGTCTTACTGTAAGGGAAGCATTTGCAGATAGTGCAGCTACCGCAGCCCAGATAAGGGGGCTTGTGAGACCAGACGTGTCAGTATGAACTGACTTCCGCAAGGCGTTCGATACAGTTCCCCACAGTCGTTTAATGAACAAAGTAAGAGAATATGGAGTATCAGACCAATTGTGTGATTGGATTGAAGATTTCTTAGATAACAGAACGCAGCATGTCATTCTCAATGGAGAGAAGTCTTCCGAAGTAAGAGTAATTTCAGGTGTGCCACAGGGGAGTGTCGTAGGACCGTTGCTGTTCACAATATACATAAATGACCTTGTGGATGACATCGGAAGTTCACTGAGGCTTTTTGCGGATGATGCTGTGGTATATCGAGATGTTGTAACAATAGAAAATTGTACTGAAATGCAGGAGGATCTGCAACGAATTGACCCATGGTGCAGGGAATGGCAATTGAATCTCAATGTAGACAAGTGTAATTTTCTGCGAATACATAGAAATAATGATCCCATAACATTTAGCTACAATATAGCAGGTCAGCAACTGGAAGCAGTTAATTCCATAAATTATCTGGGAGTACGCATTAGGAGTGATTTAGAATGGAATGATCATATAAAGTTGATCGTCGGCAAAGCAGATGTCAGACTGAGATTCATTGGAAGAATCCTAAGGAAATGCAATCCGAAAACAAAGGAAGTAGGTTACAGTACGCTTGTTCGCCCACTGCTTGAATACTGCTCAGCAGTGTGGTATCCGTACCGGATAGGGTTGATAGAAGAGATAGAGAAGGTCCAAGGGAGAGCAGCGCGCTTCGTTACAGGATCATTTAATAACCGCGAAAGCGTTACGGAGATGACTGATAAACTCCAGTGGAAGACTTTACAGGAGAGACGCTCAGTAGCTCGGTAGGGGCTTTTGTTGAAGTTTCGAGAACATACCTTCACCAAGGAGTCAAGCAGTATATTGCTCCCTCCTACGTATATCTCGGGAAGAGACCATGAGGATAAAATCAGAGAGATTAGAGCCCACACAGAGGCATACCGACAATCATTCTTTACACGAACAATACGAGACAGGAATAGAAGGGAGAACCGATAGAGGTACTCAAGGTACCCTCCGCCAGACACCGTCAGATGGCTTGCGGAGTGTGGATGTAGATGTAGAATTGTAGCGAACCGGTTACTAGCAGTGGTACTACGAGCATGCGCACCTCTAGTTCGTCTTCAGCTCATGCCATAACATCGACGTGCATGGCTCGACTTGAATTGTTAGAGGATCACTTGGGAGGTGGAACGACACGCAAATGAAATCAGATCCTACCTGCACTTAAGTGAGGATCCTTTGCACGTATGACTCAGACCTGGTGAGTGCTGTCCCATACAGAGCATTCATCCAAGACACACTGGCCCCAACCCAGGTCTTATGATCTAGGGTGCAAATAACCAACAACTCTCATTCATCTTTGGTGTTTCTGGATGGGATGCTAACCAGCGCACGGTAAATGAGAATGTTAATAGACCCATTAATTTACTGTGCTTGCAACAGGAAGGTGATGTGTTGTTCCTACACATACTGCCTGTGAAAGTCAGTGTGCTCTGCAAGATATGCAGCAACTTCCATGCCCAGCACAATATCCAGACTTCTCTCCAGTAAAGCACATGTGGGATTTGATGAAAGCACGTGTGGGATTTGATGAAACGAGAAGTGACAGATGTGGGTCCTCAGCCAACACCTCTTACATAACTACGTGAACAGGTCGAGCTGCCGTAGAATAACACTTCTCAGGACGGTATTCGCTACCTGTACGAAAATGTGGATCGCACAGTCAACGCTGCATTGGAGCCCTTGGTGGATATTTCGGCGGGGTCGATACCAGTAAATGTAACCATACATGTACTCCGTATGCACTTCAGCCACTATAAATAAATACTGAGTGAATTGGAAAACTCTAAATGCTGTACTAATTTTTTTCAACGATGAATAAAAGATATACCAAAAGTTTTGAAAATCATTTGTTGTATGAGCTGCCGTGGTGGCGCAGTGGTCAGCACACTGGACTTGTATTCGGGAGGACTATGGTTCAATGCTGCGTCCAGCCATCCACATGTAGGTTTCATACGATTTCTGTAAATCGACCCAGGCAAATTCTAGGAAGGTTCCTGTGAAAGTGCACTTACGATTTACTTCCCCATTCTTGAAACATTTCGAGCTTGTGCTTCATCTCTAATGACCTTGATGTCGACAGGACACTAAACCCTACACTTTCTCCCTTTCTTCTTATGTATGGGGGTTCGGGCAAAATTCATTGGAACTGTTTTTTTATCTCGAAGATACCAGCTTGGTTGGAAAAAGCGACACATGTAGATGGAGGGACGAGCTGGGAACTATATGCCTGGACATTGAAGAACACGTTAACATTGTACTACGGTAGTGTACGGGACAGTACTGGTTTCATGGTGCAAAATGGTTACAAACCCAGCACACATACTGTATACATGACAAAACCGGATCTAAAGGCCCTCGAGCTAAACTTCTGCAACGTTCATCAAGCGCTGCCGACGATGTGTGGGCGATGAATACAATCCGCGTCGCCACTGGAAAGTGGAAATGTCGTGTGGCTAGGGCCTCCCGTCGGGTGGTTCGTTCGCCTGGTGCAAGCCTTTCAAGTTGACGCCACGTCGGCGACTTGCATGACGATGGGGATGAAATGATGTTAAGGACAACACAATAATCAGTCGTTCAGTGGAGAAAGTCTCCAACCCAGCTGGGAATCGAACCCGGGCAGTTAGGTATGACATTCCGTCGCGCTGACCACTCAGCTACCATGGGCGGACTCCGGCGCCATTTGCAGCAATATATCTGAAGCAGGTCATCTGTTGTCACATAGTATTGACAGTGTCCTCTCGTGACGCAAACCACCTAACTCGTAATGGTTCCTCTACATTTAGTACGACATCAAAGTCACAGGGCGTAATCTCAGGAGAATACGGCGGTGCTCCAAATCTTCCCGCACGCAGCGTCGCAGTTCCTGCCGCATACACTTTGCTGTATGCGGTTTTGCGTTGTTCTGCAGTATGACGGCCGTACGCCACGTCGCACCTGTCGCACCAGGAACCCCTTTCGTACTCTGCACTTTCAGTTCTGTCATATGGAACAAAGCGGCGCCAAATGACATCCCTGACGCTATACATGTCGATTGCCATCTGTTTAACAGGGAAGGGATTCTGACGGAACTTCTGCCGCCTTGATGATCCGGCACATCGCCCCCATAGAGCTTGCGTCAGTTCATGCCAAGCCCACCGCTATGCGGTTTCCACAGTTGCAGCTCGTCAGCTATATCCTGTGGATGGTGCCGTCTCTGACTCCTGTAGCGTCCATCGTGTCTTCGTCTAAGAGACATTAGATGACGGCATGAGCCATGTCGGTCCGCACACTTGACATGTGTCCCGAGCGCTGCTGATCACCATTTGTCTCATGTCGTTACTGAAAGTATCGCACCCACCATGCCGCTGTGGGATATGGGAAGGATCTGTTCTTAAAGGATTCCGCCAACTCACTTTCACACTTTCTCGTTTTTTTCTCTTTGAAAACGGGTATTTTGATATATATGTGTTGCTCAACACAGGTTGCTTCCGTCTTGCCCGACCTCACCAACAAAGTGCTTTCGCAGCGCAATCTGCGCTACTACCAGCAATCACAGAGCCATCTGCCGTTGCGAATACACACTATGCCTGCATTGCTTTCAAGCGATAAAGTAGCAGCTCGTAAACTGTTCATACATCTGCATGGGAAAAAAAGTTGCTGCAACGTCTTTTGGCTCAACTTTCGTATTACACTTGAATTATATGTATGGTTATGATTTCCTTTCACTTCCCGGAGACTCCTCTCGGAGGAATCCGTAGAATACAGCTAATGTTATGCAGTGTTATGCAGTGTGACAGTAATCTATTTCCTCGGATATTGTGCGGTACGCAACGTCTGTGAGAGTTGTTGAGTGTACATCGCAGGAGGGGAAGGGAAATGTAAAGCAAATGATGTGTTCTGTTGGTATTCGTTACAGCAGATTTAAAATACCTGCGGTCCTTGTCGTAGACAGCATACATTGCTGAATATTTACGTTTAAGAGATAAAGGCCAGTCCACTAACATCTCAGACACAAGATCCTACTCTTGATCGCTCGTATGGAAACTGAAGTAAGTCATTTGGCTGACTACATAATGGCAATTGCAATAGTGCACGACAAATTTTAGAAGACGTAAGTGGATTTTACTTTATTCAAATAATCTCCTTTTTTATACGAGTGGTCCATATCGTAGACGGATTTTTTGTAATTTCGTCTTTCTATCAGTGTGATTCGAGCCATTCTTCGTTGTTGGGTTGGATAATATGTCTGAACGGTAACTTTACGCTGTCATCTGTATCGAGTACTTACCGTTTAGCAACGTAGCACAGGCGATTACTTATTTTGTATAAAATGGATCAGAGAAATGGTATTAATTTTTTTTATAAGAACTAGAAAAATGTTGCGAAGCATTACATACGTTGAACATCGCATTTGGTGAATCCGGTGTAAGTGAAACTCACTAAATCAAGCTTCACGAGTGGTATAAGTGTTTCCAAGAAGGCCATGAAGAAGAACACGAAGAGAACACTAGGCATCCTTCACTTCATCAGCCAACGAAATTCTGCAACAAGTGAAACAGATCAATATGATCGATCGCCAGATCACAAAGTTCTTGTTGGAATGGCAGTTGGGTCACGCTACGAAATTTTTTGGGGATGTTTTGGGTATGAGACATGTGACAGAAACATCTGTTTCAAGGTTCTTGAATTTCGAACAAAACCTGATTAGGTGTCTATATGGCTCTGCCTAGAATGCTGCAAAATAGTTTTGACTTTTCAGTCATTTCGGAGTTAAACAGATTTGCGTCAGTGTTCCAACATTTTCTGTGTCTACACCTTCCTTTCTAAAATATAGGTCTCTTCCTTCCATAATTCTTGTATCTAAGGGAGAATGTCACGATTATTGTTTATGTCTCTTAGAACTGTGTTGATGGACTATAACGTAGCTGCCAAACGTAGCTTTAACATACAAAACGTTAGTCACCTCTCTCTGGCCGGCCGCGGTGGCCGTGCGGTTCTAGGCACTTCAGTCCGGAACCGCGTGACTGCTACTGTCGCAGGTTAGAATCCTGCTTCGGGCATGGATGTGTGTGATGTCCTTAGGTTAGTTAGGTTTAAGTAGTTCTAAGTTCTAGGGGACTGATGACCTCAGATGTTGAGTCCCATAGAGCTCAGAGCCATTTTTTTCACCTCTCTTTCCGCGTATCTAGAAGTCTGTAGCGCAGGTTTCGACTACACAATACTGAGTATAGCCGGTTAAAGCCCTAGCGGCGACGGACTCATTGCTTCAATTCGCTTTATAAATGAAAATGAATGGTGAAGGCCAGATTTTCAAATCTGACGGGCGTGTTGTGGTACACATCTTTACTACGTAACGTGTCACTTCTTTGTATGTACCATCAAAAATATTTCATTATTTATTCTTTGAAATATTTTAGCTTCTAAGCTTCATAGGTATTCTGTAAAGTATGCTGTTGACTCGTCCGGTGGTTGCGTAACTCTGTCTCACATTTGTCCACGACATCATAAAAAATTTTGATAACGTTATAATACGCCTCTTGCACATTTATATAGCTGCGCTGTGCTCGAAATGCGTATAATTCTATTATTTTAATGAGGGTGAAATTAGTTATACGATATGCCGCACCTCCTGTTATTTGATATTTTACTGTCGGAATGCGATGCATTGCGTATATTAAATTCTTTTGACAGCGTGGCAGGATATGGTGACTCGTAATGGTGTCAGGCAGCACAGCGGGATCGTCTTTTGACGAATGAGTGGCCTCTATGAAGGAGAATTCACCACTAAACGAACCGTTATTATATTTATTGTGTCAGGATACTATAGCACTGAATACTTCTTGTTCGTTTTGTTTGATTTGCTGTGCTTCTGGCGGCACGAAAAGTTTATAAGTAGAATGAAGGCTAGAATATGGTACGGATGCAAATTTTTGCTCTCGCACGGTTGTCAAGGTTCCTTGGCGAGGCGGAAAACAAAGGACGTCTCTCGGCTTCTGTTTATTAGTCGCTTGTATTAGAAAGTATGTTACAGAATAAATTTAATTTTATTAACAGAATTGAGTCTCTCTAGCTTTCTTTCTGAAAGCAACTTCTAATCACGAGCAGATAATATGTTTAACATTGGCGCATAGTAGAAGCATGTCAATCGAACCAAAACAGATGCAATTAAAACCTCCACTGAACTTTACACTTTGCTCCGACCTACTCTGTAGAACGTAATGACGGAAAAAAACCGCTTCGACTCCGCCGATGGGGCGCGACAAACCAGAATACGTATTACAACAGGGTCACCTGAGCCGTCTCGACAGTAGCTCTACATCTACACTCTACAAACCACCGTGAGGTGCACGGAAGAGGGTACGTCAGTTTGTACCATTTACTAGGGTTTCTTCTTGTTCCATTCACGTGTGGAGCTCGGGAACAATGATTGTTTGTGTTATATCCTAGCCAGTAATGCCACCCGAGCCCGCTGCCAAAAAGGTTGGCAGCATCAAAGTCCGGACGCCGTCAGCATAAGCAGCGCCAGCGAGACAGGAAATCGCCGCAAGTCTGCGCGTGCCACCGCTGGCTTCTGGTTTCTTAAGCGCTGGAGTCGCGAGCGCTAGGACAGTTCTGTATTCACCGCTCAGTTGTATACTCGCCACCGAATTGTGTACTTGCTAGTCAGTTGTGTGTTCATCGCAGCAGAGTTGTTGTTTGTCGTCAGCCGACGCTGACCTAGCCGCTCCGACTCGAACTAGACAGATTTCTGTAGACACGGAGTTCACTACTGTGTTTCTGTATCTTCGTTAATAAAGATAAGTACCGACTTTTATTTAATCAGAGTGTATGGGTTTTCATCTTCTGTTCACTGTTCCAGCGGACCGGTCGGCCCGCTATTAAAAGTGTGGCGGTGACTTCGTAAGCCGTTTCTACAGCGAATTGTTTGTCGCTACGAACGCCGCCACAAAAGTTTGAATTCCACTGTGCGTGCAGTAATTATTCTCATCTTATCCTCACGATCCCTATGTGAGTGATACGTGATATGAGAGGGTTGTAGTATATTCCTACACTAATCATTTAAACCCGGTTCCTAAAACTTTGTTAGTGGACTTCAAAATGGTTCAAATGACTCTGACCACTATGGGACTTAACATCTGTGGTCATCAGTCCCCTAGAACTACTTAAACCTAACTAGCCTAAGGACGTCACACACATCCCTGCCCGAGGCAGGATACGAATCTGCGACCGTAGCGGTCGCGCGTAGTAGATTCCCTTCGGATACATTACAGCTATCTCAAGAGACTTCCAGTTTAGTTCCTTCAGTACCTCTGTGACACCCTGCCACGGATTAAACAAACCTGTGACCATTCGTGCTGGCCTCCTTTGAACTCGTTCAATATTCCCTGTTGAACATATCTTGTAGGGGTCCCACGCACTTGATCAATATTCTAGAACTGGTAAGCAATCTCCTTTGTAGAGTCATTGCACTTCCTCGCTATTCTACCAATTAACCGAAGTCTACCACCTGCTTTACCCACGACTGAACCTATGAAGTTTTATATCCAGGTATTTGTATGATCTGGCCGAGGCCAAGAATGACTCATTGACATTATAGTCGTAGTTAAGTATGATTGTGGCAGAGATTGAACAAAATTCGTCACAAACTCAGCTTGTTCCTCAGGGTTCGAAACTCTCATCAAGATAGAGCATCTTACACGTCGACCATACATTAGATGTCTTGGCTCCATAGACGATCGCAGAACTTGATCCAAGAGGTATCAAAGACTTTAAAATTTATCGCTGACGCAACTGTACGTGTTGCAGAATCTGTCATTTCACATTCACAATAACTGAGCCTCGATAACTTACAGACAATTCTCTCAGAAGGTCAGTTAACGAGATTAACGAAACTCTTCGACCAGGAACTGAAGACCACACTACGTCGACCGGCTGCCACGTCATCCTATGCCATGTGGCATCATGTGGATACGGTGAGGAGGGGCTCGGGATCAGCACACTGCACACCCGATGCCGACCTCACGGAACCGCTACTACTCTTGAAAGTAGATCATCCATGGACTTCACAAACCTACTGGTACCCTGTTCCAGTTCTCTAGCTAGGAGAGATCTCTCGGCAAGACAGTCAGGACGCGCTGACCAGACGGCTACGAAAATGGATCAGAAAGCTAATTATCAATTGCTCTACATTCTATGTTTTCGTGTTAGGTACGTGGTTCTACTTCACTCTCAGATTTCTATAACCGAGTTTAGATATGCGTCAAACCATGAGAAATTAATTTTACATGACACACAGAAAACTTATTATATTCCAGAAAATTGATGGTTATTCATATTTTTGAAGATAGGCTATATAGTTTTGAAGCGTAATGCACATAGGAACGGAATTCGTACGTAGAAATCAGGCATAGCCGACTTGGGAACTGTGTCACGCGGCAGAATTAAATTTTATGTGGCACACAGAAAACTAGTTTCACGGTCCACTGACCACCGCCTGTGGTCGACGACAACACGCAGTAACCACACAAGACGGCAGGTGGCATTACTACGGGTGGAGTGTACGCAGAGCGTGTCGCTGGGAGCTGTAAACAGTGCAGTCGTCATAATGCGGGAATGGAGTGATCTAACTGAAGCCCAAAGGGGCATGATCACTGGGATTCGGACCAAGGGCGGAAGCGCTTCCGAAAGGGTAAGTCTGTAAACTGTTCGCGTGCCGCCGTGTCTAGCGTGTATGGAAAAATAGTGTTATCCAAAACAACCACGGAGGCACTAGATAAAAAAAAAATGGTTCAAATGGCTCTGAGCACTATGGGACTAAACATCTGTGGTCATCAGTCCCCTAGAACTTAGAATTACTTAAACCTAACTAACCTAAGGACATCACACACGTCCATGCCCGAGGCAGGATTCGAACCTGCGACCGTAGCGGTCACGCGGTTCCAGACTGTAGCGCCTAGGACCGCACAGCCACACCAGCCGGCACTAGATGACACGAATGAACAACGGTAGGGAAGATGTGAATGGGCGAACAGACGGCAACTGTTGAGAAACTGATCTCGCACATGAACGAAGGTGTTACCAGCTGCGTCGACTCAACGACCGTTCAGTGATCGCTGCTGGTTATGTGCCTCCGCTGAAGGTACATGATGTGAGTATACAGCCTTGCTGAGTGATGTTCATCGGTGACTAATGCTGGAACTTGCACGTCCACTGAGTGACGGCAGGTGCCATTTCCTGAATGATCTAGTCATCCTGGAAGGCACCATAATCAAGACAAGTAAACATCTATCCTTAGGGATCATGTCTAGCCCCACATGTAGTTTGTTTTTTCTCTGCTAGATGGCTTCTCCCGGCGGGACTACGCAACGTGTCGCACAGCTCGTAGTGTACATGCTCTTCGAATCAGAATGAGTTTGCCCAGGCCACCAAACTCTCCGGATCCTGGTCGTGCGGTAGCGTTCTCACTTCCCGCGCCCGGGTTCCCGGGTTCGATTCCCGGCGGGGTCAGGGATTTTCGCTGCGTCGTGTTGACTGGGTGTTGTGTGATGTCCTTAGGTTAGTTAGGTTTAAGCAGTTCGAAGTTCTAGGGGACTGATGACCATAGATGTTAAGTCCCATAGTGCTCAGAGCCATTCTCCGGATCTAAACCCAATCGAGAATCTGTGACCCCCCTCCCCTCGTCAACCGTTCGAGTCCTCCCTCGGGCATGTGTGTTGTTCTTAGCGTGAGTTGGTTTAAGCTAGATTAAGTAGTGTGTAAGTCTAGGAATCGAAGAGCTGAGCAGTTTGGTCCAATAGGAACTTACGACAAATTTCCAAATCTGTGGGACCATCTCGATCGGCGTGTCCGCGCCATAGATAACCGGGAAACCTAGAGCAGCTGTTCACAGCACTAGAGTCAGCATGTCTCCACATCTTAGTCGGTACCTTGAACCTTCCAGCACTTCACTGACTCTCTCCCTGCACGTCTCGCGGTGATCCGCATGTAACAGGGTAGTTCTTCAGGCTTTTGTCAGATGGTCTAATTGATGTGAGTGGACAGTATGTATTCCTGAGAATTGATGGTTACCTTTTAAATATAAAGTGCTACACAGTGTTAGAAGCGCAGTAGGTACAGAAAAGGCATCCCATATGTAGACAAAAAGCGACGAGGGAAGGAGGAAGAGGTAGAGGGAGAGGGAGGGAGAGTTTGTGGGAGGGGCGGAGAGGCAGAAGGAGGAGTTCCACCTACGAGGCTCCGACTGATTCACGGAGTCCCGACATCATCATATTTCTTACACGTTCTCTTTAAAGTACGCTTATAAGAAGGGCGAGTTTGATTTATGGAAGTATCAATTTACAGTGCAAAGAATACCAAGGTAAATCAAGAGATTCGGTTACAGAGCGCAGGCTTCATTACGTGAAGACTCATTCCCGCTTCTTTGGTTCTGAGTTCGCTGCTGCACTGCGCAGAAAATGAAGGCGAGAGAAACTTTGTAAGGGGTTCACCACCCTGCTGGAGAAAAAGTAATTTCGATGTATTGCTCACGCGCTGCCTGCGACAGAAAATAGCTTTGCTGCAATGGAGTCGCAGGTCAGAGCAGTCTCGGCAGTTGTTGCAGTCGTTCGCTGCTACAGTGCAGTTGTAGTCTTTCGCTGGCGCAGCGCAGTTCATAGCCACGTATTGTATGGGAAATTTTATTATCTTTATTGGCATGCGCATAGTTAACTCACTTGTCTGAGATGTTAGTATGAATTTGCTTCAATCTTTTGTGATTCGTCAGCACCAGTTAAGCCAGATTTGTAATATTCAATTTTTCATATAATGGATATGCAGATCTTTATCAATAATATAAAATATTTTTCAAAGTATAATTTTTACCAGTCAACAAATAAAGGAAGGGATAATTTTGCCTGAAGTTATTACCAGTCCTGATCCAGTCATTTATTTAAATTTACATATTTCATAAATTTTCTCAGATCATGTGTTCTTTAGTAATCAGACGACCAGCTTTGCAGCTATGTCAATAACCAAAGTCAGTTTTTCTAATAATTCAGATCTCAGACAAATGTTGTCCAGTATTAATAGATAGGCCAGCATTGCACTAAGCTGTGCCATTGACAAGCAAATATATAGACAACGTTATCCGGCGACACCATCATGAGGCAAGAAATTTTCACGTTAGTCACATTGATTTCATAGGGCCATGAGTTAAGATATAAAAAGAATTTATCATTTTTTATTTTACACGGGAGTGTTACAGCTTGGTCTTTCATCCCATGGCAGACTTAGTTTTGGCCATATTATAAATACTGTTTGTCAATCACAATGGTAATCTTACCTTGTCGTTTTCCTTGCAATTCGTCCGCCGCGTGACTGCTACAACAACAACGTAATAGACTAATGCAGATTAAATACCTTAATTTCCCTATTATGCCTACAGTAAGACGAACGCGTAAAGGGGATTGTGAGAATTAAATATATACGATTTTGTAATCATTACTATTATTAAAGGCCACTCACAAAAGTAGTCGATTTTAAATATGAAAAGAGAATTACTTATGACCTGTTGCGTGGTTCTGATGTGAGAGCAGTCTAGTGGCTTCAACATACTTTACGAAGGCCATCTTGGCAGTAATACCAGTCACTTGTGCATTACGCTCTATTTCAACTAGATTCGCACTGTTTAGAATATGTCCAGCACATGTAAAAGTTGTGCTATTGTGTACCATGATTGTATGATGCAACGAGCAACTGTGAGCAACCTGTAAATGGACATAGCCTGTTGAACAAGGTGCTTTATGTTTTTAAATATCTTAGCGAAAACTAACCTAGTGCAATATGCTATTTGCATCCACTTGACGTCTTGTGCGTGAGGTCAGGATAAAACTAACGTGTTTTAAAATAAACCATTTTAAGGTATTTAAATTTACACTGGAACGTCCCCTTTGAACAATTATACAAGACTATGCTTATACCGACACATAATATTTTTTTAGCGCAACGCAATCTGACTTTCAAAAATCTCTACAAAAGAATGGTCCTGACTAACATTAACCTATACCTTTCACAAATGACTTACCTCACCAAAAATCTTCGTTACTCGAACTACTGCAATACAGCGAGCGCCACTACTGCCAACGAAATAAAAGATTCAAACTACTGAAGGCACTAACTACTGATAGGCATAGTTAGCAAATGAAAGATTTTGTTGGAGAACAAACAATGTATTTACCTTAATAGTCATAATATATATAGCAGTTCATGACATCCAGTCTCACAAATTTCAAAACTCCGCCATCTCTCTCCCCACATCCACCACTGCTGGCGGCTCACCTCCAACTGCGCAACACTACGCACTGTTCACATCCAGCTGCCCAACACTACAATGGCAGACAACAATGCAAACTAGCCACAGAATGCACACAGCACATACAGAGCGCTACGTGGCATTACCAATATAAAAACTTAAACAGCCTACTTACATAGACCCCATGCTCCCCACAAAAAATTTTACAAATTGTTCTGGGCAGTGGCCAATACAGATTTGAAAAAGTTTTTCATAATTACAATAACAAAGAAACCAAATAAACAGACTTATTGATACAATGTTGGTCAAAAGCTAAAATTTTCTCACAGTCCATAAAGACAGTCCTGATCGTTCACCACAGTAAAATATCAGTGTTCTTCTAAAAGCCTGAGCAGTAAAAGAAAATGCACACGGAAGTAGTGGATTTCCATGAAGTCTTTAAGAAGTAGTGTTGTCCTTCCAACGGAAAGACAGTGCTGACTCTTGACATGCAGACAGATAATGGGCCACAACAGAGCAAACCCACAGCAGAGTCAGTCGAAGTTTTGAAGGATATTGGTAGGTAGGTCTTCACAGAGCAGACCCACTGTGGTCCCGGTAGAGAGTATGGTATTGGTGGCCCATCGGAGGTTTTGACCCACAACAGTCCTTGTAGAAATAATGGTATTGGTGAGTCATCAAAGGTGTAGATCCACTGTAGTCCTTGTAGAGATGGCTAGCAGCTATGCGTTGCGACTGTGCAGGTGCACAATCACCATCGAAGTGTGTTGCGGAGAATATTGCAAGTCCGTAAACCACCACTTGAGCACTCACAATTTTTTTTTTAATGCCCTTAGAATCAGCAATGCTGTTATCCAGTCCCTTGCTGAATTATTAACACACGTGCAAACACTAACAGTCCCAGCTGCTCACATACTTTGCGTATATTATGACCAACAGAAACGTGTGCAGTGAAATGATACTTAATTTGAAGAACTGGTGTCTATACAATTATAAATTTACAACATAAGGATACAATTACAAAGGTACAAAATACATCATTAAATAACATAACAGTACAGATAACATTTGTAGTAACACAGGTTTTACAAAAGAATAGAAATATACATATACATCAGTGTTACAGGAAATATGACGTAAGTACATACATAAAAGATTAGAATAACTTTTGAAACATCAGCTTCACACATGAGCATTAAAACGAAACAGAATAATTAATGTCTAAACATCTTTACAAGGAAAATAACATAGTATTTGAAAAATTCCACAACATAACTCATATCAGCTAAACACATAAAGACAGGAAAAACACAAATATACAAGAGTACACAAACACATAGCAGAATAACACAAGAGGAAAGGGCAGGGTTTGTTTTCAGTGTAACATTTGGTACTGCAGTCCAACCCAAAACTTCATTCCATAGATCTTTCGTCTTATTTCAACATTTGTTTCCACCAAAAAAATCCTCTCCAAGCATGGTTTCTGTATTTATGTGGTCACATATTTCTTACCTCATTATTTATTTTCCATCATCTCACCTCATCATTTATTTCCAAGAAAATCCTACCTGAACCTGTTGTCCCTAAACCCTACTATTTTTATTCATATCTTCTTTCAAAATACTTTTTTTTGGCCAAAGCATTTTCTTATAGTTTCTCAATGCATTTCTTCCAATTCATCGCAACTCGTTCTCTTATATAGCCTACCCCATCTTAAGCTAACTTAAATCTACTGAGCTCAGATGCTAAACTAAGGAACGAGGCAATGCAGCAGCACAAAACAGTTAACACAAACAGCAATGACAAACAAATTCAAATTGGCAAAGCAAGCAGCAATATTACAACTAATATAAGGCAATGAGCAACAAACAAGAAAATAAATCAATAGTAAAACTGGCTTAACAGAGTATGCAAAGTGAAATTTAGTAGCACTATGCCTGGCAAACAGCAGCAGCAAATGCAATAACTTGTGTCTAAACATAACATAGCTCAAGCAGAAAAAATATTACATTAAAGATAACAATGCAGATAAGGGAAATGTATAATCACATCTTAATGTCTATGTAATTAGAGTGGTGCACCACAACAACTTATTCTACCATAAAAATTACCAAGTACTTGAAAAGAAAATTATGTATGCAGTTACTGTCGTTAGTCCCTTCTTATTGTTCTTTCCTTTCCAAGTGCTCCTTTCTCGAAGAGCGTGGCTCATAAAATTATAATTTAATAGATCTGTTGACAGAAAGTGTTCACATTAGCAAATGCATTTAATTTTATTTTATAAAACCAATGCTGCAACACACCTGGAAAACAGATATCAAATAAAATAAGCAACTATGTACAAAGTAAAGCATACAAATATCATTCAGTAGTCATGAGGCATTTCATAAGTTAGTAGAAATTCTCTCAACTCTCGTAGAAAGACGCTTGTCATCTTCGTTACTCGAACTACTGCAATACAGCGAGCACCACTACTACCAACTAAATAAAAGATTCAAACTACTGAAGGCCCTAACTACTGATAGGAATAGTTAGCAAATGAAAGATTTTGATGGAGAACAAACAATGTATTTACCTTAATAGTCATAATATATATATAGCAGTTCATGACATCCAGTCTTACAAATTTCAAAACTCCGCCATCTCTCTCCCCACATCCACCACTGCTGGCGGCTCGCCTCCAACTGCGCAACGCTACGCACTGTTCACATCTAGCTGCCCAACACTACAATGGCAGACAACAATGCAAACTAGCCGCAGACTGCACACAACACATACAGAGCGCTACGTGGCATTACCAATATAAAAACTTAAACAGCCTACTTACAACACGTCCATCTATCGTTTTTATCGCACCAATTTAAAACTTTTACATCAAAAGTTACATCTTAACTTATGAGATATATTCCATGTATGTGCTCTTTCTTTCAGACCTGGAGGTGACAGTATAGCCCTTTGAAACCGGTTGTCTTAAATAAAAACATATTTTGTACAATCTTGGCTGTTGAATGGCTTTTAACATTTACAGAATCGATGACTGCAATGGCGGACATGTGCGAGAATTATCGCATAACCAGCCTAACAGTCCGTGCATCCAAATTTCTGACAAGAGTAATATATAGAAGAATGGAAAAGACAAATGACGATTTGATTTGGTTTTTGGAAAAGGAAAGACACCAGAGACGCAATTCTAACGTTGCGGTTGATAATGGAAGCAAGACTAAAGAAAACTCATTGCATGTTCACAGCATTTGTCGACCTGGAATAAGTGTTCGACAATGTAAAGTGGTTCAAGACGTTCAAAATTCTGAGAAAATTGAGGTAAGCTCTAGGGAGAGACGGATAATATGAATTATCTGCAAGTACCAAGTGGGAACCATAAGAGTAGAAGAAGGAGAACGAAGTGCTCGGGCCGGAGAATGTGTAAGACAGGGATGTAATATTTCGCCCTGCTGTTCAATCTACACATCGAAGAAGCAATGACGAAAGTAAAAGAAAGTTTCAAGAGTGAAACTAAAATTCAAGGGGAACTGATATCAATGATAAGATTCGCTGATGCCATTGGTGCCCTATCTGAAAGTGAAGAAGAATTGATTTCCTGAATGGAATGAACATTGTAATAAGTGCGAATATGACTCGAGAGTAAATCGAAAGCAAACGAAAGTAACGAGAAGTAGAAAAAAATGCGAACAGCGAGATACTTATCATTATTGGTGATCACAATATAGATCAAGCTAAAAATTCTGCTACCTAGACAGCAAAATAACCCATGACGGAGGAGCAGGGAGGACACAAAAACAAGACCGGCATCACCAAAACGGGTATTCTTGCCCAATAAAAGTCTGCCAGAATCAAAGATAAGTCATAATTAGAGGAATAAATTTCTGAGAACGTACTTTTAGACGAAGGGAATCTATGGAAAACACTGACAATAGGGAGGGGCAGGTTGGTGGTAGCTCTGTTAAGACATAACGAGTAATTTCCACGGTACCAGCGGAAGCTGTAGTGGGAAAAGTGTAGAGGAAAACAGAAACTGGAATATATCGCGCATTGTATGGTTGCGAGACATCGGCTGTTAGAAGACCGGAACAGAAAAGAATCGAAGCATTTGAGAAACGCTGCTACAGAAGGAAATTGAAAATTAGGTGGACAAGGAGGGTAAGGAATAATAGTTTTTTTCCGGAGAACACATGAGGTGTATGGAATACACTGACAAGAAGAAGGTACAGGATGGTTAGACATCTGTTAATACATCACGGAATGACTTACATCGTACTAGAGGAAGCTGCAGAGCTGTAAACTGAGGACTGATGTTGCAGGTGCTACCCTGAGATGAAGAGTTTGGCACAGAAGAGGAATTCGAAGTTGGCCGGGGACTTATTAAATAGCCAAGCTACTTCTAGGCGGCAATTAGTGGCATAAGCCGTAGCGCCTGTCACCGCTCCGACAGCTCATTGGCGGTCGGCCAAGTCGCAGCATCGATCGCAGGTGGACGTGGCCTTTACTCCTGCCTTTATCAATTCCATTCTCGGGAAGCGATGCAAACATGGTCTCTGCAAGTGTGACTCAAGGTAACGGATGTCAGGACGTGTTTTCGTCTAGCAGGGAGGCAAACTCCTGCGTCACTGTACATGCTGACAAGATGACAAAGACCGAATAAGCCACGACAAAGGAATGAGAAACACATCCGACGAATGAGACGAAACGAGCCAGTGCACTTGACGTGAAGTGTTGTTTCACCAGTCGTTTTATAACCAAGGTAGTGTGCATCTACGACTAAAAACATAGATCGCTTTACCAACCCCGCAGGGTCGCTACTCTTATCTGTCCCACTTAGATCTTTACTGAGAGAGAGAGGATTTCCTTACCTCTGCGGTTTCTCTAGTCACGTGACAGCAACGGAAAGACATACAGACAAAGGTCTCACCTTGGCGACCGCATTGACCATTAAAAAAATTAGAACGGGAGCAGTTTTTCCAAACGGCTACCGACGTAAGGTTATTTTTTAAAATAAAAGTGGTTTACGACAATCACATAGACATACTAGCATCACTGTCCGATACTGGTAGTTTCATTACTTCAAGCATAATCCCTATACTGAGAGAGATGTCTCTGTTAAGTTAATGTGTTTGCTTAATATGCATGTAATCAACCCGTGATTTCGATCATTCTATTCGTTATTTCATCAGTTGTCAGAACCTGTGATATGAATTTATTTGTCTCGATTAATAAAGTGCTGTTTCTTTGGCCACGCCAGTATTAAAGTGAACCGAGATGGAAAAGTTGACTTCAGTCTTGCGACAATCAAATTTTCCGTATTATATTTTGCTAAATCGTGCTACTGAACGTAGTGTACTCCTATGTTACATGCTCTTCTATGGTCAAAGCTGTTTGTTGTGGCAGTATCATAAATGCACTCTCGACGAGATACGTGATGGAACTATTTCGACTGCCAGAATCAAATGATGTCGACAGCTATTAACTGATTTCTGACCTCTTTTTTAGTGGCTGGCAACATATCTTAGTGCATCTATGTCTACAAGAGCTGACGTGATATGATGAGTACGTGAGAGCTTATATGTAACTGATCTTTAAAACATTTTCATTGTTAAATTTCCGTACCTATTAAACACAAAGTTTACTGTGTAGTGAAGGTAGCGATCGCAAATTAGTCAATACGGCTAACCGGTATTCAGTTTCAGTGGAAGTAGCTACTCGCATCAGCCTATGAGCTCTTATTCTCATATATAATTGATAGAGAAAAAAACCCGTGTAATTTAACTTAGTTTCTTTTTCCAAACTTATTGTTTCAAGCCCTCTGACAGGCCATAAATCAATACCAACGAAGATATGGAGTACGTTAGTGGGCCGGATGAGTTCCATTCTGCGCCCATCAAGGTTCTCACCACTCTGTATTAAAAGTCAACATAAAGTATAAAAATCAACTGAGTACGCTCTTCAAAAGCGAAAAGCAAGTAGAAAATTGTAATACACTATTTACAGCAAGCTATTAACCATTTTTTGTACTCTTGAGATATGGAAAATTTCGTACACAATCGCGTATAGTATGGACTACTTGCTGGATGCAAACATTTATATTAGTATTTCAGGAAACACGTCTTAAGTATCGCACCACGGTTCTCGCAGAGTAATGAACGGCTCCTGCGTAAGGCAGGACACCTCGGTACCATTGGACAAGAACGCGTATCCATTATGCATGTAGACGTATTCAGCACGTTTACATTGCAGGAGACGCCGCCCAACACTTCTGAGAGGCGGAATTGTGACCATTTTTGAGCCGACAGGACTTCTGAAGGCGCTGGCAAGATATAAAAGCCGGGGAAAATGACGACATGATTTCGGAAATGATTACGTCCGGTGGGCCAAGCTTGTTACGACTTAGAGACCAGGACCGGCCAACAGAGAAACATCAGCCAGCCTGTCTCGTATATATACTGTTGTGAATTGGCAGGAGCCAATTCACGGAGTTTGGAGGAAGCCGAAAGGCACGCGTTTAAGCTCACGCAGACTGGCGTGAGGTCTGGAAAATGACAAGGAATTATAGTAGCCAAAAATAGTACATAACTTCTGGAATACTTAACTTTAATCCATAATTGGAGAACATCGCTCTTGATGATACATAATTATGATCTCAATATAAACTGGTAATGGTGCCTTGCTAGGTCGTAGCAAATGACGTAGCTGAAGGCTAAGCTAACTATCGTCTCGGCAAATGAGAGCGTACTTGTCAGTGTAGCATCGCTAGCAAAGTCGGCTGTACAACTGGGGCGAGTGCTAGTAAGTCTCTTTAGACCTGCCGTGTGGTGGCGCTCGGTCTGCAATCACTGACAGTGGCGACACGCGGGCCCGACGTATACTAATGGACCGCGGCCGATTTAAAGGCTACCACCTAGCAAGTGTGGTGTCTGGCGGTGACACCACATATACCACGTAATTTAGATTCTACATCTCAGTTATGCTCACAAGGAAAGGTCATGGCAGTTGTAGCGGAGAACAGAACAAAACTATTTTTGTTTAGTTACTGACTAGAAAGAAAAATTCGTTGTAACGTTTCACCTGCTTTGCTGCATCGGTATTAACAGGAGAGGAAGGAACAGGAGGGACGTTTATAGATTTCCTCTCTCTCGTATTGCTCTCTACGTTTTTCAAGCAGAAAAGTGGTTACAATAATTCAGATTAGTTTAGGTTTGCTGTTAGAGGAGATTAAATTATCCTTGTGATGCGAATGCGTTTTTGTAGAGCCACTAAGTGGACAATCAGACAGGCAGTAACTGTGGAACTGTCAGGAGATGTACCTGCTGGAAGAGAGGGTGTTATTTACGAACAAATAAAGCTACACTTGCTAGAAGTGGAACTTGTAACAGCAGAGGTTACTACATTCTAAATAGGTGATGGGGTATTCGAAAAATTATCAGTTGAAGAGGCATTAGATGAAGAAAATGATAGTCCCACGGCAATGGGGATGAAGCAATGCTGCCAGTGATGGATTTCCAGGGAAGTAGCGGCTCATCTTATCACCAGCTATCGCCTCCAAGGAAACGAACCAAGTTTGCAGAAGGATAACTGGGTGGTGCGTACTTGATATGGACAGAACAATCAAGGAAGAAAGGGGGATAGGAAATGAATATGACCTGAGTACGGCTCAGAAAAGGAAAATAAAGAGTAAGACTGTGTTACAAAACTTTGAAAACATGCTAAAACCACACCATCAAACCCAACATTTCTGCAGGATATAATAAATCGTTATAGCGAAGACACAGGAAAACGCAGTAATACATGACCACACACTGAGACATTGGGCACTGAAAATTAAGAAGAGGATTGACACCCCCCTCCCCCCCCCCCCCGGACTTGGAAGCTATCTGAATCATGGGTAATGAAATTTAAGTGTAATAGTATGATTGTCCGTCGCAAAGTAGCCCACAAAGTTAGCAAACGGTTAACTGATGGTGACGCCAAAGTTCAACAAAGAGCTTATAATTTCAAGAGAGAAATTAGATCTCTCATGGAGGGAAAACGTCGTTCATCGGATAAAGTAAGTAATGCCGACCAATCAAGTTTGGATCAAGAGTTGCGATCTGAACGAACTCTTGTAGTGAAGGAAAGCAAGCTTGTCCTCGGTGAGATTGGACCTATAGTGCCAACCACACACTCTTATGTGCTAATGCCTGAGATTGCGATGGATTCTATACTTCTACCACATTTGTGTGTTCTTGTATCGGAGCCCACCTGCCATTTTCCTCCAAATATGAATATAATGCTGCCAAACCTCCAGGCGTTTGCTAGCACATCTGCTAAAATAACAAAGACTGATTTAAGAGTCTCCCTTGAACAAATAATGAGGCTAGATATAACCCTGGGCAGCCAATAAAGATGACGAACTATGCAGCTGTACAGTTACTGAAGATATTGAGTCCACCAAGAAGTTGATTACAGGTATTGTGCAACCTGCTGACGTTTTATTCTTCCGCCCACAGAAATATTTTGTGAAATTTATCGCATATACAATATGATATCTTCTGACAATTGCATTAATATATCGCATACAGACCACTTCTTACAATTTCAGTCGTTTCTGTGTTTCCAGTTCTCTGCGGAACGGTTCTCCAACTTTATGTTTTCAGTGCCGCTACACCGAAGTCTTCCCTGATGTACTTCGTACACCGAGAGCGTACTGCTTCGAAATAACGGAAGACTGTTTCCATGAGAACTATGAGCAACTTACTTTCATCAAATGTACACAGTGCGAGAATATCCGTGCAGTGACTATGCTGTTATTACCGAATTGCATTTTTTTAATTCTCCGATAATGTAATTAAGAAAGTTAACTCTATTCCAGAATGTTTCATGTCATATTACTGACTACTCGTCTCAATTATTGCATTTGTATAGCAAATATACTTGCAGTATTCTCATCGTAACTTTGACGATGGTATCTCCTCTTCCAATAGTCCATAAAAGATACAATTTCTAAGGTGTTTGTATATTCCGTTACTCTGTTAACTAGGTTAAGTACGAATATAATTTGGCCGCGCGGGATTAGCCGCGTTATCTAGGGCGCTGCAGTCATGGACTGTGCGGCTGGTCCCGGCGGACGTTCGAGTCCTCCGTCGGCCATGGGTGTGTGTGTGTTTGTCCTTAGGATAATTTAGGTTAAGTAGTGTGTAAGCTTAAGGACTGATGACCTTAGCAGTTAAGTCCCATAAGATTTCACACACGTTTGAACATTTCTTTGAATGTAATTTGACCGGCAAATATAGTGACCTTCCATTACCAGTAAGCCCGTTTATGCATTCGACGCCATCTGCTAAGAATGAGATGAGTAGGCCAGCTGCAGTCTGCAGCAGCGCAGAGGGCCACTGCGTGAAATGTCTTTGAATGCTGTCGACTTTGTGACTTGAGGCAGTCGGACCATCCGTTGGCCAACTGTCATCTCCTGACGATCGTCTTCTCATGGGTTCTAGGTTCAAGTCTTGAACATCTGGCTGACCAGTAGCTACCACCCAAGCAGGCATACTGACGCTGTTCGCTCTGAGCCGTGGCCAGATATACAAGAATCGAATTTTATGGCTCATAAAACATCTCTGTCGTGGCATGCTAGCAATGGATTGGTTGGCGCCTCGCCAGAGGCAGCATGTAAGTGCACAGAGATGATAACTTCTCGGTGGAATGTTCTGCATAGCAGCTGGGGTCGTTCACACAGGATGGAGGTTTCCTTCGTCTCGTAATGAATGGGTTTCGAAAGTCTGCCTATCATATTCGAAAAACGACACTTCCCTATGCCTTCGTGGTCGCGGGTTTTTGTCTCCAACAATCGCAGGTTTGACATATTTGCTGCGTTGGTTGTGGATGCCCTGGTGCCATTATTTACCTACAACCAAGAGCTGGTGTACAGAGAAAACTGTGTGCTTACGACCGCGGAGAATCATAGCTGCATGCATCCGTCTTCAGAATCGGCGCGTTTCTCGTTTCTGCTGCTATCGTTGTGGATGCTCTGCTATAAGCGCAAAGAAAACGGCGAGAGTCTTCTGTTACTTGCAACTAAAGGGCTGGTCGTAGTTCCCGAAATCTCTTGTTCGTTGCGCAATATTCAATTTGGGTCCTCAGGTATGAAAGCTGCCTATCTTTGATTAGTTAAAGTTACTTCTGATCTTAGCCCTCTATGTGGGACAATATATCAAGTTACCAGAACGTAAATATTTTCAACATTTCGCTGCCCTGCAACTGTATAAATATTAATTTTAATTTTAAAAACCAACAGCCTCAGTTGCATAGTTTACGTAGATTGACCTAGGTTTCAGTCGGGGTAACCCAACCTTCTTCAGTATAAAAGTAACTACCGTTTGTCCATAGTGGACATCGTCAAGCTAAAACCACAAATCCATAAATTATCGTCAGACTGTAAAAACTGCCTAAAACTGCCTCGGCCCCACTTCGCGACCGCAATGCGGCAGCCACGAGTGCTGTACTGGAACTAACCGTAGCGTCATGAGGCCCGCCTACGCAGGCACAATACCTTGCGCCTGCGCATAAACCTTGTGATGTGTACTTGCTGGGACAATACGCGAACCTATCTCCTGACCTTGAATTTACTAGTAAAATGAAGTAAAAGAAAGGTACACGTGAGGAAAAGGGCGTCTATGTTATCCTGTGCAGAACGTACTTAGACCCACTGTCTTAAATTTATGAAGTATTCGTTGGTCATTATATGAGGAAGGCATCACGTGTATATATATATATATATATATATATATGTGTGTGTGTGTGTGTGTGTTAAGAATTTGCTTAGCTATGGTTACAACGCATAGACACCCTATTGACTTAGCACACAAATGGTCATGAATGAACTTATGAACAAGTCTACACCTAATCTGTAACATCCGGCAATACGGCCCATTTGAAGTAGATGGTCATTATTTAAGATTAGTATATTTGACCTGAAATGGTCTAGAATCAAGTCAAAATAAACTAATGCACGTGCCTGATTGAGCTTCATGACGAAGATATGGTTATGAGTTACAGAAAACACTAAAGTAGGGGATAATGTGGCCGCAATGGGGTACTCAATTTGTCTTCATGGAGGTGATCCTGAAGAAGATTGGGTTATCCCGATTGAAACTTAGGTAAATCTAGGTAAACTATGCAACTGACGCTATTGGTATTTAAAATTAAAATTATTACCAGAACGTGTCTGGGTAATTCGCAAGACTTTTGTAAAGTCAGTGTTTCGTCCAGTTGAACTTCATGTATTGTTTAACCTAATCATGATCGGGCATTAAAAATGTTGTTGTTGTTGTTGTTGTGGTCTTCAGTCCTGAGACTGGTTTGATGCAGCTCTCCATGCTACTCTATCCTGTGCAAGCTTTTTCATCTCCCAGTACCTACTGCAACCTACATCCTTCTGAATCTGCTTAGTGTATTCATCTCTTGGTCTCCCTCTACGATTTTTTCCCTCCACGCTGCCCTCCAATACTAAATTGGTGATCCCTTGATGCTTCAGAACATGTCCTACCAACCGATCCCTTCTTCTGGTCAAGTTGTGCCACAAACTTCTCTTCTCCCCAATCCTATTCAATACTTCCTCATTAGTTATGTGATCTACCCATCTAAACTACAGCATTCTTCTGTAGCGCCACATTTCGAAAGCTTCTATTCTCTTCTTGTCCAAACTATTTATCGTCCATGTTTCACTTCCATACATGGCTACACTCCATACGAATACTTTCAGAAATGACTTCCTGACACTTAAATCAATACTGGATGTTAACAAATTTCTCTTCTTCAGAAACGCTTTCTTGCTATTGCCAGCCTACATTTTATATCCTCTCTACTTCGACCATCATCAGTTATTTTTCTCCCCAAATAACAAAACTCCTTTACTACTATAAGTGCCTCATTTCCTAATCTAACTCCCTCAGTATCACCCGACTTAATTCGACTACATTCCATTATCCTTGTTTTGCTTTTGTTGATGTTCATCTTATATCCTCCTTTCAAGACACTGTCCATTCCATGCAACTGCTCTTCCAAGTCCTTTGCTGTCTCTGACAGAATTACAATGTCATCGGCGAACCTCAAAGTTTTTATTTCTTCTCCATGAATTTTAATACCTACTCCGAATTTTTCTTTTGTTTCCTTTACTGCTTGCTCAATATACAGATTGAACAACATCGGGGAGAGGCCACAAACCTGTCTTACTCCCTTCCCAAACACTGCTTCCCTTTCATGTCCCTCGACTCTTATTACTGCCATCTGGTTTCTGTACAAATTGTAAATAGCCTGCCCCTGCCACCTTTAGAATTTGAAAGAGAGTATTCCAGTCAACATTGTCAAAAGCTTTCTCTAAGTCTACTGCAAGAAGGTGGGACTTTAAGGAGATGGGACCTGGATAAACTGAAAGAACCAGAGATTGTACAGAGTTTCAGGGAGAGCATAAGGGAGCAATTGACAGGAATGGGGGAAAGAAATACAGCAGAAGAAGAATGGGTAGCTTTGAGGGATGAAGTAGCGAAGGCAGCAGAGGATCAAGTAGGTAAAAAGACGAGGGCTAGTAGAAATCCTTGGGTAACAGAAGAAATATTGAACTTAATTGATGAAAGGAGAAAATATAAAAATGCAGTAATTGAAGCAGGCAAAAAGGAATACAAACGTCTCAAAAATGATATCGACAGGAAGTGCAAAAGGGCTAAGCAGGGATGGCTAGAGGACAAATGTAAGGATGTAGAGGCCTATCTCACTAGGGGTAAGAAAGATACTGCCTACAGGAAAATTAAAGAGACCTTTGGAGATAAGAGAACGACTTGTACGAATATCATGAGCTCAGATGGAAACAGTTAAAAATGTTATCCTTTATAATTGTGAATCTTTTCCGAAAAACAACATGTTAAAATTATTATTACAAACCAATATTCGCAATCGTTTGTTCACATTAGCCTTAGTAATACGAAGGAATTATTCATAATACGCATTGCCAATAGAGGAGAGAGATCTTCGTGCTTACCCTCGAAAAAAATTAAAAAATAAATCGTCGTTGGATTGTATTAAAAACATACATTTCAATTAGATAGTAATGAGTAAGTGTGATGCAGAACATGAAATTACCTTCCAGCACACACTTAGCAATATCAACGCACTTTCAGTAACATCTACAACCGACTTTCAGACCACCACAAAAAAATTAAAGAATGCAAATTTACTTCACTGTTGTTGACTGCCAACATACTTTTCAAAGAGGTATTTTTGTGTAAGTAAGGCCCTGAACCTCGAAATACTGATTAATACTTTTGGTGGGGAAAGTAAATCTGCTACTGAGACTTAATATTTTGGTTAAGTTTAACTGAAAAATTTAGAGATGTACGGAGTCAAGTAGAAGAATTCATTGGCAACAATAAATTTTTTTTCAGAATTTTAAAATGTTAAGTTATTGGGTAGATTAAATTTTTTTCAAAAGGTGGGCGTAAAGTAACCGGCCCCCATCCCCCCGTTGGTATTGCGAGGATTAAATAGCAGCAGTTTTTTAATTTTAAATCACTGACATAATATTAAAACTTGTCTCAGATCTTCGACGGGTAGTGTATTATTTTTTTTCTCTTGTGGGGTTTTAAATTGCGTGTTGTGTTTGTATTCTAGAGTCTGAGCTTAGAGCATGGACCATGTGACTTCTGGGCTAAGATCCAGCCAGTGACCTTATGTCAACTAATGATTCTTTTCTTACCCCGTTTGAGTCACTTTTAAGTCTTACGTGTTGGGCGTTTTATTGCATGAAACTTGTAAATTAAGATTAAAGGCCTTTTTTTCTTTTTTGGTGTGAAAAAAATTTCTTGAAATATGTAAAGAAGTAATTTGATGTGTTTTATGCTTACAGAGATCTTCATTCATTCAAACATTATTTTTCTCTGTTAAATAATTGTTTATTATTCATTATGTTACTTGAAAGCTGCTGAGGCGTGTATATTAGTAAAATTTTTGTCTTTCATATGCTCAACGGCGAAGCACTGCCAACTACATGACAATCAGCCATTTCATTGGCAATAGAGTGCGGTTCTGATAGTGTGTTTGATCGTTGTAAATAAAAAAAAATGCTATTTAGGAAGGTTATTCCTGCTTTGACAAAGTAGAGTGCTAGTTTTGTTGGTTTACTGTTACTATAGGATGGCGTGCTGGGTGTGTCATATCTGGCAGAAACATACTCCAGTACAAACTGACTATCTGCAGCATAACCAGACATGGCAACATTATGGAGCTGAGACAGTGCTTGCACATTACATTGGACTGTCAACTCTGCATCACCGCTGACAACATTGGCGAGGTAGGTGCCAAGTGCACTGTATGCTGTACTTTATTTTATGGAGTGAAAGCCATTATCGAGTTGTGCAAGGAATTCCACCTTCGAATTTGCTGATTTTTTTAATTCAGGCACATTTAAATCGAGCCTAGGATTTATAGGTCGTGAATACCAACCCTTCTCAAGCCTCTGTTGTATCTGGGTGATAAAGCTGTTCTGTTGCAACCTAGTACCAAGTTGATAAATTTTAAAGATACCACCAAACAGGATAGAGTGAACTGTTTTCGTCCAGATCCTGTAGCACGGGATTTATGAGGCTGGAATCACAGACAGAGTCTGTGCGGGCAGGTGAAGGCAGTTCAACATGTCCCTAATCCACTCTGGCCTCTAACACAGAAATTAATAAATTGGCAATAGAAACAAGTGGTGCGATAATAAGCCATTCGCGTACAAAATCAGGCTTACTTTCCTCAAACTGCCCGTTCAGTGACATTTCGTATTATTGATCCATTAACCTGTGGTAGAGTGAGTAGAAATATAGCTGAAGCTCTTGGTAGTGAGAGTCGTCGGATAGCTTAAGTAAAAAATTGCTCGACGAAAATTTATCAAATAGAGTTTTACATGAGTTGGCCGGTCAAAGTTTTTGTTATGTTCAGTATCACGATGAGCTACGCATACGCTATATTCAGGGTGTTTGAAGAGGCATGTGAACTATTAAAGTCTTAGGAATAGGAAGCGATTAATAACATTCCACAAGATATGAGCCTGGAAGACCATTATGATATGCTGTTCATAAGAAGACAGACACCAGTAAGGTAAAGTGGTGGCGGGTATTGGAGTACATTCGGTTTTTGACGAACAGCGCGGCACTTGAGATTTTATTTATTTCATTTATTTATTTCCCAGATTAAGATCTGGTGACTGTTGTTATGTAGCAGGTTCTACATTGTGTGATTTTGCATGTTATGTCATACAGATTCAGTTTTGTTAGTAGTACATTTTTACTGAGAATTTTAAAAAAGGATAAGAACTAACAAATACAAAACATTTTAAAAAGTGCAAACGTATTGATATTATTTTTTTAAACTTATTGGTAACTTAGATAAAATAAATGAGATAAAAAAATAAGTTGTAGTTGTATTTTAAATAAAGTAAAAACTGTATTTAATGGAAGAAACAAGAGACGTCAATTTGACTTACATATGGTGTGACAGTTCTTCCCATTATACGTTCTATATGTATGGTTACATCTGATACGTGTGTTGTCTTGACAGTGGTAATACATAATTAATAATGTATTGATCAGTCAGGTTAGATTGTGTTTCTGTACTTAAAGTAGCAGTGGAGATTGGGACTTGATTTAAAACGTTAGCTTTATTAGGTGCGAGGGCTAGCTAAAACTTGGAGCCAGTCACGACTGAGGCACCGAAAGATGAAGGAATGTCACATCTTCAGAGAGCGTTCATGCTATAAAATGGTATGCAATCCAACTACATAGAGAGTTACGTTTTCAGAGTGATTCGATTTAGTCTTGGAAAACCTTAGCTTACTTTTGCTATGCTTGTGTGTTTATCTCGTCTTCACTCCATGTGCCAGCGCAATATTCATCTCTCTAAGTCTTACAAAAAGCGCTGGCACCCAGAGTCTGGTTGAAAATCCTGAAGAATTTCGGCTACAGTGGCTATAATTTTTGATTCCATATTTGTGTATCTGAGTATTACATCCCCTACTGAGGTCGTTCATCTGATCGCTTCTTGTACCCGTGTTGGTGTGTTGTCATTCCCGTTTCCAACCGACAGTACTGTAATGTATAATTTCGGTGTCTGGCCGCCTTCATCAGTGTCTGATACAGTGTTTGATATGCTCCAGTGTCTGCGTGTTTGCGTGGACTTGGAGCTTAATCTAGTGCGGAACCCGATATGCACATGCTCAAAATCATCCACAAAGTGAGGTATAGGGAGCCCCACCAGGTGGTACTTGGTAACTGACACCCAGCACCCGAAGTGAAAAACTGTCATGCGTCCTTGTAAACACTGTTAACTCGTCTTCCGTGTTGGGGCAGTGTGCCAATGCCAAGCGCGAGGGAATAGGAGCGACGTACCGATTGAAAATACCAGAAGCCAGTTTTCCGTAAACGGTGTCCGCTAAGCCGGCCGCTGCTATCTGGAACGCCTGATGCAATGAACAGCTGTAGCTTGCGCAGTCAGCTCTCCGCCGAGCCGCGCTGTCAGCACCGTGCGCTCCCGACGTCACCGCAGCCCGCTGCACGCCGCACCGTCAGCAGAAGGCGCCACGTATCGCCGCCGCCAGTGGACAGCTGCCTCTCGCTCCGCCGACGAAACTTGCCACACGACTCGCAAGAGTAAATTCATTATCGCAGAGAAGCCTCTCACGGCTAGATCAAAGTCCCGAACTAGTCTTCAATAGCGTGACGTGACAGAGTACACCTTCAACTATCCGCGCAGAAACTTGCACTGCTTCCACCACCAATGCGAAAATAATCGGAGTGCTCGCCGAACACGTCCACGTGCCACGCAGAGCCCCGCTCCAATGCAATCGAGAATGCAAGTTCAAGCTTTTTTCATCTAGAAACACGCCAGCTGACTATAAGGGAAAACAGCTGTCATTTGATAGCAGAACTTGATTCCATTGCAGTCAGTCAGGTCACCTAATGCGTGACCGTGTGGTACTGCAGGACAAATGAAAGAGAGCTAACTGGACTGAGCCACTGAAGGGCTGCATAAAGTTAAGGTCGCTGCTAGCTGAGACTTATCCTTTGTTTTGCGGCATTTTAAACCATGAAACTCCATGTGCTTTACTTGACTCTTGCACTAATATTCTTTTACTTGATTATCAATGGTGCTGTAAGCGTATCCACAGTTGTAAATTTAATTCTCTGAAATCAGTTCTCAGACAATACTGTGCTGTCAGTGAGGAATGGGGAAGTCTATGTCAGTTCAGGTGTTCACGAGTTGTAATGTAATGGCAAGTAAGCTTTATTGTTTGAAGAGGTATTCCACCTATGTCTTTCTTCAATGCCTCAGCCCACAAAAGACATTTTTTGTGTAAATATATTTATGGTATTTCCCCCCCCCCCCCCCCCCCCCCCCCATGAAACATGGACCTTGCCGTTGGTGGGGAAGCTTGCGTGCCTCAGCGATACAGATAGCCGTACCGTAGGTGCAACCACAACGGAGGGGTACCTGTTGAGAGGCCAGACAAACGTGTGGTTCCTGAAGAGGGGCAGCAGCCTTTTCAGTAGTTGCAAGGGCAACAGTCTGGATGATTGACTGATCTGGCCTTGTAACAATAACCAAAACGGCCTTGCTGTGCTGGTACTGCGAACGGCTGAAAGCAAGGGGAAACTACAGCCGTAATTTTTCCCGAGGGCATGCAGCTTTACTGTATGATTACATGATGATGGCGTCCTCTTGGGTAAAATATTCAGGAGGTAAAATAGTCCCCCATTCGGATCTCCGGGCGGGGACTACTCAAGAGGATGTCGTTATCAGGAGAAAGAAAACTGGCGTTCTACGGATCGGAGCGTGGAATGTCAGATCCCTTAATCGGGCAGGTAGGTTAGAAAATTTAAAAAGGGAAATGGATAGGTTGAAGGTAGATATAGTGGGAATTAGTGAAGTTTGGTGGCAGGAGGAACAAGACTTCTGGTCAGGTGACTACAGGGTTATAAACACAAAATCAAATAGGGGTAATGCAGGAGTAGGTTTAATAATGAATAGGAAAATAGGAATGCGGGTAAGCTACTACAAACAGCATAGTGAACGCATTATTGTGGCCAAGATAGATACGAAGCCCACACCTACTACAGTAGTACAAGTTTATATGCCAACTAGCTCTGCAGATGACGAAGAAATTGAAGAAATATATGATGAAATAAAAGAAATTATTCAGATTGTGAAGGGAGACGAAAATTTAATAGTCATGGGTGACTGGAATTCGAGTGTAGGAAAAGGGAGAGAAGGAAACATAGTAGGTGAATATGGATTGGGGGACAGAAATGAAAGAGGAAGCCGCCTTGTAGAATTTTGCACAGAGCACAAAATAATCATAACTAACACTTGGTTTAAGAATCATGAAAGAAGGTTGTATACATGGAAGAACCCTGGAGATACTAAAAGGTATCAGATAGATTATATAATGGTAAGACAGAGATTTAGGAACCAGGTTTTAAATTGTAAGACATTTCCAGGGGCAGATGTGGACTCTGACCACAATCTATTGGTTATGACCTGTAGATTAAAACTGAAGAAACTGCAAAAAGGTGGGAATTTAAGGAGATGGGACCTGGATAAACTAAAAGAACCAGAGGTTGTACAGAGATTCGGGGAGAGCATAAGGGAGCAATTGACAGGAATGGGGGAAATAAATACAGTAGAAGAAGAATGGGTAGCTTTGAAGGATGAAGTAGTGAAGGCAGCAGAGGATCAAGTAGGTAAAAAGACGAGGGCTAGTAGAAATCTTTGGGTAACAGAAGAAATACTGAATTTAATTGATGAAAGGAGAAAATATAAAAATGCAGTAAGTGAAAAAGGGCAAAAAGGAATACAAACGTCTCAAAAATGAGATCGACAGGAAGTGCAAAATGGCTAAGCAGGGATGGCTAGAGGACAAATGTAAGGATGTAGAGGCCTATCTCACTAGGGGTAAGATAGATACCGCCTACAGGAAAATTAAAGAGACATTTGGAGATAAGAGAACGACTTGTATGAATATCAAGAGCTCAGATGGAAACCCAGTTCTAAGCAAAGAAGGGAAAGCAGAAAGATGGAAGGAGTATATAGAGGGTCTATACAAGGGCGATGTACTTGAGGACAATATTATGGAAATGGAAGAGGATGTAGATGAAGATGAAATGGGAGATACGATACTGCGTGAAGAGTTTGACAGAGCACTGAAAGACCTGAGTCGAAACAAGGCCCCCGGAGTAGACAATATTCCATTGGAACTACTGACGGCCGTGGGAGAGCCAGTCCTGACAAAACTCTACCATCTGGTGAGCAAGATGTATGAAACAGGCGAAATACCCTCAGTCTTCAAGAAGAATATAATAATTCCAATCCCAAAGAAAGCAGGTGTTGACAGATGTGAAAATTACCGAACTATCAGCTTAATAAGTCACAGCTGCAAAATACTAACACGAATTCTTTACAGACGAATGGAAAAACTAGTAGAAGCCAACCTCGGGGAAGATCAGTTTGGATTCCGTAGAAACACTGGAACACGTGAGGCAATACAGACCTTACGACTTATCTTAGAAGAAAGATTAAGGAAAGGCAAACCTACGTTTCTAGCATTTGTAGACTTAGAGAAAGCTTTTGACAATGTTGACTGGAATACTCTCTTTGAAATTCTAAAGGTGGCAGGGGTAAAATACAGGGAGCGAAAGGCTATTTACAATTTGTACAGAAACCAGATGGCAGTTATAAGAGTCGAGGAACATGAAAGGGAAGCAGTGGTTGGGAAGGGAGTAAGACAGGGTTGTAGCCTCTCCCCGATGTTGTTAAATCTGTATATTGAGCAAGCAGCAAAGGAAACAAAAGAAAAATTCGGAGTAGGTATTAAAATTCATGGAGAAGAAATAAAAACTTTGAGGTTCGCCGATGACATTGTAATTCTGTCAGAGACAGCAAAGGACTTGGAAGAGCAGTTGAATGGAATGGATAGTGTCTTGAAAGGAGGATATAAGATGAACATCAACAAAAGCAAAACAAGGATAATGGAATGTAGTCTAATTAAGTCGGGTGATGCTGAGGGAATTAGATTAGGAAATGATACACTTAAAGTAGTAAAGGAGTTTTGCTATTTGGGGAGCAAAATAACTGATGATGGTCGAAGTAGAGAGGATATAAAATGTAGGCTGGCAATGGCAAGGAAAGCGTTTCTGAAGAAGAGAAATTTGTTAACATCCAGTATTGATTTAAGTGTCAGGAAGTCATTTTTGAAAGTATTCGTATGGAGTGTAGCCATGTATGGAAGTGAAACATGGACGATAAATAGTTTGGACAAGAAGAGAATAGAAGCTTTCGAAATGTGGTGCTACAGTAGAATGCTGAAGATTAGATGGGTAGATCACATAACTAATGAGGAAGTATTGAATAGGATTGGGGAGAAGAGAAGTTTGTGGCACAACTTGACCAGAAGAAGGGATCGGTTGGTAGGACATGTCCTGAGGCATCAAGGCATCACCAATTTAGTATTGGAGGGCAGCGTGGAGGGTAAAAATCGTAGAGGGAGACCAAGAGATGAATGCACTAAGCAGATTCTGAAGGATGTAGGTTGCATTAGGTACTGGGAGATGAAAAAGCTTGCACAGGATAGAGTAGCATGGAGAGCTGAATCAAACCAGTCTCAGGACTGAAGACCACAACAACAACAACATTTATGGTTTTTGTAAGGATCTAATCAGCCGCCTTGACCTATCACCAAAACTATTTCACTTGGTTAGCTTGATCCTGGTATTTTACAGTTTTTGATCTCAATCGGGCCCACCATCAAATGCCGTTCTCCGAAAGGTTGAAGTCCCTAACTGCATTTTATACAGACTGGAATTTGTTCGTATATAACACAGTCGGTTTCAGTTTGGGCAGCAAATTGGTCATTTTCATATTTGTTGGATTCTGTGTGATATGAAACTGATTTTAAATGTACTTAAATGCGTTACAGTTATCTAGATTATACTGTAATTAAGTAAAACTTTTTCTGAACTTGATAATCTAGGTTGGCTTACCTGCTGTTTATGGGAAGCCCAGTAAACTGTAAAACCAATTGACGTTAAATTGCCCTATGTGCAAATCTCTTTTTCTGGGACACATTGACTCGACTGATTGCATCGTGATTGCACTAATGATGTGTATTAATTTTCTCCAATTAATGTTAAGAGAGGTGTAACCAGATTTGTAGGTGTGGTGAATGTTTTTGCGAAATTTATTGCAACTTTTGCCGAATTGTCTGTACCTTTAAATCTATTATATCGGGAGAGAGAAAAATTCGAGTTTGTTGACACTCAGCTATTCGCTTTTAATGACTTGAAAATTGCTTTGAGTTTCACGGGTGGTTTAGCTGTCCCTCATTTTGTGTGCTAATTTATTCTTCGGACTGATGCATCTAATTCTGGCTTAGCTGTAATGTTACTTCAGGAGTATAGTGACGAACAGAAGCCTATAGCTTAGGCTCCAAGAGCCATATCATTTACCAAAATTAAATATTCAGTGTATGAGTTGGAAGCCTTGGCTGTCCTGTCCGATTCTGAGAAACTGAAATTCTGATTTGAGTATAAGTAATTCCAGGTAGAGAGGGATAAACAGGTGCTGTCATTGTTATTGGCCAGGTCCTGGAAAACATGTTATACTGCCTGGTATGCTGTTAGGATTTCTGCGTTCTGTTTTGAAGTTTGACGTGTTACAGATTCTGTGGTATCAACGTCGAATTCCAGACTAGTTAGGGGTTGCAGCTATCAACCACGGTCCGTATTAGTATCGTTGGATCCGCGAGTCGCGACCAGCGCCGCTCCGCGGCTTTTATCAGGTTTCTAGCGAGCTCTCATCCACTGTTGCTCGGGATGTCAAGTAGTAAATTAGCATAGCCTTCAGCTGGTATGAAGCAACCTCTAACAAGGCACTTAGCAACGTACGGCCTAAGTTAGGCCTCGACAGCTATCTGTTTATAATTATATGCATGCAGCCAAGAAGAACCCTGCATAACCAGTTAAGTACAATATATATTATTTTTTACCAACGACTTCTACTTATTTTAGTAGTTGCAGATCCACAACATGCAGCCAGCACCTTATCGAAGTTACTGATGAACCTGCTCTGATTTATATGTTTCCAATTAGCATTGGCCACCAGTCAACATTGGTAAGAACTCGTTCGTCGTCGTAGCAGATTCCATAGCCAAATTGCTGATGCTCCAAGTCGTATGTATCATCATGAGTCAGATGTTGCCGAACTACCGCAGATCTGCCTAGAACCAAGGTGTCTTTCTGTTGTCCTGAGTGAAATACAGCAGCTACTTGGTAAATTAAGGGAGGAATGAGATCAATGTACTCATTTACGCAACTTCAAACAGCAACTCAGTTATGGCCTACATGATCCTGTGGTAATCTATCGCCAATGCTTTTTAGGTCAATGTACAGACTACAGTGATCAAACGAAGATTTGTCTTCCAAGGAACCGATTCCCTCTTCGTTAAATATTTTTACCAGTCCATATGAGGTGGGCATTTGAGTATATAGAAAAGAATCATGACAATTAAGGACCATATTACTTGTGGAATGAGGAGCTCAGATGTAAGGAAATTAGTGAAGCACTCTCAGGCATGTGAAATATGGCCGGCAGGGGTGGCTGAGCGGATCTAGGCGCTACAGTCTGGAACTGCGCGACCGCTAAGGTTGCAAGTTCGAATCATGCCTCGGCCATAGATGTCTCTGCTCAGAGTAGCACTTGCAACCTACGTCCTCAATTATTTGCTTGACGTATTCCAATCTCTGTCTTCCTCTACAGTTTTTGCCCTCTACAGCTCCCTCTAGTACCGTGGAAGTCAGTCCCTCATGTCTTAGCAGATGTCCTATCATCCTGTCCCTTCTCCTTATCAGTGTTTTCCACATATTCCTTTCCTCTCCGATTCTGCGTAGAACCTCCTCATTCCTTACCTTATCAGTCCACCTAATTTTCAACATTCGTCTATAGCACCACATCTCAAATGCTTCGATTCTCTTCTGTTCCGGTTTTACCACAGTCCATGTTTCACTGTGCTGTACTCCAGACGTACATCCTCAGAAATTTCTTCCTCAAATTAAGGCCGGTATTTGATATTAGTAGACTTCTCTCGGCCAGAAATGCCTTTTTTGCTATAGCGAGTCTGCTTTTGATGTCCTCCTTGCTCCGTCCGTCATTGCTTATTTTACTGCCTAGGTAACAGAATTCCTTAACTTCATTGACTTCGTGACCATCAATCCTGATTTTAAGTTTCTCGCTGTTCTCATTTCTACTACTTCTCATTATCTTCGTCTTTCTTCGATTTACTCTCAATCCATACTCTGTACTTATTAGACTGTTCATTCCGTTCAGCAGATCATGTAATTCTTCTTCACTTTCACAAAAGATAGCAATGTTATCAGCAAATCGTACCACTGATATCCTTTCACCTTGAATCTTAATTCCACTCCTGAACCTTTCTTTTATTTCCATCATTGCTTCCTCGATGTACATACTGAACGGTAGGGGCAAAAGGCTACATCCTTGTCTTGAACCCTTTGTCATACGAGCACTTCGTTCTTTGTCGTCCACTCTTGTTTTTCCCTCTTGACTGTTTTACATATTGTATATGACCCGTCTCTCCCTATAGCTTACCCCTCCTTTTTTCAGAATCTCGAACAGCTTGCACCATTTTATATTGTCGAACGCTTTTTCCGGGTCGACAAATCCTATGAAAGTGTCTTGATTTTTCTTTAGCCTTGCTTCCATTACTAGCCGTAACTTCAGAATTGCCTCTCTCGTCCCTTAACTTTTCCTAAAGCCAAAATGATCGTCGCCTAGCGCAATCTCAATTTTCTTTTCCATTCTTCTGTATATTATTCTTGTAAGCTGCTTCGATGCATGAGCTGTTAAGCTGATTGTGCGATAATTCTCGCACTTGTCACCTCTTGCCGTCTTCGGAATTGTATGGATGATGCTTTTGCGAAAGTCAGATGGTATGTCGCCAGACTCATATATTCTACACACCAACGTGAATAGTCGTTTTGTTGCCACCTCCCCCAATGATTACGTTAGTTAGGTTTAAGTAGTTCCAAGTCTAGGGGACGGATGACCTCAGAAGTTAAGTCTCATAGTGCTCAGACCCATTTGAACCATTTGTAGAAGGTGTGAGGTAACGGGCGAATTGTGCCGCCCTGAAAATATTCTAAGTTGGCGTGGCCGCACGGTCCCCTCGGCCAGCCGGGGCCGGCAGCAAACACGTGGTTTTGAATGTTAGCCGGATGACAGGGGTAGCCCCAGCGCATGGTCCAGCAGCGTGGCTAGGAATTCCACTGCGACGAGGACGGTGCTTTGTGTCGATGAAGGAGACGTCTATCCCGGGAGTGCCAAAGATGGCGGACTTTTTGAAACATTAATGGCAGACATTTCACAGTTCGTATAGAAATTAATAGTAGCCAGATGAATCATGATAACCCAAAAAGAAACATGTACATTACTATTATTTTCACGATGATTCTGATGGTGTAATGAGATTTTCAATATCTTTATTACTTTAGAGTTTAGTATCTGACGGTAAATTATACAAGTAACACCCAGCAACGAATTTCCAAAATATAAACGCTTCATCCGATTTTGTCGATCGCCGTGTCTTTAGAAAGCTATTAGTGTAAACCTAAATTGGTATAAATTACAGGCATGTAACTTGAGTAGTGCATAAGTTATTGGAGGTCAAAGTGGTGATTACTATCGATCGCGTCAGGCCATAAGTACTCGATAGTTACACGAAAAAACGGTAGCAGCATGCTTATAAATATATTTATTCGTCTATGTCTTTGTTTATATCCGATATATACAATTCATGAAGAAACTGGTTAAATATTTACTGTGTGTTAGAAAGCACAGAGACATTAGACTCCTCGCCTACCTTGTACTGCTTTTCTTTTTATATATGTTTTTTTAATTGTTTGTGTATTTAATAATGAGTAAGAGCGTGTTTATGGTCCGGCCGTAGGAATATTTATTTAATCTCAAGTTACGTAAATGTAGTCCGGTATTTCGAATATGATTCATTATGTTTGTCACTGTGTGTTGGCATGAAGACATGGCGCTAGTGCCCTAGCCAATCTCAGCGCTCGTGAACTGGGATACTGGAGGGAAGCGGGTTTCCAGAGCTGACACGTGGGAGTTCGGAATGGTGCGGCGCGAGGGACAGTCGCGCAGGACACGGGAGGTGCTGGACGGCGCTATGCACGCACAGTCGCGGGAAAGACTTGGAGAGTGTGGAGCGGTTTGTGCGTGGTCGCTGCAGAGAAAAATATTTCGGAGTTCTGTCAAGTGCACTTGTGTGATTTCCGTGGCTTCAACTGTGAAGATGCAGTGTGCGTTTAGAAGTGAATATCTCGCGAGCTTTGTTGTCGTTCAGAACTAATTACGTGCTGTAGGAATCTATTGTTTCCCTGTTATTCAACTTACATTTTATTTAATTGATGGACTATCGACACCAATAAGTGTTTTGCAGAAATATACCGCATTCTCAAAAGTACTTCTACTATCGTACTCATCATTTAAAGTCGTTAAGATAGTACCTGCAGATTTTATTTAATTGCAATCTTTCATTTATAAATTTATTTGGTACTTTCATAATTGGCAACTGTCGAGGGATAGAAACCTTCGACCATTCGATTCGTGTGTGCATTGTTATCGCATACTGTAGACTAAGCAGTATTTGGCCTGTAATGCGGCAACTACGTATCCCAGCCCCTAGACAACGAAAACAGCCAGAACTTGTAATTTTACAATACTGAGTCTGAGGGTACGTAGTTGAGGACCACCATATCACACCATCATCATTTACCATTTGAAAGCCCGCAAAGGGCTTACCCTAATTCAAATACTTGTTCAAGTTTCTTGCGTTTCAGACGAAAAGAGAAATCAGTGGATAAGGTTTTTGCTGACGACTGCGGCCATTTCCCGTACAAAAACGGTAATTGGTACACGTGTGTGGTGGCTACTGCTTAGTCAACCTGTGGCAATCGAAGTTACCATCCTGTACGAGGAAAAAAAAAAATTTTGTTTTCTTTTTGGGCTGCCCTGGGTTTTGGTAAGCGATAAGGTGACCACCTGTTTGTTACAGGAATTTCAGACATTTTGCTTCAATAAACAATTTTCGAATATTACAACCACATCCAATTACCCATAGGCATCATTTGCAGAAAGAGTCAACTGTAATACGAAATCAGCCCCTTTTTATTTTTCATGTTCAGTCCCTTAATATCATCATATATATATATATATAGCATCTCATGACAAATTTCAAAACTCCGCCATCTCTCTCCCCACATCCACCACTGCTGGCGGCTCACCTCCAACTACGAAACGCTACGTGCTGTTCACATCCAGCTGCCGCTGCCCAACACTACAATGGCAGACAACAATGCAAACTAGCCACAGACTTCACACAGCACAGCCAGTGATTTTTATACAGAGGTCGCGTTACCAATAAAAAACCTAAACAGCCTACTTACATAGGCCCCATGCTCCCCACAAAAAATTTTACAAATTGTTTTGGGCAGTGGCCATTAATGATTTGATAAAATTTTTCATAATTACAATAACAAAGATATCAAATGCACATACTTATTGATACAATGTTGGTCAAAAGCTAGACTTTCTCACAGTCCATAGAGACAGTCCTGATTGTTTATCACAGTAAAATAGTAGTGTTTTTCTCAAAGTCTGAGCAGTAAAAGAAAATGCACACGGAAGTAGTGGATTTCCATGCAGTCTTGAAGAAGTAGTGTTGTCCTTCCAACGGAAAGACAGTGTTGACTCTCGACATGCAGACAGGTAATGGGTCACAACAGAGCAAACCCACAACAGAGTCAGTCGAAGTTCTGAAGAATATTGGTAGGTAGGTCATCACAGAGCAGACCCACTGTAGTCCTGGTAGAAATAATGGTATTGGTGGGCCACCAGAGGTGCAGACCCACTGTATTCCATGTAGAGACGGCCAGGAGCCATCTGTTGCGACTGTGCAAGTGCACAGTTACCATCGAAGAGTCTTACGGAGAATAGAGCAAGTCCATAAACCACCACCTGTCCACTCACAAAAATTTGTTTGAAATGTCCTTAGAACCAGCAATGCTGTTATCCAGTCCCTTGCTGAAATATTAACACACGTGCAAACACTATCAATCCCTACTTCTCACATATTGTCCATATACTATGACCAACAGAAACGTGTGCAGTGAAATGTAACTTAATTTGAAGAAATGGTATCTATACAATTGTAAATTTACAACATGAAAATGCAATTACAAAGGTACAAAATACATCATTAAAGAACATAACAATACAGATAACATTTCTAGTACAGGCTTTACAAAAGAATCGAAATAACATATACATCAGTGTTACAGGAATTATGACATGAGTACATGCATAAAAGATCAGAATAATTATTGAAACATCGACTTCACACATGAGCATTAAAACAAAACAGAATAAATAATGTCTAAGCATATTTACAAGGTAAATAACATATTATTAATGCCAATTATATTTGAGGATAACAGTATTCCTCATCATAGTGAATGTAGCTTAGTATTAGAAAAATTCTACAACATAAGTCTTATCAGATAAACATATAAATACAGGAAAAACATAAATAGCCAAGGGTACACAAACATATAGCGAAATAATACAAGGAAAGGACAGGGTTTGTTTTACTGCAGTATTTTGCAAACAAAACTTTCTTTACTTCTCGGAGATCTCCCTTCGTTCTTCATTATTTCCAAAAGTCCTATCTATACCTGCTTTCTGTACTTTTCTCGTATAGCCTCTCAGTGCATTTCTTCTAATTCATCGCAACTCATTCTCTTATAGGCTACCCCCTCTTAAGCTAACTTAAATCTACTGAGCTCAGATGCTAAACTAAGGGACGAGGCAATGCAGCAGCACAAAACAATTAACGCAAACATCAATGACAAAAAATTTAAATAGGCAAAGCAATTGCAATATTACAACTAATATAAGGCACTGTGCAGCAAACAAGAAAAATAAATCAGTAGTAAAACTAGCTTAACAGCATAATACAAAGTCAAATTCAGTAACATTATTCCTGGCAAATAGCAGCAGTAAATTCTATAACGTATACCTAAGCATGACAAAGCTCAAGCAGAAAAAATATTGCATTAAAAATGGCCATGTCTAATACCTATGTCACATCTTAACACTAGAGTGATGCATCACGAGAACTTACACTAGCAGATAAGTTACCAAATCGTAAATAAATTATTTATCAATTCCTGTGAAGGGAAATGTCTATTTATGTGTCCTCGTTTTCTTGGAAGTAGATCATAAATTTCTTATTGACTGGATCTGTAGGCAAAAAATAACTATATTAGTACATATATTAAATTTTATTTTAACCAATGCTGCAGTGCAGCTAGAAACTAGATATTAAAAAAAAAATAGGTAAAGCAAGGCGTCAAACGTCATTCACTAGCCATATGGCATTTCATAATGCAGTAAACAATCTTTCAACTAAAAAGACAATTGACATAAAATGTTTCGCATCATTTCATTTCAGTAAATATCATAAATTAAGAGCTCCACAGTGTAATCATATGTTTTCAAGTTCGAGTGTGTCGTATTTGCGATGCTTTCTACAAAAGAATGTCAATAGCGAGTTAATGGCCTCTTTTTTTTTTGCACCTAAGGGCTTTCTTTTGTCAGACGTCAACCTCTCAGCTCACAGGTCAAGAATTTGCGTTACAAATCTGTAGAAACAAAATCCTATTGATATAACATTGTCCAAAAAATTTTCGTCGGCATTGTAATACATTCACGCATTTACATACATTTCATAACTCTTAAAGTACGATTCTTGGTTTCCAACAACCTTTTTCACAAAGCAGAGTCCCTAACCACTACTCATTATTCCTTACCTTATTACACATATACATATTCGTCGACACTTCTCCAATATTTCGTCATAATAAATACGTAGCATAATCAAATTCCTCATATAGCATCAGCTTATTGATCATAAACAAACTGCAACAGCGTAATACACCTCGTCATCATAACATCATGAAACCTCAACCAAATCTCAAAATCGTCGTAGCTTCCTTCAATAATTTCAAAACCTAAAAATAATTCTCTGCTCATGTCAAAAGTGTCATCTACTTCAAACATACTTTAAAAATAATTATCCCATACCAAATATATCATTCAAAGCTCTCATAATATTACAATGTGTCCGAAAAAATATGAACAGTTCACAAAGTACAGACAAAATACAATTTCATTAGTGTGAAGTTATTCAACTGTGTAATTGCGTAAACATCTGTCAGTGATGTAGTAAAAAGAATGTTGGTTTCTCTGTCAAATAATCAGATAGCTGTGTAATTATGTGTTAGAGAAATATGGTACCAATGTGTAAAGTTGTATAAGCGAATACCATAATAGCTAGGGCTCCTTGTGCTTGCCAAACACATGGTACACAAAATAGGCGTGTACCCCCCTGAGGATTAATGTAATTATACCCTCAGGTGTTACAGATTATTGCAATGGAATGAAATGTATCACGGAAAAACTTCGTATCATTGTACTTAAAACATTTATTTCTAAAAAATTAATCACTCAAATGCGTGTCCTGTAGCGCTAAATGTGCGTCTTGCTGTAAGATAATTCTGTGGAAGTGTCGTAATTATCGTCCTCCGAAAGCTAAGTTCTGCAGAAGTCAATGTACTTACCTCATGATAAACAAAAGTGAAATGCTTTGAGTATAGATATCTTAGTTATCACGCTTATTGCCGTGATGAAGAAAGTACTGTGCTGTAATGTATTGTTGTCCTATGGAAAAGGCTGTCTCCTTGTAGCCGTAGCACAAAAGTTACTACTAAAACATGTTTTACTTTCCAGAATAATGCAGAAAAACTGTGCAGATATAAAACAGAAACACTGCAAGAGCAACATTGTGAATTGTCACTCATTAGTAGCGTCGTGATAAAATCGTGTAGCTGTCACATAAACTAACCACTGTCTCATCTGGTATCTCACAGAAAGTACCTTAAATCCAGAATGTATTTTCAAGTAAACCAAAATGTTGCATCAGAATCTCATTAGCAGTACTGGTAAATGCTCTAAGTATGTGAGCCTTATAGTCGTTATGTAATCGTGCAACTAACAAGCAATTCTATAAACGGTTACATGTGAAATGTGGTGTAAACTTTACTCTTCCTAGTGCACAGAGTTTCAACTTCAAAGCAATTATCATGTTGTATACATCGGTAAAGAATGCTAAATTTTTTCTCAAGGCTAACGTCTTATGTTATTTTTCTCGGAGCCAGCGGGCGCATGCGGCTGCCTGCTGTGCGAGTCATTGTCTGTTCCTTAGTTGGTGCGCGTCGTTATTTGGATTTGGAGGTCTAACTTCTACAAATTCACCTTGCCGAGAGGGCTCTGCTCTGTTTGAATCCCTCCAGTTCTGATGCAATTCAGGTCTGTCGTTACGATCATATCGTCTGTCGTCGTGTCGGTAGATTATATAGTTCCTTTCTTGTCGGTCACGAGGTGGAGAATTTCTCCCTGAATCGTAACTGCGCGCTGGACCGTTGCATCTGAAGTTATTCTGTCTCCCTTGATAATAATTATTTTGGTTCCCATATTGTCTGTTTCTCTGATTGTCTCTGTGATAGTCATTACCGCGGAGAGGTGATCTTTCCCTGTAATTATAACTACTCTGCCAACGGTTGAGTTACGGGTATTGTCTGTTTCGGTCACAATATGTTGTAAGATAGCCTTGTCATGTCCAGTTATTGTTTCTGTCATCGCGGAATTGTGACGTATGTGACCTGTAGTGATTGTTATCCTGTTTTCGCATCCGGCGACTGCCTGTGTCAATTTCTAATTCTTGTAAGAGTCCCTGAAAAGCTTCAATGTCGTCTTTGCAACGTCCTGCCAAAATAATATGTCCCAAATGTTCAGGTAATTCGATTAAGCAAATGCGGATGAGTTCTGAGGGGCTGTATGGGTTTGAAAGATACTGATTCTTATGCAACATGTCTTCAAACAGTTTCATAAGACTGGAAAATTCAGATTGTTCGAAATGTTTCATGATTATGATGCTATGTTTTACTCGGTCTTGTGTAGTTTGTGTTGAGTGGTACTTAAGTAAATAAATTAGTGAAATCAAAGTGAACTAGAAATTCGAATATAAATGGAAAACTTGGTTTAGTTTAGAGAGTTACATACTGGCATTCAGCGTGCAGAACAGCAGAACAGAAGAGACAATGACCGTGAAGTCAGCAGTTCCACATAAGCAGGCGCTGTCGATTCAGCCGTCAGGGCATCGCCCGACCGGCTCACGTGTTTCTCAGTTGTCGCATGTGAGCAAAGGCCCTCGCCTACATTCCAAGAGCCAATGACCGACGTTAAGAAGATTCTTCGAGAAGCTTTTCAACGTGACGGAAGAGGCAATGACCGGCTCACGTGTTTCTCAGTCGTCACATGCGATCAGAGGCCCCCGCCTACATTCCAAGAGCCAGTGACCGAGGTCAAGAAGATTCTTCGAGAAGCTTTTCAACGTGACAGAAGAGGCAATGGCCGAGAAGTCGTTCACCTCCAGCGAACTGAAGTGAATAAATACGCGAGACGCGGTGGGCCCGACAGATGAAGACAGATGAAGACGGATGAAGACAGATGAAGACAGATGAAGACAGTCGGAGACGAAGACGAGAGACGAAGGAAGAAAAGAAGAGTAGCAGTAGTATTCAGTCAGTTTCGGTGCTGAAGACCGTCATGCAAGAAGAGACTGCATCATGCACAGACGCACCAAGTCCGCCGCTGTAATGGAATAGCAAGCAGCAGCCGCGGCGCCAGAAGACAGAAGTTAAAAGGTATTTGAAGTCTGGTTTTTACATACCCGGGTGACTCGTGAGGATGGGAAGGAGACGGCCTCACAACAGCAGTCACCTGTGAGCTGGGATGAAGATCTGACAGCTGAAGACTGGCAAGCGGGAGTCCGTGGTTTGAGTCCGCGATACCGGCCTTCCCCCGCCGCACTGCTCCGCTGGCCGACGCACAACACATGCGGCTGCTTAGAGTTGAGAAACACTGGGACGCCACACCCAAGGTATCTTCCGATGCACGACTTCACTCGCAATAGTTAAACCGGCCACCTCGCGCTGCGCGTCTCCCGTCAGCTGGGCGAGACGGCGACACGAGATACACACCGCCACGCGTAATCAGACGCCGCCGCCGCCGCCGCCGCCGCTGCCGCAGCAGAAGACTTCACAACGACACAGCTGCCGCTCTCTGAACCAGAACATCCCGTAAGATACAGTTGTACAAATCTTCAATATAAAGTTATCTTATGTAAAAATGATGTTTCATTCGACCTCATATCCGAGCCAAGGAAGAACCCACCCTGCCCACATGTTGTTAAGAGAGAAAAGTTAATTTATTTAATATTTTCACCCTGACAGAATGCTTTAGAATGCTCATCCTGACAATCGACAGCATCAAAAGAGAAAACCCAGTTACATTGAGTGACAGAAGGGTCATATTTAGTAACACAACTGTTACATTTGGGTATCAGAAGCCGTTTTAGTTGTTACATTTGGTGTCAGAGAAAAAAACCCTTGGCTCAGTATGAGGTGTGAATGACAGTCACTAAAGGTCCCCAGTTAGTATTTTTTAATGTGTGAAGGGATAGAGGTTTGCATAGCAGTCGTAATAATTTATTTATTTAGAAGTGTATTTTCTCTCATGATTTTAAGAGTTTGTCGGAAATATTTAAACATCTTTTAAATTCAGTATAGGAAGATTCTGTAACTAACAGTTTGTAAAATGATGACACGAAATCGTACAAAGTCAAAGTCAGCACCACAAGCGGTTTCTACTGAGGAAGCTATTCAGAGCTTAGTTTATCAAATAGCACAGCTTAAAAATGATAACAATGCATTATTTAAGCAGTTGTGTGAGGTTAGGCAAACCATTTCAATCCCTCCCACCCTAGATTCCTCAGCAGCAGCCTTAGTAACTCCTTTTTCAGGTAAACCTGGCGAGGACATAACAGCCTTTTTTGATGATTTAGTAGCAGCTGCAAAGTTAGGATCATGGTCAGATGAACAGCTCTTACAAATGACAAAGTTAAGATTGACAGGAGAGGCTAAAGCACACGTCTTATACCATGAAGAATTACGGAATGCTCTAACATTTGAGGAATTGAAGAAAGGATTGCTTAAAAGTTTTCAAAAACAGAACAGCTGTAGATTTTATAGGGAACAGTTAAACACTATCACTCAGAGGCAAAACGAGTCGTTAGAAAGCTTTGTAGATAGGATTAGAAAAGTTAATATTAACACCTATCAGTTGACAACTAGTGATGAAGCAAATAAGGTTATTTTACAAGAGGCAGAAGATAGAGCTCTGGATACATTTTTACGTGGGTTACCTCCAGAAAATTCCCGTCGTGTCAGGGCAGAGTTTCCAAAAAATTTAGCAGAAGCTGTATCTGTGGCGACAGCTTTTGAAGAAATTGACATTGCCACCAGATACAAGGAGAAGCGAAATATATTTTCAGCAGGAGTATGATGTTTTAGGTGCGATCGACACGGACATATAGCAAAAAACTGCAGACAATCTCAATGCACTAATTGTCAAAGAATAGGTCCCACATTCAAGAAATGCAGGTCTAAGAAAGTTTTTGGAAATAGAAATCAGTTAAACTCAAACGGGAATGTCGGAGCCGCCGCCAGGCGTTCCCAATAAAATTTCATGCCATTAAGGCGAATGTGAAGGCGGAATGCTGGTTATTTGCTACCATACAGGATAAAGAGGCAAGGATACTGGTGAATACAGGCGCAAACGTATCAATAGTGAGTAATGAATGTATTGGAGAAAAGAAATATGACCCTCCAAGGTATAGATTGAATGGAGTAGGAGGAGGTACAGTTAAGTCATTAGGATGTACATCACTGATTTTCTATATTCACGGCATACAATTTCAAGAAGATGTAGAAGTGGTAACAAAGGTAACTGACGGGTACGACGCGATTCTAGGGTTGGATTTCCTGAATAAACATCACGCTAAAATCGACCTCAGACAGCAAACTGTAGAACTTAGCGGAATAGTGTTTCAGCTAGGTGACACTGCTGCAAAGGGCCCTCTGCCGCAAGATTTCCCTAACCGGAAGGCGAAATCAACTATACTGCGTGCAACGTCCTTGAAGATTGATTCGCGGGATCAGATACTATCTGGCTCAGGAAAACTTCTCTGGATGATCGTTGACCACGATGTACCTACAGATACAGTGTGTCTAATAGAGCCTTTAGAGGAAAATGAGGAATTAGATGTATCACATTGTTTTGTACGTAGGAGTGTTGTACGGGTTCAAGACGTTGAGGGAGAAAGAAAAGTACCGGTACGTATTGACAATTTCGGAGTGGAGGACAAAGAGTTGCATAAGGGAATATTAGTAGCTACAGTCAGTACTTTTGAAGAAGAAGATTTCATTTGGTCAGATATTAATGATGGTCAGAAACCAGACGCCTATAAAACCGCATTGCGCCAGAAGATTGAGCATTTGAAAGGAAAGGATAGAGACACGATAGAAGCAGTTTTAGTTGAGTTCCAAGATTTATTTAATGCAGAAGGTCCATTGCCAGCAACAAACATCACACAGCATAGGATCCCAACAGGAAATAGCCCCCCAGTTTATAGGAAGCCTTATAGAGTTGCGCATCACTTAAAGCCAGTACTGGATGAATTTTTAGAACAGCATCTAGAACACAGAATTGTAGAATATTCTGATTCTCCTTATAATTCAAATATTGTAATTATTCCAAAGAAGTCTCCCGACGGTACGAAACGATATAGATTCTGTTGTGACTACAGACACCTTAACAAACAAACAATCTCAGATGTTTATCCTCTTCCAAACATTACAGATCTCATTGACAGTTTGACAGTTTGGGTAACAGTAAATACTTTTCAACAATCGATTTACGTAGCGGATATCATCAATTGGAAGTTGCACCTGAAGATAGGCATAAAACAGCATTTTCTACCCCTGGAGGCCACTGGCAATTTAAAAGAATGCCTTTCGGTTTGAAAAATGCACCAGCAACTTTTCAAAGACTACTCGATGGAGTATTGCGAGGACTCAAAACTCACCAATGTTGTGTATATCTAGACGATATTATTGTATTCTCCAGAGACATTAATGAACATGCTGTGCGTCTGCGTAATGTTTTTCAAAGACTTAGAAAAGCTAAATTAACATTAAATATGGAAAAATGTAGTTTTGCATTGACAGAGGTTACATACCTTGGGCATATCACTAGTGAAAAAGGAATTAAAACAGATCCTCGATTAATTTCGGCAGTTAAGGGCTTCCCAACACCACAACACGTTAAGGAGGTACAAAGTTTCATTGGTCTCGCATCGTTCTACCGGAAATATGTTCACAATTTCGCTGAAATTGCCCGCCCCTAACCCAATTATTGAAAAAGGGTGCAAAATTTCTTTGGTCTGACGATTGTGAATCAGCATTTCAAACCCTTAAAGATAAGTTAACACACAGTCCAGTATTAGCCTACCCAGATTATAACAAAGAATTTATTTTATCCTGTGACGCAAGTGGTCATTCAGTAGGAGTTGTTTTGAGTCAGAATATTAATGGCGCGGAACACCCCATAGCCTATGCTTCAAGACAACTAACAACGGCAGAAAGAAATTATTCCACAACGGAGAAAGAATTGTTAAGTGTTATTTATGGTATCAAATACTTTAAATGCTACTTGTATGGTAGGAAATTCAAGGTCATTACAGACCACGCAGTTTTAAAATGGTTGCTTGGATTAAAGGATCCCTCTAATCGTCTTACCCGTTGGGCCCTATGTCTTTCCGAAATGGATTTCGAAGTTATACATAAACCAGGCAAAAAACACACAAATGCAGATTGCCTAAGTCGGAAAATAGCACTTTTGGAAGCAACACGCCGAGATACTGAGGACTGGAGAAAGGCACAAGATGAGGATACAGAACGTAAAAAATACGCAACTCAAAAACAATTTTGCTTTGAAGATGGTGTATTATGCCGTAAAACAAAACTTGGACCGCGAATTGTTGTTCCCCAACACCTTAGACAAGAAATAATGGCAGAGGCCCACGATCATATCCTTGCAGGACACGGTGGACAGCAGACAACCGAAAGACGTGTAGCAGAGCGATTTTGGTGGCAAACCAGAAAGCAGGATGTTGCGCAGTACGTTCGTAATTGCATTGCGTGCGCACAACGAGCTGAACTTTCTCGTTCAAAAATACCCTTACAGAGGCTCCCCGAGGCTTCATGTCCATTTCAAATCTGTGGACTGGATCTCTACGGGCCATTTCATAAAACACCTGCTGGTAATAAGTATGTTCTTACAATTACAGATCACTCCCAGATCAGCAAGCAAATACAGTTGCCCAAGCTTTAGTTAACAACTGGATACTTAAATTTGGAGTACCTGAAGCTATTATCACAGATCAGGGATCTAATTTTATGTCTGAATTAATGAAACAGCTATGCCACTTATTAAAAATACGCAAATTACGCACAACTCCATTACACCCCAGTGCAACGGGCGCACAGAAAGAGTTCATCGGACAATTGGCAAGATGCTCAGTTATTATATTAACGAACAACATTCTAATTGGGATACGTATTTACCAATAATCGTGTCCGTATACAACGCCAAAACGCATGAAGCAACTGGCATGTCACCTTACGAAGTGGTCTATGGGAAAAAAATGCCGTCCCCTTTTGATGTAATCAGGCAGAAAAACGGAAAAGTCGGAGAAACAGTAAGAGATATCAGTCGAATGATGAAGGATGTATGGAAAAAGGTTCAAAAATCTAATACAAAGGCTTTGGAATGACAGGAAAGACTAGGTAATACCCAACCTAAATATCCAAATTACAAAATCGGTCAGTGGGTTATGCTTTCAACTCCTTACATAGCGAAAGGAAAAACGAAGAAATTTGTAACAAACTACAGAGGTCCTTACCAAATTATTGAGATCACGTCACCAGTCAACGTTAAATTGCAAATGCCCACCCGAACTACCATTGTGCATGCAAGTCGTTTAAAACCTTTTAAGGGCGCTCCAGATGTAATTCCTTCAACAATAGTATCTGCTTTTCCGAAGGGTGGAGGAAGTTCCCATAAAGGAAAAAGAGTGGCCACGCCAGCACAACATACAGACATGGCACCATACAATCTTCGTTCAAGGGTGCGAATGTCCTAGTTGGATATTAGTAGACTGTGGACAGTATACAAATGTAAATAATTAATAAATTATAATGGTTTATTTTTTAAGAAAGAAAAGTTGAACGTAGAAACATGTAGATCTTGTAGTTAACAATGTATTCCTTCTGTTCTTTATTTTTGTTTTCACTAGGTTCGTAGGTCTATAACCATGTTTGCTTTTTTCAGAAAACGCCATGCAAGCATTTCCTACACAAAACCTATCCTACCTCAATGACTCCCTTGACAGTTCTCTTCTGAAGTCATAAACTCACAGCAAGGCAAAATTGATACTAATGTTATGATGCAACATGTCTTAAAATTAAAAGGTGAACGCAAAACTAAAATTATAATGCTAGGAACGGGTATATCTGAAACCCTTGTGTTGGTGTTTCTGCTTTGTACAGTTTTCTTTTATTTAAGACAAAAAAATAAGCCAAATAATAATATACCATTTCATCAAATCCCTGTTCACTGGATACCACACTCTTAACTGGTGTACTTCAGTGGTTACTTTTGAGCAGTAGTGTATTACTTTTGTTCATTGTACTTCAGTCTTTACTAAACAGTCTCACGTTAAAATACACAATACTGTAGAATAGATATTCTTGCATTAGTATAGGGTAGATTAAACAGCTGTTGCTATGTAATTTTCTAAGTGCAAAATCTGTTTCTTGTTTATTCATTGTCATCAAAATTTGTTACACTTATTACAACCATTTATGTAAGAACTATGTGATTCCTGACCATACAGTGCTTTTGTAAAGTGATAAAGTATTTTACACGTACTTAATGTGAAGCGTGTGTAACCTTCTAAGTCGAGAGTTTTCAGTGCTTGTGCTTTTTCCGTGTGTAGAGTGGAGGAATGTTGAGTGGTAAATTCGAGGGCGAATTTCTCCGAAGGGTGGAGGAATGTTGAGTGGTACTTAAGTAAATAAATTAGTGAAATCAAAGTGAACTAGAAATTCGAATATAAATGGAAAACTTGGTTTAGTTTAGAGAGTTACATACTGGCATTCAGCGTGCAGAACAGCAGAACAGAAGAGACAATGACCGTGAAGTCAGCAGTTCCACATAAGCAGGTGCTGTCGATTCAGCCGTCAGGGCATCGCCCGACCGGCTCACGTGTTTCTCAGTTGTCGCATGTGAGCAAAGGCCCTCGCCTACATTCCAAGAGCCAATGACCGACGTTAAGAAGATTCTTCGAGAGGCTTTTCAACGTGACGGAAGAGGCAATGACTGGCTCACGTGTTTCTCAGTCGTCACATGCGATCAGAGGCCCCCGCCTACATTCCAAGAGCCAGTGACCGAGGTCAAGAAGATTCTTCGAGAAGCTTTTCAACGTGACAGAAGAGGCAATGGCCGTGAAGTCGTTCACCTTCAGTGAACTGAAGTGAATAAATACGCGAGACGCAGTGGGCCCGACAGATGAAGACTGATGAAGACGGATGAAGACAGATGAAGACAGATGAAGACAGACGGAGACGAAGACGAGAGACGAAGGAAGAAAAGAAGAGTAGCAGTAGTTTTCAGTCAGTTTCGGTGGTGAAGACCGTCATGCAAGAAGAGACTGCATCATGCACAGACGCACCAAGTCCACCGCTGTAATGGAATAGCAAGCAGCAGCCGGGGCGCCAGAAGACAGAAGTTAAAAGGTATTTGAAGTCTGGTTCTTACATACCCGGGTGACTCGTGAGGACGGGAAGGAGACGGCCTCACATCAGCAGTCACCTGTGAGCTGCGATGAAGATCTGACAGCCGAAGACTGGCAAGCGGGAGTCCGTGGTTCGAGTCCGCGACACTGGCCTTCCCCCGCCGCACCGCTCCGCTGGCCGACGCACAACACACGCGGCCGCTTAGAGAAGAGAAACACTGGGACGCCACACCCAAGGTATCATCCGATGCACGACTTCGCTCGCAATAGTTAAACCGGCCACCTCGCGCTGCGCGTCTCCCGTCAGCTGGGCGAGACGGCGACACGAGATGCACACCGCCACGCGTAATCAGACGCCGCCGCCGCCGCCGCCGCCGCCGCCGCCGCCACTGCCGCAGCAGAAGACTTCACAACGACACAGCTGCCGCTCTCCGATGTTTCATTCGACCTCATACCCGAGCCAAGGAAGAACCCACCCTGCCCACATGTTGTTAAGAGAGAAAAGTTAATTTATTTAATATTTTCACCCTGACAGAATGCTTTAGAATGCTCATCCTGACAATCGAGAGCATCAAAAGAGAAAACCCAGTTACATTGAGTGACAGAAGTGTCACATTTACTAACACAACTGTTACACTTGGGTATCAGAAGCCATTTTAGGTGTTACGTTTGAGACCAATATGCTGAGAGGAAGGCATGATAAAAATCTCCTTGATTGTGGCAATCGTGAATGACCGATCGCATTCTTACAGCTGGTTCATTCTCTAAGTAGCCACACATAAATTCTAACTTGTTCTCCAACGAGCAGTTGGGAGTAAAACAATGAGAGAATTGATGGAGCCACGCTTGGGGATGAATGTCGTTGCCCGAATTCTTAAATGTTTTAAATTTACGTGTAGTAAAGCTTATAGTCAAAATCATCATGTCGGCGAGTCGCATATCGGTCATTGTTAGGTCGTGTCGGCCGTTCCATCTCAAAATTCGGTGCACATTGCCAATTTCTTTTCATAATTTCCGAAATGCGCTGTGTTATTATTTTGTGGCTGTTCCATATTTCTGTGTCCCTCATCCCGTATTGGGGCGCGAGTGTCCTCTGAAATATGAATTCTTGTATTACCTGTGTCAGCTGATCTTGTACTTCCCGGATTTCTGTTTGGTGTTGCGTATTAATTTGATTCTGATTTTGTTTGAATTTCCTAATTAGTTCGCACTCCTCTGTGTCATTAAAGGCTACCAGTTTTGTGTCATTCAGATTATCATCTACCTTCGTAGATAAATTATTTTGCTGATCCGAAAGTTCAACTACTTTCTCTGATAATGTACTAATTTCCTCCATGTGTCTTTCTACTGTGTCCTTTAAGTTTTCCTGAGTTTTTGCAAGTTGCGTAACCGAATCGGTAGACGCAACTGAGTCAATTTTAGCTTGCAAGGTCTCATGATTTTCATGAACAATAGTTTGCAGTTCTCTTATGGCTGCTTCGCGGTTCTGTAATGCATTTTCATGCCGCGAATAAATAGGCTGAAAATGCTCACAAATTTGAGTTTTTACGTCTTCACAGACTTCTTGACATTTCGGTTCAATGTTATGTAACTCAGTAGTTAATTCTTCACGTGATTGTTCAAGCGTGGTGTGAAGATTTTGTTCCATTGCGTCTAACTCTTGCTGTGTTTGTCTCTGATGTTGTTCCATTGTGTCTAACTTTTTAAGATTTTGTTCCATTCTGTCTAACTTTTGTGGCTTTTGCAGTGTTTGACTCTGATTTTGTTCCATTGTGTCTAACTGTTGCTGTGTTTGTCTCTGATTTTGTTCCATTGTGTCTAACTTCTCAAGCTTTTGTCCCATTTGTTGCATTAATTGTAATAACAATGCACTGGTGTCTGAAACATGTGCCTCAGTGCATTTCGGCAGTGAATTTGCACCGGCAACATTCACATTTTGACAAGCGGAAAATGTGTCTTGACTCATTTGAGAAAACGGTGAGGACGCAATACCTGAATCTACAGTATTTGCAAAATTGTGTCCTGTCATTTCGGATTCCTGAGGCGAGCTGTTGCCGAGCGATCGATCGACAATGCTTCCCTGTTCACTACCTGTTTTACGAAACGTCCCCTTTGAAAATTTGTATGGGACTGTCCTTAAACTGACATACAATATTTTTAGCGCAACGCAATCTGACTTTCAAAAATCCCTACAAAAGAATGGCCCTGACTAACATTGACCTATACGTTTCACAAATCACTTACCTCACAAAAATCTTGGTTACTCGAACTACTGCAATACAGCGAGCACCACTACTGCCAGCTAAATAAAAGATTCAAACTATGGAATGCACTAACTACTGATAGGGATAGTTAGCAAATGAAAGATATTAATAGAGAACAAACAATGTATTTACCTTAATAGTCATAATATATATAGCAGTTCATGACAAATTACGAAACTCCGCCACCTCTCTTCCCACATCCACCACTGCTGGCGGCTCACCTCCAACTGCGCAACGCTACGCGCTGTTCACATCCAGGTGCCGCTGCCCAACACTACAATGGCAGACAACAATGCAAACTACCCACAGACTGCACACAGCACGGCCAGTGATTTTTCATATAGAGCGCTACGTGGCGTAACCAATAAGAAAACTTACATGGCCCCCATGCTCCCCACAAAAATTTTACAAATTGTTTTGGACAGTGGCCAATAATGATCTGACAATTTTTTTTATATTTACAATAACAAAGATATCAATTGCACACACTTATTGATACAATGTTGGTCAAAAGCTCCACTTTCTCACAGTCCATAAAGACAGTCCTAATCGTTCATCACATTAAAATTGCAGTGTTTTTCTTAAAGTCTGAGCAGTAAAAGAAAATGCACACGGAAGTAGTGGATTTCCATGCAGTCTTGAAGAAGTAGCGTCGTCCTTCCAACGGAAAGACAGTGCTGACTCTTGACATGCTGACAGAAAATGGGCCACAACAGAGCAAACCCACAGCGGAGTCAGTCGAAGTTTTGAAAAGTATTGGTGGGTAGGTCATCACAGAGTAGACCCATTGTAGTCCTGGTAGAGATTACGGTATTGGTGGGCCACCAGGGGTGCAGACCCACTGCGTCCTTGTAGAATTGGTGGGCCATCGAAGATGCAGCCCCAATGTAGTCCTTTTAGAGATGGCCAGCAGCCATCTGCTGCGACTGTGCAGGTGCACAATCATCATCGGAGAGTCTTGCAGAGAAGATAGCAAGTCCATAAACTACCACTTGTGCACGCACAAAGTTTTTGGAATTGTCCTTAAAACCATCAATGCTGTTATCCAGTCCCTTGCCGAATTATTAACACACGTGTAAACACTAACAGTCACTACTTCTCACATATTGTCCATATACTACGACCAACAGAAACGTGTGCAGTGAAATGTAACTTACAAGTTACTTAATCTGATGAACTGGTGTCCATTACAATGTTATAACATAAGAATACAATAACAAAGGTACAAAATACATCATTAAAGAGCATAAGAACACAGATATCATTTGTGGTAATGCAGGCTATACAAAAGAATATAAATAAGCATATACATTGGTGTTACAATAATAATGACATAAGTACATACATAAATGATCAGAATAATTTTTGAAACATCAACTTCACACATGAGCATTAAAACAAAACAGAATAAACAATGTCTAAGCATCTTTACAAAGAAAATAACATAGTATTTGAAAAATTCTACAACATATCTCTTATCAGATCAACATATAAGGACAGGAAGAACGTAAATACACAAGGGTACACAAACACATAGTGGGATAACACAAGGAAAGGACAATCACAAATCACTTACCTCACAAAAATCTTCGTTACTCAAGCTACTGCAATACAGCGAGCGCCACTACTGCCAGCTAAATGAAAGATTCAAACTACGAATGGCACTAACTACTGATAGGCATAGTTAGCAAATTAAAGATTTTAATAGAGAACAAACAATGTAAGTAGGCTGTTTAGGTTTTTTTATTGGTAACGCCACCTCTGTATGAAAATCACTGGCTGTGCTGTGTGCAGTCTGTGATTTTCATACAGAAGTGGCGTTACCAATAAAAAAACCTAAACAGCCTACTTACACATGTACCTAATCCACTCTGGCCTATAACACAGAAATTAATAAATTGTCAATAGAAACAAGTGGTGCGATAATAAGCCTTTTGTGGTTAACTATTCGCGTACAAAATCAGGCTTACTTTCCTCAAACTGCCCGTTCAGTGACATTTCTTATTATTTATCCATTAACCTGTGGTAGAGTGGGTAGAAATACAGCTGAAGCTCTTAGTAGTGGAGAGTCGTCGGATAGCTTAAGTAAAAAATTTGCTCGACGAAAATTTATCAAATAGAGTTTAAAATGAGTTGGCCAGTCAAAGTTTTTGTTATGTTCGGTATCACGATGACCTACTCATACGCAATATTCAGGGTGTTTGAAGAGCCATGTGAACTATTTGTCTTAGGAGTAGGAAGCGATTAATAACATTCCACAAGATATGATCCTGGAAGACCATTCTGATATGCTGTTCATAAGAAGAAAGACACCAGTAAGGTAAAGTGGTGGCGGGTAATGGAGCACATTCGGTTTCTGACGAGCAGCGTGGCGCTTGAGATTTTATTTATTTCATTTATTTGTTTCCGAGATTAAGATCTGGTGACTGTTGTTATGTAGCAGGTTGTACATCGTGTGATTTTGCATGTTATGTCATACAGATTCACTTTTGTTAGTAGTACATTTTTACTGACAATTTTACAAAAGGATAAAAACTAACAAATACAAAACATTTTAAAAAGTGCACACGTATTGATATTATTTTTTAAAACTTACTGGTAACTCAGGTAAAATAAATGAGATAGAAAAATAAGTTGTAGTTGCATTTTAAATAAAGTAAAAACTGTATTTAATGGAAGAAACAAGAGACGTCAATTTGACTTACATATGGTGTGACAGTTCTTCCCATTATACGTTCTATATGTATGGTTACATCTGATACGTGTGTTGTCTTGACAGTGGTAATACATAATTAATAATGTATTCATTAGTCAGTTTAGATTGTGTTTCTGTACTTAAAGTAGCAGTGGAGTTTGGGACTTGATTTAAAACGTCAGCTTTATTAGGTGCGAAGGCTAGGTAAAACTTGGAGCCAGTCACGACTGAGGCACCGAAATATGAAGGAATGTCACATCTTCAGACAGTGTTCATGCTATAAAATGGTATGCAATCCAACTACATAGAGGGTTACGTTTTCAGAGTGATTCGATTTAGTCTTGGAAAACCTTAGCTTACTTTTGCTATGCTTGTGTGTTTATCTCGTCTTCACTCCATGTGCCAGAGGAATATTCATCTCTCTAAGTCAAACAAAAAGCGCTAGCACACAGAGTCTGGTTCAAAATCCTGCAGAATTTCAGCTACAGTGGCTATAATTTTTGATTCCATGTTTGTGTATCTGAGTATTACATCCCCTACTGAGGTCGTTCATCTGATCGCTTCTTGTACCCGTGTTTGTGTGTTGTCATTCCCGTTTCCTACCGACAGTACTGTAATGTATAATTTCAGTGTCTGGCCGCCTTCATCAGTGTCTGATACAGTGTTTGATACGCTCCAGTGTCTGCGTGTTTGCGTGGACTTGGAGCTTAATCTAGTGCAGAACCCGATATGCACATGCTCAAAATCATCCACAAATTGAGGTATAGGGAGCCCAACCAGTTGGTACTTGGTAACTGACACCCACCGCCCGAAATGAAAAACTGTCATGCGTCCTTGTAAACACTGTTAACTCGTCTTTCGTGTTGGGGCAGTGTGCCAATGCCAAGCGCGAGGGAATAGGAGCGACGTACCGATTGAAAATACCAGAAGCCAGTTTTCCGTAAACGGTGTCCGCTAAGCCGGCCGCTGCTATCTGGAACGTCTGATGCAACGTCCAGCTGTAGCTTGCGCAGTCAGCTCGCCGCCGAGCCGCGCTGTCAGCACCGTGCGCTCCCGACGTCACCGCAGCCCGCTGCACGCCGCACCGTCAGCAGAAGGCGCCACGTATCGCCGCCGCCAGTGGACAACTGCCTCTAGCTCCGCTGACGAAACTTGCCACACGACTCACAAGAGTAAATTCATTATCGCAGAGAAGCCTCTCACGGCTAGACCAAAGTCCCGAACTAGTCTTCAATAGCGTGACGTGACAGCGTACACCTTCAACTATCCGCTCAGAAACTTGCACTACTTCCACCACCAACGGGAAAATAATCGGAGTGCTCGCCGAACACGTCCACGTGCCACGCAGAGCCCCGCTACAATGCAATCGAGAATGCAAGTTCAAGCTCTTTTCATCTAGAAACTCGCCAGCTGACTGTAAGGGAAAACAGCTGTCATTTGATAGCAGAACTTGATTCCATTGCAGTCAGTCAGGTCACCTAATGCGTGACCGTGTGGTACTGCAGGACAAATGAAAGAGAGCTAACTGGACTGAGCCACTGAAGGGCTGCATAAAGTTAAGGTCGCTGCTAGCTGAGACTTATCCTTTGTTTTGCGGCATTTTAAACCATGAAACTCCATGTGCTTTACTTGACTCTTGCAATTTTATTCTTTTACTTGAGTATCAATGGTACAGTAAGCGTATCCACAGTTGTAAATTTCATTGTTTGAAATCAGTTCTCAGACAATACTGTGCTGTCAGTGAGGAATGGGGAAGTCTATGTCAGTTTAGGTGTTCACGAGTTGTAATGTAATGGCAAATAAGCTTTATTGTTTGAAGAGGTATTCCACTGAGGTCTCTCTTGAATGCCTCAGCCTACAAAAGACATTTTTTGTGTAAATATATTTATGGTATTTGTAAGGATCTAATCAGCCGCCTTGACCTATCACCAAAACTATTTCACTTGGTTAGCTTGATCCTGGTATTTTACAGTTTTTGATCTCAATCGGGCCCACCATCAAATGCCGTTCGCCGAAAGGTTGAAGTCCCTAACTGCATTTTATACAGAGTGGAATTTGTTCGTATATAACACAGTCGGTTTCAGTTTGGGCAGCAACTTGGTCGTTTTCATATTTGTTGGATTCTGTGTGATATGAAACTGATTTTAAATGTACTTAAATGCGTTACAGTTATCTAGATTATACTGTAATTAAGTAAAGCTTTTTCTGAACTTGATAATCTAGGTTGGCTTACCTGCTGTTAATGGGAAGCCCAGTAAACCGTAATACCAATTGACGTTATATTGCCCTGTGTGCAAATCTCTTTTTCTGGGACATATTGACTCGACTAATGGCATCGTGATTGCACTAAGGGTGCGTATTAATTTCCTCCAATTAATGTTAAGAGAGGTGTAACCAGATTTGTAGGTGTGGTGAATGTTTTTGGGAAATTTATTGCAACTTTTGCCGAATTGTCTGTACCTTTAAATCTATTATATCGGGAGAGAGAAAAATTCGAGTTTGTTGACACTCAGTTATTCGCTTTTAATGACTAGAAAATTGCTTTGAGTTTCACGGGTGGTTTAGCTGTCCCTCATTTTGTGTGCTAATTTATTCTTCGGACTGACGCATCTAATTCTGGCTTAGCTGTAATGTTACTTCAGGAGTATAGTGACGAACAGAAGCCTGTAGGTTACGCTTCAAGAGCCATATCATTTACCAAAATTAAATATTCAGTATATGAGTTGGAAGCCTTGGCTGTCCTGTCCGATTCTGAGAAACTGAAATTCTGATTTGAGTATAAGTAATTCCAGGTAGAGAGGGATAAACAGGTGCTGTCATTGGTATTGGCCAGGTCCTGGAAAACATGTTATACTGCCTGGTATGCTGTTAGGATTTCTGCATTCTGTTTTGAAGTTTGACGTGTTACAGATTCTGTGGTATCAACGTCGAATTCCAGACTAGTTAGGGGTTGCAGCTATCAACCACGGTCCGTATTAGTATCGTTGGATCCGCGAGTCGCGACCAGCGCCGCTCCGCGGCTTTTATCAGGTTTCTAGCGAGCTCTCGTCCACTGTTGCTCGGGATGTCAAGTAGTAAATTAGCATAGCCTTCAGCTCATATGAAGCAACCTCTAACAAGGCGCTTAGCAACGTATGGCCTAAGTTAGGCCTCGACAGCTATCTTTTTATAATTATATGTATGCTGCCAAGAAGAACCCTGCATAACCAGTTAAGTACAATATATATTATTTTTTACCAACGACTTCTACTTATTTTAGTCGTTGCAGATCCACAACATGCAGCCAGCACCTTATCGAAGTTACTGATGAACCTGCTCTGATTTATATGTTTCTAATTAGCATTGGCCACCAGTCAACATTGGTAACAACTCGTACGTCGTCGTAGCAGATTCCATAGCCAAATTGCTGATGCTCCAAGTCGTATGTATCATAATGAGTCAGATGTTGCCGAACTACCGCAGATCTGCCTAGAACCAAGGTGTCTTTCTGTTGTCCTGAGTGAAATACAGCCGCTACTTGGTAAATTAAGGGAGGAATGAGATCAATGTACTCATTTACGCAACTTCAAACAGCAACTCAGTTATGGCCTACATGATCCTGGGGTAATCTATCACCAATGCTTTTTAGGTCAATGTACAGACTACAGTGATCAAATGAAGATTTGTCTTCCAAGGAACCGATTTCCACTTTCGTTAAATATTTTCACCAGTCCGTATGAGGTGGGCATTTGAGTATAAAGAAAAGAATCATGACAATTAAGGACCATATTACTTGTGGAATTTGGAGCTCAGATGTAAGGAAGTTAGTGAAGCACTCTCAGGCATGTGAAATATGGCCGGCAGTGGTGGCTGAGCGGATCTAGGCGCTACAGTCTGGAACTGCGCGACCGCTAAGGTTGCAAGTTCGAATCATGCCTCGGCCATAGATGTCTGAGCTCAGAGTAGCACTTGCAACCTACATCCTCAATTATTTGCTTGACGTATTCCAATCTCTGTCTTCCTCTACAGTTTTTGCCCTCTACAGCTCCCTCTAGTACCATGGAAGTCATTCCTTCATGTCTCAGCAGATGTCTTATCATCCTGTCCCTTCTCCTTATCAGTGTTTTCCACATATTCCTTTCCTCTCCGATTCTGCGTAGAAAATCCTCATTCCTTACCTTATCAGTCCACCTAATTTTCAACATTCTTCTATAGCACCACATCACAAATGCTTCGATTCTCATCTGTTCCGGTTTTACCACAGTCCATGTTTCACTGTGCTGTACTCCAGACGTATGTCCTCAGAAATTTCTTCCTCAAATTAAGGCCAGTATTTGATATTAGTAGACTTCTCTCGGCCAGAAATGCCTTTTTTGCTATAGCGAGTCTGCTTTTGATGTCCTCCTTGCTCCGTCCGTCATTGATTATTTTACTGCCTAGGTAACAGAATTCCTTAACTTCATTGACTTCGTGACCATCAATCCCGATGTTAAGTTTCTCGCTGTTCTCATTTCTACTACTTCTCATTACCTTCGTCTTTCTCCGATTTACTCTCAAACGATACTGTGTACTCATTAGACTGTTCATTCCGTCCAGCAGATCATTTAATTCTTCTTCACTTTCACTCAGAATAGCAATGTCATCAGCGAATCGTATCATTGATATCCTTTCACCTTGTATTTTAATTCCACTCCTGAACCTTTCTTTTATTTCCATCATTGCTTCCTCGATGTACAGATTGAAGAGTAGGGGCGAAAGGCTACAGCCTTGTCTTACACCCTTCTTAATAGGAGCACTTCGTTCATGATCGTCCACTCTTATTATTCCCTCTTGGTTGTTGTACATATTGTATATGACCCGTCTCTCCCTATAGCTTACCCCTACTTTTTTCAGAATCTCGAACAGCTTGCACCATTTTATATTGTCGAACGCTTTTTCCAGGTCGACAAATCCTATGAAAGTGTCTTAATCTTTCTTTAGCCTTGCTTCCATTATTAGCCCTAACTTCAGAATTGCCTCTCTCGTCCCTTTACTTTTCCTAAAGCCAAACTGATCGTCACCTAGCACATTCTCAATTTTCTTTTCCATTCTTCTGTATATTATTCTTGTAAGCTGCTTCGATGCATGAGCTGTTAAGCTGATTGTGCGATAATTCTCGCACTTGTCAGCTCTTGCCGTCTTCGGAATTGTATGGATGATGCTTTTCCGAAAGTCAGATGGTATGTCGCCAGACTCATATATTCTACACACCAACGAGAATAGTCGTTTTGTTGCCACTTCCCCCAATGATTACGTTAGTTAGGTTTAAGTAGTTCCAAGTTCTAGGGGACTGATGACCTCAGAAGTTAAGTCTCATAGTGCTCGGACCCATTTGAACCATTTGTAGAAGGTGTGAGGTAACGGGCGAATTGTGCCGCCCTAAAAATATTCTAAGTTTGCGTGGCCGCACGGTCCCCTCGGCCAGCCGGGGCCCGGCAGCAAACACGTGGTTTTGAATGTTAGCCGGATGACAGGGGTAGCCCCAGCGCATGGTCCAGCAGCGCGGCTGGGAACTCCACTGTGACGAGGACGGTGCTTTGTGTCGATGAAGGAGACGTCTATCCCGGGAGTTCCAAAGATGGCGGACTTTGTGAAACATTAATGGCAGACATTTCACAGTTCGTATAGAAATTAATAGTAGCCAGATGAATCATGATAACCCAAAAAGAAACATCTACATTACTATTATTTTCACGACGATTCTGATTTTGTAATGAGATTTTCAATATCTTTATTAGTTTAAAGTTTAGTATCCAACGGTAAATTATACAAGTAACACCCAGCAACGAATTTCCAAAATGTAAACGCTTCATTCGATTTTGTCGATCGCCGTGTCTTTAGAAAGCTATTAGTGTAAACCTAAATTGGTATGAATTACAGGCATGTAACTTGAGTAGTGCATAAGGTATTGGAGGTCAAATTGGTGATTACTATCGATCGCGTCAGGCCATAAGTACTCGATAGTTACACGAAAAAACGGTAGCAGCATGCTTATAAATATATTTATTCGTCTATGTCTTCGTTTATATCCGATATATACAATTCATGAAGAAATTGGTTAAATATTTACTGTGTGTTAGAAAGCACAGAGACATTAGACTCCTCGCCTACCTTGTACTTCTTTTCTTTTTATATATGTTTATTTAATTGTTTGTGTATTTGATAATGAGTCAGAGCGTGTTTATGGTCCGGCTGTAGGAATATTTATTTAATTTCAAGTTATTTAAATGTAGTCCGGTATTTCGAATATGATTCATTATGTTTGTGACTGTGTGTTGGCGTGAAGACATGGCGCGAGTGCCCTAACCAATTACAGCGCCCGTGAACTGGGATACTGGAGGGAAGCGGGTTTCCGGAACTGACACGTGGGAGTTCGGAATGGTGCGGCGCGAGGGACAGTCGCGCAGGACACGGGAGGTGCTGGACGGCGCTACGCACGCACAGTCGCGGGAAAGACTTGGAGATTGTGGAGCGGTTTGTGCGTGGTTGCGGCAGAGAGAAATATTTTGGAGTTCTGTCAAGTGCACTTGTGTGATTTCCGTGGCTTCAACTGTGAAGATGCAGTGTGCGTTTAGAAGTGAATATCTCGCGAGCTTTGTTGTCGTTCAGAACTAATTACGTGCAGTAGGAATCTATTGTTTCCCTGTTATTCAACTTACATTTTATTTAATTGATGGACTATCGACACCAATAAGTGTTTTGCAGAAATATACCGCATTCTCAAAAGTACTTCTACTATCGTACTCATCATTTAAAGTCGTTAAGATAGTACCTGCAGATTTTATTTAATTGCAATCTTTCATTTATAAATTTATTTGGTACTTTCATAATTGGCAACTGTCGAGGGATAGAAACCTTCGACAATTCGATACGTGTGTGCATTGTTATCGCATATTGTAGACTCAGCAGTATTTGGCCTGTTATGCGGCAACTACGTATCCCAGCCCCTAGACAACGAAACCAGCCAGAACTTGTAATATTTCAAGCCTGAGTCTGAGGGTACGTAGTTGAGGACCACCATATCACACCATCATCATTTACCATTTGAAAGCCCGCAAAGGGCTTACCCTAATTCAAATACTTGTTCAAGTTTCTTGCGTTTCAGACGAAAAGAGAAATCAGTGGATAAGGTTTTTGCTGACGACTGCGGCCATTTCCCGTACAAAAACGGTAATTGGTACACGTGTGTGGTGGCTACTGCTTAGTCAACCTGTGGCAATCGAAGTTACCATCCTGTACGAGGAAAAAAAAAATTTGTTTTCTTTTTGGGCTGCCCTGGGTTTTGGTAAGCGATAAGGTGACCACCTGTTTGTTACAGGAATTTCAGACATGTTACTTCAATAAACAATTTTCGAATATTACAACCACATCCCATTACCTATAGGCATCATTTGCAGAAAGAGTCAACTGTAATACGAAATCAGCCCCTTCTTATTTTTCATGTTCAGTCCCTTAATATCATCATATATATATATAGCATCTCATGACAAATTTCAAAACTCCGCCATCTCTCTCCCCACATCCACCACTGCTGGCGGCTCACCTCCAACTACGAAACGCTACGTGCTGTTCACATCCAGCTGCCGCTGCCCAACACTACAATGGCAGACAACAGTGCAAACTAGCCACAGACCTCACACAGCACAGCCAGTGATTTTTATACAGAGGTCGCGTTACCAATAAAAAACCTAAACAGCCTACTTACATAGCCCCCATGCTCCCCACAAAAAATTTTACAAATTGTTTTTGGCAGTGGCCATTAATGATTTGATAAACTTTTTCATGATTACAATAACGAAGATATCAAATGCACATACTTATTGATACAATGTTGGTCAAAAGCTAGACTTTCTCACAGTCCATAGAGACAGTCCTGATTGTTTATCACAGTAAAATAGCAGTGTTTTTCTCAAAGTCTGAGCAGTAAAAGAAAATGCACACGGAAGTAGTGGATTTCCATGCAGTCTTGAAGAAGTAGTGTTGTCCTTCCAACGGAAAGACAGTGCTGACTCTCGACATGCAGACAGGTAATGGGTCACAACAGAGCAAACCCACAACAGAGTCAGTCGAAGTTCTGAAGAATATTGGTAGGTAGGTCATCACAGAGCAGACCCACTGTAGTCCTGGCAGAAATAATGGTATTGGTGGGCCACCAGAGGTGCAGACCCACTGTATTCCATGTAGAGACTGCCAGGAGCCATCTGTTGCGACGGTGCAAGTGCACAATTACCATCGAAGAGTCTTGCGGAGAAAGAGCAAGTCCATAAACCACCACTTGTCCACTCACAAAAAATTTGTTTGAAATGTCCTTAGAACTAGCAATGCTGTTATCCAGTCCCTTGCTGAATTATTAACACACGTGCAAACACTATCAATCCCTACTTCTCACATATTGTCCATATACTATGACCAACAGAAACGTGTGCAGTGAAATGTAACTTAATGCGAAGAAATGGTGTCTATACAATTGTAAATTTACAACATGAAAATACAATTACAAAGGTACAAAATACATCTTTAAAGAACATAACAACACAGATAACATTTCTAGTACAGGCTTTACAAAAGAATCGAAATAACATATACATCAGTGTTACAGGAATTATGACATGAGTACATGCATAAAAGATCAGAATAATTATTGAAACAACGACCTCACACATGAGCATTAAAACAAAACAGAATAAATAATGTCTAAGCATATTTACAAGGTAAATAACATATTATTAATGCCAATTATATTTGAGGATAACAGTATTCCTCATCATAGTGAATGTAGCTTAGTATTAGAAAAATTCTACACCATAAGTCTTACCAGATAAACATACAAATACAGGAAAAACATAAATAGCCAAGGGTACACAAACATATAGCGGAATAATACAAGGAAAGGACAAGGTTTGTTTTACTGCAGTATTTTGAAAACAAAACTTTCTTTACTTCTCGGAGATCTCCCTTCATTCTTCATTATTTCCAAAAGTCCTATCTATACCTGCTTTCTGTACTTTTCTCGTATAGCCTCTCAGTGCATTTCTTCAAATTCATCGCAACTCATTCTCTTATAGGCTACCCCCTCTTAAGCTAACTTAAATCTACTGAGCTCAGATACTAAACTGAGGGACGAGGCAATGCAGAAGCACAAAACAATTAACGCAAACATCAATGACAAAAAATTTAAATAGCCAAAGCAATTGCAATATTACAACTAACATAAGGCACTGTGCAGCAAACATGAAAAATAAATCAGTAGTAAAACTAGCTTAACAGCGTAATACAAAGTCAAATTCAGTAACATTATGCCTGGCAAACAGCAGCAGTAAATGCTATAACGTATACCTAAGCATGACAAAGCCCAAGCAGAAAAAATATTGCACTAAAAATGGCCATGTCTAATACCTATGTCACATCTTAACACTAGAGTGATGCATCACGAGAACTTACACTAGCAGATAAGTTACCAAATCGTAACGAAATTATTTATGCAAATCCTGTGAAGGGAAATGTCTATTTATGTGTCCTCGTTTTCTTGGAAGTAGATCATAAATTTCTTATTGACTGGATCTGTAGGCATAAAATAACTATATTAGTACATATATTAAATTTTATTTTAACCAATGCTGCAGTGCAGCTAGAGACTAGATATTAAAAAAAAAATAGGCAAAGCAAGGCGTCAAACGTCATTCACTAGCCATATGACATTTCATAATGCACTAAACAATCTTTCAACTAACAAGACAATAGACATAAAATTTTTCGCATCATTTCATTTCAGTAAATATCATAAATTAAGAGCTCCACAGTGTAATCATATGTTTTCAGGTTCGAGCGTGTCGTATTTGCGATGCTTTCTACAAAGGAATGTCAATTGCGAGGATAATGGCCTCTTTTTTCTTGCCCCTAATGGCTTTCTTTTGTCAGACGTCTACCTCTCAGCTGGGCACCCAAAATGCATTACGTCAAGGTCACTTACTTTTCTTGCTGAAATATTTACGACGGCAGTCTCCGCCACAGTGACAGTCTCATATAAAAATATTTCACAGGTCAAGAATTTGCGTTACAAATCTGTAGAAATAAAATCCTATTGATATAACATTGTCCAAAAAATTTTCGTCGGCATTGTAATTCATTCACGCATTTACATACATTTCATAACTCTTAAAGTACGATTCTTGGTTTCCAACAACCTTTTTCACAAAGCAGAGTCCCTAACCACTACTCATTATTCCTTACCTTATTACACATATACATATTCGTCGACACTTCTCCAATATTTCGTCATAATAAATATGTAGCATAATCAAATTCCTCATATAGCATCAGCTTATTGATCATAAACAAACTGAAACAGCGTAATACACCTCGTCATCATAACATCATGAAACCTCAACCAAATCTCAAAATCGTCGTAGCTTCCTTCAGTAATTTCAAAACCTAAAAATAATTCTCTGCTCATGTCAAAAGTGTCATCTACTTCAAACATACTTTAAAAATAATTATCCCATACCAAATATATCATTCAAAGCTCTCATAATATTACAATGGGTCCGAAAAAATATGAACAGTTCACAAAGTACAGACAAACTACAATTTCATAAGTGTGAAGTTATTCAACTGTGTAATTGCGTAAACATCTGTCACTGATGTAGTAAAAAGAATGTTTGTTTCTCTGTCAAATAATCGGATAGCTGTGTAATTATGTGTTAGAGAAATATGGTACCGATGTGTAAAGTTGTATAAGCGAATACCATATTAGCTAGGGCTCCTTGTGCTTGCCAAACACATGGTACACAAAGTAGGCATGTATCCCCCTGAGGATTAATGTAATTATACCCTCAGGTGTTACAGATTATTGCAATGGAATGAAATGTATCACGGAAAAACTTCGTATCATTGTACTTAAAACATTTATTTTTAAAAAATTAATCACTCAAATGCGTGTCCTGTAGCGCTAAATGTGCGTCTTGCTGTAAGATAATTCTGTGGAAGTGTCGTAATTATCGTCCTCCGAAAGCTAAGTTCTGCAGAAGTCAATGTACTTACCTCATGATAAACAAAAGTGAAATGCTTTGAGTATAGATATCTTAGTTGTCATGCTTATTGCCGTGATGAAGAAAGTACTGTGCTGTAATGTATTGTTGTCCTATGGAAAAGGCTGTCTCCTTGTAGCCATAGCACAAAAGTTACTACTAAAACATGTTTTACTTTCCAGAATAATGCAGAAAAACTGTGCAGATATAAAACAGAAACACTGCAAAAGCAACATTGTAAATTGTCACTCATTAGTAGCATCGTGATAAAATTGTGTAGCTGTCACATAAACTAACCACTGTCTCATCTGGTATCTCACAGAAAGTACCTTAAATCCAGAATGTATTTTCAAGTAAACCAAAATGTTGCATTAGAATCTCATTAGCAGTACCGGTAAATGTTCTAAGTATGTGAGCCTTATAGTCGTTATGTAATCGTGCAACTAACAAGCAATTCTATAAACGGTTTTACATGTGAAATGTGGTGTAAACCTTTACTCTTCCTAGTGCACAGAGTTTCAACTTCAAAGCAATTATCATGTTGTATACATAGGTAAAGAATGCTAAATTTTTTCTCAAGGTTAACGTCTTATGTTATTTTTCTCGGAGCCAGCGGGCGCACGCGGCTGCCTGCTGTGCGAGTCATTGTCTGTTCCTTAGTTGGCGCGCGTCGTTATTTGGATTTGGAGGTCTAACTTCTACAAATTCACCTTGCCGAGAGGGCTCTGCTCTGTTTGAATCCCACCAGTTCTGATGCAATTCAGGTCTGTCGTTACGATCATATCGTCTGTCGTCGTGTCGGTAGATTATATAGTTCCTTTCTTGTCGGTCACGAGGTGGAGAATTTCTCCCTGAATCGTAACTGCGTGCTGGACCGTTGCATCTGAAGTTATTCTGTCTCCCTTGATAATAATTATTTTGGTTCCCATATTGTCTGTTTCTCTGATTGTCTCTGTGATAGTCATTACCGCGGAGAGGTGATCTTTCCCTGTAATTATTACTACTCTGCCAACGGTTGTCATACGGGTGGTGTCTGTTTCGGTCACGATATGTTGTAAGAATAGCCTTGTCGTGTCCAGTTATTGTTTCTGTCATCGCGGAATTGTGACGTATGTGACCTGTAGTGATTGTTTTCCTGTTTTCGCATCCGGCGACTGCCTGTGTCAATTTCTAATTCTTGCAAGAGTCCCTGAAAAGCTTCAATGTCGTCTTTGCAACGTCCTGCCAAAATGATATGTCCCAAATGTTCAGGTAATTTGATTAAGCAAATGCGGATGAGTTCTGAGGGGCTGTATGGGTTTGAAAGATACTGATTCTTATGCAACATGTCTTCAAAATGTTTCATAAGACTGGAAAATTCAGATTGTTCGAAATGTTTCATGATTATGATGCTGTTTTACTCGGTCTTGTGTAGTTTGAGACCAATATGCTGAGAGGAAGGCATGATAAAAATCTCCTTGATTGTGGCAATCGTGAATGACCGATCGCATTCTTACAGCTGGTTCATTCTCTAAGTAGCCACACATAAATTCTAACTTGTTCTCCAATGACCAGTTGGGAGGAAAACAATGAGAGAATTGATGGAGCCACGCTTGTGGATGAATGTCGTTGCCCGAATTCTTATATGTTTTAAATTTACGTGTAGTAAAGGTTATAGTCAAAATCATCATGTCGGCGAGTCGCATATCGGTCATTGTTAGGTCGTGTCGGCTGTTCCATCTCAAAATTCGGTGCACATTGCCAATTTCTTTTCATAATTTCCGATATGCACTGTGTTATTATTTTGTGGCTGTTCCATATTTCTGTGTCCCTCATCCTGTATTGGGGCGCGAGTGTCATCTGAAATATGAATTCTTGTATTACCTGTGTCAGCTGATCTTGTACTTCCCGGATTTCTCTTTGGTGTTGCGTATTAATTTGATTCTGATTTTGTTTGAATTTCCTAATTTGTTCGCACTCCTCTGTGTCATTAAAGGCTACCAGTTTTGTGTCATTCAGATTATCATGTACCTTCGTAGATAAATTATTTAGCTGATCCGAAAGTTCAACTACGTTCTCTGATAATGTATTAATTTCCTCCATGTGTCTTTCTACTGTGTCCTTTAAGTTTTCCTGAGTTTTAGCAAGTTGTGTAACCGAATCGGTAGACGCAACTGAGTCAATTTTAGCTTGCAAGGTCTCATGATTTTCATGAACAATAGTTTGCAGTTCTTTTATGGCTGCTTCGTGATTCTGTAATGCATTTTCATGCCGCGAATAAATAGGTTGAAAATGCTCACAAATTTGAGTTTTTACGTCATTACAGACTTTTTGACATTTCGATTCAATGTTATGTAACTCAGTAGTTAAATCTTCACGTGTTTGTTCAAGCGTGGTGTGAAGATTTTGTTCCATTGCGTCTAACTCTTGCTGTGTTTGTCTCTGATGTTGTTCCATTGTGTCTAACTTTTGAAGATTTTGTTCCATTCTGTCCAACTTTTGTGGCTTTTGCTGTGTTTGACTCTGATTTTGTTCCATTGTGTCTAACTGTTGCTGTGTTTGTCTCTGATTTTGTTCCATTGTGTCTAACTTTCAAGCTTTTGTCCCATTTGTTGCATTAATTGTAATAACAATGCACTGGTGTCTGAAACATGTTCCTCAGTGCATTTCGGCAGTGAATTTGTACCGGCAACATTCACATTTTGACAAGCGGAAAATGTGTCTTGACTCATTTGAGAAAACGGTGAGGACGCAAAACCTGAATCTACAGTATTTGCAAAATTGTGTCCTGTCATTTCGGATTCCCGAGGCGAGCTGTTGCCGAGCGATCGATCGATAATGCTTCCCTGTTCACTACCTGTTTTACGAAACGTCCCCTTTGAAAAATTGTATGGGACTGTCCTTAAACTGACATACAATATTTTTAGCGCAACACAATCTGACTTTCAAAAATCCCTACAAAAGAATGGCCCTGACTAACATTGACCTATACGTTTCACAAATCACTTACCTCACAAAAATCTTGGTTACTCGAACTACTGCAATACAGCGAGCACCACTACTGCCAGCTAAATAAATGATTCAAACTACGGAAGGCACTAACTACTGATAGGGATAGTTAGCAAATGAAAGATATTAATAGAGAACAAACAATGTATTTACCTTATTAGTCATAATATATATAGCAGTTCATGACAAATTACAAAACTCCGCCATCTCTCTCCCCACATCCACAACTGCTGGCGGCTCACCTCCAACTGCGCAACGCTACGCGCTGTTCACATCCAGCTGCCGCTGCCCAACACTACAATGGCAGACAACAATGCAAACTACCCACAGACTGCACACAGCACAGCCAGTGACTTTTCATATAGAGCGCTACGTGGCGTTACCAATAAGAAAACATAAACAGCCTACTTACATAGCCCCCATGCACCCCACAAAAAATTTTACAAATTGTTTTGGACAGTGCCCAATAATGATTTGATAATTTTTTTTTATAATTACAATAAGAAAGATATCAATTGCACACACTTATTGATACAATGTTGGTCAAAAGCTCAACTTTCTCACAGTCCATAAAGACAGTCCTAATCGTTCATCACATTAAAATTGCAGTGTTTTTCTCAAAGTCTGAGCAGTAAAAGAAAATGCACACGGAAGTAGTGGATTTCCATGCAGTCTTGAAGAAGTAGCGTCGTCCTTCCAACGGAAAGACAGTGCTGACTCTTGACATGCTGACAGATAATGGGCCACAACAGAGCAAACCCACAGCGGAGTCGGTCGAAGTTTTGAAAAGTATTGGTGGGTAGGTCATCACAGAGTAGACCCATTGTAGTCCTGGTAGAGATTACGGTATTGGTGGGCCACCAGGGGTGCAGACCTACTGCAGTCCTTGTAGAATTGGTGGGCAATCAAAGATGCAGCCCCAATGTAGTCCTTGTAGAGATGGCCAGCAGCCATCTGCTGCGACTGTGCAGGTGCACAATCATCATCGGAGTGTCTTGCAGAGAAGATAGCAAGTCCATAAACTACCACTTGTGCACGCACAAAGTTTTTGGAATTGTCCTTAGAACCATCAATGCTGTTATCCAGTCCCTTGCCGAATTATTAACACACGTGTAAACACTAACAGTCCCTACTTCTCACATATTGTCCATATACTATGACCAACAGAAACGTGTGCAGTGAAATGTAACTTACAAGTTACTTAATCTGATGAACTGGTGTCCATTACAATGTTATAACATAAGAATACAATAACAAAGGTACAAAATACATCATTAAAGAGCATAACAATACAGATATCATTTGTGGTATTGCAGGCTTTACAAAAGAATATAAATAAACATATACATCAGTGTTACAATAATAATGACATAAGTACATACATAAAAGATCAGAATAATTTTTGAAACATCAACTTTACACATGAGCATTAAAACAAAACTGAATAAACAATGTCTAAACATCTTTACAAAGAAAATAACATAGTATTTGAAAAATTCTACAACATATCTCTTATCAGATAAAAATATAAGGACAGGAAGAACGTAAATACACAAGGGTACACAAACACATAGTGGGATAACACAAGGAAAGGACAATCACAAATCACTTACCTCACAAAAATCTTCGTTACTCAAGCTACTGCAATACAGTGAGCGCCACTACTGCCAGCTAAATGAAAGATTCAAACTACGAAAGGCACTAACTGCTGATAGGCATAGTTAGCAAATTAAAGATTTTAATAGAGAACAAACAATGTAAGTAGGCTGTTTAGGTTTTTTTATTGGTAACACCACCTCTGTATGAAAATCACTGGCTGTGCTGTGTGCAGTCTGTGATTTTCATACAGAGGTGGCGTTACCAATGAAAAAACCTAAACAGCCTACTTACACATGTACCTAATCCACTCTGGCCTATAATACAGAAATTAATAAATTGTCAATAGAAACAAGTGGTGCGATAATAAGCCTTTTGTGGTTAACTATTCGCGTACAAAATCAGGCTTACTTTCCTCAAACTGCCCATTCAGTGACATTTCGTATTATTTACCCATTAACCTGTGGTATAGTGGGTGGAAATACAGCTGAAGCTCTTGGTAGTGGAGAGTCGTCGGATAGCTTAAGTAGAAAATTGCTCGACGAAAATTTATCAAATAGAGTTTAAAATGAGTTGGCCAGTCAAAGTTTTTGTTATGTTCGGTATCACGATGACCTACTCATACGCTATATTCAGGGTGTTTGAAGAGCCATGTGAACTATTTGTCTTAGGAATAGGAAGCGATTAATAACATTCCACAAGATATGAGCCTGGAAGACCAATCTGATATGCTGTTCATAAGAAGACAGACACCAGTAAGGTAAAGTGGTGGCGGGTAATGGAGCACATTCGGTTTTTGACGAACAGCGCGGCACTTGAGATTTTATTTATTTCATTTATTTGTTTCCCAGATTAAGATCTGGTGACTGTTGTTATGTAGCGGGTTCTACATTGAGTGATTTTGCATGTTATGTCATACAGATTCAGTTGTGTTAGTAGTACATTTTTACTGAGAATTTTACAAAAGGATAAAAACTAACAAATACAAAACATTTTAAAAAGTGCAAACATATTGATATTATTTTTTTAAACTTACTGGTAACTCAGATAAAATAAATGAGATAGAAAAATAAGTTGTAGTTGTATTTTAAATAAAGTAAAAACTGTATTTAATGGAAGAAACAAGAGACGTCAATTTGACTTAGATATGGTGTGACAGTTCTTCCCATTATACGTTCTATATGTATGGTTACATCTGATACGTGTGTTGTCTTGACAGTGGTAACACATAATTAATAATGTATTGATTAGTCAGGTTAGATTGTGTTTCTGTACATAAAGTATCAGTGGAGGTTGGGACTTGATTTAAAACGTTAGCTTTATTAGGTGCGAGGGCTAGGTAAAACTTGGAGCCAGTCACGACTGAGGCACCGAAAGATGAAGAAATGTCGCATCTTCAGACAGCGTTCATGCTATATAATGGTATGCAATCCAACTACATAGAGAGTTACGTTTTCAGAGTGATTCGATTTAGTCTTGGAAAACCTTAGCTTACTTTTGCTATGCTTGTGTGTTTATCTCGTCTTCACTCCATGTGCCAGCGGAATATTCATCTCTCTAAGTCTTACAAAAAGCGCTGGCACCCAGAGTCTGGTTCAAAATCCTGCAGAATTTCGGCTACAGTGGCTATAATTTTTGATTCCATGTTTGTGTATCTGAGTATTACATCCCCTACTGAGGTCGTTCATCTGATCGCTTCTTGTACCCGTGTTTGTGTGTTGTCATTCCCGTTTCCTACCGACAGTACTGTAATGTATAATTTCGGTGTCTGGCCGCCTTCATCAGCGTCTGATACAGTGTTTGATATGCGCCAGTTTCTGCGTGTTTGCGTGGACTTGGAGCTTAATCTAGTGCAGAACCGGATATGCACATGCTCAAAATCATCCACAAATTGAGGTATAGGGAGCCCCACCAGTTGGTACTTGGTAACTGACACCCAGCGCCCGAAGTGAAAAACTGTCATGCGTCCTTGTAAACACTGTTAACTCGTCTTCCGTGTTGGGGCAGTGTGCCAATGCCAAGCGCGAGGGAATAGGAGCGACGTACCGATTGAAAATACCAGAAGCCAGTTTTCCGTAAACGGTGTCCGCTAAGCCGGCCGCTGCTATCTGGAACGCCTGATGCAATGAACAGCTGTAGCTTGCGCAGTCAGCTCGCCGCCGAGCCGCGCTGTCAGCACCGTGCGCTCCCGACGTCACCGCAGCCCGCTGCACGCCGCACCGTCAGCAGAAGGCGCCACGTATCGCCGCTGCCAGTGGACAGCTGCCTCTCGCTCCGCCGACGAAACTTGCCACACGATTCGCAAGAGTAAATTCATTATCACAGAGAAGCCTCTCACGGCTAGACCAAAGTCCCGAACTAGTCTTCAATAGCGTGACGTGACAGAGTACACCTTCAACTATCCGCGCAGGAACTTGCACTGCTTCCACCACCAACGCGAAAATAGTGCTCGCCGAACACGTCCACGTGCCACGCAGCGCCTCGCTCCAATGCAATCGAGAATGCAAGTTGAAGCTCTTTTATTCTAGAAACACGCCAGCTGACTATAAGGGGAAACAGCTGTCAATAGTAGAACTTGATTCCATTGCAGTCAGTCAGGTCACCTAATGCGTGACCGTGCGGTACTGCAGGACAAATGAAAGAGAGCTAACTGGACTGAGCCATTGAAGGGCTGCATAAAGTTAAGGTCGCTGCTAGCTGAGACTTACCCTTTGTTTTGCGGCATTTTAAACCATGAAACTCCATGTGCTTTACTTGACTCTTGCACTTTTATTCTTTTACTTGATTATCAATGGTACAGTAAGCGTATCCTCGGTTGTAAATTTCATTCTTTGAAATAAGTTCTCAGACAATACTGTGCTGTCAGTGGGGAATGGGGAAGTCTATGTCAGTTTAGGTGTTCACGAGTTGTAATGTAATGGCAAATAAGCTTTATTGTTTGAAGAGGTATTCCACTGAGGTCTCTCTTGAATGCCTCAGCCTACAAAAGACATTTTTTGTGTAAATTTATTTATGGTATTTGTAAGGTTCTAATCAGCCACCTTGACCTATCACCAAAACTATTTCACTTGGTTAGCTTGATCCTGGTATTTTACAGATTTTGATCTGAATCAGACCCACCATCAAATGCCGTTTGCCGAAAGGTTGAAGTCCCTAACTGCATTTTATACAGAGTGGAATTTGTTCGTATATAACATAGTCGGTTTCAGTTTGGGCAGCAAATTGATCATTTTCATATTTGTTGGATTCTGTGTGATATGAAACTGAGTTTAAATGTGTTTAAATGCGTTACAGTTATCTAGACTATACTGTAATTAAGTAAAACTTTTTCTGAACTTGATAATCTAGGGTGGCTTACCTGCTGTTTATGGGAAGCCCAGTAAACCGTAAAACCACCTGACGTTAAATTGCCCTGTGTGCGAATCTCTTTTCCTGGGACACATTATCTCGACTGATGGCATCGTGATTGCACTAAGGGTGTGTATTAATTTTCTCCAGTTAATGTTAAGAGAGATGTAACCAGATTTGTAGGTGTGGTGAATGTTTTTGGGAAATTTATTGCAACTTTTCCCGAACTGTCTATACCTTTAAATCTATTATATCGGGAGAGAGAAAAATTCGAGTTTGCTGACACTCAGTAATTCGCTTTTAATGACTTGAAAATTGCTTTGAGTTTCACGGGTGGTTTAGCCGTCCCTCATTTTGAGTGCTAATTTATTCATCGGACTGACGCATCTAATTCTGGCTTAGCTGTAATGTTACTTCAGGAGTATAGTGACGAACAGAAGCTGTAGCTTATGCTTCAAGAGCCATATCATTTACCAAAATTAAATACTCAGTGTATGAGTTGGAAGCCTTGGCTGTCCTGTCCGATTCTGAGAAACTGAAATTCTGATTTGAGTATAAGTAATTCCAGGTAGAGAGGGATAAACAGGTGCTGTCATTGGTATTGGCCAGGCCATGGAAAACATGTTATATTGCCTGGTATGCTGTTAGGATTTCTGCATTCTGTTTTGAAGTTTGACGTATTACAGATTCTGTGGTATTAACGTCGAATTCCAGACTAGTTAGGGGTTGCAGTTATCGACCGCGGTCCGTACTAGTATCGTTGGACCCGCGAGTCGCGACCAGCGTCGCTAGCTTTTATCAGGTTTCTAGCGAGCTCTCGTCCACTGTTGCTCGGGATGTCATGTAGTAAATTAGCATAGCCTTCAGCTGATAGGAAGCAACTTCTAACAAGGCGCTTAGCAACGTATGGCCTAAGTTAGGCCTCGACAGCTATCTGTTTATAATTGTATGTATGCAGCCAAGAAGAATCCTGCATAACCAGTTAAGTACAATATGTATTATTTTTTACCAATGACTTCTACTTATTTTAGTCGTTGCAGATCCAGACCATGCAGCCAGCACCTTATCGAAGTTACTGATGAACCTGCTCTGATTTATATGTTTCTAATTAGCATTGACCACCAGTCAACATTGGTAACAACTCGTTCGTCGTCATAGCAGATTCCATAGCCAAGTTGCTGATGCTTCAAATCGTATGTATCATCATGAGTCAGATGTTACCGAACTACCGCAGATCTGCCTAGAACCAAGGTGTCTTTCTGTTGTCCTGAATGAAATACAGCCGCTACTTGGTAAATCAAGGGAGGAATGAGATCAAGGTACTCATTTACGCAACTTCAAACAGCAATTCAGTTATGGCTTACATGATCCTGGGGTAATCTATCGCCAATGCTTTTTAGGTCAATGTACAGATTACAGTGATCAAACGAAGATTTGTCTTCCAAGGAACCGATTCCCACTTTCGTTAAATATTTTCACCAGTCCTTATGTGGTGGGAATTTGAGTATATACAAAAGAATCATGACAATTAAGGACCATATCTGGCAGGGGTGGCTGAGCGGATCTAGGCGCTACAGTCTGGAACCGCGCGACCGCTAAGGTTGCAAGTTCGAATCATGCCTCGGTCATAGATGTCTGTGATGTCCTTAGGTTGTTTTTTTTTTGGTCATCAGTCTACTGACTGGTTTGATGCGGCCCGCCACGAATTCCTTTCCTGTGCCAGCCTCTTCATCTCAGAGTAGCACTTGCAACTTACGTCCTTTCTTGACGTATTCCAATCTCTGTCTTCCTCTGCAGTTTTTGCCCTCTACAGCTCCCTCTAGTACCATGGAAGTCATTCCCTCATGTCTTAGCAGATGTCTTATCAGCCTGTCCCTTCTCCTTATCAGTGTTTTCCACATATTCCTTTCCTCTCCGATTCTGCATAGAACCTCCTCATTCCTTACCTTATCAGTCGACATAATTTTCAACATTTGTCTATAGCACCACATCTCAAATGCTTCGATTCTCTTCTGTTCCGGTTTTCCCACAGTCCATGTTTCACTACCATACAATGCTGTACTCCAGACGTACATTCTCAGAAATTTCTTCCTCCAATTAAGGCCGGTATTTGATAGCCATAGCGAGTCTGCTTTTGATGTCCTCCTTGCTCCGTCCGTCATTGATTATTTTACTGCCTAGGTAACAGAATTCCTTAACTTCATTGACTTCGTGACCATCAATCCTGATGTTAAGTTTCTTGCTGTTCTCATTTCTACTGCTTCTCATTACCTTCGTTTTTCTCCGATTTACTCTCAAACCATACTGTGTACTCATTAGAGCGTTCAATCCGTCCAGCAGATCATTTAACTCTTCTTCACTTTCACTCAGAATAACAATGTCATCAGCGAATCGTATCATTGATATCCTTTCACCTTGTATTTTAATTCCACTCCTGAACCTGTCTTTTATTTCCATCATTGCTTCCTCGATGTACAGTTTGAAGAGTAGGGGCAAAAGGCTACAGCCTTGTCTTACACCCTTCTCAACACGTGCACTTCGTTCTTGATCGTCCACTCTTATTATTCCCTCTTGGTTGTTGTACATATTGTATATGACCCGTCTCTCCCTATAGCTTACCCCTTCTTTTTTCATAATCTCGAACACCTTGCACCATTTTATATTGTCGAACGCTTTTTCCAGGTCGACAAATCCTATGAAAGTGTCTTGATTATTCTTTAGCCTTGCTTCCATCATTAGCAGTAACGTCAGAATTGCCTCTCTCGTCCCTTTACTTTTCCTAAAGCCGAACTGATCGTCACCTAGCGCATTCTCAATTTTCTTTTCCATTCTTCTGTATATTATTCTTGTAAGCAGCTTCGATGCATGAGCTGTTAAGCTGATTGTGTGATTTTTCTCGCACTTTTCAGCTGTTGCCGTCTTCGGAATTGTATGGATGATGCTTTTGCGAAAGTCAGATGGTATGTCGCCAGACTCATATATTCTACACACCAACGTGAATAGTCGTTTTGTTGGCACTTCCCCCAATTATTTTCACGACGATTCTGATGGTGTAATGAGATTTTCAATATCTTTATTAGTTTAAAGTTTAGTATCTGACGGAAAATTATCCAAGTAACACCCAGCAACGAATTTCCAAAATATAAACGCTTCATCCGATTTTGTCGATCACCGTGTCTTTAGAAAGCTATTAGTGTAAACCTAAATTGGTATGAATTACAGGCATGTAACTTGAGTAGTGCATGAGATATTGGAGGTCAAAGTGGTGATTACTATCGACCGCGTCAGGCCATAAGTACTCCACAATTACACCGAAGAACGGTAGCAGCATGCTTATAAATATATTTATTCGTCTATGTCTTTGTTTATATCCGATTTATGCAATTCATGAAGAAATTGGTTAAATATTTACTGTGTGTTAGAAAGCACGGAGACATTAGACTCCTCGTCTACCCTGTGCGTCTTTTCTTTTGATATATGTTTATTTAATTGTTTGTGTATTTAATAATGAGTCAGAGAGTGTTTATGGTCCGGCCGTAGGAATATTTATTTAATTTCAAGTTATTTAAATGTAAATCCGGTATTTCGAATATATTTAATTATGTTTGTGACTGTGCGTTGGCATGAAGACATGGCGCGAGTGCTCTAGCCAATCACAGCGCTCGTGAATTGGGAGACTGGAGGGAAGCGGGTTTTCGGAGCTGACACGTGGGAGTTCGGAATGGTGCTGCGTGAGGGACAGTCGCGCAGGACACGGGAGGTGCTGGATGGCGCTACGCACGCACAGTCGCGGGAAAGACTTGGAGAGTGTGGAGCGGTTTGTGCGTGGTTGCGGCAGAGAGAAATATTTTGGAGTTCTGTCAAGTGCACTTGTGTGATTTCCGTGGCTTCAACTGTGAAGATGCAGTGTGCGTTTAGAAGTGAATATCTCGCGAGCTTTGTTGTCGTTCAGAACTAATTACGTGCAGTAGGAATCTATTGTTTCCCTGTTATTCAACTTACATTTTATTTAATTGATGGACTATCGACACCAATAAGTGTTTTGCAGAAATATACCGCATTCTCAAAAGTACTTCTACTATCGTACTCATCATTTAAAGTCGTTAAGATAGTACCTGCAGATTTTATTTCATTGCAATCTTTCATTTATAAATTTATTTGGTACTTTCATAATTGGCAATTGTCGAGGGATAGAAACCTTCGACCATTCGATTCATGTGTGCATTGTTATCGTATACTGTAGACTCAGCAGTATTTGGCCTGTAATGCGGCAACTACGTATCCCAGCCCCTAGACAACGAAACCAGCCAAAACTTTTAATATTTCAAGGCTGAGTCTGAGGGTACGTAGTTGAGGGCCACCATATCACACCATCATCATTTACCATTTGAAAGCCCGCAAAGGACTACCCTAATTCAAATACTTGTTCAAGTTTCTTGCATTTCAGACGAAAAGAGAAATCAGTGGATAAGGTTTTTGCTGACAACTGCGGCCCTTTCCCGTGCAAAAACGGTAATTGGTATACGTGTGTGGTGGCTACTGCTTAGTCAACCTGTGGCAATCGAAAAGTTACCATCCTGTACGAGGAAAAAAAAAAATAGTTTTCTTTTTGGGCTGCCCTGGGTTTTGGTAAGCGATAAGGTGACCACCTGTTTGTTACAGGAATTTCAGACATGTTGCTTCAATAATGAATTTTCGAATATTACAACCACATCCAATTACCCATAGGCATCATTTGCAGAAAGAGTCAACTGTAATACGAAATCAGCCCCTTTTTGTTTTTCATGTTCAGTCCCAGGAAATATGGAACTGTTCTATGGACTTGCTCTTAATACTGCAGTTCATTGAACTCATAGGACGCCAGCTGCTAAGCTAATGTTTGTATATCCTACTTGCAGTACTATTGCGGAAACAATTGGTAATGATGGTGGGCTACAAATCGTAAATGCTATCGTTACTGGCTCACACAACTGCGTTCAGATGCATATATCAGGACCTAAGCTTTCATGTCATGTTTTCGGAGACGTGGCCTAAGCCCAATATCCCTTTCATCTCTGTAAGCCTCGATGCCTTTGTGCCCCTGAGACATGTCACGTATAACACAAGAGGTGGCGCTGTGACTGAATATATACGTGCAAACTCCCCATTGTTGTGGTCACACCCAAAAACGAAAAGAAACCATCCGAATATGTGTTCATTGAACACCAACCAGAGCTGGCAGCTCTCTATCCTGGAATTGGCACACACATATCCAAAAACTATGTATAAACACAACTGTATCCGGAGATGTTTACGTAAATCTTATAACCAACAGTCCTGCATTTTCAAAATTCAAGCGTATACTTCTCTGCTGACATCTTGCACTGCTTCACTTGGGCCAGCTCATAATACTGCGGACATTCATACCTCAATAGATATTTTTGCGGACATGTCTCCAAACATAGTAATTCGCTCTGATCAAATTTCTGCACCTGGGTTATCTGTTCATGATGGAATATTAATGAGTTATTAGTTGCAGTGTTAAAAAAAAAAAAACATCAACAGGCCAGTTTTGGCCAGTTTTAGAGATTTTATAGCTTTGATAAATCTGAGCATACAGTTAACGCCTATGATATCTCTTGACAGGGAATGACGAAATAGCTTAGGCATATCTTATGAAGTAACTAATTTCACTGAGAAACTAAGTAATTTATTCGATCAACAGGGTCCGATAAAATCTGTAAGAGACAGGAGAAAAACTGCACTATGGCTTACCGATCACTGACCTCCGAGAATCATCTCGCCTATAACCGACTACGCAACCGAATTAGTCGATGAGAAGTACAAAACACAGATACCCTCACTCCTTAACTGCAAACAGTCACAGACCCTCTGTCTTGCGGAAAACTCTACGAAGGATACAATATGCAAACTTCAGTCAGCAGTTGAACCTCCCGTCCATATTGAGGATCTAAATGGGTATTTCGCCACGCCTTCATATTTATGCACAAGGACGCAAACCATCGAATCCCCTGAAGTATAGGCAGCTGCAGGACACGACAATGCTACAATACAAATGATTAGTTTCATCATCGACCCCTTATTGACAATAAGAACGTATATTGTTAACCAGTCCCCGACCGCCAGGATCTTCGTAAAATCCTGGAAAGGAGGGCTCGCAAAACCTTTACTTAAAAAGGATTCAGTCAAAGAACCATCTGACTTCAGATACATTTGCATTATGTAAGACTGTAGAGTACCTGCTTACCAATTACTTAACATCAAATAACTTTGTGGATGAATACCAATCTGGTATCCGGAAAAACCGCAACACAACGACTGCTCTTATAAAAGTGTCTCACGAACTGAAATAAACCATGGACCAACAAGAGGCGGCTATTATGTGCTTTTTGCCATTCAGCAAAGCTTTCGACACATCGACTTTGATATTGTACAAGCTAGACTCGGAAGTCAAAACTTCTCGTCAAGTACTGTACAATGTTTCGACTTAGCAGATTTCTGCTATGATGATGCCCCAATTTGTTGGGCCATATCATGTCATCATGGTCATAGCTCCAGTCAGCTTTATTGTCCAGGGTCAAATCACCAAGATAAAGGTTACAACTCGTAATTCAGCTTCAGTTTGAAACTGAAAAACAGAATGCTGAACTATGTCTTACATATTACTTAAAATATTCCCTACTTTCTCTTGTTTCATTTGAAGTAGACATAACTGAGCAGTGCATGTATTTCAGTCGATTTCTGTAGATTATTAAACCTCTCTACTCATGGTGTCCTAGCAACGAGTTGACCGGAGTCTCGCCAGAAGGAGCGTTGTCGCAAACAGAGTTGATCCAAGCGCATGCCCACATACTCCAGGGTGGAATGTTTGTCTGCTGTTCTGCATAGCAACTGGGGCCTCACCTAGGATGGAGGCCCGCTTCGCCGTGTTAAGATTGGCTGCCGGAAGTTTTTCTTTGAAGAGTGACTTTTCTCTCGCCCTTTGCGGTCTTGGGCACGTTTTTCACTTTGCTGCCCTGGACGTGGATCCTGCGGTAGCAGTATATCCTTGCAGCGAAGGAGCGGTGTACAAAGAAACTAGTGAGCACACAACAGTGAGAAATTACTACTTTCACCTGTCTTCACTGGTTGCGTGCTTCCGTCCTCAGAGTCTGCACGTTTCTCATTTCTGCTGTCTTTGTTGTGGATGCTGTGCTCTTAACTATTTTTTACAGCCAACGATAGGGATTCTAAGAAAACTGAATACTTTCTGCTACTAATAACTAAAGGGCTGGCTGTCATTGTAGAACTCCCTTGTTCGTTGAGCGAAATTCAGTTTGCATCCTCGCATATAATGATACATAGCTTTGATCACTTACAGTTACTTCGGACTTAGGGTCAACATTCCGAGTTACCCTGGCTGAGAAATTCTTAAGACTTCGGCAAACGCGATGGTTTTTGCAGTTGAACATCTCTTATTGTTTATTGCAATCATCATTATGCATTATAAATTTTATCCCTTTATATCTGTGCATGTTTCTTGGAAGATTAGGTTTTACAACCTTCATTAAAAATTAAGTATTCCTATTGTTTGTTCACCTCAATTTTTTTATTTTAAATCACTGGGTATTATCAAAACAATGTTTCAGACCTTCCTTGGACACTCTGAAGTTTATTTCTGTTATGTGGTTTTCATTTGTATTCAGTATCGGTAGTCCGGAGTCTAAACTGGGACCATGCACGATATGATGTCTGGGATAACATGAAGCTAATTACTTCATGTAACAAATGCTTTCTTTTTCAGGTCGTTTGATTCTCATTTAAGTCTGTATGGATTGGGCATTCGGCATTATATAATGTGAAACTGGAAATTAAGTTTAACGGAAGACAGAGATTGGAATACATCCACAAAATAATTGAAAACATAGGTTGCAAGTTCTACTCTGAAATGAAATATTTGGCGCACAGTGGACATGGGCTGCACCAAATTAGTTATACATCCACTCATCAAATTGTGCAAGCTTTAAATAATAATATATCACCAGTTGTTATTTTTTCTTATCTCTCCAAGGCCTGAAGCTGTGTAGATCATGATACTCTCTTAGAGAAACTCAATGTTTGTGGAACTGATGGCTTTTCACGTAACTGGTCTGAATCATACTTGACAAACAGATTGAAAAAGGTTGTGCTGAATAATTCAGCGTCGGTAGGATAGAAAATTTTAGTGACTTGTGGTAAAAACCACAAAAAGAGTCCCACTGGTTTCAATTTTGGGTCCACTCGTATTCCCTGTATATGTGAATGATCTTCCATTTAATATTAAAGAAGCAAAACTGATACTTACAGCCAACGATACTAGCGTTATAATGAATTCCATTAGAGAGAAAGCAACAGAAGAGTTAGTAAATGATATTTTCGAAAGATATATTAAGTTGTTCTCTGAAAAGGACTTAAATTTAAAAAAAAAACACACTACATTCAGTTCTGTAAATCAAATAGTCATATAAACAGCTGATGTAGCGCAAGATCAGGAGTCGGTAAGTAACGTAGAAAGCTCCAAATTTTTTATGTACATATTGAAAAAATTTGGACTGGAAGAAACATATTACTAAGCTTCTCAAAAAATTCAGTTCAGCTACTTTCGCTCTTCATATAAATGCTAATGTTGCAAACAAAGATATCAGTCTCCTGACATGTTTTGCGTATGCCACTCAGTAATGTCTTGGGGAATAATTTTATTGAGTAACTCATCACATAGAAGGAATGTATTGATCACACAAAAGCACTGATTAGGATGTCATGTAGATATCTCTGCAAGGAGCTAGGCATTTCAGCTTTGCCCTCACACTACATAATTTCGTGAGTAAAATTCGTCATAAATAATTTATCACAATTTGAGAAGGACAGTGATGTGCATATCTAGAACGCTGGAGGGATAAATGATCTTTCTTACCCATCGCTAAAGTTGTCAGTGGTTCAGGGAAGAGTTCTGTATGCAGCAATAGAATTTTTTGCTCATCTGCTCAGTAACATAACATGCCTGACAGGTAGCGAAGCAAGTTTTAAATCTAAGTCAAATTAATTTCTCATGGACAATTTCTTCTATTCCACTAACGAATTTCTATTTAAAAATTTGTAGGTACTTAAAAAAAAGAGAAAAAATATAACCCTTAGAGTCTATGTGTAGTTGCATGAGAAGAAATAAAACGATGATTTTTTTATAAATGTTAACAGTAGTTATGTACAAATATCCAGTAAACTGACTCTCCAACATAATTTCGATAAAAGAATCATTCAGACTATCTATGGAACGTGTAACTAAGTAACCAGTCAGAAGACAGATGACTGCAAAAAGCAATTTTTGTTTATTTTTATTGAAACTTAGACATGCAAAAAATTAAGACCTTTTCTTCAAATACTTAAAGGACAGGTGTTTTTCTATGTAAGAATTCTGGAACTTGTCTAATATCGTCTGTGTTACTATGAAGCCACTGGGGCCAGTAATTTTTATCTTTTGTATGCCCGTCACCCTCCCACTCGGCCGGCCGAAGTGGCCGTGCGGTTAAAGGCGCTGCAGTCTGGAACCGCAAGACCGCTACGGTCGCAGGTTCGAATCCTGCCTCGGGCATGGATGTTTGTGATGTCCTTAGGTTAGTTAGGTTTAACTAGTTCTAAGTTCTAGGGGACTAATGACCTCAGCAGTTGAGTCCCATAGTGCTCAGAGCCATTTGAACCCTCCCACTCCTAGCTGCATTTTCCCTACCCTCGTTGTGACACCAACACTGGAGTGGACGCACTGTCAGTGTTCGCCTTCATTTTAGTGTCCGGCGCCCAGTGCGGGCTCACGCCTCTATCATCAGGGGCCGCGCTTTTATCTTGTCTGACCGGTGTGATTCCAGCGGAGATGCACAGGGAGGCTTAGCAGCCACGGCTACTTCCTGCTTTCCACTGCGTGGCATCACCATCTCTGCTGTCGTATTGAGAGCAACAGCACACATACAGTCATAGACACACGAGTCGACCAATCCTCACGGTGGCCTGCTTCAGACGCCAATATGCTCCAGCGACATTGGTCACCTTTGTCACACAGGCTGTTAACCTCCTGTCCAGCTCAGACTACACACAGGAATCGTTTTGCATGACATCTTTATCAACCAGCAATGTGTGCACGATCATTCTTTGTCCATCACCTATCACCACCGACAACGCAGCAACGCCCCGAGAACTGCGTTACATCGTGAGATATCGCCAGTCCACCTCATCAACCACTGTAGAGATCACACTCTTTGCCTCCACATTTCGCTGTCAGATTTGTTCACTACAACTTCGACGGCTGTCATCGGCGGAGTTGACGATTCCACTGCTACAAACAATAGGATTGTGGATGTCATCACCGGCTCTTACTTGTAGATTTGATGACGCTGCCTGATGAGTTGACTTACTGGTTTGTTGCCCTCTCTTGTTCGCGTACACATGGATTATTGGGAAGAGCGACATAAACTCAGGAGTTGAATTTGTGAATGTTGAGGGGCCTGTTGACCTTTTTCACTTCTGAGGGTACACTAGGGTACATTATGCTGGCAAGCATCCAATGAGATGTATACTGTACTGTCTGTTGGGCCATACTGCGACATGTGCACAGCCAGCGCTTGTTAAGTGTAGTGCGTATCTGTGCTATTGTTAACTATTCAAAGAACTGTAATTTGGCACTTTCGAATGACCGTGCTATTGTTCTCTTTGTTTGCTTCTTGTTGTATTGTTTTTTATGTTTTACATTGTTGGTGGGTAAAGCTTTGAAACGCCAGGATCAAAAAAACAATCCGCAGTCACGTGCGAGGCGATTCACCCTCTGGTGAGGCAGATAGCCCAGCTGATGCCACACAACACACGGATGTTGAAGGAATTAGTTGAAGAAAGGAAAGGGAAAGCATCATCGAGTGTAACCACTCGTCCGTTAGATTCTACTGCTGATTATCTCCTTTTGGGTACGGCAACAGGACGCGTTCTTATCTGTAGGTGAGTTAGAAGCAGCTGCAAGATTGGGAGTGCGGACTATGGAAATGTCGGGGGGGGGGGGGGGGGAGGGGGGAATAAAACGTATGTGACTTGTCGAGAGACTAGATGTGCTTTTCGTCAGCTGTAGGAAGCACTCTTGCAGCGCTATAGGAAACATAACAGTAGAGATTCTTTCGAGGAGCTCAGAGTCAAAAGTAAAATGAAACAGTAAAATTTTTTCGGGTATCATAAGGAAAATAAAGGCTTAGACCTATCGGTTGACCGAAAATGGAAAGACAAATAGGGCTATTCTTCAGGAAGTGCAGCTTACAGCTTCGGATGCTTTTCTGAGGGACTACCACCTGACATTCTAGCAGAGCACTTACTGGAAATGAACGCAAAGGACCCGTCCACACCATCCTACTAGCCATGCAGATAGAAGTGGTAAATTTGGTGATGGGATAACGAGACGATTGGAGCATATTTTCTAGAGGCATAGAGTGTTATAGATGTGCGTGCACAGGCCACATTCGAAAGCGGTGTCGCCAGCCACAATGCAATAGGAGTGAAGTGGTTGAGCACCACATACATGATGTAGGAGTTATAAGCAGAATGGAAAAGGACGTAATAGGTGGTCGTTAAACACCAAAGGGAACGCCACTACTGCCGAGTGGCGGTGAGAATAGACTTCAGTGCTGTGAAGACGTATGCATAGGTGGAGTGTTGCTTAGTTGTTATATATGGTAAATAGCATTATTTATTACTATACACAGCGGCTCATGTACCTATGTCAAGTATGAGCCCTCTGCACTATAGGTTACGTGGGGTAGAACATAATGATAGATCCTTACTAGGTTGGGCGGTGCTTAACTTTCACATTGGGGAGAAACTTTTCCCAAGAAAATGCGGTATATTTGCCCCACGTAGGTGAGGGTTATTGCACTCTCTTTGGTTTGACAGAAACTGATCTTTTACACCACAATTTCGTACTCTCTGGAAATTTATTCTGACTAGGAGAAATTGCTGACAATAACGCACAGTCTTAGGACGCTCCTCTCGGTAGAATCAGTTAAACTGCTTGTAGACTCATTAAGACTCGATTCACAAGACAAAGGTCTACAGAACACAGGGAAATTATTGTGAGTGAGCGTAGGTACTGATCTATCGACTTATACCTTGTGTGTGATAGAGTCGGTGATAGAGAATGATGAAGTGGAAAATCTATTCTTTTTTTAAATATGGAGGAGCACTGAATGCATTCCAGAAGTAAGAAGGGAACATACAGTTCCTATCACTGTATATAATTTCTATGCTGATTAAATAATTCTAGCAGAAAAGTTGTTCGACACCAATTTTGGTGAGAAGAGTTTCTGTTGGTCAAGTTTGATCCTCAGCAAATAGTCGGTACAGCTGTATTACATTTAAAAGTTTTTGAAGGAAGAAGACGAGATTAACAGGGCGAAATTTTTGGTATAGTTTGGGCATTTATTCAGTCCTAGTGGGCTATCTCTGCCAGCACCCATAATACAGTACCGGATCCTGACGGGGGACGTATCTCTTGTGTATCAGGAAATGTTTTCACCCAACAATGAATGAATTTATTGATCAGCAGATGGCATGAGATAATAAGAGCCCCGGAGAAGGACCGATCGGTGTTGTACCTAAGAAGTCATCACATGGCACAAGAAAGTACACGTTCTATCGTGATTATCGTTATTTAAACGCTAGAATCGTTACAGATACATATCCAATACGAAATATTATAGACATTAGACAACGTGGTGGAATGCAAATATTTTTCGCTATAGAGTCGTCTCCATCAATAGGAAGTAGCGCCAAGGGCTTGCCTAAGACGGCATTTAAAGTCCATTGCGGACACCACCAATACCAGCGCATGCCACTTGGTTTAAATAATTCACTGGTCACATCGCAACCATTGCTAGCCACAGTGTTAAGGAGCTTAAAGCCGCATCTGTGCATGATGTACGAGGGTATCATGTTTTTTTTGTTGTTTTTTTTTCTGGATATGAAGGAGCACACACAGTGGTTAAAAGAATTTTTTTAAAGGTTGAATTCCACATGCCTATCGTTGACTACTGACATGTACCATTTTACCGAAAAGGAAGTTAACTACGTAGGACATGTGATTAGCCACGGTGGCGTAGAAACTGACATGAAGTTGATACATGCAGTGCGTGGTTTTCCGCTGCCAGAGATAACTGAACAGATACAGAATTAGCTAATTACCATGGGAAATTCTTGATTGAAATACCAGATATTCCAAGACCAAAGCTATCGAAGTAAGGTGTAAAATTCCAGATGACTGATGAATATCAAGCCACATACGAAAAACTGAAGGAGACTCTAACAACTAACCCTGTTTTAATATTTCGAAATTATGCGGAGGAATTTATGGTGGCCTCTGATGCAAGCATCTACGCGGTAGGGCGTGTTCTTAGCCAGGAAATGACAGGGAAAGAGCGCTCTGTGGGTCATGTGTCCTCGAGAAAGATATGCTGAATTTGATATAAGTTGTTACATACTTCAAGTGTTATCTTTATGACAGGAGATTCAAAGTATTAAATGAACACAAAGCATTGAAATGGCTATTGGAATTGAAATACCTTTCAAGCAAGATGACTAAGAGGGCATTAAAATTTAGCGAATTCGACTTTGAGGAGATTCAAAAGACAGGTAGGAAGCATGATAACGGAGATGGAATAAGCAGGAAAACTTGTGAGAACTTGGTTGTAACCTAGTAGCATGGTGAGAAGCGTAATCTGGTGACGAAGGCTACGAATTTTTGAAAACACAGCTGCAGTTGGCCATTGACAATATACTGCTATGTATGGTAACGAAACAATGGGCCGCGCATTGCCGTGCTTGCTGCAGTATGAGAGGAAATTTTAAAGGAAGTACGAGGCCAAGTGTTATCATGATACTGTGGACTGAGAGCGACAGATCAAGGAGAAGACAAGCGACTTTGTTCGAGAATTCGGAGGGAGTCTGTCGACCCATTTACGAATCATTGGGAGCCGTATGCTCAATGTTCAGACTTAAGCCATGAGGAAGTACCAATTCAAACATTGCCAGAAGCATCCAAGCTGTTCGAAAACTTTGGAGTGAACATACTGGGTCCATATGGTCAAATAACAGAGGGTAGCTGCTACATTTTGATCAGTATAGGCAATTTTTGGAACTGCATTGCAATGATTCTCATTGCAAATCGGCAACCAAGTGCATTAGCACAAGTAATGCTAAATAACTGTTTAAGTTGCATGTCCCCATCACGATAACTACAGATAAAAAAATTAACCTCAGTCAGTGCTGATGAAACACACGTGTAATCTGAAACAAATTTAGAATTTAAGAACTAGTCCCTTTGCGCTCACAAGCTAAGAGGACGACTTAACATGTTCAATGAATCATTGCTAAAATGCTGAGTTACTATGTCAACAGTGTCAATAATGATTGGAATCTTTATGTACCTTATATCATTGCTGTGTACAGTTCAAAAATGCGCTGGTAGTGCTGTTCTCTCACCATATGAGGATTTATACAGAAGGAAGATGCCATTATACTGTTATTAAAACTAAGACACGGAAAATTCGGAACCAATATGGAGTTTTGTTAAAACATGTATGGCAGCTAGAGCAGAGCGCCAGTACTGAGGCACACGAATGGCAGGGGGAAATGGGATGGTGGAATGGTAAATTGCCAGTGTATAGCCCTCATACACCAAAGGGTACAATGATGAAATTTATTACACACTGTCATTTTCCATAACGAGTAGTGGAAATGACATTGCCATTGTCCGTTAGGTTTCAGTTGTTAACGTGAACAACCATTGACAATCAGACCTTCGAATGGCTCTTCAGTTGCATTACCACAAATACCAGCACCACTATCTGAGGAGAAGGAAGGTGAAACATGTGCCGACCGGAGTGGCCGAGCGGTTCTAGGCGCTACAGTCTGGAACCGCGCGACCGCGGCGGTCGCAGGTTCGAATCCTGCCTCGGGCATGGATGTGTGTGATGTCCTTAGGTTAGTTAGGTTTAAGTAGTTCTAAGTTATAGGAGACTGATGGTCTCAGAAGCTAAGTCCCATAGTGCTCAGAGCCATTTGAACCATTTTTTTTTTTTAAATGTGGGGTTAAAGATAAAGAAACTCAGGCACAGACTGCACAGGTCATACCTTACACATGGAAGTGACAGTAATAATTAGGTACATTTACAAGTATAATATGATGATATCTGCTGTATATGAATAATTACATAGAAAAGATAGGATCCATAGGAGCATTGTAGTAGATGATGTGTTCATACAATGTCCTCAATTTCCAGAAGTTTTAATTTTTTTATTTTAGAATCTGTAAATTCGCGTTTTCTTTTGGTAGTGGTAGACATATTGGGAAAGCAACACAAGGGTATGTTAGCATGAAATAATGACTTGCGTCACTGTCGATTAGAATGGAACATGGGCAACCAGTCTCTAAAAGATGCGCGGGGGGGTGGGGGGGGGGGGGAGGAGGGGGAGTGAGTTGGATTCCTTTTCTCCAAGTAGCATTACCACCGTGGATGACCATATGTGCCTTTAAGCCACTGTCTTCGTGGATTAATCAAAATCAGTGTTAGCAGCTGTATTTTGTTTCCTGTATTTTTGTGGGAATGATGCTTATTTCGCTTTCTCAGTGTACTTGAAGTGATGTTTGTTTTGCTGTAAGGACATATTTTGACGTGAGAGTAACAGGGAACAGGCCATGTATGTTCCCGACTCGAATGATCCAGACCGATACAAAGGTATGCGTGTTACATTTGTTTTTATGGAAAATAGGATGCCAAAAGGAATATCCTGGTACTGCACCCTTACTTCCAAAGGGCTGGCACGCACTGGAACTACTCCATATAAAAATCTGAGTTAGTTATTTGAAATTACTATTGGCAGAGTCGACCTACAGACATGATGAGTTTTGATCTACAAGGTAGTGGGTTACTCATTAATCGTACAAACCTGTGATGTTGCAGGAACAGCTTTTTTCTCTTCCCGTTACTATCATTGGGAGCCTGTAGTGAATGTGACATAGTACCAAATTTATCTGAACTGCAACTTGAATAAACTCGGCTTATCTTGACCAGCAACGATGCTAACAGAATGAATCTACCGGAATTGTGGCCTAGTTTGCACCAAAATTTGAATATGAGCGACGAAGGTAGGTTAATTTCGTGTGCATTTCTTGACGATGCCACTGTGGGTTCATTATATTAGGACATGTTGTAAAACAAATCTGTAGATGGCCGGCTGAAAACAGTTTAAGGATCAAAACTTTTGTTATCCCTGACCGAAATAAAGGACATCTTAAATTTAAGTAATTTAAAAGTGAACGCAGACACTCACATTGCATCTTATATCACTATTATGCCATATTGTGTTACAGTGATGGTGATGATACACACTGGCAACATCTAACCAACTGGTGTGTGTGGGTAGAGGAATATTTTTCTGACGCACATGGTCACAGGCCACGTACAAACTTTAAGTGGAAGTGGAACAGGAGGTATCGATAATAAACTAGAAATTACTGAAAGTCAACGATCTAAAAAAGTCTGAGGTGTTGACGATGTGTGTAACTAATGAAAGGCACGTGTTGGCAAATGGAATGCCTTTAACTATGCAACGACAGCCAAAGTGGAGAACTCTAAAGACGAGACTAACAAAGCGCATATAAAGTTTTCCACTTAGTGACGTGGTGATACAGCAACCGGTATGTAGAATGAGGAGAAGTACCAGTTATGGTTGCGGTGTTGTAATTACTGTTTATTTATTCATTAATGACGCCCATTTCACCCAATTTTAGGTATTTCCAAACTGGCCGATAAAAATGTTGATTAGCAAGTTACGGCTATCGATGATAATACATCCGCAAAAATAAACTGTCCTAGCCAGGCGCAAGAAAAACAGCAGAGGTAAGTATATGCTTCCGTCAATTACTAAAAGCACAACCTCCGATAACATTGCCGAGACGCCTGATGTCGCCCAGTGAGTACAAGGCAGGACCGGGCTTGTACAATCTATCATAAGGTAAACATACCTTGACTGTTTTTCTTCCACATGATGGCGGCAGTTTATTTTTGCTGATATTTTGTCATAAATATGCATAAATTCCTTATCAACATTTATCGACAAAACTGAAAATGCCTTGAACAAGGCGAAATGTGCGTCATTGATGAATAAATAAGGAATAATTTCAACATCGCAACTGGAACTGTTCCCTTCTCCTCAAAGGACATGAAAATTATAATACGTGAGAGAAATCTGTATAGAGTGGTTCCGTGACTTTATTCCAAATTTTCAGGGATGATGAAGAACGGTAATTTTTCAAATTGAGGTAACAGACCCTTGTCTGGAAACGACCCATTCGACAGTTAAAAGCAAAATTCGTTCCGGTATATCTGACAGTGGAATGCATGTACGGGTGCTGTTGTTGCTAAGACTGTGGGGTAAGATAGTTTCAGAGGCTGTAGTGTGGACTAGAAGAAGAAAAAAAAAATCCAGTAAACTTAAGCTCTAAAATGCATACTTTAAGACTTATGAGCATCTCTTCTATGCAAGCTCTTTGTCTCCCATGATCATGGAGGAGACAGTATGGCCCAAAACAAGAAAAAAAGTCTAGTAAATATGACCTGTCAGATGCATGCCTTCAGAGCTGAGAGCACTTGTTCACCTTTGCTATAGTGAAACACCTCTTCCGTTGAACAAGTGCCCGTAGCTCTTACGGTATGCCATTTAGAGACTAAGTTCACTTCGCCTTTTTATCTTTCTTTTGGTCCACACTACAACCTCTGACACCAGCACACCTTATAATCTAAGGAAACAACAGTATCTGTACATGTACTTCACGTACAGAGGTTTCAGAACGATTCTTTTGTTTATAGATTTCGTTCGTTCGGTCGTTTCCCAAGTAGATTCCCTTGTCGCAGACTGATACATCTACCTTTCTGTGTCATCCCTCAAAGTCTGCGACACCATCAGGGAATCACCCTTTACATGTGGGAAAATTTACGCTGCACACAGAAAGGTAAATGAAATTTACAGAGATGGTGATGATGATGGTGATGTTTGGTTTGTGGGGCGCTCAACTGCTTGGTTATCAGCGCCCGTACAAATTCCCGACCGTTGGTCAGTGCAGTCTCTCCACTTTCACGAATGATAATGATATGATGAGGACAACATAAGCACCCAGTCATCTCGAGGCAGGTGAAAATCTCTGATACCGCCGGCAATCGAACCCGGGACCCCGCGCTCGGGAAAATTTCCAGAGAGTATCATGCATCAGTGCAAAGGAACGATAGATGAGTGGCACATTTGCACCTTCGTAAGTGCATAGAAGCATACCATACCGCCATAGGACGAGTTGCGGAGGGTATATAGGTGTGTCAATAATACTGTTCCCCTTTCCGCTCCTTTCGAGAATGGTGCACAGAAAGTACAACTTTTTTATGCACACAGATCCCTTGAGCTGTTGTGAATATTGTTTGATAGGTGTAATGGAGGATTTTTCACTTGATCCCTCTTGAAATACAAGATCAAAAACGAAAGTGATGGCGAACATCCACGCTACTCACGACGGCTTTTATGTAGTACCTACAACGGGAAACGGGCACTCTTGTATGCACTAGGAAAATACGCATGCTAATCTAAAGGAGCATAATTCTCGGATGATTTGTACTGTATTGTAACACTTCAAATTTATTCAGTTCCTGAATATACTGTGAAATAATACCCTATCTCAATCCATTTCCCCCGCTGGTTAGATTCTTGAGTCCTGACTATGGTAACAGCAATCAGAAATGTACAGAGTTGTGTATTTAGCTTATTCGTCATGCACAGCCAAATAGTGAAAAAATAACCAACGTAAAAATACTTTGGTTGTCATAACATTGGCTTGAACAACTGTTGCTCTGTAAATATGTACTTCTACAGTTACACTACGCAAGACATCTTACAGGTTATGCTGTACGTTTATCCTCACCCTATGTTCGTCTTGGATCTAGTTTCTCCACTTTTCGCCAGGAGTGGTGGCCGAGTGGTTCTAGGCGCTGCAGTCCGGAACCGCGCGACTGCAACGATCGCAGATTTGAATCCTGCCTCGGCCATGACTGTGTATAATGTCCTTAGGTTAGTTAGGTTTAAGTAGTTCTAAGTTATAAGGGACTGATGACCTCAGATGTTAAGTCCCATAGTGCTCAGAGCCATTTGAATTTCTCGACTTATTTCGTTGTGATTATTTCGCGAGTCTTATGTGAAAGGAAGCAATGTATAGCCCGAGTCATCGCGGAATGTGCTCTCTCGGTATCCATACATATTATAAGAACTGATGTGTGTATGTGTGCAGGTGTGTATGTACGTTCCAAACAACGGGACCGATCTCAGCCAAACTTGCTGGAAATATCCCTTATTGTCAGGCAACAATCACAATACAGAAGGACGACGCTTAAAGTTATTACTTCTGGGCTAGTAACACTATTCGCAATAAATTTCACATATTGCATCTAAATATGACACTAAAATCACCTACAAAATTAAATCGTGTCACCACACATTGTTCAGGAGCTACGACGTCATATATACTGAGAAGGGTAAAAAAATATGGCATTATACATCAAGTTTTAATACATTTATTCTTTACTACTAGGACACTCCTACACTCAAGTCAAGAAAAACTCTGACACCTGGCAGCGCTTTTGACAGCTTTCAAATGTGAAACGAAAACGACTTTAGGCGGAAAAGACAGCCGTCTATAGAGCTATGAAGAGGCGTGGCCATAGAGACGCTTACAAAAGCGCATTGCAGACACGGGAAGCACCTGCGCCCAGCTTACAGAAACTAACCGGGATCAACTCACACCGAGTTTCAAACCGTTCAAATGGCTCTGAGCACTATGGGACTCAACTTCTGAGGTCATCAGCCTCTAGAACGTAGAACTACTTAAACCTAACTAACCTAAGGACATCACACACATCCATACCCGAGGCAGGATTCGCACAGCCACTTCGGCCACACCGAGTTTGCTGTAGGAGTACACATAAGGTTTCGTTCCTATCAGAAAATTGGCGAATGGAGTACGTGGGCAGCGCTAGATATGTCAGCTAATTTTAATAATATACCTTTCTTTGATTCATTAATAAACCTTTGCTTGATTCACGACGGTACCCTCTTAGCGTATGGCACCGCGATTTGTTGAGAATTCACGCTGGCACTGGCTAAACGATCTCGTACGAAACGAGCCGCCCTCCGTTGTGTTTTGTCTATTTCTTCCATTAATTCAAACTGGCAAATGTCAGTAGGTTGTGGGCAATGGGCAACAACCATTTTCCCATCAAATGTTAGCCTGTCATCTGTTTTCCCTACAATTTGATTTAAGTAGTCGTTCACGTCGCTCAGGATGGTTACTCCTAGCTATTTTACGATAGGAGCTGGTCCCAGTGATTTGTCACCATCGTACAGTAGTGAATTTCGTCGACTATTTACGTGCAATACGTTACGTCTATTTTCTTTCAGCGTGCCAGTCTCAGTAACAACCACCGATCCTATGCGATTTTTGTAACTAGCTCAGCTTTCTGGCGTTGCTCCCTCGTTACAGACTACTGCATTATCCACAAAGAGCATCGTGGAGATTCAGACTTTATCCACTAAATCCTACAAGTTGTTAAGGGTACAAGTGCAGACATTTTTATTAGTGACCGAGCACAGTGCACTGAACTATATAACGTCTGTATTTACTTCATATGCATACTAATAATTATAGCTATGTCTAGTAGTATGTTTTTAGGTTAGTTAGTACCTCCAAATATATGTGGCAAGAGCAAGCCATTAATATTTATTTTCCCATGGAAAAAAGGTGAGGTGCTGAAGTGCTCATGGGAGAATGCAAAACGGGTAGTCTCTACTGACAGACGTAGTCCACTGGGATCCTCCATTCTGTAAATCAGGGATTTTGATGCGCTTCAAATATGTTGTAGAGGCACTTACCCTGAGCACCTGCCGGCGGCGGTGGCCGAGCGGTTCTAGGAGCTTCAGTCCGGAACAGCGCGACTGCTGCGGTCACAGTTTCGAATCCTTCGTCGGGCATGGATGTGTGTGATGCCCTTAGGTTAGTTAGGTTTAAGTAGTTCTAAGTTCTAGGGGACTGATGACCTCAGATGTTAAGTTCCATAGTGCTCAGAGTCATTTGAACCATTTTGAACCAGAGTACCTCACTATTTGGTTTTTTAGCGACGGGCCTCTGTTTTTAAGATAATCGCTTTTGAAGTTCATTACGCGTTTTGTATACCAGTAACATTACATATATTCCTAGCGATGAAGGTTCACAGCTACATCGATGGAGGTACCGTGTTTGAATCCTGCTCGTGTACTTTTTTTTAAAAAAAAGAACGAATTTTTCAATTTTATTCCAAATAATATGCTTCTTGTATTACCCGAAATCGATCTCCGCCCATTATCGCTTCCTCTCCCATGAATACTGTTAGCCGTAACCGGAACCCCAGCTCCTTGTTGCGGCCAATGAGGATGCGAGTTGCATTCCTAACTAAAGCGTCAGTTGCTCGCAAAGCGTCTCTAGCGCCGTGTGTATGAAAAATTCTGTGAAATGGAAGAACCAAGTGCTCCTGCAGTCGCGCAGCCAAAAGAAGATCCACAAGTAGAGGAGTTGAACGAAAAATCAAAAGGCGAAATCACAAATGCCATTAAATACGCCGAAAATCTACTCCGCCAATTGTAACGAATACACCGCCTAGCGTGATCTCTGCCAATTCCGTTGCACTCAGCCAAGAGGTATGTACTGCAATACAGGATCTCTTGGCCGAAAGACAGCTCATTATTGACGATGAACTGATTGGTTTCAACGAAAGAGAGAATATGATGCCGTAAGTTTTACTTTTATATCAATATTTTCTCTTTCGAATGAATGGAAAAAAAACTCTTTACTTTACAGTGTATTGGGATAGAGGAAGATGGCGATTACGTTCCTGAAGAGTTTACGCCAGAATCAAAAAATTATGTGCCTCTGTTCTACAAGGAAAAAGCAGTCCCTCTTGCAACAGATCATCCTAAATGGACCCTTAAAAGTCTGCTACATCACGGAGTTTCTCGATTAGAACAAAAATCGATACTAAATCGATGGAAAGAGCATGTAAAACGAGATTAACTTGTCTCGATAAATGGAGAACCATTGGTCGTGACACTTATGAAAGGTTCGACGAAGCGAGGCAGAATTTGGAAGTAAATCATATTGACATGAAATATATGTCTACTATATCGTAACCCCCCATGAACAATGAACCTTGCCGTTGGTGGGGAGGCTTGCATGCCTCAGCCATACAGATGGCCGTACCGTAGGTGCAACCACATCTGTGGGGTATCTGTTAAGAGGACAGACAAATGTATGGTTCCTGAAGAGCGGCAGCAACCTTTTCATTAGTTGCAGGGTAACAGTGTGGATGATTGACTGATCTGGCCTTGTAACACTAACCGAAACGGCCTTGCAGTGCTGGTACCACAAACGGCTGAAAGCAAGGGGAAACTACAGTCGTAATTTTTCCCGAGGGCATGCATCTTTACTGTATGGTTAAATGATAATAGCGTCCTCTTGGGTAAAATATTCCGGAGGTAAAATAGTCCCCCATTCGGATCTCCGGGTGGGGACTACTCAAGAGGACGTCGCTATCAGAAGAAAGAAAACTGGCGTTCTACAGATCGGAGCGCGTACTGTCAGATCCCTTATTCGGGCAGGTAGGTTAGAAAATTTAAAAAGGGAAATGGATAGGGTAAAGTTAGATATAGTGGGAATTAGTGAAGTTCGGTGGCAGGAGGAACAAGACTTTTGGTCGAGTGAATACAGGGTTATAAATACAAACTCAAATAGGGGTAATGCAGGAGTAGGGTTAATAATGAATAAAAAAATGGGAGTGCGGGTAAGATACTACAAACAGCATAGTGAACGCATTATTATGGCCAAAATAGACACGAAGTCCCTGCCTACTACAGTAGTACAAGTTAAAATGACAACTAGCTCTGCAGATGATGAAGAAATTAATGAAATGTATGATGAGATAAAAGAAATTATTCAGGTAGTGAAGGGAGAAAAAAATTTAATAGTTATGGGTGATTGGAAATCAAGAGTAGGTAAAGGGAGGGAAGGAAACATAGTAGGTGACTATGGATTGGGGTAAGAAATGAAAGAGGAAGCCATCTGCTAGAATTTTGCACAGAGCATAACTTAGTCATAGCTAATACTTGGGTCAAGAAACATAAAAGAAGGTTGCATACATGGAAGAATCCTGGAGATACTAGAAGGTATCAGATAGATTATATAATGGTAGGACAGAGATTTAGGAACCAGGTTTGAAACTGTAAGACATTTCCAGGGACACGTGTGGGCCCCGACCACAGTCTATTGGTTATGAACTGTAGATTAAAACTGAAGAAACTGCAAAAATGTGGGAATAGGTAAAAAGATGAGGGCTAGTAGAAATCCTTGGGAAACAGAAGAAATATTGAATTTAATTGATGAAAGGAGAAAATATAAAAGTGCAGTAAATGAAGCAGGCAAAAAGGAATACAAACGTCTCAAAAATGAGATCGACAAGAAGTGCAAAATGGCTAAGTAGGGATGGCTAGAGGACAAACATAAGGATTTAGAGGCTTATCTCACTAGGAGTAAGATAGATACTGCCTACAGGAAAATTAAAGAGACCTTTGGAGAAAAGAGGGCCACTTGTATGAATATCAAGAGCTCAGATGGAATCCCAGTTCTAAGCAAAGAAGGGAAAGAAGAATGGTGGGAGAAGTATATAGAGGGTCTATACAAGATCGAAGTGCTTGAGGACAATATTATGGAAATGGAAGAGGATGTAGATGAAGATGAAATGGGAGATACGATACTGCATGAAGTGTTTGACAGAGCACTGAAAGTCCTAAGTTGAAACAAGACCCGGGGAGTAGACAACATTCCATTAGAACTACTGACGGCCTTGGGAGAGCTAGTCCTGACAAAACTCTACCATCTGGTGAGCAAGTTGTATGAGACAGGTGAAACACCGTCAGACATCAAAAAGAATATAATAATTCCAATCCCAAAGACAGCAGGTGTTGACAGATGTGAAAATTACCAAACTATCTGTTTAGTAAGCCACAGCTGCAAAATACTCATGCGAATTCTTTACAGACGAATAGAAAAACTGGTAGAAGCTGACCACGGGGAAGATCGGTTTGGATTAAGTAGAAATGTTGGAACACGTGAAGCAATACTGACCTCACGACTTATCTTAGATGAAAGGTTAAGGAAAGGCAAACGTACGATTCTAGCATTTGTAGACTTATAGAAAGCTTTTGACAATGTTGACTGGAATACTCTCATTCAAATTCTTATGGTGGCAGCGGTAAAATACAGGGAGCGAAAGGCTATTTACAATTTGTACAGAAACCAGATGGCACTTATAAGAGTCGAGGGGCATGAAAGGGAAGCAGTAGTTGGGAAGGGAGTGAGACGGGGTTGTAGCCTCTCCCCGATTTTATTCAATGTGTTGTAAGACGTATGTATTGCCGGCGATGGGGGAGGCATGGCAGAATCTCTGACCAGAGAGTAGTATGTAGTTAGTTGTTGCTTGTCGCGAGTCGGCAGTAGTGGTCAGTCGACAGTCCGTAGTAGTCCGCTTTAATCTTCAGTCCGTGCCAGTCTGCAGGAGTCGGCGCGTGTCTGCGCGTGTCGGCAGTCTACTCTGGTCAGGACTCTGCACGATGAGTATTGTTGTAGAATGTTAAGAGGCAGCCTTGCGCATATTTAATAATGTATATTACTTGTCATTTAATTTGTTCCAAAAAATGCCCCAATAATAATTTTTACAATGTAAAGTAACTTTTTTAAAGAAAAGCATTCATTTCAATTTAAAGAATATTTCCAATGCATGATCATTCCTTCCAAGAATCAGAAAAAAATATACGCCAGCATGGCACGAAGCTGTGTCAAAAAAATTTCTACATAAGAGCAGATATATTTGCAGTTTTTATTGAGGTAAGAAGTTTTGCTTTTTTATTCAGAATACAGGGCCGAAGGGCAGCGCTGCTGTTCTCATAAAATTTACCACGTTACTAACTTTTTTTTTATTATTTTGGTGTTTAGGAGTTTTCTGTTTCGAACTTAACATTAAATGAGAAAAGAATTTTGTGGAAACATTAAATGCGAATGCATTTCTGCACACAAATTATAAATGCGAGCAAATTTTGTTCAGAAGTTACATTAAAATTAATTTTGTTCAGAGGTAACAATATAATTAAAATTCATTTAATAATTATTATTCTTGTGCGGGGTTACGCTTGGCTCATGGTTCATCATTAAAATTAATTATTTTTCGCGTAGGGAGGTTACACTTGTTTCATTTTCATTTTTTTTAAATTTTTGTGGGGAGGTTACATTTGGCTCCATAATAATTATTTTAAGTTCAATTATTAAATTTTGTGTGGGTGGGTTACACTGTATACTGAGCAAGCAGTAAAGGAAACAAAAGAAAAATTCGGAGTACGTATTTAAATCCATGCAGAAGATATAAAAACTTTGAGGTTCGTCGATGGCATTGTAATTCTGTCAGAGATAGCTAAGGACTTGGAAGAAAAGTTTAACGAAATTAACATTGTCATGAAAGGAGGATATAAGATGAACATCTACAAAAGCAAAACGAGGATAATGGAATGTAGTCGAATTAAGTCGGGTTATGCTGAGGGAATTCGATTAGGAAATGAGACACTTAAAGTAGTACAGGAGATTTGCTATTTTGGGAGCAAAATAACTGATGATGGTCGAAGTAGAGAGGATATAAAATGTAGACTGTCAATGGCAAGGAAAGCGTTTCTGAAGAAGAGAAATTTGTTAACACCGAGTATAGAATTAAGTGTCAGGAAGTCGTTTCTGAAAGTATTTGTATGGAGTGTAGCCATGTATGGAAGTGAAACATGGACGATAAATAGTTTGGACAAGAAGTGAATAGAAGCTTTCGAAATGTGGTGCTACAGAAGAATGCTGCAGATTAGATGGGTAGACCAAATAACTAATGAGGAGGTACTGAATAGAATTGAGGAGAAGACGAGTTTGTGACACAACTTGACAATAAGAACGGACCGGTTGGTAGGACATGTTCTGAGGCATCAAGGGATCACAAATTTAGCATTGGAGGGCAGCGTGGAGGGTAAAAATCGTAGAGGGGGACCTAGAGATAGATACACTAAGCAGATTCAGAAGGATGTAGGTTGCAGTAAGTACTGGGAGATGAAGAATTTTGCACAGGATACAGTAGCATTTAGAGCTGCATCAAACTAGTCTCGGGACTGAAGACCACAAGACAACAACACAAAGACAAAAAGAGAATGGATTGTGAAAATAATAAATTTTTTTCCGATATCAGGTGACAACAAGAACTCTGCAGCAGTGGGCGATCAATGCTGCTCTTCCCTTTTTATCGGAAAGCTTCAATTTCGTGGCTGGCCATATTTGGTTTGAGTGATTGTAGAAAAAACACAAGATTCGGCAAAGAAAAATTACAAAGTTCGTCAGCGCTAAAAAATTTGCGATGATAGATGAAAGTTTACCAGCTGCCGAACAATTGCGCATAGAAATAAGACTATTTATGGAGAATTTCGACCTTGATTTCGTAAACAGCACTGATCAAACTGGCTGCCAGTATCAGGCAACGTATAATAGATCACTTTCGGAGAAAGGAACGAAATGCGTTCTCGTTCGAAAAAAGAGTTAAACAAGACTATTCATTTTTATACGGCCCAGTATACCATAAGAGCCTCAGGAAGGTGATCACAATTCTTTTTTATGTATTCAAGAATCGTCCGGAAAATTTGGCCCTGACGCTGAAAAACGAGTAGACGAATTAACTGGGAAACACAGAAATGCAGTCGTGTCTTGCACCAAATCCGAGAGGTTCACAAAGCTGATGTACGAATAATTTTTGCGTTCTGTACGTAGCACAAACAAATTTTGCACATTGTCGATGCGTGGCGAGGGCAAACCGATTCAACTTTATACGAACATCTGTCCAGTGATGAAAGGCAAGTGAGCACCTGCACCCTAAAAGTGGTCCCGACAAAGTGCACTCCTTATTGCCAGCCCTGCGATGTTCATTTTCACCGACAGGTGAAAAACTTCAGGAAAATTACTCAGAATGCTCCCGACATGATGAAAGACAACAGAGAGATCACTTCGAGGGAAGATTCTAAAATTACGATGGCTGATCCTACATCAATTCAGTGCAAATAATTTTGAAAGCATTATTAGATAAGCATGGTTCGCATCGAAATTAGCGGATGAAGAGAAATCTTTTTGAATACAAAAGAATTGTGTTTCCCGATATCGGTCATGTAGAAACCGTGCGCCTGCAAGATGGTTGCTTTAATAAAATGCTTGTGGTGCCGCGAAAATTTGTGCTTCGGTTGTTTCTATGATAAGTTTTGTGGCGGCGTTCGTAGCGACAAACAATTCGCTGTAGAAACGGCTTACGAAGTCACCGCCACACTTTTAATAGCGGGCCGACCGGTCCGCTGGAACAGTGAACAGAAAGATGAAAACCCAAACACTCTGATTAAATAAAAGTCGGTACTTATCTTTATTAACGAAGATACAGAAACACAGTAGTGAACTCCGTGTCTACAGAAATCTGTCTAGTTCGAGTCGGAGCGGCTAGGTCAACGTCGGCTGACGACAAACAACTCTGCTGCGATGAACACACAACTGACTAGCAAGTACACAATTCGGTGGCGAGTATACAACTGAGCGGCGAATACAGAACTGTCCTAGCGCTCGCGACTCCAGCGCTTAAGAAACCAGAAGCCAGCGGTGGCGCGCGCAGACTTGCAGCGATTTCCTGTCTCACTGGCGCTGCTTATGCGGACGGCGTCCGTACTTTGACGCTGCCAACCTTTTGGCAGCGGGCTCGGGTGGCATTACTGGCTAGGATATAACACTCCTCCCCCCAAATCGCCGCACCGTCGTTGAATAATGACGTGGCGAGCGTCGACGGCGGGGGAGGGGTCTGGCCGCAGGCGTAGCAGAAGAGACCGGGGCGGAGACTGTTGTCGGTGGCAGTCCCCGGTCCGCACCCCGGCATTGGCTGCGTGGGGCCTCGGGAAACACCGACTGAAAACCGAGGTCAGGGTGCACGCCTGTGACCACGGGCGCAGCTTCTGGTACTGGACGCGACGGGGCGTCGGGACCCACGAAGAGAGGCAGCGTCTCCTGACGCTGCGTCGACGGCTGCTGAGTGGGCGCCGGACAAGGCGCTGCCGTGTCAGACACCTTGGGGGTGCCCAAGGAAAGCGGCTGCAGGACAGGCTGCACAGCCACCGCTTGGGAAGGCGGCCCGGCTGAGGGGTCGACGTCCATCAGCTCCGAAGGCGGTGGCGACTGAAGAGGGACCGCAGGCGCCGGAGCGACAACCTGGGGCGCTCCCGGATGAAGCTGCGCGGGAGGCATCAACGGGACGGGCTGTCGGCGTGGTAGCGGCGACGGCTGCTGCTGCTGCCCTGGGGGCGGCAGCGAAGTCGGAAGGCGCGGCTGGAACCCGCCGCGGACCAAATCTGTGGACAAAGAACGAGCGGCAGAATCCGGGCGGCCAGCGCGGCGCAACTGGTTCTGATGCCTCCTGTGCACCCCAGTAGCACCTTGAACAGTATAAAAACCGCGACCCTGGACACTTATCACGGTACCACGTTTCCAACGACGGCGACCGTGATAAACTCTGAAAAAAACGGCGTCGTTGCGCCGAAAACGCGTGCGATGCTCAGAAGCGGCGGGTCGATCCGGGGGGTGCAACAACCGTAGTAGGGTGCGATGACGACGGCCGTGGAGAAGCTCCGCAGGCGAAGGGCCGTCGCGTGGCGTGGTCCGGTACGACGACAGGAACGTGATGAGGGCCTGCTGACGAGAGTGCGTAGCACTAAGGCGGTCCATATGATCCTTGAATGTGCGTACCAAACGTTCCGCTGCACCATTCGATTGAGGGTGGAACGGCGGAGTAAGAACATGGCGAATGCCATTGGCAGAACAAAAACTTTCAAATTCAGCAGAGGTAAATTGTGGACCATTGTCAGACACTAAAACTTCTGGAAGACCCTCAATACAAAAAATTGAAGTCAACGCCTGTATAGTTTGTGCAGACGTTGTAGACTGCATGGGCACAACAAATGGAAAATTACTAAATGCATCTATCACGATGAGCCAACGAGAATTCCAATATGGACCAGCGAAATCAATATGTACCCGCTGCCAGGGACCGGCAGGGCGTGCCCACTCAAAATAGCGTTGAGGCGGAGCAGATTGGTGTTCGGCACACGTCGAACAATCTGTAGACATCTGCGTAATCTGCTTATCAATGCCGATCCATGTACAATGACGGCGGGCAAGCTGCTTGGTGCGGACCACTCCCCAATGACCTTGATGCAACAAGTCGAGGACCTTGGATTGGAGCACTTTGGGAACCACTACACGAAGCTGGTCATTCTCGGTGCGTAACAGCAAAACTCCGTGCGAAACAGACAACAGATGACGTTGCGGATAATAGCGACGAACCACAGGATCCGATATGTCCTTTACCTTGGACGGCCAACCACGTTGAACAAAACGTAATAGTAAACTCAGATGAGGATCCGTAGCTGTCTCACGTGCTACCTGACGATAATCAATCGGAAAATCCCGGAGGGATTGATGCTCATCGGCGTCAATCTGATGGCAAGAGTCGTCAGAGGAATGGAAGACATCATCCGCAGCAATCGGCAATCTAGAAAGCGCGTCAGCGTTTGCATGCTGAGCTGTAGGTCGATACAGTATCTCATACTGGTATTGTGATAACAAAAGAGCCCAACGTTGTAGTCCCTGAACTGTCCGCTGAGGAACTGGTTTAGACGGATGAAACAGTGACGTCAGGGGCTTGTGATCTGTTACTAAATAGAATGGTCTGCCATAGAGGTAGTGATGGAATTTTGTGACATCGAACACAATAGCCAACGCTTCCTTGTCCAATTGGCTATAATTACACTGAGCTTTGTTTAGCAATTTAGATGCGAACGCAATAGGACGTTCGGTGTTACCGACTCGGTGAGACAACACAGCACCGAGGCCGAAAGAAGAGGCATCACAAGCTAACACCAGAGGCTTGTTAGGGTCGTAATGGACCAGACAACGATCGTTCAATAAAGCCTCTTTAAGCTGCTGAAAGGCTGATTGGCAATCAGCTGACCACACAAACGGAACATTCTTACGGCGGAGACGATGCAACGGTGCAGCAATCTGTGATGCATTAGGTATAAACCTAATATAATATGTCAATTTGCCAAGAACTGCTTGCAATTCCTGCAGATTGCGAGGGGCGGGCAAATCACGAATAGCTGCTAAATGTGACTGGGAGGGATGAATGCCTTGAGCATTAATAACATGTCCCAGATACTCCAACTCCGTAAGGAAAAATGAACATTTATCGATGTTGCAACGTAGGCCTGCCTGAGACAACACTGTAAACAAACACTCCAAATTACGGAAATGTTCAGCAGGCGTCCGACCGGACACAACAATATCGTCTAAATAGTTGCAACACGATGGCACATTAGCCAGAAGTTGTGACAAAAAACGCTGAAAAACAGCTGGAGCTGACGCACAACCAAAAGGCAAACGCAACAACCCCAACGACGTGTTTATGACAAAATACTGTTGTGATTGCTCGTGGAGGGGCAATTGCAAATATGCTTCACGGGGATCAATTTTGGAAAAGAAACGAGCTTCCCTTAACTTATCCATCAGCTCGTCCGGTCTAGGCAAAGGAATAGAATCAATGACAGTCTGAGGATTAACTGTCGACTTAAAATCAGCACACAAACGTAACTTGCCAGACGGTTTCTTTATAATAACTAAGGGAGAAGCCCACTGGCTCGCTGAAAGGGGTGAATAACACCGTTGTTTTCCCAACGACGAAGTTCATCTGCTACAGGTGCCCGGAGGGCGTGAGGCACTGGACGAGCACGAAAAAATCGAGGCTGAGCATTATCTTTTAACGTAATATGAGCGGCAAAGTTCGCAGCACAACCTAGTTCGTCTTTAAATATGTCACTGTATTGTTTACACAAATTGGTTATGCTGTCTTGAGGAACAACAACAGAATTAATTTGCAACACATTGTCTTGGATAGACAGGCCAAACAAGTCAAAACAGTCTAATCCGAAAATGTTTACACTGTCTGTAGCGCGGAGCACTGTGAATGAAACTGTTTTTGTATTGCCACGGAATGTGGCTGGCACGCTACATACACCTAACACAGGAATTTGTTCTCCACTATATGTAGCCAAAGAATGTTTTGCCGCTGAAAGTTTAGGGCGGCCGATAGCCGCATACACAGCACTATTTATGAGAGTCACAGACGCACCAGTGTCTAATTGAAAATTGAAGGTCTTATCCTGGATGCGTAGCTTCACAAATAGTTTATTACATTGTCTCTGGATCGGTGCAGTGGAGGCGGAAGACACAAAATCAGCGCGTTTAGCGCGTGTTCGCTGCTTACGACAACTCGTGGGTTGGGCGGGTGGAACAACAACTCCCGCTTCACGTGCAGTCTGTACATTACGTTTTACAGCGTTTGAATTACGCTTGGGTCGCATAGCAGAGAGCTGGGTGGGTGGCTTATTGCGAACAAGTTTATTACCCACACGAACCGTGGAAGAGTCTTTAAACGCGACCTTCTGGGCGGGCTGGCTTTGAAGAACATGAATATCCATGGGCTGGGCAGCACTAGAATTGTTCTTGCGTTTACGCAAACAAACAGTCTGGATGTGTCCTTTCCTTTGACAAAAGTGACAAACCGCGTTTCTTAACGGGCAACGTTCACGAGGATGAGCAAGAACACACTTAGGGCAAGACTTAACTATCATTTTGCACACGCGGCTGACGAATGTGTTTAACATGACGCGGCCGGCTAGTGTTTACAGTCTGACTCTGCCGGTGGGGCCGCGGGCGTGACATAACTTGCTTAGCACAGGCAATTTGAGAAATACATGGCTGATCTAACTCACACTCAGCATAGTCAAAAGTATCTTGGGCTTCAATGATGTTCATCACAGTCTCTAATGACGGGTCAGGCAACTTTAAGATAGCAGCACGAATACGAGAATCTGCAATGTTTTGAGTAATAGCGTCTCGTAACATGACATCACTGTAGGAAGCTCCACACACACAATTAAATCGGCACTGACGGGTGAGGCCCCGTAAATCTGTTAACCACTGTTTATTAGATTGATGTGGCAGTTTCTTTAATCTGAAGAACTTGAATCTGGCTGCTGCCACATGAACTCGCGACTCGAAATACTCAGCAAGCTTGTTAACAACAACGTCATAGTCTAAAGCTTCTGGCTTGGATTCCGGGAACAACTTACAAAGTAGTCGATAGACTTCCACGCCTGCAGTGGAAATTAAATAAAGCTGCCGCTCAGTACCCGTGAGCTTGTAGACTGTCATGTGCGCCTGCAACTGCGCGAAATATTCTCGCCATTCTTCTCTTGATGCATCAAAAGCACGGAAAGGTGGTGCTGTCTGTGCTTGTTCCTTTTGTGTTGGAGGATTAGCCGCTTGTTTGGCGATTGCTTCCACCAGACTTTGTATTTGCTGACTCTGTAACAAGATCAACTGTTGTAATTCGGCAGACATAGTGAACACAAATTAAACCAGCCCCCAAAATTTTATCGCTATAATTAGTATAACCAGAAACAAGTTGAACCAGCCCTGCACACGAGTTCGGAAGCCCTCGTCGCCAGTTTTGTGGCGACGTTCGTAGCGACAAACAATTCGCTGTAGAAACGGCTTACGAAGTCACCGCCACACTTTTAATAGCGGGCCGACTGGTCCGCTGGAACAGTGAACAGAAAGATGAAAACCCAAACACTCTGATTAAATAAAAGTCGGTACTTATCCGTATTAACGAAGATACAGAAATTCAGTAGTGAACTCCGTGTCTACAGAAATCTGTCTAGTTCGAGTCGGAGCGGCTAGGTCAACGTCGGCTGACGACAAACAACAACTCTGCTGCGATGAACACACAACTGACTAGCAAGTACACAATTTGGTGGCGAGTATACAACTGAGCAGCGAATACAGAACTGTCCTAGCGCTCGCGACTCCAGCGCTTAAGAAACCAGAAGCCAGCGGTGGCGCGCGCAGTCTTACGGCGATTTCCTGTCTCACTGGCGCTGCTTATGCGGACGGCGTCCGGACTTTGATGCTGCCAACCTTTTGGCAGCGGGCTCGGGTGGCATTACTGGCTAGAATATAACAATAAGTATCACCCACAATACTGTTCTGACACATCAAGCAATGTGGACGATGAAAAATAAAATTTTGTAATATTGTATGACACAAAAAATTAATAACTTAACGTATTGAAACTTCCTGGCAGATTAAAACTGTGTACCGGACCGAGACTCGAACTTGGGACCTTTGCCTTTCGCTGGCAAGTGCTTTACCAACTTTTCTTCTTTTTTTTTTTATTTCATTTTGTTCGTTATTGATCGTTGTGTTTGGTCGTTGCGGGCGTCGCAAGGCATCCTGTTCAAGTTCGGTGGTTGATTCTTCCACTCAGTTTTTTTTTTATTACAGAGGCTAACCGGCTTTCTGACCGAACACACTGAGCTACCGTGCCGGCGCCCCAACTGAGCTACCCAAGCACGACTTAGACCCCGTCCTCATAGCTTCACTTCTGGAGTATCTCGTCTCTTACCTTCCAAACTTTACAGAAGCTCTCCTGCGAACCTTGCAAGACTAGCACTCCTGAAAGAAAAGGATATTGCAGAGACATGGCTTAGCCGCAGCCTGGGGAATGTTTCCAGAAGGAGATTTTCACTCTGCAGTGGAGTGTGCGCTGATATGAAAGTTCCTAACAGATTAAAACTGTGTGCCGGACCGAGTCCCGAGGTCGAGTGTCGGTCCGGAACACAGTTTTAATCTGCCAGGAAGTTTCATATCAGAGCACACTCCGCTGCAGAGTCAAAATCTCATTCTGGAAACTGAATATATCTTATTAATTTCGCACTTTACGTTGTTTGTTGATATTCTTTGAAATAAAATTGAAAAATTTGGTCGATTTGGGAATAAAAAGAGTACACGACCAGGATTCGAACACAGTACCTCCAGTGCGATAACCGTGAACCTTCACCGCTGCGCTACGCTGACTTGCACGGGAGATATGTAATCTTACGGATATATAAAGCTCGCAATGAACTTCATAATCGATTTTCTCAAAAACCAAGGCCCGTCGCTAAGAAACCGGATAGCCAGGTACTCGGGGTAAGTGCCTCTACAACACATCTAAAACGCATCATAATCCATGATTTACAGTATGGAGGGTCCTCTTGTTAGTGACACAGTTATGACCGCGCAGAAAGCATTAGGAAGTAAGTTCTGCAGTGGGAAAGCTACTAGAAGCGGAGAAAGAACAACTAACACACTGAAGTGGGTACATATTAATGTACCAATGATAACAGTATCTGCACTTACATCCTTAACATATTGTATAATGTAAATAATAACGGTTCTATCGCACTTCTCTGAAGCACTCTCCAAATTACCTCAACATATGTCAGTTTTATTCCGTTAAGAGGGGTGTGTTGAGTTCTGTATGTTAGGAAATCCCTAATACTGTCACAAATCTGGTCGGTTACTCGGTAAGCTGGTGTCTTTTTCACTACACGACAGTGAGGAACTGCATCAAACGCTTCGTGCAATCAAGGAACACGGCACCAACATTGGCCCTCTGGATCTCGTGGATGTAAAGCGCGAGCTCCCACAGGATCTCCATTTGAGGATACATGTTGTTTTTTGTAGAACATTTATTTCCGCAAAAACGTTATAACATGCGAGAATAAAACATGTTTCATAATCCTACAACATATTTACGTTAGCGATGTAGGCTGATAATTATTTGCATCTGTCCTACGGCCATTCTTCAAAATGACTTGCACATTTTTCCCGTCGTTAAGTAACCTTCCTTGCTCCAGCGACCTACGATAAACTACTGATAGAAAGAGAGCAAGGTGTTCCTTTTAATTTGTATTAAATCCTATTGGTATCTCATGCGGTCCTAATGTTGTGAATGCCGAATAAGACATATTTTTGTAGACTTTTCATTCCCTCGATAGAGGAGTACTGACCCATAGTAGAGACTGTTCAGCCAAATATCAAGCGAGCTAGTAATGGAACAACAGGGTTCCAATTGCGATATGTTTGAGAGAGGTTTCCAATTTTCGCATTTGTGTTACGAGCAACAGAAACATCCCGAAAATCTGGGTCGATACTGGGCAGCTATTTTTACTTTCAATCAGGTACTGTATTTTCCAAGCAAAGATAAATAATTGCAATTGTAGTCTTTTACGCAGTTCAACAGGTTACGCGTATTAGTTAACGCAGATTGCTGCAGAGATGCTATTCTCCACGTAGTATCGACTACAGACAATTATCTTTCGGTTTGTCTGTGAGGCATCCTGGAAGTCTTCTTCGAGTTCCGGGCGAACCACTCATTAGGATCGCTGAGCACGCTGGGGCATGAATTTGAAAAGCTCTTCTCGTGTTTTGTCGTGTGGAGCGAAGGCGTGCGTGAGGTCGAATGGCGTGCTTTGCTGTGTTGCTCTGCTGTAGGGTGGTAAGATATTGCTTTCCGGCGCGGAGGAAACGCTCACTTGCAGAATAGATTTGTCAGTCATTCACAACTTACCTGTGTCTCAGGCTTCACTCTCCTTGAGTAAAGTCATGAAATTTTTAAAGCATTCACGTGTATGGTACGCTTCCCACTTGTGGTTATCGGCTTTTTGTGCCTTGGAGAGGGAAGTATGTTTCAGGGCTTGGTACAGAATCTTCTTGCTGTTAACGCATCTCAATAGTGTTACAAACAGTTTAATCATGCTCCTTATAAGTGAACCTTTGTGAGTATTTTGTCATTTATATTGTATCACACTTCCTTAAATTTTCTTAACCTCAGCTATCTATGTCCTCTAGACATAAGTAATACTTATATGTCTTTGACTTACTCGTTATTCTGAGATCAGTTGTCTGTATTTACATTTAAACATTCTCCATGGCATGCATTTTCCGATTTAATCAAATTAGACCGATTTGTACTCAACAGAGGGTACACAATAAATTTATATGAAACGTGCTACGTGGCATCTCAAGTAGTAGTGTCTGATTTTCAGTCATTAACTAACTTCAACAATTGTAGTCATCACTACAAATATAATACCCAACATTTTTGTGCTTACTTTCAGCAGAGAAGGTAGGTTTTGGTATCGTCGCAGACGGCAGGTATGCAGCGTTTTGTTCTGTAGAAAGTTTGTTTATCCGATGCATCACGTTTTCTGTATCACAATATCAGGCTGGAAACACGTTCAACCCTTAGCACTGCAAATGGCTATGCGCCTCATTATTTGAATATTTCTCTACTTGGTGATGTACCTGATACGATTTCTCATATTCACTTGTATTCAGTTTTCGCTTTGCTTAGCCCACTTTAGATCGCTGCGCTAACAATGTAGGTAGTTTTGTGTTGTCTCTTTGCAGTCAGATCACATTCCTAAATTTGATTCATATGTCTAAATTTTGTATATGAGAGGGCATAATTTTCAGACCGCGGTATAATCTGATTTACTTATATAACAGAGGTAATCGAAATTCAAAACCTAGCAATAATCTTACTGTGTGTACAAAAGTACGTCCAGAGTGAGTGAGGCGACGGAAGACATCAAAATATTGCTCTAAGTACGTAACGTTATCAGATTCGTCACGGAGGAAGCAGGAGCCCAACTCCTAAGTGGGACAAGACAAAGGCCAAGATGCCCGCATACAGCCCGTTCTTATTCTCTTTGCCTTTTCCGTCCAGCCTCGAGGAGTTGGAAATCGCCCGTCCCGGCCCCCTTTAGAGCGGACTAAGTAGTGCTTCGTTGCTGCTCCGGGAAATCGCAGCAATTTATTCTGCTGGCCTGTGAGCGGCCTTTGTGTTGCGGTTTCATTTTGCCTCAATAAGTGCGTGCCCGCTGCTCGCCAAGGACGGCTAGGGCGTAGTCCCGCTGGCGACGCAATTCCGCCCGTCGAGAAAGCCTGTGCGTTGCAGCACGCTGCTGGTGCGTCTGCAGCCCTCTGAAGAACGAAAGGCTTTTGTTTTCTCCATAAAAGTCTGGCCAAAATGTAAACTGGTTGACACTTCCTTGTGACGGGAAAGGCTTGAAGCATCAGTACGTGGGGTAACCATTACCCTTGAAGGGCAACCGTTGCAATCGAGAGGCCAATGAACTTATTTTGTGAAGTTAGTGGATTTACGTTATGATCAAAGTACAATACCATCTCGCTTTAGAAATGAAAACGTAAACATTGAACGTCTATAAGAGGACGAAGAAATGTGAAGAATTAAATATCGAAAAGGAAAAAAACAGTGCCAACTAACTGAGAGCGATAACTTCTGTTCCGTTACTGTACTTAATTTAAGCTCTCTGGAGGCTGCTTATTACATGGGAAAGCCATATAGAGCATTTAAACTTTAGGCGCTAATTTCAATCTTATGTTTTATATTCCGCTGTTTTTGTTGTTTAGGAAATATTAGAGTTTCTCCACCAAAATGAGTTAAAAATCTCCAAATTACGAATTATCAGCTGTCAATGTTGTTGCTTGAGCGTTGACCAGCAATTATATAGTATTATACACGGATTTATCACATAAATTGTGACCACCGCCTATGTTCGACGTCAGCTTGCAATAACCTCTCATAAAAGGCAGGTGCAGCACTATCAGTGGAAGGTACATAAAGCGTGTTGGTGCACGTTGAAACATAGCAGTTGTTGCCGTAATGCGGAAAGGGAGTGGTTTATCTGACGTCCCCCCAAGGGTATGATCATTAGCTTGCGGGCAAAGGAAGGGAGCATTTCCGAAATGATATATTTGTACACTGTTCACGTGCAGGTCTTAATGGTAAAACAGCTCTATCCAAAACCGACGCCGAGGAAACTGTGGTGCACCACGGCCATAGATGACAGGGGTAAACGACGGCTGCGAGGATGTACACACATCAAGAAAAGTTTTGCATCACCTCGGTTTCGAGAGTTCCGGAACCTGTACAGAAGATTGGAATAGAGATCGACATAAACATCATTTGTGCCCTTTTTATAGCTCATGAAAACCACATGTTGCACGTTGTAACACCATACAGCGATACCTTCAGAGGCAGTGGTCCAGATTTCTGTACACACCGGTACCTCTAATACCCAGTAGCACGTCCTCTTCCATTGATGCATGATTGTATTCGTCGTGGCATACTGTCCACATGTTTATGACGGCACTCCTCTCCAACTCCTCAATGCCGATTCGGCGTAGATCCTTCACAGTGGTTGGTGAGACACGTTGTCCTTCAACAGCCATTTTCAGTCTATCCCACACATGTCTGGAGAACATGCTGGCCAGTCTAGTCGAGGGAAGTCGTTATCCTGAAGGAAGCCATTCAGAAGATACACACGATGGGGGTGCGAATTGTCGTCCATAAAGACGAATGCATCTCCAGTATGCTGCCGATATGGTCGTAGGATGGCTTTCACGTACTGCTGTTACGGCGTCTTCCATCACCGCCAGCGGCGTACATGGGCTTCCACATAATGCCACCAAAACACAGCAGGGAGCCTCTACCTTGCCGCACTCACTGGGCAGTATGTCCAAGGCCTTCAGTCTTACTGGGTTGCCTCCAAACACGTCTCCAACGATTGTCTGGTTGAGGTAATATGAGACACTCATCGGTGAAGAGAACGTGATGCCAACCCTGAGCAGTCCATTCTGCATGTTTTTGGGCCCATCTCTAACGCGATGCATGGTTGCAGAGTTGCACCTTGCCATGGACGTCGGGAGTGAAGTTTCTCATCATGAAATCTATTGCTCACATTTTGAGTCGAAGCAAGACGTCCTGTGGCTGCAGAAAATACATCATTCATCATGGTGGCGCTGCTGCCAGTATTACTCCGAGTCGTAATCCGTAGGTAGCTGTCATTCACTGCAGTAGTAGCCTTTTGGCGGTCTGAGCGAGGCATATCATCGACAGTTCCTGTCTCCCTGTATCTCCTCCATGTCCGAGCGACATCGCTTTGGTTCGCTCCGAGACTCCTGGACACTTCCCTTGTTAAGAGTCCTTCCTAGCACAAAGTAACAATGCGGACGCGATGTAACCGCGGTATTGACCATCTAGGCATGGTTTATTTACAGACAACACGAGCCATGCACCTCTTTCCTGGTGGAATGATTGGAACTGATCGCCTGTCGGATCCCCTCCGTCTAATAGGCGCTGCTCATGCATGGATGTTTACATCTTTGGACGGGTTTAGTGACATTTCTCAACAGTCAAAGGGACTGTGTCTGTGATAGAATATGCACAGTCAACTTCTATCTTCAGGAGTTCTGGGAACCGGGGTGATGCAAAACATTTTTTGAGGTGTGCATATGGACGATAAGACGGACAGCTGTGGGGCAACTGACAGCCCAAATGATGTGAGCGGCTACCAACAGTATCTTCTCAACGTCCGTTCAGCGAACGTTGCTCCGTAAGTGTCTCCGCATGGAGACTAATTGACTGCTGCTCTTCGGCAGCGAAGACTTGAATTAGCTAGCCAATAACGAAAGTGGAAGTCAGTGAGTGGCGATAAGTGGCGTTTTCAGAGGAACAATGTGCTTTTTCTCCATCTGAGAGATGGCCATTGTTGAGTACGGCGTGAAACGTCTGACAGCGAAGTCCCTGCAGCAGTTGTCGGTAGGGTCCAGATCGGAGGAGGGAGCGATATGGTCTAGGGAATGTTTTTGTGGCATTCCCTTGGTGCTCTCGTCGTTTTCGAAGGCAGAATGGACCAACACAAGGATGCATCTATGCTAGGGGGACTATGTACAATCTGATATGTGCTTTGTTTCTCCTTAGCACGACTTTATCTACGAGCAGGACAATGCAACCTGTAACCAGTCACACATATAGCAATGTACATGCGTGCTTTGAAGAGCACCAGGATAATTTTACCACATTCTCCTGACCACCAAATTCCTCGGATTTAAACCAGTCGAAAATCAATGGGCTACTTTGATCGGGCTGTTTACAGAATGGCTCCTCAACCGAGAAACCTAGCGGAGCTGGCCAGGGAACTGGAATCCGTAGGGCTCCACATCCCTGTCGATACCTTTCACAATCTCACTGACTCTATTCCTGCATGTGTAGCACCATTCCGCGATAAGAAAGTTGTTTATTCAGGCTTTTGACAGTTTCTCTCATTAATGTGACTGGACAGTGTCTTGTGAGATTATCCTTCATCTATGTCATGAAAAATAATGTGTAACTCATCAGATTATTCTTATGATATTCTGATAATGGGAGAAGGGTGTAAAAATCAGTCAGTTTGTATATTACAGTTTTCGTCGTCACATACAGTATTGCTATGTTCGTTGTAGAGGTCTTGAGTTCTCTATAACATTTGCAACTCATAATGATATCTATCAGCTACGCTTATCAGCACGTCCAGCGTAGCTGATACTCTCGCCGTCTTTGTAAATATGCTGGTGTGTCCTACCTAGAACAGCCTGTCCCTTTTCTCAGGACTGACATTTAGTTTTGAAACGTCGCGATAAGCAGACATGTGGCTCAACCAGGCAGGTGGCTTGGGAGTGCTGCTCTGAGCGAATGCATTCTACAGATGTGCTGTAGTGTGTGCCATTCAGGTGACATAATTTTTTTATGAAATGCATTGTCTTTGTTGCACTACAAGAGTTGAAATAAGAGGAGGGCACCATAAGTTCAAAAACTAAATGTAGGCCAGCGGGTAATGGTTTGTATTCAACAGTTCTGTTCCCACAATTTTCAGCTTAGCTAAACGGCTTTGCAGGTCAGTCTGATGTAATATGTGTTGGAGGCTCTATATTTCGGTTTAAGATATGTTGCAATTTTCAGGCCAATTAAAGCTTTTCACTGGACCTGAAATCGGCCAAGGAATTTTGCATTTCACGGGTAATGCTCATCTCAGTCGAACTAACCAGCTGTAATTCACGAATTGCACACACGGCTTCAGCTCTACTTATCTTCTCTTCGACTTCTCACACTTCACACACGTTCTCCTTCACACCTTGGTGGACTAACACTCCGAAAGTACTGTACAGAATGATTTTGTCACAGCCTTGAGGAACGTTACCAGAGTGAATTTTTCACAACTCAGCGACGTTTGCAATGTTATCTGAAAAGTCCATGGCAGATTAAAACTGTCATTTTGACCAGGACCCTTATCCAAGTCCTAGTCCTTCATAAGCAATAGAGTGAAACGCTGGTTTCAGGAGCCACGTCCTAGTTCGACTTTGCTTCAGGAAACCAGGAAGTTTTAAAATATTGATTCTGGTAAGAAAGCTTATCAGATTTATTTACAGCAGTTCTTTATTCTTGGAAACATTGACTGAATCTTTAATTTTGCTATCTATTTTCAGCACGAGCTTCAGGAAACACCTAAAAAGAATGAGAGCAAATAAGATGCAGAAAAAAGGATATGCACTATTCCAATTTTTCCTGATCACAGCAGTGTATGATATTGTATGTTATTGTTTGAATTTGTGTTGAAGGGAGCTCCATTTAAGTGTCTATAGCAGTGATAATTGAGAACATATTTCAGTTATTTAGCGAACTGAGCGAACATTTACCTGTTGACTGCGTCCTAGACAGAACGCTCTGCCCCTATAGCGCAGTTCTGTTTTGTATTCAAAAGTCAGCGAGTCCCATACTCAGAAATGAGCGGGAGAGGGGACTGACAAGAGGCCAGGGGCGGAGGAAATAATGAAATCCTGCCCTTTCGTATTGACATAGCTATTGGTGCAGGCTGTTAGTTGTTTCCTACTCTGGTATGTAATGAAGTGTCAAATAAGTTTGTATCTTGTGGATGAGTGTGATGAATTCCAGTGTAGATTAGATTAGACGGAAGTTTTGTTGCAAACTTCATTAGTGGAGATTTCCGCAAGGATGCCGAAAAAGATTATAAAACAGTACACAATACAATTCATACTCAGAAAAGAACGGCACAATTTTGGTTCCAGAGGGTCCAAATGAAATGGTCGTCTTGTATGTAGAGCAAGGTATAAAAAGTTTTATACATATTTTTATTTAAAATTTAATAAAAGTATTTCACAAAACATGTAAATGTGCAGTTCAACGAGATGCATTTTGTGATTTTTATGCTGTTGTTACCACACGTTACCTAAGAATAAATTAGTTTACGACACTTATTTATATTGATCAGGTTACTGCAAGGAAGACAGATGTCAGGTTTTTACTTATTACACACATTATTCGATATTATCAATGATCTACACACAGTTTTAATAAGATTTACGTTAGTGGAATAGAAGGAATTGATCACCAATGAATCCTTTAACCTCCTCTTAAACAGAATTTCATAGTTAAACTTTCCTTGCTTACTTGCAAGTTACTGAAACTCGCTATTCCTGAATACCAGACACCTCTTTGGGCCAAAGGAAGTGGTATTCAGTATTTGTGAAGGCCATTTTTATCTATGTTACATATTCTTTGAAGTGTGCTGTTTGTTTGGACAAGAGGTATAACATTCGTCACAAATTTCGTTAAAGAATAAATGTGTTAGAGATAACTAATTAGTATCCCGTGTATCAAGAACAGACCTCTGCAAGCCGCTTTTGAGTTCACTCAACAAACACGTGTTTTGGGACTCGAAAGATCTCAGCTTTGCTTGTTGGATTACCCCAAGAAATTATCCCTTTTATAGTTATGGGATTAAATAAACGAATTATGCTAACGTTTTCAGTGTTATATCACCTATGTCTGGCAACATATGTATAGCAGATAGAGATTTGTTTATGCACTTCAGCAGTTATGAGATATACTCCTTCCAGTGGGGTGTGCTATAAAGTTGATAACCCAAACTTTTAACGCTGTTATCTTTTTCTACCTGTCTGTCGTCATATTTTAGATATACAATTTGTGCAAGACTCTTATAAGTTCTGAACTGTATGTTTTTCGACTTTAACGAAAATATAATCAACTGATGTTTCCAATACCTGGAGACAGTCACCATCACAAGGTCCACGGATATGTATGGAAAGATATTCAGAGTTGTTGGAGGTGGCAAGTCCCTAATACTGTTAAACAAAATTGTGCAGTGACAGCTATAGTATTGTCTCACTGGGATCAGGCGGCATGATGCTACAGCTGGCTAAATAAGAGATGAAAATGAATCACGGTAAATTATTTCCAGAGGCATATGGGACTTGGGTAACAGCGTAATTGTTTTCGGGAGCTCATATCAACAAAGGAGATTGTGACCTCGATGTTGGATTAAGAAAAATTTCGGGTGCAGGAGTCCGATGAATAAAAGCTCTCTACTCCAATCATCAACGGGAAGAGGTACGTGCCCCTTGTTCCCCATCACCCCTCCATCCACAATCCTCCACCTTGAAGGAGCCCATGCCTAGGTCTCTGCGTATAATTTTTACTTTCCACACATATCTCTCTTACCAAATAGACTACTTCTTAATGCCTCATGACTTACTCTATCAACTTACCCCTTCTTGTACTAAATTTGTACAACAACGTTATGTTCTTGCCAATTCGATATAGTTCTCATCAATTAATCGATATACCCATCGAATCGTAAGAAATCCTCCGTTGCAAGGTTTTTCAAAAGATTCTATTGTCTTGGCTGAACTTCTTGTTGTTCACTTTCCACTTTCGAAAACATATATTTGGTATTAAATCTAAACAAATTGCTCTCTTTCAGATATGCTTTTCCTGCTATTGAAAGTGGGTAGTTTACCTCCTCACTACTTCGGTCAGAATCAGTTATTTTGCTGTCAAGGTAACTTATCTCATCTACTCGTTTTAGCGCCTCCTCATTTTCTAATCTAATTCCCTCAGCATCGCCAGTTTTAATTTGACTATATTAAGCTTGATTTATTTAGTCGATTTTCATTTCTGAAGACTCGAGGTATTACGTTTAAATGACCTTCTCACTGTCTTCCGTCTCTCACAGAATTTCAATGTTTTCAGCTATTCTAAAGTTTTATCCACTAAACTCTAATTCCATTTTCAAATTTCTCCTTGCTACCCATCCACTGCTATTAATACAGAGAATTCAGACTATAAGAGTGGATGGAGGTACGTAAAAAATCTGAAAAAAGTGCTTAACGCTGCTGGCTCTGTAATTTAGGGTTCCGGTTTGGATTCCTTGCGGGATGGAGATTTGCTTTCCTCAGGGAGTTGGTACTTCTTTTACCCTAATCATTTCATCTCATCTTCAGTGAGACACAAGCGGCTGATCTCGCGTCAGGTAAATATGTGTGAGGCTCCATAACTACCTCAGGTGGGGACTCCGGGCCAATAGTGCCATTTGATCATTACATATGATCCTGTCTTTCCTTCACTGCTTCTTCACTATAGAGACTGAATAACATCTAAGATGGCTGCAACCCAGTGTCAGTATCTTCTCACCCACTGCTTCTACTTCATATCTTCCGACTATTAGAACTGCAATCCGATTTCTATAAAAGTTTTAAATAACCGCCGGCTGGGGTAGACGAGCGGTTATAGGCGCTACAGTCTGGAACCGAGCGACCGCTACGGTCACAGGTTCGAATCCTGCCTCGGGAATGGATGTGTGTGATGTCTTTAGGGTAGTTAGGTTTAAGTAGTTCTAAGTTGTTGGGGACTGATGACCTCAGAAGTTAAGTCCCATACTGCTCAGAGCAGCCTGCCTGGGTGGCTGTGCGGTTCTAGGCGCTACAGTCTGGAACCGAGCGACCGCTACGGTCGCAGGTACGAATCCTGCCTCGGGCAAGGATGTGTGTGATGTCCTTAGGTTAGTTAGGTTTAAGTAGTTCTGAATTCTAGGGGACTGATGACCTCAGAAGTTAAGTCCCATAGTGCTCAGAGCCATTTGAACCATTTTTGCTCAGAGCCATTTGAACCATTTTTAAATAACTTTTCGCTTGCCTTATTCAATTCGCATTACCCTCGGAATTTTAAACGCTATAAATACTTTCAAATGTCATAAGTGTAGGTCCGTCTTTGTTCAACAACTTATTAAGATAAGACATGGGGTCTGTATTGCCTAACGTGTTGCTACATTTCTGCAGAATTCCAGCTGATCTTCTACCAGTTTCTGCATGCTTCCGTAAATAATTCGTGGCATTATCTTACTATGATGACATACTAAACTAATGGTTCGGTATAGTTCATACTTGTCAACTCCTGCCTTCTTTGGAATCGGAATTAATACGTTATTTCCTCAGTCTGCGTGAAGTTCTTCTTTTCCTATTTCTTGCACACCATTTGTGAAAGTTCTGTCAAGTTTTGTTCTCCAAGGATCCCAATAATTCTGAAGGAATGTCGTGTGCTCCAAGTCACTGTTTTGATAATATTGTCATCAAGCTGTTTCCCTTGTATAGACACTGTATAAAGTTCATCGAACTTCCAGTTTTCCATTCTACTTGGAGAAAGTTAGAAAGTGTATTAAGCTCATATAGAAAATTATTTTCTGATAATTTACTTCTTTTTTACTAACAGGCCAATTGCCTTTTCATATTCATACAGCTGTCTGTTTTTCCCCTAAAGCCTCTTTAATTATCCACATATAGCCTCTCCCTTAATGACGTTTCTACAGCCTTATAATTGTCCTCTGGTCACTTCCGCTAAGTCATTTTGCATTTTCTATAAATTTCAGATTCTTGTGCTTGTATCTTTCGCTTGCTTCTTACATTCCATTTTTATACTTTCTTCTTTCATCTGTTTGAACAGACATATCCTGTGTTATCCAAATATTTCTACTAATTCATGTTTTTGTACCCATGTTACCTTTTCTCATCACTTAAAGCTACTCAGTCATATTATATTGTATTCCTTCTGTCTACTTCAGTCCAACATTGCCAAATACTCACTCTGAATTTACCAATAACCTCTTGATCTTTCAGTTCATCCAGGTCCCACCTTCTTAAATTACAATATACTTGCAGTTTCCTTAAACCTATGGTGATGACCATCAAATTGGGGTCAGATTCCACATCTGCTCCTGGAAATGGCATATAGTTCAATATTTTATTTCGAAATCTCTGTCTCACTATTACATTGTCTGTCTGAAATCTTTCAGTGGCCTCATGTCTCTTCCACAAATACAGCATTCTTCCATGATTGTTAAACCATAAGTTGGCTGTGAGTAAATCGGATCTGTGCACGGTCCTACCAGGTGGCTCCCTTTTTACTTGCTTTTCCTCACTCTATGAAGAGTTACTATTTTTCCTCCTCTTATAGTTTCTGCCATCGAATATCAGTCACCAAAAATATTAAAATTCAGTCTTTTTAATTATGTGAATTATTTCTTTCATCTCATCATGCATTCTTTCAATTTCTGCTTCACCTGTAGAGTTAGTTTTCAAATAAATTTGCAGTATTTTGTTGGAGTACTAGGTCACTGCAGGTATCTGAGACCATTGCGCTTGTCATATTTCACCGACAGCAGCATCATTACTTTATTACCTTCAAAATCATTCTTGGAAGCATCCCATGGTCAAGAGGAGGAAGGGAAAGGAGGGTAACTTTGCACAAAACATCCCCATCCTGAGTGTCCGAATCCTGTTGTCAAATAAGGTAATAATAATGAGCGTATGGCATTGGTGTCCGGGAGACCACTCGCGGGGCGGTTCGGCCGCCGCTCCACAAGTTCTTTAACGCCACTACGGCGACTTGCGAGTGCATGATGATGATATGATGATGAGAGACACACAGCACCCAGTCATCTGGAGGCGGAGAAAATCCCTGACCCCCTCCGGGAATCGAACCCGGGACCCCGTGCGCGGGAAGCGAGAACGCTACCGCAAGACCACGAGCCGCGGACGCCAAATAAGGTAAAGCATATGAACTGCAGAGAAATGTTTCAACTGTGTTTTCATTACTTCCTTTTAAAAATTCGTTTAAGAATTGGCTAACCAGTAAGATTGGTAACTTTGGTGTGACACTATATATCATCATCCCTGGAATACTGGAATGATTACACAGCATAATTACTGAGCAGTAATTAATAACCAACATATCCTCATAAAATATAGATAAGAAAATGATATCCCAGTTCATCGTGTCACCAACCGATAGCTGCGTTGAAAATTCGATCTTAAAAAACAAAACAAAAAACAAAAAAACACAACAGAGTTGTAAATTGATTTTTTCCACAGCCAAGACTTTGCAATATTCTGAAATGTCTGTAAATACGTCAGCAGCATAAAAAGTGCAATGTTTACACTGAGTATTCAGGTCTTAGTTGATTTTAATCAATGGAGAAAAATGCTGAAGGACTCAAATCTATTACTGAGATGTCACAGTAATGTAAATTTATGTCTGCAATGACAAAACTGTGAGTTAAATTACGCATGCACAAAGGTTTAGTAAATTAGTATACAAAAGATCAAAACATTATACCTGAATACCTAATAGCAGCTGACATTTTAGAAGTTAGGTGCTACAGTTCTAAGCTGTATAAGTAACCTTCTCAGGCTTATAACTCAGAACAAAAAAAAAAAAAAAAAAAAAAAAGCTCAGGTATACTTGCCTGAGCAGGCAGACATGCAGACTGAATGTGACTGAATAGGCCTACTCACAACCCAATCCTCAAATTATATATTTCCACAATTAAAATATTCTCAAGCACTGATTTAGGAAGGATAAGGATAATTCATCATAATATTCACTCAAAACAAAATTAACAACGACATTGATTGCCAAATACTGCTGTAATTCCAAATGGCACAGGATTGCTGTACGCTATGTGCAGTAACGACACTTTGCAGTCAGACCTATGGTGGTAAACACAACAGTCGTATATTAACTATTTCGCACAACTAAGATGCTGAAAAATCTCTAAAATATCTGAAAATACGTAGGTAGCAGAAACAGTACGATGAAAACATTGTTAGTTAAGGTTAATATATAAATCACAAACTTATGTGATGTCACGTATGTCTGCAATGTAAAATTATGTACCCAAATACTAATAATATCTGACATTTGAGAGTATAGGTCTAATAATTCGATGTTGTAAAGCTAACCTTACCAGGTTCATAACTGCAGGGAAACAAGGATTACCTAAGTGGCCAAATAGGCAGACGCAATGTAACTAACTATCCCCACTTGTAACATAAGACACAACACACACTCAGATTACATATTCCTGCTTTTAAAATGTTCCCAAGTGCCAATTGTGGAGGCACAAAGATAATGCACCGCATTATTCACTGGAAAAAATACAAATGATGCAGCTGATTGCAGTCAAAAGTCTCCCTAAAAGCTTTAGAGAAAGTATTTGTCCCATATTATTTGCTCACAACATTCTAAAAATAAGTGAAACGTGCGATATTCGTTTTACAGTAGTATCTAATTACATAAAGTGTGTGTTTAATCTGTGCATTTGCATTTCTGTAAACTATGGCTCGTGGAAATAGCCTGTAACTAACTTCACCGTCACGAGCACACGCACGACTCAACAGTTTTGTTAGGGATGTGTGGAGAGAATAAAATGTTTTTATCAAAAATATTACTTAGAATAGAGAAGAAAGTGTATTGCTGGCAAACGCATTACCAAAGACGTACGAGTGAAAGGTATATGAGCTGTGCGTGGCTCGTGATCGTACCATATCTAATTTGACGTCTTGTTTTTACTATACTACCACCTCGTTACGTTAATTTCAATTACTGGTGTCACTGAGTTGCCACCTTGCTTGCCCATGAGCAACAGCACTGGTGGTTATCGATATTAGTCCTGGCGTATTATTTTTGCTGACTGCTATTACTTCCTGGTTGTCGTGTGTTCGGGGTGAGTTCGGATCTGCCAGTGAGTTGGGAGGCGCTAGCAGTGCAGGTCGGACCTGGCAGTGTTTGACTTAGGACGCGGCAGAAGTTCAATCGGGGAGCGGCTGCAGTGAGGTCCAGACAGCCATGACTCGCCCAACGGTTGCCGATACATATCACTTGAGTGCGGACCACCTTGGTGGGATGTCGGTCGGTCGTCTTCTCGGCGATCGCTTATGGGTTGCCTGCGAGTGCCGCCTCGTGATTCGTTCTTGTTATTGCACAGTCGCTGCCGTTAGTCTTGTCTAGTCCTTCGTGCCAGTGTTCGTGAAACTGTGTGTAGGTTGTGATGTCGACTGCTCAGTTATTTTAGTGTTGTCTCTGTGCTGACGTGTGGCAGTCGGTCTGTTGGCGTGAAGCAGCGAGGAAATCTCCGACGGTTGCTGTTTGACTGGGCCCGCTGGCGGTCTCTACGCAGTGTCAGAGCGTGGAGGGCTGTTCCCATCGCTACAGGATCCGTGACTCACTGACCCTGGGCACGAAAGTTGAGTTGGATTTAATTTATCAGCAAGTCAAGACTGTTTTGTGCCATTTGGTTCTTGTTGTTGGCTGTTGGGACATTCCTGGGAGCAACTACATGTGTTCGAGCTGAAGGTTTAGCCACCATCCGGTGGAGTCTGACTGTATTTCGTAATATGCAATTGAAGTGCACCAGCGGAACCTTCTGCCTTGTGGCTGTTAACGTTCCGGGTACCTGCCCTGACGATCGACGTAAATTTAGGCAGTGTCCTTCCTCACTGTGATGTTGCTGTCCAGCATGGTGTGTAGTTCGACAACTTAATGTATTGTGGGCGTCCATGCTTTTTACGTTTGCATTGATCTCCCGGTTGTGTGCTGGTCAGGTGCAGCGGAAGTTACCTTGTCGGTGGGTCCGTTGACTGTCTATTGGTTAGGTTGTCGTTGTATAGAGAGTGGTTTTGCCGACTGCCTGTGTCACCAAAGTGATCGTTAGTATTTCAAGTGCGGCCCGACCCTCAAAACTTCTGAGCCCCGTTAGCTGCACTGCCCTTTCTTGTTTTCTGTTGTGTGTATTTGTATGGCTCAAAGCTGATGGTTTTGAATTAAACTGGAATTGTTTTTAGTGGTGTTTTTAAGTCATGGGCCTTCAAGCGCTTTAAAATTAAAGTGCCTTGCTCTTCAAGTGTTAGTGTTCGGGCCTTCAGCTTGGTTAAAATATTGTTTAAAGTTAAAGCCTTGGGACTTCTGCCTAATAAAAATTATGTTAGTTGTGTTTTGAGTCATGGGCCTTCAGCCGTTTCAAAATTAAAAGCTTCTTGCTCGTCAGGTGTTAGATTGTTTGGGCTTTCAGCCTAATTTAAGATACAACTTTGTTGTTTAAATTTATTTTACCTTGAATTTTAAGTCATGGGGCCTTAAGCCGTTTTTAAATTTAAGGATGCTGCTTTTCAAGTGTTACATTTCTGGGCCTTCAGCCAAATTATAGAACTTACTTAACGTGAGGCCTTCTGCCTTCTAAATATTCTTTTTGGAATCTGAATTTTGAGTTAATGGCTTTCAGGCTTTTTTTTCATGAAAGTTGTTGTGCCCTTAAGGCATAAGATATTGTGGCGTATTCAGCCGATTACTAAGTTCAATAATTTGTACTGTAATGTATGTTCAGATAAATAAAGTTATGTGTTCGAGTGTAACTGACAGCCGCTCACTTTGGCCCCTTCCCACAATTCCAACTACCTGCCCTGTCGTGGACATTTAGCAGAGCGTCTCAGTATATATATATACTAGATAAGCAGCATTTACTAAGGGAGCTGTTAGGTAGTGGCCGGATGTGCTAAGTGAAATAATGTAATGGAGTTCAAACAGTGCGTTTTCATTGAAGTGGTGCATTGAAGCTTGGTGTGGCAACATCACCCAGAATCATTTACTCAATATCAGTTTACAATATTTTCAGAAATTTTCAGAGTATTCTCACCCTGCTTCGATACAACTATGCCAACTCTTCACCTGATCATTGAAGGTGGCCTGGAAGTCGTCAACGGTAATCTCCTTCACTGCAGTCATCGAAGCTTCTTTTACCATCACCAGTGTCCCATGCCAAATTACTTCCAGGGGTGCTTTGATCCTTGCGAAGAGATACATGTCCTCTGGTGTCAAATTGGGGCTGTACAGTGGCTGCGGCAGTATTGCTACACCCATTGTGGCGAGCAACTCGGAATCAGTGAATAGGGTGTGACTATACGCGTTGTTATGGTGCACGATCCAGTTGTCATCCAGTTGTCACGAAATTCTTTTCAACCATATTGGCTTGTTGTTGATCACTATCGGTGGTGCAGCTCCCCCTTCCTGCAACAAAAAAATGGTTCTAAGCACTATGGGACTTAACTTCTAAGGTCTTCAGTCTCCTAGAACTTAGAACTACTTAAATCTAACTAACCTAAGGACATCACACACATCCATGCCCAAGGCAGTATTCGAACCTGCGACCGTGGCGGTCGGCTGTTCCAGACTGTAGCTCCTAGAACCGCTCGGGAACCCCGGTCGGCACATAGCCAACATTTCAAGAAACTGCACTATAAATCCACATAAACAGAAACAGTGTGCTTCGGTGGTTCTATAGCGTTTTCCCTACATGGAGTGTAAAGTTCACTGGGAGGTGCCATCTTGCATATACAGTGACGCCTCGAGTTACACAATATGATAAAATAGCTGAGATTGATTGTTAGACGTTGGTGATCTCCAGTTGTAGAGTAAAACGTATATAACATATTATTATACAAGTCAAATCACACGCCCAGGAGCGAACAACGTTATTGGCAACTCCCTTACAGATTTTATAAAGTCACCTGACGCGTGACTACAGGGAAATTTTTACCTCTTCCTTGGCTAAAGGACATGGTATTACCTGGCTGGAGACCACTACAGCGTATATCGTGTGATTGTCCGCTTTGCAAGACTGTTCAGTTGTCTACGTGATGGCTTGTACATTTCTTTTCAATCGCTTTGTTATGGAATATAAGTCGCCATCCGAGCAGTTACTGGTAACGCTTCTCTGTTATTTCTGCTTTAATCACATGCTTTCGTCTCTGTTTTACTTGTATTATGACATCGATATCTTCGTCTCTGCAAACCGGCACACTCCTGGTGTCACACTGAAATCCCGATGTAGCCTTCCATGCATCGTAATACTTAGAGCCTTTGGTTATTGGAAGTCCGAACATGAACGATGTGGTTAAGGACTTACTAGTAAGCGTGTTTTTCAGTTGAGGCAGTATCATGGCTTAGTATGGTCTGTAGTACCATTTCCGCTTGTGGCCCACAACTTTTTTTTTTTTTTTTTTTAACGCGACGACTTCAATACCTGCGTCTACATATCTTTAACTTATTGAGAGTAATACCATTGTAATGAATGCTGTGGAATTTGTTTTGCTTCTATTTCAATGGATAGTGGTCATACAATGTCTTGCATTAGGCGTTTGTCTTATCATGATGGTCCTTTGTGCCTACAAAGTGTATGAAATCGAAATTTCGTAGCGATTTTGCTTATATTTCGGCAAAGATATATTTTTATTATTTATACAGTAAATCTACGTATGGAAATCATTAATTTGTACTTGCATTGTGTGAGGCGTCTTACAAAATGTGGCAAGTGGTTTTTTCGAGATATCGATTCCGACATTGTCTTTGTAAATGTTACATCTGTCACACTTACAGGTCTTCGCTCGTGTGTTTGCAAGCAGCACATGATCTTCTGTAGTCTGAGTAATATTTGTTATAAAATACCTATTCCCCGCTTCCTTCCCTAAAAAGACAATTGTGTTGTGAGAGCTTTTATGGTGAAGTAGTGACTTAGAGGTTTTTATTTTCGTAAGTCATAGTTACAGGAACTGCAACTGAACAGAATGAATACACATTTTACGTATTAAGATACAACTCTAACGTGAACATTGCAGTTTGACGCTTCTCAAGTACTTTTTGAATTTTATGGGCAATAATATGGGACAAATATCGTTATAAACTTCTAGGTAGCTTTCTGACTACAAACCACTCTTTTGTGCACAGGTCTCAGTATACGTTGGAGGCGGAGGACGGGGAGGAGATTAGTGTTAAATTTTCGTCGACGTTGTGGTCATTAGAGGCAAAGGAAGCTCGGATTAAGGAAGGGCGGGGAAAGAAATGAGCAGTACACTCTCAAAGGAACCATCCCAGAATTTTCCTGAAGTGATTTAGGGAAATCAAGGGAAACCTAAATCTGAATTATCGGACGTGGGTTTGAGCTGTTATCCTCCTGAATGTGAGTCCATTATACTAACCGCTTCCAGTAGGCCTGTGTAATTTGTAACAATAGTATTAACTGGCAGACAGTTGTATCATCTACATTTTTTCTAGTGAATAACATGGTGCATTATCTTTGCCCCTCCAAAATTCGCACTTAAGAACGTTTTGAGAGCAAAAAAAAAAAAAAATACTTTCAGAATGTGTTGTGACTGACAACAAAAATAGGCCCAATTAGTCACACTGTCTGTCTGTCTGCATGCTTAGCTAATACGCAGCTGCAGGCAGTTATAAAACTGGTCAGGTTAGTTTTACGACAACGATTTAATAGGCCCACAGTCTCAAATGTCAGCTATTGCTAGTGTTCGGGTATATAGTTCAATTTCTGAGCACTAATCGAACGAATATGTGTGTACATGGAAAATAAGTAGCGATTTCTTCTACATTGCAGACGTATGTGGTGCCACATTAATTGTTTTGTGCCTTCCCGTTTTATTTCATGAGTTAACCTTAAAGACCAAGCAGAACATCGTACTCCTTGCGCTGCCTACGTATTTTACAGACTGATAAATAATTAAATTACTACTCTGTTTGTTATAAAGCCACAGGGCTGACTGAAATATTCTGATACGATATGACTGGAAACGTCTTTTATGTTATGAGGCCTCCAGTGTTCCTGTGTCATTTATCAGAACAGCAATACTCTGCTATCAGTAGCATTGTTCATATTGTTTTTAGTGAATAAAAGATACATTATCTTCATCTGCCCTAAAATTGTGCTTGAGATCAAAATAAGCAAATGCGAGAATATTTAAACTGAGTGTGCATTGAGTAGGCCTTATTATTTACAGTCAGTCTGTCTGTTTCCCTGCTTAGGCCAGTATTTTCTTTGCTAACTAGTATTTTTCTGCAGTTCTGAAACTGGTCAGGTTATTCTTGTGACATTAAGTTATTAGGCCTGACTTCAAGATTTTCAACTGTTGTTAAGCATTTAAATCGTGCGTTGGGGGTGCATACGTTAGAATTTTGAGCACTAATTTGGGAAGCGTGTGTGTATGTGGATATTAGCTCGTACTTTTAGACCTCATAGCAACAAATAGACCGGAACTTTTCGACTCCGTGATTGTAGAAGAGGGTATCAGTGATCATAAGTCAGTGGTTGCATCAATGACTACAAGTGTAATAAGAAATGCCAAGAAAGGAAGGAAAATATATTTGCTTAACAAGAGTGATAGGGCACAAATCGCAGAATATCTGAGTGACCACCATCAAACGTTCATTTCTGAGGAAGAGGATGTGGAACAAAAATGGAAAAAATTCAGAAACATCGTCCAGTACGCCTTAGATAAGTTCGTACCGACTAAGGTCCAAAGCGAGGGGAAAGATCCACCGTGGTATAACAATCATGTACGAAAGGTACTACGGAAACAAAGAAAGCTTCATCATAGGTTTAAGAGTAGTCGAATCATAGCTGATAAGGAAAAGCTGAACGAAGCGAAAAAGAGCGTAAAGAGAGCAATGAGAGAAGCATTCAACGAATTCGAACATAAAACATTGGCAAACAATCTAAACAAGAACCCTAAAAAGTTTTGGTCATATGTAAAATCGGTAAGCGGATCTAAATCCCCTATTCAGTCACTCGTTGACCACGATGGCACCGAAACAGAGGACGACCGAAGAAAGGCAGAAATACTGAATTCAGTGTTCCGAAACTGTTTCACTGCGGAAAATCGTAACACGGTCCCTGACTTCAGCCGTCGCACGGACGCCAAAATGGAAAATATTGAAATAAACGATATCGGAATTGAAAAACAACTGCTATCACTTAGTAGCGGAAAAGCATCCGGACCAGACGAGATACCCTTAAGATTCTACAGTGATTATGCTAAAGAACTTGCCCCCTTTCTATCAGCAATTTATCGTAGATCGCTGGAAGAACGTAAAGTACCTAGCGACTGGAAGAAAGCGCAGGTCGTTCCCATTTTCAAGAAGGGTCATAAATCAGATGCGAATAATTATAGGCCTATTTCGCTTACGTCAATCTGTTGTAGAATAATGGAACATGTTTTGTGTTCTCGTATTATGACGTTCTTAGATAATACAAATCTCCTTCATCATAACCAACATGGATTCCGCAAACAGAGATCATGTGAAACTCAGCTCGCCCTATTTGCCCAAGAAATTCACAGTGCCGTAGACACTGGCGAGCAGATTGATGCCGTATTCCTGGACTTCAGGAAGGCATTTGATACGGTTCCGCACTTACGTTTAGTGAAAAAAATACGAGCTTACGGAATATCGGACCAGGTTTGTGATTGGATTCAGGATTTCCTAGAAGAAAGAACACAACATGTCATTCTTAACGGTTCAAAATCTGCAGATGTAGAGGTAATTTCGGGAGTACCGCAAGGAAGCGTGATAGGACCTTTATTGTTTACAATATACATAAATGACTTAGTTGACAACATCGGTAGCTCCGTGAGGCTATTTGCAGATGACACGGTTGTCTACAAGAAAGTAGCAACATCAGAAGACTCGTACGTACTCCAGGAAGACCTGCAGAGGATTAATGCATGGTGCGACAGCTGGCAGCTTTCCCTAAACGTAGATAAATGTAATATAATGCGCATACATAGGGGCAGAAATCCATTCCAGTACGATTATGCCATCGGTGGTAAATCATTGGAAGCGGTAACGACCGTAAAATACTTAGGAGTTACTATCCGGAGCGATCTGAAGTGGAATGATCACATAAAACAAATAGTGGGAAAAGCAGGCGCCAGGTTGAGATTCATAGGAAGAATTCTAAGAAAATGTGACTCATCGACGAAAGAAGCAGATTACAAAACGCTTGTTCGCCCGATTCTTGAGTATTGCTCATCAGTATGGGACCCTTACCAGGTTGGATTAATAGAAGAGATAGACATGATCCAGCGAAAAGCAGCGCGATTCGTCATGGGGACATTTAGTCAGCGCGAGAGCGTTACGGAGATGCTGAACAAGCTCCAGTGGCGGAAACTTCAAGAAAGGCGTTACGCAATACGGAGAGGTTTATTATCGAAATTACGAGAGAGCACTTTCCGGGAAGAGATGGGCAACATATTACTACCGCCCACATATATCTCGCGTAATGATCACAACGAAAAGATCCGAGAAATTAGAGCAAATACGAAGACTTACAAGCAGTCGTTCTTCCCACGCACAATTCGTGAATGGAACAGGGAAGGGGGGATCAGATAGTGGTACAATAAGTACCCTCCGCCACACACCGTAAGGTGGCTCGCGGAGTATAGATGTAGATGTAGATGTAGATGTACTTTCTTTTACATTGCAAACACATTTTTGCAATATTGTTGCATCTCATTAATTGGTTTGACTCTTACAGCGTTTTTTCAAGTTATTAACCTCAACTAAGTACTGAATACTCGGTGTAAACGATGCACATTTTGCGCTCTTGTCGTATTTGGAAGATATATTGGAATATCGCAGCTTCTCAGCCGTGAAATGAAAGAAATAATTTACGTCTCTTTTGAGCTTTTCGCTGTAGAGCCATCACTTCGTAACTTACTCATGGTACAACCAACGACCTAAGGAATATTTTGACGGTAGAGCAGTCTCTTTGGTGTGGTACGCAGATCAAACTGGGATGTGAAACAATATTTGCGTTTATTTCGCCCTTTCTGCGTTTGTTGACTAGTATTTACTGTAAAACTCATGTCCAACAAGTACGTATTCCTAATTTGTTGTTTTCGTTTTACAAGCAAGTGTTGGTTTTTATTTATTTATAGAGAAATATCGATTTTTCTGCGCAGCCATCTGCAGGTGGCAGGAGGCCATGGGATGTAAAACATGACTTGATTTTGATTTTATAAGCAAATGTTGGTGTTTAGTTGATTACAAAGATAATTGCTGTCCCCTCGTTCAATGGCAAATCAATGTAGCTTCAAATTAACGCTACCAATCTAACTGTGTTATACCACTTTTTATTACGGAAATAACTGTATGAAGCACTGTGCTACGTGTAGGGACCAAAGACGTTCTCCTTGCATAAGAAAAGTGAACTTTCTCATAGCATTATCTCTGATTTTCAGTTTCTCTGTTCCTGAATGTACTTTTAATGACTCCGATTTCCACCTTCCTCTGACAAGGAAAAAAGGAACTTATAATTGTGAATATTAAGTATTACAACACTATAGTAAGAGTAGAAGTTGTAGTCAAGAAATAAATAAACTAGTGCTCTTCTCTGATAAATAATTAGAGAAGACTAGAACGCAAATGTTAGTATCTCTAGTCCTTCTAATTACTATAGAAAGTTTCAGCTACACTACGTCGACGAGTTGGAGAGGCGCTGGGGAGACTGGCGAACGAACCTGCAAATAAACACAGCGACTTTCAAGGAAATCAAGAGCATGGAAACATGAAACCTACCACAGCTCTTTACCAACAAATTACCACACGACAAAACACGCGTAACGAGAGATGAATTCCAATGAACATTTCAAAACACTATTTGAAAAACAAGATCATATGCTAATCTTGTCTATAAAAATATAAAACAGAACAAAAATAACAGTATAATTTGTCTATCATTGAAAGGACCAATCTTGAGTAAAGGTAAAAGTTGTAGTCAAGAAATAAACTAGTACTTGTTACAAATATTTTATGTGTTACTCTTTTCCACGTACGATTGCTAGAGTGTTGTAGAGAAGATCTACATCTGCATGGTTACTCTGCAATTCACACTTAAGAGCCTGGCAGAGGGTTCAGCGAATCATTTTCATACTACTGCTCTACCATTCCACTCTAGAATGACGCGTGGGAAAAATCAACATCTAAATCTTTCCGTTCGAGTTCTTATTTCTCTTATTTTATGGTGATGATCATTTCTCCCTACGTAAGTGTGTGTCAACAAAGTATTTACGCATTCGGAAGAGAAAGTTGGCGATTGAAATTTCGTAAATATATCTCGCCGCAAAGAAAACCGCCTTTGTTTTAGTGACTGCCACCCCAACTCGCGTATCAAATCAGCGACACTCTCACCCCTATTGCGCCATAACAAGCAACGAGCTGCCCTTCTTTGCACTTTTTCGTTGCCCTCCGTCAATCCTACCTGGTAAGGATCCCGTACCGCGCAGGAACATTCCAGCAGAGGGCAGACAATTGTAATGTAAGCTATCTCTTTAGTGGGTTTGTCGCATCTTCTAAGTGTTCTGCCTACAATGCGCAGTCTTTGTTTCGCCTTCCCCACAGTATTATCTATGTGGTCTTTCCAATTTAAGTTACTCGTAATTGTAATTCCTAGGTATTTAGTCGAATTGACAGCACTTAGATTTGTGCGATTTATCGTATACCAAAAATATCGGATCTCTTTTAGTACTCATGTGGATGACCTCGCATTTTTCTTTGTTTAGTGCCAATTGCCACTTTTCGCACAATACAAAAATTCTCTCTAGATCTTTCTGTAATTGGAATTGATAGTCTGATGACGTTACTAGACGGTAAATTACAGCGTCATCTGCAAACAATCTAAGAGGGCTGTTCAGATTGTCACCTAGATCATTTACATAAATCAGGAACAGCAGAGGGCCTATGACACTACCCTGCGGAACCCCAGGTATCACTTCTGTTCTACTCAATGATTCACCGTCTATCACTACGAACCTCTCTGAGACGAAATCAGGAATCCAGTCACACAACTGAGACGATACTCCATATGCACGCAATTTGATTAATAGTCGCTTGTGAGGAACGGTGTGAAAAACCTTCTGGAAATCTAGGAATATGGAACCGATCTGAGATCCCTTGTCGACTGTACTCATTACTTCATGGAAATAAAGAGCTAGCCGAGTTGCACAAGAACGATAGTTTCTGAATCCGTGTTGGTTATGTACCAATAGGTCACGAAATAAATCTCGGGTGAACAGCGTGGTAGGAGTGTGCATAGGACACAATATTTCGGCAATCGACCATGTTCCCATCAGGTGCTTGCCATCCTCAGCGCACCTGATGATGGCAACGTGGTCGATTGCCGAAATATTGTGTGCTATGCACACTCATACCAGGCTGTTCACCCGAGATTTATTTCGTCATAAGATACGCCTGTAGAAATTGAAGAATCATATCAATAAGTCATTTTCTTCAAATTGATTCGTAATGTTCGAGTACAGTGTATGCTCCAAAATCCTACTGTAAATTGAGGTCAGTGATATGGGTCTGTAATTCTGTGGGTTACTGCTATTTCCCTTCTTGAATATTGGTGCTACTTTCTAGTCTTTAGGAACACACCTTTCGTCAATTGAGCGATTGTATATGATTACTAAGGAAGGCGCTATTGCGTCTGCATACTCTGAGAGAAAACTGGTTGGTATACCATCTGCACCAGAAGACTATCCTTTCTTAAGTGATTTGAGCTGTTCCGCAACACATAAGATATCTGCTTTCATGTCACTCATACAAATAGCTGTCCTGGTTTCGAAATCTGTAATATTTACTTCGTCTTATTTCATGAAGGAATTAGGGAAAACTGTATTTACTAACTTCGCTTTAGTGGCACCAACATCGGTAACATTTCCATCACTATCGCACAGTGACGGTATTGAGTGTTTTTTGCCACTGGTGTACTTTACATACGACTAGAATCTCTTTGGGTTTTCTATCATATTTTGAGACAATATTTCATTGTGGAAACTATTAAAAGCATCTCAAATTGATGTACGCACTAAATTTCGAGCATCCGTGAAACTTAGCCAGTCTTGGGGATTTTGCGTTCTTCTTCATTTGGCATGCTTTTTTCGTTGATTCTGCGACAGCGTTCTGATGTATTTTGTGTACCATGGTGGATCAGTCCCGTGTCTTAAGTTATGCGGTATGAATCTATATAGTGCTGTCGATACTGTATCTTTGAATTTGAGCCATATCTAGTCTACGCTTAGAAACTTAGCTTGGAAGGCATGGAGACTTTCTCTTAGGAAGTAATCTATCGAATTTTTATCTGCTGTTTTAAATAGATGTGTTTGGCGTTTATTTTTAGTGGTTTTGGTTGATATGGTTTTGAGCCTCCCTAAAATGACCTTGTGTTCAGTAATCCCTTGTGAGCGTGTGGGTGCTATTCTGTCATTCTGCGCAACGGACTAACCTGGGATGTACCCTTTACCTTGTGGATCCTGCAAGATGCAATTTCCACCCCCACAATACTACAGAAGTCAGACAGACGCTCCTAACGTTCTAAAGAGAAATGCCTGAAAAACTTTCGGCAATAAATATCTTCTGGAGTCGTCCGCTGTAAGGAAATGACACAAAAAATTCACAAAATTTCTTACGTAACTAGTGGGATACTTGGGTACTGGAGTAGTGCTAGTTAGTGTAAGAAAAACATAAAGCTAACGAAAATTATTATTTATTTTGCAAAAATTCTGAGAAATCACAATGGCACTTTTAGTTATGAACTGAACAAGTTATTTCTGGGTTCTTTTAGGAATGTGAAGTTACCTCTTAAGGATACGATTCGCTAATAAAATTTCTATAGAAAGTTTAAGATAGTTCTTGGCTTGGCAGAATGGCTGAGAGCCACTCCTATTCAACTTGAATAATTATCCGTTACAATGCTGCTAGGTGCGGACGAGGCTGTCACTTGTCAAATGCAGTGAAGTGTATTGTTGTGGAGGAAATACGTGGCTCGCAATAGCTGTAGCGCACAATACCGTAAGCTGCGATGACTGCTGTCTGCACCGCTCGCTGCTGACAAGATAACTCTCGTTCTATCTGGATTGACCTTTGCCAATAAAACTCTCCCTACCCCTTGATGAAGTCAAGGACTCCTATTCGCCCCTGGTCTATTGGCGTGGTACACCGGTCAGATAACCAGTCCACCGTGATGCCACTCAAAATTTCGCTCACAGGCGTTTAACTATAACTCTGTCCGTTCACACCGCACAATAAGTGTGGCAGCCAAAAAAGTGAACAGCACTTAATTGGAAGGACTCAATATAGAGTTGCACTCAGATTCGTTCTCGACAGAGGTGCTCTCCCAGTGAAGTACTGAGGAGAGACTTGTTCCTCGCTCTTTGAGTACACGTACGAGCACACACGCTCTCATTACATGTTCTCACTCCAAGAGGGACAACAGAACGGCCCCTCTCAACGCCAGACGTGAAGGGGTATATCTTTCGGTCTCTTCCTTTACTCCTTCAGCTCAAGGCGTCAGGAATATCGTCTGCCAATCAGCACTGCTCTTCTTGTTTAAGGCGACCAATCCGGAAATCTGTAGCATTGGCATTTGGCGTTTGCTGTCTCCCTGTGAAAACCTTTGAAACTGTGTGCTATGTTTGTAAAGAATGCATAGGCTTGGTGCTCCCACACAATGTAGAGGAATTTGCTTTTAAGCCGAACACTCACCCCCTTTCACTCAGGCAAACGCTGTCTGCTCCACGGGCGGTCGCCGTCCAACGTAGATAGGCTGAATCGTCCTCTGAAGGGACCGGCCTCTCGGCGTGTGGTCCGCCTATCCAGAACTAAGCTCTTGCGGCCGCCGTGTCTTGAATGTGTGTGTGTACGCCAGCCTCGAGTATCTCAAACCCGGTGCGCACTTGTTATTTGCGTATCGTTTACATGAATTCACACAACATTGACTTTATTTTATCGAGTTTGGGTTCGAATGAAGTGTCTTCATGTGCGGAATATGACAGTGAGGGCGGAATATGTAAGCAATGAAGGTCAGGAGACCACGACGTCTTACACCCTGTATCCATCATGACGCTCTCTATTAGGTCAGGATTATTTGTGGCTAAGAGGTCAAGTGTGTTATCGCAACCATTCACAATTCGTGTGGGCTCATGAACTAATTGTTCAAAGTAACTCTTAGAGAAAGCATTTACTACAATTTCGGAAGATATTTTCTGTCTACCACCGGCTTTGAACATGTAATTTACCCAACAAATCGAGGGTAGATTGAAGTCTCCACCAATTATAACTGTATTAGTGGGGTACTTATTTGTAATGAGATATAAGTTTTCCTTAAAGCCTTCAGCTATTGTATCATCTGCGTCTGGGGGCCGGTAGAAGGAGCTAATTATTATTTCGGTATGGCTGTTGAGTATAACCTCTACCCAAAATAATTCGCAGGTACTATCTATTTGAACTTCACTACAAGATAAACTACTACCAACAGACACCACCTACTTTATTTAATCTATGCTTTCTGAACATGGTTTGCGCCTCCATATAATGATACATTTACATGAGTAAAAATTAAGATCAGCATAACTGCAGCAGTCTACAGAAATTACGTGTATACTTTCATTTCTATCAATGCTGACTCTACTAAAGGGCGTACAATCGAATTATTAGTGGTAGGTAGTCACTTTCTTTTTTGTAAATTAGACGTCGTCACCGTGCATAGTCTACTCGTGCTATCTATGTGTGCAACGTTGTTGCTACAGAGCCAACATTGGACTGTTTATAGCTTGCTGATTCAGTCACAATCAAGCACGTTATTGCAAGAAAAGACTGTTTATGACTCGGCTGTAATTGATTTAGTTATATTAAACGGTTTATGGAAATCTTAGTAGGAGATTAAAGTTTGTAGTGTTAAAACAAGACAGCAGGCTAGAGTGACGCAAAAAAGGGAACAATTCGTTCAGCAGATGGAGATTGTGGATCCGTTTACATTAATGTTATTGAGCAGATGTCAACCTCATTGAAAACCGAATTTCTGAGTAGTCTGGCGACATTGCAGATGTCCAGTTCCAAAGCACCGATTGCACACAGTCCAGCGCAGCACGCGAAACAGCATCAAGAAGGCAGACTCGTCCACCAGTGGAAAGAATGGGGAGAGCCACACCTCTAGGAAGACAAGAGTTCAGCGCTCCCTGTCAACGCTGACTTAACCAGCCGCCCATCGGCTGGTCGACAGAGTTCGGTCGCAGACTTCGAGAGCATTAGTGCTGAGCAAAAGGAAGACGATACTTAGCCTGCGTTCTGCCAGTGGTAATAGTGGCTAAAGTACCTGCCAGTAGGAGGTACAGGAACCCACTTCATAAAGAGGAGTAATGTTTCTTTTCTTTTTTATAAATAAAAAGTTATATTAATCTACAACTACGTACAGATCACATTAGATTCCTGCCACTGGCCATAGCAACTTCTCTCCTTCCTTGTCTGTGGCTGTGCTGACTTCCAAAGTAGCTGACACAACGCTTGGCGATGAGGATTACAGAACCAACGCTGCCTTCGCTCTTCGCTCACTGTCACACCCCGTGTCACTAATATTTCTCGTATCTTTCAGAAGCGCATTGCTTCTAATTCTCTTCTTTACAGCAGACTAGCTGCACATATGTTGGTATTTGTGCGTAATTACTCTGTTGTGGCACTGGTCTGTAACCCGCCCCCTACGCCATCTGTGCCTACGCCTTCGGTTGATACTGGGCTTTGATCTAACGCAGTTAATTCAGTTTCAAAACCACAAACTGTCGCAGCCGATGGTGAGGGTCCAGCGATTAAGTAATGTACAAGGCACTGCTGCATCAATTGTGCCACAACTGCCAGCGAAATCCACGACACTGCTCCGAGCTTTCAGTGAACAAGGTGCTGTGAAACTTCCTTATTCCTCGTCAGCGGCTGGCACAGTAATTTATCACCTCGCTCAAAAGTTATTCCTGACTAGTAGGCTGGAGCTGCTAGTTTTCGAAGGTTTAGTTTCCTCGCTCACTAAGTGTTTTGAGGATAAGGTACAGGTTGCTGCAGCTCGTTACAGTTTCTTTCGATTGGGAAAAAGCAAGAACAGACAAACTGTCAGCGGGTCACTGAACAAATGGCTCAAAAGGCTCTGAGCACTACGGCACTCAACTTCTGAGGTCATCAGTCCCCTAGAACGTAGAACGACTTAAACCTAACTAACCTAAGGACATCACACACATCTATGCCCGAGACAGGATTCCAACCTGCGACCGTGGCGGTCGCGCGGTTCCAGATTGTAACGCCTACAACCGCTAGGCCACCTCGGCCGGCATTACTGAACATCAGGGTTTGGCACGATAATGTCGTTTTTAATGTTGTTGTGGACAGTACTGTACTGACGTAATGATTTGAGTTGAAATTACAAACAGTGTGCCAGGCAGTAGGATTCGTGAACAAATTCTCGTATTTTCTGATCCTCCTTTGAAACCATTGATACAAATTATTGAACATAAGGATTCATGTGTTAGAGATATGGAACACTTCGTCGTAGCTCTCATTTGCAGTGCAATCCAAAGTGACAACTAAGTACGGTCAGACGACCGACCATCGTGTGCTAACGGGAAACCACTCCGTGCTCAGAGTAAACACGTGTCAACGAGTGTGTTTGCTGTGAAATCGCGTGCCCGCTGCTTTTCCATGCATAAAAGACAACATTGCTCTTCCAGGAACGCGACTTGCTTTGCCTCTGGAAAGCCAGGTCATTTATAGTGTGTGTGCTTGCAACAGAAACGAACACCACTGATGTTTGCTCTTATAAGCGTGGCCCACCTTCTCGCTCAGCGAATGTAGGTTTACTTTCTACGGTGGCTCCACTACTAATAATGACCAAATTCAGCATGTGCCTTCACCCCACTCAAGTACTGTGCAGTGACAGTCAAACCAAATGCTCGTGAACTTAGTCATTGCGACTTTCGTTAGACTGTGGCGCTTCCGTTACGTTGCTTAATCGTGCCCTTACGAACTATTGGACTCCCAACAGTTGACAAAATTTTGCACACAATATACTGCGTATAATGGTCCGGACATTCCAGTTCTTGGTACATGTAGTTTACATGCTACATTCGTCTCACACCAGAACAGTGACATTTACAATTTGGATTTGCGAGACTGAAAATATTTGTGGGTTACATTCATTCGATTTGATTGTTCTTTGTATGCAGGACAATCTACTTTCTAGTTCTGCTTTCAGCCAAAAAGATCGTGTTACTCAGCTGATCGAGGGAATTCATGATTATTTTCTGAAGGACTTGGATAATAAATAATTTTGTAGCGAACATTGTAATGAAGGACAATGCGCAACGTAAGTTTTCTCGGGCGCGTCCCGTCCCTCATACACTTACACATAATGCAGTCTGTGAGCTTAAAGAACGGCAAGTCAATGTTCTTCCATAGTAATCTTAACATAGTCTTCGGGAAGACTTCACCTTAGCATTGACATCAAATATTCTGTGAATCCACAAACGTAGCTGATACTTATTCCGCTACATGACGAGCTTCAGGAATTGTTTGTGATCGACACACATTTACGATTGTTCAAATTTTTGTGCTTACCCTTTGGCAGTGTTTCCCCGCCTGCAATTTTCCCACGTTAATTAGAACAGTTTACTGCGAATGTTCCGACCTGTTTGATTTACTTGGATCATATGGTGGCGTCAGGACGTCCAGCGGAGAAACATATCAGTAACCTTCTTTCGATTTTTCCAAAGCTTTCAGCTGCAGGTTTGAAGTATGACCTGGACAGAGTGCCTTTCTTCGGTATGAAATTCATTACTTAGGCCATGTTTTTAACAGCTAAGGTGTTCATCCCTTTCACTCACTTTTCCTGGTCATACGGGACCTCCCTGCCCAACGGAACGTGGCGGAATTCCAGTCAGCTCTCGGGAAGCTGACATATTACTTCCGGTTTATGCCCAACGCAGCTGAGATCACGAATCCGTTGCATCGTTTGCGCCAGAAGAATGGGCCTTTGGTTTGGACGAAAGAGTGTTAGGATGCAATCAAGAAACTTAAAAAAGCCTTATTGAGTGACAGATGTCTTTAGCATTTTGATCCCACTAAGCCTGCGGTCTAGGCAGTGGGCCCTTCCTTGCACGGAATCGCAGCTGTGGTCTAGCACAGATTTGGTTCACAGGGCAGGCCGATTTCTTTCGCTTCCAAGTTATTGGCCAAGACTCAGTGTCACTATTCCAAAATCAAGAAGAAAGCGCTCCCTATTACCTATGGCGTGACAAAGTTTCACCATTATCTGTTCGGTCGGAAGTTTTATCTAGAGACGGTCCATAAGCAACTTAAGATATTCTTTTATCAGTCCAAACCTGTTCCGCAACGTACGGTTGAGAAGAAACAACGTTGTGCTTTGTTATTACCACAAGATCAGTACACAATATTGCACCGGCCTGCGTCGAAGCCCTTTCTTGCCTGCAAGTTGGTCCTGATGGTGTCGTTGATGCAACTGCCGCATCTTGTTGTCAGATCGACGAGCAGCACACTGAACTTTTCCAGATTTTACCACTTCACTATAAAAAACTGCGCAGGCCACAGAAGCAGACACTGACTTGCTGTTGCACTACAGCTGTACTGATTGGCCTCGTTGAGTGAAAAACATTCAGAATCCTTTTGTGCACCGATATTTTTCTCTTCGGCATGCCTTTCTAGGCAGCGCCGTGTGATTTTATTGCAAAATCAAGTGGGACAATCGCGTGTTCTTATACCTAAAGTTATGCAAAAAGGTGTGTTGCAATTGTACCACCAAAGACATTCTACATCTACATCTACATCCATATTCTGCAAGCCACCTGACGGTGTGTAGCGGAGGGTACTTTGAGTACCTCTGTCGGTTCTCCCTTCTATTTGAGTCTCGTATTGTTCGTGGAAACAAAAAGATTGTAGGTATGCCTCTGTGTGGGCTCTAATCTCTCTGATTTTATCCTCATGGTCTCTTAGCGAGATATACGTAGGAGGGAGCAATATACTGCTTGACTCCTCGGTGATGGTATGTTCTCTAAACTTCAACAAAAGCCCGTAAAGGACTACTGAGCGTCTCTCTTGCAGAGTCTTCCACTGGAGTTTATCTATCATCTCCGTAACGCTTTCGCGATGACTAAATGATCCTGTGACGAAGCGCGCTGCTCTCCGTTGAATCTTCTCTATCAACCCTATCTTTTACAGCTCCCACACCGGTGAGCAGTATTCAAGCAGTGGACGAACAAGTGTACTGTAACCTACTTCCTTTGTTTTCGGATTGCATGTCCTTAGGATTCTTCCAATGAATCTCAGTCTGGCATCTGCTTTACCGACGATTAATTTTATATGGTCATTCCATTTTAAATCACTCTTAATGCCTACTCCCAGATAATTTATGGAATTAACTGCTTCCAGTTGCTGACATGCTATATTGTAGCTAAATGATAAAGGATCTTTGTATCTATGTATTCGCAGCACATTACACTTGTCTACATTGAGATTCAATTGCCATACCCTGCACCATGTGTCAATTCGCTGCAGATCCTCCTGCATTTCAGTACAATTTTCCTTTGTTACAACCGCTCGATGTACTACAGCATTATCCGCAAAAAACCTCAGTGAACTTCCGATGTTATCCACAACGTCATTTATGTATATTGTTAAATGCAACAGTCCTATGACACTCCCCTGCGGCACACCTGAAATCACTCTTACTTCGGAAGACTTCTCTCCATTGAGAATGACATGCTGCGTTCTGTTAGCTAGGAATTCACACAATTGGTCTGATTATCCATATGCTCTTACTTTGTTCATTAAACGACTGTGGGGAACTGTATCGAACGCCTTGCGGAAATCAAGAAACACGGAATCTACCTGGGAACCCGTGTCTATGGCCCTCTGAGTCTCGTGGACGAATAGCGCGAGCTTGGTTTCACACGATCATCTTTTTCGAAACCCATGCTGGTTCCTACAGAGTAGATTTCTAGTCTCCTGAAAAGTCATTATACTTGAATATAAAACTTGTTCCAAAATTCTGCAACTGATCGACGTTAGAGATATAGGTCTATAGTTCTGCACATCTGTTCGACGTCCCTTCTTGAAAACGGGGATGACCTGTGACCTTTTCCAATCGTTTAGAACTCTACGCTCTCCTAGAGACCTACGGTACACCGCTGGAAGAAGGGGGGGGGGGGGGGGGGAGTGCCTAGTTCCTTCCCGCACTCTGTGTAAAATCGAACTGGTATCCCATCAGGTCCAGTGGCGTTTCCTCTCTTGAGCCTTTGTAATTGTTTTTCTATCCCTCTGACATCTATTTCGATATCTACCATTTTGTCATCTGTGTGACAATCTAGAGAAGGAACTACAGTGCAGTCTTCCTCTGCGAAACAGCTTTGGAAAATGGCATTTAGTATTTCGGCCTTTAGTCTGTCATCCTCTGTTTCCGTACCTTTTTCGTCACTGAGTGTCTGGACGTTTTGTTTTGATCCACCTACCGCTTTGACATAAGAGCAAAATTTCTTGGGATTTTCTGCCAATTCAGTACATAGAACTTTACTTTCGAATTCATTGAACGCCTCTCGCATAGCCCTCCTCACACTACATTTCGCCTCGTGTAATTGTTGTTTGTCTGCAAGACTTTGGCTATGTTTATGTTTGCTGTGAACTTCCCTTTGCTTCTGCGGCTGTTTTCTAACTCAGTTATTGTGTATCACGGTGGCTCTTTTCCATCTCTTACGATCTTGCTTGGCACATACTCATCTAACGCATATTGTACGATGGTTTTGAATTTTGTCCACTGATCCTCAACACTATCTGTACTTGAGACAAAACTTTTGTGTTGAGCCGTCAAGTACTCTGAAATCCGCTTTTTGTCACTGTTTCTAAACAGAAAAATCTTCCCACCTTTTTTAATATTTCTATTTATGGCTGAAATTGTCGATGTAGTAACCGCTTTATGATTGCTGATTCCCTGTTCTGCGTTAACTGTTTCAAATAGTTCGGGTCTGTTTGTCACCAGAAGGTCTAATATGTTAGCGTCACGAGTCAGTTCTCTGTTTAGTTGCTCAAGGTAGTTTTCAGATAATGCACTTACAAAAATTTCACTGCATTCTTTGTCCCTGCCACCCGTTATAAACGTTTCAGTCCCCTAGGCTATAGCTGGCAAATTAAAATCTGCACCTAGAACTATAACATGGTCGGGAAAATTTTCCAAATTTTCCTTCAAGTGCTCTGCCACAACAGCTGCTGAGGGAGGGGACCTTCAGAGACATCCAGCTATCATGTTTGAGCCTGATTTAACCGTGACCTTCACCCAAATTGTTTCACATCTCGGATTTCCGTCAATTTCCTTCGATATTATTGCACTTTCTAGCGCTATAAACACGCCTCCCCCTTCACTGGCCATCCTGTCTCTGCGGTATACATTCCCATCTGGGTTTAGAATTTCAGTACTATTTACGAGGGCGGTTCAGAAAGTAACCTCCGATTGGTCACAGTGCGGGTTGTGGGGGGAGTAGCGACGCCATCTGTGCGTTCACGCACTCAACAGGTCAGTCGGCATCAAGCCGTGGTCGAGTGAACGTCGTACCTGCGCTAGTTTAGTTTTTGTGGCAGTTTGAAATGTGTGCTGCAATAGAAAACCCCGCCAAATGTGAAGTGCGTGCTGTCATAAGGTTTTTTACAGCCAAAGGATATTCTGCAGCAGCTATTCATCGTGAGCTTTGTGCCGTGTACGGACCAAGAGTTATGAGTGAAGGAGTTGTCCGTGAATGGGTACGTTTATTTAAAAGTGGACGAGAAAACGTTCATGATGAAGAGAGGAGTGGTAGACCATCATTGGTGACTGACGAACTCGTTCAGACAGTTGATGCAAAAGTTCGTGAAAATCGACGTTTCTCAATGTCAGAGTTGTCTACAGGTTTTCCACAGATTTCTAAGACTCTCTTGTACGAGATAGTGACAGCAAGATTGGGTTACCCTAAGTTCTGTGCACGATGGGTGCCCAAAATTCTTACCGACCACCACAAAACTCAAAGAATGGCCTCTGCATTAGACTCTCTGTCACGTTATGAGGACGAAGGAGAACCATTGTTAAACAGAATCGTGACCGGTGACGAAACCTGGATTAAGTACGTGAACCCTGAGACAAAAGAACAATCAAAGATGTGGGCACATTCAAATTCGCCTACCAAACCAAGAAAAGCCTCGCAAGATTTTTCTGCCAGAAAACTGATGGCAACGGTGTTTTGGGATGCCAAAGGGGTGTTGTTGGTTGAATTCATGGAACGTGGTACGACCATTAATCAAGACGTGTACTGTGAAACAATAAAAAAGTTACGACGGGCTATACAGAACAAACGCCGTGGTATGCTGACTTCCGGTATCGTTTTTTTGCACGATAACGCCCGTCCTCACTCTGCTCGCAGAACAACGGCCCTTCTTGAGTCCTTCAAGTGGGACGTTATCAACCATCCACCTTGAAGCCCAGACCTGGCGCCAAGTGATTATCACCTCTTCATGCATTTGAAGAAATGGCTCGGGTCACAGCGGTTTGATGACGACGAAGAGCTCAAAGATGCGGTCACAGGCTGGCTCCAGGCACAAGCGGGTGATTTTTATGCAGAAGGAATTTCAAAGCTTGTGAAGAGATACGATAAGTGCCTCAATCGCTATGGAGACTATGTAGAAAAATAGTGCAAAGTTGTAGTTGTAAGATGTATATATTAAAATATTTTTATTTAACTTGGTGTATTTTTTTAAATCAACCAGAGGTTACTTTCTGAACGGCCCTCGTACATCGGGTTTCAGCCAATTTTTTTGTCTCTAGTACTATGTGGGCAATGTGACCGTTTATTAATGAGAGCTATTCTGGGATCTTTCTATAGACGCTCCTGTAGATTACTATTACCACATTAATATTGTTATTCCCTGTTGCCCTTTGCCTACTTCTACTGTATCGCGTCTCAGGAGGCGTTTTGTCGGGCCTAGGGAGGGAATTCTCTAACCTAAGAAAACCCACATGTGCACTCCACACGTAATCCGCTAGCCTTGTAGCCGCTTCCTGTGTGTAGTGCACGGTTGACCTATTCAGGGGGACCCTACATTTCTCCACCCGATAGCGGAGGTCGAGAAATTTGAACCCCAGATCCCGGCAGAATCGTCTGAGCCTCTGGTTTAAGCCTTCCACTCGTCTCGAAACCCGAGGACCGCCATCGGTTCTGGGAAGGATACTACAAATAGTTAGCTCAGATTCTACTCCGCGAGCGAGGCTTTCCGCCTTCACCAATTCCGCCAATGGCCTGTATGAACTGAGGATGACCTCTGAACCCAGACGGCAGGAATCATTGGTGCCAACATGAACAACAATTTGCAGTCGGGTGCACTCAGTGCTCTCTACTGATTGTCGCCGGAAGGGCCTCCTCCACATTTTGGATGAGACCCCCTGGCAAGCAGACAGAGTCAACAATGGCCTTCTTCCCCGACCTATCCGCTATTTCCCTAAGGGGCTCCATCACTCTCCTAACATTGGAGCTCCCAATCACTAATGAACCCCCCCCCCCCCCCATGTGGCTGCTTGGACCTCATTGAAGGAGCACACAGGGAGAGTGGGCGATGCCTCACGGCCAGCCCAGCCTCCACATTGACCCTCCGCCTCGTGCAACGCGACCGCCGCTGAACGTGCCACTCCCCTTGGGGAGAGAGTGGCCTAAACGCACCCGGTTCCCGCGAAGATGTCTCGACAGCAGGGACCGTGGGTGAAGCATGTAACACCTGGGGTGTACCATGCGACGCACCAGACTCCACACTGCCGCTACATTCCGAGTTAGCAGCCTGATGATGGCTAACCGCGGCCATAAACACTTTCTGCTGTTCGCGAACAGTGGCCAGCTCCTCCTGCGTCCGTACACAGCAGTCACACATCCTATAAGATCAACAATTTATTCTGGACAGTTAATCAACTTTTAACTAGACTGCTAATTCACTAAAGGCGGCTGCTAGCTGACTGAACTGTGGCTACTAGACCGTTCTTGTTGGAAACAACTGACTCTGGACTATATTCAAAACAAACACGAAAACTATGGAACACCATTACTAGTACTCGAAAATTAAAGCTTCCTAAAAGCAAAAACACACGCAAAAAGAAGTGACAAGTAAGAAAAACACAGTTAATGCCAAAATTTACGTAACTCGCTGTACAGCGGAAGTGAAGCAGACGGCAGTTACGACGACACTGACACTGGGGAAATGTACGCACGAAACAGTCAGCGCATCGGCACTGTACTTGGGTGGGCATGGATGCCCACATTGAACAGGTGACGTCATAGTGTCGCGCTTGTACCGAGAGTCTATCGTCGTCGCCATGGTTGTTTTCTACTTGGTTAGTCTCTCTATAACCGTGACAACGAGTGCATATTGACTTTGCTGGTCACTTTTGGAACACTCGTTGACTTATGGACTCTTTTACCAAATATCCGTTTGCAGTGTAGTACGATTCAGATTTTGACATCTATTTTTTGATGGAAGGTTTCCTTGAAGCGTAGGTCGCAGACAACGAACCGTTGTTTATGACTCAGAAGCTTGAACGGTTTTGTACAGCCAGTCGTATCACTCACGTTACTAGTGCTCCATTCCATCCTCTCTAACGGAGAAGCTGAACGATTTGTGCGTACGTTCAAGCAACAGATGAACAAACTACGTGGCTCCCACACTTGGGACCAAGCGCTGCTGCTCTTCCTCGCAACGTAACGCTCCCAGGCCGGAGCTCCTCCATGCCCGGTGCCACCGCACACCGCTCCAGTTTCTGCACCCACCGCAGCGCAGGGTGCCTCCCACGTTCCACAAGTACTGATTTGCGTCTACTCATTCAGTTCTCTTCAGAGTTTTTGGCCTCACTAGACGCTGGGAGAGATTAACGATTCTTCGAAATTTGGGCAGTTGCAGGTATTTAAGTCGAGGCCAAGCTGGGTTGATGTGCCGCCATTAGAAGCAGATTCGTGCTTGCCACTTGCGAGATTCTGCCACAGATTTTCTGTCCACAGATTCGCTCCGTACAGGAATCTTGCACCCAGTGCAGTCACCCATGGGGGCCTGTTGGGATGGGGTAGGAACACTGGCACTAAGTGACTTCTGCACGGAGTGACACATGCACGGAGCCAGGGGATCTTGCAAGGCTAACTGGGTTTTCACAGGTACAGGCACACTAAGAAGTCGAGCAGTTCATCACAGCTGCTGCAGCGAGCTGGCTCGCGCTCACGCCACGTATCTATAAGAGGACAAGGGGTTAATTTTAGGAAATATGGTGCGAAATTGTGATTTAGTGTGTTTCAGTGTGCGATGAGCCAGCCTCACGGCAGACGGCGGACGAAGGCTGACCAGCGCGCTATGCAGGTGACAGTTTTCAAACGAGCGCGGAGGCCATCAACAGCCAGAACGCAGCATTAGCAGAATTACGCAGGCGCGGTCCGCGTGTGGCGCGGTTACATTAGCCAAATCGTCAAGAACATTCTAATAAACACGGCGCCGCGTAACCGGCGGATTCAGCCACGGTCTGCACTATTTAAGGGCATCAGAGGTGGGCGTTGGCATCGGTTTGACCGATTGGGCGTTCGGTCGCAGTTACGTCATCGTCATCAGGGACGCTGTCCCCGAGGACCGGCCGGCGGAGGGCATTGCCCGCTGCTGCACCGGCGTCATCACGAGACGCAGCGTCTGCAGGAGGTGCACAAGGCCAGGCCTCGTGCTGCTAACCTCCTAACGCCTGCGTAGCCACTGACCGAGCACGGCGTCGCGTTCCCCGGACTGCGGGTATCAGCACGTCTCCACCACGACACAAGCGGTGGACCTGAGCTACTGGAAAATGTATTGGAAGAACCAACAATAAAAAGGAAGTCTGCTAAAAACAGCCACTCTTCTACCCAGCCACACCTTACAATCCTGACCACATCACCTGCTCCGGTCATCCTATTACATATTGATTCAGGGTGGCTCGATTGACGTGCTTCGTGGCAAATTTATTTTCAAGACTGTTGTATTAATAACAATAGACAATGTAATTCAATATCTCTTTTAAAATTGCATGGAAGGGGGCAGCTAAGTAGGAAACATGGTATTTCTTGCGACTGTTGCAGCTTTATGATGACTGCCCTTTTAGTGCGAAATTTAAATTGATAAATTTATATTTCGTTACAATTTTATATAAACATTAAACGTAGAAACACAGAATGTCAATGAAAATTACTTATTTTGCTTTTTACTACAGCATCATTGTCTGTTACCACTTTTTGAGTAATGCTAATTCATAAACAAGCTCTTAAGCTAAATTCTGCCAGTGAGCTTCTGTGCGTGAATTTCATTCTCTTCATTGCATAAAAAAGCAGTATTTACATGTAAATCAAAACATCGACATAATTGTAGCTACAGACTTGTCAAGTGGTGAAAACTTACTTTGGCTAAACAGAGGTCTGCGACAGAAACATTTCCATGAAACTAATCGCACAAACGTCTCACTGTAGGTGTACTTCTGCTGTAGTAGTGTTTCCACACCGTCAAAATAACCCAAAAATCAGCGAAACAGCGCAATCCTTTGCAATCTGAAAAGTAGAATGGTAAATTCATCTAACTGTAGATTGTTGCGTTGAGTGTCTCTTGTGAAAAGAAAAATGTATTTCCATAGTGGAACTGTTGCGAAAATTATTGAGGCGTTTGTATTTCTGCTCACGTATGGTGAATGCTTTCTTCAGCAATACTGCTTAAAAGTGGAGTGGGCTTCTTTTCTTTTTTGTCTCTCTCTCTCTCTCCCTTTATCCCATTTTTTTTTTTTTTTTTTTTTTTTTTTTTAGTTTCTGCACTTCATCTTTTCGTTGTCTGCCTTCCAAATGTCCATAATCTTTTGCATGGATTTTCGTCATATTAAAAGTTTTGAAGCACGTTAATAGAACACCAAGCGTATCAAGACACCATGTGTCTTGTAGAAACATTAATTTTTTGGTAAAATTTTAATATCCATTTTAAGATAACTTTGTTTTCTAAGCTGAACACCAACTTTTTTACCATAATTATTAACCAACCTGAATGAAAGTTTTAGAAGAAGTACTCGTGACATATTTACCTACTTCCTTGCATTAATATTATCGAAAATATAATCTGTTTATTCATCACGTTTATGAATCTATAGTAAAAGAAAATTTAGGCTTAACTTTGAAAAAAAAACACTGATAACAGATGAGTAACATTTCCCTTTTTATGATAATTTGTTTTTAATTTACCAGTTTCATACTGATTTGCTCATCCTGTAAATTTGGGAGAAAGTATAAATTTAGTTGCTCGTCATCTGCCTACATTTCCGATGCAAATGTTTTGTATTCGGTGTCCGTCCATGCAGATTCTGATTCTAAGAATCTCTCAAGGTGAATGCTATGATTATTCCCTAGAGAAAGCTTGACCTTTGAGATAGTCTTGTCAGTCTTCGTTAGAGGATATTTAAAAAATTTTAAAAGACTGTGCCGTTTCCAGGGAACACCACGAAAAGGCAGTCTCTCTTCACCTCATTGAATTTACTTACATTATTTACAAACTCGTCAATGATTACATGAAACTACTTTCCAATATCTACAAATATTCTAATAATTCTCACGTTTTGAGTCGTCACTGCGACTTCTGTGGTTAGACCACACAAATCACAAATGATTTTAAGGTCCCATCAGTTCGAATTTACTTTAAGGCCTTTTCAATCGTTTAGTCAACCATCATTGCTAATTTTTCTTCTTCTTTCCCCATCAAAGTTTATAATTAATCGGTCAAACTACTGTCTTAGGTACTCTGCATCTTCTTGAAGATTTTTCACTAATGACTAAACATTTGGATGTCCTTTTGGTATTAATGTATTTGTTCTTCGGTTCCATCCTTGTGAGACGTTATTAGTGGGATGACGCCTTCCAATGCAATTCTACATCTCTCTTGGCATGTGTTCGAGCCACTGGTTCACCAGATAGTCATAAAAGTCCGTTGCGTTTTTAATTTGGCCCTTCTGAACACACAGACAACTTTCATCCAACATCTACAGCGGATGATGTGCTAGAGCAGAACGTATTCTTATGTGCCAACGAGGCCGCAACACTGAGTTTGTTTCCAAAACCATTGATTACAATGATAATCGCAACCAGTAACCTCTGTTCCAAAGATCAAACTGTTAGCCGCTTGGAAGATTGAAGTTTCGAAGTATATCATCAGAGATACAGGATTCCACTCAGGCAAGTTAGTTTTAATAGCTTTAAACAAAACGTTCTTGTTTCTCACTTTTTATTTGCCAGCAAAGCGTAAAGAGCTGGAATGATTTTTGCTTCCTCCCTATAACTATTAACGTCGGTGTGGAGTACAAACAACTGTCTAAACTGCTTGCTCGAACTTTTGAACGTTCCATCCACAAGGAATGCTTCGCAGTTTGATAAACACGCTTTTCCCTTTTCGCGGGCAGACACCAGTATTCGGTCATGCTGTTCGCTGTTATCATCTGCAAGTATAAAGTTTTATCATCATTTATCACTAAATTATTTTACTCAAAGGATATTCCTCCAGAATAGGTGGGATTTTTGTGAAGTCCCCATGTATTTTCACCTAATGCGATGTAACGATTAATTCGCAATTCGGCGTGATGGTAAAGATGTTACTAAGTGGTAACCTCGACTGGAAAGCTGGCCTATTTCTGCAACGTCAGCTGATGAAACTAAACCGTCTCTTTCTGTTGCTCGCTTCTTTGTGCTGGCAAAATGATTTCGCACTTCATTTGCTGCTTCATCTTGAATACAAACATGAAACAGTGTTACTTCTTGTCGGTAATCTTCATCTGCATTTATAGCTTTTTAATCTTCACGGGCTCGCGCGGGCGGTGAAGTGACCGCCTTTTTGCAATTTCGTGCCATACTTACTCCACAAAGGACACCTTTTTCCAACAGATGCTGCTCAAAGTTCGTCCAAGTCGCACTTCTCTGCCTCTCAGGGCAAGTTCAAATAGGTCCGAACACGTTCGGCGGTCAGCTTACCGCCTTGCAAGCGCTTACGAGACTTTGTTCTACTCGTCTACTTCGGAATGTAAGTATTTGTTTTTGTAATTCCCCTATAATTCCTCAATTTTATAGACTCTTCCAATTCTCTACTGAATGTGCATGTGCTCCAGAATTTCAACATCAAGAAGAACACAAAGGTGGCCTGCATATATATTTTTCCGCTTACTTGACTTGGCAGGAATAAATTCGTTACGCATTTTTCAAATTCAACACAGGTAATACGAAAGAAAAAACGAGAAGACAGTTCTTACATGCATTATCTTTGGAACTGATGAGCGGAAACCTGAAAGAAAGAGCTAAATTGAAGCATTTTCCAAAAGATTTGTTAGTATTTTTGGAAAATTACAGAGAGCGTGATGTAGTTTATCCAGCTGTATCAACCCCTACAAGTAGAGGAATATGTTATCAGTGTGGCTCAAAAAAGAATATAAGAACAAACTGTGGAAGAAACGTCTGACTACGACATTCAACCACGACAGTTACGTGCAGTAATTGCTGTCAGCCTCAAAACGAAAATGAAATGCATACAGATTGATTAGCATTTTTCATATGACAGAAATGTTTGTGACGTTTTCAATCAAAAATTCTTTTTTCAAAGGAAAATTAGCTTTTCTTGTGACGAGTTAAGACAGTGAATAATTCTAGTCTTAAGTATTACATTATATAGTCCCAAAACATTACAATTAAAAAAATGTTCTTATATTTCATTTGGGTATTTGGCTTCCTTTTTGTATTCCATTGTATATTTTATTGTTAAACAAATAATTTTGATTACTAATGTGTTTGCAATATTGTGTTAGATATCCTATGTCGATATTTTATGGAAATATGACCTTTACAAACGGAAAACTCAAGAGATAGATGAAAACTCTCTGGCGGTCGGCCGCCCACCCGCGCGAGCGCTCACGTGACTATTTCTAGCGCGAGCGCATGAAGGTTAAGCATACACAACACTTCTTGTTTGTTTGTATAGGCAACTATATACCGATGCCCGTTGTAAATCCGTAAAGGCTTCCCTCTGGCGGTCTCGGTGAACTCCATTATCTCAGCACGAAAACACGGAACATTACTTGCCAGTAAGAGATCAACTGCAGCACTGAACTCTGGAAGACCCTGTCCACTACCTACAGTGTCCCGGGCTCCGTTCAAAACACATTCCATCTCCATACAAGGATCACTTCGTGCAAGAGTCGCAAACTCCTTCGGCACCGCCTGCAGAAACAGTGGAGCTGGACCCATCGCCTTCGCCGTTGCTGCAGCTCAACTACCCGGCGCTCGTCGCAGCGCCCGCTGTGGTATCGGCGCCGTCGTCATCGCTGCCCTCTCCGTTTTTCGTCGGACCGGCAACGGAAGAGGGTGGGGTGAGCGCCTTTCCGGGGGTTTTCCGACCGACGTTTTCCCCAGAGCGCAGGACGGATATCATGGCAAGGCCGGGGGCTCAGCGTCCCTCCTACTTTCGGCTCCTCCCGCCACCCAGTTTTCTGACTCCCACCCACCGTTGTCGTAAGATTAAGATGGCTGCCTACAAGACAACGCAGTGGCATTTTTCTTTTTTTTTTTTTGGGCGGGGGGGGGGGGGGGAGGGGAGAGGAGAAATGTTCATTCCTAAAGCATCGACTGCGTACCAACCAGCGCAGTGCCACGAACGGCATCAAGAGGACGCTGACCCATGCTCCACTGGAAAGAGCAGGCCGCGCCACACCTCCAGGAAGACGGAGTTCAGCGCCTCCCGTCACACGTGACTTAACCAGCCACCCTTCGCTGGTCGATCCAGTTTGGCCGTAGACTTCGAGAGCATCAGTACTGGGTAATAGGAAGACGTTCAGCGAGTAGTAATAGTGGCTGAAGTACTTGCAAATAGGAGGCACTGGAAGTCACTTCATAGACAATAGTTACGTTTCTTTTCCTTTTTAGGAATGAAGTGTTGTATTACTGTACAATTATTATGCACAGATCAATTTAGATTCCTGCCACCAACAATCTCAACTTCTCTCCTTCCTTGTTTGTATATGTGCTAACTTGTGCTGTTGCCAACACAACAGCAGACTTAATTACAGGCCACTAAGACAGCAACACAAGACTAGGTCACCGATTCAGAGACAGTACTTAACAGTTCCATTCATTAGATTTCAAGTGCACGGGAAAGTTAAGCTGACGAATTCGGTCAGTTCCGTGATCAACACAAACATTTGCCACATACATTTGATTCTTGAAAATAGGAGATCGAAAATGCAAAGATGAGTTAACTAACACTGTGGCTGCGCTTTCACACCTAGTACGGGACGTTACCCGTGGACAGCATGATACTATCAATCAACACGCAACTCATACAACGAGCAGAACAGCTCACGGAGGTTACCCACCAGTGGACAACTACTGTAGAACAGACGATTCAATCAGTGTTACATGAAGTCATGTTAGATGAAGATTTTGCTAACCGAGAATTCCTCACAGATTTGCAAAAAGCTCGAACTCAGTTAAGCAAACTATTTTCTGAATGGCGCGTGACTATGGACAAACACATGGAAGATGTCAATCAATAAGTGAAAAATATACATCATAGTTCCCAGGGTAGTTACTCGGTCACGGCTGATAATTAACTCATGACAAAGAGAGCTACTCCAGATCCTACACAACAATGTTTTAAGTACCGACACCAACATCACCAAGCGCGAATGTAATGCCAGATCATACGAGTGATTATGCAGCATTATACATGGAAGATAAGGTAATTAATTAGGCATAGACAATTTCTATCATATAATCCAGAGAATAAAACTGTACACCCAGTCGTTTTCATAGGGTCATTTACAGGTGTTTAACCTAGAAACTGGACCGAAAGTCGGAAGATAAGTTACGTGAATGAACGTAGGTGATGGAGCCCTTTGGCAGTTGAACCTGCAGAAACTTGAAGTACACATGTCGAATTCGAATTGCAAAGTATTGGTCTGCTTCAATGCAAGAAAGAATTCGTCAACCAGATTTACAATCCAGAACGATACAATTATCAGTTAATTACACTGTGCAGACGCTTTGAACAGGACCATAAGTCGATGAAATATTTATCAGAATCAGTATGTGCCAAATATCTTATTAGAATATTAAAAGTGAAGCTACCATTTGACATTCAAAACAAATTATTGCATGCAATGATTCCAGTTTTGACGGATTTTTATATGCACTGGATGTTGATGGAAGATTTGAGAGCTAGAGGTAACAATACCAATGATCGAAATCGTTCTGATTGAAAGAAATATTCAAATAGGGGTATGAATAATTTTCAGCAGCAATTGAACACTAATGAGAATCAACAGGGAGTTTCTCACAATACTATGTGTAATAATGTGAGTAGCTCAAGAAATGGTAACGGGAATAACCATGGCAATAAATACAGGAAGAAGAGATATAGGCGCTACAATCCCAGCTATCAACAAAATTCAGCAAAGTCACATTGGAATGCAAATTTTATCAATTAACCGAATTCTAATGAGACAAGCAATAATTAGAGAAATCCTGTTATTACTGACACTACTGATGAACCGGCTATACTGATGAACCAGCTACACCCTCCAGTCAGCATCAGGAAAACGAAATATGACCAACTTTAGTCCTGAAAGGTTGTTCGGTATAGGTGAATGGTTTTGTGACAGTAAACTGGAATTGACACTGGTGATCAACTCTGTAATTTTAAACTGAAAAACATACCAGAAGCGGCAGTCAATGTTGGTATTGAGGGATTCAGTGTTTTTGCAGTCTTAGACACTGGCGCAAGTTTGAATACTGTCTCCACAGCTCTTATGAAGCGATTACAGGAACAAGCTAATTTTCCGACCTTACCTGTTGCGAACTGCAAGATACTTGGTATTCTCATGTAATTAAATTATAAACAACAATTAAAAATGGAGTTTTGTAATAGAGCTATTGACTGCATATACCTGGTGGTGCCTAATCTCGCTTTGTACTTGATCTTGGGGCATGGATTGCTGACAGCGATGAATGCAGTAATATGCTTCGACTCCAGTAAGCTCATGTTAACTAAAGACAGAGTTCCTCTAACAGTCAATTTGGTGCAGAAACAAGGATTACACGGATGCAATTGTCTACTAATTGCAATAAAAATAGTAGTTTAAGAAAATCAGAGCAAATTAACCAAAAGGTAACTGAATCTAATGTTCTAATGCCGCAGCAGAAGATGGAATTAAGGCGACTGCTAAGGGATTACGGTATGGTATTTGATGAGAAACAAGGCATGATAAAAGGATATCTATGTCATCTAAATGTGAAACGTAAATCGTTCTGTTACAGGTATTACTCGATTCAATGGGCGCTAAAATCAGCCACTGACCGAGAACTATAGTGAAGCTTAGCTGAGACATTATAGAACCATCCAACAGTCAGTATTGCAGTCCATTACTCTTGGTACCCAAATCAGATGTGAGTGCTCCTTTATTTCTGGACGCCAGTGAAATAAATAAAATGCTTCTCCCAGTGAAGACACTACCTCCAAATACAGAATAGTTTATTCAAAAGTTTCCTGGCTCAGGATTTTCATCACAACAGATTTAATATCTTCGTTTTGGTAAGTAGTAGTTGACATGGAATCTCGAACATACACAGCGTTTCTTTACTTGGGACTCAGTTAACAATTTAGGGCATTGCCATTTGGTTTTAATGTTAGCTCAGGTGTATCCATTTCAGCACTAGACACTGTGCTGGAACCTGAGTAGCGTGCTTTGGCTACACCATTCGTTGATGATATGGTAGTTACAACACCAATTTCAGAGCAACACATTGAGATTCTCAGACACATACTGGAAAATTTTCGACAATCATGGGTAACTGCCGACCTCAAGAAATCAAGATTTGCTATGACAGATATGAACTTCCTTGGCTATTTAAGTACTTTGTATGGGATTTCACCTAAGAGTAAAAGGATTAGTGCAGTAGAGAGTGTACCACTACAGTGCAAGAAAACGCATTTGAATACATTTTTAGGATTAACCTCAGTTTACTGACGTTTTAAACAAATTGAATCCTAAATTTGGAGGCCTATTTAAATTTAATAAAGAAGAACGTGTCATGGCAATGGACTCATGAGTGCCACATAGCATTTGACAATTTAAAAACCACGCTTGTCAATACACCATTACATCATCTATACATGACAATAGAATTTGGATTAACGACAGATGCGTATTCCTGTGGCTTAGGAGCCTCCCTATCACAGGTTAAGTCACTCGATGGATTACCTAGTTTCTGCCCCAAAGCTTTTGCAAGTTGAATCGATGGATTACCTAGTTTCTGCCCCAAAGCTTTTGCAAGTTGAATGCCTAGGAACTGTGAATGAGCATACAAGGATACAGAATTGGAAGCACTGGGAGTGTTTGAAGAATTTCGTTATTATCTGGCTGGAACAGATATAAAAGTATACTACAGTCATTAAGCACTGTGTTTTGCATTCCACAAGACGGTGTAGAAAACTTGATGTGGCATACACACACAGCATGGAGTCACTGTGAAGTTTACAGATTCTCAGAAAGATTGGACGATATCATCATGTTACTAATCTAAGAAGACGCATCCAGGAAATAATAAGAAAACGTAAAATATGTCAGAGGGCTAAACTTTCAAACCACAGTGCCCAAGGTATTTTACATCCAGTCATCACAGAAGAACCACTACAGGTTTTGAGTACTGATGTAATGGGACACCTACCCCATGCAAGAAGAAATGTTAAATTTATCCATGGGATTTTACAGGCTGTTTACCAAATATGTAAAATTGTATCCTATGCTGACGAGTACCATGCAGTCCACCACCAACAGACTCGCGATTATATTCCACAGGTTGGCAAACCACGCATTCAGATAATGCTGCCAACGCTACGGGATACAGGTCGAAAAGGTATTTACGAAACAAGGGGTTAGGCAAATTTTGATCTCCAGGTTCCATCCTGAAACCAACCCAGCAAAAGGTTGATTTGTGAATTGAACAGATATATCCGCACATATTGGCACCATAAAAAAACATTGTGGGTCGATTACTTACAGGGATCAAGTGTTTACCAAAGACGATGGCTATAGAAAAATCTAGGGAGCCAAAGATTTGTCAAGCATTGGATACAATGAAGTCAATATCACATCAAAGGGAGAAGTACCATAACCAACAATTGAAGAGGACGCAACTATACACAGGAGGAAAAAGTGTGTTATTAAAGAGTCACCCAAAGGCGTCATTACCTAAAAAGAAAAATAAAGAACTGTCTCTTGTTATTCAGGACTGTGTTAGATTATATCAATTTCGAATCCTGGTGCATATATATTATGTTAAGCCACTGGTAACAAATCCTCATCTTGATCTAAAACCATACTATTCTAAAGACTGATGTTATCAGTGAAAGAAATATTTCTTATAATGTTTAGTAATAAGTTTTGCATTAGTGTTTGTTCCCAACTACATTCATAAATAACTGACAATTAAAACTAAGATATATCGTTAATTGGGATATAATTTGGCCATTATATATATTATGTTGTTTATGTTCTGTGCACAGTAGTATTAAGTGTATGTGACTGTTGCAACAATTTTATTATACAATTTTGTTATTCTTTGTCATATTACGTTAGTTGTGTGGGTTTGTAACTTTCACTGAACGGAGTGTGAATGATCTGTTCATGTATTACACACACAGAACGCACACTCATCCACATCTTACTTGTGTCTATGTTATTACTAATACAGAGATCCAGATGATACCTATTCGACTCCTCTGGGCATTTTTTGGCCTTCACTCACTTTAATGTAGTTAGGATACACATCCTTATCAGATGAGTCAGTAGAAACGGATGTGAAAATGACACACTAAGGTTTAGCCACAATCCATGCAAGTATCCAGTATAATTTTGTATACATTAGCTTACTTGTAGTAAAGAGTGAAAGGACATGTGTGTGCAGAAATGAATGTGGGATTATCTACATTCCAACGGCGTTCAGAGACAATGTTTTCATAGAACGATTTAATGATGTGATCTCTTGTACGGTGACTGTCAAACACACATAATGATGCAAACGAACTTTCTGTAGTGATTAACATGAACTTTTGGTGATGCAACACGACAGCACAACTTGTAATTTTGTGATAAGTTGTGCTATCACATGATTTAATATAATATAGCATGAACGGTAAACCATTGTCATGGATTGTGATCGAGGGTATTTGCATGATTTGCAAAGATCTTTATATTTCCACGAGTGATGTTCTACAATTATTAAATGAAGCGGTTGTACTATAATGTTTTCGCTAATTTATGCGGACCAAACGCTACATATTGTTTGTGTTAGCAATTCCTAAGATTCTCTGGCGCAAACCTAAATCTGAATCTCTAAGGATAACAGATACTTTGTGCGAGAATGGATAGTGTATAAGATCTCATTAATTTTTCAGAGACACTGTTTACAGAAATTCACTGTAAAAATTCGAATATTCTGTTACGATAATTCTTCCATGTCCCGTCATCATGCTGTTTCCTGTACCAATACGTGGGAATGTTACTGTCCATGTCCAACCACAATATTGAACAAGTCTTCCTTCGATCAAGATTTTGGTTGACTGTCCTGTCAACTTCATCATCACCTATCACCGACATGACGACAGACACCAACTGCATATTCAGAAAATTGTAAAGTTCAATGTTTGTAATATCAGATTTGTCTCTGAGTAACTTGACTAAGGCAGTGAAATGTTTGTCGACCGTTATTCAGCAAACCTAATTACTTCATTCAAAATAAATTGACGCACACACTGTAGTTATCAACGCTGGAGGACTCGATGTGGTTTTTCCTGGTTTTCCCGTTCTTCAATGCTCGAATGGAGAAGCAACACATAATCCAAGATAGTTTTCTCCAGTGTTGGAAAATGTAGCGAAACATAGTGAATATCACACAGCACTTAAACCTACATCACTACAAGCAAATACAGAAGTGGATTAATATATAATTTTTGACATTGCGTACATGAACAATGTTTAATTGGACCATGTAATGTAAACTTACTAACAAATTACCAATGATGTGGCGTGAAAACATGCAAAGAATATAGCATTCGGTAACTGAAATGTGAACCCTCGAATGTAAATAGTACTCTTTCCAGTCGTATTAATTGCTATTGAAAGTTTCTCATACGCTACATCGACGTGAAGTTGGAGAGACGCTGAGAAGTTTGGGGAACGAACCCGCAAATAAACACAGCGACTTTCAACAGGCTCAAGACAGCACAACATGAAATCTGTTTCAGCTCTTTACCACACGACAAGGCACACACAAGTCGAGTTTAGTTTCAATGGACTTCCCAATGCCCCATTTGAAAACCAAGAACATATGCTAATCTTTTCTCCAAAACCATAAAAAAACAAAAACAAAAATAACAATATAACTGATATACCAGTCGTTGAACAAATACTTGTAAGTCGGTAACGCGAGTATACTTTACAAATTTGTCAGCAGTTCAGATGTCTTACCTATTTGGCTGCGGAGAAGGTACACTCGGGGTGGGCGGTACTTCACGCAAAATTTGCACCAGCAGGTCCCTCCCCTTCTCTTCTCCTCCCCTCGCCTCCTTGACCTCAGCACGTGGCGTGATGCCATGATTCCTGGAATGACTTGGAGATAAGGAAGTGCTGATTCAGCAGTTGGCTTACTATGACTTGCGCAGTTGCCTCAGTTGTAAGGTGACACCACAGATAAGAAAGCGCTGGTGGTGATGTCAGCACGTTTCCTGCCCATATTCGCAATACCCTATTACTTGTTGGGTGTTGCCTTCTTGCCGCGCGGAGTGACCGCGCGGTTTGAGGCGTCCTGTCACGGACTGTGCGGCCCCTCCCACCGGAGGCTAGAGTCCTCCCTCGGGCATGGGTGTGCGTGTTGTTCTTAGCATAATTTAATTTAAGTAGTCTAGGGACCGATGACGTTAGCAGTTTGGTTCCTTCGGAATTCACACTCATTTGAACATTTGTCCCCTTCCTATCTATTTTGGCTATGATAATTCGCTCTCTACATCGTTCATGGTAGCTACCTGAATTCCTCTTTTCTTATTCATTGTTACATCTATTCCTACGTTACGCCTTGATTTGATAACGCTGTAATAACGTGACCATAGTTTCTGTGTCTCCTGATACTAAACTTCATTAACTTCCATCATATCTGACCATTTCCCTATTAAATTATGTAACGTATGGACTGATTTAAGTACGGCTACTTCAATAGTTCACGCTCCGTTTCGTACAATGCAAGTTTTACTTATTTAATGAACACATTCTCCTGAGAAGTCCCATCTGGATATCTGATTGGGAAACTAATTGCCTTTTAAATGGTTTATAAAGGATGTCAGCATCATTAAGCACTATAGTACAGCTGCATACCATGGAGAAATACATTGACAGTAATTTCCCCTTGCTTTAAGCTGTTCGCAGTACAAGCACAAGAGGTCCGCTTCGGCCAATGTTACAGGACAAAATCAATCCAGGATACTCCGACTGTAAGTACTGAAAAGGCTGCTGTACTTCTCAGGATACACAGGTTTTTCTTCCAACTCGAAATATACTCCACCATTGTGATTGTACACAACGTATGGCTCCCTGCATCATTGAGGTACACAAGCCACACCAAAAGTATACTGAGGACTAAGCAGACTAGGCAGCGGCCTAGGGCGGCGGAATTTAAGAGGTTGCGTATAAGCTGTTACTATTTCCTTTAATCATTTTACTCTTAAATTTCGAAAGACAATACGTATAGGACACACAATGAAACTAATATTAACAACATAATATTCACGACTCCTGAAAAGCCAATGCGAGCAGAATACACAATGAAGTTGATATGAATACCAAGGGGAACAATCATATCAAATTACATGATTGGTCTTGGTCTTGTCTGGCAACCGACATGTTCTGTGTTAGTATTCACATTATGTGCTGACATTGTTATCATTATTCACTTTATTAAGTGTCGTGGGCCAAATCATGTGGAGTAACTTCAGAAGGTAAAATCCGTGGCTGGTAATTAAGCTTTGTGTTGGGAGACGTCGTTAACATTGTCATAGGAGTAACCTGTGTCGACACTCAACAATGCTCATTCAAACTTCAGATTCAAAGAATATAGAATATACCGGCGTTAATTCTAATAGCCGGTCGCTCGGCTGGAAGTTTAGTTGCAGTTGAAACTCCAGAAGTTTAGTATTTAGTGAAGTATTAATGAAACTGAGTGACACTCGGAGAGCCGTAACTGGTTTTTGGTACCGGAAACTTGCGAAAGTTATGGCCATAAAGAAAGAGGAAAAATCGATGCCTATTTAAAAGCCTGACTGCTTGTTCCAGCTAGAGCTAAAATCTAGAACCATCAGAGTGTAATAAATTGGAATGTAATTATGTGTTGAATAGTATTTAAAGTAGTGCAGTGTGTGGTTCTCCTGAGTCAGGTGTTTCTCACATTAGAAAGAAGAATAAACATTATACTACAGGTCGAAAATACCGCTAAGTTGTAAGGTTCTTTTATTTAGAACTCGACCTGTTTCGGTCTCATATACACCCATCATCAGGTGTCACAACGTCGTGTTGTGACCCCGAGCGCTGCAGTGGAATATTACAGGAAGCGTTGTACTACTAGCGAGTGCGAAAATATAGCTGAACATAGGAAATGTGTGTTAACGTTAAAGGCTGGAGGATAAATCACGCTTAGAATAGATAAGAAACTGCCATCTCAGCTTGAGGCAGAAGCGCCACGCGGGATTAGCCGAGCGGTCTTGGGCGCTGCAGCCACGGACTGTGCAGCTGATCCTGTCGGAGGTTCCATGGGTGTGTGTGTGTGTTTGTCCTTAGGATAATTTAGGTTAAGTAATGTATAAGCTTAGGGACTGATGACCTTAGCAGTTAAGTCCCATAGGATTTCACACACATTTGAACATTTTGAGGCAGAAGTAAATATTGGAGGTATGTGTTCAAACTGTTGTTGCTGTGGTTAGAAATATTCCGATACAAGGCCTATCTTTTGGGGCCAAAACTACAGGTTTGAATCAACGCATTACGGAATTTCGAAATGGCACTACAATTCGATCTTCTTCTAGTTAAAATCACGCAACCATACGGAAAAAAGGAAATGAGAGCAGATAATATCTTTGAAATTCCTGGGCTAGCAGGACAGAGCGGATTCGGTTGTGGAAAGGGGCCAAAATGAGTTCCTGTCAGTTGCACTCAACATACAAACTTTATTTATCAACACACAATATTAGAAAAACTATTCGACCTACTTTGACTAACTCTAGATCGGCTGAAGGCCACATTCAAAATCCAAGGCCTAAGCAAAATTTAAATACAAGATTCTTCTGGAGGTTTCACCCTAGAATATCTAATCGGCTGAAGGCTTTAGCAATTTGATTTTAATGGAACAAGGCTGGAGGTCGCTTATTAAGCAATAACAGGAGTTTCATACAAAAGGCAGAAGGCCTTATCTTAAAACATTTCATATAAAATAAAGAACAACAATCTCATACCTTAAGGGTAAGACAAGGACATTAATTTAACACATATTAATACCCGGCTTAAGGCCACACATTAACACAATAATTTAACGGCTTAAGGCCTTGAAATATTTGATGTAAAATTCGGCCGAAAGCCCCATATAAGGAATAACAATTTTATGTCTAAAGGGCAAGACAGGAAAATTAATTCAGGATATATAAAAACTCGGCTGAAGGTAACAGATCAACCAAATGACTAAAACTCAAACAGGGAAGTTACTATGTAACAGACACGGAACGGCGCTCAGAACTTTCCTAGGATCGGCCTGGAATTGTAACACTAACGCCCGTTTAGGCGGGACAGGCAGCCTGACCGACAATCTCTACATCGGAAGGCAAACCAACCGACAGACAGACAGCCGACGAACCAACCAACTACCTGATTTCGGTCACCAGACCGAAAACACTACAACAAAATGCCAGCGAGGCGAAGAGACCAGTAACATTCGTCTTCAAGTATTGAATTGTTCATAAACCAAGGCACAGTAACTACTGACATACATGGACATCGCAACGGCTGTGGAACTACACGCCGTGGCGGACAGCATCAACACAGTAAGAAATCACTCATTCGCTGCTCTGTCGCAGCCGACTAACTGGCTACTTCTGTACGCAGACAGCATTACAGATTTTAAGGCATTGCTCAGTCGAGCTGACACAGGGTACACAGTGTTGTACTAAACACTGCCACAAGAAACGAATCACTAATGAACAACTAGAACAAATCGCCGGCGGACACACACACAAACCCGAAGGACGGTTGGTGACGAAACACACGACTGACCACCAACCAACCAAGGACTTGGCACTCAAACCATGTGTGTTCGTAGTCCGTCGGGAAATGGGAGACACGGCGATCCGGGCACACTGGCTCGGACCCAAACAAGCAGAGGTAACTCTTGCCCACTGGCCACGACGTCTCCGCACAAGAAGGAACCGAGCCACGTCCAGCAAGATGACCCAGTGACGAGGCCCCAGAAACGGTCAGAAGACGAAACACACGTCACCCAAAGAGGCAACCAACTGAGCGACCAACCAACGGTCGATCCCGCTGCCATCTCAGTCCGTCGGACAGTTTACCTGTGTCGCGAGCGGTCGGCGAGTACTGGCTGTCGGCGCCTCCATAGTGCTCCGTCACCGACTGCTGCTACGTCCGGACTGCACTTCTGGTGCGTTCCATCACCAACGGCTCCAGGTCCGATCTCAGTTCATGACACACGACGACCGGGAAGTAACAGCCGTCCAGCAAAGATAATACGGCAGGACTAATATAGATACGCGCTGCTGCTGCCACTCACGGGCAGGCAAGAGAGCAATTCAGTGGCACCAGTAATTGCAATTTAAATGACGAGATGGCGGTACGTTAAAAACAAAATGTTAAATAATAGATGGTACGAATATGAGCCACGCATGGCTCCATCTTTCTTTAAAAAAATGGAATGTCAGGTTTCTCAGCTATAAATTAATAACATCACAGCAGGAGCTACCGCTACTATCAAGATCCTCCACCGACTACTCACTACTGCTACAGATCTCAGATCTACACCAGACCACCTCGTCTGCAGACAACAAACAACATAAAGTTCGGAGTGCTTGTGACTACGCACAGCTGCGTTTGTAATTAGCGGCACGTGTTGTTTCCTGCTCCGATCAGCCGGCCGCGTTATCGATGCTCTCAAGCTAGAAATTAGGTATGGAACACGGTGGCGTTTGTGGTGCTGCTGGCGCCACAGTGAGCCTGGAGCGTGCATTGGCAGACAGGAGCAATACATCTTGCACGCAAGTCGCAGTCTTGGACGGACCAACAGGTGAGCCAGGCAGAGCAGACGGGTTTACAGACGAGCAGCGGCATACTATGGGTTTCATTCCAGCGGTGGCAAAGTAAGGCTGCCAGGAGTTGTGGACACTAGGGGCTGTTCCTGATACTATCGCTGCGCTAAGCAGGGCCGTCCATGCAGTGTAGAGGTTGCCCACAAGGCAGTTGGAGAGAAATCAGTGGGTGGAGAGCCAAGAATGGGTAACATTCTCCAAACTGCTACATGAAGCTGCTGTCTACGAGACCTCATTAAAAGCCAGCAAGTGGCGTGCCCTCTGTGTGGACACAAATAACTCTGTGGGGGCCGGCCGTGGTGGGCAAGCGGTTAAAGGCGCTACAGTCTGGAACCGCGCGACCGCAACGGTCGCAGGTTCGATCCTGCCTCGCGCATGGATGTGTGTGATGTCCTTAGGTTAGTTAGGTTTAAGTAGTTCTAAGTTCTAGGGGACTGATGACCTTAGAAGTTAAGTCCCATAGTGCTCAGAGCCATTTGAACCATTTGAACTCTGTGGGGTGGTTTCTGTCTTCTTCTGGGCGTTAGGATCGCAGTTCCAGGGGAGACGCAGACACGGTGTTTTATTGACCGTCAGCACCGTTTCAGTCAAATGCTGCAATATTATACAATGAACTACACAGGCTGTGCAGTGAGGGTAATGAATAATTTTAATAATACACACAGAAGACTGTGAGTAGATTTTGGGGTGTTATTGTCGTTCTACAGTGGCACAATGAGAGTGTGTGAATGTTTTCTCCATAAACGAGAATCATGCTGTCTTTGTTATTCACTCGCTGTGAGCGCGACTGAAGCTGTAAGTGCCCTTTTACACAAGGTTACTATCACGTTGAGAGCCTGACTGATTTTGTTTATGCCACTTTACCGAAAATAATTTTTTTCATATTACCCTGCGAAAGTGATCTGCTTTGAACGTCATATTATAAAGAAAACTGTATTGAGAAATTTGCGTGGATAGTTGTGTAGATGTTTGGTAGTAGCTTTTCTTTAGTGACTGGTGGGTGATGGGAGTTGTTGTAGACCTACATTAAGTCGAGTAATAATGTAAGCACCTTTAGTCAAGATACAGAATCGTATTCTAGTTTGTTCTTACAGTTAACTAGAGAAACTAATTTTACTAACGTCATTCTGACTGTGATCTGGAGCTGTTAATTCTAATTATAATCGTGGTTGACGCAGTTCTTTCTCCTGTTGCAAAATCCTTTTAAACTTATTTTTATTTGTGCTAAAGGTATTCTACATTGTTATTCTCTTTATTAGTCTTTGTCAAAAATTGTACTGGTCTATAAAATAAACCCTGTTTCATAGTTTCTCTAGTGTCTAGAAGAATGTGTTATGTTTCATAAATTCTCACACTTCCAGAACCCCAACCCCGAAGTCAACTCCAACTAAAATTTTGACTACTGTTGATGGCATATCATCGATGTGAACTGTGCCAGTATGAGGCTCATAGGTAAGTAGCGTTACAGTGCATGTGTTGTTACATGAACCACAGAGATATGGCTGCCTGGGGAATTTTCGACATAGCGTGGTCGTGCAGAAAGAATTTCTCATTTAATGTGGCCGTCTATGGCTATATCCTTGCTAGAATGGTGGTGGATCTACGCCAGCGGCTTTGGTAGTTCATGAAAGAGCCGGTGCAATTGATGATGAGGAGTGTAAGGGCGTGATTACCTCAATTCCTACTATTCGGTTAGTCATCTTTGAGTATGAAATAGTGATGCTATTATTGCAAGGCGCATCACCTTCGTGGAATCAGGTGCATGGGTTACTAGATGAAACGAGTAGTATTTGAATGGGGTTAATAATGTATTGGCAGTTATCAATTCAGTATGCTGGTGTTGTTTGTATTACTGTAGAGGATGAGCAGCCTACATGCTGAAATTAGAAACAGTACAGTGTGAACTGTCTCTTCTGTGACAGGTATCAGAAGGGATTTTATTAAGAAGTTAGCTTATCAAGGTATGTTTCATTCATCGTTTCATTGATTTTCACAGTCTGTCTTTTCTGTCTCTTTTCACATGTTTCTTTACTCTTTCGTGCAGATGTGGATGATGAACAGTCACAGGCTGAGACCGGGAAGTCTGGACCAGTACTTCTGCTTTCATTAATGGCTACGTAACGTCACGACATGTTCTAGCCATGTAGTGTGTTGCTGGCTATACATGGTGTCTTAATGTGTTGGTGGGGTGGAGACCAATTTTGTGGGAAAGTCTAGTTTTCTTTCCCAACCAGCCAGATGGGGCTGATGACACGTTTTTGACCCTTGATGAGGCAGCAAGAAGGAGGAGCATGAAGTCTTGGGCTGACCATTACTCGGGCCAAAGTGTTAGATTGATCAGTTGCTAAGACAGAGAGAGTAGTAGGGCCTTATAGGCAAGCTGCAGCGTGCGGTGGACTTCTCTCCCCTGGTAGCAGCTTTCCAGAGTTGTCTTGTGGACAGGAGGGGGTGTCCCTAATACACTCTATGGGTTCCAATGCAGAACAGAGGTTGCCCTCGAAGCAGTTGGAGTGCAATCAGTGTGTGAGGAATGGGACCAAAATCTTTAAAGCTGGAACAGCCTGGGAGATCTCAGCAATGGGGAAGGCTGCTACATTCGTGGGCTGGTTGGTATGTTTTCCCCGGCTAGAGGACAGCGATTCTGGGTCACTGGGGGAGCACTAACTGGTTTTTTCAGTGGCTGACAGCATCGTTTAGGCAGTCAAGCGATGCAACATAATGTACAGGCTGTGACTGGCTGTATCAAATGATCAGGAGTATTACACATGGCAGGTCTTTGAGTTAAGTCTGGTATGTTAAAGTTACTGTGTAGTGGAATTCTAGAAGTGCAGATCTGTTTTCTGTAAGGATGACCCATACTGATTTTATTATTAATACTTTATGAGTGTGGCTGGTTTTGAATGTGCCATTGAGCAGAATATGCTCTTGGTAATATTGTGCCATGAGCCTAAACAATTTTGTTTATGCCATTTTACAGAAAATTATGTCTTTATTTTACGCTGAGAGAGTGATTTTCAGTATCGTTATGTACAGATACTTTTACTGAGAAATCTACTTAGCCTGATGATGGTGGCTTTGCTTTAGTGACTAGTCGGTGATGAGGATGGTCGTTGATCTATATTTACTTGAGTATTAATGTAAGCAACCTTAATTAAGTCAGATAGGTGTCTTCCATTTGTTGCTCTGTAGCTAATTGCAGAAATTAATTTTCGGAACATTATTCTGCTTGTGGTCAAGGGGCATACAATGTAAATTATAATTGTGTCTGGCCAAGCTATACCTGCTATGGTTAAGTCTATTTTAAATTAGTTGTATTCATGCTATAGGTACTCTGTGTTCAACATCTCTTGTTGAGCTCTGACTTCAAGAACTATATCGGGCTGTGAATTAAGTTCCTATTCATCTATCGTCAAGTAAAATATTTCATGTTTAAAGAATTCTTTGTTAAACTGAGCCACACCTGCAGAACCTCCAGCCCAAACTCCATTCTGCACTACAGTACTCTAGCTGGATACACATTCAGTATGACTGCAGAACCCAACAGGGAACTATATCTTGCGCACTGTGTCAACATAAAGCAATGCAGGACACACACACAGTGATATACTCATGGCAAAGTTGTGCACTATTACAGTCATAATGAACACATCTTATTCGAACACACACGTCAGCAACTGGCTGTCGTCGCTGTATTGAGTACCTGCCGTACAGTAACATTAGTCTGACACTTGTAAGGTGCCAACCAAACAAGATAGAGAACCAAAACGCTTTCCTACTGCCCTGTACAACACCCGACAGCAATTACACAGCTCACCGTATCTGACTGTGTTGCTATAGGCCATGGATGTGTATGATGTCCTTAGGTTAGTTAGGTTTAAGTAGTTCTAGGGGACTGATGACCTCAGATGTTAAGACCCATAGTGCTCAGAGCCATTTGAACCATTTTTGTGTTGCTGTCTTTTCTGGGCACTCAGGAAAGGCACCTTCGTTCCTCCATGTAGGCAATGCCCATGACATCTTGAGCATGTCCTGAATTGACTGCTACAACTCGACAACCTGCTCCACTATCCAGCACGCCAACCAGGCTGAAATTTGCGTCTCAGTTGCTGGTCAGCAATCAACTAGTCTTCGCTCCACTCTCCGCCGCCAGAGGGCAGCCAGAGAGTCACTAGTATCGAATCCCATCCTGGTAGGGAGTTCTACACAAGAGGACAATACCAGAAAAACTACAAGAAGAATTAGTCCAGAGGAGGGAACACCAAATGAGCCATTTAGCAAGGCATCCCAGTTTCTACACAATGTTGCAATTTTGTTTCATATTGGAATAGACATCAGCGGACACCTTAGATAACCTCAAATCATGGACAGTATATCCTTTGTGGTTTACATTTATTGAGGCTCAAAGAACAATGCAGCATCTCACACACAGTATTGAAAAGTGACATTTGTTTTACAGGATAATGATAGATTCGGTTGGAAACAATTCACAAAACTACCCTTGTCTTTTACATTTACTGAAGGGTAGCCTTTTCCCTAAGGGCTCCCCATTATTGGCGTTTGATGCATGTCGTGAACACACCTTTTCCACCCACGGCCTTTGTCCATCTTTTCCTCTCTCTCTGTCCATCTCATCAGCCTACCTCTATCTATGTATCTCCACCTCCTCCCCATCTCTCCTCTTTGACAGTTTCCATGAACCCCCTCTTTGACCATATCTTCTTCCCCCTTCTAAACACATCCTCTTCCCCCTCTCTCCATAGCCACTCCCTCTTTCTTTTCCACCTATCCACTACATCTCCACACCTTGCACATACCTCATGCTTCTCCCCCTTGTCCCTTCCCACTGTCCATTTTCTTCTCCCTCTCTCTGAGCCCATCCCCTCATCCATCCATATCAATCTGTCCCCACCCATGCTCTATGGCATGTGTAGTCCCTGTAATACAGTTGAATAAAGAAGGCTAGTTTTACTCCCACACCATGCCTGTCAGGCAAAATAGGATCCACACCAGGTCCTTGAAAAGTATTTATTTGCCCTGAGATACAGGCCATCAAGCTAGGCACATCGATCGTCAGGCCGATTTTACTCCAACACAGCACACTTGTCATACAGTTCATCCTATACACAGGTGCCTGATAAATTGTATCTTCTCCTTGACATGCAGTCTTTACTGCAAAACATGTTAATTTGGCAGGCCGATACTCGTCTCTGACAACAACACTATCATTCAGGGCAGCATATAGGCCAGGAGCTGGAGAACCATGTTTTCGCTCATATTTCCGCTGGTATTGGAGGTACGAGGTTTTAAATCCCACAACGCTTAGACTCATGAGGCACGTTTTTTTCTGTGGCACATTTGCTTGAAGTCGAGCTAGGGTTTTGGGATGATATGCCATTCACACAGATACACATATACACTCTGCTTTATATATACACACATCATAAAAGTTTTGCATCACCCAGTTCCCAGAACTCCTGAAGATAGACGTTGACTGTGGATATTGTATCACAAACATAGTCTCTTTGACTCTTCAGAAACGTCACTAAAAACGCCCAAAGATGTAAACAATCATGCATGAGCAGCGCCTATTAGACAGAGGGGGTCCGGCAGCCAATCAGTTACAGTCAGTCCACCAGGAACTAGGCACACAGCTTGCAGTGTCTGTAATTCAACCATGCCTAGACGGTCAATACCGCGGTTAGATCGCATCCACATTGTTACTTTGTGAAAGGAAGGGCTCTTAATAAGGGAAGTGTCGAGGCGTCTCGGAATCAACCAAAGCGATGTTGTTCGGACACGGAGGAGATACAGAGAGACAGGAACCTTGCTCAGGCTACCCAAGGGCTACTACTGCCGTGGATGACCGCTACCTAGAGATTATGGCTCGGAGGAACCCTGAAAGCAACGCTACAATGTTGAATAATGCTTTTCGTGCAGCCACAGACGTCGTGTTACGATTCAAACTGTGCGCAGTGAGCTGCATGATGCTCAACTTCACTCCATGGCGGGGTCCATATTTGCAACCAAGACACCATGCAGCATGGTACAGATGGGCCCAACAACATGCCGAATGGGCTGCTCAGGATTTGTATCACGCTCCTTCAGCGATGAGTGTCGCATATTCCTTCAACTAGACAATCGTAGGAGACGTGTTTGGAGGCAACCCGGTCAGGCTGAACGCCTTGGATATATTGTCCAGCGAGTGCAGCAAGGTTCCTTGCTGTTTAGGTGTTGCATTATGTGGGGCCGACGTATGCCGCTAATTGTCACGGAAGACGCCTTAATGCCTATACGTTACGTGAATGCCATTCTTCTACCGCCAGTGCAACCATATTGGCAGCATTCGTCTTCATGGACGACAGTTCGCTCCCCCATCGTGCGCATCTTGTGAATGAGTTCCTTCAGGATAACGACATCGCTCGGATAGTGTGGCCAGCATGATTTCCATACATGCCTGAGATGGATTAATATGGTCTGTTTATGGATAACGTGACCCACCAAGCACTGTGGCGGATCTACGCAGAATTTCCGTTGAGGAGTGGGACAATCTGGACCAACGGATCATTGCTGAACTTGTGGATAGTATGCCACGACGAATACAGGCATGTATCAACGCAAGAGGACGTGCTACTGGGTATTAGAGGTACCGGTGTGTACAGAAATTTGATCCACCACCTCTTAAGGTCTCGCTGTATGGTGGTACAACATGCAATGTGTGGTTTTCATGAACAAAAAAAAGGGCGGTAATGATGTTTGTGTTGGTCTCTGTTCCAGTTTTCTGTACTGGTTCCGGAACTCTCGGAACAGAAGTGATGCTAAACTATTTTCGATCTGTACGAGTAACAGTTGCCAAAAAGCAAATGGCTTGCACAGCGAACATCGCACTTAAGTCAACGTAATGTAACCAAACGGGAAAGAGGTGGAAAATGAAAATCATTTCTCGAATGCTTCATTTGCAAGACGAATAAAATAAGACTTCTGATTGACGGAAGCATATGTTTTGATGTTAGAAACGAAATTGTTACCTTCACACGACTATAAATTTTGCTAAAAACCACATATAATGCCATTGCAGACTAAAATACAACAGATTTTCTGACGAAGGCTAATGAAAAAAGAGTCTCTCGAAACTGCTGCCACAAATTCCACGTCATTATCGTTGCGACACATCGACTGGCACGCAGTAACTCCCTAAGCCTGGTTGCCGGCCATCCATTGGAGAGCCCCTGCACCACGTGACCGCTGATGTATGGAGCGCTTTATTGGACCGGGCGACCGCATATTGTTACTCACTAGGCGGGTAATTGCGGCGCAGCTACACCGCGGATCAGCGGCGGTGATGAATCTGGCTGTCCACACGTGACGTGGCCGATGGCACGTGAGATGCGAGATGTCTGGCAACTCGTTCCCGCGGATCCCATAATCCTGCTGCAAAAGAGGGCTTTCCCAATACTTTTACCTTTGGCAATTTGCGGACTTAATGAAGGGATTACAAACGGATTTTAACAGTTGACGGGAATTTGCCCACACTGCACACTACAAAACGAATAAATATCGCTAGCTTCTACGATAAGATACGATAAAAATCCGCAATTTAAAGCAGTAAAACACTTATTTTAACGAAATGAGAGCGCGAAGATGGAGAGACATAGGAAACCTTAGCTCTAACACAGAGTGATCAACTTATGACTAACCATAAGTGAGAATTAAAGTGGACTAGGACTCGAGCGCAGTCATCTTGAACTGGCGATTAATCTAAGTGAGACATTATCGTTTCCATGACTTACACACCTTCCTATACAATGAGCAGTTGAAATGAAGATACTGAATTCCCTTCATTTCTTCACAGTCGATTTTGGCTGTTGACAGAATTATTACATGTGATCTACTTGACATATATGCCAGGTAGTGGCTTCTAGGTGTAATGGTTCTTGATAATGAACCAAGGGTTTGAAATAATAGTGATCACCACTAAAACAGCAACGTCAAATTTGCCTAAACAATGATAAATGTCAAATACTACTGTACGTATATCATTAGCATTTCAGTGCAGCCGCTTAAAGTAAGTACGAGTAACGCCATCTGCATTCTTTATATAACGAAGTATTACGAAGCGGTTTTTCTCATTCAGATTGCATTTGAATGTTGAGTGCTTTTGGGAAGGTTATTCTACGCCTTGTGTAAGAAGGTGAGTAAGCAATTAACATACTTACCCTACACAGAGGGAGGGTGTGCCCACAGGATACAAGCCGGGAATTCCTACGTTCTACACGAATCACTCAACTGCTGGTTATATAAGAAAATCGCTTTCGTCATCTACTAAATATACAACACTACCATTGAAAGATGGTTACAGTTCGTATCGAACTAACTTGCATATGTTGCTGTTAATCTCCTTCCAGCGCCACCACAGGTATTGATATTGTAGCCCACAACCGAACATCCCTAAACGTAAGTAAACGTTGTAGATGAAACTTGGGGGTGTGAAGAAGGTGGAAAATATTGCAATACTTGAATGCCCAGTTTCACATATAAGGGGTAAAACACGCTGCGGAAGATAATTAGGCGTAACAGGTATGGAAGAAATATGTTAGAAATGATGATATTTAATTAACGTTTTTAAAACTGTATAATAGAATTTTGTAATAATTGGAAAATCTAAAATCAGTCATTAAAATATATATTCAGTTTCTAAATATGAAGACTTTTGCTACAACGTGAATCAAAAGATCTTTCGAGCTGCATGCATCTGTGCGTAATAAAGCTCATTTCGGAAATAACCTTTCGGAAAATACACTATACACAACATGCTGTCATAGTATTTTCATCATACTTGTTTAAAATATGTAAATATTTCTTGTTAGTCTATTTATTTATTTTTACTTATATTTGTTTTATGTTTTGAATTGCTATTTTATGTTTTCCATTTTTTTCTGCTTTTTAGTTTGCCGTTTCTTATACTTATATTTTCATAACTGAAACTAATAAGTAACTCATTGTTACGAGACAAAATCGGTAAATAAATGCTTAAAAATAACGTTTTCATACACAATGCACAAAAACTGAACGAAATTTCTCCAATTAATATAAACAACAGAGAACACAGTAAAAAACCATATTCTGTACGATTTCTAATTGATATGAGTGATCCTCTATATCATCGTTTCTATGACATTCTCTCCAAATCCAATATGCCAAATTACCTTTCGGAGAGTTTTGCCCCTTAAAAGTGAAATTTGGCGTAGACAAGAAAATACTATTGCATTTATTCGCCCCTCTTTAGAAACACGACTAAACTGTCTCCATTTCTGTCCTTACTAGCTATGATCTGTTTAAACTTTTTCGTATTCTGTTATGTGGTTTTCTAGCCCACTGTGTTGGTAGTAAATCAAGAACTCTGCCTTCAGAACAAAAGTTTGCATTACGTTTACATAAAAGTCACATCCCTGAAACCACGTTTGCACAAGAACTTCCCATAGTTCTACCAAATACAATATATTGGTAGGTAGCTCTTGTTACACTCTCATTTCACAGTTACTTGCAAACTGACTACACTTTGAAATATCATGCCTTCTTAATGGTTTCCTTTTCCAAACCAACATGCTTGTGCTTTTTGGCACATTACTGCGTGTGCTGAAACTTAGTGAACCCATAAGCATTTTAGGAGGTTCTATTTCTTCTTCATCATCCGTAACATTCGTAGTACACCTGACAGCTTCCCACCCATTCTCCATAGGATCTGTCTTAAAATCACCATCTGCATTTCCAGCCTGCTAGACGCAAGAGTCATTAGCACATTTACTTACCCTATGTACTTTTGGCCTACTGTGCACGGCCTCAAACCAACAAGCATTATCACCCAGTGGCATAGATGTTGCTACCTAAACACCCATTTACTTCTGTAAAGCACCGCTTCCTTCTTTTGGCACTTCAGAGCCTTCAGTTTTCGCATTTTCATCGGAGAATGGAGCTGATACTTCTACTCTATTCTCCAGTACTTTGCGTTGAAACTAAACTTGTAGGAACTCCCAAAACATTAGAGATCACACGTGTTCATCTTGTCTCATCTCAGACGAGCATTTTTCAGTCCTAATTCCTGACTCCTCACGGCAGCATTAGTGGCAGAACAACTGAGAGAAAATTTGGAATACATTTCACAAAGATTTTCTCAGCATATTATAGTCTTAGGTGGAGATTTCAATTTACCAGATATAGATTGGGACCCTCAGATGTTTAGGACGGGTGGCAGGGACAGAGCATCGAGTGACATTAACTGAGTGCACTATTCGAAAATTACCTCGAGCAATTAAACAGAGAACCGACTGGTGGAGATAACATTTGGACCTACTGATAACAAACAGACCCGAACTTTTCGACTCTGTAAGTGCATAACAGGGAATCAGTGATCATAAGGCCGTTGCAGCATCCCTGAATATGGAAGTTAATAGGAATATTAAAAAAGGGAGGAAGGTTTATCTGTTTAGCAAGAGTAATAGAAGGCAGATTTCAGACTACCTAACAGATCACAACGAAAATTTCTGTTCCGACACTGACAATGTTGAGTGTTTATGGAAAAAGTTTAAAGCAATTGTAAAATGCGTTTTAGACAGGCACGTGCCGAGTAAAACTGTGAGGGACGGGAGAAACCCACCGTGGTTCAACAACAAATTTAGGAAACTACTGCGAAAGCAAAGAGAGCTTCACTCCAAGTTTAAACGCAGCCAAAACCTCTCAGACAAACAGAAGCTGAACGATGTCAAAGTTAGAGTAAGGAGGGCTATGCGTGAAGCGTTCAGTGAATTCTAACGTAAGATTCTATGTACAGACTTGACAGAAAATCCTAGAAAGTTCTGGTCTTACGTTGAATCAGTAATGGGTGTTGTGTGATGTTCTTAGGTTAGTTAGGTTTAAGTAGTTCTAAGTCCTAGGGGACTGATGACCATAGATGTTTAGTCCCATAGTGCTCAGAGCCATTTGAACCATTTTTTTTAATCAGTAAGTGGCTCGAAACAGCATATCCACACACTCCGGGATGATGATGGCATTGAAACAGAGGATGACACGCGTAATGCTGAAATACTAAACACCTTTTTCCAAAGCTGTTTCACATAGGAAGACCGCACTGCAGTTCCTTCTCTTAATCCTCGCACAAACGAAAAAATAGCTGACATCTAAATAAGTGTCCAAGGAATAGAGAAGCAACTGGTATCACTCAACAGAGGAAAGTCCACTGGACCTGACGGGATACCAATTCGATTCTACAGAGAGTACGTGAAAGAACTTGCCCACCTTCTAACAGCCGTGTACCGCAAGTCTCTAGAGGAACGGAAGGTTCCAAATGATTGGAAAATAGCACATGTGGTCCCAGTCTTCAAGAAGGGTCGTCGAGCATATGGGCAAAACTATAGACCTATATCTCTGACGTCAATCTGTTGTAGCATTTTAGAAAATGTTTTTTGCTCGAGTATCATGTCGTTTTTGGAAACCCAGAATCTACTCTGTGGGAATCAACATGGATTCCGGAAATAGCGATCGTGTGAGACCCAACTCGCTATATTTGTTCATGAGACCCAGAAAATATTAGATACAGGCTCCCAGGTAGATGCTATTTTCCTTGACTTCCGGATTGCTTTCGATACAGTTCCGCACTGTCGCCTGATAAACAAAGTAAGAGCCCACGGAATATCAGACCAGCTGTGTGGCTGGATTGAAGAGTTTTTAGCAAACAGAACACAGCATGTTGTTATAAATGGAGAGACGTCTACAGACGTTAAAGTAACCACTGGCGTGCCACAGGGGAGTGTTATGGGACCATTGCTTTTCACAATATATATAAATGACCTAGTAGATAGTGTCGGAAATTCCATGCGGCTTTTCGCGGATGATGCTGTAGTATACAGAGACGTTGCAGCATTAGAACATTGTAGCGAAATGCAGGAAGATCTGCAGCGGATAGGCACTTGGTGCGGGGAGTGGCAACTGACCCTTAACATAGACAAATATAATGTATTGCGAATACATAGAAAGAAGGATCCCTTATTGTATGATTATATGATAGCGTAACAAACACTGGTAGCAGTTATTTTTGTAAAATATCTGGGAGTATGCGTGCGGAACGATTTTAAGTGGAAAGATCATATGAAATTAATTGTTGGTGAGGCGAGTACCAGGTTGAGATTCAAAAAATGGTTCAAATGGCTCTGAGCACTATGGGACTCAACTGCTGTGGTCATCAGTCCCCTAGAACTTAGAACTACTTAAACCTAACTAACCTAAGGACATCACACACACCCATGCCCGAACCTGCGACCGTAGCAGCAGCGCGGCTCCGGACTGGAGCGCCTTGAACCGCACGGCCACCGAGGCCGGCGGTTCGGATTCATTGGGAGAGTCCTTAGAAAATGTAGTCCATCAACAAAGGAGGTGGCTTACGAAACAATCGTTCGACCTATACTTGAGTATTGCTCATCAGTGTGGGATCCGTACCAGATCCGGTTGACGGAGGAGATAGAGAAGATCCAAAGCAGAGCGGCGCGTTTCGTTACAGGGTTATTTGGTAACCGTGATAGCGTTACGGAGATGCTTAGCAAACTCAAGTGGCAGACTCTGCAAGAGAGGCGCTCTGCATCGCGGTGTAGCTTGCTCGCCAGGTTTCGGGAGGGTGCGTTTCTGGATGAGGTATCGAATATATTGCTTCCCCCTACTTATACCTCCGGAGGAGATCACGAATGTAAAATTAGAGAGATTCGAGCGCGCACTGAGGCTTTCAGACAGTCGTTCTTCCCGCGAACCATATGCGACTGGAACAGAAAACGGAGGTAATGACAGTGGCACGTAAAGTGCCCTCCGCCACACACCGTTGGGTGGCTTGCGGAGCATAGGTGTAGATGTTGATGTAGATGATGCCTTGTAGTTTTAGTGGATTAGGTCTTTCGCGTTCTTTAGTCCACCAAGCGTTCTGTTATTTCTCTTGCTTGTCTATATCCTCTAAAGCAGCATCCATTTGCTTCTTGGCACGAAGTACATCTACCCATTACTTGTAACGTTCTAATACCCCAGATTTCTATTCGAGCGACAGTAGAAACACCTGTAATAAAGGTGCGTGTTTCTACAGGAACCTTGTGTGTTGTGCTACTGCCCGAACAATACAGTTAAGAAAGGAATGACACCGAGCTGACACTACACAAAGAATACCGTGCAAGACGAGCTACCCTAGTTATTACAGTACACTCATAACAGCATCATGCCGAATGCCGCCAACGTCAACAAATGTAACAAAAGGCTGCCTTCGTGCAGGACAACTGGTGCCCAGGGACATTGCAGAATATAAACTTGACAGTTGTTAAATGTGACCCACGATAGCAGTCGTTAAAGGAGCACAAACCACGGCGTACACTAGGTTATACCAAAGTCACTTTCAGGTTAAAAGGAACGTCCCTACGACCCGCGATGGCTAATGAACAGCATAAAGGAATGGGCAGTTACATCGTAAACAAAACGCTTCCAAATCACTAGCCTACATTGCGCGAAATGAGTGTCACTTCTATGATGACGACGACGACTTCAGAAACTGGCGCTGTTGGTAGTGCGGTGATGTAATGCCGAATTCCCATCCCTAATGGTAACAGCGATCAGGCCCAAACGAGCTGCAGCGATACCTGCGTGAAGCCCACTTCTTGACACCAGTTCTAGCTATGTCACCACTTCTGACTGCCAGTTGTAGTGGTCACTCCTTGGGTTGGGATTTTTAGCGGGCGTGGAAGTTCAGCAGGTGAGTTAGTGAAACTATTGGTATGCCAGACCAAGCTCGAGAGATGGTTTGGATGGCTGTCGTACACTGTACGAGGTCAGTTAAACATAACATGGTTATCTGGAACCAAATTTATTACCAGTTAGTTTACAATACATAATATTTACTCTGCCACTGCGAAAGACGCGCTGATTTGCAAATTCCCACGAGGAACACTAACACAGTTTTGAGTCGGGTGCTTCCATTGAGGGGACGAGGGCTCGGCAGTGATGTCCTGTAAGTGGCCCAGACAGGAGGCAGACTACCGTGGCCTACGGGCTGCTAGAGCGGCTGGCCACAACGCTCTGGAAGAGGGACATGTGTTTGTAAGCTTCCCAATAGCATATCAAGAAATGCAGATGTCATGAAGGTTGAGAAGCAGCAACAGGCTCGGGGACACAGCTTACAGCTTGGGAGATGGTACTCAGATGTCACGCCCAACAAGTTGTAGGCGGTAGTTTACAGTCACTGCCCTTCACCAGTGGAGGACCCAGGGTCGTCCTCGTTTTCTTCAGTCAAGGGAGTGACCAAAGAGGAATGGAAGCTTGCATCGGCTGAGTCCTACAACAGCCACTGGCTGCACTCTCGGAGGCAAATTCTACTCTCGAGCGTAAGCGGTCCATCATCATTCGCTTATCCTGTTATCTGTTATTCTCAACTAGCGACACTGTCATTTAGTCAGACCCTCAGACACATACGGGGTGACCAGGCACTGATGCTTCTGAAATTTTATTTAAGCTGGACGTGACGTCATCACGGCCAGTGGTGCAGTCATTTGCCCTCATAATCCGGAGGTGTCAGTGAATTTTTCCCTCTTATGGTTTCTCGTTTATTGCCTGTTTCCCTCCCTTTCTCACTTCCCGTCCATGCCGGGAAGCTGTGGACTGTCTCAGTGCGGTGGTGAAATTGTATCGGTTCGTAGTGCAAATCTCTCAAAATTACGCTTTAAGTAGTGTCACACTTCTCCAGTTTCGTTCCTTTATGACGGCTCAGCTCAGTGAGACAGTGTATTAGGAGCGACACTATGTCTTCTGCAGCACACCACACCTAACGTGCCCAGGATTTGGTTGTTACACACGGTATGAGGCAGATCTAGTTCTCTGGAGTTCGCGCAAGCAATGAGGTTAAAAACATATATACATAACCGGAAACTGAACTTGCTGTGGAACAAAATTGAGATGCGCTTTTTCAAAAAGCCTCATAAAATTTCATTCCTTATGTTAATAGTACTTGGTTGGCATAAATGCTGTTACAGATATAACCATACTGAAATATATTTAGTAATGTTCCAACCCTTTCAGTTATGTATAAAGAACGTTATTAAAACATTTGGACTTTTTCACTTAAGTCTCTTGTTTTATTTGTTGCTTGGTGACGTTTGTACTTTTGGTCTCTGTGGTGTCAATGCCCTTTCACTAAAATTTCTTAACGAAAACTGAAAGGGTTTTTGTTTCCATTTTACGCCTTCGTTTCTCATTTTCGGAAAGTGAAATCATACTCAGCGATATTTTGATACAGCAGCTGCTACAAACGGAAGCAAAATTACAAAACGGACAAAGGAAAGACACGTAAAATGTAATCAGGTTGGCGGAGCTTTGATGGAATTAGCACTTGACTCCTTTCGTCACTTGAGAAATGGGATCTCGAAACAAAATTACACAATTTTTTCGTCTCCGACAAAGACAGGAATGTATTTAATGAATATTAAACGACAGCCTGGTAAAAAACAAGGATGAAAGGAATTTACGCATAATGTATTTAGAATGGAAGACTCTTTGATAATAAGAAATTCTCTAATTACGTTTTATAGGTTGAATTGAGTTTCATCACTAGTCACACTTTCCTAGGAAAACAGTACCAGTATAGCACTGAAGTAGTGAAATGCCTCTCTCATAAATTTGTGTATGTAATACTTCGTTTGGTATCCCAAACTACGTACAGCGTTTGGTGATGCTGTAGCTGATGTTCGTTATTCCATTTGTGATTTCCAAGGCAACCATAATGTTCTTCTCATGGAAAATAACTTATATACCTCCTGTGAGCTCTACGTATATACGTTTAGAAGCAAGGCTAGTGTTGGTCGTGTTGCTGCCGTTCGTCATTTAACATAGGAACGGTTTTCCGCGGCCGGGAAGATGGATATCTATATGCCACTTATTTCGACAGTTAATCGAATGCGTCATCCCCAGCACCACTTTCTTCCACCTCGGCTTAAAATACAAGGAATGCAATATGAAACACCCAGGAACGTCGGAAAAACGTTCTAGTCGTTACACGAAGTTCCATAGATAATGACAAAGTGCAAATGTCACAATTGTTTGCTTCCGGTCCTAATTTTCGAGTGACACCTGGTCCGGAAACAATTGAATTTTAAACAAAAATAGAAATATTTCAATTACTGTTTGTCTGCTGACAAGGATAAGAGGTCTGCTACATTCGCAATAGTTACTGAAAGTAGCGTCCACCAGTTTCTGTGTAGGCGTGACAATTCCATTAAGTCCAGTCGTATGCTTTTAGAAATTTTCTGTGTTCTAAATTCTTTGCTTTGTGGGGTAGCCGCGCGGTCTAAGACGCCTTGCCAGTCCTCGCAGCTCTCCCCCTCGGACGTTCGAGTCCTCCCTCGGGCATGGGCTTTTGTGTTGTCCTTAGCGTCAGCTAGGTTAAGTTAGATTAAGTAGTGTGTAAGCCTAGAGACCGATGACCTCAGCAGTTTCGTCCCATAGCAACTTACTACTACCACCTATCTAAATTCTTTCACCGCAGTTTCTCAGCATCGGACCACATGAAGGGTGCTACAAACAGCTCCGACTTCTTAGAAGGTCTACATGATTCACAACCACGAGATACGTAAGCAAATCATCTTATGATGACATTGTGATAAATACAAGAATATTGTTTACAAAGCGGTCAGTCGTTTCTCTTGAGCAATATATGTAGACTGTGCATTCTCGGTGATGTTCGAACATTATCGAAGTAATGAAATTCTACACAAAACATCTCACAGAATAAAACAAGTTGAAAACATGTCACCATAGAACAGATGAATGAACAAATCAAGGCAGAAGACTTCCTCTGCAGAAGAACGAGATACACATATTTACCAGTTATAATAACTGTGCACGACATAGTTAAGTGGAAAGCAGACATAGAACAGTTGATAGGATACTTAGCACATGACTTAAGGATCAACAAATTAAGAACGAAATTAATGAAGACAAGTAGAAAGTTACATAATTAGCACAGCTTTTTCTGGGAGTTAAGAGTGGAACTTATAGATTTCTGAGAAACAGGAGGCTTAATTGTAGCGTCACCGAAAAATGTCAAAAATTATCTTGCACTAAAAAAGATTTGTGAGGAAAGGATGGACAGGAAAGTTTGACAGTTTTCTTTTTTTTTTTTTTTTTTTTTTTTTTTGGTCATCAATATTCTGGGACTGTTTTGATGCAGCGAGCCACGAATCACGAATTCCTCTCCTGTGCCAACCACCTCATCTCAGAGTAGCAGTTGTAGCAAACGTCCTCAGTTATTTTCAGGATTTATTTCAATCTCTGTCTTCCCTACAGTTTTTTCCCTCTACAGCTCTCTGTAGTGCCATTGAAGTCTTTCCTTGATGTCATAACAGACGTCCTATCATCCTATCCCTTGTCAGTGTTTTCCTTATATTCCTTTCCTCTCCGATTCTGCGCAGAACCTTATTTCTTACCTTATCAGTTCACCTAATTTTCAACGTTCTTCTGTAGCACTACATCTCAAATTATTCAATTCTATTCAGTTCCAGGTTTCCCACAGTCCATGTTTCACTAATTTACAATGATGTGCTTCAAACGCACATTCTCAGATATTTCTCCTCAAATTAAGGGGTTTATTTAACGCTTGTAGGCATCTCTAGGCCAGGAGACCCTTTTTACCAGTGCTAGTCTGCTCTAGATTCCCTTCTTTCCCCGTCCGTCATTGGTTATTTCGCTCACAAGGTAGCAGATTTTCTTAGCGTCATCAATCCCGATTTCAAGTTTCTCGTTGTTCTCATTTCTGCTGCTTCTCATTACTTTCGTCTTTCTTCGACTTACTCTCAATCCATACTCTGTACTCATTATACTGTTCATTCCATTCAGCAGATTATGTAATTCTTCTCCAGTTTCAATTAGGACGGCATTGTCATCAGCGAATCGTATCATTGATATCCCTTCACTTAAATTTTAATTCCTCTCCTGAACCTTTTTTTATTTTCACGTACAGATTAAACAGTAGGGGGAAAGACTACATCCTTTATAATCCGAGCGCTCCGTTCTTGGTCGTCCACTCGTATTATTTTCTCTTGTCTGTTGTACGTATTGTATCTATTGCACATATTGTATTTTACCCGTCTCTCCCTACACCTTACCCCTATTTTTCTCAAAATTTCGAACATCTTACACCGTTTTATGTATCGAACATTTTTCCAGGTCTAAAAAACCCATGAACGTGTCTTGATTTTTCTTTAGCCTTGCTTCCATTATCAATCGCATCATTAGAATTGCCTCTCTAGTGCCTTCGTCTTTTCTAAAGCCAAACTGATCGTCATCTAGCACATCATAAACTTTCTTTTTCATACTTATGTATGTTATTCTTGTCCGCAACTTGGATGCATGAGCTTTTAAGCTGATGCTGCGATAATTCTCGCACTTGTCAGCTCTTGCAGTCCTTGAAATTGTAAGGATGATATCTTTCCGAAAGTCAGAGGGTATGTTGAAAGACTCATACATTCCACACACCAAAGTTAATAGTTCTCCTGATGATTTTAGAAGCTCTGATGGAATGTTATCTATGACTTCTGCCTTATTTGATCTTATGTCTTCCAAAGCTCTCTTAAATTCTGATTATAACACTGGATCCCTTTCTCTAGTAAATAGATTCCTGTTTCTTCTTCTATCACACCATCAAATCTTCTCCCACACAGAGGCCTTCAGTATACTATTATACCTATCCGCTCTCCCCTCTGCATTTAACATCGGAATTCCCATTGCACTTTTAATGTTACCAGGCTTTCTTTTAATGTCACCATAAGCTGTTTTGACTTTCCTGTATGCTGGGCCATTCCTTCTGACAGTCATTTCGTTTTCGATTTCTTCACATTTTTCATGCACCCATTTCGTCTTAGCTTCCCTGCACTTCCTGTTTCTTTCATTCCTCAGCGATTTGTACGTTTGTGTCCCTGAATTTCCATGAACATTTTTGCACGTCTCTCTTTCATCGATCAACTGAAGTGTTTCTTCTGTTAAGCGTGGTTCCTTTGCAGTTGTCTGCTTTGTACCTATGTTTTTCTTTCACACTTCTGTTATTGCCCTTTTTAGGAATGTCCATTCCTCTTCAACTGTAGTTCCCACTATCCCGTATTACTGTATATATAGCCTCAGAGAACTTCAAGCGCATCTTGTCATCCCTTTGTACTTCCGTATCCCACATCTTTGCGTATTGATCTTTCCTGACTAGTCTCTTGAACTTCAGACTGCTCTTCATCGCTATTGCATTGTGATCTGGGTCTATATCCGCTCCTGGGTAAGCGTTACAATCCAGTATCTGATTTCGGAATGTCTGCATGAGCAAGAAGTAATGGATAAAGATATAGTTACCTTGACGATGGGAGAAGCAATAAGGGGAGGAGATAGTAAAGGTATGCAAAGACTGCATAGTACCGAATAGCTTATTGAGAATGTGGGTTGTAATAGTACGTAGAGATGAAGAAATCTTTGCAAAATGGAAAAAAAGGTGGACATAACCTAACCGGTTTCTAGACTCATACCTCGAAATAATTTTTTCGAGACAGTCACATTTGCCAGTATTCCCCCAACCGGCAGAACTGCTCCATTATCACAGACCGTATTGCTATTGTAGGCAATATTAACAACACAAATGTCTAAGGGAGCTATTTGAAAATAAATGAAAGTTGATACGCCACAGACACGTAATTTTTTATGGATTTCTGTGGATTCTAGTTATTCAAGTCTAGCTTCTGTAGTATCCACATAAAATAATTAGAGAGGTTATAAGGCGCTGCAGTCATGGACTGTGCGGCTGATCCCGGCGGAGGTTCGGGTCCTCTCTCGGGCATGGATATGTGTGTTTGTCCTTAGGATAATTTAGGTTAAGTAGTGTGTAAGCTTAGGGACTGATGACGTTAGCAGTTTAGTCCCATAAGATTTCACACACATTAGAACATTTAGAGAGGTTAATGGTGACGTAATAATAATGAATGAGTCAACCGTAGCACTCGACCAAGACGATGGACAAATAAGAACTTGGCTTTGAAGTATTGAAAGCAATTATTTCGGACAAATAACTCTTTTATGCTTGAAGCTTTTACGCTTACAGCCATTATTTAAGGCCCCAAAACAAATTTAGAGTTTGAGGACCATTATTTTGTTCCATAGGATTGCTTCATTCTGTAGGATTTTCGGTTACATCGGTGATTAAATTCTATAAGAGCACGACGATAGACCTCAACTTTCAGTGTCTTGTATGTTACTTTCATGGAGTTACCTAGCGTATGAACGAATGCGACGTGTAAACTTTAATTACTACAAGTAGGTCAATAAATTTATAAGTAGTTCAGCTAGCAGAATCTCTGATTTTTATTTTTTTCATAACGAAAGTAGATCATTTTAAATCCTCTGGTGGGTTTTCTATATCATACATCATTCACAGGTACCTCAAGATGTTAGAGCTTTATACCGTATTTGTAGCTCTGTCATGGTTGTTTACCAGAACTGGTCAGGAATGAGACTGGAATCATCTTCGATGGTAGAACAATTAATTCCACAGATTTTGTTGAAAGCAGAAAAGGTAGCTCAGATGAAGAAGGCAAATCACAGTTTTATATTGTGTTATCAGACTAGACGGCAGCTGGGCGTGGCCTTGCTATGTATTTATTTCATTTCTAAGCGTCAGTCTCCTACTTCTCCCACTGTCTGTACACTTTCTCTATCCCTCTCTGTCCATATGTTTCCCCTTACCCACCCGCTTCTTTCCGTCCACCTTCTTCAACCCACTTTCTCTGTCCTTCTCCTCTTCCCCGTCTCTCTGTGCCGTACGCTGATGTAATGCTGTAGGTACATTCAGTGGTAAGTTTGGATACTATGTGAAAACGTGTTGCGAATAGAGATACTATCAAAGAAGTAACAAATTGAAACGTCATGCATGACGCAGCAGCTTTTCACGCGTGTCAGTATATATGACATCATATATCCTAAACTACGTGTCGTAATATGGTATAATTTTACTGGTACATGGAGTGTTGTATGTGAATACTGTCCGAAAAAGCCTAATGAATACATTTGGTAGTAAATAAGTAATAAATTTACACGTCATACAAGATGCGAAAATGAACAGTGAATTTGTGATAGTGACGAGTTTTTTTCCCTCTATTATTATGTGAGGAGGTGGTATCGAGAAGGACTTTCATAAAGTCTTAAAATAATGTGTAAAGTTCGTTGCTCTTATTCTCAAATAATGGATGAATAAAATCTCGGTAGTTGTGCGTCGTAGTCAACACTTTATTTTCAGGCCCACCATTACCCCTTTGATAGCTTGGTGGTTCTTGCCCTTACAACGAATCTTTGTACACAGTAAGTGATATGTGTACCAAGTATGGTTGAAATCAGCCCAGTGGTTTCGGAGGAGATGTGGACTATATATATATATATATATATATATATATATATATATATATATATATATATATATATATATATATGTGTGTGTGTGTGTGTGTGTATATATATATATATATATATATATATGTGTGTGTGTGTGTGTGTGTGTGTGTGAATATCTCTTTTTTGTATTCCGATTTTGATGAAATGCGGCCTATACGGTGTATCTGCCTACGCTCTCGTTACCAGTGAAACCTTTGTAACAGACCATACGGTAATTTTGGAGGTTTGTGAGTTCACACAGCCCGGCTGCTGTTGCCGAGCGGTTCTAGGCCCTTGAGTCTGGAAACGCGCTGCTGCAACGATCGCAGGTCGAATCCTGCCTCTTGTGTGGATGTGTGTGATATCCTTAGGTTAGTCAGGTTTAAGTAGTTCTAAGTCTAGGGGTCTGATGACCTCAGACGTTATGTTCCTTAGTGCTTAGAGCAAATGGAAAATTTTTTTTTTAAGTTCAGACAGATGGACAGACAGTCAAGGAAGTTTTAGTAAAACTTTAAATCATGATATTTCTTTCGTGACCTAATTCTGATGAGCTAGAGCCAGTACCTTGTCCCAAGCTATTATCAAGTTACATGCGAAAGCCCCATGAAATTTCGTCTAGTTGTGTTGGAGATCAGCGTGTTCAAGAACGAACAGGCAGGCATGATGGTTTCACAGATTTAGTATTGGTATAAATCATATGCTATAGTTTCAGTTCATATTATACGCTCTGTTTCTGCCGCAACAATGTGTTGCAGCAGGAGTAGAGGAAGGTTGGGTTGTTTAGGGGAAGAGACCATATAGCGAGGTCATCGGTTTCATCCGATTAGGGAAGGACGTGGAAGGATGTTGGCCGTGCCCTTTCAAAGGAACCATCCCGGCATTTGCCTGGAGCGAATTAGGGAAATCACGGAAAACCTAAATCAGGATGGCCGGACGCGGAATTGGACCGTCGTCCTCCCGAATGCGAGTCCAGTGTGCTAACCACTGCGCCATCTCACTAGGTAGGAGTAGAGGAATCACGGTTCCGCATAGCGGAGGTAACCACTACTGTATAAATGTAACAGATATTCTGTTCGCGTAAGATTTAGAGACACCCTCGTCTGTATTTTGCATGTTTTATGCCGCGTTAATTCCTTTATGTCTATATAGTCTCTGAAAAACAAAATTCTACCATTAAATGTATATTTTGCATCACTAAGTGTTCAAAGATTCCTGCGGTTTTTAACTACTTCGGTCCCATGCCATGAAATAATGCATGGCAGAGCACTGTGAAGGGTCTACACATTTCATACGAGATACTGCAGCGCCAAATAGCCGACCGGCTACTAGACTCATACAGCCATTGGCACAGAGCTACGAGAACAGTGTTATTACAAAGTTACGTGTGGCACAGCGAAACAGCTATCAGGCAACTTATGTCCGATAGATTGCGTTGGGCGCAGCAGGAATCTCTGTGCGAGACAAAGGGACGCTACAAGGTAACTCTCTGTTAGCTGGCGGTGTATGTTTCCTGTAGTACTGTTCCACTTCCCGCAAAACGCTTCCCTGAGGTACAGTGCAGAAGGGATGCGTGCAGCGCAGACTAATCATGAAAGGCAAAGGCGTCTGAATGACCGAGAGAGTTGAAGCGGTGCATAAGGCCCATTGGACAGACATCACGGCGTCTACTAACCGACCCGTACGGGAGTGTTCGCTCTGCAAACGATTTCATAACATTTTCCTGCAGTACGATAATTTCAGTGACACGAATATAGGTTGCGATGCAGGAAGAAGGTCAAAGCACCACAATACGAAAATTATCAGAGACTACTGCATGAACAAAGAGATAATATTTTTGTTATGTTAAAAAATGACGAAATTCCTCCAGATGTATTAAGGTGTTGGTTTTATTGGCGACTAGTTTCGATGTTGTTACATCATCATCTTCAGGCCCATACATGTTGACAGCAGCCGTATGTATCTAACACTAATAGTCAGTGGTGAGATAGGCGTGCTCCATGTGGAAGGCAGGTAGCAACTACGCCTACCTCACCACTGACTACTTGTGTTAGGCACATACTGTTGCTGTCAACAAGTATGGGCCTGAAGATGATGTTGTAACAACATCGAAACTAGTCGCCAATAAAACCAGCACCTTAATACAGCTGGAGGAATTTCGTCATTTTTAACATATATTATACTAGCTGACGTCCCAAGTCGTCCGTTTCAGTTATGGATATACGAAAATATTTTTGTTAGCGGTTGATTCCGAAATAATAGGTACTCCATGGACGTGCATGTATAAGAGAAGGCTTCTTACGGCCTCATATTACAAACCTAATTATGACGTATGGTATATGTTTTTCCGTATTGGCTCTAGATAACATTTTATCTAATTTGGTAAATATTTTACGTAAATAAGACATGGAAGACTGCCGCTAAGGTAGGCCCAAAAATAAATGCGCCATATTAATTGCATACCAGTGTTCAGAGTTTAGGTATAGTCGGGTAAAGATGATACTCGTACATTGTAAAAAGATTAAAAATCAGGGAAAAGTGGTCGTTTGGACCGCACACGAGTCAAAATGCTGTTAACTGTATAAAAAAGGAGTACCTCCAATCTATAACCAGCAGAGAAATACTACGATCGGAGCACAAAAAACGCGAATATTTTCCTATTTAAAAGACTGAAAAGTGCAGAAGTAGCAACCTAATTCAGACTTCCTCAGCGCCTTCAAAAATGGTCCCAAAAATTTAGACATGAAAACATCTTCGCGCTGTTCTCAACATGCAACCTCTCTCTCACTCCCTCAAGCTCTCTTTTGTATAGCTCGCTCACACCCACTAGTCCATTGCTGTAACTCGCTCTCACTTATCCACTACTACTTGCCCGTTCTCACTCACTCATTCATCCCAACTCATTTCTTTATCTCTATGTGTGTCTCTGATTTTCACTGTCTCCAATTTCACAACCACAATCACTCTCGTTCTGTCCTACTACCACTACCTCCTGTCATTGTCATTGGATCCCACTTGCTCTTACTGCTGCTGCCTTATTCATTACTTCCCACTGCTGCTGTCTCTTCCCACTCTCACTGTCTCTATCTTCCTCGCTGTCATTGTCATTGCCTATATCCCTCAGTGCCACTCATTCTCATTGGCTTTCACTCACTTTCACTTTCCCCTATTTATTCCTGCCCTAATGGCACTGTCTCCTAAGACCATTGTCGCCTTCGCTTCTTCTGCAGTTCAACCAGCGTCTACTATCTTCCACTACTTGTTAGTTTTCCATGTCTTTCCCACCGCCACAGTCTCCCTCCATCTCAGCACAAAAAAGTTCGAATATGTTCGACTCCCTTTTTTTGGGGCGAGGGGGGGGAGACAGAATGCCGTAGCTGGTACAGCACTTTTGAGAGTCATCTACGCAGGAGCATTTTTCAGCTGGCGCCCTTCTTTTCTCCGCCACAGCAGAGCATGTCACTCACATGGAGAAAAGTTGAGAGTCAGTAAAATTTTTATGGTGTACTTTCAAGAAATTGAAATAAGGCAGAATTTACACCTCAAGTCGGATTTTGCAAGCACAAAACTTTTGCATGTGATTGAGTACTACAACGTGGGTTTCGTAGAAAGCTTTGCGATGATAACGGAGACACTTTCGAGCACATTTCTCCATGCTACGTCACTTTATAAACTACTTTTCCGCCTCATGTCGAATTTTACGTGTACAACTAGGAGGAAGCTTAATCTGTGTATCTCGTAAAAGGCAAAAATATCAAGAAAATTTTCAAGCTAGTTCGAGATCGATGTCTTACGACTAATTGGTAAGAATGTCCGCTATTTACTGCGCATAGCGGTCTTAAAATCCGCTGCTTGGTTTTGGTACGGAAAAGATGGAAATTTCTAAGGAACCACTCTTGAACTAGTGGTGCCTCCATAAGTCTCTTAAAGCCGACCGTAGACAACATCAAATGCTAAAAGAACCAAATGATTTGTTCCATTAGCTTAAACAGGAGGAAATACATAGTATGCATATTTTGATCGTGTACTGTAGGATATTAACACTGAGGTGATCCTTCAGTTGGACCTACAAATGGTCCTTAGTCCAAGCGGTATCCGAAATACTTAATCCTACCTCTCTATCGTCAAAAAATCCCGAGTTATAACCCCCATAAGGACGCCGTTTTTATGCACGCTTAACAAACACTGAGGTGACAAAAGTCGTGGTATGGCGATCCGCACATATACAGATGACGGTTACATAGTGAACACAAGTAGAAAAAAGCAGTGCATTGGCAGAGTTGTCATTTGTACTCAGGTGACTCATGCGAAAACGTGTCCGACGTGTTTATTGCCGCACGACGGCAATTAAGGCTCTGAAAGTGGACTGATAGTTGGGACATTTTGTTTCGGAAAACGATAAGGAATTAAATATTCCGAGATCCATGGTGTTAAGAGTGTTTAGAGAATATCAAATGTCACGAATTACCTTTCATGATGGTCAACGCAGTGCCAATGACCAAGCAACACGGCGAAAAAAACAGCAGGAATCAGTGTGGGACGCACCACGAAGTATTAGTTGCGGCAGTGCGATGAAATTGGGTGTCAATTGGCTATGGCAGCAGACGAGCTACGCGGGTGGTTTTGCTAATAGCATGACATTGCCTACAAAGTTTCTGTGGGCTCGTGACCATATTGGTTGGACCCTAGACTACTGGGAAACCGTGGTCTAGTCAGATGAGTCTTGATACCTGTACGTAAGAACTGATGATATGGTAGAGTGTGGCACAGACCCTATGAAGCAATGGACTCAGGTTGTTAACAAGACGCCGTGCAAACTGGTAGTTCCTACGTAATAGTGTTGGCTGTGCTTACATGGAATGGATAGGTTCCTCTGGCCCAACTGAACCTATCATTCACCGGAAATGGTTCTGTTCGACTGCTTGGAGGCCATTTGCAGCCATTCGTGGACTGCAATTTCCCAAATAATGATAGAAATTATACGGATGAGAAGGCACCATGTCACTGGACAACAATTTTTTACGATCGCTTTGAAAAAAGTTCTGGACAGTTTGAGCAAATGATTTGGCCACCCAGATTGCCCGACATGTGACATAGTCGAGAGGTCAGTTCGTTCACAAAAACCTACACCGGCAACGCTTTCACAGTTATGGCCGGCTACTAAGGCAGCATGTCTCAATATTTTTGCAGGGGACGTCCAACGACTCGTTGAGTCCATGTCACGTGGAGCTGCTGCACTGAGCCTGACACAACGTCAGGTGGTCTCCCAATGGCTTCTGTCGTCTCACTGTATTAGGTAGCGCTTGCTGTCGCACATATGCCGATAGGGAATTGATCCGAAAAACCATGAAATTTAATACGCATAACTTCTCTTACTGTTGACAATATCATACAGGTTTCCCAGAATGGGAATTGATTTGTGTAAGTGTTAAATGTTGAATATCCTAAGGACAAGAATCTGTACGGTAATTGAAAATACGTATGATCACTATTAATTGTTTCAGGGTTCACAGGATTAACCCTTTCTTAAGATATGTGGAGTGTAGTATGCTAACTCATTAAGTTCAATAACTACAGCGAAATAAAACTAAGCTACATCTCATTTGCTTACAATCAAACGTGACGAAAATGTTGCTTATCTAAGGTACGAAACGAATTACCTAGCCGACAGGTAGAGTTCGCAACAGAGCTCAACCCCAATCATCATTTATGACTGAAGCGGTTTTAATATACAACAAATCAGGTAGTTTAGAAGTCATAAGGTTGGTTGGTTGATTCGGGGGAGGGGACCAAACAGCGACGTCATCTGTCCCATCGAATTAGGGATGGATGGGGAAGGAAGTCGGCACTACCATTTCAAAGGAACCATCCCGGCTTTTGCCGGAAACGATTTAGGGAAATCATGACGGCCGGACGTGGGTTTCGTCCTCTCGAATGCGAGTCCAGTGTGTTAACCACTGCGCCACCTTGTCAGTAGTCATAAGAGATATTATTATTGTTAACTTAATTTCAGATTCAGTTAAAATGATTACATTACAAATTTACTTGTTGCTCCTTACAGAATGCCAGTTAGTTTGGTCTGAACTAGCTTCATATAATCAATTACAGCACACTAGGTCCTATAAAAAATGTAAATTACCTTAGCCACAAACTTCAAGTCACGGTTGAAATCATTATACATGGAATCATTTGATGTTGTGGTCATTTTGACGCTGTATCTGGTTTCAAGCGGGTACCACTTGCAGTGTCCTTGAAGTTAATCAGTGAATGGTGGGGTATAGACATTACGAAGCTCTTCCATCATGTGCTGGTAGTTGTAATGCCGGGATTTTGAGCAGAGTGGCAGAGCGGCTATGGGGAGTGCTTTATCAACCGCAGCTAAGGACATACTTACCAAATATTTTGAAGACAGGACTCCGAGGAAGGCAGCTGTGGTAGCCACCTCTTTTTGGGTATACGTGGATAACTAATGGTTTGGACTCGTAGAACGGTTGTTCATAATAGGTTCCTTGAACACTTTTGCTTTCTTCATCCTATCATTATCACTGCGATGGAAGTTGGGATGAACGCTAAACTTTATTTCTTCGATGACTTGCTTTATGAACGGCATGATGAAACTAAGGGGCACAGTGTTTACTGCAAGCCCACGCATATCGTCCGTATCATCACAGTGGATTCCTTTGGACACTGTCTTGAAGACGGCAGCGTTTTAGAAGAAATCGAACAACAGAGATCTGTGATCAAGCAGAATGGTAGCTCTGATAACCTCATCGGCCTCGCTTTGGAGAGTAACCATCGTCAGAAGCACAGAAAGATGGATCGGTTTCTTTACTGAGAGTGGAAGAATGTGCAGTGATGTTGGGAGAATTTTAAAGATTTAACATGAAGGCGTGATTTCGCCAGCCAACCAGAACTAGAGCTCTTCTCTGCTCTATTTAGACGAATTATGGTCTAAGAAACCACGGAGTATGTAAACTTACAAATGGTTGTGGCAAAGCCTGTACTGGTAAGGCAACCTGTCGGTCAAGAACAGGTGTGTGGAACATCGTCACCACACAAGACTTTAACAACTGTAGAAACCCCCTGCAACCAGAAACCTAACGCTGCATACTAAGGGGCAGTGGATTAAATGTGAGGACAGACCGATAGTTACAAGCGTGTCTCTCTACAACGAGTGTCCTCAGTGTGGCGATAAAGATTAGTTCAGTAGATAGTCTCATTAAAAGTGACACCCAGTGTTTACCACCGGAGCCGCTTGTGTTCTGCTGAGAGGCAGCAGTGATGCTTCCGGTGCAAGAGCTACGAGTGGACTGTTAGCCGCAGAGCTTTGCACCTGAAAGTAGCTTCAGGCTGGGGCGCCGAAGTAGTATGTCAGCATGGAATGAAGATCAACCTGCATACCCGGAAACCTTTCCACGTGTTCCCCTGTTCCAACATGAATATTAACAAAATTTGTTGTGCTCAAAAAAACGAGAACTGGTTACGTACATTACGGGTCAAAAGCTTTCGATCGCCTTTCATAATTATGGATTTGTGGTTAACACAGGGATTTAGTTTTGAATATTCCAGAGTCTTACGTCTTTAAAACTTCTTTGTGAGCGCCAAGTTGGTATCTAAGAAACGTGTTAAACCCATTTTTGGTATCAAAATATGTAGATCTCAGTGCAGAGCAGCAGAAGTACGTGAAAATTTGTTTTTGAACAGAAAAACGTGCAGCTCACGTTACACGATGCGAAATCCAGACTAGCCATTACGGCAAACACTTCGTCGGCGACAGAGCGATCCCTTTTCAATGAAATTTACGTACGCCATCTGACTGCAGAACAATATGACTCAGTTGAAAATGCTGGGCCTGAATGCTGCTGATCATCTCTGGCCTTGCAGACAATAACGGCACCAGAACTGTTATTGTAATTACGCAGCAAATGAACATAAAAACTAACGTGTCTGGTTTTCTCATAAAACTGCTTGAAAATTCACACCATAGCACTTTAGTGATATTAAGCCTGTGAACTAATATTGACATTATTTTCACAGATAAACTGTGACAGTCACTGTGATTGTGTCTTGCAGTGGACAAGATGGACATGAAAGTTGATGGTAATCATAATATGATTACGTGAACATGAAAATTGAAGCACCGATTTTAATATTAATTATACAAGGAGGCTAATAAAACTTACATAATTCGGAAGGTATTTTGCCATAGATGAGCGCTAAGAAAAGAATTATGTGTGTACATAGCCGTTAAGGTTAGTTAATGGAACTAGATGCTTTCATATTCGTAACTCTCATGGTCCCTTTTGTACCAGACATTATAATTTCCAATATGTGAGCATTGAAAATTGAAGTTCTACCAACTGTCATAGTACCGATCAGGTGCTATAACAGAAACGACACAACAAACTGCGAAGTTTCGGAAATCGCATTCTTGAGATGTTAATGTTGACATGTTTCATTTGCTGCGCGTACACACACACACACACGTACACACACCAGACAGCTACAATGCGACAGCTGTTATGACGATGATGTCAGCAGTGGAAAATAAAATATCGTAGCAACGAAGTTTCTTAATACTGTACCATTGTATAATGACGTTGTTATTTCGCTTCCTCTCCTGTCAAGGTAACTTTGTAGCCATTTACCACTAGAAAATTTGAAGTAATTCCTAATTTTTAATTTCTTATTGTTTGAATAACAATGGTTTCCGATTTCCCTTATTATATAGAAACTACATTTATATTATGCTATGCCTAGGAAGGGAACGCTAACGGTCGGAGAGAAGGACGCAGAGCCAGACAGACATAACTTTTGGTAGAAAAAGTAATAGAAATGTGAACATTCATTATGACAATGCTACTGTTTCCTTGAACAATATATTTAAATGCGCACTGAAAGTAAGTTCACATAAGTTTGACAGTTAGAATTGCGGTTTGATAAATTTACAAAGCTGACTTTGTAGTACAAAGGCATTCACAGTGTTTTGTCCTAAGGGAAAAGTTAATTTGATTGAGTTAACACAGAATTGATTTTTCAATGCACTTTAGTAAAGACGCCACGAAGTTGTCTTCGATGCTAGGTCGTTGATGTTGTCAGCTGTGGAAAGCAAAACATCGTAACGAAGCTCCCGTTGGCAACACAGATTGTACATAACGTCTTGTTTTTCGTTGTTCATTCGCTTATTTTTGTCTAAGAGTAAACGAAACTAACTTTCCACTCATTTGTCACCGACATCATAAAAATTGAAGTAAGCTCCTAACTTTCAGTTTCTTCATTTTAGATGGTTACGACTTGCATTATCATATTTTAGGTTATGCCTCGAGGAAGAACACTAACGTTTCGTACTGGGAGACGAAGAGCTAGATAGCTACAATTTTTGAGTTGACAAAGTAACAGGAATAATGTGGACATTTATGATGATAGCTCTATTCCTCTTTTGTAAGGTAGTTTTCAGCTGACAACTAATAACCTGCATACGAATAAATTCAATTTAACTATATAAGACAATAAAATTCCGTTACTTTATAAACAGTTAGCCGAATTTCGACTATAGGCGCCGAAACTGGACTGCTGTAGGCATTTAATTTTCTCACTATAGGCGATACTTGTTAAACTTTTTGGACTACCTGTGGGTACGGAACGCTGGTCTGCTCTGCAACTTGTTGCCTTAGGAGTTACGATACGAATGTCAAAAATAAAATTTCATTTGCCATATTTGCGACGTGCAACGCAAGACGTATCTTACCAATTTTCATAAATGCTTCTCAGTTCACAACTTGCGATATGCAGTGGGAGTGTGCAAACAGAGTCGTGAAAGTAAATAAAAATGGAGAACTAATCTTAACGACTGATAAATGAGAAGAAAGACTCCATGTTTAACTGTGCTTCATTAAGCCATGACAGCAACACACTTCTACATAAATTTCTCAAACCTAGACAAGTCGGCAAAATGTTTTTTAACAATTCCCCTGTGTACAGCTGCCTTCCTTGATACTTGTTTCAAGTATAAGACAAGACCATATGCTTCATTATAAAATTTCTATAGCGAACTTCAACCACACCCAACGTTTTAAAATAAGGAGCTACACAGTTACAAATACAAAAAACTGAATTACCTTGAGAGTTGCTTTTTATCATTATTCCATTAATATAATGTTGTTTCCTCAAAACCTTTTCTGAAAACATATTATTGTAAAATACTTTTTAAATAATGCTGCCATCAGTATACAGCAGGGCAACTGCCATCAAACTAACTACATTGCCAGACTGTCCACCACACTCTACTAGTGATAGACACTCTCTGACGTACTCCGACAGAGCCAAGGTAACCTCTCTGACCAACATCTCTCGTTCCAGACACAGCCTTACAAAAAATATGATTATCGATATTGTAGAGGTTGAGGCCATTTATCAAATTCGCAATTTAATTCACATTTATGAACAAAACATAATAAGACAAGTATAAACATGTAAAGACAAAGCAGGTCTGTTTTATTTCACTAGCTGTCAGCATAGATGGGCGCTGGTGAGCATCCACAAGAACAATGACGTGCCTTTACCCAAGATGATTCCATTCGAATAGACTTTAACCTTTCCACAGCCTGTATACCAATCATTTTACGTTCGTTTAGTTAGTGCATCTAGCAGTGTGTTAGTATACATGATCAGGTTCATACCGTATTACCTCCAAGAGGGACGGAAGCAGGTGACTGGGATGGAGAAACGTGCTGCAATAATGTAGCTCTCCATCATGACGGCTGTTCTTGTAGGCCAACACCAACAGAAGTTGGCGTAGCCAAATCTACAGTTGTATATACATTGCAGCCCTTCAACCAAACTGGTGACAATGCAAATGTTCCGCTATCTGTAAGACTCCGAATAACACCATACAGGGAAGATCAGTTCATAAGTGTACAGAAAACGTCAGAGGAGTCGTACTGCCCTGAAATTGGCGAGGAAGTAAACAGTACGCGAGGAGCTCCAGCCTCTGTCTCAACAGCCCAACGCCGTCTCTGTGAACAAGGTTTAAACGGCTGCATAGCGGCCAAAATCCTGCGTTACCCATCCAAAGAAAGGCGACAAGATTTTAGTGGGCACAGTAACACAGAAACTGGTACGTGCAGCAGTGTCTCAAGTTGTCATTCATGAACTAATGTAAGTGGAAAATTTTGGAATCCATCGTCGAATGTTCTTCGTAACCTTCACGGAGAAGGTTGAAGAATCAGTGTGTGACGGCAACGGTGAGGCGTGGTGGAGGGTCGGTCAAGGTGTAGGGACGACTTGCGGATAATGAAGCTGGTGATCTGGTCACGGTTAATGGATGATTAAAGAAGGAAGGTCATCACAGGGTACGGATCAGCAATGCAGTTCCATCAGGTAGGAGACTTATTAGTTGTGGGTTTGTTCCGCAGCAGTATAATGAACCGCAACACGTTACTAAATTGTGCAGAAGTTTTGTCAATAGATAAGTGATATGTGGGGAACTCAAGGATATGAACTGGCCAAGTCTGTCACGTGACCACACCTACTCGTCATTATCGATTTCGTCAAAATTTGTAGTGCATGCGCCGGCCGCGGTGGCCGGGCGGTTCTAGACGCTTCAGTCCGGAACCGCGGGACTGCTACCGTCACAGGTTCGAATCCTGCCTCGGGCATGGATGTGTATGTGATGTCCTTAGGTTAGTTAGGTTTAAGTAGTTCTAAGTTCTAGGGGACTGATGGCCTCAGATGTTAAGTCCCATAGTGCTCAGAGCCATTTTTGTAGTGCATGCAGGGCTTGGCAGTGAAAGAGACACAAGTAGGAGCTCCACATGGACAAGCGTTTGAAAAAAGTATCTTTTCTGGCGCTGGTATGGTGTGGCATTAGTCTTTTGTGCTAGTGCTAGTGTAATTTCAGTTTTCAAGTGCTATACACTGAAATAGTACACAATATCTAATTCATAGTCTCATAAAAGACATAAGAAAGGAAGGAATAGGAAATTTTGAGATTGTAAGTAAACTTCCGCAAATGAATTATAAAGCTTACACAATTACTTCGTGTATAAATTTGGATATTATTATTTTACGCCACCGGCCTTGCCGCAGTGCTAATACCGGTTCCCGTCAGATCACTGAAGTTAAGCGCTTTAGGCTTACTAGCACTTGGATAGGTCACCGTTAGGGTCTGCCGAGTGCTGCTGGCAAGCGAGGTGCACTATTGAGGAGCTTCTTCAGTAAGAAGTAGCGTACCGGTCACGAAAACTGACAACGCCCTTCCGTATCCGCATCCGGTGACACCTAAGGGCTGAGGACGACATGGAAGCTGGTCGGTTACGTTGGGCTTTCAAGACCTGTTCGGACGGAGTTCGTTTTTGTTTTTATTATTTTGCACTCGATCATTTACACATGCTGGATCACAAGAACAGAGGAAGCAATGATTTGTCAGCATTTTGAGCATTTTTAATAGTAGGCTTTAACTACAGCCCCTCCTTGGAAAGTTATTTGCAGAATCCTCGTGGACGATCTAAGTATAATTCTGTCCTGGAAATTTATTTGCGATCCCAATGTTTCCTTGCCTTAGCTTTTCGTGTATTTCGTGGAAATACTAACGTAGTGTCCATTGCTTCACTGGCGTTTCATTTTCTACGCAGTTCTGACAAAATCTGTTTGTCATGGCGACTGATAAATAGTTTTCTCTTATTTTAATTCACACTTTACACCTTCTAAGCTTTCCACGCTAATTAAGACCATAGCAGCGTGGTGTCTTCCAAATATACTCCTACCAAAATGCGATCCTGGTAGATGGAGATTTTTGTTATCCCTTCATTTTGAGTCTTATGGAGATACTTGTATAAAAACTTTCATCCCCTAACACATTTTTCTTCATTTGTAACCAAGAAGTGAAACACCAATTTTCATAGATTAAATTTTAAAAATATTTTAATATAAAAAATATTTTCATAAAAAATTTCATCCCCCTATTTCATCTTTCTAGGGTTTGCCGAAAACAATGAAACACTTTTTTTTCCAAGCTAAAAGTAAAATTCAAATATTCAAAGATTTGGCTTTAAAATGCTTCATATCCATTTTGGTTAGAGGACACCGAAGCACTTTTCGTAAATTTTACTGTAGGAAATACTGCAACCAGCCACCTTTTTTTGTATGTATATTTATTTTACCATACTAGTGTCGGGCCTGGGCCCTTCGTCAGACGGTAGTGCTGACACAAATGTTAAACTTGCGAAGGAGTCCACGCTAACGTCTGACGATCGGCCCAGGTCCAGAACTAGCAGCGCTACAATAAAAACATTTTAAAAAACTTGTGGCTAGTTAAAGTATTTGCTACAGTGTAAGTTTAAAACGTTGTCATAATGAAAAATTTTCGTAATACTTTCCATCCCGTCATTTACTCTCTAACGGGTTGAACTATAGAGTTTTTTATTTATGACCGAGAAACCAAATACCAATTTATAGTTCTAGCTTAAAAGTTATCTTAACAGCGAGATATTTTCAAAAAACCTTTCGTCTCCTGTTTTACTCCCTTAGGTGAGGAATTTCGAAAAAGCCCTCGTTAAATGATACCTACAGCATAAGATCAACAATCTCTCCTCATTTCAAGTTCCTATCCTTAGTGGCTTGCGCTGGGCGCCGATGAGTCAGTCAGATCCTTTCCTTGTACACATAGAGATTAACAACTACAGCATATTGAGAATTATTTCAGTTTATTTACATTGTAACATAAAAATTGAAAATGAAAACAAAGTTTCCGCATGGGGCAATAACCCTATGACTATTGTTCTGCGCTCTTACCGCTGCGCAAATCGCTTCTGAAAACTACGTTAACTCAAGTTGTTCGTGCCTCATCCGACCTTCACGAAAAATGGTATTTTTTCTAAACTCTTAGCCTTCAGGAGGTCCCACTTCTGTTCATCTCTCAGCGAGCCATGCGTATACCACAGGTTTGGAATGAATTGGTCATACGAGTGATCTTTTTCCCTTGTCAATCGTGTACCACCGATAGCTGGAGGATAGCAGTCCAGGGCAAGTGCTGGCTGTCATGTGGGACATGGACGCAGTGAGCGATTGCTGGAACTGAATTTTTATTTCGAAAGGGCAGGGGGCGCTCTTCTTTCAACTTACACGCCCGTGAAGTAAGCCGCTCGAATTTGGTGGACGATAGCCCTGCAAATTGATCTGTTATTTACACCTACAAAATTTACGGTCAAGGTCGAATTATTGAATCATAGCCATTGGAGCCTGTTGGACTGACTCGGTGTGGACAGTAGTATGTAAACTGCACGAACATTCGGAGCCGTAGGGTGTATTGTTAGGCTCCATTATATTGTGTGTTTTAGGTTTAAGCTAATTTAATTATTTGCCTATGGATAACCTACATTGCTAAATCTTTCTCTCTGTTCATGCCACTGTCATTCTCGTTTAGCTGGTTGAAACCCGGTTTTTAATTCATCAGTATCTATGCTACCTTTGTGTCATTTGATTTGGTACTCGGGATGAGCGCAGTAGCTTGTTGCGGAAGCCTAAAGAACATTTTAATTGTATTTACACATTATTTTATGCAGTCAGCTTCAGACATTTATGATTTATCTGCAGAGTTCAAGTATTATTTTTCCGATTCAGCGAAGGCATACATGCTATGGTTGGCCATAAGTTGTTTGATTTGTTGGGTTTAGAGGTTCCTGGTTTGTTAAGTAATGAAGTATTTTCCTTTGAAACATGTGTCAACTGTAAATTTTCTGTGTGTTCTAGTAATGGCTGAATATACAGACAATTTTTTTAAAAATTAGTTTCAAAGAAGATAGATACGTTGCCACACGTTCACCCTTAACTGGAAAGTATTTAAATTAAAAATATGAATTATTCTCGATTCATTGGTAATTTTCTTGCATTTACTTGACTTTGTTGCATTTCACGTCTCATAAAAATAGCCATAAGAACGTAGCAGAAAATTGTTAATACGTTGTCGTCTATGGATGACGTGTTACTTTTTTGAATGTCCTAGCGCCTTAACACACCCAACTCCATTACAAAAATCGATGTATGCATCCATGATCAGCGTCTCCTCCTTTACTGCTTGGTCGATTTCTACTACAGTTGGTACACGTATTGCTCACTACCTGAAACGAAGCACTGTGCGTGTAAGAGCCACACTCCACTCAAAAGAGTTGGTGGTTCGGGTCAAAAATAAGCGTAACGCACTGTGCCCAAATATCCAAATTAATTTCATCCAGTCTCTTTAGGGAGACTTGACTCCAGGCGGTGGAAGTCGTCGCTGCTCGGACAACGCGACGCCGGTGGTGGGAACAGTGGGACTGTCAGAGTGCATGGGGCAGAAGCGACTGGAAACAGAAAACAGTCTCACTCAGCAAAAAACCTAAATTCTTGGCTTCAAGCAGTATCTGACTCCATCAGCATACAGCCAACAAAAAATTAATGGTCCAAGCTTGTAAACTCTCTAAAGACCATAAACACCATAAAATTCTTGTAAGGCACGTTATTGAGTGATTTTAATATTTATTAAACTCAACAAAAGCTTTCTTATAATAATGATACCTCACTTTTTGAATTCACTACTATGTGATGCCACATGGAGACACAACATTTACACCCCATAATTACTGGATTGCTGAAATTACAATTTTTTAATAGGTGAAATCTACCAACCCACGTTAACTACGTAGGGCACGACGGTTCACGGGTTAGGGAAACACACCTTATGGATAGCAAATTTAGTTATATACGCAATACGTATTACCAAACCGCTGTTAGCAGCAAAAATTTCTAGGACTTACAGTCTAGTGTCACTCATTTAGCTACACCCAAACTACTATCCATCTAGAGCGCTCTTTTCACTCTACCTAGTTTTAATGAATATAATGTCTCTTTAATTAAGGCGCTAGCGCCGATGAGATGTTATGACTCATTACTAATTGGTGCTATCCCTTCTGTTCTACCGGCACTAGGTGTAGTTTAATTTAAATCTTCATTCTTGATGGCGTCTCGATCCTTATCGTTAGGCAGGTACTATCTCAATTGCCTTCAGGTAGTCCTAGTGCACAGCTTGCCCGTAGCCAGGGAAGTAAATATAATTTACCTCTGTCTGTTCTAATCAGAGATTAAGACACCCACGTGAGCAAGGCGGTGAACCCCGTGACCATGCACATCAGAACACATAAAGAAAATCAGCGCTAGATATGGAAAAACCGGAGTGAAACACAAGTAGTTCTTGTATGTCAGGATAAGATCGAGTCTTCCTGTCGCATTGTAGGGACAGCAGATGGTTTGAGAGACAGGCGAGGCGTGTGGGGAAGCTGCAGGAAAACCACCGGTGGTCATGTACAGTCCTTTCAATCATTCAGCTCGACTCCTCCATGAACATAAACCAGTATTTAAGTATTCCATCCGGATACTACAGTTATTCAAGTGCATTTTCTTGTTCACGCAATCGTCGACGCTGAGCGGCAGCTGTATTCACAGCCAGTGGCACAGACAGGAGAGCCGCTTATACAGTGAAGCACGAATAAGTGGTTCAAATGGCTCAGAGCACTATGGGACTTAACTTCTCAGGTCATCAGTCCCCTAGAACTTAGAACTACTTAAGCCTAACTAACCTAAGGGCATCACACACATCCATGCCCGAGGCAGGATTCGAATCTGCGACCGTAGCGGTCGCGCGGTTCCAGACTGTAGCGCCTAGAACCGCTCGGCCACTCCGGCTGGCTGGAGCACGAACAGAGCTCGATGACTTGGTGACGGACACCGAACAGTGCACATGATCCAGCAGCGGTCCTCGTCGTGTTGCGGGTATGTGACGCAGTAAATAAATGTTAGTGGAAGAAAGATGAATGGGCAATCATGATAGCGACGACATTGACTGCAAATTCGGAAATCCACTGGTATAGGGTATGGCACGTAAAACCGACCGAAACGTAACTGACGCTCCTCTTCTGTCAAGTTTGAATGAAACTCCTCCATGATGTCATGTGACGCGTCATGTGACGCAGCATGTGACAGTTGCTGTATTTGAACGGGTTACTCCTGTAGCCGAAATATCAGATCTGAAGATGTTTCTAGATGAACCGAAACCGGTCATATGAATAAACATTTTGCAATCAAGACTGACTATAAGTAACATTGTAGAATCACTGATTGCGGCTATCCTGTCAGACATTATGTCTGTTTTTGCAAAACTTATCCGGTACGGTTTTAACTTCAGTTCCCTTAAAACACGTCTGCAACTTCTTTCACTCGAATGAACCTGTTGGCTCAATCTCCTAGTTGACTTATGACGACTTCTCGTCATTATCTCGTAAACCTATCTCTTTAATTCAGGTATGCAGACAGGTGGTGATCTCATCCAGGGAGCATTTTGATTCTAATCTGTACGCCACAATTTTTCAGTCAATTCCGGTTTGGTGATTTTTCCTGATACAGAAAATCCTGGAAATTTTGCCTGAAATAAACTCTTTGTTTTCACAAAATATCCAGTACGAATGAACCCTTCAACAATGGTAACGGCCTCGGGTAACGAATACAGCATTATCACGCACTCACACTAGCCCTACTTAATACAAAGAGGCCTTTTTCTCAACTGGCTTTGACAAGTTTCACTGGCTGCGGTTTCAGCTGACTTACACAACAGAGTTCCGCCCAGTTTCGGCACATTAGAGGAAATGGATAGATCGTGCGTCACCGTTTGGACGGCGTTTCTCGTTTTTCATTATCATTGACGCGCGCGCACGCTCTGGAACATTATCGTTGCGTATGAAGGGCCGGTTTTACATGCCGCACTCTGTATAAGCGGCTTCGACAAAGGGCATATTTTGGGAGCGCAGCAGTTGGAAACGAGAGGCTCTGAAAAGGCGAGGTTGGTCGGCTGTAGGAGTACTTCCGTCCTGCGCACCTATGGAAAGTGATTGGCCGGCCGGTGTGGTCGAGCGGTTATAGGCTTCAGTCTGGAACCACGCGACCGCAACGCTAGCAGGTTGCAATGCTGCCTCGGGTATGGATGTGTGTGATACCCTTATGTTAGTTAGGCTGAAGTAGTTCTAAGTTAGGCTAGGGGACTGATGACCTCAGATGTTAAGCCCCATAGTGCTCAGAGCCATTTGAACCATTTTTTAAAGTGGTTGAAGGATGGTAGAATAATGAGTATGCTTCTTGGTACTGGACGTCCACCCACTGTCATCCATGATAGCGACAACTGGCAGAACTGGCGTCTGAGCACAATTCTGGTGAAAGCTTAAGTATTTCGGAGCACGCCGTTGAAAACCCTTAGTAGAACATGGAGCTCATCATCACACGAGCCCGCCGTGTTCCTGTGTTGACCTAACGACATCGTCAGTTACGGTTATAGTTGGCACAGAATCACTGTGTTTTCACCGTGGATCAATGGAGACGTATCGCGCGTCGAATGAATCGCATTACTTGTCACATCAGGTCGATGGATTGGACGACAGTGAAAAGTCGCTAGCTCAGTGTCGGCGGATAAATACATGCAAGAATTCATGTCAAAAGAAATATTGCATCGTAATTCTGAATAACACAGGAACTGCAACATAGTATTCATCCGCCGACACCGAAATAGCGACTTTCACGTAAAATGTCTCATGTGTACGGAAACATGAATAATGGATGTACGAGCATAGATTTTAGACACATGGATGACGACGTAAGAAAGTTTGGGTCTGGCGATGAGTCGTGCACATATAGCCCAAAAGTAAGGCGACCTCCCGCCATAAGTGGGAAATCCCGGTTAGAGTCCCGGTTCGGCGCAAATCTTCATTGTCGTCATTCCATTCTACAGCTGATGGTTGTCCATATTCGGAACTACGAGTACATTTAACGTATTTCATAACGGCTGTTGTCGCATCAGTGCCTGTTCCCTTGGACACGCACATGTTCAATGTAACTTGGCATCGTAATTGAGAACAACACAGACACTAGGCACTGCCATACCTTACAATATAATCTAGGTATAGTCTTCCCGTGATTCTAGGTCGTTTGTGAGTTTTTAACAGTCTATTCGCAATTATCGGTGCAATTCATTCTAAAACTAAATTATTGCTTCACCTCTCTCATGCATACCAAAAAATACATATTCTCACGTTAATATGAACGGCTGATTCGAAACGTAAACTAGATTCTCACTTTTTAGTGAATGAATGCTACTTAGATGTAAATTGCGCTTCCATCACAACTCTGTCCCCTTATAGTATACAGGTAGAAATTTATCTGATCAAAGCGACTGTGAGTAGTGACGGCTAAGAGTCAGTTGCGGTCGACGAAATCCTATATCATAAAACGGCTAAAGAGTTTTCGACACTGGGCAATAATAATAGGAAGGAAAAAGAGAGAAACGAAAAGTTTATTTCAGTACCTTTTCTGAGTAATATGTTGTACAGGATTAGCCATAGCTTAACTAAAAAGTGGTTCAAATGGCTCTGAGCACTACGTGACTTAACTTCTGAGGTCATCAGTCGCCTAGAAATTAGAAATAATTACACCTAACTAACCTAAGGACATCACACACATCCATGCCTGAGGATGGATTCGAACCCGCGACTGCAGCGGTCGCTCGGCTCGAGACTGCAGCGCCTAGAACCGCACGGCCATTCCGGCCGGCGCTTAACTAAAATATACGGCTATAAGGTCACGTTCTCCACCGACAACAGCGGCCAACCAACATTTATCTTTTACCTTTCTCTGTAACTGGCATGAATTTTTTGGATGAGCTGATAACGAAAATGTTAATAAAATTGTAAGATTAGCTCTCATTTTTATGTTACGATAACTTTACGTTATTGCCGATATGAACTTACGCATGTATTTACCTTCGCGTTATCCCTCGGAGGAAAGTCAGTGAAGGCGCAACCGCTTTGACTGGGCTTTGTAGTTTTTTGCTGGTGATTCACTGGTTGGTGTCCATCAGTAATTGGCTAACACCGTTGCACTCCACTTCCCCTCATATTTCATTCCCATGTCCGAAATTTGTTCGTGGAAGCGTCCTCCGTGCTCACCGGTTACGGCAGCACAATTGACAGGAAAGAAGTCCAAATGGGAATCTAGGAAATGCAACTTTAAGGACATGTTTCCCCCATTATGTTGTAATAGTGCAGAAGATTCGCCACAAGATCCTTTTAGTTTTCTGCCCTCTTATTTCCTAGAAAGTCTGTTAACACTTGAACAAAGGCTAACTTTTCATCATCTGTGAGGATGCTGCTGAAATAATCATCTTTGTACAGTTTGCGTACCTGGGGGCCTAGGAAAATTCACTCTTTTGTTTTCGCTTCACTAAGATGTGTAAATTTTTTGAGCAAACAGAGAAACGGTTCCAGAGATTTATCGATGCCCTTAACGAAGTTATTCATTAGGCCCAATTTGATATGAAGAGCAGGAAGAACTATGTTCTTGCATTCGACAAGTGCTTCGTGCATAGTATTGTGAGGTCCTGGTTCATGTGACTGACACTTTGGCCAATCTTTCTTTTTATAGTGAAATGCTTTAGTGCGGCTATCCCAGAGGCACAGAAAGCAATAGAATTTGGTGTTGTCGTGTTGTAGTCCAAGTAATATGCACATGTCATTCGTATGCCCAGAATCTGCTGTTTAAACTTGTCACATAGCGCAGTTGCAATAGCAACTTTTTCAATTGATCATGTACGATTAGCTCTCATTCTTAAATTAAGATTACGTTATAGCCTGTGTAAGCTTATGCATTATTTACCTTGGCGTTGTCCCTCGGAGAAAGGTGCATGGCCAGTCGGAACTGAAGTTAACACGTTGCCATTATGCGGTAGCACACACCTGAAATTTACTTTGGAGGAGTCGATCAACAGCTTCCACTGATGAGTAACATGGTAAATTCCCATAACTGCCATTAGTTCTGTACATCACTACTAAATACCAAGTTCTTTTCGCACTGCGAAAAGTGGAAGGAATGGCATATGGTAGTTTTCGAATACAGCCACATTTACCATCTTATGAAGAGAATGCCACTGTTGTAGTCTTCACGCCAACACTTCATCTTCACCTTTCGGTAACTTCAGATCTTTCACTAGGTCATTACAGTCACACTACTTTATTTTGTGAATATCTATATGCTCATTGTTACAATTAAAATCAGGATCTTTTGAAGAACTGGGGTTTGAAGGTGATGGCACAGCACTTAAAAAAAAATTGTTCTGAGCACTATGGGACTTAACATCTATGGTCATCAATCCACTAGAACTTAGAACTACTTAAAACTAACTAACCTAAGGACATCACACAACACCCAGTCACCACGAGAAAATCCCTGACCCCGCCGGGAATCGAACCCGTGAACCCGCGCGTGGGAAGCGAGAACGCTACCGCACGACCACGAGCTGCGGGCGGCGCAGCACTGTACTGTGTTCATCATAAGAATAAAGCATTACTCCATGTATCCTTCCACGTTTGCTTGATCTTATTGAATCTCGTTTCACGTGCAGAGGAAGTCAAGCTGCATACAGTTCAGTCAAGTACGAGCATAAGAATACGTTTATGTTGTGTTACACTTACGTAGACTGAGTGATTACAAGGGAAACCAGCTTTACTGGCGAAGTACGCGCATAAGGATACGTTTAATGTTGTGTTACACGCACATAAACGGGGCGATTGTGAGGGACAACAGCTTTACCGGCGCATTTCACTTGGACAACGCTGGCCAGCTATCTGGTCCAGTTAACCTGCAAAGATGTAAGCAGTTGCAGGTCAGACGTAAAAAGAGACTAGCAGAGAAACAATATAGCTTCGAATGTCATTTAATATTTAAGGAGAACGAAATGATATTCGGCAAAACTGCAGCTGTATCGCACGCTTCTTAGGTGACCACACGGAAAGCATAAAATGCTCTCATTCTCACCTAACATCGTATTCTAATTACAAACAAGAGTGATGAAAATTCCTAGCTTAAACACAAGATTTAATTGAATTTGGACGTGGGGCTACAGTCGACGCACGAGCGATGGGACATAACTTCTCTGAGGCTGCCATGAAGTGGGGATTTTCCATTACGACCATTTTAGGAGTGTACCATGAGTATCAGGAATCCTGGAAAACATGAAATCTTCGAAATTGCTGCGGCCGAAAAAAGATCCTGCTAGAACTGGACCAACGACGACTTAAGAGGATCGTTGAGTGTAACATAAGCGCAGCCCTTCCTAAAACTGCTGCAGATTTCAATGCTGGGCCATCAGCAAGTGTCAGCGTGCGCACCATTCAACGAAACATAATCGATAAGGGTTTTCGGAGACGAAGGCCCACTTGTGTACCCTTAATGACTGCACGATACAAAGTAGCACCCGTCAACTCCGACATTGGACTATTGCTGACTGGAAACATGTGTCTGGTCAAACGAGTCTCGTTTCATATTGTATCGAGCGGATGGACGTGTACGGGTATGGAGACAACTTCATGAATCCCTGCACCATGCATGTTCAAAATGGTTCAAATGGCTCTGAGCACTATGGGACTTAACATATATGGTCATCAGTCCCCTAGAACTTAGAACTACTTAAACCTAACTAACCTAAAGACATCACACAACACCCAGCCATCACGAGGCAGAGAAAATCCCTGACCCCACCGGGAATCGAACCCGGGAACCCGGGCGTGGGAAGCGAGAACGCTACCGCACGACCACGAGCTGCGGGCCCATGCATGTCAGCAGGGGACTGTTCAAGCTGGTGGAGGCTCTGTAATGGTGTGAGACGTGTACAGTTGGAGTGATATGGGACCCCTGACACGTCTAGATATAATTCTATCAGGTGACACGTACGTAAACATCCTGTCTGATCACCTGCATCCATTCATGTCCATTGTGCACTCCGACGGACGTGGGCAATTCCAGCGGCATAATGCGACAGCACATACGCCCAGAATTGCTACAGAGTGGCTCCAGAAACACTCTCATGAGGTCAAATACTTCCGCTGGCCACCAGACTCCCTAGACATGAACATTATCGATCATATCTGGGATGTCTTGCAACGTGCTGTTCAGAAATGATCTTGAACACCTCGTACTCTTATGGATTTATGGACAGCCCTGCAGGCTTCATGGCGTCGTCAACAGACAACAGTTGAGTCCTTGCCACGTCGTGTTGCACCACTTCTGCGTGCTCGCTGGAGCCCTTCAAGACTTACGTAGGTTTACTAGTTTCTTTAGCTCTTCAGTGTATATCTCCCCAGCGTTCGGTAGTGACATGTGAAAAGGCTGCGTGCGTTACTTCCAGTACGTCTGGCAGCTCAACAGTCTTGTTATTTGTTACGACGAGTGCATTAACTTGGTTCCAGGTCAACTCTATTGGATTCATGTCGTAACATTCCAGTGGCAAATGTAAAAACTCAGCTTTTGTACGACGTGCTCTACAATGTGAAAATGACTGTATTTCATGTTTCTACGACAGTTACAACTCTGCTTTATGGGACTATATCTGAGGTATGAAACAATGGATGTCCAAATGAAGAGTATTTGGTTTTTCATTTTGTCGTAAAACATTAAATTGTTATACTTTCTTCATTGAGGCAACCTTTATTAACAATCTTTCATAAAGTAACGATAATTAAGAACTTATATTTGAAATGAAAAACAGGAATCTCTCGTGCAATATGTAATTAGAAACAAGAAGATGTGCATCATTCATAAAAAAATTATGATGAATTTTAAATTGAATTTCAAGTTGAACGAAAAGAAAGGAGAACCAAAGTGAGACTTGAATCTGCGATCATTAACTGCATCAGATAATCAGTCTACTACGTTACCGATTCCGCTATACATCTATCTATTTGGATTCTAGCTGTATCAAATACGGAGCCTCGAAAATTTCAAACCCGATTCCTTTCGTAAATTTATGAAAACCTCTAAGAACGAACTATTTTTCTGCATTTTAACCATGTTACACACGCGTGTTTCATCAAGGAGAAGAACGCAGCCTCAGACATTTTTATACTGCGTATTAACAGCACAACAATCAGAGCTAAACAGTACAGAGGCTGTTAAGGTACACGACTTTTTAAATAAAAACTACATAACTAAAGAGCGATTTAGACAAACGTTGGTGGCTATTAATACAATAATGAATATAATAAGAATATCTTAAAGTTTCATGTAACATAACTTACTAATAAGATATCTAATACGTAAGTGGAACCTCTTTCCTAGAGCGTTTCAACGCCAGTGTGCGTGTGCTACGTCTTCTGACCAATCATCACGTTTATGTTTGTTTGCATCAGGTTTATTCTTATGATGAACAGAGTATAGTTTCACTTCCGCCCTTGTCACCATCACAATCAGACGGGCAGGAACACGCAGTCCGTCTCCTTGAAGAACTGGACGCCTGGCCGACGATTTATTAGGATATATCAGGAAGACTTTTCCTTCTTGGAAATAGCAGGTATTAATGGATTTCTAATACAAAAGTAACGGTCATGTACTTAGTTTAAAAGGTGTATCGACAGTTCATGGGTATAGCAAAGACCATGGAAGATCCTTACCACCACGAATGTAGATGCGTGACAAAATATATGCAACATACACAAAGCGCGCAGGGCTTGTCCTCGTCCCAGGTTCACACCCACAGTACAGTATTTGCGCCTTCTTAATATACGGCGTTAGTGACCTTAGCAATTTCAACGTGTCCTGTTCGCCAATGTAGCAAACCACACGCAATAACTACTCTTGAGTAACTTATGCTTCCATTAAACGAACAGGATACAGCTTGCAATCGACGTACAGCAGACTGTACTTAAATGACACACGCTTCGCCCCCCCCCCCCATCCTCTTCCCCTTCCCCTTGCTGCTAAGAGCTGGACGAAAAATAGCGACAAAGTACACAGATATGTTGCTTGGAACTAGATCACTCTGCATACCGTCAGCAGGATTTCGAAGCCCATACGGGAATGGATGGACAATGGATGGTAGTAAAATGTTATTATAATTAAATGAAAGCCTCTTTAACTTCGAAACGAGTGCTAATTAGAGTTTTTTTACTGTAATTTTCGTTATCTGCGTGGTCGATATAGTTAACAAACTTTTCTTCATTCCAGATACGTTTTCACAGTTGGCCAGTGGAATAGTTTAAGGAAAAATTTTGTGCACACGCTAGGGGCAAAAGGAGATTCTTTTACCAAATCAAATGTCTGTGGATTCATTACAGGTGGTACAGACAAGCCGTTGTGTGAATTACTTTTGAACACATTATCCGAAAACTGTCTTGAGCAGCTAAATCGACAGCCAACGCGTAATGGAAATATTTTAGATCTTGGCAAATGGCTCTGAGCACTATGGGACTCAACTGCTGAGGTCATTAGTCCCCTAGAACTTAGAACTAGTTAAACCTAACTAACCTAAGGACATCACAAACATCCATGCCCGAGGCAGGATTCGAACCTGCGACCGTAGCGGTCTTGCGGTTCCAGACTGCAGCGCCTTTAACCGCACGGCCTCTTCGGCCGGCTATTTTAGATCTGTTAGCCACGAACAGACCAGACCTCATCGACGGTGTCAGTGTTGAGACAGGGAATAGTGATCATGATGTTGTCATTACGACTATGGTTACGAAAGTTATAAAGTCGGTCAAGAAGGCTAGGAGAGTATTCTTACTAGACAGAACAGGTAAGCAGTTGTTAGCACCCCACTTAGTAAATGAATCGACTTCATTTACTTCCGGTACGATGGACGCGGAAGAATTATGGACAAATTTTAAACACATTGTAAATCACGCATTGGAGAAATATATGCCGAAAAGGTGGGTTACGGACGGAAAAGACCCAACGTGGTTTAACAGCGCAATTCGTAGAATGCTCAGGAAGCAAAGACAGTTGCACTCGCGGTACAAGAAAGATCGGGAGAATGAGGACAGGCAAAAGTTAGTAGAGATTCGTGCCCGAGGCAGGATTCGAATCTGCGACCGTAGCGGTCGTTCGGCTCCAGACTGTAGCGCCTAGAACCACACGGCCACTCCGGCTGCCCCCATATGGGGGACATAGTCATAGAGGTCCCTGGGGTTGTGAAGCAGCTGAATGGATTGAAAATAAATAAATCGCCAGGACCTGATGGGATTCCAATTCGGTTTTACAGAGAGTACTCTACTGCATTGGCTCCTTACTTAGCTTGCATTTATCGCGAATCTCTTGCCCAACGTAAAGTCCCGAGCGACTGGAAAAAAGCGCAGTTGACGCCTGTATATAAGACGGGTAGAAGGACGGATCCTCAAAATTACAGACCAATATCCTTAACATCGGTTTGTTGCAGGATTCACGAACTTATTCTGAGTTCGAATATAATGATTTTCCTTGGGACGGAGAAATTGCTGTCCATGCATCAGCAGGGCTTTAGAAAGCATCGCTCCTGCGAAACGCAACTCGCCCTTTTTTCACATGATATCTTGCGAACCATGGATGAAGGGTATCACACGGATGCCATATTCCTTGACTTCCGGAAAGCGTTTGACTCGGTGCCCCACTGCCGACTCCTAATTAAGGTACGAGCTTATGAGATTGGTTCCCAGATATGTGAGTGACTCGAAGACTTCTTAAGTAATAGAACCCAGTAAGTTGTGCTCGATGGTGAGTGTTCATCGTAGGTGAGGGTATCATCTGGAGTGCCCCAGGGAAGTGTGGTAGGTCCGCTGTTGTTTTCTATATACATAAATAATCTTTTGGACATGGTGGATAGCAATGTGCGGCTGTTTGCTGATGATGCTGTGGTGTACGGGAAGGTGTCGTCGTTGAGTGACTGTAGGAGGATACAAGATGACTTGGACAGAATTTGTGATTGGTGTAAAGAATGGCAGCTAACTCTAAATATAGATAAATGCAAATTAGTGTAGATGAATAGGAAAAAGAATCCCGTAATGTTTGAATACTCCTTTAGCAGTGTAGCGCTTGACACAGTCACGTCGATTAAATATTTCGGCGTAACATTGCAGAGCGATGTGGGACAAGCATGTAATGGCAGTTGTGGGGAAGGCGGACAGTCGTCTTCGGTTCACTGGTAGAACTTTGGGAAGATGTGGTTCATCTGTAAAGAAGACCGCTTATAGAACACTAATACGACCTATTCTTGAGTACTGCTCGAGCGTTTGGGATCCCTATCAGGTCGGATTGAGGGAGGACATAGAGGCAAATCAGTGGCGGGCTGCTAGATTTGTTACTTCTAGGGTTATTCATCACGCGAGTGTTACGGAAATGCTTCAGGAACTCGGGTAGGAGTCTCTGGAGGAAAGGAGGTGTTCTTTTCGTGAATCGCTACTGAGGAAATTTAGAGAACCAGCATTTCAGGCTGACTGCAGTACAATTTTACTGCCGCCAACTTATATTTCGCGGAAAGCCCACAAAGATAAGATAAGAGAGATTAGGGCTCGTACAGAGGCATGTTGTTGTTGTTGTTGTGGTCTTCAGTCCTGAGACTGGTTTGATGCAGCTCTCCATGCTACCCTATCCTGTGCAAGTTTCTTCATCTCCCAGTACCTACTGCAACCTACATCCTTCTGAATCTGCTTAGTGTATTCATCTCTTGGTCTCCCTCTACGATTTTTACCCTCCGCGCTGCCCTCCAATGCTAAATTTGTGATCCCTCGATGCCTCAGAACATGTCCTAACAACCGGTCCCTTCTTCTAGTCAAGTTGTGCCACAAACTCCTCTTCTCCCCAATTCTATTCAATACCTCCTCAATAGTTATGTGATCTACCCATCTAATCTTCAGCATTCTTCTGTAGCACCACATTTCGAAAGGTTCTATTCTCTTCCTGTCCAAACTATTTATCGTCCATGTTTCACTTCCATACGTGGCTACACTCCATACAAATACTTTCAGAAACGAGTTGCTGACACTTAAATCTATACTCGATATTAACAAATTTCTCTTATTCAGAAACGCTTTCCTTGCCATTGCCAATCGACTTTTTATATCTTCTCTACTTCGACCATCAACAGTGGTCATTTTTCCCTCGTTCTGTTTGGGAGTGGAACAGGGGGAGAAGATGCTAGTTGTGGTACGAGGTACCCTCCGCCATTCACCGTATGGTGGATTGCGAGTATGTATGTAGATGTAGAAATGTTTACAAAATGACGTGTGATAACTGTCCGAGATATTACATAGACAACCTGGAAGGACATTCAGAATCAGATGTAATAAGCACTTGCTGGGGAGAGGAGGTAAAAACGCATGTGATTCCACTTACGCAAAGGATTATTGAACCCTAAACACTGTTCGAGGAAACTAGAAGAGGTTTTAATTTTTTACGAGGAAGACAAAAGAATATAAGAACTTTAGGAGCAACTTGAGATTTTCGAACATTTAGCTTAAGGTGGTTTTATTTTGAACGAACAGCTGTAGCTTAGGAATAAGAATTTCCTTGACGACTTCAAGTCGTGACTCACCACTGCCTAAGCGCTCTTTACTGGCCGTGAGAACTTTGTCGAAGACATCATTTACCGCAGACGCACTTCCTTACGTCCCTTATCCAGCACTAAATGTTTAGATGAAAGTCCTCTTGTCATATCACAAGAAATGAATCCAATTTTTAAGTATACTTTAAGAGGTTATGATTTTAATTCACATCCTTATAGCTTTAAGCATGCGAGCTTAACAGCCAGGAATTTTTTGTCAGTTGGTCTTATGTAAACCACCCAGAATGGTGACTTGCGCGTTTCTTACTCGCAGACACATAGTGCTCTCTAAGTTGGCCTAACTAAGGAACCTACTACGTTAGACAACCGACATATTTTGTCTCTGAAGTTCACACTGATGTTATGTGATGATCTGATCACCAAAACGTTTTATTTTAATGTTTTTTTTAGGTGAATATTTAATTTGACAAGATCCAAATGGCTTTATTTTAACATGACTTTCCAACACTTTACGTAAAAAGGAAGTGTTACTTGTGGCTTATAGTATTTTTTTTGCATGTGGTACTTCTGTTATACGTGCTCCTTTTGTAACCAATATGTGATATCTGGGACTTAAGCTTCCCTTGTAAAAATCATAGTTTTACTTAGAACTACAATTATAGCAAAATTGGTTACACAACTAGTTGGCTCACTTTTTCATCCTTTCCGAGAATGTAACATCGCTTTTTACTGCCATGGTTAAGATTTTGGAAATATTATTGATGGCGTCGGTTTGCTGTCGAGTCTGATGATAATAATATTTTCGCTGAACCGTCCACTCCCTGCGTTGCCTTTCTATTTATGACGACTTTTACCCCCGTGCACCGATATTTGCTACTATTCATCTTACCAGGAATTCTCATCTTCCTTATATCTCACTTCACTAGCGACCACTTTTTTTCGACTGGGAATTTAAATTTTCGTGTTCACATTTTCGTGTCAATTGGCTATAGCCGGCCGGAGTGGCCGAGCGGTTCTAGGCGCTGCAGTCTGGAACCGCGCGACCGCTACGGTCGCAGGTTCGAATCCTGCCTCGGGCTTGGATGTGTGTGATGTCCTTAGGTTAGTTAGGTTTAATTAGTTCTAAGTTCTAGGGGACTGATAACCTCAGAAGTTAAGTCCCATAGTGCTCAGAGCCATTTGAACCAATTGGCTATAAACAATGTGTCTTCAAGGCAGTAGTTTACACTGCATTCTGCAACACGTCGTTGCGCACTGTTGATTCTTCTATCTCTTAGGAGTAATTTCTTTCCCGTTGGACATGATGATGCCCCGAAACTCTGTCCCTGTATCCTCTGCTGTTGGCAGAACGATGCTGACTTCTTATACTGGAAGCCTTCCATCACAGGTGCTAACGATTATTTTTCAAAATTAGAGCAGTAGCTGGAATCAAATGTAGTACCCACGACTTTTTGATTAGTACAAAAGGAGTCTGCACCTAGCCCACGATGTATCTATATGAATTTAACAAAAATATGGAAACATTACGACAAATGTGTGCTTCAACACAAATGCAGTTGCTAGCCATTCCTGCATTGTGTTGTTGTATAAGACTATTAAAGGCACCTGTGTAATGTCAGAGATACATGGCAAGTGTCAGTAGTGGTTCAGTGTTCTGTTTAGTGAGTGCATTACTACGGAGCTGAGTGACTACGAACGTGGGCGGATCGTTGGCGTTGGTAGAGTGGGTGCTTTCGTAACGAAGGTAGGTGTAATGATTTGTGTTTCAAGAGGCAGCATATCAAAGATTTGCACCGCATACAGAGAATTCGGTAAAACTGCATCCGCTAAGTCACACCGCGGACGAAGTTGTGTGTTGAGTGATCGTGCGAGACGGTCATTGATGAGCCCAAAAACATTAGTATGACAGCCACAAAAGTCGCTACTGGACTGTATTCGGCACTCGCGAACCCTGTCCAGCGCCAAAATAACGCGAAGGGGGCTCAATAAGCTGGGAGCAGCAGGGCGAGCTGAAATTCAAAAACGACACATATATGATGGAAATGCGAGTAAGAGAGAAATGCCGTGGTGAAGCCTTAAGACCTGGACAATGGCCCAATCCCAGAAAGTCATTTTGATCAGAGGAGTCTTGTTGCACATTGTCTAGAACCTCTTGCCGAGTTTACGTCCCAAGAGTGAAACTTGACAGGGGTACACTGGTGATTGGGTAGTCACCTCCTGGTAATCCACGGGCCCAGCGGGTACTACTGTGGACTATGTGACCATTTTCGCTGATGAGGGCCATTCCAGGGTACAATGTCCACTCCCCTATGGTGATGCTGTGTTCCAAGTTGACAGGGCCCTGTCCAAACAGTTCGAATCCTCTTGGACTGATTCTGTCAGTTGTAAGGCGCGACTCTCCTGGCTACCACTGTTACTGGGGCTCAGTATTATTGAGGCTTTGTGGTCACGCATGCGTGATCTCTATCCATCTCAATCATCGTTAACTGAAATTCCCTTAAAAATCGTGAAGGACCACAGTGTAGCCATTCCGACTGGAAACTGTTTGGAATGCCAGAGGTTTCTCAACACAGTACTGGGCATCGTAATCTGTTGTGTTTTTGTGTTTCCATATTTTTGTCCACCCAATGTATTTATTCACGTATCCTGAATGCAGTATATAAAACAGGCAAAAAGGAATACAAACGTCTCAAAAATGAGATCGACAGGAAGCGCAAAATGTCTAAGCAGGGATGGCTAGAGGATAAACGTAAGGATGTAGAGGCTTATCTCACTAGGGGTAAGATAGATACTGCCTACAGGAAACTTAAAGAGACCTTTGGAGAAAATAGAACCACTTGTATGAATATTAAGAGCTCAGATGGAAACCCAGTTATAAGCAGAAAGGAGGAAGGAGTATATAGAGGGTCTATACAAGGGCGATGTACTTGAGGACAATATTATGGAAATGGAAGAGGATGTAGATGAAGATGAAATGGAGATATGATACTGCGTGAAGAGTTTGACAGAGCACTGAAAGACCTGAGCCGAAACAAGGCCCCGGGAGTAGACAACTTTCCATTAGAATTACTGACAGCCTTGAGAGAGCTAGTCCTGACAAAACTCTACCATTTGGTGAACAAGACGTATGAGACAGGCGAAATACCCTCAGACTTCAAGAAGAATATAATAATTCCAATCCCAAAGAAAGCAGGTGTTGAGAGATGTGAAAATTACCGAACTATCAGTTTAATAAGTCACGGCTGCAAAATACTAACGCGAATTCTTTACAGACGAATGGAAAAACTAGTAGAAGCCGACCTAGGGGAATATCAGTTTGGATTCCCTAGAAATATGGGAACACGTGAGGCAATACTGACCCTACGACCTATCTTAGAAGCTAGATTAAGAAAAGGCAAACCTATGTTTCTAGCATTTGTAGACTTAGAGAAAGCTTTTGACAATGTTGACTGGAGTACTCTCTTTCAAATTCTGAAGGTGGGAGGGGTAAAACACAGCGAGCGAAAGGCTATTTACAGTTTGTATAGAAACCAAATGACAGTTATAAGAGTTGAGGGGCATGAAAGGGTAGCAGTGGTTGGGAAGGCAGTGAGACAGGGTTGTAGCCTCTCCCCAATGTTATTCAATCTGTATATTGGGCAAGCAGTGAAGGAAACAAAAGAAAAATTCGGAGTAGGAATTAAAATCCATGGAGAAGAAATGAAAACTTTGAGGTTCGCCGATGACATTGTAATTTTGTCAGAGACAGCAAAGGACTTGGAAGAGCAGTTGAACGGAATGGATAGTGTCTTGAAGGAGGATATAAGATGAACATCAACAAAAGCAAAACTGGGATAATGGAATGTAGTCGAATTAAGTCGGGCGATGCTGAGGGTATTAGATTAGGAAATGAGACACTTAAAGTAGTAAAGGAATTTTGTTATTTGGGGAGCAATATAACTGATGATGGTCGAAGAAGAGAGGATATAAAATATAGACTGGCAATGGGAAGGAAAGCGTTTCTGAAGAAGAGAAATTTGTTAACATGGAGTATAGATTTAAGTGTCAGGAAGTCGTTTCTGAAAATATTTGTATGGAGTGTAGCCATGTATGGAAGTGAAACATGGACGACAAAGAGTTTAGACAAGAAGAGAATAGAAGCTTTCGAAATGTGGTGCTACAGAAGAATGCTGAAGATTAGATGGGTAGATCAAAGAACTAATGAGGAGGTATTGAATAGGACTGGGGAGAAGATAAGTTTGTGGCACAACTTGACTAGAAGAAGGGATCGGTTGGTAGGACATGTTCTGAAGCATCAAGGGATCACCAATTTAGTATTGGAGGGCAGCGTAGAGGGTAAAAATCGTAGAGGGAGACCAAGAGATGAATTCACCAAGCAGATTCAGAAGGATGTAGTAGGTACTGGGAGATGAAGAAGCTTGCACAGGATAGTGTAGCATGGAGAGTTGCATCAAACCAGTCTCAGGACTGAAGACCACAACAACAACATGCTGGAAATTAATGTGGCGTAATGACATACCCCTGAGGAACTTTCCGGATTAAATGCTTCATTGATGGGCTAGTTCAATTTATGTTATTATTAGAATACTAAAATGACGCTTCTATTTTAATATGAATAGTGTGTCTTCTCCTGATTACAGAACGCTTCATTTCTTTAGGAATGTACTGAGTTCTGGATTGGTAGTGGTTTAGCTAACTGATACTGTTTAGACTAAGAGGAAGAGTGGAGGGAGGTGCAGAAGGTGGTGCACCCGGGAGAGGCTCGGTGCCGTTAGTTGGTGCGGGTGTGATGTAGCGGCGGAGTCCTGGCGGCTCCATTAGCGCCGCCCGCACGCCAGCGGCCGTGCCAGCAAGTAGGCACGCAACAGTCTGCACAGGCGCGGCTCTCCCGCTGATTACTCCCTAATTACAGCGCCATAGTTGCCTGCTGCGTAACGGGACGCTTCTCTTTCCGTAACGAGGGCGCCCTACATGCACTGCAGCACCACGTGAAAAAAAAATAAAATCCGACGTAATTGATACGATGAACGTGACTTTAACAATATATGGCGAACGCCAGTCTAAAGCCACATTTCATTTCGAAATATTCTGTATCCCCACAGGAATCAAAGAACATACAGTGAAGTGACACAAGTCATTCAGTACCTTCTAATATTGTGTCGAACCTTCTTTGCCGGGTGTATTACCGCAACTCGACGTGGCATGGGCTCAACAAGACGTTGGAAGTCCCCGACAGAAGCACGGTTCCACGTTGCCTTTACCGCTGTACACAACTGCGGAAATGTTCCCGGTGGTGGAGGTGATGGTGGTGGTGGATTTTATTCGCGAACTGATCATTCGATTATGTCCCAGAACTGTTCGATGGGATTCATGGCAGACGATCTGGGTGGCCAAATCATTCGCTCTGTCCAGAATGTTCTACAAACCAAATGTGGAAAACTGTGCCCCGGTGACATGGCACATTACCTTCCGTAAAAATTCCGTCGTTGTTTGCCAACAAATGATCTCCAAATAGCCAAATAACCACCTCCAGTGCATGACCGGGTCACTTGAGCCAAAGGACTCAGTCCATCCTCTGTAAACACAGCCCACACCGTTATGGAGCCACCACCAGCTTGCACAGTGGCCTGTTAACAACCTGGCTCCATGGCTTCGTGGAGTCTGCGCAACCCCCTTAAACCCTACCATCAGCACTTACCACCTGATTTCGGGACTTATCTGACCAGGTCATGATTTCCAATCGTATATGGTCCAACCTATACGATCACGAGCCGAGGAGAGGCGCTGCAGGCGATGTCACACTGTTAACAACGGTCTCCGTGTCGGTCGTCTGCTGTAATATTTCATTAACGACAAATTTCGCCTCATTTCCCTAACGGATGCACTCGTCGTACGTCCCAGTTTGATTTCTACAGTTATTTCACGCAGTGTTGCTTGTGTGTTAGCACTGACAACTCTACGCAAACGCCACTACTCTCAGCAGTTAAGTGAAGGCCGTCGGCCACCTTGTTGTCCGTAGTGAGAGATAATGCCTGAAATTTTATATTCTCGGCTTTCTCATTAGACTGTTGATCTCGGAATGTTGAATTCCTCAACAATTTCCGAAACTGGACGTCCAATACCATTTCCCGTTCAGAGTCGTGTCGTTCGCCCATAAACAGGTCGGAAAACTTTTCACTTGAATTTTCTGAGTACAAATGAAAGCTGCTCCTACGCGATACTACCGCCGTCTGCATATGTGCAGTTGCTATCCGATGACTTGTGTCAACTCAGCATAAATCACGACTACTTTGCCTCGGTGATATTGGATGTCCATGACAAGAAACATGTCTTTATATCAGTAAAGTCAACTAAAATATTTTTGTACGTATTGTCACGTTGATTACGTTTGATTGTGACCACACGAATCATCGAAAAACGAGACAGACCAATCGCAAACTTGAAATGTACGTACGTCATTGTTGGCTGAAAGGGACCTTCGTTCGCTTGGTGCCAGTATTTTTATCTGACGCCACTTCGGTGACTTGCGCGTCGATGATGATGAAATGATGATGAGATAAACACTAAAACCCAGTGAGTCCGTGGGAAGAAAATCCCCAACACGGCTGGGATTCTAACCAGGGCCTTGAGACTGGAAGTTAACAACGTTATCCGTAGGACCACAAGCTGCTGGCCGATTACCCGCTATGTTGCGCAGTAGGAATAAAGATTTACCAAACACCCCTGTCGAATGGTAAGGCATATTACTCATAATGGGGCGGTTCACACAAATATTCACCGCCAGCAGACGCGTCATGCAACAACAACTGTGTCGTCGAATCCGTTAAGTGAGGATGATGATGATGATGATGATGATTATGATGATGATGATTATTATTTGTGGGGCGCTCGACCTCGTGGTCATCAGTTCCCGTACAAGTTCCCAATCTTTCCAGTTCCAATCTCGCCACTTCCCGAATGATGACGAGATGATGAGGACAGAAAGAAACACCCAGTTCCCGGGTGGAGGAAATCCCTGACCCGGCCGAGAATCGAATCCATTAAGTGGCTAACAGTTCAACCCATCGCTGATAGCGTCGTCAGATAAGCAGCTGAAGTCGTATTTGCAGTAAAGAAGTAGATATTTTGGTTAGCAGTTCGAGACATTCAAAGCTAAAGGAAAAATTCAAGAATACTGATCAGATATATTTGTTATTTGATAATGAGAAAAGTGTCACGAGAGAAATGTAGCTATGAATTAAATGAGTAAGCTAATCGTTTCACTAGATCCAGTTTGACCAGATAATTCTTATGCGGGAATGAGAAATCACAACGCAATGAAAACACCCTAAATCAGTACGGAACTATTTTCTATTACATCTTTCTCAATTTCTATGGTTGTCTTTGCGTGGCCACGACATGGAACACAACATCAATCTCCTTAATATTTGGAATCACTTGCGGACAGAGGTCTTTTTCGTCACTGACTTAATCTAATGAAGCTTATTTGGAACCATTTTAGAAGCTTGCGTTAAGAAAAAGCGCCTGAAGTTCACGATATTTCAAAACAATCGATCAGATCTGTCAGAAAATTACGCAAACGGGCTCACAAATGTTTTAACAGACTATTAGCGAATGAAGATCATTCTTCAAAACGGAAAAATGCTGTTTTATTTCTCCTTCACAAGACAGGAGATCTGCAAGACAAAAGAACTAGAACCCTCTCAGCATCCGATTCAAGTTTTTCAGTAACCTTATAACCAACAATAAAGAGAACCCTAAGGCCTTAATCATTCAAAGAGAGAAAATGGCTTATGAAACAGAAATAGCACTCTGGATCCTTTGAGAGGAGGGGAAAAAGTAGAATGGGACAACGGACATATATGACAACTTTGTTTAGAACTGTTGGATTGTAAAGAAACTTGTTTCTCACTGTCAACTAACAGTCGTTCGTATAGAAAGGCATAGTGTGAAATTGTATTTACAAACCGACGAAAATACATAGCTTCTACTAGACGTAAGTACAGTGAGATATTCAACACTGAAAAGGCGGACAAGAAAATTTGCGTACCACCGAAGGTAATCTCAACAATCCTAGATAAACGTTCAAATACCTCAATTGAGAAAAGGAATTTGAATATTGTTTTAAGATATTCAATAACTATCCACTTTTCTTGTGTATCTCAGTTGTGTAATACATATTTCAGTTCTTGAGAGCACTATTGTTCTGCGGTTGCAACTTTTGCAGTTGCAACGACACAACGAAAATACCCTGAAGAATTATAAAGCAACTAAGGATAATACGGCCACAGAAATGTAGGATATATCTCAATGTTCTTTACGATGTAAGGACTGAATATTCATTATATATTACGCTAATTAAAGACAGGGGAAAACCCGAAACCCATAGATACTTGAAGGTGGGTGAAAGCTCTAAAGGCATATTAGCTAAAATGAAAATTCATACATAAGTGGCTGGTTGCTGAAGTTCTGAAAATAATATAATCCACAGCCGCAAAGTTCAATAACCAGTGAAGTAGAATAAAGAATATGTGTTAATGGCATAGATCTGATCTAATCTTCGTATATCCATATTTAAATTGATGGTGGGACATCAGATGGTATAATTTTTATTAAAAATGAAACTCCTCCTGCAGTACTTAATATTTCATATTTATTTGCCTACTAGTTTCGACGTTGCGTCAACGCCATCTTAAGGCCCGTACAATTTGATGATACCAGTTGTGCGTGGCTGAGTGCTAGAAGTCCGCGGTGAGACCAATACCTGCTCCACATCACGAATTGGTCTCACCACGGACTTTGATATCATCAAAGTGTACGAGCCTGAAGGTGGCGTTGACGCTACGTCGAAACTAGTAGCCAAATAAATATGAGATCTTAAGAATAGCTGGAGGAGTTTTATTTGTGATAAAAAGATCCGATCTAGTTTAATGTTGTATAGCGGCATTCAAATCAAAACGGGACAGACAGAAAAAAATAAGTAAGATTTTTATTATTTTGGAAGTAATCGTCATAACTGTTAAAACGTTTATCCCACTACGACTTCATGGAAAAATATATGCGGATACCTACAGAAGCATGACTGTACCCGGACGTGCACCTCTTCGTCCGAAGCAAACCGAAGGCATCGAATGTCTATCTTCAAGCTCTTAAAATATGAAAACTGGATGAAGTGGGATCGCGATTCTAGGAATGATGTGTAAGACCTACCCAGTGACTTCTGCAGCACACTCGAAACAACGTTGGCGACCGGGACCCGTGATTACTTTTGAACTGTAGTAAACAGGTTACTTACTTTTTTTCCCAATTTTTCCTTTTCATTTGACTGTGCTTTACAGTACTGTTTGTATTGGGTGCAGGTAAACTAAACAAAAATAAAACAACAGAGTAAAATTGACAGCACGCTTCAAAATTAATCACTTAGAGACTAAAACAGTATAACAGCAACATATGATAAAAATAGAAGAAATTAACAGTGACGTCCTAGGGTGGCTTTTTATGTTTACGGCAGTGGAACACGAAGGGTGTATTGATGCGAAAAGAAATAAAGTAACTAAAAGTGATTAGGAAAGTCTTTGATAAACTAAATTTAAGTTTCCGAAACGTCTAAAAGCTTAGCATCAGTGTATATCACATGTTTCTAAATTATAATCGAAACTGCGGAATTCTGGTTCTGCTTAATTTTTAAGGAACAGATCGCGTGGAATTGAGCCTACACAGTTTTTTCTAATTGGGAAAATACCTTTTAATTACGGAAATGCCAAGTGTTCGTATTAAATGGGTTTACTTGCAGCAGTATTTATACGGAATTGAAATGTCAACATCAGGAAATCACAGTCCAGTTTGCTGGCTGTTGCATTCAAGCTGTCTGCCCGACTGTCTGCTTTTGTGCCGGGCAGCCGGTGGCTCGTGGGTGTGTGTATGTAGCCCCCAAAAAAACTACCGTTCGCGACGCACTCTGTTTCAAAGAGCGCTAACGTTTTCGGTAACTCAGTTGAATGTTGCCGTTTACTCTGCACTTTACGAACACTTTATTTAACGTACTTTAAATATGTTTAATTAGTATTGACCATCAGGATCCTAAGTGAAATTTACCTTGTTTTTAATGCAACCATAAACTATCGTGGACTTCTCACCAAAGGACGATGAGGATAAGTGGTCCAACATGTAATTTTTGTCTCATATACAAATGATACTTCACTATCTACCTGAATTTTATTCCTTCTAATTTGGTTTTATCCTCGACGCAGCAATATATGTTTGAAGAATGACAGGAAACCGGTTTTACGTTACCCTAAAAGAATCTTGCACTAAAAAAACGTTATTGAACGAACATTTCAGTCGCCATCTTCTAAGGAGCAATGTACCTTTAAGATTTGAGCAATAATATTACTATTACTGAAATGGAGCTAATTATCTGTTACGAAACTGACTTTCAATTAGAGATAACATGGTTGGCAACTGTGAAAGTAATATGTAGCAGAATGGCCACTATCTTTAAGGATGTTGAATTATGCAGTTACTGAAATTAATGACTCAAAATACTGAGAAATTATTTTCGAGTAAAGTCAGACTTCAGCAAGTTGCCAAATTGACCTCAATATTTAATACAAATAATAACAGCACTTTACCCCTTTGAGACCGAACAACATGCAATTTTTTTTTTCACAAGACTATGCTACATTATCATATTAAGCAACGGATACAAGAAGAAAGAGACAAAAATAAACAGTCGTTCGTTTTAAGAAGATGGTTTTATTTTGGAACCACTAGGACATACAATTTTCTACTTCCCATTGTTACACACGATAAATTAGAAAGCATATTCACATTTTTCATAGAAACAATCGCACATCTCGAAACTTCCATGAACTCATAATGCAAAAAACCAGCTATAATGCCAAAGAACAAACGGAAGGGGCCTAAACTTTAATGACATTTTATTAAAAGTGCGTATTAACCTCCTGGTTTCATTTCGAAACCTCCCATTAGAGCAAAGGTACAAACTCAAATTAACATCCCCTAAAATCACGTACATAATCTCTGCACTGACTATTGTTTTGGAGGCTGTAAATGAAGGCTACAATGCATTACAGTATTCGACCCTTGATGACTTTCTTGGAATATTATCGGGTTTTTCATTTCAGAATAAAATGTTGTTTTGAGGCCGAAACTACTAGTGCTCCAATGGTTAAGCCGCAACATACGTTGAAATATAAACATAATTTATGACAAACATTCTTTGTTGTTACACTGGGATTCTGATAACAACTTTTAGATCGTATGTGTATACACATACAATTTTACAAAAATTATGATCAGGAAACAGTATTAGAAAAGAATCACTAGAAGAATAAATTTTCTAAAGATCTGCTTATATTCAAAAGTTGCACGCTATTAAGTCACTTTAATGTTCTGAATTTTTCTACGCACAATTAAGTTCACGAAAATGCTCATTCCTTAATTTTTGAAGATATATAGTGGTGCAGCAGATTTTTAGTGTCTCGTAATTTGTCAAGCATTTCATGTCTTAAATCTGATGGGATAATAAAGTGGCGAACCACGTTATCGACTGCTGCCATTGTTCTTGAAGTTCCCAAAAGTAAAAATTCCATCTTGGGTTACGACTGGAAAATTTTGCTCTCAATGAGCTACAGTTTTGAGACATGACTTTGCACCATAAATGCCGGAGTCACACCAGATCTCATTTCAGTCGACACAGTATAGGCACTATTAAAATTTGATTCTCTGGACATGACACATTATACATCTGCACACACAGCTATTCTGTCTTCGACTGTGCAGTTTTCTACACTTCCCCGCCGCGCCACGCTCCCAGGTCATCAAAACAAACGGATGTAAAACCCATCGTGGATCCCTCCCTTGGGTATGGTGCGTTGCAAAATTCTAACACAGAATTATTGGCCCTAAGAATATTACGCAGTTACTAAATTGATCATCCATAGTGATCATGTAATAGTTGCTAACAAATTGTTATCTACGCATCGTCACTTAGTTGGTATCAAGGAACTGGAAGTTCTCCCTTTGATCGATAATTCTGTGTCGTGGCTTGCGTCTACGGATAAATTTTAAATTTCTTTTAAAATTGTAGACTCAGAGTAAGCGGCTAGGTTGCAGCTTTCTTCGGCGGCATATGGACTTTTGATGCGGCAAACATTCATAAAATTCTGAATGCTTCTTAGTGAACAAAGGAGCGACCCATGTTGGGGAATGTTATGAGAGAAAGGAAGACAAAGGAACCAGTAGAAGACGCAATGAAGACTCTAATGAAAATGTAAAGGAGTTAGTGGAACACGGAACGAGAAGAAATGTGTGATGATGAACTAAGATCTTTGTAGGATTCAAATGGTTCAAATGGCTCTGAGCACTATGGGACTCAACTGCTGAGGTCATTAGTCCCCTAGAACTTAGAACCAGTTAAACCTAAATAACCTAAGGACATCACAAACATCCATGCCCGAGGCAGGATTCGAACCTGCGACCGTAGCGGTCTTGCGGTTCCAGACTGCAGCGCCTTTAACCGCACGGCCACTTCGGCCGGCTGTAGGATTCCAAGAGATACGAAAACACCGAGCTGACGACATAATGGAGCGTGGGCGACATACATGCATTTGGGTGGAGACTATACTGCATGGTGAAGCCAAGTAGAAGCCACTATTCAGCAGTGGACGTCAAACTGCGGCTGCTGATGAGATTACCATCATCATCGTCATCATCATGATCTTCGATATACAGTCAAAAAGATGCTCACCGAAGAAGCAGTTACAAGCATCATTCACTACCGTGAACTTGATAATCACGTGGATTTGGTTGGGAAGTGAGTCCTGAAGGTTGTGCACTTACGTAATATCCAGGTGAAGAACCTCGCTGACAATTTGATCGCTCAGTTCCACCAAAGTGCGGGGATGCTGCTGTTGGCGTTTTACTGGCTATTCAGAGATGTTCTGTGGATTTCAAGTAAGGTTATTTTGCAAGCCAGTCGAGATACAGTAGGGTAGGGATCTGTTCCGAAAACGAAACATTCTTCTAGCCTGACAAACTTTGCTCTTGTCGTTTTCATGTGCCTGTGTGAGCAATACCCTCTTACGAGGTGGCCGACCCCTAATGTTCATTGCATGCAATTCCCGTCCTCATGTTTTCTCACCAAAAGGTTGGGATAGACCTACATTTGCCGTCTGCAGCAATTCCTGTCTAGTTTGGAGGCGATTTTGATTGACAAGCTCTGAAACACCCCTCCGGTCCCTCTCTGTCAGGATATTTTCCCAACCACTATTCTGACGTCGTATTTTGTGGCGACATGAGTTACACCACTGCTTGTAGACGCGCTAAACAACTCGCCACTGAACACCAACAAAAACAGCAATTTCCAGTTTCAACACTGTATGGCCATGAGCACTACCAAACACGGTTGCCCGTTTTTGCCACTCGGTCATGTTCTTTCGTTTACCCATGTTTACGTGTAATGACCGTTTGAACATAAATATCTCTCAGATCGCAATAGGCTTGTGCACACAGGGCGGCAGTACGCGGACGCTTGAAACGTGACTCGATTGCTGCGTCGTCTCTAAAGGTTTGACGTTTCATCCGTATATGTGCACTGGGGCGACTTATTTTTTGTCCGGCGACCTTAGCAGTAATGTTGAAGAGTTAATAGCCCAGTCTATGTTGAAAGAAGTATATTTTTACGCGTATAACATGTTACGGACACACACAAGGGAAATAAGTTTGGAATTCGTAACAATTGTAAACAAAATCTCTTGCTTCTGTCGATCAGAACGCTGGGATGAAATAAATCTGTAAACCTATACGTGCCTCTAGTCCTAATCCACAGAAGCTACCTAACGGTGAATGTGCGGAGGGAACTTGTGATACCGCTATCTTTTCCTCCTTTCACATTCCATTCTCCAGTGACGCGCGGGACGAATGTATGTCGGTAAAGCTCCATATGATATCTAATTCCTCTAATTTTCTCGTCGTGGCCATTTCGTGAGACGTACAATATGTAGTCAAAAGTACCCGGACACCTGGCAGAGAATGACTTACAAGATCGTGGCGTCCTCTATCCGTAATGCAGGAATTCAACGTGGTGTTGGTCCACCCTTAGCCCTGGAGACAGCTTCCACTCTCGCAGGCACACCTTCAGTCAGGTGCTGGAAAGTTCGTTGGGGAAAGGCAGCACATTCTTCACGGAGTGCTGCACTGAGGAGACGTATGGATGTCGGTCGGTGAGACCAGGCACGAAGTCGGCGTTCCAAAACATCCCAAAGATGTTGTATAGGATTTTGATCAGGACTCTGTGCAGGCCATTCCAACATAGGGATGTTGTCCTGCAACCACTCCGCCACAGGCCCTGCATTGTGAACATGTGCTCGATCGTGTTGAAAGATGCAGTCGTCTTTCCCGAATTGCTCTTCAACCAATGGGAAGCAAGAAGGTGCTTAAATCACCAAGGTAGCCCTGTGATGTTATAGCGCCACCCAAAACAACAAGGAATGTAAGCCCCCTCCATAACAACACGACCACACCATCACCCCACCGCCTCAGAATTTACTGTAGGCACTACACATGCTCGCAGATCACGTTCACCGTGAATTCGCCGTACCCACAACCCTGCCATCGGATCGCCACATTGTGTACCGCAATTCGTCACACTGCACAACGCTTCTCCACTGTTAAATCGTTCGATGTTTAAGCTCCTTACACCAAGCGAGGCATCGTTTGGCATTTGCCGGCGTGATATGTGGCCTATGGGCAGCCGCTCGACCATGAAATCCAAGTTTTCTCACCTCCCGCCTAACTGTCATAGTACTTGTAGTAGATCGTGATGCAGTTTGGAATTCCTGTGTGATGGTCTGCACAGATGTGAACCTATTACACATTATGATCCTCTTCAACTGTCGGCGGTCTCTCTCAGTCAACAGACGAGGTCGGCCTGTACGCTTTTGTGTCGTACGTGGCCCTTCACGTTTCCACTTCACTATCACATCGGAAACAATGGACCGAGGGATGTTTAGGAGTGTGGAAATCTCGCGTACAGACGTATGACACAAGTGAGACCCCATCACCTGACCACGTTCGAAGTACGTGAGTTCCGCGGAGCGTCCCATTCTGCTCTCTCACGATGTCTAATGACTACTGAGGTCGCTGATATGGAGCACCTGGCAGGAGGTGGCAGCACAATTCAGCTATTGTGTAAAATGCATTTTTTCTGGGTGTCTGGATACTTTTGATCACATAGTGTATGTAGGTTGAAGTATTACGTTGCCTAACTTCTTGGAACGTACTCTACTGAAATTTCAATAGCAAACTTCCTGGTGATGTATAGCGCCTCTCTTGTAGCTCCCCCTCTCGAGTTAATAGAGCATCTTTGTTATAACCTTCCTTGAATTACCTATCCAGTGACGAAACACGTCACTCTTTCGTCTACTCTATCCCTCCTAGTAATCCTACTTGGTAAGAGCCCAAGGCTATGGACAATAACCAAGAATTGATCTAATAAGTATAAGCTACACATTTGTGGGTAAATTAAATATCTTTACAATTCTCCCAAGGAATATTAATCTGGCATCTGCTTTTCCTACTACTTCTTTTATGTACTCCTTCCACTTGAGTTCGCTATGGACGTATCTGCTAGATATTTTACGATAGTTACTGTTTCGACGACCTGTTTCCAATAGTGTAATCGAACAGCAATGGACCGCCTGGCCATCTATGTGCCATATGTTACATTCATTTACGTCCAAAGATAACAGCCAGTCCGTGAAACTATTTTCGATCCTCTTCAGGCCTGTCAGCATTTCGCTGCAGTTTTCTGGCAGCATCATCTGCGAACAGCTTCACTACGTATTCTAAGTTATCCTCTACATCAGGGTTAAGTTTTTACACCTGTCACCAAGTTTTTTTTATCTCTTTTAGTAGTAAAATTTTCAAACCTCCCACTGATTCCTCAGTAATTGTCATTTATCGAGTAGGGAACTAATATTAACTTATAAACTTTATAAAGTACAATTATAGCAAGTTATTACATATAATAATAACTAATAACCAAATACTTTATGCAAAGGTTTTATGAACACCTGGTGATAACGTTTCTGAACCCTCTACAACCTACCGTCACCACGAAAACTGAAACACACACCAGTGGACGTTAGGGACCAGATTCACTACTGCTGCTCTAGATCATTAACGTAAATTGTAAATACGGGTAGAAGCTGCCTTATAACTCTCTCCTATGGTATTCACATAATTACTTTCACATTTGTCGCTTTTGCTCTGTTGAGAATGACGCGTTGAGCTCTGTCTGCTGGGAAGCTCTGTGTGCAATCACAAATCTGGTCCAATAACGGTTAAGCTCGTATTTTCTTCGTTAAATGATAGTGGCAACTGAGCCTTTCTGAAGCCAAAGAACGCTGCATCAACCTCAGCGTCTTTGTCTACGGTGCCTTGGATGTGATGAACCAATAGAGTGAAGTTCATTCTTTTTTCAGATCTCTGTTTGAAGAAAGCACGCTTACTTATGTAGAGAAGATTTTCTTTCTCCAAAAACGTCGTAATGCATGCACATGAAATGTGCTTCAGGACTCTATAAGTGTCAGCAAAAAAGACTTATACTAATATCCATCCATCTGACGACATTTCTGGAAAACGTGACCACCCTGTCCCATTTTTCAATTGCTAGCTACCATTCCTTACTTCGGTGACCAATGATAAACTTCTGTTATAAGCGAGCAAGTTCTCTCGACTACTCTCTGTAGATTGTCACGAACCTGCTCCAGTTGCCATTTCACTGTTGGACTACTTTCGTTTATGTTTTATTCTACGGTCACTAGCCACATGTCGTTGCGGCATAGTGCAGTGACAAAGTAAGAATCGTATTACGATCTTCCGCGTTGAAAACATTTCGGGTGACGTAATACAGTATATCGGTCTCACTTTAATCATCTTCTGTTTTGGTGCCAGTAAGGTCACTGAGCAGCTGAATGGATGGTTTCCGTCGCCATACTTTACGTAACAGCAAAACATGGAGCACGAAGTATATGCCGGGTGATTAAAAAGTCAGTACAAATTTGAAAACTGAATAAATCACGGAATAATGTAGATAGAGAGGTACAAATTGACACAAATGCTTGGAATGACATGGGGTTTTATTAGAGCCAAAAAATACAAAAGTTCAAAAAATTTCCGACAGATGGCGCTTCATCTGATCAGAATAGCAATAATTAGCATAACAAAGTAAGACAAAGCAAAGATGATGTTCTTTACAGGCAATGCTCAATATGTCCACCATCTTCCTCAACAATAGCTGTAGTCGAGGAATAATGTTGTGAACAGCACTGTAAAGCATGTCCGGAGTTATGGTGAGGCATTGGCGTCGGATGTTGTCTTTTAGCATCCCTAGAGATGTCGGTCGCTCACGATAAACTTGTGACTTCAGGTAACCCCAAAGCCAATTATCGCACGGACTGAGGTCTGGAGACCTGCGAGGCAAAGCATGACGAAAGTGGCGGCTGAGCACACGACCATCACCAAACGATGCGCGCAAGAGATGTTTCACGCGTCTAGCAATACTGAGTGGAGCGCCATCCTGCATAAACATCGTACATTCCAGCAGGTGTTTATCAGCCAGGCTGGGATGATGCGATTCTGTAACATATCGGCGTACCTTTCACCCGTCCCGGTAGCAGTTACAAGACCAGAATCAAGCATTTCCTCGAAGAAAAAAGGCCCAACAACGGTAGATGTGGTAAATCCAACCCATACCGTGACTTTCTCGTCGTGCAATGGAGTTTCCACGACAGTTCTAGGATTTTCGGTAGTCCATATTCTGCAGTTGTGGGCGTTGGCAGACCCTCGGAGCGTGAAATGAGCTTCGTCGGTCCACAACACGTTACTCAACCAATCGTCATCTTCTGCCATCTTTTGAAACGCCCACACCGCAAATGCCCTTCGCTTCACTAAATCGCCAGGTAACAGTTCATGATGCCGATGGATTTTGTACGGATAGCATCGGAGGGTACGCCTCAGTGCCAACCAAACAGTAGTGTATGGAATGCCGGTGCGACATGGAACTGCACGAGCGCTGACTTCCCCGTGCATAAACGAACCCGCTACCGTCTCCATTTCTTCCTGAACTGTCTCAGCAGCATTACGTCTTGTGCTCGGTCGGTCACTACGGGGTCTATCGACTAAACAACCCGTGGCTTCGAACTTCGAAATCATTCTCTCCACAGCTGCATTTGTCAACGGACCTTTACCGGTTCGAATCCCCTTCCTATGGCGATAGCATCGTAACGCTGAACTAGCACATTCCCCATTCTGATAATACAGCTTCAATAAAAGCGCCTTTTCTAATAACGTCAACATGCTGCTACTGATGGCGCATCTGATTCTCTCTCTCATTACAGCTCCTCTTATATACGATTGTCATGCGCAGTCACTGACGTTTTGCTGTCCAGCGCCATCTGTCGGACATTTTGTGAACATTGTTTTTTTTTTAATTTTGTTCTAATAAAATCCCATGTCATTCCAAGCATGTGTGTCAATTTTTACCTCTCTATCTAAATTATTCCATGGTTTATTAAGTTTTCAAATTTATACTGACCTTTCGATCACCCAGTAGATCGCTTAGAATCGTGTTAGACAAAACTAGAGTGAATGACACCTACAACCGCAAAATCTTTATTATATGAAAGCGTGCTGAAAAGAATGTTCCTATATTCTTTATGTGAAAACTCATAAAGTTTTTAAACTAAACAAACGTTATTAACACTGTACACCTTTATTCTTCATGTTTACATGGTATCCACGCTCTGTCGCTACAGGGCTTCGAACTGTAGCGTGTAACATGGCTGTGTGAAGGTAACTATGTTGGCGCCCGTGTACCAGTGTGCTGTTATCAAGAGTCGAATTGAAAAAGTTCGTCCACACATAGGCACCCTTTTTCTTCAACTTCACAACGGGAGACCACACAAGAGAACTGCATCTGCAACAATCCGACACTTTGACGTCACTGCCATACAGTCCCGAGTTGGCCCCATCCGATTTTAATCTGTTACCAAACCTTAAAGAACGCCTACAATTACTTCACTTTGTTAGTGCTAAAGCAGAGGTGAGGTTGCGGCTCTGTCAACAAAGTCAAACATTCTACAGTGAGATTATCAACAAAGTGATCTCTCGTTGAGAGAAAGGTGTTTGTCACTAGGTCGACTATATTGTGAAATACATACGTAAACACGAAGAATAATGATGCAGAATGTTAACATTTGTTTTACTTAGGGAGCGTTAACAGTTGTCACGTAATGGAACCTGTGACATTGCTTTTTATCAGGCCCTAGTACATGCAAAAAGTTTTAGGTACTATTATTTATTAAAGTAATGTCACAGCCCATCATTCAGTAATAACACTTGTTCAGAAACCTATAATGTTTGTAGTAGGTGTCACCAAATTAATCGGAAGTATACTGTCTGATAAACAATTTATATTGAGATAACAAATAGCACAAGTTCTACTAATGAACCGAACTACATTGCCGAAAACAATGACAGAATTTTACAGTGATATACATTATAGCTTACGTAGATCACAGAATTGCATGTTTTCGCTCTCAAGAATATAATATTCTGAAGTACGAGTCTACCACAAAAACAAAATTGACTCGTTTTGTCGTTAAGTAATAACTCAGAACAAGTATCGTGACACCACGAACCGTTAGGCTTTATTTCACTCAAGAAAAATTACTGCAGATATAAAAACAAAAATGCAGCACATTAGGTATAGGGGTAAGTTCGAAGAGACAGTTCAGTCCGTAAACCTGACGACGCGTAAGTTTCTTTGTTCATTAAACACTTGATTACGAAGAATGTTCACGAGTTTTCGTGGAAGTACGAGACTAACAAATAAGCTCTTCAAACAAATGTTTTATGATAGTACTACTGATGAAGGTCTCATCTACCTTGCAACGTCGTGTCCTCTACGAACTAGTGAGAAGGTCGACCACTGTAGTCCATTAAATATAGTATTTCTTGCTTGTTAGATAGCAGAAAAATTTACGCCTTCGGCGGTTGTTGAATGTCGTTGGCATCTACCTGTATCCGACAATCGAATACAATACAGATGTATTCACCAGAAAAATTTGGCTTTTGAGACGTAACGTCTAGTGACATAAGCGAAGGCTTTAGTATGTGACGAAAGGCGGAGCTCTAATATATATAATCCACAACTGTCTCTTACCGAGTTTCAGCTATTTTCATATCCTTTGGGTTCAGATTACCTTCTGCATTCGCCTTCCCCTTATACTTTAGACGAAAATCACTCTGTGTGCCCAACAAGACGTGAGTGTAGAGTTGCCAGGGCTGTTTTGCTGTGGGCGTCTCACGTGCGTGCTAGTTGACAGTATAATTAATCTTGAGCGCCCGCGATTGGCTCTAACTTTTGTACCTCTGCTAGTATTGATTACCGAAACTTCAGTGTTTAGGAGGTGTAACAATGTAATATTGCCTGGAACCTACATTACGCTCGCTTCCGTGCCTTATCGACTCTCGAAACCTATTAAGCTTACAGCTTAGAAGGGGTACGATGTGCCGGAATGAGTGTTAGTAGTTAATAGCTCTGAATTATAACACTGGAGAAGGAATCTGGAAACTTCTTTCTTGCAGTTAAGTGGCTAGAGGTCAGTACTCTGAACAGTTTGGGACTTACTGGCACAGGACTTCTGGAGCAGACACACATTAATAATCTCACAGAATTAGCTCCACGTATTTAGTCGCTTTACTTGGTTGAAGTCGTGAAGGGTATTGATGCTGGCAAATTCTGCTCAATATTTTTCATGAAATGCCTTACGGAATGTCTTGTTAGTGCGGCAACCTTACGGAAATAATCAGCTAAGTTATGGGCAAAAGATAGGAAAATATGAAAGGGCGAACCATGTACGCACATGTCCGTTTGTCCTGTATTCATTTACGTAACTGAGAATAATTATTTTAGCTATATGCCCTCCCATAGACCTATCCACATTGAGTTCTTCAATCAGTATTTGGTAAGAAAGGGTAACATTGTTATTAAGCTTCTAATAACAAAGAAGGGTTGAAATCAACTCATTATTTTTGCACACAGAGCAGCGTGTTTATTGGCACGGGTAACGCATACACACAATCAGGATTTTTAAGCACTATATTAATTGAACACAAGTACAAATCAACATTTTTACAATAAAGCAGACCTATAACCCGTTTGTGTTACAGATGGACACGGATAAGAAAGTGATCACTGCATTTCCAATCGTCTGACACATTATTTCTATAGATGACTGATCTTATTGTGCTACGATATTGATGGGAACGCCCAAGAGAAACAGGGTACACGGCAAGAACGTTTCGACAGCAAGCCGCACATATGTATCGACGACAGTTGCTTACAAAGGAACACTAGTCACATCGCGTCAGTTGTAGTCACGAATGATTGGGAATGACACTAAAACAACACTGAAGAAACAAAACTGAGAAATAAAATGTCTGAAGGGTCCTATCTAAAACCCACTGGACATTCACAGGAATATCTAGAACTACGTGTATTGAGTGGGAAAACAAAATAACGGTACCCACTGGAAAATTACATTGGTGGGAATGGTATTGGATCGGGGCTTAACCACTTTAAGATGTATTTCACATCATGAACTACATGAAACGTTGTCTGGTGCCACGTGCTATTATTCGCAAAGAAAGGATCTCTTAGTTACGAAAATAGGGTTCGCGAACTTTCGGAAATACTGGAGGAACATTATTTAAGCAAGTACATTGGAGAGGAATCGGTATAAAAATCTATCTGAATTTACGAAACATAACAAATGTTCACCTAGATATACCAGAACGATGACAGCCGGGTCATTATTTAACCGAACGAAGTTAACAGAGACATTCTTTAATATAATGGCCTAAAAATCACGAAACAACATATATTACGAAAAGGTAATATTGAAATAAATTGTACGCAGGAGAGACCAAAAAATCGTGAGCTCCACTTAATTAACATCAAAATACGAGGAGCCGTGAACCGTAGTGATTAGACAGAGCGCAGCAGAAAAAATTTTGCGGGTGTCGTAATTTACTGTTTAATTACCCTGATTTTTTTAAAATTATGGCCATGAATGCATTGGACTACCCAGTACCGAGTTATCACAAAATTTCAAGTAAACGAGATAATATTTCACATTTACGTGTACCAATGACAATTTGAAATCAGAGAGAAAGACAACATTTACGATAGTCGGAACGGCGACGTAATTATTGTTAATGATGTAATATGCTTAGCACTGAGTCAAATAGTAATGTAGTGTCGTAGTAAATACACCAATCACCGATATGCTTATAAGTACAAACTATGGCATTAATGATGAACTAATTGACGTAAGTACGTATGCAGATGGAACGGTGCAGATAATAAATCTATTAATTAACTGCAACGGCGGAATAGTACGACCGTAAGGTAATTTTATACTTTAGTGCCAAACACCGATTAGCAATCAGATTACTTATGATAACGATTGTTAAAAATAGTTAATGAAAGAGGCAAGTAGTCTGGGCCGTACTTAATTACCGAACAATAGAACTTACAGGGAAACTGCGTATCACAAGCGAATTTGACATACCAGGATTGTTGCTGTAGACACCGTGGTACAGTGACTGGTAACCTGAACATATTCTCCCTTATTCCTTCGGTAGCAGTGTTGAGTAAATTATTTCCTAGTGGCCAACATACACTACTGGTTTTTCCTTGCAAAGCCAGATCACAGATATTACTTCGCATGCTTTCCCTCTACCATCACAAAGAAACATCGCTGTGCTCAGAGTATACACTACAGCAATTTCAGACTGCCAGAGACTACATAAAGATTCTGCGTAACGAGTGCCGTTCTCTTAGAGCAAAGGTTGCCAACCTGTGTGATTACCCCCTGAGAGATCAAACAAATTTCTCTATGGATTAAAATCATAAGAACTCGATTGAGTCGAGATCACGAAACTGAATTACGTTTAAAAGGCTGCAAAACTTTATAATATTGTCACTATTTGGTGGAGGCTACAACTTCTATAACGAATGTAATAGAATGTGCTGGAAAACAGTGCCTCGAAATATTTATATAAAGGATCTTAAAGCTTTTTAACTGAAACGAACGTTATTAACGTTCTAAATCTTTATTCTTCAGGTCCTCATATTTATTTCTCAATACAGCCACCCTGGTTACGAACACATTTCTCCCAACGAGAGACTAGTTTGTTTGCAGCGTCAGCGTAGAATGTTTGGTGCAAGAGCCACAACCTGACATCTGCTTGCACAGCTTTCTTACTATCAAAGTGAAGTCCTCGTAGATGTTAAGTTTTCGAAACAGACGAAATTCGTATGGGGCCAAAAGGGGACTGTACGGAAGATGATCGACGACAGTGAACGCAGCGGGTTGGATTTTTACAGATGTCTCAGCGTTCCTGTGTGGCCTGGCACTGCCATGGTGATGGGGAATCTTCTCCTTGTGCAGACGAACTCTTCTGCGGCTAGAAACTCGATTACTGCTTGCGGTTTCACAAGCACCGACATATTTATGTTACATACCGGCATCTTACGTGCTACAGTTCCTAGCCCTCTTGCGGCAGAGGACTTTAAACATATAGACATGAATACAGATAAAAGTGTTAATAACAATAATTATTTGAAAAACTCTAAAAATTTCACGTAAAAATTCGCAGGTATTACATTTTAGCACACCCTCGTATGAACAATATTTTCCACACATTATCTACCGACTACACACATGGTGTACATCTACGGCAGTAAAGCTGAGACAATGCGTAACTTATCCATAAATATATGAGGAAAATGCCTACGACGGGTTGCACGTTGTTCCTACAATGTTTCAAAAAATTCCTCGTTAGTTGCTTCGTAACAGATAAATTGGCTCTGAACACTATGGGACTCAATATCTATGGTCATAAGTCCCCTAGAACTTAGAGCTACTTAAACCTAACTAACCTAAGGACATCACACACCACCCAGTCATCACGAGGCAGAGAAAATCCCTGACCCCGCGGGGAATCGAACCCGGGAACCCGGGCGCGGGAAGCGAGTACGCTACTGCACGACCGCGAGCTGCGGACAACAGATAAATTGACTAATTGACAGCACAACACAACAGTAATAATGTAACAGCTACTACACTGCTAACTCCTATACAGTGTTATTACTGTTATAAATTTTTACCTTAAGCCCTTCCGCCAGTATAAAGAGCCACTGGGTTCAAGGCTTGCATCTTTCTATATCTTTTAAGCATGATTTTTCTTGCCGCCATTAGGAGAGTAAATTTTTTAATCTATCCATATTATATTGTGAATCACTGATTATTTACATTATTTTGTAGATGTGGTTGATTACAGTAAACACAGAAAAAGAGTTCAGTTGTTATAATTCGTATTTTATTACTTGTCGAAGCCAGCCGTTGTGGCCGAGCGGTTCTAGGCGCTTCAGTCTCGAACCGCGCGACCGCTACGGAAGCAGGTTCGAATCCTGCCTCGTGCACAGATGTGTCTGATGTGCTTAGGTTAGTTAAGCTTAAGTAGTTCTAAGTTCTAGGGGACTGATGACCTCAGATATTAAGTCACGTAGTGCTCAGAGCCATTTGAACCATTTTTTACTCGTCGAATACATTAAAAACGAGAAGGACCGCATGATGTAGTAGCAGCCAAAGCGTGCAAATCACACAATAATGTGTTTTTTTTTTTTTGTAAATCGTAGACGAGTTTCTTAACAATGTGGTGCTTTTGTTGTTGTTATTGTTGTTTGCGGTTCTCAGATACAAAATATTGGGAGTGTAGAGTTTCCCCAGTTTCTGCCATTTCAGAAATAAGAAGTCCAGCAAACAAGTGATTTACAAACAGTAAGTATTGTGCACACATTTTAAATTGGTTGATTTTATATGGGGTTCCGAAGTACAGGTGAAGCAAGTTTCACCAGGTAGAGGAGTGATGCAAAGACAGCATATTTTGAATCAAGTGTCCATCCTCAATGAGCAAAGTTATCTTTCTTTTCTGAAAACAAGATGCAGATGGCACTCGCCATGCCATTAGAATTTCGCACGCCACCAGTCTCGCCGCTGCGTTTCGTACAGCCGCCACAGAGATACAAGTGCTCTGCCACGAACTATTACGACGTTGTCAATGAGATGCAAGCATCCCCCCTCCGGAGCTCCAGCAGCAGGTGTACTTAAGTTCTAACATTCATGTGCAGACCCCATTTTGTGTGTTTTACCGACTTTCATAGGGACCAGGGCTCGGCATCTTCGGAATAGACACTTTATTAAGAGTGACATATTCATAAATCTTTTGTATATGTATATATTTCTACATTCAGTTATACTGTTAGCAAATGACTCAGACACTACACCAACAAAGTTATGTATTACGTTTACTATTTGATGATAGATGTAGAAAAAATTAGAATCTCAATTCTCTTACACCAACAAAGTTATGTATTATTTTTACTATTTGATGATAGATGTAGAAAAAATTAGAATCTCAATTCTCTGTCCATGAACAGCACCTGTCCCTCGCTCCTGTATCCACTAAGGAACCACACAGCGAGCAAAATGAAGACATAACAACGTTGTCTAACCGTTGACGAATAAAGCGGGTTACACACGCTGTGGGCGAAGTTATGCAGTCTATTTAGGGTATAATTACCGAAGTGGAAGTCATCTCGTGCTGTGGTTGTTTGCTTCAGCACTTCCGCACGGGCGACGCTCCTTTGTTTTCTCTCGTTCCACACATTCATCACTGTCAAAAAGTGTTCCCTATAGGAGGCAAGCGTCACGGTGTGACAAACCCATTTCCTGGAGACCGATCGGTCTTCCCTGTCGAACTTACTCTCGTGCTAGCATCGAACGCATCGACGTGGACGAGTTATACTGACATCTTCATTTCAGTTGACGCTCGCTTCGACGACTAATTTCATATGGAACGACATAGACCTTGACACGTCAAACATGATAGAGCCCTGATGGATCTACTTTCGCTCCTTTTCTTTACCGTCTGAAGCCTTACTGCCTGTGCAGTAATTAGTGTGAGCGTTGCAGAACCATCACTCTAACATACCATATTTCAAAAATACTAACAGAAGTATCTATAGATCGAGGGACAGATATAAGCAAGCCTGGGAGAAGACCGTTTTGAATGACATAGAAATATAGGAACATGAGAAGCACTGCTGATCCTACTTGATTATGACGGCAGATCTAAACAAGGCCAACCATCATTTATACAATTTTTTAAATTTAAAATCTGTTTCACGTAATAATCAAAGAATATCATTGCTTCAAATTACGAAGTTATCATGAATAAAACACAGGGAAGTAAGGGTTGGCTACAGTTGTTACAGAAGGAAAACTGCCATTCTGTGTGACGAATGCCACGAAGGAGAATCAATAACTGAGAAGAATTGTAGTGAGACAGGAGTGTCACTTATCGCATCGCCCCCCCCCCCCCCTCCTCGGTAAAGGAAACCAAAGGTAAATTCTGAGTATTATAAAATGTTAACCAAGAAAATTAAAAACGTTGAAGACTGTTAGTTTACTTTCTCACAGTCCGCAAATGACCTGGAAGGTCAGTCGAGCAGAATCAATAATGTCTTGTGACGAGGTCAGAAGACAAGTAAAACTGCCGCAATGAGATATTATAGAACTAGCGAATCCGGCAACCGGCAATGCTTCGCAATTTCGAAATATGTATGGGAAATGAATATGTGTCTTACTCTGTGGTGGCACTGTGTGCGTGTCAGAACACAAAATTTGGCTACTCGTTGCAACTTCGCCCACTATGAAGGTATAGAACTCGAAATTGTGACAGATCATATAGAACGTGAATGGCAGAGATATGGAATAATGTTTGCCCATTTACGTCTAATTTTTATAAATTGCTCTAATATACATCCGGACGGACTTTTTAAAAAGAGTTCAGGTTTTCTCCTAAAACAGACGACGAGAATGAAAATGTTGTGCTGTGCTATGAAAATGCGCGGTTTCGTTTTTTTCTTGCAATCGATTTGACTATGACGGCATGAAATTTAAACCATTAGACAGATCGTTTCATCCATGTATGTTCTCTCTCTCTCTCTCTCTGTCTGTCTGTCTCTCTCTCTCTCTCTCTCTCTCTCTCTCTCTCTCTCTATATATATATATATATATATATATATATATATATATATATATAAACAAAAATTGTGTACAGAATAGTGTCTTGTTTTTGCTACTTCCTCACATTTGGCTGTATCAGTAACCGTGTATATTGCGAAGGCTCTATTATGGCTTATCGGTTTATGAATTAAGCACTACTACACTATCTGAATGGTTTGAAACTTTATAATGCTACCCTTTCATAGGCTGATACGCTGCAAAATAATGCAATGAAAATCATTACCGTCACACATCCAGTAGATGGAGAGGATGGAGAGGTCTCTCTCATATCCTGCGTACTGATTGACTCATCTGTCGGATTGTTGCCTGGATTATCGTGTAAAAATTTTAAGTTAATTGGGAAAGAGTGTTTCCAGAATTTTGTTCGCAACATTTCCCCTATATACCCGCTGGTGGACAGTTTCGACACCTTCCAGTGTCACTAGGCTGGGTTGGGGGGAAAATATTGCCTCACACAGCTACCGCTAGAGATCAGAGATGTGAACATGGGGGCATTCTGCACCCATACAGGTGGTTGGCCTGCGCATATCCTAGGCTAGCTTAAGAATAGACACCTATTGAAGGGCCTGGTGGACAACGAGAACCGTCCCCATAATTCGAGGACCAAGCAGGCACTTAGTATTGAGAAAGAATGTGTACACAAAAGCATCAAGAATTCACACGTGGCGCGTGTGAAACCGCTGGCTTGCTGCAGCACTTTGGACTGCCTTAAACAGTGAGACACCTGCCGATAATTCATAGAGCCCTGTAGCCACTGAAACGAAACAAAGACACAAAGATACCAAGATTGTATACTGTGGGGCACACAAAACTCTGGAAATGTAGAAGAAGAATCAGCCTGATTCAGAAAATTTTTGTCAGAAAGTGAGAGAGTTGCTTATAAATGACGAACACAAGCAGATTCTTAGCCAAAGCACAGACATAAGATGGTCCAGCCCTCATGTAGTTATAATGAGGTGCTGAGCGGCTGTTTTCTTGCAGCAACAAAGTAACGAGGAAAGAGCGAAACAATGTGCTGGATTGAGTGTGACTAACACTGGGAATAGCTTCTACAGTAAACACCTGAGAAAGCGACAGTTGTCATGGCACTCACCAGCCCACACGCGATAGAAAACTTCCACACTGCACTGGGGGCGTGGTCACGAAACGTCGACCAGTCACAAGAACGGTATTCCAAATTGAGTCCGCCAATAACAATGATGAGGCGAGGAGTCTGTGAACTAGGGAGAGTTATGAGAAGTGAAGAGACAGTTGATGAGACAGCTAGTGCGAAAGCAATAGGACACTGAGGCTCTTCCACCCATCACCTACTTAATATGCCTACTTAGTCGGCTGATTTTGAATCTGATATCTACTCCCATCTGAATGTTTGCCATCACTTCGTGACTTATTATTCTCCGTTACATGTTAAACAGACGAATACTAATAGTCCAGTGCTTGGGAAAGAAACTTTCGACTGAGTATTACAATTTCCGTGTCTCACATTTGCCTCCTGACGCTGTGTTAATGCAGCTTCGGGCATGCAACCTACGGAGAAGAGTCAACGTGGAGACCTTTCAGTGGCCTCGCTGCATTGTCACAGAACACCGAATCGAGCTGCCGACTCGTCCCAGTGTATTACTCGTTCCTCTTTTCTGGTTCGGCTGATGATTTGACGTGTGTCGACTTTCAGTACACGCTGCCGCACAGCGACTCACCGTACCGACCCAGCACCTGCTTCTGACATCGCCACACGATAAAGGCTATGAATAATGAGCAGGTGATTCATTCCCCTTAATAACGGACTCGTGTGCACGCCCAGTCAAATTTGTAATTTGCATGAAAGGAACTTTAATAAAATTAACACTTCATGTTTTAATCCTGTAATTTATCTTTTTCATTGAGATATCAGCCCCTTAATTGCATATCCTTTTGCTGTTTAACGTCACTATATGGTCGTAGTAGTCACTTATTGAATCCCGGAGTGATACTATCTTACTAGTAATCTGCAGGTCGTATCTTGCCATAGCTGAAAATTTTGAGTTCGTGTTAAAAACAGTTATTGCCTGTGATCGTTCAAAAATAGATTATTGTGTAAAATTTGAAGTAAACTCGAGAAGAACTTTTCGCAAGGTTTCGAAACAGCGTCCCCCTCGTTTCCCGTTAAGTATTAGTGGAGACAAAATCAGAAGCCGGTGGGGGAAGTAGTTACGGAAGTGAGATGCTGGTTTACTGTTTGACAGAGAATTTACTGAGTCCATTCCATGTAAACCGTGGCCACATCATTATGGTGCCCCCACCAGCTTTCATAGTGCCCTGTTGACAACTTGGTTCCTCGACTTAGTGGGGTCTGCCCCACATTCGAACCCTACCATCAGCTTTGAGAAATTGAAATCGGGCTCATGTGATCAGACCACGGTTATCGCTCCGTCTGGGGTCCAACCTATATAATCACGTGCAGTGGATCGGAATTGCAGGCGATATCGTGCTGTTAGCAAAGGCGATTCCGTAGCCCATTAACGCCAAATTTCGTCACACATTAGTTTATGCAGTTGTTTCACTCACTGTTGCCTGTCTGTTAGCACTGACAACTCTACGCATCCTCCGCTGCTCTCGGTTGTCAAATGAAGGTCGTCGGCCACTGCGTTGTCCATGATGAGAGAAAATTCCCGAAGTTCGGTATTCTCGGCACGATCTTGATACTGTGGTTCTCAGAACACTGATTTCCCTAACGATTTCTAAAATAGAATGTCCCATAAGTCTAGTTTCAACTATCATTTCGCGTTCAAGGTCTGTTAACTCCTGTCATGCGACGGTAATGATGTCGGAAACCTTTTCACATGAGTCACTTGAGTACATGTGACAGCTCCGTCGATGCACTGCACTTTTACACCTTGTGTACGCGTTACTACCACCATATGTATATGAACATATCGCTATCCCATGACTTTTGGCACCTCAGTGTACAAACACCGACATGTAGTTAAAGGATTAGTGTAGCATTCGTGTCTTAGACCTGCGTGTGGCAGGTGCGGAAACGTGAGCTAAGACGAAGTCATTAGCTAATCCTTTTCTTGGGTGCCGAAAGAAAAACACCGTTAGACATCCATCAGAGAATGAAGAACTTGTATGGGGCATCATCGTAATTAAGGCGACACGTCCGGGGAAGCTACAACAAGGTGTGCCGCTGCTTATCGATAACTACTGTCCCTACATCGCCAATGTCGTAACGCAGAAGTTACGCCAACGCAAGAGACAGTCAAGCATTCTCGATATAGTCTTGATCTCTCTTCCCTTGTGATTATCACTCCTTCGGTTCCTTAGAGATGACCTGTTGTCCAGGTCTATGCCGTAGGTATGACCAAATTCTTCACGCAACATGACACGTTATTTTAACAAACGGGTATCTTCAACTTAATGCGTTGGTGGGATGTTTGCCTTAATGCTCATGGTTATTTTGCCTGACTAGCATACCAGTTCTCGACTGTATAGCCTTCGAAAGGAAACTTTTTGATCTCCCCTTACAGTTTATCTTTTCAGAGTAAAGGATTAGGAAAAATCTTAAGAAGGATTTTCTTCTGGAAACAACTTGGACTTTGGGCACGTTAGTAGGTAAACTTTGCATTATTTCTACTTGTGTTTGTAATGTCACTGCTTGTTTTGCCTGTTTAATGTTGTGCAATGTTTTGCCACGTGTTTAACATGAAAGTATTATCGCGTTGCTTTGCTTGGATTCCAGTGGCCATTGTCTCAAATTGTAGGGTACTGCCTTACAAATTATTACAAATTAGATATTCATATTACCTGTTATAAACATTCGGAACAGGAGAAGAGTTCGTGATACCTAATTTTATGCATCTTATTATTTGTCGGCTTCTCTTTTCAAATTGTTACGCAGAATGGACGTAATTTCTAAGCAAGCACAGGTGAATTTCAGAATAGTAAATCGATAGTTGATCGATTTGATAACTTTTGCCAATCTATAAGGGATTAGGGCTTTATAGCTCTCCACATGTCCGGTGACGTTATGATTTCGCAATTACTTTTGTTCTTTCACGTATGTTCTCAAAAACCATCCTATGAAATCAATCCGATTCCAATTCGTGACTGTACTATCGAACATACTAAATTACGCAAAGTCTGCTGACGTCGCCTATAGCACATTTTCCTCGACAATCCCGTTTATCATGCAAGCAAAAAGATAATCCCTTTTTAAAAATTACAATTCGTTGTATGCATTGCCTTATCGTTTAAACAACATAATACTAAACCGAATCCATTTCGAGACATTATGTAACGTATGATTGGAGAACAGAATTGGAGTGTTCATTTCACAACCCAGAGGAATGACGTATTCACGCCACTATGCTTTATTTAAGCTGGCATAAGTGTTTTAGTTACATTGATTGGAAGTGACTCGACTAGCGAGAGCAGATTGTAACAAACACAGAAGGCTTTTAAATAGGTTTCGTCTTCATAACGAGCAACGTTCATGAGCAGATTCATTGTCTTTTGCTGGACTCAAGCATGATGACAGGGTTAAAGAGTGTCAGATATGTTTCTCTTTATTACTTCTGGTTGGACAAACAGCAGTGTACAAGTGTAAGATACCTGCCATATTAGGCATGGTGTTGGCATCTTTTAGGGGCCATTCAATTACAATATTTTGATTTTCATGAACAAACAGTAAGCCTATTCCTTGTCTGGAATGCAAATGAACTCGCCTCGGTTGGTTTTTGAAGTCTTTATCCAGTCGTGGTTGTCATAAGAACAAATTAACTTCGCCTTCGGAACGAAGTCTGCAAAGAGGAATGAGAAAGGATTCAATCCATTGGTAGCAGAGCAGAGGGAGAGAATGTGCTGGGCGGTGACACACTCCAGTGGCAGTCCAGTCTGTAGGCAACACCTGATTTTCCTCTCACGCTTCCTATTGCTTACTCAGACTGGGTACATAGTTGGAATGTCCTCATCACGTTCCAAAGGGACAAACAAGTTCTACTGAAGCAATGATCCTATTCTGTATGTTTGTCATAATGAGTTATACTTGAACATTACAGGAGAGGATGAAAATTTATTTCACAGATGTAAAGCAGAATGTATGAGTGTATGTTTGGGATTTGCTCTCTAACCCGTGGGTCTATTTCAATTAGATCTGACACAGAGTAGCAGGCCTCACGAGTGTCAAATTGTGGGTTTTGTAACCTCATAGCTCCAATATTGCAGGGGCTACAAATGCCGATGTTAATGGCTAGGGATAGCTTGAGATGCAGAGAGGAGGGGATGGAATGTGCAAAGGCGAGGAGAAAATAGAGAGAGGAGAAAAGATACATAAGATAGGGGCAAGGAATAGATAGGTTCTGAGCAGGTGCAAAAGGAAGAAAGGGAGGCACAGATGGAAAGAGAGAGGGGAGAAGGATGTGAGCAGTGGGAGGAGTGAAGAAGATATGGTCAGAGAGAGATGATGGCCAGAGACATGTGGAGGAGGAGACACAGATAGAGGTGAGACAGTGAGATGGAGAGACAGAGGGAGGAAGAGGATGCACAGAGAGGAGGAGAAGCAGGTGTGATGAATATAAGTGTTGAACATATTAATGGTCAAAGCTGCATGAAAAAGGCTAGTTAAAAATAAAATAAAATACCTAACCGATTGGCTTCGCGACTGTCACATTTCTCCCCTTTTCACACTGCCTACATATAGTGGAGGGGGGAGGGTGGTGGAGAGGGTGTAAGCTATTGTGGGGGGGGGGGGGTTCCTTAGTGCAGTGGGTAATAAAGGCCGGTAGGGGCTAAGTTTGGGAGATGGGCTTCCAAAATATTTATACTATTCACATTAGCCAGATGGTGCCATTGCTGAAGGTGGAAGCGAGAGGTGAGATAGATAGCCGCCACGTCCACAGTAAGTAAGTAAATCGAACGACAGGGTCAGTTATCTCTAACACTCTAAACGACATGCGTGAAACTGAGGACAAAGATACATAAATACAATGACTGTGGAACATTTTCATGTAAATGGTGTACGTTATATAGAAATTCAATTTTGGACTGCAAATAACTATGAAGTTACTAAGTTTCTCGTAGTAAAAAGCCTACCTTTCGTGGAAAATTCTGCAGTAGTTACGAAATGTTTTGATAGTGGTACAGCTAACTTCACTAATCAAACGCTAAGAGCTATAATACAATGGAATCTCTTTCTATGAAGCTAAACCAGAATACATTGATTTAGTAAAACTTGACCCACATATAAGGCAAAATTTAAAAAAAAATATTGTTACACGGATTATTATATCGCATCTGAGAAAGTGTGGAAATTACACCTAAGCGTAATTTATGTCACTGGCCTTAAGAAAGGTAATTATTTAAAGTTACTAACTAGAAGATAAATCTTTCCGTGAAATTTCAAACCACACGTAAGACATAATAGAGCATGCTGAAAAATCTTTTTACATAAAACAAAATCTATTACCATTATACTTCCTTATTCTTGAAGCCTATATTCTCAACACTGTCACCCTGGCGAGGAACACATTTCTAAGAATGAGAGACCAGTTGATGATACCATCACTGCAAAATGTTTGACTTTCTTGACAGAGCCACAACATCACCTCTGGTTGCGCTGTTCTGGAAGTTTTGGAAACATGAAGATTGGGACCATACGGAGCATGAATCGATGACAGTAAACCGAAGCCTTCCGAGTGTTGCAGATTGTTCAGTGCTCGTATGTTCTGTGGCATTGTCATATTAAAGAAGAGGGAGCTCCATGTGTGGACGAAATCTACGAATTCGTGCTTTCGATTAGAACCTCAGTTACCTTACACATCGCCGTGTAAAAGGATACAAATAGGAGCAATTTAGAGGCAGAGGGTTGCACCTCGCTTCAGAGAAGAGGGAAAGACGACAGAGTAATATGCATGGTAAGTAACAAATCAGCATATATTGAAAGCAGAACAAGAAACCTGGAGAAATTACTTTTTAGCAAGCCTTCGTACCATATAGGCGGCATTATCAATCATCTAAGAAACATGGTGAACATCTACAAAAGTAAAACAAAGGAAACGGATTGTATTCGAATTATATCAGGTGATGCTGAGATAATTAGTGTAGGAAATAGGACACTAAAATTAGGAGATGAGTTTAGCTATTCGAGCAAGTGATAACGGTAAAAAGACAAATTTATTAACATCAGATATAAATTTAAGTTTTAGGAGTTTCATCTGGAATTATTTGTAGGTATTGTAGCTTGTACAGAAGTGAAACGTGGACGATAAGAAGACGTGAGAAGAAGAAACTCTCTTAAAATTTGGTGCTACATAAGAATGTTGAAATTTAGGCGGGTAGTTAGGACAAATAATGAAGAGATACTGAAACGGACTGGGGAATGGAGAAATTTGCGGCGTAGTTACACTAACAGAAAGGATCAGCTTATAGTACTCATCCTGAAGCACCAAATTATCATCAATTTGGCAATGCAAGGCAGTGCGCGGGGGGGGGGGGAAGAAACTGTAGAGCGTAACGTAAACATGAACACAGTTATCAGGTTCAAACGAATGCAGGTGCAGTAGTTATTCAGAGAGAAAGGGCTGGTCTGTTTTAGAAAAGGGGTTGTATTTCTCTAGTTATTTATATCTAGCTAAGCATGCTGCATTGCCTGGGTATGTATTTTTTCCATCTTTAGTTAGTCCATCTCGTCCTCTTTAGACCATTTCGTCCTTTCCCCTGTTGTGTCCACAGCCTATTTCAACTGTCACTGTCAATTTCCCCCCTTTCACCTCCTTCACCCCCAACCCCTGTCCATCTCCAGCTGCACTTCTCTCCGTCCACCTGTACCTGCCCCTCTCTGCCCATATCCTCCTCCCCCTCTCTCTGCCCCTCTGCTCCTTCCCCTCTCTCTCAATCACTTCCTCCCCCTCTCATTGTCTTTCTCCTATGTTACTGCAGTTCTATTATCACCCTTTCTACGGTGGTAGCAACAAAACTTGTTTCATCTGGAGAAGAAAGATGGTAGTTGAAACGTCGTGAAAATAATGTGCCGCAGAGAAAAAGCGTTTGTTTTAACCAACTCGTCCCCTGCATTCTCTCGGCTCCCCGCCCTCCCTCCCAACCACAAGAAAAAGAAAATGAAAAACATCCATGACACTCTCTTCCCTAACTCGCTATGCTATAAAGACAGCTGTCTTCTTCCAACTTTTCTAATGTCTTCTGTCAGTCCCATCAGGTAATGATCATACAGTGCTGAGCAGTATCCCAGAAGAGGTCGGACAACAGTAGTGCTGGCAGTCTCTTAAGCAGACATCTTGGGTCTTCTAAGGGTTGTGTCAATATACCTTCGCCACGACGTGTGATGTTTGCCAGTTACGCTGTTTATATTTGTAGCTCCTAAGACTTTCGTTAGATCCATAACGCACAAATTTGTTTTATTTATCGATTTCTAGAAGCTTGATGAAATCTTCTTAGTAATCATATGGAAATCCATACACATTTTATTGTTTAGGGTCAATTGTCACGTTTTGCACTGTGAAGATATTTTTCAACATCATTTTTCAGTTCGCTTTGCTCTTCTAAGGAGTTTACGAGACGGCAGCATTACATGCCACAAATCTAAGAGAAATGTTCTGATTGTTTGCTAAATAGTTTACATACATTAGAGGCCGCAGAAGGTTTACATCACTTTACTCGCGGAATCACACTCTTCACTTTAGTTTCACTAGTTGACGTCCCATAAGCTAATGCAAACAGTGACATTTCAGACAGAAAATCACAAATCCAATCACACAACTGGGACGATAGTCCATAGGAAAGCATTGTGGTTGGAAGCCACTTATTCGGATTTATATCAAAAGCTTCTTTGGAACTCGATAAATATGGAATCAAATTGCAGCATGTGGTGCGAATAAAGTGCCAGCTGTGTGACACAAGAATGATGCTTCCCGAATCCATGCTGGTTTGATGTGAATGGGCAGGTAATATATTACGGGACATTTCATAACGTTTGAAGAAAGTATTTGTTCATACATCCAGCTACATGTCAACTCTATGAAACGGGTCTGGAACGCAGTGGATTACGTTTACTTCCTTTCGTATATTGCGAAGATCTATACAACTTTCCATTCTTCTCCCTCACCATGGACACTAGAATACTCCTTATGGCGACATAGGAAAAGTAATTAAGCCGCTGCATCACTAATGCACAAGATGCACCCCTAAATTGTTAGCCCATTCAAGAACGACATTGTCTGTAGAAACATAATCGCCCTGTTACAACTATGATACGGTCATGACAAGATAGTCGAATATGTGTGGTGACGCTGTGATAATTTTATTACTACCTGGAATGAAAGAGAATTATCTAGCCAGATTCACTTGATATATTCATGATATGCCAATCAAAAATTCTGAATGATTTCCACTTTGGTGCTTCATCGATTTGTCAAATATGTTTACAGACTGGGCAGATTACTTTCACGCAGAAACTACAACTAATCTCGTTGTCTACATTGCGAATTATAGGCACCATCCAGCACAAGGTCAATCTGGAGGCTGGATAGAAAGTGAACAAAACTGTCTCTGACCTTCTGTCAGCCTGGTGTCCTTAGCAGTCAGATGGAATGAGGCTTAAGAAAGGAAGAAGACGGGTCTGACATCACAGCTCTGCGTGTGCTCTGCAGGACGTTGACTACTAGACGACGAATAGGTTATTCACAACAACAGCTCAAGTGGAAGTCAACACTTCTCTTAAACTGCGCTGCGTGCCCAATTATGACAAAAACATGATGCTAACACATGAACTGATACTAGCTTGTAACGGCTAAGCTGTGGGTTCGATTCCCGCTGGGGGTACCACTTTGAACAGCTACGGACATACCCTCTTCTCCTCCAGTAACACCAAGTAAAGAACTCAGGCCTGTGCAGTGGTTCCAACTGAACATTAAACATGTCCATTGATTACTGATTGGAACAGAGTTGAATTAGTTTTGGCCGTCTGGGGCGCAAGTCGCTGCTTGCAGAAACTCTGTTTCTAGTAAGCTTTCGTACACTAATAATGTTATCTTAGTTTACGAACCTGTCATCATGTAGGGTTGTAGAACCTTCGTTTGTTATTTTAAATGACCTTCAGATTTTTTAAATCGAGCTCCAGTTCCAATTTTTCTCTGGATTTGAACACCTCGAGATGATACTGTCCCATGATTTCGTTGTTTCCTCACGATGCCTAAATCTTCCAGGTCTCTATGAACGGCACGACCCTAACCGCTAGTGAAAGGGAATTTAATAGCTGAAGCCCCTTCTGTCGGTACAGTAATGACGATATGCGTGTGTTTGGAGTCCCAGGCAGCAGATCATCTGCACACCTCGCTACTCGTGAAGAAACAATAAATACTTCATATATATTTGCGGTTGTAAGACAATAGTGGAAGGTGCGAGGCTCGAACGCCTGCCAGGCAAAAATTATTTCTGTCGTACTATCAGGTTCCAACGTCACACTAGTAGTGAACATATTTAATATCTGACATTTGGTTGTGCTTAGTTAACAGTTCATGTTAGTATTGGGTTCTACTACCCGTCCGTCACCACATCTTTACCTCATAAAGTTTCACATTTGTGCATTGCACTTTATTACATAACTTTCGCCGTTATTTCCCAGGGGCAATATAAGCTTCGTAGGGTTTCCGGTGCAGTGCTAAATGTATCGTCATTTATTTCCAACTTCGGACATTCAGTCTTGTATACTGATACCGGTGAACACTTGGATAGTTTATGTCTCTTTATGCCTAGTCGAGTCTCGATTAGACACGTAACATTTGTTTGGTTAACAGTGAGTTCAAATTCGGATCACGAATAACAACTCGTCATGTCATTTTATCATGTGATAAGACTTCTGCAGCGTCTTTTGTTGTATTGAAGCTTGATTTCAAAGCGTTAGGGACTGCCTCATTTCTAATGACGTGCTTTCTGGTATTTGTCGCATGACAGTATTGGTTTACATTTGGACTGACTAGTTCTCTAGTTGTCTCTTGCGGTACCCACACTGTACTGCGGAGGGTTTAGAGGATCTGTGACACAACTGCGTTATGTTGGTCACATTCAACGCTGGCCCACTTTTCTTGCTGTCAAGTGTAGATGCAATTACAGCCTGACAAATTTCTTGCCATAGACACAACAGTAAAGAGGTAATAAATTACAAGGTTATCTCTGATGTGGCAGTTTTACGATATGGACAGCAAAGATATTTTAGTCAATCTTTTTTTTTGGGGGGGGGGGATTTAAGCAGGGAAATTCGCATAAAGATATTAAAATATATGCAAAAATGGTTGCAAGTCACTAAGTGCTCACATTCTCAAATACTGGATGAATGTAGTCCAGCTACTTGCGCATCGTGGGCTATGCTTTCTCCCCATCCCCTCTGCTTTTAGGGGTACGGGGTTTTTTCGCCCGCATTGGTTCTTCACAGAGTGTAACGTACATTTGTACCAAGTTTGTTTGAAGTTTTTTCTGTGGTTTATGGGGACGGGTGGATTATATGTTCATACACTTTTATAGTATGCACGGATTTCATGACTTTTGCTTCACATCTTGGTTGACACGATGTATTATAATTACGGCATTTTTGTGCAGGAGCAAACGGTGTCTGGTCACGATAAATAAGCTAAAGCCATCGCTACACTAGCTTTTCAGGAACCATCAGAAGCTTTTTCCTTACATGGTCACAGTTGGGACAAAAGGTGGTCGTATTAGATACTGCCAATTTGGACCATAAAGTTACAGAAGTGTCAAAACGAGAGTGGACTAGTTTGAGCCTACACTCTTTGGTAGTTGACAGAAATCAGCGCGTATTTGCTTCCAAACTTTCTGTATTGGCTAAGAGCAACGGGTATGTAGGTGCAAAATTCGTTGTCAACTATTATGGAGAATTAGCAACCTCTGCCGAGTCGATGGAATAACATGACACACATTAATTTTAAATGAAATTTCTGGGTAACACTACGCTAATTTACCTGTACGATTATCACTATCGAGTGCAATATTGTACGTATGCTGGCCATTCTCCCTCTCTCTCTCTCTGTCTCTCTTTCGCTGTCTCTTCTTACAGTCATAAGATTCGAAACTAAAGGCAAAGTATTTCACTGAACTGAAATAGATTGTCAGAAAGACAAACATATCTGCTGCTGTTTGCGTTGAGCGTGTTTGTAAAATAGGTATACATCATCGTAACAGGTTCAGAGTACAATTTTTAATGGAACTAAACGATGAGTTGATACGCAGTTAGCGGTGAATCTTGGCTAGAGAACGTGAACGCAGACGGGACTTAGCTGCATCATGTGCGAAAGTCACGTGCCCAGCGCGGCAGCGCACGCGACGTGTTTGAGTCACGAGGAACTCGAAGCTCTGGGGTAATCGATGAGTGCACGCGCTGTGAAATTAGCAAAGCCTGCTTAATTCCTCTGACAACCGGGAGGTAATACACTCGTTGGCCTCATATTCTGCAAGTAAAACATCCCGCTAATGAATGGTTTATCGACCATAACAGTGAGCAAGAGGACAGCGATCCACATCAGGGCACCCGTATCTTCACCAAGCGCAGCGAATAATAGCCTTATCAGAAGTCAACCACGTCTCAAGAGATATTGCGTCTACACAGGCGATAGTTAGCGACAACTAAAACAGAAACAGTACAGTAAACATTGGTCCAGAAACTAGTCATTACTCACAAACTGCGATTGAGTGATTTCGAGCCTACAGTGACGTCGATAGGAAATGCCGTCCTAGATTATATGTATTGGAAATTCTGAGTAAGTTCTCATATAATAGGGCCTACTATATCGTGAAACAAGCTGAGGAGCTGGCATTAACTGGATATGTATTTAATCCAATCTTCTATTTGTCCATGTCTTGTTTGTGCCTCTCTCCGTTCGTCACCACCTGTACATCTCTCTGTCGATACACTCATAAAACTTTTTGACCATCTGCACCTCACCTTCCTTTCTCTCCATCTGCCTCTACTAGCTCTGCCCATCTGCTCTTTCCCTTCAGTCCATCTCATCCTCCCGCTATTCTCTGTCCACCTCTGCCTCCCCCTCTCTCTGTCCATTTTCTCCTCCCCCCCTCTCCGGCTCCTGCTTCAGTTGGATACTGTTGATCTCCTCCTCCCTCTTCTCTATGTCCATCTTCTCCTCTTTCCTGTCTTTGGCCATCTCATCTCCTTCTCTTTCTCATTCCATCTCTTACTCCTTCCTTTTCCCATCTCTTCCCTCTCTTTATCTTGTTTACTTCCTTTTCTCTGCCCATTTCTTCTTCCTCCCTCGCTGTCCATCTACTCCTCCCACCTCAGATCATTTCTTCCTCCCATCCCTGTCAATCTCCCCCTCTTTCTTCCCTCTGTCCATCTCCTTCATTCCTCTCTCTTCGTCCATTTTCCCTTCCTTCTCACTCTGTCCATCTTCTCCTCCCACCAAACGTAACTTTCTCCTCCTTCAGCCTCCCCCCCCCCCCCCGTCCACTGTGCGTCCATTTTCACTTCCTCCCTTTCCTACTATTGTTATCAACCTCGCCCCAAGTATTTCTTTCCGTATCGTAACTAATATATGCACCAAATTTTATTGAAAGCGTTCGAGAGCTTTAGGACGAGCTTTTTACCCATGGCTTTGCTACCTTACACACATGTCAGATACATTTAACAAATTTTAGACTAATTCGTATACATATTTCACCTGCTCCTCCAGCGAATTTCAACCTCCTGTCTCATTTTCACGCAGCTCATTGCTTATGACGTCGTGTCTGCTGCAGTAGGTGTCGTACAATGATACAACATTGCAGGAACGTCAAATGGTATATGTGGCTATCGTTTGAGAAATGTGTTCCGAACAGAACCAGAGGTAAAGAAGTAATAAATTAAAACGTCATGCCTGATGAGGAATTTTTTCACACATCTCAGCAACTGACACCATGTTTCTTCAACAAGGGTAAAACGTTCGTCCTAAATCGTCCAATGATATATTTTTGTAGATATACTCCGCAGCAAACGACGGTGTGGATACTGTCTGCGGAGTGTGTTGCGAACAGAGTTAGTAGTGAAGATATAACGAATTTAAACGTCAGCCATGGTGTCAGAGTTTTCAAGCGTCTCAGTATTTATGGTCATGTATATAAATACTGTCTGCAAAATGAGTCAGGAGTGCAGTTCCCAGTAAAAATGTAATAAATTAAAACGTCATGCTTCATTGCCTACGAGCAATGCGTATTAATGACTGTGTCACCTCAACCCAATATCCGAAATCATACTGTGTACCTCATATACAGACTCCCGTAAGATTTCCTCCAATTAGCAGAACTGACAAAGAAACTTTTCGTTCTTTAGTTGTGTTAGTTACCTTGAAATATTCCTCCAAACATCTTCTCCATCAATAGAATCAACTATGTTTACAAATCAGTTTTCTTCTTTGCAGTAAAGTATTGCGGATAATTTATCTCAGACTGACAAGTATCAAATATCCCTCTGTAAAAACGCAGCTTCTCGTTACTATGCCTCAAATAAGAATGCCCCAGTGCTGCACTATTGACTGGCAATGAAGCGCACCACAAATTACATTAATCACAGAGTCGAGCATCTTACATTAACAGCGCAGCGCTCTCATTCATCTATGTTCGACTACAGTTAAGCTGCCCGCCCGGCTAGTCACGTGGTCTAACGCACTGTTCCCGAGAAGGAAGGCTCTCCAGTCCCCTGCACAAATCCGCCCGGAGGATTACTGTTGAGGCCCGGTGTTCCGGGCAGCCTGTAGATGGTTTTTAAAGCGGTTTTCCCTCTGCCTCGGCGAATGCGGGCTGGTTCCCCTTATTCCGCCTCAGTTACACTGTGTCGGCGATTGCTGCACAAACACTGTCTCCACGTATGCGTACTCCATAATTACTCTACCACGCAAACCTTTGGGGTTACACTCGTCTGGTATGTGACATTCCCGGGGTGAGGGGAAGGGTTTTCCACTGGGGACCGAACTTCACAATGACCCTGGGTTCTGTGTGGGGCGGCGGTGGGGTGGGTGGACTGCTGTGGCCTGTTGTGGCATCGTGAATCACTGAGGGCCACGGAGGGACGAAGCCTCTCCGGCGTTTCTAGGTCCGCAGATCAACACTCAGTATACACACAGTAAATTATTTACAATGGTAGAAAAGATATGTAAACCTTACAAGCCTTCCACACTCGTCTATCCTGCAGAAGACTCTTCATTTCCACAAATGTCCTGCTACAAAAATCAGCTTTAACCACCATACTGTAGTTGAGTCCTCGTTTTTCTCGACAACTATTCACAGGTTGAGCTTAGGGCCACAATACACATTGCGTCATATAGAATTGTGCCCTGACAGGCAGCACTTACTGCTAATGATCAGCGTCGCACGATGTTCAGCGATGAATTATAGTTCGGCACTACCCTGGATGTACATGGTCGGCGAATGGGGCGGAAGCGTCGGAAGAGGTCCGTTTCCTCTAATGTTACGGAGAGGCAGAGTTTTGTTACTGTTGGTGTCATAGTGTAGGGGGCCACCGGGTGTTACCACGTTACGGCTGGTAGTGGTTCAGGGAACCCGAGGGCACAATCGTATGTCACGGATATCCTGAGCCCTCACGTGTTATCTATCATACGATAGTATCACCGTACCATTGATCAGCCGGAAAATGATCGTTCACACTTAATAAGTGTTTGTATGACCTGTCTGCCTGATGTACTTTCGTTGCCAGCATGATAGCCAGACATGTACCAACGGCCTTGCCGCGCTGGTAACACCAATTCCCGTCTGATCACTGTAGTTAAGCGCTGGGATGGGTGACCATCCGTGCTGTCTAGTGCTTTTCGACTGGGGGCACTCAGCCCCCGTGAAGCCAACTGAATACATATTCCATTGAGAAGCAGCGGCTCCGGTCACGAGAACAGATAACGGAGAGCGATCTGCTGATCGCATGCCCCTCGTTATCCGCATACGGCGGCGCCTACCGGTGAGGATGACACAGCCGTCAGTGAATATCGTTGGGCCTTCCGAGGCCAGATCTGACGGAGTGAGAGAGGAAGATAAATGTATGGAACCATCTCGGATGTCCAGTCCGCCGCAGTGACAGTATGCAGCATACGTACGACTCGATTCTGTATTCGCTGAAGTAACATCACACACCTTCCCAACCAGTGAAGTTTCATTTCATGTCCTCCGCCCCTTCTGGGTCCTTCCATTTGCTCGTCGGTTAGTGTAACTTCACTGCCACTCTCCGAGTCTGTCTCCATATCATCTCACATCAAAAGAAAGGATATTATCAGCAGACTAGATTCTGTAACCCAAAAAGACAAATACTTTCGTTCAAAACGTAAATAAAACAGATGCAATTAATGTATCATGTTTCGAGAGAAATATGTTACGCATCCGCTTATTGTGGTTGTTGTGGTCTGCACTTCGAAGAGTGGCTTAATGTAGCTCTCCAAACTGGGCTATCCACTACAAGCCTCTTCATCTCTGAGTAACCACTGCTACATACTTTTATTTGAACCTGGTTACTGTATTTGTCCATCGTTTCCCTATGCAATTTGAATCCCGCTTACCTCCGTTGCTAAACTGACGACTACTTGATGCCTCTGGATGTTTCCTGTCAGCCAATCGCTTTTCTCAAGAAGTATCATAATTATAATTCTTCGTCAATTTCACTTAATACCTCCTGATTATAATTTGATCTTTCTATCAAATACTCACCATAGTTCAGTATAACACCATGACAAAAGCTTCCATTCTCTCCTTTTTGAACTACTTATCGTCGATATTTCAATTCCGTACACATCAACACTCCAGACAATTACCTTCACAAAAGATTTCCTAATATTTAAATTTATATTACGTTGAAACAAATTCCCCCTTCTCAAAAACGCTTTTCTTGCTAAAACTATTGTGCATGTTGCACGCTGTAAACATCGACGGTCATAACTGAGTTAGTTGCCCATCCCCTAATCTAATACATTTAATTCGACTATATTCCATTCTCGTCGTTTTTCTGTTGTTGGTGTTCATCTTACAATTTCTCTTCAAGAAATTATGCATTCTCTGTAACGGTTCTTCCAAGTCCTTTTCAGTCTCCCACAAAATTACAGACTCATCGGCTACCCTCTTAATTTTTTTAGTTTTCCTCCCTTAAGTTAAATTGCTGTACTATTTGCTCAGCGTAGAGATTGCATAGCACAGAGAAAGGCTTCAGCTGTCTCTCACGCAAGTCTAATTCAGTTGCTAAGACGATTATTTCTGAAAGCACATAGGCACGCCTTGGTTATGATAGCTTAGGTTACTGTCCACTTACTGCGTGAACTTCCTGGGTGTTCTGGTTCGGATTGTGTTCTCAGAAAGTCTCTTCAAACATTACCAGTCGCAGTGTGACAACTAAAGGTAAACGCCGTCATAATGGCAGGTGGAGAATGAAATTTCTCTTTGTTGTACGCTCAGAGGAAGATCACGCCGCCTCTCCGCTACTAATTTTTCTCAGGCGAGCACAAAGAGAGTATTCCGGAGGACAGCTTCCCAACCTCTGTGCAGTAGTACCGCAGATATGGCGGTTCCAGAGCGGTTCGCAACGTGCTGCTCTTGCTCTAGATGCTGCGGGAACGAATTTAATCCCGGCTGCACCCGACCTCTGACCAATTTCTCGGCGACTTACGACAGGCAGAAGCAGCTGATGAAGACTCGACGCCCGCGGCATCTGCGTGCAAGATCCGCTGCTAGCAACTAGAAGGCAGCCGCTTCTGCATCTCTCTGGTCTCTGCCAGCCGTTACTCGTCCGGTATCCACATCTGCCTCAGCAAGTCACGGTGCGGTTAGCGTCGAAAGCATAACAGTGTACCTGTTTCATTCCCTCTCCTCACCTGTTTGTTAAGGATGGTATCTCTCCGGGCTGTTGTGATCTTCAGTCCACACACTAAAGGGATTGAATCGCGCGCAAGTATACCCTGTATAAGCCTTTTAATCTTGGTGTAACTATTAAAACCTATATCTGTTTGAGCCTTTTTACTCCGTTCAAGCCTTGGTCTCCGTCTACAGTTTTCAGCTCGCTCCGCTCCGCCCCCCCCCCCCCCCCCGCCCCTCTTCATCGGCCGCTGTCACCCTCACCCATCTTTGTCTCTCTCTCTCTCTCTATTTCCTATCTCTCTCTCTCCTACTAACACACACACACACACACACACACATATATTTCCGATCACTGCCACATTGACGATCACTTGACGCCTCAGAAGGTGTAAAATCAACCGGATCTATCGTATAACCAATTTGTGAATAGATTTCGTTTCACTGTAGTTCCATTCAGTAACTCCTCATATGTTACCCAATCTCTACAGTGGATTTTCTGCTTTTCTGTAAAATCAAATTTCCACAGTTTCCAGTTCTCATTTTCTCTGAACTTTTTGTCGTGCATGTTTCATTTCCTCATGAAGCTCCACTCCACACAAATACGTGGTGAAAAAAACTCGTAAATCATAAATTTACAAATTATGTCAATGAACTTCCCATTTTTTGAGAATCACTTTTCCTCCTAAATTCCAGTCTGCACTTATACTCTCTCTATTTCGTCTGTCGCTTCTAATTTTGTTGCCTAAATAAAAAAAATTCTCCTCTGCTACTTTTAGAGTCTCATATTATACTCTAATTTCCTCAATATTGCCTACTTTATTTCGAATACGTTCCGTTAGACTTGTTTTAATACTGTTGCTAATCATATTATAAATTATTTTCAAGCCACTATCCTTACAGATGAACAATTGTCCCAGTCCTTAATCGATTTCAAAAGTTTATTATTTTCATTTCTGAGGCCTTTAATTACTTTACCAAATTTCTCTTTGGTTTCCTATTTGCTCAGTGAACAGACTTAATGACATTGGGAACAGGCAACAACCGTGTGTCATCACCTTTTCAACTATTACTTACTTTTCATGTCCTTCGACTCTCATAATCGCAGTCCGCTTTGTATACAGTTGTAGCCATAATATAGATCCTAATGTACTTTCACATCTACCTTCAGAATTTGTTTATTAAGTAATCCAATTGTCAAAAGTTTTTTTGTAAATTTACAAACGCTGTAAATGTAGTATATTTCCTAACGGAAGTCGTAGGATCACAATATTGCAACCATGACTTGACAATCTAATTTTTCAGTATTATTCACACAGACCAGTATAGACTCGATAGACTCGAGTTACTTGCTCATTATTCGAGAAATATGTTGGGGAAAGTATTGTGTTTCTTGACGCATTTAGAAACGTGGTTCCCAGGGTTTTGTTGCGATGTCCCTTTCCCCCCCCCCCCCCCCCGGATGCACATCGTCTTTCCTGGTAAGCCTCTTACTGCAGTTTGTACAGCATTTCCGTGAGATACAGAGTGACGTAACTCGTGACAAATCGTTCTCCTCTTGTTTGAATCTTTTCTTTCTTAATTTATAGAACTTCATATGGATCCCTCATTGTCGACTGATACTCATGAATTTATCGAATGGTAGTGTAGTTAGCGTCCTCTATTGTGCGCGAAATACACTTCCTTATGAGCCTCAAAAGCTAATCTCTCTAGCATCTGCCTATACCACTAGTAAATGTTTGCTAGCTCGAATTCCTAAATATTATACTTTGTTTCAGAACATGTCTATTAACACAGAAGGCTCTTCCTCAAACGCAGTTTTTCGTAAGAAAGGAATAGTAAGAAGTAGAGAAAACTTCACACAATGCATGATAACATTTTCAGTTTACGTCCTGATTGCCATTCACAGTGTGTTCAGAAAGTTTCAAAGGGCAGAAACTTCCCTACCTTTTTCTCACTTCGCTAGAAGAATGCTTGCATACCCGAATGTGACGGACACACTGTAAACTGATACGGTAAGAAACGCGGGATTTTTTTTGTAGTATCTCACGCCACGGAAACCATCTTTTACTTTATTCATTTATTTATTTTCATGAATATCCTGAATGGTGATATACGTATCTCTGACGCCAATACGTTCGTTCATCTCAGATTATTATATTGTGCTCGTGTTCAACATTTTTATCAGCAAATATTAATTTTCATACAAATATTCATCAACACTCAGAAGTACATGTCTTAAATACCAAGTAAAAAATTTTTGGCTGGTAAATGGATGCGCTTATGCAGCACAAAATGACGACCAAAATACCTGTGCGCGGAACGTGTAACTAAATGGTTCGCACGACTGAGAGTGAAGTACAGGTCTGCAGCCAAAATGAAACGTATATACATTATTAGAGTTAAATTTTTTTGTCGTAAACCTCGAAAATCAAATTTTTCTAAAGTGCATTTCTAAATGCGGACATTTGAACATGTACGTATTGAAAATCGATCTATTTTGCTACCTTAATATGTAAATAAAGAACACAACCATGTTTTTATCATACGTGTGAATATCATTATATCCAAAACAGCATCCTATTTAACGGAGTGCAATTTTTTAGCATGTGTAAGTGTTTAAGAACCGTGGTCTCATGTTATACATGACACCGTTAAATACGTCGTTAAAATATGACACGCGACCAGTTAGTTGCAATTTGGACGACTTTTACACTCGAAAGCATATGTTTTTGATTACAAGTCCAAATTAATGAATTCAGTGATTCATTACTGTTCTGTGTATAGGCTCTCAGACGCCTCTCCATCAAACTGTCGTCAGCCAGAGATTGTACACATCAGAAATAGCTCCATTAACTTCACTCCTTGCAGCTGACTTATGATCAAAAATATCCATTGAGGCATGTGATGGACAAGTACAACGCCTTTACCGATATTCTAACCGACATGCATTGTTGCAATAGCTTTACAGAGAAAGAGATATCGATCGGTGGCGCAAACAGCACATTTGCTCAGAGCAGCTGGAGTAGGCATATACGCGCTTCTTTTGAAACGTGATTTTCAGATATGAAGAATAATTTCCCGACCACATTCTGTTGATCATATATCATTAAGACTATAAGGATTCATATTTGCAAAATAAGGTTTTTTGAGACCTCGAGTGCAGAGATCCCCTTTACTTACAAGGTGCTGAATTCATTGTTGGCGGTATTCCGGAATTTTTCTGTATAGATTTAGCCGTTTGCGGTTCCCTTTAGTGACACGTCAGTTATTCCCCAATGTCTCACTCAAATCTTGTGGCATCATCCTTTGCCTTTTTCCAAACACTGATTTTCATATACTCCGTCCCTCAGCAGATCTGCTGAGAACCTAGTTCTCGTCTTACCCATCCACTCGATGAAGGTATTCATCAACATTTGTAAGCAGGCTGTTTAGAATTTTATGTTGGTGACGCCATGTAGCGCTCCGTATGAAAATCGCTGCCTGCGCTGTGTGCAGTCGGTGGCTGGTTGGACTCAATGTTGGAATATTCGCTAGTGTAGAATGGGGGACTATTTTACCTCCGGAATATTTTACCCAAGAGGACGCCATCATCATTTAATCATACAGTAAAGCTGCATGTCCTCGGGAAAAATTACGGCTGTAGTTTCCCCTTGCTTTCATCCGTTCGCAGTACCACAACAGCAAGGCCGTTTTGGTTAGTGTTACAGGGCCAGATCAGTCAATCATCTAGACTGTTGCCCTGCAACTACTGAAAAGGCTGCTGCCCCTCTTCAGGAACCACATATTTGTCTGGCCTCTCAACAGGTACCCCTCCGTTGTGGTTGCACCTACGGTAGGGCTATCTGTATCGTTGAGGAACGCAAGCCTCCCCACCAACGGCAAGGTCCATGGTACATGGGGGAATGTCATATATATATATATATATATATATATATATATATATATATATATATAAATAACCTTAATACTAATAAAATAAACGCATTGTTTGTTCTGCAGCAAAATCTTTCATTTGCTAACTATGCCTATCAGTAGTTAATGCCTTCAGTAGTTAGAACCTTTTATGTAGCCGGCAGTATTGCAGTATTGGCTATCACTATATTGCAGAAGTTCGAATAAGGAAGATTTTTGTGAGGTAAGTGATTCATGAAGGGTATAGGTTATTGTTAGTCAGGGCTATTATTTTGTAGGGATTATTGAAAGTCAGATTGTGTTGCGCTAAGATATTGTGTGTCAGTTCAGTGATGATCAGAAAAAGTAAAAGAGAACTGTCTGAGTACGTTCAGTTTTGCTCAGCTGTTTGAAAATAAAATTACGTAGAAGTTTACCAGCACAGTCATTCTTAATTTTCGAAGGGGACGTTTCACATTCTGTCGAACATCCCGTATGCGTCGATTCTTTACTTTTATGATCCATGGTTCACTTCCGAGCAGTCTCAGAAATTTGGTTGTCAAGTTAAGGCTATGTTTGATAGGAACAAATTTCTTTTGACGAGTAATGCCTTCTTTCCCCTTCCTAGTCCGGTAACGTTCTCCCTGCTTTATCCGACACAACTTACTTTGTTTCCAAATTATCAGAAATGCTTCACTGTGTCTACTCGTAGCGTCGTATTTTTAATGCTAAGTTTATCGCTAATCTCTTTTCTATTATACAATACTACGTTCGTGTTTTTCTGGTTTAGTCGCATATACCGTGCTCATTAGATTTTCCGTTCATTTCAATATTTCATCTAATCCTTTGTCACTGTCATTAGGGACAGTAATGTCGGCTAATGATGATGTCGTTGATATCCGTTCACCCTGAACTTTAATCCCTCTTTGCTTCTTTGATACACAACTGAAAATTCGGTTATTTGGGACAAAGCTCATAGCTGCCTTACATCCTTTTTAATTAGAACATTCTTTTTATGTTATTCGATCCCTACAGCTCACCCCTCATTTTGCTATGTATCGCATATCACAATTTTGCTATGAATTACAATTATTTTTATGAGAATTTCGATCATGTGGCACCATTTCACATTGTGAGAAAGAACGACAGATAGTATAAAAAGGTATATAATTTTGCTGCCTACACTATGAAGCTCAATTCAGGGATGTTCTTTACATTTCCTGAAACCAAACTGATCGTTATCTAACACACCCTCTTCTAACTTCCACTCGACTGTACGTTAGCAACTTAGAAACATGAACTGTTAAGCTGATTGTACGATAGTTCCGACATTTTTACGCTTTCCTTGTCTCGGGGTTTTAGTGACTGATGCTCTTTCGAAACTCTATGGTACGACTCCAGTCTCATAGATTCTCGCCGCTTATCACAATGATTATGTGCCTTGTTTAGCTGAGTGTTCTCCAAAGCCGTGTCATCGTTAATGCTGGATCCACAGTGTCATCCTAATTGCCACCGTTTTCTTCCATTATCACGTCAGCAGACAATTCCTAACTGTCGTACAAGCCCTCATCGTATTCTTTCCACCCTCTTCTTTGTGTTTGACGAAATAATCCCTTTTACACTGTCAAACTTGGAGCCCGTGATTTTCATTTCACCGAAAACTGTTTTGACATTTTTGTAAGCTGAACTTTTTCTGCTGATGACAATTTTACATTGTCTACGTAGCCATTTCCCTTTAGTTACTCTGCAATTCCTATTGATAATATTCCTGAAAGACTTTTATTGCTTCTTTCCTTATTTTTCCCATTTTCTTCTATCCTCTATATACTGAAGTATTTCCTCAGTTACACACATTTTTTGTAGCTACCTTCTTTAAAACAATATTTGTCTTTCAGCCTGTTCCGAAAGCTTCTTTTAAGGATGTACATTCCTCTCCGACTGAAGAAGCAACTGTGCCATTCGGTATCGCCGTTTCAACAGGCTCGGAGATCTGAAAAGTAAATTATAAGTCCTCAGTACTTCAGTATCCCACTTGGTTAAACACTCTTTTTTATGACGATTCCCTTACTCTACGGCATTTCATCTTTAGTAAATTATCATCTGGATACGCTTTAGAACCCGACACCTGATGTAGGAATCAATATGATGAACTACAGGTACGTTTCCAGGCGTTTTCAATACGTACCTACTTCTGATGGTTCAGATGGCTCCAAGCACTACGGGACTTAACATCTGAGGTCATCATTCCCCTAGACTTAGAACTACTTAAACCTAACTAACCTAATAACATCACACACATCCATGCCCGAGGCACGATTCGACCCTGCAACCGTAGCAGTAGCGGGGTTCCGCACTGAAGCGCCTAGAACCGTTCGGCCACCGCGGCCGGCAAACCTACTTCTCTTGTGATTTTTGATCGGCCTATTCGCTTACGTTAACAGAAACCAAGCGCAGGTCTTGATTTGAGAAATAAAATTGTAAGAATGTATGTTTGGAGGACAGCACTGTATGGAGGTAAATTATGGACATTCATAAAGAAGACAATCTAGTGCCATTGGGTGCATCGCTGAATAAGGATGTTGAAAATCAGAGGGACTGATATAAATGGGGAAACTCTCCTCAGTTTCAGTGATGGAAACGATTCAAATGGTTCAAATGGCTCTGAGCACTATGGGACTTAACATCTATGGTCATCAGTCCCCTAGAACTTAAAACTACTTCAGCCTAACTAACCTAAGGACATCACACAACACCCAGTCACCACGAGGCAGAGAAAATCCCTGACCCCGCCGGGATGGAAACGAACTTAGTGAAAGTTTGAAAAGAAGAAAGAACCGGATAATAAGATTCATATTAAATTATCGAGAAATAACTTCATTAGTGTATGAATGGCAGAGCAGGGTACAAAATGGAGCGAAAGTCAGATAACGTAAAATTTACAGCACATAATTAGGAGCATTGGTCATACGTTCTACCTTGAGTTCTGAGATGATAAGGTTGGCACAGGAGAGGAATTCTTGTTCGACCCCTAAAAACGAGTCACATGTGCGATGGAAACAAATCAAGGAATCTTCCACCACTCTTACTACCGACCCACTAATACTTTCATAAATTTCTTCACGTAATATAGTTGTGCAGTACCCCATTAGATCTTCCTCTCCCTTTGTATACGACGGTACCATTCAGTTACTCTCTGTAACTAGTGAAGTGTTCATGGGCTATCTGTCATTCTGCTGAGAATAATCCATATGCTCTTTCTACCGATTTTTCTGATTTATAAGGAATCCTACTGTCGTGATACATTCTTCTGCCAGTGGAATTAACGTGTATGCGGACGGCCAGTATTACCTTTCTTCTTTCATTCACTTGACGGATTGCTATCGTGTATAGACTGCACTTTACATTTCCCTTTTCAGATTTTCTGGTTTCCGTACCAGTTTTAGAGTACCGAAATTCTACTCTGTGAATCCGAAAATGTTATCCTTTCACTGGTTTTCTTTTTCTTCTTCATTATGTTGATCTGTCCACTAGCACCCTCATTTCGGACATCCTAATGGGGTGGATAATCCGAAAATTTTTGCCAGCGGAAGATCATTACTATAACACATTTTAAAGTGTAACTTTTTTTATTAAAACACATTCCGTGTGTTTGATGCCGTGGTTTATATCCCGTCTGCATTCTAATGCCGTTGATGACTCTCTGCCTTTAGGGGCAGTTTCCCGCACCAAGGCAAGGGGGGTGTTCTGGAACTCTATCTGATCCTCTTTCCTCTTCGACTAGATCCTTAGCAGAGTGTGGTTGTGTCAGGTTACCGGAACTCTTCAGCCGCCATTGCTCTTGACTTTAATTCAGCGTCTAAGACGAGTGCATATCGAACACATCATACATTGATTTTTGATTAAGTGTTTGTTGATACAGTGGAATCACCACTGTTGTTGAATGTTCTCTGATGCTGAAACTCTTTCGGGGATCGTAATATTCTACTACGTATCCACGCGTTACTTCAGTGTCGTCTGGCTACAAACAACCATGGAGCTCTCAAGAATATTTTTTATTTGTTATTTGTATATTAGTTCTTGTATTTGCAACTGACCTACACCGTTGAAGCAATCGATGGCCGTGTTTGACTTCTTTTTATGATTTTCTTTCTTCTCAGATGGTCCAAGGCCGAAAAAATACACGTCTTATTTGCTCATTACTACTGATATATTTTCTATGCTTCGAGCACTTACATCATTACTACGTAATTTCCAGCCATTCATAGTTTTTCATGGGCCAAATATTTTCCTTACGAATCGGGTTTCTAGTATTTCTAATTCAGCTAAAATATGCTAGACATTCGTTTGCACATAGACATTCTGCATTTCTAATGTACTGTAATAGCTTATTTTTTCATTTGAAGACCGGCATTTTTCGCTCTGAAACTGTTTAGTTGCACCATATCCCATTCCCATTTTAAGTTTTCGTTCCTCTGTATCAGCTTTCTTCAAACGATTTTCTTGGATTTTCTCCTCAAGATAATTACACTAGTATCTGTTTTTAGAAATCTGAATGCATTTTTAATGTTTGTCAGAAATATGCTTTTTTCTGCAGAAATGCATAAGGTCGTTCTACTACCAGTTTCTTCTTAAAACTTAATTTTATGAAAGGTTATGTCACATTTACAGATAATATAGCAGAGTCGTCTGCAAATACGAGACAGTTTATTTCTGTATTTTTGTTTCCCCTTCCCATTCCAGACTGGAGTTGTTTTTCTAGAACAGAGAAAGAAAGAACTGAAGATAGGCCAGCGTCTAGCCGTATACTTCTATTACTATTTAGGAAGTATGAGATATTTCGCCCATAAATTTCGCTTTAGGCACAGTTTAAGTGTTTCACGAAACATATTTGCTAATTTAGACATTAAAGCCAAATATCCGGTTATTTTTTACATGGTCTGTCTGTCAACGGACTCAAAGGCTTCAAAGGGTTATTTTACCGCCTAGCCCTAACGACAATCATCATTATCTTGCATTGATACTGGATATACAGAAATACAGGGCTGCTATACGTCACAAACCTTCAAGATCTCTTCCTCTCTGAAGACTAAGACAGCTCCATGCTAGAATATATATCTGATAGTCGAGAACTTTGCATGTACCTGTGTGACGTATAATAGTATAAAAACTACAACCTCTTAAACAGTCTATGCATCAGCTGACAGTATTTAATTAAGACTCTGTGTCACTATTTGTTAATTTGTTGCTGTTTATTCAGAAATGCATCTGTCATTGCGTCTTGTCTAATGTGGAACATACCCTTCAAAGAATACACACGTTCCCTAACGTCTGGCTTGCTACCGTACAGTCTTCATCTGGTACTAGTATTACTCTGGAATTGTTGCCATTCCTATGTCATCCTCCTTCCTTTCTCTTTCTTCTCATATATTAGTTTAGCTTACTTTTTCTAAATAGCGTTTTTTGAGCCAATATTCGGAGCCTCTTCTCCTAATCCGTAGGTCGATCGGATACATTCGAAGTACCACAACTAATGTTGTACGGGAGGCCCAAGAGATCCCTGTCGGACGGTTTATTGCACCCTTCGAAGGATTGAAAACTCCCACACAGTGTAACCAAAACTGACTATAGATGTTAGTATGTTAGTACAGCATCGTGATAAAGTTTATTGCGTTAAGTGGTAACCTAAAATGTTTTGTTGCAATAGTTGTTATTTTGTGCATGACTTTAGAGACTTCATCACTATCTTATTAAAAATGTGGGCACTGGATGTCCTATTCCCATTCATATAACCTCCAGATATCAGTGTACCGCTTTTCTATTAATCGGTACATAGTCTGTTCTAACACAAGGATTCCTAGTTTGTGGCAACTTTCCCTTCAGTAGCATGCAGGCAGCCTTGTTTGCGGTAACCCTCAACTTGCAGTATTGGCATCACTACTGACTCACGGGAAGAGTCGTGTAATACTTTGGCTCTGTCTGGAATTTCTGTTTTAGTGCTATGAGGAAATAGGCCACGTCGTCCGCTGGAACTATATTGAATCTGAATAAGATTAACCAGCTCTCCGTGCGTCATTACCCGATCGTGTAAAAGACATTGTTGTATTTTGCCTACAGTATGCAGCAGACATATTGGTCTCTGCGTTTTAGATGCTGTGGAATCTCTTATGTCGTCTTTTTGAACGTCTATCACCCCTCACTGCAGATGTGTGAGGCAGGGCCGTATTTGGTGTTTAATTTCGTGAAGCGTTCCTGACAGTAGGCCGCCAGGGGAGGTAGTTTTTCGTTTCATTTGTTTCATAATTAAAGCAGGAAAGGAGATTACAGGATTTTACACCATGTCAATATCACAGTAATTACAGCCGGAGCAGAAGTTCGGATTACAAAAGGACTTGGAAGGATACTGACCATGCTGTGTTAAAATGTATCGTTGCGGCATTTGCCGAGAGTGATTTGGGGAAATCACGGAAAATCTAACGCTTAATGGCCGGACGAGGATTCGAACCATCGTCCTCCGGAATGCGAGTCCAGTGTGCTACGCACCGCGCGACGCCACTCAGTGTTTCATTACTGCTATGAGCACTTTCTGTTGTGAGAAACAGAAACCATCCAGTTGTTGTTCTATGGTTCATTCATCTTAACTGTTTTGGTTAATAATTAAGTTTCTCTTATTCATCTCCTGTCATCCTAACGTCCAGGAGATATTCGGACCGATCCTCAGCTCATGTTGTCCTTGTGCAGTTGACAGTACAGTAGGTGAATTGTTATTATCCCTCATAACCTTGTATTTAAGTGCATTAGTTTAGGTTGGTTGATTGAGTTGTTTGGGGGAGGTCATTGGTCTCATCGGATTACGGAAGGATGAGAAGGGAAGTTGGCCGTGGCCTTTCAAAGGAACCATCCCGGCATTTACCTGAAGCGATTTAGGAAAATCACGGAAAATCTAAATCAGGATGGCCGGACGTGGAATTGAACCGTCGTGCTCCCGAATGCGAGTCCAGTGTGCTAACCACTGCGCCACCTCGCTCGGCATTTTGTTACGTGTCAAGGGTCCTGGTTAGTTATACTGTACCACGGGCTCACCGGTACGACGTTCTTGCTGACTGAGCACGTCGTCTTAATGTTGTGAGCGTACTGTTTCAGAGGATCTTCTGCCTAGGGCGGCTGTTTTTAACGGGCAGTAACTTCTTCGGTGATCAGAACAGACTTCCTGAGCTCGATGCCTTCTTTGTAACCCGTACCTATATGAATCTGAGAACTGATGCTCTGAGTGGATATCATATTCGTTTTCATGTCGACAAAAATCAGTCTCTGCGGGCAAGAATCACTCATTCCCGTATTTTCTGGCTTCGGGAGACAGACTGCCATGTCGAGGTCACTTCTGTTATTATCTGTAACAGTTTACGAAAAACAATTGTTAACAACATGGGGATATGTCAAAGTTACCGCTTCGTTTCTTCCTGTATGTACAAATTGCAACTATTCTTTACCGTAGGTTGTATGTGCTAGGTCCACAGGGGCGGGCAGGAATTCTGCACGTGTGCGGTGCACATGCACGTGTGCAGTTAACAGGTGTTCTACGTGCACACAGGGGCAAGCTGGCCACCCGCTTCTCTCCCCTCCCCGCCATACCGTCTCTCCGCTTCTTCCTCTCTAATGCGTTTTGTTTCCTAGCTTTCTTTATTGAATGAAGGAATAAGGTTAGTAGGAATGCTTGAAAGAAATCATAGTTTGAACGAGTACCTATTACCTACGATACGTTTTATTTAATTATCACAGGTGGAGTTTACAATACGTTTAATGTCTGGAACAAAATTTCTATATACAAACGCAAACAGTTACGTAAATTTTCATTACTGATGTTTGCTCTTAACCGAGACTTATTAATTTTCATAACAGAAAAAAATCTCTCACAAACGTATGTCGAGCCAAGCATTGACATTATCTTCGCGGCTTCACGATGGAGACGAGGAAACTTCTGTGGAAAGTCGTGATAAAAATCTATCACACGTCTTGCCAAAATGAACCTGTCTCTCAGACGAGAATTACGCTGTAGACCTATTAATTCCATTTGCACTGGGATGAAAATCATCTACAGAAACAGCAGATTGTCTCGAGAACTATTCAAAACCTTGGAATAAGTAAGATATATCACCAAATCGCTTGAGAAATTCCTCTTTTATTGCACTAAGAACGGCAACATACTGAAATTTATTATATTGGCGTTCAATATTAAACTTTCGCTGACCAGCGAGAATACTGTCACATATTATACATTTCCAGTTTTCACGTTCTTGCACAGAGAAAAAATGATTCTCCCATTCCTTTTTTAAAATATAGCAAATCTCCAATTCTCCGTTTCCTTGATTCTCTCTGCATTTTCCGGTTACTGAAATACAACGTTCACTACGTAGTGGTCGCTTGGCTTCAGCGTCCGCAGCTTAGCCTGGAACTACACTGAGGCAACCTGCCGGCTGTCGCCACTGCCCCGTTCGACGACTGCACGCGAGCAGCACACGTGCAGCGCTGTGTGCTCATGAGCCGCGTGCAACGTTTGCCCGCCCCTGTGCTAGGCAGTTCTGTCTCTTAGCTTAGATCAGTCGACATCAGTATCAACACAGGAGTACGAGAGAGACAACGAACACGAATGGTAAACAGAGAGGCCCAGTTAAGCTGGGTTATTTAATAGAGACGTCCGTCGCAGGGACCCTTACATAATTCAGAGACGCTGCCCGTGGAATCCGAGACCCGCATTAGCAATTCTCAGCACTCACCAGCGGTTCGCACAGTTGGCGGAATAATTTCCGAATTATCCAGTCATGGTCTAGTTGCACCGACCCTGCAGACTTAGGCGTCTGCATCGGAGGTGGAGGCGGTACGTAACAGCCGTATTTCTTCCTGTACTTTCCATTGATTTGCATTTAACGCTTTCTCGACTCTTCCTTGGAAGAATGCCAGAGTCTCAGGATCAAAAGCTACCGCGGCAGAGTGGAGACTAAAGTTATGTTCAAAGTTCTGCTGTTTGGGATGCGCCCGGCGTCTTTTCTGAGGCGGTATCTACATGTTCTTGCGGCTCTGAATGCTTTAAATTGTTGCCTTTTCGTCATTTACCTTTCTTCCTTTACATCTCAGTTTACTACAAACCGCTTTCCACAGACTTGCCAAGAAGACTGCAGTGAGAGCGAAGTCTTTCGCTATGCAGTGGAAGATCCAAACTGATTCACAATTACACAGCTAGCTATTAAAATTACGACATTAGTTATCGTAATAAGTAACGAAACATTAAGTACGGATACTTTGATTTAAATGTTTAATACATTTTCTTATTCCATTTTTAAATTATGAGATTAACTTTTATGTGGAATTTAAATTCTACACACTTTTATGTGTTGCAGGTTTCTTCTGAATTTAAAAATTACTCCAGAAAATTCAGGTGTTTCCAGATGTCGAAAGGAGTGTGTACCAAGCAACTTGCTCACGTACCTAGAAAAAAATATTCAATTTTAATTTAAGACTGATGCAATCTACCAGATCTCTATATTCAGTACTCTATCTGTTACATCATTACCACACACCAATACAGTCAGTGAAATGAACCAGAGGTATTAAGAAATACCAATTACACGTTCTAAATATTTTGGAAGTGAAGCTAGAAAAAACTAGCACAAAGCACAAAGCACAAAGCACAAAGCACAAAAATCAGATCATTTCTAAGTATCACATGTTCCATGGCAAGAGACTTTCTGTTTTAGTGTACAAGATGTTGCATACTGTACAGATGCTATTCACATGGGTCGAAAAAAATTGTTGTACCCAAAATTCTTTGTCTGAAGAAATGAAAGTATATGGCAAACTGCTTATTATATTATACAGCAGTTAAACCTGTAGAACGAGAAACATTTTCGTATGCTGCACAAAACACAAGTCTGCCTCCAAGGGTCACAAAAACTGTAGAAAATAGTGGAAACTACTTATGGCGGTCTCTAGGGCACCGTCCTTCATGTGATTCTAACGTCAATCGCTAGACTGAATAACCGACTTAAGACCATCGTGTGTTTTTAGATATACTATCCTCTAGGAGAACACTTTCCCCTTGCTTTCTGCATATAGCCTAATAGGAATAATACCCCTTGACTTGTGAGGTACATCTACATCTACGTGATTACTCTGCTATTCAAATGAAGCGCCTCGCAGAGTATTTAACGAACCACCTTCAAGCTGTCTCTCTACCGTTATACTCTAGATTTGAGCGCGGGAGAAACGAGCGCTGAAATTTTCTGTGCGAGTCCTGATTTCTCTTGTTTTATCGTTAGGATCATTTCTCCCGATGTAGCTGGGTGCCAACAGAATGTTTTCGAAATCGGAGGAGAAATGTCGTGAGAAGATCCCGTCCCAACGAAAAACGCCTTTCTTTTAATGATTGCCACTCCAATTCATGTATCATGTCTGTGGCACTATTTCCCATATTTCGCGTTAGTACAAAACGAGCCGCCCTTCTTTGAACCTGAGTCCCACCTGATGCGGATCCCATAACGCACAGCAATACTCCAGAATAGGGCGGACAAGCGTGGTGTAAGCAGTATCTTTAGTACACCCGTTGCACCTTCTAAGTGTTCTGCCATTGAATCACAGTCTTTGGTTTGCGCTACTCACAACAATATTTGTGTGATCGTTCCAGTTTAGGTTATTTGTAATTGTAATCCTAAGTATTTAGTTCAATTTACAGCCTTCATATTTGTGTGACATATGACGTAATCGAAATTAAGCAGATTTCTTCCCCTCATGTGAATAACATCACACTTTTCTTTATTCAGGGTCAACTGCCACTTTTCGTACCATACAGATATCTTATCTAAATGATTTTGCAATTCCTTTTGGTCATTTGATGACTTTCACAAAACGGCAAATGACAGCATTCAGATTGTCTGCTATGCCGTTAATATAGACAAGGAACAATAGTGGGCCTATAACACTTCCTTGGGGAACGCCGGATTTACTTGCGTTTTACTTGATGACTGTCCGTCTATTACTACGAATTGTGACCTTTCTGCCAGGAAATCACGAATCCAGTCGCACAACTGAGGCGATATTCCATTGGCAAGCAGTTTGGTTAGAAGACCCTTGTGAGATACGGTGTCGAAAGCCTTCTGGGAAAATGGAATTAATTTGACATCCCCTGTCGATATCACTCATTACTTTATGAATATAGAGAGCTAGTTGTGTTTCACAAGAACGAAGTTTTATGAATCCATCTGTGTGTCAATAAATCGATTTCTTCCAGGTAATTCATAATGTTCCAACACAGTGTATGTTCCAAAACCCTTCTGCAAATCGACATTAGTGATATGGACCTGTAATTCAGCGGATTACTCATATTTCCGTTTTTGGGTGTTGGTGTGACTTGAGCATTTTTCCAGTCTTTAGTTACGCAACTTTCTGTGAGCGAGCTGTTGTATATAATTGCTCAATATGGAGCTATTTTGTCAGCATACTCAGAGAAGAACTTGACTGGTATACAATCTGGACCGGAAGCTTTGCTTTTATTAAGTGACTGAAGCTGCTTTTCTACACCGAGGATATCTACTTCTATGTTTCTCATCATGGCAGTATTTCTTGTTTGGAATTGAGGAATATTTACTTCGTCTTCTTTGGTGAAGGAATTACGGAAATCCGTATTTAATTACTCTGCCTTAGTGGCACAGTCATTGACGACTTCAACGTTGGTATCGTGCAGTGAAGATATTGACTGCGTCTTGCCACTGGTGGGCTTTATGCAAGACCTGAATGACTTTGGGTTTTCTGACGGATTCCGAGACAGAGTTTCGTTGCTGAAATTATTAAAAGCATCTCGCATTGAAGTTCACGTTATGCTCCGAACTTCTGCAAAACTTTGCCTATCTTGGGGATTTTGAACTTTTTTTAAATTTTGGCATGTTTTTTCCGTTGTTTCTGCAAGGGTAATCTGACCCATTTTGTGTACCATGGGGGATCAGAACCATAACTTATTAATTTATGTGGTATATATCGTTCAACTGCTGTCAGTACTATCTCTCTGAAATCGTACCACATATTTACTACGCTTACGTGATCTGGTTGGAAGGAGTGGAGACTGTTTCTCAAAAAGGCGTTAAGAGCATTTTTATCAGTTTTTTTTTTAAATATATGTACTTTGCGTTTCCTTTCGATGGTTGTAGGTGCTACGGTATTCAGCCTAGCAGCGACTGCCTTGTAGTCGCTAATCCATGTATTCGTCACGATACTCCCCATTTGTCCTGAATTATGTGTTGCTATGAGGTCAAGCCCGCTTTCGCTACCATTTACGCTTCGAGTGGGCTCATGAACTAATTGTTCACAATAATTTTCCGAGAAAGAATTCAGTACAATTTCGGATGACATTTTATTCCTGCCGCCGGCTTTAAACGTATAATTTTTCCAGTGCATCGAGAGTAAACTGAAGTCACCACCGACTATAATTGTATGAGTGGGGTACCTATATGAATGAGACTGAAGTTTTCTTTGAACTGTCCAGCAACTATATCTTCTGAGTCGGGTGGTCGGATCGGGGGTGGAGAGGGAGGGGGGAGGTTTGTCGGTAAAAAGATCCAATTAATAGTTTGGTCTGGTTGTCAAGTATAACCTCTACCCATACTATTTCGCAAGAACTATATACTTCAATTTCACTGCAAAGTAAACTACTTCTGGCAGTAATAAATAATCCAACACCAACTATATTCAATCAATCCTTTCTGAACAGTGTTCGGTCGTTCGAAAAAATTCGGCTGAATTTATTTCCGGCTTTAGCCAGCTTTCCGTATCTGTAACTATTTGAGCTTCATTGCTTTCTATTAAGGCTTGGAGCTCTCGTTCTTTCCCAACACAGCTACGACAATTTACAACTACAATACCGATCGTTTCTACAACTACCTTACTTTGTTTTACCCACCCGGTTTTAGATGGACGCCCTTTCTGTGGTTTCTTGATACCCTCTACCCTACAAAATCGTCCAGTCCCTTCCACACAGCCCCCGCTACCCGTGTAGCCGCTTCCTGTGTGTAATTCTCTCCTGACCAATTAAGCGGAGCGCGGAAACCCACCACCCGATGGAGCAAGTCAAGGAATCTGCAGCCTTCAAGGTCACAGAACAGCCTGAGCCTCAGATTCAGACCCTCCACTCGGCTCTACACCAAAGGACTACAGTCGGTTCTGTCGACGATGCTGCAGATGGTGAGCTCCGCCTTAATCTCGCAAGCAGTCTCTACCATTTCCGCTAGCCGCCGGAAACCAGAAAGAATCTCCTCCGATCCAAAGCGACACATGTCATTGGTACCAACATGGGCCAGCACCTGCAGTTGGCTGCAGCTTGTACTCTTCATGGCTTCCGAAAGCAGCATTTCCACATCCGTAATGACTCCCCCTGGTATCACACGGAGTGCACACTGGCTTCCATCTCCTCCTTGGCAGCCATGCTCCTAAGGGGCCTCATTACGTGCCTAACGTTAGAGCCCCCACCTACCAGCAAACCCACCCTCTGTGAATGCCCGCACCGTGCTGGCAAAGAAGTTTCCTGTGTGACAGTGTGGACGACTGCATCCGGCTCAGAGACTTCATCAGCCACAGATAACGCCCGAAACCTGTTCATCAAACGAACCGGGAAGGCCCTACGATTGGCCCCTCAGGAAGTCTTTTGCTGCCTGCCAGACTTTGGAATGATCTCTTACTCGACCATGGGTGAGGGATCAACCTCAGTGTAGACAGTGCCCGGGGTGGCCACAGCAGTGGACCGATATGGGGCACGTGGGACGTGCTCGACGTCCGCCACATACCTGCATCCGATCCCCACAGTGATGCCCCTTGGTAGAAGCCTCATGCTGTGTGACGGAAGTCAACACAGCCTGGAGCTTTGAGCGAAGGATCAGCAACTCAGCTCTCATCTGTTCACATAAATCACTGTTCCTATCCATTACTGAAGTCGCTCCTGTTTGACGCTCAGAAATATATGTAATAAACGAAAGGTGTACTCGCCTTATTAGCAGCAAGAAGATGCGGTGCTCTCTCACTGATGGTCTAACCTACACTGAGCTGTTCTAACCAAAACGAAACTAAATCCTGTGGTTATTCTGATACATACTGTAGTTTGTGATTTGAGGTCTACCAGATGGCTTCGATTTATTTTTTCTTCATATTTGTAGACAACTCAGAACTGATACCTGAATGTACAGAATAGTATTTAGTGACTAACAGAAACTAATTAAATACTATATGCTGACGAAACTCTATGTATGTGTGCTTCAAACAACCTGCTTTAATTCAACTTACAGATTAAGAGGAAGTTACACTGATTCCAACCAGTGTAATAAGTGCATCATTAAAGATATTAAGTGTTGCGTATCTACAGATGAACTGTGCAACTGGACCAATGAAAGCTGGATATATGATAATATATTCTGCTTGTTATATGTTTTGACGATACTGCTTGTAATTACCACCGATAGTGTACAACAGCCATGTTTGTAAAGAAAAAAAAATACACATATGTGTAATATTCAACTGCTATGATTCTCCTGTGAAGAAAACACTAAAGTTCACTTATCAATACATGTAGTAGACAACTCGAAGAAACAATACTACTATTTAGAGAAAATACATGTTTCTGCAACTTGCCCTTCACAGTAATTCTACACTTGCTTTCAAAGTTTTCTTGAGCATTCAAGGCAAACTTTATTTTTCAACGTAGGCAACAAGTATAAAATCCTTTCCTTTTATCAGGAAGGTCACACAAGGAGCAGGCGTTTCTCTTGTCAAGCTTTTCTTCTAGGGTGAGCAATCATCTCACCTGATATCACCATTAGTCTTTGAATATACGCCTGAAGTTCACGATTCTTTTTCATGTCACTCAGTTTTCTCTCAAGCTGAGGTTTGACGATATATATATACCTCATGGTGCATAGATGATAAAATAATATGTGCCTTGTCCTTGTTCAACATCTAGGAGACTATAATCTTGTCTTTTGTAAATCCAAATTCAGAACAACTACTTCTTTGGATTTACTGGTGACAAATTCATTTGCCATTACCCTCTTTCGATGCCTGATTGTCCCAACATAAGTCAGTCCCTTGGTCTGCGTGATATCCACAAAGTCTGCAGAAGAAAACCGACAGTCGAGTATGAGGTTAGTATTTGTTCTATCCATGTGTTTCTGTAGGTGTATTACAGACAGCGTTGGTTTTAAGAATTTTCGTTCTTCTTCTGAAAGCGTACTTCCATCGGAATATTTACCAGCATAGATGTATCCATTCATGAAATATCCATTTGTAGTATCGGGAGACATGTCAGTCTTGTGTCGTTTGGCGCAGGTTCCTTCGGCATGTATAACTTGAACTTACACCGGTATTAAGAACTAATGAGTATATCATTGAGGCATGATTAGGTAAAAAGTTTGGAACAAATTCTCGAATTACGAAAACAGTTCCGAAATTACAGCCGTTTTTTTTCTCCTCCTCTCTGCTCTCGTTACGGCGTTGTCAATATGTAGCATTTAAATAAGCATACTGAATCGATGCTCACGCATCACACACCGAAAAGTACCATTTGTTGCGAATATGACGCTACCGCTATTGTGAGCAGACTTCAATGCTGCAGAATACCAGTCTGAACAGAGCGCGGAGCTCTGTAATACGTGTCACTGGCGTCAGTGCAGTATGATCTTTGTATTTTTGCCTTTCATTTCCCATTTTCACAATCGTCCATGTCACATTTTCTTGTACCATTTCTTCTGGAAAAGAATACAGATTCCAAACCACCTCAGGTTCAGCTGAATATCTTACTGTACATTATGTGAACAAAAGTATCAGGACACCTGGCTGAAAATAACTTACGAGCTCGTGGCACCCTCCTTCGGTAAAGCTGGAATTCAATCCTACAGCTTCCTCTTTCGCAGGCATACGTTCAGTCAGGTGCTGGAAGGTCTCTTGGGGAATAGCAGCCCATTCTTCACAGAGTGCTGCACCGAGGAGAGCCCTGACATGAAGTCGGCGTTCTAAAACATCCAAAAGGTTTCCCACAGGATTCAGGTCATTACTGTGCAGGCCAGTCCATTACAGGGATGTTACTGTCGTGTAACCACTCCGCTACAGGCCGTGCATTATGACCAAGTGCTCTATCGTGTTGAAAGGTGCAACCGCCATCTCTGAATTGCTCTTCAATAGTGGAAAGCGATAAGGTGCTTAAAACATCAATGTAGACCTGTGCTGTGATAGTGCCACGCAAAACAACACGGTGTACGTGCGTCCTTCACGAAAAACGCGACCTACGAATTTTACTGTTGGCGCCACACACGCTGGCAGAAGAGGTTCACCGGGCATTCGCCATACCCACACACTGCCATCGGATCGACACATTGTGTACCGTGATTCGTCACTCCACGCAACGTTTTTCCACAGTCTCATCGACAACTGTCTACCCTCGTTACACCAAGCGAGGCGCCATTTAGCATTTAGCGGCGCTCAAATGGTTCAAATGGCTCTGAGCACTACGAGACTTAACATCTGAGGTCATCAGTCCCCAAGAACTTAGAACTACTCAAACCTAACTAACCTAACGACATCACACACATCCATGCCTGGGGCAGGATTCGAACCTGCGACCGTAGCAGTCGCGCGTTTCGGGACTGATGCGCCTAGAATCGCTCGGACACCGCGGCATTTAGCGGCGTGATTTGTGGCTTATGAGCAGGCGCTCGACCATGGAATTCAAGTTTTCTCACCTCCGGCCTAACTGTCATATTATTTGCGGTGGATCCAGATGCAGTTAGGAATTACTGTGTGATGGTCTGGATAGATGTCTCCCTATTACGTATCATGAACCTCTTCAACTGCCGGTGGTCTGTTTCGGCCAACAGAGGAAATCGGCCTGAACGCTTTTGTACTGTACGTGTCCTTCGCGTTTCCACTTCACTATCACTTCGGAAACAGTGGAGCTAGGGATGTTTAGTAGTGTGGAAATCTCGCGTACAGACTTTGACACAAGTGACATCCAGCGACCTGACCACATTAGAAGGCCGTGAGTTCCGCGGAGCTCCCCACTACGCTCTCTCACGATGTCTAATGACTACTGAGGTCGCTGATATGGAGCACCTGGCAGTAGGTGGCAGCACAATGCACCTAATATGAAAAATTTATGTTGTTGAGATGACTGGATACTTTTGATCGCATTTTGTTAGTACATGACCCTTTGTACCTGTAACTGACGAACAATATTGCGTTTTTGCGTCCTGCGTCTTGCGATGAAAGATGCACAAGACCACTTGAACCAGTTTCTTCCGTAATAAGATTTAATATGAACACTGGTTACATTACTGCTTTCCCTTTCGTGATCAGAAATTTCAGAATCTGAACTTTCATCACATACATTCATTCAGAAATCTCCCTCAAACACGTCATCATCACTTGCGTCATTTAGTCCTGATTGTATTACAGATTCGAAGTCCAGTTCTCTCGGACGGACACTGCTAGGCATATGTTTACCTACACTCGACATATCATAGGTTATGAGATGGGTGACACAGACCGCACGTGCTAATACTGAGACTACAGCTCTCATTCGGTAACAGCTGGAGATGAAGTGAAATCTCAACCATGCTCAAGGACATTAGTGCATAAAGTAGACATAAGTGTGGGCAGCAAACGCAAAGGAAGGCCTCAATGTAAAACTTTAGAAACATCAACTGGTATGGAAACATCAACTGGTATGAAATTACGTGATACTTGATCATAAGGCTTTTAGGGGATTTGGGGGCATACAGATCTGCCAAATCTGTTAGAAAGAATAGTTCTAACCAGCCAAGTTTGACTGAGCCAGGACGACAGATATGCCCAAGTCATTCCACGTTGCTTCTACTCTATGACGGATTTCCTAACAACTTCTTCCTGTCTTCCTAGGCTGAACCCTGGTTCCTTTAGTACGCTTGAGTCTACTCAGAGATTATCACTTTGTATTTTCCTTGGACGACCTATATTTCTTTTTACTAAGCTGGTGACTTTTTTGCGATTTTTACATTCTTCCTTTCATCCATCCTGTCTACGTGTTCTTTCCTCTCATGCTATGTCTTATGTACCCACTAATTAATGGAGGCCACTTTACACTCGTTTCTAACGTTTTCAATTCTCACTCTATATCTCAATGTCTTCGCTGTAATCAAAAGCAGAATTTTCATTTCCTGAAATCCCTTTATTTTTTATGTTTCCGGTCTTTTCGCAGCTGTGTGTATTATAATTGGTCTCACTACCTTTGCTTCTTTACCTATAAGCTTATTTTTCCAAATAGTATACTTAAATACCCTGCCATTCAGTTTACTTTTGCTGCTTCTTCTCTAGCTTCTGTTTGAACATCTCCACTGCTGGAAAGTACAGTACCATGTTATTCAAATGTCATTACCGTTGAGTTTAAATCGGTAGATTTACTCTTCTGTATTGTATGGTCTTTCTTATGTCCTTTTTTGTGCAGGACAATTGTAATTAGTTTGTAATAATATTATTAGTTGTAAGATTCAACAATGGATTATATAGCCTACCGGTTGTTCATAACTGGTAAGTACATTGACCTAAGTTTCGATACCTACTAGGGGTGTCTACATAAGTATGTAAATTTGATAAATCCTATATAATAATACATAGAATATTAGGTATGACAAGAAACACATTAACGAAGATGACGTTTATCATGACGTACAAGGGTTACTTACGTAAAATTACGCTGCTAAAAAGCAGTGGTCAGAATTTAGAGCAGCTATGCTAAAGTCAAAATTGAAATAAAACGCTCTAGCCTTTGAATCGTGTGTCCAGCTGGGAACATCAGACAGATCGGGCCAGTGTCTTACACTGCTGCCATGGAAACACTATGACATGCACCACCTATAAGGCGCGGACAGTGATATGTGCCCATTTGAAACATTAGAACTGAAATAATTGAAAAATGACAGTTAATTTTAAAAAGAAAATATAAAGAGAACGAGCTTAATGTCTTTCTGAAAATACACAGTAGTCAAGTAGATTAAGTATACTAAAGCCATCCGTTAGGCTTTATAGAAATTGCTATTACGCAAAGGACGGGATGATATAGAAAAAAATTTACAGACAACTGTACGATCCAGATAATATTTGGGTGAAGTTAAATTTCGCAGCGCATACCAGTGAGATTCGAAGAAAATTGTTTCGGAAACTGAAGGAGGGGAAAGTATAGCAAAAAATACAGGAATTAAAATTCGGCGAGCAGTGGATTGATACCAGTAAAAAAAATTTTTTTGCGGAGTTTACTGAGGATAACGCCATCGTTCTTAGAAATATGCTTGAAAATCTCCAGCTCTTCGGGTAAATCGAGCTTATGACTTTTCTTTTTAGTATGTAACATGGAAATTTCCTCAACGCACTTTCGGTTTGTGTCCGGAAATTAGTAGAGATCTGCCGAAGTGGAATTTTGTACTTTAGTGCCTCTATTTCCCAACAAATGTTTCCTGTATTTGACACTAAAAGGCCTTCCAGTTTGTCCTATATCATAAACGGACACGCATAACAAGTGGTTTTATACACCCCTTGTAACCTCCCCACAAATAAAATTCGTATGACAATATTTAAATGTTAATGAGAATAGAACCTAGTGTAACCTCCCAGCAAATAAATGTTAGTCAATGACAATACATGTGAGAACTAGCAATCTGAGCCAAATGTAAGCTGCCCACAAAAATGTAAGACAATTCAATGATAATGAAATCTCAGTGACAATAAAAACGCAAATAGACCGAAATGTCGATCTTAGGCCCTGTCAAATAATTAAACTCAAATTCTTACCTCAGTAAAATTGCATCTGCTCTTACTTTCGCCATAGCTTGGAGGAAATGCATCGCAAAAATTCTTTGAATTGAAGTAAATTTTTTTTAAGGAAATGCATGGGAAATTTTCTTTCAATAAAATGTTTGTTTTGTTAAAATGCTTGGTTTGAAAACAAAATTATTATTGGGGCGATTCTTGAACAAATTAATTACAGTTAAAATACATTACATTCTCAGATGTGCGCAATGCTGCTTCATTACCTTATTTAAAAATATATCTCGTCCTGAATCTTGACCAGAGGGCCATGTCGACGCCCGCCGACTCCTCACACACAACTCCGACTGTCTCGAGCGCGCTACTAGCACTGACTGAGTGCTACTAGCAACTGCCACTACTGACTCCCTACATGCAACTGCGTCAACTCACACGCGCTACTACTCTCCAACTGAACTACATGCTCTCGTGCCGTCAAGCGCAGACTAGCCACGATAAATAACTCTCTGGTCAGAGATTATGTCATGCCTCGCCATCGATGCTACATAACATACGTGTTTCATAACCCTCCACTGGGGGGAGGGGGGGGGGAGGCAAAAATTTGGCAGCGATGGTGAGTCATTTTGGCTTGCCATGAGCAACAAATTTTTTCTCAACTAATTAACTTTACAATTACAGCATATATACAGATATAGAACATGAAGGAAACATGGTGCACATGCATCAAGTACAAACATATTAGACAATGACAAAATGTGAGTACCAAACATATTAGCAAATCAGAAAAATGTGTACACAAATTATTTGATACATAAAAAAGTGCACACGCACTGAAAAACTCTTTAGCATTTTCAGAACAAATAAACCGAATGGCAAAAAATCATGTTGACAAGTGACATTAGTGCACATGCACTGCAGTTCAGAACATATCAGCAAATGAGGAAATGTATATACAATGAGTAACAAATGACGTAAGTGCATACGCACTGAAGTATTGACAATATCAGGAAATCACAAAATGTATACAGAATGAGTACAAATCATATTGAAAAATGAGAAAAGTGCACAGGCACTGAAGTTCAGTAGAAAACATATTAACACATGACATAAGTGCTCATGTACTGTAGTTTAGAACATATCATCAAATCAAAAGAAATGTATAGGTCATGAATACAAATGATGTTAGCAAAACGATAATTGTCACTATGTTACAGGAATTAGGATAGGAAAGGGAAGGATTGCATCATGGTTGTAGCACTTTAGGTTGCACGCAGCTGCACTGGAAGTCCATATCTTTCCACAGAAGTACAACACCAAGTGAGACAATTTGAAGTTCTTTTCCCAGAAGTATGGATCAGCATATCCAAGACACTGAAATGTCGTAGTAATATTCCCTGTTATCGTTTTGGCAGTACATCAGGTACACCAAACAGTTGGACCATAATAACGTCTTCATCGCTCACGGTGGTGGACAGCATGTCGTGTCAACACCACGCTCTTACAAGGCACACCTACGTAGAATTAGTGCAAAAACCAAATATAGTGCTCCATGATCATGAGGATGTACAGGACAAATGGGTATTGCAGTAATTCAGGGTAGTTAGGTCAGTAGGTGAAGGACATTAAGTCACATAGTAGTCTTCATTGAGAATTACTGTAGTAGTTTGCGGCATTCATAGCCCAGTTATTGAAAATTTCTGTATGATGTATTTAGTATTACAGAATTATGTTCATAAAATTAACTGAATATAGCAATTATTGGCATCATGGGTAATCATATTACAATAGACAGTGGCAGTCCTTGGCCAGTTACAAAGCATATTTAGTATGACAGAATAATGTTCATAAAATTAACTGATTATAGTGAACATAAACCATCAGAAGTCATCATTGAAAAGGAGAGTCAATTATTGGCATAGCATTAATGTAATTCATTTAGTTATACTAATCATTGGCACTCATTGGCCAGCAAGTATTGAATAGTACAAAATATTTTTAATTATTGGCAGTCATTGGCCAGTTACAAAACATCAGAAGTCATCATTGAAAACAGGAGCTAATGAATGGCATAGTATTAATATAATTCATTTAGTTAAACTAATTATTGGCACTCATTCGCCAGTTACAAAACATCAAAAGTCATCATTGAAAACAGGAGCTAATGAATGGCATAGTATTAACATAATTCATTTAGTTACACTAATTATTGGCACTCATTGGCAAGCTACAAAACATCAAAAGTCATTATTGGAAACAGGAGCTAATGAATGGTATAGTATTAACATAATTCATTTAGTTACACTAATTATTGCCACTCAGTGGCCAGCTACAAAACATCAAAAGTCATTATTGAAAACAGGAGCTAATGGATGGTATAGTATTAACATAATTCATTAGTTACACTAATTATTGGCACTCAGTGGCCAGTTACAAAACATCAAAAGTCATCATTGAAAACAGGAGCTAATGAATGGTATAGTATTAACATAAATCATTTAGTTACACTAATTACTGGCACTCAGTGGCCAGCAAGTATTGAATAGTACAAAACATTGTTCATCATTCAGTATTATTCAGAACTCTCTTAAATGGGTAGCATTATTTGGAACTGGTGATACATATTTTTTTATTAGCATTGCATTGCTTTGGGTATTTATAAGGGAAAGCAAGAAGAGAAAAAGAGAAAAAAAATATTTGGTTCTGGGTTGTTCCTGTAAATGAAAAATGTGTAACGTCATTCGTCATGAGTCAGCTGTAGCAAGGTTATGAAACAAGGAAGTATATGTGATCACATTTATAAATGATAGACACAACTGGGTAAAAAAAAATGCAAGTAGTAGTACAGGTTTAATAAGTAACAGGTTTAGTAAGTATCATGAAAAGCTACTCCTGAAAAAAAAAATACAAAATGGATTATTGAGCTGAAAGAAGAAACGCATACTATGCTGAAAAGTAGTGAACTTCGAATTAACAGGTAGTGAAATGTATATAAAAAATGTGTTCCATAGCTGTCCTTTCCAAGACTTTTAGTCATCATACCATACGATATAATACATACTGTCAAAACAAACTGCAACAAATACTTAAATAACTACATAGCATAAATACATAAACTTCAACATCATCCTCATCTGTAAAGAAAAAACTTCATTATCCACCACTTCATTATCCATATTATCATAACTTCATTATTATCATCACCTGTAAAGAAAAACTTCATTATTTATAGTGGCTTATTCTCCATCATTACTCTTCATCAGCATTCATTATCATCTGCAAAAAAAATCACTTCATTACTCATTACACAACTATTCCTTATCTCTAGCATATTTCATCACTAAAACTAAGATGTGTAGTTCTGTCTGACAGCCTGCATCAATCGCCTTGTATTCTGAAAGAAAAAAATTAGTTAAGACTGCTATTCTACGATGTATGGTATATTCTTGTTAATGCTTGTTAATTATGATCCATTTACTGTTCCTCATAAGGTTTTTGTATCTTCTTTCGTCTATTCCGTAGGAGAAATTCCAATTTCTGTTTAATTTATTTCCTTTACACGTTATTTCTTTCTGAAAATGATGAACAAAAATTAATGTCTTGCATTTAAATCATATACCCATTAAATAATGACTGGTTTATAGTAACATAATTTGAGCATACAGCAGACCATGACAGAAAACGTAATATGTCAAAAGCATAGACAGTGTTCAAAGGCAAAAATGTACAGAGAATATCACAATGCAGCAGCAAAAAAAAAAAAAAAAAAAAAGTAAAACAGTCACGATATTACGATATTGAGATATCATAAGGCAAATAAAATGTCAAAGTCAACTGGTGTTTGCTATATCTTAACCATTTCATAGTGCATACAAATAAAACATGAAAAAATCGTACATACATAAGAAAGACAAAATGTGACGTTCGTTGTGTTCAGCTTGTATGTAGTGTAGTTAATAGAGGCGAGAATTAAAGACTTTAATGGAGAGAGAATTTGATAAAATTAATACGTCACTACATAGAATTGCATAATTATTCATAAAATACGTAAGTTTGTCTGGAAAAGTATGCACGGTCTGATGCGTAACGACAAGAAGAGCGACCTGCTAACCTTAACTTGCTGGGCACTTGCCAAGAAAAATTACGATAGTCATCAATAATTAGTCACATAAATATAATTGTATAAGTGGTCATAAGTGGCATCATGGCACGTTAAACCATAAAGTGGTTTCATTCAATAAAGGGTTTAATATTGAACACATGGTGGTTCCCTTACTTTTCCTGGTTCTCAAAGTTTCGACGCGTACAACATTGGAGTGAGGAATGCTGCGAATCCGATATGGACCTGCGTATAGAAGTTCAAATTTACTGCACTTACCTTTTATTCTGCTGGATAAATAGTGTGTACGTACTATCTTCTGTCCAATGTGAAAGTCTTGGCGTGTACAAACCTGTTTTTGCTGTCTTCTCCGGCGCTCTGCGGCACGTTTGATGTTGTTCATCGCAATGTCAATTATTTCGTGATGTCGTAATCGACGAGCTGTGGGAAAATTTACTTATTCTGTAATTTTGTTTGGTGGTTCAACGTTTTTCAGTATAACAGACGGAGATAGCATAGTGGATTCATTTGGAATGGAATTAATTACATCTTGGAATGAGAATATGTGTGTGTCCCAATCAATATGTCTTTTGTGGCAGTATATTCTACACAGTTTACCAATTTCTTTCATTAATCGTTCACAAGGGTTCGAAGAAGCATGGTACTTGGATATTTAGATCGAAGAAATGTTTCTAGCTCGTAACATGCGTGTCCATATAGGAGAACGATATTGTAATACATTATGGGAAATTACTCTCATCACATCCCTACATGAAATAGAAAATGTTTTACAAATGCTTTCGAAACAGTTTTAGCAGTAGCTGTGCGTAACGGAGTGAAAGTAACAAATTTTGAAGTGAGTTCAACAGCGACAAAGATGTAGCAGAAACCTCTATTAGTTCTCGGAATTGGATCAAAAATGTCTACTGCAGCCATATATCTTAATTTAATAGGTATAATGGGATGTAATGGAGGAATATGTGAAGTTGTGTCTGACTTAGCTTTCTGGCAAATTTTACATGACGCTAAAACTCGTCGTATACGTTTCTCCATGTTGGTAAAATAACAGTTCTGTCTCAGTATAAGAAAACATTTTCTGGCTCCGTAATGTGCATAACTTAAATGAGTATACCATATTAATTTGTTAATCAGTTCGTCAGGAATGCATAACAACCAATTGTTGCTGTCAGGGTGAGAGCGGCGAAACAGAATGTCATTGCGTACAGTGTAATGGTTTCTAATCGTAACATTATTCTTATTTTGCCAGAGGTGTTTAATTTGTTTCCACACATTGTCTTTACTTTGCTCTTTTGCTATGTCCTGCAATGACGACGAAATAAAGTTTTCAAATGCAACTTGCTGAATGTACATGACACTGAAATATGCTTTGCAGAAGTTGGTTGCTACGTCTTGCTGATTGTTGCTGAGAGAACGCGATAGTGCGTCTGCTATAACATTTTGTGTGCCGGGAATGTGAACTATTGTAAAATTAAATTCCTGTAAATAAAGTTTCCATCTGCTTAATCTGTCGTAAGTGAATTTAGCCGAAAGTAAGAATTGTATAGCTCTGTGATCTGTGTAAACGGTGGTATGTCTGCCATAAAGAAAGTGCCTAAATCTAGTAAAAGCCCATACAACACATAACGTTTCCAGTTCTGTAACAGAATAATTTCGTTCCGCAGGTGACAGAATGCGGCTTGCAAATGCAATGTTTTTGGTTACTGTAGACCCATCTTCTTCAATTTCCTGAAAAATATGTACGCCTAAAGCGGTGTTAGAACTTTCGGTGGCAATGGAAAAATTTCTGGTAAGATCTGGGTGCGATAAAAGTGGTGCATTCAACAAAGCATGTTTCAGGTTCATAAATTCAGAATGTGCTTGCTTATCCCAAGACCAAATAGTGTTTTTACCTGTTAATTGGCATAATCTTGGTGTGTCTAATGCAGAGTGATGAATAAATTTACGAAAAAAGTTAATTAAGCCCAAAAAACTGCGTAGTTGTTTCTTCGTCGTAGGAACAGTAATGTCACGTAAAGCTTGAAGTTTTTCCTGATCAGGCGCAATGCCTTCTGCTGAAATTACGTGTCCAAGAAATTTTATAGAAGTTATGCCAAAGTGCGATTTACTGAGGTTAACTGTGAGTTCTTGTGCAAGATAAGTTTGCAACAGTTGTTCTAAAATCACATTGTGTTCAGACAAGTTAGCTTCTGCAATAAGAATGTCATCTACGTACGTCGTAATTCTGTCTTTAAGTTCTGTCGGAAGTATTGATAACAGTCACCAAAACAGAGCAAAAACTGTATACTTTCTGCAATTCGGATGGAGCTGAATTTGCCAAAATCCCGATTTTAAATCTAATGTAGAATAAATAGCAGTACCATGAAATTTTTGTAGAAGTTCTTCTAGTGTCTGTGGTCGATCGGTTTCATTAATAATAATGTCATTAATGTGACGTGAATCAAGTACGAGGCGAAGTGAGCCATCTTTTTTCTTAACAATATGTAGCGGGTTTATGTACGGACTAACTGCCGGTTCAATAAGCATATCCTGCAATTCTTTCTTAACCTGTTCTCTATGAATATACGGAATGGGATAATGCTTGGCTTTAAATGTGTCGTGCTGTTTGACTTGAAATTCATACATAAATCCGGACATAGTAACAGGAATGTTGTCAAAAACTGGAGCTTGCTGTAAAAGAATTTTGTGTAGTTGCGTGCGTTCGTCGTCTGTATTTGCACTGCTTTGTTTAACTTTATCAGAAATCATCTGTATTACGTCGTAGCCAGCTTCGTCTGGAGTGTTATGGTTATGTACGTACGTATCCGTGAACAATGTGGAATTACAGTCTATGTTACGTGTTACGGAAATGTCCTCTGTACAATTAATTGTTTCTTCTTCTGCCGATAATGAGTGCTGAAATTCTAAAGCCAATTGTACATTCTCGTCCTTCAACATTAAATAGGGATTTTGAAAATCAATAATTGCGTCGTGTTGTACCAGAAAATTCGTACCTAAAATAATGTCGGTCGTCAATAACGGAATAATCCAAAAATTTGAGTGAAATGTGTGACCTGCAATCCAAAATGATAAATGCGTCTGTAATTTAACGTCTACTCCTTCACTCGATACTGCTCCTTTTACTTTCGTTTTGCCTAAGTAATGTAGGATAGGTATTCTCTTTTTTACACTCGTTGAAAGTTTCCTCATTTATTACTGACATAGGTGATCTGGAATCGATTACTGCTGAAAATTTCGATGAACCTATTTTAATTTCGATGACAGGATGTGAAATGGTTTTTTGAACAACTGGTCTTTTCTGCAAAAGAGTGTCTCTGATATCGTCAGAAGTAATTACATTTTCGTGAACAACATTCTGCGTGTCTAAAGTAGTGTTTGTGTTATTGGAAGATGCGACCTGTACAGTATCTAGTCAAATTCTATCTGACGTGTTATTATTTTCTGGAGGATGTTGCGGCATTTCTACTATTCGAACTGTTCTATTACTTCTTCCAGACGTATTACGTTCTGGATGATACCTACTGTCGGGTTCATTCACGAGAATATGTTGTTGCTGATCATTTTGTTGCTGGTAAGACCGACTGTTATTATACGTACGCTGATAATTGTGCTCATTGCTTTTACGTCTGTCGTGATAGTCATTCCTATACGGTGCATTGCGATAGGAATTAATATACTGTGTTTTCTCTACGTAGTTGTTTCTTTGTTGCCGTGCGTTACTATTTGTTGTATCAGGGACTATACGTGCAGGCGGCGAAACATTAAAGCCTGGTTGACCTTGTGCATTCCATTGTTGGTTAGGTATGCTAACCGGCTGATTTTCATGCTGTTATGGTGGAAAATGTCTATTGTTACTAAAATGTGGTTCCTGTTACTGAAAATTTTGACGATATAGATAATTAGAATTTTGCCTGTTATTAAAGTTCTGTTGGTTGTCGTTCCTAAAGCGTCTATTACTTTTACTATTGAAATTACGTGCCTGATCATAATTGCTGTACGTTTGTTGACTTTGGTTATTATATGAAAAGCTTTTGTTTACAAAAGAATAATCTGATTGCTGCACTTCCAAAAGCTGCAGCAGATCCCTGAATGCCGAGATATTTTCTTTTTGCTGACCTGTTAAAAGTGACACTCTTAATGACCATGGTAATTTAGAGATACATAATTGAATGAGTGGAGATTCACTGTACGGTTCACTTAGGTACTGGTTTTGTTGCACCATGTGCTCAAAAAATTGCGTGACACTGGGAAAATTGGTGTTCTCATAATTTGGTAAACTAATTAACTGATCTTTAATTCCGCGCTGTGTCGTCTTCGACCAATACGCTGACAGAAAAGCATCCTGAAATTCTTCTACTGAATAACATTGCCTCGCGATCAGTCTCATACGAGTTGCTGGTTCGCCTTCCAAAAAACTGCAAATAAATTCAAGTTTGTGCGTTACAGGCCAAGTCGGTGGAAAAGCAAAGCTAAACTGTTGTATCCAATCCAGTGGGTGAATCTGTGTTCTGTCATTTTTAAACACTTTAAATTTTCTCACTGATGGAAAATGTTTGTAATCAAAATTATCGTCTCTGTATGTTGGAACAGGTTCATGGTTGTAAGAGAGTCTATTTGTCTGTGTCTGTTCGGAATCTAAGTTGTGTACTCTCTGTTGATTACCTAAATTATACGCACTGCGTGAGTCTAACAAATGTTCACAAAGTGGCGTCTGTTGTGATGTGTTATTAACTGAAGTATTTTTCATCTCTGTTACTTCTTGCTGTAAACTTGACAATTTTCTACGCAACGTGTTATTAGACGAATCGATCTCATTAATTGTCTGCTGTAGATTTTGAAATTCAGGTGTTTGATTAAATGAAACCGGTGAAGTATCGTCTGATTTGCTGTCATTATTACTTTCAATAGCGTCAATACGTCTGGCCAATTCATGACATTTTTCAGTCAATATTTTTACCTGATCATCGCTTTTAGTGTCAGAAGTATTAATCTGTTTTTGTAATTTACGTGCAGTTTCGTTCAATTTTTTAACGTCAGCTTTGATGACATCGCAATCCTGTGTTATTTCTAATTGTTCAAATCTGTCTGTCACTGTCTGAATATCTGCTGTGTGTGTATCTGTTTTTGATTTAAGATCAGAAATTTCATCACATAATTCCACGTTCAAGTGTTCGATGGTATTACTTATGTCGGACACTGTAGCAATATTGTTGTCTACGTATGTTTTTGCTTTCGCAAACATTTTACATTTGTCTTCTTGTGCAGTGATTGTTTCCATTACTTGATGTTTTACATTATTTTGATCCTGAGTAAGTATGCGGAAACGTGTATCACTGTTTTGTATGAGTTGATTAAAACGTTCGCCAATTTGAGAGTTCAGTTGGTCGAATTTCGCGTCTATCTTTGCATCCTTTGTCCGCGAAAGTTCTACTGTCATTGCTTTAAACTCGTCGCGTAATTGTGTAGCTTTTTCAGAGCATTGTTTAGCGACTCCGCTAATTTCGTCTCTATGTGTTTCTGTTGCAGCAGTCTGCATTTCCCTTAATTCCTGAGCAACAGACCTAATTTCTTCGCTACTTTTTCTTGAACAAGCCTCTATTTCCTCGCTCAACTGTTCCTTAGTATCATGACATCGAGCGGCAATGGCTCTAATCTGTTCACTAAGCTGTCTGGAATTGTTGTCTAATTTTTCATTTAACTGTTTGGAATTGTTGTCTAATCTTTCATTTAACTGTTTCGAATTGTTGTCTATTTTTTCATTTAACCGTTTGGAATTGTTGTCTAATTTTTCATTAAAGTATTGTCTGAGTTTTTCGTTTTCTAGTTTGTTATCTTCACTCTGTTGTCTGATTTCTCCTTTCTGTTCTAGCAATATTGCCATAATTTGATCATATCTAAAATGAATATCTCTATTCTCTGTACTGTGTGATGGTGTGTCTACAATTGCTACGTTTTGTGGGACCATTTGGTCATTCTGTGATTCACCAAAAAGTTTGCCTATCAGATGCGTACTGTTAGTCACTATCTCCGAATTAAATGAATCCGTCGTACTTTCAGCACACTGCTCATTTTCATTAGAAAAATTTGTCTGTACGTTACTTGAATTTTTCAATCCGGGTGTGTTAAGCTGGGCAGCGCTCATTACAATAGGGTGCCCCGCATCATCAATTGTCGTTAAGTTAACAGACGACACAACTGAATTCGCCTGTTCATCACTACGATGATTGTCAGTAAACGGTGGATTGTCATCATCATATTGCGTGTCGCAAGTACTATCGGTGAAGTTATTTAATTCGGTTATTTCATTCATAATACCTCGCGATACACTATTTACAGTCTTTCGCGGCATTTTTACAGTAGTCACAATTATTCACAAATGAAATAAGCACAATGCAAAAAGCAACAAACACAAATACAACACAGCAACGAATTGCCGATGATCTGAGGAAACAAAGTCATAAAATTAGTAAAAGCGTTGCGCCAAATGCTAATTATATTAAGTAAATAAGAGTAGATATCTGACTACTTTTCAGAAGATGCTCAAAGAAATACGATCCTGGACTGGATGTCGCCAAGTGTAACCTCCCCACAAATAAACTTCGTATGACAATATTTAAATGTTAATGAGAATAGAACCTAGTGTAACCTCCCAGCAAATAAATGTTAGTCAATGACAATACATGTGAGAACTAGCAATCTGAGCCAAATGTAAGCTGCCCACAAAAATGTAAGACAATTCAATGATAATGAAATCTCAGTGACCATAAAAACGCAAATAGACCGAAATGTCGATCTTAGGGCCTGTCAAATAATTAAACTCAAATTCTTACCTCAGTAAAACTGCATCTGCTCTTATTTTCGCCATAGCTTGGAGGAAATGCATCGCAAAAATTCTTTGAATTGAAGTAAATTTTTTTAAGGAAATGCATGGTAAATTTTCTTTCAATAAAATGTTTGTTTTGTTAAAATGCTTGGTTTGAAAACAAAATTATTATTGGGGCGATTCTTGAACAAATTAATTACAGTTAAAATACATTACATTCTCAGATGTGCGCAATGCTGCTTCATTACCTTATTTAAAAATATATCTCGTCCTGAATCTTGACCTGAGGGCAATGTCGACGCCCGCCGACTCCTCGCACCTAACTCCGACTGTCTCGCGCGCGCTACTAGCACTGACTGAGTGCTACTAGCAACTGCCACTACTGACTCCCTACATGCAACTGCGTCAACTCACACGCGCTACTACTCTCCAGCTGAACTACATGCTCTCGCGCGGTCAAGCGCAGACTAGCCACGATAAATAACTCTCTGGTCAGTGATTCTGTCATGCCTCGCCATCGCTGCTACATAACATACGTGTTTCACCCTGAATTGTGCTGTATATGTGAGAAAGTGTGGACTTGAAATTGCGAATAGGATTTTTTGTTTCAAGTTATTGTTCATGTAAAACGTATCTTTAAAGCCATATTTTTTAACCAGAAGATGACGAATTTTATGCGAAGTATCGTGAAAACATTTTTTTTCTCGTTACTGTCAGCAACAGTGAAACTTCCTCATTTAAATGCGTGTGTCTGTACTTAAATTGCTGAATGATTCAGAAGATGAAACGTCTACGTTATTTGATTGTGAAACAGCTAAGAAAAACTGAAAGTACTGAGCCTACTTTCTCGTTACTTCTCCTTATCATGTCAACACAAAGCCACAATATTCTAGCGCAACGCAATCTGATTTCTCAAAAAAAAAAAAAAAAAAAAATTACAAACTGACTTTAAATAATTAATTCAAACGAATGGCCCTGACTAAAAAGAAATCTTAACAATAACCTATACATTTCATTAAGCACTTACCTCACAAAAATCTTCATTAAGCGAACTACTGCAATATAGCGAGCATCGACACTACCAGCTAAATAAAAGATTCGAACTACTGAAGCCTTTATCTACGAATAGGCATGTGGTTAACACAGGAAAGATTTTGTTGCAAACCCAAGTAAGTATTTTTTTTACCTTAATAATGTAACATCCACTTTAAACACGAATATAAATCGTCATTGACATCCAGTACAAAGATACATAATCATGAATAATTCTCAAAGTCGGTTACTTACAGATCATTAGCCTACGTTAAAACTTCAGACCTCTACCCTCCATCAATGCTAACTTTTCGCATTTAACATCAATCACTGTTGGCTGTTCACCTCCAACTGCCCAACAGTATTTCCATCACTGTTGGCGACAAACTTCCAACTGCCCAACACTGCTGGCGATTAACTTCCAACGACGACTCCAAACAGCCACAGATTCTCTTTCAAAGAAAGCGCAGTCAGAGATCCAATGCAAAGCGCTACACAGCGCTGCCAACACAGAAGCTGCCCACATACAATAGCACTGCCAGTCATTTTAGCATCAGTTTTAACTTTTAAGATCTTGTCAACTAACGTGGGATCGTAGCTGTTATTAGCTGCAATAGTTTTTATCATGTTCATCTCTTCTTTAAGCTTGTAAGATGATAAAGGAACAGAGACTTCACAATGAATAGCTGAAAGGAAAAATGCTTTATTATGGTAACGAATATGCACTGAACTAGCGCGCACAATTTGATCTGTATTAGTGGCTTTTAGAAAAATACCGAAAGTCTGCCATTCTCAACAGCAATACTGAGGTCCACGTAATGAAGCGGATGGTCATTACTTTGTAATTTACATTTGAAGCTGATTTTATAATGAAGACTATGAAAAATTTGAAGCAAATGCTCAATTCTTTCCCGGGAACCACTGTGTATAATCAAAACGTCATCTGCGTACCGATAATAAGACAAAATACCAGGATCATAAGTTGGAAAATAATTGAAGAATCTCTCTTCCAGCGAACTAATGAAAATATCGGCCAACATGCCTGCCAGTGGATTACTCATTTCCAGGCCATCAGGCTTATGACGATTTTCCATTTTACATTGCGAAGAGAGAGGGCATAGGCTCGATGCACTCAAAGACCAGGAGATTTTCTAGTATATTTCTAAGGCCTCATCCTCAGTGAACTACGTAACAAAATTTTTTTTCAGTGATTTCAGTCCACCGATCGCGGAATTTTGATTCCTGTATTTTTTACTACATTTTTCCCAGATTCTGGTTCCGAAACATTAGTTTCCTCGAATCTCACAGGTATTTGCTGCTGAAGTTACCTTCATGCAAATATTTTCTGGATTGCACAGCTGTGTGTAACTTTTTTTTCTATATCATTCTATCCTTTAACTAATAGTAATTTCTGTAAAGCCTAACGGATGCCTCTGTTATACTTAATCTACTGGACTCCTGCGTATTTTTGGAAGGACATTAAGCTCTCTTTCTTTATATATTATTTTAAAAATTAACTGCATTTTTATAAGTATTTCTGTTATAATTTTACAGATGGGCACATTTCACTGTCCGCGCCTAATAGGCGGCGCAGCTCTTATTGCTTTCGTGGCAGCAATGTAAGCCACTAGGGCGATTTGATGTTGTTCTCAGCCGGGCACGCGTGGCAAATGGTAGAATGTTTTATTTTACTTCTGACTTGATCATAGCTGGTCTAAATTCTTACCACTGCTTTTCAGTAATGTAAGTAATCTTTGTATGTCATGAAAATTGTCATCTTGATTAATGCGTTTTCGGTCACACCTAATTTTCTGTTTATTATTTTGTTGGATTTATCAAATTTTCATTCTGATGAAGACACCCCTAGTAGGTGTCGAAACCCAGGTCATTGTACCTCCCATTTATGTGCAACCAGTTGGCAGTATAAATTTATGTTGAAAATGGCGCACGGTTGCTGAGTAACAGCCATGTTTAAAAGTGTAAGTTATAACATTGTTAATGAACCTCTTTAATGGTTTGGTTAGTGAATATCCTCGATACTTCAATAATTCAATGGGATTCATGTATTTCCCTGGAGACTTCATCAGTGGATTTCGCTGGGGAGTTACTGGGTGCCAGATTCGCGACAACGCATGTGCAGGTATTTTCAGTGTGTACATATCTGGAAGGCGTGCTGGCCAGCATCGAAGTAGGTTAGAACTGCACGGCCAACTTTACGTTATTTTGTTGAAAGATAACGACTCAGAGGAAACAAAAAAAAATGATGTAGGAATTAAAGTTCAAGGAGAAGACAGAAAAAAATTGTGGTTTGCCGACGACATTGTGATTGGAAGAGCAGATGAAAGGAATAGAGGCCAGCCTTGCGGCCGAGCGGTTCTAGGCACTTCAGTCTACAACCGTGTGACCACTACGATCGCAGGTTCGAATCCTGCCTCGGACATGGATGTCTGTGATGTCCCTAGCTCAGTTAGGTTTAAGTAGTTCTAAGTTCTAGAGGACCGATGACCTCAGACGTTGAGTCAAGTAGTGCTCAGAGCCATTTGAACCATCTGAGAGGAATAGACAGTGTCTCGAAAGGAAGATATATAGGATGAACTTCAACAAAAGCAAAACAAGATAATGGAATGCAGTCCCCTTAAATCAAGTGATGCTAAAGGAATTACATTAGGAACTGAAACAATTAAAATACTATATGCGTTTTGGTATTTTGGCAGAAAAATAAAGCCGAAATAGAGGATATATAAAATTTATACTCACAATGTCAAGAAAAACGTTTCTGAAGCGGAATTATTTGTTATCAATGAATATAGATGTGAGTATTAAGATGTCATTTTTGAAGGTTTATGCATGCAATGTATCAATGTGAAACGAGGACGATACACAGTTTAGACAAGAAGAGTACAGAATCGTTTGAAATGTGGTGCTACAGAAAAAAGCTGAGGACAAGAAGAGAATAGAAACTTTGGAAATTTGGTGCTGCAGAAGAATGGGGAAAATGAGATTTGTAGATAGCGCAACTAACGATGATGTATTAAACAGAACTAGGCAGGAATGAAATTTGTGACACGACTTGACTAATAGAAGGGAACAAATGATATTACACATTTTGAGACATCAAGCGATCACCAGTATACTGAAGTGTAGGCGATAAAAACCTGCAAAGATTCCAAGAGATGAATACGGTAAGCAGATTCAGAAGTGTATAGGTGCAATAGTTATTTGGATACGGAGAGGGATCGAGAGCTGCATCAAACCAGTATTCGGGCAGAAGACCACAACACCACCTGCAATGACTACTTGTCTTGCCCAATAATGGGCCATTTCCTGATTCAAGATATATATCAGTCAGTGAACGATCCTATTTGAGGCCAGTACCATCGCTAGTTGTAACATTCACGTGACAAATTTTTGGCTACAGTGCGATGAGAGGAAATTATGCCTCTAACAGTTATAAACATTATCTATTCGACGTATGAAAAAACAGTGAAAATGGTGATAAATATTAATTATTTATATAATATTCTATGATGTGTATCATACAAAGACAATGATAATTGTAAATTCCTTTTATGATCTGCGTTTGCCTTCCTTTGTTTTTACCTTTTGTTGGATGGCTTTTGTAGGTTGCGGAGGCATATCAAACTGAGGTCTGTTAAGATATTGTAATTATTTTTAATTATTACTTGAGAATAGAATTCATTATTATTATAAATATGAGTGAATAATTATTTGTAACTTTAATTCGTCTCTCAGTAAGCATTATCTGTATTAAATATTTCTTTCCGTTGCAAGGAGCGCAGCCATTGATGATAGCGATTTGTATCGCTTTTCTGTCTGTGTTTTCCTTAGAAAAAAATCAAATGTTTGCTTGACGAAGTCTAAATAGTGCACAATACGAAAGTAGAGTTTAATAAGCATTTACTGAACTCATTTTAATGAAAATAATTCGAATCAGATTGGTTCTTTAAAAACAATGCTCATAGCACGATACTTATAACAAACTTTTCTAGCTGATGTATGGAGCCGAAATTAATTACGCACGAGTTGCGAAGAATATTGTTTCAGGCAACATACGTCAGTGTTGTGCGCGGCTGATATTCGGTGGTTTTAATGATCGTTTTGCTGAAGATAACTGTTTCCATCATAATCAATAGTTGTATAGAATCTGTTGCATGAACTGAGATTTAGTGACACTTACACAACTTACAGACAACACTTTAACACGACGTTAACTTGGAGTTCTTTAGCAACATGACCAAATCTTTAGTTGGGACAAAAAGTATTTAGTAATTACGCAGTGTAATAAAATAAGATTATCATTTTCATTTACAAATTAGTTAAATACCAAACCACTGAATAACACAGCGAACGCCACATAGTACTATTCCCCTATTCGTCACTGGTCTACTTACTACCGCCTCACGTGTGCGCAACAACACCAAGGCGGCATTCTTCATCACAATGGGGAGAGATCATATTGGTTTGGTTACTCAGGATCTGAGCTAATGACAAGCGTTTTAGAATGGAAATTGTGTCCAGTGATTATTAGACGGTCTGTAGCACTGCGCCGACATTGTTATGGCTTGGAAGAAGATATTTATGAGCCGAAACATGAGGAGGGAAGACTTATTGGGAATTGTTGCATTTCCGTGATTTTGTGCAACAGCAATACACTGTGAAAACATTAAGGTTCTCGCAATAGATAACTACCGATGAGGCATTATACACGATCCAGTCGTATTAATATGACTGGATCTTTGTTATCTAGTCATCTATTGCGTGAATCTACTGTCACATTAATATGACCACTTTTCAAAAGCCTGGGATAAGCTCCTTTTGCAGCGCGGACGTGCAGGAAGAGAGTCGTTCTGGAAGGTACCGACTGGAATGCGGAACCATGCCGGCATCAGCGCTGTCGCCAGCTGTTCTAGGATTGTCGGCTGAGATTCCATGGCGCGAACAGCCCAATCGAGATTGTCAGCAGATTCTCAGCTGCGTTTAAATTCGAAGAGTTTGGTGGCCAGTGGAGTATGGTAAACTCATCCTTATTCTCTTCGAATACTGCGAGCTGTGTGAAACGTTGTATTGTCCTGATGGTAGATGCTATCCTGCTGAGGAAATACAAACTGCATGTAGGGGTCAACATGATACCCAGTGAGAGAAGCGTATTTGTGCCTTCGAGAATGGTGAGGTCATCCAGGGAGTGTCACGAAAATATTGCCCAGACCATAACGCTCCCTCCTCCAACCCTAGAACTTCCCGAAGATTGTAGCGGGGCATCTGTCTTATTGAGCATAAAACATGGTTCATCTGAAAAAGGCACCTGTCACCATTCGGTGGACGTCCAATTGCGGTACTGGCGTGCCAATGCCAATTTTCGCAGTCGATCAAAAGCACTCAGCATCGGTGAGTGATACAGGCGTCTTCTGTGGAGGTCCATAGGCAGCAGTTTTCACCTAACGGTCGTTGAGGAAACACTACTGCTACTCCCTTTGTTCGTATGGCCGGTTAATTGGTCAGCAGTTGCACGTCTGCTCGCCCGTACGCACCTCCGCAGCCGTCGTTCCCACTGCTATCTGTGGCCCATGGTGCCCCACAGTTGCCTCGCTACAGGTTCTGGATAGCGCAGTTTTGCCTCGCTTGATGTACTTTGACTACATCGGCGCGCGTATGGTTCACAAACGTGACCCTTTCAGAAATGCTTCCACCTTTGGCGTGAATGCCAATAGTCGTGCCCTTTTGGAGTCAGATATATCAATCCGTTTCCACATTACGACAACGAATGTACTGTTCTCCGCGTGCCCCTGACACGCTGTGATATCCTCCGCTGCTAATGCTGCCTCCTGCCATAAGCGGTCAATGTACACTCATGCACATATATTAATGATAATGCTGATACTTGGTGAAACAACGCTCTGGTGGGCAGTTTGCGGGTTTAAATCACCTCATGGTATGACCGTGCGGTGCACTTGACCTGCGGTCGTCGCACGGTGGTGCTGGCAGCAGTCCACATATGCAGAGGTGTGTTGGAGCATGTCAGAGTACGTCGCAGCGAGTAAGTGTGCAGACGTTTTCAGAGATGCTAATGGTGATTGTGTGTTGAATATGGCTCAAAGAACACATATCGATGACGTTATTAGGGGTAGAATACTAGGGCGACTGGAGGCTGTTCAAACACAGCAGATCGTAGCCTGGGCCCTCCGTGTGCCACAGAGTGTGATCTCAAGATTATGGCAACGATTCCAGCAGACAGGAAAAGTGTCCAGGCACTACAGTACGGGACGTCCACAGTGTACAACACCACAAGAAGACCGACATCTTACCATCAGTGTCCGCAGACGGCCACGGAGTGCTGCAGCTAACTTTGCACAGGACCTTATCACTGGAACTGTTGTCTCCAGACACACAGTCTACAGACGACTCAACAGACGTGGTTTATTCGCCCGGAGACCTGCAAGTGCATTCCACTGACCCTGGTCACAGGAGATTCCTTAAAGCCTGGTGTCAAGAACACAGCACATGGTCATTGGAACAGTGGTCCCAAGTTATGTTCACAGACGAGTCCAGCTTTAGTCTGAACAGTGATTCTCGCAGGGTTTTAATTCATCTGGCGTGAACCAGGAACAAGATACCAACCCCATTAATGCTCTTTAAAGGCACCTGTATGGAGGTCGTCGTTTGATGGTGTGGTGTGGGGTTATGATTGGTGCACGTACACCCCTGCTTGTCTTTGACAGAGAAACTGTAACAGGTCAGGTGTATCGCGACGTCATTTTGCCCAAGTATGTCCGTCTTTTCAGGGGTTCAGTGGGTCCCACCTTCCTCCAGATGGATGATAACGCACGGCCCCACCGAGCTGCCATCGTGAAGGAGTACCTTAAAACAGAAGATATCAGGCCAATTGAGTGACCTGCCTGTTTCCCACACCTAAAAACCATCGAGCAAGTCTGAAATGCTCTCGGTCGACGTACTACTGCACGTCTTCACACCCCTAGGACACTTCAAGGGCTCCGACAGGCACTGGTGCAAGAATGGGAGACTATACCCCAGCAGCTGCTCGACCACCTGATCCAGAGTATGCCAACCCGTTGTGCGGCCTGTATACATGTGCATGATGATCATATCCCATATTGATGTGGGGGTACATGCGCAGGAAACAGTGGCGTTTTGTATCACATGTGTTTCGGGACGGTTTTCTCAACTTACCACCAATACTGTGTTCTTACAGATCTGTGTGGTGTATGTTCCCTATGTGCCTATGCTTTTAGCGCCAGTTTTGTGTAGTAGCACGTTTTGTGGCACCACAGTTATCCTTAATTTATTAGCATGAGTGTATTTTGGCGTCGAACATAGGCAGCGGTCAGATCAACTGACCATGTACTACCCAAAGGCTATGAAGGAAACCACATGAGCTCGAAAGTCGTCTACTTTCACAGATTGGTATAAGGAAGTGATTTAAGTATGAAGTGTAATGTGTGAAGGGAAACAAAGAAGAAGTTCCAGGGATCGATGTGCAGTGAGGAGGAGAAATTGCGCTGAATATTTGTGTCATTCTGACGCTGTATGTCACTTCGGTATATCAAAAGCAACACCTCCCGTGATTTCAGTCACCAAGAATACCACCGGTCAAAAATTATTCTTGCAAATGGATTACATATCTAGCATAGTGTTACACATAGGAATGCTCAGGTTGCATGCTACTGAGAAGGAACTCATAACTGAATTGAAGCCGCTGCAATTCATTAAAAAAGTCATCGTTAGAAGCCATATGTTCGTTTCTGAATTAGCATCGACGGTCAAGTAAATCACTTTTGTAGCATTAAAGGAGCTGCTGCTCTAACTGTCCTAATATTTACTATTTTCACTCGAAGTTTACTCCGTACGTTTCCAGTGTACAGAGAACAAACTGCAGAAGACAAATGTTGACCATTCTGATTGATTTCATACTTGACTGGAACTTTTTAAGAAACTTTTTAATATGTACCACTAAAAAGCCATTGTATGGAATGGCAGTAGAACAGAGAAGCAGGTGGAAGAGAGAAAGTTCTCGAAGTGAGAGAGCAATAACAGCTGGATATAGCAGGACGGAGAAAGCTGACAAGTTTCCGGGAAGACATTCCCACTCCAGATCGCTGATAGCCTTCTAAAATGATATTCGTGGCATTTCCTTGTAGTCGTTACTTGCGCTAGGTTAGTCACGGAAATTACGACTGGCACGTTAATGTCTCCAGTTGTAAGCAACCGTTCCGTTGATCTTCCAGATGCGCTCCGAATTCGTAAGTGAGGAAACTTTCCTCGCTGTTTCGCCAGCTTCCGTGGAGTCTTCTCTTTCATCATCAGCGATGAGTGCAGAAGATAAGCCCGGAGCTCCTTCCCGTTGGTTGGATTGCGATGCTCGCTGGGACGAAAGAACTTCCTCTGTGTGAGATTTTGGAAAGTTAATTGTTCTAGAGAAACTGGAATACTTCGAAACTGCCTCAGTTTCGTTAGAGAGAGAGGAGCCAGGCGTGATAGCGCGGCTACGTTTTGCGGCAGATTCCCGTCGAGAGTTCAACTGGGGACAATTGTGTCACCAGTTTCCTACAGTATTTTGAGAACGTCATTTAAAGATGTGAAAGATCGATATGCGGTAAAACTACACGAGAGATGTTGAGAATTTACTTGGCGGTTACGAGTAAATGACTAAATGTTTTATTTCCCATGTTACAAATTATCGTTATACGGTTCTTAAATTCTGTACCCTTACTGTTGCCGGGATCTGCAGTAAGGTCTTTAAAAACTGTTACAGAAACTGAAGCTGATGAGTGACACTCCTAAGATATCTGGCTGGATACAAAACAGAAGATCATAAGAAGAACACTGAAAAATCAGAGGACCTCTATGTAGTGTAGTTGAATAGTAGAAAATATCCAGAAGTATAGAAAGGAGTGTCATGACCATCTACTACATGTGGATCAAAGCTGTATACCAAGGATAACAAATGAATGCAGACCCAAGAGTAGAAGAAGAATAGGACGGCCACAAACAAAATGATGTGTTTAGTTTTAAATTTCTTGGCTACTCATCAGGGAAATATGTCTAAAATGAAAATCTACATATCCATGTTGCTGCTGCTGCTGCGCTGATGATGATATTATCAACTAAATTAATTCCTGTAAGTATAAAGACAATTATGCAAACAATATAGTGTAATTTTATGCTATAATGTTCTCAGAACGAAAAAAAAAAAAGAAAACTGTAGATGTTTAAAAGAACGTGAGTGGACTCTGCAGAAAGAGATTTCAAGGTAATGAAATACGTATTTATTGCTGCTGTTAACTAAATCTGCAGTCACGTTTCCTAACGAACGTCGCATAACACAAATTGTAATTATGAAAAATATTAAAACCTGTATTTATGTATCATCACACGACGTTCAATACATTTGACACCGCTAGAATAATCTATTCAAAGAATCCAACAAAGAACTCCTTAAGGTACATATCAAGATACGACATTTTATATGGGATTAATGACCTGGTATATCTGGAGGAACTGGTGCTTCGTTACTCAGCTTCTATGCTTACTTATTCCAGAGAAAAAAAAGAGTAACTATTCAATACAACTACATACCACATACCTAAAGTCATAGTAATTCTGGTTCACTCGGTCCCGTGTTACATTATAGAATCCAACGGAAGCATTTCTGACACCCAATTGTTTCCTACTCCTAACTATGACATGGAATTATTTAAATTACACCATACGTCTATGGTATGTATGTGCTCGAATGGCGAAAAGCAGAATAAAACAGAAAGAAAATAATTAAGAATGGTGATTACGTATTTCAAATAGAGCGGCAGGTTCATGGATAAGTAAATGTGAGAAGCAAAGAATGAAGTTTCCTCTGTTCGTCAGTAAAGACTTTTAGCTAAGTATTTATTTATTTTATAATAATGTCAAGAGATCACGAAGCATAGGTCACAATCGGTGCAATTAAATGAACGTAGTATATGTGTGACATGTCTTTTACACATATTTACACAGTAATTGAAGACCTAAGTTCAGAAGTCCTGAATCTATCGCAGCATCTACTAGAACGAAAAATATTTGAATGGGTATATGGAAAGGGAGTGAAAAGGAATCTACAGTACGTACGGAAACCATATTGCGGTTTGCAAAAGTGAAAGGTTATGAAACGGAAGCAGTAGTTGAGAATGGAGGGGGACAGGATTGAAGCTTCTTCCAGATGTGATTCAATCTGTACACTGTGCAAGCCGTAAAGAAAACCAATACGAAATTTGAAAAAGTGGATTGAAGATCAGGGAGCATAAAAATAAACTGAGGTTTGCCAAAGACATTGCAACTCTGTCAAAGATGGCAAAGGGCGTGGGAGAGAGGTTTATGTAACTGAATATTGTTTTGGAAAGAAGTTATAAGATGACTGTCAAGTAAAGTAAAACAAGATTAATAGAATGTAGTTGAACTAAGTCACACTATGCTGACTGAAGAGGTTAGGAAATGAGACACTAAAAGTAATATCTGTGTTCTGCAAAATATATGGCATGGAAGTAGTCGAGATGTTATAAAATACATAATGACAATTATCAACAGAGTCGCTACTGGATAAAATAAATTTAATAACTTCGAATATAAAGTCCATCCAGAAGGGATTTGTATGCAGTTCAGCCTTCAACAGAAGTGAAATGTGAACGATAAACAGTTCTCATTATGGAAAAATGAAAGTTCTTGAAACGTGATGTACAGAAGTCTGTTGAAAACTGGATGAGGGATGGAAAAACTAATGAGGAGACAGGGAGTAAAATTTGTGTAAAAAGAGATTTTTTGCACTACTTGACGAAACTAAGGGATCTGTTGCAGGGACACAGCAACGAATCGTCAGTCTGGTAATCGACGTTAGTGTGGGGAGGAGGGGGGGAGGTTAAAATTTTAAAGAGCATGATTTGACACCAGTAAGTAGGTTCAAATGAATATAGGTTGTGGTAGTTAAGAAGTGGTGAAGAGGCTGGTACGGGATGAACTAGTCAAGAGAACTGCCTCAAACAAGTCTTTTGACTAAAAACTACAAGAAAAGCAGTTAGATAGCATTTATGAGAGAGATTGAACACATATAGCAACACATTCTCGTCGTTCGCAGTTGCCATAAACTGTAAATGACGGAATGACTGAAATGAGCATAGCATATACTCTGACAGAAGCAACCTTGCCTATCTGAATGAACAGCGTAGAACAGGTCTGTCCAACGCGGCGCCCCTGCTGCCATGGTGCTCGTAATATTTTATCCAGGCACCGATCATCAGCAAATTTCTTTGCCCACGATATCCAATAATATATCAAAATTTCAGACAAAACTATATTCGTACAATTGAAGCTGCACTCATTACTTCCCTGAACAAATATTAGACCTCAGTTGATGAGAACTTGAGACTAGGAACGGTGGTTACCACAGAAACAGTTTTCGTTTGTCGATGGTAAACAATGAAAACCTAACTCCATTTTCTGTGAAATCTCGTAACCAATAATTCCATGATCAAAGAAAGATTTGAAAGTGCATAGGCTTCTCTAATCTGTCAATAATTAGGCTTCTATTAAACAGTTACACATGTACCAACTTCCTGTATCACCTTATATTCCTTTTAATGAAACAGATTTTGCTTCGGCTGGAAATATTAACAAAATAGAGTTTCGAGGCTTTCATTGCCCACCATCGTTATACCGGTGTTCTCCACGCCAGTTTAACATCGCTATTAAAACCGCTCAGAATATGCGGTTTCTATGATAAACAATTTTCGGTTTACTATTCCGATTACTTCCTGCAATGAAGGTAGAAATTAAAAAGGAGATAGAAAAAATTTGACTCCGCTTCGAGATTCATAGAATCAAAATATGAAGTGAAATAGGCAAATAAAAGAAATCTTAGACTGTTCACAGTTCGCTGCTTTATTCTAAAAAAGTAGAAAGTGGATGAATACTACAAACAAACAAAGAAAAAACAAGTAAAACGCCAGTATTCTCTTACTGATTCCCGTTTTTTGAAACTCTGCGCAAAAATCCTATTGTAATCTGGGGTCATACTACTATTTGGCAATTATGAACGCTGAGGGCTTAAAGGTAAAAACCGAGAGAGAAGAGCTGTTTCTCGTGTGAATTTGTCAGTTTTCAAGAGCTACAAGGCAGCAGATTAGTTACATTCTATATTGTATGCTAATAATAAAGTGGTAAATTCTTCATAATTACTGTGAGAATAATTTCCTTCCCCTTTATTATTTCTTAGAAATGGAACACAAATATTAAATCTTTTACTTCATTGCAACTTCAGTTTGTAAAAATATATATTTACTGTGGATGGTCCTATTCTGTTGCAGCAGTACTGTATCATTTCTTACGCCATGTATTTGTTGCTCGTTTTGTAGGTATTACTATAAAAGTAGTAACCGTCACCTCTACCACTTTCTATAATAACCCAATATTTCAAACCACTCGAGATTTTATGAAAAAATTATTTGTTTTTAAAAAAAGGTTTATTTAAAACGAAAAATTTATGCAATGCTGCTACAGCTGACAGATATTTCGGTTATTTTATTCGATATTAGTAAAAAGTAAAAAAAATGCCCTTTTTTTACCGAGGCCAAACAAATACCGAAAAATATCAGTTAACCAGAACTAAAATACAGGTATACGTTTTAATCGGTCTGTTTCTCGCATCCGTACAAGAGACACAATTACTTTAATCCAAACTACGCTTTGTCACAAACAATAAGTTCATTCTTTTTTAATCTTGTTGTTTGTACCGGGGGCTTCTTCTGGTGCAATGTTTCTGCCGCTATCTACTGTAATATGAGAGCTTTTGAATGTATGTTACGCTACGTTTCTTGTGTGAGATCGGTTATTCTTAGTAAACTATGGCTAATTGGCAAGGAACTTACAGTTTTAACAGTCACTGTATGAACCAGTATGGTTTTGTCGAACTCAGAGGAGAACTCCCGTGTTTATTGTGTAGCATTAGTGTCTCTGCTCACAAGAAAAGTAATGTACGAGGGTGGTTTGAAAAGTTCTCGCGACGGATTAGAAAAAAAGTACTTCCATCACAAATTTTTTTTTTATTTTTCAATGTAGTCTCCTTGTAGATTAATGCAGTTGGTCCAACGATGTTCCAGTACCTTGACCTCATCTCGAAAATGAGTTTCCTCCAGGTCTGTGACACAGTTGTCAACTCCAGCTATCAATTCTTCGTCTGAAGTGAGTCTTCGTCCACCAAGAAAAAATTTCGGTTTTGGGGAGAGATGGAAGTCTGACGGGGCCATATCAGGTGAATAAGGCGGGTGTGGCAGCAATTCATATTTCAGTTCGTGTTATTTTGCCATGGCGACAGCATGCGTTTTTGATCCAGCGTCAAGAGTCACGGCACCCATCTTGCAGGTAATTTTTTCATTTCTAATTCTTCAGTTAAAATACGGTATACCCTTTCAGATGACGTCTGTAAAGGGTGAGCAATTTCACACACTTTCTACGGGCGATAGTCCATGACCACTTCGTACTCTTTTTGTAATGATTTCTGCAGTAATGACACATCTTGCCCGATACTGCACGGATCATTATCTAAGCTCTCTCAATCAAATTTTAATTAATTTTTCCTCTTGGCAACGGTTGAATATGAAGGAACTGAGTCCCCCAGTGTATTCCGGAAATCGGCATGAAATTCCTTTGCTTTCATACCTTTCTTTACGAAGTACTTATTCGCTGCTAGAATCTCGATTTTTTCCATCTTCGCAAATCACTACACGGGAACAACAACAGAGACACATCACCGCCACAACTCTCTTCCAAGAGCACAGACGTGGCACATGTTTACAGGCAACAGTCCAAAGAGTATCATGTGAACAACGCGTTGCGCTAGCGCTGACCTCTCGTGGTGATTTCGAGAACTTTCCAAACCACCCTCGTAGAACGTCTTTTTTCGATAAAACACACTAACTTTAATAGTGGCATTCTTGTTAGTTCTCAAACACGAAAACATAAAATTATACAGCGCGGCTGGTTATCACGTGCTAATGTGCTACAGCTCACTGTAATTATCGCACTAAAGTTACGTCACATCCCTTCGGATCTGAGCTGGAAATCACACTAAAATTACGCCACCTCTCTTCGAATGCGAGGCGAATATTGCATTGAATGTGTGCTGGTATGCGGATAAAATGAAAGAAAACATTATTTCTAGCGCTCTCTAAGATAATAGTAATTGGTGTGGAGTGTCAGAATAGTAGTTAGCCGCGATACAGTCAACTCAGAGAAGGACGCAGCTGTCTGTTTTCGAGTGTGCATACTCTGATATGACATCGTCCCTTGTTGGTCGTAGCACCAGGTCAGTGTTTATCATTGTAATCGCGTTTAGTCAAGAATCTTAATAGACAGTACAGCTCCTAGATTTACGTTTCTTGGCAGATACCACCTCAGACTTAATCGAGCTGACCCGCCAATTGGAATAAAAATCACAACAATCCGGATACGGTAAGTACAGAAAATTCTTATTAGAGGAGACTATTGGGTTGGTGCACCGGTTTGTAGCATTTTTCTGTAATTTTAATAAACACATCAGGTACACATAACGGACACTTCAGTCATCAATGCAATATTCTCTATACCATTTACAACAGTTTGCCAACGCTGGTGTAACGGTTCCGCGACTATGGAAACCACGTGGTTGCGAGGCTAAGAACTCATCGAGCCATGTTTGAAGTGCATTTTCATCCGGAAAAGAATTTCTTGAAGGTTGTTCGATAGAGATCATAAAAATTAAAAATCTGAGGCTGAAAAGTGAGGTGAATAAGATGAGTGTGGAATGACTTTCCAACGCAACTGCTTTTAGTGTTTTTTGTCAGTCTAGCAGAATGCGGGTGGATGTTATCTTGGAATAGAATCCGTTCACGAAGTCTACCTGGTCGTTGTTCTCGGATTGCGTCTGCAAGACGTCTCAGTTGTTGACAATAAATGACAGCAGACATGTTTATACTTTGGGAAGCAATTCGTAGTACACCACATCATCGCTCTTCCACCAGATGCGAAACATTATTGTTTTTCGATCCGTGCAGGTCTTTGTATGGCGAGGTACAGCTTTCTTTGGACTCTACCATACCTTTCTCTTCCTCATGTTAGCTAAAAGACACAGTTTCTCATCACCAATAAAGATACAGGGTCGGAGTGGTCGGTGTTGTTCACTAGTCAATTAATGACAAGCAGGCATAGATGCACATGTGGCTCCCCACAGCTGTCTCTCGTGATTGTAGCTTACAGCATGCATTACCCACACAGCCGGATGAACGTTCGTCACTGCGTAGTAGATTCGTTACGTTTGCCAGTGCTCTACAAAGACCTGAATCCTAGTGGTTTAATGTTTTTATACGATTGTAATCAAATCCCGACGATTTTCCTGAACGTGGAAAGTGACGAATGTCAAAATTATCCTCTCCGTGCTCTGTCCATTGGCATTATTTTGTGTACATCCCCAAATATTTCTGGCTGCCTTCACTGCTGCCACCCCTCTATTGAACTCAGGCAGAAGGATATTCGGAAATGATACGATTTCTCCGAATGGCACTCTATTTTCTAACGTCCAAACATTCCGTCACTATATCCGAATGACAAAATGACAAAATGTAAACTCAATTAACAACTGTGAACTACAAATATAAATGACAATCGATAAATTAAACCTCAGCAGCTGGAATACCAACATGCAAAAGGGTAACGCTATGAACATTTGCACCAACCGATAAAAATCGTGATTGAAAATTTAAAAAGAAATTCCCTATCACACTTTCCAGTTTGGAGTCCAGTTACGGAAACTGTCGGTGAACGTGATTATCAGCCTTTTGTGAAGCATGTTGAAATTCTGCTCATAGATTTTAGTAAATGGCTTAGACAGTTTTCAACACTTGGACAAGTGACTACATTTATTAACTATCGGTTCGTTTGAGCTGACATTACTGAACGTGGCGGTTGGAAATGGGTTATCTTCAGAAACTGTAACCTTGAAGAATTAGAAAAGGAATTTTTAGAACACCAAGGAAATGTATCTTGGAAATCATGTTTCTCAACTTCAAGTAATTTCTGGACTGTGGTGGATGAGAATAGATATCCCATGATCTTAAGTGTTGCTTTGAAAACTTATCCTACTTGTAACTTGGCATGTCTTTACGAGGTTATATTTTCATCTGTGAGCATCATCAGTGAACACCGACACAGCTTGACCGACCTACATCTACGTAGACGGTGTATTAAGAGCAGCTTATCTCAAGCACACACCAGATTTTTCACAACTTAGCAGCGGATATTTAGCGCCAAATTTCACATTCTAATGTGGGTTGCAAATCTAAGCAACTAAAATTAATTTTTTTTGAAACATTTTTACCGCATCACATGCTTGTAGTAGCAGTAGTAAAACTAAAACAGCAATTCTGATGGCAGCGGCATTCGCACAACCTTAGCAATTAATTAAATGGGCCCTAGCACAAAACAAACTTCGACAGCGCTGCCTTAGAGAGTAAATGCGCATGCAATCAGAGATCCGACGAAAATAAAAATTAAGAATTGCAGTAGAGAGCCACAGAGCAAAACCTAACGTCAGGGGCAGTGAACTCTGCTTATCAACCCTCTGACCGCTGTAGTTTCTCCGACACACAGCTCGGCCCTTCCAGCAGTTGCTACGGACGTCTTCAGAGGTCACCAGACGCCTTTCCCCAAGTGCTACAGTCGAGTTTACTCATGTTGATTGATTTATGTGTCGTATGTTGTGAGTCTAGATTTGTGGTCGCAGTCATTGTCTCAAGTATTCATCCATGTGTACGAGGTGCATTCAAGTTCTAAGGCCCCCGATTTTTTTTCTAATTAACTACTCACTCGAAATCGATGAAACTGGCGTTACTTCTCGACGTAATCGCCTTGCAGACGTACACATTTTTCACAACGCTGACGCCATGATTACATGGCAGCAGCGAAGGCTTCTTTAGGAGTCTGTTTTGACCACTAGAAAATCTCTGAGGCAATAGCAGCACGGCTGGTGAATGTGCGGCCACGGAGAGTGTCTTTTATTGTTGGAAAAAGCCAAAAGTCACTAGGAGCCAGGTCAGGTGAGTAGGGAGCATGAGGAGTCACTTCAAAGTTGGTATCACGAAGAAACTGTTGCATAACGTTAGCTCAATGTGCGGGTGCGTTGTCTTGGTGAAACAGCACACGCGCAGCCCTTCTCGGACGTTTTTGTGGCAATACAGGAAGGAATTTGTTCTTCAAAACATTTTCGTAGGATGCACCTGTTACCGTAGTGCCCTTTGGAACGCAGTGGGTAAGGATTACGCCCTCGCTGTCTCCGAACATGGACACCATCATTTTTTCAGCACTGGCGGTTACCCGAAATTTTTTTGATTGCGGTGAATCTGTGTGCTTCTATTGAGCTGACTGGCGCTTTGTTTCTGGATTGAAAAATGGCATCCACGTCTCATCGATTGTCACAACCGACGAAAAGAAAGTCCCATTCATGCTGTCGTTGCGCGTCAACATTGCTTGGCAACATGTCACACAGACAGCCATGTGGTCGTCTGTCAGCATTCGTGGCACCCAACTGGATGACACTTTTCGCATTTTCAGGTCGTCATGCAGGATTGTGTGCACAGAACCCACAGAAATGCCAACTCTGGAGGCGATCTGTTCAACAGTCATTCGGCGATCCCCCAAAACAATTCTCTCCACTTTCTCGATCATGTCGTCAGACCGGCTTGTGCGAGCCCGAGGTTGTTTCGGTTTGTTGTCACACGATGTTCTGCTTTCATTAAACTGTCGCACCCATGAACGCACTTTCGACACATCCATAACTCCATCACCACATGTCTGCTTCAACTGTCGATGAATTTCAATTGGTTTCACACCACGCAAATTCAGAAAACGAATGATTGCACGCTGTTCAAGTAAGTATTTAAAACAGTTCTCATTCTCGCCGCTGGCGGTAAAATTCCATCAGCCGTACGGTGCTGCCATCTCTGGGACGTATTGACAATGAACGCGGCCTCATTTTAAAACAATGCGCATGTTTCTATCTCTTTCCAGTCCGGAGAAAAAAAATCGGAGGCCTTAGAACTTGAATGCACCTCGTACAATTGAGTTGTTGAGCTGAAATCCACGGTGAATGTTAATATCACATTTTAGCTCGACACTCAACTGTATACATGGATGAACGCTGGAGGTTAGGGCTGCGACCTCGACACTAAACGCGAAATAATTAGATACAAATAAATGAACTAAAAGCAAACTGTAGGTGAGGAACTTTTCTTTGCAAAAAAACTTGAAGGTGCAAACCAGTAAATAAGATTCCCCTTCGAATATAACAGAGACCATCTACCACAAATTCTGAAACTCTCACTGCTCATGATTGCAGGTCAACAGTTTGCAGTTTCCCACTGAAGATATACTTGTAAGTCTGTTACGCCAAGTCAGAGCCATTACGCACAAATTTCAAGCAGAATCATCTGCATCCCAACTCTGCAGCTCACGCTTAAGTGCCCGGCACATCCGACTTGAGTCTATTGATCTGGCTTTCCACTCTCTAACAGCGCGTGGGAAAACGAACAATTTCTGTACGAACTCTGGTTTCTGTTATTTAATTACGATGATTATTTCTCACTGTGAAGGCAGGCTGCAACAGAATATTTTCACTTCAGAGGAGTAAGATGGCGACTGAATTGTTGTGAAAACATCTCGCTGCAACTCAAAACGCCTTTCGTTTAATGATTGCACCCCAACTCGCTTATCATATCCGTCAAACGTTCTCCAAAATTTCGCTATAATAAAAAATGCGCTGCCAATCTTTGGTATTTATTTTTGTCCTCCGTCAATCCTATCTGGCAATGAATCCCTATCGCACAGAAATATTCTAGCAGAGGACGGACAAGTGTAGTCTAGACAGTCTGTTCCGTCTTCTAAGAGTTCTGCATATAAAACTCAGTTTTTGGTTAGCCTTCTCCACAACATTATCTATTTGATCGTTCCGATTTAAGTAAATCGTAACTGTGATTCCTAGAAATATAGTTCAATTGACAGCCTTTAAATTTGTATGATTTATCGTGTAAACGAAATGTAATGGATATATTTTCGTACTTACGTTGATGACCTCACACTTTTCGTAATACAGAGACAACTTCAACTTTAGCACTATGCAGATATCCTGTATAAGTATTTTGCCTTTAGTTTTGATCTTCTGATGTCTTTACTAGGTGAAAACTGACAGCATCATCTGCAAACAGTCTAAGTGGGCTCCTAATTTGACTTTATACAGATCAGGAAGAGCAGAGGTTCTATCACAAATCATTGTGGAACGCCAGATATTACTTCTGATCTACTCCATGATTTTCCTCGATTACTACGTACTGTGACCTTTCGTCACGAATCCAGTAGCAAAACTGAAGCGATACATCATAGGCACGCAGCTTGTTTTGAAGTCCTTTGTGAAGAACGATGTACAACTCCTTCTGGAAGTATAGAAATGTGGAATTAATTTGAGGTACCTTGTCAATTCGAGCGAAGAAAGAACTAGCTGTGTTTTTTGACAAGAACGATATCTTCTGAATGCATGCTGACTATGTTTCAACAGACCATTCATAATTTCAAAACACAGTATATGTTACAAGATCGTACGGCAATTCGACGTCAGTGGTATGAGTCTTTCATTCAGCGGATTACTCCTTTCTTGAGTGTTGGTGAAACCTGTGCAACATTCGAGTCTTTTCGTACGGATCTTTCTAAGAGCGAGCGGATATACATGATTGCCAAATATAGTGCTGCTGTATCGACTTCCTCTGAAAGAAATCTAATTGATATGCTATCTGTACCGCAAGACTTGCCTTTACGAAGTTCTTTGTGCTGCTTCGTTACACCGAGAATATCTACTTCTAAATACTCATGTTGACAGTTGTTCATGATTAGAATTATGGAACATTTACATTGTCTTCTTTGGTTAACGAATTTCAGATAACTGTGTTTAGTAACTTCGCTTTAGCAGCACTGCCGTCGGCAATGTCGCAATTGATATCGTGCAGTGAGGGTTCTGATTGCGTCTCGCCGATGGTGTACTTTACATACGACCAAAATCTCTTTCGATTGTCTGCCAGGTTTCGATACTGAGTTTTGTTGTGGAAGTTATTAAAAGCTCTGACATCTGCGAGAAGTTCAGGGCTTCAGTGAAACATCGCCAGTATCTGAGAGTATGTGTGTTTTTAAATTTTGCATACTTTCTCTGTAGCTTCTGCAACAGTGTTCCGACATTTTTGTGTAACTACGTTCAGTACCACCTTTTACTAATTTATTGGGCATAAGTCTCTCAATTGCCTCGGATACTATTTGTATGCAGGTAAGCCACATCTGGTCTACACTTACATAGTTGGGAAATAGTGGAGACTGTCTCTTAGAAAGGCATCAAAGAATTTTCATCTGCTTTTTGGAATAGGTATAATTTGCATTTACTTTTAGGAGAATTTGATGTTGCTGTGGTTAGTCTCGCTACAACGACCTCGTGGACACTAATCCCTGTATCCTTCATGATTCTGTATCTGCTGAGGGTTATTTATTACTACGAGGGCAAATGTGTTTTCACATGCACTTCTAGTGGGCTACTGAACTAATAGCTCAGACTAAGTTTCAGAGAAAGCATTTAGTATAATTTCTGACGAAGTTTTATACCTGCATACATATATTTTCGCCAACATATCGAGGGCAGATTGAAGTCACCATCAGCTATAATTGTAAGAGCGATGTACCTATTTGTATCGAAGGTTTCTTTGAACTATTCAGCAACTGAATCGTCTGAGTCGTGGGTCGGTAAAAGGAGCAATTTATTAATTTATATCAGTTATCAAGTACAGCCTCTACCCGTACTAATTCATAGGCACTATTTACTTCAAATGTGATACAAAATAAATTATGTCTAACAGCAACAAACGTCGTTACCAATTGTATTTATCCTGTCGTTTCTGAACAACGTTAGATCCATTGTAAAAATTTAAGCTGAACTTACCTCTGGCTCCAGCTAGCTTTCGCTACCCATAATGATTAGAGCTTCAGTTCTTTCTGTTGGCGCTTGCAGCTCTGGTTCTTTTCCATCACAGCAACGGCAATTTGCTGCTAGAATACCGATTATTGTAAAGTCTAACCACTTAATGTATTCGTCCTGCATTTCCATCTGCTTCTGCATGGCTACTCTGCAAAGCTCACTGACTGCCTGGCAGAGGGTTCATCGAACCACTTTTACAGTAATTCTCTGTTATTCCACTCTCGAACTGCAAGCGGAAAAAAACAAACACATCTTTCCGTGCGAAGTCTGGTTTCCCTTATTTTATTATGATGATAGGTTCTCCCTACATAGGTCGACGTCAGAAAGATATTTTCGCATTCAGAGGATAAAGTTTATGATTGAAATTTTGTGAGAAGATCCCACCGCAACGAGTAACGCTTTTGTTTTTAAAGATATCCACTCCAGATGTTGTATCATGTCCGTGACACTCTCTCCCCTATTTCTCGATAACACAAAACTTGATGTCCTTCTCTGAACTTTCTCTATCTATTCCATTAAAGCTATCTCGTAAGGATTTCATGCCCTGCAGCAGTTGTGAAAAAGAGGACAGACAAGCGTAGTGTAGGCAGTCTCTTTAGTAGAGCTGTTTCAGCTTCTAAGTGTTCTGTCAATAAACGGCAATTTTTGGTTCGCGTTCTCCATATTTTCTGTGTGTTCTTTTCAACTGAAGTTGGGCTTAACTTCAATTCCTAGGTTTTTAGTTGAATTGATTTAACTGACTTATCGTGTAAAAGAAGTTTAACAAATTACTTTTAGCACGCATGTAGATGACCTTAAGCTTTTCATTATTTACGGTCAATGAGTAATTTCCGCATCGTACAGATATCTAAATCGTTTGCATCTCGTTTTGATCTTATGATGACATTACTAGACGATAAATGACATCATCTTCTACAAACAACCTTAGACGTCTGCTCGGATTATCTCCTATCAGAGGGCCTATGACACTTTCTTGTGGAACGCCGGATATCACTGTTTTACTGGATGACTTTCAGTCAGTTACTACAAACTGTAACCTCTCTGACAGGAAATCACGGAGCCAATCGCGCAACTGAGCACTTTGATTACAAGCCACTTGTGAGGCACGGTGTCATAAGCCTTCTGGAAATCTAGAAATACGGAATCAGTTTGAAATCCATTGTCGACAACACTTAACATTTCGTATGAGTAAAGAGCTATTTGTGTTTCCTAAGAACGATGTTTTCGTAATCCGTGTTGATTATGCGTCAGTAGACCGTTCTCTTCACCATTTGAAACTAAAGCACTTTATGCACTTACCTGCTGCCCTCTAGCCTAAAAACAGCCCATTCAATACCTCACAGTCCCCTCCACTCATGTAGCCGTCTCCTGTATGTAGTGGAAAGCGGGAAGCGAAACACCACCATCCTATGACACAAGTCGACAAATCTGCAACCTGTACTGTATAAGAATCGTCTGAACCTCTGATTCTTCACTCGGCTCTGCGCGAGAGGTCAGCAAGTGATACTGTCGAGGATGCTACAAGTGGTGAACTCATCGTTTACGTCACGAGCAAGGCTGGCCTTCCTTATCACGGCGGCTAGTAGTCGCCTGAAAGCAGATAAAATCTCTTCTTATCTAAAGCTACACACATCTTTAGTACCAGCATGAGCCACCATTTGCTGTTAGCAGCACCCTGTGCTGTTAACGGCGTCCAGAAGCACTTGTTGCACTTCTGGTGACTCTTCCAGAGGCAGTGCACACTGGATTTCTTCCCCTCCTTGGCAGCCATATCCCAATGGTCCCCTATTACGCGCCTGACATTTCAGCTCCTAACTACCAATGATCCCACCCTGTGTGGCTACCCAGATTTGTGGGCCGAAGGGCTTCGTCTGGCATAGAATGAGCGACTGCTTGTGACTCAAGAACTTTGGCAGCCATAAATAACTCCAGGTACCTGTTCTTCAGAGAACTGGTGAGGCCGTTCGAAAGCTGTCTGCCACACTTGAAGCAACCTCCTAGTCGATCACGGGTAAAGAATCATCCTCAGTGAAGGCAGTAACCGCGGGTGTCACGGTCACAGTAATGGAGCAGTCGGTGGACACATGGGACGTGCTGGACATCCGCTGCATCCCCACGTCCGGCGCCCCACAGTGATGCCCATTGGCAGCAGCCTCAAGTTGTGTGACCAAAGCCAATATCGCCTGGGGCTATTAGAGAAAGGTCACCAACCGAACTTGCATCTTAAAGCAGGAACCACAGTCTCCACTCCTACTAACGACGGCGGCACTGCAGAACTGAGGTGCTGAACTGAGGCTACTAAATACATAAATAGGTGACAAATTTAAGATTTCAGACTAAAATGCAAACACTAAGTAAACCTCGTTAGAGCTCGCAAAGAAAAACACTGTGCTTTGGTGTGCTGCTGACGATACTGAAGCCGCTGTAGAACTATCGAGTTCTAAAACTGAGCCTACTGCGTGGTTCCTGCTTCATGTGGATCATATCGCTGACCTCTTGAATGCCATTCATTAACACTCTTGTCTTTCTCTGCTTTACTTTCAGTCCATATTATGTGCTCATTAGACAGTTCATCCCATTCAACGGGACCTGTATTTCTATAATACTCTCATTGACAACAGCAACATCATCAGTGAATCCTATAACTGATGTGCCTTAACCATTATTTTAATCCCACTTCTGAATATATCTTTTATTTCTTTCACTGATTTATAAATATACAGAATTTGTTCCTTAAAAAATTCCACCTTTGGAAAAAGCAATGTCTTTTCTTCTTTATTATTATTTACCTGGCCTCGTTGCGACACGTATGTATCTTCTTAAATGGGTATCATTTAGTTCACATAAAATATTAGAAAATTTTTTGTTTGGTTCTCTCCTTCAGACTTGAAACTATAAAATATAGGTTTTTGTCACTTTAGCCGAGATATTCGTCAGGAGAGAAATCAGAAACTGTGTTCATATTTGATAACTTTTTGTGTCACATCTTTTTTAGTTTCAGTTGCCGTTTTAACACAGTAAGACTGGTTTCCATCTCCTTCGATCACGTTCAGATATGTGCAGTACTCATATGTGTCATTCCGATTCGGACACGACGGTTTGCTACATTAAGTACAAAGATCTCAAGTTAATGCAGGGCTACAGAAACTAGTTATGCTGCAATAAATGTGCAACTGAGACATAAAAATAAATAAACGGCACATGAGATTTTTTACGTTGTGTTTTTCTGTGATTGCGCACCTGAAGATGCATCAATGTTAGAGTGCTGATTATACACTGAGGTGACAAAAGTCATAGGATATATTCTAATATCATGTCGGACCTCCTTTCGCCCGGCGCGTCACTGACTCAACAGGTCGTTGGAATTCCCCTCCCGAAATATTGCGCCATGCTGCCTCTATAGCTTTCCATGCTTGTGAAGGTCTTGTCAGTGCCGGATTTCTGCACGAAGTGATCTCTCGATTGTGTCCAATAACATACGAGGGGATTCATGTCCGGCGATATGGGTGACCAAATCACTCGCTAGAATTGTCCAGAATGTTCATCAGACCAGTCAGGGAAAGTTGTGGCCCGGTGGAAATCCTATAGCTGTGTGGGAAAATGAAGTCCATGGATGGGAGCAAATGGCCTCGAAGTAGACGAACATCGCCATATCCGGTCAATGATCGGTTGAAGTGGATCATAGGACGCATTCCATGTAAACACAGCCACACCATCATCCAGCTACTACCAGCTTGCAAGGCACTCAAACCGCACGTTCAGCTGTTACGAAATGAAAGCTGGACTCATTTGAGCATGAAAAGGTTTTTCAGGTCGTCTAGGGTCCAACCAGTATGGACAAGAACCTAGGAGACGCGCTGCAGGCGGTGTTTTGACGCACTATCCTGACGGATACATTATCATCGCAAGGACACACTGATTTCTGCGGATATCTCACTGACAACTCTGCGACAGCTCTGTTGCTCTCAGTCGTAAGTGAAGGTTATCGACCAGTGCGTTGTACTGGGTAAGAGGTATTGTCTGAAACTTGATATTCTCGGCTCACTCTTGTAACTGTGGTTCTCGGAATATTGAATTCCCTAACAATTTCCAAAATGGATTGTCCCATGGGTCCATCTCCAACTACCATTCCACTTTCAAAGTGTGTTAATTCCCGCCGTGCGGGCATAAACACGTTGGAAACCGTTTCACATGAACCACCCGAGGCCGAATGAAACCTGTGCTAATGCACTACCCTTTTGTACCTTGTGTACGCGATACTACCGCTATCTGTATATGTGTAAATCGCTATCCTATGACTCACGTCCTCTCTGTGTATTAGGCACTAAGTAACACGTCAGGTTCAGTTGTAAGAAACCAATCTTTAACCAGGTTTCAGCCAAAATAATTCGGCCTTCTTCTGAAGCCAGTGACACTAAAATATTGCATACCAAAGTTTGTCCATGTCAGGTCACTGGCTTCTGAACAAGGCCAAATTATTTTGGCTTAAACCTGGGTAAAGATTGGTTTCTATTTGCAGCTGAGGCTGACGTATTACATGTTCAGTTATCACAGTTGCTGACATGGCTGCACAATATTAAAAATTCCTATGTTAGGCACTACTTTTCTGCCTCTTATGGCTTGTCAGCAAGACATCTGAGATGCAGTATTGAATATGCCGTTTTTTGCTACAAAATTTATTGCTTTTTATACTTTTCTCCAGAGTAACTGTTCTATGTTTTAAAAATAAATTAGCGAAAAAAATTAAGAAATTGATAGTCAAATATTCTATGAAATAAAACGAGGCCCACTGAAGGTGACACATTGTTAGTTAGGTAAAGGAGTAAGTGTACGAAAAATGTATTTGGCCCACAGCGGTGTTCTTAAACGTCAAATTTCATTCTCAAACACGGAGAAACTGTAACAATGGCTCCCAATCTTAGCAACGCGATTATTCAGTATACAGATCGAACTTAATCCATTGTCCTCTTGATTTTTTATTTTGTCTTATTTCTTGTAGGTATTGCATACTAATCGTCTTTCGCTGTAGCAAACGTTTATCTTTCCTATGATATTAAATGTCGTGTACTGTTTCACCTTATCCGCTCCCGTAGCCGATGTCATTTCAGTTGAGCCGTTTGGCTCTTCTGTAAGCTAGACAGAATCCCGGTGGCAAATAAAGTTTTCGCTGCCAGTATTTGGCCGCCAAAGGGAGGAGAGGTGCTGACGTATAGTTATTCATTATTAATCTTTGTGCTACTGTCCTGGATTATATTCCAGATCACATTGTCTCAGATCACGACATTTAACACGTGATGATGATGACCCAACAGCCAGATGGAGACACAAAGCACGGTTGCCTCTTTGGTGCTGTTCTGCAGGAATAGACCATATGCCGGTATCGGACTTCACTCTCTCCCTTCTCGTACAATTATCCGCTATGCTCACCTACAATCCACATCCACACATTCGACACACCTCTCACTTATCCGTAAGGAAAGGAGACAGAACCGCTTGTGGACCTCTGGTACAAAGCTGAATGGAAGGTCTGACTCAGAGGCTAAGACGATTCTGCGACCATGTAGGCTGCAGATTCCTCGACTTGCTGGAAAGGGTGGTTGGGTTTCGGGTTCCGCTGAATAGCTCAGATGTCCTCTATACGCAGGACGCGGCTACACGGCTAGCAGGGGCTGTGTGCTATGGACTGGGATGTTGTTTTGGGTAAGAGGGTCTCGGGAAAACACAAGAAAGGCTTCAGTCGCCAAGGGTGCAGGCTGAACACAGGAAGAACGTAGGTACGGGAACCACTGGTATAACAGTTGTAAATTGTCGTAGCTGCGTTGGGAAAGTACCAGAGCTTCAAGCTCTAATAGAAAGCACTGATGCTCAAATCGTTATAGGCACTGAAAGCTAGCTAAAGCCGGATATAAGCTCAGCCGAAATTTTTGTGAATAACCTAACGGTGTTCCGATAGGATAGCCTAAACGCGGTTGGCGGTGGCGTGTTTGTTGCTGTCAGAAGTAGTTTAACTTATCGCGAAATTGAAGTAGATACTTCCTATGAGTTAGTATGGGCAGAGGTCATTGTTGGCAACCGGAATAAAATAATAATTGGATCCCTTTACCGACCTCCGAACTCAGATGATACAGTTGCTGAAAAGTTCAAAGAAAACTTGAGTTTGATTTCAAACACGTACCAGACTCATACGATAATAGTTGGTGGTGACTTTAATTTACCCTCGATATGATGGCGAAAATACATGTTCAATTCCGAAGGTACGCATATAATATAATCCGAATTTGTGCTAATGCATTCTTTGAAAATTAATTAGAGCAGTTAGTTCATGAGCCCACGCGAGTAGTAAACGGTTGTGAAAACACACTTCACCTCTTAGCAACAAATAATCCTGAGTTAGTAACGAACATCAAAACCGATTCAGGGATTAGTGAAAACAGGGTTGTCGTAGAAAGGTTGAATATTGTGATCTCCAAATCCTCGAAAAAGAAGCGAAAAATATATCTATTCAAAAAAGCTGATAAGAATTCACTTGAGGCCTCCCTGACTGACAATCTCCACTCATTGAAAATTAATAATATAAGCTTACACCAGATGTGGCTTACATTCAAAGAAATAGTATCGTCAGCAATTGAAAGACGTATACCAAATAAATTAACAAACGACGGAGCTGGTTCTCCTTGGTACACAAAACGTGTTAGAACACTGTTGCAGAAACAACGAAACAAACATGCCAAATTCAAACAGACGCAAAATCCCCAAGATTGGCGATCTTTTATAAAAGCTCGAAACTTAGCACGGACTTGAATGCGAGATGCTTATAACAGTTTACACAACGAAACTTTGTCTTGGAACCTGGCAGAAAATCCAAAGAGATTCTGTTCGTATATGAAGTATGTTAGCGGCAAGAAACAATCAATGCCTACTCTGCGCAATAGCAATGGAGATACTATCGAAAACAGGGCTGCCAAAGCAGAGTTACTAAACACAACCTGCCGAAATGACTTCAGAAAAGAAGACGAAGTAAATATTCCAGAATTCTAATCGAGAACAGCTGCTAACATGAGTAACGTACAAGTAAATGTCCCGGAGTTGTGAAGCAACTTCAATCACTAAATAAAAGCAAGTCTTCAGTTCCAGACTGTATACCAATTAGGTTCCTTTCAGGGTATACTCATACATTAGCTCCATACATAACAATCATATACAACAGTTCGCTCGACGAAAGATCCGTACCCATAGACTGGAAAGTTGCACAGGTCACACCAGTATTCAAGAAAGGCAGTAGGTGTAATGCACTAAGTTACAGGCCCATATCGTTAACGTTGATATGCAGCAGGATTTTGGAACATATATTGTGTTCGAACATTATGAACTACCTCTAAGAAAACGGTCTATTTCACAAATAGTGAACATGGTTTTAGGAAACATCGTTCCTGTGAAACACAACTAGCTCTTTATTCACGTGCATTGTTGAGTGCTATTGACAAAGGATTTCAGATCGATTCGGTATTTCTGGATTTCCGGAAGGCTTTTGACACGGTACCACACAAGCGGCTTGTAGCTCAGTTATGTGACTGGATTTGTGATTTTCTGTCAGAGAGATAGTAATTGACGGAAAGTCATCGAGTAAAACAGAAGTGATTTCTGGGGTTTCCCAAGGTAGTGTTATATGCCCTTTGCTGTTCGTTATCTATGTAATCGATTTGGGATACAATCTGAGCCGCCATCTTTGGTTGTTTGCAGCTGACACTGTTGTTTATCGACTAATAATGTCATCATAAGATCAAAACAAACTGCAGAACGATTTAGGAAAGATATCTGAATGGTACTAAAAGTGGCAGTTCATCCTAAAAAACGACAAGTGTGAGGTCATCCACATGAGTGCTAAAAGTGTAAGTAGGCTGTTTAGGTTTTTATGCTGCTAACGCGATGTAGCGCTCTATATGAAAATTACTGGCTGTGCTGTGTGCAGTCTATGGCTGGTTGGCATTGTTGGAACATTCGCCATTGTAGTGTTGGGCAATTGGCTGTTAACAGCGCGTAGCGTTGCGCAGTTATAGGTGAGCCGCCCACAGTGGTGGATGTGGGGAGTGAAATGGCGGAGTTTTGAGAACGGATGATCTGGACGTGTGTCCATCAGAGACAGTAAATTTGTAAGACTGGATGTCATATATATATATATATATATATATATATATATATATATATATATATATATATATATATATATATATATAATGACTTTTGAACACTATTAAGGTAAATACATTGTTTGTTCTCTATCAAAATCTTTCATTTGATAACTATGCCTTTCAGTAGTTAGTGCCTTCAGTAGTTAGAATCTTTTATTTAGCTGGCTGTAGTGGAGCTCGCTGTATTGCAGTAGTTCGAGTAACGAAGATTTTTGTGAGGTAAGTGATTTGTGAAAGGTATAGGTTAATGTTAGTCAGGGCCATTCTTTTGTAGGGATTATTGAAAGTCAGACTGTGTTGCGCTAAAAATATTGTGTGTCAGTTTAGTGTTGATCAGAATAGGTAAAGAGCGAAATGTCTGAGTACGTTCAGTTCTGCTCAGCTGTTTGAAAATCAAATAATGTAAGAGGTTTATCAGCACAGTAATTCAATAATTTTTCTAAGGGGACGTTTCAAAAGGAACTCGTTAAACTTCGGTTACACGACATATTAGTCTAATCTACAAGCCTTAATTGTAATTTGCAGAGTATACATGTCGATGTATACAGGGTGTTACAAAAAGGTACGGCCAAACTTTCAGGAAACATTCCTCACACATAAATAAAGAAAAGATGTTAAGTGGACATGTGACCGGAAACGCTTAATTTCCATGTTAGAGCTCGTTTTAGTTTCGTTAGTATGTACTGTACATCCTCGATTCACCGCCATGATTTCATACGGGATACGCTACCAGTGCTGCTAGAACATGTGCCTTTACAAGTACGACACAGCATGTGGTTCATGCACGATGGAGCTCCTGCACATTTCAGTCGAAGTGTTCATACGCTTCTCAACAACAGATTCGGTGACCGATGGATTGGTAGAGGCGGACCAATTCCATGGCCTCCACGCCCTCCTGACCTCAACCCTCGTGACTTTCATTTATGGGGGCATTTGAAAGCTCTTGTCTACGCAACCCCGGTACCAAATGTAGAGACTCTTCGTGCTCGTATTGTGGACGGCTGTGATACAATACGCCATTCTCCAGGGCTGCATCAGCGCATCAGGGATTCCCCGCGACGCATGGTGGACGCATGTATCCTCGCTAACGGATGACATTTTGACCATTTTCTGTAACAAAGTGTTTGAAGTCACGCTGGTACGTTCTGTTGCTGTGTGTTTCCATTCCGTGATTAATGTGATTTGAGGAGAAGTAATAAAATGAGCTCTAACATGGAAAGTAAGCGTTTCCAGACACATGTCCACATAACATATTCTCTTTCTTTGTGTGTGAGGAATGTTTCCTGAAAGTTTGGCCGTACCTTTTTGTAACACCCTGTATGTACAGTGACAGAACACCTTTTCCCACCCCATAGGATATCCCAGCCATCAGCGCCATAAGACGTTTTTTCAGCGTCAAAAATTGATGTGAACGTCTCTTTACATTACCAAGCTCACCGCAGTTACTGCCTCTGTGGTGTATTTGCCTTACGTAAAGCCGAACTGATCGTCACCGAAAAGATACGGTTCAAAGATCAGTCGTTACTTAGACAACACTAACAGTGAACCCGAAAATGCTTCGAAATTGCTAAATATGTGTGACAATTGGATATACGTCTTGATCTGGAGTTTCCCTAGGAACTTTGCCAGGACGCAAATTTCAGCTCCTAGTTGAACTTCGTCCACTTTGAAGATACTGACCTCGAAATTAAAATACTTAGTGTACAACAAGAATGACGAAGACTTGTTTTCATTGTTTTCTTAATCTTTTGTACACAGTTCAATCGCAAAATTTCAGAACATACAGGATTTTTCGTTTCTTGGTTACTACCAGTACGTAAAGCGATGACATTTAGTTGAGTAGCGAAAATAATTGTAAATCACCTCCGGTGTACTTGAACGTCTGATCTTGTGCAATGTCCATTATTACTGGAAACGAAAAGTTGAATGGGAATAGAAGTCCATCGAGTAGCATTACTCAGTTCCCTCCGACTCAAAGCACGTAAGAATATTCAAAACATGGTCACTATGCTCTCAGTATTACTTTTTAAATTTTATTTTGGTAAAACTGTCTGCGAGGGAGAAAACAAAACAGGACGTAGTTTTGCATACAGAGAGAGAGAGAGAGACAGAAACATTAAACAGTGGTGCCCAAAACGTAAGGACGATAGTAACATTCGCATGATATGTCACAGTTAAGCGGCATAGCTCGTTGAAACTTGGACAATTCACGGAAATAACCACTACAGCGTGGCACAGAAGGTAAATAAAAGAAATACACGATGAGACAAACAGAAATGACCCTTTAGTTCACCGCGATTCTTGATTGTCTCTAGAACATTACAGTTGGCGGAATATGGTACTTGTTTGGGTGTCTGATCACCAAGGACATCAGTGTATGCACTGCATCGAGCTCCAGGCTGGCGTTAACATTTTTTTTTATCATTATCCTGATTGGTTTGTTGCGGCTCGCTACGAATTCCTCTCCTATGCTAACCTCTTCAACTGAGAGTAGCACTTGCAACCTACGTCCTCAATTATTTGCCAATCTCTGTCTTCCTCTACAATCTTTGCTGCCATCTACAGCTCACTCTAGTACCATGAAAGTACCTCCCTCTTGTCTTAATAGATGTCCTATCATCCTATCTCTTCTCCTTATCGGTGTTTTCCACATATTCCTTTCCTCTCCGATTCTGCGTAGAACCTCCTCATTCTTTACCTTATCAGTCCACCTTCAACATTCGTCTGTAGCACATCTCAAATGCTTCGATTCTCCTCTGTTCCGGTTTTCCCACAGTCCATATTTGACTACCATAAAATGCTGTTCTCCAGACGTACATTCTCAGAAATATCTTCCCCAAGTTAAGGCTAATATTTAATATTAGTAGACTTCTCTTGGTCAGGAATGCCTTCTTTCGCCATAGCTAGTCTGCTTTTGAAATCCTCCTTTCCCCGCCCGTCATTGGTTATTTTACTGTATAGGTAGCAGAATTCCTTAACTTCATCTACTTCGTGACCGACAATCGTGATGTCAACTTTCTCGCTGTTCTCATTTCTACTACTTCTCATTATTCTCCTCTTTCTTCGATTTACTCTCAGTCCATACTGTGTACTCATTATACGTTTCATTCCGTTAAGCAGATCATGTAATTCTTCTTCACTTTCACTTAGGGTAGCAATGTCATCCGCGAATCGTATCATTGATATCCTTTCACCTTGAATTTTAATTCCATTCTTGAACCTTCCTTTTATTTCTATCATTGCTTCGTCGATGTACAGATTGAACAGTAGGGGCGATACGCTACATCCTTGTCTTACACCCTTTTTAATACGAGTACATCTTTCTCGGTCGTTCACTCTTATTATTTCCTCTTGGCTGTTGTACATATTGTAAATGACACGTCTCTTCCAATAGCTTACCCCCACTTCTTTCAGAATTTCAAACATCTTGTACCATTTTACATTGTCGAACGCTTTTTCCAGGTCGACAAAACCATTGACATGTCTTGATTTTACCTTAGTCTGGCTTCCATTAAAAACCGCAGCCTCAGAATTGCCTCTCTCGTGCCTTTACTTTTCCTAAAGCGAAACTGATAGTCATAAAGCGCATCCCCAATTTTCTTTTCCATTCTTCTGTATATTATTCTTGTAAGCAACTTAGATGCATGAGCTGTTAAGCTGATTGTGCGATAATTCTCGCACTTGACAGCTCTTGCCGTCTTCGGATTTGTGTGGATGATGCTATTCCGAAAGTCAGATGGCATGTCGCCAGACTCATCCATTCGACACACCAACGGGAATATTCGTTTTGTTGCCACTTCTCCCAATAATTTTAGAAATTCTGATGGAATGTTATCTATGCCTTCCGCCTTATGTGACCTTAAGTTCAAAATTCAAATGGCTCTGAGCACTATGGGACTTAACGTCTGAGGTCATCAGTCCCCTAGAACTTAGAACTATTCAAACCTAACTAACCTAACGACATCACATACGTCCATTCCCGAGGCAGGATTCAACCTGCGACCGTAGCTGCCCCGCGGTTCCAGACTGTAGCGCCTAGAACCGTGTCCTTAAGACTTCTAAAGCTTTTTTAAACTCTGATTCTAATACTGGATCCCCTGTCTCTTCTAAATCGACTCCTGTTTCTTGATCTATCACATCAGATAAATCTTAACTTTCATAGGGGCTTTCAGTGTATACATTCCACCTATCCGCTCTCTCCTCTGCATTTAACAGTGGAATTTCCGTAGCGACCTTAATGTTACCACCCTTGCTTTTAACGTCGGCGAAGGTTGTTTTGGCTTTCCTGTATGCTGAGTCTGTCCTTCCGACAATCATTTCTTTTTCGATGTCTTCACATTTTTGCTGTAGCCCTGTCGCCTTAGCTTCCCTGCACTTCCTATTTATTTCACTCTTCAGTGACTTGTATTTCTGTATTCCTGAGTTACCCGGAACATTTTTGTACACTACTGGCCATTAAAACTGCTACACCACGAAGTTGACGTGCTGCAGACGCGAAATTTGACCGACAGGAAGAAGATGCTGTGATATGCAAATAATTACCTTTTCAGAGCATTCACACAAGCCTGGCGCCGGAGGCGACACCTACAACGTCTGACATGAGGAAAGTTTCCAAACGATTGCTCATACATGAACAGCAGTTGACCGGCGTTGCCTGGTGAAACGTTGTTGTGATGTCACGTGTACCATCAAGTTTCCGACTTTGATAAAGGTCGGATTGTAGCCTATCGCGATTGCGGTCTATCGTATCGCGACACTGCTGCTCGCGTTGTTCGAGATGCAATGACTGTTAACAGAATATGGAATCGATGGGTTCAGGAGGATAATTCGGAACGCCGTGCTGGATCCCAACGGCCTCGTATCACTAGCAGTCGAGATGACAGGCTTCTTATGCGCATAGCTGTAACTTATCGTACAGCCACGTCTCGATCTCTGAGTCAACAGATGGGGACGTTTGCAAGTCAACAACCATCTGCACGAACAGTTCGACGACGTTTGCAGCAGGATGGACTATCAGCTCGAAGACCATGGCTACGGTTACCCTTGACGCTTCATCACAGACAGGAGCGCCCGCGATGGTGTACTCAACGACGAACCTGGGTGCACGAATGGCAAAACGCCATTTTTTCGGATGAATCCAGTTTCTGTTTACAGCATTATGAGGGTCGTATACGTGTTTGGCGACATTGCGGCGAACGCACATTGGAAGCGTGTGTTCGTCATCGCCATACTGGCGTATAACCTTGCGTGATGGTATGGGGTGCCATTGGTTACACGTCTCGGTCACCTCTTGTTCCCATTGACGGCACTTTGAACAGTGGATGTTACATTTCAAGTGTGTTACGACCCGTGGCTCTATCCTTGATTCGATCCCTGCGAAACCCTACATTTCAGCAGGATAATGCACGACCGCATGTTGCAGGTCCTGTACGGGCCTTTCTGGATACAGGAAATGTCCGACTGCTACCCTGACCAGCACATTCTCCAAATCTCTCACCAACTGAAAACGTCTGGACAATGGTGGCCGAGCAACTGGCGCGTCATAATACGCCAGTCACTACTCTTGATGAACTGTAGTATCGTGTTGAAGCTGCATGGATAGCTGTACCTGTACATGCAATCCAAGCTCTGTTTGACTCAATGTCCAGGTGTATCAAGGCCGTTATACGGCCAGAGCTGGTTGTTCTGGGTACTGATTTCTCAGCATCTATGCACCCGAACTGCGTGAAAATGTAATCACATGTCAGTTCTAGTACAATATAATTGTCCAATGAATACCCGCTTGTCATCTGCATTCCTTCTTGGTGTAGCAATTAAAATGGCCAGTAGTGTACTTCTTCCTTCTATCAACCGACTGAAGTATTTCTTCTGCTACCCATGGTTTCTTCGCAGTTATCTTCTTTGTACCTATGTTTTTCTTCCCAACTTCTCTGATGGCCCTTTACAGAGATATCTATTCCTCTTCGACTGTACTACCTACTGAGCTATTCCTTATTGCCGTATATATAGCCTGAGAGAACTTCAAGCGTATCTCGTTATTCCTTAGTATTTCCGTTTTCCACCTCTTTGCGTATTGATTCTTCCTGATTAATGTCTTAAACTTCAGCCTGCTCTTCATCACTACTATATTGTTATCTGAGTCAATATCTGCTCCTCCTTACGTCTTACAATTCAGTTTCTGATTTGGGAATCTCTGTCTGATCATGATGTAATCTAACTGAAACATTCCAGTATCACCAGTCCTTTTCGGGGTGTAACTCCTCTCCTTTTGAACCTTTAACAGGTTATTCGGTATTACTAGCTGAAGGTTGCTACAGAGCTCAATTATTCTTTCTCCTCTCGAATTTCTTGTCCCAAACCCAAATTCTCTTGTAATCTTTTCTTATACTCCTCCCCCTACAACTACATTCCAGTCCCCCATGACTATTAGATTTTCATCCCCCTTTACATACCGTATTATCCTTTCAATATCCTCATACACTTTCTCTATCTCTTCAGCTTGCGACGTCGGCGTGTACACCTGAATTATCGTTGTCGGAGTTGGTTTGCCGTCGATTCCGACAAGAACGACCCTGTCACTAAACTGTTCACAGAAACACTGTCTCTGCCCTACCTTCCTATTCATAACGAATATTACTACTGTTACACAATTTTCTTCTGCTCTTGATATTACCCTGCACTCATCTGACGTCCACCTCCGGGAGCTCAGTGGTCAGCACGACAGAATGTCAATCCTAACGGCCCGGGTTCGATTCCCGGCGGGGTCAGGGATTTTCTCTGCCTCGTGATGACTGGGTGTTGTGTAATGTCCTTAGGTTAGTTAGGTTTAAGTAGTTCTAAGTTCTAGGGGACTGATGACCTCAGACGTTAAGTCCCATAGTGCTCAGAGCCATTTGAACCATTTTTTTTCCCATGATAACCTACATCTTGGCAGTCCCCTCCCGGAGATCGGAATGAGGGACTATTCCGGAATCTTTTGCCGATGAAAAGAGCATCATGACACTTCTTCAGTTACAGACCACATGTCCTGTGGATACACGTTACGTGTCTTTAATGCAGTGGTTCCCATTGCCTTCTGCATCCTAATGCCGTTGATCATTGCTGATTCTTCCACCTTTAGGGGCAGTTTCCATTACCTAGGACAAGAGAGTGCCCTGAACCTCAGTCCGCTCCTCCGCCCTCTTTGACAAGGCCGTTGGCAGATTGAGGATGACTTCTTATGTCGTCAGTCTTCGGCCGCCAATGCTAATTCTTAATCGAAATTTAAGTAGCGGCGGGATTCGAACGCGGGACCAACGACGTTTTCATTGTGAATCAAAGACGGTACGCCTTTTTCTTAATCTCATTTTGTTCGCTTTGGTTCATTGTATCTGCTCGGGGCCTACGTCGCAAGACACCCGTTTCAGTTCGTCGTTGATCCATTAACTCAGTTTTTTATTACAGAGGGCAGTTAACCCTCTGCCCGAACACGCTGAGCTACATCCACTGTTCCTCTAGCGCGGTTGGCAACTACTGGACTGTCTTTGGTGCGGGTGGACATGTTTTAGTACGTCCGCCAAAGCATTACAGACGTGCTAGATGGGATATCAGTTGGGGGAACTGTCAGGTCAGTCCATTGATCCAATTTTATCTCTTTCATAGAAATTCTCCACCGGTGTTGTAAGGTACGGTTGCGCACTGTCATGCACAAAAATGAAATCAGGGCCGAAGCCACGAGGGAAATGAGTACAGCGTCACAATAACACAGACATTTGAGTGTACGACGTTCAAAAATTTGGTGGTCAGTAAGCCCACACCTGTAGGACCAAACTGCTCGTATACCACAGTTCTCGAGTGGGAACACGTAATGAACGCAGGAACATTGTCGAGCATGATCTTTGCGAGCCGCGCGGGATTAGCCGAGCGATCTCAGGCGCTGGAGTCATGGACTGTGCGGCTGGTCCCGGCGGAGGTTCGAGACCTCCCTCGGGCATGGGTGTGTGTGTTTGTCCTTAGGATAATTTAGGTTAAGTAGTGTGTAAGCTTAGGGACTGATGACCTTAGCAGTTAAGTCCCATGAGATTTCACACACATTTGAACATTTTTATGATCTTTGCGGTGGCCGAAGTATTAGGGTACGTGGAGGCATACACTCACAGGTCAACGTTATTATGACCCGGTAATCTTTCCGCATGTCTTTTTAGGCGTGCCTTCAGCCCTGATTCCGTTTTTATGGCTGCCAACGAGGGATCACATCGGAAAGTACAGGTGGAGGAGCTCTTTGCACTAGTGTATATTCGGCTAATAGACTGGTCTGCCCGTTTCCCCGACTTAAGTCCCACCGAGCGAGTTTGTGGATGCTTTGGGTGTGACGTATTGCAGCGCGCCCACGTGCGCCTTGACATCCTGTAGAAGTCAGCCGCGCAGGTGGAGCAACGGAAAGCCGTTCCGCTAAACCTCCATATCTACTTTGTGACCAGCACAGGAGCACTCTGCAGAACGCGGTGATCACGCACGCTGGTAAGAAACATGTTCTGCCTTTTGTTGTAGCCAATGGAGTAAAATCAATAGTTGTTATTTCAGTCTAATCAATTACATAATAAAAAATCTGTTTCAGTCATCAATAATTTTTTATTTATTGCACGACCTATTTCTGAACCAAAATTTTTATCTTCAGGTGTCACCAAGTGCCACTTCTAGCCGGCTGCATTAGTCGCTTCCATGCTGTGCTGTTTAGGCTGGCATTGTGGTTACTGGTCCCACGCTCCCATACATTAGTTTGATGTGATTGTAAAGCCCCCCCCCCCCCCTTCCCCGTTACCTACCGCCGTAAATTTGTTTTCATTACTACACCGTGGCCCCACTTCGCGACCGCGATGCAGCTGCCACGAGTGCTGTACTGGAACTGACCGTAACGTCATGAGGCCAGCGCCTGACAACAGGCTGTACTGCGCATCCCCAGCTACGATGAGGTAGGCAGCCCGTGCTTGGTGCTTGCTCTACTCATACGCTTTTCGTCGCATTTATGGTGGAATTTCGTGCGTGGTGGGGCATCACGTGACGATGTGCAGCCCTGCGACATGTTGTTGAGAGGACCTACAGAGTTGTACTTAGAGCAATTGTTTTATCATATCCTACCCAGATAAGGGATGCAAATAAGGAAGCAGTTCTTGGCAAAATATCATTTCAAAATTAGACTCCACAGCATGAAGTACCATAATATTTTGCTACGGGGTGAATTTGACAGTTTTTTTTTTTTTAATTCGTACTCTGCAATGTTGTTATGTAGCATTTCCAACAGGCTTACAGTTACACAGCACTGCAAAAAACTAGTAGGATGGAATACAAATTTCTTGCAAAAAAAAAAATAATTAAAGAACCAGTTTCTTGTGTAGCTTACACCGGAAAATAAAGGACAATAAATTTCATGACTATTTCAAAATGTGCAAAAATTAACATGGTTGTCTGTGAGGCAAAGAATTTGTACAACTGACAGTTCATATTCTACTCTAGGATTAAATATGAAGGCATGTGCGGAGTTAAAACAATAAAACACGGTATGCTACCAGTCTACAATTTACCACAGAATGGCATTCTATAAATTTAAGACATAAACACAAATTAAGAAATAATTTCAGGTCTAGAGGAAGTACTAGACAAGTGCCTTGTGATCGAAAAACACTTTCGCAGAAGGCAGATTTGTAAAATTCTGCTACAGCTTTCATTATATTTGAAACAAAATATTTAGTTCAAAACTACTGACCAAATTTGCCTGCTTAGCTTCAAGTAACTGTTTACATATGTTCGTACGTATATAGCATTAAAAGATCTTACAGTGTCATAAAAGGAACAGGATAGTAGAGACTACTCCAGCCAGCATAGGAATTTCATAAACCATACTAAAATGCTTTATTCCGCTCTAATTGCACATTTCTATGTCCAGATGCACTCTGAAGTATCTGATATTCAGCTTTTCATGTGGTTTTCGTGATACCAATTTTCTCGGAGGTCCAGTACTGTATTCTCATGTTTGGTTCTTTATTATGGTATAATGTCATTCGTCCCAGAAAATGAAAATTTGCGCTTGAAACTGAACGAAGTCGAACGTAGCCAATAGTGCGGAATGAAACACTTCGTTTCAAATAAAGTAATTATCTCAGCGCAAAAAAAGTTAATAGAAGCAAGTTTCTCTACAAAACAGACAGAAGTAGCTCCATCAAGACATTAATGGTTGATGGATAATAACGTGGAAATAACATAAAATCAGAAAATTGAAACTATTAACTTATTTTGGTCTTTCATGGTTATGAGAATGTATATTAGTTCACTTGATGGCTCCCGGCCACAGAAATCTGTCTTGATTTCATTTGACGTGGGAGCTGTAAACGAGGTGACCAGCAATATTACGAAGAAGACACGAAACATATACACGGGTCACGTGGGGAAGGAACCCCCCCCCCACTATAGCTCAGCTTGCTCTGCGCCTGCGCGAGCCTGGCAGCTTGGGCGCGCCGGAAAAGTTTTTCCGTGTAGAATCTGGCTACTTGCTCCTACTGCTCATACAGCAAACAGCCACGCTTCAAGTAGCCGGAAGCGGGAGGAAGGCACTGCTCATACGCGAATTCAGCTCTGTGCATGCGCACGAGCCCGCTGGCAACTGCTAATACGAACCTAATACCTTGCGCATAAACTGTGTGATAGTTACTTGTTGGGAGAAGAGACGAACTTAACTCGTGACCTTGAATTTACTAGTAAAGTGAAATAAAAGTTATAACTGAGGAAAAGGGCGTATATGTTATAACGTGCAGAACGTACTTAGATCGACTGTCTTAATATTTACGAAGTATTCATTGGTCATGATATGAGGAAAATATCAAGTGCTTTCAAGGTATGGCCTGTCTAGGAAAGTTTTCTGCATAAGCACGAGGTTTAATCACTAAAAAGAACTTTTGAGTGGGAAGGATAATATGAAGCCAACATCGTCATTATTATGACTAGGTCTAGAAATTTTTAACACGTAATTGTTAAGCACTTGCTTAGCTATGGACAAACGGTAGTTACTGTTATTCTGAAGAAGGTTCGGTTATCCCGACTGAAACCTAGGTACAGTGTAGTCAAACTTTGCAACAGAGGCTTTTTTTTTTTTTTTTTTTTTTTTTTTTTTACAATCGCAATGACATACTAGGATCACGTTAACAACTTCAGTTCCTATTCTTCCTTTGTTGTTGTTTCCTGTTTTTCCAGTTTTCCCTCATTTTCTCCCCATGAAGTCTCTTCCTTTCTTCTGACCATGTTGTTCCCAATTTTTTATTTTTTCTGCTTTGAAAGCGGTCCAAATTTAATATTCTGTTTTTAAGACGGTTTCTTTCTGCTATTTCTGATTCTTTGATGTTGTTTCTTTCAACATCTTTTCTTACTTCTGTAATCCATGCTATTGTCGATTTCTTCTTCCAGAAATACAGGAGTATTTGTTTTGTTAGTCTATTTCCGTCCATTCGGTAGAGATGTCCAAAAAAGGTTAATCTTCGTTTGGCCATTACTTCAGATATTTTCTCTATATTTTGTAGATCTCCTCATTACTTCTTATTTTCCAGCCATCTGCAGTTTTCATTGCACCAATTATTTTTCTAATAACCCTTCTTTCCAGTACCTCTAGTTTGTCCATCTTATAGTTCATCGTTAGGCATTCAGATCCATATAAACAATCTGGTCGTACCACTGTGGTGTAGTGTTTTACGTTTGTTTTTCTAGATGTACATTTCTTGTTGTAAATATTTTTGGTCAAACCATGTACTCCTTCCATTTTGTTAATTCTTACATCTATTGCAGATTTTTCTACTCCATTCTGTTGTATAGTTTCTCCAAGATATTTAAATTTATTTCCTCTCTCCATTTTACCTATTTGTGTTTCTAAGTATTTTCGTGCATTTTGTATATTTGTCATGAACTTCGTTTCTTCAGCTGAAATTTTGCGACCAGTTCTGTTCGCTAGTTTTTCCAGAAGGTTTATTTGAGTAACTGCTTCTGTCAGGTTTTCTGAAAGTATTGCGAAATCATCCGCAAAAGCCAAGCAGTTTACCTTTCGGTTATTAAAATGAAAATTAATTACAAAGGGTGCTACAAAAAGGTACGGCCCTACTTTCAGCAAACATTCCTGACACACATATAAAGAAAAGATGTTATGTGGACATGTGTCCGGAAACGCTTAATTTCCATGTTAGAGCTCATTTTAGTTTCTTCCACCTACGCTCAATGGAGAACGTTGTCATGATTTCATACGGGATATTCTACCTGTGCTGCTAGAACATGTGCCTTTACAAGTACGACACAACACGTGGTTCATGCACGATGGTGCTCCTGCACGTATTAGTCGAAGTGTTCGTACGCTTCTCAACAACAGATTCGGTGACCGACGGATTAGTAGAGGCGGACCAGTTCCATGGCCTCCACGCTCTCCTGACCTCAACCCTCTGGACTTTCATTTATGGGGGCATTTGAAAGCTCTTGTCTACGCAACCCCGGTACCAAATGTAGACACTTCGTGCTCGTATTGTGGACGGCTGTGATATAATACGCCATTCTCCAGGGCTGCATCAGCGTATCAGGCATTCCATGCGACGGAGGGTAGATGCATGTATCCTCGCTAACGGAGGACATTTTGAACATTTCCTGTAACAAAGTGTTTGAAGTCACGCTGGTACGTTCTGTTGCTGTGTGTTTCCATTCCATGATTAATGTGATTTGAAGAGAAGTAATAAAATGAGCTCTAACATGGAAAGTAAGCGTTTCCGGACACATGTCCACATAACATATTTTCTTTCTTTGTATGTGAGGAATGTTTCCTGAAAGTTTGGCCGTAACTTTTTGTAACACCCTGTATATACGCGTTCCTTATTGCGGATGTTCGCCATATCAAAAATTTACTATCTTTTGTACAATACAGTGTCAATTTCTTCTATGGGGTATGACCAAAGTCTCATGGAGCTACGTTGCCTGGCAGTGAGGTGTCGTGTGTAAGCTACTTTTGACCTTAAGTTTTGCGCACTGTGGTATAGTAGTGTGGATTTATAGATTACAGGCAGAATATGTCCCCACAAGCAACCCAAGAGGATGGAGAGGTGACGAGACTTGCTGGATGGAGGCGAGGTGTGAATGCTGGAGAGGAGTCCCTGTGGGGCGGCGCTGAGATGTGCGGCGCGCTGGCTGCGTGGGCGTCGGCGGCAGCGCCGGTGTCGGTCCTGTGGTGCCGCCCCGCCGACGCGCAGTTTGCAGGGGCCGCCACCGCGCCGGACCGGACTCCAATTTGCAATGCTAACAGCATTTGTCTGCTGATAGCGCTCATGAATATGTAAGGTCGGCCGGCCGCGCGCCGCCGCGGATCACGGAGCTGCCGCGCCCGCCGCCCTCGTCGCCGCTCCGCCGTCCCACTGCGTTGTCGCCGCTGCTGCCTTCACTGTTTGCCTCGAGGGCCAAGTCTTCACCAAGTGTCCTGGCGGCGAATGCTATTGAATCACAACCACAAACACACAAATGGGGGCAAGGCGGGGGAACTACTGGTGACAATTTGCCATTGTGCCCCTGAGTAAACTGACCTGTCGGGAGCCGTATCGGGAAGATCTTGAGCCCCCAAAGAAATGGCAAAGCTATTATTGCCCCACACTCCGTGAAACAACTTTTCTGTAATTTTATTCTCTGCAGATTTAGAATGTATTTAGTTTAAAACAGGGATAGGTGGCTACGATTTTTTCTAATGCCTGCATCAAACCCTAATACACAAAAAACCTTGGGAAATATATATATTGCTTTATATAGTCATAAAAAGCAAACCTAGGTTTTTTCACGCCAGCTTTTCATCATGGACAGATGGCCAGACGCGCAAGAGACGGTTGGTCTCCTGACACAACACTTTCAAAACAAAGAGGATTCAATAATCTTAACCTTGTTTCTTGTAAATTACTAGTTACACGTATGCTATGTGGAGAAACTTATACTGGACCGATTGCAGTTTGGAATCACAACAGGTTTATATTTTTCGCTCTAGGATTTAATTTGGAATATTAAGTGGCCGAGCGGTTCTCGGCGCTACAGTCTGGAGCCCTGCGACCGCTACGGCGCAGGTTCGAATCCTGCCTTGGGCATGGATGAGTGTCATGTCCTTAGGTTAGTTAGGTTTAAGTAGTTCCAAGTTCTAGGGGACTGATGACCTCAGAAGTTAAGTCCCATAGTGCTCAGAGCCATTTGAACCATTTTTTTGGAATATTAAACTCTTTAGAACCCTTTTTACATTATTCATAAAAAATTTTCTCTCCATCTACCTTTAGTTCAAGTAGTCTTAGAAACGTACTTTGTAGGCATCTGTAAGAAAATTAAATCCAGTTAAAGCTAAAGAGAAAACCAAGTTTTACGGGATCGTTCACTAACCCAAAGACGGTATGACCATCTGTGCCAATTGGCGCGGAAAAGACGGCCATAGTGTCTCATCAAACATGAAACGCAAACAGAAAGAACATGAAGATATGGAGATAGACCTATACAGCTCTGTAACATAAGTTCCCGTCACTTCTGATAGTCTAACTTAAGGAGAAATGCGAAAGTATAGACAAGCTGTATATAATTAAGGTGTATTAAAAACTAAAATCTCGATAAATATTTACTTTTTATTAAAACGGTCAAAGAAAGCGTCAAAGTGGCAGTCGCAACAGTCTCACAATTAACTGACCTATGGTGCAGCCATCCGGGTGTTTGGAGAACCACAGACGCTGTCCATCTCCTCTGTATGGGTAGCTACCCTGTTTTATCCTAAAATGAAGAGTAAGAGGAATTATGGTAAAATATTACTTAAATTAAATGTATCGATGATAAATAAATGAAATGATTGAATGGAATTACTGGCGGCGAGGCCTCATATGGGGAAGTTCTGCCGCCGAGTGCGAGTCTTATTTCAGTCGATGAGGACTCGCGCGCTGGTGATGGGGATGAAATGATGATGAGGACAACACAACACCCAGTCCAAGAGATGAGAAAATATCCAACGTGGTCGGGATTAGAACCCTGCCCCCCTGCGTGGGACGTACGCACGCTACCATTTAGCTACGAAAGTGGACGTGGATCTACATCTACATCTACATCTACATCGATACTCCGCAAGCCACCCAACGGTGTGTGGCGGAGGGCACTTTACGTGCCACTGTCATTACCTCCCTTTCCTGTTCCAGTCGCGTATGGTTCGCGGGAAGAACGACTGTCTGAAAGCCTCCGTGCGCGCTCTAATCTCTCTAATTTTACATTCGTGATCTCCTCGGGAAGTATAAGTAGGGGGAAGCAATATATTCGATACCTCATCCAGAAACGCACCCTCTCGAAACCTGGCGAGCAAGCTACACCGCGATGCAGAGCGCCTCTCTTGCAGAGTCTGCCACTTGAGTTTATTAAACATCTCCGTAACGCTATCACGGTTACCAAATAACCCAGTGACGAAACGCGCCGCTCTTCTTTGGATCTTCTCTATCTCCTCCGTCAACCCGACCTGGTACGGATCCCACACTGATGAGCAATACTCAAGTATAGGTCGAACGAGTGTTTTGTAAGCCACCTCCTTTGTTGATGGACTACATTTTCTAAGCACTCTCCCAATGAATCTCAGCCTGGTACCCGCCTTACCAACAATTAGTTTTATATGATCATTCCACTTCAAATCGTTCCGTACGCATACTCCCAGATATTTTACAGAAGTAACTGCTACCAGTGTTTGTTCCGCTATCATATAACCATACAGTAAGGGATCCTTCTTTCTATGTATTCGCAATACGTTACATTTGTCTATGTTAAGGGTCAGTTGCCACTCCCTGCACCAAGTGCCTATCCGCTGCAGATCTTCCTGTATTTCGCTACAATTTTCTAATGCAGCAACTTCTCTGTATACTACAGCATCATCCGCGAAAAGCCGCATGGAAGTTCCGACACTATCTACTAAGTCATTTATATATATTGTGAAAAGCAATGGTCCCATAACACTCCCCTGTGGCACGCCAGAGGTTACTTTAACGTCTGTAGACGTCTCTCCATTGATAACAACATGCTGTGTTCTGTTTGCTAAAAACTCTTCAATCCAGCCACACAGCTGGTCTGATATTCCGTAGGCTCTTACTTTGTTTATCAGGCGACAGTGCGGAACTGTATCGAACGCCTTCCGGAAGTCAAGAAAAATAGCATCTACCTGGGAGCCTGTATCTAATATTTTCTGGGTCTCATGAACAAATAAGGCGAGTTGGGTCTCACACGATCGCTGTTTCCGGAATCCATGTTGATTCCTACATAGTAGATTCTGGGTTTCCAGAAATGACATGATACGCGAGCAAAAAACATGTTCTAAAATTCTAAAAGAGAATATTTGGTCAATACAATTTAACTGTGGCACTGTAGTTAATAAATTACAAATGGTACGGGGACTTTAAAATAGTATCAGATGTACCTACAGGAGGTAGGGTTTTTTGGAAACTAGAAGAAAAGTTCCTATAATGATACGTCTGGAAAACCATGTGTTACGTGCGACACTACGGGTAATGTTGCACACACATCCTAGCACATCATTCAGCATTCTTTCAAACAGACATGGCTCATCACGGATTGGCTCACATGCATTAGTCACATGCTCCTGTGACTTCTGTACATTGTCGATGGGTTGGGCATAGCCAGGAAGGCAATGGATTCAGGCCTTGTGAACGCGAACGTCGCGCTACCGGACCTCTTTCACCGATCCGTCGCCCATGGTACGTAACGGTGAGCTAATGTCGCACGGTTTATAGCGTTCTTCGAAATCGCTGGTAATTGTTCGTGGAAAAGTCACAGTATCAGAGCATCTATTAATTTGTTCGATAAAGTGTATGATTCCATGGGACTGTTGCCAAAAATTTCTGTTCATGCCCTGATATTTGATGTGAGAGCGCTGCGCTGTTGTAAGGTGCAGGTACAAGTTAAATAACACTTTGTCTAATTTTAACGTAAGCCACTTTTTATTTCCCGTTTTGTGATAACAACATCAAAACAACCCCATACCTGCAAAATTACAAGTTAAGCAATTCACTAGGCTCAGTTAACAAAACAACACAGATTAACCCACAGACCCATCTCACGACGAAGAAAGGTCAGCTACTCAATTTCAGATGTTATCTTTCTTTGATTCCTTACATTCACATAAAACCAACGAAAACTTAATTTAAGCACATATTAGAGGGGTGACGTAAATTTTTAGATCACACATAGAAATATATGGTGGCTCACTCGAACTTTTCGGCGCAAATGCCTCTGGAACAAGATATTGAAAAATGACAGGGGTTCATGAGAATACATACTATGAGGCATTATAAAACTAAGCAAAAATTATTTTCAACACAAACTTTCTTTTTTTTTTTTAAATTGACATCCCCATATTATTTCATGTGGAATCAATAATTTGAAAAATGACAAAAAGTATGACGTTGGTTACATCGAAAAACCTCATTTTCTTTCTGAGAAAGTACAAAGCGAAGATGACGCTTGAAATAAACGAAAGACGCGCTGCTTTTGCCCTCTCGAGATACAAGCTTGTACCCCATATATCAGTGTTTCTGGCAGGAAACCTTGTTATTACTTTCGGCGCTCGGGACAACAGTGAAAACAAGAACACGTGCGTCAATCAAACTGCGATTTTGAGTAAAGTGGGGATCATGCTTGCATATCGAGATGCGCAGTAGCGCTGCGTCTCGTTTCTTTTCAAGCTTCAACTTCGCTTTGCAATTTCTCTCAATGTGACTGACGTATTGCTATGCAACCAACGCAACTCTTCTTGTGATTTTTTATGTTATTGATGCCATAAGAGATAACAGGGTGTGTCTATTAAAAAGAAAAACAACGTATATTTGTGTTTCAAAGTGTCTATAGGATTAATCACCTAAAACTTACATAGCAAATATTTCAGATATTGCAGTAAACGAAAAGAACTATTGATGTGAGGTTTTCACACAGTGGGCTGGCAGTAAGGGTTAGTACTGGGACACGAGAAATAGGCTGTGGTAATACTTAGAAAGTGTATCTTGTGTGCAGTTATTTTACTGCATGTTCCATATTAACAAATTTAGAGTAAATTAAAATATCGGTGGTACGTGTAGCAGTGTGAAAAGTGTCCACACTGGCCGGCAGTGGTGGCCGAGTGGTTCTAGGCGCCACAGTCTGGAACCGCGCGACCGCTAAGGTCGTAGGTTCGAATCCTGCCTCGGGCATGGATGTGTGTGATGTCCTTCGGTTAGTTAGGTTTAAGTAGTTCTAAGTTCTAGTGAGTGATGACCTCAGCTGTCAAATCCCATAGTGCTCAGAGCCATTTGAACCATTTGTCCACACCGACATTTGTTTGTGACTTCAACCGGCGTAGCTGCTAGGTATGATGTTGTCATGTTTGCTTACAGTGTGCTTCTCTGTTCCTTGAGTGCACTGCGTCTTGTCAGTCACTTAGTGTGTGACACTTCCAGCAGCAAGTCTAAGTGGACTATGGAATTTACCAATGCAGAAAAAACCGACATGCTCATGGTGTATGGAGAGGTTAGGAGGAATGGAATTCGTTCTTGTACTGTGTAAGCGGCAAGACATCCTAATAGATATCAACCATATCAGAAATTATTTCACAACCTCTTCAACCAGTTACGTGAAAGTGATAGTGTAATACCTAGACAAGGTAATATAAGAAATAAACCACGACAGACGAGGGGGATATTAATGTTCTCGTTGCTGTTGCAGTTGATCCGCACGTTAGCTCCCACGCTATCGCACGAGGTAGTCGCATTCTCCATCGACACCTCCATCGATGTATGTTCAATCCCTATCGCATATCCCTTCATTAAGAACAGGATGGAAACCATTATGAGAATCGTTTTAACTTGTGTACATGGAAACTACGACAGGATACTCCAGATGTATCACGTATCTTGTTTTGTGATGAAGCGATACTTACCAATCATAGCCAGGTACACCTCCGAAACATGCACTATTCATACGATGATATTTCCCATTGGGTTTGTCAGGTGGAGCATCAGGGCCCATGGGGTAAAAACGCATGGTGGGGGGGTACTGAACCTTCAACTCAAAGGCCGATTCTTCCGCAGATTAGAAAGAATCTGTGGTACCAACAGCCGGCCGGTGTGGCCGAGCGGTTCTAGGCGCTTCCGTTTGTAGCCGCGCGACACCTACGGTCGCAGGTTCGAATCCTGCCTCAGCCATGGATGTGTGTGGTGTCAAATGGCTCTGAGCACTATGGGACTTAACATCTTAGGTCTTCAGTCCCCTTGAACTTAGAACTACTTAAACCTAACTAACCTAAGGACATCACACAACACCCAGCCATCACGAGGCAGAGAAAATCCCTGACCCCGCCGGGAATCGAACCCGGGAACCCGGGCGTGGGAAGCGAGAACGCTACCGCACGACCACGAGATGCGGGCTGTGTGGTGTCCTTAGGTTCATTAGGTATAAGTAGTTCTAAGTTCTAGGGGACTGATGACCTCAGATGTTGAGTCCCATAGTGCTCAGAGCCATTTGAACCATTTTATGTGGTACCGACATGATGGCTGTTCAGTCCATAATGCACGAAGTACTACATCATGTCTTCGCGACATGTTTCTAAATCATCAGAATGTATGCTGAGGACTTGTACCTTTGCCGGCCCCTTTCCTAGATTTGACACCTGTAGACTTTTTCCGGTGGAGCATGTCTACGAGGACATACCAGCTACACCTGATTTTATACAATGACGTATTACTGTAGCGTGCTCGGGTATCTCTGCTGGAATGCTAACAGGAGTCCAGCAATCATTCCATACCAGACTGGAAGCGTGTACTCCCGCTGCTGGAGATGATTGCGAACACAATCAGTGATGGTCAGTTGTCTGCAGGAATCCACATAACTGGTGTATGTACTTCTGTTGCTCTTAGTGAATGCTACCACAGATACTGAACAAATGACAAGTGATGGTGTGGGAACTTTTCAAAATACGAAATTTCGTGATGACGTTCTGATTTACTCTACTTTTAGTTTGATAATGTTAGTAGGCACCGTTCCATTCAAAAACGTGTATGTCTGCACAAAAAGCACATTTCCTAAGTACTATTTCTATGTGTTGATTGACTAACAATACAAGCCCCTGACTACCAATCCATTTTATGAAAAACGCACATCAATATCAATTTCCATTTTCGCAACATTTGCGGTGCAAGTTTTAGGTTATTCACGGTATATATAAATACACGAATTGGCATTTACTTATTTCGCCAGTTACAAGGAAGCAGACAGCTTAAGGAGTTACAAACTGAAAGTTGTTTCGATAATACAAGGCAGGATGAGCAAACTAAGTCTTAATTTCCAATATTTGTCATAACTATTACCACATGTTTACGAAAGACAATGAATAAATATAAAAATTTCACACAACGTGATTTACACGCTTTTACAATTTACGTTAACCGTTTGTAAATCAACGCGCCTCAGGTCTGGTTATCCGTGAGCCCAAACTTTCGCTTCTCGAAGCGTGGAATGAGGTTCACATCCCTTTCCCAGCCCCGTCAGAGAAGAGTAAATAAATTCAAACACTCTGTGGAGTGTAAAGATCCAGCCTTAAACACAGACGGAAACCATTTCACATCAGCACTCAAATATCTGGTGCAACAGTTGAATACACTTGCCAAAAGTGGCCCAACTCAAAACACTCACCGCCATTACCTTAAAGAATTACCAGTTACCGGTTACTTTTGGGAGTTCGTAATTGTTAACAATTACGCGTTCAGTGACTTTGATGTAGTGCCCCAAGGGTATAATTCTGCAAGAGTTGATTAAGAAACAACAGTGAGTTGAACATATTAGTTAGTACTGCCAATATAAGCGAGCAAAACTAATTTACCCAAATCCTTGAGAAAATTAATAATCACACGACAATAATCGCCCAGAAACCTCAACCTTAAACAGGTAACCCACATAACAGACAGTTTTAATAAGTTTATATCACTGCCCATGTCATGTGCGATATATATTTATTTAACCAAAAGGCGTAACAGGTCTTAATCGATGAGCACTTCACAAGTACGACAAACAAGCCAGGAGGGAACCAGATAACTTCATACAGAAAACAGCCATCAATAGTGCACGATTACCCACACAAAACGTGTCCTACAATTGAATTTAGGTTTAAAAGCGTGCACCGTTATACAGAACTCTAACTTATGAAATGATATTTGGTGTCGAGGGCACACGCTGTACAATTAGAGCAGCCATGGCGTCTAGAAGTTCAGTCCCACTGAGTAATGTTTACAACTGGGAGCCTAACGCCGCTGACACTCACTTGCCTCCCTTAGCAAAAGAATCAAAGCTTATCGACACCAGTTAAATTAACAATCCGGCCTGATTTACCAACAGCATTTCTCTTAAACACATAAAGGCCTATAGAGAGTTCCGCATATGACCTGAGCTTAATCGTAATGAAAATACACCGGGCACACATCCTAACTTACAAAGACGTAATGTACACTATGTGATCAAAAGTATACGGGCACCTGGCTGAAAATGACTTACAAGCTCGTGGAGCCCTCCACCGGTAATGCTGGAATTCAATACGGTGTTGGCCCACCCTTAGCCATGATGACAGCTTCCACTCTCGCAGGCATACGTTCAGTCAGGTGCTGGAAAGTTTCTCGGGGAATGGCAGACCATTCTTAACGGATTGCTGCACTGATGAAATGTATCGATAACGGTCGGTGAGGCCTGGCACGAAGTTGGCGGTCCGAAACATCCCAAAGGTGTTCTTTAGGATTCAGGTCAGGACTCTGCGCAGGCCAGTCTATTACAGGGACGTTATTGTCGTGTAACCACTCCGCCACAGGCCGTGCCTTATGAACAGGTGTTCGATCGTGTTGAAAGATGCATCACCATTCCCGAATTAATCTTCAACAGCGGGAATCAAGAGGGTGCTTAAATCATCAATGTAGGCCTGTGCTGTGATAGTGCCACGCAAAACAACAAGTGTTGTGAGCCCCCTCCATGAGAAACACAACCGCACCATGACACCAGCGCCTTCGAATTTTACTGTTGGCGCCACACGCTGGCAGAAGACGTTCACCGGGCATTCGCCATACCCACAACCCTGCCATCGGATTGCCACATTGTGTACCGTGATTCGTCACTCTACACAACGTGTTTCCACTGTTCAATCGTCCCAAGTTTACGCTCCTTACATCAAGTGAGGCGTCGTTTGGCATTTACCTGCTTGATGTGTGAGTTTTGAGCAGCCACTCGATCATGAAATCCAAGTTTTCACACCTCCCGCCTAGCTGTCATAATACTTGCAGTGGATCCTGATGCAGTTTGGAGTTCCTGTGTGATGGTCTGATTAGATGTCTACCTATTACACATTACGACCCTCCTCAACTGTCGGCAGTCTCTGTCAATCAACAGACGAGGTCGGCCTGTACGCTTTTCTGCTGTACGTGTTCCTTCAAGTTTCCACTTCACTGTCACATCGGAAACAGTGGACCGAGGGATGTTTAGGAGCGTGGAAATCTCACGTCCAGACGTATGACACAAGTGGCACCCAGTCACCTGACCACGTTCGAACTCCACGGAGCACCCCCTTCTGATCTCTCACGATGTCTATTGACTACTGAGGTTGCTGATATGGAGTACCTGGCAGTGCTGGCAGCACAATGCACCAATAATGAAAAACGTATGTGAAATTGAGCGGTAAGCAAGCAAGCAGTCAGACCGAAAGTACCAGAAATGCTTTTACACGAACACACTTATCTTTCTCACCGTGTTCTCGATAGCGAACGAAGTGCAGATTCCGTATAGGATGGTGTTCGGTCTCAAGAAAGTACGCCAACTGCCCACTGGCTCCGGCCGCATAAACACCATAGAGCAGTGCCGCCGCGTTCCTCGTCAAACGGGCCTGTTCCGTGCTAGCACCTCGCAGCAGCAAACTCCGTAGACAACCGACGCAAACTACTATTTCCTGCGGTCGACTTCTTTTTACCCCGCATGGCATGCCACTAAGTACCCTTCTCGCTGGACACCGCTGCCTTTCCCCGGTGTAAGTCCCACGTTCGGTACAGAAACACATCAAAGAGTACGTGAATGAAGTTTCGATGTCGAGCGGGCCCCAACTGGCACTCACGCGCACACCGCGTTAATGAAGCGATCATGACGCCTCACCAACTTGATTGTTGGAGGCTTTGCACCTATTCACACATCCGTATACTGGGTGTTTTCTGTACCATCACTTGTGAACCGTATGTCATTTCTGTCTTCTATATCTCTGTATACAGCATTCACGTTAGTCGATCAGGCCGTTGCGTGCACATATTCAAGCGACTCGTAAGAGACGATGTCACCAAACGATTTCTTCGTTCCGTTTCCTATAACATATTTTATTTATTTAACGTAAGGCATTTAAGTACATTTCAGCATTGGATCACGTTATTCTACAGTACATAGCATTACATATATTCACAGACAAACATCTAGTCCTTGTATATATTCAATGTATTTTTGTGATGCCGTAATGAACTCTTTCAAGTCCCCACTGAAAGCTCTGGCACTGCATTCTTCTCTGATGTGTTGGATGGTCTGCTTAGGAGCGCCGCAGTCACATGCTGGCGGAGACAGCACTCCTCATTTGTAGAGTGATTCAGCACATCTTCCTTGCTCAGTTCTTAGTCGGTTCAGAGTTGTCCAGATCTTGCGGGGCTGATCAAACCCAGGAACTGCCTCAGTAATACAGGGCATTAGGTGGTAAGTTGTTGGCACGTTTTGGAACCATTCTCTTCTCCAATAGTTGATGTCAACCCCACTGGGGCTATCAAGAGCAAGAGGAGGATGTCTTGAACGAAGCCTCTTGATAGATAAGGTATATCGATGTGTACCGGTAGTTCAGGGTTTGCCTCGATCTTGTTGTATTCACTGACCAAGGCTGCTTCTCGTCGTGTTTTGGGGGTAGTATCTGACTCAGGACAGGTAGCCATATGTTAGGTGTAGACCTAACGGTTCCCCAAATAATGTGGGTGGTGTTGTTAAGTTCGACATAGATTTTGTTCACATGACTACTGTTTAGCCCTACTGGTGCACCGTACTCCGCCACAGAGTACACCAGGCTCAGCGCAGACGTCCTCAGTGTTGTTGCCGTTGATTCCCAGGTGGTTCCGCAGAGTTTATGGATGAGGTTGTTTCTTGTTCTCGCCTTGGCAGCTGCTTTTGTAACGTGTGATTTAAATGACATGGTTCTATCTAACGTGACCCCTATGTACCTTGGCTCCTTGTTGTGGTTCAGACGTGTGACGCCAAGGTACACTTCCAGAGCTCTGTTGGCTTCTCCGTTATAGAGGTGGAAGCAAGTTTCTTCCGTCTTCGTGACATTAGACATAAGCCTCCAATTACGGAAGTATGCCGCCTGGGCAGACAGATCGGATGTGAGGGTTTCTTCCACTGTACCAAAATCGGTGTGCCTCGTTGCAGTGGCCCAGTCATTACCGCAGCCAAATTTCGTACAAGCTGGTTCTGGCGTGTCAGCAATGTATCTGCTGAACAGCAGTGGGGCTAATACCGAGCCTTGAGGTAAGCCATATTGAAGGAATTTCTGGCTACTGACTTTGTTTCCCATGACGATCTGGAACTCTCTGTTACCAATCATGTTACCAATAAGCTTTGTCGCTTTTTGACAAGGAAATTATTTTCATCAGTTTATAGAGTAGGCATTGTCTCCAGACGGTGTCATAGGTTCTGACAAGTCAATGAAGCCCACAGTTGTGTTTCAGTTCTTTTAAAATCCCGCTTCATTATGTGTTGTAAGGGCCAGGACCTGGTCTGCACAGCTTCGGTTGGGATGAAAGCCGGCTTGTTCTACTGGGATGGCCGTGAGTATTGTCTGACCGATCCTGTTAAGTAGTATTTGTTCAAGATGTTTATACACCATTGTAAGCAGTGCTATGGGCCGGTATTTTGCGGAATATTTCCCGGTTTCCTGGCTTTAGGATGGCAGTTGTCTTGGCACGTTTAAGTTCTTGAGATATGTTTCCTATCTGCAGTAGTGATGTGAAGACCTCTGTTAACCATATTTTCGTGTATTAGCCAGACTTGATAAGAAACTCTGGGAGGATGTTATCTGAGCCGGGGCTTTACTTCGTTGTGTGTCATTTGTTGCTGACGAGATGTCTTCGGAGGTGATGTCGCGTGAATATTTAATGTCAACACTGGCTGTTACTTTTAGATTTCTAAGTTCACGTTTAATGCGTATTGTTGTCTCTCGGTGGTTTACCCCTTCAAATGTTTTAACCATGTGCAAAGCAACCTTGTTAGGTGTTGTGGTGTTTTGTTCTCGAGTAATACGGCTGGCTCCTCCTAGATTTTGATGCAAGGACCATTCTTTTCTGATGGATACTTTAAAGTCCATAGCCTGAGTAGTCGTACAGTATCAAGGCTGTGTATTGGTTCATCTGCTATATCTCTTTCACCATTGTTTTGGTAGTCATTATACAGTTCTCACATTTCTCATCCCGGCCAGGAGTGTATTCTTTGCGGTACCTCTAGGTATGTTCATTTTTGCTGTACTTATGACTGCTCCCACAAATCTTTTATAGCTATCAGCAGTTGGGGAGATCCATCCCATGCATTTATCGAGGTTCGGAGTAAGCTTTCCAATAAGATTTTTGTAGGTTCCATCTGGGTCGAGGAGTTCAGGTTGTCAATGGAATACTTGTGCCGATTTCTACTAGGACTGGACGGTGTTGACTGTGAGGAAAATCTGGCAAAACATTTCGGCTGGTGTTGAGCAGCTGGTGATTTTCATCAGCGCTGACAAAGCATAGGTCTGGGTCATACTCTCGTTTCCAACCTGCTGATCTGAAGGAACCACGGTCTTTAGCATCGAAAATGGGGTGGATGTTGTTTTCTTCTGCCCAGTTTGCTAAGGCGTCCATTTGTATCAGTTGTTCTTTATCGCCATTGCTTGCGGTGGCTGTTAAGGTCCACTACAAAGACCATGGGATGGTGGGGTGATTGGAGAAGATCCGCTGTCCATGCGGATCCTTGTGGTTTTGTAAATGTTACTTATGACCAGTTCACCTATTTTGATTATCACAGAGTGGATACTGTAATTTGAGGAAGTGGATAGAAGGTGAGCGTTTTCTATTTCATGTTTTAGGTATATGGCTACTCAGTAGCCATGGTGGTATGTTGCACTTATGATACCGTATCCTGGTATTTTTCCTCTAGAGCATAGTTGGTCTTCGTTATCGATGTGAATGTCCTGTAGGGTAACCACGTCAATTTGTGCTTAGTCAATAGCTTTTGTAGAATTTGAGATTTGGTTTTACTAACGCCCTCAATGTCCCATTGGCATATTTTAATACTTTTTCCTAGTTTCCTAGATGCTTGGCCCTGCGAAGAGCTTTTGATGTGATTATGAGTCATTTCCTCTCGGATATGTACTTCTCGAACAGCCAGGAGATCTAGAAAGATTGTCTGGCTGCCAGTTTTGTTGCCTTCTTAGCACCACCCAGGGGTCATGTTTGGGGCAAATTTCAGGTTTACACCCAGGGATTTGAAGCAACAGAACAAGAAAGTGATACAAAAATTTGACATATGACGGTAGTAAGGCTCGAATTCGAGCCACAGGCTGAACTGTCCGGTTCTCTATTACCTACACTATGACAACAACTAAAACTGTGTCAGCCGGGGCGCTGGTATATGTGTGAGCAACGGCCAGATGGCCTCATTCCGGTGCTACTTAACTCGGAAGCAGTGCAACGTATCGAATTTTTTCTTAACAATTTTTTCTTAGCACAACCTACGCTGCAACACCGTTACAATCGTTACAGACTGTCTGTGACCATCCTGTATACAAATTAATGTGTCATGCTAGCATTCATCCGTATGTGCAGGCTAATTTCAAGAACTACTCTATGGTTTTTGATCCCGTTTTTAGTAATAGATACCATGATTCACAAAACAGGCTCTTGTGTAAAATTTATAATTATTTCGTATAAACCGCGTCAATTACGAAGAATTAAAGTTATGTTGTGGAAACAATACCATTGCCACCTAGTGAACAGCCGCCATAACTCCGTTAATCTCCTTGTTCGTTCATATTCCTTTTGATCCGATCGCTCCTTCTGGTCACGCTGCTGCTAATTAGAATTTCGGTCGCTTAAGCGAAATTCCGTCGATGGATTAACCATGGGTACAAACCTCAGGAAGTATACTATGGTATTTGATTTTACAAGGAATTCCGTGCTGTTCAGCCGACATAGTTTGAAATAAATGACATAACATTGAAACTGAAAATCATAAGTGAGGCGCCCGCTAAACCCACTGGGCAGAACTAGTGATTAAATTGTGGAAAGGGCCAAAACTGGTATCGGTCAGTTTCACTTCAAAATTGTAATTTATTGTAATTTAATGACACATTTACAACCAAAGCTGCACATAGCCGAACTTTCACAACTAAGAGTTTCAAACTCCAATTCTTTCACGGCTGAAGGCCTCCAAACAAGACAACTTAAAAATCAACAAGATAAATTTCAAGCGACTGAAGATACGCAGTTAAAAATTTCAAATAAAATAATTAACATATATGTATGTTGTTGTTGTTGTGGTCTTCAGTCCTGAGACTGGTTTGATGCAGCTCTCCATGCTACTCTATCCTGTGCAAGCTTCTTCATCTCCCAGTACCTATTGCAACCTACATCCTTCTGAATCTGCTTAGTGTATTCATCTCTTGGTCTCCCTCTACGATTTTTACCCTCCACGCTGCCCTCCAATACTAAATTGGTGATCCCTTGATGCCTCAGAACATGTCCTACCAACCGATCCCTTCTTCTGGTCAAGTTGTGCCACAAACTTCTCTTCTCCTCAATCCTATTCAATACTTCCTCATTAGTTATGTGATCTACCCATCTAATCTTCAGCATTCTTCTGTAGCACCACATTTCGAAAGCTTCTATTCTCTTCTTGTCCAAACTATTTATCGTCCATGTTTCACTTCCATACATCGCTACACTCCATACGAATACTTTCAGAAATGACTTCCTGACACTTAAATCAATACTGGATGTTAACAAATTTCTCTTTTTCAGAAACGCTTTCCTTGCCATTGCCAGCCTACATTTTATATCCTCTCTACTTCGACCATCATCAGTTATTTTGCTCCCCAAATATCAAAACTCCTTTACTACTTTAAGTGCCTCATTTCCTAATCTAATTCCCTCAGCATCACCCGACTTAATTAGACTACATTCCATTATCCTTGTTTTGCTTTTGTTGATGTTCATCTTATATCCTCCTTTCAAGACACTGTCCATTCCCTTCAACTGCTCTTCCAAGTCCTTTGCTGTCTCTGACAGAATTACAATGTCATCGGCGAATCTCAAAGTTTTTATTTCTTCTCCATGAATTTTAATACCTACTCCGAATTTTTCTTTTGTTTCCTTTACTGCTTGCTCAATATACAGATTGAACAACATCGGGGAGAGGCTACAACCCTGTCTTACTCCCTTCCCAACAACTGCTTCCCTTTCATGTCCCTCGACTCTTATAACTGCTATCTGGTTTCTGTACAAATTGTAAATAGCCTTTTGCTCCCTGTATTTTACCCCTGCCACCTTTAGAATTTGAAAGAGAGTATTCCAGTCAACATTGTCAAAAGCTTTCTCTAAGGCTAGAAATGCTAGAAACGTAGGTTTGCCTTTTCTTAATCTTTCTTCTAAGATAAGTCGTAAGGTCAGTATTGCCTCACGTGTTCCAGTGTTTCTACGGAATCCAAACTGATCTTCCCCGAGGTTGGCTTCTACTAGTTTTTCCATTCGTCTGTAAACAATTCGTGTTAGTATTTTGCACCTGTGACTTATTAAGCTGATAGTTCGGTAATTTTCACATCTGTCAACACCTGCTTTCTTTGGGATTGGAATTATTATATTCTTCTTGAAGTCTGAGGGTATTTCGCCTGTTTCATACATCTTGCTCACCAGATGGTAGAGTTTTGTCAGGACTGGCTCTCCCACGGCCGTCAGTAGTTCCAATGGAATATTGTCTACTCCGGGGGCCTTGTTTCGACTCAGGTCTTTCAGTGATCTGTGAAACTCTTCACGCAGTATCATATCTCCCATTTCATCTTCATCTACATCCTCTTCCATTTCCATAATATTGTCCTCAAGTACATCGCCCTTGTATATACCCTCTATATACTCCTTCCACCTTTCTGCTTTCCCTTCTTTGCTTAGAACTGGGTTTCCATCTGAGCTCTTGATATTCATACAAGTCGTTCTCTTATCTCCAAAGGTCTCTTTAATTTTCCTGTAGGCGGTATCTATCTTACCCCTAGTGAGATAGGCCTCTACATCCTTACATTTGTCCTCTAGCCATCCCTGCTTAGCCATTTTGCACTTCCTGTCGATCTCATTTTTGAGACGTTTGTATTCCTTTTTGCCTGTTTCACTTACTGCATTTTTATATTTTCTCCTTTCATCAATTAAATTCAATATTTCTTCTGTTACCCAAGGATTTCTACTATCCCTCGTCTTTTTACCTACTTGATCCTCTGCTGCCTTCACTACTTCATCCCTCAAAGCTACCCATTCTTCTTCTACTGTATTTCTTTCCCCCATTCCTGTCAATTGCTCCCTTATGCTCTCCCTGAATCTCTGTACAACCTCTGGTTCATTTAGTTTATCCAGGTCCCATCTCCTTAAATTCCCACCTTTTTGCAGTTTCTTCAGTTTTAATTTACAGGTCATAACCAATTGATTGTGGTCAGAGTCCACATCTGTCCCTGCAAATGTCTTTGAATTTAAAACCTGTTTCCTAAATCTCTGTCTTACCATTATATAATCTATCTGATACCTTTTAGTATCTCCAGGGTTCTTCCATGTATACAACCTTCTTTCATGATTCTTAAACCAAGTGTTAGTTATGATTATGTTATGCTCTGTGCAAAATTCTACCAGGCGGCTTCCTCTTTCATTTCTGTCCCCCAATCCATATTCACCTACTATGTTTCCTTCTCTCCCTTTTCCTACACTCGAATTCCAGTCACCCATGACTATTAAATTTTCGTCTCCCTTCACAATCTGAATAATTTCTTTTCTTTCATCATACATTTTTTCAATTTCTTCGTCGTCTGCAGAGCTAGTTGGCATATAAACTTGTACTACTGTAGTAGGTGTGGGCTTCGTATCTATCTTGGCCACAATAATGCGTTCACTATGCTGTTTGTAGTAGCTTACCCGCAATCCTATTTTCCTATTCATTATTAAACCTACTCCTGCATTACCCCTATTTGATTTTGTGTTTATAACCCTGTAGTCACCTGACCAGAAGTCTTGTTCCTCCTGCCACCGAACTTCACTAATTCCCACTATATCTAACTTCAACCTATCCATTTCCCTTTTTAAATTTTCTAACCTACCTGCCCGATTAAGGGATCTGACATTCCACGCTCCGATCCGTAGAACGCCAGTTTTCTTTCTCCTGATAACGACATCCTCTTGAGTAGTCCCCGCCCGGAGATCCGAATGGGGGACTATTTTACCTCCGGAACATTTTACCCAAGAGGACACCATCATCATGTAATCATACAGTAAAGCAGCATGCCCTCGGGAAATATTACGGCTGTAGTTTCCCCTTGCTTTCAGCCGTTCGCAGTACCAGCACAGCAAGGCCGTTTTGGTTATTGTTACAAGGCCAGATCAGTCAATCATCCAGACTGTTGCCCTTGCAACTACTGAAAAGGCTGCTGCCCCTCTTCAGGAACCACACGTTTGTCTGGCCTCTCAACAGATACCCCTCCGTTGTGGTTGCACCTACGGTACGGCTATCTGTATCGCTGAGGCACGCAAGCCTCCCCACCAACGGCAAGGTCCATGGTTCATATATATATATATATATATACACTCCTGGAAATGGAAAAAAGAACACATTGACACCGGTGTGTCAGACCCACCATACTTGCTCCGGACACTGCGAGAGGGCTGTACAAGCAATGATCACACGCACGGCACAGCGGACACACCAGGAACCGCGGTGTTGGCCGTCGAATGGCGCTAGCTGCGCAGCATCTGTGCACCACCGCCGTCAGTGTCAGCCAGTTTGCCGTGGCATACGGAGCTCCATCGCAGTCTTTAACACTGGTAGCATGCCGCGACAGCGTGGACGTGAACCGTATGTGCAGTTGACGGACTTTGAGCGAGGGCGTATAGTGGGCATGCGGGAGGCCGGGTGGACGTACCGCCGAATTGCTCAACACGTGGGGCGTGAGGTCTCCACAGTACATCGATGTTGTCGCCAGTGGTCGGCGGAAGGTGCACGTGCCCGTCGACCTGGGACCGGACCGCAGCGACGCACGGATGCACGCCAAGACCGTAGGATCCTACGCAGTGCCGTAGGGGACCGCACCGGCACTTCCCAGCAAATTTGGGACACTGTTGCTCCTGGAGTATCGGCGAGGACCTTTCGCAACCGTCTCCATGAAGCTGGGCTACGGTCCCGCACACCGTTAGGCCGTCTTCCGCTCACGCCCCAACATCGTGCAGCCCGCCTCCAGTGGTGTCGCGACAGGCGTGAACGGTGGGACGAACGGAGACGTGTCGTCTTCAGCGATGAGAGTCGCTTCTGCCTTGGTGCCAATGATGGTCGTATGCGTGTTTGGCGCCGTGCAGGTGAGCGCCACAATCAGGACTGCATACGACCGAGGCACACAGGGCCAACACCCGGCATCATGGTGTGGGGAGCGATCTCCTACACTGGCCGTACACCACTGGTGATCGTCGAGGGGACACTGAATAGTGCACGGTACATCCAAACCGTCATCGAACCCATCGTTCTACCATTCCTAGACCGGCAAGGGAACTTGCTGTTCCAACAGGACAATGCACGTCCGCATGTATCCCGTGCCACCCAACGTGCTCTAGAAGGTGTAAGTCAACTACCCTGGCCAGCAAGATCTCCGGATCTGTCCCCCATTGAGCATGTTTGGGACTGGATGAAGCGTCGTCTCACGCGGTCTGCACGTCCAGCACGAACGCTGGTCCAACTGAGGTGCCAGGTGGAAATGCCATGGCAAGCCGTTCCACAGTACTACATCCAGCGTCTCTACGATCGTCTCCGTGGGAGAATAGCAGCCTGCATTTCTGCGAAAGGTGGATATACACTGTACTAGTGCCGACATTGTGCATGCTCTGTTGCCTGTGTCTATGTGCCTGTGGTTCTGTCAGTGTGATCATGTGATGTATCTGACCCCAGGAATGTGTCAATAAAGTTTCCTCTTCCTGGGACAATGAATTCACGGTGTTCTTATTTCAATTTCCAGGAGTGTATATATATATATAAAACTACCCTCAGAATGCCGACAACATCTAAAACAGTCGTGAGTTGAAAAAACGCCAACTACACACACAAGGCAAACACTTGCACGAAGACCTGAACGATACCCAAGAGTAACTAAGCACAAACGAAGACAAATCGGGAGTCGATGCACACACAGACAGCCGACTCATAAACGGTCAGCGAGCCAAAACCCGTCGTCCGGTAGGACGACCAACCGACGATCCACCAAGACCGTGGTTTGGCTCAAGTCATGCGTGGTGGCAATGGTCGGGCCAGCCATGTCGAAGCAGACCTTACAGCTCCAAACTGACTGCACTAGTGCCGCATTACAATTCCCCCACTGGCAGGTCTGGACTGTGCTCCAGACGCGTTCCAACTGACTGGCAGCTCGAACTCGCGACCCGAAGTGGCTTACGACAGACAACGACCGGGAAGTAATAGCAATGAGCATAGATACTACAGAAGGGGTTAGGTTAGGTTAGTGTTTTTTTAACGTCCCGTCGACAACGAGGTCATTAGAGACGGAGCACACGCTCGGGTTAGGAAATGATGTTGAAGGAAATCGGCCGTGCCCTTTTAAAGGAACCATCCCGGCATTTGCCTGAAACGATTTAGGGAAATCACGGAAAACCTAAATCGGGATGGCTGGAGACGACATTGAACCGTCGTCCTCCCGAATGCGAGTGCAGTGTGCGAACCACTGCGCCACCTCGCTCGGTACAGAAGGGGATACATATTGATACGCACTGCTAGCGCCGCTCGCTGTCAGGCAAAGCACCAAATCAGTGACACCAGTAATTTAAATTAACGTAGCGAGGTGTAAGTACGTTAAAAACAGGGTGTAAAATACATGATGGCGGTAACACGAGCCACGCATAGCTCAGTAAGATTAAGGAAACTCATTCAAACTACGGGGACGTTAAATCAATTTGAAATGAAATATGGTCACCTCGCTTTAAACTGCAGTGTTTCAACGGGGTCCGCTGTGTAGAGATGGACGTTAAGACAAATCTTCCATCTCACATAACTGTTTGTGGGTACAAGGCACAAATTGTTTTTACAGGTCAGGAAGCGTCATGTCATATATGTAACGAAACCGGCCACTTCAGATAGGAATATCGGCGGCGAACTGTTGTTCTTAAAAGTAATATCATACAGCGTCAGAAACTTACCTTAAATGATCTATTACCAAAGAATAGCCCGGAAAAACTGCTTGAGGATGTTAAGGCTGAGGGCCAAGCTGATGTCCCCCTTCACGATAGCAGTCAATTTCCTCCGTTAATAACAGAGGAAAACCCTGTTACCACTACTCGTGATATTGAAATGCAACGGAAAAACGACCTCTGGAGACAACTGATAGTTGTTCAGAGGTCGAGCTGTCCTGTACAACTCCCTCAGCTCGCAAGCAATAACAGTGCGATGAGGAGGCAGAGGAACCGGAAGGCAGACTGCGAATGGAAATTGATGAACAGAAAGATAATAAACACGGTACCAGAAAACGAAGGGGATGTTGTCAGTATTGATTTGCAAGAAACAACAGGTGAAGTAGCTGACTGCAGAGATCAGCTGCTATCTGTTAGTAAACAAATTAACGGAGAGGTTGCAAAACTACGAAATCCATTTGTTTCTCTCGATCAGGAAGTCAGTGATATTAATAAAGAACAAGGAAGTGGTGGCCAAAATGAAATCACGATCAACACCGCAAGGCAGGCGCCAGCAACAGAAATTGCGAAAGCGTCTGATGCTGCTCCAGCCAAATGTGAATGTAGCTCGTAACCAAGGGAAGGGAAAATCTGGAAAGGGTGACCCAAGTCCAAAGATTGTTCTGTACGAAACGGTCTTACACGAATCACTGGAGGAAAAATCAGATAGTTTATAAGATAACCAGTCTGCTAGCGGTACAAGAGGAAACCTCAGAAGTAGAATAATGAAACCGGACAGTAACTAATAAACTAATGGAAGTGGTATTCCTTGTTCAAGCTTCCGAGAAAACTCTTAGTAGTTTAACTGAACCCTGAACTACGGGAAACTAAATTAGCTCATCAAAACCACAACATAGTGACAGCGCAATGACGCAACCTTATTCAGAATGGTTCAAATGGCTCTGAGCACTATGGGACTCAACTGCTGAGGTCATCAGTCCCCTAGAACTTAGAACTAGTTAAACCTAACTAACCTAAGGACATAACAAACATCCATGCCCGAGGCAGGATTCGAACCTGCGACCGTAGCGGTCTTGCGGTTCCAGACTGCAGCGCCATTAACCGCACGGCCAGCAACTTTATTCTGTCACCACTATAAACATAAATAAAGTCATCCCCGGTTACAAATTATCGGCACTTAAGAAATTTATGCACGAATCCGCGACTAATATTGCCCTGTTAAAAGAAGTTCTAATGTCTGATTTCGTAATTCCCGTTTATGTCAGATACATAAATGTGTCTCAGGAAACAAGTGCTGGCACAGCTGTTTTGGTGAGGGAAGGGATTCCAGTAAGTGAGGTGGAACGACTGGAATCCGGAAGAGGAATACGACTAAATTACTATGATATGACTATCATCAACTTGTATGCCTCTTCAGGAAGTTCTCACCAAGCTGATGGGTCACGTATCTTCAAACATGAACTGATGTACTTGTTAAGGGAAAATCCAAGACATTTACTACTAGGAGGTGATTTTAATTGCGTTTTAAATCGAAAAGATCAGTTAGGTAATTTTAATTTCTCAAGTGAACTAGAACAACTAGTTACCGGCTTAGAATTAAAGGCTATATGGGAAATCAAGTACCTCTCGATTTTTGACTTCACTTATGCCACAGCAAATTCTCGTAGCAGGTTTGGTAGATTATATATTTGTAAAAATCTTGAAACTTCGGTGACAAAAGTAGAAAACATTCCTGCGTAGTTTTCAGACCATTCAAGTGTCTTAGCTTGCATGAATATAACAAGACAGCCGGTTCGCAGATTAAAGAATCAGCGAAATTTGGACATTTCCTTGTAAGTAAATCATGATTTAGAAGTCCTCATTAAAGAATCACGGGTAATATGCCTGCGTGCTCGTAGTAGATATGGCACTGCTGTCGACTGGTGCGTGAAAACGGACAATCCAAAGTTGAGGAAGATTCTTATTCAATACAGTGCCCAGAGCACAAGAGAAATAAAATGCACCGTAGAATATTACTATTTCGTTTTGAGAGATCTATATGATCATGTGTCAGCGGGTTCCTCACTTCGGATAGCAGACATCTGAAAAGTCAAAGCCAAGTTACTTAGTATCAAGATAAATGAAATGGAAGAGTTGGAAATAAAATCGAAGGCAAATTCGGTGTCAGAAGAGGAAACTACTTCCCTGTATCATTTAGTGAAGCATATGAGAAACGTAAGGAGGACTTTAATTGATGAAATTCCAATAAAAAAACAATACGATTCTCAAAACCCAGCAGGGTATCATGGACGAGATTTATAGCTATTATTGAGAGCTATATTCTGTAAATCAAAGTAGCGATGCTTCCTTGGAAGAATTCCATGACATCCTAGCCCCATAGGTGACAGAAGATGACAACAAAACTTTTCTAGAGGTAGTCATTGAAGAGGACGTGTATGACACTCTGTGCACCTCACCACCAAAAAAATACCCACGACCGGATGGTCTGCCAGCAGAATTTTACACCCGTTAATTGCCAATAGTGGTCGCGAAAATCACGGACATTGTAAATGAAGTTAGTCAGGAAAATGGGTCCGGCTGAGTTTAAGGAGAGTAAAATTGTTTTTGAGCCAAAAAATTATGGAAACAAAGATTGAAATAATTTTCGTCTAATATCACTGCTGAATTCTGATTATAAATTAATAGCGAGAATAGTAAACAAGAGAATATCATGCCTTACTGATAAAGTTATCAGCCAGCATCAGAACTGCGTGAAAGGCAGAACGATTTTTCAAAACGTAGCAAAATGCAGGGATATCATTGCAATAACTTCTGTAACAAACATAGAGTGCGCTTTGCTTGTTTCTAGATTTTTATAAAACCTTCGATTTAGTAAATCATGAATAACTTCTACAGACGTTAAAGAAAATGGGTTTCAACGAAAGGACCATACAGTTGATAAAGAACATAGCAACTGGAATAAGTGCAAAAATAGCGGTGAACTGTCAACAATCCAGACCGATACGAATAAAACGAGGTGTTCCTCAAGGAAGTCCTCTTTCTGTATCTCTCTTCGCCATTTCACTGCAACCTCTCCTCCGGCATTTTCATGCTAGTTCAAAAGGCTTAACATTATCAGGAAATAAAACAGTTATAAAGGGGTATGCTGGCGATATAGGGGCCATCATAAGGAACAATGAGGAGGCAACCACGCCAGAAACAGTGGTTGATACTTTCTCTAGAGCATGCTGAGCCAATGCAAACGAATAAAAGTAAGACGTTAAATATCAGAGGGTTTGATAATGTCAACGTCGAATGGGCCAAATTAATCCTACAACATAAAGCACTTGGGATCACCCTGACAGCATGCCTCATGACAATGATGGCTTTGAATTGGAAAGTTGCAGCAGATAAAGAGGAGCCATTATAGAGAATTTAACTCGATATATGAACCAAGTTCAAAGATCAAAGTATATCAACTCATGCATCCTAGCTTATTATACTGCCCAAGTGTTTCGAATACTGAGAATGATAGCGAGGAGAGTAACGTCCAAAATCACAAACTTTTTGTGGAAAAGTGAAGTGTTCAGAGTACCTGCTAAAGTACCGATTTTAGATCCTAAAAATGGTGGACTGGCATTAACTGACATGACGGATAAAACCTCTGCACCTTTTATCAAATGGCAAGTTAGTTTAATAAGACAGCATAACCAGCCCACTTTTCGAGATCATTAAACCTCGAAGCCTTCTTCCCCAGATTGACGTGCAGAATATCAACAGACTTTTACAGCATGTGAGGGTTTTCTATGTTGAATTCAGTTATGTAAGTGCTGAAATCAGACAGTCACGAGACTTAACATCAAGAGCCACAGTGCGGGAACGAAAGAAAAGCGAAGGAAGGAACAAAACAGAACGACAGTTTCCAAACATGGACTGAACTGATATTGGGAAAAACGTTAATTCTAATGTCCTCACGACTAATATAAAATCGTCATGGTACAAGACAGTTAACAACATAGTTAGCACCAATGAAAGACTGTACGCATTCGGACTCTATGAAACAAATTTATATCCACAATGTCACCTGGTTGACACAGTAATTCATGCATACACGTGAAGAGGTCACATGAATAGTTGGAAGTGGATTCTAAAGCAAATAGCTCTAATTACAAGGACGTCCCCTGAGAGCATATCGCTGTCATTGATACACAGGCCTGAAGCACGCTATTTCCCAGAAGCACAAAATAACACTGTGTACTGGTTGCTGGGAAATTTTGTTAATTACGTCATTTACAAACTAGGATCCGACAGCATCATGCTGTGTGAATACCACAATATTAGAAGCTATTCGAATCACAAGAAAAAGTTCGGTAATACGTTAAAAATTATATTTGTAAGAATGGGCAGTAGTTAATACAAAAAAGAAGGCTGCGTTGACATTGATGTAGTTACCTTAAGGATATAATTTAAAATTTTAGTGTAAATTTTTGCTGTGTGACTTTTCTACTCCTGAAATTAATTTTAGAAATTTTATAAGATAATGTACAGAACATAAGTGACACTCAGATTGTGTATCTAATAGTGTCAAAACACAAAACATTAAAGCTGCATTATTGGTTTATAGTATACATATGAAAATTGATCATTTTTATGGAATTGCCTTTTCGATTGGTTAACACCATAAGATTATATCTTCTATAATTTAATATTCAATGGCTGGCAAATTGCCCTTTTCATTTTTGCACTGTGTTGTGTAAGTCAGTTTTCCAGTGAAAGATTTATTATATAGGTTTGATCACTTTGGATAATTAACATTCCATTAATGTCTAGAAATTGTAGTTGGAAGGCTAGTCAACTTTATAACATCTCTTTTCCGCCATTCTAAAGTATTTAAGAGATTGTCTAATATGATTATTAAATTGTTTTTATGTGCCATGTGCATAAATCTTCCACATTCTGTATTAGTTTTGGTGACTTCAATACAATTGTTTGAAATGCTAATTTCTTCATAGAACGCTGGCGGCGCGGGTTTCAGTGCAAGCGACCCCGCGTGCCCCCATGTGTCCGCCACTGGCTTCCGGGCAACTCCCATGCGATGGTTGCATCACATACGTTACACGAAAGTGGTGATTTTCAGCTAGTTAACGTTTTTCTCTGAAAATTATTCATAACTGTAGGCAGTGGTATTGTCTTTAGTGTGGTGCATAATAAAGAGCAGATACAATTTTTGTGTTGTTATGGTACGTCACTGGATTCTCCTTCTCATGTATAGTCGCGTATTAGTAAGTTTTATGGTACAGCACCGCAGCTGATGCATCTCGCTCACAGTCCATCATTGATGGATCAAACTCACAAATTATCGTCACATTTCTCCAGTTCATAGACCCTTCGCTAGTTGAACGCAAGTTTGATTAGCACAGAGTGCCGTTACTACTGATGACGAGAACACGGCAAGTGCCATAACTCTTTTTCAAAGGTATTTTACTCAGTGTAAGAGGGGTGAAAATAATGTACCACATCTCCTGGCTTATGCGTAGATACTCGACTGTATCGAAAAAATAGATGGTCAAAGTGTTCGAGGCGGTGTATGTACCTTTTAGCGACAAAATAGCTCATCCGAAACTATAGCATGGCAGCTATCGTCCTGGCCTTACGCTTTCGCACTCCATCTTAGATAACTGATTATATTTTTATTCCAGATTTTCGTTTATTTACACATGCCTGTAGAAGATTACTACATGTATGTCTTTCAAAGTATATTGAAATAATTTTGTCATTCGTCCACCAGTTTTATGTCCGATGAATTGTTTTAAGTGCAATTACTGTACCGTATCTAGATTCATAATCAAATGCAAGCGTCAGTTTTCGGTATAGTGACTCATTAGACTCTGCATTCTGTGAATTTGTTGCCAACGCGTGAAGTCTTCAGCAATATTACGACGTTTCTTTCCCTAGAAAGAAGAGATGTCCCTGAGACAAACCTCCTTTCACGCGGTGTTAGTGGTATTCGAAACTTCCATATTTCGAATGCTTTTGCGATTGGTACAATCTAAAGGAATGCACCAGATCTTAAACAAAATTAAACATCTTAATGAAGTATAGGAATTATTATAGTAATAGGTTGTTGTTGTTGTTGTGGTCTTCATTCCTGAGACTGGTTTGATGCAGCTCTAAATGCTACTCTATCCTGTGCAAGCTTCTTCATCTCCCGGTACCTACTGCAACGTACATCCTTCTGAATCTGCTTAGTGTATTGATCTCTTGGTCTCCCTCTACGATTTTTACCCTCCACGCTGCCCTCCAATGCTAAATTTGTGATTCCTTGATGCCTCAAAACATGTCCTACCAACCGATCCCTTCTTCTAGTCACGTTGTGCCACAAACTTCTCTTCTCCCCAATCCTATTCAATACCTCCTCATTAGTTACGTGATCTACCCACCTTATCATCAGCATTCTTCTGTAGCACCACATTTCGAAAGCTTCTATTCTCTTCTTGTCCAAGCTGGTTATCGTCCATGTTTCACTTCCATACATGGCTACACTCCATACAAACACTTTCAGAAACGACTTCCTGACACTTAAATCTATACTCCATGTTAACAAATTTCTCTTCTTCAGAAACGATTTCCATGCCATTGCCAGCCTACATTTTATATCCTCTCTACCTCGGCCATCATCAGTTATTTTACTCCCCAAATAGCAAAACTCCTTTACTACTTTAAGCGTCTCATTTCCTAATCTAATCCCCTCAGCATCACCCGACTAAATTCGACTACATTCCATTATCCTTGTTTTGCATTTGTTGATGTTCATCTTATATCCTCCTTTCAAGACACTGTCCATTCCGTTCAACTGCTCTTCCAAGACCTTTGCTGTCTCTGACAGAATTACAATGTCATCGGCGAACCTCAAAGTTTTTATTTCTTCTCCATGAATTTTAATACCTACTCCGAATTTTTCTTTTGTTTCCTTTACTGCTTGTTCAATATACAAATTGAATAACATCGGGGAGAGGCTACAACCCCTTTCTCACTCCTTTCCCAACCGCTGCTTCCCTTTCATGCCCCTCGACTCTTATAACTGCCATCTGGTTTCTGTACAAATTGTAAATAGCCTTTCGCTCCCTGTATTTTACCCCTGCCACCTTCAGAATTTGAAAGAGAGTATTCCAGTTAACGTTGTCAAAAGCTTTCTCTAAGTCTAGAAACGTAGGTTTGCATTTTCTTAATCTTTCTTCTAAGATAAGTCGTAAGGTTAGTATTGCCTCACGAGTTCCAACATATCTACGGAATCCAAACTGATCTTCCCCGAGGTCCGCTTCTACCAGTTTTTCCATTCGTCTGTAAAGAATTCGCCTTAGTATTTTGCAGCTGTGACTTATTAAACTGATAGTTCGGTAATTTTTACATCTGTCAACACCTGCTTTCTTTGGGATTGGAATTACTATATTCTTCTTGAAGTCTGTGGGTATTTCGCCTGTCTCATACATCTTCCTCACCAGATGGTAGAGTTTTGTCATGACATCAGTAGTTCTAATGGAATGTTGTCTACTCCCGGGGCCTTGTTTCGACTCAGGTCTTTCAGTGCTCTGTCAAACTCTTCACGCAGTGTCGTATCTCCCATTTCATCTTCGTCTACATCCTCTTCCATTTCCATAATATTGTCCTCAAGTACATCGCCCTTGTATAAACCCTCTATATACTCCTTCACCCTTCTGCCTTCCCTTCTTTGCTTAAAACTATGTTGCCATCTGAGCTCTTGATATTCATACAAGTGGTTCTCTTCTCTCCAAAGGTCTCTTTAATTTTCCTGTAGGCAGTATCTATCTTACCCCTAGTGAGACAAGCCTCTACATCCTTACATTTGTGCTCTAGCCATCCCTGCTTAGCCATTTTGCACTTCCTGTCGATCTCATTTTTGAGAGGTTTGTATTCCTTTTTGCCTGCTTCATTTACTGCATTTTTATATTTTCTCTTTTCATCAATTAAATTCAATATTTCTTCTGTTACCCAAAGATTTCTATTAGCCCTCGTCTTTTTACCTACTTGATCCTCTGCTGCCTTCACTACTTCATCCCTCAGAGCTATCCATTCTTCTTCTACTGTATTTCTTTCCCCCATTCCTGTCAATTGTTCCCTTATGCTCTCCCTGAAACTCTGTACAACCTCTGGTTCTTTCAGCTTATCCAGGTCCCATCTCCTTAAATTCCCGCCTTTTTGCAGTTTCTTCAGTTTCAATCTGCAGTTCATAACCAATAGATTGTGGTCAGAATTCACATCTGCCCCTGGAAATGTCTTACAATTTAAAACCTGGTTCCTAAATCTCTGTCTTACCATTATGTAATCTATCTGATACCTTTTAGTATCTCCAGGATTCTTCCAGGTATAAAACCTTCTTTCATGATTCTTGAACCAAGTGTTAGCTATGATTAAGTTATGCTCTGTGCAAAATTCTACAAGGCGGCTTCCTCTTTCATTTCTTCCCCCCAATCCATATTCACCTACTATGTCTCCTTCTCTCCCTTTTCCTACTGACGAATTCCAGTCACCCATGACTATTAAATTTTCGTCTCCCTTCACTACCTGAATAATTTCTTTTATTTCGTCATACATTTCATCAATTTCTTTATCATCTGCAGAGCTAGTTGGCATATAAACTTGTACTACTGTAGTAGGCATGGGCTTTGTGTCTATCTTGGCCACAATAATGCGTTCACTATGCTGTTTGTAGTAGCTAACCCGTACTCCTATTTCTTTATTCATTATTAAACCTACTCCTGCATTACCCCTATTTGATTTTGTATTTATAACCCTGTAATCACCTGACCAAAAGTCTTGTTCCTCCTGCCACCGAACTCCACTAATTCCCACTATATCTAACTTTAACCTATCCATTTCCCTTTTTAAATTTTCTAACCTTCCTGCCCGATTAAGGGATCTGACATTCCACGCTCCGATCCGTAGAATGCCAGTTTTCTTTCTCCTGATAACGACGTCCTCTTGAGTAGTCCCTGCCCGGAGATCCGAATGGGGGACTATTTTACCTCCGGAATATTTTACCCAAGAGGACGCCATCATCATTTAATCATACAGTAAAGCTGCATGTCCTCGGGAGTAATTACGGCTGTAGTTTCCCCTTGCTTTCAGCCGTTCGCAGTACCAGCACAGCAAGGCCGTTTTGGTTAATGTTACAAGGCCAGATCAGTCAATCATCCAGACTGTTGCCCCTGCAACTACTGAAAAGGCTGCTGCCCCTCTTCAGGAGCCACATGTTTGTCTGGCCTCTCAACAGATACCCCTCCGTTGTGGTTGCACCTACGGTACGGCCATCTGTATCGCTGAGGCACGCAAGCCTCCCCACCAACGGCAAGGTCCATGGTTCATGGGGGGGGGTGGGGGTGTATAGGTATAAAAATGAAATATAAGGAAACGAGAATTTAAAAAGCGTGTAAACCTCGAAAATTCCATACACACGTGTATTATGTAATAAATGTGTGACACTTATTCTGAAACTCATATGTAATTTTACACCTGCATTAACATCTTTGTATCCCCTAATTTGCTAAGAAACACTCGTATAGCAACCTTCTGCGGACATGGATAGATAATTGACAAAAAAATAAAAACAGTAATCGGGTATCGAACATACGCTTCAGAAGTGACAGGCCACATTGGTAGCCTTTGCTCCCTAAACCCATAACCATAACGATGCTAACCATTGCGCTACCATGTTGGCTTTTTTTCTGACTGGTTTGATGCGGCCCGCCACGAATCCCTCTCCTGTGCCAACCTATTCATCTCAGAGTAGCACTTGTAGCTTATGTCTTCAATTATTAGCTGGATGTAGGCCTATTCCAGGCTCTGTTTTACTCTACAGGTTTTACCCTTTGCAACTCCCTCCAGTACCATGGAAGTTATTCCCTGCTGTCTTACCAGATGTCTTGTCATCTTGTCCCTTCTTCTTCTTGTCAGTGTTTCCAGTATGCTCCTTTCCGATTCTGCGCAGAATATCCTCATTCCTTACCTTATCGGTCCAACTAATTTTCGTCTGTAACATCACATCGCATAAGCTTCGATATTCTATTGTTATGGTTTTCCTACACCCCATGTGTCGATATCATACAATGCTGTTCTCCGAATGAACATTCTTAGAAATTTCTTGCTCATTTTAAGGCCTATGTCTCACGTAGTCATCTCTCGGCCAGTGCTAGTTTGCTTTGGGTGTCCTCCTTGCTCCGTCCGTCATTGATTATTTTGCTGCCTATGTATCATAATTCCTTCACTTCATCTTCTTCGTGACCATCAATCCTGACGTTGAGTTTCTCGTTGTTCTGATTTCTGCTACTTCTCATAACTTTCGTCTTTCTTCGATTTCCTCTGAAATCATATTCTGTACACATTAGACTGTTCATTCCATTCAGCAGATCATGTAATTCTTCTTCACTTTCACGCAGGCTAGCAATGTCAACAGCGAATCATATCATTTATATTCTTTCACCTTGAATTTTAATTCAAGTTCTTCACACTTTTATGCATCCTTTTCGTCTTAGCTTTTCTGTACTTCCTATTTATTTCATGCCTCGGCAACTTGTATTTCTGTACTCCTGAAATCCTGTGAACATTTCTCTACTTCCTTCTTTCACTGATCAGCTCAAGTGTTTCTTCTATTACCCATGAATTCTTCGCAGCTACCTTCTTTGTACTTATGTTTTTCTTTCTAGCTTCTGTGATTGCCGTTTTTGGGGTATGTCCATTCATCTTCAACTGTACTGCCTAGTGAGCTATTCCTTACTCCAGTTTCTATAGCCTTAGATCACTTCAAGCCTATCTCTTCATTTACTAATACTTCTGTATCTTAATTCTCTGCGAATTGATTCATCCTGACTAATCTCTTGAACTTCAGCATACTCGTCAACACTACTACATTGTGATCTGAGTCTTTATCTGCTGCTGGGTACCTCTTACATCCATATCTGGTATCGGCCTCTCTGTCCGACTTTGATGTAACCTGACACAAATTTCCCGTATTCCCCGGCCTTTACCATCTCCTCCTCTAGTGATTCTCCAACAGAGATTCGCTACTAATAGCTGACATTTATTACAGAACACAATTGCTCTTTCTCCTCTCTCATTCCCAGTCGCAAGACAATATTTTTCCCGTAACTGTTTCCTCTGCTCCTTCCGTTACTACCAAACGCCAATCACCCACGACTATTAGGTTTTCATCGCACTTTGCGTATTGAATTACCCGTTCAATATTCTTATAGACTTTCCCTATCTCTTCATCTTCAGCCTCTGACGTCGGGTATACATAAACTATCATCGTTGGTTGTGGTTTGCCGTCGACTCTGATGAGAACAAACCAATGACCGAACTTTTCACAGTAACACACTTTCTGCCCTACCGTCTTTTCCATAACGAATCCTACTTCCGTTATACCATTTTCGGATGATGCTGATATTACCCTATACTCATCTGACCGGGAATCATTGTGTTCTTTCCATTTCACTTCACTGTCTCCCTCTATATCCGGATTGAGCCTTTACATTTCTCGTTTCTGATTGTCCAGCTTGCCTACCACGTCCAAGCTTCTGACTTCTATACTCGCTAAAAGGCATCTACATTACATCGAAAATGTTGACCGTCGTTTCTCAGAAACGGGCACGTATCTACGGATAATCCGAGGCGAGACTTCGCTTATTTTGACCCCTCCTCCACTGATGCTGTTTGTTAGAAATTGGGTTATGGCACTTGCCGTGTTCTCCTCGTAAGTATGACGGAAGTCATTCATCAGACTAGGAACTTTACTGGTTCCCATCTGTGTAACGGTGCGAGTGAGGGGCCTAGTTGTGTCTTCCCTCATTAAATCAAAACAAAGAAATTCTGAAAATATCCATCAACATGGCGTATTCAAATAATCTTCTCGTTCCAACACGTAGGTAGCACGTTGGTAGTCTGATGATCTAGCTGTGATGTTGTAGATTGGAATAGGCTCACTGCTACTGAAATCATTTCTCCAGAAGTTTATTGCGATTCCATAGACATTCTACCCTGCATATTATAGCAGCCAAAGCCGAAAACTGATCACTGAAATTACATGATAAAACCTCCGCCCATGGATCCCACGGGCGAAGAAACTAACCAACCATATTATTCAATGTATAACTCTTAAACACTGTCAGACGTGTAAAGGTATGGTAACTGTTTCATAAAACAGTTTACACTTCCTAAACTCATTTTCACACTGCTTTGCGCGCAGGCTCGCACTTTTAACGAATTTACTTATTGAATCCCCTACGTGCAGCTCTTTGCCGCATAACTTGAGACTGAACGTAGCTGACGCGAGCCGTTTCGCTGGACGGTCATTCGGCCAGAGACCGATGATGTACGAAGTCAGGAGGTAGTCCTGTACGTTTACAAATGAAATCTCAGTTATAACTTTAGCAATAATTAAGGAATGACGGTATCAAATTTTTAATCCATCTATCCTCCACCACGGCAACCAATCATACTGGAAGACTACTTAGTTGCTGTTATTTCTCAGCACAGATGTACTTACAGTATGCTACCTTATGTTGGCCGTACCGCACTTCACTTTGTGAAGTCATGCTTCAGCTAATTTATTTTCGCTCAACAGGGATGTGAAGTGTGGGTATTAATCGTCTGGCTTTCAGAGACAGAACTGTTACGCTTCCTACAGTGCTACTCATCTCACCGCGTTTCACTAGGATAAGTACGACGTGTCTATATGGGCACGAAAGGAAGCACACCGAAACAGTGATTACAAAGTAACTTTAAGACAATGCTTTTGCGTACGTCGTACTTTCAGTCACTTAGAACAACAAAGAAGTACCTCATACGTAAGTCAGGCATACTTCCTGTTGTCTTGCCTCACCATGTGCTTGGGCAACGCAGACATTGATCAACAGTGGTAGAGGATACGTTTCCTTATACAAGGGTTCAAATCAGATGAACGTAGATCAGCTGACTGTAGGCACAGCGACTGACATCTCCTCTTATTTTATTCATCATTCATGGAAGGCTAAATTTCAGTTCTTTTTTTTAATTCACGGTGCATATCGTACTAACCGAAACCCGGGAGTGGAAGAAGTAGTGGGAGGAGGGACAAGGAAATTCAAGTCTCCATAGCTTTATGTGTTTACTTCCTCCACCGTCACGGCTCGCTCTTGTCCCTGGCCTGGGAAAATGGAAAAATATCTCAATCCTTTGGTGAAATGGGATCTTTGCTTCATCGCCAACTCGCTGATGATTGTATACCAGCTACGATCGTACGATTCATGGTAACTCACAAACGATTGTCTACTGTTCTTGGCTGCAATATGGCTTTGTATCTATTGGGACTCTGGATCACTTTGCTCTAACATTACCGTGAAGAATGCAGGTGTTAGTATGAGTTGCCTGCATGGAGAAGTATGATTAGTGACGTCAGACCTTGACCTTCACGCATGCATATAAGACGTCATCAGTGACCTTGAACGCATAAAATCATCAAGAACGTGGACTGTGAATAAGTTGAGAGAAAAATTTGAAAATTGGAGAGAAATTTAAAACAATCAAGTTGGCTGTGGACAATATGTTTAAGAAATTGTACACACACACACACACACACACACACACACATACACACACACATATTTCACATTTTCCTCAGGTATTTACCTTGTTCCCAAAAATGTAGCAACTTGCCCCAACGCCTTATCAACTCTCCCAAAACTGTATCAGCTTGTCTCAACGCTGTTTCAACTCCAAATCAGAAATGTGTCCACTTGCCAAAAAAAATTATCGTCTCATAATAAAAAATGCCCCCCCCCCCCCATGAACCATCGACTTGCCGTTGGTAGGGAGGCTTGCCCGCCCCAGTGATGCAGATTGCCATACCGTAGGTGCAACCACAACGGGAGGGGGGGGGGGGGGGAGGGGTATCTGTTGAGAGGCCAGACAAACGTGTGGTTCCTGAAGAGGCCCAGCAGCCTTTTCAGCAGTTGCAGGGGCAACAGTCTGGATGATTGACTGATATGGCCTTTTAACACTAACCAAAACGGCCTTGCTGCGCTGGTACTGCGAACGACTGAAAGCAAGGGAAAATTACTACCGTAATTTTTCTCGAGGGCATGCTGTTTTATTGTATGACTACATGATGATGGCGCACTCTTGGGTAAAACATTGCGGAGGTAGAATAGTCCCCCATTCTGATCTCCACGCGGGGACAACACAGGAGGACGTCGTTATCTGGAGAAAGAAAACTGGCGTTCTACAGATCGAAGCGTGGAATGTCAGATCCCTTAATGGGGCAGGTAGGTTAGAAAATTTAAAAAGGGAAATGGATAGGTTAAAGTTAGATATAGTTGGAATTAGTGAAGTTCGGTAGAAGGAGGAACAAGACTTCTGGTCGGGTGACTACAGGAATATAGATACAAAATCAACAAGGGATAATGCAGGAGAAGGTTTAATAATGAATAAAAAAGTAGGAGTGCGGGTAAGCTACTACAAACAGCTTAGTGAACGCAGTACAAGTTTATATGCCAACTAGCTCCGCAGATTACGAAGAGAATGATGAGTTGCATGATGAGATAAAAGAAATTATGCAGATAGTAAAGGGAGACGAAAATTTAATAGTCATTTGTGAGTGGAATTCGATAGTAGGAAAAGGAAGAGAAGGAAACGTAGTAGGTGAATATGGAATGGGGTAAGAAATGAAAGAGGAAGCCACCTGGTAGAATTTTGCACAGAGCGTAAGTCAATCATAGGTAACACTTGGTTCAAGAATCGAGAAAGAAGGTTGTATACATGGAAGAGGTCTGGAGATACGGGAAGGCTTCAGATAGATTATATAATGGTAAGACAGAGATTTATGAACCAGGTTTCAAATTGTAAGACATTTCCAGGGGCAGATGTGAATTCTGCCCACAATCTATTGGTTACGAACTGAAGATAAAAATTGAGATATCTGAAAAAAGGTGGAAAATTGAGGAGATTGGACCAGGATTAAATGACAGAACCAGATGTTGTGGACCGTTTCAGGGAGAGCGTTAGGGAACGATTCACAAGAATGGGGGAAAGAAATACGGCAGATGAAGAATGGGTAGCTTTGAGAAATGAAACAGTGAAGGCAGCAGAGGATCAAGTAGGCAAAAAGACGAGAGCTAGTAGAAATCCTTGCTAACTGAAGAAATATTGAATTTAATTGATGAAAGGAGAAAATATAAAAATGCAGTAAATGAAGCAGACAGAATGGAATACAAAGGTCTCAAAAATGAGATCGACAGGAAGTGCAAAATGGCCAAGAAGGGATGGCTAGAGGACAAATGTAAGGATGTAGACGCATATATCACTAGGGGTAAGATAGATATTGCCTACAGAAAAATTAAAGAGGAGTTTGTAGAAAAGAGAACCACTTGTACGAACATCAAGAGTTCAGATGCAAACCCAGACTAAGAAAAGAAGGGAAAGCAGGTAGGTGGAACGAGTATACAGAGAGTCTATACAGGGTAGATGTACTTGAGGACAATTTTATGGTAATGGACTGGAATGTAGATGAAGGTGAAATGGGAGATACGATACTGCGTGAAGAGTTTGACAGAGCACTGAAAGATCTAAGTCGAAACAAAGTAGACAACATTCCATTAGAACTACTGAAAGCCTTGGGAGAGTCAGCCCTGACCAAACTCTACCATCTGGTGAGCAACATATATAAGACAGACGAATTACTCTCAGACTTCGGGAAAAACATAATAATTCAAATCCCAAAGAAAGCAGGTGTTGACAGTTGTGAAAATTACCGAACGATCAGTTCAATAAGTCACGCCTGCAAGATCCTAACACGAATTCTTTACAGACGAATGGAAAAACTTGTAGAAGCCGACTTCGGTTAAGATCAGTTTGGATTCCGTAGAAATGTTGGAACACGTGAGGCAATACTAACCCTACGACTTATCTTAGGAGATAGGTTACTGAAAAGCAAACCTACGCTTCTAGCATTTGTAGACAAAGAAAGCTTTTGACAATGTTGACTGGAACACTCTCTTTCAAATTCTGAAGGTGGCAGGGGTAAAATACAGGAACCGAAAGGCTATTTACAATTTGTACAGAAACAAGATGGCAGTTATAAGAGTCGAGGAGCACGAAAGGGAAGCAGTGGTTGGAAAGGGAGTGAGACATGGTTGTAGCCTATCCCCGATGTTATTCAATCGGTATATTGAGCAAGCAGTTAAAAAAAAAATAAGGAGTCGGAATTAAAGTCCAGTGAGAAGTAATTAAAACTTTGCGGTTTGCCGATGACATTGTAATTCTGTCAGAGCAGCAAAGGACCTGGAAGAGCAGTTGTACGGAATGGACAGTGTTTTGAAAGGAGGATATAAGATGAACATCAACAAAAGCAAAACGAGGATAATGGAATTACTTCCGAATTAAATCAGGTGATGCTGAGGGAATTAGATTAGGAAATGAGACCCTCAACGTAGTAAATGAATTTTGATATTTCGTAGCAAAGTAACTGATTATGGTCGAAGTAGAGAGGATATGAAATCTAGAGTGGCAATGGCAAGGAAAGGATTTCTGAAGAAGAGAAATTTGTTAATATAGAGTATAGATTTAAATGTCAGGAAGTCGTTTCTGAAAGTATTTGTGTGGAGTGTAGCTATGTGTGTAAGTGAAACATGGACGAGAAATAGTTTGGACAAGAAGAGAATAGAAGCTTTCGAAATGTGGTGCTACAGAAGAATGCTGAAGATTAGATGTGTAGACGACGCAGTTAATGAGGAGGTATTGAACAGAACTGGAGAGAAGGGAAATTTGTAACACAACTTGACTAGAAGTAGGAATCGGTTGGTAGGACATGTTCTGAGGCAGCAAGGGATCACCAATTTAGTTTTGGAGGGCAGCGTCGAGGGCAACAATCGTAGAGGGAGGCCAAGAGATGAATACACTAAGCAAATACAGAAAGATGTATGTTGCAGTAGGTACTGGAAGAGAGTGAACTCCACAACAACAACAACAAAAAATGTATAAACCTACCTCACAAACGGACAAATTTATCTCAAAAATGGTTCAGCTTATCCAAAAATTATATCAGGTTACCTGTAAAATATATCAACAAGCCCCAAAACAGTCATCTCATCCCATAAACGTATCAGCTTGCCCCAGACATGCATCAGCTTACTCCAAAAATGTATTATCCTACCTCAAAAACCTATCAACTTAACCCAAAAATCTGTCCCAAAACTTTATCAACTTATGAGGCATGTAATAACTTGCCCAAAATGTAAGATAAATACGAATATAAAATACTAATATGTGTTTTTGTGGCAAATTACAGAACATATACATTTTCAAGAAGTATACACCTTTCGCTCAATCCTTACATTACAGATAGCATATAAGTGAGATCTCACATAACTGTGAAAATTCAGTGGAACTCTCTCTGAGCAGCTGCTGTTCTCATAAGGTATCAAGACTCAACAGTGACCTGCCTTATGTGTTCACTGTTTGATTTTAGCTTAACATCGATTCTTGAGCAGCATTATGAATTTTTTGTGAGCTTGATATTGTGATATTCGTGATTCAACATCTTATAAACTATTTCATATAATTAACGTCTGCAAGACACACGTAGTATTTGTAGTTGATGCTGCTGCATGAACACTTAACAAGTTCACACAAGGCCAAAAAATTCATTCAGTGAGAATTTTGCCTGTTTTTCATAGTAAATTTAAGGTCCAATATGTGTCTAAAATTATATTTAATAAGCAGTGAGAGTTAAGATTTTTCCAGAAAAAGTGTGACAACCTATGTTTCTAAATATTTGTAACGTTTACCAACACGAAGAAAAATATCCAACTAAATACAATTAGTCTGTTACAAATCACCAGAGACAGGTGTTTCTTACACCAACATACCCACAAACTATCAGGTGTAGTTGCGTTTGCCCAGAAAGCGTTTAAGTGTTACTGGCAGAGTGCAACATAAAAATTAGTATGTTTCGGACACCTAATATTTCCGCCTGTGGAAAGTAATTCTGCCCACACATTTGACAGCCGCTGGGCTTTAAAGATAATATTGATGACTGATTCATTACCAGAATGAGGAATGTGTTAGGCACTAGGGTGAGGATCCAATAGACTCACACATCACGAGTAACTGCCATTTTTTTCTATTATTTTACTCTGAATTGAGCTTGTGGCTGTATGGATTATCTATCAGTAATCATGCTGCGTAGCTAGTTGATCTGTGATCAGCAGTCAATTTACATTATTAGAATCCAAAGATCAAAGTTTTTCATCTAAAAATGTTTTTTCTTAGTGTATTTTTCTAGCGACATCAGTCTGGTGCAACAGAACACTAGATGCCATGTTTCCTTTACACACGTCAAAACAAGATTTGCTCACCTCGGTTCCAAGACTTCCGGAACCCTTTATATTGGTCTTCAAAACCACACATTGCATGTTGTACCACTGTACAGCGAGACCTTGGAAGGTGGTAGTCGAGACTGCTGTATACACCAATACCTCTAATATCCAGTAGCACGTCCTCTTGCATTGATGCAAGCCTGTATTCGTCGTGGCATACTATCCACAAGTTCATCACGGTACTGTTGGTCCAGATTATCCCACTCCTCAACGGCGATTCGGCGTAGATCCCTCAGAGTGGCTGGTGGGTCACATCGTCCATAAACAGCCCTTTTCAAAGTATCCCAGGCATGTTCAACAGGGTTCATGTCTGTAGAACACGCTGGCTACTCTAGTCGAGCAATGTCGTTATACTAAAGGAAGTCATTCAAAAGATGTGCACGATGGGGGTGGTAGTTGTCGTCCATGAAGACGAATTTCTCGCCAATATGCTGCAGATATGGCTGCACTAGCGGTCGGAGGATGGCATTGACGCCACCGCAAAACAGTAGGGAACCTCCACCTTGTTGCACTCAATGGACGGTGTGTCTAAGGCGTTCAGCCCGACTGGGTTGCCTCCAAACACGGCTCCGAAGATTGTTTGGTTGAAGGCATATGCTCTGCATGGTGTCGTGGTTAAAAAGATAGACCTCGCCATGGACATCGGAAGTGAAGTTGCGCATCATGCAACCCATTGAGCACAGTTTGAGTCGTAACATGACGTCACGACGTCTGGTCGCAGCACGAAAAACATTATTCAACAAGGTGGCGTTGCTTTCAGCGTTCCTCCTAGGCATAATCTGTAGGTAGCGGTCATCCACTGCAGCAGTAGTCCTTGGGCGGCCTAAGCGAGGCATGTCATCAAAAGTTCCTGTCTCTCTGTATCTCCTCCATGTCAGAACAATATCGCTTTGGTTCACTCCGAGACACCTGGACATTTCCCTTGCTGAGAGCCCTTTCTGGCACAAAGTAACAATGCGGACGCGATCGAACGGCGGTATTTACAGTTTAGGCATGGTTGAGCTACAGACAACCCGAGACGTGCACCTCCTTCCTGTTGGAATGACTTGAACTGATCGATTGTCGGACCCCGCCCGTCTAATATTCGCTGCTCATGCATGGTTTTTTTTACATCTTTGGGCGGGTTTAGTGACATCTCTGAACAGTAAAAGGGACTGTGTCTGTGGTACAATATCCACAGTCAACGACTATATTTAGGAGTTCAGGGAACAGGGGTGACGTAAAACTTTTTTTGGACGTGTGTATATAGGTCTTTTACGCACGTACGGTCCTGGGCAAGACTGGCAAGCAACTTTCACCATGGGGTGGCATAGTGCTTGTGCTATGGTTCTCATCGGTTTTGGTCTATCTCTCCAGTTACTGTTAGCCATTTTCCTTTGTTATTTCTTGCTGCTGAGTTTTGATGGATCGTCTCACAGTGATGTTTGTACTTCACGGACCCCATCCGTATTACGTCCCTGTAGGCGCCCGTTTTCTATTAGTCTGCTGGTTTTCGTAGCCACTGTCATTGAAAGTAAAATCTTCTATGCTATTAGGCCGCTCCTAGTTCCTCTTTAGCTTCCTCTACAGGACTGAAGTTTCGATCCTTCAACTGGTATCGTCTTCAGAATCTTCAGAGATTCACGGTAACTTTACAATTAGCTATTTTTATATTCGGTTTGACCGAGGGTGGAATGCTCTGACTAGTGTGTTTGAGAGATTGGCTTTAAGGGAAATTTCCTGCGAGTATTCTGACAACGTTTAGAGATTTACCGTTGTTTCTCGCACTGAGTGCTTGTGTCGACTCTATAGTGAGTCTAAGCTCATCAATTACAGATGTATTTATGAGACATGGTCACGTCCATGTGAGTATCGTGGCACACTATTCTCTAAACTATTATTTCACATAGGACGTTCCATATTAGATCAAAGAAGGAGGTACTTGTAGCTGAACTGAAGTTTCAGTATGAAAGAATAAATTAAATTTGTGGGATACATGACTTTTTAAATATTAGATAATTCGATTGTTGCTCTTCGTTCAATATACGAAAAAATTGAGACGAAGTTTAACGTCCGACTATTTCAAGTTAAAGCCTCCACTGTCAACATCATCTACACATGCAACACATAAATTACATGGTACTAATCAACACATATCATAGAAGTGGATTTACGTATATATGTATCTATGTATGTATGTTCCATATCTGTTTCCAAAACGCTGATCTAACCGAACTTATTACACGTGTCACCTACCGTCCTGAAGTAATCGCTTTGAGAGTAAGAACCATCTACATGTCAGAGAGGTGGGGTGGGATAAAAAAAAAGTGTAGCTCACGAGACGCGAATATCTATAATTTGTTCGTCAAGTATTTGGGAACAACTTGCAACAAACTTTAAACGTAATTTCAAATCATTACCAAACTTTTTTTCGGTAATAACCTCCAAAAAACGACCAAAGGAGAAACATTTATCGCTTACTACGTTTTTGCTGTTCACACAGTAAAACTACCAAAAGAAGCAAGTCTTTTATTTATTGCTTCATTGCTCCTAAGTGTAATTGCGATGCATTTTTGAAAAAAGTAACCACATATGCCACTGAATGTACAAGCAAAATTATATCATATTTCAGGAGATAAGTAATCATAAACATTGAGCTTCGTGTAAAACTTTCTCATCATGCATGGCCTTTAAATTTATTATTCCTCTGCTACTAATTGTACTCTCAATACATTTCGCAGACAGTATCTACATATGTCACTGAAAGTACCTAAAAAATATGTCATTTTACGACGTATTTTTCATAGACATTGAGATGCATGGAAATGAAACATAGGGCGAAATTCTGTAGAGATACTTGTGACATAAGATAAATATGTGTGAAATATATTTTACATTTATTTCGCGAGCAACGCCACGTGCAAAAACCTCATCATAACCTCCTGGATCAATTTGAAACAAATTTCATACACATACAGTTACGATATCGAAAGACATATTGTGTTGGAGAGAACCACCAGCTTCCGACTGGGGTGGGGATGATAAAGTGGAGAAAGGAAGGGACGAAGGAGATGGGTAGACAAAACGTGGGAAATAGGAGTTAGACACAGACAGAGGGAGGAGGACCTGGACAGAGGGGGAGGAGGAAATGGACAGAGAAAGGGAAGAAAGGGAAATAAGAGAATGAGGGGAGTAGGAGATGGACAAAGAGAGGCGGAGGAGGAGACAGAATACGACGGGAGGAGTAGGAGGCGATGTACATCGGGGGAAGAATTGGACAGAGAGACGGAGTGAAGACGATGGATTATGTAAGGAGGAATGAGAAGATGGACTAACAGAATACTGGAATGTATACACAACCGGATACCGCCCAGTACTCTGGTAGTAAACAACGATCCAAACTCTCCTGGTAAAAAACGGTTCTAAGTGGTATGGCCGTAAGGAGGAGGTGGCGAGGTATCTTCCAGGATAAAGCGCAGGAACAAAGGGTGTTAAGAAACCGTCGGAAAGAAACGCATAAAAGGGAGACGGCTTACGAACTAAAGGGGAGAGTTATGGGAGCACTCGTGTTCTTATCTATCGCCTACAAGAAATAGGCTCTCTCTCGACTCGTGGTTGAACACGCACGCTGTTGTTGCAGTGTTATTACAGTATCATTAAGTCTAAGTACAGTCGCACAGAAGTTAGTCCGACCCCGGTAGCTGAGTCACCAGTGCGACAGACTGTTAATCCTAAGGGCCAGGGTTCGATTCCCGGCTGGGTCGGAGATTTTCTCCGCCCAGGGACTGGGTGTTGTGTTGTCCTAATCCTCATCAATTTATCCCCATCGACGCGCAAACCGCCGATGTGGCGTCAGTTCGGAAGACTTGCATCGGGCGAACGATCTACCCGACGGGAGGCCCAGGTCACACGACATTTATTTGATAAAGAAGTTACTGCTACCGAAGAAACGTTTATCGTTTACATGGTTTATAATACGCAAGCAGCGTACTTAGTTACATAGCTACTGCATACACAACTGGCTCATGATCCATAACGCATGTTTTGGAAATTTGTTATAAGTTCCTATGGGGTCAAACTGCTGAGGTCATCGATCCCTAGGCATACTCACTACTTTAAACTAACTTACGCTAAGGACAACACACAAGCCCATTAAATTAGCAAACAATGACAACAATAAGGCTCCTAAAACCCAATCGCTTGTTTTCACTACTCGAGGTTGAACAAGTGGCAAAACATGTTTATAATAGCATTTTTTTTTCGTGTACTACCACTCACCAAGCAGGTGCTTATAATTTGCAAAATAACCATAATTTGAGTACGGAAGCATTCTGATGTTTTCAGGAACCAGTATTTTAGGAGCTCTTCGTTGCAAATCTGCGACTCATTTGGGACAAACGTATCCATCGCTATTTCTTTGTGTTAGGCAACTTGGTTTTATCTCGCACTACTAATATGACAGCCAGGGAGGAAACTTTCGCGAAGCCGCCATTCCTCAGAACGTAACAAAGCCTCTGTTAGCGAGAGCGTTTCGTCTGCTTTCTTTCTGGAGGGCATCTACTGAACAGCTTAAAAGCATTCTCATTTCATCATGGAACAGAAGTGCATACCACAGCAAAGAGAGCTGTATAAACACAGTTTTCTTTTATCTTCAAGGCTTTCCACGTTGCTTTCCTTTATTTAGAAAGCGGGACGTGCTTTCGTCTTGTGGAGAAACGGCTGGCATCGTTAATTTCAAGCAGAATAACTACGTCTATAAGCCACTGTATAGTGCATCTTGGATAGTATTTTGTGCCAATAATATCTGTTGGATCTCACTTCACTATATTATGAGCAAAAATGGATACCTCCCAGATTATAACCTCTAATCACTCTTATTGTCACGATCACACGTAAAATATTCAACGGACGCAGCAAACATTTCAGTCTTCTTCGAGCACTGAGTCTCCAAATGCACCGAATTTATAATTTTTTTTTAAAAATTAGTGTTTCTTCCGAGATACTCCTTTAAAAAAACATTCTAACTCCAGGGTCGCTTAAATATTTCTCTATTTAAAACAACCGCTTCAACAGACTTTGCTGTCATCTTGAGGCCTTCAAATTTTTTTTTCGAAACGTGTTTTTTTTTTCAATGTTGGACCTCACGCCAAGTTCTCATGTGGATAAAAAGCAGCACGTTGTAAAAGGAGTGTCATAACTAAAATATTTGAAAACGTAAAACAACTTGTGAAAATGGCCAGGTCCACACATATTCCTCTCACAGATCACTTTTACGTCACAAAAACACAGTGCACGGTATCACATCTGTTTACATAACTTGGACATTATCTGAACATTGAAATTTCCACCTTAAACGGGTGTAAGGTATACCGCTTTTAAAATGTGCTGTTTTTTTGTCCACCTGACAACTTGCCGTGGGGTCCAACTTAATAGGAACATGTATCATAACAAAATGATTTTTAAGACCTGTCGCCATTGGTAGTCTTACATGGAGAAATGTGTATGCGATCTTGGTTTTCGGATGATTTTAGAAAGTAAATTAGGTAGCTTCTTCTGTCTTCTCAAAATGAGAAAGTTCAGTCCTCATTTATGTCCACTGCTGTGCGCCCGTGCAGGCTGCGCCACTTTATTACCATCCTAACACCTAGTGAATACCTTAATATCTGCTGTGGTCCATACAATGATCCTCTTCAAACGATAGAGCAGTCTGCAGAAACGGAAGCACTTGCATCTCAGATTTTCTTTACAGACCTCGTACACATTTTCAGAGCCGTTCTAAGGACACTGTCATCCTGTCACTACAGATAATAGAGGTTTCCCATGTTTGTTCTACTTTATATCGTTTTTTGATGCGGCCCCTGAATACGGAAACGATGCTAAAGGCTTCAGCAGTCTACTAATCACGTGGGCAGATACTACCGGTGTCCTTCACATTGTTGTAGGTAATATCTGGCGTTCAAACACAAATTCCTCTTTTTTCCTTACAACAGTCCAGCCATAATATAAGTAGACAACAGCATTGACAGTAAAGTGCCTGTGTGTGTTGCTAATCCTCTTCGACAGATTATTTATGTGTATTTTTGGCGCTTCTAAGGCTTTTTCTCCACTTAGGGAGATACCTGGATGCTCGTTCTCTGCAGTTCTAAATGTGTCTGATCCTTATGATCGTCCATCTATTGCTAAAATTATGTTTAACTCACCCCTGAACACTCACTACACATGCTCGATGGTCTAATTCACATGTCCTCAGCTCTGCCTCGGTAAACTTTTCCACTTGTTGCTCCTCGCATGTTATGCTTTCCGTAAATGCCCTAAAATGCGTTATTTGTCTTTACACTCTCAGTCATAGTATCTTCCTATCTCCTAGCCGATCTACGTAACTTTTGTAATACGTCTACAGCAAAACATTTCAACAACTTACCCTTACATTTTTCCCGATATTTCCACTTTCTACTGAATTTCTAAGGTTCTGTAGCAAGCTATATTGTGTACTCCTCTTTTGTGTATTTGTGTTTATTTGGTCACAATGCCCAATTTGATTCTGACCTTTCCCCACAATTTTTTCTTCGAAAATAATGCACAGGTTTCACTTCTTCAAAAGTATCTTAAGCTATTTCTGTGCTTAGTGTGTGTCCACTCACTGATCTTCTACTCATAATTATTTTCTTTCTTGTTTAGCTTAGCTTTAGGACGAAATACATTTTATGTATACTCCGCATATCATTCAATAAATTTTGTAACCCAGAGTCAATAACAAATTTTAGCTTTGACATTCTAATTCTTTACGTTTTCTTTCATTTTCTAAATTTCGCTTTTATGTTCTTCGATGTCGCTATGATACACAAGGCAGAGAATTTACTGCAATATTTTAGACTCCATATGGTGCCATTCTCTTTAAAACATCCGTGTCGTCACTTCCACAAACATCTAAATTTATTCACTATCGTGTGCTCATAACTACTGAATATCATGATTGCTTTAAATATAGTAGTCCATTATTTAATAAAATGCTTGAAAGAGTACTGGTAGTTAAGGAAACATCTTAAGGACAGTGTAGTGTCTGCTTTATCAAGCTTCTGAGCAGTTCTCCTAAACCTATAAGCTCTTAAAAGCAATGTATTTACGCTTGGCTTTCTGTGTAATTTCACTTTGCTTTTAAATTATCCAAAATGTCCCTTTCAGTCTTCCAGTATTTATTGCCCTTTTTTCCATTAACCATATAAATTTATACTGCATCCCACTACGTATCTCTTGTTCCGACTATCCTTATTTGCAGATGGATTTTATTTTTTATAGTAATGTCATCCTGTTTATTCTTGTATGGGAATATAAACGAGATTCTTACATCTATATCATCTCTGGTTTTCCTATTTGAAATTGTGCCCTGCGAATTTTCAGTTACTGAACCCTTTAATGGGTTCCCCTCTGATCTACAGAATTTTTTGGCGTGTTTACGTTATTTCAATTATACTCGGGTATTTTTTCCCTGATATATAAGACAGTTCTGTGCGTATCATCCTTCTTAGCTTAGTGTACTCCTTGTATGTGAAAATATTTTGTTGAAATACACAGCAATTCTAAGTGAATACACTGACTGCTAAGGGTTACAACATTTAATGTCTAGCTATATATCGACAGAAATTACAGAGAAAGTTCAAAATTTTTAGCGTGTTATAGGTATTCTATAAAACTCCAAACGTCACGTGTGTGGTTTCTAAGCCACAATACACTTCAAATCATATATTCGGACGTGTATATGGAGTCACAGACGTATTTTGGGTTCTGGAATTGTTTCAGAAAAATGGGCACTTACACATTATCTTTCACATAGAACTTTTCCTTGAAAAGATATCCATGTATATCAGACGCTGAGGTCTGGGTGGTCAAGAGCAGAGCTCAGTGTTGATATGCCTATATGCCCAGTACGATCGATCCATCGATTTGGAAGATGTTTGTTTCAAAATGCATCTCTGAGCTTCATTTAACTGCGTTTGAGCACCTACAGAAATTAAGGAGTTTAAATCACTTGTAATTCCTATCGCTAGATTGCTATACATTAAATAGTTGCAGTCGTTGGTTAACGCTAAAGTCATTCCTAATTCTCCTTTTCATATCCTCAGTTTTGTGCTTATTTCACGGTGAATTGTCACAAATATCTTGGAGTTATATAACCATGACTGTGAATAAAAGAAGCCTGTGTCATTCTCTATCCTGCCGCGTCACACTATCAGAATCTTCTTCGTTGTTACCGATGGATATGTCCAAAATCATAAATCGAATAACCAATTATACCGCCCCTCTCCCAACCCCATCCAGCGTTACCTAGACCTTACTTTATTGCCAACATTACAGTACATTATTTGCTTTAGAAAGAGAGCAGCGATATGGAAAATATCGTGGTGATTTACGAAATGATGTTGCCTCATGTACGTAGAAGAGTGAAACTAAATTAGGCAACTTCCTAAGTGTTAGCTGTGATATAACATGAAGTACGTGAATCAAATTAATCAGCAGACGTCATATAACATGAAAGATACTGAAGTGTCCACACCGATGTTCCAGTCAGATAAAGCACCGACTCTAAGTATGTAAGACAAAATTTTCACATAAGCTTTATTAACGTGCGTTCAGTGAGAAAATGAAGCGATTTACTGCCGATATGTCTCTTGGCGGCTAGACAAAGTCTTTTATTTTGTCTGAACATTTGAGCTTCGGGAACTGATCTACATTTTCTCCAGTTTATGGAAACGCTTTCAGAAGGGCCAGTAGAACTTCAAATAAAACTTCTCCGAAGTTGCTGACTCCTGAAGTCCCACTGCGCAGAAGTGGCAGTAGATTCCCAGCAGTCTTTGGTCGAGACTGCTGGCTCGTGGCCAGAAATCCAATGTTCTTCCTGCTGCCGTGTGCCAATGATAAAGCCTCATACATGTTCCTCTTCAGGAGAGAATAAATTATGGAGTAAGTTACGAGAAGCTTCTGTGATAGATACAAGTCAAATTTGTAAACTATGGCATCTATGGAGGTAAATTAAACATAAGCATATCTAGAACTACAGAACATTTTCTCCTCATAAGTAACTAAATATCTTAACAATTACGTAGTACATAAGGGTAACGTGCTCTAAATGGCCTGAGTAATTTCACACCCCACTCTGAAATTAAGGTGATCATCATGACTTTAACAAGGAAATGTTGTTGGAGGATGGATGGTACCCCTAACAACATGTAATGTCTTAGACATTTACGTAACACATCGTTAATTCAGGGTGTTTTCCTCGACAGATTGAAATAAGTCATCGTTAGACCTGTTTATACGAATAATATCGCCACAGACGTCAGTAACTACCGCCCATTGTCAATCCTTACGACATTTTCTATAATATCTAGGAGGTAATGTACTCCACGGTTGTCACTCACTTGTGTACGAAAGGAATACATAGCCTATAACAGTTTCGATTTCATACGGACCGCTCTGCTGAGCTATGTAATTATACTTTTACTACTCCCATAATAAAATCGTTCGATGGTGAACCGTCAGCAGATGCTGTCTTATGTGACTTGCGATGTGCGTATGTCAGTCTTAATATTCTGTTAGATAAGTTTATATAGAATACTTAGCTCAGAATACGCCTGTTTTTATACATTTATTTGACATAGCAGGATTGATACATTCATGACCTCTTCACTGAGTAAACATTACAATGCGTTCTGTTCATGGGGAATGTATTATGACGATGATGTTTATGACAATGATGATAATAAACGTAATCATTACAGTACTGAATATGCAGGATTCAAGAACATCAGTCTTATTAACATTAAACAAATTCGCCCTTACGTTCTTGCCGAATCTTAGCAGAAACAACTACAGAAACGTATGATATCATTGTAGAGGAAATCACTGTGCAGAAAAAATTGTCTGCTCACAGTAAAATAGTAGAGTACAGTTAGAAGAAAATTCTCAAGGGAGAAAACAGAAACGGAAAGGGATGAGAAAACCATAGACTGCATTGTGGCAAAGATACTTGTTTCTTGTTGCACATGACGAGATGGAATATGACGAGAGAGAAACCATGGCGATGTTTGAAGACAAAGCCATAATATCCTCACGAATCTAAGGCAGTTTTCTACGAGACGCAAGATTTCGTGTTATACGATGATATTGGATGTATCTAAACTAGTATTGCAATTATGTAATGATTACCAGTATTTGATACGTAAGAATCTCTTCTACCACCAGAGACTAAGAATCAGACGAGGTAAACAGGGCAGGTAAAGTAATCACTTCACATTTATGGTTGCAACCACTCTGAGTATAGAAAGCATTGATTAGATCAAAGAACCAAATATTTACACACGTATCTCGCGCAAGTTTAATTGCTAGATGGAGTTCTCAAGTATGTTGAATTGTATCAAGTACTAAAGATTCGGCAGGATAAAAGAACTCATTAATTTTTGTTTAATTTTTAGTGAAAATCTCATCCAAGTTTAGGCCAAGGTCTGCTAGTGTTCTTGTTCTTAAATTTCTTTTAAAACAATAACTGTACAAATTCGAGAGGTATTGGTGAATTTACGGCACAGCTTAGGTGACTATCAAGGTACTGATCTAAGATCGTCATGCGCATGTTATGCCTCAACAGCAGTGTTCTTGGGACTGACACTCAGGTAGAACTGGATATTGTCAGCATATGAGTGGTAGCTACAAGAGTGTAACACAGACGAAATTACAACAGTCGAAAATTACAGTGAGAAACACAGCGGACCAAGGATGGAACCTTAGAGAACATCTCCCACGATCACTTGTCCGATCCATGGATGACTCGTTGACATCTGCTTCTGATGCTTCATAAATTCAGCCTGCTTTGGTTCATGTTTAGGAAAGAGAATGCTGGAAGATACCATAAGCTGCTCGTGTAATAACAAACACGGATGTCATATTATCTGCACGGGGAAAAAATTGTAATGAAAGTTACACAGGGTTTGATCACTAATTCACTATTGTTCTTGATTTATGTTGATGATCTGACAAATTATTTTCATCAGTAGGCATATTTAGTCCTGTTTTCAAATGTATGAGCATTTTTGTAAAGCGAAGCAGGGAATTATTAACAGAGAAAGTAGTAAATAATGATTCTGTGTAAGTTACTGGTTTTGCAGCAATAAGATAGTTTTAAAACTTGGAAAGAGAAAAAGAAATAGGAAACACACGCACACACACACACGGCTCCTCCGGTTTTGCACGTCAGTTATTAATCTAGTATATCCTATTAACCTAGAATATCAAGTAAATGTAATAAAAATGCTAAAAATTGATACGTTGTTAGGTGTGCATGCTGATGAAAACTTAAACTGGAAAAAACGATGAAAGAGACCGCTAAAAGGCTTAAGTTAGGCTACATATTACTTAAGAATAACTGCCAGTCTTTGGGCATAGAAGTCAATAAGATAATATATGTTGTTAATTTTCTTTAATAATTATTCTGTAATGATATTCTCGATAACGCGTCGTTTAAGTTAAAAGTATTCACTGCTGAAAAGAAAATATATATAAAAATTGTATGTGGGATTCACACACATACCTCTTGCAGACAACTTTCAAAAAAATTTTCATTACTATCTACATCCTCAGAGTGGACTTACTCGCTTACGAAGTTGGTTTTCAACAATTCATCTGAGTTTTGGTAGCAGAGATATTCGTTACACCAGATGGAAAAATGATCTAGAGTACCATTTGGTTAATCTAACTATGTCACATATATGCGTGACATATGCAGCTATAAAACTTTTTGGCCCTTGAATATAGAGTGTCTGGCGGATAGGAGAAGTGCTAGCACTTGTAGATTAAAGTTATTTCTCCTAATAAAGTATTACTGAACCATATAGGAATTCGTGATCAGATATAGACATTTTTCACAGTAAAAACTTGTGAATTTTGAGCATGTAGCCACATAAATATTTCTTTCACGTTTGTATTGTGTCATTCTTCTTTCGGTAGTCTCCATACTCGCCAATGATGGTCATCTGGGGTAGGGCAGAACCACGAATCATCGCTTATTAGAATGCAACACCATTCATTAGCAGTCCGTACCTCCCAGTCACGGCATCACTCCAAATGCTGTCGTTTCTGCTGTGGTGTAAATGGGAGCCTACACATGGGACGTTATTTCCGTAGACCAGATGCTGTCAGGCTCCGACCAATGGTGCGGAATGACACAGAGCGTCGTATGGGGTCCATTACTTATTCTCGGTAGTCAGGCACAGATATGAAGGCATTAAAGTGTGCTTGGTGCACGATATGGCGATCCTCTGCTGTGGGAGCCAGAAGTGGTCGATCGGAATTTTGACGACGTGTATGGCTGCTCTCACTTTTACATGTTGTCCAACATCGGGCCAGTGTCAAATCCCACTTTCCCGCGTGGCTCTCTGTTGTACGATTCGATCAGACAGCCAAATACAGGCCCACAATATTTCCTTAAAGCTGTCATGTACTTATAACACAGTCTCACTGGTGTACGTGGCATCTTTGTGCCCTTCGAATTGAAACTCGTCATCTAACGCTGTTCGCACCTCTTATATACCGTACCATACCTGGTAACAGCACAAAACCTTAAAAGCATTAATGTTCTCTGGTGACCCACCTTTTTTCTTTTTTGAGTCATCAGTTTCTAACTGGATTGATGCTGCCCACCACGAATTCCTACCTCGTGCCAGACTCTTCGTCTCAAAGTCGCACTTCCAACATAAGTCCTCAATTACTTGCTGGATGTATTACAGCCTCTGTCTTCTTCTGCCATTTTTGCCCTCTACAGCTCCCTTTAGTACCCTGTAAATTATTCCCCGACATCTTAACAGATGTGGCCAGGTGAAGTTTACTAGTATCTATAGTCTTACAGAACTTCAAGCACATCTCTTCATTCCTTGGTGCTTCTGTATCCCACTTCTTTGTGAATTGATTCTTCCTGCCTAATCTCTTAAATTTCAGCGTACTCTTCATCACTGCTGCATTGTGATCTGTGTCCGCTTCTGCTCGTGGGTATGCCTTACAGTCCATTATCTAATTATGAACTCTAAGTATTACCACGCGTAATCTAAATGAAGTAATCCCATATCACCCCACCTTTTCCCAGTGTCCCTCTTTGTCTGTCGAGATAACTGTGTGTTTAGGTTGTCCTTATCATTTCATCATCATTCATGAAAGTATAACTTTTGAATGCATTATGGGAACAGCAGTGATCAATAAAATTGTAAATAATTACTATTAAAAACAGTCTTGATCACAATTTATTTTATAAGGTGACCGGTTTCGACCACTGCTGTGGTCATCTTCAGACCATTGAGTGGAAACCCCTTTCTGTTGGAACAGAAAGGGGTTTCCACTCAATGGTCTGAAGATGACCACAGCAGTGGTCGAAACCGGTCACCTTATAAAATAAATTGTGATCAAGACTGTTTTTAATAGTAATTATTCATGAAAGTGACATGATTGGACTGAGCAGTGGTTGGGAATTTGTATAGGCGCTGATAACCACGCAGTTGACCGCGCCCCAAGCCAAACATCATCATCACCGTTCTCGTCTTGTGATTCTTGAACATAGCATTCGCTATTACTAGCTGAAATATATTAGGAAGTTCGGTTGGTCTTTCTCCTCTCTCATTATTTTTCCCAAACCCATATTATCTCGTAAACTTTTCTTCTACTCGTTTCCTTACAACTTCATTCCAGTCCCCCACGACAATTAGAGCCTCATCTTCTTTATGTAATGTATTAACCTTCCTGTATCCTCTTATACCTTCTCTGTCTCGTGATCTTCAGGTTGGGACGTCGGCATGTATACGTAAACTGTCGTTTTAGGTGTTCGTTTGTTGCGATCCTGGTAAGAACATCCCTATTACTTCACTGTTTACAGGAACTCACTCTCTGCCCTACCTTCTTATTCATAATGAATCCTACTCCCGTTACACCATTTTCTGCTGCATAATTCCGTATCTTCTTTCCATTTCACTTCACTGACTCGTGATACATCTAGATTGAGCCTCTGAATCTCCCTTTTCAGGTTTTCTAGCTCCACTACTACGTTCAGGACTCGGACATTCGACTCCGCGACTCGTAGATCGTTCTGCTTTCGTCATTTGCTCCATCGTCTTTTTAATTGTTACCTCCCTCTTGGTAGTCACCTCCCGTAGAGGTTTTCTAGCTTCCCTACCACGTTCAGAACTCGGACATTCGACTCCCCGACTCGTAGATCGTTCTCCTTTTGTCATTTGCTCCATCTTTTTTTTTTCATGGTTACCTCCCCCTTGGTAGTCACCTCCCGCAGAGGTTTCCTAGCATTCCTACCACGTTGAGGACTGGGAAATTCGACTCCCCGACTCGTAGATCGTTCTCCTTTCGTCATTTACTCAATCTTATTTTCATTGTCACCTCCCCATTGTCAGTCCCCTCCCGGAGATCAGAAAGGGGGACTAGTCCTGAATCTTGTGCCAATGAAGAGATGTTCATGACACTCTTCAATTACAGGCCACCTGTCCTGTGTATATACGTTAAGTGCATTTAAAGCAGTGGTTTCCATTGCCCTCTGCATTCTCTCGCCGTTGATCGTTGCTGCTTCTTCCGCCTTAGGGGCAGTTTCCCACCCCAAAGACAAGAGAGTCCCCTGAACCTCTGTACGCTCCTTCGTCCTCTTTGACAAGGCCCTTGATAGAATGAGGGTGACTTGTTACTTAGGACGTCTCCAGCCGCCAATGCTGATTATTAATCGAAATTTAAGCGGTGACGGCTTTCGAACCCGGTGTTCAGGACATTTTTATTATTAATCAAAGACGCTAATCCTAGACCACGGATGTCTTACAATGATATAATTTTGCAATTACATTCAGTGGACATGTGCACACTGTCTGCAAAATGTGACACGAATACTCTTATTGATAAGTAAATAATAAATTATATCATTGTACCTCATGCGGTACTTCTACTGCATGAATGGCGAAAAAGTGGTAAGCGATACACGTTTTCCATTTCATCACCCTGTAAGAGTGGTCAGCGATAAAAAATTCATAAAGGTGTTAAATTATGTGTAAACTTTGTTGCAAGTCGCTGATTGCTCACATTTTCAAACACTTGATTGATAAAGTCTAATAATTCACATGTTGTGGGCAATCCTTCTGATTGGTTGGTGGTTATTGTTGCTGGTTGTGACTCCACAGTGATTTTTGCCTGACAGTAAGGTGTATGTGTAAGAAGTTTGGTTGAAATCGACCAGTGACTTAGAAGAGATTAGGAACAATCATACTTAAGGACGTACGTACACTTACATCTATTTTGATTGTGTAATGTCTAATGCAAACAACGTAGATTTGAAAAGTATACATGTATACATCCATTTTTATAATATGTATAGATTCTTGTGAACAAAGTATATTTAAAATTTATTAATGCACTTAACAGCAGTAAGAATCACTGCTACAATATTAACGTGTCGGTATCTAAGTAAAATTTCGGTTAAGCTAATCGATTCATATTATTGTTGCCATCGTGCCCGACTGAAAAATTCATCTACATCTCCATCTACATGGATACTCTGCAAATCACATTTAAGTGCCTGGCAGAGGGTTTTTTCGAACCACCTTCACAATTCTCTATTATTCCAATCTCGCATAGCGCGCGGAAAGAATGAACACCTATATCTTTCCGTACGAGCTCTGATTTCCCTTATTTTATCGTGGTGTTCGTTCAATGCTATGTGGGTCGGTGTCAACAAAATATTTTCGCATTCGGAGGAGAAATTTGGTGATTGGAATTTCGTGAGATTATTCCGTCGCAACGAATTACGCCTCTCTTTTAATGATTTCCAGCCCAAATCCCGTATCATTTCTGTGACACTCTCCCATATTTCGCGATAATACAAAACGTGCTGCCCTTCTTTGAACTTTTTCAATGTACTCCGTCAGTTCTATCTGGTAAGGATCCCACACCGCGCACCAATACTCTAAAAGAGGACGGACAAGCCTAGTGTAGATAGTCTCCTTAGAAGGTCTGTTAAATTTTCTAAGTGTCTTGCCAATAAAACGCAGCATTTGGTAAGCCTTCCCACTACATTTTCTATGTGTTCCTTCCAATTTAAATTCTTCGTAATTGTAGTACCTAGGTATTTAGTTGAATTTATGGCTCTTAGATTAGACTGATTTATCGTGTAACCAAAGGTTAACGAGTACCTTTCAGCACTCATGTGGATGACCTCACACTTTTCGTCTTTTAGGGTCAACTGCCACTTTTCGCACCATTCAGCTACTTTTTCTAAATCGTTTTGCAGTTTGTTATGATCTTCTGATGACTTTATTAGTCGATAAACAACAGCGTCATCTGGAAACAACCGAAGACGGCTGCTCAGATTGTCTCCCAAAGCGTTTATGTAGATAAGGAACAGCGGGAAACTGTAGTGAAATGGAAATTTAGAAGTAGTTCTTTCCTCAGCCATTTTCTTCTGCCTGAACGAAGGATATAACTGTTACATAAAATAGCCTTGTCTTCACTTTGAAGCTATTCCTTTCCGTTCTCTATACTTTGATGCAACCATTATGTAAGGTTACGACACATTTCGGCTTCTCTCCTTGTATTTAGATAATTCAAATATGTGGTGGCACAAGATTTGAATGGGGGCAGAATTTCCGACGTTCTCTTTGACACTGCATATCTTCGAACAAGCATCGACGTCTTAGTTGTCGTTTTTCTGTGATGCATTTCGGCTCTTAAATCAACTACATGATGATTAAATAGTCTTCAATTAAATACTCTTCCCCTTATTTCACCATAACTGCCACTTAGGTATCCACCGTCATCATTAGATTTTTAGGTGGTAGAATGTACGACATAGCATGGTGCCTAGTCGATAGTAGTGGTCCTAAAGAAGAGACTACTCTCTTCTAACGTGAGTGGACTCACAAGGCGAAACAGGGTTTCACTTTAACAAGCATGAAATAAAAGAATCACAACTTAAGTTCTTCGAAATGCCCACGTGGAAGATAAACTGAGTACAAAAACTTGATATTTGGATCGATACTTGGTACTGAATAGTAATCTCATAGAGCTTGTGGCATAGATTCAAAATCCTTAGGTAAATATTTCCACTGGAGACCACAACCACTGCAGAGTTTAACTAACACAAGTCAATGTTCAGACATCTAGATCTACATCTATATCCATACTCCGTTAGCCACCTGAAAGTGTGTGGCGGAGGTAACCTTGCGTACCTCTATCGGTTCTCCCTTCTATTCCAGTCTCGTATTGTTCGTGGAAAGAAGGATTGTCGGTATGCTTCTGTGTGGGCTCTAATCTCTCTGATTTTATCCTTATGGTCTTTTCGCGAGATATACGTAGGAGGGAGAATATACTGCTTGACTCTTCAGTGAAGGTATGTTCTCGAAACTTTAACAAAAGCCCGTACCGAGCTACTGAGCGTCTCTCCTGCAGAGTCTTCCACTGGAGTTTATCTATCATCTCCGTAACGCTTTCGCGATTACTAAATGATCCTGTAACGAAGCGCGTTGCTCTCCGTTGGATCTTCACTATCTCTTCTATCAACCCTATCTGGTACGGATCCCACGCTGCTGAGCAGTATTCAAGCAGTGGGCGAACAAGCTTACTGTAACCTACTTCCTTTGTTTTCGGATTGCGTTGCCTTAGGATTCTTCCAATGAATCTCAGTCTGGCATCTGCTTTACCGACGATCAACTTTATATGATCATACCATTTTAAATCACTCCTAATGCGTACTCCCAGATAATTTATGGAATTAACTGCTTCCAGTTGCTGACCTGCTATTTTGTAGCTAAATGATAAGAGATCTATCTTTCCATGTATTCGCAGCACATTACACTTGTCTACATTGAGATTCAATTGCCCTTCCCTGCACCATGCGTCAATTCGCTGCAGATCCTCCTGCATTTCAGTACAATTATCCGTTGTTACAACCTCTCGATACACCATAGCATCATCTGCAAAAAGTCTCAGTGAACTTCCGATGTCATCCACAAGGTCATTTATGTATATTGTGAGTAGCAACGGTCCTATGACACTCCGCTGCGGCATACCTGAAATCACTCTTACTTCGGAAGACTTCTCTCCATTGAGAATGACATGCTGCGAAATGCTCTTACTTTGTTCATTAAACGACTGTGGGGAACTCTATCTAACGCCTTGCGGATGTCAAGAAACACGGCATCTACCTGTGAACCCGTGTCTATGGCCCTCTGAGTCTCGTGGATGAATAGCGCGAACTGGGTTTCACACGACCGTCTTTTTCGAAACCCATGCTGATTCCTACAGAGTAAATTTCTAGTTTCCAGAATTGTCATTATACTCGAACATAATACGTGTTCCAAAATTCTACAACTGATCGACGTTACAGATATAGGTCTATAGTTCTGCACATCTGTTCGACGTCTCTTCTTGAAAACGGGGATGACCTGTGCCCTTTTCCAATCCTTTGGAACGCTATGCTGTTCTCGAGACCTACGGTTCACCGCTGCAAGAAGGGGGGCAAGTTCCTTAGCGTACTCTGTGTAAAATCGAACTGGTACCCCATCAGGTAGAGCGGCCTTTCCTCTTTTGAGCGATTTTAATTCTTTCTCTATCCCTCTGTCGTCTATTTCGATATCTGCCATTTTGTCATCTGTGCGACAATCAAGAGAAGGAACTACAGTTCAGTGTTCCTCTGTGAAACAGCTTTGGAAAAAGACATTTAGTATTTCGGCCTGTAGTCTGTCATCCTCTGTTTCAGTACCATTTTGGTCACAGAGTGTCTGGACATTTTCTTTTGATCCACCTACCACTTTGACATAAGACGAGAATTTCTTAGGATTTCCTCCCAAGTCAGTACACAGAACTTTACTTTTGAATTCATTGAACGCCCCTCGCATATCCCTTCTCACACAATATTTCCCTTCGCGTAATTTTTGTTTGTCTGCAAGGTTTTGGCTATGTTTATGTTTGCTGTGAAGTTCCCTTTGCTTCCGCAGCAGCTTTCTAACTCGGTTGTTGTACCACGGTGGCTCTTTTCCATCTCTTACGATCTTGCTTGGCACATACTCATCTAACGCATATTGTACGATGGTTTTGGGCTTTGTCCACTGACCCTTAACACAATCTGAATTTGAGACAAAACTTTTGTGTTGAGCCATCAGGTACTCTGTAATCTGCTTTTTGTCCTTTTGCTAAACAGAGAAATCTTCCTACTTTTTTAATATTTCTATTTACGGCTGAAATCATCGATGCCGTAACCGCTTTATGATCGCTGATTCCCTGTTCTGCGTTAACTGTTTCAAATAATTCGGGTCTGTTTGTCACCAGAAGGTCTAATATGTTATCGCCATGAGTCGGGTCTCTGTTTAACTGCTCAAGGTAGTTTTCAAATAGAGCACTTAAAAAAATTTCGCTGGATTCTTTGTCCCTGACACTAAAGCCGTGAGAATGGCTGTTTTTGAACACCGTAACTAATGTCAATAAACACTAGCGTTTACAATATTCTGATGCCCAGGCCAAGGGACGCCCATGTCAGAGAGAGTGCGGCTCATAGCTGAGAACTGGAAGCTCTCCGTAGCTAAAGAGGCGTGAATTCGACGTTGGTATGGCGGCTGGAGCTCGGTGGGAATTGAAATCTCTCTGCCTAAATACCGCACCAGAGGAGGTATAAGGTACGGCCATATTGCTCACACGTGATATGGCGGAAGCTAGCAGCGCTTTGTTCGCCTCATCTCCTAGTGGTGATAAGGACCCCACCTGTAGGTGAAATGGGTAAGCGCTATTTGTTGCGGTGGCCGCTGAAGTCACCGCTAAACCAACCTGGTGGTGGTGGTTTCATCCAGGAATGTAATGTCTTGCATCTGCAGGAAGGCGCTCCCGCAACCCGCTGAAATGTATGTTCTGTTGGTGCAATAAATGTCCCTATATAGCACCTTTACACCAGTCACGTGGCGACATCCTCTGTGGTCGGTTGCAAGCCTCACATTTCTCCCAATCAGCCAGAGTTCTCGCGTGAGCCGATTCCTTGCCAAAACGATTTTTTTTTTCAGTTGACTTGCTTTCCGGCCGTGCTCATTCTGCCTTCTCAAAACACCATGTCCCCCAGTGGAGCTAATCTTCTACCCAGCCGGGAATCGATCCCGGACTCCGTTGCATACCAATCTGCCGGGCTGAGAGCGCAGCTACTAAGGCGGACAAAAACGATCTTGAAACAGACTTGTTATATCTGGCTGCTTACACTGGCTGCGCACGTTCATCCACCAACATACATACCTCTAACAGCTGCTAAACAGTGGAGCCGTGTCCAACGCAACGGCAATGGCTACACAACTGAAACAAAGCAATACAACACTAACGATAATGCTTTTTGTCTGTTTTGAAGCAGGGGACCAACGGAACAACCATTTATTTTCTCAGTCAAGAGGTGTGTGTTGACATTTCTGACACCATTGGAGACTATTATGTTTATTGTGTGATTCATTGAAACGTGACGAGGAAGTGAGGTTCTGTCTAACTTCACTGTTAGTCTACTACGGCATTGCTTAACAATTAGTAACTGTTAGTCCACTGTGCTCTCAATAGTAGCGACCAACGTCTTTCCTGCGTTTTAAACAAGTCTCACTCGCACTGGGAAAGGACCAAGTGTCCTGTGTAGTCTTTTAGGAACAAAATTTAGGAACGAATGGGTTTCAAATCTCAATTTAGAAAGCACATTCTTGTCCCGTGGAACCGCGACTTATATCTGTCTAACTGCCCTTCAGTTCAAAGATACAAGTAAAGTAAGTAACGGATTGGTGTAAAAACGACACACCTAAGGGTTGTCTGAAAACAAAGAAATGAACTTTTTTGCCAGAAACTGATTTCATCTCCAGGGAGATTAAAAGTAAATTCGGGGATATGACCCGTAAGCCTATTAATACTGTGAAATAAGAAGTGAAATAATGTTTATCTTAAAAAAACGAGTAGATGTGAGATAAATACCTTTAGTACGAGAAGAAACAGTTGGCTGATGAGGAGATACTGAGTCGAATTAGGAATAGAAGAAATTTCTCGTGCAACTTGACCAAAAGAAGTGATTGTTCACACACCAAAGCACGACCAAATTGCCAATTTGCTAATACCGGAAAGTGTTGCGGATGGACACTGTAGAGGGAGACCAAGACTTGACTACACTGATGAAGGTTCAAATATACGCTGGTTGCAATAGTTACGCAGAAAGGAAGATGCTTGCACAGACAAGACCAGGGTGGAAAGTAGCTTCAGAATAGACTAGAGGCGGACGATCACAAGAACAATAACAAGAAGAACGAAGGACAGTAATGGGAGAAGACAGAGTCACACATATGGAAGAAACTAGTAATAGAATGCTACAGTTCGCGAGAGAACAATTTAAGTTGAAACGATGGAACGGTAACCCATAACATAACCTGCACATTACTCCTGATGTTAAGAAATTCCGGAATAAAGGAGTTATTCAACAGTGAGTTCCATACCCCACACAACCTGCGAATGGTTTTGTCACATTCTGAAAAATACAGTTCCCCCCAACGATAAAACAAAAATCACATATAACTATGTAAGAAAAACAGTAAATTCAAACACAATAATTTAGGAGCGCATCATAAGAATACAATGATCAAGTAATAGACGTCTAAACATTGTTCCGAAAATATGTTGAATTTCAAGGAATCTCAGAAGCTTTAAAGGGTGTGCCACTAGGTGACAGAGAAAGAATAATTACACTCATTTAAGGAAGCCAAATCACTGTTAATTGTTAAGAACTGGGCAGCTGTGCCAACCTAATCCCTAAATCTAAAAAATGTACACAATGGAGATAATTTTGATCCTCGACACTAGCTGGATCACTTCCAGAGAAATTAGAGATACGCTGTAAGTACATCTTTTTATATAAGGATCTTCAGTTCGAGGGGGCTGCTGCATTGTATGCTGCATCGTAGCCCAACTCTGGTGTGGATACACAGGGACCGACAAGGCAAGGGATTAGTGTAACACTCGTGTCCTTTCGAGGTACGTGCTCTAAATGCCGAAACGTCAACTAAGGCGGCACTATTATCAAATATGCCTTATCAGTATCAAGGTCCTGTTATATATTCTTAGCTCCCGAAGGCCAAAGGCGGTAGCCATATATTGGATAGTGATGAATGCGTCTATGGTCGCAAATCACGGTTGTGGAATGATAAGTGATAAGGGGTGTTGCTACATCACGATTACGCGGGTCCCCATATCGCAAAAGATGTCACGTAAAGCTACGTCACTTCAAGTGGCAAACACCTGAAAACCCGCCCTATAGTCCTCTCCCCATGCAATTATCACACCTTCCGTTCCTTAACAAAGGACTGTTGATCGACCTGTCGGACCAGTATGTGCAGTAAGCAGCTAGAGACTCCTTCACGCAGCAGGACACGATATTTTACCAAACAGGTTTCTTCTACTTGGTGAATCGGTGGGATATACAGTATCACTGGAGCGCTTCAGTTAATATATCTCGCGAGCCTAAAACACATGTTTAGTAACAAAGCCATCTAGCACAGATTCAAAACTGTTGGTTTGAGACACACACACCAAGCAGAACAGAAACTTCGCTCTACCATTCTGTATTTGGGGTTCATCGCATGAAATTTATCTTCCTGCAGGACCTCTGGTATTTCCTGGCACTTTTCAAAGTAGGCCACAGAGTGACTACATTGTCACATTCTCTACCTAAAAATAAATACGGGTAAAATCGCTAATTTCATTAAGAAATATCGTCCGCAGCACACGCTGCTCAGTGTCTTACGAAATATAAAGGACACTCAAATGAAAAAGACAGATGGTGCAATACTGACAAGGTGCGAATTATGTATATATGCAGTTCATCCACCTGGGGAATCGAGAATCTCGACGATTTTTGCGTGTTAGTGACGTTGGTACTGGAAAGAAATCGGTCCAAAGAATTCCAAGCCTTTCGTGAATGTTTCAGTCTGAGCAAGGAGTCAGATAATAAATGACAACAGAATCATTTTTGTATGATATAAATAAAAATTGGTTGATTTCTTTCTTTACTTATACTGTAAAACAACTCACTAAATTTCGTGATTCTAGGTCAATGGCATGTGGTTTATAGGTTGTAATGAGTGAATAACAATAACAATACTCAAAATTCAAGTAAGATTATCATAAAAATTATAAAAATGAAATTTCAAGAAGATGAGCTTGAGAGAGTACAAGTTACTCTCTCACCCATTTTTTGTATACAGAAAATTATTAAAGATTTTGTTACAACCTGATGCACCTTGAGTGAGGCTCTAGAAAGTTAACAGCCTGAACAGACGTCATTGGAGCCTGGTAGGGTGCTAAGAGCATGAGGTATTTTTTTGTTTCTTAGCTCTAGAAACGGCGTGTTAGGATTTGGAAGCAATTGACGGCGAGCCCATCCCTCAGTAAATCTGGCCAGACAGGCCCAAAACTGTTCAGGGCAGACAGAGCAGCCCCTTGTCAAGACAAGTCTCCATCGCAACCACATGGATTGGCGCCAGCCAAAGGCTGTGTTGGGGGCGACGGACTGAAGAGATGCATCTACACAGTAGAGAGCCACTTCACAAATTTAGTGTTCGCTGATACTGCAAATAGGCCTGTGACCCACTTCCAACAGCTGCCTCGGTTGTATAAGGAACTTCGGCATCTGAGAAAAGTTTCGATGGTTCAAATGGCTCTGAGCACTATGGGACTTAACTTCTGAAGTCATCAGTCCCCTAGAACTTAGAACTACTTAAACCTAACTAAACTAAAGACATCACACACAACCACGCCCGAGGCAGGATTCGAAACTGTGACCGAAACGGTCGCGCGGTTCCAGACTGTAGCGCCTAGAACCGCTCGGCCACACCGGCCGGCAAACGTTTAGAGATAGAATCTATATCACACGTCATAGCTAGGACTAACAAACTCCAAGGTACAGGCAATTTAGATAAATATGTATAAGACAGTATTTGTTCCCTTGTTGACATGGGAAGCGATGTGACTTCAGAGAGAAACATCTTCCCCCACTGCAAAAACTTAAAGAAAAGACAGTAATTGTCGGTTTCCTATTTCATCCAGAGACATAGGTTTCTTAACTCTTGCCCTGGTTCTACATGAGTTTGTGCTGTCATGTGGCCAGGGAGATTTAGTGCCTCTAGAGCCCTATGATTGTAGACGGCGAGAAGGCAGTGTCTTTGTGCACTTTGTGGGAAAAAGGATTTTTTTTTTTTATCAGAAGAGGTGCGAGGTACTCGGGTGCTGGACGTTGGTCTGGTAAGAGCACTTCTGGTCGATGCTGTGGCATGTGTGGTTTATGCTAGGGACCTGTCCTGAGGCAGACTTCACTTGCAAGTAGTTTAGACTAGGGAGCCTTTGGTGAAGTTCTTAGTGTACCGACAGTGCGACTTCAAATGTCTCGGACTACTCATTTGCCTAGGGCTGACTTATTCGTTTTTCGTTTACTAGTCTTGACATTTGGTATCGTTGTGCGCTCTGTCTTATAAGTGAGCTAAATTGGTCCTTGGTATGACCAGTAAACCGGTGTGTCACACACTGAAATCTACCGTGATTTCAGGGCTCTGGTAGAGAGTAAATTGCGACCCGTCTGCCTGATATCTAGACTGTGAGATTTTGCATTTATTTCGTGGCCACCATCGATTCACAGGTGCCGCCTCATATCCCGCCTCCGCAGCACACATCTCGCCAGCTGCAAGATACATTACTGCAAGATGCAAACAGGGTAATGTACTGCCGCTCCAGCCATGCCAGGGCGCACAAATCTCAATCACCACTTGCTCTCAGCTGCACCTACTAAGAGAAAATTTTGTAGATTTATCATTCAAAGTCTGCTCAGTGTCAGATCAATTCAGACTGCATTGTCCACATCTTTAGGAGCAGAGCAATTGACTCGCTTCTTCCCCCCCCAGGATCCTTGTCCACCGCAGTTTTAAACCAATTGTTAGTTGTTTACGGTATTTAGTCATAACTTGTTTAGTATAATTTATGTCTGTCTTTGTTTTGGGAAAATAAATGTTATCAGTAAACGAGATTTTGCATACATTCTCAATCTTTTTATATAACAGCCTTACAGGGTTAATTTTAAGGTGTTCCAAAACCCTCATAGTTGAATATATATATATATATATATATATATATATATATATATATATATATATATATATATATATATATATATAGTCTCCATAGCAGCGGGGTCAGTGCACAGAATGCCATGCGAGGGCACAGGTTCGATTCCCAGCCAGGTTAATAATTACTCGGGGACTGGGTGTTGTGTTGTCTTCTTCGCCATTTCATCCTCATCGACACGCAAGTCACCTAAGTGGTTTCGATTGAAACTAAACATACTTGCACCAGGCCATCTGTCTAACAGCTGGGGCGGGGGGCTTACTGTTGGCAGAAATTAAATCTCATATCTGTGCTGTGCCTGTTGATGCAATTGGGAGGTGGGGTTACACTAGTCATGGCCTCCACCTGAATGGAGCGGGGAAGGATAGAATACTTGATCTTCTTGCAGAAAATGTAAGGGGGCGACATGCACACAAGACAAAGTACCTGTGGTTACTGGAGTCAGAGGGACACATATTTTAGGTTAAATTCAGGTTACAGACAGAGAGTATTGAAAGAGATTAAAACAGAAGAATGCCATAATATTTGTAGCAGTGTCCAAAGAAATAAAATTTGTGTAATTCATCAGAATATTAGAGGATTGAAAAATAAGGTAGATGAGCTTATTGTATGCCCAGAAAATGGGGTAAATTCTGAATGTACAAAAGTTTTGTGTGTCTCTGAACACCATGTAAGCGCAAGGATGAAGAAGTTAAATTTAAGGGATTACAGATTAGCATCTTATTCATATAGAATCAACATGGAAAAAGGAGACGTTGCTACTTATATAAAAACTGAACACAAAGTCAAAAATATTGAAACAAATAATTTTTGTGTAGATCGGATCCTAGAAGCATGTGCTTGTGAGTTGCTACTGCAATGTAATTTTATAGAGCTGTAATAATCTACAGACCCCTCAAGGTAACTTTCAGCTATTCATGAATAATCTAGAGGCATTATTGTGCTACCTGTCAGACAAAAAGTAGCAGTTAGTGGTTTGTGGAGATTTTAATGTAAATTTCTTAAAAGATACAGATAGGTAAAATGAGCCAGAATCTTTGTTTGGTTGTTTCAGTCTAGTATATGTTGTAATTTTCAAACTCCTTTGCAGGAGGATAGTAGGTCACTTATCGATTACATTTTCATAGACAGTGCTCAGGCAGAAACAATTAATGTGCACCCAGTTGTTAATGGGCTATCTGACCATGATGCACAGTTAATGGAAATGACACATATAGCCCCTTACAGGCTTCAAGCTGGTTCATACAAGGCAGGAAGGCTTAAATATGTGAACGGGGTACAGAGTTTTAAGAGCAGCCTAGAAGAGGTAGAATGGGATGAAGTACGCACAGAACATGATGCTGATGCCAAATTCAATTTAATCAACCGTAAATTTGTCTCCATATTTGAGAGTTGTTTTCCTGAAACGTTATCCAAAAAAGCCATTACAAACTCAAGTAAGCCATGGATTACTAAGGGAATTAAGATATCGTGTAAGAGGAAGAGGGAAATATATGGACAGGCCAGAATAAGTCACGATCTGACGTTACTTGCTTACTTCCAAAGATATTGTAATATTTTAAGGAAAGTCATTAAGAAGTCGAGAAGATTATGTGTTCTGACCGAAATTAATAATGCTGATAATAAGATTGCAATTATATGGAATATTGTCAAATGGGAGGTGGGGCAGCCTGACAGTGCACAGCATACCATAACAATAAAGCTAAATGATGATGTTGTGATTGATAATTCACAAGTTGCAACTATTTTTAACAATAACTTTCCGAATGTAGCAGCGAAAATAGAGTTAAAGAGTTCAGTTGAAGAAGCAAAAGTATGTGTTAAAAGTGTCATTCCCCAGGACTTTAGGCCTTTAGAAACAGTACCAACAACCACACTTAAATTGAGGGAAATATAAATATACTGAAAAACAAGAACTAATGCGGTGACGATGGAGTCTCTCACAGAATTCTGAAGTGTTGTTCTAATCTAATAAATGAAGTCCGTAGCGGTATATGTAATGCTTTGCTGGTAAAGGGAATTTTTCTAGACAGATTAAAATACACAATTGTCAAACCTCTTCATAAGAGAGGGGACAAGAGTGACTTAAGTAATTGTAGACCAATATCATTTGTGACTTCACTTTTTTAAGATATTCGGAAAAGTTTTGTATTCAACAGCAGTCTCAAATTTAACTGAAAATAATGTACTCAGCATGTAACAGTTCTGATTCCAGAAGTGTTACTCGACTGAGAATGCTTTCTACACATTTATTCATCAAACAGTAAAAGCACTAAATAACAAATCATCGCCAGTTGGTATTTTTTGTGATCCTCCCAAGGCATTTGACTATGTGGATCATGCCACACTCTTAGAAAAACTCAGTTTTTATGGAACTGAAGGCTATAGACACAGCTGGTTTGAATCATACTTAACGAACAGAAAGCAAAACGTTGTGCTGAATAACACAAATAATGTTGGGAGGGTGGTAAATTCTAGTGAATGGGGAGTCATCACAAAGGGAGTCCCACAGGGTTCCATTTTGGGTCCTCTGCTGTTCCTTATTCATGTGAATGACTTCTCACTTAACGTTCTGCAAGCAGAACTAGTACTTTTTGCAGATGGCATGAGTATTATAGTAAATCCCATACCAGAAAAAGCAGCTGAAAATATTGTTATGGATGTCTTTCAAAGAATTACTAAGTGGCTCTCAGAAAATGGACTCTCCCATAATTTTGAAAAATCTCGCTATGTACAGTTCTGTACACCAAATAGAGTCATACTGACAATCGATGTAGCATATGAACAGGGCTCAGTTAACAAGGTAGATTTCTACAAATTTTTGGGGTGTTTACATTGGTGACAACTTGAATTGCAAGAAGCATATTACTAAGCTTCTCAAATAATTAAGTTCAGCTTTTTTCGCCCTTTGTATAATCGCTAGTCTTGGTAATAAACAGTACAGCCTCATAACGTACTTTGAATATTTCCAACCAATAATGTCGTATGGAATAGTTTTCTGGGATAAGTCACCACTTAGACATAAAGTATTGATTGCGTAAATAGAGCAGTGAGAATAATTAGTGGTGTTCGTCCAAGAACGTCATATAGGCACCTATTCAACGAATTGGTATTTTAACTGCACAATCAGAGTACATATATTCGCTAATGAAATTCATTATAAATAATCCATCTCAATTCGCAAAGAACAGTGATATTCATACGAACAACACTAGAGGGAGAAATTACCTTTCCTGCCCGTTACTGGAGCTGTCAGTTTCTTAAAAAGGAGTACATTATTCAGCAACAAAAATCTTTAATCATCTGCATAACAACATAAAGTGTCTGGCAAGTAGCAGATCAAGTCTTAGATCTAGCTTAAAATCATTCCTTTTGGACAACTCCTTCTATTCCATGGACGAATTTCTGCTTCAGAACTGGTAAAAAAAATTCTCTAAATGTAGTGGCATGTGTAGAACTAAAAACGACAGTAATATTAATATTAGCACTATTCATATATATATATATATATATATATATATATATATATATATACATATATATATATATATCGTAACCAGACATGTTCCACATCATATCGATGATACAATCGTGAAAATGATCTACTGAACACGACAGAGCTAATATAAACTACCTAAACTATCCAACATGGGGCCATAGCCACACATATATTCCATTTCTTTATGTATATATTACTCACATGTACGATGGAGGTCGTAATTGAGATATTGAATATAAGATCATAGCAACGACATCTAATTAGGTAGTTAAAGAGTGGAAGAGTGAGCATAAAATTATGGAAGTTTAATAAACATGACACGTACGTAAGCGTATCAGAATGTAACAGCTGCTACTGTTCCGTAATTCAGAATAAAACACAAAATTGTGGCTTAATTCCAGGCGGTTAGGTGGGGAAATCATACAGCTAAAGAGAGGTGACACATCCATCCTAGGATATAGCTGGTAGGACTCTTAAGTTTAAGAAGAAACTTAGAAACATATATACCATTTGGTATAGTTGTCTATTAAGTCGAAATCGACATAACCATAAAACTGGAACAGCAACATAGGTACACAATTTATGTGTTATGTTTTGTGCTACACTCTGACCAATGATTAAGAATAGAGGCCGTTATCTTGGAATTTAACTATAGTACAGGTAAGGGTATCCATTGACTTTAAAAACATAGTTACCTCCTAATATTGGAGATGTTATTTTTTCTTTGTGTTACTGATACAGGCGAACACTGTAGCTCACTGGTTCTCAAGTAGAAACAGTATTTTTCTCTTAGGTTTTCTGTCAGTGTTTTGTACCATGTCCTAACGCGTCTACTTTCTATTCGCGCCAGCAAATAGATGGTTGGGCTTACTCTTAGTGACTAATAGTAGAGAAAAAAATACGACATTCAAAAGGATACATTGAACTGCGTTAGAGGCAAGCATCACCTTTATTTTTAAGCAAAAAATATTCTCCTACATCTACATCTGCACCTACGTCAATACACCGCAAGCCACCTGACGGTGTGCAGCGGAGGGTACACTGGGTACCTCTATCGGTTCTCCCTTCTATTACAGTCTCGTATTGTTCGTGGAAAGAAGGATTGTCGGTATGCTTCTGTGTGGGCTCTAATCTCTCTGATATTATCCTCATGATCTCTTCGCGAGATATACGTAGGAGAGAGCAATATACTGCTAGACTCTTCAGTGAAGGTATGTTCTCGAAACTTCAACAAAAGCCCGTACCGAGATAATGAGCGTCTCTCCTACAGAGTCTTCCACTGGAGTTTATCTATCATCTCCGTAACGCTTTCGCGGTTACTAAATGATCCTGTAACGAAGAGCGCTGCTCTCCGTTGGATCTTCTCTATCTCTTCTATCAACCCTATCTGGTATGGATACCACACTGCTGAGCTGTATTCAAGCAGTGGGAGAACAAGCGTACTGTAACCGACTTCCTTTGTTTTCGGATTGCATTTCCTTAGGATTCTTCCAATGAATCTCAGTCTGGCATCTGCTTCACCGACGATCAACTTTGTAAGATCATTCCATTTTAAATCACTCCTAATGCGTGCTCCCAGATAATTTATGAAATTAACTGCTTCCAGTTGCTGACCTGCTATTTTGTAGCTAAATGATAAGAGATATATCTTTCCATGTATTCGCAGCACATTGCACTTGTCTCCATTGAGATTCAATTGCCATTCCCTGCACAATGCGTCAATTCGCTGCAGATCCTCCTGCATTTCAGTACAATTTTCCATTGTTACAACCTCTCGATACACCATAGCATCATCTGCAAAGAGCCTCAGTGAACTTCCGATGTCATCCACAAGTTCATTTAGGTATATTGTGAATAGCAACGGTCCTATGACACTCCGCTGCGGCACATCTGAAATCACTCTTACTTCGGAAGACTTCTCTCCATTGAGATTGACATGCTGCGATCTGTTATCTAGGAAATCTTCAATCCAATCAAACAATTGGTCTGATAGTCCATATGCTCTCACTTTGTTCGTTAAACGACTGTGGGGAACTGTATCGAACGCCTTGCGGAAGTCAAGAAACACGGCATCTACCTGGGGACCCGTGTCTGTGGCCCTCTGAGTGTCGTGGACGAATAGCGTGAGCTGGGTTTCAGACGACCGTCTTTTTCGAAAGCCATGTTGATTCCTACAGAGTAGATTTCTAGTCTCCAGAAAAGTCATTATACTCGAACATAATACGTGTTCCAAAATTCCACAACAGAACGAAGTTGGAGATATAGGTTTATAGTTATGCACATCTGTTCGCCGTCCCTTCTTGAAAACGTGGATGACTTGTGCCCCTTTCCAATCCTTTGGAACGCTACGCTCTTCTAGAGCGCTACGGTACACCGCTGCATGAAGGGGGGGGGGGGGGGCAAGTTCCTTCGCGTACTCTGTGTAAAATCGAACTGGTATCCCATCAGATTCAGCGGCCTTTCCTCTTTTGAGCGATTTTTATTGTTTCTCTATCCCTCTGTCGTCTATTTCGATATCGACCATTTTGTCATCTGTACGACAATCTAGAGAATGAACTGCAGTGCAGTCTTCCTCTGTGAAACAGCTTTGGAAAAAGACATTTATTATTTCTGCCTTTAGTCTGTCATCCTCTGCTTCAGTACCATTTTGGTCACAGAGTTTCTGGGCATTTTGTTTTGTTCCACCTACCGCTTTGATATAAGACCAAAATTTCTTAGGATTATTCCCAAGTCAGTACATTTACTTTCGAATTCATTGAATGCCTCTCGCATAGCCCTCCTCACACTACATTTCGCTTCGCGTAATTTTTGTTTGTCTGCAAGGTTTTGGCTATGTTTATGTTTGCTGTGAAGTTCCCTTTGCTTCCGCAGCAGTTTTCTTACTCGGTTGTTGTACTACGGTTGCTGTTTTCCATCTCTTACAATCTTGCTTGGCACATACTCATCTAACGCATATTGTACGATGGTTCTGAACTTTGTCCACTGATCCTCAACACGATCTGTACTTCAGACAAAACTTTTGTGTTGAGCCGTCAGGTACCGTGTAATCTGCATTTTGTCACTTTTGCTGAAGAGAAAAATCTTCCTACCTTTTTTAATATTTCTATTTACGGCTGAAATCATCGATGCCGTAACCGCTTTATGATCGCTGATTCCCAGTTCTGCGTTAACTGTTTCAAATAGTTCGGGTCTGTTTGTCACCGGAAGGTCTGATTTGTTATCGCCACGAGTCGGTTCTCTGTTTAACTGTTTAAGGTAGTTTTCAGATAAAGCACTTAAAACATTTCACTGGATTCTTTGTCCCTGCCACCCATTATGAACGTTTGAGTCTCCCAGTCTATATCTGGCAAATTAAAATCGCTACCCAGAACTATAACATGGTGCGAAAATCTACTCTAAATATTTTCCAAATTATCCTTCAGGTGCTCAGCCACAACAGTTGCTGAGCCAGGGGGCCTATAGAGACATCCAATTACCATATCTGAGCCTACTTTCACCGTGACCTTCAGCCAAATCATTTCACATTTCGGATCTCCGTCAATTTACTTCTTATCACTATTAACACGCCTACCCCTTCACTGTCCAGCCTGTCTCTGCGGTAGACATTCCAATTTGAGTTTAGGATTTCATTACTGTTCACGTCTGGTTTCAGCCAACTTTCTGTCCCTAGTACTACATGGGTGTTGTGTCTGTTTATTAATGAGAGCAGTTCTGGGACCTTTCTATAACCGTTCCAGCAGTTTACAATTAGCACATTAATATTGTTATTCTCTGTTGCATTTTGCTTATTCCTACTTTGCCGCGTCTCAGGAGTCGTCTTGTCGGGCCTAGGGGGGAATTCTCTAACCTAAAAAACCCCCATGTGCACTCCACACGTACTCCGCTACCCTTGTAGCCGCTTCCTGCGTGTAGTGCACGCCTGACCTATTCGGGGGGACCCTACATTTCTCCACCCGATAGCGGAGGTCGAGAAATTTGCACCCCAGATCCCCGTAGAATCTCTGAGCCTCTGGTTTATGCATTCCACTCGGCTCCAAACTAGAGGACCGCCATCGGTTCTGGGAACGATACTACAAATAGTCAGCTCTGATTCCACCCCGCGAGCGAGGTTTTCCGCGTTCACCAATTCCGCCAACCGCCTGTACGAACTGAGGATGACCCCTGAACCTAGGCGGCAGGAGTCATTGGTGGCGACATGAGCAACAATTTGCAGTCGGGTGCACCAAGTGCTCTCTATCGCCGCCAGCAGGGCCTCCTCCACATCTCGGATGAGACCCCCCGGCAAGCAGACAGATTGAACACTGGCCTTCTTCTCCGACCTTTCCGCTATTTTCCTAAGGGGCTCCATCACTCGCCTAACGTTAAAAGACAAAGATATTATTGTAAGTTGATTTATGAAATCACGGTCGGTCTCATTCTGTACGGACTTCCTCAGGTGACAAAGTGGTAGAAATGTGCAGGTGTCATGATTAAAATAGCCTTATTAACACTGATACTATTCAGTTGTGTAAGTACAACATGGTCGATATTACAACTTTCTTCCAAGAAAATACCTTTCCAACACGACCATGCATCGGACAACGCTGCTGGCCTGAAACTGACGTTCAGGAGAAGGTCAGCTTAACTTTTACGAAATGAATACGGAACCTCATCTTTTACATGTAAAAGGAGATGTATGGCACGTGAATCCTTCGTTGATGAATTGGAGTAAGTACTTTCTACACTCATTCCAAGTAAAACTATCACTACCCACGAAGTAAGCAACCTACAGTACACATGAATGTGAAATGCACTCTGGTTACAGCTGTGAGAGGATCAGCATTATTGATTTCTATACGACAGCACAAAGAAGAAACACACGTAGGAGTACAAAGCACACGTATCAATGTGAAGGTCAGGCCGTTTTTCAAATATGCTGCATCGTCTGCTCACCATTCCGTATCTTCTCTCGGTTAAGAAAGTATTCCCTTAACTGGGTTGTTAAACCACGGCTGGAGCTATGGCCTGAATACGGTAACTTACACTTTGTGGACGTTCTGAACAGTGAGCGATCAGCAGATTCTAATATTCGAAGAAATATATCAGAGCCAAGATCACATTTAAGCATTTATATTGAACTGATGACCGGTTCCGACAGTACTTTGTTGTCATCATCGTATCTCATATTTTTCAAAATATGTGACATAATTTTTAACAATATGAGATCCGAAGATGACGGAAACGTATTGTTGAAGCTGGTCATGAGTTAGAAATAAATATTTAAATGCCATACCAGCTCTGAAGCAGAGGCGCGCACAAAGCGTGCACGGCGCTCCCGGGACCGTATTTTCGACTGCCGGCGAGCCTCGACTCGCGCCGTCAGCTCAGCCGTCGAGCCGCACGGGCGCCAGAGTCCGGGTCCCCCGGTCGCCCGTGTGGCTCGGCTGCTCGCCGGGTTGCGCACTCGCCAGGCGTCAAACTGTTGCGGACGCGAAACGAAACGCCTGTGGTCTGTTTGCAAGCAGTTTTTTACTTCACACGTGATTTACAGACACAGTAATTCGCCTCCAGTCTTATATTAAAATAACTGATGGCTTTAACATCAGCAATAATATGGTTACTTAAATCTCCGATTTTGCATGTAATTATCAAATCATCTTATCGTTACGTGAATGTGAAACATCTATGTACCTTATGATGTTCTGAAAGTAATTACTTTTATTAATGGTCATCCTACTAATTAGAGAATTTCCGAAATATTAAGTATTTAAAAGTTTTTATTGGCTAACACGGATGTAAGATGGTTATATCACAGCAAAACTGTTCTCACGTTATATGACATTTATCCTTATCTCACCAGGTACACCTTTCGGTGGGCAAATCTGGCTTCCGACTGTCTCTTATTTGACAGAAATTTTGTTAAAAACAACGATTGAAATTTATTACTACACAGATCAATCACAAACTGTGTAATGTGCAAGGCCCTATGAACTGTTCATTAAAAGCCTCGCAGTTTAAGGAATCTGTCTGAATTCCAATTAAATTTAATGTTTACATACCCTTCACAATTTCTTAGTAGAAATTCATGTTATTTCGGACGAAACTGCAGAGAATAAAATTAAGGAACATCCGTACGGATTTGGAAAACTGTCAAACGCTGTCTCCGTGGTGTATGTAGTAATAACTAGATCCGTAGTCGCTTGAAGTGTAAATTGAAACGTGCAGCAACTGAAAACTTCCAGTGATTAAGTTACGAAAAATAAATCTATGTCAGCGATTAGCTTCTGATTAAGCTTGAAGACAGAGTTTATCAAAGCCATCAAGTAAAGCGCTAACAAGTTTATTACCTGTCCCGCCCACATATCTGTACGAAAAGGTTTTTCCTTCTTACACGTATATAAAAAATAAATTGATAAACAAACATCACAGTGAATATAATTAGAAACTATCTTTACCTTTCACGGCCCCTGATCTCTAAGCTAAGTCACATGCAAAGCAGGCGGATCCTCCTCAACGAATTCCAAGAAAAGATTGAGCCAGTCGGTTCCTTAATGAAAACTTTTAGATTACTAGAAAATTGTAAAATACTTAAATATTGCATACTAGAGCTACCCGTTGTGCAGAAGCTTCATCAGCCTTTTGGTGTGGCTCAGGTGAAATGCAAAGCATTGAAAAACCGTTAGAGCTATTAAAACGTTTGGTTTAAAATCAGTGACTTCCATGTCACAGGAAGTACTTTTTTCTGTCACATCCATCATTTTTTCATCAAACGTTGGTTTTCTTTGTGCTGCCCTGTTCCGAGCACACAAAATCTTCACCATTCTGAATGGAGTTCCGACGATTCGGAAAGCAATTCCGCATTCCGCACTTGTGTGGCGCCTTCTCAGGGCTGCCTTCTCCCCGGTTGCATCGAGCCTTACTGACTCCCGGGCTCGGTCGGGTTCCCGACGAGCTGCTGGCCTCGACGGTGCATCGCGGCCCGCGCACGCCGCTGCCCGGTGCATTTGAGTACGAATACCTTCGGTGCGGGCAACAGGACGGAGCGGTCGGCCGCAGCCGGGCTCGGGCGCGTAAATGTGGCGCGAAGCACGGCTTCGTTCCGATGTATTTCTTGAAATATTGCAATACGATAACTTACTGCGAAGCAGGGGAAGTTATTTCACAAAGTGAGGAGTATCATATGTAGGCTGACGGGCTGGCCATGTTTATCTGCCACAATTTAAACATCCAGTCTTTCTCAGTTACTTGTGGTAAGGTCGAACCCCCTGCACCACTAATACACCAGCTCGGGTTCTTATCATCCGGTACCAGACAGCGCCATGCTACCACATCTGTTGTGTAGAACAAAGAGATGCATTACCCACGAAGACCACGGAACACTTCCAACCATCTGTTGGTTTTTCTCGACCCATTAGTGCAGTGTCTGAATTGGCACTGTCTGTATTTGACAGTGTTGTATATTTCGACGCATTGTTGCTTCGGACATGAATGCATGCGTACATGACAAGTGTTAAAACCGCGTTCGAGTCCTGGTCTGATACAAATTGTGATAAGTTTCCAGTGAAATGTATACCTGTAGTGATAGCGTAGTAATAATTTGCGAAACCTTTTCCTAATTTAATGCGGTTGTCGATCGTTAGCGGTTTCTGTTGGCTTCGGACAGGCAAGCATGTCCGAAGGGACACTGCATCGAACTGTACAGACACTGTCAAATACAGACACTGCACTAATGTAACTCACGCCATAGGGAAGGCAACCAGACGAGAAAAATTAATAAGTCTCTCCTCATGCGGGAATCGCTTAACTGTGTCAGCACTTTTGGAAGGAGAGACTGGGACATGCAGAGATGTGAGTCCACCTTGGAAGCATACCCCGACAGCCGAAGCCGTTAAGGCGACCACTCACTACAAGAGGAAATCCGTGTTCGAATGCCGGTCCGACACGGATTTTCATATGTTTCCAGTAAATGGTGCACCTGTTGAGGTACCGAATTTGTAATTTGCGAATATATTTCGTAGTTTCCAAGCCTAATATTACAGATGATGAATCCGACCAATACCGACAAAATTTCGGAGACTATTCTGGAATATATTCTGGCCACTTTTTACTAAGAATCTATTATTTCCAGTGGATCGTTAGTAATTAGTAATCTGTTTGTAAGAGCTTTTTCGGTTAATTGCCTGAGTTACCTTTGTGTTTGTGAAAATACCTCTACAACGTAAAAAAGACTAATATACAATTACTGAACGGCATAACAGTCAATAAAGTAATGTAACAGCTTTCAGACTAAAGCACAGCGACTTCGTGGGGAGAATGTCAGCATAACGCCTTTGTGCCCTCCTTCATTACTTTCAAAACTATTTATGACGTTCATTTCACCTAACTTTTCGTCAGTAAACCTATCCATATTACAGTGTATCACTATTAACGTACAACAAACACATCTGTATGAACAAATGGAGACAGACAGAAGGAGTGCTGAATGCAAGTTTGGAGATAGAAGGGCAACATGGGCATTACTGTTGTCAGCTGCAAATAACGTTAGAGAATAGAAGAAGTCTGTTTTCGAAGACGGCCGTGGTGGCCGAGTGGTTCGAGGTGCTTCAGTCCGGAACCGCGCGACCTCTACGGTCGCAGGTTCGAATCCTGCCTCGGGCATGGATGTGTGTGATGTCCAAAGGTTAGTTACGTTTAAGTGGTTCTAAGTTCTAGGGGACTGATAACCTCAGATGTTAAGTCCCATAGTGCTCAGGGCCATTGGAACCATTTTCTGTTTAAGAACACGACACACAGAGCATAACTTCTGCCATTTGCGCTGTTATACAGATATTTTCAACTCATTACAGACAGCAGGATAAATGTGGGTAACAAAACAAAAAAATATTATTACTAATGAGATACCGGAGACCACGGTTTCTTAATACGAAAAACTATGAGAACATGCCTTAGAAGAGTTTATGAAATTTTGTAAGGCAGTTTGGCTTCATGTTGTATGTTATATACCGCATAAAGCCCTCCGCCTTATACGATTATCGTTCATTATCTGAGTTCATACAAACAGTGGAAGGGAAGAATTATAGGACCTACTGAATGGAATAAAGGCTAATGAATGCAGAATATAATATGAGAGTAAACCGAAGAGAAATGAATGCAATGAGAAGTAGCAGGAATGGGAATAGTGAGGAACTCAACATCAACATCGTCAATCACGAAAGAGACGAAGTTAAGGAATTCTGTTACCTTGGAAGTAAAATAACCAATGACAGGCGAAGTAAGGAAGATTCAAAAAGCCGACTAGCACAGGCAAAAAGTGCATTCCTGGCCAAGGGAAGTCTATTATTATCAAATACGGACTTCAATTTGAGGAAGAAAGTTCTTAGAATGTACGTTTGGAGCACAGAATTGGATGGTAGTGAATTATGGACAGTGAGAAAACAAGAGAACTGAAGCATCTGAGATGTGGTACTGCAGCAGAATGCAAAAAATTGGTAAGGAATGAGGATGTTCACCGCAGAATCGGTGAAGAGTGGAACGGAGGGAAAACACTGACCAGCTCAAGGGTCAGGATGATAGGACGTGTGTTAAGACGTCAGGGAATAACTTACACGGTACTAGAAGGCGTTGCGGAGGGTAAAAGCTCTGAGGAAGCAGAGATTGGATACATATATAATCGAGGACGCAACTGGAAAGTGCTGCTCTGAGCTGAAGAGGTTGGTGCACTTGCGAAATTCGTGGCCTATCGCACCAGACCAGTAATAAGACAGATGTCTCAAAAAAAAAAAAAAAAAAAGAGAGAATTAGTCGAGTGCTGCGGGTAGTATTCGAGCACTAAGGATTCCGTATAAATTTAACTGTGCATATATATAGTTCATCCATCCTGCGAATCGACAATCTCGACGATTTTTGCCTGTTTTCGATATCGATACTGACAAGAAAAAGTTTACAAGAATTCCAAGACCTTTTCAAAATCTCTACAGTTATTCCTCAGACTAGCCCGGACATACGAAAAGAAACGAGGAGAGGACTTTCGTTTATATTTATAGAGGAGAAGATTTAGTAAAACATTTTTTTCTTGCGTACTAAAACTTACTACAACTTACATTGTATGTTTACAATTATAAATATGAGATAATTTCCTATGGGACCAAACTGCTGAGATCATCGGCACCTAGGCTTACACACTACTTAATCTAACTTAAACTAGGTGACGCTAAGAACAACACATACACCCATACCCGAGGGAGGACTCGAACCTCCGACAGGGGCAGCCGGTCGAACCATGGCAAGGCGCCCTAAGACCGCGCGGCCACCCTGCGAGTTTTCGAGTGTCAAAATATGTGACATAAATAGCCGAATCTTTTGACTCCATTGACTTAGGAGTTTAAAACTTCTACACCTTAATAGCTGACATGAGGTTGAACTTGATACATCTCCCTGTATCTGAGAGAAAAGCTTATTTTCAGTCGCACAGACAGACAGACAACAAACTAATTCTAAAAGCCTGCCGTTTTAACAGAATGAGGTACGGAGCCGTAAAGCAAAGCTTACAGAAGTCATTGTTATAAACACATTTTGGTGGAGAGCGGAAATATCATGGTGCACCAAAATAATTTCCCAGAGACCGATCATCCACTCTGGCGTCGTTGAGCGAAATAGCACTTACTATCACGCTTCAAATTCGCTTAAGAGCACTTCAGTAACTCAAATTTCTGTACCGTTGGTCTTCCCCGGTAACACCTGAGACAACGCTGCTACATGAGCCTCGTCTCTCTGGAATCTTACCTACTTATTCCTGGCGTAACTGCTTCTCAGTTTCCCAGTACAGCGACTCTCTTAGGTGCTGCAATTTTCACAGACGTCAACCAAGCAATATTTTTCTGGCCAGCAGCTTACAAAACTCACCGAGACCAGTTATTCAAATTTAGATTAAATAAGTCCGTTTCAGACATAAATGACGTGTTTCTTCCCCTCCCTCATGCTCCCCCCACACAGGAAGGAACTGAATTGAGTAGCACAGTAAAAAACATTTTATGACTCTCTCAGCCAAATAATTTGCTAAATTCGTGTAAGGATATACGAAGAAAGTATTTTTCTCACTTTCCATTTTTCTGGGCTGAATACTGGTACGTTCTTCTCTGTCCCATGTTACAGAATAGAAATACTTCTCATTGCAATTTTAGTGCTGTTAACAACGTCCCGACATCTCTTACATTAGCGACATACATACATAAAATTTTACTATGCTGCCATACTGTAGTTTCGCACAGCTTCTAAACTGTATTTTAATTTTTTTGCCTCTACAAATATGCTGTGCATGTCAGTATTATTTTCGGCGGTGGGTACTTCTTATAGCACTATCATTTCCCTCGTACCCTCTTCTGCTGGCAAATGGTGTACGGGAAGAACTTGTGATCTTCAGCCTCTGCAGTGTCTCTTTCTCGTCGTGCTCAGTTCGCGAGACGCGTGCCAGTGAAAGCAATATTTCCTCTGAAACTTCTTGAAGAGTACGCTCGCAGACATACAGACGGAAATCTGTCCATAAAGCAAAACGACTCATCTGTAGCGTATGCCACTGGAGTATGTTGAGAATCTCTGTAACGCTCCGCTTTTGAGTACTTGTCGCGCTAAAAGGTCATGTCTTACGGCCAAAAGTCTAAAGTGGCAATGCCAATAGGCTGGGAGCTTCCCATTTCAGAAATACCGGACGCTTAATTATGAAAATTCTCCTTAGTTCTCAAGTAGCTCTACAGGAAATTTTTCTCTTCTACTTACACTACTGGCCATCAGAATTGTTACACCACGATGATGGCCAGCTACAGACGAGAAATTTATCCGACAGGAAGAAGATGCTGTGATATGCAAATGATTAGCTTTTCAGAGCATCCACACAAGGTTGGCGCCGGTGGCGACACCTACAACGTGCTGACATGATGAAAGTTTCCAACCGATTTCTCATACACAAAGTGTAGTTTTCCAGCGTTGCCTGGTGAAATGTTGTTCTGATGCCTCGTGTAAGGAGGAGAAATGCGTACCATCACGTTTCCGGCTTTGATAAAGGTCGGATTGTGGCTTATCGCGATTGCGGTTTATCGTATCGCAACATTGCTGCTCGCGTTGGTCGCGGTCCAATGACTGTTAGCAGAATATGGAATCGGTGGGTTCAGAAGGGTAATACGGATCGTCGTACTGAATCCCAACGGCCTCGTATCACTAGCAGTCGAGATGACAGGCATCTTATCCGCATGGCTGTAACGTATCGTGCAGCCACGTCTCGATCCCTAAGTCACAGATGCGGACGTTTGCAAGACAACAACCATCTGCACGAACAGTTCGACGACGTTTGCAGCAACATGGACCATCAGCTCGGAGACCATGGCTGCGGTTACCATTGACGCTGCATCACAGACAGGAGCTCCTGCGATGCTGAACTTAATGACGAACCTGGGTGCACGTGTGGCAAAACGTCATTTTTTCGGATGAATCCAGGTTCTGTTTACAGCATCATGATGGTCGCATCCGTGTTTGGCGACATCGCGGTGAACGCCCATTGGAAGTGTGTATTCGTCATCGTCACACGGGCGTATCACCCGGCGTGATGGTATGAGGTGCCATTGGTTACACGTCTCGGTCACCTCTTGTTCGCATTGACGGCACTTTGAACAGTGGACGTTACATTTCAGATGTGATACGACCCGTGGCTCTGCCCTTCATTCAATCCCTGCGAAACCCTACATTTCAGCAGAACAATGTTGCAGGTCCTGTGATGAACTGTGGTATCCTGTTGATGCTGCATGTGCAGCTGTACCTGTACACGCCATCCAAGCTCTGTTTGACTCAATGCCTAGGGGCACTAAGGCCGTTATTACGGCCAGAGGTGGTTGTTCTGGATACTGATTTCTCAGGATCTATGCACCCAAACTGCGTGAAAATTTAATCACATGTCATTTCTAGTATAATATATTCGTCCCGTTTATCATCAGCATTTCTTCTTGGTGTAGCAATTTTATTGTCCAGTAGTGTATTTACTTTCCGATCGATACAGTTATTATCTGTGATTATCCAAAACACTCGCACAAGAAATCATCTGCCGGGTCTACGACATCAGTATGAATTACTATAATTTTCCTTGTAAAGTGGTTATTATTTTATCCCTTTGTTTTCTGCACGTTTCCAAAATTGTAGTTGAAGTACTATTTAATATTTTATTGTCTATGAATCACTTCATTGAATTAGGTGTTAAAGTAGCCATGAGCTAAGTACAAATGAAGTCTACGATCGATTAAATACCACAGCTAGTTGCATTCCTCTCCTTATCTTCAGAAATTCCATTCGTAAAAGGGTCGCTGTTAGTTCAGCAGTTTTTCGTAGCAGTGCCCCTTCTAGAGTAGCACTTAATGTGTTGCGTGGGCTACGTACTACCGTTTTAATTCGATCCGTTTTTGATTTCGTTAATACTCTGACCTTCATTTTACTTTACCCGGCAAACAATAAGATCTGTTTTTAATCGAGATTTCGTCGTGTGTCTTAACTCTTTCAGGATGTTCCTACTAGAAAATCCTCTCTGTGTGTAAGGGTTGGCGCTGGGCCTATCGACTTCGAACCGATGTCGCTACGCCGGCGTAACTGGATTTTGTCTCGCAGCGAACGCGCAGTTCATTCCGATATTAAATTATCAGTCGAACCATTCCACTCCAATGAATTTTAGCGTTGAAATTCGCGTACAATTGCCATTTTATTGCAGGTAATGTGTCACCGTAGCGACAAAATTATTTAGCCAGCTGCAGAGCTCAGATCCGTTAATATATCGCCGCATCCCTCCTCTTCACAATGCGGCACACGTCGTTTATTGCGTGCAGGTATTTTAGCGGCCCAGCCAGTGTGTAACGAGGCCTCGAGGACAAGCCATCGTTTCAATAAACGCTGTCCGATAATGTATTGCCATTCTAGTTACTGCCATTGGTCATTTGGCATTTCTGTTACGCGACTCAATCTTACAGCACAGAACCGACAATTGTCATGCGATGTTGCTATAGTCTTGTTATGACTATAAGTAATCATTTCACGAAATGTAAGTAAGAATCTGATCAGTGTTCTGATCATACGGCTGTATGGGATTGGAATACCGTGACGCTGCTAATATTTCTTATTTAAAACAGGAAACTTACATAAGTCTATAAATCACCAGATATAGTGCAACAGGCAAAGTGGAAAAACAGACGAGTAATGTGCTAGCATTACAGAAAAAAGTGCTACAGGTACTTTGAGAAAAATTTAAAAAAAACAAAACACGTAAAGTTCATTGAGAGCTCCGTAACGTCTGCTGTAATTTCGAAAACATTTTCTAACAACGCATACCATGACAGCCACGGAATGAGAATATATTCTCTGGAAAATGGATGGTGAGAGTCTGTTGTTTATGTGACGTAATAATCACGCTCATAGCTTACAATAAGCTTAAAATGTCATAGGTGTAGCAAAACCGTCTGATCATGTTGTTCCCCTGTTTCTACATTTCTAAAACACTGTCGCCACTACATCACCGTCTCAATAGACGATGTCTTCCTTTGTACCAAACATATATACATGTGTAGCTCTCTTTCAGGTTCGGAGAACATGAGCGTGAATCTGGATGTATTCATGGAAAAAGGAAATTTTATCGTAAAATAAGCAAATAATTCAGTTTTGGAAACCTCCTTCAGTACACACATAAAACGAACGGTACCTCAAAAATGTCGTACACTTATATACCACTGAGTCACTGTGTCGTCAGGTAACACATGGTTCACTTAATGCCGAGTATCTTTAATATATGTGACTCATATGAAAACTATGTGACTGACAGAACGAAGTACAACATCCTGCGCGCCGGGAATTCATCAGAATCAAACGTACCATCGGAAGTACCCAATGTAAACACCGGTGCTCTGCACAAAGTCTCAATATATACGCAAATTAGCTGTCAGCCAATGTTATTACTACATTTTGACTATATCATGACCAACGCTATCACCCTCGATCAACAACAAGGAAATTGATATGGATGTGGACAAACCAACTACTTACCGACAACAACAATAAGTAAACTTAAAAATAATCATACTCAAGATATTACTTATAATCTCTGGGTGACGGTGTTAACGCCTCTGTACTTAATAAACAGTGTAAATATAAAATCATGAATTTACGTAAAGTGATTTGGACAAATGAAGTAAGTGTGAAGAGGAGATTACGACATAGGTTAAATCGAAAAATTTTGAGGATCTGCCACAGAAAGATGCGAAACACCCCCCCCCCCACCAAATCTCATATTTTGATATGATGTAGATAAGTAGTGCAGATCTGTAAGAAAGTCGGAAATAATACGTAGCAGACACAAATGTAGTACACTGAAGAGAATTCGAGATAACATCGCAGCCTAGATATCCTGCGCTCGTGTAAACTATGACGAGTGGAGGAAGTGATCAGAAATGTTGGACAAAGATTTCCACGTAACTGTCCACTTCTAAGATCAATTATTCGATATAATGTCTTATTAAAAGTAGAAAGGGTTGAAAGAACTAATCATTTGAAAAGATCAACAAAAGATCCCTTATCAACCCAAAACACTCTAATTATCTATTTATCACAAAGTGGCAGTACACAAAGTGGCAGGTTTTCAGATTTATTGCCAACAATATGGCATAACTGACACTAACGTTGAATGAGCGTATAATCGTCACAGTCAGATGAATTTCTATGGCTGCGCATCGTGTATTATCTTCTTTCTCATCACCGGCACGTGAAGAGCCTGGTTGAGTCCATAGCCACGCCTATAAGAGAGTGATGATAGAGATATTTTTGTGGTAGTAGGCACGACTGATTCCGGTAAGGACAGGAATAGCGTGGCAAGTGAGTAACTGACGTTTAGAAATTTAGTCTTTTACCGAGGTTTGTGGCGTTTCTCGTGACCTAAGAGCTATTACTTTCTTAGGGAGCAGATGTTCAAATCAATCGAGTGTCCTGAAGGCATCTGAGTGTTTCGAGACCTGCTCACCGACAAAGGAAGGAACCACACAATAACGGTTACTGAAATCTCCGTAGTTTTTACGATTCTAATAAAGTTTAACAAGTCTTGACTTATCTCACTGAAATCTGTCTCGTCAGAAGCAGTCAACAGGAAAAATTTGTGTGACAGTTCACGAAAAACTAACCAAAGTCAAATATTAACCTCACACCACTGAGAATATAAATTGTCGCTTCCTCGTAATGGCTCTAAATTACAAATGAACCAGAACTGCTTAACTTGAACTTCCACGAGGCTTACACGGCAATAAGGAAATTTTAGTAAATTCATAACTGAACTCAATGACGTATACTCTTCAACTCAAAAGATATATAGCGACAATCGTGTCTTTAACTATCATAGAGCCACGTAAATTGTTCAGAGCCAATAGCCACGTAAATTGTTCAGAGGCAATATTAATTAAATCTGGATAGACACTGAATAGAAGGCAGTACAGTAGGTCATATTGAACCGAACAGAAAGTGATAAAGTAATGTAATTTGGTTTTTAATATGCAACCAATCTCGACGGTGAATTTTTGGCACTCTCAGCATTATCGCCCAGCCATCGGCCCTCCAACCATGGTGAGTACTTCCGGATGGCAGGATTCACAGCGGTGCCCAGTGATACATATCGTGCTTTTTGCAACACATTTTCCACAACGATTAGAGACAGAATTTTTTCCATTTTTGATGGTGATTGCTCCCTCAGCTCTGTCATCATCAAACAACGATCAAGTCGCAATAATCGGTTCCTTATATCAAAAGACGAGGCTTAACCCATGGATACTGCCGAGGTTGTACAACGGTGACATGACACATTACGCTAACGGAGATTTAGCTTTTTCGGTTTTCTTTTCAGTAAATTCCTTTCTGCAGATACTTGCATAATCTGTCGTCGTTAGAGGACAGTTCCCAAGAAGGCTCAACCACGGCTTCACTATATTCACATCTACATGGATACTCTGCAAATCACATTTAAGTGCCTGGCAGAGGGTTCATGGAACCTCTTTCAGAATTCTCTATTATTCCAATCTCTTATAGTGCGCGGGAAGAATGAACACCTATATATTTCCCTATGAGCTCTGATTTCCCTTATTTTATCTTTGTGATCATTCCTCCCTATGTAAGTCGGTGTCAACAAAATATTTTCGAATTCGGAGAAGAAAGTTGGTGATAGGAATTTCGTGAGAAGATTCCATCGCAACAAAAAACGCCTTTATTTTAATGATGTCCATCCCAACCCTGTGTCATTTCTGTGACACTCTCTCCCATGTCCGCCCCCGGTAGCTGTGCGGCCAGCGCGACAGAATGTGAATCCTAAGGGCCCGGGTTCGATTCATAGCTGGGTCGGAGATTTTCTCCGCTCAGGGACTGGGTGTTGTGTTGTCCTAATCATCATCATTTCATCCCCATCGACGCGCAAGTCACCGAAATGGCGTCACATCGAAAGACTTTTACCCGGCGAACGGTCTACCCTAGTTACATGATATTATTATTTTTACTCTGTCCCATATTTCGCGATAATACAAAACGTGCTGCCTTTCTTGGAACTTTTTAGATGTACTCCGTCAGTCCTATCTGGTAAGGACCCCACACCGCGCAACAGTATTCTAAAAAGAGGACGTACAAGCGTAGTGTAGGCAGTCTCCTTAGTAGGTCTGTTACATTCTCTAAGTGTCCTGCCAATGAAACGCAGTCTTTGGTTAGCCCTCCCCACATCGACATCTCAATCCACACTCCGCAAGCCACCTGACGGTGTGTGGCGGAGGGTACCTTGAGTACCTCTATCGGTTCTCCCTTCTATTCCAGTCTCGTATTAATTGTGGAAAGAAGGATGGTCGGTATGCCTCTGTGTGGGCTCTAATCTCTATGATTTTATCTTCATGGTCTCTTCGTGAGATACACGTAGGAGGAAGCAATATACTGCTTGACACCTCGGTAAAGGTATGTTCTCGAAACTTCAACAAAAGCCCGTACCGAGCTACTGAGCGTTTCTCCTGCAGAGTCTTCCACTGGCGTTTATCATGTCCGTAACGCTTTCGCGATTACTAAATGATCCTGTAACGAAGCGCGCTGCTCTCCGTTGGATCTTCTCTCTCTCTTCTATCAACGCTATCTGGTACGGACCCCACACTGCTGAGCAGTACTCAAGCAGTGGGCGAACAAGAATACTGTAACCGACTTTCTTTGTTTACGGATTGCATTTCCGTAGGATTCTTCCAATGAATCTCAGTCTGGCACCTGCTTTACCGACGATCAACTTTATATGATCATTCCATTTTAAATCACTCCTAATGCGTACTCCCAGATAATTTATGAAATTAACTGCTTCCAGTTGCCGACATGCTATATTGTAGCTAAATGATAAGGGATCTTTCAATGTATTCGCAGCACATTACACTTGTCTACATTGAGATTCAATCGCCATTCCCTGCACCAAGCGTCAATTCGCTGCAGATACTCCTGCATTTAGTACAATTTTCCATTGTTACATCCTCTCGATATACCACAGCATCATCCGCAAAAAGCCTCAGTGAACTTCCGATGTCATCCACAAGGTCATTTATGAATGTTGTGAATAGCAACGGTCCTACGACACTCCCCTTCGGCACACCTGATATCACTTTTAGTTCGGAAGACTTCTCTCCATTGGGAATGACATGCTGCGTTTTATTATCTAGGAACTCTTCAATCCAATCACACAATTGGTCTGAAAGTCTATATGCTCTTACTTTGTTCATTAAACGACTGTGGGGAACTGTATCGAACGCATTGCGGAAGTCAAGAAACACGGCATCTACCTGGGAACCCGTGTTTATGGCCCTCTGAGTCTCGTGGACGAATAGCGCGAGCTGGGTTTCACACGACCGTCTTTTTTTTCGAAACTCATGCTGATTCCTACAGAGTAGATTTCTAGTCTCCAGAATTGTCATTATACTCGAACATAATACGTGTTCCAAAATTCTAGAACTGACGACGTTAGAGATATAGGTGTATAGTTCAGTACAGCTGTCCGACGTCCCTTCTTGACCTGTGCCCTTTTCCAATCCTTTGGAACGCTACGCTCTTCTAGAGACCTACGGTACACCGCTGCAAGAAGGGGGGGGGGGGGGGGGGGCAAGTTCCTTCGCGTACTCTGTGTAAAATTGAACTGGTATCCCATCAAGTCCAGCGTCATTTCCTCTTTTGAGCGATTTTAATTGTTTCTCTATCCCTCTGTTGCCTGTTTCGATATCTACCATTTTGTCATCTGTGCGACAATCTAGAGAAGGAACTACAGTGCAGTCTTACTCTGTGTAAAGCTTTAGAAAAAGACATTTAGTATTTCGGTCTTTAGTCTGTCATCCTCTGTTTCAGTACCATTTTGGTCACAGAGTGTCTGGAGATTTTGTTTTGATCCATCTACCTCTTTGACATAAGACCAAAATTTCTTAGGTTTTTCTGCCACGTCAAACTTTACTTTCGAATTCATTGAACACCTCTCGCATCGCCCTCCTCACACTACATTTCGCTTCGCGTAATTTTTGTTTGTCTGCAAGGCTTTGGTTATGTTTATGTTTGCTGTGAAGTTCCCTTTGCTTCCGCAGCAGTTTTCTAACTCGGTTGTTGTACCACGGTGGCTCTTTTCCATCTCTTACGATCTTGCTTGGCACACACTCATGTAACGCATATTGTACGATGGTTTTGAACTTTGTCCACTGATCCTCAACACTATCTGTACTTGAGACAAAACTTTTGTGTTGAACCGTCAGGTACTGTGTAATCTGCTTTTTGTCACTTTTGATGAACAGAAAAATCTTCCTACCATTTTTAATATTTCTATTTACGGCTGAAATCATCGATGCCGTAACCGCTTTATGATCGCTGATTCCCAGTTCTGCGTTAACTGTTTCAAATAGTTCGGGTTTGTTTGTCACCGTAAGGTCTAATATGTTATCGCCACGAGTCGGTTCTCTGTTTAACTGTTCAAGGTAGTTTTCAGATAAAGCACTTAAAAACATTTCACTGGATTCTTTGTCCCTGCCACCCGTTATGAACGTTTGAGTCTTCCAATCTATATCCGGGAAATTAAAATCTCCACCCAGAACTATAACATGGTGGGTAAATCTATTCTAAATATTTTCCAAATTATCCTTCAGGTGCTCACCCACAACAGCTGCTGAGCCAGGGGGCCTATAGAGACATCCATTTACCATGTCTGAGCCTGCTTTAACCGTGACCTTCACCCAAATTATTTCACATTTAGTATCTCCGTCAATTTCCTTCGATACTATTGTACTTTTTATCGCTATAAACACGTCTCCCCCTTCACTGTCCAGCCTGTCTCCGCGGTATATATTTCAATCTGAGTTTAGAATTTCACTACTGTTCACATCTGGTTTCACCCAACTTCCTGTCCATAGTACTATGTGGGCATTGTGAGCGTTTATTAATGAGCAGTTCTGGGACCTTTCTATAGACGCTCCTCCAGTTTACTATTAGCAGGTTAATATTGTTATTCCCTGTTGCATTTTGCCTACTCCTACTTTGCCGCGTCTCAGGAGTCGTCTTGTCGGGCCTAGGGAGGGAATTCTCTAACCTAAAAAACCAACATGTGCACTCCGCACGTACTCCGCTACCCTTGTAGCCGCTTCCTGCGTGTAGTGCACGCCTGACCTACGCAAGAGTACCCTACATTTTTCCACCCGATAGCGGAGGTCGAGAAATTTGCACCGCAGATCTACGCAGTATCGTCTAAGCCTCTGGTTTAAGCCTTCCACTCGACTCCAAACCAGAGGTCCGCGATCGGTTCTGGGAACGACACTACAAATAGTTAGCTCAGATTCCACCCCGCGACCGAGGCTTTCCGCCTTCACCAACTCCACCAACCGCCTGTATGAACTGAGGATGACCTCTGAACCCAGACGGCAGGAGTCATTGGTGCCGACATGAGCAACAATTTGCAGTCGGGTGCACCAAGTGCTCTCTATCGCCGCCGTCAGGGCCTCCCACATCTCGGATGAGACACCCCGGCAAGGTAAGAGTGAACACTGGCCTTCTTCCCCGACCTTTCTGCAATTTCCCTAAGGGGCTAGATCACCCACCTAACGTTGGAGCTCCCAGTCACTAATAAACCCCTCCCCCCGTGTGCCTGCTCGGACCATGCTGAAGAAGCGGCCACATCTCCACTCACAGGCAGAGCGAGAGATGCCACACGGCCAGCCTCCACATTGACCCTCCTTGGGGAGAGGGTGGCCCAACCACCTCCGGTACCCGCGAAGATGTCTCGACAGCAGAGACAGTGGGTGAAGTATTCAACACCTGGGGCGCAACATGCGACGCATCGGACTCCCCACTGCCGCTACACTCCGAGGCAGCAGCCTGAAGATGGCTGACCGCGGCCATCAACACGTTCAGCTGTTCGCAAACAGTGGCCAGCTCCTCCTGCGTCAGTACACAGAAGTCACATCCTATCCATCCTAAGAAATCAATTTACTGTAGAGAGTTAATCAACTTTTAACTAGACTGCTAATCCACTAAAGGCGGCTGATAGTTGACTAAACTGTGGTTAATAGACACTTCTTGTAGAAAACAATGAAAATAGCACTATCTGTCTATAGACTGTATTAAAAACAAAAAACACGAAATCTATGGAACACTATTACTAGCACTCGACAATTAAAGCTTCCTAAAGGCAAAAACACACGGAAGAAGAAGTGACAAATAAGAAAAATACACTTAATACTTAAATGAACGTAGGTCGCTGCACAGCAGACGTGAAGCAGACGGCAGTTACGACGACACTGACACTACTGGCACTATGGCTGACTAAAGGGACTCTCTCTGACTGTATTCAAAACAAACACGAGATCTATGGAACACTATTACCAGCATTCGACAATTAAAGCTTCCTAAAAGCAAAAACACACGGAAGAAGAAGTGACAATTAAGAAAAATACAGTTAATACGCGTTCTTTTTAGCACTCACGTGTATTACCTCACACTTTTCGGTATTTAAGGTCAACTGCCACTTTTCACACCACTTCGATAATTCTTTTAAATCGTTTTGCAGTTTGTTTAGATCTTCTGATGACTTTATTAGTCAATAAACGACAGCATCATCTTAAAACAACCGACAACGGCTGCTCACATTGTCTCCCAAATCGTTTATGTAGATTAGGAACATCAAAGTCCCTGTAACAATACCTTGGGGAACGTCAGAAATCACTTCTGTTTTACTCGATGACTTTCCGTCTGTTACAACGAACTGTGATCTCTCTGACAGGAAATCACAGATCCAGTCACATAACTGAGACGATATTCCATAAGCACGCAATTTCACTACGAGCCGCTTGTGTGGTACAGTGTCAGAAGCCTTCCGGAAATCCAGAAATACGCAATCTATCTGAAATCCCTTGTCAATAGCACTCAGCACTTCATGTGAATAAAGAGCTAGTTGTGTTTCACAAGAACGATGTTTTATAAACCCGTGTTGACTGCATGTCAATAGACCGTTTTCTTCGAGGTAATTCATTACGTTAGAACACAATATACACTCCTGGAAATTGAAATAAGAACACCGTGAATTCATTGTCCCAGGAAGGGGAAACTTTATTGACACATTCCTGGGGTCAGATACATCACATGATCACACTGACACAACCACAGGCACATAGACACAGGCAACAGAGCATGCACAATGTCGGCACTAGTACAGTGTATATCCACCTTTCGCAGCAATGCAGGCTGCTACTCTCCCATGGAGACGATCGTAGAGATGCTGGATGTAGTCCTGTGGAACGGCTTGCCATGCCATTTCCACCTGGCGCCTCAGTTGGACCAGCGTTCATGCTGGACGTGCAGACCGCGTGAGACGACGCTTCATCCAGTCCCAAACATGCTCAGTGGGGGACAGATCTGGAGATCTTGCTGGCCAGGGTAGTTGACTTACACCTTCTAGAGCACGTTGGGTGGCACGGGATACATGCGGACGTGCATTGTCCTGTTGGAACAGCAAGTTCCCTTGCCGGTCTAGGAATGGTAGAACGATGGGTTCGATGACGGTTTGGATGTACCGTGCACTATTCAGTGTCCCCTCGACGATCACCAGTAGTGTACGGCCAGTGTAGGAGATCGCTCCCCACACCATGATGCCGGGTGTTGGCCCTGTGTGCCTCGGTCGTATGCAGTCCTGATTGTGGCGCTCACCTGCACGGCGCCAAACACGCATACGACCATCATTGGCACCAAGGCAGAAGCGACTCTCATCGCTGAAGACGACATGTCTCCATTCGTCCCTCCATACACGCCTGTCGCGACACCACTGGAGGCGGGCTGCACGATGTTGGGGCGTGAGCGGAAGACGGCCTAACGGTGTGCGGGACCGTAGCCCAGCTTCATGGAGACGGTTGCGAATGGTCCTCGCCGATACCCCAGGAGCAACAGTGTCCCTAATTTGCTGGGAAGTGGCGGTGCGGTCCCCTACGGCACTGCCTAGGATCCTACGGTCTTGGCGTGCATCCGTGCGTCGCTGCGGTCCGGTCCCAGGTCAACGGGCACGTGCACCTTCCGCCGACCACTGGCGACAACATCGATGTACTGTGGAGACCTCACGCCCCACGTGTTGAGCAATTCGGCGGTACGTCCACCCGGCCTCCCGCATGCCCACTATACGCCCTCGCTCAAAGTCCGTCAACTGCACATACGGTTCACGTCCACGCTGTCGCGGCATGCTACCAGTGTTAAAGACTGCGATGGAGCTCCGTATGCCACGGCAAACTGGCTGACACTGACGGCGGCGGTGCACAAATGCTGCGCAGCTAGCGCCATTCGACGGCCAACACCGCGGTTCCTGGTGTGTCCGCTGTGCCGTGCGTGTGATCATTGTTTGTACAGCCCTCTCGCAGTGTCCGGAGCAAGTATGGTGGGTCTGACACACCGGTGTCAATGTGTTCTTTTTTCCATTTCCAGGAGTGTATGTTCTAAAATCCTGCTGCATATCGACGTTAACGATATGGGCCTGTAATTTAGTGGATTACTTCTACTACCTTTCTTGAATATTGGTGTGACCTGTGCAACTTTCCAGTCTTTGGGTACGGATGTTTCTTCGAGCCAACGGTTGTATATGCTTGTATGGAGCTAATGCATCATGGTACTCTGAAAGGAACCTAATTGGTATACAGTGTGGACCAGAAAACTTGCTTTTATTAAGTGATTTAAGTTGCTTCACTACTCCGAGGATATTTACTTCTACGTTACTCATGTTGATAGCTGTTCTCGATTCGAATTCTGGAATATTTACTTCGTTTTCATTTATGAAGGCATTTCGGAAGGCTGTGTTTAGTAACTCTGCTTTGGCAGCACTGTCTTCGATAGTATTTCAATTGCTATCGCAAAGAGAAGGCACCGATTGTGTCTTGCCGCTAACATACTTAACATACGACCAGAATCGCTTTGGATTTTCTGCCAGGTTTCGAGACAAAGTTTCTTTGCGGAAACTGTTATAAGCATCTCGCATTGAAATCCGCGCTAAATTTTGAGCTTCTGAAAGAGATCGCGAATCTTGGTGATTTTGCATCTGTTTAAATTTGGCATGGTTGTTTCGTTGTTTCTGCAACAGTGTTCTAACCCGTTTTGTGTACTAAGGAGGATCAGTTCCGTCGTTTGTTAATTTATTTGCTATAAATCTGTCAATTGCAGCCGATACTTTTTCTTTGAATTTAAGCCACATCTTGTCTACACTTATATTATTAATTTGGAATGAGTGTAGTTTGTCTCCCAGGAAGGCGTCAAGTGAATTTTTATCTGCTTTTTTAAATAGGTATATTTTTCGCTTCTTTTTCGAGGATTTGGGGATTACAATATTCAATCTTGCTACGACAGCCCTGTGTTCACTAATCCCTGAATAGGTTTTGATGCTCGTTATTAACTCAGGATTATTTGTTGCTAAGAGGTCAAGTGTGTTTTCACAACCGTTTACTATTCGGATGAAATTTTATGCGTACCTCCGGAATGAAACGTATTTTCGCCAAAGTATAGAGAGTAAATTAAAGTCATCTTATGATTCGGGTACGTGTTTGAAATCAAACTCAAGTTTTCTTTCAAGCTTTCAGAAACTGTATCATCTGATTTGGGAGGTCGGTAAAAGGATCCAATTATTATTTTATTCCTGTAGCCAACAATGACCTTTGCCCATACTAACTGACAGGAGTATCTACTTCAATTTCGTGACAAGTTAAACCACTTCTGACAGCAACAAACACACCTCCGCCAACCGTGTTTAGCCTATTCTTTCGGAACACCGTTAGGTTCCTAGCAAAAATTTCGGCTGAGCTTATATCCGGCTTTAGCCAGCTTTCAGTGCCTATAACGTTTTGAGCATCAGTGCTTTCTATTAGCGCTTGGAGCTCTGGTATTTTTCCAACACAGCTACCACAATTTACAACTGTTATACCAATGTTTCCTGTATCTACGTTCTTCCTGTGTTCGGCCTGCACCCTTTGTGACTGAAGCTCTACTTGTGTTGCTCGCTTGAACACAGCGCCTGTGTACCACATCCGGCCCTCCAGCGTCTCCCTCGTACCTCTGCACGACGGCCCGCACCACCGACTGCTCTCAGAACAACAGCGTCGATCTCAGACGCATACCAGTCTGTTTACCCCAGTCCGTCGTCGAACCCCGTCGCCGCCCCTCACCGCCTAGCGTCGCTGTGCATCTCTCTCTCATCTCAAAGAAATACTCGTCAGTAGCAGGGTCACCAGTTATTTACTAGTATGATGGTTGTTCAATAAACAGTCCAAACCCTCTAGAGTCCAATCTTCCGGTTCCAATGTTCCAGTTTTCAACATGATCTCCGTTTAATAGGACGGCCTTACACCATCTAACAGAGGGTCTGTGTGCTCACCTGGTGGCACTCTGCTGGTCGAAATCGGAGCCAATGTCTTGCAGCATTAATAGCCTCCTATCATCCATGTAATGCTTTCCACGGCGTGCCACACTCATTGGAGCAAACAGATGGACGTTGGATGGTTCAATATACGGGCTGCAGGGTGGATGAGGCAGAACCCTCTAATGAAGTTTTATTAGCTCCTCTTGGTGCGCAGATTTCTGTGAGACATTGCGTTTCTTTGTCATGTAGCAGCAGAAGTTAGTTTGCATATTAGTGGCGACGAACACTCTGAAGTCGGATATTCAACGTCCTGAGGGTGTGACTGGCCAGTTAGTGTGTGGGAGATGAGACAGGACTGCGCGACCTTGGTGCGATGATGACAGACGCCTCACCCAACGACTTATAGTTCTTTTGTTCACTGCCAGGGCTCCGTAGACATTGTGCAGCCGCCTATGAATCTCTGTGGTGCTAAGATTTTCCGCCATAAGAATCTCAATGAGAGTTCTCGGCCTGAAACGCACCTCTGTAACAGCTACCATTCTGAAGACATCGTATAGGTCCGCCACAAATCGTAACTCCATGAAATCGCTAGAGCTCAAGCGAGAATATTCCACGATGTCCCACACCAAATGCCGCAACATTCAATGGAAACTGGCTGACAAAAGAAATATGTAGCATTACTTATTGAACGACCCTCGTATTGTTCAACTCCATATATATGTCGGCTGCAGCAGCTAGAATTAGGCTTGTATGATCTTCAAAGAGATTTTATTTATTATGCTGCATTGTAATGCCAAAAATATTATTCGCGTGATCCGTGAAAAGTAGGAACTATATTTAACAGAATGAACACGCCAAATGCGTAACAGCTGCAAGCAATTAACGGATTAAGAGACATTATACTAGAGAATAGAATCGCTCCTGAATGACGAACATTACCTCGTCACGAGGAAAGCTTTGTAACTACACTACTGGCCATTAAAATTGCTATACAAAGAAGAAATGCAGATGATAAACGGGTATTCATTGGACAAATATATTATACTAGGGGTGACATGAGATTACATTTTCGCGCAATTTGGGTGCATAGATCCTGAGAAATCAGTAACCAGAACAACCACCTCTGGCCGTGATAACGGCCTTAATACGCCTAGGCATTGAGTAAAACAGAGCTTGGATGCCGTGTACAGGTACAGCTATCTTTGTAGCTTCAACACGATACCACAGTCCATCATGAGCAGTGACTGGCCTATTGTGACGAGCCAGTTGATCGGCCACCATTGACCAGACGTTTTCAGTTGGTGAGACATCTGGAGAATGTGCTGGCCAGGGCAGCAGTCGAACATTTTCTGTATCCAGAAAGGCACGTACAGGACCTGCAAGTTGCGGCCGTGCATTATCCTGCTGAAATGTTTGGTTTCGCAGGGATCGAATGAAGGGTAGGAAAAAAAAATAGTTCAAATGGCTCTGAGCACTATGGGACGTTCTGTGGTCATGAGTCCCCTTGAACTTTGAACTACTTAAACCTAACTAACCTAAGGACATCACACACATCCATGCCCGAGGCAGGATTCGTAGTCGTCTCGCGGTTCCAGACTGAAGGGCCTAGAACCCCTCGGCCACATCGGCACGCAATGAAGGGTAGAGACACGGGTCGTAACACATATGAAGTGTGACGTCCACTGTTCAAAGTGCCGTCAATGCGAACAAGAGGTGACCGAGACGTGTAACCAATGGCACCTCATACCATAACGCCGGGTGATACGCCAGTATGTCGATGACGAATACACGCTTCCAATGTGCGTTAACCGCTACGACGCCAAACACGGATGCGACCATCATGATGCTGTAAACAGAACCCGGATTCATCCGAAAAAATGACGTTTTGCCATTCGTGCACCCAGGTTCGTCGTTGAGTTCAGCATCGCAGGAGCTCCTGCCTGTGAAGCAGACGTGGTCTCCGAGCTGATAGTCCATGCTGCAAACGTCGTCGAACTGTTCGTGTAGATGGTTGTTGTCTTGCAAACGTCCCCATATGTTGAGTCGTGGATTGCGACGTGGCTGCGCGATCCGTTACAGCCTTGAGGATGAGATGCCTGTCACCTCGACTACTAGTGATACGAGGCCGTTAGGATCCAGCACGGCGTTCGTTATTACCCTCCTTAACCCACCGATTCCTTATTCTGCTAACAGTCATTGGATGTCGACCAACGCGAGCAGCAATGTCGCGATACGATAAACTGCAATCGCGATAGGCTACAATCCGATCTTCATCAAAGTCGGAAACGTGATGGTACGCATATCTCCTCGTTACACGAGACATCACTACGACGTTTCACCAGGCAAAGCTGGTCACCTGCTGTTTGTATATGAGAAACGGGTTGGAAACTTTCATCGTGTCAGCACGTTGTAGGTGTCGCCACAGGCGCCAACCTTGTGTGAATGCTGTGAAAAGCTCATCATTTGCATATCACAGCATCCTCTTCCTGCCGGTTAAATTTCGCGTCTGCAGCACATCATCTTCGTGGTGCAGCAATGTTAATGGCCAGTAGTGTAGATACACGAACAATGAATGAAAAACAGGACGCAAAAACAAAAAATAAACTGTCACCACTACTACCACTGCATACAGCGTCTCTGACTGACGCGTAATTAAATCTGACAGCCTAAACAACAACACGCAATACAGGGCGCAGACGAAGGCAGTCTGGCGCTACATGTACAGGCTGATTCAGCTGCCCCTACCCATAGGTTTTATGCAATGCCTTCAAATACCACGTTAAAAAATTTTCAAACTCTCTCGCTCGCTACGTGCAAATTACTGGTCCTACATACAAAATGAGCAGGACCTTTTTGTAGCAACTTAATGTATTAAATTTCCGTATTTGCGTACGATTTCGCTAGAGGCTTTTATTTTCGAATTATTCAACAAAGTGTACGTAAGTGACTTAGAAATGCGTTTTTATTAAATAATTCGAAAATTGTGGACTCCAGTGGAAACGTATCCCAGTAAGATGTCCTACTGCATTAAGTTTCCCACAAAAGCATTCTGTTCATTTTTTCTGTAGGACTAACGTGGATATGAAAATCTCACATGTGATTTCTAAAGAGTTGTGGGTTGCATAATGCCTATCGGCAGTAGCTGCTGAATCATTCTTTCTATAGCGCCAAACGTGTCTAACTATCACACAGTCACATAAATTAATGAGAGGCAGTGTCAATTAAATCTGGCTATGTGCTGAGTGATTTGCCGTACAGCAGATCATACCAAACACAACAGAAACTGAGAGTACAGTTTATTATTTTTTTTAATCTACAGCTAGCCACGACGAGAAATCTTTGACAACCACGATTTCACCGCGAGGCCGTTGGTTCTCCGCTCTTAGCGGCCTGTGCCGCTTGCCAGACTAACAGCCGTGTCCAACAATGCTTATCAAACTTTGTGCAACATATTTTTGACGATGATTAAACATAGATTGTCTTCCATTTCGGACGATATTTGCACTCTCAGTTGTCAAACAACGAGCTTCGTTCTTTTTCATGATCCTCATATAGTTACATCCGCTTTCTTCCGAGAGAGTTTTGTAGGTGCAGAACGTCTTTTTTGCTGAAAGGCTTTGACTGGAGGATGGAGCTTTAAAGTTAAATAATTTGAAATACTATAAGAATATTAAAATCGTCAATTCAGTATTTTAAAACACTATAGTCATGATAATTAAAATTTCAAATTCCAAGTATGTTATAGATTTTGAGTAGTCCGAAAACAGCGCGGGGATGAATGTGTCAAGATTCTATATGAGTGAGTGACCAGGGGCTCACTGCTGTGTCAAGCATGTATATAACGCTTAAAGTTATGGAACGACTGGTCAGAGTAAGAAGTTCTGACAATGACTTCTTGCCCTCATGGGAACAAGAAACCGTTTGTGCTTGACGGCCATAAGCATAAACACGGATCGGAGCAGCTCATATTAGCTGTGTCCTGCGTGAACTGAGTGGATGAAATGCAGAAATATGGACTAGAGCAGCTCATATTAACTGAGTACTTCCTAAACAGACTAGATGAGATGACGTGGAGAGTTTATGGGAGGCGTTCGTTCCAGTTAGCACCTGCTGCAGGAACGCCACACAGTTATGTTGCACTACACCATGCTTACGACACAGAACCACATACAGAGTATATATTTACTGACAGATTCAATAACGTAGTACAAGGCTGCTTGGTAAGAATACACTGCTGGTGAGAATACACGTGTTTGTTGTCTGCCATAGAGTTGTTAGTCGTTTAGGATATTTACCATGACATCAAGTAAACAACCTGCGCATATTTGAAGACATTGTGCTAGCTAAACTGCTTGCAGACAGAGTATTTGTTTCTATTTTATCTGGAAATAGGACGAAGTGACTGTCAGACAACGCTACAATACTTGAGTCCTGTTCATAAATATTCATAACTGATTCTCATATACTTTCGTGAGTGTACTGTTTTAATGTGAAATGGTAAACGGTAAGCATTAACCATAACAGCTACATCGTAACAAATAATTAACTTCTTACCATCAAATAAATTGCAGAATAAAAGTCAGTTTGCCACTACAGTCATTTATCAATATTCGTGCAAACCAAAAAGGTGCCTCAAATTCTTACATTATTTTAATCAATGAAAATAAAAGAAAACACATAAATTCCACGGAAAACGAGTCATAAATTTTGTGACTATTAACAATCATGTCATGATTACAATAATTTTATTAATTTACTCCCTGTATTGTACTGCTGAAAATCGCCGTATTTATGACGCATAATCCCTGCAATTCATCTGGGTGGTAAAGCTTGTTGGCGACAGACATGTTGATGCAGCAGTAGGCTTCAAGTGATGTGATTTCGATATTAATAACGCTTCAAATGTTCAACAAAATGTGTTTGACGAGCTTCTGACTTCATTTGTGGTACTTTGCAGAGCGTGAGGCACTGATAGAAAGATATAAAAGTACGAAACGAAAAAAAAATGTAAAGAATCGTTTGGTGTTTAATAGCGTATTTATGCAGCAACGTCGCTGGCATGTTCCGGTAATGATGGTCACCTGAGAACTTAACATGCACTATTGCCGATCGCTGTGATCCTTGCCAAAAGAGGATATCAAACTTATTTGTGTTTCCAGCAGCGGCCACTGGCGACAGTTGAAAAACTTGAGCTGTGGTTGAGTGCTTCAAGGACACTCTAGCAGTGTCATTATTTAGCGAACTGTACTTCGCACATCATATATCTTCTTCTACGTTTCCACCTACATCCATACTCTGAAAACTGCTGTGAAGTGCGTGGCAAAGGCTACCTCCCCCTGTACCATTTAATAGGGTCAATTCCAGTTCTATTTGTATATGGTGCATGGGAAAATTGTCTTCTCATATCGCTACCTGCCTTGTCTCATGATCGTCTAAAAGCGCTGCGTAGGAGCCTGCAGTATTTATGTTCCTAGATTCCTCACTTGATAGTGGTATTTCAAATTTTGTGAGTGGTCTCACGAGACGTTTCGCGTCTGTGTTCACCTATCTGATACCTTCTTTTCGTGACGCTTTCTCGTGGATCAAACAAACACTTGATCATTTCTGATACTCGTATTTATCTACGCTGAATAGCCGCTGATAGTCCTTTTTGATATTGGTATAAAGACCACACACTTGAGCAATACTCTACGGTGATTTTCTGTAAGCAATCACCTTTGTAGACTGACTGTATTTTTCATGTATCCTAACAACAAAACCGCCATACACAGATGTTAATTTTTTTAGACAAGAGAGAGCACTATAAGTGAAATTTTAAACAGGCACTTATTTCAGATTTTTTGGGGGGCAAACAAATATGGGAACAGAAAGAGTCATTATCATTCCAACCTGTTTATGATGGATATAATTAGGTGTAATAATTTTAGGAATTGTTTTCAATGTATCACCTAATTTATCGTGTTATCCTTTTCGATGGAATATCAGCACGAAAAGCTCCGACTTGCATATGTAGTACATGAGGATGAGTTATTGAGGATAACAACTGAATGAATAGGCCTCAGAATCGTCCTTCCGGAGAAAATAGATAATTAGTATCTAGTAGAATCACCATATCTTTAACTATTCTGTTTCAATACTACTTAAGAGATATTGGAAAATTTGTTGTAATGCACGTAACTGTTAGAAAAAGTGCTCTGGATAATTTTTAGCCGTTCTTAGAGCTGGTGAAGCTATCTGCATGTGGACAGTCTACATTTAAAGGGCACATCCACCGATCTTCTGCTTTCTCCTATTCCCGTCAGACGATGGCAAGAATATTGTATTTGTTCCGCAGACTGCAAGTAATTCACTCAAATAGCTATGCGAGCAGTCACAAGGTAGAGGCTCCTAACAAAAAGCAAGATGTCCGCGCAACCAGCGATGTATTAACAGCGAGTCTCTAGCTTATATACAATGGAGAGCCAAAGAAATTGTTATACCTGCTTGATATCGGGTGCGGTCCAGCCAGCACGCAAAAGTGCCGTAACATGATGTGGCATGGACTCGACTAATGTCTGAAGTAGTGCTGGAGGGAATTGAAATCATGAATCCTGCAGGGCTGTCCATAAATTCGTAAGAATACGAGGGAAGGGGATCTCTGAACAGCAAGGAATCCTACATATGCTCAACAATATTCATGTCTGGGGAGTCTGGTGGTCGGCCGAAGTGTTTAACTTCAGAAGAGTGTTCGTGGATCCACCCTGTAGCAATTCGGGAGGTGTGGGCTGTATCACTGACCTGCTGGATTTGTCCAAGTACATCGGAATGCATGAATGGATGCAGGTGATCAGACAGGGAGCTTAGGTATGTGTCACCTGTCACAGTCGTATTTAGACGTATCCGGGATCCCATATCACTCCAACTGCGCACGCCCCACCCCGCTACTGAGACTACCAGCTTAAACAGCCCTCTGCTGAGGGTCCGTGGATTTATGAAGTTGTCTCCACACCCTCACACGTTCATCGGCTCGATAGAATTTGAAACGAGACTCGTCCGACCAGACAACATGTTTCCAGTCGTCAACAGTTCAATGTCGGTGTTCACGGGCTCAGGAGAGGTGTAAAGCTTTGTGTAGTGCAGTTATCAAGGGTACACGAATGGGTCTTCGGCTCCGTAGGCCCATATCTATGATGTTTCGTTGAACGTTTCGCACGCTGACACTTGTTGATGGTTCAGCATAGAAATTTGCAGCAATTTGATGAATGGTTGCACTTCACTCACTTTGAACGATTCTCTCCAGGTCATCGTTGGTCCCGTACTTACAGGATATTTTACTGGTCGCAGCGATGTTGGAGATCTGATGTTTCACCGGATTCCTAATACTCACGGCACACTAGTGAAATGATGGCATGGTAAAATGCCCTCTTCATCGCCACCTCGGATATGCTGTGTCCCATAGCTCGTGCGCCGACTGTAACACCACGTTCAAACTCACTTAAATCTTGACAACCTGCCATTGTAGCAGCAGTAACCGATCTAACTACTACACCAGACACATGTTGACTTATATAGGCGTTATCTACATTAGTGCCTCATTCTGCCTGTTTACATATCTCTGTATTTGAATTCGCATTCTTAAATCAGTTTATTTGCGCTTCAGTGTATAACGGAGATAATGGCGAGCAGCGAGGAGCCAGCGCTGAGTAGCCAGCAGCAAGGAGCCAGAAGCGTGGCTACGGCACAGACGTGTCCTAGGAGTTAGTGTGTAGTAGAGGCTTTGCATCCGCAGTTTGGTGGTAGAGAATATTTTGTCATGGGGCGAGAGGAAGAACTAGAGATTGTGATCGCAGTAGTACAACTCGGAAAGTCATCCATTCTCTATGCTTTGCAGTCTGATGGCTCGTATAATGGCTTTTTAATATTGCTCCTTGTAATATATGATACGTAGTACTTAATGGAATTAAGGAAAACCTGGAAGGGAGGTCCCACCAATATAACTAACTTTTCACACAACCTGTTTATATAACAATATGTAAACTGTGTTTTACAGATAATCCAAGCACTTAATTTTTAAATTTTGTTTAACAAAATGAACAAATATTCAAAATTCTTTTGACCTTAAACCCTCAGTTGAATAAGCTTTTAATCTTTGTAAAAGAAATCTGAAGTGCTGTATGGCAACACAGCAAACAATATGACAATGATTACAAGACAGCCGGACATGCAGCCTGCCCGTTCTCGCAAGAAACAGCGATGTTTACTACTGCGCTGGACACAGTCTGTCTTATTAAATGCCCTTCTGCAACATATGAAAACTTTATAAGCACCATTGATAACAAGAGTGATTCAGTTACTCAGACCGGATGACTCAGCTTTTAATTTGAAAGCTGTATGTCGAAAGGTTCGGGGTTAAGATGCATCTGTGCTTCAAGGTTTAACAGATTAGCAAACAATATGACAATGATAAGGCTTACTTCAAAGCAACCAATCTCTTTATTTAAATCGGCATCCGAGGTGTGACTGGATCCCAACCCGTCCCTTCTGACAATTTTACTTTAACTAAGGCCCTGGTGAAAGTTGGCTGTTAATATTCTCATAGTTAACTGATTGTCAGTTATTAAGACCGCTCGGAAGTAACGACTTAAAATATTACTTGTGAACACTTATTACAAGACAACACACTCGGCGGAACCACAAGATCCAGCTAAACTACACCTATAAGGACCCAGTCCTTAAAACTCAGAAACGAACAGCCTGGTACAACAGGTTGTTCGGATTATAGGTAATGACTGAGAAGTGTAATTACAATAAAAAAATAGAACCGGTTAACATCTACACTCCTGGAAATGGAAAAAAGAACACATTGACACCGGTGTGTCAGACCCACCATACTTGCTCCGGACACTGCGAGAGGGCTGTACAAAGCAATGATCACACGCACGGCACAGCGGACACACCAGGAACCGCGGTGTTGGCCGTCGAATGGCGCTAGCTGCGCAGCATTTGTGCGCCGCCGCCGTCAGTGTCAGCCAGTTTGCCGTGGCATACGGAGCTCCATCGCAGTCTTTAACACTGGTAGCATGCCGCGACAGCGTGGACGCGAACCGTATGTGCAGTTGACGGACTTTGAGCGAGGGCGTATAGTGGGCATGCGGGAGGCCGGGTGGAAGTACCGCCGAATTGCTCAACACGTGGGGCGTGAGGTCTCCACAGTACATCGATGTTGTCGCCAGTGGTCGGCGGAAGGTGCACGTGCCCGTCGACCTGGGACCGGACCGCAGCGACGCACGGATGCACGCCAAGACCGTAGGATCCTACGCAGTGCCGTAGGGGACCGCACCGCCACTTCCCAGCAAATTTGGGACACTGTTGCTCCTGGGGTATCGGCGAGGACCATTCGCAACCGTCTCCATGAAGCTGGGCTACGGTCCCGCACACCGTTAGGTCGTCTTCCGCTCACGCCCCAACATCGTGCAGCCCGCCTCCAGTGGTGTCGCGACGGGCGTGAATGGAGGGACGAATGGAGACGTGTCGTGTTCAGCGATGAGAGTCGCTTCTGCCTTGGTGCCAATGATGGCCGTATGCGTGTTTGGCGCCGTGCAGGTGAGCGCCACAATCAGGACTGCATACGACCGAGGCACACAGGGCCAACACCCGGCATCATGGTGTGGGGAGCGATCTCCTACTCTGGCCGTACACCACTGGTGATCGTCGAGGGGACACTGAATAGTGCACGGTACATCCAAACCGTCATCGAACCCATCGTTCTACCATTCCTAGACCGGCAAGGGAACTTGCTGTTCCAACAGGATAATGCACGTCCGCATGTATCCCGTGCCACCCAACGTGCTCTAGAAGGTGTAAGTCAACTACCGTGGCGAGCAAGATCTCCGGATCTGTCCCCCATTGAGCATGTTTGGGACTGGATGAAGCGTCGTCTCACGCGGTCTGCACGTCCAGCACGAACGCTGGTCCAACTGAGGCGCCAGGTGGAAATGGCATGGCAAGCCGTTCCACAGGCCTACATCCAGCATCTCTACGATCGTCTCCATGGGAGAATAGCAGCCTGCATTGCTGCGAAAGGTGGATATACACTGTACTAGTGCCGACATTGTGCATGCTCTGTTGCCTGTGTCTATGTGCCTGTGGTTCTGTCAGTGTGATCATGTGATGTATCTGACCCCAGGAATGTGTCAATAAAGTTGCCCCTTCCTGGGACAATGAATTCACGGTGTTCTTATTTCAATTTCCAGGAGTGTAAATCCAACCAACAGGGCCCTCTTTTCTTTAACGGCTACCTGTGCCATAGTTAAATTGTTCCTGCTGTATTTAGGACCAAGAGCTGATTAATTAGAAGTTTAATTAACGGGTACCAACTAGAATGGAAAGGCATATAATACCACGACAAATTTTCAAACGACAACTTGTGTCTTAGTACAGTACTACTGACTATATTTACCACCAAAGAGCCGACCGAGTGAAACTCTGAGGGTGGTGTACACACCAGAAAATATGAAGGAGGGCAGGTAGATAACGAAACAAATCACCACGAACATTACAGAATGTTACTTACGTTTATCAGCAAGTAGTTCCATGGATCCGCGGTTACTGAGTGGTGCCGACGAAAGCCAGGTAGAAGAGGGTAGCCAGGCTACGGGTGGTCGTCCGACACGAATGTTGCCAATGCTGTTAGTAGTCGACGCTGACCCCGGTGAAGTACTCCGGTTTCTTCGCTCTTCTCCTTGCGCAGCTAGTGGCTTCGGCCGCTCGGACCTCGTGACCACCTCTTGTCGCGACGCTACCACCACCCGTCATACGTCAAACGTCGTGCATCTGACCAGCGAACCCCGTATATATATGGCAAACAAGGACCTTCTAAGGACACAACCCACACATACCGACTCTTCGTCATAGATACTGGCAGTGGGGCTGCAAGAGGGATAGTCGACACTACACCTGAGCCAGTGGCCACAGACAGAACAGTCTACTAATTCAATGGCGCCACGGTTCAACGGCTCAATATACTCTTCAGTCCGTCGTGTCGTAACCGACAGTGACTGCAGCTACCGTCCGCTCATTTTCAGAAAAAAAAGACCTACAGCGACTTCAGATAGGACGTTTAAATTCACAGAATAAGTACATCTTCATGTTCCGCACAAGTAAGTAGCATTTGGTTTATGACAGTCCGCGGGTTCGAGGTCAACATCTATATCACTGTGAAACACCACCTAACGGTAAAATGTACCTGCGGCTCTCGTTGTTGTTATAAACCGAAGGTAATTGATCAGTGTTACTTGAGATATGCCGGATGCCTCGCAGATGTATGCGATAACCGTACCGTCATATCAGTAAGATTGAAAGAGGCCGCATTACTGGCATGAGAGAATGAGACGCATCCATCCGATAAAATGGTGGTTTTGTGGGACTAAGTGTTTCGGCAGTGCAATGGCTGTGTGCGGGAAGGTTCACGGAACGACGTAGAACACGACGAAATGGACCAGGTCGCACCAATCCCTGCCCACTGCCCGAGAAGATCGGCACCTCATCCAAATGGCATTGCAGAACTGAGGAACAGTGTAACACATCGTGTACTATAATGCGTGACAGTTCTTTGCCGAATGTCACAGTCTACCTTTGAAGAATGTGCACAACCATGCTAGAGGGGAATGATGTGTGGAAAGACGTCACTGGGGACAGGAATGGCGTCAGATAGTGTTTTCAGACTATCCAGGTTCTGTTTGTTTGAAAATGATGGCCGCATTTTGGTTCGCCACAGACAAGGTTAGCGGCATCACAGTGACTCCATTCGCGCCATACCTACAGCGCCAACTCAAGGCCTAATGATGTGGGGTGCTATTGCGTACAAGCACAATTCACAGTTGTTGCGTGTCCAGGGCACTGTGACCTTTGTGACTTACGTGAATGAGATTCTGCGACCCGTAGAGATAGCCTCTCTGAACAACACCCCAGACGTCAATTCTCAGCAATACAAAGCTGCACGGACAAACCTTAAAAAACACTAATACGACCCATTATTGAGTACAGCGCCAACTCAAGGCCTAATGATGTGGGGTGCTATTGCGTACAAGCACAATTCACAGTTATTGCGTGTCCAGGGCACTGTGACCTTTGTGACTTACGTGAATGAGATTCTGCGACCCGTAGAGATAGCCTCTCTGAACAACACCCCAGACGTCAATTCTCAGCAATACAAAGCTGCACGGACAAACCTTAAAAAACACTAATACGACCCATTATTGAGTACTGCTCGAGCGTTTGGGATCCCTATCAGGTTTGATTGAGGGAGGACATAGAAGCAATTGAGAGACAGGCTCCTAGATTTGTTACTGATAGGTTTGATCATCACGCCAGTGTTACGGAAATGCTGCAGGAACTCAGGTGGGTGTCTCTCAAGGAAAGGAGGCGTTCTTTTCGTAAATCGCTACTGAGGAAATTTAGAGAACCAGCATTTGAGGCTGACTGCAGTACAATTTTACTGCCGCCAACTTATATTTCGCGGAAAGACCACAAAGATAAGATAAGAGAGATTAAGGCTCGTACAAAGGCATATAGGCAGTCATTTTTCCCTCGTTCTGTTTGGGTGTGGAACAAGGAGAGAAGATGCTAGTTGTGGTACGAGGTACCCTCCGCCACGCACCGTATGGTGGATTGCGAAGTATGTATGTAGATGTAGATGTAGACACGTGTCTGCTTGGTGTCTTAGGATGTCAGCCTTTGGCCTTGGCTCGCCACATCATGAGACTTGTCGTCAATCGAAAATGCGTGGGATATGGTGAAACGACGGGTGCAGCACTGTGACCTAATCCCAACCACCACAGATGGACTTTGGAACCAGGTGAGTGCAGGATGGATGGCTACACCACAGGACGCCATTCCCTCGTTATACGCCTCAGTGCCATGACGCATGGAACAAGTTATCAGGACTCATGGTGGACTCTGTACCTATGACGCAACAGGACACATGCTGAACCGAGGTGTCTCAAATGCTAACTATTTCTGCAGAACACACTGATGTACATGTCATGAGAGTATGAACGTCCTACCTTTAGTAGTTCAAGGTGTTCAGCTTTTCCTGAACATGAGTGTGTTTGACAGCCACTCATGACAACATGTCGCCTCCAGAGAGGATACTTTCAGAGGCTAATGGTGGCACAAATAAACGATTAAAACAATGTTCTCCAAAAGTCAGTGTAAACTTTAATGAGAGATTCGTTAATTTGCGTGCTTGATTTTAGCATCCAGCATACTTTAATGTGACAAAAGTCGTGGGATACCTCCTAATATCGCACCCGACCTTTTCTTGTCCGGCATAGTGCATTGCAGCAACCGAACGCGACATGAACACGACAAGCCATCGAAAGTCCCCTGCGGAAATATTGATCCCTGGTGCCTATATATCCGCACAGAGTTGCGACGATGCTGCCGGTGTAAGTCACATGGCACATAGTCATCCATAAAAATTCCATCGTTTTTTATTTCAAATGGTCGTCAAGTAGCCGAACATAGCTATTTCGTTAGCGATCGTTTCAATTGGACCTGAGGCCCTAATCCATTCCATCTAACCATTGCCCATACAATTATGAAGCCCCCTCCAGCTTACACAGTGCCTTGTTGACAACTTGAGTAGATGGCTTCGTGGGATCTGCGCCACATTCGAACCCTACCATCAGCTCTTCCCAACTGGAATCGGGACTCAGCTATCAGTGCCACGGTTTAAAACCAATTTGGTCACGAGGCCAGGAGAGGCGCTGCAGACTATGTCGTGCTGTTAGCAAAGGCACTCACGTCGGTGGTCTGCTGCCATAGCCCATTAACGCCAAATTTCGGCACACTGTCCTAAGGGATAAGTGCGTTGAAGGTCCCACATTGATATCTGCGCTTATTTCAAGCAGTGTTGCTTGTCTATTAGCACTAACAACTCTACGCAAAATCCGTTGATTTCGGTCGTTAAGTGAAGGTCGGTCGACTACAGAGTTGTCCAAGGTCAAAGGTAACGCCTGTAATCTGGTATTCACGGCACACTCTAGACCCTGTGCATCTAGGAATATTGAATTAACCTAACGATGTCCGAAATGGAATGTCCCATGTGTACAGCTCCAACTACTATTTCGCCCTCAAAGTCTGTTAATTCTTGTCTTGTGGCCGTAATCACTTCGGCAACATTTTCACGTGAATCACCTGAATACAAATGACACCTCCACCAATTCACTGCACATTTATACTTGTGTACGCGATACATCCTCCATCTGTGTATGTGCATATGGTATATCCCATGACTTTTTTCACCTAAGTGTAACTTCAAGAGCGAATTTGCCACTCGAAAGATGCACAATACAATTTCTTTTCTTACCAAGCTACGAATGTTATTTGTGCAGAGTGTAATGTCTAAAGCTCTGCCTCAGTGGTTGACAGCGTGTTATCAAGTTTTCTATGTCTTCCAAATAATTGCATATTCATCAGGCAGATGTAGCTGCGTTTATGTTTTTGCACGTCGGTTAATGGGACACATTGTGAAACGGATCACGGCCCCAGAGAGTGCCAGTTTTGTGCCACCGCCTTTCTACTACAGCTGCCTTCCGTCTCATCCACCCTTAAGAGTGAAAAATGTCTCACAGTTGCACCTACATCAAGCTTTTCAAAGTAGCTTTCCACAGAATCCACAAGTACGAGACCTGTTTTCCACATCTTTTATATGAAGCTGGTATCATACGTCTCCCGAAACCCTCTGTATCTCACAAACTACCTGTATCGATGAATGCTACATTTTTGTCAGGTAAGAGGTGCAGTATTTATGCACTTATGCCTGTGGGCGTTTGGTGATTCGAAGGAGAAGGGAGGAAAGGGATTATGAGTAGAGAATAGGGTGGGGGTTATTACCACGATTGGCTATGAATTCCCTGTAATGACACCGTCTACATAATTCAGGAGTAACAGTCTCGATAATAACGTACGAATGCCCAATTGAAAGAGTCTGTGGGTTTGATTATATTATGTATCATGGAAGTCGAGATCGTTAACTGATTTCAGAACGAGTGAATGTTTTTGCAGAACACATCACGTGACTAGTTTTTCTGTAAGAAAGCAAATCAAAAGAAATACTCAGGATGTGAGTGAATTAGTGTTGACACTATTGCAAGTTCAGTCTGGTACTCCAACGCTGGCTGAAGTATTACAAAGGAAATAATAACGACGAAAACTTAGCAAGGGGATATCAGTTTGATTTCATAAAAAGAAAAGAGAGTGCAACGGAAGAATTGACTAAAATTAGAGAAAGTTAATTTCTGAGCTCAGAGACTACGTCTAACTGAAATTCTGCAACCTAATAGGGATTGATTTACTATTATCCTAATATTGTGCTGATTTCTCATAGACAAGAAACATAATTTACCAAAACTTCATGATTTCGAACAACGGCCATAATAAACTATTTCATATGGTAATCAGGTATAATCTGCAGCTGGCCGGAGTGGCCGTGCGGTTCTAGGCACTACAGTCAGGAGCCGAGCGACCGCTACGGTCGCAGGTTCGAATCCTGCCTCGGGCATGGATGTGTGTGATGTCCTTAGTTTAGTTAGGTTTAATTATTTCTAACTTCTAGGCGACTAATGACCTCAGAAGTTAAGTCGCATAGTGCTCAGAGCCATTTTTATAATCTGCAAAAATAAAATCTTTGAAATTAAGATGTTACAAGTGTTACAGCACCTGAAATGGTAGTAGGAGTACTTTATGAAATATAAATATAAAAGGACAATTTTGGAACCTCAGCAAATTATTCAGCAGTTAACTATTCCTTTCAATCACAGCACTGCTTTGCAGTTTCTTTCATATCAATAGTTTTACCTGTTGGTATATACTTTTGCCAAGCAGAAAGGAAATAAAGATTATTACAGTCTTTTCGCCTACCATACTCTGTAAGTAGTACACGTGAAAGAAATATTGTCAATCATGATTTCACAAGCACATTGATAGAAGAGCCACATTCGTATATAGACCAAGAATCAGCTTGCCATTACCAAAGTAGTATCAGACGAATTTTAACGTTCTCCACGAGGGCAAAGTGGCGTTCTCTCGAAGAGTGCTACAGCATTCCCACTATTTAGTCTTCTGGTCAAAATTAGTTCCATTTGTATAAGGGTCGGTTTTGTTGCAGGGGAAAAGCCATATTCGTCCACGTTAATTATTGGTAATCATATACAAGAGTTTTTCATGGCCAGAAAAAAAATTTAAACACGACACACAAAAGAGGAAGGAAAAGAAAAAGTTTAAGGCTGAGCAAACCTTATGCAGAAACGAGTCAGTTCAATGCTACGAAGCGCTTAATACTGAAAGGTAACATTCCCAGTAAAATACGAGAAATTACGGATCGTTGTTAGCAAGGCGCAATAAATTGATTTATCGTAAATTACTAACATTAGAGGGTAATAAACAAGAAAATAGCAATATTTTGCTACCTATCACTTCGAAAATATAAAATTACGTAATTTCATTTGCTTTTCCTTGCTGTTCTGTTACATATTGAGTTCCCTCATCCACAGTACCGTAGCACACCTCTAGAGCGAACGTAACCTATGGCGAAATCCAGCCATGAATTTGATTGTCGTGCCGTAATTCTTCCTCTGCCTTTAAAGGGGAACAACACTATAGCAATCCATGCTCAGTTGATGGAAGTGTACGGAAATAACGCACCATCATTTGACACAGATAACATACGGCACAGAAGCTTCCAGGGTGATCCAAGAACTGTGGGTGATGAGCAATCGCGAGAGAAATGGGACCCCAGGCCTCCTAATCGGCGTATCAATGTATCACAGTCGAGGTAATAGTGGAGTTCATTCGGCATTGTGTGAATTCACCATTGCCGGTAAAGTTGAAGACCCAACAATGCTAGATGATGCTGTTTTTTGGGGCTGCCGTAGTGGAACGCTAAGATGTGAATCTCACCGAGGCGATACGATGTAAGATACGACACGTAACGTGATTCGTGATATGATGCAGAAGTAAGTTGATTGTTGGAGTATACGGAAAAGTTGATGATGCGACATGCTGGTTCATAGTTGGATACGACGCCGATAACTATCTCCATCGCATCGCCCGGCACAACACAGAGTGCTTGTTGTTCCATGCAACTGTGTCCTATGATGTAAATTTCGAGTCATCAGTTCCTCGAAAAAAATTGTTTTATGTGAACGTAGCAAGGCTATAACCGTCTCTATAATCCATTTCTCCGTACAGCTTTTACTTTACGCGTACAAAATCGAAATTCACTGTTTTTCTGTTCGCATTTGTTTACCGCTAAGCACTATTTTTGATTTGAATCTGAGCTAGCGGTTGGGTAAGACAAATTGATTTTTTCGTATCTTATAGTCGCATATCATAGTTGGACAATGACGTTGTCTACTTTGCACAATTGCCCGTAGTTATTGTGATACTTCGCAAATAAGTCCATATCTGGACATATTTTTGTTTTCTTTCCCGTGAAGAATGTAGTCACTGGCCACTTTCTGTCTTGTGTGTTTCAAGTCACACATTGTTGCGTACGAAATATAGATAACATACCGGAGTTGGTTTTAACGTTGGAAGGATAGCCATACCTCTTACATTCTCAAGAAAATCCTTGAATTATATTGTAGGTCACCGGCAATGAGATTGGCAGCTATCTGCCACACATATGTCTATTGCCGCCAGCCATAGCCTGCTACGCGAAGCGTGAATCTGCCTCATGTGTTTCTTTTCCGTACGCTGCCGATACAAACTGAATCTCGAAATGAAAAACTTACTCATAGTACAGAAACCGGGTGCCACCAGCTTATGATTTGGATTGAAGTTTTTCAGTCTATGCGCCCAAATGTGCCTAAAATTTGTGTCAGATGTAAACGAGACACGAAAGCTAAATTCCTTTCACCTCTGAATGGGCAGCTGTACGAAACCGAGAAGGACACTTCGGGATTTTCCTTATCACAATGGGCTTCTTCCATTTCTAAATACATTGTCTACCGATATACTGAATTCACCATCCACTGCTGCACCATTAATAGCGACTGATTCGCTTAAAATCCACTACAGTTTTCCACACTGCGCGATGCATTGGATACTTCTGATCTAATTGCGGTATTGTATGTATATTATTACAGTGCATGTTCAATCTGAAGTTTCCTTGTTGCTGTCAAATATTGAGACCCCATGGCCACAATATATTTCCGTGTTTCTTATGTGGATAGAATGAAGCCACACCGTAACAAATTCACCAGATTCACCAGTTACTGGTCAGCCCACCTCCAACAGCTCATATCAGGTAAACCAAAATAACTGAGTCCATTACTAGCGCCAATGTAAACAACCTGCCGTCAATTCGCGCGCCATACGCCGAAAATAACAACTTCTGTTGAGGCTGCACTCACTGTCTCTGAGAGATCTACAGTAACTCTGTGCATGAGAGAGGCCAAATAACAAGAATCCCGCTCTCAACCCACGGGCAGGCCTCTGAACGCAGCAACCTCCGATCTGGTGGCTACGCTGACCGTCACTCACGCTAAGCGTACCTCGCCCGCACAAATAAACACTCGCTACCCAGAGAGACAAATCGCATTCGCCAGCGGCAAGGAACAAACTATTGCATATGGTAAGCAGGTATAATCTGCAGCCGGCGGGAGTGGCCATGCGGTTCTAGGCGCTACAGTCTGCCTCGGGCATGGATGTGTGTGATGTCCTGAGGTTAGTTAGGTTTAATTGGTTCTAGGTGACTGATGGCCTCAGAAGTTAAGTCGCATAGTGCTCAGAGCCATTTGAACCATTCTTTTCATCTTTATCTTCGATTGTGCATATGTACCATTTGGTTGATGTAATACTAACCCAAATGTCCCGTGTAATCAAATTGAATTTTTTGGACATAAGTTATTAGATATTAGTGTCAAACCTCTAATCTTTATTTACATATCGCTTAAATCGTGAAATTCAAGGAAATTTTACAGGAACTGATTCCTTGTTCAGCAATGGTAAAGGGCAGTAGCGTTGGGCTTCTATCACAACCGTTACTTCGATGAGCGAGTTTTTTTATGTTGTATAAACAGTTATAAAAGGACAAAACCATCTGCATTATTCAAATGGTTTTCAGGTTCCAGAAGGTAATTGTACAGCAAAAACTTGGGACCAGCAGCTCTGTTATACCATGTATTTATAAATTTCCAATGGAAATATTGTATTAGCAGTTCTTTCTAATAACCCATTATGAATTATAGTCGGAAGCGTAATCACAGTACACGTTTTGCCTCTTTGTCTCTCTGGCGTAATCTAGAAAAGTTCATAAACAAAGTATTAAATTCTGTAATAAGATGTCTGATGATTTAACAGCAGTAAATTATTTCAGGTGCAAATATAAGTTCATTGCTCCTAATATGAAGAGCAGTCATATCGTATCATGATATACGTTTCTCGGTCTCTGACCACATAATTAAGTCTGCATCTTTCACCAGGACAATCTTATGTGGAATTTTAATGTGCACTAGTTAAAATTTCTAAGTACTAACTCTCATGCATTTCAAATCACTGTAGCAATGTGATTCTTGAATTTCTCCCGGCGTATTTGATACTCAAAATATCCACGGGTATGCTGCCGGTCTATAGTGTCCAACGGGCACAATATTTCGGCGATCATACATGTCGCCATCATCAGGTGAACTGACGGACTGAGCTCCTGTGAACGTGCCGGCACGGAGATCCGTACGCTATGGCTGCTCACAGGGAACTGGGTTCGGTCGTGGCGGCGGCCAATTTAAATACCCTCCGGCCGCGGCGCGCTCCCTCCGCCGTCCGCGCCCCGCGCCACAGTCGCGCGGTGGAACAGATAGCGACGGCGTCTGAGATGACGTCGGTGTGATGGCTCTGTCCGCCGTGGTCGTCACAACTATACGTCTGCTCGATTTACTCTTGATTAACCCGATCGCTGGTTCCCAAGTCTTGCTAAGATTATAGCCACAGTCACGGTTTATGAGGTCGTCATTGGTGCGAATTTCGATGGCCTCTCTAACAACGCTGTCCCAGTATCTCGACGTCTGTACCAGAATCCTCGTGCGGTCATACTCCATGGCGTGATTTTCCGACAAACAATGTTCAGCGACCGCCGACTTGCTCAGATACATCAGTCGAGTGTGCCTCTGGTGTTCACGGCATCGATCCTCGACGGTGCGCATCGTCTGACCAATATCGACTTGCCACATTGACACGGAATCTGGTACACGCCGGCCCTCCTCAAACCGAGGTCATCTTTGGCGCTCCCCACCAGTGCACGAGTTTTATTTGGAGGACAAAACACAGTTCCGGCCCGGTGTTTCTTCAGCATGCGGGCGATTTTCCCCGAGAGTGCGCCTGTGTATGGAATAAATGCAGTGCCTACCTCCTCCCTTGTAACTTCATCCATCTCAACAGGTTGTGCTGCAGTGGTTGGGCGGAGAGCACGTTGAATCTGCCACTCTGAGTACCCACTTTTTCGAAATACAGTTCTCAGATTTTCCAATTCCTGGGGTAGACTCTCTGCGTCAGAGATAGTGCGCGCCCTATGTACTAGAGTTTTAAGTACCCCATTCCTCTGTGAAGGGTGGTGGCAGCTGTCTGCGTTCAAATACAGATCAGTGTGCGTAGTCTTTCGATACACCCCATGACCTAGGGTGCCGTCAGCCCTTCTCTTGACCAAGACGTCAAGGAAAGGTAATTTACCCTCCGTTTCAGTCTCCATAGTGAATTTGATGTTGGGGTGTATGGATTCTGGTCTTGTGACTTAGACTTCCTGCAGGATGGTGCCTCCGCCATCGGTGAAGACCTCAAGCGAAGATGCACGTGATATGCAATAATGTTCACGTAGTCTAGAGCAGTCATGGTGCTTTCCATTACCACCACAGGTTCCATGTTGAACGTCCACCATAGCGTCATACTATGTCCTTGAAACATGGTGTGGTGCATATTTCGAACAACCTTTCGAGTGGATGATGGCATATCCAGACACGGTAACCAACCTGGTGTAATTAGAATGGTAATTAATCTGACCGTGGACACGTTTAAATGGATCTCGAAAATATCTGCATTGATAACTGACAGTCTCGTCGGATCATCATGGGAGTACATAGAGGTCGCCTGCTGCAGAACCCCATCTTCAACAATTAGTACAGAACGATGTGCTACGAAACACTTGTGCCACTATCGGTATTGTAGTATGTCGTCAGATCTGCTATAGATTCTGCTTTACGGAGCTGAAAAACCTTCAACCATTACGTTTTGCCTTTTCTTACTCGATAGCTTCTCTGTCCTTCAAACACCTTCCATTGATCCTCACAACAGCAACAATAGAGCAGTTGACTGCGTTTGCAGTTTTTGAGGTGCTAGTTCCCGGAGCCAGATAAACAATCTCTCGGTAACGTTAGCAGATTTTCCCAATAGCGGTCAATGTAATTGCTAGAATGAATCCTCATTCGTCCCTGCTCCTCTTTTATTCTTTTCACATCCAGTTAACGTAACCTCACCAGATAACATTAATTCTCGCAATGGGGAGTGGTCATAGTGTTTTGGATCAAAAGTGTATGTACAGAGATTTAGTTATGGCCAAATGAAAAGGAGACTATAGTTAGAAATAAATAAATTATAATATAGTTACGGTTCATGTGGAGCACTATAACTATACAATAACTGTCATTGACATTGATACATCAATCCTAGTAAAAGGGAAGTAGAAAATAGTAAATTGGTGACGGATATAGCTTTCCACGGTGTCCTGCTCGTCCTTATAGGTGAATCTCTAACCATAGGGATTTTTCAATGGGCCGCGGATATACAGTCGCGTGGGGAGATATCGCGGCTATACGGAATATGCTACAGGACAACCCAGTGAAGTTTTTGTTGGGCTCGTGGGTCTTTTTGACCACATGTGGCCTAGCGTTGTCCTGGAGAAGCTCTTACCCATTTGAAAACTTTCATCTCCGATTGTTCTTGATTTCCTGTTTGGGCCTCAGCATAATGCTGCAGTACTAGTCAGAGTTAACTGTTGCACACCGTGGTAGGCAATCGATGAATAGAGGTCCTTCGTCAAAAAAGAAATGGGGATCGGAGCATCAAGCCGTCTTCTGATTCTGTGAAAGATGGTTGGTCACACTTTGTGCATAAACTTTGCCATAAAGAAACTTCTCGTTGAGCCGTAGCGCCGTATAAGGATCCTGCCATTGATGCTGTTAAGTGGGAGATGTGTCTCAGAGCTGGTTAGTGACAGATGGTGACGCGAGACTGGACGCGCATGTAGTTTATGTAGCAGCCGATAGAGGACAATATTCGATAGGGGGACTGATTTTAGTTTCGATTGTGCCCACTAGAGGGCACTAAAGTAATAAAATTTTTGTCATAAACTGTTCTAGTATTTTCATAGAGTGTTATTATTTCTATTTGTGTATATAAAATGTTATAAATGCGTTTTAGCAGTATGAATGATGCATGATTGTGGATTAATGTTAATATGAAGATAATTGTTTAACGACTTATGTAGTAGGATTTAGTGTGGGAACATTTCGAAGAAGTATGGATATGGACAAAGGGGATTTTTGTAGAACAGTTTTCTAAAGTAAGTTTATGGTAAAGGGAAAGTCAATTCAGATATAAATAACAATAGTATATAACTTTATGCATAAGCAAAACTTCAGCATATTAGATAATTACGTCGGCAAAAAGTGCAGTCGTTAGGTTTACTATTTTGCGATTGGTTATTTAGGAAAAGCGCGGATTGACACGGGAGAAAGTCGTTGTGCTATTGGCTGTTGAGTAAACTGACCAATGGTAAAGCAGTACTCTTCACGCGCGTTTCTCTGCTGGTCGAGAAGACAGAGTATTCTAGAGAAGAGTGAGAGCCTAGCCATGAAACAGTTCAGACGTGTGCAGTAGTAGTTCCGATGAAAAGGATAAGCTGCCCGATCTAGCAGTGTTTCATACATCAAAAGTGTGGTAAAGTGACGGCATAATTATTCAGATGGGCGTGCAGAAATTCGGAAATTTTAAGTGAATTTTGTGGCGTATTGAGCAGGTTGATGGCTAAAAACTGTGACTGCATTAGGTACCGACAGACTTAATACTTGGTGAGCATTCTGAATCAAAAACAATCCGTATTTTTGTAGCTATTACGTTTTCGGGAAATGCAACACCATAAACTTGCTAACGTTAGTGAAAGGGATTGTGAGTGACTGTGTTAAGACTAGCACGGGCTTGGCAGTGATACTTGTTCACCTAAGTTTCAGAGTATATTAATTGAGGACAAAATATCCAAACTTTCATTTGTGTGAAAACTTTCTCCCAAAACTTAGGTTAGTGACTTAAATTGCAGCCTGGTTCACGTCGAAGTACAGTAGGTTTCACTCGGCTTTCCTACTGATAATCTACTGAGACAGTGTTCACAGGTAGGTGAAAGTCCGTTGTAAAGGGACGGAAAGAACCGCGCCGCCGCATCATGGATTACATGATGTAGAGTTCCATTTCCAGTCGACAGTTCAATAACAATGCCATGTGTAATCCGAAGATTCATCTGTATGACCAGCTCCACAGCCGAAGTCGTGATACTGATATTGACAAGGTGGATATGCTGGGAAAATAACATGTCGTTCATGTTTACACGTCCCACCTCATAACACTAACACTACCGGTGTATTGTGTACTGTACGAGCGTTCTGCCAGAAATATGTGTAACATGCACCCCTTCTGCTCCAAGATATTCGATATCCGCTCTCTGTGATGCTCGGGAGGAATCTCTAGTGCAACGAACTCAGAAACAAATTTTTAGGAATGAGGAAATTCCTACCAAATCTTTAACTCCCCTTGTGCAAATGGGAATACCACGACTCCATCTATCGGCAAACATATTCATGTACAACGTTTTCAGTTGGTCTTGCCTTATAATTTCAATTCTTTTTTGACAGTGGAAAATATAATGTGTGCTGCTGGTGATAGGGAAGAAGATTGGGAAAAGGTCTTGTGTAATACTGAGCACTTCCACGGGAATTGTACTTTGTCCAGAAATCCCGGCAGCTGTGCGGTGAGTGGAGCGAACACGGCGGCCGCCAGAGGCTACGGCGCCGACGATATCGCCAGAACGTGTGCGGCGGGCGGGCCGCCCCAGGAGCAGCAGGGGCAGCAGCGGCGGCGGCCGGGGAGATTTCTCACGGGACCCTGCGGCAGGCAGTCGGAGCCGGCGTAGCAGAGCGGCAGAGGTTGGCGGCCGCGCACCTCCCAGCTCTCGTATCCTGTTTCTTCCTCGTTGGCACCGGCACGCTGTCTGTGTCACACTCCCACAGCTCGTGTCGCAGCTCAACGCAGGTGCTGAGGCAAGGTCCTGATGGATTAGATCCACAATAAGGTCGGTCGATGCCGACTAGATTGACATTTTGTGAAATGAAATAACAGCAGATCAACAGAAGGTAATCATTTTACAAATATCAATAAAAATATTAGCCATGGACTAATCATGCAGTGTGAAAATACAAGGTGACTATTACTAAACTATATGAAAGAAATGTGAATTAGTTACGAACTATGGCGTGCACACACTTTATTCATCATGTAAACGTCACTATAGATATTCGGATTTAGGTTATGACATGTTCGATATGCCTGTTATCATTGGCGATGACGTGGTGCAAGCGAATAGCGAAATTCTAAATGAGCCGTGAAATGAAATGAAATGTTTGACGGTGTGATAAAATTCCTGATGGCGATTACCTTTTCTGAATCCATCATTATTCTCTTATTGTCTATTATACGCCCGAGGAAACGGATCCGTTCGAGTTAAAAAATAAGATTTTTGCAGGTTAGCTGTCATTGCTTTACTAAATGCATTTATGACTCTGGCCAAGAGGTTACATAGTTCTTTCCAAGAAGATGTAGCAATCAGAATATCATCGACAAAAATATTAAGTTAACTACACAGTTCAGGTCCTAAAACAGCATCCAGTGCCTGGATAAACACACCAGAGCTAATATTTAGGCCAAATGGAAGAACTTTAAAATTTTAGCTTCTCCCTGAATAATCAAACGCTGTGTACTTCCTCGATTCAGGTCTTAGCATTATCTGCCATAAGAACTTCTGAGATCACAAGTTGAAAGGAATTTCTTGCCATGAAACTTCTGTATAAGCTCATGGATATTTTCTGGATGACTGCAGATAGGAACAGTAATCTTATTTATCTGTCTTACGTCAAAACTGGACGAACTTTGCCCGCTGGTTGAGGGACAACCAATAATGGACTACAGTATGGGCTTGTGGATGGTTCAATCAACTTCCAGTCCAACATTCGTTGCAATTCTTCTTCGACAGATGGACGAAGTCGCCAAGGCACAAGATAAAACCTTTGTAAATATGTACTATATGGGTACACTTCTAAATTACACACACAGTCTTTCACTATACCTGGTTTTTCTCTAAAGACATCGATATTCTGCTGCAATAAAACTTCCAATTGCTTTCGCTGCCGATCGTCCAAACAGATTCAGGCGTCTTTTGAGATATAATATCAGTTAATTTGCATATCCCTAAACTTCTGCATTTTTTTCTCCCATTCTTCCTGAATAACCTTACAAGCTCAATTGTTGAACCCCGACAATATCTTCAGTGGCTACAGTCTTTTCTGATCAGCTCCACACACACATTCCTATCATCAAACTTAAAACAGGCACAGCCTGCAGAGAAGATGAATTTTACGTCCCTCTCCCGAATAATCTCAATACTGGAAATACAGTCCTCTATTTATTTATTTATTACTATAAACGTGCATAAAGTCGCTACATTTCCTATTCTTGATTCAATAACAGTCTGTATCTTTACCTACTGTGCCCTGGTACTGATTGCTCACATAAAATACTGGTAGTTTCTGGTGTCGCGTCAACCTCTCAAACAGTGCTGCGGAGATTAAATCCACATTTGCACCTGCATCAAAAATTACTTTAATGGTATGGCCATAGACTTCTGCGTATATCGCCCTATAGCAAGGGTCATACGCTTGGCTGAACAATGCTGGATGTCATGCGTAAGTTCATCTACTAGTCTCTGTCCGTCATTGCATTGGAACATAACAACTCTCTTGCCAGAGCCCCTTACATCACACCCGACCGATTCTCTGGGGCACGATCCGGTTGTCTTTAGTTTAACGGATGGCTTCTGGGTTCGTCAGTGACATCTGTAATCACTGGCAGTAGCTCTCTCTAGTCATTTATATTTGAAGATTTGTGGTTAATATTTTGTGGTTGCCAATTCGGATTAATACCATGGAATTGCTGCTTGTTCTGACTATGTAGGTTGTGAATATTTTGATTTGTCGTTTGCATCAGGTTGAAGCTTCGATCGTAAGGTTTCTTTTCGGCCTGCGAGGTTGGAAATGTACCGCATTGGCATTCAGTCTTTGGCTGCCCTGCAGCTGTTGTTTGCTATGCTGAGCTTGGAAGCCTAAGCTCTGCTGCGCTCTACTATTATTGTTGCTGCTTGGTCCTGGGTGATACGCAAAGTTCTTGTTAACACTAGTAGACGACTCATTCCCATGATTTGTAACTCTTAAGTCTTCGTTTAATAAGTCGATGGTGTCTACGACATAGAGAAAGTCTTCAACATTGTATTCGGGAGCGTACATGAGTTTTTCACGTATCTCGACCGATTACTTTGCCTTAGTAATCTTCAGAATATCCACCTGTGGGACTGGAGTATCCCAATATCTACTTTTATTCAGGCACTTCTCAAACTACCGACGCAAGCTCCGACTTTTGACAGAAAATGGTTCTTGATTTTAAACCTCTTTTTCAGACGTTCTTAAATTTCCTTAGACCAATACCTAGTAAAGAGAGCTCTCTCAAAATCCTCGCAGGTACCACAGGTTTCCATAAAATCTGTGCATCATAAACTACTACCTTTCCCTTGTACATATCCAGCGACAAAAGAATTCTTTTGCCTGTCAGTCCATGCATGCGGTAAAACACCTCTGAACCCGCGGACAGAAGGCTCGGATATGCTGGTGCTTTAGGATCTTCTCCTCAATCAACATTTGGGCATATAAATTGTTGGGTGGTATATTGCCATAAATAGAGTCAGACACCACATTGCACATTTTGTGGTAGGCGTCAGTCTACTCATCTCTGAAACCGAATTCATCACATTTTCCTTCAGTTCATCGGAAATTGTGACATATGTGTCAGAACCACTTGCTCTTATTCCCTTTGGTTACTTGGAACATTCTTCAACCACTTTGATTATATTGTCTTTCCACTTCGAAAACTATTCACAAAACTGTTGGCTTATCACATCACTACCAATCTGGATCCTTATGGAATCCGATACATTCTGACACTTCACTCTCTTTCCCTTTCATCAGATGTCTGCAGAAACACTCTTTGAGTGTGTTAGCGTCTATAGAATAAATGAATGGGGTAGGTGTGGACCCTTATTCTATGACAGAGCACAACGGTGTTCAAGCCATAAACAAATTGGTTTTAACGCTGCATTTGCATCAAAGAAATACACGAATTTACACAGTTTGTGACGTGACGATGTTAGGACAGTTTCCAAGATAATGCATCTCGTCCTGAGTAATCGAAATAACTCTGAACACAACATTATCGAATTTTAACGAGAAGTTTCTTTAGAAAATTAATCCTACTACTACCTCATGAAGTTGGCCAATATTACGACAAATCATCTGATTGCGGTTCTAAGTTCGGTACTATTTAGGATGACAATCAAGTCTACGGAGGACGGTTAGTTTTCGTGACAAGCGTAGCAAAAGATTACTCAAGGTTGCTTCAGTTCACAGTGGACGCAAGCTGGTGAAGCAACAAGTTTTTGACTCTGCTCTCGGTATCTACCTTTGCTGTGATGAGCTGTCGTGTGCACAGCAGCTCTCGTCCACTGAAATTCCTACAGAAGCTAATCAAAACCTTTGCCTATTTTATCAGTAGAGACTCTCCTATGTTTCTCGTTTTTCGAGTCTCGCTAAGCGAGAAAACACGCACTAATCCCTAGTCTTGAAATATGGCGATATGCACGTGCATGGCTGAAGCAGCGTGCATATTACAATGCCCTCTCATTTCTCGCAAGAACAGTTAACTAAGTGGCTGGCTCGTTTCTCTGCTGTTAGAGCTCAACGACACTACAGCTAATATCTAGATAAATGTCAGCCACAGCAAGTGCAGGGTTCACACAAGTTTCTCCTCAGCATCATACAGAGCATTATACTCCCTGTTCTGCACTTGACGCCAGTTCAGAGGAGAGTCAGCGAAATTATCGATTTTGTCTTTCACACAGCAAAAGGCTTTTTCAGATCAATAGGAGCGTTCCTCTTAATCAATAGGAGCGTTCCTCTTATTTTGTGGAAACTCTCTCTGCCAATCGCAAAGCCCCTACCATTCAACTGCATCGAAATCTCAGCACTTTACTCCTTCCTAGTTCGTTTCCGCCAATCGGACATTTTGTGCGCACTCCAGAAGGCTGAAAGTAACATGCTCATGAGCATACCAAGCATTGTTCACATGATCAATTGCATCACTGGTTTTTTCGTATCCATTTGGAAATTCTGCAACACAGTTTCCTAAAGGTTATTTCTGTGCCACTCCAGTGGCCCACTACTTGCCCTCCTGGATGAGTCACCTTGCCCGTTCATTGACTCTCGCAGCGGGGAGACTCTAAGAGTTTCTGTTGTACTCTGCCCGTCGTTCTCCTTGCGCCTGCTTCCGAACGTAACGTTCTGTCCAGCTGCCTGTTTCACCCTTTCCTCATTCACATGCAGCATACAGGTTTGGAGAGTTAATACGGTTGATTGAGTGTCAACACTTTGTACTTCATACTGTACATTTTTATAAGTAAATCTGCCGAAGTAAGACAAGTGACATATTCAACTTCCCATTACGATGTATAAAAACTCTCATGTAAGGTGCGAAATTGACCGTTATTTTATCTGCCACGTTACAACATTAACCAGCTGAACGTTTTGCACAGCTTGTTGCAGTTGTCCATTAACACATTGTGTAACGCTCTCTTTTACAACTGCGACACAATCTGATTCTATAAGTTCCAATTTGGATACAAGAGAACATACAGTTGTGATAACATTTTTTACTCCGGTTTGGATCTTAGAGATTTCCTCAGGATCTGTTTCCTTGGACAGCTTATGATTTGCCATTTCCGTAACAAGATCACTTTGCTGAATACTTAAATGATCCACTTCGAATCTGAAATTCTCAAAATCTTGTTTGGTTGGCAATGAGTCAACATAGTTAGGCGGATATTTGCTTGTTCATTTATTATTGCCTCCTGCTGTTTAATGGGACTGTCTTGTTTAGCAGAGAGACTTGCCTAATCTATTGCTACAGTATGAACTATAGTAGAAATTTTGTGTTGTTCTGCTGTCATTGATTCTTGTGTGGAAGCTATCCTAGACTATTCAGTTGCTATAGATAGCACTTTAGCAGACATCGATTGTTGATTTGCAATTAACGTCTGCACCACTTGCGATATACTATGTGAGAGATCTTTAATGTTAAACTCATCAGTCCTAGCTGTGGTCAATACATGTACTGAACTATCAGAGGAAGGGACATACTCAGCTGACTGAATATTGTCCATTGTCTTCTGTTACCATTCCATTCTCGACTGGGTCCGTGTCCTAACCATAAATCACTAAACAAAAAATCTTCACACGACCCACGTAGTTTAAAAACACACGCATAAAATCAGTACAAATCTACTCATGAACTTTTTTTTTAAAATATACATGTATGACTAAAAGAAATAGGAAAACTCTGCAGAAAAGGACAGGATTAGATTCCAGATGGATGAACTGAATGTTGCTTGCCTGCAGCCTGGCCATTCAGATGATCTATTGAGATGAACCATGCAGCATCAGTCTGCCAGCCCCCTGTCCCCGATGTGTTTTTGTACAAGTACAGTGAATGCCAAACAGGAACACACGTTGTAGCACACTTTTCATCAATTGCATAGATCCATGAAAATGATACAAAATCCAAACAAGTTCCCCAACTTTGCTAGCAGTCATGTCAATTGGTCATCACTCTGAAATTAAACTGCTACACAAAAACAAAAATTATTAATCAATTAACTAACTCTTCGCTTTTTGTCTTCGACAAAGACAGGTACTGCATTAAAAAAAAAAGCACTCTTTTGAATTTCTTTTGCCTAGATGCATACATTATAAACTTTTTTACCTTTCTAATACAAACAATCTGAGAAAAAATTTTGCTATAGATGACTATGTTTCCTTCATGGCTGCTGTAAAGAGAGAACGTGTTAGATATAGGATGAGTTGGCGGTAGGAGGTTTCTGCATCTCCGGTTCTCAGAGAACGCCAGGCAAAGTCAGAGAAAACTGCTACCACACGCGATGAAGACGCCGTCTCCATTAGCAGCTACAATATTCAGAGTGACCGTAAGCTTTTCTTTTCTGGAAACACTTTCAAAATGATAAGGTTGAACAATAGTGGCAGTGTGATATCTTCTGACTAACATACTGGTCGCTTAGGGAACGTCTTGCACATACAAGCTGAAAGCGAAATATTGCGTTTAGTTCGTACCGTGATAGTAGCAGATTCGCCCAGTGTTGTTAATTCACGAAGAAATAACTACGCGCTGTATTGCTAAACACACTAATAGTTTTTATGAATGTCCGAGGATCCAACATCGAATAAAGGTTTTAAAGATATTTATCTTCCTTTTTTGTCACAAATTCAATTTTTATTCTAGATATTTGAAATTACATGTTGACCTCTGCACTTCAGATTACTTCTATACGCAAACTTATCTGACCTCAGAATGGCACAATGTCCAATCGGCATTTCTTATGTCCAACAATTAAAAAAAAAAAAAAACACAGATGTGCCTCTTTCTTCAGCAAAGAGCGTTGTCGCCAGAGCAAAGAGCTTTGTTGCATAAATTACTGGTACTATCAGCCGGAATATTACAATCATATGATATTACGAAATATCAATGATAACAATGTTCTACTGAGTTTACGGTTGATAAATGGTGCTGGCACTAATGCTGCAAGCCCTGCCGCAGCCAATTGACTCCCGTGCAGTGGCCCCGAAGGACCCCAGAGTCAATGGTCCTCCAGGAAATCAACACTCTCCTGTTGTGATGTCATCGAGGCCCGCCTTGCATCCCAACCATATCTCGCCGAAATCAGAGTCATGGGCAGGCCTTGCCACAGCCAATCGACGCCCATGCAGTGGCCCCAGAGCCAATGGTCCTCCAGGAAATCAACACTCTCCTGCTTTGCTGTCGCCGAGGTCCGTCTTTCTCGCCGACATCAGAGTCATGGGGATAAAATCATTTTCAAAAACCCTTACGTACCGCTTGGCAGTCACCGTACCGTCAAGGAATATCGCGCCGATTATTCCGTGACTGGACGTTGCGCACCATATTTAAATGCTGATTCTCAGTCCCCCAAAAGCGCCAATTTAGCTTATTGACGAACCCAGCCGGCCGAAGTGGCCATGCGGTTCTAGGCGCTGCAGTCTGGAACCGCGAGACCGCTACGGTTGCAGGTTCGAATCGTGCCTCGGGCATGGATGTTTTTTGATGTCCTTAGGTTAGTTAGGTTTAACTAGTTCTAAGTTCTAGGGGACTAATGACCTGAGAAGTTGAGTCCCATAGTGCTCAGAGCCATTTGACGAACCCATCCAAATGAAAGTGGGCTTGGTCGCTGAACGAGACTATAGAGTGCATAATAGTTCCCATCATGCCCCACGGCCAATCGTGCACATTTGAACGTCGTAACGCAAACCGATCAGAAGTTATGATGATTTAATTTCATATGGTTGAATAATTGTCATCCTGTACATATCCTGCGCACGTTCATTGCCATGGGTTCCAAGAACTCGAAAAATCTAGACGTAATCGCCAGGAAATAAGATTTGCTTTTTTAGTCATCAATTTTTTGACTTATTTGGTGCATCCGCCACAAATTCCTCTTCTGTGCCATGCTCTTCATCTCAAAGTGGCACTTGTATTCTGCATCTTAAATTATTTGTCAGTTCTTGAGATATGTAGATAAGTTGGCTAGAGCCCAGGACTATAGAGAGATGAAGTAAAGGCAGAGTTGGTAATGAACCATCAAGGGGGGGGGGGTGGAATCAGAGCAGGATTCTAGGTGGGAGTGACAATGAAAATCAGAATAATAATAATAGTGGTTAGAATGGAAGTGATAATAGATGGATCAACCATAGAAATGGGAATGGCAACAGAAGATACGACGACAGGGAGAGACCTTGGGAGAATAATAACAGACAACTGGATAATCACCAATCAAGAACAGGCAATTTAAACTGAGAGATGCCTCATTGTAAGCCTGTCATTATGGGGTGAGAAATAAGTACTGAAATCAGGATAAACACCACCGGCCTAGAGACATCGAAAACAATTACTGAAGGCAGAGTAATTGAAGATATTGGAGTGGAAATGACAGAACTAATGTACAAAGAGCACATCAGATTAGCTAATTATAGTTTGACAGTAAATTCTGGAAAAGTATGAATGAAAGTGTGGAAGATAGAAGTGTTAGCATATGTAAGAATGTTGAAGAAGCTCCGTTAGAGGAGGAAACTATATCAAGTCTATATAATCAGTGTGCTGAAGACGTTTTCAAGGAAAATGTGGGTTCTGATGGTAATCTTGATGAGTTTGGATTAAGTAAATTAATGGAGAAGGAATCTATCACTATTAAGCACTTAAGAGATGATACCTCTACTAGTGTACTTGTCAACAATTCTGATGATCATTGTAAAGATGTTGTACAATTGTCTAGTATTGGAGATGATAGCATCTGTGCTAATGTTGATAGTGAAAGTGTCAATAGTAATGATGAATGGAAGGAAGAATTCGACAGCATTGTGTATTTGGAGGTTAAAGAAGATTTAGTTAATGGTGAAGAAGATGATGTCAGTATTGGAGATGATAGCATCTGTGCTAAAGTTGATAGTGAAAGTGTCAATAGTAATGATGAATGGAAGGAAGAATTCGACAGCATGGTGTATTTGGAGGTTAAAGAAGATTTAGTTAATGGTGAAGAAGATGATGTCAGTAGTATTCGTGAAGAATATGAGAACCAGATTGTACCAATGCAAACTGGGAAGGTATCATCAGATAAGGAACATGTGGACAGACATTATGATTTACATGTGATGCAAGAAACTTTACAGGATACTTACAAGGGTTATAGTGACAGTGACAGAGTAGAAATGGTCATCGAGATTATTTGTGAAGAACTGCATTCCACTTGGGAAGGTAGAACCAATCAGTAGTTCGAGGAAAAGTAGACAGTGTGTGAAAGAGTGACATGACATCAAGCAATCATCTAAGGTAGCTCTAAGTAAAATTCAGACAAGTAAGAGAAATTGTGCAGAAAAGGTCGTATAAACGACTTGGACATTAGAGAGGTTAAGGATGATTTGTTGCATGAAGATGAGGACAGCAGGAAGGAAAAAGTTTTGGGTGGCCTGTATATACGTATAAAAGTTACAAAGTATGAAGGAGTTTGCCTCTTAGACATGGATAGTCCTGTCTGTGCCATTTCTGAAAAATTTAGAGAACAGATAAAACACAGTGCTGACTTTGAAGAATATCTGGTTATTGGAATCAAAATTAAGGGAGTAACTGTTAGGCACAGCAGAGTTGTAAACAGGCAAGCATTAATATCTTTCACCATTAATTTTGCACAGTAGAACCAAGGATGTTTTATAGTACCTGACCTTAATGACAATATTTTGTTTGGAATGGACTGAATACAAGGAGTAAATGTCGATTTTGACTGGAATAACAAAAGGTTAAGGCTTACCAACCCAAAGACCGATGTAACGCATGTGGCTAAACTAATCATCCAAAATTGCCTAGAGAACAATTTTCAAATTAGAAGAGTGACTTGTGCAAATGAAAAGATTGATGTTAACGAGGAAGACAATGAAGAAGAACGCAGTGAAAATAAGTAAGCTGAATTAGTGGCCACCTTCCTAAAAGAAGCTGAAAAACTAGATAAAGAACATACAGATCAGCTAGGTAGTTTGTTGTGGGATACAAAGAAGTGTTTAGTGAGAAACCTCTATAGAGCATGTATTTCATTTGTGGGTGGTTGTTTGAGAATTAGCGGCATGGTCATGATTTTATGAATTTGCTAATGAGATGAACAAATGTACAATGGTAAACATGTACATGTGTTACTAAATGGACAAGTTGAACGGTGACAAAAGACATTTTGTGATAAGTTTGTTATTACAAGATAGTGTCATGATGAGCAGTCTGTGAGTTTGTTTAATATGATAGTATTAAATGAGACCTGGGGGGCCAAATATACTGTATAGTGGAATATACTGAAATATTAATCAAAACGAAGGGATACATGTATAATTAATTTTATGGTTCATTGACTTTAATCAGCATATAGCTAAATCCTTAGAGTTTAGAGATGCTTCATTCTGTGTGATTTTGATTGTAAATATGCTAATGGTATAGGGTAATATGTGACCTTAATTGTAACCTACACAAGTACCTTCAGTAATGAGTCCATCCCTGTTCCTACCTAGAGAACTGTATCCAAGGTCGTTACCTGACCTTGAAGTGAAAATTAAAAAACTGTGAAAGTAATTGTCGAATATGCTATTACAGCATATAGACTGTCAGAAAAAGAGACATTGATGATGCAAGATGGACAGCACTAAAGGACTGATGATTGTGAGCTTCCAATTTCCTAAGATGTGCAATGTGAAACAGTGACTGGAATGACAGCTAAGAAAAGGAAACTTTTTTGATTTTTGGGATTGTTTGTATGTATTTAACAGCCATTCATACAAGTAATACTTGCAAGAGTGGCTCGAGGCGTGTATAATGGTACTGCCTCACACCGGACTCATATGAAATGTCCGATACCACCTTTTTATATGAATTTGGATAGTTGTCACTCAATTCAGTGTTTCCTAAGGTAAGGCCTTATATACATATATATGTATATATATATATATATATATATATATATATATATATATATGATAAAAAATTGATATTCATTATGAAGGCATGTGGAATGTTCTGGAAGGATGTGCATTGTCATAATTATCAGTGGATTGTTGTCATTGATAAAATTATGTACATATACTAAATTAAATAACTAATCAAGGAACTGAAGTAATAAGTCCATAGAAATAAACAACTAGAGACAGCAGACATGTTAGCATGAAAAATCAATGCTCGCAATTAACATAATTGCAGTCTAAAAATCCAGTAACCTTCGACCTCACTATCTTGAGAAACTGCTTAAAAGTTATTACCAAGCGATGTATTTTCATTTGTTATTTATTTTTATGTCTCCCTCTGTAATTAATATGCTTTGTAATTACATTTCTAATTAACTCTCCAATTGTTTACATCTCACAGTTTTCCAATTTCCAGAATTAGTGGCCTTATTTGTACTTGCTATGTATTTAATTGGATAAAGCAAGAGCTCTGTACTACCATTACATGTTAGTAACGAAATCCAAACCTTAATTAATAACATAACTAAAATAATATGAGAGACGTTATTGTAATTAAAGTTCAGAATGATTTTCTTATGGAAAATTAAAGATATTACAATAAAAGATTGTCATTCAATGTTGTCTTTTATACCCTATTCGGCTGTAACATCAGTTTCTTTATGTTTTGTACATTTTAATTGTAACATCAAAATTGAACAATATTAATACTGCTTTATTTTGGAAGCTGTTGTTAAAATTCTATATAAATCGATGGAGCGAGGCTGTGAGTTAGTTATCGAGTAGTTGAGTTGTTGTTTTGTCAGTGTGTTTTGAAGTTACTCTTGGAAGTTAAAGAGATCAGTGAGGTCTGCCTGTGTTTTCTTTACATAACGAGTGTGCAGTTCGGATCTCAATTAATGTCCTTAAATTTTGTGAAGCATGAAAATGTCCCATTCATTCATAAATGATCCAGGCAGAAGAAACATTCAACATAATCGTTACACTACTCTCCATGATTTACCAATTTTTCCTCAAATTACGGATAACGTTTGACGCTGGAACACTTCTCTCTGCCAGGAATGCCTTATTTGCATGTGCTGATCTGCTTCCTAAGTCCTCCTTGCTTCGTCCGTCATGGGTTATATATTTTCCAGGGTCAGCAGAATTCCTTTACTTCGTCTACTTCGTGATGCCGAGTTTTGATATTGAGTTTCTCGCTGCCCTCATTTCTATTTGTTCTCATCAATTTCTGCTCTAAACTCAATCCATATTCTGCGACAGTTTTTTTGGGCAAGAATCTATTGCTACTCCTACTGCTGCTGCTACTACTGGAAGGTGGCTATAATTTTGCACCTTACAAGCTCACATCTACATACTTTGCCATGATTTACAACCGGAATTAGGTATCATTTGACAGGTTGTACATCGCATATATGAATATTAAAAGAAGACTGACATTGCCAGGTACATTTTGTAAATAGCTGTAAACGCTTATTGCATGTAAGATGATGCAGTGTCTTCATTGTCAAAACAGCATAATGAATGATTGCCTATACTTGTAGAGCTTGGAATGCCAGTGGAAATGAAATGACAGGCGTAACTGAGGCCCTGGGTGGAAAAGCCCACACTGGTGTGTTCGTCTGCTTAACAGAGGAAATAGCCCCAGCCAGAGCTAGCACAATAGAGTTACGCTGGCCGGTATTGTAGCTAGGCTAGAAGGATAACCGGAAACTCTGAAAATCTTGGACACAGCAGAGAGGGACATGGAAGCGTTAGTTCGGAAATCACGAAGGCTAGGTTATTGCCGAGGATTTCTACTCTGAGAAGCGTACCATTTTATGCATTCCTAATGTACGAGGATAGGTATTTCCTTGCAAACTTTCCACAGTGGACGACAAAAGAATAAAATTTGGTTGGTCAGCGTTTGGAAGAATCCGTAGAGAGGAAGAATATTCCGTGTTTTCGAGAATATGATTCGCCTTCTGCAGTAACAAGGGAGGGGAGCCGAGCTTTGCTGGGAAGCCAGCGGTGGAGAGAAAGAGGTCTTCCGTTTTGAGCGCCCATGCTTGACGGTCACTCAGTATCAGCTTTTGTTGGTACGGACTGAGTTGCTGTCTTCGTTCTCAGCAGATTTTATAGTTAGAGCGGTTAGGCACTGCACTGTTGCGAACGTATGCGCTTCTGGACTTCACCTCCGGGTAGGGAGTCGTCGTTGAGTACACAGCGTTCAGTGATTGAGAGCACTTCTTCTGTCTATACTCATGTAGAGACGTTATCTGAATTCTGTCCTTGTGGTTGGTAGTTCGCGTTTTTTGCCTTTATAACACATAGAGGAGCAGACAGTATTAGATTATTATCAGAGCACCGCCTTCTGCCATCCTAGTGTTTGAAAGAGTTTATTTTGTGGCTGGAGTTCTTCCATCGTCGCAGGCGTGTACAAGAACAATCATTCCGATACACCGGACGCAGTACATGTGGTGATATGGCTAATTACTTCCGCTTATTAGCTGTGATGACGTAATAGCATACCATTAAGAGATCCTAAGATCTGCTTCATGGGATATACCCGGCCAATCTTTATTATCGCGTTTAGTGTCTTCTGTTGCGCACATTCATTTTTACACCTGCCGGGAGTAGCATCTTGGACCACTACAACTACCACTACTACTAGTACTAGTACTTAAACATGATTCTATTACAGCTAACATGTAACCGACTTCATTAGTAGATTAACCACCAACTTTTCTTAAGGAACAAGAAATCAAATCCAAATGCTGGTGAAGTACATCCACTTAATTGCATTCAATAAGGAAATTAAAATTCAAAATGATTAATTTCATCATAAGAGTTCATTCCTAAAATTAATTAGAAGGAAAAATAATTTTTAAGTCGAAGAATGATGATACCAATTTCCATAAAGAGTAAGCCTAAAGATCGTAATTTAATGCTATACAAAAACACTTGTTTAACTATTTAGTGCAACATTCAAAAAATGTTTGAAAATGATTTTATTAGATATCCTAAGGTCTTCATATTTAAAAATTACAAATATGTTACCTTGAGAAGGATGGAAGAATGATTTCCAGGTATCGTTGATAAGAAAGTTGTATATGAACAGACACAACATCTTTGACTTTGCAGATAAGCAGGTTTCTTCTTTTTGTTTTCTTTTTTGCTTTATTTATACAGAAATCGATCATTACAAAAGACGACTGGCGAATGCCACAAAATTCTTAAAGAATGGGAAGTATGAGTCACATTGATTTGTGGAGTCAGAAATACTAGTGTTTGTTTCCGCTTTAGAAAGTGGAACTATTTATTGGCCTTACAATATACAATTATTTAGTGTCCACCGAATAGAATAGTTAGCAATATGTTATTTTAGAAAATATTTGTTTCTGCAATAAATTGAAGATATAATTAATTGCGGTGCGCATATCACGAATGTCCAGAAGTAGCATAATATTGACGGTACACGTATATCGTCTATAGACAAAACATAGCGTGTCTTGCTGTATACCTCCTGTTATCATGATTAGCTAATTTATGCGTTGAAGGTAGCGTACATGCAATATTTGAGTGACCGTCGATGCATTGAGATAAAGATACGAGGTGATGTTTTGCGTAAAACTAACTGTTTGTATACTGATTAGTGACTCTGTATCGGGAAGAAGGATAACATTAATCATGAGCTACGGAGCTTATCTTTCTCTGCAATAGTACTGACGCTCAGTTAACATAAGAATAAGGAAAATGCTTCTGGGGACCATACTCGGGAAGAACACAGAAGTCATTTGGTGTACCATTTTGTGGATTTGATTCCGTTGAGAAGCTTAAATATCTGGGATCACCGTGATCTATAACCAAGACGCTTCTTGGGGAATTAAACAACAGGTAGTGGCCGTCATTACAGCTTATTTTACAACAGCAAAAATTCTTAAACGCTCTTACCTCACGTCGTTATGTTAGTCACCTAGAAAACATATACAAGTACAGTGCTCACGTGTGCCTGAGGAATATGACCACAATCAGTATTGGGATGTGCTCAATACCTCTGAAAGGATGATACTGCGTAGAAATGCTCCTGCCGCGAAGAAGGAAAGTATAGAAGAATCTTGTACTACATACGAAGAGTCACTTGTCAGAAAAATGATGAAGTCAGAAATACGGAGGCGGGCTGAGTATGTAGCACGAAGGTGCTGAAGGAGATACTAACTGGAAATCTCGAAGGGCAAAGACAGCACGGCCGAGAAGAAAGATGAATAGTAGGTATCGACGAAGATTTGTGGAGGAAGGAAAACAGGACTTGGGAAGCACTAGCATTGAATGCGAACATTTGATGGATAATGGTAGAAGAAATTGTGGAACCACAGAAGAAAAAGAAGAAGAAGGAGGAGGAGGAGGAGAAGTAACTGTTTCGCACTAAATTTTCAATTTTACCTTCCAATGTGGGTTCTTTAGGTATCACTAAATAAATTAATTAAGGAGTGGTGCTGCCCTCCTTCCCCATTTCGAGTTTCTGCTGTCTCTAATGATCATGTTGTCGACGAGATGTTACACCCTAATCTTCATCTTTATTCATCTTTACATTAAAAAATTTGTTTGGTTGTCTTCACTTTATGTCACTGTTTCGGTAATTGTAAACTCGCTCGAGAAGACATTTGATATGTTTATGGTACTTGGAGACTGTCATCAGATCGACATAGAAAGAGACCACGTGAATGGGGAGAGATATAAAGGTTGTCGACGTCCGACACACGCCCTTCGGTGTCGCACGGAACTGCCATAATGGCCAGGTGCAGCCAACTGAAGGTCGTAACTGTGAAACCAGAAAATGTTTTAGAGATGAAAAGGGGGAGACATTCTTGCTTCCATAACCGATATTCCAGGTTGAATGGAAGTATCGTATGATTACATGATTACGTATGTTAATTAAGCCCAAGAGGAGCGCAAATCAAGCTTTAAATTTAACATTTACTTCCAACACAATGTAATTTTTAAGAAGTTGTGAGGTATTTTACAGTAAAAAAAAAATTACTGGTGAGAGCTATACTTCTCGACATCCGTAAATTGAAATATTTGTTCTTTTTTCTTTAATTCAACTAGCCACCTTTTACAAAAATCCTGTGACAGCCAGGAGCGCAAAGTTTTTATTTCAGATGTACACTAAATAGTATGTCTGTGAAATTACAAGTGTGACACTGTAGTGAGCGTTAATGAAAAGTGGCAGAAGGACAGCTGCAGATACATATTGAAGTTTTACGCAAGGATATGAAATGAATTCGCAAATTATGAGTACGATGTCACAACAGCTATAAAGTTTACCGGAAACATGAAAATTTGATCCATACAGGTACTCGAACCCAGATTTCCGTCACGACGCGACAGGTCGCCGTAACGACTTCGGTTGTCCGGACACGCCTTCAGGACAGATCCAAATCTCCATATAAAACGTCAAATCAAAACATCTTCAGCCGTCTAAATTTCCAGTTATTAATTTATTTGAGTGACCAGTTTCAGCGCTACATTACGCCACCTTCAGGCACCCTGACCGAAGTGCAGGAAGAATCCCACCTCTGGTTCAGTCAAAACAAGGGCCAGCATTCAGTTACAGGTTTCCGTAGATTTTTGTCAGAACGAGCCCTTCGATCATTACTTGCCCATGGATAGCTGGTGATGATGGAACGGATCGCTGCATCAGAAATCTGCGGTTAACCAGTCACTGAGTGCTGGCCCATATTCTGACTGGACCAGAGGGGGAATTCTTCCACTGCGTCGGGCAGGGGTCTGAAGATGGCGCAATGTAGTGCTGAAACTGGTTGCTCGATTAAAATAACAGCTCGAAGGTGTTTTGATCCGAAATTTTATTGGAACAGCCGAGGTCCCGCAACCATCTGCTCAAAGGTGGACTTACAGAAACTGATCTCCAAGTGTCCCAGTGTCACATCCCCGCGGTGCTCACACCCTTGTGTCATTACCGTCCAGGAGAAAGTCATTAATTTTCGTCTCCATGTTGCATTCTATTTGGCGCGAAATACATTAGTGCTGTGTCTGTATTTGACGGTGTCTGTATTCTGCGATGCAGTGTTCTTTCTAATATGCATGAAGTATAACGACTGTCTCAGATACAGACAGGGCATTTAAATTAAAAGTGTTTGCGGGGTGAGGAGGGGGAGTAGGATAATACAACGGGACATTACGCGCAATTGGCGGCGACGAATAGAAATGTATACTGGAGACACTATTCGAACCCGCGAGTCTCTGCTTACGAAAGAGCTGCGTTGAGCACTGCGCCACCGGGACACAGTGTTGTTGTTACTGTGCAGACTGAGACAGTCACGGCCGCCCCACAGTCCCACCGAGCGCCACCTATCCGCAGTCACTGTCCATATCCTATATGCTCGCTGCTCTGAGATTCACCCAGGACGTTGGAAGTACTTGTGCGTACACGCTGAAAAAGGTGGATCCACTGCCCATCCAGGCGAATCAATTATGTATCACAGTTGTGAATTCCACATGTCTGAAAGAACAGACACCACGCCTTCATATAACAGACCTTGCACTAATGCATGCAAGATTGTTTGCAGAAGTGTCAATATTAATGGCTGGCATAATGTCGTAGCTGGATCTTTCTTTTTTTTAGAAAGTGCCATCAAGAAGCTTCTGAACGGAAAGGCTGTACAGTACAAATTCGATATGCCTCTCAACCAAAATCGCCGTGAGCACGAGGAAAGCGGCTCTCCACGCTACTGTCTCCTGTGCGAGCTTCTTCATCTCCAAGTAACTACCGCACCTTGCATTCATCTGACTCTGCTTAGTGTATTCATGTCTTGGTCTCCCTCCACGTTGCCCTCCAATACTAACTTGGTAATCCCATGATGCCTCAGAACATGTCCTACCAGATCCCTTCTATTCAAGTTGTGCCTCCAAATTCCTCTCCTCCCCAACTCTATTGACCACATCCTCATTAGTTACGTGATCTACTCATATAATCTTCAGTATTCTTCCGTAGCACCACATTTCGAAAGCTTCTATTCTCTTCTGGTCTAAACTATTAATCGTCCATGTTTCACAACCATATATGGCTACACTCCATACAAATACCTTTAGAAAAGATTTCCTGATACTTTAATCTATACTCGGTGTTAGTAAATTTATCTTCTTCAGAAACGCTTTTCTTGCCGTTGCCACTCCACATTTTATATCCTCTCTACTTCGGCAATCATCAGTTACTTTGCTCCCTAAACAGCAAAACTATGAGTGTCTCATTTCCTAATTCCCTCACTACCACCTGACTTAAACTACGCTCCATTATCCTCGTTTTCCTTTTACTGATTTTTATCTTACATCCTCCTTTGAACACACTGTCCATTTCGTTCGACTGCTCTTCCTGGTTCTTTGCTGTCTCTGTCAGAATTACAATGTCATCGGCAAACCTCAAAAATTTTATTTCTTCTTCATCGATTTTGATTCCTACTTCAATTTTTTCTTTTGTTTGCTTTACTGCTTGTTCAATATATAGATTGAATAACATCGGTGATAGGCTACAACCCTCTCTCACTCCCTTCCCAACCACTGTTTCCCTTTCGTGCCCCTCGACTCTTATAACTGACATCTGGGATCTGTACCAATTGTAAATAGCCTTTTGTTCACTGCATTTGACCTCTGCCTGTCAACGTGGTCAAAAGCTTTCTCTAAGTCTACAAAGGCTAGAAAAGTAGGTATGCTTTTCCTTAATCTATCTTCTATGATGAGTCGTAGGGTCAGAATTGTCTGACGTGTTCCAACATTTCCATGGAATGCAAACTCATCTTCCCCAAGTTCGGCTTATACCAGTTTTTCCATTCGTCTGTAAGGAATTTGTGTCAGTAATTTGCAGCCGTGACTTATTAAATTGATAGACCGGTAATTTTCATACCTGTCAACACCTGCTTTCTTTGGGATTGGAATTATTATATTCTACTTGAAGTTTGAGGGTATTTAGCCCGTCTCACACACATATTTCCCGCCAGATGGTACAGTTTTGTCGGGGCTCACTCTCCCAAGGCTGTCAGTAGATCTAATGGAATGTTGTCTACTGCCGGGGCTTTGTTTCGACTTAGCCCTTTCAGTGCTCAGTCAAATTATATACGCAGTATTATATCTCCCATTGCATCTTCACCTACGTCCTCCTCCATTTCCATAACATTGCCTCGAGTACATCGTCCTAGTACAGACCGTCTGTATACTCCTTTCACCTTTCTGCTTTCCCTTCTTCGCTTAGAATTTATTTCACATCTGAGCTTTTTATATTGATACAATTGGTTCTCTTTTGACCAAAGGTCTCTTTAATTGTCCTGTAGGCAGTATCAATCTTACCCCTAATGATGTACGCGTCTACATCCTTACATTTGTTTTCTTGCCATCCCTCCTTAATCATCTTGCACTTCCCGTCGATCCCATTTTTGAGACATTTCTTTTGCCTGCTTCATTTACTGCATTTTTATATTTTCTCCTTTCATTAAATAAATTTAATATCTCTTCTGTTACCTAAGGATTTCTGGTAACCTTCGTCTTTCTGTCTACTTGATCTTCTGCTGCCTTCAGTATTTCATCTCACATGGTACCCATTCTTCTTCAACTGTATTTCTTTCCCCTGTTCTTGTCAGTTGATTCCTAATTTTCTCTCTGAGACTCTCTACAACTTCTGGTTCTTTCACTTTAACCAGATCTCATCTCCTTAAATTCCGACTTTGTTGAAGTGTCTTCAGTTTTAATCTACAATTCATAACCAATAGTTTGTGGTCAGAGTCCACATCTGCCTCTGGAATTGCCTTACAGTTTAAAACCTGGTTCCTAAGCACAGTAAGTCCGTTTTGGTTAATGTCTGAAAAGTCTGCTGCCCCTCTTCAGGAACCACACGTTTGTCCGGCCTCTCAACACATACCAATCCGTTATGGTTGCATGTACAGTATGGCTATCAGTATCGCTGAGGCACGCAAGCCTCCTCACCAACGGCGAGGTCCATGGTCCATGGTGAGGATAATATACTCGTTTGGTAGAGCATTGTGTCCTGCTGCATGAGGGAATCGGTAACTGCCTTTAGCAAATAGTCGTTCGACGTGAATCATCGACACTTCAAGTCCTTCTCTCAGAGACCAAAGGCGTGGTAATCCCTTACGAACTGATGGCTGGCCCTTTAACTCCTTGGAACGGGGGGCAATGGATGACAACACTGCCTCATAGACACTCTTTGGTCTCTGTTAGAAGTCAACCGGTGTTTTTCCTTCGGGAGCCAAGAAAATGAGAGACAGTATCATGGTCCTCTTTGGACGCACTTGGTAATACTGCCGCTATAGTTCACCTTCTGCATTCATCGCACGCATGCCAGAAAGACAATACAACAGTAAATCGTTGCTGAAATGTCGGTGCTTATATGCTAGCATCGCTGGCGTGTTACTTTGCATATACACTTCAGCGACGCGCAAAAACGGGAACTTTTTCATCGTTCTTATACTTAACCGCAGCATCAAAAAGCTCACCAATTATCCCACTTTATGTTTTACCCCTTAATCGTTGTGGGAACCGTCAGCAGTAGCAGGATGTAAGTGACAATGTTACCGAAACGGAAAAAAGTTGTTAACGAAAAATTCGATGCTGAAATGTTCAATTTTGTGTGCTCTTTGGAAAAGTACAAATTTTTTCACATATTCTTGTACCAGGTTTTTAAGTACCTAGTCCAAGTAATTCAGAAACTGACATATACTGCTGTCATAGTGTGTTGTTAAACATAAATGAAAAAAAACAATGTTTCAAATGGCTCTAAGCACTATGGGACTTAACATCTGACGTCATCAGCCCCTACACTTACAACTACTTAAGCCTAACTAACCTATGGACATCAGACACATCCATACCTGAGGCAGCATTCGAACCTGCGACCGTAAGAGCAGCGCATTTCCGGACTGAAGCGCCTAGAACTGCTCGGCCACAGCGGCCAGCAAACAAATTACAAGGTATTATAACTCATTATGAACAAAAACAATGATAGTGAAGATTAATAAGTGTACCGAAATTAGACAATGTGTGAAATATTTTTATATGATATGGAAACGCACTGACGGAAATATGTTGGATACAATTACGAAAAATAGACCTGACAGCTTCACAATGTCGATACTGAAACTAGCGTCTCTGACTATGAGACAGTAGTGGCATCAGTTGCTACCAAATATTAAAAGGCAACTGCAACAAGTAGAAAGATTTATATGGTAATCAAACTTGTTAGTGAACCAGTAATGTTGTACTTCACCGACGAACATGAGACATTTAGCTCTGCAGAGAAGCACGTAAAACAGCAGTGGTGCAATGTTGAAATAAATAATTGACCATACACTTGATAGATATGTATCTAGCGGCACAATTTATGGCACGAGACACTCCACGGTATGCAGTTACTGGAAATGAGCGTTTAAAGAAAAAGAATGCGTAGAACAGTGTTTACTGCTGTAGGCAGAGATCTGTTGAATTAGACTCGTTCAGCTGTCAGAAAGTCATTGTGCGAAGCTTTTCATTAATATTATCGAAGGAACAATAAAAAATGTCAATAAAATTATTTTCTTGTGTAAAGACTGTTAGTGGAACTATAATTAGAGCCTACACACTCGTGGACGAAACAGGATCTGATTCTGAAGTATCGAGGCTAAAGCAGAAACGCTGCCCTCCGTTTCCAAATGTCCCTTTAGACAGAAAATACAGAAGTACTGACCCAATTTACGAGTTGCGTTTGATAAATAATTCAACATATTTCTTTCTGACCACAGGTCGTTTTTATTCAAGATTTCAATACAAATTATTCTCCACACTTTCGGCTATAAAACAGTGTTTTTCAATACAATCTTCGTTCAATGCGACGGCCTTACGGCACCCTATTACGAGGGCCTCTCTGCTCACATGGCACCACTCTAAAGGTCGACGACGGAGCCAACGTCTCGCTGCGTCAATAATCTCACCATCATCCACGTAGTGCTTCTCGCGGGGTGATCCAAGCACCGTTCTTCATTCAAGGGCTGTTAATTGCCGTTGCGTGACCATTATCACGTCGGAAATGTTTCTACAAGAATCAAATTCAAAACAAAAATTCGACATAAGGAATGTCCCATTTTGTGAGTCCCTTGGAACAACACAAATGTTTTCCAGTATTCTTATATGAAATTCTGTAGTAGTTAGTGTTCTTAGCCCCTAGTACAAGTAATTCACAAACTGACGTATAATACCGCAGTCGTAGTGTGTTATTAAACAAATACGAGATGATATTGTAGCTCACAATGAACTACAGAGATCATAGAGGTGATAAATCAGTGTTTAAAGTTAGTCCTGCTTATTTAACAATTACAAAATTTCGTGCGATTATTCCCTATCGACCAGGCTGAAGTCAGAAATCAAAAGAATTAAATATGCTTCTTCTGTTTTCTATCTAGATGATGCCAATGGCTAGGTTAATCTGCACCAAGGCAATATTTTCGTGATCTTTTCGAAATCCTGTTGCCATTGTAAAATAATTTTGTGGACGCAAAGGCTTCAATAAATGTCTTTTTATACTGAGGGCTCAATACCTTCAACTAATAGTGTATAAGCGAGCTTTCCAGAATTCCTTCTACACACTAGAAGATGTAGATGATGTTTTCCATACCAGTATATGCCAGCATCCAGTTTGTCTCCAACGGCAGCACTAATATTGATCTTTCTTATGATGTTTAGTTGTACGCCATCTACCAATACCACGTCCTTGCTGTGGTTAGGAATGGTTTATATATCATCTTTAATGCATGCTTAGTCGACAACATAACCAGATTTCAACGATTTCTTTTCTTTTGGGGTTGTATGAGCAGCCCTTTCTGAGATATGTAAGTTAATCGATGCCACAGAAATGATTCACTGTATATCGAGTAATTTTTATGAAGTGCTTCAGAACTTGAAGCTTACAGACAATTTGCGCGACGAAAATACTATTTGTTACAAGGAAAAGTTTTGGTACTTAAATATATGCATCACTGTTGGGATTGCCCTTATCGTTAGCACTTCTTTTGAAACTACAAATAGGAAAGTTGAGCTACTACATTTCAGTAACGAACATTACGATAGCTCTACACCGAGAAGTGGACTGAAAAATTATCTAACGAGCAGATCACAGAGCGAGTGGAAGTTGGGGCATCGTGCATACGAAATTAATTCGTAAATTGAACTGGCTGATGGAAGAACCGGAAGTTATTTCTCTGAGATATCTCCTGCTTTTATTTTCAATACAGTGAAGTTATTTCCGTTCCTGATAATGAGTAGCAAACTGTTATTCACTACGTGTGGGCACTGGATACGCATTTGCATTTTTAAAGCGACGGCTCGACAACTTCTTTAAAACTGTTTTTCAAGTTGCTACGATATTCCAGGTATCAGAGGTGTGCTAACTGCGGCGCCTTCCGACGTGCAGCGCATTTATTCCTAAGGACTCGTTGACCGGTTGAATGAAAGAAGCTGTATTCAACGAAATGGAAAATATTTTAACAGGCTGATCCGGGAGGCATCAAATCGAGTGCCCCGTTCAGACATCAGGAGGTTGTGGCATATTGGCAAACTTTTGCACCCTCCCCCCCCCCCCCCCCCTGTTTTTAAGTGTGTATTGTCATCTCAAAAGCAAGAAGATAACCTGTCTTCTCGTTTGTTTTCTTCCTTGAATGTCTTTGGCAACTTCCAAAAGCAGAATTTTGCTGCATTAGGAGACCGGCGGAGGTAAACGCTAGGTTGCAGTATTACGCCCCTTGAAACAAAATTCGGGTAGCTGTGCCATAGTGAATGGAGTGAAAGACGGGATTCTGTTGACGGTATTGTATCCAATCGGTCGAGAGAGCTCGGCGTTCCAATCGGTGCTGCTCGATGTAAGGAAGAAAGATTGTGCTTGAATGTGTTGCTTGAGGCTTTCCCGACGGACATGTTATATATATGGTTCTCGGGCGAGACGTCGGATGTCATAGTGAAAACTCCACAATATTTCGTCACCGCAACTGGCCGACATCTTCAGGTGCGACGAACACACTGCTAAGGCATGTTTTTTTTTTTTTCATTTATTGAATTTCAATTCCCCCCGAAGGGGGCGGGCTGGCAGCAGCTTAGTACGCCGCTCTTCCTAAGGCATGACCAGGGCCCCCTATTTATGCCAGGTTTAGGTAGGAAGTGCGCATGCGTGGAGGCGCCAAATTCGATGGCCAATAGCGACGATATCAACTGATAGCTGGAAGGACAGTAACGCCACCTACAGGTTGAAGAACCAAATACTTCGGCGCACGCGCGGAGGCTGCCGCCGCTGCTCTGCGCTGCCATCGGCCGCCCCAGCGACCTCTGTCGGAAGCCGCAAGCAAAAATGCGCGTCCACGTAGGCGCCTTGATTATCCTCCCGTTGTCAACAGAATATTTCTGTTGCTGGCCAATCGTTGTCCGTCTTATGACCAATAGTATTCCCCTCTGCTCGAAGCGACTTAAATATGGCCAGTGCTGGATCCCAAGCTGTAATAAGCTGAAAACCCGTGTCTCTGTTTACAAGATTCGTCGAACAACGTATTTCCACTGCTTTCTTAATAACACTGTCCCAGTACGAACTCGTCGATGCGAGAATTTTTGTTCGTTGATAATTCATAGAATGGCCTGTACTGAGACAATGCTCGGCCACTGCAGACTTTTATGGTTGCTCCAGACGAGTGTAGCGTCGGTGTTCAGTGCATCTCTCTTCTACAGTGCGACAAGTTTGTCCGATGTACGACATGCCGCAGCTACAAGGAATCTCGTAAACACCGGGTCTTCTTAGGCCAAGGCTGTCCTTAGATGAGCCCAAGAGAACTCTGAGTTTTGCTGGCGGACGAAAAACACATTTATCTTTATGCCTCTTCAATAATCTTCCTATTTTTGAAGAGACACCGCCGACGTATGGCAATATGACTATTCCCCTATGTTCTTCGCCTTCTTCCACTTCCTCACGTTGGGTAACCCACTGACTCTTGGACGTGGGTTGACAGCGCTACTTGGGCGTTCTCAGACTGGAAACGACAACACGACGCAGCACGTCAAATTGATAAGTTTCATCGCCTCAGAGACCGTTTTGCCACAAGAAGAGAACAACGAAGTTCGTAGACGCACTGTATGCAATCTAACGGACAAACCTTTGCCTGACGCGGTGGTATCGGTGCTGGAGAAAGGATCGAGCTTCGCACCCACTCCGAGGACACCACCTGTTCTGGACATCATTAGCTCCGTCGAACAAGGCATCCTAAAACTTCCCAGGGAATCTGCCGAGGAGATCCGGCGGGAGACTTGCCGTGCTCTGACACGGGCTCAAGTGCCTAAGAACAATATAACATCTGCAGAGAGGTCAGTGGTTCGATCCCTACGAGAAGATCCTGATATTGTGATTTTGCCGGCGGATAAGGGAAATGCGACTATTATCCTTTCAACGTCAATGCATCTGAGCGAGATGCACCAGCTTCTGGATGACTCTGCATATCGCACACTAAATAAGGACCCGACAGCAAAAATTCAGCGAAAAACTTTGGAGCTCCTCAAAAACAGCACGATCTCCGATGTGGTTGCTAAGAGACTACGTACACAGACGCCCGTGCCTCCAAGGCCATACGGATTGCCCAAAATTCACAAGGATAATGTGCCACTGCGGCCTATTGTGAGTAATATCGGGGCACCAACGTATAATCTCGCGAAACATCTGGCAGCGCGTCTGAGCCCTTTAGTAGGAAAGTGTGAGCATCATATCCGTAACTCACAAGGCTTTATTCGTCGGCTCAAGAACTTACGACTCGCACCATGAGATATACTCGGGAGTTTTGACGCGGTCTCACTTTTTACGCGAGTACCATTGCAGGAATCGTTGTTGCTCAATAGCGAGAAGCTGGATGGGGAACTTTTAGACATATTCCAACATGTGCTCACCTCGACACACTTTTTATTTAATGGACAGTACTTTGAACAGACTGACGGCGTCGCAATGCGTAGTCCCCTGTCACCCATTGTGGCTAATATTTTTATGGAAGATTTCGAGGAGAGAGCACTCCAGACGTCGGATTTGAAACCTACGTGTTTTTGGCGATATGTTGACGACACCTTTGTTATCTGGCCTCACGGCATTGCATCGCTGAATGTTTTTCTTGAGCATCGTAACTCGCTTCATCCCAACATCAAGTTCACGATGGAGATGGAAAAAAATGGCGAACTTCTATTCCTGGACGTGTTGGTACGGAGAAAAGAAGATAGCACATTAAGTCACGCAGTGTACCGTAAACCAACGCACACGGACTTAAACTTACAGGCCACCAGCTGTCACCATCCTTCGCAACGAAGTGGTGTACTGAGGACGTTGGTCCACAGAGCACGAGCCATATCAGACTCAGACAGCTTATCCAATGAGCTTCTCCACCTGCGTACCATTTTCCAACAAAATGGATACTCAGAACGGGAAATTCGCCGTGCCTTACAACCGAAGCGGGTTACCCAACGTGAGGAAGTGGAAGAAGTTGGTCCACAGAGCACGAGCCATATCAGACTCAGACAGCTTATCCAATGAGCTTCTCCACCTGCGTACCATTTTCCAACAAAATGGATACTCAGAACGGGAAATTCCCCGTGCCTTACAACCGAAGCGGGTTACCCAACGTGAGGAAGGGGAAGAAGGCGAAGAACATAGGGGAATGGTCATCTTGCCGTACATCGGCGGTGTCTCTTCAAAAATAGGAAGATTATTGAAGAGGCATAAAGTTAAATGTGTTTTTCGTCCGCCAGCAAAACTCAGAGTTCTCTTGGGCTCATCTAAGGACAGCCTTGGCCTATGAAGACCCGGTGTTTACGAGATTCCTTGTAGCTGCGGCATGTCGTACATCGGACAAACTTGTCGCATTGTAGAAGAGAGATGCACCGAACACCGACGCTACACTCGTCTGGAGCAACCATAAAAGTCTGCAGTGGCCGAGCATTGTCTCAGTACAGGCCATTCTATGAATTATCAACGAACAAAAATTCTCGCATCGACGAGTTCGTACTGGGGCAGTGTTATTAAGAAAGCAGTGGAAATACGTTGCTCGACGAATCTTGTAAACAGAGACACGGGTTTTCAGCTTATTACAGCTTGGGATCCTGCACTGGCCATATTTAAGTCGCTTCGAGCAGAGAGGAATACTATTGGTCATAAGACGGGCAACGATTCGCCAGCAACATAAATATTCTGTTGACAACGGGAGGATAATCAAGGCGCCTACGTGGACGCGCATTTTTGCTTGCGGCTTCCGACAGAGGTCGCTGGGGCGGCCGATGGCAGCGCAGAGCAGCGGCGGCAGCCTCCGCGCGTGCGCCGAAGTATTTGGTTCTTCATCCTCTAGGTGGCGTTACTGTCCTTCCAGCTATCAGTTGATATCGTCGCTATTGGCCATCGAATCTGGCGCCTCCACGCATGCGCACTTCCTGCCTAAGACTGGCATAAATAGGGGGCCCTGGTCCTGCCTTACACCATCTCCGGCGGTACACCGCAAGGTTACCGCCCTTCGATAGTGCCATTTTCGCGCTAATCGAAGTGCTAGGGGTTCCAGGTACCAGCCAGCCAGCCAGCCAGCCAGCCAGCCAGCAGCAGCAGCAGCAGTTCCCGGTCCCGGCCTGCAGCAGTGGTCCCGCAGCCAGCCAGCCAGCCAGCCAGCCAGCCAGCCAGCCAGCCAGCCAGCCAGCCCTCCGGTGGCAGCAGCAGTCCAGCCAGCAGCAGCAGCAGCAGCAGCAGCAGCAGCAGCCGCCGCCGCCGCCGCCCCGGCCCCGTCCGCGGCAGCAGCGTCCCTGCCTCTCGCCGTCGCCGTCGCCGTCGCCGTCGCCGTCGCCGTCCGTCGTCTCCCAGTGTGTGTCCTGTCCTTTTAGTGCTGTGTTTTTTTTTTCTTTCTTCTTCTTGTCATCATGTCCGCCCCCACCACCACCGTCACTACTACCACCACCGCCATCGTGTATACGTCCCCTTCCGCCGCCTCCACCACTATCACTTGGTGTGCCCAGTCCCACCCCCCTCCTTCCATCCCTCCCCTCCTCTCTATCCCTTCGCCCTCGCTCTTTGTCGCCCCCTCTCCCGCATCTTCCTCTCGTTCTGATCCTTTCCCCCCACTCCCGCAGCCTGTCACTGCAGCTCCGGCTAGGGTGGTGGCCCGTCGGGCCACTGTCCACTCCCAGATCTCCCCATCGCCTTCGCCATCACCGCCACAGCCGTCATCATCGTCGCAGTCACCGTCGCCTTCACCGTCACCGTCTCCGGCGCCGACTGCTGCGTCCATGCCGGAACCTGTCCCTTCCCGCCACCTCCCAATCGCTCCCGTCCCTCATGTCACCACCCGCCCATCTGCTGCTGTCAAACGCCCTAGTGGCGCCTCCACTTCCTCTGCTCCTAAAAAGGCTCCACCCCGCCCCCCATCCCCACCCCAAAATGCCATGGACGTCTCCCCACCAGGCCCCGCTCCCTCCTCCTCCTCCTCCTCCTCCTCCTCCTCCTCCCCACCCGGTCTCTACAAATATCTCCTGTCCCGTCCCGATCCTTCCTTCCTCGAGGCCCGGAATCTCTCCCTCCTCCTCCGCCAACATTTCCCTGGCGCCCCCATCTCTCTCCTTACTCCCAGACGGGATTCTGTTCTTATCTCCTCCCCCAGTCCCACCCTCCATACTGACATCCTCTCCCACCTCCCCATCACCCATTTTGGTCCTCACGCCTCCCTCACCCCTGCTCCCTCCCCATCTCCTACCCACCAACCCCAACCCCCGCGTCGCCCGCCGACCCTCACCGCCGTGATCACTCGGCTTAGCCCGTCGATCACGGAGGAGGAGGTGCTGGCGGAGCTGAAGGCCCATCCCACCCTGGAGGTGCGGGCAGTCCGCCGCATTTTCAACGCGACCGGCCCCACCCGCCTTATGCGGGTTTTCTCTGAGGACGCCCCCTCCATTGACCGTCTCCTGAAGGAGGGTGCCCTCCTCTTCAATCAGCGGTACAAGGTCGACCCCTCCCGTTCCCCCCCTCAATCCCTGCGCTGCCAGAGATGTCTGCGCTACAATGCGCATCCAACAGCAGAGTGCCGAGAGGCCCCCACCTGCCCGCATTGTCGGCAAGCGCACTTCCTCCGGCAGTGCCCCAACCTCCAATCCCCTCCCTCCTGTAATACCTGCAGCCTCCCCCACCCCACCTACTCCCAAAAGTGTAAAGCCCGACCCCCTCCCACCACTCCTGAACTCACCGTACCTGTCCGTCCCCTGGACGCCCCCACCCCTCTTGGCAATTCCCTTCGTCCCCCCCCCCCCCAACTGCTGAGGACATCATCAGGTTCCTCACCATTGTCCTCCAAAACGTCCATCCCTTTCAGCGCCCCACACCTTACAACAGATCTCCCTCGCCGCCCGTTCCATATTCCACCTTAAAATGTACGCCACCTTTTCCAATAACCAGGCCCATTTCACCTTCTCCCGCCTTGACACCCTCGTATAAGTCCTTATCATGGCGCGACAGCATCGTATCCTTTTCAACAATATCCGCTCCCTTCCCGTCAACAAGAACCTCTTCCTGCACACCCTTGCTACCCACCGTGTGGATGCCTTCCTCCTCAATGAAACCTTCCTCCAACCCCACCACTCCATCCACACCTCCCCCTATCTCCTCCACCGCTCCGATAATCCCCTCCCAGTTGCGCGTGGCGGAGTTGCCATTGGCCACCACCGCCAGATCCCCGTTCGGCTCCAGCCTCTCCTTCCCGACCCCACCGAACACCTGATCCTTAGTCTCTTCTTCCCCGGCCTTACCATTACCTGTGCCACCATCTATGTCCGCCCCAACGCCCCTCTTCCTTTCGACTTCCTCTCCCACATCGACCGTACCTTCTCCTCCTATGTGATCGCCGCCGACCTCAACATCCATAGTCGCTCCGCTGCCCAGTTACGGCGGTGGCATCGGTTCCTCTCCTCCCTTCAAGGCGACCTCATCCCCATCCCCCAGCACACTCGTCCCGAATCCAACTCCACTCCCGATGTTATCCTCTCCTCCCCCAACCTCCTTGGTCGCATTACGGTGGATGTCCTGGAGCCTATTGGTAGCGACCATCTCCCTGTCCTCCTCACCGTTTCAGACGGCCGTCGCCCCCGCCCCGACCCTCGTCATGACCCTCCCCCTAAGTACATCCATGACTATTCCCGTGCCAACTGGAATGCCTACCGGGATACCCTCTCCACTCAGGTCGATAGCCACCCTCTCGCCTACCGCCGTCCCGATGATGTCACCCATGCCGCCTCCTTTCTCCAGCAGACCTTGTCTGAGGCCGTGGAGGCCCACGTCCCTACTGTTGCCATCCACCCCCACCGTCCTACCTTACCACCACAGGCCGTCCTCCTCCTCCATGAATCCCGTCGTCTCTACCGTGCCTTCCTCCGCACGCGTGACCCGGACACCCTACGACGCCACCGGCAACTACAGCGACACATTCGAAATTTGCTCGCGGCCAAGAAACGCCGGGACTGGCGACAGACATGCACCCGTTTAAATGCTACCCTCCCTATAAACTCGTCCAAGTTCTGGACCGCCTTCCGTCGCCTTACCGGAACTAAACCCTCCCCCTACTATCCTCTTCTCCACGATGATCACCCCTTCCCTGACGCCCTTAGTAAGGCCAATCACTTTGCCTCCTACCTGTCCGATGTGTTTTCCATCCCTGATGATCCCCAGTTCGATTACTCCCTCTTCCCAGATATCCGCGATCGAACTGACACCTCTGTCCCTCCCCTCGCTCCTGGTTTCCAGTACTTGGACAACATTCCACGCACGGACCTTAATGCCCCCATCACCACACAGGATCTCATCAATACACTCCGCACCAAACGCAACACCGCTCCTGGTCACGATCGTGTCACCTACCGTCACCTTCGTGAAGCTCCTGTCTCTTTTCTCTCCACCCTGGCCAGGCTCTACAATGTAGTCCTGTCCACAGGTTACTACCCCGACCTGTGGAAAACCTCCCGTATCCTCATGTTCCTCAAACCTGGCAAACCGCCGTCCGCCGTCTCCTCCTACCGTCCCATCAGCCTTACCTCGGTCTTCAGCAAGGTCCTGGAATCTATCCTCACCCGCCGCATCCACCAGCATCTCCGCCAGCACCGCCTCCTCCCCGTTACCCAGTGTGGCTTTCGGCCGTCCTTCTCTTCCGACGATCTTCTCCTTCACCTCACTCATCTCCTTTCCGAACAGCTCAATTCCCGTCGCTCCGCAATCTTCCTCTCTCTTGACCTCGAACGCGCTTATGACCGCGTATGGCATTCCGGTCTCCTCTTCAAGCTCCAAACCTTCGCCCTTCCCATTAACTACGTTCGTCTGATCGGTTCCTTTCTCTCCCGCCGTTCTTCCCATGTCACCATCCATAACACCGATTCCTACACCTTTTTCCCCTCCGCCGGTGTGCCCCAAGGCTCCGTCCTCTCCCCCCTTCTGTACTTGTTGTACACGGCGGACATGCCGCCGCCGTCACCCCCCATCCACCTTCTCCAGTTTGCCGATGACACCGCCTTCCTTGCCCTTGCCCCCACCCTGCGACGCTCCCAACACCTTCTCCAATCCCATCTTGACCGGTTCACCGCTTGGTGCAACCAGTGGTTGCTCAAGGTCAATCCTTCCAAAACCCAGGCGATCATTGTAGGCAAAACCACCCCCTCCTTCCGCCTCCTTGATTTCTATCTCACCGTTTATGGCCGTCCCATCGCTCTCACCCCCACCCTTAAGTACCTTGGCGTCACCCTCGACCGTCGCCTCTCCTGGACTCCCCATCTCCAGACAATCCAAGCCAAGGCACGTTCCCGACTCAGTCTCCTCAAGCTCCTTTTCGGCCGAACGTGGGGTCTGGACCCCTCCACCATCCTCCACACCTATAAGTCCCTCATCCGCCCTATCCTCTGTTACGCCCATCCAACCTGGATCTCCGCCCCCCCCTTCCTTTTATAAATCCCTCCAAATCCTTGAACGCCATGCTCTCCGCCTTGCCTATCGCATCCGTCTCCCTTCCCCCACGCGGATCCTGTATGACCTTATCCCCTTCCCCCACCTCCTCCTCTTCCTCGAAAGGATACGAATCCTATACACCTCCCATAAACTCGATCCTCCTCACCCGCTCGTCTCCCCGATCCTCTCCCAACCCCGCCCGCTGCCACGCCTGTACTCCCATGTCCCACCCGGTCTCCATCTCTCCACCCTCCTTACCCTCTCCCAAGGTGGCTTCCGCCAGCTCCCCCTCCCTGATGATGCCCTCCTCCCCTCCATCTACCCCTCCTACCAACTTTGATCCTCCCACCCTCCTCCTGTGCTTGCTCCTCGGGGCACCCTCCCTCCCTTCTCTCCCTTTTCCCTCCCTCCTCCTTTTCTCGTCCCTCGGCCCCCGGGCCCCCCCCCTCCCCTGTCCCTATCCTCCTGTCCCCGTCTCCTAAGCCATGGCATCCTCTTTTCCTCCCCTCTCCCCCTCCTCATCCCTGTTGCCCTCTTGGCAGGTCCCCAGACTCGCACACGCTCAGTGGACATTCGCGCGCCGGAGATCACCGCCATCAGTGTATCGTGTGTGCCGTCATGTTTAGTGTTCAGTTTCGCCGTCACGCTCCATTGTTCACCAGTGACATCGTCTTCTTCAGTGTTTGTGCGTCGGGTCTCCAGTTCATAGTGTGGATTGTCCCCAAGTGTGAACGGCTTCTTGTGCTTTTATATTCTTGTGTCTCCTGTTTTTTCCCGCCGTTTTTCTATGTAATGTCTCTTCTTTGTTTTATCTCCATGTACTCTCTTCGGCTGAAGAGCGGCGTATTGTGCTGCTGCCAGCCTACCTGGTTGTTCAGGTTTCAAAATTACAATAAAGAAAAAAAAAAAAAAACCTGCCTTAGACCGTTCACGTGCCGTCGCCATCATCCATGTTATGTGCACCGTGTCACCTAGTGTTAGTGATGTTTCTCGTCCAGCGTGAACGGCTCCATTTTTTTTCGGTTTTTAGTGTCTACATTTTTTGCCCACCGTTTTGACTGTCTTCTCTGTGCCACCTTTATGTACTACTTGTTGTCAAACTCAAGGCTGAAGAGCGGCGTATTGTGCTGCTGACAGCCCGTCTTTGTATAAGGTGTTTAAAATCACAATATAGAAAAAAAAACCTGCCTTACCAGTGTGTTCGTCGCACCTGAAGATGTCGGCCAGTTGCGCTGACAAAATATTGTGGAGTTTTCACTATGACATCCGACGTCTCGCCCGATAACCATATATACATTGTGCTTCAGTGTCCCGCAGACACCTATGGCAAAGGCTAGGAAGGAAAAGAATGGAGAAGGAAGTCAGCAGTACTCAACTCAACAGAACTGATCAGGCTATTATTCTTAAACAATTTATAGGTGCAAAGAAAAGCTGAGCACTGATTTGAAACCACTGTCCGTCCGACTGGTATAAGTCTCTGCAGGGTTGAATACCTCTCATTTAAGACTGATGGATCTTCTTTAATATTCTAGAAACTAACTGCAGGATGCTAAAATCGTCAAGCTTTGAACGGAAACGTAGGTATAACTACTTACCGAGTACGAGCACGTAATTGTCTTCGAATATTTAACTTATTTCACCTGGCCTCTCACAGCCCAACTTGCGTTCTACAATTTTTCATATGGCTGATGTCCCCAAATTCAGATTACGACTGCTTTCTCTCAATAATGAACAGAAAAAGCACTTAGGAGTTTCTCTTCCGAGATTCAATGTTCGGAAGAACTGTCATAGTGTCCATCAGTAACGCATTTGTGATGTAGCAGTTATGCGTTCATTCACTTTGGTAGCTCCAGTACATGGAATTTCTAGATTTTTAAATTATACGTAAGAAGTTGTTTTGTTTCCCAACTCTAAAATTTTGTCATTAAAGTGTTCAGAAGTAGGATTGAAATTCATTGTAAAATAAGAACAATAATAAGATTCGATAGTGATAACGTTTTAAGCGTGAGATTTTCCCAGGCTTTCAATTACTTTTCTGTTTCTGGCTGCTGTCCCTATCCTACTGAGAAACTAATCATATCATTGCTACATTTTCTGATCCTTCTAAGGTTAAGTGACATTATAACACGTAGTATAAGACGTGAACTACGTAAATCAGCATAATTCCAGTCTACACATTGTGTACCAGACGTGAGCTATGTATGTTGTTGTTGTTGTGGTCTTCAGTCCTGAGACTGGTTTGATGCAGCTCTCCATGCTACTCTATCCTGTGCAAGCTTTTTCATCTCCCAATACCTACAGCAACCTACATCCTTCTGAATCTGCTTAGTGTATTCATCTCTTGGTCTCCCCCTACGATTTTTACCCTCCACGCTGCCCTCCAATACTAAATTGGTGATCCCTTGATGCCTCAGAACATGTCCTACCAACCGATCCCTTCTTCTGGTCAAGTTGTGCCACAAACTTCTCTTCTCCCCAATCCTATTCAATACTTCCTCATTAGTTATGTGATCTACCCATCTAATCTTCAGCATTCTTCTGTAGCACCACATTTCGAAAGCTTCTATTCTCTTCTTGTCCAAACTATTTATCGTCCATGTTTCACTTCCATACATGGCTACACTCCATACGAATACTTTCAGAAATGACTTCCTGACACTTAAATCAATACTGGATGTTAACAAATTTCTCTTCTTCAGAAACGCTTTCCTTGCCATTGCCAGCCTACATTTTATATCCTCTCTACTTCGACCATCATCAGTTATTTTGCTCCCCAAATAGCAAAACTCCTTTACTACTTTAAGTGCCTCATTTCCTAATCTAATTCCCCCAGCATCACCCGACTTAATTAGACTACATTCCATTATCCTTGTTTTGCTTTTGTTGATGTTCATCTTATATCCTCCTTTCAAGACACTGTCCATTCCATTCAACTGCTCTTCCAAGTCCTTTGCCGTCTCTGACAGAATTACAATGTCATCGGCGAACCTCAAAGTTTTTATTTCTTCTCCATGAATTTTAATACCTACTCCGAATTTTTCTTTTGTTTCCTTTACTGCTTGCTCAATATACAGATTGAACAACATCGGGGACAGGCTACAACCCTGTCTTACTCCCTTCCCAACCACTGCTTCCCTTTCATGTCCCTCGACTCTTATAACTGCCATCTGCTTTCTGTACAAATTGTAAATAGCCTTTCGCTCCCTGTATTTTACCCCTGCCACCAGAATTTGAAAGAGAGTATTCCAGTCAACATTGTCAAAAGCTTTCTCTAAGTCTACAAATGCTAGAAACGTAGGTTTGCCTTTCCTTAATCTTTCTTCTAAGATAAGTCGTAAGGTCAGTATTGCCTCACGTGTTCCAGTGTTTCTACGGAATCCAAACTGATCTTCCCCGAGGTTGGCTTCTACTAGTTTTTCCATTCGTCTGTAAAGAATTCGTGTTAGTATTTTGCAGCTGTGACTTATTAAGCTGATAGTTCGGTAATTTTCACATCTGTCAACACCTGCTTTCTTTGGGATTGGAATTATTATATTCTTTTTGAAGTCTGAGGGTATTTCGCCTGTTTCATACATCTTGCTCACCAGATGGTAGAGTTTTGTCAGGACTGGCTCTCCCACGGCCGTCAGTAGTTCCAATGGGATATTGTCTACTCCGGAGGCCTTGTTTCGACTCAGGTCTTTCAGTGCTCTGTCAAACTCTTCACGCAGTATCGTATCTCCAATTTCATCTTCATCTACATCCTTTTCCATTTCCATAATATTGTCCTCAAGTACATCGCCCTTGTATAGACCCTCTATATACTCCTTCCACCTTTCTGCTTTCCCTTCTTTGCTTAGAACTGGGTTTCCATCTGAACTCTTGATATTCATACAAGTCGTTCTCTTATCTCCAAAGCTCTCTTTAATTTTCCTGTAGGCGGTATCTATTTTACCCCTAGTGAGATAGGCCTCTACATCCTTACATTTGTCCTCTAGCCATTCCTGCTTAGCCATTTTGCACTTCCTGTCGATCTCATTTTTGAGACGTTTGTATTCCTTTTTGCCTGTTTCACTTACTGCATTTTTATATTTTCTCCTTTCATCAATTAAATTCAATATTTCTTCTGTTACCCAAGGATTTCTACTAGCCCTCGTCTTTATACCTACTTGATCCTCTGCTGCCTTCACTACTTCATCCCTCAAAGCTACCCATTCTTCTTCTACTGTATTTATTTCCCCCATTCCTGTCAATTGCTCCCTTATGCTCTCCCTGAATCTCTGTACAACCTCTGGTTCTTTTAGTTTATCCAGGTCCCATCTCCTTAAATTCCCACCTTTTTGCAGTTTCTTCAGTTTTAATCTACAGGTCATAACCAATAGATTGTGGTCAGAGTCCATATCTGCCTCTGGAAATGTCTTACAATTTAAAACCTGGTTCCTAAATCTCTGTCTTACCATTATATAATCAATCTGATACCTTTTAGTATCTCCAGGGTTCTTCCATGTATACAACCTTCTTTCATGATTCTTAAACCAAGTGTTAGTTATGATTATGTTGTGCTCTGTGCAAAATTCTACCAGGCGGCTTCCTCTTTCATTTCTGTCCCCCAATCCATATTCACCTACTATGTTTCCTTCTCTCCCTTTTCCTACACTCGAATTCCAGTCACCCATGGCTATTAAATTTTCGTCTCCCTTCACAATCTGAATAATTTCTTTTATTTCATCATACATTTCTTCAATTTCTTCGTCATCTGCAGAGCTAGTTGGCATATAAACTTGTACTACTGTAGTAGGTGTGGGCTTCGTGTCTATCTTGGCCACAATAATGCGTTCACTATGCTGTTTGTAGTAGCTTACCCGCATTCCTATTTTGCTATTCATTATTAAACCTACTCCTGCATTACCCCTATTTGATTTTGTGAGCTATGTAAGTCTGCATAATTCCAGCCTACACAGTCTCCGTCAAATGGCACATCAGGTGAGGCTGTTGAGGAGTTTAACATTTCAAAGAAAGTTATAACTATTCCGTGAAATATTCTAAAGGTGGATAAATCACCACTTATTTAAGGCACCGGAGAACCAAATCCAACGGAAGCTACTGCACTGAAACCACAAAACTTGTATTCAGTTTAGGCCTAACATTCAATATCGTGCAATGTTACAATGACTTCTTCGTTCACAAAGAAGACAAAACATGAAATAATCCAACACCTCATTCCGATCATTGAACGAGGCTACTTAGGAGGGTGGTAGTATAACAGTTCTTAAAACTCACTGTGCTTTGCTATAACTGTAAAATTTGTTAATGTGCACCTTTATTACTACAGTCTTTATCAAAATGTAAAAAGTAGTTTTATATTGGGACACTAATTTGGTTCGAATTGACTTTGAGGATTGGAGATAGTTGATTTTTAAGAAGCAAAGGGCAAAGGAGCGCTTTTGTGAGGCTTCAGTAAGAGAAAAAAGCAGAAAAAAATATGCGGAAGAAGGGTACTTGCACTAGCTCTGGCGGACATGTAGACAGGGAACGCCACTTTGACTAACAATACTTCGACTGACACTGTTTAATGTGTCACACCTGACAATGTGGTAACTACCAGACCGGTGTTGTGGAAAGGAAAATTGTAACTTGAGGACATAATATTCTCGCCGGAGTTATTTGTCCAGAAGAGCCGTCGGAAGCTTCTTAACTAAAGATAAACCAAGAGTATCAAAGGGAGGTTTGCCAGTTTAACGGCACATGTCATTAAGAGAAGCAGTAACGTGTGTGACACTCGATCGGTCGCCCGCAGCTTCCTTTCGTTAACAGAGATTGATAAACTTAAAACTTTGGTGCAGCACTGCCTCCATAAATTACTATCATGACGAAAAATTGAATCCACGCAGGTGTACAGTCATCGGGCCATAAATGCGAACACTAGTTGGAGCTTTGCAGGACTGTGCGGAAGTTGCACCAGAAGCTCAGACCCATGATTCTGAATGCACCCAACTGTAACTCTATATGTACGAGAGCTCGGATTAGACTGAATAAAAATCACACAATGTGAAAGCATCCCTATTCACTTACTTTTCAGATTGACTTCCAGATCTTGGAGTAGTTGCTACAATCCGCTATTCGACTTTTAACAGTGCAATAAGTCAACAGTGGATCTTTCATACAGCAAAACAATGTAATCATCGATTTTCATATAGAAGCTTGGCATCTGACGAGCATTTGATGTAGGCGAAGGTGCATATCTCCAGACCACGTTCTGCTACTATCTGTGTGGTTCGTAGCGATGCGCCTACGCATCTTCCGTGGCTACTACACTACTGGCCATTAAAATTGCTACACCTTGAAGATGACGTGCTACAGTCGCGAAATTTAACCGACAGGAAGGAGATGCTGTAATATGCAAATGATTAGCTTTTCAGAGCATTCACACAAAGTTGGCGCCGGTGGCGACTCCTACAACTTGCTGACATGAGGAAAGTTTCCAACCGATTTCTCATACACAAACAGCACTTGACCGGCGTTGTCTGGTGAAACGTTGTTGTGATGCCTCGTGTAAGGAGGAGAAATGAGTACCATCACGTTTCCGACTTTTATAAAGGTCGGATTGTAACCAATCGCGATTGCGGTTTATCGTATCGCGACATGCCCTCTCGCGTTGGTCGACATCCAATGACTGTTAGCAGAACACGGAACCGGTGGGTTCAGGAGGCTAGTACGGAACGCCTTGTTGGATCCCCACGGCCTCGTATCACTAGCAGTCGAGATGACAGGCATCTTATCCGCATGGCTGTAACGGATCGTGCAGCCACGTCTCGATCCCTGAGTCAAGGGATGGGGGCGTTTCTAAGACAACAACCGTCTGCACGAACCGTTACCCTTGACGCTGCATCACAGACAGGAACGCCTGCGATGGTGTAGTCAGCGACTAACCTGGGTGCACGAATGGCAAAATTTCATTTTTTTCGGATGAATCCAGGTTCTGTTTACAGCATCATGATGGTCGCATCCGTGTTTGGCGATATTGCAGTGAACGCACATTGGAAGCGTGTATTTGTTATCGCCATACTGGCGTATCACCCGGCTTGATGGTATGGGGAGCCATTGGTTACACGTCTCGGTCACCTCTTGTTCGCATTGACGGCACTTTGAACAGTGGACGTCACATTTCAAATGTGCTACGAACCGTGCCTCTACCTTTCATTCGATCCCTGCGAAATCCTACCTTTCAGCAGGATAATGCACGACCACATGTTACCGGTCCTGTACGGGCCTTTCTGGATACAGAAAATGTTCGGCTCCTGCCCTGGCCAGCACATTGTCCAGATCTCTCACCAACTGAAAACGTCTGGTCAATGGTGGCAAAGCAACTGGCTTGTCACAATACGCCAGTCACTACTCTTGATGAACTGTGGTATCGTGTCTACGCTGCATGGGCAGCTGTACCTGTACACGCCATCCAAGCTCTGTTTTACTCAATGCCCAGGCGTATCAAGGCTTTTACTACGGCCAGATGTGGTGGTTCTGGGTACTGATTTCTCAGGATCTATGCACCCAAATTGCGTGAATATGTAATCACATGTCAGTTCTAGTACAATATATTTGTCCAATGAATGCCCTTTTATCATCTGCATTTCTTCTTGGTGTAGCAATTTTAATGGCCAGTAGTGTATACTGTGAGAAAGACGTCTTCTTCCTAGTACGCCTTATACAGTATGTGACTTCGAGATTACCAAACGTTCCTGTTTTTTATTGTCATTCAGTTGGCGTGGTGTCCTTCCCCGGTAGCTGAGTGGTCAGCGCAACTGAATGTCAATCCTAAGGGCCCGGGTTCTATTACCGGCTGAGTCGGAAATTTTCTCCGCTCAGGGACTGGGTGTTGTGTGGTCCTAATCATCATCATTTCATCCCCATCGGCTCGCAAGACACCGCATTGCCGTCAAATCGAAAGACTTGCACCCGGCAAACGGTCTCCACGACGGGAGGCCCTAGTCACATGAGATTTACAGTTTTGTTAGTTCGCGTGGTACACAATGAGGACAAATTCTGAGATATTTTAGAGATTCGTGGACGATTTCAGATGTTGAACCGTGGCTAACGTACAACTCAAGCGCAATATCATCAATTTCTGGGATAATGGTCTTCGCGAGCCATTCGCTCTTCTGTATCGATGTTCCTGCCCGTTTACGAACTAGACGGCCCACTCGAACGCTTCTCATCGCCGACAGGTACATACCCACTTCTAAAACTATTTACCTCCTTGTTAGTTTTTGTCCTACAAAGAGAGATTTCACTTGACTGAAGCTGCAATGCGCGAATAACCTCTGCAGTCTCGTCCCTTCAGAATATATAAAATGTATGACTCTCTTCATTTATTCCTTGGGCTTATGGAGCACAGACATTTAATATAATCCTCGGACGTGACTGCTAATAAATCTATTAACTAAACCAAAACAGATAAAGTGCAGGAACAACTGTGATGTTGGCACATCATTGGTGAGTCACTACTATCAACTCAGGCAGCGGGATGAAATTGACCTTACATACTGATTGCAATCGTAATATCTCTAATACATTGTTGACATTTGGGAAACTACTACATCCTAGAATACTGGCCTATGTAAAGAGAGTTAATTTAGTTAGTGAATCACATTTTGGATCCATTAAAGTTTATTTTAAATCGTTCGCGACTTAAGTACGACAAATCGTATTTTAATTTGATCTCTGTCATTAACTGAAGTCTGCCTCTCCAACAAAAGTCGCGAATTAATTGAGTACCAAATGTACAGTTTATTGAAACATGTGCTTCAGAGTAGGTGTGAACAGGCCACTTATTCGTGTACAGCTTCAGATGTAGTTTGTAAATAAGGTGCAGAAGTTTGAATAATCTACAACCACTGCCACTTGAAAGTAGCTATATGGGTTACATCTGACAACGGTATAAGAGGTAATACTTATACAAGCAAATAAAGGGAATCTCAATTCACATAAAAATTCTTTACTGTCTTAAGAACCCATTTCGAAGAAATAACTACGCACAGTTTCTCACTGTAAAATATATTTTGTTAACGATTCTATTCTAATGACTGCGATCAGGCTGCTGTCTCTGTTTCTGCTCTATGAAATATTTCAGTGTCAGTATTGTATATTTCTGTATTTCTTAGCTAGTAATATGGATTTTCCCACCCGCATATAAAATAAATAGCAATCGCAAAGAAGAACTGAATAGGAATTTTATTCGTGAAGTGTCCTTTAATTCGTAATGAGAATAAAATGTGCTGCTGTCGTAAGACAAAAAGAAAGGCGAATACGTGCTGCACAAGTTAGGAATTTAAAAGGAGAGAACTATATCTTCAACTTCATTAGAAGCTTCAAAGACATTAAAATCATATCTTGATATATTCGTGTTTTTTTAATTGTTAATATTAGTAGTAGATTACGTGCTTTGGCACTATCATACTCTGTCGCTGAATTATGTTGTCCTCCTTGGATGAACAGTACTCACTGTAGCAAGTTAGATATGCAAGTCAACCAGACAATGCGACTCATCACAGGATGCATAAGTGGCACTCAAACTGCATGCTACCAGTTCTAAGTAACATCCAACCAGCAGCTCTACGAACATCAGATGTTCACCTGACGATCTGGAGAAACATTCAGAAGAACCCTCAGCTACCTGTACACACCGATATATTAATAGCAGAACATCAGAGTCTGAAGTCAAGGAAACCACCTTGACGAGCTGCACGACATCTTGCAGCCTCCGACTTTAACATCAACGAAGTATGGGGAGGTCAGTCGGTAGAATCGTCAGTGTTCAACGGTCATCTGATTGAAAAGCCTTCCCTGCGAGTTCCAGGTTTCACGCTCCCCAGACGCCAGTGGAGAACCATCAACCGAATCCGAACAGGACAAGGGAACTGCTGATATCTAAAGCAAAAATGGGGCTGTGCAACATCTCAACTGGGTCAACAGATTAAGCTTAGAAATCTAAGAATTTGTGTAATATGTACATAATTTAGCATAATACTTAGGACATTTGATTCTGTACCTGTATTTTGCTTGTCATTCCTTACACTGTATACTCTTAAAATTGTGTATTTGATCCAACATCTGTATCACCATATGATAAATAAAATAAATAAATAAAATTGACAGTCATGTGTATAATACCACAATTGCAAATTAAGTATATCGACAACACTATCAATTTCGCAGTCGAGTGATCTTCAGCAGGAGCAAGCTAAACATAGACTATACTACAATCTATAGCCGATCTGTAATGACAAAAAACATAATGAAATTAATGTGTGTTTTGTTTTATGTATATTAATGAGAAGTATTTCGTTGGATTCTACGATAGGACAGCGACAAAGATTAAAATACCGAGGAAACTTCTGTACGGGACAAGAAAGAGCACAAGATGAAATTAACAGTTAAAATGTAGGAATACAGATAAGACGTACAGCTTGACAACCCTGTTTACAATTGCCCTCAGGACAGTAAATATGAAAATATGATTTCTTCATAATGTGTGGCTTAACGATATGGAAAATTAATTCTACAAAACATCATACCATGCCAACGAAATAACCTACATAAGCCAGATGGAGAGATCTTTAGAATAACGTTCATGTGCAAAAGGCTTTCTTAGCATTTACTAGTGATGGTAGAAGTAAAGGGACCCACAGGACCCATCTCCTCGAGAAAACACATCAAAATTATATGGCCGATACTGGTTGATGTGCGAGCAGATTTTGCGTTGCCCATATTCTACAAATCCATTTATTGACATTTGTCATGTCCTTGGAGATGTACATGTCCACAAAACGTTCCATGGCCAATCATTGCCCATTTCCATGCAAGAAAGTTATGCTATGTCTAACGTTTGTCTTACTGGCAGGTCAGCATGAAGCAACTCCTGAACATGGGCAATTTTCCAAGGATAGCAATACAGGATGTTTCATAGAATTTCGTGCACCATACTCACATACACGTCCGAAGTTTGTGCAGTTCCTTGTGCATTGTGTGTTTGTGCAACACTGCGCGACCCCACCTACAAAGCTGTAGCCACATCTGCTACTGAGGTCGGATCAATTGTATTTTTTTTTTTTTACCTGTGTGACACTGCGCTTCAATAGAATCTTTTTGAATTTGGTAATCCTTTTCTCCTGACGCTTGGCAGCCGTTTCTCACATCGTTAAGTATCTGGAAGTTCTGCAGAACTGCTGGCAAACAACATTGTTCTAGTATTTAACTTCATGTGAGCCGTTTTTTAGCTTTATAGCGTTTTAAAACGGGAACTGCGGAATATCAGACCAGCTGTGTGGCTGGATTGAAGAGTTTTTAGCAAACAGAACACAGCATGTTGTTCTCAATGGAGAGACGTCTACAGACGTTAAAGTAACCTCTGGCGTGCCGCAGGGGAGTGTTATGGGATCATTGCTTTTCACAATATATATAAATGACCTAGTAGGTAGTGTCGGAAATTTCATGCGGCTTTTCGCGGATGATGCTGTAGTATACGGAGAAGTTGCAGCATTAGAAAATTGCAGCGAAATGCAGGAAGATCTGCAGCGGATAGGCACTAGGTGCAAGGAGTGGCAACTGACCCTTAACGTAGACAAATGTAATGTATTGCGAATACATAGAAAGAAGGATCCTTTATTGTATGATTATATGATAGCGGAACAAACACTGGTAGCAGTTACTTCTGTAAAATATCTGGGAGTATGCGTACCGAGCGATTTGAAGTGGAATGATCATATAAAATTAATTGTTGGTAAGGCAGGTGCCAGGTTGAGATTCATTGGGAGCGTCCTTAGAAAATGTAGTCCTTCTACTAAGGAGGTGGCTTATGAAACACTCGTTCGACCTATACTTGAGTATTGTTCATCAATGTGGGATCTGTACCAGGTCAGGTTGACAGTGGAGATAGAGAAGATCCAAAGAAGAGTGGCGCGTTTCGTCCCAGGGTTATTTGGTAAGCGTGATACCGTTATGGAGATGTTTAGCAAACCCAAGTGGCAGACTCTGCAAGAGAGGCACTCTGCATCACGGTGTAGCTTGCTGTCCAGGTTTCGAGAGAGTGCGTTTCTGGATGAGGTATCGAATATATTGCTTCCCCCTACTTATACCTCCCGAGGAGATCACGAATGTAAAATTAGAGAGATTCGAGCACGCATTGAGGCTTTCCGGCAGTCGTTCTTCCTGCGAACCATACACGACAGGAACAGGTAAGGGAGGTAATGATAGTGGCACGTAAAGTGCCCTCCTCCACACACCGTTGGGTGGCTTGCGGAGTATAAATGTAGATGTGGAAATTTAATTATAATCACCCTGTATGTATGTGTAAGAATGTATGTGTCAGTGTTCCACATCTGCTGCTAAACCACTTGATCGATGTCAGCCAAATTTGGTGGACATACTACTCTTTGTCTGTTGAGCAGTGCTGCCGGATAAGGATGATCTAGCTCTGTTAGGGGTGGGGACAGGAGTGAAGTGAGTTGGTAATCCCTGACATCATGGCTGCCCTGCACAAGTGGTGTGTTATGAAGGCAGTATCACAACTCATTCAATTCATTCCAAGGGGTATATTTGCGGATGGTCATGGCTGAATGGAGAGAGATGAAAGGAGGAAATAGTTGTAAGAGGGGGGAGGCTGAGGTTGTCAGACTAGGAGGGAAGAAAAACTGGAAAGATAGAAGAATGTAATGGAAAGAGAGAGCATGAGAGCAGTTGATGTGTAGAGTGCATGGCGGAGAGATGGACAGACAGTGGGGCATATGATGAAACAGGAAAAGAGAGGGAGAGTAGGAGATGGATTGAGATAGAGAAGGAAGGAGATGGACAGAGAGAGATGGCTAAGAAAGGAGCTAGAATGAGAGAGGAGGGAGAAGGAAAACTACTGAAAGAGGGGGAGGGGCAGAGGTGAGTAATACCTCTGCCAGACATGGTACAGCACATCCGTAGAAAGGCTTGTATATATTTATGGCGAATAACTGTTACTCCTTTTATTGTAACTTTGACGTATTTGATAGTCTTTACATTTAAAGGTTCGCTGAGTATAAGATGCATACAACTTGTGCAAAGAGAAGGGAAGGAAAGTCACTTGCATTTACCTACGTAATTCTCTCGTTTTTAAGTTTAGTCCGACAGTGCGTATAATGGACGAGTAAGGTTTGTGTATGTAATGCTATATAGACTAAACTCATGGGCAGATATACAATAAACCCTGATACTTAAATCATATCCACAATGTGGTGAACGTCAACAAAAGCAACAAAGCAAAAAATTAGGATAACGGAATGTGGTTGAATTAAATCAGGAGATACTGAGGGAATTACATTAGGAAACGAGACACTTGAACGTATCAGATGTGTTTTGCTACTTTGATAGCAAAATAAGTCATGATGGTCCAAGTGTGGAGGGTATAAATTGTATACCGGCAATGACAAAGATTGCGTTTCTGAAGAAGAAGTTTCTGTTAACATCGAATGGGATGTCTTATCTGAAGGTATTTGTCTGGATTGTAGCCATTTATGAAAGCGAAACATGGACATAAACAGTTTAGCCAAGAACAGAATAGAAGCTTTGATAATTGTGGTGCTACAGAAGAATGCTGAAGACTAGAACGGTAGATCGGGTAACTAATGAGGAGATACGGAACAGAACTGAGGAGACTAGACTTTTGTGGCACAAGTCGATTAAAAGAAGGGAAAGGTTCATAGGACACATTCTGAGACATCGAGGGATTACCTGAACGGTACTGGAGAGAAGTATGACGGTTAAAAATCGTTGAGGGAAGCCAAGAGACGAATACAGTAAGCCGATTCAGAAGTATGTAGGTAGCAGTACTCATTCGGAGATGAAGAGGCTTGCACAGCTTTGAGAGCTGCATCCAACCAATCTTCGCACTGAAGACCGAACAACAATAATACAGGATGTAAATACGAATTGCTCAAGAAAACAACGTTAGTAAAGTGATCTGTCGCGAATATACAGAGCATGGAAATAGTCATACACAACCTGCTTACATAAATTCAGAACAACAGATGCAAAAGTGGGTCTGGATATCGTAATATGGGCTAGTCTTCCCACTTGTATACGTAAAAATACATAAAGCACATAGTAGTTGATTAGCTGGAAGACAAGTTATGGTAGTTGTTCACTGAAGTGGAGAAATCTCACGTCTCATATCAGCATCCAGCAGCACATCGTCCATAGACTTACTTGGCATCTGATTCAGTTCCGTAAGACTAACTAGCATTTATAGTCCAAAAAAATGGTTCAAATGGCTCTGAGCACTATGGGACTTAACATCTCAGGCCGTCAGTCCCCTAGAACTTAGAACTACTTAATCCTAACTAACCTAAGGACATCACACACATCCATGCCCGAGTCAGGATTCGAACCTGCGACCGTAGCGGTCGCGCGGTTCCAGACTGAAGCGTCTAGAGCCGCTCGGCCACCAGCGGCAGGCGCGTTTATAGTTGTTCTGCAGTTTATTACTTCTAATTCTGATTGACTACTCTTGAGCAGAGTCGCAATTTTTTAAACTGACTGTGAGTAGCGTATTTGACTTCTGTAGCACGACAACAAGGAGGCTTACTATCGTGGGACATTTAAATAATGCAAGTATAAAGAACGATACGTTTCTGGGAAATGACTCCACATTATATGATTTGCAAAAGAAGTATGTTGGCCTTTAAAGACAACTGAAACACTTCACGTCGTAGGAATAATCGCACACAGTCTTCCTCACATGCCAAAGTCAACCTTATCAGGTGCGTAACCCAGAATCATCAGCACAAAAAGTAACCTTAAACACAATGAACAGGTGATATCGACGAATTTTTGATTGCACGAAAAATATTGAGCTATCAATGATACAGTAACCAGCTTTTAGAACATTAGTAATTCGCAAGTCATTCGATATTATTACAAGGCGCAGTCCCACACAGTCAAACAGCCGTTGACTAAACCATAATATAAAGTCAACTAACCTCACACGAAAAACAGTACTTCAGCACAAACCATACAGTTGACTAATCTTACCAGATTTCTTGTAGATTGTGTTTGTCTGATTAACAAGATGGCTCTCCATCAAACAAAGGTGACTGTTATCAGAGTGGAGTATGACTTGCAAATTATCTTTCAATCTTACAAAAGGAAATAGATCAGATTGCACTCGAACACTAACTCACTTCAAACGAGATAACATTCCGTGGACACTTGTGAATAGGCAGAGGGCTTGGATCTGGGTATGCTAAGGGGCTGAGCGTAATAAGATCATTAATCAAACGTAAAGAAACGTCGAAGAATTAAGCCCAAGGGAACGCCACAATAAAATATATTAAGTCAGAAAATCTTAAAATTACTGTTCTTTGAATTATTCAGAGAAATCCGATTTCTTTTAATTTATAACAAATCAAAACCTTGCAACATAATAAACACTACAAAACTGATCCAGAGACATTCATGGATTAAAAATAATATTAAAACTACCACAACACACGTAAAATTTTTATATTTAAAAACAACTTCGAGGTAGCTGCTCATAACTCGTATGTCGTCTTTAAAATAAGAAAGAAGGGATGGGCAAATCAACACCCACAAGAATAACAGAAGACAAACTGAAAGCAAATAAACGGCTGAAACTTGTGGATTAACCAATGCACGATAACTGATTTGAGTTGATCCCACGCTCCAAATGGTTGCTCGACTCAGTATAGATTCTAAAACACACGTATACAACGTACATCAGATTTACGTATCAAATAAACGGCAAATAGCACACGGGCCACCAACGACTACAGTGAAAATCAGAGCAGGCTACTGAACCCATTGAACTAGTAAGTACTACCTGTTGATTTTACAAATGTTGACGGCAGAACGCTTTGTATAAATACCGACGGGGCCGAAGGCGTCTGACAATATTCGACAATTCATGAATGACCCACGTGGCTCGGCATTGTATGGTCACATTATAGCCATAGTGCGTTATTACTGCTGTGTACTCTTAGCATCTGCTGAAATGGACACTGATACATGTTGTCGAAGAGTACGCGCACGCGGAAAAGTCTTGGTTAATAACGTCGTTCAGTTCTGTTGTGAAGAAAAACGGAAATGTTTCCTAATACCGTTAGAAAGAGCTGTAGAGAGAGCAGCAGCCGCAGTAGGGAAGAGTGTTAAGAACAGTGCGTAATGTTGTGAACGATATTAAAAAAGACAGACGGAGTTATCGGAAATCTGTGACACCAGGGACGAAGAGACAGAGGAAGAAAATGAAATGTCTCGACGACTTTGGTAAGTGTCTACTGAGAAGAAAGTTCTTGGAATATTGGCGTTACAAGAGAAATACCCACTCTTCGAAAGCTTTGCAATTGCGTGAAGGAGGATACAGATATTAATTTCACGAGGAAACGAACCAATTTCTCGAAAATTATGATATATTTGGGTTACTGTTTTAAAAAATGTAAATATAGACGAAGATTTCTCGTTGAGAGGGAGGACATTGTAGCTTTATTAGAACTTTGGGAGAAAACGAGCAATGTGCGAAATAACTCGTCATATATACTGATGAAACATATGTGCATACTCACTATACTGTTAGCAAATTTGGCAGCGTGGTGACGTACCAAATGTGCGGGTAGTGAAGGTTCTGGGCAAAGAGCAGTATAATTTCATGCTGGAGGAGAAATGGGGTTCATTGAGGGTGCAGAGCTCATCTGTGAATCGAGATGAACATCGATACATTATCACAACGAAATGAACAGTGAAAATTATATAAAAATGGTTTCAAGAGCGTCTAGTACCAAATATTGCAGGTGGAAGTATCGTGGTATTAGACAGCGCACCCTATAGTGTATTCACGAAAATAAAACTCCTAACTCAGCTTCTCGTAAAGCAGGTATACAATCATGGCTGACTAATCATAAAATTCCATTCGGTACGGATTTAAAAAGTCTCTTGGAAGTTTTGAAACGTTACAAACCCGAGCCGAATCATAAACTAGACAGAGTATTAAAAGAATCCGGGAAAAGACATAGAGTATTCCGCCGTCCACCCTATAATCTGAATTTAATGAAACGGAAAGTTCGTCGAACGACATCAGCGGCGTTGCCCTTTCCCAACTTAAACAATTGACTATGGCTGCAATGTGGAGCATTATGAAAGACAACTGAAAGAAGGCTTGTGATAAAGTGAAAACTATTATGGACGAGTACTGTCACAGAGACGAAGTTATTCAACTTCAACCAAACAGTGACACTTCGTCGCGTTGTTCTGAGGATACATCGGACGAAGCAATTTCAGACTTGACAGATACAGCTGCTTTGGACATCAGCAACAGCTCTACCGAGCCAGCAGATGACGCAGAATTGTGTGCAGAAGAGCTAGGTAAAATGAAATGACCTATGGCACTTATTGGCCGGGATATCCCCTTCGGGGTTCGGCCGCCGTATTGCAAGTCTTTTTAGTTGACGCCACTTCGGCGACTTGTGTGTCAATGATGATGAAAACGATGATGAAGGACACACAACACCTAGTCCCCTGCCGGGAATCGAACCCGGGCTACCTTGCTTGGCAGGCGGTAACGCTAGCGCTGCGCTACAAGTTATTATTATGATTATCGAATGCATCAATTTTAGTATTACACATTTAGCAAAACAAAGAAATATATATAAAAGTGAACATCTGAAATTATATATAGTAAATAAGTTTTGAAACGGCTCAGACTACACTCGGATGTCGATGGACTCGATCCAGCGGAGTGCCTCGTGGGATGGTTGATGTAGCTTCTAAATGCCACCAGGGAGGCGTCTCATTGGCAAGTCATTCACAATGTGGCTCATTGTTGAATGCAGGTCTTCTAGATTTGAGGCGTTTCCTGGGAAGTGGTAGCAAATCGTCATGAAGAGGGATCGAGTTGCTTTCAGAATCTAGCTGACGGAAGTTGTAAAGAGCAGCCTTTGACGGAGATCTGATGGACAGATGTTTGAAAGCACTGGTAGCCAGCAAGTAGGTGTAGACCGGACTGTACCACTAATTATTCTCATAACTGAGTTCAGCTGGACGTCTACTTTCACTACGTGAGTGCTTCGGACTGGAGTGGAGCACTGGTGCACGGTATTCTGCTGCAGAGAATACCAATGCAAGGGATGCTCCTCGGAGGACTGATGTGGTTGCTCCTCATCTACTGCCTGCCAGCTTTCTCACAAGGATCACTCATCTTCTTGGTCAAGTTGGAAAGGTGTTTTTTGTATGTTAAAGTTCTCTCCACAGTGACTCCCAGGTATTTTGGGCTTTCGTTGTATCTGACTGTGCCAAGAGGGCCGAACTGTGGACTGATCTTTGCTGATGAAAGGTGATTAGAGAGGTGGAACAGGCTTACCTCGGTTTTAGAAACATTTGGTCTCAGTCGTCATGTCTCAAATACTCGTAAAGTTTAGTAAGGGTATTCGTAAGGTGTTCTTCACATTTAGAAAGGTCTTCAATCTGAAATGAAATTGCCAGGTCATCTGCATACTGAAACTTTCGGCAGGTCAAATTCGGCAGGTCAGCTGTGTAGAGGTAGAATAACACTGGAACAAGAACAGAGCCCTGAGGTAATCCGTTATTGAGTACAGCTACAGGATTCAGCCCTTTTACATGTATTAAAGGTTGTTCAATGAAATTTTCTAAAAACTTTTTTCACTAAGTCACATATTTTGTTCATGTTTTTCTTTCTTCATTTGAAATCCTTGTGCGTGTGATTTTAATTATTTTTATTAAGGCAAAACAATATTTAAACTTTTCAAAATGCTGGTGTATTGATCAAAAAACAAAAGCAGAATAATCTGTTTGTATTCCGTCCGTGCTGTTCACGGCTACACCAAGCGCAAGGGCGCGCTGCCCACGGTCGGTGCGTTTCCCTGCCACTGTACCGCCCAGTGGAACCTTGTCGCCCCCCTTCGTAGCCTACTGACGCCATCCATCCGCTGAGTTCAGCGTGGCATCCCCCGCAGACTCGCCGTCACGCTGTGTACTGGCAGAGAGTCCGAATCGCGTGCAACGTTGATGCTGTCACCAAGCTGCGCAACCCACGTGCCAACGCGCCGCTCACAGGCGCCGCCCCATCTTCACCTCTGGACAGACCCCGTGCTACCGTGTCCGATAAGACGTGGCCTCAATGCACGGGGCGCGTATTTTGGCCACCGTGCAGCCAGCCACCCACGCTGTTGCTACGCGGGTAGAGCGTGCGGAACGGCCCTCAGCCGCCGCCCGACCGTCGCGGCTGCATTCCGAGCGTCGCGACGAGACGAGAGTACTGTAAATGTTGCTATGTACTGTGTCACTGCAGCCATTTGTTCAGAGCAGAATGCGAATATGGACGCTAGTGTCAATAAATCATATCTAGTGTAGAGTTAAATTTTGCTTCTTGTGTGGATATTGCCTGCTGTTTCGAGCTGTCTTTATTTAGAAGTAGAATTAGAGCTTTAAATTTTTGTGGGTGAATTTATTGAAAAGTATGTTGAAGATGTAACTGCACCTAGCTAACAACTCAAGATGTAAAGTGTGGCGCAAAAGTCGCTGGACACTGGGTACTGATGTAAACAAAAACTAAATGGCTCAAATGGCTCTGAGCACTATGCGACTTAACTTCTGAGGTCATCAGTCGCCTAGAACTTAGAACTAATTAAACCTAACTAACCTAAGGACATCACACACATCCATGCCCGAAGCAGGATTCGAACCTGCGACCGTAGCGGTCGCTCGGCTCCAGACTGTAGCGCCTAGAACCGCACGGCCACTTCGGCCGGCAAACAAAAACTAAATTTATGTTTCATTTCTAATACAAATAATAGAATTACTTTTTATGTTCAAACTGTTTTTCGTCTTCATTAATACCTCTTTGAAGTCTTTTTGGAACACTGTTACGTACTCCATGGCGTAAGGTATTATGACTGTCCAAATCATGAAATGCGTCACGTATGTAGTCTTTTAGTTCAGCAATGGTCTGAGGCTTTTGAGAATAAACTGAATCGTTGTTGACACTCCGTTTGAAAACATCCATGGGCGAATTACGTGGTGAACGTGGAGGCATGTCAGTATCTCCCCTTCTAACAATCACTGTTCTTTGAAAAGCTTCGTTTAAATAATCGCGGACGGCTGTGGCATAATGTGGTGGAGCACCATCGTGTTGAAAGTAAATTTCTTGCAAGTTTTCAGGACACTTCAAAAGGCCTGGTACCACGTAATTCTGAAGCATAACCAAATAGTTATCTCGTGTCACTGTTCCTTCAAAAAATATGGTCTAAGTACGCCGAATGATGATATTGCCCCCAAAGCACTCACACGAGTTTGATTTAGTGGTCCTTGAAGCAAAAGAATTCGATTGCCAGTATACCAGTAAATGCCACTATGTCTGTCTATTAAAATTGGCCTCGCCGCGCGGGATTAGCCCAGCTGTCTAAGGCGCTGCAGTCATGGACTGTGCGGCTGGTCCCGGCGGAGGTTCGAGTCCTCCGTCGCGCATGGGTGTGTGTGTTTGTCCTTAGGATAATTTAGGTTAACTACTGTGTAAGCTTAGGGCCTGATAACCTTAGCAGTTAAGTCCCATAAGATTTCACACACATAAAATTGGCCTCGTCAAACCACAGTCTTACTGAAGACATTAGGATTACGTTTTTGTTGGTCAAGCACCAATTAACCAAACCGAACAGGTCTATTTGAATCACCTCTGCTCGCGTATTTAAATTGCATCTTCTCTTCTGAAAAAAATCACATTCAGTCAATACACTGGTAGACATACCCTTGAAAACAGTAAAATGGATTGTGATATCTTTGCCAGGGCCTACATTCGCCGGCTCAAAGCACAAGTGCTGACGACCAGGAGTGACTTGGACCCCAACCGGCGTGCGCCCGAGGTGCGGACATCGGAGCAATTCAGCAAATTCGCAGGGGGTATCCGGACGGACACCCTCGCCTCGTTAAAGAAGGGACAATCTTATAAGAGTCTGGCGCACAGTGAGAAGCGTGCCAAAAACTGATAGATCCCTGCAGCCACGGTGTGGAGCATCGGGAAGACACACTTGAAGGCTTGTGAATTCTTCAGGCCTGGCAGCAGCAGCCATTTTACTTGCCTTAGAAAGCAAGAAGCAGTCGACAATTCCAGGTCCCCTGCACACACAAAAGCGACATTAATTCGTACAGTCATTTCATGTTTTATTCATCTAAACTGTCTGTTCCACTCGCGTGCCAATCCCATAATGTCATAATCCTCCGTATCTGATTTTATCGAATTACTGATGTCAGTTAGTTATTGGCCGCATGGGATAGCCGCATGGTCTTAGGCGTCTTGCCACGGTTCGCTGGGCTCTCCCCGTTGGTGTTTCGAGTCCTCCCTCTGGTATGGGTGTATGTGTTGTCCGTAGCGTAAGTTAGTTTAAGTTAGATTAAGTAGTGGCCTAGGGGCCGATGACCTCAGCAGTTTCGTCCCATAGGAACTTATTACAAATTTCCAAATTCAGTTAATTGTTGTCTCCCAAAGCGGGGAAATCTCATTGGTCATTTACGTGTCATTCCACGTCAGAGAGCGGAGAATAATTCTCAGTTCACGACATTTGCATGCTATGTGATGTAACAAACATTTTTCGATTTACTATGTTATCAGCCAGGACAGCTCCCCAATCCCTAAATTAACACGGATCTCGCACATTACAGGGAACAACTCATAATTTCCGCACAAAATCCCTTAATTACCTCTTGTAAAGGAGGAAATATACAGATGTGAAGATGTAACTCTTGAAATTTTCCCGGTGTATCGAATATTCCACAAGATTTCGGGATTGTAGCCGGATCTCATCGACTTATTTCCACGATATTTCGGCTGACAACCTTACAGCCATCTTCAGGCGAGTGTTTGACACTGGAGATTGCCAGTGCAAGTCGCTCTATTTGTACGTAAAACTGTCGCAGGCGCGCATGCGAAGTTACCGTAACATGCGCGCCACCTGTCGATCCAAGGCCCTCTACAATATTACTGCATCTATGGAGCGCAAACGAATGCGTGAAAAAAGTAAAACATGCACGCAAACGTGTCCAAAACAATAAAATTTCAAAATTAAAATTACTTGTCGCACGAGATGTCAGAAGCCATAAAAAGATTTCTTTTGGTTGAAATTAAAGAAATCAACGGGTCCCATGCCTTATTCAATAAAAGGCCGCCATCACGATTAACGAGATTTTCCGCTAAACGTATATCCACGGACTCCTTCACAACTGAATCCCAGAAGGATCTCGATGGGGCCAAGATTTTCGTGGCCGAATAATCCACAGTATGTCCTGTGGAAATACAATGTTCGGCTAAGGCCGACTTACTGGGCTGTAAAAGTCGAGTGTGGCGCTCATGTTCAATTTCTTGAGCAAGAAGTTGTGAAAAGATTGAGACCTCACAGTTCTGTTCCACCGAGGTTATATGGTCTTCCAAAGATCCATAAGGATAATGTGCCCTTACGCCCCATAGTGAGCAATGTCGGTGCTCCAACATATGATTTATCTAGTCATTTGGCTTCGCTACTGAGACCTGTTGTTGGGAAATGTACGCACCATATTCGCAGCTCTGCGGACTTTATCAATAGACTGAGAACACTACAGCTGAAGGATTCGGACTTGTTAGTAAGTTTCTATGTCGTTTCACTCTTCACGAGGGACCCTCTTCTGGATTCATTGTCACTTATCGGCAATAAGTTTACGGCCGGTATAACGGCGTTTTCACCATGCCCTACCTATCCTCTACTTACTTTCTATTTAATAATGAATAGTTTGAGCAACTTGACGGTGTTGCCATGGGCAGTCCTCTGTCCCCTCTGGTAGCAAACTTTTATATGGAAGACTTTGAGGAGAGGGCTCTCGATTCCGCGATGTTGAAACCAACAGTCTTCTGGCGGTACGTGGACGATACCTTCGTAGTGTGGCCTCACGGTGAAGAAGAGCTTTCACGGTTTTCACAACATTTGAATTCCATCCACATAAACATTCAGTTTACGATGGAAGTTAAAAAGGATGGTTGCCTACCATTTCTGGACGTCATGGTTAAACGCGGGGTGGATGGGTCATTGGGGCATTCTGTCTATCGAAAACCCACGCATACGGTCTCTACCTACAGGCGTCAAGCTGTCATCATCCGTCACAAACTATGGGTGTCCTTCGAACGTTGGTGCATAGGGCACATGTCGTGTCTGATAAAGACAGCCTTGCAGACGAATTAGAGCACTTGAAATCGGTTTTTCAACATAATGGATATTCTGCACATCAGGTCAGGACTGCTTTAAGGAGGAAAAAACGTGACCACCCACTAGATCAAGAGGATAAGGAGGTGTTTAAGTCCAGAGGATTTCTCCCATATGTCGGGAACATTTCATCGAAAGTAGGCAGAATTTTAAAGAAACATCGTGTGAAAGCAATCTTCCGGCCACCTACAAAGACTCGTGCTCTTCTGGGCTCAGCCAAGGATGATCTGGGATTACGGAAGGCTGGAATTTATAAAATACCTTGCGAGTTTGTGAACGCATACATTGTTCAAACTACACGCACAGTACACGAGCGATGCGTTGAACATTGAGCACCTCACTCGCCTTTTACAGCCCAGTAAGTCGGCCATAGCCGAACATTGTATTTCCACAGGACATACTATGGATTATTCGGCCACGAAAATCTTGGCCCCATCGAGATCCTTCTGGGATTCAGTTGTGAAGGAATCCGTGGAAATTCGTTTAGCGGAAAATCTCGTTAATCGTGATGGCGGCTTTTTATTCAATAAGGCCTGGGACCCGTTGATTTCTTTAATTTCAACCAAAAGAAAACTTTTTATGGCTTCTGACATCTCGAGTGACAAGTAATTTTAATTTTTAAATTTTATTGTTTTGGACACGTTTGCGTGCATGTTTTACTTTTTTCACGCATTCGTTTGCGCTCCATAGATGCAGTAATATTGTAGAGGGCCTTGGAATCGACAGGTGGCGCGCATGTTAGGTAACTTGCGCATGCGCGCCTGCGGCACTTTTACGTACAAATAGAGCGACATGCACTAGCAATCTCCAGTGCCAAACACTCGCCTGAAGATGGCAGTAAGGTTGTTAGCCGAAATATCGTGGAAATAAGTCGATGAGATCCGGCTGCAATCCCGAAATCTTGTGGAATAATAGATGTGAAGATGTTCGTTACACTACTGATAACCGAGCAAAGAGACGTTATTACCTAAGTCAAGTAAAACGCATTTTGCCTCAGGATCTCAGGCGGCACAAACAAATGGTAAACATGATTCATAAACGGCCTTTACCTTATTACAGCTCCCCCCACCCCACTCCCCCCTCGTCCAACAGTTCTTTCCGTAGCCTCCAGTCGATAATGTGAGCTTCGTTTTTCCCTTTCGTGTGGTTCCTGACAGTCTCACATAGGTGACCTGACTGATTGCACCGAAAAGATATTCTAATGTCAGTTGCCAGCTGTTTTGTTTTGTTATAATACACTGCGAAAATCTGTGTGTGAACTCTCAGATCTGCATCAACTGGACGTAATAAGAGGAAGCTAGCTTCTTGAAATACTCAAGCTTATTGCAGCTACGCCACGGAGTTCATTTTAACCCATTTTTAACGACATATTGGCCCTAGCATTTAATTTCAAGTACGGACAGTTCCATAATTATTATATTGGTTAATTTTATGAGAGTGATGTATTGAATAGGAAATTAAATGAATGGTCCAGGTAAATCCCGAATTTAGTACACATTATTGTGATTACACGGATTAATGGGAAACATATCAATGTTTCGTTACGCATACCTCAAGAACAAGCTACTGATATGTCGACTCTATTGCAAAACGAAATACAATTATCTGATGAGGTTATGTATCACCACAATTCCTTCGATGTGCAGATTCAACTGTAGGGGCGACAGTCTGCACCCCTGTCTTACAATCTTCCTAATCAGAGCACTTCGCTCTTGGTCTTCCAGTGTTATTGATAATTTTATTTTGGCTGCTGCAACAGTCACAGAAATTTTTTTTCAATGATGTTGAAGTCATTTGACTGTATATTGTTACATGTCAAAAGACATCAGACTGGTATTAATTATGTACAAGTCCTTGTCGGAAAAGCATATCTCGTCATATAGGCCACATCTGACATATCTGGTCGTAAAAGCCAGATCTGTCATTCTATTCCGACAAGGACTTGTATTTGATACCACTCTGCTGTCTAGATCCTGTACATAATTTATGCTGCCCGCTTTTCCTGTAGATTACATATATTTTTCTTAGAATTTCGACATTCTGCACCGTTTTACAGTGTGTAAGTCTTTTTCTAAGCCAACAAATCCTATGAGCGTGTCTTGATTTTTTTTCCGCCTTGTTTCCAAATAGACCAACGTCAGTACTACCTCTCTGGTGCCTTTACCTTCCTAACGACAAACTGACCGTCATCTAGCGGATCTTCAGTTTTAGTTTCCGTTTTTCTGTGTATTACTATTGTCATCAGCTTGCATGCATGAGCAGCTAAAGTTATTCTGGGATAGTTCACGTACCTAACTGCTCTTGGTCTCCCCAGACTTTTCCGGACGTTTTTCTTAAAGATTTGATGGTATGTCGCCGGTCTCATAAATTCTACACATCAATCTGAATAGTCGTTTGGTTGCAAATTCCCTCAACGATTTAAAATTTCCGATGGAATGGTATTTATTCCATCGGCATTATTTGATCTCAAGACACTCAGAGCTCTTTTAAAACCTGATTGTAACACTGAATCGCTTATGTCTTCCATATCGACTCATATTTCTTCATCTACCACGTTAATCGACACGTCCTCCCGTCAAGACACGTTCAATATGTCTTTTCCACCTATCCGCTCTGTCCTCTGAGTTTCCTGTGGAATTTTGATTGTTCTCTTAATATAACCATACTTGACTTTCCTGAACGCTGATTTAGTCCCGACGATCACTTCTTTTTCGATTTCTTCGCATCTTCCCTGCAGCCGTTTTGCCTTGACTGACCTGCACTTCTTGACGGCCGGAGTGGCCGTGGGGTTCTAGGCGCTAGAGTATGGAGCTGAGCGACCGCTACGGTCGCAGGTTCGAATCCTGCCTCGGTCATGGATGTGTGTGATGTCCTTAGGTTAGTTAGGTTTAATTAGTTCTAAGTTCTAGGCGACTGATGACCTCAGAAGTTAAGTCGCATAGTGCTCAGAGCCATTTGAACCATTTGACCTGCACTTCACGTTTATTTCACTACTAACGAATTTTTTGTTGCTGTATTCCTATGTAGTACTGAACATTCAGTACATCCTTCTTTCATAGATCAGTTTCTTTTGTTGCACAAGTTATTTCGCAGTTACCTTCCTTGTCTTTTCATCATCAGCGATTGCTCGTTTTACAAATGTCCACTCCTTTTCAGCTGAATTTCCTACTCTGGTATTTCCTATCGCAATATCCACATCCTTAGCGAACTTCAAGCACTTACTTTAATTTCTCGGTACTTCAGCATCCCCCTTCCTTTCAGAGTGACTGATCGCAGAAGTCTCTTAAACTTGAAACTACGTTTCACCATTACCAGATCGTGATCTGTGTGGATTTTTGCACGTACGTACGCCTTACAGTAGAAAACTGATTTTCGAAACTCTATCCGACCATAACGTAATACTGTTGGAATCTTCCCGTGCCTCCAGGTTGAGACCCAGCGCCTTGCATAGCGCAAGTGTTAACAAGAAGCAGCAGACGCCGTACATGACTCACATCTCGGATTACAGTTGCGCGCTAATCCAGCAGCTCGCCGCAATAGTTTTGGTTGTGGCCGCAGGATGTCAACATCTTGCGGACTACGAAATTATAAAGTTGTTAAAACTGTATATTTGGGAAACAAAATTCTATTTAGTCTGATCATTGCGACTTTCATTAACTAATGCTAACTCTTAGTGTGAATGAAGGTGTGAATGCGAAGTATTAAATAAAGAAATTTTGTTAATTCTACTGACTGAGTGAACGTTAGCGTGCGAATTGTGTACTGAGGGAGCGAATCGTTCTCAGGAGAAATTGCAAAGCGCAATTAGCCAGTTTCTGGGACCGAAAAAACCAAATACATTTTTCGATGAGGAGATTATTTTGTTATTTGTGGCTTTTATAAATTTATTCCTTTGATAAACTGTTCGTAAAAACTATTACGTTGTGATTGGTCAAAAGTAAGAGACGCGGGATTGCGCGATTTAATACCAATATTGGATTGGCAACGATGTATATCAGCCGTTCAGAGGACAGTACGTTAGCGCGTGTTTTGTTGGCTAAGCGAGTTGCCTTGTGATCCTTAAATTCAGTTCGGACCTCAGTCATCACCATATTCACATTTGGATACAAGCAGCTCTGAATGGGTGTGATAATTTGCGGAAAAGTGATTAAAACTTGACCGTGGAGTGCCGCAGAGTGGACGCGAATATGTGGGAAAAACTAACACGTAAATTTCCGATTTTAATATGCAAACTGTGACTTCTGAATAACCAAAATCAGCATGGCATGTTATGCAAGCAATGAACGCAGATTAATCATTCGTAGTGGTGAAATTGTATAATATTTGACGGAGCATTCTGTCACAGATAATCAATTTTGGTATTAGGTTTGGTTTGATACCGTAATCCGGCTATTACGAGTGACTAAGATAGCACGTGAGTGTAGAAAGTAGAACATAAGATTATCACGGGCTTGGAATTGCTTCTTGTAACAAAAATGCGCCAATATATCGAAGTTTCCTCTCACAAGCTACGTGTCAATCAGTTAACCTCATATTGAAAGATTTATTGCACCCGCTGTTGTCTTATAATGCTACTGGTTCTACTACAACTTTTGCAGTTGAGGAAAATTATTCGTTTTTAACAGGGAAGGCGTGCGGACCGGACTGGAGGAGAAGAAATCGCTGCAAGGTAAGTGAATACGATTTCTGCAGGACGAGCACCTAGAAACCGCGGGGAGTAATGCATCAAAAGAGAACGGTGTAGCTTTGTGCGCGAGCGGTAGCATGTGACAGTGAATGCAAAAGTGAAAAAGTAGGTCGATACCAAGAGGACTCGAACTTTACGACCTGAAAAGATAGCAAACGTCGTCAAGACAACGAAAGGTTCAGTGTAGAACTGCACAAGATAGCAACAGATGCAGCTGACATTCGGCTCTGCAGTGCAGCGCTGACAACACGCAGCGAATGGTGTAGCTGAAGGTAGAGATCAGACCCGCAGACGCATCACGTCGCGACAACAGCAGGCAACCGGAGACAATTTAAGTATATTTTATTTATTATGGACTTGTATTAAGAGTCTTCAAAGGATGGAAGTGAGTCACAGTTCGGTAAAAGTGAAATACGTAAAGATGGCTCAGTTGATGGTGTACCTCAGTAATCTACGATTGTGAGGGTAGAAATGGAACGAAATATTTCGATAAATGAAACTATGTGAGATAGTTTAAATTTACAAAATAACCGGTCGAGTGATTTGTTTTATGGGAATCAATTTAATGCAAATGAGCAAGAAACTGTTGAAACAGATTCCCAACAGGGTATGTTGCCTGTACAGCAAACGGAATGAGGAACTGTATTGGGGATGAAATAAACCAGAAAGTTTGCAGGAAAATTTTGCGGCACTGAAGTCTAATATAAACAAAAATTTCGCTGAAGAAAATAAAAATATCGAACAACGGACTGATAATCTTTATAAAAAATTCGAACAGCAGTGTTGTAGTATTAATAGTTTGGACGATGAACTTAAACAGCTTAAATCTGAAATTAACGTGCAACTGGAAATACCAGGCTTCTGAGTTAAAGAAAATGTGGGAAAAAGATTTGTATTTGTTTGGTACTAAGGTATATGAAAGAATTTCTCAAATTGAGAAAAATTGTAAGAAATCCTCAGAAAATGTTAAAAATCAGTAAACAGAGGTTATTAAAACTTAGCTACTCAAAGCAAGAAAAGAATAGATCAAGTTAAGGAGGATTTACATAAAACTGGGGAAAAACTTGCTGTAATAGAATTTGTTTGCGAAAATGACCACAACGTATTACACACTAAAATTAATACTGAAAGAGCAAATTGTTTAAAATCTGTGAAGGATGTATCTTATCGTGTGGAAGTGACATAACCTAATGCAGATCAGTTGACTAATCAGACTGAAACAGTACACTGTTGAGCTTGACAATACTCCGTCTAAAGTAGAATATAACATTATTAGTGGTTCTAGCGGTGAAGGTTGTAGTTTGGTCACGAAATCTTCTGAAGTGGCTTATTTTTCTGTTAGATAGTTTTTATGCTTTGATTCGTTTCGAAAAGTGTATCCAAAAGAATTTTGGAATGACTTTGAAAACGTTTTGTCTCCTTTATTGACTGAGACAAAACATTAGTTTTATTACGTTAAAAATCATGGGTGAAGCTAGACCATCTGGTGTTACTGCCACTGGGCACAATGACAAGTTAGAAAAGTTTAAAGTACCGTTTTTCAAATAATACTGGAGTAAGCAGTTTCCATGTCCCTAATTCTGCCAGCGATGGTCAGACCTCATACTGAGCACATTAACCAGTTGTCAGAATGTGTGTGCAAACCCGTTAGTCGGAAAACAAGAAGAACATTTTTGTCTAGCATTATGAATGTTGCAGTAGTTTACGTTTCTGTATTCTTTGTTTTGTTTCTACTTTACAGTCACCTGTGTATACTGTTTTGCGACAAAATAAACGGAACGTTGTTGCTTTAATTTTGGACACCAGTGCACGTTATGTTGAATAGCTTTGAAAGACTGATTTACGCTAGATTTAAGTTTCGAAAATTTTTGCAAAACCAGTATACATAGGCTGAATTTCACTAGCAATCTACTTAACTAAAATAACTACCTCATTCTCTTTTTGATAGATAATAGGTTTTCAAGTAGTTTCATATCGAAGTCCCCAATCGAAAAAAATACCCTTTTTAATTCACTTCTGATTAGGAGAATAATGAAAATATTTAAACGTGTCGTTATTTACATAAAAAAGTATTAAGGAGAATATCTGTATTAATATATATCGTTCAGGAAGATGCTGTGTAAAACTGTGTTTGCAGAAAAATGACCATATGTCTTCAGCCTGAACTGCATTGCATGTGAAGATGAACTGTTCTGGATGCCACACAAATTACGTGCCATAAAGATGTAAGACACATGTTTTATAATGGAGCACGATTATAGTGAAGTGGCGACTATGAGTTAGGCTGAATCTACAAACATACATGGCCCCACTATAAAGCGAAAAGTGCAGGAAACATTTAAAGAATGAAATGCAATGTTTAACTAATATGAAGTAAACAGTTTGAACTGGTCGAGAAATAGAAGTTAATTTGTGGTTTTCAAAACCAGTTTACGTAATTTGAAATTTGTGAAAAACGTAAAAAAGCGGGTTTTTGTGTAACGTAGGCTAGGTTAGTTTTAGAGATGCCAAGAGTAAAGTATGAATTATTTACTTTACTGTATTAAGTTTGCATTTGGAAATTTATAATGTTTTGGAAAATAGTTATTAAAAATTTGTCTGCAATATTTTTTTTTTTTTTTATAATTGTAGGGGATGAGAGACGTGGCGCCTTGTATTGCGCCCATGTAACTAAGTGACAGTAGCAGGTAGACAGCTTCACACATGGCTCATGTCGTGTATGACAGACGTGCTCGAATCCAGGAGCTATCTACAAGTAGTTTCACCTGTGGCCGGAGGGTGTCAGCGTCTTATGGACTTTAAAATTGTCATGTATGTCAAACAGTATATGTGGGAACCAAAAACGATGTAAATCGCGATTATTGCGACTTTCATTAATTATTCCTAGTACGTTTAATTATTAGAGGGAATGATGGTGTGAATACGAGGTATTAAATAAATGGATATTGTTAGGTTCATTAACTGGTATACGTTAGCGAAAGAATTCTGTACTGAGAGAGTGAATTGTACTCAGGAAAACTGTTAAGTGCAACGAGCCAGTTTAAAGGACTGATAAAACAAGACATATTTTACAATTACTTTGTTATTTAAAGAGGGAGCTATTTTGATATTTGTGGTGTTTATAATCTGTTCTTTTGACAGCTTGTTCGTAACTGCTCTTAAGCTGTGTCTGATCAAAAGTAAAGGCGCAGGATTGCCCTGTTTAATAGAGATATTGTATTGGTGACAATGTACAACAGCCAATCAGAAGATAGTACGTTCGCGCTATTTTCTGGGCTAAGAGAATTGCTTTGTGAAGCTTAAGGTCAGTTCGGTGGTCAGCGATTATCATACTCAGATTCAGATATAAGGAGCTCTGAGTAGGTGCAATAATTTTGAAAAATACTGATTAAAACTTGACCGAGAAGTGCCGAAAAGTGAAAGCGAACGTGTGAAAAAAATGAACATGAGAAATTTCGATTTTCATACTCAAACTTTGAATTTTGAATAGCCAAAATCTGCCAGGCATGCTATACAAACAGTGATCGCAATCTAAACATTCACAATGGTCAGATCACATAATATTTGAGCGAATATTCGGTCACAGATAATAGTTTCTGGTATTACGTTTGGTTTGAATCCATAAACTGGCTATTAGAAGTGACTTCGAATACGTATGTGTGTCGAAACTAGAACTAATGACTAGCATGGACTTGCAGTGTCTTTTGTAGCGAACAGATGTCAGTATATCTAAGTTTTCACTCACAAGCTACCTTTTAATCAATCACTCAGTTAACCTGATACTGAAAACATTTTTACACCCGCTGTTTCCTTATAAAAGAAGACGAAGTAAGTATTCCAGAATTCGAATCGAGAACAGCTGCCAACATGAGAAACATAGAAGTAAATATCCTCTGAGTAGTGAAGCAACTTAAATCACCTAATAAAAGCAAGTCTTCTGGTCAAGACTGTATACCAATTAGGTTCCCTTCGGAGTATGCTGAAGCATTAGCTCCATACTTCACAATCATATACAACCGTTCGCCCAACGAAAAATCCGTACCCAAAGACTGGAAAGTTGCACAGGTCACACCAATTTTCAAGAAAGGTAGTAAGAGTAATCCACTAAATAACAGGCCCATGTCGTTAACGTCGATATGCAGCAGGATTTTAGAACATATCTTGTGCTCGAACATTATGAATTACCTCGAAGGAAACGGTCTATTGACACACAGTCAACATGGGTTTAGAAAACATCGTTTCTGTGAAACACAACTAGTTCTTTATTCGCGTGAAGTGTTGAGTGCTATTGACAAGATATTTTAGATCGATTCCGTATTTCTGGATTTCCGGAAGGCCTTTGATACTGTACCACACAAGCGGCTCGTAGTGAAAATGCGTGCTTATGGAATATCGTCTCAGTTATGTGACTGGATTTGCGATATCCTGTCAGAGAGGTCACAGTTCGTAGTAATTGACGGAAAGCCATTGAGTAAAACAGATGTGATTTCTGACGTTCCCCAAGGTAGTGTTACAGGCCCTTTGCTGTTCCTTATCCATATTAACGATTTTGGAGACAATCTGAGCAGCCGTCTTCGGTTTTTTGCAGATGACGCTGTCGTTTATTGACTAATAAAGTCATCAGAAGACCAAAACAAACAGAAAAACCATTTGGGAAAGATATCTGAATGGTGCGAAAAGTAGCAGTTGACCTTAAATAACGAAAAGTGCGAGGTCATCCACATGAATGCTAAAAGGAACTCGTTAAACGTCGGTGACACGACAAATCATTCTAATCTAAATGCCGTAAGTTCACCTAATACCTGGGTATTACAATTACGAACAACTGAAATTGGAAGGAACACATAGAAAATGTTGTGGGGAGGGCTAAGCAAAGATTGCGTTTTATTCGCAGGACACTTTGAAAATGAAACAGATCTACTAAGGAGACTGCCTACACTACGCTTGTCCGTCCTCTTTTAGAATACTTCTGGGCGGTGTGGGATCCTTACCGGATAGGACTGACGGAGTACATCGAAAAAGTTCAAAGAAAGGTAGCGCGTTTTGTATTATTGCGAAAGTGCGAGAGAGTGTCACAGAAATTATACAGGATTTGGGATGGACATCATTAAAATAAAGGTGTTTTTCGTTGCGACGGAATCTTCTCACGAAATTCCAATCAACAACTTTCTCCTCCGAATGCGAAAATATTTTGTTGACACCCTCCTACATAGGGAGGAACGATCACCAAGATAAAATAAGGGAAATCAGATATAGGTGTTCATTCTTTCCGCGCGCTATACTAGATTGGAATAATAGAGAATTGTGAAGTTGGTTCGATGAACCCTCTGCCAGGCACTTAAATGTGATTTGCAGAGTATCCATGTAGATGTAGATATTGCTACTGGTTCTACTACAGTTTTCCTGTACATGAAAATTGTTCGTTTTTAATAGGAAAGGCTTGTGGACCGGACTGTAGAAGAAGAAATCACTGCAAGGGGAGTGAACGTTATTTCTGCAGGACGAGCACATAGAGACCGGGACGTTACAGGGTCTTTCCAAGTATATGTCGTTCCCCTGTGATTCTAGAGCACAGTATTCGGTATTACCGTCTGAAATGTATTGCGGAACTCAAGTAACCTTTCTCCTCCCTCATTTCTACTGCCAAGCCCATATTATTTCGTAAGGTTTTCTTTTATTCCATACCCCACAACCGCATTCCAAACCTCCCTGATTATTAGATGATTTTTTTTCCCTTTACATACTGAAGTAACGTTCAGTATACTCACATACTCTCTGAGTCTCGAAATCTCCTGCTTCAGCCGTTAGCATATATACCTGAATTATCGTTGTTATCATCGGTTTGCTGTCGACTATAATGAGAACAAATCTTCGCTGAATTGTTCGTAGTAGTTCGATCTATGCTTTACTTTTCTTTTCATAACAAGTTCTACTCTTGTTATACTACTTTCTGCTGCTGTTGATATTACCATGTAGCTGCTCAATAGAATCCCTTTTGTGCTTCCATTTCACTTCATTACCCCACAAGGTATCTGGACTGAGCCTATGATTGGCTCCTCTTCAGTTGTTCTAGGTTTGTCCCTACACTCAGACGTGCGGCATCCCGTCGTTGGCTATTCCATCTTCTTCTGGCTGTATTTCCCCGTTGGCAGACCCCTCCTGACTATCCGAATCGTGGACTAATCCGGAAAATTTGCTTATGGAAAGATTTTCATTTATTGGTCACGTATCCCGGGGATACAAATGCGATTTTACCGTCTGCGGTAGCCACAGCGTTCACTCCCATACCTCACTTATTAATCTGAAAGGTTAGTTGTAGTTCATATTACGTAAGTGACGGAGTCGGGTATAGACAATGTTCATTGGTCAATATTCCTTAACATCTATAAAATGATTTGATTGACAACCATCGAGGCGACACTCTTTAGTAAGAGATCATACACAATATTCGAATCCCTTCCACTACAGTATTTTGATTTTAGTAGTATTAAGATGCAACACAGGCAAACCACTTCGTGCGCCTTTGGCGCTCCAACGACAGAAACTAAACCAAATTTTCCGGTCTGTGTCAGCTGGCTTCAGGTCTCATACACGAATATGCGAGCGTGCGACGCCTACACGTTTCGCTGTAGGCGATGTCCGGATAACATCTTATTTGCTCGTCAAGTATGTAAATATATTTTTTTACTGCTTGAATGTATAACAGTACCTTTTTTAATGTGCTGTGTGTAAGGTTCTATGAACTACTTCAACATTGTTAAGTGTATGACCAATAGAGCATGCGACATTTTAGTGGAACGTTTATTATAAGAGCTGTAAGAGGTTTACGCCTTTATCCGGTAATCCATTCCGTGTAATAAAAGCCGTTGGCGTCCCTCAACTTCAAACTGGACGTCTCACTTGGTAGTTCGAGCCCATTAGTTCATTCGCTGGTAATTATCATCACAGCCTCACATCAAGAGCGCTAGACATCACGGCCAAAGTGCCGTCATCATCACGACACGAGGTTGGTGGACATTTAGAAATTTGTGTGACCTACCCTGATGCGGGAGGATACGCCAAGGCACACCGCACGCTCTGCATTAAAATTATAAATTTGATGGCAGCACAGAGGAGGGCATACGTAGTACGCTGGCGCGCTAGCTATAAAGAACGTTGTTTCCATTAGGTGGCAAAGGTTAATCAGTTTCCGAAATAATTAGTGATCATCACAATAGCTACACCTGTCAGTAGTCTCCCACCGTACGCAGCATTCATTGCCCTGAATTAGGGTTGCCATACGTCGCGGATTTCGCGGACAGTCCGCGATTTTATGCTCGAAGACGGGTGTTCTGGACAAAGAGGAAAATGTCGACGGAAAAATTGGCTATTAAACAAAAAAAAAATTACGCAAGTTTTGTCACTGGCCACCGATCAAGTGTTTCACAACTCCTGCAAACTTGACGACAGCCGTTGAAACCTGTGCTGAGATTCCGTGTCACTTCAGAATCGCTCGGCTATTTTCAGAACAGACTGTGGAAGCAGTTGAATAATCGATTCTTTATTATTGTTTCAGATTTCCGCTGTTGGTTTACAAAGTCTCTGCTGTCGGTATCTGATATTCCTTGGTCGTGTAAAGTTAACAATCAGCTGTGCGAAGTGTATGTCTCGTGTTATTGCACAGAATTTGAAATTTAAAATGTCGAAACGAAAAGTACATTTTCGAGAAGAATACAGGGTGTTACAAAAAGGTACGGCCAAACGTTCAGGAAACGTTCCTCACACACAAATAAAGAAAAGATATTATGTGGACATGTTTCCGTAAACGCTTAATTTCCATGTTAGAGCTCATTTTAGTTTCGTCAGTATGTACTGTATACTTCCTCGATTCACCGCCATGATTTCATACGGGATACTCTGTGCGGCTAGAACATGTGCCGTTACATGTACGACACAACATGTGGTTCATGCACGATGGAGCTCCTGCACATTTCAATCGGAGTGTTGGTACGCTTCTCAACAACAGATTCGGTGACCGATGGATTGGTAGAGGCAGACCAATTCCATGGCCTCCACGCTCTCCTGACATCAACTCTCTTGACTTTCATTTATGGGGGCATTTGAAAGCTCTTGTCTACGCAACCCCGGTACTCTTCTTGCTCGTATTGTGGACGGCTGTGATACAATACGCCATTCTCCAGGGCTGCATCAGCGTATCAGGGATTCCATGCCGCCGAGGGTGGATGCATGTATCCTCGCTAACGGAGGACATTTTGAACATTTCCTGTAACAAAATGTTTGAAGTCACGCTGGTAAGTTCTGTTGCTGTGTGTTTCCATTCCATGATTAAAGTGATTTGAAGAGAAGTAATAAAAAGAGCTCTAACATGGAAAGTAAGCGTTTCCGGGCACATGCCCACATAACATATTTTCTTTCTTTGTGTGTGAGGAATGTTTCCTGAAAATTGGGCCGTACCTTTTTGTAACACCCTGTATATCGGTGCGTTTCCAAGTATTAAACGTGGAAGAAACGAACGTGAGGTTATTTGCAAAGTGTGTGGGTAAGAACAAGGCATTGTAGATACGTAACAGTAAACAGTGCCTATTATTTGTAGAAAGCATAGAAATGAGTATTATATTTGATCAGCTTACTCAACTGTAAGTGTTTAAAAACCAAGTCTCCCGTAATTTTATATTCTGGCGATAGTTTTCAATTATTGAAAAAATATTTTCAGCGTGCCATCAAATTTAGTTTTCCGGGTGACCATAGAATGAAAGAGCTGTCAAAAATGTGTGTTTTGAGGCGTATAAATTTAGTACTTGACGCTTCCAAACATAGCGCAATACATTGTGGATGATTACGCAATACCGTACATAACTTAAAATGTTAATTCACTTGCTTTTGGTTAAATGGCAACTAAATTTTATTTCATTACAGTTGCTACATTTCAATTGCCAATGGAGGGAAACGAGCTCTCAATGACCATATAACAAGCAAGAAATACACAAGAGCTGTGAATTCGGCTTCAACTTCCAAAAAGTTGACTAGTTTTTCTAGTGCTAATCAGACAGAATCTATAAAGGTTGCTTCAGCAGAAGAAACATTCGCATTTCATGTTGTGAAACACCACCATTCATACAATTCTTCGTCTTGTACAGCAAAAAACATTAGTGAAATTTTTAGTGAATCGAAGGTAGCAGTGCAGTTTTCAAGTGCAAAAACTAAAACCGAAGCAATTGTTAACAATGTTATAGCACCTTTCATAAAAGGTGTGATTCCAGGTTTCAACCACATATTCATAATTACCACTGTAAAGTAATGATGAAGATTCATCTGAAATGCAAACCAATGGTCACTTGCACAAGATATCGGTCCGTGTTTCAACCACATCTTTGTAAGCACCGAATTCTGTCCTTGATTTTGTCCTTGGATTATGACAACCCTACCCTGAATTCATTAATAACTATTTGAATAAGTGAGGCTTGGCGTAGTTAGTGAGGACAGTGAACCATTTGAACTGTGTTATAACTCTGTGGCATCCCGTGTGCTGAATTAATTAATACTTACTTGATTGAGGCTTCAAGTGACTAGTGAAGACAGTACACCGCTTGAACTGGGTGTTAACTGTGTGGGATTATTTTTTAACTGTATTTGACCTAGTAAAATGAGTGACTGCTTGTTACGTCTCAGCAAACGTCGAGTGTGAGGCTGATGGCTCAATGTAGAACAGACGTTATTGAGCGGTTTTTAATTAACATTCGTGTGCGCGGTTGCTGGATTACGTGAGTGGCATAACTGCGAAGATTTCATCAGAACGAACCCACTCATCGCAGAAGGCAGAAGGCTGCAGCGAACGAGACGCATTGTATAGCCACAATGTGCACGCAATCTCGGCAGCAGCACCTGACGTCACACCGGCACCGCAATCCAACTGCAACTAGGTATTCACGACGGCAGCGCACAGATAACTGCATACTTAATGTGAGTGGTATTCTCTGAATGGCGTAGTCAATGCACGCAATAGATAGCAAAACGAACCGTGAAATGAGAGCAGTAATAGTAAATATCGTACCATAGTAATAACTGTTTTTAAAACGAGTTTTGTATGAAGTTTGTACATGATAAACTGAAAAACGTGGAGTGAAATGGGTGATCTAATGAAACAGAATACACGTTTGTCACCTGAAACAAAAGGGAAAATTATATAAATGTTGAGTTATAGAGGAGCAAAGAGAATTTAATTAAATTTAGGTGAAGGAAAAAAAGGTTTTAACCAACCGTTAAATGTCGAGCAAAGTAAACTACCCATCGAGCAATTAAACTCTAAGTTGACTCAAAGGGTAGTGCACACTGTGAGGTCAGTCAGCTTTCTGACACAAACGCGCTACATTACGTCAAGGATATAATTCCAGAGTCTAATGAATGAAAACTTGGAGAGACCATGTGGAATTATTTGGCGAAGATAAAACGCATGTAGAGCACTGGCCCCCGAAAGGCAAAGCTTCTGAGAGCCAGTCTAGGTCCGACACACAGTTTTAATATGCCAGAAAGTTTCATATCAGCACCCACACCGCTGCAGAGTGAAAATTTCATCCTGGAAACGGATGTAATTAAGACTGGTATCGAAATATTTGACACGAAAATCAGTGAAGTTGTCAACACATCACATGATATTCGTAGCATACATTGTACGCAAGAGAATACACAGCACTGTTCCGCCTGTAGAGATATGTAAACATAGCAACAGTATTTACAATGTAGAAACCGTCAGTAAAGGCAATACAAATGACATTTGAGATGAGTCGAGGAAAAGAAGAGAGATCTGCCACAGTAATAATAGAAACTCTGACCAATACCTGCAGAGTAGAACGTAATCTGTAGAGTACAAGGTAGAATGGCGAGATGAAGGAGAAAAAAAGAGACATTAGAATTACTGTAACTGCCGCTGGACACAGTACTGCTGCTTGCAAAGTTTGCGTTGTGTAAATAGAAAGAAACGTGTGGTCACTAACTTTCATGTTTCAATTAGAGGTCAACAATCCGACTATTGTGGACATGACAAGTACTATTACCGTAAACTGCTCACAGATCATTGTAGCGCAGATGAGAAATTTGTACCCAAAATTCACATACTATTGTTGTTTTATGGACGAGAGCAGTAATGTCAAAAGTGTATTCAACGTTATTGTGTTTCAGTACATAATTTGACTGTAACGACATCAAGGGGCAGGCACTCTTCGCTCTTTGAGATGATAAAAGATTACCAAGAACCAAGTCAGTTGATGACACTACTTAATTTTCTTTTGGCGTTGTCAATTCTTTCCCAAATTTCATTCAGAACTTCACCTATCATCTTTATTAAGTATTCTCTAACAGCATAACATAAGGAAAAATTAACTTTGAGATACTATTAAAAGAATCAAGCCAAGTCAAAATAAATAAATAAGAAATGTGTTAATCTGATATTAGAGTCATTTGACAGGATACTGTAGATATGTGAGTTAGTTATACTAAAGTCTGACGACGCTCTGAAATGAGAAATAGCATCGAATACAACATTTCCAGGATATATTGGACTAGGTATAACTGATAAGACGCCAGCGAGAACGTTTGTTTAGGGGAACATACAGGGTAACAGTTACTAAACTATGTGAAATAAAATCGTCGTAGCTTCTGAACGCTATGCGTTAGGACGTTCAAACAGCACGGTTGGTGGCGGGGCATGATGGGAATTAGTATGCGCACGCATGCTTTGGTTTAGCAACATAGCTAACTTTCATTTGGATGGGTTCGTCAATAAGCAAAATTAGTGCATTTAGGAGACTGAGAATTCACATTTCCCGACCGAGATGTCTCTTCACCCTCAAAGGGTCACTGTGTGGTGTGCAACATCCAGTCACGGAATAATCGGTGGGATATTCTTTGATGGCACGGTGATTATCGAACGGTACGTGAAGGCTTTGGATGATGATTTCATCCCCATTATCCAAAGTGACCCTGATGTCGACAAGCTGTGGTTCATGCAAGGTGGCGCTCGACGACATAGAAGATAGAATGTGTTTGATGTCCTGGAGACTTTGGAGACCGCATTCTGGCTCTGGGGTTCCCAGAGGCCAGTGGCATGGGCCTCGATTGGCCACCATATTCTCCGGATGTGAACACATGCGACTCCTTTTGTGGGGCTATGTTAAAGACAAGGTGTACAGCAAAAAGTCCAAAACCATTGCTGAGCTATAAACAGCCATTCAGAAGGTCATCGAAAGCATCGATGTTCCGACACTTCAGCGGACACACACAACTTCGCTATTCGTCTGCGCCATGTCATCACTAATGACGGCAGGTATATCGAACATGTCATTACGTAAATCCGAATATCTGTAGTGACATTTACATGTTGAATAAAGTTTGAGCATACTGCTGTTTGTAACTAATTTCCCTTTTTTTCATGTAGTTCAATAACTGACACCTTCTATATTTACTTTGAGTCAACAGCAAATAAAATCGTCAGTTGACCAAAACGAACATGAAATATTTTAAGGCTCAGACCACGCTGCGAAACAACCTTTTCGTAATATACCGACACACATATGCTACAGCTGCATACTACATATTGATGAGTACTCTGTGTGAAAGAACATTTTTGATGTAAAAAGAAGAGGTAAAGATTTTGTTCACTCGTTCTTAGAGGCATTAAAAATGCAGAATTGCACAGTATTTTACAATTCCGCCGCACCAAAAAGAGCGGAAACCAAACAAGGTAACATGATATGATGTAACATCAAAGCAATGAAGTAAGAGCAATTTACAATAATGGCCACGAGGAGTGTCATTGGTGTCTTGTGGTCATAATAAAGTTTGAATGAAGTAGGAACAATATTACGCTGCTGTAATGACAGTCAATTAGGTGACGTACTTTCCGCCTGTATGAGTTGTGTTGATGTTTATAGTCCAGGGTTGCTCCTTCCAACGATCCTTCTTTATGACATTTAATAAATTTATTAGGAACACGTGAGTTGGTCACTCACACACACACACACACACACACACACACACACACACACACACAGAGAGAGAGAGAGAGAGAGAGAGAGAGAGAGAGAGAAAGAGAGAGAGAGGGAGAAGCTCTGATAGAGCAATATTTTCAGATGACATGTAAGTCAACAAATTAATTATTAGAGTTTGGGACAGACTAATGTATAAGGTGATTAGGTTTCTGCTAAAGGTTACCGATGTATTACAGTGCAGATAAATTTTTGGTAAGTATGAGAACCAAAATTAGCGATACAAAGGCGGCATCAAATAGTATGGAAAAAAGAGTGTTACAAAGATATGTTGATAATAAGAGATGTCATGCACTCAGCGTAAAACATTTTTCATCATGCAAAGGCGGCAGAACATTGAGGTATCCTCAAAATACGTAATGCACATTAAACATAAAAATATTTTATTGCATCTGGTTCACAATAGTATAACGATAATGGATGTTTTGAAATGATGATCCATGGGGGCACATACACGTACATTTAGTAAGGGAAGAGTATTCCAAACTTTTGAAACAAACTTAAGACAAGAACAACATTATAGGTTTGAGGTAACTATGTTGAACAGATAACGCCACAAAAAAAGGAACGTACTTATGATTATCGGGTGCGGACAACGACGATTTTTTTAAATGTGAGGTCTAACATTTTCTTTGATGCAGGGTACTGTCAAATGCCATTTGACCTTTGGACTCACGTGTTCCCTCAAAGCTGTGAAACATATTCTAGTGTCCACATAGTGCATACGACGACCTACTACTGTGAAATCGAAACATGAGTGGACTATGTATTAGATATGTACTGACACAATGATATGATATTGTGAAATGAAACAGTTATAAATGAAAATTCTCACAAGACCTGAATAATTTCCATTTATGATATGATTCTGCGGCTACGATGACGTATTATAAAGATATCATAACATGTTTATGAATTTATTGACAATCAACGATAATTGTTATCATGTACTGCGATTTATTTCAGGTTTTTGGAATGTAAACTAGGTTACACATTAGTGCTATTTCTTGTGTTTTCGTGTGATTATGGACCTGTATGCTGTCGATAGGGACGATTTGAGCGAGGAACTGTATTTACTCATATTACAATTTGGGAAGTCTGACGTCACGCCAGGCAACGTCCCACTACAGTAGCCTGAGACAATACGGGCATCACAAAAACTTTTGACGTCACACTAGTGGCCTTCCCGACATACATCGGAAACGGTATGGTGCGTCGAGTGCCAGGCGAGAAACCAGTGTGTCAATGAAAAGGTGAAGTCCTTAACTTTCTCATGCATTGTCGACAGTTTGAGTCTGTTTAAATGGGCAGCTAGGACATACTAAAGTGGTCTGTATACTAACTCGCTCCCCACTGGAGACAGTCGCTGCAACTCGTAATACCTGTAGTGTCACGTGCAGTGGCGTACGCCACAGGGTCCGCACACGTCGTTAGGCTCGACAGTTAGCTGACTCCCTTCCAAACGCTGTTAACATTAAGGAAACCCTTCATCAGCACGCTGCACTGTTTGACAAATTAAATCGTCAGTGCGACGATAGTCTAAAACTATAAGTGTAAATGTTTTGGGTGGAGTGCTGTGATGGAAAAGATATCAAAGCGACGAGATTTTCCTATATGATAGTTCGATAGAATGACACTGTGTGGATAAGATATTTATTTTTAGTAGCTGTACCTGTGTACGTAGTAAAGTTTTGAGTCATTAATGGGCTGCTTTTGTAAAAGCCAATAATGATGTATTGTTGCAGAAGAATAATTACGATAATAGTTACAGGATTCTTATAGTGCATATGAGGCAGCCGATGATGCAATCTAGACTTAAAAGCTTTTAATTAAAAATTTATAATTCATTCATTAAAGAATTATAATTCACGTGGACTAGGGAATGAAGCGCACCAGCAGTCAAATACTCTTATTTAACTAATGATTATTTCCATTACAGTATTCTAAACTTGGCAATGTTCAATTATGTAAAACCAAACGTGACGTAAACTTTAGAGATCGAGATATTTAGTAATTCACTGTAAAAGTTGCTTCATTTTGACTATGTATAGTGAAAAACAGACAAAACAGTTATTTTAAAGGTATCTTACCTCCTCATATACAGCGTTTATAATTGATTAATTAACTATAATTATTAATTTTGCCTGTTGCTTGTATATTATTTACATATTTTGTCAATGTTTTCAGCAACGTTGCTTTGTCTTTGTGTATTAGTAACGTATTTCAGTACTTTTTAGTATAGCTAATTTTACTGAAACATTGCAAGATAATTTTGGGTCAGTTATGGATACTTTCCTACTAATATAGCACTGGTACCGAGAGGTCCTTGTCTTTCCAGTTTCGATTCATATTTCCCTTAGCATATCTTAATACAAAATCTAGAATGGGAGGAAATATATAAGATTAAAGGCTCTGGGAATCTTAGCGATCACTCCCATACCTCACTTGTAATCAGCAACGATAATTTTAGTTGTAATGACTTATGCGGTGTAGTGAGGTATAGAAATATTTCATTTTTTAAAATATTTCTAAGTCTATATTTTGATTTGATTGATAACCACTGCAGCGACACTCAGCAGTAAGAGATCATACACTATATTCAGATTCTTTCTATTACGTTATTATAACAACAAAAGTATTATGATGCAATGCACACATCATTAGGTTGCTTGCGGAGTATGATGCAGATGTAGATGTGGAAGCACTTCGCCCTCGGTGAGCCTACAATCAGAGCCCAACAAAATGTTTCGGGTTGTGTTAGCTGGAGTCGAGTGTGCCACGTGAATGGGTGAAGTCGAACTTAGCAGCGGTCATGTTTTTCGTTGTAGGCAATCCATCATGGATAAGATATTATTTGCAAATCAAGTACGTAACTGTTTATATAATACAACTTTCCGCACAAAGCACAGCAGATTGAGTGAATAGGAGTAATTTTTCTTATGTGCTGGATATAAAGTTTTGTGATCTGCAACAGCATTGTTAACTTCTGACACTGTAGTCGAACCGTTATTATATCGCCAGTAAGCTTTAAAGTGGACTTCTGCTTATCCCTCAGCTTCTTCTCATTAGCCATTAACGCTGTACCCCTTGATTGCAACTTCCATTGCAACCTCATCTTAAGAGAGCCGGGCAACACGACCTAGGTGCAGCTTCTGCTCTGATATTATTACCATCAAAACACTAAGTTGGTAGAGATTTAGAACTGTTGTGTGTCCTGCGTTGAAGTGGTAGGGTACACCACGCTCTGCATTGTACATACAAATATGGAAAGGTGCATATAATTTGTGGAAAAACAAAGAAGGGTGTGCGAAGGACGCTAGGATGCTAGTTCGTGAACAACCTGATACTTGTTTCCGGCAGATTTCAAAGGTTAATCGGTTTCCGAAACAATTATTGCCCACCTCTGCAACTACCCCCTAACAGTATAGTTGCACAGCACACACTATGTGTCTTAAATGCTGCAGTTTCTTGCTGCAGTTTCCATTGCCTTCTGCATCTTGATGCTGTTGATCATTACTGATTCTTCTATGGGCATTTTTCCACGCCAAGGGCTACAGAATGTCCTGAACTTCTGTCCACTCCTCCACCTCGTTTGACAAGACTGTCGGTAGAACAAGGGTAAATATCGTATTGGTAGTCTTTGGCCGTCATTGCTGATAATTCTTATTCAAATTTTAAGCGGTGGCTGGGTTCGAGCCCAGGTCGGAGGACGTCTTGCCAACTAAAAGATACTACCATCTAGACCACGGGCTCTAGTCGTACAGAGATGCAGAAGTTTAATACGAAATTCTTACGTATTATATGTAAAAAATGTGCAGTGTGTTTTTAAGCTGTTAAATACTCCATGAAAAACCGTAGTATTACGAAAGGCATTACTCTACTTAATAACGGACGGTGACAAAGAAACTGTAAACGATTTGAGATAACCAAGATTGTCCAGCTACTAACAAACGGCGTCGGAAAGCACTTTCTGGCTTCAGCCAGGATGATACTTAACCCATCTCCTATATATTCATAAAGTATGACAAACAACTGGGGAAACCATTTTATGGGCATTATTGAGCAGTATCTTGCTGTATCGTTACGTGATAGGATAGATGTTGTAACGAAGCAGGAGAATAAAGCATTACGCGTTATCGTTACACAATATAATTGATATTCTGTTACTTCCACCTGAATGACGGTGCCCTTATAATATAATTAATAATAAAAATAACCGGTCATACAAAATGAAGCAAAATTTAAACCAATTTATAAAGAAATGATTGTGTTATCGTGGAATAACCCAAACCATACAATTTGGACTTTCCCAGATTTACTATAGCACTCACTCGCACTGAAACAGTTTGTGATTTTGGCTAAAGAATTAAGCAAAGTTCGACAATAACTACGGAATGTTACAGTGTTACGAGTTCTGAGATGTAAACGAACTGGACCCAAGACGCATCTGTCAGATTTAAAGCTTTCACGTGGTCTAAATACTTCATCAATGAAAATTTACCTACTCGTTCTTGATTGGTCTTAGCCACCTAGCTTCGCGACAGATAACACGACGCACTAATGTTACTAGTACAATGCTTAAAACAATACGTAAAGCAACAATATGTTTCAATAAACATGGAACACCAAGCAGTAACACTGGAAAACATTTCGAATATACACTTATATGTAGTAAAAAAATAAGGAAAGTATCAAATGGAAAACTTTGCATCTCTGCAGATGAGTGTATAACGCACGTAATAGCTACAGGAATGGAAGCAATGTGAAAAGAGAAAATATTCACAAATATATGCTTTGCTACCAAAAAGCATCTAATAAAAGAAATTAGTTTTAGTTTAACCTTTTTAAATTAATAGAAGTCCGACTTAAAATGACTAGGAATTAAGTTATGTGAGTTAGGTAACAGCAATGAAAAGTCGTAAATGGAATTTCAACAAAGTATTATATGTTTATTACAGAAGATTTTTGAAAGAAATTTATTAGGCGAGAGCTTCTTAGCAGTTTCAGTGTCCGATGAAGAAACATTAAGCTCTGGGAAAAAACGTGTAGTCATCCAAAGTTGGTGGCCCATAAGATATATATTAGTGTAATCAATATTATGAATTTCCACTGTAATGATCCTCTAGGATATATTCACTTAAATATAGCAGCAGCAGAACGTGCATTATTTACGGTCTCCTCATTAACTGAATTGTCTGTAGCTGACAATGAAGATCAAACGAGCTTTACCCAGAAAAAAAACGTGACGATTACCGACGTCACTGCCCTTATTAAACATTTCTCACCACAGTTTATCGCGACATGAACTTCAGTACATTTATATTCCACAGTCCACGCTACGACTCTAAAAGAGAATAGAGCCCACACGGTAGACACGTTGCTCCACTGTCCAAACACCGTAGCTATAAAATTATTACTCTGCCCAATCAGATTAACGTGACCACGCGTCAGAAGCCCGAATAACCAACTTTTCCAGCACGAAGCTTGCCGGAATAGCGTCATTGGTTGTGAACTGTAGAATAAAACTGAAGAAACTGCAAAAAGGTAGGAAGTTAAGGAGACGGGGCCTGGATGGTTGTAGAGAGTTTCAAAGAAGGTACCGACATGGACATGGAGCCATGTCAAGTCCAGTGCCGTGACACGTTGCACTAGATTTCTCGGCTGAGCATTCATAGCACGTACAGCCTGATCCAGGTGGTCCCACAGTTCTCGATTGGGTTTACATCTTGAGAGTTTCGTGCCCAGTAAACTCATCCTCCCCAAGGATATATGCATATATCCATTAATCCACTGCTCATTCAAGAATGACGATATTTACTTTTATTTGCTTTCAGACGTTTCACTACCTACAGGCAAACAGCCATCTGTCCGGAGAGTACGAAACGTGATGTATCAGAAAAGGCCATCTGCCGCCACTTAGTAGACGTCCAGTTGCGGAATTGGTGTGTGGCTTTCAGCCTTCGTCGATAATGAACAACAGTCTTCTGCATGGATGAATGAACCAGGCGCCTCCTGTGGAGCCTCATATGCAGCCATTTTCACTGAAAGGTGGTTGAGGAGATCCTGTTGGTAGCCCCTTGGTTCAGTTGAGAGGTCTGTTGCTCAACAGCTAGACGCCTATTCGCTAGTACACACCTACGCCGTCATCGTTCACTCCTGTCATCTATGGCCCATGATGCTCCACCGTTGCCAGGTACCTGGTTTGGATAGCGCTACTTTTCCATGCACGCTATGCTTTCACCATGGCGACACGCGAACAGTTTACAAACATAGTCCTTTCGGAAATGCTGCCATCCTTGGGCTGAAACTCCATGACCATACCCTTCTGGAAGTCCGAAAATGCGCTCCGTTTCCGTATTACGACAACGACTGAAATAGTTTGGTGCCCCTCCTGCACGCTTTATATACCGTCCACTGGTGCTGCTGCTGCTGCCACCTGCCGTGTGAGAGTTAGTGTTGCGCGTTGACGTCGAACAGAGGAGGTTGTCTCATTAATGTGACTGGACCGTGTATTTTCTGAGATAACATGCTACAAAAAGAATAATGGGGAGCTGTACGTTCACTGAGTTCACAGTCCGCCCTGTACAACGAAAACAGCCCACTTTATGCAACGAAAGAGCAGTCTAAAGTTACTGTTGTAAGCACGGCTACAACATCAGTCTCCCCTCACCAGACTTCTATCTTACCGCTCAAATAAACACCAATCGATCCTTTTTAAATCTCGTCTCTCTCTTACATTATTACATTATTTACAATGTTACTTTAATGTACAACCTTTAGCATGTGTAAACATTTTACCAACGTGTTAATAAATGTGAAAGCACGCAACAGCACAAAATGAAATATCAGAATCCTTCTGCTGGTGATAGTAGAACCTATATAGAGAAACACAAAACCTGCACTGTAGCAGTTCTACCTTTGACGTGAAAAGAAAGGAAAAAAAATGAAAGAAGAAGATAAACTACATCGCACTATAGTAATATCCACCCTATATCCAACACACCGTGTCTTGAGTGCACGTCATATTCTGAACTGAAGGTATCCACCCAGTCGAATCTGTCGTGGGAGGACAGTGCATTGGCCTAACGTTTCACTTAGGAGGTGCATAAAAAAGACGATATCTGACGAGCTATTCCAACAGCTCCAGTGAATGTGCTGAAAAATATCTTGCTTGATTATAATTCACTTCAGCAGGCAACGATGGACGCAGCGATGACTTTTTCATGCAACGCGTCGACTAGTGTATAACTGTCCAAGTGCACCACTTTGATCATCGTTCTATGTTTGAATCCTTTTACTGTTTACAATGGATTGCAGCATTGTAACACAGTATTTGAAATGCCCATTTCTGTTACATATTGAATGCTGTACATCCTGAATACGTGATACATGTTTGAACAAGTTTTAGAGAGACGAAGTAGATTACAGAACATAAAATGTCCAATCCAATTTAAGAAGACGAACTTTACGAGAAAGGAAATCTTTCTGCATAGTGTCTTCCTGTTAGTTACCAATAGTTGGTTGACACATTAATTATATAACTTCTGGACACGAAGTTATTCGGGGTAGTCAAGACACATGGGACACCCTGTATAATCCACTACTTCTGTATCAATATGCTCAGTATTATTAAATCTGTTAAGTGTGTGAACTCCTCGTGTGGCTCTGTGGTGGGAATGGTATGTGCCTAAACTTACGCACCTACAGCGACTTGTATGGGTGTACTCCAATCCTACTGTAACCATTTACTTAGCGACTAGCGTTCTCTAATATTTTAAGCACAGTCTATTAATACCCGATGCACAATGAGCTGACGAATGTCATGGGATAGCGGTATGCACGATAAAGATGGTGGTAGTAGCGCCTACACAAAGTACAAAAAAAAAAAAAATTAAAAAAAGAACAGTGCATTAGTGGACCTCTCATTTCTACTATGTGATTCATGTGTAAAGTTTTCCGAGCTAATTATGACCGCAGACAGGAATTAACAGACTTCGAACAGAGAATGATACTTCGGGCTAGACGCAAAGGATATCCCATTTCCGAAATCATTAGGGAATTCAGTATTCCAAGATCCACAATGTAACGAGTGTGCAGAGAATACAAAATTTCAGCCATTACCTCTCATCATGGACAATGCAGTGGCCAGCAGCCTTCACTTAACGACCAAGAGAAGCGGTATTGGCGTAAAGTTGTAGCACTAACAGATAAACAACGCTGTCTGAAATACACAAAGAAGTCAATGTAGGACATACGACGAAAGTGTACGTTAGATTTTGGGGCGATATCTGACGTTAATGTGCTTTGGCAGCCGAGACCGGCGCGAGTGCATTTGCCAACAGCAAGGCATCGTCTTCAGCGCTCTTCTGGCCTCGTGACCATATCTGATGGGCCCTAGAAGACTACAAAACAATGGACTGGCAGCAGCCATTTCAGTAGTTGCAGGGGCAACAGTCTGGACGATTGACTGGTCTGCCCTTGTAACACTAACCAAAACGGCCTTGCTGTGCAGGTACTACGAACGTCTGAAGCAAGGGGAAACTACAGCCGTAAATTTTCCCTAGGGCATGCTTTACTTGCTTTACTGTATGGTTAAATGATGATGACGTCCTCTTGGGTAAAATATTCCGGCGGTAAAATACTCCCCCACTGGGTTCTTTGGGCGAGGACTACCCAGGAGGACGTCATTATCAGGATAATGAAAACTGGGGTTCTACGGATCAGAGCGTGGAATGTCAGAGCCCTTATTCGGGCAGGTAGGTTAGAAAATTTAAAAAGGGAAATGGATAGGTTACAGTTAGATATAGTGGGAATCAGTGAAGTTCGGTGGCAGGAGGAACAAGACTTCTGGTCATGTGAAAACAAGGTTGTAAATACAAAATCAAATAGGAGTAATGCAGGAGTAGGTTTAATAATGAATAAAAAAGTAGAAGTGCGGATAAGCTACTACGAACACCATAGCGAATGCATTATTGTAGTCAAGATAGAGACGAAGCCCACGCCTACCTCAGCAGTACAGGTTTATTTGACAACTAGCTCTGCAAATGATGAAGAAATTGAAGAAATGTGTGAGGCGATAAAGAAATTATTCAGATAGTTAAGGGAGATGAAAATTTAATAGCCATGGGGGGCTGGAATTCGAAAGTAGGGAAAGGAAGAAAAGTAGTAGCTGAATTTAGACTGTGGGTAAGGAAAGAAAGAGGAAGCTGCCAGGAAGAGTTTTGTGCAGGGCGTAGCTTAATCATAGCTAACACTTGGTTTAAGAATCATGAAAGAAGGGTATATACTTGGAAGAGGCCTGGAGACACTGGAAGATTTCAGGTTGACTATATAATGGTGAGACAGAGACTAAGGATCCAGATTTTAAATTGTAAGATACTTCCAGGTGCAGATGCGGACTCTGACCACAATTTATTGGTTGTGAACTGTAGAATAAAACTGAAGAAACTGCAAAAAGGTAGGAAGTTAAGGAGACGGGGCCTGGATGGTTGTAGAGAGTTTCAAAGACAACATCCGGGAACTATTGACAAATGCAGGGGAACGAAATAGAGTAAATGAAGAATGGGTGGCTCTCAGAGGTGAAATAGTGCAGGCCATAGTGATCAAATAGGTAGAAAGACGAGTGTTAGTACAAATGCTTGGGTAACAGAAGATATATTGAATTTAATTGATGAGAGGAGAAAATTTAAAAAGGCAGTAAATGAAGTACGCGAAAAGGAGTACAAACCTTTCAAAAATGAGATCGACAGGAAGTGAAAAACGGCTAAGCAAAGAAGGCTAGCGTACAAACGTAAGGAGGTAAAGGCATGTATCACAGGAAAATTAGAGAGACTTTAGGAGACAAGAGAACCACCTGTATAAACATCAAGAGGTCAAATGGAATACCAGTCCTAAGCAAAGTTAGGAAAGCAGAAAGGCGGAAGGAATATATAGTGCGTCCATGCAGGGGCGATGTACTAGCGGGAAATATTATGGAAATGAAAAAATATGTGTATGAAAATGAGATGGGAGATATGATACTGCGCGAAGAATTTGACAGAGCACTGAAAGAGCTAAAGCAAAACAAACACCCGGGAGTAAACAACATTCCATTAGAGCCAGTGATAGCTTGGGAGAGCCACCCATCTGGTGAGCAAAATGTACGAGACCGGCGAAATACCTTCAGACTTCAAGAAGAATGTAATAATTCCAATCCCAAAGAGATGAAGCGCTGACAGATGTGAAAACGGCCGAGCTATCAGTTTTTATAAGTCATGACTGCAAAATGGAAAGGACTGTGTCTTGAAAGGAGAATACACTCCTGGAAATTGAAATAAGAACACCGTGAATTCATTGTCCCAGGAAGGGGAAACTTTATTGACACATTCCTGGGGTCAGATACATCACATGATCACACTGACAGAACCACAGGCACATAGACACAGGCAACAGAGCATGCACAATGTCGGCACTAGTACAGTGTATATCCACCTTTCGCAGCAATGCAGGCTGCTATTCTCCCATGGAGACAATCGTAGAGATCCTGGATGTAGTCCTGTGGAACGGCTTGCCATGCCATTTCCACCTGGCGCCTCAGTTGGACCAGCGTTCGTGCTGGACGTGCAGACCGCGTGAGACGACGCTTCATCCAGTCCCAAACATGCTCAATGGGGGACAGATCAGGAGATCTTGTTGGCCAGGGTAGTTGACTTACACCTTCTAGAGCACGTTGGGTGGCACGGGATACATTCGGACGTGCATTGTCCTGTTGGAACAGCAAGTTCCCTTGCCGGTCTAGGAATGGTAGAACGATGGGTTCGATGACGGTTTGGATGTACCGTGCACTATTCAGTGTCCCCTCGACGATCACCAGTGGTGTACGGCCAGTGTAGGAGATCGCTCCCCACACCATGATGCCGGGTGTTGGCCCTGTGTGCCTCGGTCGTATGCAGTCCTGATTGTGGCGCTCACCTGCACGGCGCCAAACACGCATACGACCATCATTGGCACCAAGGCAGAAGCGACTCTCATCGCTGAAGACGACACGTCTCCATTCGTCCCTCCATTCACGCCTGTCGCGACACCACTGGAGGCGGGCTGCACGAAGTTGGGGCGTGAGCGGAAGACGGCCTAACGGTGTGCGGGACCGTAGCCCAGCTTCATGGAGACGGTTGCGAATGGTCCTCGCCGATACCCCAGGAGCAACAGTGTCCCTAATTTGCTGGGAAGTGGCGGTGCGGTCCCCTACGGCACTGCGTAGGATCCTACGGTGTTGGCGTGCATCCGTGCGTCGCTGCGGTCCGGTCCCAGGTCGACGGGCACGTGCACCTTCCGCCGACGACTGGCGACAACATCGATGTACTGTGGAGACCTCACGCCCCACGTGTTGAGCAATTCGGCGGTACGTCCACCCGGCCTCCCGCATGCCCACTATACGCCCTCGCTCAAAGTCCGTCAACTGCACATACGGTTCACGTCCACGCTGTCGCGGCATGCTACCAGTGTTAAAGACTGCGATGGAGCTCCGTATGCCACGGCAAACTGGCTGACACTGACGGCGGCGGTGCACAAATGCTGCGCAGCTAGCGCCATTCGACGGCCAACACCGCGGTTCCTGGTGTGTCCGCTGTGCCGTGCGTGTGATCATTGCTTGTACAGCCCTCTCGCAGTGTCCGGAGCAAGTATGGTGGGTCTGACACACCGGTGTCAATGTGTTCTTTTTTCCATTTCCAGGAGTGTATAAATGCACATCGACAAAGGCAAAACGATGATAAAGGAATGTAGTCGAATGAAATCAGGTGAGTATGAGGGAATCATATTAGGAAATGAGACACTTAAAGTAGTAGATGGGTTTTGCTATTTGGGAGCAAAATATCTGATGACGGTCGAAGTAGAGAGGATAGAGAATGCCAACAGTGTATGGCAAGAAAGCGTTTCTGAAGAAGAGAAATTGTTAACATCGAGTATAAATTTAAGTGTCAGGAAGTATTTGTATGGAGCGTGGCCAAGTATGAAAGCGAAACATGGACATAAATAGTTTAGACAGGAAGAGAATAGAAGTTTTCGAAATGTGGTGCTAAAGAATAAAGCTGAGGATTAGATGGGTAGTTCACGTAACTAATAAGGAGGTACTGAATAGTATTGGGGAGGAGAAGAAATTGTGGGACCACCTGACTAAAAGAAGGGACCGGTTGGTTGAGGCATCACTGAATCACAACTTTATTACTGGAGGGAATCGCGGAGGGTAAAAGTCGTAGAGGGAGACCGAGAGATGAATACACTAAACAGATTCAGAAGGATGTAGGTTGCAGTAGTAATTCGGAGATGAAGAAGCTTTCACAGGATAGAGTAGCGTGGAGAGTTGCATAAAACCAGTCTCTGGACTGAAGACCGGAACATTAAAACAAAGCGTTATGTCATTGGGTGGCAACTTTCACAATTTATTTGAAGAATATTTTGGACAATTCGAGCGAATGTTTTGGCCAACCAGATCGCCCGACATGAACCGCATCGAACATTTATGTGACGTAATGGAGAGATCAGTTCGTGCATAAAATCCTGCACCGGCACCACTTCCATACTTATGGACGGCTATAGATGCAGTAAAGGTCAGTATTTCTGCAAAGGAACTTCCTGCGACTTGTTGAGTCCATGCCATGTCGAGTTGCTGCAGTATGCCGTGAAGAAAGATGTCGACACGGTATTAGGATGTACCCCACGACTTTGTCACCTGAGTGTGTACGGGAGAAGTTGGCTTAAACTGAAGGAGGTAAGGGAAAAGAAGGTGAAAACACTCAAAAGTGTAAGAACAATGAGTATACGAGGAAACATACCACTGAAAATTCACACTTGGAAACTTGAACTGTAGAAAGGTTATCGGAAGACATGTTGAATGAGTTCATGTTTAGAAAGGGAAAAGTTATAAGAGAAGAAATTTTAACGTTGTGCTTGGTAATGGAACGAAGAGTGTACGGATTGTAATAACATCACCTTATCTTTTGTGGGCCTATATCGAGACTTTACAAACTAAGGAAAAATAAGACGTCTACAAAATTTAGGAAATAAGACTAAATTACAGCGACAGGCGAATAATATTCACGTACAAAATGAAGTGATAGTAATAAAAGTAGAAGGCCACGTAAAACAACATCTTTTTTTAAAAAAATTGTTGCTGCAGCCTATCACCGTTGTTGTTTACTTGTACGAAAATAAACGACCGAGAAAGCCAATGAACGTTTCTGGAGAGTATTGAAAGTACACGAGAACATAATCTCAACGCTAAGATTCGCAGACGACATGGGTCTTCTCATTGGGTATAGTAAAATAAGAGGAAGCATTGAAAGGGTTACACAGCATACTATTGAGTTCAGAATATGGCTTGTGGATTAAATAAGCATAGAAAAAGATGACGAAAAGCAGTTGATACTGGTAATTGCCTCAGATAAGAATAAATTTCTTTTCGGTCGGTCCAACTGCTGATACCGGCAACTCTGATTCGTGATAGAAACACCAGCTTTGCTCCAATAGAGCAATGGTCTCTGTGATGTTTGATATTGGATGGGCATCTGTCATAGTCTTAAGATGGCACTAATCACTGAAAAATCTGCATTTCAAGGAACTGTCCGTAGATTATTTGGCACCATCACAATCTCCGCACTTCACTGATCATTACTCTCTTGTATTAAATCATCAGTCAATTGTTGGTTAATGAACTTCTCCACAATCGGTTGGAAATACTGAGATATTCTATGTGCTTTGTTGCCGGAATTCTGAGTTGTGTAAGTGGCGTACAGGCAACGAATCCCTGGGCAAAGACAAATCCCCAATTTCCAACACTGCTTGTCCAAAAAAGAAGAAAAAAACAAATAAAACATGTACCAGGCAAGGTGAAAGGTTAGACACACTTCCTTAATTAGATCCTGCCTTCTAGCGTTTTGCACTGTTAGTTACGTCCTGGGGTGATTTATGGCTTACACCGTGTGTGCAGCAGTCCTCTTCCAAAATGTTCAACGTCGTTATCAATATCGCTTTTGCCAGCCTTACTTCTTTTGCGCCAGAATTGTCAATATTGAGGGTACTACTATCCTGCCATCATCCCGTACCTGCATGTCACTTCTTCTAATTAAATAATTCGCTTAAATAATTCAAAGTTCCCTTTCAATGGATGTGTTACACATAACATATGAACTGGTATGTCTAGCACCACACTCACCCATACCGACTTGCCTGTGCCATCTGGCACAGTCATACGAACCTATCTTTAATATGCAGTATTTGTACGCGGTTTAATCGCATTACTCACTACGATGGTTGTATCTCATAATAAATCTACATTGGCGACGGCTGCTTTAGCTGGAATGTCTGTACGTGTGTCAAATCTTATGGGACTTAACTGCTAAGGTCATCAGTGCCTAAGCTTACACACTACTTAACCTGAAGTATCCTAAGGACAAACACGCACACCCATGCCCGAGGGAGGACTCGAACCTCCACCGGGACCAGCCGCACTTCCCTGACTGCAGTGCCTTAGGCCGCTAGGCTAACACCAGTATAACACTGTAGCCCTAGATTATATGAGGGTCTGCTCCCACACACTGCACAAACTGGATTGCCACCATCTGAAAATCAATTTCAGTCGACCCCAATGGCATTATATAACCATCTCCCATCCCACTCAGTCTACATCCACAGTCACTATTATACATTCCCTATCGGCCTATAGACTTTTGGAATGTAACTGTAAAAGGAACGCTTTCGGTCGACTCTTGGTTCCCTCTTGCATTTTATGGCTGCTTGCTTCTTCCCTGAGCACCCGTACTACCATTACCATAATGCTGATGATGACCCATACCAGTGCTGTTGCATGGAGAGTGGCGGCACTGCTTCAGCTCTTTCCCTGCACGCCCATAATTGTAATCACATTTTCAGAGAACGCACCTTGTCTATTCATCACCCCCTACACACATCAGTCTCCTCACACTTAATCGCTAATCTTACAGCCGAATGAAGACCCCTGTGCGCACCTTCCTTGAACGTTTTTTTGAATCATCGGTGTTCTGACTTGTCTGACGTGGCCGCCATGAATTCCACTTCCGTGCGAACCTCTTAAGCTCGGAGTAGCACTTCCAGATTAGGTCCTCAATTATTTCCTGGATGTATTCCAATCTCTGTTTTCCTCTACAATCTTTATCCTATACAGCTAGCTCAAGTACCATGGAAGTTATTACCTGATGTCATAACTGATGTCCTACCGTTCGTTCTTCTTCCCAGTGTTTTACGTATTTTCCTTTCCTCACCGATTCTGCGGAGAACCTCCTCATTCCTTATCTCACCAGTCCGCCTAATGTCCGACATTGTTCTATAGCACTAAGTCCCAAATACTTCGAGCCTGTTCTTTTCCAATATCTTGACCATATTTTACTACTATGCTGTTCTCCAAACGTACATTCTCAGAAAATTATTCCTCAAATTAAGGTTTATGTTTGATACTAGTAGACTTCTCGTGGCCTGTAATGCCGTGTTTGCCAGTAACAGTCTGCTTTCTGTGACCTCCTTTCTCTGTCCGCCATGGGTTATTTTGCTGCTTAGGTAGCAGAATTCCTTAACTTGATCTACATCTACATCCATACTCCGCAAGCCACCCGACGGTGCGTGGCGGAGGGTACTTTGAATCCCTCTATCGGTTCTCCCTTCTATTCCAGTCTCGTATTGTTCGTGGAAAGAAAGATTGTCGGTATGCCTCTGTGTGGGCTCTAATCTCTCGGATTTTATCCTCATGGTTTCTTCGCGAGATATACGTAGGAGGGAGCAATATACTGCTTGACTCCTCGATGAAGGTATGTTCTCGAAACTTCAACAAAAGCCTGTCCGAGCTACTGAGCGTCTCTCTTGCAGAGTCTTTCACTGGAGTTTATCTATCATCTCCGTAACGCTTTCGCGATTACTAAGTGATCCTGTAACGAAGCGCGCTGCTCGCCGTTGGATCTTCTCTATCTCTTCTATCAATCCTGTCTGGTACGGATCCCACAATGGTGAGCAGTATTCAAGCAGTGGGCGAACAAGTGTACTGTAACCTACTTCCTTTGTTTTCGGACTGCATATACTTAGGATTCTTCCAATGAATCTCAGTCTGGCATCCGCTTTACCAACGATTAATTTTATATGGTCATGCCATTGTAAATCACTCCTAATGCGTACTCCCAGATAATTTATGGAATTAACTGCTTCCAGTTGCTGACATATTATATTGTTGCTAAATGATAAGGGATCATCCTTTAGATCTATTCGCAGCACATTACACTGGTCTACATTGAGATTCAATTGGAATTCCCTGCACCATGCGTCAATTCGTTGCAGATCTTCCTGCATTACAGTACAGTTTTCCATTGTTACAACCACTCGATATACTACAGCATCATCCGCAAAAAGCCTCAATGAACTTCCGATGTTATCCACAAGGTAATTTATGTATATTGTGAATAGCAACGGTCCTACAACACTCCGCTGCGGCTAATCTGAAATCACTCTTAATCGGAAGACTTCTCTCAATTGAGAATGACATGCTGCGCTTCTGTTATCTAGGAACTCTTCAATCCAATCAGACAATTGGTTTGATAGTTCACATGCTCTTACTTTGTTCATTAAACGAGTGTGGGGGACTGTATCAAACGTCTTCCAGAAGTCCGGAAGTCAAGAAACACGGCATCTACCTGGGAACCCGTGTCCATGGCCCTCTGAGTCTCGTGGACGAATAGCGCGAGCTGGGTTTCACCCGATCGTCTTTTTCGAAACCCATGCTGATTCCTACAAAGTAGATTTCTAGTCTCCAGAAAAGTCATTATACTCGAACACAATAATTGTTCCAAAATTCTACAACTGATCGACGTTAGAGATATAGGTCTATAGTTCTGCATATCTGTTCGACGTCCGTTCTTGAAAACGGGGATGACCTGTGCCCTTTTCCAATCCTTTGGAACGCTATGCTCTTCTAGAGACCTACCGTACACGGCTGCAAGATGGGGGGCAAGTTCCTTCGCGTCCTCTGTGTAAAATCGAACTGGTATCCCATCAGGTCCGGCGGCCTTTCCTCATTTGAGCGATTTTAATTCTTTTTCTATCCCTCTGTCTTCTGTTTCGATACCTACCATTTAGTCATCTGTGCTACAATCTAGAGAAGGAACTACAGCGGAGTCTTCTTCTGTGAAACAGCTTTGGAAGAACACATTTAGTATTTCGGCATTTAGTCTGTCATCCTATGTTTCAGTACCATTTTGGTCACAGAGTGTCTGAACATTTTGTTTTGATTCACCCACCGCTTTGACATAAGACCAAAGTTTCTCAGTATTTCTGCCAAGTCAGTACATCGGACTTTACTTTCGAATTTACTGAACGCCTCTCGCATAGCCGTTCTCACACTACATTGCGCTTCGCGTAATTTTTGTTTGTCTGCACGGATCTGGCTAGGGTTATGTTTTCTGTGAATTTCCCTTTGCTTCCGTAACAGTTTTCTAACTCGGTTGTTGTACCACGGTGGCTCTATTCCATTTCTTACGATCTTGCTTGGCACATACTCGTCTAATGGTTTTGAACTTTGTCCACTGATCCTCAACACCATCTGTACTTGAGACAAAACTTTTGTGTTGAGCCGTCAAGTACTCTGAAATCTGCTTCTTGTCATTTTTGCCAAAACAGAAAAATCTTCCTACCTTTTTTAATATTTCGGTTTACGGCTGCAATCATCGATGCAGTAATTGCTTTATGATCGCTAATTCCCTGTTCTGCGTTAACTGTTTCAAATAGTTCGGGTCTGTTTGTCACCAGAAGGTCTAATATGTTATCGCCACGATTCGGTTCTCTGCTTTGTGATCTCCAGGCCTGATGTTTAGTTTATCTTTGCTCTTATTTCTTCTGCTAATCATTACATTCGTCTTTCTCCGATTTACTCTCAATCCATTTTGTTTTACTCAGACTGTTCATTCCACTCAGCACATCATGTAATTCTGCTTCAGTTCCAATGAGGATAGCAATGTCATCAGAGAATTTTGTCATTGGTACACTTTCAGCTTGAATTTTAACAGCACTCTTCAATCTTTCTTTTATTTCCGTCATTGCTTCTTCGTTTGAACAGTATGGGCGAATGACTGTATCCCTGCCTTACATCTTTCATTATCCAAGCACGTCATATTTGGCCTCAAGCTCTGATTATTCCCTTTCGTTTCTTGTGCACGTTGTATATTATGCGTCTTTCCTTATAGGTTACCCCTATTGTCGAATGCTTTTTACAGATCAAAAATTTTGTAAAAGTCTTCATTTTTCTTTAGTCTTGGTCTCATAATCAAGCGCAAAGTCATGATTGCATGTCTAGTGCCTTTACTTTCCCTAAAGCGAAACTGATCGTAATCTAACGCATCTTCACTTCTCTTCCCACTTCACCTATATATTTTTCTTGTAAGCAGCTTGGATGCATTAGCTGTTAAGCTGATTGTGCGATAATTCTCGCACTTTTCGGCTCTTGCAGTATTCGGAATTTTGTGGATGCTGTTTTTCCGAAAGCCAGATGATATATCACCAGGCTCACACATTCTACACAAAAACGTCAATAATATTTTTGTACTCATTCCCCCGAATGACTTTCGAAGTAGTGACTGAATATATTCTATCCTGTCTGCCTAATTGGATTTTAAGTCTTCCAGAGTTCTTTTCAATCCAGATTCCAATAATGGATTTCCAACCTCTTCTATATCGATTCCCGTTTGTTCTTCTGTCACGTCAGCAGACAAGTCTTCCCCCTCAAAGAGGCCTTCGGTTTATTTTTTCCTCCTATTCGCTCTCTCCACTGCAATTAAATGTGGTATTCCACTGCATTCTTAATGTTACCACCCTTGCTTTTAGTATCAGCGAAGGTTGTTTTGACTTTCCTATACCCTGAGCCAGTCCTGCCGACCATCATTTCTTTTTTGATTTCTTCACGTTTTTCATCAGCTATTTCGCCTCAGTTTCCCTGCTCTTAGTACTTATTTCATTCGTAAGTGACTTGTATTTCTGTATTCCTGAATTTCCCAGAACATTTTTGTACTTTCTTCGTTCATCGATCAGTTAAAGTATTTTTCCTGTTACCCATAATTTATTTGCTGTTAGCTTCCTTTTACCGACGGTTTACTTTCCAGCATCTGTGATCTCCCTTTTCAGAGATGTCCTTTCCTTTTCAACTGAACTGCCTATTGAGCTATTCCTTATCGCAATACCTATAGCCTCTGAGATCTTCATTTCTTAGTACTTGCGTACCTGCTTCTCTGCGCATTGATTCTTCCTGACTAGCCTCTTAAACTTCAGCCTACTCTTCTTCGCTAATAATTGTGATCTGAGTCAATATTTGTTAATGGGTGTGGCTTACAATCCAGTATCTTATTTCTGAATCTTTGTCTGGCCATGATGTAATCTTTCCGAATCTCGGCCTTTTCCAAGTATACCTCTTCTTCCTGTGGTTCGGGAACTGAATATTCGCGGTTACTAGCTGAAATGTATTATAAAACATAATTAATCTTATTGATTGGCGGACTCCATAGTGCCCTGTGCACTACGACCAGATAATGGGTATACTTGGAAGGAGAGACAGCATTGGTCGTATATTTTTGTTTATTATCGCAAAATCGATTTTCGGTCACTTAGTGACCATCTTCAGTGCTGTAATATATAACTTAAATTAGTAAGCACTGGTGTCAGTAAGCTTACGGCGATCACAGAGACTCTATGAGAGTCTGTCTGATGTAAGCTTGTCCGTGAGTGGCACCAGCAGCGCTTATTGATAAGAGCACTGTCGTATTACCTTTGGAGCGACCGCTTATATTTCCAGGTCGTCGTGTGTAGTGAGTTGGGTCGGGACAGCGATGACTTGCCCGACCCTTGTCGACACACTTGATTTGAATGAGGCGGCATTGGTTGGTCGTTCTGTCGGTCCTCTCAACGGAAGACGTTTATTTGGTCGCTGACAGCTTCTGGGTTCTCTGTGTGTGTCGACATGCAATTCGTCCTTGTTGTTCCACAGTGACCGTATTGGACTGTTTGAGATGTTTGTGGAAGTGTTTTCGCGCAACCGTGTGTAGCTTGTGTGGTTTTGCCTGAGCAGTTATTGTAATGCTGTGTGCGTGCTGGATTGTGTGAGCCGGTTGGGATGGAGCAGCAAGGAAGTCTCCACAGCGGGAGGCCAGTTTCGGGCCGCTGGCGGTGTGCACGCGCTGTTGGATTGTGACGCGCTATCTGCGAGAGTGACTAGTTCATAGCCCACCGAACCGGGATGCTGAAGTTGAGTGACCAGTTAATCTGTAAAGAAACGTCAACTATTGTGACACCTCGTCGTTCATGTGTGGGTTGTTGCCCCCTTGGTTGTTCGGGCTAGCAGCATCCTATGATGTATTGGAGTCGGCAAAATCTTGCAGGCGTCTTCCTATGTTGTGATTAATTATTAAATTGACTGTTGCTTACTAGTGAAGTGCACCAACGGTATTTTCTGCCCTGTGGCGGTTAACGCTCCAGTTACCTGCCCTGGTCGTTAGCGTAGTTTGTAGGCAGTGTGTTGTTGCTGTCCAGCATGGCGTGTAATTCGACAGCCTTCTAAGCTTTTTGGTTCATATTTGCTTAGAGTGGTTATTGTTCCCCTGGCTGTTTTCATACGCCAATTTCTAGAGGCGTAGTGCTGTTCATATTCTCGTCGACGGCCAACATTCTCCATCATCGTGCCATTGGTCGGAGGGAAGGGAATTGGTCATACTGTTGGTCGGTCCTTGGGATTTCCCTAATTTGGGTTGTCATCCGATAACCTAACTTTAACTCTTAGCTACCTGTCTCGCCTCACCTTACGTTTGAGCTCCCTTCCCAGGCCGATCCTTGGAACACTTCTGAGCACCACTTGTTCCGTTTGCTTTAAATTGTGATTTTAATTTTAGTTGAAGTATTATGCAAGGCCTTTGGTCGTGTATTAATTCAGCTTTTTTTAAATTTTACATAAAGGCCTTAAGCCGTGTTAAATAAAAATTTTGAGCATTGATTGTTAAAAAACAAAACAAAAAAAATATTCTTAGAAATTGTTCTCTCTGAAACTAATTGTAATCCAGGCCCTAAACCATTAGTTGTTCGATGTGTTCTGTGTGGCCTTCATACGAGGATTTGCGTGACCCCTTAATAAGGCCCTGAGCTGTATGTATTCCACACTCCTGGAAATGGAAAAAAGAACACATTGACACCGGTGTGTCAGACCCACCATACTTGCTCCGGACACTGCGAGAGGGCTGTACAAGCAATGATCACACGCACGGCACAGCGGACACACCAGGAACCGCGGTGTTGGCCGTCGAATGGCGCTAGCTGCGCAGCATTTGTGCACCGCCGCCGTCAGTGTCAGCCAATTTGCCGTGGCATACGGAGCTCCATCGCAGTCTTTAACGCTGGTATCATGCCGCGACAGCGTGGACGTGAACCGTATGTGCAGTTGACGGACTTTGAGCGAGGGCGTACAGTGGGCATGCGGGAGGCCGGGTGGACGTACCGCCGAATTCCTCAACACGTGGGGCGTGAGGTCTCCACAGTACATCAATGTTGTCGCCAGTGGTCGGCGGAAGGTGCACGTGCCCGTCGACCTGGGACCGGACCGCAGCGACGCACGGATGCACGCCAACACCGTAGGATCCTACGCAGTGCCGTAGGGGACCGCACCGCCACTTCCCAGCAAATTAGGGACACTGTTGCTCCTGGGGTATCGGCGAGGACCATTCGCAACCGTCTCCATGAAGCTGGGCTACGGTCCCGCACACCGTTAGGCCGTCTTCCGCTCACGCCCCAACATCGTGCAGCCCGCCTCCAGTGGTGTCGCGACAGGCGTGAATGGAGGGACGAATGGAGACGTGTCATCTTCAGCGATGAGAGTCGCTTCTGCCTTGGTGCCAATGATGGTCGTATGCGTGTTTGGCGCCGTGCAGTTGAGCGACACAATCAGGACTGCATACGACCGAGGCACACAGTGCCAACACCCGGCATCATGGTGTGGGGAGCGATCACCTACACTGGCCGTACACCACTGGTGATCGTCGAGGGGACACTGAATAGTGCACGGTACATCCAAACCGTCATCGAACCCATCGTTCTACCATTCCTAGACCGGCAAGGGAACTTGCTGTTCCAACAGGACAATGCACGTCCGCATGTATCCCGTGCCACCCAACGTGTTCTAGAAGGTGTAAGTCAACTACCCTGGCCAGCAAGATCTCCGGATCTGTCCCCCATTGAGCATGTTTGGGACTGGATGAAGCGTCGTCTCACGCGGTCTGCACGTCCAGCACGAACGCTGGTCCAACTGAGGCGCCAGGTGGAAATGGCATGGCAAGCCGTTCCACAGGACTACATCCAGCATCTCTACGATCGTCTCCATGGGAGAATAGCAGCCTGCATTGCTGCGAAAGGTGGATATACACTGTACTAGTGCCGACAATGTGCATGCTCTGTTGCCTGTGTCTATGTGCCTGTGGTTCTGTCAGTGTGATCATGTGATGTATCTGTCCCCAGGAATGTGTCAATAAAGTTTCCCCTTCCTGGGACAATGAATTCACGGTGTTCTTATTTCAATTTCCAGGAGTGTATATAGGAAAATTTGTTAAGTGCAAGAAGCGAAGGGTATATTCTAAATTATTTATTTGACTTGTTTTTCAGGCCTTCAGGCGTTGTTTCAAATTTGTTTGTGGCCTTCAGCCGTGCAATAAGTTAATCAGGTTTCGGCCGTTCTGTTGTAAGTTTAAAATTGTTTATTAATGTGTCTAGAAGGTATCAGATAGATTACATAATGGTAAGACAGAGATTTAGGCACCAGGTTTTAAATTGTAAGACATTTGCAGGGGCAGATGTGGTGTCTGATCACAGTCTACTGGTTATGAACTATAAATTAAAACTGAAGAAAGTGCAAAACGGTGGGAATTTAAGGAGATGGGACTTGAATAAACTGACTAAATCAGAGGTTGTACAGAGTTTCACGGAGAGCATAAGGGAGCAACTGACAAGGATGGGGCAAAGAAACACAGTAGAAGGACAATGGGTCGCTTTGAGGGATGAAGTAGCGAAGGCAGCAGAGGATCAAGTAGGTACAAAGACGAGGGCTAGTAGAAATCCTTGGGTAACAGAAGAAATATTGAATTAGGAGAAAATATAAAAAGACATTAAATGAATCAGGCAAAAAGGAATACAAACGTCTCAAAAATATGATCGACAGAAAGTGCAAAATGGCTAAGCAGGGATGGCTAGAGGACAAATGTGAGAATGCAGAGGCATATCTCACTACGGACAAGATAGATACAGCCTACAGGAAAATTAAAGAGACTTTTGGAGAAAAGAGAAACACATGTATGAATATCAAGAGCTCAAAAGGAAACCCAGTTCTAAGCAAAGCAGGAAAAGCAGAAAGGGGGGAGGAGTATATAGAGGGTCTATACAATGGCAATGTACTTGAGGACAATATTATGGATATGGAAGAGGATGTGGATGAAGATGAAATGGGAGATATGGTACAGCGTGAAGAGTTTTACAGAGCACTGAAAGACCTACCCCGGGGGTAGACAACATTCCATTAGGACTACTGACAGCCTTGGGAGAGCCAGTTCTGACAAAACTCTACCACCTGGTGAGCAAGATGTATGAGACAGGCGAAATACCCTCAGACTTCAAAAAGAATAATTATATAATAATTCCAATTCCAAAGAAAGTAGGTGTTGACAAATGTGAAATTACATATCAGTTTAATAAGTCACAGTTGCAAAATACCAACGCGAATTCTTTACAGACGAATGGAAAAACTGGTAGAAGCCGACCCAGGGGAAGATCAGTTTGGATTCCGTAGAAATGTTGGAACAAGGGAGGCAATACTCACCCTACGACTTATCTTAGAAGATAGATTAAGGAAAGGCAAACCTACGTTTCTAGCTTTTGTAGACTCAGAGAAAGCTTTTGACAGTGTTGACTGGACTACTCTCTTTCAAATTCTGAAGGTGGCAAGGGTATAATGCAGGGAGCGAAAAGCTATTTACAATTTGTACAGAAACCAGATGGCAGTTTTAAGAGTCGATGGACATGAAAGTGAAGCAGTGGTTTGGAAGGGAGTGAGACAGGGTTGTAGCCTCTCCCCGATGTTATTCAATCTGTATATTGAGCAAGCAGTAAAGAAAACAAAAGAAAAATTCGGAGTAGGCATTAAAAATCCATGGAGAAAAAATAAAAACTTTGAGGTTCGCACACTGACATTGCAATTCTGTCAGAGACAGCAAAGGACTTGGAAGAGCAGTTCAACAGAATGGATAGTGTCTTTAAAAGAGGATATAAGATGAACATCAGCAGAAGCAAAACGAGGATAATGGAATGTAGTCGAATTAAGTTGGGTGATGGTGACGGAATCAGATTAAGAAATGAGACACTTGAAGTAGTAAAGTAGTTTTGCTATTTGGTTAGCAAAATAACTGATGATGGTCGAAGTAGAGAGGATATAAGATGTAGACTGGCAATGACAAGGAAAGCGGATCTGAAGGATAGAAACTTTTTAACATTCGGTAGAGATTTGAGTGTCAGGAAGTCTATTCTGAAAGTATTTGTATGGAGTGTAGCCATGTATGGAAGTGAAACATGGACGATAAATAGTTTGTACAAGAAGAGAATAGGAGGTTTCGAAATGTAGTGTTACAGAAGAATGCTGAAGATTAGATGGGTAGTTCACATAACTAATGAGGAGGTATTGAATAGAATTGGGGAGAAGTGGAGTTTGTGGCACAACTTGACTAGAAGAAGCGATCGGTTGGTAGGACATGTTCTGAGGCATCAAGGGATCACCAACGTAGTATTGGAGGGCAGCGTGGAGGGTAAAAATTGTCGAGGGAGACCAAGAGATGAATACACTAAGCAGATTCAGAAGGATGTGGGTTGCAGGAGGTACTGGGGGATGTAGAAGTTTGCACAGGATAGAGCATGGAGAGCTGCATCAGACCAGTCTCAGTACTGAAGATCACAACAAAACAACAATGCGCCTTAATTATAGTTGGTCTTCAGTCGTGTAGTGTAAGCCTTCAGCCGTTAATTGTTGTCATTGCATGTTCTTTTTCAATTTTTTACCATCTATTTTTAATTGCTTTTTATGTCTAAGCCAGGCCTTCAGTCATTCTTGTGTTTTCTGTGTGATTTTGGGCCTTCAGGCCAGAAAGCATCTCAAGTTTTCTTTAACTGAGCCTTCAGCCGTAGGGTTTAAATGTGATCTTCTAAACCAATGTGTAAATAAGTGGTTCTTACAAAGTAAAGTTTTGTGTTTGATTGTGCAACTCACAGTAATTGTTGACGGCGCCATCCACGACCATAACCTTATCCTGTGCTCTCTCTGACTACCCACCAATCAGGTTTCAGTTTACTGCTCTCATTTAGGCGCCATGCCTGTCACAAACAAAAAAAGTAATAAATAGTTTCTGCACTCACCCCATTATGTTGATACTACAGATATAGGTTCAGAAATCGCACTGCGTGCTGAAGGTGACATGAGCGTTCTTACACCACTTGATAGCCAACGCTGGTGGTATCGTGAGGCAGCTACATTGACAGGACACTGAGTGGCCCATGGTGAGTGTGATGGCAGGCCACTGTCGCCCAGGAAGATGCAGCTGTCAGAACCAACACTTCATTTCCAAATTATGCGTAGGTTCTGGAGCGGGATGGTAGGGAGGCTCTCGCAGGGTCACAAAGCAGTGAGCCGGTATTTGGTCAGCAGGCGCCAGCGACCATCCAGCCGGCTGCGGAAAGTGTCATGAATGGAGTTTGCGCTAAAGAAGTAATAAATTAAAACGTCACACATGATGCCTCAGTTTTTCAAGCATCTCAGTCTTTACGAATTCATATCTTCTCATCTACTTGTCGTAAAATGATATATTTTTGTAGTTAGTTTCGCTAATACATGTGGATATTGCCTGAGAAATGTGTTGTGAATAGACCTACTAATACCGAAGTAAAAAATTAAAATATCATGCATGATGCTTCAGTTTTTCATGCACCTCAGTATTTGACGTAATACTTCGTGAACTATGTGTCGTACAATGATGTAATTTTATCTGGAACGTTCAGTGATACATGTGGATGCTATCTGCATAATGTGTTACGAATACTGTTAGTAGTGAAGAAGTAACAAATTAAAACGTCGTGCTTCACACGGCAGTTTTACTGTGCGAGCAACGAGAACGTAGCAAGCGATAAACTCTTCATCGTTTCGTGGGTGTCGTCACCAACAAAAATATTATTAAAGGTTTGAATTAATGTTTTGCAAGTCTCTAACTGCTCTCATTTTGAAATACTGGATGACTTCAGTCATGTGACGTGCGCTGCATTGCTAGTTCAACCCCCCTCCACCCTTGGTTCTTACCCATACTGCGATTCGAAACTTACTTATAAAGGGTGTTACAAAACGGTACGGCCAGACTTTCAGGAAACATTCCTCACACACAAAGAAAGAAAATATGTTATGTGGACATGTGTCCGGAAACGCTTACTTTCCATGTTAGAGCTCATTTTATTACTTCTCTTCAAATCACATTAATCATGGAATGGAAACACACAGCAACAGAACGTACCAGCGTGACTTCAAACACTTTGTTACAGGAAATGTTCAAAATGTCCTCCGTTAGCGAGGATACATGCATCCACCCTCTGTCACACGGAATCCCTGATGCGCTGATGCAGCCCTGGAGAATGACGTATTGTATCACAGCCGTCCACAATACGAGCACGAAGAGTCTCTACAATTGGTACCGGGGTTGCGTAGACAAGAGCTTTCAAATGCCCCCATAAATGAAAGAGGGTTGAGGTCAAGAGAGCGTGGAGGCCATGGAATTGGTCCGCCTCTACCAATCCATCGGTCACCGAATCTGTTGTTGAGAAGCGTACGAACACTTCGACTGAAATGTGCAGGAGCTCTATCATACATGAACCACATGTTGTGTAGTACTTGTAAAGGCACATGTTCTAGCAGCACAGGTAGAGTATCCCGTATGAAATCATGATAACGTGCTCCATTGAGCGTAGGTGGAAGAACATGGGGACCAATCAAGACATCACCAACAATGCCTGCACAAACGTTCACAGAAATTCTGTGTTGATGACGTGATTGCACAACTGCGTGCGGATTCTCGTCAGCCTACACATGTTGATTGTGAAAATTTACAATTTGATCACGTTGGAATGAAGCCTCATCCGTAAAGAGAACATTTGCACTGAAATGAGGATTGATACATTGTTGGATGAACCATTCGCAGAAGTGTACCCGTGGAGGCCAATCAGCTGCTGATAGTGCCTGCACACGCTGTACATGATACGGAAACAACTGGTTCTCCCGTAGCACTCTCCATACAGTGACGTGGTCAACGTTACCTGGTACAGCAGCAACTTCTCTGACGCTGACATTAGGGTTATCGTCAACTGCACGAAGAATTGCCTCGTCCATTGCAGGTGTCCTCGTCGTTCTATGTGTTCCCCAGTCGCGAGTCATAGGCTGGTATGTTCCGTGCTCCCTAAGACGCCGATCAATTGCTTCGAACGTCTTCCTGTCGGGGCACCTTAGTTCTGGACACCTTCGTTCTGAATACAAACGTACCGCGCCACGGCTATTGCCCCATGCTAATCCATACATCAAATGGCCATCTGCCGACTACGCATTTGTAAACATTGCACTGACTGCAAAACCACGTTCGTGATGAACACTAACCTGTTGATGCTACGTATTGACGTGCGTGATGCTAGTACTGTAGAGCAATGAGTTGCATGTCAACACAAGCACCGAAGTCAACATTACTTTCCTTCAATTGGGCCAACTGGCGGTGAATCGAGGAAGTACAGTACATACTGAAGAAACTAAAATGAGCTCTAACATGGAAATTAAGCGTTTCCGGACACATGTCTACATAACATGTTTTCTTTATTTGTGTGTGAGGAACGTTTCCTGAAAGTTTGGCCGTACCTGTTTGTAACACCCTGTATACACGCTGTGATACCTCCGCCAGAGGCCCACATTTCACCGACTCAAAAATGTCAGCGGCCCAGGACGAGGATAGAGGGGTACCCCACGTGGCGAGCGCCTGAGACACAGACATCAGAACCATTCAGACATGCAGAGGATAGCCGGGAGGACGCCCGAGCCTAGCTAAAGAATGAACACCATGCGAAGAATCTTGAAGACAATGAGAAGCGAGCCGGAAGCTGGTGGACCTGTACAGCCACTGGAAAAAAGCATCAGGAATGCACGGGTGGAGGCTTCTGAAACTTCAGGCCTGTCAGCACCAGACATTTTACCTGCAGGTACCGACAAGTGCAGCACCTCTGCAGACACTAAAGCGCCAAAAATTGGCACAGGGAGGCGTGTGAAACTACAGATCGACGAAAAAAGGAGGCCTGCTTAAAAAAGTGTTTTCTTTATGGTAAGGATAATCCTTATAAATCACGAACGCCAGAAGATTCTGAGACTCACCAGGTCTCACGCAGAGACATCCGTTAGAAAGAACCGTTAGCGGCGCGAGATTCGCCGAGCGGTCTAAGGTGCTGCAGTCATGGACTGTGCGGCTGGTCCCGGCAGAGCTTCGAGTCCTCCCTCGGGCATGGGTGTGTGTGTTTGTCCTTAGAATAATTTAGGTTAAGTTGTGTGTAAGCTTAGGCACGGATGACCTTAACAATTAAGTCCCATAAGATTTCATACACACAAAGAAACCTTGTGTGGCTGTTTTCACAACAAGGGAATGCAGATGAACATCGAAACAATAAGCGACCAACGCTGGGAACAGCCTTGTTCGTGCAATCGGGAGAAAGACGTCAATTTACGAGTCACACACCAACCCACACAAGATAGTAAATTTCCACTCTGCTCTGCGGGGCGTTGTTATGAAACGATGATCAGGTGATCAAACTCTTGGGGCCATTTCAAATGTGTTCTACCAGTGGCAATGTTGGGTAAAATTCCGAGGAGTCGATGAACATAGAGATGGATAAGAAGTGAAGAACGGCCGATGAAACGGCGCGGAAGCAGAAGGACATGAGGGCTTTTCTATCTGCCTTCCGACACGACGATAACGCTGCTTCAGCTACGGCAACGTGAAGACCGCTCCGGCACCTCACTGCACAGCCGCAGCACACCGAGACGTGCAGCCGACTAGCACCGCACAGCTTCTAGGCGATGCGCCGTAAAGGCCGGGCCAGACAGAATGTGGCCTAGCCGTCCGGCCTGTGGCCTTGAACCGCAGCAGGCAGGCCGCACTGGTGAATCGCTCGTTATTGTATGGCGGCGGTCACACAGAGTGCGGCTCTGACGCACCGGCCGCCGCCGGTTTGTCACGGATTACAGATTCGCCGCAAGCCGGAGCGGCCGTTTGCCTCTGTTGGCGCATTCAACTGCTCTGCTGCCACACTGGAAGCAGCGTCGTGAGGCAGTTTTTGTCTTGTAGCTCGTAGTGGACGCATCATGGGCACAGAAAGAATAGTGTTGTCATTGTGACGTCCATAACTTCCAATACCAACTACTGTAAACTTGTAGTATGGATCAACGATCGCCAGGAGAAGTAGCGAAAAGAATTCTTTATAACTGATGAACTGGGATCCACTATCCTTCGGGCATTTTAACCCGATATGCTTTCCGTCTATGCTTCCAAGGCAGTTGAGAAACCCCCAAAGTTCTAGACATCCTGCTTCTGATTTCTTCCATATCTCTGTTGTAGGAGTAGGTAAATACTTGGGCTGTAGAACAGTCCATATTGCCTGGCACATTTCTTTCACAATTTCTGAGACTGTTGAACGTCCTAAGCGAAAAGAAAAAGCTATGGTCTGGTGACTGTCGCTTGTAGCCAAGTAACTGGAAAAGATTAAAATAAATTATGCCGATAGAACGAATAGATAAATTAACGACCGAAGATATATTGATTTAAATTCAATGACAAAGTTATGAATACAATGAAACAAAACAATCTATTTAGTAGAAAGTTCTCTCTAGCGGGACATAGGGAACTAGATGTTACTATCTTTTTCTGTATTCGTAAACACTGCAGATAAATTTATCACTCCACTCGTACAGGGTGTTTCAAAAATGACCGGTATATTTGAAACGGCAATAAAAACTAAACGAGCAGCGATAGAAATACACCGTTTGTTGCAATATGCTTGGGACAACAGTACATTTTCAGGCGGACAAACTTTCGAAATTACAGTAATTACAATTTTCAACAACAGATGGCGCTGCAAGTGATGTGAAAGATATAGAAGACAACGCAGTCTGTGGGTGCGCCATTCTGTACGTCGTCTTTCTGCTGTAAGCGTGTGCTGTAGACAACATGGTTTATTCCTTAGAACAGAGGATTTTTCTGGTGTTGGAATTCCACCACCTAGAACACAGTGTTGTTGCAACAAGACGAAGTTTTCAACGGAGGTTTAATGTAACCAAAGGACCGAAAAGCGATTCAATAAAGGATCTGTTTGAAAAATTTCAACGGACTGGGAACGTAACGGATGAACGTGCTGGAAAGGTAGGGCGACCGCGTACGGCAACCACAGAGGGCAACGCGCAGCTAGTGCAGCAGGTGATCCAACAGCGGCCTCGGGTTTCCGTTCGCCGTGTTGCAGCTACGGTCCAAATGACGCCAACGTCCACGTATCGTCTCATGCGCCAGAGTTTACACCTCTATCCATACAAAATTCAAATGCGGCAACCCCTCAGCGCCGCTACCATTGCTGCACGAGAGACATTCGCTAACGATATAGTGCACAGGATTGATGACGGCGATATGCATGTGGGCAGCATTTGGTTTACTGACGAAGCTTATTTTTACCTGGACAGCTTCGTCAATAATCATAACTGGCGCATATGGGGAACCGAAAAGCCCCATGTTGCAGTCCCATCGTCCCTGCATCCTCAGAAAGTACTGGTCTGGGCCGCCATTTCTTCCAAAGGAATCATTGGCCCATTTTCCAGATCCGAAACGATTACTGCATAACGCTATCTGGACATTCTTCGTGAATTTGTGGCGGTACAAACTGCCTTAGACGACACTGCGAACACCTCGTGGTTTATGCAAGATGGTGCCCGGCCACATCGCACGGCCGACGTCTTTAATTTCCTGAATGAATATTTCGATGATCGTGTGATTGCTTTGGGCTATCCGAAACATACAGGACGCGGCGTGGATTGGCCTCCCTATTCGCCAGACATGAACCTCTGTGACTTCTTTCTGTGGGGACACTTGAAAGACCAGGTGTACCGCCAGAATCCAGAAACAATTGAAGAGCTGAAGCAGTACATCTCATCTGCATGTAAAGCCATTCCGTCAGACACGTTGTCAAAGGTTTCGGGTAATTTCATTCAGAGACTACGCCATATTATTGCTACTCATGGTGGATATGTGGAAAATATCGTACTATAGAGTTTCCCAGACCGCAGCGCCATCTGTTGTTGAAAATTGTAACTACTGTAATTTCGAAAGTTTGTCTGCCTGAAAATGTACTGTTGTCCCAAGCATATTGCAACAAACGGTGTATTTCTATCGCTGCTCGTTTAGGTTTTATTGCCGTTTCAAATATACCGGTCATTTTTGAAACACTCTGTTTCTATGCTGTGGGATAGAACTTTCTTCCGCCGAACCTTTCATACGACACAGCAAAACTGAAATGGAATAATTTATGAAGCACAGAGAGGCCACAAATGGTAAAACTTACCTCAAACAAATGGCTAGTCTGTGCCTTGTATCAATTGGCTTTTTCCAGTTCGTTGTGCACTTCTCGGTGCTACCTTTTTATCAGGCGATGCAGTTCTTCGAAACATTCTCGCGACATACGAAAATATTTGAAGAACCTATTTTCGTCAGACTCCACTTCAACACACAGACGATGGGATTCTCCTAAGGTTTCTGTTTTGCTATTAATGCCGTGCACCCAACATCTCTTCTTGGTGTCATTTCGTATCGCTAGTGCGAGGAGGAGTTCTTCCTCGTCCGAGCTACTCACTTCTGAACTAAAAATAAAAAAATAAGATAAAAAAAACTAGCACAAAGATAACGTATTCCACGTGAAATTTCCAAATCTCCGAATCGTCTAACGCCAAGACAATCGAGCTACGCATGCAAGCTTAATAATGGGATTCGGCCCCTTCCACAATGTAACAGCTGACGCAGCAACACTCGCTACGGCAGGCCGTTGGTTGCCCTGGGCGCTGGCGGGCCCGACCAACCACTGCGCCGTCCGTCGCAGCGGCAGGCCGGATTCTGTCTGACCTGGCCTTAAATACCTTGCACCCGTCGCTTCCACTACGATAGCGAGATGATTACTTCCCCACCCCTCCCCTTCCCTTTAATAACGGACTTGTCCGTGCGCCCTGTCAGATTTGTAATTATTCCTCTGTATGCAAAAGTTAATGAACTAAATACAGTCCTTACATGTTTGTTCATCCGAACAGTCTGTTCCATTCGCTTATCAGTCCCCTAATCTCATAACCTGTGTTTGATTTCGTTGTATTACTGATGTCACTCAGTTACTATCTCCCGACGTGAGGCAATCTCTTCAGTCGTCTACATGTCATTTCATGTCAGAGTGCATAGAAGAATTGAGACACTGACGCGGGAAAGATAGTAAGTATAAACAAATCATTTTTCAGATTTTTTTATCGAAAAGGTCACATGTCACCAGTGGCATAGAAGTGGCAGCATATCCAAGATGTGAGCAGTTGCGTTCTTAGAGACGAGTCAAATTAGCTCTATCACGTGAAATGGCAGGTATATGGGAGTACGTCTACAGACTGCCGACTTACCAGCTTCTTTTTACTCTGTGAGCAACAGATCATTACTATGTTGTTTATTCGGTACCGGCCGGGGTGGCAGACCGGTTCTAGGCGCTACAGTATGGAATCGAGCGACCGATACGGTCGCAGGTTCGAATCCGGCCTCGGGCATGGATGTGTGTGATGTCCTTACGTTAGTTAAGTTTAAGTAGTTCTAAGTTCTAGGGGGCTGATGACCTCAGAAATTAAGTCCCATAGTGCTGAGAGCCATTTGAACCACTTATTCGGTAATAACGATACTAGGAGTTGTTATTACGACAAAATGTCTCCAAAACTTATTCCTTACAAACTGATAAGTCATATTTTCCGTCTGAAATGAAATTTACTTGATTACATTCAGTGGTAACGCCTCGTTTTGTGTTTTATCATTGCTTAATCGATTACTTTACTTCCTTTGTGCGGGGTACTTGAAAATGCAATTATAACTGCCGTTGTTGTGAAGAGGTGAGATGCACTCAGAGATTTGGACCGAAAATTGGATAAGTCAAGGTAGCGTTCTTTTTGGTTTAATCTGAGTACAGAACAGATAAAACAAAAAAAGGCTGCATAATATCGAAGATCTTATTTTGAGCAGAAGACAAATATCTGTCATATACTATTAGCCTTCCAAAAGTGGACACGTTCGAGTACGTGTGAAGACATTTGAAGATATCGTAGGATTATCAGAAGCAAATGTTTGTACTTCTACTGAAAGAAAGGAGAGGGGAACGTAGATTTTTCAGATTAGTGGCATACGAATCCGTGATCCTACGCTCATGAAGTGAAGTACGATGAATATGAGAGAGAGTTCGTAAAGATTCACATTTCGCCATGTGCTACAGAGGAAAGCCACTATTCACGGCACAAATCTTCAAAACAATATTCCAGTCCTGATCTTAATATTCAGAGAATGCATGGCGACTTAATGAAAGCATACCTCGAATCAAATGTCAACAAGCGATTTTAATAAAGAGTTTTTAGGAGATCATTTCCCAAACTCTCCTTCAGTCGCCTTCGAACTGACTCTTGTTCGGCATGTGATCTTCTGAAAATTAAAGCCAAAATTGGAGTGGCACCAAAAAAACTGCGCCTCATACCTAAAAAAGACTTAAATCGCAGGATGGCTGAGAAAGCTATGAAACGTTTGAATGATGGTGATGCTGCTTCACGAATGCCCTCAGTTAACACATGCACTGTCAGCATGGACATGCAGCAGGTGTTATTTACGCCCTCGCTAAGACACTCCAACATTTTTTACAGCCTTTAGCTGTCGAACTTTAATATTCTCATTCAAGATGGAGATACTAAACCGGGTTTCATGTGCTTGTGGCATGAGATCTTTGCTGGTCGGGGGGAGATTGGGTAGCTTCTCGTCTTTTAAAGGTGCTCACGTACGTCAACGTAAAAGAAAACTCGAACTGTCGGCGGGACAACTGCGCCGGCCAAAATAAAAATATGATGGTTTTGATGGCTTCAGTCTACGCAGTGGTAGACATACCTTTGACAATGTCAGTGTGAAAGTTCTAGTGTCGGGGCATTGGCACTTGTCTTGTGACCGAGATGTCGGCATAATAGAGAAGGGAAAGGAGCTTAGACAACTTATGTCTCCTGACGAAATAGGTGATGTGATTAGAGAAACAAAAGATATACAATCATTTATTGCTGTGAAGATGGCGAGGGAAGATTTATGTGACTTCGCCTCGGAAAAACATTGCGTGCAGCACTAGTGAAGATGAGTTCTGCTTCTTGGATTAAAAATTTTAGGGGATTCGTTCAAAGAAGTGGAAAAGTGGAAAGAGTATAACATATAGAAAAAGGGTAAATCTCTCGAGAACATCTCTGCAGTCCGTTTCCTACAACCTACCACCAGTTGCAGGAAGGCCCGTCATTAGTGATGGTAAAAAAATCTTTTGGGGATTTTCGACTAGATGAACATCAAATACAACGAATTTTACTACAATGATTATGAGAAATAAGTACCCTACTGGCCATTAAAATTGCTACACCACGAAGACGCGAATTTTGACCGATAGCAAGACGATGCTCTGATATCCAAATGTTTAGCTTTTCAGAGCATTTACACAAGGCCGGCGCTGGTGCCGGCACCTACAACGTGCTGACATGAGAAAGGTTTCCAACCGATTTTTCATACACAAACAGCAGCTGGCCGGTGTTGCCTGATGAAACGTTGTTGCGATGCCTCGTGTAAGGAGGAGAAATGCGTACCATCACGTTTCCGACTCTGATAAAGGTCGGATTATAGCCTATCGCGATTGCGGTTAATCGTATCGCGACATTGGTCGACATCCAATGACTGTTAGCAGAATATGGAATCGGTGGGTTCAGGAGGATAATACGGAACGCCGTGCTGGATCCCAACTGCCTGTATCAATAGCAGTCGAGATGACAGACATCTTATCCGCATGGCTGTAACGGATCGTGCAGCCACGTCTCGATCCCTGAGTCAACAAATGGGACGTTTGCAAGACAACAACCATCTGCACGAACAGTTCGACGACGTTTGCAGCAGCAGGGACTATCAGCTCGGAGACCATGGCTGCGGTTACCCTAGAGGCTGCATCACAGACAGGAGTGCCTGCGATGGTGTACTCAACGACGAACCAGGGTACACGAATAGCAAAACGTCATTTTTTCGGATGAATCCAGGTTCTGTTTACAGCACATGATGGTCGCATCCGTGTTTGGCGACATCGCGGTGAACGCACATTGGAAGCGTCTATTCGTGTTCACTATACTGGCGTATCACCCTGCGTAGTGGTATGGTGTGTCATTGGTTACACGTCTCGGTCACTTATTGTTCACATTGACAGCACTTTGAACACTGGACGTTACATTTCAGATGTGTTACAACCCGTGGCTCTACCCTTCATTCGATCCCAGCGAAACCCTACATTTCAGCAGGATAATGCACGACCGCATGTTGCATGTCCTATGCGGGCCTTTCTGGATACAGAAAATGTTCAGCTGCTACCCTGGCCGGCACATTCTCCAGATCTCTCACCAACTGAAAACGTCGGGTCAATGGTGGCCGAGCAACTGGCTTGTCACAATACGCTAGTTGATGAAGTGTGGTATCGTGATGAAGCTGCATGGGCAGCTGCACCTGGACACGCCATCCAAGCTCTGACTCAATGCCCAGGAGGCATATCAAGGCCGTTATTACGGCCAGAGTTGGTTGTTCTGGGTACTGATTTATCAGGATCTATGCACCCAAATCGCGTGAAAGTGTAATCACATGTCAGTTCTAGTACAATATATTTGTCCAATGAATACCCGTTTATCATCTGCATTTCTTCTTGGTGTAGCACTTTTAATGGCCAGTAGTGTATATTACTAATACAAATGGAACACTTTCCCATAAATATTTTTATAAAATTAATCTAGAGTTTCTGTAACCAATTAGTAAATACAACTTATTATTTCGTAGTGCCAAAACTGTTTGTTACCTCTTCCGTCAAATTTGCCTTCTCCATATCAATGTTTGTCTTCCCAATGCACTCTATTGTGGCGCCCAACATGGGGCGATGTCATTGGTAATTTGTAAGCAATATGATATCACGGACAATTTTCTTGATCACTACACTACCTACATCGATTTTCATAATTCGTATGAATTTTCGATGTGTAACCCAATCACAAAAAAAATAAAATAAAATAAATAAATTAAAAAATTTTCAAATGTGCTTGAAATCTTAAGGGACTTAACTGCCAAGGTCATCATTCCCTAAGCTTACACACTACTTAACCTAAATTATCCTAAGGACCAACACACACATCCATGCCGGAGGGAGGACTCGAACCTCCGCCGGGACCAACCGCACAGTCCATGACTGCAGCGCCCTAGACCGCTCGGCTAATCCCGCGCGGCGGTCCAATCATACACTATTGTTACGAAGCGCTCACTGTTTGGAGCACATGAACCGCGACCGCACTGTAGGACTTGGGAGTCCGGAGTTCCCCGAAGGCCAGCCTGAAAGGCAGGACACTCACTCACGAGACGCTGGGCAGCCGGCCTCCGGCCGACCAGGTGTCTGGAGGTCCGCCGCAGCCGCAGCGCGCACGCGCAGTGCGGCCGCGCCGCGGCGCCCGCCCCGCCCTGACCCGGCGTCGGCCGGCGTCGCCAGTAGCGCGCGCGACCGCCGTCTGCGCGACGACGCGAGGCGACGCGACGCGACGCCAGCGGACGCTGCGATACTCTGTGCACCGCCGCGGCCGACGCTCTCGCGCTCTGGGCGACCGCCCGTCGAGGCTCCCCCCGGCGCGTGTGTTCTGCAGGCGGGCGGCGGACACCTTGCGCCCGCGGAAGGTGGTGGAGGGACGCCGCGGCGGTGGGCGAGTCCCCGGCCCTGCGGTCAAGCCGCCGCCGTACTAACCACAACTGGCGGCGTGACGTACGTACAGCGCTAGTTTCTTTGTACCCGAGGTCACAGCGCTGCTTGACAGTTGCGTCCAAATCGTACACGGAATCGGCCATTTTCCTCCACGTATGTCTAACGCAGGTGTGTCGCGAAATCACCACACGTACAGGGAGCGTTGTGTTACACCACTGTTCAAGATATCTCCTCGAAGTGCTGGCCTTCTATGAGACCAATTCTCAAAATGTTTTCAGTACGTTACGTCTTGCTGCTCTCAAATACTGGAGACAAAACATTTCAATTCCCAGGATTCTATCTACTTATTGGCTGATTAATTTGGGCCTTCGTCCATTTTCACAAGCCACCTACAACAGAGAACCAATATTTTTGTGAGTGGATGTGCAGAAAGTGTATAATAAAAGTATCGGCGACAAAATGGTTCACATGGTAACTAATTACATATTTTTGTTTAGCATGTGAATGGCGTGGACTGCTCTGTTTCTGTCATCAGACTTGAATGTACCTTACATATGCGTTAAAAGATGTCACAGTTGTAGTTACGCATTAGAGTATTATTTTAGCGTATGTGCATAACACAAATTTTTTTGTTAATTGTGGTACCTTCATTCCCCAGTGTGATCTGATCCATGTGACAACACTGTTGTTCACACAATGGAGAATTTTTTTTCTTACTGAATCACGTTGTGCGTCACGTTGCCTAATGTATCATAGTGTTATCGTAATTTTAACAGATGTTGATGAAAAGAATAACATCATAAGGTTTTCTATAATCTCTGATGTATTCACTTTACTTCGCCATTGTGTTGATAACACTGACTATGTTCAGAGTGGGATGCAGTGTTCCATTACGTCACAGTTGTTCAATAAATTTTCATTTCCTTTTCAGCACTGTTTAAGAGGAAACATACTACATCATTCGTATTTAAATAGAATTCTCATACGATAATATCGTTAAAAATAGGACAACACCTGCAGTAAGTAACCCAGTGTGACGCAGTATAATCAAATAAGAAAAATATTCTCCGATGTGTATACAGCAGTGGTCTCAGTGTGATGTATCACATGATGCTGGACAATGAAGGTACCACAATTAAGCAAAATAGATATTACTCACTTACATTAACATAAAACTGTTTAGTGTAACTACAGCTATGACATCTTTTATCGCAGATATAAGAAGTATTTTAGAGTGATGAAAATAGAACTCGCCACACTAACCACGTTCCAAATACAAGTATGTCACTAGTCACTACACGAGCTAATTCGTCACTCATCCATTTATTATCCAAATTATTCACATCCACTCATAACGAATTCTGCTGTCTGTAATAGGTGGCTTGTGAAAATGGACAAAGGCTCAAACCAGACAGGCAGTAAAAATACAGCAGCATTTGTACTGAAATTTCTTCAAGACCAGTTTTAATATCAAAGACCTATATCATCCACAGAGACAGTGATATAGTAAGGTGTGGTTTTATGGCTATATGTTCTTTCCTTTGAATACGCTTTTTGAAAGAAACGACATTACGAATTTAATGATCCTTCTACAATCAGATCATTAATGACGGCTTGGTAGAAGATTTGACTAGCGCCAAAGGACTTGTTGAAGGGACAATCCTACAATAGCAAAGAGGTCGTATAGGGAATCCATATTCTACACGAGAATTTAACCAGGATGATTAGATTGGGATTCGGCCCCATTTGTCACGAAAACAATTCCAGTGCCTTAAGCACTAAATCGCCTCACACCGTGGCAATGGAAGGTTTTTGAGAAGAATGGAATATCGGTATAGAAATATGTCGTCGTCTTGGACTGTGACTTGGAAACTGAAACTGATTAGATAGTAAAATACGATTTGAAACATTTATCTGATATCTTTGTTTTATTTGTTGACACAATCATTTTTTTAGAAACAATGATACCCGGTTACAACTACATTGACCATCTTCAAATGTTGTAAGAAGTAGTACCTTCAGATGCCACAGAAATAATAATATATTATTAATTTTTGTTGCCTCTGAAGTTCGGCAGTGTGACTGAAACCGGATGCGATAGTTGCATAAAAAAAGTGATGGCGCCAATAAATTGACAATTATTATAAAATGTCAATCACTTTCTCCTTAAATGAAATGCCTTGTTTCCCAAAAACATTTACCTGTGCCAGCCACTTGCATTTTCCTCTTCCTCAGCGCGTACAAGGAAACAACATCCAATGGAATCCTCCTGAAGATAAGGGCGGAAGTTTTCTAGAAGAAAATGAGAATGACACAATTTTCTACTACAATGGTATTATGTACGACAAGCGGTGTAATGAAACTATTCGCTTAACAGGGTGATAGCCGTGGTGAGTGAGAAGACGGGATCTGCCGACGCAACTCAGATCTAACTCCACTGTCACGTAAGCATTGCGTAATGCTCTTGTACTGTGTTTTCGACGGCAGACTTCGCCGTTGGATTTTGCTTACTACCGCCGACTTTCGAATGATATTTCAAAGACAACGATGAAACGTGAAACATCTATACAGTCGTCTCTTCACGAACTGTGTAACGCCATTAAATGAAATAATATTTACGTTTTTAAAGAACTTGGAAATGGTAAATTGTAGGCCAAACTACTGCTCTCTTAGCCGACTGTTTCGATATCTTCAAAAGCTTATTAGAAATTTCCACGTTACGTCCAAAAATAAACGGTGGCAGTTTTGTTGTTCGGTACATAATATACATAATATCAACAGCGAATTACAAACATAAAAATTATTAGCAACTTGTACTGGTGTTATATCAAAATGGGCAACATCGACTGCGTCAGAGAGTGACAAAGGAAATAGGAAAGTTGTGATGTACAGGTCTAGGGACGAGTTGACAAGTACTTGAGAGATTTTTTTTTTTGCTATAATCGTTACGGTTTTAATGTAGTTATGTAAGTTTTACCCTTTATCTGAGACAAAGAAATAATCTCGCTTAGTGTACGTTCTAAGTGACTCTGTGTAACGTACTTGTGGTATATGACCTGTCTTAATTCATCGGTCTGAGTACACTGTCGGGATTTGTGAAACAATAATAGTGAACGATCGAGCAACGAATGCAAACGCTCTGTGAACGTCAACAAGAAAAGCGACGTTGCAGGTGTGGCGGGCACTGGCTGAAACTTGCGTCACAACTGTGTTAACAAGGCGAACCACACCCTCCGAACCGCTTCGCGCCATGATTGCATAACCACGCAACAGCGCCTTCCTGTTCTTGAATGCAGGATTCCAAAACGCTTCGAAGTTTTATTTACGAAACGGCTGTAGGGAAGCAATGCAATTTCACAACTGTTTGCGACGTAACATTTTTCCTTTCTATTCTCGTAACAGGAGATGGCGCCTGATTCACAGCACCTAAATATTCATATCAAATATAGCAGGATATGGCTTGCAATCTGTTGAAGCGTAACACGGAGTGGTTACTGGTGTCTGTTACCGTTATGTTTCAACACGTGGTCCTTGAACAGCAATGTCAGCCGTGGCGCGGATTCTTGCAGGTCAGCTACTTTGTTCCCCCAAGGAATTATATCATAATATATTTTGCTACTATCACTTACGAGAGATATGGCAGTTCCTCATCAAATCGTTACAAAATTAAAAATAAATCTCTGCATTCGTGTCGTAGTAGACATGACCTAACATTTGATCGAAGAGAACATTGAAGATATTCGTGTAGTCGCAAAATCAGTATGTCTACAAAAACATATCACGATATATATTTCTCCCTGTTGAACGGTGCACAAACCGAACTAATTAAGTGTATAGACCATTATTAAATACCACACCTAAAGAACTTATAAATGTGACTGTGCCAGTATGTATATCTAAAAGTCATTAGTTTGGTCTATTTTCGCGCCTGTTCACAATGATGCACATGGAAGCAAATACTAGTACATAAATTACTGACTTGTGTTGAATGAGCTATCAGTGAGGCCGGTGGCTTATTTCATGGTAGGTCCCATTTTCTGATGAAAGTGATTTTAAATGCCTTGGACCAAAAAATTATATACAATGAAGTGGATTAAGACATTCTCCAGTCAACTAGCGATCGTTAGCAATAAAACTGACAACCAATTACATATTCAAGTATTCTGTGTGGTCAGAAATCGAAATACCATTGGTTTCCGTGGCCGCTGTGATATTCAAGTAAACTCCAACGAAGAGAGACTTTTGACATCCAAGCAAATACGTATGCTGCAAGCTACCGTGTGGTCCCTGGTGGAGGGTACCTTCTACTGTCATTTCCTTTCCCGTTCAACTCACAAGCACAGGACGGGTAAAGACTGTTTATATAACAACAGAGGAGCCCTCGTTACTCTAACGTCATCTTCTTGCTACTTAAACGAAGCGTATGTTGGCGGCAGTACATTCGTTTGGTAGTCTTCTTCAAATGTCGGTACCCTGAATTTCCTTACCAGCGTTTCGCGAAAAGAATGTCGTCCTACCTCCATGGATTCCCATTTGAGTTCACAAGCCACTTCCGTAATATTTGCGTGCTGATCGAACCTAGGAGCCCTCGTTTGAATTTCTTAGATGTCTTCCTTTAATCAGACTTGTTGGGGATCCCAAACACTTGAGCAGCTCTCAAGAATGGGTCGCACTACCGTCCTATACGTGGTTCCCTTTACAGATGAACCTCGCTTTCCTAAAGTTCTTCCAACAAAAGTAAGTCCACAATACGCCTCGTCCCACTTCACATAGCTTTGAAGTATTACGTCTACATATATATATATATATATATATATATATATATATATATATATATATATATATATATATATATATATATATATAGACATAATACTCCTGCTCCTGTTGCATTCTCGAATGGTGCGTGCGAGTAATTTGTTGGTAAACCTCCATATTAGATCCAGCTACATGGCGCTTTAGGTTTCCCTTGTCGGAGGGACATACTTAATAACACAAGAGCAACAACAAAACTTATTTCACCTCTAGTCAAAATTTACACCTATACTATTCAAGCCACCTGACGGCTTGTGGCGGGGAGTACTTCTGGTACCACTAACTGATTCCCCACACTCCTGTTCCATTCACGAATGGTGCGTGCGAGTAATTTGTTGGTAAACCTCCATATTAGATCCAGCTAGATGGCGCTTTAGGTTTCCCTTGTCGGAGGGACATACTTAATAACACAAGAGCAACAACAAAACTTATTTCACTGGAGAATTTACGAGCCGTGTACCATACCGTGCAGTGGCCTCTAGTCGAATGGAAGAAATGCCGTGTTTCCTCAAGATAATGGTACTGAAGCAAATTGCCTTCTCTTACGTAACATTATCAGGAATATTGTAGCTATGTTGTTGAACTCTTAACCGCATTTCAGTGACTGATTTGAAGATTTGGAACTGAAGGCTGATTGATTCATAAATTTCTAGTCAGAAAATAACATTTGACCAAATGAAAGCTTTCATCTTATCAGGCGGATTTACTTTTTAAAACATTTTCCAGATGATGTAGTTACAAAAAGAATTTATTTCTACGCTGTATATATATTCTCGACGTGAAAATATCAAGCAACACACGACTAATGCTGTATCTGAACATTACGGGATTGGTTTTCCTACTCATCTGTATTAATGTACATTTTTGTACATCTAGAGCAAGTTACCATTCATTACACCAACTAAAAATTTTGTACCCTCCTATAGTCACTCAACGGGGACACATTGCCTACACCATAGCATCAACAAAAATCAGTCGCAGTTTGCTGCTCATCCTGTCTGTCAGATCATTTATTTATGTACAGAATAAGAGCAGTTCTGCCAGACTTCACAGGAGCAATCCTGATATTCTGTCTCCTTCTTCCTTCTCTCTTCTAAACTTGTATTCACACTCTTCTCCTATTATACGCTGAGAAATCTAATTGGTACCAAATAGATGTATAGTAGGTTTGCTACGTAATAATCGAAATCGTGCATACTTCAGTATCGCAAATATCGTGTGTTTCGAGTTTGTATCCATTGTAAAGTTTCCACTCGTTCATTGTATTGAAGCTCGTGGACTCGCGGTAGCGTTCTCGCTCCTCGAGCACGAGATCCCGGGTTCGGTTCCCGGCGGGGTCAGGGATTTTTACCTGCTTCGAGGTGACTGGGCGTTGTTGTGTCGTCTTCATCATTACCATTCCTCCCCATTACGGTCGGAGGTTAGCCGGCACGGTAACTCAGCGTGTTCGGTCAGAGGGTTAGCTGCCCTTTGTAATAAAAAATCTGAGTTAATGAATCAACGACGAACTGAAACGGGTGTCTTGCGACGTCCACCCCGAGCAGATACAACGAACAAAATTAGATTAAAAAAAAAAGAGGAAGCCAATGGCAAACCACCTCAACTAGGACATTGCCTAGTACGGTGTGGCGGTTACGGAGTATGGGACTTCTTCATCATCGTTTCTCCATTATCCACACACACATATTTCCACTCACTCAAAAGAAAGTTTCTAAAGAAACATCCACTGCTCACAAATTTTATTACCTCAGCTTCCGGTAGTTTCACCAACGAATATGGTTCAGTTGTAGCCTCTAAGGAACATAGTTGTCTTGTTGCAAAGTCTACGAACAGTAACACGTCCCAGAAACTGTAAGTGAAATATGAAGTACATGTAATTTGTATTTCGAAGCTAGTTTCCGGAGCGTATAAATATATCTTGTTCTATAATGAAACAGGATTAAACTGTATGTCATACCGGGCTTCGATCCATAAACATTCCGTCTCACATTCATACCAGACGGTACGTAACTAAATAGGGCGAATTTAAAGAACTTCTGTCGCGCTTTATACAAGCGAACTTTCCGAACATTATCATTCGCAGTTACAGTAAAATAAGTTACAAAGATAGTTGTTACATATTTCCTGTAAAACTACGCACCGCCGTCTTGTAAATAGTCGTTACGTAAGTGGCATATTGGTTTAACCGATATTACGAAGGCTGTAAAGTTTCTGCTGAAATATAAATGATAAGGGAAGCTTCATTTGAGCGAGGGCGAACAAGTCATTAGGTCAGCACGTTTTCATAGCTCTGCTTTTCCGTCCCTAGTTACCATACTCTCAACGGAATGTTAAACCTTAACCTTCCTGCCTTCCTCTTTCAGATACCGGTGAAATATTTGCATCATTTATAGGAGAAATTTTTTGTTTAAAATAAAAACTCTGAAGAATAGCGTCTTTGCACATTTTGACACAGCTGCTATCGTTACTAAATGCGCGCAATAATGTATCACTCTGAGTCATCAGCTTTCTCGATGTACGCTCTCTCTCTCGTCAAACCTGTACTGAGAAACCAACTTGGACGTTACAGAGCATCCGGCCACTGAGGCCGAGCGGTTCTAAACGCTTCAGTCTGCGACCTCGCGAACGCTACTGTCGCAGGTTCGAAACCTGCCTCGGCCATGGATGTGTGTGATGTCCTTTGGTTAGCTAGGTTTAAGTAGTTCTAAGTTCTACAGGACTGATGACCTCAAATGTTAAGTGCCATAGTGCTCAGAGCCATTTTCGTTACAGAGCAAGTAGTTGCTCAATACACCTAAATCATTAGATGGCGCTTTAGGTTTCCCTTGTCGGAGGGACATACTTAATAACACAAGGGAAACAACAAAACCTATTTCACTGGGGAATTTACGAGCCGCGTACCATACCGTGCAGTGGCCTCTAGTCGAATGGAAGAAATGCCGTGTTTCCTCAAGATAATGGTACTGAGTCAAATTGCCCTCTCTTACGTCACATTATCAGGAATATTTTAACTATGTCGTTGAACTCTTGACCACATTTCAGTGACTGATTTGAAGATTTGGAACTGAAGGCCGATTGATTCATAAATTTCTAGTCAGAAAAAAACATTTGACCAAATGAAAGCTTTCATTTTATCAGGCGGATTTACTTTTTAAAACATTTTTCAGATGATGCAGTTACAAAAAAATATTTATTTCTACGCTAAAGCATGTTTTAGAGAAATTCACTGAAATCTGATGGAAAGTACTATAAGAGAAGCGTCGTGAAAATTGTAGATTTTCGTACACTTTAGGCCGAGATCGGAGTACATCGAAAAAGTTCAAAGAATGGCAGCACGTTTTGTATTATCGCGAAATATGGGAGACAGTGTCACAGAAATGATACAGGATTTGGGCTGGAAATCATTAGAAGAAAGGCGTTTTTCGTTGCGACGGAATCTTCTCACGAAATTCCAATCACCAACCTTCTCCTCCGAATGCGAAAATATTTTGTTGACACGGACCTACATAGGGAGGAATGATCACCACAATAAAATAAGGGAAATCAGAGCTCGTGCAGAAATATATAGGTGTTCATTCTCTCCACGCGCTATACGAGATTGGAATAGTAGAGAATTGTCAAGGCGGTTCGATGAACCCTCTGCCAGGTACTTAAATGTGATTTGCAGAGTATCCATGTAGATGTAGATATAGTTCTTAAGCAAACGTCTAATGGAATAAACTTAGCGTCCTATTATAAATTATTGCACATTCTGAATATCAGAGCTCCGAGTTATTAGTATATCGAACATTACCACCGCCGGTAGAGTAGGAAATGAAGGAAAGAAGAGGGGTGGAAGGGGAGTGTAGGGCTGAAAAAGAAAACCTCCACCCTCTACTGTATTGCAGCATTACAGTTTCAGAGGTATCTTCGCGGATCACACCCTTTTACAGTCAGCACTCTCCTATCTACATCACACAGTTTTGACGGATTGTCTCAAGGGTAAATGTATAATAAAGATAATTGAAATAAGTCTGTGTAGAATGTTGTGTTGTTGATGGCGATGCCAGTGAAACAAGACGGTGACACCTTCCGTCGGCACAAGGCCATCCGTAAACAGCACCCAAGTTAACCTTCCAACCTAATATACGAATGATTGTCAGTAATGTTGCATACACGCACTCACTAAAACATTTCGAAATGTTTTGGTTTTCGTCCCCAGACGTTGGGATAATGTAGAGTGGTCAGAAACTTGACGTCATTAGTTGCAGTCCGCTCGCCACTGATGTAATGTGATCGGAAAGTAGCCTGCTAACTCCGGCTCACAGGCGTTCGTTGGCGACGCCAGTGCGTTATGCGTAAATGATTCTAAGCGCGTGTGTCTCAGTACACTTGAACGACTGTGAAACGTTGTTAATAAATGCAGAGTGACGGGGGCATCAAGCCATTTGACTGTTAGGTGGTTATTTCATCAGTCAAAACTGTAAATTAAGAAATCTCTTTGAGTAGTACCCTAATATTTGACAGGTTTTCGGAAGGTATCTTAGTCGCCCACTTTCATTCATTAACGATTACAATTTGGGCAGTATGCAATTGCTTTGAGCCTTCAGACTGTGCACGAATGTAGCTGCTGAAATGGTGCCACAACAAATATTTACGATAAAATTTTGGCCGAATGTGTCGCTTTGTCATCCATTGGTACCGTATTCGTCATTATTCGCAATATCGTCTCAAGTGCTAAAAGATGCTGCCTTATTTGAGACTCCTGCTTCTCTAAATGAAGAATACAAGGAAATTGAACAGGTGTAAACACATGAGATATTTGATAACAGGGCATCGCTACAGTCATGATTTGCTTACGTTAAGTGGCCAGTGTATGTAAATGCGTATTATTACGTATTGTTGAAGAGTGGCATGATGTGGATGAGAGCATCAAGCAGGATCCTTCTTCAGCACACCTAGTGGTGCCAGTAACAAATGAGCGGGACAAATACGAGCAGAGATAGGCTAAACAGGTTTGTTTACACGCGGAGTTGACACATCCGCTAGGGCGGAAGCCAAAAGCGACACGGGAAGTGCAAACAGAAGCGCGGTTGGTGAGTCATTTATGAAACTGTAATGAAACATAATTCACAACTTTATGCTAGTTCTGTTCCTGTTAGCCGACACGTAAATATTGAAGTAATGCGTATGCACGGTCAAAGCGGCTGCAATAACTTGGCCGTTGCATATTCATTCTCCGGCAACGCTCGCGTGGTGTTGACCCACGCTCACACGCAATCGATATGTTCTCAGAGGCAGTGCGGTGGTTCGTGTGCACGTATGAAGGCCGCGGTGGTACGGTACGCACACGTTACTGGAATAGGGCGGTGTTCAGTCGGGCGTGTCCGGCTATCTGTCCGAGCGGCCGCTGAAAATTACAAACGAAACTGTCTATTAGAGCATCGGTGTTTCGGCTGCTGGAATCGCTGTGCTTGGCGCCGAGACGCACGTTGGCAAACGTGATTAGTTCCTGCAGTTCGCTGATGCGTTGCCCTGACAGTAACACAAAGACGGCTATTGGCGTATGAAATTTGATTCATGTATGTTCTGTTTTCAGGTGGTGCGAGGAATCAGCTCCCGTACTCCCGTGTTCCTACGTCAGAGAATGAGATAGATGGCGCATGGCGCAGTGGTTAGCACAAAGTACTCGTTTTCGGGAGAACGATGTTTCAAACCTTCTTGCCGCCAATCTGATTTAGGTTCCCCGTGATATCCCTAAATTGCTTCCGGCCGATTTCCTTCCCCATCCTTGCGTAATCCGAGCTTGTGCTCCGTCTGTAATGACCTCGTTGTTGACGGGACGTTAATGACTAATCTGCTTCTATGTCAGACACTTTTCTTCAACCCCAAATATCCTAAAATATTTCGCTCACAAGTTTTCCTCTTTTTACGTTCTACTTTTCTAGCTTGTATTTCAACTTCAGCTCACATATAAAGCATCTTTACCCTTTTCGACTTTTTATCAAGTCATCGTAGACAAGCTGTTTGAAAAGAAAGTGTGATAGTAAAATACTAGGAATGTAGGTTACAAACTAAACTAATTCCTATATTGAACTGAAAGTACTTTTTCCTTTTCAGTTTATTGCCTCTCAGGACATGCCCAGTCAGCCATCTCAATAGTGAAATGTCAATTAGGCGATAATAACGTAAGAACAACGCAATATCCAGTCTCCGAGAGGATAAACTATACGATGTGGCAGGAAATCGAACCCGGACCCTTTCGCTTGGCAGTCCGCTGCAGTGCCCGCACAGCTACCATGAGGGATGACTATAACGTACTTAAATACGCTACATAATAACTTCTCAATTAGACACGAATTTGTATTAGGGCGCGGAGGGCGAGCGAGTGTGTTCATAATGTAAAATATCTACGCTTAAATTCTTGGATCTGATGACAACAAATAATCAAGCTGTAGTATAAAGCTGATAACCCTTAAATCCTAAACGTGATATTAAAACTATTCTCGATATAAAATTCATTGTGATTAAATCACATCTCAAAGCGACAACTAGTAAACATTTACGTTACTCAGGTGTAGTATGTACAGATATTCGTTAGGAGCAGCATAAATGTTGGCGGTTTGCATGAGTGATGCCCCTATAACAACTTAGTATTAAGCTGTCACAAATGTACTGTTAATAGTCAGCACCATAAAACTAATAAATCAAGCTACTGTTAGAAAAGTAGAGCCACCAGGAAAATCAGCGTTAAGAAAGTAAAAGACAAAAACATGGACAAGAGACTTAATAACATACTTTCAGAGTGTTTATTAGGAAAATGGTTTTGTTCCTTTAAGATCTGTTGTGAGTGTCATTTAAAATTAGTAAAAGTTCCGGAAACTTTAAGTGTATCCGCATTCCATCCTTTAGGCACGTAATTACAGGTATTACGATTTAATCTACGAATTCTACTTGACGTATTCATTTTTTAGTGCGAACCCAAAGCGTTTTCATTACAACGAACGTTCTCTAAATTTGACATGAAAAGCCAGTCCCGTTAGTTGTTAGTCATATACAAAATTTTGAAAAGGCGACCTATTGTATTTATTTTGGAGTAATTATTACGAGCTATTCCTTCCTTAAATCGTATTTTATTTCTCTGCTATGATTCTTTCTTTCGTTCTTTCTTTATCGCTCATTCGACTGTTCCACACCACCTCCAGTTTCTTCCTACTAATTTGTACTCTTTATCTGCGTATCTACTCAACGTATCACAGCGGTAACCAGTTATGCAAATTGAGTTATATGTCCACCGTTAAAGATTTTTCTCGGCATTCCTCATTCCAGATGAACTTAAATAATAATAGTTAAGCTAGGAACTGGTTCCACAACACTATTCCATCCATTGGAGTAATTTTTCTGTACGCTGATGTTCTGGAGTATTCTTTGCAGTATTTGTTCTCTTCAATTGTATATGCCCACTGTAATTTTAGCACATCAGTAGCTCCCAATTAACAATTGTAATTCTGACCCTGCTTTCGCTTCCTTCACGTTTCACTACCATTCAACAGTATACTTGTGACTGACTATAGCGATTTTCTTCTTCTTCTTTGTTTCTTCGTTTGGGTCCTGTAAGGACCACGCCCCAATTTCAGTGCTTCCTTCTTTGTTGTTCTTTTTTTTCCCTCCAGTTTTCTTTCATCTTTTCACTATGTATCTTTTTTCTCTCATCGAACCATTTTGACTCTGTCATCTTCTCCATCTTGCCTTGGAATCCTTCCATTTTTAAAACTGTCCTCTTGAAAATCTCTCTTTCTGTTGCATCTTTCTCACTTATGTAGTTTCTTTCTAAATGTTTCCTAACTTCTTGAATCCAGGCTACCGTTGACTTCTTGCCCCAAACATATTTAAAAATCAGTTTTGTTAACCTGTTGCTGTTCATTCTGTAAAAATGTCCAAGAAATAGCAGTCGCCTCTTTCGTAGTGTTTCATTTATGTTTTCTATGTTGCGATAAACTTTTTCATCGCTTCTTAATTTACATACCCCTGCATTTTTCGTGGTCCTAGTATTTTTCGAATGACTTTCCTTTCTAGGACTTGACGTTTGTGTAATTTTTAGTTCAGTACTAAACATTCACTTGCATAAAGACATTCTGGTGTTAGTATTGTGTTATAGAGCTGTATCTTCAAATTTTTAGACAGACACCTTTTGTTGTAGACATTCCTAGTTATTCCATAAGATCTCTCCATTTTGTGTACTCTTTCTTCTATAGCGAATTTTTCTAAGCCATTTTCTTGGATAATTTCTCCTAAATATTTGAATTTATTTACCCTCTTTATCTCGCCAATATCTGTTGCTAGGGACTCCAGAGCATTTTTTATATTAGTCATAAATTTTGTTTTTTCTACGGTCCCAAGTCTGGTTGGTGATAGCTTCTCTTACCATATTCTCTAGTAAGCAGTTGAGACCGACCATCCCCTTGCCTTACCCCTGTTTTTATATTGAATGCCTTTGATATTTCACCATGAAACTTTACTTTTGATTTGGTGTCTGTGATTTTATTATAGTTCATTCTTATGATTCACTACCAATAAAGCTCTATAATTAAAGACAATTTCCTTCATTTGTGCCAGTCCACTTTTAACATCTACCGTATTCCGTGCATGGTTCATGGTGGAATGAGGAATCATTGTGGCTGTAATTATCGACCCCTTGTAGAAACAATATTCTTTGTGAGAAAACAAATATTTCGTGTAGTTTAAGAATTGTCCTGTACTATGAGACTGTTGAATTATGTTGTTACAGAACTGACTCATTGTGGTTAAGTAATTTTCAGCTAAATATGAAGCATGTTGGTTGCGGGGCAGAGAGAGTTCCAATTTGGAATATCTGGGAGGGGATATTGAGTTCCGGCATTGGCCTTACCACCAAGGGAGTCCCCTGAAGCACTTGGCCAGCATTTTAACTCAATTCTGGGACGATATGTACCACAGTAGTAATATGAGAGCCTAGTGTTCCTGTAAGTGTACCTGTTTACGAGTATGCAGAATCGATGATGTGCTCCACATCTGCACCGGAAGGCTGTGTGACTGTTAGTTACTTGTACCATGAAAAACATACTTGTATGGTTACATGTTGGCCAGGTACAGGAATTTTTTCAGTAAAAATGAGTAATTAATGATATTCAAGGACTAGTTTATCGTGTGACAATGGGATGGTACGGAGAAGTATTTAACTGACATTGAAAACAATGTCCCTTTCTTCGCCGATCCTGGGCGGTAGTGATGAATATTCCATACTTCTAAAAGAGATATCTGCAAGATGAACGTGTGTACCGCACACAGTACTCTACCTCTAGACAAAATTGTCACCTACACTCCGCAAGCCACCCGACGGTGTGTGGCGGTGAGTACTTCTGGTACCACTAACTTATTCCCCACGTTCCTGTTCCATTCACGAATGGTGCGTGCGAGTAATTTGTCGATAAACCTCCATATTACATCCAGCTTTTCCAATTTTCTCGTTGTGCTCATTTTGAGGGATGCATGTGGAAGGCTGCAACAACTCTACCGACTCATCCCAGAACGTACTCTCTCTCTCGAAATTTCGATACTAAAGCTCTTCGTGATACACAAAGACTCTCTTGTAGCGTTTGCCACTGCAGTTTCTTAAGCATCTCGGCAACGCTGTCGCGGCAACTAAATTATCCGGTAACGAAACGTGCCACTATTCTTTGGATCTTCTGTACCCCTCCTATTAATCGAACCCGGCAAGGATCCCATACTGATGCGCAGTATTCAAGAATCTGTGGAGCAAGTGTTTCCTACGCCACTTCTTTGTGGATGCATTACATTTCCTTAATATTTTTCCTATTGATTTCAGTCAGGCATCCGACTTTTCTTCTACGTGTTTTACTGGTCATTCCACTTAACATCGCTACTCATGGTCACTCCTAGATATTTTTCGGTGGTTACTGTTTCTAGCAGTTTTTCGTCACTACTACTATTTTCCCAGTAGAGGCTTTCTTCTCCTACGCATACGCTTTATGTTACATTTGTTTCGGTTCAGGGTCAACAAACAGTCGATGCACCATTCATCAATTCTCTTCAGGTCTTCCTGCAAATCGCTACAATTTTCTAGCGTTGCTACCTTCTCATAAGCAAGTGCCCTATCTGGGGCTTCCGACGTCATCTACTTGGTTATTTATATACGAGCTTCTTTTTGTTCAATCGTGTGAGTCTTCGGTACTGTCTTCGCACACAATTTCCTCACGTTAAACATGATATGTATACTTTGCCTTAGGCACTATTTTTAAATTTCTACACTTTCAGAAATCGATAGAAAACTCAACCGAAGGTCAGATTGAATAATTTTACCTGTTTTTTTCGGTATTTCCTTCAGTTTTTATGTTGGAGGGGGGCCCGGGCTGAGTAATCTTCAACGCCTTCTCGTCCATCTTGGAAACACTTGAACTAATCAAAAACTCACGAGTGATAAACAGTTTTTCCATAAATTTCTTTTAACAACAGATGGGTTTCAGTAGCAGTTTTACAAGTTTCATGTGAAACTTCACTAAAACTCTTTGCTTTGTTGTTACAAATATCATTTTTTTTGGTACAACAAAATAACAGCTCATACACAAACGAGAACTGCGGCCACACTAATTTGTCTACAGACACCAGACATGCCACATTATACCGAGAAGGTTTCACGTTTCACAGCTATTGGTCTTTCATCTTTCGCCCACAGGCACTTCCTCTGTGGCAGCATCAATTTTATAGCCACACCTCCTAACAATCCTATCATACCTCCCTGGGGTGTTCCGAAATTACCATTACAAGTGTCGATATTGCTGCGTTAGGCGTGACGTGTTGAGTTCTACCCGTAAGCAGGTTTGGAATCCAGTCGTAAATCTGCTCCGTTAGTCTGTTACCTCATAGATTTTTCACTAAACGGCAGCACGGGCAGTGTCAGGTGTGTTCTTGAAGTCAGGGCCGACGTGTATAGCGTTGTGGATATCGCGAAGGAACAGAGTTAGCTCAGTTTCACAAGGTCTCTGACGAATACATGGTATTTTTTTACGGAGGAGATCTCTTCTCCAAAAATGTCATATTATGTTATCATAAAACGTATTCCATAAACCTACAACAGAATGACGACAGCTATGCGCTTCTGTAATATGCGCAACTGTCACGCGACTCTTCTTGAAAACGAGAATCACCTGCGCTTTACCAGTCGTTAGCTGCCCTTCGTTGTTTTGGCGACCTACAAGGACCGTATTACGATCTTTCAGGATCAAATGATTTCGGAAGTCCGAAATCAATGTTTCCTCATTTCCTGTGTCATCACTACAGTAGCTACAGTGGTCTCTAAATGACTGAACAGATGAATTCGAACTGATTATTATTGTTACATGTTACTGTTTATAGTCAAATCGCGTGGCAGATTCTTACTTTCACAATCATTGAACGCTTTCTTCATTGGTGTCCTTATGCTCATTTTCTCTTCGATCGGCTTTTGTTTATCGGCTAGGTTTTGACATACCTTAAATCCGTGATGAAGCTCTGTTGTCCGCAGCTCGTGGTCGTGCGGTAGCGTTCTCGCTTCCCCCGCCCGTGTTCCCGGGTTCGATTCCCGGCGGGGTCAGGGATTTTCTCTGCCTCGTGATGACTGGGTATTGTGTGATGTCCTTAGGTTAGTTAGGTTTAAGTAATTCTAAGTTCTAGGGGACTGATGACTATAGATGTTAAGACCCATAGTGCTCAGAGCCATTTGAACCATTTTTTGAAGCTTTGTTTGTTTACATAAAAGTTTTGTAACACGACTATTATACCACTGTGAGTCTTTTCTATACCTTGAAGCTTTCTCGGGACATAGTTTTCCAAGGCATATTGAACGATGCTTTTGCATTTTAGCCATCTGCGCTCGATATCTCCGTCCTCATAACGAACTATGTGACGCTGACTACTCTGACACTCAGCAATTTCCTTAGTGTATTCTAATAACTTTCTTATTGTCATAACGCCTAAGACTCTTCTACGTAATACAGTATTATTATTATTATTTCAGATGAGGCCCCAAACAGTAAATTGCCGGGTCCTGCCCACTCGTTTGTCTAGGGTGCCTAAAGGATGCTGCTTTCTCGGAATAGCTATACAACAATTCAAGTAAATCACATTAATGGCCTCCCTTACATTAAAGTAGATTGACAATACTTAACTGCGGGTCGTGAGAAATTGGCGACAGCAAACAATCAATGGCCTTCGCTATATACAATCTCCATACAAGCAATTAATATAAGGCACAAGTCTCAATATAACATTTAGGATGACGTCTTTTCTAGTGCTGTCTTCTAGTTTGGTCTACTAGTGTGTGTCTTCTACTGTCCGGTCGAAGCTGGCGGGAGCAACGCTTATATTCTCTTCCTGTAGAGGCCGATCCTGTCGTGGTTACGTCCTAGTCAGCGTGCTGTTGGCTGACGTCGTGTCACAGACTTCTCTGTTCTTGCGTTCTTCATCGTCGTGCCGGCGCCTGTCGTTACGCCGGAACATGAATGAGAACGCCCTCAGTGATTACTCAAGTACAGTGCAATTACTACTCTTGCTACAGAACAGATTATAATAAAAATTGACATATGTACATGTGTTTATGTTTAATACCTCCTCCTAAGTCACTGAACTCATTTCAAACGAACTTGGTACACACATCGCTTAAAATCAGGCAATAACCGTTGTGGGGATAAGAACGACCTACCTATCATAGGTAAGGAGGAATGCCTACATAAAGAATGAGATGTGTAAAAAATTGCCTCATCAGGCATGACGTTTAAATGTATTACTTCAGTGCTACCAACAATATTCCCAAGAAATTTCACCTGCCGTATCCACCTTTGCCGGCAAATGAACCTACAACAATATATAATGGCGCTAGGCATGGTTCAGGAAATGTGACGTCATAAACACTGAGATGCGTGGAAAATACAGCATCTTTAATGACGTTTAAATGTGTTACACCTTCGTTACAAACTCTATTCGCAATTTATTTTGTAGAAAATATCGGCATATGCTAATAACTGTACCTATACAAATATATCGTTTACGGCAGACAGTTCAAGACATATGTCGTCATAAACACTGAGGTGCGTTAAAAATTGCAGCGTTGTGTGTGAAATATTATTACATATTTTATATACTATTAGGAAGTCCAATAGTCGAATCAGCTTAAAGGAATCACCGATACATGCGAAGTTCAGGGGATTGACTCCGTCTACACAGCTATACACATGCGTTGCCACGTTTTGGCCACGAGAAACAGGTGCACTCAGTGTATATAAACTGTCCTCGCTCGTATTTCTTAATTTCGATAGCATACTTACACATTTGTACGTTAGAATATTTCTTTGTACGGCTGTTTCATGAAGATAGAGACAGGACTTTTTTTTTGATACTTCATAAGATACACAGTTATTTGTTTTCATTCCTAATAGAAAATTGGCAAAATGCCAGGTCTGTCAATTAGGCACTCGAAACCTTGACTTCTTGTTCGATCATCAGGAATACTGTTAGACACAAAGGGGCAATATAAATGTATGACACTGTTGAGACTGTAAAAGAGCAATATTTCTTTTGCAACGCCGGAAAGGGTGTTGAAATCTACCTGCACACATAGGGCAGTGGTGAAAGGTCGCGGTTTCCCTAAACAGCTTGGAGTAATTGCGATGAGGGTTCTACTGAGAGGAACAGGGCCGATTTCCTTCCGTATCCTTTCCCAATCCGACCTGAAATTCCCCCCGTGGATGTCTCCTTCTCTACAAGATGTTAAACTCAAATCTTCCTCGTTTCTTCCTTCTGAAATTATGGTCCCATCATAACAAATAGGTAGGTGCAATACTGGATAAATATTTACAAGTGATTGACAATATATCGATGAAACTGGGACCCTTGCATACGGAGAAGGTAAGAACTTGGAAGAGAGTAAAACTGCAATAGTATTAAATGCTGTGCTCTTTGCGCTCTGGTAATTGGCTACACCTATTATTTTGATGCCTAGCGATGAAATATTTGGACTTACTAATCCGTTACCAAATAATTTCTTTTCTTTCTGATCATCTGTGACTTGTTTCTTCTATTACAACCGTGTGAGTCATCAGTAAAGTCTGTGCGCTACATCACACGTTTATCGATAACTGAATTTAGCCGATTGTCTCTCTTCTTAGCTTCAGCACCAGTTCTCTACAATATTATTTTGGGATAATTAAGGACCTCTCAGTGTAGCAGTCTCGGAAAGAATAACCTCTCTCACTTTAGTGACTACAAAATCGAAAGAGATTTGTATTACGTTTTCGGTGTTCTAACGAACTTTTAAATTTCACAAACAACAGTGAAGCATCATTTAGGCTTTTCGACACTCGTATACTCTTATTTTCAATCCTTGACAACAGGGCTGTCCTGCAGAAAGAACGTTTTAGAACAAAGGTGTTGCTGTTCTCCGGTACTGTAATTACTTCCAAACAGTATTTGCAGGCAGGGAAATGAGTTTCTGTTCTCATGTTTTGCTAACAGGTGCACAGTTTCACCCAGCTCCTGATTACTGCTACTGCGTCCAATTACAGCAAGTTTTGTTTCATACAATCACCACACTGCGCATTCCACAACATAGTCTTCCTACAGAACGCACAAACGAAAATCTTTCATCGAACGATAGCAATTCCCGGAAAAAAAATCTAATTTTCAATACGTATCAATCAGAGGATCGCAAGTGGCATAATTTTGTCTCGGATAAGTATGGATCATCCGATGGGAAATTTAGTGAAGCGTTTTGAAGCATTTCTCTAATGTCAAGACCAACTCAGATGACCAGTAGTTTAAATAAAGCACATTACTTCCATTCGAGAGGATCATGTTTCAAATCGCTATTGGGACACCAGATATAGATTTTCAGTGGTTTCCTAGGAGAGAATAATATACACGAGATTTAAAATGAGAGGATTTGTTTCATTTACTATTGTTTTGATATCTGAGCTTAACCTCCCTCTCTTACATCTTTAAAAATAATTTTGTACCACCGTCCACTCTTTGCAATTGTTATTAGTTTCTAACATTACTAAAAATCATCCAATACAGTATGTTTTGAATGTATACGTAGCGTTTCCTCCCACTCTATAAAACGTCATTAACGGTAATTGGGGAACAGATCTCAGTACATCGATTTTAGACATCGTTCAGAGTATCTAATGTGACAGTAGTGTAATAGTACAAGATATGTATTTTTTTAATTCTTTCTATTGAATTGTGTTGTCCAGTTAGTGTGTTAATATTATGTAGAGAAAGATGGACGCGATGTAAGTGTTCACACAGTTAATGCAAATGGAAAGCTTTCCGTGCCTAATGATGACTATTGACCATCGAAACTGATGGCTGTAATAGGTGTTTTCATAGCAGAAGACTGTGGGACAAAAAAATTTTGGATAAATATCTGCACGCTTAAGGGGATCAACTACTGAAAATGTTAAGACATTTCTAATGACTTCATTGATCCTTAGTCCTTCCTTTTAAGAACATTAACTAGATGAAATATGATCTACAAGTGGTAGATGTCCACTGGTAATGTGACTTACGTATGCTGGCAGTGGTGTCTTCTGAACTTCATTGACGAGTACTACAGATACATGCCGAGAACCGCACAATTTCCATCTCTACTTTACTTGACTTTGTTTTATCGTCAAAACATATGCAGTTGGTGATATTATCTATAAAAATTGAACCTGATCTATAGCATTCGACATCCGAGTACAATCAACAGTGAATTTCATGATATTCTTTCTCCTCTATATAGCACAGCTCGGGAAACGTTTGCAATTTCGCTATTGGTATTTTAATGAAACAATGCTTTATTCGTTTGCAGTACCGGCATAGACTACATGAATTCCTGAGCACTTGCTCACCAGTGCATTCTGACATTTATCTTTTAATTGCCTAATTGCTAAAGTCAAACAATACCTCAACATCTGACATTTTATCCTGTTACATTTTCGGAGTGTTTGAAATGTGCTGAATAAGTAACAATTTTAATTAGCGAAATTCCACTGCGTTGTACATTTGGATCTGCAGCCCGGAACAGATGAATTGACGCCAATGATTTTCAAGGGAACTGGGGTAGATGCATTTAAGCTGATTAAAGAATTTTCATTAGTGGAGTATAATAGCAATTCGTTTCTTTCTTATTCTGAATCCCATTGTGCTGTGGCTTGGTATCATTACTCATTGCAACTCGAATATCGGGAGTAATGAACAAATCTAGCTGGTCGTACTAGGCAGATTTATTATAGAGTTGCACTCACGTGACGTGTACGGGTACCTATACGTGTAATTATAGATATAAAAAATTCCTTAAGTATGCATCAAAAATGATCGACTAAGTTCATCGCGTTGTAGCAGAAAAAATGATTATGAATAGGTACATATTATCACTTGCACTGTTTGAACCTTCGCACAGAAGGTCGCGAAGAAAATAACTCGGAGATAAAAGAAGACGCACCTATTCTGATACAGCGCTAGCGAAGTGAGACAAGCTCGTTCAAGACATAATAGTAGTTGAGAAAAATGTATTATAAAGATCTTACCGTGTTGCTGTGATTCCGTACGACCATATGAATAATTACTTGGGATTGTGCTTTGATTGGTTCTTAATTACTCCTTATGTTGTATTGTTTAATGCTAGGAGATAATTCGAAAGATTCTGTGAACTTGTGTCGTCTTCTTCGAGAAATCTTTAACATACGTGAGAGTGATCACATGCAGAACTATATTATTTTCAAAATTGTTACTTACTTCCATTATTTTGCTTCAGTTGCGAAAGAGAGAAGTGCAGCACAGATTTACGGTATTTCATACGAACGGGTGACTCATACTGTTTGAAATTATTCTCATATACCATCGGAGATCTTAGGATGATTCCCACGCATGTTGTGTGTCCCTGTTAATCATCTCACGACAGGTCGAAAGACAGAACAGTGTCTTGTGAATATAAAGCAACTACTAACAAATTACTGTTCTCGATGGTACGATTTGCGAAATAACTCTGTATTAAGAACATTTCTCTATTACACGAATTTTCAGATCTCTGTCCCACCATCCACATTGAAGTTTACCCTGATTTACCTAAATCACTTAGGGCGAATGAAGGGAAGTTTCCTGTCAATAGACAGGGCCAGTTTGCTTCCTGATCCTTCCACATTTAGAGCTTTCTCTGTGTGTCTAGATTCAGTCATGTGTATTTAAAAATCAGTTGTGAAATTAGCATTATCTCAAATTAAGAAACGTCAATTACAACAAGTCTGCAACCGCAGTGAATGAAGGAATAAAATTTAACAAATTTTATTTTATAATTTATTTTATTCTTCTATTTTTTTATTTAACACTTGCAACCTATGTCGTCAATTAATTGCTGGATGTATTACAATCTCAGCCTCCCTCTACAGTTTCTGTCCTCTACAGCCCCTCTAGTACCATGAAAGTTACTCCCTAATGTCCTAACAGACGTCCTATCATCCCTTCCCTCCTTTTTGTCATTGTTTCCCACACATTCCTTTACTTGCTCATTCTGCGGAGAATATCCTGATTGATTACCTTATCAGTCAACTTAATTTTAAAAAATTTCTCCTGTGGCACCACATCGTCAATTCTTCGATTCTCTTCTGATTTCCTTTCAGTTCATGTTTCACTATCATACAATGCTGTACACTCTCATAAGTTTCTGCCTCAAATTAAGACCTATGTTTGATACTAGTAGGCTTCTCTTGGCAAGGAATGCGCATTTTGCCAATGCTAGAGTGCTTTTTGTGTCCCCTTCGCTCCGTCCGTCATGGGTTATTTGCTGCATTGGTAGCGGAATGCCTTAACTTTACCTACTTCGTGATCTCCAGTTCTAATGTGAAGTTCCTCGCTGCTTTCATTTCTGCTACCTCACATTACTGTCATCTGTCTCCTACATGCTCTCAATGCAAATTCTGTACTCATTAGACTGTTCATACAAAAGACTCTGTAATTCTTCTTCACTTTCACTGAGGGTAGCAATATCATCAGTAAATCTCATCGTTGATATTCATTCCCCTTAATTTTAATCCCACTCTTGAACATTTCTTTTATTTCCGTCATTTCTTGTTCGATGTATAGATTTAACTTATCTTACGGATATAATAAAAGGATTTGTGTGGATCCCAGCCTGTAGCAAATCTTCCAATTTGAGGACGCTCCAGTGGCTTGCGTATTAAGTTTAGAGTTTGTATGAAGTATCTATTCAGTTGACTGTGTGGGAATCAGCAGGAATCGAACCACGATTCTCGGTTTAAGTAGGAAAGAATGCCGCAGATCGTTATGTCTGTAATTTCTAGAGATAACAATAAACTATGTTGTGTGACAGGGTGTTGTATTTGAGACTATTGTGAGCAGATTCCATATGTAGGGCTCGTTGCTCGGGTTTTCCATGTCACCGTACCCCCATTCTGTACCTACTTCGTTTCGCATGACTTAAAGAGGCTTGCTCATTTAACTCGCTCTGTTATTCTTCATTAAATTATAACACAGAAGTACAAGTATTTTGCTTATTTTAGTAACAGACATAAAAACTTTGCTATATCCTAAACATACAAATAATTTATAGTCGCAGCGCACTGCGATGGAACTCACCCATCCACCTTCTTACTAAATATTTCATGTAGTGCTTCCTAGAGTGCAACGCAATGTTAGAATCCCTTTTGAGGCCAGTACAAAAACAATTGAAATTTTTAAGAGGAAGTGATGAAGTTTAGTATACCACCCGCATTAGAAAGGGGAAAATATCACAGTACGGTAGGAACTGACAGAAATATCTTCAGTAGTCATGTTGAAGTCATTTAGAAAAATTACAGACAAGAAAATCAAAGGCAAGTTTTTTGCTAGTATTTATTCATATTGCCACTATCAATTTCAGGTGTGTTTCTTAGAGAAAGATCTCCGCGCGTTGTTGAGTAGACTCTTGATTTGAAAGTAGTGTCTTTTCTTTATGACCGAATCGATAACAACGTGGATAATGATGGAGGTAGCGGTTCACATACTCCACGCGGCGCGGAAGACCGTTTCTTAGGGAGATGGCAAGCACAACGTCATAATGACCTTATTGTTTTCATTTTGCATTTACGGAGATAACCAAAGTTTTCATTATTTAACACCTCGATATAGATATAGTTAATAGTATTTTCAGATATGTATTTATTCGTCCGTCTGTTTTTATAACTCCTTGGCAATACAGAGAGCTACAATAATACAACATTGCACTGGCGTCTTCATAGCAATGTAGACGGATTCCTTTTACGAGTTTCCTTAACGACAGTCTGTCTTGTTTGAAGTTTATAAAATTCAGGACACAGCCGTCGGCAACACAATCACATCAAGGAAGGCGGTTGGATCCATTACGGAATGAGCTGCGAAACTCGTGACCCGGAGCGCTTCCGCAAGGGCTCGCTTTGCACGGAATGGCGGCGGGAAAGCGTTTGCATCGTGTGTTCCACAATCGCCGCATAACATCAGCAGCAAACGCGGGGTAAAACCGCGGACCTTGAACGTGTCGTTACAGATAGGGCACGCATGTCTGCAGAGTTCATTTGCATTGCCGCAGGGAATGTCGCAACTGCTGCTGATCTGGCGACTCGGTGGCGGGCACTGTTTCTCTTGCTCAAAATTTTGCATATTATTAAAGGTTTTGTTGACTACTCCTATGAATTTGCCGTGCACAAATGCTACCCATACGTAAGTTAGTTAATAGGGTATGTGAGATGACCACTTATAAACTGTTTAAAATAATTTCCGTAAATTAAGCACTTGGTATCTGCGATTGTTAGTAGATGGCGGGTATTTTTTTCGTGTACACGTTGACGTAAGCTTCGGCATGTGAGCCTCTTAGTCTGACTCCGCCTTCAGTGACTGTTACCTCTTGCAGTCCTTAAGCCTAGTATACACAACGACATTGGGTTGCGCCTATCGTTGTGTGGAATGAGTTGCACGCAAGTGGTTTCATGTATGTCTGTAGGCACGGCGACACCAGTATACACTTCAGTTTAGTCGTTTTGTGGGTCCCTGAGTCGTTTCTGATATGAAAGTTTTGGCATCTGCACGTCGCACAAGTTGTGAGGGAATTAAAGCTTGTTGGGTGAATCGCAGCATAATAAAACATTAAGAAACATGTTTTGATTCGTGACTAGATGAAGAAAAGACGTCATCTCGGTTGTTCAGCATCCTTGCTGAAATAATTGATAACGGAAGAGCCTAGAAGTTCTTTTAATTACCTTAGAATGTCACCAGAACTGTTCACGTTTCTTCTAAACAGGGTTAATTATACTATAAGGAATAAAGGTACTGCAAAGCATGAACCACTGACGCCAGAACTGAGATTACATATCATATTGCGTGCATTGCAATCGAGAACACTCTGAATGCTATAAGGTTTTAGTTGCTGATGGCGCTATTTCATTAACACCAATAATTATCAGCATTAACAGTAATAATTATCAACTTCAGCAACGATAATTATTCGCATTAACAAGAGAATGGTTTGCAAACTTATCTCTTGAAGCTGGATTGTAGGTCCTACAGTGGCAATATTTCAAAATTCTTACTTTTGAAATAGATGGATTATGAATAAAGGATGCAGCCTCAGGAATTTGTATAGCGTTCCCTCCTGTCAACAATATTCCTTAACCGATAGATGGGATTTCAATCTTGTAGACGAGAGCATTGCCACAACTAGAATTACCCCTGCTTGTATTTTTCTTTATTCAGTTGCATGTATGCTCCTAACTCAATAAATATTGCCCTGTAGCTCAGATATTGTCAAACATTTATGTTATGATCGCACATGACGGTCTCGGCGGCAGCACTATGTTGCTTATTTTTGTAATCAGAATCACTGAAATCCCACAAACACCTATGCGAAGCATAGATATCCAAAAAGCGAACATTCTTCTCCGTTCCTCGCTTCATATTTCAGTTTGTCTACACTCTACGAACACACATAACCTCAAAACTCATGCCATTAGTGTCGCCAAAATTGGAACACGGCGAAAGTGTTTAGTTTCACCAACGAGTTGCGTCAACACGCTGCGCTCATGCGCAATGGCCGACAGCGCCGTGCCTGCAACCTAGTGTCGTCGCGTAAACTAGGCCTTAGCGGCGTGTACCGTGCTACATATTGTAGCTATGATTATACTGGTAGTTAAAAAACTTCCTGTCAGATCAAAAGTGTGTGCCGGACCGAGACTCGAACGCGGGACCTTTGCCTTTCGCGGACAAGTGCTCTACCAACTTAGCTACCCAAGCACGACTCACGCCCCGTCCTTACACCTTTACTTCTGCCAGTACCTCGTCTCTTGCCACGAAGTTTCATATCAGCGCACATTCCGCTGCAGAGTGAAAATCTCATTCTATATTGGTAGTTACCTGCTTTATGTAATTTAGGGCTGTGTTTGAATACGACGCAAAATGTTCGAACGGTTTACGACATAGTTCGGCAGATACTGGGATCTGTTCGATCTTTTGATCGGCCTGTGATCTAATGACTTTTGCTGGTACTATTTCAACGTCCTGTCTTAGTGTTTTTAATGTACTAGGCATTTTAGTAATAGAAGTAACTTTAAAACGTTGACTGTAATATTTTCTAGGATACAGGTCATGCGTAAGAAAGGCAACTAATAAATAAATAAAAAACTACAACCATGATTCTGTATATATCTCGAGATTTCGCTCCTCCCGCGAATTGCTCACGTTTGTGGACACTTTTATGCAGGATAGGTATTGGCGTTGCAAGTCATTCTCACTTTATTACGATACATTTCATTTGTTCGGCATTTAATTCTTGAATGATTGTCTTGATTGCTTCATCTGTAAAGAGCCGTCTTGATTTCAAATTGATAAAAATGTAGTACAATTTTTCTGAGTTATTTTAATATGTTAACGTGGATTGAACACCTCATTTGCAACCTAGTTGGTAAATCATTACCGACTCTCATAAGAAAACAAAATATTATGCTGATTTCCATCAACATATATCTTTAGGGTAACATTTTCTCCTTTGTCGGTTACCGCTACTAAAAAATCGGCTTAAATGTTTATATACCCTTACATAACAATATGAGAACTCGTAAATTCGGCCACTCAAAATAGCAATTAATGCTCTTTTGTCCCGTGCTCACGAAATTGTCAGATTCCTAGTAGAGCCATAGGTTATTGAGGTTAGTTCGTAGTTTTTTACGTATCCCTTGCTCTCGCACCACACGAATAAAATCCCTCGCGACTACTCGAACTAGCTCGACAAAGTATCAGACGCTGTGGCGTATTGAAAAATTTCGAATCTGTTCAAAAGCGAGTACAGTTTGCTCAGGCCTAATGTTAGTTTCTGTGTCTTTAATATGAGATTCTTAATTATTATGTGATGAGGGAACTATTGTTCTTAACTTTGTACGTCTGTTGCTACATGTAAGCCTGTCTTCTTACACTATGTGATGAAAAGTATCGAGATGCCTGACTGAAAATGACTTACAATTTCGTGGCGCCCTACCACGGTAATGCTGGTGTTCAATATCTTGTTTTCCCACCCATAGCCCTGATGCGTTCAATCAGGTGCTGGAAGGTTTCTTGGGGAATGGCAGCCCATTCTTCACCGAGTGCTGCACTGAGAAGAGGTATCAACGTCGGTCGGTGAGGCCTGGCACGAAGTCGGCGTTCCAAAACATCCCAAAGCTGTTCTACAGAATTCAGATCAGGAGCCTGTGCAGGCCAGTCCATTACAGCGATGTTATTGTCGTGTAACCACTTCGCCGCAGTCCGTGCATTATGAACAGGTGCTCGATCGTGATGAAAGATGCAATCGTCACTGCCGAATTGCTCTTCAACAGTGGGAAGCAAGAAGTCGCTTAAACCATCAATGTACGCCTGTTCTGTGATAGTGGCACGCCAAACAACAAGGGGTGCAAGCCCCCTCCATGAGAAACACGGCCGTCCGGGGTGGCCGAGCGGTTCTAGGCACTACAGTCTGGAATCGCGCGACCGCTACGGTCGCAGGTTCGAATCCTACCTCTGGCGTGGATATGTGTGATGTCCTTAGGTTGGTTAGGTTTAAGTAGTTCTAAGTTCTAGGGGACTGATGACCTCAGAAGTTAAGTCCCACAGTGCTCAGAGCCATTTGAACCCATTTTGAGAAACACGACCACACCATAACACCACCGCCTCCGAATTTTACTGTTGGCACTACAAACACTAGCAGATGACATTCACAGGGCATTAGCCATACCCAAACCCTGTCATCGGATCGCCACATTGTGTACCGTGATTCGTCATTCCACTCAACGTTTCCCCACTTTTCAATCGTCCAGTGTACAAGCGAGACGTCGTTTGGCATTTACCGGCTTGACGTGTGGCTCATGAGCAGCCGCTCGACCATGAAATCCGAGTTTCCTCATCTCCCGCCTAGCTGTCACAGCACTTGCAGTGGATCCTGATGCAGTTTGTAATTCCGGTGTGATGGTCTGGATAGATGTTTGGCTGTTACACATTACGACCCTCTTCAACTGTCGGCAGTCGCTGTCATTCAACATACGAGGTCAGCCTGTACGCTTTTGTGCTGTACGTGTTTCTTCACGTTTCCACTTCACTATCACAGTGGACCTCAGGATGTTTAGGAGTGTGGAACTCTTCCGTACACACGTATGACACAAGTGACACACAATCACCCGACCACGTTCGAAGTGCGTGAGTTCCGCGGAGCGCCTCATTCTGCTATTTCACGATGGCTAATGACTACTGTGGTCGCTGATATAGGGTATCTGGCAGTAGGTGGCAGCACAATGCACCTAATATATATAAAAAAGTGTTTTTTGGCGTGTTCGGATACTTTTGATCACATAGTGTATAAATCTGTTCGGAGTAAAAACTGTCAATTCGTAACCTTTTTTCTGTGTTAATGTTGTTGTTTTTTTAATCTTGTAGGTATTTGTGGATTTTTTGATGAAAACCGCCGTAGTCAGTCTCGAAACCTTGCAAAGGTAAAATTTTTGTGCTACCGGCTGACTGTTTTTTACCTATCAAATAATAGGGTTATTAGTCTGCAATGATTTTACTGTGAGCGATACCAATTTCATTTACGACTAGAACTGAGACCTCTCTTAACTCCCATAACACCGACGAGCCTTTAGCAGGAAGGAGGAAGGAAGCGCGGTTACTCTATATAAAAAAATTAAAAAAAGTAAAATAGCCAAATTTTTGTCGATTTATATTAACGATAGTCATTTTAAGGAGGCACGGATTTGTAAGTAGCGTCCGAACTTGAAAATATCTTTTAGCACGCTCTTCGGAATAACAACAAACTTTCAGTAAACCGGGCTACGTTGGAGGGGTACTTCGTGATAAACACAAAAAGATTGAAGTACAGATTTCGTTAATAATTACTGACTTTTACTTGGTGTGCAAGTAGAGTCGCTGAATTTGAACACTGAACATGACATTCATTGAGAAAACTCTCATCTGCTACTGAGACTTAAATGCATCGGTTAAGTTCAACTGATAAATTTAAAGCATTTATGGAATCTGATAGAAGATTTCACCAAAACCCATAAATATATTCCTCAAGGTTTTAAAATATAAGGTTCCTATTTACATTATAATGTGGAGATGTGTACAAAGTACACGCATCCCCCCTCCCCCACTCACACACTCTTTCTCCCCCCGTCGCTGTTGCGAGAGTTCACATCGCAGAAGCTGTCTGTACGAGAACCTTCCACAGCCACTGCTGAAAGAGATTTGTTTTGTACTGCAGGCAATAAATAGCAGCAATGAGGTAGCTGTCTGTAGAATAATGTTATTCCGAATAGATAAGGGTACTAATCGTAGAAGAAATCTAAGTTTCCTTGTAAAACCTCAATTAGTTTACGAGGCAATTGTTTATTTGCTGTGAGGGGATTGGTTGAGGGGGCGCAAGAGACTCGAGGGGGGGGGGGGGGAGCTGATGAAGAAAAATGACAGTTATTATGATATGGCGTGGCGAAATATGAAATATAGTGATATAAATGTGTCACTTCTTGCACAATGTAAAACATACAGAAATACGTTGGACCCCAATCCAGCAATGTTCGTTAAACATTCCTACAGAGTAAGTGGAAAAAAGAGATTTTCTCTGATGTCGCAACCCTTCAAAATTCTAGGCGTTTCTTTTTCACTTACGCTTACAACAAAACTGTTGAGTTAAGGAAGTAACTGATCGATCTTCATGACTGAGATGTTAGGCTAATGCTGACACACCCAAAAACAGTAAATTTAGTGGCATTGATATTTGTTTTGTTGATCTACGGCAGAAATACTTAATGTCGTTAGTTTTCTGGAAATGGTCTTTAATATCTAGGAAGAAAAGTGTGTAATTAAAGTCGCCACAAACGTTGAAATAAGTAGAATGGGGCGGACTGAAGACTTGCTAACCAATAAAGCGTGGTGTTATCAAAGGGGGTCACACAGAGAACGCGGGAATACAAGGAACGCCGTAAAAGCGATATGGCCTGCGAATAAACCAGTACCTGTGCGGAGTTTGCAGCATAGTTTTGACTTGAAATGAAGGTAAGTCTGAATTTAACGAATAGTTTACAATTCCTAAGTAGACCTGAGCAGTGTAAAATCCTAAGTGATGCTTCCAAAGGGCGGTGATGACATTTACTGTACAACGGTTGATATACACTCCTGGAAATTGAAATAAGAACACCGTGAATTCATTGTCCCAGGAAGGGGAAACTTTATTGACACATTCCTGGGGTCAGATACATCACATGATCACACTGACAGAACCACAGGCACATAGACACAGGCAACAGAGCATGCACAATGTCGGCACTAGTACAGTGTATATCCACCTTTCGCAGCAATGCAGGCTGCTATTCTCCCATGGAGACGATCGTAGAGATGCTGGATGTAGTCCTGTGGAACGGCTTGCCATGCCATTTCCACCTGGCGCCTCAGTTGGACCAGCGTTCGTGCTGGACGTGCAGACCGCGTGAGACGACGCGTCATCCAGTCCCAAACATGCTCAATGGGGGACAGATCCGGAGATTTTGCTGGCGAGGGTAGTTGACTTACACCTTCTAGAGCACGTTGGGTGGCACGGGATACATGCGGACGTGCATTGTCCTGTTGGAACAGCAAGTTCCCTTGCCGGTCTAGGAATGGTAGAACGATGGGTTCGATGATGGTTTGGATGCACCGTGCACTATTCAGTGTCCCCTCGACGATCACCAGTGGTGTACGGCCAGTGTAGGAGATCGCTCCCCACACCATGATGCCGGGTGTTGGCCCTGTGTGCCTCGGTCGTATGCAGTCCTGATTGTGGCGCTCACCTGCACGGCGCCAAACACGCATACGACCATCATTGGCACCAAGGCAGAAGCGACTCTCATCGCTGAAGACGACACGTCTCCATTCGTCCCTCCATTCACGCCTGTCGCGACACCACTGGAGGCGGTCTGCACGATGTTGGGGCGTGAGCGGAAGACGGCCTAACGGTGTGCAGGACCGTAGCCCAGCTTCATGGAGACGGTTGCGAATGGTCCTCGCCGATACCCCAGGAGCAATAGTGTCCCTAATTTGCTGGGAAGTGGCGGTGCGGTCCCCTACGGCGCTGCGTAGGATCCTACAGTCTTGGCGTGCATCCGTGCGTCGCTGCGGTCCGGTCCCAGGTCGACGGGCACGTGCACCTTCCGCCGACCACTGGCGATAACATCGATGTACTGTGGAGACCTCACGCCCCACGTGTTGAGCAATTCGGCGGTACGTCCACCCGGCCTCCCGCATGCCCACTATACGCCCTCGCTCAAAGTCCGTCAACTGCACATACGGTTCACGTCCACGCTGTCGCGGCATGCTACCAGTGTTAAAGACTGCGATGGAGCTCCGTATGCCACGGCAAACTTGCTGACACTGACGGCGGCGGTGCACAAATGCTGCGCAGCTAGCGCCATTCGACGGCCAACACCGCGGTTCCTGGTGTGTCCGCTGTGCCGTGCGTGTGATCATTGCTTGTACACCCCTCTCGCAGTGTCCGGAGCAAGTATGGTGGGTCTGACACACCGGTGTCAATGTGTTCTTTTTTCCATTTCCAGGAGTGTAGATAGCTAGTCTGATTTATGTGTAGAGTGTGGGAATGTTTATGATTTCAAATTGCTTTAAGATCGCTCTCACAAACAATATCTTCTTTTATTTCATTCTCAACAGTCTTATTCCAAGTTGCAATCAAATTCAAAATTGCGCGGGGATAGGATTCTGACGCTGAGAAATCTGGTAAGGTGTACACTAATTTATTTACAACATTCTGTGCATTAAAATAACACCTAATCAGTTATACTGGCTCCTTGCAGTTCGGCGTTTTCGTTTGAAATAATATATGATAACATATGCAGTCTTTTGAAAGTTATTTTTCGCATAATGGAAGCTACTGAGTTGTCGTATGTTCCTCCACTATTCGTCATCGAAGCACAATAGTGCAGTTTCAGTTACGGACAGATTTAGGACAAAATCGCGAAAATATATGAATTTTTATTGTGTAATTTATTAGATTGATGCTTTAAGAATAACTCTGCAAAGTCTATAATAGTATACTCGCTACAAATGTGTTTTTAAAAAAGATTGTTTGGGCACCTGCGCCTGCTACGCCTCTCCTTCCTAGGCTGTGATCCACACCTCCTCTACGCTAGAAATTCTTTTTGCGTTGATGTTTCGTTACGCAATCGAAAGGAACTGCTGATGAGTCTAGAAGCCTGTGAGATATCTTTGCTTGTTCCGTTGTTGAGTAGTACATGCTACAAACTTATTTCAGCTTTTAGTTTTGCATGTATCAACTTGTTTTGCTCTAAATGGGTCGTAACAGTGGATGTTATTCAAGAAAAATGAGGAAATGTCGAATTTCACGTCTAATAGATACAAGAAATTAAATAACAGAATTAGAGATGCTGCTCCTAAGTGCGAAGAATAATTTTCGACAAAATCACTGATATCATCGAAGAACAAAAACGAGTTTTCCAGTGGCTTACGTTAATAGAATTAGAAGTATTTGCACATGTAATTAATGTTTCATGTGGGTGAGGTAATTGTGGGACAAAGGGCCTTTGACTGTACGATGACAGTGACAGAGTTAGCATTGTAAGTAATATACATAATTTGTGTAAAATTTGCAAATATGATGTTCAGTTCAGGGCTTCTGTAGGTAAAATTAAGTGCCTGCAGAGACTAAGCTTCCCTCCTGCTGCATTGACCTTGGAAATACTGAGAAGCATCAATGTAGCGTGACTGGACAAAGGAGAGGCATCAGAAAAAAAATGGAGAAGTTAGCTTGGCAAAGTATGCAGGGGAAGAGATTGCTCCAGGAAGAGGTGGAAGAGAGTAAAGATTATGGGTATGGTCAGCAATAATCACTAGAGGTAGGGCAATTTTGCTGAAAACTGAAATAAGAACTTTAAATAGGAACTGCCACAAAATGACTTCTTTAACAAATAATGTACCTCTTCTCACAAGGGAACATCCCCATCACACCCCCCTCAGATTTAGTTATAAGTTGCACAGTGGATAGGCCTTGAAAAACTGAACACAAATCAATCGAGACAACAGGAAGAAGTTGTGTGGAACTATGAAAAAATAAGCAAAATATACAAACTGGGTCGTCCATGAGTAAGATAGGCAATATTAAGGACAATGGGAGGCGAGGAGCGCCGTGGTCCCGTGGTTAGCGTGGACAGCTGCGGAACGAGAGTTCCTTCGTTCAAATCTGCCCTCGACTGAAGATTTTGCTTTCTTTATTTTCGCAAAGCTATGATCTGTCCGTTCGTTCATTGACGTCTCTATTCACTGTAATAAGTTTAGTGTCTGTGTTTTGCGACCGCACCGCAAAACCGTGTGATTAGTTGACGAAAGGACGTACCTCTCCAATGGGAACCGAAAACATTTGATCGCAAGGTCATAGGTCAACCGATTCCTCCACAGGAAAACACGTCTGATATTTTGTATACGACACTGGTGACAGCATGTGCGTCACAAGACAGGAATATGTTGTCGACCCACCTAACTAGTACACTTGGCGAATGGGTGAAAAGATTCTTATACCTTGCCCGATTTAGGTTTTCTTGTGGATGTAATAATCACTCCAAAAAAAGTGATGAAAACATAAGAGTTTTTCACATAAACTGAAAATAAAAAGTTAAAATTTTCGGTCGAGTGAAGATTCGAACTGAAGACCTCTCATTCTGCAAGTGATCACGCTAACCACGGGACCACGGCGCTTCTAGTTTCGTACTGCCCTTAATAGGGCCTATATTACACATGGACGACCCAGTTTGTATATTTTGCTTATATTTTCATAGTTCCACGTAACTTCTTCCAGTTTTCTCGATCGATCTGTGTTCAGTTTTTCAAGGCCTATCCACTGTGCCAACTTATAACTAAATCTGAGGGGGATGCGATGGGTATGTTCCCTTGTCAGTAACTATAAAAGGCACGTCCTGAAATTTTGCATAGTTCTTTAGAATTACTTACTAGATAATTCTGGTCACTACTTTTCCTTTATCTTTTGTCTGAAAAGAGTTTCAGAATAGTGGAGCAGTCCCAGATAGCACAAAATAAAAGAATTCATTTCAAAGCTACTACGACTTTAAACAAAAATGTGGTCCAGACATTTTATTAGCCACTTATGCAGATGTAAACTGTGAAACTGCAGTTTCATTGCTTGATCAGTTTACGACAAAAGGTTTATTACAAAGCAATAGTACTAAAAATTCAAACCCTTAAACGTATGTATGTCGATTCGTAATTTGAAATAAAAACCGACCAAAGTATCAACCATTACGTTGCACATATTAGTCTCAACTCTTACTGTTGTAGCTTAATAATGTTTGGAGATATATATGTTTAACTATAAAAATGAATTTTGCCCTACGTCAGTCCTTCAGTGATTCCTACACAGCGTATTTGAGGAACCAGTGGGAATTATGTGGATACTTTGATCGCTGTAGAGTTTCTTATTGGCCTATTGCAGCTCTAGACCACACAAAATCATGTAGCATGTTCGCATGTTGCTCTTTTCAGTTGAGCATACTGTTCCAAGTGCACATACTGATCCAATGCAATGTATTTTAATAACTTCCATTATGAACAAGGGAGTAACGTACGATAATACAGCAATATCTATTTAGGGGAACATAAATTTAAGTACTGCAAATATTGTGACGTACTGCTCCAAGCAACTGTTTAGCTTTTAGTTAAATAATGCGCTACGTTTTTAATCTTTGAATATGATATTCTGAAGTGTCTGTTACTGGCACTGTTTTTTCGGCAACTTGTGCTTCTGAGGTCTCTAGAACACACAAATTTCCATGTTTGAAAATCATATTTATTCCGTTTTATGTATTCGGGATGGGTTACTTCCCTTAGTAGTATAATAACCAACAGCAGTGCCAGAATAATTTCGTCAGATTCTTTCTGAAAAGGGACCAGATGAATCAAATAGTTTTCTTCAGTGCTACAAGCTAAATGAAGCTAAGGCAAAGAACAAGAAAAACGTTAACCAACGTGGTATTTTCTCTGGAGAGGGTTACTCAAAGATCCATACTAAAAACGAAATACAGCAGGCTCACAATCCAAAAAAATCAATCCCACAGAGAGTGTATTCAAGAGAGACAATTTTCGCGGCAGGAATTTCAGTTTTTACGAATTCCTCATTAGTTATTCGAGTAACCCGTCTGATCTTGAATAGTCTACTCTCTTTTTATCTCAACTGCTTGACGTCCACAATTTACTTCCGTACAGGCTACACTCCAGGCATATGTCTTGAGAAAAGGTCTTCTAATGCTTGAAGTGTTATGTTAACAAAACTAACTTTTTCTAAAATCGTTTTCTTATAATTGCAGGTCTGTATTTTACGTCCCTCTTCTTCGACCGTGATCTACTTTTCTGCTGCCCAGATAGCAAAACTCTTTACTACTTTCAGTATCTCGCTTCCTAATCTTATTACCTCATGTAAGCTGAAGGTGGGGGGCGGAGAAAAGAAAAGAAAGGGAAGTTCCATTAGAGCTTCATGTGGATTTATTGGTGCTAAGTGAAATTTGAAATTGTGTGCTGGATCTGGCTCGAACGCTGGTCCTCCTGCTAAATTTCTTGTTTTGTGTTGATATCATTCTTTTTCTGTTTTGTTCGTTGAATTCGTTCGGGACGGACGTCCGTTGACACCCGTTCGGATTCATCGTTGATCCGTTCACTCAATTTTCTTTTTATTACAGAGCGTAGCTAACGCTCTAACCGAACACGCTGATCTACCATGCCGGCATGTGGTAGATAGTTGTGTTAGCCACTGCGCCACGCAGGCACAGTGTTTATCGCATGGGGACTGACTCGGTATACCCCTTGGCCGATTCAGTGTCCCAGCTAGGGCCACCTATCCACAGTCCCTGTCCATGTCGTCCATTCTCGCTACCTTGAGATTCCTGCAGGAGGTCGAACAAGATTACGCACCCGCACTGGAGGTGATGGATTCATTGCCTATCAAGGCGACTCAGTTATTTGTATGTGTGATGTCTGTTCTTTCGGTCATGTTCCTTCCCGTTCTTTTCCTTTCTCCCCCTCCACCTTCAATTCACATAATATACATCACAGCTGCGATTCTGTTTGGTGCCTGTTCCATGCATTCATCTAATAAATAATCTTTGATGGGCTATGAGTCCAGAACGTTAAGTGCGAATTCATAATCAAGTTCGACGTCCTGTACGAATCAGAAAGTAGCTATCGTAGAAACCATGGACGGGGACTGCATATAGGTGGCCCTGATTGGCCATGTGGGTACTGAGATATTCTGCGCAAGTATGATAATACCATGTCTGGGTGGTACAGTGGTTAAAGCAACTCAATGGTTACATGAAAAAATGTTCAAATGTGTGTGAATTCCAAAGTTGCTAAACAGCCGAGGTCATCGGACCCTAGACTTACACACTACTTAAACTAACTTACGCTAAGAACAAAACATAGACCCATGCCAGAGGGAGGACCTAACACTCCGGCCGGAGGGGCTGCGCAATCCATGACATGGCGCCTCAAACCACGCGGCCGCTCCGGCTGCGGCTTAAAAATTGTTTCAAATTTATTAAGTGATTTTTATAGCGTTTTCAACTTTGATTTTGGGAAAAACTGTGAAAAATTCCATGATGTAAAATTATTTCATAAACGGCTTGTCTAGTTTCAGCTTTTTTCGATATTTCAGCAATGTAGTGAATTAGAATTTTTGTTTTTAGGATCTCTGTAAACTCTTATTTAGCCGTTTTTATACTAAATATACATAAAATAAAGAGTAATAGTATTTTCATATCAGTGACTGTCTGTCGTGCTGCCCCTCCCTCACCATCACCAAGTAGTTAGCTTCTGCTACTGTCCTTCAGTTCACAGTACCTCTTCACTCTGTGCTGTTCACGTGTTGTTGTTACTGGTGCTTAAAAGTAGTGACTCTTTTCTTGTATTGTAAAGATGTTTTATGGATAATGTACAAAGGCTACCAGAGGATGTATAAACTCCCCAGATTGCTTCTCCTACATTTGTGGTAGCTATACCGTTAAAAATCAACAAAGACACATTTCCGGTTTTGTTGAAAAAGTATATTTCGCCTAATTTGGTGTAAAGTTAGGCGATCAAGATAAGCCTTGCGCCCGACACAAAGTTTGTTTAGTGTGTGTTAAGAATGGTTGCAACGTAAACAACAGTCCTTGTATTTTGGAACACCAATGGTTTGGAGGGAGCCCTAAAATCATAGTGATGACTGCTATTTTTTCTCTTGCAACGAACTAGGTTTCAATTTGAAATAATGAAGGATATTTCTTACCCTGACATTCAATCAGCCATTCGCCCTGTTCCTCATGGACGTGAAGCACCAATACCCTTTACTCCAGATACTTTGGATGATATAGATCATGACGAGCCATTTGCTCAGCAAGGTGATACTGAAGAAGACAGAGATTGCTACGATGCTTTCACAACCGATCCCATTCCATTCTCACAATCTGAACGATTTAGTTAGAGACCTAGGCCTCTCTAAAGAATCGGCAGGGGTTTTAGGATCTATATTGAAAGATAAACATACGATGACTCCGCGTATATTCTTTCCTTGGTATCGATCGAGGGAAAATTAGTTTATATTTTTCTTCTTTCAAGAAGGTGGCTTGGTATTTTGCAATGATGTTGCTGGACATATGGCATGTTTTACAATAGAATATGCTCCTCAAATCTTGACTACTTTCCTGCAAACCTTGGTGATGTCAGTGAAGAGCAGGGCGAATGGTTCCACCAAGACGTCAAAGAAAGGGAAAGAAGATATCAAGGGACATGAAATGTCTACATTATAGCGGACTACTGCTGGTTGGTAAAAAGAGATGATCCTGAACGAGTCCACAGCCGAAAAATCAATAAATGAAGCTTCGACAGAAAGTGAAAGCGTTATTGTAAGGACTTGTGAGATTAAAGATAAATGGAAGTGTACTGTAAATGTAGTTCAGAACATGATTTACAAATAAAACAAAATTTTATAACGTTGGAAGAAATGTGATAAATTACTTAAATTTTGTTTTTATACCAAAAAATACTCCATTTTTGTGAGAAAACCTGACGTGATCGAAAGGAATGGATTGCATTTTTGAAATCAGCGCTGAAAAGTGCATAAAAGTCAGTTATCAAATTTCAAACAACTTTCAAAAATATTTTTTTGTAGACCTGTGTTATCTGCAAATCTCGGGTGCGAATCCCAGTCAAGCACACAGTATCACAGTGCGCCACTGACTCCGCGTAGAGTCCTGATGCAGCTGACTTCATGAGTTCCTTCCTTTCCTTTCTCTCCCCCCCCCCCTCCCTCTTCCAGTTTGCACAAGCCGTGTGGTTTATGTTCTTACGGACATGTCAGAAAGAACAAACGCCACGCTTTCGTATCATATTAGCTCAGCATGGCCGGATTTAATCTGATCACATTCTAATTTCCTTGCTTTAATTTCATTTACACTTCTCCTACAATCTGCTTTCAAGGCACTATCCATTTCGTTCTTTTGTTCTTCATAGTTCCTCGCCGTCTCTGATAGAATTGTAGTGTCACTGGCAAACCTCAGAGTTTGTATACCCTCTTTGTGAACTTCCATGTCCTTTTCGAATTTCTGTTGGCGTCCGGTACTGCTGCCTCAGTGTACATACTGAACTAACAACCCTGTTTCACCCACTTCTTTACTAATGCGTGTCATTCATGCCATCGATTCTTGCAACAGCACTTTCGTTTCTGTTCAAGCTGTAAATATCCTTCCCCTGCATGTATTTTATAGCTGCTAACTTCGAAATTTCACAGACTGAATTCTAGTGAACATTGTCAAATGTTTTATCTAAATCTACAAACGCTGTTAACTTAGGTTTGGCTTTCTTCAATCTCTGTTCCAAAATAAGTCGTATATTTACTATTTTCGAGTGTTTCTGCAAAAGTGGGAGATGTATTTTGGAAAATACCCACCACTAATTGTTAACTTTAATTAATCTGCTCACTTTTGAGCAAATTGTCCACTAAATTGGCGATCCCACGACGTGAACTATATGATGATCAATACTATGTTCCTGAATATTGCAAGCTATTAATGAGTCGTATGAAATTACTTGCTCCTGTTTATCAAAACTACGACTAGAACGTGGTAAACTAAAATAGTAAACCATATCGTTATTCGGATCTGGATCAATGACAATTTCAGCTAGTGAGCTACCAATGACATCATTCGAGCACGACTCTTACGCAACAATTCGCCATCAAATCACAACCCAGGTCAGATACCACGTGTAATGATGGTTTTACTTCGTGTAGAGTGAGAGAATACATTTTTATCACCAGAATGATTTTTCATATTTCTGTCTGTTCCTTCTGTTGTCTACAGTCAGAAACTTCTTCACGTTTTATTAGCATAAGAAAGTCTACCATACGTCTGAAGGCTAAACCTTTTTGTGTATGAATTAAATTGAACAGAAGGAACAGCCAATGTTTGTATTCTTGGTGTCATGTTTTACCTTAGCACTTGACTATTTCATTGAGATCTTGGTTTCTCATCTAGAATAGCTCGTAGATGACTGGAAGCCTATAACTGACTACCATAAATGTTGCTAAAATTTTCTCGGGTTTCCGGAGAACGACACATTGACTCGGCTGTCAACCCAATAAGTTTTCATCATCGAGATTCGACGAGAAAGCCTGCATTCTCATATTGCACAAATGTTATTCTGTACTATGCTTCGTGCAGCCATCGCCGATAAATATGAGATCAGTTCATGTTGATTGCAACGTTAAATGGAGCTTTATCCTTCATGACACTGTTAACTAGACTTTTCCCTGTTGCGTCACATGTGTACACATTTCATTCGTATTGCAGATATCTCTTCCTACCCCTACATGTGACCATGTCTTCCTCCCTCTTTGTCCACTTTCTTCTGCCCTCCCCCAGCTCTCTTTCTCTAACCTCTCTTTTTCCGTATCTTCCTCCCCATTATCTCTATCTCTCCGTTTCTTCCTTTCCCCAATCTACGTCCATCTCCTCAACCCCCAACCTCTCTGACGCTATCTCCCTACCCCTTCCTCTGATCATATGCTCCTCATCCTCCTCCCTCTCTTCATTACCTCTGACCCCTCTTCCTTTCCCACCTGCTCACTTTCTCGACCTCGTCCTCTTCCTCTCTCCCTGCCTGTCCCCTCCTCCCCCTCTCCCTGTTCGTTCTCCCCAGCCACCTCTCTGTCTGTCCATTCATCCCCCCTTCCTCAGTCCATTATCTCCCCCTCTCTTACAACATCCGTGCCCAACCACATGTGTACCCCCTGCAGAACAGGTCGATAATGCAGGCCAATATTACTCCAGCACAACAAGACTGAAGTGTAGGACTGCCTAAAAGTTGGGGGCTGATACTAGTTAAGTTTACTAATTATGTGCTACATCTGGATGAGATCGACCAGGATATTTGGGAGGAGATCTTGGACATACATATCTGCTGCTTTGTATTCCATATCGAAAGAATAAACTTAAGATAGTTAGCTAAAAGAATTTATGGTACAGAAGTTGTTTATTTTCACTTTGGTCTTCATTTCAAAGAAAATTACGTTGCGTAATCCTTCATGCCTTACTGTTGCCACATTATTTTCGTAATAATCGTCTACAATTAGCGACCATGGAAACAAGTTAAAAACTCATCATGTTTCATATAGATGACGTTTAACACACATAGAAATGCCAAATGTATCAATTAACCTACACATTTCAGTGCACAAATTTTTGTCATCGTTCTGTTTGGAGCTTTACAATAGAAGCAAAAGCTGACGTTTCAGGAGACTTCCCTGACGTATTTTACATATTATTCTGATTCAGAAACGCTCTAAGTTATTGGCACATTCTGTCACATGTCTACACTCGAAGTGTGAAGCCAGGTTCTATTTGACATATGTGATCCAACTAGTCACCACACTGTGTGATCTAAAGTATATGGACACCACTGTGTAATGCCGAATTGGTTACTAAACGTTACGAGTGGCGGATCCTCCAGTATAAAAGGATGTGAAGGGGGGGGGGGGGGAGGGGGGCATCGAGTTGTCAGTAGAGAAGGAGTAACAGCGGAATGGTTCAATCAGGAGAGCTCAGTGGCTAGTAGCAGTGTGTCACATGAGTAACAAATTCATCAGAGGCATTGCAACAGTTTTAAGGCCGCCCAGCTTCCCTGACGGTGATGTGAGTGTGAAATGGAATCCCGACGAAACAACCATGACTAAACGAAGATCAGGCCGACCTCTTACAATGATGAGCAGAGACAGGGGCCGTCGAGCTTTGCAGAACCCAGTTGTAACAAAACGCATGAATTCAGGGAAAAGAATTACTCGTCGAATCCAAAGTGCTACCAGCAGTTTAGCTAGCACAGTGATTATGCGTACTGGGTTAAAGAGAATGTTCTCATAATGGTCGGATAGCTCCAGAAAAGCAACACATTTCTGTATTTAACGTTAAGTGACGCTTGACGTCGTGTGAGGAATAACGCCACATGGCACTGGATGAGGAGAAACGAGGAATTTTAGGTGATGAATCAGTTTGTGTCTTATGCCATCGAATGGATATATTTGGGTTTGGCGAATACATGGAGAACATGTATGGAGACGTCTGTGAAGTATCGACGAGGCGGTCTTACGCTAAATAGGTATTTTTGTTTGTGAGGCTGTGGTCACCTCATTGCGCTTAAAAAACGCTGCATGCGAAAGAAGATGAGCTCTATATGTTCTGAATATGGTACAGGAACAGTCCTGGAACGACGGTTCTGTCAGCATGACATTGCATGTTATGAGTCCGCCTGCTTAGCTGGGTGGTATTGAGCTTTCATCCCATGCAAGCGAGCCCAGGTTAGATTCCTGGCAGGGTTCAAGATTTTCTTCACTCGTGGACTGAGTGTTGTGTTGCCTTCCTCACCATTTCATCCTCATCCGACGCGCAAGTCGCCCAATGTAGCGTCTAGTGAAGAGTCGCACTTGGCGGCCGAAATTCTTGGAATGGGGGCTTCCTGGCCAACGATGTCATACGCTCATTTCATTTTTTGCATGTTATGAAGCAGCATCTGTGAGACAATAGTTGTGGACAACAACATTCCTGAAAAGAATTACAATGAAATGAATACCCCTAACTATGTACGGGAGTTGATATAAGTCAACGGGGACAGTTGAAAATGTGTGCCCCGACCGGGACTCGAATCTGGGATCCCCTGCTTACATGGCATACGCTCTATCAATCTGAACCACCGAGGACACAGAGGATAGTGCAACTGCAGGGACGTATCTCTGGCAAGCCTCCCGTGAGGCCCACATTCACAATCTATTGTCCCACACTATATTTATCGTGCCCCTGCCCATTATACAGGGTGTTACAAAAAGCTACGGCCAAACTTTCAGAAAATATTCCCCACACACAAAGAAAGAAAATATGTTATGTGGACATGTGTTCGGAAACCACATGTTGCGTCGTACTTTGCACATGTTCTAGCAGCACAGGTAGAGTATCCCGTATGAAATCATGGCGGTGAATCGAGGAAGTACAATACATACTGACGAAACTAAAATGAGCTCTAAAATGGAAATTAGCGTTTCCGGACACATGTCCACATAACGTCTTTTCTTTATTTGTGTGTGAGGAATGTTTCATGAATGTTTGGCCGTACCTTTTTGTAACACCCTGTATATGAAGTGTGATGGAGGTGAATTATTGTGTCATTAAGCGTCGGTAAAGGCCTATGATTCTTCTCCTTGCAAACTTGGTACACTTTGTGCATGAAAGGAATTCTTCTGATGCGTTCCTAGCTGGGAAGCCCGGCGACCAGGTGGTCACAGGTAGTGCTCACGGGCGAGCGGCGGTCGCGCGCCTATGTCGGCACGCTTCACAGAGGGCAGAGGGTTAGCGTCAGGCGAGGATGTAACACCATATATATATGAAGATGGGGACACGTCCGAAAGAACAGATACCATCTTCATATATATTCCTGAAAGGGACAAGCCTGCCCCAAGCCCCTATCTGAACCCAATGGAACGTCTCCGGTATGAGTTGTTGGAACGTCGACTTCGCTCAACAACCCAGCATCGAACATTCTCTGATTTCGGCTCTGGAGGAAGACTGGGCTTCCATTCCTCCATACCCTCTGAGACCTCACTGGAAGTGTCCCCAACAGAGTTCAAGTCCTCACAACGGTGTAGGGTGAACAACTTTTTCATCCCGAACTACTTTTTTAGCCGTAATGTTTTGTTATGTGTTTTCACCAAGACACTTATTAACCACGGGCCTAAGAATCAAAGAGAAATCTGCTCCCGCAAATTCATTAATAGCCCAGATACAGATATCAGCTATTTAAAAAAAAATCATGCTGTTTCTTGCCGCCAGAATAACGGACCTCTACGAGAGAAATGCAGTTGAATAACTCTTTTGTTGAGTTAATAGGAAGTAATAGAATAACTATACTTGAAAACTGCTATTGGTGGGCCATTCACAGGCCGCAATAACAGTTGTAATTTCCATATTTCTATGTATTTAAATTCTTTAAAAAATATTGGTGCCAGCATCTCGGTTATTTAAGACATAATGAGAATTCATTGTTGTCTGTCTGATGATCCCCTGATCACTATTAAAATAGGAGAAAACAGGTTACAGATACCTTTAACGGAACAAAAATAATTTGAGGTCAAAAAGTTAGGCTGCTCTCTGCGTATAATGGCAAAAGCAAAATCTTTTCAATAGTGAACGCTACTTTTAGGTCAAAAACTGCGATAAATTAACGAAAGAGTTATTAATAAGGTACTCCTTAAGTTTGTGTCTGAATGTCTGAGGATTTTACATTTTCTGTCTGATATCCACTGACAACCGGACAATCTGTTGTAAACATCTGCACTAGAATAAGGAATTCAACCGTCCGAGGATTTTCGATTTTCTGTATTTTCTGTCTCATATCCACTGAAAACCGGAAAATCTGTTGTAAACATCTGTACTAGAATACAGAATTCAACCCTTAACCCTAGATGGTGACAGTAGTGTGTACAGAAATATTTGTCACTTGTGTTTCTATGGTAGCGGATTTCAGTGTTTACCCTAAACCCATTTTTGTAACTGAAGGCAAATATTATGGAGTGAAGACGTGGGCAAGAAAGCTTAAGAAACCATAGAACCATGAAGGAGCTTCTGCAATATGTTCGGTAATTAACTTAATACAATGTTCTTGTGCACGTTTCTATTGAATAAATATAGGGGGCGATCAAAAGTTTCCGTCCGAAGGCCACGCTAACCCATCCTTTAAATGTCGGTGCTTATACACCTGCATCGGAGTCGCGGTAATTTGCATGTATGCTACAGCAACGCATAGTAACGGATACTTTTTGATCGGCCCTTATATATAAACCATAGCAATCTTTCCGAGAAGACTATTATGACAGTATTGAGTTAAAGAGCGCAAATTATGCTAGCGATCCCGCCAGCCAGTCAATTCAGTTACAGAGATTTCCGAGTGCAAATCTAGCAGAACTCAGCTTTAGGTCATGTGGAAGTCACGTGATTGTGGCCACGAACTCTGAAGCTCGGCAAACGCGTCCATTTCATTCCAGCCCATTTCAAAACAAATATAAACCATATTAAACCGCATATATATTTCCGACGTATGGCTGCACGTAGCCCATAAGCTACGACCGAATGCGCGGCGCGGCGCGGCGCGGCGTGGTGGCCCTGAAATTCCGGAGAGCTGAATTTATGGGTGCCGCCTCGCTGTGAGCCACGAGCCGCCGCCGGGAAAACTCGGCGGGAAACTTGGCTCTGCGCGGAAAAGTCTCGTGACCGACGGGCGGCGGGTGTCACAAAGAGCCTTCTTCGCAAGCGCGGCGCCGAGCTCCCCGGGGACTGTGGAATCGGCGGTAGTGCACTATCACGCCACTATTCACGCCAGTGAAACGAACGTTCTAGTGAAAAACGAGCAGCTCTCCCGAATGACATGCTAACGACAGGGACGTTATCGCGTTGCGACAGTCTTTCAGTGCTACTAAAGCGAGGGTTGTTCTTTTACTTGTACTCTCTGTGGACTCTACCCCGATTTACGCTACATTGTGTTACAACTACTCTGCGATTCAAATTAACGTGCATGTAACAGCGCACTAATATTTAATACTAGCGTTTGCGTAATATTTACAACAAAAATAATTATGTAAACATATACCAGGCCTACTGAAGAATTAATATATTACAGAGCTGTTTCTTTTTCTAGGCCATTCTGGCTAATACGATTTGTCGTGGTGACTGTTAGATAGCATTCTTTGATTTAGTTGACAAATTGCAACACCTTCTAAACTTCTGACGCTAATTGAGGCTATAAGAGCACGGTCTTTTTCGGATGTACTACTGACTAAAAAGCAATTCTTGTTGTTGGAGTCGGACGTTTTCATCAATCGTGCCTTTTATTCTTGTGATGACAATTCCACGGAAACCTTCCATACTCCAACAGTTTTCGTACACATAGCTTAAAAAAATTTTAAAGTAACGAAATATTTTAATAAGAATTTTTATACTCTATTTCACCCCCTTAAATTTCCAAAAATCATTCAGACATGAAAATTTTTATTTTCTGACGTGAAAACAATTACGTATTTTCATACATTTGTCTTTAAAAATCCTTTCGTAATGAAATATATTTGTAAAACGTTTCATCCCCTATTTCACCCTCATACAGGTTCAGCTTCCAATAACACTGAAACACATAAATATTTTTATTTCTGACCGAGGAATCAGATACGAATTTTTGTAACCATAGCTTAAAAATTTCCTTAAAGGAGGCGTCTTTCAAAAAAACGTTTCATCCACAATTCCATCACTTAAGATGGAATTTAAAAAAAATCCTTCTTTAACTTTCCGTACAGTATAATATCAATGCTCTATACATTTCAGGTTTGTATCTCTAGCAGTATGTGCTGGGCGATGAGAAGTCAGTGAAACCGTCAGAACATTTCCTTTTACAAGTAGATACACTGAGGAGGCAAAACATTGTGCCACTGCCCACCGCAAGGTTGCATGCCGACTGCTAGTATGGTGGGCATCTAACTTAGAAAGGAAAGAATATAAGCATAAGAGAGACGAATGGGCAGTCATTGTAGCGGAGATACTGACCGCAAATGGGTAAATCTACTGATATAAGTGGTTTTATCAAATGGCACATTGTTGTGGCACTGCGGCTATAACCGAGAATCTCTGAAACGGTGAAATTTGTCACCTGTTAGCGTACTACTGTCGTGAGCACCTATAGAAAGTGGCTGAAGGGTGGCGAAATAACAAGTTTACGTATGGTATTGGACGACCACGTCTCATCACAAAACTGAGTAATCCATAATAGGCAATGATCAGAGTACAATGGTGATGTACGCACAAGTGTTTAGGAGCATACCGTTCAATGGCCGTTGTTGAATATGAAGCTCCACATCACCAAACCCCTACGTGTTGATTCAACGACATCGTCAGTTTGACTACAGTGGGCACAGGATCACTGAGTTTTCAGCATGGATCAACATAAATGTGTAGCCTGTCGAATGAACCGCATTTCGTGTTACACCAGGCCGATGGTTGGCTCCTTACACGCCATCATCCGCGCGATTGGCTGCACGAAACGTGCACCATGCTACAGATTCAGGCCGCTGAGGGTACATTGAGTTGGGCTTCCATAGGAGCTGTGGTGATAACTGAAGGCATCGAGACATCAGCTAGCTACTTGAACATTATTGCGGACCACCTGCATCACATCATGCTTGAAGTCTCTCCCCCCTCCCCGCCCTCCCCCCGCCCTTTGGTCCCCCCCTCCGCCATGGCGACAACAACTTCCAGCAGGATAATTGCAACATGTTGCGAGGTCAGTATTGCGCCACAGCGGTTATAGGGGAATTATAGTGAACTCACACTTAGGTCTTGGACAGTAAATGTGCCCAATCTGTACCCTCTTGGTATCCATATCGAGCACCAGCTGCATGCCCTAAACCACTATCCCTTAATTTGCGGGAATTGTTAGATCTGTGGGTAGACATCTGGTGCGGCAATATGCCTGGGATCCTGTCAAGGACTTGTAGACTCCATGCCAAGAAAAATCTCTGTTGTAATATGTTTGGGACGTGGAACGATAATTATTAAACAGGTGGTCAATGTTATGGCTCATCGGTGTAGCGATTACCACCTACAACCGGCTGTCCAAAACATTTCTGTATGAGTCTTGATTTTGTTCAGTTGGGAAACTTGTAGTTCCTTCGTTAGCATCCATGCTTTAAAAATGACAAAATACATTGCTTGTAATATCCAGTTGCATGATACCAGTATTGCATTGTTTTAAATGTCAAGAAATGACTGACTTAAGCAGGCATACGGTGTTTTAGGTGCGAGCAGTAAAACACCGATTCTCTAAAGAATCGAACTTCCATGTATAAAACGTCTTCAAACTTCTGACTACTTTACAAATGAGTTAGTGTGTTAAGTATCTGACGTTAATCATGTAATCGATAAAGAATTTGGATAATGTTTGAAATTATGTTTAAATCTTGTTGGAAGTTTCTGAGTGCTCTTATTATTATCAAACGCAGGACGAGTTTATTTGGGTCATTTGCGTTCCGCCTTAAGCAACTCCAGTTTTTCCTGCATCTCAGTGTTAACGATGCCATATCTCCTAAAACCTGTACCACTGAATGAAGTAATTTTACAGGTACATTCAGTGCTATATGTGAGTACTGTCCCCAAAACACGTTTCGAATACAGTCAGAAATGAAGAAGAAATAAAGAAAATATCATTTCTGCTGCTGCAGTTTTATTGCGTGAACAGCGAATGTGTAGTAAGCGATTAACTTCTATCTTTTCATAATTTTGTGGGTAGCAACAGCCAGAAGAATTTTCGTAAACGTTCGAAATAATGTGTTAAGTTCGTTGAAAGTCGATATGTGCTGTCATTCTCAAATGCTGCATGAAGATACACCGTCAGCCACAACATTATGACTATCTACCTAATAGCCAGTATGACTATGTTTGGCACAGATAACAGTGGCGACGCGTCGTGGCATGGAAGCAATGACATCTTGGTAGGTAGCTGAAGAAAGCTGGCACCACAAGTGCGCGCAATAGTCACCTAACTCCCGTAAATTCCGGGGAGGAGGGAGATGTGCTCTGAGGCCACATTCAGTCACATCCCACATGTGTTCGATCGGGTTCAGATATGAAGAGTTGTGGGGCGGGGGGGCGACACTTCAGTTGGAAACCACTATTGTGTTCCTCGAACCCCTCCATCACTCTCCTGGCCTTGTGATATGGCGCATTACCTTGCTGAGGAATGCCACTGCCGTCAGAAAACATTTTCGTCACCAAGGGTTGTATGTGGTCTGCAACTAGTATACGAAACTTCTTGCCCGTCATGGTGCATTCCAGGGGCTCCCCCCGACCCACGAATGCCGTCGTGAATGTGCCCCAGGGGATAATGGAATCGCTTGTGTCGTCGGATGCAGAGGTCCATCTTTAGAAGTGGCCGGGTCACTGTATGTTCAGAGGCACAGATGTACTCTGCCAACCGCTAACGTCTGATGTTAGTTCCGCCGCGGTCCGTCGCCTGTACTGTTTTACCAATCAGCCCATCCTGCGGCGTCAGAAATTTGTAGTGAGGGGTGGCCGCCCAACGACGCCTGGACCTGGTTTCACCTTGATTTCGCCACGTGTTGAAGACACTCACCACAGCACTCCTCGAACACCCGAAAAGTCGTGCAGTTACCGAAATGCTCGTGCCGAGCCTCCGGGCCATCGTAATCTGCCCTCGGTCAGATTCGGAAGGCTCGCGCGCTTTCCCCATGCTACACAAGGACAGCACTCTCACTGATATTACATGCACCTTGCGTATGTGTGACAAGCAACCACTCTTCGCCAGGTGATGCTGATATCGCCTGGACGGATCTATATCGATAACAGGTAGGTGATCATAATGTTCTGGCTTGTCAGTGTAGTCTGAGTATTTTTCACAAGCCATATACAGGGTGGTCAGAAAATGTGTGAAATGCTTGTAGGGATGTTACAGGGCAGGTTGTATTGAGACATAAATGTTAAGAAAGAAATTCGATACTTTGCTCCGTTTCCGAGTTACTTAGCATAGAATTTAACCAATCGGGGCTTTGCGCGCTCGCATTCAAGCGGCCTGCCAGGGGCGGTGTTGCCCAACGAGTGCTTTGTCTCGTTAGCTGAAACTTGAATTTACGCGCGCGACGATCTGATTGGCTAACTTCAATGCTAAATAACTCGGAAACGGTGCTAGGTATCGAATTTTTTTTTGTAACATTCATATCTCAGTACAACCTGCCCTGAAACATCCCTACAAGCGTTTCAGACATTTCCTGGCCACACTGTATACAGTTTCTAACTACAGAAGTTGGTTTTTCATGCATCTCAATGTTTATGACTCATATCCTGTAAACTATGGGTCGTTAAATGTTGTAGTTTTTCTGGTGCATTCACTGCTTTATATGGATACTGTCTGCAAAATGTGTCGCCAATACAGTTAGAAGTAGAGAAGTTACAAATTAAAACTTCATACCTGGTGTGTCAGTTTTACCGCGTGAACAGCGAAAATGATATAGTAGGAAAAAATTTGTCTCTCATCACTTTGTGTGTATGGGAGGGAAAGGTCGTTAGTAAAATTAGGAAATTTGTGGTAAGGTTTTATGGGACCAAACTGTTGAGGTCATCGGTCCCTAAGCCTACACACTACTTAATCTAACTTAAATTAACTTACGCTATGGACAACACACACACACACCCATGCCCAAGGGAGGACTCGAACCCCCGACGGGCGAAGCCGCACGGACCGTCACAAGGTGCCACAGACTGCGCGGCCCCGCGCGGTGAGAGTGAGTCAGTGAGAAAATGTTTCACAAAGATCAGAAAGGAAGTGTAAAGTTTCTTACAAGACGCTTAGTGTTTTTATATTCAATTAGTGGATGAACAGGAGTCCAGGCATTTTCGCGCCGTCACTTACGTTGCCTGAAGATACACTTTTTGTAACTGTGTGTATGTGTGTGTGTTTGTTTGTTTGTGTGTGTGTGTGTGTGTGTGTGTGTGTGTGTGTTTGTCTGTCTGTCTGTTTGTGTGTGTGTGTGTGTGTGTGTGTGTGTGTGTGTGTGTGTGTGTGTTTGTGTGCCTGTGTGGAATTTTCACAGACAGGGAAAACTATAACAGAGGTAATGAGAGCGTTTAGAGATCTCTTTGGTGAGGCCTCATCTCATAAATCAACTCTGTTTGATTGATGAAACGTGTTTTTAGTTTCATGTAACGTCAAAGACAGGTTGCTTAGCGGACGCAAACAAGAGAGGAAACGTGTCCCATCGACGCATAATCAATTGGGCACTTTGCAATGGAATCCATTCGTAAACTAGCAGCTGAACATAATAAAGCACGTTCGACAGTGCATGAATAGAATAGAGTTGATTGGAAAACGAAAGTTTTAACCTGGTACTGTGAATGAGTTATGAGACAACTGCATGGAACAATGACTTGCAGCTTGCTGTGCTTTGTTGTCACAGTTAGTGTCCTGCTCAAAGGTGTTATTTTGTGATGAATGTGTGATATCCCACAGCTTACACAGGAGGAATGTGGTTTTATAATAAAAAAGTTTCCCATTTCGTGGATGAGTTGAAAAGGAACTCGCTTGATGTTATGATATTTGGTGGAATGTCATCACAATACCTACTGGACTGTATTTTTTGAAGGTTACGTGGGTGCACACTTTTATTTGGACACGCTGCAAACGTAGTTAACATCTCAGCTCGAAACTGGCTGCACATCCAGCATACTTTGCTGATTCCTAGTTGAACTATTTCGAGGCTGCAGGATTGGGTCGTTGTTCAGCACCATAACCAGTTCGACTAAGATGGCCGCTACTAAGCCCAAATCTTGTAAAGCCAGAGAACTCATTGTGAAACAATAAACAAGATTCATGTGGACCAACGTCGATTCAAGACTAATGAAAAATTGTTCAGAAAGCTTTTCGATGTATAATTCCTGAGATGGTCTGCAAGGTGTCAAGGAGAAGATGGAGGCTTACAGATCTCTGCGTATGGCTCGACGGGGAACAAAATTATCCGATGGATACCTAATTTTTTAAAGAATATTATCTTCAACGTAGTGTTTTGACCTAATCGTACGGTATCTACTGGGCCACACAGTAAACTTTCTGCCCTAAAATTATCACGCTGAGACGTCAAAAGTCATGGAAAGGGCTGTCACAGTGCGTTACAGGCACATGTAGAACGAACATGACAGCGCCCTGAGAGTTAACCCATTTTAACATTGTGTGACAATCTGTGAATTTTGCATGGGACATGGTCCGTATTTGATCTTTAAAGAATTCGCAGTTCTGTGCTCAACAGCTTCTAGGAAGGATCTTCAGTATCGCACCGACAAAGTTTCCACACGGATAAATCGTCGCGCAGGACGACCGCAAGTGTTTGACGAATGTGCGCCACGTCGACTCCTTAGAGGAATACGGAGCTCTATCAACGGTCTAATGTGAGTCAGATAGTAGCCGATTTGAATATGTGGCACCAGCAACACATTTATCGCAGGAATGCACGGAGACAAATTTAGTGCAAACGCTTCAGGAAGTAAATATACCGTACGCCCCAAAAAAATTTCGAGATTGATGTTGTTCCTGGCGTGCAAGCGACATCAGCGCAACAAATACGCCGGCAGCCTGAACAAACAACTGTAACCCACTGATGTACAAGGGTTGGAACTTAAATGATGGCAACAATTTATTCCCCACCCGGTACAAAAGAGTCCCATGTTTGCACCTGTTACTGCCCTTCAGAGTAGTCACCAGCGTTGTGTAGAACCTGTTGCCAGCGATGTGGAAGGTGTAGTATACCGTTAGCAGACCTTGTTATGTTCGTGGTGCGAATGGAGTGATCTAACATTATGGTGATTCTTGTGTACGACTGTGATGGTGTTATCCTAACACATTACGGTCCTCCACAGCAGACCGTCAATACACGGTATTGTTGTTCGTTTCTGGAGCATCTCCTGCGACCGGTTTTGAGAATGAAGCGGCGACACTTTCTGCGCAACCCAATCATATTTTGCACGACAACGCGCGGGCGCATACAGCGCAAGCTGTGGCTGCTCTGTTCGGTCGATGAGACTGGGAAGTACGAGGCGTATTCGGAAAGTAAGGTCCGATTACCAGTGAAATGGAAACCACTGTGAAAATCCGATGGAACTTTGCACAGGTGTGTGATGCAGTGTTTTTAGTGTACCTGTCGAGCGCTTCAAGTCGCTCTTTTCAGTTCAGAGCGCAAAATGATTGCGTCGAAATGCGTAAAACAACAGTGCTTCCCGCCAAGTATGTGGATTTGGTGAGCATTTTAAAGGAAGAATGAAGACGCTCCTTCAGCGTTTCGATGGGACATGTTTAATCACCCACAATATATTTATTGGGTCCTTCTGCTGTTCATGTCTGCTCAAATGAAGCGCTGGCTACGAAGACAACATTTTGGCACGAACAATGAAAGGAACACCAGCGTAGAGAATTGGTGGAAAGAACAGGCGGCTGCTTTCTGTGATGAGGGAAGTGGAAGATTTGTGTAACGCCAGGACAAATGTCTAAGTCGGAGCGGCTGATATTTAAATAGGCAGGTGGTAGGTGTGGCTAAGGGTTGCGAGCAAAAATGGTTTGTTTTTCACTGTGGTTTTCATTTCGCGACCGCTCGGACCTTACTTCCCGAACAGCCCTCGTACGGTACCATCCACCATACTCCCCAGGCTTAAGTCGTTGTGACTCTGATTTGATTCCGAAGATGAAGGAACCACTTCGTGGCATTCGCTTCAGAACTGTTCCAGGTATTCGAAGGCAGTAGACCGCTCCATTCGCACCATCAACAGAACAGGCAACGGGTTCTACACAACTCTGGTGACTACTTTGTAGGAAAATAGCAGGTGCAAACATGTAACTCTTTTGTATTGGTTATGAGTAAATAGTTGCCACTGTTTAAATTCCAACCCTCGTATATTTGGCCAGTCAGTTGTAGTTGGCAGCGTAAGTAGTGGACGTTCGACAGTAGTGTGGCATCCTGCTTGTGTCACAAATCGCAATGCAGCAGCATCTCCAAATCAACTTTTTCTAAGAAAAATCAGCATTTCAGGGAAACAATACTATTACTGCCGCGTTTCGCTCTTCTGGCGGGTCATAACAAACTTTTGTTACACTAAAAAATTGGGATTCGTCACATCTGTGAAGACACTTGTGCCTACCTTAGACACGTTGGGATCAGCAAAGGGCGACACTTACGGGTAATGGAATCGCACAGAAATACCTCGTTCCAATCGCAACCCATCACACAGGAATACCTCGTTCCAATCGGCAACGCAGTACTCTGTGCGCTACAGAAGAATCAGTGACTGATTTTATTCCTGGCGTAGAAACGCCGTGTATGTCTTTTGAATGCAGCCGATGTCTGTCCCATGGCGTTTTCACGGAAGAGAGCAACACTGATTTGTTCGTGAATAGAAAGGAGAAGGGACTCTTCTAAGAACCTATCCTAACCCCCCCCCCCCCCCCCCCCAATTCGGTTACGTACTCGGTGTCACCCAAGCACCTTTCATGATCACGTTAGAAATGTTCCTGTCAGGGACTTCGACATACTTTGAGCTGAGTGGTTGGAGTCTCTGACAGCTACATTTTTAACGTCCTCAACAAAGGTGCTCGGATAGTACCAATTTTATTACTCAACTGGGGGTCTGAGACGAACGACTTGCTGTTTTATTCACATGCATGTAGACGTTTCACCCCTCCATGAGCTTGCCACAGAATGGCGCTGAACAGGAAGGCTATGAAGCATAAACACCCTTTGCTCAAAAAAATGGCTCAAATGGCTCCGAGCACTATGGGACTTAACAGCTGTGGTCATCAGTCCCCTAGAACTTAGAACTACTTAAACCTAACCAACCTAAGGACATCACACACATCCATGCCCGAGGCAGGATTCGAACCTGCGACCGTAGCAGTCGCGCGGTTCCGGACTGCGCGCCTAGAACCGCGAGACCACCGCGGCCGGCTACCCTTTGCTGCATCAGGCCACTTTCAGATGTTGTTTAATGGTTTTTAACACTCAATGGCCGTTCCATCCCGTATACCAGACTTGAAATTGCGTTCGCACTATACTTCTGTGGGATTAGATTACGTTAAGTGGGGTTGTAACTCCACGATGTCAAGTATGGTTGAATCGTCAAGGGCGCTAAGGAGGATTACCAGCAGTGTCGAATGCGTTCCAGAATGTCGTCCTGTTGCACATCGCACCACGAACTTTCCTTTTCGACCAAAAAATGTGTTGTAGTCAACGCCTCAAAAGAAGGGATGGTTTGATGGACGCACTTTAAGGCAGTTCCTAAGGAATTTTTGTGACGATTCTGGGCGCCGGCGTGTTTTAAATGCTCCCTCGGCCACCCTTTAGAAAACCGTGCGATTTCAACGCTGGGCGTCGCGGTTCTGACCTCCATCGCAGAGACGTCAAGAGAAGGGGTGAAATGGGGTAAGACGGGGCATAACGACCTTGTCATCGATGACATATCCACGATGGTGCGGGCAGATGTGTGGTGGATCAACATATGAACTCCTGAATGCTGGCATCCTTTTTCACATGTGTGGCCACCTTACCGTCTGAAGCACCGCCGAGACCGAGGCTGATGCCACAGACTGCCACGCTTTTGCACGATTACAGAGGAACGTTTTAGGCAACTTTGACCCAGATTTCAACATGCGTCGCAATGGCAGAGAATTACCAGGATTTGAAACTGTGATACATCTTCAGCGCAGTGTATATGTCGCTGATATGGAGTACCTGACAGTAGGTGGCAGCACAATTCACCTAATACGAAAAACGTTTGTTTTTGGGAATCTACGGTTACTTTTGATCAGATAGTGCACGTGGTGACATAATAGGATTTATGGGCTAATACTACTGAAATTACGATGTCTTTCGAAGTAAATCAGGTGTCTCGAGTGTGATAACTAGTTTCGCATGAAACACAATGTCTTAATTAATATTAAATTTTGACCTTTTAGCGAATAATTATATTATTGTATGTATTTAGCTTTCCTTTTCTCACTCTAAGTCGTATCAGTTAATACGCTGTTAATATCACTTGAATGTAAACCGAATGTCCAATGTGTGAGGGATTCTTTTTCTTTATTGTGATTTGATCTAAATCACTAGTTACGGCACAGGCGGCTCGCCCCGTCGGATGTTCGAGTCCTCCCTCGGGCAAGGGTGTGTGTATTGTCCTTAGTGTAAATTTATTTAAGTTAGATTAAGTAATGTGTCAGCTTAGCGACCGATAACCTCAGCAATTTCGTCCCATAAGACCTTACCACAAATTTGCAAAATTTCTAAATCACTTGTTGTGCTCGTGACATACTGTCTGGCTAACACTATTACACAAGCGCCACCCGCCACATTTACGTAATAGCCTGCCTCTGTTGAAGGTGGACAGCGACAGATAGCGGAGCAGTGCAACAGCTGCAGTGAAGTCATGGAACTGTAAATTCGATTGAAATCATTGTATTATCGTAACACTGATAGTAGCTATGCCATTTTTGAATCCGGTATATGCTTTTCTTAGTACTGCCTTTTAACACAGTAAATAATTAGGAAGTAAAGTTTTTCTTCGGTACACAAACAACATTATTTCTTCAGAAATTAAACGGAGCTTTGGACCCTATAATTCTGGACAAACCACACCAACTAACATAACGGAAATTGTGGTTTTGGACGTCTTATCGAATGGAGACTAGAATGAACGCTAGTAAGCAAACATAGAAAGAGCTCAGCAGCCACTGCTGAAATGAGGTCTCTTCTAGATCTTTTATGTATTAAGGGGTCCAGTTGTGCTCATTTTTATGCATCCTGCATGTGTTCGAGTGTATTCCAACGTAATTTATTGCACTCTTATTAGGTCATCGTCTTCGCGTGTTCCTAAGTCTAGGTATCCAAGAAGTTACTGGTAAATTTCTGGTGCCTCTACCACCCATCGTCAAACTATACGTCCATCCCACCTCATTATCATTTTCTCTGGACTCGAAACTTTTTTTGACAGAAAAATAGCAGCCTCTTTGGAATCTTCAATCTGTATACTATGTAAGCAGAAAAATTAACTAATTACAATTGTAATGGAATTTGGTCGATTCCGACACAAATTTTTAACGTAAAGTAATTATTCAGTAAGAATTACACCGAACTGCTTTACATTCCTGAACACCGTGTTGACAGTTAATATTCCACGACGCATGCAATAACAAGACTGAGGCAGTGACTGTTTCCTTTCGCGCACTCCGTGGATCGTTGCTACTCCTGTGTGAATTCCGTCTCGAATACAGAAGACTGTTTACAGCCCTGTGGGACTTACCTTGTCCCTCTGTACCATATTTAAATTTCGTCCACAAGTATTATTTCTTTTTATTATAGTTTCTATGTCTTTTCCTTTCCTCCAGGATTTTCCCGGTATGTTCGATACTTCACCGACAACAGGAAGAAGGTTTCCTGCTTCCTGCGACTACTCTCCCCTATGGCTGTAAAGCTTAGCCTCTGACGCGGAGGGAACCCCTGGTCCATCTGTTTGACGATTCGTTTTTATGGATCGCTGTTTGTAGGCGACATAACCCTCCCTGCAGATGTCCTGTGTCATAACTTTTACGCACTCGAAAACCTCGAGCTTTCCTCTCCACAGGCTGTTACACTTTAGTCAACTTGTATCTTTTCTATGACTATCTCGGTGCATAGCTGTTGTTTTAAACGTAGAGACTTTGGTAGTATCTAGTCAGATCTTAAGCTGTAGATATTAAATCACTGTAATGTCATATGTTTCATCCTGCATATTCTTGGATTGTGAACAAGAATTATTCATCGACAGAGATTGGTCCAAGGTCATTAGACTTTATCCATAAAACGGGTACATAAAACGTTGCGAAGACTCGTTGTGTGTAAATGATGAAAACGAGAACACTAACTTTAACTACGGATAACTGCAACTTTCTGTAATCAGTAGACAGTTCGTCAATGTCATTGGGTTTCAGGAAATCCCTAAGTAACGCTATACAGTTCCAAATAACCGGTACTGTGAACTATTACACACTACCAATGTTCGTGAATTGCTGATCCTTCTAGCCTCATGCTTTGTGTTGTCGGTTTTCGCGCTATTATAATCTGATTTAGAGTAGTTGTTGTTTGCTTACCAATACACGAATGAGAGCCAGCAACGTGAGCTGCCACCGTGTTGCCACTTCAGCTGAGAAAACCACTGCGCAAGTCATTTCTGACCAGAAACTATTCCCGCCTCGAAAATTCCTTGTATTTCAACATAACCCCCATTCGTAAATACAACTGAGCTCGGAATTTTGACATCACTTGTTAGAGACTTAAATCATGTGAGAGCTTCAAAACTTTTGCATGAGTTGTGTAGAAGACAGAGACGTTAAACTACATACTTGTTGCGAGTTAAATGTTTACAAAACAGAGAAAAGAGATTTTCCAAATATTATACAGAGCAAATGCAGTGAATACGCTGATTTCTAAAGAACAGCTGTCGGGCTATCAGTCAACGAAAAAACAGAACAAGAATTTGAGTGAACTCAGTCGTTAATGAGATATTTTCTTCGAGTGTAAAAAGTTCGCCCGTTTAAAAAAAAAAAAGGAACGTAACTGCCCCCTCTTATTAAAATTAATAATAGAATTACAAAACTGAAATTCCGACATCAGCCGCTATCGGTCATTGAGACTAAGTGACAAGTTAAAATTTGTGCTGGACCGGGTCTCGAATCTCGACTCTCGCTTTACGCGAGGGGTCTACTTAACCACTTTGGCTACCCGAGCGCGCTTTTCGTCCAACCCAAATTCCCACCTTGTCACACATTACATACGTAGCGTCTGCTGCCCATTACCCTCACTGCTCGCAACTTCACGCTGATTCCCGCAAGATGTCGGACGAAGAGTGCATCTGCACTGAATGACCATTAAGGGCCATCAAGACGTACATTCATATTAACTTTCTATACCGCAGTGTCTGAAACAGTCCGAAACGCTAGTAAGGGTGTCGCAGTTTAAGTTGTGCTGGGAAATATTTTTTTATGAAAAACAAAAGAAAAAAAATCCGTAAGTGGCGCCGTTCCCGAGTTAACAGGCGCTGAAGTTAGCCAGTCAGACCGTTGCGTGCGGAGATTCAAGCGGACCACCAGAGACAACTTCTCCGCACGTTTTCTTCTTTTGTTTTACTAAAATCGAGGGCCGCTAGAATTTCAGAGCACGGCCACCTAAATTTTCAAGATCAACTTTAAATAACTCTAAAAAGGCGCAACGTATCGAATTTTTTTCTTAACAAATATTTATCAGCACAACTTATCTTGTAGCACCCTTACAAACTTTTTAGACTGTTTCTGACCACGCTATATATGTGGGTGCCGGATCAAAAACCAATCGTTTGTGTTCCTTCGGACCTGTCCGAAAGGACAAACACCAAACAAATAAATGATAACCGAATGCTTCGAGATGCTATATAGATCTACATCATACGCACATTTATGAGTGTTGGCTGACTATTTTAGAAGACAGAGACATTATATCTGTTTTATATCGTGGCAGAGAGAGGAGCGCTTTACTAGCTGTCTGCAGAGAGTACATGCTGACACTACTATGTTGCAGTTGTGGTCCTAGATTGAAAGGCACCAAATAATTTTTATCAGACTATAGTTACTTCAGTGATTACATATGCAAATAGCGGCATCATTACAGGGCCGAATCAGTTACCACAGATGCATATGCGATGATTTACGAAACTGACGCAACATCCAAAATTATAGTGAAGGCAATGGAAACATTTACGATCATGGTCTCTCTGAGAAAATATACCGATTTACTTCTTGCCCCTGAAAGGTTTTTAACTAATACTGGGCTTCACATTCCTTTCCGCCAGATTTCATTCTGCAGAATGATCCAGTTATTTCCTTACGTAGGTACCGCAAATGTGTTTGTATCAAGAGGATTAGTCCTACATATTCTGTCTTCGAAGCAGAATATTCCATTAGAAGTAAAACCCACTAAAATTTGGAAACTTATTGAAGGTGCTTGTGATAAAGTAAAATAAGTATTGCAAGTAGAAACAATTAACTATTACCTCAAGAGAGTATAAGGAACGTAAACGACACGGGAGTCAAGAGATATGCAGAGTCATGGATTTATCAAGAAACACTGCTGCTATACTTCGCTTCTCTACACGTTTGTGGCCCAAGGACAACGCCGATTCAGTAACTTTCCATGAAATTTGTTGAAAATCACAATGTTCCCAAGAAACTTCGTCGAAATAGAGTTTATTTTATGATTTTAGTCACGGCGTGGAAGAACCTAAACATGCTACATCAACTTCTAAACCCAGCGTCTGTCTTTTCTTTACATCTTTTCCGTCGTTATATCTCTATCACACACTTGGGCTATTTGTAAAATAAAGTCTGGTCGGTCGTAAAATGGAGACCACAGTGAAAATTTAAAAATTCTTTCATTTGTATCAATTAGCTACATCTTCCAGCTACTTCTCTAAGACTTTTGTCGTAGCGTTTTACCAACTTATCAACAGCATCGTTACAGAAGGCAGCCGCGTGATCGTTCCGGCAATTCTCTTCGCCAGTCAGCAGCTCTCTCTCTGCGCCAAAATGTCTTCACACCCAGCGGCACATGTGACCAGAGACTAAACTCAGCAGGAGCTAATTAAAGGCTGTACTGAGAGTGATCAAATACTTCCCATCGAAAACGCTGCAGGAGCATCTTCGTTGCCCATGCAGAATGCGGCCGAGAATTGTCACAAAGAAAGAAATGCATGACAGGCGAAATTAGTCACCAGCCCTCATATTTAGCGGGAGACACTATCTTCTAGTCATCTTTACTTACTCGCTGTGCGCTCAGAACTGAAAACGGCGACGTGACGCAGTCAACGGGCGTACTAGAGACACTGTCCAAGACACCTCCGAAAATCTTCATTCGATTTTCACCATGCTTTCCATTTCGCGCCCGGTCGGACCTTACTTTCCGAACAGCTCTCATAGTTCGCCTGTTCATTCAGAATAAAATTTGCAAAGAAAATATCTATATGCTTTTTCACCATACTGCATTACCCCGATAATGCAGTACCTTTTACGTTATTAGTAAAGACATAACTAGCCCGCTCGGTTAGTCACTCGGTCTAACGCACGGATTTCCAGAGCGGGAAGGAGCGGCTGGTCCCCGGCACGAATCCGCCCGGCAGACTTGTGTCGAGATCCGTTGTGCCGGCCAGCCTGTGGACGGTTTTTATGGAGGTTTTTCATCTGCCTCGGCGGATGCGTGCTCGTTCCCCTTATTCCGCCTCAGTTACACTATGTCGGCGATTGCTGCGCAAACACTGGCTCCACGCAAACCAACAGAATAATTACTCTATTACGCAAATATTTAGGGTTACACTCGTCTGGTAGGAGACGTTCCCAGGGGGTTCTACTGCGGGCCGAACCGCACAATAACCCTGGGTTCGGTGTGGGCCGGCGGTGGGGTGGGTAGACTGCTCTGGCTTGTTGTAGGGTTGTGAAACACTGCGACCTACGGCGGGACGAAGACTCTCCATCGTTTCTACGTCCCCGGTTCAACGCACAGTACACAATAAAAAGGCATTATTGGTCGGGAGAACGTCAGGGGTGGTTAGGCAGCTTGGTGGAAGCCTTTGTCTTTGACGCTACTTCATTAACTTGTACATCTTCCTGAAGAAGACGAGATGGAACGAGCACCCATCCCACAAGCGCAGAAAGTCAACGATCCTGCCGAGAACGGAACCCGGCGGCCACCTACGGATAGTAATTATCACGCTGCATACACAGGTACGTGTACGTAGATTTCATGCTACGTTCTACAATGACTGACCAACATGTACCAGTGCACAAGCAATTACACGTGATCTTGCTCTCTTCACATCTCCTGGACACTTAAAATATTGATATCCATTCTTTCGTTTCGCTCATCTTTTCACAACATTTGTAATTCTTTCAATACAAGTGAACGTACACATAACGTACTTAAAAAACCGGCACTTCAGCTAATAAAATCCCATGTGCTTTTATACAGTGGGAAATAGACACCACTCACAACTGATGTGAAATGGGACACTAAAGAAACAATTTTCGTCTTTGCTAATGTCTACTAATTTATTTTCAGTCTGATCATTGTATATTTTCTAGATTTACCTTAGTAGCTGGCCTGTTATGTTCGTCCCTTGGTATAAACTTCATCTGCAGCAGAAGCAGACACTAATGTGTCATCAGGAAAACGTAGGTATTTCCGATATCCTTCTTTAAGACGCATTCTATCTTTATATTCCGAGTGCAGTGATCTGAGAAACTCCTCTAGGATGATGAGAATAGATTTGAGACGCAGAGTCTTCTCACCTGGCCACTCTGCCAATTATGGGTTACCTCTGCACTGGAGAATAAAAATGGAAGATGCAGCATTCGCGTATGTGTTGTTTAGTGTACTAAAATAGCTTGAATACTGCCTTGTAGCTATAAGACTGTTGGTACACGATTCGTTGGAACTGAATTATGAAACTTGTCAAAATCAATTAAGACCGCAGGGTCAAATCATACACCTTTATTCGATAAATTGTTTCGTTCTCGACTTCTAAATTGTCTGTTTTTGTATATCCACTTCTAAAGCAATTATGCCTTTACTTTAATAAAATCCATTGCTTCTTGTACATGACTTGTGATATTCTAGGGATTTTCTTTTCGTTTGGATGGAGAGGAAGATGACAGGTCTATAGAGTCCCTTTTTTTTATATCCTGTAGATTCTTTCTCTCTGCTTTACTCCGCAGTAGAAAAATTACTTCGTTGTTCCGAGTTTGGGGAATTTTCTTCCTCCACAGACAGTGTATAAACAATATTGTATGTTCCTTTGGATTACTTTTCCTAGTGAAACACAATAATCTTCGAGTGCCTCTCGTTTTTTCATATGTAAAAGCAACGGCTGTACACTTGTAAACGCGTTATTGGTATTACTCCTCGGATGACGCCAATTTCATTGGAACTTTCATCTTTACTGACTGACTTCGGTTTACAGTTTTAAAGAAACATCGATCTACTGAAACAACTTAATGTGACATCTGGTATCGTAACTCGCTAAATACGGTGTTCACTAAATATAACTTTTTTCCTTCTTGTTTTCTTTTTGTTGTTTCTTAGTGTCACTTTACAGTAAAGTGGATACGATTTTTTCACCGATAATTTAATATGTGATGAATAGACAGTTTAATTACTTTTTACTTACCGATTACGCTATCCCTAGCGCGTCGTACCTTCCTGATTATGAGTTCTCTTCTCTTCAGCCGGTCAGCGCTTATATTACCATTTGAAAGTCTCTTAGTCCTTGTAGGATTTTTAAATACAGTAAAATAAATGTGAGTTGGACGTTAAATCTGTAATAGGTAAGTACTGTCGGGACGCCTGGAAGTAGAGCTTAACGCCCCAATGTGATATGGGTCGTTACAGAAGATTGAGCACTAGATTAGTTTCTGCCGGATGTGCGGTAATCCCTCCTGGCCCCGATGAAGAATTAATTCTGGGATCCGCTTTCAGCGACGCACAAAGCCCACAAACATCTCTGAATTGGTGAATAGGGGGTTCAATTCCGCTCGTATGTGCGAATTACCAGTGTTAATCACAGAGATATCTAGCATGATCTGTAAGCTACAGATATTCTAATGGAAAACTTTCTGTAGCAACTGCAAAATGGTAGTTTGCAGAAATGTTGGGTCGAGTTTAGCATGAGAAATATGATGAAAACGGACGCAGAACAGAAATGACGATGAAAATATGTAGCACATTAAACTGCAAACCATAGTGCAGCCGTTTAACTAGCGTTATTTGGTATTACTCCTCGGATGACGTAAATTTGATTGTAACTTTCATCTTTACTGACTTCCGTTATCACTTTTAAAGAAACGTCGAACCAGAAAAACGTTGAATCATTTTTTTAAAAGAAATACTGACCAAGAGCAAAGACAATTTAATAAAATATTTTTTATTACTAAGACATGACTACAGCCTACATTTAATATTTGCACCCGGTGACGCTCTTCTATTACGCTTTTGAATGATAATGAGAGCAATGTATTCTAACAGCAAAAAGATATTTTTATGTGATATAAATACAATTTAAAAATTTTTTATTTTACTTGTACTGGAAACCTTCCTTCTTGACACGTTTTATAATTCGAAGACAACGGGAAATACGCTGTAGGTTGTGATAAGTGAGTCTGCGAGTATCAAAATGTGTAACACAAATGGTTGAACCTTTTGACTGTGTTGAATTGGAAGCTGAAATATTTTACACTGCTAAGGGACCGTAGACTTTAGTAAGTGACATAAACTTGAATTTGATATTACAATAGGTTCACAAGAAAACTGGGTCTTAACAGAGAGCCAGACAGGCGGATATAAATGACAAAAAATTCATTAGTATTATATAATTACTAATGAACAATTTTCGGGCTTTTCCTTTACCTGTACTGTGAAACCTAGCTTCTTTTCGAATTTCATAATCCCATGTCAACGGAGATTACGCTATAAATTTTTAAGAGGGTTTGTTAGTTTCAAAATATGTACCATAAATGGCCGAATATTTTGACTTATTTTACTTAGAAGCTTAAATGTTTTACACCGGCAACAGATCATAGATTTTAGTGTATGACATAAATTGTAATAAGATACGCCCACCTGTTCCAGAGAAAAAGGGGTTTTAACAGATGGACAGACAGATGGATAAAAGTAAAGTTTCAAGATTTTCAAACATTAACCAAACTTCATATTTACCAGTCTTTCTGATTTGAATAAATCTTGTATTCGACAGTTATTAACAGCACAATGTCGTTAACTGAATCCGAGGAGTTACTGAACAGAAACAATGTTTGAAGAAATTATTTCCTTTCTTTCACGATTCTTTCCCTTTATTTAGCTGTTGATATCTATACATGTTTTGTAAATACAAACCGCGTTTTCTTTCTCCACAGTATTTTATTTCTCCCAGACAAATTTCGTCTTTTGACTGTAAGGTATCTTCAGTGGGATAGTTCTTCGTGTTTTGGTTGGCATCTGCGTTTCCTCTCATCCGGTCACGAGCTAGGGGTAGCACTATAACTTCATTTACGAAACATCACCATGTTTTAATATTTCTAACATTTTTCTTCACAATTTTCATTTGGTTTGCCCTTATTGCTGTGGCGTACTACAATTCTTTTGTCACTACTTGTAGATATTTGATCGAAAACTGTGATTTAAAGACGAAACTACGATAATAAGTTTTAATCTGACAGAAAGTTTCAAGACAGCACAATTATGCTTATTTTGCTTATACATCATGGCACATATTTCTCAAGAGGGTTCAGTAGTCGATGACATTTGTGGCATAGCTCTAGTCTAGATTTTATATACTGAAGGGAATGAAACACATTCAGTCGAAAATAACAATCTCCTGTTCCTTAGCCGGAGTGTGAAATAAATAAAAGTTGGTGGAAAGCAGAAGAGGTCCTCCAAATACGTTACATTGCATTTTTATCACTCCTGACCCGCTATTTCTTTCTGTTTGTATCTTTTTTACCTCTCCATTGAATGTTTTGCCAACACTGATAGCGACAGCAGTGAGTTGTATGCATCATGTAGTATCATCTCAACAGCATACTTCGGGAGCCCAGCATATTGCTGTTGATGTTGCTGGTGGTGGTGCAGCTGGTGGCATTACGGTGCTCGACATACTTCTCACCAAAGCCCAAGCATATCAATCAGCCGTGCTTGCTCGTAGCTTGAGAACTTTTATTCCCTCATTCTCTGAAAGACAAGCTAATGAAACTTTATAATGGTTTCATTTGCAATGCAATACATGTGCTGCGCAGAGCATTAGGAAATAGCAAGTCATCTCCAAAAGACTGTATACGATAGATTGCATATGTGAACGTTGAGCCATATTATAAGAAATAAACGCCTCTGAATTTTATATCTGAAACCTTTTAAAGCTCTTCAAATAAAACTGGCACTGTTGACATTCTACGTCTTCATTATTCATGTCTACATATTTATTTCCCAAAGCAGTCACCCTGGCGACAAACACATATCGCTGAACGAGATACCAGTTTATTGATACCGTCACTGTTGAATGTTTGGCTTCGTTGACGGAGCCACAAACTCTGCTTGCACTGTGTCTTCACTATCAAAGTGGAGTCCTCAAAGGTGTTCTTTAAGTTTAGGAAACAAACGAAAATCGAATGGAGCCAAGCAGGAATTTTATGGAGAATGATCGACGACAATGAACTTAAGTCGTCAGACTCTTGCAGATGTCGCGACGCTCGTGTTTCGGCTGATATTGTCACGCTGAAGGGGCTGGTGCTCTGCATTACCAAATATGTCAAAATACATACATGGACATCATGTCGATGCTAGACCTCTAATGTGGTACAGGACTAAGTTTGACTGTGAGAGTGGTTATGCGTTTCGTACACGGCTGCACAAAGCCATACAGGAAAGACATGACTGAAATAATTGTATATTTACTTTTGCGTCATTTTATTTACGATGTTTGCAGTTACGAATTCCAGAACACCCCTAAGAGACCACTGATTGCTTCGGCGCACGTCGAAAACCCGCTGGATCGGGCGAAATCAACCGCACCGACTGCCAACACGAGAGGACGAGACAGTCTTCAAATTTCCTCACGCAAACCGAAGATATTATTGGCGCATAATATAAAAGTATCACCGAAGTAATCCGTCTTCTTAGCTGAATGGTAAATCTTCCGCCAAAGGTCAATCCCGCTCCCTTATGGAGATATACGAAATATTCGTAGAAAACGCTAGTCTGCTCAGCACCGCTTACACATCTGTAGTGTTGTTCGGGCGGTAGAAACGGTGATGAAAAAAAAAATTTCCTCTACCTTACAGGTTGGTGTTTATCTGTTTCATAATAGTTATAGCTACAAGGAAGGAATCTGCTTTATCTGTAATCAGAGCGCCCACTTCTGTACCGATTGCCCGCGTTCTGTGGTGGTATTAAAAGCCGCTTAAGAACATCGTAAAAAATTTACTTTAGCGGATCTTCTCCAACAGGAATCTATATCCGAACCAACCCCGGTTATTGAAGATAAAAGTGGATCTTTGAGGGATAATGTTCGTGATTTTTCTCCGATGCCCACGCGTAGGGATATTAAGGGTCGCACAGCGCAGGACGATGATGCACTTGATAAGCCTTTTCCCTTGGCTCGCCCTTCGGATAGCCCTCCATTGAATGACCCTCTTCTCCACCCTGAGTTTGTGGACGAGGACGCCCTGGATGCTTCTGCACCAGATGTTGTTACACTAGTCATTTGACGATTTTCCTGTCAGTCCAAGCCACCGTGTTGGGGCCGCCTGTTAAGGAGTCTGTTTCCAGAGCCCACTTGTCTCCTCCGGCTCTATCGGATACCTCTCCAGTTATCAGCTTCGCAGACTACTTCTGCGCCTTCTGTCGCAGCCTCCACGTCACAAATTCTTGATGAGAGTAATTTCATTGATTCCGAAGGACAGGAGAACCCCGTCGTTAATAAACAAATCTCCATACGCGAGTCCCTTTTCGTCGACGTATGGGCTGCGGAGGTCTTTCCCTCCCAATTTCATGCGGATTTTCTGCATGACACATCCACATAATCGCATGAGGCAGCGGAAACTCCGAAGAGCCACAGTAAACAACGTATCCACCCTAAGAGAGTCGCATCATGAAAGAAAAAAAAAAAACAATAGGAAGGTGGGGTGGATGTCCACACTACTCACTCCGTTTCGTCCACTGATTCTGCTAAGTATAGTAGTGCATAGCTCCGTTATATGATGGGTTTGTAATTTCATAGTTTTCTTCTGGCACAGTTGCCTATGCAAGCATATAATTTTCTCACTTTCTACAGGAAGCATCACTTGACGACTTTTCAGCTCCTGAGGTCTCGATCTTTCTCAGTGTGGGTTCCAAACTGTCAACGGGCACTGCTTTGTTTCATAGGGAAGGAATTCCATTACGAGATTTCGTAATTCTCGATGATTGTTTCGATATACGATTTAACTTTTGTGATTGAGCTTTACTTCTTCTCTATGCCCATTCTGGCTCTGGTCTTTCTACAAAGACGAAGCCATTTACCTACCCCGTAAGAATCAATTTGGTGATGATTTTACTTGTATTCTGGATCATTCTCCTAATTTTAGTTTCAGTAAAGAACTCGATGACATGGTCCACTCCTTGCACCCACGTGACGCGTGCGTTTGTCTGTATCCTACACTTGTCCGATGAACTTATTTTCCTATCACCTCTTGCAGTCGAATCGATCACTGTCATCTTTCCCATTCGTTGTGCGGACAACTTTTGGACATGGACGTGATACCCGTCTGCTTCACAGATCATTGTGCCGTAGCCGACATCTTTAATTACGTGCAGCAGCCTGTAAAACTGTATCGTCTTCTGTGGATGCTCAGTATAGACCATCTACGAGACCATTCCATTGGTATTGTCATTCACGAATTATCGTCCCGTTGCTCTTGTTCTATAGAAAAGTACCCGTCTGTTGTGGAATGGCGGACACTGTGAAGCCACAAATTCGTAAAGCTCTAATGCGTTTTGGTGGCGTGAAGGCGGCGGATTTCCGGCGGACTCAAGAATTTTATTTGTCCGTATTGCGTCAACTCCACGATAGCGCTAGACAACCTCCTCTACGGATCATTCATGTACGGCGAATGAAAGCCAAATTGTTGCATTTAAAACAATTTCAGGTTGAGGGAGTTCGGGTGAGATGTCAACCACGTTCCTTTTCACAAGGTGAACTGACTTCACTATATTGCCTTACTCATATGTGGGCGCAAATGAAATGCCCTTGCATTGCATGCCACGCCAACTCTGGTAGTCGAGCGTCATCGTTACATTTTCAGTTCAGTTATTAACTGCGTTACTGAATGATTTGTTGGCCACGTTCCGGCTGAAAATTTCCATGATAACTTTTTCTCTTTGCTGGATTGCGTTGACACTTCTGAATTAATTGCGCTTTCTTGAGTGACTTCCACAAGGACGATTTATATAATGTTGTTAGTTTGTCTCAATCACGAAAGTCACTTGGACTGGATGGTACTTATAAAGAATTTTATATTCATTTTTGGCCTCCCATTGGTGACACAAAAACGTCGATGGTTAACAAAGTGATACAATGTGTCTCGATTTTCGTTCCTTTCAAGGAGGATTAAGTGACCCTCATACCTAAAATCAAAGGTCTGCTTTATCTTGACTCATTTAGTTCTATTACTCTCCTAAACTCCGACTACAAAATTGTCGCTAGAGCTTTTAACACCTGTCCCCCTTAGTTGCTCGACAAAATTAATGCCGTTCAGTAACGTTGTGTGCCTGGATGTATGATACTGACTTCTGTTATCGAATGTCGAGATGTTGTTTCGGTGGCTGTGGTCACTAATATCTCGGAGTTCTTGCTTTTCCTCGACTTCAGGCACTTGACAGTGTCGGTACAGGATTTTAAAGAGTGTGTTAATCGTTTTGGGTTTTACTCACATCTCTTATCCAATTTTTCCACTGGTATCCATATATCAGTGGTTGTGAACGGTCATCTTGCCCCCCTCCCCCTCCCCCCATCCCCCCCCGGACTTCAATCCGACGAGGTCTAGCCCAGAGAAGCCCTTATCCACGTCACTCTCTGTTTTGTCCATATAACTCTTGCTTCGGCGTATTGCCATGAAACTACGTGGCTGGACTATATTGTGGATTGTGGGAACGATTTTTGGTCCGCACTTACGCCTATGACGTCACGGTTTTTGAGTGAAAAACCGACAGCATTTGCAAGCTCAATGGTACCTTGGATTTCTTTCGTTGTCTTGCTGGTCAGCGTGACGAATGCCATTACACAGATACTTTACTTCAAAGTCTGGTCTCTTGTAGACGGGATCACTGGACTTGTATTCGTCGACAGTCGGCTCTTCTTTCCCGAGTGCCTGAGTCCGCTCTTTCGGATAAATTTCTTATTCTTCGGAACGTATCCTTTTTTCCTCAGAAGAAAACGGATACGTGAATCTGGCTCATGGACTAAGTTGTTGAAGGAGGGAACGACCCTGATTTTCGTGCCTTTTACTTGTATCTGAATGCCGCGCATTCGAGGTGGCTGCGGTTGTCACGTTATCAAGCTCTTTTTGCAGATATCCTTTTTCTGTTTTTAGTCGACAGACTGTTAGTTAAGTACCACTGTGATCTTTGATTCCTCACTGTTTCTGGTGCCCAATCACATGAAGCCTTGTTTTGTTCACTTTTCTTCCTTACACAAAAATAAAGAAGTATAAAGTAAAAGATAAAAATGAAAAACAAAAGGAAATATACAGTAGGTTGCTAGTCTCCTGGTGGATCAGAATCTTTTTCTCTTGTTTTGTTACTAACAATTACTATTTTTCACAATTTTCAGCTCATACTACATGATGATTTTTCTATGGTCTTCTGGATTCTCATGAAAGTACTACGTCGGTCCGATAATAAACGAAAAAACGCGGTAAAGCGCGTGCCTGGAAACTGAGAGGTCACGGAATACTCAACGGACGAACAAGAAACAGATCTGCTACAAATAAAGGGTGGATTTCAACCTAACGGAAAGAAACCACAATGAACAAAACAGTTCGAATTGATCTAGAATAGCTTAAACTTAACAAGAGGGAAGTTCTCCAGGAAATAGGGCAATCAAACGCAACGAACTGGAAAGAACTTGCAGAACTGTTGAAAAACACTATGAAATTTGGCAAACCCCCAAGAAAGAGAAAAAAAGATGGTGCAACAGCGCATATGATCTAGCAATTGAAGAAAGAATACAAGCTGGGAAAACTTTCAGTAGTAGCAACACTACAGAAAAATGGCAGGAATTTTTGGGAATACAGAAAAACTCATCCAAGGCAATAAGAAGAGGAAACGTAGGTATGATACAAGCGAGCTTAAAGAAACTAAACAAGAATTTATCAAGAACGACAGCAGAAATTTTTACGGAATTTTCAAAGAAAACGTAACAGTGTATCAAACACCTAATCTGTGCTTTCGCCGGCCCGATGGATCACTGGAAACCAACCCTAAAAAGAACTGTCAAATTTTAGCTAAATATTTTCACTCACTTCTCAACTGCAATCCTCTGACTAACAATCAGATTTCGAAAAACCCACATCCAATCCCGATTCAAATCCACCATCACAGAGGTAAAGAAAATAATGAATTTCTTGAAGAAGAACGAGCCTCCAGGGGAAGACGGAATCGTAGCAAAAGTATGGAAATTGAATGACAATTACCTCACACAACAACCCACAGAATTATAGCAAACATTTTGGAAACTGAACAAATACCTGCAGAGTGGAAATGTGCATTAATTCACCCTCTCCACAAAAAAGGTACAAAAATCGATCCAAATAATTACAGGGGAATTTCACTGCTCACTGTAATATACAAAATTCTTTCAAAGGCCCTGTTAAACAGACTAGAAGAACAAGCGAACCTGTTAATAGGGGATTGTCAGGCAGGTTTTCGCATAGGTCGATGTTGCATCGAACAGATATGGAACTTAAGGACAGTTCTGCAAATGAGAAGATGTAGGAATACTGTGGTAACTTTAGTCGATTATAAAAAGGCTTACAACTCAATAGATAGACAAACATTACTTCATACTTTAGACGAGTTCAGGATTGACAGGAAGATAAAGTCAATTATCCGACAGGCTTTAACAGATACAACGCCCTAAGTTAATTGGGAGAAAGATCAGAAACATTTCATATCCATACTGGTGTTCGCCAAGGAGATGGAATGTCGCCCCTTCTGTTTAATCTGGTTCTGGGAAAAATTGTGAGGACATGGGAAAAGGAAGTAAAAGGTATTTTGCTTGGGATTAAGAAAGAGCACAGAATCAGGGTGAAGTGTCTCGCTTTCGAGGACGATCTTGTCATTCTGACAACTATAGACAGGAAGCCAAACCTGCATGGGAAAAAATACACGAAATCTCACAGAAAACCGGGCTACAAATCTCATACGAGAAAACACAGGACATGGAAAAAAATTTGCGATAGGAGAGGCAATACTGAAATTCTGAATTGTCATCGAGAACATTGTGATGAAAGGATACCATACTTTATAGCATTTGTAGATTTAATAATCATTCAATGGTCAAAATTGGAAGACCTCTGCATTCCATGTTGTCTTAAAGAAAAACTTTTTCCGTAGTCGTTTTCGTCTCCGTGATGTTCCACTTTTCATAAGAGATTTTTAACAGATATACTGAGCCATGGGTCTGTGTTTTACGAATGGTGGGAACTGGCCCAACGGCTCGAACCTCGCTCTGGAGAGCCGAGAAATGTTGCGAGTGCCATGCCTTAGGCAGACTGCTTTTGAAGACTTTTGAACTCTGCCTGTCCGACTTGATAGGAAAAAAAATCAGGACAGGTTAAAGCAAAGTTGGAGCTTTATAAGACGTACTTCGTCTGTTTCCTCCAGTTAGGCGTGCCCGCTGAAACAGCCTTCGAGTTCATTAGAACGCAAAAATTACCTTACCTCCATGTAGAGCGCTTCGGTAAAGTGACGTCTCATTTAAGGGGCAGCATATTATGCACTGAGTTAACAAGACAAAGAAAAAAAAGCCCAGAGTGGTAGGCAGAAAACACAGGTAAAAGGTAAAAGTGAAGATCTAAATGTATAACAATTGACTGAGAACAAGGGCGCAGATGATAAGTAGGAAATACGTGGAAATGAACAGGGAGATAAAATCAAAAATTATTAATAGGTATGATGAGATGTGAGGAAAGAGCTATGAGGAGATAGGTGGCAGAAGCCCGAAAGAGAAGTGAAGAATATAAGAAGAGATGTGCAATAAGGGACAAAAGTAAAAGTTATTTACGCTTTGAGAGGAGGAGATTCCTTTCGAGACGCAGCTTACGGAAAGGGTTACCAGGTATAAGGATATAGAAATGGATTTCGAGAATTAATTATCTATGGAAGATGAAGACTCAGCACCTGAAGTAGAAGTAGGAAGATCTGTGAAAGGTTGAAAAATGGAAAATCTTCCAGCGCACGAAAGATATCAATAAAATGAGGAGTATGGGCAGAGTGTTATAGGCATATTATTGTAACCTTTTCAGTATATGCATGTTAGAGGGGGAAGACGTCCTAAGGGAATGGAATTTGGCGAAAATAAACTCATTCTATAAGTTATATATTTGGAAATGGAGTCAGTGTTACAGACTATATTGGTGTAATGGATGATTGGGTGCTAAAGAGAGTTCAGACGGGATATTGATGGACAGACAAAAGTGGGTACCAGAAGGGGACGTACTGTAACGACAACATTTTTGTTTTAAGATGATTAGTGGTAACCACACTGGAAAGGAATACAAATGGCCATTTAGTTTCCATACATGTTGTGTAAGCGTCTGACTTCATTGATCTTAGGGTAGATGGGCTTGTAAAGACATACGTTAGTAGAATGCGCAACCTATACAACTTTGTAGAGTCGGTATCCAAAGTGACGAATGAAATTTCGTCATAGCCTTTCAAAATTACAAAGGGACTGAAGCTGGGATACTGCTTATCTCCTACATTACTTAAATCATGCATTCAAAAAGACTTAGACTTACAGAGGTGGAAATGTGGCGCAGCGGGTACTAAGATGATAAAGGATCAATGTATGTACACTTGTTCTTTTCATATGATGGGGCAGTGGTGGCTAGTGAAGAAGTTGATATCTGATGTACGTTAAGAACATTGTTAGTAGAATGTGATAAGCAGGGATTGAAAGTAAATTTTCCCAAGACTGGATACCACTGCAATGAAGAATATTTAGGAAGCATAATATCATATGGCGAGCACATCTATCAACGTACAAAATTTACATTAATATGTGGCATACTATCGGGAGATGAAACAAGTAACTGTGAAATACAGCAAAGAATACCCCATGGGAATACAGCAACTCAGAAGCCAAACCCTCCGCTATGAACTTGTAACGTAAGTTGAAAAATATAGAAAAATTCTCTATAGAAGCATTGTAAGAGCCTGTAACAGCTTAGGGTTGCAAGAGTTGCAACCTTGCCGGAAAAAATAAAAACAAAGTGAGTGTTGTAGGAATGGACTTTCTCAGAAGATATTGTAGAATATATCTGCGAGACGACAACTTTTAGGAAAATGTGCCACACTCAAGAAAGCGTAATACAGAACAGACGAACAGCACCTGGCCTGAAATGGACAAAATGCCAATTACAAATGACAGATCACCAAATCAGACTTTGAAAATACTGTAGCATAAGTGGTAACACTTGAAGGCCCAGATGTCCTGTCGTTTCGTTGTACTTTCAGAGTTCCTTCAGCCACCAGCAGCCGTGATCTGGCGTCACACCCGATGACTCCCACATCATGACACCAGTAGTAGCAACGCTCTGCGTCTTCAAAACGTTGTAAAAATGAGACCTCTTAGCAGGTGGCCGCCATACTCGCTGACCATGTTCATCCGGTATAGGGTAAAACACGAATCAGCGCTGAACACAATGCGACGCCATTCATCAGCCGTCCACATTTCCTTGTCATGACGCAACTCCACACATGCCGTTTGTGTTTTGGTGTTAACGGCAGACTGCGCATGGGACGACAATTCCCTTGCCCATCTGCGTCAGTCTCCGACGAATGGTGTGGAATGACGCAGAATACTGCAGAGAGTGCATCACTTGGTCTCGGACGGCAGGCGCAGATGTGTACGCGCTACGAAGTGCTTGGTGCACAGTACGGCGGTCCATCCTTGCGGTAGTCTAACCTTGACGTCGAGTGAGCTTGAGCTCATGTTCTCATGCAGTTCCACATCGGGACACTGCCAGGTCCAAAACTCCTAAAACCAGAATGTATTACAGCCAAATGGAGACCCACAGTGAGATCACTTTCAAATTCTGTCAGGTCCTGGTAACGCTGTCTCACACGAGTATACGGCATTTCCCTGTCCTTCACAGTGATCATTCAACATTCACGCCCCTTATACAGTAACCTAGGCCTAGTAACAACACCAAACACGAACCACACATACGTATTCTGGTGGCCGTTCAAGCCGTTACCGAGAACTGTATCTTAAATATTTTACATACTCGCCCATGGTGTGTACGTGTGAAAAGATAAGTTGAAATTTGACCGTGTTTTGTGGGTAATCGACATTTTTTGTCAGACAATGTACAAGGGGCGTTCGATACGTAATGTTACAGTTTTTTCCGAAAGCAAGTTGGTCTTTTTCGGGATTCCAATACACGGTATTATTCCCCACTCTTTTGGCTGAAAACTCTGTTGTCAACCTTATCTCCGTCTAATGGGGCGGTGTTACGTCACCTTACTGGGAGCGCTGTATGGTCGCATGGTACCACTCTGCTGGTCGATGTCGGAGCCAAAATTTGGTGCATCAACAACCTTCCCATCACTCATGTACTGCTTCCGGTGGAGAGCATCTTTAATAGGGCCAAAGGGCCTAATACCTGGAACTCGAAAGTTGCGAGATCCGAGCTGTAGGGTGAATGGGGAAGAACAGTCCAACTTAGTTTCATGAGGTCCTCTCTAGTGCGCAGGCTTGTGAGAGGCTGTGCGTTGTCATGGAGTAGTAAAAGTTCGTTTGCATTTTTGTGGTGACAAATGCGCTGAACTCGTTTTCCAATGACCAATATTACAGGCGTCGCAGCTGAGTGGTGCCGGCCAGCACGCGGACGTCGGACGGATTTTGCGCGACCTTGTTGCAATGATGACAGAGAGTCACCGTACTTTTGTTTACTGCCAGCCCTTCGTAGTCATTCTGTAAGCACCTATGAATTCTGATATTCTCTGGTTTTGCCGGCCGCTGTGGCCGACCGGTTCTACGCGCTTCAGTCCGGCCCCGCGCTACTGCTACTGTCGGGGGCTGGAATCCTGCCTCGGGTGTTGACGTGTGTAATGTCCTTAGGTTAGTTAGGTTCAAGTAGCTCTAAGTCTAGGGAACTGATGACCTGAGATTTTAAGTCGCGTAGTGCTCAGAGCTATTTTCTCTGGTTTTCTGCCAAAAGAAACTCAATGATATCTCTCGTCTGGAATGCACATCCGTTACATTCGCCATTTTAAAGGCTAAGAATAGCGCCATCACCTATCGGAACTCCAAAGCCGGAAAATTGCACAATGTTCTACAAGAAATTCCTCATTTTTTCGCCTGAAATTGGCCGAGAAAAAAAAAAGTTGCATTACTTACTGAACGCCTCTTGTATTTACAGACACAAGTAACACTTAACGGTCTTACACCATATACAATCATAGATATGTCACTGTCGCTTATATTGCCAAAGTGTTTTTAATAGCCTGAGAAATGTGGGACGAAGATGGAAGACTATAATTTAACGTCCAGTCGACAACGATGTTATTAGAAACGGAGCACAAGCTCGAACTGATTTGGTGCCCTTTGGAACCATTCTGGCATTTGCCTGGAGCGATTTAAGGAAACCACAGGAAACTCAAATCAGGATGGCCGAAGGCGGATTTGAACCGCCATCCTCCCGAATGCGAGTCCAGGGAAAATGGAGGAAGAGTATAAATTTGCTTATTCGATTTTAATTTGACGGTCAGCAAGTTTAAACCACAAGCATCATTTCTCGGTTAAAACGTTGCGATGGTAAAATGTTTTACTGATGACATAGAGTTAGACGTTGTGGCATCAGTGCCCTTGATGAACTCAGTATTTCGGATGTCATACTTAAAAACTTAACATGAGAGAAATCGTGACAGTATGGGATAGAGGGGCACAACGGGGCTGTTGTGCTTTTTAGGCTGGAGATGCTGGAAGCTATTGCAGTGACTTGTAAATGTGTCTCTGAATGGAAGGGAGGAGGCGACAGCCCTCTTGACATGGTTTCGAGTGCGGGTTTTAAGTGAACGGTTGTCCTTCACGTTTGCACTTGTATTTTATAGGTTTTTGATGAATTTAAACATAAGGCGAGCCCAAAATTATTAATTGTACGCCCTTAAATAACAATATTAAAATGAATCCCATTTGCAATACATTAGTTACATAATACATTTAAATCCGTTAGTAATTATATCTCAAGGAAGTTGTTACCCTGGAAAAGGCTCTTGGTACGGATTGGGATGGGGGAAAATGGGATAGTGTCCCATTCAGCCCCTTAATATTTTGATGGAGGAAGGTTTCAAACTATACATCCCTGTTTCTCCTCTTGCTTTTACGGACTGGTGTGAACTAGCAGTAGAAAATTTGATGGACCACAGCTGGATATTAAATCAGTGGAAATGGCAATTCCAGCCGTTTAAGCGTCTATCGAGTTTAATGCACAACACAAAAATCGTTGGCAAGATACTTTCCTTAACTAGAAGTTAACTTTCCTTAACTATAATCGAATGGGAAAATTCTAAATGTGTTCACTACAGAGTAAAAAGAGTTTATTAAGATGGCAATGGCCATAAAATGCAACACAGCTGGGAAATACTCAGGGCACGGAATATAACTGCGGTCTTCGAAAAACAAACGAGCATTTAACGCGTATCGACCGCCGGGAATCGAATTCTGTTATACATGCAACTGCGCGAGATCACGAACAGTTCACGTTCTGGATGTAACGGAGGCAGGAGAACACTTAACAGCACAATTCGCTGCACTTGAATAAGACGATTGGGTCTGTCGTCGGAATATTGTGCATGAAGCGGAAACAATAACTTGGATGAACACTTTGAAACTCACCATTCATCAATTACTCCGAGAAAACGTGAGTGAAATTTAGACTGACGAAAAATTAGTCATTAACACCACTTCCCTATAAATATTGTGGTGTCACCGCCAGACACCCCATTTGCTAGGTGGTAGCCTTTAAATCGGCCACGGTCCGTTAGTATACGTCGGACCTGCGTGTCGCCACTATCAGTGATTGCAGACCGAGCGCCGCCACACGGCAGGTCTAGAGAGACTTCCTAGCACTCTGCCAGTTGTACAGCCGACTTTGCTAGCGATGGTTCACTGACTAAATAGGCTCTCATTTGCAGAGACGACAGTTTAGCATAGCCTTCCGCTACGTCATTTGCTACGACCTAGCAAGGCGCCATATTCTTCAAGAATGTATTCTGAACAGATAATATTGTGAATCATGCACCGTCAAGAGTGACGTTCATCATTAATTGATTAAAGTATCAAACTAATTACGTCCGCTTTCTGAATTCTAATTCCTTGTCATGTTCCAGACCTTACGTCAGTAAAGATCCTCGCTCCTCACGCCAGCCTGCGTGAGCTAAAACGCGTGCATTTCGGCCTCCTCTAGTAACACGGCGTTGGCTCTTCTGCCAACACAACAAATACCTACAGGCAAAGCTAAATATTGAGGTAGGCTGAGACGTTTCAGACAAAACAGCGTCGTCTTACACTGAAGAGCCAAAGCAACTGGTACACCTCCCTAATATCGTCTACGGCTCCCGAGAGCACGCATAAGTGCCGCAACATGACGTGGCGTGAACTCCACTAATGTCTGAAGTAGTGCTGTAGGGAATTGACACCATAAATCCAGCAGGGCTGTCCATAAATCCGTAAGAGTACGGTGGGATGGAGATCTCTTGTGAACACCACCTCGCAAGGCATCCCACATATGCTCAATAATGTTGGTGCCTAGGAAGTTTGGTGGCGAGCGGAAGTGTTTGAACTGGGAAGGGTGTTCCTGGAGTCACTCTGTAGGTATTCTTGACGCATGAGGTGTAGCATTGTCCTGCTGGAATTGCCCAAGTCCATCTGTATGCACAATGGAATGAGTGGATGCAGGTGACCGGACAGGATGCTTACGTACGTCTCACCTGTCAGAGTCGTATCTAGACGAATCAGGGGCCCATATCCCTCCCACTGCACACACCCCACACCATTACAGAACCTCCACCAGCTTGAACAGTCCTCTGCTGACATGTAGCGTCCACGGTTTCATTTATCTGTCCCCATACCCGTTCACGAGCACCCACTCGATACAATTTGAAAGGAGATTCGTCCGAAGAGGCATCATGTTTCCAGTCCAAAGTCGGTGTTGACGGTCCCATGCGAGGCGCAAAGCTTTCTGTCGTCCAAACGTCAAGGTCACACGAATGAGCCTTCGGCTTTGAAAGCCCATATCGATGATGTTTCGCTAAATGATTGTTGATGGCCCAGCACTGAAATCTGCAGCAATTTGCGGTCCCGTTGTTGCATGATCTTTTCCTGGTCGCAGCGATGACGGAGATTTGATGTTTTACCGGATTCCTGACATTTGCGGTACACTCGCGAAATGGTCGTATCGAAAAATCCTCACTTCATCGCTACCTCAGAGATGCTGTTTCCCATCGCGCGTGCGCCGGTTATAACACCAAGTTCAGACTGACTTAATCTTGATAACCTGCCATTGTAGGAGCAATAATCAATCTAACAATTGCGTCAGACACTTGCTGTCTTATATAGGTGCTGCCGATCACAGCGACATATTCTGCCTGTTTACGTATCTTTCTGTTTGAATACCCATGCCTGTACCAGTTTATTTGGCGCTTCAGTGTATTTAGGTAACGTACTGAGATAGTAATGATCTTGGGACTCGTCAGTATATAGGGGCCTTGAAGTACATCATTTGAAATTCGAGTCCAGTGCTTTAACCAATCGCCTATTGAAGAATGAAAATTTTTAGAGTATGAAGTAATTATAATCGCGAGGAGACTCTTATTTCTGCTACGTTCATGTAAGTAGTCTCTTCTACAATTCATAAAAGAATTCTACATAAAGTAATGTTCACATATTAACTACTCGGTGGAAATGAGTGGAAGTAGGTTAGAGATTTTCCAGTTGCACACGGAAAGCTGGGCTTGAGGTCAGCGTGACTACAGTGCCAAATGGAAGTGCCCAGCAACACGAGGCAGTTGAAGGAACGAGAAAATACAGTTTGTATCAATAGCGAGCAGTTACGGTGCACTGTGGTGTTTTTGTTTATTATAACGTGGCTCGGATACAACAAACTGATGACTTTACATGGGAAAGAATCATCCGAGAACAGGACAGAGAGGAGGTGTGACGAGTGTAGACCAGGAGCTTGGTATTGCTTACAGCTTTGATTCACGTGCGTGGAGAGCGTTCTAAAGCACAAGCACTGCTGGCAGAAGGAGAAGAGGTGGCAGACCACGGTCAAGTGCAGGAGCTGGTTACCGCCACACTGTGGAACAGTCAAATAGGAACCCGCGTCAAACAGCGGGTGGAAATGCAGTCACATTAGCAGGACTGCAATGCACACAGTCGCGCGTTCCCAGCGGCACGGTCACTGCATTGGAGTGAGCTCTTTGCCCGACGACCAGTACGTGGTGTTCTGTTGACAGCAGCACATGGGCGGCGACGTTTCGGGTGTACCAGAAGCACACAAACTGGACCAACGAGGAGGAGAACCGCGTACTCTTCTCGGATGAGAGCAGATTCAAAATGGGTAGTGACACTCAAGCGCTACTCCTAACAAGGCTATTGATAATAATGAAGCCGGCCGCTGGTGGCCGAGCTTTTCTAGGCGCTTCAGTCTGGAACCGCGTGACCGCTACGGTCGCAGGTTCGAATCCTGCCTCGGGCATGGATGTGTGTGATGTCCTTAGGTTACTTAGGTTTAAGTGGTTCTAAGTTCTATGGGACTGATGACCTGAGATGTTAAGTCCCATAGTGCTCATAGCCATTTGAACCATTTTTGAACAACAGTGAACTTAATACAGGGCCCAAGGAGAAGAAGAGAGTGAAGTTGAAAGTCATTGGTTTCCATGCTGTACTTGATGATCTTTGTGTTTTTATTGGTGATTTTAGCCCTGTTCAACAGTGATAATTTAGTCATGATAATGGATGACTTGTTGTGGTTACAGCTCATTGTGGAGGAACTTAGAGGTGGAAACATGTAATGGAGACAGGAACGCTGTCGCACGTGAGACCACTGATCGTCCAGGTGTTGTGATGTGGGGATCTTGCAGTAGTGTGCCGACTTACAAACCTTTGAACATTGCACTCTCACCGATCAACGTTATTGTGGCACTGTACTCCTTCCTCACATGTGGTGTTCGAGGGGTGTTTTCGGTCCTGACTACATTTTAATGGATGACAATGCGCACCCGCAAGCACGCCCAAAAGCAGCAAGGACTATCCAGTGGTTGTCAACCAGGCTAGTGGATGTATGGAACGCCCCAACACAAGAGCTCCATACCAACCTTGGTGGCCAGAATGTGAGCACTTTAGGAACTGTATGAATAATTTAAATCATTGCAGCAAGATTGGTTGAAATGGTTCGAAATGGCTCTGAGCACTATGGGAGTTAAAATCTGAGGTCATCAGTCACCTAGAACTTAGAGCTACTTAAACCTACCTAACCTAAGGACAACATACACATCCATGCCCGAGGCAGGATTCGAACCTGCGACCGTAGCGGTCGCGCGGTTCGAAAATGAGGCGCCTAGAACCGCTCGGCCACATCGGCCGGCTGCAGCAAGATTGGGATTTGAATGTGGAATAACTGCAGCCTTCTACAACGCTTCACCAACTCACAACGACACTGTCGTCTTTCAACCTAACTTAGCCCTCGCGCGAAGCTACAGTTCAGCATTTTGTATTTCACTGCAATTAAGATATCCTATCCACATTCGTTGGGTTCCGTGAATCACAAACGAATTTTAACCTTCCAAGCCAGCCTACACGTCAAGCTACACTACGTATCTCTCATCACAACCTACATTTAAAAGCATGAAGCATGATATAAAGCGAAAGAATGAAAAATGCTACTGCTCTGTTCTCTTCCTGTTTGCACGTTATCACTTCAAACGGCGTTATTATATCACAGGAGAAAGCGAGTTTTTGGTATTTCATTTGACTGCTTGAACACTACTACTTCGAAGTATGAGCCCAGAGTTTACATCAAGCCGCGCGGAGTAGCCGCGTGGGTTGAGGCGCCATGTCATGGATTGAGCGGCCCGAACCCCCCCCCCCCCCCCGCCCTCCCCGCTCACGGCTACCGCCGTTGGTTTCAGTCCCCACTTGGATATGGGTGTGTGTGTGGTGTTCTTAGCATAAGTTAATTTAACTTTAGGAATTCACACACATTTGAACAATTTTATTGATCAAGTTGCAACTAAAAGCAGCTCTCAAGATGAATGGTAACGGTATTTTCACTAACAGTTTGGAAAAAATTAAAGTATATAACGCGGTAGATGTATTAAATTATCGTTTGATTAAGGCAGGTTGCGACTTTTGATAGTCGCGCGGAAGAGGGGAGGTGCCGAGGTTACCTAGGTAGTTCCATTGAGAGGACAGCTTCTTACCACCCTCACCACCACATTCTCCGACTTCAAAGTTGTTAGGTTTAGAAATGATTTCTTATTGTATCCGCAAAAAATATATTGTTTAGATCACGTAAAATCGTATTACATTCAATGATAAGCGTACTTGGTTACTAAATAGCATTTAGCAAATTATAATTGGTATGCATTGCTGTCCGTGATGGTCACACACCCTGTTAAGAAATATGTTCCTGTACTGTGCAGGGGACCACCACTAATCGCTGTGAATTCAGTGTAATTAATGTCTCTGAATAGAAGTGTAATTTCTGTTCGTCTCACTACTTACTTCATTCAATTATCTTCTGTAGTCTACTGTAACAGTTCTTCCTATGTAAGACCCAAGGTTTCATCGAGCTAGAGGGCGATCCAGAATAACTTTAACAGTCGAAAATGCGCTAGTTTATGGAATAACGTAAGTAGGTAAAAAGAAATTGACAGACAAGCCAGAAAGGACATGGAGTTTTATTGGAACCGAAAACGAGTGCAAAAACTAGCCAGCAGATGGTGCGGGACAGCAAAACTTCAGTGATGCAGCATGAGAATTGTGTATAAAATGAGTTGTAGTGGGAGAGGGAGTCATATCATCCCGAACTTGGCTGATAAACACCTGTTGGAATCTGCGACTCATATGCAGGATGGTGATCCTCCCTCTATTGCTACACGCGTGAAAGACCTCTTGTGCACATCTTTTGGTGAGGATCGCGTGCTGAACGGCCACGCCCATTATGATTGGCCTCCCATCTCCCCGCACCTCAGTCCCTGTGATTATTGGTCGAGGGCATACCTGAAACTGGAAGTCAACGGTGATCGTCTGACCTTATTAGGAGTGCTAGAAGACAACATCCAACGGCAATTTCTCACCTTACCTATTGATATGCTGTAGAATGCTGTTCACAACGTTGTCTCACTGCTACAGGTACTGTTTTTGCGTGATAGTCGACCTTCTGAGAATTCGTCATTAAGAACATCGACTTTGCTAAAAATCAATTTCAATGCTAATTACTGCTTTTGAATCACATGAACCACCAAGGGTTGGTCGTGTTGGGCACATCTTTTTTCTGTTTCAATAAAACTCCAAGTCATTTCAAACATGTCTAAATTTTTACCTTTCTACCTACATTGTTTGGTCAAGTATTTAGTTCTCAGGTGGTAACAGATTTTTGGCTGACCCTGTACGTGACTTGGCAGTGACTAGTCATGCAAAAGTTATTTTCGTCCTTAAGTTTTGCACACCAGCGTCTTTTAAATTTATTTCGTAACGCAATACTACTGATATTGTGAGCATGGTTTCAGGCATATGGATCGGTCGTCCTCATGTGAGTATAGTACGCATTGTGTATTTCTGGGAGTATTCCTTATTCACGAATCAATGTCGTTTCGTATATAACTATTTTACCACATTCTGTCACTCACCAGACAACCTACGCCCGAACACTGAATCTGAGTGGCTTACGAGTATATCAAAGGTACGACTCCCTCTGCCGCAGAACTGACGCTTCAACAGCAGTCCGGGAAAAGCAGTGACACAGTCTTCAAAGGAAAGCGAAGGGCGAAGTAATTTGGCACCTGCGAAAAGAGCTGTTGCCGTTGTCGGCTTGCTTTTTCGTTTCCCGGCGAAAATGCAAAACCGCGAATGGACGGGGAGAATTCAATCACAACCGTTCTCGACGAATATATTTCTGCTATGCTGCGAACATCGCCGCACACAGGAGCTGAATCTCGTATCGAGCAAGCCTGCGGCTCTCGGACAAGGCCGAGGAACTTTGATGTGGGTGCGAAATGGGATTCCTTGAGCGTGGTATGGAAGAAGAGGGAGTGATGGAGGGGGGACGCTTGGGGGTGGCGTCACGAACGCACACAGAGCTCGTCGGAATTTCTCGATACACGCCGCGATAAAATTTTACAAACCACTGCAGCGTATTCGGCTCGACCGGTGGCCGTGCGACGCCGACGGATGCGCGCGGCGTGGTGCGGCGGTATAGCGCATTCTATTAGGGCGGCCGTGTCCCGGAATGGAAACAATTCCGAGCGAGCTGCGTGCGCCGCGGCCATAAGGCGCTCCGGGCCGATCGACGACGACGCGGGGCTCGCATCATAAAAACACGAGCATCCGCTCCGCCATCTTCCCGCGACGTGCGCAGCAGCCACTAACCTCTCCCACACCCTCCGCTTCTCTCCTCGCGCCCACCCGATCCCCCTCCTCCGACAAAACCCCAGCCGCCGAGGAATCCCGAGACTCTAGGGAGAGCCCGAAAGTGGGTCGCGCGATACAGGAACGACCAGTCGTCGGAAGGGGTCGGTCGCTGGCCGTTGTTGCTGGACATTCGACAAGTGGTCCCTGAGGGGAACTCTTCCTGTAGACATTCCTGATAAAATTGTTGCAGCAGAGGTCCTTGCAAGATGGGTGGAACGGCAGAACATGTAGCTCAGTATCGAAACGCATCGGCAATTGCTGCACAAGAATATGTGTCTTGTCTCCGACATATTAGAGTAATTTTTTTAGCCCATCTCATTGTAGACTGTTGAGGACTTTGGTGACGCTCGTGTGACGAATGTCAGACAGATGTGTAATTGCGACTCTCATTTCTGAATCCTCATTAACTCTTTCATTAATGAAAATTCGCAATACAACTGGCTAACTAAAAGCATCTGAAAAGTTCTAGTAGATTACATTCGCCAAATCCAATATAGTTTCCTTTCTGTTCTACTCTGCGTAGGTAGAACTCAGTTTCTGATCACATGCACAGGTAGAGACACAAAGATCACTAGAACAAACAGGCGGCTGCTGAGGTGAATACAGGTGGTAGTTCACGAGGTGAACAGCTAGCCAGAAGCAAAGGACAGAACGCAGTGAAAGCTGTCGTAAGTGTGTGCAAAACAGTCCAGGGTGCGATCCAGATCGAAGAAGGTAGACATACGCTTGGTCAATTACCCTACTACCAAAGCAGCTTGTTGTAAAGTACCTGTTTATTTATTTAGTTAGTTTGGCTGATGTAAAATTATTGCGTTAAGTAGCCGGGCATATTATCAAGTGACTTTAAATCGGGAATTTATTACAGAAGATACCTTGTGCCTTGTGTCGCCATCTGCCTTTATCTACCACTTAGTAGCCCTGAACATTTGCTTAAAAACCAGGTAGTGAATAGGCTTCAATTCAGAAAAAATCTTGATACACTTTGATAGTTCTTGATTAGTTGAGTAGGAGAATCAGTTTGGGAAATGCTCTTAAATACACTATTAATCATACTAATAAGATCCTCGTTAGGAAACTGTATAAATAACAACTTCGTCACTGAACATCAGAATTGCCTTTTACTATATATTTATTTCAGGGTTAGTTATCTAAAAGGGAAGCACATTAACAAACGTGTGTTAAATAGAAAACCTTAGTCTACCGTGGAGTGTTGGTACAGAATATTGCTGGTATAACGGACTGAAATGCATACATGAATAACAAGAGCATTTGAAATCGGAAGTTATGTGGAAAAGGTGGACTATACAAGCACAAATTCAGACTAACCACACATCACAGAGAAAGAAGCTACTCAAGAATTTAATAAGTGAAACAATATCTAAACTGGGCCAGAGAGAGAATGGCCCCGATGATCGAATACTTTCACAGAAAATTATTTTCACATTTGTAATAAATTACGTGAGATTGCTATTAAGAAGAATGTAAAGGAAATACGTGCTGCGAAAAATTCTTTCGTAAGGTAGGACCCACCGATAATCACAAGTAATCACGTCGCTACCCACTATAAAGAGTAATCTACTAAATATACAAATATCATGACAAATTAGCGAAGTCATACAATACAGCACGTGAATCTATCCAAGCAAGGAAACTGGTTCATATGCAAGCACACACTACTGAAGCACAATCTCACGAAGCTCAGGGTAACGGCTACCAACCATGCACAAATGTTAAAACAATACGCACTGCTCACAATCAGTTGCACGATATACTCAGGAATCTAGTCACACTCATAGTTTCCATTTGGCCTAGTGCCCCACAATCCCAACGTTATACAGTACAACGAAAACGCTGCTATAAATTCCAAAATTCGTGAGATTATTCCCAATTCCTGCTTATCCAAGATCTCCCGAGTTATTCTGCTGTAACCGAAACACAGTAAGAAATGAATTAAGGACTGAGCTAAACTGAAACTTACACTTACATAAAATTACAACGCTTAGAACTAAAACTTGATGTTACCTCTTCGACGATCCCCGGCGCAGCCAGTCTGCTCACTATTCGCGAACAGTCACGTGAACCAGAAGCCGGCGCAAAGACAACATGCACACTCTACCTGTGCCACCTTAACAAACGCGACTGATCATCGTTCGCCGGTGTCTCTCTGACAAAGAAGAATTCCCCTTTGCTATATATACACGTTTGCTAAGCTATCTCTACATTCAGAGAAAATTATCTCAAGTCCCTACTCCCGCAGACGACAAACACGCTTCCAATCACACAACCGGAAGATTGGAACAAGGTAAATGTTTGACAACGCAAATATATGGTGACTACTTTTCTGTATCACGTTAAAATCTTGATTTTTACCTAGCCAATTTCGTAAAATGATTTAGATATAAAATACAATTCAAATATGGTGATTTAAAATTGAAATATCACCATAGATGGGTGGCTGCCAGATATAGCACTCAACTGATCACACTCTCAGTTTGAATTTACAGCTGCACCGACACCTAAGTGACGCGATTCAGAAATTTAAAAGTGGGTATCTACCTTAAAAAGTCAGTGAGATGACTTACGTAGAGACGCGTCAATGTGAAGTCTTCAAAGACTAGCGAGCACTACTGGACATGTGAAGGGTCACAGAAACTTACGGACATTACTGCGCCAGTGGATGGACCCGCGTGACATGCCTGCAGAACCGCTCTACACGGGAGCAAACTGCATCCTTGGTATGGAGCAGAGTATATCTGACCTTTCCTCCATATCGATACCTGGCTGGATAGGTAACCCAAATCAATGTTTTAGATACTGAAGTTCCTTTACTATTTGTTACAGTATTGTCAAAATCGCCTGTATCTCCTGTTGGTCTTTCCCAAAACCATGTCTGGTTTGTTGTCTCCTGTAAAAAAGTATTACGGTCAAGCAATTTATAGTTCTCAATATATTCTAACAATGCCTGACCTCTGCAATTTATGAGAACTTATCCAAAGTTTCCCATTGACGAATCTTTTTCATTTTTTGACCTTCTTACGCATTAAAGTCACCCATCTTCACTTTGTACTGATACGTGCTGTCATTTATTAGTTCTTCCAGTTCTTTGCAGAAGTCTTTTCCCTCACCAAAAGCTGAGCACGTTGGTGTACAGATCAAAACGACGTTCATGTAGAATTTTTCGTTTATTTTTAAAACGAAAATTTCTGTTCTGTTAGTAAGATTTTAATGCAAATCATCAGTTTCAGTGTCATCCATTTGACGTCCGCTGCTGGACAAAGGCCTTCTCTACACATTCACTATCTGTTATGGTCTTCAGCTACAAGAATCGCTACTGCTCCTTCTTCTTAACTTATTTTATGAGCTAAGCATGGAGTACGTCGTCTTTTCCGTCCTTTCAAATGTCCTTCATCTCAGAAAAGGACTTTTTTGGTCACACTACAATCCGTTCGCTTGGTTATGTGCTTGACAACTACCACATTAATTTCATTACAGTAACAATTATCTACAATATTCCAGTCTGTTCCCTGCTTCATTTTATTCTTTATCTTTGAAGGCTTCAACCTTTGGGAATTAATTTACAACTTATAAAGACGTTCGTACAGCATCTGTGGCAGAATGACATGTTAGACATTTGGGCAATACAACAGTACATCCCGATAAAGGAGCTGAGTAAAACATTAGAGTTTCTGTTAGTCACGGCTACTTGATCATGTACTCAAGGGGCTACAGAGCACTTACCATGTCGTCGGCGCTAATGCTAAGTGCTGATTGTAGCCATTTGCTGACATTGGTCGTCAGCAGTCAAGTGACATTATACGAAATCCAATGGGTGTTGCTGAATCTAATGACTCCTAAGCGACTGAAACTTTGTGGTTCCAAAGACCTTTCCACGGCTCAAACACATATGGCACATACACTCCTGGAAATTGAAATAAGAACACCGTGTATTCATTGTCCCAGGAAGGGGAAACTTTATTGACACGTTCCTGGGGTCAGATACATCACATGATCACACTGACAGAGCCACAGGCACATAGACACAGGCAACAGAGCATGCACAATGTCGGCACTAGTACAGTGTATATCCACCTTTCGCAGCAATGCAGGCTGCTATTCTCCCATGGAGACGATCGTAGAGATGCTGGATGTAGTCCTGTGGAACGGCTTGCCATGCCATTTCCACCTGGCGCCTCAGTTGGACCAGCGTTCGTGCTGGACGTGCAGACCGCGTGAGACGACGCTTCATCCAGTCCCAAACATGCTCAATGGGGGACAGATCCGGAGATCTTGCTGTCCAGGGTAGTTGACTTACACCTTCTAGAGCACGTTGGGTGGCACGGGATACATGCGGACGTGCATTGTCCGGTTGGAACAGCAAGTTCCCTTGCCGGTCTAGGAATGGTAGAACGATGGGTTCGATGACGGTTTGGATGTACCGTGCACTATTCAGTGTCCCCTCGACGATCACCAGTGGTGTACGGCCAGTGTAGGAGATCGCTCCCCACACCATGATGCCGGGTGTTGGCCCTGTGTGCCTCGGTCGTATAGAGTCCTGATTGTGGCGCTCACCTGCACGGCGCCAAACACGCATACGACCATCATTGGCACCAAGGCAGAAGCGACTCTCATCGCTGAAGACGACACGTCTCCATTCGTCCCTCCATTCACGCCTGTCGCGACACCACTGGAGGCGGGCTGCACGATGTTGGGGTGTGAGCGGAAGACGACCTAACGGTGTGCGGGACCGTAGCCCAGCTTCATGGAGACGGTTGCGAATGGTCCTCGCCGATACCCCAGGAGCAACAGTGTCCCTAATTTGCTGGGAAGTGGCGGTGCGGTCCCCTACGGCACTGCGTAGGATCCTACGGTCTTGGCGTGCATCCGTGCGTCGCTGCGGTCCGCTCCCAGGTCGACGGGCACGTGCACCTTCCGCCGACCACTGGCGACAACATCGATGTACTGTGGAGACCTCACGCCCCACGTGTTGAGCAATTCGGCGGTACGTCCACCCGGCCTCCCGCATGCCCACTATACGCCCTCGCTCAAAGTCCGTCAACTGCACATACGGTTCACGTCCACGCTGTCGCGGCATGCTACCAGTGTTAAAGACTGCGATGGAGCTCCGTATGCCACGGCAAACTGGCTGACACTGACGGCGGCGGTGCACAAATGCTGCGCAGCTAGCGCCATTCGACGGCCAACACCGCGGTTCCTGGTGTGTCCGCTGTGCCGTGCGTGTGATCATTGCTTGTACAGCCCTCTCGCAGTGTCCGGAGTAAGTATGGTGGGTCTGACACACCGGTGTCAATGTGTTCTTTTTTCCATTTCCAGGAGTGTATATGCAGACTGAAACAACGAATGAAAATTTGTACCAAGGCCGGGGTTCGAACTTAAGTCTCCTGCTGACTAGGCAGACTCGCTAACCACTTCCCCAACCTAACATAGTGGCTTTGCACAACTGCACGAACTGCCCTAGCACGCGTTACTCCACAATCATTCGTCACTTCAGTTTGCGTATATCACAACTGTTTGAGACTTGAAAACAGCTCTCGAATCATATAGTTCCAATTCATTGATCCATCCCCCGTTTAGCTCAATGCTGATGTGCTATTCCAGTGCAGATGCAGAGCCTCTGCAATACTGTTCGAGTTTAGGGGCGGGATACGAAGTGGGCTGAGGTGTGAATGGACATGTAGATTGAGGAGAGAAGTGTGTTACGTTAGTCTTTGTAGTTGTGCAAAGCCGTTGTTCCAGGGTGGCATAGTGGGTAGCGGATCTACCTTACGAGCAGGAGACGCGGTTTCGAATCCCAGACTTGGCACAACTTTTCATCCGTTGCTTCTTTCTGCAGAACAGACCCCATTGGGATATGGAGAGCGCCAGAATAGCATATACTAATCTGGTTATATTAAATTTCAAGGTTGATTGCCTATTTTCATATATCTTTAGTGACACGAAAGAAACTAAATTTACTGACAGACTGACCTGTAGCGTAGCCAGATACCTGCGTTAGGTTGAAATGTAACAGTTTGGTTATGAATTAGCGAACCCAATGAATGTGAGTGGAAGAGAGATAGATATGTTGGTTAACTGATCTGTAGCATAGTTCATGGCATAGGTTGGGCTAGATTGAGATAATTTACCTGTGAGCTGGCAAAGACAACAAATATTAACAAGAAAATATGATTGCCGTAATATACTGATGTGTAGCGTAGCATACGTTTGCTATACGCACACTTATTTTCGATTTTGTCGTCACATTGGTTCAAATGGCTCTAAGCACTATGGGACTTCATATCTGAGGTCATCAGTCCACCACACTTCGAACTACTTAAATCTAACTAACCTAACGACATCACAAACATCCATCCCCGTGGCAGGATTGGAACCAGCGACCGTAGCAGCAGCGTGGTTCCGGACTGAAGCGCCTAGAACCGCTCGGCCACGTTGTTACCCTAGGATTTCTACTAGCCCTGTCTTTTTACCGTCTTGATGATCTGCTGTTCACCATTTCATCTTTCAAAACGCTGTAGAAATAGTACCTATTGTCAGAATGACGCCAAGTAGGAACGGAATACTATCGGAGAAAGGGAAAACGTATGGCAGAAGAAAAAAATGGCGTGAAAATTGATCAATAGATGGCTCTGTATGTGTCAGAATACGTAAATGAAAACATCTGTCACGTGCACGACCCACTGAAGTTGGTACAAACATGCCGAGTTCACAGCTTTTCCTCCTTTCGCGTCTGCGACATTCGCCACTACTGTTTCAAGGCAGGATCGCTTCTGCTTGTAAAGCTGTATTACAAGAATGATGACTGTGTGCACTCTGCAGAAGTTCCGGACACTGAAGGGTTTGAAAAAAGGCGTTGGTCCAATGGCTACTGTGGGTCGGAATAAAATGATTTTAAAACTAGATCAGACGGGTTCTTTTGGTTTGCAACCTAGTAGAGGGAGGAAATGAATTGATTCGACGTCAGTGGAAGCAGTGGTCACAGGAATGCTGGAGGAGACGAGTAGTGGTGTGGAAGCTTGTAGTGCACGGAGAATTGCCCCAACATTGGACATACCCGTAAGCACAGTACTTAAAATCCTACAGAATATCCCTCTTTGCTATCCATTCAAAATTACCCATGTGCACGAGTTGCTTCCTGTTGACGTGACAGCAAGAGAGACCATTGCTTTAGACTTTCTTGCTCGCATGAAAGCGGACAATTATTGTCAGTGAAAGATTTTGTGGACAGACGAAGCCCACTTCCATATGACAGGATATGTCAATACACAGAAATGTCGATTATGGACAATGGAAAATTCCCACGCAAATCAACGAGTAACATTTTATACTGAAAATGTCACTGTGTGGTGCGGGTTTACGGCATCATATGTCGTAGGGGCATATTTTTTCGAAGAGACAGGTGCTTCTGATCCTGTTACCTGTACTGTCACTGGTAAGCGCTTTGAGTGTCTTTTGTGCAACCAAGTCACACCAGCTCTCCAACAGCGCGGATGTGTGGAAGGGATCATTTTTATGCAAGATGGCCCACTTCCGCACACGGCAAATCCAGTTAAGCAGCTGTTGAAGCGCTATTTCGGAAATGCTAGAATTATCAGCCACCATTTCCCTACAGCCTGGCTGTATCGATCACCTGATCCGTGTGACTTCTGGCTGTTTGGTTGTCTGGAAGATGTTGCGTTCAGTGCTGCGAAAGCAGACTTAAGTGCATTGAAGGCACACATTTCGCAACAAATTCTGAACGTGACCACGGTAACACTTCAGTCAGTTGTGGAACTTGTTGCAGGAAACGGTGGACAGCATACTGATCACGTTTTGGGCCAGTCAGACGGAAATTAGTAATCCGATTTTATTTTGACTGATGCTTTTTATGAGCTTTTGGCCTCAGGATAATGAAGAACCGATGTGATTGATGATTTTTATTCGGTTTTTGGACTCAGGACAACTAAAAACCGATGTGAGTGATGCTTTGTATGCGTTTTTTTCCTTTATTGAATTTCGATTCCTCCCCGAACGAGGCGGGGTGGCAGCAGCTTAGTACGCTGCTCTGCAGCCTACAGAGTTTTTAAAACATAAGACGAAGATAAGAAACAATAAAAGCAGGCGATAAAACGGTGACTTAAATTGTAAAACGGTGGAAAATTGTGAAAAGTTACAACAGAAAACAAAGGGTTGGCGATGCTAATGAAATATGCAGGACGCAGACAGGTAAAAAAGTAGACAGACAATTAATCAACACAGAGCCAGTCTGGTTTCTGTTCCCAAGGGATATAAAAATCACACCCAGCGACCGTATAATTTCTGCTCGCAACCCTCCGGAAAAGACACACTACACTGAACACTCATTGTAAACACAGCACTAAAAAGTCGGCATGAAGATGGCACACCACAGCCAAGGGCAGATGGGGGACCTGAAAAAAGGGGGAGGAGAGGAAAAACGAAAGGGGGGGGGGGACCGACGGATTCATAAGGCGTTGGGGGCAGGGCAGACGTGAGAGGGAATGGGGAAAGGCAGAGGAGGCAAATGTGAAAGGACTCGGGGGGAGAGAAAGGAGGCAGAGAGAGGATAGGTGGGGAATAAACAGGATGGAAGGGGGGGTAGAGGGAGCCCAGTAAAAAGACAGAGGAAGGGAGGGGTAGGTGAGGATCAGAGTTGATAGGAGGGAGAAATGGAGGGAGAGAGGGCATGATCTGGGAGGGGTAGTCGACAGAAGCCACCTGGGAAAGGAAATGAAGGGTGTTGAGATGGAGGGTAGGGGGGACACAATGGTGAAGTCGCAGCAAAGGGTGGGGGTTGGAGAGGAGAGGAGAAACCAGGGAACGAGGGGATCAAGGCAGTGGGAGATGTAGAGTATGCGGATATGTTCAAGGAATAGGAGTAGATGGGGGAAAGGAATCAGGTCGCTGAGGATCTGTGTGGGAGATGGGAGGTTTATAAGGAAGTCGAGGTGGAGTGCATGGTGCTCGGGAACCGGAGGGAATTAGAGAATTGGGGGGGGGGGGGGCGGATATCCAGACGGGACTGGCGTAACAGAGGATGGAACGGACTAAGGATTAGTAGGTGTGAAGGATGGTAGAGGGGTTCAACCCCAAGTCTGGCCAGAGAGGAGTTTGAGGAATCTGAGGCGGTTGTGGGCTTTGGATTGGATAGAGCAGAGATGAAGGATCCAGGTGAGGTGACGGTCAATGTTGAGGCCAAGGTAGGTGAGGGTGGGGGTGAAGCAGACAGGACAGGTGCAGATGGTGAGAGAGAAGTCAAGGAGCGCGAAAGGGGTGAGTTGTATGACCTACAATGATTGCCTGAGTCTTGGAAGTATTGATTTTCAGGAGCCACTGGTTACACCATGCATCAAAAAGGTCAAGGTGATTCTTGAGAAGGCGTTGGAACCGTTGGAGGGTAGAAGCGAGGCCAAGGAATGCGGTGTCATCGGCATACTGCAGGAGGTGCACTGGGGAGTGAGGAGGGGGGATGGCATACCTGCCATGTACAGGAGGTGGAGGAGAGGGGAGAGGACAGAGCCCTGAGGCATACCTGCAGAGGGGTAGAAGGTGCGGGAATCGGCATTATGGATGGTAACATAGAGGGGGTGGTAGGAGAGGATGTACGCTGTTTTTGTCCTCAGGATAATTAAAAAATTATTTTTCACACCGGATGTGAGATGACCTTGTCACGGTGAATGGGCTTACGTAACTAACAGTATCTCACCTGTTCACCCATGCACACTGAATAGTATAGTTAGTTTAATGTTAAACGTACGCTTTAGGCGTTGTTGAATGACTCATTTGTCATTTGTAGTCGGCCACTATTAACTTAATGATGCTTACAGTGCAATCTATTGCTACATTTTGTAACTATTTAGTTTGCTTCTGTCATACGTTTTCCCCTTCTCAGATAATATTCCGTTGCAATTTGACGTCATTCTGACCCGTGGTGTTATTTCTACAGCCGTTTGAAAGTTTGACTTAATTATAATCACCCTATATATCAGCCGGTGTTATAAATTGCTCGAAAACGTATTTCACCATTGCGAACGTCAGTTTCCTTACATTAAATACGAGTACGTAATGAAATTATACTTATTATCCCTGCAACAAGAAGGGAGAAAAATTACATTGTTACTAAATCATCATAAATTTTACTGCACTATATTTTATTCAAAGGAAGTAATAATTTATCATTTATGCACCCATTAATTACAGTTGAAAGGCCTCCAATGGTGTGTCACATACAAAATAAGTACAAAGTGTCACATTTTATACCTTATACTGGCAATATCAGACTGACGGGAACCGCGAATTGATACCATCTGAAATCGCAAATTTTAGGATTGTAATCTAGGGTTGAAATAAAAATAAATTTTGACAGTGTGAAAATAACGAAACCAAATGCAGTCTTTTCTAAATTTCACATCTGTGCATTTCCGTGAAATGAAGTCTTCTGCTCGGTAATATTCAGTGGCTTGTTGCTCCACAATACGTATTGTAACACGCTTGTACCCTCCTTGGCTTGCTGCCCGCAAGGTGGCTGTGTCAACTGTCCCTTATGTGCATATTGACGGAATAGAAGCGGAGTGCTCATTTTTCATAGTTTCAAAATTTGACTAGGGTTTTCGATATTAGGTTGGAGGGTCCTGTTCTAGTACTCCATATGCTTCAAATTATCGCCGATAGGACAAGAGTTGTGCACGTTCGTACATAATACCGACACAAAGGGTCTTCACTCGTTGACTTCGAGACCCCAAAGTCAGTGATTCACGTTCCACTCCAAGTGTTCTCTTGTCCAACATCTTCGCACACACGACGGTGCCGGGAGTTGGTATTGCGGTTCACAGTAATTACCTAGGACATTTTTTCATCTTGTGGCAACGATTACGTGTTGTGCGGGTCTACACAATTTAGTGTTCCTCCCCCCCTCCCCTTCCCGTCAGCCGCCCCCAGCTCGCAGATTAATTGCATTTTCTTCGGCGTATCTAGGAGGCATTATTTGAAAGAAGTTGTCATCTGCTAGTCTGTTGACAATGAGCAACAACTATGAGAGAGATCAGTGTTTTAAGTCTCACGGTAGCGGCTGAATATTCCAATTACTTGCTTCTTTGCCCTGAGATAACAATGCCCGCACAGTCTCATGAACAATGCAAGTGGATGGTACAAATTTTTTTAGGGATTTATACATTCGTTGCAAGGCACGGTGTGTACATGACATTCCAAATCAATTTATTTATTTAATTTTGTGAAGTAAACGTCTCAGCTAACACGTTTACAAATTTCCCAAAGATTCTGCAGTAATGTCAGACCAAATAATAACGCCTAACGTAAATGTGTGACTAGAGCCTCTCGTCGGGTAGACCGTTCGCCGGGTGCAAGTCTTTCGATTTGACGCCACTTCAGCGAGTTGCAAATCGATGGGGATGAAATGATGACGATTAGGACAACACAGCACCCAGTCACCGAGCGGAGAAAATCTGCGACCCAGCCTGTAATCGAACACGGGCCCTTAGGTTTGACATTCTCTCACACTGACCACTCAGCTACCGGGGGCGGACAACGCCTAATTTTGCATCGTTCTCTCAGAATCTCGTTCTCAATTTATTGTTTTTCATGAGTCACCGCACATCTGATGGTATTAGTCTGTTGAGAAAGTAAATTACACAAGCCGTCTCACGCTAAGACCATTGCACAACAGGAGTGGTGCACTGGGCTTCCTGTCAGCACGGACGACAGGTGTATGAGTGGGTCCGAGTAAAATGGTGCAGCAGCTGGAAACGTACTCCAGTGCTGAAGTAGGCTGGACGATACTAGTCTTGTGGGCAAAACGGGAAGAACAAGAAGCACAGAAAATTGAAATAAGAGATTGATATCCTGCACGACAACGCAACGACACACATAGCGCGCTTAACGCAAACATTGCTTCATTGTTTTCGGTGTGAGGTTTGCAAGCATCTGTCATATTGTCCAGCTGTTGCAGAGTGCGATCTCAATCTTTTGGACTGTGTGGAAGAAACTTCCCGACAGATTAAACCTGTGCGTCGAACCGGGACTCGAACTCCCGACTTTTGCCTTTCTCAGGAGAACCTCTGTTGAGTTTGAAAAGGTATGAGATGAGGTACTGGCGGAAGCACAGCTGTGAGGACAGGTTGTGATTCCTGCTTGGGTAGCTCAGTCGATAGAGCACTTGCTCGTGACTACAGAAAGGTCCTGGGTTCGATCCTCCGTCTGGTAAGCACACAGTTTCAGTCTGCTAGGAAGTTCCACATCAATACACACTCCGCTACAGTGCGAAAACTCACTCTGGAAACTAAATAAACCTTCTGGTGTTGGACAGATGGTGGGGGGGGGGGGGGAAGGGGGAGGAGGAGGCACGGGACGATTTGTACAACGTTCCGACCATTGTTTACAGAGACTTAGTGCTGTGTTGAAAAACAGTTTCATGTATCTGTGCCGCTTTGAAGAGTAATGCACCAGTCAATAAAAGTTACTTACCTGCCATAATAATGAGTAACTTACTTTTCGTAGTCTCCCCGTATTTTTTATCGTGCGTTTTGAATAGTGGACTGTGCGGCTGGTCCCGGCGGAGGTCCGAGTCCTCCCACGGGCATGGGTGTGTGTGTTTCTTCTTAGAGTAATTTAGGTTAAGTAGTGTGTAAGCTTAAGGACTGACGACCTTAGCAGTTAAGTTCCATAAAATTTCACACACCTTTGAACATTTATTACTGTTGTTGACTGTTTTATTTTTTTCAGAGCATTGTTTGTATTTACAGTGTTCCTAGAACTGACTGCCCTTTCTGTCTAGTACAATTTTGAATTTAAAGTGATTGAATATTTCACATATTCTTATTTCCTTGAGATGTCTAATCTGGAGCTTCTTTTGTCTTTCCATTTAACGAGGGTTCTTAACTTTTCAATTCAACGTAAGTTATACTATTCTTGTAATATTTAATTCTCTTTACTTTCTCGATTTTCGCATTAAATATATTCACGTCTTACAAATGGTTCAAATGTCTCTGAGCACTATGGGACTCAACTGCAGAGGTCATTAGTCCCCTAGAACTTAGAACTAGTTAAACCTAACTAACCTAAGGACATCACAAACATCCATGCCCGAGGCAGGATTCGAACCTGCGACCGTAGCGGTGTCGCGGTTCCAGACTGCAGCGCCTTTAACCGCACGGCCACATCGGCCGGCCACGTCTTACAGGTTATATTTGTTCGGAATTATGTCTACGTAGAGAGGTTTACATTTATACCAGTAACCCAGTTTCATGGGGCTTATTTTGTACGATGATAATTCTAATAATTTTTCCTACCTATATTCCGTTGCTTTTGAACACTTCAAATTGCGCGCTGAAATCATTCTGACTCAGTGTAAATAACTAGCTGAAACTCGTATAGGTATTCTGAGTTTCGGGCTTACTTTCGGGGCTACTCGGCACAGACAGTAATACACGAATGTCGTGGTGTAGCAGTGCTTGAGGGTTAAGCCCGCACTCGCGGTCTGTTGCGTGGATATCGCTCAGTCCAGCAGCCACTGTGCATTTCACTGGGTTCGGAAAACGAAGTGCCTGAGTTATGTGCAGCGTAACACATCTCGCTACAATCGAATTTATGAGAAATTCAGATTTATTCTTCCCGACTGTCCTTTATATCCCTCGCTGACGTTGAGTAACTTCACTAACAAAACAACAAATAGGATCGAAAAAAGTCGTACATTCTAAGCCGTCCATGTTTGTCTATTGGCAAGCTTCCAGGAAGATGCTGGTGTGCAGTTTTCATATTCAAACTGATTCGTTCTGATTCCTGAAGGTACAACTGACTGTCAAATTCAATGCTTCGTTTCTTTCCTTTTACGAAAAAAATTACGGTGGTAACATCGGTACTACGTGAATACTTTAAGGCCGGGAAAGAACGGATTCTGACTATCTTTAATGTTAAACTCTTGTATCTACATTAAGAAAACAAAATTATCCACGACTGCTTTTATGAAAACGACTGGGACGATTAAAAAAACGTTAGTTTTGTATTTAAGCATTTCTTCACAAGACAGATACTGAATTGCACCGCCATTTTTTTGAAGTAGTCCCCATTTCAGTCATGCGACTATCTGGCTCTTACAAACTCAATAATGGTTACAGTATAACAGAAGTGGTTACAACGCTGTTTGCGTGCTGGATGTGGCTCTTTTCCCCATCTAATGAAGCTATAGTTTACTTGGCAATGCTCTACACATATATTTAATGCCTTGATAGCTTTGTACACCGCAGTAAGTATTCAGTCTCGTAGCGAGAAGTGTGGCTGTTGCTCTCGATGGAGTAATAACATGGATTAAGTGAAACGGCAACTATTGGTGACACCCCAATGGTTACGAACTAGTACAGGAGGCATGAATGTGAAGTGAGTAGCGTGTCTGATAAGGAGTGGGAAGATGAATTCGTTTTCTAGGGAAAGACAGATAACTTATTCACAGTTGAAGGCCGTATTAGGACGGCGCCCCCGGGTTCGTCATATTGTGACGATGTAGGCAACTGATGCGGTGTCAAAAATGTACGCAATACGGGCCCCAAATAAGGAAATCCACTGCCACAATATATTTGGACAAAGGACGAATTGTTACCCACAGGCACATAGCAACGAGGATGTCGGACTCTGCAAAGCTGGTCGGCTGTCGTGAACAAATATGGAAGCCGGCCGCGGTGGTCTAGCGGTTCTAGGCGCTCAGTCCGGAGCCGCGCGACTGCTACGGTCGCAGGTTCGAATCCTGCCTCGGGCGTGGATGTGTGTGATGTCCTTAGGTTAGTTAGGTTTAAGTAGTTCTAAGTTCTAGGGGACTGATGACCATAGATGTTAAGTCCCATAGTGCTCAGAGCCATTTTTGAACAAATATGGAAAATTATTTTGCCAAAGGAAAATCACCAAACAGCGATATCTTCTCAGAGGTTATTATTTTATTTATACGGCCATTTTCGGCACCTAAGTAACGCTATCTTCAGGACTCTATGCACGCCTAGTATAGAGTATTAGACATATCGATGCATGCATAATGGGAGCCATCGACACCTCAACCTTGTTGTCAAGTCTTCCAAATGCACACGCGACGGAAATTCCCAGAATCCTGTTACTGATCTCTCTGATATCTAATTTTGTATACATGGAGTGCATAGAGGTCTGAAGACAGCATTACTGAGATGCCGTACCTGGTGGCAAAAATAAAATAACAACTTCTGAAAATATACGTCTATGTGATAATATTTCTTTGGTATATATCTTACCGGCCACTGTCCAGTATCCAATATGGATGAACAGAGAATATGTGGAAAATGGTTGAATGATGGTGAAACTACGTGTGGGCGACATAGTGTTGGGCATCCATGTCCCATGACACAACATGGAGGTCAGTGGTTTGCCTGCTCTGTATCAGGTGGCGATATGGGGCGGATCAGACGACGGCGTATAGTACTGATGCAGGTACGCTATGTGATCAAAAGTATCCGGACACCTCACTGAAAATGACTTACAAGTCCGCGGCGCCCTTCATCGGTAATGCTGGAATTCAGTATGGTGTTGCCGCACCCTTAGCCCTGATGACAGCTTCCACTCTCGCAGGTATACGTTCAATCAGGTGCTGGAAGGGTTCTTGGGGAATGGCAGCCCATTCTTCACGGAGTGCTGCGCTGAGGTGAGGTATCGATTTCGGTTGCGGAGGCCTGGCAAGAAGTCGGCGTTCAAAACATCCCAAAGGTGGTCTAGAGGACTCAGGTCAGGTCTCTGTGCAGGCCATTCCATTACAGAAATGTACTGTCGTGGAACCACTCAGCCACTGGCCGTGCATTATAAACAGGTGATCGTGTTGAAAGATACAAACGCAATCCTCGAATTGCTCTTCAACAGTTGGCAGCAAGAAGGTGTATAAGACATCAGTATAGGCCTATGCTGTGATAGTTCCACGCAAAACAACAAGGGGTGCAAGCCCCCTCCATAATAAACACGTCCACACCATGACAACACCGCCTCCAAATTTTACTGTTGACACTACACACGGTGGCAGATGACGTTCAACGGGCGATCGCCATACTCACACCATGACATCGGATCGCCACATTGTGTACCGTGATTCGTCACTCCATACAATGTTTTTAAAATGTTCAATCGTCCAATGTTTACGCTCCTTACACCAAGCGAGGCGTCGTTTGGCATTTACCGGCGTGATGCGTGGCTTATGAGCAGCCGCTCGACCATGAGATCCAAGTTTTCTCACCTCCCGCCTAACTGTCATAGTACTTACAGTGGATTTTCCTTTGTGATGGTCTGGATAGATGTCTGCCTATTACAGATTACGAGCCTCTTCAACTGTCGGCGGTCTCGTCAGTCAAGAGACGTCAGCCTGTACGCTTTTGTGCTGTGTGTGTCCCTTCACATTTCCACTTCAGTATCACATCGGAAACAGTAGACTTAGGGATGTTTCGGAGTGTGGAAATCTCGCTGAGAGACGTATGACAGAAGTGACACCCAATCATCTGACTACGTTCGAAGTCCGTGTGTTGCGCGGAGCGCCCCATTCTGCTCTCTCATGATGTCTAATGACCACTGAGGTCGCTGATATGGAGTATCTGGCAGTAGGTGGCAGCTCAATGCCCTTAATATGAAAAACGTATATTTTTGTGGGTGTCCGCGTACTTTTGATCACATAGTGTACGTACGGTCGCTTTGGAGCATACCGTCCAGCGTAGATTGTTGAACATGCTGCTGTACCATAGAGGACGTATAAGAGTTCCCGTATTGATCCAACGACATCGTAGACTACATGAATAACTTAGTTAAAGAAATTGAAAGGAAACGGGATGGGAAAGAAATGGAAAGATATAGCGACTTCCAGTCGCAGAGCTAGTTCGGTAGTGTAAAGGAAGAGTTGAAAATTTGTGTCGGACCAGGATGAGAACCCAGATGCTCAGCTTCTCTAGAACGGTTGCATTAACCACTTTTTTTTAGAAAAAGAAAAGGGCAGGAGGGCATGGACTGGAGGGCAGATTGGGCAGTGGTCGTACCCAGAGGCCTGGCCCCAATCTCCACCGGCAAGGGACTGCGTTAGGAATGGTGAAGGAAGAACAACTGTGGGAAGTATTTTTAGCCATTTTATTTGTATTTTATTTATACCACGTATAAAATACATCTAACTAGTGCCGAATCGTACACAAAGGAAACAAAACAAATAATTCTGTTTCTGTCCTAAGCGAGGAAATGTGTTATGGGGAAAGGAGAAATGTGCTTCGTACACAATGCAGAAGGGTTCGTCACTGCTTAGGCTTCGTCATCAAAGAATGTCTTCACGCATGTCGTAGGTTATTCCAGCGATAATCGGTCGTGTTCTTGTACACTCGGTCAATGAATATCTTCCCTCACTCGCTGATGATCCAGCTGCGTGGATGTTCGCGTAAGTAATTAGAAAAATATCGCCTATACTTTGGGTTCCGCACAATCTTACAACGACGTTCTTGTAAGTACTTCCAAAATTCCAGCACATCTGTACATTCATCGTGAAATAAATATTTCACCCAGTGCCCACGGATCCACGTGACTTCGTCGGTTTCGTTGCGCGAAAAATACAGTTCATCTGGAAAAATTGGAAGCCGAGGTGCGATATGTACGGGGTCACCGATAGAAAGAATGCCCAAATTTGTCGCAGCAGGCGCCACACATATTTTGCCACACCACATCTGAGACGGTGCTCGCCCGCGTCTGATACTCCGCATTCCACACATAAATGCGAGTCCGCCGTATGTATCTTCTGGGGGCACGATCGGATGATCTGTTTATCGTTATCTGTGATGTACTACGTTGATCGGACGTCTGTATTCAGGGTAACCGTGTGTATCGTTCACCACAGCAACTTCCAACTAACACGAGGGTTCGTGGCCTCCACGACGTTTTGTCGACGCCTCTGCTACTTGCGTGGTAGATCTCACACGCCATTGCCTGTTTAGTCGCTGATACTGCGATACGGATATAACTGTGTTCAATGTAAAAGTGATCGAAATAGCAGAAAGGAGGGGGTGTGTCTTGTGTCGTCAGTGGGGAGCGTAGAGCTAAGGACTCCATCAGAAAACCCGTCAGACTTTCCGGGGGGTGGAGCCATAGCTTGATGTGCGAGTTGACAAACAGGGCGACGGTTCTGTCGTGGACATGGACTAGTCGAAGACCTCCCTTGTCTGAGGGTAGGGTCAGCGCTTAATAACTATGAAGCACTCCGTCTTCACGTCACAAGTGGCCCATCGGGACCATCCGACCGCCGTGTCATCCCCAGTTGAGGATGCGGATAGGAGGGGCGTGTGGTCAGCACACCGCTCTCCCGGTCGTTTTGATGGTTTTCTTTGACCGGCGCTGCTACTATTCGGTCGAGTATCTCCTCAATTGGCATCACGAGGCTGAGTGCACCCCGAAAAATGGCAACAACGCATGGCGGCCCGCATGGTCACCCATTCAAGTGCCGGCCACGCCCGACAGCGCTTATCTTCGTTGATCTCACGGCAACCGGTGTATCCACTGCGGCAAGGCCGTTGCACTAACTATGAAGAACATGCCTTTATTGACGTAGACTTCGAATGCGCTAATATACTTCGAGCCATTAGTAACAGTGTTGGAAGTACGCGAACTATGTGTGGAATGCATGATGCTAGATAAATACTGACGATGTGACGCCTTTGAAAAAAGTCGAGTGTCCGCAGACGTAGGTTGGCATTCTGGAGCAGAATTTGTTGTAACAAGCGCCGATAGTTTTCCAGGGCCGTAATGCACCGTACGTCGTGAACTCTACTCCGATGCATGTAATAGTACCGCTAAGCTGTAGGGGGTCGACACACGGTGGGGTCAAATCTTCCCCTTTTTTCATCGCGACCGGTTTGGTGACGTTGAGACAGCTTCTGGAAGCCACACCGTATATGCCAATCCATTCTAGTGCGTTGGCTACATCGCCACGGTTGCAGAGCACGAGAAGTAGGCCGTCTGCATATGCTGTAAAGCGAAATTTGACGCCACGTAAAGTTAGTACGGTGAGGCGTCGACGGAGGCCACAGAGGAGCGATGCCAGTGGCAGAGCGTAAAGTAAGGTCGACAGGCAAACCCTTGATGCACCGATCGGGAAGTCGGGAGGGAATGCGTGAGACCCCCATTGACGAGCACCTAGGAGGTCGCCCCTCGGAGAAGGCGCATGATGATGCTTATGAATTGCTGTGGGTACTGCATTCATTGGAGAAGGGACGTCGGGATAAGGTGATCTGCCCAATCGAAAACTTGGCTAAAATCTCGTGGTGCCAGCGCTTCCGGGATGAGGTGTGCCCCTCTAGGGCTACTATGTCACGATATCGACACAGTGTTGTGTGTATGTTATTGATACTCGCTAGAAAGCCTGATCTGGTGAGCTGCTGTGAGGTAGGGTAGGTCGCATTCAATTCGCGAACAGTCTAGTGAATGTCTTCATGTCGCAGCTGAGGAGTGTCCGCAGGCGGTAATCATGTATTCGAGCGCCACCGTGACAAACATTCCGTCGACGAAAGATGCGGAGAGCGTCACCGATGGGGACATAAGCTCCCGACAGATGTCCATCAACCTGGGAGCTAGTAAATAATGAAAAGAGCCATAAAACTTCACAGGAAGCCAGTCGAGGCCAGGAGACTTGCTCGAATCTCTTTTACCTGTGTAACTAAGTGTGTAAGTCCTGTGGCACAGTGTCATAATCCAGTGGTGATATTCCTGTCACCGTCGTCGGACTGGAACACTGAACCGAATAAAGTCATGCGTAATGGTCGAAGAACGCTGCACAAGTACCGCGTTGCACAGTGAGGCGACGGCCGTATGCAATGGCGATGTCCAGTATCAACGTCCGCCGTCGTAGTTTACGTTCTCGAATGACGTGGTACATGGTGTGTCGTTCAGTTTGCTATTCTGTCGTATGTTCGAGCTCGGACGATCGTCCATTCGAGGTGTTGGAGCATTCGGTACGGGCTACGATCTGTGCCTTCGCCCGGTGTACTGTCATCTATAGTTCCGGCATGGATGGCAAGGAGGCACATTCGCGATGGGCGGTGAAATACAAATCGAGAGTGCGCCGCCTCCAAGCAGTGGTCTCACAGCCACACGTAATTAGGATTCTTCGGAGGACCGGCTTGGTGCAGTTTAACCAGTAGGGTACCTTGCGAAGCGGCAGACGCACGAACTCCATGTGCCCTCGTTGGCGCGACAACAACCCGGAGATGCGAGATGAGCGAAGTTTAACTTCCAGAGTAGTCGGCAGCGTCACACGCTTTGGCGACGATGGGTGACGGCCCATCTGTAGGCCTTGTGATAGGGAAAGGCTACAGGTCACACGTACGCCACTCGTTGTTGCCTTGAGAGGAGACGTAAGTCAAACCAATGCGACTACACGAGTGTCTTGTAAAATGAGTGAACCCAGCTGAATTCCATGCACATGCATCACTGATCAGTGTCCCAAGTTCGGGGCCTCATGAATGGCGTGACAGATGATCCTTAGGTGTGTGAGCGCTATTGAAATTGCCTCCTAACACTAAATCGTCGTACCCGTCTAGAAAAAACGGTGCTACTCCTTCTGCGAAGAAGAGCGATCGGTTGCGACTGCGATTCGTTCCGGAGGGGGCGTTCAAATGGTGTAAATGGCTCTGAGCAATATGGGACTAAATATCTGAGGTCATCAGTCTCCTAGAAAAACTACTTAAACTTAACTACCCTAAGTACATCACACACGTCCATGGCTAAGGCAGCATTCGAACCCCCGACCGTAGCGGTCGCGCGGTTCCAGACTGTAGCGCCTAGAACCTCTCGGCCACTCCAGCTGGGCCTAATGATCCCTCTGAAACTCTCCATAACTTTTAGTTCTTTCAGTTTATCAAGGGCCCATACGCTTAAATTCCTATCTTTTTGCAGTTTCTTCAGTTTTAATCTACAGTTCATAACCAATAAATTGTAGTCAGGGTCCCCATCTGCTCCTGGAAATGCCTTACGATTTAAAACCGGGTTCCTAAATATCTGTCTTACCATTATATAATCTATCTGAAACCTTCCGGTGTTCCCGGGCCTCTTCCACATATACAACCTCGTTTCATCAATTTTAAAGCAAGCGTTTGCGAGGATTAACCAATGCTCTCTACAATATCCTACCATTCGACTTCCTCTTTCATTCCTTAACCTCAGTCCATATTCATCTACTAACTCCCCTTCTACTCATTTTCCTACTATCGAATTCCAGTCCCCCCAGGACTATTAAATTTTCATATCCCTTAACTATCTCAATAATTTCTTTTATGTCATCACACATTTCTTCAAACTGTTCATCGTCTGCGGAGCTAGTTGGTATATAAACTTGTACTGTCGTGGTAGGGGTGGGCTTCTTGTCTATCTTGGCCACAATAATGCGTTCACTATGCTATTCGTAGTAGCTTATCCCCATTTCTTTTTTTTTGTTCATTATTAAGCCTACTTCCGCATTACCCTTATTTGATTTTGTATTTATAATTATGTATTCACCTGGCCAGAAGACTTGTTCCTCATGCCACCCAACTTCACTAATTTCCACTATATTTAACTTTAATCTATCCATTTCCGTTTTCAAATTTTCTAGTGTACCTGCCCGATTAAGGGATCTGACATTCCACGCTCCAACCTGTTAAACGTCAGTTTCTTTCTGCTGTTAACGACGTCCTCCTGAGTAACCTCCGCCCGGAGATCCGAATAGGGGACTATTTTACCTCTACAATATTTTACCCAAAAGGATGCCATCATCATTTAACCATACAGAAAAGCTGCATATCCACACAAAAATAACGTCTGTAGATTCCCCTTGCTTTCATTCGTTCGCTGTACCAACACAGCTATACTGTTTTGGTTGAAGTTGCAAGGTCAGTTAAATCAATCATCCAGGCTGTTACCCCTGCACCTACTGGAAAGCCTGCTGCCCCTATTCAGGAACCACACCTTTGTCTGGCCATTCAACAGATACCCCTCCATTGTGGTTACTCCTGCGGTACGGCTATCTGTGTCGCTGAGGCACCCTAGCCTCCTCAGCAACGGCAAGGTCCATGGTTCATGGAGAGGGGAGGGGGCGGAGAGGGCCTTGAAATAATATGAAGAAAATTCTTTGGGTGCGCCAGGATCCAGGATTCCAATTCACCGACTGAAGTTCCTCTTAACTAGCCACGAACGATCTACAATATGGTCTCAATCACAAGCAACAAAGAGTGCATACTGTAATGCTACTTGAATTACGTAACCATTACGGCACCTCACCTCAACCTCTCGATACCAGCAATATTCTACTGTGTTTCTGTAAAGTAGTTAACATATTTCTGAGACAACATTCAGATTTGATTTCATTAATGTAGAGGTACTTTGATACATCGATATGTTTATATTGCAATGATATTATTCTTATGTGTATTATTTCTTTTGTCACTATGATCTTTGACGTACTTGTAACTCTGATTTTTGGGCGCGTAAGCGGTTATTAGAGAGTTAAAGACTAGAGAGTCAAGTCGTGGACATCATGTTGGAAAGACGCAAATTGTAGTCAGTTTATAAAATGTGAACTTAAACAGTGAGAAATATGTTTTCAAGTATGTTTTATATTGTGAAGTGATGTTTTGTGAGTTACGTGATATTGCTACAAAAGTAATAAAAAAGAAGTGTAACTTAAATTCGGAGTGCTGATTACTATTTTATATCGCCATTCTGCTAACTTTCAAAGGTTTAATCTTCAAGAATGGTTTGTGAAACACACCTATAAAACTTTTGAATATCGCAGAATAATACCTAGGCCTTTCTGCGTCCGAGCTTCGAATCATCACCACCTAGAATTTCGACAATTGAGCCATGGGTTCACAACGAGACCAGCGTGGGAAACACGAAAGGATGAGTGCCTAGTTTATACATTATTTCCTGAAATGACTTTATTAACTGTGCTCCAGTGACACCTGCCACATAATGTAACTTTGTTTTTGCCCGAAAACGCAGTATTTAGCAGCTTGAGCAACACCACAATCATAACTAATTTTTGACCTTTGTTGTGGTAGGGTTGTTAGAATACGTTCTAATTTGCAATGAAATGGCATAAAATTTTGTGTTCGACGGAGTTTCGAACCCAGCCCCTAATCGGAATGTTAACTAAGCACAATCAAATATTAGAATTCGCAAGTTTTCACCAGTAGCGATTAATTGAAACTGACATGACAAGACGAAAAAGTTTTGCCATACCGGCAATCGAAGCTAGCACCTATCGTCATTGGTTTTAGTCACGAGCTGAAGTTAAACATCCGTCTATTTCACCAGTAGCGAGAAGTACGCATGTCTCAGCTGAAAATAAAATGACTTGAAGTTCTCTACTGACTGGGCGTCTTGGGACTCAAAACCCTACACATATAACCGTTTTTGACAAGAAGTAAGGGACGTTGACTATCGATTTATTCTTCACTATAACTAGGAGTGTCATATTTGGAGGGGTTCAATACAGCCAGAGAATGCGTAATTACAGGGCAAACGTCAAAGTCCACCCCAAACGCAATAGTTGAATGTTGTGGTCCCTAGTTGGCCTGTACGAAATAGGAAGAAGAAGAAGAAATAAAGGCCCTGTGACCGTATTTGACGATTGGCTGACTAACGAAAGGAAAACTCTGATGTAAGGAAGCTTACTGGTGACAAAGTTTAAATCTAACGTGGATTCTGTCTCTGTCGTGACCCAACATGCACCGACTCTGCTCCAATAGGTAACGATGGGACGTCGTGTTTAATGTGAATTTTGAACAATGGTGTAATCCTACATTGTTCAAGGGCGTTAATAGTGGTGAAGAGGAGCTGTTTGTGCCTGATGCGACAGTCCAGACTTTAAGCATACGTAGCTAGAATCGCTCCAACAGTCTGTCAATCAACACAGAGCACTGGTTCGGGGTCGTTTCGCAAGCAGGAGTTTCCCTGGAGGTTGATTACAACCTGTTCGACACAGTCATTTCCTAGTTCGTTAATATCGATATTCACTGGCTTCCTTGGTTACGCAGTGCGGGCGCTTGATTCGATTTTGTAATGACTGAAAATACAGCAGGAAGCGGAAATTTCTGCTTTTCTCTTACGATTTTATACTGATGTATGTATTTATAGTCTGCCCATAAATATGGCGCAGTGTAAATTCAAAGGCCAGATATAGTGCCCCGTTCCATCTGCAGCTTTTTAAACGGAATTTCGTCTCATATAACTGCATTGGAAAGGGGCTAGTAATATTTTCTGAAGCAGCATATTATTTGAAAGGTATTGATTTTTATAATCCATGGAGGCCAAATTTACCGGAAAAAGAAAGGTTGGCTTGTATGGCGTGTTGTTATTATATTTATCAGTTGACATCTTTTACTAAGCTCTTCATGCACTGATACTCAATGTTGCATATTTAATCGTTACGGGGGTTCTAGTTTGCGCTTTAGAAAACTAAGCGTGAAAAGGAAGCAAGCCCAATACTTGTGATATTTTGTTCCTCTAAGTTTTAACAGGAGGTTCCAGGCAGTGGAGGCAACTGGAAAAAATTATGCCAAGCATGAGGTAAGGGCATAGAAAATTATTTACTATTTTCAGGTAGAATCGCTTCAACATCAGTTATTCGCCACATTCAAGAATACCGAATGGGTTTTGATGAATGACCTTCTTATGGTTTACCAATCCGGTATACCCAATTATTGGCAATTGTGATTAACTAAGACCATTTAAACTCCTTGGGACATTTGCACTCAATGGGCAATACAGAATGAAAATGAAAAAAGGTACTTTAAGGTTAAACACCCTGTCATCAAAAAAGTCATTAGGGACTAAGCAAAAGTTACGGTTGGAAAGCTTGGGGAATGAAACAGACTTTGCCCTTTCACCTGAAACATCCGAACATTTGTCCTAATCGATGTAAGGAAATAACAGAAAACCTACATCATGATGGCCAGGTGACGATTTGAATCATAGAGCACTAACTTCATAAACAGAAAACAGTGTTGGCCCCAAGAAAGATCTCTGTAAGTATTCAAAACGTAACCTTATACTATATGGATTTAAGAATTGCATCCAAGAGATGTGTCCATCACAGATGTGATACGTTCTCAACAACAGAGGCGCCTTGTGGCCAGAACATACGAAAAGCGATCAAGGAAACTGAATAAGTGTTGCTACTGTATGAGAATGTCCGTTTACACTCTGGTGATTTCACAAAAGAAACTGTCCACAATTCTTCAGATTTACCGTCGCACAACCATCAAAAACATTTCTTTGTGGACGAAAATGCGTTTAAAACTAGGATTATCGAGTTCCTTATCTCCAAACAAGCAGCTCTCAATGTGTGGCGAATCCAAAAACTACCTGACCTTCGCCACCGTATTTTAGTTAACCAGAGGAGAAGAGACTATATTTTTGATGATCAATTTCTCTCTTCTGTTTTACTTTCATATTCCATAAACCAACAAGAAACACAAGAAAAATATTTCTGTTCTAATACAAATGAATTACAACTTACCAGAAACCCTTATGACTCAAGTATAATTTCATAAAAGGAATACAGCCGCGTGGGGTAGCCGCGCGGCCCATTGCGCCTTGTCACGGTCGCCCCATCGGAGGTTCGAGGCCTCCCTCGGGCATGGGTGTGTGTGTTGTCCATAGTGTGAGTTAGTTTAAGTTAGATTAAGTAATATGGAGGCTTAGGGACCGACGACGTCTGCAGTTTTGTCCCATAATACCTTACCATAAATTTCCAAAGAATAAAAGGAATAGTATCTGTAACAAAGACCTGCTCAAACATCCCTCGTTAATAAGATGTTACACACTTTTGACTCCCATATGGTCCCTGTCTATGTGAAGTCCTGTGTTCTACCCTAAAAATATTTAGAGATTACCAGAAAAAAAGACAGAGAGAGAGAGAGAGACGTGTGTCGGTATGAGGAAGAAAATATAAGTTTTAACAAGGGTGTAAGATCACAGTTTCTTAAAATTTTCATCTTTAGATCTACGGCGTATTAAATCGTAATTGTGAAGAGAATTAAGATGGGAAAGTTGATGTTTCCTTAATGGGATTCGATCTGTAAGCTAATAGCTGGGTAAGAGAAGAAGTAGTAAAAAGACAAAATATTTGGGTCTCTGTCTACACCAGAACCTAAAGCTACTTGAGTGTTCCGTAGACAATGCTGCCCAGTTAACACTTAGCTAGCGAGCTGGTGCTGCTCCGAACACCCTCTCGCCGCGGCATTCTTCATAAACAGAGACAATCAATAACATTAAATATGATATTAATTATAGATTCTGTTTAGAACGACCTTTCTGAAATCAAATAATAAGTTTGACACCCCACTGTTATAGGTTAAGTGAGAATCATTCAGACAACGAAATATCAAGCGAAAATGCCAGGCCAATTCTCAAACACACCAGAAAGTCTCCAAAGTTTTTCTCCAGTGTTGCCGAATCTTCACTATACTACTGACTGGAAGAATATGTTTGCCCAGCTGATGTGGTTAGCCAGCTAGCCCTTGGAGATCTCTCCTTTTGAAGACGTGAGGAAGCTGTCTGCTATCGCGTTACAGGTAGCCGAAATATGTCAAACACAGACCATTGACATGATAATTAAATCAAGACCCTACGCTGTCGACAGGCGTCGATATACATCAACGGGGAGAGTTGTCAATGTGTGCCCCGACCGGGACTCGAACCCAGGATCTTCTGCTTACATGGGAGATGCTCTATCCATCTGAGCCACCGAGGGCACAGAGGATGGGGTGACTTCAGGGACTTGCACGCGCCCCGTGAGGCTCACATTCTCAGCTTAATGTCCACACACTACATTCGTAGTGCCCCTGCCCACTACACTCATTTCTTGCGGCAGACAATCTTACCGAGTCCCGTAAGAGTAGGGCAATACGAGTGCATCTGCACGGAAGAAGGAGGTCACTGGCCGGTTAGCCTTAAGTATATACGAAGACGGTATCTGTTCTTTCGGACGTATATAGTACGTTGAGTTTATTTCGCATTTCAGCAACTATGATTTTGATCGAAAGCATAGTTACAAATAATATCCGGAATCATCCATTGTAAATCGAACATCATAAATAAAGAGGAAGGGGAATTATCTGGAAGGCCCTACTCTTCAGCTGCTGCCGTAATTATTGTTTTTTATCGAACTAAGAAACTCCTTCGGCAGACTCGATTCAATTCTTTTCGTTTTCCCCCATCATTTTTGGTTATATTGTGAAAATTATAAGGATATGACAATTTTTATTCTTTTGATCATCATGAACTTACAGTTTTTATTAAGAATTAAGAATACTGACATTGTTATATCCGGAAAGCTGCGAGTAACAGAAGGTTTCAAATCAAGGAAACAAAGTGTGGTCAAAGCTCACAAAGAAATGGGCGCGGCGCGGCGAGTGTGTGCAGAGCAAATTGGAATCGTGTCTGCTAACACGAAGGGAGAAGCGCCTGCCATCAGCACATGTAAACAGGAACACACACGCTGAGAGTATTGTCTATATTGTCTGAAATGCATCTTCATTAAGCGAAACTGCCATTCAGTGCAAGATAATGAAATTTACGAATAACATCATCTACCAGTAGTGATTAAATATAATCGTTGATGTTGATTTGTCAGTGGAAGTGATATGTGTCTGATGCATGGCTGTGTGAACTTGCAGTACACTTGAGACGGAGGCAAACAAGAATGTCAGTAAGAGGTCCATCAAAATGAGAGTGGTGTGAAGTCTCTATGGAGCGTGTGGAAATTGCCAATGTTTGCTCTACCATTAGCTCCTGATTGACTCATGCTAGTGAAGTGTCAAGGCTATCCGAAACTTTATTTGAGAAACAACGCAGTATAATTCTTAAAACAGACTACATCGTTAAATAGCGCTGTAAATGTAGGTGAATATGGCTCAGTAAGTGACCATCCTTTTAATTTGATCTGCTGATGACATGCAGTACGAGTGAGAATTGCTCTGAAAATAGTGTTGCCTGCCTTGTGAAAGTTTCAAAGACAGTGTTGTATCGGCTGAAAACCAGAACTAGTTGCAGACATGCGCAAAAACTCTACATAGTTGTATGGGACTATCTGTTCTTGGCAAAGAATGGTAATTCGTTGCTTGTTATAGTTAATTGCTAGGTCCGCTTCTAGAACAATTTTCGACACAAAAACCTTATCATTCGGCGCATGCCCTCTCTGCCCCCTATTCCGTCGTATATTCGACCCGTATTCATTTGCTATACTAAAGTCGATGTGAACAGTATACAAATCTTGCATTTGGGTGCAAGAGGCGCCGCATGCGGCAGCTACGGATTCGTGACAAATTCTGTATAGAAATCTGACATTTGTGGCGCCCCTGGCACCCTCTCAGTTCGGTGTTCCAAGTGGCAGCTTGGGCCTAAAGCCGGCCATGTTAATTCCGTAGATAATTTGCATAACAAATCTTACCGTCTGGTACACACGCGAAGTGATGGTAACTGCACATGTTTTGTGTGTTACAATTTTATAAATAATGTGTTCACTGTCACCTACCTTTCCAGAATCAGAATTTTACAGAAAGTTCAAAATGGTTCAAATGGCTCTAAGCACTATGAGACTTAACGTCTGAGGTCTTCAGTCCCCTAGACTTAGAGCTACTTAAACCTAGCTAACCTAAGGACATCACACACATCCATGCCCGAGACAGTATTCGAAGCTGCGACTGCAGCAACAGCTCGGTTCCGGACTGAAGCGCCTAGAACCGCTCGGCCACATGGGCCGGCTACTAAAAGTTAGCGCGTTCTGCATGAGAGTTCCTAACAGTATATAAAACAAGTTTCCGGACTCATTCCCGTCTACATTTCACTTGCTATGCAATACCCCTACAACAAAAGTTAGCTCATGTTTACAAAAGCTCAAAACAATTGCCGAAAGCCAAAATAGTGGCTGCTCCTCAATGTTTTATCATATGGGACCATTGCTCCACTTACTCCAATGAAATGGGTCATTTTAAAAGTTTCTGCACATGAACTTGCGCCTTTGAGAATTTTGTGATACAGTTATATTTTCATCTGAAAGCCGAGAAAGAAAGTCGATACGTTTGATGGGTACTTTCACAGAATAACGATAAAAATTAAATGTCTTATAAGATTAGAAATTAGGAGTTTCTTAGAAAATATTAATTAAAACCCATGAAAGAACACATGTAAAGATAGTTCGGAGGAGACATCCATGGCACTGGAGAGAGCCGTAGAGGGCAAAAGCTTTAGGGGTAGGCAGATACTGAAATACATGTGTCGTATAACAGGAAATTTTTAATGCAAATTGAGAGGTTGGCACAGGAGAGGAAGTCGTGACGAGCTGCATAAAATCTTTTTGATGACTGGAGGAAAAAGACACTTTATTAGACAATTACGTCTATGTTGTTGCTGTTGTTGCAACTGTGCTCTTTACTCCGAAATTGGTTTGATGCAGTTCTCTACGCTAACCCAAAACATATGTACTATAACTACTGCATCCTACATCAACTTGGACCTTACTGCTTCATCCAAACTTTGTGCCCACCCCACCTGCGCGCACACAGCCATTCATTACGAAATCACGGCTGTTTGATGTCTCGGGACGTGTCCGACCAAACGATTCCTACTTTTAGGTAGCTTGTAGAATAAATTTCTTTTCTTCCCGTGCTCATTATCCGATCAACGCTTCTAGTCTTCAGCATTCTGCGGAAGCACCACGTTTCAAAATCTTCTGTTTTCTTCTTTTCTGATCAGTTCGTAGCCCAAGTTTCTACTGCGCTCGAGGTTACTCTCCAGGCAATACCTTCCGAAAAAACTTCCCGACATTTAAATTTTTATTAAATTTCAACTAAATTTTCCTTTTCAGAACTGTTTTTCTTGCTTTTGCACCCTGCTTTTCATATTCTCTGTACATCGATCATCTTCTCTTGAACAAAACTCATAGACTACTATTAGTATCTCTTTTCCAAATCGAATTTCTTCAGCATCTACTGCTTCAATTCGACTGCGTTTCATTATCCTTGCTCTCCTTCTGTTGATGCTTATCATATCACCTTTTTCATGACGCTATCCATTCCGTTCAGCTTATCCTCTAAGATTTTTGCCCTTACCAATAGAATTACAACGGTATCGGTAAAATTAAAAGTTATTTATTTTCTTTTTCTCTCTGAATTTAAATTTCCTTTCAAAATTTCTCCTTGGAATCCTTGACCCGTTGCACGATGCACAGACTGAAAAACGTCGCGAATATATTGCAACAATCTCTCACTGCCTACTCAACAACTGCTACCCTTCATGATCTTCATCCATAATCTGTTTTTCACGCAAATTATAAGTAACCCTCCGCTCCCTGTAATTTATCTCTGCTATCTTCAGAGTTTCAGAGTGTTTTCCTGTCAACATTGTCAAATGTTTTCTCAATCGATTAATGCCAGGAACATAAGTTTGCTTTACGTGTTCCTACAGTTCTTCGGAATCCAAACTGATCGTCACTGAGCCCAGATGGTACAAGTTATTTACGTCGTCACTTTTGTAAATAATTCGTGTGAGTATTTGGCACCCATGACTTGTAAGAACGATAGTTCGGTAACAGCCTCATCTGTCAGCAACTGCCACTTTTATCGTTGGAAGTAGTACGACCTTCTTGAGGTCGGAGGATATTTTTCTTATGTCGTGTATCTTGCATACCCGATGGAATAATTGGCCATGGTATTTTATACCAAGGGTGTCAATAAATCAACGTCGTCTACTCCAGATCTCTGCTTTTTACTTAGGTGATTCAATGCTTTGTCAGACCAGTTCGGTATCTCATTTGTCATCTAAGGACTTCGTTTATCTATCATTAAATCTGCTCTCAGTATTAACCCTCGCAGCAACAATTCTTAGCCAAAGGTATTTAGTACCAGCAGAAATTTTCATTCAGTCTCACGAAGAACAGACAGTGTAAACTATTTATTTACCAACAATGATGGGGTGACTGTGTAGTGTGTGGGGTCATGTGGTGTCGTTGGAATTAACACATAGTTGCCAACACCTTTCCTATCAGAGATGAAGTAGGGAATACAATGACGCAACCAACAGCTGCTGCAGAACTGCTTTCAGTAATGGAGCTTTTCAGTTTGCGTCACACATTACACAAAAAAATAATTGCAACCGCCACTGAAGAGATGGACCGCAGAAATGATTCCTCTAATCTTAATTTATGGCGTTTGGGATGCCGTCGGAGAATCTAGAAACTATTCATAACTATCTTTTAGCCTCGATTCCCAGTTACAGAAATGCAAATAAAATTCATGCCTGTTGTGTGTCTTTCAAAAGCAAGTAGAAGACGCTCGTGATACAGCTAAGCAGTGGAAACATTTTTCTAGCCACTGGCTACAGACGTGACAACATCCTAAAACATTTTTGGCAACACTCCGACCTTTTACTTAGTTGCTCGAGTGCCAGAGAATTATCCAGCTATATTTACTTTATATTTTCTTGTGATTTTCATTAAATGTTCTAAATGTTTAAGAGATGACCCAGAGTTAGAAAATTTATGTTTCAGATCCTGAGAAACTCGTTCTAAGCTGAAATTATAGTCACTTACGTATTTTACACTGCAGGCTATCTACCTTGGCCACCACTGGGCCAAAAAGAGAGCTAGCTCTATGCGTCAGTTCTCTGCCAGCTCAGCGGTAAAGTGTTTACTCTTCAAAGAGAAGACTGTGGTAGCTGGCAGTTGAAATGTCAATTTTTAATTCTTCTGTGACAAAGTTATACTCAGCTAGATGAACAATCAGTGAAGAAGCCTTCTGAAAACTTCTCGCTCACAAGTTTTCTTTCTAACTTGATTCAGTACACTGTAGATATAAAAGTGGGGAATCTGCAGATTCGCACATCTCTTATTGCTGCTTTTTGTGTTTCTGCAGAGATAATTCTTATTTTGTATGAATCAGCGGTTGTAGTTCGTCTGTATGTCTGTCCGTCTGTTAAGACCTCTTTTTCTCAGGAACTTGTAGCGGTATAAGTCGAAATTTAGGCCAATACTAATGTCTGCGATCATTGGCGATGCAAAAAGTTTAAGACTTTAAGTCAATCCCATCAAAACCTACAACTATATCTATCACATATTTTGATAATCGCGAACTGAATCATGAAATTCGATAGAAGAAGGTCTCTGTGTTATAGTAGTAAAGTACGTGCCCGGAAAACAACAATTCGCAGGGAAGAGTCTTGGACGGATCACGAATTTTTCGGTATTCCTGTCAACCTTATTTTAACCTCTCGACAATATGAGGAGCCACCAGAAACAACACGTGGTTCGGATTCCACGTGATACTATAGGCCCACTTTCTTCGGTGGGATGTCTTGGCCACACTAGGGCATGAAACTCGCTGAAGTGGCGTCCATTCGAAAGCCTTGCACCAGCGGACGTAACCACACGAAATTATTAATATTATCTATAAACAGACCTCAAATTTTGACGATAGCCTCAGACCATGAGTGATACTTGCATTTATCCGGTTTCTTTAGGTAAATGTTGTCCTGGTGGATTAGATACATCGGTACTCTACACATAACACGCTGTATGAGAAAAGGTGACTACGCCCTTGCCTATGTAATTATATGAGACAAAATGCGGTTTAAAAACGTAAGGATGAGAGCGCCCTCGATATCTGGTATATGCGTTTCCCCAACGCCATATTTATGAGTAGACCATAATTACACACAACAGCACAAAATCGCACAAGGAAAGCAACATTTCCTTAAGGAATTACTGCATCATACCGTATTTTCAGTTCGTGCAGCTGGCTGTCATGTAATTTTATTTCAGTAATTATTGAATCAAATCAAAAGCACGCACGGGGTCGCCAAGGCAGCTAGACAATATCGATGTGAACGAACAAGAAAATGAATGTTTCGAACAGCTTGTAATGTACTTCCAGGGAATCAGAAACCTCTTTCAGTGTAGAGCATCACTGATTACCACACGACCGTGAACCAATGCTCTGTGTAGGTTGGTGGTCTGTTGGAATGATGACAGCCATATATGCGTAAGGCCTGGGTCCGATTATCACATCAGGCAACCATTTTTAACAAGCACAAACATCCTCGCTTCACATCTGATAACGAGAGCTGAAATATATACGGTTGCACCATGGTTTCAAAACCTCATTAAACACGACGTCCCTTCGCTATCTATCCGAGGAGAGTCGGTGCAGGTTCGGCCGTGCCAGAGGCGGAAATCACGCCAGGTTGAAATTCTGTCACCAGTAAGCTTCCTTAGCTCAGAGTTTTCTTTTTATTAATGAGCCAGACGTCATGTAAGATCACACGGCACTTATTTCTTACTATATTTGAGCTTGAGGTACGAAAACTATTGGTACTGGACTCTGATTCGAACTCAGATCCCCTCTTCCGCCAGGCAAGACCACTGTGAGATAATGCATTTACACCTCTTCATGGTTTCTCCACGATTCCAAATCTTCTAGGTCTTCACTGAAAGTACGTGTCTGGATTCTAAACCTGGTCTCGCACGAAAGTTTTTACCGTATCATTACAAGCTGTTGCACGAGTACACCAAACTAGAGGTGACAAATAATTATAAATTCTAACGCCCCTCGTGCGTCTGGAGCAATATTGATTGGTGACGGTTTCGACTCCCAGTCAGACACAGAACTTTTCGTCATTTCATTTCTGGTTCTAACATGCCACTCGTAGTTACGCGTAAAAAAGAATTCGATAGTCAGCGTCTCTTTATGTGTAGTCTCTAACGGTGATATGTGTAGGGAACGACTCCCAGTCAGCACACGTCTACTCGTGACTACAAATCAATGACGATAGGTGCTGGACTCGAATCGCGGTAGGGCAAAAGTTTTCCATCTCGTCATTTCAGTTTCAATCATATCGTTATTGGCGAAAAATCACGATTTCTAACATTTGATCGTGCTTTGTTAACAGTCCGATTAAGTTCTGGTTTCGAATGTCTGTCGAACACAACTTTATGCCATATCATTTCAAGTTTAAACGTGTGTGCATTTTGGTGCTAGTGACTAAAATCGCATTTAAGATCTTTTGTGGTTAGTTAAGAGAAACTTTTTTTTTTGAAGGGAGACCTGGATTCCAGACCAGTACAAAAATTTTCACCAAAAAATTTCAGTTGAAACTTGCGTTCTGAAAGGTCGCTCATTGTAATAAATGGCTGACTCTTTTATAATACAGAGTTTTCTGATATTTCCGTTATCGTGAGAGTATTTCGCTTGTGAATTGATATCTGTACAGGGCAGTTAGGTCTTGTGGCCTCTTCCAGTAAGTACTTTGTAAAGTAAATTGACTGTACCGAAAAGAGAGCAGACGACCTGCGAGACAGTTACGTTAAGAGGGTTACATAGAAAACAAGCGAAACAGAATTCGGGACGTTCGGATACCTTTGAGCACGATAGTACACAGAGAGGGGAGGAAGATATGGACAGAAGGGCAAAGAGCAGGTGGGTGGAGAAAGGAAGGGGGAGGTTAAGGATAGAGCGAGTGAGATACAAGATGAACAGATGGGAATGAGAAGGTGGCCGAGAGAGGACGGTGGTGGAGATGTATAGAAAGGGGGAAGTGATCAATAAGAGAGCAGAATTAGGACAAGAAAATGGAAATGATGGAGATGGGGAAGGAGTGTATAGAGAAGGAGGTGGAGAAGATGGCAGTTGGGGGGAGGGGGGAGGAGGAGGAGGAGGACTGATACAATACTGGAATAAATACATACCTGGTCAGTGCTGGGTATAATGAATGAAAAACCAATGAATTCTGCAGGTGGAACAAAAGCAATGATATATTTTAATGCCCTGGCTAATGAGATCATAGGCCGTAGGCTTACAATAATAATAATAATCTGAGTAAAAAACTGAACCACCAGAAAAGGAGAAGAAAACGAAATGAAACTTCATGAATAGAGAGGGTGTGTGATGTTATTTCAGTGATTATTTAATCGAATCACAGTTCCAATGAATATCGAAATTTGAGTCGCTTATGATTACGTCCGCAGCTCGTGGCCTAGTGGCTAGCGTTGCCGCCTCTGGATCACGGGGTCCCGGGTTCTATTCCCGGCCGGGTTGGAGTTTTCCTCTGCCCGGGGACTTGGGTTGGTGTTGTCCTCATCATTCCATCATCATCAGTGAAAGCGACGAGATTGGAGTGTGTCTAGATTGAGAATTCGTACGGGGGCTGATAACCGCGCAGTTGAGAGCCCCACAAACCAAACTTCAGCATCACTTATAATTATTACGATGCACCCATTCTGGCCTGGATGCAAGCAGTAATGTCGTTTGGAAGGGTGCCTCAAGGCAGTTGTATCCTCTCATGAAGCAATCTGGCCCACCTCTGTAGCAACTGGTACTTGGTATCTTGGAAACTGGTGACACAGTGGTACTTCAACATCGCACAGCCAGTTTATCGAGACAAGCACCACGTGTGGACGAGCAATGTTTCAATGTAATATGGAACCATGATACTGTAGCATTAAATATGGGACCGTCGCATTAGACGTAAAACATGAAGACGCAAAATATCCATGATGTTCCGTTGTTCCACCAGGGTTCGCACATTCATTATTAGCAGTGACCCACATTGATATTCTATGGCTTCCCATAGCTGTGCTTGTTACAAATGGCTCTGAGCACTATGTGACTTAACTACTGAGGTCAACAGTCGTCTGGAACTTAGAACTAATTAAACCTAACTGACCTAAGGACATCACCCACATCCATGCCCGAGGCAGCATTCGAATCTGCGACCGTAGCGGTCGCTCGGTTCCAGACTGTAGCGCCTAGAACCGCACGGCCACTCCGGCCGGCTGTGCTTGTTACGGAATACTGTGATTATACCTTGGGGTGGTTAGACGTGTTGGAAGGGAAGATTGACGAGTATGCTGACTCCACGTTTCTATTCAACTATTACATCTGAGTGTCCCAAAAATCTGGATATTACACGATTCGACCATCTGGTAAAGTGGAGACCCACAATGAGGTCTCTTTGAATCTCTGTCAGATGCTGATAACACTGTCCCACACGAGTACGCGGTATGTATTTTTCACAATGATCGCTCAACATCTGATGCTGTTCACCCTCCTTCACCGTCGTCATAAACCGTAGCAGGCATAGTAACAACACGGAACACTAATGCATTTTGCCTGCCATTCTACCTGTCACAGAGAATTGCAAATCTGTTTACATATCCGCAATGATTTTACGTGTAAGAATTAACACTGACATCGACCATGTCTTCTGGGTGCTTCACATTTTCTGTCGGGCAATGTGTATATCACTTTACCCCATGGAAGTTCACTTGTTTCCTCTTCTCGCACATGACGCCACTTCTGGTTGTATGGTTTATTATTTACGTATAACTGAGTAGTGAAGCTTGTGTGGATGGTATTGTGCTCGAGGTCGCCAATGACAAGGAGGGTGGAATGTGACCCGAACTGACAGCTCATTCCAGCCATCGTCTCCCCACCCTCCTCTGTCGGCGATTATCACTATTCGCGTAATTTCATAAATGAAAATATTTCGCTCTCTCGAATAGAGCTGTTTATATCTCAGGAAACTTATCGACGACTTGTCCACAGAGAGCAGAGCAACGTCTGTGCAGTGTCTGAAACTGACAGCGCATTTCTGTGACGGATCCCATAAACGTCAAGCTGGTCTACGAGAGTTATGCCTAGTGTAGTGTCTCACGCTAGCACTGAATTTATGGCTGGTCCGAATTTATCTCTCTGACTGTCGCATCCATTCCTAAGTTGCTTATGCCGCCAGTCGATGTGGAATCACACCGTTCGAAATATCTCTTCACTACAAAAAGTCAGCCTGTTTCGAAGGAAGAAGGAGGGTAGACTGGGTTTAACGTCCCGTCGACTTCGCGGTCATTAGGGGAGGACCTGTTTCGATTCTGGCAAAGAAGAGATGTAGGAGATATAAAATTTCTCGACGTGTAACGGAATATGTTTGGAAACTTCATAAAAGTTATTTTCAAACAGCCACCACTTACCGCCGACAGATTGAAAATAATTTTTATTAAGGTCCGAAATTTAACAAGCTCGGCGACATATTCCTTCACCGTGATAAAAAGGATCATATAACAAGTAAGAAATGTTAGGAAAGACGTTCGCTTTCGTAACATGAATATAATACGGTAATGGCATTGTGGTGAACCAAGGATTTTTCGATGTTTCTGCACAGCCTAGTTTGGCAACGTTACACTGCGCTAACGTGTGATGAATGCTCAGAAATAACGAATTTTATTAACTCAGTCACAGCCGAATAATAATGACATAATATAAAACCCAAATTGTAAACAAATTTAACGCTTGCCCAAGATTTAGTTTTTGTCGAATTTGAGCTTTTTCTGTCTATCAGGTGCACCTTATAACACGATTTATTTCTTTATACAACACTGCCTGCATATTTAGAGAAATTGAATAACAAATACAACACATAAAGAAATTCAGGACACTTGTGGAAATTCGTTCATAGAATTATTTTTCCTAATCCTCTAGATCTGCGAAAAATGGATGAGATCTGCAGCTTCTGCTTCATTTACCTGAAACACTCTCTATATTAATCCACGGTAGGTAGTTATCTTGTATGTGTCACTGCAACTAATGTTTACCAATGTCTGTGTACTCGGATGTACGAGTAGTTCCGAATGCACTCTACCGTAGATAGGAGTGTTACACTCTTACAAAGCGGTGTCAAACTTAACCTTTCTCAATTGCAAACTTTCACTTCCAATCATTTGGGGAAGAATAGTTTAACACAGCGATACTACCTGTGTGTTTGCTCGTTCCTCATATTGAAAGCTCGTGTGATGAAGAAGACGGATGAACAAAATTGACGGTAACGGAAGTTGTGGAGTTTTTGGTTTTTCTGCATTGACTATATCCATTGCTTTATTGATATAATGTAAGGATAACGGCTACTCTATCGGTCGGTAGTAATGTGTGTGTGGCTATCTGCTGGATTAGTGGATCCCAAAGTGTTGCAATAATCCCCTGACGGATAAAATATAATTTTCTGACTGGTAGAAACAAAAGGGTTCAATTCGTATTTCGGTTACGAAGTTAAAACTACCAGACCTCAATTTTTTTCTAGAGGAAGGAAAATTTTTCTTTGTGCTCTGATGCTCTTAGATGATTTTTAGTGATTTTAGATGCATGATTTGTAGACATAAATATGTCTGCTTTCAAAACATACTTTGGGCTCTGGCTCTGAGCACTATGGGACTCAACTTATGAAATCATCAGTCCCCTAGAACTTAGAACTACTTAAACCTAACTAACCTAAGGACATCACACGCATCCATGCCCGAGGCAGGATTCGAACCTGCGACCGTAGCGGTCTCGCGGTTCAACACTGAAGCGCCTAGAACCGCTCGGTCACACCGACCGGCAAAACATACCTTGTGCAGTTGGTTTCTTTTTTATGGACTAAAATAATTATGAAATATTCACTGTCATAATAAATAAACTGATAATGCAATAATTACCATGCAAAATAACAATAATAATATTTGATTATATAGTGGAATATAACTAACCAATCAATTCCGAACTAACCAGCCACTTCTGTTTATTTCTGTTTATTCTGGCGGCCACAAGATATATTCACTTGATGATACTTTCATAGATATGCCCAACACAAGTGCTTGTGCATGGTGAAAGGCCTAAATATTCGCAAATGTGTACAAGAGATTTCCACTGAGGAAAAATATTTCTGTTGCAGCTAATACAAAGTGAACATTAATGTACACATTTGTAGGCCGACGGTCTGAAGGAATAAATTACGCTTAACACATCATTACTGTTATCGCTATATAGTGAGACTAAAATATTTATTACAAAAGTTACGAGTAATTACGTTTTGTTTTTCAAATGCTACCTTTAACGTGTGACACAATTTGGTAGATGTTACAGCTCGTGAAACGAATTTATGAACGTCATTTCCTCAGTCTATTCACTACGCACATACTTTGTACCGTGGTCTAGGACACTACCGGCACGGTAGCTTAGCATCTTGGCTCAGAGGGTTGAGTGCCCTCTTTAAGAAAAGAAACTGAATGAAGTATTGAACGATGAACATGAAGTGTGGACAAGTGACGTTTGCCCAACCAAAGTAGCCAGAACAATAGGGCATAGTGAGAAAAGGATAGCGTCTTTGATTACTAATCCGAACGTCCGCCACCACATGTTCGAACATCACCCTGCTTAAATTTTGAATTAAAGTCATCTGCAATGGCCGCCGAAGGCTTCCACCATAGTAAATCACCCGCGTTCTGCCAACGGCCACGTCAAAGAGGGGGGCAGCAGTGGATAGAGGTCACTCTATTGCCCTTGGGCTGGGAAACTGCCACGCAAAAGGCGGAAAAATCAGCAGTGATCAACGGCATGAAGATGCAGAAGGCAATGGAATTCACTACACTAAAGACACACGATCTAATGGATATGTCGCCTGTAATTGAAGAAACTGTCATCATGAGCTCCCCATTGGCAAATATTTCTGACTAGTCCACCAGTCGGATCTTCGGGCGGGAACTTCCAGCGGCAGGGGAATGTGAGAAAGGAACTGAATAACCAGCGGAAGGATAGCGTTCTACTTGTCAGGGCAAGGAATATTAGAAGATTGAACTTGATAGGGAATCTAGAAAATGTCAAAAGGGAAATGTTATGGCTCAAACTAGATATAGCGCGGGTCAATGAAGTGAAATGGAATGAAGACGAGGATTTCTGGTACGATGAATATAGAGCAGAATCGACAGCAGCTGAAAACGCTACAGCAGGAACTGGGTTTGCTGTGAACAGGAAAGTAGAGGAGAGAGTGAACAATTCGGTGGTAGAGTTGTTCTTTTCAGAATCGGCAGCAAACTAATACTGAACGTATACATGTCGATATCACAAGTATAACATAAAGACAGATTGAAAGTATACTGGGATACTGAATGGATAACTTTGTACGTAAAGGCAGATGAAAATAATCAGGGAGGACTCGAATGCGGTTGTAGGGACGTGAGTAGAACAAGGAGTTACGGGAGAATATGGATTTTGTAGTAAGCATGAAAGAAGAGAAAGGCTAATAGAGTTCTGCAATAAGTTGCAGCTTAAAATGGCGAATACTCTGTTCAACAATCATAACACGAAATGGTATACTAGGAAAAGGCTGGGAGATACAGGAAGATTCCAGTTAGATTACAGCAGGGTCATGCAGAGATTAAGAAATCAGACATTGGATTCTAAGGCGTACCAGGGAACATATACAAACTCAGGTCACACTTTAGTACTGATAAAGAGTGGGCTTAAGTTTAATAAACTCGTTAGGAAGAATGAGAATGCAAAGAAGTGGGATACAGTATTACTAACAATTGAAAATATACTCTTGACGATCTCTTAGGCTATAGATGCTGTGACAATGTATAGCTCAGCACGGAGTTCAGTAGATGAGAAATAGACATTTCAGAAAAAGAGAATCACAGAAGTTGGAAAGAAAAATATAGGTACAAGGAAGGTAACTGCTAAGAAACGCAAGGTAACAGATGAAATACATCAGTTGATCGACTAAAGAAGGAAGTAAAAGCATCTGCAGGGAAATTCTGAAATACATAAGTACACGTCAATTACGAATGAAATCAGTAGGAAGTGCAGGGAAGCTAGAGCGAAATGGCTACAAGAAGAATGTGAAGAAATCGAATAAGGATTTTCTACTGGAAGGACTACCCCAGAACACAGTCAAATCAGCCTTCGGTGAAATTAAAAGCAAGGATGGCAACACTAAGAGTGCAGTGGGAATTCCATTGTTAAGTGCAAAGGAGACAGCAGATAGGTGGGAAGATTATATTGAATGCCTTTATTATGGGGATGATTTGTCTGATGACGTCATAGAAGAGGAGACATTAGCCGATAGGGAAGTGATACGGAAACCAGTATTAGAATCAGAATTTAAAAGAGCTTTGGAGCACTTAGGATCGAATGAGGCAGATGAGACAGATAACACTCCATCTGAGTTTCTGTAATCGTTAGGGGAAGTTACAACAAAACGACTATTCACATTGGTGTGTAGGATGTATGAGACTGGTGAGATACCACCAAACTTTCGGAACAATTCCAAAGATTGCAAGATCCGGCAAGTATGAGATTTATTGCACTATCAACTTAACAGGTTATGCATCCAAGTTGCTGACAAGAATGACACACAGAAGAATGGAAAAGAAAATTGACGATCTCTTCGATGAGAATAAAATTGTCTTTAGGAAAAGCAAAGTCACACGTCCACAGGATTTGTCGACCTGGAAAAAGTGTTCGATAATTTAAAATGGTGCAAGATATTCGAAATTCTGAGAAAGATATGGGTAAGCTTTAGAGAAATACGGTTAATATACATCGTGTACAAATCCCAAGACGGAACAATAAGACTGAGAGACCAAGAACGATGTGCTCTGATTAAAAAGGCTGTGAGAATCGCATGTAGTCTTTCGCCTCCACTGTTCACTCCACACATCGAAGAAGCAACAGGGAAAATAAGAGGAAGGTTTGATTAAAATTCAGGATGAAAGGATATCGACGATAAGATCCTGTGATGACATTTCTTCCCTTAATGCAAATGAAGAAGGATTAAGCGTTGACATCCTGAAGTCTTCCAGTCTGTTGAACTAAATGAACCGCGAAATCGGTATTGAATCTCGTTCGAAAGTATATTGAAAAAAGACGAAATTAATCGGAACCACCAGAAACCAGGGCAGCGATAGACTTAAATTCAGTATCTAAGATCACGAAGTAGACGACGTCGATGAATTCTGATACCTCGGAAGCAAAATGACCCTGACAGAAAAACTGAGACACCTTTCATCAGATATGCTCATATATCTCCGGGCTGCAGATCTTTACTGCAATAGAATAGAAATTCCTTCATTATTTATTTCGCAACAGTACACAAACTAACTGACAGAGCAACACAACAGTAACTATGTTGAGGCTATTATACAAGTGTAGGGCCAAGGCAGTATAATTATTAAGCGTTGACGTCCTGAAGTCGTCCAGTTCATGACATTTCAAAAGCCAGTAGCCTCGCTGTCAAGTGATTTACAAATACCAGGTCGAATATTTTTGTTCATTTGAAATATGGGTGCAGTGTGTGGGTGAATCAAGTGTCGGTAGAGAGAGGCGTCGGGCAAAGCAAGAATGTTTTTCAACAAGTGTCTACCGCTATTGTGAAAAGTAAGTTATCTTTCTTGAGATGGAGTGGTAGGCAGCATTCGCGATGCACCGAGAACAGCTTTATTATTCTATAAGAAAAAGGTTGTTGGATATAGACAGTGCCAGTTGTCTCACTATCATTAATTCGTCATTTAGTAAAACCGCTACAATTCTAAATATATTTTTTGTTGTTTTAAAAATAAATGTGTCCAAATAATTAATTTTAATCGATACTCATTTCATCATTGACTTTCTGCTACAGCAACTAGTTATAATTTTTTTTTAAATTAAGGCAGTCTCGGTTGCACCCGAGGCTGCCTTTGTTCAAACAAATTCCATTTTGCGCTGCTGTTGACTATGGCATGGGAAGTGTGGGAAGTGGCGGGACAGGGAGCTCTAGAAAATATTTCATTGCAACGAGGTGGTCAGAAAGATTGGCAACCACTGCGCTGGAGTGTTAGAAAACTGTTAAAACCTGTCTCTAACAACACGGGAAAGATCTCTAGTACATAATATCTCTTTTACCAGATTCTTATAACTTTAAGTTAGAACTTCCGCGGCAACAGGCCGTGTATATTGTATATGAAAACTTTCCTTTATCATTTGCTCATTGTAAACGTTGCTTTAATTTGGTTTGGCGTAACCATTTTTTAATATGGGCCTACAAATGACACTTCGAAGAACATACTAAGTGCATAAAGCTGGACTAAAACTGCGTTACGAACAGATTGCGATGTCGATATTATGAGTAATACTAGGATTTCTGAATGTTTATTGGTCGTGTCCCGGACCGTAAGCTGTCTCCATTTTTGTAGAAGTACTACAAGAATAGTAGCTCTGAAACTTCCACATTTATTTCTGAAACTGCTGAATGCTGCTGAGTACAACTGAACATACAGACTCTTTGCTTGTTTTTATCATTACAACACGGATCTACAGAATTTTCCCTGACAAATATAACTCAAAATTATCCTATTCATTTATGACCCACAGTATACAAGCACAACGCAATCTGACTGCAAATAATTAACACAACAGAATGGCCCTGAATTAGAAGAAATCCTAACAGTAACCTACACATTTTCATGACTCATTTACCTCACAGACAATCTTCATGACACGACTATAGCAAATACAGCAAGTATACAGCCAGCTAAACAAAAATATTCTAACTACTATAGGCTCTAGCTTCTAACAGACATGTCGTCAGCAAAGGAAAGATTTTGTTGCCGAGCAAACAATGTATTTAGCAGATTTTACCTTAATCATGTGACATCCAATTCCACAAATTATATAATCAACAATAATTCCATTTCCCAAACGTTAGCAAACACATCAATCATCATTTTATATCCATGTCAAGGCAATACCAAATCTTCATGAAGGACACACGTCCAAACCGTCCGCTAGCGCTGCTAACCTCCATCGCTGCTTACTATTAACCTCTAACTGCAAGACTGTCCAGCCACAGAATCTCTTAGCGGGGCTGCAGAGCGCTTTCAATGATATTAATGTAGCCTATAGCGCTGCCAACATACATACACCTAAACAGGCTACTTACATAGCCTCTCTGCTCCTCTCAAAAATTTTGCAACGTGTTTTGGTCAGTGGCCAATACTAATTTATTAAAAATTTTTATATTAACAATATCAAAGAGATCAGATGCACAGAATTATTAAAATACTAATGGCCAATAAAGCAAAAATTCTCCTCTTAGTCCCGAAAGACAGTCCTAATCCTTAATTAGAAGAGTAGTCTATGACAGTTTTATGCATAAAGGCTGAGCAGTAAAAAAATGCAAATGTATGTAGTGGTTCACCATGTAGTCTAGAAGTAGTGTTGTCCTCCCCATGGAAGCACAGTGCTGCCTCTTGATACGAAGATTTCAGTTGAGAAGATTGGTAATGGACCACAACAGAGCAGACCCACATCAGAGTCAATCGAAGTCTTGATGAATACTGGTAGAACTGGTAAGTACCACAGAACAGATCCACAGTATTCCTTGTGAAGAGTATGGTAGTAATGGGCCACCAAAGGAGCAGAATCACTGTAGTCCTTATACAAATTATGCTAGTAATGAGTCACCAAAGGTGCAGATCCACTGTAGTCATTGTAGAGATTATGGTAGTAGTGGGCCACCAAAGGTGGAGACTAACTGTATTCCTTGTAGAGATGGCCAGCAGCCATCCGTTGCGACTGTTCAGGTGCACAATCACAACTGAAGAGTCCTGAGGATAATGTAGCAAGTCAATGACCCACCACCTGTGCACTATTTTTTTTTTTTGCAATTTCCTTAGGGCGAGCTGTGCTGTTAACCAGTCCCTTGCTGAATTATTAACACACATGCAAACACTAACACAGTGATATAGTCTTTGGAACAGTATGACCAACAAACAAATGTGTACATTAAAATGAATCCCTTCCATTTATCTAACTTGGAAAACTGGTGTCTATACAATTACAGTTTTACAGCATAAGAATACAATTACAAATGTAAAGAAAACGTCACTACAGTAAAGAACATGATAATACAAAGAACATTTGTAGTGATACAGGCTTTACAAAAAGAACGGAAATAAACATATATAAGAGTATTACAGCAATTATGATATAAGTAAATAAATGAAAAATATGAATATCAGTAGAAACATTAACAGGACACATGAGCAACGTAGCAGAATAAATAATGTCTGAACATTATGCCAAAGCAAAGAATGTTGTATAAAAACAGATTAGATTTGAGGATACAAGTATTCCTCATCACAGTGAATACAGCTCAGTACTAGAGGAAAAAAATTCTACCAAATATGTCTTATCAGGTAAACACACAGAGACAGGAAGAACACAGAAACACAAGGGTATGGATGGACATAGTGGAATAACATAAAAGAAAAGGACAGGGACTGTATTTAGTGTAACATTTAGTACTGCAGTACTTGTGGTGAGCATCTCATACTTCTTTTTCATTTTTCTCCTTTCAATAATATCTTTCATGCTTATACCTCGTTTACTTTCAGTCAAGACTACTTCATTTACAACCAAAACATCATTTAATTCTCGCAAATCTCTTATTATTTCAACATTTGTACTCACAAAAAAATCCTGTGTAAGCATGCTTCCTGTATTTATACTTTCATATACTTCTTAGCTCTTCATTCGTTTCCCAGAAAATCCTACCTAAACCTACTGTCTCTATACCCTACTTATATCTGTTCATTTCCTATGTCAAAACAATTATTCCTCACTATACAATGCTTTTTTGGCCAGACATTTTCCTTATAACTTCTTAATACATTTCTTTCCAACTGATCACAACACATGTTATTATATAGCATACCCCCACTAAAGCTAACTTAAATCTACATAGGTCAGATACATAAACTACAGAATGAGGCAATGCAGCAGCACAAAACATTAACACAAACAACAACGACGGAAATACAACTTGGCAAAGCAAGCAGCAGCATATCTAAATTAGCAAAGCAAATACAACATTACAACTAATATAAGGCAATATGCAGCAAACTAGAAAAATAAATCGGTGGTGAAACTGGCTTAGCACAGTAATACAAAATAAAATTCAATATGACAATGCCTGACAAATAGCAGCAGCAAACACAATAACTTATACCTAAACATGACAAAGTACAGGCAGAAGGAATATTACAGTAAAGACAGTAACACAGATAAAGGATATGACTATTCACATGTTAATATCTATGTCACATCTTAACACTAAAGTGGTGAACCCCAACAACTTATTCTACCAAAAAAAAAAAAAATTTCCAAGTAATAGAGTGTCGTGTTTGTAGTGTGTTATGCAAAGAAATGTCAATAGCGAGGTCAACGGCCTCTCTTCTCTACAGCTGTGTCAGTGCTTGCGGGAGTGCAGTAAGATTAAAAGTAGCTAAAGCAACACCAGTTAAGTTGAAAGGCAACACAACAATGGGTTTTTCCTGCTAGGTAGCGCGCCACCCAGTGCAGCAGAGCATTACGTCAAGGTCACATACGATAAACATCACACAAAACACTCGCAGTATTACCATGATTCCTAAAGTAAATATGAACTGTTCCCAACATCCAAACATAGTACAATTTCATAAGTGCAAACTAATGCAACTGCATAATTAACTAGACATGTGTCAGATTATTTCTCTCAGATAAAGGACCAGATCGCTGTGCAATTCTGTGTTAGAGAAATATGGTACACGTGTATAAGCAAATACCATATTAATAGTGCTCCTTGTGCTTGCCTCATTCGTGGTACATAAAGTAGGCGTACCCCCATGATAGATAATCTAATTATGCTTCAGATATTACAGATTAAACTGTGGATGAAATGTATTACCGAAAACCTTCTCTGTATCATTGCAGTTCAAAAAATATTTCTAAAAAATATTCCAAGTAAAAAAAAATAATCACCCAAATGCGTGTCCTGCAGCGCTAAACTATAGTTCTTGTTGTAAGAAAATTTCTGTCATTGCTTAACGGTAAAAATATACTTAGCAAGTGTCGTAGTTTCCGTCGTCTACAAGCAAAGTTCTTCAAAAGTCAATGTACTTAGCGTGTCATATACAAAATAAGGTGTTTTGCGTGTAAATGTCGTAGTTATTACGTTCATTGCCATGACCTTGAAAGTACTATACTGTAACGTATTGTTGTGTTACGAAAATATCTGTCTCATTGTAGCTATGCAACAAAAATCATTACCAAAGCGTGTTTTACTTTCCAGAAGAGCGTAGAAAAACTGTGCAGACGTAAAACAGATACAGCGTAAAAGCAAGAATGAAAACCGTGTCACCCATTAGTAGCGTCACAGTATAGTAGTGTAGCTGCCAAACAAACCAAATACTCTGTCATATGTGATCCCTCATAAAGTATTTTAATTAAAACTGTGTTTTTTAAGTAAACCAAAATTTGCAGTAAAATCTCATTATCAGTATATGTTCCAAGAATGTGATCATTATAGTCGTGACGTAATCGTGCAATTAACAAGCAAAAATGTACACACAATTATACTTTATCGTCTGTTCCCTATAAAAGTGAGCTTGTAAAATTACTGTCTTAATAAGTTCCATAGGTTGTTACTAGACAGCTGACTCCGAAACATCACTGCATGGTAAACGTGACAAACCTTAATAGAGACATGAAGTGAAAAGCTTTATACGAACGACTAAGTCAGAAAGCAAATAATTTCTCAATAAATTTACATGGGAAATATGTTGTAACCCTTTGTTAATTTTTTTGTGCTCTAGCAACCAATTAGGAAGAAAACATTGATAAAATTGATGCAGACAAGCCTGTGGATGTATGTCATTACCAGAGTTTTACGTGTTATGATAAAGAGCTTGTAGTCAAAGTCATCGTAACGCCGAGTCGCAAATCGATAATTCTTACGTCATGTCGGCGGTTCAATCTCAAGGCTCGCTGCACCTTGCCACTCTTTTCAAAATCTCCGAAATACAGTGTTATTACTTTGTAACCTATCTGTGTTTCTAAATCCCTCTTCCCGTGTCGAAATGCGAGTATCCCCTGAAATATATAATTCTTATATCAAGTGTACCAGCTGATTTTGTACTTCCCGCATTTCTCTTTTGTGTTGCGTATTAATTTGTTTCTGATTCCGTTTGAATTTTCCAATTATCCCGTACTCTTCTGTGTCAGTAAAGGCTACCGGTCTTGTATCATTCAAATCATCATCTACCATCGTAGATAAATTTGTTAAAACATCTGAAATTTCGGCAACTTTTCCGATAATATGCTAATTTCCTACGTGTGTTTTTCTGAGCCAAGTTTTAGAGTGTCCATTTGTGTCATAATCGTATCTACTGTGTCTTTTTAAGTTTTTCTTTTTGTGGGACTTGACATCTGAGGTCATCAGTCCCATAGACTTAGAACTACTGAACCCTAACTAACCTATGGACATCACACACGTCCATGCCCCAGGCGGGATTCGAACCTGCGACTGCAGCAGCCGCATGGTTCCAGACTGAAGCGCCTAGAAACGCTCGACCACAGCGAACGGCTTCGTGATCCTATCGGTAGATGCAACAGAGTCAATTTTAGCTTGCAAGGTGTGATTTTCATGTGCAATGATCTGCAGTTCTTCTATGGCTGCTTCATGGTTTTGTAAAGTGTTTTCATGTCGCGTAAAAATAGGCTGAAAATGCTCACAAATGTGTGTTTTTAAACCTTCAGAATTTTTTTGGTATTTCAATTCCGTTTTGAGTAAGTCGGAGGTTAAAACTTTACGTGTTTGTTCAAGTTTTCTTCAATTTGTTTCTGATTTTGTTGCATTAATTGCAATAACAATGTATTAGTAAATGAAACATATTGCTTTTCGCTTTTCGGCAGTGCATTTTCACCGGAAAATACTAATTCTGAAGAGAAAATAATGAATCTTGACTTAATTGAGAAAATGGGAATAACGCAATACCTGAATCTACGGTATTTGCACGATTTGGTTCTGTTATTTCGCATTCCTGAGGCGATCAGTTACGGACCGATGGATCGACAATACTTCCCCTTCACTGATCATTTCAATGTCCACACCGTTATTTACTGCCTGCTCCGTGTCCCTATGCACTATTATCACATTATTACTTTGAAAATTTGTCAATTCGTTACATGGTGTTACTAACAAGCTACACTCACGTCACTGTCGCTTCCTAATTTGCTTTGCACCCTAGTACTACGCTTTTCACGTGCTCTCATTATCAAACTGTTTCACACGATAACGAAGAAAAAACACAATTTGAGAAGCAGAACTAGGAAGACACACTAAACTGGCACTGAAAATAATAAATATCTAATTAATTATAAAAGCGACTGCGAAATATTTGTGGAAATCCCAATTCATGCCACAAATGCTTTACTCACTACAGTACCATACAACAATAAGAGACTACAACTACAAAGAAAATTCCAAATACAATTACACACTAGCAGTGAACAATAACTAATCTCTACACATGCATTAATTATTCAGACTACAAGAAAATCAGGAGATTCCAGTGATGCACCCTCGGCTAATGGTCGACAGGTGAAACTGCTGAGTGCAGCTAAACCAATAGTATGTTTGCTTGTTTCTACAATTACAACAGTGACCTACAGAATTTTCACTGACAAATATAACTCTAACTTATCTATTCATTTATGATCCACAGTATACAAGCGCAACGCAGTCTGACTGCAACTAATTAACACAAAAGAATAGCCCTCAGTTAGAAGAAATCCTAACAATAACCTACACTTTTTCATGACTCACTTACCTCACAGACAATCTTCATGACACGAAGTACAGCAAATACAGTAAGCATACAGCCAGCTAAGTAAAAGAGTCTAACTACTAAAGCCTCCCATTTCTAATAGGCATGTGGTTAGCAAAGGAAAGCTTTTGTTGCAGAGTAAACAGTGTATTTAGGAGATTTTACCTTAATTATGTGACATTCAGTTCCAAAACTTACATAATCGTCAATAATTCCATTTCCTAAACATTAGCAAATACGTGAATCATCAATTTTCTATCCATGTCAAACCGATACTAAATCTTCATGAAGGACACACGTCCAAACCGTCCGCTCGCACTGCTAACCTCAATCACTGCAAACTATTAACTTCTAATTGCAAGAGCGTCCAGTCACAGAGTCTCTTAGCGAGAGCGCAGAGCGCTGTCAGAGATATTAATGCAGTCTATAGCGCTACCAACATACAAACGTATAAACAGGCTACATACACCACAAAGTGCCACCGACACAAAATGGGACGTGGCGCTTTACTCTGCGTCAGAACCGCTGGCAATCGTATATAGTTCTACAACATACACAAGACAAAACGAATATTTTAAAGCTCTTTTGACAAAAAGTCTTCCTTTACTATGAGCGCTGATATCAGAAGATAGGAACTGAAATAATTTCACATGAGTTTCGTAGAAGGACGTTACGACGAAGGGGGACATCTAAAGGAGCAGTGTAAAATTATTGCAGGAGAAATGCTGACGTAGAAATCTTTCCTTGAGGGGCCTCACACACACACACACACACACACACACACACACACACACACACGCAGGGACAGAGTGTTTCAGGTTTCAGGTGCGCTTATGGTATAACCATAATCAAACTCCCATGTACAAAAGCGGTTTCTCACTATCTAATTTCGCACAATGATCTGATTTCGCAAGTATATCCAGTGGCATATGTGGATACCGTCTGCAAAATATATCGCCCGTACAGTTAGTGGCGAAGAAGTAATAAATTCAAACGTCATTCTCATCTTACAATTATATTGTGTGAACAGCGAAAATTTAGTATGCAATACACATTTTCTCCTTCCGTCATTTGCGATGGGTGTAAGCGAGAATCATGTGTCAAGTTTGTTGTAAGTCACTAAGTTCTCTCGACCCAAACAATGAATGAGTATAATTTTGGTAGTTTTCACTTTGTGAGTTACGCTGCATCAGGATGTATTTACATTTTCTAACTGTTGTACTTGACTCAATGTGTTAAACGTTTCGGTAAGTAATGTGATATCTTCTTATGCTTTTACAAAATTAGCTACAAACTGTTTATTGCTTGCTGTTTTTACATGGATTCATAACAGGCTTGTTTCTGTGTTTTCGCCATTTTTAAGTGTTCCTTCTAACATTACATTTATGAAGCATTTTATTCTACGTCTATGTAACAGTACTATAATGCTTTTATCCTGTATTATACAATACTTACGACCAGACAGCATTGTTAATGTACGCCATGTATTTACTTTCTATAGGAATTTTGTGTCATTTTTAGACAGTTGCCGAATGACAGATCGTCCCATTAATTCACTACGTTTACAAGTAAATTATATCTTAGATAGTCAGAGATATGTTTTTGCCAGAGATGCTTCTCATTATGCAATCTTAATGCTGTCTATCGACTTTTGTTTATCATGTTGTGTTCATCTCGTTTCTTTTCCTGTTACGTTTATAAAGTTTAGCAGATAATTTTCATGTTTGAGGTCTATATGTTTGTTTAGGATGTCATTTTGATATACATTTAGCATCTATGAATTTCTGTTCTACCAAAATTTTCTTGGTTTGATTTCCTGGTGTCCTATGTAGAATTTTCAGAGCGTTTTCGACTGTGTGCAGCCCGTGCTTTTTATTTCTTAAGTGTGGGTAAAAACTTGATTGGTTACTTTCGGAATCTTATACTAAAAGTTCGTCCTGTTTGTCCAATTTAAAAACTACTGCAGTCGTCACAAGGTATATTTTATATACTTGGATTAGCAGTGGTACGTACGTCGCATTTTCCTAATATAGCCTTTGTTTGTAAGCTATTGGTAGTTCGAAAAGTAGTTGCATTTTTGTATTCTTTAACAATTTGTTTATTTTGTATGATAAAATGGCACAAATGCCGACAAGCTTGTCGTGGACCCAGCTAATCTTGTAAAAGTATAAAAAGAAATCACATGACGACTGTATGTGGGCTGCATGCACAGCAGAGAAGTTATTTGATATACCCTTTACGGAAGAGACTATGACAGAATTTTTAGTTTTTAAATACGGTCTGTAACTGTCTGTAACATCGAAAATCAAGTTTTTGTCCCGCTTTTAGGTAGACAACCTCTACCTGGCACCTTGTCCGTGGCGAAACGTTTAGTAATACAAAAGGCTAATTTGGTAACGAGGTGAGCATTACAAGGGATATATTACCTGTGAAGATAGTATAACAATGAAACAGTCAGAGCATGACTATCACCTGCTAAGGTAGTATAACAAAACTACTTAACAGGAACGGCTTTGGCTGTCATTCGTCCATGAAATGAGTGTCCAGTGACTGAAATAAGTGGGCGAAGGGATTTACAAGCCGACCAACCAAAGACTTAACAAAAATTTCAATAAAGCTAATTGCCGTCATAAGCAGCAATCTTTGTGTGTGTAACGCTGAAATGTAGATATGCAGGGCGATCAGATGCAGACCGAGAAGCTTGTAAGGGTGTTGAAGGGTAGTTCGTACTGATAAATAATTTTTAAGGAAAAGATACGCTATTATGCACCATTTTCGAGTTAGTTAGCTATGAAGTTTGGCAATGAGGACGTTACACGAGCAAATTCAAGCGGCCCGCCAGAGTTGGTAGCAGAAAACGTGATCTTCATTTGGTTCCCTAAAATCGAACAAGAGAGCGATAGAAAAGCTGGACAGAGTACGGTAGTAAGGAACGCCCACCAGCCAAAGGCTGAGCAATCTGGTGCGCTATAATCTATTCTAGGGAACTAATTACACTAATTGAGGGGGTCAGAAGCAAAGGTGTATTAGTGACATATCCCACAAAAATAAGAAAAGTGCATCTAGAGCTTGGTAAGGCTTGCAAAATTATTCAGCCAAAGAGATATCAATGAAATCCCACTCTGTTCACATGGTGAACAAAAGAAAACTAGTTAAAAGACATCACGAAATAGTTACGTTCGTGTAGGGCTATAGTGGTTTTTACGTTGTATATTATCCTAATAATCTTCTTATGGTGCAGGAGAAGATGGAAGGGACCGAGACGGTGTGAAATATTTTCAATGATGTGTAATGCATCAAACAGTATTCTTTCTTATATTGTTTCACTGCTGGAAGCCACAAAATGCGTGGTGTTCATGTAGAATTACATAAATGTGGTATTCTAGCTCTAAACAGCAATTTGACGATACCTGAATCGGTAACAACAATCAAAATAGAATTTTACAGAAAACCTAGGACACATTCACCAATGTACCTTAAATTAGGAATGTGGGTTCACTCAACGGCTATGATATGAGTTTAAAATGACAGAGCAAAGCAATCAGTCGTCCTTTTCTTACAGGTTTTATTAGGCAAATACAGATTTCGGGAAGCGCCTAGGCATTATCGGTACACTAATTCATGGAATCAGGACATTGATACCATGAAACAGTGCATTAATAATGCCTAGGCACTAGCCGAAATATAGATTTGCCTAGTAAAACGTTAAAGAAACGGACTTCTGTTTGCTGTGCTCTATCATTTGAAAGCTAAATCACATTCATCTTAATTCACAATATTCTGCATAATACTTTTAAAAGTTTTGATACAAAACCTCATTTATTTTGCCCTGTTATTTCAACAAGTAAACAGAAAGTGCTACAAAGTATTTTTATGTCTAGCGTACCCAAAAAATTGAAATTCCATTTTCCAATCTCTAGAGAATTCTGAAACCATGTGAACTTCAATTGTACCCCTTTGCTTCTGAGTCCTTCAATTGTATCCTACCAGGCGCTTAAATTTGTGAGCGTTACGCTCTGACTGGCTAACTGCAATGATAATTATCTCGGAAACGGCGAAACGTTTAGAATTTTTTCTTAACGATTATTTGTCAGCACAGCCTACCCTGCAACGCCCGCACAGGCTTCTCAGCTTATTTCCGAGCACCCAGCATATATTGTTGTGAACTGTCTTTCACGCATATACTCACACTCTTATTCACGTAATACACAGAGCCCTGCATATTATCGCGTACAATATATGAATCCTTTGCGTTTACACACAGACCGGACGTCACCTACTATGAGTCAAAATTCAATTACTTGTTCACATAAAATTCATCATTGAAACATTGTGGAAATAAAATTTCAGCTTTGCCGTATGTGCTATTCCTCCTCAACTCTATTACTGATTTCGCAATAACCTTTCGAAAAAGTCTGAGGATGAATTTATTAGCAGGTCGGGGTACTAAGCATCAGAATGTGCACTGGAATTATAATGTAACGATTTAATACGAATTATAATAAAAAGACACTCAAATACTCTCTTTCTGTGAATTGAGGTCAATATGACATTAAATGTATCCGAATTATCTGCAAATGCACCGTAATAGCGAAACCTCAGTGCTACGCGATAACCTGATTACACGAAATGAATCCCAAATTCAAAGCTACTGTGGAACGCTGCAATGAAACGTCCATGGATGAAAGATCAGAGCTTAATTTGTGTTAGTCACCCTGCGTTAAGCACCACCAGTAGCGATTTGGCCGAACTGGTCGCAGTAATTTGCATACCTCTCATTAGCGGGGAAGATTTGCATCTGTACTATAATTCATGCCGCCAACCACCCGTACAACAACAGAGAGGAAGTACCGAACTAAATAACTTGCATGTTAGGCAATATACCATCCTAAAACCGCGCAGAATTTCGGTATGATTCCCGTGCGATAAAAACAGACGTAATCAAACGTGTGTACTTTAGAATATGCGTCTGCTAGCCTAGACGTAGAGGACCACATCTCTTAACGCTGCGCTTCATCAAATGTATCCTCTGACAATAGAATAACCCGTTTCCATTGCTTAAGTGTATGGTAAAAGCGTAGATATATAAAAATAGGGGCAACTTAAAGAGGACCCTTAGTCTCGATTATTTTCGTTATCCCCAGTACTCGAAGTACTCGTACGTACTACAGCGTATGACAGGATTCGTGAATATGCGGTCCGCGGGCGGTATGCACCGTGAATCAAGTATTCTTGCGGTCGAAAGTTCTCAGCCGTATTTCATAATAATATTCCTCTAGCAACTATCCTTTCAGAGGATCCTGACTTCGGACTAAAGATGTTGTGGTCTTCAGTCCTGAGACTGGTTTGATGCAGCTCTATATGCTACTCTATCCTGTGCAAGCTTCTTCATCTCCAAGTACCTACTGCAACCAACATCCTTCTGAATCTGCTTAGTGTATTGATCTCTTGGTCTCCCTCTACGATTTTTACCCTCCACGCTGCCCTCCAATGCTAAATTTGTGATCCCTTGATGCCTCAAAACATGTCCTACCAGCCGATCCCTTCTTCTAGTCAAGTTGTGCCACAAACTTCTCTTCTCCCCAATCCTATTCAATCCCCCCTCATTAGTTACGTGATCTACCCACTTTATCTTCAGCATTCTTCTGTAGCACCACATTTCGAAAGCTTCTATTCTCTTCTTGTCCAAACTAGTTATCGTCCATGTTTCACTTCCATACATGGCTACACTCCATACAAATACTTCCAGAAACGACTTCCTGACACTTAAATCTATATTCGATGTTAACAAATTTCTCTTCTTCAGAAACGATTTCCTTGCCATTGCCAGCCTACATTTTATATCCTCTCTACTTCGACCATCATCAGTTATTTTACTCCCTAAATAGCAAAACTCCTTTACTACTTTAAGTGTCTCATTTCCTAATCTAATCCCCTCAGCATCACCCGATTTCATTTGACTACATTCCATTATCCTTGTTTTGCTTTTGTTGATGTTCATCTTATATCCTCCTTTCAAGACACTGTCCATTCCGTTCAACAGCTCTTCCAAGTCCTTTGCTGTCTCTGACAGAATTACAATGTCATCGGCGAACCTCAAAGTTTTTACTTCTTCTCCATGAATTTTAATACCTACTCCGAATTTTTCTTTTGTTTCCTTTACTGCTTGCTCAATATACAGATTGAATAACATCGGGGAGAGGCTACAACCCTGTCTCACTCCTTTCCCAACCACTGCTTCCCTTTCATGCCCCTCGACTCATATAACTGCCATCTGGTTTCTGTACAAATTGTAAATAGCCTTTCGCTCCCTGTATTTTACCCCTGCCACCTTCAGAATTTGAAAGAGAGTATTCCAGTTAACGTTGTCAAAAGATTTCTCTAAGTCTACAAATGCTAGAAACGTAGGTTTGCCTTTTCTTAACAACAACAAATAGAGCAGATCGGATGTTGAGTGGATAGTTACAAAACGTAAATGCTGCGCCGCACCTTTTGTCTTTTGTTATGAGACAATCTCTTGGGGGGGGGGGGGGGGGGGGGATCTGATATTGTGTACTGTAAATGTACCACACTGACTATATAACAAAGAGCGGAGCATTAGGTTACAGATTCGTATTTAACACATGATCATGTTGCATAGACTACACACAAGCTATAAGAATGAAACGAGGGAAATGTTTACTCCACAGTCGCCAGTACCGTGGATAAATTTCTATTTCGCACCTCTCGTGTCTCGTAGTAGAGGTAAGATAAAAATTTAGAAGTCTTTCCTACTTGATAACCGATTACCTGTTCAGTATACAATTAGATTTTTCGTACGTATCCTTTGAACTGCACCATAAGTCTCTGGAGGGACCCGTGGCAGCTACACAAAGTTTGTGTTTCTCTGTAATAAACAAATAACTCTATCATGCGTTCTGGAAAATTGTGCTTTTTATAAATCCAGATGCGTTTCGCATCCAATGCAAGTACAGTATCGCGAACCTTTTTTTACGTATGCTCGTTATTTTCATACTTCATGTCGGCACAGACTGTCGTACAACGGCGATCGTCATCCTGCGCTGAATCTGCAAAGGGAAAACTAACACACTCTTCCTAAACAATTACATGCCTGATAAAAGTACGGTAAAATTGCGAGCATCCCAAGCTCACGAAGACGTTTGTCTATGGCCATATTAATTTCCTTTATTTAATTGCTGAGTGCCTGACGTTTCTCGGATATCTATTTATTCAAATCTTCTATTAGTCCATCACATCCCTCACCCTTTCTCTGTCCATCTGAACCTCCACCTGTTCTCTGTCCATCTCCTCCTCTCCCCTCCCTCTGCCCACCTCTTTTCATTTCTCTGTCCATTTCCTCCTTTCTCTCCCCCCCCCCCCCCACCTCTTTTGGTTCATCTCCTCCTCCTTCTCTCTCTTCCTCTCTTTCTTCCCTGTCTCTGTCCATCGCTTCCTCTTTCCATTCTCTGTCCGTTTCCCCTTCTCCCCTTCTCTGTCCATCTCCTCCTCGTCCATATCTGTGCCCATCTCTTCTGTACCCCTCTCTCTCTGTTCATCTTCTCCTGCTCCCTTCTCTATGCTATCACCCTCAAGCCAATAAGATGCTTGTATTTGTTACCTCCACAGTATTTCGTTCCAAATCATAACTAATATGTATTCCAATTTTAACTGAAATCATTCCAGCCGTTTAGGATGAGCTTTTTCCCTATGGCTTTGGCCACGTACACACTTGTTAAAGATGGACCACTAATACTTAACGCATGTCGCAAGAATTTGTAGATATATTTCCCCTGTACTTCCAGCGAATATTATCCTGCAGTTTCATTTTTACGCAGCTTATTGTTTATTGCGTCGTATCTCCTAAACTCTGTGTTGCACAATGACATAATTTTGCAAATACATCCAGTGGTATATGTGGATACCGTCTGGAAAATGTGTTGGTAATAGACTTACTAGCAATGAAAGTAATACATTTAAACGTCTTGCATGATGCTGCAGCTACTCACGCATCTCCGTGTTTAATACCGTCATATCCCCTGAACTATGTGTCGTACAATGATATAATTTTGCTGGTACATTTAATGGTATACGTGAGTATTTTCTGTACGGCATGTATCGAATGCAGTTAGTAGTAAATAAGTTATAAATTAAACCGTTATGCATCATGTAAAACATTTACTGCATGAACAGCGAAAGTGTACTAAGAGATAAGTTTTATTACTTTCATCATTTCGCAGAGCTTGTCAGCGTGAAAAAAAAGTTCGTAAGAGTTTGAAATGATGTGTAGAGTTTGTTCCAAGTCATTAAGTGTTCTCATTCTGAAGTAAAGGCGACTAAATTGAGGGTATTGCACATCCACCCTCACCTCTTTGATAGGTAGGCGGGTCTTACACCCGCAGCAAATATTCGGACACAGTATGTGGTATGAGTACCAAATTTGGCTCAAATTTCTCTGATGGTTTACGAGGAGACGTGGTACATACGTACAGGAAAAAATATACTTACATTCGTTTTTATAATATTTAAGGATTGTTCTACATCTGTTAACGTACCGCAGGTAGAATATACAGAACATCAGCAGACATTCAAATCATGTAACCGATGCTAGCAATACGAGCTAGTTTTATCCTGGCCATGCGATGCAAGTCTACGGAAGGTGCTTCCCCAATATGGCCGAAAGCGGAGATGTATGTTGCCACGGTAAAAAGAAAATTCCCTTTGCGCAAGTGCGAAAGTAGAATATTCCTAGTGACGAACGACAAGTGTCTCATTGTTGGTGTGACCGTGTTCTGCAGCGTTCAACGCAGAGGTTCGTTTCTAGCAGTGCGCAAATCAAGCTTCTGTCCGCTATCATCATTTCCGCTTACGTAACGCACCATACATAACTCATAATCTTCTCCATTTATGACATCACTGATCGCCGCTGGCGACTGCGTCCCTCAATAGCTCCTTCTGCTATTTTCCCGAAGATGTTACTGTGTCTTTAGATGTGTCCTACGAGTTTATCTCTCTTCGTTTGGATGGGCAGCAACTTATCTTGAATGGAGAAGCATTAACATACGTAAAAGTAACTTTGGATGTGATTGCTGCTCATGCTGTGTATTTATGACCTTGCAGACAATACTAACCTTTTGTAGAAAATGCAGTTATATGAAGTGAAATACGAGGGGTGTTCAGTAAGTGACACAACACGATTTTTCTGAAAGCAAGGTTGGTTTCATTCAGCCACTATATTATTCCCCCTATTAAACTTATTTTTCAACATAATCTCCGTTCAATGGGACGAGTTTACGCCACCCTCTGGGAACGCCTGTATTCCGCCATGGTACCACTCTAAAGGTCGACGTCGGAGCCAACGTGTGCTGCACCAATATCCTCACCATCACCCATGTACTGCTTCCTGCAGAGTTCATCCTTCATAGGGCCAAACAGATGGAAGTCGGAAGGTGCAAGATCCGGGCCGCAGAGTGGGTGAGGAAGAACACTCCCATGAAGTTTTGTGAGCTCCTGTCGGGTGCGCAGATTTGTGAGGACTCGCGTATTCATTTGCATTTTTGTGGCAACGGATACGCTGAAGTCGTTTCTTCAGTTTTGTGAGGGTAACACGGAACACATCGTTGCACCATGAGGGAAGACATCAGTCCCCTTCAGCTTCCCAGAAAACCGTCTTTATGACTCAACAGGCTGAAGGTGCTCCTCTGAAGCAAGAGTCTCGAGGGACCTGACTTAAAAGTAAGTCCACTGCCGATCAGAGAGGAGGGACAGGAGAGCTCCATAAGAAGCGATTGAGATCCCCGGACACTTGCTACAACACAGATAATTGCTGCTCGAGGACTATCTTCAAGCCGCGCTGCATTAGCCGAGAGGTCTAGGGCGCTGCAGTCCTGGACTGTGCGGCTGATCCCGGCGGAGGTTCGAGTCGTCCCTCGGGCATGGGTGTGTGTGTGTTTGTCCTTAGGGTGATTTGGGTTAAGTAGTGTGTAAGATTAGGGACTGATGACCTCAACAGCTAAGTCCCATAAGATTTCACACTTATTTGAACATTTTTGAACTTTCTTCAACAAAAGCAACCGTTTGTCCTCTCCTGCCCCATCTCAGGTCTGTCAATAGCCTAGATGCCTACCTGTTGCTCCAAAAGACTGGGGACAGGTTCCACCTCTGACACTGTGGGCGCCACTGATGATGTTAAGTATTAGGGTAACCCTTCTCTTAGGACCAACTCATCCACTACACCTGTCACATCCAACATGTTAAGCACCTCTTGAGTGTAGTGCTGTGTTTATTTATCCAACTTCTGTTGAAAATATTTTTGGTCTCCCTTAAGACCCTTGAGAAGGGAGCAGTACGAGACTTAAAATAAATTTTGTTTCTTATTTTTGTATGCCTTGCTGCTTTTCTTTCATTAGGTTAAATGTAATATTTTAAGGGACAACACTATTTACACATGTGTACTGGGATGCAAGGTCACAAAAAACAAATATACTAACATTCAAAACATCTTTTGAAATTGACTCATGTATTTATCTTGTCTTTGTCATTTACGTAAATTTTCACTATGTTACACATGTCACTCAAATATTGTTAACTCTATGTTATGTTGTACTAAAATATCCATATGCACTGAATGCATGTGTAGATTTTGTCATATTATGCCCTCCATGGAAGATTTAATCTCTGTGAATACTTGGGCGAGGGTAACAAAATCTCTGAGGCAGAGAATGCTCAGTGCTCAACAAAATTCTATTGTGGTTAGGGAAACGAATCATCTCTTATCTAAGTTTCGGTGTGAACGGGTTAGTTAAATGTGTGTATGACCTCTTAACTCTTCATTCGTTGTATTTATAGTCATGGGTGTACGTCAAAGACTTGAGGGTCCACAGAATTTTGCATAAAAAAACTTTTTCAGTGAATGTGTATGACCCCTGGTTGAAAGAGGTCAACAGAAAGGGTAGTTTTTTTGTTTTGATTGGTAAAGCTGTCATGGCCCAGCAAGTCGTTCTCAGAGATGCAGTTCGGGTGTCATAATTCCTTCTGCTTCGTGGCACACTATACTCTTTATTGAGGTGTGCCACTCCCTATGCATAAATTATTGGATGGGTGGCACGCCACTCTCTCAATTTAAAGACACTGTCAGTCAGATTAATATACGTACACTATGTGATAAAAAGTATCCGGACACCTGGCAGAAAATGACTTACAAGTTCGTGATGCCCTCCATCGGTAATGCCGGAATTCAATATGATGTTGGCCCACCCTTAGCCTTGATGACAACTTCCACTCTCACAGTCATACATTCAATCAGGTGCTGGAAGATTTCTTGGGGAATGGCAACCCATTCTTCAAGGAGTGCTGCACTCAGGAGAGGTATCGATGTCGGTAGGTGGGCCTGGCACGAAGTCACCATCCCCGAATTGCACTTCAACAGTGGGAAGCAAGAAGGTGCTTAAACCATCAATCTAGGCCTGTGATGAAATAGTGTCACGTAAAACAACAAGGGGTGCAAGCACACGCCATGGAAACTCGACCATACCATAACACCACGATCTCCGAATTTTACTTATGGCAGTACACACGCCGCCAGATGACGTTCACGGAGCATTCGCCACACTCACACGCTCCCACATTGTGTACCGTGATTCGTCACTCGACAGAAAGTTTTTCCACTGTTCAATCGTCCAACGTTTACGCTCTTTACACCAAGCGATGCATCGTTTGGCATTTACCGGCGTGATGTGTGGCTTATGAGCAGCCGCTCGACCATTAAATCCAAGTTTTCTCACCTCCCACTGGGCTGTGATGGCACTTTCAGTGGATTCTGATGCAGTTTGGAATTCCTGTGTGATGATCTAGATAGATGTCTGCCTATTACACATAACGTCCCTCCTCAACTGTAGGCCGTCTCTTTCAGTGAACAGACAAAGTCAGCCTGTACGCTTTTGTGCTGTACGTGTCACTTCACGTTTCCACTTCACTATCACATCGAAAACAGTGGACCTAGGAATGTTTAGGAGTGTGGAAATCTCACGTACAGACGTATGACATAAGTGACACCCAGGCACCAGACCCCGTTCGAAGTCCGTGAGTTCGGCAGAGCGTCCCACCATGTCTATGTCTACTGAGGTCGTTGATATGGAGTACCTGACAGCAGGTGGCAGCACTATGTACCTAATATGAAAAACGTATGTTTTGGGGGTCGGCCGGATACTTATGATCACAGTGTATTTTAGGTCATGGTCTTGGTGTTACCCAGTACTGCATTTGGTATGTGTGGTATATGACTCTTTTACACGAGTAAATTGTGGGCAGAATGATCATAACTGCATGTGTAGCCGGTAGAGAACTTGTATCCATGGGGCTCTAGTGGAGGCGACGGAGAACAAGGACAGAGATGGAATGAGGGTCATAAATGTTGAGTCCACTGCCCTGGCTGTGCCAGTGATTCTGGGAAGCCACACTGTATGGACTGTACGTGTAGAGGGATTAGAGGCCATGACACTCCCCTCTTTCCATTTTGGGTGGGAGCAAGAGAGCGTCAGTTCACAAAACATTTTACCCGAGCCAGGCAACAGTCCGTCGCAACGGCGGCGACTTAGAGGGAAGTGAGTGGAGGAAGCAGTTTAGCAGAGACTGGTGTAATCAGAGCTTTTCTGCAATTGTGGGCAGTTAATAAAACTCCGACCATTCTGATGATAGAACCTGGGACGGTACATACGTAGGGGCTGGTGTGCTTGTTTAGTGGAGAGAAGACTGTAACTCCCCTGACTTCAGGTAGTCGCTAGGTTCTTCAGAGGGAAAAACATATATTTCATGAGCACGACACTCTCTGGGAAGCTTAACGTCCTTCTTTCAAAAATTGCGAATGGTTATTCTGCAAATTAGACCTCCCTGTAAATGATTGACTGTGGTCCCACGTAAATAGATTTTTTTTTCCGAAACATGACCATGCTTACCGTGAGAACGACGCGTCCCTAGACTAAAATCTTCGTTCCCAGACAACAGCGATTTGCTTCGCTCTGTATATTCAAAGCAAAGAATTGCTTCTCCTGCGTGAGAACCCCAGTGCTGCGCCTGGATTGGCACCAAGCAAAGAGAACAGTCAAGAGGGGAGATCGAATGGGTAGAGGACAGCTCGATTGGCTTGTTCAGTATGGAAGTGGTTTCGTTTTTGCTAATTCAGCTCCCTTGACTAGGTCTGGTGGAAAGTAGATGGGATTCCTTGCCTTCTTCGTCTTCTGGTCCTCCGCTGGTGGAGAACTTCAGGTCTTTCCCTAGAGGCTGAGACTTGTGGTGTAGAACTTGTGGTGGACTAAGAGCCAGCGACAGTTTCCAACTGTACCGACAGTGGAACTGCTTATCATATTAGGCATATCATATATCACGAGTGGACTTATTCGTTCTGAGTCGGCCATCTGATGTTTGACACTTCCAACATGCATCGTCGTACCTGTGAGTCAAGTTGGTTTGACCATACCAGGGAACGTCGCACTGAAAAGTATCGGGATCTCTGGTTTCTGCTAGAGGAGTTTCGTGCATTCTAATAATCAGTAGGCCATCCCTCGTAGTTTGCAAATTTTCGTGGACAGCTGCTGCAGCGTGGCGTCCCTCGTCCACAGCGCACTGTTTGCTGCTGTCGCTTGAATCAAGGTGAAAGGGTAAAAGTATTGCTGCACAAGCGTAGCGTTGTTAAATGATATTCACGGCTCCCTGTTCTTCGTTAACGATAGTTTATGGTGTACTTGGTTGTAGCTGATTCCATTTGAATTTAATTGGTCATCAAAGCGGATTCATGTAAAAAAGTCAGATTGAATTCTAAAAGGTAATAATTCAGGGGAGAATATATATAGTTTCTACCCCAATGAATGCTTTGCCAGTCAAGCACCATCCCTTCTCTGTTTGTTATTTTGTAAGATTTATCAGCTTATTGTAGTTGTAAAAGGATTAATAAAAACTTGTCATTACCTTTGTAAACTTAAATATGTCACTGTTCTCACTCATGCTCATGCCCTATCCACTGTTTTTATTTCGTTGCGGTGTTACATGGATACACCAGCAATTAAAGGTTGAATCTTATTAAATTAGTTAGTTTGATTATTATTTTGAGTCCTGAAAGTGACCGCAGGCATAGGCAAAAACAGTGTAATGAGGAAATTCAGTAGTTTCATTTATAAAAATTAAGGGTGTATCTCACGATTTGAAAAAGATAATACTTTTTCTTTATGTAAAGAAATTAACATTTAACATCACTTGCTCGTATATTTACGATTGAAGCAAAAGACGGCTTCCACCTTTCAGTCAGTATGTTATTAATTTTATATCCAGAATTCAAAAGCCTAATATCTCGATAACAGACTTTCAACCAGCGGTCCCCTTTATTAAATAATGGGACAAGAACTGCTGTTTGCCAAGTCACTGTCGTCATGCTGTATTTCCAATATTATTTATTTTGCGAAATAAAATATATAAGTAGTATTTTCTCGTATTATTTGGAAGTAGAGTAATATTAAGTACATAAATACAGAGCCGCACAAGGGCGAGTAGGCCTCGAGCTCTGTAATTTCGTGTGCCTCAATAGCCTGGTGCCAGTCTACTACTGGACCCTACCAGAGTATCCTAAGTTGAGCTCACTACATTCAGAGGTAAAGTCTTGGTTAAAAGAAAGACTGGAAAAAAACTATGTTTCGACCTGTATTCAATCCTGCGACTAGCATGAGCCTCACAGTTACACTACGAGGTCCGATATCCGTAAAGACAGTTAATCGGTGGGTTCTGATGACAGAGTGTGCATCAAATCATTTGATGCATGTGGCCGTATCTTTTGATTGCATTGATTTAGATGCTTAAATCATTTACAGGTACACCTCCAAGGGACAATACACATTTATATTCGGCGTAAATTTAAAGTTGGTACCACCCCGCTCCCTGAGAAAAACGGGTCCTATTAGTTGGCCAGACAGAGAGGAAGACAGACGAACAAGCTAGTGATCCGGTAAGGGTTCCATTTCCAGTGTTTAAGGTACGGATTCCAAAAAGCATATATATCTACATCATACTCCGTACGTCACCTAATGGTGTGTCTCGGAGGGTACTTCTGTTACACTCGCGAAAAGCGTCTGGGAAAATTGAATGTTGATAAGCCTCTCCACTGGCTGTAATTTCTCGAATTTTTTCTTCTTGATCATTTTTTGAGAGCCAGCCGGTGTGGCTGAACGGTTCTAGGCGCTTCAGTCTGGAACCGCGCGACCGCTACGGGCGCAGGTTCGGATCCTGCCTCGGGCATGGATGTCTGTGATGTCCTTAGGTTAGTTAGGTTTAAGTGGTTCTAAGTTCTAGGGGACTGATGACCTCAGATGTTAAGTCCCATAGTGCTCAGAGCCATTTGAACCATTTTTTGAGATTATATGCTAGGAATGAATATTCTGTCTTCCCGGAAAGTGTTCCATCGAAATAGCAATATTAAACATCTACCTGACGCCCGACGTCTCTCTTGTAACGTCTGCCACCGAAGTTAACTAAGCACATCTGTAACTCTCTCGCACCGGCTAGATGGTCCCATGACGAAATGTGCCGCTCTTCTTTGGATCTTCTATATCTCTTCTATGAGTGCTAGATTGATGTACAGCACTCAGGAGTTATTTATGAGATACTTCCTTCGTAGGTGAGTTACATTTCCTTAAGATTACTTCTATGAAACTCAGTCGGGACTCTGCTTTTCCTGTTTATTTCATGCGGTAATTACACTTAAGTTCGCTCTGGATAGTTACTTTTAGATATTTTATCGTAGATATTGTTTCCAGCAATTTTTGATCATTAGTGTAGGTGTAGAGCTGTATATTTCTTTTTCCTAGGTATGTGCGCTGTGTAACATTCAATAACGTTCAGGGTCAACTGCCAGAGCTTGCACTATTCATCAGTCCTACGCAGGTCATTCTACTAACTGTCATCTGGCGTTGCTACTATTTTATAGACAACCCACCATCTGCGAATAGTAGAGTATTAAAGAGGCTGAACGATATTTCCACAATTTGAAATAACTTCTTTATATTACTGTCATAATTTCGACCTTAAGCCATTGTTACATTATCAGTTACGGCAATTTTGGGTGTACTTACGCTTAGTTTATTCAAGCCACCCTGAAGAGGTATTGGACTGTGTGTCCCAGCATGTAGATAAGCACAAAACCATCGAAATGTGTGGTAGACAAGAAGCAGAGCTGATTTCCAGCCATAAAACCATTAAGCCGCAAAGTAAACATAAATAGAGTGGTTATATGTGCAGCGAACATGGTCTGAAAATATAGTTTCAGCATGTTCACTGTACATGTAACGAATGTAGTTATCTTTATTCTCTGGTTAAATTGTTCTATGGATGAAAAACATGTCTGCCACTCTTGTGCCAAACATTTGGGTTATGTTGTACTTATTTACACACTGGGACACCCAGCTCAGTACGTCTTGACGATGATTTCACTTTTAAAAAATCTAATTATTTTAAACATTATTATACTTCATAATGGCTTAAGGACGAAATCATGATTTTAATATAACATAACGAAGTTTGTGCTGTCGAGTGGCGGAAATATCGTTCAAATATTATAACATGAATGCGACCCAAAAATATGAAAATATTGTCATCCCTAAAGAGCTTCTGATGCTTTCTACCACACATTCTATACACTCTGTAAATAGAATAGGACCTATCACACTTTCTATGGCTATTCCGGGAATTACTTTTACATTTGTCGACTTTGTTTTGTTAAGGGCGACTTGTTGAGTTCGACCTGCAAGGAACTCTTGAATCTAGTCGCAAATCTGGTCGGATACTAGATAAGCTGTTTTTTAAATTTGCTAACCGACATTGCGAGACGGTGTCAAGCACTTAAGCACTTTTCTGAAGTAGTGGAACATGGCATTAATTTGCTATGGATCTCATGTGGGAAAAGGGCGAGATCTGTGTTCGCGGAATCTTTGCTGATTCTTGTAGAGGAGGCTTTTGTTCTCAGAAAAAAAAGTAAATTCCTAAGGGACCAAACTGCTGATGTTATCGGTCCCTAGACTTACACAATACTTAACTAACCTATACTAAGAACAACACACACAGCCATGCCCGGGGCAGGGCCCGAACCTCCGTTGGGAGGGGCCTCGCAATCCGTGAAATGGCGCCTCAAACTGAGCGGCCACTCCACGCGGCGTTCCCCAAAAGCGTGATTTTTGAGCATACAATGAGCCCTTATTATTGAACAAAGACTCCAGTCTATCAGTGCTGAGGTCCTGCGAAACCTGAAACCGGCTCTTATATATCGACACAGCTTAAACTGAATATTATTCCAATAGGCCACAAATATTCACTGTTAACAGCTCTCGGCTGTTTTCAGGTAAGCTTCTAAATGGGCGTGATTCCCCCGGATGGCATTCGATATGAAGAGCAGCCACACAGAGTTTCACCTGGCAAAGACCGTCGCTGGCACGGGAATCACTAGAGATGTGCAAATGGCTCGCATTACGGCGCGTTATCTGCCACTCGAAGCGGCCCGCAGCGCTTTTGCAACAACAGAACGGCTGCGAGCGGCGGGGTCTCCGGTGTCATAGGCCGGGGCCGGCCGCGTCCGCCGGGAACCGTTTTGGTGGCCTGTCGCTCGGCGATAGCCGCACCGGGGCGCCCCGCCGCGCGCCATTTGTCAACAGGCCGCGCAGATAACCTGTCCCGGTATATTGCACCACGCAATCGCTTTCGGAAAATCAAATACCGTATCGCACGCTTCGGCACTGTTCGCTCCTTTCGAATAAATAAATAAATGTGCTGGCGAAATCGCAAACCGTGCACGGCACGAATCGCTGCCATCAGGAAGGTTTCTCTGCTCTCTGTATTCCACGTGAGGTCCCAAGTCAACAGAAGGCCAGTTCATCACGTGAAATTTTAGCCATGTAGCAATAGCGTTACTTTCGGAAGACGGATTTCTTCGCGGCAGGCTTAGAAATGGTTCAAATGGCTCTGAGTACTGTGCGATTTAACTTCTGAGGTCATCAGTCGCCTAGAACTTAGAACTAATGAAACCTAACTAACCTAAGGACATCACACACAACCATGCCCGAGGCAGGATTCGAACCTGCGACCGTAGCGGACGCTCGGCTCCAGACTGTAGCGCCTAGAACCTCACGGCCACTCCGGCCGGCACGGCAGGCTTACCTCGTGGCGTTAAATAATGCTTCGTGATGTGTATCAAGGTAAACAGGCTTCACCTAATTGTATGAGCCATGAGTTCAAATGGTTCAAAATGGCTCTGAGCACTATGGGACTCATCTTCTGAGATCATAAGTCCCCTAGGACTTAGAACTACTTAAACCTCACTAAGCTAGGGACATCACACACATCCTCGCATGAGGCAGGATTCGAACCTGCGACCGTTGTGGTCGCGTGGTTCCAGACTGAAGCGCCTAGAGCCGCTCGGCCACAACGGCCGGCGAGCGATGAGTCTCATTGTCGCGTTCAGTAATTATGCTCTGGGTGAGTGGAGTGACTGATTATAAATTTAGAGTTTCATGCAAATATTATATTCTACCAGTCAATACGTGTACTGAATGCACAGTAGCATGTAGGACAATGTGGTGTCACCGCCAGACACCACACTTGCTAGGTGGTAGCTTTAAATCGGCCGCGGTCCATTAGTACATGTCGGACCCGCGTGTCGCCACTGTTAGTGATCGCAAACCGAGCGCCACCACACGGCAGGTCTCGAGAGACGGACTAGCACTCGCCCCAGTTGTACGGACGACGTAGCTAGCGATGCACACTGACGAAACCTCACTCATTTGCAGAGCTGATAGTTAGAATAGCTTTCAGCTAAGTCAATGGCTACGACCTAGCAAGGCGCCATTAGTAGGTTATTGCCTGGATCTACAGAGTCTCACTTGCATCGTCAATAGCGATGTACAACAAGGATGGATTAAAGTTAAGTATTCCAGCAGCTACGTACTTTTCTTTATAGCATTCATTACGTATCCTGTTTCAGACCTATCTCTAGCCTGCGTGAGTTAACGCGTGCCTTTCGGCTACTTCCGAGTGGCGTGGCTGTTAACCTACGCCACTACAGACAAAAACTCGTAAACTGGTTATTATCTGTACTGACTCGAAATTATGTTTATCGTATACGACAGTTGTCTGATAACGAACTACACATATCTCCGTATTAACTCTACACAATAGAAGTAAATCGTCGTAGCTCCGTCGTATGATGGTAACTATTTTCGGACACCTATGCCCACTTTCGGACCATCCGTATCGTAAGTGTGGCAATACAGGTGAAAGTCTATGTACAAAAGTTGCCTCTCCAGTGACGATGAAAGGGTACTATGGCCGACGCACTTTTGTGCATAGGCTTTCGCTTGTAATGTCACACTTACGAGACGGATGGTTTGTGAATGGACATAGGTGCCCGAAAGTAGTAAACAACAAGAAATTAAAAAAAAAAACACTTCCCAGGTTTCACTGAAGATTATCAGTCGTGTCTTCTACATCCACACGGATACTCTGCGAATCATATTTAAGTACCTGGCGGAGGGTTCATCGATCCACCTTCAAGATTCTCTATTATTCCAATCTTGTATAGCTCGCGGATAGAATAAACACCTATATCTTTCCGTAAGAGCAATGATTTCCATTATTTTATCGTGGTGATCGTTCCGCCCTATGTAGGTCGGTGTCAACAAAATATTTTCGCATTCGGAGGATAGAGTTGGTGATTGGAATTTCGTGAGATTGTTATTTAGTGAGAAGATTCCGTCGCATCGAAAAACGCCTTTCTTTTACAATTTCCAGCCCAAATCCTGCATCATTTCTATGACACTCTCTCCCAATTTCGCGATAATACAAAATGTGCTGCGTTTGTTTGAACTTTTTCGATGCATTCCGTCAGTCCTACCTGGTAAGGATACCACACCGCGCTGCACTATTCTAAAAGAGGACAGACAAGCGTAGTGTAGTCAGATTTTTTAGACTGATTTATCGTGTAACCGAAGTTTAACGAGTTCCTTTTAGCACTCATGTGGATGAACTCACACTTGTCGTTATTTAGGGTCAACTGCCACTTTTCGCACCATTCAGATATTTTTTTCTAAATCGTTTTGCAGTTTGTTTTTATTTTCAGATGACTTTATTAGCAGATAAACGATAGCGTCGTCTGCAAACAACCGAAGACAGCTGCTCGTATTGTCTCCCAAATCGTTTATATAGATAAAGAACAGCAAAGGGCCTATAAAACTACCATTGGTGAACGCCTGAAATCACTTCCGTTTTACTCGATGACTTCCGTCAGTTACTACGAACTGTGACCTCTCTGATAGGAAATCGCCAATCCAGTCACATAACTGAGTGACTGCACTGATTGCAGCTACTACCACCACCTGAAGATGTCGAGCAGTTGCAGTGATGAAACACTCTGGGATTTAAACAATACGATCCGGCGTCAAACCCGAGAATTGTATTTACAACAGATCCGTTGGGAAAGCCAGAAAAACTGCAATACAAAAGATACTCGTTAATGCAGTTTGTGGCGGAGCTACAACCATGTATTTCAATCATGAAACCAGTTACAGACCAATCATTCACGTGCAGCGTACTGAAAGTTCGTAACCCCACACAAACCCAGTACATTCTTATTATGCCACGCAGAACCCGAAAGGATCGAAAATAAAAGTAATTCACGACAACAGATTCGTTTTTGTATTGCAGTCATTGTGTCGAAGAGTAGAAGAAAAAATTGTTGAAATTTGTGTGAATTCCTAAGATACCAAACTTCTGAGGTCATCGGTACCTAGACTTACACAGTACTTAAAGTAACTTATGCTAAAAACAACACACACACCCATGCCCGAGGGATGGGCCGCGCAGTCCGTGACATGGCGCCTCAATAAGCGCGGCCACTCCGCGCGGCTATGAGCGGATGATCAATAATGTTGGCGAGGAATGTATTTTAATGGTACTGATAGCCGTGGTGTACGACAGTTAATTACACATAAAATATTGCTTCTTTATCGCGGATATTTGTTAATTATCAATATACATCCGAAATATACATTTAGGATGGTTAGAATTATTTTCCGTTTATTATCACATATGAAATTATAACGGCAGTATTTCCGTGCACATAATATATCCATATTATACATGTTTGTATATTCATTGAACCTATTCTTCCGTATGGTGTGTGGCTCGCCGTTGATGAGAAGCACACGATTGCTGGTCAAATAATGCTATTTGTTCAAATATTACGTGAAGTACTTCGCAATAGTGGTCTATACAGAAGCAGCATAAATCGACCTCCAGACGGTCAGTATTGTAGCCCATTAAATGGCTCAAAGCACTATGGGACTTAACGTCTGAGTTCATCAGTCCCCTAGACCTAGAACTACTTAAACCTAACTAACCTACGGACATCACACACACCCATGACCGAGGCAGGATTCGAACCTGCGACCGTAGCAGGAGCGCGGTTCCGGACTGAAGCGCCTAGAACCGCTCGGCCACAACAGCCGGCGTAGCCCGTTACTTTGCCGTTTCCGTCAGCGCAGTAATATTTAAAATATGTAAGTTACGTGTAGAGCTTGCGCAGTAAAACTCAAAGATATCAAAAGTTTTCGAAGTGTGTAGCGCTATCTGAGAACTATTGTGCAATCTGTGGGTAGACTGACAACTTCCTTACCAGTCGCTCACGTGGTTAATTGAAATACAGTACAATCTCTCGGCGTGTCTGTGTACGTTGTTGTTTGTTTTTGTGTCAATCTATTAAAATGAGCTCAAAATGTCCGCCCCCGGTAGCTGAATGCCGGCGCGGTAGATCAGCGTGTTCGGTCAGAGAGCTGCGTGCTCTCTCTAATAAAAAAAAAAAAACTGAGTCAAGGAATCAACGATAAACTTGATCGGGTGTCTTTTGACGTCCGCTCAGACCAAATGCAACGAACTATATCGATCAAAATGAAAGTAAAAAAAAATGTTCTGCGTGACAGAACGTCGATCCTTCGGGTCTGGGTCATCAAGGGTACAGGACTGGGCCTTCGGCTTCAAAAGTGCGCGTCATTTATGTTGGCGGCCGAGTTTAGGTTCGTTCTGCGCATCTGACGTCACAAAACACAGTCAGCCAATGAACAGAGAACGACGTTGCCAGATCTCGACTGCAGTGCAGAGCATGGACGAGTGTCTTCAGTTTTAGAAACGTTCAGTCATAAATAAAGTAATAGAACAAAAGCAATGTCTTGATAGCAGACTTTCTTTTATAGAACGTTTGGAAAAATCATTCTTTATACCAACTGCTTCATATTCTATTAATTAATTAAACAAAACAAGCAATAAGACTCCTAATTCAGGCGATAGCAAGGAAAGGTCTTTGTATCAATGTCACGAACGGCTTTTTCGCAATAAAGAACAGCGGTAATTGTTTATTTCCTATTGAACGTCGACGAAGCGTGAATATTCATAATCGTACCAACGGTGTTGGTCAGTATTTTGCGTGACGTGTTATACTTCTTAAGGAGTAACGAATTCATGTGAGTTGCGGTAGCGTAATGGTGTAGGTGCTGGGCTCCTACGCATTATCTCTGCTTAGCAACGTAAACAGAGATCGCAGTTTGGTTCGCATTGTGAAATAATTTAAAAATATAATTGTATTGGAGCCAGTTACACTTTGAGCGGTGTCCATTATCGTTCATAGCCTTCTGACAAGCAATTACACATAAGTTTCGCTTATTTGGAACCAGAATATCGGCTTTTCCGGCCGTCCTGAGCGGACGCGCTGTGGCGCTTCTGTTTGGAATTCATGACTCTGCGTAACAGTGTTGTGTAAAATTGTGATTGTGGTGATGCAGCATTTTAGTTTCCTTGTATTCGCGAACTGTTAACTGCTGACATGGCAACAATGTTTCCCAGAAAGCTTACCCTAAGATTTGGATTTGACAAAGCAACCTGTAATGTTCAGCCAAGTTCACTAGAAATTCATGACTGGATCGTTGACGTTATTGGCATTACTTCGGATCAGACGCACACTGCTTATTATGAGTTGAAGCAATACTGCTTTTTTGTGAAGCTGCTTTCCCCGTTGGTGTTGGAACGGATTTTGCAGAAATTTGAAGGAAATTCCGCCATAGCGATAATTCTGTGAGTACAGTTACTATTTCAAATGCTGATGTTGATTGTAAACAAGTCAGAGTATTTAATTTGCCTCCTGAGGTAGAAAACTGCTACTTAAAAGACGCATTATCTAAATACGGTGACGTCAGACAAATTCGTAATGAACGATGGTCAAGCCAGCATAGATTGAAATGCTTTAGTGGCGTTCGTTCTGTCGATATACATGTCAAACAAAACATTCCATCTCATATTTTGGTTTGTGGCTACAAAGCGCACGTTATATACAATGGACAGACTTTGACTTGTCATATATGTAATGAAAGTGGGCATCTCCGGCAAAACTGTCCAAAAAAGGTGTTTGTATTGCAGAATAATTTACAACAGCGTAAAAGGTTAGCACTGACCGAACTTGTGACTGAAAATCAGATGACGGGTGGTGAAGTTTCCAGCATTTCGGGGAATGTAGAAGACAGGCCACAAAATACTCTTGAAGCATTTCCACCTTTACTCAGGAAAGACACTGTAGACAATCCGGCTGGAAAAAGTAGTATAGCCACTAACAAGAGACGTCGAACTTGTGACGGCAGTAGCACAGATGAAGAAGATATCAACCTATCGCTAAAAGCTGTAGGTGACATTCAGAAAACAGTACTGGAAATTGTTTCAGACAATATTGTCAGCATAGATTCGAACTCTGAGTCAAGTACATCAGTAGACAGATCGAATATGCTACCATCACCTGAACAGGTCGAAGTGACATCAGAATCCCATTCTGTAGCGCTGGACGCGCCAGTAGATGGCAATGCGCTGCTCTTGGTGACGCCACAACCCCGCGCTGCAGTACCCGTACGTCAATCAATGCAGACAGATTCACTCGCAGATGCAACTGAAAGCAAACATGACGAGGTAGCGAGTGATTGTCAACATCAGGCGACGTCACAGCCCAAATCCCAAGACGAAGAAGCGGAGTTTTACAACAATAACGCACAAACAGTAAACGAAAGTGTTCATAGAAGTGATGGGGCATTGGAAGAGTGTTTGCAAACTGCTTCTGCGCCGCCTTTGGCAGACGAGATGGTGGCACACGACTGCATCTCAGATCCACCGACACCGCTCTCGGTGGAAAACTGTTCAGGGGGTGGGCGGAGCAGACATTCGGTGAAGGCTAGTGTCAATGCAAACCGCAAGAAAAGTAAAAAGAAAGGTTCTAATGCAAACCGTGACGGTGGTCTCCAGTCAGATTCTCAGGAAGTATCCGGCATGGAGTGGCATGAAATGATAGACTAGCGGGAAAAAGGTCACTCCCCTATGTTACAGTCATATACGATTACCACGTTAAACATTAATAGAATACAGTCGGATGTTAAAATAGCTGCTCTGAAACAGTTTCTGTATGAGTCAGCGACGGATATTGCTCTCCTACAGGAAGTGGTATTCCCACAATTAAATTTTTCCAATTACGTTAATTTTTACAATATTTCCACTGAAACGAATGTTGGCACGGCCATTTTAGTTAAAGAAGGCATCCCCGTACATGACGTTGATAAATTAGAATCGGGGCGAGGTATTGGAATAAATGTAGCAGGAGTTACTATGGTCAATTTATATGCTCCTTCTGGCAGCAGTAATAGAGCTGCAAGAGCCACATTCTTTAACGAAAGCGTAATTTATTTACTGAGGAAAAACCCCCTCCAACTTATAATAGGGGGAGCTTTTTAATTGTGTATTGAGTCGAAAGGATCAAACCCCCAACTTCAATTACTCAACTGACTTGAGACGTCTTGTTGTTGATTTAAAATTAAAAGATGCGTGGGAAATAAGATACCCAACAATGGTGAACTTCACTCATATTGTTGCGAATTCCTGTAGTAGAATTCACAGAATTTACGTATCGGTAAATTTAGCAGATAAAGTACTGAAAACAGAAACTGTTCCCGTTAGTTTTTCCGATCACAGTGCGTTGCTGACCTGCGTAAATTTAACACCACAACCTACCCGAAGAGTAAGAAGCCAGTGCAATCTAAATATATCGTTATTATCAGAAGAAGACTTAGAAGATGCCCTAACCAGAGCTTGGGAAATGTGTCTCCGTTCACTGAACAACTTTCCAAGTGTGATAGAATGGTGGACCCAACGAGCGAAACCGAAGCTAAGGAAAGTTTTAATATCTTTTAGTATAGATATGGCCAGAGAAAGGAAACAGACTGTAGAATTCTACTACAGCGTGCTCAGGGACCTCTACGATCAGACAGATGCAATTCCTACAAGATTAAAAGACATCAAGAAAATAAAAGCAAAGTTAATAAGTCTGAAACGTAAGGAACTGGAGGGACTTAAAATAAAATCCAAAGCAAAGTCAGTCACTGAAGATGAGACTGCTGCATTGTACCACCTTGTCAGACACGCCAAAAATAGAAGAAGAAGTTTCATGGATGAACTTCAAATAGATGATGGTACCATAATCACCACCCAGAAGGAAATAGTTAAAGAGATCTCAGCGTACTATGAACGTATGTATGCGTCAGGAGAAACAAACGAAGAAGAATACGATGACCTCTTTGGGACATATCTTCCACGAATATCGTGAGATGGTGATGAGAACATTTCTTCGGACATCACCAAGGAAGATGTATTAGAAATCGTGTGCAGCTCCCCTGCTAGAAAATCTCCAGGACCTGACGGACTGCCCATTGAATTCTATAAACGATTTTGGACCCTAATAGGAGAAAAGTTCACCGAAATTGTCAATGAAGTCTTACAAGGAAAGCCAGTGCCTGCAGAGTTCAAACAATGCAAAATCGTGTTGATCCCGAACAACAGAGGCTGCAAAAAATAAACAACCTACGGCCGATTTCGCTTTTAAATTCAGATTATAAAATTATAGCTCGAGTAATTAACAAGCGCTTTACACCATGCACTGCTGACATCATAGGCCAACAGCAGACTTGTGCTTTTAGAAGAACGATTTTATAAACTGCGGCTTTGTATCGCGATGTCATTGCGCTAGCGCAGGCAAGTAACATAAAATGTGGACTGCTTTTCATAGACTTCCATAAGGCATTTGATCAAATTAATCACAAATACCTGATAGAGATAATGCGCCGAATGGACTTCCTGCCAAAAACCATCGACATCATCAAGAACATGGCAATGGGTGTTACTGCACAAATCTCCGTTAACTGTCAACTGACAAAAAAAATTGAAATAAAAAGGGATGTTACCCAAGGAAGCCCCTTATCCATGCTCCTGTTCGTTATATCGCTGGAACCTTTCTTGAGACAGCTACAGCACAGGCTGACAGGCATTACCATTCAAGGAACAAAGACCGTGGTAGGTGCTTACGCGGACGATGTAGGCGTAATCATCAGAGACCAAACAGATGTGACAAAACTAGAGATGATACTTGAAAAATACTGTTCCGCATCAGGTGCGAGGGTAAATGAAAATAAAAGTAAATTTCTAAATATAAAGCGGCTTGCTAACTTACGCATTGAGTGGGCGAACCATGTTAATGAACACAAAGCTCTTGGAATGGCATTGACAACGTCCCTTTTAAAAATGATAGCAATAAATTGGCGGGACGTGGCAAGAAAAATCAAGGGAGCTTTGATTGAAAACTGTTAACGTAGCATAGACCAGTTCCAGAGAATATTGTTTATCAACATGTATATTTTATTCAAGGCCTACTACATAGCACAGGTTCTCCCCATTCCATCAATGGTAGCGAAGACGATCATGTCCACCTTAGCAAAGTTCTTGTGGAAAGGGGAATTGTTTCGAGTGCCGGTGAAGACAGCTGTTTTGGGTCCAAGCAATGGAGGAATGGGTCTAACCGACATCAAGTCTAAACCGATGGCATTGTATGTCAAACGAACATGGAGCATAATGTGTAATGATCCAGGGTGCATTACAGCAAAACTATACGATATTGTCAGGCCAGAAAGTGTAGAGCCGCCGATAAATATACAAAAAATAAGTTTTAAGCTGAAACACATTATGGAGTATTATCTTGAACTAAGTTATCTCAGCAAAATTATTTTAAACTCCAAAAACGTTACAGCAAAGGCGATTTTAGCTGAAAGGCGGAAACATGAAAGGAAAAATAACATAGAAACCAAATATGCTGGAATAGCATGGAATGTGTTCTGGAAAAACATTAGTAGTGATGTTCTTTCGTCTGACGTGAGAACAGCGTGGTACAAGGTAGTCAATAACACCATCAGCACTAATGAGCGCCTCTTTGCCGTCGGTTTAAGTGACACTAACCTCTGCAGCAAATGCAACCTCGTTGATAGTGTGCCTCATCGTTACACTTGTGGAGATCGGATTATCAACTGGAGGTGGACCAGGGAGAAAATTGCTCAAATAACAAGAACTTCAGCAAACAATGTACCGACTAACATTTTCTTCAGACCAGAGGAAAGTTACTACCCTCAGGCAAAAAATAACGCAGTGATTTGGTTAATGGGCAAATATACAAGTTATGTTTTAAACAATATTGGGAGCGATGAACATATTGAATACAAGATGTATATGGAAAATGAATTCGAGAAAATACTCAAATATCAGAATCACAATAAGAAATATGGTAACATGCTCCGAATTGTCTTCAACCGAATGGGTATAGGTTAGGAACTGGATTCCTAGTAGAGAGGGAATGGATTGGGTCACGTTCCCGACCCTAACCTCACCTGCAAGTCACACATGAAAAATAAATCAGCAGTACAGCAGATACAAGAATATGGCGAGAAACATCTGGAGTCTGATATAAAGGAAGATCTTGAACTCCCTATAGATGCGTTTAGAAGGCTGGAACTGACAAAAATAACAAGGCAGTGAAATATTTTGCGATGTCGCTGTTCGGGACTTCTCTTCTGTCCATGTAATTTACCCTGGAAAGAACACATATCAAGGATTTACTGAATGATTAATTTGGGTCTGGGAAATGATGATGAGGAACCGGCTGCAGAAGAAGAAAATGTGCGTGCTGAACTGTCACCAGTTGAAGGTGAAAGTGAAGGTGCTAAATTGTGCTACTACTAAAGACTCATTTTTTGAATGCTGTAATTCATGACTGCAATTATCTGTCACCTTATTTATGTCATTTCATTGTAGCCATTTTTGTTACTGTTTCTAGTGAATAAAAAAAAAAGAAAGGTTATGAGTTCAATCCTTGTGAGGTGCATAATTTTTTTCTTTATTTAAAAACAATATTGAAGTGCCATACTTAACGAATTTTATTCGTTTGAATGCAATTTTTCGAAATTTCTAGTACTTTGTCTCTTCATTAACCCTTTCGCTGCTGCAGACACGTGCTCCCCGCATTCCGCGCTGTGCCCGATTTTGTCATCACTGCACTGCTCGCCTGTGCAGACACATGGTGTTCCCACTGTTTTGACACATTTATCATTCGATTTCACAAAAACTATTTGGCCCAAAAATTTGATTTTTACACGTCTTCTTGACTGATACCTTTTCCCCATAAATGACTTAATTTTGTTTCGATGTTCCACGCAGTTATTTTGCATCATTAAATGTAGTAAACCATTGCACGAAATTTTGAAGAGTTTGCAGAAGTAAAGTCCATAGCGTATACTTTCCGTATGGTCGATTTTAGTTGCCACAGTGTTGAGAATGAGATGTGGACAAGATACCTAAATTTCATATAAAATTTACTGTATAACATCATCTCATTTGATTTGAGTACCACATAGGTGTCGTACGTAATATTGAGAAATATTCCGTCTTTCGCGACTGTAATAAAAATTTTATTTACACCGGGCGCGTTTGGCTTTATTTTAAAGCACTTCAATCAATGAAAGGTATGGCACATACACAATGGTAATCATGTTCTCTTTCTTGCTTTTGTTCCACAGTCGCAGTTTTACCAATGGTATTGAAATATATTCCTCTTCTGTAACTGTAATAAGCGACTTATTTAGACCAGACGCGTATCTCTCTTTTGAAGCATCTTCAGTGGACAGTATTTTGTCTCCTCCATTGCCAAGTCACCTCTCGTAGTTGTGTGCTGCGGTTACACAATATTCAACGTTTGTGTTGGCTAATCAGTGTTTTAGCAAATAAATGTTGTTTGTGTGTGCCACACACAAAAATTATATTTGATATAGCTCAGAGGACTTTACTGATAGACGGTATATTCAAGTCCTAATGTTTTTGTTAAGTCCACAGTTTTGTTTAATGTATTTTGTGTACCGCCTTTTGATTGAAGTGCTTTAAAATAAAGCCAAACGTGCCCTATGTAAATAAAACTTTAGTTACAGTCGCGAAAGATGGAATATTTCTCAATGTTACATACGACACCTATGTGGTACTTAAATTAAATGAGATATTGTTATACAGTAAATTTCATATGAAATTTAGGTATCTTGTCCACATTTCATTCCCAACATTGTGGCAACTAAAATCGACCATACGGAAAGTGTACTCTATGAACTTTTACCCCTGCAAACTCTTCAAAATTTCGTGCAATGGTTTACTATATTTAATGCTGCATAATAACTGCGTTGAACATCGAAACAAAATTAAGTCATTTATGGGGGGAAGGTATCAGTCAAGAAGATGTGTAAAAATCAAATTTTTGGGCCAAATAGTTTTTGTGGAATCGAATCAGTCGGAACACGATGCGTCTCCACAGGCGAGCACGTCTTTGTAGCAGCGAAAGGGTTAATGCGGCCGTGCTGGCTTTACTTCATGTACTGTGCGCTGCCCCCTAAACGTAAGCTTGCGAACTATACTATACTATGGCGCTGCTTCTCTTGGCGCGTGCGTCGTGTGCAACTGGCAACGCAGCAATCTCCTGCGTCTGGGCAGGCATGCGCGAGCCGCCAAGATAAAAGAATTCAACTATAACAATACCACCACTTGCAAAGTAGGTTAGAAATAAGATTATTAATGTTGCTCACGCAGCATATGTTCGCTTTATCGGCAACAACAAAGTTACTGACTGTCGATGGTATCGTCAGAATGGAAATAATAAAGTCACTGCAAAAAAGTCATTAATTTTACTGGTATCGAGAAATGGAATTGGAGTGCCGTAATGGTCACGTAAATAAAGAACCATTACAGGTTCCGAAAACCCATATCGACCATGTTTCGTTGAATGGTTCGCGTGCAGTCACTTGTTGATGGGCCAGCATTTAAAACTGCAGCAGTATGCGGAGGGGTTGCACTTCTGTCACTTCAAACCATTCTCTTGTTTACCGCTGGCGCGGTAACTCAGCTTGTTCGGTCAGAGGGTTTAGCTACTCTCCGTAGTAAAAAAACTGAGTGAACGGATCAACGAACAACCGGAACGGGTGTCCTCGGACGTCCGCCACAAACAAATTCTACGAACAATACAGAAAAAAAATAGATAAAATAAAATGGTCAGCGCCACAGAATGTCAAACCTAAGGGCCCTGGTTCGATTCCCAGCTGGGTCGGGAATTTTCTCCACTCAGGGACTGGGTGTTGTCCTAATCATTATCATTTCATCCCCATCGACACGCAAGTCGCCGAAGTGGCGTCAAATTTAAAAACTTGCACCCAGCGAACGGTATACCCGACGGGAGGCCCTAGTCACACGACAACGATTCTCTTCAGTCGTCATTGGTTCAGTTTTTGCAGGATCTTTCTCCTGCTGCAACGATGTCGGAGAGTTGATGCTTTACCGCATTCCTGATATTCACGGTACACTCGTGAAATGTTCGTAAGGGAAAATCCCCACTTCATCGCTAGCTCGCAGATGCTGTGCCCATCGCTCGTGAGCCGACATAAACGCCATGTTAAAACCCACTTAAATCTTGATAACCTGCCGTTGTAGCAGCAGTAACCGATCTAACAACTGCGCCAGACCCTTGTTGTCTTATATAGAAGTTGCCGACCACAGTGCTGTATTCTGCCTGTTTACATATCTCTGCATATGAATACGCTTCCCTATACCAGTTTCTTTGGCGCTTCAGAGCACGTCCAACCATGGCGAAAAGTGGAAAGACTAGATTCTAAAGGAAATTAAAGACTGCAAGTACACACACATCTTCGCCAGTTTCAATAATGTTGAAACAGGAAATACTTATAAACTGAGAAGAAAATATGAAACTGTTTTCAAGAAATATATTCATAATTCTCTAAAATAATTTATATAATTTCATTTTCTACATTAAAATGTCACTGTTTCTCTTACTGTAATGTATTTAGTCTACCTATGTCAGAAATGTACAGAAGACAAAGCAAGTGACTGACAACACTAGGACAGATATATCGACACTTAAATTGAAAAAAGATTTGTTTTGTCTGCCATCTTGTTTTTGCTGCACAGTAGAGTTAATTGTGAAGTCTTCTTTCAAATATGCTTAACAAGTTTATGAACAGAGGTTAACAAGATCCAAAGAGCTATTGCAGTACAGATAACTGAACACTCGGCAAGGAGACAGCCATTTCAATTGGAAAAAGATGTACACAGCACATACCAATACTGTACAAAACAAGCTTAATATCAATGTTTTATAACTGCCATTATGACCTCAAGATGAGATTTATACGTTGGAACATACAGCTTCATTAAATAACTTAAGAAGTCTAAAAATTTTGTTACTAGCAACGTCTTTGAAAAATCTTTTCAAATCCTCAATTTTCTCAACAAGCTTTTGTGAGTCAGTTATTGAGGCTAATTTTACCATTTTTTTATCCTTGTTTCTTCTTCGGCTTGAAAGAAGGTAGAGCAGTTATACAGCAACAGTGCCTGGACAACCCAAAATTCGGAATCAGAAAAAGGAAAAAGCATTAATTTATATTAATAATGATTGTCCAAAGACTTTCTGCAGCTGTCCCTTCCATAGACTTGACTGTGGACCGTGATGCGGAGTGGTCGTGGGAAAAAAAAATGCTATTTTCGCGATTTGAGTGATGTTTCAAGGATCTAGATAGAAGTGGATTCACGTCGTGAATAGACACGCGGTATAGAATTTAAGTGTGAAAAGGTTTAGTCATGCCTCGTAGCATATGATCTGTTGTTCTTTTGTACGAGCCTCTGTAGGGCTCTGGAAGACACACGAACAAATAAAATTAGCATGATTATGCTAAACATAACTGTTCTTATTTTGGAACCATAATTATCTTGTTCATTACGGAAGAGACACTGGTTTAGCGAGGAGAAGAATGGTCATACAATAGTTTTATCATTTTTCAGTTGTTATCTTGTCCTGTCTTATCCTATCACTTCCAATGTTTGTAGAGAGCACCCATTTCTATGAAGCACTTTGACTCTAACATAGTTCGAAAACTTGTTTAAACTAAAACAAGCAAGTTAACGAATTATAAGCACAGGCTAGTGGGAATGTGGAAGCATAGTTTGGCCAAAGACGGGGAAGTAAATTGGTAGCCGCCATTTGAAAGTAAAAATGTATCCTCAGATTGATGTACCATTTAATCCAATACTATAGATGTGAAGGAGATAAAATTGTTACCACGAATGTATGACATAATGGTTGAGATACTAGACCCATTTAATACTACCTATTATGTATATTACAAGGTTTAAGAGTATCACATCTTACATTTTAATTTTTATAACTTTTTCCTGATAAAAATGTTATTTTTTCTATACTTTAGTTGATGCTACAATAAAGCTTAGATCTACTACATACGTGTGGACTATTGCAAGTTACAGAAAAAAATTAGAGCAATGCTTTATAACCTTTGGAAGTATTTGTACCTGAATTCTGAGAAATACAACTTGCAGGAAATTGCGACTGAAGATATGAGTCCAGTTAAACTATGCCTCAGAATATTCCTGAAGCATAGTCTTCATCCTGCAGCATTTCTTCATCTTCAGGCTTCCTCTTGGCATTCCTTTTTAGCACTTACTGCTTCTTTGGTAACTTGAAGAGCGAATCTTCCAACTTCATGCACCCATTGTCAGACGCAAGCAATTGATCTTCCGTATTAGAGCCACATTTTGTAACCAAATTTCTCAGGACTTCCAACCTTCCTATCACTCCGTCATTCAAACATATCATTGCATCTAGTACACCAACTTTTAATGTATTTAGTCCCACAAAAACATTCTTGGGTAATCTTTCCCATATGCAATGGCTGAAACTTTCATTTGTATTCTAAGTGCACCCATGTAGAGATTTACTATGAAAAACAGTGTCACACAGGTCTCTAAAAATTGGTTTTATTTCATTCATAACAGACTCAGGATGTGAATGGTTTTGATGGCATATTTGACCACTTTCTATTGCTTTTTGGTAACGACACCAAGAATCTGCCCCTGAGGGCTAAGTCCGTGAACAGCCATCGTCTGTGGATAATGTATGAAAGTAGGTGGCACATACAGCTTTTCTCACTGCTGTAACATCATTCAGAGGTGCAGTTCATCTAATGGCCAGCCCATAAAAAGCTCTGAACAAAGTCTGTTTCACTTTCTGTCAATCAGCCTCAGACAGGTTCTAGGCGCTACAGTCTGGAACCGCGTGACCGCTACGGTCGCAGGTTCGAATCCTGCCTCGGTCATGGATGTGTGTGATGTCCTTAGTTTAGTTAGGTATGTAGTTCTAAGTTCTAGGGTACTGATGACCTCGTAAGTTAAGTCCCATAGTGCTCAGAGCCATTTGAACCATTTTGCCTCGGCCAGACAGAGATTTTCCATCAGACAGAAAGTTTCCTTTCATTTCTCTCCGTACCTTCATAATTCTAGCACTCACCTTCTTTTTCACAAGTTCACAACGCTCCAGTTTTGTTACCAAGGTATCACCATAAACATTGAATTCATTAATATTCAAAATATGGCTCTAAGCACTATGGGACTTAACATCTGAGGTCATCAGTCCCCTAGACTTAGAACTACTTAAACCTAAAAAACCTAAGGACATCACACATATCCATGCCCGAGGCAGGATTCGAACCTGCGACCGCAGCAGTCGCGCAGTTCCGGACTGAAGCGCCTAGAACCGCTTGCAGCGTCATTGTTATCATAAAAATTTTTATTCACCAGGAGGTGTGCCATATGAGATTTTCTTTCCTGAAGAACTGATACATACGTTACTTTAAACAGTGTGGGTTGCTTTGTTTGTGAACTGGTTACCACGGAATTTCCTTTCACTGAATTTCTTTACGTGTGGCATAGTTCGTATTTATTGTACACTGAAGGATTTTCCACAAATATATGTAGCATTTGGGCAACAAACAGTCAGTAACGCGTGACCAAACTGCTTCAGTGAAACAAAAGTAAATACTAGCAAAGATAATCTTTTACAGATACTATAAACCTGCACTGTTACCAACATATACAATGTATCATACGTATAATCGCTGGAAACACAAAGTTCACAGTTCTTTTCGAAGTAATGCTGGTTTCTACAATGTAAATAATGGAAGCGTGGTGGCACACATGACTGTAGCTTTAAAATTTGGTATATATCGGTCATTTCTCATTTGAAAGAAAAGTGCTTCAGATGGCTCTAAGCACTATGGGACTTAACATCTGAAGTCATCAGTCCCCTAGACTTAGAACTACTTCAACCTAACTAACCTAAGGACATCACACACATCCACGCCCTAGGCAGGATTAGAACCTGCGACCGTAGCAGCAGCGGGTTTCCGGACTGAAGCGCCTAGAACACAGCGACCGGCTCTTTCATTTGAAACCCTATAATGTATATATCAATGTAATCAGGAAAGACTATAGAATTAAATATAAAGTCATAAAAAATTTCGATTTTTCCACCATTTATTAGCACCCTGTATCCTTAGTCTTCTTTAATAACTCTGCTTTACTGGAACTGCCAACGGTAACCATACCGTTTCACCTATAAATGTGGTAGAGTAGTTAGTACACTGGACTCGCTTTCGGCATAACGACGGTTCAAACCTGCGTCCGGCAATCCAGATTTAAGTTTTCCGTGATTTCCTTAAATCGTTCCAATCAGAAGCTGCGATGTTTCCTTTGTAATGTCATGGCCGATTCCCTTCCCCGTCCTTGACACAATCGAAGCTCATGTTCTGTCTCTAATGACCTCGACGTCGACAGGACGTTAAACTCAATCTCCCTTCATTCTTCATTACTTCAATACCGTTGCTACTGCGCGGTGATGATATTAATTGTTTTGCCGCTGGTATACTTCAAATACGACCAGAAGCTCTTCGGATTTTATAACTGATTTCGAGACATAATTTCACTGTGCACACTATTGAAAGCGTCTCGCACTGAAGTTCGCACTAAATTTCTAACCAATCTTAGACATCACCAACCTTTGGGAGTTTTCTTCCCTTGAAATTTTATGTGCCGTTTCCGTGGCTTCAACTGTTTTCTAGCCTGTTTTGTGTACCAATGGATTCAGTTATGTCTATTTTTAATTTATTAGGTATAAATCTCTCCATTTCTGTTGATACATTTCTTTGAATGAAAGCCACATCTGATCTACACTCTCATAGTTTAGAAGGCACCAAGGGATTTTTATCTGGTTTTATAAATGTGTATAAAAAACATAAATTCCGTCCACAGTCCGCGCCGGACGCAGAGGTACCGACCGATCGCCGCGTCATGCTCCGCCAACAGGCGTCACCGGATGCGGATATGGAGGGTCATATGGTCAGCACACCGCTGTCCCGGGCGTATATCAATTTCCAAGACCGGAGTGCTACTTCTCAATCAAGCAGCTCCTCAGTTTGCGTCACAAGGGCTGAGTGCACCCCACTTGCCATCAGGGCTCAGCAGATGGGATGGTCACCCACCCAAGTGCTACCCCAGCCCGAGAGCGCTTAACTACGGTAATTTGACGGGAACCGGTGTTACCACTGCGGCAAGGGCGTTGGCGTAAATACATATACTTTGTGTTTATTTTTACGTGGTTTTGGGTTTCAGGGTATACAGTCTCGCTACAACGACCTTGTCGCTAAATGATGTATCAGTCGTAATGCTCCCTATTTTCTCACAGTTATTTGTTACTAACAGGTCGATTATGTTTTCGAAACCATTTACACTCGGAGTGGGTGCCTGAAACAATTGTTCTAAATAATTTTGAGAGAAAGTATTTAGTAGGATTTCCGAAGATGTTTTATGCTTACCACCGAATTTTAACATGTATTTTCCCCAACATATCTTCTTAGTTTGAAGTCAGGCTTCTTCATTATTGTGAAGGTATTTTCACAAAAACGAGGCTGATTGTAGCAACAAATCGAATAAATGTTATTACCATTATCACTCTGTAACACCAGAATATTCAGAATGTAACGCTGCACAAACTCTGAAAGATTGTCGGTGGAATTCTGGTTCACCAAGTAGAGTGGAAGTCATACACCGAAGAGCCAAAGTAATTGGCACATCTGCTTAATATCGTGTAGAGCCCTCACGAACAGGCAAAAGTGCCTCAACAAGACGTGACATCGACTCGACTAATGTCTGATGTAGTGTCGGAGGGAACTGACACCATGAACCCTGAAGGGCTGTCCATGAATCCACAAGATCACGATGGGGTGGACATATCTTCTGAAAAGCACACTGCAAGGTATACCAGATATGCTGAATAATAGTCATGTCTGTTCAGTTTGATGCCCAGCGGAAGTGTTTAAACTCAAAGAGAGTTCCTGGAACCACTTTGTAGTAATTCTGGACGTATAGGTGTCTCATTGTCCTGCTGGAATTGCGAAATTCCATGGACTTCACAACGGACATGAATTACTTACATATGTGCGATCTCTCTAAGTCATATCTAGACGAATCAGATGTCCCTTATCACTCCAACTGCACACGCCCCACACCATTACAGAGTCTCCACCAGCTAGAACAGTTCCCCATTGACGTTCAGGGTCCATGTATGCATGAGGCTGACTCCACACCCATACAAGTTCATGGCTCCTACGGTGAAGACGTAGTGAGCGTCTAGAAGTGAATATCTCGCAAGCTGTGTTGTTGTTCATAACTTATTACGTGCTGTAGGAATCTATTGTTTTCTTGTTATTCAACTTATATTTTATTTCACTGCTGCACCATCGACACCAATAAGTGTTTTGTAGAAATATACCACATTCTCAAAAGTATTTCTACTATCGTACTCATCATTTAAAGTCGTTAAGGTAGAACCTGCAGATTTTATTTAATTGCAATCATTCATTTATAAACGTATAGGTTACTTTCATAATTCGCAACTGCCGAGTGATAGAAACCTTCGACCATTTGATTCATCTGTGTATTCTTATCGTATACTGTAGACTCAGCAATATTTGGCCTGTAATGCGGCAACTAAGTATCCCAGCCCCTAGAAAAAAAAAATCAGCCAAAACTTTTAATATTTCAACTCTGAGTCGGAGGGTACGTAGCTGAGGGCCACCACTAAAATCATTTCATTTCACATTTTTATATTTCGAAAGCTAACAGAAAATTACTATAATCTATATAAATAGAAACCCATTGCCGTATGTATGACAGATCATCATATGAGAACGACTTTCCTGATTTGGTTGACATTATTTTCTTGTTGTGTTCGTTATTGTTAGGACAAGGTTTCTAAAGAACAATTTCGGAAACTCCTACGAAAAAGTCGGTAATTAGCTACAATTGTCGCACGTGCGAGGAACATCAGTTATGAACGCTCGACAGGTCTGGCTGATTATTGTCTTTGTTGTGTCAGTCATTGTCAGGAAAAGGTTTGTATCAAAGAAAATTTTTCGAAAATCCACCAGAAGAGTCGGAAATTAAATTCTGGAAGATCATCACATCATCACTTGAGAAAAGCTCAACCGATCTGGTAATTTTTTTTATTGTTGTGTTCGTAATTGTGAATGATAGTCGTATTTTTGGTATGAAAAAGAAAATTAAAAATAAAATGCTTTCAGTTTGACATTTCTTCTGTCACATCTTTTCATAAGAAAAAAAAATCAGTTTGTCTATTTTATATAAAAAGGGGAAAATCTGCTACCGAAAATCTCGAACAGTACTTGACCAATTTACTGCAGATTTTTAGAAGACACTCTAATGAAAGTTCGGGCGGACATAGGCTACATATTTTTCTGAAATGTGCATGATGTCCCATTTATCTTGCTCGCCTAAAATAACTTTTTTTCTCATCCGTTAAATGTAAAATTGTTTCAACCACTCACGACCTAACGCGCCAACTGGACATAATTTGGCACAATATCACACACGAGGACATCCAACAACTCCGTCTATCAGTAGCAAGCCGAACAACTGCTTGCATAGGGAACTCACGTGGACTAACGCTTTATTGATTAGCTCGATTTGTGAAACTGTTTCTCTTAAATATATCATCCAATTTTTCTGAAATTGTTATCATTTGTTTCTCTGTAGATGAACATCACATCTACCGATTGTAGTTCCATTCTGATAATTTCTTTGTGGTGTGTTGTTTTTCTTTTTTTTTCTTTTTTCGTCTTGTGTTAGAGAGTCTACTGAGATGCAGTGTAATGAAGGATTAATGTAAGCTTAATGCAATGTGGCAAATTTATTTGTTTTATGACCATAAATACATACACTGCTGGCCACCGTAAATGCAACACCCTGAAGGAAGCATCCGAATCAAGTGAAATTTACACCATGGGTTTGCAGCGATGAGATATGCAACTGATTAGAATTTCAGCGCAGACGCACATCACGCGCGCCTGTGGCGCCACCTCATAGCGCCATTTAAGGCTTGGCGATTTCGATGACTGTACGTTCGGCACGTGTGTTTACCTTGTGGTTGTTTCACAAGACGATCAGTTATGCCTCGTAGACAACAGCGAACATCGTTTGATCAAGTATCCGAGTTCGACAGACGAAGGATAGTGGCTTACCGAGATTGTGGATTATCATACAGAGAAATCGCTAGTCGTGTTGGACGAAACCATACAACCGTAATGCGGATATGTGACCGTTGGATGCAGGAGGGTACGACGGACCGACGTGGTCCATCGCTTTCACCTCGGTGCACCACTGCACGTGCTGATAGGCAAATTGTGCGCATGGCAGTGACGGATCGCTCAGTGACATCCCGAACCATAGCACAGCACATTGCGTCTGTAACGCATCATCCAGTGTCTACGCATACCATTCGACGCCGTTTACAGCAGAGTGGTCTGTCCGCAAGACGTCCATTGCTTCGTCTACCATTGACGCAGAACCGCAGACGTCTCCGTCGCCAATGGTGTGATGACAGATGGATGTGGACGGCAGAATGGAATGACGTTGTCTTTACTGACGAGGCACGCTTCTGTCTGCAGCACCATGATGGTCGGATTCGAGTGTGGAGACACCGTGGAGAGAGGATGCTGGACAGCTGCATTATGCACCGCCACTCTGGTCTTGCACCGGGTATTATGGTATGGGGCGGTATTGGATATTACTCTCGCACGCCTCTAGTACGCATTGCCAGTACTTTAAATAGCCGGCGCTACATATCCGAGGTGCTGGAGCCAGTTATCCTTCCTTACCTTCAGGGCTTTGCCACAGCCATACTTCAACAGGATAATGCGCGACCACACGTGGCACGCATTGTCCGAAAGTTCTTCGTCAATAACCAGATTGAATTGCTTCCCTGGCTGGCTCGCTCTCCGGATCTTTCGCCGATAGAAAACATGTGGTCCATGGTTGCTCAACGAGTGACCCAGATTACATCCCCAGCTGCCACACCAGATGATCTTTGGCAACGTGTGGAAGCTGCTTGGGCTGCTGTACCCAAGGAACACATCCAACGTCTCTTTGACTCAATGCCGAGACGTGTGGCAGCGGTGATCTCCAACAATGGCGGCTACTCTGGCTACTGCTTCTGGCAGGAACCACATGTCACAGACGTCTGTAAACGTAATCATTTGATACTTGGTCAACATGTTATCTACAAAATAAATTTCGTTGTGCTACCTCTTGTCTTTCTTGGTGTTGCATTTACGGTGGCCAGCAGTGTACATCAAAGGAAGTTTAGCATCACCTCTTTTCCGAGAGTTCCGCAACCTGTACTGAAAACTGGAATAGTGATCAACGTAAACATGATTTCCGCCCTTTTTATTTGTCATGGAAACCACACATTGCATGTTGTAGCACCATACAGCGAGACCTTCAGAGGTGGTGGTGCGGATTGCTGTACACACCGGTAACTCTAACAGCCAGTAGCTAGTCCTCTTACATTGATGCTTGCCTGTATTCGTCGTGGCATACTCTCCACAATATCAACAAGGCATATTGGTCAAGATTGTCCTACTCCTCAACGGCGACTCGGCTTGGAACCCTCAGAGTGGCTCGTGAGTTACGTGGTCCATAAACAGCCCTTTTCAAACCATCCCATGCGTGTTCGATAGGGTTCATGTCTGGAGAACATACTCGTCAATCTAGTCGAGCGACGTCGTTATCCCCAAGAAAGACATTCTAGATGTGCACGACGGGGGCACGAATTCTCTTCCATAAAGACGAATGCCTCGCCAATATGCTGCCGATATGGTTGCACTATACGTCGGAGGATGGCATTCACGTATCGTATAGCCGTTCGGCCGCTTCAATGACCACCAGTGGTGTACGTCGGCCTCACATAATGCCACTCTAAAACAGCGGGGAACCACCACCAGGGAACCTCCACCTTGCTGCACTCGCTGGAATGTGTGTCTAAGCCGTTCAGACTGACCGGGTTGCCTCCGAACACGTTCCGACGATTGTCTGGTAGAAGGCATATGCGACACATCGATGAAGAAAACGTGATGCTGATCCTGAGCGGTCCATTCGGCATGTCGTTGGGCCCTCTGTACCGCGTTGCATAGTGTCGTGGTTGCAAAAATGGACCTCGCCATAGACTTCGGGAGTGAAGTTGCGCATCATGCCCACAGTTTGAGTCGTAACACGAGGTCCTGTGGCTGCACGAAAAGCATTGGTGGCGTTGCTGTCAGGGTTCCTCCGAGCCATAATCCGTAGGTCGCGATCATTCACGGCAGTAATAGCCCTTGGGCGGCCTGAGCGAGGCATGTTATCGAGAGTTACTGTTTCTCTGTATCTCCTCCATGTCCGAACAACATCGCTTTGATTCACTCTGAGATGCCGGACACTTTCGTTATTGAGCGCCCTTCCTGACACAAAGTAACAATGCGGACGCGATCGAACTTCGGTATTGACCGTCTAGGCATGGTTGAACTACAGACAACACGAGGCTTGTACCTCCTTCCAGGTGGACTGACTTGATCTAATCGGCTGTCGAACCCCACCAGTCTAATAGGCGCTGCTCATGCATGGTTCTTTACATCTTTGGGTGGTTTTAGTGACATCACTGAAGAGTCGAAGTGTCTGTGTCTGTGATACAATATCCGCAGCCAACGTCTATCTTCAGGAGTTCTGGAAACCGGGGTGATGCGAAACATTTTTTTGGTGTGTGTATACGAGATACGTGATACTTAAATTTGGTAATGTGACAATGTGACGCTTATCAAGCCGATAAAATAAGACTCCTTTTAGGACGAGGCTCATTTGTGAATATGACGTACACTATATAACAGTCCTTGTCGCATTTCTGTATTATACAGATTTCGAATCCTTTGTGAAACAACAGCAAGCTATACTACTAGTACCGTACGATTATTACATTCTACATCTACATCTACATATATACTCCGCTAGCCACCAACTGTTGTGTGGCGGAGGGCACTATTCGCGCCAAAGTCATATTTCCCCCCTCAGTTCCATTCGCGGATCGCGCGAGTGAAACACGTCTGTCTGAACGCCTCAGTATGAGCTCTAATTTCCCTTATCTTTGGATCGTGATCATTGCGCGATATGAATGTTGGAGGTAATAATATATGCTCTACATCCTCAGCGAAGATCGGATTTTGAAATTTAGTCAGCAGTCCTTTCCGTTTAACTCGTCGTCTATCTGCTAGTGTGTCCCCCTTCAAACTTTCCATGAGATTTGTAACGCTCTCTAAATGTCTAAATGTACCAGTTACGAATATTTCCGCTCTTCTTTGCACCTACTCAATATCTTGAAACAGACCCAACTGGTAAGGGTCCAATATGGACGAAAAATACTGGACGAACTGAAGTATTGTAAGCAATTTCCTTTGTTGAAGGACTGCATCGCAATCTAGAGTTCGTCTTACCCGTTACTTGTGTAATCTGATCGTTCCATTTGGGACCATTTCGAATAGTCACACCCAGATACTTGACGGATGTTACCGCTTCCAAAGACTGAGAACTTATTTTGTACTCGTACATTGATGGAAATTGTAGCTTTGTTATACGCAGTGGGTTACACCTACTAATATTGAGAGATAACTGCCAGTCATTGCACCATTCTTTTATTTTCTGCAAATCCTCATTGATTTGCTCACAAATTTGTGTTATACTATTTTCCTGTAGACTACAGCATCATCGGCAAACAGTCTAATGCCGCTGTCAGTACCATCAAACAGATCGTTTACGTAAATCGTAAAAAGCAGCGGACCTATTACGCTGCCCTGGGGCACACCTGATGTTACGCTTGGTTCTGTTGAAGTCACCACCTTCAGAACGACATACTGTTCTCTGTTTGTTAGAAAACTTTCTATCCAACCGCATAAGTCATCGGATAGACCGTAAGCGCGAACTTTTTGGAGAAAGCGACGGTGTGAAACTGAGTCGAACGCCTTTCGAAAGTCGAGGAATATGGCAACAACCTGGGAGCCAGTATCTAGAGCCTGTTTTATATCATGCACAAAGAAGGCCAGCTGTGTCTCGCATGACCGCCGTTTCCTAAAACAGCGCTGGTCTCTGCAGATGAGCTTCACAGAATCTAGAATAGGTCATTATGTCTGAGCGCAAAATATGTTCCATGATACTACAACAAATCGATGTCAGTGAAATTGGCCGGTGATTATGTGCATCCGATTTTCTACCCTTTTTATTGATTGATATATCCTGGGCATTTTTCGAGTCCCATGCAACTTTCCGCTGTTCCAGTTATCCAGAAATGGTGCTATGTTTGTAGCATCTTACGGGGATACCGTCTGGGCCAGATGCCTTCCTGGCGTCTATCGATCTTAACTGTTTTCCTAGCTCAGATACACTAAATCTCTGTCAGCCATCCTTGCGTTTGTTCGATAATTAAAAGGGAGAATGGTGCTGCAGTCATCTACATTAACCGAGTTTTTTGAAAGCTGGGTCTAGAATTTCGGCCTTCTGGTTATCATCATCCGTTGCTTACTTGTACTGTCAGCAAAAGAACGTACTGAATTATTTGTAGTGTCCATAGATTTGACGTACGACATTAGTTCCCATAAGGATAAAAGAAAATTATATTTATTGAAGTCCCTGAATAAAGAAAGTATGTAATATTTAATACTGATGTAGGTACAGTTTTACGTAAAATTCAGAAAATAAATACACTAAAACGGAAAACGTATTGCATGCTAGAATATGATAAAGACGAAACCAATTACAAAAAAGTGTAATGGAAAAATGTGAGTCGATAAATAGTAGCTTTTCATAGCGCCAAATTCCAATTTTGGGCTTGTGTAAATGAGTTGGCAAAATATTCGTAGGTACAAATTTTTCCTGTTACTCCTCAGAAACTGTCAAGTGCAGTAGAAAGTCTGAAAAATGGTAACGGTTATTCCTTCTTTCCCTATAAAATAAAAATGACACAAACACATAGAATTTTATTATTGAATTAGATATTAGACTCCATTTGGCCAAAAATAAATGAAAATGGTACCAGTACCCTAGTTCCGACTAGGTTTTCCGTGAGGCTTTCCATGATCATCATATAAGTGCTGTAATTAGAAATTCCCTCCCAAATATTTCCAATTGGGTCCTTCTCTGTCCATCTCCCAGCCTATTCAGCTAATTGCTTGAAAATAACACAGTTTTACATCTCGCTCAGCTCTCATGTACTGTGAATGAAATGTGTGAAAAAAATAATAAATTAAGTGAATTTTCCGTTTTGGAGTACACAGAATTACTTATTCTCTCGACATTTTTTACATTTACGAAGGCTTTTCAGTTGGAAATAAGCACATGAATTTCCTTCATAAATTATTAAGATGTCTCACGACGCGCACATAGAATTGACGACACTTTTAACGTCGATCTGTCTGTGCCAGCGATGTTAACACATTCAAAACCTGCCGAGCAGTTACGGTCATACTTGAAGGCGTACCTGTGTGGCATGATCTTCACAGGAAAGTATACTGACAAACAAAATCCCGTTTCGGGCATCTCAGAGCTCACTCCAAAGATATTTCAACTCTACGGTACCAATGCAAAGCCCCCAATAAAGATAAATGTCATTGAAATATTTGGCCTCATACAGAGAGCTATTTCGCAGGGTCACACACAATGACAGAAAAAAATCGCAGCACCAAGACATGTTTCTACACCTGAAATACACTTCTGGAAATTGAAATAAGAACACCGTGAATTCATTGTCCCAGGAAGGGGAAACTTTATTGACACATTCCTGGGGTCAGATACATCACATGATCACACTGACAGAACCAGAGGCACATAGACACAGGCAACAGAGCATGCACAATATCGGCACTAGTACAGTGTATATCCAGCTTTCGCAGCAATGCAGGCTGCTATTCTCCCATGGAGACGATCGTAGAGATGCTGGATGTAGTCCTGTGGAACGGCTTGCCATGCCATTTCCACCTGGCGCCTCAGTTGGACCAGCGTTCGTGCTGGACGTGCAGACCGCGTGAGACGACGCTTCATCCAGTCCCAAACATGCTCAATGGGGGACAGATCCGGAGATCTTGCTGGCCAGGGTAGTTGACTTACACCTTCTAGAGCACGTTGGGTGGCACGGGATACATGCGGACGTGCATTGTTCTGTTGGAATGCCGGTCTAGGAATGGTAGAACGATGGGTTCGATGACGGTTTGGATGTACCGTGCACTATTCAGTGTCCCCTAGACGATCACCAGTGGTGTACGGCCAGTGTAGGAGATCGCTCCCCACACCATGATGCCGGGTGTTGGCCCAGTGTGCCTCGGTCGTATGCAGTCCTGATTGTGGCGCTCACCTGCACGGCGCCAAACACGCATACGACCATCATTGGCACCAAGGCAGAAGCGACTCTCATCGCTGAAGACGACACGTCTCCATTCGTCCCTCCATTCACGCCTGTGTCGACACCACTGGAGGCGGGCTGCACGATGTTGGGGTGTGAGCGGAAGACGGCCTAACGGTGTGCGGGACCGTAGCCCAGCTTCATGGAGACGGTTGCGAATGGTCCTCGCCGATACCCCAGGAGCAACAGTGTCCCTAATTTGCTGGGAAGTGGCGGTGCGGTCCCCTACGGCACTGCGTAGGATCCTACGGTCTTGGCGTGCATCCGTGCGTCGCTGCGGTCCGGTCCCAGGTCGACGGGCACGTGCACCTTCCGCCGACCACTGGCGACAACATCGATGTACTGTGGAGACCTCACGCCCCACGTGTTGAGCAATTCGGCGGTACGTCCACCCGGCCTCCCGCATGCCCACTATACGCCCTCGCTCAAAGTCCGTCAACTGCACATACGGTTCACGTCCACGCTGTCGCGGCATGCTACCAGTGTTAAAGACTGCGATGGAGCTCCGTATGCCACGGCAAACTGGCTGACACTGACGGCGGCGGTGCACAAATGCTGCGCAGCTAGCGCCATTCGACGGCCAACACCGCGGTTCCTGGTGTGTCCGCTGTGCCGTGCTTGTACAGCCCTCTCGCAGTGTCCGGAGCAAGTATGGTGGGTCTGACACACCGGTGTCAATGTGTTCTTTTTTCCATTTCCAGGAGTGTATGATGTCTATTGAAATGTCGCACCAGTGGGTAGTATCGCAACTATGAGGACATAAATCAGGTTCGTTTTAAATGCACGCTGTAACCATCGTGATCGATACTTACCTTCGAGGTTTGGCGTCGTGATTTAAGTCAAGAATACCTTTAAATTGACGAAGACTCCATTATCAACACCTCGCTGGGTTTGAACGAGGTCGTGTAACTGGGCTACGACAAGCTGGATGCTCCCTCTGGGATACTGCAAAAATTCTTGGCCAGCGTGTAGTCACCCAACATGATTTCTGGTAGCGGTGGTCACGAAAATGTACAGTCGCTAGAAGACAGAGCTTTAGGCGGTCACGTGGCATTACCGAGAGGGAAGACCATCGTGTTCGGCCGATGGTCTGGTGCATAGTACTGCAACGGCAGAAACAGTCTGAGCAGTAGTTGCTACCATAGTGAGACAACGATCTGTTACAAATCGGTTACTTGAACGTCAGCTCCGACCCAGACGCTCTGAAGCGTGCGTTCCACGTACCCAAAACCGGAATCATTTGCGACTTCTGTTATTTCAAGTGAGGCTCACTGGAGGACAGGATGATGGAGGCCTGTTATGTTTTCTTATGAAGGCTGGTTCGGTCTTGGTATGAGTGACGGGCATGTGTTAGAAGGAAGCCAGTTGAGGGCGTGCAACCAACAAGACAGTGTGCTAGACGCATTGGACCAACACTTGAAGTTATGGTCTTCAGTGCGATATTTTACTACAGGAGCGTTCTTATCCCACGCACCGAGACTGCGAAACTGTACGTCAGTCTGCTGATTCTTCCTGTGGTGCTGCCATTGATCAACAGCACTGCAAGGGGTGTTTTCGAACAGGATAACGCTCGCCCGCATACCAATGTTGTAACGTAACAAGCTTTACAGAATGTCGACACGTTTCCCTGGCCTGCTCGATCGCCAGATGTGTCACGGATGAAGCACTTATGGGACATCAACGGACGAGAACTACAGCGTAATTCGCAACCAACGCTAATGATCCCTCAACTGACCGATCATGTGCAACAGGCATGGATGACATCCACCACCTGTACAACACAACGCATGCACGTTTGCAAGCTTGCTTTCAACAGTCTGGCGCTTAGAGGTGTTACTAATGTACCATCATTTCACTTTTGCATTGGCTTATCTCGCACTTACATTAAACGGTGATCTTGCATTGATAATTACTAAAATATGTTACCTGGACAAATTTATTCACGAAATTTCATACCTATACATTGAATATTCTTTTGTGTTGCGATATTTTTCCGTCAATTTAGTTTAAATGTTAACTCAGAACGTTGTGGGCACCATTTTTTCGCAGAATATTGGGATTTTCCAAGCCAAGGGATATGTGCCATCCGAGAAACATCAGCAGCAGCGCATGGTGGTTCTTAAATGTTACTTTCTTCAGTTACTTATTAAAAAAACCTCTTCCCTGGACTCAACGACGAAAGCAATGACACAAAGAGTCTCTTAAGTGGGCAACCTGGATATCGAGAATGGACACTGTAATATTGTATTCCTGGTATGGTGAACGGACTATTGAGTTAACGTTGTCAAAGAAACAAAAACACAAATTTTCTCAGTCTTCGTGAGGTGTTCCACATACGGCTTTTTCACCGTTCGGTGGGGCTACATCGAAAAATGGTGCACCTTTATAGGCAAATGCCATTCAGACAATGAAGACGGGAGAGATCTTCGAAAGCGAGAATTATCATCTTTATCATTAGCCGAGCAAACGGTATATAATTCATAGGCAATACGAATTTGATTTTGTATATTTAATTTAATTATTGAAAGATTTTAAAATTTTAAGATATTCATTAATAGGTGTAATCTTATGTTAAGGATATACCACAGTAAGACTAGTACTACGCTTAGTATCTGTGTATATGTCCCCGAGGCAGCGCAGATCATCAAGTGCAGATCGCTCGGAATGTAGTCATCCAGTACTTGACAATGAGAGCACCTAGCGACTTCCAAAAATCTTTAAACATAATTTCAAACCTATATCGAACATTTTATCACTACTCCCAGCACAAGATAGCGAAAGGAAACAAGTTTATCGCTTACGATACATTCCCTGTTCTTGCATTTCAACTTCACCAACAGGCAAGACGTTTTACTTTGTTACTTATTTACAACTAACTGAATTAGCAACACATTTTGCAGTCGGTATCCACATATAGCAACTAATAAGCTTATAAAATTACATCATCGTGCGACACATACTTCAGAGGTATGTCGTCACAAATGTTGACATATGTGAAGAAACTAGCTATTGCTTAAAATGAGTCCAAATGACACATACCATGTTCATCCAGTGTTTCATAACGAAAGAATTTAGCGATATACAACAAACATAAAAAATAATATAGAATATAGCCAAAACTTCTTCTTACTTACATGCTTAACTAATCTGTAAAGTACTCAGATGTTTGAAGCTGTTTTGTACAAGGAAGTGTTGTTCTTTAAAGGATCGGTGGTATATTGGTTTAAATCTAACGCGGCGAAAAAGAAAAAAACTGATCGAATATTTTCTCTTGTGTTCCTACTTCTCCCTTCGTACTGACACCTGCCACCACTTACTTGTAATGTCAGACGAGATTAATGATATACAGCACAAGTAGCACAAAAAGGCTCTACTTTGGAAACAAAATTACAGCATCTTAAATTAAACAACAATTAAGTATTCATAGTACGTTACACGAATTTTTTTAGATATAAGTGAACTCTTGTAATTTGGCGATGACAGGCCAGTACACGAGAATGAGATTACAAGTCTGACTACATCGCTCGTGAAATATTCAACGTCTGTGGTTTGTAACACACAAAGTTTTGAAAGGTCTTGTAGAACAACTTTCGGCAGAACTTTGCCCTGGCTCATCGCAGCCACAAAGGTTGTCGGTTATCCCTTGCTCGCCACGTCCCGAGCAAAAATGGAATAACTTGGCAGCGAAGACTCTGGCGTTTGAAGCATAGTTTAACAGCAATCAGCTACAGCCGTAAATTCTCAGGGCTTGTCGCTCAGACGCAGCTCCTGTTACACTGACAAAAATGATTGTAAACACCCACACCAGAAACCAGGCCTCATGTCTTACCAATAGTGAATCCACTAACGTCATTAATTAGCTCTTATGTCAATCTGACGACCTCTACGTCAGTGGAGGGTGTAAACAATAGAATGCACTGTTTTACTCTCTATCCTGTGCTGCAGTGCAGTGTCTGACTCAGCACCCATATTAAGACTAAACTCGTAAATTGCGATTACGGTTGCGCATCAGCTGTACAGTATTTCAGAACAATTGAAAGGAGCCTGCCGGGACTCGAACCCGGACTTCATGCTTCTCGCTAGCTGTTGCGGAATCACGATCGTAAATTTAGAATTCATTCTTAATATAAAGCGTCTCTTGATCGTCAGTGCATTGTTCCAAACATTAGACTGCAGTATTTCATGCCTTAGCAAGACAGTTACCAGAGTTAACAGAGTGCATCCTGTGCAGTAATCACGGTAAAATAGAGCGAGCACAAGGGAGAGTAAATACCAGAACGAATGGAGATTAGGGCAGCTCCTATGAGCGTGCTCGGAGAACCGAAATGGTCAAAACGGCTGCTTGCGACAAGTGGGAAATACGTCTTCGAGTCCTGGTTTGGCATAAATTTTCACTTGTTCTCAAGTATTGTATAAGTGATGCGGAGCAGTAATAGCAACTTATGAGTTCACTCCTCACATTGTATTTACTTACCAGAGATTCGTCCAAGAAATGTCAGCTTCATCCAATGACATCCCTATAAGTTCCGCAAGCAAAATGTTACTCTTCACGAGAGCCACTTTTTGAGTTTACGTTGATACCTGGCAGTTGCAATGCGCTGGCGTGGCAGCTTCCCAGGCCTACCTCAGACGGTAAAGTAAATCGATTTTGTAAATGTCTCCATGGCAACGCCTCACTGTTGTCATAGCTTTGTGGATGGCTACAGTTTTCCCTTCAGTCTGTAGCTCTTTGCAGCTGAAATCTTCCAACAGCCCTCCGAGCTGTGAGAGATCTTCTGCTCTGTGTAAGCATATATTTTTAATATATATGAAACTATCAGCCTCGATTGCGGTAATGAAACCAACGCTCACCTAGGTTCAGGCTGTTTTAGTTTTATTTCTAGACCATGGCCTCGTAGACATATTGTAAAATCAGGTTTATCTTCTGAAGAAGGATCAATTACTTAGGATGAAACCTAGGTAAAGGTTGGTTTCATTACCGCAATCGAGGCTGATAGTTTGATATATTAGACTATCACGATTGCTGACTGGGCTGCAATGTTGAAAGTGCTGCCATATAATTATAGTTACCACCTCTGAAAAAAAAGTCATCGATCGAGGTAGTATTGTGCTTAGCATAGTAATCACGCATTCGGGAGAACGACGGTTCAAATCCGTGTCGGACCACTCTGGTTTGGATCCCCCGTCCCTGTAGGAAAATATCGAGACAGTTCCTTTGAAAGAAGCCACAGAATCCTTCTCCACCCACGAAACAATCTGAGCTTGTGCTCCGCCTCTAATAACCTAGTTGCCGACCGGACGGTAAACTATAATCTTCCTACCTTCTTCCTTTCGAAAGCCGGCCGAAGTGGCCCAGCGGTTCTAGGCGCTACAGTCTGGAACCGCGCCACCGCTACGGTCGCAAGTTCGAATCCTGCCTCGGGCATGGATGTGTGTGATGTCATTAGGTTAGTTAGGTTTAAGCAGTTCTAAGTTCTAGGGGACTGATGACCTCGGAAGTTAAGTCCCATAGTGCTCAGAGCCATTTTTGTTTCCTTTTTCGAAAAAGTCTAGCGACGATGATGAAATTTTGTCATAGTATTAGGCAGCTTAATATTCACCCCTCAATGCGACACTTTCACTGCCGATGGATGACTTGGCAGAAATCTTAGTTTTTAAAGTCAGGAAACGTTCCATCTAGAAAATCACATAGATGTCTTTTGGGAAATGTCGCAACGCAACAGCTTCTTCATACCAGTAAAGAGGAAGATATTACCGGGTGCCATTTCGGGAAAATACTTGGGGTGGGACAAAACTTGACAGCCCGAAAGAATCAAGCTGACGCAGATGTAACAGATCCGCTACTGCCTCGATACATCAGACATTTAAAAAGATGTGTGCAGTCGCGAAACCTAGCGAGCGGCGATCGTTGTCGTATTCAAAACGTTATGCAAGACTAGCAAAACGGATCCTAGACAGATTTTCAATTCTTTTCACTACCGCATCGACTGTTGCACGCCTCTCTTAGCTGAGCGGAGCGGGACGGGCAGCGTAGAACGTGGGTCCCCACACAGGATGCAACACAAAGCTATATGGCGATGTGGTAGAGTTCAGCCGGCAAGCGTTTCCGTAGGCGCGTGCAGTTGGCAGTAAGAGCATGCAGCGGGGCGTGTGCTTTCAACACAAAACAGTTCGTGTTCCTCGAGCGTGCAGCGAGCGGCGAGCCACGTTGTTTGAAGAAATTACCACAGCGGTACAAGACACATCAGAAATTTGGCAAACTAATCATTCTTAGTATAAAGCTATGTCAACTGGGAGGAAGATATGAAGTGAAATAGCAGTGAAGCCAAAACTGAGAGTAAGGAAATATTTTTATAGCCCTATATACTGAAGCGCCAGAGAAATTGGTATAGGCATGCGTATTTAAAGACAGAGATTTGTAAAAATGAAGAATACAGCGCTGCAGTCGGCAACACCTTCTTAAGACAACAAGTGTCAGGCACAGTTGTTCGATCGGTTACTGCTGCTACAATGGCAGGTTATCAAGATTTAAGAGAGCATGAACGTCGTTTTACAGTCGGCGCACGATCAATGGGACACAGCATCTCCCAGGTAGCGACGAAGTGGGGATTTTCCCCTACAACCGTTTCATGAGTGTACCGTGAATATCAGGAATCCGGTAGAACATCAAATCACTGACATCGCTGCGGCCGGAAAAAGATCTTACAAGAACGGGACCAACGACGACTGAAGAGAATTGTTCAACGTGACGGAAGTGTAACCCTCTCGCAAATCGCTGCAGATTTCAATGCTTGTCCATCAACATGTGTCGGTGTCCGCCTGCTTAGATGGGTGTGCCGGCATGGTAGTTCAGCGTGTTCGGTCAGAGAGCTCGCTCGCCTCTGCCATAAAAAAAACTGAGTGGAACGACCAACAAAGAGCTTCAACAGGTGTCATGTGACGTCCGCTACGAATAAATACGACGAACAAATGCAAGTCGCCTAATGTGGCGTCGAATGAAATGAGACTTGCACTTGGTGGCCGAACTTCCCCAAATATGACCTCCCGGACCACGATGCCATACGCTCACTTCATTTCAACATGTGTCTTCGTGCGAACCATTCAACGAAACATAATCGATACGGGCTCCCGGAGCCGAAGGCCCACTTGTGCATCCTTGATGACTGCACTACACAAAGCTTTACGCCCCGCCTGGGTGTTGACAAAACCCACATTGGACTGATGGTGACTAGAATCATGCTGCCTGGTCGGACTAGTCTTGTCGGGTATGAAGACAACCTCATCAATCCATGGACCCTGAATGTCAGTAGGGGGCTGTTCAAGCTGTTGGGGGCTCTATAATGTTGTGCGACATGTGCAGTTGGAATGATATGGGACCGCTGGTATCTTTAGATATGACTCTGTCAGTTGACACGTACGCTAGCATCATGTCTGATCACCTGCACCCATTCACGTCCTTTGTGCATTACGACGGTATTGGGCGATTACAGCAGGTGAGTGCGACACCCCACACGTCCGAAATTGCTACAGAGTGGCTCCAGGAACACTCCTCAGGGCTTAAACACTTCCGCTTGCCTCCGAACTCCCCTCACGATATTAGACAATCGTATAACTTTCTTTAGCTGTTCAGTGCAAAATGCATTTTAACCATCAGTTGTTTGGTTCAAATGGCTCTGAGCACTATGCGACTTAACTTCTGAGGTCATCAGTCGCCTAGAACTTTGAACTAATTAAACCTAACTAACCTAAGGACATCACACACATCCATGCCCGAGGCAGGATTCGAACCTGCGACCGTAGCGGTGGCGCGGCTCTAGACTGCAGCGCCTAGAACCGCACGGCCACTCCGGCCGGCATCAGTTGTTTATTTGTCCCATTAGTCATCTACCGACTTCGCTTATTAACCATCATCCAGGATGTAGGGTGCCACAGATTAGTTAACAGTATCCCATACAACTCTCTGGATGCTTTTGGGGGCGCTTTTAACCAATTTGTTGTACTCTGCGTTAATAACCGAAACCGGTATGTTACTAATGGGACAGATAAACAGCTGATGGTTAAAATGCATTTTATAAAGTACTTTACGACTGTTGAAACTCACCATGTGGAAACATTTTTATTGTGTTTTTCTGTTCAGACGAAAGTAATTTACAAACATGTGTCGCACACTTTTTGCCACTAGTAATGTTAGCCGGCCGGGGTGGATGAGCGGTTCTAGGCGCTTCAGTCTGGAACCGCGCGACCGCTGTGGTCGCAGGTTCGAATCTTGCCTCGGGCATGGATGTGTGTGATGTCCTTAGATTAGTTAGGTTTAAGTAGTTCAAAGTTCTAGGGGGACTGATGACGTCAGATGTTAAGTCCTATAGTGCTCAGAGCCAGAGCCACTAGTGGTGTTAGATGCAAATTTTGAAACTGAGTAATACTATTTTAATTTAAAATTAAATTTGAAAAAAATTGTTGAATACACTATCACTAGCGTCGGGGTAACTGCAAGTTCTTTCTCTGGCAACGTACTTGAATGGGAAGGTGAAGGGTACTCTCAGGCGTACACCGATTGTTTTCAAAACGTAATCAAATGAAGACAGAGACATTCTCGTATATTGACAGAATTTATCGGGATCCGATCGTAAGCTCTCTTACAATGAATTAAACACTTCACACAACTGTCTCTGTTTCACTAGATAACTTGGAACTTACCTTACAATGAATAAACGGACTTTTAGAAATGTGTTTCCTTCCAGTATCGAATTGGACTTCGATGCATCCGTCAATATTGTTTGTCTGATAACTGCGGAACGCTAGAATACATGACTGAATAAGGCTGCGTTCACAGTGGCACCGACAACCACTCGATAACATCGCCCAACAGCGCGATCATAGTGCTTCCGATCCCATTCGTCGGTTTTTGCCAGATTCAAGAAGGTTACCTTTGGTTAGAATCTATTCTATTTAATAAGTTGGTTGGATTTTAACCTCTTATGGTGTGTAGATACCTCGACGCCTCTGTGCTCGCCTACGGGTACTACGAGGTAAGTCAATTATTATCCGCTAAGTAGTTATAAAATTTTATTGTAATCGAATAGGAAACTTACAAGAACATAATTTTTCGACGTAATCACCTTGCGTTTCAACGCACTTGGTCTATCGTAGTACAAGATTCCTGATGCCCTCATAAAAGAAGATTATCCGTTGAGCTGCGATCCAGGAATGCACTTCTTCTTTCACTGCTTCGTGCGAGGCAAATCGACGGCCCCTTAATGCATGTTCGAGTGTACATAATAGGTCAGAAGGGGCAAGATCGGCAAGATATGGAGGATGACCCAGTAGTTCAGATTTGTGTTTCTAATGTGTTTCAGCAGTGTGGGCAGCAGTATGCGGACGGGCATTGTCGTGCAATAACACATCTTTTGACAGCAATCCTCGGCTGTTGCTTCGTATTGCTGGCTTTAGCCTGGCAGTAAGCGTACACTGTTTACCATTGGTCCCCTTTCCCAATAATGTTCCAGTACAGGACCTTGTGGCTCTAAAAAACTGTAGGTATCAGTTTCCCTGCGGACGGTTGGGTCTTGAACTTTTTCTTGCACGGCGAATTTTGATGTTTCCATTCCATACTCTGCCATTTACTCGCCGACTCGTAATGATGGATCCATGTTTCGTCTCCAGTAATGATCTTGTGTAAGAAGTTGACCCCTTCGTTACCATAGCGATCGAAATATTTTTTACAGATGTCCAATCGCGTTATTTTATGCAACTGTGTAAGTTGTTTTGGGACCCATCTTGCACAAACTTTATGAAACCCAAGTCTGTTATAGATGATTTCGTAAGCAAAGCCGGGACTAATTTGCAGAAACTGTCTAAGAGAATCATTTCACGTGAACTCTCAATGGTTTCTTCATTTGTGGCGGTAAAGAGTTGTCCGGCTCCGTCATCATGCGTAACACTTCTGCGGCCATTTCGGAAGTTTTCAATCCATTCGTAGACACTCCGTTGTGGCAAAACACTGTTCCCGTACTGTACCGAAAGTCTTCGACGAGTTTCGGCCCCTGATACGCTTTCACATCACAAGAAACGGATCACTGAACGTTGCTCTTCTTTGGTGTAAATTGACAGCGGAGCAGCCATGATTAACAGAACGCCAGCGATAACGAAACTAACCTAGCAGCTTGAAAACTGCAGATATCTAACAACAAATAAACAAAGCATGCGCCATCAACGTAAAACGACAGTACTACCAAAATAAACAAATATATAACAAAATTGGGGATAATAAGTGACATTCCATCGTTCATAGCAGCTTCTGCTACTGAAGAGGCGCCGAAAGCATGCGAATGATGTTTCCTGTCTCGTGAAGTACGTGGCGAGTAATACACACTCTCTCCTCAGATATCGGATTAACCAGACAAGTTTTACGAATTTATGAGATGACGGGGGGAACGTTCTGTTAGATACTCGAGATAAATCGTGTTGACGTAAAAAGCAAGCTATAAATCCTCTGTTTAGCTGTATTTATTTAAAGTCGTGCATACGTATACTTAACCGTCAATGACTATGATTTAGCACACAATTGGAAGACAACCAGAAACCCTTTAAAGTGGAAATACATACCGTACACCACATTCGCAGACCACTTCATATTAACAGAATCACTGCACAAATGGCCTAAAACGCCAGTAAGTAATATAATAATTTGTAGACAACTAATGACAATCTACCACAATGAAGGTTCAGTACACCAGCTTTAAGCATATAAGACAAGTCACCCTTTTCACTTGAACAAATTATTTTTAAGGTTATAATCTACGCCAAAAATTTTCAATAAAGGTTTTGCCTACTTGAGGTTTCAAATAAACCTGAGACTTCAGTCCATAGATTCCGAACTGTATCGCGATTATGATATTTTCATCCTCAGGATGGCACAAACTCACTCTTTCTTGGACTAAACTTGTTTCTCACACTCCATATTTCGTGTGGGAGAGCGTTGGTCGATTTGACCGAAGAACACAGATTAGAACTTCACCAATTGTCATCCGAAGTCTGTAAGATCGGGAGATAAGATTAGCCATAATGTGACAGCGCACATAGGGCGTACTAATTTGATAATATCGGTCTTCTCCGGCTGATGCCGGTCGTCTGCGGAATGCACCGATACCAGCTCCACTATGATCGCAACCTAAGTGCTGTTCCAAACACTTCAAAATCAAATGGCTCTGAGCACTATGGGCCGTAACGTCTGAGGTCATCAGTCACCTAGAACTTAGAACTACTTAAACCTAACTAACCTAAAGACATCACTCACATCCATGTCCGAGGCAGGATTCGAACCAGCGACCATAGCAGTCGCGCGGTTCCGGACTGAAGCGCCTAGAACCGCTCGTCCACCACGGCCGGTTGTTCCAAACACTACAGCGGACCCTAGTTTATGACGTCATAGAGCGTTCTACCCGGTCTCTGACACGCTGCATTCAGGCCGTAGTCGGTTGTTCACAGAAAGATGGTCTTCAACTTTTTTCTTCGTCATTCAGAGGTGCTTGACAACACTTTAGGCGCCTGCGTCATGTCAACCACAGAGTAATATGATGCTGTAATGCTGTCGTACACTTCCAAGAAGGCACGGACTTTTGTAGTGCTCTTGCCTTGCAAATCCAGATAACGGATTATCGCACGATCAGCCAATTTATCAGTGGGCTGTCTCACTTCGACGTGGCTACTCTAACGGCGTGATACGGTATCACGTCGTGGGGGTTTCAGTGTGTAAATAGATTACAGACGTGTTCCTGCTAACAAACAAAAAACAAACAAAGCTTAATTGTTGAGGAGTGGTATTTAAAACATTCTGACTGCCTCTCGTACTTTTGGATGTACAGATCCTTGCAGCGCGTCAGACTTCAGTGAATGCCTCCGATCGGAGAACTTGATAAGGAGATGGAACACCGAGTATGTACTTCTCTGGTATCCGACGCATTAGAGACTTCGAAGTGGCTTATTTAAAATTTTCACAGAATCCTCGAACGAACCTAAGTCGCTTAGTAGAAGCAGTGCAGTGACGGCACGGCTCTGTCGAAGTCATTTCCAGTGTGTACTGTCTGAAAGTGCGACAGGCCAGCTCATGAGCCGTAGCAGATGGTCTACTTCTGCAATTTCTTGCGACGTCGTCTTCATCCTGCACTGTGAAGAGAGCGCCACCACCAACTAACACTGCATCCCATCACCTTCTATGACACTGCACGTGCTACATGGCGAATCCCGTGCAGGAGATCCAGCGAACATTACGGCGGTGTTCGTTCAATGTGAGTCCGTGCGACTACGACCTGTTCGCCAAAATGAAAAAAATCTCTTTGTGACAAACACTACAATAGAAAATGTCAGCCGTGCCATAGGTGGTCTTTTCGAGGCAGCTGCACGCGCTGACGATGTACTACGCCTTCCGTCTGTTTGAGGGAAGGTAATCCAGAGGCGTGACGGTTATATTGAGCGCATCTAATATGGTAAACGTCTGTCGGTCGTGTTTGGTATGAATTATAAAGTATTGCCACTACTTTTTATCCAATCCATGTACGAGAGTTTGTAGCCTTTTCCACAGGTGTATATACCGGTGACCGACTCCAGATGTTTCTTACTTCCGCTGTAGTCTGATAAGATTTGGTGCTTACTGCTTTCTACGAAAACTACTTTACATTATCAACATTTTAGGACAGCTACCATTCAGTGAATCAACTGAACGTGCTTTTCAAGTTATTCTGCATTTACGTACAATCGCCTGGTGCCGACACGTTCCCGTATATGAAAACATTATCGTTTCGTTAAACAACCTGGAAGTGCTGCTGAACAAGGCTTTATGGACCCTGACTAAAAAAAACCAGCGCGACAGTAGTAGGGTAGAGGAGCCCTAAGTGCCATTTTGATATCAAACTGATATGCAGATTTATTAAATTGATCACTTAACCATTCCTGTCCTCACTCACCCCCGCCCACTCCCAATCACCCCCACACACCCCCGGACATTCCCGCCCTAGCCACGCCCACCCCCAAATGACGTCATGTCTAACATTCTGCGTGGTGTCTGTTTGTTGTATATCGTGTCTCCCTACCACTTTCGCGCAACGACGCTCTGAGCGTGTTTTTTAGGGAATTGACTAGTTTGAACCTGGGACCTGTTGCTGGTAAGGAGACGCCAGACCACACATGACATGTAGAATTCAGAAGAGTTCAGTGAGACTAGCGATGATATAAACAAATACTTCATGATTTCAGCGTCAGCTCCACTGCACTCCCTGTAAAAGAATCTTAATACTAACTAAGTTTAGTGGAAGGGGTTCAAGGCTTTCCTATTTTTAGTTAGCTGGTAAAATAAGGTCGAAAAAACAGTTAAGTTTACCATTGGAAATTTTATTCTACTCACAAAACATTGTTTATAAATTGCACTATTGATAAAAAGAAATGTTTTAATACAGGATGATAAAAACCAACTGCGTTGAACAGAAATGTGAACGAATATTCCCTGAGTGGGTTTCCAAGTTCTACAATGGATCGAAGGATGACCTATGCCGTATCACATCTATAATCTCGGTTTAATTTAAGTTTCACAAGAGAGAAAATTATCAAAATGGTCTACAGTGACCCTCAATTATATTTAATTACTTATCTAACTTGTCGTTAATTACAGTGGCTGATGTGGCTTCTCAATAACTATATAACAGAAAAATCATCGTGTTTCAGATTTTTACTTCAAGTGGCAAATGTGAACACCATGAGCTTTAATTGACGATCGACACTAGTATTACGCAAAAAGGGGGTGTAACAGATGAGACTTCTGCAGTTCTGAGTGAAGCTTTATGCGCTGTTATGCGGCATCGCGTGCGTTCATTACCTTGTCGGTGTTCGTCAGGGGGCGGCGGGCAGCACAGCTCCGCTCACCTCGCTGTCTCGGAAGCAACTCTCTCCTAACTTCTCTTTACTACAATTTACCGAAGTTGGTTTAAAAAAACTATCTGGCTGTGTTTTCATCTGACCAATCAGGGTCTCAATGTTAACCTTAAGCTCCGCCTACAAAAATTCTGTCTATCCAATGAGAAACGTTATACTTTTCATGGTGGGCCAATGTTTTTAAAGTTTGCAACATAACAGTGTAATCGTAAGATCTATACTGTTCTTCTGGAGGACTCTATCTTTTAACATGGTCTGGGGCGTGGTCCTGACGTAACAGAGACGCGAAAATGTCTCACGCTAAAACTTGCAGCTGGGGTGGCCCTTTTAGTGTTATCGTAAGATCTATACTGTTCTTCTGGAGGGCTCTAGCCTTTAACATGGGCTGGGGGTGGTCCTAGCGGTTAGCTGGAGACTGGGGTGTCCGTCCCTTATGGTAGGGCCTTCCAGCTTAGCACGGTTCTGCTCTTGGCTTCTGTTCTCGTTTCTCCCCTCGGAACTGTGTCTGTCTCACGGTGGGAAGGTATGACATGCATTTAGGCATTCATGTGTTAGTCTGTGGTATTCCATTTGCTCACTCGTTACTCGTATTACTTTGGTTAATATAATGTCACGATTTATTCGGAGCTATGTGATATGCTACTGGATTGGCTTATCATGTCAGGGTTTTCATGGAAGGTGTTGGATTTGCCTGACACCTTACACATGTGTTTCCTCAGCTGCACATGTGCCCCAGCCCCCTCCTCCCACTCACCCCTCCCTTCACCCCTACCCCTCCCCCCAAACGTTCCCTATGGGTGGGAACTCCCAATTTTGTCTGGAAATTAAAATTGACAGTATCCTTCCCTGGACTCGAACCATGGTCCTCCTGGGTGAAAAGCTCATATAGATAAAAAAAAGGGCGTTGCTATTCTTTCGGCTATCTAGTTTCAGCTAATTTTCCAGGTCACCCAAGTACACACTGATTTGCAAGAACACATTATCCTGCCAACAAGCGATAAATAGTCTCCTATTTACGATAATCCACTCACATATTTTGCATAGTTATAGTGCAAAGCAGCAAAAATAAGTAGATGGGTGACCTGGGAAGGTACTTGAAATTAGGTAATCGAAAGTATAGCCATCTTTTCATACCTATATGAGAGGGGCTGTTCCAATAACTCAGACCTGAAAGTGTACCTGTAGCAGCGATGGGGGGAGGTTTTCTGAGAGGTATGGGGGGAGGGGGTGGGGGAACAACAGGTTAAGGACCTGTCAATCAAAAGGAAGGATCCTTTCAGCAGAACAATATGTTAAGTACCTGTTAATCAAAGGAGAACAATAGGTTTGCCCATGAGTGCATACCTGCATCTGATGTAGGCAATCCACACTAACAAAATGCGCTGGTAGCGGCCTTCGTCCACTACTAGCAGTAGGGTAGTGGGGACCTTGGTGCAATTTTAATATCAAATTGATATGGAAAGTAATTAAATTGATCAATTAAGGACCCCCACCCTGTCTGACCCGCCCTCTACCTGGCCCAACCCCAATCCCCAGATGACATCACGTATTTTTTCAGCTCCACATGTGCCCCAGCCCCTTCATCCCCTCCCGCCTACACCACCACCCTCCCAGCCTATCCCATGGCGGGAATTTCTAATTTTGGGCGGAATTTCTTTGTCTCAGGGCTGTGCTGAGATGTCCACCCTATCCAACACCAGGGAATTGACAGGAAATTAAAAATTGGCAGTACCCTTTCTGGGTCTCGTACCTTTGTCTTCCAGCACGGTGATATGCCATGTTCCCATTTCTAATCAGTGGTCAACACGCGCTCCTGTCGCATTAACTTAGGTCGCCTGTTTCCCTACAGGATGCAGAAGGTCTTAGATATAGTGCTCTCCAACTTCCGTAAAAGTCAGACTTTAATTTGGCCGATCACATAGACTAAGCTGCTTGTGTGGTGGGGACATAGAATTACGTGCAGTTACAAGATGCAGAGCGACAGTCTAAGAAAAAATGTTCAAAAGTCTGTGAAACCTTATGAGACTTAGCTGCTAAGGTCATCAGTCCCTAAGCTTACACACTACTTAACCTAAATTATCCTAAGGACAAACGCACTCACCCATGCCCTAGGGTGGACTCGAACCTCCGCCGGGACCAGCCGCACAGTCCACGACTGAAGCGCCTAAGACCTCTCGGCTAATCCCGCGCGGCGACAGTCTAAGAACTAGTGCTGGAGTTTTTGCCGTATGGGAACCTTAGGTGACAGGTTCGAAAATGGTGACTCATTTCGAGATATGAGAGTGCCACGAATATGATTCACCAGTGGCTGTAATCATTAAAATATGACTCTACAGGATCCAACGCATGTAAGTGGTTGAATGGGTAGACTTGGGCCCAAATCGCAAACAGTTTTTCTAAAAGAAAGCTTTACACAATCAGTGGCTCGTGTTTGTACCTGTAGACTCAAGACCGCTTTTTATGCAGGGTGATGGTAACATAGTGGCGACGATCGTATTTTTAATAGCACGATCCTTACGCGATATGTATGATGTGGGCTGTAGAATCCCTCTGTTGTCAGCTTCATATGTCATTTCTCAAATCTTTTCCTCGAAAAGAACATTGTGTTCCCTCCACGGGTTCCCACTAGAGCTACCTTTTATGTATAATCAGACTACAGAAAAAAACTACTTGTCATGCAAACTGACTCTCATGGTCAATTTAATTTCGAAATAGCAAGGACATACTGCGGTGATCGGTAGTTTTCGCATCAAAGTAGTCGAAGTTTATTTCCTGACTTTAAGGGTGGGTGTGTCTCCGATGATCATTTGTGATCGGTGGCGGTGCACTTCAGTGGACGTCACAAAATAATGAGATGCGATTGCAGCTGAATGTAAAAACTGTACCGATTTTGTTCACAAAACTAAATGAAAATGGATTTTGTCTATTTTAGAGGAAAGAGGACTTTTATTATCATCAAGAATGTTTTTTCTCCTTATTTTAATAGTTGCTTTATTGTAAGAGTTGATTGGAAATAGTCCAGTGGAGAACGGCGGGCGACTTTCCTCCCTCGGTCCCATCTGGAGCATCCGGCGGATGGGTGGGGTTATGCTACTTAATTTCCCTTTTGTGTAGTCTAGGACTGCCACCTGAAGGCATGGCGCATATTGCTAGTGCCACGGAGGGCGTACAGCTGTACGAGGGTCGGCAGAAAAGCAATAAAGGGTGCTGAACACAACTGCTCTCTGTCTACGGGAGGCAGTGCTTGGGGGCTCTGTCGCTTTATTTTTGACGAACAAGTTACATTTTGGGAGGAGACCGTCTTATCTCCTGTTGTTTAGCTGACTATACACACTTCTGTTCAGACGTAGGAACATCACCTTAAGGCGGCGGGTAGATGGTGGAAAGCCGAGTGCGGGCAGTCAGTAGAACCGATCTCCAGGATTTCGTTGTTGTTAGAAAGGGCTTTGGTCATTCCGAGAAATACTTTCAACAGACTGCAATAAAGAGTTGTTGACGTTGAATAAAAGTGTTTTCATCGTAGAATGAGAGGCTTATTGGAGGTGCTGGGGACACACCTAGTCTGTGTCCGACCGTGATAATGTGCATTGACATCAGTTAGCTGGGCAGTAGGGTGAATTTTAGTAGGTGTCTGTAGCGAACTCTCATGTCAAACAGCGATAGATACTGTATGCTTACGGGTAATACACTTTTAAACTCCTCTCTATCCAACACCAGCATCTCGTCAATTGAACATATAAAGAATAAAGGTAGTACCCTGCACCCCACCCTTTTCCATGGCAGCTTGTAGGTGTAGGGTATAGTTTGAGTGCTTCTGTCGCTGGTTTGGTGCTGCGAATTTTTTTCCCACCACCATAACACCAGTTGTATGGTATCATCACTTTTTGCGGTTTATTGAACCTCTTTTCCGTCCTTGTGTAGCGCTATGCATATTGTTGTGTAATTAGGCCTGATCTTTGTGATTAATTACGTCATTAAGATCGATATTTGCGTCAGTTTCGAGTGGTATTGCGAAATTTTTTCCCAGCAGGATAACAAAAGTTTTATGGTATCATCAGTTTTCGTGCTGTATTGCACTTATATGCCGTCCTTGTGTAGCGCTACGCATATAGTTGTGTAATTCGGACCGATCTTTGTGATTAAATATGTAATTAGGGTCGATATTTGCTTCAGTTTCGTGACCAAAATAAATAAAGTACACTAACCTAACCTTCCTCTCCCACATCTGGACAGTTTCCGTGTGTTAGGGGGTGCGCTTGGAATTTCCATCCAGTAGAATCAGGGGTCGATTGCCAGAAGGGCACCACCATTTTTAACTCCCTATCAATTCCAAGCGCCTCTGGTGATTTACTTGCGCTAGGAGGGTACATTTCGGCTTTCAGTGCAGGAGGACCAGGGTTCGAGTCTCAGAAAGGGTACTGTCAGTTTTTAATTTCCCGCCAATTGCCGATTCCCGGTTGGGGGTGGGGTGGGTACATCAGTTCTGCCCTGGGACAAAGAACATCTCATGAAAATTCGAAATTCCCGCTAAAATTCTGCCATAATTCTAAATTACTGCCAATGGGGTAGGTTGGTGGGAGGAGAAGGGGGATGGGGGGGGGGGGGGCTGGAGCACACGTGCAGCTGAGAAAACACGTGGCGTCATGTAGGGGTTGGGAGTGTGTGTTTGGCGTTGGGGTGGGTTTTGGGCGGAGGTGATTAATTGATCAATTTCAATAATTTGAATGTCAATTTGATATCAAAATTGCACCGAGGTCGCCACTACCTTACTACTCCTGACTGCACACTCTCATTCAAGGTGATCGACAGATCATAATAAAACACCTAGCTGTTCAGCTGCAAGTATGTGCTGGTAGTGCTGACACACACATCCTCCAGTTCGGGAACTTAAAGATGTGTTCTCCCAGAATTCCTCATCCCCTAACAGAAGACCATAAAAAGCAACAAAGGACTACCTGTGGGGAGTTGTTGTACACTGAAGTTCAAAAATCCATGATAATGCATTGTGCGAAATTAAAAATTGGAGACGTCGGATGGCAAGAGATTTAAAAATTCAAGATGTCAGATGGGTAAGAGATTTAAAAATCCGGGATGAGCGATGGGGAGTAAGTTTAAAGTTTAATGATGGCAGACGGACAGCAGAGTTTGAAGTTGTAGATGGAGGATAGTGGGTAATTTAAAAGTTAAGTACGGCAGATGGTGAGAATCTGAATATTAAAGATTCTGGTAATGATGAATATAAAAAAGGGCAAGAAAATGCTGGTGATTTAAATTAAAAAATTAAAAATAGCAGCTGGTGGTAAATTTAAAAACTGTAGGTGATATGAGGGTCACCGCTCAGAACAGGAGGTCCGTGGGCATTGAGGTTCAACAGGGGAGGCAGTGATGTTGCAAGTGTTGGAGGCCGAGCTCTGAGGGCTGGTGATGTTCCCGGCTTATGACCAATGTGTCACTGAAACCAAGCCATTGGTATCAAATGGCTCTAAGCACTATGGGACTTAACATCTGAGGTCATCAGTCCCCTTAAACCATGGTATCTTTAGTAAGAGGTTACTAACGTGATTACTAGATTGAATACTGCTTCCTTCTGTGCACATGAAGTGCGCCGGGCTGCTCACTCAGGCGCCGGCAGTTCACGTACCTTTCAGCAAGTCACGCACACTGTCTGACAGCGAAATGGTGCTGGGCGATGTACCGGGAGCCAGAGAGGTTGCCCACTGCAGTGCTTTTATGGATACAGTGGGCGTCCGTGCTCTCGAAGATGCGCATTTTCAGGATGGCAGTTGTTGGGAATGTGGAAGCCCAGAGATTCCTCAGTACACATGAGATACAGCCAGGAATGTGGAACACATACGGGCTAGGCAGTGGCACTGAGGTGGTCATCCAACAAGCAGAAGATGCAACTTGCATCAGTCAGCTTAACCCCTCCCCAGATACAGTTCTAGTACGTCCACATCTTCTATCAGTCACAGCTGTGACCCATCGATAACAGTAGCATGGAGTGACGAAACCCAAACATGGCATGCAGGCTGCAGTATTTTAGATGATGTCTTTATACAGGCAGCGAGGAGCACATCATGGTTCACAAGAACAGAGTTAACTGTCAAGATCAGTGATGCAGACAGAGTGACCAGACACGTAGGCCGACATATCTGAAATATGGATATTTAATGTAGTGTTGGCAGAAGAGCCAACACTGTGTTGCTAGAGGAGGCCGAAATGCACGCGTTTAATTACACGCTGACTGGCGTGAGGTCTGGAACAGTTAAAGGAATTAATAGTAGCGAATAAAGTAAGTAGTTGACATAATACTTAACTTTAATCCACAATTGTAGAACATCGCTCTTGATGATACATGCTTCACATAATAAATATCAATTGAATACGGCGCCCTGCTAGGTCGTAGCAAATGTAGCTGAAGGCTATGCTAACTATCGTCTCGGCAAATGAGAGCGTATTTGTCAGTGAACCATTGCTATGAACGTCGGCTGTACAACCCATCGATAACAGTAGCATGGAGTGACGAAACCCAAACATGGCATGCAAGCTGCAGTATTTTAGATGATGTCTTTATACAGGCAGCGTCCGTGCTCTGGAAGATGCTAGTAAGTCTCTCCAGACCTGCCGTGTGGTGGCGCTCCGTCTGCTATCACTGACAGTGGCGACACGCGGGTCCGGCGTATACTAATGGACCGCGGCCGATTTAAAGGCTACCACCTAGCAAGTGTGGTGTCTGGCGGTGACACCACATTTAAAACTAGACCTCATGCCATTTTAGCAAATTAGGCGACCTTTTGCTCTCATTTAAACAACTTGCATGAGCGGTCCTGTCCACTCAATGATGTCTCAGTTACCGGTAAGTTCCCCTACCTATCCATTTCTCACAAGTACTATAATGGTTTGGAACGCATGTTATTACTCTGTACTGTACAGGTTGCAGAACTACGTCCTGGTTGCAGTCATACTCCACTGTTTGCGCTCCTTGCGTTGAGCGATAGCTTTGAAAATTTATTACTGTAGACCAGAGTGGGGTTGGTGTTCAACGACGGTTAATAGAACATCAAAAACTCAAAATGGCAGTTCTAGCTCAGCTGTGCACTGTAACACTTCCCTATCCCCTCACGCCCCATCCTCTAATTGTAATCTATTAGTTTACGGGCCATTAAAATGAGAAGCCAGTCTCAACGCAGTCATGTTGCTGCATAGAAGTGCCCAAGCACTATGAATCACTTTGGTCTCTGAGCGCAACTATTTACCCAAAAAATTACATAAATGACATTACTAGCAACATAATTGACCTGTCCCGGAAGGATCCATTTGCTCTGAATTCTTTACGCTACGTTCAAACGCAATTATTCAAAAAATTATGTAGAACACTACTTCCATACTTGCAAAATTCGATTTCTGTTCAAAAGGCGATTTAAGGCGAAACAGAGCCTCAAATTAAATAATTTCCACAACTAAATTCTTGTCAAGTCTCACGAGGCCGGCAGGCAATCATCGGCAAAACTGAAATTGCTAAATGATTGTTTTGCGTGTTCAGACAAGTCTTGTGTTGCTTTCATGTAACGCATTCGATTATAATCAGAACGTAGTTTGAAACTTAATGAAACATTGCAGAACACACATGGGCTCTACTGTTGCTTTAAGTTTCAGGTTAGAGCGCACTAGTAAACTTGATTTACCAAAGCAGGCTATATTATTCCCAATCACATTAGTCAAACATTATAGTAGTCTCGTGCTAGAGTGTTAACCTCATCTTGTTGCTAAAAATGTTTGTCATCGTCTACTGTCTTGTAGTGGAAACTGGGCCTACATGACACTGTGATGCAACAGCCCACTGAACTGTAATAATACGTATTTTCACAGGTAAGACCTGACGATTGATATAGTTTCAGTTAGTCAGATATTTAAGTGATCCCATGTATTCTGCAGAACAAAAATGTACCACCTTGTAATAATGGCTCAAAAAATGGTTCACATGGCTCTGAGCACTATTGGATTTAACATATGAGGTCATGAGTCCCCTAGAACTTAGACCTACTTAAACCTAACAAACTTAAGGACATCACATACATCCATGCCCAAGGCAGGATTCCAACCTGCGACCGTAGTGGACGCACGGTTCCAAACTGAAGCGCCTAGAACCGCTCGGCCACATCGACCGGCTGTATTAATGTTAAATCACGCTGTCATACCGTGGAGATATAGTGTGTGAACTGGGACATTTGACATTTTACTTGCATTTGCTATGATTTAACAGCTATGGGGAGTGTCATCTAGTGGGGGTGACATATACTGGATGGCAGTCTTCCAGTGTAGCAACAAAACAGCTAACAGGTAGTGCGTAACAGGTAATAGTAAACAGTAATGGTAATTAATAATGGGTTATGGTGTAGTGGGGTAATAGTGTAATGGGATAATGGCATAATGATATAGTTGCCGAACTGTGTGTGAGGTATAGGGCATGGTGTAAAAAGTAAGAGATAACAATATATGGGTAACAGGTTACAGGGATAATAGAGAAATATGGTACAGCGTAGTCAAACAACAGTGTAGTGGGATGATGGTGTAAAACTGTAATAGGGCAATGGTGTAAGGGCGTAATGGCATAATGCTCTTTAGGATAATAGGAACTACCATTTGGAGTAACGATAGTCATCATGAGTAGGTAATGGCAGTCACTATGTGTGTTTAGGATAATGGTTGTCACTATGACTGGGTTAGTGGGAGTACCTCTTAAACCATCCCTCTCCCGATCAGTAATAATATTCACCACACATTCAGGGTAATGGGATAGTGGTAGTCACGAACTACGTTCAGTATGTTATTTCGTCGAAGTGTCATGCAATTTTTGCAGTGTCACCACGTGATTCAGCATTATTAGTAGAATACGAAAAAAGTTTTGTACTGCAAGATAAAGCTAATACTGTAGCGTGGGGTCACTATAATTCTTGGCTGACTTCGAATGTGTGATGTTGAAAACTTATTACTCTTACCCATGTACCTTTATCCATTACATATTACACACTACGAGTTATCCGTTTTCCTTTTACCATTCAGCATTAGTGAATTTCACAATTACCGCTTGCAGTCCTCGAACCAATCTTCCATTTACTGTTTTCAGTTACCCATTTACTATTTATAATTACCTTACACCCTTACCGGCCCATTTCTTGGTTACATCGGAAAATCGTCCCCCAAAAGCTGACAGCACAGGGGAACTGCTAGTAAATTGTGTAAAGCTCTTAGAAGAACTGTGATGTACAAAATTTCTAGCAAATTTGTAACCTGAAAACACTAGTTTCCACTACGTAACAACGTGATGTTGCATTAGCGGCAAAAAATGACAAACGTTTTGGAATGAAAATTAAAGCTAATACCCCGCATGGACATCACCGAGGTGCTTGGCTGACTTTGATGTACGTTTTAGTGGCTAGCTTTTGACATGAAAATAATGTTCTTCAGTATTCTAACTGCCGTCGACAAGTGCACTTTAAGCTGTAAGTTAGATCAGCTGAAGTGCTCAAGCGCATTGTGCCATGTGGAATGCTTCCCATATTACATCTGGACGAGAGCGAAATGTATCGAATGCAAGGAAGGCAAGACTTGTCAAAACAAGCCAATTACTCACTCAGTTCTGTCCTGTTGATGCCTGATCACGTGGTACAGAAAATTCAGTTTGTCAGTGTAATGTCAGTGGAGTCACTGGCCAGAGTCAATGAACACGAAAGTTTTCTGAGTAATGTACTGTGTGACACTGTCAAAAACTTTTACTGACTAAACCAAAATATAAGTCATGGTTAGCGTGTTCTTCTGTATCTGCTTGTGCACCAGAAAACTTTCATTTCAAAATTCGGGACGTTGGCTTACTTTGGAGCATAGGCAATATGAGTACATTGTCATTTGTTGTGTAATTATAATGCTCAGCAATCAACGTTTAGTATGCAAGTTACGCCTTCTACAACATTTTTTTTACGAGTATTTTTAAACATAGCACAAAAACATTTAGGAGCTATGTGTAGTTTTTAACAGCAAAATGGTTACATTGTGACCGGATATTTCATTTTAATAGTAAAGTACTGCACTCTGACTGGGGCAGAAGAGTGGGGAAGGTAGGGAAATGTGTTAGAAAGCAAAACTGAGCTAGTTCCATCATACTAGACTATATAAATATTTTTATTCATGTTTAATTGTTCAATTTACCACTGCTCACCATCTTTCATTTTTAAATTTTTCGCCAGTGACATTTTATCGTATTATTTATCACCGCTGTCATATAAAATTTTTAAATTTTCTCCTCCCGCCATATATAATATTAAAATATTTCATGATACACCACCTATAATTTTCGAAATTTCCAGCAAAATCGCCATCTTCAATTTTTAAATTTCCTGTCCATTCGTCAGCTTGGATTTTTAAATTTATGTCAGCCATCTTGGATTTTTAAATTTCCAGCCACCTGACGTATTGATGCAGCCATGTGCTCAAGGTCGTTGATGAAGACAATGTCCCTATAATGTAGCCAGCCCCTGCCCCTTTGTGTAGAGAACCTGACTGGAGGAGGTCAAAGTGAGCTGGAGTTTTCATAGTTTTGCTACTTGTGTAATATTTGAAATATTGTTATACGAAACAGTTTCGCTTAAATCTTGTAGTCTGATGGAATGAATCAATAATTTGCAAATTAGCGTACTTAGTATGCGTATTATACATGGGGCTAAGAGAGATTCACACAAATTGTAAGACCACTCATAGTCCACAGCATATGACAAGCCACGTGCAGTACATATTAATAAGACAGCGTACTCGAAATTACTGGTCGCATTGTTGGAAGCCCAAAGAGTGATTTCTTTTCTACACTTCTGGAAATGGAAAAAAGAACACATTGACACCGGTGTGTCAGACCCACCATACTTTCTCCGGACACTGCGAGAGGGCTGTACAAGCATTGATCACACGCACGGCACAGCGGACACACCAGGAACCGCGGTGTTGGCCGTCGAATTGCGCTAGCTGCGCAGCATTTGTGCACCGCCGCCGTCAGTGTCAGCCAGTTTGCCGTGGCATACGGAGCTCCATCGCAGTCTTTAACACTGGTAGCATGCCGCGACAGCGTGGACGTGAACCGTATGTGCAGTTGACGGACTTTGAGCGAGGGCGTATAGTGGGCATGCGGGAGGCCGGGTGGACGTACCGCCGAATTGCTCAACACGTGGGGCGTGAGGTCTCCACAGTACATCGATGTTGTCGCCAGTGGTCGGCGGAAGGTGCACGTGCCCGTCGACCTGGGACCGGACCGCAGCGACGCACGGATGCACGCCAAGACCGTAGGATCCTACGCAGTGCCGTAGGGGACCGCACCGCCACTTCCCAGCAAATTAGGGACACTGTTGCTCCTGGGGTATCGGCGAGGACCATTCGCAACCGTCTCCATGAAGCTGGGCTACGGTCCCGCACACCGTTAGGTCGTCTTCCGCTCACGCCCCAACATCGTGCAGCCCGTCTCCAGTGGTGTCGCGACAGGCGTGAATGGAGGGACGAATGGAGACGTGTCGTCTTCAGCGATGAGAGTCGCTTCTGCCTTGGTGCCAATGATGGTCGTATGCGTGTTTGGCGCCGTGCAGGTGAGCGCCACAATCAGGACTGCATACGACCGAGGCACACAGGGCCAACACCCGGCATCATGGTGTGGGGAGCGATCTCCTACACTGGCCGTACACCACTGGTGATCGTCGAGGGGACACTGAATAGTGCACGGTACATCCAAACCGTCATCGAACCCATCGTTCTACCATTCCTAGACCGGAAAGGGAACTTGCTGTTCCAACAGGACAATGCACGTCCGAATGTATCCCGTGCCACCCAACGTGCTCTAGAAGGTGTAAGTCAACTACCCTGGCCAACAAGATCTCCGGATCTGTCCCCCATTGAGCATGTTTGGGACTGAATGAAGCGTCGTCTCACGCGGTCTGCACGTCCAGCACGAACGCTGGTCCAACTGAGGCGCCAGGTGGAAATGGCATGGCAAGCCGTTCCACAGGACTACATCCAGCTTCTCTACGATCGTCTCCATGGGAGAATAGCAGCCTGCATTGCTGCGAAAGGTGGATATACACTGTACTAGTGCCGACATTGTGCATGCTCTGTTGCCTGTGTCTATGTGCCTGTGGTTCTGTCAGTGTGATCATGTGATGTATCTGACCCCAGGAATGTGTCAATAAAGTGTCCCTTTCCTGGGACAATGAATTCACGGTGTTCTTATTTCAATTTCCAGAAGTGTATATTGTGAAGTTTCAACATAGGTCTGCATCTTTGGTGATTTACGAATAAACTATATCTTTTGATTTTACTCTTAAGTAAGAAAATATCGACGTATCTGCCCATTCTGTCACAGTCTTAAAGTTGGTTTTGAAGGCACTGTAGACACGTGATTGGTTCACATTTGCCCAGTAACATTCTTTGTTTTTTTTTCTTTTTTTTTTTTTTTGGGGGGGGGGGGGGGGGGTTAGCAGCACAAAATCGAGGTTATTAGCATCGCTAGATCCCGTGCCTCATTTCGTCACAAAACTGCATTCAGTGTAGAGCCAAATATAATTGGACGATAAAGATGCAAACTCTATAATAGCCATGTGTACGGCTTTATACATCAATCTGTCAGCACTAATTACCTAATTACGCGACGATGTGTACACTGTCAAATCAAATGACAAATCCCTGATCGATGTGCGCTTCTCTTCCATATGTCATTACACCTATGCTAGACTTCATTGTATGGTATATATAATGCTTTTCCGTAGAGTTTTAAACTACACCTGTTAATGCAGCGGACATACACATGCTGAGAAATATCTGTTGAAGAGCGCAGATAATTAGTACTTGTGGTTATAGAAGTTATTCATGTAATACTGTAGACTTATCTGCATATGCAACGTCGATGGTTGAAAATGTAAACTACTGTTAGATTTATTCTCACGTAAGTCTAGTTATTCTATAAGTTTTGCCATTATTGCGATAAGCTGTACCATGTCACGTTCCTTCCCAAGAGTTCATCCAATTAGTCGAGCCTGGTGGTCTAGCGGATACAAGGTACCGCACGCTATTAAAAATTACTAAATAGAGTGAACCGGGTAAAACAAGACAGCATTCAACAAAGTTAATGTTAATTCACACAGACGTCTTGCTAATAATGAAGGAAAACAGCTTCGGACTGTTTTCAGGACTATTTCTGAATGAAAGAAATTTGTAAGTAGAGGAGACTAAGTCAGCATGAAGCGAAGATGTTGATGAATGTATTTGTTTCGAAATAATTCAGACATAAGTTTCGTATAGTTTTATAGCATCCCCCTTATTAACAAAAGGGAGTGAAGATGAGAAAATAAGTGCTATTTGTAAAACGATTTCAGCAGGAAGCAAGGAAGTTAAGCTCTCAGTAATGCAGTTGTGTGTGGAAGATATTTCCACATTGTATGTAGAAACCTACAGAACCAAGGAGAAAAAAGACTTTGAATTGTTGAAAGTAGTCCAGAACATAATCATACAGGTAGATCAGCTTCAGGCACTAGCCAAACATCTATGCCAAGATTTGCAGTGCAGTGCGGTGCCTCCTTCAGGCATGGCTACTTGGGTGACGTCATAGATTTGTTGTTTACTATACTGCAGACAATACTTTTTAATAAGATATACAATACTCTAGACGAAGATGCAATGGAAAAATACGACATGATTCCAGTTGGGAACAGGACCACAAGTGATAAGTCCCCATCAGTACTGTCACGGTCAAGTATCGTCCTTCTGAATGCATGATTTCTTCTTGTTTCAGAGTGAATAGAAGCTACTGTACTCCATTGTTCTGCGTGGTGAACGTTTTCCAAAACTTGTTTGTATCATAATGATAAAAGGACCTAAAGTTGTTTTGCACCCTGCATTTGGACCACAAGCCAAAATTTTCTAGTTCAGCTAATTTCCAGGTCTGAAACTACTGTCTACAATGATCATTATCAATACCTTAATGTCCAGGAACATACTTTGTCAAATTTCCTAGAAATAGTTGGACAACATGATTACTTCCGACATTAGCTGGATGCTGAATTTGGAAGTGGTCACTGTAGTGAAACATGCAAAACTTCCAGAAATTTTCATATGCTGTCAGCTCAAAAATGCTTTCTAATAAACCTCGTAGAAGCCTGTGGAATAGGCCCAGAACCAGGAGTGGAAGAACAGTCCATAGGCCAAATTGTTTCAGACACAGAAACAGAATCCGGTGAAGTTGTGGAAATAGCAAGCAAAGTACAATACAGTGATGGTTATTGTAAAGCTGAAGGTGACTAAAGAAGAAATTAGTTTAATACTTATTGAAGTTACGTGCTGGGGCCATTGATACCGTTCACTATTATATGAAATATGACGCTATTGTGATGAAAGAACGGAAATGTTTTAGCGTTATTATTATTATTATTATTATTATTGTTATTATGAGCTGAAAAGGAACAAAGGCAACAACCCTGACATATTTAAATTTTACAACAACAAAAAAAAGAGGTAAAGCGCTTGAGTGGAAAACGAGAGGTCGCAGCACCGAATCCTGGTCAGCCCTTGGATTTTTCTGGGTTTCAACCAAGTCATCAGTTCTCAACGCCGTGAGAGGTCACCAGAAATACTTGTGGTTCCAACTGCACTTGAAGCTATAGGTTTCCTTACCCGCTTGGATAACTGGGGTATTTTAGATAAGAAAGTAGCCCAAGTGGAGTCCAATTAAGACTTGCAGCAGGCCAATGAGCCTACACGAAAGAAAAATATAAAAATGCTTATTTCTGAAGTATCTGTGTAGAACAGTTATATAAAATTCCTATGTATTACTTTCATTATAAGCTAATATTTATTTTCAATTTTTGGCGTAAAAACACGGATTTCGGATTTACAGCTACTACGTTTATCGTGACCACATTGTCCCCAATTGTGAAGTGGACGTATTTCTAAATGCTTCCACTACTTTCTTTACCTCTATTACACTCTTGTCTTTCTTTCTCTCTCTTGTTTCATTTCGACCCATTGTTTGAACATAATCTGCTATTTAACTCGCCTGTCAGGCACTTAACTTTAATTTCTGGATAAAGGCATTCTCTCCTAGATGTTTAGTTGTATTACCATCATACGATGCATGCGCCACATTTCTCAAACAGGTTTCCAAATTTTATCCACCCTCCATGGATTTCTCGGTCAATTTGGGCTTTTATTATCCCCTGGACTGCAATAAAGAATTTTCTTCGTCGGTCTAAGATGAATTTACCTGATTATAGATTTAGGAAGTAATTCTGAAAGTCCGTAACACAGCGTAGTGTGGATGTGGATAATGGTTTACGCAGGAACCGGAGAAGAACAGAATCGAAGGCTTTCAGACGTGGTGGTGTAAAAGGATGCCGAGGATTAGATGGCTTGATATTAGCTGAGGAAGTTTTCCACAGAATCGGCGAGAATATACATACTAATATATCCTAGAAATAATGTTGTTAGGTGCAAGAGATACTATCATACGAAGAAACTGGCAGAGGAGAGAAAGTCTTGGGGGGCTGCATCGATCCAGTCTGAAGAGTGATTAAAAAAGGGTCACACATACTTTCATATAAGCCTCTTTACAGTCACAATTGCATCTATCGCTCCAGTTTTTTCCCATATCCATATGCTTCCTTTAATCTCTCTCCTGATAATGCGCTACATGTATCTAAATTTCCCGCCGAATGACTTTAATTTTTGAAATCCCAAGAAGACTCTATGTAACTTACGTAAAAGAAAGTTGGGTACTACACAAACTGTTTGCACATTGGGAGATCTGTTGTGGCAAACCTACTTTGTTTATCGAAAGCACAGCGGCCATTTTTTCTGTACTGTTTATTTATTCTCCTATCTACCATGCCATTGTTTTCAACTGCTCTGTAAAGAAAACTTACCACCAGGCGCTATGAATACATTGTTAATTTGTATTTTTTTCATTTTGTTTATTTTAAATATTCCTTCAATAGACCACAAAAACTCAACTTGATGTTTTTCATCGCATGGAAATTTAATTTTTTGATGAATGTGTTAATAGATGACGCTTTACAGGCGCAGACATATTCCTGGTTAGGTTGCACATGATATGGACATCTGAATAGACTTTTTTTCGAATGACTGAATTGGTTAAAAGTTAATAAACTATCAACAGTTTGTATACAGGATTCGTAAGAGCGCGTCTATGTCGGCCTTTGAGGCTATTAGCCAGTCATGGAGGTCGTAAGAGAAGGATAATTTCGGCGTCGGTTCAAAGACCGGTAAAAAGGTGTAAAAGAGGATTCATGTCATTGCTGGTTCGATGCCGGTGCCAGAGAGAGCGTATAGCCTGGAACTAATGCTTCAGGCGGTAGCCACCAGATAACACTTGATTTATCTCCGTCACACCCTATTGGCTACCGGCAGCAGAGTACAGAGGCGCTTTGCCAGCAGACCTGCGTTACTGGAACATACAGCCTTTGCTGAAGATACTATCGCACTCGCCACGTTAGCCACAACGATGACCGGTTATGTAACCTTCCCATTGCTTTGAGCGAATTGGTCCTCTTCACCCTACCGACAGGCATAAATGCTCAAGCATAATTCGTGAAGCCTACTACCATTAGATAAATTACTAACTAAAACAATTAACATCTTTAAATGCTGAACAAATGTAGAACTGTACATCTTTTAACATACACCCGGTCTAGATGTGTCGCGGCGTGGTGGCGACGTACCCATGATTCCTGTTTCAGTGTTTGCCGAGAACGTACTGTAACGCCGTATTCGCAAGAGCGTAGGGCGATGGTGAATCGTGCCAGGCCTCAGCTCACTGCCCTCTCTCAACGTTACCTTGAAGGAATTTCTGGTTTGGGCGCACGCACGCGACGGGTTAGTGCATAAGCTTCAGTCTACGAAAGTATATGCACTTCGTGACAGCGGAGCGGCGCCACCATTGGAGCACGTTGATTGCTGTTCTCACGACTTATGATTAGCGGCGCTCAGATACTCAACGCAATGTAAGGTCTGTCCTCCATGCACATAAGTCACACTGTACTCTACACAACGTCTCCACACTGCCAACATTACGGTGGTCTACGGACTCTCCTATGGGTCCGTTCCTGGGGAAGCTACGATGGATCTGCTTGCCGACGTCACGGAGGAAGAAGTCTATGATGCAATCCAGTGGGTTTTTACAACGAAGTCGTCCGGCCTTGACATCCTCCCACTAGAGTCTTATCGTACACTTCCTTCCCTGCTGGCGCCGGTGTGGACGGAAATTTGTCAGGACCTTAACGGCGCCTCATGCAAATCCCAGACGGTTTCTTCGACGGTCTCCTCATTGACATCCACAGGACTCGAGGTGCATCATGGACTTACGATTACCACTCCTTCACGTTCCTCAACAGCAAGAGAAAGATCTTTACCAGGCTATTGGCTGCACGGATTAAACGAACTGCTCGGTATGTGATTTCTCCTTATCAAACCTCTTCGGTAGGTGGCAATAACTTCTGCTCTGCTCTCTGTCGCTGTCGAGGCATAACCACTGTTGCTCACGCTCGTCGTGTGCCTAGACTTTTGGCCACTCTTGATTTGAGCCAAGGCGTTCTATCAGGTCGACCACTACTACCTAGAAGGGGTACTCCGTAGTATAGGATATATAGGATGTCGTGATACTGCTGTCGGCGTCACAGTGCATCAACTTCGCGGAGCGGCGTCCCGCCTCACTTTCCCCATCTTGATCTGTTGTTCGGTTCGTCAAGGCTGTCCGTTCTCTGCTGTGTTGTTTGCTTTCGCAATGGAACTGTTGTTCTGCGGCTTCCGTCAACGACAGTCTGTGATGTCTCTCGGTGGCGCTGTACTTTGGTGCACTGCTTAAGCGGACGATCTCGTCCTCGTTCTTCGTAGCGGTGCTGAGGTCAGGGAACTATTGACACGCGTTACCACCAACGATGAAGCTTCTGGTAGCTGACTTAGTATCCGAAATCGAGCGCCATGGCTATAGGTGCGGGGCCTCCTGAGGACGGCACTGCTCAATTCCGTGTAGCTGCACTATCCGATGCTGAAGATTCGGTTTCGAGAGTGATCTGCGTCGCACGGTTGCCCTCAACTGCCACCGCCTACTGTCCCAGTTACGAGCTGAGCTCCAAGTTATCGTTTATGTGCCTTCGATCTTCTGTAGCGGACACCGTATGTGCATGTATATTTGCCGTCAAGCATTCTCGCATGGGGCAGACGCTCCCCATTCCGCCATCCACGACCCGCCGAATGCTACCTGCATTGTGTTCATATGTTTACCATGGCTTGCTGTTCAAGATATGGTGTGGGCTGTGCGGCTGGTCCCGGCGGAGGTTCGAGTCCTCCCTCGAGCATGGGTGTGTTTGTCCTTAGGATAATTTAGGTTACGTTTTGTGTAAGCTTAGGGACTGATGACCTTAGCAGTTAAGTCCCATAAGATTTGACACACATTTGAACATTTTAAGGTATGGGACTCTCACCCTCCCGCAGTGCAGGGTGGTTTAGGCCTGTATCATGTTCCTGACAGAGAGATAGCCTTTTTCATCAGCTCTCACATGGAGCTGTGCTGTGCACTGCTGTTCTATGTGCCCTACCGGCCTGTTTCTGGAGGCTCTTGCACCACGTCCTCACTCAGCCTCTATCCAACTTTCGTATGTGCTGCCTCCCTACTTTTATTTCCGCCATTTTTTCCTCGAAATGAGCTATGTCCATACTGTGGTATTGAAAAATGCGCTTCTATACTCACGAAGACAATCTAGGACTTTCTTCGTCAGAACAGGTCACCGAATGTGGTTAGGGGAAATGCTCCTTTGTTTATTGGCGTGCCATCTAGCGACTGGCATGTGCTCCTTATTTTGCCACTGACATCCGGGCTTTATGTTACCTCACTGTCAATGAGAAGCAAGTATGCCAGTCACCTCTTCACAGGGTTCGCCTTGCAGACGCCCTGTTTGGTGCTGCCTCTGATGTTCTGGACACCAACGACCATGACCTGGTGTACGAATTGGCAATAAGTGTCTGGTTCTTGGTGCGGCAGTGAAATCCCCTGCTATACCCGCAGGACAGGACAGATAGTTTAATTTGTGGAAAGGGGCCAAAATGAGCGGCTTCCAGTTGCACTCGAACATACTACTTTATTCATTTGACAATCTTTACAAGAGTAAAGAAAACATTAAAAACAGGGGTAGCCAAATACAAATTTTAGAGATTAATTTCGGTCTAAATGTGCCATTAAATCTCACGCCTCAATGGAAAAACAACTTTAATTTAAAACCGGCTGAAGGCAATTTCTTAAGACTCAAAAACAAGAGTTTGGATATTAAAAGGCAGAAGGCCTCGTCTTAAAACATATCTCTAAATTAGGCTGAAGGCCCAAACAATCTCACGCCTTAAGGGCAAAACAACTTTGATTTAAAATAGGCTGAAGGCCAGTTACTTAGAACTCAAAAATAGGAATTTGAAATTAAAAGGCAGAAGGCCTTAAAACATTTCACTAAATTAAACTAAAGGCCCAAACATTCTCGTTTCATAAGGGAAAAACAACTTTAATTTAAAATCGGCTAGAAGTTATACATAAACAAACAACAAAGACAAATAAGAAAAGGCAACACATCAAACGGCTCTCAAAAGTTTCCAAGATTCGGCCTGGAATTGAAACACTAACGCTCGCTTAGGTGAGACAGGCAGTCGACCCAACAATTCTCAATCCGACGGCAACCCAACCGACAGACAGTCAACGGACCATGTGACAGGATAACTTACACTCCACTCAACCAGCACAAATTAGGGAGTTCAATGGAACAAAAAATGATTCAAATGGCTCTGAGCACTATGGGACTCAACTGTTGAGGTCATTAGTGCCCTAGAACTTAGAACTAGTTAAACCTAACTAACCTAAGGACATCACAAATATCCATGCCTGAGGCAGGATTCGAACCTGCGACCGTAGTGGTCTTGCGGTTCCAGACTGCAGCGCCTTTAACCGCACGGCCACTTCGGCCGGCTTCAATGGAACAACACAGAAGGTATCGGCGCCCACAACGAATTACACATTCAGCTGTCAAACTATACGCCGTGCTGGACAGCCACATCACGACGAAGAAAATACACTGCCTGAATTTATGTCAACGGCCAGGGCAGGTAACTGGAACGTTAACGACCACAAGGCAGAGCACTTCAATTCAAAAATAATTAAGTTAAACTCCACAGGAGGGCGGCCAGAATTTCGCCAACTTGAAAACACACGTTGTTGCTTGCGGGAATGTACCAACAGCCCACAACGAAATTCCAACGACAAAATGTGTTAGTTGAGGCTGGCTGGTAGATTAGTAAAGACTCAACTTTCGTGTCCCGGACCGGTGAGCCACGGACCTCGTAGCAATGGGAACAGCCCCTCACACTCGGAGCGCGCGTGGATACTGCCAGACACGCGCCACGGGGACTTCATCGCTGCTCCGTGCCAACCGACAAACTCCCGCACACAACACAACCGGAAACTACCAGCACGAGGCCAAACATAGTAGGAGGGTGCGAATATCGATACACACTGCTGCTGCCACTCGTGGAGAGAGAGAGGATAACAGCATAATCGCGATAACTACGGCACTCGGCACTCGGGATACTTCCAACAAACGGAAACGACTCCGTGAAGTGGATTTGTGGACATACGGTTCATTACTTGTTTGCTGACCACGATGAAGGTGTTAACTGAAACTTCTGTCGGTTCTTGGTAGAACAGCATTATAATAAATGAAAAGCACTAATTTGCTTTTGTTCTTGAGTATTTACTGTGCAATGCTCATAGCATTACCAGTATAGTGTCAAAGATGTTACTTAATGTATGTTTCTGCTTCAATACAGGTGTGTAACTTCTCTTCGAATGTTGTTTACAAATGTTGCAACGTATTTGGTGAAAATAGTAAATATCTGAAGATGCCCTTGTAAGCCGAAAACTGGCTAACACAATAAAAGTAATACTGTAGAACAAAAGCGAACTAGTGCTTTTCATTCATGATAGAGATGTTCGTGATTTTTGGCTTTTGCCTAATGAACGACATTGAGCAGTTGTCCTCAATCCCAAATACAAACAGCTTCTCTCTACCTTTCTTTGTGGTATCTTTTTTAACCTAACCAAGGGTTGGGGTTGTCACTGCTGTGAGGAGTTGATTCACGCATTTTTCACTCTTAGTAACGTTATTCTCTGCTCAGTGCAATGTTCTACTCCGAAAATCTATGCGTCGATAGTGTCCACGAGCGTGACAAATTGCGATTCCCTACTCACTGCAGAAGAATGAAAAAAATAGGTCTCATTTATGTGCTTTGTAAGTTTACTCCCCCATGAACCATGGACCTTGCCGTTGGTGGGGAGGCTTGCGTGCCTCAGCGATACAGATGGCCGTACCGTAGGTGCAACCACAACGGAGGGGTATCTGTTGAGAGGCCAGACAAACATGTGGTTCCTGAAGAGGGGCAGCAGCCTTTTCAGTAGTTGCAGGGGCAACAGTCTGGATGATAGACTGATCTGGCCTTATAACATTAACCAAAACGGCCTTGCTGTGCTGGTACTGCGAACGGCTGAAAGCACGGGGAAACTACAGCCGTAATTTTTCCCGAGGACATGCAGCTTTACTGTATGATTAAATGATGGTGGCGTCCTCTTGGGTAAAATATTCCGGAGGTAAAATAGTCCCCCATTCAGCTCTCCGGGCCGGGATTACTCAAGAGAACGTCATTATCAGGAGAAAGAAAACTGTCATTCTATGGATCGGAGCGTGGAATGTCAGATCCCTTAATCGGTCAGGTAGGTTAGAAAATTTAAAAAGGGAAATGGATAGGTTAAAGTTAGATATAGTGGGAATTAGTGAAGTTCGGTGGCAGGAGGAACAAGACTTTTGGTCAGGTGATTACAGGGTTATAAATACAAAATCAAATAGGGGTAATGCAGGAGTAGGTTTAATAATGAATAAAGAAATAGGAGTGCGGGTTAGCTACTACAAACAGCATAGTGAACGCATTATTGTGGCCAAGGAAGACACAAAGCCCATGCCTACTACAGTAGTACAAGTTTATATGCCAACTAACTCTGCAGATGATGAAGAAATAGATGAAATGTATGACGAGATAAAAGAAATTATTCAGGTAGTGAAGGGAGACGAAAATTTAATAGTCATGGGCGACTGGAATCCGTCAGTAGGAAAAGGGAGAGAAGGAAACACAGTAGGTGAATTTGGATTGGGGGGAAGGAATGAGAGAGGAAGCCGCCTTGTAGAATTTTGCTCAGAGCATAACTTAATCATAGCTAACACTTGGTTCAAGAATCATAAAAGAAGGTTGTATACCTGGAAGAATCCTGGAGATACTAAAAGGTATCAGATAGATTATATAATGGTAAGACAGAGATTGAGGAACCAGGTTTTAAATTGTAAGACATTTCTAGGGGCAGATGTGGATTCTGACCACAATCTATTGGTTATGAACTGCAGATTGAAACTGAAGAAACTGCAAAAAGGTGGGAATTTAAGGAGATGGGACCTGGATAAACTGAAAGAACCAGAGGTTGTAGAGAGTTTCAGGGAGAGCATAAGGGAACAATTGACAGGAATGGGGGAAAGAAATACAGTAGAAGAAGAATGGGTAGCTCCGAGGGATGAAGTAGTGAAGGCAGCAGACGATCAAGTAGGTAAAAAGACGAGGGCTAATAGAAATCCTTTGGTAACAGTAGAAATATTGAATTTAATTGATGAAAGGAGAAAATATAAAAATGCAGTAAATGAAGCAGGCAAAAAGGAATACAAACGTCTCAAAAATGATATCGACAGGAAGTGCAAAATGGCTAAGCATGGATGGCTAGAGGACAAAGGTAAGGATGTAGAGGCTTGTCTCACTAGGGGTAAGATAGATACTGCCTACAGGAAGAATAAAGAGACCTTTGGAGAGAAGAGAACCACTTGTACGAATATCAGGAGCTCAGATGGCAACCCAGTTCTAAGCAAAGAAGGAAGGCAGAAAGGTGGAAGGAGTATATAGAGGGTTTATACAAGGGCGATGTACTTGAGGACAATATTATGGAAATGGAAGAGGATGTAGATGAAGACGAAATGGGAGATAAGATACTGCGTGAAGAGTTTGACAGAGCACTGAAAGACCTGATTCGAAATAAGGCCCCGGGAGTAGACAACATTCCATTAGAACTACTGATGGCCTCGGGAGATCCAGTCATGACAAAACTCTACCATCTGCTGAGCACGATGTATGAGACAGGCGAAATACCCTCAGACTTCAAGAAGAATATAATAATTCCAATCCCAAAGAAAGCAGGTGTTGACAGATGTGAAAATTATCGAACTATCAGTTTAATAAGTCACAGCTGCAAAATACTAACGCGAATTCTTTACAGACGAATGGTAAAACTGGTAGAAGCCGACCTCGGGGAAGATCAGTTTGGATTCCGTAGAAATGTTGGAACACGTGAGGCAATACTGACCTTATGACTTATCTTAGAAGAAAGATTAAGAAAAGGCAAACCTACATTTCTAGCATTTGTAGACTTAGAGAAAGCTTTTGACAATGATAACTGGAATACTCTCTTTCAAATTCTGAAGGTGGCAGGGGTTAAATACAGGGAGCGAAAGGCTATTTACAATTTGTACAGAAACCAGATGGCAGTTATAAGAGTCGAGGGGCATGAAAGGGAAGCAGTGGTTGGGAAAGGAGTGAGACAGGGTTGTAGCCTTTCCCCGATGTTATTCAATCTGTATATTGAGCAAGCAGTAAAGGAAACAAAAGAAAAATTCGGAGTAGGTATTAAAATTCATGGAGAAGAAGTAAAAACTTAGAGGTTCGCCGATGACATTGTAATTCTGTCAGAGACAGCAAAGGACTTGGAAGAGCAGTTGAACGGAATGGACAGTGTCTTGAAAGGAGTATAATTTAATGTAGTCTAATTAAGTCGGGTGATGCTGAGGGAATTAGATTAGGAAATGAGACACTTAAAGTAGTAAAGGAGTTTTGCTTTTTAGGGAGTAAAATAACCGATGATGGTCGAAGTAGAGAGGATATAAAATGTAGACTGGCAATGGCAAGGAATGTGTTTCTCAAGAAGAGAAATTTGTTAACATCGAGTATAGATTTAAGTGTCAGGAAGTCGTTTCTGAAAGTATTTGTATGGAGTGTAGCCATGTATGGAAGTGAAACGTGGACGATAACTAGTTTGGACAAGAAGAGAATAGAAGCTTTCGAAATGTGGTGCTACAGAAGAATGCTGAAGATAAGGTGGGTAGATCACGTAACTAATGAGGAGGTATTGAATAGGATTGGGGAGAAGAGAAGTTTGTGGCGCAACTTGACTAGAAGAAGGGATCGGTTGGTAGGACATGTTTTGAGGCATCGAGGGATCATAAATTTAGCATTGGAGGGCACCGTGGAGGGTAAAAATCGTAGAGGGAGACCAAGAGATGAATACACTAAGCAGATTCAGAAGGATGTAGGTTGCAGTAGGTACTGGGAGATGAAGAAACTTGCACAGGATAGAGTAGCATGGAGAGCTGCATCAAACCAGTCTCAGGACTGAAGACCACAACAACGACAAGAAGTTTACTCCACGTTTCCTGCGCTTTCCTTGGTTCCTGGGGGAGGGAACGGGACATGGTGCGTAGCCTCGGGCTTCGTCCCCTGCCAACTTCGTCACCATAACTTCGTTTGCGACGCAGGAAGGCTCCACTGGATAAAAAAAAGAAAAAAAAACAAAGTTAGCATCTTTGACAGTAATCAATTCGCTCTCAGTCCGGGGTTCCAGCCTCTCCACTGCTTAAATTTTGAACAAAAATCGTCTGCGATGGTGGCCGATGACTCAGCATAAGATGTTACCATCGTCTGGCATCTGCCTTATCAAGAGGGAGGAGGAGGAAGAGAGGTAGAACTAAGAGAGTATAAGGACCCTCTCTTGCCCGTCGTGTAGATGCTGCCACTACAAGATGGAAATCAGCAATGGTAACAGCATGAGGACGTAGAAGGCAATGGATACCACTGCAAAAAAATGGTTCAAATGGCTCTGAGCAGTATGGGACTCAACTGCTGTGGTCATAAGTCCCCTAGAACTTAGAACTACTTAAACCTAACTAAGCTAAGGACATCACACACATCCATGCCCGAGGCAGGATTCGAACCTGCGACCGTAGCAGCAGCGCGGCTCCGGACTGGAGCGCCTAGAACCGCATGGCCACCGCGGCCGGCTGATACCACTGCATCAGACACACATAATGTGTATCTACAGGACATGTGGCCTTTCATTAAAAACGTGTTATGATGATCTCTCCATTGGCAAAATATTATAGACTAGTCCCCCATTTGGATCTCCAGAAGGAAACTGCTAAGTGGGTGGCGTCCAAGAGAAAGAGACTCAATAACCAATGAAAGGGCAACGTAGGGGCGCGGAATGTAAGAAGTTTGAAAGTGACAGGGAAGCTAGAAGAACTGAAAAGGGAAATGCAGAGGCTCAGTTTAGATACAGTCTGGGGCAGTGAAGTGAAATTGAAAGAAGACAAGGACATTGGGTCAAAACTGTGTAGGTTAATACCAACAACAGCAAAAATGATACAACATAAGTAGGATTCGTTGTGAACAGGAAGGTAGGGCAGAGAAAGAGTCACTGTGAACAGTTCCGTGATAGTCTTTGTTGGTCTATTATGGATATGGGGTATCGGCCAGTCCCATATTTACCAATGAGAATCGCCAAACAGTCGTATGTTTTGAGAAGTTATTTTATTTTGACAACCAGTATCGGCATCTCTACAAAGCCATCTGCAGACCGCTGCATATTGAAAACGAGCGTTTATGAAGATATACTATAGCTGAGTTTACAGAAAATGAAGCATTATAATAAAAGTTCTTAAAACCTACATTACTCAGTGTGCAGCCTTAAGACAAGTACTTGTGCCCATACAACACAACAAATCAAAATATCTACATATAAAATACGCAATAGCGTGCCTATCTGTCGCCTAATATTATCACTGATGAAGATATATTATAATTAGTTGACCCAACATCAAAAACTCAGCCAGATGGGAAACCCAACGGCCGACAAAACGGCAAGTGACTAGCGGTATGCAAGGAACATGAGAAGAATACTTATGAAATGCCTAGAGGACACATGTTACATACCAAATCAAAAAATTAAAAGATATGACTAGGTGCTCTTACATAAATTAATGGGCGGGCAATTACTAGAGTGGAACAAACAAGGATCTCCAATCTATATTAATAAAGGGGAGTCCTACAAAACCTCATTTCCCTGGAAATGTATCATGCAATTCACCAAACTATAAAATGACGCACCCATCCAAAGCAGAACTGCCATAGCAAATTATATCGCAATGGGTATTATAAAGATGAAGAAAGTTAAAGGCGAGGTAAGTGTGTGAAGACCAACAAGACGCCAAATCATAAGCCCAGCAAATAAAGAACATACAGGTGCAGAGAGGGGCAACAAATCTGAACGAAAAACAAGTTGTTAAATAGCCTCATACTATAAACCAGTCATGGAAAGAAACAATACTAAATCAAAACCTTGTAAATCATGAGGGAAACCAAGGCTGTAGACCAAACAATGTAATAGCACGAGCCTGATTATGCCAGGAGCCTCGAGCCACACAGCAAAATTGGTGACCCACAGCAGTAACACGTAACATACTCAAAACTCACAGCTATCATGAGGTTGACATCAATCAAAAATCCATAAAGATCATAAAATACGGTTGTATGGTAAGAACATCATACAATTCTCCATAAGGGGTATGGCCAAGTAAGAGTCACAAAGCCAGAAATATAATAAGCCAACCAAATATAACTCATGAGACGCAGTCAGGAAGCGCCGAATACTCCCCACAGGACCTGGGGAATATGTCAGTTTGGGTCTATGAGCCAAAGAAAATACAACTAAATAACGAAAGAAAACATACTAAAATACCTGTTATCCTGGTTTACCTATATTTGTGTACTCTCTCATTAACTCAGTTTCTTATGTCTTTGACCATTATGTTTCCAATATTCTATACCTTTCTTTATTTGTAGTATTTTGTCTTCGATTCTTAGTATGCATGTGCTATGTTACTATTAATGAAATGCGTTGCTTTGTCTGCCTGTGAGTATTCGTACAGCTCACAGATCTTTGTTGTTTCTGCAACTCTGTGAATCGCGCCTTATAACGCTCTGTACTATTGGTATGCAACATGTTTTTATTATTGACCATGTTTTGGTCTTTTGTAGGCTTATATGCTTCTGTGATCAAATTTTCCTTACGTTAGTGATGTCTTCTTGATTCAAAGGACGGTGAGGTTCCTGCTGCTTCGTTGTGGTCTGCTTTTTTGTAATCAGTCCATTTTCATACCATTTTAGCCTGTTACATTTTTGACTCAAACTGACATATCATCCGGGTCATGTGTGGAGTATTAGGTGTTTACTGACTGCGTCTGGTGAGTTTGGTTTAGTTGGTTTAGTATTCTGATAAGAACTGTGACCGGTTAGCGTAGTGGTTTAGTATATTGTAACTTTGTGAATATTTTATGATCCTTGTGGATTCTGGTTTGAAGTCGACCTGTGGTGGGTCACAAATGCTACTGTGTGACTCGGAACTGCTTGCATATGTAGGCTTCCACTACAACAATGTTTGTTTAGAATCCTTGGACTTTCTTGGGCTTCCTCATTATCCACAATGTTTTGATTTAGTATTGGGCTATACATATCGAAATTGCAAGCATAGGACAATGAGGTAGAGAAAATATGCGAGCGTACTGAATGGGTAATTCAGTACGTAAAGGGGTTATTAAAATCTAATGGTCATGGGGAATTGGAATGTGATTTTAGGGGAGGGAATAGAAGAAAATGTTACGAGAGAATATGGGTTTGGTAACAGGACGGAAGAGGAGAAAGACCAATTGAGTTCCGCAGTAAATGTAAGTTAGCAATAGTGAATAATCAGTTCAAGAATCACAAGAGGAGGAAGTATACTCGGAAAAGGCTGAGAAATACGTCAAGATTACAGCTAGATTACAACATGTCAGGCAAAATTCTCAAATCACGCGTTGGGTTGTAAGGCTTACTAAGGAACAAATATAGGCCCAGAACACAATAAAGCTAAGATGAATACATGCTCAAGAAAGTGGGATACAGAAGCACTAAGGAATGAAGAGGCAGGCTTGAAATTCTCTGAGGCTATTGATACTGCAATAATGAATAGCTCAGTAGGCAGTTCAGGTGAAAAGGAATGGACGCCTCTAAGAAGGGCGACTAAAGAAGTTGGAAAGACAACCACAGTTACAAGGAAGATAACTGCCAGAAACCGAGGCTAACAGAGAAAATACCTCGATTGATCGACGAAAGAAGTGACTACAAAAATGTGTAAGGAAATTCATTAACACAGAAATTCAGGTCACTTAGGAATGAAATCAGTAGGAGTGCTGGGAAGCTAAGGCGAAATAACTATATGAAAAACGTGAAGAAATCGAAAAAGAACCGATTGTCGGAAGGACTAACTCAGCACACTGAAAAATCAAAACAACCTTTGTTGAAATTGGAGGCAAGGGCAGTAATAATGTGGTATAAAGGGATTTTCACTATGAGGAGAGAGGGGATGGACTGCAAGAGTATGCTGCAGACCTCTGTGAGGAGGAAGACTTGTGTGATGACGTGATAACGAGGAAACGTGAGATAACAGGAAAGATACGGAGATCCAGTTCTAGAATCAAAATTTAGAATACCTTCGACTGACATAAGATCAGACAACTCAGAATGGGTAGACAGCATTCCACCGGTATTTCTAAAATCGTTGGGGAAGTGGCTAAAAAACGACTATTCAAATTTGTGTCTTGAATCTACAAGACTGGCGATATAATATTAGACTTTTGGAAAAATGTTGTCGTACTTCTGACCTTTGTATCTGCACAGTGAGTGTACTAATGTGTGCAAATGTAGCCCACCACTTAGCGCGCAACTGGGCAAAACACATGAACTGTCTTCTCAAGCCCAGGGTGTCAAATAGACACACTAAATAACTGTGACCCTGGCCCTGTAAGGCAGCTAATATCAGGTGTGGATGGTAACAAAATCATTAGAAATGCTGCTGTCACGTACCTATAATGCATAAATTAATAAAAGTGAAGGTTGGGAGTCTATTCTAGAAATACAACACAGCTATTCCCTTTTTTATTCTGTATATAATTTATCAACTGTGTTTCCAGGGGTCAAGTGATAAACAACAATCATGTTCAATTACCTCTGACACTCAATAACAAAATAATTAATTCTTGGACATACTGAAATTACGATTATTAAAATTGGTATCTCTATATATGAAAATTTTTATCACAGGAGAAAATGATTACTGAAAATCCTCATCAGCTCATTTAAATCTACGTTGTCATAGCTGGTGAATGCACTGAGCTGATGCAGAATAAATTCGCTTTTTTAACCAATGGAAAAAACCTCTCATATACTCAATGTGAGTTTAGGTTAGTATCCTAGCTTTTGATAGTCAATGGTCAAAGCGTACGCTATTTGGAATGAGCAAAATCTAAACTCAACATTTACTGTGGCCTAATGCACGATGGTACTTTACCAAGCAGCATCTGCAATGGTGTTACCTCTGTGCTGAATCTGAAATGCTAATTCCCTACTCTGGCCTTCACTGAATTCACGCAGTTGCACCTTTCCTGCATTCCATAGAACATTAATCGTTCCCTACTCAAAATAATGGCTATTGCACACTCACAATGGGTTGGAGCGACGTGACAATTTCTTTGCCCTTAATAATTCCCACAGGAATAATTAACTACTGCTTTGCTATCTGTCGCCACGATACATGAGGCATATCGTTCTCACTTTGCAGAAAGCAAATCTCTCGGCGCCCTCACTTATTTTCACACTCTTGTACGGTCCACCACGAGATGAGAGACAGAGATAGATATTGTACGTCTCAAAACACTTTTATATAGGGGGATCTCCCCACCTTGTCGCGTTTGCGTCACCAAGTAGGGCTTCAGCCAATCACTGGCTTGCTGGAGGTGAATGTATTTTTAATTTTCTTGCTGGGTTGCAGCCTAGCCCTGTTAATGATGTGCAGCCACTTGTCCTCGGTCCTGGCCTTATTTACGTTAAGAGGAATAATGTACTGTTCTCGCCTTATCCCTTTGTGTGCTGAAGCTCGCAGTTCTCATGCTAAATGGGACTTTTACGATATCAGTAACCACCTGCTTAGTCATCTCCAAAAATGTGTTTCACTTTAACTTGTTTTTTTTTTTTTAAATCTTTCATGCCAGTCCATATATTGGTAGATATTGTTTTGTTAGTTTTCGATACACGAGATTAACTACAATTGCCTTTTGTTGATATAATATAATTATTATTTTCTGAGGATCTCATACTGTATCGTCCTGTATCTATGGATCAAGCTCATGTAAGGTCCATAAAATCCGAACGCCTTACAATACCATTCCACAAGTTAGTAAGAGAAGACAAGAGCGAGAATGGTCACACATTCAGCTTTGCAGTTCATGCATTCAAGTTTCTGACAAGACTGGTAAACAGAAGAATTGAAAAAAAAAACTGAGGAACTGTCAGAGGACGATCAGTTTGCCTTTAGGAAAAGTAAAGGCATTATAGCAGGAGTTAAGACATTGCGAGTGATAATGAAAGCAAGAGTAAAGAAAAGTCAAGACACTTCCATAGCATCTGTCGACTTGGAAACAGTATTTGGCTGTGTAAAGTGGTTGAAGATGTTCGAAACTCTGAGAAAGAAACTAGGGACGTGTTATAAAGCAAGACGGGTAGTACACTGTATGTATATACAATAAGACTGGAAGACCAATAACGAAGTGCTATTACTAAAAGGGGTGTAAGACGGAGGTGTAATTTTTAGCCCCTACTGTTCAATTTATACATCGAAGAAACAATGAGAGAAATAAAAGAAAGGTTCAATATTAAGATTAAAATTCATGGTGAAAGGATATCAACAATAAGTTTCACTGTTGACTTTGGTGTCCTGAGTGAAACTGAAGAAGAATTGCGGGATTTGTTGAGTGAAATGAACAGTCCCTAAGTAAAAGCTGTAGATGGAGAGTTATCCGAAGAAGGACGACTGTAATGAGGACTAGCAGATACGAGAACAACGAAATAGTTAACATCAAAGTAGGGGATTACGAAGTAGAAGTAGTTAAGTTATTCTGCTAACTAGGCAGCAAAATAAGCCGCCACGAACAGAGAAATGAGGACATAAAAAGCACATTGGCTGAGAGAAGTCTGCTAATAGCAAAATATACGAGTAGATCTTAATTTGAGGAAGAAGTTTCTATGAATGTGTGTTGGGAGTAAAACATTGTATGGTAGTGAGACATGGGTTATGAAAAAAACGAAACGTAAGAGAATCGGAGCCTTTGAGACGTGCTGCTACAGAAAAATGTTGAATATTAGTTGGAGAGATAAGGCAAGGAATTATGAGGCTCTCTGCATAATCGACGAGGAAAGGAACGTATGAAAAACATTGACAAGAACAATGGATATAATGATACGACATCTGTTAAGACATCGGGGATAACGTTCCATGGTGCTAGAGGGACGGTAGAGGGTGAAACTGTAGAGGAAGACAGAGACTCGAATACATTCAGAAAATAACTGAGGACTTAGGCTGCAAGCACTACTCTGAGATGGAGGGGTAGGTACAGGAGAGGAATTTGTGGCGGAACGCATCAAACCCGTCAGAAGAGTGTTGATTCAAAAACAATGTAGAAATATATTCTCCATTATTCTGGTGATGAGAAAAAAAGGAATCATGACATTCTTGGTTAGCTTATTCATGAAACCCTCACTTCTCGATACTGAAAATTAAATGAAGTTTTATAGAACTGAAACCTATACTGCAGTGTCTGGCTAAGTTCCTCTTCAATAACTGCGTAGCAGAGAACGAGAAATCCTTGGATCGGACAAGACTTAATTTTCAAAATGTTCGTTGCCGGTACGCACCTCTTCAACCATAGAACCTCCCCACCTCCCCCCACCACCAATTACACGAATCACATGTTTCGATTTTTGAAAACACGTGGTAAATGTTACAACGAGAAATCATGTTTTGAAAACACTGTTTGATATTATTGCTTTTAAAACATAATTTCTTATGATAAAAATAAATAAACGACAAAATTTAATATAAACAACAGGTGCTACACAGTAGCAGTGTCACTGTGCTCCGTAGTTCTGCTGGATACACGTCGGCACCAGTCGGTAATCTCCATGTCTGTCAAGTCATCTCTTCAACAGCTGCCAGCCGCAACGTCAGTTGCGTTGTAGGTGCTCGGTGAACGTGAATACGGCATTGATTTCTTGGGTACAGGGAGGTAGTTGAAAATAATCTATGTGAATCTCTACTTACCTGGTTTATACTGTGGATCTATTTGATAGTTGGTAGTCGTAAGCAAAAGACAGGCTACCTGACGGTTACTTATCTCGGGTGTATTGTACACACACACACACACATATACGTGCGCGCGCGCGAGCCCGTGCGAGCACACAATGCCTCACCCCACGCTCCCGCCCATAGCGCCGCATTGGTGTCTTGGAGCAACGCCAAATTATAGTTAGTTTGCAATTTAATACACGCGTATGGTTTGAAATCTCCGGTGCCGACTTGTTCCAATGAGTTAAAAATAATATCCGGAGTTCCGGCCGGGATTAAGCCCTGGGATAGGTCACGAGATACCCTGACTGCAGATGTAGTCACGTTGTGGGATTATATGACATATATCCTACAAATGATGTACACAAGAATCGTACTCGAATGTGTGTCAAGATGCTGCAGCTTATCATCATGCCATACATAAACAGAATAACCAATCTGTGTGAACCGTGTACACGTAGCACCGTTATTTATGCTTTTCCTTAGTAAACCTTTAACACATAAATGACCTTATTTCATACCTTTAATATTTTCTAAGTTTCCAGTTTAAATTAAATAAATGAATGTAAAAAAACTATTAATATTTTTAGAAAAAAATATTACACTTCTAGCTGTCTCGACAAGTAGATCATAACGAACAGCTCCTAATATTTCAATACTTTCTTTCGACACAGCACTAACACGCGAAATTGTCAACGTGTAGTCAGATATTACAAACATAGCATTGCTGCTTTGAGTTTCATTTGCATTCCCACTCCTGCCTTTTCAATCGCATGTGTAGTTAAGTAAGTTATGATTTCTACCACAATACATGATGTTCATGGTTTTATGTGTAACGTACTTCCAGTCCGATTCCTATCGAAACAGAAACTGAAAGAGAAAGCTGAGCTCTTGTATCATTCCTGGGAATCGAATAACAGGAATATTTTGATTTCCAGGGTAACGGATAACACATGCTTTGACCCCTAACATAGCTACTGCGTTTTTCAGTAGCTTTCCCGCAATTCAGGTCCGATGTACCGGCACATCACATTCAAGCTTATCAACGCCTCCCATGTGCTTGTGTTCGAATCAGTCTAGGCTGTGAATTATGATGATCGGTTTTGTTCAGACTTCCTCCGTCATTTGCCCTGAATCTTTAGCTACAGACTTTCTCCGTCATTTGACCGGAATCGTTGGCTACAGTTCCTGACAGTTAAACAGCACTTTCATACAACTGTTGTCTTTTTACATTACTGCTAGTTTTTCGGTTTTAGTGTCATAACTGTGATCATAGGTTCCCCTTTCTTCATTATGTCATTCTAACACTCAATGGTGAAGGTATTCATTGTGTTTGAACGGGAAGTGTTGTTTATCCAACTTACATTTCTTTAAGAAGATCTGTCTGGCGAAATCTCGTAATAAAATAGGCGAAGTACTTTTTATCATCTTCAGGATTGTCCAACAAGAAACTCTTCTTCTGTAGCTCCTACCGCAACAACTGAAACGTCATTGTAATCACTCGTTTCTCCTTCATGTAGCGTCTTCTAGTGGCAGTAACCTCATCACGGACAGCGTGTTGCACACTGCTTGAACCAATATCTCACTGGCTTCCCTCTAGGGAACTGTTTGAGAAGATAATGACCACAGTATGAAACTGTTATCGTGTTGATATTTAGGCACGGACAGCGTGTTGCACACTGCTTGAACCAATATAACACTGGCTTCCCTCTAGGGAACTGTTTGAGAAGATAATGACCACAGTATGAAACTGTTATCGTGTTGATATTTAGGCATTTAGAGTACTCTGAGTACTTGATGAAACTGTTTTTGGGATGAATAATAAAGAGACGAATTTTGTAGCGTTCGTCCCTTTGTTCAGGTTTATTGCTACTGAGGGGCGCTTTGTTAGTGAGTATTTATTTTGTCAACAAGGAGCATACTAACTATTTACTATATACTCCTTTACTCCTAACTGTCTCGCTCGCTTTTGATAGATACATTACTGTTAATAGCTTCCAACTTCAACAGTCATCGTTGAAACAAAAAAAAAAAAATAAAATAAAAATAAAAATAAAATACGGAAACAACTAAACAGGCTGCGTTTTGTAGTACTTGACACCTTATTATGGTAACAAGATACAGAATTTTTTGTTCTGTTGATGACTGTCTGGAGTTGGGAATGGTCAACTGTAATGTATCTGTCAAAAGCAATGAAGTGTTTAATTGTTGAGATGAAAATACTGCTTTACTTCTAGATCCTCATCTTCGTTCGAGTACAGTTACTTTTGTAAGACGACGTGGTATCCTCCTTAAAGCAATATCCATAAAATCTTTCTGAGGCAGTTTTTCGGCAGATGGAAATCCCACAATGAATACTGGGCACATTCAGTGACAACCAGAATCAAAACTGGTACATCAAACAAATTGTCTTAAACATTTCAACTATGACTCTTCAAGCTTTCCGGGCGGATATCCTGCCAATAGTCTTCACTGGTGTGCCGCCGGCTGACGCTGTGCAGATTCCACAATATTTTGTTGCTTAATATCTGACATCACCGTTAGCACCTCTCATAGGCAATTGTGACCATAATAATCGAATCTATGACGATTTCCTAGATCCCCAGAAAACTCTTAGATTGCGATCGTCGGATCTGTTTGCAAGTTTTGATGTTGTTTCTTTATTTAGAAAGGCACCCTTGAAAGACTCTTCAGAGCCCATTAGCAACATGTTTCAGGAGGATATAGTTGCCTTATTTAAACACATGCTTACTTAAACCTACTTTTTATTTCATGACCAATATTGTGAAGAAGTGGACGGTGTCGCCATGGAAAGCCCCCTGTCTTCTGTGGTGGCCAATTATTTTATGGAAGACTTTGAAGAAAGAGCACTACAGTCAGCCATACTCAAGCCCTCTTGTTTTCTGCGGTATGTGGATGATATATTTGTGGTGTGTCCACATGGACTTCATACTCTACCTTCGTTTCTTCAGCATTTAAATTCGCTCCATACGAATATAAACTTCACACTGGAAGTGGAAAAAGATGGTACCTTACCTTTTCTTAATGTTCTATTACGAAAGAAAGCAGATGGAACCTCAGGACACAGCGACTGCCGCAAGCCAAGGCATACATATCTATATCTGCAGGCCAAAAGCTGCCATCACCCTGCACAGTGAAGGTGTGAATTACGCATGTCAGTTATAGACCACGTGTGGTGTCTGATCTCGAAAGCCTTTCAAGTGAGATACAACGTTTGAGGACAGTGTTTCGACAAAACAGTTATTCCTGGAGACAGATGCGTAATGCATTCTGGTCCAAGTGAGTACAGTTCATGGAGCAGAATGAAGATACGAGGACACCCACCACTTTGACCGTCTCGTCAAGAATCGAAAGTGTCCTTGGAAAATATGACATTAAATGTTTTTTTCGACCATCTGCAAAACTGAGGAACCTATTGGGTTCTGGTCAGAATGACCTTGGCCTGAGGAAACGTGGTGTGCATACGATTTCTTGTCAGTGTGGGACGGCATATATAGGCTAAACATGTCGCACGGTACAAGTACTCTGCAACGAACGTCAGCGTTATACACGTCTACGCCAATCGGAGATATCGGCAATTGCAGAACACTGTCTGAATACAGAACATAGCATGATTTATGAAAATCCCCGGCATCATCCTTCCGGGATTGCGTTATTAAGGAAGCAATACAAATTTTAAAGCTGATAATCTCGTCAATAGGGAACGTAGCCTGGAACCCAGCATTGGCCGCTGTTAAATCACGATGAGAAAAGAGATTATCAAGAATTGTCGCAAACAGTGTACAGCGCACGCACAGGAATGTCGCTCTGCGATTGTCGCCAGAGGACGCTTGAGTACGGCGCCATCTTTCTGCAACTCATTACGCAAGCGTGTTTTCCGCCCCTGCGCATTCTTCGCGTGCGTGTGTGGACGTGCGGATACTCCACCTAGCCACCAGCAACGTTCAACCACCTGAATATGTCGGACAGTTGCTCTGAGGAAATATTTTTGAATTTGCAAGTCATCCAGGGGCAAACTCGTAAGGACTATTTACAATTCAACAACTGTCTTTCCTTTTATAGCAGCCGCCAGACTGCTTTTCCGCTGATCAGTTGCTTCACAAGTAGGTGGCTGTGTCTGTGGCTAGCGTCTTTCCTTCCACGCTTTTAATTCATACGAATATCAACATTATATCTTACGCTTCCATTGACATTTGTAAACTGCAGAGATGTGTCGCTATCAAGTGTGGTACATCGGATGGAAACTCTTCCTCCAAAACATTTTATCAGTATACAAACAGTCCGATACATCATCTACCAATTTGGAGTAATTTCTACCATACCAAAGAATTTATTCGTCATCAGTATTCACGGTGTTACGATCATAGAAAGTTTCTTTAATTTCAATAACACTCAAGTCGCTCCAGTAACAAACTGCAATCAGAAAGGTAAATGAGAGGAAGTAACCAATTCACATTGAAGATATCGTGAGTGCTAATCGGTAACGAAAGTTAAAGACTTCCTCATGGAAAACTAAAAACTATTTGTAAGGCTAAAAGTGATGATCCCCCCCCCCCCCCAAATTCATCAAAAAAGTTTAGAAAACAAAGTAGGAACGGATGCGGCAAACCGTGTATACTCCTACGTGGCTAACGATTTTCAAAAACAAACACATATTGTAAACTTCATAAAACATACATTTAAACACAAAATAGTTACCACACCTCACATGTTTAACAAGATATTCACAATCAACCTACTCACAGGTAGTCCTCTGCAACATTGTGAAATAGTTGCCATTTTTACCAACCTACAGATAATGAAATAATGCACACAATAAAGGAAATCACCAAATCCATATCGTGGAAGTTGATGGACAGGAGGGGATTGACTTAGTACTGCTACTGTGAGATACAAAACAATATCGTTCACCTTTTTGATGTCACATTTTGCGTGTATTTTGTTATAACGACACAGTTTTCTCCACAACTTATAGTAAGTGGACAACGTTTCCGCCAGAGTAGGTAATTACTTTCCTTAAAGGCAGTACCGACTCATGTTATCTTATTAGCAGAGATCTAAGGAATTTTCACAGACACTTTCCTTAAACTTTCTTCTTATATTCCTTTTTAGGTAATGTTGCGAGGCGACACTACCTCAAGGGGCAGAAACAGTTTACTTTTATCTCTTGCCTGAAATAATATTCTGTGAATACCGCGTGGCGTTATTCTTTCTTCGCAATTATAGTCAAAGAGTAAGAACTTCTTTCCAACATGAAAGGCAAGTTTTTAAGATGTAGACATGTTAAGAGGGAATCAAAATAAGAGACGGTGGTTTCTCGTTTTGCATTTATCGTTCCTACATAGAGGTTGCAGGGTCCTTGATGCAGTTTCTCGTATTAGTTAATACGCATACCATTCCTACGACAGCCACTTCATTTTCTTAATAAATTCCTATTTCGTGAAATGTTTATAAAAGAACCTGAGAAACTGTTACGGGTACGTGGTAGCCTTCAGCAGAAACGCAATATTCACTCATTTATCAAAATGTAAAAATGAAATTGTTACTTAGTCTTGAGTTAAAAGCGAGTGCAATCGTTACCTTTTGTTATTTGTGGTCATGAAAAGCATCTTTGTTTTAATGAATTAAATCTGTATTAATGATTAGAGAAATTTATAAGTGCATTTGTTGCAAAGAGCAAAAGCAACTGTATTAATAAGAGACCACAAATAACATTCATGTAACTATATACAGTATACATACTGCAATATATAATGAACATTTAGCCTGCACACTGTGGTTGTTTTACAGGGAGGAGGAAAATCTATAATTAACATTCAGGAGTTACGTTGATTCTTCTTTCACATTATATGGAAACTGAAATATCGGTCCAGTTATCCGGATTTAGGTTTTCTGCGACAGCTTTAAATCCCGTAAGACAATCACCAGGATAATTTCATACAAAAGACATGGCCGACCTTATTCACCATCCTTCCTCCATTCTTAGCTTGAGCTCCGTCTCTGAAGATCTCATCACCCACGAGACATTAAACTTTAATCTTCCTATTCCTGTTTCATACAACATCTAGAAACATTCGTGAAATGTGGATAAGGAATGATGAAGTTCTATCGCTTTTACTCATTGGTGCCTGTGCTGGGATACTGTGACATCCCGACGAGTGTCACACACTCATAATCTTCTAGTCTACAGTCGGAATATTCTTCGTCATCATTATAATTAAAGTAGAGCTACTCGGAGTCCATGGCACAATACTAGTGCGAGCGTAGAGGAGCTCCATTTGAGAACGGTATCTACAGAGTTAGTCAGATTAATACATGTCACTTGTCAAAACCTCGAGATATTTCAACACTGCTCACCGAAGAGAAACCGGAGAGTTTTCCATTGACATGTACACAGTTTAAAAAACCATTCCCTTACATTCGTAGAGTTTTATCAGAAAATGGTACGTCATGGTTGAAATATGAATATGTAATACGTTTGTTTGACGAAGATTCGTCAGACCTGATAAATGTTTGACAAGAAGTAATTAAAAAACAAAACAGCTGGTTGCTGCATTTATCTTCATATATCAAATGCCTCTTTTGCGTGTTTGGTAAATATAAAAGTACAAGCTGGAAAAAGGAACTCTTCTTTTATTGACATGATTATGTGGAGATGAAGTAACAATGAGCGTTGAAAGACATGTGGAAACATGTTTACAAAATGAACATGAAGAAATAATCTTCATAGGATTTATAACCTTTCATTATGGAGCAATGGTGAATAAGTAATAAAAATGAGGAACTGACAATGTATTACATACTTCTTCCTCTTTAGGTAATGGTCACGAATGCTCAATTTTCAGAACATTTATTGCTCGAGGGATCTGGAATTCACAGATTTCTTTTTTCAATAAAAAATGTAGGTCACATAGTATAAAATAACAGATGTATCGTTTGTTTTAAATAGGTAGTCCACGACCTCTCATTCGTTAAGTCTTTGAGGAATGGAGGATATGAGAGAGCTACAAATATTTTGAGCTACTTAATGCACTGACACATGGAGACTCCTTAATGTTTGAGACAGATCCTATAATCCAGGCAGAGAATCTGAAATCTGATTGCCATCTTCAAACCATTTACTGGGGCAGATACAATAATTTATTCTGAAATGCACAGCACTGTGTGATCTGCAGATCTGAAAACACTTATATCGATTGTCAGTAACATGATTCAAGAAAAGTAAAGAATTTGTATGTAATTACGGTGCCGATGTCTGATCCATGTCAAGTGGAAGCATAATACAGCACTGATCAGTTTCACAGACGTTCACGTGGTTTCAGGTTAACTGGAAAGCTGGAAGCAGAGAAATGGAACGTTTATAAAACCTTATTAAAACAGGTTGGGAGAACATGATGACTTTCAATAGTTTACAAGACTGTTTGAGGGGGTGAAGCAGTCAAATTTACAATGAATTTGGCAGTATGAGGTCATTAACTACGTAGTATGACGTTAAACACCGCATAGTCCGCACGCATGCACTATTTAGGTCGAAGAGGCTTTCATAAGGCCGTAGCATTCACTCCTGAGACAAGCTGGCCTACAACTGTTGTGACTAGTCCTTGACATACCGGATACTGGCATTGGGACAAAGATGACGTCTGAGCTGCTACCACACTTTTTCTATCGATGACCCTCCTGGGCATCTTGCTGGCCGTCGGAGTACCTCAATGCAACGCGTAGCTCATAGGGACACATGCCAGGTATGGGTGGCAATATCCTGTTGAAAACTGGCACCACGATACTTCCGTTAGAGAGTTAACACATGAGTACGCAGGATTTCAATGACATACTTTTGAACCGCCATAGATCATTATATCAGTGTTGACAGTGACTTGAAGTCATATCCACTGGCTACCTGGACCATGACTCCAGCAGCAACACCATTGTACTTCTCTACAACATTACGAGAATGGGTCCTCCCCCACGTAAAACGTTTACAAAGTGTGATGAAGCAGAAATAACGCCGACGCAGAGGAACAAAAAACGGCTTCAAAAAAGACGAAAAATTATCAAGAGCGAATGTGAAAGTAAGTTTCTTTTGATGTCATCTTCCGATAATTACGAAGGAGAGAACAGAAGTTTGTTGAAGATCTAAACAAGAGGCAGAAACATCTTAAGTAAATTTAATATTTTAACCCTCCTCAGCAACTATGGTTATATGTAAAGAAATAATAAGCCACCAGCTGCATAAAATAAATTTAATTTAGTTTACGGTTTCACGCAGCTGGTACCCTTCTTCAGAATGTTATATCTATCGCATTGTTTGTGAATGTCAACAATAAGAAGCACGCCGAAAAATGATATGGTCCTAGACAATTCAGGAGCAATAAGTAATACACTACTGGATCCAATTACAAAATAAGAGCTCGTAGATGCTTACATGTGGTTTATAGCGTGTACTATTTTGGTACACTCACTATGAACCACGTGTAAACATATACGAGCTCTTACTTTATTAATGGATTCAGTAGTGTATTACTTATTGCTCCTGTATTTTTTTTAGGACTGCGGTATCTTGCTGCATGCCTCTTATTGTTGACCTTCGTAAATAATGCGATAGGTATAACCTTTTGAAGAACGGTAATAACTTCGCGAAACTAGCAAATAAATCGATTTGTTTAATGCAACTGGTTGCTTATTATTTCGTTACATAAGTATGTCATCTTTAGAAGAAAATACTGTCTTTCATCTATAAAGATCAATAAGTACAGATAAATTATACATCCATAGTTCCAGAATGACCACAGAAGATAATTCATAAACAAGCGAAACACGTCTACCGTAAAAATACTCTTTGATGCCAGTGGGCTTAAGACGGAAAGAAACCAATAATAATTGATTATAGCAGCTGCCACGTAAGATAGCATTGCAAACAAACGAATCAGTATTTAAGGTATATGTTTATATTATCAGGAACGGCCACTCATTGGATATTATTCGTTTACAATACACTGCCGGTAAAGGAAAGCATCACCCTCAGGGACAGCGTTCATTTGCATTGGGATATAACATGTGTATACTCAAGCGTTGTAAAGTTATTCATTTGTCACTGTCATCGACAATCACATAGCGCTCAGGAGGTCTGTCTGTGCACACTGCGTGTTTACCCCCCGCGCCAAGAGGTTCGGGTTCGATTCCCGGAAGGGGCGGGAGATTTTCTCCACTCAGGGACTGGGTGTTGTGTTGCCCTCATCATCATATCAACCCCCTCTCCGACGCGCAAGTTGCCCAATCTGGCGTCGAATGCAATAAGTACCTGCCCTTGGCGGCCGAACTTCCCCTAATGGGGGACTGCCGGCCCACAATGCCGTACGCTCATTTCCATTTGACTCAGCAGGCAGAAACTGTGTTGAGCTTAGAAATGCACAGTTTTTGGAACAGTCTTTCTATGGTACAATCATGCCCCACCACCGAGTAGGTACTCGTTTTTGAACAGCTTAAGCCATATGAACGGGGTCGCAGGGAGGACGTGTCGAAGAATTGCAGCACATGTTACTCACACTGTATTGTGTCGTTGCTTTCAACATTGGTCTGTGGACATTCCCAAACCTAAAGACCTTCTTCTGGATGTCCTCGTAGTACAGACACACGTCAAGATCGAGGATTGCGCGAGCAGCGGTGGCCGATTGAACATCGTTAGGTGCCAAACAGTGGCACATGTTGCACCTGCTACGTGATCAGAGATCACTGGAAGCCGTCGGCTTGAAGCAGGTTTACGACTGCTTATGCCTCTGTCCAGATAATCATGCCTACTCTGGTTGGCTGGAGAATTGAATGGCACTCTGTTGTCTTCAGTGATGATATAGATTATTCCTATATGCGTGCACTGGACGTACACATGTGCGGCGTGGGCATTGTGAGCTGCCTACTCCAGAGTGCATCCACCCATGACACACCGATACGAACCCTGGCTTCATGATGTAGGGACCTATCAGTTACAATTTGCTGTCATATTTGTTTTTTCTGCAGGCTAAAGTAACAAGTAGCCACTAGACTGCATAAGCTGTTATCCACATGCAACTACCATTTCCTCGACAGGAAGGTGATGTGACTTTTCATCAGGACAACTCACGTCCACATACACCACCTGCAAAGCATCGGACCCATCCTGTTGTACAGAAACTACTCTGGCGAATATCCCACCAGTTCTCTCACCAATTAACACGTACTGGACGTGATTAGAACTTACTCGTTCTACAAGACCTGCGAGAACCACTGCTGAATGCATCGGAAGTGCAATGTCCTTGCGACAGTCTATCGTAGAATACCATTCTGCACATTTAGGATCGTCTGCGTTCGAGAGTGCATCCCTGCGTTGCAACCAGAGGAGGTTACACTGTGTATTGATGCGACTCTTCGGTCAAGCATTACTTTGACACGTTTGTTTCATTCGGTCTAAATGTGTTACTATGTACTCCTACAGTGATGAACTACCTATTACCTCATTTGTAAATAAAATGACCTAGCCCTTTTTAACTGTAAATCGCTCATATTCACCAGTTCATCGCTCATCAATTTCCACTCTCTCGCCTTTATCCTGTCCCACTGGCACTGTCTTCTTCATTCTTTTCCTAGCACTGTTCTGTCAACTATGTTCCACTGTAACTGTGTTCCTTCTTTCTCTCACACTGATAATATCTGCTTTGCTCTTTCTATACCAAAACCACTGCCTACTATGTTCCAGTACTTATATTTAGACTCTTTCCCAATGCTACTTTCTCCTTCTCTCTTTAGCGTAAAAAGTGCGGATATGTTCGCATGGCCAAAGTTTTGATAACATTTTTAAATATGGTCGGGAAGACAGAATTTGGTACTCAGTAGTCCACTTTTCAGTCAGAATCTTATTATAAACATGAGTTTATTCAGGATTTCTGTGCTCCGATACGTGCATTTTTCCGCTGGTTGCATTATTTTTCCTGCTACAACAGGGAATGTTACTCGTACGAAAAGAACTTTATGTGTCAGTAGTACTTTCATGATTTGCTTATGTGAAATTGAATCAACCCAAAACTACAAAATTTGACACCTCAGACCGCATTTTATGAGCAAAAAAATTTTGCGTTTACTTCAGCACTATAATAACATGACTTCACTACAGCCCTTACGAGGCACTTTGCAACAAAATTCTCCGTACCACGTCCGTTTATAAACTACGTTTGTACTTCACATCAGATTTAACGTGTACAAGTGGGATCACTCTGAACCTCTGTGCCTCGGAAACGGATACAGATACCACGAAAGTATTCAGGTTTATTCAAGATGACGATCTTAGAGATATGTCGTACAAATTTTAGCCATTTACTGTGCATGGTCATCGTAGAAACCGCGCCTTCGTTTTGGTTCCCAAAGACAAAATATTTCGGGTTTTTTTGACATACCTTCATAACCTAACTAGCGTCTTTATAGGCCTCTTGAAGCCCACCATAGAGCACATCTATTGCGATAAGCAGCAATCGGTTTGTTCCATTTACATAAGTTCGAGGAAGTGTATAATACTTAGACTTCGATCCTGCATTGTAGGATGGTTACAGTAGGACGAGTCTTCTGCTGGGTACACAAATAGTCCCTAGCCCAAAGATTACCTAAAACACTCGAATATGCATTTTTATCATCAAAAGAAATCGAGGAACAATCCCCTGAAAAATTGAGATTTTATGCGCAGCGCTATGAAACATACTAGTTAGCGCGTACTGTCGTATGCGTACTATTTTGAAGCATTTACAGGACAAACAAAATAGAGTATCGCTGCCTGTTCTTTCAAGTTTACCATATCAAAGCCTGGCGGCGGTTGGGGTGGTATATCACACGCCCGTCTCCTCTTTTGTTATGTCCCCTACTTCATCTCTTCTGTTCTTAATGTATCGTATTTGCTACGTTTTCCTATACATTTCATCCCCGCACTGTGGTATGCTTTCATAAACGTACTAATACTTGTAAGTAAATGCCAATTTGCTTAAAAAAACAGGGCGAACGGATAGTGTTTCCTTTCTTTTTCAGTATAGAAAAATTAACTGTAAAATCGTATTTCACTTCATGTATATCTATTTTAGATAGAAATATAACGCTCGGTATTGGTTACTTGCAGCACAGAAGGAAGGGGAGACGTTGGGAAAACAAGACAATTCCAGTCGCCAGTTATTACCCGACGGAGCATGGAGCATAATCTCGGAGAGTTATAGTCCCGCAACTACTGGCTTTCTCATTATTGCGGAGCGTCGTGTTTCGTAGAAATCACGTTCCGAGATATTCCTTTGAGACTCCTCGCAGTATACTGTAACTAATGTTCATAGCTGAAGCGAAGGGATAGAGGTGCTAAAGCTACAACCGCGTCTTGCACTGAGGATGCCCTACATTTAACAGAACTATTTGACTGTAAAGCAAAATTTAAATCAATTATTGGTTCTATATACTGTTTCATGTTAATGAAGTTAAGGGCAGTTGGAACGCCCTATCCCGATAATATTAAATTTAGTAACTTGGCTTCCCTGTATTGCAGCAACCACTGTAGCCATTGACAAGAAACTTTTACAGGACATTAATCTGTGTGTTCTGAGTCTACTGAACTACAGTAGTTGCATTTCAGCCACTGATTTCGTAGATATAATTCTTTAAGTGTACGGTGAAAAAGAAACTTTTACAGGACATTAATCTGTGTGTTCTGAGTCTACTGAACTACAGTAGTTGCATTTCAGCCACTGCTTTCGTAAATATAATTCTTTAAGTATACGGTGAAAATTCTGTGTACATAACATTATGTTCTTCTTTATTTCAGTATACTCATTATATGTATGTTATTACTCCCTGGAAATTTGAATACTCTACTGGAAGTGGTTTCTGAGATTTAGGGAAAAATGCAACAGAAAATGTAAATTTTCAGGAACGGCTTCTAAAGTTTCAAAAGACTGTAACTCAATATATGCTTACCTTTTTTAATTTTTAGTCACTCAGAAGCACCCTACACCATACTGTATATCATCCTTTTGATCTATTTCCAAGTCTTTTCTTCTTTCTGTACTCCTTAGTGGCCGACTGTGCTTCATACTGTGCTTTATCAATGCGAACCTGGTCCATCCGTTCAAGTTCTCTGAAATTAATTGCCATATGCTGTAGCACGTTCACCCTACCTATGTTGCCATCATTAAAAGCAATAACAGCATCACTGACCCCCGACTTTAGTATCTTCATTCCAACAAAAGTAATCATTTTATTCGGAAAATTTCAAATTTTATAACGAGATAAAAAATTTGTTTTCCTTTCTAACTCCCCTTATTTGTAACACACCTGCACACTTTTATTTTTCGCCAGAGGGACAACATACAGCAGATACACATTATCTTATTATCATGTTATAATTGGTACCGTATGTTAAATTATTTTGTAATCTTATGAAAGGCATCGCCGAAAAAAAACTATTTGAGTTTAGCAGTACTGTCACGATAATACTTAAAAGAAAAATGATTAAATAGTCCAGCATCGAACCACTATCCGGTGTCCAGCACTGTACATTGAAGTAAGTGTTACTAATGTTAGTGTTTCGGCTTAAAGCTGCATGAATGGTGCTGTTCAAACCAGTCCCACCTGTACGGAGAGTAAAGAGGCGCGAGTGAGATTAACAACTGACAGCGTGCCATTCAAATGTCAGACGTTTTTTAAAAAATGTGTTACACTTGATATTTTTTGCGTTATTTATAAACGAGTTATATTATTGCACCTGCTCATACATATCTGCAACTGTGTTGCAAAAATTCCATGATCCCATTTAAAAAAGAACACTGGTGCACTTTGTATATTGTATTCTGGAACATTTCGTTCAAAAGATTTTAACTAAATACCCATTTTCCAGACTCGTTTCTTGTCACATCAGCCTAAACATATTTCTTCCAGATGTCAGAGTTATATGGACATCCTGTTTATGTGTTCGATTAAAGAGCATCTAGAAGGATGACTGGTATTCATCCTAGGCCTTTTGTAATAACTGGCTAGGTGCTATTTCTAATAGCAATATTAGTACTAATACTAATAATAATATTAATAACAGTAATTATAGTAGTTGGATATATGAATGTAATCATGAGTAGTGCACTAAAATGACACATTATATCACAATCAGAGCTAAGTTCGCTACGATCTCTACGAACTGAATAACACAAGTATGATGCATGTAAACGTGAACCTGGGTGGGGGGTACTTTTGCCCCACCATACTTCTCTATGTGTCAAATTTGCTCCGCTTCTCCCTCTCGGCGACCTGCTCTAAAATTAGTCAGGTTAAAATACTCTGACTTATACACGCGTATTACTTGTAATGTCTGTGTTATTAAAAATCTTTATCTGATTGTGATCTTTGTCTATGTGCTTTCGTATTCGGACACTGACCACAGTGATGTACCAGTAAATAGTCGCAACGCACTATCTGCGCGGATTCGAATATATCACCGCTTTTCGAAAGCAAAATATTACAATCGCTACTTCTTCAAAATTGAAGAAATTGCAATTTTTTTAATAAATAACAGATTCAGCTCTGCAGTGCTGACATCTGCTCACCGCTGCCGAGATGTATTTCAAAGGATCGCATTTTCTTCATGTGTCACTGTATTTGGCCTTACAAGTACCACGCACCTCTCCACAAGTAGACAGTCTTGTAGCAGAAGCAGGGGGAATTTATTCCTGGCAGAAAGCTCTAAGCTAACTTTAAACAGTAGCCATAAAGTCAAAACCCATAGTATCTTGTTGGTAAAGTAGTTATCCAGCACATAACCTGCTGTCTTGATATCACTTACACAGTTTCAGGTGAGTACGATGACTGCTAGATACCTATTTGTGTTTTTGATACTGCTACATATGATTCCGAGCCGATAAAGTGTCAGAAGTCCGCCAGATAAAGGTAATTTATTCTGAAGAAAAAAGTATTCTGCAAAATCAATTGCGTGCCTAAAATGGAGTTTCCGATCTTTACTGAATCTATACCAAAAGTTGGAATTCTCTGAGCCAACGCACACATTGAGTTTGCGCCTGATTTATAGGTATGTACCTAACCACGTATGTCACCGTATCATACCCTGATGATGGTGACGACACGTTGAGCGACGGACCACATTAGACACTGAAAATGCTAGGACCTGATCCCGATCCTTTACTTCACAGTCGCCACCTGCAAATGCAAGGAACTTGTTCGTGGCTGGATCTACCTCGCAAGATACTCTACCAGCTGTCAACAACCTCGTTGCTAACAGGTGACATGGAGTTGGAAAGAAAACTTTTTCTGTGTGTAGAGGGATGGGTGGGTAGAGGGTGGTGGCAGGATGGAGGGGGTGGGCTAACTTCCATCAGTGCATCATGTTCATCAAACCCTTGTGTCAGAGCTCTTGTGCGATGAAGCAGTACATTGTCGCGAAGGAGACACGAAGACGTAAGGAGCCCTATGAAGTTTAATTTACAAAACCCGTCCTGTTTGCTAATGAAGTGTATCTCCTCGCGAGCGTGTCGAGATACGCGTTTCATGCTATTAGAGTGTAGCTAAACAGATGATAATCACTGGGATGTCCGCCCCTGTTAGCTAAGAAGTCAGCCCGACAGAATGTCATTCCTAAGGGCCCGGGGATCGATTTCCGGCTGTGTCGGAGATTTTCTCCGCTCAGTTACTGGGTGTTGTGTTGTTCTAATCATCATCATTTCATCCCCATGGACGCGCAAGTCGCCGAAGTGGTATCAAATCGAAAGACTTCCACGCGGCGAACGGTCTACCCGATGAGAGGCCCCCGCCACACGACATTTACATTTATTTATCACTGTGATGTGAGATAGAGAAGGAAACATGCATCTGCATTCAATAGCTACGTGATGTTCATGAGTAATATACACTGATGTGCGGAAACATTATGACCACCTGCTCCATAGCCTGTTTTTCCCTTTCTGGAACGAAATATATGACTGATTCGGTGTATTAGGTCGCCAACAGTTTGTTGGTAGGTTTGTAGAAGTATGTGGCACTAGATGCCCACACACTGGTCACGTCATTCGAATAAATGACTGGCAGCTGAGCTGCGCAAGCGGTGATGGCGATCGATAGTGACCCAGAGGGGTGCCGTAGGATTTACATCAAGCGAACGTGGTCGCCGAGATATCAACGTAAGTTTACTATAATGCTCATATGAGAACTGTAGCATGGTTCTGACTCCGAGACATGAACAATTATACTGATGAATGGTGGTATCGCCTTCGGGGAAGACATCAAGCATGAATGGATGCAGGTGGTTTGAAGCTGTCAGCGTGTCTTCGCTTACTACCAAAGGGCCCGTGAAAGGGCAGCAGAATGTCTCCCACAGCATAGTACAACCGCCACCAGACTGCGTCCATGGCGCGCTGCACGTTTCGAACCGCCCTTCATCTCGATGGCTTCTTTTGGGGAGACAACGTATTGCAGCAAAATAGCGATGAGTCGACATATTTCCTTTGATTGACGGTGGAATTCCGATGCAATCGTAACTGACAATGTCGTTAGGTCAACATGTAAACCCATAGGGGCGGTGGTTTGCTGCGGGGCTCTATGCTCAACAATGTGCGATGAACGGTGTGCTCCGCAACACTTGTGCGTGCACTAGCATTGTACTCTTTCGGCAGAGATGCCACAGATCACCATCTATCCTACTCAACAGAGCAGACAAGCCTTCAAATGCCACATTCTGTGAAGAGTCGTGGACGTCCAACCATTTAGCGCCTAGTGGTAGTTTCACTGTGCTACCTCTTTCCGTAGATGCTCACAACAGTAGCACGTGAACATTCGACCAGCTTCGCCGTTTTCGAGATACTCGTTCACAGGCCCTGTGCAATGTCAATCTGTCGAAGTCGTTTATCTCAATATATTTCCCCATTTGCAGCACATCTTCTAGCTAGGGTGATTCCCCGTTCGTGCCTCCTCTGCTTACAGTTTTTCTTTACCGCATCACGTATCCACAACGCCATAAGGCGGCATCCAACGTCTCGGTGGGCTGTGTAACAATATTTTGACTGATCGTGTACTGTGTGATGTAATTAAAGTACCAGTTTCAAAATGCTGTAAAAACAAAAAAAGAGAGAGAGAGAAAAAGAAAGCGTATCTTTAAAATGAGGTCAAATAAGGACGGAATATTGTCGAAGGAAAGGGAAAAGTTATGGAAAGAAATACATTTAACGAAAATTTAACCGCTAGACGCCGCTGTCAGCGGAAGAATATGCAAAATAAATGACGTTGGGTGTCCGGCTGTTCCTCAGTTTGTGTCTGAGACGTTCTGAATGACATTCTCGAAGCAGTGTCGCAAGCTGCTGGTAAAGTTGTTTTACGAAATTGTTGACTATACAACAATAGCTGTGCAGAAATTCCGGACCCTTAAGGATACGCAAAAAGGCATTCGTCCGATACTTGCCAAGAATCTGGAGAAAATGATAACGAAATTAGAAATACAGGTTCGGGTGACAGAGGAAAGCAATTGGTCCTACATTAATAGAAAATGTGGCCACTGCACTGCCGGAGGGGTCGAGGGTGCTGTGAAGACAAGCAGTGCGCGGCGAACTGCCCTTACTTTGGACAAGCCTATGAGCATAGTGCATAAACTTCTACAAAACATCATGCATTGTTATCCATACAAAATCACCTATGTTTAGGAGTCGCTTCTTGCTGATTTGCCATAAGGCAAATGTTGACTGTAGAATTTCTTGCTCACGTGGAATAGCCATTGAACATGCGGTGGACGGATGAAGCTCATTCCCATCTCGAAGGAAACCTCAATACACAGAATTGCAGAATATAGGCAACAAAAAATCTGCTGGCACTTCAACGGACAACACTCATTCTGCGAAGGAAACAGTTTCGTCCAGGTTGACGGTAGTGTCTATCGGAGGGCCCTATTTTTGGGAGGAGATGAGTCCTGCAGGTCTGCTTTCCTGTGCCGTTACTAGTAAACGCTATGAGAGTCTTTTGTGCATCAACGTCATTCCACGCATTAAACAGCTCAGAAATGTGAGTAGGATAATTTTTATGCAAGATGGCGCTCCTCCGAAGATTGCACAGCCACTGCAGAGGCAGTCTGAAAATTATTCACTTATGAGCCTTCATTTCCCTATAGCCTCGCGGTCGACACCAGCTGATCTTCACGCTTTACAGTTATCTGAAAGATGCTGTGTTCAGTGCTCCAATTACAAACGTAGTTGAACTGAAGGCACATATTGCGTAACGCATTTTGAACATTGCTCCCGTGACACTACTACGTGTTGAGGAACATGCTATTTCTCGATATTAACTTCTGCCAAGGAGGTGGCCGGCCGCGGTGGTCTAGCGGTTCTAGGCGCTCAGTCCGGAACCGTGTGACTGCTACGGTCGCAGGTTCGAATCCTGCCTCGGGCATGGATGTGTGTGATGTCCTTAGGTTAGTTAGGTTTAAGTAGTTCTAAGTTTTAGGGGACTGATGACCACAGATGTTAAGTCCCATAGTGCTCAGAGCCATTTGAACCATTTGAGCCAAGGAGGTGGTCAACCTACTAGTTATGTCTTGCGACAGTCTCACGACAGTTAAAATCCGATTTGATCGTTGCTTTCCTTGCGTTTTTTTCCTCAGAACAACAAAAAATGATTTTTCCCTCAGATGCGGTACAGTGCCACAGCTGTTAAATGTTAAACTTGTGCGGTCACGCATATTGCACAGTACTGATCTGTCATGTACAACTCACACCACGGGCCGTCGTTTTGCCACTCATCTGTCATTTGTAACAAACCCAATTACAAAATGACGTTTACAGTGCCACTATTGGCAACATTTGCGTTAACTTTTTAGTTTCCATGAAGTTTTCCCCTTCTTGATAATATTCCGTTCGAATTTGACGTCACTACGAGCAGCAGTTTTTTTTTTCTTTTTAACATTATTTTGAAACTGTAACGTTAATTATCACCACCTGCATGTATTTGACGACTACTGTCCACCAGTGAAATGCAACTGATTTTGCTGCGCGGCGTCGGCCAATTGACTGATACGACTCCTGCCATTACAGTAACAGGTGGCGGCTGACGGGCGACGCCGTTTCCCAGAATCGAAGTACAGCCTCTGCAGATTCTGCGATGTGACAAGAGATAATTACAAGTGCTTCATCGGAGATGATGTGTACCTTTCGTCAACAGTATAGTGGTTACTTCAATAACTGGACAATTAACCAGAATTATAGTATTACACCTGTAATGTTAGATAACTGCAATAAAATACGTCATGACGTCATGTAGGAAACCAGTACGGAGCTGCACTGGCCAAGTACTAACCAGCTGGTTACTCATGATGAACAAGACAAGTAGTCTCTGAAGCGATAATGTTTACAGCGAGCTGCAAATGTAACAATTTCACCCACTCTGTGCAGGCTGAAGTATAGCACACTACTGATCGATTCACTGTAGGCGCTTTTCGCTTGCTCGTCTTTGTAAGCCGCACGAAGCGGCCGCGTGGTTTTAGTCGCCATGCCACGGATTGCGCGGCCCTCCCGCCAGTGGTTCGAGTCCTCCCTCTGGCATGGGTGTGTGTGTTGTTCTTAGCATAAGTTATTTTAAGTTGTGTGTAAGTCTAGGGGCCAATGACCTTAGCAGTTTTGTCCCATAGGAACTCACACACATTTGAACATGGTAGCTTGGTGCTGGTGAGGTTGGAAAGATACTGTGCTCAGAGAAATTAACACGTTACCGTAGCTTAGAAGCATACTATATTACATCTGCATATGTGACGTGAGGTTTCGAAATCGATCATGCAATTAACTTGTAACATTACACCTTCAGCCTGAGCGTAGTTTTATTATTCTCATTAATATAAGCAGGAGCGTTCTCATCTTCACACCATCCACTCTGATGGATAATGAAGATATGTGTCAGCTGTTCCTTGGTTGTGGAACATGTTCTTCATTAGAGCCAAGATTTTTCCGTGTTTTTCCTTCAGATCTATATTGGAATCCTTAATGGCTTATTTCACACATTCCTGATCCACTCTGAAATGGGGTGTACACATGTTGTCAGTTGTTTCACCGCTCAAGAACTTCTTTGAAAACGATACCAAGAAGCAAGGGCTTTACTCATTACAACTTTATCGACTGACATTCATTTCAAAACCTTAGTCAATAACTCACTAACTCACCCCGTCAATAACTAATCAATACATTAAATTAAATATTACCTCTGTCAACACAACACATCTTTGAGAGTCATAACCATGAACGCAGAAGGTATAAAGGGAAGAACTTTCACATCATAGCTAAGCCAAATCCATCTCTTGTTCCTTCCATTAAACAAACTATTAAATTAAAATACATCCACAACCTATAATTTATGTTATTACTATCGTTATTTAAGCTTGCAACAAATTTAAACAAAATTTCTTGTATGCTTTTCACTTTTTTTTGAAAATTTGCAACAAAAAATTAAAGAAATATACTAGTAGTAAAAATGAATTTGTATGAAGGAACATGTGAAATCACACAATGTACGGCCTGCTATATAATAACCGGCAGCAAGTCTTAACTTAAGAAATAAATAAATAATAAAATAAAAAAGTAAATAAATAGTAATAAAAATGGTTCATCACAAACAAAGTTTGTCTGCAAATTAGAAAAGGCCACAGTTCCCGTTGTAATTAGGATTACAGCTTGTGCATAGTTACATCAGTAGAAGCCTACTGGATAGGAGCTGCCTTCAAAAAGGAGTAAAAATTGGACTAGGAGCCTAAAGAACACGGTGCACCTGTGAATCACTAATCCATCAAGAAAACACAAAAAAATAACAAGTATTGGTAACAACTGTGGAAAAGTGGTATGCAGTTGTCATTTCGGACAGATTATGATGTACTTAGAATGTTGTGAAGATGAGTAGATGTATTGTGCTGATTTGATCATTTCTAAGCTCAATAAAACTAGAATAAGTATTTCATTTTCCTTTTTTTACCATCACTGTAGAAATAACAAAAACTGAGAAATAAATGAAATATTTCTGTTGTATTCAGAAACATGAAATTAAACGGTATGTCCCAGAAGCGTTTAATAATGAAAACTAGCAATAGCATGTAAGTTGTAAAAAAATGAACAAGCATACGGTAACAAAAAGCAGTTTAAAACAAAATGTTGCAAAATATATAATGCTGATTTTTCTCGCACACAACTTAAGAAACAAATTCTCATTAGATGTATACGACCCATTAATAATAAAATCAGTATGGAACATAACAATCGGATGTTACAACAAAGAAATGACTACAGAACGCATCAATAAATAAAGTGCTCCAGTAATATGAACTGGGGTCTTGAAAGACCCCAAGTGACGAGTCACGTAACTTTTCCAACGCGGCCAGCAGTGGCTTAACATCTATGCTGTTTACTCATATCACTTCCCTCGTGATTCTCTTTCACAGTAAGACCCTCACAAATCTTTACACTCACTTGAAACGATAGAACTCTCTTCTTAATCTCATCATACTCCTTGTGAGACGTATCCCGTATTTCAGGGTATTTATTCACCCCTTCAGTGACCAACTCAGTGTCCATAGCGGCTGCATTCATAACACGCTGGCGGCAGCTGTTGCTGGCGTTTCAGACGCGTCTTCTGTGCCTCATTCCATTCCTCGCGGCGAGATGTCAACGTCACTGAAGTAGTGTACACGGCTCGATTGTTTCACATGCACTGCTGGATCGCGCGACAAAATGACTCTGGGAACTCGCGATACTAAACTGCTCGTGGGCATCGAGCCTAATATACCAGGCTAACCTAGTGAGCACTTCATCAGGAGCGCTCTCTCTCCGACACAATCTCTCTAATTCATGTCTTTGTAATTGTATTTCCTTGGTGAGGATACTGGTGGCCAGAACTGAGCATTAGCTTCCAGTCTGCTGTGACTCTACACAGTGAGAGCTGAGCCTCGTGTGTGGCGCGTGTGTTGCAGGGCGCGGAGCGGCGGCGGCCCGCGGGCGCAGATGCGGCCGGGCTGGAGGATGCGCCCGCGCCCGCCCCGGCCCGGCTAGCCTCACCATGAGAGCGGCCTGCCGCTGCTGTCTCATCGCCATGGCCGCTCACGTCGTCCTATCCCTCACTCCAGGTGCGGCTGTGCGTTAGCGCAAAGTGCTCCGCAGGTGTATCTTAGCCCAATGTGTCACTCAAAAAAATACACTGCTGATCATTAAAATTACAGCTGCGTGACTCTCAGTATGCGCCATAATAAAATAAAGAATAAATAAATAATAATATAAATGTTTCATGACAAACAAAGTTTGTCTGCAAATTGTAGTTAGGGCGACAGCTTGTGCATCTTTACATCAATAGAAGACTACTGGATAGCAAGGGCCTTCAAAAGGGAGTAAAAATTGTTAAAGACAAGTATACTAAAAATTTTTTAGGGCAGATAAACAGTAAGATGAAGAACAGCCTTGAACAATAAAAACCTTGCAGCAAGAAAAACATCTTACTTGTCTAGGATTACTTACGAATATAGCCATGAAGTCGACCAAAGATTAAATAAATTTACTTCCACTTATGGAAGCACAGTAAAAAGTTTGCAGATTAAAGTCAAGAAAGAAATCCAGCTGAAGTTTTACAAAGCAATAGCACTACCATCCCCTAATTATGGAAGTGAAGCATGGGCAACAACATAACGTCAAGAAAGTAGAATAAAGGACCAAAATTTGAGATTTCTAAGATGAGTGGTTCAAATGGCTCTGTGCAGTGTGAGATTTAACATCTATGGTCATCAGTCCCCTAGAACTTAGAACTACTTAAACCTAACTAACCTAAGGACAGCACACAACATCCAGTCATCACGAGGCAGAGAAAATCCCTGACCCCGCCGGGAATCGAAACCGGGAACCTGGGCGTGGGAAGCGAGAACGCTACCGCACGACCACGAGCTGCGGACAAGATGAGTGGAAGGATGTACAAGGCAAGATCGAAAAAGAAATGCAGCTGTAAGGGAAGTTTTAGGAATACATAAACTAAAAGAAAATATAGAGAAAAAAAGAGAGAATGGAACTATAGACCACCTCACTGAAAAAAGTTTCCACGTAAAGGCTCTAAATTATAAGTGCTCTGGAAGAAGAAATTTAAGAAGATCATGCAAGAGACAGGTACTTTAAAAGGCCATTTGCGTAATATATGAAGTGAAGAAGTAGAACACAAAATGTTTGAGAAGTTGATACAATCTAGTGTAGTGTCCCACCTGAACAACAATAATATCACAGCCAACCACAGTTTAGATACTAAAACTGTTACTCTTCTGAGAATGCCACTTAGGTGTTAACTCACCAAGTTCTCAGGCATTAAAAAATAAAATAGAGCCGGTTGACGTTTCCTCCCACCCATCTGAAGCATTTGACTGAGTGAATCACAGGGAAATTGAAATTCTATGTGTCTGATAGTATAGCCAGACGAAGAATAATGTATGTAGAAAAAAAAAATGCTGAAAGCTGTAGTTAGTAATTTAATCAGTATAGGTCGGTGATATTATTCTGATTGGGGAGAAATTGAGTATGGGTTGCCCCAAGGCTCAGTGTTAGGACCACTGTTGTTCCTCATACATGTAAACAAACTCTGATACACAACAAGCAGAATAACTGTGTTGTGCAGATGACACTAGGCTATAATCAGTCCAGGCATCCATACAGCTACAGAAGAAATGGTAAATATCATTCTTAAAAGTATCATTTACTGATTTCCTACGAACGGTCTCACCCTCAACTTTAAAAAGACAGAAACTATTCATTCTTCACTTCTTGGTGTACTGCACTACTGTTATGTGGAACATACAATGTTAAAATAATAAATACTGTGGTAACTTCTAAATTCTCAGGTGCCCATACTGATGAGAACTTCGATCGGAAAAATGCAGTTTTGGAACTCAGAAAATACCTTGGTTCAGTCACATTTGTACTTAGAATAATTGAAAATCTTGGCCAGTGACAAATCACTAATATGACATACTTCCATTACTTTCATTCGATAATATCTTATTGATTAAAGTTTTGGAGTAGCTCACTTTAAGATAGAAACTCCCCAATGTTCAAAAACCTAGTGTAAAAGTAGTATCATTTTCTAGACATCCGTTTAAGAAGTTAGGCTTTATGACTATTGCTTCTCTGTATATTTATTCCCACATGAAGGTTGCTCTAAATAATCTGCTGCAGTTGAAAAGCACACTGATGTACAGAACTACAACGCCTGAAGGAAAAATTACTTACATTACTCGACACAATGGTTGTCTACAGCACAAAGATGGGTGCACAATGTTGTTGTTGTTGTTGTGGTCATTAGTCCTGAGACTGGCTTGATGCGGCTCTCCATGCTACTCTATCCTGTGCAAGCTTCTTCATCTCCCAGTAACTACTGCAACGTACATTATTCTGAATCTGCTTAGTGTATTCATCTCTTGGTCTCCCTCTACGATTTTTACCCTCCACGCTGCCCTCCAATATTAAATTGGTGATCCCTTGATGCCTCAGAACATGTCCTACCAACCGATACCTTCTTCTAGTCAAGTGGTGCCACAAATTCCTCTTCTCCCCAATCATATTCAATACCTCCTCATTAGTTATGTGATCTACCCATCTAATCTTCAGCATTCTTCTGTAGCACCACATTTCAAAAGCTTCTATTCTCTTCCTGTCCAAACTATTTATCGTCCACGTTTCACTTCCATACATGGCTACACTCCATACAAATACTTTCAGAAACGACTTCCTGACACTGAAATCTATACTCGATGTTACCAAATTTCTCTTCTTCAAAAACGCTTTCCTTGTCATTGCCAGTCTACATTTTATATCCTCTCTATTTCGACCATCATCAGTTATTTTGCTCCCCAAACAGCAAAACTCCTTTACTACTTTAAGTGTCTCATTTCTCAATCTAATTCCCTCAGCATCACCCGACTTAATTCGACTACATTCCGTTATCGTAGTTTTGCTTTTGTTGATGTTCATCTTATGTCCTCCTTTCAAGACACTATCCATTCCGTTCAACTGCTCTTCCAAGTCCTTTGCTCTCTCTGACAGAATTACAATGTCATTGGCAATCCTCAGTTTTTATTTCTTCTCCATGGATTTTAATACCTACTCCGAATTTTTCTTTTGTTCTCTTCACTGCTTGCTTAATATACAGATTGAATAACATCGGGGAGAAGCTACAATCCTGTCTCACTTCCTTCCCAACCACTGCTTCCCTTTCGTGTCCCTGGACTCTTATAACTGCCATCTGGTTTCTGTACGAATTGTAAATAGCCTTTCGCTCCCTGTATTTTACCCCTGCCACCTTCAGAATTTGAGAGTTTGACAGAGCACTGAAAGACCCGAGTCGAAACAAGGCCCCAGGAGTAGACAACTTTCCGTTAGAACTACTGACAGCCTTGGGAGAGCCAGTCCTGACAAAACTCTACCATCTGGTGAGCAAGATATATGAGACAGGCGAAATACCATCAGACTTCAAGAAGAATATAATAATTCCAATCCTAAAGAAAGCAGGTGTTGACAGATGTGAAAATTACCGAACTATCAGTTTAATAAGTCACGGCTTCAAAATACTAACGCGAATTCTTTACAGACGAATGGAAAAACTAGTAGAAGCCGACCTCGGGGAAGATCAGTTTGGATTCAGTAAAAATGTTGGAACACGTGAGGCTATACTGACCCTACGACTTATCTTAGAAGCTATATTAAGGAAAGGCAAACCTACGTTTCTAGGATTTGTAGACTTACAGAAAGCTTTTGACAATGTTGACTGGGATACTCTCTTTCAAATTCTGAAGGTGGCATGGGTGCACATTATTGCAACTAAAATTGTTGCTAACTAGCCGGCCTCGGTGGCCTCGCGGTACTAGGCACTGCAGTCCGGAACCGCGGGACTGCTGCGGTCGCAGGTTCGAATTCTGCCTCGGACATGGATGCGTGTGATGTCTTTAGGTTAGTTAGGTTTAAGTAGTTCTAAGTTCTAGGGGACTGATGACCTAAGATGTTAAGTCCCATAGTGCTCAGAGCCATTTGAACCATTTTGTTTGTTGCTAACTTACCCAGTGGTATAGCACGTCTGTCACACAGCAGAGTAAATTTTGAACACATGCTGAAAAAAAATTTCTTTCAGAATTCCTTGTGCTCCGTAGAAGAACTTCTTGTATTTTAGTTTGTAAAAGGTGCTCGTTGAGAATTAATCACATCTGTGTACTTAAAAAAACGTAAAACTTTTATAAATATTCGGCATGTAGCCATATTTGCAAATTAATTTGCGATGTGAGTGAAGAAGTCTTGTTGCACATCATTACGATTTATCGTGCAAATGATCCGTGGAACATAAAACTAACTAACCGGCTAATAGGGTTGGTTGTGAAAATGAATTTCAAAAGTTGGTGCGCCACAGGTCGTAAATAGTTCAAGAACGTCATGATTTTTTGGCAAGAGTTGCTGGTAAAAAAATGTTTTTATGGACCAGATGATTGTCTGTGGAGCGAAACTGGTTGCTCAGTAAAGAGATATTATTGAACAACCAGTGTCAGTCCACAAACAATAATCAGCACCATCAAAGTATTTGTAACGGCATGATAAGGCGATATAAAATCAATGATGTCAGATAAATCCACTAAGTCGTCACTGTTGACGCATAGTAGTATGACGACGTAATTTATATAACTATGTGACAACAATGACGAATTCATAAATTATATTATCTGAAGCCAGGAATCCTAGCACAGAATTGAAGCACCACGAAATGGCTTACCCATACCTGTCAACCGAGCTGATTTCAATCTGATACCCAACCAGATTAGACCATTTGTTGCTGCGAAAGGGGTTAGCCATGTGAACTACATTTTGCGCCGTCTGCATCCCTAAATCATCATCAGATTTGATCATGTATTCTTCTTACCGTAGTGCATAACCACAATAAGTAAAATTTCACTGTTTTTCATCTGTCCTGGTTTTGCAGTTGTAAAAGCCAGCAGCGTCCATCTACAGCTATGGCCTGCATTCAGATGTGACGTTTATCGTAGAGGTTAAGTCCCACAGTACCAGTTGTTAGAGTTTATTTTCAGTCCATTCATTTATGGTTCTCGGGTATAATAACTGGTTAAGGCCCTCTTTGCACGCTGTAACTAACCCTCTGCTTGCAAAAGTTGTATGGATATCTGCCCGACCAACGCCATGCACTCTCGCTTTCCCTAACCATTTACCTACGCTCGTATGAATCCGCTTCCAACTCGTAAAGTTCTTACCTCTCGTCACCCACATCGAACTCCTGCTCGTATATCATACTGACCGTAAACTAGATTCCAATAACACTATTGTCTCCCCTCTGAACATCAACTCTGGTATGCTGCGGCATCATTAACAACACGTGTCACCGTCCCTACATCGACGAACACTCCATATACTATCCCCGCACAATACCAACCAAATACCTCTTTCAGACAAGGAGATCCGGCCCAATATGTATCACCCTCTAGCGACTATAACTCTTCCACACCTGTCCCACTCCAGGTCAGGGCTCTCCTCTTCTTTTCCCTCTCCATCGATTCCCATTCCTTTTCTTTTTTTACCACTACCATACCGTAACGTACCCATCACTCCTTCACTCGTCCCTAGATATGTGACCATGTCACCAAATCGAACCTGAAGCCACGGTCTAATGTCAGTCGAGGCTCTCGCCAGAATATACAACCTGACTCAATTCATAGCCAAAGCCCAAACCCCATTTTTCCTTCACTCCACTATGCTTTCCAAACTCACTCCACTTTGACTGTTCTAACATACCAATCGAAATGCGTTATCGCTTCTATACGCCAGTCCAATAATTATGCTCCTCCAGTTCCACTGCTTACCGTGACAGACACCAGACGTCTACAAGCAGTTACAGATAATTTTGGAACTTTCGAAGAAACTGGTTTACATTATAGGGAATGTTAAACATTCGCGGACATTGTGGACCATTCTCGAATTTATTCCATTGAAAACTACAGTGATGAGGAAGAGACGATATACTGGTGATCGCTACGGTTTAATGGTGACACGCACGTCTCATCAACTACAACACCTACCAAAAACACAAACACCATATTGTACACTGGGGAAACCAGGGAAGCACCATAAACAGATCCCGTGATTAGTCGTGAATGGTGTTGAAGGTACTGTTAACTTCATCCACAAAGACATTAATAAATAGAATGAGGTGACAAACGTCCTGGGATCCCTCCAGACACCGCATCAGACCACCTTTTGCCCAATATGGTGTGGACTCAGCAATTCGTTGGAAATTCTCTGCAGAAATATTAACCTGCTCTTCTCCTGTAGCCGTCCATATACGTGAAAGTGTTGCCGGTGGACAATTTTGTGCACGAAATTGCCTCCCGATTACGTCCTGTAATGTTAAATAGTATTTGAATGGCCAAATCATTTGCTCGAGTTGTGTAGAGTGTACTTCAGACCAATTGTCAACAAATATGGCCTGCTGAAATGGTGCACACTCATCCATAAGAATCCATCGACGTTTGGGAATATGGTGTCCATGAACTTCTGCGAATAATCCTCAAATAGCCGGAGAGAACGCGTTGGCGATGGTCCAGTCCATTCCATGAAAACAGAACCCACACTATTATGGAGCCTCCACGGGATTGCACAATGCCTTGTTGACAACTTGGGTCTTTGGCTTCATGGGATCTGAGCCACGCAGAAACACTGCCATGACCTCATTACCAACTGAAATCGGGACTCATACGACCAGTCTCATATTTTCGGTCGCTAATGACCGCGCAGTTGAGAATCCCACAAACCAAACATCATTATCATCATCATCATCATCATCATCATCATCATCAGTTTTAGGTTTAGCACTCGTCTAAGGTCCCACTGATATGGTTAGAAGCCTAGTGGAGGCATTCTAGTTCATGTCGCGTTATTAAGCAAAGGCATTCGCTTCTGTCGTCTACCACTATAGCCCATTAATGCTAAATTTCACCGCACTGTCCCAACGGATACGTTGACTTAGTAGTTATTTCACGCAGTTGGTTCAAATGGCTCTGAGCACTATGGGACTTAACTTCTAAGGTAATCAGTCCAATAGAACTTAGCACTACTTAAACCTAACTAACCTAAGGACGTCACACACATCCATGCCTGAGGCAGGATTCGAACCTGCGACCGTGGCGGTAGCGCGGTTCCAAACTGTAGTATTTCACGCAGTGTTGCTCGTCTGTCAACACTGAGAACTCTACGGACACGCCACTGCTTTCAGTCGTCAAATGAATGCCAACGGCCATTGCGTTGTCTTCCGTGCGAGGAAATACTTGACATTTGGCATTCTCGGCACGCTTTTGCCACGGTGAATCTCGGAATATTGAATTTACTAATGATTTCCGAACTGGAATGTCCCATGCGTCTAGCTCCAAGTACCATTCTGCATTCAAAGTCTGTTAATTCGCATCGTGCTACCATAATCATGTTGAATATCTTTTCACATGCATCACCTGAATACCAATGACAGCTCTGCCAGTGCACTGCCCTTTTTTTATACCTTGTGGTCGCGATACTACTGCCATCTGCTTATGTGCATATCATTATCCCATGACTTTTGTCACATCAATGTATATTTATTCGTAAACTGTTTCGATACGCGAAGGCAGCAACTTCAGATGCTAAATGGTGGTGGCTCACAACACCTAATGACACACTGAAGCAGTGTGATGTGCTGACGTTGTCTCACATTCCGATACACTCCAGCTTTGTACCTGTACAGTGCATTGCCAGCTAACATGATTTTTGATCTTGAAGGAGCGTGGTGTGTGAGTGGTGGGATTTGGGGCCCTCTGGAAACGCTGTTGACATTTTACAATGACTTTTACTAACGGCAATATATAACGCCGCGATGCCAACACGCCTCTCGGTGTTGTGTCATGGCTGGCACTGACATATGTGTAGTGATTATCGCTCTAGTTGCTAAAACCGCACCACGAGACACTGACGGGAGGCGCATGATGGGTCGGCAGTGTACGCCCACATCCATTGGCGTAAGCTGCGCGCTGCTTACCTCACTGTCGTGGAGCGCTTGCAGGTCCTCACTACACTCGTCACCACGGTGGTGTGCGAAGAAGGCTGTGTGGGGCATAACTCACTGCCCTCAGATGATGATTGGCGCTGTGGCGCATAGTCTCACTAGGAACTCAGCGTTGAGGCAGCAAGCAAGGGCGGTATGTCGACGAGGCCGTGGCACCAAGACCCGTTAAGGATTAAGAGCTGGAAGCAGCCACAGCCCGGTCTGGAACCCATCGCTGCCGCTGATAATGCCTAGTTGTCTTGTTGTCCAGAATACTTCTGGTGTCGTGGTGGTGCAACTAGTTTCCAGCGACGACCAGTCACCCCTTGCCTTAAAATGAAAACTTATTTATATGCCTCTGGCGCCCACTTCTTTCACAAAAACAACCATAACAAGAGACTGGCCCTAGTGTGGTGAAATACCCCGTTTGCTAAGTGATTAACAACGTGCGGTGCAGTTTATTGCTGTGCTCAGCTGTCCTTCACTTACAATCATCTGCTTCTCTGTTACTGTCAGCCACAAATAACAATACTGGTGGCTAAAGACTCTCGACTGCTGATACAGTGCTCTGTGGTGGTTTTTTCATTACGTCTTATTACTTTTGCTAGAGACTTACAATTTTTGTCTCAAGACTGGGAAGCACACTGCAGTCTGGAAATAATAACTTCGTAGTAGCGAAATTGGTTGAAATAGTTCAGTTTTTAACGAGATTCATCGGATTTCACATGACTTGGTCTTCTACATGAATCAAGATCGATACTTGGAGTGAAATTAAACTTAAGCATTGAAGCTAAAAGACTGTCACGGTGCCAAATGTTATCGACTTTATCGACTGGTTCATATTCTGGCTGGTCTATTGTTCATTAAGCAAAGTGCACCGAGTCAGTATTCGGTTAACACAACAAGAGTAAGCATTCCGCATTCTGTATTTCAACAGCTGCAAATCACTTCCGGTTCTGTAGCTTGATATGTGGCGGGAATACTCCAATGCACCCCCTATAGCAGAAAACATCTACTGTAAAATGACGCCAGAAGTTACTACGCACTAGTCAAGTAAGGGGATAGCCACAGGTCGTCCCTTTGTGCTCATTCGAGGTGGTAAGAGTATTCAAGACAATTATGCGGGTACGAATAGTCACCTGAAGCCTCCCAATCTCAGATGGGAATTATCCATTCATGTGTCTGCCTTGCGAGCCCTACGATTACTTTAATGTTGCAGACGATATACACTGAAAGGTCGGAAGCTTCCGGACACCACTATGTAATGCAGAATCGACTACTACATTCACGAAAGGCGGACGTGACACTATAAAAGAAAGAGGAGTTATTGTAGTAGAGAAGCTGTTCGAATAGAATGGACCTGTCAGCAGAGCTCAGTGACGTCCAAAGTGTGCCAGTCATTGGATTTCACCTGAGAAACTTGTTCATTAGGGATATTTTAACACTTCTAAAGCAGCCAAGCTCAGATGTTGGCGATGGAACTGTGAAGCGGAGACGCGAGGGGAAGACCAAAAATTGTTCAAATGGTTCTAAACACTATGTGACTTAACATCTGAGGTCATCAGTCCCCTAGACTCAGAACTACTTAAACCTAACTAACCCGAGGTCATCACACACATCCATGTCGTAGGCGGGATTCGAACCTGCGACCGTAGCAGCAGCGCGGTTCCGGACTGAAGTGCCTAGAAGCGCTCGGCCACTCCTACCGGCAAGGGAAGACCAAGCAGACTTCATGTACTGGTGGGTCGGGACCGTCGAGAACTGCAGAAAGTAGTTGTAAAAATCATGTGAAGTCAGCAGAAGGAATCACTTGTGAGTTCCAACGTGCTGAGTGAAGCTTGAGGTGCTGTTAAGTAGGAAGTCACTCACAGTGGATGACTGAAAACGAGTGGTAAGTCACGCAGTACCGTGTGGCGGTGCAATGGTAGGGTTTGGGTTCGACAAATGCGTGGAAATGTTACCAGCCAACAGTGAGGTATGGACGAGGATGTATAGTTGTTTACAGGTGTTTTTCGTGGTTAGGGCGCGGTTCCCTTATAGTGCTTAAGAAAACGCTAAATGCGAAGTAATATGAACACGTTTTACAGGACTGTGTAATTCTTACAGTTGAATGTCATTTCGGTACGATGATTGTTTGCATCATCATGACAGGAAGTCTCTTCTGTGAAGTAATGGTCTGCAGAGACAGCATTTTTGAAATGGACTCGCCTTCAGAATGAAACGTCGACTTCATCCAGTCCGCAGCCATCAACAGCAGTAACTTTTCTGATTTCTGGTGCACTTCCTCCTCAGACACGTCACTGAAAGTTCAAGCCCTCATAAAGGCTTAGGGTAAACGTACGCCTTATTAATGTCATCTAATAGGTGTCCGCATACTTTCTTCCAGTAGTATATGATTAATTTTCTACACGATCCTCATGATGACGATAAACAACTACGTGAAGAGTTGTGTGAAGTTATTTTGGGTGTTGATAATGTTGATGACAGTTTTCGATCTCGTTTAGTGTTCAGTGATGAGGTTAGGATCCATTTTAAGTGAAAAAGTGAACCGCCGAAACGTAAAAATATAAGGAAGATAGGAGCTACATAGTAAAATAAGAGAGAAACTTGGCCCAGATTCATGTATTCTGCCCCGTTTGCCGAGACAAGACTACGGTTCTTTCTTTTTAGTGGATGAGAAGCTTACAGAAATCACGTACTCAAATGTCTTGGAGCTCTGGCATTTTCCTCAACTACGAGAACAAGCCGAATATTTCATTTTTAAGCATGACTGATGACATAAGATAAAAACCCTCCACGGTCACATTATCTCATGAATTGTAATTTTTTCTTCTTGGTGGTTAATGAGGGACTCCGTCTGTGAGCCTTCCCTGCCTTCAATAATGTCAGAAGTGCGGCGACGCATAGCAGTTGCGAATGTCGAAGCCCAGACATGCTTGCTTTAGGAAAGGTAAAGGCACCAAAGAGGCGGTTCTCACGTTGTGGTTGATAATGCAAGCAAGACTGAATAAAAGTGAAGAAATTTTCATAGGATTTAACGACATGGGAAAAACATTTTTCAATGTAAAATGGTGCGAGATATTCGAAATCCATAGGAGAACTGGGATACACTACGGGGAAAGAAGGATAATAGACTCAGGTGACAAAAGTCATAGGATACGTCCTTTGGCCACAAGTGGTGCAACAACTCTACGTCTCTTGCACTCAGTAAGTAGGTGGAAGACCTTGCAGAAATATTCAGCCATGCTACATCTATTGTCGCCCATAATTGCGAAAGTGTTGCCGGTGCAGGATGTTGTTCATGAACTAACTTCTCAATGATATCCCATAAATCTTCGATGGATACATGTCGGGCGACCTGGATGGACGAACCATTCTCTCGAATTGTACAGAACGTTCTTCAGACCAATCGCGAACAATATTGGCGTGTTGTCAAGGCGCATTGTCGGCCATAACAATAGCATCGCCGAATGGCTGCAAATGGTCTCCAGGTAACCGAACGTAGAAATGTCTAGTCAATGAACGGTTCAGTAGGACCAGAGGATCAAGTTCGTTCCATGTAAACACAGCCAACACCATTATTGAGCACCAGCCTGCACAGTGCTTTGTTGACAACTTGTGTCTTTGTGGGCCAGTAGTAAACTCGAACCCTGCTATTAGCTGTTACAAACTGACATAATTACCCACCTGAGCAGGTCACGCTTTTCTAACCGACTACTGTCCACCTGATATAATAACGAGCCCAGGAGAGGCGCTGCCGGCGATTTCGTGCTTTTAGTAAAGCCACAGGTGCAGATCGTCTTCTGCCATAGCCCATTAACGCCAGATTACGCCGCTCTGTTCTAACGGACACGTTCGTCTCACGTCCCACACTCTTTTCTGCTGTTATTTAACTCAGTGTTTATTTTCTCTTAGCAATGACAACTCCTAGCAAACACCGCCGTCGACCTCTGCGATATGCGAAATGTAATGTCCCACGCGTCTAGCTCGAACTATCATACCAGTCGTGCGGCCATAAGAAAGCCTTTCATATGAATTACCTGAGTACAAATTACTGCTCCGCCAGTTCGCTCGTCTTTAATACCTTGTGTACGCGATACTACCGTCACCTGTATATGTGTTTATATCTGCTCAAAATTCAAATGTGTGTGAAATTTTATGGGACTTAACTTCTAAGGTCATCAGTCCCTAAGCTTACTCACTACTTAACCTAAATTATCCTAAGGACAAACACACAAGCCCATACCCGAGGGAGGATTCGAACTTCCGCCGGGACCAGCCGCGCAGTCCATGACTGCAGCGCCTTAGACCGATTTATATCTGTATAGCATGAATTTTATCACCTCAAAGTACACAATATGGATAAGAACCAGGAGGACAATAAGACTAGAAACTGAGAACGAACTGTTTAGAATAAAAAGTCTTTCAGTCCTACTGTTGAGTCTGTGTGTCAAAGAGGGAATGACGGAAAGAAAATATTGGTTCAACGGTTGAGCTAAAATTAAGGATGAAAGGATATGAGTGATGAGATTCGCTGACGACATTGTAGTCTTTAATGAACCTGAGGAAAACTTACAGGATCTGCTGAGTTCTGAATAGGGATTGAGAGTGAATCGAAGAAAGACGATAGTAAGGAAAAATAGGAGAAAAGAGAACAGCAATAAACTTAACATCAAAATCTATGGTCACTGAAATTAAGGAATTCTGCTACCTTGGGAGCAAAATATGCCATGACCGACGTAGCAAGAAGAAAATAAAAGGCAGCCATGACTGATAAACAGGGCATTTCGTGGCCAAGAGAATTCTAGTGGTATCACACTTAGGACTTAAATTGAGGAAGAAATTTTTGAGAATGAGTGGAGAACAGTGGTTGTGGTTCTTGGACAGTGAGACAACTGGTAAAGAAGAATACTGAAGTGTCAGACATGTGTGCCTAGAGAAACCATTTGAATGTGTTGAGAACTGATAAGAAAAGTAATTAGGATGTTCTCCACAGAATCGGCAAGAAATGGAATATATGGAAAACACTGACCTGAAGAAGGGGCAAGATGATGGGACATGTGTTAAGACATAAGAGAATAGTACCCTTGGGACTAGAGGAACTGTAAAGGCTAACAACTGTAAGGGAAGACAGAGAGCCGAATATATCCAGAAAGTAACTGACAACGGAGGAAGCAAATGTTGGTCTGAAATGAAGAGGTTACATCAGGAGGGCTAGTCATCTCGTTAAACTGTCCACCATTTCTAATTTCATCCTTTGTAGTGCAATATCAGCAGGACATTTATTTAAATTAACAGTAATGCTGCAAAAAAGTGCAGTAAAGTTCCCTGGGGAGAGAAAAAGGAAACCTAATTAGCTCCTTAAGCGCAATATACAAAAATTCCGTGGCAACCTGGCGCTAAAGTTACTGGGCATCATGTGAAGTCGCTGCTTTTGGATTATGTGGCGGCGTCTTACCGACCGTGGGAGTTGCTCTCCCTTCGCGTGTGCAAGGCAAGGGATGAAGATGGTTCTTCCACGTGAGGCTCTCTTGTGATGGTATCCTAAGACCGCTGGTAGGGGAGCCACTCAATGGATAAATTTGAACGACGAAGACATAAAGCCGCCAGCATTTCTTTAAAATAACGTAATCTCCCTCTTTCATATCTGTCATCGCCGCCTTGCCAAAATGAGAATAGGTTATCCATGAGGTGACCTCTCGCGTCATTATCTTTCCTTGCTCTAAGCACAATCCTTTTATCTCTGACAAGGTCCATGATAAAGTAGTCATTGCGGTGACCAGCTGTGGAAGAACAATGTTATCTTCCCAGTTTTCTATGAAACGTATACAGATACGTGTGTGCGTGTTTACAAGTCACGCTTTGAGCACAGATAGGCGCTCCGTGTAATATAATGGACACATTCTTGATAGGCCACTTTAAAGTACCACCTCATTGTCAAACGCATCTGTAAACTGCTTTTATTAGTTATTTGTTTTTCTTATAGATATGACTTGTGTGTAGGTGTTGACAGATGTGAAAATTACCGAACTATCTGTTTAATAAGTCACAGCTGCAAAATACTAAGGCGAATTCTCTACAGACGAATGGAAAAACTGGTTGAAGCCGACTTCGGGGAAGATCAGTTTGGATTCCGTAGAAATATTGGAACACGTGAGGTAATACTGAACTTACGACTTATCTTAGAAGAAACATTAAGGAAAGGCAAACCTACGTTCCTAGCATTTGTAGACTTAGAGAAAGCTTTTGACAATGTTGACTGGAATACTCTCTTTCAAATTCTAAATGTGGCAGGGGTAAAATACAGGGAGCGAAAGGCTATTTACAATTTGTACAGAAACCAGGTGGCAGTTATAAGTGTCGAGGGGAGGGGCATGAAAGGGAAGCACTGGTTGAGAAGGGGGTGAGACAGGATTGTAGCCTAACCCCGATGTTATTCAATCTATATATTGAGCAAGCAGTAAAGGAAACAAAAGAAAAATTCGGAGTAGGTATTAAAATTCATGGAGAAGAAATAAAAACTTTGAGGTTCGCCGATGACATTATAATTGGGTCAGAGACAGCAAAGGACTTGGAACAGCGGTTGAACGCAATGGACAGTGTCTTGAAAGGAGGATATAAGATGAACATCAAGAAAAGCAAAACGAAGATAATGGAATGTAGTCGAATTAAGTCGGGTGATGCTGAGGGAATTAGATTGAGAAATGAGACACTTGAAATAGTAAAGGAGTTTTGCTGTTTGGGGAGCAAAATAACTGATGATGGTCGAAGTAGAGAGGATATAAAATGTAGACTGTCAATGGCAAGGAAAGCATTTCTGAAGATGAGAAATTTGTTAACATCGAGTATAGATTTAAGTGTCAGGAAGTCGTTTCTGAAAGTATTAGTATGGAGTGTAGCCATGTATGGAAGTGAAACATGGACGGTAAATAGTTTGTACAAGAAGAGAATAGAAGGTTTCGAAATGTGGTGCTACAGAAGAATGCTGAAGATTGGATGGGTAGATAACATAGCTAATGATGAGGTACTGAATAGAATTGGAAAGAAGAGAAATTTGTGGCACAACTTGACAAGGAGAAGGGAAAGGTTGGTAGGACATGTTATGAGGCATCAAGGGATCACAAACTTAGCATTGGAGGGCAGCATGGAGGGTAAAAATTGTAGAGGGCGACCAAGAGATGGATACAGTATGAAGATTCAGAAGGATGTCGGTAGCAGTAGGTACTGGGAGATGAAGAAGCTTGCACAGGATAGAGTAGCATGGAGAACTGCATCAAACCATCTCAGGACTGAAGACCAAAATAACAACAACAACATTACTTTTTAATCGATTGATTAACGGTCTTTGGAGAGAGGTCTTATCCTTTACAAGTGTAAGGAAATAAGAAAGCTATTTTCGTAATACCCGACTATTTAGCCTATGTCGGTACATACGCTTGCGCAGTCGTTCTCGGAAGTGGGCCAGTTGAAATCCTGGTTGTGGAATTTTCTCACTGCCACTTTTTGGTTGGGGTGTGCCTGATCATCAGTCTTTGCACCAATGTCTTGGTGTAAATTTGAAAGTTCTCCGCATTGTCTCATGAGATCAGGGCATGTGGCTCTTTTGACAGTGATCAGTTGCATGGGAACGACAAGCCCCGCGACTCCCTAGATGTTCGTCGAGTGGCATCGGGTGCGGGCAACGACTCTCGCCATTTTCCTTCATTTCATCCATAACTAAACCTGCCCAATAACCCACTGTGAAGGCACTCACCGCAGGGATACACACTTGAAACATCATATCAAGCAGACGAAAGGCAATGACAAACCCCTTCCACTAGGGCCACACCTAGATCAGCGCTGCAGGAGTCATAATGCTGCTCCCCTATGCCTTTTCCGTAAGTGTTTGACTACTTTGGCTGCTATCAACATTACAAGATTCGAATCTGTCCTGAAAGTAGGCTCAAAAATCAGAATTACCAGCACATTATCTTTGGCGCTGCGTGTGGATTAATTTCACACACGCAGCATCACCTTCCAAAAGACCACTCCTCCGCCCGGCCCTCCCTCTCCCCACTCCGCCCTCCTCCACAGACACTTCCATCCGCTCAAGTCTTCTTAATCTCCGCGATACTTCACGGTGGCGGCACACTGAACATTTATGAAAGGTATATGATAACACCGACCTTGAAGGTAGTTGAGAAAAGCACCTCAATGTTGCATATGAACACACACGTGTTACCAAACAAGGAGAAGGTAGATGGCAGCATGCTAAAAACTTAACTCTTCATCAAGAAAAAAAAACAAATTTATTTTAAAAATTTCTTCGAACTATTATCAAGAATTTCTTCTCACGTGTGAAATTTGAGAAACATAAGTAAATGCAAGAAAACTAGCAACGAGACATTAATATTTGAAATTTAGGCTACTTTCAGTTAAAGTTTTCAGTCGTGACATTAAGTTGACTCTTGCCTCAAATAAATTAAATAAAGCATCGTATGAATTTAGGCCTTAGTAAAGATAATAAAAATTTCATTTAACACATGCCACAAAGAAAAAATGAAACCTCGGGCATAACTGAATTTCTAGTTATCATATGAGTTTACATAGCATATTTGAAAACCAAACTACAGCCATAAAATAGTGTGAATACAAGCTTTGAGTAAAACAGAGAAATTATATTTGAAATCCTATAAGGTGGTAATGGGTTTCTTGTAAAAGGAAAAGGATCAGAATATCGGATTTAATTAGATTATATTTCTCTCAGGCTAGTTCTATAAAATAATTTATAAATTATATTCAAAAAATAGTTTAAAACAAAGCAGCAAGTAGTAACACAGAACTTACATTAATCCTGAGGAGTAACTAAATTTCACAATACCACAGCAAATAGTACCCATAAACCAACAACTTTCGGAAAAACATCACGCACGTAATCTCGAATATAGCAATCAGCGTAATAGCTCATGCGTCCGAGATGACAATAGGACTAATACACAGAACAATTGTAAAGAAAATTGTAAATCTATTAAATGACGATCAATTTGGCTTCTGATTAGTAAAGGGACGAGAGAGACCTGGCGCTTGATAGGATTCGTCGAGCTAGAAAATTTCTCGAAGGTGCAAAATAGTGTATGTTATTCGAGACTCTGAGACAAATGGGAGTAAGCTGCAGAGAAAGGCGGGTAATATACAATATGTACAAGAGTCAAGAGAGAACTACAAGAATGTAAGACCAAGAATGGTGTGCGTGGATTAAAAAAGGTGTAAGACAGGACTGCAGTCTCTGTCGCATACTGTTCGATCTATACATCGAAGAAGCAATGACGGAGGACAAAAGAAATGTTTAAGAGTAGGATTAAAATACTTTGTGAAAGGATATCGATGATCAAATTTGCTGATGGCACTGATATCATCAGTGAAAGGGAAGATGAATTATAGGATGTGTTGAATGGAATGAAAAGTATAATATGTACAGAAAATGGGCTGAGAGTACAACAGAAAAAGCCAAAGGTAATAAGATGTACCAAAAATCAGAATAACGAGAAGCTTGACATCAAAATTGGTGATCACGAAGTTAAGGAATTGTGCTAACTTGCCAACAGATTTACCCAGGACGGACGAAGCGAGGAATGCATAAAAGACATTATAGCAGAGTCAAAGAGGACATTGCTGGCAAAGAACGTCCACTGGTACTAAACATAGGCCTTAATTTGAGGAAGAAATTTCTGAGTGTGTACGTTTTGTATACAGCATTGTGTGGTAGAGAATCCTGGATAGTGGAAAAACGAGAACAGAACAGAATCGAAGCTTGTGAGATGTAATGCTATAGAAGAATGTTGAGAATTAGGTGGACTGATATAGAATAAGAAGGGCCTTGGCAGAATCAACGAAGTAAGCAACACATGGAAAACATTGACGCGGAAACGGTATAGGATGATAGGAGATTTGTTACATCAGGGACTAACCTCACGGTTCTTGAGGATGCTGCAGAGGTTAGAAACTGTAAGAGAAGAGAGAGATTTGAATACTTTAAACTAATCATTGAGGACATGGGGTTCAAGTGCTGCTCTGAGATGAATAAGTTGGCCCAGGACAGGAATTCGAGGTGATACGTATTAAACCAGTCAGAAGATTGGTGGATCAAAAAAAAAGTCCGTTCTCAAGGCTCGCGTTCCCCTCTCCACTTTCTGGGCCTTAACTGTAGTTACATCTTTATAAAGGATGGCTGGAACACCTCAGCTGTTCAGTGTAAAATGGTAAATCAAAGTATCTCCAGCTTTATTTTATTTTTGATACCACTTTCGCCTTTACACTACGCTATCTTTATGCCCCCTCCCGGTGTGCCGTAGGGTTTTGGAACATATATTGTATTCGAACATTACGAAGTACCTCGAAGAATACGATTTACTGACACATAGCACGGTTTCAGAAAATATCTTTCTTGTGAAACACAACTAGCTCTTTATGCTCGTGAAGTAATAACTGCTATTGAATTGGCATGTCAAATTGATTCCATATCTTTAGATTTCCAGAAGGCTTTCGACACCGTTCCTCACAAGCGTCTTCTAACCAAACTGCGTGCCTACGGAGTATCACCTCAGTTGTGTGACTGGATTCGTGATTTCCTGTCAGAAAGGTCACAGTTCGTAGTAATGGATAGAAAGTCACCGAGTAAAACAGAAGTAATATCCGGCGTTCCCCAAGAATGGGTCATACGGCCTCTATTGTTTCTGATCTGTACTAACGACAGAGGAGACAATCTGAGTAACCGTCTTAGATTGTTTATAGATGATGCTGTCATTGTCGTCTTGTAAAGTCATCAGATGATCAAAACGGCTTGCAAACTGATTTAGATAAGATATCTGCATGGTGCGAAAAGTGGCAATTGACCGTGAATAAGGAAAAGTGTGAAGTTATTCACATGAGTGCTAAAAGAAATCAGCTAAATTTCGATTACGCGATTAGTCACACAAATCTGAAGGTTGTAAATTCAACAAAATGGTTAGGGATTAAAATTACAAATAACCTAAACTGGAACGATCACATAGATAATATAGTGGGTGGAGCAAACCAAAGAGCGCAATTCATTGGCAGAACACTTAGCAGGCGCAACAGGTCTCCTAAAGGGCCTGCTTACATCACGCTTGTCCGCCCTATTCTGGGGTATTTCTGTGCGGTGTGGGATCCGCGTTAGGTGGGACTGACGGAATACATCACAAAAGTGCAAAGAAGAGCTGCTGGTTTTGTATTATCGCAAAGTAGGGGAGATAGTGTCCCAGACATTATACGTGTATTGGAGTGGCAATCATTAAAACAAAGGCGTTTTTCTTTGCGACGGGATCTTCTCATGAAATTTAAATCACCACTTTTCTCCTTCGATTGCGAAAACATTCTCTTGGCACGCACTTACATAGGGCGAAATGATCATACGATAAAATGAAAGAAATCAGGGCTCGCACAGAAAAATTTAAGTGCTCGTTTTTCCCGCGTGCCGTTCGAGAGTGGAACGGTAGAGACACAGTTTGAAGGTAGTTCATTGAACCCTCTGCCAGGCACGTTATTGTGAATAGCAGAGTAATCACGTAGGTGTATATGTAGATGTAGATGTGAAGGAAGAATCCCTCCTGTTGTACAATTCAAACAGGGGCCAGCAAGTATCTGTAGATTTCTTTTTAACCAAGCGATTGCTTTGACCATCGCTTTGTTTAAAAGAAGTCTGCTGTGCCGTCAGGTCTGTTTGCTACCACTGCCTCTTTATAAAAAGCTTACTGCTAACTGCCGGATTATTCTGCAGCACTGCGCAACGCAGTGAACTGACTTCGGTTATCTGCCGAGTTTCAGTAAATCTAGAATTTAGGAAAAAAACAAACCAGCGAAATAAATGACACCTCACATCTTGTGAAATCTGTGAATTCTACAGTTGTACTCCTTACAGTTCCTAGGGATTAACTGCACACAAACAGATCTGTTGGTACGCCTGCAGAACCCGGGACCGCCTCCAGCAGCAGCGCGGCGACCACGGCGACGCCCGCCGGCAGCCTGAGCGAGTCGCCGGCCGCCGCTGGCGCGCCGCAGCCCCCGGAGGCGGCGCAGCTGCAGAGCAGCGCCTCTCCCCAACCGCCGCCGCCGCCGCCCCCGCACGTCGCCCACGCGGCGCCCACGCCCGGTGCCGCTGGCAGTGGGCGGCGGCCGGGCCAGCACACGGTGGCGCCGCTGCTCCTGGCGCACATCTTCGACACACACTCGCCCGCCAACAAGCACCACCACCACGACCACCGCTGGGGACCTCACTTCGAGGACGACGGCCTCAACGTCACCAACGTCACCGTCCAGGTCGGCGACACCGCCGTCCTCAACTGCAAGATCAGCCTCTTGCAGGACAAAGTGGTAAGTCACCGTGTGTCACATACGTTGCGGAGTCATAGAAGGTCATCACGTTGCGGCAGGCCGGGTTGTCCTCGCACTATTCTTTACACAATCAGCTCATCTTCCTGGATAGGTTTCTGGTTGTCTGCCCCTTCACTCGGCGATGGTAGATACAGGTTTAGCCAATAAAAACAGCGTTGACGAAAATTCGACTAAATAACGACTACGAAAAGGCCACATAACTCCAGTTCGTGGGCAGTAACTGCTAGTTTGTTAAACTATCGAGCGTTCGGGATATCTAAAATTTACTTTAAATTGGTTTATTTACTTTGAAACACAGGACATGTTTAGCGAGTCCGTATTTAACATCCCAACATCAATTATGCAATGTTACTGATTATCTCTGTTAGAAGTTCACACGCGAAATCATCCAGAAGAAATTTAATCCTAAACAATCGCTGGCCCACTACTACTTGCGAGTGAACATACTCAGTCGTTTAGTGAGCTTCTTGTAAGAAGTGCACGCCGTAATATTTCGTAATCTGCGCGAAACACGCCACGTGGAGTTTATGTACGACATGAAATGTTCACACGAAAATATCTTCTAAAATAAACTATTTACGAAACTCAAACTTTCACAAAATACACAACACTTTAGTTGCTTTTCGTCAACGACACGAGAATTGGTCAAACGTGCGAATATCTTCATTTTGGTACAGGTTTGGCATAGGTCTTTAGCAGAAGACGCCTCCCGAGCGACTATAACGACTCATGGATCTGAGAAACAAAGCCCTATTCAAACGCGTGGGAAATGTTGAATTCGTATTGGCTAGTGTGTTAAGCAGCCAATGGCATCATCTCGTGCACTTCTATACTCGCGGCATTTGTAATGTCAGCCAATCGGATTACCCCAAATAATTTAGGCTAGAAATTTCGTAATTCCGAAACTAAATAATATTTAATGAAAACAAAATAGGATTTCTTTCCACAAAGTAATTTACTAATGAATTTAATACTCAACGCCCCTTCCGGCTGCCTTTTTAGACGTCTAGCTCTCTATGGTCATTAATCACAAACTCCCTTCATGCACATCAACTTTTTTCACACATACATTTACATTGTTTGAACTAAAACACTCACAGAGCCAAAACATGTTGAAATATTACTTTTCCATTTAACTTTTAATGAAAACAGAAATCCGTCTAATGAACCCAAAGAAAAATTGTAATAATTAGATTATGTCAACTAGTCATCTTGGTTGTAGCTTCATTTGGTACTATAGATGAATGCATTACAGTCCAGGACGTGTTTTAGGTAAAAAGTTGACTCTCAGAAAGTGCTGACGTACTTGATACGAAATTTTAAATGTATTGTTGTGTTATCCATAGAATTTCTTATACTAACTATGTAAACGATTGACTAATATTTAATAGTACTTCTTTAGATTCATATAGAGTATGTATAACGCATTGAAATCAGCATTTCGCAAGTACACTGTTCGCTCGGCTAAGTAGCTAGCGTGAGAATCAAAATCTGCTATCCTCCCGCCTCCAAGGCAAGCTACTCTTTCAGTGCAAGATGACGGAATAGTTTGCTTAGTTACAACGTCTCTTAGCTAACTTGGCATAGGAACGAGAGAAATAAACATAACGGTGAAAAAAATCACCGATCCTTAGGAGCTATCAGACTAATGCAATGTAACACCGGCACTAGCCTTGACAATGGACAGGAAGGGAATCCACAATCTTAGCCCCGTATACCGCATCCAGCTGAAGTCATTAATTGCTGATCACCCCGTTAGAGCTGTAAAATTGCACCCATGTCAATTGTTTCGTTTCTTCCAGTGTTTCAGATAGTCCAAGACATTTACGTCTATTTATTCAGGGGTTCAGTTGTGGTGCGACAGGGGTAGGTTAAGGAACACATGTGTGCTACCCTAAGAACACAGAAGTTGTCTTGTATTGTAACACTACCGGCAGTTACCAAATTAGCCTCTCCAATAACGGAACCCTACTGAGAACCGTTTAGCCTGATCGTGGCTGTACGTAATGACAGGGAATCTGACTATAATTTAGTAATGGCGAAGTAAGTGAAACAGAAACAATAACAAAGCGAAGGGTTTTGACCTGACATTATAATAATATTTGGGGAAACTGTAATTATATATACATGCAGTCGCTAGACTAATTAGGCAATGCGATATCAAGTTTTATGGCAAAGTGGAAATAAACTTCGCCTAAGAAAACTTTCCTCACTTGGGGCCCTAACTAATGTCTTCCAACACAGTTACTCTCCAAATTGTACGCTTAGTTGCCCTAGCGAACAACACAACAGCTAACCCTTGTTCAGAATATAGAATGGTCAATAAATAAAACAGAACACACTGTCTCACAATAACACTTCCTATTGTGCAAAAATTACTATGCAGTATAATGAACAAATACCGAAGGGAATATGAACCTATTATTAAAGTCTGCCTGGCAGTATCATGAGCTACAATTCTCTTAATGAACTATCACAAAAAATCATGATTTGGAACAGTAGTAATTACCATAGGCTTCAGAAATTTGCACATGCAGTCACAATACTCTATGGAAATAGGTAGTACAGCTGCTAATATTATTAAAAAATTGGTGCATAATTCATGAATATACCGATTGCTACACTTGCTCAGAAGGAACCTTGACTTTCATTTACCACACAAATGAAGTAGCTTAGGTGGTCCCTTGAGCTGGTATGGTTTTTAAGAACCGTAATTAGTTGTAAATCGTAACACACAAAATCAAGGAAATGGCAAATATGTTTAGTAACACCTTTAAGAATAATGACTAGTGCAAAATTAGTCAAACGGTTAACAAGGGGACCTAGCGACTAGTCTATCATTGGACTCAAAACCAAACTGACTTCATAAATGAATGTATAACTTGAAACAAACGTCTGTTTACAAACTCGCTCAAAGGGAAATAATACTGCTTGGCAACTTCTTACTTAATGAAAATCATTCGTTGTGAACACAGTTTAGGAAACTCCAAGATGAAAATTTGTGTCGAGAAAATCATTTACCACTCTACAGGAAACTAACCAAACTTCATATTCCACAAATTTAATAAAAACTGCAAAATGTTTTTCTGCCAAAACTGTTTCTTTAATAAAATCTGGACACTCGGTCTTAATTCACTTCGAAAGGACCCTGTCTAGGAATGTGACTGGGGATAGTCGTGGGTGTGCACATGTAAGTTATGAGTTCCATAAAAAGTTGTTATTCGATACATCATACCTGGTACATTGGATGTACATATTTAGATACCAGTTCTGCTGAAGGTGGTGGCGCGTGTGGCAAATTACTGTGGCTATACAACTGGTTGTAAAGCAACCATGGTTTTTGATTTTAGCCATGCCCTGATATAGCGCTTCTTGGAGTCGTAAATTTAACCAAACAGGGATAATAATCTTACCTTGCTCGACAGGTCACTTAACATTCTCACTGAACATTCCATTCGAGGCTAATTTAGATGCTCGCAAGCTCTTCTTGCCTCGGTTTATACATCGAAATTAACCACAAGGCTGATCAAGGCTGCCACCGACCACTCAGTGGCACACTCAGAACTCGAATATTCATTCTATTCATTATCACAGTCAGAACTCGAATTGCCACTCGCCACAAAGGAAACAAGCGCCTTGAGCGCTTCTTTAGATCCACCAAGCTACGTCCATGGTGTCGGGGCTTTACTCCGGGTCTTACAATTAGCTTCACTACTTGTGGACCAGTAAAAATAGAGAATTTTTATAAACTATTACATTCACAGAGTATTACATATAAAATGAAAGGCACAGCTACAATGTAATTTCTTAAAACGTCAAATATTAATAAATTCTTAAAAACCAAAGATATTTACCATGCAGATACACAAGTGTACAATGTCAGCAGAGAACGTACACGGAAAGCACTTTAATCTATAGATTACTGGTGTTACTGCCTCATTTCTAAACATGCAAAATCACGACTTTTCGTCATGTAAAATAACTACAGTTGTTGTGTCAGTTGGCTCAGTGGAGACGGGCGACTTAATGTGCCACTGTGAGCAATTGCATTTTGCTAGGTGCACGACTCTAAAAGTACACAGTTTGTAGTTCCCATCATAGTGTTTGTGTGGAAACTTTTTGAGTCGTGATGCAGCAATTATTGTCTGGTTTGAAACCGACGGTCATTATCAATACGTTGCACTCGTCTCCAGGCTCTCTCGGTTAGCATATTTTCCATGTTCTGTTCTAACACCGTTTTACATGGCTGCAAGTGATATGACGATGCGCGATAATACACCGACAATTCTGGCAGCTTCATTCCTGGTGTGGCCATGAGCACATCCCATCATTATTCCTCCTTTCTGCCATTCTGTCTCTTTGTCGACCCATATTTCTAAACTGATTGTTTGCTAACGGCTGGCCTATGTACATCACTTCATTGTTCTGGCTTAAATCGTTGGGCGGTACATGACATCGCTCTAACAATTCTTCAGCGCCCCAATGTTCACTTTTAAGAGGTAACTAATAGTTTGTCTGATAATATTATAAGGAGCAGTGAATCATTCTCTTGAAAAATTATAAATGACTGTGCTGGTAAACTTCTACGTTATTTGATTTTCAAGCAGCTGAGCAAAACTCAACGTACTCAGTTTTCTCTTTACTTATTCTAATCATCACTAAACTGACACAATATTTTTAGCGCAACGCAATCTGACTTTCAGTAATACTTCACAAGAATGGCCCTGACTAACAATATCCTATACTTTTCATGAATCATTTACCTCACAAAAATCTTCGTTACTCAACCACTGAAATACAGCGAGTGCTAATACTGCCAGCTAAATAAAAGTTTCTAACTACTGAAGGCACTAACTACTGATAGGCATAGTTAGCAAATGAAAGATTTTGATAGAGAACAAACAATGTATTTACCTTAACAATGTTCAAAAGTTATAATATATATCTATGAATTCATGACATCCATCTTGACAAATTTCCTTTTTGTGGCTGACACACGTCCAGATCGTACGCTTACAGTAGCCTCTCAAAACTCTGGCATCTCACTCTCCACATCCACCACTGCAGGCGGCTCACCTCCAACTGCACAACGCTACGCGCTGTTCACATCCAACTGCCCAACACTACACAAGCGAATATTCCAACAGTGAGTCCAACCAGCCACAGACTGCACACAACACAGTCAAGGATTTACAAACAGAGCGCTACGTCGCGTTACTAACATAAGAACCTAAACAGCCTACTTACAGCAGCCTTTACTCGGAAGTGTCGTGTGCCTCATCACTATCAGATACGGAAAATCATAAGACTCGGTTATCTTAGTGTGATGCCCTAAACTGACATTTCATGATTCTATCTGCCAGCATTCCACTTGTTATATCTTAGCTTTGGTACAGCCTGCGATTTTTGTCTGAATATCGCCTCTGCACCTTACACCCACACCTCTTTCTGTGAAGTTAAATATCTCTGTACTTCCTAAGAGTGGCGGCGTCAGTGGTGTGAACTGATTAGTAGATTTGTAATGCTTAGAGGAAATTCCATTAAACATGAAATACATATTGTTTAATCTTAGAGCACATATTTTTTACTACCAAGAAAGTACTAGTTGACTTCTAGAATCCCTTGAAGGCCTCCTGGTGCTGGTGTGGAATCAGAGCATTATGTAAAAATAAGTACGTTAATCCCATTTTCAGTCTTTGTGGCATGTAGAGCTAAAGTCAGTCTCAGTCATGTGCTGTGTGTATAAAACAGAGTGCTTGTGTCTGTGTCTGGGCTATCCTCCCAAACCACAGTATTGATTTCAATCAAATTTGCCTGAGAAACAGCTCTCCTCACGAGTGTCAGTACTGTTTTATAGCCTCCTAGCTGTTACAGGATTGGAGATGTGGCCAAAACGAGTTTTCTTCGTGTTTCTGCCGTGTAGACTGCCACGCATGAAAGGCATGTTGTGTGGGAACACTATTATCCTGTCTTGCTCTCCAGGCCAGCATGTACGTCAGAGGGCAGAAACAGTTGACTTGCCCTGGACGTGTAGGCTGCCCTGCGTGACAGGCTTCTTGTATTGGAGTATTATAAGTCTACTTCACTGATCTGCTTTGCATGACAGCCTACATGTAAGGGGAAAATACATGATTTTCTTGTTGTGTAGCCCACCCTGCAAGATGTATGTCATGTGGGTATTATCAGCCAGGTTTATGGAACAGTTTTGCAGGGGCTGTAGAAACAGTTGCCTAGCCCTGGACGTGTAGGCTGCCCTGCGTGACAGGCTTGTTATATTCGAATATTATAAGTCTACTTCGCCGACCCGCTTTGCATGACACTCTTTGTGTAAGGGGAAAATACATGATTTACAAGACTTTGTAGTGTAGCCCACCCTGTACGACAGGTATGTTTTGTGGGTATTATCAACCAGGTTTATGGAACAGTATTGCAGGGCATAGCTGGTGACACATTGAGATAGATATTGAAGGGGATGGAAGAACTGGACAAAGAGATCAGATGGTGGGAATGAAGAGACAGAGATTGGGGAGAAGGCAATAGACAAATCGAAATAAGAGAATGAGGTGGACAGACAGAGGGATGAAGAGGTGAGCACAGCGAGGGGAATGGGTTGGTGTGTTCAGTATAGGGGTTAAACCAGGGGGAAGAGGCTAGTTAGACCATAAAGCTGAAATTTTGTTAAAGAAAACGAATGAAACTGTATAATATTCTGAAGGTTCTCGAAAACAAAAGGTAAAAGAATTTTAAACTAACTAAAGATTGCCAAAAATATGTACGTATGCTTTTATGTTCTGAGGATCATTCATCTTCCTACACCCATATGAATGCACACGCACAAGTGCGGAAGGGAGGAAGAAGTTTTAGGGTTATGGACTAATCTTTGTTTCTTAAATCACTTGCATCGTATTCTAAAAACATGCTAATTTTTAGAACATATAGATAAAATTACTTTGACTTTATACACTTGATGAACTGCATTCCTTTATCATGATATGGAAACTTCGCATAAAAGTAGTCAGTTGGTATTATATGCACAGGAAAACGTTGAGGCTATTGCTCTAGGGTCAGACCGATATGCCTGTTAGCGTTCTTATAATAATCGTATTAACAAATTACAGAAAAAGTAACAATAAAATTTAATAAAGCAATAACGATTTGTTTTAGTACCGTTAATTTCAATGCAAAAAGTACTTAAAATTCTTGCATTAACTAACTGTTCCCATTGCCAGAAGCACTGAATGAGAAACAAATCATTGCAGATGTGGCCACTAAATATGAATTTAATAGAGGACTTTATAAGTGTTGTTTATGTCTTTCAAAGTAACAGCTGATTGTCACTAATGGTAGCCATTCCTATATAAATGTAACAATAATGCTGTCTGCACACGAAACACACATGAGCCCACCCACCGCAGGAGCAATAGTGCACCATCTCTTCCACAAAGGAGTCCTTGTAAATATGCCAGTCAGTCTTAATCGTGCTCCATCTTATTCCATTGTTTCCATAACTATAAAGTCAATCTTGGAAGGACCTTAATCCAGTTTTTGACAACGTTAATTAAGAAAGGTACAAGATTTTATACATACTGATACATCTTTCTGCATGAAAATGGTTTTACTCCGCACCCTACATACATTTGCAGCAATGTAATTTTTTAAAGTGTTTTACTGCTGGAATAATGCCCTTCCAGTGGTATTCATTTTCGTGTGCCATCTTTCGAGTACCTAATACACCATGCATTACGTTTCGCTTTTCGTAGTCCAACTGTTATAATTTCTGAACACTTGCTTAAACATCAAGAAAAGAAAGAAAGGTGAACGTAATACCGGAAATTAAGAACAAAAAGTTGTAATAATAGCTAGAGTGGAAGATCATGAGTATACTACTAGTTTCAGAAAGGAAAACCGTTGAAGAATGGAGGTCAGTACAATGCTGTATCAGAATACATTATTACCTTTACCGTTGCGTCTTTCGTCTCAAAAGAGGATGACAAAGTAGTGTTTCATTCGTTGTGCTTCGTTCTAGTTGCTATGACAAGTGTTTTGGAAACCTCACAGAAAATGATTGTACTGATATACTGCGATGTTCCCGAGAGTTTATCACAAAAACAAACAGAACACATTTTTAATTGGCTTTCATGTTGCAAACCCGATATGTAGAAGAAGGATGGCCAAGGCGTCGATCCTTTTAGCAAATTGTCACAGAAGCACAGACGCATTCCCTATTATTTCTTGTGTCAGTATGTACTGAACAACTTGGTGTGTACGGAGCGAGGTGGCGCAGTGGTTAGCACACTCGACTCGCATTCGGGAGGACGACGGTTCAATCCCGTCTCTGGCCATCCTGATTTAGGTTTTCCGCTGTTTCCCTAAATCGCTTCAGGCAAATGCTGGGATGGTTCCTTTGAAAGGGCACGGCCGATTTCCTTCCCCATCCTTCCCTCACCCGAGCTTCCGCTCCGTCTCTAATGACCTCGATGTCGATGGGACGTTAAACACTAATATCCTCCTCCTCCTCCGACTTGGTGTGTGCTGTATAACTTTTGTTTCTATCTTTGCTATAACAGGGAACAGAGTAACAAGGCTTCAGCTATTAATGCTTCGAAGGCTTCAGCTATTAATGCTTCGGAAGAAGAGTCCACAAGATATGCGGCGAATGTGCTATAGCACCTGCAGTTGTAAAAGTCATTCCTATATAAAAGTCACCGTACTCTTCACGTGCCGGCCGGAGTGGCCGAGCGGTTATAGGCGCTTCAGTCTGGAACCGCGCGACTGCTACGGTCGCAGGTTCGAATCCTGCCTCGGGCATGGATGTGTGTGATGTCCTTAGGTTAGTTAGGTTTAAGTAGTTCTAAGTTCTAGGGGACTGATGACCACAGCAGTTAAGTCCCATAGTGCTCAGAGCCATTTGAACCATTTTTGAACTCTTCACGTGAATTTAGATATTTGGACTACTTGCTCACAACGCAGTCGATGTACGACTCGTTTCAAACAAAAATAATTTCTGGTACTACATATAAGTGCCATGCCAAATAATTCACTAAACATTTCAGCTGTCATTCGGTCCACCACTAGTTGACACATACATGAAATGAGAAGAACTCACATTAAAATGAAAAGTTCTATGTTGAACGATACTGCCAAAATAGTAGCTGTCGTAGAGCTTGTTGTACGTAAACTCTGAACTGATAAGTTCTCCAAGAGCATGAAACCTACTGAGGAAGAATGCAAAGATAGTGATTCACTGCTTGATACTTGTTTTGACTTCATGCAAAACTTTCTATTACCAAAGCGGAGTATACAGGACGCACTGTATCTTCAGCAGCTATGTGTAAATGTATTTTTATACGTTATCATGAAAATAACTACTCTGTAGTGCATGTATACCATGAAGGTATTGCGAAGAAAGGAGCAGATGAAGTGTGCACCTTCCTATTCGACTTTGTATGAAGGAATATGTACTAGAAAATGTCAAAGAGCTATGCTCGAATTCCGGTAGCTGCATTGGGCAAAATAAGGATCTCTGTACTATTCGAATATGTGCAACTATGGTGGCTAGTAAACTTTGCGTGGAATTTTGTATAATTCATGTTACAGAACCCCCACCCCCATGAACCATGGACCTTGCCGTTGGTGGGGAGGCTTGCGTGCCTCAGCGATACAGATAGCCGTACCGTAGGTGCAACCACAACGGAGGGGTATCTGTTGAGAGGCCAGACAAACGTGTGGTTCCTGAAGAGGGGCAGCAGCCTTTTCAGTAGTTGCAAGGGCAACAGTCTGGATGATTGACTGATCTGGCCTTCTAACAATAACCAAAACGGCCTTGCTGTGCTGGTACTGCGAACGGCTGAAAGCAAGGGGAAACTACGGCCGTAATTTTTCCCGAGGGCATGCAGCTTTACTGTATGATTAAACGATGATGGCGTCCTCTTGGGTAAAATATTCCGGAGGTAAAGTAGTCCCCCATTCGGATCTCCGGGCGGGGACTACTCAAGAGGATGTCGTTAGCAGGAGAAAGAAAACTGGCGTTCTACGGATCGGAGCGTGGAAAGTGAGATATCTTAATCGAGCAGGTAGGTTAGAAAATTTAAAAAGGGAAATGGATAGGTTGAAGTTAGATATAGTGGCAGTAAGTGAAATTCGGTGGAAGGAGGAACAAGACTTTTGGTCAGGTGACTACAGGGTTATAAACACAAAATCAAATAGGGGTAATGCAGAAGTAGGTTTAATAATGAATAGGAAAATAGGAATGCGGGTAAGCTACTACAAACAGCACAGTGAACGCATTATTGTGGCCAAGATAGATACGAAGCCCACACCTACTACAGTAGTACAAGTTTATTCGCCAACTAGCTCTGCAGATGACGAAGAAATTTAAGAAATGTATGATGAAATAAAAGAAATTATTCAGATAGTGAAGGGAGACGAAAATTTAATAGTCATGGGTGATTGGAATTCGAGTGTAGGAAAAGGGAGAAAAGGAAACAGTCGGTGAATATGGATTGGGGCTAAGAAATGAAAGAGGAAGCCGCCCGGTAGAATTTTGCACAGAGCACAACATAATCATAGCTAACACTTGGTTTAAGAATCATGAAAGAAGGTTGTATACATGGAAGAACTCTGGAGTTACTAAAAGGTATCAGATAGATTATATAATGGTAAGACAGAGATTTAGGAACCAGGTTTTAAATTGTAAGACATTTGTAGGGGCAGATGTGGACTCGGACCACAATCTATTGGTTACGACCTGTATATTTAATCTGAAGAAACTGCAAAAAGGTGGGAATTTAAGGAGATGGGACCTGGAAAAACTGAAGGAACCAGAGGTTGTACAGAGTTTGAGGGAGAGCATAAGGGAGCAATTGACAGGAATGGGGGAAAGAAATACAGAAGAAGAAGAATGGGTAGCTTTGAGGGATGAAGTAGTGATGGCAGCAGAGGATCAAGTAGGTAAAGAGACGAGCGATAGTAGAAATCCTTGGGTAACCGAAGAAATATTGAATTTAATTGATGAAAGGAGAAAATATAAAAATGCAGTAAATGAAGCAGGCAAAAAGGAATACAAACGTCTCAAAAATGAGATCGAAAGGAAGTGCAAAATGGCTAAGCAGGGATGGCTAGAGGACAAATGTAAGGATGTAGAGGCTTCTCTCACTAGGGTAAGATAGATACTGCCTACAGGAATATTAAAGAGACCTTTGGAGATAAGAGAACGACTTGTCTGAATATCAAGAGCTCAGATGGAAACCCAGTTTTAAGCAAAGAAGGGAAAGCAGAAAGGTGGAAGGAGTATATAGAGGGTCTATACAAGGGCGATGTGCTTGAGGACAATATTATGGAAATGGAAGAGGATGTAGATGAAGATAAAATGGGAGATACGATACTGCGTGAAGAGTTTGACAGAGCACTGAACGACCTGAGTCGAAACAAGGCCCCCAGAGTAGACAACATTCCATTGGAACTACTGACGGCCTTGGGAGAGCCAGTCCTGACATAACTCTACCATCTGGTGAGCAAGATGTATGAAAGAGGCGAAATACCCTCAGACTTCAAGAAGAATATAATAATTCCAATCCCAAAGAAAGGAGGTGTTGACAGATGTGAAAATTACCGAACTATTAGTTTAATAAGTCACAGCTGCAAAATACTAACACGAATTCTTTACAGACTAATGGAAAAACTAGTAGAAGCCAACCTCGGGGAAGATCAGTTTGGATTCCGTAGAAACACTGGAACACGTGAGGCAATACTGACTTTACGACTTATCTTAGAAGAAAGAATAAGGAAAGGCAAACCTACGTTTCTAGCATTTGTAGACGTAGAGAAAGCTTTTGACAATGTTGACTGGAATACTCTCTTTCAAATTCTAAAGGTGGCAGGGGTAAAATACAGGGAGCGAAAGGCTATTTACAATTTGTACAGAAACCAGATGGCAGTTATAAGAGTCGAGGGGTATGAAAGGGAAGCAGTGGTTGGGAAGGGAGTAAGACAGGGTTGTAGCCTCTCCCCGATGTTGTTCAATCTGTATATTGAGCAAGCAGTAAAGGAAACAAAAGAAAAATTTGGAGTAGGTATTAAAATCCATGGAGAAGAAATAAAAACTTTGAGGTTCGCTGATGACATTGTAATTCTGTCAGAGACAGCAAAGGACTTGGAAGAGCAGTTGAATGGAATGGACAGTGTCTTGAAAGGAGGATATAATATGAACATCAACAAATGCAAAACGAAGATAATGAAATGTAGTCGAATTAAGTCGGGTGATGCTGAGGGAATTAGATTAGGAAATGAGACACTTGAAGTAGTAAAGGAGTTTTGCTATTTGGGGAGCAAAATAACTGATGATGGTCGAAGTAGAGAGGATATAAAATGTAGGCTGGCAATGGCAAGGAAAGCTTTTCTGAAGAAGAAAAATTTGTTAACATCGAGTATAGATTTCAGTGTCAGGAAGTCATTTCTGAAAGCATTTGTATGGAGTGTAGCCATGTATGGAAGTGAAACATGGACGATAAATAGTTGGACATGAAGAGAATAGAAGCATTCGAAATGTGGTGCTACAGAAGAATGCTGAAGATTAGATGGGTAGATCACATAACTAATGAGGAAGTATTGAATAGGATTGGGGAGAAGAGAAGTTTGTGGCACAACTTGACCAGAAGACGGGATCGGTTGGTAGGACATGTTCTGAGGCATCAAGGGATCACCAATTTAGTATTGGAGGGCAGCGTGGTGGGTAAAAATCGTAGAGGGAGACCAAGAGATGAATACACTAAGCAGATTCAGAAGGATGTAGATTGCAGTAGGTCCTGGGAGATGGAGAAGCTTGCACAGGATAGAGTAGCATGGAGAGCTGCATCAAACCAGTCTCAGGACTGAAGACTACAACAACAAACAACATGTTATAGAAAATTTTCCATGGTGAAACCGATAGTGAGGAGACCTAATAGACGGTACACGGTGAATAAATACTGTGAAATGATTTCCATTGGTTCCAAAAATACTAAATTAACCATAAAATAATGGAAACTAAATACATTTATAACTTCGGCCTGGAATCTCACTCACAACCGGCTTGGGGTTTTGACGATCTAATGCCCCAGTTGGTGAGAATTCGGCACTACATGCCTCAGTAGCATATCCCACAACCCATTTAATGCCAAGACGAAGAACTGCTTGCATAACGGGCAATGATGGACCAACGCGTTATTGACTTGCTCAACTTGTGAAACTCTTTCTCTTGGATAAATCACACAGTGTTCCTAAAATTGTAATCGTTTGTTTCTTTGCGCATGTAGATTATTTGTAGTCTATTTGCATGCAGAAATCAGGGAGCCATTGTCCAGCATAAAATGATTTAACGTTCTAGAATGGACTTCAATACCTTACGTAAGAACTATTTATATTTCCATGTTTAAAATTCTGGAATTCCAATCACAATAATTATTTTCTAAAGCCCTAACCGGAATGAGTGCATTCAATAATTTCGCCTAGTCTTGTCGTATTTTGGTAACAGGTCGTCAAGAATCGGAAGTGTCCTCTGAAGATATGACACTGAATGTGTTTTTCGACGATCTGCAAAACTGAGGAACCTATCTGGTTCTGCCTCGGGCATGGATGTGTGTGATGTCGGTAAGTAAGTTAGGTTTAAGTAGTTCTATGTTCTAGGGGACTGATGACATCAGATGTTAAGTCCCATAGTGCTCAGAGTCATTTGAACCATTTTTAAAGTAATAACCACAAAGAACAAATTAACAGCAATGTGTAAACTGCTGACGACAAACTTGTTTGTGCTGAGCGGTTTCTTACTAGCTGTTACGGCGTTGTTTGAAATACTGGAAACTGGTAAAAGTAGTACCTGAAAAACAGGAGCATATCTATCAACCACCTCAACAATTAGCATTCAGAATTATCTTCTGTTTCATTGTAAAGTTTTTCACAATATACCGCAACAAACCTTCTCAGCACGATCCGAGTAAATAATCCAGTTCCAGATAACCTTAGGTTTAAGACAATTCGGCGGTTAATTACTGTTTGAAAGTACTTGCGTCTCAGTTGGTTTGCCAATTATCACACAGAAAATGCTAAATTCCTCGTCGACTATCTAGGATACAGGTGTGCTTGTGAGGCGTCAGAAGGCGACAACAGTATTATCATATCTGTAATTGCAAATTCAGAAATAAGCGACGCAGAAGAGGTGATCGTATGATCGTATGTTGTCTAGCTGGGTGAACTGTAACACAATCTAGGTAGATGTTATGTAGTGCGTGCCAAGCATAATTTTCAGCAGGAGTACAGTCTGATTCTGAACGTGTTCTTAGAATAACCAGGCTCAAAAATTGGACGACCAACGATTGGTTACAAAGCGTGTGGGAAACAGAGTTAAACGTTGTTCAGATGGCAGAGAAGGTTTTCTGTGTCTATGGCAAACATATTTTGGAACTGAAGTTGTCACTTCAAGTTCTGGAGGAAGATGCGCTTAAAGTAGCCAAGGAACTCCCTTAAAGCATCCATCTTGTCACATTGTCACAGAGAAAATTGTTCGTGTACATTGAAGAATAATTTTTTTAGGTTTTCGATAAAATATAACAGCCAGGCAGTTACAAACGCTAGTGCAGAATGTTGCAGTGAAATTTTAGTCATAAGAAATACGATAAGATTATTTTAAGAGACAGTCCACGATGCAGATAATTTGCTTCGCATATTTTAAGGTTAATGAAACTACGTTGGTACGTAAATGTTAAAAGCGTTATAATCTTCAGAACAAACAGAAACATTAGAGACGTTAACATGAATACATAAGTACGTTTTTGTGTTTCAATATGACCTATAGCTCAAAAGAGTCTCCCTCAAGCACACTGAATGAGCACCACCGGACGCAGTGGCCGAGCAGTTCTAGGCGCTTCAGTCCAGAACCTTGCGACTGCAATGGTCGCAGGTTCGAATCCTGCCTCGGGCATGGATGTATGTGTTGTCCTTAGGTTAGTTAGGTTTAATTAGTTCTAAGTTCTAGGGGACTGATAACCTAAGATGTTAAGTCCCATAGTGCTCAGAGCCATTTGAACCATTTGAATGAGCACCATACACAGGGTATCCCAGGAGTAATGTTCAGTATTCAGAGATTTGACAGGAACGATAATTAGAAGCAAAAATGTCTGGCAAACAAGAGTTCTAAAACGTAAACTTCAGGGCTATTAACACTCGTTCACGAGAGGAGTTGAGCTTCGCAGTATCGAAGACAAATAAGCGCTCATAGTTTCTAAGGTATACTGTTTAGAACCCATGTTTGGTGGACATTTTATCTTGCTTTGGTCCACACAAGCACTTCTCAAAATATGGAAACCAAAGAGCTTGCAATAGAAGAGACTTGACTCACAGCGTTGAAGATAAAGAGTAATCAGGAAATTAATTCTGAGATCTGAATCTCTGACAATAAACGAAGTTATAAAAAAAACGTATCATTAGCTTTAAAAATAAAATTAGTCTTCTAGATGGCAAAGTTAATTCAAAAGTTCGGAATGGGCACCTATAATCGCAACTGATATCCTGAAAACTCACCATTGTCCTACTGATCGATTGCACAGATTCCTTGGCTGAATGTTAAATTGGAATAAACGCGTACATCTACCAATGCACTGACGGATGTCATACTGTTAAACGCAGTACTTAGACTGATTTCTGTTCAGGGATTGTCTTAACAAGCAGCTGTTGCTGCTCACCATGAATGATCAGCCCAAGAGGAGCAGAGTGTTGCAAGAGGAGCGGAACGTTGCACATTTCTCTGTCTCTCTTAAATGTGGAGGTAGGGTCGCACTTCTGCATACTCGAAATTAGGAACCACAGTGGGCTGCTCCAGTGGAGACTGCAGCCCGCTGAGATGTGCTCAGCACCAAGACGCACTTCGAAGTACTCGTCTTGTCAGTCTGAATCTAACTGCCTACTCTTTTCTTCCCGCAATAAAACATGGTCGCCATTCATTTTATACGTCTCTCTGCCACCAAAATCATAACTGCTTCTTCAACGACATATCCCACCAAGAAAGCATGTCACCCTTAAAAGACTCCATTGATTTCTCTATCCTCCCTTCTTCTTCAAAAAACTTCCGTCTATTTGATTCGACCTAATGATGTCACATGAGGTTTATCAGTCAGTGTATCTGTGTCCAGCAGGGAGCCTCGCTTAACAGATCCTGGGAAAGTTAAAGGACAATGCCTGAGGCCAGCAGCTAATTCTAAGGGATCTCCATATCTTCATGTTTTTTGAAAGTGACAGATTCTTATCTGGTGAACGCACTTTTCTTAGTACAGGCAGTACACCAGTCTCTTGCTGATAAAATTTCTTTCTCCCATCTCACAGCTCTCTTCTCGGCCAGTCACAGTCCAAGCGTGTCATGAAACCGAACAATTTCAGTAGTCCAGCAGCGAGACACACTGCGACGCAATTTTTAAACTGACAACGCTTCTCTCTCTATCTAAAGTTTTGTCTGACTGTGTTTCCAAAAATACTTTTTTTCCACCTGCATACTTAGCCCCACTCTTTTCTGCCAGACCCTGCATCGCCTGCCCTACGTCCATTGCATTTATGATCCCTGAGATCTCTTAGGAAAACAAAGCATCGACCTAGCTGCAGGTTAAATGTGAAATTGCTAATTAAAACAGGAAGTTAGCATACACAGTAACTGCAGTCATATTTCTTCTTCAAAGCTATTGTTTTCGGATCCTGCCTCATCATCATTCCCTAGTTCAATTAATTACCATGTTAAGTGAAGAGATAGAAGCCAAATGGCTTGCCACTTTACACCTTGACCTTTACCCTCAGTAAATAATCTTACTTTGGTGGGAAAAACTGTGCAGTAATCACTCTAACGTCTTCACTGCATTAGGAGCTAATAATACAATTGATATTACTGTGGCCTTATTACTACTTTGAGTTTATCATTGTTCGGTAATCGTAACAGTAATATAATCGAGAGTTCTTCCTACAATCGTTATGTACACGAATGTTCATTTGGGTGGTAGTACTTAAGAAGAGCCTATAATTAATCACAGACAATCTCAGATATTCCAAACCCAGAAAAAATTCTTCGGATTTTCTAATGATTAACCACATGGCTTAATACACTTGCTTATACCACGAAAGCTAGCTTCGCTACTGAAATGTCTCCTACTATGGCCACGCTTTGTGTCTCTGAAACACTTGTCTGTCATTTTGTAATTGTTATGGTTAGTGTAAAAAACAATGTAACGCAATATTTATCCCAGACCAGCGATGCTACTGTAAAATTTTCAACTATGACAATCGTTTAGTTTGCTAAAAAACTTGTCTGGCCATATCTAATTCATCTACATGCATACTCCGCATATCACACTCAACTGTCTGGCAGACGTTATCGATAATCCAAAAATGATTTGAAGAATTACTTTTTCCAACCCAAAAATTAATTACTCGTGCATTCAATAAAGTCTCAAACAGACTTGGATAAAGTATGCAAAGAATAATAGTGTAAAATTCATAAGTAAAATACAACGATACATGACCAAATTAAGTTTACCTCTGAATTTATCAACAACGTAAGACAACACAGAATAAATGATCTCGTGTATGAAAAGTGGAATATACATATTTTGAGTTACACTGAAGAGCCAAAGAAACTGGTACGCCTGCCTAGCATCGTGTAGGGGCCCCGCGAGCTGCAGAAGTGCCACAACACGACGTGGCACGGACCCGACTAATGTTTGAAGTAGTGCTGGAGGGAGCTGACACCATAAATCCTGCAGAGCTGTCCATAAATCCGTAAGAGTACGAGGGGATGGAGTTCTCTTCAGAACAGGACGTTGGAAGGCATTCCAGATACGCTCAATAATGTTCATGATTGGGGAGTCTGGTGGCCAGTGAAAGTGTTTAAACTGAGAAGAGTGGTACTGGTGCCACTCTGTAGCAATGCGGAACATGTTGGGTGTTGCACTGTTCTGCTGGAATTTTCCAGGTCGGTCGGAATGCACATTAAACATGAACTGATGCAGGTGATCAGACAAGATGCTTATGTACGTGTCACCAGCCAGAGTCGTGTCTAGATGTATCAGGGGTCCCATGTCACTCTAACTGCACATGACCCACACCATTACGGAGCCTCCACCAGCTTGAATGGTCCACTGCTGACATGCAGGGTCCATGGATTCGTGAGGCTGTCTCCATGCACGTACACGTCCATCCGCTCAATGCAATTTGAAACGAGACTCGTCAGACCAGGCTACATGTATCCAGTCATCAACAGCCCAATGTCGGTGTTGACGGGCCCAGGAGAGCGTAAATCTTATGTCGTCCAGTCATCAAGGGTACACGAGTGAGTCTTCTTCTCCGAGAGCCAAAATCGTTGATGTTTCGTTGAAAATGGCTAGCACACTGACACTTGTTGATGGCCTGGCATTGAAATCCGCGGGAATTTGCAGAAGAGTCGCTCTTCTATCATGTTGAACGATTCTCTTCAGTCATCGTTGGCCCGATCTTGCAGGATCTTTATTCTCTGCAGTGATATCGAAGAGATGTTATTTTGTGGGATTCTTGATAATCACGGTACACTCGTGAAAACGTCGTACAGGAAAATTCCCACTTCATATGTCCCATCGCTCGTGCGCCGACTAAAACACCATGTTCAAACTCATTTAAGTCTTAATAACTTGTCATTGTAACATCCGTAACCTTTCGAACAAGTGCGCCAGACACTTGTTGTTTTACATAGGCGTTGCCGACCGCAGAACCGTATTCTGCATTCTCACAGATATCTGCATCTGAATACGCATGGGTATACCAGTATCTTTGGGGCTTCAGTGTATATCGCATGGCTATTGATCAAAACTAATTTCTATATCATGAAGTTTTTTACCATTATTTTATTAAATTTCAACTAACGAGTCATACTAGCTCATACGGATAGATGATACCACCGTCGAAGAAGACATCAAGCATCAAGAGATGCAGGTGATTCGCAGCCGTCCGTAAAAATTTAATGATGTATACAGATAGTCCATGTGTAGCTTTTGATGAGTGAGTTTGCGACTATCAAAATATGTGATATAAGTGGTCCTATCTTTTCATTGTATTCACGTAGAATCATAAATGTTTTACACCACAAGGATCTGGAGAGCTTAGTGTCAGGCATAAATGTCGGCTTGATACCTCTATCTGTTTCTGAGGAAATGTGTTAACTGAAGGGCAGATAGATGAACAAAAATATGATCCTATGAAGGTTCCGTTTTTGCCGATTGAGGTACGAAAACCGAAATCTGACATTCCTTATCTGCACAGCATTACATCTGTAACTACCAGACCCCACAGACAATCCTTTTTTTTTTCATTCACAGAATAAATGTTCATCTTCACAAAGTCATTTAAGCTATGCAAAAACATTAAGTTGCATACTACCAGTTGGTCTGCTTCTTGCTCCTGTTAGCTGTGTTGCGGTATGCTTATCTCTACAAATTCCGGATATTATAGTTGCAAGTGACCGAAAGATGGAGCGTTTCCGACACCTACTGTTACACGGAGTAGAGGCAAATGAAAACACAGCTCAACAATAGCCTGCAAAGAACTATTTTGACATATATTAAAATTAACTACTGATACAGACGCTCATGGTTTATTCACGATTGATGTACATTTTCGAAGAAGGACCGAGTATGTCTAGTTTTATAGCATTAGCTGAAACATCTTAGGTACACTCCGACATCCCGTATCACATTATCTGCGGAGTACAAAAATTTATGTTTGCACTTTCTCTGTGGTAACTATGCACTGTCCTTTGAATACTTAGACTTCCTCTATTCATACCCTATCAAAATAGTTACACAGAATAAGACGACTGTAAAATCATAGATAACACTGTTCCCTATAGTCACCACGCAAATCATCGAAAACAATTCTCTCCTCACTCGGTATGTAAGAAAAAAACAATTTTTCTTTTCTCTATGCATGTAGCCTACATTTGTACTGAAATAGCCACAGAAATTTACATCTGAAAGAAGAGTAAGATGACAGCAAGATTTTGACCGAAGATCCGTAAATACAGAGGTCTCAAAGATTCTCATATAAGGCGTCAGAACCGTAGACCGTTAACATCTTCCAAGTCAAATACCAGCAGCGAAGAAATATAGCAGAATTACATCAGTGATAGTATTATATAGATTGCATGTCTAAGCATTATAATTTGTAATATTATTTTAGATGAAAGTCCAGATTCAGTGATTTAATTACAATGGAAACACGACACTCTGACGCATGTGATTCTATTTATTTAGACCAAAGCTCAACATTCCAACTACCGACCCAACTTCTTGAAGAAACAATCGTCAAATCAAACACGCAGAGGGTCTTACAGTAACACCCTTTAATCATATAAATGGCTCTTTGAACAAATTACGTTTTTATGTTTCTATAAGTTACAAATTTATATAATACAATTTAAAACTGGATGCTCCTGAGGCCACATTCTTAATCTGGTACCTCCGATACAACACAGCTTTTATTTCATCGTGTGTTGGGTCCTTGGACACGTTATTGTTGTGGTCTTCAATCCAAAGACTGGTTTGGTGCACTTCTCCATGCTACTCTATCCTGTGCAAAGCCTCTTCATCTCCGAATAATTTCTGCAGCCTTCATCCTACTGAATCTGCCTACTGTATTTATCTCTTCGCCTCCCTCTCTAAATTTCACCCCCACATTTCCCCTTAATACGAAATTGGTGATCCCTTCATGTCTCAGAATGTGTGCTATCAACCAATACCTTCTTCTAATCAGGCTGTGCCACGAATTTCTCTTCTCCCCAATTTTATCCAATACCCTTTCATAAGCTACATGATCCACCCAGCTCATATTAAGCATTCTTCTGAAGCGCAGCATTTCAAAGGCCTCTGTGCTCTTCTTGTCTAAACCGTTTACTGTCCATGTTTCACTTCCATACATATCTGCACTCCAGACAGATAACTGCAGAAAATATTTCTGTCATTGCCATGTCTATACTTACATCCTCTCTGCTTCGGCAATCATGAATTATTTTGCTGCCAAAACAACACAAATCGTCTACTACTTGGTCTCGTTTCCTTATCTAATTCCCTCAGTTCCACGTGGTTTAAAGATTACATTCCATTTCCTTGTTTAGCTTTTGTTGATGTTCATATTATATCCTCCTTTCAAGAAACTGTCCATTCCGTTCACCTGCTCTTCCAAGTCTTTTGCTGTATCTGACATAATTACAATGTCATCGGCATACCTGAAAGGGCCGCCCCGCGTAGCAGTGCGGTCTCAGGCGCAATGCCACGGTTCGTGCGGCCCCTCCCGTCGGACGTTCGAGTCCTCCCTCGGGCATGGGTGTGTGAGTTGTCCTTAGCCTCAGATAGTTTAAGTTAGGTTAAGTAACGTGTAATCCTAGGAACCGATGATCTTACCATAAATTTCCAAAACTCAAAATTTTTATTTCTTCTCCCTGAACATTAAATTCTACTCGAAATTTTTCTTTGGTTTCCTTCATTTCTTGTTCAATGTACAGTTTGAATAACATCAGTAATAAGTTAAAAGCTTGCATCACTCCCTCCTCAACTAATGTTTCTCCCTGACTCTCGTCGACCCTTATAATTTCTTTCTGGTTTCAGCGCAAGTTGTAAATAGCCTATCGCTCCCTGTATTTTACCCAGGCCACCTTAAGAATTTCAAATATAATATCCCAGCCGACACTGTTAAAAGCCTTCTCTATGGCTACAAATTCTATAAACGTAGATTTGCCTTTATTTATCCTGTCTTCTAAGATATGTCGTAGGTTGAGTACTGCCTCGCGTATTCCTACATTTCTCCGGAATCCAAACTGATCTTCTCGACGTCAGCTTCTACCAGTTATTCCATTCTTTTGCAAGGAGTTCGTGTTTGTATTTTGGAACAAAGACTTATTAAACTGATAGTTCAGTAACATTCACACCTGTCAGCACCATCTTTCTTTGGAATTGGAATTATTATATTCTTTTTGAAGTGCGCGTGTATTTCACCTGTCTCATACATCTGACACATCTGGCTCACCTGGTGGAAGACTTCCGTCATGGCTGGCTTTCACAACGCTGTCCATAGTTGTAATGGAATGTCGTCTACTCCTCCTGGGGCCTATTTGCAACAAGATCTTTCAGTTTCTCGCAGTATAGTATCTCCAATATCATCTTCCTCTTCGTCCTCTTTCGTTTCTCCAATATTGCACTGAAGTTCATCTCCCATGTATAGACCCTCTATATACATCTTCCATCTTTCATCCTTCCATTCTTTGCTTAGGATTGGTTTTCCATATGAGTTCTTGATATTCACATAGCTGCTTCTGTTTCCTCCAAAGGCCTCTGTAATTTTCATGGAGGCTGTATCAGTCTTTCCCCATGTGATAAATGATTGTGAATTATTACATTTGTCCTCCAGCAATTCCTGATGAGACATTTTGCACTTCTGTTCAATCTCATTTTCTTAGATGTTTTTATTCTCTTTCTCCTGCTCCATTTGCTACATTTTTATATTTTTCCCTTTCATCAATTAAATTAAGTATCTCTTGTGATATCCAAGGATTTCTATTAGGCCTTGTCTTTTTACTTGTTTTATCCTCTGCTGCCTGAACTGTTTCATCTCTCAAGGGTCTTTTATTGTATTCCTTTTCCTGTTCTATTCAATCGTTGCGTAGTGATCTCTTTGAAACTCTCTACAACTTCTGGTTCCTTTAAGTTAACTAGGCCACACCTCCTTAATCTCCTACTTTTTGTAATGTCTTAATTTTTAATCTACAGTTCACAACCAATATATTGTGGTCAGAGTCCACATCAGCTACTGGAAATGCCTTGCAATTTAAAATTTGGTTCGGGAGTTCCTGTCTTACTATTATATTCTCAATGTGAAATCTTTCGGTGTCTCCAGTTCTCTTTCACCTTCTTCCATAAATCTTGAACCAAGTGTTAGCGATGATTAAATTTTTCTCTGTGCAAAATTCTGCCAGACGACTTCCTCTTTCATCCCTTTGCCCCAGCCCATATTCAGCTACAATTTTTCCTTCTTTTCTTTTCCCTGCTATCGAATTCCAGTCCCCATCACAATTAAATTTTCGCCTCCCTTAACTATCTGAGTAATTTCTTTTATCTCACCATACATTTCTTCAGTCTCATCATCATCTGCGAAGCACGTTGGCATTTAAACGTGTACTGTTGTGGTGGGTTTAGGCTTCGTGGCTATCTTGGCTACAAAAATGCACTGATTAAGCTGTTCATAGCAGCTTACCCGCATTCCTGTTTTCTTATTCATTATTTCATTTTGTACTTATAGAACTGCTTTTACATGACCAGTTGTAATGTTCGTCTTGTCACAGACCTTCACTAATTCCCGCTATATCTAATTTCAACCTATCTGTTTCCCTACTTGCCCGATTAATGAATCTATACTCTATGCTCCGATCAGTAGAACGCCAGTTTTGTCTTACCTGATGACGACATATTTCTGGGTATTCACCGCCCGGAGATCCGATTGGGAGACTCTTTTACTTCCAGAATATTTTACACAAGAGGAAGCCCTCATCATGTATTCACACAGTAGAGCTGCATGCTCTCGAAAAAAAAAACTGCTGTAGTTTTCCCTTGCTTTCAGCCGTTCACAGTTACACACATCAAGGCCATTTTGATTAATGACACAAGGCCAGAGCAGCAAATAATCCAGGCCGTGGCCCTTGAAACTGCTGAGAAGGCTGCCTCTCACCTTCAGGAATCACACGTTTGTCCGACCTCTCAACAGATACCCTCCCCTCCACGCCCCTCGTTGTGGTTGCACCCACGATACTGCTAAGTGTATCGCCAACACACTAAGGGCAGGGTCCATGGTTCATGGGGGTAAGGTCCTTGAACATAAAATTTATTTAATTGTTTCGTCCCTTCAGTCGTGTCACTAACAGAGAAGCCTTGTTGATGAGCTAAAATTCATTCTTTGTTGACCTGTTACGGCTTCTCGGGAACAGTTACAAGAATCTCAGTTTTTGGAGGTGTCTTTGTACTGATAACGAATGAAGTATCTATACAAGGAAATTTTCCTGTATCATTGATTCAGACTATCCTGTCTTTCCTCAGCAACGTTTGAGTATGTCTCATTGAAGTCAGTTAGTGATTTACATTAGCACGAAGCAGTCAAACTACATATAACTGTTTCTGCATCCAGGTCATTTTTACAACGCCTTGAAGATCTCTATCATAATGTTAATTCTACGGCACTTCTCCGAACATAAGTTCTTATTTCTAGAAAATGAAATTAATATCATCTCAACGTACACCCGACTGCTGATTGCGCCATCCGAAGTAGCGGTGCCTAGTACTTGGTTTTCTCATGGCACCGGAGCCAGTACTGGTGATAGTATGACAGCAGCCTTTTTTTTTCCTGGGAACTGCTGCCATGATCTAAGTCTATTTTAGGGATCTTTACGAAAATCAGTAACGTTTAGCCAGCATGAGTCTAAGGCGTCCTGGTAATGCCTATATGTTGTGCTCTTATCTTAACCCTCCTACATCATAAACTATGACGATGAGAGATTTTTCAAGTTTTTACAAGGAAAGATTCATCTACGTTGTTCAGCAGGTAGGTCGTTGGAATGTACTTGCAACCGTTTATTGTGTGATTGACGCTCAACTTGAGCAAGAGTCGAAATCCATCTTTACGAGTTAAAACTCTTATCTCTAAGTTTTAATGCAAAAATTTCCCAGGTTGACAATCTCACCCACAAGACGTTCTACATTCCCCAAGCTTCCATTCGAACAACGCTTTTTTACTGATAATTGTCACAACAGAAAACATTTCCCTACATTTCAACATTACCGTGTAGTAGCTCTCTAAAATGCGAGGGGCGGTACCTAGTATACGCATACCAATATGTCGCCCCTTTTATATGCAAATATTATGCTGTGGAAACATAGCTTCCGACTGTCGTTCTGGCTAGACATATATACCGATATTCGATATAGTCTTTTCACAAGGATGGTCATGAAAGTTTACCACTAATAAAAAAAAAAAATATTTAGCCTTGAGCAACGTATAAAAATACATGCAAACTACTGGCAATTTTGCACGTACGTAAACATCGAACATCAAGTTATATTATTATATCTAGCACCGCTAAATTTGCCAGACGTTGTTCAGATGTACCTCTGAGGTTTTAAATGTACCTTAACTGCAAGGGACACGATAACATAAGACGAAAGATGCTCCTTAACACTCTTCTAGAAGTGTACCAGGTGTAATGTCATAGATTATAGCTCACTGAGGACACTAAACGTCCGAGATTTTCAACTTTTACGACTTAAGAGAGGTAATAACCAGCAATAAATAAACCAATCTGTATTTTCATCTACGATTTATTCCATAGACAACCGGTTTCAGCGTTTCATAATGCCCTCATCGTGTATTATCAACAATATAGTAACAGCAATACTGCACCTGATGTCGCATAAAACTGTGTGTAACAGATGTCACGTGAAATGTGAATAACTACACTAACAAGCCTATAATGGTGAGCCATAACATTATGGCTACCTGCTTCATTGCTGATTTATCCGTCTTTCGAATGAAATACACCACTGATTCTGCGTATCAGACATCCAACAGTTTGTGGGTAAGTTTAGATGACTACGCACAGGTCACGTAATTAACGTAAATTATTTACGCGACCATGATGGATTGCATACGACGTACATCAGGCGAATTTGGTCGTCGATACATCAAAGTGAATTCGCTATAAAGCTCCTCAAACAACCGTAGCACGGTTCTGGCTCTGAAAAAATGGTTCAAATAGCTCTGACCACTATGGGACTTAACATCTGAGGTCATCAGTCCCCTAGAACTTAGAACTACTCAAACGTAACTAACGTAAGGGCATCACACACAGCCATGCCTTAGACAGGATTCTAACCTACGACAGTAGCGGTCGCGCGGTTCCAAACTGAAGCGCCTAGAACAACCCGGCCACATCGGCCGGCTCTGGCGCTGAGACACTGGCAAGTGTACTGCTGAAAGATGATACCACCGTCGGGGAAGACATCAAGCATCAAGAGATGCAGGTGATTCGCAGCCGTCAGAGTGACTTCGATTACTTCTACAGCGCTGGAGAATGTACTAATCCCACCAACCTGTGTCCGTGGCACGCTGCGTTCAGTGCCGCTACTCACATCGATGACGGTGTTCGTAGAGACGACCAGCTACCTAGTGAAGCAGAAATGTGATTGCTCGACGGTCGAATCTTGATGAGTTCTTGCCCACTACAATCATAATTAACGATGTCGTTGGGCCAACATATGAACACGTAGGGGTAGTCCACTGCGGAGCTTCGTATTCAACAGTGTACAATCTACAATTAACGATGTGCTTCGAAACGCTTTGCGTTTAACACCATTGTGCTCTTTTCTTATGGATGTCACTGATCACCACCTATACTTCACAAAGTAGACAAACCTCCGAGCCCCACTTTGTGTGAAATGGACCTACAATAATTGAGCGCCTATTGTTAGTTTCACTGTCCTTCTACCTCCTTCCGTAGATGCTCATGACAGTAACAAGTGAACATTTTAGCGGCTTCACCGTTTCCGAGATACTCGTTAACTCTGCGTAATAATAATCTGACCTTTGTTAAAGACACTTATCTGAATGGATTTCCCCACTCGCAGCTCATTTTCGCTAGTTGTCTGCTACTCTTACGTACTTTCGTTACCCGTCATGGGCCGGCAACGCCACCAGGTGGCATCCAATGAGGCCGTGGGCAGTGGTCAAAATGTTTTGACTGACCGGTGTATAACTAAATACAACAAATTGTTATAGGAGAATCTGAAAGTAGTATTGCAGGCTCCAGGTATATTACTTACTAAAGGAAATTAAATAAGAAATGAATAAAATAGACTATAATCCTAATCTGGACCAAAAAAGCGGCGAATAAACTTGCATTAGGAGACCACAGTTATATAATTCCATGTCAATCGTAGCTAAAAGAAGATAGATAGAATATGCAGTATGTAGCAGACATATCTCCGTGTCAAATGCAGCGTGTGGTATCGAAGGAAAGATAATCCTGATCGGTTTCAAACTCTATACGTATCGTTGTGTTGACGCCTTGTCAAGGAAACCAAAGCCACAAGAACAAATAATGTCGTCTCTTAGGTCAGTTAACATTTGCTTATGTGTACGAGGCAACAACGAAATTGAACTGTCTGCAACACTGTTCAGTATCACAAAGAAGGAGACGGACATATTACAAGGTGAAAGACCCCCTACCAAAAATCCACAATAACAGTTAAAATGCCAGAAATATGGAGTAAAGGGACCAGGGAACAGCCTCCCAATAATACCTGTATGTAGCCGCAAAGCACGACGCAAATGTAACCGAATCAATGTATATAAAGAACACTTATTATGTCTGATAGGGAACAACATGTCTATTATGGAATAGCAACATACAACAAAGGAACATATATGTACGCAACCTGCTTTGCACAGCAAGGAACTTGAAGCTACATATCATGTCACCGCGCAATCGCAGCTACCCAATCATAAACACATAGACAAAAAACCATATTTAACGGATACAGCACAACATATAAACATCTAGTCGAGATCCCGTTAATTATACATCGAGATGACAAAAGTCATGGGATAGCGAGATGCATATATATAGATAGCGGTGAAATTGCACGCACAAGGTACAAAAGGGTAGTACATTGGCGAAATTGTTATTTCTACTGAGGTGATCCACGCGAAAAGATTTCCGACCTCTGACCACGGACTACGCAGTGGCCGATGGCATTCGCTTAGACGAGGGGGAGTAGCCGCATTTGCGTATAGTTTTCAGTGCTGATAGGCAAGTGACATTGCCTGAAATAACCGCAGAATCAATGTGGGATGTGCGATGGGCGTATCCGTTAGGACACTGCGGCGAAATTTAGCAGACGATTTACTCGGTTGTCTTTGCTAACGGCACGACATCGACTGCAGGAGGTTTCTGTGCTCTGTCCTTGGTTGGATTCTAGATTAATGAGAAACCCTGGCCTGCTCAGATGAGTCGTGATTTAAGTTGGCAAGAGCCGAAAGTAGGGTGCGATTGTGGCGCCGATCTCACGATGTCATGGACCCAGGTCGTCAACAACACCGAGTACAACTTGGTGTTGGATCCCACTACATTCATGCTCATAAATGAAGGATAATGCTGTTACATGGTGAAACAATGGTCTGGTGGGCGGTTTGCGGGTTTAAATCACCTCGGCGTATGACCATGCAGTGCATTTGACCTGCGGTCGTCGCACAGTGACGCTGGTAGCGGTCCACATACGGAGAGGGGTGTTGGTGCATGTCAGAGTACGGTGCAGCGAGTAAGTGTGCAGACATTTTCTGATGTGCTAATGGTGACTGTGTGTTGAAAATGGCTCAAAGAACACATATTGATGACGTTATGAGGGGTAGAATACTAGGGTGACTGGAGGCTGGTCCAACACAGTAGGTCGTAGCACAGGCCTTCCGTGTGCCACAAAGTGTGATGTCAAGATTATGGAAACGATTCCAGTAGACAGGAAATGAGTCCAGGCGCTACAGTACGGGACGTCCATAGTGTACAACACCACAATAAGACCGATATCTGACCATCAGTGCCCGCAGACGGCCACGGAGTACTGCACGTAGCCTTGCTTCGGACCTTACCGCAGCCACTGGAACAGTTGTCTCCAGACACACAGTCTACAGACGACTGAACAGACATGGCTTATTCGCCCGGAGAACTGCAAGGTGCATTCCACTGACCCCTGGTCACAAGAGAGCTCGTAAAGCCTAGTGTCAAGAACACAGTACATGGTCATTGGAACAGTGGTCACATGTTATCTTCACAGACGAGTCCAGGTACAGTCTCAACAGTGATTCTCACCAGGTTTTCATCTGGTGTGAACCAGGAACAAGATTCCAACCCTTTAATGTCCTTGAAAGGGACCTGTATGGTGGTCGTGATTTGATGGTGTGTGTTGGGATTATGATTGGTGCACGTACACCCCTGCATGTCTTTGACAGAGGAACAGTAACAGGTCGTGTGTATCGGAACATCACTTTGCCCCAGTCTTCCCATCTTCTCAGGGGCGCAGTGGGTCCCACCTTCAATCTGATGGATGATAACGCAAAGTCCCACCGAGCTGCAATCTTGGAGGAGTACCTTGAAACAGAAGATATCAGGCGAATGGAGTGGCCTGCCTGTTCTCCAGACCTAAACCCCATCAAGCCTGTCTGGGATGCTCTTGGTCGACGCATTGTTGCACATCTTCAAACCCCTAGGACACTTCAGGAGCTCCGACAAAAATGGTTCAAATGGCTCTGAGCACTATAGGACTTAACATCTGAGGTCATCAGTACCCTAGAACTTAGAACCACCTAAACCTAACTAACCTAAGGACATCACACACATCCATGCCCGAGGCCGGATTCGAACCTGCGACCGTAGCGGTCGCGTGGTTCCCGACTGAAGCCCCTAGAACCGCTCGGCCACACTGGCCGGTAGGAGCTCCGACAGGCACTGGCGCAAGAATGGGAGGTTATACCATCTGACCCAGAGTATGCCAAACCGTTGTGCTGCCTGTGTGCGTGTGCATGGTGATCATATCCCATATTGATGTCGGAGTACATGTCTAGGAAACAGTGGCGTTGTGTAGCACATGTGTTTCGGGACGGTTTTCTCAACTTATCACCAATACCGTGTACTTACACATCTGTGCCGTTCCCTGTGTGCCTATGCTATTAGCGCCAGTCGTATGTAGTGCCATGTGGTGTGGCACCACTTCTGCAATTATCGTTAATTTATGAGCATTAGTGTACACACTCTGGTCCATTGAAGCGATCATTGACTGGAAATGGTTATGTCTGGCAACTTGAAGAACATCTGCAGCCATTCGTGGACTTTATATTACCAAACAACGATGGAATTCTTATGAATGACAATGCGCCATGTCATCGCTCCACAATTAATCAAATGTTCAAATGGGTGTGAAATCTTATGGAACTTAACTGCTAAGGTCATCAGTCCCTAAGCTCACACACTACTTAACCTAAATTAGCCTAAGAACAAATACACACACCCATGCCTGAGGGAGGACTCGAACCTCCGCCGGGACGACCCGCACAATCCATGACTGCAGCGGTCGAGACCGCTCGGCTAGTCCCGCGATTGGTTTGAAACATATTCTGGACAATTCGAGAGAATGATTTGGCCACTCAGATCGCCCGACATGAATCACATCGAACATTTATGTGACGCTACCTGTGGCCCTGGGTTAGCGATTTTGAGTAGCAATAAAACGTATCGAGTTCGAATTTCGCTACAGCATAAATTTTGAATAAAATTCATCGGCAATGGCGGCCGAAGACTTCCGTCTTAAAAAGCCACTCCTGTTCTGCCAACGACCTCGTTAGCAGATGGGAGGAGCGGACAGAGGTGCAGGGCAGTCTCTTGCCCTTGGGTCGGGAAACTGCCCCTAAAGGCGGAAGAATCAGCAGTGATCAGCGGCATGGGTATGCCAAAGGCTGCGGAAATCACTGCAGTAGAAACAGATATTGCGTTTCCACAGAACATGGGGCTTGTAAATGGTAAAGTGCCATGACGTTATCTCCATCGGTAAAAGTTTCAGGAATAGCCCCCATTCGTATATCCGGGAGGCAACCGCTAAGGGGGAGGTGACCATGAGAATAAAACTGAATAACCATCGGTAGGATGATGTTATACGTGTCGGGGAGTGAAATGTCAAAAGTTTGAAAGCGGTGGGAAACTAAAAAATTTTAAAAGGGCAGTGTTAAGGCTGATCTCGAAATTGTGGGGGTCAGTGAAATTAACTGGAAACAAGACATTTCCTGTCAGAAGAGTATAGGGTAATATGGACGGCAGTAGAAAATAGTACAACGGACATAGGATTAGTTAAGAACAGGATATAGATCAGAATTGAGCTACTGCTAACAGCTCAGTGACAGGGTTGTTATCATCAGAATCGTCAGTAAACCAACACCGACAACATTAGTTCAGGTATGTATGCCAAAGTCGCAAGCAGAAGACGAAAAGATAGAGACAGTATATGAGAATACTGAACAGGTGATCCAATACATAAGGGGATGAAAATTTAATAGTCAAGAGGGACTGGAATGCTGTTGTAGGGGAAGGAGTAGAAGAAAGTGTTATAGGAGAATATGGGTTTCGTAATATGGACGAGAGGAGAGAAAGGGTAAATGACTTGTATTTGGAAATGGCCTGGAGATACAAGAAGATTTAATTTAGATAACATCATCGTGAGACGGAGATTCCAAAATCAGATACTGGATTGTACGGAGTACCCAGCAGCAGATTATAGGCTCTGAGCACTGTGTGACTCAACATCGGTGGTCATCAGTCCCCTAGAACTTAGAACAACTTAAACCTAACTAACCTAAGGACAACACACACATCCATGCCCGAGGCACGTTTCGAACCTGCGACCGTAGCGGTCACGCGGTTCCAGACTGACGCGCCTAGAACCGCACGGCAGCAGCAGATTATACTCAGCTCATAATTTAGTAGTGATGAAGACTGGGCTGAAATTTAAGAGAGTAGTCATGAAGAAACAATGCGTAATGAAGTGGAGTACGGAAGTGCAAAAGAGTGAAGAGATATTCTTGAAGTTCTCACAGGCTATGTATACTGCGATGATGAACAGGTCGGTAGCCAGTTTAGTTGAAGAGGAATGAACATCTCTGAAATGGCTAACACGGAAGTTGGAAATAAGAAAATAGGTACAAGAGAGTTAACTATGAAGAAACCATAGGTAACAGAAGTTATACTTCAGCTGTCAGGAATAGAGAGATGAAAGCCACTTAGGAATGAAATAAATAGGAAGCTCAGGGAAGCTAAGGTTGCCTCATCTAACATATAGAAAAGTCATAGGAGCCATTGTTGAAACTAAAATCAAGGTCGGTAACACTGAGAGTGAAATGTGCGAGAGCTGACAGATGGAAAGATTAGATTCAAGGCCTCTATGAAGCTAATGACTAATCTGATGACGGGATGCAAGAAGAAATAGGAGTCGATAGAGAAGAGATACGGGGAGCTTAGGGCGACTTTAGATCAAATAAGGCTGGCAGGTAAGATAACATTCCAACTGAATTTCTAATATCACTGGGGAAAGTGGAAAGAAAACGACTATACGCGTTGGCGTGTAGACTGAGTGAGACTGGAGATATACCATCAGACTTTCAGAAAAACGCCATCAACACAATTCAGAAGAAAGGGAGGGCTGACAAGTGCACTACCTACAGCATAGTCAGCTTAACACCTCACGCATTCAAGTTACTGACAAGAGTAATATACAGGTGAACACAAAACGAATTTGAGGATCTGTTAGATGACGATAAGTTTGGCTTCAGGAAAGGTAAAATCAGCAGAGAGGCAGTTCTAACATTGCACTTGATACTGGAAGCATGAATGAAGCAAAATTAAGGTTCATAGGATTTGTCGATCTGGAAGAAGAATTGGGCACTGTGACATGGCGCCAGATCTTCGAAATCACGAGAATAATAGGGGTAATCTGTAGGGAATGGTGGGCTATAACCAAGAGGGAATAATAAGAATGGAAAACAGGGATGTAGTCTTTCGTCTCTACTATTCAATTTGTATAACAGATAAGCAATGACGAAAATGAAAGAAAATATTAAGAGTGAGATCAAAATTCAGTGTGAAAGGATATCTATAACACGATTCGCGAATAACATTGCTACATTGCTATCCTGTGTGTAAGTGAAGAAGAATTACAGGGTGTCCTGAATGGAACAAACAATCTAATGAGTACAGAATATGGACTGAGAGTAAACTGAAGAAAGACGAAATTAAGGAGATTTTGCAGAAATGAGAATACCGACAACATCACAATTGGGGACCACTAAGTAGAAGATGTTAAGGATATCGGCAATCTATACAGTAAAATAACCCATGACGGACGGAGCACGGAGCACGGAGGATATAAAACGCTGACTAGCTTCGACAAAAAGGTCATTTCTCGCCAAGAAATATCTACTGGCACCAAACATAAGTCTTAATTTGAGGAAGAAATTTCTGAGAATGTGGATTTGGAGCATAACATTGTATAGTAGTGAAGCATAGACTGTGGTAAAACCGTAACAGAAAAGAATGGAAGTACCTGGGATGCAGTTCTGCACAAGTTTAGTTTGCAGATTTGGTGGACTGATAAGTTAAGCAATGATGTGGTTCTCCGCAGAATCGGAGAGGAAAGGAATATTTGGAAAACTCCCACAGGAAGGAGAGACAAGATGAAAGGTCATCTATGAAGACATTGAGGGTTAACTTCTATGGTAATAGAAAGAACTGTAGAGGGTAAAAACTGTACAAGAAGACAGAGACTGGAAAAGAACCAAAAGGTAATTGAGGACTCAGGTTTCAGCTGCTACTCTGACATCAAAAGGTTGGCACAGAAGAGGCATTCATTGCGGACCGAGCTTAAGTGGTCACATGACTGATGATACGAAAAAAATTTCGAGGAGTCAGTTTGTGCACAATATTCGACACAGGCAACACTTTTGGTATTATGGACGGCTATAGAGACACCATAGCTCAGTAGTTCTGCAGGTACTTCCAACGGCTACTTGTGTCCAAATCACATCGAGTTCCGGCACTACACCAAGCAAAACGAACGCCAGCACGATATTAAGAGGCATCTTTGACAATGCATTGTAGGTTCCTTAATGTAATTTTGTGTAATCTCAGTTGGGACAGGCGTCGGAAGGCTCAACGTTTCCGACCGACCGCCGTGTCACCATCAGCCGATTGGCTTCACTTGATATGGATATGGAGGGACGCGTGGTCATCACACGGCTCTCTGACCCTGATCTGAACCGCTAGTTCTTAATGAAGATGCTCTTCAATTAGCCTCACTAGTGCTGAAAGCATCCCTCCTGCCAACAGCATCCGACTGAGCGGAACAGTGAACCATCCAAGCGTTAGCCTAGCCCGATAGCGATGAATTTCGGTGATCTGACGAGAACGGGTGTTAATTCTGCTGCAGCTTTGTCTAATGATAATAAATAATTCATAAGAAGTTTGCTACCCACAATTTGATGACATCTCAGGTGTACTGCTGTTGCTCTGTTGATCATAGGGTCTGATATTGACAAAATGGACTGCCGAAACCGGTTGCTTCTGGAATTAATCAGAGATGAAAATACAGTTGTTGGTTTATTCATTACTGGTTCTGTATGTATAAACATATCGACTCTCCTCCAAGCGTCCTTCTTAGCGAGGATGGATGAAGCGAAAACAGAAGAATACTTCTGTTAAGACAGTGACGAAAAATTTTAAATGGTATCTTATTCGATCTTTTGGGATGTGCGATAAAATCCTGGAGTATATGTAAGAGTAATACGTTTATGACAAGTAGTCAGTGCTAGTTGCAAATATTGTATGAAGAATTGGATGTAACCATCATCATTCCTATGAGATATAATCATCTTTTTGCATTAGGAAAGCTGTCCAATGATATCAGCAGCTGCAGCTCGCAAACCAATTCGTAATATGTACAAGAGAATTTTTCGCGGAGACCAGTTTCTCATCCTTTCTCTCTTTTGTTCAAGAAGGGTGTTCGTGACGACGGACTATTGATTAGCCTCCAGATGAGCTGGAATCTCCCTCCTTCTCTCGACGTGATCATTCCATGAAAGTAATATGGTTGAATGTGTTACGTCGCTTGCGTTTTCACGAGACGTGCGTTCTCGGTATTTTGACAGTACACCTTCTTTTTTCCTCCAAAATATATATTTGATATGTACTATTTTCACAGTGGCTCTCTCGTACCGTTTGCCTCTGGAAGCGCATGAGCACGTTTGTGACCTTTTCGTGCTCTGCACTTATTTGGACCCTAAACCCACCTGGTAAACGTACCAGAAAGATGAACGACACTCATCTGTCACTGGAACGAGATTTCTGTTGGATATTTTCGTCTTGATTGATTCGTCTTTTATTACGATTATTGCTATGAAGCTCTGTCCGATATATGTCGTCCCTCCAACGTCCGGGCTGCCATGCGCTATTGCCATTTTTCGGGGTGCACTCAGCCCTGTGATGCCAATTGAGGAGCTACTCGACCGAATAGTAGTGGCTCCGGTCAAAGAAAACCAATATGTAGTTCTACTCCGGAATTCATACCCCTTAAATATACTTTCACGTAATCTACGATTCCTTTTTTTAAATTTTGGATCCCACAATTAAACAGATAATTGTACCAATGCACGGGTCTGACCAAGGTTTTCGGGGGTTGTAAGACACTTGCCTCCCAAGTATTACGAAGGGGCTTCAGAAAGTGAGTCACACGTCAGTGTGCCAGGACAGGTAACTTTTATTGAATGCTGCACTACGCTACAAAAGTGACACAGATACATGACACTATATTTTAACTCAGGCAAGAAGTGTCAGTAAAAAACGGTCGGAAACTTATACCTGTATTATAAGTACTAGTGCCATTCGTGAACCGCTGCGTGAAAGTCTTCGTAGTCGGAAAATCTGTGACTGAAGTGTATCAGTTTCTTGATTCTCTGGACGTAGTCGTCTGTGGCTGAGGTCGACGGCCTTCCATCCTGAGCATCAACGAAGTCTCAGGTACCCTATTCTATCTGTTGGCATAATTCCATTACAGCTGGAGGTGACATAACATGTGGCCCACATACCACCAGAATTTCACGGCGACGCGATGTGCAAAATATTTTACGCAAGATCCATGCTGCCCCGCGTACCTCAGCTTTGGACTACCATTCCAGTTCCGCACCATTCCACTGTCACACACTGCTGCACCCTTTTACGCTTAGAGCAACGTAACTGCGTCCGTAGGAAATTCGGACCATGTGCTCTCTTCGGAAAGTTCGCCACTCTTGCTGCTCAGTGTTATCGTGGGATGGCATGTGTAACGTATTTTTTGAAATCCTCTCGCCTTATTGAGATTCCCTTGGCTCAGTTATCATTTAACCTGTTATGTGGCTGGCAAGTTCTTGACTCTTCCCTGAATCATTAGTTGAAGAATCTGATCCACGTTAAAGGATAAGAAACGATTTTTTTTTTAAAGAAAGAAGGTAAAGTCATACCGCTGGATGTTTTCTGTAGGTAGGTGCGCTTTGGATTGTGTGTGTGTGTGTGTGTGTGTGTGTGTGTGTGTGTGTGTGTCTGTGTGTGTGCGTGCATAAAGGCTTCCCCCTCACATAATAACACCTCAGATGAGGATGTTTATGGCTTTAGGGCGCAAAAATATACGATCGTCAGCGACCAAACGAAATATTAGACGAATAAGGTTAAAATCGATTAAAACTGTAAAAATCTCCAGAACTGAACAGGAATAACAAAATAATAAGTCGAACAGGATATTAAATGCAATACTGACTCAAACACGGTCATCGGTTGCAGTAACACGCAACACAGATAACAATGCAGAATGACGATAAAGATTTTATACTGCAGTAAAAATACTTTCAAAACATAACCTGATTAGTGTAGCCGAGTGACCTGTTAGTGAAAGTGAGTGACCCAGTGTCTTTGTAACGCGCTGAAATTTCCCTCCCAATATTTTGGAAACAAGGAGACAAATTAACAATAGAAGACAGGGTCTACTTTACAGGGAGCTCTTTTGTTTTCTTTAAAAGATTTTGCTACACACAATGGACGACCTACGCTGATGCTGTTAGCGTTGCTTAACGGAATGATCATCTGTATTTTCTAGAGAACACAATCGATTTCATGTTTTCGGTATAAGTTTCATCTAAAAACATGATCGTTATATTACCAAAGAGCAAATATGTATAAAATCTTCTTTCCATGTAGAAACAGCTCTGTGGAAATGTGCGCTCAAACCTTATTCCCAGCACTGTCCTAATTTAACATCAAGTTCAGAAATCTCAGAATGTGAATAGAGATAGTGAAAATCGCTATTGCTGAGCAAACGGTCTTGTTTGAGGAGATATGGATTCAAAGGCTGGGTGTCTTTCATCTTAAGAGCAGACACCACACATACAAATATAGGCACCTTGACGGCAAATATTGATACCTTCAGTGCGAATGCGCTCTTCGTTCGACGTCACGCGGGAGTCAGGTGTGAGTGGGAGTAATGAGGATATTGGACAGTGGAGATTGGACAGTGCGAGACATGGAAATTTTGGATGGATTGTCAGGATCTTCTGTCAGCCGAAGTTTTACGGCGAGTGCTTGCGATAAGCGGGTAATCCGTTTACAGTTACTAGTCCTGCACAACTTTTCATTTGTCGCTATGGGAATTATTTGAATGCTCGATTGCAGCAGATGTCGAAATTTCTCTTTCATCAGATGTGTTTCAGAAGACTTTTTCATCTCATTGGGAAATTTTATTCTCTGATAAATGTTGCTGTTCTTTTTTTGGCTGTTTATCCTTGGTAGCTGCAAGAACAAAACGTTCTTATTTCATCATTTTGTGTAAGAGTCCGGGATAGTATGTGTTCTCACATGGCGCAGTAGGGATAACGAGTTTTTTTAGAAGATTCCTTGCAATGAGCCTCAATACTGTTTCTAGATATTGTTCCTGCGGCCCGTTTTAGCATTTCAAAAATTATGTCCATGTTTTGCGCCTTAGATCTGCAGAAAACAGTCACACAGCTAAAAAGAGAGTTTACGTAGAAGTAGTGGGTCACCACAAGACACTCGCTGTTACATACTCATCATACACTCCTGGAAATTGAAATAAGAACACCGTGAATTCATTGTCCCAGGAAGGGGAAACTTTATTGACACATTCCTGGGGTCAGATACATCACATGATCACACTGACAGAACCACAGGCACATAGGCACAGGCAACAGAGCATGCACAATGTCGGCACTAGTACAGTGTATATCCACCTTTCGCAGCAATGCAGGCTGCTATTCTCCCATGGAGACGATCGTAGAGATGCTGGATGTAGTCCTGTGGAACGGCTTGCCATGCCATTTCCACCTGGCGCCTCAGTTGGACCAGCGTTCGTGCTGGACGTGCAGACCGCGTGAGACGACGCTTCATCCAGTCCCAAACATGCTCAATGGGGGACAGATCCGGAGATCTTGCTGGCCAGGGTAGTTGACTTACACCTTCTAGAGCATGTTGGGTGGCACGGGATACATGCGGACGTGCATTGTCCTCTTGGAACAGCAAGTTCCCTTGCCGGTCTAGGAATGGTAGAACGATGGGTTCGATGACGGTTTGGATGTACCGTGCACTATTCAGTGTACCCTCGACGATCACCAGTGGTGTACGGCCAGTGTAGGAGATCGCTCCCCACACCATGATGCCGGGTGTTGGCCCTGTGTGCCTCGGTCGTATGCAGTCCTGATTGTGGCGCTCACCTGCACGGCGCCAAACACGCATACGACCATCATTGGCACCAAGGCAGAAGCGACTCTCATCGCTGAAGACGACACGTCTCCATTCGTCCCTCCATTCACGCCTGTCGCGACACCACTGGAGGCGGGCTGCACGATGTTGGGGCGTGAGCGGAAGACGGCCTAAGGGTGTGCGGGACCGTTGCCCAGCATCATGGAGACGGTTGCGAATGGTCCTCGCCGATACCCCAGGAGCAACAGTGTCCCTAATTTGCTGGGAAGTGGCGGTGCGATCCCCTACGGCACTGCGTAGGATCCTACGGTCTTGGCGTGCATCCGTGCGTCGCTGCGGTCCGGTCCCAGGTCGACGGGCACGTGCACCTTCCGCCGACCACTGGCGACAACATCGATGTACTGTGGAGACCCCACGCCCCACGTGTTGAGCAATTCGGCGGTACGTCCACCCGGCCTCCCGTATGCCCACTATACGCCCTCGCTCAAAGTCCGTCAACTGCACATATGGTTCACGTCCACGCTGTCACGGCATGCTACCAGTGTTAAAGACTGCGATGGAGCTCCGTATGCCACGGCAAACTGGCTGACACTGACGGCGGCGGTGCACAAATGCTGCGCAGCTAGCGCCATTCGACGGCCAACACCGCGGTTCCTGGTGTGTCCGCTGTGCCGTGCGTGTGATCATTGCTTGTACAGCCCTCTCGCAGTGTCCGGAGCAAGTATGGTGGGTCTGACACACCGGTGTCAATGTGTTCTTTTTTCCATTTCCAGGAGTGTAGAACCCTAACATGCTGAACACATTCGTTTTGTATCTGTGTTTATTACTGAATCTATGAATTTATCAAGTATGTTTAATGTGAGAGACTTGTTTTCCATCTTTTTGCTGAGGTGCGTACTATTCGTTTTATTTGTGTTCAGTGTTAATTTATTAAATTCTGCCCAATCGTGAACACCCTTGAGTTTTTCGCTTTCTTTCTCTAAGACGAATTCCGACTTTTAATGATTAAGATGTTAATGTCGTCAGCAAATAGTTATGTTTGTCCATGTTTTATACTGTTTGGAAAGTCATTAATTTATACTAACCGCAGAACTGGACCTAATTCACTGTCTTGAGGGTAGTAAACACGTTTCTTATCTCACAGTTCATTCCCTAAAAATTTATAATCAGCAGGCACAAACTATTTCTGCCTTTTCCACTCTGTTTTCCAGGTAACATTGGAGCAAATATTCGCTATTCGCTCTCCTCAGTCAGTCAATTTTTAACAGCAGCTTACATATTGCATTGAAGGCTTCCTTGGCGTTGACTTTTCACACTACACGGAGAGCAGGGAAGAAGTCACTGCTGTTGTGCGTTTCGCCCCCGGATTCGTTTGCCATAATCTTACATTTTGGAACCAGCAATTTTTTGTGGTGTCATGTGTGCTTCCAATTGTGTGACTACAACATAGAAGGCTATAAGGTAAAGAATTTCAACTAAATGTCCGTCGTTCTGAATGTATAGAAAGCCGTTTCCAAAACAAAGCAAGCTTATTGGCCGGAAAAATAATATCAGTGAGTAAGTGCATTTGAATTCCAGAGATCGGCCAACAGCCACATTCGTGAAATGGTAGTTCAACTGTTTTATGAATTAGTCCCAATATTGGTTAGCTCCAGTCAGATGATAAAAATTGGTAGTAGCTTCATAGGCGTCCCCCTCCCCTTTACTCTTAAAAGTGGAGTCCCAACATTTTTCTAACTACAGAATTCACACACATTTCTCTAAGTAATGTGTCATTATTCCGCCAGCCTCTCATTTAGCTACTTGTAGTCTAATCTGGCTGATCTCAGTAAGACCATGTTTGTTTTGTATCACAAACTACGCTTTTAAAATCTTTATTCCCTTTCTCGCCCACACCCTCCTCCTCACGTGTAATTTCCGGACGCCCGTGAGATTGTTGTACCTATTGTTGCATACATCCCAGGAAAAGCCAGTACTATTCCTGTGTTTGACGGAACAAAACGCTAGTCTCGTGACGATGTAGATAATAAACATCGTTGCTGATAATGCTGTTGCGACTTGCGATTAAGGTATAGTATATTGTTGAATTAGAAGTGCATTCGTTAAATATCAATGCGAAAATGCACTCGAATTGGTATGTGTTGCCGTTAGAATTTACATGTGCGTTGCACCACTCCTGAAGGCCCTTTAACAGACGAAAAATCCTACTCCTTACCGTGCTACGATGAATATCACTGTTCACAGTAAATGCATCACGAACACAGAAAGCATTTTTACACTGTTTCTGTGATGCATATTAAATGTACTAGAATTCCTGAATCTCTGTACCTCGTTACGTTTTAATCAAATTTGCAAAGTTTCCCCTTTGTAGCCACCATGACGAGCGCTACGTGAATTAATCATTATCCATTTACAGTGGTGCCTAATTGTTTTGTAATTTTAATCACAACCTCAAATTAATGACCCTGTTAACAATGACGCCTGTTTCAGGCAGAAGGTGTCTTGCATCTTCATGAAGGCCCGTATTTACGTCACATCCCTCATAGGCCAGCGTTTGGCAAAGTTGGCGCCCCTATATTAAACTAAAAATATATGTAATGGTATACCATGGTGTAGGATGTCCAAGAGCTCTCTTGAACTTTCTATGTAGTGTAAGAAACTACTGATCAAGAAAGTGCTGATTTTTATTTTGTAATATTTCATCAATCAGTAGTTCACATTGTAATGTTTCTAGTTCTAACAACTGCTGAAGACCTAAGATCCAGATGACATAATAACGAATAAGAAAGCATGCAGTTCATTGTGCATGTGAGTACAACATAGAAATCTGTGGAAGATAACCGCTGCGAATCTATTCGTTGTGCTCGTTGTTCTTCACGCCCTCTTAACAACAAGAAAATATTAAAATCAGATGTGCCTCTTTTTCAATTTTCAAGTTGCATAAGCCTCAGCACACAACATCGACTAACTCACTGAGATCATTGAAGACAGATGACAGGCTTGGACATTTTCTTAGAGCAAAGAATGTGAAATTCAGAACACTGGGTATATCAAGTGTTTGCTCTAAAAATAAATCATGCAACAGGACTTGCTTTGTTGCAAGTCCTAGGCATCCACGGCCAGTCCCAATTTCATTAATTTTTTTTTGTTACTAGGTTATGCTACTCTGTAAAATGAGAGACGAAATATACACACCCGTATTTAGACTGAGTTGCAGTGGTCCTCTTCAGGGCGACGATACTTTAGTGATCTTCCGTATACACTGCTTAGTTTCTCGACTGTCATGTTATAAATAACGTCACAATCCTTTGGCGTCTCTGGTCTGTGATAACACGTCGTTATATATGGTGGACTGATTTTACGGCCGGTTATTCCTTGTGCTGCTCTTTCAGGGGGGGGGGGGGGGGGGAGACAAAGGCTAATCGGCAGGTTGTTCGTAGTGGCAGCGTTTAACTACAGCAAGCCATTCGTGCTGCACGGCAGTTCTCTTTTGTCTTCTGTTTACTTCCTTGCAGCTGAGCAGCTACCTAGCTGGGCTTAATACTCCGGTACGTCTGCAGATAGAGGATATCCTCCCTGCTAATCCTGTGATCCCTTTTAGCAATCCGACTAACCTCTCATATTTTAGTTTGTTTCATCCACGTCTGTCGCAAAGTTCTTTTGGAATCTGATGCGGCAATCATAGTCAGTTATCGATCATCTCCTGCTTATTTGATGAGTTGTCCCTACCTCACATTGCGTTAAGGGTCTCTGGCATATGCGGTGGTTTGTCTGTTACCAATGTGTACACACATTGTAGGACTCACTCCAAACTTCGTGCACAAAATATGTTGTCTTTTTACCCCTATGCAACAGACAACTTCCTCTTGCCTGGCGAGTATCTGTTACCGTAATACGAGCAATGGTTTCCGCACAAACATATCACTCAAGCATCATAGTGTTTTTATAACGGTTGTAGTAGACGTAGTGAAGTAATTTTGTTACTTGAGTACCAAAACCACACACGACGGGCTATGCACGGCGGATATAGCAAAGACGCTTTTGAGGGCGCGACCTTAGCCGAACCAAGTTTCCAAGTATTGAACGTAGACGTTACTTTAAGGAATAAATACCTCAGAATGTGCATCTGGAACACAGCATCGTATGGAACGGAATCGCCCAATGAGGAAGACCGGGAAGGAAATTAATTTGTTCGAGATTTAATTTTACGGATGATGCTTATAACGGTATGGACAGAAGACAAAAAACGATAAAAAGAAGAAATACATAACTCTCCACAGTGTGACTGAGTATAGTTGTGTGTTGAAAATACTGACTAGGAGAAGGGACAGAACGTTTAGCTGAGAGTTTAACGTTGGATAGTAACTTGTACGTTATTGGAGGGAGCCTCAGAGAACCATAATTGTAGAGGTACACATATAATGGAATATTTCTCATTAATAACCGATGACGTGAGGAGCAGGTGCCGGTGTGAAATTCAGAGATTACCTCAGAACAATAACTCGCGGCAAAACTCATCACACCAGTCAGACGACTGATGACAAAAAGATTTGCTCAAAACAGTGACGAGTCTATGGCATAGTACTTTGAAATGATTTGGTAAACAAAGAGGAAAATCTTCAGAATCCACCAGTTTCCTCATCTTTTAAGCGGACGGTTGCCCATTAATTGTAGAACAACACTATCCAGTACACCTATGGATTTTGTTGGAACTCAGAGTTTGTGGAGAAGCATATGCAGCCGTAGTACTTGATGTATGAGGTTTTTTTTTTTTTTGTTTTTTTTTTTGTTTTTTCTTTTCGAGGACTCATCAATGTAGTCACCCTGAAGAGAAAAGAGAATCACAGCCGAAGGAACAGGATGTGCTTCTTTGTTTATAGTTCTTATCTACTCCTTCATCCTAACGCCGAAATGCATTTTACTCAAGGTGTGTGTTGGCAAACAAAGTAAACGGCGGAGGAGAACTGATTATTTCTCTGAATGGTTAGACTGTAAGGCTGTTCTTACTCCTCTCTCACGGCTGCTACGTTCGTTCGTGACACAATACGTGTGGAATGGAAAAATTAAGCAAATAATGAGATATTAAGGAAAACCCCACACACAGAGCTGAAGAACTGATAGTTTTTCGATTACTGACTTGTTCCGTTGAACAGATACTGACTACTGCTCGTCAATGCGAACAGCAATTCAGTTGGAAGGAAACGTTAAAAAAATTCTGTACAGATTCTTAATATAATCTAAATACTTATCAAGTACACACTACTCCTCTAAGGTACACACTACTCCTCTAAGGCTGTGTCGATTGGGAACGATTTATGCCGGTCAGAGGGTACCTTAGTGAACACCTATAAATTGTGCGAACGAAATTTGTGATGAAATATTACAGTGTACGACAACTAAAAACGCGACACACAAATGTGAATTAGAAAATTCCTGTTGCTGTACACATAATGCAACCCTTTTCTGGGCACGAATATGCATTAAAATTTATAGAGTTGCCCAAAAATACGTACCATAGAAAGTAAAGCCATGGAAGTAAGCAAAGAGAACAGGTTCTTTTGTTTCACCATCCCTATCGCTCGATGGTATTATTGTATCAAGAAATACTGAATTTCTGTGTAACATTCGATTTGTCATACGTCGAAGAAAGATATTCACCTAGTCTCAATCATAAAACTTTTGAATATTGATCTGCTTGTTATTTTATGTCACTGTAACGAATTTTTCTTCCAAGAATTCCGTGTCGGAAACTCACTGCCCTTTGTTTTGATAATCAGAGCCTTGTGAATATTCGCTCCCCTCCCACAACTTTATCAGACTTAATTTTGTTTATTACACATTAGAGAACAATCGTCTGCATGCTACACACTAGATACGAAAGAGCCGTTTTAGAAAATTCTCATTAAGTCCATGATGCAGCAATTCAAAGAAATGTGTGTGATGATTTGCATCTTGACATGTTTTTTGTTGAATTTAAGAAGATAAAGACCTTTATGTGTAAACGATTTCCCTTTGCCATTAATAATTTGCGTTCTCGTGTCCACCACTGCCACAATCATGTATAGTGGCTACATACCTGCCAAGTCTTTCTGCAATATCACAGAACGGACATTCAGTCCCTCGTAGCCCAATGACTCGACCTCGTTCTAACTCTGGCAAGTGTTGACAATGGCGTCTTTGTCGACTTAAAGGAATTCTTGAATAATATCAACTCACCACGCCCAATCTCAAAGGTAACTAACGATCTTGAATTTTACAGCGTGTATTTAAAGTAAGCCTGATTTGCATTCTCTTAGTGGCGCTACAAGCGCAACTCTTATGCGACAGGCGCGAAATTTGAACTGACATCATCCTTCATCTGCAGGAACGTGCCTACCAACTTTCTATTATGTCACTCCCTCATGATACTGTGTTTCTTTTTTCAGTTAGTGTATTTACAAAATGGAAGCCACTCTCAGACTTATACCGTAGCTGACTACAGAATATGATACCGTACACTGAACGGCATCGTTTCCAACAATAAGTTAATGCAAATCGACCTGTGAAAACTACTATCACACACATTGCACAGCTCTCCAACTTCCGTCAATACAATCCATTTTTTTCGTATGACTCGATACCTTTGGTGGTTTATTCTTGAAATCTACTTACAACCTGAGGAAAAAAATGGTTCAAATGGCTCTCAGCACTATGGGACTTAACATCTATGATCATCAGTCCCCTAGAACTTAGAACTACTTAAACCTAACTAACCTAAGGATATCACACAACACCCAGTCAAACTGAGAAAAATTCGTGTTAAATCGAGATTACTACGTTGGAGGTACAAGTAATTATAACAAGGTCACCAGCTTCCTATTTCATTTTTGTTGTTGTTGTTGTGGTCTTCAGTCCTGAGACTGGTTTGATGCAGCTCTCCATGCTACTCTATACTGTGCAAGCTTCTTCATCTCCCAGTACCTACTGCAACCTACATCCTTCTGAATCTGCTTAGTGTATTCATCTCTTGGTCTCCCTTTACGATTTTTACCCTCCACGCTGCCCTCCAATGCTAAATTTGTGATCCCTTGATGCCTCAAAACATGTCCTACCAACCTATCCCTTCTTCTAGTCAAGTTGTGCCACAAACTTCTCTTCTCCCCAATCCTATTCAATACCTCCTCATTAGTTACGTGATCTACCCACCTTATCTTCAGCATTCTTCTGTAGCACCACATTTAGAAAGCTTCTATTCTCTTCTTGTCCAAACTAGTTATCGTCCATGTTTCACTTCCATACATGGCTACACTCCATACAAATGCTTTCAGAAATGACTTCCTGACACTGAAATCTATACTCGATGTTAACAAATTTTTCTTCTTCAGAAAAGCTTTCCTTGCCATTGCCAGTCTACATTTTATATCCTCTCTACTTCGACCATCATCACTTATATTACTCCCTAAGTAGCAAAATTCCTTTACTACTTTGTCTCATTTCCTAATCTAATTCCCTCAGCATCACCCGACTTAATTCGACTACATTCCATTATCTTCGTTTTGATTTTGTTGATGTTCATCTTATATCCTCCTTTCAAGACACTGTCCATTCCGTTCAACTGCTCTTCCAAGTCCTTTGCTGTCTCTGACAGAATTACAATGTCATCGGCGAACCTCAAAGTTTTTACTTCTTCTCCGAATTTTTCTTTTGTTTCCTTTACTGCTTGCTCAATATACAGATTGAATAACATCGGGGACAGGCTACAACCCTGTCTCACTCCTTTCCCAACCACTGCTTCCCTTTCATGCCCCTCGACTCTTATAACTGCCATCTGGTTCCTGTACAAATTGTAAATAGCCTTTCGCTCCCTGTATTTTACCCCTGCCACCTTCAGAATTTGAAAGAGAGTATTCCAGTTAACATTGTCAAAAGCTTTCATTTTTATGCAGCTGAAATAATAAACTGGTATGCAAAACTTAAGCAGAAGAGTAGCTGCCACACGGCTTACAACGAAAAGTAACGCACCTCGATGAAACAAGGACCTAAAATTGATAAAACTGCTACAGCTTAGTACTGATGGTAACTGATAGATATACTCAATGAAACGAATAGGAATGTCACTTTTATTCTAAGATCATAATCACACTGAAGTAACCACGATTCTTAAAGGTCGCCTGGACATTACAAAAGACGGATCATGGTTCTTAATAGGGCGTACAATCGACACGGATGGTAGTGCTTCCTCTGTAACGTTCCTCCATACTGGGCACAATGTTGGTAGTAAGGATTCTTGTGGTAGGGCATTACACTCCTCCACCAGTTCGATTCACAACTGCTGGGACGGTAGAAGTGGACTTGCTGCATTACGTCTCCTCACTGCATCTCGCACTTGTTCGGTGGGATGTAAGTCAGAGGTCTGGGGACTGGAGAGGCCAGTCCACTCGCCGGATATCCTCTCGTTCCAAGATCTCCTCCACTCGTGCTATTCAGTTCGATAGGGCATACTCACCCATGAAAATGATCCCATGGCCGATGGCACTCCTGCAAAGACGCACGTGGGGAAATAGTACAGTCACACAATAATGTCGACCGGTGAGTGTACAGTGTTCAAATTTTGGTGTTCAGCACGCCCGGACAGGACTACGCCTCTCCACACCACAACATCTGGACCAACAAAGCGATCATGTTCAACAGTGCTGGACGTACCCCCAGACAGCGAGAGGAGGGAACACGTAGTGCTCCCAGGAATATCGTCGAACATAGTCCTCTAGATGGTCTAGGTGTTACGGTGTGAGGAGGCATAAAGTTGCAGAAGCATACTGACATCTAGATCTCTGAACGCAGTACAAACTAACACTCTACCACAAGGACTCCTTACTAAACTTCTGACCAGGAAGGGACCATGTTGCAGAGCGTGAAATTTCTTTCAAATAGTTCAAATGGCTCTGAGCACTATGGGACTTAACATATGAGGTCATCAGTCCCTAGAACTTAGAACTACTTAAACCTAACCAACCTAAGGACATCAAGCACATCCATGCCCGGGGCAGCATTCGAACCTGCGACCGTAGCGGTCGCGCGGTTCCTGACTGAAGCGCTTGGAACCGCTCGGTCACAGCGGCCGGCGTGAATTTCCATGCGTAGTCATCACACATCCTGTTAAAACCATGGCCCGCAGTTTGTAATGTCGAGTGAACCATCACAAATCTCGAGAATTTCAATGTCATTATTGTCTTTGAATAAAACTGTCATTTCTGTTCGTCTCAGTGCGTATTGCTTTCAATTACCTTCTTACTATACAGTATCAGTTCTTTCTATGGATGGTGCCAGCTCCATCGAGCTATGTTACCTGGCAGTGATATACCGCAAGAAAGGTCCCAACGCCATTTAATTTTGCATACCAGTGAATATTCCTTTGTCGTCATCGAGGCAATTCCATATAGTTAAGGGAAACAGCACGTTGGCTGGTCAACACATGGTAAGGTCCTGTTGACAAGCCACACCTCAAGGAACACATTCAGAGGAAGATGATACAAGATTTCGCATATAGTAAAATGTGTTAATGGTTTCAGGGCCACGAAACGTGTGTGTGTGTGTGTGTGTGTGTGTGTGTGTGTGTGTGTGTGTGTGTGTGTGTGTGTGTGCATGTGTGTGTTTGTGAGTGTGTGTGCTCGTGTGTGGATGCATAAGAAAAATGACTACCGTTGGAGTTCACATATTTATTGTATTTAGTTCACATATTTATTGTATTTCCTTTCAAGTTAGTGATACTACTGTCAGATGAGCGTGTGATATTTCTCGCTTAATAATTTCGAAAAACGAATGAAGCGACTTAAATGCGTTACGAGAAAAGTGTAAGCATTTCGTTGTTTGCTTATCTCTTGTCTTTATTTATCTCTTGTCCGCAGCTTTTAATTAATGGTATTCTCCAATACTTCACATAACATTGCTGAAATGAACATAAATTTACAAATTTATCACAAATGGTATGTTTACTCCCAGTAACCCACCATTCATGAAAGAATTCGTATAACCGAGTATCTGGTAACTCAATTTTTCAGTCTGAGAGAATGTTAATAAAGAATTAAATGGAAACTGCAGACATAAGTTGTACCACTCATTATCTGACCCAGAGAAAGAATTCAGTAGTTTACACAGAAAAAGAGTAGGTACTACACATTACTTAGAAATATAAATTAAGAAAAAATGTGTATACTTTTATTTACAACTTATGTCGAAGCCCTCTGGATAAATATCTTTTAATGTGGTTTCTTTCTATATTAACGATCTACATGTCGGAAAGAACTCTAGTTTTGCACATAAATATGTTTCAGGAGTTGGCTGTGTGGAGGTGTGAATCCAGTTTCGCAGACATAAGAAGTATATAGCAGTTCTTTCGTTATGATTGTATTAAAGAAAGAGTTCAAAAGTAAGTCAAATTGCTAACGGAATTCAATGGACATCAGCACTAAATATGTAGAAGCTGAAGCATAGCTGTGTGTTCTGTAGCCGTAAAAGTGGATAGTTGTGTCGCATGTTTCGTTGCAAATACTTTAAACAATATGAACTGATATTAGACACTGTTAATACGAAAACGAATTAACTTCTAGAAAAGGTTCTGTTTGCTTGGCATCAATGTGTAGCTGATCGATGTGCTGCTTGTAAGTCCCCACGACAAGAAAACATACCTGTCTTTGTAGGTAACCGGCTGGACGAAAATAGAGGAAATTTGTGAAGAGCTATTTCCTTTAAGAGACGTCCGTGAAAATAATGAAATCGTCAGAGATATCCGCTGCGGGCAGACTGTAAGTCTGGGGGCACAGAAACCAAACTGTACGTATCGCTCTGTGTCTCTCATAGCATGTTGCTGTGGCTTCACGCAGATATGAGGCTCGCCTTTTTAGCCTGCTTTGACATCGTAAATATCATTGTCAAATATCTGTGTAGCATTACTGTTGTTCGACGCTCATATACAGTGAGAATCGCAAATGTTTTATGATGGTGTGTGGAGATGATAAAGGGAAATACATTTACGTGTATTTTTAGTTCTTGAAAGTGCATTGCTCTTCAAATGAGAAACAGAGATAGTGTTCAGTAAGACAAAAATCTCGCAAAGCATGATTTTAGCACTAATTGCAGACTATATGTAGGATATGTACTGCAATTACGATTAACTGTGAACTGAATGCAACAGGATATGCTGGAACATATGATTGTAGCATTATAGCGCTATCTAAACGCAAGCTTAGGAAAAATTGTAATCATTTACGTACATTAGAGCATAGACACTTCCTTTGGTGGTTAGTGGTAGCGAGAACTACTGTACGATAACTACAAAGATGTATTATGGATAGTAAAGCACAAGACCAGTGGACGGCAAATATCTTCGTATTCAGCTGCGGCGTACATAACGGTGAGAAACGATACGAGAAAGTACATTCTAAATAGAAACTTATTTATAGATATGTGATTTCTGCACTGCCCGCATCTCGTGGTCGTGCGGTAGCGTTCTCGCTTCCCACGCCCGGGTTCCCGGGTTCGATTCCCGGCGGGGTCAGGGATTTTCTCTGCCTCGTGATGGCTGGGTGTTGTGTGCTGTCCTTAGGTTAGTTAGGTTTAAGTAGTTCTAAGTTGTAGGGGACTGATGACCATAGATGTTAAGTCCCATAGTGCTCAGAGCCATTTGAACCATTTTTTTGTGATTTCTGAAACATCAACAAATCTCTTCCGTCGAGGTGGCAAGGTAGTCAAAGCAGTTGATGCAGAGGATCGGTGTTCAGTCCATCCAGATGTAAGTGTTTCATAGATGTCTTTAAGAAATAACAATGAAAGACACCACGAGAAAGACTTTATATATCTTGGAGAGGCTTACAAAATTACATTCAAGCTCGAGTCAGCTGAGGTAGTATTTCCTCCAATATGAATCTTGGCTTATTACCAAGAAGTTAACACCGCATTAAAAACAAAAATGGGTTCACAGATACCGACCGTGTTCCTTTCTGCTTACCATTAGGAAGGGAGATAATGGGTGACCGGGGGGGGGGGAGCAGAAGGGGGGGGGGTAGGGGTAGATAATACTGTGCACTGTGTACTCATAGGTATATAACCTGTAGTGGCTTTCGGAGTACACACGAATATGTAAATCTTTTTCAGTACACTGTGACTAAGAAACTTCTGATCTCTTACGCATAAGACGAGCATTATCTCACGACGCTAGAGAGCCTATTGCTTTCATTCCACCACTATACGTGATACACCTACAACATCCGGTTAAAAACACAGCAAGCTCATTACTCACATGTCCAGAAGATGTAACAGAGGAAACCCGATACAAATGGTGTATGATATGCTGAAGCTGGCACGCAGAGTGCCATATGAAGAACAAAATCACACGAATAAATGGTAAAAAGAAGAAAATATTATAACCGAGACTTACTCGTGGTAAACGATGACATAATATAGGTTCTGCGGAGTAAAATGTACGTTTACTAAAGTTCAGACTTGGGGACTACCCAGAACGTGCAGTATGACAAAAAAACGGCAATGTGTAATCCATGGAAAAATAAGATTTTAGTAAAGTGCAGCTCGATTTGGGTCCATACAAACCAGTAGCAGACGTGAACATAACCTGGGCGTCTCTGATGTGCGAAAGAAATAAAACGGAAGGTAATGTGAGATAACGTTAAAAGTTCATTGAGTGGGACGAATATCAAGAGCAGTTTCGAAAATCTGAGAGAAACAACAATGAATTAGACTGTAAGATCGTAATCCACAAGAGATTAGTGCAATAAAAATACTGAAATAAATCAAGAAAGACAGTTCAGAGCTAACAAACTGAGTAACGCAGAACTGTAGACTATTGCACCTGAGGGTATAAAAATAAAGCTTGGAATAGGAATTTAAATGAAGCGGAAACGATAGTATTGTTCAAGATTAAGGTATTTACAGCCTTGGTCTCTCGTAAGATGGGAGATAGGTATCGACATTATTAAAAGGGTAACGTGGTTTTGTAATGCAACTACAGCACCTAACTCATGCTTTTGTCAACATCAAAATCATCGCCCAGAAATCAGGAGATGAGGTGGCACAAACAATAATTGAGGATTTTCACCATGATTATGATCAGCATCATCTTCTTCATCACACCTCCGACAACTACTGTTACACAAATGCCTCCCCTAGACTTTAACAAGCATTAAAGTCATGTAAGTATTAGAAATAAAAAAGCAATAATTGTCGTTGCAGTAGGTGAAATGAAGGTACGTGGCGTAATAATGTAAACACGGTATGGGATAGTTTCATTTTTCCCAGCCATACAGTACAAATAAGAACTAACAAAAAACTGAAAGGTATGGAAGACCACGATCTGATGCTCGTATTAAAATCTGTGTAAGACGAGGGTACAGTAGTTCTCAATTCATGTTAAAAACTGTACATCGAAGAAGTAATGGCAGAAATAAAAGATAAGCTCCACAATCGGATTAAAATTCAGGTTGAAAGAATATCAACGATAAATTCGCTGATGGCATTGCTAAGAGGAATCGCAGAATGTTAATGAATGTATTGAATAGTGTACTGAGACTGGCGGTTAATTGAGATTGAACACGAGAGAAACAAGAATAAATTAGAGAGAGAATCGTAATCCACACGAGGCTATTGTAATAATGAAATTGAAACAAATCAAGAAACACAGTTCAGAGCTAAAAAAAAAATAAAAAAACAAGTATTCCAACAGTTGTTTATCAAAAAAATACTAAAGGTATAAAATACTACAGGTATAAAATACTAAAGGTAATGGGGAACTGCAGAAATGAGATTTGTGACACAATTCGGGACGATAGAGTAGACGAAGTGATGGAATTCTGCTATCGCGCAGATAAAATAATGTATGAAGAATGAAGCAAGGAGGACATATGAAGCAGACTAATATGGGCAAGAGGGCGTTCCTAGCTCAGAAATGTCTATTAGTGTCAAACGTTGAACTTAATGTGTGGAAGAAATTGCCTATAATGTACACCTGGAGCTCAGCACTGTACGGAGGAGAATCATGGACTTTGCAGGAAATGGAGAAGAAGAGAATCGAAGCACTTTTTGTGTGTGGTGCCGTTGAAGGGTGCTGAATTGGGTGGAGTGACAAAATAAGAAATGACGAGATTCTGAGCAGAATCGGGGAGCACAATGAGAAGAGATGGGATTGTACGAAAAGATTTGAGAAATAAATGAATTGCCCCCGTGGTACAGGAGGGAGCTGTAGACCACAAGAACTCTAACGATACAAAGAGATTTGAATGCGCCCAAGGAATGATAATGTCGAGTGGGAGTGATACTCTCAAGTGAAGAGGTTGGCGCAGGATTGGAGCTCGTGGTGGACTGCATAAAACGGTTAGATGACTGACGGCCCAACAAGACGTACACTGATAAAGTGTAATCATAGTTACCATAAACACAAAATGTACTTAAATAATTGGAAGTATCATTTCTAGGTATGGTGACACACCATGCTTCTCATGGAATGTAAATGTTTGGTCGTGCGACTCACCATCGGGCTTATGACACCGCCCCCGCCCCCTCACACTAGCCCTACACAATGATATTGCTCAGTTCGTGAAATTAACCAGCACATGCTCGCAAATTTTTCCATCAACTTTCTCGAGGACACATACAGTTTCTTGTCTGAGTTGCAACAGATAACGGCTTTTCTTCTGGTACGTCGATAGGAGGAACTGGCTTCAGGTAACAAGATGAAGGTTTGTAGTTTTGGTCCCCTCGCAACTAGATTAGTCTGTCCGGGAGCATTTCACGCAACAGAGTTTAAGTAATGTCTAAGTATTGGGACCGATGACCTCAGCAGTTTGGTCCTTTAGGAATTCACATAGATTTGCTTGTTCAGAAAGCCGTTTAAATAGTAGTGAGCCTCATCTAAGTTGGACCATCTTGTAAGAACAATAAATTCTAGATATTCATTTGATCCCAACTGAGCCATAGGAAACGGTGATGCGGTGTGGCCGCTCGGATTAAGGCGCCATGTCAAGGATTGCGCGGCCCCTCCCGCCGGAGATTCGAGTCCTCCCTCGGGCGTGGGTGTGTGTGTGTTGTCTTTAGTGTAAGATAGTTTAAGTAATGTCTAAGTATTGGGACCGATGACCTCAGCAGTTTGGTCCTTTAGGAATTCACATAGATTTGCTTGTTCAGAAAGCCGTTTAAATAGTAGTGAGCCTCATCTAAGAAAATGGTGCATTTTACGAAAGCATGGCTCTCTCGTCCCTTTTCCACGATCCATGAAGTGGTGTAGTTTACCATGTACGGGTGTAAGTACAAATGTTTTGTTAAGAATACATGCACTTTTGCTGAAAACACGCGCATTTCATTTGCAAGTCGGCGATGTTATTCTCCCGGACAGAATCACGCTCAGCAACGTTTGCCTCATTCCGACAATTTCGAGGGCGTCCACGGTTTTTGATATCAATTGTTGAACGTGCTTTTTTTTCAAATTTCTCGATCAGTCTATGAACAGTTGATTCGTTTGGTACATTGTTGTGTCCAACAATAATACGGAGTTTCCAAATGGTTACCGGCAAGCTTTCACCTTATCACAATCAACACTGGCTCTTCCATACTTTAGCTTTCCATGCCAGTGCTCCTCAAATACCGACCTGGAAAAAGAAAAGCACACTATTACACATAACGTCAATGATTACTGGTGACAACTGCAGATCCGACTTCTTTTTGAGATACCCATTACATAAAAGAAAATTCTACGAAATAAGCGCACACTCTAGACACCTCGAACGCATGAGAGGAATGAATAATGAAAGGCCTTTGTCAACACAGTCTTGGTCTGGAACAAAATCCAGTATTCCTTCCACTGTTCATACAAAAATATTCCTTCCTTTCCCCCCTCCCCCCTCTCCCGCTCTACCACCCACCACCCCACGCCTGAAGTAGCAAAAGTGACGTATTGGTGTCGTTATGACAGATGTTCACAAAAACCTTCTTAAATGATGCAAAATTACTTAGAGTGGTAATAAACAATGTCTGATTTAGACTATCAGTCACGTAAAAGTTACCACCACGTATGTTCAACATCGACGTGCAATAACCACTCACAGACAGGAGCTGGCAGGACTAGCAGTGGAGAGAATGTAAACGAGGTCAGGGGCCGGGAAAAATTGTAGTCGTTGTCACAATGCGGAAAATGGAGAGATTCCCTTACGTCCAGTATGATACGATCATTGGCTGTCGGGAAAGGGTGGAAGCACTTTCGAAACAGCGGAGTTTCAAACTGTTCACTTGCCGCCATTACTAACGTATACCGTGCGTGGCAAAATGGCTCAAATCAAAACTGGTGCTACGGCATCTGTCGTGCACCACAGGCCATACATGACAGTTGTGAACGTCGCCTGCAGAGATGTGTACGGGCAATTAGACACGCAACTGTTGAGCAACTGACCTCACAGATGAGCCAGGGGGGCCACTGACGGTGGCTCCTCAACGACCTTTCAGGAAACGTTGCTGCTAATGGGCCTCCGCTTGCTTTATGCACACCTTACTGACTGCTGTTCATCAGCAACGAAGGCTCGAATTTGCACGCCAGTACCTCAGCTGGACGTCCATTGCGTGGCAACAGATGGCCATTTAATATGAATCGCGTTTTATACTTCATCGGACAGATGGCGTCTACGGCTTGAAATAGCTGAAAGCAAACACCCTGCAACAGTCCTCGGAAGCGTCCAGGATGAAGATGGGGGTGTTACGGTAGGTGGAATGCTTTTTGGCACTCTCTTGGAGATGTCGTCATTCTAGAAGGCATAGAGGATCAACACAACTATGCATCTATCCTTGGGGACCATGTCCACCCCTTGATGCAGTTAGTGTTTCACTTGTCCTTAGAAGAACGATGTATATTGCACAAATCACGGCCGGCTTCAGTCCAAAGGCGAACCGTCCTCAGACTGTTCTCTGCAATACAGAATCTATAAATACAGTGGGACATACAGATACAATATAAACTATTGCATTAAAACCAAGTTCCACCCATTTTTATTACGTTATATACATTTTATCTGAATGTCCGTCTTTACCTACAGTAATCTATAGATGAGAGTAGGGTCTGAAAATAGTCCATCTCTAGATTAAAACCGGTCACCAAAAATATGCTTTGTGCGATATGGACTGTTTTTCGAACTACAATTGTGAATTTCGATCGCTGTTCTTCCCCTAATGTTTACGGAAAGTTTGTTTTTTCTCGGCAGGACAATCCAACGTGTCACACAGCTAGCAGTGAACGTGCGCGGTTCGAAGAGCGTCAAGATGAGTTTACCATACTACCCTGGCCATCAAACTCCCCCGATTTAACCCATTCGAGAATCAGCGGGCCAACAGCCTTGCCGCTGTGGTAACACTGGTTCCCGTCGGATCACCGAAGTTAAACGCTGTCCGGCTGGGCTAGCACTTGGATGGGTGACCATCCGGTTTGCCGAACGCTGTTGGCAAGCGGGGTGCACTCAGCCCTTGTGAGGCTAACTGAGGAGCTACTTGATTGAGAAGTAGCGGCTCCGGTCTCGGAAAATGACATACGGACAGGAGAGTGGAGTGCTGACCACATGCCTCTCCATATCCACATCCAGTGCTGCCTGTGGGCCGAGGATGACACGGCGGCTAGTCGGTACCCTTGGGCCTTCATGGCCTGTTCGGGAGGAGTTTCGAATCAGCGGGACCATCTGTATCGGGCTGTCTGTACCATGGACCTTCAACCGACAAACGTGGCGCAGCTGCCATGGCACTAGAGTCGTCGTGGGTCCACATCCCTGTCCGTAGCTTCCAGAACCTGACTGACCTCCTACCTACCAATCTCTCTACAGTCCACGATGTAGAAAATGGTTATCCAAGCATTTGACATTACTGTGACTGGATTGTGTATTTAGCAACTTATTTAAGATTTGACAGGACGGAAGGCCGACATTTTTATGTTTGACATTTATGTTACAATGCTTCAAAGACTTTGTTATCGCCATAGAAACATCGATATTTAAATCCTTATCACTCACATTTAGTAATCACTCACATTTAGTTACTATCGACATTCGCCGATCGTCTCTACTTCAAAAAATCGATTTTTCTCCCTTTTGTACCAATGAACAAAAAGTGACATACGACTTGTGGCTGCTACACAATTGTATAATTAATAGAAGAAAAGTGATCTGCATAACGGCTGCAGCTGGACTTTTGTTTATTGTCACAACCGGTTCGCTGCATTAAAACAGCATCCTCAGGTGAAATACATAAGAAGGAAAGGATCCTATCTAATAAACGTGATCAGAATACTATAAGAATCTTAAAAAATTTACTTAATTTTTAAACTTTTTCGAGAAATTTTTAAAAATATTTCATAGGCACTATGCAAAGAATTTAAACAGGCAGAAAAAATCGAACTTACTTACAATCAAACTTACTTACAACACTTACACGTTAGCGCATTAAGATATCCCCAACGTTCCTATTCAGAAATCAAACCCCTGAACAGGAATGTCGTCAAAAAAGATAAAACAGAACGTCGGGGCGAATAGTGTGGTGGCGTCCTACGAGAAAAAAGTCGTATATAAATAGAATGAGAGAAAACGGAAGACATAAATGAGATCCGTTAAGGCCTCGGAGTCAATCGCATTGTGTGGAAGTAAATATAGCGAACAAACTGTGATCGTCTTACATCTACGAACTGCAGCTACAATAGCTTGCAGGTCAGTTGCTAGTGGAAGAACAGAGGAGTGTTGTGCATTACTGATGAACGATGCGACGCCTCCGATGACCCTTTCCCCAGTAAGGTCATTCTTGCGATATAGTGCATAGCCCTACTGGACAGGGGTACCAGACGCTCTAAAATGCGTTTCCTGCAAACACAGCCACAGCGGGCATTTTTGTGCTAACAGTTTCAATTTCTCCACATGTTCTCTGAACCCATTATGTTACGCTGTACAACGGGGGCCATCTATCACGGGGTAGCACTTACATCTTGTCTTCCTGCTGGGGAGGGGAGCCCGCAATAGATGGATTCCCCAGTACGACATCAATGTCCTTCGCATCTAAAGGAGAATCGAGAGAGAAAGGATGACGTCGACATCATCGGACTACTTAATTCCCGACTCGGTCAATAGAGGACGCTTCGCCTTTTCTGAAGTTCTGGGTGTACGTAAAGGCGTCGAAGTAACATAAGCAGCACACTGCATTGACAAACGTGGATCTAGTGCTGGCACTAGCAAACCCCGTTTGTGTAACAGCATCGGCTTTCTGCATTGGCTGTTTAACAAACGAAGGAAAGGAGGTAGTAAACGTGGGGGGGGGGGGGGGGGGGTAACATGGCCTTATACACCTTTTTGGCCGCACCGTATGGGATGCGATTCGTAGTCTTAAGCTCTTGTATCTCTCGTTCTTCGACATGTACGTTGCATTCCCGACTCTGCACAGAGTGAGCTCAGAGAAATTCACACGCTTCAACGGAGATGAACAAGCGACTCTTCGTGGCCAGCCTTACCACATCTGCCACAACTGGCTTCTCCAAGACTCCCAAGAACATTATGCTCAAAGCGCTAACATTTGAAACAACTTATTGTGTTGGTGATATTAGGCCGCACGCTTTGACGAAACCTGCCTTGACGTGCTCAGGAAGTTTCGTGCTACCAAACGTCACGATGAAGGAGTCGGATTTTATAAGATCCCCATCCACCCTCTCCATTATGTTTTGCACGACGACTGTACCTTCTGGAGCCATCTCACCATCCAGTTCTTCCTTGGGAATGGCCGCCAGATCCCTGCACATCACAACAATTTAGTTGTAATTCAATGTGCATGCAGCTCAGTTTCGATGTCATGTTCCCCAAGGCACCCAACTTCCAGGAGGACTCTAACGTTTTGGAAACTAGAAGTTTCTACCAACAGTGTTCCATTACACAATCGCTTAACTGATTTTAAAGTGCCAGCGGTGCACTGTAAGTCTTTTTGAAAACACAAAAGCGAAACTTTCTCGATGCTAACCTCTTTCCTGTTGACTACAGAAAACAAATTATGAAGACCAGCGTGCGTACTGTCACTAGGCCCATTACTAATCGGATTAACTCCCGAGTCAGGGGGACTATATCCATAGCACTACCAGCAATCACCCATCCCTGTTTTAGCCAAGATCAACTATTGTACATTTTTTGTTTGCTCGAGCTCAATTGTTTTTTGTTAATCAATTCAGCTCTTACTAGCAACTGAATTAAGAGTAAATGCTGCCGTTTATTGTTTTTCTTCTGTTTGCCTACGCGACACAGTTTCTAATTGCGGATTAGTAAGTGACAAGAAAATTGAGGAAAACCGATTCTGATTCATCCACTAGTATTATAGTAAGTCAAAACGATACACACACTACTATGATATAATAATTACCGATCTACAGCTGTTTCTTTGGAGACTGCCAGAACTTTGGAGTTGTAGAATCTCACTATTTCGTAATGCAGCGGAATGATATATACACTCATCAGCCAGAACGTTGTGACCACCTACCTAATAGCCGGTATGTCCACCTTTGGGACGAATGACAGAGGCGACGGGTGGTCGCATGGAAGCAATGAGGCCCTTGGTAGTTCGCTGCAGGGAGCTGACACCACATCTCCACACACCAGTCATCTAATTCCCGTAAATTCCGGGGAGGGAGCGATGAGCTCTTACATCACGTTCAATGATTCCCCAGATGTGTTCCATTGAGTTCAGATCTGGCAAGTTGGGGACCAGCATAACGACTGGAACTCGTCAACGTGTTCCGCGAACCGTTCCATTACAATACTGGCCTTTTCACATGGCGCATTACCTTGTTGAATAATGCTCGATAGTTACGAAGGGGTGTACGTGGTATGCAGCCAGCGTACGATACTCCTTGGCCGTCGTGATACCTTGGACGAACTGCACAGGGCCCATGCATGCCCACGTGAATCTTCCCCAGAGAGAGTCAATGTAGCCACCGTCAGCTTGTCTCCGTCCTGCAGTACAGGTGTCAAGGAGATGTTTTCTGGAAGACAACGGTTTCGCATCCATCCAGTGGCATGAGGAAGAGGGTATTGACATTCATCAGACTATTCAACAATCTGCCACTCCGTCAACGCCCACTGTCGATGCTCAAGTGCCCACTCGAGTTGTAGCTGCCAATGTCTTAGTGTTAACATTGGCAAATGTATGGGTCCTCAGTTGCAGGACCCATAATTAGAAGTGTTCAGTGCACTGTGTGTTCAGACACGCTTGTACTCTGCCCAGCATTGAGGTATGATGTTAGTTTCGCCACAGTTCTCTGTCTGTCCTGTCCAGCTTACGATGTCCGACATCTATAGTGGGGATTGTCCGCCCAGCCTCACGCCGTCTCGACGAGTTTCTCCATGGTTCCGCTAAGTGTTGAAGACCTTAGCACTCGTCGAGAGGCCGACAAGTCGTGCAGCTTCCGAAATGCTCGTGCCGATACTCCTTGCCATCACAATCCACCCTCGGTCAAAGAGATACATTGTGCACTTTCCCCACTCTACGCACGGCCAGCACGCTCACTCATGCTACATCCACCGTGCTTGGGTCTGACTAGCTTTTTTTCCCCGCCACTGACGCTGCTATATCCTGGACTGGTGTACATTGATAGTAGGTCGGTTCTCATAACATTCTGGCTGATCAGTGTCTGATTACATTAAATTAAAACAACTCCATAAAATCACATTGGGATTTGTCTTTGTCGTCCAAAAATACCACCCAAACGTCACGTCGATCGTGGCATTGCTTTTAAAAAGATTGCTAAATATTGTATCATTAAAAGCCCAAATGGCAAAATATTGCCACTCCGGTCACCCACGTGGTTCTCATGTATGAAATCCAGATATGTTACTTAACGATGGGCGGGGTGGGGGGAGTTTGTAGAGAGTGGCGGTGGCGAGGATATCTAATGATAGCACATTTTATAATTCGATTTCCAATAAAATTTCAGCGATCTGTTTCATTTCGTCCGAGCTGATTGCACCCTACATTTCCGCGCCCCTCATCCCCCAGTCCCGTCCACTTTAAATATGCATGCATTCATGCGCCAGATATGCACAAATAAAGGAAAAACATACAATATCAGAATTCTATCTTTTCTAGTGATGCATTTTATTTTCTTTTAAAACAATGTACAAAAACCAGTTTGTCTATATTATCCATCCATCTGGTTAGCTCTGGGCATTGCGGCGATGAGGTAGCAATCCGTGGATTCAAGAGGCGAAATAATGGTTCAAATGCCTCTAAGCATTATGGGACTTAACATCTGAGGTCATCAGTCCCCTATACTTAGAACTACGTAAACCTATCTAACCTAAGGACATCACACACCTCCAAGACCGAAGCAGGATTCGAACCGGTGACCGTAGCAGCCACGTGGTTCCGGAGTGAAGGGCCTAGAACCGTTCGACCACAGCGTGAAGAGTCGAGATGGTTCGAATTCATCCTCTAGTAACCTTGAAAATGCTTTTCTTTGTTTCCATTTAAGATTCAAGCAATTGCTGGAGGTGGTCTCTTAATGTAGGTCATAGCCAATTTCTTCTGAAGTCCTTTCTTTTGTGACAGATTCCTATACACTTAAGGATGCAGTCTCTTTTCTTAAATGAAAATAGCTGTATCGAAGGCAAGCCAAACATTTCTTCGGAGACTCTGGGTACTAAGAGCCATAAGTTAAACACATAATAATGCAGATCTAGTGATTTAGGCTCATGCATTTGTCTACTGGGACATTCTTCAATGCAGAAAATGATCTTTCTACATTGTAGGAAGGTCAGATGCATACTTAAACGAGGAAATCTGGGGAAACCTAAGGTAAAATGATTTCAGATCCTTTTAATTTTCTCCTCCAAAAATAGTTGTAGGCTCTCTGTCGAACAGAGATCTCTTTACCCTAAAATCCCTGTACATAATAATTACGGTTTCCCGAAAAATTGACGCTCGTCCGCTCATAATCACCTCCTCAGCTCACATCCCGACTGAAAGAGGAAGAGTGTAAAGTGACTTTGTAGGGTTTAGGGAGACTGGAGCATGAGTGCTTCGTAGTGGTTTGCCAAAATAGAGCACACGTAAGTAACTAGTTATATCCCCTGCATGGTGAAAACTCCGAGATCATTGTGGAATAAAATGGGCTTGTAGTTCTGTATGGTACGTTTCAGAATAAACGAAAAATATGAGTCTTTCTAAGGTCCTCTTCAAGAAATCGGACCACTCAACCATTCCCAACCCCTTTTGGCAAAAAATCATGGCTACGTCCTTGTTTGTTTGGGTGTTGGTATCTGTCCCCTGGGAAGAGAAGTAGAGAATTTCGATGGTTTCATCCCCGTCCCACAAACATCCAGGGAAATAAGAGTCCACCTAGACAGAGTACCGCGTGCCTACGTAAGTCTTATACGACTGGGGTGCGGCAGGTTCCCGAGTAGACGCCCGCTTACGACTGTTTCACAACAGCCATGCATCTCATAGGCGCTCAGCACAACTTGCGGTTTAGAGTTTTTTACTATTCGTGAGATCCGGGCGGGCAAGCCAAAATCCCCGTTCCCTGTGACACAACGTTCCAGCTTACAGTGTTGGCGGCGCTTACCATTTCCTAACCCAAGAACTCTATGGTCGCGGAGCCCGTACCCAGAAAACGAATGCTTGGTCCCTGAGGGCCGAGATTTCTTAGCACGAAAGGTTGGGGATCGGCCTAACAATGAAAGACTGTATCATAAGACAGGATAATTTTAATCTAAGGTCCTCCATTACATGGATTTCTTATGGATACTCTTACCGGCTTGTTGCTCAATCTGCCTTACTGTCTCGACATTTATTCATATTGCTGTAAGGGTGAGTGAAGGAAAGAGGGTGTGTGAAAGCGTCAGTGGTTGGCGGAGTTGCTTATTTAGCTCGCTGGAGGCCACAATATTGATCTTTCCTTATTTATGTCTTTCGTTTTCACTCATGGTACTTAAATATTTTCTTTCTCGTAGTGCGTCATCGTGCTAATCTTCCCTATATCCTGTTTTATTTATTTTGACGACTTCCTCCTCATTATAGTTTTGATTTTTTGACTACGAATGTCGGAGGCATCTTGGTGCGGTAATGTGACACTGTTTTTACCTTAGGATTATGTTTCAATGTAGCAAAACCGCTTATGACAGTAAACATTTTACTTCCATTCATTATGAAGTTTAATGGCTGTGGCCGCTCGCTCTACAAAGTTCTTTGTTTACAGTTTTTATTTCTAACTGTCGCTTTTCCTCCTGCAGGCAAATGTCTCCGCTAACTACATTTGGTCTTCGACTTTCATGTTGTTCGCTGATACGTTGCACACGGCTTCAAATGGCTCTGAGCACTATGGGACTTAACATCTATGGTCATCAGTCCTCTAGAACTTAGAACTACTTAAACCTAACTAACCTAAGGTCATCACACAACACCCAGTCATCATGAGGCAGAGAAAATCCCTGACCCCGTCGGGAATCGAACCCGAGAACCCGGGCGCGGGAAGCGAGAACGCTACCGCACGACCACGAGCTGCGGACTGCACACGGCTTCCACGGTAGGCTTTTTTACTACTTTAAAGTGCAAATTGTCAGCTGGTGGTGTTCGCTTGTAGTCATTAGGGAGCAGGGAGTGGCAGTGAGCGCAGTTTTCTCCAGGCCGTGCGCTTCCAGCTGTTGTACCATTTGTGGAGCAGCCAACATTAGACACGGGCCTCATTGCTAAGCTAACGGTGGCTACACGACTTTACGCCTGCCTGGTGGGCGCACGGCGGGCAGGGGTACAGGATCCGAGCATCGCCGGAAGCGCCGGGCCGGCTTCATTAGCAGAATCCTCCTTGTTCTGCACACGTAGCCCACATGCGCTCGAGCCGGAACTACGGTATTAACGATAAGCGCAACGTGCAGGTTTTCTCCTTTAAATGGGCCGGCAATATCGTCTGCGCACGTGCTGAAAATATCGAATCTACCGTGTTCCACCCAATAGCACGTTTCAGACTTAGTGCACCGCATTATAGGAACACTAACAAAATGAACACACGTAATGCTTCGCTGTAGGCAGACAACAGTGTTGTAACTACCAGCAAGAGACGTAATGAAAGAAATCAATACATATTTATCGAATTTAGCATAAGCATACAGCACCCTCGGTTAACTGGGATAATTTTAATCAATGCAGGAACATACAGCAGTGAGCTGTTTGCCGGATGAATACATTCGTAAACAGTTATCGATATTCCAAATTTCAGGCACACGTATCTCATCAGAAGTTAGCCACAAGTCAGTCCACTGAAGTAGATTTCAATTCTCTCCTTTAACTGATTATGATTTCCTGCTAATATGAAAAGGTACATACAAAAGGAATAAGGTTTCCGACAAATCTGGATCTCGAATGCAAAGTGAAGGCAAACTATATTATTAGAAGCAACTAGCATCCGAGTTTTAACTTCTTCACACGATTAGAACATTTTAGAGAGTGTCTGTGTCCGTGATTGTCATGGAGCGTCAGTTTCGAAAAGACATACACAGTAAGTAACGGATATTTGAAAAAAATTATTGGTAAAAGTAATTACATAGCAGTGTCATTACGCTATTATACATATGAAGTGGTCATAATACGACATTGTAGAACTTTTTTAATTAAAAGTCCACAGAGCACCACTCACCCACAAAGGTAGCTTGGTTCATGGCCTGATTAAGCCATAATATCCTACATACGGAGCTTACGGGCGCTCAACGTGGAGGTTATTAACGAATAACCTATATGCGATAACGATGACCCCGTTGTAGAAAGCTGACTTCATGTATGTAACGTAAAGAATTTCTGCAGTGTTCTTTTATATTAATTTTCCTTCCGAACTAACCGTTTCTATTGTAAAACCATAATGTTTTCGCACCTTTTGTTTCTTCAGTTCTCGAAAAAGACCACTGTATGCTTCTAGTTTACCTCTCGACCAGTGCAGAGTAAATTTGTCTCTATTGGTGAATACTGTTCCCAGTGCCGTGTTAACCCTTTGGGTACCAGTGTTTCTGCCTTCAAGCATCGTTTCACAATTTTTTTTAACCTGAACTAACATTTCTAATGTTTCTCACGTAACTAACATGCTGCGGTCTGTCAGACCTCGGAAGTTTATGATCCATCTTTGCTGAAAATAATTTTATTGCCAAAAATAGTTATTGTCAAGAAAAATATTGCATATGGAGAAAAAACGATCACTTTAAGCTTTAGACTGAAGGCTGTGACTGCCTGAATAAAAACGCTCTTATTTTATCGTTTCAAAGGACATATTTTTCGTGAACATTGAAGACATACTGCGCGTCAACACTGTTGACAAGGATATTTAGTCATCCTCTTCACTTTCAGAGGACAAAAGTCACAGGTTTTGCTTTTTTTAAAAGTGTCCTCAAGAACCTGTAGTCGTGGGGGTTCTTCGTCTAGTATCTGCAGTATGCGTCTGATTGAAAGAGTAAATTTGCTTGGAAGACTTCTTATCTGCAGTCGGCGTGTCACAAGGGTATATGTTAGTGCCTTTGCTAACGATTTCATGAAGTCAAGACGTGTTATGTCTGCAGTCTTCTTGAAAGATTGGTATAGGCAATATGTACCACAGCGAAAAAAATTGCTACAGACCATCTTCTTGTCCTTCGGCTTCGGTATAGGCTGCACAATTTTGATGCAGAGAATCCACGCCGCCTTTCGAGACGTTATTGAAAGAGATAATTTCTGGTTTACCATTCTCTGGATCGAGGCTCTCAGAATTATGCATACTGGAGACGGGGATTACAGCTTTCCCCTTATTCGGAACATAAGAGAGAAGTGACATCTTTTCCGTGAAGCCATGAGCGGCAGTCTTCTTCACTCTTCTTCTTTGAGGAAGAAAGTTATTACAGATTTATGGCTTATTCTACTTTACTGTGCTCACAAATGTCAGCCCTTCTTAAGAAGGTGTTGAACCAGTTCTGTAGGACCAAACCAGTTATCTGCTGTCACGTTTCTAAGAGTTTCTTCTATTGGCTTCACCGGTCTAACCATTTGATGAAGTCCAACTTTGACTCCCTCTTCCACAGTAGACGTATGCATTATAAAGATAACGAGTTCTTGCACAATCCAGACGCATTTACTTTTATGCCATGTTTTACAGGTTTCTTTGGCATGTAACAACGAAGCAGCAATGCTCTATGAACGATACCAGCATCTCATCCACAATCACTATAGCTCCCTAGAGTGTTGAATTTTTTCAAGAAACAAATTAAAAACCTTTGGAATTGCTGCAGCAGGATCTCCCATCTTTCTTTCCTCCCTGTCTCCTGGGTTAATAAACGTAAGAGCAGTCAAAAGGAACAACATCCTAATTTTTTGTCGTGATACATCGAAAAATGTCACTTCCTGCCACATTAGATGCAAAGCAACAGTCTAGGGACTAGTTTCCCGATTGGAAAGTAAGAAGACGAATGAATGCTTTTAGTTCAGTAATTTCAAGGTCATGAAGATATCTCTCATGGTTCTCATAATTTGTTCTCATTTTTGATACTTCTGCATTACTTCTGCATATGATAATTTCTAACAGAATAATTTTCAGAAAACAGAAGTTCCCATATGGATACCATTTCAGGATTTTTCCCAAACTTCTAGACAGTGGTCGAAGTACAGGGACTTCAACGATTGTGTTACAGCGTCTTATGTTTATATTCAATGGAGGTTGTTCCTTTCGCAACTTGAAATACTTACTTTTTCCGTAAAATTATGTGTAAGAGTCATCATTCCTACTATAACTCACAGTATTTCTCATCGCTCTCATTATTGCTACCATCAGTAGAGCTATATTCCATCTTTGGTACGTTGCCTAATTCTTGCTCAGAATCTGAGCTATGACTACTTTCAACTTCGTAAGATCCTTCCATATCACTATTATTGTTAAGGCCCATAGCAAGCGAAGCCCTAAGAGGAATCTCAAAATTAGGGCCCTTTAGCCCTAAGAGGAATCTCAAAATTAGGGCCCTTTCCCCTTACAATAATCGATGTAGATGGTCTTTCTGCCGTTATCTCTGTAATGAATAAATCTGGAACTAAGTTTCTTTGTTACACGACATTTAAAGCTAAAGAAATAAAAATGAATTTAAATGTATAGAAAACAAATTACCCGAAAAAGTTAACTGCTATGCCGCGATCTCACAGACCGTTCCACACAACAATGAGGGACCTAATAACGATAGAAACACAATCTTTTCACTGCATGGCCTCCACACTCAAACTGAAAGGCAGGTAGAGGGTAAAGGTGGTAGCTCCAAAACTTCAACACACAGGAAGCGAGAAGTAAATGGTACCGGTCTACGAGATTTCTGTATGTCAGTAAAAGGTTAAGTATCTGTGCATTACGCTCGAAGCCACCGATGCTATTGAAAGACAGAGACATATACTAGTATACGGACGTACTTCTACGAAGGCAGTACATTGCAGGCATCACAGCGATCAAAGCAACAGTCGGCACGGTGATATTGCTACGTGATTGTAGGATATTTTTCTTAATGGTGCTGCCGCTATTTTACTGTAATAATTTTTATTTTATTGTTATACGATCCATATTTCAGCCTTAGGCTAAGTACAAAAACATATCAGGTCTTATTGGTTACATCTGTCAGTAGTCCAAGTGAGATCATCTCTAAAGCTTTTACTAATGATAGATCTGGCCTATATGACCAGATACGCTTTCTCGACAATGACCTACGTTTTATAGTAATCTGACGTCTTTTGTATTTGAAAATGGCCTAAGGCAAAAATCTCGATCACATAAGTATAAAATAATTATTACGGTCAATTGACGGCAGAATCATTTAAAAAATTTGCCGCGCTTGTGGCTCCAGCCAAAATAAACAGTAGTGATTGTAGGAGATCGTGGCCCGTGTTCCTTTTTATGTAGTAATCATATTGAGGAGAACACTGACTCTGAAATTAAGTTTATCTGAAGGAATTGTAACGTAAATTTGAATTTGCACTACTGCTTGTATAAGAGGTTTCGAAATGAAACCCACCGGAGTAGTACGTACTCTTCATATAAATTTAGTAAATTTTAAGCCCATTTTTGCTTGTTGTTTAGAACCATGATTTGCTTTAGGCATTATAAGTTCATGGAACTTTACAGGTGAAATTCCTTTCAAATACATCGACGGGTGATAGAAAACGGTATGTCCCATTGGTTCCCTACTGAAACCAGGACTTCAAAACAATTGTTTGTCAATTTTTGCAAATTGCTTCTTGTGTTCTTTGCTTACTGTGATAATGGGTTGAGCGTTAAGAGAGCCTCGCTGACGCGACGGAAAATGCATTATGGATCACTGGTGTTGAGCGGGTGGTGACAGCGTGAAAGATAACTTTGGACTTCCTACACCTGAGGTCTGTCATATTCCGCCAAAACATGGAAAATATTACACCATACGAACGCAGCGCGGTGTGTCCTAACGTGTCACGGAACATTTACTCAACGTATTACTCGGGGAGGAAAATCAATCTGCGTTATCAGATCACATCTTAACGCAAAAGCGTGTGTTCGATTTCGAAGAGACTTCAATCATCCACTGAGTTTTCTATGAGAGCATTACTACGGAGGCACCAGTCTTGGCAACCAGTCTTTGAAGCAATTAAGACAGGAGAGGCAGCACTCAGCATCGTAAAGGTCGAAAGCAAATTACTAGTTACGTAAAACAATCAGCAGGGTTGCTGTTTCATGGCTTTGGAGGGACTTTGAGAGATCTGAATCGGCCGGCCGCAGTGGCCGTGCGGTTAAAGGCGCTGCAGTCTGGAACCACAAGACCGCTACGGTCGCAGGTTGGAATCCTGCCTCGGGCATGGATGTTTGTGATGTCCTTAGGTTAGTTAGGTTTAACTAGTTCTAAGTTCTAGGGGACTAATGACCTCAGCAGTTGAGTCCCATAGCGCTCAGAGCCATTAGATCTGAATCCCCGCCACAGGCGTATTGAGGAGACGGACTGCGACACACCAATCCTTCGCCAAAAAGTGGAGAACGACGGAAGCCTTTCAGAGGAGTTACAAATTAAACTTCGAAATTATGCGGGAAGAGAGCCGTGAAGATTTTACTGAACGACATGCAGCGTTATCCTTTGTAGACACATTACGTAATCTGTGTGAAAATTAACGAAGTCTGCAGGTCTCTTCCATGTGTACAACCTTCTAACTAGCATGTAAGATTCAAACTGACTACCTTGCATGCTAGTTGGCATTTTCTTCTATCAAGTACTATGCTTGAAGTTATCGTGCATCGTTATATGAGTTCAGTGGACTTCGTCTGGCAATGAAGATGATAACTTTGCGATTGAAATCGATAAATAAGCATAAAGAAACGGTTTCAAAGTTATACGACTAATGCAGGAATTTCCCGTGTTTGAATCCTTTAAATATCACTGATAGTATGACAACGTGTCAGACTGCTTTGGACAATGTAGCACCGAATATACTAACATTCACATAGGCGTTACTGCCATGTATGTTTTTATTGGCAAGACTGCAAGTATTTTCAATATATTACTGAAATCTCGAAACAATGTAAATCAAAAACTCGCTCTTCGAGGTTCCATCTAATATTGTTACAACAGCATTAGAAACAGCGACAGGTGGCACTGGATCCTCTTCATATAGCAAATTCTTAATTACTGCTTTTCTATCAAACTGGCATAACTAGTGAATTATCTTACTCTTCCCGTAGGCAGATCATTAGAACCATCTAAGCATCAATTCACGAAGATGCAATTCACAAAGATCGCTCCACTAAGCTGTCAGTGTAAAAGCATAGCAAACTCGGCATCCAGCCGTAAGGGAAGTTCATATTCGGAATCGCCATCGATAATGAATTTATAGATAATGTCTCTTTTCACAAAATCAACTTTTGGACTTCCTACTTTAGTTGCTTGTTCAAGAGGTCTCGCTTGTAATGTGGTAGTGCTTTCCCCAGTACGCTCTTTAATATTTTATTTGGGTGTCCAAAGTTGCCACGGCAACGAATTGTTATTCTTTAATATTCCTATTCCAGTCTTTCCCAGTTCAGCACACAGTCTCTCAACTCGAAGCGTGTGATTACCGTGAAGTTCATCAGGAATATCATGATGGCCTGAACTACAGATTGTATGTATGCTCACGCCAGAGGGCGCTCCGGCCCTATGCTGTGTGTGCGCCCTGTCCCCACTCTTCAAAATTACTGGTCTCTCTATAACGACAAAAGTCGTAAAGCACTCCTCCGAAAGGCTAGCTGGATGACCCACAGTCTCCGCCTGCTAATACCTTACACCACCAAGGTCATCTATAGCATCTTGGTGCTGCAATTTGCTTATAATCGGTCCGTTAATGTTCTTTGCCATTGTACCATTGAAGTTGGGGACTTCGAAACCTACTAGTTTAACGAGCCATGATGGAAAATACTGATTACGATACTACACATCATCCCTACAATGACATTCACTCTGTCAGCTGCTGTATGTGTTTTGCCTTTGACTCCAACTGCACATGACATGCACTGGCCTAACATCTTCTAGTTATGGCGCTGTGTCCCACTGTTCTGAGAAAATGGACGTAATTATCGTTATTATCTCATGGTGTGGTAACCAAATCTCCATGAGTATAGTACAGCAGCATACACTGTGCATCCACTGCAAACAGTTCTACAAGCATGTGCGCATCAATATATTCAGTTTTCACAGAACCTTTGCAACCTCGTAGATACTTGTTTCCACTCATGAAATCTACTTCCAGCTCACGTTGAATTTCCAAGGATCAATAAACTTTAAAAGAAATTTCCCCGAACTCATCATTACGACCCTTGACAACACCATTTGTGCATCAAACGGATTCCTCTTTTAAATGATCTACAACAAAATAATCTGCAGCTGTGCAACCGGCACAATGGCTGGCCACCCACATTGCTGCCCTTTCTGGTCTGCAGTGACATCAGACAATCCGCTTTAGGAAAATGGCATCTAATGGCTTAACTGGAGGGTTCCAGTGGAGACACTCTCGGAATGACATATGGCATAATTTCTCCTACCTCTTAACAATGACTACCTCTAATTTCATGGTGAATTATTTTTCCACTCGCCTTCTGCATTGCATTCGTCTCTCCCATCATTTTGCACCTGAGGATGGGTCCGCCCCTCTGAACTACGCCATATTTTTAATTCTTGTTTTTGTTATTATGCCATATTGCAAAACTTCGTGACGCTGCACTCGGAACTCCCGTCGTCATAACTCTTTTTTTTTGTGCTCACTTCAACAAAATTAACATCCATTTATTTAGATTATCATCTACCGCCTTATCGTAAACAATAGTGTTATCTGCAGAGTTAGTACCTCTGAAAGTTCACGAACAAGAGAGAAGTATCCGTGTATAGGTACACTAAGAGCTAAGTTGGCAAGCCAGCACTAATAAAGGAAAGGTTCAAATGGTTCAAATGGCTCTGAGCACTATGGGACTCAACTGCTGAGGTCATTAGTCCCCTAGAACTTAGAACTAGTTAAACCTAACTAACCTAAGGACACCACACACATCCATGCCCGAGCCAGGATTCGAACCTGCGACCGTAGCGGTCTCGCGGTTCCAGACTGCAGCGCCAGAACCGCGCGGCCACTTCGGCCGGCAATAAAGGAAAGGCAGGAGGGTGAAGAGAATGTGTACGACTATTGAGAGGAAACAAAGTTGAAGACACTACTATGGAAAGTGAAGAGGAAAATTATTCAATTGATATGGGGAATGCTTTACTGCTAGACGAATTTGATAGAATACTGAAAGACATAAATCGAAACAAGAAGCATGTGTTAGACCAAAAATTCCATCAAAGGCTGTCCTTGCTAGAATATACCATTAAGAAACTATTCCGTTGTGTATGCAACATACATGAGACAGGCAAAATACCCTCAGATGTAAAGAAGAACCTAGTAATTCTAATTCTAATGAAGGCAGATACTGACTGGTGCGAATATTAGCGAATATTCTGTTTAACAAGTTATGGTTGCTAAACAGACGAATTATTATAACTTCTGGAAGGAACGAGTGGTAGAAGTCGACGTCGGATAATACCAGATTTGGTTCTGAAGAAATGTAGGAAAATGGGAACACTGAGCCTTTGACTAACCTTAGACTGACGAAAGGAGAAGCAATGTTGTGTATTTATAGAAAGCTTTTAATAATGTTGACCGGATTAAATATCTATAGTTAACAGGGATAAAATCTAGATCTACATCTACATCCACACTCCGCAAGCCACCTGACGATGTGTGGCGGAGGGTACCTTGAGTATATCAGTTCTCCCTTCTATTTCAGTCTCGTATTGTACATGGAATGAAGGATCGTCTGTATGCCTCTGCGTGGGCTCTAATCTCTCTGATTTTATTCTCATGGTCTGTTCGCGAGATATACGTAGGAGGGAGCAATATAGTGCTTGACTCCTTGGTGAAGGTACGATCTCGAAACTTCAAAAAAAGCCCGTACCGAGCTACTGAGCGTCACTCTTGCAGAGTCTTCCATTAGAATTTATCTATCATCTCCGTTACGCTTTCAGGATTACTGAATGATCCTGTAACGAAGCGCGCTGCTCTCCGCTGGAGCTTCTCTATCGCTTCTATGAACCCTATCTGGTACGGATCCCACACTGGTGAGCAGTATTCAAGCAGTGGGCGAACAAGTGTACTGTAATCTACTTCCTTTGTTTTCGGACTGCATTTCCGTAGGATTCTTCCAATGAATCTCAGTCTGGCATCTGCTTTACCGATGATTAATTTTATGAGGTCATTCCATTTTAAATCACTCCTAATGCCTATTCCCAGATAATTTATTGAATTAGCTGCTTCCAGTTACTGACCTGCTATATTGTAGCTAATGATAAAAGATCTTTATTTCTCTGTACTCGCATCACATTACACTTCTCTACAGTAAGAGGTAAGGAGGTAATCTACAACCGTACAGAAATCCGATATCAGAATCGAAGTACATCAAAAAAGCACTGTTTGAGAAGGAAGTGAGACAGGATTAAATTGTATCCCTGATATTATTCAGTCTGCACTCTGAGCGAACAATAAACTGAACGTAATTTGGAAAGGGAATAAATGTAAAGGGACAAGAAATAAACCCATTTACTTTTGCCAGTGGTATAGTAATACTGTCAGTGACGGGAAGGGACTTGAAGCATCAGTTGCACGAAATAAACAGTGTCATGAAGCGAGGTTATAGCAGAAATATCATCAATAGTAAAACAAAGGATATGGAACGTAGTCGATTTATCTTAGGTATGACGATGAATATACACTCCTGGAAATGGAAAAAAGAACACATTGACACCGGTGTGTCAGACCCACCATACTTGCTCCGGACACTGCGAGAGGGCTGTACAAGCAATGATCACACGCACGGCACAGCGGACACACCAGGAACCGCGGTGTTGGCCGTCGAATGGCGCTAGCTGCGCAGCATTTGTGCACCGCCGCCGTCAGTGTCAGCCAGTTTGCCGTGGCATACGGAGCTCCATCGCAATCTTTAACACTGGTAGCATGCCGCGACAGCCTGGACGTGAACCGTATGTGCAGTTGACGGACTTTGAGCAAGGGCGTATAGTGGGCATGCGGGAGGCAGGGTGGACGTACCGCCGAATTGCTCAACATGTGGGGCGTGAGGTCTCCACAGTACATCGATGTTGTCGCCAGTGGTCGGCGGAAGGTGCACGTGCCCGTCGACCTGGGCCGGACCGCAGCGACGCACGGATGCACGCCAAGACCGTAGGATCCTACGCAGTGCCGTAGGGGACCGCACCGCCACTTCCCAGCAAATTAGGGACACTGTTGCTCCTGGGGTATCGGCGAGGACCATTCGCAACCGTCTCCATGAAGCTGGGCTACGGTCCCGCACACCGTTAGGCCGTCTTCCGCTCACGCCCCAACATTGTGCAGCCCGCCTCCAGTGGTGTCGCGACAGGCGTGAATGAAGGGACGAATGAAGACGTGTCGTCTTCAGCGATGAGAGTCGCTTCTGCCTTGGTGCCAATGATGGTCGTATGCGTGTTTGGCGCCGTGCAGGTGAGCGCCACAATCAGGACTGCATACGACCGAGGCACACAGGGCCAACACCCGGCATCATGGTGTGGGGAGCGATCTCCTACACGGGCCGTACACCACTGGTGATCGTCGAGGGGACACTGAATAGTGCACGGTACATCCAAACCGTCATCGAACCCATCGTTCTACCATTCCTAGACCGGCAAGGGAACTTGCTGTTCCAACAGGACAATGCACGTCCGCATGTATCCCGTGCCACCCAACGTGCTCTAGAAGGTGTAAGTCAACTACCCTGGCCAGCAAGATCTCCGGATCTGTCCCCCATTGAGCATGTTTGGGACTGGATGAAGCGTCGTCTCACGCGGTCTGCACGTCCAGCACGAACGCTGGTCCAACTGAGGCGCCAGGTGGAAATGGCATGGCAAGCCGTTCCACAGGACTACATCCAGCATCTCTACGATCGTCTCCATGGGAGAATAGCAGCCTGCATTGCTGCGAAAGGTGGATATACACTGTACTAGTGCCGACATTGTGCATGCTCTGTTGCCTGTTCTATGTGCCTGTGGTTCTGTCAGTGTGATCATGTGATGTATCTGACCCCAGGAATGTGTCAATAAAGTTTCCCCTCCTGGGACAATGAATTCACGGTGTTCTTATTTCAATTTCCAGGAGTGTAGATTAGGAAATAACCTACTGAAAGTAGCATATTAGTTTTACTATTTGGGCAAAGCAGAGAACATATAACATCAACACTGTCAACAGCAAAAAATGCATGCCAGAAAAGAAAATTTCTTATAACTGAATGTATATTTATGTGCTACATAATCATTCCTGATGGCTTTTTGTCTGTTTTGAAGGTTTTTACTATATGAGATGTGAATGATAAACAGTTCAGAAGAAGAGATTAGAAACTCTTGAAATATCGAGCTGCATAACGACGCTAAAGATTAGATTGGTACTCCACAATTTATTGAAACGATTTGGCGAGGAAATAAATCTATAACACACGTTGACCAAGTAATATGCACTAAAACAGAGACAGGAATGCTCAATGTATGGTCCATGGGTAATAGGGCTAGGTGGTTTCTGTCACAACTTCCATTGTCGTCAAATTTACCCAATATGGTGCCCGTAAATGTGACAACATCACACTGACGTCAGGAAACTCCTATGCTATCACCAATCCCGCAAAATCCTGGAAATGACGGGAAACTATCAGTGTCTGCTGATCTGCAGAAGGACGTAAGACCTTTATTCATTTATTTTGGCACGAAATGTGTTCTTAGTGGTGTTACCTTGCAGGTGGATTGTCCTCCCCACTCCACTACACCGGCCTCCACTTTCTGCCACCCTTCCCCCCACTTTTTCAATCGCGCAGTTGGATATTTGCTTCGAAATTTGAAGGCATATTTATTGCAATAGACCACAAGACTGCCCCCAAAGGGTACTCGAGACTATTCTACAATCATACATACCCCCACATTCTGCCATCCCGCGCCTCACTGACCGAGTTTAAGCTGCTGTTGGGAGGCACTAACAGAGAGAAAAATATTTCAGAGTCCTACACCTACTGTGGGCCTAATTTCTATTTGCTGCTATAGCTAGGGATGTTAAGGCACTTAATTTCTGTTTTCCTCGCCTTCCGAAGCACAGTTCTATAATGGGTAACACACACCAATGTCTAAGCACAGATCGGAAAATCAGAACAAGTACATTTCTAAAAGCTCATTAGATATTTCGAAACCCACAAGCACAGACTCACAACGGATCAGATCTCTGAAAGATTCTCCTAGAATTCCAAGTACCGTACTACAGATGGGATGAATGGCTGATATCCTCTGTGAATTTTCAATGTCCTACAATTGCTGGTCTGGAGATGCTCTAAAGCCACAGTAATGGTTGGGGACAGAATCCGACATGTCCAAGCCAGAGGAAGGTACTTTGCCTCGAAGTGTCTTTGAGAGCTCCAACAAATAAAATATCACATGACTCTTTGAAGTTACGAAACTTTCCGTAGATGCCTTATTCTGCCCCTGTCTTGTTCGAAACAGTCTGTAGAGACTCTTATGCCTCCCACAAAGAATGTCGGGTGACTGTCTGACGTCATAGAACTTCCTGTGAATGGAGCACACTAATTAGTTCTTATTAAGATTACCTGCTAAAATGTTGCTGCTGATATGGGAGCATTCACCGCCACATTTCGCAGACAGATAAATTACGAGAGTTTGGCTGGAAAACTATTTTGAATAGTTCGAAAAAAAAAAACAGACAGCAGTCATTTGCACTGTCAGTTACACCATGCGAAAGTGGTCTACAGCTCATGAAATACAGAAACAATCGCCTAAGAAACTTAGTCATTTTCATTGATCTGCTACTGTCGAGGAAAGCTTGACTTTTCCGGCGTGAAAACGAACTGCAACCAAGTTATAGCACCACAAACGTTTCGACTAGCATACCATATCGCTACGCTGTTACACTAAACACATTCATTTACTGTACCGTAGAAAATCGTCACTTCTGCATTCTGCATATAGCTGTGGACAACCAGAACGTTCTACATATACCACGAAAACACACAGCTTCCAAAATCATAAGCATATGGACCATATGGAGACATCCCCGTGAGGGCGGTCGGTCATCCACTGGGGCCACTGGTCACGAGGCAACTGCTTCCATTTGCCGGTCTTACGTGCGATCACTTTGGAACGCCCTCAGCAGACCGTGGTCGCTGTCCGAACTTGTGTACAAAGGCTGGGCTGGTTCCTCCGGGACAAAGGCGTCCGCTAACGATATACTTTCCTTCTAGGCCTGCTCACCGCCGTGGCTTCTGCAACTATCTGCGACCAACTCCAGACACTAGGATTACAAGCATATTTACCTTCTGGGCTCTGTTGATGAGAAATGCTTCTCTAATCGCGAATTAATTTGCATGACTCGAAACCGTTATGAGCTGCAATATACGATTTTACACGCCTTAACCACGACATTTGTAACAATTTTATGCTGAAATCATCTAGTAGCATATGAAACATAAAGGAGCATATGAAAATATCCAGATTATCATGTATTTTCTCATGGACTGCCGGAATATCATACCATTTACGTGACTTCTCAAAATCAGTCGCATAGAAGAATGATAGCGTAATTCTGAAGGTTAACAATGGAAATTGTGTTTTCTGAGAGCCTAAACTTTGACCAGATCATTATGTGAGATATGCTGCAAACCATTGAGAAACTAGAAACGTACCTCACTGCAGAGATTTTTATGTGAATACTCGAAAATGGAGGAAACTGATAGTACCAATCCTATTCTTTAACGCATACCGTTTCAATACTCATAATCATACGTGTTTCCCTTGTGTAGAGAACCATAAGATGTCTCTCCCACCAGTATTTCCCATCTCCATGCAAATAACACTTCACAGTTGATGTTCTTTCAACCATATAAAGACGGGAACGTATAGAATGACAATATACCTCACAGTCGAACAAGACGCTGCTGGATATTTTGGAACTGCCAGACCGGCGACACGCAAAGATAGAGACTTGTAACGACTTGGCTCACTACAGCACCTATAAAGAAGTGTGATATCACAGGTCACACCACCCCACAGTCGCACAACAGGTTTCTGTTTCCGGTCTACAGAAATCAAACACAGATAGACTAAAGACTAAAGAACAGATGCTTCCTGCAAGCTGTTACATGTAGTTCTGTAAAAGACTGGCTCCGCTGGAACAACATAGAAATACCTGACTATACGACATGGATGAAGAACTGAACAGTCAATAACGCTATGTTTTCAATGTTCTGCATGAGGCGGCACTGTCTGATAGTGGTCGTCGGCTAAGCAAAATCAGACCCGAGCTGGGAAAACATTCGACTGGTCAGAGTTATTCCTTTACATTTCTCACTGCTAATACATTTTTTCATCCTGATACTTATACCTACTCGAAACTTCTAGCACTGCTATATGGTCTCCTGTTCGTATTCCAGTTTATCAGATGACCTTAAATGAATGGTCGGTCGTTTGTTGCATTTAGTATCACATGAGAGATGTTCACAGCACCGCTTTCAAGAAAAATTGATGGGAACGCTGAATTGCTTTATAGCCTAGTCCACATGAATTTGTCGATGGAGTTCACTCAAAATTCCTTCCTAAACGCATTTACAGATCATGCACGAAGAATACTCAGTGAACAAGTGCGGGGCCCAGTTCACGGAAATATCCGGTGTGCATGGCCTCAGGGGCCGTGAGAGCGACGTCTGCGGCTGGCTAACAATCCAGGAATGTACGGTGTCGGGCTCACAGTGACGTTCTCCCCAATACCAGAATCAAAAACCTCGTCCTCGTACCGCAACTCTCTATCGAGGAACATCGCCCATCTAGTCCATCAAAAACTCTACAGCCTGCCTTCTCTAAAGGATGCTCTCTGGTGATTTCGTCCTATTCCGCTGTCCCATGAAACGTCCCCTTAGAAAAATTTATAAATGACTGTGCTGATATACCTCATACATTATCTGCTTTTCAAACAACTGAGAAAACGGAACGTACTCAGACATACTCTCTTTACTTATTCTGATCAACACTAAACTGACACACAACATTTGAGCGCAACGCAATCAGACTTTTAATAATCCCTACAAAAGAATGGCCCTGACTAACAATAACCTACACCTTTCATGAATCACTTACCTAACAAAAATCTTCGTTACTCGAACTACTGCAATGCAGCGAGAGCCAGTACTGCCAGCTAGATAAAAGATTCAAACTACTGAAGGCATTAAGCAAATGAAAGATTTTGATAGAGAACGAACAATGTATTTACCTTAATAGTGTTCAAAAGTCATAATATATGTATCAGTTCATGACATCCAGTCTTACAAATTTACTGTCTCTGGTGGACACACGTCCAGATCATCCACTCTGAAAACTCTGACATTTCTCTCCCCACATCCACCACTGCTGGCGGCTCACCTCCAACTGCGCAACGCTAAGCGCTGTTAACAGCCAACTGCCCAACACTACAATAGCGACTATTTCAACAATGCTAACCAGCCACAGACTGCACAGAGCACAGCCAGTGATTTTCATACAGAGCGCTAAGTGGCGTTACAAATATAAAAACTTAAACAGCCTACTTACACCCAGAGCCATCGCACGGAGTTAGTTCACAATACAACCTTCGGAAAACTCATCCAGTAGGAAAAGCTACAATATTAAAGATCATTTAGCTGAACTGGCCATACCACCTTGGTGCTCGAAACCCACAGATCCCGATGCCCAAAGTAACAGAAAATGTACCATGAATATGTCTGAGACAACCGCCACTCTAGATTTGCTGCGAGAAACCATTAAGAGCATTATACACGCTGCTAATACTTGTAAGCGACCAAAGCATCGAAAAAAATCGTGAAAAATCACTGTAATGAAAGAAAGATCCAGCCAGAACACTGGCGGCAGTTGTGAGTGATCACCTGCGCATCAGAGGACCAATTAAATCAGTTCGCAATTTGACAGGTAGAGGGTGCTGTGAGCAGCAGTCTCCTATCTTCCTGCCTCCGCCCCTCCCGTAACCATCGCACTGGTTTGTCTACTGACACAAATATGTGCCTAACCTCACGTGTACACATGGACGAGCCGGCCGCTGTGGCTGAGTGGTTCTAGGCGCTAGTCTGGAACCGCGCTACCGCTACGGTCGCAGGTTCGAATCCTGCCTCGGGCATGGATGTGTGTGATGTCCTTAGGTTAGTTAGGTTTAAGTAGTTCTAAGTTCTAGGGTACTGATGGCCTCAGATGTTAAATCTTATAATGCTCAGAGCCATTTGAACCATCTGAACATGGACGAAAGCAAAGAGAAGCTGTCACTGCTCTGCAACAATAATGTATTTCTACCTGCGTGTGTGGTATTTGGCCAGTGGAACCAGACAGTTCTTCCTAAAGAAAATTCCTATATTGAATATCCCACGAAGTGTTGAGCGTTCTGGCTTCAAGGACGTTCCCGAGCGCTGAGAATAAATGTTCTTCGCAAACCGAAACATGGGTACCTCCTGATAAATAGTAAAACACCTCTCTGCTGACCATGTCTTCCAAAATATGTATCCCTGCCTCGTATTCGTAGTGACTGAGCAAACACGTGTTTTCACATCGCTGAAGTATAGTTAAAATCATGTACAACAGTATATAAGAGACTGTATGTTTCCTCTAAGTATTCTCTCATCCGGTAAAAAACAAAAAGGGAATCTGTTATTGTCAGCTGAATATCTGTCATCACAGGTTTAGAATATTAAACTCATTTCACGCACCTACGAAGCCTTTCAAAGTATTCAAACAGCAGCCCAGAGGAATTCTAAATATACTATACTATGCTACGTGCGACTCTATCAGTTTCGTATATCGTTGACTTTATTATGATGGCTGTCTCCCCTAGTGCAGCTTGGAGATCACAACATGTACAGGGTGTTAATTTTGACATTACAGCAAGAGCGCTACCAAATGTCATGAAACACCCCTCCTTAGTTCTTACATCCCTCCGAGTGCTCTGAAATATACATCGGTATTTTCCGCAAATGTCGAGACATGGTGAAAGGATTGTCTTTTCTGAACATTAGACACATCTCTCCATCGCTTGTAGCAGCGCACTATAGTAAATGAAAATGCGCTTGCAAAACGTGTGTTATTTCCTAACATCCAGCGGGATAATAGGTTGAGAACGCTACCAAAACCTTATGTCGTCTTTCCCAGAGATTTATTTTTCCATCATATATTCGAATGGAGTATGCCAACCCGTACGATCCTAGCAGCATCCGGATGAAGATTTGCTTCACATGTTGTTGTTGTTGTGGTCTTCAGTCCTGAGACTGGTTTGATGCAGCTCTTCATGCTATTCTATCCTGTGCAAGCTTCTTCATCTCCCAGAACCTACTGCAACCTACATCCTTCTGAATCTGCTTAGTGTATTCATCTCTTGGTCTCTTCCTACGATTTTTACCCTCCACGCTGCCCTCCAATACTAAATTGGTGATTCCTTGATGCCTCAGAACATGTCCTACCAACCGATCCCTTCTTCTGGTCAAGTTGTGCCACAAACTCCTCTTCTCCCCAATCCTATTCAGTACCTCCTCATCAGTTATGTGATCTACCCATCTAATATTCAGCATTCTTCTGTAGCACCACATTTCGAAAGCTTCTATTCTCTTCTTGTCCAAACTATTTACCGTCCATGTTTCACTTCCATACATGGCTACACTCCATACAAATACTTTCAGAAATGACTTCCTCACACTTAAATCAATACTCGATGTTAACAAATTTCTCTTCTTCAGAAACGCTTTCCTTGCCATTGCCAGTCTACATTTTACATCCTCTCTACTTCGACCATCATCAGTTATTTTGCTCCCAAAATAGCAAAACTCCTTTACTACTTGAAGTGTCTCATTTCCTAATCTAATACCCTCAACATCACCCGACTTAATTCGACTACATTCCATTATCCTCGTTTTGCCTTTGTTGATGTTCATCTTATATCCTCCCTTCAAGACACCATCCATTCCGTTCAACTGCTCTTCCAAGTCCTTTGCTGTCTCTGACAGAATTACAATGTCATCGGCGAACCTCAAAGTTTTTATTTCTTCTCCATGGATTTTAATACCTACTCCGAATTTTTCTTTTATTTTCTTTACTGCTTGCTCAATATACAGATTGAATAACATCGGGGAGAGGCTACAACCCTGTCTTACTCCCTTTCCAACCACTGCTTCCCTTTCATGTCCCTCGACTCTTATAACTGCCATCTGGTTTCTGTACAAATTGTAAATAGCCTTTCGCTCCCTGTATTTTACCCCTGCCACCTTTAGAATTTGAAAGAGAGTATTCCAGTCAACATTGTCAAAAGCTTTCTCTAAGTCTACAAATGCTACAAACGTAGGTTTTCCTTTCCTTAATCTTTCTTCTAAGATAAGTCGTAAGGTCAGTATTGCCTCACGTGTTCCAGTATCTCTACGGAATCCAAACTGATCTTCCCTGAGGTCGGCTTCTACTAGTTTTTCCATTCGTCTGTAAAGAATTCGTGTTAGTATTTTGCAGCTGTGGCTTATTAAACTGATTGTTCGGTAATTCTCAGATCTGTCAACACCTGCTTTCTTTGGGATTGGAATTATTATATTCTTCTTGAAGTCTGAGGGTATTTCGCCTGTTTCATACATCTTGCTCACCAGATGGTAGAGTTTTGTCAGGACTGGCTCTCCCAAGGCTGTCAGTAGTTCTAATGGAATGTTGTCTACTCCGGGGGCCTTGTTTCGACTCAGGTCTTTCAGTGCTCTGTCAAACTCTTCACGCAGTATCGTATCTCCCATTTCATCTTCATCTACATCCTCTTCCATTTCTAGAATATTGTCCTCAAGTACATCGCCCTTGTATAGACCTTCTATATACTCCTTCCACCTTTCTGCTTTCCCTTCTTTGCTTAGAACTGGATTTCCATCAGAGCTCTTGATGTTCATACAAGTGGATGTTCATACAAGTTTAGAGATAAGCCTCTACATCCTTACATTTGTCCTCTAGGCATGCCTCCTTAGCCATTCTGCACTTCCTGTCGATGTCATTTTTGAGACGTTTGTATTCCTTTTTGCCTGCTTCATTTACTGCATTTTTATATTTTCTCCTTTCATCAATTGAATTCAATATTTCTTCGGTTACCCAAGGATTTCTACTATCCCTCGTCTTTTTACCTACTTGATTCTCTGCTGCCTTCACTACTTCATCCCTCAAAGCTACCCATTCTTCTTCTTCTGTATTTCTTTCCCCCATTCCTGTCAATTGTTCCCTTATGCTCTCCCTCAAACTCTGTACAACCTCTGGTTCTTTCAGTTTATCCAGGTCCCATCTCCTTAAATTCCCACCTTTTTGCAGTTTCTTCAGTTTGGTTCCACAGGTCAAATTCCGCACACAATTAAAAATACGCTATTTTTGCTGAGCAGCGATAGCTCCTGTTTGCTTTTGTCCATATGTACACGTGAGGTTAAATGCCTATTTGTGTGAAGATCCTCAGAATTGACCACATCAACATAGAAACCAGCGCGAGGGTTAGAAGAGGGGAAGGAGGGAGAAGGATGGGAGGCTGCTTCTCTCTGCGCCTTGTACACGTGAAATGTGACCTAATTTAGCTGCTCCTGTGATGCCTCCACTCCCCTGGCTGAAAGGTATGTTTTTTACAGTGATTTCTCGCGATTTTTTCAGTCATTTGGTCGCTTCCAAATATCAGAAGTGTTTATAATACTCTGAATGGTTTCTCACGACTATTTAGAGTGGTGTTTATCTCGTAAGTTGTTTATGGTTCAATTTCTGTCATTTGGGGAGCAGTGATCTATGTGTTTTGAGCACAAAGGTTGTTTTCCAATTCAGTTATAATATCTGTAATGTTATAAATTTTCCTAGTGGAGATTTTCGAAGGCAGTGTTGTGAACTAACTCTCTGCGAACCGTGAGGCACTTTGCAGCAGGACGAAGTCGCCAGAGAGCATCGTTTAGATAACCCGGGGGCTGAAATGTTTGGTGGAATAGGCCGGCGGTATTTCCAAGTTTCTTATCATTAGACTTGTAGTATGAAGATGAGGTTTTTGAAAGCTGGTACTGGCGAACGCCGAACTGTGAGCTCACGCAACATACTTGTCTGTGTTAGCAGCTGGAGGTGTCTCCCAGCAGCTGACGTCACGCTGGCCAGGTGCCGCCGTGACTCGTACCCTGCAACTCCGCACGTGTTGGCTGCGCATTCTTTGTACATGGGCTATGAACGCGTTTAGGAAGGTTTTATGAGTGAACTCAGTTGTCAGATTCATGAGGGCCAGGGTACACCGCAATGTAGCGTTCCTGTAATTTTTTCCGAAATCAGTACTGTGAAATCTTATGTGGTATAAATACAAACAAAAACAGACGATAAAAGTTTCTGGCGGGTATAGATATGAGGGTATCAGTAGTAAGAAGCGTCAAAGAGTTGCTAGTCTAACATACTAGCTTGAGGGATGTCCCGCTTCAGAGAAGCTGTTCTGGAAAGCCTTGAAATGAAATAATGCTCGTTTAACGCGTAATACGAAATCTGACGAATGAGGCTATGTACAGGATACCATTTTTCAGTGCTAAAGGTTTCCAGCAGGTATAGATATAAGGGAAAAATAGAGGCATAAGCAGTGCGAAGCATAAAAGTGTAGCCTTGAGCAGCCTAATGTTTTTCCTTCATCAGCCTGATTTCACTTAGCTGAGAACTGCTGTCAGACAGTACCAGCAGATCCAGAACGTTTGAAAGCACAGCGCTGTTGACCGTTTAGTTCTTCATCCGTGACAAATAGTCAGGTTTTTTGCTATTGTTTCTGGGGGACCATTCTTTTCTAGAATAAGATTAACATCGTGCAGGACGCATTCTTTTGTTGAGTATTTTGTCCATCTGTGATTGATTTCTGTAGACAGGAAACAAAAGCCTATTGTTCAACTGTGAGGTGGTGTGATCAGTGACATCATACTTTATCGTCAGGGCAGTAGGGAGAGAAAGGAAATCGTTAGGAGTCTCTCTCTCTCTCTCTCTCTCTCTCTCTCTGTGTATGTGTGTTATTGGCCCAGCGGGTCCGAAATCTCCAGAAGCCTTTTGAACGACCTTTAAAGTATTTTGCCATTCTACATTCTCATTTCTTCATCGGGTTAAGAGAACGTCAAGTGTGATGTGTTACTTGTATCGAGACGGTGAAACACGTGCGGAAGAGACATTTCCTGGTTCCGTAGAAATGAGAGTCGCTTGTGATTATTAATATTGAAACATTAATTGAGGTCGTAAAGCACAAGGGTGATCTGGAATTTCTTATATCACTGACATCTTTATTCATTAAAAACAGGAGTGGTAGTTTTCTATATTTTCGATTTTTCACATAAAAATCTCTGCAGATGAGGTAAGTCTCTAGTTTCTCAGTGGTTTTGCAGCGCATCCCATGTAATGACTTTGTTAAAGTTTCCGCTCTCAAAGACAAATTTCCACACTTAATTTTGGGAATTATACTAGCTTTCTGCTTTATAGTTGATATCAAAACAGTCACGTATTTGGTGTGATATTGCGGCAGACCATGTGAAAATACAAGAAATTCTGGAAATTTTCATATCTCAGTCGATGATTACACCATAAAAGTGTAACAAATATCGTCGTTATGACGTGTAAAATCGGATATTACAGATGATAACGGTTTCGAGGTAGGGAAATTAATTCGTGATTGACGAATCACTTCTCATTGACAGAGATCAGAAATTAAATGTTCTTTTAATGTCTGAGTCTGGAAATGGTCGCAGCTCTTTGCAGAAACCATGGCAGCAGGCAGCCCTGGTCGGAATAATATCGTTAGCGGACACCTTTGTGCCAGAGGAACCATTCCACCCTTCGTAAATCAGTTCGGGCAGAGACCCCAATCGGTAGAGGGCGTCCCGATAGTGCATCAAGACAGGGCATCCAAGGGCAGTTGCTTCGTGGCCTTTAGCAATAGTGGATTGCCAACCGACCTAAAGGGGAATGCCTGGTGCTACGACTATATATGGTGCATGTTTTTCTGCTTTTGGGACCTGTGTGACTTTGCAGTATTTGTAGGAGTGTCTCGTGGTCAGCAGAAATGTGCAGAATGGAGAAGTGATGATTTTGTTTGGTGCACGGTACTAATTGTGCTTACTTCAGCAACGTAGCAATATGGTATGGTGTACAAGCGTTTATGGTGCTATAGCCTGGTAGAAATTTGTTTTCCCGACGAAAAATTCAAGCTTTCCTCGTCAGTAGCAGAGACGTTTTACTGAATGTCTTTGCTGATAGTTGCTGTATTTCATGTTCTGTAGATCAATGTTGCGTGGTTTAACTGTCAGTGTAATATGTCTGCTGTATGTTTCTTTCGATCTTTATAAAATACTTTTCCGTTGAAATCGTTGTAATTTGTCAATTTGCAGAAAGTAGCGTACAGTGCCCCAAAACCAGCAGCAGCATTGTGATGGGAAAATTCAGTAATAACCCTTGAGAGTTTTCCATTCAGAGGAATTTCCATGGCATCAGAGGCATAGGCATGAGAGGCATGGGAGTCTCTAGAGATTGTATCGAAGAAGACAGGGGCAGAACAAAAGTCTACGGAAAGTTCAGTGACATCAGAGAGTCACGTGACGTCTTTTATATTCGAGCATTCAAAGATATGTCATTGCACAGCAGCATTTTCTGGTTGACAGGTGGGATGCTGTCCTTCGATTTCTAGGAGACCTTCGGCCATTCGAACTACCGTCGGTCCGTGCTTTTTTCTTCACGATCTTGTGGGTTTGGAAAAATGTAAATTTTTTAATATATTAATGTTCCAATTTTCCCATCTGTGCTTAGACACCAGTGTGGGTTACTCATTGTAGAACTATGCTTCGAAAACTGACGAAAATAAAAACTAAATTACTTAACACCCCTAACTCCTGACGAAAACATAAATTAAGCCCAGTTAGCGTTTCAGAAAAGTCATGAACCCTTGAGTAGCTCTAGGACTCTGCAGTTATTTTCTCTCTGACAGTACCTCCAAACAAGCAGCTGAAAGTAAAACAATTGGAGGGGTGGGGATGGCGAAATGTAAGCGGTGGCTGTTGGGTAGGTGAGTACACTCTGCTGCCTGTTTTGTGGAATAGGGCAGTCTGTCTTCAAATGAACATTCAGAAAAGTGGGGGTGGAGATTGGAGGGTAGTCGACGTGGCGGTGGCTGAGTGGAGAGTACAATCGAGCAACAAGATAACACCTCCATGAATACATTTCGCACCTTCCTCTCCTGTAGCTCAGCATGGACTGAACGTTACCCGCATTTCTATGGAGAACGTGGTGTTGTGAGTTGGTGACATCCTTGGAGTGGGAGAAGGGTGGGACGTGTTACGTTTTTGAAGTGCTCCAGTTGCCCTACTTCCCAACAAAATTTTAATTTCCAGCTATGACGTCCGTGTGACATTGTCACATCTATGGCAACCATCTGGGACTCGCTACCTTGGAGAAACTTGTCAACAGTGCAGGCTGTACCACAAAGCGCCTAGCCCCATTACTCTTGCAGGCCGTATGTGGTCCAAAGCAAATATCAGTGCAGACCTGGATCGAGCATCTAAGTGAGTATCTTACATAAAGTGATGGTAAACTGAACATTTTCAGACGTGCCACACGATGGTTTTCACTCGTCCATCTTTGGTTTTGTAGTTTTTTTTCTTTTCTGATCTTTATTACTATTAATTATATTATTCAGTGTGGCCCGGGTAAGCTCAAAGGTAGGAGCCCTTGCACTAAAGTATCATTAGTTTCGTAATGGCGGAAAGGGCCGGGAGTATAATCAGTAAAGGGAGACGGAGACTTGACTTTCCCAAGCACAGTCAAATGGCTGTATGTTACTGTAGTTATACAGAGATGAAGAGTCTTGAATAGGCTATACCAGTGACGAAAGCAGCATCAAATCTGTTTTCGGACGCAGGACCACAACAACCACAAACAACTTAATATTATTTTTCTTCGTCTTAGTTTTGTTATATTTAAGTCTCTGTCTGTTTAAGATAGGCAACGAAATACAACAGAACTGTGAGAAAGAAAAAATAATGTTAAGTTTGAGGTTGATGTGGCCATATGTCTGAAAACTGATTTGATGCAGCTTGCCACACTGGTAGAGCAAGTCTCTTCACTTCTGGATAACTACTTCTAGAGGGCATTAGAGGATAACATTAAACACCTCGTTAACCTGTTTATTATGTCCTAATGCCCTTTAGATATGATATTACCACGTTGTATTGTTTGTTGACACAGTCTCAATCACGTTCGAATTATCAATTACGTGCACTTTTCCGCTAATTGCTGCCGTGTTCTATTTGAGGTTTTTGTTACATTTGGTTTTCGTTCTACATACAACGTTATGAAGGCAATTCACCAAGAATCGAGAGGAGAGTACAAATATAAAAGTTTCTAAATTTGCAAGCTTTCGGGGCCACTGGCTCCTTCTTCTGGCCAAAGGGATGAACGGGAAGGAAAAGATGTGAGTGACAAATATTGATGAGGCTTAGAAAATGGAAAGAGTTCGGAAAAGTCAGCCATAATCCCGGTTCAGGTACAATGCACCAGGCGGGATGAAATGAAACACTTATTGCGTGGGTCTGCACCAGACGAGATTCGAAAACATTAGAACTTAAGGTGTAAGACAGGATAAAACGCGAGACAGAAGTTATTGCCAGATGTGGGTGAGGGGAGAGGACGGGGCGGGAAGAAATTAAATGATCAGAGAGTGAAACACATAGAAACCTAAAAGGTAGTGAATATAGAAACAGTTAGGAGAAATGCTGAGACCGAGGAAATTAACGTAAATTAGGGTCAGATAGGTGTCGAGAACCACCAACATGTTGTAACACCAATTCCCAATAGAGGAGGTCTGAGAAACTGGTGTTTGGAGGACGAATCCGCATGGCGTGTGTGATGAAACAGGCATCGAGATCAAGACAGTCTTGTTGTACGGAATGCTCAGCAACAGGCCAATATATACCCTCAGTCTGTGCCCATTCATCCTAACGGATAACTTTGTTGTAGTTATGCCGATGTAAAAGGCCGAACAGTGTTAACATAGTAGCTGGTATATGGCGTATCTCGTGTCACAAGTGGCTCTCCCTTTGGTGGTATATGTTTCCCCAGTTACATGGTTGGTATAGGTGTTAGCGGGAGGGTGCAAAGAGCAAGTCTTACAGAGGGGAAGATCGCAGTGGTAGGAGCTTTAGGGTACAGAAATGTGTCCATATGGAGCATGGGTTTGAAAAGGATATTGAGGGGATTGGGATGGTGACAGAAAACTGTTCTGTGGGTGGAAATATGTGCGGAATGGACCACATTTCAGGGCATGATTTTGGGAAATCATAGCCTTGGTGAAGCAGCTGAATAATGCATTCAAGACCAGGGTAATACTGCGTGAAAAGATGTTACTCCTAAGTTGGTTTTTCGGAGGGATCACCAGTACCAGGATTGGACGTGATGGCCTGGAAAAAGTGATTTTGAACTATGCTGGTGGGGTAATCACGTCCAGTGAAAGCTGTTGAGGGAATACTGATGAACTGCTGTAAAGAGCCTGCATCTGGACAAATTCGAGTACTTTTACCTCAAATGCCAAGACTTTATGTGAGGGAACGTTTGATATGGAAAGGATGACGACCATTGCCACTTTCCTTGACGTTAGCTCAATCGTCACCGAAGGCTAGCTGCACTTTTCTATTGATATTAAACCTACCAACAAATAACGATACTTACGTTTTGACAGTTGCCATATTACACACATCAAGGTATTTAAATTTGAAAGCTTACGAAGCCAGTGGCTCCGTCTTCTGGCAGAAGGGAAAGGAAGTGAGGTGAAGAAAAGTATTGGTGCGGTTTAGGACATATGGAGAATTCGGAAAAGCCGCTCCGAGCCCTAGAACAGAGGAGAGTTATCGGATGGAATGGGAGGGTAACACAGGTTGTTGGGTACTGAACCGGTCGAGATTTGGAATCCTGAGAGCTTAAAGGTGTAAGACAGGTTAATACACAATACAGAGATCACTGTCATGCACGTGAGGTGATTAGATTTTTCATCAATCCAATTACATTCTATTTCCAAAAACCGATTATTTTCCTTGATATGCAACATGTTACTCTGTTTCCCAAAGAACCATTCTAAAAAATTGCTTACTTTTGTCTTTGTAAGCCGTCTACATATAGCCGTTATTTTCGAAAAATGCTGAAACTGTTGGTTAACATCATGCGATATACTTGGCTATAACTGAATAAATATCCATAATTAACGTCTATGGTTTTCTGCCTATTTCTTTCTTAATGAACGGCGAAGAATTGACTCCTTCGAATTGTGGTGTTGGAGGAAACTTCTTAGAGTTCTATGGACTGTAAAGAGAACCAAGAGATCAATATTGGATTAAATAAACCCAGATTTCTCCCTGGAGGGTCTAATGTTAAAACAAAAGCCGACCTACTTTGGACACACAATGCGAAGGCATGCTTCGCTGGAAAAAACATTAATGCTGGGGTAGATTGAAGGAACTAGAAGAAGAGGACGTCAGAGGATGAGATGGATCGATGGCATCACAGAAGCAATGTGTTCCAACCTGGAAGTTCTACGCGAGAAAGTGCAAGACAGGAAAGAAGTGGCGTGATTTGGTTCATGGGGTCACGAAGAGTCGGAACCGACTAAACGAATAGAGAGAGAGAGAGAGAGAGAAACTTTACATTATCGGTTTATGATTGGAGATCAGGATTTAACATTCTGTGGACATCGAGGTCATCAGAGACGGAACGCAGGCTCTGATTAAGGTAGCCTGGGGAAGGAAATCGGCAGTGTCCTTTCAAAGAAACCATCTCAAAATTTACCTGAAGCGATTTGGGGAAATCACCGAAAATCTAAGTCCGCATGGCCGGATGGACATTTGAAACGTCGTTCTCCAGAACTCGAGTCAAGTGTACAGACCACTGCGGTACCTTGCTCGGTATTATTCCGTGTCGTCCTAGATTACTTTGTAATCTAAATACGCCTGGGACTACTGTAGCCTATACCAGCTCCTCATTACTTAATGAAAAGTCGTTAATTTTCATTTTTATTTACATTCGCTTCTTGATAAGACTATTTTCTATTCGCTGTTCTATGCTTCTGAAATTTGTTTTTGGTGTAAATATATTAATGTCTGCAAAATCTTCTGACGTATCTTATATGTCATTTCTGGAACAGTATCCAAAATTCTCTATGAGGAACCATTATCTAGACCCTCTCCTGCTTTTAGATTTTAATCCCCCCTTACATTACAGTCGTGGGATTTACTGCCGTTCATTTTATTTCTCTTCCTTTTCACAGGAGGCTACTTGGTGATAAGAATGTTTGCTCACTGACGAGTAATTTTACAAGATTACTGTTGAATATTTTTGTATATTTCAATATCGTGCCTTCATAATTCATCTGAGATTTCATCAGCATCTCTACAACTCTTTTTAATCATCGTGGTTAGAATACAGTTCAGTTTCTTCCCTCGCCTATTTATACATAAGAATTAAGCATTACAGTCTTTTTTGTAAAGGAACACTTATCAGAACTTACAGATAACATAACCCTTTAGTGAGAGATCCGTAACGCTTACGTTCCACTGCTGACTGTTAGAATAAAATTAATTTACTCTGCGACAATGAATTGAAGCGAATAGCATTTGACATCTGCTGTATGATTTTGCAGATAGGATTACGTTGAAGTTTCCGATAATCGCAGGACAGCCATTTCCTATTACGGGGCTTCGCATCCAGCCAAAAATAGCAATAAAAACGAGACAGATAAGTGTGCTACCTACGTATCGAGATTCATAGTTTCCCTTGCTGTTCCGGCTTGGAACCTCCTACATTATGATCAAATAGAATAGATTGATGACACACTTATTAATCTCAGGTTGTTAATGTACTTCAGATTTTTTGTTTCTTTTAATCGTAACACTCAATTCGAGAGGCAGTTACGGAGCTTCTTAAATAGTTTCACAAATTCCTTTCTTTGTGGCAGTGCCTATATCACGTTTGCAGTTGAAATCAAGGTCGCACATCCGTTTGTGCTTCTAGTCATACCCGGAAATATACCATTTTGTGTGTATTTCGTCTTATCAGTCTACCCTATTGTTAAAAAAATTAACAAACGTCATTTGCTTTCCATGTTTAATTAATGATCTTTTATTTCATCAGCAACAGTCAAGAAAATATAGCGACAAATTCTGTTTAAGGAAATTTAAGGTCTTTGTAACGTTAGAATGTGTCACAGAATGGTATAACACCTCGATTACGTGCTTACGTTGAGTGTGAACCCTTGTTGTCAATATTAATAGTGGTCTCATCTTGCTAGAATAACATTCATCCTATTTGTTTCCTTCAGTTTAGGTCCACAACAGTCATTAAATCTTCTTCTTAGCAGCGTTACAGTACTGTCATAGTTGAATCGCCGATTTTCCGCCATACGTTATAAGTGAAGTATGTTCGAAAATCTGTTAGTTCACAAGAGTAGCGCTTGCGCACAATATCGAAGCACGGGCGTAGACACGCATTGTCGTCGTCAGCGCTGGGTGATTCCACCCTATTGTCCTGAAGGGATGGTCGCCTCCTGCCTCCGAACGGTTGTTCACATGGAACGTTTAATGGACAACACAGGACTCCAATCTTCACTTATCATACGTACAGGAAATTCTCTTAATGAGGCACGTTTGGTTCATCACTATGTAGCCCCCACCACAGCCGTCACCAATTACCGCTCTGGGTACACAGATATTGGCCAAACTGTTTTGTGAGATTCGTACCTACTGCCCAGAATGTAACCCTTGCTTTGTTTAGAGTACCACACAAAGGGAGCTAGAGAGTAATGTCACAAATTGTATGTGATTTCACACTTTGTCAGAGATCGTCCATCGCTTTAGCAGCATTATTATTTATTGAGAATGATAATATAATCAGAAATCTCCGTTTCTTTATGTGAGGGACGTTCTTTTCGGTCTCTTTATGTGGAAAAAAAGCTTCTTACGCGGAAAAATGTTCGTATCCTGGCGTGCATTTGTGCCGGTCTCTTCCCGACTGCGTTTGTACCATCTTGGTGTGCTGTAGAATATGGGCACTAAACACTGATTGTGGTATAATAATATTATGAATTTTATCCATAGTGGATGCTGTCGATCTCCGAGACTGTTACTTTATGGGGTTGTAGAAAAATATCCGCTACCAGTCACAATAAAAGGTTGTTTATTTGTCACACGACCGGTTTCGGGCTAGCGCCTATCTTCAGGTGTTTATACATTCATGTACATGTTTGTACTGTTGGAGATCACTGTATAAATACAAAAAAATTATTTGCTGGTGACTACACAGATACAAGTGGGAAATTGAAAGTGGTAAGGAAGCATTTGACGAAAATATATCTGTACTTACAAAAAGATAAAGCACCATTATTACAGTTATGCTGTGGTGATAGTTTTGCCACTTAGTTACACGCTTATGGTCATTTTCACGTCCATATATCAGTTTTACCAAGTATAGCTCCATATTACACTATTATTATGTGCACTTGTGAAATACACTGTGTGTACATACAAACATGTGGGCTGTGGTCAAAGAACTTAGATGTAGCAGATGTAAATATTTTCGTCAATTGCTGCCTTACCACTTACAGTTGTCCCACTTGTATCTGTGTAGTCACCAGCAAATATTTTTTTTTGTTTTTATGCAGTAATCTCCAACAGTACAAACATGTACATGAAAGTACAAACATGTACATGAAAGTACAAACACCTAAAGATGGGCACAAGCCCGAAACCGGTCGTGTGACAAATAAACAACCTTTTATTGTGACTGGTAGCGGATATTTTTTCTACAAACCCGTATAATAATTTTCGTTTAAACACTTTCTATTTTGTGCCTGTGGTTTCTACAAACTTTTCTCTTGTCGAGTTTTATCCTCCGCCGTTGTGACGGCGGTGAAAGGGTGGCTAATTGCCGGAGGCGGTGGTTTGCAGGTGTCGTGGGTGTTCCGGCAGGACGGCTCTGAGGACATGCAGCTGCTGACGGTGGGCCACGCGACGTACAGCGCCGACCAGCGCTACGTCGTCGACTTCCAGTACCCCAACAACTGGCGCCTGCTGGTGCAGCGCGCCGCCATCCGCGACCAGGGCTTGTACGAGTGTCAGGTGTCGACGCACCCGCCGCGCGCCGCGCAGTCCTACCTCCTGGTCCAGAGTGAGTCTGCCTTCCTCCGTTCACACTAGCTACCACTTGCACTTGTACCCTAGCGGCTAATTCTGTTAGAAGCATCTCGTGGACGTGAGTTCTAGAACAGGTAGCTGTAGACACTTCACTGTATATGGCAAGCTCTTCGTCTTACACGACTGGCCATTACAATTGCTACACCAAGAACAAATGCAGATGATAAAACGGTATTCATTGGACAAATATATTATACTAGAACTGACATGTGATTACACTTTCACGCAATTTGGGTGCATAGATCCTGAGAAATCAGTACCCAGAACAACCACCTCTGGCCGTAATAACGGTCTTCTCACGCCTGGGCATTGAGTCAAATAGAGCTTCGATGGCGTGTACAGGTACAGCTGCCCATGCAGCTTCAACATGATACCTCAGTTCATCAAGAGTAGTGATCGGCGTATTGTGACGATCCAGTTGCTCGGCCACCATTGACCAGACGTTTTCAATTGGTGAGAGATCTGGAGAACGTGCTGGCCAGAGCAGCAGACGAACATTTTCTGTATCCAGAAAGACCTGTACAGGACCTGTAACATGCGGTCCTGCATTATCCTGCTGAAATTTAGAGTTTCACAGGGATCGAATGACAGGTCGTAAAACATCTGAAATGTAACGTCCACTGTTCAAAGTGCCGTCAATGCGAACAAGAGGTGGCCGAGACGTGGAACCAATGGCACCCCATACCATCACGCCGGGCGATGACGAATACACGCTTCCAATGTGCGTTCACCACGATGTCGCCAAACACAGAAGCTACCATCATGATGCTGTAAAGAGAACCTGGATTCATCCGAAAAAATGACGTTTTGCCATTCGTGCGCCCAGGCTCTCCTGTCTGTGATGCAGCATCAAGGGTAACCGCAGCCATGGTCTCCGAGCTGATAGTCCATGCTGCCGCAAACGTCGTCGAACTGTTCGTGCAGATGGTTGTTGTCTTGCAAACGTGCCCATCTGTTGACTCAGGGATCGAGACGTGGCTGCACGATCCGTTACAGCCATAAGATGCCTGTCATCTCGACTGCTAGTTATACGAGGCCGTTGGGATCCAGCACGGCGTTCCATATTACCCTCCTGAACACACTGATTCCATATTCTGCTAGCATTCATTGGATCTCGACCACCGCGAGCGGCAATGTAGCGATACGATAAACCACAATCGCGATAGGCTACAATCCGACCTTTATCAAAGTCGGAAACGTGATGGTATGCCTTTCTTGTACTTACACGAGGCATCACAACAACACTACACCAGGCAACGCCGGTCAATTGCTGTTTGTGTGTGAGAAATCGGTTGAAAACTTTCCTCATGGTAGCACGTTGTAGGTGTCGCCACCGACGCCAACGTTGTGTGAATGCTCTGAAATCTGCGTATCACAGCTTCCAGTTGGTTAAGTTTCGCGTTTGTAGCACGTCATCTTCGTGGTGTAGCAATTTTAATGGCCAGTAACACAGGAAGAAAATGAAAATTACCAACGGCGGCGCTAATCTGGGTTGACTGAAGCCTGTAGACCATTGGTCGATCATGACTAAACTGTAGTATTTTACCTGCTTCTAGATATCACTGAGTTACTACTACAAACGACAGTGTCATATATCACGTTGATGGTTGGTATGACGCGATGGCGGCGGAAAAATGAATTCACCTATGGTAACGTCCTGGCCTCCCCCTGTCAGACAACTCCAAGTAACACGATTCATTTCCTGTACAGGTCGCACTGTTGGAACCAGTACGAGATGTTCTTGCCTTGACATTAAGGAATTTTACGTTTACCGCTGTCTCTATTTTCCTCGTCTACTGTGAAATGCACTTTCTAGGACATGCAACTGTTTTAGAAGGAACCGCCTCTGCTAATGTTTGTTCCTTTGGCGGAAACTCAGAAATTTCCTCGTTTCTCCTGCTGCTGCTAGAATCTACGTCGTATTTTCCCAACATTGCCAGCCATCTTCTGGGTATCGCTCGGCCCATGTCAAGGTGAACCGAATGTAATATCGCCTCATCTTTTTGGTTATCTGAATGTCGCTGAAGAGTTCACTCAAGATTAAAGACGACAAGAAATGGTTGTGTAGTTACGCAGGGGCTATTAGTGGAACCACGCGTCAAGAGCAACTTACTCACTTCTGCCTCTATGTATAGCGAATTATAATTACCAAAGTTCTTTAAATGAAAAGAATAAGGCACAGTTCATTCTGTCACTTCTGTTTACTTTATAGTCCCTTTTCAGATTCTCTCAATCGAGCAGCCCTCAGTTTGCTTAGCCACGGATGTCGGTTCGTTTCAGTTTCTCACGCTGTGAATAATACATTTATTTAGTTACTTCAGAACACCTACAAGTATGATTGCCTAAGATTAGTACTGATTCACCTAGCTGAAGTGACGAATTAAAACTTGCCCCAAGGCTGGGATTCGAACTTGGGTCTCCTGCTCAGTAGGCAGATGGACTAACCACTACGCTACCCTGGCAACCTGCATAACTCTACGGTCTACCCTATCACACCTCCCTCTTCAATACCAAGGGATGGGGACGTGCTAAGATAGACCGAGCAGTTGTGCAATAATGAACAGCAGACGCAGGTTCGAATCTTGGCCTTCGTACAAACTTTCATCCGTCTTTTCAGTCTGCATATATAGATCATGAATGTCTGAGACTCTAAAAGGTCTCTGAAATCGTATAGTTTTGTGTCATTCATGAAACACTTCGCGATCATCAAAAAATACTCAAAATTCGGTTCTACCCATCTTTTTACAATACTACCTGCTTTGAATGTTTAATCATGACACGAATCGCATAGTTCTCCTTTTCACAAGTTGATTTAATACCATCTAGGCCACTCACCAGCGTGTAACTCACCCTCATGATCGAAAGCGCTATCTCCCGGAGATTCGCCTGTCGTTTGTGTGTAGCTGCTATTTCTGTGTATTGTAAAACGATAGCGCTATTGCAGCTACCAGAAATTCTACGATTATATCAATACTGTTATAAAGGTATCGATGATGTTACCCTCACACTGTCCATTAAATCTACCTGAAACTCCGTACTTACTTGCAAACAAAGCATACAGCACTAATGTGGGTAGTGCTTGCTCTGGGCCATGCAATTACTCTGCAGCTGATATGTCGCCATCCACTACACTGTCACCAAATGTGAGGAATACATTCTGCACTGTACTGCATTTTGAGGAAATGCATGGATCTCTGTGACCTCAAAAACTGATCACCATACTTCCTTATCTTATTTTCTATCAAATATTTTTGTCAAATTTGCTATCAGTGACTTATTGAAACAGCTGGATAGTGAAATGGAATACATAGATGCTATTATAGTAAAATTCAGTTCACCACTTTCACCTTTCGCAAATGTTTTAACTCAAAATTTTTGATTGGTCGAAAGTACCATACACCATGAATGTTTTATTAATCTTTATCTAAAGCTGCCACGCATTACAAAATATAAGGTGTCCAATTACAGCTCCGGAGGTTATGATAGTCGACGAGCAAGGCCATCAAGTCCACGACAAGTTCTATGAGGCGGAGAGCACGATACAGCTGTCATGTCTCGTGAGGCATGTTTCCATGACGTCATCAGTCGTCACGTGGCTTCATGGTGACCGCGTTCTAAACTACGACACGACAAGAGGCGGGATAAGGTAAGCACAGTTCGTCTGCTCCATCGCTAGCTGCCCTCACCCCTGTGCACGGCGACTTCTCCTACGTGTGCCGCTATCCATTAATCTTCTCCAGCCACCCTCCCCATTCCTCCCTACATGGACGATTGACTCCACGCATGCCCTTCTACCTTTTTTGCTCAAGTCAATAATCCGCAATGTGTCCGTTTCCTTATATTTTTTTCAATATGCTATTTGTCTGCTATGGTCCACATAGTTTGTTTAACTAGTTCGTAACTATACATTCCAGTCTTGGTCATCAGTGATTCTTTAACGTCATGAATCTCTTCTTATAATCAGATACACCTTGTTATTTACTAACTTGCAGCATGCCGCAGGTTAAAAATAGGTCCCAACTTGTCTTATAATTGAAATAAATGGTTGTAGCTCCGCCAAAAATTGCATTGATAAGTATCCTTTTTTTATTTAGTGATGCTGACTAGTTCCGGACACCTGTGTCAATTTTCAAACCATTCGTGTTGTAAGTGTCAAATACAGGCGAATGCCTATGTACAAAAAACAGCCCATGCGGTGATGACAGTGGTGATCAGGGCGGCAGCATGGCATATTCAACAACAGTAAATACACCACTTTGGACGGACACTACAGTTAATAATGTTGAGTCGACCATAGAGCAACTCTTACCATCAGTGCTGGGGTAGGTTTCTACATAGGCCATCGCCTGTATTTGTCACAATTATGACACGGATGTTTTGAAGATGGACAAAATTGTTCGAATATGGTCACCATCAAGAAATAAAAAATTGTACTTCCCAATGCAGCTTTTGACGCAGCTAAAGTCATTTATTTCGACATCTTGTGATTGTTTGTTACATCGCCCTGAAGGGTGAAATCTGCGGGAGTAGGTATAAAGTATGTACGGGACTTGTGGTAGCAATGAGTCGCTCGGGTTAAAACTGTTATAGATTACTTAACCGAAATGGAAACTAGTCTAAGATTTCTCGTTATACAATTATTGTGGGAAACAAGCAGCATCGAAGAGCCTTCTAACAAGCTTTGTAGTAGTTAGCAAAACGAACTCAGTTAAGAGCGTTCGTGACCATAATGAAAGTAATGTCAGCGTTATGTACAGTCGTGCTCAAAAGTATCCGAAAGACCTGAATTGCATTTCGCCTGATTCGCATGCAACCCATATAACGCAGCTGTCTAGCAGGTCCTCTAATCGCTCCTTGGTACAGTCGTTTCACTATTGAAAATGGCTCCAACAAGTCACCACTAGAAAACTCGGCTCTGTATCGCAATAACTCAAGATGTAAAGTAATACCACGATACTACAAATATCAGGGAACACCTTATCACAGATAAGACTGTCCTTAAGGCTTGTAAGCTTACATTTATTGCAATAAATGACATGCCTGAAATGTTACCACTCTCATTATTACGTCAGATAGGTAATGCACGTAGTAAGTTCGTCGTATTCATAATTTCCTCTTCAAAGTAACATACCGTACTTGTTATTTAACACAAAATGAAATTAAAAATTTAAGTTATTCACGAGTAGCTAGTTAGGAATATGTATGAACTTCAAATGACACGACGAACCGTCTCGTTCTTCATTTGGATTCAAACCCAGGTCATACAGACAAAGATTTCATGACTGACGGAAACTAACAGTCATTCCTGACTAGGCATACAGAGAGTGATATACCTCCATTTTAGACAGTATCAATTAGCAAATATCAACTTTAAATTACATAACGTAAATATTTTTAACGGATGCGAATTCCTGCCCAGTATCTATTGTTCCTGCTAACGAACTACGAGAGATGTTAAGTATTGCTTCTTCACAAGTAACTTACATGAAATGCCGTTATGTAAAGCTTTGTGGTGGACACGGATTCAAACCCAGAACGTAATCGGTTTGTTATCGAAGCACAATCAACTGTGACACATCGGATTTTCTCGGCAGTAGCTAGATGTTTTAACTGAAATGACGAGAAGAAACATTAATTTTTCCCTTCCCGGAACCTATCGCTGTTATTTATTAGCGAAAACGAACGTTAAATATGGGTTTGTTACATCAGCAGCGACATGTGAGCATGTTGGAACTAGAAGTAATATGACGAAGAGTTCAATGACGGGAAATCGAACCCCACACATACCGTTGTTGACTACACACAAAGAGACGTCAGCTACATAATTTTTCTCCACCAGCAGCTCGGAAGAACATCTTTGAACTTAGAGTGAACTCTCAAATAGTTATGTGTCTCACTGGGAGTCAAAAACGTCAGATATTGTTAGTGTTGACAACGAATGAAAATACAATAAAAATCAAAATTATTATCCATCAGCAGATATCTATCTCATGCTAGATCTTGTTAATACATAATGAAAACTTTAGTGCCGGGCCAGCATTCGAACCCATTCACGCGCAATATGTGGAGATGTTGAGGAATCTGCAGTTTTGAAGAAACAACAAACTGTTCTCGAGCTGTATTGACGCGAAGGGAGCAAATTCCGCGTTAAGGGCGGTCTGAGTGACATTCCTAGTTCAAAACCAATTTTATCGACATACAGAAGCTCAAATAAAAGATTGAACAAGGGTCCTGTGACCCTACATAGCGTTTGTTTCGTTACTATAAAAAAAAAATAACTAGTATAAGAGAGGTTACTGGTGACAGAGTTACTACATTTCACCGCTCCTGACTTTATTGTGGTGCAACCTAACGACTACTTGGTAGAGAAGGAATATCGTGCTTAATGTGAATTTCAGACCACAATGCAATCTGTCTCTCCCTATTAAAAATCGTGAGCCGAAGTTGGAATCGAACCCAGACCATCATCACAGGAACTTATCATCAATCCAACAGACCACCAAATCATCTGCTGTCTGACTCATTTTTCTTTCATAACACCGTTGCGGCACTCTGGATGACAATTCTGTCACAGAGGCTCCCTGTAGTGGTTTTCAACATGTTCACTACATTCATTTACTTGGTTGACCGAATCGCCATGAACTAGCTGCCTGGGCTACCCAGTGCATACACTCGACTCTATTTTGAAACCACCTACACAGAACTGCCAACAGTGTAGGATGCAGAAATTTAACGAGGAAGTGATCCTTTCCATTTGAGCTACTCTATTGCGCTATCTGTTTGTTGAAAACGTCGTGCAGTGCAAAAGAAAAGCTGTAACTGTCTGTCGCTCAGAAGTCTAGATCCGGCCATACTGATTTATGATGCTTAGTTTGCAGTCAGTTCTGAGTAACTACGCTCCAGTCCCTAAACCTGGTTACAGAAATGCGAATCGGACGTATTACGTATTCCAGGCCGTCGCAGCCGCGTCTTGGAAAGGCCAGTTGTGGACACTTCCCAGCCCGCTGTAGGAGCACATCGGTTCGTCTTCTTCCTGCTAGTACTGTAACTGAGATTTGGCAACAAGGCAAGGTATATTATGGCAACTCTGTGATGGACGATTTACTTCCTGGTGCGCACGGAATTAAGCCTCAAAGTTCACTTGATTTTTCCTCTCATTTCCAGTGAATAATCTGAGTTATTATTGCTTCAGGTGTAACAAAGAAAATTTACGGTTTTCAACCCAGAAAAGTCGTTGCATGAGTACATAGCAACTAAACTCGTCCTTTAAATAGCGGTTTACGAGTTCTAGACACTATTGGCCTCATAAAAGAAGTGGGAAAAACATACCTCTTCGGTAGCCGTGTGGTGACATGCTGACCTCTGAAAAAGTTTCTGTAATGGTTCACGGTTCTAGTCTCGCTGAATGTAACGTTTTCATCATTTCTGTGAAAGAGCTACAAGCAGTCAGATCAAACATCGATAAGGAAATCGCAAGAAAATACTTTCAGCTCATAGTGCAATGGTGAGAAACTTACAATGCTGCACAACAGGTAACGCCTCGTTCCGCTGCTGACAAGCAAATTTTGGGTCTCTAGGAATACATAACTTTATTTATGAAATGTCATATTTGCATACCTGCTGAGTATGACACAGCATACCAGTTAAACACAGACCGAATCGAAATCTAAATGAGTAGTATTTTACTAAATCATGCCGATAGAGGCACGCGTGTGTACAGATACTCAGTTTTATCAAAAAAGACTTTCGTCGTAAGTTTATCGTGGTTAGTTTTATTTCATTTCTTTCAATTCAGTGCACAGTTTTCGTAAGGTTTCTTTTAGTGTTGTTAAAACAATACTAAGCATGAGAGAGAAATTAATCATCAACGATATATGCGAATTCTCTGATGTGATCTATAACAGTCTGACATTGCACATACAGTTTATAGATTACATGCATGTAGAAAACTTGTTCTCAGTTAAAGCTGTCAAACAAGGTTTGAAGAAGAATAAAATGCCACTACCAGACGACAGCTAATGTAGAAAATACTTTTCTGACAATTTTGGCACGATGTGCTCTCCCCATACATAATACAAAAGCTTCGAGACGCATCTGCTGCCTGGCCGTCTATTAAACCTAAAAACAACAAAATATCGCAGAAGTTAGCCGTTTTTCCACATGCGGCTATTTTGTGCTGAGAAGTGAAGGTAATTATGTTCAAAGTTACATTAACTTGTTAACTTCAGCAGACAGCAGAATTGCGTTGTAAAAAATGTAACAGCGAATGAAATGGAAAAAAATGGCTCTGAGCACTATGGGACTCAACTGCTGAGGTCATTAGTCCCCTAGTACCTAGAACTAGTTAAACCTAACTAACCTAAGGACATCACAACCATCCATGCTCGAGGCAGGATTCGAACCTGCGACCGTAGCGGTCTTGCGGTTCCAGACTGCAGCGCCTTTAACCGCACGGCCACTTCGGCCGGCGATTCCTCAGCATCTCCACATATTGCGCGTGAATGGGTTCGAATGCTGGCCCGGCACTAAAGTTTTCATTATGTATTATCAAGCTCTAGCATGAGATAGATATCAGCTGATGGATAATAATTTTGATTTTTAATGCATTTTCATTGGTTGTCAACACTAACAATATCTGACGTTTTTGACTCCCCGTGAGACACATAACTATTTGAGAGTTCACTCTAAGTTCAAAGATGTTCTTCCGAGCTGCTGGTGGAGAAAAATTATGTAGCTGACGTCTCTTTGTGTGTAGTCAACAACGGTATGTGTGGGTTTCGATTCCCCGTCAGCATTGAACTCTTCGTCATATTATTTCTAGTTCAAACATGCTCACATGTCGCTGCTGATAGAACAAACCCATATTTAACGTTCGTTTTCTCTAATAAATAACAGCGATAGGTTCCGGGTTGGAGTCCTGGGAAGGGAAAAATTAATGTTTCTTCTCGTCATTTCAGAAGCAATATTTAACATCTCTCGTAGTTCGTTAGCAGGAACAATAGATGCTGGACAGGAATTCGCGTCCGTAAAAAATGTTTACGTTATGTAATTTAAAGTTGATATACGCTAACTGATACTGTCTACAATGGAGGTATATCACTCTCTGTATGCCTAGTCAGGAATGACTGTTAGTTTCCGTCAGTCACGAAATCTTAGTCTGCATGACCTTGGTTTGAATCCAAATGCAGAACGAGACGGTTCGTCGTGTCATTTGAAGTTCATACATATTCTCAACTAGCTGCTCCTGAATAACTTAAATTTTTAATTTCATTTTGTGTTAAATAACAAGTACGGTATATTACTTTGAAGAGGAAATCGTGAATACGACGAACTTACTACGTGCATTACCTATCTGACGTAATAATGAGAGTGGTAACATTTCAGGTATGTCATTTATTGCAATAATTGTGAGCTTACAAGCCTTAAGGACAGTCTTATCTGTGATAAGGTGTTCCCTGATATTTGTAGTATCGTGGTATTACTTTACATCTTGAGTTATTGCGATACAGAGCCGAGTTTTCTAGTGGTGACTTGTTGGAGCCATTTTCAATAGTGAAACGACTGTACCAAGGAGCGATTAGAGGACCTGCTAGACAGCTGCGTTATGTGGGTTGCATGCGAATCAGGCGAAATGTAATTCGGTCGTTCGGTTCCTTTTGAACACGACTGTACCTAATCAAAACAATTAACTGTCTATTTATATACTAGTTTTAAACGTTGTTAATTATTTTATGAGTGAAATACTCGAAAAATTCGTGAGTCAGCCATAGAAGGAAACCAAAGTGTGACTTATCGTAGGAGACCACGATGCGATAAGCAATGAAATAAATGAGAGATAAAATAATTGGGAGATGAATAAAGTTCGCGAGATCGGTGGGATTTTCAAATCCTTGAAACTCATATGACAACTAGAAGGATAGATAGAGAGGATGCAATTCATTTGAGAGGTGACGGAGACGGTAGACCTTCTTACAGACTTATATTGATAGGGCCAGTTGAAGAAAAGTAACTGCAGTGTATGATGGTGTGCTCGTGCTTATCTGCTCTGTCTGCACGCAGCGAAATTCATGCACATGCTCTCTCTGAAGACTATTATGCGATGTAATCTAGGTAACAATATATAAACATGAAGGAGAGGGAACATTAGTCTGCCATGCATGTTCAGGTATAATAAGTACAGGTCAAAAGGTATATGGATTAGTGCTTTAGGCAAGTTATTCTTAATATTGTCATAATGCATGTACAACAAATGCATTACAATTTCAGCTTCGTAATACATGTACAGCGTGTAGTGTACTATTTCAGTTTTATAATCGTGCCATGAGGCATACTGTGGTACCTAGCGAATATTGTCAAACAAAGGATACCACATTTATGTCACAACCCCAAGCAAAGACAAGGTGACAGTAAATACAATGCTGCCGACGCTAATGTTCGGAAATCAAAGTGGAGTAGATCCACGTTTGCAACAGACCACTCCTAGTGTAAGTATTCGGTCAGTGGGCCACAATCAACATGCAGTTTTGAGCACATAGGTGTTCAGTAAAAGCATAATGCTGATGAATGCTGACAATCCTTCTCGATAACGATATGTGTTAGTATTTTTAAATTCTCCGAACACTCGTTATCCTTCAAAAGCATTCGTGAACGTAAGTATTCAAAAGTATTCAAGACATAACACAGCAAACAGGGAGTAACATTTTTCATGCAGCGGACGATAGCCGTACTATAGACTGAGACATTCTGCTCCTATGTCAAGAATAAAGGAGCACATTGACTCTGACTGTAATGTAATTCTTCTATTCTACGTAAACGGTTATGTACATTTGTTACAGGTTTCACAGACCACTTACTGTAAGACTTAGTTGTAGATGAAATGTTAGTGGTGCAGATTACATATGATCAAATTAACAGTGAAATACAAAGTGGTGGAAACCTTTCGTGGAAATAGAAATATATTTCTTGCATTCAAACTGAATACAGTAATTCAGTGTAAGTACTATTCCAGGTACTTTTAGCATACTAACTTCTACGGTATAATAGTTTATGATACGCTAGGCGTCCACGAAAAACATTTTTAGCCCAGTATGAGGCGGTCAGAACTATCCGTGGCGACACACAAATGCACGGGAAACGTTGCACAATTTTTAGGAATTCAAGGTTTCTGCTGTAAAATGTCGTCTCAATCAATAGGAGCTGTAGCATAAACTCGGCCAACGCCGGACAAAAACACCAGTGAACAGAATTTTCTGTACACTTCGGCACAATCCCTTCTCTATAGGCTTACAATACAACTACAAATGTGAACCAGTGAATCCCACATTTCCGAATCTAATTTCAAAGACTTCGTAGAGGCTACCTACTTTTATTCATGAATTTCCTCTCAACTGCTTGGGACTTTTCCAATCTATGCCTAGTTTACGAGAATATGTAAGTAGATTACCCACAGAAATTTCAACATATATGATGCCTGCTTGTGTATGTGTGTGTGTGTGTGTGTGTGTGTGTGTGTGTGTGTGTGTGGTTATTTTGAGTCCGAGATGCCCGCACTGATGAGTCATAACATTATGGCCACGTGCTTGATAAATGAAAAAGCACGTCAGGATTGTATGATTTAACTGCCGACCAAGGTTTCAATCTGATATTCAGATCATGGCACCACAAAGTGCAAATTGTAAATTTTAGTATGAAACTGACACAAAATATTGAGGCATTGCATAAGTTTGTAGGGTTTCCCATAAGTTTAATAATACACAAAAGCAACACGTAACATAGGTTTTAGTCATCAATAATATATCTCCTTCGCTATTTACTACAGTCTGACAACGTTGGGGTAACTTTTTCATTCCGCGACTGTTGAAATCACGTGGTTTTCAGAAAAATAGTTCAAATGGCTCTGAGCACTATGGGACTCAACTGCTGTGGTCATTAGTCCACTAGAACTTAGAACTACTTAAACCTACCTAACTAACGTAAGGACATCACACACCCGAGGCAGGATTCGAACCTGCGACCGTAGCGGTCGTGCGGTTCCAGACTGTGGCGCCTTTAACCGCTCGGCCACTCCGGCCGGCCTCGTGGTTTTGAGCCTAAGAACTCGTCAAGCAAAGTTCGGAGGGCATTTTCATTCGCAAAGGAAGGCCCTTCAAGGTTGTTCGATAGAGGGCGGAGAAGGTGAAAATCTGAGGGTGCAAGACTGTGTGAATGAGGTGGTGCGGAATGCCTTCACAACCCAACTCCGGTACAGTGTTTCCTGTCAGTCTAACGAATGCAAGCGGGCGTTATCGAGGAGGAGCATCATTTCACGCAGTATTCCTGGTTGTTGTTCTTTGATTCCGCCTGAGAGACCTCTCAGTTGCCGTCAGTAAATGTCAGCAGTGTTGGTTACACCTTGGGGAAGCAATTCGTAGTACGACAAGTAGTCGCTGCTCCAGCAGATACGTAACATTATCTTTCGTCGATGCGGGCAGGGCTTGGTACGGGAAGCTGCTGCTTTGTTTGGGCTTAACCATTCCTTTATTTTCCTTACGTGAGCATGAATACACCATTTTTCGTCACCACTAGAGATGCAGGATAGGAATGGTCGATGTTGCTCACGAGCCAATTGCTGACCAACGAACAGAGATTCGCATATGGCCACGCGCTGATTTCTGTGATTCATGCTTAGAGCATGTGGTACCCATGCACCCGATTTTTAAACCTTCCCCACTGCATGCAAATGTTGCGCGATGGGGAATGATCACAGTTCATGAAATTTGCCAACTCTCGAGTACACCGACTTGGATCATTGCAGATTAATGCATTTAAGAGATCATCATTAAACCCCGAAGGTCTTCCTCAACGTAGTCACTAATGTCAAAACAATCCTCCTTAAAACGAGAAAAACATTTTTGGCGTGCTCTTTCCAGTGGCGTTATCCCCATCCACAGCCCAAATATTTCTGTCTGTCTCCGTTGCTGTCACCCTTCTACTGAAATCAAACAGGAGAATATGTCGGAAACGTTTCAATTTCACCCCTTGGCACTCCCTTTTCTAGCATCCACAGTTCCATTCACTATTTCCGAATGACAAAATGGCAATATGTAAACTTAAAAAGCAACAGAGAGCTACAAATCAAAACTGACAATCGCTAGATAAATCCAAAGCAACCGGAACAACAATATACGAGACAAATAGGCTGTGAATTTATGCATGAACCTAATACAATGTTCTATATTTATATATACGTACATACTCCACAAGCCACCTGCAATGTTTGGTTAAGGGCACCTTGTACCACAACTTATCGTTTTCTTTCGTGTTCCACTCACAAACAGAGCGAGGGAAAAAGTGTCTAAAACCGTCCTTACGAGCCCTACTTTCTGGCATCTTGTCTTGGCTGTCCTGCGAAATGAACTTTGTCGGCCATAGAATCGTTCTGCAGTCGCCTCTAATGCCGATTCTCCATATTTTTGGAACTGTGCGTTGCGAAAATAATGTCGCTTTCGCGCCGGAAATTCTCATTAGAGTCCTGGAAGCATCTTCGGTTACCTGCGCCCTAGTCGAACCCAGCGGTAAAATACCTAGCAACACCCCTCTGAACTGCCTCGACGTTTTCGTTTAATCTGCCCCAGCTGGGATTCCAACACTCGAACGGAACTCAAAAAGAGTTGCATTAGCGTTCCATCTACTGTCTCCTTTATTTAGTGAGCTACATTTTCCCAAAATTTCCCCAATAAAACTAAACCGAGAATTCGCCCTCCGTACTATCAGCCAGATTTTCATTCAATTTCATATCGCTGTGCATGTTGATGCCTAGTTATTGATGTGACTGTGTCAAGCTGTACCCTACTAATGTCGTATTCGAATATTACAGGATTTTTTTCCATACTTCTCCGTATTAACTTTCATTTATTTACATTTAGTGCAAGCTGCCATTGATCACGCCACATCTGAACTGCGACAGTTTGCCGTACATCACCGTATCATCAGCAAACACCCTGGCAGTGAAGTCATTTTTTTATACAGAGAATAAAAGCGGTCCTATCACGTTTCCCTTGGGAACTCCTGACGATACGGTTGTCTCTGATGAACTCTCGCCGCCGAGGACAAGGTACTGGTTTCTATACTTCGAGCCTATCATATATCATGGAACCTGACCCGTAAGCTCGGACCTTTGTCAACATTCTGCAGTGGGCACCATTTCAAGCGCTTTCCGGAAATATAGGAGTATGGTATCTGCATGCTGCCCTTCAGCCATGGTTTACAGAATGACGCGTGAGAAAAGGGCAAGCTGAGTCTCGCAAGAGCGATTCTTACTAAATCCCTGCTTGATCGTGGTTCAGATGGTTCAAATGGTTCAAATGGTTCTGAGAACTATGGGACTTAACATCTGCGGCCATCAGTCTTCTGCAACTTAGAACTACTTAAACGTAAGTAACCTAAGGACTTCACACACATCCATGCCCGAGGCAGGATTCGAACCTGAGACCGTAGCGGTCACGCGGTTCCAGACTGAATCGCCTAGAAACCGCTCGGCCACATCGGCCAGCTGCTTGATTGTGGACAGATGCTTTAATGCCTCAAGAACATTTATAATTTTTTAACTCAGAGTGTGTTCAAGAATTCTGTAGCAAACAGATGTTTCGGATATTACTCTGTAATTATACGGGTCAGTTCCTTTATCTTTCTTATATACGGGAGTCACTTGCGTTTCCTTCCAGTCGCTTTGGACTGACAGAGAGATTCACGATAAATTCAAGCAAAGCAAGAGGCTAATGCCACCACCCCCAGTACTCTCTGTAAAATCAAACTGAGATTCCATCCGGGCCTGTCGACTTACTTGTTTTCAGCTCTTCCAATTGCTTCCCTATGCTGTGCATGCCGATTTCTATGGCCTGCACGATGGAGTCTGTACAACAGTCAAATGATGATATGCTTGTACGAATCTCCTGCATGAATGATTTTCTAAACGTGAAATTAAAACTTTATCTTTCCTTTTGCTGTCTTCCATTGCCACCCGTGACTGGTCGACGAATGACTGGATGGAAGCCTTCGACTCATTTTGTGATTTCGCGTATGAGCAGAATTTTCTCGGCTTCTCGGCAAGACTATTTGCAAAGGTGTGACGGAGCAAATTGTTCTATGCTTTGCGCATTGATGTTACGGACTCAAGAAAATCATGTGCTTAAAAGTGTGCTGGTCCTCTTTTCCAACTCAGTACAGCAGCGATTCAGCTAGGATTGGGTTCGACAAAACCTTGCTCTGGTTCTGGAAGTTTATGACATCAGATCTCAAAAGATCAACGGGTGTTCACTAACATGTACGAGGTGCATTCAAGTTCTAATGCCTTCGATTTTTTTTCTCCGCACTGGAAAGAGATAGAAACATGCGCATTGTTTTAAAATGAGGCCGCGTTCATTGTCAATACGTCTCAGAGATGGCAGCACCGTACGGCACATGGCATTTTACCTCCAGCGGCGAGAATGAGGACTGTTTTAAATACTTAAAATGGCGACGTTTTCCTTACTTGAACAGCGTGCAATCATTCGTTTTCTGAATTTGCATGGTGTGAAACCAATTGAAATTCATCGACAGTTGAAGGAGACATGTGGTGATGGAGTTATGGATGTGTGAAAGTGCGTTCGTGGGTGCGACAGTTTAATGAAGGCAGAACATCATGTGACAACAAACCGAAACAACCTTGGGCTCGCACAAGCCGATCGCGAAACTGGAGAGAATTGTTTTGGGGGATCGCCGAATGACTGTTGAACAGATCGCCTCCAGAGTTGGCTTTTCTGTGGGTTCTGTGCCCACAATCCTGCATGACGACCTGAAAATGCGAAAAGTGTCGTCCAGGTGGTTGCCACGAATACTGACGGACGACCACATGGCTGCCCGTGTGGCATGTTGCCAAGCAATGTTGACGCGCAACGACAGCATGAATGAGACTTTCTTTTCGTCAGTTGTGACAATGGATGAGACGTGGGTGCCATTTTTCAATCCAGAAACAAAGCGCCAGTCAGCTCAATGGGAGCACACAGATTCACCGCCACCAAAACAATTTCGGGTAACCGCCAGTGCTGAAAAAATGATGGTGTCCATGTTCTGGGACAGCGAGGGCGTAATCCTTACCCATTGCGTTCCAAAGAGCACTACGGTAACAGGTGCATCCTACGAAAATGTTTTGAAGAACAAATTCCTTCCTGCACTGCAACAAAAACGTCCGGGATGGGCAGCGTGTGTGATGTTTCAACAAGACAATGCACCCGCACATCGAGCTAACGTTACGTAACAGTTTCTTCGTGATAACAACATTGAAGTGATTCCTCACGCTCCCTACTCACCTGACATTGCTCCTAGTGACTTTTGGCTTTTTCCAACAATGAAAGAAACTCTCCGTGGCTGCACATTCACCAGCCGTGCTGCTATTGCCTCAGCGATTTTCCAGTGGTCAAAACAGACTCCTAAAGAAGCCTTCGCCGCTGCCATGGAATCATGGCGTCAGCGTTGTGAAAAATGTGTACGTCTGCAGGGCGATTACGTCGAGAAGTAACGCCAGTTTCATCGATTTCGTGTGAGTAGTTAATTAGAAAAAAAAATCGGAGACCTTAGAACTTGAATGCACCTCGTAACATGACTTTGGCCTTGAGATACAGTTATCCTGGTGAAAAATGTCATCGCCGCTTCGAAGACGTGAAGTATGAAGGGATGCAAGAGGTTGGCAATAATGTTATCATCGTGCCTTAAAATTTCCAGCTCAGACTAATGTCCTTTGTAAGATAAGTCAGCTACCACCGGCCTTGATCTGTGGTGCGCTGCACGTAACGTGCAGTGATTCGCCAAGATTACGGCATTCCAGACATGGTGGACGGTCTTGTGTAACAAGGAACGTGATCCGATCAGGTAACTTGTAACATTGATCCACAGAATACACTGTCGGTGTTCCTGTGCCCACCGCAATCTTAATTGATGACAGGAACACGTAGGGGTCTACTACTACGTAACGACAGTTTCAGAAACAATAGTTGTGGTTGCACAATAATTGTTCTCAGTCGTCAGATCTTTACACAGCAGGTAGGCTGTGCTGTGACGTGCCACGGACGCCCAAAACCTTGTCACCTATTCGCGGTTTCCCTGTCTTTTCCAATGATGTTCACGGTATTATCACATGAACCGAGATGTCCGTACAGAGGCGGGAGGCCGTAACAATCATCCCTTTGTCAAAGACGCTTATTTCAGTCGAGTGTGTCGTTTGCTGCCCGTATCGTCGCTAGCGTGATTTCCTGCGCGTCACTGCCCCACTTACATTCTTTCTTTACCTTGTCTCGTGCTCTCATCACCATCAGCGGGTATTCAGCCTTACGGTGCGCAGTAGTCATAATGGTTTGTTTTTTTTCATCAGTCTACTGACTGGTTTGATGCGGCCCGCCACGAATTCCTTTCCTGTGCTAACCTCTTCATCTCAGAGTAGCACTTGCAACCTACGTCCTCAATTATTTGCTTGACATATTCCAAACTCTGTCTTCCTCTACAGTTTTTGCCTTCTACAGCTCCCTCTAGTGCCATAGAAGTCATTCCCTCATGTCTTAGCAGATGTCCTATCATTCTGTTCATTCTCCTTATCAGTGTTTTCCACATATTCCTTTCCTCTCCGATTCTGCGTAGAACCTCCTCTTTCCTTACCTTATCAGTCCACCCAATTTTCAACATTCGTCTATAGCACCACATCTCAAATGCTTCGATTCTCTTCTGTTCCGGTTTACTCACAGTCCATGTTTCACTACCATACAATGCTGTACTCCAGACGTACATCCTCAGAAATTTCTTCCTCAAATTAAGGCCGGTATTTGATATTAGTAGACTTCTCTTGGCCAGAAATGCCTCTTTTGCCATAGCGAGTCTGCTTTTGATGTCCTCCTTGCTCCGTCCGTCATTGGTTATTTTACTGCCTAGGTAGCAGAATTCCTTAACTTCATTGACTTCGTGACCATCAATCTGATGTTAAGTTTTTCGCTGTTCTCATTTCTACTACTTCTCATTACCTTCGTCTTTCTCCGATTTACTCTCAAACCATACTGTGTACTCATTAGACTGTTTATTCCGTTCAGCAGGTCATTTAATTCTTCTTCACTTTCACTCAGGATAGCAATGTCATCAGCGAATCGTATCATTGATATCCTTTCACCTTGTATTTTAATTCCACTCCTGAACATTTCTTTTATTTCCATCATTGCTTCCTCGATGTACAGATTGAAGAGTAGGGGCGGAAGGCTACAGCCTTGTCTTACACCCTTCTTAATACGAGCACTTCGTTCTTGATCGTCCACTCTTACTATTCCCTCTTGGTTGTTGTACAAATTGTATATGACCCGTCTCTCCCTATAGCTTACCCCCACTTTTTTCAGAATCTCGAACAGCTTGCACCATTTTATATTGTCGAACGCTTTTTCCAGGTCGACAAATCCTATGAAAGTGTCCTGATTTTTCTTTAGCCTTGCTTCCATTATTAGCCGTAACGTCAGAATCGCCTCTCTCGTCCCTTTACTTTTCCTAAAGCCAAACTGATCGTCACCTAGCGCATTCTCAATTTTCTTTTCCATTCTTCTGTATATTATTCTTGTAAGCAGCTTCGATGCATGAGCTGTTAAGCTGATTGTGCGATAATTCTCCCACTTGTCAGCTCTTGCCGTCTTCGGAATTGTGTGGATGATGCTTCTCCGAAAGTCAGACTGTATGTCACCAGACTCATATATTCTACACACCAACGTGAATAGTTGTTTTGTTGCCACTTCCCCCAATGATTTTAGAAATTCTGATCGAATGTAATCTTTCCCTTCTGCCTCATTTGACCGTAAGTCCTCCAAAGTTCTTTTAAATTCCGATTCTAATACTGGAATTCCCGTTTCACTCTTAATGTTACCACCGTTGCTTTTAATGTCAACAAAGGTTGTTTTGACTTTCCTGTATGCTGAGTCTGTCCTTCCGACAATCATACCTTTTTCGATGTCTTCACATTTTTCCTGCAGCCATTTCGTCTTAGCTTCCCTGCACTTCCTATTTATTTCATTCCTCAGCGACTTGTATTTCTGTAGTCCTGATTTTCCCGGAACATTGTACTTCCTCCTTTCATCAATCAACTGAAGTATTTCTTCCGTTACCCATGGTTTCTTCGCAGCTACCTTCTTTGTACCTATGTTTTCCTACCCATCTTGTGTGATGGCCCTTTTTAAGGATGTCCATTCCTCTTCAACTGTACTGCCTACTGCGCTATTCCTTATGGCTGTATCTATAGCGTTAGAGAACTTCAAACGTATCTCGTCATTCCTTAGTACTTCCGTATCCCACTTCTTTGCGTATTGATTCTTCCTGACTAATGTCTTGAACTTCAGCCTACTCTTCATCACTACTATATTGTGATCTGAGTCTATATCTGCTCCTGGGTACGCCTTACAATCCAGTATCTGATTTCGGAATCTCTGTCTGACCATGATGTAATCTAATTGAAATCTTCCCGTATCTCCCGGCCTTTTCCAAGTATACGTCCTCCTCTTGTGATTCTTGAACAGGGTGTTTGCTATTACTAGCTGAAACTTGTTACAGAACTCAATTAGTCTTTCTCCTCTTTCATTCCTTGTCCCAAGCCCATATTCTCCTGTAACCTTTTCTTCTACTCCTTCCCCTACAACTGCATTCCAGTCGCCCATGACTATTATATTTTCGTCCCCCTTTACATACTGCATTACCCTTTCAATATCCCCATACACTTTCTCTATCTGTTCATCTTCAGCTTGCGACGTCGGCATGTATACCTGAACTATCGTTGTCGATGTTGGTCTGCTGTCGATTCTGAACAACCCGGTCACTGAACTGTTCACAGTAACACACCCTCTGCCCTACCTTCCTATTCATAAGGAATCCTACATCTGTGTTTTCCATCTCTCCATAATGTAGTCTCTTGAGACTGAGCTCACGTTTAAGTGACAAGCATTATGTATGTCTGACAATTAGTAATAGCACTGACCTTCTACTGTAAGTGTTTAGTTAAGAAAAAGCAGCAGGTAACTGCATCCATAATGCACTCTGTATGCTGTGTGCTGTCACAGCGTGCGCACGGACCTGACCAGTGAAGGCGCCAACAGCTCGCTGTCTGTGGCTCGCGTCGACAAGGCGGACAGCGGCAACTACACCTGCTCCATCTCCACCACCGAGTTCGCTACCGTCGCGGTGCACATCCTCAACGGTGAGTACCCGCCTCGGGTTAGTGAGTGGTGGAACGATAGGCATCATGGTTCCCACGTATCCCGATTTAGGTGGCATTTTCTCTACTTTTCTTTTGAAAAGCTGACTCGAGATTATATCTTCTCGGAATAAGCAAACCTCCGGGTACACGATAACGAGTAATGTTTCAAATAATGAAGTCTATTCACTAGTCAAACACAATGAATGGATGATTTAAGGGGCAAGAAAACTGGGAAAGGAAAGCTCCAAGAAAGGATAAATGTGTGGGAGGGAGTCGTGAGACAGTGTTTACCGAAATGTAAACCAAAGAACTGTGAGGTTAATATGAAAACGAGTGTTCAGTTACCTGTTGTGACTCCACTGTATATAAACATCAGTACGGATATTCTGACGTTCCAGTTATCAAAATTCGGATTTATTTAACTTAAAAAACGGATCGTGCTTTTGTCAGACTGTAAGAATATTTAAGACATGGACGAATGAACGGAACGTAGGCTTAGCGGACGTATGCTGCTGATGAAATATTCTTGGGCTGCCATCCGCGACGTTTCGATGAGTGTTACTCTCATTATCGTCTGGTTATGCGTCAAGATTGCGCTGAAATCCCATTTATATACCAGTTCCAAAACCCGGCATTGCCCGGGTACACATTTTTCCAACTTTTTGTTAGAAATAAAAACTATGTTTGTAGTGAAATGTTGAATAAATTTCATTTCCATATTTAGGCCTGAATGCACCGAGAATCGAACGGCGTTCCTCGCCCCCAACACAGATCCTTAAATCCCACGCCTGTGTGATGGAATGCAGAGAGACGGCCACAAATTAGGTATACGTATGGGACGCCAGTGCAATCTCGACACTTTGTGGGAAGATGATGTAACACTCATCGGAACGTCGCAGAATGTCAACGCAGTAATCTAGATGGGAGTCCGAGAAGACTTCATCGTTATCAACGAATATAATTACAGAGAGAACACTTGGGTAGCAAAGCTCCTTCGGAATCAGCAGCACTATTCATTGGATCGAATAAATTGAATTTAAAACAATGAGATAATTTTCTGTCAAATTTAGAGGGAATATAATAAACACTTTCACAGATGAACGACTAGTCAACGTGTAAACAAAAAGACAGAATTGCCCAATGGTCATTTCTGGGCGCACTTTAGCAATATGCTAGGGAAAAGAATGTCTAACGTATTTAGCAGTATTGAAGTGCGTTATGTTTATAATTTTTTATTGATAATTTATGTAGTGAACACATTTTGGAACGTAAATCATGCATTAATCACGAGGATTCGACTGTTTGTAAAGGGCTGCGTATGTGGGATGATATACCAGTGAACATTATATTGTGTCAAATCACAACAGATGCAAACATATGTTTAAGGAATACATGCGTTCAGAGGCTTGTGTTGACAGTTGTGTTTAGTTGGCATGGATGAATACACAACAAGACAATACAGTCTTTGGTAGGTGAGTGATACTTGATTATCGCCAGTTCTGTGAGAGTGTTAAGGAATGTCATAATACGACTTGTACAATGGAGAGTGTTTTAAACTTGATAACGCTCGTTTTATTCGTGTATGCTTCTGAGGTATATAATACTACGTGGACAATATAGTCAGATACGTATATTAGTATGTCAAATGATGCGAAATAATGACTTGTGTTTCCATTGTCTGCAGTACCTGATAATACAACCATGTCTTCCTGTAAAACGTTTTTTTTAATTAAATAAATCAATTGATATGACAAATAGTACGTCAGAATCTCCGTACCGATCACTAGGAGTAAGATAATGTCAATAGCTCTAAGTATCAGCGAGCAATTACTAAAGAAAGAGGAAAATTTCCATTCCCTGGCGAGCGTGATTCAACAGTACGAGTAATGATAAGCAGATTAGTGAAAGGAAAATGCAAGCACAACGAAATTTTGCAGAGGCTAAGAAGCTTATTCAGGACGACGGATGTAGTAGCAAAAAGCAAACTAGTGTTATACCGTGCATACTATGCTCCAGTAATCACGTATGCATCGGACACTGCTTATTGAATAAATGAAGGTGAGTAGGCTGCAGATTTGCGAAGTAAAACGTCAAATAAGCAAGATAGGAATAGCTGGAATAGACAGAGTAACAAGTGAAGCAGTGAGAGCTACAGAGAAACAGAATTCATGCAAGGAACTATAGAAAAGAAATAAGACATTTTAAAAGAATGGATTTTGGTAGGATATCAAGAGGGGCTCATGAAACTGTGACTCAGGAGACGTTGGGAGTTGAATGTCGCTGTGGGTTGTGTAGGCATAAACCACTGACCACGTGTAAATAATTTTTTTTTAAACCGTATAATAACTCGGAGCGCGTAAAGGAGAAGGAACAAAGAAAGAATCACCACTAAGTTTATCAAATGGCACTAGACGTCTGAATGGTAATACATCATCAAATACTAACTCAATTGGCATTAAGCAGCTTTGCGAAAGGGTATACGGATAAATATACCGAACTATTAAATCACTAACCTACGACAACAGCACAAGGTATCAATAACGTAGCGTCTGTGACCAAGTACATTACAATAAAGTGGAAATAACAATATTCTCAGCAACAGGCGACGCAAGAATAAGAAACAAAAGATCATAGTATAGTAACTAATCATACAAAGCTGCCAAAAAAGGCCTACACCCTAAGTGAACACTAGACAGTGAATACAAACAGAGCCCCAGTCAACAGTACGACATCAGTTAGATGCACACGGTAACAAGCAAGATAAAGAAAAGCAACAGCAAAAACAGAAAAAATTCAATCAAATGGAGTTCTGCCATACAAATTCCAGGTCCAACAACGGCCTAGCTCTAGCTGTGCGTCACAAATGCAATCTCTTGGTGGCTTTAGGCCATCTTTGACTCAACCTTTTGAAAGGCAATATAGCATCAGACCTAGAAGATTTCTAGGTATCGCACCGTACCATTATTGAAAACCAAAGCTATAGACCCTGAATAATGCCACTGTAATCGTGGCCGAACAGCTGATTCCTCCACTATAGTTTTTTATATTATGACACGGTACGATGCTCAGAAAACTTTTATGTCAACTGACTGGCAGCGAAATTCTACGCAGTTATAAATACAGCACTAGTCACAAACACACTCTGCTATACCTGTTATGGCAGAAAACTCGCTACAGCATGCACTTCCTAGATCCCAGCAGCGCCATGACCCTCGGACGCGTAAAGCTAAACACTGACCGCTGCTCCAGGCGGAGTTGGTTGGTTGGTTGTTTTGGGGGAAGGAGATCAGACAGCGAGGTCATCGGTCTCATCGGATTAGGGAAGGACGGGGAAGGAAGTCGGCCGTGCCCTTTGAAAGGAACCATCCCGGCATTTGCCTGGAGCGATTTAGGGACATCACAGAAAACCTAAATCACGATGGCCGGACGCGGGATTGAACCGTCGTCCTCCCGAATGCGAGTCCAGTGTCTAACCACTGCGCCACCTCGCTCGGTCCAGCCGGAGTGGAGTCCATTGTTGATAGCAACCCATAATCAGCCTCTGCTGTTAATCCATCAGTATGCCCTGCTGTTCCCCTGCACTTCTTGCTTCATCTCCAGGCAGTTATACAGAGCTCCAGTTCGCTAGAAGAAATCATTTTTATTGGCTGATTCCAACTCCTCCTAGTTTCAAAGACGAACGCGGCTACTGCGTCTTCCATCTTCACTGGCCAACCCCTGGGTCAACCATATCGGAAACATCAAAAAGCTCTGTCGGTCCATCATGCCAAGACCGACGCCGATCCAGAAGTGTTGCCCACCACTGCTCAAGGTGTCTTACACCATCTCCAAGTTGGTGTCCCCTATTTCCTTTCTAGCCGTCTGATTGCCGACCACTCTGATTCCAATGCGGCTTTTCGCCGCGCCATGGCACTGGGATTGCCTAAGTCAGAAAAACGAGCAAGCTCTGGCGCGACCGAATCACATGTGCACTGGTCGAAGAGCAAGGCACTGCAGGAAATTTGTGTCACGATTTGCTAATTCACAGCATAAACTGACGATACGAGGCAAGACCTGGAGGAAGCCCAAGAGAAAGACGGATCATTTAAGTGAAGGAATGTGTGAAGAAGAGACGAGGAGAATGGGACAGGCTGGACAGATAAACGTGGTGAGAACGAAGGGAAAGGGGGAAGGGCTTATTCTGCGAGCAGGCAAATCGTCTGGAAATTTGTAGGTCCTATCACCAGCCTTGGGTAACGGTGTGGCCTAGTGAACCGAAACGGAGCGAGAACGAATTTAATGTGCGTGTTGCATACTTCACATGTCAAGGCGCCGCTGTTACGTCAGCACCAACGAGCTTCCTTTGTTCCCTGTAGGTCCGTGAGTATGACAAGCATGAGAACCGTGGCGCTGCGGTCGCTTCATACTAGTCGACTCGTTCTCTCTTACGGAAGTGTGCAACAGTTTAAGGCTAGTCGTGACTTACAGTTAGCACGGAGGATGACTATACGATCTTGTTGCTGTGAAGTAGCACCGACAAGGTGAAATGAGCACTTGTCGGTATCAGATGGCCTTCAACAAACCTGTATTTTGTGAGACTGGAGGATCTACGACGACAATTACATGTTTCTAACTGCACATTTTTCTGGGTTATATGGCCGTGGTCCATGAAATTCTTCTATTCCTAACGTTTCATCCAATACTACGTTGGACATCCTCAGAGGTATGGCTGGTCCTGCTGAGTTCTGCCGACTCAGCAGGACCAGTCATACCTCTGAGGATGTCCAACGTAGTATTGGACGAAAGGAATAGAAGAATTCCACGGATCACGGCCGTATAACCCGGAAGAATTATCAACAACAGTACCATCCGGTCGTGAAAGCCTTCATTGTATGATCAGACTACACAATTGCGAATATGTTCCGTTAGAGGAGGAGTGATATCTGGAATGAGTTTCATGCTGTAGTCCAGACGAAAAACAAACGAATTTCGTCCAATGCAAGCAAAACGGTTGTGTTCTGGTTTATTCCACCTCCACCATGGGAAAACGTACGTACTGCGCTAACGAAAACTGGGCACAGCACTACGCCACTGTTATATTCCTGAGAAAAATGTGCGCTATTTCTGTGTGTATTTGGTCATGGGAACTTGCGTTTATGGGCATTCATTACTGTAATTTATTTTACTAATTACTCATCATTTACAGATTTCACTTCATGATGTGATTTTTGGTACTGTCGTTAGACATTTGGTAGCGCCTCGAGAGTCTTTGTACGTCAAATAATCGTTAGGCATTTTGTGAATGTAGATATTAAAATAGTAAAAGTAAATTTACTGCAGCCATCAGATAAATTTTGCGTATGACGTAAAATGGTCGAGTGGCACTGATATCTGAGAGTCCACACATGGGAAAGCTCGACAGCCGAGAATCAAGTTTTTTCAGCTGACGCCACACTGGACGTCTTGGGTATCAATGATCATAAACTGATGATGAGGAGAACACAACACCCAGCCCACAAGGGAAGAAATCTCTAACCGATGCGCGAACAGAACCAGGTCCACTGCATGGCAGTCAGACGCCCTGGCCTCTCAGCTAAGGGGAAGGACGTTTGGCCTATATAAATGTATAAAGAAAGCGAACAATACTCGCTGCTAACCGATGAGTCATTACAGTGGTATATACACTACTCCCAATTAAAATTGCTACACCACAAAGATGACGTGCTACAAACGCGAAATTTAACCGACAGTAATAAGATGCTGTGACATGCAAATGATTAGCGTTTCAGAGCATTCACACAAGGTTGGCGCCGGTGGCAACACCTACAACGTGCTGACATGAGGAAAGTTTCCAACCGATTTCTCTAACACAAACAGCAATTGACCGGCGTTTCCTGGTGAAACGATGTTGTGATGCCTCATGTAAGGGGGAGAAATGCGTACCATTACGTTTCCGACTTTGATAAAGGTCGGATGTAGCCTATCACGATTGCAGTTCATCGTATCGCGACATTGCTGCTCACGTTGGTCAAGATCCAATGATTGTTCGCAGAATATGGAATTGTTGGGTTCAGGAGGGTAATACGGAACGCCGTGCTGGATCCCAACTGCCTCGTATCACTAGCAGTCGAGATGACAGGCATCTTATCCCCATGGCTGTAGTGGATCGTGCAGCCACGTCTCGATCCCTGAGTCAACAGATGGGGACGTTTGCAAGACAACAACCATCTGCACGAACAGTTCAACGACGCTTGCAAAAATGGTTCAAATGCCACTGAGCACTATGTGACTTAACTGCTAAGGTCATCAGTCCCGTAGAACTTTGAACTACTTAAAACCAACTAATCTAAGGATATCACATACATCCGTGCCCGAGGCAGGATTCGAACCTGCGACCGTAGCGGTCGCGCGGTTCCAGACTGTAGCGCCTAGCACCGCTCGGCCACTCCTGCCGTCCCACGTTTGCAGCAGCGTGGACTATCAGCTCGGAGACCATGGCTGCTGTTACCCTCGACGCTGCATCACAGAGAGGATCGCCTGCGATGGTGTACTCACCGACGAACCTGGGTGCACGAATGGCAAAACGTCATTTATTCGGATGAACCCAAGTTCTGTTTACAGCATCATGATGTTCACATCCGTGTTTGGTGACATCGTGGTGAACGCACATTGGAAGCGTGTATTCGTCATCGCCATACTGGCGTATCACCCGGCGTGGTGGTATGGGGTGCCATTGGTTACACATCTCGATCACCTCTTGTTCGCATTGACGGCACTTTGAACAGTGGATGTTACATTTCAGATGTGTTACGACCCGTGGCTCTACCCCTCATTCGATCCCTGCGAAACCCTACATTTCAGCAGGATATTGCACTATCGCATGTTGCAGGTCCTGTAAAGGCCTTTTTGGATACAGAAAATGTTCAACTGCTGCCTTGGCCAGCACATTCTCCAAGTCTCTCACCAACTGAAAACGTCTGCTCAATGTTGGCCGAGCAACTGGCTCGTCACAACACGCCAGTCACTACTCTTGATGAACTGTGATATTGTGTTGAAGCTGCATGGGCAGCTGTACCTATACACGCCATCCAAGCTCTGTCTGACTGAATACCCAGGCGTATCAAGGCCGTTATTACGGCTAGAGGTTGTTGTTCTGGGTACTGATTTCTCAGGATGTATGCACCCAAATTTCGTGAAGATGTAATCACATGTCAGTTCTAGTATAATATATTTGTCCAATGAATACCCGCTTCTCATCTGCATTTCTTCTTGGTGTAGCAATTTTAATGGCCAGTAGTGTAATAATTATCATGTCCAATGTTTGCCTCTGTCATTTGGACATGTCGGACGTTTTGTTACATTTCAGCTTGGACTTGACAATGGCAATAAAACCGAAATCATGATTGTGGGAAATACGTAAATGAATAATAAGTTATAGTGTAGTGGCTGAAATCTCTTACAAAACGTTTTCGTATGTAAAGAGAATACCCTAACCCGCGGTTAGACGGGTGAACTCGTATACTCTCTCTACTTTAAGAGCGAGTCGAGTCACTTGTGCCCAACAACTGATTCGGTTGACCACTGGCCAGCGGCGAAGCCTCACGAGTCGAGTCTACGAGAACATAGGACGGCGAGCTCTTCGGAGATGAAGTCACTGGACTCGCAGGTGAGTTTGAAGCGAGTATACGTAAACCACTTCTAATCTCTGGTTTGACCTGCGTGACTGAATCACGACGACGACGACAGAGTGGGTTGAGGTCTACTGAGTTACCTTTAATGTAGAGAGAAGGTCCCCTAGGATAATTAGCACAGATGATTCTGGAGCGGAGAGGAGAAGTTATTGGCTTTGCAGTAAGTGAATGAGGATCTAAAAAGTGGAGGAGGCAGTTTAAGAGCTGTTTATTTCCCAATACTTCAACCTTATTTGGGGAGCTGTCTTCGATTGCACCCTTCCAATCTATATATTAGTCCTTTCAAGCAACTCCCAGTTTCTGGGTTCTGCCTTTCACTATTAGAGGCGCTCGCTATGGATGCAGTTTGGTCTTGCTTACTCTTGTCTACATTGCGACGCACAGAAAGTACTAATTATCACTCGGTGCAATTCACAAAAATAGGAACCTTATTCATAGTAGGAGACATTTACACTACTGGCCATTAAAATTGCTACACCACGAAGATGGCGTGCTACAGACGCGAAATTTAACCAACAGAAAGAAGATGCTGCGACATGCAAATGATTAGCTTTTCAGAAAATTCACACGAAGTTGCCGCTGCTGGCGACACCTACAACGTGCTGACATGAGGAAAGTTTCCAACCGATTTCTCATACACAAACAGCAGTTGACTAGCGTTTCCTGGTGAAACATTTTTGTCATGCCTCGTGTAAGGAGGAGAAATGCGTACCATCACGTTTCCGACTTTCATAATGGTCGGATTGCAGCATATCGCGATTGCGGTTTATCGTATCACGACATTGCTGCTCCCGTTGGTCGAGAACCAATGACTGTTAGCAGAATATGGAATCGGTGGGTTCAGGAGGGTAATACGGAACGCCGTGCTGGATCCCAACAACATCGTATCACTAGCAGTCGAGCATGGCTGCAACGGATCGTGCAGCCTCGTCTCGATTCCTGAGTTAACAGATGGGGACGTTCGCAAGACAATAACCATCTGCACGAACAGTTCGACGACGTTTGCAGCAGCATGGACTATCAGCTCGGAGACCATGGCTGCGGTTACCCTCGACGCTGCATCACAGACAGGAGCGCCTGCGATGGTGTACTCAACGAACCTCGGTGCACGAAAGGGAAAACGTCATTTTTCGGATGAATCCAGGTTCTGTTTAAAGCATCATGATGTTCACATCCGTGATTGGTGACATCGTGGTGAACGCACATTGGAAGCGTGTATTCGTCATCGCCATACTGTCGTATCACCCGGAGTGGTGGTATGGGGTGCCATTTGTTACACGTCTCGATCACCTCTTGTTCGCATTGACGGCACTTTGAACAATGGATGTTACATTTCAGATGTGTTACGACCCATGGCTCTACCCCTCATTCGATCCCTGCGAAACCCTACATTTCAGCTGGATATTGCACTATCGCATGTTGCAGGTCCTGTTCGGGCCTTTCTGGATACAGAAAATGTTCGACTGCTGCCCTGACCAACACAGTCTTCAGACATCTCACCAACTGAAAACGTTTGGTCAATGGTGGCCGAGCAACTGGCTCGTCACAATACGACAGTCACTACTCTTGGTGATCTGTGGTATCGTGTCGAAGCTGCATGGCCAGATGTGGTTTTTCTGGGTACTGATTTCTCAGGACCTATGCACCCAAATTGCGTGAAAATGTAATCACATGTCAGTTCTAGTATAATATATTTGTCCAAGAATACCCGTTTATCATCTGCATTTCTTCTTGGTGTAGCATTTTTAATGGCCAGTAGTGTATATCTTGTATTTAGACATCTCACCCTATTCAACTATCCTTACCCTAATCAAAGGAGAAATTTGTAAAATTAAAGACCTTACGCTGCGCAACAATGTCAACTGTGTTAGTAATATACATGATGTAACTAAAAGGTACGGTCATATTTTCAGGACATATTCTTCTCACACAGGAGAGGAAAAGATGTCATACAGTCAACATTGTTGCTAGTGTTTTGTCCGTCGAATGTTAGGCATGGAGCTCCCCTACGTGCTGTACAAGAGGGATTGGTTATGTGCTGGCACCGAGTTTAATCAGCTCACTTGTCTTAGCATCATATCACTCAAACATGACTCCGCAGTGTACATATACCTCTTACAGAAATCTACATTCAGACACTTGCGACGTAACTGTTACGAAGGCTAGGATGTGTGAAGGAAGTGAAACACTTTTAATTAGACGTCTGAGTAATTTCCCGCTGCCCCCAGACATCAATACCGTATGACTTTCTTCACCACAACAACTCGTTTTTAGCAGTTATTCAGAGTAGATAAATCACGACTATCAAAAGTAATAGAGCTTACCAGTAGACCACATTAAACATTTTTCAAATGAAACGTTAAACCTACCCGTTTGATTGTGTCTAGATTAATTTAGTAATTTTAGGTTCAGTGCCCGTGTTTAGTGTTCTGTTTTACCGGAAGCAATGTTCACATGCGGCTAACGTCTTTTTTTGTGTTGACTTGCGGCAGTGAGTGATTTGGTGAGTACCTACTTGTTTACTAGTGTTCTTAACTTAAGTAGATTAGCGGCACTCAAATCGCCCTAATTGTGTCAAATTGAAAAACTTGCACCTTGCCACTGAGCCACTGCAATTATAAGAGACTTTGTTTCCGGTTCAATGCAATGGAGGTATACACAACTGCTGGCAGATAGATACGAGGGACGTTCAATAAGCAATGAAACATTTTTTTCTGCCAATTTCGATTGAATGAATGTGAAATCTCTTGTGGGTCATCATGGAATATCCTCCCGACACCCCTAATAGCTTTTGACAATGTTGACTGGAATACTCTCTTTCAAATTCTAAAGATGGCAGGGGTAAAATACAGGGAGCGAAAGGCTATTTACAATTTGTACAGAAACCAGATGGCAGTTATAAGAGTCGAGGGACATGAAAGGGAAGCAGTGGTTGGGAAGGGAGTAAGACAGGGTTGTAGCCTGTCCCCGATGTTGTTCAATCTGTATATTGAGCAAGCAGTAAAGGAAACAAAAGAAAAATTCGGAGTAGGTATTAAAATTCATGGAGAAGAAATAAAAACTTTGAGGTTCGCCGATGACATTGTAATTCTGTCAGAGACAGCAAAGGACTTGGAAGAGCAGTTGAATTGAATGCACAGTGTCTTGAAAGGAGGATATAAGATGAACATCAACAAAAGCAAAACATGGATAATGGAATGTAGTCTAATTAAGTCGGGTGACGCTGAGGGAATTAGATTAGGAAATGAGGCACTTAAAGTAGTAAAGGAGTTTTGCTATTTGGGGAGCAAAATAACTGATGATGGTCGAAGTAGAGAGGATATAAAATGTAGGCTGGCAATGGCAAGGAAAGCGTTTCTGAAGAAGAGAAATTTGTTAACATCCAGTATTGATTTAAGTGTCAGGAAGTCATTTCTGAAAGTATTCGTATGGAGTGTAGCCATGTATGGAAGTGAAACATGGACGATAAATAGTTTGGACAAGAAGAGAATAGAAGCTTTCGAAATGTGGTGCTACAGAAGAATGCTGAAGATTAGATGGGTAGATCACATAACTAATGAGGAAGTATTGAATAGGATTGGGGAGAAGAGAAGTTTGTGGCACAACTTGACCAGAAGAAGGGATCGGTTGGTAGGATATGTTCTGAGGCATCAAGGGATCACCAATTTAGTATTGGAGGGCAGCGTGGAGGGTAAAAATCGTAGGGGGAGACCAAGAGATGAATACACTAAGCAGATTCAGAAGGATGTAGGTTGCAGTAGGTACTGGGAGATGAAAAAGCTTGCACAGGATAGAGTAGCATGGAGAGCTGCATCAAACCAGTCTCAGGACTGAAGACCACAACAACAACAACCCCTAATAGTTTCACGTTTACAGAAAACCAGAGCATCGCAAGTGTTCATAGACACTTGCAGAATGTCTCCAGAGACCTTCTAGTGAACAAAAGCACGGCGAGTCATTGAACGAGGCATCTGTAAACATCGCAACAAGGTCGCGCAACCTATTCTGATACGCCGCGTGCCTGCCAGCTGCACACAACTGTGACTTCTGTAATGTTGGAACGTGCGGACACTCTCATTCGAAATGATCTACAGATCACAATCAAACACGTCGCTGCTCCACTGGGAGTCTCTGTTGATAGGACTGATATACTTTTCTACCGGTTTTGGGAACGCAAGACTGTGTGGTTGGTTTGCTCGCTGCCGATCGAAAAACCATAAAGATCAGCGAAGGACCATCTGTGCGGAACTGCTAGCCCGTTACGATGCTGAACGTGACAGCTTTTGTCGCATATCGAAACAGAGGATAATCACTTTAAATCGTAAACAAAGCAGCAATTCATCGTGTGGTGCCGCAGCTTTCCGATCCATTCAACTTATCGATGTCCTGTGCAAGATGTGAACTTTATGACCTTATTGGGTAATGCTACAACTCATTCGCAACACTCAAGGCAATGAAGGCAGGTAACACAACGAAACACAACACATGCTGAAAGAACGCACTGAACATTTACTGTATTGTATTGGTACGTTCTGATTCTATTTCTCAAATTTGACGTATGATGGAAAGTTGTGTAAAATGATTTCTGATATGAACATAAAACGTTTCGAATCGAAATGTCACTGTCACACGTATTTTTCTGGAACTTCATTTTATAGTGTGCATGTAAGCTGATTACCAAATTGTTATCAAACAGCGTCTTAGAACTAGAGAGGAACATAACATAAAATTACTAAAAATAAGAAATCAAAAGCAGTGTCGTCATCCGAGATAAATAGTAATAATTATTATGATTGTAAAACGTATTAATGGAGCTGCTTTGGTACATAGTAATACCAATCAGAATAGGAGCACAGGTGATAAAAGTACCTCGAAAAACATTTCTACCGCAGGGTTGCAACTGTTGAAATGAAAATGTGAAAGAGGTGAAGGGACTATATTGCGCCATCCGTGAATTACCAAGAGGACATCGAAGAGTTAATGAAGAAAAAGTTTTAAATCGTTAAGAGGGGATTCCCTATTAGAATTAATGAGTCTGAGAGGAACGGCGGAAGTTAAAGCGGAGGTCAATTAAGTATCTGAACCTGGAAGACAGAATAACAATCAAAAATCCATCAGCCATAGAAGCTATTGGATTCAAATTTAAGAACATGGAAGATTAGGATAGAAAACGCTGGTGAATATTCACCTACAACAGGAAAGAGCTGATTATAAAATTATACCTCCATGTGAATCAGCGAAGAATCAGCTTAGACCGGACAGTTCAGAAATGAGTAATGATGATGACGCTTATGAAATTTGTAACATATAGCTGTTGTAGAAATAAACACGATAGACGTTGTTGTAACTTTTTGAAGTATAATAATTTCCTGAAGAGCGACTTGGTATAATAATTTCCTGAAGAGCGACTTGCGCTTATGAACTGGTATTGTAGTTCGGATAAATGATGAAGTGAATGGATGAACAACAACAGTAAGCAATTTCTTAAACACATTGTTTCTAACAGTGTCGAACATAATCATCTTTTTTGAGTAAGTTGTTTAGAAAATTTATTTCCGTTGATCGATACTTGTGATAGTGTTTGACACTCTATTGAAGCTCAATGTGTATCTCCTAGACAGCAGATCTTAAACAAAATTTCATAGTTGAAGCTGTATCAGTTTTATTCGAGCCTTTTGACTGATTTCTGGTTGCTTGCAACGAATTCCTCTCTTGTGCTAATCTCTTCATCTTAGGGAAACATAGAAGTCCACCTAGTACCGTGGAGGTTGTTCCCTAATATCTTAACGAATGTCCTAACACTCTATTCTTTCTTCTTCTCATTGTTATCCACTCTTTCCTATCTCCGATCCTGTGGAGAACAAACTCATATCTTATTTGTAAATCTATCTGTAAGGTACAGAATTTCCTCAACGCCATAAAAAATTGGTTTGACTTGACAGACTAAGACAAATGTCCTTAACAAAGCGAAGTGGTGCAGTGGGTAACACACTGGACTCGCACTCGGAAGGACGACGTTTCAAACCCACGTTCGGCCATCCTGATTTAGGTTTTCTGTGATTTTTGTGATTTCAAGCAAGTGCCGGGATGCTTCCTTTAATAGGGCACGGCTGAATTTCTTCCCCATCTTTCCCTCATCCGATGGGACGGATGACCTCGCTGTTTGGTCCCCTCCCACAAATCAACCAACCAGTATGGAAGGCATGTCGTAAAACGAAGACTTTTTTAGAATAGATGTCAATCGTTTCCTTACGCTCAGAGAATTTAACCTTATTGTTAGTGGGACATTAAGCTTATCATAAAACTGAATCCGCAGTGGCGTGTGAGAAAGAGCAGCTGTATATTACAAACTATTTTAGTTATCCTCTGCGATACTAAAGAACATGAACGGCATAATTAGCAGGCGTTTTTACAGTGCTACTCATTGCTGTAGTCATAGATAATAATAATATAGACAGGGAAAAGTGCACATAACCCGACATTACTAACCAGATGTTCAGTATAGCACCTTGTAAGAAACAGAAAATTAAACGATACTTCAATAATATGTGTGAAATCAAACTTCAGACGGCACTTTTCTGTCTTCTGATTCACCAGTTTCACTCAGAAACCCGGGTTTTTAACATTTCGCAATATTTTGTGTAGAATGTTCAAATTTATTCACTCTGCAGTCATAAGCAAATCTTGAGAAATCACAATCCGGAGACGTTACTGAGTTATCCAGAATACAGAGGAAATGGTAATCAGAAGCTACTTGTATCATGGGAACACACATTTTTCCTTTTTTGTCAGTATCCACTTTCCCATCTACATTTCCATGCATGTGATTATAGTTTGCATGCATTTAGCGGTTTTACTTTTAACTCGGGTTTCTGGAAGTAGAAAGAAGAAAATACGTATATAAGGGTTTAACGCCACGCCCCCGATGAGTATAGACATATAACGAAAACTTATTGGACTGGATAGGGAAGCATATTGACAACGTCCTTTTCAAAGCCATTTGGAATTTGGATTAAGCAGTTTAGGGATATGAAACTGGGTATTAGAAAGGCCATATCTTACTGCTGCTTCACCCTGCTCAGTTTCAACAATGAACTCAAGAGCTCAACGCACGAAACTATGAAAGGCCTATAGGGTTTAACATACCATCGACATCGATGTCATTAGAGATGGACCACCAGCTCCGAAAGTTAAGAGCATAGGGAAGGAAATCGGCCGTGTGCTTCCCAAGGAACCGTCCCGGCATTTGCTTGGGGCAATTCAGGGAAATCACGGAAAACCTAAACCTCGATGGAGGGATGCGGGTTTGAACAATCGTCCTCCCTAATGCGAGTCCAGTGTGCTAACCACTGCACCATCTCGTTCGATAAGAAACTGTGGCGACGTTCGTAATTACGAGGAGTGCTCAATAAATGAATCTACACATTTTCTTTCTCGGCAACTTTCGGTTGAAAAATGCGGCTTTTCTGTGGTATGTGGTGGAATATTTCCGCTTCACCCCTTAGAGTTTCGTGGACTTATGATACATGGCGGCGCTATATGTGGTGTTCGAAGCGTCGTTTGTAACGGAGTTGCCTTACAACCAGAGAACAGCCACTGAGTGCCCTTTGGCGGAAAACCCGAGCCATCCATATATTCATAGGCACTTGCAGAATGTCTGAGAAAACATGAAAGTAAACAAAAGCATGGCGAGTCGTAGGGAGAGGCGTCTCTCCCCATCACAACTAGGTTGGGCAAACCTGTTCTGTTTCCCGCGTGACCACTGGCAGCCCACAATTGAGATCCCTCAAATGTTGGAAGGTATGTACACTCTCTTTCGAGGTGACCACAACACCACAACGGGACGTCTTTGTTGGTAGTACCGACACACTCGTCCACCAGTTGGGATACTCAAAGATGTGCATACTCTGGATTCCTCACCGGCTAACAAAATACCATAAAGACCCACGAAGGATCATCTGTGCGGAGTTTCTTGCGCGTTAGGAGACTGATCGTGTCAGTTTTTGTTGAACATCGTCACAGGCAATGAAACATGGGTTTGTCCATATAACCACAAACAAAACGGCAATCCACAATAGGGAGCCGCACCTCTCCTCTGAAGAAAAAGTGCAAAGACGCATCCTTAGCCACTCATCAAAATCTGAAGGGGTTATTCTGCCTGATGTCCTCCCTCATCGTGCAGCGATCAACATTGAAGTGTGTTGTGCTGCGCTAAAGGAAAAGAAATCTGTGGTAAGATGTTATGGGACCAAACTGCTAGGTCATCGGTCCCTAAGCTTATACACCACTTAATCTAAGTTAAAGTTACTTACGCTAAGGACATCACACACACCCATGCCCGAGGGAGGATTCGATCCTCCGACGGGGTGAGCCGCGCGGACCGTGACAAGGCGCCGTAGACCACGCGGCTACCTCGTGCGACAAACTGCAGGTAGGGGGCTTTACCTGTCCCCACTAATGGTCGGAACTGGAGGACAATCTTCCGAACTACAAAGGATTCAACAACGCAGCTCACCAGTAAATGGCAGCAGCCAGCAGGTTGGTCAACAAAGCCTAATGAAGGCGGAGAGGCGCCACGAAGGTCTCAATAGGAGAGCGCGGCAGCTCACACGGACTCAACACCGAAGGCAGTTCCTTGAAGTACACCCCACATCACCATGATGAAACTCTATTCCTCCATACGCCAAACTTCTTCTGCACTGAGCTCTGACAGCAACAGACTGATCTAAGTGATCACTACAGGCCAGGCTCACAGCTTGCCCACCAGAATGCTGCCTGCACCACAAACACGGCCGTTCCTTGAGCAGCCAGGTCTGCCGTCCGTGAACTGCCTCCGAACACATCGTGACTACTTACAGCTACCTCTCCAGACTCCCCTGCAAACTAAATCATAGCACCCTCTTAAGACCAGCCAAACCAAAGAGCCCGATGACAGGCGTATAGTGACACGGAGCAAAATCTTTTGCCAAACACGGAAAGCACATATCACCCACAGCAGTAATTTTGCGAGTAATGGTTATCTGAAAAAATTTGCTCGATTCATTGTTCCCTTCCCTACTCAGACCTGATTATTCAATTGTTTTCCTCCTCCCTGTTGAATCCGTAAACATTGTAGTCCTGTGGAGGGAAGTGGTACCGCATATGTAGAGATAGTGCTGCGATGATATCTGGCTGCATAATCTCAGAGGTGCTATTGAGTCGATCCATGGTGTCGAACAGCTCAGATGCAACACTTTAAAGACCAGTTTGTGCAGTTTGTGGCCGGTGTACAAAGCTGCTACAGAGATTTAGTCATATGCCAGTAGCTCAGCCGAATGTCAGGCCACCTTTGAGGGGAGTCCCCTATGTTCCAGGAGAAAGCCTAGCAGAGCTGCACCTGAGCCACTGTGTGCCGACACCGCCCGCCACCTCCGCCCCGCTGCTGCTGGTGGTAGTTCTGGCCACGCTGTTGGCAGCCCTGCGCGCCGCCAGGTGAGGCCACAACTGCTGGTCTTGTTGCGGACACATATCACCCGAGTGCCTCAGTCGCCAGCAGCTCTGCGGCCACCGACGACGTCTGCGTCGGACCCCACGAGAGTAGCTGACCACGGAGAACGCTGTGCATGCAGTGGTGCGCGACCTCGCCAGGGGTCCAGCGGGCGACATGTACTGTACCTCCAGCCGGCTGTACACTCCGCTTGGAATCTGGTGCTACTCTCGAAACAGAGTCCCATTTGACTTCCTTTCTGGAAGCAATGCTGCGAAAGACACCAAACGAAAGTGTTCAGTTTGTGACTTCCTATCAATGACAGAATTTATTTATTATATTTTAAGAGAATCGCGTACTTCTAGAAGTGTAAATGTGTTCGTCCAGGCGTTCAGACCCGTTTTCTAACGCCCAGAGATTGGTAAAGGACACTGAATTCTAAAAACTATCGTTGTTCGTACGAGAATGTGTTTTCAGTTCGGACTAAAACTTTATTTCCCGTGTTGATGATTCGAGATTGATTTATTGTGGTTGTCTTGGAGATATAAAAATTTTAATCCAGAATATTTTTTTCTGGTGAGCTTTCTAGAGAAGAAATATACTGTCTAATAATGGATAAAAAACGAAATATATATATATATACAGCGTTTTAAAGGTCTACAGGTTTTTACACAAGACCAAGTTCTCGATATTCTAATTTCATTCCATGTATTACTACTGTCGGTGCAACATATTTGAAAATATCGTATCATTGAGGATATGAACAACTGTTTGTATGAATTGATTTCTTGGTGAATTTTTTGATAAGAAGAGGGCCAATTCAATTGTTTAATGCGCACAGAGTAAAAAATACAATGTGTGTTACTGATATGTTAACATGACTTTCCTGTATTCCTTTCTCTCATACATAAGCTACAAGCATTTACATGCAAGGTATGTATGCAACATATTCATAAGCACTGCCATCCTGAATAAAATTGTAGTTTTTCTCCTACTTACGATACGGCAACGAAAAGAAATCACTGCGTGAACTTTGTCTAGGGTGATAATAATAAGATTAAATTAACTTTTTCTCTTTATCAGGATTTGGAGGAAACTATATTAAATTTGTCAAGAAAACGTTCTGAAAGTGCTTAGTTCTTGGTGGTTATAAAGTAGCGACGCTATAATCTGGAAAGTATTATACATGCTCACAGACAGTGGTTGCAAACATTTACACGCCGAAGGATTTCTCACAACTGCACAAAGTACCTACCCATAACAGAAAAATGTTGAGAAAACATTAAAGCATATGTTGGGGATGCGGATGAAGCAAGTGAATGCTATGTTGGTGTAAAACACAGGGTAAGAGGCATATAATGTTATTATCAGAAGTACAAGTAGATTGGAACACTTTAAAAAATGAAATGGCTACATGTAATTAATTTATACAAACACTCAGCCTAGAATACATTCTTATAAACTACGCTCTTATGGCGTCTGCTGAACCAGCGGTGAGTCCTACAATTCCCCCTTACACAGTCCACATCTTGGAATGATCTTCCTGAGTATGCTAAGATCGAAATGAAATCCAAAATGTTGCGGCTTTCCTTTCATTTCTTTGGGCATGTCGTTTAGTGGTCTTTTGTTACGATTATTTTATCTAGTCTATTCATGAGGTTCTCATTATCATGTGTGGTGACTTTGTCGCATCGTATTATCACTAATGTAGATTTTGTGTCAAAGCGCCTAGGTGTGACGGTTTTCTCCGTCCTGCGAATTTGCCCAAAATTATTATAAAGATCCCTGAAAAAAACTCCATTGAAATGGCTTGTGTGTGTGTGTGTGGGGGGGGGGGTAGAAAAGGGGGAGGAGAATAACGGTGACACGCTGCACTTGAGCTGTGCGACTAAGTCCTTTGGTAGGCAGTGTACCGAGCGAGGTGGCGAATGGTTAGCACACTGGACTCGCATTCGAGAGGACGACGGTTCAGTTCCGCGTCCGATCATCCTGATTTAGGTTTCCCGTGATTTTCCTAAATCGCTCCAGGCAAATGGCGGGATGGTTCCTATCAAAAGGCACGGGTGACTTCCTCCCCATCCTTCCCTAATCCGATGAGACCGATGACTTCGCTGTCTGGTCTCCTCCCCAAAAACCACCCAACCCAACCCTTCCATCGTACGCCACGTAGAGAGAGACGCAGGCAGTGTGCCTGCCGCAGTGCGTGTTATAAGACTTGTCGTATGAACTGGATATTTGTTTCTGCAGGATTCATTCACACTACGGTAGTGTTAATTCGAAGCAGCAGCTGTTCTGGTAACGTTGACTTCGAGTAATCTTAAGACGAGCCTGAGATGACAATGACTTCCCCATTGTGAAGTAGTTCTATGGTAAACTACACCACGGAGATGAATGGTTCTGTGCTATCAAATTGGCTTTCCATGAAAGTCGATAATCTCTGGGTGGACAAGCCCTTTTGTCGGCTTGTAATATTGGCTTGACAGTTGTTCGCTTGGAAAACAACGTCCACTTCAAGGTACAAAGGCAATTCCTTCGACACACGTGGAAAATGGGGCGTTTTGCATGAACTTTAACTCGTATACCATATTGTAGAGAATGTTGTTGCTACATAATGACATACTGCCTGTTAGCTTTCTTCTCGGAATCTTCGGCCCTATTTGTTTTGATAATTTGGACTTTTCAGCGGTACGTATAGTTCCTGACATTCACAACGATTAACGCCCTGTTGTTAGTGGCGGACTGGAGTCGAGCATGCAGTTGGAAGTAATACGTATAGTACCCCCAAAACTGATATCCACCCGGAGGTGGGATGGTGGGAGGGCGGGGGTTGAAGGTATTTCCCTCGTTATCATAGCTATAGCTCCTCTGATGGACATTCGCAGCATTACGGGAATCTAGGCTCGATTCCTCTTCAGGGTTTCTTCTTGGTTCTTAAAGCTGTGCTTGTATTTATGAATTTCGGTGGCTTCCATGAACAATGATAGTTCTTTTCCATAGGAATAACCTACAAGGCGGCGAATTTTATTACGTGGTCTGTGTGGAACAGCATGCGCTAGGCCACAGCTAATTTCTCCAATTGCTTCGACTTGCATTACCGTGGTCTGTGTGGAACAGCATGAGCTAGGCCACAGCTAATTTCTCCAATTGCTTCGACTTGCATTACTTTTTATGTACAGCTATTGGCCTATGGATATGTGTGCTTTCGATACCTACTGCGTGCCAGGTTTTTGCTGTTCCTTGTAAGCGGCACTTCTGTAAAGGGTACTTATTGATCCTGTTCTATTTCCACAATAAATTTATTGTTAGAATGATTAAGTCACCTAGCTGTTTATCACTTTGGCTCCATACGACACACTTGTCATCGACGTACCTGTACCGCAGTTTAAGATTAGATGGTTCCAAGTCCAGGGTCTGCCTGTCGAAATTCTCCAACCAGAAATTGACTACTCTTGGCAACCTCGATGCTATTAGCGGAAATCACTATTTCATGTAAGATATCTCGTGAAAAGGAATGTATGGAAAAGACTGACAAGAAAAAAGGGCGGGATGATAGAGCATTTGTTATCACTAGAGTGGCGGAAGTCATATCATAGTGTTTCCCTTCATTGTCATACCCAATTTATTTACTGTGTTAATGAAATCATATGACTTGTCCTAATTTTTTCTCCTCTTTACGATAATTATTTGAATTAGAAAATACTTATAGTTTCTTAAATATTTCAATCCATACACCGAGAATGGCGGAAAGGGTCAATTTGATCCCACTGTAATGATGAAGAATTGTTAGGCATCTTAGAGAATTCCGATGTTCAATCGGAAACTGACATTACTTTTGAAGATGATTATGTACCTGAGACCAGTGAAGTTGAAGACATTGTGAACGAGGAGCGATTAGTGGAAGAGGATTCACATGCTGATCTATGCTAATGATCACCTCTTTCGTCACAGTAGGCGCACTTGGAAGCCTCTACAAAGATGGTCGCTAGGGGTGAAACCGTGTGGGAGAATGCCAATTTTTCATCTTCTGGAAGAAGGTCGGCTGTGAACATTGTGAAAGAGAGAGGAGGTCCCACTGCTTACGCTTTCTAGCGAAGAACTGGACTGTGTCACTTGAAGAGCTGGAGAAACTGATAGCCATCATATAAGTTCGGTGTGTCATTTGTACAAAAGCTATGTATTTGTACAAAAGGTATGTCTGTGGATGACCTCTGGTCGCACTCTCAGGGGCTTACTTTCATCGAGCACGTTATGCCAACGGCAGATTTCAATAGCTTCTCAGATTTCTCCGTTTTTATGAAAAATCAACTCGAACCGGAAGCCTGGTAGCCAGAAACTTCGCCCTTGTAGCTGAATTCACTTCACTGACAGTCTCGTCTTAGGGCTCTGGAGAAAATATAACCATTAACCAGCATCTTTTACCAAGCAAAAGAAAACGCAGGTTCACTCATTTCGTGTCCAACAAACCAGACAATTATGGCCTCAAATTCTGATTGGCTGTCGATGTGACGACAAAGTATATATAATGCTTTCCCACAGTCTATCATAGAGGACACGCATAGGGAGAAGTAACCACTTGGAGATTAATCTTTCTGTATCTCATGGAGCCATTTGCAAAACAAGGAAGAAATGTGACGATGGAGAACTTCTTCATGTTCCTTCAACTTGCTAAGAAACTCAAAGAAGAGGAAACGTCATTAACTGGCACAATGAAGAAGATCCATCGTGAAATTCCCGATGAAGTTCAAATGGTTCAAATGGCTCTGAGCACTATGCCAGTTAACCTCTGAGGTCATCAATCGCCTAAAACTTAGAAATAATTAAACCTAACTAACCTAAGGACATCACACACCTCCATGCCCGAGGCAGGATTCAAACCTGCGACCGTAGCGGTCGCTCGGCTCCAGACTGTAGCGCCTAGAACCGCACGGCCACTCCAGGCGGCTCCGATGAATTACGCAAGGCTAAGGCTGAAATACACATCACCATTTTGTACCACAGGTGCTACACAGGCTGCACCATGACTTTATACCAAAGAAAGAAGAATAAAAATGTCATTTTTATGAGTGCACACCATCCTGGAGTAGAAATAGGGAAGGAAGGAACGAAGAAACCTGAAATCATAACATTCTGCAGTGGAAGGAAGTATGGGGTGAAAGTGGTTGATGAAATGATGGCGGCATGGGTCATCTACAACACAGCAACGAACAAGAAATTGGAACGGATAAAGTTCATATTTCAGCTGGCGAGTGAACAAGTAAACGATAGTGGAAGAGCATCAGGCAAAGGAAGACTTAAATTACCTAGAAAGCGTAAGAAGTGTCAAATAAGAATCTGCAAAGGGAAGAAGACCAGCGAAGACTGTATAAAGTGCCACAAAGCCGTGTGCGGAAAATATTTAGGCAAAAGAGAAATAATATGTGCTTAGAGCGTCTAGTAGATTCCAATGAATTGAATGAAAGGCAATACAAAGACGTGTGCAGCACACATGCGAGAGTAATATGGACTAAATATACTAAATGTGTCTATAAGGCTACACAAACAGTTAATAAACAGAAATCTACTGTTTAGGACACTTGTTAGCATCAACAAAAATAAATTTGAAAGATATTTTATTGTTGAAATATATAAGTAATTATTAGTTATTATGATAAATAACTATTGTGCTTACTAGAAAGAGGGTATGGATTTACAAACACTAAAATGATGTACCAGTTTAAGTCACATAACTAAGTATTTCATGCCGGGTCAAAATGATCCATTCCCGCCGCTATAGCAATGTCATTAACTCCCCGTTCTAGTGTTAAGACATCAGGGTAAAGTTTCCATGGTACTAGATTGTAAAAGGGTAAAAGGGTAAAAACTGTAGAGTAAGTCAGAAAGTAACTGAACACATAGATTGCAGTTGCTACTCTTACATGAAACGGTAGATGCACTAGAAAAATTCGTGGTAGGCCATATCAAACAGTCAAAAGACTGATGATACAAAAAGTCTAGAGCAAGACATCTGGAAAAAAAATCGGTAATTTCCAGATAGTCAATGAGTGACACTTGTAAACAAAGTAAGTACCTATAACACGATAAGATGTAATTTTGTCGTGTTCCAATGACTGGCAAATCCATTAGTACCAGGATCATCAAACAGACGATGTTGCAGGTTGGCACATGTGCAGAAATCTGCCGCAGCGGAGCACATGTTGTATGAGCCCCACCACGTAATAAAATTCACCACCACACACGTTCTCGCTGTGGAGGAGTGCTACCATGCCCATTTGTTCAGGGAAGTAACAATCAAAGAGCTACAGCGATAATAACAAAGGCAGCGTCCCCTGCCGACGTCAACGTGGAGATGACATATAACCTCTGGCAGGGAATCAGGCCACCACAAGTAATGGAGAGAGAATGATAGCCACTCGTGCTGGTGAAGCGTCAAATTCTTTGAACAAACGTCGTCCGAATATCCCGAAATGAAAATCAATAGACAGTTCGGTGGTAACTCATATATTCATGACAGGACGTTACGGTGATGGACGATTTTAATACAGATCTGTTGTAGAAGAACAAGTCTGTGCCACACTAACCTCTGAACGAGTCTCTGAGGTAGTGAAATATTGACTTTATAAATTCAAATGCCTGTTCTGCTGCCATATATTTTTATTATTGTTTCAGAAGCGTATTTGCTTCTACATGAGGCTTACGTTGTGGGTTTAACCTGGAATAATACCATTTGGGTTTTATATACTATGCTTACGTCAGTTGTGAGCTCTGCAAGGTCCATGAGCTATTTTATATTAACGTGAAAAATCCTAATTCTAGGGCTATATTTGTTTTCTGCCATATGGATCTATGCAAACAATTGTAAAAACGGCGATGGTACATTAGTCCTTACTAATGTAAAATTGTTACCTTCTGAAGAAGACAAATTTGTGCCCAGTTCATTTTCGAGACTTATTATGTATTTGTAGACTGGCATGCGGTGGCGGCGATGACGATCCACACGTCGACGAGGCATAGTGCTTCAATGCTGTTTCAGATAGAGCTCACAGCAGAATGATTCCGCTGACGTGCACTGCCCGCTTATATAGAGAACGCTTGACCTGCTTCACGTAACGCGATGATAACGGACTTAGAACGCATCGCTACCTGGACTAGAATATGCCTTCTATGTATATCCGTTATTGTAGGGAAGTGTCTAATGATGGGAAAATACATATATGGATGAATGGACTTGGTGTACTTGCTGAAAATGTAACTGTTACTGGCGATATTACTTTGTACTATAATTATTAATAAAGTGTCATCTGTACTGTCAGCCGATAACCGGTGAGCGTACATCGCGAACCGGGGCCTCAGGGATGCAACAATTTGAAAAAAATTACAAAGCATAGTGCCGCACTGCCCGCTGGGCGCCTAGCCGTCTGGTTACGCAACACGCTGTTTATAATTTTATTATATCTTATTGTATTACTTTGGCAGGATGGAGATACTCTTTCGTCACAAAGCTCCATCGAACATTACGTGGTAGCTACTGGCGGTTTATGCTGGATTCCATCCAGAAGGTCTGTCACCCCTCTTTCCAGCTGAATTTAGCGTTGTAACACGTCGTTGGTTGGGAGGTGAAGACTTGTAGTTTTAGTCGCTTAATAGGAACGGGTTATCTCTCTCCGTTTAGAACGGCCTCTTCCCTCGCTGTGTGGGGTTGTTGTCTGATAGATAGTGTACCTGTGATACATGTGTGTATGGTGTTGGAGTCGTAAGAGTATGAGAGAAGAGAGACGGCGGAAACCGGCGCCAGCATAAGCTACTTCTTTCGATTAGCACCAAAGGATAGCCTCCTACCTTAACGAGCCTATCCGACGAACGGATCACCGTCTACAATTTCACATGCTTTCATTCAGTGAGGCACAGCAGAGCGGTTTGTGAATTAACTCATTAGTCAGAATATTGTCTCAGTATCTGGTGAGCTGGAACTTTGCGCTACGTATCGTCCCATTCAGAGCTATTTAATGGCAGTGAAAACTTGTTCCACCTCCAGGAAAAGAACCGAACCTACAGCACAGGAGTATGTTAGCAACCACGGAGGTGTGCTCTAGCGTACACAGACGACACGATCTCGCTCTCTGTTAGACAAGCCCTCTCTGACATTGGAATATAAAAGTTAAGGACGAAAGTAGCTTTCGCGTGGGCAAGGTGTGTCTCTGCCAAGTCCCATTGCTTGGTGAGACTAGGGCCATACCTAGAAAGAACTGCTACAACGTAGTACTGAAGGTAATGGAAGGAAATACCCAATGATACACCAGCGCATGCTCTTCAACGTGTTCCCACGCTGCCCATGTGGCAGGAAATTTATTCCTCCACCAGCAGGGTTAGCAACTGTTGGATGGTCTTTGGTGCATGTGAACGTTCTGCAATACGTCTCTCCAACAAGTGGCCCGTGAGATTAAGTCGGGAGAACAAGCAGACAATTCCATTCACCGAGTTCGTCTCAATCCAAGAGCTCCCCAACAGAACTCTTCAATGCGGTCGCACATTGTCATACATAAAAATGAAGCTAGGGCCGAATGCATCCTTGGAAAGACGCAAATGGGGATGAAGTAAAGTGTCGCAATAGCAGTGACCGGTGAGTGTACCGTATTCTAAGATTTGGAAGTCAGTACGCCAATGTGACGTTACCCCTCAAGCGATGTATCACGTGGACCACTAAAACGATCACTTTCGACAAATTACCTGGTACAACTACATGTTCTACGCGCAAAACCTAGAGCTTAAAGCCTCTTGCATGGCGAGGGAACTGTTGCTCTTCTTCTCCTGCAAGGAGCTCAACATCTCAACAGAAGTTAGACATTACAAGGCAACTGTACTATCGAAAATCATTTATTGTATCACTTCATGGGGGCCTCGCTAGTAAGACTCAAATGCAGAACATCCAGGTATTGCAAAACGAATCCTTTCAGCGCATTCTTTGGGCTTCACGGTACATACGCATCCTGACACTGCATGAGGAGCTCAATATGGAAACTACTGTAGAAATGGTCAATCTCAGGTCCATAAAAATTCTTGTGAAAATAGACCAACTCAGGCGTGTCACACGTCACATGCGAGAAGTACGTACCACATGCTGGTAGATCCAACACTGTCGAATATGTTTTCATCGGCCTACTGTTATGGTGAGGGAAGGTGTAATGTTACCTCCAGATCTATGAACACAGTACTCTCACTGGTCAACACTATTGTGACACTAAACTTCTCCCGTCCGCAGCTCGTGGTCGTGCGGTAGCGTTCTCGCTTCCCGCGCCCGGGTTCACGGGTTCGATTCCCGGCAGTGTCAGGGATTTTGTCTGCCTCGTGATGACTGGGTGTTGTGTGATGTCCTTAGGTTAGTTAGGTTTAAGTAGTTCTAAGTTCTAGGGGACTGATGACCATAGGTGTTAAGTCCCATAGAGCTCAGAGCCATTTGAACCATTTTTTTGTACTCCTCCCCAAAATCCATATAGTCAGAGGTGATTTCTGCCCTGACTTCATTTTTATGAATGACAATGCACGACTGTATCGAGCAGCGCTAACGCAGAAACCCTTGGAATGAGAAGATAGTTGGTGAATCGACTGGCCTGTCCGTTCTGCTGTCTGAAATTCCATCTAGCACGTTTTGTGTGCTTATGGCTGATGTATTGCAACATGCCCACATGAACCAATGATCAGTCAAAAGTTGACAACCACGCTGGTGGAGCAATGGAACGCCCTACCACAAGAACGTGTTACTAAACTTGTGACGAGCATGGTTGCTGATCACACGCCCTACTGAGACTCATGATCCTCCTTTTCTAATGTCCAGAGGACCATAATGAATTTCAGTGAATTAAAGTGTCATTTATGCTCGTCCCACTGCTTATATCTTTCAGTTACCTTCTGTTCTACACTGCAACAGGTTTTATATTTGTGGTCCAAGTTTCATCGAGGTATGTTACTTGGCAACGACAAATCTTGCAAAAGTTACATTCCTCCTTGAGTTTTCCACACCTTCTAAATAATGACAACTGCCGGAAAAGTTAATAGCAACTTAGGAACCGACCAGTCCATCCGTTTAATCCGTGGTAGAACCCTTGGACGTCAGCTCCTGGATGACGGAATGCGGTTGCCATCGGAAATTACAGAGCCTTCTCAGGACCGGGTAGGCAGCCAGACCTCTAGAAGATGTGAACGGAAGACTTACAACATGGTGACGCGTCAGGCAGTCATGTATCAGGCAGATCAGTCCAACTTTGTGGTGGGACCTTCAAGCTCCTCCCATAGCAGTAAGTCCGTATGTTTCCTCTGCCGACCGTTTAGAATGTGTTTGCTTCTCCTCTCCTGTACTTCTTCCAGAAGACTTCGTTTGCAGTTTTTATCGGATTTGGTCTCTTTGTTCTGCATTCATGAGAACGTGAGTTTCAGTACGAACGATTACAGCATCTCTCACTCATAATATTACTTGATGACTCGTTCTCCAACTTAAGTTTCACGCATAAGCTCTGAAGACAGTCAGCTAGAGGTACTCGCTTCTGAAGACGCCATTCATGTTTCCGAAATTCAGCACATCGATTAAAATTGTAAATGATGTTTCAGCGTGTCAAATGGCAGAAGGCATCCGCCAGACAACCAATAACAGTTCTTTCTAGAGCCACAAAGGCTTCTTGTGTTGTCCTTGTTTTAGATACCAACAGAGTCTCGTCAAGTTTGGCTGGATGCACACCACTCTAACTGTTCAGCTGATGCACAATGATCGTCGCATGTGGGAGTGCGTAAGAGATTCACCTTATGATTTAGTGAAAACAGAGGCAGCGAACGTGCCCCATCATTTAAGATTTACCTTCCTTGTGGATACTGATACTGAGCTCAGCTCACGAGATTGTTCACGGTTCTGAGGTATGTGGCAGCAGTGTCGAAGGTGAGGAAGAATTAGTTACGAGAGCCATTCGCAAACTAACATATGATTGGCTATAAAAACAAAAAATAGATTTTCCATTAATTTTCGGGCATGCAGCCTCGCAGATATTACTTCTTTAGCTAATATTTTGGCAGCGTATCGTCTATCCATCATTAAAGTGAGTCGTAAGACTGATGAGAAAAAAAAGCCCCATAGCTTCTTCAGCGATCTCTGCTTCTCGGTGACAGGGTAAGGTTTTGTCTTCACCAAATTATTTACTTCACATGAAGATGAATTGTAACGTCCACGGGTCCGTAAGTCTTTGCTGCGAGGGTTTGTTTCTTTATTTGTAGCACCACATTTCTAATTTACTGTTTAACTAACACCTGTGGGACTGTGCACCGATGCCAGGGTTCTGCTCTGGTAGTACCTACTTCTCGGTTGTCACGTATGACATGTGTCAGTTGGTCTAATTTCTCATGAATTTTTGTGCACCTGAGTTTGATCATTTCTACAACAGATTACATACAGAGCTCCTCATGCAGCGTCTGGATATGCGTGTATTGTGAAGCCCTCGGGATCCACCAAAGAACTTTATTTTGTAATACATGATTGTGCTGATTTGTGTCTTGCCAGCGAGCTCTCTGATGCGCTCCCACAAAGGATTTTGATGACTTAGTCGTCTTGTAGAGTCTAACTTTTGTTAAGATGTTGATCTCCATACTTCAGAATAATGGCATCACTTCTCTCGCTATGCCAGAGGTTTTAAGATTTAGGTTGTGCATATGTCTAGCGAGAAAGTAAAGGCACCAATGCACTGCGATCCTCAGAAACTTGACAGTTGAGCTCCATGGTACCTCTTGTCCTTCGATAGTAAGTTTTCTGTCTAGTTGTGGACGTTTTTGCTAAAGATCGTTGTCTTTCTTTTGGCCGTTTTTATTTCAATCTTGTTATGTCCGCACCACTCTGTAATGAGAGCATTTGCGTCTGTAATCTTCTGATGATGGCGTTATCTTCAAGTCCACTCGTAATCTACGCAGTGTCTTCAGCGAACTGTGCCAGTTGAATGTTTGCAAACTTCGGCATTTCGATGACGCAGATTGTAAACAAGAGTGCTGGCAAGACAGAGGCTTGTGGAATTTCGGCCTCTGCGAGTTTGATGTCAGTTTTGATGCGTTCAGTTTGCCCTCGGACGAGAAGGAGCCAAGCGAGGCGTTATAAGCTCCACCGTGGAGGTGCTGTGCACGCAGGTCTGAGATGCTGGTCGGTGGCAAAGAAGTAGATTCACACACGTGCCACATGTGCCGATAGCACTCACACATTCGATTATGTAGGTGATGTATAATCGGCGGCAGTAATACTTTGATGACTTCTCTGTGATTTAATTACATCAAGAGCCGAATTCCATACCTTATCTAAATTAAAACCATTATATCTATTTATTAAGCTACCGGTTAAACTAATTTCTTTATGGCTTCCTTGAAGAGTCAGTCCCAAAAAAAGATACATGTCAAAATCTTCACGTCACTGTAGTTCATGGAATAACCCGCATGTATACTATGTTCTCCTTCAGCGGACTTGTCTGTCTGTAATAAGTAATTGTATCTTCGCTGTTCCAAGCACTTTCCATCAATTGTGCTGTCGTCGGACCTATATATGACTCATTATAAATTGCGCAAAGGATCTGATAGAAACCCGCTTTACAAAGCAATAAATTAACCTTCAGAAAACGGAGTAGGTCTGCAGTTCTCGTAGGAGGCCGTAAGATCAATTTGACAGGTGAATATTCTGTTCAGGAATTCCTTCTGGTTTGCACGGTAACTCTGAAGGAATGTCAAGGTCAAAATTATTCTTTCAGTTTTGGAAAGCGTAGCGCACGAAACTTGTGGTAACCCAACTGTGACATTACGGTCTTTCATACCCTGTGTTATTCCAAATTACGATGCAAAGTTCCTTTGGACATGCATGTGTATCTGAAGGAAACTTGCATCGTAATTGTTCACTGCAGTATCGTATTTATCTACCGACACCCAGCAAGCTACTTTCAAATATAGTATAAAAGCCTGCATGGGAATGTACATAATCGATGTTCGAGCACAGGTTGTAGACACATTGATGACGATATATAGAAGTTTGGGTCAGGCTGTAAGTCGTGACAGGGTTGCCAAATGGTCAGGCGACCGCTCACGATAAGTGAGAAATTCGAGTCCCGGTCCAACAAAAATTTTCATCGTCCTCATTCAGCTATACAGCTGACAGTTGTGCATATTTGGAACGGTGAATATATTTAATGTATATCTATGACAATCCTAGAGACAGTTATTCTGGAAATGTGAAGTACATCTTCAGAGGGTTAGGAAATCGTGAAGCGGCAATTTTGTTAACTTGTTCCACAAGTTCATCAGAAACGGCTGAAAATCTTTTTCGACCACTTTCTTCGGGCACATCCGTGCGACCAGACTCGAATTTTCTGCACGACTGCCTCATAACATTATCGCTCATAATCCCACGCTCATGCATATGAGGCAGTCGATGATGAGCCTCGATGACACTGGCTCCTTCTGCTTAAAGTAAGCTAATGACACAACGTACCTCGCAACTGGAGAGAGACGCAGTATCACCGTATATTTTAGTCGGTCACTGTTTACACAATGACGAGCGAAACAGGGAACTGACTGACGCAACGTGATCCTCAAAGCCTTCTTTCCCAACCACGTATGCGCTTTGAAGCTAAAACCATATTTTAAAAATTTTCAGTAGCCAGTCGCAGGTTAATTGATGAATAGGCATAGGATAAATGTTGATGTGGTGATCATCTGCGTCAGGCGCATCACGATAATAACAATTGCCTTTCAGCTCACACTGTGCAGCAATGCATGAAAAGGCTCTGTGATGCAAGACACGTATCTCAACAGGGGATGCTGTTAAGAAGAAAAATAGTGGAAGGTACGTAGTTGCTTGTAAAATAGTTACCTTACTGAAAAACATGAGTTTTCCTCTTTTGTGCAGATACGCTGTGTAGTTAATCAATGATCGAAAGCATAGTCTGCAAACAAAAACCAGATTCTGGTGGCTCCAGCTCATGACTTGGAACGTAAGTGCATTGTCGCCTGAACTTATGCTTGTACATGGGAAAGCCCACTTAACCTCATGCTAAATAATTGTTATTTCATAGCTATCAACTTTTCAGTTAACGGCCAATATATGTTTGGCTGATGATGCTATTGCCACTCGTAAAATTTCTGATAACGTGGTTCTTGAAGGTATCCCCGCGTAGAGCATGTTCCATGAAGTTCTGGGATGGAAGCCGGATGACGTCGACATCTTGCCTCGATATTTAGGCTAACAACTTTTCATCCATCTTCAGGTAAGTGTTTTTACAGGAGGTTACTTGTACACGTCGGAAAACTTATACCAAAAATTGGCGCGAAGACGCTTTCACAGTGGCAGCAGCTAGATTGGTCACAACACACGCACAGTTAAGTCAGCCTTGACGAGAACTGTATCTCCATATGACTTAAGATCTTTGTACTACGGAAATCTAGGATCCGATGACACCCTTCAGGTATTCATTTACCAAGAAATCTGTGGAAATACATCTGACAGACGTGATGACTTGGGAGTGGAACCCGGTGATTTCTTTCATATTTTCAGAAAGAAAACGTTCTATGTCTTAAGATACGTCCTACAGTAACTAAGTTTATTGATCTGACCACCGCATTCTTGCATTCCGCCACAGGGCGTGCATGTACTATAATAACATTTACCACCCCCAAGCGCGCCGTAGATGGGGCAATATTCGACGAAGGCGCTCATTATGGATAGTGATTATCGCTGAAACTATCGGTTCTCGGTTATACCTTTCTTCCGTTTCCAGGTTAACTAGACAGTTAAAACCTCTCAAAATAACCGGTTTCTGGAATAGCCTAGTTGCAGTTTTTTATTGCTATTATTTTCAGTAAGAAACGTAGACATCGAACGAATATTGGAAAATTGTAAAACTCCCTTAGACGTTTGCACTGTACGTTCCAAGAGACCTACAAACATAACATCCAAAAAGATAGGTAAATAAAGCAAAACTTAAAATCTGTATTGTTCGCTGCTTTTCTGGAAAAGTAATGAGGGTTTGAAGTACCCAGTATTATCCTATTTACCCTATTTATTTACATTCTGTGCTATCCCACTTATCCTATTTATTCAAATTTTGTGAAACTCGACGCTGTAATAGTGTTGTAATGTAGGATCATATAAGTATTTGGGCACTGCTAATAGTTTTTGCTAATGGGTGGAAGTTGAGACTGGATAACTCGGTTTCTGGTGTTTTGTTGTCTGTTTCAATAACTACAGACAAATAAAGTCATGTTATGTTGATACCGGCATTTTCTATTTTTATTATAAAAATGACTGAATTACCAAGTATATAATTAATTACTGTTATCTTAATTTACTTTATTTTTTATTATTTCACAGAAGAGGCAGATATGTAATAAGCTTTTAAGTAAAAATTTTAGCTTTCCTTATCGAATGAGAAATTCGTTTTGTAGGGAAACATATTTATGAACTTTCTAACAAGAATTGGAAGAGAATTTATTCTTGATGGTAGCAGTTAAAATGTTCTTTCAGATAAGCAGTTCAAATGCCAGGCAAAGTAGAACATTTAGCAGCAGGAATTACTTAACAGTTGTTAAAATTTCAGTTATGAATTAATCCATTTGCTAAAATTTATTGTCCAGTCTCTTCATAAATTCTCATTCTATAAAGTATTGATCTGTAAGTTGACTCATATTTGCGGGCTGCTAATGGCGTACGTGGCATACGTCTTGCACTCTGCTCTCCAGAGAAAGATAGGGTCGCTTTTACTGAGCAGTAAAGGACTACAGGTACAGGTATAGTCTCAAAAATGCTATACCGATTCTTGTGTCACATGTTTGTTGTTCACTTCTAACTGTCGATGTGGTTTTTAAATAACACTGGCCGCCACTTCCATTTCCTATACAAACTCACTATTCCAGAAAAAGTATATTTTACGAATAAACATTACTGGTTTTTAAAAAAGTTTTATTTAAAAACCAAAAATCTTAGCACCAGTGCTATGACAAATTGATATATTCGTTTTTTACTTAACTATTAGTAACAGATTCAAAGAACTTGTTATAACTCAGACGAAACAAATATTGAAAAATTCCGGTTATTTTGAACTAAAATACTGGTATCGGTTTGAAGTGATCAGCGTTTCCCTTCACTAGCGCAAATGTCGTGGTAGCTTAAGCCCATGCTTCTCCGTGCCAGTATTTGCTATTAAGTAAGTGACGTAAATCAGAAATCTCGGTAGTGAAACACGCTCCTGTAGAAGGCTGAATGATTGTTGGCAGAAATATCTTGGCAAGAGAATGACGTCATCCGTTTGCAACCCCGAAACTTCACAGAATACTCTAATTACTTGTTCGTAGAATATGAAAAACACTAAGAATTAATGTTACTCGTTACACAATATGAATAAACCGTAATTTTTTCCACAGCAGACGAGGAAGACCCCATACCGGTACACTACGGACCAAAAACCAATCATGTAAAATATCTGAAGCTCTTTATGAAACGTCTCGAAATGTGATAAACTATGTCTCGAGTGGTTTCGTTGAAGTTTTGGTAATAAAAGGCTGTTTACATTGGATTTCCATAATTTCGCAGTGGATGTGCTTCCTTCAGTGCTGAATTTGGTTCAGGGGGCCAAAATTAACTGTTATTGTTGTTGTTGCAGAAGCATCGATGCTGCGTGCAACATAATTGAATAGGATCAGCATGTTATTTATCAAGAGATGAGGGTATTCTTGGGCATATCCGATTTGAACTAAAATTTATGTTGTGAATATTCTGCAAAATTTAACGGAATCTCATCAAAAGATCGTGTCAGTTTCTGTAAACAGAAGTTATGCTCAAAACATTTTACTAAAGAACGGGGAAATCCGTATACCAAAATACAGCAGGGGAGAAACTTATATTTAAATGGAAAGTGTGCGAAAATCAACAGTTTTATTGTTCTTGTACGAACTGAAACCCATAAAAGTATTCTCTACGTAAAGCATTTCCAAGGGAATGATCCCTCCACATATCGCGACCATTACTTTAGAGGATCCATTAAGTGATGAATAGTATACAGCTTTTGTTCTTGCCACAAGTCATGGATGCATCATGCTTCACAGTGACAATGCCTGTCGTTGCCCAGCCCGTGAAACTGACTGAAGCACAGAAACCTCGCATTCGTAATATACTATCGAATTAGGTGTATCAGGACCACCCAGTGTTATAATGGACCACAAGATCTCACGAGAGGTTGACACGCCAGTGTAAAAGATGGTGAAGGGTACTGCATTTTGAGTAGAGAAGAAATGACGTCATAATGGTACGGTCAAGAGAGCTAAGTGATCTCAAACGTGGACTAGTCATTGGATGGCATATGGGTAAAAAATCCATCACGGACATTTCAACGCTTCTAAAGCGGCCCGTATCGGCTGTTGGAGATGTGATAACGAGAAACATAAACAAACTGGAATATTTTGAGTACACGGAACTGATGACAGCGTTCTTAAAACCATCTTGTTTTTGAAAAAACGTCATTGATATGTTTATGGTATGGCTACATCGGAGGGATGTTCTGGATCATTTCCTAGATCAATTTAATCATTTGCATCCCACTATTAAGTTCATGATGGAAGTCAAAAAGGGATGGAAAACTTCCGTTTTTATAATGTTTTGATCTGCAAGAGGGATGATGAGACATTAGGGTAAAGTGTTTTCCGTAAGCCCACGCATACGGACCGATATCTTCATGCATCAAGTTGTCATCCATCGTACCAACGCAATGGGCTCCTAAGTACATTGGTAAAAAGAGCATTTGCCATGTCAGATGTAGATAGTTTGACACAGGAATTTGATCACCTAAAGACTGTGTTCAGGCAGAATGGTTATACAGAACATCAAATCAGTTGTGCTCTCTAGATTGGACCTAGAAGGGAACCAAGAGAAGGTACAAGCAAATCAGTTGCGTTCATACCTTTCACGGGAAGCCTATCTCCAAAAATAGAAAGATTTTAAAGATATTTGATATTATAAGTTTATTCCGTGTACCAGCTAAGACCAGAGCTCTGCTGGGCTCAGTGAAGGATTATTTGTTTTTGATGAACCCCGGTGCCTACAAAATTCCTTGCCATTGCCGGAAAGCCGGTATTGGACAAAGAATTCGTACGGTCCAGAGTCGATGCATGGAGCAACATCGCCATACGCATTTATTTCAGCCAGAAAAATCTGCGGTTGCGGAACACTGTCTTACTGAAGGACATAAAAAGTTGTACGATAACACACAAGTGGTTCCCCCAACGTCGCGTTATTGGGACTATGTATTAAAAGGAGCTATTGAAATCCACCTATCAGCAGGTACTATAAACAAAGGTAAGAAGTATCCTTTAAGTAAGAGTTGGAATCGTATTTTGTTTGACATTAAAATACAACGACCTATGTTTCGGTCATAAAAAGCTGTCAATAGTCTTTGAAATCGATTTATCGTATCCGCGATTTTTCACCAACGGTGCTATGTTATGCCTTGCGCTAGAGGGCAGTTATATTCTCGCCAGAGCTGTGGTTCTACAGGCGGTATACAAAGGAGCCGCTGCGGCGTGTTTGATTTCAGTTCCGGTGGGTTACGGCGACAGCTTCCTCACCTGAAGATGGCGGCCAGATGGACGTCCAGTTATTGTGTCACAAGATGTCGTTATGCTCCGGCTGGAGACCCGACATGAATATCATCAGGTACTACACCGAGAAAGTTTACGGAGCCACAACATACTTACTTATCTTACGACACTAAGTTAGTTAATCACCGGGTATAATTTATCAATTCCTCCTTGTTTACTAGAGCGCCCTGGAACTACAAGAGTTTGCTAGATGGCGACGATATTTAGAATTATATATCTGTGGGCTGTGTTTATACCTCAGCAGATTAATTTTGCCCAAAGGTAACTGTACGTATCGACGGTTCAAATGGTTCAAATGGCTCTGAGCGCTATGGGACTTAACATCTGAGGTTATCAGTCCCCTAGAACTTACAACTAGTTAAACCTAACTAACCTAAGGACATCACACACATCCATGCCCGAGGCAGGATTCGAACCTGCGACCGTAGCGGTCGCGCGGTTCTGGACTGAAGCGCCTAGAACCGCTCGGCCACACCGGCCATCACGTATCGACGCTTTGGAAACATACATTCTACGTATATGCAATCCTACTCCTTCTCTAGCACGCCCATGGACCGTAGACAAAGATGAAAATCTTCAGTTCACTCAGCTTGCCATCAGCTAAAGAAGAGGGCAGATCCCTCCCTAAATTTCCTGCTACCTTCTAATCGCGATATATACTTGAGTCACAAGGCTACCGCCAAACTCGTCGTTACCGATTTCGTCCAGATTTATGGTATTTACAGGACTTGGCCAGACATGAAAAAGATGGAAGTGGGAGCTTCAGAAGGTCAAGCATTTAGGAAAAAGGCAGATTCGCCGCAGGACGGGCGAAGTCTGAGTTACTTATATCAGCGTAGATATCTGGCAGCGGTAAAAAAAAAAGGGTCATAGGCCCGAGGCACAAAGTAGACTTTTATTTAAACTTTCAGTTTTGACGTTACTCATACTACAAATAAACAGTTATAATACTCAAAATATTTATTTTATTAGTACACTCTCACACAAAAAAGAGAAGTGCAGAAGAAACGACGTACCACGGAGGAATTATCCGAATAGGGTGGAAATCGGTACATATGACGTACATGTACAGGCAAAAAAAAAAAAAAAAAAAAAAAAAAAAAAAAAAAAAAAAAAAAAAAAAAAAAACTTGGTGATTTATTCAAGCGAAATAATTTCACAATCTGAGTGTATCAATAACGCATTGATCCATCTCTGGCCCTCATGCAAGCACTTACTCGGCTTGCCATTGATAGGTAGTGTTCGATTTGCTCTTGACGAATATCACGCTAAATTCTGTCCAACTGGGACGTTAGATTGTCAATATCCCGAACTGGTCGGCAGATACTGCCCGTGATGTTACAAATGTTCTCAAGTGGGGAGAGGTGTGGCAACGTTGCTGGCCGAGGTAAGGTGAGGCTAGCACGAAGACAAATAACAGTAACTGATACCATGTGCGAAAGTGCATTATCTGACTGAAATGTAAGCTAAGGATGGCTTTCCATGAAGAACAACAAAACTGGACGTGCGGTCTGCTGTAAGGGTGCCGTGGATGACAACCAAAGGGATAATGTTGTGAAATGAAATGGCACGCGAGACTATTTCTGCTAGTTGTAGGTCCGTGTGGCAGGTGACGGTCAAGTTGGTATGTCGTTGCTGTTCGCGGTGTCTCCAACCACGTCTTCACTGGTCATCGGGGCTCGTTTCCAAGTGGGATGCATCACTGAAGAGAATTCTACTCCAGTCAATGAGACCTGAGGCTGAAGATGTACCTGGAGAAGCCACGGAAAGCGGTAGGATACCATCCTGACTGTCGCCCATGATACGGCCCAACAGACAGCAGTAATGGCCTTAGGTGCCATTTCTTTTCATAGCAACATCCCTTTGAATGTCATACGAGGAACAGTTGCTGCACAGCCGTGCGTTGACGATATTCTACGCTCCGTTTTGTTGCCTTTCATGGAAAGCCTTCGTGGCCATACATTTCAGCTGGGTGCTCACAGCGAGAGATTATACTTTTTGTCTTTGTGTTTGCCAAACGCTACAATGGCCAACAAGGTTGCCGGTTCTACCCTCAACTGAGAACGTTCGGAGTACTATGGACTGGGCTTTCAAGCCAGCTAGGGATATTTACGATCTAATACACCGATTGGACAGCGTTTGGCCCGATATCCCTCAGGAGGATACCCAACAACTCCTTGAATCAATGCCAAGTCCGAGAAGTGCTGGCGTAAGGGCCACAGGTGGACCAATGTGTAGTTGACTCGGTCAGTTAGTGTAGCTTTCCTTCTTCTTCTTCTTTTTTTTAATGAATCATACAGTTCTTCTCAAATTATAATCATATGTTTTCCTATACATGTACGTCATATCTAAGGATCTCCGATCCATTCGGATAACACCTTCGTGGTACCACCTTTTTTCCGTAGATCATATTCTCATAAATGGCCCGATTAGAAAATACAAAAGGAAATTTGGGTTTGCAAATAAATTTAGAGGAGGGGAATGTAAGGTGTACACGAGAAGTTCGTATATAAAATTACTTACTTTTATTATTTTATGGCTGATGATTTGTGCTTGCTGAGGTGATTTTCATTGTAAATATTGGGGTAACAGTAATTTTCTCGGCGTCTTACACACGTTACAAACCGCTCGTATTAACATTTATATGGATGTTTGGAAGTTGCTGTACATAAACAATTTTGGTTTACATTCATTTAAGGTTGTCTCTCATCACACACTTTTCCAGTAAACGATGTATAATGCATATTTTATTTAATACTGCTGTGGATATCTTCTGATGTACAATGGCATAGATTTTGATACAGTCTTCTTGACGTGTGATTTCGTTTTCTCTCTCGACGAGATAAGAACAGTTTTGTAACCTTTTGATCAAATTCTGTAGCTGACGATAAAACAGACATCGCTATGTTGCCATAGTGGTGCGCATTTTGGAGTAAACATTTTAATTCCGCATGATGGAATCCTCCTCCAACTTTAAAATCTTGCCCTTGATTTGTGAATTTGTTTGTCCTCCCAACGAGTCAGTTCAGAAAAGAAATTTATTCGCATGTATCACAGTGTTTTATTACATCAAATACAATATAGTTAACATTATCTCAGTCTGTAATGTGAAAAACCGAAGATAAAAATTTTAGCCAGATAGGGACTCGATTCCACGAACCTCGGATTATCACACATCACTCTTTCCGCAGCGTCAAACACTGTCTCGAAGCTATTCACCCGTAAATGGCTCATACCTCGCTCGACTTGCGCTAAAAAGTCTATTTTTTTCTAACTGCTTGGCCATCTGAAGATTCCACTTCTGTTACTTCCATTTCTGATGAAGCACTTCATACAACACAAATTTGGACGAAACCGGTGATGACGAGCAGGCGCGGTCCCCCTGTCAGTTAAACTGTGCCATCTGTGCGTCACCTATATCACAAAATGAAGGATCTTCTCACAGCACAACAGTGCCCTGTAGCGAGGTGCCTCAAGGTTAGTTCATCCCAACAGAATAACCAGCAAGAGCTTCATCACTGCCGTTCATGTAAGTCCTTCTTTTCATAGATGGTTGCGGCACTCACCTGTTCAGTACAGAATATCAAATCGAATGAATACCTTTCAGCCGCCTGATTTCCAAACTGTTGTTTTATTGAGCTCTCAGTTTCTGCGATATATTATGCCGCCTTCAGGCCACCTGACCGACGTGTAAGAACATTCCAATCTCGGTTCCGATCAAAATACGGGCCAGCACTCAAAATCTGGTAACTGTAGATTTCTGCTTGATAAAGCGACCCAGATCGCAAGATGATGTTGAAGTAACCACTGTGTCAAGCAGAAATCTACAGATACCAGTCACTGAATGCTGACACCTATTTTTATCGGAATCGTGGTTGGAATCTGTCTATACAAATCGGTCAGGAGCTTGATAACGGGCTAACACATCGCCGAAATAGGTAGCCCAGTAAAATAAGAGTTTGGTAATTAGACGGCTGAAAGGTTTTTCATCTGACATTCTGACTACTTTTATTAGACTCTCACTGCCAGTAGCTCCTCCCACACCTGCACGGCCATCTGTTGACGGAAAAGTGAAAAACATTAAAAAAAAAAAACAGCCGGCAGGGGAATGGTACACTGTGTCAATTTATGTTCCCGACAGGCCTCCTTATCTGCTTGCTCTGCCTGTTAATTTCCCCAAATTCCCACTTGCCCTGATACCAAGCAGAACGATACAGACTTCGCTAGCTGCTGGTGAAGAAGGAGAATGTCCTGAACTGTTTGCATAATTTATTTTGATGGTTACATCCGTTTCCTTGGTTGTGGGTCAGACAGCAGAAGAGAAACTATTTGCTGCGAAGACGCCGCACGTGGTCCAGTGTCTCAAGACAGCATGGAGCGCTGCTGTGAATATAATGTATTAACTGGGAAGGCGAATGGTAAAGACACGGTCGGGGATGTGCGGCTGTACAACCAAGGGAGTCCCCTTGCTCTGATTCATCACTATAAACTGTTATAAAACCATGGTGACTTCTATTTTTTTTTAAATATACATTTGCAGGTTAAATGTGATGTGTTTCCTCTCGTAATCTTTTTCCAGATCTAAAAGAATCGTGGGCCTCTTTAAAGCCAAGGTGAAGATCTGCTCCGAACTCGGCGTAAAACATTAGAATAAGCCACGCCCATCTAAAAAAGACAATCTTTTACCCGAGTCCCATAGATATTAACTGCTCTATATCAACCGTTAAAAAGGCTCTTCGTTGATGGCACACTGAATTTTATCAGAGGGCGAAGTTTTATTGTTTCCGTTTCGTAAGGATTTTGTTGACCATGCTGTTTTCGGATGCACCTTGTTTAATCATTTCTCCAAGAAACTTGAAATTCTAACTCATAAAAACGATACAAAAAATATAGCAAGCCCTCTTATAATTTATTCTGATTTCCAGCAGTGGACGTTCCGAATTACCATTCTAATAACGTGTTAAGGTGGCTTCTCTTACTGTATTCGAGATTTGGAAACATATATTGTAGTATATCTTGCAATTCAAAGCGGTTCGTGCCATCGATTCTGCATGGGCTTTGGATGCATACAGTGTACGCTCATAAAACATTTCGGCACAGCAGAAACATACAGTAGCTAGTTAATTTAGACTGTTTCCCACTGCAGTAAATTTTGAGTTGCCAATGTATGTATTTATACTTGGCATATTTAAAACCGCAGTGACGTATTTCGCAGTTATCGCCGTCTGTTATGAGAGCAGTAGCTCATAGCTTTGGTAATAAAGAAACCGCAACACACCCTATGTGTAAATACTTGAAATTTCTGATACTCTACTAAAATTAATACAGCGCTTACACATCTACTATGTCACGCAAATCCAGATGAAGAATTTAATTCTGATATTTTTAATATGCATAAAATACAACTGGCTCAACGATGATAATATTAACGAGGAACTGACCTGTAATCCAGAATGCCAATGTCTACATGAAGGCAATAATTTTATGCGATATTGTCACTGTAGGTTTACGTAAATGAGTTAGTGTGCTTAAATAAGTAATAAATCTGTTTGATTAGTGCTTCTGCAGTTACATTGTGAAGCAAAATTTATGTAGAGCAGGAAATCCCAAATAATCTCATTTAAAAACGTTCTTTGTGTTAGGACATACTGAGAACGCACTTTCGTACTGAAATACAACTCGCGTTAAGAAATGATGTCATAAAAAATTGATAGTTCGCAGTTAGTGTGAAACTATTGTCTCCAATGATTAACGTTTCACATTAATTCCAGTAGGAAGTACAGCCCCCAGCTGAAGAATAAAACTGATATTATTATAATCCTGGATGCCTCATGACATAGAAGAAGCATAGCTGAGAACTAGTAATGATGTAGACAGCCACAAGGTACTGTTCTTGCATTTCATGTTTACTCTGAGAATATTTCGTACCTTCCAGGTAACTAGTACTGCCCTGTCATTTAAGAGCACAAGTGACCGCAGCTCAATGAAACAGCTTCAGAAATACTTTCCTCTTTCCATGTAAAGCATATCAAATACTCGTAACTGTTGTGATACGACAGAATATAGGAAACGAAGAAGAACTTGATCACTATAGTCAAAATAGCGAGTAAACGAACGAGTTGCGACGGACTGCGTGGCTGATAACCAAAGTCCAAGTAACCAAAAGAGAGAAAACCCGAAACACGCTGCAACAAATATCAAGAACCAAAGAGCGTTACGACAACGAGACGACAGTCAAACAAGTCAACAAATGCTTCATTGCCTTTCTTTTCGCCGGCCCGTGTGGCCGAGCGGTTCTAGGCCCTTCAGTCTGGAACCGCGCGATTGCTACGGTCACAGGTTCGAATCCTGCCTCGGGCATGGACGTGTGTGGCGTCCTGAGGTTAGTTAGGTTTAAGTAGTTTTAAGTCTAGGGGACTGATGACCTCAGATGCTAAGTCCCATAGTGCTCAGAGCCATTTGAACCATTTTTTGAACGTTTCTTTTCTTTATTGTTATTCCCTACCTATCGCGCAGTATGGGCGGACGGTGGGTTGCTAGCGGTACAACATCCCACGCTTTTTTTATTTTTATTATTTAAGAGGTGGAGCCCCTCCAAGCCCTCAGCAGTATGATCGCCAACTCCAAAGGTCTACTGCCATCTCTGCATTAGGGTTACTTTTCACTAATGTGAGGTGTCGCAGGATGTGGGCACTGCGATATTTTCGTACGTCTGGTTGAGGTTAACGCGGTCATCTAGATATAGACTGGGTCGAAAGTCGAACGTAGGGTAGCGGTTTAAGGGCAGAGGGAAAAAAGTGTCTACGCAACCGCCAAGGGGAAAAAACCTCCGTCATAGGTTGCAGCGGATGTCTCGCTGACTGCGACGGTTCGTGCAAGGGTACGTTATGTTAATAGCGGGTATAGTGCAAGAGGATACCGTGTCAGTGCCATTCGTCGTTATAATAAAAGGACTCCGGTGCGACAACACAGTGCATTGCCTTGCGCCCCCTGCTTTGCCCGCCGTGTTGTCAGTGGCAACAGCATCATCAGGCTGGTGTTAAACAGAGGCAGCTCGTTGTTGGTCGGCGTGTGATGTTACTGCGTGGTGCAGTTCTGCCGCATCTGCTCCTCGACCAGCTCTGCTTGCTCGGCGTACTGCAGGGAAGATTCATCGGAGAACTGCAGGCCGTTATCTCGCGCAAGCGCGATGTACGCTCCCCTTTTAGCTTCTCGTTCCGCTCCTTCCGCGGGAGCTCCTACTGCGCTGTCCCTCAGCTGGATCGGGCTGGTCTGCGCCCGTCGTCGTCGTCGCCGACGTCGTCGTCTCTTCCGGTGAGTCGGTGCGGCCGCGGCCACCTCGCTTCCTTCGGCACGAATGTGGCTTCAAAACACCGGGCAGCCGTGCCAGCTGGCGACGTGCTGGCCACACCGGGCGCAAGTCGGCAAAGCTTCTCTGCCGCGGTCGCAGGCGCGGCTGTCGTGGTCGCCGGAGCACTTGAAGCACCGCGCTGCGTTGCGGCAATACTTCGCGACTTGAGCCTCGCTCTAGCACTTGAAGCACTGGGGCTCGTGGTCCATGGCGGGCGGGAGAGCCTCTGTCTATACCGGGAAGCCCAGCATCTTCCGCAACCCGAAGATGTCACCCTCGTCGTCGGCCGTTAGCACGGTCACGCCATAGACCGGCGCCCTCTTCTTGTTCGTCCGTTTGTGCAACTTTGCGGTTGCGTTACCGACTGCGGTTCGCAGCAGCCCTTCCCGGACCGTTCCCTCGTCACAGCACCAAGGCAAACCCCTCAGGAGTGACTTGGTCGTTTTCTTCTTCCCTGCGTAAGGCGCCTTCTCCCGCGCTGGCGGCGCGTCGACGATGTGGGCGGCTACAGCGCCCTTGATCGACCTGTATTCGTTCAGGTTTGCCGCCAGAACGCGGCTCAGCGAGTCTGTGTCGAAGGACTCGTACACCTACTCGTTCTTGGGACAGGTCGTCACCAAGTCGAACAGCGCTGTCCACCCGTCTCTGCACTTCACCTACAAAGGGGGAGTAGGCTGCGGCTCGTCTTCTCCGGTCGTCCTTGCTTGGTCGGCAGACTCAGTGAGTCGCCCAACCGGAGGCCCCTCGCCGCAGCAGTTTCTTCTGCGAGTTCTTCTCTCCCATGCTATGGCGCGTAGAACACGACAATTTGCTGGCGTTGTAAAAACAACACACGACAATTTGCTTCTCGCGGAAGACACAGCAGAGAACTCTCCTCGGCCGAGGAAGCGGAGCAGGCAGCGGCAGCGCCGACTCAGGCTGGCCCGATTGTGCTGCGGTGGTGTAGTGGTCTGCGATTATGCCTAGTAATCAACATCCCACACGTCAGTCAAAACCGTTATAATGTGACATACAGACGAAATAAATACAGTTAAAATGTGAAAAATTACACAAAATAATGTTATCAGGACATATGGAAAGATTGAATTTTTGTGGTATTAACATATTAACCTAATGATTAACTTTTCTTTTAAGTATAAGTTAGTAAGAAAAAGAATAAGAACCCCAAAGAGCACAAACGTGCTCGAGAAGTCACCTTGACAGTGATTGATGAGTCAATATGAAGTAACATATCTTTCAACTGTGCAATTTTCACACTCCGTTCCGCTTCAAAACTCAACATCAGTTGCATGAGATGAGGTAAGAGGTGATCGCTGGTGCAGATGGACTTTGGCCCATGTTTTCTCCCGAAAACTTTTGACTGTCCTCTGAATTGTTAAAGACATGGGAACTCGTATTTTACTGTCTCAATCAGAAGATTTTTAACAAGTTTACTCTCAAGGGTTCGGCAGTACATTTTGGAAGAGTGTGATTGGCATCCCATGACAACTCACAGTTCCAGAAATTGGTGGAGGCTTACCTGTGGCAAATCGTCACTCCTAAGGTTGCAACCACGGACCAGCCAATAGCCGGCCCACCCAAATTTTCTCTAAATTTCCTTTCGCAACGACCATGATCGTGGTGCTTGTGGCATGGCAGTACAAAAGATTCGCATGTGGAATACAGAATGTATTTACGAGGGTGGTCGACTTCCTTTCAGAGAAAGCTGTAGCGAGAACTGACGGTGGCCACTGAACCCAAAGGTAGGAAGTATTGTCTTTGTGAGCATTGTTATTCCGATCAAAACATCACGGCGCTCTCAGTTGCTGATAAGGGGGCTCAGGTGGGCCACTGTTGCACCCAACCCCCATCGCTGTTTGGTGACTCACCTCACCTGCAGAGGCCTGCAAGAACCGCTGCGCCATAATTCCACTCACCACCAACTACCAGAAGAACTTTTGATACGACAGCCTCATCCACAACCGAGATTCCTCCTCCCTTTCTCTTTTCCCCCCATTTCCCCCAACGTCCACCTGAATCTCCAAGGATCCTACACAAAGGTGACTTATACTTATACAAACGTTATTCAACCCTACAAACACTTCAAAGTTTTGTCTCCCTAAAACCATTTACACCAAACCAAGAACTTCAACTTCTTCGTGAAACTGTAGTGCTCTTTTTTAAAGAATGTTTATCTCAGGCAGTTTTAAGGTGACGTCTCGGCCATGTTTTTGCCTTTTAGGGTTCTCTTTCTTTTACTCACTAACTTTCCAATGCTTCATGTCCACCAGTTTAATTTTGCTATTAATTGTCAGTTAGCACAGTCAACACGTTTTTTATGCCTTTTGCTTACTCCCAGTGATCAATAATTATAATGCACTGATATGTGTGTCTGCACTTATTCTCCTGTAACAAGTTATTTGACAGATGTTTGTTCTGCTGAGGTATCATTTAAATTTGCAGTCTGTAAATGTACATAATGTGTAATCTATCTTTCACTATAGCAACTGAGAGTTCTTGTCACTCCTTAGTAATTATTAATGTTTGTCAGGGCACACAGCTATAGTTCACGTGTTAGGGCCAACCCTTCCTTACATTTCCTTGGGCATAGATCATCTAGACATGTCTAGTCCATAGTGGGGGATTGTACTCTGAATGGAGATACTCAGTAATAGGGATACTCAGTACTCAATGAATGTCTGCTTCAAATAATACTGAGTAGAGCCTTAATTGCAGCAGTGTCTTGCACCTGATGCAGAGTGGCAAATGTGGGGAAGAGGTGTGCTGATAGGATGGATAAACATTGGAGACGATTTAATTGTCTGGTAGGATAGGGCGTGGAGGATGTGTAAGAGTTGAGTATGATGGTATATGTGCTACAGGATACCAGAATAGGTGATCAGAAGGAAGAAACGAGGTTATTGAAATGTGATTTGTTGATAGTGTAGGATAAGTGCAATTGTTCAACATGGGTAAAGAGAGGTGGGAATTCGAAGAGAGAGTAGATGATCGATGTGGATGAAGGCAAATAGATGGGTAAAGCAAGGCAGAGAGTCTGTTGCTCGAGGATCTTGAGGGAATGACATAATTTGTGTGGAGGGGATGTCGAGGCACCATTAAAGAGCAGAGGGTGGATGAATGTTCCGTAGGTGTGGAGTACAAAGTAGGATTACAATCCTCACGTTCGTCCGGTAAGTAGTATTTTTAGTCTGGTTTGGGCTTTCTGTTGTGTGGTTAGTAGGTGAAGTTTCCGTGTTAGCTGACACTCAAATGATAAACGGAGATATTTCAGTGTATTAATTAACTGGGTAGGCCAGCTGCAAATGGTCAAGTAAAGGTCACAATATAAATATTTCCTGGGTTCTGTGGGATTTATGTTCATGAGCAACTGATAACACCAGAAGATGAAATGAATATGATGGAGGGATCTTTTAAGTTTCTGGAGTGTTTACTAGAGGGCTAGAGAAACAGGGTCATCAGTATACTGAAGCAGGTGAACTGAAATGGATGGTTTTGACGTATCAGCAATGTCAGGGAAGATAACCTAGCCATGGGGTGCACCTGCATCAGAGTAGAAGATTTGGAAATCGGTATTGTTAATAGTGACTGAGCATGGACGGTTAGATAGAAAGGATCCAATAAGGCAGACATAGTTCACTGCAAGTGCATATGTCTGGAGTTAGAAGAGGAGCGCAGATTACCATATAGAGTCGTAAGTACTTCTGAGACCAAGGGATGCAAAATTAGACGGCTTTCTTTTGTTAAGTTGATGGGATGGCGGATGGGTGAGGTCCAAATTTGATCAGATTTGATAATATTGATTAAAACGTTGTGAGTGTTGGGTCATGTGTTTGTCGACGCGTTAGGGGAGGATCGGTTCGAAAACACTACTCAACTCAGAATTGGCGCTAATTGGATCGAAAGAGGAAGTAGAGCTTGTTGGTTTGTCTGGTTTGAAAAAAAAATGGAATTCTGGAGATTTTGCGCAGCTCGAGACACTAGCCCCTGAGGAGAATCAAGTCCAGTTTTGTTAATGTTACTAGGGAGAGATAGAATATTTTTGGTGTCTGTAGATAACGCAGGTGTAATCGGGTGAGGACATTTTTCGTAAACACGTGCTATATATCATGTGCTGTGGTGGATGATTTCAGCTGCTCTGTCTTCGGTATGTTTTTCAAGTGTTGGAACCTGGGAGAAAATGGTAGGAGAGTAGTATCGGTACTTTCTTGGAGTGTAGGGAATAAGGCTTTGTCGAGATAAAAATTCCCTTTTGAAGATATCGGAGAGATAGTGTACGAAATGATCAAAATCCCTCAGATCACCAGGTAGAGGTTAATTGTGATGAAGGAGTGACAACGACAATTTAATTCAGTGGGCAGTCCTAACTTCAGTCAGTTGTTCAGTCTAAGTAACAGCACTACTCCCGCTATCCCTAATTACGTTGCGTGTTTATTTTCGTAAATCTTGGTGACTGTCACATTAGTTCTAGAGTTATTGATCTAAACTTTCTTTGCTACGGCTGCTGATTTGCGGTCATCGGGTGGTCCCTCTCCTATCTCGCTGGTTACTGAAGTTCGCTACAAACCTACTTCCCGAGTGCTGCAACGTTTCATCAAACTGCCAAGCAGTCTGTCTGAACTCGTCTCGTGGCACTGGGTCACTGGTAACCTCGTGCAGTTCCCGTGTCGAGAACTCCAGAGGAGAATGGATGAGTAGCCTTAGAGCAGTAATCGACGGAGGTGGCTGGCAGTTGCATTGCCTCACATAACGGCAGTGTATTCTATCACTGGTCGGAGCAGAGTTAGATACCGCGTGATGCTGCAGCGTCGTGCAGAGTTGGCTCAGGGTTTAGTGAAGGGTGAAGTTATTGCAGACGGCCAAATACTTCGCCCTTAACCTCTTTCATATACAGTCCCCACGTCAGGTACCCTGTTTAGGGACACCTGCAGATACTTTACCGTGCGAGGACATTGGATGAGGCCTTCCGTAATCCACACTGATTACGCCGCGTTTTTATTACGGCTTGACTTTTCACGGCGTTAAATTTCAGACGCCACTTAAAGACCCGGGCACATAAGAACGTCGCATGCCGTCCGCAGACAGCGACACAAGACATGTGTCCTGAAAACTGTCTTTAGCAGCTAGTTGGGCAGCCCAAACGCTGTGCAAATGCCTAAGACCTTGTAGCTGCGAGTCAAAGCAAAGGAACTTTTGAGAAAGCGAGTATTTATTCTAATTACAGAAATCTGAAACATACGCTATTTTTCTGTATAATATTTATTCTAATTATAGAAAGCTGAAATATACGCTATTTTTCTATATAACCTAACTGCTCTTCAAAGCCCTTTGTCCAAAGTTTCACAAGTTTCTTGCTCCTATCAGAAAAAAGTTTTTTGGTGGCACCTATAACCAATTTGGCACCGCATCAATGACTTTTGCTGCGGTTGCAAATCTTCTTCCCCTGAGTGCTTCTTCCAACGATCCAAACATATGGAAATCGATTGGAGCCAAGTCTGGACTGTATGAGGTTGGGGGGGGGGGGGGTGTTCAGGAATTACAATAATAACTTGCTTATTGTTTCGACCACCTCTTTGGCAGAATGTAGCCGTACGATATCTTGCTGCAGGATGACACATTTTCGCGGTTTTCCATCACGTTTGGATCTGATTGCAGGTTTCAGTTTAATTCGTAACTTATGTATCACAGTAGTTCTCAGTGTTCATTGCTTCGCCTCTTGGGGTGAAATGAACGGCTACCACAGCTTCCACGTCCAAAATAGAGTGAGCATAATCATGCCCGTGATAGTTGACTTTTAAACTTGTGTAACTTTTCGTGATGATAGATGCTTCTAATCCATGCTCGCAGCCTAACTTTCAGAGGCTAAAAGCTTACGAGAGATGTAAATCATTTGCGCCTTAGTCTGTGCTGACAGTCCTTTCGGTACACACCTTTCACATAATTTCCGAAAATTTAGCGTACCTTTTAAGAAGAAATACGCTGAACCATGGTTGGTATTACAAGTATTAGCGATTTTGTCCACTGTGATTCGTCTGTTTTCCATCACCATACCCTCAAACACATGCAAACTGTTCTCAGTTGTTGAGGGCGATAACGTGCCCCATCTTTAATCGTCATATAGAGAAGTTCTTTCCTGTTTGAAGCAGTCTATCCAGTGGTAGAGCATCTTCACGATAAACTGCTCTCCCCATACCGCGCTTGCATTCTACGAGTAATTTCCACCGATTTAACAGATTAAAACAGACAAAAGGCGAATAACTTCCCTCATTTCCTCCTTGGTGCAGATCGGCAATGGAGCTGCCATGTTCTACGGTCTGCTACAACACAACGACTAACACTGGAATAAGAGTGACATTTTGTACAGAATTATTGCAGACGACAATACTTCACCCTTGTATACTACCAAGACTACCAAACCTACTTCCCCTCGAACAAACAGCAGTGAGCTTGTCGATAGCTTCAGTGTAGAGAGATGGAGATTAGTGCCCATAGTTTCATTATAGCAACTAAGGTTACAAAAGTAAATGAATGAGTCAAGAAGCCTAGGAGAGCGTTTCTGTTAGGAAGAGCAGATAAGCAGTTGTTAGCATATCATTTTGATAGTGAACTGACATAACTTTCTTCCAGTAAGATGGACGTAGAGAAGCTACGGGCAAAGTTTATACAGCTTGTAAATCATGGTCTGGATAACTACGTGCCTAGTTAGTGGATTATGGACAGAAAACGCACCAAAATTTAGCAAGAAATTCGGAAAATGCTGAGGAAGCAAAGGCTGTGGGGGTCCAATGTAAAACTAGGCTATGGTCGTCCTGCGTAGAACTACTAAGAGGGTCTATAGCTTCCATCTAGTCACTCGTTGACCAGTTGGGTGTGGCAGGTAAGACAGCAAAACGAAAGCCGAAGTTTTAAATTTCACGTTTAAGAAATCATTCAAGCAGGAGAATCGTACAAACATACAGTCGTTGGCCATCGAACATTCCCCCTATGGAGGACATAGTAATAAGCATCCCTGGCGTAGAGATACAACTGAAAGAGTTGAAAACAAATATGACGGCAGATTCAGATGGAATCCGAATTCCGTTTTACAACACTGACTCCATGATTAGCTTGCATATACCCAGAATCTCTCGCCCAGCGGAAAGTCCCAAGCGATTGAAGAAAAGCGCAGAGGTGACTCCTGTATATAAGGAAGGCAGATGAAAGGACATGCAGAATTGTAGACCAATATCCCTAATATCAGTTTGCTGCAGAATTCTTGAACATATTCACAGTTCGAATACAATAAATTTTCTTGAGACTGCGAAGCTTATGTACACGAATGAGCACAGTTTATTGAAAACGTCGCTCGGAAGGAGCTCTGGTTGCCCTTCTGTCACACTATATACGGTGAATTAAGGATGAAGGATAAGAGGCAGATTGTTTATTTTTAAATTTCCGGAAACCCTTTGACGCGTTGCCCCACAGCTATCTGTTAACGAACCTACGATCATGAGGAACATGTTCCCAGATATGAGAGTAGCTCGAAGACTTCTTCATAGAACACAATTGGTTCTCTCCGTTGTCGAGTGTTTATCAGAAAAAAGGGTATCGTCCGGAGTACGCCAGGGAAATGTGACTATCTTCTATATACAAAAATGATTGGGTGGACTGGGTACGAATCTATGGTTTCCGTTAATGATGCTGTGGTGTACGAGAAGGTGTCGAAGATGAATGACTTACACAACTTAGACATTCCCAATTTGTATGATGAAAGGCAGCTGCCTCTAAATGTAGAAAAATTTATGTTTATGGGGACGACTAGGAAAAATAAACCGGTAGTATTCGGAGATAGCATTGCTATTGTCTCACACAGTTACGTGCTTTAAATATCTGGGCCTAACCTTGCAAAGCGAAATGAAAATGAAATAGCATGTGAGCATTGTGATAGGGAAGGCTAATGGTCGACTTCGGTTTATTGGGAGAATTTTGGGAAAGTGAGGGTCATCTGTAAAGGAGACCGCCTATAGGATGCTAGTGAGAGCTATACTTGAGTACTGATCGAGTGCTTGCGATACATATTAGGTGTGATTAAAGATAGACATCGATGCAACTAGGAGACTAGCGGCTAAATTTGTTACCAGTAGGTTCACACAACACACAAGTGTTACGGAGATGGTGTGGAACGCCAATGGGAATCCTTAGAGGAAAGTCGACATTTTTTTCGAAGAACGGTACTGAGAATACTTGAAGCAACTGTATTTGAAGCTTATTGCAGAACAGTTGTACTGATGTCAATATATTCACTCCTGGAAATGGAAAAAAGAACACATTGACACCGGTGTGTCAGACCCACCATACTTGCTCCGGACACTGCGAGAGGGCTGTACAAGCAATGATCACACGCACGGCACAGCGGACACACCAGGAACCGCGGTGTTGGCCGTCGAATGGCGCTAGCTGCGCAGCATTTGTGCCCCGCCGCCGTCAGTGTCAGCCAGTTTGCCGTGGCATACGGAGCTCCATCGCAGTCTTTAACACTGGTAGCATGCCACGACAGCGTGGACGTGAACCGTATGTGCAGTTGACGGACTTTGAGCGAGGGCGTATAGTGGGCATGCTGGAGGCCGGGTGGACGTACCGCCGAATTGCCCAACACGTGGGCCGTGAGGTCTCCACAGTACATCGATGTTGTCGCCAGTGGTCGGCGAAAGGTGCACGTGCCCGTCGACCTGGGACCGGACCGCAGCGACGCACGGATGCACGCCAAGACCGTAGGATCCTACGCAGTGCCGTAGGGGGCCGCACCGCCACTTCCCAGCAAATTAGGGACACTGTTGCTCTTGGGGTATCGGCGAGGACCATTCGCAACCGTCCTCATGAAGCTGGGCTACGGTCCCGCACACCGTTAGGCCGTCTTCCGCTCACGCCCCAACATCGTGCAGCCCGCCTCCAGTGGTGTCGCGACAGGCGTGAATGGAGGGACGAATAGAGACGTGTCGTCTTCAGCGATGAGAGTCGCTTCTGCCTTGGTGCCAATGATGGTCGTATGCGTGTTTGGCGCCGTGCAGGTGAGCGCCACAATCAGGACTGCATACGACCGAGGCACACAGGGCCAACACCCGGCATCATGGTGTGGGGAGCGATCTCCTACACTGGCCGTACACCACTGGTGATCGTCGAGGGGGCACTGAATAGTGCACGGTACATCCAAACCGTCATCGAACCCATCGTTCTACCATTCCTAGACCGGCAAGTGAACTTGCTGTTCCAACAGGACAATGCACGTCCGCATGTATCCCGTGCCACCCAACGTGCTCTAGAAGGTGTAAGTGTACTACCCTGGCCAGCAAGATCTCCGGATCTGTCCCCCATTGAGCATGTTTGGGACTGGATGAAGCGTCGTCTCACGCGGTCTGCACGTCCAGCACGAACGCTGGTCCAACTGAGGCGCCAGGTGGAAATGGCATGGCAAGCCGTTCCACAGGACTACATCCAGCATCTCTACGATCGTCTCCATGGGAGAATAGCAGCCTGCATTGCTGCGAAAGGTGGATATACACTGTACTAGTGCCGACATTGTGCATGCTCTGTTGCCTGTGTCTACGTGCCTGTGGTTCTGTCAGTGTGATCATGTGATGTATCTGACCCCAGGAATGTGTCAATAAAGTTTCCCCTTCCTGGGACAATGAATTCACGGTGTTCTTATTTCAATTTCCAGGAGTGTATATGGACCTCGAAGATACGATACTACAAATTAGGGCTCATACGGAGGCATATAGATGGTCGTTTTTCCCTCGCTCTGTTTACGAGTGGAACAGAAAAAAATTACTATTTGCTGTACAGGGTACTCTCAACCACGCACCGTACGGTGCCTTGCGGTGTATGCACATAGTCGTAGACGTGATGTAATGACCATTCACCTCACTCCTTCCAATGAAAACGTAAGATACTTTTCAGATGACTCTCTGTTAGTTCTGGTTACATCAACTTTTAGGCAGCGACCGTGGATTGTGATGTCGCCAGCATAATGTGTTAGCAATACTTCTCCGTCCTTTGGACATCTTAGGTATACAGGGAGCAAGCAGGGGGCCAATGACAGAGCCGTGCTTCATCTTCTGCAAGTATAGTTCTCGCTGTCGATACGCTTCTCTGGAGCGGACATTGAATGTGCGATTCGGGGGTAAGATGCGATGTGTGTGACCCGCGGCGTCAGTACACCCAATACACAGAGGTTGCACAGGAGGCCTCTATGACGCACACGCAAAGGCCTTGGGGCGTCACCGAGTGCCATGCAAAGGAGTAGCAAAGAATGGAGCATTCCAGTAATGGGAGGAAATAATGAGGAGTGTAGCGTTAAGTCTGCTGCATCTTGGCAATAATCGTGAAGCCTTTTTTTTAGGGTTGAGTAATTTTCTGATATGTCTCAATGAATGTATCCCGGTACCGAGTCTCCAGAACTGAGCGTTGTAAGTGACGGAACTTACGCAGGAAGAGGAGGGCTCGTTGAGGGAGCGAAGGGCGTTTCGGATAACGGTCTTAGTAGTGATGTGAGTGAACATGGCGCCCAGACAGATGGAGGAAAGAAGGGTATGATCTATGTCGTTGGAGGGTTGAAAAGTCTGTGGCTGTCTTCTGATAGTGGTGCTTATGGATTCCTGGTAGGCATTTCAGAGATGAAAAGAAAAACTGTATTTTGAATCGACTGGATTAGACTGGTATGTAATTCAGGACTCTAGAGCTACTTGTTGAGTTTCAACGGCTGTACCGAAACGATACTGTATGTTGTCTAATGCCATCCTTCATGCCTTTGGAATATTCCACTGACGCTGCTGAGATGAGAAAATGTGAAAATGACTGATAAGTGATTTTTTTATTTAACTATGTATCAGTGGTTCAAACCCATGGGACTATCTCTTACATGTTTTTGCATCTGAGACTACTGGACGTGTTACCTAAATCAGTGAGAATGTGTAGAATTTGGAAAAGCAGTGTTCTACAACGACTTCTTTCTAAAACTGGTAATACTAGTGATTACAACGATGGCCAAGGCATCACGTATGTATTTATGTGCAGAAGATGTTTCTTGTCACTCCCAAAATTTCTTCTCATTTGCGCCGGCCGGTGTGGCTGCCGGTTCTAGGCGCTTCAGTCTGGAAGCGCGCGACCGCTACGGTCGCAGCTTCAAATCCTGCCTCGGGCTTGGCTGTGTGTGATGTCCTTCGGTTAGTTAGGTTTAACTATTTCGAAGTTCTAGGGGACTGATGACCTATCAGATGTTAAGTCCCATATTTCTCAGAGCCATTTGAACCATTTTCTCATTTACTTACGGAAGGTACACAACGTTCTCCTTCACCTTATGTATCAGTCTTGTTATTGCAGTGTCACACGATTATCGGACAAAACAGTAATGAAATCCATATATACGGAAACACAGGCCAATAGTTTCCTAAGAGCTTTGCTTGAGATTGCAGTCATCTACCTCTTTTTTCTGCTCTCAGATTACTTTCATCGGCTTCAGTAGGCTACCAACTGCTCCAGTTCTTCTGTAATCTTCTTAATCGGTATTCCTGTTTCTTACTTTCTAAGAATCTTGCTCTACATTTTTTTATGAATTAAGGTATTATACGTTAGAAGACATATGAAGAGCAACCATTATAGTCTTCTGATAGTTCTGATTACATTTTCCTCTTGACACCGGGTCAGTTGTCATCCTTCCTATCCACTTGATGTTGGCTGTTCCCGTTCATCGTATTTAGACGATTCATATCACCCCTCAAGAGAGTAACGCTTTCATAACGATGCAATAGCATGCTCCTCATTAAAAAAAAAAAAAAGAAAAATAAGAATCCTTCGTTTCCTCGTCGCTTAAAGCCTAGTTTTCTTGTCGACAAAGGCCCTTTTCGTAACAGTAATATTCTCCTTGTACACTATAGCGAGTTATGGTATATGTCTATAGTACAGATAACAGAACACGTTCACTTGTTGCAGTATGTTTCTTTCAGCATAAATAGCTCCCACATTATTCGTTCGGAGGTACCATATTATTAATCTTGTTTACATTAATCCTCAATTCACAAAAATATTTCACAACTATTTCACTTTCTGGATCTTATTTTCTGTATGATGGTTCCAGTTATCCTTACTCCAGGTGGTTGCGATTTCAAGACAGTCACTGCTTCTGCATTAAAGAAGTTGTATTATAATGGTGAAAATTCTTGGCCTACCCTCTATTGATGTTTGCTTTGTAAAAGTAATAATCATGAGCAAAACGTTTTCAGATGAAGGGAACCCTGTTTTTCAAAAAGTTTTTGTATGCATTCCATCTATTGAACTGGTGTGTAGGTTCGCAGCGTTTTTCCATAAGTGTAACAAACGCAGCGGATACTACTAATAGAGACTTTAAAATACTAAACTTAACTCCGCCCGAACAGGCCATGACGGCCCAACGGTACCAACAGGTCACCGTGTCATTTTCAGTTTACTGGCGTCACTGGATGCGGATATGTAGGAACATGTGGTCAGCACATCGCTCTCCCGGCCGTACGTCAGTTTACGAGACCGGAGCCGCTACTTGTTAATCAAGTATCTCTCACTTTGCCTCACAAGGGCTGAGTGCACCCTACTTGCTGACAGTGCTCGGCAGACCAGTTGGCCACTCATCCAATTGCTAGCTCAACTTGACAGCGCTTAATTTCGGTGATCTGGCGGGAAACAGTGTTACCACTGCGGCAAGTCCGTTGGCCCATTAGAGACTTCAGTCATCAATAATATATTCTACTTCTCTATGTACCACGATCTGCCAACGCTGGGGTATCTTTTCCATTTTTCTACTGTAGAATTCACTTGGTTTTGAGGCTAAGAACTCGTCGAGCCATGTCCGGAGCGCATTTTCATACTGAAGGGTGTTCCTTGACGTTTTCTCGACAGAGAGCGGAAAAAGTGAAAACCTGAGGGCACAAAATCAAGTGAATGAGGCTGGTGCTGAATGACCGACCTACCCAACTCCTGTAGGGTTTTCTGTCGGTCCAGCAAAATGCGGGCGGATCGTTGAGTAGCATCACCTCACGGAGTCTTCCTGGTCGTTGCTGTTGGATTGCCTCTGTAAAACGTCTCAGTTGTTGACAATATATGTCAGTAGTAATGGTTACACTTCGAGGAAGCACTTCGTAGTACATCACACAATAACGTTATATTTTGTGGCTGCGCGACTGTCTTTCTACGGGGAGTTGGTGCTTTGTATGGGCTCAACCATTCCTTTCTTTTCCTTATATTGGAATGCAAACACAATTTCTCGTCACCATTAACGATACAGGATAGGAATGGTCGGTGTTGCTCACAAGCCAATTGATGACGAGCAAGCCAAGATGCACATATGCCCACCCACTGCTATTTGTGACTGTGGTTTAGATTAGGTGGTAGCCGTACCCCCTTCGTTTAAAATTCCACATTAGATGCAAATTACGCATTATGGTGAAATGGATTACAGTTGAACACATCTGCCGTTTCTCGAGTACACTTACGTGGATTATTGTGGACTATCGTAACGCGTTTAAACGGTCTTCATCAGACACCGAAGTTCTTGCTGAATGTGGAAAGCCACAAATGCCAGAAAGATCCTACTTAAAATGAGAAAACTATTTTCTTGTTTTGCTCTGCCCAGTGGCTTTACCCCCAAACAGAGGGCAAATATTTCTGTCTGCCTCCGCTGTTGTGACCCCTGAACTGCTGTCAAGCAGAATGATATGTCTTAAATGTTCGGTTTCTCCACTTCACAGTCCATTTCCCCATGTCCTAAGCTCCACTCACTACCTACAAATTACATGAAATGAAATGATCGTACGGCAATGATGGCCGGGAGTCAACATCTGGGCAAGTCCAGCAGCCTAGTTGCAAGTCTTTTCATTTGACACTACATTCGGCAACTTGCGTGTCGGTGAAATGATGATGAGGACAATACAGCTCCGACTGCCTGGGCGGAGAAAATCACCGATCCGCCCGAGATTCGAACTCTGGCACACTGCATGACTGGGGAGGCGCACTCCAAATGACTAAATGACAATATGGAAACTCAAATAGCAACAGTTAACTACAAATAAGAAAATGCCAAGCTATAAATATACCCATAGCAATCGAAATACCAACATGCAAAACAAAAATCCTACGAACTTATGCACCAACCTAATAGAAAGTAACTATGCATAGCGCTTACCAAATTTCGATGGAATAAGTCACAAGGGATTGGCTCTCTTTAGACGATAACTAAGGATTGCCAAATAGACTATTTTGATTGGTCAAATTTTTGGGCTCTTAATCGCTCTTGAATTGCATTCTTTAACTGAGAATAGTAGGCTAGCATTCGGCAGTGTTTGCCTGCCTCTTAGCACTTTAGTGTGACTATTGTACGAGGTGGATAATCGCTTGTAGACCCTAATTCGGCGTGACTGTAACACCTCGACTCCTCGCAGCCCGTTACGCAGAATCAGCCGCCGGAGTCTGGAGTTACGGCACTTAGCGCCAGACACCCCGGTCCAATTTGCGCTGAATGCAGGGGATTCGGGCGTTATCTCGAAATTGCAGCTGCAGCTACCTGCAAGGCTCCGAACCGTAGCGCCGTCAGCTGCTTCTATAGCGCCGCTTCCGAAGTTTCACTCACAGAAACTCTTTAAGTTTAATTATCGGAAAATGCATTGAGAAGACCTGCAACGCAGCTGGTTATTCGATTCTTTCTTTTTACGTATGAAATAACTGTACCATGAATTATGAGTCCAATAGGTGGTGCTCTCTTGTCCGCATTCGTATCTAAGTGGTCAGCGCATCTGAGAGTTGCACGACGGGCCTTGGTTCAATTTTCGGTACTGCCAGGGATTTTTCGTTAGTGAGAAGACTAGTACCGGGTGCACTCAGCCTCGCGATGTTAACTGAAGAGCTATTCTTGGAATAGCCGCTCCAAGCGCGGGTAACTGTCAATTTCCTGGAGAGCAGTATATTTATTCCACACCCCTCCATATCGCAGACGAATCGCAGGCGAATGAGGCCGATTCCAGAAGATGACACAGCTGACAATGCCTACAGAAGCAGCATTGGCTTTAAGTGCTCCTATCTCCAGAAATCTTAATACTCAGTTGACTGACGTTCTAAAAACCAAGAACATTACTTCTGCAAAAAATATTCCTCTTAAATACTAATATTATTTATCAGAAGTGTGATATATGCATCTAATAGGATTTATTTATCCATGGGTAGTATTTTAGATTGCTCTTGCTGTGCATTTAGTATGTGTCACGGTGGGCCAAGGTTCGATCTGTGGCATTAAGACATTCTTCTTTGAGAAAGAATTACAATGGGGTTCCCTCAGTTCCTTAAGAAGGACTAATGGCCTCAAGAATGAATTTTTCACTCTGCGGTGGAGTGTGCGCCGTGGTATGAAACTTCCTGGCAGATCAAAACTGTTTGCCGGACCGATACTGAGAATGGGGACCTTTGCCTTTCGTAGGCAAGTGCTCTGCCGACTGAGCTGCCCAAGCACGACACACGACTTGTCCTCACACCCTTAATTTCGACAGTGCCTCGTCTCCTATTTCGAAACTTCACAGATGCTCTCCTGCGAATCTTGCAGAATCAGCCGTCCTGGAAGAAACGATATTGCGGAGACTGGGGGATTTAAAGTTATCAGGACGGGTCGTGAGTCGAGTTTGGGAAGCTCAGTTGGTAGAGCACTTCCCTGCGAAACGTAACGGTCCCGAGTTCGAGTCTCGATGCGGCACACAGTTTTACTCTGCCAGGAAGTTTCAACTTACGTCCTGTTGGACTCTTTTGTGACCAGTGGGACGTATGTGTCACACGTACACATTTATTTCCCTGCAACAGGATCATTGTTCTGGCCCTAATACGTAAAATATCGCTTAATTAGCGCAGTTGTGTATTTTTTGTCTTGTGTTTTGGCGGTTTCGTGATGCTTTTCTCCTATTTGCAATAGGTCAACTCAGTGAATTTATAGTATTTTTTACACGGTTTGATATAAATGTTAAGATCTGTGTACCTACGAGGTCTGTTCAAAAACTTCTAGAACATTCTTAATTTCACCCCAGCCGTGTATTGGAGCGGAATGCGGTTGGCATCACTGGACAGGCCTCTTTTTAATGTGTAGCTGCTGGAAATTTAGTTGTTGTATGTCTGTTAGTTATTGTTCAATGCTGTATTAAGGAGAACGTTGCGTCGCACAGCCTGAAAATTTTGAGACGACAGTGTTAGAGGAGCAACGCGTCTGCATCAAATTTTGCGTGATACCATACCAAATGATGCAGGAACTCTACGGTTCTGAGAGGTTAAGTCGTGCTCTATGTTAAGAATGATTCACAAGGTTTAAGTAAGGCCGGACGGAAGTTAATGACCCTGGTTAAGGACACACTGCCACGTCTAATGGCGACGCTCATGCCAGGAACGGCAACGAAATTGTGCGTGATAATCGAAGACTGACTGTCCGAGAGATTGGAGTAGAATTTAACATTTCAGTAGGATCGTGTCATGATATCCTGACACAGCATTGTGGAATCCATCGTCTTCCCTTCAAGTTCGACTCACAGCTCGTGACTCCACATCAGAAAGATCTTCGCTTCGCAATCTGTGAAGAGATTTTGTATCGCACAAATGAGAGACCTACGTCCTGCGGAAAGGATTTATTTACAAAGTTGAAAACCCAGTTGAAGGGGCGAAGATCTGTAACTATAGTCGAGATAAAAGAATTCGCAGACGGCACTTTGCGCGATCCTGCAAGAAGCGTACCAAGACCGCTTCCGGAAGTGGAAACGGCGTTGGGACCGATGTATCATTTGTAGAAAAGGGTCTTTCGAAGGATACCATGCGCAATAAGTAAAAGGTAAGGGTAGAAAAATTTTGTGGACAAAGTTCAGGGATTTTTTTGAACAGACCTCGTATTTATTGATAAAACGCTTCGAAATCCATTTAGTGGTTTCGCTTTGAGCCCACTGTGCGTAGCGAACTTCTGTTTCTGCCGTTTGTTCATACTTGTGCCTAAATTTTTACAGTTATATACTCTATTCGGTGCAGTACTCTCGTTTTATTTCACTTCATTTGATACGAAAAGGAAAACCCCACAAAATCGTCGTTTGTGAATGCTCACCTTCCCCTTCTCTTTATACCCCAGTTGAAATCTCGATACAAAAGCATGCTGAAAACCAACTTATCTTGCTCCATTGTTGCAACAACTAAAAGAAAAAAAATCTGGAAATCTGTGGTAAGGTCTTATGGGACCAAACTGCAGAGGGCATCGGTCTATAAGCTTAGACACTACTTAATGTAACTGAAACTAGCTTACGCTAAGGACAACACACATACCCATGCCAGAGGGAGGACTTGAACCTCTGACGGGGGCAGCCGCGTGGACCGTGACAAGACGCCTCAGACCGCAACTAAAAGAGCCACCACCTGGGAGATCTACTGCCAATAGCTTATATTCTTTCTACAGCTCCCCGTAAGGCTGTGTGCTGTGTACTCTGCAGTGGATGCAGAACAGGACACAGCTGAGGTTGTACCATCTCAATTTTTTTCTTGTGACGAATCTTATACCTTACGGACGGTGGGCAGTTCAGAAAACTGTAACTCGCTTATTATTATGATTTTGCTGGAGATGAGAATGGTGATTACTTTCATCTTTTTAAGTATCCTGAATCCTAACAAATAATTATTTTAAATAGAATTTATATCTCTCGCTGGAACTCGAGGAGGAAAAGTTTAGGGAACCATTTAATTCCTAATTATTCTCGGCCATAACGGCTACGTTTGTGAACCGTGACTGTGTGGGATAATTATTTATTTGTAATTTCTGCTCCCAGTCACCATTTTATTTTTCGTTTTATGTTTAATCTAACATAATACAATGCGTTTCGAACATGTTCTGTTCATCCTCAGGCGTTTGTACATACATACAGAGAAATCTTACTTAAAAATAAACCGTCTTAAACTAGAATAATCTAGAACTCTTTGTCCATTGTTTGTTACTGTAACGACTGGGATGGCATTTGGGGGAGGGGGAGGAGTGGGTCAGTGGATGGCCAGAAATCGAAGTCAGTGATGTTTTCTGCTTGTTTTCTTCCTTGTTTTTGACTATGTATGACATCACGGCCTGTATAGGATGCATATAGTTTTGCATCAGTTGTCTGTTACCAAAATAGCGTGAAAGGCTTTCATATGACAGTTGATCACTTACGATTTCATCACCTTGCAGCTTAACTTGTATCACTGGTGTAATGGCGGAGCTGTTGATTAACATTACACTATTGCACATTGTATTTTGTCGGTGATTTCCAACGTAACTCACTTCAGAAATTGCTTTGACATACATGTAAACATTAAGCACGTAACACAAGATGGCGGACATGTAGCATGTGAGTCAGTATCGACTATCGAGATTTTGAATGACTACTCTTGGTACTGACAGATTTGTAGTCATTTATTTACATTGTGACATCTTGAATCTATTGAGTTAGAACTGGCTTAAGACTGTTGAAGGATTTTGAGTTTCTTAATTCGGTTATCTCATTACGAATGTTATCTCCATGCTTTGCATTATGTATGAAAATTTCCATTTCTTCCATGATATCCAATCTTTTACTTTTCCTATTTTGTGTAAAATTACGAGGTTGTCTTCGATTTTGAAAGGGTCGCTTGTGTCTTTAATGTGAGTTGCTACTGCTGATTTGTTACATTTAACAAGCCTGTAGCAGTCTAAATATTCTTTAAATCGGCTTCTGAAATTTCTGCCGGTTTGACCAATGTAATATTTATTACATCAACTGCAGGTAATTTTGAAAATGCCAGATGCATCAAGACTTGTATCTGGTGGTTTTATATTGTGAATAAGCTTTCTGCTTATATTGTTGTTGGTGATGTAGCAGATTTTTTATTTCTGTGTTTTTGAATAGTCTTGCTATTTTGTCAGATACTATTCCAAGATATGGCCTTTTTACATATTTGACTGCTGGGGCATTGTCAATAGGAAGGTTCAGATGTATGTAGGGTCCAGAGGCTATGAAGAAATCAAGATATTTGCACAGGCTTCTGAGTGAAGACAACAACAACAACAAAAAGAAAGAAATCGGTTGAAATGTGGAGACATCGCGTCCATCCTTGTTAGGGAAATAGTATATTCGAAAACGACATTTCACAATTAGTAGTTTCGAAAAGATATTTGCAGAGCAAAAGCTGTAGGGTGATGTGCTTTAGGTGGAAAAGCCCGCTGCGACTAATGACGTGTCTATACTGCATGTGCTGTTAACCAGACAGGGACTAGTTGCCAGCGGAGCAACACGTCCGTTACATGCTCCGCGTACATTCGTACACGTATTGTATTTTCTTCATGTGTTATTCTAAAACAGTGTGGCAGTCTTATGAAATACACAAACGATAAATACGTGGATTTGCTTCTGGCCCTTGGTGCATCTGACAAAAAGGATGGTGAATACGCAGCTAGTGAATATGCTGCTAGTTATCCTGGCCGACGTCATCGAGACAAAAATGCGTCTCGTCTTCTTCATCTTAGTCTTCGGGAGACAATTTCCCTCCTTCCACCACCACGTCACAAATGTAGTCCACCAACCAGCCGTACTCCAGCTGTTAAGGAAGCTATTGTAGAGGTCATATACCAAGAACACCAGCGAATTACATGTAGTGTAGCAAGGCAGTTGTGTATCTCGTTGCGCATTGACGTGCTGCATGGGCATGGGGTACACACATATCGGTATTCTTTAATAAAACACCTTCAATCTGCAAACCACCGTCTAAGGATGGAATTCTGTGAATGATTCCACTAACAACACGAAGTCAGGGACGACTTCATAAACACTGTGATGTGGTCAGATGGAGCAGCGTTCAGTCGTGAGGGTGTCTCCAATATGCGAAATGCCCACTACTGGTGTGGCGATAACCCACACGTCACGTGCAACCGTGGATATCGAGTTCGCTTTGGCATCAGCGTCTGGACCGGAATACTAAGAGACAGGCTTTTGGATCCCTACTTGTTGCCTCACCGGTTGATTACACGAAGGTATCATGCATTGTTTTCACACTATTTACCTGACGCACCGGAAGATGTTCCACTTCAAGTTCGGCAGAAGGTATGGTTCCAACATGATGGTGCACCTCCAAACTTTTTAATTAATGTACGACGGTATTTGGACAGAAGATTTCCAGGGAAATGGCTAGGACGGAGACGTCCAGTAGTATGGTCAGCGCCTTCACCCTACCTAAGTGCCCTGATTTATTCCTGTGCAGACATTTGAAGGAGCACGTATATTGTACTCCTCCGACACATGTACAAAAACTGATAGCACGTGTTTGTACTGCTCTTTTATAAGTGGTTGCAACGTTGTAGGGAACAGTCCAGACGTATATGATCCAGTGGGTCGAGCGATGTTTGAAAGTAGAGAGGGATCGCTTTAAGCGTCTTCTCTGAGGGCAACGTATTCTATTGTAAATTTCATGCGGTCATTAATACGGAAATTATTATTGTCACTGGTTGCTAATCTCTTATATCAGCTCGGACGTTCCGCATGTACTACTAATGACCGGTAGATGCAGACTATTTAACTGTGCTATTTTGCATCTCGAAATTTATATTGTTTTTGTATTTATTCTGTTCTATTTCAGATAATTTGTTTCCACTGTCTATTTCTGGCTTGCCTGATCACGTTTTCTTCATGTTCAATCTTACAAAACAATGTACTGTGTAAATTTTGAAAACAAAATTAATAAACAGTGCATTATATGGCAGAAAAAAGGTGGTAAATAAAAACAAATACATCTCGAGCCGGAATCGATCTGTTGACCTAATGCATGCTAACCCAAATCGTTATCAATTGTATCAAATCCACAGGACGGCTGTTAGATGCTGACAGAATTAGTTCCCGTACTTGCGACTTCAGTGTTGCCAGATTGCTAATCTTTAACGTCCATTTACTGCCGGAAATATGCTCAGGACGAAATTTTGTGACATATATATTTGTATTCCTAATATGTGAATAATCGTGCTGCGTAGTCCGAGTGCAAGTTTTGCTTCACCTTGTATAGTTCTCAGGGCAAATTAAAATTTAAGGGTCTGTTCACAGTAAATCTTTATTCTATTCACGCATACTAACACGCATAACGTTAATATGAAATCTATCATCACATGTGGTTATGTTTTACTTGACATCAGTAAACCACTATAAAGTTGAACTTCGTACGTCACAGATCGTGCGTGCATAATACTTTCTGTAATTCATACATATCTTCTTGATATTCAAATAAGTCGTGAATTCCAGTGTTCAGTCGGTTTATCGCAAACCTTCCATATTACTCAGCTAAAATGCGTTGTATTCTTACAGGACACAAGTTCAACACTTGTGTACTTGAAGGCAATCCACCACAAACCTATTTTAATTGACTGTCATGAGCACTGTTTTTCTTCCATTTACAAATTTATCTGAGTAACGGCAAACAACAATTACTGCCACGATGTGGCATACTTTGCATTATATTAATGCAAAAAGATGGAACTAATCTGACATCACCTTAAGTTAGACAAACTGAAATCCTTAAGTCCCGAAAAACTCAAAAGAATTATCGACGCCTAATACTGCATGCAGCTCAATAAACAAACAAAGTATTTAGGTAACATGTAAAAGTTACGTGGCTGTAAAATAAGAGGCTATATGTTTCTTAGAAAGTATGCAATTGAAAGCTAAATTAGATCTTGGATTTATGACGTGATTATGTACTTCTCCCATCCCATCTCATTATATCTTATTTATAAACTTCTAGAAATCTTCTGCACAGCTATTGTTTTCGGTTACTGAAAAAGCAGCGTACGAATGGTTGGAGGGACCAAACGAAATCGACAAGTGATTGAGATGTTAACGTCATTTTCTCTTCACTAAAACGATGGCTGATATATTTTTCTGCTCTCGTCCAACCACGTTTGCACTAAACTAACTACTTGAGAGTGAAAAGACAATATTTGATTTACTTCAGATAACTCTGGTAACTAGGTGTATTCCTATCAACATTTAGTTCACTGGCCTTATTACATTTGTCAATTTTAACTCATTGAAGTTCATTAAATGTTCACTAAGAGTATTAAATTCTAATTCATTAAAGTCTTCTATAGTGAACGGAGGAAAACGGAATGAAAGAAACAGATTTTTCTTTGATAGTAGTTTGAGTTTGTAGGACATCCTGCTCGGTTATCTCTTACATTTGTCAAAAACCGGTAATAGAAATAAAAAATTACTAGTGACATTCGCAAAATTTATTCTTGAAGAGTAATATAATCTTCAAATAGCCCGCATCGATTAACACAATGTCAAACATAACAGGGTGTTCGAAATTTCCCTAACAAACTGCCAGGACTTCTAGAGGGGACTGAATACATAATATTGTGAATAGGCAATTCGGAAGGAAACATAACGAAGCATCATTTTATCACTTTAGCACATTTGTTTGTATTAACACTTGGGGATGACGTGTTTACATTATTCCAAAATGCAAACGAACCAAGCATACTGTAAGTAGAGAACGTAATGTTTAAGTGTTAATACTAACAGATGTTCTTAAGGGATACATGATGAGTTAAACATCTGAACCGAAAGCGTAGCAGAATGGAAAGGATATGTTTCCGGACTTCGAAATATTATAAACACACTCACTTCTAAGTCCTAGAACTTCGTTGCGGTAATTTCCGAACACCCTGTATATTAACAAGACGGTCGCAGCAGAGTTCTGTATCCTCCCCGCCGCTGCAGCTGGTACTTCTTCTGATGCTGGAAGTTGAAGGAAGATCCAGTGGACACTTCAGACAAATTGCAGACTACCATGCAGTGGAGTACTCTCGATGGAGTAATGACAACAAGTCTGCATAAGGAGAAATTTATATTTTACGTAACGTCTTTAACGGAGAAAACTCTTTCTAATATAAAGCCAGGCACCAACAGGCTTTAACTATCGATCATTCCTCACGGATTCCGACTGTATGAATACTATCTATCTGTAGCGGTAATTACCTCAGTAAGTTTTGTCGAGGACAAGTAATTTATGTTGTTAAATATCTTGGATTTATTAACAGAAAACTGTTTTCTAGGTAACGGATTACTTTTGCACCTGTAGAACCTCGAAGCCCAATCCAGAACAAAAGTAAAACGTTGTGCAATTTCTCCTGTTACTTACAATAAATCTGAAATAACCTTGAATCCCCGAGTAATACAGCGCTCGTAAGAGTTTACATATTGTTACTGCATGACGTAGAATTATCTCTGGAGTGAGCATTCAGATGCGCAGAATTAATTTTGTGTTGTCTGCATACATTGCCGCCGTGATGATATGATCTCGAGACAACGTAGATTTGTCCGTATCGCGTCATATGAATTTTGAAATCATTACATCGCTAGTACAGATAGATTTGCTTCGTATAGGTGCTGTGGACTTGGCCTAGACGTTTCATAGACACCATTACAATTTGTACTTGATACCTGGAATGAAGTGCGCTCTGAGCTTTGGAGCGCGAAATGAATGGGGTTTACATAACGGAACCGCCACATCAGCGTGTATTTACACCGTCCGTTACGCCACGTCATGTCATTTCGTTTAGCCCGGTACGTAACGGCGACAATAAGTGTATGAATAGTCATCCGTAATACAAAAGAATTCAGAGTGTAGCATCGCAATTGAGGGTCTAACAACGGAAACGTTTATGACCAAAGAAAATTTCATAACTTATCTTCTTGATAAGTTTTGTTTCTTAAAGTGCAGAGAACTGAAATTTTAAAAACATCGACTTTTATTTTGTAGGGAAATTATATAACATGCTAATACCTCAGACAACAGCTATAGAGGAATAAATGGAGCCTGTTGACCTTATCCATTACATTTTTCGTTACGTAACTAATAATGTTATAAACAACTGTAATTTTCTCCTTCGCTAAATATGACCTCTTCACTTAAAACGTTATTTAATGGAAGTTTCTTCGTTATGTTCTTGGTTGTATACATCGCGGGCGTCAGATCCGTTTTGTTATTCAGATATCTGACGTCGCTTGTGTAAGACCACTGAAACAATATCCAAGTCGTGATGGAACATTTACAATTTTCCACGAAACCAAAACAAGCATATTGTCAACATTCTCTTCCCGAGAAACCTCGACGTCCCGTGATGTGATGCAGAAGTTTGTCGATGGTCTGTGTGACTGCCACGATCTGAAATGCATTGTGAAATATATGACGCAGAATTCCGACGGCGGTCTGTGTGAATGGCACCATTTGAAATGCATTGTGAAATAATATTGACGTGACCTGAATTGACGTGACATGACGCCTTAAACCAACAACGTCGTTCTGAGATCATGTGACAGTTCCTGATTAATGTTGAGAACATGGGCAGAACGCTGTGCTCACTCCAGAGATATTTCTGGTCTATGCTTCTGACTAACTTGCAGTTGGGAAAAAACGTTCACTTCCTATTCCTGGACGAAAGATGCCGTAAATCATATTTAAAAAAATTCTCTCTCCGGTCTGCGAACTGTATTAATAGTGTTTCATGTCAAAACGTTTTAACTTATGACTAATGAATCGAAGTACATCGCGACATTATATTTGGTCTATTATTGTTCGTAAGGAGCTTACCGCCAGGGACACGTCACACTGTAGTTCTCTGTTCTTCCACTCGCTTACATCTCCTGAAGTAGATATTGTCGTCATTACTTTCAACATTAATTTCCACGTACTCTAAAGAGATGCGGTTCAAATTCATGCCAGGCCTTCATGATTTTGGTTTTCCATATTTTCCCTGAATAACTTAAGGCCAATATCGGGATGGCTCCCTTGAAAGGAGGTGGCAGACGTCGTTCACAAACGTGAGTTCGTGCTCCGTGTCCACTGACCTGGCCGGCCGAAGTGGCCGCGCGGTTCTGGCGCTGCAGTCTGGAACCACGAGACCGCTACGGTCGCAGTTTGGAATCTTGCCTCGGGCATGGATGTGTGTGATGTCCTTAGGTTAGTTAGGTTTAACTAGTTCTAAGTTCTAGGGGACTAATGACCTCAGCAGTTGAGTCCCATAGTGCTCAGAGCCATTCCACTGACCTACTCGTCGACGGGGCGTTATGTCCTTATTTCCCTCTCTTCCTTCACGCTATCAGTGGCATTACTTAGATGGTATTGTGTTGCTAATTATTCAACGGTGCCCACTGAATCTGTGTTTGAAGAAATATATGTCTTAGTATGGTGATATTACAGGTGATTAGATAACACAGAAGTCCTTACCATAATAGTTCTAATAGCTCATTAAGAGCTATGTCTTTGAATCTACAGAGAATCATGTAAATACTGTTGTGGGATATTTGAAGAATGTTGACAGACATCTGCCTAATGGACTCCTAGTGGCACACACTTCCTTTTGAGGGAAATCTCTCGATGATGTAGTTCAGGAGTAAATTCTTTGTTGGTTTTCCTGTTCTGATTGTTGTATTGAGATACTTTGAATTTCAGTCAAGTTTGACGCAACGCTTTATGTAAAAATAGTTTTTTAATCGTCTTGATGTTGAAGCTCTTTTCTCTGTGTTTGCTGCAACAGTAACATACGTTTTTGAGCGGAGTCCGCCTTCAGCAAAACACAGTTTCCTTTTTTGTCCTAGACTTGTTTCACTGCAGTTGCAGCATCATCAGTGGGATTTTTATTATTATGGCTGTTAAACATATGGAATGTTCTTTACTGTTTAAATACCTATAAGTATTAGTTTCTAAATCGTAATTACAGGTTTTTGAAGAGCACATATAATTGTGTATTCATACCTTCCTACCACATGCTGTGGTTTTACTGTTGTATTACGTTTTTACAGTGACTGTTATTCTTAACAGTTTGTCACCTGCGTAAATTTTTTGCCTACATTAAGTTGTATATAGTTGCAGGTGACAAACTGTAAAGAAAAACAGTCACTGTAAAAACGTAATACAGCAGTAAATCCATAGCATGTTGTAAGAAGGTATGAATACGCAATTTTATGTGTTCTTCAAGAACCTGTAATTACGATTTAGAAACTAATATTTATATGTATTTAAACAGGAAAGAACATTCCTTATGTTGAGCAGCCAAAATAATAAAAATGTCCTTAGGTTAGGTAGGTTTAAGTAGTTCTAAGTTCTAGGGGACTGATGACCACAGATGTTAAGTCCCATAGCGCTCAGAGCCAATGAACCAATGTTAAAACACAACCGGTTTCGCGGCTTAAAGCCACACCACCAGGAGCAACAACAGGCTACAATAGGCATACCCTTTGCTCGTTGTCAAACTTTACTATGTGTATGGCTACGTTCTCTTAACGATGTTGTACGTGATGATGCGGCTTTAAGCCGCAAAACCGGTTGTGTTTTAGCAAACAACCATTTTAGCAGCTGTTAGCGGAGTTCATGCTAACGTCATGCATTTCAACAGCTGCAGTTGCCCGGAATATAAAATAGTTTGTGATGCCTCGAATGGTTTGAGAATTATGTAGTGAAACTGTTGTCATATACCATGACATCTGTTAATTATTCTGAACTGTAGGTAATTAAAATTTTTTAAGCAATTGCCAAAAATTTCTTTCCATGGTCTGCTGTAACACTATAGTAACGACGTAGGGCTGTAACCGTTGTTAGTTTCCCAATTAATGAAACGTATCTTACCATATTCTTAAATATTTTGTGTGACCTGAAGTCTTGGAACACCCAACGCTAGACATTCATCAGCATCGTGTAAGACATTTGTTTTAGTGATGAAGTGATCTGGGATTCAAACTGCATAAGAATTCCATACATTTTCGACGGGTGTCATATTGAGATAATAAGCATCCACGACAAACATGTGGCCGGCCGCAGTGGCCGAGCGGTTCTAGGCGCTACAGTCTGGAACCACGCGACCGCTACAGTCGCAGGTTCGAATCCCACCTCGGGCATGGATGTGTGTGATGCCCTTAGGTTGGTTAGGTTTAAGTAGTTCTAAGTTCTAGGGGACTGATGACCTCAGAAGTTAAGTCCCATAGCGCTCAGAGCCATTTTTTGAACCACTACAAACATGTCATTACTCTCACTGTCAGAAACCATGACTATCAAGGAAGCCTAAGACCCAACATTCAAGTTCAATTATATTGCTTTAAAACCTTCGTAACATATAATTACTAATTACTGCTGCACATTACCCATGAAGTTTCACTCCTTAAATAATTCCTCCAAAAACTAATATACCTTGTGAGAACTGTTTGCAACCGTAATTTCTTTTCTCACTTCATCACTTGTGCTGTTAGCATCTGATCTCTACCAGTGGTTCACTTTTATTAATCCGTACTTCAGTTTTCGTTACTTCCTTCTGAAATTATCTTATTAAGGCTGTATTTTATGAGCAAATGATTTCATTTACTGTGAGATCCAAACCAGGCTGCTTCAGTTTCTTAGTAGTAATCACGTCAGTTTTATTGACCATATCCAGTTAGTTAGCTTCTGCACAATTAAAATGGCATGATACATTGAGCGAAAGACATAATTTTAGGCCCAACTATTGACTGTAAAAAAAGAAAGGAAGATTCGTGTGTGACGTACGATCGATATGGAGGTCATTAAAGACGGAGCATAAGTTCGGATCGTTGCTAGGATGGAGAAGAAAATCGAACGTGTCCTATCAACAGTACCATCGTGGGATTTGCTTTGAGCGACTTATTGAAATCACAGAAAACCTAAATTGAGATGGCTGGACGTATATTATAACAGCCGTTTTCCCGAATGCGAGTCCAGTTTGCTCACCACTGCGCCACCTCATTCGGTAACTAATCACTCTACAGTAGGAGAAACGTCGCATCCTTTGATCGTTATGGTTTCAGAGAGCTGTGGTGCGAATGTAATAAAACAAGTTTCTGAGCTTGTTTGTGTGTATGTTCATTGTTGGCTAGTACTGAGTAACTCGATTATGGCTTGTTATTGTGTTATTTCGGAATGTTTGAAGCGGAGTCCTACAAATAATTACTTTCTTACAGTTTGTTCTTAATCCCTGCTGCAGCTATATATTCTGACGGGGCTCCTTCTCCTTTCAAGGTTCAGAAGTGTCTGCTCTTAGTTCTGTAATACTGAACAGTATCCTACAATAAGCATTTGAAGGGGCCAATATCAGAGTCGCAGAATGGAAGGAGCTATAAAAGTTAGAATAAAAAGCTTCGTTAAAAAAAGAGCACATGAGAATTTGTGCTTTTGGAACAAAGAACAGTTTACGAGGAAACAAACCCTCTTAATGCACGTAGTAGGTGCTGGGAACCTCTTATCGTGGCGTGGGTTGGACGCAGATTTTCCTTGGGTAAAGTCGCTCTGCAACCTACTCCCATTTAATGTCAGTTTGCAACGGCACGAGGACTTTACTGACCAGCCAGAGGATCTATGGTATACATCTGTCTACTTTACGTGATGGTGTCTGACACCTGTCAGTGAACAGTATGAGAGCTTTCATATGCGATCATTCCCGACTGAGTTTCACAGGTGCGATGCGACACGTGGCCGATGCAGCTGCATTCGCGTCTTGTAACGGTGCTGTTGTACCACTAAACTACGTTAGTTGGGGTCGGACACTTGCTGCGCAGGATTTTCGAGCTATTCGTATATTTGTCGTTTCGACAAGTGCTTCTCTTATCGGGCGTTTCTGCATCGCTGCTGGCCATCGCATAACACGCAACAGGCAACATGCCTTTCCAACGAGTGAAGTGACCACGGTGCCATTTAACTCGGTGCAAATATAATCCTAAAGACGTCGTTTCAAGTCCTCGTCAGAGGGTCCAGATTTACGATTTCATCATTTCGTAAAACACTTAAGGCGGATGCTGGGTTTGGGCCCTCGGAAGGGAACAGCGTATTTTCATCGCCAAATAGTGCTGCGTCTCTAATGCCCACCACGTCGACGGAAAAGGAAACACTATTCTTTCTTCCTTACACAAATTAAGTATTCAGATAAAACAGCTGTACGTCGCACATAATTTGGTTTCCTATAAACAATTTTTCTCGTCAAAACCAAGCATCATTACACATTGCGGTGACAGAAGTCATGGGATAGCAATATGCGCAAATACATATAGCGGCAGTATTGCGTACACAAGATACGAAAGGGCAGTAAATCTGGCAGGGCTGTCATTTGTACCAGAGTGATTCATTTTAAAGGAATTCCGAAGTGATTGTAACCGCACTAGGGGAATTAACATCTGTGAACGAAGAATGGTAGTTGGAGCTAGACGCACGGGACATTCCACTTGGGACATCGCTAGCAAATTCAATGTTGCAGGATTCACAGTCTCATGAGTGTGCCAAAAATGCCAGAGTGCAGGCATTACGGCTCATCAGCGACAACGAATTGGCCGACTACCTTCAAATAACTAACAAGAGCACCGACGTTGGCGCAGAGTCGTCAGTGCTAGCAGACAAGCAAGTCTATGTAAAATAGACGTAGAAATCGACGAGGTACATGCAACAGACGTGTCCGTTAGGGCAGTGCTGCGAATTTTGGCGTTAGTGGGCTATGGCAGCAGACGATCGAGGTGAGTGTCGATGCTAACGGCACGACATCGACTGCGGCGCCTCTCGTGAACTCTTGAAGATACTGTTAGGACTACAGACGACAGGAAGACCATGGCCTGATCAGATGAGTCCTGATTTCCGTTGGTAAGAGCTGGTGGTAGGTTCTAATGTGGCGCAGACCCCTCGGAGCCATTGACCCAAATTGTCAACAAGGCGCTTTGCAAACTGGTGATGCCTCCATAATGGTGTTAACTATGTTTACTTGGAATGGACTGGGTCCTCTGGTCCAGCTGAACCGATCATTGCCTCAAAATGTGTATGTCCGGCTTCATGATCCCAAAAAGGTTAGAATGATATAGATGATAATGCGCCATGTCACTGGGTCACAAATGTTCGCGATTAGTTTGAGGAACAGTCTGGACAATTCTAGTGAACTGCTAGGCCACGTGGATTACTCAACATGAATCCCATCGAAAATTTATGGGACACAATCGAGAAGCCAGTTCGTACACAAAATCCTGCCTCGGCCAAATTTTCGCAGTTGTGGACGGCTGTAGAGGCAGCATGGCTCAACATTTCTGCACGGGGCTTCAAACGACATGTTGAGTCACTCCATGTTGAGTTGCTGTACTACGCCGGGCAAAAAGAGATCCGACACGATACTCGGAGCGGCGCCATAACTTTTTGCACCTCACTGTATAGTCCTTGCCCTTGTGGAAACAAGTTAGTGGGTTAACGGTACCTTTATGCCTGTGTACGTTACTGTGCAGTACTCTAACGTGATAGACTGTTGTGACCAATAGAGATTTCCATAGGAAGAAATTTAGTAAAAGAAGGCTCCATATACTAAACTGGATGTGATGACTGTGACAAAGTGTGTATCGGGAATATAAAAAAACCTTTCCGATATGTTTTAAGGAGCACACAAAAGCTACGACAATAGTACAAATAGCGTTGCACAAAATCCCGCAAACTCCGAACATATGCTGAAAAACATCAATGAAATGCTGCAAACTCCACATTAAAGCAACGGAAGAAAATAATTACATTGGAAGAAATTAAAATATTTAAAAGTGAACTAGATACACTTACTAATGAACAAACAGATATACAGAGGAGATAATTTTTCAGTAACATCAGTCATATTCTTCTAAAGACCACTCAGAAATCTTGTTTGGAAAAAAAATTAAATTTAACATTTAGTCTTAACTCACCGCACATTTCAATATTTCCGTTTTTCGTATTATTAGTAGTTCTTCTTATTTATTAACTTTTTCCTGATACATACATAAATATACGTATCTGTTTGATATTAATAATTAATACTTTTCTTTATCCTTTGTCTTTTTAAATTTCGCGCTTCATTATAATGTCAAGCTGTAAAACCAACATGACAGAGTATGACATAAGAACGTAGGCTTCCGCGGCCGGTGTCATAGTAATTAAAATTGTTCTGGGTTTTATGCCGCGTCCTTGCTAAAAACTAACAACAATAAGAAACTAAAACCGACGTTTCGGCCGAATTGCAACGGCCTTCCTCAGGGCAGGACTGGTTTTGCATGGGATCGGTGCTTCTATTTATTACAGCGGTCGCGGGCAGAAGCTACACGGGACATGGAAAAACAGCTGTAGAACAACTGTCAGTCCACTTCCGCGCACACCAGGAGGAAAACTTGCCGACCGGAAGCCGAACGCTGATTGGCGGACAGCTACAAATCGTTAACGACATGGACATGCACGAATAGCCTCTTTCCTTCCATCTTCCCTTACGTCATGACTAGCCAGTCATATTAGAGGGCCAATTAAAAGTTGTACAACAGTGACGTCAGACATCGAGAGTCTGTAATAAATAGAAGCAAACCAGTCGTACCCTGTATCCTGAGGAAGGCCGTTGCAATTCGGCCGAAACGTCGGTTTTATTTTATTATTGTTGTTAGTTTTTAGTAACGACGTGGCATAATACCCAGAAGAATTTTAATCACTGTGGCAGAGTATATGTGAACCGGAACAAAACAGATTTTGTAAATTTAAAGACGCTGCTATTTTTAGTTATAGGGCAACTTATTCCAACCGCAGGTAAATGTGAGGGCAAATCAGAAAGTCTTTGCCTCTACTTTCTTTTAGCCAAATTACAGCCGTAAATGCGAAGACTATTCCCAGCATAGTACCTTTCTTGGTTCCTGTACGGCAAGGTGGGTTGCTCTCTCACTACCCTTCAATCTGCCTACCTACCTGGATAGTCTTCATGTTTCCTGCCCTTCACTCTGCGATGCTAGATACTGGTTTAGACGATAAAAGCAGCGTTGAATAAATTCGACTAAGTACCTAACACGTAAACGCCACATAAATCCAGTACATAGGCAGCACATGAAATTTAGTTAACTATGAGGCGTTCAGGATTCTTGAATGAGAAGTTTGAAAATGTCTAAAATATCTTGTAAGTTGGTTTATTGTCTTTAAAATACAGGAAATGGCTATCAAGTCCTTATTTAATATCCCGACACAGATTATGCAGTGGTACTGACTGTCTCTGTTCACACCCAAAAGCAGCCAGAAGATATTTACTTCTTGATGCAATAATTTACAAACAGCCATATGTATTGTAGAAATTCTTTTTATTTTATGAAGTTCTATGTGCTACCAGTTTTAGCATTACAATAATGCCATCTTCGGGCCCCACTCGTCATCGTCATAAAATCGCTATACACGGAAGGAGCCACATAGCTGGATCCATGAATGAAACCGTCCTCCAACAGATCTTGGTGGGCAGGCGACACAGACTCTGGAGTCTGGAAGGTACGCAGAATAGGATGTATATTTGTCATTACCTGTTTCTACCTCACTTTGGCTAATAAAAAAAAAGGGTCAAAGAAAATGGTTCAAATGGCTCTAAGCACTATGCGATTTAACATCTGAGGTCATCAGTTCCCTAGGCTTAGAACTACTAAAACCTAACCAACCTAAGGACATCACACACATCGATGCCCGAGACAGGATTCGAACCTGCGACCGTAGCAGCAGCGCGGTTCCGGACTGGCGGGCGGCCAGGGTCAAAGACGTTCCGATTTGCTCTCGTATATTTATAATAAGTGAAATTACGTTTATAATCTTGGAGGCAATGTAGTGTAGTCGATATTTTACAGAAAATCCCTTGATGAGGTCTATAAGCAGAAACATCTCGTGCCACAATGAAATAACTACAACAGGAAGAGACGAATGCTGTCTTCTTTCCGATGATGCTCGCGTCCAACAAGAGGAAACCACCTATAATAACCATTAGTCGGAGACTAGCAGCAGTCGACTGGGGAATTACCATCCACTGAGTAAGCTGCCGTTAACACTACAACACAAAGAACAACGCTTGGAGAGGTACCGTGATCAGGAAGTAGAGACTGCTGATGAATGGCTGCGCAATGTGTTCAGCCATTGATCGCGGTTCTGCCCTATCCCGGTTGATCATTGTCGGCTAGTGTAGAGGAGATATGGCGAGATTTCCCGTTCTTCCATTGTTTTGTCACAGCGTGGTTACTCATCGCGTCCAGGTGTGGGAAGCCATTCTGTATGACAGCAGGTCAGGTAGTGATTAAGGGAACTCTGAACGAACAGTGGTACGTCACATAATACCGCGTCTCATGTGTTAGCTTTCATGCAACACTACTGTGTTGCTGTTTTTCAACAGGGCAATGCTGCTCCTCTCATGCCAAGTGTGTGTTTGAACTGCCTGCATGATGGTGAGGTGCTTACACGGCCAGCTAGATCCACAAACCAATCCTCAATAGAACATGTGATGGGGCAGTTCGGACGTCAGTTCTGTCCCACAGCCCATATTCAGGGTATCGACGACCTGTTTCGGCAGTTGTGGGTCAGCTAGCTTAAGGAAAAGATACAACGGCTTTATGATACCCTTCCCAACCGAATCAGTACATGAATCAAGGCTAGAAGGGCTACAAAGTCGTACTGAAAGCTGAGCTCATGCTACCAAGGTTTTGTAGATTTGACTCGATTTTGTAATCAATGTAATAACATCACATACCACTCTCAACCTTTGAAGTTTCATTTCGTTTCCTTCTCACATTCTGCGCATTTCACTTTTTTTGTCTTTATTTGAACAAGTAGATGACATTTGTTAGTAAATGGAAGACCTTCCACTAGTAGTTTCAAATCATATTTATTTGATCAACTAGCTGAATAAAATATGTTTTCAGAGCATCAGGAAAATGTTTCCTTTTTTTTAAAAAAAAGTAATGTTATTTTCTGTCAAGCATGGATGAAGTATTATGTTGACAGAAGTAAGTAAAATGCATTTACGGGGTCACGAACTGCAGGGGATTGCTAAATCGTTACAATAAGTCGGTAGACATGAAAACAAAAAATCTTTTACTTTACATTACGATTATAATTTTCACCAGCATCCATTACAAAAACGTTTAAAAGTGCTTTATATCTTCATTAATTTAGTGCACGCTACTAATTCTGACTACCAAAGTGAGAGTTACGATATGTAACCGGGGTAGTAGATGCGTGGACAGAACGAAATGGGAAAGCTATCGTGACCAGTTACCAGATCTTCAAAAAAATTTGCTTAGTTCAGAGCAGAGAACGTCAGCTAGTACGTCACTACACGCGCACAGTATTCCCTCTGAAGTCTTTCCACTGACCAAAATAGGGTTGCAGATTACTCAACCAGAACTGCGCTGCGTCCCTGCCTAGAGTCTAAGAAAGGAGATCTGCTGTCGACTTCCAACTATATGCATTCGTCACTAAGGATGATTCAAGTACTGAGTTGAAAAGACGGTTTTGCAGAGCTTAAATATAGTCGCAGGCAGTTAGTGTCACACGGTCTTCGGTTTGTTATTCTAGAAATTGCTGCTTCGTCCATACAGTCGGTGAGAAACAATAACAACCCAACAGCATCCTTCTATTGACGCACGTTTTCGTACCGATCAGCTCAAAGTAAAATGTGTGACATTATTAGTCGAATGATTTTCAGCTATTCGTCCTGTATAATATTTCATTTGAAATAAATATACAGAAGCTATCTTAGTAGTTTTGGAAGTACAGTGATGATGTGTTTTTTGCGTATACGAATTCTCTAACGGTAACATTTCGGGGGCATTTTAATATCACTAGTCTACCTGTCGGAGCTAAAAAGACAATGGAAATCCAGTGTAAGAAGTTTTCGAAGAATCTGTGTGTTATTACGCACCATCACTTACCGTTTTGAGGTCGCTTAGACATCGACCGCTGCTTGCGTGCCGCCGCCTCTCACGCTGTGAAGCTGTAAGGGGGAGTAGAAGGTTATATGCACTTATGATAGACATTAAACGCATGAACAGCACTACAGAGACAGTAGTAATCGGCATAAACGCTAGGGGTTTTGCATGTAATGTAGTTATCTGAATAGTAAACTCATAATTTTTTTTAATTACTAATAAAAGTAACAAGAAAGGGCCACACGGCCACGTTGGGACTTCGGCTGTACTATTTAATACATCTTTTTCCAATTTTGGTCCACTAGAAAAAATTATACTCTTTTTTGCCGGTGTGCTTCTACAAATTAAAAAAAAATTGAACCAGCCACAGAGTCGTTCAACGTACAAGGAAGAGTTAGACGCGAGTATGCTAGTGGGAAATATGAGAAATTCGGTAGGAATTAGAATTGCGGTACGTCAACATTCACACATTAATTAGAAAATCAGGGCGCTTTAAATCGCCTGTACTGACCCATGATCTTAAATATGGTCGCTTCTCACGCCGATGTTGACGGATAAGGATCCACAGTGACTCCAACCAAGCGATTTTAACCTTTAAGAAGTTCATAGCATGTGTGACACAGGAGAAAATGAAATCTATTTAGAGGAAGGAGGAGAACAGTAATGTTTTGTGGAAAGTTTGTCGGTGACTTGGAATGACTTTGACGAAAACGGAAAATGAGTCCTGGTTTGTAATCGTTTATAAACCAGAGAAATACCATATCGTTCGTAAACACTAATATATTTTGTCTCAATCTATTAATTCGACTCAAGTTTAAAAATGAGAGCTGAAAGCAAGAACAGAGCGCCTTTCGTATTCAGTATGAGGAGTGCTTTTTTCAGTTACACCTACAGGTACATTAATGTCAGATAATTTAATATTATGTTAACATTTTCTTTTTAACACTTTCTCCTATAAATTTTCAAAATGTAGCGTGATGATAGTTCCATTTGTATCACCTACATTAGTACAGTAGACTGCACTCACACTGATAACATATAGAACCTCAGCTGCACTAAAAGAAAATGGGTTATCGAGATTGCGGTCTTCACAAATTTTTCACTGACAGATTCATATCAGGTGTTGTTGTTATTGTTGTTGTGGTTTTCAGTCCTGAGACTGGTTTGTTGCAGCTCTCCATGCTACTCTATCCTGTCCAAGATTCTTCACCTCCCAGTACCTACGGCCAACTACATCCTGAATCTGCTTAGTTTATTCATCTCTTAGTCTCCCTCTACGATTTTTACCCTCCACTGCACTCCAGTGCAAAATTTGTGATACCTTGATGCATCAGAACATGTCCTACCAACCGGTCCCTTCTTCTTGTGAAGTTGTGCCACGAACTCCTCTTCTCCCCATTTCTATTCAATACTGCCTCATTAGTTATGTGATCTACCCATTTAATCTTCAGCATTCTTCTGTAGCACCAAATTTCAAAAGCTTCTATTCCCTTCTTGTCCAAAGTATTTAACGTCCGTGTTTCACTTCCATACATGGCTACAATCCATACAAATACTTTCAGAAACGGCTTCCTGACACTTAAATCGATCTTCGATGTTAACAAATTTCTCTTCTTCAGATACGATTTCCTTGCCATTGCCAGTCTACATTTTATATCTTCTCTACTTCGACCATCATCAGTTATTTTGCTCCCCAAATCACAAAAATCCTTTACTACTTTAAGTGTCTCATTTCCTAATCTAATTCCCTCAGCATCACCCGACTTAATTCGACTACATTCCATTATCCTCGTTTTGCTTCTGTTGATGTTCATCTTATATCCTACTTTCAAGACACTGTCCATTCCGTTCAACAGCTCTTCCAAGTCCTTTGCTGTCTCTGACAATATTACAATGTCATCGGCGAGCCTCAAAGTTTTTATTTCTTCTCCATGGATTTTAATACCTACTCCGAAGTTATCTTTTGTTTCCTTTACTGCTTGCTCAATATACAGATTGAATAACATCGGGGAGAGGCTACAACCCTGTCTCACTCCCTTCCCAACCACTTCTTCTCTTTCATGTCTCTCGACTCTTATAACTCCCATATGGTTTCTGAACGAATTGTAAATAGCCTTTCGCTCCCTGTATTTTACCCCTTCCACCTTCAGAATTTGAAAGAGAGTATTCCAGTCAACATTGTCTAAAGCTTTCTCTAAGTCTATAAATGCTAGAAACGTAGGTTTGCCTTTTCTTAATCTAGCTTCAAAAATAAGTCGTACGGTCAGTATTGCCTCACGTGTTCCCATATTTCTACGGAATCCAAACTGATCTTCCCATAGGTCGGCTTCTACCAGTTCTTCCATTCGTCTGTAAAGAATTCGCGTTAGTATTTTGCAGCTGTATCTTATTAAACTGATACTTCGGTAATTTTCACATATGTAAACAACTGTTTTCTTTGGGATTGAAATTACGATATTCTTCTTGAATTCTGAGAGTATTTCGCCTGTCTCATACATCTTGCTGACCAGATGGTAGAATTTTGTCAGGACTGGCTCTCCCAAGGCCGTCAGTAGTTCTAATGTAATGTTGTCTACTCCCGGGGCCTTGTTTCGACTCAGGTCTTTCAGTGCTCTGTCAAACTCTTCACGCAGTATCACATCTCCCATTTCATCTTCATCTACATCCATTTACATAAAATTGTCCTCAAGTACATCACCCTTGTATAGACCCTCTATATACTCCTTCCACCTTTCTCCTTTCCCTTCTTTGCTTAGAACTGGGTTTCCATCTGAGCTCTTGATATTCATACAAGTGGCTCTCTTTTCTCCAAAGGACTCTTTAATTTTCCTGTAGGCAGTATCTATCTTACCCCTAGTGAGATAAGCCTCTACATCCTTACATTTGTCCTCTAGGCATGCCTGATTAGCCATTCTGCACTTCCTGTGGATCTAATTTTTGAGACGTTTGTATTCCTTTTTGCCTGCTTCATTTACTGCATTTTTGTATTTTCTTCTTTCATCAATTAAATTCATTATTTCTTCTGTTGCCCAAAGATTTGTACTTGCCCTCGTCTTTTTACTTACTTGATCCTCTGCCTCCTTCACTACTTCATCCCTCAGAGCTACCTAGTCTTCTTCTACTGTATTTCTTTCCCAAATTCTTGTCAATTGTTCCCTTATGATCTCTCTGAAACTCTGTACAACCGCTGGTTTAGTCAGTTTTTCTAGGTCCCATCTCCTTAAATTCTCACCATTTTGCAGTTTCTTCAGTTTTAATCTACAGTTCTTAACCAATAGATTGTGATCAGAGTCCACAACTGCCCCTGGAAATTTCTTACAATTTAAAATCTGGTTCCTAAATCTCGGTTTTATCATTATACGATCTATCTGATACCTTCTAGAATCTCCAGCATTTTTCCATGTATACAACGTTCTTTCACGATAAGAATCGTGTTAGCTATGATTAAGTTATGCTCTGTGCAAAATTCTACCTGGTGGCTTCCTCTTTCATTTCTTGCACCCAATCCATATTCACCTACTATGTATCCTTCTCTCCCTCTTCCTACTCTCGAATTCCAGTCACCCATGACTATTAAATTTTCGTCTCCCTTCTCTACATGAATAATTTCTTTTATCTTATCATAGATTTCATCAATTCTTTCATCATCTGCAGAGCTAGTTGGCATATAAACTTGTACTACTGTAGTAGGCATGGGCTTCGTGTCTATATTGGTCACAATAATGCGTTCACTATGCTGTTTGTAGTAGCTCACCCGCACTCCTATTTTTTTATTCCTTATTAAACCTACTCCTGCATTACCTCTATTTGATTTTGTATTTATAGCCCTGTATTCATCTGACCAAAAGTCTTGTTCCTTGTGCCACCGAACTTCACTAATTCCCACTATATCCAACTTTAACCTAGCCATTTCCCCTTTTAAATTTTCTAACCTACCAGCCCGATTAAGGGATCTGACATTCTACTCTCCGATCCGTGTAACGCCAGTTTTCTTTCCCCTGATAACGACGTCTTCTTGAGTAGTTCTCGCCCGGAGATCCGATTGGAGGACTATTTTTACCTCCGGAATATGTTACCCAAGAGGAGGCCATCATCATTTAACCATACAGTAAAGCTGCATGCCCTCGGGAAAAATTACGGCTGTAGTTTCCCCTTGCTTTCAGTCGTTCGCAGTACCAGCACAACAAGGCCGTTTTGATTAGTGTTACAAGGCCAGATCGGTCGATCATTCAGACTGTTGCCCCTGCAACTACTGAAAAGTCTACTGCCCCTCTTCAGGAACCACACGTTCGTCTGGCCTCTCAACAGATACCCCTCCGTTGTGGTTGCACCTACGGTACGGCTATCTGCATCGCTGAGGCACGCAAGCCTCCCCACCAACGACAAGGTCCATGGTTCATGGGAGTCAGTCTGAAAGAGGGTTGTCCTGAGATTCAATTGTTATGCCTAGAAGAGAACAGCAACATGCCAATTTTGTTAATGAAATCATCTCACGTTACTGGCTGAGTCGGGGCATTGTGTCCTCACAACGTGTCGAGTGTCTTACTATCTCTCATTTTCAGATTAACTGAAAATTGCGACTAGGAAACGACTGATGGAAACGTTGCGACAACACGACTCCACAGCTCGGCTGATAGCCCTAGACGATTTCGGCAGTTAAATTCTCAGAAGAAAACGTGGATTCCCGTAACAATTTTATTTAAGATGTGCAGGCAGATTGCCTGAGTCACGCTCTTATTACTCTGAAATTGGTAACGATGTCTTGATCATAGACGAATGCTTTTTATCTTCTTGTTTCTGTCATTAGAATAAAGAGTCAACACTAGTATTTACTCGTGCACTTTTATCGGTTTCTAATACTTATAGTAGGACGTATTATGATTGAAACCGTTTACACAATTACAGTCGCAGTCATTTCCACAATTCATACATCTTTCGCTTCGTAATCAAATTTATTTATTGTGTACTGGTCCGCTATAAATATTTATGCTGTAAGAAATATCCCAGTTGCATTTATATCATTTCTCTAGTACATTATGACATTTTTATTGAGAGGTTGATTTAAGAGCTACATTGTATTAGTTGAGGAAATTCTTTTGGGTGAGAGCAACTTTCTTGTGAGCTTACTCTGTCTCCCTCCCCCTTTTTATTTTGTTAATTTTGTACGTAAAACATCTGTTCCAGCTGTTTATTATCTTGTCGCTGTATAGAAATCTTATAGGGCATGTGTGGCTACAGTGCTCCTGAATCCGTACCTTAGGCTGAAACCTCTCACTAGTGGTGATGCACGATTGGAAGTAGCCATTCCTAAATCTAGGGGCGAGGCTAGGGGAGCCGAGGATGTGTGTTATAATTTACGACCACCAGATTTTGCACAAAATTCCCTGACTAAATATTAATTCTTCGCATACTTACCATGTAGAGAGGGCATCTGGCACCCACGACAGTAGTAAGATGGCTTTCATCAAGTAACGCAACACCTTTGTTTCTCAGCATGTTTTGGTTGAAAGATGCAGAATTTGTTGCGATACGTCGTGGAATATTCGCGCTTCAGCTCCGATAGCTTCATGTTGTTCCGATAGGCAGTGGCTGTGTAGGTAGCCTTCAAAAGGGTGGTCTCAATGGACGGGCATTCCAAGCTGGGAGCTGTCAGTTACTTTTGGCGGAAAGCGAGACTATCGCAGATATTCATAGGCGCTTTCAAAATGTCTAGGGCGATCTGGCAGTGAACGAAAATACGGTGAGTCGTTGGGTGACGCGTCTCTCATCATGGCAACAAGGTCGCACAGATCTCTACTATCCTCCCACGTACCGACCAATCGCAATTTAGGAACGCGCCGACATTCTCACTGGAGGTGATCGACGGATCACAATAGAACTCCTCGATGCTCAAATGGACGACTTTGTTAGCAGTGCTAACACACGCGTCCACCAGTCTGTGGTGCTCTAACCTGTGTGCACCTGGGCTCCTCACCGCCTAGCAGAAGACCATAGAGAGGAACGATGGACTATTTGTGCGGAAATTTTTGCGCGTTACGAGACTGATGGTGACTGGCGATGAAACATGGGTTAATGATATGGGACCTTAGTTTCTCCCGGAGTGTACAATAATGAATTAACTTATGAAAATGCACTTGAGTGACGTCGTCGACAACAGCCGGTATCTCGAAAGGCGCAAGCTCATCCTGCCATTTTCAAGATAACGTAGCAAGAAGTTAGCGCCTAGCAAAGCAATTTAAAATCTCCGTTTTCAGAGAAACTCCGTAAAGATAACGCACACGCAGAAACTCTCTCTCTCTCTCTGTCTCTCTTTGTTTCTCTCTCTCTCTCACACACACATACACCCTGTACATGCCCGAAGTCAGAAGATGACCGAAGTCAGAAGTTATCGATGGTGAAATCGTCCCTCTGATTTTTGACAAGTGAGACAACGGGATTCCATGTAGAACTTAAACATCTCTATTTATAAAGTTACTTGCTTATTAAATTTTATCAGTTTCCTTAGGTGGAATTGCATGCCAGAATCTCTGTGGTATTTTATTCCATAGGACGACCAGTGCCAAGACAGTGCTCTGCAATGGCGGATTTGATAGGCTGTCGTAAGCGTGTGTGCTGCTTCTTCTCAGTGCACTAGTCCTCCAGTCCTGATAGAGCAATTATATGACATGCCACAACTGAAAGGAACACGGTAGGCACCCATCTTGAAATCATCCCTTACGGAACCAAAAGGTCCGTTTTCTTAGATGGTGGTCGAAATACACATTTCACTTCATATTTCCGCAAAATACGACCAATACTGTTCGGAATGCTCCCTGCATTAAGAAAAAAGGCCATCGACTTCGGCGCTCCGCGTGGTCTAGGCTGCCTTCCTACGGTTCGCACGCTTGCCCCCCCCCCCCCCACCCCTCCTCCACCACCCCCATCAGAGGTTCGAGTACTCCCTCGAGCATGGGTGTGTGTCTTGTCCTTAGTTAGTTTAAGATAGATTAAGCAGTGTGTATGCCTAGGGACCGATGACCTCAGCAGCTTGGTGCCATAGGAGCTTAGCACAATAAAAAAAAAAAAAAAAAAAAAAAAGGAAATACTTCGGTGCTACCTCGGTACTGTCACCACTCACCCGGTATACAGTTGGTCGACTGTGCACGGAGTCTAATCTGACTTTCATTGTAATCATTCTGTCGAACGGTGACTTAGAGATGAACTAACTCAGCTGGAACGCTCTCAGGGCCCGATATGACATGCACCCTGTGAACCAGGGCACGAAGTGTCCCTTCATGTTGAGCCAGGATAGTGACACGGGGGAAGGACAGGTTTGCGTGACCTTCTTGCTGTAATGACAACCCCTTGCCCAACGGCTACCCGTGCTTTTGTTCACTACCAGGTCTCCGCAGAGATTCCGTAAGCGCCTGCGAATACCTGCGCTGCTTTGGTTTTCCGCCAAAAGAAAGTCAATGACAGCGCTCTGCTTGGAAAGCAGCTCCATTACAGACGCCATTTTGAATCATACGTATATCACCGACACCAACTGTAACTTCATGAAAACATAGGGGCTGAAGTGGGGATATTTTACAATTTCCCTCAGAAAATTCGGCATGTTTTCCACCGAAACAGTCTGAAAAAAAAAAATTGTGCCATTTCTTAGTGAACGCCCCCTTGTAATTAATGGTGAGGTATGATTTCGATGACGGTTGAGGTGAAGAAATCTACTTTTGACAGATGAATATTGGCAGTAACAGCTTATGGCTCTGGAACATGGACATTATTTATTGTTAGGAAGCTAACAGTAGCCCAAATAGGAATCGAAAGATCAGTGTTGGGTTACACAATAAAAGACGCGAAGAGAGCAGATGAGATACGACGAACAACGGTCACCGGCATAATGGAAAGAGGGAATTCGTTGAAATGGCAGTGGACTGGTCATGTTGCTCAAACAAAGGATGGTAGATGGTGGAAACAAGTCGTTGAGTGGAGCCCAATTTACCAAAAAAGACTTAGACGAAGACCACCAGACTGATGGGACAGAGATATAAGGAAGACAGTGCTATTCAATTGGCAACAGGAAGCCCAGTATCGGAAGAAATGGAACATCTTACTGGCATGCTTTTTTACGTGATGACTGAAAGAGGCCACATCATTAAGTGATAGAATTGGCTGGTGATGATGATGATGATGATTTCGAGAAATAAGATGAAGTTCGATCTGATAAAACTGAAGTGATGTTTAAGTTAGATATTTTAAAATTCAAAATGTAAGCAATCTTTGTGCAATACAAACTAACGGTACACGGTATTTTTCTGTTTTGAAAGTCTGAAACTGTTTAAACATCGGATTTGTGAACTGAATTACCAGCTGATTAGATGAAAAAAAATTCGGTCATCCGAAAAGTGAAAATATCAAATACTCCACTTACCACACGGGATTTCATGTAATCTACGCACAAAAACTTATAAGAAATCTAATCTACATTAATTTGCAAGTCTCTTTCAATCTAAATAATATTCTTAAAATCGGTCTTCACCGATTTTGTAGAAATCACGTAACAAACGTTTCAAACTGGGAAAAGTTGATGTTTTTATTGTTCCGAAACTAGTTCCAACGTCGTAAGTCATCATCTAGTAGAGTTTTAAATATTTCATGTTGAAAACCACATGTCTACAATTTTAAATTGTAATCCATACCGTAATTATTTGTCACTCTGCGTGAAGAGTAATCTGGTTGTAGAGTAAAGAAAACAAACTTTTTAGCAACGTGTATAGTTTGTTACATCAAAATGAATTTTAGTCTATAATAACACAATTTGGAATATCAAGTTACATAAAGTTACATATACTTAGATAAACTTACATTACCTTGCATAAAAACAAGGGCATTCGATAAGGAATGCAACACATTTCATTTTCTGAAAGCAGATTGGTTTAATTCAGGATTTCAATACACCATATTATTCCCCGCTCTTTTGGTTACGAAATCCTGTTTTCCAACACAGTCTCCACATAATTCGACTTTATGCCACCTAACTGGCAGGGTCTGTACACCTGCTTGGCACCACTCTACAGGTCGACGTCGGAGCCTGCATCTTGCTACGTACGTTACTGTACCCACCCAATGGAAGTCGGAAGTTGCGAGATCCGGGCTATAGAATAGATGAAGAAGAACAGTCTAACGATGTTTTCTAAGCGCCTCTCGGATCTACAGACTTATGTGAAACCTTGCGTTGTCATGGAGAAAGAGAAGTTCTTTCCCTTTTTTTTTTGTTTATTAAGAAATTTCCTCCATTTGTCTGTTAATTATTCATTTATTTTACACAATCATTATTGTGGCTTTGTAGCCATTCTGAAGTGTCAGTTGAAATATTCCACTGTGTCTTGCATGTCTGTGACGTGTCATCGTCAGACATATTTTAACATTTATACATGCACTTGAGAATGGCTTCAGACCTGAGAACATGACTGTAAAATAAATGAACAATTAACAGTCAAATGTTGGAAATTTCTTTAAAAATGCCGTATATGACGGTGAAGCCCCACGAAGGACATATTATTAAGGAGAAGTTCGTTTGCATTTTTGTGGCGCTGAATTCACTATAGACGTTTCTTTAGGTTTCTGAGGGTAGCACAGTGCACTTCAGAGTTCACAGTTGCACCACGGAGGAGTATATCAAATGAATAGCCCCTTAAAAGTCCAATAATACCGTCGTCATGACTTCACCGGCTGAGAGTGTGGCTTTCAACTTTTTCTTTTGGAGAGAGCTGGTGTGGCGCCACTCGAAGAATTGCCGCTTTATTTCCGGTTCTAAGAGATGAGCCCACGTGCAAATAGCTTACGAGAATGCAGATAGGTGCCGTTGTCGACAACCGCCGGTGTGTAACTAGATCATACCCTGCCATTTACTATGCGAAGCAGCTGCAAGTAAGCGCTGTGACAGCCAGGTTTAAACCTCGGTTTTCAGAGAAACTCCGTGAGGATAAAACACACTCACACATACACAACACTGTAAACACTACAGTCATCACAAAACAAAGATAAGCGTCATCAGAAGTAAACGATAGTAAAATTAATAATCAACTGGTAAAGTAGCATATACTCTGTCCCTCTGTTTTTTGACAGGTAAGAGTGCAAATGTCCTAGCAGAATTTAAACAAAAACCCCCATCCCCATTTAGACGGTTATTTGCTAATTTAATTTCAACGGTTTCCTTAATAACACTGTCCGAATAGCAAGAAATTGTTATATTCCAAAGAATGAGCGCGGCCAAGGCAATGTGCACTAACGGACTCCTGCAGTGCCGGAACGTCCGAACACTCTCATTCGAATGGACAGAGGGATCACAATCATACACCTCGAAGCTCAAAGTTACAGGCGATGAATAATGTTTTCATCTCTTCGAACCGGAAGAATAACTGCAATTCATGGAGTAGCCCCACCCCTCCTCCCCTCCAAAACGAGGTTCAAACTGCCCCCTCAACAGACAAAGTCGTGGAGACGATTTTCTGGGACTCTGAAGGGGCTATTCTGTTTGATGTCGTCCATCATAATGCAACGATCAGCTCTGAAGTGTATTGTGCTTCTTCTTCTGTAGTGGTCAATCCAATGGTTGGATTGCAAAAGCTACAATGGCAGCTTGTCTCCATTCTGTGCGTCTTTCAGCTTTTCTCTTCATTTCTTTATAGGTGTTACATCCCACATCTTTCACGATTTGGTCCATGTCCTTCAGCCGTGCTCTTCCTCTTGGTCGTTTTCCATCGACATATTCCTCTATGATTGTGTTCAGGAGACCTTTATGTCCAAATCTTGTAAATTGCACTCTTCTTTTAACTATGAAACTCCAGAAGCCTCTCTTCTCACCTACTCTTTCCAGAACCACTTCGTTTGTGACCTTGTCGATACATTTTATTTTCAGCATGCGTCTATAACACCACATTTCAAAAGAATTTAGCTTCTGGTCTTCCTCTGTCCTGAGAGTCCATGTCTCACACCCATAGCATGCCACACTCCACACATTATTTCAAAAACCTTTTCCTGATATTAAGCCTGATGCTCTTAGATGTTAAGAGGTTTCCTTCTTGTTAAAAGCAGCCTTTGCTTGAGGAATTCTACTTCTGCCTTGCCCCTTCCATTCCTGGTTATATTGCCGCCCAGATAAGTAAAGTTATCAACTTGTTCAAGCAGTTCATTGCCTACATGAACTTGGACTTTCACTTGATCTTTTTTGTCTCATGCTGTTAGTTTTGTTTTTACTTTATTAATTCTCATATTATATTCTTCCCCCATACCTTTATCCATTCTATTCAGTAGGACTACAAGATCTTCTTCACTTTCAGCTAGGACAGCTGTATCATCGGCATATCTTATGATATCTATTCGTTGGCCATGAATTAGTACACCTGTCTGTGAATTTTCCCTTACTTTTTTCAGATCCTCTTCAATGTACGGGTTAAAGATAACAGGGGATAGTGCGCAACCTTGTCGGACACCTTTCCGTATCTGCACCTCTTCTTGTTTTGTCCGTCCACGGACAACTGCTGTCTTGTTTTTGTACAGGTTCCATATCATTTTTCTGTCTTTATAGTCTATTCCTACTTTTTTGAGTAGCTCAAACATATTATCCCATTAAACATTATCAAAGACTTTCTCTATATCTACGAAAGCTATGTATGTTGTCATGTTCTTATCTAGTCGTTTCTCTATTGTTATGGTGCTACCCTCAGGAAATTGAAAAGCCTGCCGGAGTTGCCGAGCGGTTGTAGGCGCTACAGTCTGGAACCACGCAACCGCGACGGTCGCAGGTTCGAATCCTGCCTCGGGAATAGATGTGTGTGATGTCCTTAGGTTAGTTTGGTTTGAGTAGTTCTAAGTTCTAGGAGAGTGATGACCTCAACAGTTAAGTCCCATAGTACTCAGAGCCATTTGAACCATTTGAAATTGAAGAAACTACACTACTGGCCATTAAAACTGCAACACCAAGAAGAAATGCAGATGATAAACGTGTATTCATTGGACAAATACAGTATACTAGAACTGACATGAGATTACATTTTCACTCAATTTCTGTGCATAGATCCTGAGAAATCAGTAGCCAGAACAACCACTTCTGGCCATAATAACGGCCTTGATACGCCTGGGCATTGAGTCAAACAGAGCTTCGATAGCGTGTACAGGTACAGCTGCCCATGCAGCAATACCACAGTTGATCAAGAGTAGTGACTGGCGTATTGTGACGAGCCAGTTGCTCGGGCACCCTTGACCAGACGTTTTCAGTTGGTGAGAGATCTGGAGCAAGTGCTGGCCATGGCAGCAGCCGAACATTTTCTGTATCCAGAAAGGCCCGTACAGGACCTGTAACATGCGGTCGTGCATTATCCTGCTGAAAAGTAGGGTTTCACAGGCAACGAATGAAGGATAGAGCCACACGTCGTAACACATATGAAATGTAATGTCCACTGTTCAACGTGCCGTCAGTGCGAACAAGAGGTGACCGAGACCTGTAAGCAATGGCACCCCATACCATCACGCCAGGTGATACGCCAGTATGGGGATGACGAATACACGCTTCCAATGTGTGTTCACCACAATGTCGCCAAACACGGATGCGACCATCATGATGCTGTAATCTGAACCTGGATTCATCCGAAACAATGACGTTTTGCCATTCGTGCACCCAGCTTCGTCGTTGAGTACACCATCGCAGGCGCTCCTGTCTGTGATGCAGCGTCAAGGGTAACCGCAGCCATGATCTCCGAGCCGATAGTCCATGCTGCTGCAAACGTCGTCGAACTGTTGGTGCAGATGGTTGTTATCTTGCAAATGTCCCCATCTGTTGACTCAGAGATCGAGACGTGGCTGCACGATCCGTTACAGCCATGCAGATAAGATGCCTGCCATCTCGACTGCCAGTGATAGGAGGCCGATGGGATCCAGCACGGCGTTCCGTATTACCCTCCTGAACCCACCGATTCCATATTCTGCTAACAGTCATTGGATCTCGACCAACGCGAGCAGCAATGTCGCGATAAACCGCAATCGCCATAGGCTACAATCCGACCATTATCAAAGTCGGAAACGTGACGGTACGCATTTCTCCTCCTTACACGAGGCATCACAACAACGTTTCACCACGCAACGCCGGTCAACTGCTGTTTGTGTATGAGAAATCGGTTGGAAACTTTCCTCATGTCAGCACGTTGTAGGTGTCGCCACCGGCGCCAACCTTGTGTGAACGCTCTGAACAGTTAATCATTTGCATATCACAGCATCTTCTTCCTGTCGGTTAAATGTCGCGTCTGTAGCACGTCATCTTCGTGGTGTAGCAATTTTAATGGCCAGTAGTATACTTCATCGTGTTCTTCCCCACAAAAATGCGAACAAAATTCTTCTCCATGACAACGCAAGGCCTCACACAAGTTAGCGCATCCGAGACGAGCTCAGAAAAATTCACTGGACTGTTCTTTCTCATCCACAGTAGAGGCAGGATCTCGCGCCTTCCGACTTACACCTATTTGGCCCAACGTTGGATGCACTCCGCGGGAAGCAGTGTGTGGATGATGGAGAGGTTACTGATGAGGCAGGACGTTGGCTCTGACGTAGACCAATAGAGTGGTATCATACGGGCAAGCAGGTCCTCCTAGTAAGATTCGTAAGGTTGTCGCATTGACAGGTGATTTTGTGAAAATGTAGTGTTTTGTAGCCAAAAGAGTGGGAAATAGTATTGTGCATTGGAATACCGAATAAAACCAACGTGATTTCAGAGAAAAAATGTTGCTTTACTTATTGCAAGAATCTCGTACCTTACTGCAGAAAATCTATGTTTCTACGAACGATATTCAGATGTCATCAAGAGGCTAAAGATTTCAGGTAACATTTTACACCATTTTCAGGTTATTTGCGGAATTTATTAGGAAGCAAGATTAGAGTTTAACGTACCGCCTACAATGAGGCCATTAAAGAGGGAGCAGAAGATTTGATTAGAGAGAAGATCCGGACGTATATCGGCCGTTCCCTGTCAAAGAAACCATTCCGGTGTTCGCTTTAAGATATTAAGATAAACTAATCCAGGATGGCCGGGAGTGGATTTGAACCTTTGGTCTCCAGAATACGAGTTCAGAGTGGTAGCCATAGGGCCATTTGTCTGGGTTTGAGGATCTCATTGTATGGGTGGCTAATAGAGCATTTAGGGAGTGGAAAGTGAGCATTGCGTATAGTGTTCGGAATAAAGGAAACTAGCTGTGGTTAGCTTGTGCTCCACTAAACTGTAACTAATTTCCCTTTTCCCGTAGTGAAATTGTGGACAGCTGATGAGAAAAAGTCACCACTTTACCTTGGTCATGCTATCCGCTACATATAGATATTTAAATATTAGTGATTGGGTCCCCACAACATTTATATTAATTTTGCCTCAACACCAATATACAATCAAGGTGATTTTTAACACTTTTGCACATCTAGATAATAGTTTTCCGTAATTCGTACCTTGTTCAGAATCCTGCCTTGAGTAATACGTTAAACTGCATACCTTCCTATGCCTATAGATGAATATATTTTCTTTCAGCGTATAACGTACATTTTCGCTGTAAGATATCAAGGCATGCCTAAACAATGTCATCAGTACGACCTTTGAGCACAATGACAGGTGCAAGTCATCTCAACTTAGGGCATAATTCACATTCATTGTTTTCACGTTAAATTTCAGAGACTCTTTTAAGAAATAAGCTCACTACTTCTATACAACGTTTACTTCGAGCTGGAGTAGTGTCTAACTTGCACGTGTAAAATTTATATAACACTCGCTACCACCTTAAGGACAACCACATCTTACTTACAGTGCATGAACGAGCATGAAAAGGCATTAGTAGTGTCTCTGGACAGAGTCATGCATGGAGGCATCTACTGTGGAGAACCTGCAACAAAGATGCAAGTTCTGAAAGCTTACCATGACCAAAACAAGCATATAAATCGAAAACGATTAAATATCTTTCCAGGATTAAAATATCATCTTAGAGATACAGTAAAGTAGTTGCTTATCGTAGCTAAATGTAATAGTACTATGGAAATAAACGTCTGTTTAGAACTTTCAATACAAGACTGCTTCTTCCCGACAGAAAGTTCTTTCTTCAGAGAATTCTCTTTGCGGATGAAGCTACCTTTACAAATTATAGGAATCTGAATGTAAGGAATGTGCACTATTGAAAGTTTCTGTTCAGTCACCCTCAAAAGTTACGAATCGCCACAGACTATGTAGCTCGAGCCATCAGCCTTCCCCATACATTGATCAAAAATTCCTTTCTGCATTGCTAATGCAGCGACACGTGCGAGATGTCCAAGTGCTGCTGCAAATAATGGAAGAACTGTTCAGCACGGCTATGCTGTGTGTTAACTCGCCATGACGGCCGACGCAAGAATTGACTGTTTCACTGCTCTCCGTGGACAAAGAGGTCTAATAGTTCGGTCAACACAGAGAAACGTAGCACGTTCGCAACCGGTTACACGTCACCTGAAATCTGTACTTACTTGAAGAGCTTATTCATGTGAAATATTCTGCAATAACAGCTCGGTACTGTATAACGCACTTAAAAGACATTCTTCAGGTTAGTATAGCACCTGTCATTGCAAAGCCCTGGTACCGATAGAAATAATTTATTACAATTGTATTTGTTTTAGACAAGGAGATTCTGCTACGATGTTAATATATCTTAGGGAACGTTTAAGGCATGGTAATTCTGATTTCAGCCAGATGAATCGTAAGAAAGTCTTGTATACACGTTTTATAGCCTTTTCAAAAATGGTTCAAATGGCTCCAAGCACTATGGGACTTATCATCTGTGGTCATCAGTCCCCTAGACTTAGAACTACTTAAACCTAACTATCCTAAGGACATCACACACATCCATGCCCGAGGCAGGATTGTATCCTGAGACCGTAGCAGCAGCGTCGTTCCGGACTGTAGCGCCTAGAACCGCTCGGCTACAGCGGCTGGCTTATAGCCTTTTCTTCATACCTATATTAATGACAGAGATATGGTATCTAGTACCCTTTTTCAAATCGGACTTCAGTAATTCCCTCTGCTACTACAGTTCCTAATAAGCACACTGTTTAAAACTTTTAAACGATTGCCGTCTTATGCGGAAGTACTTTTTTTTCATTCTCTTTATGTTTCACGCACTTAGGATGCCCGACGGACGGTGAGAAATAGTCTGTGTCTCTGGAATAAGTCAGACCAGTTGACTTCGCATTTCGCACGCAAACGGCTTCCATCCTTGTTATATGTGTCGGCTTGAGCAGCTTAACTAGCAGCATTTCAGAAGACGCTTGGAAGTCTGTCGCCGGTTTCAGATGCAACATCGGCACCATAATTTATTTCTTCGAAGAATTCAGTTTGCTATGAAGCTAACTTCGACCATTGAGAATCCTCATTAGCTGAGGCAGCTTGAACATCAGAGACAATGGAGTTTGAATGTTTGGTGTGGGGTTATTGGAGGTTGTATAACTGGACCTTGCTCACTGAAGTAACATATAATGAGTCAAAGTCACAGTTTCTTACCGAAGTGCTATCGGCTCTCCTAGAGGAAGTAACATTTCTACACTCCTGGAAATTGAAATAAGAACACCGTGAATTCATTGTCCCAGGAAGGGGAAACTTTATTGACACATTCCTGGGGTCAGATACATCACATGATCACACTGACAGAACCACAGGCACATAGACACAGGCAACAGAGCATGCACAATGTCGGCACTAGTACAGTGTATATCCACCTTTCGCAGCAATGCAGGCTGCTATTCTCCCATGGAGACGATCGTAGAGATGCTGGATGTAGTCCTGTGTAACGGCTTGCCATGCCATTTCCACCTGGCGCCTCAGTTGGACCAGCGTTCGTGCTGGACGTGCAGACCGGGTGAGACGACGCTTCATCCAGTCCCAAACATGCTCAATGGGGGACAGATCCGGAGATCTTGCTGGCCAGGGTAGTTGACTTACACCTTCTAGAGCACGTTGGGTGGCACGGGATACATGCGGACGTGCATTGTCCTGTTGGAACAGCAAGTTTACTTGCCGGTCTAGGAATGGTAGAACGATGGGTTCGATGACGGTTTGGATGTACCGTGCACTATTCAGTGTCCCCTCGACGATCACCAGTGGTGTACGGCCGGTGTAGGAGATCGCTCCCCACACCATGATTCCGGGTGTTGGCCCTGTGTGCCTCGGTCGTATGCAGTCCTGATTGTGGCGCTCACCTGCACGGCGCCAAACACGCAAACGACCATCATTGGCACCAAGGCAGAAGCGACTCTCATCGCTGAAGACGACACGTCTCCATTCGTCCCTCCATTCACGCCTGTCGCGACACCACTGGAGGCGGGCTGCACGATGTTGGGGCGTGAGCGGAAGACGGCCTAACGGTGTGCGGGACCGCAACCCAGCTTCATGGAGACGGTTGCGAATGGTCCTCGCCGATACCCCAGGAGCAACAGTGTCCCTAATTTGCTGGGAAGTGGCGGTGCGGTCCCCTACGGCACTGCGTAGGATCCTACGGTCTTGGCGTGCATCCGTGCGTCGCTGCGGTCCGGTCCCAGGTCGACGGGCACGTGCACCTTCCGCCGACCACTGGCGACAACATCGATTTACTGTGGAGACCTCACGCCCCACGTGTTGAGCAATTCGGCGGTACGTCCACCCGGCCTCCCGCATGCCCACTATACGCCCTCGCTCAAAGTCCGTCAACTGCACATACGGTTCACGTCCACGCTGTCGCGGCATGCTACCAGTGTTAAAGACTGCGATGGAGCTCCGTATGCCACGGCAATCTGGCTGACACTGACGGCGGCGGTGCACAAATGCTGCGCAGCTAGCGCCATTCGACGGCCATCACCGCGGTTCCTGGTGTGTCCGCTGTGCCGTGCGTGTGATCATTACTTGTACAGCCCTCTCGCAGTGTCCGGAGCAAGTATGGTGGGTCTGACATACCGGTGTCAATGTGTTCTTTTTTCCATTTCCAGGAGTGTATTAAGTAGTTTATGAAGAACAAACAAGATGTATGCTCAGCACAAAACTTTCCTGCGACTAGACGATCGCTCAGTCAGCTCTTTCCTGGTAGCTGGATAGGACGTGAAGTCGTTGCTGTAAGTGAGGTATTCAAAAAGATCCAAAGTGTACTTGTGCTAGCGATCGCTATGGCGTCATCCTCAAATGTAGATCAACGATCCAAATTCTGTGGCGTGTACAAAAGAATTCGAATGATAAGAATTATTTGTAAAAAGTATATAAAGAATAGACTTACAGTATATCCACAACACTAACCGAATTACCTGTGTTTATAGTCCACGTCAAAAACACGTGAGCGCGCCCAAAGGCACACACACACACACACACACACACACACACACACACACACTCACACACACACACACACACACACACACACACACACACACATTGAGAGATGTTCCACCTTCTCATTCTTTATCAAAAATACGTGTTATGTCAATTGCAGTACAGATTCGTAAGTAAATTGTGTCTTCTCTGTGTTTTATACGCCACGAAAAAAAAGTGTCAAATGATCAAATGTTATACCACCTCTTCAGTACGTTTCATCTCTCTGTGTAATGATTACTTTAAGTTTTGAAATTACAGCCGCAACGTACAGATCTACATATGGTATTCGGGCACAGACAGACTGATTAGATAAAGCTCTACTCTTTCATTAACTGCAGTGTCATAAAATAGATAATCTTTAAATGCGTGCTGTATCATTTCACAAAAGTTAGCTCAACTGTTACCAGTATTATGAGGTGTCAGATTTATGGTTCATCTTGATTTATTTCTCGTATTTATTTATTCATTAATTTTTTGAGTCAGAAGTTTTCTGGCTGGTTTGATACGGCCCGCCACGAATTACTCTTGTGTATCACTCTCTTCATCTCAGAGGAGCAATTGCAAACTGCGTTTACAATTATTTGCTGGATGTATTCCGACCTGTAACTTCCCCTACAGGTTTTTCCCTTTACAGTTCTCTGTGGTGCCAAGGAACTCATATTGGGATGTCTTAACAGATGTCCTACCAACCTGTCACTTCTTCATAATGTTTTCCATATATTCTTTTCCTTGGCGACTCTGCGGAGGATCTCCTCATTTTTTACTTTATCAGTCCATCTAATTTTTAACATTCTTCTCAAGCACCGCATCTAAAATCCTTCGATTCTCTTCTTTCCCATTTTCCCACAGTCCATGTTCCACTACCATGCAATGCTGCGCTCCAAACGTATATTTCGAGAAATTTCTTCCGCAGATTTAGGGATATGTTTGGTGGTAGTACATTTGTCTTGACCAGAAATGCAATTTTCGAAAGTGATATTGTATTTTTATGTCATCCCTGCTTAGTTCGTCGTGGATTATTTTTCTGCCTAGGTAGCAGAAATCCTTAACTTCATCTGCTTCGTAAAAACCAATCCTGATGTGAAGTTTCTCGTTGTTCTCATTTCTGCTCTCATTACTCTCCTCTTTATTCGATTTGCTCTCAACCCTTATTCTGTATTCATTAGACTGTTCATTTCATTCTGTAATTCTCATTCATTTGCACTGTCGATAACATGAACAGCAACGAATATTATCGTTGATATAGTTTCATCTTAAATTTTAGTTACACCTTTGAACCTTTCTTTAGTTCCGTTATTGCTTCATCGATGTATAGTTTGAACAGTACGAGTAGAAGACACACATTTCAGCGCTTCGCTCTTGGTCTTCCACTCTTAATGTTTCCTCTTCGTTCTTGACATATTGTATATTATCCGTCTTTCTCTATAGCTTACTTTTATTTTTCTCGATTTTGAACCTCTAGCACCTTTCTACAGTGTGTAACACTTTTTCCAGGTCGACAAATCCTATGAAGGTGTCTTGATTTCTCTTCAGTCCTGCTTCCATGCAAGAGTGAAGAAAAATCAACGCCATTCTGATCGTAATCCACTAGATTTAGATTTTTTCCATTCTGCTGCATATTATCCCCGTCATCGACTTGGATGCATGAGCTGCTAAGATTACTGCGCGATAATTCTCGCACTTATTGACTCTTGTAGTTTTCTGAAAGTGAGATGGTATCTAGTCAGACTCATACATTCTACACCCTAACGCCAGTAGTCGTTTTGTTGCAACTGCTCCCAATGATTTTAGAAAAATGCTGATGGAATGTTACCTTTCTCATCTGCCTGATTTGGTTTTAAGTCTTCCAGAGCTCTTTTAAATTCTGGTTCTAATACTGAATCCCGTATCTCTTCCATATAGACAACTGTTTCTGTTTCTATCACGTCAAAAGAAAAGTCTTTCCCCTCACAGAGGCCTTCAGCGTACTGTTTTCACCCATCCGCTATCTCCTATTGCACTCTTAATCTTACCATCTTACCACTCTTGCTTTTAATTTTAAGGAATGTTGTTTTGACTTTTCTACATGCTGAATCAGTCCTTCCGACCATCATTTTTTTTCGATTTGTTCACATTTTTAAAGCAGCCATTTCGCCTTTGCTTTCTTGCGCTTACTATTTATTTCATTCCTAAGTATTTCAGTATTCCCAAATTTCCTAGAACATTTTTGCACATCGACCTATGAAAATATTTCTTCTATTACCCTTGGTTTCTTCGCAGTTACCTTCGCTGTTTCTGTGTTCAACTCCTGTTAAACTGAAAGACCTTTCAGATGAAATAAATCAAAGTAATGTACACTACCGGTCAAAATTTTTCTGTCACATATGTCAATTATGTATTTTTTGTTAAAACATTTGTCTTTAATTTTCTGTCACATCCCACTCTGAATAAAAACTAGTATAAAAATGTAAAGGGAATGCGTCTTTGTTGTGAGGTGACAGGTTGTTTTTATAGAGGAGTGCTGATGAGCATCCTCTAATCCACACAAATCTGATGAGCTTTTAAATCGACACGGTTCTATTCGGGAAGATCTAATTCCTTCAGCTGTTTGTGTAGCAACTATTCGGCATTATTTTACTGTACCTTTTGTTCGTCTTGTGTGTTTGTGTACCTGATAAGATCCATATCGTAACTGCTACTTCATAACAAGACGGAGGTAAGAGTTTTAAATTGCTGTAATTCTAGTTCTGCATCAGGAAAACTGTTCTCCTACGACCTCGCAACAAACATTAGCGTAGCTCAACCTACGTTGGTGTGCTCGTATTTGCAGCAGTTCAAGCAAACTGGTGACAATACAAGTGTTACACGATCTGGAAAGTCCTGAGTGACATCATACAGGGAAGATCAGTACCCATGTGTACAGAGTAGACATCAGAGGACTAGTACTCCACCAGAAATTCGCGAAGAAATAAACAGCAACCAAGGTGCTCCAATCTCTATCTCAATAGTGCAATGTCGTCTTCTTAAACAAGATTTAAAGAGATGCATGGCGGCCAAAAAGCCCTTGTTGCACAAACGTAATAAAGCGATAAGATTGCTATTACTACAGAAATAACAAAACTGAAACGTGCAACAATGATCCGAGGTGTTATTCATGGATGAATCTAACAAGAACACCCTCCAATCCGAAATATCGAAACGTGCTCTGAAATTTTTTATGCGAGAAATATACTGAAACAAAAACAATATCAAAAGTTTGGCGCAAGAGGCATACTTAGGTACTTTTTTTAATTTGAAAACTGATAAATTAGTAGCTCGCCGGGTGGTTGGAAAAATGTACACCCCTTCCGTAGTTCTAGCAGGGGGCACACGCGCAACACTGCGAGCACATATCATTGGTTCACACCACATCCGTAAACAAATTACGTGGTTAAACTATTCGAAAGATTTAGAGCTGCTCCTGAGTGTCAGTGCACCATTACTCTGAAAGATCTAGAAGACTGAGCTCTTTGAACTGGAATAACAGATTTTCTGGGTTCTGCGACCTGTTTCAGTATATTCAGGAAATCATACGAAAGAGAAAGTCCTAAAATTACCAAGTTTACTTCATCTGAATATGCAGAGGAGATATGATTAACATGTAATACATTAGAGAAATTAGTATATGACATGAAGACGAAGCGTCTTGTTGTCTCCCAACATGCCGTGTATATGGCCAATCAACCAGGTTTCGAGCAAGGCACTTTATCATTTCCAGAGAACGAAATCAGAGTTGCTCTTGCAGGCGATGAATGCTATGACACAATCGTTTACAACAATGCCAGAGAAAAGTATCGGTGGATTACTGTTTCCGCAGCTTTATATCTGTCATCAGGACTCTCATGGCAAATCTGGACCAAAGATTAAAGAAACGATTGTTTAGTTGCAAAGATCTAGTAACTGACTTAGCAAAATCTGAAAAAAAATGCGAGAGATAACTTCTCAATAACACATCCGAAATGCTTTCTTACTAACTGTACAAAATAAATAACTGCTTTTGTTGGACTCTTATACTGGACATAACGACACCTCTGTCTTTAGGAGGACGACGAAATGAGTCAATATGATTTGGATTCCACGAGAAACTTTGACATTTCAGGAGCATCAGTGCTAAAGTATTGTTAAACTTCAGTCATTTGTACATTGTAAGTCTGCATCAGCACGTCTAACAAATCTGATCAATTACGCGTGGTACCTAGCACAATATTCAGAGTAGTGGCCATGACCGTTTCTTGATCCACACAAAATTCAGTCTAAATAAAACAAGTAATGAGTTTGAAGTTTGTCAGTGGATTAATTTTTCTTTTATCAGGTGTGCATAGTGTAAAAAATGGTATTGTCATCAAGTATCGACTTTGGATTTTTGTGACGACTGCAGGGAATAGACAAAGAAATGTCTCATCGTTAGTAAAATATACATTAGTAAAAATTATCTTAAGATTTGTGTACAAGAATAGTTATGAAGAGGTTCATGGAAATCCAAATTGATGGATGTCGTCTGTAATGTAACATCATATACTGCCCTGATTTTCTTTTCTCTGCTAGTCGCTTGAGTAACATTTAATCTGCTGCAGTTAGACTGATGATACGGACAGCAAGGCAATCAAAACTTTAACGGTGTGAGATATTTACGGTATGTATTATATGCTGAAAACTCACGTGTGTGCACTTTAGACCTGTCGCAACACGACAATACGTACTTTTGTCCAAGCTGCGTCTACTTATTCGCATGCTAGGTAGGAAAGATTGTACAGACCACCGTTATTCGCGGTACTTCATGGGACATAAGTGAGTACATTTAATTTGTTTTAAATGCTTTGAGTGTGTAGTATCATCTAAAATCATGATAGCTCATATCTTTCAATGCATTCCTTCTGTGTGAAACATTTCAGCACAGGTTTTGACATGTCGGATTGGACCATTCTCTTGTAAGTATAAAATATCTGGAAGCCGTCGTCGAACATTTGTTCGTCGATATGGTGGAGAACGTATGAAGAGTCACTGATGAAGAATGATGGAGGGTCGCTCATGGTGTGGTGATGTTTTGTGGGCGATTAGGTCGATTACCTAGTGATCTAGATGGAACATTAAAGAAGAAAGGATCTCGCAGTATGCTGTACAATAATGCAGTACCATCTATCAAGAGACTTATTGGTTGTATGTTTCTTCTGCGACCCGACAGTGATCCCACAACTGCTTTAAGTTATGCAGAGGCTATGTCAATAGCCAATAGAAAAAAGGGAAACTGAAAAATATGATTTATCCAAATAATTCACCTGACTTAAATACCACTGTACTGTCAAGGGGTGATCTTGACAGAGAGATCAGAATACAGAGGTCTTCTAATGCTGGAGAGCGAACGAGTTGTATACAGACGTGTTGCACTCTCATATCTGCAAGAACACTTCAAAATTGTTTGTGGAACGGGATGGATGTCTTGAAGAGGCTAAGATGTAAACCGTATTTTGATGTACTTAATGATACAGAGAGAAATATATCTTGCTGGTTTATTTAGTTTGCACGATGTGTTGATACAGTGAAACAATAAATAAATATATATATATATATATATATATATATATATATATATATATATATATATATATATATATATGCATAGGTGATCGGAAACTTTTGATCTGTAGTGTATGTATAGTCATCTTCACACAGTAAGGGAGTAACAGTCACATTTAATATTTTTACTTTTTCAAACATACACAATAAAATCAATCGTCAGCATCACCATTTATCAGACGATATTGACCCCAGCGTAATGAATGTTCTTTATAATGACCAGTATTATTGTTCAGAACAATACATAACATCTAAATTATATAATCACACACACACACACACACACACACACACACACACACACATACACACAAACAAATGAGCGTTAGACAGCATACACCTTAGAAGGCCTTCTTACGTCAGCAACAACCAGCCGCCCTACAGAGAAGCCAGAAGTGTACTGTTGAAATTGCATTCTAAAATGACATTTTTATTACATATTCGTACTCCAGATGTAAAAATGATTCCTCATAGCCAAACTATTAGTATTTCATCGATGTTTAATTGAATTTTAGATCCAGTATACGGTTACAGCTATGGTATTAGGGTTCACTTATATATAATCCACGGACTTGGTGTCTGTATTTTACGGGTTTTAGTAAACTTTCCATTCGAATTACATTGAGTCAAGAGTTTTAATACTTCTGATATAAGGAATCAAGTGGAACATTTACGCCAGAGAGCTACAATCGTCGATGTAGAACCCCCAAATTACCAATTAAGTTTTCCCCTTCTATTACTGTATATGTACTTGTCTTGGCCAACTAGGATCATGCAACCACTAAGAACTTCAATTCGTCTTCTTTGTTGTAGTTGTTTCCTATTTTTCCGGTACTCCGTCATTTTTCCGCACGTCGTGCTTTCCTTTCTTCTGCGTATGGTATTTGTAGATTTATCATTTGTTCTGCTCTGACAGCTTTCTAAATTTAGTATTTTGTACTTAAAGATGCTTATTTCTATTATTTATGATTCTTTTATGTTGTTTCTCTTCTTCGGCAATCCATGCTATTGTCTACAATGTTTCTTTTGAGATATTCGGGAATAATTGTTTCGTTAGCCTCCTTCTATTCTTTCAGTAGAGGCATCTTAAAAAGATTAACCTTTGAGTAGCGTTTACCTCTGATATTTCCTCTCTATTGTTGTAGATATCATTGCTTCTCACTTTCGAACCACCTGCAGCTCTGATTTCACTTCTAATTTTTTAATAATTGGTGTTTCAATCAGCTCAATTCTGTCCAATATAGTTGATCGTCTAGCATTCACATCTACATAAACTTTCTGGCCGAGATATTGTACTTTAGTTTTGTTTTTCTAGATATGCATTTATTGCTGTAAATATTTATTGTAGAACCATATACTCTTTCTATTTTATCCACTCCGACATCAATGGAAAATTTTCATCGTCATTTCTATTGCACAGCTTCTCCAACATGTAAATTTACTTACATGCTACATTTTACCTATTTGTGTTACTATGAATTTTGCTGTTCTTTTTATACTTGACATTAATTTGATTTATATTCAAGATGAAATTTTGAGAGCAGTGCAAGTTGCTTTTTATTCCAGAAGATTTATTTGAGTAAATGCTTCTGTCAGATTTCCTGAAAATGTTGCAAAATCATCTGCAAGTCCAGGCAGTTTACCTTAATTCCATTTTGTTTTCTTCCCAGACTAAATGGCTCAGTATTGTGACCTTTGTAGCCGCAAATTCCATGTCCGTACAACTATTTTCTATGATGCAGCTAAACAGTAAAAATGATAAACCACCCCATTGTCTAACATTAGTTTTTAGTTCAAATAACTATGATATTTCTTCCATAAATGTAACTTTAGGTATGTCATGTATTAAATGCTCACAAATTAAGTTTGGTAATTTTTGTTTAACACAGAATTCTCTTATGATTTTATCTAATGTTTCTCAGTCTACCGAATCAAATACCTTCTTGAGATTATATATGATACAGTTATAGGTCGGCTGTTTAACATTATGTGATGAATTATCGATTTTTAGTGAATGTCTGTTGTGAGTAGGATATTCTCTTTCTAAAACCACACTGATATTGCGCCTGTTCCTTTTTTAAAGATTCTACAACTCCGTCCAGGAGAACTGTTGATAGATTTTTTTTTATAAGCTGTTGGCAGAGAGAATATTCTTCTGTAATTGCAGATAATTGGTTGTCTCCCTTTTTGTGTAGCGGGTGGATCAATGCTATTTTCTACTCTTCTGAAGTCGTTAGTTTCCCAAATGTTATCGAAAAGTGACTAACTGCAGACCATTTATAATATTTGGTTATGACCATTCCAGTAGTTCCGCTCTAATGGAATCTTCATCACTTACTTTGTTATTTTTGAGTGTTTGATGGCTTAATAAATTTCTAGCTCTGTTTATAGGAATCGTCCTCCATGTCTAGTAGTATTGATGGACATCCCAATTTAAGTGACTGGTAAATTTTTCTGGTACTGTTTTTGATGAAATTATTATACATCTATAAGCTGAGATTTTTAAACGTCCTTTTGATTTTCCAGGTCATTTTTCACTATTTTTCATGTCCCTTTTCCTTGCTATTTAAAATTTTCTTCTTTAAAACAATCTCCTCTTTTATTTTTTAAATATTTTTTCTACTGATTCTTTGCACTGCTCATTCCACATTGTAACCTGTTAACTCTCGGATAATGTAAGGTTTTTTCTGCTGTGCCTTGAGTTTTTTTTAAGGTAGGAGAAATTGTATTATTTCAATCACAGTCCACATTTCTGATCTCTTTCAGGATCATTACAGGGATGAAATTCATATTAGCTGTGGATAAGTGATCAAACTGAAATTCTCTTGCGTTTGGATATCTCCAGGTTTTCAATTTTCTTGGTAGTTTGTGAAAATATGTCGGTATCAGTTTTAACTGGAACGTTTTCCACAGATTGCTCACTCCTCCACCGTTTCTGTTTGATATTCTAAAATATTTCAAAATGGTTTTATTTTCTGCATATTTGTTCTGTTATCATGGTTTATAGGTATATGCCGTTTTATAAGGGTACAGCTATTATTCTTGCACCTTATTGTTAACATGGACATTCATTCTGATTTTGGCTCCAGTTCCGTTGTAATATGTACGACCTTTTTATTAAAATTAAAAGTTATTTCAAGCTTCCAAACATTAGCTGGTTTCTCATTCCTACTGCTGGTTCCCCTAAGAAAAGTCTCAAATATTGTGTATCAAATACATTACCATCTAAGAACCTTGTTTTCAGCACTGCCAAAATTGTTCTTCTGCAGAAATATTTCACATTCCTTCGGTTTTCAAATATTTAGAGGAGAATATTTACTTTCATTGTTCCAACGTAGTAATTCTTACTGAAATCGTACCTAGAAGGCATTGCAATATAATCCATCTCCTCTTCACCGCAGATATGACGACTTCTCCGAATCCTGAGCCACTGTGCATTACAAGACGTGATAACCATCCGGGATAATGAATCCATTGTACGAACTTCCATTTTGCGATTGGAACTTGTAAGTTGTAGACAGGAGGAAGTCCAGTGTCACTCCTGAAATCCCAAGATAAGACTAGGATAATAACCTGGAATGCTACTGATTTAGCCGCCACTAATATGTGGAACAGACGCTTTCCGGATACCCCCATTGACAAGAGGAACCATCCTTCCCTCTGTGCATTTTATTAGTGGCCAAGACGCTGCCTCTTTCGCCAGCTCCGCCGTACCGAAGTCGTTCTGCTCCGTCTTCGCTGCCGTTGAGGCTTTCACAGTAACCCTGAAAAATGTCTCACAGGCATACCATTATAATTAATTTCGCCTTTACTGCAAAAATCATTCACACCAAATTTTGAAGACAGTATCAACATATGCTAATGAAAGTTCCTGCAAAATTATATCATTCTGTGGCCCATAATCCTGGAGATATGGTGTCTTAGGGAGTTGACTAATGCTTGAGTTACATCCAGGCCCATCTCGAAATTGTTAAAAGTCTTGGTCCTATTTAGGCCGAGTTTACCAAAGCTATTGCTCATAAGCGTATATATAATTAAGAAAGCAAAAAATACATTTTAAAATCAGCATTAAATTCCAGAATTATGGAAATAACCTATAATGAACATTCATACAAGTTAAAACAGAAGTGGACTAGTTTGGAAAATTCCGCTAAGAACAAGTGGGATAGGAATGACCTTCGTCCCAATAGGTCAGTCTTGAAAATTTGTAACCACAGGTAGATATGCAGTGATTAGTCTTATCATGCCAGAAATATGTATGGAAACTGCATGCAAATGTCAAAGTCTGCTCGGACATGAATGTACTGCCGAATTCCTGGCCACGTGTTATGTCCCTGAAACTAATAAAATTTAAAAGCTACAGACCAAAATACGCTCAACTGGTTTCCCTCCCAGTTACCCTGCACTACAGGATAATCCCAGCACGCTTAATGAGATGGAGCCCCGATTGCTGTGTACAATGGAGTCTCCTTCTAGACGCTGGCCATCAGCTGCAGTGTGATCCGCTGACCATCAGAAATACAAGTACAATGTCCCCCACACCTCCGAAGTCGGAATGTCCACTACACCACATCTCCCAGCCCTAATTCCCCATTTTCATAGACAGCGACCAAAAAAATCCCGTCTTTCCGCCCTGCTCTGTACAACAACTGGGTAAAACAGTACTTCGCCAATGAGAAGGCTACGCTACACATTGGTTAGTTAGATATATTATAAAACAGTAATGCAACATCCCAGCGTGGCATATGTTTTGTAAGATACTGGAAGTGATATGAATTCCAGCACATTTCATCATATCCAGCACCAGGGAAAAATTGGTGGAGTGTTGCACTCAGTGACTTCAATATGTTGCATCATCAAGCAAAATGTATTTAGATCCTCTCTCTACCATGACTAAATAGGATGGCTAGGATGTGGAGAACTGGGTCCCTGCCAAGGGAACCACGGCTAAATAGGATGGTTAGGTTGTGAGAAATTGTGTCTTTGCGAGGGAGATCTTTGTTTACCATAATTCACATTCTCTCATCTCTAGAGCGGTCAGTACTTATTCAAACTTAATGGTTGTACGTGTGCTCAAGGGTTTATCGCAATATACCCAAAATCAGTGAGAAAAATGGGCTTTTTCTTCAAACAGTCACAACCACAACGAACCATTCCAACCCTAACACGAAATAAACGAATAACCTAAAACTAAAGACAAATGTTAAAATTTTCAACAAAGGGCAGAATAACTGAAACACACATCGAATAAACGTAAAATATCTTCTCATATGTAAAGAATCATAATTCTGATGTCTTAAAGAATCGTAAAAACATTTTTATCACAATATCGAAAACCTAAATACAAATAATTATTTCTAAAGGCTATACAGTGGACTTTGATAAATTGCAGTAAATGGGAGAAAACTCTTGTGCCGAGAATAATTTTTTACCATTATTCTTTACGACGGTCCTTATTTACAGTAACTGTAAGGTAACGTCACACATTAGTGAGAGGTAATGAATAAAATGTGTGTCATAGTTTAATTCTGTATAAGGCAAATTCAAATTAAAGTTAATTGCAGATGGATGAAGCCTTGCTACAATTACGTTTCTTTAGATTTATTTCTGTTGTTGTTCTGCTGAAAAGGAAATGGAACACAATTTCAGCAGTTGTTTGACTTACCTCTCCTCAGATGTACTGAGTTCTGACACACGCTGTTGTTCACTACGACAGACACAAGAACGTGGGGTGGCGACATGGTTCAGTTAAGAGGAGATGACTCACGGTAACATCTTATTGCGTCCGCTTCCGCAGTATCAGAGATACGGCATCGTCAAGTCCATGTCGTGGCTGGCCAGCCTTCTCGTCCCTGCGTTCGTGTAATGTAGCAGAGTGGTGGGCTGTGATTGATGGAGACATGGTTTACGGGGTAATTCTCCTTGTAAATCGTCTGGAGCGATTAGTTTTCAGAAAGACTGTACTGAACCTTGGACCCGGCTGTGCTAACTGCGATAGATCGTATAGAGGACGGTTATTGGTGAAACAAACCGTGACTGTTTGAAGAAACAACCCATTTCTCTCACTGATTTTGTGTATATTGCGATAAACCCTTGAGCACACCTACAAACCGTTTCCGATTTTGTCAATGTCAGTTTAAGCAGACATTTGAAAACGACGAAGATAACCAGCTTTTGAAATAAATAACTTTTGGTTTTTTCTTATTATTATTATCTGTAATAAACCTATAAATCGAAAGGAAATAGAAAAAGTTTGATTCAGTTTCAAATTACATAGGATCATTTTTTAAATTAAATACAGAAGTATAAGGAAACTTATTCCGTCCAACGGTTTTGATTTTCTGTAGAAGCTGTAAGTGGTTGAGTACTACAAAAAAATCACCACTATTCTCCTACTGATTCAAAGTTTTTCAGACTGCTCAAAAGTCATCTTGTAATTGGGGTCTTACCACTATTTGAACATTACGAATAATTAGTGGTAAATGATGGAGAACTGAGGTGGAAGAACTCTGTTTTTCGTATTAATTTGTCCGTTTTGAAGGGCTTCAAGTAGATAAAGGCATTTTATGTAGACAGAGCTAGCAGATCACCCGCTTTCTGTTTAAACTATGAACGAACTGTTAATTTTCTCCTTACATTATTTTGCAAGTTCCTTGTGGCTACTTTAGTTTTTAGTATTTGACAGCAAATGGATCTTAGACTCAGGTAAGCGCTATTTTGTAACACATCTTATGTCCGACAGTGACTGAAAGGAAATATCATATAGACCATGTCGGGCCTGTCTTGCACACTGTTTGTACTCGCGTACCTCCTAGTAGGTTATGTCACATGGTAACAGGTGCACTATCGTCGACGCAATGCTGTACTAGTCCTTACACCTAGTATTTCTTGCTCGTTTCTGCCGGCATTGTTATTAAAACAGCGCTGATCGGTTTTCCCAATTTTCTATAATAACATAATATTTCAAAGTAATCCAAATGTCACGAATAAAAATTACTTGTTCGTTAACACAGGGTTATTTAAATAAAGAAAATGTCACCATTGCTGCTACGGCAAATTGATTTTTTTGTTTTTTTTATGCTGTTATTGGCAAAAAACAAAAGCACTGCTATCACCGAGACCAAACAAATACCTAAAAATACCGGTTATTAAGAACTAAAATACCGGTATCAGTTTTCACTGCCGGTTTTTGCCATTCCTCTAGACCATCCTATGGGCGTTATCAGACGAGAAAACGACTCTTCAATGGCTTAATCAATGTTGGGAGGTGCACCGCTCGCAAAAGATAGAAAGAGAGGAATGTCACTTGTGGCACAGCGCTACTAACAGATGAAGAAATGCTTTCTCATTGACGCTCCCAAGTGTGGTAAACGTTCGCGTCGTGCCCCTACAATGGCCACTCGGGCTGCTCTGACTGCGGATTCATCCTCTGCTAACAGCGTCTTCGGATGCGATACTGTTTGGTCAGGTAGCTCCTCAGCTGCCCATACGAGGCTGAGTGCACCCTGTACCAGTTCTCGCAGCGCTGAGATATCATTCGCAGTACCGGGAATCGAACACAAATGGCAGCCAGCCACATTGACAGCGGCAGTGACGGACTAGTAAGTATGACAGGCTGTCCAAACGTAGTGGTAGATGAGGATATGCGTCTCCAAATCTACGATAATGATGAAAGCAGAAGTAATGAATTAAAATGTGTGGCGCGGCTGGGACTCGAACCTAGGATTTCTTGCTCTCTAGACAGAAATGCTAATAACTACGTCAACGCAACACTATAGTCAACATTACTGCAGGAATTACTCAAGTCGACTGACCTCCACAACACCAACTTAAATTCGTATCTTCTGCAGTGGTGTAATTGTTAGCGCTTCTACCAAGAAGACCCGGGTTCGACTCCCAGCTGCGGAACAAATTTTAATTAATTTCTTCTGCTTCAATCATCATCGTAAATAAAGATGACACGTAAATGTCTCAAGGAGACTTTTATTATAAGATCTTTAAGATCGGTTCTGCAAATGTTTAATCATCATGCTTCTCATAAATAGAAAAGGAATATATATTGTGACACATCGTCAATGATCAAGGTAGGCTATCCACTGCGTTCTGTTCAGAAAAGAAAACGCGTTGTTCTTGGTATCTCAGTACCTCACGCACATCATGTCAGTGACAGCCTAAGGCGCCTGCTCTTTGTGGTCGTGGGAGATTAGGACAAGCAACTTCGAGCTGCTACGACACACGTCACAGCATGTTTCGAAAGATTGTCGATGTCTGGGCTCCCCACCAAATGTGTGGTGATGACGTACGCCAACTATGAATGCAAATATGTTTGTCACTCTGTGTTCCACCATCTGTATAGAACTTAACATAATAATCCTTAGCATTGTTTTACCGGTTGCTTTAGCTACGAAAAACGGGAAATTAAGGAAACTTTCTCAGGAGATTTATCAAATACAATTGACACATAAACTAAACAGTACTCATAAGAGTGCAAAGATAACTATTGACTACAAAAAATTCATACTCATTAAGATAAATCGTAGAAACATAAACATGAGTCTGCACTTTAATATATTCCTGACATTAACCCTATTCATGCTGACATAAAAAATAATTTCTAAATGAGAAAAATCTTTATCTTTAAATTCTGCTCATATTACTAAACAGATGTGCCCTGCAGATGGGCGTCCCAATTTGTGCCTCTGACCAACAATCGTCCAATTGTTAAGATCCATCACAAAAGACTTTGAGTAGCAACTCATACGTCAGCAGATTCGACAGTGCGTTATTTACAATACAAAAAGAAAAGCTAATATCGTGCATTCTAAGATCTGCTTCCATCCACGAACCTGAACAATATAATGCCCAAACTAATAAGTAACACGAAAGAGGATAAGAAGAAGAAAAAAAAGGAAAACGAATACTAACAGTAGGACCACAAAGTTTTATCAGTAATGGTGTGCACTTCTCTTATCAATTGATTATTCCTTGTTCTCGTTTCTCCTTCCATCCATGATCCGTCGTTCCTGTCAACTTCCTCTATGGCACAAAGTTGTGGCATCACACAAGGTCGGATTACAGACAACTTGGCAACTACTGGACCCGCAAACAACGAACTCTGAAAAAAAAAAAGAAAGCCATGTTAGGAAACTCAGTCGGCCACAGTCAACACCAAATGATTTTCTTTGATTCAGGCGGTTCATTCATATACTGACGAGTCATTACGTCGAGTTTTGCTTCTTTAGTTGCTTTCAAGTTTGCCTTCGTCTATTTATAACTTGCCTCTCCATTGGCAGCTTGTACATTTCATTACTTACTCCTCAATGTACTTTCAACCTTAAAATTTATACTACTGGCCATTAAAATTGCTGCACCACGAAGATGACGTGCTAATGACGCGAAATTTAACCGGGAGGAAGAAGATGCTGCGACATGCATATGATTAGCTTTTCAGAGCATTCACACAACGTTGGCACCGGTGGCTACCCCTACAACGTGCTGACACGAGGAAAGTTTCCAACAGATTTCACATACACAAACAGCAGTTGACTGGCGTTGCCTGGTGAAACGTTGTTGGGATGCCTCGTGTAGGGAGGAGAAATACGTACCATCACGTTTCCGACTTTGATAAAGGTCGGATTGTAGCATATCGCGATTGGGGTTAATCGTTTCGCGACATTTCTGCTCCCGTTGGTCGAGATCCAATGACTGTTAGCAGAATATGGAATCGGTGGGTTCAGGAGGGTAATACCGAACGCCGTGCTGAATCCCAACGGCCTAGCAGTCGAGATCACAGGCATCTCATCCGCATGGCTGTAATGGATCGTGCAGCCACGTCTCTATCCCTGAGTCAACAGTTGGGGACGTTTGCAAGACAACAACCATCTACACGAACAGTTCGACGACATTTGCAGCAGCATGGAATATCAGCTCGGAGACCATGGCTGCGGATACCCTTGAAGCTGCATCACAGAAAGGAGCGTCTGCGATGGTGTACTCAACGACGAACCTGGGTTAACGAATGGCCAAACGTCATTTGCTCGGATGAATTCAGGTTCTGTTTCCAGCATCATGATGGTTGCATCAGTGTTTGGCGACATCGCGGTGAACGCACATTGGAAGCGTGTATTCGTCATCGCCATACTGGCGTATCACACGGTGTGATGGTATGGGGTGCCATTGGTTACACGTCTCGGTTGCCTCTTGTTCGCACTGACGGCACTTTGAACAGTGGACGGTACATTTCAGAAGTGTTACGACCCGTGGCTCTACCCTTCATTCGATCCCAGCGACACCGTACATTTCAGCAAGATAATGCACGACCGCATGTTGCAGGTCATGTACGGGCCTCTCTGGATACAGAAAATGTTCAAATGCTGCCCTGGCCAGCACATTCTCCAGATCTCTCACTAACTGGAAACGTCTGGTCGATGGTAGCAGGGCACCTGGCTCGTCACAATACTCCAGTCACTACTCTTGATGAACTGTGGCATCGTGTTGAAGCAGCATGGGCAGCTGTACCTGTACACGCTATCCAAGCCCTGTTTGACTCAATGCCCAGGCGTATCAAGGCCGTTATTACGGACAGATGTGGTTGTTCTGGGTACTGGTTTCTCAGGATCTATGCATCCAAATTGCGTGAAAATGTAATCACATGTCAGTTCTAGTATAATATATTTGTCCAATGAATACCCATTTGTCATCTGCATTTATTCTTGGTGTAGCAATTTTAATGGACAGTAGTGTACCTTCTAATTGTTCCATTATTATCCACACAAAGGTACTTGGGTGGAAAGAAATGAGGCGTAGTTCATCTGCAGTCATCACACTACCTTGCTACGATTTAGTTACAGGCTTTCGACCGCTTTACTCCCATTTTTATGTATCGTGTCGTCGTAGTTTTTGATTATGCTTCGCACCTGTCTAAGGCAAAAAAAAAATTGGTTACAAATACTTTAGGTCACAACTCATTTCGAGCTCATAAACAAAAACACAAAAATACTGTTATACGACCGATGCACACATTTGTCGCTGGACTTCAACAAACCACAAAGATCTTCCCACACTTCCTCCGTCAATAGGGTCCAAATGCTCATCAGTTGGACATTATCAGAATAGAGCCTCACGTCGTCCCCTAAAGAGCGACGATGTAACTCCCTGCTAAGTAGGTCACAAACTAAGAAAATACAGAACCTGATACAGTACTGAAAAAGAAAAACGTCTACAACGACTTCATTGAAGAATCCTCTCAATTTGCGTTTGCTAGACAGCAAAGGACTTGGAAGAGCAGTTGAACGGAAGGATGGTGTCTTGAAGGGAGGATATAAGATGAACATCAACAAAAGCAAAACGAGGATAATGGAATGTAGTCGAGTTAAGTCGGGTGATGCTGAGGGTATCAGATTAGGAAATGAGACACTTAAAGTAGTAAAGGAGTTTTGCTATTTGGGGAGCAAAATAACTGATGATGGACAAAGTAGAGAGGTTATAAAATGTAGACTGGCAATGGCAAGGAAAGCGTTTCTGAAGAAGAGAAATTTGTTAACATCGAGTATACATTTAAGTGTCAGGAAGTTATTTCTGAAAGTATTTGTATGGAGTGTAGCCATGTATGGAAGTGAAACATGGACGGTAAATAGTTTGGACTGGAAGAGAATAGAAGCTTTCGAAATGTGGTGCTACAGAAGAATGCTGAAGATTAGATGGGTAGATCACATAACTAATGAGGAGGTATTGAATAGGATTGGGGAGAAGAGAAGTTTGTGGCACAACTTGACCAGAAGGAGGCATCGGTTGGTATGACATGTTCTGAGGCATCAAGGGATCACCAATTTAGTATTGGAGGGCAGCGTGGAGGGTAAAAATCATAGGGGGAGACCAAGAGATGAATACACTAAGCAGATTCAGAAGGATGTAGGTTGCAGTAGGTACTGGGAGATGAAGAAGCTTGCACAGGATAGAGTAGCATGGAGAGCTGCACCAAACCAGTATCAGGACTGAAGACCACAACAACAACAACATCATGAAAACAAAAGTATCCCAGATCTTTCTTCTCTTACGAAATACATCAACAAAACAAACATTAAATTGTCAACAACACCAGACAAAAATTCACTAGGTAAAGAAAATTAATCAGGTACATCAGATGGACAACAATGCAAATTATTTCCATCTCTTCTTGATTGAACCAAATTACGTAACAAAATTCCGCTCTCATCGGCCACGACGCTTCCTACACAAATAACCTAAACCCAAGAGAAACCTTGTAAGAAAAGGAAATAGATATTCTGAGCACTAAAGAAATGACATTACTGTTACCTGAATTCTGTTCTTGTTGTCCTACTCTCACTAAAGTTTTAATTTAAAAAATTGGCGTAAGTGATGTGGAGTAAGCCGCACAACTTTCTTGACTCTATAGTTTCCATCTCAACTGCGTCTGATGCATGATTCCCTGAATTCGCAGTGGCCCATTGTGCAAAGAGAAAAACTTGTCGCACTCTGACATTTGCTTATGTGCCAGAGGGATCGTGTAAGGCACCACAAAAAGCTTCGCGTGTTCCTTCACCTCAAATTTGTACCGCAAGTTCTTTATTGCACTCAGCTTTGGCGAGAAAACCGTTGCTTAATCCTGCAGAAATTTCAGATTGCGTCTCCTCCTCAAACGTACTGACACCTCCAACTGCCTCACTCTGCTTTTTCATTTAGAGCTTGATTCCGTTTTATGCCTGAAGAATGTACCTGTTGCCTTACACAATACCTCCCTCACGTTGCGTCATTTCCTTGGGATTCCTAACTTAATTTCAGACTATTTGCTAGTATCCGCTCATGTATCACTATCTGCACAAAATTTATGCATACTAGCACGTCTTTTTACGACATCATTTCACTATTTTTGAGATCCAGGACCCCTGAATCTCCTTCAGAAAATCAATTAACAAAATTAGGTTAGTTGTTAGCCTCTGTAGATCCAAAAATCCCACTGTAACTTGTTAACTTGACAGATGAACTCCAGCTACACCTATGGCTCACATCGGTACTTTTGGAGGCTAATACTCATTAAATCTTGCTCTTTTTTATTCCTGAGATTGGCCAATAATTGTTCTCGGCACTCCTCTGGAATGCCACCTTCAAGATGAACGAAATCTGGCTACCACTGTCGAGAATGGTCTCCACTTCAATCTGATAGAAATATGTGATAAATGAGTGCAAATTATGCTTGCTGTCGTTGTCCTTCCGCCTCTCATCATCACACTCTATCAGGTTTACTTTACTGGCTCAAAGGTCACTCATGAACTCTACCATATCCGTCCTTGTGCAAGGTGCCTGTCATTGTGGTGGCGAATTTGTTGCATTGCTATTTGTTCGCATATTGGGAGATCGACATTCAACAGTCTTGGCCTAGGGTCAACACGCCTGTCTTGCAAAAAAAAAAAAAAAATGATTCACATAGCTCTGAGCACTATGGGACTTAACATCTACGGTCATCAGTCCCCTAGAACTTAGAACTACTTAAACCCAACTAACCTAAGGACATCTCACAACACCCAGTCATCACGAGGCAGAGAAAATCCCTGACCCCGCCGGGATGCTGGTTCAACCTCAGACCAAATCAGTCACCATTATTACTTTAGTAGTGGTTCTCTGTTTTGCTGACATGGGTGAAAATGTCACTGCTTTGCCAATGGAATGAATTATACCAACGTTCATTGTAATACTGCTCTCTCTGATTCTACCAACAATACAATTAGACTCACCTCTCAATAAAATTTCGGCTCAAATAAAACCTTTCAATTATTGACTGTGAATTTATTCAGGTAAATTTTGGACGTCGTCAGTGCTGCGTCATGGCCCTGAATGATCACAGTGAATAAACTGAAAATTCTTACCTCAGTAAGATCCCCGGATAACGCGTATATATCAGCTCCTAAAAGAAATTTTTCTGGCAAAGTCCAGTGCAATGCTGGCCGATAGATTTGTCATGTATAGAAAGAAACAACTGATTTTTCTTTACAATAATCGGGATGACCGTGGATTGGAGAAATTAGTAAATTCTTTAAATTGAGATGAATGATTGTCAAAAGTTAATTTTTATAAGAAAGATTATTATTAACGGATCTCGTTTTAAAAACATTTACATGGGACTTGTTATAACAATACTAAATTTGCACGAGGCTGCTTTTACCTTATACTACATCTCTCAGGAACCGCCATCGACCGCCCAGCCAACTCGATACACACGACTGCTCGCTACTACCACTACACTGGCTACACAGGTCCTACTGCATACAACACTGCTCTCTGGTCTGAGATTCTCTTATAGCTTACATACCGCAGGCAGCGCGTCAGCAATCCATCGGCATTACATCTGCTCAAGTGCGCTAGAGAAACATTCCTTAGTCATGGACCTCTTACATAACCCTCCATTGGGGGGTGGGGGGAGGGTCAAAAATTTGGCAGCGGTGGTGAGTCAATTTGACTTGCTATGAGCAACAATTTTTTCTATAATCTATTTAGCTAACTCAGTCTTCAGACACATAGTATATATATATATATATATATATATATATATATATATATATATATGAAATGATAAAGTTTATACGCAATGAGTACAAAATATATTAGCAAATGACATAGAAAGACATAAAGTGCTCATGCACTGTATAAGTCTTTTCACTTCTATATGAACTGATCACATTAAGAGATGAAATAAAGTGCAGACGCACTGTACAAGTCTTTAACATTTTTTTTTTCAAGAACTAAATACATTAAGAAATGAAATAAAGTGCACACACACTGTAAAAGTATTTAGCATTTTTGCATGGGTTAAACATATCAAGGAGTAAAATAAAGTCCACACGAACTGTAGAAGTCTTTAGCATCTTTGCGTGAACTGATCACATTAAGAGACGAAATAAAGTGCATACGCACTGTATAAGTCTCTAGCATTTTACAAGAACTAGGAAAGGAATGGGAAGGATAGCATCATGGTTGTAGCACAGTAGGTTGCACACAGATGCACTGAAAGTCCATATCTTTCTACAGAAGCACAATACCAACTGAAAGTTCATTTCCCTGAAGTATTTATCAGTGTAGCCAAGACACTGAAATGTTGCATTAATATTCTATGTTATCATTTTGGTAGTACATTAGGTACACCAAAAAGTAGGACCACAATAACATCTCCATCATTCATGATGGTGGACAGCTTGATGTCAACATCACATTCCCATAGTATCCATACTCTTACATCAACGTATAATTAGTGCAAACAACAAATATAGTGCTCCATGATCATGAGGATGGACAGGACATACGCATATTGTAGTAATTGCTGGTAATTAGGTCAGAAGGTGAAGGACATTAAGTTTTATGCTAGTCATCATTCAGAATTACACTAGTGTATCAACCGATCTGAATAGTTATTGGCACTCATTGGCTAGTTACTAAACATTTATGCAGTATGTATGGAGTATTACAGAACGGTATTCATAAGCCATTTCATTACAGTAATTATTGCCATAGGATTTATGCATAAGTCATCTCGTTACAGTAATCATTGGAATAGCATTTACAGAGTATAACAAAACATCATTCAGTATTACTCATAAGTCACCATTCAAAACAAGAGTTATTGCGTGTAGCATCAAGCTGCTAGTGTTTATACATGATATCACGTAAGTGACATAAGACATATTTAAAATGTAAGACGTTGTAACTAGTATTCAAGGTGTTTAGTCCAATAATACATAGACATAAAGGAATCAATACATCAAAAAAATTTGCATTATATTTAGGACTAGAAATATATCTTAAACTGGTAGCATTATTTAGTTGTGTACTGGTAATGATTTTTTTTTTGTTCTAGCAATGCATTGCATTGGGATGGATAGTTAATCGCTGGGGCATGAAAATATTTGCTTTTGACTTATTGGTGGAAATAAGGATTAATAATGTCATTCGTCATGTGTCAGCTGTAGCAAGATTATGAAACAATTAGAGTATATGTGACCACATTCATAAATGATAGATACAACTGGGTAAAAAAGTGCAAGCACTAGAACAGGTTTCATAACTCAGTGCTTATAGCATATTAATATCATGAAAAGCTTCTCCTGGAAAAATTACAGAATGGATTATTGACCTGAAACAAAAAATGTATTTTATGCTGAAATGTAGTAAACCTCGAATTAACAGGTAATGAAACGTGTACCTAATATATATGTACTCTAGCTGTCTTTCCCAAAACATTCAGTCATTATATTATGCGACATAAGGCCTACTGTCAAAAGGAACTGCAACAAACACTTAAATAACTACATAGCATCTCTTAACTAATAGAAAATATATTAACTTCATCATTATCATCACCTGCAAAGAAAAACTTCATTATTGATATTGTCATATTCTTCATATCACTATTCATCATCATTTATTATCATCTGCTAAGAAAACTTCATTATTCATATTACCATAACTTCCTCATTATCATCATTTGCAAATAATAGACACTTCATTATTCATTATTCATATTAAATTACCATTCTCCTCAAACAACTATTCATTATAATTCATTACTTCATATATTAAAGAGTTTCTTACTTCTAGCTTATTTCATGACTAAATTTAACGTGTGCAGTTCGGTCTGATACCCTGCATCAATCGCCGCGTATTCTGAAAGAAAAATAATTAGTCAAGACTGCTGTCATGCAGTGTGTATAGTATATTCTTGTTAATGCTTGTTACTTCTGATCCATTTACTCTTCATGACAAGGTATTGCATTTTCTTTCGTTCATTCCGATGGTGAAATTTCCATTTCATAGTAAACTACTGTGATTGTGTAATTTATTTGTTTTATATGGTATTTCTTTCTGAAAATGATGAATAAGGATTAATATCTTGCACTTTAATCATATATTCACTAAATGAAAACTTGTTTCTAGTGATATAACTAATAATACAGCATAGCATGTCAAAAACATAGACAGTTTTCAAGTGCAAAAATGTACACGTAGTATCATACTGTAGTAGCAAAAAATGTAGAATAGTCAAGATATTGAGATATCATAAGGCAAAGATGTTAAAGTCAACTGGTGTTTGTTATATCTTAAAGAATTCAATAGTGCATACAGAAAAAATTCTACTCCCGATAAGAAAACAATCATACATACATACGAAACAATGAAAATGTGCACGATCTGATACATAACCACAAGAAAAGCGACCTGCTAACCTTACATAGCTGGGCACTTGCCAAGAAAAAATATGATCATCATCAGGAAGTGGTCATACAAATATCAGGAAACGACATTGCAGTATGGTAAATCATAAAGTAAGTTCATTCAATAAAAGGTTTTGTATTGGAAATATGGTGATTACCCTTGGTTTTTCTGGTTCTCAATATTTCGACGTGTACTACATTTGGGTGAGGAATGCTGTGAATTCTATATGGACCTGCGTATAGAAGCTCAAATTCACTGCATCTACTCTTTCCTCTGTTGGATAAATAGTGTGTGCATACTAACATCTTCTGTCCTATGCAAAAGTCACGGCGTGTATAAACCTGTTTTTGCTGTCTTCTCCGGCGCTCTGCGGCACGTTTGATGTTGTTGAGCGCAATGTCAATTATTTCATGGTGGCGTAGTCGACGAGATGTAGGAAAGGATACTAATTCTTTAATTTTGTTGGGTGGTTCAACATTTTTCAATATAACAGTCGGAGATAGCGTAGTAGATTCATTTGGTATGGAGTTAATTACATCCTGGAACGAGAGTATGTGTGTATCCCAATGAATATGTATTTTATGGCAGTATATTCTACATAGTTTACCAATTTCTTCCATTAGTCGTACATAAGGGTTCGAAGAGGCGTGATACTTGGATATATAGATCGGAGAAATGTTTCTTGCTCGTAACATACGTGTCCATATTACAGATCGAATTTGTGGTCCATTACCGGAAATTACTTCCAATACATGCCCTACATGAAATAGAAAATGTTCTATAGATGCATTCGAAATAGATTTAGCAGTAGTTTTGGGTAACGGAGTGAAGGTAACAAATTTCAAAGTGAGTTCAACATCGACAGAGATGTAGTAAAAACCTCTATTAGAGCTGGGAATCGGTCCGAAAATGTCTACAGCGGCCATGTGTCTCAATTTAACGGGTACAATGGGATGTAACGGAGGAATATGTGAAGTTGTGTCTGATTTAGCTTTCTAGCAGATCTTACATGACGCTAAAACTCGTCGAATACGTTTCTCCATGTTGGCAAAATAATAATTCTATCTCAGTATAAGAAAACATTTTCTGGCTCCATAATGTGCGTAACTTAAATGATTATACCAAATTAATTTGTTAACAAGTTTGTCAGCAATACGTAATAACCAGTTGTTGCTGTCAGGGTGAGAGCGGCGGAACACAATGTTATTGCGTACAGTGTAATGGTTTCTAATAGTAACGTTACTCCTATCTTGCCAAAGGTGTTTAATTTCTTTCCATACGTTGTCTTTGCTCTGCTCTTTTGCTATGTCTCGTAATGACGACGAAAAGAAATTTCCAAATGCAACTTGTTGAATATACATGAAGCTAGAATTTGCTTGCAGAAGTTGTTTGCTGTCTTGCTGGTTGTTGCTGAAGGAATGGGATAGTGCGTCTGCTACAATATCTTGTGTACGGATATACGGAATAGGATAATGTTTAGCTTTACATGTGTCATACTATTTAACTTGAAATTCATACATAAAACCGGACATAGTACCAGGGAAGTTGTCAAAAACTGGAGCATGCTGTAAAAGGATTTTGCGTAGTTGAGTACGTTCGTCATCTGTTTTTGCACTGCTCTGTTTTACCTTCTCAGAAATCATTTGCATAACATCATAGTCGGCTTCGTCTGGTGTATTGTAGTTGTGTACGTACGTATCTGTGAACAATGTGAAATGACAGTCTGTGTTACGTGATGTAGAAATGACCTCTGTTCGATTAATTGCCTGTTCATCTGGAGATAAAGCGTGCAGAAATTCTAATGCCAGTTGTAATTTTTCATCCTTTAACATTTAATAGGAATTTTGAAAGTCAATAATTGCGTCGTGTTGTACCAAAAAATTCGTACCTAAAATAACGTCTGTTGTCAATGAGGGAACAATCAAAAAATTTGAGTGGAACGTATAACCTGCAGTACAAAATGAGAAGTGTGTCGGTACATCTACTCCTTTACCAGATACTGCTCATTTTACTTTAATTTTGCCTAATGGTAACGTAGGATAGGTGTTCGCTTTGTTACATTCATAGAACGTTTTTTAATTTATAACTGACATAGGTGATCGAGAATCGATTACTGCAGAAAATGTGGGTGATCCAATCTTTACTTCAATGACAGGGTGGGGAATGGTTTTTTTGAATAATTGGTTTTCGATGTAAAAGTGTGTCTCGGATGTCGTCAAAAGTAATAACATTTCCATGAACAAGATTCTGTGTGTCAAAAGTATTGCTTACGTCGCTGGAAGGTGCAACCTGTACTGTATCTAGTGAAATTCTTTCTGACATGCTGTTATTTGCACGAGGATGCTGTGGCATTTCAACTATCTGTAGTGTTCCGTTATTTCATCCTGACGTGTTTGGTTCGGGATGATACCGACTGTCTGGTTCATTCATGATAATCTGTTGTTGAGGATGATTCTGCTGCTGGTAGGACCGACTGTTACGCTGAAAACTGTGTTCATGACTTTTACGTCGGTCATAATAATCATTGCTATACGGCCCATTTCGACAGGAGTTGAAATGATGTGTTTTCTGTACGTAGTGATTTCACTGTTGCTGTGCGTTACTATTTGGTGGTGCCGACGCTATACGTGTTGGCGGCGAAACATTAAAGCTTGGTTGACCTTGCATATGACATTGTTGGTTAGGTATGCTAACCGTCTGGTTTTTTTGCTGTTGTGGGAAAAAACATATATTGTTGCCAAAATGTGTTTGCGATTGCTGATAATTTTGACGATACTGATGATTAAACTTTTTCTGGTATTAAAGTTGTTGTAGTTGTCATTTCTGGAGCGTCTAATGTAAACTGTCAGTTTATGGTAAAACATCGTATCAGGTTTTCTTTACTCATCCTCAAGCCTAAATAGATCGATAGTTGTTCTAATAGACATAAAGGACAGTAAAGGAGAAGGCAGCAGTGCAGAAAATTAAAGATGAAATAGCACTACTACGGCTCGGGGCCCTGTGCAGGCTACGGCACATATTCATTGAAGTGTAATGAATCCCCTGAGGTCTCTTACGCGCTGCAAATAAATTTTAGTTATGCGATACAGGCGATGCCGGTGAAAATTCAAAAGAAAATTGTTGTATCCATTCCAAAGAGTGTATCAGTGTTCTGCCATTCTTAAACACCTTAAATTTCCTAACAGATAGAAAGTGTTTGCAATCAAAATTATCGTTTCTGAATGTCTGAGCAGATTCACGATTGCATGAGAATCTATTTATCTGTGTCTGCCCGGAATCCACATCACGTACCCTTTGTAAATTACCTAAGTTACACTGGCTGTGTGAGTGTGACAAATGTTCAAGATGTGGCATATGCTGTGACGTATTCGAGGCTGAAACATTTTTCATTTCTGTCACTTTAAAACGTTGGTCAATTTGGCTGTTCTGTTGTTCAAATTTCTTGTCGACTTTCGCATTCTGAGTGCGTGAAAGTTCCGCTGACATTAATTTAAATTTGTCACATAATTGTGTTGCGTTTTCTGAACATTGTTTACCAACCGCACTAATTTCATCTCTAAGCGATTTTGTTGTGGTGCATGTGTATTACTTAATTCTTGTGCAACAGATCTTATTTCTTCGCTACTGTTCCCAGCACAAGTCTTAATTTCCTCACGTAATTGTTCTTTAGTATCACAACATTCCACGGTAACGGCTGTAATCTGTTCCATAAGTCGTTTGTTCTATTCATTAAGGTTGTCGTGTTTTTCATTCGACTGTTTGAAACTTTCATTAAATTTTTTGCACGATTCACGTTTGCACGATTCAATAAGTTGTTTGTACGATTCATTAAGTTGTAGCAATAATGCCACAACTTGATCCATGGCCAAATTTGCGACTCTATTCTCTGTGCTGTATCATGGTGTATCTGCATTTGTCACGTTTTGCGTAACCATTAGGTTATTGTCTGACAGTGCACATCCAATTAGCAAACCCTTTCGTGAGTCAAGTTGTGGCATTATTGCTACAACTTAATGAATCGTACAAACAACTTATTGAATCGTGCAAACGTGAATCGTGCAAAAAATTTAATGAAAGTTTCAAACAGTCGAATGAAAAACACGACAACCTTAATGAATAGAACAAACGACTTATGGAACAGATTACAGCCGTTACCGTGGAATGTTGTGATACTAAAGAACAATTACGTGAGGAAATTAAGACTTGTGCTGGGAACAGTAGCGAAGAAATAAGATCTGTTGCACAAGAATTAAGTAATACACATGCACCACAACAAAATCGCTTAGAGATGAAATTAGTGCGGTTGGTAAACAATGTTCAGAAAACGCAACACAGTTATGTGACAAATTTAAATTAATGTCAGCGGAACTTTCACGCACTCAGAATGCGAAAGTCGACAAGAAATTTGAACAACAGAACAGCCAAATTGACCAACGTTTTAAAGTGACAGAAATGAAAAATGTTTCAGCCTCGAATACGCCACAGCATATGCCACATCTTGAACATTTGTCACACTCACACAGCCAGTGTAACTTAGGTAATTTACAAAGGGTACGTGATGTGGATTCCGGGCAGACACAGATAAATAGATTCTCATGCAATCGTGAATCTGCTCAGACATTCAGAAACGATAATTTTGATTGCAAACACTTTCTATCTGTTAGGAAATTTAAGGTGTTTAAGAATGGCAGAACACTGATACACTCTTTGGAATGGATACAACAATTTTCTTTTGAATTTTCACCGGCATCGCCTGTATCGCATAACTAAAATTTATTTGCAGCGCGTAAGAGACCTCAGGGGATTCATTACACTTCAATGAATATGTGCCGTAGCCTGCACAGGGCCCCGAGCCGTAGTAGTGCTATTTCATCTTTAATTTTCTGCACTGCTGCCTTCTCCTTTACTGTCCTTTATGTCTATTAGAACAACTATCGATCTATTTAGGCTTAAGGATGAGTAAAGAAAACCTGATACGATGTTTTACCATAAACTGACAGTTTACATTAGACGCTCCAGAAATGACAACTACAACAACTTTAATACCAGAAAAAGTTTAATCATCAGTATCGTCAAAATTATCAGCAATCGCAAACACATTTTGGCAACAATATATGTTTTTTCCCACAACAGCAAAAAAACCAGACGGTTAGCATACCTAACCAACAATGTCATATGCAAGGTCAACCAAGCTTTAATGTTTCGCCGCCAACACGTATAGCGTCGGCACCACCAAATAGTAACGCACAGCAACAGTGAAATCACTACGTACAGAAAACACATCATTTCAACTACTGTCGAAATGGGCCGTATAGCAATGATTATTATGACCGACGTAAAAGTCATGAACACAGTTTTCAGCGTAACAGTCGGTCCTACCAGCAGCAGAATCATCCTCAACAACAGATTATCATGAATGAACCAGACAGTCGGTATCATCCCGAACCAAACACGTCAGGATGAAATAACGGAACACTACAGATAGTTGAAATGCCACAGCATCCTCGTGCAAATAACAGCATGTCAGAAAGAATTTCACTAGATACAGTACAGGTTGCACCTTCCAGCGACGTAAGCAATACTTTTGTCACACAGAATCTTGTTCATGGAAATGTTATTACTTTTGACGACATCCGAGACACACTTTTACATCGAAAACCAATTATTCAAAAAAACCATTCCCCACCCTGTCATTGAAGTAAAGATTGGATCACCCACATTTTCTGCAGTAATCGATTCTCGATCACCTATGTCAGTTATAAATTAAAAAACGTTCTATGAATGTAACAAAGCGAACACCTATCCTACGTTACCATTAGGCAAAACTAAAGTAAAAGGAGCAGTATCTGGTAAAGGAGTAGATGTACCGACACACTTCTCATTTTGTACTGCAGGTTATACGTTCCACTCAAATTTTTTGATTGTTCCCTCATTGACAACAGACGTTATTTTAGGTACGAATTTTTTGGTACAACACGACGCAATTATTGACTTTCAAAATTCCTATTAAATGTTAAAGGATGAAAAATTACAACTGGCATTAGAATTTCAGCACGCTTTATCTCCAGATGAACAGGCAATTAATCGAACAGAGGTCATTTCTACATCACGTAACACAGACTGTCATTTCACATTGTTCACAGATACGTACGTACACAACTACAATACACCAGACGAAGCCGACTATGATGTTATGCAAATGATTTCTGAGAAGGTAAAACAGAGCAGTGCAAAAACAGATGACGAACGTACTCAACTACGCAAAATCCTTTTACAGCATGCTCCAGTTTTTGACAACTTCCCTGGTACTATGTCCGGTTTTATGTATGAATTTCAAGTTAAATAGTATGACACATGTAAAGCTAAACATTATCCTATTCCGTATATCCGTACACAAGATATTGTAGCAGACGCACTATCCCATTCCTTCAGCAACAACCAGCAAGACAGCAAACAACTTCTGCAAGCAAATTCTAGCTTCATGTATATTCAACAAGTTGCATTTGGAAATTTCTTTTCGTCGTCATTACGAGACATAGCAAAAGAGCAGAGCAAAGACAACGTATGGAAAGAAATTAAACACCTTTGGCAAGATAGGAGTAACGTTACTATTAGAAACCATTACACTGTACGCAATAACATTGTGTTCCGCCGCTCTCACCCTGACAGCAACAACTGGTTATTATGTATTGCTGACAAACTTGTTAACAAATTAATTTGGTATAATCATTTAAGTTACGCACATTATGGAGCCAGAAAATGTTTACTTATACTGAGATAGAATTATTATTTTGCCAACATGGAGAAACGTATTCGACGAGTTTTAGCGTCATGTAAGATCTGCTAGAAAGCTAAATCAGACACAACTTCACATATTCCTCCGTTACATCCCATTGTACCCGTTAAATTGAGACACATGGCCGCTGTAGACATTTTCGGACCGATTCCCAGCTCTAATAGAGGTTTTTGCTACATCTCTGTCGATGTTGAACTCACTTTGAAATTTGTTACCTTCACTCCGTTACCCAAAACTACTGCTAAATCTATTTCGAATGCATCTATAGAACATTTTCTATTTCATGTAGGGCATGTATTGAAAGTAATTTCCGGTAATGGACCACAAATTCGATCTGTAATATGGACACGTATGTTACGAGCAAGAAACATTTCTCTGATCTATATATCCAAGTATCACGCCTCTTCGAACCCTTATGTACGACTAATGGAAGAAATTGGTAAACTATGTAGAATATACTGCCATAAAATACATATTGATTGGGATACACACATACTCTCGTTCCAGGATGTAATTAACTCCATACCAAATGAATCTACTACGCTATCTCCGACTGTTATATTGAAAAATGTTGAACCACCCAACAAAATTAAAGAATTAGTATCCTTTCCTACATCTCGTCGACTACGCCACCATGAAATAATTGACATTGCGCTCAACAACATCAAACGTGCCGCAGAGCGCCGGAGAAGACAGCAAAAACAGGTTTATACACGCCGTGACTTTTGCATAGGACAGAAGATGTTAGTATGCACACACTATTTATCCAACAGAGGAAAGAGTAGATGCAGTGAATTTGAGCTTCTATACGCAGGTCCATATAGAATTCACAGCATTCCTCACCCAAATGTAGTACACGTCGAAACATTGAGAACCAGAAAAACCTAGGGTAATCACCATATTTCCAATACAAAACCTTTTATTGAATGAACTTACTTTATGATTTACCATACTGCAATGTCGTTTCCTGATATTTGTATGACCACTTCCTGATGATGATCATATTTTTTCTTGGCAAGTGCCCAGCTATGTAAGGTTAGCAGGTCGCTTTTCTTGTGGTTATGTATCAGATCGTGCACATTTTCATTGTTTCGTATGTATGTATGATTGTTTTCTTATCGGGAGTAGAATTTTTTCTGTATGCACTATTGAATTCTTTAAGATATAACAAACACCAGTTGACTTTAACATCTTTGCCTTATGATATCTCAATATCTTGACTATTCTACATTTTTTGCTACTACAGTATGATACTACGTGTACATTTTTGCACTTGAAAACTGTCTATGTTTTTGACATGCTATGCTGTATTATTAGTTATATCACTAGAAACAAGTTTTCATTTAGTGAATATATGATTAAAGTGCAAGATATTAATCCTTATTCATCATTTTCAGAAAGAAATACCATATAAAACAAATAAATTACACAATCACAGTAGTTTACTATGAAATGGAAATTTCACCATCGGAATGAACGAAAGAAAATGCAATACCTTGTCATGAAGAGTAAATGGATCAGAAGTAACAAGCATTAACAAGAATATACTATACACACTGCATGACAGCAGTCTTGACTAATTATTTTTCTTTCAGAATACGCGGCGATTGATGCAGGGTATCAGACCGAACTGCACACGTTAAATTTAGTCATGAAATAAGCTAGAAGTAAGAAACTCTTTAATATATGAAGTAATGAATTATAATGAATAGTTGTTTGAGGAGAATGGTAATTTAATATGAATAATGAATAATGAAGTGTCTATTATTTGCAAATGATGATAATGAGGAAGTTATGGTAATATGAATAATGAAGTTTTCTTAGCAGATGATAATAAATGATGATGAATAGTGATATGAAGAATATGACAATATCAATAATGAAGTTTTTCTTTGCAGGTGATGATAATGATGAAGTTAATATATTTTCTATTAGTTAAGAGATGCTATGTAGTTATTTAAGTGTTTGTTGCAGTTCCTTTTGACAGTAGGCCTTATGTCGCATAATATAATGACTGAATGTTTTGGGAAAGACAGCTAGGGTACATATATATTAGGTACACGTTTCATTACCTGTTAATTCGAGGTTTACTACATTTCAGCATAAAATACATTTTTTGTTTCAGGTCAATAATCCATTCTGTAATTTTTCCAGGAGAAGCTTTTCATGATATTAATATGCTATAAGCACTGAGTTATGAAACCTGTTCTAGTGCTTGCACTTTTTTACCCAGTTGTATCTATCATTTATGAATGTGGTCACATATACTCTAATTGTTTCATAATCTTGCTACAGCTGACACATGACGAATGACATTATTAATCCTTATTTCCACCAATAAGTCAAAAGCAAATATTTTCATGCCCCAGCGATTAACTATCCATCCCAATGCAATGCATTGCTAGAACAAAAAAAAATCATTACCAGTACACAACTAAATAATGCTACCAGTTTAAGATATATTTCTAGTCCTAAATATAATGCAAATTTTTTTGATGTATTGATTCCTTTATGTCTATGTATTATTGGACTAAACACCTTGAATACTAGTTACAACGTCTTACATTTTAAATATGTCTTATGTCACTTACGTGATATCATGTATAAACACTAGCAGCTTGATGCTACACGCAATAACTCTTGTTTTGAATGGTGACTTATGAGTAATACTGAATGATGTTTTGTTATACTCTGTAAATGCTATTCCAATGATTACTGTAACGAGATGACTTATGCATAAATCCTATGGCAATAATTACTGTAATGAAATGGCTTATGAATGCCGTTCTGTAATACTCCATACATACTGCATAAATGTTTAGTAACTAGCCAATGAGTGCCAATAACTATTCAGATCGGTTGATACACTAGTGTAATTCTGAATGATGACTAGCATAAAACTTAATGTCCTTCACCTTCTGACCTAATTACCAGCAATTACTACAATATGCGTATGTCCTGTCCATCCTCATGATCATGGAGCACTATATTTGTTGTTTGCACTAATTATACGTTGATGTAAGAGTATGGATGCTATGGGAATGTGATGTTGACATCAAGCTGTCCACCATCATGAATGATGGAGATGTTATTGTGGTCCTACTTTTTGGTGTACCTAATGTACTACCAAAATGATAACATAGAATATTAATGCAACATTTCAGTGTCTTGGCTACACTGATAAATACTTCAGGGAAATGAACTTTCAGTTGGTATTGTGCTTCTGTAGAAAGATATGGACTTTCAGTGCAGCTGTGTGCAACCTACTGTGCTACAACCATGATGCTATCCTTCCCATTCCTTTCCTAGTTCTTGTAAAATGCTAGAGACTTATACAGTGCGTATGCACTTTATTTCGTCTCTTAATGTGATCAGTTCACGCAAAGATGCTAATGACTTCTACAGTTCGTGTGGACTTTATTTTACTCCTTGATATGTTTAACCCATGCAAAAATGCTAAATACTTTTACAGTGTGTGTGCACTTTATTTCATTTCTTAATGTATTTAGTTCTTGAAAAAAAAATGTTAAAGACTTGTACAGTGCGTCTGCACTTTATTTCATCTCTTAATGTGATCAGTTCATATAGAAGTGAAAAGACCTATACAGTGCATGAGCACTTTATGTCTTTCTATGTCATTTGTTAATATATTTTGTACTCATTGCGTATAAACTTTATCATTTCATATATATATATATATATATATATATATATATATATATATATATATATATATATACTATGTGTCTGAAGACTGAGTTAGCTAAATAGATTATAGAAAAAATTGTTGCTCATAGCAAGTCAAATTGACTCACCACCGCTGCCAAATTTTTGACCCTCCCCCCACCCCCCAATGGAGGGTTATGTAAGACGTCCATGACTAAGGAATGTTTCTCTAGCGCACTTGAGCAGATGTAATGTCGATGGATTGCTGACGCGCTGCCTGCGGTATGTAAGCTATAAGAGAATCTCAGACCAGAGAGCAGTGTTGTATGCAGTAGGACCTGTGTAGCCAGTGTAGTGGTAGTAGCGAGCAGTCGTGTGTATCGAGTTGGCTGGGCCGGTCGATGGCGGTTCCTGAGAGATGTAGTATAAGGTAAAAGCAGCCTCGTGCAAATGTAGTATTGTTATAACAAGTCCCATGTAAATGTTTTTAAAACGAGATCCGTTAATAATAATCTTTCTTATAAAAATTAACTTTTGACAATCATTCATCTCAATTTAAAGAATTTACTAATTTCTCCAATCCACGGTCATCCCGATTATTGTAAAGAAAAATCAGTTGTTCTTTCTATACATGACAAATCTATCGGCCAGCATTGCATTGGACTGTGCCAGAAAAATTTCTTTTAGGAGCAGATATATACGCGTTATCCGGGGATCTTACTGAGGTAAGAATTTTCAGTTTATTCACTGTGATCATTCAGGGCCATGACGCAGCACTGACGACGTCCAAAATTTACCTGAATAAATTCACAGTCAATAATTGAAAGGTTTTATTTGAGCCGAAATTTTATTGAGAGGTGAGTCTAATTGTATTGTTGGTAGAATCAGAGAGAGCAGTATTACAATGAACGTTGGTATAATTCATTCCATTGGCAAAGCAGTGACATTTTCACCCATGTCAGCAAAACAGAGAACCACTACTAAAGTAATAATGGTGACTGATTTGGTCTGAGGTTGAACCAGCATCCCGGCGGGGTCAGGGATTTTCTCTGCCTCGTGATGACTGGGTGTTGTGAGATGTCCTTAGGTTAGTTGGGTTTAAGTAGTTCTAAGTTCTAGGGGACTGATGACCGTAGATGTTAAGTCCCATAGTGCTCAGAGCTATGTGAATCATTTTTTTTTTTTTTGCAAGACAGGCGTGTTGACCCTAGGCCAAGACTGTTGAATGTCGATCTCCCAATATGCGAACAAATAGCAATGCAACAAATTCGCCACCACAATGACAGGCACCTTGCACAAGGACGGATATGGTAGAGTTCATGAGTGACCTTTGAGCCAGTAAAGTAAACCTGATAGAGTGTGATGATGAGAGGCGGAAGGACAACGACAGCAAGCATAATTTGCACTCATTTATCACATATTTCTATCAGATTGAAGTGGAGACCATTCTCGACAGTGGTAGCCAGATTTCGTTCATCTTGAAGGTGGCATTCCAGAGGAGTGCCGAGAACAATTATTGGCCAATCTCAGGAATAAAAAAGAGCAAGATTTAATGAGTATTAGCCTCCAAAAGTACCGATGTGAGCCATAGGTGTAGCTGGAGTTCATCTGTCAAGTTAACAAGTTACAGTGGGATTTTTGGATCTACAGAGGCTAACAACTAACCTAATTTTGTTAATTGATTTTCTGAAGGAGATTCAGGGGTCCTGGATCTCAAAAATAGTGAAATGATGTCGTAAAAAGACGTGCTAGTATGCATAAATTTTGTGCAGATAGTGATACATGAGCGGATACTAGCAAATAGTCTGAAATTAAGTTAGGAATCCCAAGGAAATGACGCAACGTGAGGGAGGTATTGTGTAAGGCAACAGGTACATTCTTCAGGCATAAAACGGAATCAAGCTCTAAATGAGAAAGTAGAGTGAGGCAGTTGGAGGTGTCAGTACGTTTGAGGAGGAGACGCAATCTGAAATTTCTGCAGGATCAAGCAACGGTTTTCTCGCCAAAGCTGAGTGCAATAAAGAACTTGCGGTACAAATTTGAGGTGAAGGAACACGCGAAGCTTTTTGTGGTGCCTTACACGATCCCTCTGGCACATAAGCAAATGTCAGAGTGCGACAAGTTTTTCTCTTTGCACAATGGGCCACTGCGAATTCAGGGAATCATGCATCAGACGCAGTTGAGATGGAAACTATAGAGTCAAGAAAGTTGTGCGGCTTACTCCACATCACTTACGCCAATTTTTTTAAATTAAAACTTTAGTGAGAGTAGGACAACAAGAACAGAATTCAGGTAACAGTAATGTCATTTCTTTAGTGCTCAGAATTTCTATTTCCTTTTCTTACAAGGTTTCTCTTGGGTTTAGGTTATTTGTGTAGGAAGCGTCGTGGCCGATGAGAGCGGAATTTTGTTACGTAATTTGGTTCAATCAAGAAGAGATGGAAATAATTTGCATTGTTGTCCATCTGATGTACCTGATTAATTTTCTTTACTTAGTGAATTTTTGTCTGGTGTTGTTGACAATTTAATGTTTGTTTTGTTGATGTATTTCGTAAGAGAAGAAAGATCTGGGATACTTTTGTTTTCATGATGTTGTTGTTGTTGTGGTCTTCAGTCCTGATACTGGTTTGGTGCAGCTCTCCATGCTACTCTATCCTGTGCAAGCTTCTTCATCTCCCAGTACCTACTGCAACCTACATCCTTCAGAATCTGCTTAGTGTATTCATCTCTTGGTCTCCCCCTATGATTTTTACCCTCCACGCTGCCCTCCAATACTAAATTGGTGATCCCTTGATGCCTCAGAACATGTCCTACCAACCGATTCCTTCTTCTGGTCAAGTTGTGCCACAAACTTCTCTTCTCCCCAATCCTATTCAATACCTCCTCATTAGTTATGTGATCTACCCATCTAATCTTCAGCATTCTTCTGTAGCACCACATTTCGAAAGCTTCTATTCTCTTCCAGTCCAAACTATTTACCGTCCATGTTTCACTTCCATACATGGCTACACTCCATACAAATACTTTCAGAAATAACTTCCTGACACTTAAATGTATACTCGATGTTAACAAATTTCTCTTCTTCAGAAACGCTTTCCTTGCCATTGCCAGTCTACATTTTATAACCTCTCTACTTTGTCCATCATCAGTTATTTTGCTCCCCAAATAGCAAAACTCCTTTACTACTTTAAGTGTCTCATTTCCTAATCTGATACCCTCAGCATCACCCGACTTAACTCGACTACATTCCATTATCCTCGTTTTGCTTTTGTTGATGTTCATCTTATATCCTCCCTTCAAGACACCATCCTTCCGTTCAACTGCTCTTCCAAGTTCTTTGCTGTCTAGCAAACGCAAATTGAGAGGATTCTTCAATGAAGTCGTTGTAGACGTTTTTCTTTTTCAGTACTGTATCAGGTTCTGTATTTTCTTAGTTTGTGACCTACTTAGCAGGGAGTTACATCGTCGCTCTTTAGGGGACGACGTGAGGCTCTATTCTGATAATGTCCAACTGATGAGCATTTGGACCCTATTGACGGAGGAAGTGTGGGAAGATCTTTGTGGTTTGTTGAAGTCCAGCGACAAATGTGTGCATCGGTCGTATAACAGTATTTTTGTGTTTTTGTTTATGAGCTCGAAATGAGTTGTGACCTAAAGTATTTGTAACCAATTTTTTTTTGCCTTAGACAGGTGCGAAGCATAATCAAAATCTACGACGACACGATACATAAAAATGGGAGTAAAGCGGTCGAAAGCCTGTAACTAAATCGTAGCAAGGTAGTGTGATGACTGCAGATGAACTACGCCTCATTTCTTTCCACCCAAGTACCTTTGTGTGGATAATAATGGAACAATTAGAAGGTACACTACTGTCCATTAAAATTGCTACACCAAGAAGAAATGCAGATGACAAATGGGTATTCATTGGACAAATATATTATACTAGAACTGACATGTGATTACATTTTCACGCAATTTGGATGCATAGATCCTGAGAAACCAGTACCCAGAACAACCACATCTGTCCGTAATAACGGCCTTGATACGCCTGGGCATTGAGTCAAACAGGGCTTGGATAGCGTGTACAGGTACAGCTGCCCATGCTGCTTCAACACGATGCCACAGTTCATCAAGAGTAGTGACTGGAGTATTGTGACGAGCCAGTTGCCCTGCCACCATCGACCAGACGTTTCCAGTTAGTGAGAGATCTGGAGAATGTGCTGGCCAGGGCAGCATTTGAACATTTTCTGTATCCAGAGAGGCCCGTACATGAACTGCAACATGCGGTCGTGCATTATCTTGCTGAAATGTACGGTGTCGCTGGGATCGAATGAAGGGTAGAGCCACGGGTCGTAACACTTCTGAAATGTACCGTCCACTGTTCAAAGTGCCGTCAATGCGAACAAGAGGCAACCGAGACGTGTAACCAATGGCACCCCATACCATCACACCGTGTGATACGCCAGTATGGCGATGACGAATACACGCTTCCAATGTGCGTTCACCGCGATGTCGCCAAACACTGATGCAACCATCATGATGCTGGAAACAGAACCTGAATTCATCCGAGCAAATGACGTTTGGCCATTCGTTAACCCAGGTTCGTCGTTGAGTACACCATCGCAGACGCTCCTTTCTGTGATGCAGCTTCAAGGGTATCCGCAGCCATGGTCTCCGAGCTGATATTCCATGCTGCTGCAAATGTCGTCGAACTGTTCGTGTAGATGGTTGTTGTCTTGCAAACGTCCCCAACTGTTGACTCAGGGATAGAGACGTGGCTGCACGATCCATTACAGCCATGCGGATGAGATGCCTGTGATCTCGACTGCTAGGCCGTTGGGATTCAGCACGGCGTTCGGTATTACCCTCCTGAACCCACCGATTCCATATTCTGCTAACAGTCATTGGATCTCGACCAACGGGAGCAGAAATGTCGCGAAACGATTAACCCCAATCGCGATATGCTACAATCCGACCTTTATCAAAGTCGGAAACGTGATGGTACGTATTTCTCCTCCCTACACGAGGCATCCCAACAACGTTTCACCAGGCAACGCCAGTCAACTGCTGTTTGTGTATGTGAAATCTGTTGGAAACTTTCCTCGTGTCAGCACGTTGTAGGGGTAGCCACCGGTGCCAACGTTGTGTGAATGCTCTGAAAAGCTAATCATATGCATGTCGCAGCATCTTCTTCCTCCCGGTTAAATTTCGCGTCATTAGCACGTCATCTTCGTGGTGCAGCAATTTTAATGGCCAGTAGTATAAATTTTAAGGTTGAAAGTACATTGAGGAGTAAGTAATGAAATGTACAAGCTGCCAATGGAGAGGCAAGTTATAAATAGACGAAGGCAAACTTGAAAGCAACTAAAGAAGCAAAACTCGACATAATGACTCGTCAGTATATGAATGAACCGCCTGAATCAAAGAAAATCATTTGGTGTTGACTGTGGCCGACTGAGTTTCCTAACATGGCTTTCTTTTTTTTTTCAGAGTTCGTTGTTTGCGGGTCCAGTAGTTGCGAAGTTGTCTGTAATCCGACCTTGTGTGATGCCACAACTTTGTGCCATAGAGGAAGTTGACAGGAACGACGGATCATGGATGGAAGGAGAAACGAGAACAAGGAATAATCAATTGATAAGAGAAGTGCACACCATTACTGATAAAACTTTGTGGTCCTACTGTTAGTATTTGTTTTCCTTTTTTTTCTTCTTCTTATCCTCTTTCGTGTTACTTATTAGTTTGGGCATTATATTGTTCAGGTTCGTGGATGGAAGCAGATCTTAGAATGCACGATATTAGCTTTTCTTTTTGTATTGTAAATAACGCACTGTCGAATCTGCTGACGTATGAGTTGCTACTCAAAGTCTTTTGTGATGGATCTTAACAATTGGACGATTGTTGGTCAGAGGCACAAATTGGGACGCCCATCTGCAGGGCACATCTGTTTAGTAATATGAGCAGAATTTAAAGATAAAGATTTTTCTCATTTAGAAATTATTTTTTATGTCAGCATGAATAGGGTTAATGTCAGGAATATATTAAAGTGCAGACTCATGTTTATGTTTCTACGATTTATCTTAATGAGTATGAATTTTTTGTAGTCAATAGTTATCTTTGCACTCTTATGAGTACTGTTTAGTTTATGTGTCAATTGTATTTGATAAATCTCCTGAGAAAGTTTCCTTAATTTCCCGTTTTTCGTAGCTAAAGCAACCGGTAAAACAATGCTAAGGATTATTATGTTAAGTTCTATACAGATGGTGGAACACAGAGTGACAAACATATTTGCATTCATAGTTGGCGTACGTCATCACCACACATTTGGTGGGGAGCCCAGACATCGACAATCTTTCGAAACATGCTGTGACGTGTGTCGTAGCAGCTCGAAGTTGCTTGTCCTAATCTCCCACGACCACAAAGAGCAGGCGCCTTAGGCTGTCACTGACATGATGTGCGTGAGGTACTGAGATACCAAGAACAACGCGTTTTCTTTTCTGAACAGAACGCAGTGGATAGCCTACCTTGATCATTGACGATGTGTCACAATATATATTCCTTTTCTATTTATGAGAAGCATGATGATTAAACATTTGCAGAACCGATCTTAAAGATCTTATAATAAAAGTCTCCTTGAGACATTTACGTGTCATCTTTATTTACGATGATGATTGAAGCAGAAGAAATTAATTAAAATTTGTTCCGCAGCTGGGAGTCGAACCCGGGTCTTCTTGGTAGAAGCGCTAACAATTACACCACTGCAGAAGATACGAATTTAAGTTGGTGTTGTGGAGGTCAGTCGACTTGAGTAATTCCTGCAGTAATGTTGACTATAGTGTTGCGTTGACGTAGTTATTAGCATTTCTGTCTAGAGAGCAAGAAATCCTAGGTTCGAGTCCCAGCCGCGCCACACATTTTAATTCATTACTTCTGCTTTCATCATTATCGTAGATTTGGAGACGCATATCCTCATCTACCACTACGTTTGGACAGCCTGTCATACTTACTAGTCCGTCACTGCCGCTGTCAATGTGGCAGGCTGCCATTTGTGTTCGATTCCCGGTACTGCGAATGATATCTCAGCGCTGCGAGAACTGGTACAGGGTGCACTCAGCCTCGTATGGGCAGCTGAGGAGCTACCTGACCAAACAGTATCGCATCCGAAGACGCTGTTAGCAGAGGATGAATCCGCAGTCAGAGCAGCCCGAGTGGCCATTGTAGGGGCACGACGTGAACGTTTACCACACTTGGGAGCGTCAATGAGAAAGCATTTCTTCATCTGTTAGTAGCGCTGTGCCACAAGTGACATTCCTCTCTTTCTATCTTTTGCGAGCGGTGCACCTCCCAACATTGATTAAGCCATTGAAGAGTCGTTTTCTCGTCTGATAACGCCCATAGGATGGTCTAGAGGAATGGCAAAAACCGACAGTGAAAACTGATACCGGTATTTTAGTTCTTAATAGCCGGTATTTTTAGGTATTTGTTTGGTCTCGGTGATAGCAGTGCTTTTGTTTTTTGCCAATAACAGCATAAAAAAAACAAAAAAATCAATTTGCCGTAGCAGCAATGGTGACATTTTCTTTATTTAAATAACCCTGTGTTAACGAACCTAGCCGAGAAACACTGTCTGAAGGCACAGTCAGATTCACTGATAGGACCTGATTTACAATAGACATGTTAAACAATTAAAATAAATCTAAACCAAACAAGTTCACTGCAGTAGAAGAACGAAGAACATAAAATGACACAAGTTTTCTTTGTCCCTCGTATGTTGCAAGAAGACTGCACTGTCCTAACACAGGGATCTGCTGTCCTGAATAACTTTTTAACTGAACATTTGCGGCACGCAACGGAGGTTTGCCCAGTTGTTTGTACGTGTCGTGATTGAGTAGTGAAACTGCAGCTCCGGTATCGAGCTGGAATGGTATGACCTAGCCATTAAAGTCCAAATCTACAATAAGTTTATTGTCCTGCTGGCGACAAGAGCGACTGTTTTGTGCAATTTGAACAGACACTGGTACAGAATCACTTGCTAATTGACGTGATTTCCGGCGACGTAGACGCACACTTTTTGTGGGACGAACACAGTCACTGTTAGAGAAAGTGGCACTGGACGGGGTGGAAGTAACTACATGAATGTCCATGGGCGAAGGTCCACGAGCCTGAGTGTCCTTGGTTCGATTCCGGCGCGAAGCAAAGGGCCTGGAATGGTTGTGATTGTCTGATCTGAGCTTTTTCTGACAAACACTTTGAACATGTCCTTTCCTATTACAGAAAAAGCAAATAGCTTGGCGTGATGGGCAATGTTCAATCGAATGTCTAGTAGCACACCACGGGCATGATTTCACTGCATTTGTATGCTGGCGCGGCACACTTGGTTTAGAGCGTGGCGGCAGCTGTGTGGACGTGCGCGAGGGCAGTTGACCGGGCGGCGCAGCGCGCCCGGCGGCCCGGTTAATGTTACACACTGCTGGCGAAGTTTGAAAAGATTCCTGAGCACAGTCAAGTGTGTCTTGTCTATCCAATATGTCTATCACTTGTTGAAGGGAGGGATTAACTAGTTTCAAAATTTGCTCCCGTATGCGAACATCAGAAACGTTCTGTGCAATTGCATCACGTACCATTGTATCTGAATAAGGAAGGCCACAGTCACATTCAAATGCACAATCCCTAGTAAGGCCTTGCAAAGTTGCAACCCACTCCCTATTAGTTTGACCGGCCGTACGTTTCGTACGGAAAAACGTATACCATTTTGCAACTACATTAACTGTTTCCTTGAAATAGGCGTCCAATGCCGACAAAATTTCATCGTAGGACAGAGTTGCTACGTCGCGTCGGGGAAATAATTACACTATCACACGGTACGTTGGCACGCCGACACAAGACAATAAGTGAGGCTGCCGCTCGTTACCTTTAATTCTGTAGGCGGCGAGATGAAATCCAAACTGCCGTGACCACTCAGTCCAAGATTCTTGCGCTGGATCGTAGTGCCTAAAAGGCGGTGCAACTGCTAGTTGTGGCTGCGGTAGCGGTGAAGCGGCGGCTGCCGCATCGGTTTGAATGGCACGTTGACCCTGGACGAGCTGTCCAAGGGCATCCAATAACGCCTGCGTCTGCTGATTCTGCAAGCGATAAAATTCGGACAGTACATCTGGCGAAGCCATGACACAAGTAAATGTAAGCAATTAGAAAGAACACGTTTGCCTCGTCGCCAATGATGTGTTGGTGAATGTGCCAACACCTTGTAGATAGAGGAGGCCGAAATGCACGCTATCTAACGCAGACAGGCGTGAATTCTGGAACAGGATAAGTAATGAATTCTAATAAGAAAAGTATGCAGCTCCTCGAATACTTAACTTTTATTCTTTGTTGGTTTACAACGTTCTTGATGAGACATTTCATACGATAACTATCACACTATGTAAGGCTAATTGCGCCTTGCTAGGTCGTAGCCATGGACTTAGCTGAAGGCTATTCTAACTGTCTCTCGGCAAATGAGAGAAAGGCTTCGTCAGTGTAGTCGCTAGCAAAGTCGTCGTACAACTGGGGCGAGTGCTAGTCCGTATCCCGAGACCTGCCTTGTGGTGGCGCTCGGTCTGCGATCACACAGTGGCGACATGCGGTTCCGACATGTACTAATGGACCGCGGCCGATTTAAGCTACCACCTAGCAAGTGTGGTGTCTGGCGGTGACACCATAACTATAACAATTACTTTGTTGAAAGTTGTTAGAATTACTACAGTGAAGTTGATTCCCAATGCTGTTAGCGTCTTCCTGAATTACGTCCAGGAAATCAGTAACTTACAGAAATTGGTCAACATCGCCATCCGGTACGTTTATTAATTTCTCGCGTAACCTAACTGATAATTTTCCCTTGAGAATTCTAATAACCTCTCTGTGTCTTATGACATTATCCCAGTATCGAATTTTATTTATGTAATTTTCAAAGTATTTTCATAAAGTCCTTTTATTAGAATTGTAAACTTCTAGACTTTAGTTTTCATTCCTTAGTCGATCTTGTTTACTTTGGGACCAACATTCCGCTATGAATAATTTTACAAAATCTCTACATGTTCTGCGACTTTCAGCTCTTTCCGATGCCCAAAATGAAATTTCTTCACTGGTCTTGGACATTACAGACAGTATTTTATCACGTTTCCCCATCATGGGGGAAATACCTTTCTGAAATTTTTTATGAGCACCACTGGGTGTATAGAATTTTTGTCGTTCGCAAACATTTGAAACTGTATAGCTTAGAAAATACTGTGTTTAATCTTAAAGGATGCAATACTCCCCTTGCGATCACAATATCGATCTTCAAGATTCGATTCATACGTACTCCTACCGTTACTGTGATCGCTCTTTCAGCCCCTTCGTTTCGTAACAGGCGATTGTGTTTCTAGAATATGGTTCTAGATACCTTTCAAATTGCTTTTGTCTTTTAGGACTACGTTCACCTTCTGACAAACGATTAGTTAAATTCTCCTGCCACATAAACATCTAAAATAAAACCTTCTCCTCAATAAGACTGAGTTCTGCTTTCATTTATTCCACCTTGTCTACCTCCTCGCGTCGCGGGGCATTTGGTTTAGTCTGTTGCATCTCGTTCTGGATAGCATTCTAAACTTGCTTGTGGACTTTTCCCGCCTTTGCTTCTGCCCATTCCGACAAATCCTACTCTACGTTAGTCGTTTGTTTACAGACAGTCATCAATGAACTCCTGCTCTGTGATTTTTAAACCTTGTACTTGTTTAGTTACTTTAGCGATCAGTTCAGCTATTTTAGTCTGTTCTTTATTTATTGCCTCCACATTCCCCTCTAATTTGGAGTCAGAAGTTTGCAGTGTGTCGTTCATTTCATTACAAGATTTTACACGTACTGTTAATTTATCTGTCACGGCAGATAAGTATTCATCCCCTTTCTTGGTATCTGATCCTAGGTCAATAACAATCTTTATTTCCTCTTCCTTAAATTCTTGGTCTTGATCTCGTTGTTTCTGTAATTCTAACATCTCCTCCCGGATACCCGGAAAGCTTTTTCCTCGAGTCCACGTCGTTTTCCTTGTTCACTTTCTCTAAGTTCGGGTTGTTTGTTTTGCTCTCTAAAGGCTTTATCTCTAAGATCACGTTTCTTATTTAGCTCTAATTAATCCTGATTTGATTTCACTAGAAATTAAAACAGCTTATTGATACTGATTGCATACTGACAACACCGGTAGGATTACTTCCCTCACAAGTACCTACAGTTTCAAACTGGTCACTTTCGGAAAAGGTCATCATACCAAATTAGTTCTACTGATTTAGACATTTCGGGTTCCAACAAATCCTCTGTCCTATTGATATCTAACTTTTCCACAAGGTTTTCATTCACGCTCGTATCTTCCCTCCCCAACTCCCTAGACTTGTTTCAAGATTCGATGTTAAATGGTATCCCCGTTTCATGGTTATCAATATACACTCTCAGAATAACACCAACATAATAACAGTCAATAAATAAATATAGCTCTAACTACTTATACAGTTTCTGCATCACGTACTTGCCTTATTTATCCACGCAATTTAAATTAAAACCAAGCACGACGAGTTACTGTTCAGACAGTAATAAAATTTCTTTACACATAAAAGTCCGAGCCGCAGTAACACAAGTCAATTATTTCATACTTTCCGTACAGCTTTTGACGTCTTTTAGTTCCCGGAGGTAAGCGCCTCGTTGTCAACCGCATTCGCAGTTGTGATCTTTCCCACCGCAATCAGCTTGTGTCGTTGCGCGTGTGCCGAGGGTTGTCGCAGAGGACAATATCAAACATATTATTGGAAGTTTTCAGTCCTATTACGCTATCACAACAATTATATGTCAACGTAGTAATTGGTTTCGTACCGTTTTTCGAGCCCCACGATGGGCGCGAGGTGTAGCCGCCCTGTATCGGTTTGCTACTATGGGAGATTTTCATGGAAGATTTCGAGGACAAAGCACTTCAGACGGCGGTTTTGAAACCCAAATGTTAGGGAGATATGTAGATGATACGTTTGTGTTATGGCCGCATGGGACAGCAACGCTTCCTTCCTTTCTGGAACATCCGAACTCCCTCCATCCAAGCATCTGTTTCACCATGGAGGTAGAGAAAGATGGTGAGCTCCCGTTTCTGGATGTTTCGGTTCTTAGAAAAGGAGACGGCTCTTTGGGTCACCGTGTGTTCCGGAAGCCTACGCACACATACCTGTATTTACAAGCTACGAGCTGTCATCATCCCTCACAGCACAGCGGTGTATTACGGACGCTAGTGCATAGGGCTAGAGCCATCTCAAATCAGGACAGCTTATTGGCAGAGCTTAGCCATCTCCGCTCTCTTTGCCCAGAACGGGTATTCCGAGAAGCAGATCCGGAATGCATTTCGATCAGCACGCTCCAAACCTCAAGAACAGCCTGAAGAAGCAGAGAACACCTCGGGGTTGGTTATTCTACCACATGTTGGTGGCGTGTCTTTTAAGATGGGCAGAATTTTCAAGAAATACCGGATTAAATGTATTTTCCGGCCTCCAGCACGAGTGTAATCAATGCTGGGCTCTGTTAAAGACAACCTCGGCCTGAGGAGACCAAGAATATATAAAATCCCCTCCCACTGTGGGAAGTCTTATATTGGCCGGACGTATCGTACGGTTGAAAACAGATGCGACGAACATAAACGTCACACGAGTTTGGGTCAGTCAGAAAAATCTGCGGTTGCTGAACACAGCCATAACACGGGGCACGGCATGAACTATGAAGAAACCAAGATCCTCTCGTATGCTTCCACAAACTGGGACTCTATCATCAAAGAGGCGGTCTAAATACGTACACTACTGGCTATTAAAATTGCTACACCACGAAGATGACGTGATACAGGCGCGAAATTTAACCGACAGGAAGAAGATGCTGTGATATGCAAATGATTAGCTTGTCAGAGCATTCACACAAGGCTGGCGCCGGTGGCGACACCTACAACGTGCTGACATGAGGAAAGATTCCAACCGATTTTTCATACACAAACAGAAGTTGACCGGTGTTGCCTTGTGAAACGTTGTTGTGATGCCTGGTATAAGGAGGAGAAATGCGTACCATCACGTTTCCGACTATGACAATGGTCGGAATGTAGCCTATCGCGATTTCGGTTTATCGTATCGCGACGTTGCTGCTCGCGTTGGTCGAGAGCCAATGACTGTTAGCAGAATTTGGATTCGGTAGGTTTAGGAGGGTAATACGGAACGCTGGGCTGGATCCCAAAGGAATCGTATCACTAGCAGTCGAGATGACAGGCATCTTATACGCATGGCTGTAATGGATCGTGCAGCCACGTCTCGATCCCTGATTCAACAGATGGGGACATTTGCAAGACAACAACCATCTCCACGAACAGTTCGACGACGTTTTCAGCAGCATGGACTATCAGCTCGGAGACCATGGCTGCGGTTACCCTAGACGCTTCATCACAGACAGGAGCGCCTGCGATGGTGTACTCAACGACGAACCTGGGTGCACGAATGGCAAAACCTCACTTTTTCGGATGAATCCAGGTTCTGTTTACAGCATCATGATGGTCGCATCCGTATTTGGTGACATCGTGGTGAACGGACATTGGAAGCGTGTAGTCGTCATCGCCATACTGGCGTATCTCCCGGCGTGATGGTATGGGATGCCATTCGTTACACGTCTCGGTCACCTCTTGATCGCATTGACGGCACTTTGAACAGTGGACGGTACATTTCAGAAGTGTTACGACCCGTGGCTCTACCCTTCATTCGATCCCAGCGAAACCCAACATTTCAGCAGCATAATGCACGACCGCATTTTGCTGCTCCTGTACGGGCCTTTGTGGATACAGAAAATGTTCGACTGCTACCCTGGCCACCACATTCTCCAGATCTCTCACCAATTGAGAATAACTGGTCAATGGTGGCCGAGCAACTGGCTCGACACAATTCGCCAGTCACTACTCTTGATGAACTGTGGTATCGTGATGAAGCTGCATGGTCAGCAACTGTACCTGTACACGCCCTCCAAGCTCTGTTTGACGCAATGCTCAGGCGTATCAAGGCCGTTATTACGGCCACAGTTGGTTGTTCTGGGTACTGATATCTCAGGATCTATGCACCCAAATTGCGTGAAGATGTAATCACATGTCAGTTCTAGTACAATATATTTGTCCAATGAATACCTGTTTATCATCTGCATTTCTTCTTGGTGCAGCAATTTTAATGGCCAGTAGTGTATAAGCAGTGACCTAATAAACAGAGACTCAGGGTTTCACCTGGGCAAAGCCTGGGAGCCAGCCTTGGCGGCACTAACAATCGTCAGCGGCAGATTAGGAACAGCACCGAATCAACTCAGATGGGAACCTTAGCGCAGATGCTTAAATCGCGGACCAACACCTCGCGCGTGCGAACGGATCCGTTGCTTCCCGGCCTCATTTTTCCGCGCCGCGGCGCGCTTCTGGAGACCGGGACTCGTTTCTGCAGCAGAGGGCTCTGGTATTCGACTCCGTCCACGATTGGTCTTCGATAACGTTATGCCCCCGCTGGCGCCTGCGCTGTTCTAGAAACCCAACATACAAATTGGAGAGCTTCTCAGCGATGCGACAGTAGCACCTGAAGATGGCGGGCAGTTGTCTCGCTGAAATATTGTGCGGTTTCTCCTATATTACCTAAGCGCAATTCCCGGGAACCTATCAAACAGATGCAGCGCGGGGAAGCGTCAAACAGCACACCCTTCATTTGTTGCTTCTTTACCGAAGACAAGATAGTTAATAAGGTCTTTGGATTTTAACTATTCCTTCAACTTCCAAGTTCCGACGTCACTACTTACCCGCACTGTTTCTGATATTGCTTTAATTCTCTCCGATTGGAAATGAAATTTAAATAGCTTTCAAGTCACAATTTACGCTTCATAATATTTTATAATGATCCAGAGATACAGTTTGCAACTTGCTTATGATTATCGTTGACTAATACACTCCTGGAAATGGAAAAAAGAACACATTGACACCGGTGTGTCAGACCCACCATACTTGCTCCGGACACTGCGAGAGGGCTGTACAAACAATGTCACACGCACGGCACAGTGGACACACCAGGAACCGCGGTGTTGGCCGTCGAATGGCGCTAGCTGCGCAGCATTTGTGCACCGCCGCCGTCAGTGTCAGCCAGTTTGCCGTGGCATACGGAGCTCCATCGCAGTCTTTAACACTGGTAGCATGCCGCGACAGCGTGGACGTGAACCGTATGTGCAGTTGACGGACTTTGAGCGAGGGCGTATAGTGGGCATGCGGGAGGCCGGGTGGACGTACCGCCGAATTGCTCAACACGTGGGGCGTGAGGTCTCCACAGTACATCGATGTTGTCGCCAGTGGTCGGCGGAAGGTGCACGTGCCCGTCGACCTGGGACCGGACCGCAGCGACGCACGGATGCACGCCAAGACCGTAGGATCCTACGCAGTGCCGTAGGGGACCGCACCGCCACTTCCCAGCAAATTAGGGACACTGTTGCTCCTGGGGTATCGGCGAGGACCATTCGCAACCGTCTCCATGAAGCTGGGCTACGGTCCCGCACACCGTTAGGCCGTCTTCCGCTCACGCCCCAACATCGTGCAGCCCGCCTCCAGTGGTGTCGCGACAGGCGTGAATGGAGGGACGAATGGAGACGTGTCGTCTTCAGCGATGAGAGTCGCTTCTGCCTTGGTGCCAATGATGGTCGTATGCGTGTTTGGCGCCGTGCAGGTGAGCGCCACAATCAGGACTGCATACGACCGAGGCACACAGGGCCAACACCCGACATCATGGTGTGGGGAGCGATCTCCTACACTGGCCGTACACCACTGGTGATCGTCGAGGGGACACTGAATAGTGCACGGTACATCCAAACCGTCATCGAACCCATCGTTCTACCATTCCTAGACCGGCAAGGGAACTTGCTGTTCCAACAGGACCATGCACGTTCGCATGTATCCCGTGCCACCCAACGTGCTCTAGAAGGTGTAAGTCAACTACCCTGGCCAGCAAGATCTCCGGATCTGTCCCCCATTGAGCATGTTTGGGACTGGATGAAGCGTCGTCTCACGCGGTCTGCACGTCCAGCACGAACGCTGGTCCAGCTGAGGCGCCAGGTGGAAATGGCATGGCAAGCCGTTCCACAGGACTACATCCAGCATCTCTACGATCGTCTCCATGGGAGAATAGCATTGCTGCGAAAGGTGGATATACACTGTACTAGTGCCGACATTGTGCATGCTCTGTTGCCTGTGTCTATGTGCCTGTGGTTCTGTCAGTGTGATCATGTGATGTATCTGACCCCAGGAATGTGTCAATAAAGTTTCCCCTTCCTGGGACAATGATTTCACGGTGTTCTTATTTCAATTTCCAGGAGTGTATATACGTCACTGTTGAAATCACTTTAATTTTTATCAACACATTATAATAATTAAATGATCATGATTGATTGCGTTTTGTATATAGAGTAAACGAGGACTGATCCTACAATTACTCTCAGCAGTTACGATAACTAAACTGTCCGTGATTTTTATAGTTCTTCACTCGAAGACATTATAGCAAGTGGTTCAAATGGCTCTGAGCACTATGGGACCCAACATCTAAGGTCATCAGTCCCCTAGAACTACTTAAACCTAACTAACCCAAGAACATCACACACATCCATGCCCGAGGCAGGACTCGAACCTGCGACCGTAGCGGTCACGCGGTTCAGGACTTACGCGCCTGGAACCGCACGGCCACCGCGGCCGGCTTATAGCAAGGACTATGGTACATTACTGAACTTCGATATAGTCATTCAAACTTCGTACGCTTTTACTCTCACAATGCCAAGTGTCCTATTCCGTTCTTACATTAAATTTAACGTCCCTTGGTATAGTCCACAGATCGAATTACAGGTTATTCGGCAGTACTTTTTCTCGCGAACACAATTTCTCAGATATTCTTAGTCCGTGACCTTACGGTAAAAATTTACCTAGACCTCAGTGAGAGTATCAACGTAAGTCTGTCCCTTATTAACTAACTATAATCACTTTTCTCGCAGTTTATCAAATGCGCCATGATCCCTTCCGCAACATATCATATGGAAATGACGGCTGTATAACACGCCGCAGCTACGTAGACTCACTCAAAGTGCAGAAAACAAGGCAAGAGAACAAATACCCGCGCATGGTTAATATAGTATAATTTAGAAACAAAAGTAGCCGCATTGAACTTTCTTTGATTTCCCTGAGGTGCTACTTTCCTGTGGGTGTAATTGTGATGAGAGATTATACACTATGTGATAAAAGGACCCGGACACCCCCCCCCCCCCCCAACAAAGCGCTAGCTTCAGGACATCAGTGGGTCATTCCAGACAGCTAGGGAGAGGGATGTTTTTAACTTACAGGAGAGTATAGAGATTAAGTAGGACTTAGAGCGCCCAGCTGTTATATACACCATCTTCACATTCGCGCCATTTTAGAGTGGTAAGTATGAGCCCGACAATGTAGTCACCAAGTTGAGGGGTAGGCGAAGCTGCGTAGTCTACCTCAGTGTTTATTTGTACACTCTTAACTTTCCAGAGCCCACTACTTGCTACCATCATGCACTTTGGCGAATCTACTGGTCTTCGTACTTGCTTTCCCATGGTTTTTTCTTCAGATCAGTAACTATTTGTGGATTCATTGACCATATTATGCTCTGATATATCCACCGACCAGTGCCAAAGCTATGCTTCATAACTATAACTATTTTTCCACTTTTTCACGTGTTAGAGTCAGCGGGAAAATCATTCGTTTAGTGTCTTACAGTAGTGAACCGCATTGTCATAGTGACCATTAGTATTCTTTAGTAGTTATAGGATACCTTAAATTAATTTATCCTTGAGAGTTGTGGTACCTATACGTTCATGCTTAACTGGCCACCCCTAGTAATTTTCACTCAATAAGATGTTTTTGTTGTACGACAGTATTTCTCTTAACTTTGTTTTGTCTTTCGGCTAGGTTCCCTTCCCTTAAGGTCCCCTGGGTTTGAACTTACAGCATCTTGGGAATATGATAAGCAGCTCAACAGACACCTCACTGTTCGTAGGTAACTTTGTTGACTTGGACTATTGCTGAACATTTGGTGTCACCGCCAGACACCACACATGCTAGGTGGTAGCCTTTAAATCGGCCGAGGTTCGTTAGTATACGTCGGACCCGCGTGTCGCCACTGTCAGTGATTGCAGACCGAGCGCCACCACATGGCAGGTCTAGAGAGACTTCCTAGCACTCACCCAGTTGTACAGCCGACTTTGCTAGCGATGGTTCACTGACAAATTACGCTCTCATTTGCCGAGACGATAGTTAGCATAGCTATCGGCTACGTCATTTGCTACGACCTAGCAAGGCGCCATTATCAATTGCTATTTATCTTGTGATTCATGTACCGTCAGACCGATGTTCACCAATTATGGATTAAAGTTAAGTATTCCAGCAGCTATGTTCCTTTTTTAACTAGACTCAACTCCTTTAACTGTTCCAGACCTCACGCCAGCCTGCGTGAGCTTCAACGCGTGCCTTTCGGCTACCCGTCATTGTGGATTGGCAGTCTTGCCAGTCCACAACAGTACACACTTCGTGTTTACTCTCGTGCGTACGAGTTGCCAAACGGTATTGATCATTTAAAGTGCCGTATACGAATATGGCATGGGACTGGTATAGCAAGTATGTATGTCTCATAAGCGCATAATGTTTTAAATAATTTCAGAATGGTTGTAGCCTTATTCACTGACAAGAAGATCCCTATATATAAGGTTTAGCTGAAAATTATGCATATAATTAGTCTAGAAACAGTATGTGTAACAGATGGATATGTCACGTCGTTGTTGTTGTTGTTGTTGTGGTCTTCAGTCCTGAGACTGGTTTGATGCAGCTCTCCATGCTACTCTATCCTGTGCAAGCTTTTTCATCTCCCAGTACCTACTGCAACCTACATCCTTCTGAATCTGCTTAGTGTTTTCATCTCTTGGTCTCCCTCTACAATTTTTACCCTCCACGCTGCCCTCCAATACTAAATTGGTGATCCCTTGATGCCTCAGAACATATCCTACCAACCGATCCCTTCTTCTTGTCAAGTTGTGCCACAAACTTCTCTTCTCCCCAATCCTATTCAGTACTTCCTCATTAGTTATGTGATCTACCCATCTAATCTTCAGCATTCTTCTGTAGCACCACATTTCGAAAGCTTCTATTCTCTTCCAGTCCAAACTATTTACCGTCCATGTTTCACTTCCATACATGGCTACACTCCATACGAATACTTTCAGAAATGACTTCCTGACACTTAAATCAATACTGGATGTTAACAAATTTCTCTTCTTCAGAAACGCTTTCCTTGCCATTGCCAGCCTACATTTTATATCCTCTCTACTTCGACCATCATTAGTTATTTTGCTCCCCAAATAGCAAAACTCCTTTACTACTTTAATTGCCTCATTTCCTAATCTAATTCCCTCAGCATCACCCGACTTAATTAGACTACATTCCATTATCCTTGTTTTGCTTTTGTTGATGTTCATCTTATATCCTCCTTTCAAGACACTGTCCATTCCATTCAACTGCTCTTCCAAGTCCTTTGCTGTCTCTGACAGAATTAAAATGTCATCGGCGAACCTCAAAGTTTTTATTTCTTCTCCATGAATTTTAATACCTACTCCGAATTTTTCTTTTGTTTCCTTTACTGCTTGCTCAATATACAGATTGAACAACATCGGGGAGAGGCTACAACCCTGTCTTACTCCCTTCCCAACCACTGCTTCCCTTTCATGTCCCTCGACTCTTATAACTGCCATCTGGTTTCTGTACAAATTGTAAGGTTTGCCTTTCCTTAATCTTTCTTCTAAGATAAGTCGTAAGGTCAGTATTGCCTCACGTGTTCCAGTGTTTCTACGGAATCCAAACTGATCTTCCCCGAGGTTGGCTTCTACTAGTTTTTCCATTCGTCTGTAAAGAATTCGTGTTAGTATTTTGCAGCTGTGACTTATTAAGCTGATAGTTCGGTAATTTTCACATCTGTCAACACCTGCTTTCTTTGGGATTGGAATTATTATATTCTTCTTGAAGTCTGAGGGTATTTCGCCTGTTTCATACATCTTGCTCACCAGATGGTAGAGTTTTGTCAGGACTGGCTCTCCCACGGCCGTCAGTAGTTCCAATGGAATATTGTCTACTCCGGGGACCTTGTTTCGACTCAGGTCTTTCAGTGCTCTGTCAAACTCTTCACGCAGTATCATATCTCCCATTTCATCTTCATCTACATCCTCTTCCATTTCCATAATATTGTCCTCAAGTACATCGCCCTTGTATAGACCCTCTATATACTCCTTCCACCTTTCTGCTTTCCCTTCTTTGCTTAGAACTGGGTTTTCATCTGAGCTCTTGATATTCATACAAGTCGTTCTCTTATCTCCAAAGGTCTCTTTAATTTTCCTGTAGGCGGTATCTATCTTACCCCTAGTGAGACAGGCCTCTACATCCTTACATTTGTCCTCTAGCCATCCCTGCTTAGCCATTTTGCACTTCCTGTCGATCTCATTTTTGAGACGTTTGTAATCCTTTTTGCCTGTTTCACTTACTGCATTTTTATATTTTCTCCTTTCATCAATTAAATTCAATATTTCTTCTGTTACCCAAGGATTTCTACTAGCCCTCGTCTTTTTACCTACTTGATCCTCTGCTGCCTTCACTACTTCATCCCTCAAAGCTACCCATTCTTCTTCTACTGTATTTATTTCCCCCATTCCTGTCAATTGCTCCCTTATGCTCTCCTGAATCTCTGTACAACCTCTGGTTCTTTTAGTTTATCCAGGTCCCATCTCCTTAAATTCCCACCTTTTTGCAGTTTCTTCAGTTTTAATCTACAGGTCATAACCAATAGATTGTGGTCAGAGTCCACATCTGCCCCTGGAAATGTCTTACAATTTAAAACCTGATTCCTAAATCTCTGTCTTACCATTATATAATCTATCTGATACCTTTTAGTATCTCCAGGGTTCTTCCATGTATACAACCTTCTTTCATGATTCTTAAACCAAGTGTTAGTTATGATTATGTTGTGCTCTGTGCAAAATTCGACCAGGCGGCTTCCTCTTTCATTTCTGTCCCCCAATCCATATTCACCTACTATGTTTCCTTCTCTCCCATTTCCTACACTCGAATTCCAGTCACCCATGACTATTAAATTTTCGTCTCCCTTCACAATCTGAATAATTTCTTTTATTTCATCATACATTTCTTCAATTTCTTCGTCATCTGCAGAGCTAGTTGGCATATAAACTTGTACTACTGTAGTAGGCGTGGGCTTCGTATCTATCTTGGCCACAATAATGCGTTCACTATGCTGTTTGTAGTAGCTTACCCGCATTCCTATTTTCCTATTCATTATTAAACCTACTCCTGCATTATCCCTATTTGATTTTGTGTTTATAACCCTGTAGTCACCTGACCAGAAGTCTTGTTCCTCCTGCCACCGAACTTCACTAATTCCCACTATATCTAACTTCAACCTATCCATTTCCCTTTTTAAATTTTCTAACCTACCTGCCCGATTAAGGGATCTGACATTCCACTCTCCGATCCGTAGAACGCCAGTTTTCTTTCTCCTGATAACGACATCCTCTTGAGTAGTCCCCGCCCGGAGATCCGAATGGGGGACTATTTTACCTCCGGAATATTTTACCCAAGAGGACGCCATCATCATGTAATCATACAGTAAAGCTGCATGCCCTCGGGAAAAATTACGGCTGTAGTTTCCCCTTGCTTTCAGCCGTTCGCAGTACCAGCACAGCAAGGCCGTTTTGGTTATTGTTACAAGGCCAGATCAGTCAATCATCCAGACTGTTGCCCTTGCAACTACTGAAAAGGCTGCTGCCCCTCTTCAGGAACCACACGTTTGTCTCGCCTCTCAACAGATACCCCTCCGTTGTGGCTGCACCTACGGTACGGCTATCTGTATCGCTGAGGCACGCAAGCCTCCCCACCAACGGCAAGGTCCATGGTTCATGGGGGGGGATGTCACGTCGAACGAACTAAATACTATTTGAGTATTTGCTACGAGTTTGACAGAACATATCTAAAGGGTAAGTTGTAAGGGATACTTTATACATGTGTGTAATAGGAATACAGATATGAACTATGGCGTACCAGGCTCAAACCGGTAAAACTGTAATATGGTGGTTAATAAAGTTTAGGAGAAGAAGTGACCACAGCTCCTCAGATGTATGTCAGTGTTCGCGAAAATGTGCAATGACTTATCCAACTCGGACCTCTGAAAAAACACCTGATACGAAGCTAGTAATGTTTTAGCTGTGTGACAAATAATTTTGCAATTTATATTTATGTGAACGTTAGTTACAAGAGAAATTCGTATTCCACACTAGACGAAATCTATGGAACGAGAAGAGTAAACGACAATATATGGACAGTCTCTACATTATCAAAATTTGTAAAGGCATGTTAATGAACTTGGTGAAATTGACATTAGTAAAATACACACAGTGATGGGTATTTTTTGTAAATTATCAGTCGAATTTAAATGCGTCGTGAAATAATCGTATTGTTACTAACTTATCCAAGAAAATTAATTTGACCATTCAGAAGTTGTTTCATACAAGAGAACCATTAGAACTACAGGGTGGTCCATTGATAGTGACCGGGCCAAATATCTCACGAAATAAGCATCAAACAAAAAAACTACAAAGAACGAAACTCGTCTAGGTTGAAGGGAGAAAGGAGATGGCGCTATGGTTGGCCCCTATAGATGGCGCTGCAATAGATCAAACGGATACCAACTGCGTTTTTTAAAATAGGAACCCCCATTTTTATTACATATTCGTGTAGTACGTAAATTAATATGAATGTTTTAGTTGGACTCCTTTTTTCGCTTTGTGGTAGATGGCACTGTAATAGTCACAAACGTATAAGTGCGTGGTATCACGTAACATCCCGCCAGTGTGGGCGATATTTGCTTCGTGACACATTACCCGTGTTAAAATAGACCGTTTACTAATTGCGGAAAAGGTCGATATCGTGTTGATGTATGGCTATGGTGATCAAAATGCCCAACGGGCATGTGCTAAGTATGCTGCTCGGTATCCTGGACGACATCATCCAAGTGTCTGGAACGTTTGCCGGATAGTTAGGTTATTTAAGGAAACAGAAAGTGCTCAGACACATGTGAAACGTCAACCACGATCTGCAACAAATGTTGATGCCCAAGTGGGTGTTTTAGCTGCTGTCGCGGCTAATCTGCACATCAGAAGCAGACAAATTGTGGGAGAATCGGGAATCTCAAAAACATCGGTGTTGAGGATGCTACATCAACATCTATTGAACTCGTACCATATTTCTATGCACAATGAATTGCATGGCGACGACTTAGAACGTCACGTACTGTTCTGCCACTGGGCACTAGGGATATTACGGGACGATAACAGATTATTTTGCACGCGTTCAATTCAGCGTCGTAGCGTCATTCACCACCAGCGGTAACGTAGACCGGCATAATATGCACTATTTGGCAACGGAAAATCCACGATAGTTGCGACAAGTGGAACATCAGCGACTTTAGCGGGTTCATGTATGGTGCGGCATTATAGGAGGAAGGATAAATGGCCCCCATTTTATCGATGGCAATCTAAATGGTGCAATATATGCTGACTACCTACGTAATGTTCTACCGATGTTACTACAAGAAGTTTCACTGCATGACAGAATGGCGATGTACTTCCATGATGATGGATGTCCGGCACATAGCTCGCGTGCGGCTGAAGCGGTATTGAACAGCATATTTCATGACAGATGGATTGGTCGTCGAAGCACCGTACCATGACACGCACGTTCACCGGATCTGACGTCCCCGGATTTCTTTCTGTGAGGATAGTTGTAGGATATTTGCTATCGTGATCCATCGACAACGCCTGCCAACATGCGTCAGCGCATTGTCAGTGCATGTGCGAACATTACGGAAGGCGCACTATTCGCTTTTGAGAGGAATGTCGTTACACGTATTGCCAACTGCATTGAGGTTGACGGACGTAATTTTGAGCATTTATAGCATTAATGTGGTATTTACAGGTAATCACGCTGTAACAGAATGCGTTCTCAGACGTAAGTTCACGAAGGCACATGTATCACATTGGAGCAGCCGAAATAAAATGATCAAACGTACCTACGTTCTGTATTTTAATTTAAAAAGCCTACGTGTTACCAACTGTTCGTCTAAAATTGTGAGCCATATGTTTGTGACTATTACAGTGCCATCTATCACAAAGCGAAAAAAGTGGTCCAACTAAAACATTCACATTTCTTCACGTACTACATGAATACGTAATAAAATGGGGGCTCCTATTTAAAAAAAAAAAAAACCCAGTTGAAATCCGTTTGATCTATTTCAGCGCCATCTAGCGGGAAAACCATAGCGCCATCTGCTTTCCCGCTTCAAGATAGACAAGTTTCGTTCTTTCTAGTTTTTTCGTTTGACGCTTATTTCGTGAGAAATTTGGCCCGGTAACGATCAATGGACTACCCTGTATATAGCACGTAAAGTGCTGTTACAGCATACAGTTTACTCAAGCTGTAATTCCCGAAATACACCGTTTGCTTTTACAACGCCCAAGTCGAATAAAGAGAACTCACACTCAGTGTTATTATCTCAGATTTCCCGACTATACTCATGCTCGGCCTTTGTTCACCCCCTCCTTGGCTGGCTGCCACGGATCGGCCAATGTTCGATTTGCATTTAAGCAGAAGGGGTGGACGTAGTCTTCTGCAGTGCTACGTCTCGTTAAGCCTTCTCGAACGGCTACAGGCCACGTGATTCATGGCTGGTCGCGCCGTGCCCTGCCAGAGGTCGCGCGCGGGAACGAACTTCCGAGCGCCGTCGTCGCATTTTGGCGATCTCCCAGGGCCGGAAGACGCATGAGGACTTCGTTCTCACTCGGGTGGGCGATAAACTGGAAGGTCGCCATGCAGCGCGGCAAGCACGGATACTACCAATTCGCGATCGTCAACGGAAAGCACAATGACTGCCGGCTATGAAGGCGAAGTTCTCTTAATGGGGAACTCGGAGATGTTTTTCGCGACTGTTGTTCAGTTGTAAGACACTCTCTCCAGTAATCTGGCTGTTTTGGAGAGGGGTGGGAATCGGGACTGAGTCCTCTGATTGGTTTGTTGCTGTCCGTCACTTTTTACTCTGTTGTGTGAATGGCACTGTCGGAGTAGCATCTACATTCAACGTCCCCGATTGTTTGTTGTTTACGTCTATAGTTCGCCTGTCTCAAACGGTCTGGTACGGAAACCACAGTCCTCTGCCGGAAGTCGTTTGGGAAATTGCTGCTACTCCAGTTGTTCTAGTGTGCCAGTTCTCCTCCGTTGCACCTCGCATACTGCCCAGCCCTACATGAATAAGTTACACGATGTGAGGTAATTCATTCTTGCAGGACGCTCACGCGGTCCACATCTTCCCAGCGAACGGCCAGGGAACTTCTACCGCAATAGGTGTGGCCGAGCGGTTCTAGGCACTTCAGGCTGGAAACGCGCGACCCCTACGGTCGCAGGTTCGAATCCTGCCTCGGGCATTGATGTATGTGATGTCCTTAGGTTAGTTAGGTTTAAGTAGTTCTAGGTTCTAGGGGACTGAACCTCGGATGTTGAGTCCCATAGTGCTCAGAGCCATTTTAACCATTTTCGAAACCAATAAAGAGCTTTCGTCATTTGTAAAGTATGGTGGTGCGCCATCTTGCATAAAAATAGTGTCTTCGGCGTTAAGCGGCAATATCAAAAACAGCAGGAAGAATGTAAATGTTACTGCTCGTCATTTCATTCGCAGCAACTTAAGCTGTCCTCTTACATTCCCGTCTGACTACACACAGCATTAATCGCCAAATATTTATTTCATTCTTCGTTCTCTAACCATTCAAAAATGTAAATGGTGTTTACTATTGCAGAATATATTTATATACCATTCATAACAAAGACCCAGAATGTGTTAACAACACTATGATGAAAAACATTTTCACATGTAATGTGATGCGAATCCACATCCTTTGATTCCGTATATCATGACATAGTCCATTATGGCTACGCTTGTCAATGTGATTTTTGATCGTCTGTCTTGATTACTACAGCATCTCTTGAAGGCCTGTAACGTTGACGCGTTATAACTGACATGTGATGATGATGGCGACATGCTGGTGATACGTTTTAAATGCGCTTTCGCTTTAAAACGGAATTATGGAAGTTGTAATAAGATACACATAAATATGCCAAAATGAAAGTAGCGCTTGCGGCTTCGATTGTCGGTGTACCTGAGACGTCAAAATGGCATCAATTTTACAGTCTTGTGAAATGAGCTTTACCCATGCAGCTGCTGTGGGCCAAACATAATTTCAAGCATCTGCAGGTAACGTTCTGCGTTCATTGTACCGCACGGGGGAAATGGCCCAATAGTGGCGGTTGTCTCAATTGCTAAAACCTCCCACATCAAATATGGTTGTTATTAAAAAATTGTGACCAGTCTTCGTGCAAATGCAACATCGAGTCTAACATTATTATGAGATGACGGTCTTCCGGCGTCAGCTGTTGAATAGGCTGTTTCGAAGCTCGATAATACAGTTTTCGGTGTAAGAGTTGAAAAAAAAAACGCGTACCTTGTTAGTTCATCTTCAAGTGCTGCCTGGCGTGTTTCTTTCCAAGGGCTGCGTACAAACATTCCTCGCACAGTCACTCAAATCAAATGGCTCTAAGCACTATAGGACTTAACAACTGAGGTTATCAGTCCCCTGGAACTTAGAACTACTTAAACCTAACTAACCTAAGGACATCACACACATCCATGCCCTAGGAAGGATTCGAACCTGCGACCGTTCCAGACTGTAGACCATAGAACCGCTCGGCCACTCCGGCCGGCAAACGCAGTCATTACTTTATCATCAGAGCGATACATAAGTGGACCAACTTTACGACACACTTTTTATTGTCTGTGCACGAATTTAGGCATTCACTCGACTCAGAGCATGCCATTATCTGTGGACCAGGAATTCCGCACTAGCCGGCCGAAGTGGTCGCGCGGTTCTAGGCGCTGCAGTCTGGAACCGCGAGACCGCTACGGTCGCAGGTTCGAATCCTGCCGCGGGCATGGATCTGTGTGATGTCCTTAGGTTAGTTAGGTTTAACTAGTTCTAAGTTCTAGGGGGCTAATGACCTGAGAAGTTAAGTCCCATAGTGCTCAGAGCCATTTTGAACGAATTCCGCACTTCGTAGCATACAGTGATCTGCGCCGCTGTCGAACAGTCAGGCGATCGAGCGTCTTTTCAATTGCTGTGTGCAGCTCCTCTCACGGCAACCGTAATGTGTAAAAAGAAAAAAAAACACTCGTTGAGGGGAAAAAAGTGGGGGGATCAAGGGAGATGGAACAAATGCAGCCAGCACCTCAAGAACTGGCCACAAGGAGACATAAAAGACACCAAAACGACATAAAACACATGCGACTGCACGTATAAACAGAGGAGTAGTTTCACCCTCCATTCAACGATACTCATCGTCTACCTGTTATCAATATGGCCCGCTAGTATACTGAGCCATATCGTAAAAGCACTACTTCTACTGGATAGCGCTCCTTTCGAATAACTTAGTACCATGCAGCTATAGGATTTTGGCACTAGCGTTAATATTAACAGCAACTTACACTGTTGATTAACCTTATCCTTGAACTGTAGAGCTCACTCAACCCATTTGAGAGTGCCCACGCTACTTACAGCTTACTCTAAGGAACCCGACAGCTGGCGTTTTATTACGTGTCACCAAATCAACCACGGTAAACACAGCTACTAACGCCGTTCGCGAGAGCCAGCACTGATGAGGATGTAAACAAACGTCCGGGCACAGCTGCAGCACCATTTCCTGCTTACACAAGTCTTAATAAATTTAACTCAAACACTTGAGCACAATTGATTAAATGTCACTCATCGTTCACCAAACAGAACACCACAAGCAAGTCGCCCAAAACCCCACTCGTCCAAGATCAAGAAATGCAATATAGGGCAACAGGGAAGAAATATGGTGTCGTAGCTCAGTGGTTTCTATCGGCCTTTGGCTGAGGTGAGTCGCACACGCCTTGTTTGCGTCCTGCCTGTTGCGGTGCATTCGAGCGAGCGCGCGTTTGTTTACTTCCGCGTAGCGGCTTCTTTCAGAGCCCGACTGCATTGACCTTAATTGCGTTTGCTTACTGCCATGCCACAATTAAATTAACTTTTCCATTAGATCACGAACGACTTAAGGCCTATGAAGCTGAACGTTTTATACGGGATGAAATGCGTCTCCCGCCACACACGACGTTCTCAGCATACATTTTTCAGTCCATAGAACTACTTTGTACATAAAGCTCGCAAATGACGGGCTGTGAGTCGACGTTGTGCAGCGCCAAGCTAACGATCTCTAGTTTCGATACTCTGACTTCAGTGGTTGATCACGCTGGTTTTGGCTTCCGAACGTTGCGGGTTTTGAAGTACCGTCGGACGCTGTGGTCAAGGCTTTTAAACCTTACGGCAACGTCGTCGGTCATGTGGCTGAAACGTGGAAGACGTTAGAAACGTACTATGCCATCAATGGTGTCCGTCAGATAAAAATTGAACTACGGAAACATGTGCCTTCCTCCTTGGTTATTGCCGACAGCAGAGTTGTCATGTACGATGGCCAGCCGCGCACTGGTTCAGGTTGTGGCCAGGAAGATCATGTGCTTTCTGAATGGCTCCGACGTAGACTAGTTCAGACGCCGATTGCAGACTGTGTTACTTCTGTGTTAGGCATCTGCTTCGGTGCTGACCGCCACGCCCCAAAATTCAAGTTCAAATGTCTCCAAGCGCTATGGGACATAACATCCGAGGTCATCAGTCTCCTAGAGTTAGAACTACTTAAACTTAACTAGCCTAAGGACATCACACACATCCATGCTCGAGGCAGGACTCGAATGTGCGACCGTAGCAGCAGCGTGGTTCCGGACTGAAGCGCCTAGAACCGCTCTGCCACAGCGGCTGGCTGCTACGCCCCCTCTGAATCACTCAGTACCGGTGTCGGATCCTCTCGACGACCGATACATGTCTCTCCGGTCTCTCCTACACACTTGTCGGAGGCAGTACAAATGAATGAGGGCCGTCAGCAGGAACAAGCTGTCTGTCCCGACTCCATGGTTGTTGATAATGGAACTGTACCTACCTCTGCCTTTCTGCCATCTGACCACATGTCGGACGATAGCCGCCAGCCATCCGACACGAAACAGCGTGTTAGGAAGCAACGGTCGCCGAGGAAACGGAAGAGACAACGCCGTACCCCTTCTGATGACTGCGTCCATCGAATGTCTGCACAGGATGACGACCCTGCAACTGATGGTGCGTTGTCCTGTGACGCCCTGCCATCTGACGACGTCTTTCTCTGTCTCCATCAAAAGTCAGCGTCCAACCACGGACACCGACCTTCCCCCGCCTACGGCTGATGCGATTGCCTCCCTTTCTGTGTCTGACGCTATATGTGAGCATAGCGGCCCGTGACACATCTGTCTCGTGGGCGAACGACGTCGATACTGAGGATCGACATTCTGAAGGTGTACAGAACGATGGACCCCTCATTGGCGGGGTCGGCTCCCTCCCCGTCACAGTGATGTGCCATTCCGTTGGGGCCTAACAGGGAGTTCTGTATGCTTCCCTCGTGTTTGAATCGCCTGTCTTCCTGGTATGGCAGCTTTTCAGAATTATCGGATAGCCATGGTCGATGTCAACACTCTTCGCGTACGCGACAAACTGGCTTTACTCCATGACATGCTGTATGCTGCGGACGTTGATACAGCTCTCTTTCAGGAGGTGCATGTTGCAACTTTCTGAGCTCCCCATGGTTTTACAGCACATATCTCTCATACTTCCCCTAATGGTAGTGGGTTGGCGATCATCTTACGTGACGGCATCCTCGCTGATGCAGGTACCTGTCTACCTGATGCCAGAGGTATGGCTCTAACGTTTAGTGGCGTCAGTATCGTCAATGTTCATGCGCCATCTGATTCGGGTTACCGCCTTGAACGTTTTACCTTCTTCTCAAAGACGGTCCAGCCTCTCTTCCTGCGTCGGCAGGATGCATTGATTATGGGAGGAGATTTAAACTGCACTCAGAGACCAACTGACACGGCACTACCCGTGTGTGGCGCTAGCGACCTCCAGCACCTCAGGTTACTGGATTCTTGGAAGCATGTTCATGGCGATCATCCGGAGTTTACTCGTTTCACTAGCCATTCTTCCAGCTGACTCGATCGTGTTTACATCTACCGCGAGATTATCAGTAGGGAACAGGCTGCTTAAGTTTGGCTCACTGCGTTCTCTGACCATGACGCATATATCTGCGCCATCAGTCTCTGACGCCAAAGGGTGTGGCGCGGCCGTGGACCATGGAAACTCAACACGATCCACCTTACTTAATTCGACTGCCGGCAGCTCCTCGAGAACACGTGGGCAGCTTGTCGTCGATTGCGTGATGCCTATCAGTCTGCCCTGTCATGGTGGGTGCTCTGTGCAAAGCCTGCTCTCCGCAAGGCCTTGATTTGCTATGGAAAGGAGATTGCGGCGTGGCGGCGACGGAATGAGGAATTGTATTTTACCATCCTCAGGGAATATATATAATGATGCCATATTCGCCAGAGAGCCAGGCGATAGCGAATCGTGCCAAGGCACTTCTCAAGTGCCTCTCTCTCCGCCACCTTGAAGCAGCTATAGTGAGGGCACCCACATACGATGGGTTAGTGCAAGAGCGTCCATCTATGTATCATGTCATAGCGGAATGACGCGACCGTCGGATGAATTTGGTTAATGTTCTTACGACTGATGAATGGCAGCGTTTCGATACGCAACGGGATATCGGGTCTGCCCTCCATGCACATTGTGTTACGCTGTACAATGAACAACGCCACCGCCCTGCCAACGTTACGCCGGTATCCAGACTCTCCTTCGGCTCGGTTTTCGTGGATGCGACGATGGATCTAATTGCTAACGTCACGAAGGACGAAATACATGAGGCAATCCAGGTAGGTTCTACGAACAGGTCGCCTAGACTTGGCGGTCTCCCACTGGAGTTTTATCCAACATTTCGTCCCCTTCTGGAGCCAGAGTGAACAGAAATTTGTCAGGACCTTATATCACCTTCCGTGCCGATTCCAGACGGTTTCCTAGACAGTTTCCTCATTCCCATCCACAAGCCTCGGGCTACTACACAGATATGCGATTACCGTCCCGATCAACAGAACTTCACCCGGATGTTCGCTGCGTAGCTTAAACGGACAGCTCGGCACGTGGTTTTCCCCGATCAAATTTCCTTGGGAGGTACCAATAACATCCGCACTACCCTCTGCCGCTATCGGGACATAATATCTCTTGCTCACGAATGCCGTATGCCTGGACTCTGGGCAGCTGCTACCTTCAGCCAGGCGTTCGATCGCTTGTATCACGACTTCCGAAATATGGGCTACCCTTATATTGCCGTCGACGTCGTAATTCGTCTCCTTCATGGAGCTACGTCTCGTGTGGTCTACAATATCCGTCTTACTCCTCCCATCTCGATCCGTCGATCAGTGCGTCAAGGCTGTCCGCTCTCTGCGCTGTTGTATGCATTCGCCATGGAACCGCTGCTGTGGAGCCTCCGTCAGCGCCTCTCTGAGATGTCTCTCGTTGACCATGTACTCAGCTGCACTGCAAACGCAGACGATCTCATCATCGTTCTTCGTAGCGATGCTGAGGTCAGGGAGTCACTGGCATGGTTTACCACCTACGGCAAAGCTTCTGGTAGTTGCCTAAACGCACGCAAATCGAGCGCCTTAGCTGCAGGTTCGGGACTTCCTGCGGACAGTGCTCCTCCTTTGCGTGTAGCTGACATTCTCCAATGCTTTGCACTCGATTTCGCAAGTGATCTGCGGCTTACAGTTTTCCTCAGCTGCAGTCGTCTACTTTTCCAACAACGAGCTGGGCTCTTAGATCACCATTTACGCGCAGTGGATCTTCTGCAACGCACACGTTACGTAAATATACATTTGGCCTCACGTATCCCCCACGTGCCACAGACACTTCCTATTCCTCCATCCATGGCCCACCGCATGCTAGCGGGACTGGGTTTGTCTGTTTGCCACGGCTTGCTATTCAAGATACGATACGAAACCCTCATCCTCCCACGGTGTAGGGGCTGTTTAGGTCTGTATCATGTGCCTGACAGAGCCGTAGTCCTTTCCATTGACTGTCATATGACGTTGTGGCGCCGTAGTCCTACGTGGCTTACCAGCCTATTGCTGGAGGCCCTTGCACCATACTCTCTCGCAGCACCTATCCAACTTTCGGAAGCTCCGCCGCTCTCCTTTTACTTCCGCCACTTTTTTCCTTGAACTGAGATACGTCCGTACTGTGATACTGCCGGCGCAATTGACATCCACGAAGGTAATCGATGGTTTCCATCAGCAGCACAGGTCACCGAATGTGGTTGAGGAAAAGCTTCCCCATGTTGACTGGCGTACCGTTTGGCGATCGGTGTGCGCTCCTTATCTTGACACTGATGTCCAATCTGCATGTTACCTTACTGTCAGTGGGAAGCAAGTATTCGTGTCACGCCTACACAGGATTCACCTCGCAGACACCCCGTTGTGTCACAAGTTGCGAAATTGTCACGAATAAACAGTGACCCGTATATGTAATGAGTTTCCTTTAATTTACGTCTATGGTCACCAAGTTTTTGTTAACAGATTACCGGCTTCGGTCTTTAATTACCATCACCAGATGTGTTTGTCGACTGTGGTTTTATGGACACAGACGAGTACCGCCTGGTGTGTAGATCGGCGAGAGGTGTCTGCTTCTTGGTGCGATAGACATTGTCCCTAATTACCTGTACGACTCCTCATCAGATACCTATTCAAATACTCCTCTTTCCGGACGCGGGATACCTCTGCAAGCAAAGACGAGTTCTGTGAGGTAGATTTGTGGACACGTAGCACAATACTTGTTCGCTGATGGCGAGAAATGTGTCCTTCAGTTTAGGCAATTCCTTAATGAACGTCACTGCGCAGTTGTCCACAACGCAAAATACAGACAATTTTTCCCCAATTTCCTCTGCAGTGTCTCCCTTAGCCCATCACAGAGCTGGGGTATCCCTGTCATGAAGAGTTGATCCGCGCCTCTTTCACACTTAGAACCGACATATTCACTGGTAATCTTCTTAGTCTGACGTCTTGCTACGCCCTCCTCCTCGCGTGACTCCGGCTTCCTGATACTCTCGGTGGTATTAATATCAAAACTAATTATATGAATAAATAAATATAAAACAAACGTAAAGAAAAATAAATAAACAGTATTCATTGTACTTCCACTCCACGTTGGACTACCAAGCGGAAGAGCCGTGTTCAGACATCCCTTGCACCAATTTTTTTCTTTGCAGTTCGCTTTGTTCAATATGTGTCTATGTTGTGGTGTAATGTCCATTTGCAACAGCGAGGTGTCAGATACGGACCTACAATTACAGTTGATTCTGCACAACTACTCTATTAGCAGTCGAAAGCAAGTGGCTTTCGAATTTGTACCGCAAATGCTTGATAGCAAGGCCACAAGTCAACCGAATCCCCCACTTGGAAACACGTCTGGAGTGTCATACACGGCATTAATGACAGTACGTGTGTCATATGATAGGTATCTCTTATCAACGCACCTGATTTGTACGACTGGTGAGTGAGATGTGCCTCCTTGCTCGATATAGGTTTTGGTATGAATGTGAATGTGATCACTCCCAACGAAATGATGAAAACATAATAGTTTGTCACATAAGACACAACAAATAAACGCAACTCACATAGTTTCTCTGTGCTCTTTCAAAACATGCTTTTAACGTTTTTGAAGTTGCGTTCCGTTTTGGAACTATTGATTCTCGAATTCCTTTGTTGTAACACAGTCCACAGTCGTTTATTTGCTGTTTTCATTTCTGTGGGACCTCTACGTGGTATCTCGCCAGCTCGGGGTATTCATCACATTTACTTGCGACAGTAACGTCCTCTTACCACACGACTCATATTCTTTGACCAATCTGTAGTACGACAACGGGAAATATTTCTGAAAGTGAACGAACATTTCAATGACAGGATGGACAGTTCATATAGTTATGAATAAAATAATTAAATAAATGGCACGACAGAGTTTCAAAGTCGGCTCGCCCGCTTGGCAGTCCAACACCATGACCACTTAATCACAACGCTGTTGGTGTTTGGTCTTTATTGCACTTCTTGTTCTTGGGCCTTTCACTGTTTCTACTTTGCTTTTCTTTTCATTATTCAGTACACATTCTTCCTGTTTCCAAGCTTAATCTGTGTTCAGTTTTCGACGAGCTACCTACTGGACCATCTTACCACTAAATCTGAGGGGGTGCGATGGGGAGTTTCCCTTGTTAGTAGTCAGATTAGAAAAACGGTTCCAGAGGACAACGAAGTTGGTAGTCCAGTGCTCAAGCAACTTAGCGTAGATAAACGTTTCATACGTCACGTAGTAATATTTAATAAACGACCTTATTCGATGCGTTAGTGGTCGGGGACATGTGGGTGGTGGTGGTTTGTGTTTAACGTCCCGTCGACAACGAGGTCATTAGAGACGGAGCGCAAGCTCGGGTAAGGGAAGGATTGGGAAGGAAATCGGCCGTGCCCTTTCAAAGGAACCATCCCGGCATTTGCCTGAAACGATTTAGGGAAATCACGAAAACCTAAATCAGGATGGCTGGAGACGGGATTGAACCGTCGTCCTCCCGAATGCGAGTCCAGTGTGCTAACCACTGCGCCACCTCGCTCGGTGGGTCGGGGACAGTTACACATAATACCATGGTCACGTTTGTCTTTAGTTACACCTTTGTCTGCTTAAGAAAAAGGTTTACGGAGAACATCAGTTCTCTATGTAGTAAAAAAGAACACATGCAGTCGTTCTTTTGATGTTATTTATTAAGTAACTACTATTTTCGGTGAGTCAGATCAGTTTAAGAGGATGAGGCATTGAATATGCGAAACTATTTGCTGTATAATAAATAACACCGAAACAAGGGCAGCAGGTGCTCCATTGTATTATATAACTGAACTGCTGGAGTGACTCAAGCCCCCATTCAGAAGGATGGACATACAAAGGTCAGCTATCAAGGCTGTAACATCATTAGCAACCCCACAAAAAGACTACGCTAATTTTTATCAGGAAGGTACCGGGACACGCAACTAACAACTAAATTAACAGCTAAATAGGCAACAGCCCAAAGCAACTGGCAGATGTAGAAACCTCCTAAGCACGACGTCTCCAAATTTAGCCAAACAGAGATGTGCTGTAACTGTTCGCTGCACTTTTTCGACATTGTTTTCACATTTTCGGAAATACCATTTCTGACCATGTTAAGAAGATTTGGAAATGGTTCTCGGTCCGAAACTAATCACCGAGACAGTAAAAAAAGTTTTCATTGGTTTTTAGTTGTACTGATTAACAGAAGTTGCTGATCATAGCTATTGCAGCATGCCGGAAGTTCGTAAACAGAGACGACGCCTGAGCCTGAGCGAATCCCAGTTCAACAATGTAGTAAGGACAGTACAAACCTACATTGATAAGAACCAAAGTAAAAGGTAAGTTGTCCACAACGATTCCCACGATCCCGTGTCGGTGCTCGCTCTATTCATCAACGAAGTCTTTGGAAGACTCCACTATCCATCCTGTCTATCCATCTTGTCTATCCATCTTGCTTCAAAAGTGCAGTAATCCAACAGTCTATTCGACATCTGAAATGGAAAGACCTATTGGTCCAAAGATGCGGGCTCTGGAGGTCACCGCCACCAAACTGTGATTATCCTGCAGGAGGTGCACAGCCGTGACACCACACGACGAAATGTGGCTGCCGCGCATGGCGAGCGCGCCTCTTATACCCGGAGCTCTCCAGTGACAATATGTAACCTCTCCGAGCGAGAGTGACACCACAGAAACGGTGATGGACTCTATAAACGCAAGGATTCAGACAGCTGAACGGATAAGCAGCCGGCACAGTGTATATTGCTTTTTTCCTCTTTCAGTTTATTCATTTTCCCATTTTCTCGTTTCTTCCAGATCATGCCTTCGGTAAACAACGGTTTTCTGTTCCTCTTGCTCTCCACAAGTCCAATAGATTCTTTGCTGCTTGTTTCAGGGCGCTCCAGAACTGGATCTAATGTTCATTTACACTCTCTACATTTTCTCTCCTCTTTCCATTCGTCTCTGAAACTTCTTCTAGGATTTTGGTTATTTCCTCTCCCCTTAGCGCATCAAAATTCAGTTTCTCTCACAATGTACCTACCAAAAGTATTTTCAACCTGACCTGCATTTTTGCTGCAACTACGTTGTGGTCGGAACTGATGCCTGGTCTTGCATATGTCCTTTATTCCTCGTGCTTGTCCGGAATATATTCTGTATGAGAATCTTGTCGATGAAGCATCTGATTTCGTCCACAGCTGATGTTCATGTGTTCCATTTCCTCCGTGATTTTCATAGAGGGTATGTCCGACTAAGAACGAGTTTTCCATACAAAATCTCATCATTCTGGCGCCTCTCCCGTTTCTCCTGTCCACCCCAGAGTTTCCGTTCAAGTCCTTCCCCTCCCCAACAGTCGTATTCCAGTCGCCCACCACTACGATGCTTGCCGTTTTCATCTCTCTCTCTTCTCCAGTGATTCAATTCTGCTGTAGTAATCCTCGTCACTGTGTTGGATGGTTGGTGTGTGTAACTACACGCATCAAAAACAGTTTTGTATCACCCCAGTTCCCAAAACTTGTGAGGGTAGACTTTGTTTGTGCCTATTGTATCACAGACACAGTCCTTTTGACTGTTCAGAGCTGCCACTAAGCCCGTCCAAAGATGTAAACAACCATGCATGAGCAGCACCTATTAGATCGAGAGGGTCCTACAGCAGATCAATTCCAGTCATTCCACGAGGAAGGAGGAACACGGCTCATGTTGTCCGTAGTGCAACCATACCAAAGTCAATACGGCGGTTCGATCGCTTCTGCATTGTTACTTTGCGCCAGGAAGGGCTCTCAACAATGGAAGTGTCCAGGCGTTTAGGAATGAACCAAAGAGATATTGCTCGGACATACAGGGAGACAGTAACTGTCGTAGACATGCCTCGCTCAGTCCGCAAAGAGCTATTACTGCAGTGGCTGACCGCTACCTAACGATTATGGTTCGGAGGAACCATGACAGCAGCACCAATATGTTGAATAGTGCTTTTCATGCAGCCGCAGGATGTCATGTTACAACTCAAACTGTGCGCAATAGCCTACATGAAGCGCAACTTTACACTCGACGTCCATGGCGAGGTCCATCCTTGCAACCACGATACCATACAGCGCGGTGTAGATGGGCCTAACCGCATGCCGAATAGACCGCTCAGGATTGGCATCACGTTCTCTTCACCGATGAATGTGGCATATGCCTTCAACCAGACAATCGTCGGAGACGTGTTTGGAGGTAACACGGTCAGGCTGAACGCCTTAGACATACTGTCCAGCGTGTGCAGCAAGGTGGAGGTTCAGTGCTGTTTTGGGGAGGCATTATGTGGGGCCGTTGTACGCCGTTGGTGGTAGTGGAAGGCGCGTAACGGCTGTACGATATGTGAATGCCATCCTCAGACCGATAGTGCAACCATATCGGCGGCATATTGGCGAGGCATTCGTCTTCACGGAGGACAATTCGCGCCACCATCGTGAAAATCTCGTGATAATGACATCGCTCGACTAGAGTGACCAGCATTTCTCCAGACATGAACCCTGTCTAACATGCCTGGGATAGTGTGAAAAGGGCTGTTTATGGACGACGTGACCCACCAACCACTTTGAGGAATCTAAGCCGAATCGCCATTGAGGAGAGGGACAATCTAGACCAAAACTGCCTTGATGAACTCGTGGATAGTAAGCCACAACGATTACAGGCATGCATCAATGCAAGAGAACGTGCCACTGGGTATTAGAAGAACCGGTGTATACAGCAATCTGGACCGCCACCTCTGAAGTTTTCGCTATATGGTGGTACAAAATGCAATGTATGGTTTTCATGAGCAATAAAAAGGGCGGAAATGATGTTTATGTTGATCTCTATTCCAGTTTTGTGTACAGGTTCCGTAACCCTCGGAATGGAGGTGATGCAAAACTCTTTTTAATGTGTGTATATTAGAACTACATCTTTCCTATGACCTTTCACTTTCACCATTTTCAATTTGCTATTTACATTTTACACCTTCAGTATCATGCTCTTTACTTTCTTCTTCCCCAATGGTACGTACTCCTTCAGTTTTTTCTTCCATGCACGAAGAGAATAGTTTTTAACAGTCACTTCGTAGCTCGCCGTTTCCCCTCAATATCACCTCACCCATTCTAACATTCCAAGAATGTCTGGATTGCTGTGCTCCATCTCGTTCTTTCCATTTCCAAGTATTCCAGGTTCTCCCCTTTTCTTTTTTCTAGTCTTTACACCTCGCACTATCTTCGATGTACTCCCATTCATGAGATCCGAATGAAGGGACCAGAAACCGCCGGTGTCCATATTTTGAACATAGAGGACAATGTAAAGTCGCCTTCACAATACTAATGTATTTGCCTCCCATTACTTCTCACATATATCGGCCTCCAATTCTAGGTCAGACGCTGCGTGCAGTTGCTCACTCCTAGTCGGACTCCGCAGTAAGTAACCTTTAACATATCCCTTTCCTTATATGAATTACAGTGGATACCGTTGCAAATATTTCTTTGGTATAAATTTCGTGTAAAAATGGGCGTTTATTCAGGAGTGGCTTCCATGTGTACATAGAATAATGAGATAAAGGATAATAGGCTCACACCTTTAATTCGAAAATCTCTCAAGACAAGTGTTACTCATGAAGCAGTGGAATGATACATTTACAGAATTAGATGGAAGGACAGCAAATGAAAGTAAAGTTTCAGGGATCAGATTGCAGTGCAAGATACAAATCTCACTGCAGTGAAATGGACTGGACATTTAGCTAGGTGAATGGACGGTATTTCGAAGAAGGGAAAACGTTCCTTGATTCCAGAAGATAAGATTATACCGATACCACTATGTAACGGAAGGCTGATTGGTGACAGCAGAAAAATTAGAGGGAGAAACATTGACTCACGTGTTGGAGTACTATAATGTAAAGGAATTGCTGGACGAGACCTTTTCTACCATGGTAGAATTCAAACAGCTGATCATCAGATTATTCAATGAGATACGAGGGCAGCTATGCAGGACAAACGTAAAGATGGTAAAGGAGCTAGCGAATTGCAAGAGAGGCAGAAAAGGACAAGAAAGTAGAGTATACAATTTAAAAAAATATTGTCCCATTCCAGACGTTATTACAAGCAAATTCCCCGAGGCCTTTTGCTTGTGATAATTAACCACTGTGTCACCCCACTGTGGAATGTAATTTGGGATGGCACTTCCCTGTAGTAAAGAATAAAAGTTTAAAAACAACTCTCGAGTAAGACAACAAGTTAATTCTAAAAGAGTGGAAGTGCAACTGAGATGAATGTCCAGCCTGAAAAAACTGCGAACTTCAGTTATTGTGTAGGTACTGAACATCAGAGTACATAGAGAGAGTCTCTTTAGACATAATATCGCTTTTATGTCGTGGACGGTTCAGTGTAGCAAAACAGTAGTACACAGAGGGTCACGAGATCGTTACTTCTTTCATATTCTTAAACATCATATCAAACTAGAAGTTGAACAAGCTACGGTCTCTTAAATGAAGCAATGCACTTTCGTCAACAACTAGCAATCTCTTCAAAATAAGAGTATGACTACATATCACTTGTCAATTGTGGCATTGGAACTCGTCGTAAATTTTTCCAAGAAACACACTAAAATTGGAAGTCAAGACGCCCAGAAACGGCTGTTGCGGTATCGAAACCAGCAGGAGGGGGCTAACACATCAGACTCCTGCGTTGAATCTACATCTAAATGATTACACTGCAGTTCACAATGAAGTGCCTGGCAGAGGGTTCATCGAATCACCTTCAAACTGCTTCTCTGCTGTTCCACTCTCTAGCCGCGCGGTAAAAAGATGACCGAAATCTCATTTTATTATGGTCATCATTTCTCCCTTTGTGGATGTGTGTCAAAAAATATTTTTACACAACGAGGAGAAAGTAGATGATTGAAATTTCTTGGGAAGGTCCTGCCGCAGTGAAATATGCCTTTGTTTTAGTTACTGCCACCCCAATTCGCGTGTCATATCCGTGGCACTCGTAAAATATATATATATATATATATATATATATATATATATATATATATATATCTTTGTAACCTGCTTCATGAAACTGTCTTTTAAACAGATAAAGGTTAATTATTTTTAATACAGATCCTTTTAAAACCTTTTAAACTTCTGTGTGCTAAATAATTGATTATAATTATTTTATTTATTAAAGTTACGCTATTGTGCAGATACCTTATTGCACACCAAAGCAGAAACAACGTAAGAACATGCTCACTTCTTTATTTATTAGTAGCATACTGTCGTTAATTTTATTTGTATGAAGCATATTTCGTTATAACTTTCTCTCTAATAGCCCCTACTTAAAAAAAAAAAAAAGCGTACTCGACAATTGTTGCCCAGTCGTCAAAATTCGCATTATAAAATGAAAATGTTGACTGAGATACCTTCATACTTTCATAAATGCATAAACTGTGTATGTTGACTCAATAATGTCTTGGGTAGAAGAGCCGTAATTACCAAAAGTACTTGTACCGAACGTAATGGTGGACAATAACAGGGAAAAAATGGTTCAAATGGCTCTGAGCACTATGGAACTTAACTTCTGAGGTCATCAGTCCCCTAGAACCTAGAACTACTTAAACCTAACTAACCTAAGGACACCACACACATCCATACCCGAGGCAGGATTCGAACCTGCGATCGTAGCGGTCGCGCGGTTCCAGACTGTAGCGCCTAGAACCGCTCGGCCACCTCGGCCGGCATAACAGGGAAAGATCGTAACTAATAAAACATTTAATAACTGCAGGAAAGGATGATATTATTCTGTATTTAAAGGGTGGTTTCAATAGTAACAATTAACATTTTATATTCTGAATATTATTTACATAATTTAACCATTATTACACTTGTTGCAGACCTGTTAATATGGAATGTTGGACAAGTGCATCTTGCTAGGTCAGTGCTACTACTTGCAAAGGTACAATTTCTTTATCCGACAAATGAAAATTAACAGATAGTCTACTGTCTATATCACTCATTAATCCGTGAGAACGAAGAGCTATTTGTGTTTCACAGGTCGGAGTTTTCAGAATCCATTTTTGTCTACTTAACAATTTTCGAGGTGATTCATAGTGTTCCAGCGCAGTATATGTTCCAAAATCTTATTGCAAATCGACATTAGTGATAAGGGTCTGTAATGGTCGGATTGCTCCTGTTTCCTTTCTTAGGTATTGGTGTGACTTGTGCAGCTTTCCTGTCTTCGTGTACGGAGCTTTCTAAGAGCGAGCGGTTGTATATGACTGCTAAGTATGCAGCTGTTGTCCGCAACTCGTGGTCTCGCGGTAGTGTTCCCGAGCCCGGGGTCCTAGGTTCGATTCTCGGCGGGGTCAAGGATTTTCACCTGCCTCGAGATGACTGGCTGTTGTTGTGTCGTCTTCATCTTCATCATTCATCCCCACTACGGTGGAGGCAGGCAATGGCAAACCACCTCCACTAGGACCTTGCCTAGTGAGGAGCCGAGGGCCTACCGCGTCGCTCCCCTACGCTCTGTAAAGGAGTATGGGACTCATCATCATCATCATGCAGCTATTGTATCAGCATACTCTAAAGGGAACCTAACAGGTATACAATCTGGACCGGAGGCCTTGTCTTTATTAAGTGACTTAAGATGCTTTGCTACACCGAGGATAGCAACTTCTATGTTACTCATGTTGGCAGTTGTTCTTGATTCTAATACTTCAATATCTTCTTCGTCTTCTTTTGTGAACGATTTTCGGAAAACCGTGTTTAGCAAGTATGCTACAGTGGCGCTGTCATTAATAACATCACCATTGTTATCGCACAGTGAATGTATTGATTCCGCCTTGGCACTGATGTACTTTACATACGAGCAGAATCTCTTTGGCTTTTCCACCAGATTTCGAGAAAGAGATTCATTGTGGAAACTATTAAAAGTATGGGGCGTTGAAGTTCGCGCTAAATTTCGAGCTTCTGTAAAACTTCGCCAATGTTGAGGATTTTGCCTTTTTTTTCCAGTTTTGCGTGTTTTTTCCACTGTTTTGTCTACCATGAGGGACCAGTACAATCTCTTATTAATTTTTTTGGTACTCACTTCTCAACTACCTCCGATACTATATCCCTTAATTGAAACCACATCTGAACTAGCTTACATAGACTGGAAGGAGCGGAGGCTGTCAAACGAATTCTTATCTGCTTGTTTAAATAGACGCATTTTCGATTTATTTTTGGTAGATTTGGATGTTCCGGTATTCAGTCTAGCTACATCAACATTGTGAATTCCTGTATCTGTCGCGATGCTCCTTATTTAGTCAAGATTATTGTTGGTAAAAGGCCAAGTATGTTTTCGCAACCATTCACATTTTGGGTGGGCTTCTGAACTACTTGTTCAAAGTAATTTTTTGACCAGGCATTCAGTACGATTTTGGACGACGTTTTATGCCTACTGCCGATTTCTAACACATAGTTTCCCCGAAATATGGAGGTTAGATTGAAGTCACCACCAACTGTAATTATGTGAATAGGCTATTTATTTGAAATGAGACTCAAGTTTCTTTGAACTGTCCAGCAACAGAATCATCTGAGTCAGGGCGCCGGTAGAAGAGATCAATTATTAATTTATTCCGGTTGTCAAGTATCACCTTTACCCATACTAACTCACAGGAACTACCTGTTTCAATTACACTACAAGGTATACTACTTCTGACAGCAATAAACACTCCACCACCAGCTGTATTTAACCTATCCATTCTGAACACGGTTAGGTCATTTGTAAAAATTTTGGCTGATCTTATTTCCGGCTATAGCCAGCTTTCGGTACCTATAACGACAGATTCTTTCCCATCATAGCTACGACAGCTTACAACTACAGTATTTATTTTTCCTCTGTCCAACCTATTTCTGTGTTCGTCCTGCTCCCTTTGATACTGAAGCCCTTTCTGCACGTTCGCGAGACCCTCTGACCTAAAAACCACCCAGTCTCGTCCTCGCAACCCCCACTACGTGTGTAGCCGCTTCCAGAGGAGCGTAGTGATCTCCTGACCTATTTAGCAGAACCTGGAAACCTCGGGACCATAGCTCCAAGAAAATAATGCCCAGCTAAAAGGAATCCGATCCTTCACTGGCGTGGATGGCCCTTATGTATTTTGTCGCAGGAGTACTGAATTGTAATGAATTTTAGTGTTATTACAGCTGATTCTTTTTCTCATGGTGGTGGATGATACCCTCTCGTCTGGTTTATTATCTGCAGAACTGTAAGGAAATGTGTTGTAACGTAGCAACTACGTTATATAATACTGATTAAATGTCGCTTCTCCCATCTCTACCATTCTTTTAATTTTATTTAAATTCACAATAATAATCCCTGGTAAAGATAACAAAATAAAAGGCTTCATCTTGATGAACGAGAAGAAATCACCCTACCCATAAGATAACGTGATTAAACTGTTTCTGTTTTTACTCAGACTGTCTTGCATTGAAGTATTCACGTAGAGAGAGCACATGAACAGACGTTAGGTAGGTGGACGCCTGGGCATTACTTATTGTAGTAAGTCGCTAAGGGCGATTGTTTACGCAGGAAATCAGTGAGTAACTACAATGTTGTAGAGTAATCTTCGTGCAGACAGACCTTACTTGAGCTAAAAGGTACGCGGTGTGGCTTCGTCGGGAGAGAATCCCAGTACATATCTGATACGCGATATCTCGCTATATTACGAGCATCGAAAAATGGTTACTTTAGTTTCTTAATCTTTCAGGTTAAGTATTACTTATTTTAATAACATAACTAACACATTAGTTCAGTTAATTTCCTCTGTTACGTTTAGTATGTATCCAGTCATCTATAAAAGTACGTCTAATGTTATCAGTTAGAGAAAGCTTACATGGAGTGAGAAGAGGAACCAGCTCAGGTGTTGGAGAGCTCATAACTACAAGTAGCCTAACAGAAAGTCACGTGAACAAAAACTCTTCCGAAAATGTTCATTCCGCGGGTAAATCAGTACTTTTGAAGTTATTAACGCTTATCAGGCGCTGTCCGAGCTCCCGAAACAGCGTCTGAATAGCGACAGGTCACGAAAATATCGTCTCGTGTAGGAAGTGACTGTTAACTGTGTATGCAACAACAATTTCCTGTTATGATCCTTAAAACAACAGCAGATCCGCGCTCTCAATTCGAAACGGTGTTTCAACATGATGGGTAAGTGTTGCCAGGGTATCGCTTTGCACTTGTTTTGTCACCGTTCTCCAATCACACTGCTGGCCGACTGGCCACATGTTCAAAGTATGAAGTCAAGGTGCTTTGGTACAGCTCCATAACGCTCAGGCAGGCATTTGCTGTCTTTGGAATCTTTATATGAAGTCCCGTGTTGGGCAAAATTTCGTAGTACGAGATACATTATTTTACACTTTTACACATTTTCAAAATTCATAGATCTAGAGGTAGTTTGTTGGGTTCTAAGAACAGCAAATAGATGGGTAGTGAGTATCTGTTTCGTGCTGAACATAATCAACAATACGACTGTCAGAAGAATCTTCTACCCCGCGCAAGGTAAGGTATTCGTCAGATGCATACGTCTTTCGTGTGCCCTCTCCGGAAACATTATGTTCCAAGGACCACCGTAATTAATAAACCCTTCCTAATGTGAGACATAGGTGCAGAGAGGACAATGCTCTTCTTAATTAAGATAGATGGTTTATAATGGTCTCGGTCTTCCTATTTGTGACTAACCGCCTACATCCCAAACCATTTCATTTTATTAAGATTATTTCTAAATAATTGCCCCGTGTATTAACTAGGGTGGAAGAGCAGGGTTAGCTTTGAGTGCAAAATCAACGAGACACCAATATGTCCGGGTTAGAGGTCCTCTCGACATCCCATAAAGATCATCGTTCGTCTGCAGCCTGCCCCGACTAATTAATAGTACGCAACCTATGCACTCCTGTAACTGAATGCTGACATCCAACCGATACCCTTTACAATTTCTTCAGAGAGGGGTTTTATTAAAAGATAAGCATTCCTTCCCCATGATGAATAATAACGTGAAATTACTTTATTATTTTAAACATTCACCCATGCCTTGCAACCTTCCAATGTCGTTTTCCGAAAGCTCATTTCTGCTTCATCTTTCCCTGCGCGCAAACATATACGGCAGTCCTCATTAGGCATATTTCATGCATTTGGTGAATATCAACAAAATTCTGTCAGAAAACTAGGGCGGTAAAGGGATTCCTGTCCTTATCGCCAGGTGCTGACGCGCCAGGCTGTTGGAAGAACTTTTCAGTCACTATTGCGAGCGGGGGGTTTGAACGTCAGAGACCGAGCAAGGAAGAAGAGTGCAACTGCCATAGCACCGGTGTGGCAGTTTTGGCCATAACTGTCATCAGTCGGCAGGGAATGTGCGGTTACTCATTTCAGTGCTTTCGTCATCTTAAATTAAGGGTGATTTCGTACTAATGTTCCAGGGTATGGGATACTGGTCCTGAAACGACCGAGATTAGCGCTGTAAGCGAAAAACGTTCTGATACCTGTGACTGTGAAATACATTTACCGGTATTGTTGTTACCAACATTGTAGGGTAACAACTTTGAGGAAAATATCTCTAGTAAGCACAGGGTCTAAAATTCATATGTTCAAAGGTGTTCATAATGGGGTAAATGGTTGTGAAAGATGTACATATCATGTGAAATGACAGTTCGGTACGTTTGCCAGATTACGTGGAATGTTGAGAACTACGAGCATCTTCGCGTGGCTGAACAAAAGAGTGACACGTATTCTTTCGCTACCAGTGGTTGTAGTATTATTGAGTAGAGCTCGGGTGAGCGAGGGAAGCACTTGTCGATCAGAGCGGACGTGTGTGTGTGTGTGTGTGTGTGTGTGTGTGTGTGTGTGTGATTACAGGGTGAAGAGCTTATATGGCTGACATGCCGCACAGAGATTGAATTTTTATTAGATAAGATCCCTGGCCAGATTGAGGACATAGATTGGTTTGAGATGATTTCATAGAGGGAGAAGCTTTTGGAATAATTTTTATTTGTTGCAAGTTGTGCTGGAATCCAGGGTAAATTATTATTCATGTACTCAGTATTCTAGTTATCTTCCACCATCGTTAGTTGAATAGTATTTCATTTAAAAAGCAAAGAGTAATTTTACTTTTAATTTAAATATTCTGTGTAAAAGTAATCTATATGTTATATAAGACATACCTTGAAAAAAGTCGTTGTTCATGCTAGTTCAAGTTGCTTTTGTGCCCTTTAGAGGATTAAATATAATTGTAGAATACTTTATTATTGATTTAGAAATATTTCATGAAGCTGATCCCCACTATTAAATGAAAACTAACTGTCGCAAAACCTGCAGTGTTACGCTCTGTACTGCTGCATGAAGAGTGAACCTTACTTTCGGAAAGAAAACAACAGTTTAATTTGCTAATGCAGCCCCGTGAAAATAAATAAGATGATGCGGTTCATCGGGCAGTCATTTATTTCAGGTACCTGCAGTTCAGCACTTCACACTCTTGCAATGTGGAGATAGAGTGGAGCCGAATTATTTGTTGCAAGTTGAGCAATACTTGTAGGACGTAAAAGAGCTTTTTGTAGGAAATTGGGAACAGCATTCGTGTACAAAATTTCATGTAAGTTCAATACATGTATTTCTAACAGGCCATGGTTTTCGCTATTTAACAGTTACCCATCATGTGTGATTGTTTCATGACAGCGCTCTTCTGGTTACTGTTGATAACCATTCTTAAACATCACTTTCATTTAAAAATAGCCAGATGCCGTTTAGATTGACTGGTATCACAAGGAATTTGCATAAACATGTTCGTGCACAAAATTAGAGTGGCAATGCGATTGTAGATCAGAATCACTAATCTGAAATTTAAAAGGTACTTGTTTTCACATTACCAGAGAAAGGATGTACCGGTACATGTATTCCAGACAGAGGTTCGCTTATAAATATCGACCATGTTCCTTCTTGACCAGGTTCCCGTACCTCAAGTTGACACATTTACCTTTCTCCATCATCCCTGGCAATCTGTAACACGACTGTCCTATATATACCACTGCCATCATATGTTAGTATCTCAGGTAATCGATGGGAATGATTTAAAACGACAAAGAATTCTTTCCGTTTGCTTTGCCAAGCCTTAGAGTATAAAGTACATTCTTGATATATGTGTTCTTTTCCAATGAAACAACATTTATTAACATAGGTAATTCACACATTTGCAAGTTGCACCAATGGGAGCAGAAAATCCAAGTTGACTTCGTCAGAAACCAGAGCAACGACACTGGAGCGTAAATGTATTGGAGCACCATGTAGCAAATTTAGTTGCGGGCCGTGATTCACTCAGAGTAAATTAAATGAAAATGTATTAATTGAGAACATTTCTCGTGCCGAACAGGGGTCTGGCAAAAATGTACTTCAAAATGGACGCAAAGTTTCGACCGCCGAAATATATACTTTGATGATAACCGGTTTCTGACAGTTTTGACCATCCTCAAGCCCTCATACCATGAATGGTACGCGGTGAATGGACGTACGTCAGCAGTGGGTTATTGACGTTCGTGGAGTTGTAAAACCCGCTTCTTTCACCGTCACCGCCTACCATCATGGTATAATGGTCTAAGGATGGTCAAAAACTGACGGATACTGGTTACAATCAAAACTTATGCGGTCGAGACGGTGTTCATATTTAAAAATCGGGAGGATGATGGTTCAAATCCGTGTCCAGCCATCCAGATTTAGATTTTCCGTGATTTCCCTAAAAAATTCCAGGCAAATTCGGGATGGCTCCTTTGAAAGAGCACTGCCGATTTCCTTCCCTTCCCCATTCCTTACACAATCCGAGCTTGTGCTCCGTCTCTAATGATGTCGATCCAGAAGAGACGTTAAACCACTGAATTAAAAGAGAATGATAATTGACGAAATTTTACTTATTTTGTGTATCCAGTATAGTAGGAATAATACATGATTAAATATATACTTGGAGATACGTAAGGGATGAATTTAGTGTACTGATCTGCGACGTATGCCAGCACAGTGAGCCACTTTTCTGAGACAGTGCTCTACTGTTCAACTGAAGGCTTCATAAATAACGGTTGAAGTGGGCACCGCGTCATCGGGATTGAACCGTGGAAGCACGGAAACGTGTCTGATGAAACAAGTTACTTCTCACAACAGGTCGACGTTCATTTCGGAATACGTCGTCAGCTAGGTGAGCAGCTGCTAGAAACATGCAACGTGACTCAGACTCAGGCCGAGGGGAGCAGCGTTATGCTATGGTGAACTTTCAAAGAGGCTTTCAAGTAGCTTGCTGTAGTAATCAGGGGTATCATGACACCTGTGGACCATGTGAATACGATTGCAGACCACTTGCATTCCTTGTTGTTTGATATTTACTGAGCACCTTGGCATCTTCCACTAGAATAACTGTCCATGCCCTAAGGCCAGAATCCCGCTACCTGTTTTGTGAAGCACAACAGTAAAGTCATGTTGGTGTCTTGGACGTATGTAGGTAGCTATTGGGCGATAGATCCGCGGCCGTAAACCACAGGCCCGTAATTTACTGGAATCTCGTGACCTATGTCTTGCTGTCTGAAGTCACATACATATGAATAAATACCAATTAGTTTTCGGTTCTCTTACCATTCCGAATCGCTGCAATTCTGTGTTCCATAGGTTGAAGTACCATACAAACTTTGGAGGTACAGTACAGCATCGGCCTTAACTCACCAGTTACGTAACAACTGCCGTCGAAATTAGCAGCTAGTCAGATCACAGATGACCACACTGTGTACCCAAGCACGTGCCCTGCCACCATGCCAAGTGCTGGACACTCGTTGACATGACAAGTGCATTCTGACAGAGTTCGTTCACCTCAGAGCCACTGTACCTGGGACGTCCATCGTGGCGCTACACACAGAGCCATGTCTCATATGAAAAGACTAAAGGTAGCACGATTGTATCCACTGATGTCGTTGGGCGCACCTGTGACGACGGGCCGTTCTCTGCTGCCATATCAGTGGAAATAGCAACATTGTCTGTCATGCTTAAAGTCGATGGTGCTCCAGACGTTGTCATACAGTGCATGTGGGTACTTGTGAAAAACAAGCCCATTTCCTGTGTCAAGGTATGTGGCATGGCTGAACAGTAGAATAAAGAATATGTCCTCTCAGGTACTGGTTGCAATAGCCGTTGACACCCTGTATGGCATTGAATATGGCCCTCCTGGACCATCGATACCATATATGCATCAAAGTCATGCGGTCCCATTCAACGCAAGCAAAATATTGTGGAATCATAAACCACTGCCTCGACGGGCCATGACGCTAAGTCTCCTTCTATACTGCATCTTCCCTGCTGTCACATCACACCTCGCTGCTAGCCGGTAGCATTGTTGCATTTATGCTGCAGCGTCGCTTCTCGCTGCCCATAGGGAGTAATTACATTGCAGCCATTCCCTTACTGAGCAATGTGCTAGTAACCTCATACACGGCACTACTGGAACAGCCAATCACAGCTCGAATTTAAAGACGTGCGACAGTAGGCGTGGCGTGAGACAGAAACCAGATTGATACCAGCACCTTGTAAGGATCGCAGTGAGCAGTGGGGAGTGCAGCAATTGGGCCAATGTAATTCTAAAACACAATTACAAGAAAAGGAGTTTAACAACTTGGTGCAATAATTTCTCTTTCTGTCCTAATAGGATTCCTACTAGTTGAACCCTTTCACAGATGCACGATAAAACAATACGACAAGCAACTCAAACAACACTAAAACCAGTCACAGTGCAACCACAGGGACGAATTGCAAGTAATCGGGTGCACACAGAACCCAGAAGCTGGCCAAAGACCCAATACACGTCGTCCGCTGAGAGGACCGACCGACCACTATCCGTCGTTCCCCATGAGATCACAGGCAAGGGAAAAAGTTGCAAGGAAATCGCCCACTGACAGCTTGCCACCAAGAGATCACTTCGACGGACGGCAACACAATGGGTGGCGGCAACACCCTCCCGACGGAATAATCAGAACATTTAAAACACCGTAACTATCATCATAAATGGTTCTGAGCACTATGGGACTCAACTGCTGAGGTCATTAGTCCCCTAGAACTTAGAACTAGTTAAACCTAACTAACCTAAGGACATCAAAAACATCCATGCCCGAGGCAGGATTCGAACCTGCGACCGTAGCGGTCTTGCGGTTCCAGGCTGTAGCGCCTTTAACCGCACGGCCACTTCGGCCGGCTAACTATCATCATACCAACTTGGAACAAGACATGAAAATCATTAGGATAAACAACCATAAGAACTGTCTCCTACCAGTGAACGATCAGTATCATATCGAGAATGCCGTAGCAGAAACAGACAAAACATACACAAAGTCACGCATCAGTGCAAATTCTCTTGTATACTTAGTAAACGAAATGAAAAAGTAATTTTAAACGAATATTTTTAACATACAACCATGGAGAAATGGCATGTAAAACCATGTTAAAACTAATGCACACACACACACACACACACACACACACACACACACACACACACACACACACACACAGGCGGCCGTGCGGTTCTAAGCGCTTCAGTGTGGAACCGCCTGACCGCTACGGTCGCAGGTTCGAATCCTGCCTCGGGCATGGATGTGTGTGATGTCCTTAGGTTAGTTAGGTTTAAGTAGTTCTAAGTTCTAGGGGACTGATGACCTCCGATGTTGAGTCCCATAGTTCTCAGAGCGATTTGAACACACACACACACACAGGGATTGATCACAGATTTTACAAACACACATTAAACAGTTGGCAATAGACCTTCCACAGGTCTCAACACGATCCTAAAACATAACATCCAGTACACAAATGTTCACTAGCTAGTGCTGTAAAAACCAAATTTTGTGTGGCAGAAAGCAGAAGAACAATTGTGAGACAGGGAGAATAACACACACAGACCAGCATTAACCAGATATGGAAGTATAAATTTTAAGTATCACTAGGTCAGAGGTAAGCGGAAATTGCCGGAACTGTTTATAACACCAATATATATTGCCGATAGTGGAAAACAAAATAGTTCAGACACAAACATGTATACATTCCAGGCCAATGAGAAGGCCTGTAAATAACAAAGCCGAAAAGCTGATAATCAGAAAAAATTGTTTTATTTAAATGTGATTAGATGGATCCAAGAAATAGTTATCAACGTTGTGTTTTTAAATGTAGTGTACTGTTCCATTACAAACTAAACGTGCTTCCTTCAATACCAAAGTCGAGTCAGTAGTTAAAATTGTAAAGTCCTCTGCTCACTGTCATCTGCCAATAACCTAGTTTTGATATCTTGGACCATTCACGAAATAAAACGTCTGTTACGTCTTGTTCAACACACGCTGTTTATAAGCTGTGGAACTATTTCGTAACAAACTGGCACATTGCAGTCCTTACAGGAGTATTGCCTGTCATGTTCCGTTTACAAAGCAGAAATGTCTTCAAAATCTGGCGCAATGAGGCCGATTGAAAACTATAAGGGCATCGCTATTTTGATTAAATGTGACATTATTGGTTCACAGTTACAATTCACGGTGGACACAAAAAATAAGGGAACTAGATTTAATGCGGGAACTACACTCCAACAGTGGATCTAGTGTATCTGTCTCATAAAAGAATTGTGAATTAAGTCTTCGACATTAATTATTTATTGTCAGGTATAGCAAAGGCATGACTATTCACATGCCATCTAAGTAATACAACGCTGCAAACAACTCTATATAGCATCGCAATAATGCGGGAAATAATTTATCTTTTTCTCTAAAACTAATGAATGCCATGAGCGCCATATTTTCAGTCCACCATATTTGCATTCAAACAGCATATCAAAGTGACGCCACGATAAATTCAGCCGTTCACATCCTGGTTCAAAATGGTTCAAATGGCTCTGAGCACTATGGGACTTAACTTCTGAGGTCATCAGTCCCCAGAACTTCGAACTACGTAATGTTAACTATCCTAAGGACATCACACGCATCCATGCCCGAGGCAGGATTTGAACCTGCGACCGTAGCGGCCACGCGGTTCCAGACTGTAGCTCCTAGAACCGCTCGGCTACTCCGGCTGGTCCATGACTTGGAAGTGAAGCCCCTATTGCATTGTTCTGTTATTAATTTCACAGAGAAACTATCCTAAACGCTGTGTTGTACTTCATGTTACACATCTCTTTGTTCTTTCAACTGAAAATGAGGAATTATTTCGTAAATTACACGTGCTCTCAGGTTAAGTAGTCCGCTGTAGTAGGCGAAGGGTCAGCGCGTCTGCCACGCGGAAAACGCGAGATTCATTTCCTTGGTGGGAGCACAGGAATGGGATCCACTCACCCTAGTGACGTCAGTTGAGGAACTGCTAGAACGAGATGTTAAGCTCTAAAATTCATTAAACTCAGATAGAATGCAAATCCTGGGAAGAGTGGGGAGCAAACACCTTGCCTCCTATACCACAATCATTTTACAGTGGTTGATAAAGCGGAGCGTTAGTATTGCACTGGGTCAGGACCTTATCACGGATTTGTTTTATTCAGTTGCACATACTTTACTTTGTTACACACATTAACAGGGTCATACACATTCAGTACGCTTTCGTAGCTCTGAGACATATTGTCACAGAACCCAGATTAAACCATACAAAATCCCCATGACTCCGACCACAGCTTTTGGGACGTTATCTTAATCGTATTGTGGCTGCTATACGCCTAAAGAACGAGAGCTCCTCTTCAAGTACAATGGGATATGGCTGAAATGACCACTGCCGTATCTGTCGCATTTCTATATCTTTCTGTAAGAGTAAAATTTTTTGCAGTGTGCTCAAGCCTCAGGTTTCAACCAAGGTGTTTAGGAGACATCCCGTAGCTGAAAGTTTGAAAAACGTATTCTCCTCCAAAATATTCACAATTTTGAAATGACTGACCTACTTCCAGTTCGTAGGTATTTGGTTAAATCTACTAATATCACAAAATGCCCACCTCAACTCAGGATTGTAGCACAACACATAAAAACAGAAAAAAAGAAAACCAAATAAAAATACACTCACAAACAACGAAAAGCAGTTTAATCCCGAAAAGACCATTGACGTCAAGTAAATAGGATCTCAATGGAAGATATTATTCTACATAAACTCCAGTCACTGGAGTAAGTAAGGAAACCCTATCCTTCAGATCGCCTGGAGAAACTGCCACGGGGGACGTGACCAGGAGGAAGATATTGAATAACCAACGAAGGGATAACGTTCTACGAATCGGGGCGTGGAGTATCAGAAGTTTGAACGTGGTAGGGAAGCTAGAAAATCTAGAAAGGGAAATTTTAAGGCTCGATCTAGAGATAGTAAGAGTCAGTGAAGGGAAATGGAAAGAAGACAAGTATTTGCGGTCAGATGAGTCCATGGTAATATCAACACCAGCAGAAAATGGTTTAACGGGAGTAGGAGTCGTTATGAATAGGAAGGTAATGCAGCGAAGGAGTTACTGTGAACAGTTCAGTGATAGTGATTGTCATCAGAATCGACAGAAAACCAACACCGACCTCCATAGTTCAGGTATACATGCCGATGTCCCAAGCCGAAGACGAAGAGATTGACGAAGATATTGAACAGATAATTCAGTACGTAAAAGAAGATGAAAATGTAATAGTCGTGGGGTATTGGAATGCGATTGTAGAAGGAGTAGAAGAAGGGTTACCGGAGAATATGCATTTGGGAAAAAGAATGAGAGAGGAGAAATATGAATTGAGTTCTGTAAAAAATTTATGCAAGTAATAGCGAATAATCTGTTCGAGAATAACAAGAGGAGGAGATATACATCGAAAAAGACCGAGATATACGGGAATATTACAGCTGATTATATCATGATCAGACAGAGATTCTGAAATCAGATATTGGATTGTAAGGCGTACCCAGGAGTAGACATAGACTCTAATCATAGTTTAGTAGCGATGAAGAGTAGTCTCAGGTTTGAGAGACTAGTCGGGAAGGATCAATGCGCAAAGAAGTAGGATATGGAAGTGCTAAGAAATGAAGAGGCATGGTTGAAGTTTTCTGCGGCTATATATGCTACGATGAGAAATTGTTCAGTAGACAGTTCAGCTGGAAAGGAATGTGCATCTCTAAAATGGGCAATCACAAAAGTTGGACAGAAAACCGTCGGTACATAGGAGGTAACTGAGAAGAAACCATGGGCAACAGAAGAAATTCTTCAGCTGATCCTTGATAGCAGGAAGAATAAATATGTTAAAGGAAATTCAGAAATACGAGTCACATGGGAATGAAATATATAGGAAGTGCACGGAAGGTAAGAGGAAATAGCTTCCTGAAAAATCTGAGGAAATCGAAAAAGAAATGATTGTTGGAAGGACTGACTCAGCATACAGGAAAGTCAAAACAACGTTTGCTGAAACTAAATAGCAGAGGAATTACATTGTTAAATACAGAGGAGAGCGAGTAGGTGGGAAGAATACAATGAAGCCATCTATGACGGAGAAGACTTGTTTGACGACGTAATAGAAAAATAAACACTAGTCAGTGTAGAAGAGATGGTGGATACAGTATCAGAATCAGAATTTAAAAGAGCTCAGAAAGCCTTAAAATCAAATAAGGTGGAAGGATCGCTAATTTTCCATTAGAATTTCTAAAATCATATGGGAACCAAAAGAAGTATTCGCGTTGGCTTGTAAAATGTACGAGTCTGGCTATATACCGTCCGAATATCGGAAAAAGACCATCCATACAATTTCGAATAATGGAGGAGCCAACAAGAGTGAGAACTGACGCAGAATGATCTTAAAAGCTAATGCATCGAAGTTGATGACGAGAACAATATGTATAGAAGATTGGAAGAGATAACTGAGGATGTGTTTGATGATTTTCCGTTTGACTTTAGGGAAGGTAAGGGCACCAGAGAGTCAAATGCCACGTCACGGTTGGAAAAAGCATTCGACAGTGTTAAATGGTACAAGATAACGAAATTCAGCGAAAAATGGGGATAAGCTATAAATAAAAGCGCGTAACATGCAATATGTACAAGAACATATAGAGAATAAGAAGAGTGGAAAACCAAGTACGAAGTGTTCGGACTAAAATTGGTGCAAGACATGAATGTAGTATTTCACCCTTACTGTGGAAACTATACATCGAGGAAACAATGACGGAAATAGAAGAAAGGTTTAAGAGTGGAATTAAAATTCAAGGTGAAAGGATATAGTGATAAGAATTACTGATGACATTCGTATCGTCTATGAAAGCGAAGAAGAGTTACTCGATCTTCTGAATGAAAAGAACAGTCTAACGAGAACAAAATATCGATTGGAGACGAAGGGAATGAGAAGTAGCAGAAATGAAAACAGTGAGAAACTAAACATCAGTACTGGTCATCACAAAGTAGATGTAATAAGGAATTGTACTACCTAGGAGGCAAAATCACCCATGCCAGACAAGCAAGAGGACATAGAAAGCAGACTAGCGCAGGAGAAAAGGGCATTCGTGGCCAAGAGAAGTCTACTGGTATTAAATATAGGCCTTCATTTGATGAATAAATTCTGAGAATGAACGTTTGGAGGACAGCATCGTAGGATAGTGAAACATGGACTGTCGGAAAGTCGCAAAAGAAGAGACTCGAAGCGTTTGAGATGTGTTGCTGCAGAAGAATGTTGAAAATTATGTGGACTGATAAGGAGTGAAGAGATTCTCCGCAGAAACGGTGAGGAAAGGAATATGTCAAAACACTGACAAAATGAAGGAACAGGACGCTAGGACGTCAGTTAAGACATCGTGGGATAGCTTCCATGGCACTAGAGCTGGCTGTGGAGGTTACAAGTTGTAAAGGAAGTCTGAGATTGGAAAACATTCAGCAAATAAATGAGGAAGTAGGTCACAAGTGCTAGTCTGAGATGAAGACGTTGGCACAGGAAAGGAATTCGTGGTGGGCAACATCAAACTTGTCAGAAGAGTGATGAATGACGAAGAATCGCTACGAGGACAACATGTCAAGCCCACGTATCACGCTACTTTACGATCAGAATATGATACAATTCACGTACTAACAAATTCATTAAATTTCGGTATTTCTTTGTTCTTTCGTTTCACAGTGGATCAAGTGCGTGTTACTATTCTCGGTTGACTGAGCTTATGCAGGTCTACTGAGACGAGAGCTTTAGAATATTCATTTGTATAACTGAAAAAGTTTTTTACTTTCAAGTTACATACAAAAGCAGTAGATGTTATTGCACACTCGTGAATTGGTATTGTGTATGAATGAGTGTGATGTCAGGTGTTTACATACTGTTTCCTGCAAGGTAAATTATGACTTTTCGGCTAGTGGCGTTGGTGTCGCCTGTGTCAGTGATTTATTACTCCTACTCCCCTTTCCTCTCCCCTCTCTGGGTAGTCCATTTGGACTGCATTTATTTAGGATCTAATTTATTATCCAATGATAAGTACCTTTTCCTTACCAATATAATTCTTATCCTTCTTCCTATAGTTTATTGCCCAATTAGGGTCAACAAAAGATATTCATTTAGGATCCAATCCACAATCCATGATGGTTAGCAGATATTTTTATCCATGAAAGCCTTATTTTAATTAGTATAATTTATGACTCAAAATGGCGTCCATGTTGGCACTGCTAGGGTGTTCCTATCTAACATGTCTACCTCAGTGAACCACAGTATTAATCAACCTCTGTGATATCAGAGCACAGCGTAGAACAGTTGGAAATTAAATACATCTGAGTAGAATTTTGCATATAGCATTGTCTGTTTATGTAAAACATGTCTGAATGTTGCAATGAAATCCATAACACCCTTAGGAGGTTTCTCTGTAGTTGTTTTATTTAAACAAATTACGCTCTAGCTACAAAACACTTGCACTGTGGAGGTGCTGAGGTTCATATCATAAACAACCTAAACTAATATACTCGTACATATGTTCGACTTTCAGCAATTACCACCACCACACTGCGCTCCCAGAAGTTCTCCCAATTGTGTCAGTGGCAATGACAGTGGCACTCTGCTACCTCTCGCTCTGCCACAGCGCGCCATCCTCCTCCATACTTTGGTTATCAGCCATACGCGACAACCAGACAGCGCAAGGGACCAGCCTATCACATCTTCTGACATCCACCCTGCGCTCTATACAAGGGGGGCACAATTTTAGCCCCTATTCAAGAAGGCTGCATGCCACAGAAAAGGTTGTTACACATTTTCTCTCGCCATATGAAATGCTTCTAAAATTTATTAAATAGAGAAGAAATAAGAAAAGACTTTAGCGATCGTCATTAAGTCTCACTTCACATTTATTGGAGTTATAGGTCATACACTTGCGCATATGAAACGCAACATATGTAAAGTGGACAATGCTGTTCAACGAATGATCTTGTCTTGTTGTACTGAGAATTCATATAAAATAATGGGTGCTATGTCTACACTTTGTTAAAATGTAGTACAGTCCACAACCGTTTCCACAAGTTTAGACAGTACAACTGTCCATGATAAGAAGACTGTAGCACTGCATTGATACCAATGGTTATGACTTCGAACATCTTCTGTAAATGGACATCACACCACCTTTGTGACCTTCGTTGACCATCAAAAACCTTACTGTTAAACATCATTGGATTCGTCTTGATAGCCGCTATCAGAAAACAAGTAGCAAACTATAGCGTCCTATTCAGAAAAAAAGTTGATTTTCGTATCTCTGACACGACCCTACCTAGTAACCAAAAATAAATGTCATATTAAGGCCCCCGTTGTCCCTTGCAACTTTTGTCCCACAAACTTTTCAGCTCCTGTCATACTTTCCGAGTTATTCTTGGTGGCAATAGTTAGTGACTCACTCTGTATAATAGCTATATTGTGCAATGTTTGTATGGTAACGGAATCGATAATTTTTCATAGTGTACTTGCAGCCTCAAGTCATTACTAGGTCAGTAGAGCGTACACATTGCGTCTAGCGAGCTGTTCCCACACTGCAAATCATCTGTTACCAAGCGATACGGAACTATGTAGTATCGGTCTAAATGTCTTAAAAATGGTTCTCTGAAGGGATTAACACGGTGTTTCTAACAATATGGAAGATACGTTGACAAACTAGTATTCTGCAGATGGCTATTACTATGTTCTTCTGTCACGGCACTTTATGCAGTTAGTAAGGTGATTAAAAAATAGTAATTTCATAATTAAATCTGTATGCAGACAGAGCCCACATAGTCTAGGGTAACTGGCAGCAATTTTTTCCCACAAAATTTTTTTCTTTGTATGGATCTAAAGTAATACCCAGTTTAAAAACGAACATCTATTAGATATTGTACATTGTATATCAAGTTTCGGCAGCTTACATCATTATATAAGTGTCTCACATAGAGCACAGGATCAAAAGTACTGTTTTAGTGTGAAGAATGTCTAGCGGTACCATGAAGCTATAAAGATCGGTAAGACGAGCAATATGCAAGTAATTACAAACAAGTCTGCGGTTGGTGGATCCACAGCCGTGGTAGTGAATTTTATAGCAATAACTCGGCAAATAGCTGTATTTTCAACATGTTTTATTAACGCACTGCCAATTTCATGGCCTATAGCCACATAATGAGGTAAATATAAAAATTATAACATCGCGAAATTGGCTCAAGATGCAGCTGTTTGCAGAGTCCTCGCAATAAAAAAACGTGCAGGTGTTCCTTGTATGCATAGTGTTAGTTGCGCACCAAAAAGATGTGTTCATGGAGAGGACATTTAGTGCTGAAAAGAAAGAAAGAAAGTAAAGGTGACGCCAAGCAGCTTGTAACACATGAAGATACCATGAAATTGGGGTCACTATAGCGCCTAACGTATAGATGACAATTATATTAGTTATAAGGGCTCTAAGATGAAGGTTTGACAAAATAATACGATAATTTAAATGTGAAACTAAAATTGTTTACTTTGGTACATAGATCAAATGAAATTTCCATTTACGATCAGAGATCTACAATTTGCGTACTACAATAAACAACCACTTATGTATAAACAAGATCTGTAGATATATGAGAAAGTGTGAAGGGGCGAAAATCAACATAAAAAACGTGAAAATGTTTTGGTGAACCTCTCCTAATAGGGTAAAACTATCATGGTGATAGCATAAGAGAAATCAGAGGTCACAGGAAAGGTAAATGTGTTCGCTTTCTTTTTCACTTTTTCCCAGGGGAGGAAATTTTTAGTGTCATATTTTTCAAAAAGTATAGTTATGTGCTGGCATCGCCCCTTACGTCATTTATTTGACTCACGAACTATGTAATTAGATGCATAAAATTAGATGTGTAGCTGTCGTGTGTGTGTGTGTGTGTGTGTGTGTGTGTGTCTGTCAGAGTACGTTGCATGGAAACTACATACCATAGATAAATGGCCTCTTCTCTTAAACAATTAGTCATTACTAATTTTATAAGAAAGGAATCAGTAACGTGGTGGCTATGCTCCTATAAAGTGGGAAATGGATTACTTCGATTTTTGTAAGGAAAAGACAATCTACGGTACCTGTTGTGCTCTCATTTTCTTTTTTTTTCCCTCAAGGTGGTGCACAGTCTGGAGAATTACGTGCCTACTAAGTAGATTAAAGACGAAAAGATCCATAGAGGTTTAATAACGAGATTCATAAAATGGTGGCATAGCACAATCTGTGGCACTCTCGGTTCAAAAGAGAACGCGCAAACGACGACAAGCAAAGGTTAGTAGAGATTCGTGCGATTGTGAAACATCTATGAGCGAGCTTACAACAACTACTAACAAAATATCAGGCAGAGAACCCGAGAAACTCCTGGGCCTACGTATAATCTCTAAGTGGATCTGAGGCTTCCATCTAGTCACCTGTTGACCAGTCCCATGTGCCAGTTGAAGGTAGCAAAACAAAATCCAACGTTTTAAATTTCACGTTCAAGAAATCATTCACGCAGGAGAATCGTACAGACATTCCGTCGTTTCATCATCGAACAGACTGCCATATGGACGACATAGTAATAATCATCCCTGACGTAGAGAAACACCTGAAAGAACTGAAAACAATAAGTCACCAGAGCAAAGAGTACTCCACGGCTTTGGATCCTTACTTAGACTGCATTTATAGTGAAGTACTCAAGAATACGTCTCACTTACATCCTATATTCGGACTCGTTTACAGATGAACAACGATGTCCTAGGATTCACTCAGTAAATCGAAGTCGACCATGAACCTTTCGTGCCACGACCGTCACGTGCTCGTTCCGTTTCTTATGCCCTCGTAGCGTTAAGCCCAGACATCTAAACCACGTGGCTGTGTCAAGCCGGAAACTGCTTGCGTTGCATCCAAACATTATGGATTTGTTTTTGCTACCCATCCACATTAACTTACAAAATGGTTCAAATGGCTGTAAGCACTATGGGACTTAACATCTAAGGTCATCAGTTCCATAGACTTAGAACTACTTAAACCTGACTAACCTGAGGACATCACACACATCCATGCCCGAGGCAGGATACGAACCTGCCACCGTAGCAGCAGCGCGGTTCCGGACAGAAGCGCCTAGAACCGCTCGGTCACAGCGGCCGGCCATTAACTTACAATTTTATGTATTTAAAGCTAGCTCCCGACACCTTACCGTACGCCACAGCATCATCAGCAAACAACCGCATATTGCTACCCGCCTTGTCCACTAAATCACTTATGTATGTACAGAATAATAGCGATCCTGTCACACATCCATGGCATCCTCCTGACTATACCTTAGTCCCTTATGAACACTCGCCGACGAGGACAATCTACTGAGTTCTGTTAGTTAAGAAGTCTTCGAGCTACTCACATGTCTGTGAACCTGTTCCATATGGTCGTACCTTCTGTAACAGCACAACGTGAGTCCGGGTCACATGCTTCCTGGAAACCTAGAAATATGAAATCTGCCTGTTGCTGGTCATCCATAGTTCGCAGTATATCATGTGAGAAAAGGGAATGCTGTGTATTACAGGAGCGATGCTTTTTAAAACTATGCAGATTCGTGGACATAAGCATGTCGATCTGAATAAAATTTATTATATTCCAAATGAGAATATGTTCAAGGATTCTGCAGCAAACCGATGTTACGTATGTGGTTACCAGCCTTCTTTTCTAGTCGCTTGGGAGTTGCAGAGGCGCTCTGCTAAATTTGTCACTGGCAGGTTGGAACAACATGCGGCACAGAGATGCTTCGAGAACTCAAATAGGAATCCCTGAAGGGAAGGTGACGTTCTTTTTGAGAAATATTGTTGAGAAAATTTAGACAACAGATATTACAAGCTGACTGCAGAGCGATTTTTTTCTCTCCAACATAAAATGCGCATAGAGACAACAATGATAAGATACGAGAAGTTAGGGCTCAAACGGATGCATATAGACAGTCGCTTTTCCCTCGTTCTGTAAGGTGTACTTTGCAGTATCGATATAGATCTAAGTGTAGGATCGGATTTGTATCTCAGAACTGCACACAGTACACATTTTGTAACGGATTAGTTTACTCGTCAGCCGGTGACTCCTGTGCGCGATCAGTCATCAAAATCATTACAGATAGATTTGGGCTTTGCAGTACATATCATTTTACTGTGCAGGGATGTATTATAACTGTCGAGCTACAATATAAATGCGACTAAAATACATAAACAGTAGCATATTTCCTCCCTAATTATGTGTCTTGGGGAGGAGAGTAACTCTGTGTTGACAGTTTACTTACCGTAATTTGCATGCGTATATACTGGAAAATGAAAATAAATAACTAATACAGTGTGCACACTAAAATTGAGTATATTGTTATTTGTCAAAATACATAACATTTCGAACAGAAAACACGTTTAGTACCATTATCTTAACTTTTTTGTCCTACAGTACTAAAAAAATACACAGATCTCGTATTGATACTATTATATGACTGACAGGTTTTTGCTGACCCAAGAACCCGTCTCAACAAGATCCAGTAGATAATGCTGGATGTTGATGGATACTATGAAGGATTGTTTAGTGGAAGAAGAAGATACCAGATGATGGATAGTACAAGGCCAGAAAACAATTAGAGCAAACGAAGAGGGTTACATGGAGAGCTACATATGAAGACCTATCATGGGGAAGAACACTAGAGATGGTGATCAATGTTAGACGCTCCATGATGCTCGTCACCGATTATGCAGTTCTCTACAAGAAGAAGAAGATAGTACCGCTACTGAGGCGTGCGTTCATACAGCGCGGTCTCAGTAGTGGCCCCATAACAGATGAAGCAGTCATACCGCTGGAGACAACGGAGCCAATCAGAACGCAGCCCCACGTAGTTATGTCGCGCCGTCGCGGCCCAGAAGGGGAGTCGACTGGTGGCCTGCCTGGTGCACGAAGCAGATGTCCCCTCAGGCCCGACGCTGTTACTGTGATAGTGTTTACGGGAGATGAACATTGGCTACGGATCTGCAGACGAGTGATTACGCTGCGTTTTGTTTCACCTTGCTTTCAGAGTAAATCTTCTAAGATGTAATTAATTCGGACATTCCATTTAGCAATTTGTACCTAGGACACAACAACCGCCGAAAGAGTTTAGTGAATTGTTGGAAGAAACCTGCAGAAGGTCAGTGACTGGTAGACGGTTGCGAATAAGACCTGATCGCAAGTAAATGTAATGCACTCGGTTTAAGTAGACCATGAAATTTAGTAATCTATGATTAAGCTATTGGTGGTAAATCACTGGAAACAGTAACAATTGCGAAATGACAGGGAGTAACTGAGCAGACTGATCTGCAGTCGAACGCCTGTATAAAGCAGAGTGTAGAAGAAGCATTTTCCCACTCAGACGAATCTTAAGGAAACTTAATAAGTTGTTTAAAAACAATTGCTCGTCAGTCTTGAACACTTAAGGGGAATTTGAATGCAAAATTTTTGTTTCACATTTTCGGATTTTTATCTCATTATAAAATTTCCTATTTTCCGAATAAAATTATATATGTCATTTTATTCGCAAAAATTGAAATTTTATAATGGAATAAAAATCCGAAAATGTGACAAAATGACTGATGAACTACAGCTGTATTATGCGATGGCCATTACAAATAATACTTAGGATTTGTTGAAAACGAAAGAGGCAGTGTGGGCTATCTTCTTGCACAGCCTGTCAACTGATGAAAAAATCAGTGCATCACCTTTGCCCTCCTGGACTTGATTCATGATGCAATTACCGCAATGCCCCGTACTCAAACAGTTCCTAGAGCTATAAAATTTCCATCCCAGCAGCAGTCATCCATATCAAAAAAGTATTCACAGAGACATGGCAAATCCTGAATTACTGAAGAAGGGTTTGCATGGTCAGACTCAAAATCCCAGTGAGTCGTTCAATAATTTTAAATGGACTCGCTTACCAAAAAACCAAAAAATGTTTTTGTTGGAATGAAGACACTAAAGCAGGGGGGGGGGGGGGGGGTGGTGATGATGCTGTTGCCTTTAATGTGGCAACATTGGTAGAGTGAAAGTGCTACAGCGTATGGGAATTATTCCTGGAGCAAACTGCATCACAGAATTTGAGCGGATGGGCTAGGTTCGCATTGATAAAGTAGAGTATGCAGCACAATTGGCCACTGTGGTCCTGAAAGAAGAAAAAACCTTGGAAAAAGATCGAGTGAATCGTATATAGTACGGTGCACGGTGCTTCTGAATAACTAAAAAAAATTTAGTGTATATTAAGTGAGTTATCGTCTTTTGAAACTGCAGAAGCCGTTCCAGAAAATTTACATTTTATGTCGTATTAATCCCGAAATATCAGAAACCATTTAGATTACAGTATTCAAATTTTCAGGGACTAATAACATACATATTCCGAGTCTATGGAACTAGAAGAAGAACATAACGTTATCTATAAATAACATTATTTAGGATAACGTAAAAAAATTACACAAAATTTTAACGATATAATTAAAAGATTGTATTTCCGAAAGCAGTGGCTGTAAAATCCTGTAAAAGTTTCAATTTAAGGGCTACAGTGAATCCTGAAATTCATGGAAGCTAGGTCACTAAATTTAACATTGGTGGGATAGGGCGTTCCAGTTCTCCTTAATGGGTCACATTACTAGAAGTAGATCAGAAACATTGCAAAGTGTCATACACACGAGTGTTATGTACCTGCTCATCAAACTCCAGTTGCAGTCACTACAAAAAGGTGCATTTACCATCGAAAGAAACCGAGAGAGTGCTATCGGGCCAACATATTACCTCCTTCCACACATGCCCCGCCCAGTTACTGCGTCATTGTTCACAGGCTCTGACTGTTGCTCAACATATGCCACATTCCAAACGCACCAGCGTATGACCTAAAAATACATCTAGCTTGAACTGAGAGCGTAGTCCTAACGAAGCACCGGGAAATTGAGTTTGTGGAAGCATTTCTTTCGGATAACGTAAAATGTGCAATATTCTGTTTTGCGGGATGCTGATTTTTCGTATGGGGGCAAAAAGCGCGCCACCTCCGGTGCGGTGTCCAGGGTGTACGTTAAGGGAAAAGACAGGCTTGACTCTGGCGCTCACCAACACGTGGCAACCAGAGCGTCGTGTAGAACAGCACGCTGCAGCATGTGGCTGGCAGTAGCAGAGGGCAGCGGCCGACTATGAGGTCGCTGCACCAGTAGCGCCTGGGGTAGGAGCCCGGCCGCATGTGACTGCATGAGAGAGCACCTGTGGTAAGTGTTACATATTGAACCTGGGGCTATCAGAAGACATTGTTTGAGGAATGAAACTAAACATGTCCACATTGCAAATTTTACGGAGCAAGAGTTTAATGTGTTTAAAAATCTTGGTTACACAGATATCTCTAAGAGGTCCGATGTGTTACAGTGCATCAAACAGTTCGAAAATGTTTGGAATAAGCGGATCAATCAACACACAACTGTCAAAGAAGTTATCACACTTTCATGTTCCTTTTTTCTTTTTTTTTTAGTTTCACACTTATGACAGTTATATTTTGGGCTACCTGCAGCATGATCTTGATTTACTACTCGTATATAAACGTCTTTTGGGGGTATTAATGTTTAATATAAACTGAAGCTGCAATATTCAAGGATTAGATTTTTTAAAATTTCCCACTTTTCACAATGAGTTATGTCCGTTACAACGCCAAAGGTGTTGACTCATACCACTATAAGTGGAGGTCGCAATGTCTCATAGTGATGTCATAATTCCGCCATCTTGTGTTATAAATTATACTATAAGGCTATTTTTGAAAGAAATGCAACTATCTTGGATCATAAATTAAATCCTAAACAAACACCTGCAGTATGCCCTAGTTGGGTAAGAAATTATAGCAATAAGGATAACAGGTTTCAGCAATACGGAAAAGGTTATCCATAAAGATCATGATGACGATAATAAATTATAGCAATAAGGAAAAGAGTAGTCCTAATTGGGTAATAAATCACATCTTTCTTTCCTTTGCTTACTCCTTAGTCCCACAGCGATCGCAGGGTCGGTGTGGTTACAACGGATTTGGCAATGTTAGTTTTAGGGATGGCCGGATGCCCTCTCTGCCACCACCCCGTACCCTCCCCCCCCCCCCCTCCCAGGACGGAACCATTGTACCCCAACTGTCCTGTGTCTAGTGTAAATCATGAGATAGTGCGGACGTGTGTCAAATGTCTGTGACGCATGTAACTGAGGCGGAATGTGGGGACCAGCCCAGTATTCACCTAGCGGGATGTGGAAAAGCGCCTAAAAACCACATCCAGGCTGGCCGGCACACCGGCCCTCGTCGTTAATCCGCTGATTTCCGGTAAAGAAGTTCCTCAGTACACCATACCTGACATGCGTATTTGGGAAGGAATGTATGACGGTGAAAGAGATAAGCTAAAGACCGTGGCTTTTGCATGTGCATGTGCATGTGCATGTGCATTCCGTGTGGAGTGTACAATCTCCTGAAATGTTGTGCAAGCAAGGTATGCCAAGTAAATTTTATGATGCTTAAAAAAATAGTGTAAAAGAAAGCGAAATGGCCGAGCGGTTCTAGGCACGTCAGTCCGGAACTCGTGGCTGCTACGGTCGCAGGTTCGAATCCTCCCTCGGGCATGGATGTGTGTGATGTCCTTAGGTTAGTTAGGTTTAAGTAGTTCTAAGTTTAGGGGACTGATGACCTTAGCTGTTAAGTCTGAAAGTGCTTAGAGCCATTTGAACGATTTAAATGCGCAAAGCTAAGCTGTATTAGGCGACCGAACATTGTGCCACGGCAGCTGAGCCATAAAAGAGCATCATCTGCAGAAGACATGCTGATTCGCGTTTCTAAAGAAGAATTTTTAATGTTTTTATATTCAACACCGAGTTTAAGCTCTCGAAAATAGATGAAGTTGGTAGCAGTTCAGAGGCAGTAGGAGTCTTCAGTTTCACTCTATAGGCAGTCTCCCTCGAAAAGGTAAGACCTTCATAAAACAATATAGAATCCTTTGTGGGAAGTCATGGAGAAACATGCGGTCAGTTCCTACTTTAAATATCTGCAGTGATATTGAGGTAATCTATTCTGAAATTACGATGGGATATTATTACAGTGTCACATACTGTATGAACAGTCCAGAGTACTTGGAAAGCTTCAGAAAGCTGACGGATAAGTGCATGGAACTCTCTCTAAACCTACTGTGAACTTTACGTACTGTCACAGATGGATTGTAGAGTACATGTTGTATTTCCTTCAGTCGGCACCGGTGGATTGTTTCTTGAAGTAGTGGCAAGACTTTACTTACAGTGTTTCTCCCAAATAATCGTGTAAGGTTGCTACCTAAAATTCTTGCACTAGATTCTCGAAAACGACCAGGTAACGAAGTCTAGGTAAAGACCTCTGAAAAACGTCAAACACGTCGGTACCGATTTAAGCGGAGGCACTAAAATTGCCTCTACGTGAGCCTGGTTACGTAGATGAATTATGTGCTCGCATTATCTATTGATTCAGTGGTAATCGATACGTCGGTCGTTAATCTTGTCGCTACACAGTATCGTAATTGCAGAAGTTACAATTAACTCCACGTCGAAGGCAAACAATGGAGGTGAAGCAGTATTTGTGGATCCGAGTTCGCAGTGAATACCGGTTTAACGTTTGCATTGTACTTCCGAACGCGATACTGCCAGCAGCTGGGAAGCCATCGAACGGAGGGGAAGCTTTCCCCATCGTCAGAGCCTTCCAGCAGCCGTCTGAGAAGCCTGCTTCGTGCTGGTAATTACAGTCGCCAAGTTTCAGGCGGGTGGCGTTCGTGATAAATTACCCCTGGTTCCATCGCTGTCACACGCTTCCCTATCAGACAGCGGAATCAACACATTAACTGTTCGGTGGAATGTCTAGTTAATGTTTCAGATAAATCGCGGAACCTCAGCCAGTCATTTTCGAAGTCTGAAGGGAAGGTCAGCGAATCTGCGCTCTTGTGCCTGAAAATATCTAAGGAGACCGGAAAACACCCATTTCCTTACTCTATCGCACTTAATTCTGAAACGTCACAACCCGTATCTATTGTGGAATAATGGTTAGCTACACTAAGACACGCGAACGCTTTGTTTTGTATTGCGACAAAAGAGAATTATATGAACATGACAACACTGATATATCGAAACACGTTTCTTATTAGTACTGTTTAGGATGGTAATCTCTATAATTGTTAGTCCGATATTCTTCTGATTTTGTTTTTCAGGGGTTAATTTCATTCTTGCTGTAATAAACTAATCTGTTGTGGTAAGTCAAAAATCGAGTTACATCTTACATCTCAGTCACTGTTTAAAATCGTTGCTGTAATTTCGTTTATCAACTTAAAAAATGAGGCAATTCTACCCTCCTCCGTACCACCCTTCTCCTTCCATCCGCCTCCACATAAGAATGCATATCTTTGTTACTAATAGTCTTACGAATAACAAGATATAATTTAAATTCGTTTGCACTGCATTTCACAGTAAAACAGTAGAAATCCTTTTATCAAAAATGTGTTCAGAAAGGATATGTGTTTCAGCACTTTAATACCGCTCAAGAGCGTTTTGTTTGGTGAATCGTCGACTGCGGGCCACGCGCAGGTTATCAATTGCGCGTGTGCGTTTCTCGTAAGTCTAACGTTGCAATCTAGATTTCTCGGCACGAAGTCCTATTACTGACGTTTTCTTTTTCTTTCTCTAGTGCATATTCTATCGTTGCATTATATATCTTATTATCGCTGTCCACCGTCACCAAACTTTTCTGATCCCCGACAATGACCCTGCACCGGAGTACACAGATAACAGATTACGCAGGAGTTTTATTTTGACCAAGTCTGAGTTTAAACAAAACTGAATTCCTGTGATATACCTTTCTTTATTATTCGCTGCTGTGGTTACTGTGGTGTATACCACTTCCGCACAATCAGCCTACGGATGAGCTAAGTACAAGAATTAGGAACTCATTTCCTTTATCTCTTCATTTTTAGAGACTAAATTACATTCGTGGCGTGACTTGCACTTAAATACATTGCCGCAAGAAAATTGTTACACCCTTTTAGAGGTTTCCATTTCGCTCAAGACGTATTGCTGCAACAGCTCATACAAGAAGTGATTACATTTACGGATCAATAGCACAATCGTCTCTGAGTAAGAGATATAGACCCATTTCGAAACGCCCATAATGGAACGAGGTGTACCTTCAAAGACGGTAATGCAGGCGTTGAGTCTGGGATCCTGTCTGTCCTAGAGAAGGCATATGCTGTCCTGGGATATGTTACGTTACGCCTTATAATACTGTGCCCTGCCCACGACGTAATAACGTACTATTTTCATTTTCTATCGAAGTATGAACATCAACAAAAGCAAAACGAAAATAATGGAATGTAGTCGAATTAAGTCAGGTGATGCTGAAGGAATTAGATTAGGAAATGGTGCTACAGAAGAATGCTGAAGATTAGATAGGTAGATCACGTAATTAATGAGGAGGTATTGAATAGGATTGGGGAGAAGAGAAGTTTGTGTCACAATTTGACTAGAAGAAGGGATAGGTAGGTGGGACATCTTCAGAGGCATCAAGGGATCACAAATTTAGTACTGGAGGGCAGCGTGGAGGGTAAAAATCGTAGATGGATACCAAGAGATGAATACACTAAACAGATTCAGGAGGATGTAGGTTGCAGTAGGTATTGGGAGATGAAGAAGCTGGCACACGATAGAGTAGATGGAGAGCTGCATCAAACCAGTCTCAGGACTGAAGACCACAACAACAACATCGAAGTATTAATATTTAACGATATAATTTAAGTCCAAAGTCAATGAAATGCGCTGGAAGTCAGCGAATATGTACGACCAGAATAATTTGAGCGGCGTATCATTATTGTCTGTGTTTTGTTCTATAAAAGAAGTAGCGGCCGTCTTTTCTTGCTGTTCTTCTTCTTCTTTAATCGCGCCCCTTTCCAACAGCATCTTACTGTAATAGGCTCCTATTTCCTTCCATTTTGTTCAAATGAATTACTGTCGCCAATTGCGACTACTGATAGGATCTTATTATGAATACTTTATTCTTTCGCTCCAGAGTTGTAATTACCAAGTATTTCGCCAAAATCCGACACAATTCCTTTTCATGTTAAAAACTGTGAGAATTAATCACAAGATGTTACATTTCTGTACAAAAAAACAAAGTTTGTTAAATAATAATTGTTCAATTTAAGATTTCTACTTTCATTTCGTAGTTGCAAACACAAATTCCCAATTTATAAATGTTATAGATTTTTTAATACATCTTTTTCTTACAATGCAAACACGATACTCACGTGATTAAATTAATATCGAAAGGCGAGAAGCTAGTTACAAATTTCCTTGAGATTACTAAAACACAAATTAAACGATTTTCAGCACTCTACAAGTCCACCGACCTTCACTTCAAGCAATAAAAGGTAAAAAAAGAGTAGAATAATCTAAGAAGTGAAGTGATCATCTTATGAATTCGATAGTATTGTGTGCAATTTCTGATAAAAATAATTTTTGTTCCAAAAGTAAAAAGTGATGGATGTGAAATAGTTAATTCATTTACTTTTAGTTAACGAAAAGAAGTGGTACCCCTAATTAATCCACTTACTGATATTTGTGTGTGATATTTAAGTAATAAAATTAACCAGTCTCATGCTCATATTTAAAAATAAAAACATCAAGAATAATTGGGATCCACTAAGTTGAAGAAATTCTGCTTAGTGATCACTAAATGGCAATTTGTACGAATTAAAATAAGAACTTGAGATTTCGTCAGTCTGCCATTTCGAGACGTAATTAGTTTGAAATATTTATTAAATTGCTGAATTATTATAAATATATGAATATACCTAAGCTTATTTTACATTCATTACAATTTACGCTAGCCCAAGCATAAATTTCCATAATTCCATAATCATATCCACCCATAGTATAAAATTCCGTAGCCGAAGCTTTAGTATAGCCTGCTCGACCTATTCACGCAGTTCTGTGAGAGTTGTTGGTTAACGAGTCACGTCTAGACCCTTCGTATCCCATATGTTCTGAATTGGAGACAAGTCGGCTGTTCACGCCTACCAGGGGTGTTGCTGCTAGTCTTGCAGAGCACACTGAGTTTCACGGGCAGCGTGTGGGCTATCATTACCCAGTTCCAACAACACATTACTTTCGTGTTGCAAGAACGGCGATAGAAATGATCTAACAACATTCTATAGGTACCGAGCACTGGCTAGCGTCCCCCTCCCCACACCCTTCTCCCCACCACCCACAAACACCGAAGGCTAACGAGAACTGAAGCTCATCGCACCCCCGACCATAAGGCCAGAGGTGGGGCCAGTGTGTCGTAGGGGAATACACTCTGAAGACCACGTAGCGCCATTCCATCTACCAAGTTAGCCTCTGACGGCACAAGTCGAGCTGTGCACGCCGATGCTGTGAGACGACTGGACGACGGGCCAGAGATTGGCAAGTTCGTGGTGACACGTGTGGGCTGACAAGTCCTTTTGTCTTTTCTGTCGTAGCTGGACACTGGAACACCAGGACGCTGAAATAAAACATCTGAAGGAGGCTTTCGAGAATAATAGCTACTCGGGGAAAGAGGTAAATCGAATTTTGCGACCAAGGAACAGAAGACCGAAGAACAAGAATGAACCACAGCGATGAAAAATTACAGTTTCTATCCCTTTTATTAAAAAAGTAACGCATCAGATCGGTAAGATTTTACAGATACATGACATGAGTTCGGTCTTTAGACCAACAAAGAAAATAAGCACTCCGATCCGTGAAGCATAAACGCCTTCAATTGTCGACAGGTGGGGTATACAAAATTCCGTGTACGTGTGGTAAATTTTATACTGGAACTACCAAGAGAAGCGTAAATACACGGCTAAAAGAGCACGAAACTCTTTGCCGACTGGGAAAAATAGAGAAATCAACTGTAGCAGAACATGATCTTCAGTCAGGAAACCACGAAGTGAAGTTTTGTGAAACGGGAATTTTATCTATAATGTCAAATTATTATCCACGACTATGTAGAGAAGCCGTTGAATTTTATAAACATCAGGATAATTTTGATAGGAAAGGCGAGACAGTGAAACTTAGTGACATATGGACAGCAGCTCTGCAGACGTCCGACCGGTCAGTCGGCAAGACTCAGCGGAGGAGCTCTTCTGAGGATGTCCACTGTAGTTCACGAATCGTCAGGAACAGAAGAGTTTCTTCGACCACGAGTTATCCCGAAATGTTTACCAGAAGCTATGACACCCGGTGGTGAAAACCTTCATTCTATGATCTGCCATTACAGTGTCACAATCCTGGCGGGCGTCTGTGCTGTGTGGATGTACAGAATCTCGCCTACGGGTGTGAGAGTGTTCACATGACTATTGATACCAGCATCGTTTCAAAACTGATTCAGCACGTCTAAACTCCGAAAAGACCATCTCCCTACTCGGAAGGCCTCTACTTGACCACTTTCCTCAGTTGGCTGTTGGAAGTACGACTACGCCTCTGAGGCATGGTTTCCTGCTAGCTTCACTCGTTTGTACCACACTGAGTCCTCGGGCTGTGAGCGTTCCCTATGAAAGGGTGGATACAGATAGTAGCTATGCCACTACGCTATCTGTTGCGGAAGACGTTGACACCATTTATCAGTACATGCAGTCATCAGATCAAAATCGACGTATTGACGTCATCTTTCTAAGTGCGGTAATTTTTTTCCAAAGTTCCTCTTCTTCTGTAACTCATGGGCATACTCTTGTATTATCTGCAATAACAAGTAAAGATGTTCAAATACAATCCTTGAATTTGTGTCCTATAAAGGCGCGAAAGGATAATGACTTTACACAAGATTAATATTACAAAGGCATGTCGACATCCTTTTGAAGGGAACACGCGAGAGTAAACCAATTTTGGTTACAACACGAGGGGGAAGCTTTCCTGTCCTCAACAGCTCAAAATCATAGCTAGTCATCTTCAGAACTAATATTTTCAGGAGTAGCATAGGGATAGGCTTAATTGCTGAGAGAGATAGTGCATTCAGAAGACTGACCTGATTATAATAATGTTCATTTAACCTTCACGCATGGAAGAGAACAATTTTCATTTGTCACATGGAATTCTTAACTCAAAAAGTACCGGATGAATATTTGAATGATTTTATACTACGTACAATACGGAGGATTCAGGACAAAGAACATCACAGTTACGCGTGATCATGTACCCACTCTACTATACGAGAGCATGTTGGACTGAAATTTGTAGCCATTGGGGGTTAGTAATCGGAAAAAGGTAGGTTAAACACCTTCGTCGAATTCTCCATGACGGCAACCTTAGTTAAGCACAATAGAACTTTTAAGCAGTTTCCGCCCAGAGAAACCGTTATTCCAGGAACAGAGAGGAAGGATCGAAAATCTGTAGTTATAGAAACAATTTTCTGGGGAGGACAAACAAAGATCAGAGACATTGTGAATAGCAGTAACAATACTCAACAGACAATAATCATTCGAATTATCATAAAAGTTGTCACAGTTAAAAAGTCAAGGATGATGAGGTGTTTCGAAAACTGCATAGCTGTATGAAAGCACTTTACCTCCAACTACTGGTTTCACGTCATTACGTACGATTCTTCAGGTTTATAATGGTGGTATTTCAATAATGTAGATGGACAATTAGAAAGCCGCAGCTTTCTGGAAGTTATCCAAGTAAAAAATCAAACCTCAATGGCTCATTCAGCAGTCATGTCTTGTACATTTTGACAAGAATCCTTTGAGCGTACTCAATTTTTATATGACAACCCATAACAGTGGTTTGTCTATGTGGATAACATCCCGAAAGCTGCGACTCTGTAATTGTCCATCTACATTATGGACATATAACCGTTATAAAGCTCAAAATGTGTCTTTACTGACGTTAAAGCGATATCTGTGAACGAAGCATTTCCTCATTGCTGTGTGGCTTTGGGAAACACGTCATTTTTGCTATAATTTTTATCCCTCTTTAAATGGTTATTGAGTATTAATGGCTGTTATTGTTAGTCTTAATCTCTAGTTATGATTTCACACGACAGCTATGTCTCACCCCACTCCTCATGTATTAAGCGACTTGCCGTTACTGAGGTGCGCCAACACTAATTTTAAGCTCCTTGTGGCGAGAGGCCACAGAAGATACGAGATTTAGATGTGAACAGCAGTTTTCCGTTAGTCTGCACACGCAGTGCGCTCATCTTTAATTTTATACTGCTTCATTACATAACTCACCGTCATAGGAAGTTAGAGAGGTCCATATTTCTATTTTACACACGTGGTGGCAAGGCCAAAAAACTGCTGGAGAATAATTTGCACCCTAGTCTTATTAACATTCATCATAATTCAACACATGACAGGTTCACCTTAATCTGCTGTTTATAGTATTATTCACAACCCGTTGGAGACTATAGTGGTCTCAGACCACGGATCTCATAAAACATATATGCAGATTATTCTACGATTACCCGCATAGATTAGCACACACTTTCCTATTGAATATGATATGTATTAGGGCTAGGAGAGATAAGAAAGGGAATTAAATCCAAAGTTATTTCAACATAGACCAGTAGTGACCCTTAAGGACGAAGGGAAGTACTTATAGTAGTTGGAATCCAATCATATTAAATATACGAATGCAAATCAGTTTAACTACACGAATATTAGTTGCGATCCCCTTAATCCTATGTGAAAGTAGGCAAAACTAATCCCATTGTGAAGCACCGGTTCACAAGACAAATGCGGCACCAGACATGCGAATCTCACCATCCTGATCCTGCAGTAAGGAGCATCTATTCGTCATCCCTTCCGTTGCGTCGTTTGCCCAGTGGGTACGGGCGGAAGTTGGTAGCTGTTGCCTGCCCTGATTTAACCCTCCAACACAAATGAATCAACCTGGTTAGTCCCGCATCCAAAAAGCACTTTATTTCTGTCTACAGGTAGCGATCTTTAAAATATTCGAATTTACCTAATTTTGACAGAAACACACAGGTATTAGATGGAAAGCAATGAAAGAGGCCGTATCTGCATCAGTGGAATATAATAATGCAAATCAGTGTAATTACACGAATATTACTTGCGTTCCCGTTAACCCCATTTGAACGTAGCCAGAATTAGTCCCGTTGTGAAGCACCGGTTCACAACACAAGCGCGGCACCAGGCATTCTACTCTTACTTTCCGGCTCCGGCAGTTTAGAACCATGTTTGCGTTCTCCTCTAACTGAGGTCAGTCTCCTAACTCATATTAGAAGAAAACATACCTAATGCCACAGATGGAATTACGCTTACTGGCACGCGATTTAAATGGAAGTGAGTTTAGGTGACCCACTTCAAAGTATTTAATGGACATGATATTTAAGCATATACGAATTGCGACAGTCAAGTGATGAGACTTGTAACACCTTATCTCTAATGCTCTACTGATTTATTTTGCCTTTTTGTTTTATTTAATGATACATCATTGAGTTTCTGTAAATGTTGTTGGATTGAACCGATACCATGAGAGTGGTTATTCCTTTCTGTGTAAAAAACTTTGATGTCATGGTTTGATTCTATGCAATGTAGTGTATCTATCATTTAAATTTCTTGTCTCATTTGGAGGGAACCAAACTTAATGTATATAATTGTAATTTTGTTTAAATAATTTTTTTGTAGAAATACCAATATGTTCAAATGTTCTGTTTTAATTAATATGTTTGGTTGTTGTTGTGTATTTGCTGATCCTCACTTAGGTTTCTTAGTTATTTTGTATGTAAAAGGTGTTGTGGTTCCCCTCGGGAACGGAAGCATGCAGCGCGCGCAAATTGTGGTTGGCCTAGGTAGAAATGGTGGAACTGAGTCAGTCGGGGACGAGCTACCAAACTGTCAACTGCTCATGTAAAAGTTGTGTATTGTGCTGGTGCCGAGAGAGGGTTTTTGTGCCACTTTTCAATGTCTCGGATGAACGGATAAAGAGCTGAAATTGTTCTGGAATTAGTATCTATTTTCGCCACCAAGAAATGACAGGATCCAGCATTTTCGCCTGTTAATCTACCCACCGACATGCACTCGCCAGCACGTTTCGCAATCACTGAAAATGGAACCAAGGCATTGTAAATATGTATTGTGAAGGATCAGCTCATTGGATATTTTAGTGTGAACTCTTATACCTACCATGATTTTTTATCCCTGGTCACACAACCACTTAGGGTCCTTCCCATGTCATAAATGTTTACCGAGTGTCCATACTGTGAAAATAGGAACGCCCAGTGTTTCACCAATTAATGCCACTTGAACATAGTAAAAAGAAAGTTAAAGTGTATGTAGCGAAACTGAGTAATATAGTAAATGATGCTTGTTGAAAATAATCTTTCTATTAAAACTGTTTATTAACATTTTGTTGCCAGCTTCTAAAGTGAATGTTCTCAAAACTGTGGCTTATAGAGTTTTGCAAACTAAATGATCACAGTCCAGCCTGTTGAAAGTCACCCAAAGGTGAGCTATTGTCTTATAACCACGTCGTGTTCTTCTGAAGTAAAAGTTGAGAACTACTGTTGTTGTAAGTTACGTGTTCATGCTTGATAAGGGCTTGTTTCCCTAGTGTATTGAAAGTGTGTTTAATTTGCTCTACAGTCGTCAATATTATGGGCCCCCCTTCATTGAAAGTAGTTCAAATTCACAAAGCTACTTAATTATAGAAAGTTTCAATTACTCTTGCTATTCAAGTGAAATTCTGTACAATATTGAGTTCCTCTTTTGTATTAAAAGTGCATGTTAATGGTGTAACAGCATCAACAGTTTGTCTATTGTACTCATGCTAGATAACGATTAATAGAAAAACCACTATCTACGAAAACAATAATTTCTTTATTCAAAAGGCAGTGAGAATTAATCTGTTTGTGAATTCCATTTAATTTTCATTCTTAGTAGAAAGGTGTTTAGTAATGAGAGACTTAATCTATGCACAATAACTAATTTTGCTGTGAACTATATCCATATTTCATGTCAGATAGGAATATGTTTGAAAAGTAATATTGAACTTAGGTCCAATTTACGATTCTGCAGTGAATTTTAATACTAACATTGTTGATACCATTCTGTTTGACTAAGTCCTCAATGTAATAGTGTGTTTCGTTATCTGTTATATTTACACAAATAGTTTGTTATGATCTGTTAGCTCCAACCTCAACGTGAACATACTGTATGAGGCGCCAGAGTTCATTGCACTCGCATGTGGCAAAGTATAGGTTGTGCTTGTCCGGTAAAGTTACTCATACCTATTTTCTTGAACAACAATGTCAATCATTCTCATGCCTTATTAGGCTGGCGACCGTTTTCTTTATTCTTTGAAGTGTGTAGATAGGTAAAACATTGTTTATTACTGTTTAAATATTTGCGTAATTCTGACTTTCACTTCCGATAAGCCACCTCCGCTAGGTACAACACGGTCAACGCAACAAAATTCCTCACAGAGGGTAACACTGCTCTGTTGCTTTATACCACAATTACTTTAACGAGATAGTTTTATTTCACGACCTGCCTCCCACTTTAAGGTAATGGTATAGCAGTGAAAAAGACATGTTTCTTACCGTTTTAGTCAAGTTTAATGTTGTCTCCTTCAAAGTAGTTTCCTTCTGATTTCACACACCTTTTCCAGCGCTTCTGCCATTGATAATAAGATTTCTAGAACTCATCTTCTGTAATATCCTGCAAGACCCTCGTCACAGCATTTTGGACAGCACAGCTTGTGTTGTTTGACAATTGTGTCCCTTGACCGCTGTTTGGACTCTTGGAAATAGAAAAAAGTCGCACGGAGCGATATCTGGTGAATAAGGAGGCTGCGGTATTACTGAAATTTGTTTTGAAGTTAAAAATTGCTGTACTGACAGAGCAGTATGGGGTGGCGCATTATCGTGACGCAGAATCCAATTATCAGCAATGTTGGTATGGACACGAAGAACTCTTTTACGACATCTTTCTAAAATTTCTTTGTAGTAATATTGGTCAACTGTTTGTCCAGGAGGCACGCACTCTTTACGAACAATTCCCTTGGAATCATAGAAGCACACAAGCATGCATTTCACTTTTGACTTTGACATGCGAGATGTTTTTGGTCTGGGTGATCCCTTTGAGCACCATTGTGAACTTTGGCATTTTGTCTCTGGATCGTACTGAAAAAACCAATTTTCATCACCAGTAATAACACGGCTCAACAATTCTGAATTGATTTCCGTTTGCTCTAACAGATCGGCTGCCACATTTTTCCGTGTTTCTCGCTGTTGTGGCGTGAGATTTTTGCGGACCATTTTTGCACAAATCTTTCTCATACCAAGATCTTCAGTTGTTATTAGACGAGCCGTTTCTCGACTGATGTTCAGTTCTTCTGCAATCATTTTCACGGATAATCTTCCATCAGATCGTACGAGTTCACACACCCTGGCCAAATTGACATCCGTCCATGAGGTTGATGGTCGTCCACTGCGGTCTTCATCATCAACATTCGTTCTGCCTTACTATAAATTTTATGCTAACGAAAAACTTGAGCTCTTGACATAACCTCCTCTCCAAAAGCCTTCTGGAGCTTACCTTAAGTTGTCATCGCGTCTTCACCCAATTTAATGCAAAAAGAAATGGCATACCGTTGCGCATATTATGCGGTTCCATTTCCGTGACGAGAGACACAAACATGTGTTAACATATTACAGTACAACTCACGACTGAGCAGTTGCATCGACGTGCCGCTTGGATTAGAAGGAGTTTATAGACCAGGGTCAAAGATATTGTGCCTACGCAAGCCTGCGGCGTTGCCATATCATGCTAAGATAATCAGTCTCATTACTTTATTGTCTCACTTCGTATGTTATTATCTTGTTATAACCTTTTCTTAATTGTTTCACGAACGATACATCTGGGAAACGTCAAAAAAGGGTAAACTCAAATCTTAAAAAGAAACGAATTTTAAAAGGAAATAAACGTAAAGAAATTATACCACCGGAAAAATTATATTTCTTTAAAAAAAATTATTGGGCATCTGCAGTCTACAGAGCTGTACTCATTCAAAAGCGATTATTGGATGGTGCATTACATTTTGCCAATTTTATGATGGTAGTCAGCTTTAACAAATGAGTTTTTTTGCACAAAATGGCTGACTTCACATCACGAGTACATGTAACAGCATACCGAAGTTTTACTCTTTCGTCTCAGTAACTTCACATTCCAGAAAACTCTTCCTCAGCAATATTCATGGTTTGTGTGCAACATAAATTTGGATTAAGTAATTTCACATACGTGATTTCCATCATTTTATGTGTTGTGGTAAGATCAAGGGTCTAAAATGGAACTCACAGTGTTTCATGAAATAGAATGAAAACAAATTATCTGACGCAGCAACAGACAGTGTAAATGCTTCACCTCTTAAATCTTAATCGCATACTGAAAGATAAGTGGTTAATCCTATGGTTAGTTCAAACACCAGCCACATACCAGAACCAAATACCACTATGGAAACAAAAACGCATAACAAGAAAGTTAATTCAGCCACTAGTAATCCCTCATATCGAGATACCGCTATATTACAGAGTTCAATGGTTATGGCAAAGCAATTGTTAAAAATAATGGATGAAATTATATCTGAAGAATATAATGGAACGTGTTTTTAACTTAATGACCAACCACATATTTTATCATTTAATCCAGAAACAGTATCCTCTGTAATGTTCATTGGCAGTTGTAAAAAATTAGATTGAAGAGTGACACACATAATATTGTATTTCCTTCTCAGCTTGGCGCTTCTGAAGAAGTTATGGAGCCCGAAGGCCGCACGGGATTTGCCGAGCTGTCTAGGGCGCTGCAGTCATGGACTGTGCGGCTGGTCCCGGCGGAGTTTCGAGTCCTCCCTCGGGCATGGGTGTGTGTGTGTGTGTTTGTCCTTAGGATAATTTAGGTTAAGTAGTGTGTAAGCTTAGGGACTGATGACCTTAGCAGTTAAGTCCCATAAGATTTCACACACATTTGACCATTTGGAGCACGAAGCGAACCTACCCGACAATACATTAAGTGAGAATACACTAGAATCAGAAGCGCTATAACACAAATCATTAAAATAACACAGGAGCAGTTCAGTGCTACACAAACAGTACTCAAAACGTTGCCATTTGCTGTTACCACACATAGTAAAATTATTTATCCTGCACCACATAATAAGACTTTTAACAAAAAACAAATCATGCACATCTATCAGCCAAGCACATATGAGGTGTGGAAAATACTTTTATTACACACCACTTTATTACACAAATGCAAGTCTGAAATATGCTATACTCAACATGCGGTACACGTCCGCGGAATCTCGTTAAGCTGAGCAAAAATTGTGACAATAACAAATAAGTTACCGTCGCACCACATTGAGGCGATATCATGATATGCCACAAATTTACCCATAATGTAAGCAACATACTTGTAGAAAGAGCTATAGTACTACATTGACTTCTAATATAAACTGGCGAATAAAGGAGCCTGCCATAATCATTGTTTTGGTGGTGAAAGAGCCTCGCCACCCAACATCAAAAATGACAGGGCAGACCACAGACAAAAAGCTATGGTTGAGTCGGGGCAACGAAGATAATATAATTAATTTATAGTGTGACAGGTGATGAAGCAGAAATCACAGAGGATCTACCTTCTGACTATTTTCAATTCTGTGCTCACAATGAAGAGATTGTCCAAGCTATGATACATTCAGTAGTGGGAAAGTTACTGCCTATGTTTGTACTAGGCACTAGTGCTACGGTCAGCACTATATGGTTCAGGTTGTTTAATAACAATTGCGAGGTCACAAGAGTACTCACATGTACCACACAAAACTGTAAAGTCAAAGGAGCTAGTGGTATTAAATCACTCAAGGTCAGGACGCAATATCAGGTGGAAGCTGAAATAGGAAATGGAGTAACAAAAGCCTATTCCTAGTTACACACGGGTTGTAGTAGGTGCATTCTTGGCTTTTATTTCCTTATAGAGCGCCGGCCTGATTGGCCGTGCGGTTCTAGGCGCTACAGTCTGGAACCGAGCGATTGCTACGGTTGCAGGTTCGAATCGTGCCTCGGGCATGGATGTGTGTGATGTCCTTAGGTTAGTTAGGTTTATTTAGTTCTAAGTTCTAGGCGACTGATGAGCTCAGAAGTTAAGTCGCATAATGCTCAGAGCCATTTGAACCATTGAACCTTATAGATCTGAGGACAAGAAGTGTCTTCTCTTCAGGAGACTCTTTGTTAAGCGCCAGTAGCTAGAAGACTTTAGCTAATTTAATACAAATAATTTAGAACTTGGTAAATACTGCTAGCGCTTGAAGCTAAAATCACTTAAGATAAGAATAACACACACACGTAATACACCCTCACACCAAAGTCATGTTGAAAGCACTGAAAATATGGTTAATGGTAAGACGGTAGAGTGTCCTACGGTTGACTTACAACAACAAGAACAATAAAAAGAATTACCATTAAAGTATGTACATGTGTTCTGAAAGCAAGTATAGCATTACCAACATACATCAGTATCAATTGCAATTTCGTCCCCACAGGATCCGTTGTCACAATATATGCTCCATCGCATGGATCAAAAGGATTGCAATCGTAAGTGGAATGAAACAAATGCTTCAATAAAGAACAATTAGGCCTTACATATAACCTTACTGTAGCCCACAATTAACACTACATGAAATGTGGTAGTACTACAAGACATTTTCTCCAAATACGTTAAACTACTTGTTACAAAGTCTATTGCTGCGGATCCATTTACCAAAAAATTAGTAAACAGGTATATACCAACAGTTGGCAAGCTATCAAATAACGCTTCAAACTTCCCTGGTCATATGAGGGAAACATTTTTAAAGGAACGATGATGATGATGATGATGATGATGATGATGATGATGATGATGATGATGAAGTCCCATACTCCTTGACAGAGCGTTGTGGACGACGCGGGAGACCCGCACCGCCGTACTAGGCAAGGTCTCAGAGTAGATGATTTGCCATTGCCTTCCTGCGACTGTAATGGGGATGAATGAAGATGATGAAGACGACACAACAACACCCAGTCATCTCGAGTTTACATGAATATGGAATTGAAAAACAAATACTAACTTCACGCTTTCAGTCCTCAAGGAAACCGCACACAATGGATCATTCAAGAATTTAAAAGATCCATTAATACCTATGCACACATTAGTCAGACCAAATGGGTCGAATATCTGGAGCTCATGGCACAAGTAGTGAACAGTTTGTCACCGGATGACACAATCCACTCCAGATGGACTCATAAGTAGGACGAAAGAGAAGAATGAATGGATACGTCCTCCTACAAGTCTACGTTGAGAATTGTATTCCTGTGAAAACGAGGCAAGAAAAGTTTTATTCTCACTCACGAAACAGGTACATCTCGAAAGATACTACAGCGATAGAAGATTCAAACAAATACAAAGATATCTGGTAGAAGAATATATTCTGGTAAGGATTCATCTGAAATCTCTGCCTCTTCGCAAAAGAAACTGTAAATGGCGACTCTGTACACCGATCCTTATAAGACTGTACGGATTCGACGTGAAGGAAATTATCTCCTGGCTTACACTAAAATCAATAAAATCAAGGGATTGTATGCCTACCAGGATTTGAAAAAATATATAAATGAATGATCTTATTTGAATTATACTCGAATTTTATTATATGTAATTATGACTTGTAATCTGTGATTGGTTTTACCAGCGTAATTAGTAGAAAACTGAGTGCCGTGTGTCAGAAGGATATTTCTATGGACTGATGGAATACTAGGACGTTAATATTGCTGGTAACTGGATATTCATTTGAAGAAAGAAGCTTATGTCAATAATATTTCGGGTAAGACAGATTCTGCGTAATGACGATGTGTACTGAATGCGCTACCTGATAGGCCTTGGGCTGACTGGCGTATTCAGATATTTATTGATGTATACAGTGTGAAAGCGGTCTGAGAAGCTTGTAAGGGTGTTACTGGGCAGGTTTCACTGATGAAAAATTGTAAATTCGATTCCTTTCGCCGTTCCCGTGTTACCTAGAACTGAAGTTAGCCAACCAGGTCGTTACGCATGAATTTTCAAGCAGTCAGCCAGCGATAGTGTTCCCTTATATGTCCTTCATATGATCAGCTGAAACAGGAAAAAAAAATTATCATAGGACCATAGCGAGGCACAAACCCGTAGCCGTTCACCCTGGTGGTCGCTCATAATCGACGAAAAAATATTTCGCAATTCCCCGTGCTGAAACTAATAGTACAGCACATAATAGCGGCATAGAGTAATACCTAAGGACGTTCACAAGGTGCAGATGGTTGTGGGTTGTAAAGCCCTCAGGTGATTTGAAATTTGTATTTGTAATTTCTTATCGAAGTGATTTTTATCACTATTTGTATGCAGTTAATTGCCTAAATGTATTGTCTTATTTTTTCGTTCGTACGTCTTCGCAATATCTTGTTCAACATCATAATAATGTTTCACTTGTCTTCATATTTTCCTCCCAATATTATTTTACCTGTTTCAATCTTCGTATAAGTGATTTCAATTACTTTTATTCGTTTGTCACATACTGAAACTTTTGAACCTGGCCATAAATTGGTTAAAAACCAGATATGAAGTAATCAGTTAATGTTGTGGATGGCAATCTTCACACAAACAATCAAAAAAAGTATGTTCATCTTGTAATAGTATGGAAAAAAATAACGCAGATGAAGATGTAAACGAAAGAAGGGATTTTTAAGTAAACCCGATATTCAACCTCAGTAAATGTAGTAACATAGAGGAAAACGGAAGATGCTAAGACGGATGAAATGAAATCGGTGTTAATGCGCATAAAAATAGTCAATATCACATGCATAAAGGTCGCAAATGAAAAAGGAATTATGGGAAGAAGCAATGAGAGCAAATGAGAAAGTTCATACAACGATTCCAAAGACAAACGAATAAAAAAAAATTACATTCAACTTACGTGACGGAATGGACATGATGATCCAAATAATTTCGTTAATGATTTAAAATGTCAAATCTGCCGATGAGATTCGAGCCCTCAACCTTCTGCAACTGAACAATATTCCTCTATCACCACATACCCAGTACTTTTATGTTTAAGGCATTTACATATCACGGGAAATTCAATGTGATTTAAAATTGAGAATAGCGCCCCTGAGGATCCCTCCTTGATAGTCAACAACCAGAAATGTAACAAAAGGAGGGAAAAATAAAATAATGAGGAAACTATAAATACGGCGTTTTCTCAAGTCATTCATGTAACAACAAAATATTAAAAAACGAAAAGTAATAATAATGAATCATAACATCTTTTCAAAGTGTCCTCCTCCAACCTGACGCACGCATTGTGATACTCTGTTATCGGGTCCAAAAGTTTTTTGAAATCAAAGGTTTCTCTGATTTCATCAAAAGCTAAAATTGTCCTCGCAAGCAGCCCTTCGACGGTTACTGAAGTCGTGTAGACCAGTTGCTTCGTACTGACACAATACAGAGGTTACATTAAAATTTATTAATCAAAATGGGCACTGCCTTTGTTCGCCAAGGGGCAGATTTATTAGCCCAAAATGCGTCACTTTAATTTACAATAAAACTGCTGAATGGCTACCGAAAACTATTCAGAATCCCACTAATTGATAGGTTGCAATATAGGTGCAGGTTTTTAAATCACTAACGTAATTACGAGTGATTTAAGTTTTCATTAATCAAATTTATTGTCCACTCAGTACACGTTATTGAGTCTGTTGATGAACACAAGCCACTGTACAGCAATGAATAATAAGCCTGGAGCGTCCAATGATAGAAAAGAATGCACCACCAATTTAATGAGTCAATAAACTAGCAGTAAAATCACTAGTTTGTGTTCGCAGCTACATATTAAGCTAAGATGTCTCTTTCAAACCGACACTGCGATAAATTTACCTATAGGCCGATTAGATATGGAATTCAAATAACGTTTCCACCATCTACTTTGGCACAGTGCAAAATTGTAAGAATCTAAATTGAAGCCAAGTTTTTGTGCCAGAAACCAAGTGGAAAACTGCACAAAATTTATCAGAGCCCACATGGATCTCGAAATATTTTCATATACTTACGTGACGGCTGGACGACCGCTCATAACGACCGACAGATCTCCAAAATCAGATGAACCAACCTCAAAGACCAGATACACCGAACATGAGGCTGTGATAGCCAGACCACCAAGAGGCTGCGACAGGGAAGCAGACAGACCACGTTAAATCTGGCCGCAGACCCTTCAAGACCTCGGGCATCCCATCCAAAAACTAAGCCCTTCTATAAAACTCAGCGTCTCCCACCCGCGAAAACAGTACCCAATGAAGTGACACAGTTTTCTCACTTAGATCACCGACATAAATTAACAACTTTTTTCACATATACACTCCTGGAAATTGAAATAAGAACACCGTGAATTCATTGTCCCAGGAAGGTGAAACTTTATTGACACATTCCTGGGGTCAGATACATCACATGATCACACTGACAGAACCACAGGCGCATAGACACAAGCAACAGAGCATGCACAACGTCGGCACTAGTACAGTGTATATCCACCTTTCGCAGCAATGCAGGCTGCTATTCTCCCATGGAGACGATCGTAGAGATGCTGGATGCAGTCCTGTGGAATGGCTTGCCATGCCATTTCCTCCTGGCGCCTCAGTTGGACCAGCGTTCGTGCTGGACGTGCAGACCGCGTGAGACGACGCTTCATCCAGTCCCAAACATGCTCAATGGGGGACAGATCCGGAGATCTTGCTGGCCAGGGTAGTTGACTTACACCTTCTAGAGCACGTTGGGTGGCACGGGATACATGCGGACGTGCATTGTCCTGTTGGAACAGCAAGTTCCCTTGCCGGTCTAGGAATGGTAGAACGATGGGTTCGATGACGGTTTGGATGTACCGTGCACTATTCAGTGTCCCCTCGACGATCAAAAGTGGTGTACGGCAAGTGTAGGAGATCGCTCCCCACACCATGATGCCGGGTGTTGGCCCTGTGTGCCTCGGTCATATGCAGTCCTGATTGTGGCGCTCAGCTGCACGGCGCCAAACACGCATACGACCATCATTGGCACCAAGGCAGAAGCGACTCTCATCGCTGAAGACGACACGTCTCCATTCGTCCCTCCATTCACGCCTGTCGCGACACCACTGGAGGCGGGCTGCACGATGTTGGGGCGTGAGCGGAAGACGGCCTAACGGTGTGCGGGACCGTAGCCCAGCTTCATGGAGACGGTTGCGAATGGTCCTCGCCGATACCCCAGGAGCAACAGTGTCCCTAATTTGCTGAGAAGTGGCGGTGCGGTCTCCTACGGCACTGCGTAGGATCCTACGGTCTTGGCGTGCATCCATGCGTCGCTGCGGTCCGGTCCCAGGTCGACGGGCACGTGCACCTTCCGCCGACCACTGGCGACAACATCGATGTACTGTGGAGACCTCACGCACCACGTGTTGAGCAATTCGGCGGTACGTCCACCCGGCCTCCCGCATGCCCACTATACGCCCTCGCTCAAAGTCCGTCAACTGCACATACGGTTCACGTCCACGCTGTCGCGGCATGCTACCAGTGTTAAAGACTGCGATGGAGCTCCATATGCCACGGCAAACTGGCTGACACTGACGGCGGTGGTGCACAAATGCTGCGCAGCTAGCGCCATTCGACGGCCAACACCGCGGTTCCTGGTGTGTCCGCTGTGCCGTGCGTGTCATCATTGCTTGTACAGCCCTCTCGCAGTGTCCGGAGCAAGTATGGTGGGTCTGACACACCGGTGTCAATGTGTTCTTTTTTCCATTTCCAGGAGTGTATTTAACAGAAATCCCGATTGCGCGATTACTTTTGCACTAAAATTCTATTTGAAGAACATATATCATAGTATTTTCTAAGTGCCACACTACGCATAAATTAGACTTAAGTTATCCATAATTTGTCCTTTCAGCGGCGAAAACTACTATGTTTTTAAAATGAGATTTTCACTCCGCAGCGGAGTGTGCCCTGCTATGAAACCTCCTGGCCATACCGAGAATCGAACTGCGGAACTTTGCCTTTTGCGCGCAATCGCTCTACGGACTGAGCTACCCAAGCATGAGCGACGACCCGTCCTCACAGCTTCGTTTCTGCCAGAACCTCGACTCCTCTCTTTCAAACTTCACAGAAGCTCTCCTGCGAACTTTGGAAGAAAGGATGTTGCGGGAACATTGCTGAACCACAGCCTGGAGGATGTTTCGAGAATGGGATTTTCACTCTGCAGCGGAGTGTGCGCTGATATGAAACTTCCTGGCAGATTAAAACTGTGTGCCAGAACGAGACTCGAACTGCGGACCTTTGCCTTTCGCGGGCAGAATTGGCAGAATTGAAGCTGTGAGCACAGGTCGTGAGTGCTTGGGTAGCTAAGCGTGTTCGGTCAGAGGGTTAGCTATTTTTTGTAACAAAAAAAAAACTGAGTAACTGGATCCACAAAGAACCTAAATGGGCCCCGAACAAATTCAACGAACAATATAGAACAAAATGGGATAAAAAAAGTTGGTGGAGCACTTGCCCGCGAGTGGCAAAGGTCCCGAGTTCGAGTCTCGGTCCGGCACACAGTTTTAATCTGCCAGGAAGTTCTTATGTTCTTGGCATCTTCATTATTTAGTTCAAAATTGAAAACGTTGTACTATAATAAGTTTGCAAATTAAACACAGTGTGTAAGTACTAGTATCCGCTGTCAACACATACTGTCATGCTGTCAGTGTATCTGTCTCCGTGTATAAGTTTTATTAAAATTAATTAATTTCCATTTAAATTGATTCTCTCATCTTACTTTTTAGTTATTGATCACAATATTATCTGATTCAATGCGTATCACCAAATGCAACAGTACTATCGCTCCACCTCTTTGGTGTCTTGATTACATTAAAAGTTACAAGTTACAAAGTGCGTACGTTATAATTTAGACTTTCAAAGGGGCAAGTGATCACTGATGTCACAGACCTGCAAAAAAAAAAAAAAAAAAAAAAAAAAAAAAAAAAGGCTTGCGTGGTCCGCGCTCCACTCATTGGAAGGTAGCCGATTGACAGCCGAGGAGTGCGAATATCAAATTTACGCTCGCCCACCACAACTAACACACCGATATGACTTGTGTTACAATAAGCGCCCATAGATAAAAATCTAAAGGGTATAATCTGGCGAACGAGTTGCCCAAGGAGCTCGATCACCTCGGCCAATTCAGCTCCACGGATACTACGCACCTAAATACTCCCGTGCTGCACAGCGAAAGGCTGTTTACATGGAATGCTAAATACGTCCGTCTGCTTAAACTGGGAGGAAGCAGTACGGGACGCAAGAGATATTCTCATCCCATTCCTGCAATATTTGTTCACGCCAAACTTGTGCTGATATGACTTCACATACGCGCCATTAGTATATCCGTCTTTCTAAGTATGGCAGTGTCGAGTGCTGAATGGCCCTTCTCAGGTGTAACATGCCCTTATGTCGACAACTCCGTCCATTCTAAATTTGGAATTTCGATGCGTTGATCCCGAGAAGTACAATGAAACATCCCCTTTGAACAATTTATATAGGACTGTGCTTAACCTGACACACAATACTTTGTTAGCGCAACGCAATCTGACTTTCAAAATTCCCTACAAAAGAATGGCCCTGACTAACATTAAACTATACCTTTCACAAATCACTTACCTCACAAAAATCTTCGCTGCTCAAGCTACTGCAATACAGCAAGCGCCACTACTGCCAGCTAAATAAAAGATTCAAACTACTAAAGGCACTAACTACTGATAGGGATAGTTAGCAAATGAAAGATATTAATAGAGAACAAACAATGTATTTACCTTAATATCATCACAAGTCATAATATATATATATCAGTTCATGACAAATTGCAAACCTCCGCCATCTCTCTCCCCACATCCACCACTGCTGGCGGCTCACCTCCAACTGCGCAACGCTACGCGCTGTTCACAGCCAGCTGCCTAACACTACAATGGCGAGTATTATAACAATGCAAAGCAGACACAGACTGCCCACAGCACAGCCAGTGATTGTCATACAGAGGTGGCGTTACCAATAAAAAACCTAAACAGCCTACTTACATAGAGAAAACATAAACAGCCTACTTACATAGTATGAAACGTCCCCTTTGAACAATTATACACGACTGTGCTTAAACTGACATAAAATATTTTTAGCGCAACGCAATCTGACTTTCAAAATTCCCTACAAAAGAATGGCCCTGACTAACATTAAACTATACCTTTCACAAATCACTTACCTCACAAAAATCTTCGCTGCTCAAGCTACTGCAATACAGCAAGCGCCACTACTGCCAGCTAAATAAAAGATTCAAACTACTGAAGGCACTAACTACTGATAGGGATAGTTAGCAAATGAAAGATATTAATAGAGAACAAACAATGTATTTACCTTAATATCATCACAAGTCATAATATATATATCAGTTCATGACAAATTGCAAAACTCCGCCATCTCTCTTTTGGTACTGCAGTCCAACCCAAAACTTCATATATCTTTCCTCTTATTTCATCCTTTGTTTCCACCAAAAAAATTCTATCTAAGCATGCTTTCTGTATTTATATGTTCACACATTTCTCACCTCAACATTTATTTCCAAGAAAATCCTACCTAAACCTGTTTTCTGTACCTTTTTTTTTGTATAACTTCTCAATGCATTCTTTACCTATTCTCCATAGTCAGTTTCATATATAGTCTACCCCCTCTTAAGCTAACTTAAATCTACTGAGCTCAGATGCTAAACTAAGGGACGAGGCAATGCAGCAGCACATAAAACAGTTAATACAAACAGCAATAAAAAAACGCAGATTTGCGAAGCAAGCAGCATTAAGAAATTAGCAAAAGTCAAATTCAGTAACACTACTCCTGGCAAACAGCAGCAGCAGAAGTATTAACTTATATCTATACATGACATAGCTCAAGCAGGAAAAATATTACAATAAAAACAACAATGCAGACAGGAGAAATGTCTATTCACATCTTAATGTCTATGTAATTAAAGTGGTGCACCACAACAACTTATTGTAAAAAGAAATATTACCATGTACTTGAAAAGAAAATTATTTGTTACTGTTACTAGTTCCTCCTTATTGTTCTTTCCTCTCCAAGTGCTCCTTTTTTAAAGAATGTGGATCATAACATAATTATTTAATAGATCTGTTGACAGAAAGTGTTCACATTAGCAAATGCATTTTATTTTATAAAAGCAATGCTGCAACACAGCTGGAAACCAGATACCAAATGAAATAAGCAATTATGCAAACCAAAGCATAAAAATATCATTCAATAGTCATGTGGCATTTCGTAAGTCAGTAGCTCTCAACTCTCGTAGAAAGACACTCGTCATAATCAGGTGTGCAGATGTACGAATATTTCCCATCAATTCATAAGCATTTCAGCAATTAGCACAAAGTGCGAGTAATCATATGTTTTCAAGTAACGAGGGTGTCGCATTAGCGATGAAAGGCACACCCTAATGGCTTGTTCTCCAGGTGTTTTCCTGTGCTCTGAAAGGCACGCGCTAATGGCTTTTTCTCCAGGCGTCTGACACAGCTGGGTGCCCACGACGCATTATGTGTAGGTGGTCCGTTAACTTTCTTACGGAAATATTTACGACAGCAGTTTCCGCTACAGAGACAGTCGCATATAAAAATATTTCACAGGTCAAGAATTTGCGTTACAAATATGTAGAAACAAAATCCTATGAATATAACAGTGTCCAAAAAATTTTCGCCGGCATTGTGATACATTTACGCATTTACACACACATTTCATAACTCTTAAAGTACGATTCTCGGTTTCCAACATCCTTTTTCACAAGTCAAGAGTCCCTACCCACTATTCATTACTCCTTACCTTATTACACATATATATATTCGTCGACACGTCAATCTTGCGACGGCACTTCAATATTTCATCATAATAAATACATAGCATAAACAAATTCCTCATATAGCATCAGTTTATTGATCATAAACATACCTCAACAGCATAATACACATCATTGTAAAAATAACATCATAACACCTCAGTCAAATCTCAAAATCGTCGTAGCTTCCTCCAATAATTAAAAAAATTCTCTGCTCATGTCAAAAGTGTCATCTGCCTCAAACGTACTTTAAAAATCATGAATCCATACCAAATACATCAATCAAAGCTCTCATAGTATCACAATGGTTCCAAGAAAAATATGAACGATTCACACAGTACAGACAAAATACAATTTCGTAAGTGTGAAGTAATCCAACTCTGTAATTGCGTAAACATATGTCACTGATGTAATAAAAAGTTTATCTCTCAGTTACATGATCAGATAGCTGTGTAATTTGTGTGTTAGAGAAATATGGTACCGATGTGTAAAGTTTTATAAGCAAATACCATATTAGCTAGGGTTCCTTGTGGTTGCCACACACATGGTACACAAAGTAAGCGTGTACCCCCCTGAGGTTAAATGTAATTATGCCCTCAGGTGTTACAAATTACAGCAATGGAATGAAATGTATCACGGAAAACTTTCGTTGTAATTAAAAAATCGTTAAAAATAAATGTTTCAAGTACAAAATTAATCACTCAAATACGTGTACTGTAGCGCTAAATGTGCGTCTTGTTGCAACATAATCTGTGAGGAAGTGTCGTAGTTATCGTCCTCCGAAAGCTAAGTTCTGCAGAAGCCAATGTACTTACCTCATGATAAACAAAAGTGAAATGCTTTGCGTATAGATATCGTAGTTATAATGCTTATTGGCGTGATGAAGAAAGTACTGTACAGTAACGTATTGTTGTGCCACGAAAAAGCTGTCGCATTGTTGCTATACCACAAAAGTTACTACTAAAACATGTTTTTCTTTCCAGAAGAATTCAGAAAACTGTGCAGATATAAAACAGATACACCGCAAAAGTAACATTGTAAATTGTCACTCATTAGTAGCGTCGTGATAAAAATCGTGTAGCTGTCACATAAACTAATCTCTGTGTCATCTGGTATCTCTCAGAAAGCACTTTAAATACAGAATGTATTTTCAGGTAACCAAAATGTTGCATTAAAATCTCATTAGCAGTACTGGTAAATGTTCTAAGTATGTGAGCCTTATAGTCGTTACGTAATCGTACAACTAACAAGCAAGAATGTACACACACAATAACACTGTGACGTCTGTTCACTATAACAATGCATTCGTCATTTCTGTTTAAATAAGTTCTCTTGGTTCTTGATTGGATATTTAACTTCAAACATTGTTGAATGTTAACAGATTCTAAGTCTGACAAAGCATATTAGTAATGTGAAGCGAAAAATTTTATGACAAAGACTAAGTTAAAAAGCAGATTATCTTTCAATAAATGGTTTTACATGAGAAATGTGGTGTAAACCTTTACTCTTCCTAGTACGCAGAGTTTCAACTTCAACGCAATTATCATGTGGTATACGTCGGATTCTGTAAGGTCCATTGTAAACTAGAAAGAATTTGTGACTCAAGTGTTTCTTCTTATGTGACAATGAATGAGCTTTAATGAGAACTTTCTGACCAATATACAACTTCTTTGCATTTGCTTTACCGTGTAGTTTTCTCCGTTTGTCTGCTGCAGATTTTATATTTTTAAGAGCCAAATCAATTATGTCTTTGTGTCGAAGTTTACGTGTATTCGGGAAAGGTACAAGCTCTCTGATTCTGTTCGGTGGTTCTTCATTCTTCAGTACAAGAGTAGGTGGTAAAGCAGTGGAGTCGTGAGGCATTTCATTCAGCACGTTTTGAAATAAGTGTAAATATCTGTCCCAATGCTGATGCTTTCTGTGACAATAAAGTCTGCAAAGCTTATTGATTTCTTTCATAATCCGTTCAGACGGGTTGCAATGTGGTGAGTACAATGAAATAAAAACAGGTTTGATTTTATGGTTGCGAAGCATGCGTGACCAAACAGCAGATCTGAATTGCGGTCCGTTATCTGAAATGACTTTACTAACGTGTCCAACTTCACGTAAGAAATTTTTAACAAAGGCGTTGGATACAGACCGTCCAGTGGCTTTACGTAACGGAGTGAAAGAAACAAATTTTGAAGTAAGTTCAACAGCGACTAGAACGTACGAAAATCCATTGGATGTTCTGACAAGCGGTCCCAAGAGATCAACAGCAGCAAATTCTTTTAATTTAGCAGGAATTATAGGAAACAACGGAGCACGATGTGAGACAGTAGATGGTTTCGCCTTTTGACAAAGTTTACAAATAGACAAGACTCTTCGAATTCGCTTTTCCATATTGTTAAAATAACAAGTCGTTCGAAGAATATGATAACATTTTCGTGGGCCAAAATGTGCGTAGCTGAAATGAATGTACCAAATGAGCTTATTAACAAAATCGTCTGGAATGCAAAGTACCCATAGCTTGTCATCAACAGTGCAGCGTTTGAAGAGTATGTTGTTTCTAACCAGGTAATAATGCCGAATCTGTGTGTGTGTCTTTTCATGCCATTTGCTCTTGATGTCTTTCCAAATCGGATCTTTATCTTGTTCATGAGCAATGTCCTTTAAAGATGTGGTGATGAAGTTTTCAAAGGTGACTTTCTGAATGTAAAGAATACTGAAATTTTTCTCGAGGTTGCCTTCTGTGTTACTTTTCTCAAGCCCAGCCGGTGCGCGTGACAGTGCGTCCGCAACAATGTTCTCCTTACCGGGAATGTAGACTATTGTGAAGCGGAATTCTTGCAGAAACAATGCCCAACGTTTTAACCTGTCATGATTTAATTTTGAAGACATAAGAAATTGTAATGCACGATGATCACTGTATACTTTTACGTGCTTACCAGAAAGAAAGAAACGGAATTTGTTAAATGCCCAAACGATAGCTAAAGCTTCTAATTCAGTAACGGAATAATTTTTTTCAGATTTTGTTAGCACTCGGCTAGCAAAAGCAATGGTTTTCTGAATGGTAGTGCCATTTTCTGTGGCTTCTTGAAATAAATGGGCACCAAGACCGACTTTAGAAGAATCCGTGCTAAGGCAGAAATCTTGTGACAGATCTGGATGAGCTAAGATTGGCGCGTGAAGTAACGCTTCTTTCAAAGAATTGAATTCCAACTGTGCTTGTTCGTCCCAGTTCCAAATAGTATTTTTTCCAGTGAGAGAACAAAGTTTTGGTGTAACAAAAATTTGCATATTCAGAAAACGACGGTAAAAATTTACGAGACCTAGAAAACTGCGGACTTGTCTTTTTGTGGATGGAACTGGAATGGCTCTGATTGCTTCTAACTTTTCAGGATCCGGCTGAATGCCTTCAGAAGAAATAATATGTCCCAAAAACCTCACCTTTGACCTACCGAATTCAGACTTTTCCAAGTTAACTGTAATTCCAGATTCTGCAAAAATACGTAACAGACTGTTGAGGATGCGATTATGTTGTTCCCATGAAGCTTCCGCTATTGGAATATCGTCCACATATAAGGTGATGTGACGTTTTAAGAACTCAGGTAATATGGAATTTAGCCCGCGAATAAATGCTGCTGAAGAAATGTTCAAACCAAAGGGAAGTTTCCGAAACTGATAACAAACGCCGAAACAAAGGAAAGCTGTGTATTTTCTGCATTCTGGATGAAGTTCGATCTGATAAAAGCTGGATCTGAGATCAATGGAAGACAACACTTTTACACCATTAAAATTTTGAAGAAGTTCTTCCATCGTCTGCGGCCTGTCTGTTTCAGGAATAATGATAGTATTGATTTGTCTCGAATCTAAGACAAGTCTGATCGATCCATTTTTCTTTTCAACAACATGTAATGGATTGTTGTATGAGCTTACTGCAGGCTCAATAATGCCCTCGTCAAGCATAGATTGTATTTCTGTTCTAACACGGTCCCTATAATGTGCTGGAATTACATATGGTCTAACACAAAATTTAGTATGCTCACGAACACGAAATTGGTATTGAAATCCCTTGATTGTTCCTGTTTTATGAGTAAAAACTGTGGAATGTGCTTGTAAAATCTCAAAAAGGTCCTGCCTATCAGTGTCATTACAATTCTCAATTGTTTGAATTTTATTCTGAATTAACTCATTAATTTCAAATATGCCGTCGATGTCATCCCTGTCAGTACTTGCAGAGTGATTGTTAGTGTCTAGTTCCGTAGAAAATTCCGAACTGTTGTCTAACAGAACGTAAAGCCGATTAATTTCCTCATCATGGTTTGAGAGCCAATCTTCAAATTTCAAAGCTATTGACTTACCTTCTTTTTCTAAAGTTATTTCAGCATCGTGAAAGTTTAAGATTGCTTTGAATTCATTCAAAAAGTCTACTCCCAATATAATTTCCGTCGACAATAATGGAACAATAAGAAAGTTCGTAGAGAAGCTGTGGCTTTGACAAAAGAATTCTAAGTTGGTTTGTTGGCGTACATCTACACTTTTTCCAAAGATTGCACCTTGTAATTTAATCTTACGTAACGGAAGTGTGGGGCAATCGTTCGATATGTTGCATTTGCTAAAGGCTGTTTCACTGATTACTGAAATGGGACTGCCAGAGTCAAGTACTGCCGTAAATTTTACGTCATTTACTGTAATGTGAATCACAGGATATGCAATGTTGTTATGTTTTATGTCGTGTTCCTGGAGTAAGATGTCCCTAATGTCTTCCATTTTTACGTAATTACTAGCTACGGCAGCTGCGTCGTCAGTTTCATAAGTATGTTTTGTGGCTGCCAGCGGTGTGAGTCATTGCCTATTGTCTCTTTGTTGGCGCGCGTCGTTATTGGGGTTTGGAGACCTAACTTCTACAAATTCGCCTTGACGAGAGGGCCCTGCTCTGTTTGAATCCCGCCAGTTCTGATGCAGTTCAGGTCTATCGTTACGATCATATCGTCTGTCGTCATGTCGGTAGATGCCATAGTTTCTTTCTTGTCGGTCACGTGGTGGAGAATTTCTCCCTGAATCGAAACTGCGCGCTGGACCGTTGCGTCTAAAGTTATTCTGTCTCCCCTGATAATATTTATTTTGGTTCCCATATTGTCTGTTTCTCTGATTGTCTCTGTGATAGTCATTACCACGGAGAGGTGATCTTTCCCTGTAGTTATTACTACTCTGCCAACGGTTGTCATACGGGTGTTGTCTATTTTGGTCACGATTTGTGTTGTGAGAATAGCCTTGTCGTGTCCAGTTATTACTTCTTTCATCGCGGATTTGCGACGGATGTGACCTGTAATTGTTGTGTTCCTGGTTTCGCGTTCCGCGATTGTCAGTGTCAATTTCTAATTCTTGTAACAGTCCCTGAAAAGCTTCAATGTCGTCTTTGCAACGTCCTGCTAAAATAATATGTCGTAAATGTTTAGGCAGTTTGATTAAGCAAATGCGGATGAGTTCTGAGGGGCTGTATGGGTTTGACAGGTATTGATTCTTGTGCAACATGTCTTCAAAATATTTCACAAGACTGGAAAATTCAGATTGTTCGAAGTGTTTCATCATTATGATGTTATGTTTTACACGGTCTTGTGTAGCTTGAGACCAATATGCTGAGAGGAAGGCATGGTAAAACTCTCCTTCACTGTGGCAATCGTGAATTACCGATCGCATTCTTACAGCTGGTTCATTCTCCAAGTAGCCACACATAAATTCTAATCTGTGTTCCAACGACCAGTTGGGAGGAAAACAATGAGAGAATTGATGGAGCCATGCTTGTGGATGAATGTCGTTGCCAGAATTCTTAAATGTTTTGAATTTACGTGTAGTAATGAACAGCTTATAGTCAAAATCATCATGTCGGCGAGTCGCATATCGGTCATTGTTAGGTCGTGTCGGCCGTTCCATCTCAAAATTCGGTGCACATTGCCAATTTCTTTCATAACTTCCGAAATGCCCTGTGTTATTATTTTGCGGCTTTTCCGTATTTCTAAGTCCCTCTTCCCGTGTTGGAGCGCGAGTGTCCTCTGAAATACGTAATTCTTGTACTACTTGTGCCGGCTGATCTTGTACTTCCCGGATTTCTCTTTTGTACTGTGTATTGATTTGATTCTGATTTTGTTTGAATTTCCTAATTTGTTCATACTCTTCTGTGTCAGTGAAGGCTACAGGTGTTGTGTCATTCAGATCATCATCTACCTTTGTAGATAAGTTATTTAGCTGATCCGAAAGTTCAACTACTTTCTCTGACAATGAACTAATTTCCTCCATGTGTCTTTCTACTGTGTCCTTTAAGTTTTCCTGAGTTTTTGCAAGTTGCGTAACCAAATCGGTAGATGCAACTGAGTCAATTTTAGCTTGCAAGGTCTCATGATTTTCATGAACAATAATTTGCAGTTCTTTTATGGCTGCTTCGTGATTCTGTAATGCATTTTCATGCCGCGAAAAAATAGGTTGAAAATGCTCACAAATTTGTGTTTTTACGTCGTTACAGACTTTTTGACATTTCGATTCGATTTTATGTAACTCAGTAGTTAAATCTTCACGTGTTTGTTCAAGTGTGGTGTCTAACTTTTGAAGATTTTGTTCCATTGTGTCTAACTTTTTAAGATTTTGTTCCACTGTGTCTAACTTTTTAAGCTTTTGCTGTGTTTGTCTCTGATTTTGTTCCATTTGTTGCATTAATTGCAATAATAATGTATTAGTGTCTGGAATCTGTTTCTCTACGCTTTTCGGCAGTGCATTTGCACCGGAAACATTCACATTTTGACAAGCAGAAAATGTGTCTTGACTTATTTGAGAAAACGGTGATGACCCAAAACCTGAATCTACAGTATTTGCGAAATTGTGTCCTGTCATTTCGGATTCCTGAGGCGAGCTGTTGCCGACCGATCGATCGATAATGCTTCCCTGTTCACTGCCTGTTTCACTGTCTACACCATTGTTTGCAGCCCGCTCCATTTCCCTATTCACAATTACCAAATTACTACTTTGAACATCAGTTAATTCACTACTCGGTGGCGCTAACACACTGCTTTCGTCTTCACTGTCATTTCTCAGTTTACTTTGGAGCCTAGTATTACGTTTTTCACACGCCATAATTGTCACAATATTTCACACGACAACGCAGAAAAGCACAATTTGAAGATCAAAAATAAGAGAACACATTAACATAGCACTGAAAATAATATCTAGTTAATTGCAGCTGCGAAATACTTGGTGCAAATCTACATGCATGCCACAACTGTTTTACTGTACAACAATGAAAGACTGCAACTACAAAGGAGATTTTCTCTACAATTACGCGCTAGCAATAAACAAAATCTACACTAATTACACAAACTACAAGAAAAAATCAGAAGATTCCAGTGAGGTATCCTCGGCTAAGGGTCGACATATGAAACATCCCCTTTGAACAATTTATATAGGACTGTGCTTAACCTGACACACAATACTTTGTTAGCGCAACGCAATCTGACTTTCAAAATTCCCTACAAAAGAATGGCCCTGACTAACATTAAACTATACCTTTCACAAATCACTTACCTCACAAAAATCTTCGCTGCTCAAGCTACTGCAATACAGCAAGCGCCACTACTGCCAGCTAAATAAAAGATTCAAACTACTAAAGGCACTAACTACTGATAGGGATAGTTAGCAAATGAAAGATATTAATAGAGAACAAACAATGTATTTACCTTAATATCATCACAAGTCATAATATATATATATCAGTTCATGACAAATTGCAAACCTCCGCCATCTCTCTCCCCACATCCACCACTGCTGGCGGCTCACCTCCAACTGCGCAACGCTACGCGCTGTTCACAGCCAGCTGCCTAACACTACAATGGCGAGTATTACAACAATGCAAAGCAGACACAGACTGCCCACAGCACAGCCAGTGATTGTCATACAGAGGTGGCGTTACCAATAAAAAACCTAAACAGCCTACTTACATAGAGAAAACATAAACAGCCTACTTACACCGAGAAGTATAACCTTCTTCCACCAAACCTTCCACTGCCCGTAAGTGGTACGGAAATAGGTCTTCGTGTGCAGGACATACAGTATTACAGAATGGAAAACCTGTAGCGACAAACAAACAGCTATATTTCACCATGTGTATTCTTCAAGCATAGTTTAAGAACTTAGGGCGAACTCTAATTTCTCCCGACGAATTATCAATGGTCCTCCATTTCTTAGTAGGATTTTCAACCATGTAATATGAAATTTTCCTTCAACTTTAACGGTATGCACGTAGCATCTTCATCCAGTGTGAACTTTGTTCACAACAAAATTTCCGGTCTCCCGCAATCGCCTACATGAGTAACGCGGTTCGGGAACCATTGTGCTGTTAAATGTGCGCAGCTCCGGTGCCTTTTGACACGCAGCTCCCTATGCTAACAGTGTGTCGGCGTTGTATTCATCGAAAGAATACCGATGACGCGCCGAGGTAACACTACATACACTTCTGTGAAAGTGTGTCTCACGCCTACCTCCGTCGTTGTCCCATCGCTCTTTTACCCCTGTTCATTTGCAGCTAAACGAACACTTGCGACAACAATCGAATGCATCAATGCGATTTCCGAAGATAATCAAATTGAGACCTGATTGCTTGGTAATGGTTCAAATGGCTATTAGCACTACGGGTCTTAACAGCTGAGGTCATCAGTCCCCTAGATCTTAGACCTACTTAAACCTAACTAACCTAAGGACATCACACACATCCACGCCCGAGGCAGGATCCGCACCTGCGACCGTAGCGGCTGCGCGGTTCCAGACTCAAGTGCCTAGAACAGCTCGCCCACCCTGGCCGGCTTGCTAGGTAACCAGAGAGCGCACAGGATAAGGTTAAGGTTGTGGATGTGGCCGCAAACAGTTGCTGTGAGTTGCACAATCAACATACAACTTTATTTTTCTAAGAACCACTCATGTATTAATTGACTTATAAAATCGCAACTAAAAAATAAGGCTTAAGGTCTAGTTAAGGAAAACTTGAGATGATTTCTGGGCTGAAGGCCCGAAACCACACAGAAAACACAAGAACGGCTGAAGGCCTGGCTTAGAAATCAAAAGTAATTAAAAATTGAAGTTAGAATTTTTTTTCTTTTGGAAAATCATGCAGTGAAAACAATTAGCGGCTGAAGGCCTACACTACACGTCTGAAGGACAACTGCAATTAAGGCACATTAATAAAAATATTTCGAAGCAAGAAATTTCTTTTTAACTTACAACAGGACGGCCGAAACTTGGTTAACTTATTGCACGGCTGAATGCCACAAACAATTTTGAAACAACGGCTGAGGGCCTGAATAACAAGTCAGATAAATAATTTAGAATAAACCCCTTGCTTCTTACAAAAAAATTTCCATTCGAGAATACACACGACTGAAGGCCTTGTTAAGGCATTCACGCAAATCCTCGGCTGAGGACCACACATATCATATGGAAGAACTAACGGCTTAGGGCCTGGATTACAAATAAATTCAGATAAAAGACTATGAATTAAAACCTTTTTCCTTAAATAAATCAATGCACAAAATTTTAATTTAACACGACTGAAAGCCTTTATGTAAAATTAAAAGAAACTGAACTAATACACGGCCGAAGGCCTCGCACAGTACTTGAACTAAAAAGAAAATCACACTTTAAAACAAACAGAACAAGTGGTGCTCAGAAGTGTTCCAATAGTCGGCCTGGGAAGGTAGCTCAAACTTGAGGTGAGGTGAGACTGGCAGCCAAGAGTTAAAGTTCGATATACGGATGGCAACCCAAACTAGGGACAGCCCAAGGACCGATCAACAATTTAACCAATTCCCTTACTTCCGAGCAATGGCAAAACGATCGAAAATATCGACCGGGGACGAGAATACGAACAACAAAACGCCTCCAGAAACTGGCGTCTAAAAACAGCCATGGGAACAATAACTACTCTAAGCAAATATGAATCAAACAACATAAAAGGCTGTCGAACTACACGCCGTGCTGGGCAGCAACAACACGACGAGGAAAAGGAACACTGCCTACCAACTACGCTAACGACCAGGGCAGTTAACTGGAGCGTTAACGTACACAGGGCAGAAAGTACCGCTGGTGCACTTCACTGATAAGTGACGGTCAATTTAATAAGTAATCACACCACACGAAAACGGCTTCAAGATTTCACCGACTCCAACACATCATACGATACTGCTAGCCCGAATTGACAAGGGGGTAACAACCCTCAAATGAACGAAGAGATGTCACGGTAGTTGAGGTTTCATAACAATTAACTGATCACAGAACCTCAGCGTCCCGGTTCGATGGGGAACGAACTTTGTCGCTCTCGCAGCTAGCGCCTCACAATCCGACAGCGTGTAGCCTACACACCGCCAGCAGCCCCCGGCCTGGCCTCGCGGCGTGGAGATTTGCTTGATGCTCCGTCCAAACCGACTCACTGCACCAGCACGCTGTGAACATGAAAATAACTGCTCAGTCAAAACCACACAAGCTACACACGTTTCTGTGAAACACTTCCACAAATGCCCGCATCTCGTGGTCGTGCGGTAGCGTTCTCGCTTCCCACGCCCGGGTTCCCGCGTTCGATTCCCGGCGGGGTCAGAGATTTTCTCTGCCTCGTGATGGCTGGGTGTTGTGTGATGTCCTTGCGTTAGTTAGGTTTAAGTAGTTCTAAGTTATAGGGGACTGATGACCATAGATGTTAAGTCCCATAGTGCTCAGAGCCATTTTTGAACTTCCACAAACAACACGAATAATGCTAAAACCAGATACTGTGGAACAACAAGGACGAATCACAAGTCCACACACACAGAGAAGCCAGAAGCGGTCGGCGACCAAATACACGTCGTCCAATGAGACAACCGGCCAAACGACCAACCAAGGTCGTCCACACTCAAAAAAAAAATTCAAATGTGTGTAAAATATTATTGGACTTAACTGCTACGGTAATCAATCCCTAGACTTACATACTACTTAACCTAAATTATTCTAAGGACAAAAACACACACCCATGCCCGGGGGAGGACTCGAACGTCGGCCGGGACCAGCCGCACAGTCCATGACTGTAGCGCCGTAGATCGCTTGGCCAATCCCGCGCGGCTACTCGGCTTCGCTGAGGGAGTTGTGAGATCGTGCAGAAGTTGGAATAAAATGATAAACTTTAAAGCATAAGACGTGAAAAAGTTATTTAAAACACATTATATTTACAATAGTTGTTAAAATATAAGAGGTAAAATGCAGCGCCTTAGACCGCTCGGCTCGTCGACACTCAAGTCATGTTTGTCGGCAACAATCGGGCGAGTCATGGCTGTCCGGACTTTACTGTTGCTCCGTTCCGACTGCCTTCGGACGCACGACGATCCGGAGACACTGGCTCGGACCCAACCAAGCAGAGGCAACACTTGCCCATAGGCCATCCGATATCTCTGCACAATGAAGGAACCGACCCAAGTCCAGCAACATGATCAATTCAAGGGGCCCAGAAGCGATCGGAAGATCAATTGCACGTCTCCAGATGAGACGCCGACCGAACGACCAACCACCGGTCGTCGCCGCTCCGATCTCCTTTCGTCCGACAGTGCATGTGTGTGTCCCCAGCGGTCAGGCGAATCCTGGCTGTCCAGACCTCACTCGAGCTCCATCCCGACTGAACTCTCTACTCACCACGACCAGGAATACTAGCGGTCGCTCCAAAGATAGTACGACATGCTCTTATCGATAACGCTGCTGCTGCCACTCAAGGGTAGGCATGTCAGCAACTTAGTGACGCCAGCAAATCGAATAAGAAACGGGACGGCAGTACCGCAAAGACAAGATGTCAAGTAATAAACGTCACGAACACTAATAGCGCACGGCTCACAAATGTAGCATTAATGCCAGTCGTCCTCACAGCATAGATGGTAGCGCACGAGACTGCTGAGCTGTTGGCTCCCGTGCTCTTCTTGCTACAGTCATTTGTTTTTAATTTTTGTATTTCTCTCTTGTTTCGTTAGCGGAAGCCAAACGAAGTACACATCTGACAATACCGTCTCTGGCGGGCTGCATGTATTTGTGCTCACGACTGCGTCATTGATTAACTTCAGCGCTAAATAACTCAGAAACGGCGTAACGTGCCGAAAAATTATATCTCAGCACACCCTTCCCTCTGACACCCTTAAAAGCTCTTCAGACTGTTTCTGATCATCCTGTAGGAACGTGTGAATAGTAGTTAACATAAGAGTGAAGCAAAAGACACTATGGTGTTAGTTTGTACAGTGCTTAACAGCGTACTAAAGTACCTAACGTAAGTGTAATAATGGTCTAGGATGTAGTTATTTTAACACATCGACTGAATGAGAAGGTTGAGTCAGTCTGATTAGTAGGTAATAATAATAGTGCGCTGTTCCACAAGATGATCAGCATGCTTGTGCTTAGAAAAGAAAATTAAGACTTTAATATGTCTGTATAAATTAACTTTTTCAGATATGAGCAGGCTTCTCTGATGTCTGCAGTATTTAGTAACAAAGCAGCAGGGATTATAACACAGCGTATACTTTCGGTACTTACGGAATCAATAAAGAATGATTAGGCAGAAGAACCACTTTTTAAATATTAATCTGTTATAATACTACACTACTGGCCATTACAATTGCTACACCACGAAGATGACGTGCTACAGACGCGAAATTTAACCAACAGCAAGAAGATGATGTGATATGCAAATGATTAGCTTTTTAGAGCATTCACACCTACAACGTGCTGACATGAGGAAAGTTTCCAACCATTTCTGATACACAAACAGCAGCTGACCGGTGTTGCCTGGTGAAACGTTGTTGTGATGCCTCGTGTAAGGAGGAGAAATGCGTACCATCACGTTTCTGATTTCGATAAAGGTCGGATTGTAGCCTATCGCGATTGTGGTTTATCGTATCGCGACACTGCTGCTCGCGTTCGTCGAGATCCAATGACTGTTAGCAGAATATGGAATCGGTGGATTCAGGAGGGTAATACGAACGCTGTGCTGGATCCCAACGGCCTCGTAACACTACCAGTCGAGATGACAGACATCTTATCCGCATGGCTGTAACGGATCGTGCAGCCACGTCTCGATCCCTGAGTCAACTGATGGGGATCTTTGTAAGACAACAAGACAAAAACCATCTGCACGAACAGTTCGACGACAGTTGCAGCAGCATGGCCTATCAGCTCGGAGACCATGGCTGCGGTTACCCTTGACGCTGCATCACAAACAGAACCGCCTGCGATGGTGTACTCAACGACGAATCTGGGTGCACGAATGGCAAAACGTTATTTTTTCGGATGAATCCAGGTTTTGTTTACAGCATCATGATGGTCGCATCCATGTTTGGCGACATCGCAGTGAACGCACATTGGAAGCAAGTCTTCGTCATCGCCATACTGGCGTATAACCCGGCGTGATGGTATGGGTTGCCATTGGTTACAAGTCTCGGTCACCTCTTGTTCGCATTGACGGCACTTTGAACAGTTGACGTTACGTATCAGATGTGTTACGACCCGTGGCATTACCCTTCATTCGATCCCAGCGAAACCCTACATTTCAGCATGTTACAGGTCCTGTACGAGACATTCTGGCCAGCACATTCTCCACATCTCTCACCAATTGAAATCGTCTGGTCAATGGTGGCCCAGCAACTGGCTCGTCACAATACGCCTGTCACTACTCTTGATGAACTGTGGTATCGTGTTGAAGCTGCATGGGCAGCTGTACCTGTACACGCATCCAAGCTCTGTTTGACTCAATGGCCCGGCGTATCAAGGCCGTTGTTACGGCCAGAGGTGATTCTTCCGGGGACTGATTTCTCTGGATCTATGCACCCAAATTACGTGAAAATGTAATCATATGTCAGTTCTAGTATAATATATTTGTCCAACGAATACCCGTTTATCATCTCCGTTTCTTCTTGGTGTAGCAATTTTAATGGCAAGTAGTGTTTCACATAGCTTTATGACAATGTCTTGACTTTGGTATTCTGTGTAAGTAAATGTTATCTTAGTAAAGCATATCCGTTGAGAACGAGTCATTTTGCTTAGCTTATCGCCAATTGTCAATATCTGTATTCCTCAACATTGAGTCTAAGTTTTTCTTTAATTTCACTTTTATTTTCTGTGTTTCATTCATTCATTTGATTTAGCACTACTCAAAGTTTTGACTATTATAATATAAATAAACGATGCTGTTCTAACCGGTACAATATGTAGTTCCTATACAGTGGAGGAGTGCTCACAGTCACAACAGGACCGTATTTGAAAAATAAATAAGTACTGTAAATCCATTTTTGTCCCTTATATGATTCCTGCACTAAGATGTACACATTTTCGCTATGAACTTGTTACCCCACTATGTTTCACTATAAACACATGAGATCCGGGGGAAGGACCGAAAAGCACGGACTGTGAAAAGTAGAATAATAAATGGTTTCTAAAGCTACTGTATATGTGAGTCTGTGACGAAATCATTGGATACTGGTGGACGCGTATGGAGAACAGTTGTCGCATTTAACTCACCACTGTGATAGGGCATGCTCATGTGACCTACAGTTCTAAACTACTAGGGCACGCCTTACGATGAAGTTGCACTTACTGCGGATGAACTCAGCAAACTATCATGGTGCAGAGCATAATGATGGTTAAGTTGTCTACATGTGAGATGCGACACTCTATCGCACGTTGCACAAACACGATTAAAATTAAACGCATGCAGTGCTTATGTTATTCAGAAGTACAATGCTATTTTTCTTCGGACATGCATGCATTTGTTTTATGTATTTCATAACGAGTCTTGTCGCTGCAATGTTTGGTCAGTCGGACATGCATGCATTTCCAAAGGAACATTGCATAGTAGATCTCAACAACATGGTGAGCGAAAATGTAGTTCGGGTGGTCGGATAGACTAATGGTAAGGCGACCGCCTGTAATAAGTGGGAAATCTGTTTTTTTTTTTTTTAAATGTAGTGGACCAGTGGGGTTTCGGGGGGCGAAGTGGGCAGGGGTCGAAACCCGAGGCCTGGCCACAGTGCCCCCTCACCACCACCGAGCTTGTGGTGCTTAGGGAAGTGGGAGACACAGGAATCAACAGTAGTGGAAGGCGTTGTTATTTATTTATTTGCATGTGTTTTTGTAAGATTCACTAATATCATGAAATTATGGGAACACATATGCGAAAGAGAAAAGAAATATAAATTCTGGTTAAAGAAAATGAAAGGAAAAAGGAAAAGCAAAAAGAAATAAAATCCGCGCAATCTGCGACGCGCTCTCCCATCCACGGAGGTCAGAAGTGGAATAGATCGTAGGCGGTTGAAACTCAGACACCGCCGGGGGAGGCGGGGTGGGTGCCCTCTGAGCCAGGCACCCCCCAACTCAGTGGAGGTCTAACAAAGACCGCTCGAAGATAGTTAGCAAATAATGTTCGGTAACGTGGCGTGTTTTCGAGAGCTGCATGGGCTGTTCGTAAATAGGTCCAGAAGTCTAGGCGGGATTTAGGTCCCCCATGAAAGAGATAAGCGACCGCCCACCCTTTGACCCACGTAATAGCATGACATTTGGCGGCGGGAAAATGCCGGTCATCCGGGTATAGAAACATTCAAGGTTCGATAGAGTCTGGTGAGACCCGGAGATAGCAGGCAATGATTTGCTGCACGAAGCGCCATACATCTTGCGATGAGGCGCATGTCAGACGGTGTTCATCAGTGTCCAGTTGCTGGCATAGGAGACAAAGAGGGGATTCTGACAAGCCAATGTTGTGCAGGCGCTGCTTCGTGGCAAATTTCCTGTTGACTATGTCATACTACAGTGCCCGGACGTTCGTAGGGAGGAAGGGCTGGTGGACGGTAGTCCACACTATGGGCCACTTGTAGGGAAGCAGCCTACTCACACTGTATAAAATTCTCATCAATCCTTCCATTGTGTGCCAGCCGAGTCCGCTGTAACTACCTCTGACGTCATAAATGTTGCGCAATACTTTTAAAATCAAGTAAATAACCTAAAATGTTTGTAGCATGTCAGGAGTAATACTAAATTAATATGTGTTAAATATCAGTTCAATAACTTTAACCATTTTCGAAATTTGGGCGTTTTTCTGTAAAAATCATTGGCGCAACAGAAAAGAGCTAGAGACTTAAAAATTTATATTTAGATTCCTTTTTCATAATTATTTAATAGAAACAGTACTTTGGATCTCACAAATTAAAATTTTTGTTGAAATTCATAATTTTCTGCTTTTTGTCTTAAAAATTAAGGAAGCAAGATAGAGTAAGTAGGCTAATAAATAAGGCTAGGATGTTTAAATTTAAGTAGAAGGGAGATCCGCTATAACCATAAAGATGTGATGAGTTTCATTTGAATAACTGTAAAACTATAGGGATAGCGTATCTCCAAAGGGCAAGTTCAGAGCTCGTCTACTGCGTGCAGTGTAATTAAATTAATTCTCTCACCCAAAATATTTAACTTAGCCACGTCAAACTTTTATTATGATGACTTACCTGTGTGCTGATTGCTCATTTAAATTGAGAGCTTCATCTGCCATCAGCAAAAGAAGCTATGATTAATTCAATAACTTAATGTGGTGCATTACTAGTTCAGCGGCTAGTCAGGAGCGCCGATTTGATCAGGCGTTCCCTTAGCCATCCGTACCGCGTCTTTATATATAAGAACGCTGCGCGAGGAAGCAATGCCCCAGTTCTCTCCAGACACTGAATAGCACTCCATCTGTGTCGGGAGTCGCGTTCCGTCGGTATCATTGCTATAAACAGCCTCGGATGCCGTATTAAGTTACTCGGGATGTGCGTAACCATGAAATAATTTTCGAGTGAAGTGTTAATTCTGGGATGACTTTAATGATCGATCCTCAGTTTGCGTATGTCGTATTTTCACGTGCCATCGCGGGACAGACATTCTACCATTATTTAGCGTGGCGTTTGATGAACCTAATCATCAAATTATGGCGAGCATTCACTTAAACATTTAATTTGGACAGTTATAGTTGCAACAGTGCATTAGACTCTGAACTGCTCTGTTAGTCAGATTGTGTGGATTCTTCTTTTTTTTCATCTGTGACTTTCAGAATATACTGAACTATTTTTAATCAAAATCGTTTTTGATTATGAATCCCACACAATCTCCTAATTGCTCAGAGCTATAAGTTGTAGCTATAAGTGTATTTCTCAGATGAAGTGGGCACTAGGAATTCTAATTACAGGCTTCACGTTTTGCTAATCACTTTCTGGTTGCCAATATTGTAGTTAGAGAGCCGGTGTTGAGAACGGCAAACAACAGCATAAATAATAGTAACTCTTATATAACAATAAATTCCACCCACCGCCCCACATATGGTGCATCGGGCGGAAAGTGTTTCTACATTCAAACATTTATACAACAGTAAATTTTCTAACCGCCGCCCCACACACTGGATGGAGGGATGTTTGGTCTCCATCACATTGCGGGGAACACAGCGCAGCAACAGGCTGTAAAAATCCTTAGTCCTAGGTGGGCGTGTATCTGGGACACTGGTATGTATGTAACTGTAGTCGACGAAAAAGGTCGAAATATGGGACAAATAAGGCACGATATGGCCGACAGACACCGGTGGTGAGGTGGAAGCAGGTAGGAGGACCTCAAGCAAGCTGCGTGTTAGAGATGTACCCTGGCCCATCCACTGTTTTCTCATGGTACTCATGTACAAGGGAGCAGCTCGCATACGGACATCGACGAGCCCGACGCCACCATCCTGTGAGGGCAGGTTAAGTGTCTCATAACGGACTTTAAACATTGAACCAGCCGTGAGATAATAGCCAAAAGCCGCCGGAAGGTTGCTCCCAATTGCAGTTGGCAGAGGGAGAACTTGCGCGATGTGAACCAATTTTGATGCCACATAAAGATCAATAAACTCAACCCGCTGAAGAGTGTCCTGGCGGCGCAAGAGTTTCTGGCGGACGTCGTTGCGGATGACGTGTAACAGGCGACGGAAATTCGTTGCCGCTGTGCGTGTGACCGTGGGGGTAAAGGTAATGCCCAGGTACCGGAAAGTCCGCACAAGCGGCAGGGGTGCCACTTCACCCTCCTGGTGGCCTCGTCCAATGTGCATTACAGAAGATTTGGCGACATTCATGGCACTGCCAGCGGCAGCCCCATAACGGGTAATCAATTCGAGGACTTCCCGAATCTCAGAGCCGGAGCGAATGAGGAGGAGGAGGTCATCAGCATATGCCCGAACGCGAAAAGTGTGTTGGCGTAGGGTGAGGCCAGAGAGCTTGGTCATCAAGCCCCCAATAAGGGGCTCAATGGCAATGGCATACAGGAGGGTAGAGAGGGGGCACCCCTGCCGTATCGAACGGCAGATAGGTACCGGCCCTGCTAAACGTCCATTGACTTGGACACGTGAACTGGCACTGTCGTAAAGACGCCGGATGACGTCCAGAAACGGAGGGGGGATGCCCATTCGGGCTGCCACTGAAAACAGGAAACGATGACGCACTTTATCGAAGGCGCTGTCGAAGTCTATAGCGACGTCCGCTGCCCGGAGTCTGCAGGCCGCCGCTATCGCAATTAAGTCGCGGCATTCCTCTGTGGCAGTCTGTATGTTAACCTGTCCACCAGGCGTCGTTTGCTCTGGCGAGAGGATATGAGGGAGAGTAGTTCGGATACCCATTGCCAGTAAGCGCGCGAAAATCTTGTAATCGGCATTGAGTAGGGTGAGAAGGTGACCATCGAACCACGGGCTGGTTTGTGGACTGGTATAATGATGCCCGCACCAAAGGCGGGTGGGATTGCTTGGTCAGATGTCATCAGTTCTTGATACATAGTCCTCCACCGTGGTGCCATGAGGTCACGAAAAAAATGGTTCAAATGGCTCTGAGCACTATGGGACTTAACTTCTGTGGTCATCAGTCCCCTAACTAACCTAAGGACATCACACACATCCATGCCCGGAGCAGGATTCGAACCTGCGACCGTAGCGGTCACGCGGTTCTAGACTGAAGCGCCTTTAACCGCACGGCCACACCGGCCGGCAGGGCCCGAAAGGTACGGTAAAACTCAATCGGTAAGCCGTCAATGCCGGGCGATCTGTTGACTGCACCCTTGGCGATTGCGTTGTTGACTTCGTCTAGCGTGACCGCCACTGTCAAAACATCCGCCTCCGCGTGGGGGAGGGTACGCGTGACGTAATGCAAAATGGAGTCGTCTGCTGCAGTTTCAGCGTCTTCATCACTATAAGTACGACGGTAGTGCTCGACGAATGCGTGGTCGATGTCATTCTGAATGGTCACCTGCGTTCCATGAGGCGTGGTCAGAGTGCTGATGATCTGCCGACGACGCCTTCATTTGTCGGACACTATATCATGCATGGATGGAATTTCTAAATCCGCGTGATCGTGGCGCCGCGTCCGTATCACGACCCCTAGCAGTTTCCGGCGTGCCAGCGCAATTATCTTTGCCTTAGTTCTTTTCCGTTCCAACTGGTTGTCCGGGGTTGGCGGTTGAGCATCCAGATCTCGGAGAATCGTGTAATAGAAGTCAACAGTGGTGCGATGCCAGTCGGCCATGTCCTTCCCGTATCTCATCAGTGTCCTCCGGATCGCTGGCTTGGCGCAGTCCAACCACCATGTCAATGTCGAGTGGTAGCGGGGAAGGCGTCGTTCGCAGGCTGTCCACGTTTCAGTGACTTGTTGGCGACACGCCATGTCATGCAAGTGTGAGGTATTGAGTTTCCATGGCGCACGGCTGCGCCATACTGATTGCGGAGGAAGGAGGATCGTACAGATGTAAGCGCAATGGTCGGAAAAAGCCAGCGGCCAGCGTTCGGCGCCCCGTATCGCAGATCTAAGAGTTTGTAAGACATATATCCTGTCTAGTCAGCTTGCGGAATGACTTGTAAGAAAGGTATGGCCAGAAAGGTCGCCATGTTGTACTTCCCAGGTATCGTGAAGCAGGAGGTCTCGCACCACTATACGTAGCTCCTGGCATGTAGTATAGTGGGGAATCTGATCTTTAGGATGTAGAACGCAGTTAAAATCACCTCCTAGTAGGCAATGGTCATAACGCCGCCGGCCGGTGTGGCCGTGCGGTTAAAGGCGCTTCAGTCTGGAACCGCGTGGCCGCTACGGTCGCAGGTTCGAATCCTGCCTCGGGCATGGATGTGTGTGATGTCCTTAGGTTAGTTTAATTAGTTCTAAGTTCTAGGGGACTGATGACCACAGATGTTAAGTCCCATAGTGCTCAGAGCCATTTGAACCATTTTTTTTTTCATAACGCCATAAAAACAGGGGAGCGATGTCCTCGGAATAAAACTGGGCTCTTTCATGCCGTCGGTCGGTGCCTGAGGGAGCGTAGACATTAATGATGCGTGTCCCCATGGCAGTGTGTGCCATGCCCCGAGCTGATGGAAGGAAGGCGACATCGGTCACAGAAATCACGTGGCGGACGTAGGTGGTCACTCCGCGGCCCATAGGATCACTCGCGGAGGCGTGGGCGGTGTAGCCATTGATATCCGGGAGACTAGCCAAGTGAACTTCCTGCAGAAGGGCGAAATCAATATCCGAAGCCCAGAACATCTCCTGCAAAAGGGGGATTTTCACCCTGGAGCGAATGTTGTTGGTGTTGATGGTTGCTATCCGGTAGGCCTGGTGTCGGATTGCTGGGAGACTGGTCCACTCCGCCGTCCGCGCAAGGGTGTGGGCGTCGCAGCGGAAGGTTATCCCGCTGGTCCGCAGAGGAGTCTGGGGAGAGTATGATTAGTGGTGCGGCCGTGAAGGCGCAGGGTTCCGTAACGGTTCCTGCTCCTTGAACTCCTCCTCGTGCCACGCCGTGGAAGCGGAAACTGGTGTATCGTCCATTTTCTCTGCAGAAGATGTTGTAATTGTGCGTCGTGTAGTGTCGCCTGTGATACGTTCATGATTTAGTTCAGCGTCAGCACGGGGCGCAGGCACACCGATAGATGTCTCCGCGCTCATGACGTCTTCGTCAGCAGTAGCGGGTTCTGAGGCCTCGTGCTGGTCGACGGTTACGTCCTCCTCGACTTGTAACGTCTCCTCTTGGCCGGAAACGGAGCGACGTCTTCGCTTGTGACGTTTCGGGGAACCTTGTTTCCTTGTGCGACCCTCCGTGTCCGACTACGGAAGGGAGTCGCGTCGTTCTGGCAGAAAGGCCGCTGTAGGAACGATGAGCGAGTCGATCTCCATCGTGTTTCCGAAATCAGGGTCAGCGTCTGGTTGCGCCGGCATCTTTGGAGCGGCGTCGATGGCCGGCCGAGGCGGCGGGTCGTCGAGGCCCTCTCCGTCGGTATCTGGTCAGGCTCATTGGTGACGTCGTTTGTAATGACAGCGGCATAGGTCACCGGTAGCACTGTAGGTTGCGACGGAGGTGGTTCTTCGGCAGCTGGAAGTTGCGTAATACGCCGTTGTAGGCATTCGGATCTAAGGTGGCCTTATTTGCCGCACCCGGAACAGATCCGAGGCTGGCCATCGTATATAATTATTGCACGGCATCCGCCTTCTGTAAGTAGGGCAGGACGTGGCTTCGGAGATCTATGGTGACCTGTCGGGTCCCGTTTAGGACAGGATACGTCCGAAACTGTGTCCAATTCTCCGCAGTGTGGCCGTGAACTGGGCCGTATGGGCGTAGTGCCGCGACGACTTCCTCAGCAGGAAGTTCGAATGGCAATTCGAAAATGCGTATCGTTCGCATACCTAAGCCTGCGCGGTCGACGGTTACCTCCCCCACATTGCCATCAGCGTGACAGAAGCGGAGCCCCTGTTTGGTCTCACGTAGTGTGCGTTCGCACGCCGCGTCGTTAATGATTTTCACATAGACCGTGCTGCTCACGATGGACAAATGTATGCCGATAATATCAGTCGCCGGGATCTTCACTTCCTCTCGCAGAAAACGCTCCACCTCGAGTGCTTTGGGTCGGGCATAATCGTTGCAGAAAGTAAATCGGAGTGTTGATTTACGGTAACGGTTCGCCATGGATCGTACAAGGTAAGCCGGCTCTTAAGCAACGGCCGTCAGAAAGGAAACAAGGCTGAGCTCGCACGCCGCACGAAATCAACACGTACGCGTCCGCTGTGTTGCCCTGCCGAAGGCAGACTGGGGTTGGAGTCACGGTCCCACACAAATTTTCACTATCATCGTTCTATTATAGAGCTGTCGTTTGTCTGTATTCGTAATTGCGAATACATTGCTTGAAAGACTAAACAGTTTTGATGAGCTAGGCTCAGTGAGCCACTGGCGTACCGTATTATAACGTGTCTGCGAAGTGGAACGCCAAACCTCATTGTCGCTTCTAATGCTCGGCCTTCCACCAGTACTGAAGCGAGCTATGTGTTTAAAAACGATGAGATTTATCCAGGAGAAAAAAAATGCATGCTGTCAACTTTAATCCCAAAAATGATTTTGTGTCTAGGAGCTTGTTCACCACGTATTAATTTAACATTTTTTACTGGACTATGAGTGACCCTACGTAACTGAAACATGAAGATGTGCACTGTACCTCTGTCCCCATCCCACCAAGTTAAATATGGATCCATCTAATACGTTAAAAATACCATTTGTTCTTTGTGTTTAACTGATAACTTCTTGATTGTGACCTAACAAGTATGTCCTGCTGTATAATCTATATACATCATACTATACGTAGAAGTAATTCCACTGTGCAACTGTTCCAGCTAAATTGGCCATGCCGAACTGTTTGAGGTAACCATAAGATGGAGGGAGAATAGTGCTACAGCTTACTGTTCCAGTTGATGATCTTCCTATCGAGAACATGATCATTAACTTATATCCTACCACAGCCGACGACGTCCATCATACCTGGCCATCGTCTACGTCTTACAACACAGTCTCTGTTAAACTTTATCGTACATTGTTCGTGAAAAAGGACCGGTAGTTTTCTGTTATCGTAATCATTTTGTGTATAATAGGGCAGTAAAAACATGTTTTCAAGAGAAATATTTCAATTGATCAACATGTGTAGTGATAATTCATGTATAACATTCATATCGAAAGCACTCGAAAACTACCCAAGTCCTATCCATTGATTGTATGGATTATTGTGAACTACGAACTACAATGATTCATGTTTAATAAAAAAATAACACCCTACTTATTGAGATGTCACAGTGTAAAATGTACAACATTTTTTCGTTCTTAGAAAGTGAAGTCATATTTGTTACTTATAATGTGAAAATAACTACGGAAAAATCTTTATCTAAATAGTCCTAAGATACTAAACCAAATCCCAACAATTAACACTAGGGGATATTTCCTCATGTTTTATTGACAGCATGCTAAATAATATGTAACGATTATATGCAGAAATAAGTGGCATGGTAAGAAGAATTCATCACGTGAACTAAGTGTGTAATTCTATTCATAAAACATCCCAAATGCGTGTTGTTAAACTAATTTCGCATCTGATTAACTCTAATGGCGCAATTACTCCTATGTACCCTTATTGTGTCAAGAGAACGCCCAGCAGTGTATCTGAATGGTTCTCTAATATTGTTAAAATTAATGTTTTGTGATAAGTCAAAGATCAAGTAGTACCCTGGATCTGTATCAGTTTTAAAATCGTTGCTCTGATTCCATTCTTCAACTTACAATATTATTGAGGCACGTATAGCCTACCCCATCTGCATTTTGTTCTTCCGCCCGCCTTCACGTAAGGACGCTTTTCTTTGTTACTTATTATTTTACGCATAACAATGATAATAATTAAATTCATTTATACTTTTATTTTATAGTAGTCCAGTGGAAATCGTTTTACTAGTGGTGTGTTCGGAGTTCGTACGTGTTTCAGATTTTTAATAACGTTGAGAAGCGATTGGTTGGGCGACGTACCGATTGCGAGGCATCGCGTGGCATTACATCCACATTTACATTTTTCGTAAATCGAAACTTGCAATATAACAGGTAGTGCAGAAGATTCATTTTGGCCATAAGGAACGGTAGAGTGTTATCAGAAGTGAACTCCTTGTGATATACATTTCTTCGTTATGCTTCTGTAGTGGTCACTGTGATGCATCCAGCTTTCGAACAATTAGCCCGATTACATCGACGGACGAGTAACGTGCAGTATCTATAAAAACTAATGGTAGTAAGAGTGAACAGATTAAATACGACGGCGCATGTTTACGACGCTCTTGTCGCCTAAATGCTGAGTATAGCGTATATATTCTCAAAATGATTAGTTTACCTCGGAAACCGGTAATGATTATAATCATATTCTGTTTTAAAATACAAGTGTAAAAATAAATATTTTATTCAAAAAGTGAGTGTAATAAGCCTACACGTGACAGTCAGTCTTTATCAATTGCAGGGCGAAAAAGTATTGAAGGAACTGTAAGCTAAATTCAGAGCAGCAATCAGAGATAATAATCACGTGAATACAGACTACGTTTATCGAGCGACATGGTCACTGTGGCAATACAAAATGAAGGAGTTGCTGTCTGGAAATCACAGAGTGCTTAGCACAGAATGCGGCTTAATGACGTTATGAGCAAAGACGAAAGTAATATGGAACAGTATGACGTGATATTTGTGACACAGAAATAGAGAGAAACCCATTTGCACTCTCTGACCCAGATAATTACTTACCATTCATAGCATAGTTTAGTGTTTCGAATCTGATAATTATTATACACTGTTTTGTAAACGTCACAGATTCTACTTGGCATGGCTTACTCTCAGAAAGTTTCAGAAAATCGCACACGACACTCATAATTATAGATCCATTTGTAAACTGTCGGCTACCACTGATTGCTTTCTCCTCTATAACGCTTTCTGCCAGAGTTGCATGGCCATCTCGTGTTAGAATGAGTCTCTCTGTTTCGGAAAAGTGCTGTGAGGTACTGACAGTATTGAAGGTACGAAGTGGTTCGTGAGTCATTTGAGAATAACTAGTCTGCTAAAAGTGTTGCTGATATAGCTATTGGTCTGAACTAATGTTTTGGTCCGGCACCTGCTATTAATCTCTCAAAAATTTTAATATAAGGAACAAATTAAAGGAATAACGCTTTTTTGTTGGACGTATGTATCCCAATACTGGTCTTCCTTACAGTTTCTATCTCCTATAATTCCACTTACTACGATGGAAGCATTTTCCTATGTCTTAATATTTGTTCTATCTGCCTGTCAGTTCCTCTCGTCACTGTTCTCAACGTATTCTTTTATTTGCCGGTTCTGTAGGGAAACTTCTCTTTCCTTATTACTGCACTTACTTCTCAACATCTGTTTATAGCACCCCATCTCAAATGCTTCGACTATCTTCTTCTCTGATTTTCCAACACTACACGATTCATCACCACAAAACGCTGTGCTGCAAACGTACATTCTCAGAAATATCTTCCTCGGATTGATGTTGACGTTTCTTACCGGCATAATTTTCTTTGCCAAGAATGCCTGTTATCCCTGCGCTAATCTGCTTGTCATGTGCTTTGATTCGCCCATCAATTTTTATTTTGCTTCCACGTTAACAGTAGTCCTTAACCACATGCAGGTCATTAATTTCTATGTTATATTTATCGATAATCTCATTTTACAGCTCCCATATACTATCGCATGGTCTACGGTTTACTCTCAATCCACACTCTTTATTGATTAGGCTGTTCGTTTCATTCAACAAGTCCTTTAATTCTTTTTCGCTTTCACTGAAGACGGCTGTGTCATCAGTTAACTTTGTCATTCGTATCCATTCTCTCTGAATTTCAGTCCTACTCTTTATCCTTTCTTTTATTTACGTCATTGCGTCTTCTATGTATAGACTGAACAGTAGGCGCGAAAGAGTACATGCGTATCTTACACACTTTTTAATCTGAGCACTTCTTCTTTAGTCTTCCATTCTTATTGTTCCTCTTATACATTATTCGACCTTTTTTGTATCTTAATCCTATTTTTCTCTGTTTCGAAAGTTCTGTACCATTTTACGAGTGCTTCCTGAAACGTAACATCTCCGAATTTTATCTATTAAATCTCTTAAAGTTTTTTATATAAAGGAACCATTATTGGCATTCTACCCCTTTATTCTTCACGTCTACATATTTATTTCTCAAGATAGTCGCTCTGGCGTCGAACACATTCCTCATAATGAGAGAAGAGATTGTTGATACCGACTCCATGTATATATCGACTATGTTGACGGCCCACATCTTCACTTGTGTTTGCACCACTTCGCCACTAGGAATGGGAAGTCCTCGAAAGTGTTTTTTTAAGTTTTGAAACTGATGGAAATCCTGTAGTGCCGAGTCAGCACTGTATGGAGAACGATCGATGACAGTTACGCTAGGCGTCGGATTAATTTAAATCTTATGAACATCGTTTACAGGCGCATATCATCATGTTTATATTTTAATAAAAGCATGGCACTAATGCTAACTTCTATTATATTTAATTCACCAACCGTTTTCAGTCCAAAACCATGCTCACGTTAGTCAAAATTTTATTGCAAATTCAACACTACATGGCTTATATCTTACGAAAATACAGTATGAAACACGTAATTATATTAACACGGTACAGGAACAATACACAATGACTGTGTGAGAAGCAGGCTCTGACCAATTAGACTGAAGAAGTGCTCTGCGCCTGTTTCTTAAAGGATCACTCTCTACTGATCCTGTAGTGTTTTAATTTAATTGTGTGTCCTACTCAGATTTTCGTGAGATGTGTGCCATATGGTGTTTTATTTGCAAAAACATTTTCACCACCGTGGTCATCGTTTTGGACTGAAACATATTTATAAATAAAATACAGTCAAGCGTTAGTGCCGTGCGTTTCTTAATATGTTCCAGATGTCGCAGTTGAATGACTGGCAAAAACCAAGCACCACTAAGATCTACAAGACGTGTATTATCCGCCTTCTCTCACAGTCAACACCAACCAGTGGTGATCGAAAGGCAAACTAATACACCACTTATAAAAACCATACAACGCCTAAGGTGGAATTTTAGAAAAGCCACGTAGATTATCTTCTCGTCTATACCTCATAAATGTTTGGTATGAATCCATTGAACAGTCAGTTACAATGACTGATTGATAGGTGCGGTTAAATGTGCAGCAAAACCCCTCTTACAAAGGGGTTCCGCTAACAAGATGTACCAGGCTGGGACAAAAAGTGTGTAAGCGAGTACCTAGGATTCCTTGACAGTGGAGACACTGAGCTTGTAGACGAACTATTGCACATCCTAGACGATACTCGGCGAGAGTAATGGGTCGAAACCGTTGAGTCACTTGATTTCAAAACGTCTAGTAAAAAGACCTGATCTCGCTCCGAAAACTGGGTAGAGCTAACAAATTACATCATACCTCTACATATATTTCGGAAAATAGGATTGTAGCTTACATACAGGCTACATCCAAAGTTCCAAGGGGCAAAAACCGTACAAGAACAATACACTGTGAACTTATTGCCTTAAGAGTGGCTTAAGACAAACAGCACCTCTTTGGATCAATATTCTTCCACATTTTCCACTACTGAAATCAGAGATGCGCTCAAGAACGTCAAGGCAGGAAAGGCACCTGGACCGGATGGAATACACCTCGAATTCCTTCTTCACTGTGGGAAGAATGCAAGAAAAGTGGGTTGCAGAGATTTGTACAAATGTCGTGACAGTAGAAAACAAACAACAGAAAATGAAGAATTCGAAGTTCATCGCACTGCTTAAGGTGAGAAAAACCAAGCGACCAGCAAACAGCTAAAGACTAGTCCCACTGCTCAGTGTAATATATAAGCTGCTCGAGGGACTCCTGTATAATTAACTGAGCCGAAAAACGCTTGAGTCAGTCCCATACGAAAAAACAGGATTCTAACATAACAGAAGCGGCACTGACCAAGTGCTTTCCCTGACAATATATATATATATATATATATATATATATATATATATATATATATATATAGGCATGTTATCAGAAAAAGCAGAAAACATCAACTGAATTCGTAGATCTGTGTGCAGCCTATGACACTGTCTGGAGACCAGGGCTCTTGTAGATCAATAACATGTTTGCTGGGAGAGCTTACAATGTGTACCAGAGAAAGAGAGAGGTCCACCAAGGTGCTCAACAACGGGTTCCCACAGGGCTCAGCCATTGCACCACTGTTCGTCAGTCTTTACATTTCCGACATTCCAAACACACAAACTAGGATATGTAGCTACATGTATGATTTGGTCCTAGCTGCACAACACGGATCATTTATGTCCACTGAAAACATCCCGTGCTCCGATCACAAGTCGCTGAGAGGCTGCTTTCGCAAATCGAGACGGTAGCCAAACCCAAAGAAGACTGCGTATCGTGATTCCACCTTTGCAACCACTCAGCAAGAACAGAGCGCAGTGCTAATGCCTTAACCGTAAAAAATACCCCAAATATCTAGGAGCTACAGTGGACAGGACTTCCCTTACAAGGAGCACGTGACAAACAGGAAACAACATCATCCACAAATTGTGCTGCACTACTCGAATCTCCAAAGCAGATACACTCCGTACCTCAGCAAGTGGGTGTGCTGTGTCAAAACGCACGGGTTACGTTCGCACTTACTAGTTCTGAGCATTCTGTTCGATAATTTAATAATAGCACCTGGTGGTTACTGTAAAAATACGTGTACGCTGTGTTAAGGAAAAAAATGTTGTAGATGATCCGAGAGTGTCAACGAAAGAAAAACAGAAAAAAGAAAAACTACAGGTGGTGTGAGTGTGCGACGTCAGCGACGCCCCAACTCGCCATCGGTGGGTCCATCGATGATGCTTGAGCGACGCGCAGCAGCCGGCCGCCGTCTTAGATGACCGACAGCATCAACGAATAATCAATTATTTGTCAAAAGTTGGTGTGGCGCTGTGTGTTTGTTCGTAAAAATGATTCCTATTGCATGGCGTAAAGAGTTAGTTAGTTCCCAAATAGACCTCTCAGCGAATAAGTGGATATATCGGTGTTTGTCTAGATCTGATAGTAGAGCGACCCAATGTGTGGTGTATTGAGGCACCACAGCTGGCGGTTGAGGTTTGATTGGTAGAACCAGTATTTTAATTTCTTGCAGCTTACGGAGGTAGTGTGGCTATTTAGTGTGTTAGGCCCCTCTTCATATACGTGGCTGTGATGGTTGTTTCCTCCCAACGCTCATCAACGGAATGTGTGATTTTATCAATAGTCCCTGGTGATACACAGGGTTTGGCGAATTTAGGTGCTCGGAGTATCAATTGATAGTCGTCTTGTGAACAGCTTCGGTCGTAAGAAAGAGTTTGCTGTGGTAAATACAGCGTTAGCCTGGTTAGAGAGAGAAGTAGATTCGTAGGTGCTGAGTTTTTGGGAATCTGTGAAACTGATATTAGGTCCGTGGTGTATGATTAGTGGTCGCAGATCGCCCAGAGGTAATTAGGTTGTTAGCTGTCTAGTTGGAGTGGTTTGGGAGTGATTGGTGGTGTATCGAGAAGGGGAAACCTCGAACACATTTTTGGTGTTGTTTAAGTATTATAATCTTACAGTGGACCTAGCATGAGCTCGTACAGACTGGACTGTTTCTCCATAGTGTAATAGATTGCACCAGTTATGGAGATGATAAGCGGCGAAAATAAAGGAACCATTACACAAGTAACACGCAGCTACACAAAAACTTGATTAGCCAAGGTTACGAGTGGCCGAATTGAAGTTAGTGAACTTAGCGGGTCGCGAATTGTTAGCGCCTGAAGAGGTTCAGATTTGGGTAAAATTATTATTTAAGGTTGCATTCAAAGTGGCGGAGGCACCTATGGTTTTTGTACCTTTTTTTTGGATTACTGAATTTCCGCTTTGTGGGATGTGGTAGTCTTTGATGTCCTTCGCGCACTTACATGAATAAAAGTGTACTGAAATACCTAAAGATAACGCTTTGCTGGACACAACTATAAGATGATATTTGTAAGTGTTGCCTGATCAAAAAGGTTCATCAATCGATTCGATCTACGTTTAATATGCAGAGGTCAGGTATGTTAAACAGTTGAAACGATTTCACTGATGGAATGATTATCATAAATAACCTTAGTCTGAATGGAAGTTGTTGCTATTAACTACGGAAAAGTCAACGATTACACTGATACATCTGTGGAGTACGTGACGTCGTAATATTTACATAGCAACGCTGGTCTAAGCGGAAAGAGATTTAGTGGCAGCATAAACTATTTTAATTCTTATCGGTATTGGGGTAAGAGTCTTAATACAAACTGGTCATAACACGAATATACATGGAATAGAAAATTTGTAAGTAATTAAAAGGTTACGAGACTTTTCCAGAGATATATGCTGCGTTGTGAGAATTTCGTTGTGTGAGGAGGACAATTGCAAGCTAGACGTGACATTTATATTGACATAATAAAAACAGGTACTGTATTTAAAGAGGTTTGATGCTTTGATTCGACCAGTGGTACGACAACGGCAGTTGTTAGTGAAATTGACCTGTCTCGTAAGTACTGCTTGATATTGCTGGCCATTGTCATTAGAATGTTTGGATGTGTCTATTCGTATTGTATTTGTGTCATTGCCGAACACGACGTTGCGTATAGTAAGGGTGCTGTCTACCATTACTCGATATTCGAGCCGGCTGTATAGTCAATAGTTAAGGTTGTTGCAGCAGTAATTATACTAAGGCTGATCTGTCTTCAATTTGCCCCTTGAGAGTGTGATTACGGTACGAGCTAGACTTCGGGTAGTTGTCAGGCACTCCGTTACGACTGGAGTCTTCTGAAATCTGATAGCGTTCCACAGTCCTAACATCGACTGTAATATTAAAACTGTACCAAATTGAAGCTGTAGTGGTCGATTGGTTGGCCCAAGTATTTTGCGCGGCAAGAAGCCATACATCAACGGCGTAGCGACGTTGGTACAGTACGATCCGTTATCGCTGTGAGTTCGATTTTGGGTACCGCCAGTCGGTGCGGTACATGGTCTTACCTACTGAGTGAAAGAATAGTGCACAGGATTGATGTGTTATTAAACGACATCATGCGCATAAGAAGCGGCGTAATAAAATCCACCCCTATCGCATAGCTGCCAAACCTGGAAGATAAACCACCACCAGAGTTACATCGAGAAAGTGCTCACCTTGATAATACAACAAGGTAATTAATAACCCTGAGCTACCCGTATATAATGACCTGTAATGCGGAAGTCGTTAATCGGGAAGACCACCACTACTCACTCCTAAAGAGATGACGATCTCCAACTTAGACATCCACATCTCTGGATACAACACTGGTAAAAACACTGCCTGCCAAAACGCCAAAGCTTGATGATAAATGAGAAACCGCCCGGCTTCATTCAGTCACGCAAAGCGTCGACAACTTTAAACCGCATGCGCACTGGCCACGGAAGAAGTGCTGACACCCTCTACAGATGTGGAAAGATACCAACTCCAGATTGCAACTGCTGTGCTGAGCAACAAACATAGTTTAAGAATGCCCAGTTTGAGCTTACAAGGGAACCTTCACCGACTTCCTAGCTGCAATAGGGAGGGTATCGATTACATTGAATGTCTGGATGTCTATTTTTAATTAAACTGCATGTAAAGTGTATAAGGACTATGATGTACGTCGTACCATAAACCATAAATGTATCTACGGCGACTGCCATTCATAGGTCTTGAATGTACTCTTTTCACTTCATTACTTTCTCCTTGCACTTAACTATGGAATTCCAGTTTAACTCTTATTGTTGATGCCGTCAGTTTTATTGCCGCCTAGAGTTGTTTTAACTCATATGAGTAGGCTAACTTAATCCTTGCCACATCCGTTTATGTTTCGATTTCCACACATTTCCTTTGCAACCATGTCACCTGTGATTTCTTTTTATAACATTTTAAAATGACTTAAATTCAACATTAATTTACGTAACTTCGTAGGTATTCGCCGTTGGAATCATTTCCCTCTGCAAACTTTTACACAACGAAGTACCAACGTTTCAAGCGCTACTATATCATCAGGGTATGAAACACTGTTAGGGCAATGCACAGTACACTCGTACACAGTACATGATTTGTTATTGGTAATGGAATGAAGGGCCCAGAAGTTCTTCGTTGATTATAATTCAAAATTGGATTTTATCGACCCACATTAGCGAATGAGATAGGAGCTGCTTTTGTGACGTGGAGCTGTTTGCGGGAGTGTTCTGGGCGGCTGGAATGTGTCATTGGATTGCAGGAATTTTTGCGGCATGTTCACGAGTGCAGTCTGTTCAGATGCCAGTTACATCTTACTAGTGCAAAATTGGAAGCCTGTAAGTATTGAAACATAAGAAATTTTAACTGTGAGGAGAAACGAATGATTTTGTGCAGTAAAAAATGAAATGCAGACCACCGTTAAGAATTTATGAATTTCACAAATATGAAAATTAGCGCAGTAGTGACCAGAGCCAAGTAAAATAAATTTGGTTTGTGGATTCTCAGAATTTATAAAACTCTAATAATACGTTTGAAATAAATGATTTGTGTTATCTAGAAAACACCCCGGCGTCACCGAACTGAAAAAATGAGGTTACGACGAAACGTACTGTCCCAAAATCCTGTCCTAAACATACGATTGTATTGAAGACCATATTAATTAGAACATTATTCTTGGCATGGGCTACTTGTTACAAAGACAGGAATACTGTACAATGTCGAAAGAAAGGTAGTACGCAATTTGCAAACAGAGCAAAATATGTGCGTTGAAGTTTAGGAGCAAGCCCATATCAGGTTCTAGTAACTTCCATTTACTTACCAATAAAAGTCGCCAGCAATCATCTTTGCAAATGCTTTGCAATTGCAGATTGCAATTCCAGATGACAGCGTTTCTTAACAAGGTCTCTTGTATGGTCAGCAATAAAACATATACATTGTCTAATCACATCTATGTGGACACCCATCACTTGACATTTATTAAGGATGTGTCCTGCCTTGGCCGTTCTAATGGCTTGAACTCTACTGCGGACACTCTCAATTAGGTGTCCATTGTCTATGGAGGAATGACGTCCATTTTTCCTTAACAGCTGAAACAAGGGAAGACAGTGATGTTGGTCGTTGGCGTCTGGAGCAACGTAACTCATTCCAAAGGTATTCAGTGGATTCAGGTTGCGACTATAGTTGGGCAACTTCACTTTCCCAACCACTGATCACCGATGCTACTTTGTGATACAGTTCATAGTCATGATGATACAGTTATCCTCTCCGAACTGTTCCTCGTGTTTTTTAGTGATCATTCTTCTGACAAGTTTAAAGCATCCCACCACGAAATCTTCTCCGATGCCAAACTCTTCTTCCCAAATTAGCACTTATAACACTACTGTCCGCTACTGCTAAACCATAACCTCAAAGCTGGAGGCAGTTCGTAGAATGAAATTATTTTTACTCAAGTAATTATAGTATGAAGAAGCAGAGCAGTGTTATCCTCTGAAAGGATTTTAGTTGTGTTGACCGTGATATACCTAACGGAGGTGGCTTACCGGAAGTGAAAGTCAGAAGTACGTAAATATTTAAACAGTAATAAACAACATTTAGTCTATCCACATGGTTCAGATGATAAAAAAAACAGTCGCCAGCCTAATTATGCATGAGAATGATTCACATTCTTGTTCAAGAAAATAGGTATGAGTAACTTTAACGGACAAACACAACCTATACTTTGCCACACGCGAGTGCAATGAACTCTGACAACCGCATATCTTAACGTTAACTTTGGAGTTGACAGCTAGATCAGAACAAACTATTTGCATAAATATAACAGATAACATACACACTACTATCTTCAGGGCTTCGTCAAACTGAGTGGTTTCAATAATATTACTATTAATATTCACTGTAGAATCATAAATTGGACATAGGTTCAGTATTACTTTTCAAACATTTTCCTAGCTTGTATAAAATTGTAAATGTAGTTCACTGCAAAATTATGAACTGGTCACAGGTTAAGTCTCTCTCAGCTAAATACTTTTCTATTTAGGATGAAGGTTAAATGGAATTGACTAACAGATTACTTCTCACTATCTTTTGAATAAAAAGTTACTGTTTTCATAGATAGTTGTCTTTCTATTAATCGTTATGTAGCATGAGCACAATGGACAAACTGTGGATCCCGTTACGACATTAACATGCACTTTTAGTACACAAGAGGAACCCAATGTTGTACAGAATTTGACTTGAACAGCAAGAGAAATTGATACTTTCTATAAATAAGTAATTTTGTACATTTTAAATACTTTCAATCGAGGGGGGGCCTTAATCTTGACCACTGTAGCAGAGCAAACTAAACACACTTTCATTACATCAGTGAAACAAGTACTTAGCAAGCATGGACATATAACTCTCCACAGTTGCAGTTCTCGTCTTTTACTGCATTAAAACACAAAATTGAGATATTTATAAGATCCTTTCAACAAACAATATTTAATTTAGCACACTCTGTTGCCATATTAATTTTAATATTCTTGCAATAAAGGAAACTCGGTAATCACTTTAGTTCAAAAGGAGGGGAACCTGAGAGGTGTTATGATATGCAAAAATTCAGGGTAGGTACATAAATTCATTTATAAACTACCTTATATTTGAGTACACTATAACATCCGATGAGCTGTACATTACTGCAGTGTTCCATTACAGTGATTGCGCAATGTGGTGTCAATTGCACGTTGCTAGGTGGATTTGCAGGTAGAATTGATGGACTCTGTCATTTCTTGGTGGCGATGATAGATACCAATTCCAGAATAGTTCGAGCTATTTATCCATCCACCTGAGGCATTGGTAAGCGTCAGGAAAAGCTTCTCTCGGAACCAGCACAATACACAACTTTTACTAGAGTAGTTGATAGTTTGATAGCTCGTCCCCGACTGACTCTCAATTCCACCTTTTCTACCTAGGCCAACCATTATTGGCGCGTGCTGCATGCTTCCGTTCCCGAGGGGAGCCACAACACCCTTTACATGCAAAATAACTAATAACCCTAAGTGAGGACCAGCAGTTACATAACAACAGTCAAGCATATTAATTAAAATAGAACATTTGCACATGTTGGTATTTCTACAAAAAATTATTCACACAGAAATTACTTTTATTTACAGTAAGTCTTCTTCCCTCCAAATGAGACAAAGAATTTAAATGGCAGATACACTACATTGCATAGAATTAAACCAAGACATCAAAGTTCGTACACTCCTATCTTCGCTAGTTGTGAGGTGTACTTCTTCATGTTTTACCTTATCAATACACATAATTTTGAAGACTCTTGTATCGCACAACAACTCAAACGCTTCGATTATGTTCTGGATTTCCTACAGTCTATGATTTACAGTTATACAATACACTCCGCCAAAAATACGTACTCAGATATTTCTTCCTCAACTTGAGATCTATGTTTGATACCGCTAGGCTTCTCTTGGCCAGAAGTGCCCATTTAGCCTGTGCTTGTCCTCTTTGTAAGCCCTTCTTGATCCGTCCATCATGGATTATTTTGCCTCCAGCATAGCAAAATCCCTTAGCGTCGTCTACTTCATTATCACGAGTTTTGTTGTTAAGCTTGACACCTCATTTCTGCTACTTCTCCTTCCTTTTGTCTTCCTTTGTTTCATTCTCAGTCCATATTCTGTATTCATTAGGCTGCTCATTCCATTCCACAAGTTCTGTAACTCTTCTTCACTTCCACTGAGGACAGCAATGACAGCAGCAAATTTTATAATTGGTTTCCTTTTACTCTGAATATTGTTCAACTCTTGAAATTTTCTTTGACTTCCTCCACTGCTTCTTCGATGTGCAAATTGAACATGTGAGACCAAGACCTGCATGCCAGCGTTAGATCTTTTTTAACTGAGCATCTCTTTCTTGGTCTTCTATTCTTATTGTTCCTGCTTAAATCTTGTACATATTGGGTATTAATCGTCTTTCCATATACCTTACTTCCGCTTTCTCTGATTTGCAGACATCTTGCAACATCTTACACTGTCGAATACTTTTTAGAAGGCAAAGTATCCTGTGAAGATAACTTCAGTTTCCTTCATTCTTGCTTCCATTATTAAGAACTTTGTCAGGGCTGCCTCTTCGGTATCATTACCTTTCTGAAACTACACTGATCATCAGTTTCCGTTTCCATTCTTCTGTATATGACTTTTGTCAGATGCGTTAGATGGAAAGTTGATTGTGCGATAATTGTCGGAACATGCTATCTTTGGAATTGCGTGGATGATGTTTTTCCGAATGTCTGATGGCACATTGATATTCTCATTAATTCTGCATCCCATCGCGAATATCGTTTTGTGACCATTTCTCCTAATGAGTTTAGAAATTCCGATTGAATGTTATTTGTCCTTTCCTTGATCTCACGTCTTCCAGAACTCTTTTTATATTGTAATAGTGGACCCCTCTTTCTTCTTGATAATAGCTATTTACCTAAACCAGATACATATTGTTTTTTCCTTCTGATTAATGTTAAATTTGTCACTATATTCTTTATTTGCCTCAGACATAAGTGATGGTTCGCTGCACATCTTATCTTTTGGAGGCCGTATTAGTACTCCTTAATTAACTCCTCCGATGCAGAACAGCATATACAAAATGAAAACTGGATTTTCTAATTAATTTCAACTATGGAAATTTTACTACAGTTGATGTAACTTCGTAAGTTTCCGTGGCTGAAAGCAATTTCTTTGCAAAATGTTTTAAATCGACATATCAGCGTTTCTATCGCTACTACATCATGTTGCTGTGGTCTTCAGTTCTGAGACTGGTTTGATGCAGCTCTCCATGCTACTCTACCCTGTGCAAGATTCTTCATCTCCCAGTACCTACTGCAACCTACATCCTTCTTAATCTGCTTAGTGTATACTTCTATTGGTCTCACTCTACGATTTTTACCCTCCACGCTGCCCTCCAATACTAAATTGGTGATCCCTTGATGCCTCGGTGCATGTCCTACCAACCGATCCCTTCTTCTGGCCGAGTTGTGCACAAACGTCTCTTCTCCCCAATCCTATTCAATGCTTCCTCATTAGTTGTGTGATCTACTCATCTAATTTTCAGCATTCTTCTGTAGCACCACATTTCGAAAGCTCCTATTCTCTTCTTGCCCAAACTATTTATCGTCCATGTTTCAGTTCCATACATGGCTACACTCCATACAAATACTTTCAGAAACAACTTCCTGACACTAATCTATACTCGATGTTAACAAATTTCTCTTCTTCAGAAACGCTTTCCTAGCCATTGCCAGTCTACATTTTATATCCTCTCTACTTCGACCATCAACAGTTATTTTGCTCCCCAAATAGCAAAACTTCTTTACTACTTTAAGTGTCCCATTTCCCAATCCAATTCCCTCAGTATCACCCGACTAAATTCGACTACATTCCATTATCCTAGTTTTGCTTTTGTTGATGTTCTTCTTATATCCTCCTTTCAAGACGCTATACATTCCATTCAACTGCTCTTCCAAGTCCTTTGCTGTCTCTGACAGAATTACAATGTCATCGGCGAATCTCAAAGTTTTTATTTCTTCTCCATGGATTTTAGTACCTATTGCGAATTTTTCTTTTGTTTCCCTTACTGCTTGCTCAATATACAGATTGAATAACAGAAGGGAGAGGCTACAACCCAGTCTTACTCCCTTCCCAACAACTGCTTCCCTTTCATGTCCCTCGACTCTTATAACTGCCATCTGGTTTCTGTACAAATTGTAAATAGCCTTTCGCTCCCTGTATTTTACCCCTGCCACTTTTAGAATTTGAAAGAGAGTATTCCAGTCAACATTGTCAAAAGGTTTCACCAAGTCTACAAATGCTAGAAACGTAGGTTTGCCTTTCCTTAATCTTTCTTCTAAGATAAGTCGCAAGGTCAGTATTGCCTCACGTTTTCCAACATTTCTACGGAATCCAAACTGATGTTCCCTGAGGTCGGCTTCTACCAGTTTTTACATTCGTCTGTAAATAATTCGCGTTAGTATTTTGCAGCTGCAGCTTATTAAACTGATTGTTCGGTAATTTTCACATCTGTCAACACTTGCTTTCTTTGGGATTGGAATTATTATATTCTTCTTGAAGTCTGAGGAAATTTCGCCTGTTTCATACATCTTGCTCACCAGACGGTAGAGTTTTGTCAGGACTGGCTCTCCCAAGGCCGTCAGTAGTTCCAATGGAATTTTGTCTACTCCTGTGGCCTTGTTTCGACTCAGGTCTTTCAGTGCTCTGTCAAACTCTTCACGCAGTATCGTATCTCCCATTTCATCTTCATCTACATCCTCCTCCATTTCCATAATATTGTCCTCAAGTACATCGCCGTTGTATAGACCCTGTATATACTCCTTCCACCTTTCTGCTTTCCCTTCTTTGCTTAGAACTGGGTTTCCATCTGAGCTCTTGATGTTCATACAAGTGGTTCTCTTATCTCCAAAGGTCTCTTTAATTTTCCTGTAGGCAGTATCTATCTTACCCCTTGTGAGAAAGCCTCTACAACCTTACATTTGTCCTCTAGCCATCCCTGCTTAGCCATTTTGCACTTCCTGTCGATCTCATTTTGGAGATGTTTGTACTCCTTTTTGCCTGCTTCATTTACTGCATTTTTATATTTTCTCCTTTCATCAATTAAATTCAATATTTCTTCTGTTACCCAAGGATTTTTACTAGCCCTCGTCTTTTTACCTACTTGACCCTCTTCAGCCTTCACTACTTCATCCCTCAAAGCTACCCATTCTTCTTCTACTGTATTTCTTTCCCCCATTCCTGTCAATTGTTCCCTTATGCTCTTCCTGAAACTCCGTACAACCCCTGGTTCTTTCAGTTTATCCAGGTCCCATCTCCCTAAGTTCCCACATTTTTGCAGTTTCTTCAGTTTTAATCTACAGGTCATAACCAATAGATTGTGGTCAGAGTCCACATCTGCCCCTGGGAATGTCTTACAATTTAAAACCTGGTACTTAAATCTCTGTCTTACCATTATATAATCTATCTGATGCCTTTTAGTATCTCCAGGGTTCTTCCATGTATACAACCTTCTTTCATGATTCTTGAACCAGGTGTTAGCTATGATTAAGTTATGCTCTGTGCAAAATTCTACCAGGCGGTTTCCTCTTTCATTCCTTACGCCCAAACCATATTCAACTACTACGTTTCCTTCTCTCCCTTTTCCTACTACCGAATTCCTGTCACCCATGACTATTAAATTTTCGTCACCCTTCATTATCTGAATAATTTCTTTTATTTCATCACACATTTCTTAAATTTTTTCGTCATCTGCAGAGCTAGTTGGCATATAAACTTATAGTACTGTAGTAGGTGTGGGCTTCGTACCTATCTTTGCAACAATAATGCGTTCACTATGCTGTTTGTAGTAGCTTATACGCATTCCTATTTTCCTATTCATTATTAAACCTACTCCTGCATTACCCCTATTTGATTTTTTGTTTATAACCCTGTAGTCCCCTAAACAGAAGTCTTGTTCCTCCTGCCACCGAACTCCACTAATTCCCACAATATCTAACTTTAACCTATCCATTTCCATTTTTAAATTTTCTAACCTACCTGCCGGATTAAGTGATCTGACATTCCACGCTCCGATCCGTAGAACGCCAGTTTTCTTTCTCCTGATTACGACGTCCTCTTGAGTAGTCCCCGCCCGGAAATCCGAATGGGGGACTAATTTACCTCCAGAATATTTTACCCAAGAGGACGACATCATCATTTAATCATTCAGCCGTTCGCAGTACCAGCACAGCAAGGCCGTTTTAGTTATTGTTACAAGGCCAGATCAGTCAATCATTCAGACTGTTGCCCTTGCAACTACTGAAAAGGCTGCTGCCCCTCTTCAGGAACCGCACGTTTGTCTGGCCTCTCAACAGATACTCCTCCGTTGTGGTTGCACCTACGGTACGGCTATCTGTATTGCTGAGGCACGCAAGCCTCCCCACCAATGGCAAGGTCCATGGTTCATGGGGGGAGGTATTACATCATAAGGTATGAAATACTATTGGGAGTTTGGAACTTTCACTCCACTATACTGTTTCCACTGTTGTTCCTATAATTACATGAAAGAAAGTAATTCAGTCAGGAATAGCGCAGTTGCTACGGTCGCAGGTTCGAATCCTGCCTCGGGCATGGATGTGTGTGATTTCCTTAGGTTAGTTAGGTTTAAGTAGTTCTATGTCTAGGAGACTGATGACCTCAGATGTTAAGTGCCATAGTGCTTTGTGCCATTTGAACCATTTTGACAGAAAATTAAATGATATTCAATACAAGACTGATAAGCGGGAAAGGAGAAGAAGGTCCCCAAAGTACTATAGTAATCATTGATTGAAACTGAATTTTAATGTCCCACTTTAGCGAGAAATATAGCAGTTGGTTTTATGACATGACGCAGTTACCCATGGTAATCTCTGGCGATAGGTACAGGTCAGTGAACTGGGTACTTTCCGCAGGAGCTTTTGTGTCATGTTCACGAGTGCCGTCTGTTCAAATTCTGCCGAAACAATAGAGGCCTGTTATCAGTGAAAGATAAGGATCTTAGCTGCAAGACGGAACGAGTGCTTGTCTGGGGTGAAAACATAGAATGGAGACTAATGTTAATAATTTAATAACCCCACAAATATTAATGTTAGCGCAGTAGCCATTATAACAGAGAAAAATTAATTTTGTTTATGGATCCGCAAGAATTGTAAAATTATAGTACAAATTTAGAAAAATGATTTGTATAATTTAACAAACCACCCATGGTTTACAGGACTGAACATATAAGGTTACGACGGAAAGCACTCACTGAAGATTCCTGTCCTACGCACACTAAGGTACTGAAAACTGTTAGTAAGGACAATATTCGTGGCGTGGGCCACTGCTTACAAAGGTGAGTATACAATATAATATTCTCAAGAAAGGAAGCATGTAAGTCGCAGTGGGAGCAAAACTTGTCCACTGAAGTTCAAGAACAATGCCGTAATATATTTGGTCTGATGTTTTCTCGGAGTATTTCTAGATTGTAGAATTATTGGGTGTCCGACCGAGTCAAGCTGTAATTACTCCATGATATTTCGACAAACACTTGTTGTCGTCTTCAGATGGCCCCTCTTCAGGGACCAACTGAAGACGGCAGCAAGTGTGTTTGCCGAAATATTGTGGAGTAATTACGACACCTCCCGGCCTGATACACATGTCTTATTGTTTAAACTCCCACATGTTTATTAAAAAATCCGCCACAGCCATCCCTGCTCTTCACGACCACAGGGCAGAGTTTCTTCAGAAGGCGTGTTACGTGGCCAGCAAAGAAACATATCGCACCCTAGCTACTAAAGTGACGCAGCTCAAATATCTTATTTTTAAATTGTTACTATGGCACAGTTGAAGAAACGTCACTTGGTCTGTCGTAAAAAACGTGTTTCAAAAGTTTCATAATTTGGCTATTAAAGGTTTGTTTTGAGAGTTTAATTGTTTGAAGTACGTATGTGCTCTCTACAACAACAAAAAAAAATAGTTACAGAGAATTCCATACAGACAGGTCGTTGTTAGGAGATAGAAACTGTGATATGTTAGGTTCCATCCTTCTTTTGAACTGAAGTCATAAAGAAACAATGTGATATATCTATTTGTGTAACATTAGGTGGTCAAGATAAGCGTAGATCGTAAATAATTTCGATTAGGCAAGTTTCGAAGAATCACTTGATGGAATTTTGAGTTACTTCAGTTTCATAGATATACATAATCCTTAATGAAATGGGATAAATGGTTACTGCTGGAGGTTCTGATGGAGATAGAAGTCACATTTAAGCAACTGCGTGTGTGTCAGTAAGCAGAATAGTTAAAGCTTATCTAATCAGTTTCCTCTTCCCGAAAACAAGAAGAGAGAGATATTCAGAATGTAATCAGTAAAAAAATAATTCCATGTAATTATTATAATTTTTATTATAAAGCCACTCTCTATGTTGGTTGAATATTTGAACTTTTCTTTAGTGTTCAATCATTTTAGAGGCTATTAACTGGTACACTTTGATAATGCTAAATTACATTGCCGTTTGATATCAGCTTCTGCATTTTTGAAACATTATCTTAAATATATTTCATTACCAGGAACGTAATATGTTTGTGGCATTGAACGACAAATACCTATCAGTCAAAATCTAACCTGCCCAATGCCTCTCTTATATAGAAACAAACGTTATTAATACGTTGAAATTCAACACAAAAAGTGACATGTCTATATTTCATTCTATAAAATTGTGGTAATTCTATATAATGTGACATAGTTAAAACACGGAGCCATTCTTTGCTAGTTGTGCTAGAAATGGCTATAACGCTATTTGAGCCTGGTGTTATAACCAATAACGATAATTTTTTTCTTAATAATGTATCTTTATTGCCAAAAACAGTTTTATGTAGTCATCGCCAATTCAACGTTTTGCGATGTGTCACTTTTGTAGCTAGAGTGCGATGTTGCTATCTGATCAAAATTACATGGGGACTATTTAGTGCCTATTTGAGAACATTCGTGTTGTATGTGTGCAGTCTTCAACTTTATGGCGATTTGAACTCAACTATGGAGACTTTTAACGAGTTTCCTTAATTTCTCTGTAGGGATTGACACCATTCGTGCTCAAGAGGCGAAACAGGGAAAGTAGTGATGCTGGAATGTGGGCATGCCACCTAATTTCAAGAATGTTAATGCCCATAAACCACTGCGTTCCAAACGCTACTTCATAACAGACTGTTATATCATGATTATACAATTAAGTCCCCGAACGGTTCCTTTACTGTGCACGATAAACAATGCAGTCTTCCACTGTCCGGTGGCGTTGGTCGTTATACAATCCCAAGCGCCGCTTAGAACTGACTGCGAAAATGTGTTGTTTATTAGGATCTGTTCTACCGTTGCACCCCATTCTAAATCCCAGCTCATAGTCATTTTGCTAAGTAGAGTGCTTTTAACACTTTGGCACTCGTAAGTGATTCCTTCCGGTGATTTCATGCGTCTTTTTAAGATCCCCTTCCGCAATTTTTAACGACCTCAGTCCGTCAGTACATGAGGCACTGGGCCTACGCTTGGTTTAGATGTGGTTGCTCCTTCGTGTTTTCACTTCACAAGCACAACATCAAAAGTCGTTTTGGGCAGCTTTAGAAGGATTGAAATGTTCCTGGTGGATTTGTTACTCAGGCGACATTCGATTATTAGCCCATGTTCGAACTTACTGAGCTCTCCTGTCCGACCCATTCTGCTGCTATGTTAATCTTCTTGTTTTGGCCAGTTCGCTTCTTGTAACATTAGTGGTCAATTCGGCATTACATAGGGGTGACTGGATGCCTTCTATCAGGTAGTGTACACACAGTTTGACTGGTAACCCACAAGCGCTGCAATTTCAGACGTTTCCTTTGTGCCTAATTACAAAACCTTCGCCGTCCGCTTCATGACACTCCTGTCACTGCTGTTGGATGCTACTGCATTGGCGCCAAGTACAGACTCAGTATCTTGTGAGTAGTGGAACACTGAGGGTTCTGGCCATATTGGTGGATGTCTACATCAGCACTCCTGGATTTGATGCCATCATCATCAGCTTTTTCCTAGAATTGCAGATAACAGCTGCTGGCCCTTTCACAATGATATTATTCCTGAATTACCCCTTGTGGACAATTGCAGTACGCAGAGCGGCCCTAGGCCACCAACAGTAGGCAAACTTCAACCCTCACTGTTTAAGCAGTTTCAATTCTTACAGTTTTATTGAGCCAGTGCTGTCATTTGCCACTGTATGTCCATACAGTATAAAGCATTACCAAATATAGTGATGAGCTGGGAAGAAGAAGGCTATCATAAGCATTTATCTATCTCACATTATTATTATTCTCATTGTGTGTATGTGTGTGGGGAGGGGGTGGCGCTTTGGTATTGTGTGTGTGTGTGGGGGGGGGCTTTGGTATTGTTGCAGATGAGGACATGCAGGTGTTCCTGCTTGAACAGGAGCAGCAGGAGTTGCAGCCACCATCCACAGAATGGCTTCATGACCTTTTGCACATGGTGTCACTCTGCTATCTCGTAGCACAGACACAGCACCAGCACTCTGCATCTACAGGATGTCTTCCTGACATTTCAAAGCGAATGTCGTTCGACTATGTTACAGCACAGCCATAGAGGTACTGGAACTTGAGTCTCAGCCAAGTGTTAGCAGACACTGCGATTCACCAATATGTACAATTCGACTGGAAGTGTATCTAAGTATGTGAATACAGGTTCAACACCTCAAGGTGACTTTCATGTCTTGATTAAGGCATAGAATGTTCAGTGTCGTGGTGCTAAAGTGCAGCATTCACAGTGTGATATGAGTTCATAGGGAGAAAGACGATGATGTTATAGAAACCGCTGCATATTCCTTTTAATATAAGCTTGTTAGAGGGTGAGGCATCAGTCATCCACATTTATGGAGATGAAGTACTTGAGTAGCGATCTCAATGTGTGCTCACAAGCATTTAACATTGCAGTGTGGTAAATTTAAACAGCCAGTACAAAGCTTTGCTGATTGTGGTAGATAGACTAAATAACTGCTATGCAGTGACTTTGTCAACTAACTGCATGTGCGCTGTGTAAATATAAATCAATTAAAACAGTGTGTAAAAATGCATGTTTGTCCTTCACTGAAGATTGTGGTCTACAGAAAATTTGGCCTGGCGATGTAATCTCTTGCACCATAATGCCCATCCTACTGGTAAACTAAATGAATTTCCAGGTAGGTTCCAACATTCCTTTGTTTTTGCCAAAAACTGAATTATTCATTGATTTATCAAAATCCTCATCAGAATCATATATCATGAGACACTTCTTTTCGGTTGTTAATGTACTCCTTCAACTAGGGACACCAATCGATGGAGACTTTGTAGGTGAATATAACAAGCTTCATCCTCAACCCAAGACACTGCTGGGCGTTTAGATGGAATAGAATGATCCGTGGTTATTCCTCAGCATTGTCACCAGGTTGGGTACGAAACTTTTGCGTGGTCCTAGACGTTCTGGTCACAAAAACAGACACTGTGCACGTCATGTAAATCAGTGTGATGTTCGAGGTCTGCTCCGCAGGATATATCCCCACCACCAACAGAAGCATGACACCTGATTTTTTTCGGTCTTATGACCACTTAAATAGCATATTTTGTTGCATGGCATACCCACAGAGATAGCTTACATCCATACTAAGGATGTTGCTCAAATTGTCAGATGTCCTGTATTTCTCCTGGCTCATTTATGAGTGATTCAACCTTGCATGCCTGTGGACACTCTGGATAAGTCCCATGAGAACCCCACATTTGAAAACAAGCATCATATCAATATCGCTCAACAAGTCGATGTAGATTATGCCTTTTTTAACACAGCATGCCACAAAAGCCCAGGAAAATGGTAATAGGAGGTAGTACCATCTGTTTCCATGTACAATTTTGCTTATTTCTCTAAATTAGAGATGATAAACGTCAGCCAAGAATTCAGTGTGTGCGTATTCTCTGTGTCTGTTAGGGCAGTGCCTGTGAATTTGCTGGTGAATGTCGCTTTAGCAGGTAATTTAGTTTTCTAGAATCCCTCCATCGACTCCAGATATTCGTATGGAAAGGCCCCATTCTTTGTTACAAGCTGAAACTTTGCATTATTTGGACCTCCAACTGTGGTGATATTGACGCATTGTCTCAGCATGTTTCTGAAGAGCTTTGTGTTTGAATCATAATGATCCTGGATGAAGAGCGATGTTGCTGATGAGCGTCATTTGGGAAATGAAATAAATTTTCCGACGTCATTGTCAGCTATGAACCTAACCTTATTTATTTCCAAGCCAGAATCAACAAATTGCTCAACAAGACAGTGAGCATCACACATGCTCAAAGTACAGAGGAATGCAAGTATATGTCATGGCAGTTAGTATTTCAAGTTGCATTGATTATGAGTTGCACTGTGGAACTTCCCTGTTAGCTGCCAGTCGTTTCAAAGTGCAGTTTCCACTTTTCTCTCTCATTTTAGCCCCCAAATATGACATTAAACTGACTGCTTGTATAAGCCATCATTCTCTTGTGAGCTGTTGATTGGAATGTTGTTGCAATAAGGGACATCAACATCTGCGAGTTCTGAGAGAAACCATCTCAAAGGATTATCCCTAATGTATTGCTCGAAATTTTTTTTAACTGGAGTCATATGAGGATATAACTTGACACACTGCTGCATACAGTAGGTGTTATTCTGTGCATGTGGTGTGGTTGGCTATGGGAGTACATTCACAATGCACCACAGAAACTAGAAAGCACTCAGAGTCAGAACATACAGCAAAAAGCAGCGATCGTGGTGGTGGGCATTCTTATACTTTAAGAACATTTTACCTGCAGTGGGCATTACCACACATTTCCTGGCTTGAGCAGTCAGCTGTATTTCTTTCCAAATACTCATGCTTAGCAAAAGAGTTGAGGCACCTGGGCCAGAAAAGCCTTGCGCCTTATTGTTACTCAGTTCAGAGGTAAGTAGGTGGGATATATTCTTCACCCAGACATATTGGTACTTCTCACATTCGGATAATAGCACTCTATGAGTTTATGATGCTGACCAGCTTCTGGCTTGTGTTTTTCTCATCTACACAATGACTGTAAATATTAACTGAACAATTACTGTTCAGCCTCTCGTGTTTGGGCATTTCAGGGAGTGTGACAGGAAATGAGGGTCCTCTGAAGCTATAATGTCCTCAAGCGTTAGTGGTTTCGTATGTAGCTGAACAAAATGCACCTTTCGTACAACTTCCATTGCAAGGCAAAAGCAACGATGCAAAGCTGTATTTATCCCCTTTTTGATATTCTGGACACAAATACATAACTTTCGGAAGAAGAATCTAACGGGATGCCCCATTAACTGGACCGAAAACATACTAGCACAGATCAACGTGGAGTATACATCTAAGTGCCTTACTAGATCCTCTTTGCTCCAAACTGAGAAAAAAATAAACGTTTCAGTATGAGACTCTTGGTAAAGGTTTTAAATCGCTTGCAATTGGCCCAGCCAGTGATATCATATCACCATTCTCCTAAATTTTAGTGATCCTTTTCTCTCCAGGAACAATGCATTATTTGGGGTGAGGAGGGGGTAAGGTATCTCAGCAGACGGTGGAGCACTGCTTTGCACCTAGGGTGGTATTCCACTGTGTGTTAATGATTTAGTGCAGCATTTCACAGAGCTACAACACAGTGCAACAGACAAGAAGGGAGGTAGCCAGATCTTGAGTGGAGTGCTGGTATCAATCAGCGATTGCTGAATCATATCCCTCAAAGAACGAGTGACCACAAAATGGTCTAACACATTGGCATGATTTACCTTTTTTTTTTTTTTTTTTGTTACGAGATGTGCTCAGTGAGTGCAACTACTGCTGGACCTAGGATATTCCTATGGGGATCGATCACACATTAAACACAGTAAACATGGTACTTGAGACAGAGATGACGGCGCGATCTGTGATGGTAACTATAGTAAATGTGTCATAGACGATTCTCTAGGCCTCAGTGCTTGTTCAAAGGGCCATGCTGGATTGATGACGATGGACATATCACCTGTCCAGGCTGTTGCAGTGAACTGATAAGCGGTGAACACAGTGACTGTGATGACATTAGACATTTTGGGGTGATGGGTAAATCAAAATTAGTTGCACAGTTAGCCTGCCTCCAGGTGCTCCAACAAGTCTTCAAAGGAAGAAGTGAGACTGAAATGTATCAAGCAAATTACATGTGCAACACATATGCACATCCACCAATGAAAATAATTCCTGATACTTACATTGTGCTTCATTGATTGTAACAACTTCTGATTTCTGTCAATTTCTATCTTACATGGATACATACTCAATTAATTTTCGAAACTAATTATAAAACAGCCTATATCGAAAGGCAGTTTTGTTACAAGGTAATAAATCGTAATAAACTAGAATGTTTGTAATCAGTTTTAAAATTCTACTCTGATGGCTGACTTTCTCCAGGAAAGTGTTCAAATATATTTTTCATTCCATAAATCAACTTAATCACTGCCAATGACGTTTTCTAATGCATCTAAAACGCATATGAAGGAAGAAACATTACGTAAACACTACATATAAGTGAAAATTATTATTATTATTATTATTATTATCATTGGTAGAATACGTAATAATACTCACATATTCAAACCTCAACAGTTAGTGACATACCCTTTGCACTGTGGTTAGAGAATGGCATCATGGCCTGCATGAGCGAGGTGCCTAGGTTCTCATCAAGTGCATGTGGAAGAGAAAAAACATATCATAAGCACTGTATGCAAACGTAAATTATTATTATATTATTGTTATTGGTATAATAAGTAGTAACGCATATTTAAATCTCAACATAGCCTTTGACTAGAGAATTTAATTTTAACTCGTTCGTATCTGGATCGAGACAATAGAATGATTTATAATAATGAATATTAAACAGAGATCAATTATGTTTATGGATTGGTAGAATATGTTTCATACAAAATCTCTACACTTAAACATTGCTTTTTTAAAGGACGGTTAATGTATTTTTAACTGTATTCTCTCCGTGTTTTCACTAAAATCGGAATTCGTAATAAGACAGCATACGAAGACGACGGTGGATCGAGCTGGACGACTTTTTGCTTAGAAGTACGGAACATTTTGCCATGCCAAGTCACCCTACGATCTTACAATGACAAAAGATACAAATTAAAACATACATAGGTTACTAATAACAGTATATCCTGGAATCAAACAAATTTAAACACGACACTTACATTGAGGCTTGCAATATGCAATTACGAGTGTCGTTTGGTTGCATCTCGTTATTGTATTAATAACATAATGTGGTATTAATAGCGGTGTGCCAAAATACTTCCGATCTGGAGAAGATGTAGAAATTAAGAGATGCCTCTTATTCCGCCAATAACCTGGCAATCAAAAATCTTGAAAAGTTTCTAGCCGCTGCGTACAATGTTTATACAACCGTGGACTATATCTATGGCTCAAATTATTTATTTCATTACGTATAATTACGTTTTCTCCTAACAAAGGCTCAGCACGAAAATGTGCCTTTGAAAGAATGGGGTGCTGACCCACACTAGCTACAGAAAAAAAATCCACTCACTGAAGCACTGCATGTGAGATAAAATATCAATTTAAATTTATCCATGTTATGTGGATGTTGTTTGAGGTCTGCGACTGAAATATAAGATTACGTGGAGTAAATTGATTCTGCTGCAGTCACCTATTACTAATATTTTATTGGCACAATGCATTTTGGTAGCATACAGCCATCATAAGGTGCATTATACAGTTATTTATACACTCCTGGAAATTGAAATAAGAACACGGTGAATTCATTGTCCCAGGAAAGGGAAACTTTATTGACACATTCCTGGGGTCAGATACATCACATGATCACACTGACAGAACCACAGGCACATAGACACAGGCAACAGAGCATGCACAATGTCGGCACTAGTACAGTGTATATCCACCTTTCGCAGCAATGCAGGCTGCTATTCTCCCATGGAGACGATCGTAGAGATGCTGGATGTAGTCCTGTGGAACGGCTTGCCATGCCATTTCCACCTGGCGCCTCAGTTGGACCAGCGTTCGTGCTGGACGTGCAGACCGCGTGAGACGACGCTTCATCCAGTCCCAAACATGTTCAATGTGGGACAGATGCGGAGATCTTGCTGGCCACGGTAGTTGACTTACACCTTCTAGAGCACGTTGGGTGGCACGGGATACATGCGGACGTGCATTGTCCTGTTGGAACAGCAAGTCCCCTTGCCGGTCTAGGAATGGTAGAACGATGGGTTCGATGACGGTTTGGATGTACCGTGCACTATTCAGTGTCCCCTCGACGATCACCAGTGGTGTACGGCCAGTGTAGGAGATCGCTCCCCACACCATGATGCCGGGTGTTGGCCCTGTGTGCCTCGGTCGTATGCAGTCCTGATTGTGGCGCTCACCTGCACGGCGCCAAACACGCATACGACCATCATTGGCACCAAGGCAGAAGCGACTCTCATCGCTGAAGACGACACGTCTCCATTCGTCCCTCCATTCACGCCTGTCGCGACACCACTGGAGGCGGGCTGCACGATGTTGGGGCGTGAGCGGAAGACGGCCTAACGGTGTGCGGGACCGTAGCCCAGCTTCATGGAGACGGTTGCGAATGGTCCTCGCCGATACCCCAGGAGCAACAGTGTCCCTAATTTGCTGGGAAGTGGCGGCGCGGTCCCCTACGGCACTGCGTAGGATCCTACGGTCTTGGCGTGCATCCGTACGTCGCTGCGGTCCGGTCCCAGGTCGACGGGCACGTGCACCTTCCGCCGACCACTGGCGACAACATCGATGTACTGTGGAGACCTCACGCCCCACGTGTTGAGCAATTCGGCGGTACGTCCACCCGGCCTCCCGCATGCCCACTATACGCCCTCGCTCAAAGTCCGTCAACTGCACATACGGTTCACGTCCACGCTGTCGCGGCATGCTACCAGTGTTAAAGACTGCGATGGAGCTCCGTATGCAACGGCAAACTGGCTGACACTGACGGCGGCGGTGCACAAATGCTGCGCAGCTAGCGCCATTCGACGGCCAACACCGCGGTTCCTGGTGTGTCCGCTGTGCCGTGCGTGTGATCATTGCTTGTACAGCCCTCTCGCAGTGTCCGGAGCAAGTATGGTGGGTCTGACACACCGGTGTCAATGTGTTCTTTTTTCCGTTTCCAGGAGTGTAGATCAGATGATAGTTTATGTACATTATCTGTGTGTGCCAGTGTGGTTAAGAATCGTAAAATAATCCTATGTGGACGAATAAATCTGTTACAATGCCTTTTTTTTGTCATGAGTCTACTGACTGGTCTGATGCGGCCCACCACGAATTCCTTTCCTGTGCTAACCTCTTCATCTCAGAGTAGCACTTGCAACCTACGTCCTCAATTATTTGCTTGACGTATTCCAATCTCTGTCTTCCTCTACAGTCTTAGCCCTTTACAGCTCCCTCTAGTACCATGGAAGTCATTCCCTCATGTCTTAGCAGATGTCCTATCATCCTGTCTCTTCTCCTTATCAGTGTTTTCCACATATTCCTTTCCTCTCCGATTCTGCGCAGAACCTCCTCATTCCTTACCTTATCAGTCCACCTAACTTTCATCATTCGTCTATAGCACCACATCTCAAATGCTTCGATTCTCTTCTGTTCCGGTTTTCCCACAGTCCATGTTTCACTACCATACAATGCTGTACTCCAGACGTACATCCTCAGAAATTTCTTCCTCAAATTAAGGCCGGTATTTGATGTTAGTAGACCTCTCTAGGCCAGATATGCCTTTTTTGCCAAAGCGAGTCTGCTTTTGATGTCCTCCTTGCACCGTCCGTCATTGGTTATTTTACTGCCTAGGTAGCAGAATTCCTTAACTTCATTGACTTCGTGACCATCAATCCTGATGTTAAGTTTCTCGTTGTTCTCATTTCTACTACTTCTCATTACCTTCGTCTTTCTCCGATTTACTCTCAAACCATACTGTGTACTCATTAGACTGTTCATTCCGTTCAGCAGATCATTTAATTCTTCTTCACTTTCACTCAGGATAGCAATGTCATCAGCGAATCGTATCATTGATATCCTTTCACCTTTAATTTTAATTCCACTCCTGAACCTTTCTTTTATTTCCATCATTGCTTCCTCGATGTACAGATTGAAGAGTAGGGGCGAAAGGCTACAGCCTTGTCTTACACCCTTCTTAATACGAGCACTTCGTTCTTGATCGTTCACTCTTATGATTCCCTCCTGGTTGTTGCACATATTGTATATGACCCGTCTCTCCCTGTAGCTTACCCCTACTTTTCAGAATCTCGAACAGCTTGCACCATTTTATATTGTCGAACGCTTTTTCCAGGTCGATAAATCCTATGAAAGTGTCTTGATTTTTCTTTACCCTTGCTTCTATTATTAGCCGTAACGTCAGAATTGCCTCTCTCGTCCCTTTACTTTTCCTAAAGCCAAACTGATCGTCACCTAGCGCCTTATCAATTTTCTTTTCGATTCTTCTGTATATTATTCTTGTAAGCAGCTTCGATGCATGAGCTGTTAAGCTGATTGTGCGATAATTCTCGCACTTGTCAGCTCTTGCCGTCTTCGGAATTATGTGGATGATGCTTTTCCGAAATTCAGATGGTATATCGCCAGACTCATATATTCTACACACCAACATGAATAGTCGTTTTGTTGCCACTTCCCCCAATGATTTTAGAAATTCTGATGGAATGTTATCCATCCCTTCTGCCTTATTTGACCGTAAGTCCTCCAAAGCTTTTTTGAATTCCGATTCTAATATTGGATCCCCTATCTCTTCTATATCGACTTCTCTTTCTTCTTCTATCACATCAGACAAATCTTCACCCTCATAGAGGCTTTCAATGTATTCTTTCCCCCTATCTGCTCTCTCCTCTGCATTTAACAGTGGAATTCCCATTGCACTCTTAATGTTACCACCGTTGCTTTTAATGTCATCAAAGGTTGTTTTGACTTTCCTGTATGCTGAGTCTGTCCTTCTGTCAATCATATCTTTTTCGATGTCTTCACATATTTCCTGCAGCCATTTCGTCTTAGCTTCCCTGCACTTCCTATTTATTGCATTCCTTAGCGACTTGTATTTCTGTATTCCTGATTTTCCCGGAACATGTTTGTACTTCCTCCTTTCATCAATCAACTGAAGTATTTCTTCTGTTACCCATGGTTTCTTCGCAGCCACCTTCTTTGTACCTATGTTTTCCTTCCCAACTTCTGTGATGGCCCTGTTTAGAGATGTCCATTCCTCTTCAACTGTACTGCCTACTGCGCTATTCCTTATTGCTGTATCTACAGCGTTAGGGAACTTCAAACGTATCTCGTCATTCCTTAGCACTTCCGTATCCCACTTCTTTGCGTATTGATTCTTCCTGACTAATGTCTTGAACATCAGCCTACTCTTCATCACTACTATATTGTGATCTGAGTCTATATCTGCTCCTGGGTACGCCTTATAATAAAGTATCTGATTTCGGAAACTCTGTCTGACCATGATGTAGTCTAATTGAAATCTTCCCGTATCTCCCGGCCTTTTCCAAGTATACCTCCTCCTCTTGTGATTCACTATTACTAGCTGAAACTTGTTACAGAACTCAATTAGTCTTTCTCCTCTTTCATTCCTTGTCCCAAGCCCATATTCTCCTGTAACCTTTTCTTCTACTCCTTCCCCTACAACTGCATTCCAGTCGCCCAAGACTATTAGATTTTCGTCCCCCTTTACATATTTCATTACCCATTCAATATCCTCATACACTTTCTCTATCTGTTCATCATCAGCTTGCGACGTCGGCATGTATACCTGAACTATCGTTGTCGGTGTTGGTCTGCTGTCCATTCTGATTATAACAACCTGGTCACTGAACTGTTCACAGTAACACACCCTCTGCCCTACCTTCCTATTCATAACGAATCCTACACCTGTTATACCATTTTCTGCTGCTGTTGATATTACCTGATACTCATCTGATCAGAAATCCTTGTCTTCCTTCCACTTCCCTTCACTGACCCCTACTATATATAGATCGAGCCTCTGCATTTCCCTTTTCAGATTTTCTAGTTTCCCTACCACATTCAAGCTTGTGACATTCCACACCCCGACTCGTAGAACGTTATCCTTTCTTTGATTAATCAGTCTTTTTCTCATGGTAACCTCCCCCTTGGCAGTCCCCTCCCAGAGATCCGAATGGGTTACTATTCCGGAATCTTTTGCCAATGGAGAGATCATCATAACTCTTCTTCAATTACAGGCCACATGTCCTGTGGATACACGTTACGCATCTGTAATGCAGTGGTTTCCATTGCCTTCTGCATCCTCATGTCGTTGATCATTGCTGATTCTTCCGCCTTTAGGGGCAATTTCCCACCCCTAGGACAAGAGAGTGGCCTGAACCTCTATCCGCTCCTCCGCCCTCTTTGACAAGGCCGTTGGCAGAATGAAGCTGACTTCTTATGCCGGAAGTCTTTGGCCGCCAATGCTGATTATTTATCAAAATTTAGGCAGTGGCGGGGATCGAACCCGGGAGCGAAGACGTTTTGATTATGAATCAAAGACGCTACCCCTAGACCACTGGTCGTACGTTATGTTAATATCATGATCAAGGATTATATTAATAAGTTTACTTACAATTTTGATGGTAATTTCATTTTCTGGCACACGGAGCACAGTAACAAGTGGAACACAACTGAGCATATTCACAAACGTCTGTTTACAACTTTACAAACAGTTTTACAATCTAAAATAGACTACTTACAATTTCAAAGACTGTTTGAAAAATTCAAGAGAGTTATAAAATGTAAGCTAAACTACTTACGATTTCAAGTAGTATATAACTGCAGTGAACATGAAGACCTTATCTAGATGTATTGGCAATATGGAGAATGTTGCATGGATACTTAATGAAAACTATTCTGTCAATGAAATAAACATTTAATGTTGGAGACGTTTTTGAAGCAGTTAACATTATTACTTTCAAGCTTATCACTTAATACTACATCTCCATGAATGAAGATTTCCAGTTCTTCATATAGGTCCATTAAGTGTCCCTTCTCCTTTATATGTAATATATGAAGATCATTCGCAGTATCATAGAATGGGTGCGTGTTATGTGAGGGGCTACTGCTCATCTGTTGTAATTGTTAGTGTGGTAAGCAGTAATGCCTTCTTTATACCTTATTTGGAAGTCTCTCCCAGTTTGGCCTATATAAAGGGATCTGCAGGTATTACTATTTTATAGATGTCTGATTAGGAGTGTTTATCTGTCTGGGTGTGAATAACGTGTCTCAGTATGTGTTGCTGCTTGTTGTGTGTTGTAAAGGCAATGTTAATGTCATGTGGTCTGAGAATGTTTGCTTTATTGTAGGGCAGTTTGCCTGTGAAAGGTGTGCTAGCCGTTGGTTTCTGTTTCATTTTATGTATGGAATGTAGTTTATCATTGTTTTTCTATTTCTGTGTAAGGTTATCAATTAATAATTCGTCATAGCCATTTGATGAAGCTATTTGTTTTATTATGCTGAGCTCATCAAGATGTGCATATTTATTCATTGGTAGATTGTTGGCTCTGTTAACAAGTGCTCTGTATACAGCATTTTTGTGTGTTGTGAGGTGGCAGAATGAGCTGTGTATGGTCGTATCTGTTGCTGTTGACTTCCTGTAAACTTTGAAGCTGTCTGAGTTTTTGTCTTTCCTGACGTTAAGATCGAGGAAATTGATGCTACCACTGTTCTCACATTCCACTGTAAATCTAATATTACTGTCCTGTTTATTGAGTGAGTCGAGTATGTTGTCAATATCATTTGTGTCACCGTCTACTAGGAGTAATGTATCATCAATATAACGTTTATAGTAAATGATTTTATCCATAGAGCCTGATGTTTTAGCAAGAGTTATTTTACACAAGGTGGTTAATATATCTGTTGGCAATTGTACCATCTCTGCTTCAGCCCATTGCAAGGCCTCTATTTTAAATGTAGTTTTGATTAATAAATGTAAAATAGTTTTAGTTTAGTACCAGTTCAAGGGGGTCCATGAATTCAATAATTTCGTAAATGATAGTTTTTGATGTTTTATGAGGTTTTATCTGACGATTTTGAGTGTTTTTGTGATGGAAATGTTAGTGTACAGGTTTGTAATGTCAAATGATATATGCACATCTTGATGAGCTCAGCGTAATAAAAGAAATAGCTTCAACAAATGGCTCTGATAAAATATAATTGATAACCTTACTCAAAAATCGGAAAACTGTGATCAAACACCTTTTGTACATGAAATGATACAGAAACCCACAGCTTCCATATCTTTCACAGGCAAACTCTCCTACCATATAGCAAAAATTCTAAGAACACATGACATTAACATTGCCTTTAGAACACACAATAAACAGCAACATACACTGAGACACAATATACACACACACAGACTGAAAATCACTCACAATCAGGCATCTATAAAATAGTATGTAATACCTGCAGGTGCATATATATAGGCCACACTGGGAGACTTCCCAACAATATATATTGAACACATAAGTGCTTTATATCAGCCACCGATATAAAAGACAAGGGCCACCCATTCCATGATATTGCGAATGATCTTCATATATTACATATAAAGAATAAGAGACACCAAATGGACTTATATGAAGAACTGGAAATATTCTTTCATGTCACAGCACATAGAGAAGTATTATTAAATGATAAGCTTGGAAGTAATAATGTTAACCTTTTCAAAAACTTCTCCAACATTAAATGTTTATTTCATTGACAGAATAGTTTTCGTTAAGTATTCATGTAACATTCTCCATATTGCCAGTACATCTAGATAAAGTCTTCATCTTCACTACAGTTATATATTTCTGTCTTTGAAACTGTGAGTTGTTTAGCTTAGATTTTATAATTCTCTTGATAGCTGTAAACAATCTTTGGAATTGTAGGTAGTTTATCTTAGATTTTAAAATTGTTTGGAAAGTTGTAAACATACTTTAGGAAAATTCTAACTTGCCCTTGACCTATTACTGTGCTCTGTGTGCCAGAAAATTAAATTACCAACAAAAACATAAGTAAACGTAACAATATATTACCTAATAATGCTATTGACATAATGTACGCATTGTAACAGATTTATCCTTCCACACATGTTTATTTTCTGTTTCTTAACCCCACTGGCACACACAGCTAATGTACATAACCTATCAGCTGATCTATAAATAACTTTATAATGCAGCTGGCGATGGCAGCATGCTGCCAAAATGCATTATGTTAGTAATATATTGGTAAAAAGTTTAAAATTGTTCGACATAATATATCAATTACCTGATGATACAAAAAAGGTATACCTGCGCTCGTACCCATCAAAATCACTCATTAAGAAAACCATAGCTTAATTGTCAAGCTGCTGTAATGCCATCTTATTCTACTGTTCACATGAATAAATGAAATCAGAATACCTCTCCCCATATATTTAAAAAACACACACACGTCTGCACATAGATCCAGGGAGGAAAGCCATACCGAGTTCATCAAAGAGCGCTGATGGTATATACTCATCACTTGATAAACGAGGCCGCTTACCCACACTTTTGGTTTTAGCACTGTGAGACTGACATTCACAGATCCACTATAGTTGATGACGACAGTCACCCTGAAGACAACCTGCTCAGACACTCTTTCTAATATCCAGCGTTGTCATGCATATCTTATCCCGAGGGAGTTGATATTGCAATCATCAGCTTGTGCGTATCATATATTTTATTAGCTCAACACGTTATACAAAGAAAAATGTAACACTGTGTGATAATATTTTCGTGGTATGAAAGCTGCCAGTGTGCATATGCTTCATTTTGAAAATCAGAACTCATGATCAGTGTTCTTCTTGAGCATGCGGAAAGCACATATTTCATTATCTCGACACGCCCTGCAAAGAAAAAATTAGGACTGTGTGATAGCACGAATGCAGTTGGTGTGGATATGCACGATTTAGGGAACTCAGCATTCTTTCGCACTGCTTATCATTCCGTGTATTTATTGTTTCTGGCTGTGCGCATATGTGCAGTTCCGAGACAAGCCAATGACACTGCACCTCCCGCACATGATTATTGCAATGTGAGCAGTCCCGTGGGGTGAAACTGCTCAGGCTGGCCGCAGTTGGTTTTCAGTGCTTGCACTGAGCAGACATCACATGGACAGTCAGTCTATCTGCGTGGAGCACGCAGAAAATATTCACTTATCAAATAAGATATGTACATTGGTTCATGTATTGAACGACTGGCATTTCACCGTACACAGAGAGGCCCATATTGGAATACAGCAGGAGGATACTGTGGATCATCTCTGATTTCAGTGTCATTCGGACGAATTGTGTAAACTTATTTTTCTATTTCTTCAGAAGCGGGATAGGCGGTGAATGTTAAATGTTTATCTGAAGCTTGAAAGGCACGTGGTGGGAAAAATTTGAGGACAAGAAATAAATAGGAAGGTCTTTTTTTAAATTTATGTATTAATAATCCAACTTAAAACTATTTGTACGTTTTCTGAATCACACGTACGAGAGCTATTCGGAAAGTAAGGTCTGATCAGTCGCAAAACGGTAACTACTGTGAAAATAAAAAAAAAATGTTTAATTTGTAGCAGTTAGGTAGACTTTGCAGCTACCTCTGTACAGAGTCGCCGCTCCCACTTTAATATTTGTCGTAGCGTTGCACGAGCTTCCAAAGCCCTTGTCATACGAGGGTTGCCCAAAAGGTAATGCACGGCGTTTTTCTTCTTCAACAATTCTTTATTTAAAATAATGAGAACTACACACACTAAAGAAAGGTGTTTTATCTACAGACCCTCTTTTTCCACGTAATTTCCATCCCATTCTAGGGCCTTCCTTGAGCGCGAAACAAGGACGTGTATGCCCTGTTGGTACCAATCCTTGTCCTGTTGGCGGAGTCAGTGCTTCACTGTGTAAAACATCTCCCCGTCCTTCTCAAAATATCTTCCACGAATGCCATCCTTTAATGGCCCAAACAAGTATGATGGGGCTAGGTCAGGTGCGTTAAGTGTGACAGCCGCGGATGGTCTCCCCGATCGCTGCAAATAGTGGAGCCCGGCCGAACCACTTTCCGATGACTTCACCCTCCGTGACCAGCGGCTAACTGTACTTCTGTTGACAGCAAATGCTCCATAGCCTTTGCACAAGCGTTTGTGAATATTCCCCACAGTTTCTTTCTCCACAGTGAGAAATTCAATGACAGCATGTTACTCGTCACGTACATGACTTACAGACGCCACTTTGAAACTGTCCTCGAGCTACACTATCTGTCGGAGGTGACGGAAACTTGGCACATTTACTCAGGAGAATTCAAATAAATGATTCGTAATGCTTCGTATTCGTAGCATTGTTTTTGGCTGAGAAAAAAAAAATACTTTCTGGGCAACCTTCGTGGAAGGCAGCCTCCTGTACTTTCCGCCCAATCTCTACGATGGTCCCACAGCTCGTTGTCTGTGACAAAATGTTGTCTTCATAGCCAGCGGTTCATGTAAGCAGAAACGAAATTCAGTTGGAACCAGTTACGGGCTGCACTGTGGGTAATCAAGCACTTCCCATCGAAATCGCCGCAGTAGCATCTTCTCTGCGCATCCAGAGCACGGGTGAGAATTTTCATGACGAAAGAAAAGCATGATAGTTATGTTATGTTGGCTGCATGATATCAGGCGAAATTTCTCAACAGACCCTCGCACTTGGCGGGAGACACAATTTTCTAGGCATCTTTACAATGCTACTGTTAATGTTACCTTACATTTGTTTGAGTCTTCGAATTGATGGACAGGTGGACCCCTTCAGATTGCATTCATGCACTCTGGAATATATAATGGAGCCACAATACACTTTCACTGACTTTGATATAAACTATGTTGTCTCTATGGTTACAGGTTCGCAATATCACTATATTTTCATGTGACACTCCCTCCTCATCCCACAGTTTTCCATAACAATCACCAGTAAGCCATAGAATTGTTTAACAAGTCCTAGCACATTGTGCTGTACCTCACGGCTTCGGCAAAGCAACGACTGTCAAATGTTTCATTAAAATGCGCCCAGCATTGAAAAATCTGTTAAAGCAGCATGTTTAAACACATATTGTCCATACCTGTCATGAAAAACCTGTACATCCACAACAATATTTGCACTCTGAGGCGCCATTCTGAGATATGATGCATATGGTGGGGTACCTCTACATATATACCACAAGTTGCACAATTTTCATAAGAGGTGAATAATTTACAAATGGCTCTGAGCACTATGGGACTTAACAGCTATGGTCATCAGTCCAATAATTTACACACAGTCATGTACCACTAACGCATTTGCAACAGTGCCTTTAGAGAAGTTTAGTGTTGATACAAATTTAATAGACACATACGCAGTTGCACTTTTAATGACTTCATTTTGTTTGGAGCATTCGATCACCATAACGGCCGTTAATTTTTTAAACTTCTTAAAACTGAGCACGCATCCGAATTCGCTGCACTCGTAGTAAGAAGAGCGAAGCTTTGCATTCATATCATACAGTTGGTCAACATTGTTATTCTTTCAGTCAAGCTCAGATTAATTTTACCGAAAATGCACTAAATTTATGTACAATCTATTATTGGTTGGATTACAGTCGTCAAATGTGGTTGAAGCCTTTCCTGTAATTCCCCTCCCGTTTGTCTGGAGTGCTAAGGTAAGATATTGAGGCCTTTTCTAGTTGAACACTTGCCTTTCTTGCACATGACTGTTTAGAGGTCTCTGAAAGCATTGAATACTCTAAAAGTAATGTACGATATGCACAACGGGCAAGAGGGAACCATAAGACTGTAGGATGAAGAAAGTGGGCGTAAGAGACGGTTCAGTCTTTCGTCCGTGCTGTTCAGTCTATACATCGAAGAGGGAATGACGGATATAAAAGAAAGGTAGTAGAGTGAGATTAACTGTCAAGGTGAAAGGTAGTCAATGATAATATTCGCAGATAACATTGCTGTTCTCAGTGACGGTGTAGGAGAATCACAGAACCTGCTGTATAATTGTCACCTGCAATTATGTGAAATTTGTTTTCTGTTCTTACAATGATATTGAAGAGCATGAACTCATAGGTAAAATTACTCTGAAAATTCTATCTTCGGGGATAAACTTATAAGAAAACTGGTGTCTGATACTCTTTTTTTTTATCTCAGTTACTTTCGTAAAATTCAAGAATGAAAATTATACTTAAGGTTTATAATTTATATAATAAACAGCTACCAGCCACATGTATGGTTTAAAAAGGTTTATTATCTTCAGACCATGACCGGTTTCGAATTTTTCCTGTACAAATCCATCTTCAGATGGCAGATTACAAGCATTCTTAGTTGGACCTAGTTTAGTTTATGTTATTCGTTTGCTGCTCAGCATCAAACGAATAACATAAACAAAACCAGGTCCAACTAAGAATGCTTGTAATCTGCCATCTGAAGATGGATTTGTAAAGAAAAATCCGAAGCCGGTCATGGTCTGAAGATAATAAACCTTTTTAAAACATACATGTGGCTGGTAGCTGTTTATTATATAAATTATAAACCTTAAGTACAACAGCCACGTTTCTTAACATGTCGACTTTCGACAAAATAGCGAAAATTTTGCTGTTAACATTCATGTACATTTGAAACAACAAAATAGCGACGGCCTAGAATTAGTTTGGAAACAATTTACTTGGTGTTTTACTGCGTGAAAAGAAATGAAGTTCATTTTCGTAATAACTGCACTCAGGAAAATTATGGGACTTCGATAAAAATAAAGAACTGCAGACTCTAATGAATGTAATGTGCAACTGGTAACTAGACACAAATAGGCTTTCGAAATAATCGCGTACCAAACAAAAGGCTTCCATATTTAATATCCTCACTTTTAAGGAATGAAATATATTTTTTCTTTTCTTCTAAAATGAAGGAGAATCTTCGAATAACGTCGTCGTAATACGCAATTTATTTTTTATGCTTTAGTGAACATTCAGTTTCACGCGTAAATCAGGCTCATATTTATTACCACAGCTCAGCGACAAAGGCCTGATTCCACTAGACCTAATGGGAAGAGTTCAGGAGCACAAAACAACAAGAGAGCAAGATAACAAGAGAGATTTTCACAGTCGTATATGTCCTTTTATGACATTCTAAAAGTATTATCTTGGCTTAATTTTTATCTCAGTACCACTTACAAGGTTCATACATCATGGCATTACGTAGATGTTGGTACCAATAAAGTGAAATGTTATTTCACTTAAGGGTGCTAGACGCTGTCCTTTGGTCATAATTTTACTGGATGTGGGAGAAAGTTAAATCTGGCTGTGACTCCACACTGATGAACAGAGTGAACAATGTAAGAAGAACACACAATGGACTCAGAATAAACCTATGAAAGACGAAAGTGATATGAACTTGCAGAAGTAACAAACTGAATAAATTTAACTTCAAAATTGGTGACCGGTAAATAGGCGAAGTCAAGCATTCTGCTATCCTGAAAGTGGAATAACACACGGCGAAAGAAGAGTGGTGGACGTAAAAAGCAGACAATTGCAGGAAAAGAGGCAATTCCTGGCAAAAAAAGTATACTGGTATTAAACACAGGCCTCAAGAAGAGGAAGAAATGACTGAGAATGTACAAGCGGAGAACTGCGTTGAATGGTAGTTTATATTGGACTACGAGAAAATAGGAAAAAACGGACTCTAAGCGTCTGAGGTATGGTACTATAGAAGGACGTTGAAAATTGATGGTTTGATAAAATAAGGAATGAGGAGTCCCCCCACAGTATCAGAGAAGAAAGGGGCGCGAGGGAAACAATGATAAGTAGAAGGGAAACTACGGTAGGAAATGTGTCAAGACATCACGAAATAAATTCCCTGGCTTTTGAGGGAGCTGCAGAGAGTAAAACCGTAGGGCAGGACTCCTAGTGAAGTACATACTAGAAAGAAATATAAACGTTAGGTGCAAACGCTACTGTGAGATCATGAGGTCGGCACAAGACAGGAATTCTCGGCGAGCAGCATCAAACCCGTTAGAACGCGTATTTTCCTGATATTACACAACTCACGATGTGATACGCAATTTTGCCATTAGCAGCTGCATCGACAAAGATCCGACAATTCACACCATGTGATTAAATAGTGTACAGAAAGACGACGAAACGTATCGCGCACTCGCTCAGAGACAGCTACTAGAGCGATGCACCAACTTTGTTGTCAGATATATGGCGAGCTCTAACTGTAAGACGACTGAGAAATCTCGCCAGGGGTTCCCCCGCCAGCAGACGAATCACCGTGAAGCCAGTCATTAGCGGGAGAGGCCTTAATACTGCATTCGGCGAGGCCGCCATTCGTTAGCGTCCAAGCAACGCCCTCCTAACCGCCCAAGACAAATTATTAATGAGGAAAGACAACAGAACCCGCTATATCGCAGTCCCCGTGGCAAGGATTCTGGCAGTGGGTGCGCCTTAACCGCTTTACGGCTCTGTTAATTCGCTATAAGTTTTTCCTAACTCGTCCTGAATGCAAATGGAGGTGGAAATGATGTCCAAATAACAGATGCTGTCAAGCAGTTGAAGGAACTTAAAATACCCGTTCTCCTTCAGGTTGAAGCATGAGTTATGCAAAAGAAAACATGACTACTGTACTTTAAAATAATTAAATGAAGTTTCGTTTCTGAAGTTACAAGAGAAAACTATGTTCGTAACCATCACCCTTTGCAGTGTATGCGCTCTTACCAATACCTCCCTGTAGCTACTCTGGCCAAATAACCTCTTCTCCTCCAAATTCTTTCTTCCATTTCTTTTGTCCACTTGTCCCTTAGTTTTCCCATTGGTCTCTGGCCCTCCATCTTGATGTCATAAACTTCTTCATTAGTGTGGGCGTAGTGCTTTATAACTCTGGAGGGTATTTTTGTTCCGTCGATGCAACTACAAAATGCGTGAGTATTTCACCAGAGCCGTTTCGCTTCATTGAGGTAAAGCATCATCAGTGGTCTGTTATTAAGTTATTTACATTTTGATTTGCTTCTAGATAGAAAAAAAGTTCCTGAAGAATAAGTGATTCTCGGTTGATTTCTCACTTACATTGGGAAATGCTGTCTGCTAACACATTGTTGTGTTTCTGCATTAGACACTGATAATTTTGGTCAAATTTTTAGTTTTTCTACAGCTCTATGCATTGCCTATGTTTTTTACAACACAAATTTATGCACACCACTGTATTCTGTTTGTTTTTGTACTTCTAAGCATGTGTTGTGGCTTGTAAAAATAAAAAAAATAAAAAGTTGTAGGTCAAAGACAAAGTAGCGGAAGGGTATGTTGGCAGCACTACAAAACAAATAAATAAAAGAGCAAAGGCCGGTGTCCAAGTCTATGAAAACAAATTACTTATAAACTGAGGGTACCATTTCTGGCAAAACTTTCAAACTTTACGAAGCATACAAGAAACTTTACGATATAACGTGAGTCAAAACCTGCACATCTCCAAAATGAAGCACGTGTGCGGTGTTTTTCGCGAATCTTCGACGGAAGAAAGGGACAAAACTGATGCTATTCAGGAAACCTTGCAGAGCAGCTAACAGTTTTTTCAAAAACGCAGCCATCCGCCAAGTTTTCGGCAGACTATCATATATTAGACAGTACGTTTGTGACAAATGCTTTTTCTTAAAATGTATTTCTGTGTTCATGGTACGGACATCAATCATGACAATCTCTTGTAAGGCAGAAGACAATATGCCAGTGACCAAAGACATGTTCAGAAACGTTGCCCATTTTATCCACTTACTATGGACTACTTCAGTCTTTTCCTCGTTAGCGGTACGTTTCCTAGTATGTGGCAACGATGTTTAGAGGTGTTTAACCGTTCACCTCAGTTATTTATGACCCGTTAAAGACCCCTGTAATCTAATTTTAACTAGACAAATTGTGACCAGTGTCCCATGAAAACTAGTAATGCGGTCTTGGAGTTTAATTAACAACCGAGATACAGGAACCGACGTTTTTTAAGAAAGGTAACTACTCTTTTTTTGTAGCTAGAGTGACTGCTCTCACAGAAACAGACCTATCAAAAATAACTCGGTTAAAATACGCCGAATACAGGGACTTTCGTGCTGTTTGTTACGAGCGTTGAGAGGTCCGCCACCGGGAAGCTAACGCAACGTTTCTAGGAAACCTGAGTCTCTGAGGCAATAGCTTCGTGATATGATGTTTATGTTGCTGTCGATGGTAGCCTACGTCGTTAGTTGTGTGTTTCCTGTTGGAGAATTTAGCTGAAGTTACGTGATCAGATATTTTATGAAGAGTGGTGCTAGTGAAATTCCCAAATAGTCGAAATGTTAATAAAGCGTAGACCATTTTCAGGACTACAGTACCACTTACTAATTAAGAGATGGGAAACATCTTTTCAGTGTACGACGAATGTCTTCAAAATGCGTTAAGAGCAGCAGAACGATGGGCAGAACAGTTCTGAGGTAGACGCTATCCCACTCGCTCCTTCTTCTCTAATACTATCAACAGATTTCGGCAGATGGGACGTTTTGCTCCAAGAAGACGAGCTTGAAGTGAAACTTCTTATTTAAAATTTTCTACTTATATTGCTGAGTGAATTTGAAAGTACTGTCTCTTTGCTACTTTATCTTTTCATATCTGATCTACAGAATTAATCCTGAGAAATACAACTCAGAGCCCTCCTATTCATTAATTACTCACAATATTCAAGGATAACGCGATGTTAATGCTTTTGAAATTGATAACGTGACTTCAGATAAAATTAATACAGAAGAATGGCCCTGAATTAGAGGAAATCCTGACAATAACATATACATTTCATAAGTCACTTACCTTCATTATCCGAACTGCAGCAATGCCGCAAGCACCAACACTGCCAGCTACATAAGAGATTCTAGTTACTGAAGGCTTTACTGAAGGCTCTAACTACCGATAGGCATGTGATTAGCAAGGGAAAGATTTTGTTGCAAAGCAAACAATGTATTTTTACCTTAATAATGTGACACCCAGTTCAGAAAATATATAAGCATCAGTAATAACTCTCCATGATGGATACACATTCAGACTGTCTGTTCGAGCTAATACTGCAAACCTCCAATACTGCTAATTATTAACCTCTAACCTCCATCACTGCTAACTACTCCCTCCTAATTTCCATCACTGCTCGCTGTTCACCTCCAAGTGCCGTCAACGCAGACTGTTATCTCCCAACTGCAAGTCCGCCCAGCCACGAGTCTCCTACAGAGCGCACACAGTGCTGTCAGATTTATTAATGCAGAGCGCTACATAGCGCTGCCAACATACAAACACATGAACAGCCTGCTTACATAGCCCGTCTGCTCCTCTCAATAAATTTTAGAAAATAGTTTGGGCAGTGGCCAAGATTAATTTGTAATTTTTTTTATGTTAGCAATATCAGATAGATCATATGCACACAATTATTGATATACTGTTGCTCAATAAATCAAGAAATTCACCTCACAGTTCCTAAAGACAGACCTAATAATTTATCAGAAGAGTAGTCTGTGACAGTTTTATGCACAAAGACAGAGCAGTAAAAGAAAATGCACACTCAAGTAGTGGACCTCCAAATGGAAATACTGTGCTGACTCTTGATATGAAGACTGGTAATGGGCCACAACAGAGCAAATCCACAGCAGAGTCAGTCGAAGTCTTGGAATAATATTGGTAGATGGTTCACCAGAGAGCAGACCCATAGTATTTCTTGTTGAAATTATGGTAGTAATGGGCCACCAAACGTGCAGACCCACTGTAGTCCTTGTAGAGATGACTAGCAGCCATGTGTTGTGACTGTGTTTGTGCAGAATCACAACTGAAGTTCTTGCGATTAATATAGAAAGTCCATAAACCACCTCTTGTGTACTCAGAAACTTTTTACACTATCCTTAGAACCAGCAATGCTGTCAACAAGTCCCTTGCTGAATCATGAACACACGTGCAAGCACTAACACAGTCATACAACCTCTGACATTTTATACATATACTATTACCAACAGACAAAATGTGTGTAGTTAAATGAATCCTTCTATTTACTTAACTTGAAGAACTCGTGTCTATACAATTACAATTTTACAACAAAAGAATTCAATTACAAAGATGCAGGAAACATCATTACGATTAAGAACATGATAATACAGATAACATTTGTAGTAATACAGGCTTTACAATATAATAAAAATAGACTTATGCATGAGTATTACAGGAATTGTGACATAAGTAAATAAATGAAAAATGAAAACATCCTTAACTTAGCACATGAGCATTTAAAAAAAACAGTAAATAATGTCAGAATGCCTTTTCGAAATAAGAAACTGATTAGATTTAAGGATAACAGTATTCTTCATCATATTGAATGCAGCTTACTATTTGAAGGAAAAAAATCTACCAAAACTATCTTGACAGGTAAACAAACAGAGACAGGAAAAACACAGACTCACAAGGCTACACAAAAACATAGCCAAATAACACAAAATGAAAGGACAGAGTCTGTTTTCAGTGTAACATTCAGTACTGCAGTACCTGTGGTACTTCATTTCCTACCTAAACCTGTTGTCACTAGATCCTACTTACATATGTTCATTTCGTCTCTCAAAATAATTATTCTTCTTTGTACAACACTATTTTGCAATTTTTTTTTATAGTTTCACAATGCATTTCTCTTCCAAACTCATCACAACTCATTTCCCTACATAGCATACCCCATCTTAATCTAACTTAAATGTACTGAGCTCAAATACATAAACTGGAGAATGAGGCAATGCAGCAGCAGAAAAAAATTAAGACAAAGAGGAGTGACAAAAAATGCAAATTGACAAAGCAAGCAACAGCATATTTAAATTGGTATGGACAATGTAACATTACAACTAATATAAGGCAATATGCTGCAAATGAGGATAGTAAATCAGTCGTAAAATTGGCTTACCAGAATAATACCAAGTAAAATTTAGTAGAACGATGCCTGACAAATAGCAACAGCAAATTCAATAACTTATCCCTAAATATCAGAAAGTACAAGCAGAAAAAAATATTACAGTAAGGACAGCAGTGAAGACAAGGAACATCTCTATTCCCATCCAATGTCCATGTCACATCTTAACACTAGAGTGGTGCATCACAACAACTTACTCTACCAAAAATATTATCAAGTCGTTGAAAAGAAAATTATGTATGCAATTCCTGTTACTAGTCCCTTCTCCTGCTTATGCTTCTTTCCTTTCCTAGTGCGCCTTTTTTTTGAGAATTGATCATAAAATTATTTTTTTAATCGATCTGTTGACAGAAAATGTTTACATTAGCATATGTATTCGTACATTTTTTTACTTCATAAACCAATGCTACAACGCAGCTAGAAACCAGATATCAATTAAAATAAGCAAATATGTGCAAAGCAAATCATGTGAACATTACCCAGTAGCGATGTGGCAATTCATAAGGCAATAAAAATTCTCTCAACTCTCATAGACAGACACTTGTCATAATCAGGTGTGAAAATGTAAGAAACTTTCTCATCAGTTCATGAGTACTTCAATAAGTAGCACATTGTGCGAGCTCCAAAATGTATTCATATGTTTCCAAGTAATAGTGTGTCATGTTTGTGGTGCGTTCAGCAAAGAAATATCAATGGCAAGGTCGAAGTCCTCTTTATTTCTATGGCTATGCGAGCACTTGCGGGAGTGTGGCATGCTTCAAAGCGGCTTAAGCTGCACCAGTCCACACAACAATGTGTATGTTTGAAAGCAGCTAGCACGCAATTGGGCGCAGCAGAGCATTACATCAAAGTCATATGTACTCTTTACCGAAATATTCATGACAGCAGTGTGAGCTACAAGAACTGTTTCATACCAATAAAAGAATTTCGTAGGTCAAAAACTTACAGCAGAAATGTGTAGAAACAAAATCTGAAGAACAACAGTGTCCAGAAATTTCCGTCAGCACATTCAAACATATACACACTTCACAAAACTCCAAAGTACAGTTCTTGGTCTCCAACATTTTTTCACAAACCAGAGTCCCGAGCCATTACTCATTATTCATTGCCTCATTACACATATACATATTCATCGATACTTCTTCAATACTTCATCATAGTAAACACATAGCATAATCATATTCCTCATATAGCATCATCTTATTGATAACAAACGTATCTCAACATCATAATATAAATTGTCAACATAAAGATATCATCATAACAAATCAATCAAATCCCAAGATCGTCGTAGCTTCCTCCAATAATCTCAAAACCTTTAAAAAAAAGCTTTCTTGTTCATGTCAGCAGTGTCATCTACCTCAAACGTACTTCAAAAATCATGATCCCATACGAAATACATCATTTACATATGAACACTTCACAAAACACAGATAAAATACAATCTCATAAAAGTGAGTAATCCACCTGTGGAATTAACTAGATACGTGTGAGAGACGTAGTAAAAAAAATGTACATTCCCGTCTGTTAAAAGTCTAGATAGCTGTGTAGTTCTGTGTTAGAGAAATATGGTATCGATGTCTAAAATTGTATAAGCAAATACCATATTACCAGGGCACCTCGCACTTGCCACATGATTTTGTTCTATTTGTTGCTGTGTTTGTTTCTGGTCTTGTTCCATTTGTAGCATTAATCACAATAACAATGCCTCAGCGCCTGTAACATGTTCCTTCGTGCTTTTCGACAGTGCATTTACACCGGCAATATACGTATTTTGAAAAGCAGAGGGCGTGTCTTCACGTAAGTCAGAAAAGGGAGATAGTACAAATCCACATTCATGCCACAACTGCGTTGCTCATTACAGTACAGTACATCAATCAGGAACTACAACTACAAAGTAGACTTTCTGCACGCAATTATGCACTAGCAATAAGCAAAAACTAATTTATAATCATGCACTAATTATTCAAAATACAAAAAAAAATCAGAATATTCGAGTGAGGTATCCTCGGCTAAGGGCCAGGTGAAACTTCTTAAAATGATTTTACTTAAACTGCTGAATGCTTACTCAACGTTCTTAAGCTGCTGAGTGAAACTGAACATACTGTGTCTTTGCTATTTTATCAGTTCGTATTTGACCAACAGAATTATTCCTAACAAATACAACCCAAATTTCTCCTATTCACAAATTACACACAATACTCAAGGTTAACGCGATCTGACTGCTTTAAAATTGGTAACCTGACTTCAGACAATTAATATAAAAGAATGGCCCTGAATTAGAGGAAATCCTAACAATAACCTATACCTTTCATAAGTCACTTACCTCAGAAAAATCTTCATTAACCGAACTACAGCAATGCCGCAAGCACCAATACTGCCAGCTAAATAAAAGATTCTAACTACTGGAGGCTCTAACTACTGACAGGCATGTGGTTAGCAAAGGAAAAATTTTGTTGCAAAACAAACAATGTATTTTTACCTTAATGTGACTACCAGTTCAAAAATATTTATAATCACCAGCTATAAATGGGATAGGAAAGATGATGGAAATAGGATCACATTTGAGGAAATGGAGAAAATGGTCAATGGTCGCAGTGCAATAAAGCATCTGGGGTGGAAGAAATTAAGTCTGAACTCATTAAATAGAGTGGAATGTCAGGTCTTAAATGGCTACACAGGATAATTGAAATGGCCTGGGAGTCGGGACAGGTTCCATCAGACTGGACAAAAGCAGTAATCACACCAATCTTTAAACATGGACACAGAAAAGTGTGTAACAACTACAGAGGTATCTCTTTAATCAGCGTTGTGGGTAAAATCTTCTCAGGTATTGTTGAAAGGAAAGGGCGAGTATTAGTTGAGGACCAATTGGATGAAAATCAGTATGGGTTTAGGCCTCTTAGAGGTTGTCAGGACCAGTTCTTTAGCTTACGGCAAATAATGGAGAAGTGTTATGAGTGGAACAGGGAATTGTATCTATGCTTTATAGATCTAGAAAAGGCATATGACCGGGTTCCTAGGAGGAAGTTATTGTCTGTTCTACGAGATTATAGAGTAGGAGGCAAACTTTTGCAAGCAATTAAAGGTCTTTACATGGATAGTCAGGCAGCAGTTAGAGTAGACGGTAAATTGAGTTCATGGTTCGGAGTAGTTTCAGTGGTAAGACAAGGCTGCAACCTGTCTCCACTGTTTTTCATATTATTTATGGAATATATGTTGAAAGCAATAGACTGGCTGGGTGAGATTAAGATATGTGAACACAAAATAAGCAGTCTTGCATATGCGGATGACTTAATTGTGATGGCAGATTCGACTGAAAGTTTGCAAAGTAATATTTCAGAGCTAGATCAGAAATGTAAGGACTATGGTATGATGATTAGCATCTCCAAAACGAAAGTAATGTCAGTGGGAAAGAAATATAAACGGATTGAGTGCCAAATAGGAGGAACAAAGTTAGAACAGGTGGACGGTTTCAAGTACTTAGGATGCATATTCTCAAAGGATGGCAACATAGTGAAAGAACTGGAAGCAAGGTGTAGCAAAGCTAATGCAGTGAGCGCTCAGCTACGATCTACTCCCTTCTCCAAGAAGGAAGTCAGTACCAAGACTGTTATCTGTGCACCGTTCAATCTTTCGGCCAACTTTGTTGTATGGGAGCGAAAGCTGGGTGGATTCAGGTTACCTTATCAACAAGGTTGAGGTTACGGATATGAAAGTAGCTAGGATGATTGCAGGTACTATTAGATGGGAACAATGGCAGGAGGGTGTCTACAATGAGGAAATCAAAGAAAAACTGGCAATGAACTCTATGGATGTAGCAGTCAGGACGAACAGGCTTCGATGGTGGGGTCATGTTACACGCATGGGAGAAGCAAGGTTACCCAAGAGACTCATGGGTTCAGCAGTAGAGGGTAGGAGGAGTTGGGGAAGACCAAGGAGAAGGTACCTGGATTCGGTTAAGAATGATTTTGAAGTAATAGGTTTAACATCAGAAGATGCACCAATGTTAGCACTGAATAGGGGATCATGGAGGAATTTTATAAGGGGGCTATGCTCCAGACTGAACGCTGAAAGGCATAATCAGTCTTAAATGATGATGATGATGATGATGATGATGATGATGATGATGAGTAATAAATCTCCATGACGGATACACATTCAGACCTTCCGCTCGCGCTAATACTGCAAACCTCCGACACTGCTAATTACTAACCTCTAACCTCCATCACTGCTAACTACTCACTCCGAACTTCCATCACTGCTGGCTGTTTACCTCCAAGTGCCATCACCGCAGACTGTTAACTTCCAACTGCAAGTCCGACCAGCCACAGAGTCTCTTACAGATTGAGTATAGCGCTGTCACAGTTATTAACGCAGAGAGCCACATATCGCTGCGAACATAGAAAAACGTAAACAGCCTACTTACAAAAGAAAGGCTACTATTACAAGAACAGCAAAATAGTGCTTCATACATTTCCTACGCTAAAAAAAAAAGAAGAAAACAAAAAAAAAAATTATACGGTACGATAGCTCTCCTCAAGTAGACGGAAGAGTTGTTTGGATTCTTCATTGACATAAATAAAAATGGAAGAAACAATGCACTTTTAATTTGAAAAAGTAAATTTTTCTTAAAAACCCCGTTATTTTGTAACTAAAACGTATTCCTTTGGAACTTACTGTCTGACCTCAACAATGGCTGAATGACTTAGCAGTGATGTAACGTTTTCCTTAGTAAGAGACTTGTTAAAAACTTGGTAAAATCTAACGTGCAGGAGTGACATTGCGTCTTAACTTGAAATGAGCTGGGGCCTGCTGAAAATTAAGAGAGTACAGTATGTGGAAACCGTGATAAAGACGTTTTTGCTAAGGACCAAGAAAACAGGGAAGTGTAATACGACGTGTGTCAACATATAGAGGAATAATCCCCATTGTAGTAGAGAAATGAGGACATTTCGTGCAAGTGCTGATCTGAAATGGAGAAGTCAGTATAGGAGAAGACAACGTGATGCGACACTGCAAATCAGTCAGAGGAGTGATGATCCTACGCTTCCAAAAGAGGAAATGAGACCTTTTTCTTGTTTTGTATTTGAGGCTTTACTTCTGCGGAGAAATTACTTAGTGATTACTTTCTACACAGTACATAAAATGTATTTTGGGATTCCTTTTTTGAGAAGGCACCAGTTTCTAGTGCAATTGTATGCACTGTGGTGCCCTGAGTAGTCTCTCAGAGGGCTTGGGCAGTCTGCACTGGCCTTCACACAGACTGGTTGCGAGCCGTTCTTGCTTCGCCCACAGTGGCCGAAAATGCCACGAACCACACAATAAAGCTCTGTGAAACGGGTCAGACAGTACAAAAATATCCACCTAGTATCAGCACAGAACTCGGTAGCTGAAAGAGAGTTTAATACACAACAATGACGAATCAAAATGTGAAAGCTTTTCAGTTGTTATAAAAGCGATGCATGCGGTATTTTCATTGCAAAATGCAGCCATTGTGTTGCACCAGGTATTTCTCATGTACATGACAGACAGACAGCAGCAAGTTCAAAGTATTCTGCTGGTGTAAATACCACGTCTCGTAGACTCTAACTCGTTTCCAACTCGCTTTTCTAAAATATTGCTTTGAGACACGATTGATGCTGACTGACTACGTCAGCTATACCTCGGGATAGGTAAAAAAGATCTTTGTTTTCCTATGCGTATTGTACATTTGTCAAATAAACGTAGGAAGTTGTGAAAGACGTAGCAAAAAATGTGTTTTGCTACACCAGTCGTCCAGTATGTATCTGTTTTTAACGGAAGAGTTGTTTTACTTGTAGTTTCTTCAGGGTAACTATAGGTGGAGCCATGAACGTTGGCGGTCGAGTTAAGGCTTTTTCTGAGCCCCTACGTCACGCATTCTCCGTCAGACAATGAGCATTCAGTAGTGTTCTGGGCGCTCTTCTCTCATCCCGTAGCTAACGCGAGCATTAAACGTGATCATAGCAAGTTGTTTAGCGAATTTTTATTCCATTTGTGGCGAGTTATCATCGCTTATGGTTGTGGTGCAATCGAGAGACATAAATTGCTGGATATACGCTTTCTCCAAGCGGACAGCAAGCGCATTCGCGTACCGCAACTGTCGCTGGGAATCGTCAGCAATGGAATCCTCGGATGTGCCTCGACACGCGCGAACATAAACCGTTCGTGGATCGGACGGTAGAGACCTATGTAACTTCACTGGAAATGAACTAAAACTGAAACTTTGCTTCACATATCGAAGAAGTGTCTTTTCCAGACTTTCTGTCAGATCAAAACTGTATTCTGGACCAGCACTCAAACGTGTGACCTTGCTCTTCCACTTGTAAATGGCCTTCCGATTGACTTATCCAAGCGTGACTCATCACCGGAACTCACAGCCGCCTACGTCTACATAAACATCTACACGACAGCTCTGCAATTCCACTTAAGTGCCTGGCAGAGGGCTCTTTCGACTGCCTTCAGACTATTTCTCTACCGTTCCACTCTCTAATAGTGCAGGGGATACATGAACACTTAAATCTTTATGTACGAGCTCTGATTTCTTTTATTTTGTTATTATGACCATTTCTTCTTATGCAAGTTCGTGACAATATTTTCACATTCAGAGGGGAAAACTGATAATCGAAATTTCGTGAAAAGATCTCGTCGCAACGAAAGCCGCCTTTGTGTTAATTATCACCATTCCAATTAGCTTATCATATCCGTGAAACTCTCGCCCCTATTTCTCAATAATATAAAACGAGCTGTCTTATTTTGAACTTTACCTATGTCCTCCGTCAACCCCATCTGGTAAGGAGCCCATACAGCGCAGAAATACTCTAGCAGAGGACGAAGAAGTGTAGTGTAGGCACTCTTTTGAGTCTGGAAATCTGCTTTCTTATGTAGTTATCTGCAAGACACTCTTGGATTCAGCAATACATTCAACGCCTCCCTCATCACTTCGTAACATTGTGTGAGCGCACCGCCCTCACGGACTTCATTACGGCTCCGTGGAGTGTTTGAATGTGGAGTTGAAACACTGGTACTGACATAATATTCTGAATGGTCTGGAGTGATCTCATGTGTGCTTTCAGTCATTGAGACCTCAGTCCTGAAGATCTTTTATCTTCATCTTCAAGTGAGCATACATCCCTTGGAACGTATTTTCGGCGATATGTCTAATTTACATTCTTTGTGCCTTATTCTCTCTAACATCTTACCGTTTGTCACCATTTAGCAAAAACATGCACATAAGGTGATTCAGCTGACCGCTGCCTATGTGCTTTACGCAAACCGCAACGCCTTCAAAAACTTCATAAGAGATTTTCAAATTACCCCTCTCCCTACGCGCAAACTATTAATTCTTCAGATAAAATGAACAGGGCCTTTTAGTAGGAATTTTAATTTAGTTAAATTTAGTACTGGAACGGGTTTTTGCTGGAGGTCACGGGTTTCGTATTAGTCAAGAAAAAAACACGTTTGAAGGTCATTTTTGTATGTGAATAATTGGGACACTACTGCCTCTAGCGAAAACGTATTCCAGTACAAAATTTAAATACAGAAAGGTCTTGTTCATTGTTTTGTAGGACTATTAATTTGCATGTATCGAAGGAGAGAATGCGAAAAAGTTGCTTATGATATTTGAAGGTGTTGTGGGTTGCGTAAAACCCATAGGTAGAGGCAACTGAATGCCCCCGTATTTCACAACACTTCAGTCGATGCACAGATCAAGTAGCAGGTCGCTGACCTAATGACTTTCAGGGCCAAAAAAATTATTTCAATATTTTATCTAATCATTGGCCAAACTCAAAATTTAATATTCTGTCACAATCCACTCATTAAGAAGAGTAACTCTAAGGTTTTAATAAAGTGAGTCAACTATTATTATTAAAAAATATGGGGTGACTGAAAATTCTCTGCCAGCCCAATAGAGGTTGTCAGTAGTCTAAATGTTTACTGCTATTTTTCAACTTAGTCCTCTTTTAGGTCCACATACTTTTGCCACCAGTGCTGCAGGCAGATCATGCCATCCTTGTAGAACGTTTCATCCTTCACGGTAAAAGAAACTCCTCCTTCGCACCCATGACGTTGTGGGGGTACTGGTGCGTAGTATCTGTAAGTGGTTGTTCTTTGGAGGGTGAAAATGCCCAGTGGCGCAGAGAGTCGCAAGCAGAGGCAGTTGTAGAGAGGCTGTGGAAGGTGTAGGCTGCGTAAGCCAAAGGCGGTTGCGTAGCGAAGGATTTATCTCTATGTTTAATAGTGGAGACACACAGTTTGAATAATAGTGTGTTTATGTTTGTGCTGTGTGATAAAGGAAACAAATTAAATTTTATCAGTTGCTAATACGTCTCCATCAGTTAGTACCACACCATTGCATTTAACAATGAACGAAGTCTCGATATACGCGGACAACTACAACAAGAGGATTGTAACATAATAAATATTAATTAACCCACATAATCTCCATCAACGAAGGGAGCTTATATTTGGCGCCGCGTGTGTCGGACGTCGATTCCTTCGCAATCTTCAGATCGTCAGAGAAGACGGCACAACAAACGGTGAGTGAAGCAGCTAATTGCGACCGCGGCGCTTCATTTCTAATTGTTTTCCACGTTGCACAGGAGAAATTAGGAAAGGACTTCTGTACTGTGTTTGAGACTATGATATTTATAATATGATCTTTTAAATTAAGTGTTGGAACCAATTATTGACGGACAGTGATTTTGGTGAACATTGTTAACATGACGGATACAACGCAAAATAATAGTGTAGTTATTAATGAGGAGGGACAAATTAATGTTTTAGTCAATGTAGAATGCGAGTTTGGACTTCAGAATACCACACTTAACGTAATGGAAGATAGTGGTGTAGTTAGTTTCGATTCAATGACGCCTAGTTCAACACCGGTGAGTAGTCAACAAACGGGAACGGACGTTAACACTAAGGATTTGAAAGTGCAGATGTTGAGAGAAATCAAACAGGAAAGTAGGAACGCCAAAGAAGAAATAAAGAATTTGTCAAATGCAATGGTTAACTCGCGAACTGAGCTCACTAGTTCACTTAATCAGAAACATAAGGAGCTCCAAAAGGAATGTGATTCCAAACATGAAGAACTTGAAAATAAAATGCAAGATCTTAACACAAAACTTAATGAACAAGGTAAACAATCGAGCATATTAGTTAACAAAGTTCAAGAAACAGTTAAGGCTCAAAACGATGAAATTTTTAAAATTAAGAGTACATGTAAAGGCAACAAAGAAACAAATATTAAGTTAGTTCAAGGCTTACAGACACAATGTACTGAACTGAGTTCCGAAGTAGGCGAAATTCGCCAAAAGGTAATGTCATCCGAAAATGGTTTGAACCATGCCAATAAAGACCTTATTACTCAGGAAATCAACACAGCGTTACGCAAAGTTGATAACAGTATGGCGTACCTCAAGTTATTGTAGATAATGGATTGAGTGTGCTCAACTTTCAAGATTACGATCCGAAAGGAGGTATCCATGCAGTTGCCTTTATTAAGCAATTTAAACACACGTTTCCAAGACATTATACGGAACGTGCGAAAATTGATCGTGCATTAGCCACATGGAAGGCGAAGCACATATCTGGGACATCAATGTTCCAGAAAATTACTCAAATTACAAACAATTTGAATCTGCATTCTTGAGTAAATTTTGGTCGCGAGAAAAACAATGGGATGTAAAGTCAAAGATTCTTACACCGCCTAACTACACAAGACATTACGGAACAATGCGTGAATATATGCAGAAATTTTGGAACGGCAATGCCTATCTGGATGATGCGGTTAAGGAAGAGGAATTGATGTTAATTTTGATACAGAAGCTGCCTTTCGCGGTACTTGAAAAGTTAGCACGCACTCCAAAAGTGAACATGGAGCAGACCTGCCTAATGATCGATAGAATTAACGTTCTTAATCGTGAACGCGAACAGCGCGAGAGAAATTATGACGATCGTCATTCGCGGGATAATGGCCTATCGCGACAAGTATTTATGAGTAATGGAAGACCAAGCAGATTTAATAGAAAAGGGGACGGAAAACAAAGAAGAGATGAGTACGACGCACCGAACAGATTTAATTACAATCAGTACTCAGATCGATCACAGTATGAAGAAAACAGAAGACAGCAACGATCGCCGGAACAAGAAAGGAGCCCAGAGCGTAATCCACAGGAACGTGAACTGCTAAACTAAGTCAAGTTTCGAAGACGACCCGCTCCGAAACTCAAGTTAAAAGAAATGGGTTGGATGTAGCGATTAACGCAATCAAGTGTGTACGAGTAGATGATATTAGAGACGATTTGTATCGAGAGGATGAAAATAATGATCAAGAAATGTTAATGCCTTTTGTAGAGGTGGAGGTATGCGGAATTATTGTGATTATTGTGGATGCACTGCTGGACTCGGCGAGCGAAGCTAGTACAATTTCAGAAATTCTCTTTTCACAATTAAATAATCCGGTGGCATTTCCAACATTTTCCTTGAACGGCGTAAGTAATGTCAGTGCTGTAGGTAATCTCTTAATGTTGGATTAGTTCTTGGAATCGATTGGTTGACTGAAATGAGATGCAGTATTGAATTTGTAAATGGTTGCCTGCTGACAAGAATAAATAATGTCGAGAAGAAGATAATGTTTAAAGGATTTATTAATGAAGAAAATAAGGGCGCTGCGTGTGTGAAGATGAGGTTAATGCGTTTCCGAGGAGAAGAGGAACTGGCGACTTATGATGATACTGAGGAAGATCCTGCTCTGCGAGCAAATAATAATGATGAAGATGCTCTGACTGGTATTCAAATCATGATTGAGACGTCAGTGAATTTGACGGAAGCAAAAAGGGAGGAATTAATGGAAGTGCTGATACGCGAAGTTGACCTGTTTTCAAAATTACCTGGATTAATTAAAGGATGTGTTTGCAAAATTAAAGCCAAGGAACATGAACCATTTCGCAGCAAACCGTATGCAATACCTTTAGCGAAGAGAGAAGCAGTGAACAAGGAAATTAGAAGGATGAAGGCTAATCAGATAATTGAAAGATTAGACAGTGAATATCTAACGGTTAGCAGACTTTGAAACGGTCATTAATAATTTGAGTCATGATTCGACAAGATTACCACCATGCACTGTTCTGTTGGGTAAGAAACCTAACAGAATTTTCGATGCATATATCAAATTTCCGCAGCAGGATGAGCTACCACCAGAAGATAGGATCAAACTGACGCTCGAAATGATGCCAAAGAAAGCAGAAGAAAGAAAGAAAGCCCACGATAAAATAGTGAAACCTATCACGTACAAGATTGGAGATCTGATCCTAATTCGGACACACACAAAGTCATCTAGTGTGAACGAGGAGATAAAAAAGTTCAATCATTATTACAAAGGACCATTCATGATTAGAATGCTGGTTAACCCGAATTCAGTGGAGGTAGAAGTGATTAAATCTGGCAAATGTCATAGCCTACAACATGTTGAGAACATTAAGTTGTATAAGTGTCCTGAACTATCACAAGGAAGTGTCAATTAGTGAAATGTGTTTACTTATAAATGTGCTACGTTACTGATGGACTAACCTTTGGACAATAGTCGGTATCTATTGTGAGATGTTGAAGACTGCAGTCTGTAGCTGCAGTGAGAGCATTTTATTCTCTGTGTCTGATATCGTGTGACTTTCTCTTACGTCCTGTGACAGGGGCAGCAGTGGACAACGGAGCGACGCTAGTAGCGTGTGTTTTGGTTTTCAGGAAACAGGCGACAGTGCACAGCTAAGCGCGCAGCGCGTTATTCTTTTGTTACCTCACACTGCTGTAATGTTATTGTATTGTTTTCATGCCTGCCTGCTAATGACCATCGACGCCCTGCGGGCTACGGTTTGTGGGAGGAGTAGGTGGCTGACGTCACGAACAGCTGACTGGCATCTGGCACTTGTCAACATAACGGGAACGTGCCACCGACGAATCGTACGGCGGAATGCGGCGATTCTTCGTGGGCGTAACAACAGCTCCTAGTTCTTCCTGTCTCCGGCTGCGTCGAAGTCACTCTTCCCTTGCATCAAACGTCGCAACTGCGTGTGACGACCAGCTCAACACATAGGACAGTCATAAAAGCAGAGTAGCAAGTGCTGTGTTACGTATAGTGTTTGTGAGTCCTCAGCGGTGACGATGCCACTCGTGTGAAGTTCTGCTCAGCTTATAGGTGGGGTCCCAGAGCAGAGTACCCAATATTTCCTTATGGTGTGAAAAGTGCTCAAGTCAACAAATTGTCTTTGGTTTATAAATGATTCACTCAGTGTAACTTGGTTGTAAATGGAAAATATTTCTTTAAAGGTATATACTGATTTTTGTATAAGTAGTCTGTGTGCTGTGAGCCAGTTTACAAATTTCAATAGTTAATTGATAAATGTTTTATGCCTGTAACTGTAGTTTTGACACATGCATAGTGTCAATGCTTTAGTGCATAAAGGTTTTACATTTGTATTAGGTTATTTAAAATTAGGCTCATTTATTCAGATTCCATTCCTTAGTGTCAATTATGATCTTTACTGTGATTCATGTGTGTAATTAAGAGTAATCTTTACTAAAATGCTTGATATCTCCAACAAAATGGAAACTGTGTCAGTCACATCATCTTATCTTTTTTTACATTTTTCTTGCTGATTAACAGACAGTTAGTTCTTGCTGTCATTAAATAATTTTCGAATTGCTATATTCATTGATCATGTCTTATGTGCGTGGAGAGAAGGTTCATTAACATCAGTTATATTTTGAAAGTCATTTGTTCCCAGGGTCAGATACTTAGTGCAACTACTTTGACATGAAATACTGATTAGTGTAATTTTCAAATTTAGATTTTTTTATTGTATAACTTTCACTATGACTTATGAGTCCTCTCAAAAGGTAACCTAGGTGTAGTTTTGTTTTGGTGGGGATTTGAGGCTATTGGTGTGTAGTATCTGTAACTGGTTTTTCTTTGGAGGGCGACAATGCCCAGTGGCGCAGAATGTCGCAAGCAGAGGCAGTTGTTGAGAGGCTGTGGAAAGTGTAGGCTTTGTGAGCCAAAGGCGATTGCGTAGCGAAGGATTTATCTCTATGTTTAATAGTAGTGGCACACAGTTTTAATAATAGTGTGTTTATGTTTGTGCTGTGTGATAAAAGAAATAAATTAAATTTTATCAGTTGTTAATGCGTCTCCATCAGTTAGTACCACACTATTGCATTTAACAATGAACGAAGCCTCGATATACATGGTCAACTACAACAAGAGGATTGTAACATAATAATAATTAATTAACCTATATAATCTCCATCAACGAAGGGAGCTTATAACGTCATTATCTGATCGAAAACGATATCGAGCTACATGGTACTTGAGGTTAGTGAAGAGGTACAGTTCACAGGGGGCGAAATCGTGTGAATAAGGTGGGTGTCAGGTCTTTTAGAAGCCACAGGACTCGATAGGGACATTGTAATGAGGGGTGTGCATACGGGAACATTGTTGAGCAAATTGAAACGCGTCAGGATGATGACAGAACGAGTTGACAGAACAATGTCCGCCGAAGGATTTGATGGCCTCCTTCAAATGCGTTAGTTTAGCACCTCCATTCACTGTTTCATCTTTCTTTAGGTATTCACCCAGGCTCACACATCTAGAATGCCAAAAAACAGAAGCCATCACTTTGCCAGTAGACGTGGTTAAATTGAATTTCTTGAGGGGGGGGGGGGGTGGAAGGGGGCAGGGGGGGGGAGGATAAGTTATTCTACTGTTTCGATTGAACCTGGATTCGTGTTGAACGTGGGGGACCCATACTTTAACCAATGTCAAAAAATTTGAGAAATGTCACTGAATCTACATCAAAAAGGGTCAAGTTTTCGTTGGACATACCATGTCACCGGCGTTTGTTGTCTTCTGTTAACATTGTTGGAACGCATCAACATGAGACCTCGTGCATGTCAAGTACAGTTTTTCTGATGCATCCAGCGCGCTGCTGACTCTTTCAACAATGTAGCATTCTCTCACACGACGTTGGTGACGTCATGGATCGCAGTGGTTTGACGTTATCTTCCGAAATGGACATTAGCGGTCTTCCACAGCAAGGTGCATTTTGGACACAGGTGCTGCTCCGCTTGATTTCTACCACTTTATTTTCCACAGTGGAGTAGGGAACAGAATTCTGTCGCAACATTTGAAAGACGTCATTATTGATCTCCTGCACACTCATTCCCTTTTTCAGCAGGTGTTGGTTGACCGCATCCTTGCTTCTTTATGCAGTTTTCAAAATGTGTACACCTTGGGCACTTCGATCTCCAGTACTTGAAACAAAGAGAAAAACGAGATATAAATGAACAATTTGGTACTTAACCCAGCAAATGGATAAAGTTGCTAAAACGACATTTTTCTGGGAGAAGTACTTCATGCAATGGCCAAGAACTTTTCAGCCACCCTTCGTATGTATGCTTGATACAGCATAACTCACGGCGCACGTACTACCCAGATTAGTTCAGGGGAAAATATGTTTTGCTACATCAGTCGTTAAATGTGTATCTCTCTTTAAAGCAAGTGAAATTTTATTTTTGTTTTCGCCAGGCTAACGAGAGACCTGTACTTGGGGATAAGAGCACACAGCCTCTTCCAACAATCTTCACTCATAACATCAAGCTCATTTCCAAACTATTCCTCTTTGACAGTCCCCACTATTTTATCGTTTTTCATGCAGTAAAACTGCAGCATCAGGGACGACGTTTATTACACAGTACCTACTTCTGCCACTGAATGCACCTTTAAAATTGTATCATAGTATGACAGATAGTTCGGGAGATATAAAGCAACGAGTTGCATGAAAACGGAGAGCAAATTATCAGCACTGTAGTAATCTTATCTTCGATAATTGGAGAACTTACAGATTTCGTAGAAATTTTAAACGTAATTCCAAATTTTAAATGAAACAACAAGTTCACTGTTACCAGTCACCGTTTTATTTATTTCCACGACGCGTTTCGAAGGTTTAAACCTCCATCATCGGGTGGATTTACATCAGTAAGTATTACATTTGTGTCTGTGTTGTGTTACGATTTTTGGGGGAACTTGTGGCACTGCGTAGTGGAGAAACAAGACACTATTTCAGAATATGGTTTAGGATTACTTTTGATATATAATGGTAAACATAAATAAGTAAACTAGAGTACCTTCAGTGGTCACAGGTTCCTTTTGCTGTCGTAACAAATCACATGTATACCGCCACATTTGTAACCAAATATGGCGTCTGAAATCAGCTGGGTGTAATGTTCGTATAGCAGAAGAGAAGACATAATCGCAAAGTGCAAAGAATAAAAAATCGTAACAACATATTACGGAATATTTGTTTTAAGCATTTGGCGGTGATTCTTTTGAGGTGTCAAATATATGTGTGTGTACTTGAGGTGGTATATAAATCCAATTCTGACAAGTTAAAACAGATAAACATTTGTACTCGTTTATACAATCAGGTGAAATGTTAAAATGGCTTAAAGTTCATACTTGTTGATAACAATTAGGTGAAATGTTATAGACTGTAATTACAATGATCATATTGGCTACAACAGTAAAATCACACATACACTACACTCTTTGATTGGGATCAGTAAACAGATGTGAAGTGAGGGGCTGGAGGCAGAAGGAGAGGTAGAGAGAGAAAAAAAGTCTGTTTGAGTGTGTGTTTGTGTGTGTGAGTGAGTGAAAGGAGGGGAGAGAGAGAGAGATAGAGAGAGAGAGAGAGAGAGAGAGAGAGAGAGAGAGGAAAGAGTGAGTATATGAGAGCAAACATTTACATGGCAAGGAGTCCTAATATTGCATGTTGCATATATTAGTTGCCTAAAGGTTGGTGTAATACATTGGTTAATGCTATAAAATATGCAGATCGATGTACATTTGTGCCAGTAGTTGATGTACATACAGCTTTAAGCTGACGAGGGGTACAAGATATTGGTGTGATTTGAATTATCTGCGAATGAGGTCAATCTCTTGTACTCTTGGCAGGTTTGTATATTTGGAGTGTTTCAAGGATGTCTAGTTTTCTGCCTTTTGGTTGGATGTGTAGGATACTAATACTTGTGTTGTTAACATGGTGTTTTGTTTCATGCAGGTGGGTTGCTATTGCTGATGTGTGATATTTTTTGTTTTTTTAGTGCTGCCATGCGTTCCTTGAACCTAATCTCAAATGATCAGTCTGTCTGGCCTATGTAGAAGCAGTCACAGTCCAAACATTCAATTTTGTACACACCTGTGTGATGAAGTGGGTTTCATGTGCCGATGTTGTGGGGTAACGTCTGTCCAATCTTGTTGTCTGTTGTAAAGGATATGCTTATGCCTTTTCGTTTGAAGACATTGGCAATCTGGTATGAAATGTTACCCAAAAAGGCGATTGTATGGAAGATGTTATTTTCTTTTTGTTTTTTGTGTTGTGATTCCTTTGCCATTATTGAGTGTTTTAGGGTGTCTACTATGGAGCTGTTATAACCATTTTCAATAGCTGTTTGTTTTATTATTTCAATTTCTTGATCACATTTATCTTCTGAGAGTGGTAGTTGGATAGCTCTATTAATCATGTACCGGAATGCTGCCATTTTGTGTGCTGTGGGGTGGCAAGAGGAGTTGTGGATTGTGATATGTGTTGTGGTTTTCATGGGAGATGTTGAAAAACTTATTCAACTCACTGATGTCATCTTTAGTGCCTCTAATTAAAATGATGTTATCATCTACATATCTGTAGTTGTGGATGATATTTTTGAGGAGGTGGTGATTGGAATTCAGGATTTTGTCTTCTAGGTTACTTATAAATATTTCTGCTAGCAATCTGGAAAGATTTGAGCCCATTGCCAGACCATCTGTTTGTTTGTAGACTTTATTGTTAAATTTAAAATAGTTGTGTGAAAGTGTGAATTCAAACAGGTCCATTAGTTCATTAATGTGGGTTGAAGGGATATTTTGCGTTTATGTAGGATGGCATTAATTATCTGTAGTGTCGGATCTATTGGCACAGAGGAATATAGGTTTTGTATGTCAAATGAGGCAAGTGTGGCTCCATCAGGTACTTGTATGTTTTTGACATATTGTGTAAATTCTGTTGTGTTTTTAAGTGTTCTCTCATTATTGAATGTGTATGCTTGTTTGAGAATTCTGCAGAGTATTTTATTGAGCTTGAATGTTGGGCTGTTCCTACAGTTCACTATGGGCCTGATGGGGGTCCCATCTTTGTGGATCTCTGGTTGTTATCTAAGGCAAGGTGCTTGTGGGCTCATTGTTACAATGTTTCTTGCTCCTTGGATGGTGAGTGGAAAGTTAATGTTGTTCGAAATATGTTGAATCTCCTTTTGTATTCTGGTTGTTGGATCTTTATGTATTTCAGTTATGTTGCTGGTTTGGAAGAAGTCTAAAGTTTTTTCTATGTATGTTGTTCTGTCCATTACAATAGTTGTCTTGCCCGTGTCAGCTTTTACAATTCTTGCATTATTCACGTTTAATTTAGTCTTAATGGTACGTGTAAGGGCTTCTTCTCTTTACTTGTATGCTGGGAATGGTTTTGCAATTTCCTTTTCAATGTTTACGTTAATTTTGTGGCAGGCTGATATTCTGTCAGTTTGCTTCTTAAAAGCGATGGTCGAGATCTGTGTTGCACAGGTGATGAGCTTTTCTTGGTTCCAGCGGAGCTTGAACATTGTGTTTTAAGCCTTTGCAGAGTAGTGCCTCTTCTTCTGCAGTGAATGTTATGTTCGTGTTGTTGAGGAAAGGTGTGTAGAATGTGTGTTTCTTTTGTCTGGTTTGGTTCGGTTTGGGAGGTAATTGTTGCTTTATAAGGTTGCTAGTTTTTTCTTCTGTGTAGTTTTCGTTTTCTGTACGGTAAACTCGGTGTACTCTTTGACTTTTTTGGTTATGGAATCATATTCTAATCTATGAAGCAACTTTCCCAACTGTAATCCTACATGATAAATCTGTGTCTTGAACATTTGTTTTTTAATATAAAGTTTTTTCAGTTCATTTTTCACCCAGAGTTTTCGTGCGTTTTCCAGTGGTTTCTTCGCAATTGTTGTGTTTGTTTTGATGTCAATCTGGACATAATTTGGGACGACGTTATTCTTGAGACAATTCCTATTGAAGTGTATGTGTTGTGTCGTCATTGCGACCTTTTCTGCACTCTTTTTGTACTTGAAAATAGCCTTGATTGCCTGACTGGGCAGATTAACTTTAAATGCAAAAATTTTTAGGTTAGGCTTTACCGTGACTGTTACTGCCATTAAATGAAACAACAAGTTCACTGTTACCAGTCACCGTTTTATTTATTTCCACGGTGCGTTTCGAAGGTTTAAACCTCCATCATCGGGTGGATTTACATCAGTAAGTATTACATTTGTGTGTGTGTTGTGTTACGATTTTTGGGAGAAACATCGCACTTATCGATTATGTCTTCTCTTCTGCTATACGAACCTTGCACCCGGCTGATTTCAGACGCCATATTTGTTTACAAATGTGGCAGTATACATGTGATGTGTTACGACAGCAAAAGGAACCTGTGACCACTGAAGGTACTCTAGTTTACTTGTTTAATGTTTACCATTAGATATCAGTTTAACATTTTGTCAAAAGTAATCCTAAACCATATTCTGAAATAGGGTCTTGTTTCTCCACTAGGCAGTGCCACAAGTTCCCCCAAAAATCGTAACACAACACACACACACAAATGTAATACTTACTAATGTAAATCCACCCGATGATGGAGGTTTAAACCTTCGAAACGCGTCGTGGAAATAAATAGAACGGTGACTGGTAACAGTGAACTTGTTGTTTCATTTAATGTCAGTAACAGTCACGGTAAAGCCTACCCTAAAAGTGTTCGCATTTAAAGTAATTTCAAACATTGCATCAGGCAAACATCACATATATCGTCTGAGTTTCAGTGAATTTGATCTTTTGTGTATTTCGTAAATCGAGACGACGAGCGCCCTTTTCCAGCCACCAGTTTTCTCACATATGAGTGAGAATGAGAGATATTTCCCGATCGTCAAACGGATCTCCCTCAGGACCTTACGTTGTTCGCTGTAAGTAGTCAACTGTTTCTCAGTAGTAGAGGTGCTGACATCAGTGTTATTTGCGGGTGTGGTTGAACGGTTGGCTTATGGGAGGGGACCAAACAGTGACGTCATCGGTCCCATCGGATTAGGGAAAGACGGGGAATGCATTCGGCCGTGTCCCTTCAGAGGAACCATCATGGCATTTGCCTGAAGCAATTTAGGGGAATCACGGAGAGTTTAAATCAGGATGACCGAACGCGGGTTTGAAACACCGCCCCCGCCCCCGTCCTTCTTACCCGCGTCGGTCACCTATGCATACGCACACTGAAGAAACACGTTAGAGTAGCAGGAGATGGTATTAAATTGGCGATCTAATATGGAAACAGTTACCGTAACTAGTTTTCAGAGAAATAAATTCCTTTCGTTAAGTTGTATTATGAGACCATATATTTGATTTGGACAAGAAGAGGCTGAATGTTAGAGTGAAAAAGAGCGACATTAGTACAGTTAATAAAGGAAATTTAGGAGAAAAAATCGTGTAGTCGCAAGTTTTTGTGCAGTTGTGGGAGGGAGCTTCATGAAATACGTACAAAAAATCCGCACAGGTTGGTTGTGAGCGTGAGAGCGGGACGCGTTTTATAGTCACTTTTTTGGCTCTTCTTGAATATGTCGGACATTATGGGTTCTAGAACAAATGGGTCCCTGTATCCCACTCATTTTTTGTCGAGGGCTAATAGTGTCCGCATTGGATTGGATGAAAAAAAAACGAAGATTATTAAAAGTAGTAATGTAATGTGTAATGGTATAAAATTTATATTTAGTGTAAATTTAAGCGGTTTAAAGACTAATAGTAAATATGAGTACCACATTTAAGTGCAATAGAAGGGTATTAAGGGATGAGTAGTGTAGTAATGTCGTAACAGGTTGGAAAGAGAGCGGGAAGGTTAGAAGTGTGATGGAAGCCAGGTTGCTAGATCGGGCTAACGCAATTTCCTCCTTCACAGGTTTGCAAACTGAAGAGCGAGCAGGCGTTTTCTCACTCCCTGTACCGCACTCCGTCGCCAAAAGCAACTGCAATGTTTTTCACAAGGTTATACTGACCCATCCAACGCTCACCGTATCAATCACTGCCGACGCAGTGTGCTGATACACCCAAAGCTTTTCATTTTCCTCAAAGAGTGTTAACATTACATTGGTTACGAATATGAGTTACTGTTAATATTAACTCAAGATAATGAGATGGACAGAGGGCGACTGATTCTCAGTCATCCTTTACAGCACCTGCACCGTTGTTCTGGAAAAGTCTACTTGCCCCACCACGAGCGCTGCTAACTTTTCAGTTTACAGACAGATTACGCCTCCTCAATGTTTCTTTATGTATTGATCTCTAGTGTGAGTAGACAAAATAAGGTCACTGAGCTCATTTTTATATAGCGGAGTAATTTTCAGTTTAGTGAGTGAATATTTAATTGCAATTATTGAGCGATTATAATGTAAAACGTACTTTACAGCTGTATCTGTCAGCTGTTTACTACATCGAACGACGCGTCCTTAGTATAGCATCCCGATAATATTTCATTGTCTCCACTATCAACGGCTGGAACACTTTCTACAGCATGAGGGGTAACAAACGCGTCAGAGCAACTTCAGCTCACCCAAAATCTGAAGAGGCCCTGAGCCATAAATTGACTCCTTCTGCAACAGCTGTAGGTCACCTAGGTGCTATGAAACTTCACATACTTAAACACAAGTCAAACAATGCATTAGAGCCGATTACAGCTCTAGATTTGAGGATGAACGTCTGTATATGTGTGGCTCCATTCAATGGGGCCAATTCTAAATGTTCCAGTAGTTCCTGAATGGAGATTCGCCAGTAACATATATAATGAGAACAGTTCAGTAACTTTTTGATAATTCATTAATTCACCACCATCTGACCGCACTGTAATTACACGGCTTTTCAGTATGGGGACAAGAACAGTCAGTAGCAAGAATTGACACTTGCTAACACAATCCCTTTTCACACCAGCACTGCATAGGAAAACTATAATATCACACGCACTTCTCTACCATTGTTTACAGGAATATATTTCATATGAAACCTCCCTTAAGATGTAAAGAATTTTATGTAATTCTCATAAGTTCTTCAGTCTCAGTCGCTCATTATGAAGTGGATTACATATTTCGATCACTCAGAATCATTTTTGGATCTAAGTAGTTGGGTCAGAAGTCTGTGTCATTTACTCAGAACCACGAATCAGAGTACTCATCCTAAACGCACCTGAAGATGACTCTCAGTGGTCTAAACATGCAATAGAATTAAAAATGTACCACTGAGATGAACAATAAATGAGAATTACCCTAAATATTAATACAGTTGCTGACCCTCACGAGACGAATATTCCTACTATAGTGCAATTGCAGATATGTTCTCGCCTAATCAAGTGGAAACAACTTCACTGTGTAAACACGAAGTCAAAGAAGTTATTTTGTCTGCTTACAGAGAACTGGATGGAATATGCTGGGAAGGCAGAATTTGTCTCCAAACTGAAAATAATTCAGTTTTTATAGTTAAGGAAGTCGCCTTTCACGGGAAGACTCTACAACTGCCGTACAGAACGACCAAGAATCGGTGTCGCCCCTAGCAGTGCAGAAAAGCATTTAGAGATTTACGTAGAATCTGTCCATACCATTTCCCTGCGATAGTATTATAACTCTATCCAATATAGTGGTAACACACTTTGTGGGAGATAATACCCCACGAGTGTCAACGCACTTTCTTCGACAGTGATTCATAATGCAGGTTTTAGAAGGGTAGGTTGACTTTGTGGCTTCTTGTGACGCTCTATGGTAAAGAGAGGGGCTCGCATTTCCGCTGTTCCTTTTGCAAGCCAACAAACGACGGAAATTCGTGACCATAAGCTGACCACCTACCTTCCCTCATTCATCTATCCTCCCTCTTCACCCACCCCTACTTCAGACAGTCATACGTTCAGAACACAATTTATCTCTTAATATGGTTCTACTGCCCTTAGGTATTCTACATACATTTAACATTTATTCTTTACCCACATTACTTAACATTAAACTTTAATTTTATACCGTTATAACACTATCTTTAAGTATCTGCAATTTTTCCTTTCCATGTCACATGGAAGTTGTTAGTCATAGTGACTAAATCAACCGGACGTCTTTTGTGGGAAATTGATTTTTTAGAGACAGGCATTTTCGCTAGAAGCCGAGCATTTTAGATTGTCTGGAAAAAAATTAGAAAGTGACATTGATGCATACGACCCGCTCACCCCCATGAAGCTACCCTGCCAATCAGGATTTTCAGTGTGTTGTTCATGATACTTTTGCCTAATGTTGTGCAAAAATTTGCAACAGCACAAAATATTTCCCCAAAAGACACCCTTTAGTCTCTGTTGACTGGGATATATTGTGAACTGTAGCCAGTGCACAATTCAGTTGTACTGACGTGTGCCTTTAATTGAAGTACGTTTGTAGACAGTTTGCGAGTCCTTAAGTTCCATAAAGTTGCTCCGGTCAATTAGAGAATACAAGTAGTTTCATTAAAGTTAGATTCTCCTCAGCTCATAAACTGAACACTAACATTCCACCTTTATTCGGCAAACGGGATACAGGTTAGTCGAATAGACACACACTGATTTTCTTTAACACCTCATATTCTTGTCAGATTGCCGTCTTTCGTTTAGTGAACCATTATGTGAACTCCAATTTTCGTAAATTATAAAGATGGTAACTACAGGGACAAGAGCTGTGTATTTTTGGGTAAGTATGCAACGGTTGGGGTCGAGGAACATGTCTGTAAACTGTTCTTACGTAACGTGCCTGTCAAAACATAATCCATGACTCTGACTCGAAATAAATAAAACAAAATTGTCTGTAAGATGTCCACTATGCAGAATGTGTTATCGGCATTCGTGTAGCGTGATTAATAACAAAATTGTATTCGAAATAATTGGAATACAAGATATTTTTCACGTATGTCACCACGAAAAAAAAACGGTTCAAATGGCTCTGAGCACTATGATACTTAACATCTGAGGTCATCAGTCCCCTAGAACTTAGAACTACTTAAACCTAATTAACCTAAAGATATCACACAGATCCATGCCCGAGGCAGGATTCGAGCCTGCGACCGTAGCGGTCGTGCGGTTCCGGACTGAAGCACCTAGAACCGCTCGGCCACACCGGCTAGCGTCACCATGAAATTTTTCAGGGGTATGTTCACGGTGGTGTTTGCAACTGTTCAGAGTTCATACTCGGTTGTCACCGACGGAGCATTACTCGTTACAATATGTAACAGATATTTATTTATGTCATTGTTTTGTTCGATATAGCGCAGTAAGAATATGTCTCGGAGACTCTGAAAACAGACGTAATCCAAATTGGAGGAAATCAATTGCCTCGAAAGAAACTTACAAAAACTACACAAAAATTTGTGGCACAGCAATTACTACACAAATAAAATGGTACATTTTTGAACCAAGATTTCACTTTTCTACTGGATTAGTCAGAACTGCATTACAGTGCCGTGTCTCCTGTATAGTTAGTATTGTTTACGTATGGATACTTTTTCAACCGTGAAGGTGGTTTTAGTGTCCGCAGCAGCCGCATGTTGATAAATGAAATCCCATACGTCCGTAAGCTGAAATCGAAAGCTAAAATTGGCTTTAAAATTTCTGCCACCCAGGTGATTTGTGCTGATTCGAAATGTGCTGCCGTTGTTGTTCCAGAGTGTACATTTTGGTGTCAGTAAAGGGAAGTAGTTTCAACGTGTCAGTACACCATCGCACTTTGAGACTGATGTCCGTTAGCAGCTGAGCTGCCGATATGCTCATCGTTGGAATGGATAGAGGAGTTTCTGTCTCATGCTCGGTAAACCTGCCGGATCTCATTCAATGATATTTTTAATAGCGCCTCTTACCTATGTAACGCCATAAGAAAACAAAGAGTAGCTTAACCGAATTGTGAGAAACACTGTTTTTTAGAGAGTGCAGCATTTTCTACAGCCATTGTTTTCAAGGATACTGGCGATTGCTACTTTCGGCGGCTGAAAGGAACTGAGTTGTTGCTACAGTATGTACATTTCGTTGGGCATTAGTAACTGAATTTCCATTTATAGCCATCAGTTCTTCATCTCACAATAATCAATTCACGATTCCCGGTCATATGCGGTATATAATATTTGGAACATCATTTATGTGTAGCCATTAGGGTGGCTCATTTTCTCAGATTTTTTATTTGTATCACGTCCCGATTTGGTTTCGTTCGGAAAAATAGAGCTGTCTGTACTTAAGGGTACCAGTAAAAGAGACAGAAAAGTTGCTTAATAATTGTAACTACTTTTATCTCAAAAATATGGTCAGAAGTAGGTGATTAACCAGTAGATTTATTACTTTCAACGTGACAAATATTGTTGTTATTTTAACTTTAGTATTATAATCTCTCAGTCACATAATTTTCAGTATATAAAGCATTTACGAAATCTTCGTTTTTATTTCATATGTCATATTTCATATGTTCAAATCAGAACTGGTAAAAATATTTTACTCTTTGTTTTATATTTTGATATACAGACTGTGTTCAATCCCGTTATTAATAATGAATGGGATTTGCTGGATTCCTATTGGAATCTTTTTATTATTTTTGAGTGGTATTTCTGTCTTATGATTCACTCCGCTGTCTTTTTTGACTCTGGGGTTTAATTAGGATCAAGGCTAGCAAGGCTGACAGAAAAAAAGCAGATTCTGTAAATGATTTTTCATTTTCTATGAGACAGCGTTAGAGATACAATGATCGACAATCTGATATGTGTCTTGAAAGAGTAATGAGACCGAAGTTTAAGGATTTGCTTTCAGATGCGGCACAGGGGCTTCGGAAGACGCTTTGACATACTCGTGGATTAGAAAAATAAAAAGTTACGTCCTGTTCATAGGTCATTATGCCTCGAACGTAAATATTTCCAAGCTACAAATAGCTTTCGCCATCCAACTTCTATGATGAATAGCTCCTACAGTGGGAGAAGATACACTCTGAGATAGTGTTTTCAAATAGAGATCACCGTTAGCTCTAAAATTTAACCCTTGAGCGTGTATTTCGTCGCCAGCCCCTTCCTTTTCTTCTCCATAGTATGATACATGTAAAATTACCTGCATTGGGGGAAATGGATTTTTCTTTCATTTCATTTTCTCGTAGATCTACTTGTAAAATTTGTAATACAGTGTGTAACAGATATAAGTGCAGGTATCTTTTATTGATAGCTGGAAATAATGTATTGAACAACATTAGACAGTAATTATTAAATTTATAGACTAATAATTATAGCTATTAGGAGAAGAATATTTTTAGTTTGGTTAGAAACTCTAAGTACATGTGGCAAAAGCAAGCCATTGATGTTTATTTTGCCCTTGGGTGCAGGTCAGGAGTTGAAGTATGGATGCATGGACACAAAAGGTTAGCCTATACTGAAAGGCATAGTCCACTATTATAGCTATTAGGAGAAGAATATTTTTAGTTTGGCTAGAACCTCTAAGTTCATGTGGAAAAAGTGAGTCATTGATGTTTATTTTGCCCTCGGGAGCAGGTCAGGTGTTGTGGATGCATGGACACAAAAGGTTAGCCTGTACTGAAAGGCATATAGCGGTAAAGTTACGTATGTGTAGAAAACCCGTAGTAAATTATGTGACATATTTGTGGGAAGACTGTTCGACGCAGAGAAAAAAACAAACTGCACACTGATGTGTGTATAAATTAAAGATCCACATATAAGATATCTAGACATGAAACTGCTACACGCTGTGCATACGCTGCTACATAAATTCTCACTGAACTGTTGAATTTAATTTTCGCTTTGGCCCCTTTATGGCTACCTCTGCTCATTTAGAAGCTCTCATTTTGTGATAACTAGATTAATAGCATCCAAGAACCCTAATCCTTCTTTGAACCACTGTTTAATCAAACTGGCTCTCAGGATAATAATTTTCAAAGAATGGTAATGTCTGGATTCTTATGTCTTTTCAAGAATTTCTTTTCGCTTGTGAACCTACGACGATACGCAGAGCATACTTTTCTAGTTGCCTTTAGTGTTGACACAAAGTAATCATTACTTCCCGCAAAACTAGCGTGGCACATCATGGGCAATTGTTGAGGATAGCTAATCTAGTTTATGTCCAGCTACGTCATACCTGTACTTCTGAGAAAGTATATTATTTCCTGTAAATGAACGGAGAACATTATACTTGCTACGACCTCTGCCATATCTTAGACGTGAAAGACTTGTGGGGTGATCTGGGTTGGATCATAAAAGGAAATAACTCAATTTGTTCTAACCTCCCTGTACCCTCATTAGAGTCATTGACCTATTATCAGATCAATGCGATCTTTGAAATAAGAGCAAATTAAGTTAAGAAAAAAATGGTTCAAATGGCTCTGAGCACTATGCGACTTAACTACTGAGGTCATCAGTCGCCTAGAACTTAGAACTAATTAAACCTAACTAACCTAAGGACATCACACATATCCATGCCCGAGGCAGGATTCGAACCTGCGACCGTAGCGGTCACGCGGTTCCAGACTGAAGTGCCTTTAACCGCACGGCCACACCGGCCGGCCTAAGTTAAGAAAAATTAGTAAACAACTGATCTGCATTAGGTAATGACGAGTTCGTTATGTACACTCATGATCATCAATTAAGGTTAATTGCATAATTTTGTGCCACACAAAGTGGCACTACACAAAACTGGCACTAATAGCATAGGCACATATGGAACACACACACCACAGACCTGTAAGTACATGGTATTGGTGATAAGTTGAGAAAACCGTCCCGAAACACATGTGCTACAAAACGCCAGTGTTCCCTGCGCATGTACCCCAACATCAATATGGGATATGATCACCATGCACACGTACACAGGCCGCACAATGGGTTGACATACTCTGGATCAGATTGTCGAGTAGCTGCTGGGATATAGCCTCCCATTCTTGCACCAGTGCCTGTCGGAGCTCCTGAAGTGTCCTTAGCGATGCGTCGACCGAGAGCATCCCAGATGTGCTCGATGGGGTTTTGGTCTGGAGAACAGGCAGGCCACTCCATTCGCCTGATATACTATATTTCAAGGTACTCCTCCACGATGGCAGCTCGGTGGGGCTGTGCGTTATCAACCTTCAGGAGGAAGGTGGGACCCATTGCACCCCTGAACAGGCAGACATACTGTTGCAAAATGCCGTCCCAATACAGTTCCTCTGTCAAAGACATGCAGGGGTGTACGTGCACCAACCATAATCCCACCCCACACCATCAAACCACGACCTCCATACAGGTCCCTTTCAAGGACGTTATGGGGCTGCTATCTGGTTCCTGGTTCACGCCAGATGAAAACCTGGCGAGAATCACTGTTCACTCTATACCTGGACTCGTCCGTGAACATAACCTGGTACCACTGCTCCAATGACCATATACTGTGTTCTTGACACAAGGCTTTACGAGCTCTCCTGTGACCAGGGCTCAGTGGAATGCATCTTTCAGGTCTCTGGGCGAATAAACCATGTCTGTTCAGTCGTCTGTAGACAGTGTGTTTGGAGACAATCGTTCCAGTGGCTGTGATAAAGTCCTGAGAAAGACTACCTGCAGTACTCTGTGTCCTTCTGTGGGCACTAATGGAGAGATATCGGTCTTCCTGTGCTAGTGTACACTGTGGGCGACCTGTACTATAGCACCTGGACACGTTTCTTGTCTGCTGGAATTGTTGCCATAATCTTGAGATCACACTTTGTGGCACACAGAGGGCCCATGCTACGACCTGCTGTGTTTGACCAGCCTCCAGTCGCCCTAGTATTCGACCCCTCATAACGCCAACAGTATGTCTATTTTGAGCCAGTTGCAACACACAGTCACCATTAAAATTTCTGAAAACGTCTGCACACTTACTCGCTGCACTGTACTCTGCGTATGTGGACTCCTGCCAGCGCCACTGTGCGACGACCGCAGGTCAAATGCGCCGCATGGTCATAACCCGAGGTGATTTACACCCGAAAACCGCCCACCAGAGCGTTGTGTCACCATGTATCAGCATTTTCCTTAATTTATGAGCATGAGTGTAGATGTATTATTTTGCAAAGTAGAAGCATTTCATTCTGGATTTTTCGATACTTTACTCCCAGTCATCATCTCCTTTTATCTTATTAAGCCTAAAATTCCACACAGCACATTTTTCATTAAATGGAACGAAAATATTCTAAATGTCAATAAAAAGTTCGTAAAAAGGAAAAATATCATACGAGAGCCACTGTGATGACTCTAGAGTATGATCACTGAATTACAATATAGTAACTTAGAAATTACTTGGGAAAATACCGCTAATTACAGACAGAGACTTCTTTTAAACAGATGCATAGTATGGAATTATACGTTAACAATTTTTTCAGAATGTTCCTCTTTAGTGGATACTCTCGCAGTAGTCAGTGTCCGAACGTGTATACACTAACTAGACGGGTAACATAGTTTGTTAAAACAAGTAGAATAAACTGTGAGGAACATCAACCTGAGGCCCGCATCTCGTGGTCGTGCGGTAGCGTTCTCGCTTCCCACGCTCGGGTTCCCGGGTTCGATTCCCGGCGGGGTCAGGGATTTTCTCTGCCTCGTGATGGCTGGGTGTTGTGTGCTGTCCTTAGGTTAGTTAGGTTTAAGTAGTTCTAAGTTCTAGGGGACTGATGACCATAGATGTTAAGTCTCATAGTGCTCAGAGCCATTTTTGAACATCAACCTGAAGAAAAACTTTAGATTCTACGGCACACAACTGTTAAACGTCGTGTTCTCCGGGGTATGCTTGATTCTGAGATTTTCTATGATTTATATCATTGGCATATTAACCACTCACAATAACTAGGTAATGGGTGGTTTACGTGGTCATGTCAAGAGTATTTTATAGAGACAGGTATAAAATCATTACAATATACAGGGTGGGTTAATGAGATGGGTTGACTAGTTAATTTCTTCTTTGCGGCTGGCAGAGACAGCCATCTGTCTAACTGACAGTAAGCTTCCTTACGAAGAACGAAAGAGGATCCTGGGAGGCCTAATTGTGTACCTAGAGAAATGCAGCATCCCTGAAACAAATAGGAACATGTTCCGTGCAGCAACGTGTCCTAAAAGTGCAGTCACCAAGCCGAACAGCATTTTAGACACGAATGTTATGTTTATGATTTTGATTCCATATCTGGAATTAATACATCTTTCTTTACAATATATATTTGAGATCAGTTTTTGAAATGCCAATTTGAAAAAATAATGTTACAATTGTATGCAAATAATCATAGGAAGCTGAGGTTTATGGTAGGCTGAGGCAACTTCTAATGTGGAAGCACAGAAGGATACTCGCTGTGCTCCAGTTGTTTGTTAGTTGAGTAGCAACTTCTGTTACAATGTAAAAGTAGGGTTTGGAGTATGGCTGTGCCAGTTTTTAGTTTTCTTTGCTTCATTATAATTACCCAGTAACTATTTAACGCCAATCCAATTTTTTAAAGAAACGAACGCCCATTTGCAAAATTTCTTCAAACTCTTCCTTATTTTGTAAATGAGTTACTGTTTTTAGTATTTGACGATAAATAGTTAAAATTATAATGATTTAAGACGCAAATCGATGTTGAGAACGACCTACGTTTTTCTGAAAAGCCAGTTTTCTCGTGAACTATGTGTAAATATATACAGTTTTGTGTGTGTGGACACAGTGAGCAAACTGAGAAGCAAATAGAGTTAGTAATGAAGAAAGAAGAAATTAAAAATTTATGATTGATGCTAAAGTTAACCACATGAAAAATGAACTTTTAATACCGATAATCTTTTTCCTTTCCATTATTTAATGGGGCTTTTTAGTGAGGAAAAGGTGAAATTTTGTTTTAGACGGTATTGCAATATACGTAGAAAATGTCACGTTCCTTTCTAATAAGGTTTTAATGTGGTCCCTGGTGACAAAAATCAGTGACGATAGTTGTATTTGACATGGTTGTTAAATTTTGAGTACATTTAATAATGGCACCATAAAAGTGCCATGATTAAAGTAGACCACATATCAACTCAGAATACAGATACATGAAAATTTTATTTTACTGTGATTTCATATTATTTAAGAAAAAATTAACAGGTTACTCACTCACTAGTTAATAATCTTAAATTAATATCAAATACATGTTAATAGACATTGTTTGGCCTATGGAACCTGTAAAAGTTCCAATGTATAGATGAAGCATTTGCTGTGAGCATGCTTTGTGACAAGTGTAGCCTAAATACTGTTCTGTATAAAAAGTGAAAATACTGAATGTTAATAAACATCATAAGGTTACAGCGATATCATTAGGTGCTGGGACAACATCGACTGAAACTTACCTCCTGGAACCAGAAAGATACATACGCATATGTTGTGAGTAACATTAGGCTGTAAAACTGAGTATAGACTGCCCAAGAAACTCTCAAGGAATAAATAAGTTTCCTGGCGCCCAATGATTATGATACAATTCCCAGTATTGATTCATTTATGAAGTATTTGAATATACACTCCTGGAAATTGAAATAAGAACACCGTGAATTCATTGTCCCAGGAAGGGGAAACTTTATTGACACATTCCTGGGGTCAGATACATCACATGATCACACTGACAGAACCACAGGCACATAGACACAGGCAACAGAGCATGCACAATGTCGGCACTAGTACAGTGTATATCCACCTTTCGCAGCAATGCAGGCTGCTATTCTCCCATGGAGACGATCGTAGAGATGCTGGATGTAGTCCTGTGGAACGGCTTGCCATGCCATTTCCACCTGGCGCCTCAGTTGGACCAGCGTTCGTGCTGGACGTGCAGACCGCGTGAGACGACGCTTCATCCAGTCCCAAACATGCTCAATGGGGGACAGATCCGGAGATCTTGCTGGCCAGGGTAGTTGACTTACACCTTCTACAGCACGTTGGGTGGCACGGGATACATGCGGACGTGCATTGTCCTATTGGAACAGCAAGTTCCCTTGCCAGTCTAGGAATGGTAGAACGATGGGTTCGATGACGGTTTGGATGTACCGTGCACTATTCAGTGTCCCCTCGACGATCACCAGTGGTGTACGGCCAGTGTAGGAGATCGCTCCCCACACCATGATGCCGGGTGTTGGCCCAGTGTGCCTCGGTCGTATGCAGTCCTGATTGTGGCGCTCACCTGCACGGCGCCAAACACGCATACGACCATCATTGGCACCAAGGCAGAAGCGACTCTCATCGCTGAAGACGACACGTCTCCATTCGTCCCTCCATTCACGCCTGTCGCGACACCACTGGAGGCGGGCTGCACGATGTTGGGGCGTCAGCGGAAGACGGCCTAACGGTGTGCGGGACCGTAGCCCAGCTTCATGGAGACGGTTGCGAATGGTCCTCGCCGATACCCCAGGAGCAACAGTGTCCCTAATTTGCTGGGAAGTGGCGGCGCGGTCCCCTACGGCATTGCGTAGGATCCTACGGTCTTGGCGTGCATCCGTGCGTCGCTGCGGTCCGGTCCCAGGTCGACGGGCACGTGCACCATCCGCCGACCACTGGCCACAACATCGATGTACTGTGGAGACCTCACGCCCCACGTGTTGAGCAATTCGGTGGTACGTCCACCCGGCCTCCCGCATGCCCACTATACGCCCTCGCTCAAAGTCCGTCAACTGCACATACGGTTCACGTCCACGCTGTCGCGGCATGCTACCAGTGTTAAAGACTGCGATGGAGCTCCGTATGCCACGGCAAACTGGCTGACACTGACGGCGGCGGTGCACAAATGCTGCGCAGCTAGCGCCATTCGACGGCCAACACCGCGGTTCCTGGTGTGTCCGCTGTGCCATGCGTGTGATCATTGCTTGTACAGCCCTCTCGCAGTGCCCGGAGCAAGTATGTTGGGTCTGACACACCGGTGTCAATGTGTTCTTTTTTCCATTTCCAGAAGTGTATGATGTATTGAATAGAATTGTGAAATGTATAACAGAGGCTTAGGTGACATGTTGGGCTAGACGAGTAAGTGACATATTTTTTTAATAACAACTCTTACTAAGACAGATGAACACATATCCTCAAGGCCACATTACGAGAGGATTTTAGAAGTGAGTTTTACAAACTGAACTGATTAAAATTTTGTCTGACTAGAAACGACTAAAGTTACTGCTAATGCTCAGCTTACCCAAAACAGAAATCTTAAATTTGTTTGAAACATGATTTGATTTGAACACATTAAGCACTATAATAAGAACAATACTTTGAGCACCATGTTTGAGGGCACTGGACATTTTACCAAATACGTTGAAATGAAATTTATGTATCAGGCCGAATGGGCACTTTACCAAACATTTAAATTTAAATTCACAACATTAGGTCTAACCTTACACACACTGATTTGTACATAAGGACATCAACTAACCTTGTAATATGAGAATCAAGGAGTAATGCTAATGTATACGCACTATCATAGTGTAATTTAAAAAATTAATATGAACATGTTCATCAGAGTACGTATTTTGTAGACCTGAAGTAGACCATAACACTATAAAAAATTTAAGATCATTTCTGCTGTCTTAAGCAAATACATTCCTAAACTCAATACGCCTATAAGAAGTCAATACATTATGCTGGATGAGACTTTTCTGTGGACATTTAAGTAACATAGGCTAAGATGTGAGGGAAGACAGTATGCTCTCTAAAATTGTAGTAGTAGGGTATAGTCGGTTCTGGCGCATTTAGTTTGTGCAGGTTGCATTCATTCTGGACAAGAATACTTTTAAGGCCAATCTATTGTTATGATAAATGATTTATGACGTCATGGATGTTGATTTATGAGTCCCTGATGACAATCAGCCCTTCTGAGAACACTCATCACTCCCCCTCCACTTTCCCTGGACCTATGCATATGGGACATCCCCAACCCACCATCCTCCCCATTGCCAGTACAAGCACACTTTTTATATAAAATTAATCTACTGAATAAATAAATTGCTGAATTAATTACCACCTTCCACTTCCTATGAAATTCACCATCCATCCTCTCTCCTCCCACCTCTTCCCTCTTCTGATCCATAAAAAGTTTGGTGGGAGAATCACTGTTGGTGAGGGTGATGCAAGTATTACCCTGTTCAGCAGCTACATGTCCTAATCATGTAATGACACTGCTGCAAACTGGAAGTGTTGTTTACCTGGAAAATTTTCGGTCTTTTGCTCACTTTGACTGAGTTATTTCAGAAGACTAGCCCACCCTTTCCCTTAGGAACCAATAGGAACACATCATTCACCAGAAAATTGGTGGGAGCCAACAAGGATGTGGGAACACTATATCCAGTCATGTGATCATGATATTGGAGGATGTAAGACAGATGCACTCTCTGTCACAAACTGTCAGTGGGAGGGAGAATGATGACTAATCAACAACAGCTGAGATCATCATCTGCCTCTGCATCATAGGAGAATCATAAAAGTAGGTGCTTATTACATGTCTGTGCTTCTGTGACAAGCTCCATGTCTTTGTTCAATTCCGTTCCATGTCCTTGCCTGTGGATCGCTATTTATTCTTCTTCTTTGTTGCTTCCAGCGTGTCCAGATCAGCAGTGACCTCCAGCATGTCTTGACTGGCAGCAGCCACCAATTGCTGAGTAGGACCTGAAGTGATCTCCAGAGTGTCGAGGCCAGGAGTAGGAGCAGCACAGTGGGATCCTGAAGCACACTTGTCCATCATGTTTGAGATTGTCAACAAGCTGCTGTTATCCATCCCACTCTTTGATATGTGTAACGAAGATACTTAGTAAATCCCCAACTCCCATGGACCCTACACCACACGGTGCAGGTCATTACTGGTCTCCCACGTACACACTTTCCCTGGACATTGCGGTGGTAATGTAAGGATGATGTGGTGGATAAGAGGTTGCTGATTCTCTGAAGTGCTCTACCGCTTTTCACTTCAACTTATAATTTAAGAGCTAGCATTTCATATTGCATAAATACTGATACTGAAGCATCAGTGGAAAGTGACTGGCAGGTCATGTTAGGCATTGGGAATGTATTGAGAAGAATTGAAGTGTGGATTACAGACTTGGAATTGGGTGAACTCTGTAATGCCGGACCCTACATCAATCAACAGATGACCTCTGAGTATTCTCTACCTCTGGACATTTTTTTGATAGCCTGCTGCCGTCTATACCATCTGTGTACAATGGTGTGACATTCATGGTCAGATCTGGATGTCAATCCACTCACCTGAAGCACTCCACCATTGCATTCTTGTTCAGCCTATGAATGGTGCTATCTCTTATGAAGGAAAGACTGAATCATGGGCTGCCTGGTGGTCAAGCTGTGTATACAGACTATCTCGATATTTATCTATGTACAGAAACTATCTTGATATGTATAGTGTGCATGCACACAATTTAGACGACTTCATCAATATGGTGGAAAAAAGGAACCTAAAGGACACCCATAGGTTTGAGAGATATATATGCTGAATTCTGTGCATTCAAGAAACCATTATTTCCAAAATACTGTACTGTTGTGAAACTAGAACCAGTGTGTTCTTACTGATGTATACCACTGCTGCTGTGTAAGTAAAAAAATATTATAATAAATCATTGTTGATTCTCTTATTTAACTACTTGTCATTATTTAATGTGAGGTGTAGCCACTGTATCTCAGTGGGTAAGGTGATTACTCTATAGCAGCTAAATGTATTATTTCTTTTATTATTATTTTTCAATAGCAGCCTGTTTCACACTGAAATCTAATGTACTCGAAACCATGGCAGGGTGGGTGATCCATCAGGACTTTGTTTAAGTGACTGGATTGGTGATGGTGCAGAAGAGGATTGGAAGAAGAAAATGAAGAGGAAGAAGAATGAGATACTCCTACCCCATAGTATCCGAGCAATAATTGTTGGTCCATACGACTGTTGCAAGGTGAATGTTCTCATGTCACTACTAATGCACCTGGATAAAGTTCACTTTGAGTATGTATGTGTATTTTTTAAAAAAATAGTTTTAACCCAACTACCTACTGCAAAAGATACAGCAGTGTAACATAGACTACATTCCTTCAACGCAGTCAAACTCCCCCCAGCAGAAAATGTAAGTACGAACATAGTGTCCATATTTGACGACGTTGTTGTGAAAATCCAAGATCAAATTCTACAATATTTTGGTTTCGTCATTATATGGGTGTTATGTTTTATTTGCGTCAGAATTATTCCCGGATCTCGGAACAGTTGCTGATGGATAATACAAATATCATTACAGCTGTTAAACAAGACGATTTAAATGTAAAACACATTTACAAGGAGTATGTAGGAACTACGTCTTCGATGATTTTGTAATCATATGTGCATACGGCTGGAACCACACACAGTTTTTTAGAGCTATATAGCTCTGAAAAATATGATGAGTATGTTGGTACACATCATACCATCGACAAGTTTGCATGTATGACAGGCACCCACTCCCAGAGCACAGGTGTACATACACAGAGAATTCGTCTGTACATAGCTGGAAAGTTTCAGTCTCTCGAACGTAAACTTAAGGAGACAGAGACATATGCCCAAACCCTTCTGAGACTATTCAACAGTTTTGATGCCAGTGTTAAGGAACTAGAGACATAAACCTGCATCATTTTGAGAAAGAAAGTAGACGACACAGCAGTAAAGGTTGAGCGAAATGTATATAAGGTGTAGTCTATGAAGCAGCTCTTAGTATATAGCAAGATGTTGACTAAGCATAAGGTTATCGCTGCCCCGAAGGCTGTTTGAGAGAAGTTACAGCTGCCAAGAATAGGACATTTGGATCGAGAGCAGACACTGGGAGAAATGTTTAAACCAGTTACTGAAACTCTCGATGAACTCTCAGCGAAATTACACAGTGACAACACTGATGCTATTGCCACTTTCATTAGCCATCACAGCGATGTTGGAATAGATTAAATATTCTGGGTCAGTGATGAAACCTCATACATACTGAGCACACAGCCTATAAGTTCAAATGTAAAAACAGTAGAGATAGGGGACATGGAATTTCGGATACCACAATCTTCCTTAAACCCTCCAAGAGAGTAAAGTTTTCACTCAGATATCAGGAGATGTATGATGAAATACTACAATTGACAATTGTACACAGGAAAGCAAGAAATCAACACAGTGGAATATACGTAGACATTATAATCAGACATTCTGCATAGCAGAGTCAGCAATCTGTCCTCTCATATGTATGCTTTGAAAATCCGAATGAGATAATAGATCGACTATGACTGCTCATGGCATCAGCTGCTGTGGGCAAAACCGATCATTCGAATGAGGTAATTTCGGAGCTTAGAGAGATGGGTATGATCAGATGGGTATGTAGACGACAGTTCAGGAACTGCACAAACCAGCATGCAAAACATCCACTCATTGGCATGTTATGATTGAAGATTTGGGTGACTTATGGAAAGATGATCTTTTACGTACGACCGATTGTTTTTCTTGTTGTTGTGGTCTTCATTCCTGGTACTGGTTTGATGAAGCTCTCAATGCAACTCTATCCTGTGCAAGCTGCTTCATCTCCCAGTACGTACTGCAGCCTACATCCTAATGATTCTGTTTAGTGTATTCATCTCTTGGTCTTCCTCTACGATTTTTACCCTCCACGCTGCCCTCCAATACTAAATTGGTGATCCCTTGATGCCTCAGAACATGTCCTACCAATCGATCCCTTCTTCTAGTCAAGTTGTGCCACAAATTACTCTTCTCCCCAATTCTATTAGTTATGTGATCTACCCATCTAATCTTCAGCATTCTTCTGTAGCACCACAATTCGAAAGCTTTTGTTCTCTTCTTGTCCAGACTATTTATCGTCCATGTTTCACTTCCATACATGGCTACACTCCATACAAATACTTTCAGCAACGACTTCCTGACACTTAAATCTACACTCGGTGTTAACAAATTTCTCTTTTTCAGAAACGCTTTCCTTGCCATTGACAGTCTACATTTTATATCCTTTCTACTTCGACGATCATCAGTTATTTTTCTCCCCTAATAGCAAAACTCCTTTACTACTCTAAGTGTCTCATTTCATAATCTAATTTCCTCAGCATCATCCGATCTAATTCGACTACATTCCATTATCCTCGTTTTCATCTTATATCCTCCTTTCAAGACACGATCCATTCCGTTAAACTGCTCTTCCAAATCGTTTGCTGTCTCTGACAGAATTACAATGTCATCGGCGAACCTTATAGTTTTTATTTCTTCTCCATGGATTTTATACTTACTCCAAATTTTTCTTTTGTTTCCTTTACTGCTTGCTCAATATACAGATTGAATAACATCAGGGACAGGCTACAACACTGTCTCACTCCATTCCCAACCACTGATTTCTTTTCACACCCCTCGACTCTTATAACTGCCATCTGGTTTCTGTACAAATTGTAAATAGCATTTCGATCCATGTGTTTTACCACTGCCACCTTTACAATTTGAAAAAGATTATTGCAACCACCATTACATGGTCATCTCTTCCTCGGAATAGGTCATAAAGGTGAAAATTTCTTATGAAGTACGTACTGTCATGCGCTGTGCATTGGCTTGCAGAATATATACGAAGATATGTATGGTAATATGCAACGGCGTCAACAGAGATATCGCTTCAATAATATACTGCCTGCATAGTCTTTACTCTAGGAGTCTACATCCATTCAGATGGCCATACTTAATGCATTAATGCGTTATAAGGATCTCACTTGAAAAAGACATAATAATCGATAAAGCGCTGTAGGCTTCTGACCGAGACCACAAGATGGCATGTTGGGGATAACGTCCGCAGTCGAGAATTTAACAGTAAATTTTCATTTTAGCCGGCGATTGATATGGTGCAGTGATTAGGACACTGAGTTCGCATTCGCGAGAACAGCGTTTCATATCTCCTTCTGACGATCAAATCGCGTAAGACAAATCCCTGGACGGTTCCTCTGAAAGGACACAGCTGATTTCGTTTCTCATCCTTTCCTTAGCTGAACTTGTGCTCCGTTCCTGATGACCTTGTTGTCTTCAGGACGTTAAACATCATACATCGTGACGTGAGGTAGGCTTAGTAGGACTTAGTAGGATGTTCAGTTGTAGCACAACAATAATCCACCTTTTAGGTACTCTCGAGGGGTTAAGAGGTAGGGCCTGTAATGAAAAAAGGAAGATGCAACTTTATACTGTGGGCAGCACCCACCTTGAAACCGATAATAATTTGAACTTGAATAAACCGCAAACAGCTGTGAACCGGTCTTTAATAATAAACGATCACTTAACAGCTCTTAGCGGTTTTTTAAAGTTCAAATTACGATGATTTTCAAGGTGAGTGGGTGCCAACTTTATAAAGTTGTATCTTCCTTATTTCATTACAGGCCTTATCTCTTAACACCTCAAGAGTACCTAAAAGGTGGATTATTGTTGTGCTCCACCAAGAGAGCACTTGCCCGCGAAAGGCAAAGTTCCCGAGTTCGAGTCTCGGTCCGGCACGCAGTTTTAATTTGCCAGGAAGTTTCAAAACTTCTGTTGCTTTTCACGTTCTGGGGTTTATGCACCATTCCTTCAGTAAGTTAACTTCAAGAATGGTGACGTAGGTTCCACGTTTATCACAGTGACACTGTTGAAACGCAGGATGCACTATAGCGGTATTAAACTAGGCAAAGTTTCATCCTACAAAAATCTACGCAAATATAATCCTTGGATGAAAAATTTTGAGTTATAGAAGGAAAGATAAGAACTAGATTGGTACAGTTGTACAATGAATTAGCATCATACAAATAACGTTCATGACACGTAAGCAATAAAATGATGTAAGTGATGGGTCCAATACTCCGAAAGATCATTAGCTGTACATACCTTATTGGCACTACACAATAATGAATGCAATAGGCTGAGTAGCGCTCTTGCGTTTTAAATAATTCCGTCTGTGTGGTGGCAAGAAGCGTGGTTCTCGTGTTCCAGAAGTTCCACCACGCATCTGATAGTAAACTAAGCGTTCATCAAGACTGCACTGTTAGGCCTACGTCTTGCTTCAAGTTTAGTAACTGAGATATATAGATACTAACGACTTTCTATTGGTACTATGGGTTACAGAAAGTTTATCACCAGAAGACATGGTCTGTTGTCAATGTAACTTCGAACACACACACATACACACACACACACACACACACACACACACACACTACCGGGGCTGTGTAAATCGTTAGAATTGCAATTTTCTGCCACAGGTAGGACGGTCTACAAAGAGCATTCATGTTTGATCCTGTTCAGTGTATTTATCAGGTATGGAAGGGTGTATATGGTATGCGAACAGCCTCATATATTGAGAGGCCATTGTGAAGGGCACGGATATGCCGTGTAGTCGTGTGAGACGCGATAGGAGCACCTGAAAGCTGTCTCTTTGTCTCCATTTCACTCGATGATCGAATCTTCCAATATCCATGTGTTTTGGGCATTCAGATGTGACAGTGTCCGTTGTTGGGCTCCATGGGAACATGAGGGCAGGCATAATAGTCATTAAAATTCCTGTCGAAAACGTGTGACTACCACATAGGAGGAATGGTGTAGTGTGCATCAGTCTCACTGTAATCCCTTCACATCCGCGCCTGCGAACCGAGAGTAAGTAACGAACTCCCTGTAAACATTCTGTGTTATCTGGCACCGTTGGTCAGAGACTAGCAGTAGCCTGATTTACAGTTCCATGCATAGGCTGCCGTTAACACCACAACTCTAACGGCTGTGTTTGTAATGGTGTCATAGTCATAAATGATGTAATCGGTATCGAATTTGTATTTAGCGATGAATCTCAGTGCAGCACTACACCGAGTTACCATCTTGCGTGACCGCGGCGGGGATCTGGAACTAAATCCTACTCATCCAACATTTTGGAGGTGGGTGGGGGCGTTACTCCTGGTGTCATAGTGTGGGAAGCCATCGGATATGACTTCAGGTCAGGGTTGGTAGTTGTTGAAGGAAATCTGATAACTCAACGGTACGTCACGGAAATCATGCGGCCTCATAAGTTTCCCCGGATATGTTCTTATCGTGGTACCATTTTCAGCAGAACAACGCTCATCCACAAGTGTCTCATGTCCCTATTAACTGTCTGCGTGATGTCGATGTACCCCTCCCCCCTGGGCATCGAGTTCCCAGATCCGTCCCCGATGTAACACGTGCTCAGAAGTCATACCCTTCGCAGTGCTGGTATCCATATATTAAGAACCAGTTTCAGTTGTTGGTCTGCTTGCCTCTCGAGAGGAGACATCGGCTCTATGTGGCCCTTCCAAACCAAATCAGGACATGCTTGCAGAACAGAGAGGGTACATTGTTGATAAGTCGGTTAATGCTGTTAAATTCTTTGTAAAATTGACGAGATTTTGTAATGACATACCCTCTCAATCTGCAAAATGTTCATTTCACTTCCTCCTCCCCTTCTGGGTGCTTAGTATCCATGCAGAAGCATATGGAACGGGGGAAACTACTGTTGCTAGTGGGCGAAGGAAAGGTAGGCTATTCTTATACTTTCTCTGTTAATCATTTTTTTCATTTCCCTTATACAGACATAAAGGGACCTGGATTGTAACAGCACTTCACTGTAGAAAACGTATCATCACTTTTCACTATTATTGCCATCATAATCGTCCTCACAAAAATTAGTATTTCGATTGGCAGAATAACGGTGCAAAGGCCAGTAATGTCGTGCTTGTAGGCATCATATTATCTAGCAGTCTGTGCAACATATTGATATAACAGATGTGACTAGAACTGATTGTTGTCCGTCCTAGCTTACATTGTACACATCCAGACGTTCAAATTCATCATAGAAGTTTTACATAGAGACGTGAATTCCCATAAGATAGACTTACAAGTTATAAGGGAAATGAAACTGACTCTCATTATTACGTTCTCGCTAATACTGATGTTACCCTGTGGCCATCCTATATATTTAGTTAGATACGGACATTCGGAATGTTCATCAGACAATCAGTTTATGTCACACGATGTCTTGTCTTTCCCAGTAACACATGGTGCAGGTATAGTATGAGACCATCTCGATCCGATATTCAGAGCATAATCGGAGCAATACCCCAAGTGTTTTAGCTTTCACTCCTGTAGACAGTCCATCACGTAACTACATGACGAGTCTTGCTTTCAAGAGTCGAGTAGAGAGGAAGGTCAGGTATCTATGATTCACCATAGGCGACATTTGTTTATTTTGGGGACCAGATCCTGTAACCTGCGGTCTCTTTGAAATGCAAAAACCGTTACTGGTAATATGATCGTCCACTGCCTCTGAACATGCGTAATGGGGGCACCCCGTATGCAATACAGAAGCCGTTTCATACATGCTCCGTTTCATACGTGCTGACACTTGACTCTCAGTGTGGCCTGCAGCTTCCTGCAGCCGAGGCAGTTTTCCTCTCGCTGCCCAGCCGGCAAGTTGTTAACGACCGCCATAAAACACAGGCCGCGCGGCACGGAGGGCGTCCTCGCTCTCCACCCGATCCCATCGCTCGTCGCTGCTTTGGCTGCCCCTCACGTTCGCCCTCTCTTGTATCGTAAGCCATTTCAAGAGTGGTAACTAAGTTTGCTGATCACTCGCATGACTTTTCTCTGATCTCACTGCCCGAAAGTTTGATATGGTAACATATAAAGTTTAAATGTTAATTAATTACAGATGACTGATTTTCGGCCAGTAGGGACTCACTAGTCGTCAGCACACAACGTTGATTGAACTATCACCAATGTAGCTTGCAGAAAATTGCTGGTGACTAATTACATGGGGCCTAACACCGAGCTACGCAGCATGTCTGTCTGCTTCCTTTTATTATGCTGCCGCCTTCTTGCACTCAGTGTCGTCTGAGCGTGGCTATATTCTATGTAATTCTATTCTCGTAGCGTAGTCAGTAGGTAATTTATATGTAAAGAAAAAGCTTTGTTCTGTTAGGGAGAGCGACAATCGAAAGCGAGTGTAAAGATGGAAACGACGGATGCGTTTTTTAACTAGCGGGGAGGAGTGTCTGGGGAAAACATGCAGTTTACTTTCTGCAAACAGTCATATGCTATAACGTGAAGAAGAGCTTTGTAGTATTGAGACGATACAAGCAGCTGAAGCTTTGCAGAGACTAGCGGGACGCAGAAGTAGCAAGCCAGTTATCACTGAAGCATGTTTCAGCAAATTACAAAAATTTCTACAAGATGCACCGATTTTGGACTACTCACGAATAGAAGGCCAAGACAGAAGGACGATTATTACACCAACAAATAAAGACATCAAAGGTTCGAGAAAGATCCAGTTTACACGTTGTAATCTTAGAGACAATGGTATGAATCTATATCGGTTTTATTTTCATTAAACTTATGTTTGGGAAGGTGGATCTCAAGGCACCTCCTGGTAGGCAACCACTTGACACACCTCTGAAGCCACTTGCCTGCGTGCAGGCACCCTGGCTTTCGTCGCTTGTTCTGCTTATAGAGGAACATTTTTCAAATCGTTCATAAAGGTGGGTCGCTGCCACCGAGGGTTTTGCCGAACGAGGGGTCTTAAAGGGAAACATAGCTCATTCAATCACACATGCATCGATCTCTCATCCTCTTGCCTTCACGCCACAGGACACGAAACAGGAATGTTTAAAAAGCGTAAGCAATCTTGGCAAAACCAGGTCACACTACCCTCCAAAGGGATGAGATCATGTTCAATGGCGTGGCAGCCTCATTATGCCGATCGATATGTGTTGAATCGCCCAGGAGTGTCAACTGTAACGAAAGTTGTTAAGAACGTCGTCGTTTTGCCTATGGGAATGAGAACTGTCGTTTCCAACTGCGAAATATGTGGGAATCAACTTCCCAAGCCAAGTCATGATTCTATTGACACCCTTTACACCATCACCTGAGGCCTTTTTGTTTAAATTCTGATGATAAGTGCCACTCATAACAAAACCGGGTGATTTCAATCGTAAGCGCCGGAATTCTGACCTCCCTCGCAAAGGCGTCATAGAAGAGGTCCTATGTGATTAACACAGGTTGTAACAGCATTCCCATCGTGTGACACAATGGCATTGGCCAGATTTGTGATAAAATTTCATGTCAATGTGACATCATTAACCCACTTTATACGTCACATGAACTTCTGAACTTAGGCCTTCTTTTTTGCATGTGTCTACACTTTGCTTTTCGAAGCCTCGTCGAGCCCGAGGATGACATCACATGCCACCACACATTTGTAGAACTATCTAAAGAGGTTTTATGCACCATTAAGCCAAATTTCAAATTTATGCGTCATAACAGGAGACAATTACGAGTTTTCGAAAAAGTAGTCCCTTAGTTTTGTTTCGCTGTGTGGTCGTCAAAAGGACATTGAATGTGAGGACCAAAGAACAACTTGAACTTGAAACTGAAGTATCACTGAAAGAATGAAAGAGATGCCATAGTCTTTAAATACATCTTTATGTCGGCGTCCACATTTGTGGTTTAAAATAATATGTCCAAGTATCAATTTGTCACATCCTGTTCGAGTTCCCTTCCCCAAAAGCGTTTTATCAACATGTTTTGCATAGGAAGAAAAGTTTTGGCCATTTAACATTTTCAATATGATCTTGAATAATTTATTACATTTTTCAACTTGAGTCAATTTTATATATTTTGAGATGACTCGTTTTCATACTGGCACCCTCCCATGGACCACAGAATACCTGATGCGCTGCAGCTCCAGCAACCGTTACCTGTCGTAGCAGCAGAATCTCAGGTGAGTTAAAAGGAAATCACTGTCATACATCTTTCAAGGACGTAGCCAAAGTTGGAGGCAGGTGGTCCGGAACACCATTATCATCTAAATGAAATTACACACTTCATAGTTATTAACTATTTGTATATTCTGTTACCAGTCACTTTCATTAATTTTACTTTCAATTTAACAAATTTTGTGGCATTCCGAGAATGTTCTACCGATCTTCAGGCATCTATGCACACATAAAACAGTTGCTTAGAAATAAACTCTGTCTTAAACTAAATTAATATAGCCCTCATTGTTTACTATTCGTTGCTGGATTTTTTTTTTTTGTTATTTAAGTGTTGGGGAGCGGGAGCGGGCGGAGTGTTGGTGGTGGTGGTGGTGGTGGGGTGGGTGGGTGGGGGGTGGTTTGGAACAGTCCTTGCCCACATATTGATGTCTTGAGCTGGTCTGGCAACACATCGGTTACCCGAAAATTGTTTGATGCATTTTTATCTGACAATGTTCACTTGCGATTTGGCCACTTTAAAGCTTTGATTTTCATGCATGGCATACTGACGGGGCTGTTGTGTAGCATTACAATATTGCAGTACTTATTTTGTCAGTGTTCCTTGACGTAATTCACTGCACAAATTTTTCTACATGCATATAACTTCAGCAAAATTAGTATAATACAGCGGCCTTGCAGCATGAGGATGAGTATCTATTATCGCATTTTACAGCGATTTTCACGATGCCGGCAGTCTGGTAGTCGTCCGTTTCGCATTTACACCTCTTGCATAAATTGCATTGGAACTGGCTTAAGACATCTTAAAGATTTGAGTTTTGAATTGACTTATTTCTCTAAGAGTATTATATCCATATTTTCTATTATTATTGGTAATTTCCTTTTTTACCATATTTCTGATCTTGAGTTAAATTTCGAGACTGTCTTCGTTTTTCAAAGGATGGTCTGTGTCTTTGACGTGCATTGCTGTTGCTGATTCGTTACGTTTGCCCAGTCTATAGTATTTTATATGTTCCTTAAATTGAGTTATAGAAATTCTTCCTGTTTGAACTATATAATATTTGTTGCGTTGGCGGCAGATAATTTTGTAACTGCCAGATGCATCAAGATTTGTAACTGGAGGTTTGGTTTGGGTTATTTGGGGAAAGAGACAAAACAGCGAGATCATCCGTCAGCTGGAGGTTTTATATTGTGAATAATACTTAGGTTGTTGTTAGTGCTGAAGTTAAATTTTAAGCTTTTGTTCCTGATTAGCGCAGAATTAGTCATTCAATACACCAAGATAGGATTTTTTACATATTTAACTGCTGGAGTACTATCACTTGTGCGTGTAGTTTGACAGTGTTCGTTCAGTTTATTTTTTATTTTCTGTGACATTATATTAATGTATGAAGGAGCTTATCCATTGTGTAGTGTAGTACTTTTTGTAATTTCTATTTCTTGTTGGAGTTCCGTACGTTCAAGAAGAAATGTGAGGGCTCTGTATATCAATGCTCTATGTACAGCCTTTTGTGATTGGTGGGATGTGTAAAGGAGCTTGGTATGGTGGTGTTTACACCAGAGGCTTCTCTGTAAATACCGAAAGACACCTATTGGTTCTGTTTCGATGTTTTCGTATCAAGAGAAGTTATGCCATTGTTTTCTTCATGCTCAATACTTATATTTTATATTTATTAATATGAATTTATTAACAAGGCTTGTTACTTTATCGTCTGTACCATCAGAGAGAATTAGGGTTTCATCCAAATACCTATTATAGAATTTATCTTTCCTTCTGCTGCTGTATTCCACTGTCAATAGTTTATTCTCTATATAGTTGATAGATATTTCTGATATTAGGCCACTAACAGGGCTTCACATTTCCAGCTCTACGTCCTACTTGTAAATTTTCTTGTTGAAGGACAAGTAATAGTGTGAGAATACTAAATTAAGTAGATTTATAAGCTCTATTATTTCAGGTCTGTTTTTCAATAGATTTTTCATATTATTTTAGCTGCTTTACATACTGGCATATAGCAGTTGCTATGCATGCAATTGAAATATATTTGTATTTTCAGTCACACAACGGAAAAGGGATACATGTTATTGATAGTCAAAAAGACTTGTTTTTCATTTCTAATATCATTATTTCCATCATATTTCCCAGCTAAAAAGATCTGGGGGTCAAACTTATTTTTTTTTCTCTGCACCAAAGTATTAAAAATTTTGTTCCAAAATGTGTCCTCCTGTATATGTAGCTTCATGTTCTCCCATCTGAAAGAGTCCACATCCCACAAGACGGTTTATTTCTTGAGTCATCTCAGTGGAGAGCACAGGGATCGAACTTGCAATCACAATGGCCCCAGACGGTGGTAGAAATGTTGTGAGTCGGAATCCCCCACAGTGTTAACATTTGCCGCTCATACAACAATCTGACAACTTACTGTGATGAAAGGAGGCAAGGAAGTAACAAAGTTACGTTAAAGTGCGTTACAGCAACGTCAATGCAATGAAATTACATAAACGACACCGTGATAGCTCAAGTAGTTCACCGTGTAATGACTAGTGCCACTTAGTGTCAGCTCTTGTTGACTGGCAAGCATTATGGCAAATATTATGAACACTTCCAAACTTTACCGATAAATACCAAGCAGTACTAAGGGCTACAGCTTCAAGGAAGGTTGAATGAGGTATATATATTCTCCTGCCGCATACTCTTCTTCCACCCATTCACTATCCCTGTGCTCCTTCCACCAGCCTTCAGCATCCTCCCCTCCTCGCCATTTCTCTTTCCATTTTTTCCTTCCCTTCTCTCTGACCATCTTGTCGTCACTCCCCTTTCAGTACTTCTCCTGCTCTCCCTGCCTCTGCCTGTCCCATCCTCGCCCCTGTCTCTGTCCATCTCATCTGCCTCCCCTCACATTGTTCAGCTCAGCGCGTTCCACACCCTGTCCATCTCCTGCTTCCCTCTCTCTTTGTCCATCTCCTTCTCCCATCTCCGTTTACCTTCTCCCATCTCTCTATGTCAACTCCTCCCCCGTGTTCTCACTCATATCCTTCTGCTCTCACACAATCCTTCTCACCCCATATCTCTCAGATCTCAACCTCGAGACTCTCTTGGTATCTTCGTCTTCTTGTGATACATTTGTCCATCACCTCTGCCCACTCAGTCTGACCACATAACTCTGTCCCCTTCAACCAGCCTGCTACACCAGTAAACATTTCACCTGCTTCCTACATTTTCCTGTCCTCTTCCCTCTCTCTGTCCATCTCCTCCTTCCCCTCTCTCTGATAATCTATTCCTCTCCCTTTATCGATCCTTACCTCCTCATCCCCATCACTTCTGCCTCCCATGATGTCCAACTCCTCTTCCTCATTCTCCACATTTTCTCTGTTCATCTCCCACTGCAACTCTCTCTATCCATCTCCTCATCCCACTCCCATTATCCATCTGTTCCTCCTCACTCTCTGTCACTCCTCCTTCTCCACTATCTCTGTTCATTCCCTCCTGGACCACCACCCTGTCCATTCCAACCTGCGCTTGCTCTCCCTATCCATCCCCTCTTGTTTCCTCACTCTGCCCATACCCTTCTTTAACAATCTCAGCCTTCTCCTCACAGTACTCAGCTGCACACGTAGCCCTACAAAACTGGTTGTCAAAGCAGGCCACTACTATTCCCACAATGCACCTGTTCTGCAGGTCAGACTACCCACTAGGGGGCTTGAAAACAGTATTGAGTATGTCCTCTGATATATACTATACCAGGCAAAGCAAGCGAATAAAGGAAGCTAATTCTATTGCCATACAACTGAAATGTAATGCAAGTAGCCTACACATTGCGCGCTGAGAAACTGTTTCTTTCCCCTGAAGTTTAAGCAGGTTGATAAGACATGCTAATACACTATGTGAGCAAAAGTATCCAGACACCCACAAAACATACCTTTTTCACACTATGTGCATAGTGCTGCCAGTACTCTATATCAGTGACCACAGTAGTCATAAGACACGGTGAGAGAGCAGAATAGGGCGTTCCGTAGAACTCACAGCCTCGAAATGTGGTCAGGTGATTGGGTGTCACTTGTGTCATACTTCTGTACGCGAGATTTCCACACTCCTAAACACACCTGGGTCCACTGCTTCCGATGTAATAGTGAAGTGGAAACGTGAAAGGACACGTACAGCACAAAAACATACAGGCAGACCTCGTCTGTTGACTGACAGAGACTGCCGACAGTCGAAGATGATCGTAATCTATAATAGGTAGACATCTATCCAGACCATCACACAGGAATTCCAAACTGCATCAGGATCCACTGTAAGTACTATGTCAGTTATGCAGGAGTTGAGAAACGTGGATATCATGGTCGAGCGGCTGCTCATAAGACACATTGGACGATAGAACAGTGGAAAAACGATGTGTGGAGTGACGAATCACGGTACACAATCTGGCGATCCGTTGGCAGGGTGTAGGTATGACGAATGCCCGGTGAACGTCATCTGCCAGCGTGTGTAGTGCCAACAGTAAAATTCGGTGGCGGTGGTGTTATGTTGTGTTCGTGTTTTTCATGGAGGGGGTTTCCACTCCTTGTTTTGCGTGGCACTATCACTGTACAGGCCTACATTGATGTCTTAAGCACCTTCTTCCTTCCCACAGTTGATGAGAAATTCGGGGATGGCGATTACATCTTTCAGGACGATCGAGCACCTGTTCATAATGCACGGCCTGTGCCGCAGTGGTTTCACGGCAATAAAATCCCTGTAATGGACTGGCCTTCACGGAGTTCTGACCTGGATCCGATAGAACACCTTTGGGATTTGTGCCTTGAGAACGGCAGGGTGTGCTACTGTCTAAATATCGGCGGTGGTCGACGACGTCACCCGGCAGCAAACCCGTAAGTTATTTGAACACCTTTGAGATGTTTTGGAACGCCGACATCGTGCCAGGCCTCACCGACCGACATCCATACCTCTCCTCAGTATAGCACTCCGTGAAGAATGGGCTGCCATTCGCCAAGAAGCCTTCCAGTACCTGACTGAACGTATGCCTGCGAGAGTGGGAAGTGTCATCAAGGCTAAGGGTAGGCCAAAATTACATTGAATTCCAGCATTACCGATGGAGGGCGCCACAAACTTGTAAGTCATTTTCAGTCAGTTGTCGGGATACTTTTGATCACATAGTGTACTATTCCAACTCGCCTGTCATATAGGAGAGCCTATATGGCCTTTCTGCCTCTATCTTCGCTCCAAATGGAGCTAGGAGATTATAAATTTCACAGCGTTGATACTCAGGATTAATAGTGCTTGTGTGACAAATTTGGCTGAAATTGATTCAAGGGTTTGGGAAGGGATCTCCCGCGTTCAAATTCATCTGCAGAACAGTACTCATAGCATGGATGTCACCAGTGTTTCTATCAGTCACAATTTTTCCACTGCAGTACTTTTCACTTGTATTAGAATTTTCAGTGGACGCAACCTGTGTTACAATTCTAAACATTGAAAAATTTTCTGACACTTCAGCTTCCAATATCTTGGGATACTGATCTGAATGAAGATCTTGTATTTGTTAAGAACTTACACTTCCCCTGTACAAAAAAAAAAAAAAAAAGAAAAAAGAATCTACTGCCTTGTTCTTGCTTTTTACTTTTAGACACTAAACGTGGATGTCATAGTGATTCTGGAATTTTATGTGTGTGGTGTGTTGGTACCCACATGGCGATGGTTGCTTGGGTCTTTCTCATTAATTATCATTTTATAAGATGTTTCTGTAGTGTGGCGTTATTTCCTTTAATTACTTTCCATGATCGTATTGGATGCTTCCGTTCTCTCTATGTCACCAGAGATTGGACAACAGCGTCTGGGGGTATGCTAAACAGCACAGCCGACACAGCACTGACTTGCATTTCTAAAGACTACTGTTAAAATCCAGGTCTGGCCTTCCAGATTCAGATTTTCCATAATTTCCCTTCATCACGCCAGGCAAATGTTCGGGTTTTTCCTTTGTAATTGCACATCAGACTTCATTCCCCATCCTTGAAAAATTGAACCTCTAGCTTAGTGGAGAGTTTGACCTAACCCACCTTCCTTCCTTCCTGCTTTTTGCAGATGTAGCTACATCTGGGATTTCAACACGTACGTTTAACTCGTGTGTTATTTACTCCTTCTTAATCAAAAATGCGCCCGGTTTTATTTAACGATTTTGGATTCATGCAGGTTAAACTACAATTTGCGATCGACAGGATCGTTCTTACGCGTTTAACATGGAGGGTGGTTGTGTATAGCGTTACGGCGTGATAGCTCTGGCAACAACATGGGCTTTATGCGCTTGTATTTCCTTCATTTCCGCTAGAAAATTCCTTGTATAGCATTTACAGGAGAGCGAAGAACAATGGAAAATCTGTTGCGAAATAAATGTTGAACAGTGACTTACTCAAAAAATATAAATTGTAATTTATACCGAATCTTCGCATGCGCATAACTTTTAAAATGTGTCTATTGCAAAATAAACTTGTTTTACATTCGTTAACGGTTCTAGCTCATGACACAGTTTCGCGGAATATCACGCAAATCCGTTGTTAGAATAATATAGGAATGATAAAAAGGTACCCGTAGGGAAATTTGATCCTCATCCTGTTGTCACGGAAAGATTCTGTTGATCATTAGTATATCTGAATTAAGCACTATGAACGCTCTTATCGGCAAGTACGTATTGTGGTCGACATACTTCGTCACTTTCTGCACCTATGCCTTTGCCACATAAAGGCCGCGGTACTTAAAAGATAAAAATTATCCTATTATTACAAGACGAAAGGAATCTATGAACTGAAGAGTTCACATCATCTACGTCACTAATTAACGGTTTAGGAAAGTGCGGAATCTCTTTGTCTCTTGTGGCACTAGCACAACTGATACAAATACTAGCGCAAGATTTTGCCGTCCTTTGCTGTAACAGTGGAAATGGATCCGAAGTTTTACTTCCATGGCTCAAAACGAGCTCCGGATTAACCCAGTTGCCTCTGCTGACCGTTGTCTTAATCATGAAATACTTCTCCTCTTGCTGGCGTAATCCATCTTGGCGTCATCCTGGCTCACAGTTGTGGTGGCCCAGCAAGTTTAAAATTAAGGACTGGAGGGAATGAAACAACTACACCCACGTTGATTACAGACTCCGTTGAACTGCTATGTTATTTCATAGACGCCCATTAACATATTTATTCACACATGTAATTACCCACGAAGCACTGAAATGGGTCCATAAGTACTGGTGCAATAGATAACTAATGGTTAAGATTGATTTATCCATTCTGTAATCACCCAATGCGCACAAATGTCAGCACAACCAAAACTAACAGGTTTCTCTCCTCGTGATAATATGTCTACATTCCTACATACAGTGTGCAAAGACTGAATTTTCATAGTGGTTAAGTTTGTAAAGATTCACTTGTTCCTAGAAATCTGGTTTTGGAAGATGTGCCTGCTTTTCCTACATAGCAGGAAGAACAGCTTGCGCAAGATACGTTAAATACTCCACTGTTTTTTGAATTGTTGCGTATCTGTTTTGATGTTGAGATCTAGTCAGTTACCTAAGTTACTCTTAGCGAAAAATCGTATTGGGCTATATCGGTTTATCTGAACAATATATCCATTTTTCGTGAAGAAGATCTTACGTTCCGGATGATGGCATTCATTACCAGTACACAACAACTTACATTGCCTTATTCTGTACACAAAATACAAAATTCACTGTAAAACATGAAGACAACAACGCAATAACCTTCCAGCATCTTAGAATCAACAACTACTAGCAGAAGCAGAAGGTCACAGTACTCAGCAAACACGCATATAAAAGCATAGCAGTTGACTCATCGTCTCAATCCACCACACACAAACTTACAATATTTATGGCCCTCTCACACACAGAACACTCAGAAGAAAACAGCCTTGTAAAAGAACTGAGCACAATAAATGGTGTTGCCCTAAACAATAGCCACACAGCCTAAACAACTGAAAATTAAATCACACAAATACACAAAGTATGCCAACTAACTGCAAGATAAAGAAAAGACAACAAATATGCGGCAAAATAAATATATTCACTTCTATTTTACCAAAAACTATTTCACAAAAAAAATGCTAATCAATCTAAAACAAAGCATAACAGTTGTTTCCACCGACAATAAGTTATAACAGTTGCTACTACAATCGTAAAACAGGTATCCAAAAATTGAATACTAGTCTAGTTTATAAAGTATCATGCACCAGTTTTTCTGCCTAGTATGTTTGGAAAAGACACAGAATTTCAAGATCCGTGTCCAAAAACATGTGAATGCTTTCTGACTTAGCTACTTTGAAAATTACTTTCAGACTCAGCCACTTTGAAATCTAATTTATTGCACAGGATATACTGGAAGTGAGAAAAATCATAAGCAGGGTGGAAAACAAATTGTTATTACCACGCATGGAAGGCAGTGATAATTCTCTAGATCTTTTAGAAGAAAAGGAATCCTTGTCAAATGATCAGATTTTACTAACACATTTCAATTCTTTTTCATACGTGTGTAATTATGTTTTTAATTCTGGTAATAAACTTCATATTTGTGCATGTTACATTAATTTACATCTCTGAACTGTTTCGAGGCGGGCGCCTGCACGGACGTGAGGTGTGATTACGGAATGGGTAAATCAATGTGTGTTAGCATTAAAATTTTAATACTTTCTTCCTACATTTTTAGTAAATTTTTCAGTGTTCCTCATCGTAGTTTCGAACATTTGATTCGGGGGTTGCAAAACTTGACATCTAACCTTCATTCAACAGGAGCATACGTTCGGCATCATCACACTCAAGAGCAGAAGTAAATAACCTACAAAAACGATTTGCACGCCATGGTAGAGCTATAGGGTTCGAAATACATATTGTGATCCGATAAAAAATTTATTAGCGTTAGAATTCGTACTTCCTTTTTATTTACGCAGCTACATCGACAACCACAAAATATTGACGAAACTATGCAAGACTGTAAACATCTTTGCTCGGCGGATCCTGGAGCCCTACCTGAACGTCCCAGTCACTCTAGCTAACCACTGTAACAGGGGCTTTACTTGTAGGTCCATGTTTGCTGGAGGCTGGCTGTACTGACCGTGGAAGATACGTGTTGCCTATAGAAGATCAGCAAACGAAAAAAGACAACTAGCTTTGGGTGCTGTTTGCAACCATGTCTCCCAAAGGGAAAATATACACTGTTTTGAAACAGGCAACCTAAATGAGTTGATTTCCATAGCTTCGGTTACGCTGTTCGGATCTGTTAACTTACCATCCAATGAGGTTTCTTAATTCTGAAGCTGCTTCTTCCAAATAACAATACGCGAGATGCCGTTCATGGTGTCACAAGGACATATGTTGATCAGGAAACCCTTCCTGGGCAAAGTTACTCTCCTAATCGTATGGAAATTCCGTCTGTAAAACCAATGAAAAAATACCTCTCTGCCAGCTTTAACAATTTAACCTCTCTTATCAGCCCATACACCACACACTAAGGTAATAATGAAACTTAAACGGTAATTAATACTTTCAGATTTATATTTATGGCCTCGAAGGCTTCTTATAATTTAATGACCTTAATTAGCGTTGCTCCATCAACAACGAGTGTGGAATCTTATTACCAAAAACCGAACACGTTCCAAGTCACAGCCGTAGGGACTTGGTCCGTGCACTCGAACGTTGAGCCTTGAGAGTGCCGACTTTCTGACGTCACATGTTGAAAAAGCACGTTGTGAAGTCTTTCTGAACGTGCAGAGCTACATTTAGCCTGTCAGATATTGTGAACGTGCGTTTGAACGTCGACACCTGAGGTGGAAGAGCTCCACCTATGTCACAGGCGGGTCATCCCTCCATTCAGTAGTATTAGAACTTTAGAAGGAGAAATGTGGTTGCTTGGACACGCGACGAATTATGCGTACTAACAGACGCGTTCGAGGAGGGGCAGTGCTTATATAATGTGAAATGCAAAAATTATCACTGTAAACATTGTCGGTCGGCAGCTCAAAGTAGGGTGTTCGAGAAAGTGAAAAGTGTTCGGCCGCAGTTACGGAACCCGAAGGAATGCCAGACAAAGTTTGCGAATATGAGAAACATGTTCAATGTTGAAAAAAAAAAAACAAAAAACAAAAAATAGAAGAGAGGGCATGAAAATCGAATCAGGAACAGACGATTTAAGTATTTATTTCCTTAGATTTGTCTGTTATGGTTACATTGTCTTTACTAGTGATCTAAGTAAATCGCAGCACGTTGTTTTTATAGCATTTACTAGCGATATAAGTCGCTGCGTGTTTTTATGGTATTTAAGAGCGAAATAAGTAAATCATAGCACCATTTTTTGGTATACACACCAAGTTTATGGCACTTTAAAAGTTGCTATTCCTGGCGGAACATTACGTGCCACGGAAAACCAAGGCAACTGAGTTGCCATTCGTGGCAATTGCCCATGATTTTCAGGTTTGTATAAGTACTTGTATGTGTAACTGTTTCTCCACATTTTGGAATCGACGAACTAATATTAATTTATACCTTGAACGTAGTTGTTTGAAAGAAATTATGACTAGGGAGTACTGTCATTTGGGAAAAACTCTAGTTGCAGTTAGTTTCTTTAGTTTCTATATTTATGTACCTTGCCACCTGCACAATTGTTTATGTGTGTGTGTGTGTGTGTGTGTGTGTGTGTGTGTGTGTGTGTGTGCACAGCCATTGCTTTGTATTAAATATATCATTAAATTTTTGTATGGATTGAATTCAGGGTGACGTGTGTGTTATACCTGTAAGTGCAAAGGTATGGATAAGAATATAAACTATGCAACAATTTTTTTTCCAACCAACCGAAATGTGCATCTGCAGAGGTTGTGTCTGTTCACATTTGTTGAAACAGTCCGTCTTTTCAAGGAAAGCTTGATAAGTCTGTATAATAAATTTTTGCAATTAGAAGACCAATATTTGTCATATGCTAGATTGTCAGCAGCTAGATTGCAAAGCACTACTACTACTACTGCTACGACTGCAGCTGCTGCTACTACTACCACTACTACTACTACTACAGTGAACTGGTGGCATTACTACTATCACTGCTACTGCTACTACTACAGTGAATTGGTGTTTATGTTAAGTCCTTATTTCCATTCAAATTTCACTTTAATTTCATTCTGGAAATTCAGATAACATAAATATATACTAATGCCTCTTTTCCAATTATTAATTGTGGTACTGTTGTAATGTAATAAGTAAGTACAGAAGAAACTACAGTTGAGGTTGGTCAGACAGCTAGCGAAAACCAACAAAAGTTAACTGTCATAACATTTTATTTCTTTTTATTGCCATTTTAAGTCAATAATTTCTACATAGTGTTCATTAAAATCAACCTGAGTGTTTGGTGTAAAACTTCGTTATATTTCAGACAGATGATGGTGGCACATCAAAGATAGTAATTCAGCTCATGCATATTGTGAACAGGCGGTGGATCCTACAACAAACAATGTTGAGGATGTCTGCAGTAACAGCAGTAGTATGTTTGCAGCGAATGATCCAGCATCTTCACAGACAGTTCATGAGTCACTAGATATTCAGACGTCAACACCTGGGTCCTCACCTGATTGTGAAGGTACTCTAGCAACATGATGATGATGAAACACACCAGTTCGTTAAATTTCCGGGAGCATAAATTTTAAAAAAATTAACTCTGTCAAAAAGAAAAGACATGTAAGATTAGAACTAATGAAAGTTCTATATCAAGCATTAGATGAATGAATTTAGTTTTGAAATGTAATTTGCTTCTAGACTAAGGAATTACATTCTGTGCCTTTCCAGCTACCTGTATCCTAATATTACCTTCTGACAGAGAGTAATATGGGACCATTTGTATCTCCAGGCAACGTTCCTTCGTACAATCAACCTGGCTGCATTTATTCACAAGCAGTTGTAAATAATTAACTGTATGCAGCAAATCTTTCTAAGCCTGATCAACGGAGAACAGACTGTTGGATGAGAATTTTTGTGAACTATGATCGGTTTATATAGGTAATTAATCCATACAATGTGAACCATATTATAGGAGCATGTGAAACATTGCGTTATAACAACCTGATTTGTGTAGATTTAAATTCAAGGTTAATAGCAACATTATATACTACTGGTAGTTCCCATCTTAAGTATTCTGATTTTGTATGATAACATGCTTTCAGTGAGGTGCAATTTTCCTGCTTTTTTTAGCACCTATTTCATTGATATTATGAAATGATCACTTCAATCACCTTCATAATTGAAGGGTTCCATTTCATGAATTTCCATTTAAAATGTGATTGTTTATGTGAATACAACATGCTGTGGAACTTAATTTGGCAGAAATATTAGCCGCAGCTCTCTGGTCAGGTAAATAAAAGGGTAATTGTCAGTGAGTGCTACATACATATTATATGCCAACCATTTTCATTTTTAACAGGTATTGTTATGTTTCCTATCCTCCTGTTGCTACTAACCAATTAGTAAGTTCATCTATTGTTGCATGTTTATTTAACAACTTTGGAGCTATAGTTCCATAATTTTGCCCACATAACCAATTTTCCAATAGCTGTATTTTTATTTTATTTTATTTTTTTTTTTTTTGCAATATGATTAATTTCACATTGTCTGTTATGACTTCCTTTGTAATTTCGAGTCAGTGTACCATCCCTTTTCCTAATATCCATTTTTTTTTCAAATTGTGCACTCTGCTCCTCAGTATTCTTGTTGAACTTTTTGCTTCATTCAGTGATATGGTCATTTCATCTCAGAGTTTGGGAATGATAATTAAACTGTTAAAGGTAGCAGTTTATTCTAGTAAGCTTATATGTTGTGTCTGCAAAGACTGAGTACTTGTTCCAGCGCATAAAATGGCATAGAAAAGTCTGTCAGTCTGTAAATAATGCAGGAGTAAAGAAAACTCACCAAGTAGGGGAAACATTGAGACAGAGATACACAGAATAAAGAATTAATTTTCGCTGAAGAGAGGTACAAGTACATTATAAAATCTGACAAATGAATGTAGGACAAAGTAATGTAATTCGCTTCTATGGAAATGATTTCACGTTGGTACTACAACATGATGAAGAAGATTACTTCAGAGCAGTAAAATTCAATATCAAGAATATCGTATGTAAATTACATAATCTAAAACCACCAGTATATGAAATACTGGAAGAATATTCAGTAAACTGGTTAAACCAACAATTTTTAGGCAGATTGAAACTGAACTGCGAACAAACTAGCTATGTTTACTCACCTCAGCTCAGTATGGTACATATGCAACGTTCCTGTCTCAGCATTTCGTCGTTGAATCCACTCTCTTGTCCACTGTCGCCTTCACTTTTCACTCCTCTCTTCATCGATAATCGCTAGTAAAACTAAAGTAGCGAGTTTACGCTTCTTCATTTCGAAAACACTTTTCTGTATGCTTTACTGTTCGCGCGTGCCAGCAGTAGCCGACAACTGCCGCTGGAGAGTGCTGCAGTCGCATGTGAGCACGCTGAGACACACGTACTGGAGAGACAAGTCGCGTCGTTTCTGAGCGTCCAGCAGCACGGAGGACTCGGCACGCTCCACGTTGGAACGCAGGGCCCGCGTGCCGACGGCTCAAGCTCTGAATCCGTGACCATTAATGATGGAAAGTCATTTTAACATTATTGTGTGTGTTACCTTCTTGATTTTTTCGGGCATGGTGTCAAAATCTGAACACACTGCAATCGGAGCGAAAGTAACTCGTGGAATCAGTACTAGCATGATTCATAAAGGAAGTTAACTATGTGGACTGACTTTACCAAACTGTTATTTTGCTGTTAAAACACAGTACAGTACCAGAATTTCGCGAGTAATGTTCCAGTGAATTGACTTGGACTTCACAGGAGAAGTATTAATGTGTTTAGGCAACAACTGGCTCTCAATAACGCTTACTATCTGTACGTTATTTTAGGAAAAAGTTAATAGTTATAGGTAAATAATAACTAATGATTGAGCACTATTGACAACGATAAGAGGTTCTTTGGTCAGTTTAATTATAGGAAATAATTACTATAGAAATAGCATTGATTATTATTGGAATTCTCAAGGAATATTCCCTACCTTACATTATTTAATGGGAATGGAAATGTGGCACTTGGATCTATTATAGTTTGAATAATTGTAGCCATTTTCTTAGTTTTGATACCTGTTATTGTTACATGACATTTAAAGTTAGCTCAGCAATCAGCATGGAAACACAGAAAATCATTTATCAGTATATTCAGATCATTGCAGCACAAAATAGGAAAGACTGTTAATTACATTACACATGAAACTGTAATCAATATTATTTCCATTATAAGAATCTTTCATATGAATGCTTCAACTCTTCATTCATGAAAACTAGATAGATTATTTCAAAACCTATCCTCACTAAATAATTAGGTACTTTAGAACTCCACAAAATTTGTTAACTTTTTGTAAGGAAAGTAATTGTCAAGGTAAAACGACTAACATTACCACTAGCCACTGTCTGACTCGTGCAACAAAGGAGCCTTGAACTTCGACCTGCAGAGCCACTTATTCTGTTCCCGCCAAGCCAGTTCCTTTGTGGTGCCAATCCCCCCCAAGTTTTATATGATTACAAACCTATTATCCGTATATGTATTCTGTCACAGCACATTACTTTTGAAATTATATTCATATACTAATTACAATTACATAAAATATCATAAATAACGAATAAAACATATACTTCTATGATACATTAAAGAGCATTGTTATACATAGTTACATCAGGCAAAAGCAGAAAAATAATTTAGACAACACCACTATTGGTAATATCGATAATTGTGTTAGATTTTGACTTTCTGTAATACATTTACCTCTGTCACCAAGGTCCCTCACATCCTTGTTTGAACAGCGGGGGATGGGGGGTGTCTGGCAGTTCAAAATAGCGTAAAATAAATTTCTCTGAAACTACTTTTCGGCCATGGTGAATATTCCATAATGTTTCGTGACTGCAACCGCATGACAATAGCTTTTCTACCACGCTATTTCGACTGACCACCCGGCAGTCACTTAAATGTTAGTTCCCAGTTGTAGAACTCTCCTGAAGAGAGCTGCCTGGTTGTGAAGATAGAAGTCGATGCCATGCTGTTGGAATCCCGAAATCTGATGCACCTTCTGCCATTTTAGTTTGTCTGTGACCAGTGGTCATGGCGGACTCCAGTCTGATGGCTTATCTGACGGCAAGAACGTTTGCTCCAGAAAGAGGCTTCGATCACGAGACTAGAAGCAAGAATGAATGACAGACAAATAAACTAAAAAAAAAAAATTGAAGCTATGCAATCTCAGTTCCGAAAACAAGTCATAAAAACTTGCTTTTGAAGTAAGCAGCTGTCACCCAGTCTCCTCAAAGTGCTGAATAACAGTCATAAGAATATTCTAACAGCGAGAGCAGAGCAAAGAATGTTACTCTTTGATGACGTGCTGCAAGAGTTATAGAACAGACGTGGCTACTAAAGTACCAAACGTACAGTTTCTAATTAAAATTGTAGTAACAGAAAAAAATATGGGAAATGTATTCGAAAGGACTGAATAGTATACTGGGTCTGTTCACAACTTTTTATTTATGTGGAGTTCATTATTAAAAGAATTGTGAAAACGCGTAGGTGTGCCGAATTTTTTTTCAGGAACCGCAAGATATATGGGGAGATTAATGCCGCAATTTGGCGCGCGTCGACAGTGCTGCGCCGGCGGCTTTGTATCACTGTCAATGCTATTGTTTCAAATTTCATTAACAGTGAAATACTGGCAGTGCGCTGCACCGCACAGCGTCACGGAGAGGTCGCCCCCACAGAACTAGATTTATTTTCTATTATTTCCGTTTACAGTTCGAAATCATTACTTACAGCCATGTCAGATGATACCTGCCCGTTATGTATTACAGTGGGCAGGTAATTTAGCGAATGTGTGTCAGAATACACCTGGAAGCCAAATTAACGGTCGGATTTCTACGAATATGCGTTTATACATGGAGCAGCATGCGTAGGTAGACGTGGAACATCAAGAGGCGTAAATTTTGCAGTGTTAGAGAACAGCAGTCTTCTCTTGCCTGAAAGTTCTTGACATGCAATGACAGTCTGATTAGAGTAACCAAAGCTTAAAATCCATTGTACATCCACATTTCGTTCCACTGTGGAGCTTATGGCACATCGTACAACATATCAGCTGTTCGTTCCGTTTCATTCGCATAAGAAGGGCGACATGCATGACTCCTTATATGCCTGTATATGCGCTGTTACTAGCCTGATTTTGACTGAGTGGATCTCACTGGAAACATACGAAGAAGGCTGTAGCATATTCCTAAATCTCTCACGTAATGGTCGTACCTGAAAACTTACAAGTTGGCTTTCATGAGATTGTTGGCGTCCATCTTCAAGCACCTGCCCGGTAAGTTGTTTCTGTATTTCTTTAACTCTCCTCCGGGAATCAAACAGTGATCATTCATTATTCCTTTTCTATACGTCCAGCATCACAAGGAGTCCTATGCCGTATGGCTCAGACAAACTTGAGCAGAATTCTAGGATGCAAAGCATAAATGTTTTGTAAGCAATTTACCTCATAGAATGGCTGCTTTCTCTTAGTGCGATAGCAATGTACCGAATACTATCACCCTCTTTGCAGGTGACTATTTCATATCCTGAAAATTCGTTACACTCAGTAAGCAACTTTTTTTTTTTTTTTTTAATTCGTCGGTCTTCCGACTTGGTTTGATGTGGCCCGCCCCGAATTTCTCTCCTGTGCCAACCTCTTCATCTCAAAGTAGCACTTGCAATCTATGTCCTCAACTATTTGTTGAATGTTTTCAAATTCCTGTCTTCCTCTACAGTTTTTGTTCTCTATAGCTCCCTCTAATACCATGAAACTCATCTCCTCATGTCTTAACAGATGATCTATCATCCTGTCCCTCCTTCTTGTCGGTGTTTTCACATATTCCTTTCCTCTCCGATTATGCGCAGAATATTCTTATTTATTACCTTATCAGTCCACCTAACGTTCAGAGCTGGTCTCTAACACCAACATCTCAAATGTTTTAAGTCTCTTCTATTCTGGTCTTCCCACTGTCCATAGCTCACTACCGTACAATGCTGTGACCGAAACGTTCATTATTGGATATTTCTTCCTCGAAGTAAGGCCTATAATTGGCTCAGGTTGTTAAATTTCTCACTGTTGTCATTTCTGGTACTTTCATTACATTCCTCTTTCTTCGGTTTCCTCTCAGTCCATATTCTGTACTCATTAGAACGTAGATTCCATTCATCAGATCATGTAATTCTTCTTCACTGTCACTCAGGATAGCAATGTCAGCGAATTTTATCATTTATATCCTTTCGTCTTGAATTTTAATCCCAGTTCTTAAACTTTCTTTTACTTCTGACATTGCTTCTTCAATTTACAGATTGAACAATCGGGGCGAAAAACTACATCCCTGTCTTACACCCTTTTAATCCAAGCACTTCGATCTTAATGGTCCTCTTTTATTAATCCCTCATGGCAGTTGTTGCATATTGCATATTACCCTCATCTCACATAGATTACCGCAATTTTTCTCTGAATTTCGAACATCTTGCACCACTTTACATTGCCGAACGCTTTTTCCAGATTGACAAATTCTATGAATGTTTCTTCTGGCTTCCATCCGCAATCACAACGTCAGAATTACCTCTCTGGTGCCTTTACTTTTCCTAAGCTCAAAATCATCATAATCTAACACATTCTCGATTTCCATTTCCATTATTCTGTATGTTATTCTCGTCAGCCACTTCGGTGTATGACGTGTTAAGATGATTGTATGATAATTCTCGCACTAGTTAGCTTTTCCATTTTCAGACTTGTGTGATCGTATGTCGCTAGACTTATACAGTTTGCATACCAAAGTGAATAATCGTTTTGTTGCCACTTCCACCAAGAAATTTAGAAATTTTGATGGAATGTTGTCTATCCCTTATGCCTTATTTGATCTTAACTCCTATAAATCTCCTTTAAATTCTGATTCTAATACTGAATCCCTTATCTCTTCTACATGGACTTCGGTTTCTTCTTCTGCCACATCAGACAAATCATTCCCTCATAGAGGTCTTCAGTGTACTCTTTCCACCTATCCTCTCTCCCCTCTGCAGTTATCAGTGTAATTCCCGTTGCATTGTTAATGTTACCATCCTCGCTTCTAATTTTACCGAAGAATGTTCTGATTTCCTATTTGCTGAGTCACTCCTTCGAACAAACATTTCTTTTTCGATTTATTCACATTTTCATGTAGCCATTCCTTCCTAGCTTCCCTGTATTCCATATTTATTTCATTCCTCAGTGAATTGTATGTCTGTATTCCTGAATTTCCATTAACATTTCTGTACCTATGATTTTCTTTCCAACTTCAGTGCTTGCCTTTTTTAGACATATTCATTCCTCTGCAACTGAATTACCTACTGAGCTATTCCTTTTTGCTGTATCTATAAGCTTAGAGAACTTGAAGCATAACGAGTCATTCCTTAGTAGTTCTGTATCCCAATTCTTTGCTTCTTTGCGAATTGCTTCTTCCTTATTAATCTCTTAAACTTAAGCCTACTTTACATGACTAATACATTGTGTTCTGAGTTTATATCTACTCGTGGGTACGTATTGCAATCCAGTATCTGATTTCGGACCATCTGTCTCACCAAGATGTAATCTAACTGAAGTCTTCCCGCACCACCTGGCCTTTTCGAAGTACACATGCTCTTGTGATTCTAGAATAGAGTATTCGCTATTGCTAACTGAACTCAATTAGCCTTTTCCTCCCGCAGTCCTTGTGGTAAGCCCATATTCTCCCGTAACCTTTTCTATACTCCTTCCCCTTCAACTGCATTCCAGTCCCCCAGGACTATTAGATTTTCATAGCGCTTTACGTACTATATTAACCTTTCGGTATCATCATATACTATCTCTGTCTCTTCATCTTCAGCTTGCGACGTCGGCAAGTGTATCCGAACTATCGTTATCGGTGGTGGTTTGCTGGCGATTCTGATAAGAACGAACCTATCACTGGATTGTTCACAGTAACACACACTCTGCCCTACCTTTCTATCCATAACGAATCCTACTCCCATTATTGCATGTTATTTGCAGTTGATACTACCATACACTCATCTGAACAGATATTCTTTTCTTCTTTTCATTTCACTTCACTGACTCGTACTGTACCTGGATTTAGCCTCTGCAATTCCATTTTCAGATTTTATAGCTTCCCTACAACGCTCAAGCATCTGACATTCCACTCCACGACTCGTAGAACGTTATCTTCTTGTTGCTTATTCATTCTTTTCCTCATGATCACCTCCCTCTTGCCAGTATTTTCTCGAAGATCCATATGGGAGATTACCTCTGAATCTTTTGCCAATTGAGAGATCATCATGACACCTTTTCAATTACAGGCCACATGTGCTGTGGATACACGGTATGTACCTTTAATGCAGTGGTTTCCATTGCTTTCTCCAGCCTCATGCCGTTGACCATTACTGCTCCTTCCGCCTTTAGGGGTAGTTTCACACACCAAGGACAAGACAGTACCCTGAATCTCTGTTTGCTTCTCCGCCCTCTTTGACAAGGCCGTTGGCAGAATGAGGGTGGCTACTTATGCCGAAAGTCTTCAGCCGCCAGTGCTGATTATTTATAATAGTTTAAGCTGTGCCGTTCAGATTATGAATCCTAAGGGCTACCCATTAGCCTAGAGCTCTCGAACAATAGCAGCGACGGCGGTCAAATCGTTTTCAGTTGATCCTCTGGTTACACTGTGTTAACATCTCATGTATGAGGTTGTTCTAAGGTTGGTCTTATACTTGCTACCTTGCGCGAAGTTTAGCGACCAGCAGCAATGAGTAATGAAGTCCAGCATCAAGTACTGAAGTCATCATAGCAGCCAGCACTGATGGGTAATACAGAGGTCTACCAACATTCATCCTATTCATGCAGAGGCTGCCCTAAAACTCCAGCGCCGAACCAGTCTGACGGCCTACCGTAACGGCGGGCCAAGTGCATCATTCGGCACGACATCACTAAATCAGTGTCGCCGTCCACTTGATGGGGCAATGCAGGCAGTGTTATCGGAGGAACTATGTACTCCCTGAAACGGCGTGTGAGTCGAACACACACAGACCGCCGTGACAGGGTTGTCATCAGCATCCATTCCGAGCTGATGCAGTGTCCTTGTCTTGAGTCTGCTGGTCGATTCAGTGGTTCCTTTCCGGAAAATAAAGCCATCAGGTGTCGCAGAAGAGACGGCAACGAATTGTATTTCGAGTAATAAATGGAATAACCATGAACACTGTTTTATTGCGTCTAAAGACGCCACACAGTTGCTCAGTCTTCGTCATGACAAAACAAATGGCGTTTCCAGCCCAGCTGGGGGGACCCATGCAGTACTGAGCATACATAGGAAAAGAAATACACCATAAAACTATTGATGACATTTCTGATAACAGTATCTAACGTATGTTATTTAGGGATATCTATCCTAAAGGACATTAAATGCTATGACATTTGTGTTAGCAGAAGAGCCAACACCGTGTTACGAGTGGAGGCCGAAATACAGGCGTGTTAGCTTACGCAGTCTGGCGTGAGGAGGGAAGAACTATACTGACGTGAGGTCGGGAACATGACAAGGAATGAGAATTCAGAAAGCGGACGTAATTAGTTCATACTTAACTTTAATCCATTAATGATGAACGTCGCTCTTGACGGTACATGATTCACAATATTATCTGTTCTGCATACATTCTTGAAGGTAGTAATTATAGTAACCGAATATGGCACCTTGCTAGGTCGTAGCAAATGACGTAGCTGAAGGCTATGTTAAACTGTCGTCTCTGCAAATGACAGTATGTAGACAGTGAACCAACGCTAGCAAAGTCGGCTGTACAACTGGGGCGAGTGCTAGGGAGTCTCTCTAGCCTAGACCTGCCGTGTGGCGGCGCTCGGTCTGCAATCACTGATAGTGGCGACACGCGGGTCCGACGTATTCTAACGGACCGCGGCCGATTTAAATGTTACCACGTAGCAAGTGTGGTGTCTGGCGGTGACATCACATTCCTCCCCCGCAAATCGGCATACGGTTGTGGTATAAGGCCTCCGCCCGTCATGGGGAGGACCCCATGTTGATGTATCGACGAAGTGGGGAGCCCAACAACAGGCGAGGCTGTGCCACCCACACCCTGATATTCGGACCGTGGGGAGCTAGGGAACGCCTGAAAAGCTACTCCAGGGTGCACGCCAACATGCGGTGTTGTGCCCATAGAGGGAGAGGAGGGGCTGAAGGGTCGACCACCATCGGGCCAGGGCACCCGACGGGCGAAGACGACATACGGTCCTGAGCGGGCAAGAGTTCCATGTCAGAGGACAACTGGTCACGGTGAGCGATCGGCGGCGCGTGACCCAGGGGGGCGCGCGGCGGCTGCAGCGACGCGTCCACTGCGGGCGTCGCCGCGGGAGAACTGGCGGCGGCGGCGGCGGCGGCGGTGAGTCGCTATTTTGCTAAAATGGAAGGCAGCGTCGGTAACAGCTGGGACTGAGGCGAGCCAGTAGATGGGTCCCCGGGGCGCTGACCAGATTGCACCGTCGCTGAAAGCAGACAACGAGCGGCAGAGCCCGTGCGACGACAGAGGCGCAGCTGATTGAGATGCCGGCGCACCTCACCAGAGGCCCCCAAAACCAGACACATAGCGCGTCCGAGGCAGCGAAGAATGCGACCTTCGAGCCAGCGCCGTGAACCTCGATAGTGGCGGTAGTAGACAACGTCGCCTGGGGCAAAAGCAGGTGTCTGCCGCTGCACAGGAACCTGATGCGGCGGATGTAGCAAAGACATCAAGGTTCGATGATGGCGACCGTGGAGCAACTCAGCCGGCGAGCGACCATCTCAGGGCTGAGAGCGATACGAGGACAAAAAGAGCAATAACACGGCCTCCCGAAAATGCGACGCTTTCAACTTCATCATCTGTGACTTGGAAGTCCTGACCAATCGTTCAGCGGCACCGTTTGACTGTGGCGAAAACGGCGCGGACGTCAGATGTTGAATACCATTGGCCTTGCAGAATGACTGAAATTCTGCGGACATGAACTGTGGGCCATTGTCGGAAACAATAGTCTATTGAAGACCTTCAATGCAAAAGATAGCAGATAACACTTGGATGGTGGCAGATGATGTTGTGGAAGATATCCAGACAACAAAAGGAAAATTACTGAATGAATCTATCACAACCAACCATCGAGCATTCCAGAATGGACCAGCAAAATCGATGTGTAAGCGTTGCCAAGGGAAAGTGGCTTTTGGCCATGCAAAGAATTTCCGCAGTGGTGCTGATCGTTGTTCGGCACCCACCATGCAAGAAGAGCACATATTCGTAATCGCGGTATCGATTCCGAACCAAGTACAGTGCTGACGAGCAAGTTGTTTCGTTCTCACTATACCCCAATGTCCTTGGTGGAGAAGCTTTAACACAGAGGACTGTAACGAACGTGGAACCGCGGCCCTCCACTGATCGTTATCAGAACGCAACAGCAAAACTCCACGTCGAACAAAAAGTCTGTCCTTGTGAGCAAAAAATCGGTGTACCAGCGGGTCCCCGGTTCGTGACTGTAACAGGGGCCACTGAGTGGCAACAAAACGCTGGACGGTAGCAAGGACAGGGTCGGCAGTTGTGCCCGTAGCTACACGACGAACATCAATCGGAAACGGTTCGACCACTCATCGGTTTCCGAATCAATTAACATGCAAGCAAGTTTGGAGGAATCGAATGCCCTATCCTCAGCAACAGGCAAACGGGACAACGCATTGGCGTCTCCGTACTTAGCAGTGGACCGATACAATATGTCGTAGCGGTAGTGCGAGAGGAAAATAGACCAGCGAATGAATTTCTGCGCTGTACGTAGAGGTACAGGATTGTTCAGGTGAAAACGCGATGTCAAAGGTTTGTGGCCTGTGATTATGGTAAAGTGACGACCTTGCAAGAAGTCATGAAACTTTGTAACATCAAATACGAGAGCCAATGCTTGTTTCTCGATCTGTGAATAATTTCTTTGCGCAGACAAGAGCAATTTGGACTCAAAGGCAATAGGGCGATCGTGGGAGCCATCTTTGTGCGCAAGCACAGCACCGATCCCGTAATCCGATGCATCCACCATCAACAAAAGGGGTTTCTGGGGATCGAATGGGGTAAGGCAGGTATTGGAGAGCAACGCCGATTTCCACCGGCGAAAGGCGCGTTCGCATTCCGTCGTTCAGACGAATGGAACACCTTTACAGCGTAAGCGACGAAGCAGAACTGAAATGGAAGAGGCATGTTGCACATATCTGTGATAATAGTTGATTTATCCCAACACATTCTGTAGCTGCTTGAAATTATTCGGCGAAGGCAAGCCTTGTATGGCACGGAGGTGCGTGGGACTAGGATGTATGCCTTGGGCATTGAGTACATGTCCCAGGTATGGCAGGCCACTAGCATAATACACACATTTGTCCTTCCGTAAGCGAAGACCATTTTGTCGCAAGACCTGAACTAATGTTCTGAGATTGGCTAAATGTTCTTCTTCCGTCTTCCCGGAGATCACAGTATCGTCTGGATAGTTTTCTGCAGTAGGGACCGACGCACAAACAGTTTGTAGATATTTCTGAAACAATGCTGGGGCGGATGCACACCCGAATGGCAGACGTTTGAATTGATACAAACCAAGATGCGTGGTAACCACCAAAAAGCGCTGGGATTCTTCGTCCACCGGTAGTTGCAAGTACGCATCTGCTAGATCCAACTTCGAGAAATATGTGCCTGGGCACAGTTTGTCAAAATGATCCTTCCGGGCGGGGTAAAGGAAAAGTTGCAATCACTAGTTGTGGATTCACTGTTGCCTTGAAGTCCACACAATGTCTCAATTTTCCGGAAGGTTTTGGCAAAATTACTAAGGGCGATGCCCAGAGAGAAGCCTGCATACGTTCAATTACACCTTGTGATTCCAAATCGTGTAATGTTTCTGCGACCTCATCACGCAATGCGTGGGGAACATTGCGCGCTGTGAAAAATTTCGGTTGCGCGTTTACTTTCAGTTCCAAATGTGCTTTATAGTTCTTAGCGCAACCGAGGTCTGGTGCAAGAATGTCTGGAAATTCTTCACACAGACGAGAAACACTGTCTGAAGGCACAGTCTGGTTCACTGATAGGACCTAATTTACTATAGACAAGTTAAAAAAATGAAATGGTTCAAATGGCTCTGAGCACTATAGGACTTAACATCTTAGGTCGTCAGTCCCCTAGACTTAGAACTACTTAAACCGAACTAACCTAAGGACACCACAAACATCCATGCCCGAGGCAGGATTCGAACCTGCGACCATAGCAGCAGCGCAGTTCGAGACTGAAGCGCCTAGAAACGCTCGACCACAAGGGCGGCCAACTGAAATGAATCGAAACCAAACAAATTCACTGCAGAAGAAGAACGAAGGATGTAAAATGACATAAGTTTTGTTTGCCCTATGTATGTTGCAAGAAGGCTGCACTGCCATAACACAGGGATCTCTTGACCTGAATAGCTAGTTAACCTAACATTTGCGGCGCGCAACCAAGGTGTGCCGATCAGTTTGTAAGTATCTTGATTGATCACTGAAACACAGCTCCGGTATCGAGTTGGAATGGTATCACTTTGCCTTTAATGTCTAAGTCTACAGAAAGTTTATTGTCCTGCTTATGACTAGAGCGACTGTCTTGTGCAACGTGAACTGACACTAGTACAAAATCACTAGCGACTTATGGGAGTTCAGGCGATGTCGATGCACACTATTTGTGGAACGAACACAGTCACTGTTAGAGAGAGTGGCACTGGGTGGAGTGGATTGAAGGACATGAAATTCCATGGGCGACGTTTCGCAAGCCTGAGTATCCTTGGTTTGATTCCCATTCCGGCGCGAAGCAAAGGGCCTGGATGGGTTGGAGTTTCCGATCTGAGCTTTTTCTGCCAAACACTCTGAACATGTCCTTTTTTATTACAGTAAAAGCAAATGGTTTGGCGTGATGGGCAATTCCACGTGAATGTTGAGTAGCGCACCGTGGGCATGATTTGAGCACTGCATTTGCTTGCCGGCGTGGCACACATGGCTGAGAGCCTGGCGGCAGCAGCGCGGCTGGGCGCGAGGGCTGTTTACTGCTCCATGCAGCTCGCCCTGCGGCCGTTTAACCTGACACACGGCTGGCCAAGTTTCAAATGATTCCTGAGCAAATTCAAGTCTGTCCTGCATTTGAAATATGTCCATCACTTGTTGAAGGGAGGGACTGACTAGTTTCAAAATCTGTTCCCTTATACGAACATCAGAAACGTTCTGTGCAATTGCATCACGTACCATGGTATCTGAATAGGGGAGTCCACATTGACACTCAGCCCTGCAAGTTTGCAACCCACTCCCGATTAGTCGGGCCTTCCGTACATTTTGTATGAAAGACGGTATACCGTTTCTCAACTACATTGACTGATTCTTTGAAATATGCATCTAATGCAGACAAAATTTCTTCGTAGGACAGAGTAGCTACGTCGCGTCAGGGAAATAATTTGACTATCACACGGTAGGCTTGCACACTGACGGACGACAAAAGTAAAGGTTGCCGCTCGTTACCTTGAATTCAGTAGGCGGCGAGATGGAATCCAAATTGGCGTGACCACTCCGTCCAGCTCTCCGGTGCAGCATCAAAAGGTGTGAAGGTGCAACTGCGTTTTGTGGCTGCGTTAGCGGTGGAGTGGCGGCTGCCGCATCGTTTTGCATTGCACGTTGACCCTGAACGAGCTGTCCAAGGGCATCCAATAATGCTTGCATCTGGTGATTCTGTAAGCGATAAAATTCGGACAGTAAATCTGGAGATTGTGGCGAAGCCATTACACAATGAAATCAGGGCAGTCTCAACGACATATGTCAGTATAGTTAAGAAAAACGTTTTTACTCCTCGTCGCCAATATTGTGTTAGCAGAAGAGCCAACACCGTGTTACGAGTGGTGGCCGAAATGCACGCGTTTTAGCTCTCTCAGGCTGGCGTGAGGTGGTAAGAACTATACTGACGTGAGGTCTGGAACATGACAAGGAATGAGAATTCAGAAAGCAGACGTAATTAGTTGTTACTTAACTTTAATCTATTAATGATGAACGTCGCGCTTGATGGTATATGATTCACAATATTATCAGTTCAGAATACATTCTTGAAGATAGTAATTATAGTAACTGAGTATGGCGCCTTGCTAGATCGTAGCAAATGATGAAGCTGAAGGCTATGCTAAACTGTCGTCTCTGCAAATGAGAGCGTATGTAGACAGTGAACCAACGCTAGCAAAGTCGGCTGTACTACTGGGGCGAGTGCTAGGGAGTCTCTCTCAGCGTTGCCAACCCCAGAAGATAAAATTATGGCATTTTGTATTTAAAATAGTCGTTTTTTATCTAAAATTATCGTCTATTGATAATCTTAAAGAAACAATAACAATAATGCTGATAATATGACGTACACAATATTTGTTTTCAATCGCGAATGGCAAAGTCTTCTCATCTTTTATAATTTTTATCCATAAAAATCTCCGAATTACGAACCAAAACGTCACTCATCGCGATGCTAAGTACTAAAAATACGTTCAGAACCAGATAAACTCGGAAGTGTCTAAAGCATCACAGATTTTATGCAAGGAAAATTCGCTAACCCCGATCGAAAAGCAGCACTGTGTACGTAATATAATTAAAAATAATAATATAATTAAACTCACCCTGATAAGCATCGTTGTCGAACTCCAAATCGGTGAAATCGGCGTCACTATACCGATGAGATTCCTTCCTCTTAGCATAAATGTTCGACGTGTTCATTGATGCAATCATTGCACTGGTTGGTTCGAACTGTCCACAATTCTTCACGCGCTGGGAAGTGAGCATTACTGCGCAGACTGTACCCGAATGTAACTTATTTCTCAATGGTGTCTTCACTAGATCTATTTTTGAAAAGACCCACTCACAACCAGCACTAGAATGTGGTAAAACTAATATATCTAGCACAAAGATTCCGAGCTGGAGGAACTCTTGGTTACCATGAAGGTCCCTAGCGTTCTTTATGAACACCCAAAATTCGTCCACCTCTTTAGACCGTAGATTTTCGGGAAATTCTGCATGTGGCAATGCTCTCCACTGATCATCAATCATTTTCATAAGCCTTTTGTCTTTTGGAGAAATCCTCTGAACCGACATTATATGTGGAACAAGCGTTGACTGCCTTGCAGCACTTTTTGACAATGCTATTTCTGGTGTTAACCAACCCAACATTTTTAGAACAGAATTGTTGAAATCATACTGCTTTTTTTATCTCACAATAAGATACTATAAGAAACTGTTGCACTCTGTAGTAGAAATCAGTCACTTTATTTTTTTGTGAGATGTTTTCAGATTGGCTCATGAAATCCATCACACCTACACAAATACATTTGCATATAAGGCACAAGTTGGGCTGGGTTTGCTGATTTATGTCTGTCAAATCAGGAGACATAGCAGAGAAGGATTTCTTTGTACGTTTTGCACATTCTATCATTCAAAGAGCAAATTACTAATTCCTCGCTTTGAAAATATTGATTCAGAGACACAAATTTCGGTAGAATCCACTCGAGAAATATAAAAAATACACGTACAAAGTTGTTCCTGAATGCCTTTGCTAACTGTTGAGCTGCATACAGTCTTTCTTCTTCCTACTTGCAAGTGAAAAATAATTGCAATGTATTCCATTGTTCTAGAATACGTGAAACAACAGTTAACAAAGATAACCACTTGTTTGAAACGGATGCAGTATCTTGTGAGGTTCGACATTACAAAACAGTTGGGATTCCACAAACTGGGCTATTCTTTTTGAACTATGCTTAAAGAATGAATATGTATCCCTTGCTGTGTGTTCACATAGTCTTGGTAATTGTTTGCAAGCCTCACTTGCACATGGTTGTAATGAATGACATATACATTTCTGTATAAAAATACCAGGAAAATCTCTAATTATTCGACTAGCAACAGAATTATCTTTCCCCATCATTGTGTTGCAACCATCCGAAGCAAATCCTACTAAATTTTCTGGAGGAATATTATTTATTGACAAGGCTTTACGTACCAGGTCGTACAAAAAATTAGCATTGACACCTTCATGAGCGGCCTCTGCATTTTTCTCGTCAAACAGCTGTAACAACTGCTAAAATTTAGTATGTATTTTGGAGCTATCTTCATCAAAATACCGCACACAAATACACAAATTTTTTCGTAGCGCCAATGTCGGTAGATTCATCAATTATGAAACTGAACTATTGTCTCCGTAAAACTTCATTCAGTTCATCCAAATGACATTTACCTATGACATTCTTTATCACCCCTGTGGCTTTTGTTCTACCCAACTGCAAGTTCTCAACTATTTTAGAATCGTGAAAGGCACTTTTAATTACATCTGTTAAGTGATTGACTGAATTAATAGAGATGTTATATTCTGCCAAAAATCCACATAGCAATATTTCAGCCCCCTTGCCCTGCTTATCAAATGTATCAGACGATTTTGATTGTGATGAAAAGTCAAGTTTCTTTTGTAGAGGCCCGACACATTTTACGGCACTTAAGTGTTTTTTTCCTTTAGCGTGATTTTTCACTACAGTCAACTCAGCACTGAATTCACATCTACAAACTATACACCGAGCTTTATATGCATCATCACTAATAGGTTGTAGCCAATCCTTGAAAGATAAATCAGTCAACCATTCCTTTCTTAACTTTTGTTTTAAACGTTCTAATTTCAACTCACCACGCAGCCTCAATTTCTTCTGTGGGGTCCGCGGAGAATCTACGTCAATCTAGTCACTTTCCATTATTTATATTTGAATGCACTACTACAGTATTTCTTTAAAGAACACCATACTTTAATTTCCCTTAAGAACAAAAACTTAATATTCTTTTAAGAGCACAGAGACAACTACCCGTGCATTCGAGTTCCAATTTCACTAGCAATTGATGACGATGGCCTAGCCCTAATAGCCTATATTGTTGTGAAACAATTTTAGCTAGGTGGTAAGGGTATTCCCCGGAAGCGAATGTACAGTGTTAAGAGTCGTTGGACTGTTGCGGTGAGTGGACGAGAGAAAAAGAGGAAATTGCTTATATTGAATGGCGTATGGACTTAAATATATGAAAACAGATTATTAACGTATGAAACTACTACAAGTATCAATTTATTTTCATTTTAAATCATCGCAAAAATTATCGTAGATTTCGCAATTATCAGCAATGTACTATCGTATATCGTGTTCACGTTGTAATTATCGTATATCGCGATAATTTATCGTATGGTTGGCAACGCTGGTCTCTGTAGACTAGACCTGCCGTGTCGCGGCGCTCGGTCTGCAATCACTGATAGTGGCGACACGCGGGTCCGACGTATACTAACGGACCGTGGCCGACTTAAAGGCTACCACCTATCAAGTGTGGTGTCTGGCGGTGACACCACAATGACCACATAAAACAAATATTAAGAAATGCACAGGTCAGACAAAATAACTGAGATCTTAAGGAAATGTTGCTCATCTGAGAAATATATGACCCAAAAGGCGCTTTTTCGACAAATTCTTGGGAATAGTTTATCATTCTGGTACCTTTAGCAGCAGTACTTATAGAACAGACAGAGAAGATCCAACTGCTGCGCGTTTCGTGACGGGTTCGTTCCGTCGATGTGAGAGCGTTTCAGTAATGATTAACAAAAAGGAGATGCGTTGTACATCATGGGCTGGATTACTACGGAAATTTCGAGATAGTACTTTCCGGGAAGAGTTGTGCAATAAGTTATTGACCTACACATATCTGTACATTGCACGAAACGACCACGATGAGAAAGTTTTAGAAATAAGAGCTAATGCAGAGGCTTACCGGTAATCACTCTTCCCAAGCGCATTTCGCGAGTGAAACGGGGAAGGGAAGATCAGTTAGTGGTAGCAGAAGTAACCTCCACCGTACAACGTTATGGGACTTGTGGAGTACCGATATGGGTGTAGAGAAATGGGTGTAGGAAACCTTGTTCCCTGCATGATATCACTACAGAGGCTGATCATTCGAACGATAATCAGGATGAAGAAGAATTTCTTTATGAAAATGATAAAATGGATAGCTTAAAGTAAGCCACCCAGTAATAGGTCTAGCGGTATCAGAAAGTATCTATGTTCTCCTTTATAACGGAAAGAAAGGTATGATGAGAACGTTCCACCTTCCAGCTGAAACTAAAGAAATCTCTCCGTCCATTTAATATCATAGGAAAGCCTCTTGCCCATGGAAATTGATTAGAATATCCTAAAAGTAAGAAAGAACTGTGCCTTAAAAATGTGACAGCCTCAAAGAAATGTGAACAGAATCGATAGGGAGTCAGCCATTGCTTGGCAGTTAATTTGACTAGCCAACTGAGTATTCTCAGCTGGAAGAAACTTTATTTACATTTTAATCGTCCGTTACTCGCGCAATAAATCGTGACACGATTGTTCGAGCAGGTGACATGTGTCATACACAGCTTAACGGTGTATTTGGATACTTTGAAAGGTCCATATGAACAATTTTATTAGTGTTTCATTTCAGTTCAGATATAAAGCCTTTAATATTCATATATAATAAGGTGTGCAGTACGTGTATGTTGGGGTACCTCTGTGATAGCAGCCAAATTCTCAGTCTATCAAGGTAATTATCATCCATCAGACGTCGCATAACAAATCTGAAATGGTTTCAACTCATGCACAAATAACATGATTCAAGTTCGTTCCGTTTCAGTTATCACAAAATATCGATAAGATATTTCTAGAACATATCAGAAAACAACGCAAAAATAACAAAGCAACGAAAGGTCTGATCGCTATAACGTATGTTTCTTTAGATTCCGTTTCTCTAGAAAGTTTACCACGAATTTCGCTAATATAAATATTAATACATGTTGCAATAATGCCTATTACGTATTCATTCAAGAATAATTTCAGAATATCTGTTTGTGTCATTGTTAAGCTTCAGAAAATATTTATAATTTTAATTATTTCACACAGTTTTAATGAGGCAATTGATAATTAATTTTTGACCAAATTGCTAGGTCCAAGTTTGTGGAGTAGGATAGGTGTTGGGAGAAGAAAGGCGAAGCACCATTAAAAAATACTACAAAAGCTGGTAAAATCTAATCACTGTTACTGACACCTACTGCGCGCTACAGCTTCCTTTTACTTGCAAAACCATTACTGTGGTGTCACCGCCAGACACCACACTTGCTAGGTGGTAGCTTTTAAATCGGCCGCGGTCCGCTAGTATACGACGGACCCGCGTGTCGCCACTGTCAGTGATGGCAGACCGAGCGCCGCCACACGGCAGGTCTAGAGAGACGTACTAGCACTCGCCCCAGTTGTACAGCCGACGTAGCTAGCAACAGACACTGACGAAGACTCTCTCATTTGCCGAGACGATAGTTTGCATAGCCTTCAGCTAAGTCAATTGCTACGACCTAGCAAGGCGCCATCACCAAGTTATATTGAAATGATAATACTGTATCAACAAGACCAATGTTCCCCAATTGTGGATTAAAGTTAAGTATTCCAGCAGCTACGTACTTTTCTTTGTAGCATTCATTACGTATCCTGTTTCAGACCTCACGCCATCCTGCGTGAGCTTATAGTGTGCATTTCGGCTTCCTCGAACAACACGGTGTTGGCACTTCTGCCGACACTTCATATTGGCGACGAGGCTTAAAAGAGGATTTCGCGTACGTATTGCTCTAATTTATTTGTGTCATGGCTTCGCCACAATCTCCAGATGTACTGTCCGAATTTTATCGCTTGCAGAATCAGCAGACGCAGGCCTTATTGGATGCCCTTGGACAGCTCGTCCAGGGTCAACGTGCGATGCAAAACGATGCGGCAGCCGCCGCTTCCCCGCTCACGCAGCCGCAACACGCAGTTGCACCACCTTTTCGCCCGTTTGACGCGGAAATGGAAACCTGGACGGAGTGGTCACGCCAATTTGGGTTTCATCTCGCCGCCTACAGAATTCAAGGTAACGAGCGGCAGCCTCATTTATTGGCGTGTGTAGGGGTGCAAACGTACCGTGTGATAGTGAAATTATTTCCCCGACGCGACGTAGCAACTCTGTCCTACGAAGAAATTTTGTCTGCTTTAGATGCCTATATCAAGGAATCAGTCAATGTAGTTGCAAAAAGGTATACTTTCTTTCGTACAAAACGTACGGCCGGTCAAACTAATCGGGAGTGGGTTGCAACTTTGCAAGGCCTTACCAGGGATTGTGCTTTTGAGTGTGACTGTGGACTCCCTTATTCGGATACTATGGTAAGTGATGCAATTGCACAGAACGTTTCTGATGTTCGTATACGGGAGCAAATTTTGAAACTAGTCAATCCCTCCCTTCAACAAGTGATAGACATATTGGATAGGCAAGGCACACTTGACTTTGCTCAGGAATCATTTGCAACTTCGCCAGCTGTGTTTCACATTAACCGGCCCGCCGGGCGAGCTGCAAGGAACTGTAAACAGCCCTCGCGCACGTCCTTGCAGCCACGTGTCCCGCGCCAGCATGCAAATGCAGTACTATAGTCATGCCCGCGGTGTGCTACTAGACATTCGCGTGAGAATTGCCCGTCACGCCAAGCTATTTGCTTTTTCTGTAATAAAAAAGGACATGTTCAGAGTGTTTGCCAGAAAAAGCTCAGATCGGACACTAAAAACCATTCCAGGCCCTTTGCTTCGCGCCGGAATCGAACCAAGAATACACAGGCTCGTGAACCTTCGCCCATGGACATTCATGTAGTTAATTCCACTCCGCCCAGTGCTAATCTCTGTAACAGTGACTGTGTTCGTCCCACAAAAAGTGTGCGTCGACGTCGCCGGAAATCACGTCAATTAGCAAGTGATTCTGTACCAGTGTCTGTTTACGTTGCACGAGACAGTCGCTCTAATCGTCAGCAGGACAATACACTTTTTGTAGACTTGGACATTCTTGGCCACGTGATACCATTCCAGCTCGATACCGGAGCTGCAGTTTCATTGATCAATAAAGACACGTACAAACAACTGGGCACACCTCCGTTGCGTACCGCAAATGTTAAGTTACATAGTTATTCAGGACAGCTTATCCCTGTATTAGGACAGTGCAGCCTTCTTGCAACATACAAGGGACAAACAAAACTTGTGTCATTTTACGTCCTTCGTTCTTCTTCTGCAGTGAACTTGTTTGGTTTAGATTTATTTCAGTTGTTTAGCTTGTCTATAGTAAATCAGGTCCTATCAGTGAACCAGACTGTGCCTTCAGCCAGTGTTTCTAGTCTATGTGAAGAATTTGCAGACATTTTTGCACCGGGCCTCGGTTGCGCTAAGAACTATCAAGCACATTTGGAACTGAAAGTAAACGCACAACCGAAATTTCTCAGAGCGCGCAATGTTCCCCACGCACTGCGTGATGAGGTCGCAAGAACATTACACGATTTAGAATCACAAGGTGTGATTGAACGTGTGCAGGCTTCTCTCTGGGCATCACCGTTAGTAATTTTGCCAAAACCTTCCGGAAAGTTGAGACTTTGTGTGGACTTCAAAGCCACAGTGAATCCACAACTAGTGATTGCAACTTATCCATTACCCCGCCCGGAAGATCTTTTTGACAAACTGTACCCGGGTAAATATTTTTCTAAGTTGGACCTAGCAGGTGCGTACTTGCAAATACCGGTGGACGACGAATCCCTGCGCGTATTGGTGGTTAACACGCATCTTGGTTTGTACCGATTCAAAAGACTGCCATTCGGGTGTGCATCCGCCCCAGCATTGTTTCAGCAATATCTACAAACTGTTTGTGCCTCGGTCCCTACTGCAGCAAACTATCTAGACGATATTGTGATCACCGGAAAGACAGAAGAAGAACGTTTAGCCAATCTCAGAACATTATTTCAGGTCTTGCGACAAAATGGTCTTCGCTTGCGGAAGGACAAATGTGTGTTTTTTGCTCGGGACTTACCCTATTTGGGACATGTACTCAATGCCCAAGGCATACATCCCAGTCCAGAGCACCTCCATGCCATACAAGACTTGCCTTCGCCGCAGAATTTGAAGCAGCTACGGAGTGTTCTGGGAAACATGAATTATTATAATAAATATATCCCGCATGCCTCTTCCATTTAAGCTCTGCTTCATCGCTTACGCCGTAAAGGTGTTCCGTTCGTCTGCACGACGGAATGCGAACGCGCCTTTCGCCAGTTGAAATCGGCGTGGCTTTCTAATACTTGCCTTACGCCATTCGATCCCCAGAAACCCCTTTTGTTGATGGTAGATGCATCGGATTTCGGGATCGGAGCTGTGCTTGCGCACAAAGATGGCTCGCATGATCGCCCTATTGCCTTTGCGTCCAAATTGCTCTCGTCTGCGCAACGAAATTATTCACAGATCGAGAAGGAAGCTTTGGCACTCGTGTTTGGTGTTACAAAGTTTCACGATTTCTTGTATGGTCGTCACTTTACCATCATCGCAGACCACAAAGCTTTGACATCGCTTTTTCATCCGTCCAAGCCTGTACCTCCGCGTACAGCGCAGAAATTCATTCGCTGGTCTATTTTCCTCTCGCAGTACCGCTACGATATCTTGTATCGGTCCACTGCTAAGCACGGAAACGCCGATGCGTTGTCCCGTTTGCCTGTTGCTGAGGATAGAGCATTCGATTCCTCCGAACTTGCTTGCATGTTCACTGATGCGGAAACCGATGACGTGGTCGAATCGTTTCCGATTGATTTTCGACGTGTAGCTACAGCCACAGCTGCTGACCCTGTCCTTACTACAGTTTTGCGTTTTGTTGCTACGCAATGGCCCTTGTCAAAGTCACGGATCGAGGATCCGTTGGTTCGCCGATGTTTTGCTCACAAGGAGAGACTTTTTGTACGACGTGGTGTTTTGTTGTTGCGTTCTGGTAACGATCAGTCCAGGGTCGTGGTCCCACGTTCGCTACAGTCCTCTGTCTTAAAGCTGCTCCACCAAGGACACTGGGGTACAGTGCGAACGAAACAGCTTGCTCGTCAGCACTGTACTTGGTTCGGAATCGATGCTGCGATTACGAATATGTGCTCTTCTTGCATGGCGTGTGCCGAACAACAATCCGCGCCACCGCGGAAATTCTTTGCATGGCCGAAAGCCACTTCCCATTGGCAACGCTTACACATCGATTTTGCTGGTCCATTCTGGAATGCTCGATGGTTGGTTCTGGTCGATTCAGTCAGTAATTTTCCTTTTGTTGTCAAGATGTCTTCCACGACGTCATCTGCCACCATCCAAGCGTTATCCGCTATCTTTTGCATTGAAGGTCTACCACAGACTATTGTTTCCGACAATGGTATTCAACATCTGACATCCCCGCCGTTTTCGCCTCAGTCAAACGGTGCCGCTGAACGATTGGTCCGGACTTTCAAGTCTCAGATGTTGAAGTTACAAGAGTCGCATTCTCGGGAGGACGCGTTATTGCTCTTTTTGTCCTTGTATCGCTCACAACCCCGCGATGGTCGCTCGCCGGCTGAGTTGCTCCATGGCCGTCCTCATCGAACCTAGATGTCTTTGCTGCATCCGCCGCAACAGGTTCCTGTGCAGCGGCAGACACTTGCTTTTCCCCAGGCGACGTTGTATACCATCGCAACTATGGCGGTTCACGGCGCTGGCTCGCAGGGCACATTCTTCGCTGCCTCGGCCGCGCGATGTATTTGGTTTTGGGGGCTCTGGTGAGGTGCGTCGGCATCTCAATCAGCTGCGCCTCTGTCGTCGCACGGGTTCTGCTGCTCCCCGTCTGCTTTCAGCGACGGTGCCGTCCGGTCAGCGCCCTGGGGACCCATCTACTGGCTCGCCTCATCCCCAGGTATTACCGACGCTGCCTTCCATTTTTGCACCATAGCGACTTACCGCCGCCGCCGCCGCCTGTTCTCCCGCCGGCGCCGCCCGCAGTGGACGCTTCGGTGCAGCCACCGGGCGCCTCCCTGGGTCACGCGCCGCCGATCGCTTCCCGTGACCAGCTGTCCTCCGACATGGACCTCTTGCCCGCTCCGGACCAGATGTAGTCTTCGCCCGTCGGGTACCCCGACGCGATGGAGGTCGACCCTTCGGCCCCTCCTGTCTCTCTACGGGCGCATAAACCTCATGTTGGCGTGCACCCTGGACTAGGTTTTCAGGCGTTTCCTAGCTCCCTTCGGACCGAATATTCGGGTGCGGGTGGCACAGCCTCGCCTGTTGTTAGGCTCCCCACCTCGTCGCATACGTCAACATGGGGTCCTACCCACAGCGGACGGAAGCCTTATAACACAACCGTTCGCCGATTTGCGGGGGAGGAATGTGGTGTCACCGCCAGACACCACACTTGCTAGGTGGTAGCTTTTAAATCGGCCGCGGTCCGCTAGTATACGACGGACCCGCGTGTCGCCACTGTCAGTGATGGCAGACCGAGCGCCGCCACACGGCAGGTCTAGAGAGACGTACTAGCACTCGCCCCAGTTGTACAGCCGACGTAGCTAGCAACAGACACTGACGAAGACTCTCTCATTTGCCGAGACGATAGTTTGCATAGCCTTCAGCTAAGTCAATTGCTACGACCTAGCAAGGCGCCATCACCAAGTTATATTGAAATGATAATACTGTATCTACAAGACCAATGTTCCCCAATTGCGGATTAAAGTTAAGTATTCCAGCAGCTACGTACTTTTCTTTGTAGCATTCATTACGTATCCTGTTTCAGACCTCACGCCATCCTGCGTGAGCTTATAGTGTGCATTTCGGCTTCCTCGAACAACACGGTGTTGGCACTTCTGCCGACACTTCATATTGGCGACGAGGCTTAAAAGAGGATTTCGCGTACGTATTGCTCTAATTTATTTGTGTCATGGCTTCGCCACAATCTCCAGATGTACTGTCCGAATTTTATCGCTTGCAGAATCAGCAGACGCAGGCCTTATTGGATGCCCTTGGACAGCTCGTCCAGGGTCAACGTGCGATGCAAAACGATGCGGCAGCCGCCGCTTCCCCGCTCACGCAGCCGCAACACGCAGTTGCACCACCTTTTCGCCCGTTTGACGCGGAAATGGAAACCTGGACGGAGTGGTCACGCCAATTTGGGTTTCATCTCGCCGCCTACAGAATTCAAGGTAACGAGCGGCAGCCTCATTTATTGGCGTGTGTAGGGGTGCAAACGTACCGTGTGATAGTGAAATTATTTCCCCGACGCGACGTAGCAACTCTGTCCTACGAAGAAATTTTGTCTGCTTTAGATGCCTATATCAAGGAATCAGTCAATGTAGTTGCAAAAAGGTATACTTTCTTTCGTACAAAACGTACGGCCGGTCAAACTAATCGGGAGTGGGTTGCAACTTTGCAAGGCCTTACCAGGGATTGTGCTTTTGAGTGTGACTGTGGACTCCCTTATTCGGATACTATGGTAAGTGATGCAATTGCACAGAACGTTTCTGATGTTCGTATACGGGAGCAAATTTTGAAACTAGTCAATCCCTCCCTTCAACAAGTGATAGACATATTGGATAGGCAAGGCACACTTGACTTTGCTCAGGAATCATTTGCAACTTCGCCAGCTGTGTTTCACATTAACCGGCCCGCCGGGCGAGCTGCAAGGAACTGTAAACAGCCCTCGCGCACGTCCTTGCAGCCACGTGTCCCGCGCTAGCATGCAAATGCAGTACTATAGTCATGCCCGCGGTGTGCTACTAGACATTCGCGTGAGAATTGCCCGTCACGCCAAGCTATTTGCTTTTTCTGTAATAAAAAAGGACATGTTCAGAGTGTTTGCCAGAAAAAGCTCAGATCGGACACTAAAAACCATTCCAGGCCCTTTGCTTCGCGCCGGAATCGAACCAAGAATACTCAGGCTCGTGAACCTTCGCCCATGGACATTCATGTAGTTAATTCCACTCCGCCCAGTGCTAATCTCTGTAACAGTGACTGTGTTCGTCCCACAAAAAGTGTGCGTCGACGTCGCCGGAAATCACGTCAATTAGCAAGTGATTCTGTACCAGTGTCTGTTTACGTTGCACGAGACAGTCGCTCTAATCGTCAGCAGGACAATACACTTTTTGTAGACTTGGACATTCTTGGCCACGTGATACCATTCCAGCTCGATACCGGAGCTGCAGTTTCATTGATCAATAAAGACACGTACAAACAACTGGGCACACCTCCGTTGCGTACCGCAAATGTTAAGTTACATAGTTATTCAGGACAGCTTATCCCTGTATTAGGACAGTGCAGCCTTCTTGCAACATACAAGGGACAAACAAAACTTGTGTCATTTTACGTCCTTCGTTCTTCTTCTGCAGTGAACTTGTTTGGTTTAGATTTATTTCAGTTGTTTAGCTTGTCTATAGTAAATCAGGTCCTATCAGTGAACCAGACTGTGCCTTCAGCCAGTGTTTCTAGTCTATGTGAAGAATTTGCAGACATTTTTGCACCGGGCCTCGGTTGCGCTAAGAACTATCAAGCACATTTGGAATTGAAAGTAAACGCACAACCGAAATTTCTCAGAGCGCGCAATGTTCCCCACGCACTGCGTGATGAGGTCGCAAGAACATTACACGATTTAGAATCACAAGGTGTGATTGAACGTGTGCAGGCTTCTCTCTGGGCATCACCGTTAGTAATTTTGCCAAAACCTTCCGGAAAGTTGAGACTTTGTGTGGACTTCAAAGCCACAGTGAATCCACAACTAGTGATTGCAACTTATCCATTACCCCGCCCGGAAGATCTTTTTGACAAACTGTACCCGGGTAAATATTTTTCTAAGTTGGACCTAGCAGGTGCGTACTTGCAAATACCGGTGGACGACGAATCCCTGCGCGTATTGGTGGTTAACACGCATCTTGGTTTGTACCGATTCAAAAGACTGCCATTCGGGTGTGCATCCGCCCCAGCATTGTTTCAGCAATATCTACAAACTGTTTGTGCCTCGGTCCCTACTGCAGCAAACTATCTAGACGATATTGTGATCTCCGGAAAGACAGAAGAAGAACGTTTAGCCAATCTCAGAACATTATTTCAGGTCTTGCGACAAAATGGTCTTCGCTTGCGGAAGGACAAATGTGTGTTTTTTGCTCGGGACTTACCCTATTTGGGACATGTACTCAATGCCCAAGGCATACATCCCAGTCCAGAGCACCTCCATGCCATACAAGACTTGCCATCGCCGCAGAATTTGAAGCAGCTACGGAGTGTTCTGGGAAACATGAATTATTATAATAAATATATCCCGCATGCCTCTTCCATTTAAGCTCTGCTTCATCGCTTACGCCGTAAAGGTGTTCCGTTCGTCTGCACGACGGAATGCGAACGCGCCTTTCGCCAGTTGAAATCGGCGTGGCTTTCTAATACTTGCCTTACGCCATTCGATCCCCAGAAACCCCTTTTGTTGATGGTAGATGCATCGGATTTCGGGATCGGAGCTGTGCTTGCGCACAAAGATGGCTCGCATGATCGCCCTATTGCCTTTGCGTCCAAATTGCTCTCGTCTGCGCAACGAAATTATTCACAGATCGAGAAGGAAGCTTTGGCACTCGTGTTTGGTGTTACAAAGTTTCACGATTTCTTGTATGGTCGTCACTTTACCATCATCGCAGACCACAAAGCTTTGACATCGCTTTTTCATCCGTCCAAGCCTGTACCTCCGCGTACAGCGCAGAAATTCATTCGCTGGTCTATTTTCCTCTCGCAGTACCGCTACGATATCTTGTATCGGTCCACTGCTAAGCACGGAAACGCCGATGCGTTGTCCCGTTTGCCTGTTGCTGAGGATAGAGCATTCGATTCCTCCGAACTTGCTTGCATGTTCACTGATGCGGAAACCGATGACGTGGTCGAATCGTTTCCGATTGATTTTCGACGTGTAGCTACAGCCACAGCTGCTGACCCTGTCCTTACTACAGTTTTGCGTTTTGTTGCTACGCAATGGCCCTTGTCAAAGTCACGGATCGAGGATCCGTTGGTTCGCCGATGTTTTGCTCACAAGGAGAGACTTTTTGTACGACGTGGTGTTTTGTTGTTGCGTTCTGGTAACGATCAGTCCAGGGTCGTGGTCCCACGTTCGCTACAGTCCTCTGTCTTAAAGCTGCTCCACCAAGGACACTGGGGTACAGTGCGAACGAAACAGCTTGCTCGTCAGCACTGTACTTGGTTCGGAATCGATGCTGCGATTACGAATATGTGCTCTTCTTGCATGGCGTGTGCCGAACAACAATCCGCGCCACCGCGGAAATTCTTTGCATGGCCGAAAGCCACTTCCCATTGGCAACGCTTACACATCGGTTTTGCTGGTCCATTCTGGAATGCTCGATGGTTGGTTCTGGTCGATTCAGTCAGTAATTTTCCTTTTGTTGTCAAGATGTCTTCCACGACGTCATCTGCCACCATCCAAGCGTTATCCGCTATCTTTTGCATTGAAGGTCTACCACAGACTATTGTTTCCGACAATGGTATTCAACATCTGACATCCCCGCCGTTTTCGCCTCAGTCAAACGGTGCCGCTGAACGATTGGTCCGGACTTTCAAGTCTCAGATGTTGAAGTTACAAGAGTCGCATTCTCGGGAGGACGCGTTATTGCTCTTTTTGTCCTTGTATCGCTCACAACCCCGCGATGGTCGCTCGCCGGCTGAGTTGCTCCATGGCCGTCCTCATCGAACCTAGATGTCTTTGCTGCATCCGCCGCAACAGGTTCCTGTGCAGCGGCAGACACTTGCTTTTCCCCAGGCGACGTTGTATACCATCGCAACTATGGCGGTTCACGGCGTTGGCTCGCAGGGCACATTCTTCGCTGCCTCGGCCGCGCGATGTATTTGGTTTTGGGGGCTCTGGTGAGGTGCGTCGGCATCTCAATCAGCTGCGCCTCTGTCGTCGCACGGGTTCTGCTGCTCCCCGTCTGCTTTCAGCGACGGTGCCGTCCGGTCAGCGCCCTGGGGACCCATCTACTGGCTCGCCTCATCCCCAGGTGTTACCGACGCTGCCTTCCATTTTTGCACCATAGCGACTTACCGCCGCCGCCGCCGCCTGTTCTCCCGCCGGCGCCGCCCGCAGTGGACGCTTCGGTGCAGCCACCGGGCGCCTCCCTGGGTCACGCGCCGCCGATCGCTTCCCGTGACCAGCTGTCCTCCGACATGGACCTCTTGCCCGCTCCGGACCAGATGTCGTCTTCGCCCGTCGGGTACCCCGACGCGATGGAGGTCGACCCTTCGGCCCCTCCTGTCTCTCTACGGGCGCATAAACCTCATGTTGGCGTGCACCCTGGACTAGGTTTTCAGGCGTTTCCTAGCTCCCTTCGGACCGAATATTCGGGTGCGGGTGGCACAGCCTCGCCTGTTGTTAGGCTCCCCACCTCGTCGCATACGTCAACATGGGGTCCTACCCACGGCGGACGGAAGCCTTATAACACAACCGTTCGCCGATTTGCGGGGGAGGAATGCGGTGTCACTGCCAGACACCACACTTGCTAGGTGGTAGCTTTTAAATCGGCCGCGGTCCGCTAGTATACGACGGACCCGCGTGTCGCCACTGTCAGTGATGGCAGACCGAGCGCCGCCACACGGCAGGTCTAGAGAGACGTACTAGCACTCGCCCCAGTTGTACAGCCGACGTAGCTAGCAACAGACACTGACGAAGACTCTCTCATTTGCCGAGACGATAGTTAGCATAGCCTTCAGCTAAGTCAATTGCTACGACCTAGCAAGGCGCCATCACCAAGTTATATTGAAATGATAATACTGTATCAACAAGACCAATGTTCCCCAATTGTGGATTAAAGTTAAGTATTCCAGCAGCTACGTACTTTTCTTTGTAGCATTCATTACGTATCATGTTTCAGACCTCACGCCATCCTGCGTGAGCTTATAGCGTGCATTTCGGCTTCCTAAAACAACACTGTGTTGGCACTTCAGCCGACACTTCAATTACAATTTTTATTTACGCAATATCTTCCACTAAAAACAAATCTGAAAAAAAACTCTATAACATATTAAATCATCAACGTTAAAACTTTCAAAGCTTTCATCAGTTGTAGAATTTCTTTGGGCAAACTCTACAACAACATCAAGCGCCTTATGTCAATACAATTTCTGCACATTGTCATTCACTTATAATAACCGGACAACGTGAATACAATCAGAGACTGGCATATTTAGTTGCTTTAAATACAAGGATTTTTAATTTGCCCAAGCACATTACTGAAGTAGAGGAGCTAGACCACGTAATTGTCGACTCAACAGAAAAACTGGAATATTAAGAAAACACATTACTTGATGCTATTTAAGGCAAAGAATTGAAATTATCAGACTCAATCGACATATCTGCACATGAGTAAACAACAACCCAATTGTTTGGTGCATTACGAAATATAAGAAGGCCTTTGCGTCGTGTTACTGCGCAGGCACTGCAACTAAATCTGTGTCAGGTAACTAGTGAGGCCAACCTCCTACAGGTCTGCTTCAGTACGAATTCTTAGGGCACGGTAAGTGATCACTAAATGTGGAACTTTCACTGCGTCCATCGTCCGTAGTGCTGGAATACCATTCTCATACACATTACCCACACTACCGAGACCGTCTAAAGCTGAACGCCTTGCATACTTTACAGCCAATAACTTGTCCCAAAAGTTCAACGGTACTTTCGCCGGCCGGGGTGGCCGAGTGGTCCTAGGCGCTACAGTCTGGAACCCCGCGACCGCTAGGGTCGTAGGTTCGAATCTTGCCTCGGGCATGGATGTGCGTGATGTTCTTATATTAGTTAGGTTTAAATATAAGTTCTAGGGGACTGATGACTTCAGAAGTAAAGTCTCATAGTGTTCAGAGCCATTTGAACCATTTGCTTTTTCAGCGGTACTTTCAATGGGATGTAAACAGCAGCTACTTTGCTGCATGTGCGATCCGCTCGTGGAACTGAGCCAGTCCGAGGGATGTGGCACAGTGGTTAGCACACTGGACTAGCGTTCTGGAGAACAACGGTTCCAACCTGCGTCCGACCATCCTGATTTTGGTTTCCCGTGATTTCCCTAAATCGCTTCAGGGTAGTTCCCCATCCTACCCTAATCGATGACGTCGCTGTTCGATTCCCTCACCCAAATAAATCAACCAACGAAGTGAGTCAAGCTAACGCTCGCCGCGTGCAGACGCTCTGTGGCGCTTTTAACGCGTGTCGCACACCCTCCTCTTGGCTATGCGAGGAAGCACTCTCTCTCTCTCTCTCTCTCTCTCTCTCTCTCTCTCTCTCTCTCTGTATCTTCGTCGTTTTCTGTCTAGCGCCACCGTGCGCGCCCTTTTAAGATTAGCTTCACCAGAGTTTCTGTAATATCCGAGCTGCTAATTATGGCGAACTATCGAATCGCGATCAAAGCTGGAGGAAGGTCGACGGCGCTAACGCTCAGTGCTCCCCTCTTTAACTATATCAAAGAGGGTCGGTGCTGGTGGAGGCGTGGAGTGGGGTTGGCGGCAGGAGGGGGAGGGGGGAGGATTAGTTTCAGCTGACTAACAGGTGGTCTTATTTTTCGCTTAGTGCTGCGGTCCTGCATAAAGGGGGTCACTAGAGACAATTTACAAGATCACAGTGACCCACAAATTCTGAGAGCATCTTCGCTGTAAACTTTGCATTACCCTTATTTTGACCTCAAATATTCTTAAAATACAGCACGTCCTTACTCTCGAGGAGACGAGACTTGTACCCTTGTTATAGCTGACAGCTCCCCGCCTGTGCTCTCCTTGAATGCTTTTCCTGGCTGCTTCATAGTTTCTTTTTATCAAACAATGTATGTGTACGTTACTTTATTGCTTTCATGGAGTCACTCCAGTTTTCACGTGAGTAATTTTAGATGCATTGGAGCTAATTATTGTGTTAACTAATTATTGTTATGAAATATATTCGCACTTCGCGGCTATGCACTGACACCAGCAGTTTGCTCCACAAGAAATTTTGTACCGAACCGGAATTCGAAAAAGGTTTTCCTGCTTATCGTGAGTGGTCGCCTCAACTACTTTTTTTAAAAAAAATCTCAAGTTGTTCGTTATTTTTCGTTCCCTTTGTGACGGGCGGACGTCCCATGACAACCGTTAAGTTCATCGTTGATCCGTTTAATCAGTTTTTTTTTTTTATTCCAGAGGGCTGCTAACCCTCTGATCGCATACGCTGAGTTACCTGAAAAATTTAAGTGGTGTCGGGTTTCGAAACCGGAGCCAGTTGGGCCATCCGAGTAAGCCTCTCAGATCGAGCTAATGTTGCGCACGCCATATATTCGTAAATCCTGGGGTCGCAGAGGGCGACATTTTATGTCCTTGTTTCAGCCTGTCGAAGGACATTACATTGCAGAGACGTAAACACTGCATAAACACAGACAATATAACCACAATGACGTATCCATGCCTCGGTAGGCTAAAATATAGACTAAAATCAGAAGAATGAGATTTTCACTCTGCAGCGGAGTGTGCGCTGATATGAATCTTCCTGGCAGATTAAAACTGTGTGCTCGACCGAGATTCAAACTCGGGACCTTTGCCTTTCGAGGGCAAGTGCTCTACCAACTGAGTTACCCAAGCACGACTCACGACCCGCCCTCACAACTCTAATTCCGCCAGTACCTCGTCTCCTGCCTTCCAAACTTCACAGAAGCTCTTCTGCGAACCTTGCTGAACTAGCACTCCTGGAAGAAAGGATATTGCGGAGACATGGCTTAGCCACAGCCAGAGGATGTTTCAAGATTGAGATTTTCACTCTACAGTGGAGTGTGTGCTGATATGAAACTTCCTGGCAGATTAAAACTGTGTACTGGACCGAGACTCGAACTCGGGACCTTTGCCTCCAGCGGGCAAATGCTCTACCAAATCAGTCACCCAATCACGACTCACGACCCCCCATCACAACATTTTTTTCTACACTAAAATGTTGATATTATATTTGTCTCCAGTGCGGGAATCACGAATTGTGCGAGTCTAGGGGTTGTGGAAACATGACACGGAAGTTTGGATCAGCTCAGGAGGCCTACTAGGATAGGCGTAGTCTCGCTGCGTCAGCTCTGCCGTGCGGACGTATGCCAGTTTTCGTGCGCCACAGTCTGCTATGCTACGTCGTGGTAAGTCGCAGTGCGCAACTCAGCGTCGCAGAAATTTCTGCACTTACTGAAATTTGAAGCATAACACCGTGATGGCTCACTTGAACAGAAAAGATGGTTTGAGGTTATTATGTGATCGCAATTACACCCGACGGAAGCTACGTAGAGTAGAAGATTGGTTAGAATACGAAATAAAACTTGATTTTAGCCAGAGTAATAGAAGGCAGATTTCAGACTACCTAACATATCAAAACGAAAATTTCTGTTCCGACACTGACAATGTTGAGTGTTTATGGAAAAAGTTCAAGGCAATCGTAAAATGCGTTTTAGACAGATACGTGCCGAGTAAAACTGTGAGGGACGGGAAAAACCCACCGTGGTTGAACAGCAAAGTTAGAAAACTACTACGAAAGCAAAGAGAGCTTCACTGCAACTTTAAACGCAGCCAAAACCTCTCAGACAAACAGAAGCTAAGCGGTGTCAAAGTTAGCGTAAGGAGGGCTATGCGTGAAGTGTTCAGTGAATTCGAAAGTAAAATTCTATGTACCGACTTCACAGAAAATCCTAGGAAGTTCTGGTCTTACGTTAAATCAATAAGTGGCTCGAAACTGTATATAAAGACACTCTGGGATGATGATGGCATTGAAACAGAGGATGACACGCGTAAAGCTGAAATACTAAACACCTTTTTCCAAAGCTGTTTCACAGAGGAAGACCGCTCTGCAGTTCCTTCTCTAAATCCTGGCACAAAAGAAAAAATGACTGACATCGAAATAAGTGTCCAACAAATAGAAAAGCAACTGAAATTACTCAACAGAGGAAAGTCCGCTGGACCTGACGGGATACCAATTCGATTCTACACAGAGTACGCGAAAGAACTTGCCCCCCTTCTAACAGCCGTGTACCGCAAGTCTCTAGAGGAACGGAAGGTTCCAAATGATTGGAAAAGAGCACAGGTAGTCCCAGTCTTCAAGAAGGGTCGTCGAGCAGATGCGCAAAGCTATAGACCTATATCTCTGACGTCGAGCTGTTGTAGAATTTTAGAACATGATTTTTGCTGCGTATCACGCCGTTTCTGGAAACCCAAAATCTACTCTGTAGGAATCAACATGGATTCCGGAAACAGCAATCGTGTGGGACCCAACTTCCTTTATTTGTTCATAAGACCCAGAAAATATTAGATACAGGATCCCAGGTAGATGTGATTTTCCTTGACTTCCGGAAGGCGTTAGATACAGTTCCGCACTGTCGCCTGATAAACAAAGAGCCTACGAAATATCAGACCAGCTGTGTGGCTGGATTGAAGAGTTTTTAGCAAACAGAACACAGGATGTTGTTCTCAATGGAGTGACGTCTACAGACGTTAAAGCAACCACTGGCGTGCCACAGGGGAGTGTTATGGGACCATTGCTTTTCACAGTATATATAAATGACCTAGTAGATAGTGTCGGAAGTTCCAGGCGGATTTTCGCGGATGATGCTGTAGTATACAGAGAAGTTGTAGCATTAGAAAATTGTAGTGGAATGCAGGAAGATCTGCAGCGGACAGGCACTTGGTGCTGGGAATGGCACCTGACCCTTAACATAGACAAATGCAACGTATTGCGAATACATAGAAAGAAGGATCTTTTATTGTATGATTATATGATAGCGGAACAAACACTGGTAACAGTTACATCTGTAAAATATTTGGGAGTATGCGTGCGGAACGATTTGAAGTGGAATGATCATATAAAATGAATTGTTGGTAAGGCGGATAGAAGATTGAGATTCATTGGGAGAGTCCTTCGAAAATGTAGTCATCAACAAAGGAGGTGGCTTACAAAACACTAGTTCGACCTATACTTGAGTATTGCTCATCAGTGTGGGATCCGTACCAGATCGGGTTGAAGGAGGAGATAGAGAAGATCCAAAGAAGAGCGGCGCGTTTCGTCACAGGGTTATTTGGTAACCGTGATAGCGTTACGGAGATATTTAGCAAACTCAAGTGGCAGACTGTGCAAGAGAGGCGCTCTGCATCGCGGTGTAGCTTGCTCGCCAGGTTTCGAGAGGGTGCGTTTCTGGTTGAGGTATCGAATATATTGCTTCCCCCTACTTATATCCCCCGAGGAGATCACGAATGTAAAATTAGAGAGATTCGAGTGGTCACGGAGGCTTTCCGGCAGTCGTCCTTCCCTCGAACCATACGCGACTGGAACAGAAAAGGGAGGTAATGATAGTGGCACGTAAAGTGCCCTCCGCCACACACCGTTGGGTGGCTTGCGGAGTATAAATGTAGATGTGTAGATTTAGAGGTTGTTAGTGGAATACATCCTTCGAAAGCGCGTATTGTTGGTTTTGTCAAATTGAAGGACGCTAACATATGCGACTAAGTAGTTAAAAATTGTGGGGGAATTATGAAGCTTAGATGTGACGGAAACGTAGGGAAGTTACCGTAACTCACGCAGGATTTGCAGTACGGACGACGAGGATATTCGAACTGCCATCTGAAGTACCAGCGTGAAAGATAAATGCGGTGATAGCGCTGAGTAATGTTGCTCAGCGATGGTCCAATACATGCAAATTTCAAGTGTTCAATGGAGTGAGACTATTAAAGCTCGATTGGCACAAGCATGTACCATCGTACTTCGGCGTCTCTGGCTAACCCTAACAGAACATAGAGAATGCTCCACTGAACAATTTGAGGTAGGGACCCTGGTGTCGGAGAAGCCAGCTTGAGGACATATGGAGGTAAACTTGTCTACCGCTTTGTCTAGCATTATTGTCCTGCAGCTTATTTACAACTAACATGCGTACATGTTTACACGTTTACTGTTGTATATTTACGTGTAATTCTTTATTTCCTGCGAGGAAAAAATGAGGACGAGCCTGATTACTAGCCACCACCTGTACTGGAAGTTCGTGCCAATAATTCCAACTGAGTTTTTGGAGAACGTACCGTAAGCTGTTCGTCAGAAGATGTGGATACCACATGACGGGTGGCGCCTCCCTTCGCTGTGGACGCCCGCAACCAACTGTATGCTGTATTTCCTGGTCGCTGGGTTGGAAGGAGAATCCTATTCCACGCCCGGCGACGTCACTTGACACGAATCCCCTTCATTATTTTCTATGAGGATATCTTAAGTCACTTGTTGTTTGAGACCCCAGTGGATATGGAGATGAAACAAGCTCCCAGAATTGTAGCTGGCTGCTATATGATTCGAATCAGACCAGAGATATTTGTCAGGGTGCCTCAGAATCTTGTTCGCCGATGTGACGCTTGTATTGAGGTTGAGGGACGACGGTTTCAACACATTTTGTGAGATACAGTGCAAATGGTACGTTATTTGTTTCGGTGATGGTATTTGCAGTTAATTGTAACTAAAGCCTAGTTTACACGACGACATTGGGCTGAGCCACTCGTTTCGTGAAATGAGTTGCACGCATGTGTTTTCATATATGACTGTACACACGGTGACACCAGTATACATTTCAGTTTCGTCGTTTTGTGGGTCCCTGAGTCGTGTCTGACATAAAAGTGGTGGCAACTGCACGTCGCACGAGTTGTGATGGAATTAAGACTCGTTGCGTGGAATCACTGCGTAAGAAAAAAATCAGAAACGTGTTTCGATTAGTGAATGGATGAAGAAAAGACGTCAGCTCGGTTGCTCACAAGGGAACCTCCCCTGCGCACCCCCTTCAGATTTAGTTATAAGCTGGCACAATGGATAGGCCTTGAAAAATTGAACACAGATCAATCGAGAAAACAGGAAGACGTTATGTCGAACTATGAAAAAATAAGCAAAATATACAAACTGAGTAGTCTATGCGCAACATATGAGACATCAAGGATAATATTAGCTCAGGAGCGCCGTGGACCCGTGGATAGCGTGAGCAGCTGTGGAACGAGAGGTCCTTGGTTCAAGTTTTCCCTCGAATGAAAAGTTTACTTTCTTTATTTTCGCAAAGTTATGATCTGTCCGTTAGTTCATTGACGTCTCTGTTCACTGTAATAAGTTTAGTGTCTGCGTTTTACGACCGCACCGCAAGACCGTGCGACTGGTAGACGAAAGGACGTGCCTCTCCAATGGGAACCGAAAACATTTGATCGCAAGGTCATAGGTCAACCGATTCCTCCACAGGAAATCACGTCTGGTATATTCTATATGACACTGGTGACGGCATGTGCGTGACATGACAGGAATATGTTGTCGACCCACCTAACTTGTACACTTGGCGAATGGGTAAAAAGATTCTTCTACCTTGCCCGATTTAGGTTTTCTTGTGGATGTGATAATCACTCCCAAAAAAGTGATGAAAACGTAAGAGTTTGTCACATAAACTGCAACAAATGAATGCAACAGTTTCACAGTCGCACAGTTTTCCCTGTGCTCTGTCAAAACATATGTTTTTAACGTTTTCAAATTTTTCCGTGTGTAGACCGTCAAATCCTGCATATGTCCTAGCCAATCTGAAAATGTCCTGGAATTTTAGAGAGCGTAGTGGATTATGTGTGAATGCCTGAAATTTGATAACTGACACACGATCACGGGAACAATACTGCTCTGTGTACCTGTGCAGCTTCGCAAAATCATTGAATCTTTCCACAAAGTATTTCACTTGCCGAAAATCAAACACATCTAATGGTACAACCTGGAGGAATGGTAATCACGTCTACTCCCGCACTAAAATTGTACAATGCCTGATCCTTTTGTCCTGTATAGCTGTCAAGGAGTAAGGCAAAAACTTTGTCCACGTAAGGAGCAAACACACGTTCATTAAAGTCTTTCACTAGTCTTTTCTCCATTTTTCCTGACGCACTGCAATTCACAATGACATTCGGCGTTTGCGCAAGTATCCTATTCACCTGTTGCTGAACTTGCGGTCCAAATACACCATTTTTTCCTGAAAACATAAATTAAATGTAGGTAAAAGAAATCCTGCTTTGTTCAGAGCATATTGTATGGTATAACTATATGAAGTGGCATGCAGCTGGTGTTCAGTACATTCCGTGTCGCCTTCTCCAACTAACGATGACGTGCTGGTTGATTGCATTTCACGGTTAAAACCGGACTGATCTGCGTTGATAATATATGCGTCTTCATACTGTTGGAACCTGATGTTATTTTCTGTGACAAACGTCTTGGAACATTCTAAAAGTTCTTCCAGTTCATTCGCGTAGTTCTTGCTTACATATTTCGTAATCTTCCTGCTCGTAATTTTGTATTTTCTTTTGAACGTAACAAGCCAATGAGATTAAGCCTTGAAGCCCAGGCCGATTTGTTTAGCGTAATGCAATCCCCAAATCTGTAGGTCTCTATCATGCACTGCACTTAATTCATTTCTGGCTTTAATAAATTGTCAGTATACATGGTTTCATAGTTCACTGAATTTCTGTCTTCGGGTTCCACCTCGTTCCACGACTTCTTTGCAATATTTAATTGTGCTATTTTCCTCCATCCCTTTAAATATCTTAAATTTATTTGTTACTTCACTCCATAATCTATATTTGCATCTTTTAATTGGTTTGGACAGTAACCTGTATAGAAGCAATTCTTTCATGTAACCCAAAGAAATACCATCAGATTGAGGTCACAGTATTGCCTCTTCGTGTTCTTCGTACGGATCGTCAACAATCTCATCATCTGGTACATACAGCCTCGCAGCAATCAGCAAGGTATCGTCATCACCACACGTACTGTTTATCAGCAAATGTAGGAAATAATCATACAAATGTTTGACAATCGTTCGATCCCTTAAGAAACTTTCCGATTTCTTACAGTTCGGAAAATATTCATTGACCTTGTTATGGAAGTCGCGAGCTATATTTGCCGGATTCATATTGCCCACGGAATACATCTCACGTATTTAATCCACTCTCGTCCAAAGTAGCCAACAGTCAACTACGAGCCAGGGAGCCTCGTTAGCATGAATACTCTCTCTTCCGTGCGCTGTAGTCGACTGACGTCGTGTGTTTCGATGTTTGTTTAGGTGTAGCGTCCCCATACTACGGCGCAGTTACCTCGCATCGGACGGACGGACGGACAGATAACAATTGTCTGAAAATAAAAAATTAAACTCTTCACTCAAGGGAACACTTGAACCAGGGACCTGTCGTTCCGCAGTTGCTCACGCTAACCACGGGACCACGGCGCTCCTGAGCTCACACCATCCTTTCTGTTGCTTATCTTGCACATGGACTACTCAGTTTGTATATTTTGCTTATTTCTTTCATAGTCCCACACAACTTCTTCCTGTTTTCTCGATTGATCAGTGTTGAGTTTTTCAAGGCCTATCCACTGTGCCAGCTTATAACTAAATCTGATGGGGGTGCGATGGGGAGATTCCCTTGTCAGCATCCTTGCTGAAATAATTTATAACCTAGAAGTTCTTTTAATTTTCTTAGAATGTTACCAGAACTGTTCACGTTTCTTCTAAATACAGTCAATTGTGCGATAAGGAATAAAGGTACTCTAATGCATGAAGCACTGTTGCAAGGACTGAAATTACAGATCATATTGCGTGCATTAAAATCGAGAACACTCGGCATTCTATAACATAAGATTTTAGTTGGTGATGACGCATTTTCATTAACACCAATAATTATTAGTATCAACAGTAATAATTATTAACATAGCATCAATAATTACTCGAAGCAGGCCACAATAAAAAGGGAAAGGTTTGCAAACTACTCTCTAGAAGATACAATTGTACAGTGGTAATATTTCAAAATTGTAACATATGTTAACGGAGAGCACTGCGGCGACGTTTTAAATAGATGAATATTTAATAAAGAATGCAGCTTTTTCAATATGTATAGCCTTCCTTCCTTAACAAAGATTTAGCCAACACGAACGATGGAATTTTAACTTGTAACCGATAGCATTGCCACAGCTAGAATTACACTTGCTTCTACATTTCTTAATTAAATTGTGTATGTGCTCCTAACTCAATAAGTTCTGACCTGCAGCTCAGATATTGTCAAACCATCGATGTTATTATCGCACATGACTGTCTCAGCGGCAGCAATATGTTGATTATTTTTGTAATCAGCATCACTGAAATCCCACAAACACCTATGTATAGCATAGATATCGAAAAAGCGAAGATTATTCTCCGTTCCCCAATCCATATTACAATTTGTCTACGCTATACGAACACACATAACCTCAAAACTCACTCAACTACTGTCGCCAAAGTTGGAACACTCTGAAAGTGTTAAGTTTCACCAACCAGTTGCGCAAACGCGCGGTGCGCATGCGCAGTGGCAGGTAGCGCAGTTGCCTGCAACCTAGTGTCATCGTGTAAACTAGGCTTAACGTAAATAAAAAAGTACGCAATAATGTGATTTTATTCCTATTAGCTCCATAAGCTGACTTCTCCAACCCCGGGATCTACATCTCAAATTGTTCACTTGAGCGTCCTCTATGACCTGTTAAACTTTTGCACACTCTTACAGAAACATCCTGCATGTTAGGGACAGCCGGATACACGCGCGGCGTGCAACCTTTCCCGGCCACGTCCGCGCTGTGTGTGTACAGCGGCGAGTGGCGCAGCTGCCTGCTGGCGGGTTGCCCAGACCACCGGCTAGGACCGTGCTGCCAGCGACACATGCTGCGGCTACCCGCGGACAAGTCCCGATGCAAAGCCCTAAAGCGAACAATCGTATCACCCAAGGAGAAGCCCAGAATGCCATCACTGACACAACAAAATGGAGACCACCTGAACCTAAGGAAATCGTGACAGCTGTAACGGTTTCAGCACAACAGACCTCGAAAGATAATGGGAAACGCATTAATTCCTCCGTTGTTGAGAATGAGGTTATGCAAGAACCAACCACATAGCGAACTGATTCTCCTACTGAGACTGACATCCAATAAGAGCACTAGAGAAAATTTGACTCGAAACACCATCCTATTAGGACACTTGAAGAGTACTGAGAAAGACAACCTTAGACAGCAGCTGGTAAGAGCCCTGAAGAGATCCAAGAAATGGGGGAAAGCTCTCACGTACCAAGAAAATTCTCAAAACAACGCATGACCTGGTAGATGTCTGAAAAACAGACATCCCAAGCCCGAAAAAGGACTTATATATGAACCTGGCCTCTCCGATTGCAGAACCCATGGTAACGTGCGACCACTATGGATCCGATAAGGGGATTGCGTGGTCTGATGACACCGAGTGTGATTAGTAGTACCACTGAACGACACAGGCCTATGAAATTCCTATGCTCAATGTAAACAGAACTGTTTTTGACGTGAAGATACAATCACTAAAGGACTACATACGCGCCGCCGACATTGACATGGCAAAGATGCAACAAGCAGTTCAACGAAAACTGCGGATGTATGCGAATATGAAGCAATTTTGAACATAGGCAATGAGTACGGCCCGGGATTACTGTTCAAAAGAGGCATATCATGTACGGCACTGTCTATATTTGAATCTGGACGAGGAATAACAGCAAAAGTATATGATCTACCTCTCGTTAATGTAAGTGCTCCATTCGGATCCAACGGGAAATGTGCAGGAAGCAAGCGGTTCTGTGCTGAAATTGTACCATAAATAAAGTATTCTTCACTGAACATAATTGTAGGTGGTGAACTTAACTGCGTATTGCGGCAAGGAGATTATGTTCCGAACTTCAGTTTTTGCGAGGAGGTGTTGTTGCTCTCTAAAGGACTAGATTTAAAAGATACTTGGTACCATGTTCGACCGCTTACAAGAGGATACACGCACGTCTTCAGTATTTCGGCAAGCGGACTAGACAGGCTGTATGTACCGAAAGGCTTTACGCATAATTTAATTGACAGTGGCCTCTGGCCCATTAGCTTCCGGGAAACCAAGAGAGGTAAACAAAAGTTCCTCCTCACTTTCAACGACGAACGGGGCCACGAACTCAACAGAAAACTACATGCTGCTATATTATACCCACTATTACGCCGAGTCGGCAACTGATTCGACGGCAAGTGAGTCGCCTTATCTTACATTCAACCTACGATCAATCTGAATGACAACGCCAACCTTGTAGCCCACATTACCGTTGAAGAAATATTTACCATAATCAAAGATTCACGCACAAAGAAATCGGCTGGTTTAGATGGCCTACCAACGGAATTTTATGCTTGCTTCTGGAACGTCATAGTTCAGCAAAATGTAGGACGAGTAATTCCGGAACGTGCAGATGCCACCTCAGTTTATGGGAAGACTGGTTGCCCTGATAACTGAAAAGACATGTAGTGCTACGCTGAAGGATTTTCGACCACAGACTCTACTCAGTTCCGACTATAAGATCTTCAGCCGTCTTATAAATATTAGAATAAAGTCGCCAATTCCGAAAATCATTGACCCTTATCAAATGAGTGCTGTCCCAGGGAGATCTATGTCAAATGAATTATATGAATATTGGGAGATTATAAATTCGTTGTGGCTATGTAAACGCAGCGTTGGTCACATGTTTCTAGTGTTTGAAAAGGCATTTGACCGCATCAACCACCACTTCCTACAACCTCTAATGCAGCGGATGGGGTGAGTGATTATTTTATTCGGATCATACGCAAATGTACAGTCGGAACTTCCTCTCTAATCAAATTAATGGCCAGCTAAGTTCAGCAGTCCAGATTAAGCAGAGACAAGTCTAATCTTTTTCTACGACACTGAACGCAGTCGCCGTAGAACCATTCCTGTTAAACCTGCAACACAGGTTACAAGGTTTACAGATGTCGGGTACAAACACCGTGTGTCACGCTTATGCTGATGATATCAGTGTAATAGTTAACACGAAATCTGAAACTGAGATCGTTCAAGAAATAATCCATGATTTCTTTACCTCTCCTGTGGCCAAGCTCTATGATCATAAATCGAAGAGCTTACCTGTCGGACCCCATAATGAGAACACGCAAATAACATGGCTACAAAGAGCAGAGAAGACGAAGCACTTAGGTATTACTTTAATGCCCAGTTTAGGGGAATTGACGCCTGCCAACCGGAACCATAAACTCAATATATTCAGGGCTACTCTCCTTGAACATAGAATTTTTAAACAGGAGAGCTCTATTGATGAACAGCCATGGCCTAAGCTAAATATATCACACCGTGGCCGTGTTATCAGTATCCACGGGCAAAGAGCAGATTATTTTACCTGTAACGTATTGGTTTATATGGAGTGGAAATATCCTTAAAACCACCATGTCAACCATGTACTAATCCGCCTACTTCGCCAACCTCGAGAATTTATAGGGCTCCTCAAGCATCCAACACATTTTCTGGGAAAGGTTATTATCTGTGCGGCGCCCTCGATCCCTTGGTGCGTGAGTGTTCGTTAGCACGAGCTCCTATACACGGCAAATAACGCCAGGTGAAGATGGGGAAGGGGGATTGTTTCCGTCTGAGGCGTGAGCCATGGTGCGCTCGCATTCAAGCTCCCTCCGGTTCTTCCCGTTCTCTTATCTTTGCCAGTCTATGACAAGAACCCTTATGCACGCTGTTGGATTCTGGCAGCTCCGTGTCCTTGCTGAATTATTATTGGTATCTGGAGTTTTGGTGTTTACATAAATTATATTACGTAGACCAGTACCCTCAGAGATGATATGTGGCCAGTGGGCAAGAATGGTCTCTGGACGGCGAGGTGCGCGGTAGTTAGTCAAATTATAATTTCTCATTCCCCGTTACGCTCTTGCTTGTTAAAGATGTATCGCTCAATTTTACTCAGAAAACTGGATTAGTTCTCGACTTTGCAAACCCCAACTTCTCTTTTAAATTCCCGCCTAGTAAGAAGACAGCAACTTGCTCTTGTCGTTGCGCAAATGTGGGGGTTTCGGTAGACTGTAACTCCGGTGAATTGTATGTGGCCCATCTTCAGGGGCGCCAGGCAGAGCAGTTGTTGTATTTATAAGGGAGTTTCACGAGGTTTTCTCTAATAACTTGGGGGTCACTAACGTCATAACCACCGATTTTTCTCGTTCCTAAAGCTCAGGGCCAGGACTGCAGGCTGGTGGTTGATAACAGACTCCTTAAGAAAGAGGTTATCTGAGAATCTGTCCCCTTGCAGGACCTTCACAACTGTTTTACGTAGTACTTGGGGGCTAAGTGGTTCTCAGTGCTTGATCTCAACCAAGCTTATTATCATATTCCTCTTACGGAGTAGTCTAAAGATGTCACCGCGTTCTGTACTGATTGGAACCTTTATGGGTTCAAAGAGGCGCCGTTTGGCTTGTCCACTGGGAAGACGATTTTCTCTCATTCGTTACAGCATATAATGGGCTACTTGAAATTTTCTTGTGTCTTTAATGATCTGGAGGATGTTGTCATTTATAGTCAGTCGTTATCATATTTCCCATCTTAGGGAGGTCTTCTCCAAAATTCAGGATGCGGAGTTCACCGTTAAGCCAACCAAGATTACACCTGTTAGGAGACAGGTGTCCTTTCTGGGCCATTTAATTTCCGGAGACGGCATTGAGAACGAGATAACGTGTCGAAGAAATTTCCTCTGCCTCGAAGTAAGGAGAAGATAGCCAGATTTATTATGATGGTGAATTATTTTCGTGTTTTTGTAATTGATTTGGTCCAGATGGCCGTCCCCGTGAATAAACGGCGTAGGGGGATAGAGGGGGGTGGAGCCAACAGGCGGCTTTTAAAGCTATCAAGACCGTTATCATCAATCGCCGGTCTTAGCCGTCCTGGATTTCGGTGAAAGATTTATCCAATGCAAGTATTCTTGCTGTGTTGTTGCAGGAGGATCAAGGTAAAAGACGCCCATTAGCTTCAGCGCCTGAAAGGTTGTGTGGTCCTGTTAACGAGTGCGGGGTGTTAGCTGCGCTTTTGGCTTTAGAGAAGTTTCAGTTCTATCTTGAGCGTATGAAATTTGATCGCGAGACGGACAACCAGGTTCTAAGTGTTCAGGAAAAGTGTTAGGAGGGTAGTCAGTATCTCTGCGTTTCATTTCATTGTGCGACTCATGAATGTTCTAACAACTAAATCGCCCACGCCCTCAGCCGCATGTCACAGGAGGAGGGGGCTGTCGAGAGTAACGGCGTTAGTATATCTCACCCCGTTGAGTGACCAGTATCAGCTGAAGTTCCCAGTGGTTTGTGGACCTTACAACCAGACAGGATCAAGATTCGTTGTGGTATCCATTAAGAAAGCAACTCTTATCCGATGGTGAGGTTAGCGACTACTCAATCAGGAATGGCATACCTTGTAAACACATGAGCGAAGTCGGGTGAGCCGTGTGGCTCGATCAGCGATATTCCCGCCGCCAGTATGGGTCATCTTTCCGGTGGTGTGCGCAAAGCGAGCGGTGGCGCCACCTACCGGGCCGATCGGGGAGCAAGCGGTAAGCTCTAGCAAGTAGCGTGGAATTGTGCTTTGGGATGCCTACCAGTAACTTTGTTAGCCAAGTCTGGCGGACCGTGCAGGTGCCGTGCGACGCAGCAGGATGAGCACATCTAAAAGGGGTGTTTATCCGGATGACGGCGCCGTAGGAAATATCGACAGCGTGAAGCAGTCACGTTACTGGGAAGCCGTTGGTGTATCTCGTTTGCCATGTCTCCTGGCACCAGGATCTGCGGCAGCTGGCTTCATCAAACAAGCAAGAGTGTAAGGGCCTTGCTTGTGCTGCAAATTGTGGCCGGAATCAACTACTGGTTTCTGTGCTGTTGACTTCATTTTCTTGGCCGGCCGCAGCTACTCGTACTGAGTCTGTCCACGAATGTGTTTAATTTCAACTTGCTTAGTACGCAACGTTCTAGTGAGAGCTGTATGTGATGTGATAACAACATTTAATAGGGACTGGACTGCTGATACATTCTGTTGGTAAGTTGCTACTGTCAGTGTTTAACCGCCATTGAAAACAGTTTGGTTGGTCCTTGTCTAAGTGCCGCCTGGTTATTGTAATTATATCACACGACGGAGTTAAGGTGGCCAATTGCTATATATATACATGGATAATATCTTCCCTGGATATATTTTGCTGTGAATTGCAATAACATAGGATTAGCCGACGCGGTCTGAGGCGCTGCAGGCATGTACTCTGCGACTGGCCCCGGCGGAGGTTCGAGTCCTCCCTCGGGCATAGGTGTGTGTGTTTGTCCTTAGAATAATTTAGGTTAAAGTAGTGTGTGAGCTTAGGGACTGATGACCTTAGCAGTTAAATCCCATAATATTTCACACACATTTGAACATTTGTTTTGCAATAACATTACTGTTACGTTTCTATCTGAAGTAATAGTGTGTCTGAGAGACACGTGTCTAACTCTAAATGGGTAGTTTCACAAATTCTTAAATGTTTCAGAGAGGCAAGTTGTTAGTGTGTGTTTAAATAGTAGAAACTGATTCTTTTAATGAAAGTACAACAATTCCTTCAATGACAGTATGAGGACATGGTAATTAATTGTGATTTAATCAGAAATTGAAGTGTACCTATTTGCTGTAAGTCGCCTTTTGTTTTGCGTCGGGGGCAGGGAGAGGGGGGGAGGGCGTTCTCGATATACCGGTAGCCTGCACGCTTGCTACTTGTATTTGATCGCATCTTATCGGGACTTCTGCTGTTTGTCTTGGTAGCGGGTGCGGGGTACTGGGTAGCGTCCTGCTTGTGCTGTTGCATATTTTCCGCTCCCTTTGCCGGCGTGTGCCGGCTGTGCGTGTATTTAGTTCGCTCGCGGCTTAATGTATAATTGGCCTTACACACACAATAGATTTGTACTACTTAGTTGGTGTTCATTAATAGACCAATTAATTCTACAGTGCTGTACTGAATTATTGTGTTTCTAGTTACTTAAGGCAGATGTCAGTATGTTGTAGAATCCCACTAGTTCTGGGATTTTTCGTGCCTATTCGTGACCGTTGCTGCTCGCGTTTGGGCGTCCTTGGCAAGCCTGTATTGGAAACAGCTAAGTGGGCGGGCGTCTGCTTCTGGGCGTAGTTTGTTGAATCCCACGAGGTTGCTTGGTCACATGAAGTTTTATGTTTTATATCCTACACTGTAGGCAGCCTGCCATTTAAGTAACGTTGTTGTGTGCCATGGTATCTGATTTGTTGTTGCCTGTACTCTGAACTACTTTTGGTAATACCAATCACTGCAGTAACGAAAGACTACATACTACATTTACTCGTCAAATTTTAGTAAATTGTTCTTCAGGTTGATCATAGGTTTTGGGTAAATAATTTTTAACTCATTTCACTAAATGTGCAATAGGCCATAAGTACCGTGGTTCATGAATGTTTAACGTTTGAAGTAACTTGCTCTCATCTTAATGGTAATTTTAAAAATGTGTTGCTGGTTTTATTTGTTACTTGTTTTGTTTAAATGTGCCAAATAGATGTTCAGTGCAACTGTCCATGGTGATTGCCTGATGTATCACTTGGTCCAGTCCTACAACCCCACAGCCTATTGTGCTGAGTTTGTGTCGTTGTGTAAAAGTTGAATTCCATGCTGTGCTGACACATCATCGGGGACTTTAAAAATTGTGTGTCTCAGGAGCTGGTGCCTCAGGATTTCCAATATTTTCGTAATTCTCTAGTTGGAGGACAACGAAGACTCTACAAAACCTTGGAAATGCTTAAGGCTCACTTCACTTGGTCCCTCTTGTATAAGGATTTCAGGCGATTAGTGGGTGAGTGTCGAGCTCGTAAGAAGGGTTAAGAGTTGTTTCAATCCGAGCGCGAGACGAACCCTATGGATAAACCCTATATCGATTACGGAGGGCCTCATCCTCTTTCCAAGAAGGAAAACTAAAATAATCTGGCGGTTGTTGACTCGTTTACCAGATTTGTGTGGTTAGTCCTTGCTTGAGGGATCACTGTGACCATTACCATTGCACACCTGACAGACATCTTTAGCTGGTTTTGAGTCCCTAAGATTCTTATCAGCGATAACGCTCCTCTGTTTGTTTGCGAACAGTTTAAATAGTTTTGCTTTCGCAGCGTTGTTAAGCATCTAACTACCAAGCCATATTATCGCCAGGAATCTTTTGCTGAGAGAGTGAATCGCAACCGTAAGTCAGCTTCGATCAGTTACAGGGCAGTGCGAAGCATCCACGGCAATTCCTGCCGCTCTCTTGCTTGCGTATCCCGTCATTTCCTCTCTGTCCAACTTGTGGGATATCAAGGATCTCCTACCTTTGTCCGTTACTCCTGAAGATCTTAGGGAAAATTGGGAACGGACCAGGAATATTATTACGTTAGCCCACCGCCGCCCTTTCAGGGCGAGATAGGAGATGAGGTTTTCGTAAAGAATTGTGCCGCTCTGATCTTTTAGAAAGATTAGTTCACGTAGTTTTACTATTTTTCAGCGTGTGTTTCACCGTATACCGCCCAATGTCCTTCACACAAGCATGCAGGTCTGAAAGAACAGACGCTGCTACGATCATCAGTTGTATTAAACAGAAGAAATGTATTCACAGCTGAAAATACGATTAGACTGAAGCTGCATAATTTACGAGAGACACATAAAAATTTGTGTATGCCGTACTGGAATTGGAACCTCGATTTCCCGTTCGAAAAATGCGGGAAATCTGATTTCCGTTTCCAATTTGCTACAAATTATCCAATGTCTATAATATTAATCAACGACAACAATAATCGTATTTGCGATTGCGAATACACAAATTTCTTCCTGTAATTTTGTTCACTGTTTCTTGAGAAGTATTTCTAAATCAGTATCATTCTATTGACAATTTAAGGTAATATGGAAAGTGTTCAGCGAAGCCGGATTCTGCTCCCTTTTTAACTTATGCTATAGCATTAAGCAGCGTAAAGACGACGCGAGAAAGGATGTTGGTTAAACACCCTTATAGCAGAATATATAAACAGAAACTTGTTTTAGTTGTGCTCCTCAGTCCGAAGACTAGTTAGATGTAACCATGCACGCCACCTTTCCTGTACAACCCTCTTAATCTCTGCATAACTACCGCAACCAACATCGATTTCAGCATGCTTCACGTACTCATCTCTTGGTCTTTCTCTATACTTTTAACCCCTTCACTTCCCTCAGTAACCAAAATATCACTTCCGTCTTCCTCGGGATGTTTCCTGTCAGCTAGTCCCTTGGTGTAGTCAAACTGTGGCATAAATTTCTTTTTTTCCAATCCGAGTCAGTACTTCTTCATTGGCCGGCCGGAGAGACCGAGCGGTTCTAGGCGCTACAGTTAGGAACCGCGCGACCGATGCGGTCGCAGGTTCGAATCCTGCCTCGGGCATGGATGTGTGTGATGTCCTTAGGCTAGTTAGGTTTAAGTACTTCTAAGTTCTACGGGACTGATGACCTCAGAAGTTAAGTCCCATAGTGCTCAGTACCATTTGAACCATTTGAACTTCCTCATTCGATAACCTAGCCAATCTGCAGCATTCTTCTGTATTACCAGATTTCCAAAGTTTTCATTCTCTCCTTTCATTCTCCGATTATCATCCCCATTTCACTTCTGTGCAAGGCTGCATTAGAGGCAAATATCTTCTCAATGGCTTCGTAACATTTAAATTTATTTTATGACAACAATTTATTATTCTTCAAAGATCATTCTCTAGCCTTGGCCAGTCTACATTTTATGTCCTCTCTGCATCGGCCATGAACATTTATTCTGCTACCTCAGTAGCAAAACTCTTTACCACTCTTATTGGGTCATTTCCTAATCTAATTTCATCAGCATCGCTTGATTAAATTCGGCTGGATTCCATTACCCCTATTTTAAATTTGTTGTGTGTTCTTATAATATCTTTTCAAGAAATTGTCCATACCGTTCAGCAGCTCTTTCGAGTCATCTGCTGTCTTGGTTAGAATTACAATGTTCTCAACAATGCTAAAAGTTTTTATTTCTTCTCCTTGAACCTTAATTCCCTTCCTGAATTTAACCTTGGTTTCGATTACAATTTTTTCAGTGAACGCGTGAATGAGTACTGTAAAAACCAAAATTTATTGCAAAAATTTTATGTCTGTGGGTGCACTGTCGATGGGATTAATAAAAAAGAAAACTGAGAAACGTCAAAGTACTTAGACATGTCGTTTGGAAATATTTCCTTAACCTGTAGCTGCCGTAACGGAACAATAAATAATGGGACATTTGGCGGAGAGAGACGAACCATTCAAGCATGAGAAACAAATGTGTCAAACGTACGAAGTATTATGTGATCAATTTATCTAACGCAGCCTACAGCGTTGAAATTAAGTTATTCGAAATGTAAGAACGTGTCGTAAATGAAATGTAAACATGATTTCAAATTACTTAATATAACACATCAAAAGTCTATAAACAAGTATGAGTATGTAAACAGTGTACTTCCTCATATGTTGTTGAGATTAAAAATTAATCATGATCCTAAATGCGGTTGTATTTTCTCTGAATTTATTTATCATACCTGCACATGGCACTTTCAAAGAAAGTTTTTGGAAAAGGTGCAGTTAATTGTAATCAGAACAAATATAAGTGTTACTTTATGCCTGCTGATGCCAAAGTTGTCGTTCATAAGAATAAACTGTCTTTAGAGACAGGATAAAAGATTAAAGTTCAGTCGAAATCGCACATCTGATGAAAAAATGCAAAGCATTCTACAAATCTTCGAGAGGACTCGCTCTGCCAGCAGAGTATTTGGAATAATAGTACATGGACTGAAAGCCGGGTACAAGAAATGAAAATTAAAATATCGACAAAGACCTTTATGAAATCCACGCAATTGTATAAAATACAGGTTAGAACAGTGAATCAAAAGATAGTGTCACTAAGTTAGGTAAGCTGTGACTAAAACTACATCACGAAGACTAGTTACAGAACTTGAGGTACAATGCACAAGTGGGTGAGAAATAATTGCTAAAATTCTATAAAACCATAGCGGTAGCACACATCAAAACATTGCTTTCAATGGAAGAGGAAAAGAGTCGATATCTTCTTGTCTTAGACATTCCGGAAGAAGCGTGATGGCATCATAGCTCATGCACTTCATACGATGAACAGTTAGATCCGTGCCAAAACGAAACGAACTACCTTTGCCCACCTTAAAGGACCCGGCATCAATCCCTGGGAGAAGCAAAGATTTTTCATCATTCTAATTTTTTCAGTATAATCCTAGATACACTCAGACGGCTATCAAATTGAGTTCTGGGATCATTCCCGGCGATAAAAATGAGCCAGGTGGTGAGCTCTCCACCATCCTCATAGTGCTGCGATAAAAGAAAGGTGCATTCCACCTGCGGTCAGCAGAGAGGCCTGTTTACGGGTTGAGAGCATCAGGCGTTCTTTTACATATCTGTAATCCACACTAGCAAATTTTCTTTGTTAAATAACTATTTCGGTACCAAGCGCAATCATCGTATGATAAGACAGCAAGCTGAACAGTTGAAGTACTCTTCATCAATTTGTTTCCAGTATGACACCCGAAGGACAACTCGTGGACGGTCTTAAAATATATTTAGCCACTTACCACTCGCGTGCAGTCGTCAGAGTCGCCTACCCAAGTGCACGTATTACTGAACTGATAAGTAAACGTCTATGTAGTGCGTAGTGCCAATGGCCGACAAATACGCAAAGAAACGCATCTGACCTTCCGTGTTAATGCAAAGATACAACTTGGTAAAGCGATTTTGACGACGCGTGGCATACATAAATGGCTGCTTGTATTACAAGACTGCATTTTGTACCATACTTAAGCTGTCATACAAAAAATTATTTCGTAAGTTTTTCCTAAATCTTTTAAAATAAGACTGTCCTGATTGATGATGTACTTGGAACCGAAACCGAAAGTCTACAAAATAAAAGTGCTACTGTAATCCAAAGCATATAATTTTCTTTGCTATTCGTGGAAACGTAATATTTTTTCCCTGTCACAGTGATGGAAACTGGAGAATTTTCCGCCAGTATATTCCGGGAGAGCCTCACTCAAAAGTTGGAACAACTTCTAAACTGCACGGATATGAAACATTTCCCCCCCCCCCCCCCCCCCCGAAACGAAAAGAGTGAATATACAGCTTTGAAAACTGAATATTTCAACGGTACTGTAGAAAAGATTGAGGATTTAGAATTTAAGTCTGAAACTGAGTAATTGAAGCAGTGTAGTACAACGATAATGCATAGAAACCCAATAAATGTTACCAGTGTGTCCATGATACTGGCCTCATTGGTAATGAGACTGCAGTACGGGAGGCTGCTGCACTTGGGTATAACATCATCCGCCAAGATTGGAAAGTACTGTAAATTTTACAAAGTAACTTGTAAAAGTAAAGTGATAGGCGAAGCGTTGGATCTTATCAAGAACTGTTTGCTGAAATGGATTGCTGCTATACGTAAATCATAAATTCGGACTAATTCCAACTATTAAGTGACTTAGTCGAAATTTCACAACGGATGCCATTTGTTATATTCACAACGTTCTTGTTGGTAAAAATCACATAAACCCGATTTGCCACAAAGTCGTGTGCTGACAACGAATAACGATGTACAATCCACGAGTAAGAAATCCGCATGTTACAAAAATATTTTACATGATCTGTGAGTAATAAATTTCATTCATAATGTTGGGTGAGTCAGGAAGAATGCTACATGCTCTGACTGGTAACAGTATAAGTGATTCTGAACGAAATCACTTCATATGGACATGCCCGTTTCAGAATGGATTCTGAGATAGAACACATTTAATATACAGTGTTATTTATTTTTTATATAATTCAAGCATTGTCATCGTTTACTACGTATCGCAGTAATGCAGAGGAAATTGAGATAATTTGATACGTGACAAATGTGTTCCATCATGTCGTGAGTCTACCTCAAAACGAGAAACAGAAACTACCTAAGCTGCAGCGCGTGCTCGTCGCGAGAGACTTTCAGTAATCTCGCGCTCTCTTAGCGCAAACTGTTAGTCCTAGACTACAAATCAGTAGAGCCTTTTGTGCAGGAAGTTTAATGTAGTTTAATTTAGAATTACGAGACGTTTCCGCCCGAGGGTGCGGTTTGGAGTTTCTCTACATTAATATACGAAGGTTACGTTTCTTGTTCAGATTCAGTATCATCCCTCAAAGTATGTACTTGACTTCCTTCATAATTTTTTCACACAACACTTATGCTTGTCGTATTTCCCCTTACATACGTATTTCAAGTCTAAGACAACTGTGTTCATGGTTGTGCGAATCTCTTATTAATAAACAAGGATTTCACGTATGAGATACCTGTGCCCGCATTTATGATGGTTATCGAAACCGTTACTAAGTACGGCATCAGATATTGCTTGTTCCGCAGAATTATAAATGCTATATGCTTAAGAATTATTGCTAAGTAAGACAGGTACTTTGATGATGGCAAAGGAAGGATATATCAGCTAACAGTTAATTAACGAAATAAAACAGTTACTTTACCGATAAAACTACCTACACACCAAAATAGATCCCCTCAAAAATTCACAGCGGTTGTTGAACTATTCATCGGAAAGACTAGTAATTCAGGTAAGTTACGGGACAAAAGTTCGTCTTGAGTGATTCTGGGCAGAAGCTGTTTCATCGTCTCTCTGTAATGTTTCGTGACAACGTTGTACAAGGGGCGTCCAGTAAGTAACATATATTTTCTGAAATCAGATAGGTTTTATACAGGATTCCGATACAAAACAAAAGTTTTATCACCACTCATTTGGCATACTGTAAGACCTTCCGTACACACACCATCAGATTATTTCACTTGTCGCTATAACGAAGTAGGCGAGTGTCAGCAATATGTCTCGTGGTCTTATCGTGGCGTGCTTATCTTCTGCCGTTAGGTCAGACGATAGAAATGCCACTTGCACTCTTAGAGTAGCTGATTGACGGTGACCAACTTCAAGCAGAACTTGATTAATTTTCACACACATTTATTAAAATAATAAGCATAAAAATTACTTAACTTGGTTCTGGATACTATTTACAATTGACAATCTGACGCTGCTTTGGTATTGGTACGTTAGTCTTATTCTCACATATATCTCTGATACTTGACAAAAGTGTCTATACATTTATCTTCATGGCTATGTACAGGAATATGGTAATCTTATTAGGCGCAGACTGAAGCTTGACTATAGACTGGTACAGACTAATGCAGACTGGTACAGACTGTTGCAGTCGAATGCTGACCGCTTAATCGGAGGTCTGTACACTCGTTCTAACACCTCGCGCATTCATGTATCACTGCGCGAGTGTGATACGCGAGGAGAAAAGGTTCTATGTTAGCAGCAATCTCAATGGCTGCGTTACATATTAATACGCAGATTGGAGGAAGCAGAATTTGGTCCGTCTCTATGGCAGCGCCATCTCGTAGTGTGGAGACGGACGAGCGCTGCGCCTGCGCTGTTGTGCTTAGTGGGGCACACTCTAGTGGGAAAGTTGTGTACGCGCTGACTATGCGGAACTATGTACACAACAGCCACAAAACCCTGTTTGTCAACATAATTTACGTTCAGTGCGACGGTCTCACGTCGCCTTAGTGGGAAGGCCCGTATGCCTGCGTGGTACCACTTGCTGTTTCAAAAAGAGGCCCCATTATCCACGCACTGCTTCCGGCGGAATGCGTTCCTTAATGGGCCACACAGAGGAAGTCGGAAGGAGCAAGCTTCGGGCTCTAGGGCAGATGAGAAAGAACTGTCCAATGGAGTTTTGTGACGATTTTAGACGAAATATTATCAATCAGCCTTGTAACGCGTAAGCATTCACTAACAGATGGTCGTTCAGTACTCTTTATGGTCGTCCGTCAGGGGGCGAGAAGCCCAGCGAGCACAAACATTTGAGTTATCATATTGGTGGATGAGTGGCAGCACTGCCAAAAGGGGACGTCCAGCTGTGCAGGGAGGTGTTTGTGATCAGTCTGCTGGCCGCTGTGACACAGCGGTTATAGTCGCTCCAGTCAGCAACGGCGCTATTTCTAGGGTCGCAGGTTCGAATCCTGCCTCGGGCATGGATGTGTGTAATGTCCTTAGGTTAGTTAGGTTTAAGTAGTTCTAAGTTCTAGGAAACTGATGATCTCAGATATTAAGACCCATAGTGCTTAGAGCCATTTTTTGTTATCAGTCTATCATTCCGAATGAGAGTGTCCTCACGTTCCAACATTGCAGGAGTTGAGCTGTTTGCGGCCTGCAGCCATGCGGTAGATCTGACAGGTTTGCGCAACCTTGTTGTGATGATGACAGCCACCTCTCTTAATGACTCATAGTGCCTTTGTTCGCTATCACATCTCCGTAAACACTCAAGTGATTATGAATATCTGCGATGTTCTGGTTACCTAGCAAAAGAAGCTCAATGGCAGCTCTCTGCTTGGAACGCACATGCTCCAGAGATACCATTCTGACGGCCGCGTAAAGCACGTCAAAAATTGGAAATTTGTGCTATGGTCTCATGGAACCAAGCTACTGACGTCATTGATCTCTAAGCTTACGCACTACTTAATCTAACTTAGACTAACTTACGCTAAAGACGACACACAAACCCATGCCCCAGGGAGGACTCGAACCTCCGACGGGGGGAGCCACGCGGGCCGTGACATGATGCCTGAGAACGATCGGCTATCCCGTGCAAAGCGCCTCAATCGGAGCCTCATGAAACTCTGGGGGTTGAAGCAGGGTTATCCAACGATGTCCTCCAACCAATTCCACGTCGTTTCAACCAAAATTGGCCGTGAAAAGAAATCGGGTGCATCACTTATTGATCGCCCCTCGTATTACTAGGTCACAATCAATAGTTACAAATCCACATCTGAGACGAATTATTCCCGAGGACTGTCGGATCGTGTAAGAAAGCTAATTCCTTTGGGCTTTATTTACCTTGCATAGAGGGTGACTTTGATCGGGGCAGTTCTGAAGTGGAAATTTATTGCCTGCCAGAGTGGCCGAGCGGTTCTGGGCGCTACAGTTTGGAACCGCGTGACTGCTACGGTCGTAGGTTCGAATCGTGCCTCGGGCATGGATGTGTGTGTTGTCCTTAGGTTATATATAATTGCGTAGGCTTTCGCGGCCAGAGTCAGTCGACATAAACGTTTTCTGGGTTTGGTACCGCGCCATTATGTAAAAACTACTGCTGCTATAGAAAAACCAACGTTAGTTTTTCTATAGCAGCAGTAGTTTTTACATTATGACGCGGTACCAAACCCAGAAAACTTTTAGGTCGTCCTTAGGTTAGTTAAGTTAAAGTAGTTCTACGTTTCAGGGGACTGATGACCTGAGAAGTTAAGTCCCATAGTGCTCAGAGCCATTTGAACCATTTTGGAAATTTATTGTTCCCTTGGACGAGGAATCTAACAGACACCATACAACAGCAATGGAAAATTTGTTTGATAATAGGAGACATTCGAATAAGTAAATAAGTTACTCTATACTATAGTAAGTCTTCAGGCTTTCCCGGCGAGGTATTTTCATGTGCATACCACGGAGTCTGACTGCCGCAACTCAGACCGCAGATGTTGCGCCTAGCAGAACATATGGATAAAAGCTGGACTCGTTCTACACAAGAATCAGTATCAGACAGCACCTGAAGAGGAATGAAAATCAGTCGAAGTATCGTTCAAGAAAGACGCGACTAACCGGCAGAAACACGATTGTTCAACATGACAACGTTATACTAGTCTGTGTGTAAATGGAAAGATAGGGGGGTGGGGGGGGAGGCCACGGAGAATTAGAGGCGAAATGGGAAGTCGGAATGCTAATTACATTCCCAAAGGTTTGAGTGAAGCACATAAGAGAATTAAGATCCCACTGAGAACGACTTGTTACAATCAAACCGTGGTTAGGAAGGTCTCGTTTCCCATACAGAGTGGACAGTGAACCTGGCAGAGCAATGATCCTTCAGTATCAAATGGCAAAGTGCCGAAGCGGACCTGTATGGCAAGACTAGAGACTACGGTTGCTTGGACGTTAACACGGTGCGGTCACAAATTACGTTGTAATTGGACCGCCAAATTACGTGCTCGGCCGGAGCCATAAATTAGGTGTCCATTCCGGCGGCCTTGCGAGGTGGCGGTGGCGGCCGGCCGCCGACGGCCGCTACCTGCAGCTGGCCCTGACTCGCCGCCGCTGCCGCCGCCGCCACCCCCGCCGCCCCCGCCTCTGCCCCTGGCAGTAGGGACTGCTAATTGGCCGCGCCCGTAATTGAACTGACCGACCTGGCGCGTCCCTTCGGAAGCCGGCCCGGCGCCACCGCCCACCGCAGTGCCGGCCAGGGGCGGACGTGCGACGGCTCGACGGCCCGCAGAGATCAAAACGGCGCTCGCCGCTGCGGAGCAAAAGCCGGACACGCCGCGCTGCAGCAGCAATTTCCGTTGCTGCTAGATCACTCTGCAACCGTTCGATGAACAGCACAGCGCGAAGTTGGTAAACGTTCACAGAAATACCGGTACGCTCCTTCATGTCTTAACCCTTTCGCCGCAACTGACGTGCTTTCTGCGTTCTGTGCAGCCAGTGGCTTTGTTGTCGCTGTACTGATCACCAAGTGTTGCTACCTGTTCCGAGTGACAGCGTCCTATTCTGTGAAAAAAAAAAAAGATTTTTGCACATCTTACCTTGATCGATAAAAGACAAACTTCTTTCATCATTCGATACAGTTACTGCGTTGCATATACACTGAGGAGCTGAAGAAATTTGTACACGTGCCTAGTATCGCATAGGAGCCCCGCAGGAAGCGGAAGTGCCGCAACACGACGTAGCATGGGATCGACTAATGTCTGAAGTAGTGCTAGAGGGAACTGACACCATGAATCCAGCACAGTACGGAGTTGAAGATCTCTTCTAAACAGCAAGTTGCAAGGCGACCCAGATATGCTTAATAATGCTGATGTCAGCGGAAGTGTTTAAACTCAGAAGAGCGTTCCTGGAGCCACTCTGCAGCAGTTCTGGACATGTAGAGTGTCGCATTGTCCTGCTGGGATTGCCAAAGGCCGTCGCAATGCACAATGTACATAGACAGATGCACGTGATCAGACAGTATGCTTACGTACGTGTCACCTGTGACAGTCATATCTAGACGTATCAGGGGTCCCATACCACTCCAGCAGCTCACGCTCCGCAGGATTACAGAGGGTCCACCAATTTGTACAGTCCCCTGCTGATATGCAGGGCCAGTGGATTCATGACGTTGTCTCCATACCCGTGCACTTCCATCTGCTCGATACAATTTGAAACGAGACTCGTCCGACCAGTAACGTGTTTCCAGTCCTAATTCGGTGTCGATGGGCCCAGGCAAGGAGTAAAGCATTGCGTCTTGCGGTCATCAGTGGTGCACGAGTGGGCCATCGGCTCCGAAAGCCCATATCAATGTGATTCGTTGAATGGTTTTCACGCTGACATTTGTTGCTGGCCCAGAAATGAAATCTGCAGCAATTTGCGGAAGGTTTGCACTTTTGCTACGTTGAACGATTCTCTTCAAAATGGCTCTGAGCACTATGGGACTTAACATCTATGGTCATCATCCCCTAGAACTTAAGGACAGCACACAACACCCAGCCATCACGAGGCAGAGAAAATCCCTGACCCCGCCGGGAATCGAACCCGGGAACCCGGGCGTGGGAAGCCAGAACGCTACCGCACGACCACGAGATGCGGGCTAAACATTGCATGTGCTCATTTTAGCTCTTACATTGCTGTGTATGAAATGAAAATAATGTATCGAATTATTATTTAAAATTGGATCTCTTCGTTTTCAATTCGTTAGTTTTTATATCTGGCGACGTGTCGCGTTCGATGCGAACATTTTCGTTCTTGCGCAACGGGCATCATGTGGTCATAACATCCGTCATGCTACATGAATGGCTGAAGCTATCGAAGAGAGGTTTGTGGCAAATGGTAGCACTCAAAGGGCCACGTTCACTGAGGTACGGAAGTAACCCGTCCACAGCACTGAGAGATCATCGAAACGGGATGCATAAATACGTTACGTCAATAGCACTTAAGGAAACCCCCGGAGCCGCGTTTAAACGCGTCCTTAGCAAATGGGGGTGGTGGAGCATGAGTTAATTCGTTCCCGACAGTCAGAGGTTAACTAAATACTAGTTGAACAAGTCACAGCAACTAACATGTTTTCTGATGCAAGTGCGGGAGGACATCAGCTCACCCAGTGTGAAAGAGTGGTAATGAGCCTGTTTATCCCAAATGAATTAATTACACACCCCTCAGAATAATTACTAATAATTCACTTACTGCTAAATGAAATAATATTCATAATTAATTATGTCCACTACGTTAAAAATATTCTTCAATGATTTCACAAGCAATGGTAATTCTAAAGTAAAACCTTGCCGCAGTGGAAAGATTATAATAATGACGTATAAAAAGTTAAACAACTTGAGTTGCGAAGTTGTACGATGATCGTCATTATGCGAGGATAAAAAGTAAGTATTATTAGAGAAGGGGAATGTTTTACGTCTGTGAGAAGAGCTGGAAGCAAACTGGTCATCCGAATCTGAAAGCAACTATCGGACCGAGCGAGGTGGCGCAGTGGTTAGCACACTAGACTCGCATTCGGGAGGACGACGGTTCAATCCCGTCTACAGCCATCCTGATTTAGGTTTTCCGTGATTTCCCTAAATCGTTTCAGGCAAATGCCGGGATGGTTCCTTTGAAACGGCACGGCCGATTTCCTTCCCCATCCTTCCCTAATCCGAGCTTGCGCTCCCTCTCTAATGACCTCGTTGTCGAAGGGACGTTAAACACTAATCACCACCACTACGAACTATTGGAGTGGAGCTAGAAGTTACTGAAATTCCATAAAAATTGCTTTACTATCCTTATGGATCGTCTCAGGGCCGCGGCTCGATATCACCATTTCGACCTGCAGATGGAGGCTGAATAGGCTACATAATCAGTCATTGGTGGCCAACCAATGACCAGGCTAAGCTCGAATTAGCCCGAAATTTTTCCAACAACCTCACTTCACCCTTCCAGAGATGGACACCGGTGGCATTGCAGGCCAGCAGAAGATAAATCTGCCGGTAAAGAAGAAGATGAAGAAGTCAAAGACGCAAATGCCGAAAATCGAATGAATTTTTACCGACAGCATCTGAACAGACGAACTTCTATTTCTGCGTTCTGCGTTCGATACTCTGTTCGGGTTGGGTGAGTTATGGGTGTTCCTGTAAAAAGATTTCTTAAAAGAGTTAAGCCCTATTTCTGAGACTTTCTTCAGGTGATTAATGAGTTAAGCGTTTCCTTCCAGGTAGTAGTAGTAGTAGTTGTTGTTGTTTTCAGTCCAAAGATCTGTTTGCTGTAGCCACCACGCTCGTGTATCCTGTGCAAGCCTGTTCATGCCCGAGTGACTACTGCAACTTAGATTCTTGTGAATCCGTTACTGTATTCGCCTCTTGTTCTCACAAAAAAAATTTTACACCCCACACTTCCATCCAGTTTTAAATTTGTATCGGAATGTGTCCTACCAACCGATCACCTCTTGTGGTCAGATTGTACCTAAACGTCCTTTTCTCCGAAATTATCTTCAGTATCTCCTCTTTAGTTATGTTATCTGTCCCCCTAATCTTCAGCATTCTTCTATAGCACCACATTTCAAAATCTTCTGTTCTCTTCTCGTCTAAGGGGTTTATCGTCTATGTTTCACTCTCATATGACTACGCTCGATACAAATATTTTCAGAAACAGACTTCCTAACGCTTCAATGTATATCCGATGTTAACTAAAAATGGTTCAAATGGCTCTGAGCACTATGGGACTCAACATCTTAGGTCATAAGTCCCCTAGAACTCAGAACTACTTAAACCTAACTAACCTAAAGACATCACACACACCCATGCCCGAGGCAGGATTCGAACCTGCGACCGTGATGTTAACTAGTTTCTCTTCTGCAGAGACTCTTTCCTTGCCATACCCACATCCTCTCTACTTCGGACATCATCAGTTTTTTTGCTGCTCAAATAACAAAACATCTCATTTGGTAATCTGAGCATTACCTAACTTATTTAGGCTACATTCCGCTAGACTTGTTTTGTTTTCGTTAATTTTCATCTTACATCCTCGTTTCAAGAAACAACTCATTATGTTCAACTGCTCATCCAAGTCCTTTACTGTCTCTGAGAGAATTACAGTGCCATCAGAAAACCTTAAAGCTTCCATTTCCTCCTCCTAAACTTTAATTCCTACTCCAAATATTTTCTTTTGTTTCCTTTATTGTTGGCTCATTGTACAGATTAAATAACATCGGCGATAGGCTACAATACTATATGATGCCCTTCTCAACCACTGCTTCCCTTTCATGCCCCTAGGCTCTTGTAACTACAGTCTGATATCTGTACAAGTTGTAAATATCCTTCCGCTCCCTGCATTTTACCCCTGCTACTTTCAGAATTTCAGAGAGTATTCCTGTCAACATTGTCAAAAGCTTTCAATAGTCTACAAATGTTACAAACGTAGCTTTACCTTTCCTTAACGTATCTTCTAGGGTAAGTCCTAGAGCCAGTACTGCCTCGAGTGTCCCTACATTTGTGCAAAATCCAAACTGATCTTTCTCGTGGTCGGCTCCACCAGCTTTCCATTCTTCTGTCAAGAATCCGTATTAGTATTTTGCAACCACAACATGTTAAACTTATAGTTCGTTAATATTCACGCGTCTCCTGTCAGTACCTACCATGTACTGCTGAAAAATCCATCTCACTCTTTCTCTATCTCATTTTGTGTACAATGAAATGGGACTAGAGCAACAGAGTCGATTATCTCGTTCTAACGTCTAGTTTATTTACCTTAACCAACGGTGGAAGGTCTTTCATTGTGAAAAATTTCGTTTTTGTGCATTTGTTAGTGGCGTCCCACCCTTAGAAAGAGGTCCCAAACTGCGGGCTCACACTACACTTCATGGACGCAATCAGTGTCCTCCGGTGCGTCCAGAATAAAAGCAACTTTCTACATTTTGTTAAAAATAGAGCGTTTTCTAGACGTCGCTGGAAACAGCATTTCACCTGTTTCCACCTTAAGAGTCGCTAAACAGTCGCTGGAGGTGGTTTACACCACGGGAAACCGCATAGTTATAGTCTGAGGGGTGCCCGGCGTCCAGTTGCGCTATCTCAAAAGGAAATTCTGGTCGAGTGAGTGGGATGGAGCTCCGACCCATCCAGCTTATCCAGGGGGTCTTTCTGTCTGGCTACAAAGCTTAGCTAATAGCCTGAGCGTTGGCAGCTCGCCCCTACGTGCTTCCAGTTGCTTAATACTTTTATACACGTTGCAAATACGAATGAACACGTAAATTTAGATTATTAACTACCGACAGTCATTGGTATTAATATGCATTTTATTCCTCGGTGTTAAATAATGATTACTATCTAATGTCCATTCCGTTCCGTTGAACTGCTCTTCAATGAATGGACAGTGTCTTGAAAGGAGGATATAAGATGAACATCAACAAAAGCAAAACGAGGATAATGGAATGTAGTCAAATTAAATCGGGTGATGCTGAGGGGATTAGATTAGGAAATGAGACACTTAAAGTAGTAGAGGAGTTTTGTTATTTAGGGAGTAAAATCACTGATGATGGTCGAAGTAGAGAGGATATAAAATGTAGACTGGCAATGGCAAGGAAATCGTTTCTGATGAAGAGAAATTTGTTAACATCGAGTATAGATTTAAGTGTCAGGAAGTCGTTTCTGAAAGTATTTCTATGGAGTGTAGCCATGTATGGAAGTGAAACATGGACGATAACCAGTTTGGACAAGAAGAGAATAGAAGCTTTCGAAATGTGGTGCTACAGAAGAATGCTAATGAAGAGGTATTGAATAGGATTGGGGAGAAGAGAAGTTTGTGGCACAACTTGACTAGAAGAAGGGATCGGTTGGTAGGACATGTTTTGCGGCATCAAGGGATCACAAATTTAGCATTGCAGGGCAGTGTGGAGGGTAAAAATCGTAGAGGGAGACAAAGAGATGAATACACTAAGCAGATTCAGAAGGATGTAGGTTGCAGTAGTTTCTGGGAGATGTAGAAGCTTGCACAGGATAGAGTAGCACGGAGAGCTGCATCAAACCAGTCTCAGGACTGAAGACCACAACAACAACAACAATCTAATGAGTCCAAATATTCTGATTTTGTATTAGTTGTGTGACAGTTTTGCAAAAAGTCGTTCTCAAACTACCTTTCCAACACGCGAAAAGAATATTTAGTGCTGTACTACCGACAGTACCGTTTAGTGCGGAAAGAGTACTGCTATTTTGAGTAAAATTATTTTGGTAGTAGACGGTGTCACTGTAAAACATTAACATAACTTAACTGACAACGTTTCGACTGGCATGGTGCGGTCATTATCACGGCACTTAACTGCTAATTTTTGGTTAATATGTTCCTTTATACACAGTCTGGTTTGGTTATCTAGTGGCCACCGACGTCACATACCTGAAATGTCACTGGAAAATGTGAACAGTAGTTGCTATGGTGGTGGATGATTGTACGTTAAGCTATTCTCTTTGCTATTATGGTTATTGATTCGAAAGCAGCTCTAGTGGCTGATTAGTAGGAAATAGCTTGTCGGCAAGCTGTAACCTGTGCCTTGTAGCAAGTGACTTGTACGCTAATTTCATGGTGACTTTTGGGTAATAGTGAATCGGCAGCTTGTATCCAGGGGATTGCGTCTTCCTGCAGCGAAGCGTTAAAACCGGAAGGCCGCTATTTATGTCGTCAAACCCAGGTCAAGTGGTGATGCTATGTGGCGATCACACGCTTCCCGTCCGGAGTATTCGCTGGCAGCCAGACCGTAGGTAACTGAGCCATAATATCTCTTCATCCTATTAGGGCGTTTGAAACATTCAGTAGCCTCTCTATCTTCCGCTGCTGCATACATGGCTGCCAGGAATCAAGCGAGGCTCTTGAAAATCAACGTAACTGCAACGTCCGTGTTGATGTTCAGCTACAACTGACCTGTTGTTTTCTTCCAGTCGTATGTAACGTTCAGGCTTCTACATTCGAGTACTGATGGGCCTCTCGGCTTCACCAACACAGACGTCACCAAATTCACACAGAAATTCGTAGACGCCTGACATGTAAAGAGCGTCTATGGGATGCTTAGCGGACCTCAACAGATCTGTGACATGGCAGCCATTCTGGAATTTGGGTGGAATTCCTTCGCAGGAACTTTCCTACAGAAGTCTCTCACTTGAGATGTACGAGCAACACAGTTTGTTGTGATCTTGGTCTGTTTCGTCTTCGCTGTAGCTCGTACTCGTTGTATGTCCCTCTTGTTGCATCCACCCACACGGAAAGGTCAAGTAATTGTCTTTAGCTCGTTCCGTTAATGTGTTACGTGGTTAGCGGCAATCATGTAGTGAGCTCATCTTGTCGACGTATGGAGCACCGTTTTGTTTTTCGCTGGATGGCAGTGCGACGCCGCATGTAGATACCTGTTGGCGTGCTTCGGTTCCTGCAGACTTTATATCCTTGATTGCCGATAGATATTGTGTACTCCTGCACATCCAGATAAGGAATCGCTCAGCTGTCTCCCTTTTATAACGTGAACTTCTGTATGTCTTCTTGTGAAGGCTGTTGCGGTGCTCATGAAATCTGCGTCGACATTTGTTATTGTCTTCCTGTCACCAACGACATTTGCATAATCGTCACTTACTAGAGTGGCACAGGCAATAGACTTCCTATACTCGATTTCCTATGAGTCACTTACTGGAGCTGCCTTCCAATCAGCCACGATATATTACAGGCAATACTAATACTGCGCAGACACACCCTCCATAGAAGCCGCTCTTCAAATTGTCCAGTGACATCACAGATATCTGTCGTCGTGAGCTACGAGATAACCGAAATTGCTAGTAAATAACCGCTCTGAAGAGACCGCCTCATATCGATACAAATGTTGGCATTGTAGTTGCCTTAGTATTTTATAATGACGCCGCATAACACAGACATCGTTTTATTTAAATTGATAGTGACTGTGGAAGCCAAGTGCTTTATCTAGTGGATGTGACCGTGTGCATCGGTTGCGTGCTACAACATTAAACTCTCTTTTCCCAAAATTCGTTTATTTCTTATACTTTAATTACCGTACACACAATCATGCTTTGGACGAGGCGTGCTTTAGTTTGAACTAGACTAGTTTACCATTTACTACAACAAAAATTTAAGCAAAGCTTTCGACGATATCTCAGTACAGCGACTGCCTCACGACGCTGAACGCTACTTACCCCTTGACTGAGATACGTATGCCAGACGAAATAACTTTAGTACGATCTGATGAGCTGAAATATTGTGACATTGCTCAGCTCGAGATAATATGCCACCTAGTGACGTGGAGTGCGCCTGGTGCGTTAATGAAAGTACGCCAGACGCTTGGAAACGACCATGCTGGTCGGCTGTTCACGTGCTGCTATCGTGGGCATCTGTAAATAGCGATCGATATACGGTAAACTACTTGTAGGCGACACGCTTTATCACAGAAGGTGGAGACGGAAAGCTTGTCCCCTTTGAAAAGCAAGGTAGGCAGCGATATCAGGCCGGTTTAACGACAGAGTACAATTCTGGCGCAGGCTCAGCTTCTTCGGAACATACTGTTCAATGCACGTTGTTCTGTTTGAAGCTCTTGACCTTACGATCTCTACATGTTCGTCCAGCGCCATAGTCAGTTAAGGTCGCAATAGGCACGTACGTTGATTAGGCATCTGCGTTGAATCGTGGTTCAGTGGAAACGTGTCGCCTTGTCTTCTCACATGAGGTCAATGGTTGTACCCGGATACGTCGACGTCTGGGTGAACAATGTTCCAATCATGGCCAATATTATGTGATGCGGAACATTCACCTGGACTTCCCAGGGATCTGTGGTAGCAATCGGTGATACCCTAACTGCTCCAGACTACGTGAGCCTTAATGAGGACAGCCTACATCTCTTCAAGCATGATGTCAATGGAGCCGAAAAATGCCCGCTTCGTAAGGGGTGAACCATGTTACGATGGTTAAGGTGCGTGTTGCCGAAATCACAATGATCCCTAGTTACCAAATTCACCTGATAATAGGTGATGGAGGATATTTGGGACGCCATTACGTGACGACTGGGTAAACGACGAATCACCCGCCCAAAATCGGGTAACCTGTGTGTAGACATTGGTGCCGCATACATCCGTAAACCTACCAAGCGCTTGTCGAATCGAAGACACGCAAAATCGCTCCTAAACTGCATTCTAAATGTATACCAAGACAATGACGATGACACGGAAATAGTGTGTTGCCTCACCGGTGTCTGTTAAAAAGAGGACATTACCATATAATGTATATAGACAGTTTGGAAGTTTGTATAGATTGTGTTCCATGGCCAAGGTCGCTGTAAAAGCTACGGTAAAAAAAAAAGTTACATCAAAGCCAGCGATGTCAGCTGAGGGTAGCAAAGCTCGGTCCTTCAAAGACTGGAGACAAATATTCGGCCTGGAATAAAATCTCTGTGCTAATTATCACGTTAGGCAAAGCTCTAAGGGATGTGTATTTACAGAAAAGACTGAGCGTTATCGAAATGAAGTCAGAGATCCATCTGCAGTGAAGTGATGTGAAACTCAGAATCAAACTGGATGGTAACATATTAATGAATTACGAGTTTCGGCAATATAAACTGCAGTCTTCGGATCTATAAACGAAAACATACTGAGGTTACAGGTTTAAAGTAAATTAAAAATGTAGTGGAGCATACAAGAAAACTCAGTGAGGGACAATGATCTACATCTTCCTGTCACAAGAAGAACATACACTGTGTTGTAAGATAGCAAATATCTTATAGTTCTGTTCAGTGGACGGATGCAATCCAAAATCAAAGTACAATAATAAATATATCTAATAAGGAAAATTAGATAGAAACCATAAGAAAGTCTAGGCATTGCAACATCATGCCCGACATGCAACCATAATGCAGGTAGAAAATGGGATAAAAATAATTGGACATTTGTAGTAAGGTCTTATGGGACCAAACTGCTGAGTTCATCGGTCCCTAAGCTTACACACTACTTAATCTAACTTAAGCTAAGGACGACACACACACACCCATGCCCAAGGGAGGACTTGAACCTCCCACGGGGGGAGCCGCGCGGACAGTGACAAGACTCCCTAGACCGAGCAGCAACCATGGTATGAACAAAAGACACATGCCGCATAACTGGGTTTTATGATCACAGTTTTCTCTGCCACCGCACCAGTTATAACCTATTATTCTTTATCTGCTTTCTACATACCACGGATGAGCAAAAAAAACCACAAATAACGAGGTATCAACAAAAGTTTAAAATGACGGTAAGCCGTTGTTTGCCAGAACCATACTACTTGTCCTAACCTCACCAATGCAGCCAGTATGACTGTCAGATATTAGTCACTGCTGTGTGTTGTGGGATAGGAATAGGAGAGTTATGCATTAGCATCTTTATATAAACGAACACTGTGTTCCCCATGCCGCGACAGGCCGTGCCGGGCATTTACCGAGGTCGGGTCGTGGTCACTGGGTCGCGCCAACTCGCCCCATCTGCTAGCCTCGCCTCAGTGCACACCGTGGCTTGCGATGCCGTAGCGCCGTAGCCCGCAGCCACGGAGCATGCGCCAGAGGCATCCACACCGGCCGGCTGGATACGTCCAGCTCAGGGACAATACTGCTCAGAACTTTGGCCGAGCACTGTATGACTCATGCGGACTCACTCCATCCATCTGCCGTGCACTGTGCACGTCTGGACTGCCCAATGCCACATCACCAGTTTGAAATGCAGACAGTTGTTTGTGACCTACACTGATCAGCCAGATCATCATGACCACCGACGTACTATCGATATAAGACAGCACAGGCGATAGCAGTTTCACTAAGTGAAGAACGACTGCTAGTCAGACAAGCACGGTGCATGTAGTAGAAGTGAGCGTGCTGTACATGTGTAGAATGGGGAAGACGCGCGATCTACGTGCACGAGAGCAGATTTTGATGGCCTGTACGCTCGGTACGAGTATTTTGGAAACTGGATGTCCGAGGAGCGCTGTCAGAAATGGTTCAGATGGTTCTAAGCGCTATGGGACTTAACATCTGTGGTCATCAGTCCCATAGAACCTAGAACTACTTAAACCTAACTAAGGACATCACACACATCCATGGCCGACACAGGATTCCAACCTGCAACTGGAGCAGCAGTCGGGTTACGGATTGAAGCTCCTAGAACCGCTCGGCCACAGTGGCCGGTCGAGGAGCGCTGTGGTGAGTGTCTTCAACATGTGGCGAAACTAAGATGAAACCACATACAGACGTCTTGGTGTAGGGGACCACCACACATTACAGACGCTGGACACAGGTGTGGCTGAACACACAGTGCACCGAACACTCCTAACAATGGAACTCCACAGCCGACGATGCATGAATGTGCCATTGTTAACACGACTACATTGGCAGCTCGAACTGAAATGCGCACGCGATCATTGACACTAGACGTTAGCGCAGTGACAGAGTGTTGCGTGCTCTGATGAATCCTAATACCATCTTCATCATAATGATAGGAACGCAAGAATCCGTAATTCCCAGGGCAACAGCTCTTTGAAACCTGTATTGCGGGACGAAGGCAAGGTGACACCGACTCCATCATGTTCTGGGAAATATTCACATGGGGATTAATGGGTCCAGTGGAGCTCGTGTAAGGCACCATGACGGCCAAGCTGTATCGTAAACTGATTGCAGATCACGTACACCACTTCATGATAATCATATTTCCAGACCAGAGTGGCATTATTTAACAAGACAATGCGCCATGTCGCTAGGCCAGGTGTGTGACGGAGTGGTTCGAGGGAAGTAGCGAGTTCCAGTTGACGTGCTGGCCCCCCAGCTAGCCAGATCTGAACCCGATCGAACACATCTTGGATGTGATTGAACCTGGCGTCAGGACTCATTGTCCCCCTCCCTGGAATTAGGTGACTTCCATGTGCAGATGTGCTCCCAACTCTCTCCAGCGACCTACCAAGGCCTCAATGCTTCCTTGCCACGAAGCGTCGCCCATGTTATCCGCGCCAAAAGTAGACTTACACGGTATTATGTAGTCGGTCATAATGTTCTGGCTGATGAGTACGTAGCTGCCTACAGGCAGTGCGCCCATTACGTGTGTTTTATCGCTTACGATCACTCTAATTTTAGAGCGATCCGCAACCCTATTGTTCTGAGTACCTTTATGATCACACACCGACCGCGCCTCTAGAACAAATCTTTTCATAGTATTGAAATACACTCCTGGAAATGGAAAAAAGAACACATTGACACCGGTGTGACAGACCCACCATACTTGCTCCGGACACTGCGAGAGGGCTGTACAAGCAATGATCACACGCACGGCACAGCGGACATACCAGGCACCGCGGTGTTGGCCGTCGAATGGCGCTAGCTGCGCAGCATTTGTGCACCGCCGCCGTCAGTGTCAGCCAGTTTGCCGTGGCATACGGAGCTCCATCGCAGTCTTCAACACTGGTAGCATGCCGCGACAGCGTGGACGTGAACCGTATGTGCTGTTGACGGACTTTGAGCGAGGGCGTATAGTGGGCATGCGGGAGGCCGGGTGGACGTACCGCCGAATTGCTCAACACGTGGGTCGTGAGGTCTCCACAGTACATCGATGTTGTCGCCAGTGGTCGGCGGAAGGTGCACGTGCCCGTCGACCTGGGACCAGACTGCAGCGACGCATGGATGCACGCCAAGACCGTAGGATCCTACGCAGTGCCGTAGGGGACCGCACCGCCACATCCCAGCAAATTAGGGACATTGTTGCTCCTGGGGTATCGGCGAGGACCATTCGCAACCGTCTCCATGAAGCTGGGCTACGGTCCCGCACACCGTTAGGCCGTCTTCCGCTCACGCCCCAACATCGTGCAGCCCGCCTCCAGTGGTGTCGTGACAGGCATGAATGGAGGGACGAATGGAGACGTGTCGTCTTCAGCGATGAGAGGCGCTTCTGCCTTGGTGCCAATGATGGTCGTATGCGTGTTTGGCGCCGTGCAAGTGAGCGCCACAATCAGGACTGCATACCACCGAGGCACACAGGGCCAACACCCGGCATCATGGTGTGGGGAGCGGTCTCCTACACTGGCCGTACACCACTGGTGATCGTCGAGGGGACACTGAATAGTGCACGGTACATCCAAACCGTCATCGAACCCATCGTTCTACCATTCCCAGACCGGCAAGGGAACTTGCTGTTTCAACAGGACAATGCACGTCCGCATGTATCCCGTGCCACCCAACGTGCTCTAGAAGGTGTAAGTCAACTACCCTGGCCAGCAAGATCTCCGGATCTGTCCCCCATTGAGCATGTTTGGGACTGGATGAAGCGTCGTCTCACGCGGTCTGCACGTCCAGCACGAACGCTGGTCCAACTGAGGCGCCAGGTGGAAATGGCATGGCAAGCCGTTCCACAGGACTACATCCAGCATCTCTACGATCGTCTCCATGGGAGAATAGCAGCCTGCATTGCTGCGAAAGGTGGATATACACTGTACTAGTGCCGACATTGTGCATGCTCTGTTGCCTGTGTCTATGTGCCTGTGGTTCTGTCAGTGTGATCATGTGATGTATCTGACCCCAGGAATGTGTCAATAAAGTTTCCCCTTCCTGGGACAATGAATTCACGGTGTTCTTATTTCAATTTCCAGGAGTGTAGACGCCTGTATCGTCCGCAATAAGGGTCGTTCGCGCACGGAGCAGGTTTCCTCACTGATGCGAAAAACATTATTTACTAGGGAGCCTTCAGAACAGTAGTTCGATGGATTGGGATCCACATCATTTCAGTTCATGAACATAGCATTAACGACCGATCCCCTTGATTTTGTAGATAGCCTTTCTATTACTTTTTTGTGCTTGAAATGCAACAATACAGAGTTCGGACAAAAATAATCAAGGTAACCCTTACAACAGCGAGTTTCAACGTAAGACACCTGTACTTAGCGCCAACCAGGGTAGCTAAGGGAAAGAGCTATATTCCCCACTGTCAACAACGTCGTTTTCTAAGGACACCTCAATACAGCCCTCAATCTGACGAGGTATTTTCGTATTTTGCTCACGTACTGTCAAGGCTTAACATTGTCACAGAGGAAAAGTCGAGGAACGCAGTATCTAGTGCATGCTGCGTTTCGTGGATGAACGGAGATATCTCACTCTCACAGGATCATTTGTTATATAATACATACTGATATGCTACGCCCCCCTCCCATCTCTCCGCTCCGTCCGTCTGGGAAGGTACTCAAAAATTTCGCAGCCATCTGACGTCACCGATATAGTCCTTTGAGTGTTTCAGCTCGACGACATTGCATGAGAAAAAGATGTCTTTAATAGCGTGTGGACCGCCGTTTTTGTGCACAGTATGGCGCCCATTGATAATTGCACAGATCGGACAAGCTGTTGACGCGTGTTAAGTAGCTGGAACCTATGATCTTCAAACCAGCAGACGATTCTTCACCCAAATATATTCAGATGAAAATTTTTTCTGCTGAATCCGACGTAAGTGCAGAAAACGAAAACTCAGAACTCACAATGAGTATGAGTTGATAATTGAACACCATCCAGCAGTCCTTAGGGCCATAGTTTGAACTAAGAACCAACCGAGCCGTACTGCACTTCTATGAACACAGTATAGGCAACAACAGTTTCCTTGGCAACTAAACCAAGCTGCTTAACAGAGAACACTTAATGTATGAACACACATAATCATTCTCCCATCGTTCCAGTTGTGAGTGGAACAGAAACGTAGACGACTGACCGTCACACAAAATATATTCCACCAAGATATGTTCCACTATGAGTTGTGTGAAGGGTTGCAGTGCATAAATGTTGATTCGATTTTTGAAATGTGAACGTACTGTGACACACTTTACACCACTTGTCAGAGCACTTGAGGAAGACAATTAACAGAGTCAAATGATGGAATAATGCGAAATAAGTAGAATCATTTGCATAGAAATCCGAACACAAACTATCAGTAAACCACACAGGGGAAACGTCTGAACTCGCGTCATCATAGCGAATATGAAAGTAAAATAGAAAAACGGGTCGTGAAACCACATATCAGGAAGAATCAAATACTTTGGAGGAGGGGGGGGCGAAGGGGATACCTAGGAATAATAAGATAATTTCATATGGTTCGCGGCACAATAAACTCCAGTCACACGTCTTGCAAACAGAGTGATGTAGTATTCAGGCTGGCATCGCAATTTTTGAGTCATTCCTCACATGAACTGTTTTTATGTTATACAGAGGACACCCAACATTTACAAAGGATTTCTAATGGTACGGTACGGTCCAGTAACATTAATGTGACCACCATGTGTGCTGCCATAGTTGGAGCATACCATGCATGTCCCAATGCCGCTTTCCAAACCTGGCGCCGAGGTAATAGAGGTGCACCGTGAATCACAGATGACAGGGGTGAACGACGGCTGCGGATATGCGTATGCGTGAAGAGTCGTAGAACTGTTGAGGAACTGGCCACCCAGATGAACAAAGTGGCTACCAACGACGTCTCTCAACAACCGTTCAGCGAAAGTTGCTGGATACGTGCCTCTGCAGTAGCTGCCTGTTTCATGCACCCAAGCTGACTTCTGTTCATCGGAGAACAAGCCTGGGAGGCACGGGCCAGTAACGCAAGCGGATGTTCACACAGTAGTGACAGACCACCATTTTAAGTTAATCATACTTTATGCGCCATTGGAAAGATTGTCTTTGGCATGTATGGCTATGTAGTATTCTTCGGAAAGGTCGAGGGTGGAGGAGGGAGCGTTATAATCTGGGGAATATTTTCGTGGCATTGCCTAGGTAATCTCGTGATTTTTCTCAGTATGATGTCATCTAAGAGCAGAAAAATGCAATATGTCACGCAGGTTCCAATGTAGTTGTGTAGTTTAAAGAGCACTATGAGTTTACCGCACTTTCGTCGCCTCCGAACTCGGCGGATTTACCCAAACGAGGGTCCGTGGGACCACGATGATGAGGCTGTTCGCGCTTTAGTTCCACAACTGTGAAACTTAGCGCAGCTAGTTAGCAGCTCTGGAGTCGGCATGGCTTCCTATTGTGAGTTAATGAGCACTGCGCTCTCATTTAAGTATATGGCCGAAAGATCACAGTCTACAGGAATTGTGAAACGAACCCTGTCGTCCAAGACCGCCTGCCACAAAGGATGCAGATGCACTACGAGATAAGGAAACGCACAGGTGTCTATTGTCTGTTGAGGCCTAAGCACTGTAGTGTGCGAGTGGAACACGAGAACTTAAGTCTTACGGAAACCCACTAGATGCCTTTTGTCGCCAAGGAGACGTATGAATGTTAAATATGGCGGACCTCAGTTCAGCCATAAAGGGGAACATCAATGAAAACTATTTAATTCTGTAGTAATGCTGGGAATGGAGCAACAGTAATTTTAATCTGCCATCCTCCATAAATTGTGAGGGTGATCCCAATAAAACCTGAATATTGATCATATCTATAATAGTTTAGGATTTAGTGTTACAGTGAACTAAACAAGTTTTATAACAAAGACCGAAATGCTAAAATCTGGACGCTTTGGTCGATCTTAACGATGGAAATGTCATATAGAAGCGCATCAATAAAGTGACAAACGTTGTAATTATCAACTCTATAAGTTTATTTGTTTAAAAGCTGTAGTAAATTTAAATCATCAGTATTTACAGTTAGGAATCAGATAATGATTTCCTCCACAGAAAACACCTTGAACGATGACAGCGTGACACCTTATCGAATAATTAGATAATAGAATATTTGATGTAAAGTTTAGTGCATAAGACTTACTTTTGTTCTTTATTTATTTATCAGAAAGCACATGGGTGCAAGGCTACTGGCCGTGACATTCAGAGTTAAGTAAGAAATTGTATTGGTTTTATATAAAACAATGTATCGTTAATTATGTAACGGATATTATTGTTACTTTATTTAGAACGTGAAAGTAGTCAAGCTTTGATTATTTAAATATGTTAAAATGTAAAATAATGTAGAATAAGCTGTAGCCAATGAGGTGGACGGCTTCAGGAAAAGGAACTGCCCTAGTCAGTTCAGCGAGGATGTTCGGCGCTCGTGAAACGCGGACGGGGACGGGCCGAGACACAGTGCAAATGCAGACGCGAAAATAGACAGTTCGGCTGGAGACACCAAAGACGACAGTTCGGATTGAGACGCGAAAGCAGACGGTCGTCTGTAGGCAGCTAGGAAGTGAAACATCTTGGAAAATTTCGCGTTGTGTAGTATAGCGGGACTTAGTCTCTGAGCGGTGAGCAGCAGCGCGCCTGGTGTGAACTTTTAACATAAATAACTTGTAATTCACGATGAGACTGTGAATGTTCGACTGTCAAATGGATAGGCGCTCGAGTGTAACAGTAACTCTAAATACGACCACATTCGAGATTAGATTTTTCTAAATGAACATTGTTGTTGTTGTGGTCTTCAGTCCTGAGAATGTTTTGATGCAGCTCCCCATGCTACTCTACCCTGTGCAAGCTTCTTCAACTCCCAGTAATTACTGCAACCTACATCCTTCTGAATCTGCTTAGTGTATTCATCTCGTGGTCTCCCTCTACGATTTTTACCCTCCACGCTGCCCTCCAATACTAAACTGGTGATTCCTTGATGCCTCAGAACATGTCCTACCAACCGATCCCTTCTTCTAGTCAAGCTGTGGGACAAACTTCTTTTCTCCCCAATCCTATTCAATACTTCCTCATTAGTTATGTGATCTACCCATCTAATCTTCAGCATTCTTCTGTAGCACCACATTTCGAAAGCTTCTATTCTCTTCTAGTCCAAACTATTTATCGTCCATGTTTCACTTCCATACATGGCTACACTCCATACAAATATTTTCAGAAACGATTTCCGGACACTTAAACCTATACTCGATGTCAACAAACTGCTCATCCTCAGAAATGCTTTCCTTGCCATTGCCAGTCTACATTTTATATCCTCTCTACTTCGGCCATCATTAGTTATTTTGCTTCCAAAATAGCAAAACTCCCTTACTACTTTAAGTGTCTCATTTCCTAATCTAATTCCCTCAGCATCACCCGACTTGATTCAACTACATTCCATTATCCTTGTTTTGTTTTGTTGATGTTCATCTTATATCCTCCTTTCTCGACACTATCATTTCCATTCAACTGCTCTTCCAAGTCCTTTGCTGTCTCTGACAGAATTACAATGTCATCGGCGAACCTCAAAGTTTTTATTTCTTCTCCGTGAATTTTAATTCCGCCTCCTAATTTTTCTTTTGTTTCCTTTACTGCTTACTCGATATAGGGATTGCATATCATCGGGGAGAGGCTACAACCCTGTCTCACTCCCTTCCCAACCACTGCTTCTCTTTCATGTCCCTCGACTCTTATAACTGCCATCTGGTTTCTGAACAAATTGTAAACAGCTTTTCGCTCCCTGTACTTCATCCATCCCACCTTCAGAATTTGAAGGAGAGTATTCCAGTCAACATTGTCAAAAGCTTTCTCTAAGTCTACAAATGCTAGGAACGTAGGCTTACCTTTCCTTAATCTGGCTTCTAAGATAAGTCGTAGGGTCAGTATTGCCTCACGTGTTCCAATACTTCTACGGAATCCAAACTGATCTTCCCTGAGGTCAGCTTCTACCAGTTTTTCCATTTGTCTGTAAAGAATTCGTGTTATTATTTTGCAGCCATGACTTATTAAACTGATATTTCGCTAATTTTCACATCTGGCAACACCTGCTTTCTTTGGGATTGGAATTATTATATTCTTCTTGAAGTTTGAGGGTATTTCACCTGTCTCATACATCTTGCTCACCAGATGGTAGAGTTTTCTCAGGACTGGCTCTCCCAAGGCTGTCAGTAGTTCTAATGGAATGTTGTCTACTCCCGGAGCTTTGTTGCTACTCAGGTCTTTCAGTGCTCAGTCAAACTCCGCACGCAGTATCTCCCATTTCATCTTCATCTACATCCTCTTCCATTTCCATAATATTGTCCTCAAGTACATCGCCCTTGTGCAGACCCTCTATATACTCCCTCCACCTTTCTGCTTTCCCTTCTTTGCTTAGAAATAGGTTTCCATCTGAGCTCTTGATATTCATACACGTGTTTCTCTTTTCTCAAAAGGTCTTTTTAATTTTCCTATGGGCAGTATCTATCTTACCCCGAGTGAGATAAGCCTCTACATCCTTACATTTGTCCTCTAGCCATCCCTGCTTAGCCATTTTGCACTTCCTGCCGATCTCATTTTTGATACGTTTGTATTCCTTTTTGCATGCTTCATCTACTGCATTTTTATATTTTCTCCTCTCATCAATTAAATTCAATATTTCTTCTGTTACCCAAGGACTTCTACTAGCCCTCGTCTTTTTACCTACTTGATTCTCTGCTGCCCTCACCACTTCATCCCCCAAAGCTACCCATTCTTCTTCTACTGCTTTTCATTCCCCCATTCTTGCCAATTGTTCCCTTATGCTCTCCCTGAAACTCTGTACAACCTAGGTTTAGTCAGTTTATCAAGGTCCCATCTCCTTAAATTCCCACCTTTTTGCAGTTTCTTCAGTTTTAATCTACAGTTCATAAGCAATAGATTGTGGTCAGATTCCACGTCTGCCCCTGGAAATTTCTTACAGTTTAAAACCTGGTTCCTAAATCTCTGTCTTACCATTATATAATCTATCTGAAACCTGTCAGTATCTCCAGGCTACTTCCATGTATACAATCTTCTTTTATGATTCTTGAACCAAGTGTTAGATATGATTAGGTTGTGCCCTGTGCAAAATTCCACCAGGTGGCTTTCTCTTTCGTATCTTACCCCCAGTCCATATTCACCTGCTATATTTCCTTCTCTCCATTTTCCTACTGACGAATTCCAGTCACCCGTGACTATTAAATTTTCGTCTCCCTTCACTACCTGAATAATTTCTTTTATTTCATTATACATTTCTTCAATTTCTTCGTCATCTGCAGAGCTAATAGTCATATAAACTTGTACTACCGTGGTAGGCGTGAGCTTCGTATCTATCTTGGCCACAATAATGCGTTCACTAAGCTGTTTATAGTAGCTTACCCGCATTCCTTTTTTCCTATTCATTATTAAACCTACTCCTGCATTACCCCTATTTGATTTTGTGTTTATAACCCTGCAGTCACCTGACCAGAAGTCTTGTTCCTCCTCCCACCGAACTTCGCTAATTCCCAATATATCTAACTTTAACCTATCCATTTCCATTTTTAAATTTTCTAACCTACCTGCCCGATTAAGGGATCTGACGTTCCACGCTCCGATAGGTAGAACGCCAGTTTTCTTTCTCCTGATAACGACATCCTCTTGAGTAGTCCCCGCCCGGAGATCCGAATGGGGTACTATTTTACCTCCGGAATGTTTTACCCAAGAGGAGACCATCATCATTTGACCATATAGTAAAGCTGCATGCCCTCGGGAAAAATTACGGCCGTAGTTACCCCATGCTTTCAGCCGTTCGCAGTACCAGCACAGCAAGGTTGTTTTGGTTAGTGTTACAAGGCCAGATCAGTCAATCATCCGGACTGTTGCCCCTGAAACTAGTGAAAAGTCTGCTGCCCCTCTTCAGGAACCACACGTTTGTCTGGCCTCTCAACAGATACCCCTCCGTTGTGATTGCACTTATGGTACGGCTATCTGTGTCGCTGAGGCACGCAAGCCTCCCCACCAACGGCAAGGTCCATGGTTCATGGGCGGGAAAAAACATTATTCTAATCAAATCGCAACTGCGTGACCTACATCATTCACGGGTTGTTCATTTAGTTCTCGATATTATTATTACCGTTATTATATGTTATGTTAACTTTGTTTATCGCAAAATTGCCATCAGCCAGACCATTTAACCAAAGCGTCACAAGTGTCTAATTTACGGCGTGTAATGCGACACGTGCGGTTCAATCCCAGACGAGTCTGAGCGAACAAATTCCGACGAAGAGGAACCGCTTGTGATCCCCAACATCTTTGGGATATTGGCTGGCATCATTCCTGTCGATACCTTTTCCTGACTCTTCTCGCATGTTCGCGTTGCAAACGGTGGTTATTCAGGATTTAGACAAGTTATCACATTTACGCTACTGGACTGTATACATTCTGAGTTTGAACATCAGATGGAGTTGTGAACCATGGAGTTGAGTCTCATTATAACGAAGATCAACGCGGGTACTTCATGGATTGACGTCGCGAGAGATGATTTGTGATATTGTTTCTTGCTTAGGACATTGTAAATATTTAGATCGAAATCTCTTGTTGGTGATTTCGATCAATCGATTTCTAACACCTCTGTTATGTAACATGGCAACACCGTAAAAGTCTTGTACACACAAGCGCTGAATATAACTCTAGATGACGTAGCTTTCAAAGCCCTCTAGACTAGGACGCCATCGCAACTAAATACGTTTTAAGTATTTCAAACCTAGTTTTCGTATCAACCGAAGCTTATAGTCAAATGCCAGCTTTCCACCGTTGTTAGTTATATTTATAAGAAGCCGACTATTATCAATAGACGTCTCACGCTCCAATGCAATGAAAGTGAGCTCAGTGGGGAAACAGACAAACGGAGGGCAGCACCGTTAACGGTCCAGTCTTAACAGCATGCTGCTCTGATGTCGCAGCCAAGAACAGAGCAAACCATTAGCTCACCTAAGTAACTGGCTACAGAAATGTGTGCATAGATCAGATACAGTCTCTCCAATTCCTGCCAGTGATTCAAAATCGCTCTAGCTATGAAACCGATTTATATTCAAAAATGGTAGCAAGTATACTGGAAATGACTGGGAAATGCTGTACTTTGCATTCTGCCCCCCTTCCCTTCCCCGACATAGATTTTAATTTGATGGACTCTATGGTCTGAGGGTAACAAAACTTTATTTTCCAATTTTGACTCGAAATCAGGGCATTTTTGGGTGTAATTAGTTTTACAGCTATTGGTATCTACCATAAACGAATCGCGGTCCACACAGCCGCTTTTCTAAAGTCGTAGGTTGTACAGGGTGAAAATCATTGAACTATATGAAAAAAAGGTAAATTAGTTGCAAACTACGGCGTGCACACACGTTTATTCAACATGTTAACGTCACTACAGATATCCGGATTTAGGTTACGACATGTTCGATATGCCTGCCATCATTGGTGACGATGTGACGCAGACGATTGCGAAATAATTCCTGACCCGCTGAAGTGTTGGAACATCTCCTGAATGTCTGTTTTCAGCTCAGCAATGGTTTTGGGGTTATTGCTGTATATCTTATCTTTAATATAGCCCCACTAAGAGGAGTCGCATGTGTTGAGATCCGAAGGATACGCCGTCCAATCGAGGCCCACAGCAGTGGCCTTTGGGTACCACAGAACCAGAATGCGGACCGCAAAATGCTCCTCTAGACAAAAGTTCTCCTGCTTGTATGGGTCCGATCTCCGTCTTCATGAACCACATCTTGTCGAAATGAGAGTCACTTTGGATAACGGGGATTAAATCATCATTCAAAACCCTTACGCACCATTCGGTAGTCACCATGCCATCTTAATATGACGCCAATTATTAAATGATTGGACAGTGCACATCACAGTAGCCCATTGAGAGTGAAGAGTGTTCTCGATCGCGAATTGCGGATTCTCAGTGCCCGAGATGCGCCAATTTCGCTTATTGACAAACCTACCCAAATGAAAGTGGGCTTCACCACGTAAGCCAATCACGCACGCCCATATTAATTCCCATCAAGCCCCGTGGCCAACAGCGCAGTTTGAACGTCCTAACGCAAACCGTTCAGAAGTTATGACGATTTCATTTCATACAGTTCAATAATAGTCACCCTGCAGCTTAACGCAAGTGGCCTCAAAGTCATGTATTGTAAGTACTGCAAATACACTCCTGGAAATGGATAAAAGAAGACATTGACACTGGTGTGTCAGACCCATCATACTTGCTCCGGACACTGCGAGAGGGCTGTACAAGCAATGATCACACGCACGGCACAGCGGACACACCAGGAACCGCGGTGTTGGCCGTCGAATGGCGCTAGCTGCGCAGCATTTGTGCACCGCCGCCGTCAGTGTCAGCCAGTTTGCCGTGGCATACGGAGCTCCATCGCAGTCTTTAACACTGGTAGCATGCCGCGACAGCGTGGACGTGAACCGTATGTGCAGTTGACGGACTTTGAGCGAGGGCGTATAGCATGCGGGAGGCCGGGTAGACGCACCGCCGATTCGCTCACCACGTGGGGCGTGAGGTCTCCACAGTACATCGATGTTGTCGCCAGTGGTCGGCGGAAGGTGCACGTGCTCGTCGACCTGGGACCGGACCGCAGCGACGCACGGATGCACGCCAAGACCGTAGGATCCTACGCAGTGCCGTAGGGGACCGCACCGCCACTTCCCAGCAAATTAGGGACACTGTTGCTCCTGGGGTATCGGCGATGACCATTCGCAACCGTCTCCATGAAGCTGGGCTACGGTCCCGCACACCGTTAGGCCGTCTTCCGCTCACGCCGCAACATCGTGCAGCCCGCCTCCAGTGGTGTCGCGACAGGTGTGAATGGAGGGACGAATGGAGGCACACTGGGCCAACACCCGGCATCATGGTGTGGGGAGCGATCTCCTACACTGGCCGTACACCACTGGTGATCGTCGAGGGGACACTGAATAGTGCACGGTACATCCAAACCGTCATCGAACCCATCGCTCTACCATTCATAGACCGGCAAGGGAACTTGCTGTTCCAACAGGACAATGCACGTCCGCATGTATCCCGTGCCACCCAACGTGCTCTATATGGTGTAAGTCAACTACCCTGGCCAGCAAGATCTCCGGATCTGTCCCCCATTGAGCATGTTTGGGACTGGATGAAGCGTCGTCTCACACGGTCTGCACGTCCAGCACGAACGCTGGTCCAACTGAGGCGCCAGGTGGAAATGGCATGGCAAGCCGTTCCACAGGACTACATCCAGCATCTCTACGATCGTCTCCATGGGAGAATACCAGCCTGCATTGCTGCGAAAGGTGGATATACACCGTACTAGTGCCGACATTGTGCATGCTCTGTTGCCTGTGTCTATGTGCCTGTGGTTCTGTCAGTGTGATCATGTGATGTATCTGACCCCAGGAATGTGTCAATAAAGTTTCCCCTTCCTGGGACAATGAATTCACGGTTTTCTTATTTCAATTTCCAGGAGTGTAGTTGGAGACGTGAAAGTGTAGGCATTGTGATTGGCGGAAGTCTTGAACTCATTTATACTACGAGGGCTATTCGGAAAGTTAGGAACGATATTTCGCGAAATGGAAACACTGAAAATCAAAACTGTTTTATTTGAAACAGTTAGCTTTAATTTCCAGCTACTTATCTCCATTGTCGCCGATCCGACTTAGACGTTTGTCGTAGCACTGTACCAACTTCCCAATACCCTCGTTATAGAACGCAGCCACCAGTGTTTTCCACCAATTCTCTACGTTGGCCTACAGCTTTTAGTCTGTGCCAAAATGTTGCCTTCTTAGCCCGCGGTTCATCTGAGCACCGATGAAACTATGAGGGAGATAATTACGGGCTGTATTGTGGGTAATCAAACATTTCCAATTGAAAAAGATGGAGGAGGATCTTCATTGCCCCTGCAGAATACGTTTGAGAATTGTCATGAAAAAGAAGACGCACGACAGTTATGTAATGTTGGCTGCGTAGCTTCAGGCGAAATTTCTCGCCAGACCTCGTACTTGGCGGGAGACACTATTGTTCTAGGCATCTTTATGTGCTCCCTGTGAACTCAGAACTAAAAGGAAAGATGCACCGCGATCGACGGGCATACTAGAGACACTTCGCGACACACCTGTGCAAAACGCCATCGGATTTTCGCCGTGGTTTCCATTTCACGACCGATCGTTCCTAACTTCCCGAATAACCCTCGTAGACAATCATTAGTGTCACAGGGCTGCGATCGAAGGAGACACAAGATAACTACCGAAAAGAGTAGAATATGATATTGCTATATACACTATTACGTCTACATAAAGAACATAAGCCGACTTTCAATGAAATCAGTGAATTTCATGACAAGATCAAATCGTATAAAAGACCGCAAGGGAAATGTCCGAACTTAAAAGGGTAGCCCCATTGCTCTGCAGGATACCCACCTACAAGCACTTTTTTCTGTCTTTAATCTGCTGACTGCACGAGTCCCTCTCCTGTACCAACCTCTTCATTTAGAGTCACGTGGTACAGACGTCGAATACACTGGGGCGCCAAACTTAACGAAAAAATAGCTTCTGCAAGATGTGCCACTGCTAAGGAACGCAACTCGGTAAGACTTGGGACGATTATGAATGAATCTGTCATTCAAAGACAGGAAATACACTGCATTCGCTGCCATTCATGATGTTCCCTTGAACCTTAAGTAGAGACAGAACATCTTTCATGATAAGGTACGGTTCCATGCTGCACCAGCACGGTTGACAAAAGCAGGGTTTGTGGTGCATGTGGATAAGCTGTAGTGCGTCTCTCCAGCGCATCCCATTCGTGCTAGAAGGGATTTAAGTAGAGGGAATGATCGGATAAGTCCATGGGGCGATTGTCCTCTCGTTCAAGGGTTCTTGCAACTATGCTGTTCGCCGGACGAAGTGGCAGTGCGGTTAAAGGCGCTGCAGTCTGGAACCGCAAGACCGCTACGGTCGCCGGTTCGAATCCTGCCTCGGGCATGGATGTTTGTGATGTCCTTAGGTTAGTTAAGTTTAACTAGTTCTAAGGTCTAGGGGACTAGTGACCTCAGAAGTTGAGTCCCATAGTGCTCAGAGCCATTTGAACCATTTGAACTATGCTGTTCGAATCGGTCGCGCATTTTTATCCATAAAAATTGTGTTAGGATCGAATACACCTCTGAAAAGTCACTCATGGGGAAGGAGTACAGTGTCACAATGTTGACAGGCGTATGTACCGTGTTCGAAGACATGTGTATCAGAACCATATGCGAAATTATGCCTCTCCACATCATAGCACCTGGACCGCTAAAACGACCATATTTGACAGTGCTTCATGTACCATCATATGGCCAGATGTGGGAACACGGAACACACACAGGAATTTATCGAGTATGATCACTTCCTTGATGTAGGTTTTATGGTGTGGGAGGTATAATGTTGCTCCAAATCTCTGAAAACTGTACACTCACTGGTGAACGTTGTTGTTACACAGAGTTCCTTTTCCACGTGCATTTTTCAGTGTGGCATTCGCTCCTTTCTTCACTTTTATGTAAGAAAACGGACGGCACAATTGAAGAGTGTAAGTGAAAGACTTGTTGGCTGAGAGGATATCCGATCAGTGGATTGGCTTGCTCATTCCTGGGAGTTAAATCCCACCAAACACATGTGACAATCGTTGGGGGGGAGGTTACAGCACATCCAAATGCACCATCGACAACACAGCAGTTGTCAGCTGTGTTGGTGTAGAATGGAACGCTCTACCACCAGAACTCCCTGTCAGCCTTGTGACCAGCGTGGGAGCACGCCTGTGGTGACAATACACCCTGTTGGAAACAATGTCCGTCATTTTTAATGTCCAGGAGGCCGTCATGAGTCACTGTGTTTCTGAGTATTTTCTGTCTTTGAATAAGCGACATATCTGTTCGTCTCATTCCGTATTTTTTCAGTCACATTCTGTATTAGACTGTAGCAGTCTTTTTCTGTGTATTGTCCAAATTTTGTCTAGTTATGTTACTTGACAGTGACTCATCATACGAATGTTACCGTCGTCCTTAGGTTTTTCACACTAGTGTGTTTTCACACGATTTTTAAGTCAATTCCGGATAATACATGCGTGTCTCCTTCAACAAGAGATTTGTGGAGTAAGACCTTTACTGACTGAGGTTGTGTATCGTCATGATGTTGGAGATCTCCTATTGTGTCTTGCACTGAACTCCACATGATATTCTTCCAGGTTTCCCTAATAGCCATCTGACACAATTTGTTTACACAGTTGTGTCATGTAGAATTAACCTCCTATAACACACTGGATGCATTCATATCAGGCGAAGTGATAATAACATTAGTGTCAGTGAACCTGCAAATTCTGCATCCCAATTTGAATCTTATGACGGAGACATATGATAAGGATGCTTGGGCAGGTGGTCTCTTGTTGATCATCAAGGCATGTTTGAGTATATATGATATGAAACAGTCGAACAACCGTCTTGGAGAAATTACACAAACGTCCTGGGTTGTAGGACACTGAAATACGTTTGACTGTAGTCAAAATATTGGCCACAATCATTGAACTTGTGATTTAGGATTGTGGGGAGTTCGATTTTATGAAGAATGCTCTGAAATACTGCAGACAAAGAAAACATAAATATTGTATAGCTTTACCAAAAGTCTGCAACCTGATTATTATACGTGTAACTGCAATGTGCTACACTTGAACATTGACTGTGGTGCTGTATAATCATACAGTGAGTGTGGAAGGTTACCCAAGCACATGGAAAATATCACATAGGCAATTCACTTTCAGGGATGTATCTGTAATCGAATATAAAAGGATAATTTATCAACAGTTTGTTACATTATATTACAAACTATCAATGTGTAACAACCTACCACTGCTATATATAGTTCCTTATTTCGTATTTTCAATGCGAAGGCAGAGTGACAAATTATAAAAGAGGGGTGGGGGTGAAAGATGTATTTGCAGGTTCTTCGCTAAGGAAGACAGTTGATAAATGTAGAATGTATTTCATGACATTGCAGTGATTTTGCCAAACAAGGAAAACCGACGCTACCGACGACCCTAATCCATCTGTATTTAATGTCTACAAAAATTCTCGACATGCTGTTGAAATATCAACGAAATATCCACAAGGAACAGCTGTCGCTGTAAGAGAGGAGAGCTGAAGGCGAGTCTGTGCTGTGAAAAGCTTTCAAACCCATTCCTAAGCCTCTACAAAGTTTGATTGGAGAAGGAAAGCTATTAACCAAGGAGAATAAGAGTTCCTAGCACATACCATGTTGTCCTTAATGGTGAGGAAACTTGTTCTACTTGTTCACGACACTGAATGGCAGTGCATACCGTTGTCTACGTCAATATCACATCCCTCGATTTCTGGTCAGCGCTGTCGCCACAAGAATGAAATACGGAAAATCAGACCAGATTAATAGCAGGAGTATGTTCGGAGCAGGGACCACAGTGGTATCAACTCTCACCACCACTTGCCTCTCTCCACAGTACAAAGCCATACCATTTTAAAATTAGAGTAGGCTTAAGTGTCAATGTATATAGGCAGCTGCATTGAGCGGGGGAGGGGAGAGGGGCCCACAGACTATATATAGATGTCAAACAACTGTCTACGTTCCATTGTGACAGCATGGCACTGGCTGGTCCAAACCCGCAAACTGCAGGACGATGTGAATTATCTGGGATGGAGTCAGCATTGCCGTGAGACTTTTGGACGTCTTATGGTGCTCAGCAGATGTACTGTGCTGTACTGGCAGCTGGACTGGACACATCGCTCTGGGAAGGGCACATGGCATGGCGTGCTATGGGTGACGAGCCATGCTGCGTGGTGTGATGAAGACAGCAGATGTAGGTTGTGTGAACCAGTTCCCTCGACCCGACCTATGGCAGCGCATGGCACAGTGTGGCGACTGTGGCATATGTTTAAATTAGGACACAAGTGTGTAAATCCACTATTCCTGTATTTCCACACACGACTGTGACGACTGTTTTACAACCACATCGGTGGCATCAGTGAGTTACTGAGTATTACATTTCTGACAAATGGTGCAGTATGGAAAACCAGAGGGCTTCCTACAGTTTTAAACATACAGTAAGTGGATATCTTACCATTCTAAAATTAGGAATTACGGAATTTTTACGTGCTGACATTTTAATCTTACATTAACGGGGCTGGCGCCATTTGTTAAACTGTAATGTCACAGGGGGGAGAGACAGAGAGAGAGAGAGAGAGAGAGAGCGAGAGAGAGAGAGAGAGTGATAGAGAGAGAGAGAATTGTTTAAACATAGCACAAGTGGACTTAAACTTAAGGCAAGTTAACTGTAACATCACAGAAACCCTTATTCAATCAATAGTAGGTTTTTAAGAATAGTGCCAGGGGTCTTCAACTTACGGACAATCAGGTCCCAACGTGGGGTGACGATTGTTTAAACTATGTTGTCAGAGGAATGGGGATATTGTTTAAACTTAAGACCCCTGAACTTTAAGTTGGGACAAGTGGTATGAGATGTTATGGGAAAACCAAGAAGTCATTTTGAATGCTGTATTAAGAACACTTAAACTGAGAACTTAGCAGACTGAATTAGTGTGACTTCTACAATAGCCCTGTAGGCTTCTACACACTGAAGGAATAATAGTTTTCTACCTGCAAGGGAAACGCCTTAAATTGTGCTCCGTGTCGCTGAAAGTAGGTCAGTTATAAGTAGCAAAAAATATCAGTCTGGTTGCTACCTGTCAAGTGAAAAAAATCATATACATATACTAAATTTGTTCATGAGTATACAGATGTGTGCCTGGGTGCGGAAAAATTACTTTTGTCTCAGGTAAGACAGTGGCTTTTATCCCAAAACTGGTACAGGGGGACGAGAGGAGGGGGTTGACCCTGAGTCACAATACCCTTTGTTCTAGAACGATCAAAGGTCCTCCAACCTGAATTGCTTTGGATTTCAAACCAGTGAGACACTGTAACATTTATGGTTCCTCACCAGTTTATACTTCAGACAACAAACTTACTTTCGCACTTAAATTATGGGGGCAGGAGAAAACCCTCTAACACAAATGGGCTGCTTTGACTCTCCCAAAACCTCTGCATTTCCAAATATTTTTTAACTGAACACCATTCTATATGTAGGGCACTTGGCCAATACCAGATGGTAGGAGGCAGAAGGGGGGAAATGTGGCAACAGCAGATACTGTCATAGGGGGAGGGTGGAGGGGGAATCCGGCAACAATGCAGCAGTGCACTCTGTGCTATAACGCTGTGAAAATTCTAGAAAGGGCAGTAATAAAAACGCTATTATTTATGATAATCCATGTATCCCTCTATATGAAATCTAAAATACGGAATTATCTCTTTCCCATTGTAACTTAGCATTTCCTCCTCTGCTTTATTCCAGGGAGCATGCGCACTATCTATGGTGACGGCTTAATGGCTATGCTCACGTGCCACTGAGCTTACTGTGTTTTGTTGCTGATAAATACAGAATCCCAGTTGAAGGACAATTGCTGTCAGTTGTCAGGGACATGAATGTTATCAGTTGAGTATCACCTCGAGTTGGTGGTTCTACGAGCCTGAAAAGTACATTGCTCCCATTAGGTGGAAGATGGCCTGGGAATTTGTTTTGCTGTTTTGATCCGCAGATAACACCGACAAATTGGATAACTGATCTGTAGTCATTGGCACTTCCTCGACACATTTGGCTAACAGATTTGTGTGTAACCTGTGTGATCTATTATTCATGGCTACCCCCTGTACCATAGACTACATGTTGAGGTTTCGAGTTAACCCCTTTTATTTAAAGAGTTTACCAGTTCTTGCTCGATTAACTGACATTGCTAAAACTGATTACAAGGTTTGAGTCCTGTAGATAATTTATCATTATTATTCGTGCTGTTTTTGTAATTTGGCACTCAGGGTCAATGTAAGCTCAGTTATACTACCTGCTCGTTTTAGTTCGTCCTTGCGCCTATTTACTTGTTTTATCTATACATTTTTAAAGGAACTGGCCTGAGTTATCTGCACACTACTTAGAGCCGTTTTGTAATATATCTCAGCTTTACCTGAAGATTACATTTTAAATTGCTTTTCAACTGCTTATTTATTGTTCTGTTCTGCTGTGCTTATATAGGTTTCTCGATGTGTTATGTAATTGTTTAGTAGTGACGTACTTTTGGTACATGTGTTAATTGAAATCTGTTCTGTGTGTTCCAGTAGTGCCTGAATATACACGGTGCTTCACTGAAATCATTAGAAACAGAATATCTACGCCAGGTCATGTTTTCATACCTCAACTGAAAATTCCTCGAATTTAATGTACTAAATATTTCTTGCTCAGGTTACTTACATTCATTTGAGACCGATGAATTTCACCACTTCTTAAATAAATTTGTGTTTTCTGGGTGAATAGTTAATTGTTTGTGGTTTGATGCGATACCACCCCTCATTTGCTAAAGTATTTCCATGCCCATGAAAATAACAAAATATTGGAAAATAGGACCCATTTGTGGAAAGTAAACTCTAATACAGGTATGATCAGGTGAGGGATACGTTCAAAACGGTTGAAATGGCTCTGAGCACCATGGGACTGAACTGCTGAGGTCATCAGTCCCCTAGAACTTAGAACTACTTAAACCTAACTAACCTAAGGACGTCACACACACCCATGCGTGAGGCAGGATTCGAACCTGCGACCGTAGCGGTCACGCGGTTCCAGAATGTAGCGCCTAGAACCTCTCGGCCACCCCGGTCGGCCGAGGGATACGTGGTCGAAAGTAATGAACATATGAACACCAAAAGTGTTCAATAAGCATTGTAATGATGTAATGGACACGCAGAATGAATCACTTGTAAAGGGGCAATAAAGCCCATCTGCCTCATGGTATTAAACAACGCCAAAATCTATCGGCAGGAAAAGATATTTAGAGTACACTGCAGGTTACAGTGATTTTCCTAGAGACAGCGATACAGTAAGTCGCATCCACAAATAGAAGTACAGAGACTAAATCCTACTTCTGCGTGAACAAATGAAGTCGAATGGAGCACCAATAACACTAACCTCCATCAGCAAATTGAATGAAGAACGTGATATGGGCAGTTAGTAAGTTTTAGCATATTCTAAACCATATGTATAATTCCAGCAACATTAATGAAACACAAATGCACAAAGAAAGTAGCAGTCTAACGAAATCATTCTAAAATGCATGTTTAATGTGCTGTTCCCATCTTTAAAAATCCAAGACTAGTGTCTACTTTAAATCAATTTGAGGAGGAAGTAGCAGCCAGCGTCCTGAGTAGAAATTTAAGCAGGCCAGAGTATTGTATTCAGTTTCACAACTTGCGGTCTCCGAACGGAGTTTCGGTGTCCAGTCTCCTGATTGTCTATCACAGGTCCAAGTTCTGTAAGCGACAAAGAGATGTCACCTAGTGTCATCGACACACGCTTAGCTGACAGACGGAATCACCGGTGACAGAGATTCTCTCAAAAAACAAACGGCTTACGTTAGGCACAGGGATGAGAATAATACGATATAAAACAGTGCAGCGTGCGAAAAGGAAGAGAATGAGTCTCCTATTCGGCTACCATCACGGCAACAGGTAATAGCATGGAGGTGGGGCAACGGAAATGCAGGCACCTGCGTCGCCGGTGATCACAAGGGGGCGATGTCTGAGCTGCGGGCGGCAGCTGAGTTTGCTGAATCGGGCTGCTGTCGGAGGTGTGAACAGTGAAGCAGTGTGTATCGCATGAAGAAAAGCCTCCGCCGCTAGCAGAGGTGCCATGGCTCTGGCTCGAATAGTTACAATCAGCATTGCAGACAGAAGGCATCGCAGTGGACATAGCTAATGACACAGCAGTCAGTCGGTGAAGATCCAAATAATGCGCAGCCTTCTCTATAGTTCGAGCACCGAGGCAATTGAGACAGTTAAATGACGCAAGTGAAGGTGACTAGCTGTGAACTGAGTTTAACGAATTGTCTGGCTTATTGCACGATGAGAGGTCGCGAGTGCAGTGTGATGTATGGAGGTTACTGTGTTTGCTGGCTCACTGTACGTGCGATTTTTTGTGAAGCTGAGAACCGTATTTCTCTGGCTGCTATTTTGCTACGAGCATAGCTGAAATTGTATATGCTGGTGTAGAGAACTGTAATTACCGTATTTTCGTAGGTAGGATTTGACTGTATTGATAGTAGTGTCGCTTTAGTGAGCACCCCAGTGATGGGAAAGTGTAGCCGACCTAGATTTAATTCGAATGTGTATGTAAGGAAACGAAACCAGTTTGAGACCTGTTAATCTCATTTATTGCTTGTACTATTGGTAATTTGAGGAACCTTTTATAATTTGCGATTAATGTGGTTTTGATCAAGAACCTGTGTATTTCGAACCACTGAGTTACACTCCTGGAAATGGAAAAAAGAACACATTGACACCGGTGTGTCAGACAAACCATACTTGCTCCGGACACTGCGAGAGGGCTGTACAAGCAATGATCACACGCACGGCAAAGCGGACACTCCAGGAACCGCGGTGTTGGCCGTCGAATGGCGCTAGCTGCGCAGCATTTGTGCACCGCCGCCGTCAGTGTCAGCCAGTTTGCCGTGGCATACGGAGCTCCATCGCAGTCTTTAACACTGGTAGCATGCCGCGACAGCGTGGACGTGAACCGTATGTGCAGTTGACGGACTTTGAGCGAGGGCGTATAGCATGCGGGAGGCCGGGTAGACGCACCGCCGATTCGCTCACCACGTGGGGCGTGAGGTCTCCACAGTACATCGATGTTGTCGCCAGTGGTCGGCGGAAGGTGCACGTGCCCGTCGACCTGGGACCGGACCGCAGCGACGCACGGATGCACGCCAAGACCGTAGGATCCTACGCAGTGCCGTTGGGGACCGCACCGCCACTTCCCAGCAAATTAGGGACACTGTTGCTCCTGGGGTATCGGCGAGGACCATTCGCAACCGTCTCCATGAAGCTGGGCTACGGTCCCGCACACCGTTAGGCCGTCTTCCGCTCACGCCCCAACATCGTGCAGCCCGCCTCCAGTGGTGTCGCGACAGGCGTGAATGGAGGGACGAATGGAGACGTGTCGTCTTCAGCGATGAGAGTCGCTTCTGCCTTGGTGCCAATGATGGTCGTATGCGTGTTTGGCGCCGTGCAGGTGAGCGCCACAATCAGGACTGCATACGACCGAGGCACACAGGGCCAACACCCGGCATCATGGTGTGGGGAGCGATCTCCTACACTGGCCGTACACCACTGGTGATCGTCGAGGGGACACTGAATAGTGCACGGTACATCCAAACCGTCATCGAACCCATCGTTCTACCATTCCTAGACCGGCAAGGGAACTTGCTGTTCCAACAGGACAATGCACGTCCGCATGTATCCCGTGCCACCCAACGTGCTCTAGAAGGTGTAAGTCAACTACCCTGGCCAGCAAGATCTCCGGATCTGTCCCCCATTGAGCATGTTTGGGACTGGATGAAGCGTCGTCTCACGTGGTCTGCACGTCCAGCACGAACGCTGGTCCAACTGAGGCGCCAGGTGGAAATGGCATGGCAAGCCGTTCCACAGGACTACATCCAGCATCTCTACGATCGTCTCCATGGGAGAATAGCAGCCTGCATTGCTGCGAAAGGTGGATATACACTGTACTAATGCCGACATTGTGCATGCTCTGTTGCCTGTGTCTATGTGCCTGTGGTTCTGTCAGTGTGATCATGTGATGTATTTGACCCCAGGAATGTGTCAATAAAATTTCCCCTTCCTGGGACAATGAATTCACGGTGTTCTTATTTCAATTTCCAGGAGTGTATTTTTGTTTGCCAGAGTTTTAAAGTAAGTGTGGCAGTGTTAATCTAAATTGTGCTATTATTGTGCTGAACGTAGTTTGCTCTTCAGCTGTGTTAGCTTTATGCTCTGGCCTTTGAAACTATGACTGGTTTACATATTAAATTCACTGATATTACTATTTCGTCAATTCTCTAGGAAGATTTTCTTTCTTGTTTTTGTTTCATAAAACTGTTTGTCAAATTAAACCAACGCCTGAACATCCAAGCCTGAACCCCACTGCACCCAAAGACGAAACTGTACACGAAGCAACCGTGTTTCATTACCGTCCCACTCATCAAACAGTTCAGTGGATTGTCCCTCATTGAGGCCATGGCAGAAAATATTACACAAATTGTTTGGGTATCTCTATTTGTCGCTATAAAAATTTTGTTTATTATAAAGAAAGGAACTCTAGAATCTATTACCAGAAAGACATTTTCTCTATCTCTAAAACATAGAAGTAAACCAACTTTTAAGGCAAAGGTTAACGCAATTAGATGGAGAAAAGGGTTCAGTTTAGGAAACGATTCTTAATAAATAAATTGGAATCCTATGGTCAATTGACCATATTATGGAAACCATTTATTCACAAATATTCCAACATTCGGCAAAGGATATAACTGTGATAACATGACAAAAACACATACTTCAATTTCATTATGCAGAATTAATATTTCCTAGTATCTACTAATGTTCATTTTGTTACCCTGTTAATATGGTAATTATGTGTTCCTTAAGTATTGATTTACATCATAAAAAAAAAACAAAAAACAATTTTTTCGTAATAGTTCTTGCCGGTCTCTACAATACGGATGAGCACACTTCAAGGTTTAAAGGTTTCACACTTAAGAAAGGTCACAAATGACTATCATTGTCCTCTTCGTGGAATATGTTTCTGAGAGGACGAACATAAACGTGGAAAATACACAGATGCAGACGCTGCTCCTCAGTAATAAGGAGGACGGTGAAGTACAGCTGTTCAGCGATGTGTCCTGCTCTAGTAGTGGACAACAGTGGCGATAATTGGAGGGCTGCTGCATTACCTAAGGTGATCGGTGAAGGCGGGTAGCGACCAAGAAATTGGAAAGCAACAGTTCTTATGTTCATTTCTGGATGGTAGACATAAGTACAGTCGAATTACGCATATCACAACCATCCTGTATCGTTGGGCTTGGGTAGTTGCAAGACTGTCCTTATGCAACATCACGTTGCAGCATGTGCCGACCCGTCACCTTATGTCATACCTCCCTATCGATTGACATGATTTCGCAGGCGATCAAGTACGTAAGTATACGTATATCAGCAGTCCCTTCCGCAGCTTTCAGTTTCATGTACTCTTTGCGAAGTAATTTCGATGTGACATGAATTGTTTGTGCACCACCCCTCTTCCCCAACAACCTGTAGCTACAGGTTAAACAGCTCAGATGCCGTTTCCAAAGTCCGTTCAAAAACATAAAAAAATTATATCTTTTGATCTAAACATTCCTTACAACAAGAACTGCAGTTCCTCAGCAATCAACTGATATTGTACATGCACCAATTAATCTCTGAAGCAAAACTTATCAATACAACTCCCATCACATAAGATCTGTATACATACCAGACATAACTTAACACATTAAATGTGTTAGCAAGATAAAGCACGAGTAAATGTTGTATTACCCTATTCAAAAGAAGAGCGTACGACATACTAAAGAGCAAAAGAACATAAACTTTTTTCAACTCAATCACATGACAATCCACTATACACCTCAGGCCATAATTAACTTTCTAATTGACCTGTCAGTGATTCCAGTGCGATAATGCATGTATTAAACTCATAACATCTCCAGAAAAGAATTATGACAGTCTGCAATATGTCACAGAATTATCACAAATTAATCCTGAGAAGCACCCTGTAAATTAAACAGACTACTACGGAAGATGGATTGGAGTCTGATGTTCTGGTGGATATGGTAAAAAAGCTGATGATGTAAATAAAGAAAAAGAACCACCATAGCCGCACCATCAAAGGAATATACTTCCGATTACTAGATTCGGCGCAATGCGTACACTGTCTTCAGGTCCACCAGAAAAAAGAAAATGGCCGATGTAAAATAGTACGCATATAGTGTGCTTTCATCTCTTGTTCTTGGTAAACAATTTGTACCCCCACACATTCCTCCAATACTAAGTTGAAATTGCAGAATTGGTGGTCTCTTGACGTCTCAGAATATTTCCTATCAACCGATCCCTTCATTTAGTCAAATTGTGCCACAAATTTCACTCTCCCACAGTTATGTTCTGTACCTCCTCATTACCCATCTAATGTTCAGCATTCTTCTGTAGCACCATATTCAAAAATCTTCTAATCTCCTTTTGTATGAACCGCTTGTTGCCTACGTTTCACTTCCAGATAAGGCCACACTGCAGGCAAAGAGCTTCCGAAAACACTTCCTAACACTTTAAACTACATTCGATGTCAACAAATTTCTCTTCATCAGAAACGCTTTTCTTGCCACTGTCAGTCTACATTTTACATCGTCTCCACTTCGTCCGCAATCAGTTATTTCACTGCACATGTAACAAAACAAATCCAATACTTTTAGTGTCTTGTTTCCCGGTCTGATTACCTGAGCATCGCCTGATTTCATTTGGCTACATTCCATTATCCTTGTTTTACTTTTGTTGACATGCTTCTTATATCCTCCTTTCAAGATACTGTAAATTCATTTCAACTACTCTTCCAAGTCAGTTGGTATTTCTTAAAGAAGTAAAATGTCACCAGGAAACCTCGAGTTATTAATTACTCCCCCTTGAAATTTAATTCCTGCTACAGTACCTAATGACCTGAGAGCTGAGAACGTGTATGGAGGGAATAGTAAGTTTCGATGACGTCGCCTCTGTCGTCACATATCTAGAAGTACCGCATTTATGTCGCCATACCTGAACTGCTGAAAAGTGCTAACAGAAGACAGTTGCCGTCGTTGCTAATGTATATCCTGAACTGATGGCAGTATATAAGTGAATGGAATAAGTTTTCGTGTATCGTAAATATGAAGTATTTACGCATGGTGGTATAGTACAAGTGTTGGAATTTATGAATAAAGGAAAAGTTGCTAGATAACACCAGAAGAACAAATGTGTGATACGTGCTGTATGCAGTAAGTGACGCACAGTCGTGAACAAAATGAGACCCCTCGCCTTTTCGTTATACTGACCCGCACAGCTTTAAAGTCTGCTACACGGCATAACAGCAAGGCGACGAAGTGCTACCAACATACTACGCACAGACGTGAAATTGAAAAACTATCCGAACTTTGTCACATTGTTTTCAATCATTTGTAGGACTATATTATTGCTGATTAGTGTGTTAAACACATGTAAATATAAGATATAAATAAAACAAGAAACGCTAATTAGTATGAACTGTACTAATAAAAATGAATTTATCGAGAAAACATAACTGGTTTAGTAAGACGAAGTACCTCAGACTGTTGCGAATTAGCAACATACTATGCGTATTCGGCCGCGAAACAGTCTGTGTCAACGTTCAGACCATTCATACTGGATTACCGTTACTGACCTACCACGAAAGTGTGCAAATTTAGCAATGCGTGAAGATGCATAACGAAATTCAGTTAAAAATCACTCAGTGCCACATTTAAGTCAATTCAGTTATTGACAGAAACCGGAAAAGTAGGCAGTAATGAGTACGAAATTCTACAAGAGTTTCATATTGACATCCACAGGGCGCCAGTATAGAGTAAAGGTAGCAATAAAAAGTACTGGGGCGCGAGAATTTCTTTAAATTGCTTTACTGATAGTCTATCTGCTTCCATCGAGAGTAGACCCGAAAAACACCATATCTCCCTTGTAGTAGCAAACACCTTTCACTATGCTAGCGGACAACCAAGGCAAACAGCTCTCTATTATTACCCCAGACATGAATAAGCCAGTAAATTCGCAATGAAGATGGCAAAATGATCTGCAGTTCATGTTGCATAGAGCTTTCTGGACTCTAAAACATGAATTATCTAGTTTTATGTCATCGCTCATGTGACCATCATTCGGGATGTTTATCGACATAACGAAATGCTGCTATTAGTGAGTAAATTTAGTAGGGTAATTCTGCACAACCCCAGGAAATAAACGGCGACGTAGGTGCCAAACGTAGTCTACAATGTTTCGATTTGTCCATTACACTCGCCACAACCAGAAAACGTTCATTAGTCAAAGTGTTTCTTAAGCTAACTAGCAACGGCAATGCTCTCACTTCTAAAACGCGGTGGCATTAATACTGGGATCTGAATTTCCACGTGTATAGGCAAATGGATTTTATTTGCATTCCTTTAAACGTGATTTGGATCGAAAGCGTATCTACGATTAATATGCTGATGCATCGACTGCAACTAGAACATCTCAAATAAAGAGTAGGTGGAACTATTTATGCGGCCCTCATCTTCAGTAACTGTCGTAGCTATTTTCATTGTTAGGATTTCGCCACCTAAATCGGTAAAAATGGAAACCTACTAGTCTCACTTTCTTGACCGTCTATCTGTCTACCCAACCCTTAAAGCCTGTTTACCTCGAGTACGGATAGACATAATAAGCGGAAATGTGTCGCCCTTCCAGCCGTACACGGTCCCATGGTGGTGTAAAAAAGTGAGCTTCTATGTCAACGTAATCTAAAGATACGGCCGTTTATGTAGAGAAAATTTATCTGAAAGGTCAAAAAATGTCTCTGAGAACTATGCAACCAAACTGCTTAGGTCATCAGTCCCCTAGACCTAGAACTACTTGAACGTACCTAACTTAAGGGCATCACACATATCCATGCCCGAGGTAGGATTCGAACTTTGCTACTGAAGGAGCCGCGCGGTTCGTGACTGAAGTGCCTAGAACGGCTCGGCCGCCGAACACGGCGAAACCCTTTTCACCTGATGTATAATGATAATATATACTGTCTACTGAGAATAAACTGTATTCGCTAGGAACTCAGATCGTTTGATCACGGAATTTTTACGAAGCGAAATTCAGATTTTCTTCGAAGTCATCTGCAATATCCACTTATAAACACCATAGGAACGTCGTATGCGATATTCACTTCTGAAGACGCTGACAGATAGTGCAGTGCCATAACACGTAGTTAAGAATTTGTTATTGGTCCATGCATCATTATTTTAGTACCAATTTAACTCACGTAGATGTTTGTCTATGGCTGAAAATAGTGAAGACGCGCGGGGTAGCCGTGCCGTCTAGGGCGTCTTGGCACGGTCTGCCGTCGGAGGTTGAGTCCTCCCTCGGGTGTGAGTGTGTGTCGTCCTTAGCGTAAGGTAGTTTAAGTAGCATTAAATAGTGCGTAAGCTTAGGGACCGACGACCTCAGAAGTTTGGTCCCATAAGACCTTACCACAATAACAAAAATAATGAACAAAAAATAAATAAACAGCAAACAACTTCGATGTTCAAGTCAAATGTATCTCACAAGTCGCAATTACAGCACATCTACATGACTACATCTACAGGATTTCTTTGCAATCCAGACTTACGTGACTGGCAGAGGGTTATTGAACCACCTTTGGACTATTTCTCTACTGCCCCACTTTTTAACAACCTACGTTTTATTGCTACCTTTATTCTGTACTCGCCCCAGTGGATGTCAATATGAAACTGTTGTAAAATTTCATACTTATTACTGCCTACCTTTTCGGCTTCTGTCAATAACTGAATTAAGTGTGGCACTGAATGATTTATAACTGAATTTCGTTATGAATTTTCACGCATTGCTAAATTTGCACACTTTCGTGGTAGGTCAGTAACGGTAATCGTTGACACAGACTGTTTTGCGGCCGAATACGCATGACATGTTGCTAACTCGTAACAGTCTGGGGTACTTCGTCTTACTAAAACAGTTATGTTATCTCGATAAGCTGAAATTCATTTCTATTAGTACAGTTCATACTAATTAGCGTTTCTTGTTTCATTTATATCTTATATTTACATGTTGTGTTTAACACACTAATCAGCATTAATATAGTCTTACACATGATTGAAAACAATATGACAAAGTTCGGATAGTTTTTCAATTTCACGTCTGTGCGTAGTATGTTGGTAGCACTTCGTCGCCTTGCCTGTTATGCTGTGTAGCAGACTTTAAAGCTGTGCGGGTCGGCATAACGAAAAGTCGAGGGGTCTCGCTCGTTTTATCCACGACTGTACATGAGACTACTCGCCATTACTAGATACATGTGTCAAATTAAACTTTCTAACGTCCCGTCAGAGCATCACTATACACACTTCTGAAACTTCATCGTGCGGGTGACATAACGATTAAGTCACGTGAACTGCGGATGGCGAACTGAGAGGTGGATACTGATTCTCACGTGTCCTAACGAGAGTGAAAGTGAGAACAAAGGCACAAAAATTTTCCACGGCAAAATGCAACCATGGTGCCTAAAGTTGATGGTCGAGTGCACCTGTATCAGATGCACAAGACGTCTAAATCACGTCTGCTCAATGTGCTGCCAGGGAGCTTAGCTGCAGATGGCGTCCAACTGGAAATTATGCACCCATTACAACGATTGGCCGGCACCGATCAAAGCTTTCCAGTGTCGTTAAGAGCCACCTGCCTGTTTCTGTTGCAGTAATGCAACACTTCAGCAGTCAGTGTAAGCTCGTGTCCGATCGTCTTTGAATTGGCTGGTGACTTGCGCGGCACGTGATGCGCGATTATGAAAAACCCTCGTGCAACAGAGGCCGTATTTCTGGCTTGGGTAAACAGAGAGGAGAGAACAGATAATACAGTGCTGGAGAATAATATGTGAAGCAATCTCACATGGCTCGGACGCTATGCATAAAAAGCTCAGTTTCTTGAGGGATCACAAGACAAATGTTACTGTAAATTATAACTTCTGCCACACATCAATCACGCCTAAGCACTATACACAATTCATAATAGGTTTATACATTGTTATTTTCAAAGACATTTTATTTTCAAGGTATACTAAGGAAATGAAAAAGATAATGTAAAAGACCACGACCACGTTCATGGATGAAACGAGGACCATAATTACTGTTATAATTAATGAACGCTATTTAACTATATTCGAAACTAATGATATAAAAACAGCATTAACTACGTACTGGTAACCAACACACCGCAAGGTCTCTAGGTGATGAAGCGACATAAAGCAACCCACATTTCAAAGAATTAAGTTACGAATCGAAAAAAAATTGTCAATATCTGGTTTCTTAGTTTTATCATCTTCATTCACTTTTTATAAAAATCAGTGGGCAGTTATTAAACAAACATTTAGTTACTTCCAGTTTCAATAATTCTGATAATCGTTAAGTAGCATAAAACAGTCAGTAACAAATAATAAACTACTAATGGTATCTCATAATTTTTTATTTATTACTGTGTCTGATAGAAGAACAGTTGTAATAACCTATTCCTAGTCAAGAGAAGCCTACTAATGTGAAACATTGTCCTTAATTTGAGGAAGGAATTTCTGAAAATGTGCGTCTGGAGAACAGCATTGTGTGGTACATATATGGACAGTGGTGAAACCGGAACAGAAGAGAATCGAAGCATTTGAAAAGTGTTGCTACAGAAGAATGTTCAAAATTAGGTGGACTGATAAGGAATGGGGTGGTTCTTCGCAGAATAGTAGAGGAAATTAATATACGGAAGACACTGACTAGGAGAAGGAACAAGATACCTGTTAAATCATCAAGGACGGAGCTGTAGAGTGTAAAAACTGCAGAGGAAGACAGAGATGAGGTTCTGCGCAGAATCGGAAAGGAGTATAAAACACTGACAAGGAGAAGGGACAGGATGAAAGGACATCTATTGAAACGTAAGGAAATAACTTTCACGGTACTAGAGGCAACTGTAGAGGACAAACGCTGTAGAGGACGACAGAGATTAAAAAATGTCTGGCAAATAACTGTGGGTGTAAGTCGAAAGTTCACTGTGAGACGAAAATTTTGGCACAAGAGAGGAATTCGTGGTGGGTCGCGTCAGACCAGTTATAAACGCGATCACTCTGAGGGGAAAAAAAAGAAAAGAAATCGGTACCAACATTGAACCTCTCTGACTACAATCGGCTGAAACTGGTAACGTATGAAACTTTGCTTATTAGCCACTTATGCTGTGGTATAACATTTACTTTTTTTAAACGTTTACGAACTGTGTAGCAGTGCATGCACTAAACACATTTACATGAATTAGATTGACCCGTGGAATGGGAGTCATAGTCTGTCCGTATTATAGCGGTGTTCTGGATTCCTTATTGTGCGGTACTTTCGTTGGTGACCATGCGACACACGTGCCACAATCAGAGAAAGGAGATCCGCTAACTCTTAAGTATCCGTGATCCACTCATTTTGATGATTCGCTGGAATCAGTTCTTAGAGTTTGTTACGGTATCCGTTATGTGCAGAGGGTATACAGTGCGAGGGTATACCGGCCACATGAAATGATGAAATACTTGTCAAACTATACGGGGCTCAGAGGACATCAAATGATACGCTAAGGGCATAGGAACTGAGCTCAAGAAACGAGTAACTCCTTAATCCTGCAAGGTTCAGGCGAAAATACAGATTTTATTTTAATGTGATTGAACGCAAACTACTGAACAGAAGTAGAGACCACACGAGAGTTTACATGATTAACGAACAGACCTACCTTTAAATTCTATGCACCGAGTGTCTTAGTTCTAATGTCGGAATTAAGGAAATGAAACGGATGAACTTCATTCAAGGGTGGTGGAACCTTTTAGAATAAACCAATAACCGGTCGGGACTGATTTGGAGGCGAGACACTGGGCTATAAAACTGTTACGTTCGGGAGCGCGTTAAGTCGCCCTCGTCTACTGGACTGATAGAGCTGAAAGGATGCTGCTGATGGGATAGGAGGCGAGGGCGTGATGGCTTTAGATTGCGGATAAAGGTCGGTGGGTCGGCCAGTAGCGCAGCCACTCGACTTGGTAACTGGCTCGCTGCTTCCAGAAGTCCAGCACAAGACGCAGGAAATCCGAGGGCGCCTTTAGAGTGATAGTGGCTTTGCCTGAGGTCGTACCTCACCGAAATGTGCTACACATACGATTTCGAAATGTTGATCAATACTCGTAAATGTTTCCATGACGCCAAAACAGAATCCCGAACTATGATATGCTGAAAACCGTTATTTACAGTTACACAAACAACCGGGTTAACCACAGGAAAATGGATTGTTGCACGGAAACCTAGCTCCGAACGTTGCAACCTCAGATTCGCAGTACCAGTAAAATATGGGAAAAACCGCAAAAGACAGAAAAAAGATGTAGCGAAAAATCACGAGAACTTACAAAGCGTGGCATCGACAATCTGAGTTGAGTTACATAGCGCACACAAGAAGAGCGAAACCAATGCAGATATTCTAAAAGGACTCTGACTACATTGTTGTTGTTGTGGTCTTCAGTCCTGAGACTGGTTTGATGCACCTCTCCATGCTACTCTATCCTGTGCAAGCTTCATCTCCCAGTACCTACTGCAACCTACATCTTTCTGAATCTGCTTGGTGTATTCAACTCTTGGTCTCATTCTACGATTTTTACCCTTCGTGCTGCCCTCCAATACTAAATTGGTCATCCCTTGATGCCTCAGAACATGTCCTACCAACGGATCCCTTCTTCTAGTCAAGTTGTGCCACAAACTTCTTTTCCCCCCAATCCTATTCAGCTCCTCCTCATTAGTTATATGATCTACCCATCTAATCTTCAGCATTCTTCTGTAGCACCACATTTCGAAAGCTTTTATTCTCTTCTTATCTAAACTATTTATCGTCCATCTTTCACTTCCATACATGGCTACACTCCATACAAATACTTTCAAAAATGACTTTCTGACACTTAAATCTATACTCGATGTTAACAAATTTCTCTTCTTCAGAAACGCTTTCCTTTCCATTGCCAGTCTACATTTTATATCCTCTCTACTTCGACCATCATCATTTATTTTGCTCCACAAATAGCAAAACTCCTTTACTACTTTAGGTGTCTCATTTCCTAATCTAATACCCTCAACATCACCCGACTTAATTCGACTACATTCCATTATCCTCGTTTTGCTCTTGTTAATTTTCATCTTATATCCTTCCTTCAAGACACTATCTATTCCGTTCAACTGCTCTTCCAAGTCCTTTGCTTTCTCTGACAGAATTACAATGTCATCGGCGAACCTCAAAGTTTTTATTTCTTCTCCATGAATTTTAATACCTACTCCGAATTTTTCTTTTGTTTCTTTCACTGCATGCTCAATATACAGATTGAATAGCATCGGGGAGAGGTTACAACCCTGCCTCACTCCCTTCCCAACCACTGCTTCCCTTTCATGTCTCCCGACTCTTGTAACTGCCATCTGGTTTCTGTACAAATTGGAAATAGCCTTTCGCTCCCTGTATTTTACCCCTGCCACCTTTAGAATTTGAAAGAGAGTATTCCAGTCAACATTGTCAAAAGCTTTCTCTAAGTCTACAAATGCTACAAACGTAGGTTTGCCTTTCCTTAATCTTTCTTCTAAGATAAGCCGTAGGGTCAATATTGCCTCACGTGTTCCAATATTTCTACGGAATCCAAACTGATCGTTCCCAAGGTCGGCTTATACTAGTTTTTCCATTCGTCTGTAAAGAATTCGCATTAGTATGTTGCAGCCGTGACTTATTAAACTGAGAGTTCGGTAATTTTCACATCTGTCAACATCTGCTTTCTTTGGGATTGGAATTATTATATTCTTCTTGAAGTCTGAGGGTATTTCGGACTACATACCAACCGAAAAATCACCAAACCAAGCCAAACGAGTTGTCTAGAACCTAAGCTGGCCTATATAGCCCCAACAGGCACAACAACAACAACAAGAAATAGATTGTGAAATCGTGCCGCGCGGGATTAACCAAGCGGTCTAGGGGGCTGCAGTCACGGACTGTGCGGCTGGTCCCGGCGGAGGTTCGAGTCCTCCCTCGGGCATGGGTGTGTGTGTTTGTCCTTTGCTATGTAGATGAACTCAGCAAACATTTTGTTACCATCACAGAAAATTCATCTACTGATAATTATTTTCACTCGCAACAGTTTTAGCCACGTCCTTAGCTTCCTCAAAATTCGCAACATATTGGTGGCAAAATTTGTGATAAGAAAAACTGTACAGTGGAATTGACCAACTTTGTGGAGCACTGAGCAGTTTTCGTAACAAAATTTCCAGTTTTTCTTGTACCATGAACTATGCGGTAAATAGAATATCTATTGTCACAAGATTACTCCCAGCTCAGGAGAACACTGTGACATGAAGTCTACGACAGGTAAAGTAGTTTTAAATTAGCCTTTCACAAAGCCAGCCGGCCTTGTTTTTCTTTACGACACACAATTATAATTTTGGTACAAATTTACCTAGTTTTATGAGTTTTGTTTTATTCTTAAGCAGACAACTATTTGTAACGATCTTTGTCACTTCGGTTGGTTTTATTTTCCAAATATCCTTAAAATACAAAAATGGTCACCACAGCTACACTTAACGCAATATTCTCTAAGGAAGGTACTTACATAAGAATGTTAGACACTTACTTGTAAGGATAGTTCTATGAGAGAAAAACAAAACCACGATTCTGCGCAACACCATGCCACATTTAGAAAGAAAGCTATAAGAGGAAATAAAATAGTCTTTTTTTTTAATAAACCATTTATACGTCTCTCATTTCATTAATGGGGTTCGTTTTCTTGCAATTCAGTGCTTATACTTATTGCTAGAGGTATGCGTGGTGTCAAAAATTTACATTTTTAGGCACCACCTTAGTGAACGGAAATGACTTTGTTCATTTTCCAGTGGCTGAAGAAACTGTTGGTAAAACTGAACGCTTTTAGAGGGTGGTCAGCACATATAACTCGTTTACCAGAATATTGAAGTACATTAATTTAATTAACTTCACAAAATTACAGGTAGTAGATGAAAATTACCGAGAAATCCACGAACACATTTCTCCACCTACAAACGAAAACTTTTGACTATCCCAGGTGTACTACACGTCCTGGGAAACTCAAACACCAGTGTCAACATTACGCAAGATCACCTTGCTGCAGATCTATCCGTTTTACGTTAACTCTGATTACAGTATTTGAGAATAAAATACTAGAGTGCGCTGTTGTCACAAAGTAATAACTTAGTCACGAAGCTGACCAATTTTATGGTCAGCACGATCACTACTGTTAGGTCCAAACATAAACAGGAACTGGGAAATACCTCTTATATTAGTCACTGCAAAAGACCGCACTGTGAATGAGGAAATAGTCTCAATGGACTAGATTCTGTAAAACTGATATTTCGCTTCAAAAATGTGTAACTCATTTTTAAGAAAAATAAGGATAGCCTAGCAACTGTAAGATATACAAGCTACTTAAACAGGTGATTCAGATATATATTAACAAATGTGTAATTAATAGCATGTTGTTTCAGGCCTGGTTTTCACACTAAATTATTGTATACACTGTGGTGACAAACATCGTGGGATACCTCCTGACATCGAGTCGGTCATCCTTTTGCTCTGCGCAGTGCAGCAATTCGAAGTGACATGGGCTCAAGTCGTTGAAGTTTCCTGGAGCAAATTCATCCATGCTGTCTTTAAGGCTGTCCATAATTCCGAAAGTGTTGCTGGGACAGGATTTTCTGTACGAACAGACATCTGGATTATGTCCCATAAATGTTCGACGGGATTTTTGTTGGATGATCTGGACGGCCAAATCTTTTGCCCGATCTGGCCAGAATGTTCTTCGAACCACCCACGAACAATTTTGGCCCGGTGACATGGCGCTTTGTCATCCATAAAAATTCCATCGTTATTGGGAACATGGAGTCTATGAGTGGCTGCAAATTGTCTCCAAGTAGCAGAACGTAAACAGTTCCAGTCAATAATTGTTCAGTTGGACCAGAGGATTCAGTCCTCTCTGTTTTGGAGTCAGCTTGCACTGTGCCTTGTTGGCAACTTGAACCCATGGCTTGGGGGTGTTTGCGTCACACTCTAAATCTACTATCAGCCGTTACCCACTGAAATCGGGACTTTTCTGAACAGGCCGCGGCTTTCCAGTACCTACTGTCCAACCACTACGGTCACGAGCCGTGGAGAGGCGCTGCAGGCGATGCCGAACTGTAGGCAAAAGCACGCCCGTCGGTCGTCTCCTGCCATGGCGCATTAACGCAACATTTCGCTGAACTGTCCTAGAGAATGTTTTCGTCATACGTTCAACATTGATGTATGCTGTTATTTCACGCAGTGTGGCTAGTCTGATAACAATGACGACTGTGCGCAAACACCGCAGCTCTCAGTAAGTGACGGCCGTCGGCCATCGCGTTGTCCGTGGTGAGAGGTAATGCCTGAAATATAGTAGCTGAGGGCATCGGCAGTTGCGTTGTCCGTGGTGAGAGGTAATTTGGTAAGCGAAGGCCGTGTTGTATATTTGCCTCACCTCCCTCAATACTTTGTTTTTGCCAAGAATACTTTTTTTGCCAGGTTCTCTCTATGTTCGATGAGTAACTTGATTGATTTTAGTTCTGTATTTCATTTTGAGGTCTTGAAACAACATAAACCTACAAAATTTGTGGTAAACCAATAGTAATACTAAGGGGCCATGCAGCTACTGCTTTTATATATTCATTCAACCGTCATACGGGAAATCGAATTGGGTACAACGTACTTGCCAGATAACGTGAAAATAAGTGTGAATCACAATAAATGTTAAATATAAATGAGGGATTCAAGAAAATAACGGTCAAGTGCCAACAAAATATAAATTTGAGCTCATAATGCCATCTTATATAGAAGTGGACACACTGTGGCAAGTCCTTTTGTCTGTAAAATCGATCAAAATGTTCAAAAATCTGTGCTACCGTTTTGAATTACGTGAGACAAACAATCAAGATCCACTTAAAAGAGAGGGTGTTACATAATGTTTTTATTTCAGCTACAAATGGTTGAAACGGCTCTGAGCATTACGGGACTTAACTGCTGAGGTCATTAGTCCCCTAGAACTTAGAACTACTTAAACCTAACTTACCTAAGGACATCATACGCATCCATGGCCGAGGCAGGATTCGAACCTGCGACCGTAGCGGTCGCGCAGTTCCCGACTGTAGCACCTAGAACCGCTCGGCCACCCTGGCCGGCTTTCAGCTACACACCGTACTCTTATTCAATAAGTAATTTAGCTATATCGTTACCATCCTCAAAACCTGAGAACAAAACCTTTTCTAACATATCTGGCCGAAATAACTAAGTACGGTACAGCCGAAAGACGAGAATGTGTCAGTTTCGTTTATGTCCGTCAATCGACTAACACATCGAATTACTTTCTACATCTACAGCTAAATCTACATCTATACGCTTAGTCCAAAATACAGTGTGGTGTGGGAGAGGGTACTATGTACCAAGGCTAGTCATTTTTTTTCTTGTTTCATTCGCAAATAGAGCGAGAGGAAAACGACAGTCTGGTGACCTTACGCTAAATATACATTGGCGACTAGTCAATTGTTCTGCAGTCGACCTCAAATAGTGGTTCTGTAAATTGGTATTAATTATGTGGTTCCTTTATTTTACTCTTCTTACATACAGCAGTCACCTCGACCTTGTTTCCAGTCGCTGGGGACGTTGCGCTAGGCCAGAGGTTCACTACAATTGCAAGCTAAGTAAGGGGCCAATGGCGTACTTTTTGTAAAACCAAACAAGATTCCATCATGACCTGGTAACGTATTTGTTTTCAACTCTGTTAGTTGCTACTCTACGCCAGGGAGACCTACTAACACGTCTTGCATGCAGGAGTGTGCGACTGTCAAACGGCGGAATGTATGTGTGACTCTGCTGTGCGAAAATTTCTTAAATTCTAAATTAAAAACTGCAGATTTCCATTTTCTATATTTTACTGCACTAGGCTAGTCAGTGAATGACTGGATAGAACCCTTCGACGTATGAACAGAATTTTCTTGGATCCTCGGCAAGATTTTTGCTAAGGTATGACTGTCTTGGTTGTTGTATGAATCGCACACCGATCCTTTTTGTAGCGATCTCTAGTATGTTCTGTCTGTCGTTAGTTCTTCTTTTGAACCGAGAGTGCAGCCGTTCGTACTTCCTCGGCATTTTCCGTGTTCTGTTATTAAATCACTGTGGGTCTTTTCTATCCTCAGTCAACTTACTCGGCACATATTTCTGCAGAGCTTAGCTTAAAGCCGTTTGAATTTTGCCCACAATCCCTTTCCGTCCATCATACTGGAACTAAAAGATGTCCGATTATTGTCTAAGTCGGATGCTAACAACTGCTTATCTGCTCTTTCTGCCAGAAATACTCACTTACATTTCTTGACCTGTTTAATACTTTGGTTACCATCGCCGCTACGATGACATCATAAACACCAATATCTGCCTCTACCGTTGATAAGGTCTGGCCTGTTTGTAGCTACACGGCCTAAAATATTTCTACTGTGTGTTGATTATCTAACTGTCTTTCCAAGATAGCTTTCGGAGAATATGTTCAAAAGTACTCGGGCTTCCAGCCGGGTGGCGGTGTCTTCAAACTGCGAAGACACCGCCACCCCGCTGGGAGCCCGAGAACTCTTCGCCAGCTGTATACGCCGGGAAAGCATACATTCACATTTGTTCAAAAGTACTTTACAAGACTGCTAGTCCATACCCCTTAAAATGATTCCACGGACGTCCCAGTCCATACCCGGTGGGTTGAAGCCGCCTCGGTTGATGTCGTATCCTGCTAATAATGCATGATCTGGATATTTAAGTCTACTGACCGTAGATTTCCTTTGGATGACTCTAAAAACTGTGACGGCGGAATCGAGTGGCAGGTAACAACATCCAATATTAGATTGATTTCATCTACGCATGTTACACTTTGAGGTTCGCCGATGACATTGTAATTCTGTCAGAGACAGCAAACGACTTGGAAGAGCAGTTGAACGGAATGGACAGTGTCTTGAAAGGAGGATATAAGATAAATATCAACAAAAGCAAAACGACGATAATGGAATGTAGTCGAATTAAGTCGAGTGATGCTGAGGGAATTAGATTAGGAAATGAGACACCTAAAGTAGTAAAGGAGTTTTGCTATTTGGGGACCAAAATAACTGATGATGGTCGAAGTAGAAAGGATATAAAATGTAGATTGGCAATGGCACGGAAAGCGTTTCTGAAGAAGAGAAATTTGTTAACATCGAGTATAGATTTAAGTGTCAGGAAGTTGTTTCTGAAAGTATTTGTATGGAATGTAGCCATGTATGGAAGTGAAACATGGACGATGAATAGTTTGGACAAGAAGAGAATAAAAGCTCTCGAAATGTGATGCTACAGAAGAATGCTGAAGATTAGATGGGTAGATCACATAACTAATGAGGATGTATTGACTAGAATTGGGGAGAAGAGGAGTTTGTGGCACAACTTGACAAGAAGGAGGGACCGGTTGGTAGGACATGTACTGAGGCATCAAGGGATCACAAATTTAGCATTGGAGGACAGCGCGGAGGGTAAAAATCGTAGAGGGAAACAATGAGATGAATGCACTAAGCTGATTCAGAAGGATGTGGGTTGCAGTAAGTACTGGAAGATGAAGAAGCTTGCACAGGATAGAGTAGCATGGAGAGCTGCATCAAACCAGTGAAGACCACCACAACAACATGTTACACTTCTCCTGATAGCTGACAGTCACACTTCAATTCGACCTCAGTAGAGACGATTTTCTTGTCGACAGCAATTAATACTCCTCCTACGGCGGCTAATCTGTCTTTGTAAAATATATTCCATGACTAGCTAAATATTTAAGAGCCTTCTACTTCAGGTTTCAGCCAACACTCGGTCCAGAGAATAATATTCTGGCATGAAAATTCCCTGACAGACATTACATTTGGGAACTTAGTAAGGAACACTTCAGCAAGTTACTGATAAAATTTTGACTATCTATTGTCATTACTCTCAACGCAGGTAGACCTGCAGCAGATGTGTTTTCGTTTGGCTTCACTGATTTGTGTATTGAATCACATCCCCTTGAATAAATGTGGAGGGACCCAATTAAGAGCATTTACAGGAAACAATATCAAAGAACTGCATTCATAATTCGAGAATCCCCGATATAATTGATATATCGTGAGTGGTTATCGACCCCAGACCTCTTGCGTACCCTATCCAATTAGGAAAACTGGGAACGCCTGTAATTTTCAGTGTATTGATTTATCCAGTTTCCCAGTTGTACTGCCTCCGGACACTCACGTACAGGCGACAGACCTACTGTAGCCGATTTCGAATGTAACAGTGTCGAAACTTCTTATAAAGTGAAGTGGATGTGAACGTACGTCAAACACTCACAACAAAAAATATCATTCATCACTGTTGCATTAATAGTGTCGGCTTTATGCTAGTTTTAACAGACAAGTACACAGTTCTGTGAGAATACAGCACTCGTACTTCTCAGTTGTGTAATGCACACAAATAATTAGCACATTCGTGGTGTTGTGAATCAATCACATTAATGTGAAGGACGATACGATGCCCCAGGTGTCAAGCATACGCCTTTAAACAAAAAAAGACTTCTTTTTGCATGTGTGTAGAAGTGCGACAACTGTAGCGGAACAACCTTGCAGTCCAGCTTAGAGAACCTAATTACTCGAATTGCTTAAAAACATGCTATGCCCTTAGTGGAGGAGTTACAGTGTCCCTTCAGGCCTTTCAGAGAATCACAGCTAGTTACCTTCAGGACAACTGCAGAAAACAAAATAGACCTCATTTCGTTGCTGTTACTGGTCTCATTAACGCCCATGACTCTGTAGGCTGTGAAATTTCCTGGAAGATTTTAGCACAGTGTGGTTTTCAGCAGAAATTTACTGCCTTCTTGAAATTGCTCTACACAGATATGGCAGCAGCTGTTACTGGTAACGACTCCGTTAGTGAATGATTCCGCATCAGCAGTTGCGTCAAGCCAGGATATGTGATTGCCTACACGTTAATTCCCTTATACGTTGCCGCAGACGTGTAGTTAGTCAAAGACGATCTTTCCCCAAGAATAGAGTTAACATAGAGGATGGATGCGAGGCTATTTAATTTGAGCCGTCTGACAGCAAGAATTCAAATACTTTCTGCTGCTTTATTTGAGTTAGAATATGCCGACGAGAAGCAGTTGCAGCTCATCTTGAAGAAAAACTATATCTAAGTATACATCAACATGTAGATGACTATGGTTAATCCTGAATGCCTGCACAGTATACGAAATAATCTGAACATAATACCAGGGAACACACATGCTTCACCAGACTGCACCTCGCAAAGAACAAAGAAATTTGTCTCCATCGGTAGATTGGGTCTTCAAGTAGTGAACACTTTTCTTAACTTTGACAGCATCGCCCGTAGAGTGCAAATATAAATTCAGAAATTTAACATAAAATTAACATTGCTGGAGCATTGTTTGTCAGACTAAAAAATGGAGAATTTGACAAACATGATGTCAGTGCTTCACCAAAGATATTTGAATTCAATTCTGTTTCAGTTCCCAGTCTCCTTTGTAGGTCTCTATCCAGACCATATCGCAAACTACGCTATTCATTGGCTGTTCTTGTGGAGACTAGTCAGTCAGCGTATTTTAAAGAACAAACAACTTCTGCTGAGGTGAAGATTCTACTCGGTATGTAGGCCACGCTAGTGGTTGCTTGAATACTACAGACGAAAACTGAAGTGGAAGAAAATTTAGAATTAAAAATAAATACAGTATTCGCAATAGCCCCACGACGGGCTATGTGACTTGCACAATCATGTGATACAACGCACATAATTTTTGTGGCTGTGTGAGCACAGTTTTCAAACAAGAAATACGTTAGGTGAAAGTATCTACTAACAGTAATTATAAGTGCGAATTTGCACACACACACTATACATGATAATTTAAGATTATAAAACAGAGATTCAAGGAAGTAGTTAAAATGCCAGCAACCTCATCCATCATAAAACAAAAAATCTTGAAGAATGGTACACTCTGATACTGATATAATTTCAAAGGTCACAGAAATTTACACACTATTTAGCAACAGTAATTTTGGAAAGCTGATAGTGTAGTTTGTGGTTGAAACGGAGGTGCTGAAATTTGCAAACTTCCATTTGTTTTCCTCAAGTTTCCTTCAGCTTTCTAAAGGAACTGTAGCTCTTCTCTACTTCATCGCTTCTACTGGGTAGCTGATGAGAAATAAATCTATGAGAGTAACGTTAAGATCTGTGTATCTGCGCTACAAGGACCGTTTGACCAAGGAATAGGATATCACTCGCAGCCTGATGATAAAGGAATAGGAAATGTGTAATTTTTTCAAGATAGTTATAATATCTAGAGATGTTCACCATTTACGTGTATCGCATGATGAAAAACTTTTTTTTCACGAAACTAGCTGTGATATTGCCATTTAAGCGTTCTGACGGTATCGGAGTTATAGAAACAATCATTTATTCAGAATTTTCCGTAACGCTATATAACATCCATCCCTAAATTTTCCTGTGGTGATTTAGAATTCGTCGGATAGAAATTTACTTTCGGATCCTTTCGATACGAATCCAGTGCTTGAACAACTGCTTCACTTCTTTTTCTCAGTGACCTACCAAACGAAACAGGTGGATGTAGAAATGATCACGGTTTTTTTTTCAGATTTATACACGAATTTTCACGAAATGTTCGAGTCAGGTTTTATAGGCTGCAGACGTTACCGTAGGTTTTCAGTGTGGGGAGAATGTTGCATAACTGTTAGGTACAACTATCCGCTACACATACAAAAATTCCTTGCATCTCAATTAACATTTATTGGTATGTGCCACACGCTGGATCAGTACAAAAGCGCCCTCACCGCACAGTCTTAACTTCATACATTACCTAATTGCTAGTATGTGTCATCAGATCACAACCGGATTAAGAGATAAGTGCTTGCTTCCCATTTCCGAAACTGTGTATTATCCATTTTCCCTAAAAACAGTGGCACTAGTTATTCATCAGAGTTATTAGTTGTCATCGGCAGGGGCTTAGTGATCGACTACAGAACCTCTTTAAACTCCCATTATTTAGCTGGAAACGGCCCATGAAACAGGCATTCTATCCCCCACTGGCTTTGTATCGCAGTACTTGTTTTTTTAATCGTTTTAGTAGTTGTCAGTGGAATGAAAACCAGAGGTGCTAAAAGCGACAGTGCTGTCAATTGAAGAAAACTTTTCACCGGAAATATAGTAATGGATTTTAAAACTTCTTTGAAACTATATTGTTGATAACTCTCAAGTCTGCAACTTAGGGGAGTTGGAACGCCCTGTCCCGAAAATGTTAAATTTAGTGACTTGGCTTCCTGTATTTCAGGAACCACTGTAGCCATAGACGTGAAACTTTTACAGGACATTAAACTGTATGTTCTGAGTCTACTGAACTACAATAATTGCATTTTAGCAACTAAAGAAATGTTGAAACGTGTATGAAATCTTATGAGACTTTACCGCTAAGGTCTTCAGTCCCTAAGCTTACACACTACTTAACCTAAATTATCCTAAGGACAAACACACACACCCATGCCCGAGGGACGACTCGAACCTCCGCCGGGACCAACCGTTTTAGCCACTGCACTCGGAAAATTTTGTATACTTCTTTGTACGTTATCCTAAATAATTTTAATTATAATAACATTATGCTTTTCTTTTAGTTCAGTACCCTCAGGATATGTATATTATTACTCCCTGAAAATTTGAATACTCTATTCGAAGTGGTTTCTGAGATTTAGAGAAAAATGAGACAGAAAATGTAAATTTTCAGGAACGGCTTCTGAAGTTACAAAAGACTGTAAATCACATACTATATGCTTATTTTTTTATTTTCAGTCACTCAGAAGCACCCTGCACCATACTGTATATCACCCTCTTGATCTTTTTCCAAGTTTTTTCCTCTTTTCTTGTTTCTGGACTCCTTAGTGGTCAACTGTGCTGCATACTCTGCTTTATCAATGTGAACGTTGTTCATCCGTTCAAGTTTGCTCCAGGATTAATTTCCATACGCTGTAGCACTTTCACCCAACCAATGCTGCCATCATTAAAAGCAATAACAGCATCACTGCCCCCCCCCCTCCAGTTTAGTGTTTTCATTCCAACAACAAAATTTTAGGTTAGTGGGTCCATATAAGATTATCGAACGACTCATTGTGATTTTGAGTCTGACCATGCAGACACTTCTTTAGTAATTCAAGATTTTCCAGGTCTCTGTAAATATGTTTAATGATTTCCATGACTGTTGCTGGGGTGGAGTGTTTATGGCTGTATGAACTGATTGAATACTGGGCATTGAGGTAATTGCACTATGAACCATGTCCAGGTGGACAAAGGTGGTGTACTGGTTTTTCATCAGTTGACAGTCAGTGGAAGAAGGTAGCTCATACTGCCTGTTTCATTGTCAACAGATCGTCAGTATTATTTCTAATGGCCATCCCATAATACTGCTGTACTTAATCAGTCATTTTGTCTGTCAGCCAGCCTCTTATGGTTTTACCATCAGAAAATTTCTAGTCTCTCAAACTTTGTTCCAACTTCCTCAACCTGGTGCCCATCCTCTTCTATACATGACCAACACATTCGAGTTTTGTGATAATCTTGTTACCATAAGGCTGAGCGGCTACTACACTGTTATTGCTTTTGAGCCTCCATCACCTAAGAACTTAGTTAACACACTCCCCTTTCGTTCACAGATCGACTAAAAATTTCAATAGCTGCAGAGGGCTCCATAGCACCACATGTTCATTCATAATTACTGTCACAGATAAAACCTTTTTCATTCCCTGATCTACACTTATAACAATGCTTGGCTAAAATCTGGGAACCTCTACCTTCCCAGTGTGCACACTGGTAACCATAGCAACAGAATTCTTAGGACTGTAGCAAAGTGACACTAAAAGCTGCTTGTATGTCAGTTATACCATCATTTATTTCAATAGCTTCGTTTGCAGCACCCTTCATTGACTCACATGCAACAGATTACGTAACCTACCATGTACATCACTTTCGTTTTGAGAAAAATGTGCGTCACGATGTTTTATTTTAATCTTCGAAGCACTAATGAGTGTGACTCTGTATGCTGACGAGTTTGCCTGTATTTCATTGTCTGTAACTTCCCATGCCACATGTTAAACTCACTCTTTGCCTTTATTCGAAAATCTATTAGCATGAAACCCAAGTTTCTTAAAAACACTCCGTTTTTGCGTCATACTTTACTCTTTGAGAGATTTACCAACCTATTCGTCACTTTTCCTCGGAAAAGGTCAGCACATCTATATATAACGCTTCTTTATACTGTGACACGATATGATAGAGTTTTTGACGTAATTTAACCTTTATAACACAGCAATTCACAGGCTTCTATAAAAAAAATTACCGATCTTATTAGTTCTTGAAGTAACGCACTTAAAAATTTAACATTTTCAATCGTGTAGGTTATATTTAAAAAATAAAGTAAAATGCTTCCCATGTGAACTTAAAAAAGTGATTATACACTCCTGGAAATGGAAAAAAGAACATATTGACACCGGTGTGTCAGACCCACCATACTTGCTCCGGACACTGCGAGAGGGCTGTACAAGCAATGATCACACGCACGGCACAGCGGACACACCAGGAACTGCGGTGTTGGCCGTCGAATGGCGCTAGCTGCGCAGCATTTGTGCACCGCCGCCGTCAGTGTCAGCCAGTTTGCCGTGGCATACGGAGCTCCATCGCAGTCTTTAACACTGGTAGCATGCCGCGACAGCGTGGTCGTGAACCGTATGTGCAGTTGACGGACTTTGAGCGAGGGCGTATAGTGGGCATGCGGGAGGCCGGGTGGACGTACCGCCGAATTGCTCAACACGTGGGGCGTGAGGTCTCTACAGTACATCGATGTTGTCGCCAGTGGTCGGCGGAAGGTGCACGTGCCCGTCGACCTGGGACCGGACCGCAGCGACGCACGGATGCACGCCAAGACTGTATGATCCTACGCAGTGCCGTAGGGGACCGCACCCCCACTTCCCAGCAAATTAGGGACACTGTTGCTCCTGGGGTATCGGCGAGGACCATTCGCAACCGTCTCCATGAAGCTGGGCTACGGTCCCGCACACCGTTACGCCGTCTTCCGCTCACGACCCAACATCGTGCAGCCCGCCTCCAGTGGTGTCGCGACAGGCGTGAATGGAGGGACGAATGGAGACGTGTCGTCTTCAGCGATGAGAGTCGCTTCTGCCTTGGTGCCAATGATGGTCGTATGCGTGTTTGGCGCCGTGCAGGTGAGCGCCACAATCAGGACTGCATACGACCGAGGCACACAGGGCCAACACCCGGCATCATGGTGTGGGGAGCGATCTCCTACACTGGCCGTACTCCACTGGTGATCGTCGAGGGGACACTGAATAGTGCACGGTACATCCAAATCGTCATCGAACCCATCGTTCTACCATTCCTAGACCGGCAAGGGAACGTGTTCCAACAGGACAATGCACGTCCGCATGTATCCCGTGCCACCCAACGTGCTCTAGAAGGCGCAAGTCAACTACCCTGGCCAGCAAGATCTCCGGATCTGTCCCCCATTGAGCATGTTTGGGACTGGATGAAGCGTCGTCTCACGCGGTCTGCACGTCCAGCACGAACGCTGGTCCAACTGAGGCACCAGGTGGAAATGGCATGGCAAGCCGTTCCACAGGACTACATATAGCATCTCTACGATCGTCTCCATGGGAGAATAGCAGCCTGCATTGCTGCGAAAGGTGGATATACACTGTACTAGTGCCGACATTGTGCATGCTCTGTTGCCTGTGTCTATGTGCCTGTGGTTCTGTCAGTGTGATCATGTGATGTATCTGACCCCAGGAATGTGTCAATAAAGTTTCCCCTTCCTGGGACAATGAATTCACGGTGTTCTTATTTCAGTTTCCAGGAGTGTATGTATATTACACCATTTCATTTGAAAAATTGCAAAATTTATGAGAAAAAAATTCGAAAATTTGAAGAAAATTTTTCAGTTCTAACCCCCCTAATGTAACGAACATTGTTGTTGTAGGAGTCGATGTGAACACAGCTTGCCATATAAAAGAATAATACTAATTAAGTCTTGTGACTTGAGACCACGCTATCCCCAATAACCGCGGATCACAAAATAGATATTTACAGCAATAGTTACTAAAGACGCAAAAACCGGATTATATTATGTAGAACCTACTATTAAACGAAAGTTTACGACTGCAATGTAATGAACCTCTCTGTGTCAGAAGCTAGGTGCCATCGCGGACTGCAAAGCTGTAGCCATGTGTTCGACTCCTACCAAGCGATTAGATGAGCCTTCCATTTGTTTCATTATTTCGAGAGTCTTCTGCGGAAACAAAATGAATGAAATATATGTAATTGTGATTATAAACACTGCCGATATTTCAACAATTCAACAATACTGTGCTCGCAATATAGTGGAGAAAGTATAGACTCTCTCTCTCTCTCTCTCTCTCTCTCTCTCTCTCTCTCTCTCTCTCTCTCTCTCTCTCTCTTTTCTTTTAAGAAAAGAAAATAATAGACAATGCTGATAGTTTCTGTATCGCACCTCAGTTGATCATTCAGCCATAACAGACTACTTTAACTATTATATACGATTTCCGACAACAATATGTGAAAGTAATCGCAATAGATAGATGAAGAATAAGGGAAAGAAGTAAAAGTAAGCTCACTACTATTGGGGCAACACGATTAGAATCCTAATGACACCTTACTGTAGACACACACTTAAAAATAGTTACATAAAAAGACATGCATTCGGTCAAAAATCAATTAGAATGCCTTTAAATAGGCCTTAAGAGGAGATGAAGTAAATGACATCCATTTCATTAACTTTTTCTGAAAGTAAAATTTTAATGTACCCTGATGGAAAAAAAAATTGCCACGGGAATCTACGGTCGCTAGAAGATCGAAGTCTGGACAGTCACATTACATCACGAACAGGGAAGACCATCGTGTTTGCTGTATGGCTCTGCTGCATTGTACTGCTTCTGAAGCACCAATTTCAGCAGCATTTGACACCACAGTGACACAAAAAACTGTTATCGGTTACTTCAGTGAGCTCCGAGCCAGACCCCCTGTAGCGTGCATTCCACTGACCCTGAACCACCCCCAATTTCGACTTCAGTGGAGGGTAGGTTAGAGGTCTGTTTTGTTTTTTGTTGAAAGCTGGTTCTGCTTCGGTGCCAGTTATTTTGTGGTTGGTTGGGGGCCAGCACCTGTGTGGTAGACATGTTGGACCTATTCTTGGAGTTACGGTCTTGGTTGCGATTTCGTATGGCATCACGAACACTCTCGTGATTGTCCCAGGCAGCCTAACTGCAAATCTGCTCGTCATTCTGGTGATTCGCCCTGGTGTGCTGCCATTTATGAAAGTTCTCCAGGTTGTGCTTTCTAGGAGAACAGCTCTCAATATTGTAACCCAACATGCTTCACAGGCTGTCGACATGTTGTCGTGGCTTGCTCGATCACCATATCTGTCCGCAATCGTGGAAAGATGGGACATCACTGGATGACAGCCCTAGTGTAATCCACAAACAGCTTTAACAGTCCCTTATAGTGACCGATCAAGTGCAACATGCTCCATCCCACTAATTGACGCTGTAAAACATAATGTATAGACATATGCGTGCTTGCATTAAACATTCTAGCTGTTTCTCCTATTATTAACGTATGAGCTTTTCATACTTACGAGGACTTACACCGCCAAACTTTCAGAAAACATTCCTCACACACAAAGAAAGAAAAAATGTTATGTGGACATGTGTCCGGAAACGCTTACTTTCCATGTTAGAGCTCATTTTATTACTTCTCATCAAATCACAATAATCATGGAATGGAAACACACAGCAACAGAACGTACCAGCGTGACTTCAAACACTTTGTTACAGGAAATGTTAAAAATGTCCTTCGTTAGCGAGGATACATGCATCCACCCTCCGTCGCATGGAATCCCAGATGCGTTGATGCAGCCCTGGAGAATGGCGTATTGTATCACAGCCGTCCACAATACGAGCACAAAGAGTCTCTACATTTGGTACCGGGGTTGCGTAGACAAGAGCTTTCACATGCCCCCATAAATGAAAGTCAAGAGGGTTGAGGTCAGGAGAGCGTGGAGTCCATGGAATTGGTCCGCCTCTACCAATCCATCGGTCACCGAATCTGTTGTTGAGAAGTGTACGAACACTGCGACTGAAATGTGCAGGAGCTCCATCATGCATGAACCAATGTTGTGTCGTACTTGTAAAGGCACATTTTCAAGCAGCACAGGTAGAGTATCCCGTATGAAATCATGAAAACGTGCTCCATTGAGCGTAGGTGGAAGAACATGGGGCCCAATCAAGACATCACCAACAATGCCTGCCCAAACGTTCACAGAAAATCTGTGTTGATGACGTGATTGCACAATTGCGTGCGGGTTCTCGTCACCCCCACATGTTGGATATGAAAATGTACAATTTGATCACGTTGAAGTGTATCCGTGGAGGCCAATCACCTGCTGATAGTGCCTGCACATGCTGTACATGGTACGGAAACAACTGGTTCTCCCGTAGCACTCTCCATACAGAGACGTGGTCAAATTTAACTTGTACAACAGCAACTTCTCTGAGGCTGACATTTGGGTTATCGTCAACTGCACGAAGAATTGCCTCGTCTATTGCAGGTGTCCTCGTCGTTCTAGGTCTTTCCCAGTCGAGAGTCATAGGCTGGAATGTTCCATGCTCCCTAAGACACCGATCAATTGCTTCGAACGTCTTTCTGTCGGGACACTTTCGTTCTGGAAATCTGTCTCGATACAAACGTACCGCGCTAAGGCTATTGCCCCATGCTAATCCATACATGAAATGGCCATCTGCCAACTCCGCATTTGTAAACATTGCACTGACTGCAAAACCACGTTCGTGATGAACACTAACTTGTTGATGCTACGTACTGATGTGCTTGATGCTAGTACTGTAGAGCAATGAGTCGCATGTCAACACAAGCACCGAAGTCAACATTACCTTCCTTCAATTGGGCCAACTGGCGGTGAATCGAGGAAGTACAGTACATACTGACGAAACTAAAGTGAGCTCTAACATGGATATTAAGCGTTTCCGGACACATATCCACATAACATCTTTTCTTTATTTGTGTGTGAGGAATGTTTCCTGAAAGTTTTGCCGTATCTTTTTGTAACACTCTGTATTACGTAGAGAAAGTATTCTCGAAATTTCGTAACTCTACTATAACTTTTATTGACTGTTGCGATCCTATGACCCGTCACTATATATTACTTCGATGCTTAAAATAGGAAAAGAACAATCGTAACAGCAGTTAATGATATACTGGGTATTTAGTGCTTGTACACAAAAGAAACTCCGAATGCCGACCAGCAAATAAAGCAGCTATCTGGAAGTGACTTGCTCCATACAGACTTCTTTCTGAGTGACTGCTCTAGTAGCGCGGATATCTAAGCACCCCTCCCTCACACAGGGCTATTTTAATCCGGTGACGACTCGGTGACGCGCCGCTGCAGAGTGGCACGCTGGTCGCAGTGTCTGGGCCGCACCCTCTGACATTTCGCTGCCCCTCACCCTTCATCTCCCCAACCCCCCTCCTGGTCTCCTCCCTCCCTCCACTGTGGCGCAGCATTCACGCCGGACTCAACTCTGACTCACATGTCGCAGATTCGATTGCGTCTGGCGTTGTGCGCACACTACTCTGCTGCATCTCAAGCTAGTCACGCAGTAATATTGTTTACAATGCACTGCTTCTGCAAATTACCAGAGAAGTACGAAAGTCATGTCTCACACATTTCCTCTACTTTCTCAGGAAAGAGCAGACTCCACAATTAGCATGTAGGGCATTAGTTCTAGATTCCGAGGCCAATGTCGATAACACACAGTTAGTTCAACGACACTCAGCAATACACTGGTCTGTTCGAATACAGTTGTTCTGTACAGATTGTTCAGCAACAGCCTGAAAATTTCAAACTGATAAACGGTCTGTGTTGCAAATTTATTTATTTCAGTAACTCATTTCAACTTTTTAGCGCACTTTATTACGGTATTTATAGTTTTTACTTATGGACCGTCTGACAGCAACTGAATGAAACACAATTTTAGTACCATACGCGTCTCGCCTTTATTTTCTGCAAGGTGTCGTCAGTGGCCTGGAATATGTACATATGTTAGCTATTTAATTTACAGTTTTTCACTGTGCCTATAGGTTATAAAGAGTTCTGAAGGTTCGTATTTCCTATTAAGTAGTAATGTTTTGAACTGTACTTACAGGTTCCGTGGACAATTTCTTACATATTACGCTATTGCTGCATTTTTGGTGTTGTTCTTCTTCTTATGAATGCCAATTCGACAGCACTATTAACTGAACGCTTGTTTCAATGCAATGTTTTGGTTTCTGTTGCAGACTGTCAAATGTTTTTGCCAAAGAATGAATGTTATTGCCCAACTTTGGAGTGTAGCTATTGAAGTATCTGTGGTCTGTCCGTGTATGCATTTGTGTGTGCGTTTGTGTATGTATATATGTATGTGTGTGTGTGTGTGTGTGTGTGTGTGTGTGTGTATTTTGTTGTGGTATATATATATATAAATATTTTTTTTTTTTTTTTTGTGGGCTGTGTGTGTATGTGTGTGTCCAAATGGTGTGGGGAAGAGATTTTGGGTTTATGTTATTTCCTTTATTAAGTGCAGTAGGGAGCCTGTGCTGTTGTGTGTTTGTTCATTTATCACATGTTTGTTTTCTGCTATGACTTTCTGGATGTGGAAGTTTTCTTGCGTTTGTATAAGGTGTTTGTCATGGTTGCTTATTATCATTATTTTCATTTCTTGTTCCATGTTTGTAGGATGATGGTTATGGTGTTTTAAATGATCTGCAAATGTGGAATGGTTTGTTTCATACTTCCAACAACCGATATGTTATTTGTATCTCGTTTCAAAATTCCTGCATGTCATGCCTATGTATACTGCATCACAACTTTGACATTCAAGTTTATACACTCCTGATTGTTCGAATTTGTCCCTCTTGGTAGCTGGCTCGCTTAGGTGTGATTGGAGGGTTAGCCCAGGGTTATATGCTATTACTTTTTAGAGCATCTTCGGATTGCGTTAAAGTAGCTGGATATAAAATGCACCCGTCATAACGTCTGAGCGCTAAAAAGACCAGTTGTACTGGTCTGTTTTTGTATGCGTGGTCGTTTGGTGTGCTGCTATGGCCAAGTTGTCTGGTGTGGTGAAGATCCACCTGTCATTTCGTGTAACTTTATGACGGACGGTTTTATATCCAACTACTTTTGCACAATCTCATGATGTCCTAAAAGTATGAAACTTGTTGTTGAAACAAATACCTTTGCACCCCAGATTTTTTTTTCATTCTGAATTAATTCCAGTAGTTTGCTGTACCAGCTGGCCAGCATGGAATGCAATAAATTCTACAGTCTGAAAAGCTTGTAAGTAGTGCTGAGAAATAGCTGTTAAGTGGAGACTGAAGGCAAGTGGGCTTCAAACATTCGACTTTTAGATATAAGCATATGTGAAATGCCTGGTCTTTCCTGTATGAAACAGGTTTTGTTTTATATACTTCGTGGGATATGATGGTTTTCCTGACGCTCCGTGCAGTCTGTGGACCGTGACAGCAAGGCATATGACCGGGTATGTGCAGAACAGCCCCATGGTTCCAATGTCACAATCTCTAAATTAGAGTGCATTGGGGATGTCCAGAACAGAATGGGGTACAGATTCAGAAGATTGTTGAAAGAAAACTCAAAAATAGTATTGGAAGATGGTAAGAACATAGGTGGTAAAGGTCACCTGACAAATGTTGAAATAGATACATTACAAAATTATTATGGCTGCGCCATAAGAAGAAATGTAGGGAATTTAAAATACATGAAGAGAGCTGTATGGGCTATCTTTTTCTATAAGCTTTCCTCAAATGAAATTCCAGTGCACGGTCTCTTCCCGAATGATCCTGACACTTGGTGCAAAATCACAAACATTCTTTAACTGCATCACTAATGAATGAAATTAAACCCATATTTCGAGATCTTTGTAAATATACCTTTTTGAAAAAATTTCTTCACGGGAAAACCCAAAATTTAAATTAATGTGTGAATTCTGTCATTTGGCACCGGTTATCGGAAACTGTATTTGTACAGCTTACAGCCCTAAAATTTGGTGTTTATGATGCTATTTTATGCTTCAGTGATGGTGTCATTAGAAAACTGAATGTTTTGGAATTATTAGGCATAAAATATAGTGGAAATACTGCAAAATCCTTCGAGCAAATAGATAAAGAGAGAATCTTCAAAGCAGATATTGCTAATTTGAAATGCACAAAAGAAGCCAGACAGAAAATATGAGAGACCAAGAGAAGAAAAGATCAGTATGATACAGATGATGCTCAGTGTAGTGCAGGAAAATATTAGTGGTAAGTAATTCTCATCAATAACTATATCAGAATTGCAATATTAAACTTTAAATGGATTTTTCTCAAAACTACATTTTTGTTTTACTTTCCAGAACCATTATTTGATAAACTAATGGGGATGGAAACATAAAATTTGGTCAGTTTGCACTGCAGATGGCAATACGTTGTTACAAGTAAATTGAGAGTCATGAAACAGAAACTGTTTTATAATAATTACTGTGCAAAAAAAGTTAAATTTTACTAGTGAAAGAATAAATTATTTTCTTCATAATCATTAGAGATATTACGTTCATTTTACTCGTAAGCTGCATATATGTTACATATATGCAGTAAAGATTTCATTGTGTTATCACTTACAGTTCTTTTGAAATGTGTACCTATTCAAAGGGTAAAATAGCATTTGCAGACTAGCGATAAAAAATCCCTTCCGTCTCCCCTTGAAGAGAATGGTGTGCTTGGCACCCTTTCTGCGGTAATTAGAACTGAAGTTAGTCAATCAGGCCGTTCAACGGTCTTCCTTAGACGATGTAGCCAAACGTGTTCTTCGTTTGGTTTCCTAAAACCGAACTAGAAAGCGATACGAAAATTGGACCTTGGACGGTAGTAATGATCAAGCCCTAGCCAAAGACTGAGTAGTCAAGTCCACTCTCATCTACGCTTTGAGAACAATTGACACTAGTTGTATCTAGCGGACCACTTGATTTACGAATGGAAACTGCGTGACTGGTTAATTTAAATGCAAATTAACCCAGCAATGGCACACTGCATGAAATTTTATGATGAACCATATTTAATCAGTACAGCCTACCCTGCAACGCCCTTACAAGTTCTTCGAACAGTTTCTGACCACCCTTTGTATGTGACGGCTTATGGATGTTGAACCACCCCACTAAAGTAAAGGGAAGGTAGATAAACACAAACGAAAGTAATGTGAGTTAAGAGAGAGGAAAACCAGTGAAGCTACATCATGATGGGCATTATGAAAGCCAGAGCTAGGCAAATGCTGGCTACAGAAGGTGAAGGTTGTTCTGTTGTAACACAAGCGCCGGGACAAAGATGAGGAATGCAATAGAAGAGAAGACGGTGAAACGACGCCGGCCAATGGTGCGCTGATTAGGACCACATCACGACAGGAGCGGCCTCTACAAGAGGAGAATATAAGCGTGGCTCCAGCCAGCCTCAGTGGTACAGTATCAGCTCAGAATTTGGACATTAGTGGACAGTATTCGCAGAGTATTAGCACGGCCTAGCAGAGAGTGCTACAACAGCAGTTATTAGTGATCCAAAAACTGTGTGTCAAACTTGCATGAACTTTATATATAGCAAAGGGCTGGGAATTATGTTGCATGTCACCCATCTCTTGCACTGTTATTTCAAAGTTCAGTACTGACAATTTGCATTATTGAAATAAAACTACTCATGTTGTTTGCTTGAATTGTTGTATAGCACTCCAAGAACGCAGCATCCCTTAGGTACCATATACGGAGCGAGTGGGCAAGACCCCACAAAGATTGTGCTCCACATGCTGACCATTTCACTCATTCCTCATGGACTTTAACTAACAAACGCATCGGCATCAGAGCACAAGCAACAAAAGTTTGTTCCCTGAAGTTTTCGAGGTTTCTCATATTCACCACACAAACAACTTCCCTTAAAGAGTCACAAAAAATAGAAATACAGTCGACTTAAGCCTTCGGAACGTGGCGGCCACCCCACCAGCCCTTATGAATTTTCTACCTATGAGGTAATTGGCTTGTAATTATGAGGAACACTATTGTGTTGAAAGGAAGTGGAAATGTATCATCTTCAGACAGTACTGAAGGCAGCATGTCTCCGTTTAAATGCAGCTGATAAGGAGCAACTGTTTGTGTACCTTCGCTGAAGAAGGGCCTGACAGAATGACAACAACATGCGACACGCCTAATCCCGCAAAATAAAAGGGGCATCCTCCAGCGTTGTATCCCAGCCATTTGTTGACATCCAAATACCGCTCTGGAGGGATGGGGAAAGGCTTCCTGCTTAATGGGTCACCCTCGTAAATGAGAAAGCAGGAACAGACATGTTCAGTCGGAGTACAATGGGATTCACTGGGAGATGTAAGAAAAGAAATAAATGGGTCAAGCGATAGACTTCAGTGTCAGGAACAAACAAGAGTGTGAGGAACTAGAAATGGAGTTGGGAGCGACATATATCAGTGAGAATAAATTATAGTGTTACTCAGGAAGCTCTGGCTGAAGTGAGAGACAAAGACGACGATATAATAGAAAATACCCAAGAGCAGCGTAGACGTGCGTATATTGGAAGGGTAAGGCATACAAAAGTGGTGACGTTGTCAGTATCCTCCAGTAGGTGTTGAAGGGAGGCTGTTGCCGGTGAAGATAATGATGACAATGATTGTGATGATGAGTAAGACGTTGGCGGTGTAGAACCTCAGTATTATTGTTCAGTTCAAATTACTTAGTAGTTATTGGATACCAAGGAGCTAATATTCTAGTTAAGAATATTGTATCTACGTCACTAAAAGCCTAACCCGGTTATTGTTCATAACGCACAGCCTCATTTGCTGGATACCCATCTAACTACTTCCAGGGTCAGTGAAAGTTTGATTGTCAGTATCTTATAGCGGTCTGAGGACGACAGTGCGAAAATGTGATTTTGGTGGCGGTCGTATCTAGGGTTCTACTGTGCACGATAAGGGTTAAAGTATTTTAGATATCCCTTGTCCTAGGGACCCTTCGTATATCTATCTGAAAGGAAGAGCATACTTTAGTTAGCCTACAGTACGGGATCAGAATTTAAACATCACACAGTCCCGCTAGCCAAGGCAAATTGAGCAGATCGATTCGCTCATTCGTATTAGATGTGGTCTAGGGCACACCTTAGGTGGCTTATAAAATTGCCTTTTGTTCATGGATGGTTCTTCAGACGCAACCGAAAACCATGATTTTTTTGTACAAGAAGTACCAGCGGTGGGGATGGCCATTTTTATCATGTGTATAGATGCCAGATCGTCTTATCACTTATTTTTTAGAAAATATTCTTGGGGAAATTAGAAACTGTATTCGATATGTTCAACTGATAACGATATCCAGAGCTTGGAAATATCTTCCTTATTTAGGAAACCACAAACACCGGATGTAGCCGCTTTCACACCATGGGCCGCAATTATCTAAACTATTAACTATAGCGTTTTATGTGTACATTTGAAAGCGTAGGCAGTAGGGCCTAAGGCAACAGGAGTGGAATGTTGAGCCACTGTTTGAGGATACATTAAAAAAATTATTTTATAATGCCGAGATGAAAATACTGGTAACAGCACAGTTACGGAATAATACTATCGTAGGCCGCCGGCGGTATACTCACGGTTACGGAGATAATTAAAACAATTTAAAAAATTAAAAGCCATTTAAGCGAACAATTATTGAATTGCGCAAGACAGCCTTATGGTCCAAATTTTTAATAAAAACTGTATTACCGTTACACAGAACTGACTTCACAAATTAATAAACTTAACTACCGATGTAACCTTCACAAATTAAAAAAACTTAGCTACCGATGTAATCTGACCCAGGCAATTGATAGTCTCTTACGAAGGTAAGGCGAATGTATCAACGTTTATAGCAAGCAAGGTTTGAAACTATTGAAATGTAAACTGTCTTAATAGCAATGGTCTATCACAATTGAAATGCATGATTAATAACCGAAAAATCTGCAGCTTACACAGAAAGCGTACGTAAAAATATCGGCAACACAGCTTACAGCAACTAATGTTTAAAACCATTCAAATGTAAATTGTCTTAACAGCAAAAGAACCGCAACTGAGCTACCTGATTAATAACCAAAGAATCTATAGATTACAGAGAAAAGCATAATAACAAATACCGGATGATTATTGCATAATGCTGATACCTGTAAACACAAATGAACATATACAAAACAATCATTGGTATACGATTCACTTAAAAACATCTCCACAACAACAAAATACGGAATCACATAGGTGGAAAAGAAACGAAGGTAAGATCAGGATCAACTTGTTTCATTACTTTTTTAATTCGGTATTGCGTAATAAGCTGTAGCTTCAATTGATATTAATTCTGCCATTAAGACAACTTGCATCAACTTAACATTCATAAAAGGTAATCTGCAGAGCCACTCAGGACTTTTACCTTGAAAATGACGAAAACCTACACTCAGTTTTGACTGCTAAGAATACAGTCCTTTGACGGCACAAGATTTTCAACAAGCTACGACCGCCCACAGGCAGGAAGTGGCACAGCAAAATCCAACTTACGTTGAAAGTTAACCTTCAGCACGCAGGCAAGAAATTCATTGACAAATCGTAAAAGTAGCGCTTCACTCAGATAAGATACAAATTTGCCGAATATCGGCCACAAGTGACAGCAGTCAAGAACTGACAGCAAAATCAACCATGGCACAAGTCAGATAATTCCACATGCGATTAACGTTGACGCTAACTAAATAGTCGAACAATTAAGAAGACGGCCCTCGAACAAACGGAGTGGCCACACGGAGCACTAACGATCTCAGAACGATCCACCAGACAAATACCTCAACATTTGATAAAACTTTAGGTTAGACTGTTATTTCTGGACACGAAAAGTATCAGTCATTGGGGATGGCCGCTTCTATAATTCCAAACATTTCACCATTTATTCTTAAGATGATATTCTCAGGGAACCTACAAATTTTTTTTCGAGTCATTACCCACTACTGATACCCCGAGGTTAAAACTTACTGTACTTATGTACGTAAAATATGCAGGTAATGTCCGGTATCAAGTGTAAATATAGTTTTAACTCATGATAAAAACAAGGGTTCTGTTATCATCGCAAGGATTTCGAGTATATCATATGACGTTAGTAACCAACGTTTTTTCACCTACATTCGAACCCTACCGTAGCTCCTACCAACTGAAATCCGGACTCATCTGACAGGGAGACGGTTTTCCTGTCGTCTAGGGTCCAACGATATGGTCACGAGCCCACGATAGGCGCTGCAGGTGATGTCGTCCAAAGGCACTCGCGTCGGTCGTCTGCTTCCATAGGCTATTAAAGCCAAATTTCGCCGCACTGTCCTAATGGACAAGTTCGTCGTACGTCCCACATTGATTACTGCAGTTATTTCACGCAGTGTTGCTTGTCTTTTAACACTGACAACTCTAGGAAAACGCCATAGCTCTCGGTCTTTAAGTCAAAGTCGTCTGTCACTGCGTCGACCGTAGTGGGAGGTAGTGCCTGAAATTTTGTATTCTCGGATCATCCTTGACATTTTGCACATCATCTACCATTTCGCGTTCAAAGTGTTAATTACCGTCCTACGTACATAGTCACATCGAAAAACTTTTCGCATTGATACCTCAGTAGAAATGACAGCTCCGCCAATGCACTGCCCTTTTTACCTTGTGTAAGAGACATTACCGTGATCTGTATCTGTACAAATCGCTACCCCATGAGTTTTGTTACCTCAGTAAACAAATATGCCTAAAGTCGTACTGCTGTCACAAAACTCTGCAAAATAGGTCTACAAGTTACTGAAAAAAAATCTGAGATGACTGCAAAAACTGGTAAGACTGAAAGTGTATAAATCATTTTTAATAAATGTTTTGCTCTTTCAAGATATAAACAGTAAGCCGGCCGATCGACAAATTGCGATCGATGAATAGAGTATCCAGAAAAAAGTAAAGGATACGATGTTGTGTCAGTCTTATATTATCAGCATGTATTTATTGCTAATATATGTCAAATTATATAAATGTGTGACAGTACCTAATAAACGAACTGTCAAAACTGTACAGATCTATAGAATTCGTTTTATATAAGCAGCACATACAGGTCTAGCAGGGAAAAGAAGGGAATCAGTATGAAACTTCTACTGTCCGAGCACAAAAAAGGCGAATGTGTACCTCATTAAAAGATTCTGACAGAAAAGTGCGGAACCAGCTAACTAAAACTTATTCCACCTTCCCCACAAAAAGTTTTTGCATGCAGACGTAGTCATGCGCTGACTGTGATGATGGGAGAGGGAAGGAGATGTTAATGGTCAGTGAGAGAAAGTATTAGTAAATGAAGACTGGAGATGGCTGGAGATCGAAGCACTGGGAGCAAAAAAGAAAAGAGACAGTGGAAATGAAACATACAGATAAGTGGAAACCAATTATAGGACTGAGGGCTCTAGATCTTCGAAGACTGTCAAATTTTAACACGTAGGTATAGGGGAGGGCGCGCCTTTGAGCGAGATTTGAGAGACTAGGGTTTAGGGGAAAAAGTAATTTGGAGCAACAGAATTTTTCAATTTCCGAGGTTTCATTGAGGCAGTGGCAGTGGTAAAGAATCACAAAAGGAGACAGTATGAGAGAGTATGCTGCGGTAGTGTGATAAATTAAATCAGTGGGAGCAAAAGGAGACAACCGGAGACGTATATAGAACGCGACTGTGAGAGGGAGCGAGTGAAATGCCGAATATTAAGTCTTAACTACAAAGTGAGGTTGGGTAAAAGGAATTAGAATGTTGCTTCTCAAAAGAGCGCGAATATATGCGCTTACCATAATTTTTGGTAATGGACGTGAAATGAGCATTGAGGCAATTGATTCTCAACTTTTCTGTTTTTTAAAGAGAAATATATACGCCTGTTTTGACCTCCTACATAAGCATTTTTCCGCTGATAATTCTTCTTTATCCGTTAACAGGTAATTCTTATGCTGAAGGTTTAACAAAGCATAGAACAGGGTGATTTTTTTCACCGTGTACAAGCCCTAGAAATTGATCGATGAGAGGATACGGAACAAATAGCCTCATGAACGTATGCCCAGAAATGCCTGATTTCTGTGCTATCGACCATTTATTCGTTCATACACTGTTACTGCCTCATCTTATGCCTGTACGCGCTGTACCATGTTCTGTGCCACACGATCTCTACATCCGAACAGTGTCAAAGGCAGATGAATACGCTGCTCCACTGTCTCCACTTCTAGAATGAGCTCTGCATACCCGATACTTTTGAGATGACCCCATAACCAGAAATATCACGGGTTGAGATTCGGTGAACGAGTAGGCCATGCAACTGGAGCCCTCGTCCTATCCATCCACCAGGGAAGACACGAATGAAATGCGTCCAGACATTAACGACGAAGTGGACTTGAGTGCCATCATGCAGCAGCCACATAACCCTTGGAATCATCAATGGCACTTCTTCCAGCAGGGGAGGCAAAGTCACCTACAAGAAACACCGATAACTCCTGTCTGATAGGCGACGTGAAAGGAAGACTGGTCCCAAAATACGGCCACCAATTACCCGGGTACACAAATTCCGACTCCACCCATAATGATGATTGGCTTTCACAAAATCATGGGGGTTCTGCATACTATCCCACAAATTGTTATTTTTAAAGTTGAAGATATCACACCGCATAAAGGTGACCTCAACTGTGAATCGGATGGAATCATGGTTGCCTGGTGAAGAAATCAGTGACAAAACTGCTACCGATGTGGAAAGTCTGTCGCTTGTAAGCCTTGCACACGCTGTAAATGATAAAGATATTAACAATTGCCATGCAGAATGTTCCACACGGTCGTCTGGCTGCTGGTACTGACACGGCGGTCGCCTTCCGCAGTGTTAAACACATTTTCCTCCAAATCTAGTGTCCGAACGATTCCGGTTCGTCCACGATTCCTGAAACGACCTGTCCCAGACAATGGCGAAACTCTATTGCAGAAATTGAGTGTTGTGGTTTTTGTCGGTTGGGCTACATCTCCTGATATAACCCTGCTACATCCACTCGTTGCCATTTGCATTACTGTAAGTAAACACCTGTGCTATAGGGGTAGCGTCTTTCATAAGTAATGAAACCGTTTTCGGTACCGGGTTCGGAACACGCCACTGCTTAAACTTGCATTAATAATCAGCATTGGCGGCTGAGGACTTCCACACTAAGAAGTCCCCGTCATTCCATCAACGGCCTTGTCATATAAGATGGAAGATCGGACAGAATTTCAGGGCACAAACTAGTTCTTGGTTGCGAAACAGCCCGTAAAGGCGGAACAATCAGCAGTGGTCAACGGAATGAGGATGCAGAAGGCAATAGAAACCACTGTATGGAAGATACATAACATGTCTACAGGACATGTCGCTCGTAATCGAAATATTGTCATGATGATCTCTCCATTGACAAATGATTCTGGAATAGAGCGCCATTCGGATCTCCGAGAGGGGACTGCCATAGATGAGGTGACCATGAGAAAAATGTGCAATAATCAACGGAAGGATAACGTGCTATGTGTCGAGGCGTGGAGTGTTAGATTTGAACGTGATAAGGAAGGTAGAAAATCTTAAAAGGGAAATGCAAAGGCTCAATATAGATACAGTAGGGGTCTGTGAAGTGAAATGGAAAGAAGACGAGGATTTCTGGTCAGGTGAGAATAGGTTAATATGAGCAGCAGCAGGAAATAGTGTAACGGGAGTAGGATTTCTTGTGAATAAGAAGGTAAAGATTGTGTTACGGTGAACAGTTAAGTGATAATGTTGTTCTTATCCGATTCGACAGCAAATCAGCTCCGACAACGGTAGTCCAGGTATACATGCCGGCGTCGGTAGCAGAAGACAGAGAAAGTATATGAACAAATCTATTGATTGTGGGAGACTGGCACGCAGCTGTAGGGGAAGGAGTAGAAGACAAGGTTAGAGGAGGACTTGGGACAAAGAATGAGAGTGGAAAAAGACCATTTGAGCTCTGTAATAAACTAGTAATAGCGAATACTCTGTTCAAGAATCACAAGAGGATTAGGTATACTTCGAAAAGGCCAGGTGATACATGAGGATTTCAGCTAGATTACGTTATGATCAGACAGATTTGGAGACTCAGATCACAATGTGCTATTTATGAAGAGTAGACTGAAGTTTAAGAGATTACTCACGAAGAATCAGTACACAGAGATGTGTGATAAGGGAGTACTGATGAATGACGAGATACGTTTGAATTTCGCTGAGACTATAAATACAGCAATAAGGAATAGCTGAGTAGGCAGTGCAGTGGAAGAGGAATGGTCACCTCTAAAAAGAACAATCACAGAAGTTGGGAAAAAAAACATAGGTACAAAGAAGGTAGCTGCGAAGAAACCATGGGTAACAGAAGAAACATTTTAATTTATCGATGAAAGAAGGAGTTACAAGAACGTTCAGGGAAATTTAGGAATACAGAAATACAAGTCGCTGAGGAATTAAATAAAAAGGAAGTGCAGGGAAGCGAAGATGAAGCGGCTGTATGAAAATTGTGAAATGTTTGCGGAAGGATTGACTCGGCATGTAGCAAAGTCAAAACAACCTTTGATGAAATTAAAAGCAAGTGTGGCAATATTAAGAGTGCAATGGGAATTCCACTGTTAAATGCAGAGGAGAGAACGTATACGTGGAAAGAGTACATTGAAGGCCTCTGTGACGGAGAAGATTTGTCTGACGTGATGGAAAACGAGACAGGAGTCGATTTAGAACAGATAGGGGATCCAGTATTTGAGCAGAATTTAAGAGGACTTTGGAGGACCTATGTTCAAATAAGGCAGAAGGGATAGAAAACATTCCCTCAACATTTCTAAAGTCATTGGGGGAAGTGGCAACATAACGATTATGCACCTTGTCTTTTTGAATGTACCCCCTGGCGTTCGGGAAAATATCATCCACATGATTCCGAATACTTCATGAGTTGACAAGTGCGAAAATTGTAGCACAGTCAGCTTAACAGCTCATGCATCAAAGTTACTGGCAAGAATAATATATAGGAAAATGGAAAATAAAATTGAGGCTGTATTAGAAAACAATTAGTTTGGCTTTAGGAAAGTTAAGGGCACTAGGAGGGCATTTCTGACGTTGCGGATGATAAGGGAAGCAAGGATAAGAAAAATCAAGACAAGTTCATAGTATTTGTCGACATGGACAAGCATTCGACAACGTAACATTGTGCTAGATGTTCGAAATTTTGACAAAAATACGTGTAATCTACAGGTAGAGACGGGTAATATACAATAGGTAGAAGAGCCATGAAGGAATAATGAGAGTGAACGACCCAAAACGAAGCACTCGGATTGGAATGGGTGTAAGGCAAAGATGTAGTGTTTTGCTGTTAATATCCAACCTGTACATCGGAGAATCTATGATGGAAACAAGAGAAAGGTCCAGGAGTGGGATTAAAATTCACTGTGAAAGGATATTAATGATACATTTCGCTGGTGACATTGCTATCCTGAGAGAAAGTGAAGAAGTACATGATCTGCCGAACGGAATGAACAGTCTAATGAGTACAGAGTATGGAGTGAGAGTAAAACGAAGAAAGACGAAGGTAATGAGGAGTATCAGAAACGAGAACAGCGAGAAACTTTACATCAGGGTTGATGGTCACAAAGTAGATGATATTCAGAAATTCTGCTACCTAGACAGCAAAATAACCAACGACGGACAGAGCAAGGAGGATATCAAAAGCAGACTAGCAATGGAAAGAGGAAATTTCTGGTCAAGATAACTCTGCGAGCATCATACTTAGTCCTTAACTTGAGGAAGAAATTTCTGAGAATGTACGTTTGGAGTATAACATTGTATGGTAGTGAAAGAAGGACTGGGGAGACCGGAGCAGAGGACAATCGAAGCATTTGAGACTTGGTGCTACAGACGAATGTTGAAAATTAGGTGGACGGATAAGGTAAGGAATGAGGAGGTTCTGCGCAGAATCGGAGAGGAAAGGAAACCGTGGAAAACACTGACAAGGAGAAGGGAAAAGATGATAGGACATCTGTTGAGACATCAGGGAATAAATTCCATGGTGCTAGATGGAGCTGCAGAGAGCAAAAGCTCTAGAGGAACATAGAGATTGGAATACATCCAGCAAATAGTTGAGGACGCTTGCAAGTGGTACTTTGAGATGAAGGGATTGGCACTGAAGATGAATTCATGGTGGACCGCATCAAAACAGTCAGAACACTGATCACTCAAAAATGAAAAGAAAGTATACACCACGTCGGCAAGCTTTCGATTTGAATACGGAACCATTGTGTACAACGCTGCATCACATTCAGTACAAGGTGAGTCGGGGAGAGAAGTGAGTTGAGTACAACATTAATGATTACTATGGTAGGAGAGGGCACTAGGACACATAGTAAGAGGAACAGTATCATGCAAACTGTAATTGTGGCTGCATGGTATAGTTCGTATTACACCACAGTCTATCTAACAGGGTATGATTGAATAAAAGGTCTCTAGCATGGAAACCATGCATTTACGGACATTACGTCTTTAGACATTTATTTTCCGTATGGTCTAAAGTTTGTGTACGGTGTAAAAAATCACCAGGTGTATCTTGAGGCACCGTAGCTCACGGCGTGAAAACTGCGCTCACTTCCCAGTATTCGAGAGTGAGAGCACCTGCAAAATTGCATCATTTTACGAGACTTACTTCAGCAGATATGGCGTCGTAAACAATAAGATGCGTGAGAAAGTAACTTTAGGTGAAAAACGGATTACAAATTACCTAGAATATACTCCTACTGTCTTTGTAAGTGAGAGCACTTTGAAACACCCAACATACACCAAATATGATTTCAATTGTTTTTTAAACATTTTCTCGCTTACATGCTTAACGTCAAATATTTAAAGCGTTATCTCATATGTGAAATACGCGGAAATAACGCTAGGTTATAAATGTGGGTAAGCTTCCTTTAAAAAAAAATCAGGATTTGTGGTTCCACTGGTTTTGACTATCCCTGGGGTAGGACTACTCAGAAGTCCTGTGACTAGCAGGCTGCGTAAATGCAACTGGCAAAATGGAAGCACGAATTCTGGCCACGAGACAAGCCTCAGTAACGGAAGCGGAGACCTAATCAGAAGCTGATCTACGTTTCATAACGCAATTACATGGGTAATATGCGAGCGTAACATCTCGCTGGTGTTCCGGGAATGCGGTAAGCCTGACATAGCGACCGCAGTGGCGCCAGACAAGGTACGATGACGTTAGAACGGACGGTACCACAGTACAGACTACGTGGTTATGAGAGTACTGGGGATCTAAGGGTATCAGGAACATTGCGTCGCTAACTATATCTCCCTGTTCACATCACTACCTCGTATCCAAGATGCATGTGTTGTTTCTGATAGTGGTGAAGTGTTCTACTCTATACTTCAACGAAGGTAAGGGAAATTAGTTGATAGGCTACGTAGCTCTGTTTTACAACATTGGTTAATATGAAGTGTATTGTACAACTAATATGACGAAATGCAATGATTTTCATGATAAGTATGGGCTGATGAGTAGCCAAAGCCACAAGTACTTTAATACATTTTATCATGTGTATACCAAAAGCAACTGAGGTAAACTTCATAAATCAGCTTTCGTTTTTTGTTTTCGTATTTAGTGTGAACCAAGTTGTAGTTAAAAACTGAAAATAAACGTTCTTAATACAGAGTCCGCTCACATTAATGTGACCACCTGTCAAAAGCCACAATAATCAACTTTCGTCATAAGCCTCAATAATCAACTTTCGTCAAATACCTCAATGACCAGCTTTCGTCAAAAACCTCAATAACCAGCTTTCGTCAAAACCCTCAATGGCCAACTTTGGTCAAAAACCTCAATGACCAGCTTTCGTCAAAAACCTCAATGACCAGCTTTCGTCAAAAGCCTCAATGACCAGCTTTCGTCAAGAGCCTCAATGACCAGCTTTCGTCAAGAGCCTCAATGACCAGCTTTCGTCAAGAGCCTCAATGACCAGCTTTCGTCAAGAGCCTCAATGACCAGCTTTCGTCAAGAGCCTCAATGACCAGCTTTCGTCAAGAGCCTCAATGACCAGCTTTCGTCAAGAGCCTCAATGACCAGCTTTCGTCAAGAGCCTCAATGACCAGCTTTCGTCAAGAGCCTCAATGACCAGCTCTCGTCAAGAGCCTCAATGACCAGCTCTCGTCAAGAGCCTCAATGACCAGCTCTCGTCAAGAGCCTCATTGACCAGCTTTCGTCAAGAGCCTCAATGACCAGCTTTCGTCAAGAGCCTCAATGACCAGCTTTCGCCAAGAGCCTCAATGTCCAGCTTTCGTCAAAAGCCTCAATGACCAGCTTTCGTCAAAAGCCTCAATGACCAGCTTTTGTCAAAAGCCTCAATGACCAGCTTTTGTCAAAAGCCTAAATGACCAGCTTTTGCATTACGGATTGCTGCAAGAAGTGCAGGGTAAGCCTCAGTAAGGTTCTGGAAGGCACTGATTGTAATATGGAACAGCGCTGCTACACTAGGTTTCTCAGCTGAGCATCCATCGTGCGAACACCGCTCGATCGAGGTAGTCCTACAATTTCTGGACTGGGTTTAGATCCAGGAAGTTTGGTGGCCAGGAGAGCACGGTAAACTCATCCTGGAGCTCTTCGATCCACGCACGTACACAGCGAAATACGTGACATGTTGCACCGTCCTGCTGGTAGACGTTATAGTCCTGAGGAGAAACAAAATACATGTGATACGGAGATAGTCCCTAAGGATGTTGGCACAATGTGTTCCAGAATGATGATATCATCTAAGAAATGCCATGAAAACATTACCCAGATCAAAACGCTCACAGGGTGTTTGCTTTCAGACGTTTCACGCCGTACACATAAAAGCCCATCTGTCCGAAGGAACATAAAACGTGATTCATCTGAAAAGACTATCTATCAACACTTAGTTTACGTCCATTTGCGGTACGTACGTGCAAATTCTAGTATTCATCGCCGATGAATAGAAGTATTCGTAGGTGCATGGACCCTCCGCCTGCTATGGTGGTCCATACATCTCAGAGCAGCGCAGCCAATTCGCCATTGACATTAGAACATACTATCTTCACAACTGCAGTTTCAGACTTCGGGCTATTTTCACAGGTACTTAATCGTTCACTGAACAGTCATTTACTTTTGCTAGCCCGTTGGTTCATCTAGGTGGTCAGCTGATCAAAAGTTGCAAGTCAATTCGTCCGTGTTCCTCTGCGCAGCTATCGTTTCCCTTTCATCCACGGCCTTTGGTGTATCTCATTTGCCTGCGCACCGATTTTGGAAGCGACATTTTGCCAAGCACGTTACAATTTAACCACGGTGTCAAATGAGCAGTTTACATATTTAGGCGTTACGGAAATACTTCCACACTCATCATACCCATTCGGAAGTCAGATAAATTTCTTCGCTTCCGCATTACGACTACGACTGTACTGGTATCCGTGTTCCCCAGACGCGCTTGATATACCCTCCACTGCTAGTGCTGCCACCCGTCGTCTGTGAGTGGTTAATTGCACGTCGACGTCGAACGTAGGTGGTGCCCATATTAATGTCACTGTACGGTGTATAATTTAGTAGATTAGCTTTTAGTATGTAGAGTGTGACAAGCACTGAATTTCATTTAATGAAATTTACATTTTCTTGAACTGTATGTTGATGTTGTCAAATACATGGTAATCTACCTTTACACTACAATGAGTGATAATATTTTTATTTCCGTTGTTACATCATTTGCAATAAGGACGAAATCAGCACTTTACTGTAGTGAATGTCGGCGCTCATTTACGTATAGAAGAGACAAGAGATGCCAATGCATACCATGCATGTTCACTTCACTGAGACTACCAGCTATTATAGGTCTGCATGGAACTGATTCAGATTGCCTTCTCTCATGCAGATAACATCCTGGACAATTCTGTATCTACCATTCCGAAATATTTTGAAGTTTTACACCAGTATGACACTCTTCACTTTAATAAACTTGTAAGCCAAGTCACAATACAACCCCATAGATAATAATTATTAATTTATTGTTACTAGTTTATCATCTATAGCGTCCCATCTAGTCCTAAGAATACAGTGAGGTGATGTAAGTCGTGGAGTACTTCCAGACAGAGAGTCTGACCACCTTGTACCACGTATAATGCAGTGGCATGGAATCAAGTCGTTGGAAGCCCTCTACAGAAAAAACAAGCCTTGCTCAATACAACGAAAGACCACTCAGAATTTGCAAATTTTACTTTTTTATTCACTCGTTGACTAGTTTCGGGCCAAGTCCTTTCAAACCATTGTAGCATAGTCAAAAATGGTATTTCCGAAGATGTGAAAACCATGTCAAAAACGTGTAACGAACAGTTACATCTGTATGCGCTGTAACTTGTGGGGGGGCGGGTGGAATTAATACTTGTTAATAATATTTGGTGCGTAATGTAGAAAAGATGCAATTCCCGGCCGTTGCACCATATGGGGGGTGGCAGGTGGAATTAATTGTTATATGAATGTTCCTATTATTTATGCTGTCTTTTGCCATTCTCAACACTGGCTCTCTAATTACAATATTGGCAACCAGAAAGTGATTAGCAAAACTTGAAGCCTGTAATTAGAATTCCTAGTGCCCACTTCAACTGAGAAATACACTTATAGCTACAGCTTATAGCTCTGAAGAATTAGTAGATTGTTTGTGACTCACAATCAAAACACCGATCATGTAAAAACGTTCGCTTTATTCTGTAAGTCACAGATGAACAAAAAAGAATCCACACAATCCAACTACCAGAGCAGTTAAGAGTCTAATGCGCTGATGCAACTATAACTGTCCAAATTAAATGTTTAAGTGAATGCTCGCCATAATTTGATGATAATGTTCATCAACCGCCACGCTAAATAATGATAGAATGTTTGTCCAGCGGCGACACGTGAAAATACGACATACACAAACTGAACATAGATCATTAAAGTCATCCCAGAATTAACACCACTCGAAAATGATTTCAGGGTTACGCGTATCCCGAGTAACTTAATACGGCATCCGATGCTGTTTATTGCAACGATACTGACGCGACGCGATTCCCGACACAGGTGGTGTGCTAATCAGCATCTGGAGAGAACTGGGGCCTTACTTCCTCGCGCAGCGTTCTTATATATAAAACCGCGGTGCGGACGGCTAAGGGAACGCCTGATCAAATCGGCTCTCCCAACTAGCCGCTGGGCTAGTAATGCACCACTTTAAGTTATTGAATAAATCATTGCTTCCTTTGCTGATGGCCAATGAAGCTCTCAATTTAGATGTGCAATCAGCACACAGCTGAGAAATCATAGTAAAAGTCTGACGTGGCTAAGTCAATTATTTTGGGCGAGAGAATTAATTTAATTACACTACACGCAGTAGACGAGCTCTGAACTTGCCCTTTGGAGATACGCTATCGCTATAGTTTTATAGTTATTCAGTTGAAACTTCTCACATATTTATGATTATAGCGGATCTCCATTCTACTTAATTTTAAACATCCTAGCCTTATTTATTAGCCTACTTAATCAATCTTGCTTCCTTAATTTTTAAGACAAAAACCAGAAAATATTGAATTTCATCTAAAATCTTAATTTGTGAGTTCCAGAAGACTGTTTCTACTAAATTATTATGAAAAAGGAATCTAAATATAAATTTTTAAGTCTCCAGCTCTGTACTGTTAAGCCAACGATTTTTACAGAAAAACATCCAAATTTTTTAAAATGGTTAAAGTTATTGAACAGATATTCAACACATATTGATTTAGTATTACTCTTGACATGCTAGAAACGTTTCAGGTTGTTTACTTGATTTTTAAAGTATTGCGCAACATTTATGATGTCAGAGCTAGTTACAGCGGACTGGCTGACACACAATGGAAAGACTGATGTGAATTTATTACGGCGTGAGTAGGCTGCTTCCCTACATCACCCTCTACTTAAAGTTTTTTTGAATGTTAATGAACGGAAAAATTATTTAATTACAAAAAGGGAAGCAAGAGTACAGCTTAATTCCCTATGAAAACTAAAATTGAAATGTTAACATATCGAAATATTAAAAGAAAACTGATTACCTACTTCAATTATTTAAATTGCTGGCATGCTCACTGCCTTTTAAGCAACATTATCCCTCAAAATTTAAGCAAAATCAATGAAACACTTTGGCATACATATTGCCTTAGACGAACAAACACATAAAAATATGTAAAGTTATGAAAATCTTAAATCCATTAAATACATTTTTACATGCACAAATTCAAAGAAAATAACACAGTTATTTATAATACATAAACAGATAATTATATCTTAGCAGTCTTTTCAAACCTGAAAGAAAATTTCACAAATCTTCACAATTTTTACACACGTGGTTGTAGCCGATTTGGCTGGCGTTCTACACTTCCATTCACAAGGGTAGAGGAGGGGAAGTTGCTATGGTGTGCGTCCTTCACGTTCACTCTAAATTACATGGGGAAAGGAGAGGGGTCACTGTGAGTTGTGTCCAAGTCACTCCATGCTTTCACGCAGCTACCAGGCTGCCATTATCTGGTTTGTCCTGTAGAACGAACAAAAAGAGTGCCTCAGACTCTGTTCGCTTAATATCTAAGGGTGGGTCACAATGAAATGGGGATATATACATTTTACCTTTCAATATGTTACTGGAACATAGTTAACAGAACTTTTTCAATTTTACTTTCACGGTTGCTTAACCGTCATAAAATAGGTAAACAAATAGCTCAAAACGCCGTTTGTCACGTACTAGAGAAAATTTATGCTCAAGGCATACAATCATAAATCCTATTTAATTTCAATTTATTATTTCTGGGCCGGAACACTGAACCAATGCTCGGTACATTCCTGATAAATCTGTATTTTATTTACTTAGCTGACTCATCTTCAATTACCTTATTCTTAGAGATAGTATGAGTGTATTTGATTAGTAGTTGTCTTCTCAGCTTCTTTTACATGTGAGTGTCTTGTGGTAATAGTACAGTTCTGAGAGTTCAAAACACACTACATTTAGTTGACTACTAACCCCACTTTTGGTCCTCTGCTGCTGTGTCAGTTCCACGTCTGCAATTATGTACTTACTTCATCGAAGTGTATTTATGCTGAGCTATAAGTAATGTTTCACGTCTGCCATTATGTTACTCAATTATGTTGCTAGTGTACGCACTTATTTAACACTCACTCTATTGACATTTAAAGCATAGGATAGCACATTTATTTCATATCTATAGTGCATTGCAGCTGATCAGCTTGCTCACGTGGCAATCCATTTCCACTCGATCGGACGCTGAAACCACAGGTAGTCTCTCTCGACCTACCACTAATGTGCGTTAAGTAATTATGGACGAGTGTAATGCTAAATTCCTTAAACCTATAGGACACCATGAGCTGCTCTGTCTCATCTAACATAAGGGTACCTATGGTCGCATTCACGCCTCCAACTCATAACCTCAATACGTGTAGGTGTGTCCTGTCACACACTACACCAAATAACGGCCAGCTCCAACCTTATAAATAGTTCAAGAACGTGTCCTTCACGTGTCAACCACAAACACTGTTCAATTCTATTACACTGCCATTCCTTGCTACACAAGGTGAGTTCATTCTTACAACTTATCTGCATTTTTTTCATAGCACTAAGCACTCTCTCTTACTATTAATTAGTTAGCACTACAGCATACAATAGGTTTCAGTACCACTTCAGATCCTGCTTGAACACGAATCTGTACAACTTTTTTTTTAAATATTATTGTGGGACCATTTCCAATAAAACAACGCTTTGAACTTACAATATTACCATGGTTCTATATAGACTTGTTACTCAAATACCTTTATATCTTAATTACATCATACTTCTCTGTTGTTTATGTCACTGTTAGGTTTGTCACATTAGATATTTTCTTCACTAATCGGTGGAGAGAATGGTTACAGAACTCATGACTTCATAGCCATGGCGGAAAACTTTTGTATTGCGAAGAAGAGGTCGATAGAAAAGATGAAGAATGAGTGAGACCTGAAAAGGAAGGAAGATCTCACACAGCTGGGACTGCACAGCTGCCACACTGTGTTTGAGGTTACAGAACAACCTCCTCCCTACAGAATTCATTCACTACCTATGAACTCCCTTAGGTCGATCACGTTCCTGAGATCTAATAGCTTTTTACTCTTAGGGTACTCTAGCCTATATGCATTGGCATGTGGTTTTCCTATGATCCTGAAAGGTCCTTGGTATTTACTAAGATTAACACCTTCGTCCCAATATCTCCAATTTTTTAGAACTCGTATAGGCAGCTCCCAAGTTTCATCATTAGTTACTACATGTTTATCACTAAAAGGTACTGTAATTACTCCGGTTATCGGCAAGACCATTTTTAACTGGCTTCATTCAAAGTCAACAACACTCTGATATTTCGACAAGACATCTATGCCAATTAAAACCTCAATACTGAGATTGTTTACAATTATGCATGGATGATCAATTAAATTACCATTAATATCAAAGGGCAGTAAAGCTTCTTGCTTTACCGTTTCTGACACCTCCAATTATTCTTAGTCCTGATACCCTCATTACTGTAAGCTTGTCTTTACCTGGTAATGCATTAAAGAAGGACTGAGATATCGCACTCACCTCACTTCCACTGTCTAAGAGACAACGTACATTGATACCCAACATATTCACTATTATTGTAGGGTGTCTTATTCTAGTTCGTACAGGCGGTTCCTCAAACTCATCCAATAGTTCCTTTTGGATTTGTCTCCAGCTGAAGTGATAGACATCAGTCTTCATTAAATTTAGGTCAAAGTGTGTAGGGGTTTCCTGAATTACATTTTCAGCTGCCTTTTCCAGTCAGCCTATTAATTTCAAATCGAAACACCCCACGACTTCATTACATTTAGTTTGCTGAACATGATCCAAATTACTGTAGTCTGAGCGATTCTGAGCCTCCAGACTGGGCATAACACTAGTTACAGCTAAACCACTTTCACTATTATCGTCAGGTTCCTTCTCACGTGACAACTGGTCACAGCTACTGGGTTCATCGACCCCCAACAGGCTATCCTCTACATTCTCACTTACCTCCTGTCCTAAATCTATTAGTACAGTATCAACATCCAGCACAGGCACTTTAGATAAGAGCACATCATCCTCATCGTAAATATAAGCATGAATTTCTTCTGCTTCTTCACCTGACAACTCAGTATTTCGTAGCTCTTCCATACCGTTACACTGCTGCGCCTTCTCTTTCTCTTCCCACTTAGAAAGCGTCTCCAACACGGTATCTATCAAATACTGTGAGTGATCTAATATTTCTGCTGTATCCTTAGATGCTACCGACCCTTCATCCACATGTTCAGTTTGAGTATTCTGATCTGTCTTACCAATTACTGTAACTACTGGCTTAGGAAAAATAATTGCCTTGTGAGCGCCAGTGTCCTCATAGACGGGAACTAGTTTTCCTGCCTCGGCCTACTACTGTTTCCTTTGTTTGTATTATAGTTAACTGGCACAGCATTGCTTTCTGCACTGTTGTTTACCTGCATAATTTTGTTCGGAACAAAAGTATCATTTGGATGCCATTGTTGGTTCTGATAATTAATTCTCGAATTCCTACCTCTCTTAGGATGGCGAACACCTACTGTTCTGATGTTTACATTGCCGTTCTCCTCGTTCTTAAAATTACTACTAGTGTTATTACCATTTCTGTTATTACGTGCTTGCTCCTCATTGGCAGCAACGCGCTATACACGTTCCAAATACTCAATGAAACGATCGAGATTCTCTCTAGGGGCAGATATAATTCTAGTTTGCCATCACCATGTCAGTTTGGCTTCAAGACCCAGTATTATCATTTCAGGTTTTAGCTTTTCAGCCAAATGTGACAAACGTGAGATCAATGACCTGGCCAACTCTTTAATAGATTCCTTGCCTACATTGATGGGTTTTCCACTCCAAAATTCTCTCAACACCTCATTTTGCTTATTGCTAGACCAATACTCATTAATGAAAGCTGTTTTAAATTCTGCTAATGTTTTACACTTCAACATAACATTAGCTGACCAACGTATGGCGTCACCTGCTAAATGGCTTCTAATAAATGAGATTTTCTCTCGTTCAGACCAAGTTGGTGGAATCACCTCTTAGAAATCGTTCCAGAAATCTAGCAGGTGGATATTTTTCTCTGGCTCGAACCGTAAGAACTGCCGACACCCGATAAAAGTGGCGTTTGCAGCTACAACTTGTTGCATACTACCATTACCAGTAGATACTGAAGCTACTTTATTCTCAATGTTAGCGATGTTAGTACTAATATTTTCTACTCTCATTTCAACATTATCTACTCTTTGCATAATATGAGTAGTATCAGTTTTGATTGCATCTACTTTTGCTTGATATATGTTTACTTTTATATTAACATCTTTAAACCTATCTGAGCACTGTTCAGATTCCGCCTCGATCTTTTCTGTTAACTTTGCATCTTCCATTTGGAAGTTTTTGCGAACCTCAGCAACTTCAGATTTTACTGTTTTATACATTTCAGAAAATTGTTGAGCAACCTTTTTCTTAATATCCTCATGATTGTAATCAATTTTATAATTCAAACTGTCCAGATCCTCTTTCAACTTATTGCAGCCAGTCTTGAAGGAAGTCTCTAATTCAGCTTTATTGGATTCTAATTTATTGTCCATTGCCTCAAACCATTTATTAAAATAGGTTTGGCTGGTCACTATCTCATACTTTAATTCAGCATTACTGCTTTTGACATCAGTTATTTCAGACTTTAATTCAGCTGTCATTCTAGCATTACTGGCAGCTATTGCTTGTAATATAACATTTAAATCAATAGCCCCAGTATCTTTGGGTTGCTCACTAGCCAGCTTTTTATCACACTCAGGTGACGAAAAACTAACTCCAACACCAGAACCATCAAAACTAAATGAAACTTCTGATTGATCAGTCATATCTAACTTCTAATGTTTAAACTCTACCACCTCTGATGGCTGTTTCGTTTTTAACTCATCAGATAAAATATCATCCAATAAATCAACAATTTCTGATTTCTGCTTTACTACAGGGGTCTCTATTATTGAATCATTGCCCCTTCTCACACTACTGTCAGGAGACAATACTTCATATTTCACTTTAACTTTACTATTTTCATGCATATGTACACTTGAATCGTTGTCTGAATTTACAGTTCCCTCAACAGACATAGGTTCTGATCTAAGTTTAACCTCAGTTTCTTCTGGCAGTTCCATCTCCAACTGTCTTTTTGTTCAGGTTAGTAAAATTTTTAACAGCTTTTCACTTAACTTAGTTCCTTCTGCACGACGTATGGCGTTGCCGGCGCGGCGTACCTGGATTACTGATGCGACACGGCGCGTTGAACTGCAGACGGCACTTCGACGGCTGCTGTGTGTTTGCGTGGCCCGCAACTGCAGGCGCGGCTCTGTTTGCTCCGGTGGACAACTGCAGTGAGTCGAAACTGGCTTCTCGCGATGCCAGCAGCGCTGCTAGACTCAGTGCCAGCTCCGTCAATCCAGATGCGTTGTTAGTCCAATTGCGTCGTCACATACACACGTAACACTATCACTGTTCTATTACTCAATTGCGTTTCGCATTTCACTCCCGAATCCGAATATTTAAAATCACTTTCACTATTACTCAGTTTCTTTCCTGGCCGATGCACCATTTGTGGGGCAGCTGGTGAAATTATTATTGGGTAATATAATGTTTGGTTTGTAATGTAGAAACATTTCCCGGCCGATGCACCAGTTGTGGTGCGGCTGGTGGATTTATTGGGTTTATAAATGTAGAATGTAATGCAATGTAGAAAAGATGCATTTCCCAGCCGATTAACCATGTGTGGGGCGGCGGATAATATTATTGTTGTTATTTATTTAAATGTAGAATGTAATGTATAAAAAATGCTTTTCCCAGCCGATTAACCATATGTGGGGTGGCGGGTGGAATTAAATGTTATTATAATATTTGGTGTGTAATGTAGAAAAGATGCAATTCCCGGCCGGTGCACCATACGTGGGGTGGCAGGTGGAATTAATTGTTATATGAATGTTGCTATTATTTATGCTGTCTTTTGCCATTCTCAACACTGGCTCTCTAACTACGATATTGGTAACCAGAAAGTGATTAGCAAAACGTGAAGCCTGTAATTAGAATTCCTAGCGCCCACTTCATCTGAGAAATACACTTATAGCTACAGCTTATAGCTCTGAGGAATTAGGAGATTGTCTGGGATTCATAATCAAAACACCGATCCTGCAAACACGTTCGCTATATTCTGAAAGTCACAGATGAAAAAAAAGAATCCACACAATCCAACTACCAGAGCAGTTCAGAGTCTAATGCGCTGATGCAACTATAACTGTCCAAATTAAATGTTTAAGTGAATGCTCGCCATAATTTGATGATAATGTTCATCAAACGCCACGCTAAATAATGGTAGAAAGTTTGTCCCGTGGCGACACGTGAAAATACGCTAGTGCAGGATTTTGTGCTCGAACTGACCTCTTGATTACGTCCCATATAGATTCGATGAAATTCACGTCAGGTGATCTGGGTGTTAAAATATTTTCCGCAGCTATCGAGAAGGTTCTTCAAACCATTCGTGAACAACTTTGGGCTAGTGAGATGGTACAACTGTCATTCGTAAAAATCCCGTAGTTTTCTGGGAACATGACTTCCAGGAATGACTGCAAATGATCTCCAGGTATTTCAGTTTGACCAGAGGACCTAGTCCATTCCATGTAAACAAAGCGCATTTCGTTATGGGACCAACAACAGATTGTACACTGGCTTGTTGACAACTTGGGTCTACGGCTTCGTGAGATCTGCGCCACATTCGGACTCTACCATCAACCCTTACCAACTCAGATCGGAACTCATCTGACCAGGCCAAGGTTTTCCAGCTGCAGGCGATGTCGTGCTGTCAACAAAGGCAATCGCGTCGGTCGTCTGATGCCGTAGCCTATTACATGGCTCTGAGCACTATAGGACTTAAAATCTAAAGGTCATCAGTTCCCTAGAACTTAGAACTAATTAAACCTAACTAACCTAAAGACATCACTCACATCCATGCCCGAGGCAGGATTCGAACCTGCGAACGTAGCAGTCACGCGGTTCCGGACTGAAGCGCCTAGAAGCGCTTGACCACCACGTCTGGCTAGCCTATTAAAGCCAAATTTCGCCGTAATGTCTAACAGATATGTTCATCATACGTCCCAAATTGATTTCTGCGGTCACCCCAAGCAGTGTTGTTTGTCTGTTTGAACTGACAATTCTACGCAAATGTCGCTGACCTTGTTTGTTAAGTGAAGGATGTCGGCAACTGCGTTGTCGATACTGAGAGGTAATTCTGAAATTATATCTTCTTGGCACTGTGTAGCTCGGAATTTTGAATGCCAAAACAGTTTCCGAAATGGAATGTCCTAGGCGTCTAGCTCCAACTATCATTCCGCTTTGAAAGTCTGTTACTTCCCATGGTGCGGCCATATAATCACTTCGGAAACATTTTCTGATGAATAACCTGTATACAAATGACAGCTGTGCCAAGCTTTGCCCTTTTATACCTTGTGTGATCCTACCACTACCTGTATATGTATTTAGCGTTATCCCACGAATTTCTACCCCAATTAATAATCTTTGATGTCTTTTTATATGCAAGAAATAAAAGGTATGTGTATTTTTAAGCAGTGGATTTACGTTGGTTGAGCCACTTAGTATAATTATCTCCCTGTCCCAAAGAAATGCATTCCCTTTACCGTAAACCTCCAGAATCTCGATTGTGGTGACACGTAGAAATGATTTCTCAGTGTCATAAAAACTTCATATATCCACTGATAAGAGCTGCTGACAAGTACTCTTTCTTGTTTACCGATGGTTCATGCTGGCAAGTCGTTTAGTGTCACCATAAAGATGGAAACTGGATCGTGAATTCACTTTCAAATTTTTTTTTAAAGAATTTACTTTATTTACTGGCGATTCATCAAGAACATTGAAACATTTAACAACACTAGGTGAGCGTGGGAGTAGTTGTCAGGGAGTAACTGAAGGAAAATTTCTTTTAACAAATGTGAATTTATTCCTAAAGGATTTTTCAAAACAGATTTAAAATTATAAGCAGAACATCTTCCCTCGAAATATCAAGTTACAGTTTCATTTAGAGGCAATGAACAGTATTAACAGCTGGCCGCTGGTGGCCGTGCGGTTCTATGCTTTTCAGTCTGGAACCATGCGACCGCTACGGTCGCGGGATCGAATCCTGCCTTTGGCATGGATGTGTGTGATGTCCTTAGGTTGGTTAGGTTTAAGTAGTTCTAAGTTCTAGGGGTCTGATGACCTCAGATGTTAAGTCCCACAGTGCTCAGAGCCATTTTTTTGAACAATATTAACAGTAGGAGCCATCTCTGAAAGAGTACACTGGTGCAAATCTGCAACACACCAGATTACTTTAAACAAAAAATTTTTAACAACTCACACAAACATGTAAACTATGCACCCCGTAAGAGGAATGGAAATGGTGCAACCCTCAAATTATTTGCCACCGAGAGTGCAAATTTTTTTAAAGCGACTCTTACGGTGGAAGGGTAGCAAGCTTATAACCTAAAATAACTATTTAAATAAAACCCATAAAATGTAGACTTACATAAAATGTACAACATGCCCTACATTACACAAATATCACCTCGCAAGATGATAAGCAAGATAGAAACATATTTCAAGAATTCGGCCTCTAAGCAACAGCTATTAACGTATGGCAGGTTTACAGGGGGGGGGGGGGGGGGCGGCGGATTTACTAAACAACCCGAACCCCCGAACCACCCAATTCACAAAAACCACCTTCCCAAGGATGGGCAAACGGAGAAGAATGGTGGGACGACCCCAAAACAAAGTGGCTGGTGACCTCACCAAGAAAACAAGAGGAATTTAACAACTAAATGAAACAACATATCCCCAATCACTTATCTTCTAGTAAACTTCGATTTCTGGCGAAGACCTGGCGCAGACCCCCAACGCTCTCCCGAACCGTCCGCTGCCAGCCGCTTCAACGGACGCAGGAAGGCGCGCCGATCTCCCGTCGCACGGTGTCACACCTCGCCCCAGCCAGCCCGATGTCGTGGTTTCACTCGTGTTGCTCTCCTGTGAACCGCGAAGCCACTACCCCTTTCTATACGGCGCTGCACACTGGTCTGACGTGGGGACCTCACACGCGCCGACGCTCAAGGCGGACAAGTCATCTCGTGTCTCAGTGCGCGATCAACCAACCAACCGACCAATCGAAACGCCAATGACCGTTGCCCGAGCAGCTCGAGAAGACTGGCGCCCTAAAGCGCAGACTAAGATGCAGGAACTCAGCCCCGACCGGCTGACCACTAGCTGAGTTCTGTTACTGGCGGGGTGACAAGACTCTCATTTCCTGGCCTTAAGGTCTGATCCAAACGACCGACATACTAGCACTCCAACGACAGACAGACACTAACTGCCACCCAAATGCAAACGAGAGACAGACCAGCATCTGGTGACGCGAGACTGACCTAGCCTCACTCCGACTGACCCCCCAAGACGAGCTGGTAGAGCCCCTTAAATTCACGTGAACAGGCAACCTTTCTACTTTTGCACCAGAGGGAGACACCAAAGCTGCGATTACCACAGCGGCGCCACCGCCAGAAACGGAGGACGACTGCTTCACACAACGCGCTGCAGATCGCTCTTCAAAACAGCATTTTTTTTTTATCACGCCTCAGAAACACAGAGTAATATCCAGACGAAAATTTACATTTTGTACATTTTACGGTGGACTAAACAATGATTTTTTTACTGTGGACACCATTTATGTTGTTCCACGCGACAAATTTAAACTTTCGGTGTAATAGTGGTAAACTAAGAATTCTCTTCGCGATTGAAAGATAACGTTTTACCGCTACCTACAAGGCGTAGAGCACCATCTGAACAATATGAGTAAAGGTTATTTGTTGTCACTATGAATTCGCCTGCATTGCTACTTGTCAGATCGTAGCCACAGTACATGCCTTTCACATATCATTAGCAACGAAGGCATATATCAGGTGGAAGCAATAGTATGCTCTGTTTCTTGATGTTTTGTTGATGAGATTTAAATTAGACAAACGACTACGATAATCAAACATACAAACGGGTTTATGGAAAGGAAATAAATGAAGGTAACTTAAGTTGGTGCGACAGATCGAGAATGCAGTGAGGAATATCCTTTATTCCAATGGCTGAGTATTCCGTCGGGAAGCTGTTGGACTTGAAGTCGTCCGGTCATTAAGTGTATAGTTAGTTGGGGAAGCTGACAGTCTGTCAGTATATGCGACCGGATGGCTTTATCCGGAATCACCCCTGACACAGGCCATTCTAGTCTCGACCGCTCTGGATGAGCTGCCGTAACAGTTTGACGGCGCCCTGAAACGCTTCTCTCAGAATGACCGACTGCTTAGTCGAGAAAGCGGCCACACCGTTGAGCTATCCAGGGCTTCTCCACAGATTACTGGACACTTGGAATCACATTCAAGATACCTTCAGTGTGTTCCAGTTACCGGATCTGCATGTGTCATTACGTAGCCAGAGCAGACATGCCTGGGCCTGAAATAGCCCTGTCCGTGTTCGATCACCTGTAGATGAATGCATCACATGATCATTATTCACTGCTGCAGCTGATACTGTACGCCCTGTATTTTTCTTTGGCCATCACTCCGCTGATTGGTTTTTTGCTGATCACCATAATTTGTCCTCCCGGTCTACTCCCTCTGTTCCGGAGTACCTCTTACCTCTAAGGCCCTCAATTATTTGCTATATATATTTCATTGTCTGCCTTTTATTTATTTATAGTATGCCATATGTCCGCAGAGCATCTAGAAATATAAATACAACTGTACACAAGACTACATATGGGCAACACACGTAAGAAAACATACAAGACGTATTAACAAACATGCATAATTGAGGTATGGAGCATGCGAGACTAGGTGTTGCCTGCACGCTGATGTCTACTGCTGTATCCGCTTCATAGCTTTAGGTATAGTTTCTGTAAAACTGATCCATCATATTTTCTTATAAGGCAACCTTTTACGATAAGTTAATATTTAATAAACCCATTTTACTAGAAAGGTCCTATGAATTGAAGATATTCGCTCTGAATCAGAACTCTTGTAACCACTTTAGCTGTGTAGTAATCATTTATTGGCAACACCACCGGTTTCGCACCGTTATAGGGGCATCTTCAGGTGATGCAATGTCAATTAAAACGCAATTCATTTAGAACATTGTTTTATAAAAAAGAGAAAATTTTTATGGAAACCCTTAAATAGATTTTTCACATGTGCATTAAGTGAAAATCTTGGAACAATCGGGAAGCTACGATATTTGTTGACGAAAAGGTTGCAATATCGGTCGTAGGATGGCTTTCACGTATCGTACAGCCGTTACGGTGCCTTCCATGACCACCAGCGCCGTACGTCGGCCACACATAACGCCATCCCAAAGCAGCAGGGAACCTCCACCTTGCTGCACTCACTAGACAGTGTGTCTAAGGCGTTCAGCCTGACCGGGTTAATATTCCAAACACGTCTCCGACGATTGTCGAATTGAAGGCGTATGCGGGAATCATCCGTGAAGAGAACGTGATGCCAAACCGGAGCGGTCCATTAGGCATGTTTTTGGGCCCATTTGTGTCGCGTTGCATGGTGTCGTGGTTGCGAAGATGGACCTCGCCATCGACGTTGGGAGTGAAGTAGCGCATCATGCAGCCTACTGCGCACAGTTTGAGTCGTAACACGACGTCCTGTGACTGCACGAAAAGCATTATTCGACATGCTAGCGTTGCTGTCAGGGTTCCTCGGAGCCATAATCCGTAGGTAGCGGTCATCCACGGCAGTAGTAGCCCTTGGGCGGCCTGAGCGAGGCATGTCATCGACAGTTCCTGTCTCTCTGTATCTCCTCCATGACCGAACAACTTCGCTTTGGTTTACTCCGAGACGCCTGGACACTTCCCTTGTTGAGAGCCCTTCCTGGAACAAGGTAACAATGCGTAGGCGATCGAACATTATTAGCATTCAAACAATCGGGAAGCTACGATATTTCAAGTTTCAGTTGTAAATCGAGAATGTTAATCCATTATAGACTGGTGTCAATAGAAAAATTGGCATTAGGCACCGATATATGAGTGTCTAACAGGAGTTCTAGAATACAGTCTACGGCTAAAGAGAGCAAAAACGCTTTAACAACGTTCGTGATGCGTAAAGTCTGCGAGCCCTGCATAAAGTACTATCGCCTTCAAGGATTACGTATAATTAACCAAATGTGAAAACAGCGATTTTTTGTTATGCCAGTGCCACGGTGGTGGTGTTGCACTATCAGCTTTTACTGGCAAACACTTTATGATATGGCCCACAGTCAGCTCAGGTGTTCCACAGTCACAGCTTCGGCTGCCCAAAACTCTCCATTTATGAAGCGTAACCGTGGACCGTGCATGGCTACTTCGGATACCACCGATCCTAGTCCAACCTTTCCTGGGAAGTATATGCGCTGCATAGCTTGTTAGGTATCAGTTATATGGGGTCCTGCCCACTCTATGCTTATAGGGTGCCTAAGGGATGCCGCGCTTTCAGAATGCTATACAACAATTCAAGCCAATAACATTAGTTGTTTTATTTCAACTAAGCAGATTGTCAATACTTAAATTTCAAATAACAGTGATGTCGCAAGTGATGGGCGACATTAAACATAAATCCAAATCCATTGCTATATATAATGTTCATGCGAGTTTGACACTGTTTATATATCACTAATAACTGCTATCGTTGCACTCGCTGCTAGGCCATGCTAATACTCCGCGAATACTGTCAACTAAAGACAGGGCGAGGCTGACAGGAACGGTAGATGCTGCTCCTTTTGTGGTGACGTCCTGGTCAGTGCGCTCTTGGCCTACGTCGTTTCACCGCCTTCTTTTCTCTTGCTATTTCATCTTTGTTCCGGTGCTTGTGGTTACGCCTAAACATTTCTTCCCCCCCCCCCCCCCCCAAATCGACGGACCGTCGTAGTGTAGGGAGTGCGACTACGGCGGGCTGGAATCTGTGGCTGCAGGGGACTTCAAGCTTCCGTCCATACCCCGTCATCCGCCCTGCGCTCTGGCCGAAACGTACCCCCGAAAACGACCAGAAGGGTACGCGTCCACCTCCTGCGGTCAGAACTAGATGAAGAAGACGGAGACTGCCGAGTAGTGGGCGGGTCCAGCTGCATCGGTGGAACGAGAAAAGGCGGAGGAGGCGAAGCTTCCGTCTCCATGCGGTCGTCCCGCGGTGTCGTGATGGCACTGTTTAGCGGTTGCTGTGGCCCCGCTGTATTCTGGACCCTTGAATCTGGGGGAAGAGAGACTGAAAGATCATGTTGTACATGACAAAGGCGAAGTTGATTTTGATGGCGGCGCTGCAAGCCATCTGGACCTGAAAGAAGATACATGGAAGCGCCAAGTCGACGGACGATCTCAGCTTGCGCCCACAGTCTTCTGCGGCTAAAATCCCTGTGAAAGACAACATCATACGGCGCGAAGCGATACTTGCAGCCAGCATTCAGCTGAGGAGGGTGGAGCAGGTGTAGCAGTACCCGATGGCGGCAGCCGTGGAGCAATTCCGCCGGCGATGGTCCATCTCGTTGTTGCGAATGATGTGACGCGAGAAACAGTTACAATGGTGTATGCTGAGCGAAGTTTGGCCATATGCTGCTTGAATGTTTTGACAAAACGCTCCTCTTCGCCGTTTGATTGTGGGTGGAACGCTGCACTAGTTAGATGATAAGTGCCATTGAGTTCACTGAATGTTTGAAATTCATTTGATGTAAACTGAGGTCCATTGTCTACTTCAGGTAAACCGTCTAGGCAACAAATCGATGACAACACCTGAATTGCGCTACGTGACGTTGTCGAGTCCACTGGCACTGCAAAAGGAAAGTGGATATGTGAGTCATAATCAACTAGCGAGTGTTCCAAAAAGGTCCCGCAGAGTATGTGCCCACGTTGCCATGGCGGTTGCGACTTAGACCAAGCAGAAAATTCTTGTGGCGGAGCGGACTGATTTTCCGCACATGCGTCATACTGTGACGTCATCTGTTTTATTTGGGCGTCCATACCCTGCCAAGTACAGTGTCGACGCGCTAACTGTTTCGTACAAACAATACCCCAGTGTCCTTGGTGAAGTAGTTGCAACACTTGTTTTTCCGAAGCTTTAAGGGTCAACACACGTGACTGTCCACTGTCATTCGGAACACGAATTACACGTTTCTGTACAGCGAGTTTAAGACAGCGTGTGAAGTATCGGCGCACTGCTATTCACAGAGTGTGGCCAAAACGTGCGAATGTACTCGTATGTTAGCAAAATGTTCAAATCTGAATCACCTTCCGTGACCTGAGCAATCTTCTTTAGTTCAGCGGGAAAGACTGAAGCAATTAAGAATCCTGAGCATCGATGTGACAACAAGATGCATCAGAAGCATCAAAGTCTGTGTCAGGGCCAATCGAAAGGCGTCCGCAATAACATGTTGAGCCATCTGACGATATACAATCTCGTACTGGTATTGAGACAACAGCAAAGCCCATCTTTGCAATTTTTGGGCAATTCGTACAGGAACCGGTTTCGTCGTATCAAACAAGGACTGCAAAGGCTAGTGATCGGCTACTAAGTAGAATATTGGTAAAATTTGGTGACACCATACACAATAGCTAAAGCCTCCATCTTAATTTGCGAATTATTACACTGTGCTTTGAACAATACTACTGATGCGAATGCAATAGGTCTGTCTTTATCACCAATTCTGTGCAAAATCAATTCACCGATTCTTTACGATGTAACGTCAATTGGCAGTACCACTCGTCTGTCTGGATCAAAGTGAACTAAACATCGATCACTGAGCAATGCATCTTTAAGTTTCTGAAAAGGTACTGTCCAAATAAAGGGGACATTCTTGTGACGCAAGCGATGCAATGGAGTCGCGATTTGTGCAGCAATCGGTGTGAACCGAATATCATAATTCATCCTTCCGACGAGTGTTAGCGGTTCTGTGACTGGCAAATCTAGTAGGGCTAACAAGTGCTACTGCAAAGGATGTACACCTTGACTGCTGATGACATCACCAAGATCCTGCAACTCAGGTTTTAAAAATTCACATTTGTCCAGGCTACACTTTATTCCTGCATCAGACAATATACGGAACAAAGCACATAAATTTTCATGATATTCTTCAGGTGAATGACCTGCTATGACCACATCGTCCAAATAGTTTGAACAGTTTGTCACTTGTGTAGTCAGCTGTTCCAAATACCATTGGAAAATGGCGGGTGTGGAAGCACTGTCAAAAGGCAAAAGCAAATGTTTAAACAAGCCAAAACGAGTATTTACTAAACGAACTTTTTGAGATTCTTCATTGATCGGTGTTTGAAGATACTCGTCGCGTAAATCAATATTTGAAAATAGATTCGAACGCCTAATTTGTGCATGAGATCCTCTGGGAGCGACAATGGATGAGTATCAAACACAGTTAAGGTAACACAGAGGTGAATGCTACCTGAAGGTTTTGGGAGCAAAACCAGTGGTCTTGCTCATTGACTAGCTGATATGGGCGAAATAACTCAGCTGTCTTGCTGGTCCTTGCGGCTTTGTCCTGTAATGCGATGGGAACAATTTTGGCACGGCCAAATTTGGGCTGAACTTTGTCTTCCAGCGTTAATACGTGCAACAAAATTGTTGGCTTTGCCTAAACCTTCACAAAATAGTTCTGGTATTTCTTTCAGACAGCTAACTACACTGTCTTTTGCACTGAATGCAGACACTGATAACACATTGTGCTGAATGTGAAAGCCAAACAAATCAAAAGAATCAAGTCCTAATATGTTCCCACAATTGTGTGAACGTAACACCGTAAAAGTCACTGTTCGCATATGCAAGCGATGCATGGTAAGCAAAGTTGGGTAACCTAACAATTCACATGAGTGACGATATAACATTGTGACAGAGTCATCTGTGTCCAGCTGAAATATCCCACAAATAAAGAAATGAACAAAAAGTTTGTTTAACTGGAATATAACTAAAGAAACTGCAAGCTTGCCTGTTGCAGACTTGGAATATACTAAATTAATTACATGGGCCTTGAGACTAGATATTTGTGAGTAGGTCGAATTCTTATTATCGTTCCGTTCCAAACATGTATATTTTTCCTTTTCTTCTTTTCCTTTTTATTCTTCGATTCAATCCTATATAATTGTCTAGGGCTTATATGTTGGATGGTAGACATTTTTTGATATACAGAGATGGAGACTCTTGTTTGTCACTTTGATTATATGAGGCAGCTACTGTCGTTGCATTAATCCACTCAGCACGGTGCGGTGTCGTCTTACATAGAGGTTCTAATGTGGTACCTACGAGACCAGGTGTTTGACGATCCTTATAGTACGACTGCATTGGTTTAATTTGTGAATGCAATTGGGTTTTAAAACAAACTTTTTTATGCTTCTCATCGTTAATATTGCGGCAGCTATTTGTCGTTCCACACATAACGCGATCTAGGCTACACATTCGTAACTTACGTATTCTGACATGGTAATGTCACATTTCATTGTATTTTATTTTATTTTATTATTTATTTATATAAGTTAATTATTTAAAAAAATATTATTCCACTGAACATACGACTGTATGCAGTACATTTGATTGTTGTGTTGCATGGCCTGTTACAACTGTGTGGTACAGATTTATGAATAATAGCGTACACATATGTTCATCTATTATGCTATATTCGGGTAAAACAGTGAAAACTATTAACAACAGCATTACATAGGTAGAAGCATATTTTTCCTAACGTTAAATATAGTTGTAATGAAATACAATATGTCCTTTTGAGCCACTGACATAGTTAACATGATACCTGTCAATTGTTAACATATGTTCTAAATTTTAATGATAGTACATTTGTTCTACTCATTGTAGAGGGGCCTGAAGATGGCATCAATGTAATGCCGAAACTGGTAGCACATAAGAAGTTCATAAAATAATATTTTTACAGTATAGGGCTGTTGGTAAATTATTGCATCAAGGAACGACAAATAGCTGGCTGCTGAATTTTACTAACCGACAAAGTTCCTGAATCATACTGATCAAGTATTTGCACTATCCACTGACATGATGCATCAGAAATCTCTTCTCTGAGTTTGACATCAAGTACATTGTACACGATCGCAACGCACAACAAAATATCTGCATATAAAGCAACGGAAAGAAATTTGAATTTGCATTTCCTTGCCATACCCTGAAGCTTTGAGGGATGAAGTAGTGAAGGCAGCAGAGGATCAAGTAGGTAAAAAGACGAGGGCTAGTAGAAATCCTTGGGTAACAGAAGAAATATTGAATTTAATTGATGAAAGGAGAAAATATAAAAATGCAGTAAATGAAGCAGGCAAAAAGGAATACAAACGTCTCAGAAATGAGATCGACAGGAAGTGCAAAATGGCTAAGCAGGGATGGCTAGAGGACAAATGTAAGGATGTAGAGGCTTGTCTCACGAAGGGTAAGATAGATACTGCCTACAGGATAATTAAAGAGACCTTTGCAGAAAAGAGAAACACTTGTATGAATATCAAGAGCTCAGATAGAAACCCATTTCTAAGCAAAGAAGGGAAAGCAGAAAGGTGGAAGAAGTATATGGAGGGTCTATACAAGGGCGATGTACTTGAGGACAATATTATAGAAATGGAAGAGGATGTAGATGAAGATGAAATGGAAGATACGATACTGCGTGAGGAGTTTGACAGAGCACTGAAAGGCCTGAGTCGAAACAAGGCCCCCGGAGTAGGCAACATTCCACTGGAACTACTGACGGCCTTGGGAGAGCCAGTCCTCACAAAACTTTACCATCTGGTGAGCAAGATGTATGGAACAGGCGAAATACCCTCAGACTTCAAGAAGAATATAATAATTCCAATCCCAAAGAAAGGAGGTGTTGACAGATCAGTTTAATAAGCCACAGCTGCAAAATTCTAACACGAATTCCTTACAGATGAATGCAAAAACTAGTATAAGCCGACCTCGGGGATGATCAGTTTGGATTCCGTAGAAATACTGGAACACGTGAGGCAATATTGACCCTACGACTTATCTTAGAAGAAAGATTAAGGAAAGGCAAACCTACGTTTCTAGCATTTGTAGACTGAGAGAAAGCTTTTGACAATGTTGACTGGAATACTCTCTTTCAAATTCTAAAGGTGGCAGGTGTAAAATACAGGGAGCGAAAGGCTATTTACAATTTGTACAGAAACCAGATGGCAGTTATAAGAGTCGAGGGACATGAAAGGGAAGCAGTGGTGGGGAAGGGAGTAAGACAGGGTTGTAGCCTCTCCCCGATGTTATTCAATCTGTATATCGAGCAAGCAGTAAAGGAAACAAAAGAAAATTTCAGAGTAGGTACTAAAATCCATGGAGAAGAAATAAAAACTTTTAGGTTCGCCGATGACATTGTAATTCTGTCAGGGACAGCAAAGGACTTGGAAGAGCAGTTGAATGGAATATACAGTGTCTTGAAACGAGGATGTAAGATGAACATCAACAAAAGCAAAACGAGGATAACGGAATGTAGTCGAATTAAGTAGGATGATGCTGAGGGAATTAGATTAGGAAATGAGACACTTAAAGTAGTAATGAAGTTTTGCTATTTGGGGAGCAAAATAACTGATGATGGTCGAAGTAGAGAGGATATAAAATGTAGACTGGGAATGGCAAGAAAAGCGTTTCTGAAGAAGAGAAATTTGTTAACATCGAGTATAGATTTAAGTGTCTGGAAGTCATTTCTGAAAGTATTTGTATGGAGTGTAGCCATGTATGGAAGTGAAACATGGACGATAAATAGTTTGGACAAGAAGATAATAGAAGCTTTCGAAATGTGGTGCTACAGAAGAATGCTGAAGATTAGATGGGTAGATTACGTAACTAATGAGGAAGTATTGAATAGAATTGGGGAGAAGAGAAGTTTGTGGCACAACTTGACTAGAAGAAGGGCATCAAGGGATCATCAATTTAGTATTTGAGGGCTGCGTGGAGGGTAAAAATCGTGGAGGGAGACCAAGAGATGAATTCACTAAGCAGATTCAGAAGGATGTAGGTTGCAGTAGGTACTGGGAGATGAAGAAGCTTGCACAGGATAGAGTAGCATGGAGAGCTGCATCAAACCAGTCTCAGGACTGAAGACCACAACAACAACAACCCTGAAAATCTGTTACCCACCCATGATAAGATTACAATTAACAAATTGATACCTAGCTACTAGGGCATTCACTTGTTGGTCATAACAGTTAGTCAGTTAACAGAGAAGACTGTCATACTCAAGTTCTCTCAGAGTCCCGTTAGGAAAGAGTTTTTGAGTGAGGCCGAACACTGCACTTCCTACTGTGGATAATAGATATGGGAGTTTCACAGTACCTGGTACATAGCGAACGATGACGTGCGCTTCAACTGTGACAACTACTCGAGCCATTCGTCTTCTTGTTCGCTAAATTGTCAGAATGTTGGTATAGCAGCTGTAGTAGGCGGTGTTTGTTCTGACGGGTAAGCAGCGTTGCCCACAAGCTGCTGCACCGTGTTTGCAGAAATCTGCTGCGTCTGGAACTGAAGTATCTGTATTAGCAGTGTGGCATCTAACACTTGCAGCTGCGTTGCCTGAACAGGGGGCGGGACAGTTTGGTTGGGCATGTTGGAAGACAAAAATGTAACAAATAGAAAAAAATTATGTACAAAGAAATTTTCTGCAACACCGACATGAAAATCCGAATTAGCAAGAACGACAAGAAACTGTTAAAGCAATGAAGCGCCACTGAAAAGTAAAGACAAGAGAGAACTACGGTGTCAGCACAATATAAACGAAAAGGTCGAGGCCGTTGGGCACTTGGTGCGGAGGGTACTCGTCGCCAATTCTGGGGTCCTGCCGACTCGTCGCTTACAGGATGCCTAAGGTATGCCGCATTCTCGGAATGCTATACAATATTTCAGGCAAATAACAGTACTAGTTTTATTTCAGTAAAGCAGATTGACAATACCTAGCTTTGAAATAACAATGGTGTCGCAAGCTATGGGCGACATGCGACATAAATCCGAGCCCTTTGCTTTATACAAGGCTCATGCGAGTTCGACACACATTCCGTGTATCACTAATAACTGCTATCGTAGCACTCTCTGCTAGGCCGTGCCAATACTTTGCGAATACTGTCCACTGAAGTCCGGCAGAGGCTGACAGGAGCGGCGCTTATATTCACTTCGGCTGGATGCCGCTCCTGTCGTGGTGACGTCCTGGTCGGCGCTCTACTGGCCGACGTCATTACGTCGCCTTCTCTTCTCTTGCTTCTTTATCTTGATTCCCGCGGCTGCTGCGGTCTCTGGTCTGAAGGTCGCATGGATGTGTGAGATGTCCTTAGGTTAGTTAGGTCTAAGTAGTTCTGAGTTCTAGGGGGCTGATGACCTCAGATGTTAAGTCCCATAGTGCTTAGAACCATTTGAATATCTTCATTCCGCCGTTCGTGGTTACGCCAGAACAAGTTTGAAACAGTGTTTACTTTCTCCCAGTCTTTTTCTGCGTGACCCTAAGATGATAAGTGTTCTGTCCTCTTACACACCCATTGTCCCACACAGCCATATGTGAATTCTTGCATGTATTTGGGAAGTTCATTACTGCATCTTGAATAGCAACGTTTCTATGTGGTCTGTTAGTAGCGACATACATAATCATTACGTCAAAAAGTCTACGCAAATTTCTACCGTACTAGATCAGTGATACGTCACCATCTATATCAGCTGCAACCAAAAAAGAAATTTCTGAATCAGTGGTCTACGTAGTGAAGGAAAAATTATGTCTCTGGCACTATGTTCGCATCGCGAATTTCAGCTGAGTGCTTGCATATTAGACCAAATCTGATGTGGACAGTACATAGTATGTTTTGTTTCTACGAGTTACGAGATGCAATACAGAGACAAAGTTACTTGGTACGCTGAAATAGAAGACATAGATATTTCCTCTCGCTCCATAGGCCAATATGCCGCTAAAATCTTTAAATACTAGTTTGAGAAATCATAGGAATAAAGATGCCAAACATCATTGACCTGAGCTGAAAACTGCCAAGCAGGCTAATATAAATCACAATTGAGCCGTGCGCGGCTCGTATTCATGCCGTTTATTGCTTGGCATCATGTCATTGCGGTTATGGCATCTTGTTTCTTCTTCGATTTACTGGCGTCATTAAGTTTCTGGCTTGCCTGCCCGTGAGTGACAGCAGCAGCGTAAATCGGTACGTGTACTGTCGTATATTTTCGGAGCGACCGCTAGTATTTCCGGGTCGCGTTGTGTTGAGTGGGTAGTTGCGAATGGACATCAGGTCGGTTGGGGTTGCAGCAGCGAACTGGTCCGTGCAGCACGAGCGCAAGCCGGGGCCACTGGCGGCGTGCTGCCACTGCTGGATCGAGGAGGCGTAGCTGCGAGAGCGACAACTTCGTTGCACACCAAACCCTGGACGTTTAAGCTGAGTGAAGAGTTAACTGTTAATGCAACCTCGACTATTCTGGGATGTCGCCTTTGGTCGGCGGGCTGTTGCTCCCACGGCCGCTGAGCCTGGCGGCAACGAGTGAAGTGTTTCGAGGCAGTGAAATATTGCCGCCGTCTTTCTCAATTTGTTATTCCTCATTCAATTTAGTATTATTCTTATTAGTGAAGTGCAATCAGCAGTATTTTCTGCCTTGTGGCCACTAACCTACCCTCGAAATTAGCGTACTTTTCTGCCATTGTACCTTTCCTCGTCGTGCTGATGCTGTCAGACACGGCGTGTAGTTTGACAGCCTATTGGATTGTACTGTGCATATTTTTTTTAAGGGCTAAATTGGTTCGAGTGTTTCCTTCGGCCGTGGGTGTTTTCTGAAGACGTAGTGCTGTCTGTCTCTTCGCCCTTGCCTAAAAATATTGCATCGTTGTACCGGTGATCAGACGTTAGGCGGATTGGTTAGTTAGTCGGTCGGCGTTTAAGCTGCTCCTACTTTTTGTTGCCATCCTGTTACGTGAGTACAACTCTTGGCTGCCTGTCTCACCTTACCTTATGTTCGAATTACCTTCCCAGACCGACCCTTGGAACACTTACTGAGAACCGCTTGTCCTGATTCCTTAGATTGTGACGTTTGTTTTAAGGATATTTGTAATTTTCTAATTACTGTTGGTGTGGCCTTCAGCCAAGCAATAATTTCACTTCTCTGGTGATAAGGCCTTCAGCCGTGTTACAGTAAGTGTTTTTAAGCAAACTTGTTTTAAAAGCAAGGTATTTATTTTAAGTGCTTTTTGGAGTTGTTCTTCTGACTTCTAATTCACCCGTTTGTGATTTGAAGTTGCGTGTGGCCTTGAGCCGAGCAAATGGCTCTGAGCACTATGGGACTTAACATCTGTGGTCATCAGTCCCCTAGAACTTAGAACTGCTTAAACCTAACTAACCTAAGGACATCACATACATCCATGCCCGAGGCAGGATTCGAACCTGCGACCGTAGCAGTCACGCGGTTCCGGACTCAACGCCTGGAACCGCGAGACCACCGCGCTTGAGCCGAGCAATAACTTCACTTCTTTTGTAATAAAGCCTTCAGCCGTGTTACAATAAGTTTAGTTTTAAAGCAAACTTATGTTAAAGTAAAGGTATTTGTTGAGATGTGTGGTATTTGGAAGTGTTTTCCTGACTGCTTATTAAGGCCATCAGCCGTTTGTTATTTGAAATTGTTTGTCGCCTTCAGCCGAAGGATAATTTCATTTCTATTATGATAAGGCCTACAGCCGTGTTACAGTTTGTTTCAAAGCGAAGTATTTATCATAATATGTGCTATTTGGAATTGTTCTTCTGACTTTTGATTCAGGTCTTCAGCCGTTTGTTGTTTGAAGTTATTGCTGGTGGCCGCCGGCCCTAAAATTGTGGAATATTTTTCTGTGATAAGGCCTTCAGCCGTCATAAATCAATTGTGTTTTTTCAAGAGATTGTTTTTAAATTTTAATTTCTTTTAAAAAAGTTTACGTATTTGTCGTGCAACCGTGGGTAACAGGTTTACGGCCCCATCCACAATCGTAACCTTATCCTGCCCCATCCTGAGAAACAGCTCTCAACTATACCGTAAGCACAATTAGTACAGTCACAAGCAATTCCAATCACAGACAGTAAATACTTACACATACAGAAGTTAAAGGCAGAAGTTGAGTAACGACATGGTTACTAAGACGTACAGTACACGAAATTGCGCTTTAAATATAGTTACAAAAACACTGGGAAAACACTTTTAGAGAGAGTGCAAGACCTGATAAAGAAAGATATCGGGAAGCGATGTTGGGCATGTAGGATTCGACAGACTTTGAATTACTTGTAGAGCCTTGAATTACTTGTAGACCTTTAAATAAGTTATCATGCCAAACTCACGAACGTTCACTAATTGTAAATCCACAAACATAATGGGTTCATAATCGTAACTTTAGATGTCAAGCGATAAGTAATACTAAGAACAGGGGTCGTTACACAAGGTACAAACACAACACACATTCATTATTTCCGCAGTATACGCATCTGTGAATAACATGGAGCGACAAGAGTGTGATTGCATGGCCATGTGGCAAGAAAATGCACTACCTATGACCAAATACAATATTGAAGGCCGGCCGAAGCCCGTTAGAAGCATATGTAATGCAAAGCGAAGAGTTTTGTTGCCGTTCACACAGTACGCAGTGTGCTAAGTCCCACGGTCACCAGCCAATTGACCCTTCTAAATTAGCTGAATTATTTCAGTTCACAAATTTTCACGGTGGGTTTTCGCTAATCTGATTTCTGTTGGTGCTTAATGTTTGCACCTTTCTGGGACTTCCTAAGGTCAAAATGGTGGTCAGATCCTCAACTGTCTTATCCGTTCTACACACATCAACGTCCATGGCGAGGTCCATCTTTGCAATCACGACACCAGGCAGCGCGGTACACATGGGTCCAACACACATCAAAAACAGATTTGCATCACCTCGGTTCCGAGAGTTCCGGAACTTGTACAGAAAATTGGAATATAGCTCAACATAAACATCATTTCAGCCCTTTTTATTGCTCATGAAAACCACGCATTTCATGTTTCACCGCCATATAGCTAGACCTTCAAAGGAGGTGGTCCAGATTGCTGTACACACCGTTACCTCTAATACCCAGTAGCAGGTCTTCAAGCATTGGTGCATGCTTGTACTCGTCGTGGCACATATCCACAAGTTCATGAATGCCCTGTTTTTCTAGATTGTCCCACTACTCAACAGTGATTTGGTGTAGACCCCTCAGAGTGTTCGGTGGGTCACGTCGCCCATAAACAGACCTTTTCAAGCTATCCCAGGCATGCTTGTTAGGGTTCATGTCTGGACAACATGCTGGCCACTTAAATCGAGCGATGTCGTTACCCTGAATGAAGTCATTCACAAGATGTGCACGATAGGGGTGTGAATTGTCGTCCATGAAGACGAATGCCTCACCAATATGCTGCACTATCGGTCGGAGGATGGCATTCACGTATCACACAGCCGTTGCGGCGTCTTCCATGACCACCAGCGGTGTACGTCGGCCCTACATAATGCCACCCCAAAACAGCAGCACTGCTTCACTCGCTGGGCAGTGTGTCTAAGGCGTTCAGGCTGGTCGGGTTGCCTCCAAACGCGTCTCTGACGATTGTCTGGTTGAAGGCATAAGCAACACTCATAGTTGAAGAGAACGTGATGCCAATCCTGAGCTGTCCATTCTGCATGTTGATGGGCCCATCTGTACCGCGCTGCATGGTGTCGTGGTTGCAAAGATTGACCTCTCCACGGACGTCGGGAGTGAGGTTGCGCATCATGCATCCTATTGTGCACAGATTGAGTCGTAAAACGACTTCGTGTGGCAGCACAAAAAGCATTATTCAACATCGTGGCGTTGCTGTCAGGATTCCTCCGAGCCATATTCCGTAGGTAGCGGTCATCCACTGCAGTAGTTGCCATTGGGCGGCCTGAGCGAGGCATGTCATCGACAGTTCCTGTCTCTCTGTATCTCCTCCATGCCCGAACAACATCGCTTTGGTTCACTCCGAGACGCCTGGACAAAGTCCCTTGTTGGGAGCCCTTCCGGCACAAAGTAACAATGCGGAGGCGATCGAAATGCGGTATTGATCGCTTAGGCATGGTTGAACTACAGACAACACGAACCGTGTACCTCCTTGCTGATGGAATGACTGGAACTGGTCGGCTGTCGGACCCACTCCATCTAATGGGCGATGCTCATGCATGGTTGTTTACATCTTTAGTCAGGTTTAGTGTCATCTCTGAACAGTTAAAGGGGATGTGTCTCTGATAGAATGCCCACATTCAACGTATATCTTCAGGAAATCTGCGAACTTGGGTCACGGAAAACGTTTTTTGATGATGTGTGTATATTGCTCTTCGCAGTAACACGGTTACTTAAGTTGTCAAGGTGCTTGTACGATAATTATAGCATTTACCAGTCGTTTCTGTCTTCATTATAAGGTTGACTAAATTCTTCCGGAAGGTCTAATATATTCTATACACTAGCTTGAACTCTCACTTTCCGCAAAATTTTCCGGAGTATCTAAGAAACACTGTCTTTTCCTTGTGCTTTGTTTGATCGTTATTAATACCGTATAAAACTTTAGTAACGATTCTATAAAACATCTGCGATGCGGGCATGTTGTCAAATCTTTTGGAATCCCTACGTTTCTGACCGATAGGAAAAATTATTTTTCGTCAGTACTGTGTTGTATTCAATCAACCTTGCGAGACTCACGGCTTGCCCTCCGAACTTCAATCCCTGCCAGTATCTCTTTGACGTAACAGGTTAGTCAGATCGTGCTAAGAGACGGTAAATAAGGTGCTGAGAACCAGAAGGGCCCAATAGCACACCGCCATTACTTTTGAGGTATTTTACATTAATGCACGCTTCTGACATTTGTTGATCGTATGGTGAACCAGCTTCGTCTATATCTGTAACCCCACACAGTAAATACGAACATATACTAAAAGCTGTCTCATTTATTTCTCGGATATCCGTTTCCGTACGGGCCCAGAGAAGAAAACGTAGTTTTGATACTCAGCGCTGCATATTTCTTAAATAGGATCGACAACATAGTGTCTACATATGTACATAGCAGTTAATATTTCATAAACGGAGATGTATCGGCTGTTTTACCTGAACCTCAAGCCACAGAATGTGCTTAGTGAAAATAATAACAACGACCATCAAATGTTTGTATAGGTCATAACTATGTGAGTGCTGCATTTACATCTGTTCTTTATGTTCTAATTCCAGGTTCACATTAATTTCAAACTTAACAACTACGAGTAACTGTTGTCAACAGCCTATAAGCGGAAATGTTATGAATTATCATTAACCGTACATACTGCCTTAAATATTGATTAAAATTTCATAACCTGAATAAGTATACTATTTATTTCGTAGCAAGTGTATGATATTCAGACAAAGTCAAAAATCAATTCAGATCAGTGACGTTGGTGATTTCAAAAATGGCTCTGAGCACTATGGGATTTAACTTCTGACGTCATCAGTCCCCTAGAACTTAGAACTACTTAAACCTAGGCCGGCCGGTGTGGCCGCGCGGTTCTGGTCGCTTCAGTCTGGAACCGCGTGACCGCTACGGTCGCAGGTTCGAATCCTGCCTCGGGCATGGATGTGTGTGATGTCCTTAGGTTAGTTAGGTTTAAGTAGTTCTAAGTTCTTGGGGACTGATGACCACCGATGTTAAGTCCCATAGTGCTCAGAGCCATTTGAACCATTTGAACTTAAACCTAACTAACCTAACTAAGGACATCACACACATCCATGCCGGAGGCAGGATCCGAACTTGCGACCGTAGCGGTCACGCGGTTCTAAACTGAAGCGCTTAGAACCGCACGGCCACAGCCGCCGGCTGTTGATGATTTGTCTATAAATTTGAGTCTCACAAACACCTATTTTCCTCAAAAGTTTGTTTCCGTGATTTGCAGCCTTACGTTCCTCAGTGCCTCATTTCATTGCTGTTATGTTATCTTAAATTATCTGGATGGAGGAACAGGGCTTGTGAAGTCGGGAGTATGAGCTTGCTAAATCCTTTGCTGAAACGCGGCGAGAGAGGCCAGCTGGAAGCTTTAGACATTGTGTGCTAGAGGAGTGTATTTTCTTGAGATTTCCCTCAATTCCCCCAAGAACGGTGGAGAAGGCCGCCAGAGTTAACGGTGCTCACAGGCCGAGGTAACGCAAATCGTCTTTTCAGAGTTTTACCAACTGAGTAGTCCTGGGAGCCTAGCCAGATATGCCCGCCGGTATATGCAGATAACGAGCTACTACGACTGTGTACAGTGGGGGAAGCAATCTGCGAGATAGTCTGTCTAGCACCGGCTTCTGGTCAGTTTACGGAAATACAAAGAAAACCTCACATCCCCCCCCCCCACCCCCACCCCCTCCCCCGCCATCAACCCAGCTAGTGTCGTTTAGTTGCGGGTTGGGTTGGAAGATAGATGGCAGGACACACTTGGCGTTCACCGTTCGGCACGGCAGGAGAGAAGTGTCGTCGAGCATATGTCGATAGGTGTCTGATAGAATCTGTTGCTTCTCTTGCTCTTTTTTGAATGAATGTCACGTTCAACATTTGCGCTGCAATTCCTCTGTGCATCTCACAATCGCCGACTGTATTCTGAAACACGAGTTTGCTTTGTATAGTAATATCTTCTCACGAATATCGTGAATCTATCTTCTTCAGTATTATTGGATATGTTAGATCCTCAGACTTTGAAAAGCCCTTTGATTGTTGAGTAGCAGGCTTCTTCACATCGAATTCAGGTGCCTTCAGTATTTATACTGCCCTTTCAAAATAGACCGAAATTTTAACTAATGTAATTATTTTTGTAATTTCTTGCTCACTAATTTTTATTCTAGGCGTATTGATCTGTCACTGTAACTTACCTTGCCCTTGGTGGTTAATTTTAATAAGTATTACCATTTTTTTGTCCTACAACTAAATGATGATGTGACCCTTATCCTGTTCGTAAATATCGTCAGTGGGTTCTGTAAGACTGAATTGTAGTAATGTGACAGTTTTTTCGGAGTAAAGCATGTGCCATTACTAGAAACACTTTTGGTTAACCAGGAGAGTTAATTGTCCAATTTCGAATTTTACAATGATTTTAGAGTTCATGTTCGGTGAGTAAACTTCACCTGCTTCTGCACTGGTGCGACTAGTTATCATTGCCATTGTCATTCTGTGATGCTACAATTCTACAAGGCGTGTAATGATCCGTAGAGGTAGTTTTATTTTCATCTTGCAACTGTGGCAGGCAGCTTGCAGACACTACTGCCGAATTCCAGTCGACTCACACGTACCACAACAAAAAATCTATATGAGCAAAACATTAATCCTCTTCTCCTACCTTCCAAACTTCACAGAAGTCTACTGCATACCTTGAGGGACTACCAATCGTGGAAGAAAGGGTAGCGCGGACAAAAGATTTAGCCATTTTACACACTCCGCCCCTGAGAGAGAATACATTGTGGTAACAGCCCGATAAGCTGAGGTTAAGCCATTTTCCCCGCAATACAGTTCAGTGTAACATCCCCTCTACATCTTTTCTGCCAGGTGAAACATCCCTGTAAGTATGGAAGACAACTTCCATTAAGTTTTAGAAGTAGGAGGGAAAGTACTGTCGCAACTGAAGTTCTGAGGGTGGTTTGTGAGTTATGCTTCGAAAGCTCAGCAGGCTAGGTACTTTTCAGCGAAAGACAAAGTTCCAAAATTCCATTCTCAATACTCACACAGTTTCAATCAACCAGGGAAATCTATATGTAAGTGCAATTACAGAACCTAATTTTTAACTGTATAACTCTTTCAAAGTAGATTACTGACAAAAATTTAGTGCTAGGTACGTTCGAATGTCGCTTCTACTTTCTTATACCGTCGCTAAGAGGCATAACTTTCTTTTATTTCTTACTAACTTTCTACCCATGTTTCTCCGGGGGACGCATTTGACATATATTAAACACATCACCACCTACCCCTCTCTAAATCCACCTCTTCCTCTCTTTGTCTGTCACCAGTATCTGCTGACCCGTATCTGTTTCCTCCTCCCTACTAAATCTCCTTCTCCTCACCTTTTTGTACATTTTCTCCACTCATCCCTCTGACCATATGCTGCCCCCCTCCCAGGATAAATTCGAAGCTCCAGCGACAGGCAACAAGCGGAAATGTGACGAAGAGCATAGCGGCAAAAGAAGGATTAATAAGATCTCCCCTCGGGCGAAAATCAGTTATCGGGAGTCGGAGTATGCAGGACCGATGACTCGTTCCCGGACGAGAAGGACAAGACGCTGTTTTTTTTAAGGAGGAAGCAATGTTGCAATAGAAGCTGAGCGGCACTGTGGTGTAGTGATTATGATACTAAACTGTTGCATGGAGGGTCGTGAATTCAAAACTCACCTGGACTGTATAGTTTTAATTTCTATATTCGGTTTGTGTACATTTTAGAAGTATCCACGAATGTCAAGAATCACTGTACTCTGATGTTCTGTAGCTATATATATATATATATATATACTGTATGTGTTCGGGTCGGAGGCGGTTCACTCCGCGCTATTGTACGTGCAAGTGCTGTATAAACCTTCTTTAAGTGAAGTAAGTGTTCGTCATTCATCTAATTTCACCTTCTTATACCTTTACCGTGGGTTGAAGGATCCTTATAGGGCTTCATTCGAAGGACGTGGACCGTGTCTCTGATCATTCGTCGTCTTGTGTCGAGGTCGAAATCTTCAACTTCATAAGCAACATCAGACAACTGTCTTACAACCTTATAAGGTTCAAAGTAGCGCCTGAGGAGCTTCTCAGTTGACACCAACCTTCCGATCAGGAGTCAAGATCCAGACGAGTTCAACAGGTTGGTAGACAACAGGGCGGAGGCTCGCGTCTTACCATCGGCGACAGTTTTCTTGAGCCTGCACGTGCGGAGTCGAGCTAAATGCCGAGCTTCCTCAGTTCTGGTTAACACCTGGCCGATGTAGCCGTTGTCCATGTCATCAGGATGTAACTGAAACACAGTGTCCATCGTCGTAGTCGCATCACGCCCATGCACCATGAAAAACAGCGTAAATCCTGTGGTGTCTTGTTTGGCGGTGTTGTAGGCAAACTTCCCGAAAGGTAGCACCCCATCGTAGTTGATCTGCTCAACACTGACGAACATTGACAGCATGTCGGTCAAGGTCTTATTAAGGCGTTCAGTAAGCCCGTTAGTTTGCGGATGGCAGGCAGCCATCGTGCGATGAGTAATGTTGCACCGACGGTATATCTCTGTCCCAAGATTCGATTGAAAAACTTTACCTCGGTCCGTAATTAACGACCTTCGGGCATCGTCTTCCGTGATGAATTTGGCTACCTTGGATGCTTCGGCTGTTTTCACGACTTTTGTAATGGCATAGCGTGTCAGATAATTAGTACAAACAATAATCCATCTATTGCCACTAGCAGACGTTGGAAATCGTCCGAGGAGGTCAATCCCAACACGGTGGAAAAGCGTTTCGGCTGGTGAAATTGGTATGAGTCGGCCAGGTGGTTTCCGAGGAACTGCCTTTCTCCTCTGGCACTCTCGTCAGTTCTACACATAGTGACAGACACTCCTAAATAAACCCGGCCAGAAAAATCTCTTGCGGATTCTATCGTATGTCTTAATGAATTCTGAATGTCCTGTCTTCGGTGTGTCGTGGAATTTCTGTAGAACATCTAAGCGCCTGTGTTTAGCTACATCTTTCCAAACTGATGAAAGATTTTCTTGCAAAGTAATCCATTAACTACCTTAAATTGTCCTTTCACATCTTCTGACCGACTTAAGGCAAGCATAATTTGAGATATCTTGGCGTCCTTCTTCTGCTCAGCAGGGAGATCCTGTAGTGCAGCGAGACAGTACAGGGCCAGTCGATAGAGCTTTTCACAGCACGTCGAAAGAATCTTGTTGAGCACCACCCCAGATAAATAAAACATCAGCTTTTAACATCTCTTGGGGTGGCCTGTCTTTGATATAAAATCTTTGATAGAACGACGGTAATAAGAACCTAATCCGAGGAAGCTTATCACATCTCTAATACATTCAGGAATGGGAAATTCCGTTATAGATGCCACCTTCTCTGGGTCTGGGGACGCACCTTCGTTTGACACAAAGTGTCCAAGTATTTTGATTTTTTTTGCTCCAAAGAGACACTTTCTTGGATTAAGTTTCAGTCCGCCTTGTTGGAGACACTTAAGAACGGCCCTCAGTCTTTTATAAGTTCATCAAATGTGCCTGAGAACACTATAATGTCATCTAAATGACAAAGACACATCGTCCACTTCAGGTGCGTTAGAAAAAGTTGCTGGTGCATTACACAAAACAAACGGCATTACCTTAAAATCATACAGGCTAGCAGGGGTGATGAATGTAGTTTTCTCATGATCAGCCTCATCTACTTCTATTTGCCAGTATCCTGAGTGTATTTCCATGGCTGAGAAAAACTTAGCCCCCTTCAGACAATCTAGTGTATCGTCATTTCCTGGGAGAGGGTAAGCGTCCTTTTTAGTTATCTCATTAAGCTTCCTGTAATCAACACAAAAGCGCCAGCTGCCATCCATCTTCCTGACGAGAACCACTGGTGACGACCATGGGCTGTGCGAAGGCTGAATGATGTCATTCTTCATCATTATCTCTACCTCGCCGAGAATTATTCGACGTTCCGTTGCTGACACACGGTATGCTCGCGGCTTATTGGTTGATGGTCTCCAGTGCTTATCCGGTGCTTCACTGTCGATTTGTCTAATTTGCTCTTCACCTGTGGATTAAGCATTCGGAGAACTCTTGAAGAATGGCAGGTAGCTTCTTTTGTTGTTCGTTAATTAACTCTGGTGATAATCAAGCTAGAATATCTTGTCTTGTGGTGATAGCAGCGCCAATTTTGCCCACATACTCGCCATGGGAGGATTCTATGACGCCCAGCTGTTCTTCAATTAACGGCTCAGCGTATGCTAATCACATGCATCTTGGAAGGACCTGTGGTTCTCGCCGACAGTTAACTATCCACAATTCACCGAATCCATTCTTCAACGAGGTGACAGAGGCTGGGATGATCAAGTTATTCTTCAGTAGTATGCTTTTCTTACATTCCACTACAAGATCCATGGGTTGATGCATGGCATGACACGTGACAGTTACCTTTCTAGCACTGACTGCAGGATTGATCATTTCATCCAGCACACATAGTCTCCACAAACTGCGATACGCATCTTCCTGTCCACAGACTCATCTCGTCTAGCATAACCTTCGAGCGACCACAATCTATAATTGCCTGAGAAACTTTCAAAAAGTCCCATCCGAGAATGACGTCATGACTCCACTCTTGTAAGACGATGAATTCTAAGGGCTGTGTATGACCACTTATACCCACATGAATGGTACATCTTCCTGTAGGTTTTACATGTTTCCCATGACTCACCTTGAGCAGAGATGTTTTGCTATCAACGAATACGGTTTTCTACAACTGGAGTCGGTACTACGAAATGACTGAATAATTTGCTCCAGATGAAACCATAGTTTTTACTTCAAATGCTGAGTGACTTACTCAATACGCTCAAACTGCTGAGTGAAACTGACTATACTGTCACTCTGCTATTTTATCATTTCAACACTGACCTACAGAATTTGCCTTGACAAACAGAACTCAAACTATTCCTAATCATTAATTACTCACAATATTCAAGAGTAAAGCAAACTGATTGCTTTAAAATTGATAACCTCACTTCAAATAATTAATACAAAAGACTGGACCTGAATTAGAGGAAATCTTAACGATAACCTATACATATCATAAGTCACTTCCATACAGCAAGCGCCAGTACAGCCAGCTAAATAAATGAACCTAACTACTGAAGGCTGTAACTACTAATAGGCATATGGTTAGGAAAGGAAAGATATTGTTGCAGAGCAAAAAAATTATTACCAAATTGTACCTTAATCAAGTGACAAGTAGTTCAAAAAATTATATAATCATCAGTAATAAATCTCAATGACGGATATACATTCAGACCGCCCGCTCGCGCTAATGCTTCAAACACTGCTAATTATTTGTCTCTATCCTCCATCACTACAGACTACACACTCCAAACTTCCATCACTGCTGGCTGTTCACCTCCAACTTCCATCACTACTGGTGATGCATCTGAAACTGCTAGTCCGACCAGCCACAGAGTCTCCTACAGAGTGAGAACAGCGCTGTCAGAGTCATTAATGCAGAGCGAGCGCTACATAGCGCTGCAAACGCTCAAACACATAAACTGCCTACTTACACAAAGTCCACAAGAGCTTGTGCTGGTCGGCCATCCACGAGGATATTGACATAGTTTCCTATCATTTTCATAGCGAGCGACGGCGGAGGATTTTTCTCTTCGGCGGCCTCATCCCCAAGGAAGGTCGCACCCTTAAGTCTGCGGCGGCTAGGTGATCGGCTGGAGCTTCTAAACGGCGATGGGGACTTTGATTGGCGTGTTGGGGAGTGTCCTCTCCAGCGTCTAGCTTGCGGTGATGGTGACCTACGTCGTCCTGCACCCACATCTTCCTGTTCATCTTCGTCGTCCCGGAGTTGGTGTCGGCTAAGATCGGTCTGCTGTCTTCTGGCGCGGGCGTCAACAAATAGCCGCCGCCTTTCTCGACAACAGCGCATCACATGTCCCGGTCGTCCGCAGCGGAAACATACTGGTCCGTTATCTTGGGTCTTCCAAACGTCTTCCTTGATGCCCAAACAGGTTCCTCATTCGGCATTGTAGGAACGTTACTCCGCCTCGGTCTCAACTTTTTCACCGTTTTAAAGGGAAATGAGGTACGAGAGATTGGGTTCAATGTATGTTCCCTTACTCCCTTATGACCTCTTGAAGCGTCTCGGGTATTTTGCTCGTCGTGCAATACAAGTGCCTTCTCAACTTCCTCTCTCACTATCTGACGAAGAACACTTGTCAAATCTGTTGCTTCCTCCATCACAGACATCGATACCACGTTTGGAAGCCGTTCAAACTGCTTGCGTGGAACTCTTTTTTGATGCATTGTCTAGATATACTGGCACCATTTTATGAAGTCGTCTGCTGTCGAAAGCCGGCCGGTGTGTCCAAGCGGTTCTAGGCGCTTCAGTCTGGAACCGCGAGTCCGCTATGGTCGCAGGTTCGAATCCTGGCTCGGGCATGGATGTGTGTGATGTCCTTAGGTTAGTTACTTTTAAGTAGTTCTAGGGGACTGATGACCTCAAATGTTAAGTCCCATAGTGCTCAGAGCCATCTGAACCATCTGCTGTCGAAACCGCCTTCAGGAGTAGGGCTTGATACATGTCCTTAGCAACACCCTTCATGAGGTGTGCAATATTCCCCCTTCATTCTAGAATCCACTATTTTACACAGCTCCAAGACGTCTTGAATGTGGGAACCTGTGGTTTTTCTTGTGACCTGCCCTTTAATTTATCTTCAGCCTAGCACTTCTGTCGTTGTGTGTCGCCGAAATACCGGTACTTGCACAGTCCCGCCTGGAATACTTCCCACCATACCATTGCTTGGAAGTGCCCTCCAAGTAGAAAAATACAGTAGCCAAACACCCGACGTCATCCCATTTGTTACATTAGGCTATACGCTCATATACCTTCAACCACTTGTCTGGATCTTGAATCGTCACCAGAGAATCCGAAAGGATGTCTCATGTGGTGGCACGCAGTTGCTGTCGTCGTAACTTCCTCTTCTTCCGCTGTCTTCGATAGACTGCGATCTGTTGAATATGGCTCGAACTCGGATTTCTCGCCATGTATACGGCGACTCTGTCGTGGCCTGATGCGAGCCACCGTGACGTCGATAATGTGCGCTATCACATGTTCCAATACCCAGCGCCTCCACCAGAATAATGTCACGTAGAAGAAACTGTAATTAGATGAATGTGGAACACTAACTTTACTTACAGAAGGTTTATTCAGCACTTGCACATACAAGGGCGCGGAGCGAACTGCTTCCAGCCAGAACACATACACTATATATACATTAATAAAATTTTCTCGGGTTTCCAGCCGCGTCAACTGGTTAAAATCCCACGAGTTATCGACCGAGCTCTGCCCGGTGATTCTCAAGTGGTAAGACTGACAGCTGTGTCGTCGTGGCCGCATCGTGATATAGCCGCACTGCTGGCTGTGACGTCACTGGTGCTTTCTTCCTCGCCATATATGGTGTAAGTAGGCTGTTTAGGTTTTTTTATTGGTAACGCCACCTCTGTATGAAAATCAATGGCTGTGCTGTGTGCAGTCTGTGCTGCTTTGCATTGTTGTAATACTCGCCATTGTAGTGTTAGGCAGCTGGCTGTGAACTGCGCGTAGCGTTGCGCAGTTGGAGGTGAGCCGCCAGCAGTGGTGGATGTGGGGAGAGAGATGGCGGGGTTGTGAAATTTTTAAAACTGCGTGTCATGAACTCCTATGTATATTATGATTTTTCAACACTATTAAGGTAAATACATTGTTTGTTCTCTATTAAAATCTTTCATTTGCTAACTACGCCTATCAGTAGTTAGTGCCTTCCGTAGTTTGAATCTTTTATTTAGCTGGCAGTAGTGGCGCTCGCTTTATTGCAGTAGCTCGAGTAACCAAGATTTTTGTGAGGTAAGTGATTTGTGAAACGTATAGGTTAATGTTAGTCAGGGCCATTCTTTTGTATGGATTTTTGAAAGTCAGATTGCGTTGCGCTAAAAATATTGTGTGCCAGTTTAAGCACAGTCACGTGTATAATTTTTCTAAGGGGACGTTTCTATGGTAATGTTTTCATCCCGCGTCCGTCGCGCCCATTTCTACACCGCGATAGCCGGGTCCCAGGGTGTGCTGAGCTGCAAACCGCCGTCCTTGTTGATGGTGTTTTTAGAATTTTTTTATTTCAATAGCTTCTTTTATGACTGTATCCCAAAATCCCGTAGTCTTCATAACGACAGATGTTTCGTCAAATAGATTTCGGTGTCTATTTTCTAAGGCGTGTTCTGCCTCGCTTGTATGAAGCCATCGTTTCTATAATCGTGACTTACACGTTTAGTTTCTTTCCTTAATTCATCAGAAAGTCCAATCCTGTAACAAACTCCTATGCAGCACATCTCTTCATAATGTCATAAAGACATTTTCTTGCCATAACTTTCTCTGTGGAAGTACGTAGGATAAAACAATATTCTTTCAGAACTCATTTCGGAGACAGCAATTCTTGTAGCTGACAACTCATTAATGTGAAACAATTGTGGAAAATCAAACAGCGGTATTCCACGCTGTTTGATTTCAGCGACTATTTTTTTTTTAAATTTCCGATAGAGGATTGATTTTTCTATCACACTGCATCGACAAATAAGAATTGAAAAACCCCGAATAATAACAAAAAGAAAGAGTACTACTAAAAGTGGTTAAAAATATGAATGAAAATAATTATACGTAACGGCACATACCCAGACCGTCAGAATCCATACTGAGTTTCACCACACTTCAAGTAAAAACACACTTCAACACATTCAGAAAAGCAGAGTGATTTCAGGTTTGCAAAGAAGCTTCAGATGCACTGCAAGCGATACGTAAATGCAGACTAGCTCTACCACGTATCAGTCCACAGCAGGCAATTAGCACACTTGCTCAGCAGTGCCACTTCAATCAGACTATCACAGGATGATATGCATTCAGTGAATTACTCGCATTGGAAAAGCGGACTCGTGTTCGGTTTTTAGGGCAACGTACGCCTACGTGCAGCGGCAAGCTAGCGGGAGATTTAAAGTGCTGTGTTTGTACCTGTGGGTGGCGCGCTGCGTGCCGGTTGGATTCTGCGGAGATGGGGTCACTATTAACCATCTTTTCTGTTGAAGCTGTCTGCCGTTCTTTTTCATTTCATCGTTTTCCGTCTGAATGGTCTGATACAGCTCGCCAAGATTTCCTATCCTGGATGATTCTACTTGCAAAGTAGCAAGTATACATTATGCGGTGTTGCCTGTTATTTTTTTAATGTCTTTTATTAAACACCCTTTCTCATAGTCTTTCCTTTCTATAATTCTCTATGCTGCCGTGGACGTTATATACTGCTGTCTTCACGCATCTTTCATCCTGGCCCTATCGAAAATAAAGTCTACGTTTCTACTGCGTTTGTATCGTGAACTGCAAAATTAGAGCCTAATGAAACGTTAACTAGAAATTTTCTGAATGCACTGAACGTATGTCCCGATGAAAAGATTTAATTTCAACTTTAATACTACGGTTATTCGTTTCTTAACAATTGCATACGAATGCTCTGTGTTACAGTGGCCAGCGGCAATGGAAGGGGTCAGCAACCGACCCCACTACCATTAAACTTTCTCTTTCTAGGATAAACCACATGGCTCAAGTACTTTCATGCTTTTGGTAGACTATAAGTTAAAAATGTTAATTATTATTACTGGGAGAGGGTTTCTGGAAATTGTTTTTATTAAAGAATTCCTTTATTTATATTAATTTTACAATCACAAGTGTTACATCCACATTCAAAACGCTTCACAAAACTAACTACTTCTTATTTCTTGGTGTGTGCAGGGCAGATTTATGTGTTGCAGGAAGTGCAAGTCTTCATATACTTACGGTCTTTGCTTCTGGCTCGTATGTACGAGTCCTTTCTTTGGCAGATTATCCACAGCTGCACGTGTAACTTTCCGTCGCGGCTCTGTAATTACGTTTCCTCTGCATACAGCACCTTGATGTTGACTACACTCATATCCCAAAGGTTGATTACACAGTAGTATATTATGAGTGTAGATCTACAGCATTTTGAGCCGTCTTTTCGTGTTGAGATCACAAAGTTCCCGAGCAAGATGTTTCCGATACTGCTTTCTTCTAGAACTCTTTGTCGGGTGATTCTTTACCCATTCCTTGTGTGTGTATTGAAACACAACATATGAATTGTATGTTCTAATGTCAATGAAACTGAAAAACAGCGCCATTGGCCAGCGATGCGTTGCTCAATGCAGCTGTACATTCTTACACACTTATCGAATGTATCCACTCCAGACTTTGTAGAGCCGTAGAATAGGATGAGGTCTGACTTCTTTTCCTTCAGTTATGTCGTGATGTTGCATTGAGAATGCTATAACAACAGTTCCTTTCTTAGGCACATAAGTGACCAAAGTGGCGTCATCACTGGACTTTTCCTGTGTAACTTTTTTCAGAGAAACAGGCCGGAGTTCTGTAAGAACATTGCGTTTGTCACTTCGAATAGTACCAATTGTAATTATTTTCTCTTTCAAAAAATCGGGTGCTAATGGAACGATAGTGAACTTTCTGTCCGTAGTAACAGCTCTTCTCGATTATTTCAAGTTAGGCATTTCATTCAACCTTCTAACTATTTCAGGGCCACTGTTTTGGTTCTTGTCACTGTTGGGCTTTCCAGCATAGGGATCCGCAGCAAAGCAGTATTTCGTGTTTGACTCACATAACCGGTTCACTTCTGTTCCATATTTTCCTGGTTTTGTTGAAATATCCAGCCTGAAAGGGCATCGCCCATGGAAGGTCACAAGTTCTTCATCCACCGTAATTGATTCACTAGGATTATGAAACTCAGGAAGTTTATTATCATATTCTATGTACCACTAACAGGAGAAAATTATTCGGCCTGTTTACTAGCTGCTCATGTTAGAGCATCATCAAAGAGCATGCACATTAGTAAAAAAAGCCTCAGTCCATGCTCCGAAAAAGAAGCTTGGTTCATCGGAGTGTTTTCTTTATTATATCACGTCAACTGTCCTTGTTCTATGGACTCCATAGATCGAAAGAATTCTAATTGCTGCCACAATTTCTTCCCTTTCTAATTCTTTCGAATTTTTCACGGAAATATCTTCAGACGATACAATACGATTGCTCAGCTTTTGGTTGGCTTACATCAAAATGTTATCCAATACGTTATCATCAAGGTATATGAGAAAATAATTACCTGGTGTTTCTGGTTTTATCCCTGGCTTAGTTCCTTTTGGAGTCTTCCTTACGTTAACAGCATGCCTCCTCCTTTAATTTTCATAAGGATTCCTCTTCTGTGTCATACCTGATGGGGCCACCATGTCTTTTTTCAAGGAGGTCAATTTGTGCTTTCGGCCTGGGTCGCCTTCTTGTTGCTTGAATATTTATAAAAATGTGAAAGCAGCACAGAACACTAGCACACAAAATACTCATCTACCGAGACGGAAATCCTAATACACTCCTAAATATCTGCAAAAATAACAAAAATCACTACTGACCCTGTTCATTTTCGTCCAACTGGCTGCTGACAGAAACTACTTGATCTGGAATTTCCACGATCACATCTTCAGTTTCATTGCTTGAACTTTCGTATAGTTCCCACTAAATTCATTGTCCGAATTCTCAAGCAACTTTCTTGTTTCGTCATCTGTCAGTTTCGTCTTTTTTTGCATTCTGTCAAGAAGGCACAGAGAAATTAGCTTCCACTCACCCCACCGTTAACCGGTTGTCTGCAGCTGGTGATTGTTGAGTTAAAACAATCACTATAACTCAACAATGAATGTAAAGTAAAAGCTCTTACTATTATCGATTGTAGCAATATTCATTACGATAAATGTCATGTACGTGTTGAAAAGAGTATTGAACACAAAGGGAACTGTAGCCCAAAAACTACATTGGGGTCAGCTACTGATTCCCCACCCCCTCCCCTCACCCGCAATTGGTACACAACTGTCAAGGTTCAACCGGTCACGAAGTGAAAGCCACAGAGGAAATCCACCGATCGAGGTGGCGCAGTGGTTAGCACACTGGACATGCATGCGAGAGGACGACGGCTCAAACCCGCGTCCGGTCGTCGTGATTTAGGTTTTCAATTATTTTCCTAAATCACTTCAGGCAAATGCTAAGATGGTTCCTTTGAAAGGGCACGGCTGATTACCTTGCCTATCCTCCCCAAAGCAAATGGGACGGATGACCTCGCTATTTGGCACCTCCTCAAATCAACCAACCAACCGTGATACTCCGATGAATTTTTGGACAGATATGTTGGGCAGTGTCTGTAGTATGGCCGATGAAAGGGTCATGTCGCGTCTCCCGCCAAGTTTGACAGTCTGCTGAGAGATTTCGTTTGAGTTCAGGCAGCCCACAACGTTTCTATCATGTATTTCCTTCTTCACGACGTTTTCGGCGACACTGTGCGGGAACAAAAAGGCACTCCTGCGGTGTTTTCGGTGGGAAGTGTCTGATTTTCATTTCTGCTCACATGAAGGCATCACTTGACATAGACAACGCATGGCAGACCAGCGTAAAGAATTGGTGCAAATCACAGGCAGGTGCCTTCTATGACGCGGATATTGGAAAGCTGGTATAACCCTACGACAGATGTCTAAGTCGGACCACCAACTGTGTGGAGAAGTAGCAGAAACGTGTATTAGTTTTTGTTGCAATTAATACAGTTTTGATATTCTCTGTTGTTTCCATTTCGTGACCAATCGGACCTTGCGAAACGAACAGCCGTCGTATGAGTTTTTTGACTTGTTGATAGAATGATGTCCCGGGCAGATATTACGCTGAACAGACAGTCTGTCCTCCATCTCGTACACTGATGGAGCGAAAGGTACGCTGAAAGGAATTGTGGGAGAAAGGCATTGTGTCCATGATACATATGAGTGTTGATTTATAGCTATAAAGTGTTCAGTATTTGCAGCTGATGGGCTAGTGGCAGCCTGCGTGGCAGCTCAATGTGTTCTGTCAGGGAGACGACCACCTTTTGTGATTAAAAATTTATGAACTTTTCATTGGTAGACTTTGACAAAACGTCACACTACGTTCGCACAGTACAACGAAAAGACCAAGATGACTCGTGTTGTCATCAGAAGAAACTACTCGCGTCTTGCTATATCTGTGGATTCTTTGATTCCTCTGCAAGATGCCTCAGCAAATTAGGAATCCTGAAATATTAGTTCAATTTATTACATAAATGAGTAAAGTATTAACTCAATTTTGACTCAGTTGCCACAGGAATAATACATAATTCGCAACTCTCTTTGGCTATGAAAGCGCCACTTGACGCAGTAAATAACAAACCGTTTTGTCGAGGTAAAAATGCTCGACGTTTATAGCACTACAAATTCATCTGAACCTATATGACTCGCTGGTCCTGCATTATGGTGCTGACTGCTGTAGCTGAGGTTTCGGTATGGGACTGAGGTCTTACGTGCTCGACACTGACTTCAGCACGAGGGTGCCGCTATGTTGAGACGGAGGCGTGGTCTTCTGGAGTGCCTCCCATTGCTTTCCGCAAAATGCACTGAACCATCACTAATGTCTGTGTATCGATTTGTCGATTTGAATTACCGACTTTGGGTAGAATAAGGATCTCTGGACAATATCCTACAAAGAAAAATATGAACGTGGTTACTGTTGCTGCCTGTGGGTATTGGGATACCACCTTCGGTTCCCGTCCACTTTAGAGGATTTAACGCGCGTGCGTTTTATCATCTCATCTGATCTTCTTCCTACAGCAAGACCTTTACAGTTATTTCATTATTTACTCATTCACATTATTCACTTATCATTTACCCAATGATTTCTTCACTGAGGCCGGGCGGGGTGGCCGAGTGGTTCTAGGCGCTACAGTCCGGAACTGCGCGACCGCTACGGTCGCAGGTTCGAATCCTGCCTCGGGCATGGCTGTGTGTGATGTCGTTAGGTTAGTTAGGTTTAAGTGGTTCTAAGTGACTGATGACCTCAGACGTTAAGTCCCATAGTACTCAGGGCCATTTGAACCATTTTTTCTCTATTATTACATTCTTATGCAGTAATGTACATAAGTTGATTGACCTATGTTTCGCTTTCATAAAGCCTAAAATTTTCAAAATTCGGTATCTGTTATTTTTCATGTACCAGAGTATTTTTGTATGAATGCCGTTAGTACATTTTTATATTATCAATAATTTGTATTGACAGCCGATCTGAATAGGTTTATGAATATCTCATTGCATCCTGTCTTCTGGAACTAGAAAGATAACAGAAAAATTAAGCACACTATGTTGTCGGCTGTTTGTAATTCTCTGTATGTTACTGTAAGATATTCTCAGAGGGGCTGAAAGTCCTCATCCACCTCAGGCTGTATTTTCGTGTCAGAAAGTGTACTATGTCAACAGCAGGTCCCTTACTTCATATTCAGCGTACTGGAAAGCCGTCTTGTAATTAGCAATTTAATTAATTTCCTCCAAGTGTCTTTGAAGAGAGACGTAGCAGAATTTACACACTAGGAAGTGAATTTGCAGTTGCATAGAAACAGCATTATTTCGTAGTTCAGGAAGTGGAATGACTCCAGCGGTTGAATGCGTTTAATGCTGAGGTAGAAATACACTCTTTCGTAGCAAATGACGGCACTCGCAGTTTCAAAATTATTCTAAAACATTTTTCAGGGCACAACAACACTGGGTCCCCTATTTCCTTAAATTAGGCATTGTTCTTGTCGTCGGTAATAGGCAGAGTCAGAAAACAGTATACCTCTATGAACATCACTGAATATAATGTCCTTTTACAAATGAAAACTTTACGTTGGGTTCTCTTTTAACCACTGTTTTAGAAAATAATATTTTCACGTAGCTGTAGGTAGGTACAAGGTAACAAAAATTTATTTCAAATGTGTTTTATATTTTTAAACGCACCTTTTGCAATATCACGATACTTTTTCCTCATTCATAATTATAACTTTTATTAGTAAGTCGGGACGTCGCAGCCTGTAAGGTTAATTAAAGACTGTTTCGGGTGGTATTATTCCAAAGAACCTAACTCCTTCCAGTCGTTGCCACAAATGCTTTGACTGCTGTCATCAGTTAAAAGATTATTAGCATATCTAGTCTCTAAAAGGAACCTCTAGCTAATATGAATAACGGAAAGATGTCACTAAATGTCGTCTCATTTAGTGATAGTGCCCAGTACTTCTTTGTTGTGTCGATACTCTCCTGACTTTGATGAGGAGCGCCACGAGTTCGTCTCTTGTGACAACCTTCCCATGTCAGAGTAGCTTTTCCACACTGCATCATCAATTACTACATCGACGAAATACATTCTCTGTTTCTTCTACAATTTTTATGGTCTCCAACCCCTTCTAGCATAAAGGAAGTTGCACCCTAGTGTCTTAACAGACATTCTTCCATCTTGTCCTTTCTTGTCAGAGTTTTCCGTATGTTCCTCTCTTTGCCGACACTGCGGAGATCATCCTACTCCTTTTTAGTTCACGTAACATTGAACAACGTACTGATTATTTTCTTCTCCAGATTTCCCTCAGTCCGTGATTTACTACCATAGAATGCTGTTTCCCAAATGTACATTCTAATATATTTCTTCCTAAAATTAATATGTATGTTTGATTTCAGTGGATCTTTTTTACTCAGGAATGCTCTCTTTTCCTTGTTTCATCCATTCATGCGTTGTTTTATTTTAACACAAAATAAGTTCGAAAGGTTTTCTTCAGCGCCAAATGTGTGTGTTTTTCAATTTTCCTTTTGACTTCTGGCAGCATGTTCATATACAGTATCACATAAATGTAAGTACAGTATACTACTGAGGCACTGCCACTTACAATACAAGGTATATAATAAAATGAAAATACACATGAGTAGTCTATCTCACCCATAGGTGTATTGGTAAAGTGACCAGTGTACTTGGGTAGTGGACCATACAAAAACGCCTCTATACGAAGAAAAGGGTTAATTAATGTTACCTATTTTTTGTAATATATTGTAACGAATACAGAATTGTACTGTTAAATATTTTAGTCGAAAACAGTTTCATAAGTTTATTGTAAGTCTTGACTGATCATTGGTTTTGCTAACGAGTTGTTCGTTTGTTCAAGCATTAGCCTGTTTTTCTTTAGGTGCTACAGTCTAGAACCGCGCGACAGCTACGGTCGCAGGTTCGAATCCAGCCTCGGGCATGGATGTGTGTGATGTCGTTAGGTTAGTTAGGTTTAAGTAGTTCTAAGTTCTAGGGGACTGATGGCCTCAGAATTTAAGTCTCGTAGTGCTCAGAACCATTTGAACCATTTTTTGTTTTCCTCTCATCACAGCAGTTACTTTTTTTTACCAAATGTTGACCATCGTGAACAGGCAACACTGTATCGAGTCCTAATTTTCATTAGTTCTGAAACAGATTTCCCCACACGCACCAGATTCATCCTAACCTAATTCATCAAAGTTATTTTCATAAACTTCTACAGCGTGTGCATCTGATGTACCCGGTGAGCTATTTGCTGTATTTTTCTTATCGAGTTTCTTCAGGCAGTTTTTCTTTTCACTAGTATTTCCCTTTGATTACCTTTACGTGCATTTTTTCTGTTTCCTTTCTTTCCTTATCTCGCTCTTTCTTCACTGTTTCAATATTTTCAACATTATTTATCCCTTGGGATGCAGTTGTTGCCTTCCCTTAAAGTCAAGATTTTAACAATAGAGGGAAAAGATGGTTCTTCCAAAAGTTTTATCTGTAGTGCTTTAAGAGTAGTCAGTTTTGTGGTGAAAATACTAAATGTTTTAGGTTTAGAAGGAGCGGAGCCCAAAGTTGTGGCAGTGAAGATATTTGACTTGTGCAGGTGACTCTGCTCTTTCGGTGTCCTTGGGATCAGTAGGTCTTTTGATGAGCTTTGAAGTTGTTGGTTGGCCTGTGTACAAGACTCTGTTCTGCAATTTTTTGGCATAGACGGGTTTTCCGACACATAAATATAGTCAGAGACTGCGGTCATTTTCAGTGGTTCACGCCTTGAAACTAAATTTAGTTGTAGTCCATCTGTCTCACATTAAAATGAGTGGCCCATCTCTCCCAAATAGCACTGGTCCAACCCTCCCTATTGTCTGGGAGAGACGGACCACATGGAATCTGTCCGTAGGCAGGGCTTCGGTGGCCATGTTAGGTTAGTTTCATGCCTACACATTTGTTGAACTCGCAGTAAAGAAAATGCATAACTATTATGCAAATTAAACCTTGATACCAAAACTATGTAACTACAACAAAAAAATTTCTACTTACCATTACATACAATGTGATTTTTTTTCCAGAACTAACACGAATATCACATCAGCTCTTCTGCAACACGTTTTTTAATAAAAGAGCTTCTTTAGCAAGTAGCGGGAGCTGCTCTCGGGCACCAAATTTGTGAAATATTAAACTGGTCCGTCTCGCCGAGTGGTCCAACACTCTCGGGCTTACCTTCGCAGAAAACTTTCACTTCACCCACTTCCTGCTCGAAAGCTTTGATGTTACGTTATCGTTATTCTCATATCTCCTACTCCTAATTACTTCCGTTTTTGTCAGTTTACTCTCAGTACATGTTCTGTACTTACTAGGCTGTGCATTCCATTCAACAAGTACTGTAATTCTTCTCCGACATCACTGAAAACAGTAATGTAACCTTGCTATAGACACCTTTCCACCCATAATTTTATTGCCACTCTTGAACCTTTCTTTTATTTCGTACATTTATTTTCGATGCACAGACTGAGCAATAGGGCAGGAAGCTTGCATCCTTGTCACGCACCCATTTCAATCCAAGTTCTTCTTGTTGGTCTTCCAAACATATTCTTAATTCTCACTTCTTGTCATATTGTATTTAAAGTGATTTTTCCTATTGCTTTTTCCTATTTTTCTCATAATTTCGAACATCTTAAAACATATTACATTGTTTCTGTTCCATTATTAACGGTAATTTCAGATCTACCTCTTTAATACCATAAAGGTTATCAAATAAATGGTTCAGATGGCTCTGAGCACTATGGGACTTAACTGCTGACTTCATCAGTCCCCTAGAACTTAGAACTACTTAAACGTAACTAACCTAAGGACGTCACGCACACCCATGCCCGAGGCAGGATTCAAACATACGACCGTAGCGGTCACGCGGTTCCAGACTGTAGCGCGTAGAACCGCTCGGCCACTCCGTCGGGTAAATGTTATCCCCCGATGTAACACATACCCTAATATCCTCGCTCTTATCCTTTTCTCTGTTTTCCATGTATTACTTTCGTCGCTGATTTTGCATAGAAAATCCTCATTCTTTATCTTATTTGTCAACGTAAACCTTGTGTAGCACCACATTTCAAACATTCAGTTTTCCCACTGCTCAAGATTCACTACCATTCAATCTGTATCCCCTAAAGCTGATTGTGCGATGCTTTTCCCACTTAAGTGCCGTTACAATTCGGAATTGCGTGGATGATACTTTTCCCAAAGTCTGATGTTATGTCGCCGGTCTCATAGATCAACACACAATCTTGAATAGTCGTTTGCTTTCCAATTCCCTCAATGAATTTTGAAACTTTTATCGAATATTACCTATACCCTCAGCCTTATTTGATCTAAGTCGTCTCAGACCGTTTCAAATTCCAATACTGAATCCCCTATGGCATCCATATTGATCCCCGTTTTTTCTCCTGTCACGTTATCAGGCTAGTCCTTTCTCTCATAGAGACCTGCAGTGTACTCTTTGCACCTGTCTTCTCTACTTTTAACTGTGAAATTTCCATTGCAGTCTTAATTTTACCGACCTTGATTTAAATTTCACCGGAGATTATTTGACTTATCTATACGCTGTGGCAATCCTCCCGAATATCATTTTCTTTCGATTTCCATATATTTTTCTTGCACCCATTTCGGCTTGCAGTCCTGAACTTCATATTTGTTTCATTATACGACTGTATTCTTTTCTTTCTCTGAAATTTTTGTACTTCATTCTTTCGTTAATCTGTTGCAGTGTTTCATCTGTTACCTAAGTCTCTTCGCAGTTACCTTCCTGGTACATATGTGCTACTTTCCTTGTAAATATGTTTGTCAGTCCAACATTTGTGATTACCCTATTTAGCGATGTTCTCTTCAGCTGAACCGCCTACTGGGTAATTCATTATCGCTGTATCCATATCTCATCAATCCTCAATATTTCAATATCCCACTTCGTTTAATGATTATTCGTCGAGATGATTCTCTTAAAATTCAGTCTAGTCTTTATCATTTTTAAATTCTGATCTCAGTCTATATCAGCACGTTAGTACACACTACAATTCAGTGTTTGCTTTCGAAACGTCAGTCTTACCATGATGTAATCCAGTTGGAACGTTTTTGTGTTTCCAGTTCATTTTCAAGTAACTCTTCAACGGAGCACTAGCTAAAACCAACTGAAACTTCTTGCAAAACTCAACTCGTTTTTCTTCTTTCTTATTCCTACTTCCAAGCCCATATTATCCTGTAATCCTTTCTTATATTCCATCGCCTGCAACAGCGTTCCAATCCCCCGAGACTGTTAGTTTTTCATCTCTCTTTACTTACTGAATTTTCCGTTCAGTATCCGCGTACCATTTTCTGCTCCTGTTGACATTATCCTATATTGGTATGAGTATATTTTCTCTCCATTTCTCTTCACTGACCGTTCACTTTGCTGTTGCATTCCGCTTTTCAGATTTTCCAGTTTCAAGCTTCTGAGATCCCACACTCTAACTCGTAGAACGTACTCCGGCGTTGGTTATTCCATATTTTTCTCATGATCACTTCCTGCTTGGCAGTCCCCTACCAGAGATCCTAGTCGGGGACTATCCCGGAACCTTCAGACAGTGTAGAGGTCATCATGACACTTTTTGAAAAACAGGTCGCATGTTGTGTGGATACGCCTCCTGTGTTTTCTGCAGTGGATTTCATTGCCTTTTGCATCTTCAAGCCGTTCATCATTGTTGATTATTTCGCCTTTCAGGGGCAATTTCCTACCCCAACAAAAAGAGTGCCCTGAACCTCTGCCCGCTCCTCCACCATCTTTGACCAAGTTGTTGGTTAGAGCGAGGCGGTCTTCTTATGCCGGAAGTCTTCCGATGCCATAATTGATGGCACTTATTGAAAATCTAAGTAGTGGTTGAGTTCGACGCGGTACTCCGGGTCAATGACAGTACCCCTACAAAACCATACCCACTAAGTTATTTGCTGTATTTATATATTTCCATAAATTCTTTTTTTTATTTTTTTACCAAATGGTTACTTCGCATTGTGTGTCGAGCCTCTGACTGCTCTTTTTAGAGCTATCCATAGCTTTTCAACTGAACTGCCTTTTGTGTATTGATTATTGCAGTATCTACAGCCTTGTAGAATTTTAAATGCACCTCATTACTCTTTAGTACAGTAGTATTCCACTTCTTGCACATGCTAATTCTTCCAGATGATTCTCATTAACTTAAAACTCCATTACATCACCAGTAAATGGTGATCTGAGCCTGTATGTGCTCATGAGTGCAACGCAAATTTCGCTGTCACGTATCATATCTCTGTCTCAAAATGATGTAATATATCAGGATTCTTCCACTGTCTCAAGACATTTTGTATGATATTCATCCCTCTCGTGATTTTTAAACACTGCATTTTTAATTACAAGATGGCATTTATTGCAGAGCAGAGGTCATCTTCATCCTTTTTCAGTCCTACGACCAAGTCCATATGCTGTCGCATCTCTTTCTTCCGTTGATTTCCCTATTACCGCCTCCTCAACTTTAACGATTATTATCCACTGAGGCGCCAAAGAAACAGGATTAGGCATGCGTATTAAAATACAGAGATATGTAAACAGGCAGAATACGACGGTGCGGTAGGCAACGCCTATACAAGACAACAACTGTCTGGCGCAGTTGTTAGATCGGTTACTGCTGCTAAAATGGCATATCATCCAGATTTAAGTGAGTTTGACTGTGGTGTTACAGTCGGCGCACGAGTGACGGAACATAACGCCTCCGACGTAGCGATGAAGTGGGGATTTCGTCGTATGATCATTTCATATCATTTCGCGTCAGGAATCCGGTAAATCATCAAATCTCCGACAGCGCTGCTGTCGGAAAAAGATCCTGCAAGAACGGGACCAACGACAATGAAGAGAATCGTTCATCGTGACAGAAGTGCCACCACTCCGCACGTTGCTGCAGATCTCGATGCTGGGCCATCAGCAAGTGTCACCATGCAAACCATTTAACGAAACACTATCGATATGGGCTCTCGGAGCCGAAGGCTCACTCGTGTACCCTTGATGACTGCACAACACAAAGCCTTAAGCTTCGCCTGAGCCCGTCAACACATTGGACTTTTGATGAGTGGAAACATGTAGCTTTGTCGGACGAGTCTCGTTTCAAACTGTATCGAGCTGATGGTCGTGTACGGATCTAGAGACAACCGCATGAATCCATGGACTCTGCATGTCAGCTGGGGACTGTTCAAGCTGGTGGAGGCTCTATAATAATGTGGGGCGTCTGCAGCAGGAGTGATGTCGGATCCCTGATAGTCCACATACGACTATGACAGGTGACACGTACGTAAGCATCCTATCTGATCACCTCACGTTCAGAATTGCTACAGAGTGGCTCCAGGAGCACTCTTAGAGTTTAAACACTTCCGCTGGTCACCAGACATGAACGTTATTGAGCATATCTGGGATGCCTTGAACGTGCTCTTCAGAAGAGACTTACACCCCCTCGTACTCTTACGGATTTATGGATGGCCCTGCAGGATTCATGTTTACACTTCCCTTCAGCAATATATCAGACATTAGTCAAGTCCATGGCACGTCATGTTGCGGATCTTCTGCGTGCTCTCGGGGACCTTACACGATATTAGGGAGGTGTACTAGTTCCTTTGGCTCTTCACTGTATTATCATTTGGTTTTAAGTAGTAAATTACTACTTCATTATCCTCATATACTTCCTCTAAAGCTTCATCTTCTGCTTGTGATGTCGGCATGCCTACCTGAATTGTTGTTGTTGTCATAGGTTTGCTGCCGATTCCAGTAAGAACAGTCTTATCACACTGTTTAAGCTCATTTAGTCTCTGTCCTACTTTCCTACTCATAAGAGTCCTACTACACTTACACCATGTTCTGCTGCTGTTGACATTATCCGGAATTTGTCTGTCCAGAAGTTACTTTTGGCCTTCCATTTCATTTCGCGAAATCCCACTGTATTTACATTGAGCCTTTGCATTTTCGTTTTCATATTTTCTAGCTTCCTTGCATGTTAAAACTGCTGTAATTTCACGCTGCGACTCGTAGAATGGTACCGTTTGAACTAATATTTTACTCTCCATGACCTCGCACTTGGCAGTCCCCTTCCACAGGACCGAAAAGACTGATCTGGAATCTTTTGGCAGTGAATATATCTCCATAACACTTTGTCATTTACAACCACCTGCAATGTGAATATACAGAATGTGTCTTTAATGCAGACTACTCCGCTGCTTCTGGCATCTTCATGCTTTTCATCGTGGCTGATACTTCCGCATTTTATTGGTAGTTTCTCACCCGATGGGATAGAGGTTTTCCTGAAATTCTGTCTCACGCCCTGTAACACCATAGCTCTAATGCTGTACAGATTTATTTTGCTTTTGTTTTATTTAATGTTACATCATTGAGCTTCTGTAAACGTTATTTGATTGAATCGATAATACAAAATTGTAACTCTTTTCTTTGTTTAAAATTTTGATGTCGTGGCTTGATTCAGTGCAATGTAGTATATCTGTCATTTAAATTCTTTGTCCCATTTGGAGGGAACAAAACTTACTGTATATAATTGTACTTTCTGCGTGAATAATTTTTTGTAGAAATGTCAGTATATGCAAATGCTCTGTTTTATTTAATGTATTTGGTTACTGATATGTAAACTGCTGATCCTCGCTTAGCGTTCTTAGTTATTCTGTGTATAAGAGGTAGTGTGGTTCCCCTCGAGAACGTAACTGTGTAGTGCGCGCAAATTGTGGTTGGCCTAGGTAGAAAAGGTGGAAGCAAGAGTCAGTCGGGGACGAGCTACCAAACTGTGCAGTTCCATGTAAATGTTGCATATTGTGCTGGTTCCGAGAGAGACCTTTTCTGCTACCTCCCAATGCCTCGGATGGATGGATAAATAGCTAGAACGATTCTGGAATTGGTATTCATCATCGCCACCAAGAAGGGCCAGAGTCCAGCAATTCTGTTTGCAAATCTGCCTACCAACATGCAGTTGCCACCACATTGCGCAATCACTGTAAAGGAGTACTATAATAATGTTCAGTGAAGGATCAGCTTATTGGATGGGTTAGTGTGCACAAATATAAGGTAACTTATGACTGAATTTATGTACCTACCTTGAGTTTTTCCTTATTATAACACCTCTCAGGTTCCTCTCCGTTTGAACTAAAGTGATTACCGAGTGTCCCTACTGAAACAACATTAAAGCCCAGTGTTTTGCTAATTAATTGTTCTTGAACATAGTAAAAAGAAAGTTAAAGTTAATGCGGCAAGAGAGTGAGTTAAAGTAAATGATGCTTACTGAAAATAATTTTCCTATTAAAACTGCTTATTAATGTGTTGTTGCTAACTTCAAAATTAAAAGTTCTTAAGACTGAGGCTTATAAAGTTTGGCTTAGTAAACGATTACATTGCTGCCTGTTGTAAATCGCAGAAGGTGAGTAAGTATTTCACAAATATGTTAATGCTGTGTCTCACTGTTGTAAAAGTGGAAAACTGCAGTTGCGGAAAGTTATATACTCATGCTTGCCGAGCACTTGTTTCTTTTGCGTATGAAAAGTGAATATTAATGTTGTAAGAGGATCCATAGTTTGCCTATTGTCCTCATACTACTCAACGATTAATAGAGAGCCAACTATCTATGAAAACGGTAACTTCTTTATTCAAAAGACAATGAAAAGTAATGTTAGTCGATTCCATTTAACTTTCACCCTAAATAGAAAAGTATTTAACTGAGAGAGACTTAACCTGTGACCAGTGCATAATTTTGCAGTGAACTACTTTTATAATTTTATGTCAACTAGGAAAGTGTTTGAAAAATAATACTTAATCTATGTCCAATTAATAATTCTGCAGTGAATATTAATAATAATGTTACAAAGACCATTCAGTATGATTAAGCCCTGAAAGTAATAGTGTGTTTCGGTATCTGTTATATTTTTGCCAATAGTTTGTGCTGTTCTAGCTGTTAGCTTCAATCTTACCGTAAACATATGTATGTGTTTGTCACACGCGAGCGCAATGAACTCTAAGTATAGGTTGTGTTTATCCGTTAAAGGTACTAATAACTATTTTCTTGAACAAGAATGTTAATCATTCTCTTGCCTAATTAGGCTGGCGACCGTTTTCTTTATGCGTTAAACAGTGCAGATAGGTAAATTTTGTGTGTTACTGTTGAAATATTTACGTAATTCTGACTTCCAATTCCGATAAGCCACCTCCGTTAGGTACAACACTGTCAACATAACAAAATTTCTCTCAGAGGGTAACACTGCTCAGCTGCTTTATACCATAATTGCTTTGACAAAATAGTTTTATATTACGACCTGCCTTCAACTTTAAGGTTATGGTATAGCAGTAGCAGGCAGAGAGGCGTTATAACCCCTCTAACAAGACCGTTGGCAAAACTGGTATGATTTCTTATATTCAAAGTCTTCATCCACCGTTGCTGTAGAGTTTCATCCAGAGATTAAGAAGTGTCTGTGATCGAACCCAGGAACCAGAACTCTTCGGTTATAGAGCATGAGTGCTATCAGTGTGAAATATGCATAACAATAAACGCGTCTACGAGTTTCCTACTAGAAAATTATTTTTGTTACTGCTACTGTAAATTGCTTTGGTACAAAAGGAACCGGCAGAACAGGCCCTGATCATCCCTTCAACACTTATGTTCAAAACATTATATCCTAGAAATCTACTTACCAGTTTCCCATGCTAACAGTGTCTTCCCTTTCTTAAATATGATTTTGCGGCATGCTTTGGAGACTGTGCTGCCCATTTTATGACGAAAATTTTTGTAGTTCTATTAGCTGTGCATGTAAGCACCATTGATTTTAAAAAATTAATGCCCGTTTCATCTGTCAGCACAATGTTATCAATAGCTTCTGTGATGGAAACTCTTTAAGAATCGCTTTCGTTTTTTGTTTTTTCCTGTTTGATTTTGTGGAGATGGCGAAGCTACCCTTTGATAGAACTACAATATGAAAATCGTATGTCATGATCAGAAGGCACTGATATATCGATTGGGCTATCTTTACGAAGTATAAACAAAATTTTTCAATTTTTTTCATATTGAGAATCGGCTTTTAAATTAAAGATAGCGTTAAATCTGTTCTGTTCAACATATATCGTGTGAAACTCTGACATGATTTGGAAATGTGATTCGTGGATGTACATAATATAGACACATAATTACACTGAACACAGCCATTAACATTACACCACTTAAAATAGAGGGTTTAAAAATGGATGATTTTACACACTATCTCAAATTTTACCCTGCACTTTCTGTACTGAATATTTTTTGTCTTTAAGTTCATTTTCCAGTAGTTTCCTGAAGAAGAATGTAGTAATTACTAGCATGCCATTCCGACATATTTTACTAATTTGCCATCCCCTCTCATTTTGGTGTCATATCCGAAATGAATCACTGAAGAATCGTACTTTACTTCTTGGCATACGATCTCACTAAATTTTCCTGTTGGCATCTTGTAGTGGAATTCACTGTGACGTGTGAACTTCTGTAGTGCTTCGCGGGACAAAGGTCCTTAGCAGACCACGCAGTTTTCTACGAGAAAATAAAATCTCTAAAAAATATCACTAAATTCCAGCAAAATCATGACGGAATATCAGGCTTGTGCAAAGATTTCACAAATTATTCTAAATGCAGACAAACAGAAAGAAGTCTGCATCATGAAAACTGAATGACTACTGGACTAATAAGTTGTAACTATAGGTAGTTAGGTCCTACACAGACTTATGTGTCACAATGTATTGATATTCATTTCATTCATTCATTTCATTGTTGCCCTCATGGACAGTGTTTGAACTCGAAAATCACATGATGACACAATTTTCACTTCTTTCCTTTCTTCCTCTTCTCTTCCCAAAATCTCTTCATCCTTTGGCTGTGCTCCTGTTTCCTTTGCTCTGTCCATAATGTTCCTTTCTTCTTTCTCTCCTTTACAATAAATTTTGCACTCCTAACTTTGTTTCTGAAGTATTTCCTGTCTCCTATCATTCGCCTGTTGATCCCTATCTGCCTTAAGTCTTCGTCTATTTCATGATACCAATTTGTTTTCTTGCTTGAGCTGTTTACTACATCAAAAATTTTCTTTGTAAGTCGGTTGTTGTCCATTCTCTGTATGTGCCCATAGAAAGTTAATCTGCGTTTTCTGATCGCGTCTGTTAGTCTGTCAGTGTGCTGGTACAGCTCTTTGGTAGGTCGCTTCATCCATATGCCATCTCTATGAATTGGTCCAAATATTTTTCTGAGAATTTTGCGTTCTATTTTTTCTGTGTCTATGATGCCTGATGCTCCAATTGTGGTTGTTTCTGACGCGTACAATGCTTCTGGTAATACAACTGTTTTGTAGTGCCTAAGTTTGGCCTGCCTCGATATGCTTTTCTTATTATAATGTGACCATGTGAGTTTGTATGCCTTCTGGAGTATATGTATTGATATATATAATGGAAGAATCGTATACCTTCATCTGTGGGTACAGCAAAGGGCAGGTTAAGTTTCAAATGGTTCAAATGGCTCTGAGCACTATGGGACTTAACTTCTGAGGTCATCAATCCCCTTGAACTTAGAACTACTTAAACCTAACTAACCTAAGGACTTCACACACATCCATGCCCGAGGCAGGATTCGAACCTGCGACCGGAGCGGTCACGCGGTTCCAGACTGAAGCGCCTAGACCGCACGGCCACACCGGCCGGCCAGGTTAAGTTTCATTGGTAGAGTACTGCGAAGATGCAGTTTGTGTACAAAAGATGTTACACTTACTTTATTACTGCTCATGTGTTTTGGGTCTATATCGTGTGGGACTAACAAGGGAAATCGATTCCAAGGAAGGGCAATGTGAGAGGTCTCAGGCTGGTTTAAGTGTGAGAGAGTGTAAAACAAATGTTGAAAGAAGTGTTGTAACAGGCATTCCAAGGGAGAGACAATAGGTTTCGCGAAGAACTTTCCGGTGGAAACGGTAAATGAAATAAGGCAAATGGCACCTTTCACTCAGGTGATGAAAGAGACGTTCTTCCCGTGCTCCTCCTACCAATCATAGAACATACAGGCTACATATGCAGAGGTTAAACGTCACGAGCTATTTCGAACAGAATGACTCCCCCACGCCAACCACCAAGGATTCCGAATACATCTGTCTTGTAAAACCCAACTAGCTCTTTTCTCATATATTCAAAGCCATGGATCAATGTTGTCAGGCAATGAGTCAGGCAGCAGTAGTCGACCGAGACAGACGCAGCAACAGATAAGTAAACCGCTTGTATGTCATTTACGAGTTTCTAACCAGGAGCGAATTTTATTGTATCATCTGTGTGCTTTAATACACTCCTGGAAATGGAAAAAAGAACACATTGACACCGGTGTGTCAGACCCACCATACTTGCTCCGGACACTGCGAGAGGGCTGTACAAGCAATGATCACACGCACGGCACAGCGGACACACCAGGAACCGCGGTGTTGGCCGTCGAATGGCGCTAGCTGCGTAGCATTTGTGCACCGCCGCCGTCAGTGTCAGCCAGTTTGCCGTGGCATACGGAGCTCCATCGCAGTCTTTAACACTGGTAGCATGCCGCGACAGCGTGGACGTGAACCGTATGTGCAGTTGATGGACTTTGAGCGAGGGCGTATAGTGGGCATGCGGGAGGCCGGGTGGACGTACCGCCGAATTGCTCAACACGTGGGGCGTGAGGTCTCCACAGTACATCGATGTTGTCGCCAGTGGTCGGCGGAAGGTGCACGTGCCCGTCGACCTGGGACCGGACCGCAGCGACGCACGGATGCACGCCAAGACCGTAGGATCCTACGCAGTGCCGTAGGGGACCGCACCGCCACTTCCCAGCAAATTAGGGACACTGTTGCTCCTGGGGTATCGGGGAGGACCATTCGCAACCGTCTTCATGAAGCTGGGCTACGGTCCCGCACACCGTTAGGCCGTCTTCCGCTCACGCCCCAACATCGTGCAGCCCGCCTCCAGTGGTGTCGCGACAGGCGTGAATGGAGGGACGAATGGAGACGTGTCGTCTTCAGCGATGAGAGTCGCTTCTGCCTTGGTGCCAATGATGGTTGTATGCGTGTTTGGCGCCGTGCAGGTGAGCGCCACAGTCAGGACTGCATACGACCGAGGCACACAGGGCCAACACCCGGCATCATGGTGTGGGGAGCGATCTCCTACACTGGCCGTACACCACTGGTGATCGTCGAGGGGACACTGAATAGTGCACGGTACATCCAAACCGTCATCGAACCCATCGTTCTACCATTCCTAGACCGGCAAGGGAACTTGCTGTTCCAACAGGACAATGCACGTCCGCATGTATCCCGTGCCACCCAACGTACTCTAGAAGGTGTAAGTCAACTACCCTGGCCAGCAAGATCTCCGGGTCTGTCCCCCATTGAGCATGTTTGGGACTGGATGAAGCGTCGTCTCACGCGGTCTGCACGTCCAGCACGAACGCTGGTCCAACTGAGGCGCCAGGTGGAAATGGCATGGCAAGCCGTTCCACAGGACTACATCCAGCATCTCTACGATCGTCTCCATGGGAGAATAGCAGCCTGCATTGCTGCGAAAGGTGGATATACACTGTACTAGTGCCGACATTGTGCTTGCTCTGTTGCCTGTGTCTATGTGCCTGTGGTTCTGTCGGTGTGATCATGTGATGTATCTGACCCCAGGAATGTGTCAACAAAGTTTCCCCTTCCTGAGACAATGAATTCACGGTGTTCTTATTTCAATTTCCAGGAGTGTAGTTTAGTTTCTTGAGTTTCTGCGTGTAAATTTAACATCTAATAGCCACAGTCCTCTCATTTCCGTTTGCATCAGAAAGTAAACCGATTTTGTGACATATCAAAAGTTCCTAATCAGGGACAAATTATTTAGTTTCACTTGAGTGCTTCGGTAGTTAGGTTTTTGAGTATCTGCGTATCACTAGACAGAGTTCGTGCGTTTTCTTCAGGGTCTACAGTAGAGTTGAGCAGCATGTGCCGATAGTTTAGTTTCCCACGGCCTTTAGTATGGACAATGACTGCGATTGTTGTGTGCGGATGCGAGCCGAGTTAGTGACACTTCGCTCTCAGTTTCAGGATGTGATGGCTACAGTTACACAGCTTAAGGCTGCAGTGGATGGACGCCACTGTTGTGGGCCGGCCGTGGGGATCCAATGGACGTCCAGAACGTCAGAGTCCTCCAATCGGTCCTCACCGGTGGCAAACCCAGTTACTACTGCTCGCAGTGAGGCTGACCCTTCACCTGTGGTCTAGTGGGAGGTCGCCTCGGGGCGAAGCAGGTGGCGAAAGATATCCCAGGCGGTCACACGTAAGGCCTCCCCGGTTTTTCTGACAAAAAGGTTCCAGTTGCTCTCTGTGGCTGACACTGTCGCTGAGCCAGATGTTGTCGCCTGTCCTGTTTCAGAGTAAACCACTCAGCCTGCAAATCCGGTCAATCGCAGAGGGTGGGATTATTTGTAGTTGGGAGCGGCAACGTTAGGCGCGTTATGGGGCCCATTAACGACTTGGCTGACAAGGAGGGTAAGTAAACCAATGAGCACTGCGTTTGCGTACCAGGTGGAGTCATTCCAGATGTGGAAAGGGTCCTGCCGGATGCTATAAAGGGCACAGGGAGCAGCTAATTGCAGGTGGTTGCTCTCGTCGGTACGAATGACGTATGTCACCTTGGATCAGAAGAAATTCTCTCTGGTTTCGAGCGGCTAACAGAAGTGATAAAGGCTGCCAGCCTTGCTTTCAAGATGAAAGCAGAGCTGACCATTAGCAGCACAGTCGACAGGACCGATTGCGGGCCTCTGGCACAAGGCCGAGTGGAGGGTCTGAATCAGAGGCTCAGACGGTTCTGAGACCGTGTAGGTTGCAGATTCCTCAACTTACGCTAAAGAGTGGTTGGGTTTCGGATTCCGCTGAATAGTTCAGGTGTCCACTATACACAGGAGGTGGCTACACAGGTAGCAGGGGGTTGTGTGGCGTGGACTGGGCGTTTTTTCTTTTTTTTTTAGCTTAGAGGGTCTCGGGAAAACACAAGAAGGGCCACAGTTACAAAGGGTGTAGGCTGTACACAGGAAGAACGCAGATACAGAAACCATAGGTATAACAGATGTAAATTGTCGTACCTCTGTTGAGAAAGTACCAGAGCTCCAAGCGCTAATAGAAAGCGCTGATGTTCAAATCGTTTTAGGCACTGAAGACTGGCTAAAGCCGGATATAAACTGAGCAGAAATTTTTGCAAAGAACTTAACGGTGTTCCGAAAAGACAGGCTAAACACAGTTGGTGGTGGCGTGTTTGTTGCTGTCACAAGTAGTTTAACTTGTCGCGAAATTTAAGTAGCTACTTCCTGTGAGTTAGTAACAAAACGGGTTAGAACACTGTTGCAGAAACAATGAAACAAACATGCCTAATTTACACAGACGCAAAACCCCAAGATTGGCGATTCTTTACAGAAGCTCGAAATTTAGCGCGGAGTTCAATGCAAGACGCCTATAACAGTTTCCACAACGAAACTTTGTCTCGAAACCTGGTAGAAAATAAAGAGATTCAGATCGTATGTGAAGTATGTTCGCGGCAAGAAGCAATCAATGCCTTCTTTGCTCGATAACAATGGAGGTACTATCGAAGACAGTGCTGCCAAAGCAGAGTTACTAAACACAGCCTTCCGAAATGGCTTCACAAAAGAAGACGAAGTATATATTCCAGAATTCGAATCGAGAACAGCTATCAACATGAGTAACGTAGAAGTAAATATCCTCGGGGTAGTGAAGCAACTCAAATCACTAAATAAAAGCAAGTCTTCTGGTCCAGACTGTATACCAGTTAGGTTCCTTTCCAAGTATGCTCATGAATTGGCTCCATACATAACAATCATATATAACCATTGGCACGACGAAAGATCCGTAACCAAAGACTAGAAAGTTGCACAGGTCACACCAACATTCAAGAAAGGTAGTAGGAGTAATCCACTAAATTATAGGCCCATATCGTTAACGTCGATATGCAGCGGGATTTTAGAACATATATTGTGTTCGAACGTAATCAATTGCCTTGAAGAAAATGGTCTATTGACACACAGTCAACATGGGTTTAGAAAACATCGTTCTTGTGAAACACAACTAGCTCTTTTTCACATGAAGTGCTGAGTGCTATTGACAAGGGATTTCAGATCGATTCCGTATTTCTGGATTTCCGGAAGACTTTTGACACTGTACCACAGAAGCGGCTCGTAGTGAAATTGCGTGCTTATGGAGTACCGTCTCAGTTATGTGACTGGATCTGTGATTTCCTGTCAGAGAGGTTGCAGTTCGTTGTAATTAACGGAAAGTCTTCGAGTAAAAAGGAAATGATTTTTGGCGTTCCCCAAGGTGCTGTTATGGGGCATTTGCTGTTCTTTATCCATATAAACGATTTGGGAGACAATCTGAGCAGCCGCCTTCGGTTGTTTGCAGTTGACGCATTCGTTAATCGGCTAATAAAGTCATCAGAAGATCAAAACAAACTGCAAAAAGGTTTAGAAAAAATATCTGAATGGTGCGAAAAGTGGCAGTTGACCATAAATAACGAAAAGTGTGAGGTGATCCACATGAGTGCTAAAAGGAACTCGCTAAACTTCGGTTACACGATAAATCAGTATACTCTAAAAGCCGTAAATTCAACTAAATACGTAGGTATTACAATTAGGAACAACTTAAAATGGAAATAATACATTGAATATGTAGTGGGGAAGGCTAACCAAATGCTGCGTTTTATTGGCAGGACACTTAGAAAATGTGACAGACCTACTAAGTAGACTGCCTACACTACGCTTGTTCGTCTTTATTTAGAATACTGCTGCGCGGTGTGGGATCCTTACCAGACAGGACTGACGGAGTTCATCGAAAAAGTTCAAAGAAAGGCAGCACGATTTGTATTATCGCGAAATATGGGAGAGTGTGTCACAGAAATGATACAGGATTTGGGCTGGAAATCAATAAAAGAAAGGCGTTTTTCTTTGCGACGGAATCTTCTCACAAAATTTCAATCACCAACTTTCTCCTCCGAATGTGAAAATATTTTGTTGACACCGACTTACGTAGGAAGGAACAATCGCCACGATAAAATAAGGGAAACCGGAGCTCGTACGGAGAGATATAGGTGTTAATTATTTCCGCACGCTATACGAGATTGGAATAATAGAGAAATGTGAAGTTGGTTCGATGAACCCTCTGCCAGGCACATAAATGTGATTTGCAGAGTGTCCATGTAGATGTAGATGAATACACTCGGGTAGCTGCGATAGACTGTTTCTGGATATCGTTAAAACATTTTACTCAGTAAACAATTTAAAAAATCTTATGAGTTTTCATGTGAAATTTTTGACTCGACTGAGAATTGTTTCGTAGGGAGCGAGCAGCGAGTTATCTTGGATGGACTGTTATCAACAGATGTACAGATAACATTGACCTCCGGACAAAGGTGATAGTAAACTCAGACTTTTGCGCCTGATGCAGTTATCTATAATGGAGATTTTGAAGTGTGCGAAGAACTTGAAACTTGCTTTACATGTTCGGAAACGTAAAATTGTGCATTTCATAAAACGAAAAGATATCGTATCGTAAGCCTATAATACATCAGTGGATTACATTTACATAACCCTACTAACTTCATTTCTATTCCCTTCATAGGCAAAGCATCTTATAAAATCGGGCGACTCTTAAAGAGCCGCTGCTTAAAGAATGCATATTCTACGAATAAGAGCCTAGAAAAGAACTTGGTCCTCTCGTTAAAGAAAACTAATGATAAAATTATGGCGTTTTGGGGTGTACAAAATCACCTGTAGTGATTGCCCAAGTTATTAGATCGGCCAGACAGGGAGAGCCCTCTCAGCTAGATATAAAGAACTTATACACACGAAAAGTGGTGATGGCATGCGTGGCTCGAGTTTTGCCGAGCATCTTGTTCAATTGGCCCATGCTCCCAATCCACCAAATAACACAGCGATATTAAACTGTGAGGGTAAATGCACTAGGCTTGACATTCTTGTGGAGTTGCAAATATTCAACACATGTTGCTTGATAAAGAAAACCCACTTAATGACCAGCTACAATTTTGAAGTAAGAATTTTTTCGATGGTTTTCAACCTTTGCTTAACCGGCCCTGATGTAACGTTGCCTTTGCAGTCGCCGATGCTTGACTCCGCTTTCTTTAGTAGAACAGTAATGTATTCAAACTTGAGGAATAATTTTGCCGAGTAATAGCTAGTCTTTCTTACGGGTTCCGAATCGGTTTTAAGGGTTTCTCATTCTCCTCAGAAATAAGTTCAGTTACATATCAGGCCATTAACAGTTATAATGGTTACATTAATCCAATTCCTAATGTAAAGGTAGCTACTGTTAGGCATCTATATTTCCACGCGCGGATACGCATGACCATCAGTGATGCTCGGTACACAGCTGCTCGTTGCGATTAGTTCCGGCGCAGCTCTCGCGGCCTACCGATCTCATCCGCGGCGTGGGGCCTGCCGTTGCTCTTCAGTTAAGTAATGTAGATTTATGACTGGTTATTACGGTGCTATAGTTTTATACTTGACATGGCCAAACTTTGGCATGCAATAGTTTAGTTTCAGTAGCTTCCGAAGAAGGCTAAATTATTTTGGTTGAAACCTAGGTAAAGATTGGTTTCTATTTGCAACTGAGGCTGACATGTTATATGTATAATTATCACTGTTGCTGACGGGGCTGCACGATGTTAAAAATTCTTACATTAGAAAGTAGACTGCAAGGGGAGCAGTATGGTTTCAGACAGGGAAGATCAACAACGGACCTCATATTTGCGGTAAGGCAACTGCAGGAAAGGCACTATGAGTACGGGAAGGACTTAATCATGGCCTTTTTAGATATTGAGAAGGCGTATGACAGTATCTGTAGGGACAAGCTCTGGGATGTGCTGAACGCAAAAGGGATAGATGAAGAGATAACACGAAAAGTCAGAAAAATGTATGAGGGAAGTGAGAGTTGTGTGAAAGTGGGGAGGGAACGTACTGCATGGTTCAAGCTGGAAAATGGGCTGCGACAGGGAAGTGCACTTTCGCCTTTATTGTTTATTATTGTTATGGATGAAATCCTACAGTAAGTATCAGATGCAATTGGAGATCATAAAATGAAAGCAGTGCTTTTTGCCGATGACCTGATGTTATGGGGAAATTGCGAGAAGGAGTGCAAGAGCAGTTAGATGTATGGGAGGCAACGGTAGCACAATATGGAATGCATTTCTCTGCAAAGAAAAGTGAAATAATTGTCACAACAAGGAAAAAGAATAGGCCAAATGTGGATATAACTTGTGGAGGGGAAAAACTACAAGTGGTAGAGAACTTCAAGTACCTGGGAAGCATGATTGAAAGTAAGGGGGGAAACGCAATGGAAATAAATGAAAGGTGCAGAAAAGCAGGGCAGTTCTACAAATGCATTAGGGGGCTTATTTGGAGCAAGGAGGTGCCACAGAAATCCAAGGGAATTATATACCGAACCTACTTTGTCCCCATATCGGCATACGGAAGTGAGACATGGGTAATGCACAAAAGCGACAAAAGTAGAATACAGGCTAGTGAAATGAAGTTCCAGAGGAGCAGGTTGAGTGTAACAAGACGAGACGGATTGCGAAATGTGTATGTGAGGGAAAGACTAAAGGAGGAACCAGTACAGGACAGGATAGACAAATCAAGACTGCAGTGGTATGGACACATGAAGAGAATGGATGAGGGAAGAATTCCAAAGAGGATGTTTGATCTGCAACTGGATGGAAGAGGCCCAGAGGAAGACCAAGAGATAGATGGGTGAAGGGAGTGAATGTATGTGTGACGAGAAGAGGAGAGAACTGGACGAAGGTGGAAAGACAGAACACGATGGAGAGGCTTGTGTTCGCGACAGACCCAGGCAGAGGCTGGAAACTGTCCAAGATGATGATGATGACAACTGTTCAATTCAGACAGATACATGGGTGTAACAAATTGTGGTGATATGAAATGGATAGCTCACATAGACACAGTCACAGGTAAAGCAGGGGATGAACAGTGTGTTATTGGTATAATGTTAGAGAAATACAGCCTATAAAGGAGACTGCATACAAAACACTCGTGTTACCTATTGTACTGTATTGCTCATATGTCTGGGAGATGTACCAAGTAGGACCTACAAGGGATATTGAACGTGTAAAGAGAAGGACAGCATGGATGGTGCCAGCTTTCTGCGACCCATGCGATGGTGTCACGAAAATGTTGAAAAAACCGAACAGGCAGACTCCTGAAGATAGACGCAAACTGTCCAGCGAAAATCTACTTAGAAAACTTTTAGAACTAACTATGTGCGATGCATCTAGTATTGCGGCCACATGTAGTAAGCGTTGCTTCACACAGTGGAGGATCGCAAAACAGAGGCACGCCGGCGACCAAGGCGTAGCGAAGTAGGCACGTACAGATAGCCTTGCTGACAGCTGCAGTCTACCAACAGGCTGACGCAAGGACGTACACAGACCGAGCGCCGAGCGAGGCCTGGAGAGTGCTGAGTAACGGGAAGTGAGGCCAGCACGCTAAGTTACGCTGCAATATACTGCGTAAGTAATAACAAAGAGCTACCACCGAGGGTAGAAAACGTCCTTCTGTCGGGTATAAATAGTGGAGCGCAGGCGGCAACATACAGAAGCTATTAGGGAGCAGTTCGGATCTGAGGACGGACGTGATCCATGTCCGAATGTTCAATCTTCGTAGGTGACGATCCCGGAGGCCTGTTCCAGCTCGCAGGAGTCATCCGTTCGTCGCCAGATGTCAACTTCAGCTCTGGAGGTCGGCCCGAGTTCGGTCGGCACCATAGCTGACTAAAAACAGAGAGAACTTCCACCAGGACCAGCCACAGCATGGCCTTGGTCACAGGCGCCGCCGGGGACTGACTCCCAGACATCACGCCAACCTGGCGTGTGTTCCGTCCATGACGGGACCTTGCTAACACCGTGACTGATGGCTTCCCAGCCACCAGTGCAGCAGGCGGCGGCAGCTGACCTCCTGCCGACGCGGCCCTGTGGGCGCGCCCGTACTGGGGCGCCGAGAAGCGACGAGTTCATCTCAACCACAGGGCATCCTGGCTTCAGCAGAACACTGGTGGCCTGAGGCTCCCGTGTGCGATCAGCGGCGCGCATTGCGCACATTGTCGGAGAATCTGCACAGCAGCAGCCAGGAGGAGGGATCTGCAGGGCTCGGCATCAACGACGAAAGAGAAATTGTAAAAAAGTTCAATAAATAATTGTAAAATTCCACTCAGTCTCAGTCTTTGGCGCAGCCACTGTGTTTGAGGCTAACAAGTGGTGCCAGATGTCGTAACACTCGGAATATACAACAATCCTTTGTGTCGTTTCTATAGGGCTTGAGAAGACAAAATTTGACTAATAACGTCACTCACAGTGGCATTTAAATAGTCGCTCATTCCGCCTTTCTCATGATCGTGAAAATATCCTAACAACTGGTCCAGTGAGATGTTCCCTGTGCCATACAGTTTACAGTGGTTTCCTGGGTATATATAAAGACGTAAAAGAAATCTTAGTATATGGAATGGTAGAATGTACCTTCTTCCACTCACTGCCTAGATTTGAAGACTTAGGTCTTTTTTTCACCCCACCAATTTGTAAGATCCGTGGAATACTACTTTTGATAAATCTATCACTTATATCGTTTCTAACACTTATTTCAGGACTATCACTTATTTCAGGACTCTCACTTATTTCAGGACTATCACTTATTTAAGGGCTATCACTTATTTCAGGGCTATCACTTATTTCAGGGCTATCACTTATTTCAGGGCTATCACTTATTTCAGGGCTACTAGTTATTTCAATTCTAACGCTTATTTCAATCTTAACGCTTATTTCAATTCTAACGCTTATTTCTATTGTAATGCTTATTTCTATTCTAACGCTTATTTCTATTCTAACGCGTATTTCAATTCTAACGCGTATTTCAATTCTAACGCTTATTTCAATTCTAACGCTTATTTCAATTCTAACGCTTATTACATTTCTAAAAATTGTTTCAATTCCAACACTTATTTCAGTTGAGGATGAAGTTCTGCCTGAGCTTCTTTTCAATAGCGGTAATACTATTTTTCATTTCCTATCTACCATGGTGCTCTGTTGTGAAAGATATTAAATGATTTCTATTCTGTCTGGATTCCATTTATTTCCAAATGAATGTATTCAATTCATCCTCCACTTCCACTAATTCCTTCTCGGATCCTGGAGGTCCGCAGTGCTATTTTCCTAAACAAAAAACGTAATAAAATCAGTTCCTGCATTTCACGTAAGCGGGGGCAAAGGAGTGGTTGGGTGTACCTCATGGTATGAAGTTTGACTTCCCTTATTTCCTTTCCGAAGCACTCGTTCACTAAGATCAACATAATCCGTTGTCGCACCAAGAACGTGGGTTCAACAATGTAGTTCGAGTGCTAGTATCACGATGGGGAGGACTTCCCGCCAGTCTGATCTGATGTTCAGTAAGTCTGAAGGACTCTGCAGAGCAAACTGTTGAGCAGACCATACGTATTATCCTCATTAAACACTACTACAGGAATATTACTTCTTGGATACAACAGGCTGAACAGCGTGGACATATAGACTGGAGATTATAAAAGCTCTCGGGTCTTTTTAACCCTCTTGAAGACGTAGTTAGAAGCTCCGCTACAACAGTTTAATAGAACATGGTTGAAAGAAAACTGGCACTAATCATTTTAAGAAAAATAGGACAGGGAGAAAGTGACCCAGAGAATTTCTGTTTAGTTTCCACAAAAAATAAAGGAACACGTGAGACAATATTGATCTTAAGACTTACAAGACTGGGTGAAGAAGGACAAACCTGCGTTTGTAGAATACATAGAGTAGAAAAACTTTTGACAGTGTTAACCGGAACAACCTTACTGAAATCACATAGGTGCCTGGAGCATAATAAAGACAGACAAACATTACCTACAACACGTAGAAGAGCAGAAGAACATGGAAGGACAGCAGCAGTGGAGATGGGAGTTGACACGTGGGGCTTAGGGAAAGCAGGATAGGTGTGGACGGGTCCTATTCAGTTACTGCTGGTTGCACAGAAACACATGCACTTCTTTCCAAAAAACAAACAATAATTTTTAAAGATTTTATTACACTGGCGGCTGAAAGTCTTATTAGAAGAATTGCAAGTTATTGTCGTCTGAAGGCCACAAGCAACTTTACACACAATCAACGGCTGAAGGTTTGTGTAAGAAGGTTCAAAATTATTCGTCGGCTGAAGGCCAGAAGCAATTTCAAAAATACGCAACGGCTGAAGGTCTGAATTAACAATAAGGTGGAAAATTACACGTTAAAAATACCAGAAAACCTTTTAACAATCTTAATAATTGCAACAAATTAAAGAGACGGCGCTACAGTCTGGAACCGCGCGATCGCTACGGTCGCAGGTTCGAATCCTGCCTCAGGCATGGATGTGTGTGATGTCCTTTGGTTAGTTAGATTTAAGTAGTTCTAAGTTCTAGGGGACTGATGACCTCAGCAGTTAAGTCCCATAGTGCTCAGAGTCATTTGAACCATAGTGACGGCTGAAGGCCTTATCAAGACAGAATTGAAACTATTTGTCAGCTGAAAGTCACAAGCAATGTTACAAACAATTAACGGCTGAAGGTCAGCAACAATTTAGAATACACAACGGCTGAAGGCCTGAATTACAAGTGACGAAGGCAGTTGCATACTAACAAATACTAAGATACTTTCTTCTTAACAATCAAAACGGTAATAAGCTACAGTAATGGCTGAAGGCCTTATTAAGAAAAAAAATTGCAAATTATTGGTCGGCTGAAGGCCACAAACAATGTTACACACAAACAATGGCTGAAGGCTTGATTAAGAAGGTTGAAAATTATTCGTGGGCTGAAGGCCACAAGCAATTTCAGAATACCCAGGGGCTCAAGCCTGAATTAAAAATAAGAAGGACAATTGCTCTTTAAAACACTAAAACCCTATAATAATCTTAATAAACTGTAACAAGCTATAGTGATGGCTGAAGGCCTCACTAAAACAGTATTGAAAATAATTTCTTAGCTGAAGGACACAAGTACTGTTACAAACAATTAACGGCTGAAGGCGGGATTTACAAGTAGGGAGGTAATAACATGTTAAAACATTAGGGTAAATTTTAAACAATATGGCAATACAAGTAAGAGGGAGTGATACACAGGCAGTGCTCCCTGGATCGACCTGAAGCAGGTGGCTACAGCTGTGTAAGCGATGAGACAGGCAGCCAAGAGTCGTATTCACGTAACAGTATGGCAACTAACACTAGGGGTAGCTAAAGTGAGGACCGGCCGACTAACGTCCAATCACCGGTACACGGATGGATTATTTTTAGGCAAGGATGAAGAGACGGACAACACCACGTCTTCAGAAACACACCCAAGTCCGAAGGAAACACTAGAACCAAGGTAGACCTCCCAAGAGCTTATGCACAGTACAATTCAAGAGGCAGTCGAACTACACGCCGTGTCGGATAGCATCAACACGGTGATGAAAGGTACACTGCCGGAAATGTACGCTAACCTTCAGGGCAGGTAACTGGGGCGTTAGCGGCGAGAAGGCAGAAAATACTGCTGGTTGCACTTCACTAATAAGAATAATACTAAATCCAAACTAATATCAAGGAGTAGAAGGCGGCTAATAGCTTCTGCCAACCTGACAGACTCCACTGGTTGCAGTTGGTCTCACCCACCCTGGGAGCGCAAAACGCAAACAACAGCGAGATCTCAAACAGTGGACGTTTCAGTACTGAACACGGCTCACTTAACTTCAAACGTCCTGGGTTCGGTCATCGGCTACAACCCCTCGGTCCAACAGTGCCTGCGCGCCGCCAGCGGTCCTGGCCCGCCCCCGCGCTACGGTCGTCCTCGTTACTCCGTCCCAAGCCGAAGTGATGTCCGTTCGTAACTCCCCACCAAATCCAGTATTCAGACGGCATTAAAATTACTGCTAATTCAAAACCACAAGATACACACGGATCTGGGAAACAATACCACCAACAACTCACAATACTAAAGTCAGTCACTGTGAAACAACGTGGACGAATTATAAGTCGGCACAAACGCAAAGAAGCCAGAAGCGGTCGGAAGACCAAATGCACGTCTTCCGCAGTGACGACCGACCGACGGACAACTTATTGCCATGAGGTCACTTCGACGGGCGGACACACACACACACACACACACACACACACACACATAGGTAAAAGTTGCACTACTCGAATATCACGGTCCATTCAACTAAAACTCGCTGAATGCGGTCCTTGACGTGGTAGTGCACTCTCGCGACCACATCCTTCCGTCGGACAGTGCGTGTGTGTCGCCAGAGGTCGGGCGAGTACTGGCAGTCCGGACCTCACTGCTGCCCCGTCCCAACTCCACTCACTCGACACACGACAACCCGGAAATGCTAGAGGCCGCTCCCAAGATGGTACCACAGTACGCGCTATCGATAAGCGCTGCTGCTGCCACTTACGGAGAGGCAAGGTGAGTAAACGTAGTGGCACCAGTGAACACACTAAGAGAACGAGACGCCACTATTTCTATTACAAGATGCCAAGCAATGAACGGCCTCAATGAGAGCCCCACACGGCTCAGGAGGAAAACTAGATTGTTGCTTATCTTCGTTGTTACTCATCCTTGTAAATCAGCCTTCTTAACGGGCTTACAAAAAAGGAAATCAGGGATGGTTACGCAAAGGGTTTTAAAGTGTAGGTAAACGAAGCAAAAACTTTGAGGTTTGCCAAAGATATTGTGCATTATCTCGGAGAAGGCAAAGGTCAATTAAACGGAGTGACCTGAAACGTGGATCTAAGAAGTGTAGTAAATAATGAGTACCTGTCATTATCAACAGTAGAGCTATCCTTGAGTTTGAATAATGTGACACTCTTGTTAGAGAAATTGTCTGTCTGTGCGCGCGCTAATGCCCCTATTATACACCATCTACATACCAGTATTATATGCCAGTTACATACCACTATGAATGCGTGGCATCTTGTAGTGGTCACATATCTGAACAACATCGAAACTATAAATGTAACACGTCCAAGGTGAACAGTCATTGTTGAAGACGAAGCTTCAGTGTGACGTTATATATCACACAATAAAAGAATGGCTGTGCCAAACACGTACAAATGTTTCTGCTGAAATACATTTGAGTCATAGCGTATTGTCTACAGTGTCCGTGTTGACAGCTGACGGCACACTGCCAGACAATAGGTAAAAGTACTGCATAATGTTTAGGGGTACCACCAGGTGGCAGCAGATTTTTACATGGTAACTTAGAACATAACAAGTACACAATTTCCGTGTTTGTGTAATACATAAAAGGATGGCGACGATCCAAACATAATAATTTTATGCTCATAAGCAATTCATTTTAAAGTATTGTTGGCTTTACCAACCACCAACACCCGACACACAGAATTAGATTTTCAGTCTACAGCGAAGTGTGCACTTATATGAAACTTCCTGGCAGATTAAAACTGTGTGCTGGACCGAGTCCGAGTCTCGGTCCGCCACACAGTTTTAATCTGGCACGATGTTTCACCTGTTACACGGTTTGAAAGTATTGCAAAGCTAATACAAGTTCCTCATAACATTGTCACAACATTGTAAAAACGAATACCAAATTGCACTATTGAAATAACACGGAAAAGGTGTATTGTGTAAGTGGAAACAAGAAACTCGTTAAGAGTCGGTTTGTCTTAATCTCGGACGAAACATAGCATATGCAAACATCTACAGTCTTTCTCAAATACATCGAAAGTGTACAGACATGATACAAAATTGGTTTCATGACTGCTGATAGGTATTATTTATACACAAAATACAGACAGGCAACATTAAACAGTCAGCAACTGGCTGTTACAATCAGGAAAACACACATAATTCATAAGTGCTAACTGAGTGTTACAGATTTAGAAATAATACACCTAGACTACTTAAAACAGTCAGCAACTAGCTGTTACAATCAGCAAACAAACGTATGTTTATAAACGTTGAGGTGATCAAGTTATTCATCGCAAAAAATTGTCCACGTACTTTGCAAAAGGTCGAACTATGTTCACCATTAAAATACATGGGAAGAAGGGGGAGGCTTACATAGGCTCGTCTCGAGCTCGACAAAATGTTTTTAAAGTAAATATATCGCAGTATTACATGATGATGATTGTAGTAAATATACGTAACAGAGTATTAGTCATAACGTACTATTACTACAATAGTCTATGTAGCAGCGTTCTAGCCTTTGGAATAATAGTGACATAAGACCACATTTTAATAACACAACAGGATTGACTCCATATTACCTGATGCTTAATAAATAACAAAATGGAAAAATGCAAATTTGTAATATGTGTGTGTATCATTTATATAGAAGCATGGCAAGTATTAACTGTTGGCCCTAATGTGAAGTACAACCCTAGGCCTGGGTTAAAGCACACTGCTAAAATCCCTCTCATAGGTGAAGTCCTAGGTGATGGATGGAGATCTGTATCCATACGGTATGTACAGAGACAGATTCCAATTGATGGTTATGAAATCGAAGATGACGGGGCCGTAGGGGGGGAATCGCAAGTCTCTCATAAAGCGTTTCATCACGAACCACGCTGATGGGCTATCATGAAGAACGTTGAAGCATTATACATGTCCAACCTTCGCTAAAACTGTATACAGGGAAGTATTAGGCATGTAGTACTATTAATGTCATACATAAAAACGTTACGTTCACTAATATATGTGAGAGAGAATATTTGTCAATATCAGTTTCATGGTACATGCTGAGTAACAACCGGTATCTCATTTATATTCTGCATGTTTGTTATCTCGTTCAAGATGTATCAAATAACATAAGACAAGACTAATAAAATGTTACCTAATCAAATCAAGCGACACTGAGAAATTTAGACTAGAAAATGAGACACTGAAAACAAAGGGTGAATTTTGCTATTTGGGAAATGAAATAACTGATCTCGTGAGATTTGAAAGGGAATTACTGCAGATCTGACATAAGATGAACAGTGTTTATCATAAAAACAAGTTTCTAACATCGTCTATAAGAAGTCTTTTCTGAAGGTATATGTCTGGAATGGAGCCTTCCACGAAAGTAAAGATGGACAAGCAATTCAGAGAAGAAGAGAATAGAAACTTTTTAGAAGTGCTGTTACAGAGAAATTATGTTTTTTAAAAGCGTTGCTCACAGAACTTAGTACTGAACGTAGTTGTGTAGGAAAGACATTTGTGACGCCACACGTCTAAAGGACGGGTCGGTAGGCGGGACTCATCCACAGGGCATCAAGTCATGGTCACACTGGTAGCTGAGGTACGTGTGGGAATTGAGGGCGTCAATTTTGCACAGAAGGGGAGTAAGGTCAGCCTACAATAAGCAGATTGAAATGGATTTAGGGTTCAGTAGCTATGCGACATTAAGACGCTTGCACTGGTTAGAGTAGAGTAGAAAGCTGCATCGAATCAGTGTTAAGATTGACTACGAGAACTACAGAGCTACGATTATCAAAGACTGGTTTGTTAATTTTTTTCTTGGATGGTTCGTGGAAAGTCAGGGGAGTTGCTTCACGTACGCTTGTTCAACTTTTAGATATTGGATGCTTTTGGTAGCTGTGAAGTCATCTTCTGGGAACAACATGAAAGCATAATTATTCGGAGAACTCTACCATTGTAGGATAACTTCACACTGGAAGTGTTGCCTCGCTGTTCCCTGCAAAGTGACCGAAGAGCGGAATGTTGCCAATGAATTGAATTGCATGACACTATGATGAATAAATGTGCATACGGCCATGAATTGTATCATTTGTCCAGAGTACAGAGCAATGAAAGCATCGCCCGGTCCACAATGCCGACATTAACCGAGGCGCCACTGATTACCGTAGTGGCTCCATTCTCTGCCGGCTATCAATACCGTAATGGCCAAATTCACTGCTGAATCAAATATTCGTGTTCTCAATTGTCATACTAACTCCCTCCCCCTTCCACACACACACAAACACACATGCACAGACACACAGTCGATACAAACGTGCAATTTGGAACTGTTCTGTTTCCGCGTGACGCAAACCCTCATTGCCATATTTATCAGTAGCCAAAATGTTGTCAGTCTACGAGGAAAGCTACTGCTGTAACATAATCACAGCCTTAAGCAACTTGTTTCTTTACCCCACTTCCAACAGAATGCAGACTAACGTTGGTTTGCAATGTATAAAAATACTCTTGTTACTCAAAAATTTACCGAATGAGAGTATACGGAATTAAGTTTCAGAGACATATTATGAAAATGTTTCGTATAAACGAGAGCGATGTGATAACTCAGGAAACACTTTTTTTTTCAGGTCAGGTTAGCGTACCGAAGGAAACCAGACATTTTCAGTTGCTGCAGCAAAGAAACTCAAAACTTTAAACCGCCTGGAGAGCTGTTTCTCCGGCAACATTTCAAAAACTGGAAGCAGTTTTATACGGTACCGTACCTTAATATTTATTACAAAAATAAAGAAGAATCAGGGAATTCGATGCAGTAAAGTTAACTACGTTACATATCTGGTATAAAATTTTGGCATTAATTATAAAAAAAACAAGTAAAGATTTATATACTTTGAGGAAACAAAGTTTATGGACTACACATGTTATTGCACTTGAGACTCATTAAGTTATTACGAGCATTTTTAATTGTTACACAAAACACACAGCGTCTGAGAAACGTTTAATCAGACGTTTCCTTTTATGAAACAACAGTATATTGAAGCAATTAGTAGTTGAACTGTAAGCATATGCTTCAGTTTTTTTCTGTAAACTTAACTTTCGGCCATAATAATTATTTTTGAAAAGTTCGCAGTAGCTACCATGTTCTAAGTCCTACTCCGTCCGTCCAAAACGTTTCGAGACTGCATTAATAAAGAAAAGAAAATCATGGTATGATTTATAACATCCGTGGTGGTTTAATTCATAAGGTGGTCTGCACATTCTCCCCCTCCACTTGAGTACAACACGCAGAACGTTCAAACAAGCATGTGAAACTGTCATAAAAGTCCTTTCTCGTGATGTTGTTCCACTGTCGTGTTCCACTGGCGCGAATGTCGGCTATGACGCCCAGGTGTTCGCCCTTCATGTGAATTTCTGCAATTTTGTGTTTGGTTCGTGTTAACACCAAGTCTTGCCGAACGTTTCATTTTCACCAGTAAATAGATTGCTCATGTTTTTTATTTCAGTCAAGCGCGGGACAAATTTTCCACAAACCTTGCTTTCTTTAGAACATTCTAGACGAAGTCTCGAACATTTAACTTAGAGATGGTACGTCATTGCGATTTGTCACACAACAATGCCCACACACTACAGTCCAAAGCTACTACTCAACACTGCCTGCTCAGAACTGACTGGTCGATCACAAATCCGTAGTTTACAGTTGTTGGTTCAAGCTGCCACCGTAGTTCCTGCGGTGACGTCACTCATGTGGCAGGAACGCAATAGAGTCTCATAACTTTCTGCACGGACGGTGTAAACTGCTAGTCTTTCTTTAAATGTATTGGTAAGTCAGTACAAAAATCAGACGAAGGCAAGAGGAAATGCTTGGCGCTGCTCAAACGTTCAACTATGTCTTTACATTACCTTAGTTCTACAAGACCAATTTCGATCCATATCCTCTAACTTATCTACCGTAACATTTAAGTCTACGTTATTATCCTTATCCGAAAACGGTTATTGATTTTTATTACAAAGGAATTAACCTCAATAACGTTAAAAATACTATGTACACATAACGTCTGCCAGAGAACGGACAAATTAGAAGCACATTCAGATTCTATCTGCAGTACGTACGGTTCCTCGAATAGCAGTAAAAAATAAAATCACGTCTTTCGATTGGTTAACACGTACCATGTCTGTGCATTAGGTGCATATATGGGCTCCGTACGTTCCACTCGGTACCATAAGGCGTGCCAGCATTATGATCCACACAATGTCTAAACTAACCCATTGTCTAACGTAATAAAGTAAGTGTAACAAGATATGATGAAACAGTCTGTGGTGACTATAGCATAGAGATCCTCATTAAACGAAAACAGAGACCTGCTCTATCGAATCTTATCCAGCCACACAATCTGTCACTGTAACTCTTTCAAAGAGAATAACACCAACCAGTCACACAGACTTGGATCCAATCCTTATTGATAAAGACAAGTTTAAGTGGTCTGTAAAATATTCAGTATGTGATTCAGAGACCATAAATCTTTAATAATGGCAAACACCACTGAAGGATGAGGGGCAAACAACAACATACTTAAGGTTAACGACGGATCTTCAGTCCAAATAGCATAAATCACCTTAGTTCATTGCTGCACGGTGAAGATTGATCTACCGCAGATGAAACGCGATGTCTGGATACAAAACTCAACCTATTTCTAGGAAAGCTAATACAGTGTTTTGCAACATCCTTCACTTGAAAATGATGAATATCAGAAATAATGAAAGAAGCAATCGCAGGACTACTAATGCCAGAAAAAAAGAAAGCTGCACCAAATTTACAACGAAACTAACGTCACAGCAGGTATGGATAGCCACTACAAGACATACCAAAAACTTTACAAAAGGCGAAAAAAGATCACAATGATAGGTGTATAAAAGTTACACAAATAATTGAAGAGTTATGTGGGAAATCATTACAAAGGAAACCGGGAAAAATTAAGTCACTGATGAGACTATTGTCTTGTTGCATGTAAATAAATAAATTACACAGTCAAGTGATACAGCAAGTACAGTCGACAGCTGATCGAATGGAACAGCGAAAGCTTAATGAAACAAAATTTTTTGGCCGATCTTCAGGCAATGGAGAACAAGGTCAACAGCTGTAAATCATCGATGTTTGTGGATCATGTTGGTAGGAAGGAAACAGTCAAGGTTGTTACAGATCTAAAACAACATACTCAGCAGGAGCTGATGGCGTACCGAGCGGAATAACACAGGCCTCCCTCCTAAATACGAGTATAATTGTCCCCCTCACTCATATGTGTAAACGATCGTTAGAGAAGGACATTTTCTCCTCTTGAGCTGAAAACGTCGAAAGTTATTCCGATAAGCTGGTGACAAACATAAAGTGATAACCTTTCGCTCTACTACAATAAAATTGTGCTTTTAAATGTGTTGGAAAAATAATGAGCAATAAGTTAATAAATCTTGCAAACAGAAATGGATTAGTTGCCAGCTCCCAATATGGTTTCCAAAGTAAGTAATCAACTGTGACATCATTCTGTCAATGGATAAACACTGTTTTAAAAGCCATAGAAGAAAAACAGCCTACAGCAGGTGTAGTTTTAGATCTAACTAAAGCTTACGACATGGTAAACCACAGAAATCTTGTAAATAAGTTTGAGAACTACAACATATGGGGTTAGGAAATGAGTGGGTTCGTTTAGTTCTCAGTAATAGCAACAAAAAGTGTACAGTAGACAAGCAGAGGAAAAAGCACAAAAGTCTTTGAATACCTATCACAAGAATTTTCAATCATCTATGAGGTACCTCAAGGACCTATAATGAGACATCTTCATTCCCAGTTACACATCAACCATAGTGATGTGCACGCTGAATCACACAACATAATTCTGTTGGTTGATGACACAAACTTATTATTAAAGCAGTAAGAAGTTAAGGTATCCAACAAGAAGCCACCTCCATTAAAATCAACTAAGTAAATGCTCAACAATGAATCAGCTAATAATTAACGACTGGAAAACAATAGCATTAAGTGTCCATAACTGCCAAAACAAAATCTTGCATTACCTAGACATCACCATCGACAACCCATTCTGAAAAAATGGCAAGCTGATTACAAGCTGCTATTTTTCAAGGGCTCTCAGGGATTCATAAATGGACAGGCACTAATGTCTGCCTATTACAAACATTTATAATACGGTCTCATGTTCGGGGAAAATTTACCAGCAGCTTTGCAGACCTTCGTATTTCAAAGGGCTTAAGGATTATTACAAGGAGCAGACCTACACAGTAATGCAAACCAGTATCCAAACGACTCAAAGTGCAACCACTACCATAAATATTTATTTTTGACACACTAACGCAGATTTTTAATGTAATAGGAAACGATAATATCATTTTAAAAAATCACAACACTATATTAAAGAGTAACCTACTAATCATAGCAGGGTGGTAAATGCTACGCAAAAATTAAATTATTCAGTAAGTTTCCTAATGATATAGAGTATGTACAATACATTAATGCATTTGAAATATCTATCTGGGCACATCTACAGTACCACCGCTTCTATTTATCAAGTTAATACTTAAACTATAATTAATATATAGATCAGTACCTTATACAATTTATAAATCTTGAAATACATATACTCTTGCAACTTATTTTTTGTATAGACTAGAGTTAAGTCCAGTATTATGTTGTTCATCGTAATACATATGAAAAAGGACTAAATAGATAAACAAACTACGAAAATTCCCAAGTCACTATGACCATCCTCTGACGAATGTCTCAAATCAATTTTCAGTAATTGATATCCATGTGAACTTATTTGTGTTGGCACTGTTTTCGTGGGAGAAGTATATAGGGGGTCTATACAAGGTCGATGTACTTGAGGACAATATTATGGAAATGGTGGAGGATGTAGATGAAGATGAAATGGGAGATATGATACTGCGTGAAGAGTTTGGCAGAGCACTGAAAGACCTGAGTCGAAACAAGGCCCAAGGAGTAGACAACATTCCATTAGAACTACTGGCAACCTTGGTAGAGCCCGGCCTAACAAAACTCTACCATCTGGTGAGCAAGACGTATGAGACAGGTGAAATTCCCTCAGACTTCAAGAAGAATATAGTAATTTCAATCCCAAAGAAAGCAGGTGATGACAGATGTGGAAATTACTGAACTATCAGTTTAATAAGTCACAGCTGCAAAATTCTAACGCAAATTCTTTACAGTCGAATGGAAAAACTGGTAGAAGCTGACCTCGAGGAAGATCAGTGTGGATTCTGTAGAAATGTTGAAACACGTGAGGCAAAACAGACCCTACAAATTATCTTGGATTAAAGATTAAGAAAAGGCAAACCTACCTTTCTAGCATTTGTAGACTTGGAGAAAGCCTATGACAATGTTGACTGGAATTACCTCTTTAAAAAAATACAGGGAGCGAAAGGCTATTTACAATTTGTACAGAAAGCAGATGGCAGTTATATAGAGTCGAGGGACATGAAAGGAAGCAGTGGTTGGGAAGGGAGTGAGACAGGGTTATAGCGTCTCCACGACGCTATTCAATCTGTATATTGAGCAAGCAGTAAAGAAAACAAAATTAAAAGTTTGGATTAGGTAATATAATCCATGGAAAAGAAATTAAAGCTTTGAGGTTTGCCGATGACACTGTAATTCTGTCAGAGACAGTAAAGGACTTGGAAGAGCAGTTGAACGGAATGGACAGTGTCTTGAAAGGAGGGTATAAGATGAATATCATCCAAAGCAAAGCGTGGATAATGGAATGTAGTCGAATTAAATCGGGTGATGCTGAGGGAATTACATTAGAAAATGAGACACTTAAAGTAGTAAAGGAGTTTTGCTATTTGGGAAGCAAAATAATTGATGATGGTCGAAGTAGAGAGGATATAGAATGTAGACTGGCAATGGCAAGGAAAGCGTTTCTGAAGAAGAGAAACTTGTTAACTTCAAGTATTGATTTAAGTGTCAGGAAGTCGTTTCTGAAAGTATTTGTATGGAGTGTAGCTATGTCTTGAAGTGGAACATGGACAATAAATACTTTAGACAAGGAGAGAATAGGAGCTACGAAATGTGGTGCTACAGAAGAATGATGAAGATTAGATGGGTAGATCACATAACTAATGAGGAGGTATTGAATAGAATTGGGGAAAGAGGAGTTTGTGGCACAACTTGACTAGAAGAAGGTATCGGTTGGTAGAACAAGTTCTGGGTCATCAAGGAATCACCAATTTGGTACTGGAGGGCAGCGTGGAGGGTAAAAATCGTAGAGGGAGACCAAGTGACGAATACACTAAGCAGATTCAGAAGGATGTAGGCTGCAGTAGATACTGGGAGATAAAGAAACTTGCACAGGATAGAGTAGCATTGAGAGCTGCATCAAACCAGTCCCAGGACTGAAGACCACACAACAATAATTCAGATTATTTTCTTTAAAAGTTTCAATGTGAACAATAATCTCCTTTTTACGTTTTATAAACGTAGAATATAAGAATATTATGATAAGTTTTATTTTGTACACGCAATTAAACAATGATTAATTATTTACTTATAAGTCCTTGTGTTCCTTAGCAATCATTAAAAGGTTATCAGAGTTAGAACTGCTTTGAGATGAAGATTTCCTTGCAGGATCTAATGACAGTTTTGCCGATTAATTTTCGTATCCTGACGTTGTCCTGACAACAACATTATGCGCAATTAGACATCAGTAGCTTGCTTTTCTAAATAGGAACATGCACTAGTGTCCTATACACATTTAACGTTTCTCTTGAACAAGACAAATGATACACTGGGTATTACTTTGTAAAAGGGAACTCAGAGCCTCGAGTGGCACAATCCAGATGGTTTGATCGTAAAACATGGAGTGGAGAGATACATATGGAAGCTTGCGTGAGCACATTATGTATCCAGAAAAGATTATATTCACGTCTGTATGATTATAACATCGGATAATAATGAAAATATGACTAATACACGTACATCACGTACATCACGTAATCGCGAACGAAGACGTCATCAATGAACTAAGAAAAAGTGAACGTCCGAGATATAAATAACCTACATTGCTTACTCATAACTGGCTGAGGGATTTCCCGTCGAGTGCGATGCATTAAGAAGTTAATCGCAACGAATGTGTCGAGACTTACGGGACAGACTATTCCAGCGACAATGGAACAGTGCTTCTTGTTAGCTCTGGATAGCGGCGTCTGGCGTTGCTGAAAATAAATTATGAAAACATGTGAGAGAAAGATAAACATTTCTGCGGCACATAGGCAATGCAGATATTTGCAGCCTTCACGGTGCAGTGATAACGTGAATATTTTCATTGAGACAGTGAAAACAGTGAAAATCATGTTCACTGCGTTCAGAACAATAACTAATTTGAAATATGTGGGCGAATTCCACGAACTGGATCACAATGGTGCGACATATCTACAAAGAACCTTCACAGAGAGCGTAAAAACTTCACAAACAATTGCGAAGATGTGATAGATATTTTTGCGTGGCACTTACAGTGTACTAATCTGTGTGATACACCGGATATTATGTCATAAAGAAATTCTGATGCCGCTATGGAAATTTACGGATGAGATGCTGCCAAGGTCAGCAGGAAGCTGTGATGTGCTTCAGCAGATGGTCCGGACGCTGTGTTCCTTACTTCACACTCACCGCCAACGACTGCCCGTTGCGTGTTCGCTGTCTAGGCGGACTGCGGGGATAGACAATTTCTTCCAGGTCATCTACGCCAGATACCGACGACACACGTCGGCCTCAAGATTTGAAAACTTCTTGCATATCACCAACTTAGAACAACGAAGTTGTGTAAAGATTTGAACATTACTGTCACATCAAAAACGTAATAACGATAAATATTTTAAAACTAACTATATTGTGAGGGTGAGCACTGAACATTTTAATAAATTTATGACTCATTAATGAAACTTTGGTTGTACCTTACAATTTATGTGAACTGTGTACCTCGCTATTGTGCAAATAATAATAAAACATTTTATGACTCGTTAATGAGACTATAATTATTCGTTACTGTGCACATGTGTTACGTACTGTGCCAGGGGCACTGAACAAGTTCACCGTTTTAATGAATCCTTTATGCAAATTCAACTGTATGTTACTAGAGTTTTCGAAATTAATGTATTGTCATGTGTATGAGTGATTTTAACTATCATGTTGCGAAAGACAGATGCAATTAGCCCGAAGGCTTCCACCTGGGCTATACGCAAGGAGTGTCCCAGCGCCTCCACCGAATGGAGAAGCAAAGTGCTGTAGCCCCTGGCATCTTGTTAACTTAATTCCGGTGTAAATGAATTGGTCACAGTATAGCAAGTGACAAGGTAACTCTGTTACAATATAGTAAGCGACAAGATAACTGTATTGGTCACAGTGTAATAAGTGACAAAATGTAACGAAATAATATTCACATAATGATTCCGAATGGATATCAGCCAAAGTGTGAGTTATGAATAATAACGTATTGAGCCTGCATAAACTTTGGGAAGTTGTATCACCTCCTGCACAGCCTTCTAAAAACCATAGTACAACGTTAGATAATGACTTATGAACTGGGTCAATAACGAATAGAATTAGGCGTTTTCACGTATGCAAATGTGCTATCTATGAGGGATTATTATTTTTGAACGAGAAAAGTCTCCACATTTACGTGTTTCGAACATAAAAATATTAGTAGTACATATATTTCTGTGTGAAAATACTAAGAATAACAAAGACTGTCAGTATGTCATGTCATGGAATTTCTATATAATGAAGGACTTGGGTGAATGAAACGATGACTCTGCTGTCAACTCTCGAACCGGTTAGACGCATCTGTATGATGTTCCTTCTGAACACGCGATTTGGTTAATTGCACGTAGTTTTCCAGAATACATGTATAAAAAGCATCTGTTCTCTTCATCTCGTTTCATACCCCTCTCACCATACGAATATAATTAAGGGGAAATAAATATCGCTTAAATTCAAGTTTCATGATTGACCATCTGGCCATTCTTTTGTCGTAATGGCGCATTGGCAGTCATTGCGTAAAATGTAATTAATCACATGATTATCGGGATTCACCGACACTATAACACAAAAAATACTTAAAATATTTTTTTCTATCAGGAAAAGAAAACATTTTTGCAGAAAAGTTTTCATTAAATATATACGACGAACGGAAACATGTTGTTGTTGTGGTCTTCAGTCCTGCGACTGGTTTGATGCAGCTCTCCATGCTACTCAATTCTGTGCAGGCTACTTCACCTCTCAGTACCTACTGCAACCTACATCCTTCTGAGTCAGCTTGGTGTACTCATCGCTTGGTCTGCCTCTACGATTTTAACCCTCTACGCTGCCCTCCAGTACTAAATTGGTGATCCCTTGATGCCTCAGAACTTGTCCTACCAACCGATCCCTTCTTCTAGTCAAGTTGTGCCACAAACTCCTCTTCTCCCCAATCCTATTCAACACCTCCTCATTAGGTATATGATCTACCCATCTAATCTTCAGCATTCTTCTGTAGAACCACATTTCGAAAGCTTCTATTCTCTTCTTGTCTAAACTATTTTGCCACAAACTCCTCTTCTCCCCAATCCTATTCAACACCTCCTCATTAGGTATATGATCTACCCATCTAATCTTCAGCATTCTTCTGTAGAACCACATTTCGAAAGCTTCTATTCTCTTCTTGTCTAAACTATTTTTCATCCATGTTTCACTTCCATACATGGCTACACTCCATACAAATACTTTCACAAACGACTTCCTGACACTTAAATCTATACTCGAAGTTAACAAATTTCTCTTCTTCAGAAACGCTTTCCTTCCCATTGCCAGTCTTAGTTTTACATCCTCTCTACTTCGACCATCATGTTATTTTGCTCCCCAAATAGCAAAACACCTTTACTACTTTCAGCGTCTCATTTCCTAACCTAATTCCCTCAGCATCAACAGACTTAATTCGAATACATTCCATTATCCTCGTTATGCTTATGTTGATGTTCATCTTATACCCTCCTTTCAAGACACTGTCCATTCCGTTCAACTGCTCTTACACGTCCTTTGCTGTCTCTGACAGAATTACAATGTCATCGACAAACCTCAAAGTTTTCATTACTTCTCCATGGATTATAATACCTGTTCCGAACTTTTAATTTGGTTTTCTTTACTACTTGCTCAATATACAGATTGAATAGCATCGAGGAGACGCTACAACCCTGTCTCACTCCCTTCCCAACCACTGCTTCCCTTTCATGTCCCTGGACTCTATATAACTGCCATCTGCTTTCTGTACAAATTGTAAATAGCCTTTCACTCCCTGTATTTTTTGAGAGAGAGTATTCCAGTCAACATTGTCAAAAGATTTGTCTAAGTCTACAAATGCTAGAAAGGTAGGTTTGCCTTTTTTTAATGTTTCTTCTAAGATAATTTATATGGTCAGTTTTGCCTCACGTGTTCCTAGATTTCTACAGAATCCAAACTGATCTTCCCCGAGGTCAGCTTCTACCAGTTTTTCCATTCGTCTGTAAAGAATTCGCGTTAGTATTTTGCAGCTGTGGCTTATTAAACTGATTGTTCGGCAAATTTCACATCAGTCATCACCTGCTTTCTTTGGGATTGGAATTACTAATTCATCTTGAAGTCTGAGGGAATTTCGCCTGTCCCGTACATCTTGCTCACCAGATGGTAAAGTTTTGTTAGGCCTGGCTCTCCCAAGGCTGTCAGTAGTTCTAATGGAATGTTGTCTACTCCCGGGGCCTTGTTTCGACTCAGATCTTTCAGTGCTCTGTCAAACTCTTCACGCAGTATCATATCTTCCATTTCATCTTCATCTACATCCTCCTTCATTTCCATAATATTGTCCTCAAGTACATCGACCTTGTATAGACCCTCTATGTACTCCTCCCACCTTTCTGCTGTCCCTACTTTGCTTAGAACTGGGTTTCCATCTGATCCCTTGATATTGATAGAGTTCTCTTTTCTCCAAAGGTCTCTATAATTCTTCTGCAGGCAGTATCTATCTTACACTTCGTGAGATAAGCGTCTACATCCTTACGTTTGTCCTCTAGCCATCCCTGCTTAGACATTTTACACTTATTGTCGATCTCATTTTTGAGACGATTGTATTCCTTTTTGCCTACTTTACTTACTGCATTTTTGTATTTGCTCTTTTCATTAATTAAATTCAGTATCTCTTCTGTTAACCAATGATTTCTACTAGCCCTCGTCTTTTTACCTACTTGATCCTCTGCTGCCTTCACTATTTCATTGCTCTTCTACTGTATTTCTTTCCCCCATCCCTGTCAATTCTCTCCCTCTGCTCTCCCTGAAACACTGTACAACCTCTGGTTTCTTCCAGTTTATCCAGGTCCCATCTCCTTAAATTCTCACCTTTTTGCAGTTTCTTCAGTTTTAATATACAATCCATTACCAATAGTTTGTGGTCAGAGTCCACATCTGCCCCTGGAAACGACTTGCAGTTTAAAATCTGGTTCCTAAATCTCTGTCTTACCATTATATGATCTATCTGAAATGTTTCAGCATCTCCAGGCTCCTTCCATGTATACAACCTTCTTTTATGATTCTTGAACCAGGTGTTAGCTATGATTAAGTTGTGCTCTGTGCAAAACTCTACCAGGCGGCTTCCTCTTTCATATCTTAGCCCCAATCCATATTCACCTACTACATTTCCTTCTGTTCCTTTTCCTACTGTCAAATTCCAGTCATCCAGACTATTAAATTTTCGTCTCCCTTCACTATCTGAATAATTTTTTTTATCTCATCATACATTTCATCAATTTCTTCATCTGCAGAGCTAGTTCGAAAATAAACTTTTACTACTGCAGTAGGCGTGGGCTTCGTGTCTATCTTGGCCACAATAATGCGTTCACTATGATGTTTGTAGTAGCTTACCCGCACTTCTATTTTCTTATTAATTACCAAACCTACTCCTGCATTACCCCTACTTGATTTTGTATTTATAAACCAGTATACACCTGACCAAAAGGCTTGTTCCTCCTGCCACCGAACTTCACTAAATCCCACTATATCTAACTTTAACCTATCCATTTCCCTTTTTAAATTTTCTAACCTACCTGCCCGATTAAGGGATCTGACATTCCACGCTCCGATTCTCCGTAGAACGCCAGTTTTCTTTCTCTTGGTAACGACGTCCCCTTGAGTAGTCCCAGCCCTTATATCCGTATGGGGGACTTTTTTACCTCCGGAATATTTTACCCAAGAGGAAGCTATCATCATTTAATCATACAGTAAAGCTACATGGCCTAGGGAAAAGTTACGGCTGTAGTTTCCCCTTGCTTTCAGCCGTTCCCAATACCACAATAGCTAGGGCGTTTTGGTTAGTCTTACATGGCCAGATCAGTCAATCATCCAGATTGTTGCCCCTGCAACTACTGAAAGGGCTGCTGCCCCTCTTCGGGAACCACACGTTTGTCTGGCCTCTCAACAGATACCCCTCCGTTGTGGTAGCACCTACGGTACGGTTATCTGTATCGCTAGGCAGGCAAGCCTCCCCACCAACAGTGAGATCCATCGTCCATAGTTCATCTGAATTAAAAGATAGATTAACCATTAGCAGTTCTCATTTCATATAAACGGCGTTTAATGATTTTCTATCCCTGTTCAGATCATTATGCAAGAAACATAATTACAATTGTGTGAAAAACTTTTTCAAATCAATTCTTAAATGCAATAGACGTTATTTGTCTAGACTGTTTACTGCTTTAGTGACCCCTGGGCATCCTATTATCAAATATATTTAATTTGTTATATAACTTAAAAATCGACCAATTACTACTTACACACTAGAAATAATTACAAGATGAACTACAATATGTATACCGCCATCTGCCTTTACTACAGCTAATAGTGGTCTGCTATACGGAGAATAGGGACAACGGCCGTACCACAGTGGTAACACCGTTTCCCGTCAGATCACCGAAGTTAAGCTCTGTCGGATTTGGTTAGCACATGTATGGGTGATCGTCCTGTCTGCCGAGCGCTGTTTGCAATCGGAGTACACTCAGCTCTTGTGAGGCAAATTGAGGAGCTGTTTGATCCAGTAGCAGCGGCCCACGTCACGAAAACTGACAACGGCTGGAAGAACGGTATGCTGACTACACGTTCCTCCACATGCGCATCTACTGACGCGTATAGGCTGAGGATGACACGCTGGTCGGTCAGTACCAGTCGGTCTTCCGAGACCTGTTTGGACGAAGTTCAGTTCATACGGAGAATCGGAAGGGTCTATAATATTCCATTCTAACATTTTTCTGATTTCTCTGGTTACAGTTTTTTTTTTTTTTTTTCTTTTTGTCCAAGGGACGGAATAAGATGCGCTGCAATATGTTTCATGTGGATACACCTCCATGTTGTAAACATAGCCTTACATGGTTCCTGGCTTCTCAGAAAAGATTTCTGTATAATTTCTTAGGAAACCCATTAATTGTCTGCTGCTGATATCTAAGCACTCTGACTTGGTAACCTTCTGGTGAATCACTTCTTTAGTGGCAGTTATTCACTGCTATGACTATATCGTGAGCTACAGTATCCCTGAGTGGGTAAATTACTGTTTGTGTATAACAGCTGACGTCGATTATACTTAATACAGATACTCTGGTAAATCCGGAAATGTACCTCTTCTGTAGCGATCAATTCCAGTGTCATTCTTTTTCTTAAGTTATCCACGGTACATGTACTAGAGGAGAGGTCGATCGTTGCGTTACTCTCCAAATAAAATCCCAACCCAGCACACAGGCCACTGATAATTTTTTATCACAAGCAACGTGCACTTAAAGGCTCCATTTGCCATTAAACGTTCGACCAGCACCCGAGCTTTATCTGTGATCTGGTGTTAATCGAATTAACTACCCTAAAATCTTGTGCTGGAAAAACCGGTCTCTGGTGCACCTGACGGAACTCTTTATATAAAGGGAAACTCATCACACTTGCCGTTGCTGCTTTGTCTAAATTGACAGTAATAACTATACTGTTTAACTCAGCGTGCACTGCATCTTGCACCACGGATCCACCCGTCATACAACAGACTTTCGGCTCAGCGCATGATACACTGAGCACATTCTGCCCATCGTTGCATCGCAACATGATTATTTGGTTCATGGAGATGCCTTCACTTGTCTGCATGACAACTACCGGAAAGCACGTGTAGATGGGCCGGTTTGGCTGTCATCTACCGCTTCCACGTTTCTTATTCTTTGGTCATGATGCTATTGCGTCATGTCACCGTCTTGTCTCTGCACGTTACTGTGCTAAGGATTATTCTGGTACTGATTGGAACCAACAGGTTGCCCTCACATCGCATTAGGTTAATCGGACTGTTGCTTTGGCCAATAAACGGAATTGTATCCATTTGTTTTTGACCGCTGGAAGTTAGGATTATTGTTCCCTATGACGTTTCCGCATCTCCTCTTGTTACAACATATACATCTACATCGTACTTCGCAAGTCACCTAATGGTGTTAGGCGGAGGGCACTTTCTGTACCACTATCTGAACCCTCCAACCCCAATCCACTCGTGAATAATGCGTGAACATAATGATCGTCGGTAAGCCTCCGTATTGGCTCAAATCTTCTCGAATATTCTCCTCGTGGTCAATACAGGACATGTATGTGGGTGGAAGTAATATGTCGTCCGACTCCTCTTGAAACGTGCTGTCCCGAAGTGTCAACAGAAAATCTCTCAGTGACGCACAACGCCTCTCTTGTAACGTCTGCCAGTAGAGTTTGTTCAGCATCTCCATTTCGCTCTCTCGCCAAGTAAAAGATCCAGTGACGAAACGAACCGCTCTTGGTTAGATTTTCTCTATCTCCTCTACCAGTCCTACCTTATAGGGATAACAGATAGATAAACAATACTAAAGAAGCTGGCGAACAAGCGCCTTGTAAGCCACTTCTTTCGTGGATGAGTTAGATTTCCTTAAGATTCTTCCGATAACTCTGAGTCTGTTTTCTGCTATTCCCACTATCTGTTTTATGTGGTCATTCCACTTAAGATTGCTCTGTATAGTTACGCTTAGGTATTTTACGGCAGACGCTGTCTCCACCTGTATATCATCAATAGTGTGGCTGTACAGTAGTGGTTTTCCTTTCCTATGTATGCGCAATATGTTACAATCAACTGCCAGAGCCTGCACCATTCATCAATTCTCTGGAGGTCGTTCTGCAAATTCTTACTATCTTCTGGCGTTGCTACTTAGGTATAGGCAACCACTATAGCCATAAGGTGCATCCGAAGCCCTCTACTAGATCATTTATATATATTGAAACAGCAATGGTCCTATCAAACTTCCCTGTGGTACTCCGGATACTACCTTTACATCTGTCGATTTTGTTGCGCTAAGAGTGATGTGTTTTCTACGTGCAATAAAGTCTTGAATCCAATCGCAAGTATGCTCCGATACACCGTAAGCTCGTATTTTTTTCATTAAACTGCACTGCGGGACGGTGTCAAATGCCTTGCTGAAATCAGGGAACACGGCATCAGCCTGAACACCGTTGACCACTGCGCTGTGGATCTCATAGAGCACCAGTTTCGCAGGATCTCTGTTTGCGAAATTCATGTTGCTTTTTATAGAGGAGATGTTCATTTTCCAAAAACATAATTCGTGAGCGTAAAACATGTTCCATAATTCTACAACAGATTGATGTTAACGATATAGGTCTATAATTGTGTGAATCTGTCTTACGACCTTTACCAAACACAGGAATGAACTGCGCTTTCTTCCAGACATTAGGTATCTTTCGTTGCTCAAGCGATCTACGATAAATTACTGCTAGAAGGGGAGCAAGCCCTTTCGCATAATCTTTATAGAATCTTATAGGTATCTCATCTGATCCTGACGACTTCCACTACTAAGCGATTGTAGCTGCATTTCATTTCCGTGATCGGTTATCTCAGTATCTGCCATTTCAATGTTCGTACAACGACTGAAAAGAGGGACAGTGTTACGATCTTCCGCGGTGAAACAACTGCGAATGACCGAATTCAGTATTTCGGCTTTCTTTCTGTTATCTTCCGTTTCGGTGTCGGTGTGGTGGCTGAAAGACTGAGTAGATAATTTTGCCCCACTTCCTGATTTAAATATGACCAAAACCTCTTACCGATTTTCTTCGGGTCGATTGACATCTTACGTTCAAAATCATTGAACGCTTTTCTCATTACTCTCCTTACCATCATTTTCGCTTCGTTCAGCTTTTGTTTGTCAGCTAGGTTTTTACTTCTCTTGAATCTGAGATGGAGTGCTCTTTATTTAAGTAGCGCTTTTCTAACGCGGCTATTAAATAATGATGGATCTTTCCCATTCCTTAAAATCTTATTCGGAACATACTTGTATGGGGCATATTGGATGATTGCTTTGAATGTTTTCCATTTATTCTCCACATCTTCGTCCTCTCACCGAATATTTGATCCTGACTGCTGAGATATTCTGAAATTTTGTATTCTGTCACCCTTTCTGAGCAAGCATTTCTTCATACCGTGCAACCTTGTTGACTTGACATTTTAATTCTCATACGTAACATTATTTTATAGTTGCCTGTAACGACCATTGCCATTGTTATTATTGTTGTTATGGTAATGCTCCTCTTTCGATTTCCGTTACCATTACCATAGCTTTCGTTGTTCTACCCCCCCCCCCCCCCCCCGTACGGCAGAGAGTGACTGTCGTTATTTGTGTTATACTTCTTTCGATCTTCCTGTATAAGATGGAGGAGATCTACGGTTGCTATAAATTTTTCTAATTCGTCCTCAAAGATGTATACTAGCTGTTTCCTCACCGGCATAGGTAGTTTCGATCTAAGAATACGTAATACTTTCTTCGTGGTAATTCCATCATCAAGCCCCCCCCCCCCCAAAAAAAAAATGGCTCTGAGCACTACGGGACATGACATGTGAGGTCATCAGTCCCCTAGAACTTAGAACTACATAAACCTAACTAACCTAAAGACATCACACACATCCATGCCCGAGGCAGGATTCGAACCTGCGACCGTAGCGTTCGCACAGTTCCAGACTGAAGCCCCTAGAACCGCTCGGCCACACCGTCCGGCACTGTTCATCCCAGTGACGTACTTTTCAATATACATACGCATGCTACCGAGTTTTAAGTTGTACATTGTGGAACTGTAAACCTCCTATCTCAGTCTTTTTTGGATGCACGGATTCCAGTATTTGGCTAAGAATACCTTCTTAGACTGCTGAAGAATTTTACAGCTATCTGATTTCTCTACAGCCTACACGGCCGCTTCACCGAAGTTGCAAATTGTATCTTTTGACATTCTGTCCAGACATTATACAGAACTTGTCTAAAACTCTTCATAAATATAACGCGGTGTATAGCCTTTCTCTCAGTTGAGGACTGTGTTTTATAAGGCTTTCCTCTAATTTGATATTAGCGTAGCTTGTTTTTTCTTCCTCAAGTACAACTATTACCCCTTCTGGAGCCGGACTGTAATTGTTCCACTCCGCGAAACTAATCGGTTCGTAAAATTTTTATTCCCTTATCCTTTACGATCTTGCTTCATATTTTCACCACTACCCTGCACACTAGATTTCTTTCGTTCTAGACGTGCAATACATGCTGTACATTCATGTTTCCACTGTGGAAGTTCCTCATCTATAGTTTGTTCAACCTGGTTTTATTCGGTTCTTAACTCCGTAGCCAATTCACCGCTATTGTAGGCGCCTTCAACCGTGACTCCTTGTCCTACTGCTGGTACTTCAGTGGTTACGTGTTGTCTAATCTCAACATCTTTCCTCACTAACAACCGAGTTATTGCACTCCCTATTTCCTCAGTTTCCGCCTTAATGTGCTCATGTACCTGCTCAGTTTATTGTAGGGAAAGCCCGTTTAATCTATCAGTGATCTCCTGTACTTGACTGTACAGGGCATTCTGTGTTTCCTGAAATTTTTGTATCTGTTTCGTGACCTCGTTACTGCATCAGGTAGCCGGCGATAATCTTTCTTTATAGCAGCCACTTCAGTTCGTAAGGGTCGTAGCTGTTCATCTAGTGGTTGTAATAAAGCCTCATCTCGCCTTGTTAAAACCACATGTAATTGACGGGTGACGTTTCCAACCCGAAATATCTCTCTCACATCTAACCTCTCGTTGCGTTCTTCTTCCTTAAGGGCTAATGTTTCTTTCATTTGCTTATTGCGGTCCTGTGGTTGTCGTCATAACTTTGATAAAAGAGCTTATCACTTCCTTTTCTCTAAGTTTTCATCTTTTAAAAAATAATCTGAAAAAAATCATCTCCCGGCGTTCCTGGAGTAATGATTTAACTACCATTGGATTTGACCTCGATTCCGCAGAGGTCGATAGTGCTGATTTAGTACCATCTGCTAATATATTGGTTTCGGACTCACTGTGTATCAGCTGCTTTGGGGCAATGCCTATCATGTTTTCATGGGAAAAGGAATCGGCTAAATCGCTGCCTTCATCTTGTAATTATTGTAAGTTACCTCCATTATCGGAATCAGACATTTCTGTTTCCTTTCTGGCTTGCTGACATGTTCTAGCACGTTTCATGATGTGAATAAATACGAGATCCACTGTGATGGCCGGCCGAAGTGGCCGTGCGGTTAAAGGCGCTGCAGTCTGGAACCGCAAGACCGCTACGGTCGCAGGTTCGAATCCTGCCTCGGGCATGGATGTTTGTGATGTCCTTAGGTTAGTTAGGTTTAACTAGTTCTAAGTTCTAGGGGACTAATGACCTCAGCAGTTGAGTCCCATAGTGCTCAGAGACATTTGAACCATTTTTACTGTGATGTCTGTAGCCTATAAATCCACAAACAATTCTTGAGTCCGCTGTTATTAGGTGGCGGGCGAGACTCACTACTAATTACAGTGAAAATGTAACTCAGGCTTCACACGATTGCAATATATTGCCGTTACTCATTCAAGGTACATGCAGTACAAGACCTGACACACAATAAATGAAAACGTACCATGGGCTACATCCTGACCTATCATCACAAAGAAACCACAGGAAGACACACTAGTGCCTTACCTCATTTAAGTGCAGAAACAGATCCACATCGTTTGGATTTTATGCTTTCCGGTGATATTTAGTTCCTTGCGGTACATTTCTTTCTTCGCTGCAAGGAAAGAATCTCATTAGTTTTCCATCGCAGTATAAGTTGAAGAAAGAATCGGCACAAATTAATTTCAAGTACAATACAACAAATAAGTGTATTTTCTTTCTGCTGTTTCTATTCCCGTGAAAATCGAGCCAACCGCTAGGTACCAATTGTATCGTCTCCCTATCTCTCTCTCTCTTGTTCGGTTTTTTAATGAAGGGTATCGGTTTGTTACGTTTGGAATTGTGGATGAACATATTTATAAGTCGTGACGTCGAATGTACTTCGCACACTACACACACGAAGTAAGAAACAAATCTCAGTTAAAAATTGTTGCTCACAGGACCAAATTATATGTGACGATGTTTAGAATATGAGCATAAAAACATAAAAATTCACAACCACCTACCATCAGATCAAAATAGTTAATAATCTGAAGGAAATAAGAACAGAACGGAAACAGTTTTTTCAAATAACTGTTTTACTTCGTTGCTGCATTTCTTGACACAAAATTTCTAATTTCTCCTTAAAAGCTCATCTTGTTATATACTGAGTAACTTCGATAAAGTTGTTACTTTTGCCGTCCATGCTCTATGCATTTATATGCAAACCTAAACTTTGTAATACAGAAGTGTGTCTTCCGCTTTGTAATGTATTTTTAATGTTTAATTTTGAATTCCTGTGTTGTTGTTCTGTGTTATTTGTTCTGTCCATGTTCTGCCCTTTTTTATGTAAACCCTAACACCTTAATACAGATATGTGTCACCGTTACTGTCTTAATTTAGTAATGGATTTTTAAATGTGCCTGGTACATTGGTATTTCCATATTTTTTTGCTTTTCCATGTTACTTGTTCTGTCCATGTTCTGCAATTCGTAAGTAAAGCCGAACACTTTAATTTTGAAGTGTGTCATCTTTACTATCTTACTTTAGTAATGAATTTTTAAATGTATATGGTACTTCTGAAATTCTCTGTTATTTGCTTATGTGTTTATTTCACTTAATATGGTGAACTTACTTAGAAATATACTGAATTTTTACCAAGATATCCACCTGGATGTTTTTCTGTTTCTTGTCATTACATATGAATAATATCAACATTTGTGTCATTATAATCTCACTTCCATCATCATTTTAGCCATGCATCTTCTGATCTTCATTTTTGATTTATCCTAGACCGCCACATGCTTCGAATAAAATGTATGATCCACAGGATTAATAAAAATTTGCATTTGCTTTTACACTCTAAGTAGCGGCTAAAATGTACGTTACTATGTAGGCAAATAATCCTGAGTAAAGGTACTGGGTTGGGTTGTAACAATTTACTTTTGTTGTCAACACACACGGCTAGCTCATGACTATGTGTGGTTTTTTTAAAAGTGTTGTAGTTAATGCCTGATAAATAAATATTGTTGCATTGAGAGACACGATATCAACACCTATGTAGCTGCACCCCCTATTCTCAATGTTACGTAAATTCGTTGTCAAATAATGACCTTTTATACTATTAATTATGGTTTTATAATATTTACGGCAGTGAAGACAAAATTTTTTACCATTCAGCGATTAACTCATAAGCAAGACTATTTTATTATTATTTTTATTATCTTTTCGTTCGCCGGAGATATTGAACTAGAACTTTTTGCTAAAAAGATATTTCTTTTCGTGACAGAAAAATATTTAAAAAATATTTTTGTGTTATCTTCGGATGAAGCGTGGAAACCATGTCATTAAATGTATTTCACATAATGGCTGCCAAAGCGCCATTACGTAAAAAAATGGCAAATGGCCAGTCATGACACTTTAATTCTAGCGATAATTAATTAGTTCAGCTTAGCTATATCCACCTGGAGGGAAAGGTATGAAATGAGATTATCTGGACAAACACTTTTATACATGTGCTCTAAAAGACATGCGTACAATTAACAAATTCTTGCGTTCAGAAGGAATCTCGTACAAAAGCGTCTACTAAGTTGGAGAGTTGATATCAGAGACATCATTTTATTAATCCAAATCTTTATCACATAATTATATAGAAATTCCATGACATACTCAAAATATTTGTTATTCTCAGCATTTCTGACACAGAAATACCTTTATTGTTAATATTTTTATGTTCAAAACACGTAAGGATGGAGAGTTTTCTCGTTCAAAAATAATATTCCGTTATTGATAGCACATTTGCATACATACACAATCATAGTTTTGTTCGCTATTGGCACAGTTCATTTGCGATTATCGTAAAATTTGAATAGAGTATTTAGGAGGGTCTCCAGAAGACGGTACAATCTCTGGCAGCAAGAATACCTCTGACCTGTCTGGGTAAATAGTCGATCCGAGCTTCGATGACGGATTTGGGCGTCATTCCTTGCTGATACAACTGAAAGCCAGCTTCTTCATAGTACGCTGAGTAGTGGCCTGCCAGTCTCTCGACATACCTTAACAAGATATTTCCAGTTGGTGATAACTGTGATGAAAGAGCTAGCCAGAGCAACGGCTGAACGCTCTCTTCACCGCTGGAGATCAAGTCAGCACAGGCAGCAGGTGGTCATGCGATATATAGTTGAAATAGGACGTCACGGAGACCTCAGTTAGAGCACAGACACCAACCTTACCACGTCACGGTTTTCAATCCAAATTTCCGATGGTTCAGCACTAGGTGACCGTGTAGTGCACCCTACGCCAGCCCGAGTCTTTCCTCAAGTAATGCGCCCGTATTGCGGCGGCGAATGTCGACAGGAAGGTAAGTCGATCGAGGTGCTGTAATGCAGGTTATTGGTGAAGGTCCGAGCATACATACTAGGTTTCCAGATATGTGACACGAGGGATTGTTATGGTAAGGATGGCTATACTTTCTCTACTTGATCCAGTGCCGACGGGAAAGTATTTACTGTTTGGATACGCGACTACGTAGGAGTCATGTTCAGACTGCACGCTACAGGATTTGCGTTGTTAATAGTACTGGTCTCATGGTTTGCCGTTAGGCGCCGCTGCTGGTACGACGAAATAGGGCTGAAATCAAGCATCAATATGCATTACACATGCAGGCAGTCACAGTGGCTCAGGACAAGTTGACTACGGTTTTAGTCGGTTAGCTCTTTTGTCAAAACGACAGTGACAGTAATGTTCCGCTTCGTGCGTAACGACGCATTAAGGAATACGTAGAAGTTACTCAGGTTGAAGAACGTGGTTCGGAACTTCGAATTAACTGGCGATTTGGGGAGAGCTTCAGGGAGAGCGCGAGGGACAGTTGCGCTATAAATTGTTCGTGAAGATTCTGTTGCCACTGCTGAAAAACGCTGGGAGTTATGTCCTATCTTCAAGCAGTTCACAATCTGTATGATGACAGTTAAACACTCCATGGTCCGCAGTTGTTTCAGACATCAGTAGAGCACTTTACAAAGAGCAGTTCCACACTGCAGTCAATGCAGATGCTCATCACAATGAGCCTGGAAAATAAACATGGTACGCAGTTTGCAAATGTTCTCCTTCTCTGTGATCGGTTTCAAGAAAGGTTTATGGTATTTCTCTTCTCCACGTCCTTACAAGTGCTTCCGTTAAGTTTCGTTGGGCTACTGTCCTTATGTTTCAGGGGCCCATCAGGTAGCGAAAGTTTTATTATAACCACCCAGTAATAGAACACAGTTCGTTGTCCTCAAAGGCGAGTGTTCATCGGAGACAGGTGTAAGTGTGTCGTCGCCAGGAGTGCCCAAGGGAAGTGTCGGACCAGTCCTATTCTCATACATGATCTGATGGTCAAGTTGAACATGAATCTGAAATTGCTTGCTGATGAAGGTGTAATATACGGTAATAGGTCTTGACTGTAGGAGGGTATCAGATGACTTAAACAAAACTTCTTGTTAGCCTCATAAATGTCAGATTGCTCTAAATGTAGAAAAATGTAAGTTGATGCAGATGAGTAGGAAGAAGAATCGCTTAATTTTCTGACACACCGGTCAAGGGGTGCTCGACACAACTGCATTTATTACATACAGTATGTGATCAAAAATATCCGGACACCTGGCTGAAAATGACTTACAAAATCGTGGGTCCCTCCATCGGTAATGCTGAAATGCAATATGGTATTGGCCCACACTTAGCCTTGATGACAGCTTCCACTCTAGCAAGCATTCGTTCAGTCACGTGCTGGAAGGTTTCTTGGGGAATGGCAGAACATTCTTCACGGAACGCTGCACTCGGTGTCGGTCGGTGAGGACTGGCATGAAGTCGGCTTTCGTAAACATCCCAGAGGTATTCTATAGGATTCAGGTCAGGACTCTTTGCAGGCCAGTCCTTTACAGGGACGCTATTGTCGTGTAACCACTCCGCCACATCCGTGCATTATGAACAGATGGTCGATCGTGTTGAAAGATGCAATCGCCATCCCCCAATTGCTCTTCAACAGTGGGAAGCAAAAAGGTGCTTAAAGCATCAAAGTAGGTCCGTGCTGCGATAGTGCCACGCAAAACAACAAGGGGTGTAAGCCCCCTCCACATACTAAAAACACGACACTGCATAACATCACCGGCGAATTTTACTGTTGGCACTACGCAAGGTGGCAAATGAAGTTCACCGGGCATTCGACATACTCACACCCTGTCATCGGACCGCCACATTGTGTACCGTGATTCGCCTCTCCACACAATGTTTTTCCACTGTTCAATCGTCCAACGATCATGCTCCTTACACCAAGCGAGGCGTCGTTTCGCATTTACCGGCGTGCTGTATGGCTTACGAGCAGCCGCTCGACCATGAAATGCAAGTTTTCTCACCTGCCGCCTAATTGTCATGGTAACTGCAGTGGATCTTGAAGTAGTTTGGAATTCCTGGTGGTCTCGATAGCTGTCTGCCTATTACACAATACGACCTTCTTCAACTGTCAGCGGTCTCTGTCAGTCGACAGACGAGGTCGGCCTGTATGCTTTCGTGCTGTGCGTGTCGCTACACTTTTCCGCTTCACTATCACATCGGAAACTGTGGACCTATGGATGTTTAGGAGTGTGGAAATCTCGCGTACAGACGTATGACACAAGTGACACCCAATCACCTGACCACGTTCGATGTCCCTCACTTCCGCGGAACTCCCCATTCTGCTCTCTCACGATGTCTAATGACTACCGCGGTCGCTGATAAGGATTACCTGGCAGTAGACGGCAGCATAATGCACCTAATATGAGAAACGTATGTTTTTGGTGGGTGTCCGGATCCTTTTGATTGCATAGTGTATCTAGGCCTAATGTTACAAAGTGGTATGAAGTGTATCGAGCAGCTAAGTGTGGTAGTAGGGAAGGCTAATAGTCGACTTGCGACGATTTTAGACTGGTGAAGCGCATGTATTATGGAATCCGTGCCATGAACACTACTGCGACATGTTCTTGTGTATTGCTTCAGTATTTGAGGAACCCAGCGGGTACAATTAAAGGAAGACAAAGGGAGAACGTACGCTCCGCCTGAGGACCACGAAGATAATATATAGAGATGTTAGTCCTCGTACGGAGACATATCACAGTCGTTCAACGCTCGCCCTATTTGTTACTGTAACAGGAAAGGAAATTACTGGTAGTGATACGAGGTACCTTCCGCCAAGCGCCTTCCGGCGGCTTGCGGATTGTATACAGGATGGTCCATTGATAGTGACTGGGCTATATCTCACGAAATAAGTATCAAACCAAAAAACTACAAAGAACGAAACTCGTCTAGCTTGAAGGGGTAAACCAGATGGCGCTATGAATGGCCCGCTAGATGGCGCTGCCGTAGGTCAGACGGATATCAACTGCGTTTTTTTTAAAATAAGAACCCCCATTTTTATTACATATTCGGGTAGAACATAAGGAAATATGAATGTTTTAGTTGGACCACTTTTTTCGCTTTGTGATAGTTGGCACTGTAATATTCAGAAGTACGTGTTATCACGTAACATTCTGCCACTGCGGACGGTATTTGTTTCGTGATACATTACCCGTGTTAAAATGGACCGTTTACCAGTGCGGAAGAGGGCGATATCGTGTTGATGTATGGCTATTGTGACCAAAATGCCCAACGGGCGTGTGCTATGTATGGTGCTCGGTATCCTGGACGACATCATCCAAGTGTCCGGACCGTTCGCCGGATAGTTACGTTATTTAAGGAAACAGGAACTGTTCAGCCACATGAGAAACGTCAACCACGACCTGCAACAAATGATGATCCCAAAGTAGGTGTTTTAGCTGCTGTCGCGGCTAATCCGCACATCAGTAGCAGACAAATTGTGCGAGAATCGGGAATCTCAAATGGTTCAAATGGCTCTGAGCACTATGTGACTTAACTTCTAAAGTCATCAGTCGCGTAGAACTTAGAACTAATTTAACCTAACTAACCTAAGGACATCACACACATCCATGCCCGAGGCAGGATTCGAACCTGAGACCGTAGCGTGGGAATCTCAAAAACCTCGATGTTGAGAATGCTACATCAACATCGACTGCACCCGTACCATATTTCTATGCACCAGAAATTGCATGGTGACGATTTTGAACGTCGTGTACAGTTCTGCCACTGGGCACAAGAGAAATTACGGGACGATGACATATTTTTTGCACGCTTTCTATTTAGCGACGCAGCGTCGTTTACCAACAGCGGTAACGTAAACCGGCGTAATATGAACTATTGGGCAACGGGAAATCCACGGTGGCTGCGACAAGTGGAACATCAGCGACCTTGGCGGGTTAATGTATGGTGCGGAATTATGGGAGGAAGGACAATTGGCCCCCATTTTATCGCTGGCAATCTAAATGGTGCAATGCATGCTGATTTCCTACGCAATGTTCTACCGATGTTACTACAAGATGTTTCACAGCATGACACAATGGCGATGTACTTCCAACATGATGGATGTCCCGCACATAGCTCGTGTGTGGTTGAAGCGGTATTGAATAGCTTATTTCATGGCAGGTGGACTGGTCATCGAAGCACCATACCATGGCCCGCACATTCACTGGATCATACGTCCCCGGATTTATTTCTGTGGGGAAAGTTGAAGGATATTTGCTATCGTGATCCACCGACAAAGCCTGACAACATCCGTCAGTGCATTGTCAATGCACGTCCGAACATTACGGAGGGCGAACTACTCGCTGTTGAGAGGAATGTCGTTACAAGTATTGTCAAATGCATTGAGGTTGACGGGCATTTTTTGAGCATTTATTGCATTAATGTGGTATTTACAGTGGTCCAACTAAAATATTTATATTGCTTTACGTACTACACGAATATGTAATAAAAAAGGGGTTCCCATTTTTAAAAAAAGCAGTTGATATCCGTTTGAGCTATGGCAGCGCCACCTAGGGGGCCAACAATAGCGCCATCTGGTTTCCCCCTTCAAGCTAGATGAGATTCGTTCTTTGTAATTTTTTCGTTTGACGCTTATTTCGTGAGACATTTGGCCCGGTCACGATCAACAGACCTGTATACAGGAAAGAGAACCTGGTGGCCGTCATAAACCCGTGTAGTCCTTGAACCCACTAATGCGGTGTGAACGGAAACGTCAACTACGGTCATAGTACTAATAGACCGTGGTCATCCTTACGTAGCTCACTTTTCGTGTGGATGCTTACGTCGCAGAAAAGAAGCCCATTTCCTCATTAGTTATGAGTGACCTGCTGGTAGGCTTTCCCCATCTTATGCGAGACTGCACAGTATCTTCCCATCATCATGTAGGGTGTGTCACCCAAGACGCAAGACCCCTTATATTTCATGAACGATTCCTGGTACCAAAACGAAATTTTCAGCGATTGATAGCAAGCTAAGTGTCATGTGCTTTGGTATGCGGTGAAGTGGGCTAACTCATGTATCGCTCGAGGAGCAGGAGAAACCGTGATTTTCTGAAATAGAACAATATATATATATTTTTTACAGCTTCCAAGGGTGGTGGGAAAGACAAATACAGTAATATACACTGAGCTGACTAAAGCCTTTGGATAGCGTTACGCGCGGAGAGCGATAATGTCACGTATAGAAGGTATTAGAGGGCAGTGCATTGGGAGACCTGTCATTTGTACTCAGACGATTCGCGTGAAATTAGTCCGATGTGGTTTTGGTCGCACGACGGGAAGTAACAGACATCGAACGCGGAATGGTAGTTGGCTCTAGACGCTTCAGACATAACATTTAGAAAATAGTTAAGGAATTCAGTATTCCACTGCGTCAAGAGCGCGCCAAGAACACGATATTTCAGGTGCTACCTCGCACAATTGACAACTCAGTGGCGGACGGGCTTCACTTAAAGAACCAGAGCAGCGCCGTTTCAATAGAGTTGTTAGTGATGACGGACAAGCAACACTACTGAAACAACCACAGCAATCAATGTGGGACGTACGACAAACGTATCCTTTAGGAAAGTAAGACAAATTTGCGTTAATGGCCAATGGCAGCTGACGGCTGACGCGAATGCCTTTGCTGATAGGTACGTAGTAGTCCACAGCGCCTTTCCTGTCCTCGTGACCATATCGGTTGGGCCCTACATCATTCGAAAACTGCGGCCTGGTCAGATGAGTCCCGATCATGGTAACAAGAACTGACGGCGAGCTTCGAGTTTGGTGCAGATGCCACGAATCCATGCACTCAATTTGTCAACAACGAAATGTGCAAGCTGGTGGTGGCTCCCTAACGGTGTGGGCTGTGTTTACAGGGGACTGACTAAGTCCTTTGACCCAGATGAACCGATTATTGACAGGCAATGGTTAATTCGGCTACTTGGAGTCCATTTCCAGCTTTCATGGTGTTGATGTTCCCAAACAGTGATGGAATTTTTATAGATGTCAATGCGTCCTGTCACCGGAACAAGGTTTTTCGTGATTGGTATGAAGAACATTATGGATAATTTTAGCGAATGATATGGTCAACCAGAACGCACGGCATGAATCCCATCGAGCATTTGTGGAACGTAATCAACAGGTAAATTGGTGCACTAAATCCTGAACCTGAAACACTTTCGCAAATGTGAACGGCCATAGAAGCAGCATGGGAATTCCAGTGACCTGTTGAGTCCATGCTAAGTCGAGCTGCTGCACTACGCCGGGCAGAAGGAGGTCCGACACTTTCGTAAACTCAACATAATTCTTCACAATGTTGAGGTTGAAACTAATCAAAAGAGAACCCGGAAAATATTCAAAAATTGGAAAGCAAGTTGGTCAGAATCGACTGACGCGTTGTAAAATCACTGATGCTAGGATACGTCGTTGTTTCAGGCCCTTCAGCTGTTTTCTTGTCTGCACTGCAAATCTAATACGAACTTTGTCGTCTATCGGTAGGTCATATCTCCTTCAACATTTTTTTCATGCAGAGATGTACAAAATTGCAAATTTAGGCATGCTACTTTTGTACGCCGCATGTTGACAAGAGACTTGTTTCCAAGGAACGTGGTATAAGCCAGATGAGTGTGATTTGCATCCTGCATCGACAAAAATTCTAACCTTATATGTGTCACGATATCAGATGCTTGGAGGACATGATTCCAAAAGAAGTATAGAATTTAGTTGGTTTGCTCTGCGTCGCTTCGGGGACAAATTATAAGAACTACTGTAACGTAAATTTATGTAACATGCACTTTGGGGCAGCTGAAAATCCACCCTGGCTTCGTCAGGCATAACAACAACGATCGTGAAACGTAAACGTAGTAATGGGATTCTCCAGTATGGTTGAAATGGTTCAGGTGGCTCTAAACACTGTGCGACTTAACATCTGAGGTCGTCAGCCCCTATACTTAGAAATACTTAATCCTAACTAAACTAGGGATTCCACACAGCCATGCCCGAGGCAGGATTCGAACCTGCGACCGCAGCAGCAGCGCAGATGGGGTCTGAAGCGCCTAGAACCGCTCTATCACAGCGGCCGGCATTCCATTATGGGATTTCACTCTATTCCAGAGATGTTAAATAGAATTTCATGTGTGCACTTTCTTAAGAACATTCATCAGTTCCTGTAGAAAGGGTAACACTGGAGAAGCGACTGTGTATGTTGTTCTGACACGACGGCTTCACATGTTAGAATGCAAATACGGAACGAACAGTTTACCGACTGTCGGATAGGAGAGAATGTGGTTGTACAATGGCTGGTCAGATGTCTTCATTAGACTTCTCTTGATTTGTCTCTATGGGGTGCACTAAAATATACAATCACGAAGTCCCAAATACGTCATACGGTATGTGCCGTCAAACACCGCAACGGTACATCATCCAATGTACTTTCATATGTTCATCAATGTCTCGAATGGCGATGATAATGAGCCTTTCAGTCCATGGTTAACAAAATGAGCACATACTTAAGAAGAATGTAAAACTACCTTCCGTGAAGAAAAGGACTTATTTTATCTGTGACATGTCATCAGCCATTTTGAATTAACCGTTCGGTTTATTTGAAGCGTATACCGTGTAGTCACAGTTTTGAGAAGTATTGACAGACACATTTGTCTGACAGCAGCTGGTTACTTTAAGAAGCATTCAGGTATATGCAGGCAAAGATACGTCAGGTATTTTTTTTTTCTAATCTAAGGATGTTCCCTGAAACAGAGCTGTTTATCATGAGATGAATGACCAACTTTTCTTTTCCTGCTTTGACAAGGAAGGTGCAACGGGGAGGTTTTAAAGAGAAAACGGCCAAACAAAACTGTAGCTGTTTGCACAAAAGCTTGGAAACGTACTCGTATTTGAAATAGTTTTCCTAAAACCCACTTGAAGCACAAAAGGTAACTTATGCCGTATTTCCAAACACAAAAATCCAAGCTGACCCCGTACATATGTCGTACATGAAATGAAACTTTATCTTAGCCTCATAGGCCTGTCTTGCTGCATATAAGGACTAAGCCTGGCATTATAGATTTCTTTGGCGGCGTTTACACCGCAATTGCTGACTGACGGCATTGCTTTCGATATTAGCATATTACTCGGATCCCTTTGTTTTCAGCCTCAAGAATGATAAGTATTATATCAATACTCGTCTTTACAAGCGCTTTCGGATACTGTTAAGAAAATTATATGACTCTAAGAAATAGTACTTCCTTCACTACCCCTAACGATACAACAGTTATGACAGTTTATCACATGCCAAAATATATCCCCCTTATCGTTCTACCGTTCGCCTAAAACGTCGATATTTGAAACGTTTCACTTAATAAAGGGGTGTTACGTTTAACGTTACTCACCCTATCTATAGAGGTGGGAAAAATCGCATTATCAAAAATTAGTTCATGGGGAGTTACGAAATTTCGGTAATACATTTGTCTGGGTCACTAATTTAAGTGATTAACATTGTAAGTCCAAAAGTTTATGTAAGCGCGAAATAAGGAATTGCAAATGTCTAATATTCGTACATCAGTAACCGTTGTTGTTGTTGTTGTTGTTGTCTTCAGTCCTGAGACTGGTTTGATGCAGCTCACCATGCTACTCTATCCTGTGCAAGCTTCTTCATCTCCCAGTACATAGCGCAACCTACATCCTTCTGAATCTGCTTAGTGTATTCATCTCTTGGTCTCCCTCTGCGATTTGTGCCCTCCACGCTGCCCCCTAATGCTAGAGCTTCTATTCTCTTCTTGTCCAAACTATCTATCGTCCATGTTTCACTTCCAGACATGGCTACACTGCATACAAATACTTTAAGAAACGACTTCCTGACACTTAAATCTATACTCGATGTTAACAAATTTCTCTCCTTCAGAAACGCTTTCCTTGCCATTGCCAGTCTATATTTTATATCCTCTCTACTTCGACCATCATCAGTTATTTTGCTCCACAAATAGCAAAACTCCTTTACTATTTTAAGTGTCTCATTTCCTAATCTAATTCCCTCAGCATCACCCGACTTCATTCGTCTACATTCCATTATCCTCGTTTTGCTTTTGTTGATGTTCATCTTATATCCTCCTTTCAAGGCACTGTCCATTCCGTTCAACTGCTCTTCCAACTCTTTTGCTGTCTCTGACAGAATTACAATGTCATCGGCGAACCTCAACGTTTTTATTTCTTCTCCATGGATTTTAATACCTACTCCGAACTTTTCTTTTGTTTCCTTTACTGCTTGCTCAATATACAGATTGAATAACATCGGGGACAGGCTACAACCCTGTCTCACTCCCTTCCCAACTGCCGCTTCCCTTTCATGCCCCTCGATTCTTATAACTGCCATTTGGTTTCCGTACAAATTGTAAATAGTATTTCGCTCCCTGTATTTTACCCCTGCCATCTTTAGAATTTGAAAGAGAGTATTCCAGTCTACATTGTAAAAAGCTTTTTCTAAGTCTACAAATGCTAGAAACGTACGTTTGCCTTTCATTAATCTATTTTATGAGATAAGTCGTAGGGTCACTATTGCCTCACGTGTTCCAGTGTTCCTACGGAATTCAAACTGATCTTCCCCGAGGTCAGCTTCTACCAGTTTTTCCATTCGTCTGTAAAGAATTCGCGTTAGTATTTTGCAGCAGTGACTTATTAAACTGATAGTTAGGTAATTTTCACACCTGTCAACACCTGCTTTCTTTGGGGTTGGAATTATTATACTTTTCTTGAAGTCTGAGGGTATTTCGCCTGTCTCATAAATCTTGCTCACCAGATGGTAGAATTTTTATTATGACTGGCTCTCCCAAGGCCGTCAGTAGTTCCAGTGGAATGTTTTCTACTCCAGGGGTCTAGTTTCGACTCAGGTCTTTCAGTGCTCTGTCAAACTCTCCACGCAGTATCGTATCTCCCACTTCATCTTCATCTACATCCTCTTCCATTTCCATAATATTGTCCTCAAGTACATCGCCCTTGTATAGATCCTCTATATACTCCTTCCACCTTTCTGCTTTCCCTTCTTTGCTTAGAACTGTGTTTCCATCCGAGATCTCGATATTCATACAAGTGGCTCTATCTCCAAAGGTCTCTTTAATTTTCCTGTAGGCAGTATCTATCTTACCCCTCGTGAGATAAACCTCTACATCCTTACATTTGTACTCTAGCCATCCTTGATTAGCCAGTTTGCACTTCATGTCGATCTCATTTTTGAGACGATTGTATTCCCTTTTCCCTGCTTCATTTACTGCGTTTTTATATGTTCTCCTTTCATCAATTAAATTCAATATATCTTCTGTTACCCAAGGATTTCTACTAGCCCTCGTCTTTTTACCAACTTGATCCTCTGCTGCCTACACTACTTCATCCCTCAGAGCTGCCCATTCTTCTTCTACTGTATTTCTTTCACCCGTTCCTGTCAATCGTTCCCTTATGCTCTCCCTGAAACTCTGTACAACCTCTGGTTTAGTCAGTTTATCCAGGTCCCATCTCCTTAAATTCCCAACTTTTGCAGTTTCTTCTGTTTTAATCTACAGTTCATAACCAATAGATTGTGGTCAGAAGCCACATCTGCCCCTGAAAATGTCTTACAATTTAAAACCTGGTTCCTAAATCTCTGTCTTACCATTATATAATCTACCTGATACATCCTAGTATCTCCAGGACTCTTCCATGTATACAACCTTCTTTTATGATTCTTGAACCAAGTGTTAGCTATGATTAAGTTATGCTCTGTGCAAAATTCTACCAGGCGGCTTCCTCTTTCATTTCTCTCCCCCAATCCGTATTCACCCACTATGTTTCCTTCTCTCCCTTTTCCTACTCTCGAATTCCAGTCACCCATGACTATTAAATTTTCGTCTCCCTTCACTACCTGAATAATTTCTTTTATCTCATCATATATTCCATCAATTTCTTCATCATCTGCAGAGCTAGTTGGCATATAAACTTGTAGTACTGTAATAGGCATGGGCTTCGTGTCTATCTTGGCCACAATAATGCGTTCACTATGCTGTTGGTAGTAGCTTACCCACACTCCTATTTTTTATACATTATTAAACCTACTCCTGCATTACCCCTATTTGATTTTGTATTTATAACCCTATATTCACCTGACCAAATTCCCACTATATCTTACTTTAACCTATCCATTTCCCTTTTGAAATCTTCTAACCTACCTGCCCGATTAAGGGATCTGACATTCCACGCTCCGATCCGCAGAACGCCAGTTTTATTTCTCCTGATAACGACGTCCTCTTTAGTAGTCCCTGCCCGGAGATCCGAATGGGGGACTATTTTACCTCCGGAATATTTTACCCAAGAGGACGCCAACATCATTTAATCATACAGTAAAGCTGCATGCCCTCGGAAAAAATTACGGCTGTAGTTTCCCCTTGCTTTCAGCCGTTCGCAGTACCAGCACAGCAAGGCCGTTTTGGGTAGTATTGTAAGGCCAGATCAGTCAATCATCCAGACTGTCGCCCCTGCAACTACTGAAAAGGCTGCTGCCCCTCTTCAGGAACCACACGTTTGTTTGGCCTCTCAACAAATACCCATCCGTTGTGGTTGCACCTACGGTACGGCCATCTGTATCGCTGAGGCACGCAAGCCTCCCCACCAACGGCAAGGTCCATGGTTCATGGGGGTAGGTAATGTAACCGGTGAATGTTAAAAGCAAAAACGTCCCGTTTGTGCTCCATTCGAGACAGATCCTGTGATCGAGCAGGCCAAGGCAGCTCTGTAGAGCATGGTGGGTTACAACAGCTGTTTGTGGACATTATCCTGTTTCAAAACACCTCCTGGTATGCTGTTGATGAATGGCAGCAAAGCAGGTCGAATCACCTGATTGACTACCAGGTTGCTTAAATTACACGGCTGGTATAAACTCATTGCTGTGTTGATAATGGCGTCTTTGCCGCCTTACATTACTGAGTAACATCGACTCACCGCATCAAATCTCAAAGTCAACGAACGTTGCACGTGTATTTAAAGCAAAATTGATTTCTATCCTTTTAGTGGTGCTAGAAACACCAGACTTCCAGGGCGAAATAGGAATAGACGTCATGACTCAGCTGCAGAAACACGCCTATCAATTTATGTTTATGCCACACATCACCTTCTTCGAATGGCTATTCTTTTCGTCAGTATATATACATATTCCTACTTACTTGCTGCTTTTGCGCTAAATTGCTAATTATTTCCGTATCACAAAATGGAGGACGCTTCGTGCAAATTTGTCATTTGTTGCTCGCCGCTTTCACAGAATTGCAGTTCTAATAGACAGCATTGTAGTTAACGTGCCAGCGGTACGCATTGTTTGTACACAGTTTATGCTATTTTGTAGAAAATTCTTTAGATGAGGCAGTAGCTGTGTGAAAATACAGTTTAATTCTTGAAGTAAAAACGCAGCCTGTCACTGTTAGTAAGGCCTGTCGATTTGAAACCAAAGAAGTAGCGTTATTAACAGTCTCTGGTTACTGAAATTACTTAATTGTAAGAATTAACATGTAAATAATTTACGTTTGCACTATATTCTTAGTTGAAGCTGCAGTAGTTCCTATTTCGAATTAATCTCCATTTGGAATAAATGTTGTGTTAAGTGCGTCTGATAAGTAAATTTATTTCCAGATTAAGATTCAAGCAAGATACCAAAGGTAATGAATCATTATCGCAGTTTAAGCACTGTGAGTAAGTCAACGCTTCCATCTACAGACTATGTCGGAATACTATCGGTGAGAGAGTCTCTGAAGAGTTTAGATGGAAAGAAGCCGATCCCGAGAAAAGCAGGAACTTCGCACAGTTGCTTGAACGATACAGACACGGCATTTTTCGATGTGCACTGCCAGAGAAAGACAACGATCGATATTCCAAACCTGATCAGACGTTTCACCTTGCCACATAAGTCATCTACGACATTCGGTGCATAAGTGCACACTCGAAATACTGGTGAACATATTACACTAATGTGCTATGTACAGTTATGGATATTTTAAGTTACATGTGTGCTGAGAATGGTAGACATAAAAATATCTCTAGATGTTCTAAACATGTAGTAGCTCGGTGTGCTCGAAGCACTGTTCTGTTTTGGATCGACTTCTTCCTCACAGTTCAAGATGACAACTACGCTCCAAAAAAGTTACATGAGCATTTTGGAAGAAGAATTCTTCCACTAACCAATGAGAGGCGCCACATATCTCGCACTCATGTGTAAATACTTTCATTGCATTATTAGCTTAGCGCAAATTACAAAACAATATTCCATATGATTGGGATCATTCTTTAAAAGAGAAGAGGATGTCGGGCAACAATTTTCATATTACGAATTTAGAAAATTAATTCTGCTGTAACAATGCAACTATAATTTCATAACTAGTAAAGGCCTTTCTTTGAGAAGTGTACAACTGTATCTTCTATATACAGGGTGTTACAAAAAGGTACGGCCAAGCTTTCAGGAAACATTCCTCACACACAAAGAAAGAAAATATGTTATGTGGACATGTGTCCGGAAACGCTTACTTTCCATGTTAGCCGGCCGGTGTGGCCGTGCGGTTCTAGGCGCTTCAGTCTGGAACCGCGTGACCGCTACGGTCGCAGGTTCGAATCATGCCTCGGGCATGGATGTGTGTGATGTCCTTAGGTAAGTTAGGTTTAAGTAGTTCTAAGTTCTAGGGGACTGATGACCACAGATGTTAAGTCCCATAGTGCTCAAAGCCATTTTTTTCCATGTTAGAGCTAATTTTATTACTTCTCTTCAAACCACTTTAATCATGGAATGGAAACACACAGCAACAGAACGTACCAGCGTGACTTCAAACACTTTGTTACAGGAAATGTTCAAAATGTCCTCCGTTACCGAGGATACATGCATCCACCCTCCGTCGCATGGAATCCCTGATGCGCTGATGCAGCCCTGGGGAATGGCGCATTGTATCACAGCCGTCCACAATACGAGCACGAACAGTCTCTACATTTGGTACCGGGGTTGCATAGAAAAGAGCTTTCAAATGCCCCCATAAATGAAAGTGAAGAGGGTTGAGGTCAGGAGAGCGTGGAGGCCATGGAATTGGTCCGCCTCTACCAATCCATCGGTCACCGAATCTGTTGTTGAGAAGCGTACGAACACTTCGACTGAAATATGCAGGAGCTCTATCGTGCATAAACCACATGTTGTGTCGTACTTGTAAAGGCACATGTTCTAGCAGCACAGGTAGCGTATCCCGTATGAAATCATGATAACGTGCTGCATTGAGCGTAGGTGGAAGAAACTAAAATGAGCTATAACATGGAAATTAAGCTTTTCCGGACACATGTCCACATAACATCTTTTCTTTATTTGTGTGTGAGGAATGTTTCCTGAAAGTTTGGCCGTACTTTTTTGTAACACCCTTTATAATAGTGATTCGTTTTTGGCTTTAGAAGCTGTCATTCTCTTTTTTCTTCTCATTCTACGGTATATCCACCGTACCAGCGTTCGTCTGCCTTTTAGCTTGTCATCTTTCGCGTTGGCGTTACGCACTAGTTCAGAATACAACACCAAATTTCGACAGCAGACCGCGAATATTATATAGAAAGCAGTTTCTGAAGACTTATTTCTTCGAATAACCAATATAGTAATTTAACTTATTCAGTTTTCGCATGATCCAGAGTTTTCCGTTGCTGTCCGACGTGTGTGCGGCAGGATGAAAGATTTCCCTCCACCAGTCATCGAAGATGCATCAGTTTCGCACGTTGTCAACTGACGAAGTAGATGTAGTACCTTGAAACCTGAAATCTTCTCAACGAATGTGCCTGATTTATATACTAAGAAACCTAGGTATGTGTAACTAACCTTTTTTTTACCAATGAAGCAAATATCTCTCACATCCTTCATTTCACTAAAGAAGCCGTTGTCCGCAATTCACCCTCAGGTTATTTATTCATTATCATTTCTTTAAAAGGCTTTAGCATTGAAGCTGCCTCCGCTACTGTTGAGACTGGAAACAGATGGGAGACAGATCTTAACGAATTATACGTAATTGCTTCAAAGGAACAATATACTGCAGTAGTTGAAAAATCACAAATCCCATATGAAAGGTAAGGAATCTAGTCCCCGTCTAGCAGCCGTCATTACTCTTTTACATCGTCCTTGTAAATCTCTTGCGTCGACTTACAGGTTGGTTCATGTGAGAAGGACATTATAATTTTTATTCCCATTCGCCATAAGAGCGTTTTCTTCCTCAACAATGAACTCGTTGGCTACGGAACATTATAAGTAATTTTCTTTTTTTTTACCAAGTTCCTCCACTACTTTACTCTGATGAAAAATGTTATTTTAAAGTAAAGTGTTACTTCGCATCTATAGCAAATTAGTTGATAAATATCACACAAAAAATTATTTATCTTTAAGCTTGAAAGATGGCTGTTTCTCAGAATCTATATATCATCTCAGTATAATTTACGTTTATTGTGAATCGTGATACTTATTTTGCTATATCCTACTGTATGGGATCTCGCTCTAACCAATCTCACTATCGGTACTAATTACTATGTAACCGGTTCTAGGCGCTCAGTCCAGAACCGCGTGACTGCTACGGTCGCAGGTTCGAATCCTGCCTCGGCATGGATGTGTGTGATGTCCTTAGGTTAGTTAGGTTTAAGTAGTTCTAAGTTCTAGGGAACTGATGACCTCAGATATTAAGTCCCATAGTTCTCAGAGCCATTTGAATCATAGTATGTAACCTATCCTATTAGTCACTGGGTCAGTGTGAAATCATTCGCGAGTGCTTTTCCTCTCGTCCAGTAACAGGCCTTTGCGGGTTGCAACCATTGTGGCTTCCTTGTTCGAAAAGAGCCATTACTGTTTTACTAATACTAATACTATTACTACTACTACTACTACTACTACTACCACTGCCGTGCTCGTCTGGTCTGGAGAGTGAGTTTGAGACTTACATTCGGTACCACACGGTGTTGTGAAGGAATTTGCCTTTGGCTAATGGAGACCTCTCCGTTGAGCAGAAATTACCATGTACCAGAAATCCGGTAAGATCAATATCTTTACTATTCTACGCCAAAGCTTAGTCTGTCGAGTGTTTTGTGAATGAAATAAATCAGGATGTAGATCGGGTCTCGTGATTCCGTCTAGTTGAATGGGAGTAGACAGACACAAACCTGTTTAGAAACTTGTTAGTGGCTGACATTAAGTATTTCGTTTTGAGCTATGAAATGTCTATGCTGTTGCCTCTTCCGAAGTGTAACGATATATTTTCTCGTAGATTTCAAATTATATATTTAATGGATGATGTTACGTCTGCTTGCGAACCCAATACTTCGAATTGTAGCTTGGAATATTCTTTCGGAGTTATAAGGTTTACTTTTGTATGCTTTGGACAAAATTGTGTTGGTTAAACTCAATTCTCACAATTTATTTTAACTGAGAAACGCATAATTCTTCGTATACAATCCATTTCAGTGTAGCACGCTGGCTGGTAGTAATAGTACTGTTTTGTATCACGTAAAGTAACTGCTAATAAGAAAGCCGGCCGAAGTGGCCGTGCGGTTCTAGGCACTACAGTCTGGAACCGCGCGACCGCTACGGTCGCAGTTTCGAATCCTGCCTCGGGCATGGATGTGTGTGATGTCCTTAGGTTAGTTAGGTTTAATTAGTTCTAAGTTCTAGGCGACTGATGACCTCAGAAGTTAAGTCGCATAGTGCACAGAGCAATTTGCTAATAAGAAAGCCATTCTAATTATGAAATTTACATCTACTGAGGCTTATTTGAGAGACAACAGCAGTATATAGAAACTCCACGAATGCACTCAAGTTGCAGGGAATGAATAAGGAAAGTCTGTGTATACTGTTAAGAGAAATTTGGCTGGTTGTTAAATAAAGCTGGAAGTGGCCACTTTAAAGCATGATGAAACCCTCTTCTCTTATAGCTTATAGTGAAGTCAGATGCTAAAAAGAATGTTTTAGCGCACACTGTAGTCGTACTATCACCGAACAATATAGGGTACATGTTCGTGAAACTCAAACTGTTTCTGTTTTCTCATGTATAAACTGTGCATTATTAATAATCTATCTGCTGAATTTTTTCGTTTTAAGCCAAGGAGGCAAAAGGCTTGTCCTAGAAATAAGTCGACTTGCTGTAAATCAAGAGTAATCAGCGGACGTACAGGAGTCCCACATGTGGGATATGTATGCACAGAGATAGATACGATTTTGATCTAATTATGCTCCAACAGCGCTACAGGGAATGCCAGGTCGCAGTAAATATTGCCACGTGGTTGAGGAGACGGAGGCGGAGCGCATCTAAGTTCACTTAAGGAGGAAATTACTTGGTATCCAAAGCGTAGTATCTCTTGATCTACCGAAGTTTCTGTTTGCTGTTCCCGGCTCGTGCGTAGGCGATATTGCGCGCAGAGGCAACCACCTATCAAGGACACAGAGGCAGCCACCTACATTGCACTAAATAACGAAACTTGCGCAATACAGAGTTCAAAACCCCGTATCTGGCTTTGCGACAGTTATTAGCGAAAGCTGACACTGTTCCTCTCAGATTTGAAGCCGAACGGCGGATGGTAGGTGGAAAACTAGTATCCGGGACGAAACCGGTTCATATTCTCATCCGTCAGTACAGGTCTAGGGCTTCTGTAGTTCCTTTAAATCCCATCAGGCGAAACTGAAGATCGATCTCACACTAAGATCAAGGACGAAACTGCGCTTTCCTCTTGCGTAATCGAAATACGCGTTTTGTTTCTGACAACATGAAGGCGTTAATAGGAAATTATATTTCCTACCTCTTCTTCTTCCATTCGGATTAAAATAGAAACCAGAATGAAGAAAGTTATATGATTAGCGGTATACTTTTGTCACCATTAACATTTGTGTGACGGTAAAAAAACATTCTTAAGATTAGTGAATCGGACTGCAGATGTCTGCAGGTGCATTCACTAAATAGTAATAACACTGCTTACTAATGCTGAATGCGGCGTCGACCACTGCCTGTAAACAATAATGCAGCGAGCCTAACAGACAAAATTTAAGTTCTCTTCGCTACAGACGTAGCCGATTACTACGAGACTGTCTCCTTAGAGACAGGAACCAATGACCATAACCTAATACAGTGACCAAATGCATAGGATTCCTTCACTCTCCTTATATCCAGTAAAACTGGTAAAGGAAACGTAGTAACAGCAGCCCGAGCATCAATAGAATGGCTAAATTGAAGCCCACTCTTTTTTGTAATTAAGTACCTTTTTTCAACACAGTATACCATTTACGCACTGCATTAAGTAAACTTCCACATTTCTCTCTTTGGGAGTGTCTCACAGAGGTGCTTAACATTTTTGTCTGTAGAATGTTGTTTACACCATTCAAAATCCTTTAGTGAAAGTGTACTTAGGGCAACCACGCAGAAAATGGGATGTTTTGTCTCCTGGAACTTATTTTTAAGGTTCATTGTTTATTTTGATTCATTTCCATCTACAAATTTTTTTCCGTGCAGGGTTCGCTCTCGCTATACAGAACTGTAACATCGTCCAGAACACAACTCCACTTTCTTCCATTTCCTTTGTCATGAATTCCGTATATTGGCTCACTTCTTGTCACGAGAACATTTTCTATTAGTGTTTTATTAGTTTCTAAAGTGTATCTGGGTGTCTCATTGATGGGATGCTAACCACATATAAATATTCGCGGATACGATATGAAACTTATACCTACATGTAGATTGGTTAAATATTTCAGATGTTTATTTTCTAATGCCCTTGTAGGTCTCCAACAAACCGTTCACCGCAACGTGGCTTCAGTACCTTGACCAGACGATTGGTTGATTTGTACTGTAGCCTTCTTATAAAAGCATTTATATATTTGCCAAGATCGCTATGTTAACACATTAGTTGATTACTGGTTTTGGCAATATAAATTGCTCTCTTCCGATCTTTGAAATTAAATATGCTAAGGTTAGAATCTTAAAGCAGTATAAAAGCGAAGGAGGGCATACACAAACTCTTAATGGCAAAAAATTACGTACCCATTAAAATCGACACCACTCTACGACAAGAAAAACATGTTATGCGCTGTAAGATATCGAACCTCATAAAACTGTCTTTACATGTGCGGATGCAGTTCAGAGACAACAAACAGTAATGAATACATCTAATAAGTAAAATTAGATGGAAACTTACTATAATGAAATCGCGAAATTACTATAACATGCCAGATGTGCAACCATAGTGTATGTAAAACTTAGAATTTGTATGGCTTGAGCAATACAGTAACATGCCACAAAATGTTGTTTTATGACCTAGTGCTGTGTTGGCTGCGACAGAGTAAATGACAACGGAAATACTAAGTGCTGAGATTGGTAAGATCTTACGAGAGCAAACTGCTGAGGTCATCGGTCCCTAAACTTACACACTACTTAATCTAACTTAAACTAAGGGCAACACACACCCATGCCCGAGGGAGGACTCGAACCTCAGTCGGAGGGAGCAGCGCGGACCGTGACAAGGCGACTGAGACTGCTCGGCTACCCCGCTCGGCTTAAGTGGTGAGAGACACCACTAGATGGTGATGCGCACTGCATGACGTCAGTTACAAGTAACGTTATACGACCCCACGTTCGTATAACATTAGAATTAGCAAAGGTAGTAAAATCAAAAATTGCAAGCAGAAAATAATCATTACGGCATAATTATCTGTCCTTAAAAACAGACAGTGTGCTGTTAAGTGTGACAGATGGCGGACCACGACGTGGAAATAATTCACTTAATTGTTTTTTGAAGTGACGATGATAGAATATAGTGCACGCGTTATTAAAAGATCACGTTTTACAAGATATATAAAAGTACTGCATGTAGAAAGAAACTACGCAGTTGGCATTTACAGTAAAACCAAACAGGATTTGACCTTACAGGTCTGTTTCGCTGCAAATGAAGGATGACAAAAAATAACAATTATGTAATAGAAAACTGTTAAAAAAGCTATTCCGGAATGGTATCAACATAATTTACATTGCCTGTATGAAAGGTCTTTTAAAAACAGGAACTAGTATCAAAATATAGATGAAATTTGGTTTTACTGGTTAAACATGCTGTCAGTGTATGAGTAACATTGTAATTGGTTTTTCAACCATTGTACACAATTTCTGACAATACATAATGTGGCCTGCTCCATACGGCAAATTATCAGAAGCTCCAGTTATCGGACAACTGTGTTACGCTAACCCCGTGATACTTTAATTTGACATAGGAGTAAGTCACCATTGACGGCTAAACACTATACTATTTAGTAATCCTGAAACTGGCTGCCATGTACTTATCAGATCGACAGTTCATTGAAATGGAGCAAGCTATTCCTAGCACTATGCTTAGGTATTCCTCATTAGTTATGACTAGACGTGACAAGAAGCTAAGAAAGTGGCGCAAGGAATCTAGTCAGGCATTTACCAATAGTAATTACAGCACACACACCTTCTCTGAGAGAGTATTTAATGCCACTGAGATTGCATTTTCGAGTAGACAACAAGTAATACTCGCTAAAGACATACAGCATAACTTACAGAAAGAGGTCAGGACAGATAACTACAAGAAATTATTGTTGACACAAAAATAGCCATTGAGCTAGCCAAAATGAACATACGTGAGGCTTGTAGCAACAAGATCGGAACAAGTAAAATTTTAAATCACACAAATACCTCCAAAAAACAAATTCGACTGGGAAAGGACATTAATAATAAACTTCGTGGTAACAAGGCAACTATAACGAAAACAGATAAAAACTATGCGATCGTCATGTTAGTGATAATGATGACATAAATAAGACCGAAAAAATTTTCGCAGAAAATAATACAGGGTGATTCAAAAAGAATACCACAACTTTAGGAATTTAAAACTCTGCAACGACAAAAGGCAGAGCTAAACACTATCTGTCGGCGAATTAAGGGAGCTATAAAGTTTATTTTAGTAGTACATTTGCTCGCTTGAGCCGCTGTTGACTGGGCGTCAGCGTCAGTTGATGCTAAGATGGCGACCGCTCAACAGAAAGCTTTTTGTGTTATTGAGTACGGCAGAAGTGATCCGACGACAGTTGTTCAGCGTGCATTTCGAACGAAGTATGGTGTTAAACGTCCTGATAGGTGGTGTATTAAACGTTGGTATAAACAGTTTACAGAGAATGGGTGTTTGTGCAAAGGGAAAAGCTCTGGACGGCCGAGAACGAGTGATGAAAATGTAGCACGCATCCAGCAAGCATTTGTTCGCAGCCCAGGAAAATCGACTCGCAGAGCTAGCAGAGAGCTGCAAATTCCACAATCAACTGTATGGAGAGTCCTACGAAAAAGGTTAGTTATGAAACCTGAACGTCAACTACCCGAGGCGATGCATCGGCCGCCAGGCAGCCCGTGACAGAGCACTTCATCACTGGCCTCCAAGAAGCCCTGATTTTACCCCCTGCGATTTTTTCTTATGGGGGTATGTTATGGATATGGTGTTTCGGCCACCTCTCCCAGCCACCACTGATGATTTGAAACGAGAAATAACAGCAGCTATCCAAACTGTTACGCCTGATATGCTACAGAGAGTGTGGAACGAGTTGGAGTATCGGGTTGATATTGCTCGAGTGTCTGGAGGGGGCCATATTGAACATCTCTGAACTTGTTTTTGAGTGAAAAAAAAACCTTTTTAAATACTCTTTGTAATGATGTATAACAGAAGGTTATATTATGTTTCTTTCATTAAATACACATTTTCAAAGTTGTGGTATTCTTTTTGAATCACCCTGTATAGTCCATGTGCAGAAAGACCCGACCAACAGCTTCCATAACGCATATAAGACGAAAACAGATTGAATTTATTTTTAGTGAGTTGGAAAATGATGAATGTTTCTTTACCACATTTGCGTTCCTAGAGTAAAGCACTTAAGCAGTGTAAGTGAGTACGTCCCCATAGTTAACACAAGAACCACCCCCCAACTACGAGTTAAAAATGTTGCTTCGTAAATAATTGAAAGCTCTATATGTGTTCAAAAAGACCATCAGCCAAAAAATAGTTATGAGTTCAAAATGTTCATACAGGGTGTTCCTGTACAGAGATTTCCGCAGCCAGAACCGTGTCCATGTGTGTTTGACTTGTGCTTACCTGAATAAGTGTGCGTGTGCAGTGTGTGTGCGTCTGTGTGTGTGTGTGTGTGTGTGTGTGTGTGTGTGTGTGTGTGTGTTTTGTCTATTTTAAAAGCAGGAATTTTGTCCGAAGGACCACTTGTTTTGCAGCTATGACTCAACATCTCTATATGATGAGCAGCAATCTACCCTTTTGATAATATTGTCGTTATTCCAGTCCGGATTTTGGATTGTTTGATTGTAACCCTATTAAAGGTACATTACGACATCACCTAGGAGGAAATAAATACGACGTATATGAAGTAAAGAATTAAAGTGTGACAGTAAATACTACATCGGTCAGAACGGGCTGTCCTTCGTCACGAGCTCCTGGGAATACAACAACAGCATCAACTGCACTGTGTTTGAATCCCATTTGAAGAGTTTCTGGAATAAAGCAGCAGATATAGAGCAGAATACGACTGTCCTTGTCAGAGCCCCGACGTCCTCTTAGAAGGAATAAATATTAACACTAACAAGAAAACAGACTATACCGAAATCTGTAACAACCAGTAGGAACCCAATCAGAAAAAACCATTTTTCTGCCTCCGATAGTTTAATATAAAATTGCTATGTGATGCGAACTTATGGGATGATGAAACAATGGTTGACCATAGCCTTATTCGAGTGCTTCGCTAGCACCTATTAACTGGTGAAAATTTTACTCTTTATGCATTGGTTATCTTCTGCTATCCACACTGTACTATATTATTTCTCGTTTGGTGTAACTTAGACCTAGGGCTACACTGCCAGTAACGCTTTGTATACTTTTCATGACGAAGCCTGTTCCGATAAGGTTTTATTTACCCATTCTTTTCGATGTTTTTCGACGGTGTTCAGTCTTATTTAGTAGCTACGCGGTGGTAGGGAAACTAGAAAATCTGAAAAGGGAAATGCAAAGGCTCTGTCTAGGTATAGTAGGTGTCAGTGAAGTTAAGTGGAAGGAAGACAAGGATTTCTGGTCAGCTGAGTATCGGGGCCGGCCGAAGTGGCCGTGCGGTTAAAGGCGCTGCAGTCTGGAACCGCAAGACCGCTACGGTCGCAGGTTCGAATCCTGCCTCGGGCATGGATGTTTGTGATGTCCTTAGGTTAGTTAGGTTTAACTAGTTCTAAGTTCTAGGGGACTAATGACCTCAGCAGTTGAGTCCCATGGTGCTCAGAGCCATTTGAACCATTTGAGTATCGGGTAATATCAACAGCAGCAGAAAATGGTATAACAGGTGTAGGATTCGTTATGAATAGGAAAGTAGGGCAGAGGGTGTGTTGCCGTGAACACTTCAGTGACCGGGTTGTTCTAATCAGAATCGATAGCAGACCAACACCGACAACGATGGTTCAGGTATACATGCCGACGTCGCAAGCTGAAGATGAACAGATAGAGAAAGTGTATGAGGATATTGAAAGGGTAATGCAGTATGTAAAGGGGGACGAAAATCTAATAGTCATGGGCGACTGGAATGCAGTTGTAGGGGAAGGAGTAGAAGAAAAGGTTACAGGAGAATATGGGCCTGGGACGAGGAATGAAAGAGGAGAAAGACTAATTGAGTTCTGTAACAAGTTTCAGCTAGCAATAGCGAATACCCTGTTCAAGAATCACAAGAGGAGGAGGTATACTTGGAAAAAGGCCGGGAGATACGGGAAGACTTGAATTAGATTCCATCATGGTCAGACAGAGATTCCGAAATCAGATACTGGATTTTAAGGCGTACCCGGGAGCAGATATAGACTCAGATCACAATATAGTGGTGATGAAGGGTAGGCTGAAGTTCAAGACATGAGTCAGAAAGTATCATTACGCAAAGAAGTGGGATACGGAAGTACTAAGGAATGACGAGATACGTTTGAAGTTCTCTAACGCTATAGATATAGCAATAAGGAACAGCGCAGTAGGCAGTACAGTTGAAGAGGAATGGACATCTCTAAAAAGGGCCATCACAGAAGTTGGGAAGGAAAACATAGGTACAAAGAAGGTGGCTGCGAAGAAACCATGGGTAACAGAAGAAATAATTCAGTTGATTGATGAAAGGAGGAAGTACAAACATGTTGCGGGAAAATCAGGAGTACAGGAATACAAGTCGCTGAGGAATGAAATAAATAGGAAGTGCCGGGAAGCTAAGACGAAATGGCTGCAGGATAAACGTGAAGACATCGAAAAAGGTATGATTGTCGGAAGGACAGACTCAGCATTCAGGAAAGTCAAAACAACCTTTGGTGACATTAAAAGCAACGGTGGTAACATTAAGAGTGCAACTGGAATTCCATCCACTGTTAAATGCAGAGGAGAGAGCAGATAGGTGGGAAGAATACACTGAAAGCCTCTATGAGGGTGAAGATTTGTCTGATGTGATAGAAGAAGAAACAGGAGTCGATTTAAAAGAGATAGGGGATCTAGTATTAGAATCGGAATTTAAAAGAGCTTTGGAGGACTTACGGTCAAATAAGGCAAAAGGGATAGATAACATTCCATCAGAATTTCTAAATCATTGTGGGAAGTGGCAACAAAACGACTATTCACGTTGGTGTGTAGAATATATGAGTCTGGCGATATACCATCTGACTTACGGAAAAGCATCATCCACACAATTCCGAAGACGGCAAAAGCTGACAAGTGCGAGAATTATCGCACAATCAGCTTAACAGCTCATGCATCGAAGCTGCTTACAAGAATAATATACAGAAGAATGGGAAAGAAAATTGAGACTGCGCTAGGTGACGATCAGTTTGGCTTTAGGAAGAGTAAAGGGACGAGAGAGGCCATTCTGACGTTACGGCTAATAATGGAAGCAAGGCTAAAGAACAATCAAGACACTTTCATAGGATTTGTCGACCTGGAAAAAGCGTTCGACAATATAAAATGATGCAAGCTGTTCGAGATTCTGAAAAAAGTAGGGGTAAGCTATAAGGAGAGACGGGTCATATACAATGTGTACAACCACCAAGAGGGAATCATAAGAGTGGACGATCAAGAACGAAGTGCTCGTATTAAGAAGGGTGTAAGACAAGGCTGTAGCCTTTCGCCCCTACTCTTCAATCTGTACATCGAGGAAGCAATGATGGAAATAAAAGAATGGTTCAGGAGTGGAATTAAAATAAAAGGTGAAAGGATATCAATGATACGATTCGCTGATGACATTGCTACCCTGAGTGAAAGTGAAGAAGAATTGAATGATCTGCTGAACGGAATGAACAGTCTAATGAGTACACAGTACGATTTGAGAGTAAATCGGAGAAAGACGAAGGTAATGAGAAGTAGTAGAAATGAGAACAGCGAGGAACTTAACATCAGGATTGATGGTCACGAAGTCAATGAAGTTAAGGAATTCTGCTACCTAGGCAGTAAAATAACGAATGACGGACGGAGCAAGGAGGACATCAAAATCAGACTCGCTACGGCTAAAAAGGCATTTCTGGCCAAGAGAAGTCTACTAATATCAAATACCGGCCTTAATTTGAGGAAGAAATTTCTGAGGCTGTACGTCTGGAGTACAGTATTGTATGGTAGTGAAACGTGGACTGTGGGGAAACCGGAACAGAAGAGAATCGAAGCATTTGAGATGTGGTGCTACAGACGAATGTTGAAAATTCGGTGGACCGATAAAGTAAGGAATGAGGAGGCTCTACGCAGAATCGGAGAGGAAAGGAATATGTGGAAACACTGATAAGGAGAAGGGACAGGATGATAGGACACCTGCTAAGACATGAGGGAATGACTTTCATGGTACTAGAGGGAGCTGTAGAGGGCAAAAACTGTAGAGGAAGACAGAAATTGGAATAGGGCAAGCAAATAATTGAGGACGTAGGTTGCAAGTGCTACTCTGAGATGGAGCGATTAGCACAGGAAAGGAATTCGTGGCAGGCCGCATCAAACCAGTCAGTAGACTGACGACTAAAAAAAAAAAAAAGTTTGTGAGTTGTCACCTAGACCTTGGGCTACATTGTAATAGAATATTGGCCAAGATTTCTTGTAGTCACAGTTCCATTAACACTCTTATCACAACAAATTCGAACAAGTTTAATGAACGAATACATTATAAACCGAGTTACTGCTACTACAAGCTACATTTACTGATTGTTTTACATTTTAATAATTATTTTCTTGTTACTTAGATTAGAACTACAATATTTTATGTATAGGAATAACGTATGGTTGCTTCTTCAAAAATGTAATTTACCGGTCAACTTTTTCATGGATATCAATCATCTCCATTAGTATTCGCCTGGGATTTGCTTTAAGACAAAGACCTCGGGCGTCACTCCTTCAAATCGTTAGCATGCTACAGAATGATTTTCTCATGCGATTGCGCGTTGTACCTTAATACAAATAAAAGACTCCCACTTTGCATACGTATGACCACAATACTCGGTAGTAACAAAATTATGGAACTCATGTATATTCAACTCACAAACGCTTTAGTACAAAACAGATAACGTCATAAATACTAAAAAATATGTTTTTCTGCTATTCATGGCTTCTTATCCATGATGTGAAGTCTCACTGCATTAGTATGACGTAGTCGGCCGGTAAGTATAACTTCTGGTAATTTCCCTCATGTAGCCAGCCATACTACATGTTTTCAGAGAATGTGCTCGTAATTTTACTCTCCACGGTAATGTGAAGACGTAAAGTTGATGAAAAATTAAATTTTACGTGTTTTGACACTGATTCATTTCTTTAAGGAAACTTTCTTACGTGCAGTGTAATTTATGTTGCTCTCCTAACTTGCGTGTTGACTTGTTTTACAATTTTTGATTCTGTTTTGCACCCGTGCTCTAGCGGTAGCTTCTTTCAATACTAATCAAAACGTCCTAGGTCCTGCGTTCCGCTCACGCCACTGTAAAAATTTTGAATAACAATTATCAGCATTGGTGATGTAGACGTATGGCATCAGAAGCCACTCTCGTTCGGCCAATGTCCTTGCCAAAGTGGCCAGAGGGGCGGAAAAAGGTTCAGTGCACACTCTTGCCCTTGTGGAGGGAAGCTTCCCCTAAAGGAGCGTGAATCAGCAATGATCAACCGTATGAGAATATACAAGGCAATGGAAACCACTGCATTACAGTTACATAATGTGTACCCACAGGACATGTGGCCTGCAGCTGAAGAAGTGTTGTGATGATCTCTCGATTACCTATTGATTCCAGAAGAGTCCCCCATTCGGATCTGCGGAAGAGGGCTGAGAAGGAGGAGGTGATCATGAGAAAATGATTGAATAACAAACGAAACGATAAAGTTCTACGAGTCGTAGCGTGGAATGTCGGAAGCTTGAACGTCGTAGGGAAGCTAAAAATCTCAGAAGGGAAAAGCAAAGGTAAGTCTAAATATAGAGGAGGCAGTGAAGTGAAAAGGAAAGACGACAAGGAGTTGTGGTCAGATAAGTATATGATAGTACCAACACCAGCAGCAGAGGGTATAATGGGAGTAGGACTCGTTAGAATAGGAAGGAAGGACAGAGAATGTGTCATTGTGAATAGTTCAACGAGAGGTTTGTTCTCACCAGATTGGACAGCAAACCAACGCCGACAAGAATGTTTCAGATATACACGCCCGTGTAGCAAGTTGGAGATAAAGAGATAGAGAAGGCACATGAGGATATTGAACGGCTAATTCAGTATGCAAATGGAGATGAAGATGTGGTTGTAGGGGAAGATACTGAAGAAAGGGTTAGTGGAGATGGTTTGATAGTAGAAATGAGAGAGGATAAAGATGAGATGCGTTCTGTAATAAATTTCCACTACTAATGGCCAATACTCTGTTCAAGAATTACGAAGTGAGAATATATACTTCGAAAAGACCGGGAGATACCAGAAGATTTCATTTAGATTACATCAAGGTCTGATGGAGATTCCAAAATCAGATGCTGGACTGTAAGTCGCGCCCAGGAGCAGATATACTCAGCCCACTATTCAGTACTGAATGTTAAGAGACTAGTCAGCAAGAATAGATTCGCCAAGAAGTGGGATACGGAAGTGCTAAGGAATGAAGAAGTACGCTTCAAGTTCTCTGAGGCTATATAGACTGCAATAATGAATATTTGAGTAGGCAGTTCAGTTGAAGAGGGCTGGACGACTCTAAAAACAGAAGTCGCAGAAATTTGAAAGAAAAACGTAGGTGCAGAGAAGGTAACTGCGCAGAAACCATGGGCAACAGAAGAGATACTTCATTTGATCGATGAAAGAATGATGTACAAAAATGTTCAGGGGAACTCAGGAATACATACAAGTCGGTTAGGTATGAAAGAAATAGGAAGTGCACAGAAACTAAGGCGAAATGACTGCATGAGAAATGTGAAAAAATCCTAAAAGGAATGGTACTCAGAAGTACTGACTTAGCATACAGAAAGGTCGAAGCAGTCTTCGGTGTAATGAAAAGCAGCGGTGGTTCCATTCGAAGCAGAGGATAGAGTGGATAAGTGGAAAAAGTACTTGGAGGGCCTCTATCAAGGAGAACAACTGCCTGACGTGACAGGAGAGAAAACAGCTGTCGATGTAGAAGAGGTAGGAGAACCTGTATTAGAATCAGAATTTAAAAGAGAATTGTAAGACCCAAGACAGAATGAACAAATGACATTCCATAAGAATTTTTTTCGATCATTGGGTGAAGTGGCAATAAAAAGGCTATACGTGTATGTATGTAGACTGTCTGAATATGCTGGACAAATATCGTCTATACAATTAAGTAGAACGCAGGAGCTAACAAGTGGTAGAATTATCGCACAATCAGCTTACAGTTCTTGCATCCAAGATGGTGACAAGAATAATATACAGAAGAACTAGATAAAAAATTGAGAAAACGTTAGATAACGACCCATTTGCCTTTAGAAAAAGTAAAGGAACCAAAGAGGCTGTTCTGACATTGCGATTGATAATGGAAGCAAGACTAAAAAAAATCAAGAAACGCATATAGGATTTATTGACCTGGAAGAAGCGTTCGACAATGCAAAACGGATCAAGACGTTCTACATTCTGAGAAAAGTGAGGATAACCCTTAGAGAGAGACAGGTAACATGTAACCTCCCCCCTCACTTATCGACCTTAATGACAGTGAGAAATTAAACCGCGTGTACCTAATGGAAATTTGGGAAAAGCAATCGTCACCGAAGTTAACCTGTCGGTAAAGAGGGAGGAAAGGGTTACATCTAAATGAAAGGAAAAATGCAAATGAAACTGGTGGAAATTAATTCTGAAAAGGGATAAAGTTAATAAAGAAAGTAAATGTGCGGCCGTTACGTTAACAATTAACTAGCGGTAATTAGATATTTGAGATTTGGAGGAAATCACGGTCGCCAGTCCTAAGGACAATTACTATAGTAACTGAAAAAGTAAGGTTATTACACATATAATTAGCACTAGAAGCGTGGCAACTGAAGGTTGACACGTGTAGTGTGAAAACTGAAAGTTTGTCAGAAGTAATAAATTTCGCTACACTCTGACTTAATTTAGCAGAAGAATTAATAAAACCAGAACACTGAAAGTTAATTTAGTGACTGAAGTTAATAGTGAGCTTTCTTTCTGAAGCACATCGAAATCCAGTAAAATACGGTTAGTCTTGGACTACCTCAACAATCATTTCAAAAGCAACTTGACTCTACGCAATTTACAAACAAGAGATTTAACTTTGAACTTGAATTAAATGATTCTGAACTATTAACAATAGTAAAATTTAGTACGTACCAAGCTGAGCTGCAGTCACAGGTAAGCTAAAATATGCTAACAAAACTCGCACTCTAAATTTGTGCTCGTGTAACCTAAATATTGTAGCCAGCTACTGAACTTTGAAATTAAAGCAGTGAAATCTAATTATATTATTTTAATGCTGGCGTTTGAATTTCAACGACACTCGGGTTCATTTCGGAAAAGGAAGGGACCCTGCTTGGCAATGCAATCGGGACAATGAGCAACAAAGGTTCATGCTAAGTTGCTGTAATTTTGCGAGGCAAATGGAACAATTTGAAAAGCTGAGGTCTGCCATACAGTTCTGAAACTTTACGTGCTTTTAGTCTTCCTTGTTGGTTGATTGAAGGTTTGAAGCCGTCGATCGAGGAGGTGGCGACAGTCACTCATTGTCGGCCGTCGCTGTTGCAGAAGCTGGATGTTGGCGCGCCTTCTTCTCGACACGGTCACCAGGCGAAACGGGCTCTTGATGTGCGCCAGCTAATGCTTCCCGTCCGCGACACCATGTCAGAAACTATCATCGCGAGTCGAGCGCAATTACTTGCTGCCAAACCCCGAAAGCGCGGCAACTCGCGGGAGCGTCACACGACACCTGCTCCACTCGCTACTCCCGCCAGACTCTCACTGCTCTGCCCGCGCTCCACGCGGCAGAGTTAACACTACCAAAGATCCTACACACTTTGATTCTTCACACGACCTATCGATGTAATCGTTCGATAGCAGTTTTCCCTAGGCAAGACCCAGCGTAAAAATACAAATAATATTTACGCAACAAATCAATTATACATCGACATAAATGCATAAATATATATATATACAAATAGTAAAACAATTACAATATATAAAGAGACAGAAATGTCATATCTTGAGGTAACAAAACAAGGAAAAAAATAATAGTACAATAGATGAAAATACGAGGATATGCATTTCCGGCGTTACAAACATACAACACGTACAAGAATCAAGAGGAAATAATAAGACTCCAAGAACGAAGAGCTCGGATTAAAAACTGTGTAACACAAGGATGTAGTCTTTCGCCATTACGGTTCAATCCATACGTCGAAGAAGCAATGACGGAAATTTAAAAAAAATGGTTCATGACCGGAATTAACATTCAAGTGAAATGATTTCAGTAATAAGATTCGCCGATGACATTGCTATCCCCAGTGAAAGTGAAGAAGAATTAGAGGATCTTCTGAATAGAAAGAACACTCTAATGAGTACAGAACGTGGACCGCAACTAAATCGAAGAGACACAAAAGTACTGAGAAGTAGCAGAAATGAGTACAGCGAAAAACTTTACGTCAGGATTGATGGTCATAAAGTAGATGAAGTTAAGGATTCTTCTACCTAAGCAGTAAAATAAGCCATGACGGACGGAGAAAGGAGGACATCAAAAGCGAACTGGGCCATGTGAATTCTACAAGTATCAAACATAGGCCTTTGAGGAAGAAATTTCTGACAACGTATGTTTCAAGCTGATCATTGTATGGTAGTGAAACATGGACTGTGGAAAAATCGGAAGGGAAGAGAAGTGAAGTATCTGTGACGTGGAGCTACAGACGAATGTTGGACATTAGGTGGCCTGATAAGATGGGGAATGAGGATGTTCTGCACTGACTTGAAGAGGGAAGGAATATATGGAAATCACTGACAAGAAGGAGTTACAGGTTGACAACATATATGTTAAGACATCTGGGAATAACTTCCACTGTCCTAGAGGGAGATGCAGAGGTTAAAAACGCTAGAGGATAACAGAGATGGCAGTGGATCCAGCAAATAATTGAGAACATAGGTTGCAAGTGCTACTCTGAGATGAAGAGGTTGGCCCAGGAGAGGAATTTGCAGTGGACAGTATCAAACCAGTCAGAATACTGATTCTCGGCAAAAAAGTTGTATACATGGTGGTTAATTTTTGTCGTCTTTCTCGTGTAGAGAAACCAACCAGTTCGCTCAAATCCTATTTGGTTTCTCTTTAAATGTCGACTCTAAAGGCAGGGCAGTTCTATAATTTAACTTGCATGTACAGTTTGTTGTCCTTAAGCAAACTAAAAAAGAAGAGTGATTTATTCCCATGTCGTGGACCGTCATCTGTCACACTTTACAGCATACTGTGTCTTTCTACGCACAAGTTGGGTAATTCTAACTGTGATTACGTCGTACATACTATTTTCTTTGTTAAGTTTCCTCTGTTTATTCTAACGTTATACAAAGAGGGAATCCTACTACCTTATTCTGTGTCATGCATTCAAACTGCCATCTGCTGATATGTCTCACTTGTGCTCTAGGTCTAGTCGTCAGTTACTCTGTCGTAGCCAACATGAGATTAAAAGACACATTACGGCACCTAGCTTTTTTGTTCCTGCCATACAAATTCTAAGATTCTAAGATTATGGTTGCTCACTAGGACGTTACTACAGGGTGTTTCAAAAATGACCAGTATATTTGAAATGGCAATAAAAACTAAACGAGCAGCGATAGAATTACACCGTTTGTTGCAATATGCTTGGGACAACAGTACATTTTCAGGCGGACAAACTTCCGAAATTACAGTAGTTACAATTTTCAACAACAGATGGCGCTGCAAGTGATGTGAAAGATATAGAAGACAACGCAGTCTGTGGGTGCGCCATTCTGTACGTCGTCTTTCTGCTGTAAGCGTGTGCTGTTCACAACGTGCAAGTGTGCTGTAGACAACATGGATTATTCCTTAGAACAGAGGATTTTTCTGGTGTTGGAATTCCACCGCCTAGAACACAGTGTTGTTGCAACATGACGAAGTTTTCAACGGAGGTTTAATGTAACCAAAGGACCGAAAAGCGATACAATAAAGGATCTGTTTGAAAAATTTCAACGGACTGGGAACGTGACGGATGAACGTGCTGGAAAGGTAGGGCGACCGCGTACGGCAACCACAGAGGGCAACGCGCAGCTAGTGCAGCAGGTCATCCAACAGCGGCCTCGGGTTTCCGTTCGCGCGGTTGCAGCTGCGGTCCAAATGACGCCAACGTCCACGTATCGTCTCATGCGCCAGAGTTTACACCTCTATCCATACAAAATTCAAACGCGGCAACCCCTCAGCGCCGCTACCATTGAACAGTCCGGCTTTCGCCGCCGTGCAGTGCGGACGTGTTGCTGTTTCCGCCTGCGAAGCGCGCGCGCTCGCTGTTGTTTACATTTCAGCGGCCGTCACTTACGTGTCGCTTACGTGCACTAGAACCATGGCCAACCGTTTCAGAAAATCAACTTTACGATTCACCTTCTGCAACGACTACGCACGACCAAAGGCCTTGGAAGTGGAACGCTTCCTACGCGACGTTGCTAAGATCCCAGCTTCCGATATCTTGGGCATCCATTTGTCCATATTAAGCAGTACGGTGTACGTCAAAGTCGTCAATGACGCGCTATGTGAAAGAATACTTCGTGACACCAACCATGGCTTACGCTTTTGCCACGCCGATGGCAATGTCGGAGCGGTCACCGTCGACCATGCCGGCTTAGGAATGCGCACCATACGAATTTTCGAACTCCCGTTCGAGCTCCCGGCGGAAGACGTTATCGCGGCTATCCGCCCATATGGCACTGTACATGGCCACACTGCCGAACGCTGGGCGCAATTCCAAACGTACCCCGTTCCTAATGGTGTACGGCAGATCACCATCGATCTCCATCGCCACGTGCCATCTTACCTGCAAATTAGCGGGCGCCGCGCGGTTGTCATATACGACGGCCAACCCAAGACCTGTTCCGGGTGCGGCAAAGAAGGCCACCTCAGATCTGAGTGTCTTCAGCGACGAATCACCCAATTGCCAGCCGCTACCGTGACACCTCCGGCTCCGACGACGGTTTTACCGGTCACCTACGCATCGGCGCTCTCTTCTCCTCCCACCGGCCGCCGCCCGTCGCCCCACGTACCAGTGACCCTTCCAGCTACTACGGATACCGCCGGGGCCGACACGTCGCGCTCGAAGCCTGACGCTACTCCGGCGCCACTACCAACAGCGACGGCTTCCGACCCCCACCCGCCCGACCATATGGACGCCCCGTCAATTGACGTTCCCGCGACGGCCTTCCTCTCGGAGCGACGCGACTCCCTCCCGTCTTCCGACACGGAGGGACGAACCCGCAAACAACGTTCACCTAAGAGGCGCAAGAGGCGGCGCCATATGGTCTCTGAACGAGACGGATCACCTCCCCCTGATGCTGCAGAGGCCGTCGCACACGACGGGGCCTCGGAGAACCTACACGACAACACGCATGACGACAACATGACGCCGACTGTGGCTGTGTCGATGCCTACTCTACTGGCTCGCACAGGTGCTCCTGAACCAATGGACTCAACCGCTGCGACTGCCGCCGAGACGTCCTACGCCCCTACGACCGACGTGGAACATACGACCATCACCACGACAGCGCCTTCAATGGTGTGGAGTGAGGACGTCGATGAAGACCCGGACCACACTTTGGGGACAGAGTTACCCCAGACGGAAGCATCGTTACGCCGCTGATAACGCCGTCAGGTGGCGTCCGGCACGACTCCTGTTGCCTCGCCCCTCATCGTTCTCCGCCGGTGGAGTACCCATCCAGGGCGGGGTACGGCTCCAAACCTACCGAATAGCAACGATCAACACTAACATCATTAGCTCACCCGTGAAACTTCAACTGCTGCGAGAGATGATATGGGCGTCAGACGTCGATATCGCACTACTACAGGAAGTACACTTGGCCACACTTCCAGACGTCGCGGGATATAAGACTCATCCTTCTCCTGGTGACCACCTGGGACGCGGCGTAGCCATGTACGCCAGAGAAGGCATTCCAGTGACCGATTTCACGTACCGTCCATCAGCCAGAGGCATGGCCGTCACCGTCATGGGGACGCGTATCGTCAACATTTACGCTCCGTCAGGCTCCACCCGCAGACGCGACAGGGCCCTCTTCTATGCAGAAGAAATCGCTCCTTTGTTTCTTGGACGCTGCGACCATTACTTGCTTGGGGGTGATTTTAATTGTGTCTTGCACCCTAAAGATCAAGTGCCCCACTACAACACCTGTCAAGAAGTGCGTCTTGTCGTCCGAGATCTGTTGCTCCGCGACACTTGGGAAGTTCAGCACGGCGACGCACGTGGACATACTTACCAGACGAGTCACTCCGCGAGCCGCCTTGATAGAATTTACGTCTCTCGGGAACTTACACCTGCAGTCCAAGGTGCAGAACTTTGGCCCCTGCCCTTTTCGGACCACTGCGCTTACATCTGCAACATTCTCTTCCCCAAGCAAGTGGTCTGGCGTAGCCGTGCACCGTGGAAGCTAAACACCACCCATCTTAATGATCCCGAATGTCTTCAACGTGTTACCGAGACATGGGCCACCTGTGAACGTCGCTTACCTACATACTGCACGACCTTGACCTGGTGGCTGGAATGTGCCAAACCTGCCATTCGACGTACTTTGATTCAGTATGGAAAGGAAGTAGCTGCGTGGCGCCGGCACACTACCGACTATTTCTACGCCGTTCTCCGCGACCTGGACGCCCAACCGCCCACCCCCGACACCCAGAGGGAACGCAGCAGGATTAAGGCGCAAATTGTAACGTTGACACGCCGTAGACTGCAGGGGGCTATGGTGCGAACCCGATGTCAAGATTCGGCGGAACAAGAACATCCCACCATGCATCATATCGCCTCCGATAGGAAACATCGACGACAACAACTCATCACCGAGATCAACACCTGTCACGGCCAGCACGTCACTTGCCAGGCCGAAATCGTCAGTGCCTTTGTCGACCACTACCGCACAATGTACCAGGAGGAGACCACCGACCACCACGCTGAGGAGTCTGTGTTACCACACGTAACTCGCACCCTCACCAACGACGAAGCGGACGAGATGATGGAGCCAATTACGCGTGACGAAGTCCACGATGCCATCAAATAAGGCGCTCTGAATAATTCACCTGGTGTCGACGGATTGCCGATAGAATTTTATCGCGCTTTCCTCACACTAATGGCGTCACGGTGGACAATGATGTTCCACGAACTGCTGACGATGGGGAACGCCGTACCGCCGTCCTTCGTCAAGAGACTTATTCTACCCATACACAAACCGACACCAGGCGTGACGACAGCACATTACCGTCCCCTGACCTTGCTAAACGCACACTATAAAATTTTTACACGCCTACTGGCAACGCGATGCCGCAAGGTCCTGCCTAGCATTCTATCCCCGGAAGAGACAACTCCGGGCGGCTCCGTTAATATACAAACGGCCACAGGAGAATGTCGCGATTTAATTGCACTGGCAGCGGCGTGCAAACTCCGCGCCGCAGTGGTTGCCATTGATTTAGACAGCGCATTCGACAAAGTGCGGCATCTTTTTCTGTTCTCAGTGACGAACCGTATGGGTTTTCCACCAGCCTTTATCGACGTTATCCGGCGCCTGTACGGCACAGCCGAATCGCTGATTCAGGTTAATGGCCATGTGGCGGGACCAGTGGCGATCCGGCGTTCCGTACGGCAAGGCTGCCCACTTTCGACCCTACTCTATGCCATGAGCCTGGAGCCACTCATCGGGAGTCTGACGAGCCACCTTTCTGGTCCCACTTTGCGACAGCACAGTTTTCAATGTCGTGCGTATGCGGACGACCTCCTCCTCTTGATCCGCTCACGGAGTGAAACACACACGGTACTTGATTTGATATCAACGTACGGCACTGCAGCGGGCAGTACCATGAATGTGGCTAAATCCTCGGCGATGACCATTGGACGCGGCCTCTCACACGCCGACTTAGCACTACGATACCTTGGTATTATTTTCACCTCCACCGTGCGCCGCTCCGCTGCGATCAATTTTCGGCGTGCACTGCAAACTATTCGCACGACGGTGAGACAAAATCTTCTCCGACGGCTCGATTCTTTACAACGTGTCCAATACCTCAATCAACATGTGGCGTCCAGAATGGTCCACATCGCACAGGTCCTTCCGCTGCCATCAACAATTGGACGCAGCCTCCAGGCTGCCTTCGGATACTTCCTTACGGCCGGTACGCTCTTTAAGGTCCGCTACGACACGCTCACCCTTCCGACGCGAGCGGTAGGCCTCGGCCTTGTCAATGTGCGACTCCGAGCTGCGTCCTTGCACATGTCCACCATGCACAAGCAGTGGCACGGGGGCACCTCCCTTACGCGCAGCTTGCTGGAAATTCTTGTACCCGCAACCATAACACCACCAGTACCAGTCGGACGCATCAAGCACCATCTGGCGCACATTTCTGATCTCATCGTCGACTTCAGTTACGCTCACACAATCTTACCGACCACGCGTTCTCCTCAACCTAAAGATTTTTACACCCCACTGCTTCGTTCCATATCCAGCAACAATACTGAAGTGAGACATCCGTCCAAGCGGTGGCCCACGATTTGGCGTCATATCCACCAGCCTTTTCTTCCCTCCCACGCCCGGGCAACATGGTACCAAGTCGCAAATGAAATATTCGCCACAAATCATCGTCTTCACGCCATCGGACTACTGGACTCTCCACTTTGTTCCATTTGCCACCTCGTGGATGACGATGTCCATCAACTGACATGCGATGCCACCAGTAACGTCTGGAAACCGGCCCGACAGTTAGTTGCCTGTTACCTCCGCGTTCCGCCGGACTCGATTGACCCATGGACTTTTATCCATCCTGAGAATACTTATTTCCACGCCGCCAAAAATCATGAAATTGTATGGGTCAAGGGATGGACAATCACCTACATGTATAATGATGGCGACAAATCACGCCTTGATTTCTGGCAGTACTTACAAACCGCCCACAGTCAAGTCGAACACCGACCGCGCTACCGCGCCTTCTTCGCCATTTACCTACATGCGATCTTTACGTCACCCCCGCTCAGTTGGATGGTGCCACACGCCAACAACACTCCCGCCCCCCCTGCTGACATCTGAGACTCCCCGCGCTACTTTCTATATTGTAACCCACAGTGGAGTAGGCGCATGGACACGCGCCTCCTTTCTTTTATGCACTATACCAGAACACAGTGGTTTTTCCCTCCCTCCACTGTATATTGCTTCACACCTCTTGCTTACATCAGGATTATTATTCTTTTTTTCCTACACCTTGTTCATAAAAACCACAAAAATTGCTCGCCTGGCACGAGTATAATGTCTTGTGTTATTTTCGCCGGAAGGATGGTATTTCTGTTGTATTTAAGTTTGTACTAATAAAGATCATTTGTTAATTTACCCTGTTCCTGGTAAAAAGAAAATCTTAATAATAAAATAAAAATAAATATAAAAGCTACTTTGAGGGAGTGATTCAGGGACGGGAGGTGGGAGACATCGCGGCCAGGCCTCGGGTTCCGACCCCTGCCCGCCTTGTCTCCACCTACTCATAACTGAACACTCTTGTAACTTACACAAAAAAAACGAAACAAAAAAAATGAAAAAGAACAAAAAAAAAGTGTAGCGGCAGAGCCTTTGGCTAGGAACCTAAACGTTGTAGGACAGAATCCCAGCTGGGTAACTTTTTTTTTCGCTCTACTTACAAAAAAAAAAATTGCTGCACGAGAGACATTCGCTAACGATATAGTGCACAGGATTGATGACGGCGATATGCATGTGGGCAGCATTTGGTTTACTGACGAAGCTTATTTTTACCTGGACGGCTTCGTCAATAAACAGAACTGGCGCATATGGGGAACCGAAAAGCCCCAAGTTGCAGTCACATCGTCCCTGCATCCTCAAAATGTACTGGTCTGGGCCGCCATTTCTTCCAAAGGAATCATTGGCCCATTTTTCAGATCCGAAACGATTACTGCATCACGCTATGTGGACATTCTTCGTGAATTTGTGGCGGTACAAACTGCCTTAGATGACACTGCGAACACTTCGTGGTTTATGCAAGATGGTGCCCGGCCACATCGCACGGCCGACGTCTTTAATTTCCTGAATGAATATTTCGATGATCGTGTGATTGCTTTGGGCTATCCTAAACATACAGGAGGCGGCGTGGATTGGCCTCCCTATTCGCCAGACATGAACCCCTGTGACTTCTTTCTGTGGGGACACTTGAAAGACCAGGTGTACCGCCAGAATCCAGAAACAATTGAACAGCTGAAGCAGTACATCTCATCTGCATGTGAAGCCATTCCACCAGACACGTTGTCAAAGGTTTCGGGTAATTTCATTCAGAGACTACGCCATATTATTGCTACGCATGGTGGATATGTGGAAATTATCGTACTAGAGTGTATCCCAGACCGGAGCGCCATCTGTTGTTGAAAATTGTAACTACTGTAATTTCGAAAGTTTGTCTGCCTGAAAATGTACTGTTGTCCCAAGCATATTGCAACAAACGGTGTATTTCTATCGCTGCTCGTTTAGTTTTTATTGCCGTTTCAAATATACCGGTCATTTTTGAAACACCCTGTATAATGCCTAGAATTTCTTGTATGGTTTTCTTTAACTTTAATTATTAAATGTATTCATTATTTTATTTTGGATTGTATCCGTTTTTATGGAACGAAATTTATGAGAATTACTATCTCTCAGTACACTATATGTTGTTCTTGCGACAGGCTGTTTTAAATGATAGTATGGTGTAGCTCTGACGGATTTTATGGCTACGTAATTTTTTGTCATTAAGTTTCTGTGTAAGCTCCACTGTGTTTTTGCATTGGTGTAAGAGTGTAAGCAGGACATATTTGCTCTGATACATCTGAATGTGGAAATCCATACCATCGAAACTTGTGATCCATTAATGTCTTCACATAGCGATGTTGACACAAAAACAATTTTTTTATGAGAAGACTATAGTACAGATTTATAGACCTCCATTGGTACCGACTGGTCACGTCAGGTAACCTCAAGATTTGTTGACTGTTCTTTCTGCTGTCTTCAGTTCAGAAACTGTTTTCACGCAGCTTTCCGTGCTCCTCTGTCCTGTGAAAACTTCATCTCTGAATAACTACCGCAGTACTGCAACCGCGATCTCTTGAACCTGTTTACTATATTCACCTCTTTACCTCTTGGTCTTCCCCTACAATTCCTCCCCCTCCCCCCTCCCCCGCACACACACACAGACTCACACAGACACAGACACACACACACACACACACACACACACACACACACACACACACACACACACACGCCGTCCCAGAAACAAACACACTCACATTCATCTGGTACCAAACTGGTGATCCATTGATGCCTTTCAATGTATTCTACCAAGGATGCTTTCTTCTAATGAAGCTGTGGCTCACTTTTTCTCCTCAGTTCTATTCAGTATCTAGTCATCATATTTTCAACATCCTTCGGTAGCATCACATTACGAAAGCTTCTATTCTCATCTTGTCTGAACTGTTTGTCATCCACTTCCAAGTACAGCTACAATTCAGACAAATACCTTTTCAAAAGTCGTCGTCACATTTTAATCTACTTTCGGTGTTAACAAATTTCTCTTCTTCTAAAATGATTTTGTACCTACTGATATTGTATCTTCTTTCCAAGACAATATCTATTCCGCTTAACTTCTTTTCCAAGTTAGTTGCGGTGTCTTGGTAGAAGAGCAATGTAATTGGCGAACTTCAGAGTTGTTATTTCTCCTCCGTGAACTGAAATTTCTTAACCAAATTTTCTTTTGGTTTCCATTACTGTATGCTCAATGTTCAAGTTGAATATCATAGGTGATATGCTACAGCCGTGTGTCACTCCGTTCTCATCTAATGCTATCCTTTAATACCCCTCGACCCTTATAAGTGTACCAGTTGTAAACAACCTTTCGCTCCCAGTATTTTACGCCTCCTACATCCATATTCTCAAAGAGTGCGATCCAGTCAGTGTTGTCAAAAGCTTTCTAGGAGTCTACAAAAGCTATAACGATAGCTTTGCCTTTCCTTAACGTATCTTCTAAGAGACTCGTAGTGTCAGTACTGCCTCATGTGTTGCTATATTTATTCGGAAACCAAACAGATCTCCGAAGTTGGCGTTTACCAGCTGCACCATTCTTCCGTAAATAATTCGGTTTATCATTTTGCAGCCTTAACTTATTACAGAGATGGTTCAATAATATTGCCACCTGTCAGCACCTGTTTTCTTTGGAATAGGAATTATTTCATTCTTCTTGAAGTCAGTGAGTGTTTCCCTATATCATACATCTTGCACATCAAGTGGAATGGTTTTAAAACGGCAGGCTGTCCCAGGGATACCAGTAGTTCTGATGAAATGTCGTCTACGTCACGGGTCTTTTTTCAACTTAGGCCTTTCAGTTCACGGTCAAGTTCGTCTCACAGCATGATATCTCCCATCTTACCTTCGTCTACACTCTATGTCTTCTTCCCTCCATGTAAGATTGCCTTCTACTGTACTTCCCTTGTATAGCATCTCTATAAACTTTTCCCCTTTTCAGCTTCCCCTTCTTCGCTTAGTACTGGTTGGCCATCTGAGATCTCTTTTCTCCAAACGTCTCTTTAATTTTCCTAGACACTGTTTCGATCTTTCCCGTAGTTACATAAGCGTCTATAATCCTAAATTTGTCCTCCACGAATTTCTGCATAGAGATTTTGCAGGTCCCTTGAATTGCATTTTTAAGATGGTTGAATTGTTACATTTCTTTGTTTTCTCCTTTCATCAATTAAATTCAGTGTCCCTGATAGTATCGAAGGATGTCTAAGGTCTTGTCTTTTTAGTTATGTTATCCTCTGATGCCTTTACTATTTCATCTCTCAGAGCTACCCAGTCGTCTTCAGTCTATCGTTGCCTAATCCTCCCGCAGAAAATATCAACAAAATGTGCTTCTTTTATCAGATTCAAGTCTCATCTCCTTAAATTGCTATCTTTTCACAATTTCATCAATTTTATTTTACACTTCATAACCTATAAATCGTGGTCAGAGTCCACATGTGCAACTGGATAGTATTACATTTTAAAATCCAGTTCCGAAATCTCTGTATTACCATTACATAATCAATCTGAAACCTTCCAATGTCTCCTCGTCTCTCCCACGTATACAACCTCCTTTCAAGACTCTTAAACTAAGTGTCAACGATTATTAAACTATTCCCTGTACAAAATTCTACAAGGTCGGTTCCTCTTTCATTCATTGCTCCCAGTATTTTCCCCTCTCTTCATTTTCGTACCATCAAATTCCAGTCCTCTCCCTTAACTAATTAAATAAATTTTTATTTGATTATACTTTTTTCAGTCTCTTCATCATCTGTGAAGACAGTCGGCATATAAATTCGTACCCCTGTGGCAGGTGTCTGTTTCGTGTCACTCTTGTGTACGAAACTGCTTTCACTATGCTGTTCATAGTGGCTCAAGCGAATTCCTGATTTATTATTCATTACTATACCTACTCCTTCCTATTCCTACATTTTATAATTTTTATCCCGCACCCACCTCACCAAAAGCCCTTTCCCTCCTATCACCGAAGTTCAGTAATTCCGACTATCCCTAACGTCAGCCTACCAATTTCCCTCGTTAAATATTCTAACCTACTTGTCCGATTAAGGAACATAACATTTAACGCTCCGACTCATGGAGTGTCAGTTTTGTCCTTCATCACGAGGATATCCTCCTGAGTTGTTCCCGCCCGGAGATGCGAATGGGGGACTATTTTACCTCTGGAATATTTTACCCAAGTGAGTGCCATCATCGTTTAACCATACAGTAGAGTTTGCATGGCCTCGAGAAATACAGCGCCTGTTGTTTCCACTGACTGGTCACAGTGCCAGCACAGTAAATCCATGTTACAAGTCCACATCAGTCAATCATCCTGAAAGTTGCACCTGCAATTACTGAAAAGGCTCCTAATCTTCTTCAGGAACCACACGTTTGTCTGACCTCGCGCCAGATATTCCTTCGTTGTGTTTGCTCGTACGGTACGCTATCTCCATCGTTGAGGCGTCCATGTCGCCCGCCGCAGAAAGGTCCGTTGCTCTTGAGGGGGGAGGGAATGATTGATCATCTGTTACATATTGTATGGTACAGTGGTATGATGATATCTTCTAGCTCTTTCTAAAAAAAAAATACGTGTCCATGTAGCAGAAAGTCTCCTGCTGCATTGTTTTTCATCCCAAACGTATGCTTTTGGAGACAACCGCAGGTAATTTAAAAGCTAAATTTTTTTATGTAGGACGAGTCACTCATTAAATCTGTAATAATATAATGTTTGCATATCTTAAATTGTAGGCCGACAAAGCGTCACTCGAAGATGTGCAAAACTTAATGACGGAAGAATCATTTGTATGATGTGTCACTGCCAAGTAACATACCTCGATGAAATCTCGACCAAACGTAGAAACAGTTGTTATGTGCAATTGAGAAGATAACAGAAAGAAAATAGACGAACAGAAAGGACACTTTTATTCATATGCAAGGAGACTAAGAGTTTAAATGAACCAACAAGTTATTGTTACAAGGCACAGCTTATTTATCACCACAATGCGTTTCAAAGTGTTAAACCCCCAGCATCAGGTGCATTTACATTTATTACTATGACATGTGTGTGTGTGTGTGTGTGTGTGTGTGTGGTGTTACGATTTTGGGGGGGGGGGGGGACTTGTGGTACTGTCTAGTGGGAGAAACCAAACAATGTTCCAGAACATGGTTTTGGGTTCTTTTTGACAAAAAAACTAAACTTATATATGACGGTAAAAATAAAATAAGTAAAATAGAGTACTTCCAATGGTTTCATTTAATATCAATAACAGTGACGGGAAAGCCTAACCAAAAATGTTCGCATTTAAAGAGACGAAGAGAAATAACACTTTTATTCATAGGCAATAGTTATACTCATAGTACACAATAGGATGTGTGTCCACCGTGGATGGCAATGCATGGTCTGCAACGAGCCCCCCTATTGGCCACAAGGTTGGTAAGGTGTTATAGTGGTACTGGGCTACAATCCGCTCTGGTCGAGCAGTTCTAGGCGCCGCAGTCCGGAATCGCGCTGCTGATGCGGTCGCAGGTTCGAATCCTGCCTCGGGCATGGATGTGTGTGATGTCCTTAGGTTAGTTAGGTTTAAGTAGATCTAGGGGAATGATGACCTCAGATGTTAAGTCCCATAGTCGTTAGAGCCATTTTTTTTTTTTTTTTTTTTTTTTTTTTTGGTAGAGGCCTGTGACCTCCATCTCTGTACCAGCGCGGTCGACAGCTTCTAAATGGTTGTCAGTGCATGTATGCATGCAGCTGTACGTCTCTCCAACCCATCCCAAATGTGCTCGATTGGATTTAATTCGATGGAATTGGCAGGCCAATCCTTTCACCCACCCCCTCATTGCAAGATCTCCTCCACTTAAGCTATTCGATGCGGTCGCGTATTGCCATCCTTAAAAACGAACTCAATGGCGAAAGCACCTGTGGAAAGACGCAGAGTGGTAAGGGATGGACGGAATACAGTGTCACAAGAATGGTTTGTGGAAGTCATTACGCCTACAGCACATTATGCCTCCCCACAGCACAATACCAGAACCACCAAAACGATCATGTTCAACAATGTGGAGTGTACCATTAGTGGCGAGGTGTAAGAACAAATACCGTACTTGCGAAATTTGTGGGACATGATCCTTTTTGTGGTCCAGATGTTATATTATGGTGAGATATTATGTTGTATGGGCATACTGACAGCCCGTCAGCAGTGCTATAAAACTGTATGCCATCCATATGTGCGTCTTTTCAGGGTGCGTTCGACTCTGATTTCATTTATAAGGATGACACTGCGTGACTGCATGCAATAGCGCAGGGGGAGGAGATCTTGACACGAGAAGATATTCGGCGAATGGACTGACCTGCCCATTCCTCCAACTTAAATGCCATCGCTCACTTGTGAGACGCGTTGGGGAGACATTGCAGCACGTGCAGATGCACCAGTGACCATCCAGCAGCGTCAACCACGCTGGTGGAAGAATGGAACGCCCTACCACAAGAAATCGTTATCAACCTTGTGGCCAGCGTGGGAATACGTTGCATAGTATGCACTGCCGACAGTGGTGTCACCAAAAAAATTAAGAACCATGTCCCACCTTTTGTAACATGTAAGAAGGCATTCAAGCATGACGGTGACTTCGGTGTATTTTCTGTCTTTGAGGAAAAGTGACATATCTGTTCGTCACGTAGAGCATTTCTTTTAGCTATGTTCTGCACTAGACTGTAGCATTTCTATTTATGTATGGTTCAAGTTTCATCGAGATATGTTACTTGGCAGTGACTCTTCATGCGAAAATTACTTTCGTCCTTAAAATTTCCAAAGTAATGTATTTTGTTTTATGTGGAAACGAGAAAATGTGTGTAAAAGATCTAGAACGTTTCATTCGCAAAGAGATCACTCAAGAGAACGCAGGAGGGACCCAGTATATCGTAACACTGTAGCCAATTCGTGATCTTTTCCATATTGTAACTGTAATGAATATAAGTTATTTATGTATATCATCAGATTGGTGGTAGGTAGCTGTTCTATAACTTATTTCACTACACAGCCACACACCCGAATGCGTCATCTGTCGACATAACAGTTTTATACGTTTCCATCTCAGGTAAACATGCTGAACATAAGTTCTTTACAACGTCACACATTCTTCCATAATGGGTCATCTTGACTGTTACTTGGTGTGAATATCTCGTGAATATTTTACTGAAACATGCCTGGACAGTGAGCGTCTTTCGAATTATTTAAGAAATCGATTTCAACGATCCAGTAAGATCTTGCGTTGGATAATTCTTCAAAGTGAAGCGTTTCTTCTATGAGATAATGTATATTGGTTTGGAAGAGGTGTCGACGTAAATGTACAGACAGTTAGACGTGCACATTTTGATGCTGTGGCACTTTGAACATTTTTCTTTCATTGCATGAAATGTATACAACTGTAATGAGATCCACCAAAACTACTTTCTTTACAACTTCGTTAGCCACTAACGGTTTCGAGCGATGGCACATTGTCAAGTACTACCTTATATGTTCTTAAATGTAATTTAACATCCACGGGTTTTGAAAAAGAGCCGCACATGTAGGTAGGCATGCGATTCTTCATTCCAGTTCAGGACAAAGGCTTCTTAGCAAGACCCAGCACTGGCAATACGTTTAGTAGAAATATGATTTAAAAAACAAACCTCTGGAAATGCTCTAACTGTGTGTAGTGTGGCCAAGAGGAGGTAACCTGAACTCTGCATTACGCCAGAGATGCCATATTAGCTCAGTGGGACAAGGCAATGCGATGGTCAACAGATATGCAGACTTGCCGATGTTCCAGTTGCGTTCGCGCCAAACTTTGTTCTTCTTTAAGTTACAGCATTAAATCATATACAATTTACATCTCCACACTGCGCTGCCTGTGTGTTTCTTTCTGTTACTCTTACCTTTATTTAAATATTAATAAATAACATGAACATCTTACAGACATAAACGACGACTTGTTTCACCTGATACAAAAATGAAACCAATAAAAAAATAATAGAGGATATAGTTACATCGTTTGTATCCAATGAAATTCAAAAAATACTCTACGCAGGGTACAGTAGAATTCACATTAGGCTACACACAAAAATTCCATACTGTACGTTTGACATCTAGGCTTATCTTCACAGAACTGGTACGTACACATAAGAGCAACTTTTACTTTAGAGAAAATGTTCAAAGCGGCCACTTCACCGTTCCTGTGTCATGCATCGCCTGACTCTACGCTAAACAACTGCACCCAGCACTGCTGAAGCGCTTTGCACACGAACTACTAGGCCATGTACATCCATGGCTGAACTTGTTTCTTTAAGTGCCTCCTCAAGTAAAATTCTACATCTACGTATATACTCAGCTAGCCACCAAGCGGTGTGTGGCGGAGGGCACACTTCGCGCCAAAGTCATATCCCCCCCTCAGCCCTCTGTTCCACTCGCGGATCACGCGAGGGAAAGCCGACTGTCTGAACGCCTCAGTACGAGCTCTTATTTCCCTTATCTTTGAATGATGATCATTACGCGATTTGAAAGTTGGTGGTAATAGTATATGCTCTAGATCCTCGGTGAAGATTGGATTTCGGAATTAAGTGAGCAGCCCCTTCTGTTTAGCGCGTCGTCTATCTGCAAGTGTGTCTCATTTCAAACTTTCTATGAGATTTGTAACGCTCTCACGATGGCTAAATACACCAGTCACGAATCTTGCTGCTCTTATTTGGACCTTCTCATTGTCTTGAATCAGACCCAACTGGTAAGGGTCCCATACAGACGAACAATACTCTAAGACTGGACGAACTAACGTACTGTAAGCTATTTCCTTTGTTGAAGGACTGCATCGCTTCAGGATTCTACCAAACAACTGCGATCTAGATTTCGCCTTACCCGTTACTTGAGTAGTCTGATCATTTAGAATAGTCACAACCAGATACTTGACTGATATTACCGCTTCCAAAGACTAATCGTTTATTTTGTACTCATACATTAATGCGGATTTTCTCCTTGTTATACGCAGTAGGTTATACTTACCAATATTGAGAGATAACTGCCAGTCACTACACAACGCACATATTTTCTGCAAATTCTCATTGATATGTTCACAGCTTTCGTGTGATACTACCTTCCTGTATACTACAGCATCATCGGCAAACAGTCTAATGCCGCTGTAAGTACCATCAACCAGATTGTTTATGTAAATCGTAAAAAGCAGATGACCTATAACGCTGACCTGGGGCACACCTAAAGCTACTCTTGTTTCTGTTGAAGTTACCCCGTTCAGGACGACATACTGCTCCCTGTCTGTTTGAAAAGTATCTATCCATTATAGTAGATTAAGGCCGAGCCAATTTTCCTGGAAACACTTCATTTAAACTGTAACATACATTCATTCGAAAATGTGGCGGCGCCCCATCATGATGAAACCTTTGCTTTCGGCAATGCCAAATGTAACGTTTTTCAGTGCTTCAGCCAATGTACGATAAAGGGCATTTCACGTGTCAGCCAATAGGTAGGAGCCCAAAAACACTCCCCCCACGATTCCAACCCACAGGTTGTAACCTCCCAACAGTAAAAATTCCATAGCCTCCCAACAGTAATAATGACATATCATTCACATTCAGCATAACCTCCCAATAAAAATTCCGTAACCTACCAATAATACAATGTGACTAATCATTCAATAAAATTGTGGCTTACTTATAACCTTTCAATAATTAACTGACTGTGAATCTAAACTAGTAAATTTTGGACGTCAGCAGTGCTGCGTCATGGCCCTGAAAGATCATACTGATAAACTGAAAACTTTTAGCTCAATCAAGTCGCCGGATAACACGAATATATCTGCTCGTACAAGAAATTTTTCTGGCACAGCCCTGTGCAATGCCGGCCGATAGATTTGTCATGTATAAAAAGAAACAACAGATTTTTCTTTACAATAATCGGGATGACCATGGATTGGAGAAGTTAGTAAATTCTTTAAATTGAGATGAATGTTTGTCAAAAGTTACTTTTTATGGGAAAAATTATTATCAAGAGATTTTTTAAAAACATTTACATGGGACTTGATATAACAATACTACATATGTGCGAGGCTGCTTTTACCTTATACTACAACGCCCAGGCTCCGCCATCGCTCCCCACGACAGGCCCAGCCAACTCGATACATCGGATTACAAGCTACAACTTACTCCTACTGCTGACAACACTACTCTCTGGTCGGAGATTCTCTTATAGCTTACATATCGCAGGCAGCGCGTGAGCAATCCATCGAAATAACATCTGCTCTAGTGCGCTAGCAACAAATTTCTTAATCATAGACCTCTTACATAACCCTCCACTGGGGGGGGGGGGGGTGGCAAAAATTTGGCAGTGATGGTGAGTCAATTGGATTTGCCATGAGCAAGAAATTTTTCTGTAATCCATTTAGTCTCAGAGTATATACATTATTGATAAGTGCAGAACATATTAAGAAATGATATAGAGTGCACACGTACTTAGTTACGAACATATTAAGAAACGACAAAATGTATACGCAATGAGTACAAAATATTTAACAAATGACATAAAGTGCACCCGCACTGTATAAGCGTTTAGCATTTTTTACAAGAACTGAATACATTAGGAAATGAAATAAAGTGCACCCATATTTTAAAAGTCCTTAGCATTCTTACATGAATTAACCATACCAAGGAGTGAAATAAAGTGCACACGCACTGTGTACAAAATATATTAACAAATCATATAAAGTACACACGCACTGTGAAACTCTTTAGCATTTTTACATGAACTGGGAAAGGAATAGGAAGGATAGCTTCATGGTTGTAGCACAGTGAATTGCACGTAGCTGCACTAAAAGTCCATATCTTCCTACAGAAGCACACCACCAAGTGAGACAATCTGAAGTTCTCTTTCCTGAAGTATTTATCAGTGTAGCCAAGACACTGAAATGTTGTATTAATATTCTATGTTATCATTTTGGTAGTGCATTAGGTAAACCAAACAGTAGGACCATAATAACATCTCCATCGTTCAAGGTCGTGGACAGCCTTATATGTCAACACAACATTCTTGTAAAATCCATACTCTTTGATCAACATAGAATTAGTGCACAAACCAAATATAGTGGCCCATGATCATGAGGATGGACAGGACATACCGATATATCAGTAATTGCTGGTAATTAGGTCAGAAGGTGAAGGATACATTAAGTCTTATGTTAGTCATCATTCAAAATTACACTAGTGTATCAACCGATTTGAATAATTATTGGCACTCATTGGCTAGTTACTAAACATTTCTGTAGTGTGTATGGCGTATTACAGAACATTATTCGTAAGTCATCTTATTATGGTAATTATTGGCATAGTATTTATGCATCGGTCATCTCATTACAGTAATCATTGGCATAGCATTTATGCATAAGTCATGTCATTACAGTGATCATTGGCATAGCATTTATAGAGTATAACCAAACAACATTCATAACACATCTCATTACAGTAATTATTGGCAACATGTCGTCTCATTACAGTAATTATTGGCATAACATTTATGCCTAAGTCATCACATTACAGTAATTAATCATTCACATAGCATTTATGCATAAGTCATCCCATTGCAGTAATCATTGGCGTTCATTGGCCTGTTACTAAACATTTATTATGCATTATTCAGAAGTCATCATTCAGAAGAGGAGTTACTGGGTGTAGCATCAAGCTGCTAGTGTTTATATGTGATATCATGTAAGTGACATAAGACCTATTTAAAATGTAAGACACTGGAACTAGTATTCAAGGTGATTAGTCCAATAATACATAGACATAATGGAATCAATACATCAGAGAAATTAGCATTATATTTAGGACTAGAAATATATCTTAAACTTGTAGCATTATTTAGTTGTATACTGGTGATAGTTGAGACTGGTAATAATTTTCTTGTGCTAGCAATGCATTGCGTTGAGATCGATAGTTAATTGCTGGGGCATGAAAATATTTGCTTTTGACTTATTGCTGGATATAAGAATTAATAATGTCATGCGTCATGAGTCAGTCCTAGTAAGGTTATGAAACAAGTACAGTATATGTGATCACATTCATAAATGATGGACACAACTGGGTATAAAAATGCAAGTATTAGGACAGGTTTCTTAACTAAGTGCTTATAGCATATTAATGTTGTGAAAAGCTTCTCCTGGAAGAAATAGAAAATGGGTTATTGACCTGAAAGAAAAAATGTATATTATGCTGAAAAGTGGTAAACTTCGAATTAACAGGTAATGAAACGTGTACTTGATATGTATGTACTCTAGCTGTCTTTCCCAAAACATTCAGTCATTATACTAAGCGACATAAGCCATACCGTCAATAGGAACTGCAACAAATACTTAAATAACTACATAGCATTTCTTAACTAATAGTAAATATATAAACTTCATCATTATCATCATCTGCAAAGAAAAACTTCATTATTCATATTACCATATTCTTCATATAACTATTCATCATCATTTATTATCATCTGCAAAAAATAGACACTTTATTATTCATATTCATATTAGCATTTACTTGATCCAACTTTTCATTATCATTCACTACTTCGTATAGTATAGAGTTTCTTACTTCTAGCATATTTCATCACTAAAATTAAGATGTGCAGTTTTGTCTGACTGCCTGCATCAATCGCCTCGTATTCTGAAAGAAAAATAATTAGTTAAGACTGCTACTATACAGTGTGTATAGTATATTCTTGTTAATGCTTGTTAATTCTGATTTATTTACTCTTCATGATCAGGTATTGCATTTTCTTTCTTTCATTCTGATGGTAAAATTTCCATTTCATAATAAACCACTGTGGGTGTATAATTTATTTCTTTTACATGTCATTGCTTTCTTAACATGATGAATATGGATTAATATCTCGCATTTAAATCATACACACATTAAATAAAAACTTGTATCTAGTGTTATGACTAAACATACAGAATAGCATGACAGAAAACGTTTTAGGTCAAGACCACAGACAATTTTCAAGTGCAAAAAATGTACACAAAGAATCATATTGTAGTAGCCAAAAATGTAGGATGGTCAAGATATTGAGAGATCATAAGGCAAAATTGTAAAAGTCAACTGGTGTTTCTTACATCTTAAAGATTTCATAGTGCATACAGAGAAAAACTGTACTTTCGATAGGCATACCATCATTCTTACACAAAAAATGGGAAATATGCACAGTATGATATATAACGACAAGAAAAGTGGCCTGCTAACCTTACCTTGCTTGGCACTTGCCAAGAAAAAATATGAGCATCATAATTAAGAAGTCATATAGATATAATTGCATAAGTAGTCATATAAATATCAAGAAATGGCATTACAGTGTGATAAATCGTCAAGTACGTTCATTGAATAAATGGTTAGTATTGGAAATACCGTGATTGCCGCTGCTTTTTCTGGTTCTCAAAGTTTCGATGTGTACTACATTAGAGTGAGGAATGCTGCGAATTCCATATGGGCCTGCGTATAGAAGATCAAATTTACTGCATCTACTCTTTCCTCTGTTGGATAAATAATGTGTGCGTACTAGTATCTTCTGTCGAACGTGAAAGCCACGGCGTGTACAAACCTGCTTTTGTTGTCTTCTCCGACGCTCTGTGGCACGTTTTATGTTGTTGAGCGCAATGTCAATTATTTCATAGTGGCGTAGTCGACGAGATGTAGGAAAAGATACTAATTCTTTAATTTTGTTACGTGGTTCAACATTTTTCTATATAACAGTCGAAGATAGCATAGTAAATTCATTTGGTGTGGAGTTTATTACATCCTGGAATTATAGTATATGTGTATCCCAACCAATATGTCTTTTATGGTAGTATATTCTACATAGTTTACCAATTTATTTCATCAGTCGTGCAGTAGGGTTCGAAGAAGCGTGATACCTGGATATATAGATCGGACAAATGTTTCTTGCTCGTAACATACGCGTCCATATTACAGATCGAAATTGATGTCCATTGTCGGAAATTACTTTCATTAGACGCCCTACATGAAAAAAAAGTGTTTTACAAATGCATTCGAAATAGATTTCGCAGTGGCTTTGCGTAACGGAGTAATGGTAAGAAATTTCGAAGCGAGTTCAACAGCGACAAAGATGTAACAAAAACCTGTATTAGATCTGGGAATCGGACCAAAAATGTCTACAGCGGCCATGTGTCACAATTTAACGGGTACAATGGGACGTAACGGGGGAATATGTGAAGTCGTGTCTGATTTAGCTTTTTGGCAGATTTTACATGATGCTAAAACTAGTCAATACGTTTCTCCATGTTGTCAAAATGACAGTTCTGTCTCAGTATAGGAAAACATTTTCTGGCTCCATAATGTGCGTAACTTAAATGAGTATACCAAATTAATTTGTTAAGAAATTCGTCAGGAATACGTAATAACCAGTTGTTGCTGTCAGTGTGAGAGCGGCGAAACGGAATGTTATTGCATACAGTATAATGGTTTCTAACGGTAACGTTATTCCTATCTTGCCAAAGGTGTTTAATTTCTTTCCATATAAGTTGCCTTTTCTCTGCTCTTGTGCTATGTCTCGTAATGATGACGAAATGAAATTTTCAAGTGCAACTTGTTGAATATACATGACGCGAAAATTTGCTTGGCATAAGTTAGTTGCGATGTCTTGCTCATTGTTGCTGAAAGAACGGGATAGTGTGTCTGCTACAATATTTTGTGTACCGGTAATGTGAAAAATTGTAAAATAAAATTCCTGTAAATAAAGTTTCTATCTGCTTAACCTGTCATGTGTAAATTTAGTGGAAAGTAAAAACTGTATAGCTCTATGATCTGTGCAAACGGTGGTATCTCTTCCATAAAGAAAATGCCTAAATCTGGTAAATGCCCATACAACACATAATGTTTCAAGTTCTGTAACAGAATAATTGCGTTCAGCAGGTGACAGAATGCGACTTGCAAAAGCGATGTTTTTAATTACTCTAGTACCGTTTTCTTCAATTTCCTGAAAAATGTGAACGCCTGAAGCGGTGTTAGAACTGTCAGTGGCAATGGAAAAATTTCTGGTAAGATCTGGGTGTGACAAAAGTGGTGCATTCAACAAAGCATGTTTCGGATTAACAAATTCAGACTGTACTTGGCTATCCCAGGACCAAATAGTGTTTTTACCCGTCAGCCGAATAACACGTATATATCTGCTCGTATAAGAAATTTTTCTGGCACAGCCCTGTGCAATGCTGGCCGATAGATTTGTCATGTATAAAAAGAAACAACTGAGTTTTCTTTACAATAATCGGGATGACCATAGATTGGAGAAGTTAGTAAATTCTTTGAATTGAGATGAATTTTTGTCAAAAGTTACTTTTTATGGGAAAAATTATTATCAAGAGATTTTTTTAAAAACATTTACATGGGGATATAACAATACTACATATGTGAGAGGCTGCTTTTACCTTATACTACAACGCTCAGGCTCCGCCATCGCGCCCCACGACAGGCCCAGCCAACTCGATACACCAGATTGCTAGCTACAACTTACTCCTACTGCTGACAACACTACTCTCTGGTCGGAGATTCTCTTATAGCTTACATATTGCAGGCAGCACGTGAGCAGTCCATCGAAATTACATCTTCTCGAGTGCGCTAGCAACAAATTCCTTAATGATGGACCTCTTACAAGGTGAACGTCACCTTCGCGGCTGACATATGGGTTGTGCTCCGACCAGTAATGGTTGTTGTGGAGAGTGAAATGCCTTCTCGGGTGATGCCAGATTCGTTAATCCGTGTCACGTTGTTTATAAAATGTTTATTTTCTTCCCTTGTTGCAACACCTATTCACAAAACTATACTCGACGAATGTGGCCTTCTGGCCGATGGTGTTGTGTTAACGTGTAATGATATGACTGCAGTTCTTCATCGTGCAATAGTTCAATAACTAGTAATCGAGATATCAGGAACTGCCTTTCAGTATCACGGGTAGTTTTGCAGGTTGACTGGTGAATAGTTTCAAGAATCGAGTACTCTTGTTTGTTGAGCCGGTCTACTACTTGAACGGCATATGTCTATTACTTGTGGACGAAGATTACCGGTTTACCGAAGGCGCTGCTCCAGGCGACGAAATACATTCTCATCTGGGTGGTGCCTTTGAAGGTACCGTGAAGCATATGGGTGAGCAGCCGCTTGATTAACGATGCTCCCTGCACCAAGATCATGTCCCAATATTCCTCGTTTGTGCACTCCATCGAGAATCCGCCATACATGATAGATTACATTGGCTTCTCAAAGCTATTTTTATGTCATACCATGATGTCCTTCTTACAAATGACGATAGTTAGGGAACGGACCTCTGAAAAACTAAGAAGGTACCTGACTAGGATGCGAACCATAGCTCTACGGTGGATGGGGCTGATATGCGGAAAGTCTTGTCAGCGAGCTAGGTTGACTGATAAAGTAGTGCGGGTGATACCTTTCTGTACATTCTGATGCGCTGCACCATATGACATTATTACCATAACCTCGTTTACAGACCGAGTGAGGTGGCGCAGTGGTTAGCACATTGGACTCGCATTCGGGAGGACGACGGTTCAATCCCGCGTCTGGCCATCCTGATTTAGGTTTTCCGTCATTTCCCTAAATCTCTTCAGGCAAATGCCGGGATGGTTCCTTTGAAAGGGCACGGCCGACTTCCTTCCCTAATCCGATGAGACTGATGACCTCGCAGTTTGGTCTCTTCCCTCCAAATCAACCCAATCCTCGTTTACACACATTTTTAAAAATATGCCCGATCTGGTTTTGCTACATTAACTTCGTCTTTAATCTCGATGGGGAATCGCGATATAATTTACCGCTTGAAAATGTTCCATCGCTTGGTATCGGTAGTGCTAAATGAAACATAAGGAAAGTAACTGTGGTAGATTTTTTACAACACTATGAATTACATGCCTTTTATTGAGGCTGCAGAGCAGCGTATACAAGAAATATTTTTCACTCACATTTAGCTTTAGTCATTGAAGTGCCTTGTCTCCACATAATTTTGACACATCTGTTTTGGTTACTGAAATGAAGAAATGGAAAATTTAGTAAATGAAATAGGATACTGAGGAATAGCTGTAGAAGCAAACAATAAAATTTCTACACTTAACCTTAGCGCAATATAACATGAAATGATTAAATAAATTTAATTCATTCAATATTTACGTCTTTGTTGTATTCGTATTTGCAATAGTGAATGACAATTTTTGATACAACGATATCATTAATTGTTTCATCCTGCAATCCATATGGCTATTACTTTTTGCAGGAAGGAAATGTAGGTTTAAATATTTAGTTGTTTTTAATATTCCACTCACCCACTAATAAAGGAGCTACTTAAGGTGGCGTTCTCATCAAGTGTCTTTGGTGATCTGAAGCTGAAGCGTTCAAGATTGTAAATAACCACAAAGCAAGGAACCTCTATTTTAGCTTTATGTCCTTCCTTCATTTCCGAATCCTTGAGCGAAACTACATCCACCCTTAGAAAATACAGTTATTTTTTTCGTTGATGTTAAGTACAGAACCGCAACAGAAAGGTGACGAAAATGCGATAGATGCTGGGAAAAAAACTAATGTATCACCAGGTCACTCCTTTTTCTTCTTATGCCCTGTATCTTGAAATAAGAGTCAGTCGCGGACTGTTTCTAAGGCTGCGGTAGACGTGATAGAATGCATTACCAGTCAAGATCGGCTGATTTCGTAAGTGTTTTTTTTTGTGCAAAATAGGCAAGAATACCCAATATGACAGCAAACATTTCTAAGTCATGCATAATCTTCTGTAAGTAGGGTGCAGGCAGATTTCAGTGTCTTGCGAACTTATTTGTAGGTATTTATTTTTGCTGTGAAGAATACGTGGGCGCGCACACACACACACACACACACACACACACACACACACACACACACACACACACCCGTATTGTATGTATCTGCCTGTGTGTCGGGGGGGGGGGGGGGGGGGAGGGTAGGTGGTTAGGTGTGTGAAATATGTTAACAGAGTAGCATGATATGTCTTGAAAAACAAATAACATCCTACAATCGTTGTCATTAAGTATCAGGATGCAACAATTGAGTTTCATAACGACTTCTCCAGCACGGAAGTAGTATGTCAAACTCACTACGAATTCGTTTCCTGTATTCGTCCAGCTAATTACTCAACTTCTTATGGATTTGTGAAAACGACTGAAGTGTTTACATTAAACATTAGATATTTCATGACACACAACCCGTAAATTAAAACGGTTTAAGTTATACCAAAAATGATTTTTTTTTTAATTTTTTACCTTCTAAATTTCTTGTAACGTCACTAGTTTCTTCCGCCGAGTAACATCTTTTGTAGCTCATCTCTCTGACGTGTCTTGGGTTGCCTGATTTTTTATAATAGTAACATCAAAAACTATAGTACAGTGATAATTACTATTGTCGTTTGAGAACAGTTTTATGAAAATTGCGTTCCTTGGTTGTTACAGTACATTTTTCCGGTTGTTTTTAGGTACAAATGTCTTACTTCCTACTCACACGAATATATTATTTTTCAGGTACGTTATAGCGTGTTGGTGGTATTTCACGTATTTCTATGTATCCACTTACAAAGCTTCATCAATATCAAACACTGCAAACTCTCTTCCTTCCAACTGTGTTCAGCAGTTTTGCTTGCCACGTGCGGAGGTGGCTCATAACAGCACAAAATACAACTGGAGAAGTTATCCATTTGAGCCTCCCTCCACGTTCAGAGACTGCTATGTGTGTGCCTGATTCCATAGCATACTTGCTGGACACGCTCCACAACTTCGTGGCGGTGTGTTACATGGCGGACAGGTCCATGTGATAGCTTCAGGGACGTCTATCTAAATGTAAATGACGATGCGTCAGAACTTTAAATGGAAACCAAACGCCCATATTGTGCAGCGACGACATGGGACACAGGTGCCGCAAGATTTAAAAAATACAGGTCGTGCTGTGAGGAAATGAATGTGACAAACCAAAATCGCCAAGTTTCAGGTAATGTGTTGACAACGGGAGGTTATTCACATCATCTGTCCAACAAAGATGAACTCGAAGAACGAATAAATGCAACAGGCGAAGCCTAACACTTTATTTCAGTGGGAAATCGATGCAAGAGGAAACAGACTATACATATATTTAGGGTTATTTCTTTTTTTTTTCATTTTCAGTTGCGTCTAACAGGATGAACTCCACATCTTTGCCACGAATATTTTAAACCGTCTATAGCGCATATGAATCCGCAAACAAAGTGTAACCAACACTATGAAGCTGAGTATCTGGATATTACTATTAGAAAGTTTGCGTAAGAGAATAGGAGAATTTAATATTACAATTACGTATTCTGTAACGTATTTTTATATTTACTCAAGGGAAATCTTGTGAAACTGCAGGAGATGAGAAAGATAAGACGTGTACTGCATTCAAGTATTACCAGAGAATACTGTATTGTGAGCCATCAATATGCGGCACAAAATTACGAGGACTTAAAGAGGACAATAATATGGGCATATGAGGGAAAGTTTCTCATGTACGTGACAATAAATTGCCATAGCTGTGTTAAATGGAACCGCGTTTTGATGGCTCACAATTTTTATCTTTCTTTCCTCGCCTGGCAGAGAAAAATACGTTACATAATACGTAATTCTAATATTAAATGCTCCTATTCTCTAACGCAACCTTTCTAATAGTAATTTCCAGATACTCGGCTTCATGGTGTTGGTTACACTTTGTTTGCGGATTCATATGCGCTATAGACGGTTTACAATATTCGTGGCAAAGATGTGGAGTTCATCCTGTAAGACGCAACTGAAAATGAAAAATAAGAGATAACCCTACATGTATGTATAGTCTGCTTCCTCTTGCATTGATTTCCCACTGAAATATATACAAGTGAAGGAAAATCTAAATTAATCTTATGAATATTGGCATCCAGAACTTTAAACTCATCCATAGCAAAAACATAGAAACTGCTTGCTTAAAATCTAAGATCTATGCTGAGCACGATACGTATTACCTTTTGACAAGCGTTTCTGTCGAGCCACAAACTGAAAGATTAATGTTTATATTTTTCATGGTATAAAAATTTAGGGAACTTGTTTCTGCCTATTTAAATAATGTGGAGACCGCATGTGGCACTTATGGCGTAACACAAAAACCTCAGTAACTTTTGCGATCAGATGGACGGCATGTAACACAAACGAAATAGCTGGTGACTGCCTACGTCTACAATATTTTCAAGAAAAAAGTGAGTACATGTAAATCCCTAAACACTTTTCAGTTATAATTAGATGCGGACGTTTCGAGCAGTCTGCGAACTTTCTTCTGAAAGTGTCTTGCAAGCAGATACAACTGCCTTGTAGTTCGTTCCTTTTGTGAAGTATCCATAAAGAGCCAGACTACTTCAGCAGTCTTCAATGTTGTGATGACTGATTAACACTGAGTAATTCCTCATCGATAAATTGTTACCGCACTTTTTATTGTTTCACAAAATCTTTGTCAGGCTACTGCAGAAATATTTCTCTTTTTGCCAACGAAAACTGTATCAGTCGTTCAGTTTGAAACTGCTTATTGCTGCGAAAATTACGTGAACCACTGAGATTTGGTCTCACCAATACCGACATGAAAGGGTGAGGACAAGTAACATTAATCAAGTTATGGGAGTATCCAATATTGCATGGCGACAGATGACGAACATTTATAATACAAAGATCGATAAATATTTGATATCAATTAAAAAATTTGTAAAAGAGAAGAAAATTTTCAGAAAATCATTAGGTCAGCTGGCACTCATCGATAGAACATGGATGTATTTGTGTTAGCTTGCTATTAAAAGCGAGTATTCTCAGTATGAAATGCATCACAGGGGATAGTCATTGTCCAATAGATTACTGGCTTATTCGGTGTATCACTTTCATTCTTTTTCCTAACAAGCAAATAAAACACGTAGCTGAGTCAGCTGAATGATGGAATCAGGTTAGAAGGGGATATCGTTTTGCGCCATGACAACAATCTAATTTCATGTCCTGAATAGGAAAGTGAATAGAATTAAACGATGTATTATACACTAGTTTATGAAGTGTATCTTCTCAGTCACTACGCCCGTAACTGTAACATCTAATATATTTGTTGCCAAATACGAGAGTATTGCTAGGAGGAGATCAATTAATCCATTCATAAATTCCATTTCTCAAAAGTCTATAAATTATTTAAATACTGCTAGACACTAGAGAAATTGGAAAAGTAGTGGCTAACGGAATGATGAAAATATACAACAGAAATGTGTCCCTGCTCATAGGAAAAGTACATTTTTCGTCGTCTTTGTAAAAGCGAATTGGTTGAAACTTACGCAACTAATTTGAGGCTACACCTTTTGAACTGATAGCGTTTTCCCAGGCTATCGTGTCTACAGTTGGCGCTGAGAAGCAGAAAATTCTCACACACATGTTTCAACTTCAGGAGTACGTTATGTGATCAAAAGCACCCGGACACCTGGCTGGAAATGACTTACAAGTTCATGGTTTCCTCCATCGGTAATGCTAGAATTCAGTATGGTTTTAGCCTTGATGACAGCTTCCACTCTCGCAGGCATAACCCCTCCCCCCCCCCCCCCCCACCACGGGGTCCACAACTCACAACTCTTTTGCGGATACGTGCGTGGCGACCATGGGGCCCAGAGCTAGTGCAGTTCTCCTTCCTTTCCGGGCTGCCCTACCCCTCTTCCTCATCCCTCCTCGTCCCATCTCCTTCTCCCCCTTACCTCCCCTTCACACACCCTCTTCTTGGGAGTAACATATCGAGCCTTCGTCGGGAGACAGACGTTTGAAAACTCCAGGATCCTGTTTGTTTTTCTCCATCCTCACGCTTTCTTCCTCTCTTGATGTTTCCCTATGTTCACTCTTCTCCTTGCTTTCATGCCCTTACTTCTATTTCTGCCTCATTCTCCTTGCCCTATTCTCCTTGTCTTCTTTTATGTGTCTTATTCTCCTCTTCGGCGCTTAAGATCCTTTCTTCTATCCATCTATCACTCTCTCTCTTTCCTCTCTTCGCTCCTCCCTGAGCGTGTCTGAAGGCCAACCCACGCATTCGCCCGCGTAGCCGGTGACGGGGTAACGCGTAATTCCCCGACCTGGGTAGACAAGGAAGGCCCCCTGGTAAAGGCCAGGCCCAGGCAGGGGTGATAGCCAGAGCTGTTACCTTCCGAACGCGCCGATTGGTCCCTCCGACCGTTTCTCGGGATGTGTGACCTGAGGTGTGAACAAAGGTGGGAGTGCTATCTGCGACGGCCCCCACAAGGAAGGAGTGCACCATCGGAGACGGTGGAAATAGTGGGGGATTCATCCGCAATGGATTTCTCTTCTTCTTCTTCTGCCTTGTCTTCTGCCCCCACCCTCCGCCCCCCACCTCAAAAAAAAATCTCCTGTTCCGAAAATTCTACCACCAGCACCGAAGTTTCTTGTTGTCACAAGATCTGACGGTCACCATTTCTCAACAGTCAACCCTTTCGTCATTCGGAAGGGTGTAGATGCGATTGCAGGTACAGTGAAATCTTGTACTCGGTTACGAAACGGTACCTTGCTGTTAGAGAGCGCCTTCCAGGCCCAAAAATTACTTCCAGCCACACTCTTACACACATTTACAGTAAGGTTGGAGGCCCACCGCACCTTCAATTCGTCGCGTAGCGTGGTGTATACCAAGTCACTCAACAGACTAACTAATGAGGAGATTCTGTCTTTGCTCTCTGATCAGGGAGTGACGGCCGTCCATTGGGTCGCGAAAAGGGTCGACAAGGACCTCATACCGACCCGAACCATATTCCTGACATTCGACAATGTGCAATTGCCTTCACGAATGAAGGTGGGTTTATGAGATCGTTTCTGTTCGGCCGTATGTACCCAGCCCTACAAGGTGTTACCAATATCAGCGGTTTAACCATACACGGCAGTCTTGTTCAAGTGTTGCTAAATGCGTTACCTGTGGCAGGGACGCCCATGAAGGTGGCTGTCCACCTCCATCCTCTCGTTGCATCAACTGTATGGGCGACTATGCTGCCTCCTCTCGCAACTGCCCCGTCTACAACGATAAGAAAACTATACAGGAAATTCGAGTGAAAGAGAAGGTGTCGACCTCGGCTGCTCGCAAGTTATTCAATAGCAGGAAGCCCACTGTGCTACCGGCAGATAAATACAGTACCGTTCTCGCCTCTCCTTGCCCTACCAGGGAGGTAGCTACACAGACATGCGATCTAACATTTAGCGATTCGGTCGTCAGATTGGCCAGCGCTAAGATGGCCCGATCAACGTCTCCCTTCCTCCCACCAACCCTAAGGCTCAAACATCATCATCTGCTACTGCTAAGACGAGGACATCTAAATCAGATGCTCGGACCTTCAAAAAAGAACCGGCATGCGAAGATTTCTTGCGTCCACCGACTTCACACCCACCAACTGTTCTTTCGACAACACGTAATTCTTCAAAGAAGGTTCATAGAAAAAAGAGTTCTCCATCTCCGCCGAGGCGCGTTTCTTCTCCTGCGCCACCCAGCGGTTGCCGTCCCCGGCCATCTTCAGTTTCGCCAGGCCGCACCGCTGGTAGCCGATCATCTGCCCTTTCACCGGCGGAGGAAGCTGCCCCTCCTGACCAGCTCAGGAAGGTGGCAGTCGCAGCTGTTGAGTTGATGGACCATGACTCACCACCAATCGATTGCAGTAGCAGTGCTCCCTTGAAGCCAGGCTCTCAGCGACCATCGAGGTAACCCTTTCTTGTTTCTACTTTTCCTTCTCGTTTTCATAATGGCATTTCTTCAATGGAAGAGTCGCGACATTCGGTCTAACCGAGAGGAACTAAAATTGCTCCTTCGAATACAGTGCCCATTTGTCGTAGGTCTCCAAGAAACGAAGTTATGCCCACGCGATCGTATTGACCTGGCACAGTATACTTCCGTGCGTTTTGACCTACCCCCTGTGGCAGGTATTTCGGCTCATGGAGGGGTCATCTTGCTGGTTCAGTATGATGTCTACTACAATCCAATAACATTGCACACATATCTGCAGGTAGTTTCCGACCGAATTACTCTCCCCACTTTCGCGTTTTCCATTTGTACTATTTACACTCCATCATCGTCTGCCTATACTAGGGCAGACATGATACAACTGCTTCCTACACCATTTTTGTTGATTGGAGACTTTAATGCCCACCATCCCCTTTATTCTAGGGGTAGCGTCTTTGATTCATAATCTAAACGTGTTCGATTCCCGCCACAGCCTAAATTTTGATAAATAATCAGGATTGGCGGCCGAAGACTTCCGGCATAAGAAGTCAGCCTCATTCTGCCAAAGGCCTTGTCAAAGAGGGCGGAGGAGTGGATAGAGGTTCAGGGCACTCTCTTGTCCTACGGGTGGGAAATTGCCCCTAAAGGCGGAACAATCAGCAAAGATCAACGACATGAAGATGCAGAAGGCAATGGAAACCACTGCATTAAAGAAACGTAACGTGTATCCACAGGACATGTGGCCTGTATTTGAAGAAGTGTCATGATGATCTCTCCATTGGCAAAAGATTCCGGAATAGTTCCCCATTCGGATCTCCGGGAGAGGACTGCCAAGGGGGAGGTTACCATGAGAAAAAGATTGAATAATCAACGAAAGGATAACGTTCTAGGAGCCGGGGCGTGGAATGTCAGAAGCTTGAACGTGGTAGGGAAACTAGAAAATCTGAAAATGGGAATGCAAAGGCTCAATCTAGATATAGTAGGGTCAGTGAAGTGAAGTGGAAGGATGACAAGGATTTCTGGTCAGATGAGTATCGGGTAATATCAACAGCAGCAGAAAATGGTATAACAGGTGTTGGATTCGTTATGAATAGGAAGGTAGGGCAGAGGGTGTGTTGCTGTGAACAGTTCAGTGACTGGGTTGTTCTAATCAGAATGGACAGCAGACCAACACCGACAACGATAGTTCAGGTATACATGCCGACGTCACAAGCTGAAGATGAACAGATAGAGAAAGTGTATGAAGATATTGAAGGGGTAATGCAGTGTGTAAAGGGGGACGAAAATCTAATAGTCATGGGCTACTGGAATGCAGTTGTAGGGGAAGGAGTAGAAGAAAAGGTTACAGGATAATATGGGCTTGGAACAAGGAATGATAGAGGAGACAGACTAATTGAGTTCTGTAACAAGTTTCAGCTAGTAATAGCGAATACCCTGTTCAAGAATCACAAGAGGAGGAGGTATACTTAGAAAAGGCCGGGAGATACGGGAAGATTTCAATTGGATTACATCATGGTCAGACAGAGATTCCGAAATCAGATACTGGATTGTAAGGCGTACCCAGGAGCAGATATAGACTCAGATCACAATATAGTAGTGATGTAGAGTAGGCTGAAGTTCAAGACATTAGTCAGGAAGAATCAATACGCAAAGAAGTGGGATACGGAAGTACTAAGGAATGACGAGATACGTTTGAAATTCTCTAACGCTATAGATACAACAATAAGGAATAGCGCAGTAGGCAGTACAGTTGAAGAGGAATGGACATCTCTAAAAAGGGTAATCACAGAATTTGGGAAAGGAAACATAGGTAAAAAGAAGGTAGCTGCGAAGATACCATGGCTAACAGAAGAAATACTTGATGAAAGGAGGAAGTACAAACATGTTCCGGGAAAATCAGGAATAGAGAAATACAAGTCGCTGAGTAATGAAATAAATAGGAAGTGCAGGGAAGCTAAGACGACATGGCTGCAGGAATAATGTGAAGACATCGAAAAAGATATGAATGTCGGAAGGACAGACTCAGCATACAGGAAAGTCAAAACAACCTTTGGTGACATTAAAAGCAACGGTGGTAACAATAAGAGTGCAACGGGAATTCCACTGTTAAATGCAGAGGAGAGAGCAGATAGGTGGGAAGAATACATTGAAAGCCTCTATGAGGGTGAATATTTGTCTGATGTGATAGAAGAAGAAACAGGAGTCGATTTAGAAGAGACAGGGGATCCAGTATTAGGATCGGAAATCGAAAGAGCTTTGGAGGACTTACGGTCAAATAATGCAGAAGGGATAGATAACATTCCATCAAATTTTCAAAAATTATTGGTGGTGTGGCAACAAAACGACTATTCACGTTGGTATGTAGAATATATGAGTCTGGCGATATACCATCTGACTTTCGGAAAAGCATCGTCCACACAATTCCGAAGACGGCAAGAGCTGACAAGTGCGAGAATTATCGCACGATCAGCTTAACAGCTCATGCATCGAAGCTGCTTACAAGAATAAAATACAGAAGAATGGAAAAGAAAATTGACAATGCGCTAGGTGACGATCTGTTTGGCTTTAGGAATAGTAAAGGGACGAGAGAGGCAATTCTGACGTTACGCCTAATAATGGAAGCAAGGCTAAAGAAAAATCAAGACACTTTCATAGGATTTGTCGACCTGGAAAAAGCGTTCGACAATATAAAATGGTGCAAGCTCTTCGAGATTCTGAATAAAGTAGGGGTAATCTATAGGGAGAGACGGGTCATATACAATATGTACAACAACCAAGAGGGAATCATACGAGTGGACGATCAAGAACGAAGTTCTTGTATTAAGAAGGGTGTAAGACAAGGCTGTAGCCTTTCGCCCCTACTCTTCAATCTGTACATCGAGGAAGCAATGATGGAAATAAAAGAAAGGTTCAGAAGTGGAATTAAAATACAAGGTGAAAGGATATCAATGATACGATTCGCTGATGACATTGCTATCCTGAGTGAAAGTGAAGAAAAATTAAATGATCTGCTGAACGGAATGAACAGTCTAATGAGTACACAGTATGGTTTGAGAGTAAATCGGAGAAAGACGAAGGTAATGAGAAATAGTAGAAATGAGAACAGCGAGAAACTTAACATCAGGACTGATGGCCACGAAGTCAATGAAGTTAAGGAATTCTGCTACCTAGGCAGTAAAACAACCAATAGCGGATGGAGCAAGGAGGACATTAAAAGCAGACTCTCTATGGCAAAAAAGGCATTTCTGGGCAAGAGAAGTCTACTGATATCAAATACCGGCCTTAATTTGAGGAAGAAATTTCTGAGGATGTACGTCTGGAGTACAGCATTGTATGGTAGTGGAACGTGGACAGTGGGAAAACCGGAACAGAAGAAAATCGAAGCATTTGAGATGTGGTGCTATAGACAAATGTTGAAAATTAGGTGGACTGATAAGGTAAGGAATGAGGAGGTTCTACGCAGAATCGGAGAGGAAAGGAATAAGTGGAGAACACTGATAAGGAGAAGGGACAGGATGATAGGACATCTGCTAAGACATGACGGAACGACTTCCATGGCACTAGAGGGAGCTGTAGAGGGCAAAAACTGTAGAGGATACAGAGATTGGAATACGTCAAGCAAATAATTGAGGACGTAGGTTGCAAGTGCTACTCTGAGATGTAGAGGTTAGCACAGGAAAGGAATTCGTGGCGGGCGGCATCAAACCAGTCAGTAGACTGATGACAAAAAAAAAAAAAAAAAAAAAAAAAAAAAAAAAAAAAAAAAAAAAAAAAAAAATATCCGCTTTGGGGCTCTCCAGCATCCTGCCCGAGAGGCTCCCTCTTAACAGACCTAGTCAACCACCTCAATCTAGTCTGCTTAATTATCGGTGCAACTACCTTCCATTCGGACGCAATGCGTACCTATTCCCACTTGGACCTCTCAATATCCACTATCCAACCTGCACGTCGGTTCGAGTGGTATGCTCTGTCTGATACGTACTCAAGCGACCATTTCCCCTGCGTAATCCATTTCCTGCATCACACCCCTTCTCCACGTTCCACTAGCTGGGACATCTCCAAAGCCGACTGGGGGCCTTTCACCTCCCTGGGGACCTTCCATGATCAAAACTTCTCCAGCACGTATAGTCAGGTAGTATACCACACGGACGTTTCTCTCTCTGCTCCTGAATATTCCATCCCTCGTACTTCCTCTTCTCCACGCCGAGTCCCAGTCCCCCGGTGGACTACAGCATGCAGCGACGCTATTCGTGCTCGGCGTCGTGCTTTAAGCACCTTCCAACGCCACTCTACGATGGCGAACTGTATCAGTTACAAACGACTCCGTGCACAATTTCGTCGTGTTATCAAATAAAGCAAAAAGGGTTGCTCGGTGGCTTTCACCAGCTGATTCACCAGTTTTGCTCCTTCTTCGGTTGTCTGGGGTGGCCTGCGCCGGTTATCTGGCACTAAGGTTCACTCCTCGATTTCTGGCTTGACTGTAGCGAATGAAGTCCATCTGGATCCTGAGGATGTCTCAAATGCCTTCTGCCGCTTTTTCGCCGAGGTTTCAAGCTCTGCCTATTACCATTCTGCCTTCCTCCCACGAAAACAAGCAGAGGAGGAATGGCCACCTTCTTTCCAGTCCTTGATTCGTGAAAGTTACAATGCCACCGTCACCGTGAGGGAACTCGAAAGAGCACTCGCCCGGTCCCGATCCTCTGCTCCGGAACCCGATGGTATCCATATTCAGATGCTGAAGAACCTTTCACCTGCCGGTAAAAGCTTTCTTCATCGCGCTTATAATTGCATCTGGATTGTAGGTCATGTTCCCACACGCTGGCGTGAAGCGATTGTTATTCCCATACCCAAACCAGGAAAGGACAAACACCTTCCTTCCAGTTATCGCCCTATCTCCTTTACCAGCTGCGTCTGCAAGGTGATAGATCACATTGTAAATTCTCGATTGGTTTGGCTCCTTGAATCTCGACGCCTCCTTACCAATGTCCAATGTGGCTTTCGTAGGCGCCGCTCTGCTGTTGACCACCTAGTTACCTTGTCGACCTTCATTATGAACAACTCTTTGCGTAAGCGCCAGACGGTGGCGGTGTTCTTCGATTTAGAGAAGGCTTGCGACACCTGTTGGAGGGCGGGCATTCTCCGCACCATGCATACTTTGGGCCTTCGCGGTCGCCTCCCTCTTTTTATTAATGCATTTTTAATGGATCGAATGTTCAGGGTACGTGTGGGTTCTTTCTTGTCAGATGCCTTTCGCCAGGATAATGGGGTGCTCAGGGCTCCGTTTGGAGCGTGGCCCTTTTTGCCATAGCTATCAACCCAATAGTGGATTGCCTTCCAGCTGACGTTTCAGGCACCCTTTTCGTGGACGACTTTACGATCTACTGCAGCGCTCAGAGAACATGTCTCCTGGAAACGCTGTCTTCAGCGTTGTCTAGACTGTCTATATTCCTGGAGTGTCGCTAACGGTATCCGTTTTTCTGGTGAGAAAACGATCTGTATGAACTTCTGGTGTTACAAACAGTTTCTTCCACCATCCTTACATCTCGGTCCCGTTGCTCTCCCATTCGTGGAGACAAGAAAATTGTTAGGTCTTACTTTGACGGGAAACTTTGCTGGTCTCCACATGTGTCTTACTTGGCTGTTCATTGTACTCGTTCCTTAAATCCACATGTGTCTTACTTGGCTGCTCATTGTACCCGTTCCTTAAATGTCCTCCGTGTTCTCAGCTGTACGTCATGGGGAGCAGATCGCATGGTCCTGCTTCGCTTGTATCGGTCCAATGTCCGATCAAAGCTGGATTATGGGAGCTCTGTCTACTCTTCTGCCCGGTTGTCCATATTACGCCGTCTAAACTCTATCCACTATCGGGGGTTACGTCTGGCGACTGGAGCATTTTATACCAGCCCTGTTGAGAGTCTGTATGCCGATGCTGCCGAATTCCCGCTAAACTACCGGCGCAATATGTTGCTTTGTCGGTACGCCTGCCGGCTGATGTCAATGCCCGACCACCCGTCATATTTCTCCTTCCTTGACGATTCTCTCGATCGCCAATATGGGCTGTATGTCTCTGCCCTGTTCCCTCCTGGAGTTCGCTTTTGTCGCCTGTTTCAACAACTTGATTTTACTCTCCCTACGACTTTTCGAGGGGGTGAGAGTCCGACACCACCTTGGCTCCAGGCTCAGGTTTGCGTTCACCTTGAACTCAGCTCGCTCCCAAAGGAGAGGACCGCGGATTCGATATACCACTCGAGGTTTGTCTAACTTCGTTCGAGGCTCGCTACTAACGTCTTTATTTACACAGATGGCTCCAAGACTACTGCTGGCGTCGGATGTGCCTTTGTCGTTGGGGATGATACCTTTCTATCCGGCTCCTGGACTAGTGTTCAGGCTTTAACGCTGAGCTTCTTGCTCTTTATCAGGCTGTTCAGTATATCCGCCGCCATCGTCATTCTCCCTATGCCATCTGCTCTGATTCTTTGAGCGTCATTCAGAGTCTCCGTGACCCATATTCGGACCACCCTCTCGTGCAACGACTTCAATGGTCCCTTCAGTCGCTAGCTGATACCGGCGCTTATGTCTTTTTTTTTTTTTTTTTTTTTTTGATTCCTGGCCACGTTGGTGTGCCTGGGAACGAAGCTGCAGCCATGGCTGCTGTCCTCCTGCCTCGGACAGCTTCCTCTTGTGTCCCATCAACTAATGTTAGTGGGGTTCTTTGTCGGAGCGTTTCATCATTGTGGCATACGGCTTGGTCCTCTCTCCATGAACATAAGCTTAAAGCCATCAAACCGATCCCGATTGCTTGGACGACCTCCTCACGCCCTTCCCGGTGAGAGGAGGTCATTTTGGCCAGGTTGCGGATTGGGGATTGCCGATTTATCCACCGCTACCTATTGTCCGGTGACCCCGCCCCGCGGTGACCCTGTGGTCATCCATTGACGTTTCGCCATATTTTATTGCCCTGTCCCCCTTTTTATTCACTCTTGTGTTGTCCTGTGTCTGCGTCTACCTTACAGGAACTTATAGCTGATGGCGCTTGAACAGCTGCTCGTACCCTTAGTTTTATTACATTGATGGACTGGTCCAAAAAGGTCTAACTCTTTTGTTTATCTGCGTATTTGTAAGTACTTTCTGGTGTTGCCCCCTTGCGTTTCTTTTCTACGCTATTAGTGCATTAAAGTTTGTAACTGGGCGCTACTGACCTTAGTAGTTGAGCACCATAAGAAAAAAAAATCGCAGGCATACGTTCAGTCAGGTGCTGGAAGGTTTCTTGGGGAATGGCAGCCCACTCTTCACGAAGTGCTGCACTGAGGAGAGGAACTGAAGTCGATAGGAAAGACCTGGCACGAAGTCGGCGTTCCAAAACATCCCAAAGGAGTTCTATAGGATTCATGTCAGTACTCTGTGCAGGCCAGTCCATTACTGGGATGTTATTGTCGTGTAACCATTCCGCTACAAGCCGTGTATTATGAACAGGTGCTCGATCGTGTTGAAAGATGCAGTCACCATCCCCGAATTGTTCTTCGACGGTGTGCTCTGATGGTGCCACATAGAACCACAAGGGGTGCAACCCCCTCCATGAAAATTCCGTTCACAACGTAACACCACCTCCGCCGAATTTTACTGTTGGCACTACTCACGCTGGCACATGACGTTCACCGTGCATTCGCTGCACCCACACCCTGCCATCGAATCGCCACATTATATCCCGTGATTCGTCACTACACACAACCTTTTTCCACTGTTCAATCGTCCAGCGTTTACGCTTCATACACCAAGCGGGGCGTCGTTTGGCATTTACCGGCGTGATATGTGGCTTATGAGCGACCGCTTGACCACGAAATCTAAGTCTTCTCACCTCCCGCTTAACTGTCATAGTACTTGCAGATCACATCGGAAACAGTGGAACTAGGGATGTTTAGGACAGTGGAAATCTCGCGTACAGACGAGTGACCCAAGTGACAGCGAATCACCTGACCACTTTCGAAGTCCGTTGAGTTCCGCGGGGTGCCCCATTCTGCTCTTCACGATGTCTAATGACTACTGAGGTCGCTGATATGGTGTACCTGGCAGTAGTCGGCAGCGCAAGTCACCTAATATGAAAAACGTATGTTTTCAGGGGTGTGCTGATACTTTTGATCGCGAAGTGCATGTAACACCATCCCACGGAAACTCTTTTAAGTTCGTCAGCATGTTATTACAAATACTTTCAGTGACTCTTAAACTGTTGCTCGTTAGTAACTGACTTTTACAATGTGCTGCACCGCCACTATATGAATGTCCATGGCGACTGTACTAATGCTCTCATATGCTTGAGCGCCTGTGAGGTAAGCCAAAGTACTAAATGGTTCAAATAGCTCTGATGACTATGGGACTTAACATCTATGGTCATCAGTCCCCTAGAACTTAGAACTACTTAAACCTAACTAACTTAAATACATCACACACATCCATGCCCGAGGCAGGATTCGAACCTGCGACCGTAGCGGTGACAGACGGAAACGCCTAGAACCGCCCGGCCACACCGGCCGGCAAACCAAAATACTGCCTGCAAGTACTGTCAGTGGCAGTTAATCCTAATGCTACTTCTTCGCGATTTATAACAAGCAAAACATTTCAAATATGTTGTACTGTTACGACACGTTCGTACATAAACGGCGTGCAGTTGTAGTTTTGAGCACACCATGTCGGAAACCATGTCTGTTGCCTCACCTTAACCAAATAATGCAGTCATACACTAATGCTTCTGCGGTATCTATTCGCTACCGGCTCATTCCTATCTAGGTCTAGTAACAGAGATGTGAAACGCTCACACATACACACGCACGCCCGTGCACACACTCACGCACACACACACACACACACACACACACACACACACACACACACACACACACAGCTGCATTGGAATGACAAGTGCAAATTAAAATCAGAAGGGCTTGTGTAAGTATAACTTTGTTGCAGTCCGTCCACATTCTCCCTGATTAAAGCAGGTGGTTGTTCTGTATTATAGTGTGCTCTATATGAACTGTACATTCATGCGAGGTGCACCTGATAAAATTTCCAAATCACTGGACATATCTTCTCCATATAGTGTCCTTATCAGAACAGTAGACTTGTGCCAGGTGCAATATTTCTCTCATACAAAATACAGCTCGATCACTCAGTAGGTGGTAGAGTGCAATACATAATATTTTTTGCGAATAGCTTTTAATTTACTCTTCCACTCCATAGACATGTATTGCAGAACATTGTCCAACAGTAGAGTTTTAGGTGTAAATATCTCTCCTACATATCGATCAACTTTTGCTGCAACACTTTACCCACCTGCTCTATTCAATATAGCATTATGAACTTAATAAAATATGACACGGTCGCAGCCTCCTGTAGCTCTAGACAACGGTCCTAACAAATTCACAGCTACTAGCTGTAATGGCTCACATGCCAGAATGTTCTGTACATTTCCTTGAAGTGTTTTATTTACGCGTCTCAGCGTTTGACGTTGATCACAAAGTATTAATGCACTGCTTTTCTCTCCTCCATATGTTATCGAAAATGACGGTATCCCTCGACTTTTCCAAACACTTCTGTGCACCAAAATGAGCGTGACTGATAAGGATGTAATCAGTTAACTTATTAATACACTTCTTGGACCAAAAAAATTTTTCCGTCTGAAGCTTTCTCCCTTATTCTCCTAAGAGAATATATTTCTGAATAAGGTAATGTTCCACTTTTTTTAATAACTTCTACGTGTATTTAACCTCATATCCGTTTCGAATATGGATGATCCTCTACCGACTGGTTTCATGTCCTTACCTTCTCAGTCTATCTTTCTGAACACTAACTTCAATTCACACAATTCTGTATTTCACTTTTGATGCAAAACTGAAGCGACACCTTTCGTAACAGAGTCAGTAACTCTAATGCATTCCTCAGTCTCTACTGAAATGAAGAATCTAATTGTACACTGCAGAATCTCAGTTAATTCACAGTTTATTCACAGTTTCGTGATGCAACAGCGTGAGGTCCTTTTCTTCATAGTTCTTAGTCATGACTCCCCGTTGACTTATCCATTGATTTCTTGATAAGTATTCTGCCTCGAAACTCTTGTTTCTTCCTCTTTCGTTTCTCCCAAACTTCACTGCTTGTGATCCCTCATTATCGCTGAATTTTAGGAATCAGATTCATTCCAGAAAATTTAGTGTTTTATTTTAACAATGTGTACACAATAATTATTTTGAATCTTCTGTGTTCCTCCTATCGCCACAAGCTCATGAAGCGACCTCTGTCCCGATAGAATACTTTTCTTCTCCTTTTAAAATCATTTGACATTCATCAAAACCAAAACTGCTTTCCTTCCACGAAATTGCCATTTCTTAAACCAATTAATGACACATTTATATTTATCTTTCCTTATGTGATCGCGTCCAAGCTCGTACTAGCTCCTTTCACTTGCCACTCTCTCAATAACAAAAATTTTGTGGAGACGAACTTTTCCATCAGACCGAGGAGCATGTATCCAGTTAAATTTACTTTTAGTAACACAAAAAATTCATATTATACGTTTAATTTCACACACATTAAAAATCAGACCAAGTCAAACAACTACAAATTAAAAGATAGAAATATTGCAATCTTTATTGTGCATGTAGCGAAATATTACAATGGCGTAAAAGTGCTGTCATGGTGTGACGAGTGATGGATAATAAGGTAAAATCATATATAAGATTCATCTCAACGAAGTGCTAAATAAATATATAATAAGAACAGGAAATTGCTCCTACAGGAATTGGCGAGATTCGATATCGAAAACTTCAGTACTTACCATTGTGAGATTACCATCCATCTACGAGAACATACTGACAGATAATTGAGTAATAGAATAAAATTACATTTTCCACTCTGTAATGCTGCCATATCACGTACTCATTCAAACGGTAGAGAGTGTTAGTATTTCGAAATGCTGTGCAAGGCCGCATGGTGAACAAGTGGCGTGGGAATCTTCGCGCACTATGTAAACTGTCATTGTCCGTACCAGTCCCTCTAAAATTACTTGGAAAACAGATTGATCTACATTCGTCTCTCTACTAGCAGTGTAATAACTTGCATCTGTACAGTTTAATGTATTATTTGTGTACATACGAGATTCGAATGGACGAAAATGAAAGGGTAGATTTAGACTGAAGTGGGAAGTTTACTCTTGTTAGAAAACTGTACATAGCTTAGAGTTTAACGGACGGGTTCCACTGAGAGCTCACTAATAACAGTGCTCTTGGTCCACGTGCCAGCAGATATAGCTAGGGTGTTTACAGTCTAGTGATCAGGAACATCACTTTCTGTTTCCGTGCTAAATTTGTACTTACGTACGAGGGTTGGAACTTAAATAGTGGCAACTATTTATTGACAACCGATACAAAAGAGTTACATGTTTGCACCTGGTACGGTCCTTCAAAGTAGTCACCAGCATTGTGTAGAGCCCGTCGCCAGTGACGTGGAAGACGTAGTATACCGTTAGCATAGCCGGTTCTGTTGGTGTTGCGAACTGAGCGGTCTACTGCCTGTCGAACCTCTTGAAAGTTCTGAAGCGAATTCCACGAAGTGGTTCCTTCATCTTCGGAATCAAATCAAAGGCACAAGGACTTAAGTCCGGGGAGTATGGTGAATGGTACAATACTACCCAGACCCAACGACCCAACAGAGCTGCCACAGCTTGCGCTGTATGCGCTCGCGCATTGTCGTGCAAAATGATTGGTGGATTGCGCAAAAAGTGTCTCCACGTCCTTCGCAAAGCTGGTCGTAGGTGATGCTCCAAAAACGAACAGTAATACTGTGCACTGACGGTTTCCCGTGGAGGAATGTAAGGCGTAAGGATAACACCATCGTAGTCGTATACGAGAGTCACCATAACTTTCACCATACTGCGGCTGTGACGCACTTTTAACTTTCGCGGCGACCCATTGGAAATTTGTGGTAAGATCTTATGGGACCAAACTGCTGAGGTAATCGGTCCCTAATCTTTCAAACTACTTAACCTAACATAAACTAACTTACACTAAGGACAACACACACACACCCATGCCCGAGGGAGGACTCGAACTCCGACGGGGAAGCCATGCGAACAATAGCAAGGCGCCCAAGACCACGCAGCTACCCCACGCGGCTGCGGCGACCTATAATGACGCCATTCGTTGGATTGGCGTTTCAGTTTTGACTCTGCGATGTGGCCCATGTCTCATCCAGTGTTACGACAAGGCGTAAGAAAGCCTCTCCTTCGCGGTCGTAGCGCTGCAAGTGCGTCTGAGCAGCGTCGTAACGCATCCATTTCTGCATTTCCGTCAAGTCATGCGGAACCCGTCGTGATGCAATTTTTCGCATGCCCAGGGATGCCTTCAAGATGCGAAGAACAGTCGTATGCGCTAATTCAGTTTCGTGGGCGAGCTCACGAATCGTATGGCGTCGATCACTGCGTGCACTTCTTCTTCAGAGACGCTGGGCCAAACTGCCCGATGCATGTCTGTTACAGTTTGCCAAGTTTCATTGTAGGCTTTTACCCAACGTGCCACTGTTATGTACGGGAACGCCTGATGAAGACCTTGATGACACTGTTGTGCTGTACGACCTCTGGCACATTCAATCTTGATCCAACTCCGTTGTTCCTATTTCGGAAACTTAGTGACACCGTTACGTTAGACCGCTCGCTCACAAGTGACGGTGCTTCCCTCGATTGTGTACATGCCGGTGACGTGGGACGGGTGAGTCCACTTGCTCGGAGATAAGGTAGGTATGTCAACAACGTTTGCTATCAGCGACAATAGTAGATTGGTGTCTCTCAAAGAGTGTTGCCACTATTTAAGTTCCAACCTACGTATTTTTAGATTAACCGGCTTATGTGTTAGAGCCACCATACTAGAGCGAATTGAGAACAGTGTGTAACACTACTGCCCTAATCGGACGTAGGTTAGCTATATAAAGCCTGTACTGTAATAAGTTCACGGGCTTCACCTTATAAACAAGGATTTTAGTACATTAGATGACCGCGTGTACCTAATAGAAGCAAGATCGGACTTATTCTCAGTCAATAACTACAGTGATGCAACAAGCAAATGTAAAGTATAATAGCTCTTTCTTTCTTTGTTCGGTCTCAACGTCTGGATTTTGCTTTGAAGTTTCTTCCTCATTAGGTACAATGCCACAATTAACTGCATCCCTATTATTTTCACTGATTTTCTCATACCCTCTTTCAGTAAAAGTATATTCATTTTCCTTTACACCTGAAAATTCATCTTCACTAGAGTCATTACTACTCTCTTCCTCAACATCAGATTCACTTAAGCACGCTACTTTTGCACAATAGGGAGAGTTAGTACATTCATTTTCGTCTGTATTTACGTATCTATCATCATCTGAACTATCGTCGGAATCCGACCATTCCGGATCGCTTTCAGGTTCTAACATAAAAGCTTTTCTGAGACAGGCACTAAGTTCTTCCTCTGTATTGTCGTCAGGCTTAGATTTTAATTCAATCTCCTCTTTTGGCAAAACGGCCTCATCCTCAGCTTTATTCACATCCACTGTGACTTCATATTCGGTGTAATTCTCGTGGACTTTAATTATTTTCAGGTAATCATCTACCCCTTCTCCACGGTGCCTCTCGGTAGCAGCTTGTACTATTGGCGGACTGTTAGCAGAAGTTATTTCTTCATCAATGCGGAGGATTTCATCCTCCAAATCCTTCCTATCATTAACCTTCATCCTATTGGCAGCACGCGTACTTTGCGCGGCGCTATTTATTCTCCCCTCTTCAAATTTGGGCCACGTCACTTTATGGACGTCCCTACTATCTCTCTTTCCACCAACTAATTTCTTCGCCTCATACTCCCTTTTAAAATCCTCCCACTCACATCGCTTTAGGCCCTTGTACAGATCATCGATCTGCACACGCCAATCAGTTACTTCTGCTAATTCATCCTCGCCTTTTATCTCATTGCAAACACTGCTAACCGCACCTCTCTGTGTATTCACAGTTTCATTTATTGTTTCCTTTGCCACGGAATTATCACTCGTAAAATTTTCATTAGCTCTGACTGCTACGTTCGTACCTACTGCTGCCGTATTGCTAGCGGCTTCTTTCCGAACAATGTTCGGCTAGGCTGGGCCGTTGCCCTCTGATGCTCCACTCGCCTGTTAACATGTAGCGCTCTGTGCGGCAGCGATGATTCATTCTCGCTCGCACCTGACGCTGGTTTCGCCACAACACGTCGCCGCGTTCCATGCTCGTCCCTAGCCTGTCTTATTACATTACGGTCGGTCCGGTATCTTTTCTTGAATCGGGGCCGGTATGTATTGTCCGCTTCCGTTTGGCCCGCAACGTTCGCGGAAATTAGTTTCCCGCGTCGTTATTATTTTGCGCGGTATACCCTCTACCGCGACCTGGATTATTTCCTCTACCTCTTCCTCTGCCTCTTCCTCTCTGTATTACATTGACGCGAAATCCATCGCCGTCATTTCGTTCGTCATTGTGTCGGTTATTACGGTTACCAAAACTTTGATAATTGGCACGACTTTCGCGCCAATGATCTTCGTCTTCGACTCTTTCGAGAAATGCTTGGAAGCTGCGATGATTGCTTCCTACATACCTCTTTGAATCTTCTGGAAGTTTTTTATATAACTCCCAGATAATTTCTGAATCTGATCTTCGACCTCTTAAATGCGTCAATTTCCGGTACCAATGCTCACAGAAATCTTTCAAAGAATTTCTGCCCCGGTTATCATGCTGTTTGGCCATGATAAACTCGCGCCATAAATGGTCCTGCTTTTGTTCAGACCAATATTCTTCCGTAAATCTTTGCCTGAATTCTTCGAAAGTCATTCGTTCGGTATTTAAATTTATTCCCCAGCGCTTAGCGTCACCTGCTAAGGCGCTAATTACTACGTTTATCTTTTCCTGATCAGACAAGAGCTCAGGAAATACTCTCTCGCAATTTTTGATAAAATCTAACGGATGCCACCCGTTAAGTTTCTTGGCCGGATCGAAGCGTTCCTCGCCTTCTAACAGCTTCGTAATTGGTGTGCCATTACAGACAACACCAGGCCTATCTTTAATTTTGCTCTCCAGATCGAAAATTTTGCCCTGAATTTTCGTAGTATTTTGTTCACAATTGTGAACACATCCGGTTACTTTTTTACTTAAATCACTTTCAGTGTCTGAAACTACCTTTTTCAATTGCGATATCCCGTGTTGACATTCGTTTACGATCTCAGTTTTAAGACCGAAAACTTTTTCGTCTACCTTAGTTTCAACCAAAGGTTCTACTTTCTCTTGGATGTTGAGAACTTCAACATCAAATCTACTATTAATGTTTCCAATTTCCTCCTGCATAGTATCCATATTTTTGTTAATGGTATCAATTTCAAATTTCAGAGTATTTACCACAGAACTTAAATTACCCACTTTTTGTTCTACCTGTTCTATCTGTTTACTAATTTTAATTCCCTGTCCTTCCACCTGTGCTTTAATTTGATCCACCTGTGTTTTGAGTTGCTCGTCAACGTGTGTTTTAAGCTGCTCATTTTGCGTTTTGAGCTGCTGATCAACATGTGTTTTAAGCTGATTAACCTGATTGCCGACTTGATTTTGAAGTTGCTCATTCTGTCCTGCAATTTGTTTGGTTAATTGTTCAAATAAGTCGTTCATACTTAAAATTTTTATACTGTTTTGTTCTACAGGATCGATGTGTTCCGATTCTACTTCAGAAGTTTCTTTCGGTTCTTTCTTTATCTGTGGTGAATCAAATATGTCAGTGGATTCGTTCACATACCCACTATCATCTACAAAGTCACCCTCTGCTTCCTGTTTTGTCCCTTGTTGTGTTCGAGGCGATCTCAACCTTTCAATCTGTTCATTGACATGTTCGTGGTATTGTATGTACGCCGTCTTTCGCTAACGCCATCTGTTATCTGGCCGCGTAAACTCCGGCTACTGCCAGCCGCATTCTCCATTTCACTTGGCGCATCTACCCTGCCTACGTTCCTGTCCATATTGAATGCCAACTATACCACACTATTATACTTGACTCACACTGCAGTTTATTTTACTGAACTTTTATTGCAATTCGTGCCACTGAACATCCACTGTTCGGTATTTACATTAATTTGTAACCGACAACAGATGGATGTCCTGTCACCGGGAAGCCACTTGTAACACTACTGCCCTAATCGGACGTAGGTTAGCTATATAAAGCCTGTACTGTAATAAGTTCACGGGCTTCACCTTATAAACAAGGATTTTAGTACATTAGATGACCGCGTGTACCTAATAGAAGCAAGATCGGACTTATTCTCAGTCAATTACTACAGTGATGCAACAAGCAAATGTAAAGTATAATAGCTCTTTCGCATGGACAAGAAGTATACACAGTAGATGCCACCTATAATTAACAATTCGGTCGCCAGCCTGCTTAGGCAATTAGTGAGTTTTTTCTTGTACAAGTGGGTGCATGTACAAGCATAGTAATACGTAGTAATGATGCGTTATATGGCAAAGTTTGGAACCCGAAAAATCCACTGAACTAAAGTTTTCTCTTTTTGTACTAATTTGGACGAACTACATTTACACAACACCACACAGTAATGATTACTACTAACTGCATTTTGTATGTTGAGCGGACTGAAATCGGGCATAGATTGCCCTAGTGTCGACAATCTTAAAAGTACACACACAATATCACTATGAATGATGGAAACACACTAATACATTTAGGATTAATATAGAATTTAGCTTTACTGGTCAAATCTGATCAACACATTTCAAAGTTTGAAAGAATGGACAAGACAAAAGGGGGGGCCCTGAAACTGTTATAGTCGTTATACTGAAACTGTTAAGTACTGAAGGCAAATTAACACACAAAATTATCAATCTATGGATAACTACTCTTTTGCCTTACTTCTGAATAATTTAACTGTCATTATTTCTGGCTCAAATTAATTAAATAACATCGCTAACCCAATTCAAAAAAAAACTCTTTTGTTCTTTACCAACATTTGCAACAACACACAGAACTTCAGATCCCTTTATGACATAGATTAATCTGCTGATAATTTTCATTAACACAAGCATTAAACTTTCAGTTTAGGATACTCGGATTGCACAATACGAGGTAAGGATCCTGTCTAGGTCAGTGATCAGGATAAGTCATGGCTAAAGCAATTCTGGTAAAAGTCACGTTATTATTGAACCATTAGAAACAGTTTCGACACTGGTCCACACAGATACACTTCTAAAGGTGAAATAAATGTTTGACCTGTGCAAGTCGGCGCGGCGGATGGCGGGCAGCGAGATAGCGGGCAGCACGGCACACATGCAAGCACGGCTAAAGCTCACACAACATCGGCACTTTCCATCTTCGTAGCGTCGTAGTTTTTCCAATTTTGTGCCTCAGAATATAGCCATGCCAAGTAGTCGTCGGAATCGGTTCATCCGAGGCTCAATGGAATCCACTTTTCCTGGGTAGCCTCCTCGGTACAGTACGTGTACTTCCGACTGTTGCTCGCCTCCGACTGTGTTACTGAGCCCGTTGTGTCGAACCGCACCCGTGTGCGTTTTCCCGCCTCGCCTGCCTCCACCTTTTCCCGCTCCCCTACAGGTAGGGTATTCACCACAGGTTTTCTACTACACATATCCTAACGCATTACCTACGTATGGACCAAGTGTATAAATTACAATTTTCACATCTTACAATAGTTTTAACACTAAATACACTTCCCTTTGATTACCACATTATTTGAAATCTAACAGAAATAATAATATTCGTTTCAAAAGTTACACACAGTTTCTTTAACATGACACGAAAAGAATCGAAAAAGAAATTCAACACATTGCTATTATTAATTTATCTAAATTCATAAAGAAAAAAATTTATTATACGTATAATTGTCGTTACAAGTGGACTCGAAGATAGTCGCATAATTAGCTAGTAAATAAAAGTACTCAACTCTACGTAAAATCGAAATTCTGGACCATCACACACAGTTCCCAAAAATGTTGGCTTCCATTCTTGAAGAATGTTTACAGCATCAGGATATAAAAGCTGACAAGTATGTCACTACGCTTTTATTCACTATACTTTTCTCATGCAAAACACGAAAAGCGTTAGGTCATTGTTATGGGCTAATGTACATATGATATGAAAATCGGAGGAAACCATACTGCTTAAACTACAAACAACTCTAAGTCCTGTGCATAATTATCTGGTCGAAGCTAGCTGGTTGCAAGTACACGCTACTCAAGCTGACACGCAACTTGCAGAGTTGGCCGGCGCTTCGTCACTGGAACTGACAGAGGAACATTGATCGGCTTATGCAGTTAGCGAGGGAGCAGCTGAACAATTACGGAGATAAATATTTGCTGTAACAATTCAATCTTATTTTCCGGTCGTTGGGTTTCACTGTCAATGGCGTCCTTCAAACTGTGATTCCATTTTCACTATATAGCTGTAAAATGTTTGTTAATTACAAAAGCCGATAGATTATAACACAACAGCGTAGGATCTATATTAAAAATGTTATAAACTGTGCAGAAAAATACGTCAAGTGAATAATGTGGTGGCACACATATTGATTTGCTTTCAGGAATACTTAAGAGTTTATATAACAAGGTAGTTGTTTCAGAGAAGTATGACTGAAGATAGAATTGTTCAGTACTTCTAGATAAGCTCAAGTACTGTGTTATGAGTGGGACAGTGCTCAAATGATTTAAATGATACCTAACTGGAAGAGTTCTGTCTTCAGATGTTCTTGAACGCCTCAGGTCCATCTTCGGAACTAATGGCTATGGGAAGCAGATGATAGACAGCACCATGTCGACAAGGGAGAAGACTAATAGGGAAGAGGAGAAGGAGGCACAGAGCATTGCTGTGTTACCATATGTACAAGGGGTCATGGAACGTATTGGCAAAATTCTACGAAAAGCCGACATCAAACCAATTTTCCGAAGCAGAAACAAAATATCAGACATGCTCGGTTCTACCAAGGATGCAGTTGACAAACTACACACAGCTGGCGTGTGTGAAATTGGTTGTGCGTTTGGACTAGTCTACATAGGTGAGACGGGACGTCCGATTAGCACAAGGCTTTCGGAACATGAAAGATATATCCGCCTGAAACAACACACTAAGTCAGCAGTGGCGGAACACCGAGACGAGTGCGGGAAACCAATATTTTTTCAAGAAGCCCGCGTCCTGGCGAAACAGCCTCCCACTTTCAAAAGAAAGGTTTAGAGAGGCGATAGAAATAGCCAAAAGACCCGCCAACATGAATAGAGAGGACGGGTACAAGCTTCCGAGGTCTTGGCTGCCTGCAATAGCAGGGCTACGGAGCGGCGGCAGAGCCGTGGCGGCCCATGCAGACACGCGGAGAGCCGCTGTAGTGGTCGCGAGTACACAAAGCAATGGCACGCCGCAGCCGGCTTCTGGACAGCATGGAAACAGTGTGACGTCACAGCCATCACCTGTTCGCTATTCGTCCGTCTCCTCCAATGGGGTGGATTAATATCAAGACAAATAGATAACAGCTATTTCAGCCAATGACGGATAATAAAGGAAACACCAATAAAGCACACATTTCACCCCTCCTCCTCCTCCTTTTACAGCCAATCAAGTAACGACACGGTTTTCTCGTGCAGCTATTTAAGGAACCAAGTGTGTTCATTTAGCAGTTAACGTAAGGCCCTGATGAAGGCTAGCTGCAACGCTGGCCGAAACGTTGGCGCATTTTAAATTATGACGATGCGGTCTGATACCCTGAAGAATTTTATTGAAGGATAACACGGAGCGGTTTCGAACAGAAAAATGACCACAACAACTTGGTATTTCCGAACGCACAACGGCTCACGCTCTAGAACGGACACCTCGTATAACAGCAGCTCGAGACTTAAAGATACTGAGTAATACCCCGGATAGGACACGGACACAGCCAGCCTAAATGCACACCGACATCAACGGCTTTCATTGCGGACGCTGACAACCCCAGTTCCGTTACGCCAACGTGGCCTCGCCGTGCCCACCCACTTAGCTGCCCCTTTCCTCTGCGTCACGCCAAACCAACCACGGCCATGCGCTGCTCCAGAGCTGACTGCTCGCTGCGACCGCCACGGCAGTACCATGCTCGATACACGAAAGTAACTCCCTCCGACCTCACTGAACACCGTCCTCTCAGCCTGTCTTAGCTCGCTCGTTTTAAAACTTCGCGTGCCAAATCACGCCAAGGCAAAGCAAGCTAAGGCTAAGACACGACACACGGCTGACGCCAGAGATAAAAAGCCAGTTCTGAAATTTTGTCCTTACTAATTAAAATATAACCATTTTGTTCATTATTCACAACACCAGCATTTTATTCATTTTCGATCAGATGTTTCAACTTGCGTTTTTAAGCACTGTCTGTCGAACTTTTGGCCCTAATCTCACTCTGCTGCGGCTATAACTTTTTTTTCATTTTTAAAACGATTTTCAACAACTCGCTTGTGTCCACTACCGTAAAATTTAGGAATGCAATTAAACTTATTAGTCTTTGGCATCGAGATGTTTCAGACAGTTTCGTGTTTGACATTGTATCACAGCCAGATATTTAAAAAATACTCACCTCATGTGACTTAAAAACATATTTAAATATCAAACTGACGATGTATTTTATAGTATACAGGGTGAGTCACCTAACGTAACCGCTGGATATATTTCGTAAACCACATCAAATACTGACGAACCAATTCCACAGACCGAACGTGAGGAGAGGGGCTAGTGTAATTGTTTAATACAAACCATACAAAAATGCACGGAAGTATGTTTTTTAACACAAACCTACGTTTTTTAAATGGAACCACGTTAGTTTTGTTAGCACATCTGAACATATAAACAAATACGTAATCAGTGCCGTTTGTTGCATTCTAAAATGTTAATTAAATCCGGAGATATTGTAACCTAAATTTGACGCTTGAGTACCACTACTCCGCTGTTCGATTGTGTGTATCGGAGAGCACCGAATTACGTAGGGATCCAAAGGGAACGGTGATGGACCTTAGGTACAGAAGATACTGGAACAGCACATTACGTCCACATGCTAACACCTTTTTTTTGCTCCTTTTCACTGACGCACATGTACATTACCATGAGGGGTGAGGTACACGTACACACGTGGTTTCCGTTTTCAATTACGGAGTGGAATAGAGTGTTTCCCGACATGTCAGGCCAATAGATGTTCAATGTGGTGGCCATCATCTGCTGCACACAATTGCAGTCTCAGGCGTAATGAATGTCGTACACGCCGCAGTACGTCTGGTGTAATGTCGCCACAGGCTGCCACAATACGTTGTTTCATATCCTCTGCGGTTGTAGGCACATCACGGTACACATTCTCCTTTAACGTACCCCACAGAAAGAAGTCCAGAGGTGTAAGATCAGAAGAACGGGCTAGCCAATTTATGCGTCCTCCACATGCTATGAAACGCCCGTCGAACATCCTGTCAAGGGTCAGCCTAGTGTTAATTGCGGAATGTGCAGGTGCACCATCATGCTGATACCACATACGTCGACGGTTTCCAGTGGGACATTTGCGAGCAACATTGGCAGATCATTCTGTAGAAACGCGATGTATGTTGCAGTGCTCTCCGATAGACACGATCGAACAGCGGAGGAGTGGTATTCAAGCGTCAATTTTAGGTTACAATATCTCCGGATGTAATTAACATTTTACAATGCAACAAACGGCACTGATTACTTATTTGTTTATATGTTCAGATGTGCTAACAAAACTAACGTGGTTCAATTTAAAAAAACGTAGGTTTGTGTTAAAAAACATACTTCCGTGCAGTTTTGTATGGTTTGTATTAAACAATTATACTAGCCCCTCTCCTCACGTTCGGTCTGTGGAATCGGTTCGGCAGTATTTGATGTGGTTTACGAAGTATATCCAGCGGTAACGTTAGGTGACTCACCCTGTGTGTCCTTAGAATCAGCATTCAAAACAAAAATTTATTAAAGAAATGAAAATTAAAACTTTTGAAGCCTCACGACGTCCAGATCCCCTTAAACAAATTGACATGGACAGTTGCGTCAGTGCAGTCTTCTGACTATCGAGTACGCGTAGTTTCACTGCCGAGACGACAGAGATCAGGTGGCCAGACTACTGCGAGTCAAACGCTCTGCGTTATGCGCAAACGTTACGGTGGAGGACGTGTGCTTTCTTACGGATTTGAAGATTTCAGCAGTAATTGTAGATCAGTGCCACTGATGCATCTGCCAGTTGCTTTTGACAGATGTTGAGAGACTACCACGTCTAAACAAGCGCTGCCACCACTTGCTATTATCTTGAATTAATTCTCATGATTTCAAGCCATTTCTAGTTATCTATTTAGTGTATCACAAAGCTTTCATAAATTAGATCAATAACGCTTCAAATCATAAATGTAACGGTGAATAACATTATGCAAGACTAACTAATTACAATGACAAAAAATTTTGAATGGAAAAGTAACGCTTCGAGACCACGATTTTCACAGATTTTTTTTGAAATTATGAAGCTTCATCTACGTTATATCACTGTTGCTGACACCATTCATTATTTTTCATCTAATATCTCACTCACAAAAATTATCATATAATCTTTTATCCCATATGTTCCTATAGACTAACAGATTACGGACCATGACCTCAAGGTGCCATAAGCTTTTCCGCAACTGCGTTAGTACTGCTCTCTAAATCTAACTGAACCTGATTTCTACTGGGCTCTAACTGTAACAGAACCTGCTTGCTGTATTTAGCAGTTGACTCGCGTTTACTATATCCACCTTCCCCTTCATTACCACATTAAGTATCCCAGGAAGCTTCAAGATAAGTCTCACCAAGTGACCCCACCGTGTAGTCAAGTTCAGCCATATCACTTTCTTTTCCCCAATTAATTTCAGTACCTCTTCAGTAGTTATTTGATAAACCTTTCTAAACTCAGTCAAGTTTGCCGACGATATTTCACTTCCACTACACTGCATATTCATTCGGGAAAGACCTCCTAAAATAAAAAAATTTCTTCATAGTTGACGTAATACGCGCTGGAATGTAAATGTTCGTGTTGCCATTGTACATCATCTTTAGTTGTGCTTTATCTTTTCCGCTTCACTGTTGTTCCATGTCCTTCGCTGTCTATGAAAACATTTCATTGACATTGGTAAGCATCCGTTTTTTTAACCACTCTCTCACAACTCTGATCCACTCTTCAAATTTCTCTTTGGTTTCTGTTATCTCCTGCTCTATCTACATATTGATCGCCGTTGGTACTAAACTACAGCACTATCTCACTGCTTCCTCAACCACTGGCTGCTTTCAACATCAATCGTCACAACTGGAGCCTGGTTTCGGTAAAACTAGTAGATAGCCCTATGCTCCTGTCATTTAATTATATTATTTGAAAGCGCCCATAACTTTAGTCGATGTCTACCTTCGTATTCCTCATACGCTTATAAAATATTCTTCTGCAGTGCCGCATTTTAGTGAAAATACATCTCACAAAAATGTGTTTCCTCTGCCGAGCTCTTCAACGTGCGCATAGTCCTTGGGTTTTTGAGACAACAACGGCCGTGTGTAGATTATTTGGCCAATTGCACTGCTCCAAGCCTTCAATAGCAGCAATATCTGGCCATTCGTAGTTCTCAGATACACAGGGATTGTTAAATGCGCACTTAGGCCTTCACTTTCTGACGATACATGTCATTCCGAATTATCTGACCCTTCTCACACACAGATACCACTAATCTCGCCCAAACTGAGGGGAATCCACAGGGGCCCACAAATAAATGCTATTGCACAAATACCCACAGGCTGATGGATAGCAGTTGCGCAACTCATCCTATCATAAGAATAGCTGGCAGAGAGAAATCGATCGCCGAGAGACACAAGAGTGTAAGGACTGATGGAAATCCTTGTACAAGCCTAAAGCGACTCGTCCCCGCTATCGAGGCAATGCCTGCTTTCATTGATTTTTCCTGAGGCTGTTAGGAAGTGTTAAGAGCAAGAGAATAACCGTACACCAAATTCAATAATAATACCAGAAATGATACTGATATAATAATAATATAATGAAAGGAAACTAAGACAGTTTTCTGTAATATGCGAATGCCTATTTCTTTTATACTTACTGGCATAAAATTCTGAAGTTATACTGACATTTTGAATAGAGTTTCTGCAGCTGGTATCTCTATAAACCATCAGCAACTCCGTCACCTGAAGTTGACTTTTCTGTGCGTTTAACACTTTGTATCATAAGAAAATGTTAGTAGGATTCGCGCTCTAGGAGCTCCGTACGGACTTAATTATGTACAGCGATTGTGTACCCGTTCCTTAGAAAAAAGGGATTTTAAGAGACAGTCACATACATGAGCGGATAACAAATTTGAAAAGAAAGTGTCCTTTCGTGTAACATAATTACAAAATACAACTTTCGGGATTTTACCTTTACTTGAAGTGTAGAACCTTGCTACTTGATAAATTTTATGATTCTGGGTCAACAGGAAGTGCCCTATAGGTTTTGATGTGTGAACGTACGAGTAGCGAAATATGCACATAAATGACCGTGTCCTTTGATTACATTCACTTAGAACGTTAAGTGCTTTACAGCGTCAGAGCAACATCGACCTTAATATGTGACATATATTTCAATCTGATACCTCTGATCATTCAGGAGAAAAACGAGTCTTAACAGTCGGACAGACAGACAGACAGACGGATTACAAAATGATCCTACAATGGTTCCGTTTTTACCATTTGAGGTACGGAGCCTTAAGAGTATTAACTGTAAGTACTAATATTGGCCTCAGATTTACATTAATTCCACTTTCTCTCAGTTGCTGTTGCTCTGTCTGGAAGAGACACTATCAACTCATGTTACTTTAACCATTCAGGAGATGTATTTGTTGTTATAACGAAATTAGTAAATATTTGTTCAGTTACGAAAGCACCCAGATAGTTCGAAAACATAAATCAACTGTTCGGCTCAAATAATGTAATACATTACGGTTAAAGCAAGCACACGTAATAATCCGTAAAACAACGTGTTTTTGTCAAAATACTGTATCAGGTAGGAGCTGTGGGTTTAGTACCTTAAAATTTCGTCTCATGTTGCTGACAGGTCTTATACATAATGTCTTGGGCCTATAATATGCGATTAGGAAAGGCTTTTTACGTTACAAATTTTGCTCTCTATACCTAAGGACAGAGCGGAATATTGTAGAATTCTGTTCTTCGCAGCCAAATACCTCTATCAGGAATTTTTCCATTTCCTGCGTTGATCTGTGCAAAATTAGAACTCACATGAGATATAAATTTTCGTATTGCAAAACTATGGTAACACAGGAATTCTGCGAAATATTTTTCTCAGTACCCATGATATTCCATCACCTTTTAGTGCCCACCGTTAAACAGTTTCTAGCCGTTCATGTCCATGAGTTACCACAAGCTTACCGCAATTCTTCTCTGTACGTGTTCACAACTTTCTAAGTTCATAAAACTACACATCTGCGACACTGTAGACAACAGCACCACAACATACTAGAAGTAGGAATATATTTCATAATATGAAGCAGAGAAATCTGGTGTACATTAAATATAGTTAACTGGAGGATGGAATAGTCCTTGGCGCTCCACCTGCAGCAGTAGGAGGAAAGACTTTTAAGTGCTGCAATGACCGCTGAAGTGCTGAAATTGAATGGCAATTCCCACGCTCCTAAGAAGGGGTTTGCTCGAATCCCAAGTAACAGAACGGGTACATGCCTTGGTTTTAATGTCCAGTGCATCAGGCAGGTGTTGAAGTTGATAAAAAGCTTCTCTTTCAGATTTTAGTACATGTGGATAATCTCTCGCAACTATTCATATATCAGAGATATTGAATAAGGTTTTTCACTATCAAGAATGAATTTAGACTACTGATAGATAAAATGCACAATGCTCTGAAGAATTCCAATTGGATTTTACGTTGAATATGATGAGGAATCAGCGAGTCACTCGCGAAACGAATAGGCACGTGCAAGACCGAAACGGTGCAGGTTACATTAGTGGAGAAAAAAACTAAAACCACCATTTTAATGAACAAATTCGAAAATGGAAACGCTGGAGCTCCGCCTTGTGTTGGGGCAATTAAAGAAAGATACAGGCAGACTGCCGCATATCTGGACGAGTCGAAATCAATTGTAGTCTGGTAGATGCTTCAGAAGTTACTCATTAACTGTTGTTTCACTTCTACAACTATCAACCTCACCGGTCTGTAGCCAATGATAAGGCGGTGATCTTTTCATCTGTAACAATAGAAAAATCAGTTATTTCTCACTAACGTATAAAATGTGTGAGATGTCAAAACTATAGAACTGAGTGGGCAGGGCCAAATGGAGGAGAATTTTCTTTGCTGTTGCGCGCAGATATAGGTAACAAAGTGACCACCATCATTAGGTTTATTAAGTTGGAACACTCTTTTTACATCCTCACACCCAGTTTACAGTAAATTCCCACAGGTGTGACTATATTCGTCCACACAATGTACTTACTCAGCAAAAGATTTTATCAATGAAAAACGCAGACGACGGAGGTGTCTGTCCATTTGCTAATGTACATCACCAATACGGTGGTGAACGCGCTCTTTTGAAGTGTACTGCTGTTAATAGTTCTCGAACTCAGATCCATGACATGTTGAAAACCAGTTTCGAAATGGAATGGTGAAGCTAGTTTGCTTCTCATAGGTGCCATAAGTAACACAATTACATGGTACCGTATGTGCTATATTACTGGCCAGAACAGAGACAGCCAACATAATTATTAGAAGTACCTGTGTTGGAAATTACAAACATGTCGTACGTTTGAATGTGGAATGTTCGTCCTGTATTTAATCAGTCATTGAAAGTAAGATTTTAAGATGAATGGAAAATACCAAGTAAAACTGCTTCGTAATCTAATCGTATCCTGATGGAAAACAGACAGCAGTGCAATACCTGTATCAATGTATTGTTACTACCGCGACCACAATAAGATGTGGCGGACCAGCACATACGGATACGCAGCAGATATAACGTGTTTCCTTCCTTCAATATGTTCTTGTGAACAGCTTCGGTTTGTTGTGAAATGAATAAAAGATGAAGAGATGGCTCAGCTTCAGAAACCTGCCCTAGATACCACCAGCCGTCTGGCGAATGGCGATAAATAATTCATTTCAGAATAAATGAACATTATACAGTTTAAAAGTGTAGTACCATTCAGTATTTATGCAGAAGAAAAGCACCTAGTAATTTGCACTTTGGGCCGCAACGAGGTTTTAGATATTTTGGGCGTATTTTAGGTGCAGTTAATTTGCATATTCAGTTTTATTTTTCCGTAAACATGACGTGATTTTAACGATGCAACTAACATTCGATGACGATAAGCATGGAGAAAGGTTGATCACTCAGAGGCACTTAAGTTTTCAGATTCAGTTTCTAACATTCTAAGCTTATTATGTTCATTACAGTAAATAACACATCGTGTTTTCAAAGAGTGATAACATAGCGTCCAGTACACACACACAACACAGAAACTAATGATGTTCCTTATTCTTGAGATCTTCAGGCCCAACACTGGTTTAATGGTGACGTCAACGCTAGCCTGTCCTCTGCACAACTACTGCAACGTGTGTTCTTCAGAATTTACTTATGGCTTTAGTCTTCAATTTTAAACCAGACGCTTCCGTCCATTACCAGATTAACCATTCCTCACGGTGTCTAACAGCAGTCTATTCCTCTTAATAATCAAGTCGCTCAAAACTTTTACATTCTGCGCATTTGAATTCAGCACTTCTTGATTAGTAAGTCGACCTACCCACCCGTTCTTCAGCATTCTTGTGTAACAAGACTTTTAAAAAATTCCTTATCTCTTTACTACATACTGTTTAACGCTAACGTTGAACTCCTAAAAGGCTACACTCCAGTTACATACATCAGACACGTCCAAGCAATTGAAGTTTTTACAATTTTTGTTTAATCAGAAACGGTTTTTGCTACTAGCAATCTACATCTTCATATCCCCTTTACCTCTAACACCACCAATTATTTTGCTCACAAAATGGTCAAAGTTGTCTGTTACTTTTCATATCTGTTTTTCTGATCTAATTCTTACACAATCACAAAATTCAATTCAATTAGACTCCGTCGTTGTTTCAATTTTGCTGATGATCGTCTTGCAACCTGTTTTCAAAAAATCATATACTCCACTCAGCTGATTCTGCAAGTTTCTTGCGATCTGTGATTGAATTACAAACACCGACAACTTCATTTCTACTCTTTGAAGTTCCATTACGAAAACAGACCTAGGGTTCCTTTACTGCTTACATTGAGTACAGACTAAATAACATAGGACTCTCACTTATCTACCAACTACTGCCTCACCATGATTCCTTTCGAGTCTTATTACTCATTTCAGTGTCTGCATAAAATTTTGATATCGTTCCATTCCCTCGATATTACTAAAATTTTAGAATTTCAAAGAAGATTTTCCAAGCAATATAATCAAAAAATTTTTCTAAATCTAAAACAAAAACAAAGGATGTGTTTGCCGTTTTTAAACCTACCTTCTAAGGAAATACGTTAGTCAGATTCGTATGTACCTGTACGTCTATGTGAACCAAGGGGTCCGTTTCCTGGCCAAAACCTACGCGTGGTTCAAGTTAACGATTCCTGTGAGATCATTGGAGTTAAGCAACGTGGCCAGCACATGGACAAGTAACCGACTGGGTAGGTCATGTGCCGTTTACGGCTTTCTCTTACTTCTCATGTCTGATTAAGTGACCTAATTCTCACCGAATCACAATGTTTAATTCAGTTACATCCTCTGTTGCTGTTACTGACGATCAACTTGCAACCTCTTTCCGAGACATCATATACTTCGTTGAGTTGGTCTTACAAGTTCCTTGCCCTCTGTGATAGAATTACAAATCTTCGGCAAAGGGCAGGAATGGAGGTGGTGTAAAGTTCCCCATCAGCAGACTTTGCACTAGTGTCCAGGATTACACTGGAAATCTCTCACCACTGATTCATGCAGTGAGGTCATGTAACACTGTTGGTGATGAGCCATCCGTCGAATAGGGACATTTAAGTCGGCCCCTGTAGTGCTATTCGAGGGGAGTAGGCTACGAGCGGGCACCAGGTGTGACCACCCCCTTCTCTAATCATCACACACACACACACACACACACACACACACACACACACACACACAAACATTGCTGTAATTAATTTAAACCAAAGTCCTGTATGAACTGGGCCAGGCACCGCTTAACTCGATGGTCTGCCCTCTCCAGCTACCAAGGCCGAGCATAAAAGCCACGATCGAATCCTACGAAATTCTTGAGTCAAAATATGTCATCCAATTATGACTATAACCGGCATGGGCTTTTACTTCGTCTCTCGTGTGTGTTTGCAATCACGCAGCATTAGGTAGCCAGTGCAGTAAGAAGTAAGACTGAAACCAAACCGTACACGTTGAAGAAATGAAGGACTTAGGAAGCGATGTACGGAATAAATTCCTAATCGTTGTAGACGGAAACATGGGGTGTATTGAATATGTATGCTACCCAGACTGCTCTATATTACTGTGTTTCGAGTCCCGAAGAACTCATTTAAAGAAATACAGTTGTAAGAAACACAGGACTGAGTCGGCTCCTTCAGGGATAGCAGCAGTAATAAAAAAAAAAAAAAAATAGTGTATCAGTTAGGGGTATTGTAACGTGTGTTTATGACGTGAGATCTTTTAATGCTGATAATGGTGCAAGTTTCAAACAAGAATGCATAGCCCTAGGTGAACGTTATGGAGAAGTCAGCGTTTGAGATGGCAAGCCATATTGGTCTTCTAGAAGTAGATATATCAAAAATTGACTGATGCAATTCTGAAATAACATAACGCCTTTTGTTATTACGGAAGTTATTAATAAAACATCTTCAGCAACAGTTAATACGTCGACTGATTCGCACAATCAGCTGCTTTGTTTAATGCATAAGGCACATTAATAAACACAGATTGCCCTCTTGTGGATAATGTTTTATTTACGATTAGATCTCTGACGTTAAGAAGACGGAAGTAATTTTTATCGAAGGAGTAGAAGAGAGAATAGTGGACTGAAACATTGCGACGGACATGTTGCACACTTCCGTTTTTGCCTCTGGTGAGTATACCAAGACTTGGAGAATCATGAAAGGCTTCCTTGTTCTGCTCATTATATGAACACAGCACTTTGCCACATTTGCAATGACGACAGCAATTTGTTAAATCGTGCTTTGAAACTCGGAGCAATAACAAAGTGTGCAATACGTGAAGGAAAGTGTGCACACGTTGGAACACATTGAACAACATACCGAGGTATTTACGCACTCAATATACAGCAACCGTAATTTTACTGACACAGAACGACTGCTCTTACAGACAATAGGGATGTGATAACGACCTCGCAGATATAATTGTGGATTCCCTGAAACCACTGAAAGAAGCCGCATGTGAATTATAAGACGAAAAAGAATTTACAATCAAGTTAGTTAGTTTTCTGGTCTTACAAAGTTCAACAAATTTTCAGTGTCAATGACAATGATTTGAGATGGGTTTAATCAGTACAGTTACAAGTATTGTTTCATTATGATACGTGGAGGTGATAGATTTCCGACAAATACGTATTTATTTTTAACAGAAATTACGATTAAAAATCAAGCCCTTCGTAAAAAAGCTGCAATTAATTCAAAGCATAAAATTGCTACGTCCCTTTGGCCGTCATTCCGTAATCTGAATATGCTTGACATAAATGGAAAGAAGGACATTTTTAGCAGTGTGCGACAAATGTTTGAAAACTACGCAAGTACAACATGCAACCTTTAACATAATCGTTTTTGTACACTTACCGCGTAGTGTCACTTAGCCAAACTCAAGTATTATTGCTGTAATTACATTTCATGATTTTCGGGTATGGCTTCATAATTCTATATCACTTGTCTTTAAGGGCAGTTTCCTCGCCACCTAGAAAGACAGATCGTTTCAAGGACTGGAATAACAGGAAATCCTCCACAGCAGATGGGGTAGATTTTCACATTTTAATGCAACGCGGCGATGATGACGACATCTTAAAGTGGTGGAGCAGATGAAGCTTGGCTGCCGTTGCAGGACGTATTTGATGAATTACAACAATGCAGTGTACTTTAAGAACACTTACATGTAATTAATAATCACCGCAACCGATTGAATCCTGAATGGGTCAGCGACCTGCTACTCATTAACGTTATTTAATGTGTTCATAGTTTCCTATTCAAGTATTCTTAACTGTTTTGCATGATTCTTCTGAAATATCAATTTATTTTCGACGGACAGTATGACGTAAGTGTTTACGCATTGTGGGAAACTATACTTTTGTCTTAAAAGATGGAGACAGAGAGAGAGAGAGAGAGAGAGAGAGAGAGAGACAGTGACGCTGGAACTGTGTAATGCAGCAAGGCGGGACAAGGTGTGACGTCGGTGAGGACCGGTTACGCTCGGTTTTTCATATCTACCGAGTCCGAACTACAGACATGGAGCTTCTACGTGACCCAGTTATCGTATGGGGCTGGCCAATAGTGACTGGGTCCTCCCTTCAGCGTACGGCAAGCTGATAAAGAGAGTAAGAGGGAGAGATAGCGTGCGTATGGTGAACCCCTTCTCCCAAAAATATTTCTCTCTTTCATACCTCCTCTGTGTTATCACAGATAACGTGTCACTGATCTCATTTGTACTAAGACTGCAGTGCACACGAGGTGCCGATTTGCTTCCAGCGCCCTGAGTGGAATGCATAAGTTCTAATGAATGCTCACTAACCTGCAGTCTTCCATAACTATTGTCCCCTGAGCTGAAAGCAGCACTTGGGTCGTAAATCCGTTATCTTGGAGCTTTAAGAAACTCTGCGAATAACTGTTATTTTAGAAATTATTAAAGTCCAATCAGTTTGTATATACGGGGTGCCCCTCGCTTTTTATTACCAGAACACGACACAATTGTATTTCGCGTTAGAGTTTACAACAACTTCTATTCTTCAACAAATTAGTGAACTGCGTATTTCTGTAATAACTATCCCACTTGTTCTCAACTACGGGTGCATTTAACAATGACAACCGAACCACTTCGCTCGCCATACAAGTTAGCCGTGATACGGAGATCACTGAAGTGCTTCGTCTGCCTTTTCGTTTTGCAGTTGTTTATTATTATGCTGATCATTAATACTTGTAAAATATTGGAACGATAGCACGCTATTCAGAGATGCTTTCAATATGAAAATGCAAGTAAACACGCTATTTAGTATTGCCTAATACTAATAACAGAAATTTATCATTTTGACGCCCAACTACGGAACGGAGCAGCGAATCGCGGAGAAGGACGACAATACCGGTACCAAGCAAACCATCTGTCATCGGTACGTTACACCACTTTACGTTACTTTGCTACTGCTGCCTTCTCTACTGCTCTAAAAAGAGCTTCTTCTACCTGAATATGATGGGTGAATATGGTTCAAATGGCTCTGAGCACTATGGGACTTAACATCTGAGGTCATCAGATCCCTAGAACTTAAAACTACTTAAACCTAACTAACCCCAGGACATCACACACATTCATGCCCGAGGCAGGATTCGAACCGGCAACCGCAGCGGTCACGCGGTGCCAGACTGAATCGCCTGGAACTGCTCGGCCACTGCGGCCGGCGATGGCTGCAAAGCCAGAAATATTACAAACGGGCTAGTTGTATGTTGTCAAATATAGATAATTGAAGCACTCTTATTTAAACGCAGCTGATGTATTTACCACACGACAGTGCGTGGGAGAAGAATAGGTAATATCTAATTAGGTAGCTGAACCTGCCTCTCTGGATCTCACAGCCATTTACGCAACAGAACCTTGTTTACCAGTCGTTTCATTCTTTTAAAGAAATTTCGTATTAGTGTTTTTACACTATAACTGCAGCTGATGGTTCGGTAATACTCGCTCCTATTACCACCTGCGTTTTTCGTGTTGGGATAATTACATCACTCTCAAAGTGTGAAGGCATTTCTTGTAACTCGTTTTTCCTACGTTGTAAGTGGAACAGTTTGTCATGGTTGGGTGTCCCAAGATTGCTGGTGGTACAATGGTAATTTTATCTACCGTATTCACCTTACTGACGAAATTTTTGTGTTTTTTTTTTTTTTTTTACATCAAGATGAAGTGCGTCAGGACTGACGCCGTTGCTTCAGCCATATTGCAGTCCAGAAAAGGGGATGGTACCGCTTAGTTACGATTTACACACAAAAATTTTGATGATACTTTCTTGTTGTATGACGAGGTTATGATGAAAAGTAATGCCTCCAAATTTGCTTCATGAAGAATCTTAAAACTTCTTAAATAAATCAAACATTTTTAACATTATAATCTTTTTTCTTCATGTCTGCATTTCTTTATACCCACCTGGTGACGAAAACATTTCTCCGAACGAGAGAGCAGCTTGTTGATATTGTAACTATAGAATGATTGATTTGTTTGCACAGATTCATCACTATCAAAGTGGCGTCCTCGAAGGTGTTCTTTGGAACCAGGTAAAAATAGGGTGGGAACAAGTTTGGCCTATGGAAAGCGTAATCGATGGCAGTGAACCCTTCACGTTGATTGTTGCTGAAGTCAGAGCGGTAGTGTGTGTTCTGGCAGCTTCATGCTCAAGGAGAGGGTGCTCAGTGTGTGGACGAACTTTTCGAACTTGGAACTTGGTTAAAGCACGGAGTTCTTTACGCAGGGGCGTAGTTAGGCTACCTGCACACTGCCATGTAACACGCTACAATTCGGAGGCGTCTAGCGGTAGAAGGCTGCAAGTTGCAAACATGAAAAATTAAGATGTAGAATGTTAAAAACGTTTGTTTTACTTCAATCGCATTAAGTGTTTTCACATAATAAATTCGGAGGCCCTACTTTTTGGCACGCCGCCGTAGTTTAACCTAGAGTTTTTCCTTTGTAGGACAGGCGTCAAGCTTCCTGTTTACAAAAAACAGGGACACCGGTTTGAAATGAGGCAGTACTAGTGACTAAGATTCGGCATAAACTTTGTTTGTAGTGCACGGAAGTTCTACGCTCTTATTTACCCTTCTCGTAGCGGAAACGAAAAGAGTATTAAGATTTTCTGCACCGAGTTTCGTTACGTCTCCATAAACGTCAACGACTCCCGGCAGTTTCAACATTACGCGGCCGTGCTTCGAATTCGCTACGCGGTCCCTCCCGTTTGTCCCCATCTTTTTTACGGCGGAGCAAAGAATAAAACTTGGCTCCAAACGGTGCTAAGTGGCTCGAATAACAATGAGGCCTGCAGCGGCGCCGCAAAATCTCACCCCGCTGCGGCAGTAGGGGTGCCCGACTGCCTTCATTTGCAGCGCACGGCTCGGCGCGGGACGAGACCCACACGACAGACGTTGCCATCGCCGACGGGCGTCGAGACCTGCCAGCCTTGTTTTGCTGCCACGCACCTGTTTTGTCATACCGCGAGCGCCACATTTGATTCATCGCAATTCAGATTATGTAAATACTAGACGTGAATACAGGGGCGGGGTTTAGTCGTAGGTACTCGCAACTTGGCCGGAAGGCCAGACCAGGTAGCACGCAGTTGGCGGTGCGGGACGTTGGGGTGAGGGAGTGGTGGGGGTAAGGGGGGGGGGGAATAAGGGAAACGGGATGAGAGAGCAGGAGGTGGAGGAGGCAGCGGCGGCATCCGACCTGGGCCCGAATTAATATTCTGCAGCTGTATAAATTACATTAGCATAAAAGCTTCGCGCTGTACTTGAAATGTGAATATAAAAGTGAGGAACCGTTTAATTAAATAATGCGGCCGTATAAAGAAAACGGAACACGGACACTCCAGAATACTTCGGTTTCTAACGACACTGCTTGTTACGGACTTATATAAAAGCGCTCGAGTTAGGTAACTCGGCCGAGGCGACCGTCAGCACGGCTTTTGTTTTCTATAGTATTTGCATATCAAGAGGGCAGGTTTACAGTGCGGCATTCATACCGTATCCCACATAAGACCTGAACATTACAACAAGTAAACCAGGGTTACGAAACGAGGGAAGTGAGAAATGGAAGATAAACCTTTCATTGTGTTTTGAATACTCCTTCGCGTCACACTGCGGCGAACTTGGCCGACTCAGCGGTTTGTCAACATAGCTACAGATTCCGACTTGTAAATGCTTGTGCACTGGTAAAGTAAGTAAATAAATGCAGTGTGGCCAGGGTCTCCCGTCGGGTGCACAATTCGCCTGGTGCAAGTCTTTCGAGTTGACGCCCCTTAGGCTACTTGTGTGTCGATCGAGATGAAATGATGATGATAAGGACAACACAACACCCAGTCCCTGAGCGGAGAAAATCTCCGACCAAGCCGAGAATCGCATCCGGGCCGTTAGGTATGACATTCCGTCGCGCTGACAACTCAGCTACCAGGGGTGGAAGGTAAAGTAAGTAATGTACGTTCATTAGCCCCTTGTATACGAGGGTTGGAATAATAATAGTGACAAGTATTTATTTACAGCTCGTAAAAAATAGATGCGTGTTTCAAAGTTTTACTGACCTTCAAAGTAGTCACCAGCATTTTGTACAACCCGTTTCCAGAGATGTGGAAGTCGTAGGATACTCTTTGCAGTGCCAGTTGCGTTGACAGTTCGTGCGGCGCGGTCTATTGCCCGACGCATTTGTAGCAGTTCTGAAACGAATGCCGTGAAGTTTTTCCTTCAGGTTAGAAATCGAGTTGAACACACGAGGGCTTAAGTCAGGGGTGTGCTGTAGGTGGTATGGCACTTAGCAGCCCTATCAGTCAAACAAATCAGTAACAGCTTGCACTGTACGTGCTTGAGCATTGTCCTGCAAAATGATGGTCAGGTCCTGCAGAAAGTGTCATCACTTCTGTCTCGAAACTGGTCATAGGTTGTGTTACAAAAATGAACAGCACAGAGACAGAAATGATGAAACTATCAGCGGGACCTGACCATCATTTTGCAGGACAAAGCTCAAGCACGTACCGTGCAAGCTGTTACTGATTTGTTTGACTGATGGGGCTGCTAAGTGCTATACCACCTACTGCACTCCCCTGACTGAAGCCCTCATGTTGTGGGGCGGCGTGTGCAAGTTTGTAGAAATAATAATTTTCTGTATAAATGCTTGCATATTGAATCAGTTTCTAGCTTTTAGAATATTGTTAATGCTGTCTTTTGCCGTTCTCAACACTGGCTCTCTATTTACTTCGTGGCCCCCAGAAAGTGATTTAATAAAACTTGGAGCCAGTAAATAGATATCCTAGTGCCCACTTTACCTGAGAATGTTCTTATAGCTGCATCTTATAGCTCTGAGGAATTAGGAGATTGTCCGGGATTTCTAATCAAAAACGGTTTTCCAAAATAGTTGACTATATTCTGAAATTCACTGATAAAAACCACAAGTATCCCTACAACCTAACTAACAGAGCAGTTCAGAGTCTAATGCGCTGATGCAACTATAAATGTCCGAATTAAATGTTAAAAAGAATGCTCGCCATAATTTGATGAGAATATTTCATCAAACGCCACGCTAAATATTTGGTAGAATGTCTGTCCCGCGACGGCACGTGAAAAATACGACAATACGCAAACTGAAGCTAGTTAATGAAAATCATCCCAGAATTAACACTTCACATAAAATATCTTCATGGTTCCGCGTATCTCTAGTAACTTAATACGGCACCCGAGGCTGTTTGTAGCAGATACACTGATGCGACGCGACTACCGACACAGCTGGCGTGTCATTCAGCGTCTGGAGAGAAGTGGGGCCTTGCTTCCTCGCGCAGTGTTCTTATATATAAAGCCGTGGTGCGGACGGCTGAGGGAACGCCTGATTACATAATAATTTATAGCTTCTTTGGCTGATGGCCGAAAAATCTCTTAATTTAAACATGCATTCAGCACGCAGGTAAGTATTGATAATAAAATTTTGACGTGGCTAAGTTAAATACTTTAGGCGAGAGAATTAATTTAATTGCCCTGCACGCACTAGATGAGCTCTGAACTGGCCCTGTTGAGATCCGCTATCGCTATAATTTTATAGGTATTAAAAAGAAACTTTACACATCTTCATAATCATAGCGGACCTCCAACCTATTTAAATCTAAACATCCTAGCCTTATTTACTAGCCTACTTAATCTATCTTGCTTCCTTCAGTTTGAGACGAAAACCAGAAAATCATGAATTTCCACTAAAATCTTAATTTGTGAAATCCAAAGTACTGTTTTTATTAAATCATTATGAAAGATGAATCTAAATATAAATTTTGAAGTCTCTAGCTCTTTTCTGTTGCGCCAATGATTTTTCCAGAAAAACGTCCAAATCTCGGAAATGGCTGAAGTTATCGAACTGATATTTAACACACATTAATTTAGTATTATTTCTGACATGCTAGAAAAGTTTTAGCTCATTTGCTTGATTTTTAAGGTATTGCGCAACATTTATGACGTCAGAGCTAGTTACAGCAGACTGGCTGGCACATAATGGAAACTGATGTGAATTTACTACAACGTGAGTAGGCTGCTTCCCTACAATGTGTTCAACACGATTTCTAAATTGAAGGAAACACTTCACGGCATTCGCTTCAGAATTGCTATAAATTCGTCGGGCAATAGACCGCACCACTCGAACTGTCAACACAACTGGCACTGCCGAGAGTATCTTAAGACTTCCACAACGTTGGCAACGGGTTATACACAATGCTGGTGACTACTCTGAAGCTCAGAAAATCTTTGAAACACGTATCAACTTTATACGAGCTGTAAATAAGTAGTTGCCTGTTTAAAGTTCCAACCCTCGTAATTTCCAACGGGCTGGGCTCAAAATGTAAAACCGATCGCCCGGCCATAGAGCTATTTCACAGTTCAGTAAATCGGTCTAACGTACTACCAATGGCACACGACTTACAGACGTAAGTATATGTGTAAGATCAAACTGGTTTAAATTTGTGAAATATTTGATAAGTAACTACCACCTCATGTAATAATCCCGTTAGGAGTGGCACACAAGATTTCAGTCAGTATAATAGAGGGTGTCCGGGAAGTAGAGACGAATGTTAAAGTGCTAAAGAAAATACAAAATTTACTGAAAGTGGTGTTTTTTTCAATAACATTAAGTAACTTCTTCCACTTACGTATGAAACATTATATCCTCCATACGACCAGCCAAGGGCGCGCGGCGACAAGTAATGCGTTCATTGAAGTCCTCGAAGACGCGTTCACAAACACCTGGTGGGAAGCCGTTAAAATAACCCTTTTAATTTCATCCTTCAGCTAGTGCATTGTTTGAGGTTTGTTCATGTACAATTTTGATTTCACAGATCCCGATGAAAAAAAGTCACAAGCCGTAAGGTTGCATGATCTGGCAGGCCATTCCTGGTTGCCATGCAAAGAGATAAATCTATGAGGAAATTTTCCATTGAGCAGAGCAATCGTTTCACGGGATGTGCGACATCTCGCACCATCTTGCTGAAACCAAAGATCGTCGTTTTCGTCAAAAAGTGGGAAAAGCCAACGAGAAAACGTGTTTCAGCAACGTTCGCCGTGCACAGTGACGGCTGCTACCTCATCATGTCCAAAAAAGTATGGGCTGATCGCCCCTCCTGCCCGGCACCCAAACCACACAGTCGTTCGTTGTGGATGCATCTCATCTTCCACAGCCACTCGCGGATTTTCGTTACGCCAAATTCTGTAATTCTGCTTAGCGACGTACCCACTGAGGTAGAAGTGCACCTCATCTGGCAAAATTATTTGTTTTGTGAAGTACTCGTTCTCCACTTGACCAAATCGATCTCTCTTTCCGTGATGTGCAGGGTTCTACTCTCGTGAACGTTGAATCTTATACGCATTCATTCTCAGATCCCTTGAAAGAATTTCATGCAGTGAAGTTGTGGAAAAATTCAGTTGTTGAGCTCGGCGGCGAACCGATTTTTTGGTGCTTAAGGTCACATTGTTATGCACTACGAACAAAATGCCCTGGTCCGGTTTTCTTAACGTTCGAAGCAGAACCCTTGGTGTCAAACTTTCTGACCAAATTCAGAACTAACGGTTCGCTTGTAGCAGCAGGTCTGAGCCTCTCACGCAATTCACGAACAGCTGCAGTGGGACTTTCACTGTTTCTGTAATAACTTTTTATGTCTTACATACGTTGCTCAGTTGTTATTTGTTCCATGACAAAAATAATCGTCAGATAATAATTTTCACCACAGAAAAACTATCAGCCTACAAATGAGAAGAATCGCAGATAACAAACATGAAAATATCACGGCTGCCGGTCGTCATATGACAAAATGGCACAAACTCAAATTCGTTCTTACTTCCCGGACTCCCACTGTGATATGAATCAGTAGTATTTATCTGCAATTCCTGAATACGTTCGCATTTCACGTAGTTGGCACTCTTGCAGAAAGCAACAACACAGATCAATGATCTCCAATGGTGTGATATCTTCCGCAACATACGTATAAATGCAATGGAACTTAGCATTTCTTACACTCCACGTTGTTTCGCTATGACTTTGATTCAGATGCTGTCGTGTAAATATGCTTAGGATAATAGGCTCAATGTTTCGCATACAGTCTTTCTGGTCAATCTTTCGATATTCATCCTTGCCCTTCATAATCCGGTTTCAGTAATGATTCAGCGAGTGAAATTCATTACCTGTTATTTACGTTGTTACACAAAAGTTGGAACTGAAAACAATATCTGGCAGATAAAATTTTTTTTATATCCGCTTATATAGTAGTAGTAGTAGTAGTAGTAGTGGCTTTAATCATCGTAGATCTCTTTTTACAAGGATACAGGACATGTCATAGTATTTAAAAATTTAGATTAATTTAAAATAAACTAATTTGTATACACGTATATTCACAGACTTCTAGTTAGAGACTATCATTAGATTCACTCGTGGTATAGTATACTTTTTTTACAAATAACTTATTAAATAATGTAATGCCACACTGTTCACTAATATCTCACTTTCAGTCAATGCACACACTATGCACACATCGTTTCGTAACACTTCACTCACTACACACGCACACACACACACACACACACACACACACACACACACACACTGGTAATCTCTGGACCATTTTCTGTACAACAACTTCCCATTTGCTATCCAGAAAAACTAGTCAGCACCCCTCTATAAAGAGTGAGATGTTGAGCTCAGAAAGAGGAAGAGGTGTTAGTATTGTGCTATGCATAGCTTGGGGGTAAGTATCTCTAGAAAGGAAAAAGGAAGGGAAAAACGTAGAGTGAAGGTGTTACATGAAATGTTGGATATTTTATGAGGTTATTATTATTATTATTTATTTATTTTTTTATTTCCTTGAGTGCAGGCACTGTATAGGAATATTTCGTTCACGTGACTCTTAAGCTATCCCCCACAAGAAGAAATCAGGAGGAAGCCAGGAAGCGCATGATTCAGAGCAGCGTTAGGGAATCATCTAGGAAAAGGCTACCAACCTCCATATATCAGTTCCGCAGGGATGTCAAGTCTTGACTAATTACACCGTGCACTGAGACGTATAAGCAACAACGATTCTTCCAGTTCTCCACCTGCAAAGGAAATGGGATTTATCTCTAATACTTAATGCAATGGGAAATGTCACCTAGTGTGCACTTCTCAGTAGCTTTTAAGGTATATATGAAGACGCAGGGTGAGTATTCTTTCTTCCCCTAAAGAGACCGGCGAGACCTAGAGGTACGGACGTTATGATGTGTCAGAAGCCTTTGCCAGATTCCATTAGCCACGAATGAAGTAATACCTGGTCTTAGGTGAATCTAAGAGGATCACATAACGCTCCATGTCAATCCCGAAGTACTGGTTGAAGTGAATTGGAACTTCAAGCTTCTTAATTTTTTAATCAAGTGTTCCTCAAGCTATTCTGACACGATTCTGCAGATATCGAGTTACTGTCTGGCTGAAGGTATATGTAATTTGTGAGCTGGTGTAGTCCGTTAAGCGAGTAGATATGATCGAATAATAAAGGCCTGTTATCATATGAGATCCGTTGCCCACCATTTTTGACGCACCTGGGACCTGCCATCGAAGTGTGTTAACCACTCACTTAGCCAGGAGGTAGAGGATATAGTTTCCTCGTGCAAGGGATTCACAAAGCAGGTTACACAAAGCAGGATCATGTTATGATAGTGGGTGGAGTGGGAAACAGTATTGATAGGGATCAGGGCTACAGAATTGAGAGTGACTTGGTGAAAATAGCCTCGGCAACGACCCAGACCAATGATGGGCTGGTGCCTGCTTTCGTGCGCCATCATCGGACCCAGTTGAACCGCTCTGTCAGGAGGGTAAATATGGAGTTGGATCAGTTGCGTAGGGCGGCCACTCTGTCAGACAATGAATTGGTTCCTGTCGAGGCTGTTCATAGGGGGATTTCACAAGGCATGGCCTACATCTCGATAGGAAAGGGAAGGGTAAACTGGCAGGGTTGTTAGCGAAATCCATAAGGGGGGACACTAGTATTCATGGATGTACCTCTTTTTTAGTCTGATATCATTGTCCAATGAGAACTTCAGTCAGGCGGGTGCTAAAGAGGTCTGAAACTCACAATATTCTCACAACAGGAAAGTAAACAATAATGTTACCATATTTAACCAAAATATTGGTAGATTAAAGAAAAAAGTAGATTCTCACAAAGGTAAATTAAAAAAATAATGTTACCATTTTTCAGCAAAATATTCTGGGATGGAAGAATAAAGTAGATGAGCTCCTGGTTTGTTTAGATGATATTGAATCTGATAATTTAATAGATATACAAAATATTCTGGGGTGGAAGAATAAAGTAGATAAGCTCCTGGTTTGTTTAGATGACACTGAATCTGATAATTAAATAGAAATACTATGCCTGTCTGAGCATCACATTGTGTCTGATATGGAATTTTTGTATCTAGGCTTTCTACACAGTGATAACTTTTGACAAATATGGCAACTCCTCCTCCCACCTTATTTCTCTACTCATATGTGCAGCTAGTTTATAACCACTGATATTAAATCAGTCGTTATAACCACTGATATTAAATCAGTGGTTATAAACTAGCTGCATATATGAGTACAGGGAATAAGGTGGGAGGAGGAGTTGCCATATATGTCAAAAGTTATCACTGTGTAGAAAGCTTAGATACAAAAACGTTTTGTGTAGAGCAACATATAGAAGCAAGTGCCTTCAATTAAAATGAAGGAGGCCTCTTTTATAATTGTAACATATATAGGTCCCCCTCAGGAAACTTTCATTTATTCCTGGAAAACTTGGATGCCTTGTTGTGCTATCTGTCCGATAGCGGAAAGCAAATTATTATTTGTGGAGACTTCAATGTTGATTCACTGAAAGAGTGTAATAGGCAGAATTACCTGAAAGTTTTGTTCGGTTCTTTCAATTTGACATATGTCATTAAATTTCCTACTCGGGTAGTAAGGGAGAGCAGCACATTGAAAGATAACACTTTTATAGAGCAAGATAGATTTAAAAACATAAAATCTTGTCCTGTTGAGAATGGGTTTTCTGATCATGATGCTCAGCTAGTTACAGTATATGACATAGCTCCATTGAGTAATTCAAAACTACCATCCAGAGTTGTGCATTCAATTAAAGCGTCAACAATTAGAAATTTGAGTGAAAATCTTCAGCAGTTAGACTGGGACGAGGTGTACAATGAACCTGATACTAATTTGAAATTAACTTATTTCATGATGCACTTGTAAGGGAATTTGAAAACTGTTTCCCCAAGAAAGTAGTTAAATCTACTTATAAGAAACCATGCAAAAAACCTTGGCTTACTAAAGGAATAACCAAAAAATGGAACTGTATCTAACAACATGAAAGAGTAATGACCCAGAAACAGCCAAATATTATAAAAACTACTGTGCTACAATAAGAAAGGTTATTAAAAAGTCCAGAAGCAAGTGCATCATGTCTGAGATTAATACCTATATTATAAAAACTACTGTGCTACAATAAGAAAGGTTATTAAAAAGTCCAGAAGCAAGTGCATCATGTCTGAGATTAATACCTCTGATAACAAAATCAAAACAATTTGAAATATTATTACAAGGGAGACAGGACAACCAAGAGAACAGGATGACGGTATCACCATCAAAGTGAATGGAAAACTTGATAAACAACAAACCGGAAGTTGAAATGTACCTTCTACACAAAAAATTAAGTTACGGGAAATTAGCTTCAAAGTTTTTACTTCAGTACTAGCCTACTCCATAGCTTGTATCATCAGACTAGTCCAACAACTTCCTCTTGATGGCTCTGCTATGCTGTCTAGCCGTCTTTGAATATACTTTTATGGCATTATCTGAAGACCTGAGCTGTTCCTTGTCCAAACAAAGCATAGCTGCGGCAGTTCGAAGTCCTACACAGAGGCCCAACTTCTGCAGAACTCTGCACTTTGTTATATTGCCCTGATTGAATGATGAAACAGCATCATAAACGCCAAAGTGAAGTGTGTTTATACCGACAAACAAAGTTTTAGGTAGTCTATTCCATATCACATGGTCCACACACTCATTTGGATTTTGAGTCCGACCATGAAGACATTTCTTTACTAGACTAATATCTGGAAGGTCTCGGAATACTGGTTTTATTTCATCCATTATGGCAGGTGGCAGGTGATGAGGGTGATTGTATTGTTTCGTAGTTACCTTGCCTCTGTTGTACTTGCACCAACTATCGTCTCCTTTTGGACATAGCCTATGTTGGGGATTCTCATTGTTTGAAGCTGCATGAAAAAACAGAGCCCAGACTGCCCTTCTCATTAATTCTGCATCTGCTGTATTCTGTCTTATTGCTAGACCATAGCACTTCTTAATATGATCTCTTGTAGCATCGGTCAGTTTATTTTTCCCCTCTAAAGTTTTTCCATCGCTCAATTTCTTGCCTTTCATGCTAGCCTTGAGCCGTCGAAGTCTTGATCCCATCCTTTTCTGAATATGGCCAACACACTCCAGTTTGGAAATTTTCACATCGTTACCATAGGGTTTCAGTTCCTCAATTTCTTTGAAAGCCTTTGAGTCACCATCTCCAAGATAATTTATGTATCTAACGTTGTACCATTTTACTGAGCGTTGATAAATACTTCTTACACCAGCAACTTCCATACCACCACTTGACCCATAGTAATTTGCCATGCACTCCCCTTCATGTTTAGTATTCATTTTCCCCTTGCATCTGCAATGCTTGGAAAGTATTGCCACATCAACCACCTTACCAGTGTCCACACTTGTAGCTGTTACTACACCATTCAGAGATGTATGGCCTCTCTTCTGCCAGCTTCCATCGAAAGCTATGGACAAGTCTCTGCTATTATTATTTTCAACAACTGCTTCCTCAACAGCATCTTTCATGTTTTACTGTGCCACATCTTCTACAGCAGAGCCCATTGCAATTATGTGTTTGTTATATTTTGAAGGTGGAGGAGGGAGGTTCATCACACCACACAACAAGACACCTGTAGCCCTGCCCTTTCCTATACACCGTAATCCATAAACCAGTCTAACGTTTATATCGTATAGTTTACCTCCATCTGCAGTAACATGTGAGGAATTGAAGAAAGTAACACTGTGTCTACAATAACTGCACATCAACTCTAATCCACAAGCAAGTCCTACATGTAAGTTTGTTTTCAATGAAATACCACATTTTCCATATTGTTTGCAGCACACATTGTTCTCCAAAATATCTGATAATAAAGAGACGTTAATTACCTCATATTTTGTAGTCCCAGCATTTAGTTTCTTGTATTCTTCTTCAATTCCAGCTAGTTTTCTTCTTGAAGCACTTTCCGGTGTAGTGGCAGCAGCATCACTCAGTGTATCACTACCAGTGTTGAGGTTAGTCGCTACTGGGACATCAGATACTGATGAAGATGAATCGGACGAATTTTTAGTACACTTTACTTTCTTGCGCCAATGCACACGCTTTCTAAATACCTTCAGACTAGGTCTTGGCATGTTGAAGGAAAGAAAACTCAATAACTTCTCCACATATTACTTTCACAACAATGACATGGATGTACTCACAATGGAAACAATACAAATGGTGCAGAATCTATTGTCAACTGTCTAGCAGTGTAGCCAACAGAAAAGCTAACTTTCTTGTGCTCAATTATATCTCTGGCAAGGCTGTCTATATCAGGTATATTTCGCGTCTCATATACAAGGTGCGGAACATCGTGTGTCGATTTTATTTTAAGAAATTATTTAAAATTGCTCTATTCACGTCATCCAAATATTTTATACATGGTATTAAACGGGAGGGTCTAAATTTTTCGAAAATGCATTTACCCAAAAATCGATTTTTTCATCGAAAAACTCATTCCGTATACCCTTAAAGATCTCTTTGTTGTACAACGTGTTCATTTTTTGTTGAAGCCTCACGCCAGATTGTCAACTGTATAAAAGTCACCATATTATAAAATGTTTGTCGTAACTAAAATATTAAAAAACGTAAACCACTTTGTGCAGTATTTTAGTTGTGTTATTATACAAGGTGTCCCAGCTATCTTGTCCACCCAAAATATCTCTGGAACAATAACAGCTCTTGGAAAACGACTTTCAAAGGTATCAATGTAGGGCTGGGGCCCATGAATGTACATATTTGGAAACATTCTAAAACGAAAGTATATATGTTTTTTAACACAAACTTATGTTTTTTGAAGTGGAGCTCGTGTATTTTTTCTTCAGCAATCCATAGCATGACAAAGCACATACACAATGACGTTGGTTGCATCGCAATATTCCCATTACATCCCGAGATATTAAGACGCGAAGTTGACGCTTGAAACACCCGACATGCGCTGCTAGCGCACGTCCAGAGGCTCAGGCGTGAACCCCATGCTGCCCGTAATCGCAATGTGATTGACATGCGTAATCACACTTCCATACTTATCAAGAGGTCCGAAACGAATAATACGGTCTGCTGCCATCCTGCATTAACGTCGTACATTCCAGCAGGTATTTATCCCATAGGCTAGGAGTGATGCTGTTCTGTAACATATCTGTGTACCGCAACGTCAGTCACAAAGTTAACTTCTCTTATCGTTAACTCGTTACTAAAAAGGTAATGCCGTTCAACGTTAAAACTTTACTTTACTGTAGATCTAGCGCAAGTGACAGTTAATCATTCACTCGTAATAGTAAAATTCATGTTGATGGTTTTAGTGAAACGAGCAAGTGGACTAAAAGTTTTACCGTTGTTTAGGTAAAAATGTTTTGCTTTGGGAAGTTCAGTTAGGATATAGAAGATGAATGTAAACATGTTTAACCAATTAGTTTTATTATCACATAATTATCAATGTTACGTTTATCTAATGCGTTAAATGACAAACTGTTGCAAACAAATGTTTCTTAACATCACTGGGTAAAATGGCCCTTTGTAGAAACTTCCACTGTGATACCAGCACTACATACTAAACATAGCGTTCACATCTCATGCTCAAAGTGATGTCCATTAGCTTGCATACATAGGGTCACTCTGCGGCTGAAGCATGCCCTACTTCGTGCAACTGTTTCCTCCTCGATGGCTGTACAAGCATCAATAATGCGTTGCTTCATGTCCTCTGGTGTTGTTGGTTCATTTTGGTAAACATCATCCTTCACTGCTCCCCAAAGAAAATAATCCAGTGGTGTAAGGTCCGGAGATCGGGCAGGCCACCTAAAAGGACCACCTCGTCCAATCCACCTACCAGGGAACTTACGGTTCAGAAGTCGTCGTGCTCGTAAGGCGTTATGTGCAGGGCATCCGTCATGCTGATACCACATGACCATTCTCCGGTTCAGAGATACGGTGTCCAAGAGAGCAGGAAGATAGTGTCGTACAAATCTGGAATATTGTCTGCCATTTTGGATGCCATTTATAAAGAAAGGTCCGATAAAGGTATCTCCAACAATCCCACACCAAACATTAACTTTCCACGGACGTTGATCCTCTACCTGACGGTGCCATTTTGGATTGTCTGCGGACCAATAATGCATATTCCTCATATTGACAATTCCTTTGTTGGGGAATGATGCCTCGTAGGTAAAGAGAACATATGCAAAAAAATTTGGATTAGTCAGAAGTTTTTGCTTAGCCCACCGACAAAATGTTACCCTATTGCGGAAGTCATTTCCATGAAGATCCTGGTTTAAATGAACATGGTAAGGATGAAATTTATGACGTTTAAGAATACGCTGTGCACTTGATTTCGACACACTAACTTCACGTTCAATTTGACGTGTGCTGATTTGAGGAATCACAGGTATGGTAGGGAGCACAGCAACTTCAGTACGTTCATCTGTGCGTGTTCTAGGACGATGTCGAGGTCTTGGATTTAAGCTTCCCGTTTCACGCAGACGAGATGTGAGACGACCGAACATCCGGCGCGAAGGCGATGGCTTGTCAGGGAATCGTCGTCTGTACAGTCGTTCAGCCTGAACAGCATTTCGTCCACCTACAACAGGGTACAGTACAGGTATGTAGAGTAGGGTAGAAAACAGACATATTAACTTAATAATCATAATGTTCGCTAACAGTACTATCAACAAACAAGCAGTCTCATAACGTATTTCCCGTCAACGTACATTCTCCATAGATCAGCAGCATTTCTACCATATCTTCATGTGTGTACGTTATACTGTACAGTATAAGTTCCACAACACAACGATTATTCACAATGTGTACTACCTCCGTGCTGTCACTAGATTACTCTGATGCACGACTACACTGGCAAGCGGTATGCTGCACGCCAAAGCAACAACAAATGGGATGCTCGGAGGGTGGTGGAGTACAGAAGTTTGTATGGGTCGCAAATCATAAACAAGGCGAAGTGGTAACTGTGATAGTAGTGGGAACCACGTTGGACACTTGACTAGGTAGAGCCATGCCCTGCGCGACAGGCACAATGGGTCATATAACGCATTAGATAAACCTTATTTTGGGTGTGTAGGATAAATAAGACAACCTGATGGGTGTACATCGATCGGTACTGGTTCATATTGTGTACGTAGATACGTAAAACGTGCAAGAGGGAAACCATTATGTGCTTATGAGAGTTGATGGCAGCAGACCGTATTATTCGTTTCGGACCTCTTGATAAGTATGGAGGTGTGATTACACATGTCAATCACATCACAATTACGGGCAGCATGGGGTTCACGCCTGAGCCTCAGGACGTGCGCTAGCAGCGCATGTCTGGTGCAAGCGTCAACTTCGCCTTTCAATATCTCGGGATGTAATGGGAATATTGCGATGCAATTAACGCCATTGTGTATGTGCTTTGTCATGCTATGGACTGCTGAAGAAAAAATATAGGAGTTCCATTTAAAAAAACATAAGTTTGTGTTAAATACGCGTATGCTTTCGTTTTAGAATGTTTCCATATATGTACTTTCATGGGCCCCAGCCCTACATTGATTCCGGTGAATGTCGTTTTCCAATAGCTGTTATTGTTCCAGAGATATTTTGGGTGGACAAGATAGCTGGGACACCCTGTATATATATAGTTATTATTTATTTTATATTTTAATACATAATGTTATTTATTTTAGCTATGTTTTAGTTATTAAAATCTTTTATAATGTGTTGATTTTTATTCATGTGACAACTTGGCGTGAGGTTTCAACGAAAAATGAACAAGTTTTACAAAAAAAGATTTTTAAAATCTGAAGATGACAGCAAAGTCTGTCAAAACTGGGTGTCTTAAATAAAGAAACATTTTATGTGATCTGGGTTGTTGAACGTTCTAGCAATAAAAACAGATCGCGCCTTAAGTACTCTGGAAATGAGAAAATTCACTCATTCAAACTTATAACGACCAATAGCAGTATTCTTACAACAATGCAACTCTGTGTGACCTTCGATGTGTGGGGTTAGGGACGTGTACCAGTTTTCTTGGCTGTTTAGTGTGTTTTGTAAACGCTTCCAAAAAGTTTTCATATACTATAAGCTCAGGGCCTGACATGGGAAACGCCTTCGTGCACAGCCGATAGTCACTCTCAACGTGGCGAAGAAATAAGTATGTTCGTCATTACCTCGTATATGATGTACTGTGATATGTCTGTTGAATTGTGCTGTGTACTGTGTCCAGCCTTCCCTCGTCTCGTGAAACTCATGAAATGGTAGTGCATACGCAAGTTGTTCAGGTATTGGCGCTAACGTTGGGTCTTGCATCTTCTATGAAGCCGTTTGCACGATCCAGCTAACATTCTCGCGACAAGACAAAAGGAACATTCTTTGTGCTCAATCAATCCCGGGGAATAATATAGCATACTGTAATCCTGTATAAAACCAACTAACAATCAGAAAAAAATATGTTGCATTACTTACGGGACGACCTTCCTACCATCGTCGAAAAATAAACGAGAGAACTAACCACTGAGAGAGCGATTAGCTTGTCTTTTCTTTAGGTCTTAAGATTTGGATACTACAGTGCACGACTACTTTGATATCATCTAGCAATGTGGCTTCCTTATGTGCTAGTGTTGTTGTCATGTGATTACCATGTGACACCTAACCTCCAGAAAACGAAGTACAAATCGAGAGTCTTCAGTGAAACAAGACCATTCGCCGCCAATCCGTACTTCACTTTTGATGCTGCCTGCTAAATTAGCTATGTATGTATCACAGGCGGGCGAAGACTTTCAGCATAACTAGTCACCCTCATTCTGCAAACGGCTTCGTCAAAGAGGGCGGAGGAGCGGACAGAGATTCAGGGCACTCTCTTGTCCTGGAGGTAGGAAACTGCCCCTAAAGGCCCAATAATTAACAAAGATCAACGGCATGAGGGTGAAGAAGACAATGGAAGCCACTGCTTTAAAGACACGTAACATCTATACACAGGACATGTGGTCTATAACTGAAGAAGTGTCATGATGATCTCTCCTTTATCAAAAGATTTCGGAATAGTCACCCATTCAGATCTCCGGAAGGAAATTGTCAAGGCGGAGGCTACCATGAGAAAAGGCCTGAATAATCAACTGAAGGATAACGTTCTACGAGTCTGGGCGTGGAAAGTCAGAAGCATGAACGTGGTAGGAAAACCAGAGAGTCTGCAAAGGGAAATGCAAAGGCTCAATGTAGATGTAGTAGGGGTAAGTGAAGTGAAGTGGAAAGAAGACAACGATTTCTGGAGAGATGAGTACAGGATAATATCAACAGCACTACAAAATGGTGTAACGGGAGTAGAATACCTAAGAAGGTAGGGCAGAGAGTGTGTTACTGTGAACAGTTCAGTGAAAGGGTTACTCGTATTAGAATCGACAGCAAACCAACACCGACAACGGAAGTTCAGGTATACATGGCGGCGTCGCTAGATGAAGATGAAGAGATAGAGAAAGTGTATGACGATACTAAAAGGGTAATACAGTATGTACAGGGAGTTGAAAATCTAATAGTCATGGCGGACAGGAATACAGTTGTAGGGGAAGGAGTAGAAGAAAAGGTTACAGGAGAATATGGACTTAGGACAAAGAATGAGACAGAAGAAAGATTAATTGAGTTCTGTAATAAACTTCAGCTAGTAATAGCGGATACTCTGTTCAGGAATCAAGAAGAGGAGGTATACCTGGAAAACGCCGGGTAATGCGAACGATTTCAGTTAAATTACATCACGGTCACACAGAGATTCCGAAATCAGATACTGGATTATAAGGCGTACCCAGGAGCAGATATAAGCTCAGATCACAACATAGTAGTGATGAAGAGTAGACTGAAGTTTAAAACATTAATCATGGAGAATCAATACCCAAAGAAGTGGGATACGGAAGTTCTAAGGAATGACGAGATACGCTTGAAGTTCTCTAAAACTACAGATACAGCAATAAGGAATAGGTTTGTAGGCAGTACAGTTGAAAAGGAATGGACATCCCTAAAAGGCGCAATCACAGAAATAAATAGGAAGCGCAGGGAAGCTAAGATGAAATGGCTACAGGAAAAATGTGATGACACCGAAAAAGAAATGATTGTCGGTAGGACTTATTCAGCCTACAGGAAAGTCAAAACAACCTTCATTGACATTGAAAGCAAAGGTGATAACATTAAGAATGCAACGGGAATTCCACTGTTAAATGCGGATGACAGAGTGAATAGGTGGAAAGAATACTTTGAAAACTTCCATGAGGAGGAAGATATGTGTGATGTGGTTGAAGAAGAAACAGGTGTCGATTTAGAGGAAATAGGGGACCCGGTATTAGAATCAGATTTTAAAAGAGTTTTGGAGGTCTTAAGACCAAATAATTCAGAGAGTATAGAAAACATTCCATCAGAATTTCTAAAATCGTTGGGGGAAGTGGCAACGAAACGACTATTCACGTTGTTGTGTAGAATGTATGAGTCTGGCGACATACCATCTGACCTTCGGAAAAACATCATCCGCACAATTCGGAAGGCGACAAGAGCTGACAAGTGCGACAATTATCGTACAATCAGCTTATCAGCTCATGCATCCGAGTTGCTGACAAAAATAATATGCAGAAGAATGGAGAGGAAAATTGAGGATGCGCTAGGTGACCATCAGTTTGGCTTTAGGAAAGGTAAAAGCACGAGAGAGGCAATTCTGACGTTGCGGTTAGTAAATGGAAGCAAGTCTAAAGAAAAATAAAGACACGTTCATAGGATTTGTCGACCTGGAAAAACCGTTGGACAATGTATAATCGTGCAAGATGTTCGAAATTCTGAGAAAAATAGGAGTAAGCTACAGGGAGAAACGTGTCATATACAATATGTACAACAGCCAAGAGGGAATAATAAGAGTGGACGACCAAGATCGAAGTGCTCGTATTAAAAAGGGTGTAAGGCAAGGATGTAGTCCTTAGCCCCTGCTGCTCAATCTGTACATTAAGGAAGCAATGATGGAAGTAGAAGAAAGGTTCAGGAGTGGCATTAAAATTCATTATGAATTGATATCAACGATACGATTCGCTGTTCATATTGCAATCCTGAGTGAAAGTGAAGTAGGATTACATGAGCAGCTGAATGTAATTAACAGTCTAATGAGTACAGAGTATGATTGAGAGTAAATCGAATAAAGACGAAGGTAATGAGAAGTAGTAGAACTGAGAACAGCGAGAAACTTAATACGAGCATCGATGGTCTCGAAGTAGATGAAATTAAGGAATTCTGCAACCTACGTAGTAAAATAATGAGTGACGGACGGAGCAGACTAGCAATGGCAAAAAGGGCATTCCTGGCCAAGAAAAGTCTACTAATATCAAATATCAGCTTTAATTTGAGGAAGAAATTTCTGAGAATGTGCGTCTGGAGTACAGCATTGTATGGTAGTGAAACATGGACTGTGGGAAAACTGGAACACAAGAGAATCGAAGCATTTGACATGTGGTGCTACAATCGAATGTTGAAAATTTGGAGGACTCATAAGGTCAGGATTGGGGAGGTTCTGTGCAGAATCGGAGAGGATAGTTATATGTGGAAACACTGATAAGGAGAAGGTACAGGATGATAGGACATCTGTTAAGACATGAGGGAACGACTTCGATGGCACTAGAGCGAGCTGGAGAAGGCAAAAACTGTAGACGAATGCAGAGATAGAAATATATGTAGCAAATAATAGAGGACGTAGGTTGCAAGTGCTACTCTGGGATGAAGAGGTTAGCACAGGTGAGGAATTCATGTCGGGCCGCATCAAACCAGTCAGAAGAGTGATGACCCAAAATAAAAAGATTCACAGAGGTCGTTACATAGGGGCAAGGCCTTTGGGACAAGGCACTGTGTCAAAATTCACTCCTCACTTAAGTTTTGATACTTTGGTGAGACCTGTCTACCCCCCTTAAGTTTCACTTGAGTAATTAAGCAATGTACCAGAAGCCATCGGTGTGACCTCAAATAAAGGGCACCCCGCATTCAGTTGTCACGACTACCATCGTTTCAGTATCCTACTTTATCTTATTGATTGGTTGTCCATTTTTTCTTGTCATCTGGTGCCACTGTGAAGATATCTGAAATATGTTCAGTATGTGCGTCGTTCACAGCATGTGTGCAAGCACCATTGGTCCGTCGCGAAGATCGATATGTGACAGGTATCGCTGAATCGTTGTAGTCAATACAACGCTATCTGTTCCCTCTTTTACCTGAACGAATATGTCCTGCAATCAGCCACATTTGATAGCTTCCAAACTGCATTATAGATGATGCCATTTTCTGAAATCGGATATCTGCAGTTTGTTTAATGCGTGCTCGTAAGAATGTCATTAATACATGCATGTTACACATACAACACAGATACATGTGAGCAGATGACCAATCGTTTTATTTTCCACCAATATCAGGTTTCACGAGCGTGAGCAGCCAACATCTCCTATAAACAGTATCCCAAAGCTCACCAGAACCGTATAAATAGCCAATTACAACCTAAACGCATCACCATGGGCTACCTAGTTATGTAAGTTTTGTACCTGGAGTAGAAATACAATGATATTTGACCGTAAAGTCTGTAGACTGCTACATCAAACTATGAGCACAACCAGAATACATACAACGGTGATACAGTGTCCTCGCGACGCAGACGAACGCAAGTGTCTCTACCCAAAGGCAAAAGGGTAATCAAAAACAGCAAGGTATAACATGTAGAAAAATTCATTTTTCCTCGAAACTAAAAAAAAAAAAAAAATAGTTTTGTTCGTATGACAGTGGGTTACAAAAATATCGTTACCTGAACTGCAATAATCAAACTTTTCACACGGTTTTATAAATTTATTTACCTATTCTTATTGTGAACGTTATTCGTGCAAGCGTCGTGACACATCTGTGTTGAAGAATTGAGCTGAATCACCCATCGCCTAGAATTTTCATGGGAATGGTAAGTCATCCAACCACAAATCTACTGAGGTCGTGAGAGTGCAGATCCAGAGGCCAATAAACAAATGTACCTGATCGCAACCTGATTTTGAATGCAAACGCTATATGAGTTAATATGACAGTACTCACTACACATATCTGTGTCACAGTGACACCCGAAATGGAAGAAACGTCTCACGCGTGTGACGCCTCAGCGAGCACACAGAAGTGCCGCAACACGGCATGGCATGGACTCGAGTAGTGTCCGAGGTAGTGTTGCAGGGAACTGACACCATGAATCTTGCAGTACTATCCATAAAAGCGTAAGAGTATGTGGGGTGAAGATCTCTTCTGAACAAAACGTTGCAAGGCATCCCAGGCATGTTCAACAGTGTTCATGTCTGGGGAGTTTAGTGGTCAGCGGAAGTGTTTAAACTCTGTTTCTGCAGCCACTCTGTAGTATTTCTGGACATGTGGGGTGTCTCATTGTTCTACTGAAATTTTCGGAATGCGCAATAGACTTGAATGGATGCAGGTGATCTGACAGGATGCTTACAAACGCGCCACCTTTCACAGTCGTATCTAGACGTATCAGAGGTCCCATTGTAAGTAGGCTGTTTATGTTTCTATGTTGCTAACGCCACGTAGCACTCTGTATGAAAATCACTGGCTATGCTGTGTGCAGTCTGAGGCTGGTCGGCATTGTTGCAATAGTCGCTATTGTAGCGCTGGGCAGCTGGCTGTTAACAGCGCGTAGCGTTGCGCAGTTGGAGGTGAGCCGCCAGCAGTGGTGGATGTGGGAAGAGAGATGGCGGAGTTTTGAGAGCGGATGATCTGGACGTGTGTCCATCAGACACAGTAAATTTGTAACACTGGATGTCATGAACTGATATAAATATATTATGACTTTTGAGCACTATTAAGGTAAATACATTGTTTGTTCTTTATCAAAATCTTTCATTTGCTAACTACATCAGTAGTTAGACCCTTCAGTAGTTAGAATCTTTTATTTAGCTGGCAGTAGTGGCTCTCGCTGTATTGCAGTAGTTCGAGTAACGAAGATTTTTGTGAGGTAAGTGATTCGTGAAAGGTATAGCTTATTGTTAGTCAGGGCCATTCTTCTGTAGGGATTTTTGAAAGTCAGATTGCGTTGCGCTAAAAATATTGTGTGTCAGTTTAGTGTTGATCAGAATAAGTAAAGAGAGTAATGTCTGAGTACGTTCAGTTTTACTCAGCTGTTTGAAAAGCAAATAATGTAAGAGGTTTATCAGCACGGTCATTCATAAATTTTACTAAGGGGACGTTTCACCATATCACTCCAAGTGACGTCCCATAACATTACAGAGCCTCCACCAGCTTGAACTGTCGCCTGCTGACATGCAGGGTCCATGGATTCATAAGGTTGTCTCCATACCTCTACACGTCCATCCCCTCTACACAATTTGAAACGAGGCTCGTCCGACCAGGCAACATGTTTATAGTAATCAACAGTCCAATGTCAGTGTTGACGGGCAAAGGCGAGGCGTAAATCTTTGCGATGTGCAGTCATCAAGGGTACACGAGGGGGTGTCTTCGGCTCATGAAAACAACATCGGTGATGTTTCGTTGAATGGTTCGCACGCTGGGACTTGTTGATGGCCCAGAACTGAAATCTGCAGCAGTTTGAGGAAGGACTGCGTTTCTGTTGAACGATGCTCTTCAGTCGTCGTTAGTCCTGGGGGAATTTGCAGCCTTATTTCTTCGTTTTCTCTGTATTCGCAAGTCCCAATTCTTGCACCTTCCTCCAGAGAACTTCCTCATATGGAAATGGCAGCCATGCACTTGAACCTAAGGGACTGCAACTTTTAGCGCAGAAATCGCAGCTGATTCGGAATCAACAGTAACATTATTAGGTTTGCATTCTAGTACATTATCCATAACATTGCGGAGAAGACGAATATATATTTCTTTTCTTTTGCGTGGTAAGAATGCAAAAACCACCAGATAGATGTTTCTTTCGTACTTTGAAATTGCAAAGTCTATATGAAAGGTATATATATCTGAAAATAGGTTGCTACAGTATTTAAAGGTGCCATCCATAAAAAAAGTCTTGTTTGGTCTTTAGAGCCTCTGTTCCTACTTTTCCCCTAAAAACTATGATCCTATCTCCAAAGCTGTCATCATTTAAGAGAAAACTGCTGCCGTTAGTGATGGTTAGTAACTCTGCTTGAAGAGCAACTTCTTGTCGTGTTTCTAGCTCTTTCTGATTGCCAGGTGATTTGGCCAATTGCATTTATAATACCCTCTTCATTGCTTGCTGTTCTGGCAATTCGGTAACAAAATCATATCCTCGATTGTGCAAGTCGCCTAACTCTTCGGTATATCTTTTAAAATCCAAATCTCTTCCTCTCGTGATCTCTTCTTCGCCTCTTCGTTTGAACTAAGCACGATGCAGTCTTTGGTCTTAAGCATTCCTCAGCAATATGTTGTTTTATGTTTCGGGCAGCACCTTATCACAGTCCCATCTACTTTGGTTCTCTTTACGATGTACGAATAACCATCATAGTGGGCACATGGTTTACCGTGGGTGGTAGTTGACGACGAACGAGCCGAACATTCCGAAAGTTAGACTCACACTGACAGTGACTCCCCAATCGGTCAGTCACTTGAGTGGACGAGGTCTTCCCGAGAGCGGATGGACCATGCCGCACGGGGATCGTTTCCGGTGGGTGAGGGAGTAGGTAATCTCTGCCCTTGAGCACGTGGTTTCCAGAAAAACTGAGTGCGACATTGCCAGATTTATAACTGGGTACGGTTTTCACTCTGTGCTAATTTCACACATCCCTTTCTGATACCTTGCACCTTCCGCCACCGCAGGGTGCTTAATGGAGATACGGATTATGTCGTGTGCCCAAGACAAGTGGCTGTACCATCTACGCTAGGTGTGCCTCTGATCTTTGCTGTGTGACAAGAGGACGCTTCGACGCTAGACGACATGCGTCAACAGGTGTGGGCAGGATGTATGCCGGTTCTCGGTTGCTATAGAGGAATGGCAGCTGGTGGTCAGTATTCATTGAGGACATGTGAGTGTTCCACGTTCGTCTAAAATTGCTGGAAGGCTGTGACCAAGCCTGATGAATGTTATCGCCGTCACCACGCAGGCTGGGGACTGTCATCTGCCCGACTGCGAAAGGAATGAGCCACCTGTCTGATTCGGTAGGTTAGCGCGGTTCATTGCCAATCACAGGGCCGAGGTTCGACTGCCGGTCGGGTCGGAGGTTTTACTCCACTTGAGTTGCGGGTGTTGTGTTATACTCTCTCTCGTATCGTGATAAGTGACATCCATTACATCCCGAAAGCCAATACATAGTTAGAGAAAGGAAGCAAGTCCAGTTCAAACAGTATCTATGTTCAGTGATGCCAATCCTGTTTATAAGTATGTGTTGCAGAATTAGCCAGTATCTGACCGATCGTACGACAACGACTTCACTGTGACATACATCAAATAATTTTGCAGTACGTTCCGTAAAAGGTACCTATTACGGTAAGGCATGTACCAGCTGGTTTACTTAAGTCCGTATTACTTGTCAGATGCAGCCTGGTAAAAGTAGCTGCATTAGTGACTTTATCTGCGTTACCTCTCTGCCCCTCGGACCTAGTCGATATCGTTTGTATTGTTTGTTTATTTGATCGCCTGCTGCTGTTATTTGAGTCTTTGTCGCCGCGATGTTGGGTGACTAACCTCAAATCATCAGCTTTCCAAATTGTAGAAGACTATATGAAAAGTTTTGTCTTTTTACATGTTTAAGTAAGGAAACGTTGCTTAGAGGCAACCTCTCATATACGATTTGTCTACAGTTTGCTTGGCAATTTTACTGTAAAAATTACTATATAGTTACCAATGTTTTCCTAGTATCTTAGGCAAATTTCAGGAAAACCTTAAGGCCTTTCATCGACTGTGAAACTTGAAAGCGTGGCCACCAGCCCTTAATACAGGAATGGCTTCCTTTTAAAATAATGTTAAAGTTCCTTGTAAGGAACTATTTTAGGTTTCTGTTCTAGCTATAATTTTAGTTTCAGTATTTACGTTCTCAGTCTATAACTGTTTTGCTGCCATTTGTACTGTAAATGTTGAAGAAACTTGTCATTTGGTCTTAATCCGTTTTTTTCCCTAATTTGCTATGCTGTGATCACTACTTGTACTACAAACCCTATGAATTTTAAAATCTCCGTTTCTTGCCATGCCATTGTTCTTTATGCTTCTAATTGTAAAGACGTTGGTTGTTTTTAATAAACTCTTGTGAAATTACACTTCTCTTTGTGTCTCTAGTGCTTCTCCACTCCCATAACCCAATCCTTACTGTTTCACTTCTTTCATCCATATCACCAAGAAGTTGCTTTTGTCTGCTTTTGTTGTATGGCTTTGAATTGTTTTAATTTTTGCTGTACGCCATGGAATTAATTTATTCCAATGGAATGCTTTTAGAGGTAAAATGAATTTGTCTATTTTAATTATTAGTGTTATTTCTGTCGTTTGTAATTCCCTTTTCATTTTTCCGTTAAACTAGGTGTATTTGTTCTTCCTCCTCCCCTTATTATGTTTTTTGATTGTGTTAAAATGTCCTTTGTTGTTTCTGTGTGATGTGTCTGAGATAACATTGCGTTTTGCTCCTTTATAAATAGTTTTTTCTTGTATGATGTTATTTACATCAGTTAAGTTGATGAAACTGTCATGTGAGTTATATATTTGGCTGTGATGTTTGTCTTCAGTGGATATTCTTCTATTGATATTCTGCTGTGTTTTTTGCATCGCTTTTCTTGTTATACTTCTATGTGATTTTTGCATCGCTTTTCTTGTTATACTTCTACCAAAGTCAAATATATAATATATACGACAGAATAAAATGGTTTGGGGGTCTTTCCCGTATCATTACTGGGGTAAATTCACTTAGGTTATTGTGATCATCAACCAAGCTCTTCATTTAAAAATTCTGATTAAGCATAATTTACTGATTCTTCTACATCTTCACAATAAGTGAGTAAGGGACACTCTTCAAAGATGGCACAATCCATGGTCAAAGGATTGCACCCAACTCTGGTTCTCCGGTTTCTAATACCATCGAAAATGTAAGTGGCAATTTAGAACAACTGGTGAATTTTAGCTATTAGGCTTCCCAAAGTAAGATCCCTGTAAGGGGTCTAACTAATGACTGGTTTCAGCTGGATGTGGCTTAGCTGCAGAAAGTTGAGGATGTGCCAAATTGACGCCATTTTTCAGACTAGATGTTATGTTATTCCTTACTGGCGCCATATGTTGGACGTGCTTACAGGGAGAGAAAAAAAATATGGAAAAACCAAAAACGCAACATACGACCATGTAAAATGCGGTGTCGAAACGCGTTAGCATTCCAAACAGCTTAAAGTCGTATCATGTCTTGTAATATTGTCAAGGAAACCTCACACCGTTCATCCTGTAAAACAGTGGCATGTTCAGGTGACGGGGATGGAGTTGGAGAACGTTAATGCACCCTTCTCTCCAAAGTCAGCCCAAAAGCTCTATAACATTGAGATCAGGTGACTCTGGTGTCACGGCAGATGCGAGAATTCAACAAGTGCTCACAAAACCGTCCTAGACGATGCGAGTAGTGCGAAAATCACCCCTGTATTCATGAAACATAGCGAACACAATTGGGGAACAAACATTGTACCGTGGAAAGGACCTTATTAGCCAAAATTCTCTCGTAATCCTTGGCAGTAATGGAATTATGGAACGACTATATAGCTGCACAAACCAGCACCATATTCACTCTTTGTAAGCACTTTCCACCAGAAGTTGTAAACAGTGTAAATCAAGACTCAACCATCAAATAACTTCGTTCCATTGTTCCATAGTTGAAGTTTCATGGATTCCACAACCCATTTTCCTGTTACGGGGATTTGCATCGCTAACAGGCTGTGGAAACATTGCTTGTGCCGGAATCCCGTACTTTTGGAGCTCAATATTGGTTTCTTCCTGCGAGTACGACATTCACCTCTGCAGTGACTTTTGCAGCGGTCATCCTCCCATTCTTCGTAACAATCCTCCTCAATAATCCTATCTGACGGTGAGTTACAAACCATTTTTGTCCTCGTTGTAATTTAATGGATGACGCTTTTCGGCAATTGCTTTATGTGTATTAAATCTTCGATATTGTACGACTACCTTTCTTACGGAAACACCTACCATACGGAAACGGGTAAGGCTCGTTTGACAACAAATCCCGCAATCGTGACGTTATTTTGACGTCACGCGCAATATCGACGACCGTATGATCGGCTATCGACTTTGTGACAGGTTATAAGATGAATATTATTGCTCTCTGACTCACTCGCAGCAATTTAAGCTGTCCTCTTAGGTTCCTGCCTATCCACACGCTCGGAAGTCGCTAAATGTTCGTAAATAAAGTGAAATCAATTGTGAAAAGAAATAATACAAATTTTATTGCAACTCGTTTTAGCTGCAGCATTTAAAGCTGTACTCTTAGGTTTCAGCATAACTACACACTCGGAAACCGCCACATATTCGTAAATAAAGAGCCAATTATTAGTGAAAAGGCAGAAAATTAATTATATTGCTGGTCGTTTCAGGGGCACCAATCCGAGCTGAACTCTTAGGTTTCAGCCTAACCACACCCTCGGAAAACGACACACATTCGCAAATAAACAGCGAAATATTTTTGGCAGGGGAGAATATTAATGTTAATGCTCCTTGTTAGATTCCGAGCAATTTAAACTGTCCTCTTAAATTCCTGCCTAACCACCCACTCGATATGCAGCACATATTCAGAAATAAAGAGCGAAATATTTGTGAGAGGGAAGGATATGAGTGTTATTGTCGCCCTCTCATTTCAGCTGCAGAGATTTAAGCTCTCCTCCTGGATTGCTGCCTAACCACACACTTGGAAATTACTAAATATTTAATTCGTCCTTCAGATTGAATGTAAATAACATCCAATATTGCATATAACACTTGAACTACATACATAAGAGATTAACGGAACGTTTTAACAACGTTAACGTAAAACGCTTGCTTTTAACGTGATGTGAACCACCAACTTTCGACTCCAGTAACCACAAAGTTATTCATTACGCTAGCACTTTACTATGCGATGCTTAACTCCGGTCTTGGTTATTATATTCCGTCTTGACGTTGATTCGTTAGTAAGTGGCGTTTAATGATGTGGTGATGTGTTTGTGATAAATGTAAAGGAGCATTGAAAATTTATCATAAAAAATAACACAGCATACTGAAAATTATGAAACAAGTGTGTTTCATTATTAATATTAAAATTATTGACGACAGTAATTCACCCCTAAGAGAGTACTCTTGTGTGAAGGCATTAAATGTCGATAAATGATTACGCCACATTTTATTAAAGCAATGTTATAGTAAGTCATTGCAATAATGATTCTTTTTTCTAAACCTCCGGTAAGCGCGCATAATAACTTGTGAGAGGCCCATATCGGATGCCAATGGAAGTCGCTAGCCGATAATGTGGGTGTCAATATTGTGTGTGACGTCAAAATGACGTCACGTTTGCTACAATTGTTGTGAAACGAGGGTTATCCTATGAGAACCAATAATTTTAGCACGTTCGAAATCCCTTAGCTCCCACATAATACACTCACAAGTACACGGAACACTGTCTGGCGAAGTATGACACGTGCAACGTGCTGAAGATACTGCTCAACTGCTGTTCATGGTCAAACACATCAGCGCTACCTGCAGGCTTGCAGTTATGTTGGAGCACGCATTTCTTGCGCTATTTTTGCGCAACCTCTGCACATTTCATGATTAATATCGCATTAATTTTTGTATTCTGTGCTCAACTTTCTTAATCTGTATAAGGCGCAGAGTAGATTCAGCTACGTTACGTCAACTGCCTTCCTCGCTGTGGCTTCAGCCAGAGTCTGGCCACGTTTCTCACCGACTGCGCCATTTGCCTCACCTCAGCGGGGCCGCGATTTTTCCCAGACCTTATTACGGCAGCCGCGTGAGTTGCTGGCTGCCTACAGCGGAGGCGCCACGTCATTCTGGGGCAGCCCTAATCCGGAACGTCGAGCGAGTGTGGCTGACGTCGGAGCGGCCCGTAGCGAAGGCCGATGCGGGACTGCGGAAATGGCGCCTCCCACACACAACGATGGCACCTGATCTAATAATTAGTAGCCTGCTATGTAATCACAAAGACACACATCCTACGGGCCTAGTACACATTCACTTGTGGCAATTCATTACCTCAAAAAAGCTAAGAATGGAAGCCAGATAAAACCAATGGTAAAACTAAGGAGGAATCAGAAGTATTTCGCTATGAACGGATAGCTATTTTTTCCATAAAAGAGCCCAAGTGATATTGAAATGACGAAGCAAATTCTTGGTATTGTTTCCTTTTCAGTTCCATATTAGTTACCAAACTACTAATGTTATTCTTTCCCAAATAAATGTTTGCATTTCAGAATCACATTCAACATTCATTATAAATTTGAGTACATGTATACAACGTGATCAAATGCTTCAATGAGGCAAGTCTTTACGAGATGGGACGAAGCATACTGGGATATTTTTAATACTCCTCTTGTTTTGCCATCTGCCTCCTCAAATTCATTATCAGTAATTACTATTAACATATGTGAGCAAAATCTGTATTTTTATATAAGAGAAAGATTTAAAGAATATAACACCAGATCTAATTTTGTGCTTAGTTTTATGTATGTAAGTGATTGTCTAATTTATCCCGATTATGCGTAGTTACTATTTTTGTTATAGGGTGAAATCAGTAATTGTTTCGTAACATAAACTCTATTGTTGACAAGTAAACAATTATAAATTCTGTAACAATTATAAACATTTGATAGACGAAATATTAGTACTCTTAAAGTATCTGTTAGGCTCTCTTCAAAAACATGTTAGAAAAACCGGCCCCTCATTAATTTCAAAGTAATTAACAGTTCTCTCAAAAGTATTGTTTGCGTAACAGTATTTGTTAATTTCATCATTTAAACTAATTCGGTCTAAACCTTGGAGTAGAAGAAACTGTTAAAATGACGGAATTTTTCTATAGATTCAGTTAATTTAGTGATTTAAGTTTTAGTAGTAATATCTGTAAATTCAACTTAGAACAATATTTAATTTCGAAACCTATTATTGTGACGATATATAAGGGGCCGATTTTAGTCAGGAGACAGTCAGTCAAGCCCGAGTTCCAGTCGAGAGACCTGTGTTGGTTAGAACAACAATATTTGTTGTTGTTGTTGTGGTCTTCAGTCCTGAGACTGGTTTGATGCAGCTCTCCATACTACTCTATCCTGTGCAAGCCTCTTCATCTCCCAGTACCTACTGCAACCTACATCCTTCTGAATCTGCTTAGTGTATTCATCTCTTGGTCTCCCTCTACGATTTTTACCCTCCACGCTGCCCTCCAATACTAAATTGGTGATCCCTTGATGCCTCAGAACATGTCCTACCAACCGATCCCTTCTTCTGGTCAAGTTGCGCCACAAACTTCTCTTCTCACCAGTCCTATTCAATACTTCCTCATTAGTTATGTTATCTACCCATCTAATCTTCAGCATTCTTCTGTAGCACCGCATTTCGAAAGCATCTATTCTCTTCTGGTCCAAACTATTTGTCGTCCATGTTCCACTTCCATACATGGGTGCACTCCATAGAAATACTTTCAGAAATGACTTCCTGACACTTAAATCTATACTCGATGTTAACAAATTTCTCTTCTTCAGAAACGCTTTCCTTGCCATTGACAGTCTACGTTTTATATCCTCTCTACTTCGACCATCATCAGTTATTTTGTTCCCCAAATAGCAAAACTCCTTTACTACTATAAGTGTCTTATTTCCTAATCTAATTCCCTCAGCATCACCCGACTTAATTCGACTACATTCAATTATCCTCGTTTTGCTTTTGTTGATAACAACAATAATGCTTCAATTTAATTGTGGAATAAGTGTTAAACAATCAGGCTGCGTGTGAAACCAATGACAGTGTATGCTCCGTACTTACCTCTCTGTTCTTCAAGAACCGTGAAATTTGTGGTTAGGCTTTTACTGCTCGCAGATGTTCAACAGTGGCCTCTTGAAGCAGTATGTGGATGGTTCGTCTGCTAACTGCTATTAATGAGGCTTTATGAAGTTAGAACAATAGTGCACTGGCCATATAACTGTGTATTATTGGGTGGGGGGGGGGGGGGGGGAGTGAAATTAAAGTACCGTGAAGAGTAACTGTGCATCTGTCGGCTATATCATTTAGAATAGTCAGTGTCGGAATCCACAACCCATTTTCAGCGAGTTCGTCGATACCGAGGACAGCAAATGAAAAAATAAAGCAAGTGGAAGAGCTACAAAGAGTTCAGAATATGTTGGTTTTTTTTTACGTTGTAATACATGATTGCCGTGATGGAGTACTCTGAGGTCTTCCTTGGGGCTTCATACTGCGTCACAAACCTTATATAAAGATAAAATTTTGTAAGGTTTCTTATGATAAAGTTTTTATGCTTGTAAAATATTGAAACTGATTAAGATTCTTTAAATTCCTATTCCTTGCTTTCATTTAATACTAATGTTGTGTTAAACATTTAATGATTTTTATGTGACATCATGGAATACAAATTCGTCTTACACGCTATATGTGCTGCTACTGTATTTTACTATTTGGTGACGATAATCTTCAACGACATGAGGATGCAGAAGGCAATAGAAACCACTGCATTAAAAGACACGTAACGTGTATCCGCAGGACTTTTGGCCTGTAATTGAAGAAGTGTCATGATGATCTCTCCATTGGCAAAACATTCCGGAATAGTCCCCCATTCGGATCTCCGGGAGGGGACTGCCAAGGGGGAGGTTACCATGAGAAAAAGGTTGAATAATCAACGAAAGGATAACGTTCTACGAGTCGGGGCGTGGAATGTCAGAAGCTTGAACGTGGTAGGGAAACGAGAAAATCTGAAAAGAGAAATGCAAAGGCTCAATCTAGATATAGTAGGGATCAGTGAAGTGAAGTGGAAGGAAGACAAGGATTTATGGTCAGATGAGTATCGGGTAATATCAACAGCAGGAGAAAATGGTATAACAGGTGTAGGATTCGTTATGAGTAGGAAAGTAGGGCAGAGGGTGTGTTACTGTGAACAGCTCAGTGACCGGGTTTTTCTAATCAGAATCGACAGCAGACCAACACCGACAACGATAGTTCAGGTATACATGCCGACGTCGCAACTTCAAGATGAACAGATAGAGAAAGTGTATGAGGAAACTGAAAGGGTAATGCAGTATGTAAAGGGGGACGAAAATCTAATAGTGATGGGCGACTGGAATGCAGTTGTAGGGGAGGGAGTAGAAGAAAAGGTTACAGGAGAATATGGGCTTGGGACAAGGAATGAAAAAGGAGAAAGCCTAATTGAGTTCTGTAACAAGTTTCAGCTAGTAATAGTGAATACCCTGTTCAAGAATCACAAGAGGAGGAGGTATACTTGGAAAAGGCTGGGAGATACGGGAAGATTTCAATTAAATTACATCATGGTCAGACAGAGATTCCGAAATCAGATACTGGATTGTAAGGCTTACCCAGGAGCAGATATAGGCTCAGATCACAATATAGTAGTGATGAAGAGTAGGCTGAAGTTCAAGACATTAGTCAGGAAGAATCAATACGCAAAGAAGTGGGATACGGAAGTACTAAGGAATGACGAGATACGTTTGAAATTCTCTAACGCCATAGATACAGCAATAAGGAATAGCGCAGCAGGCAGTACAGTTGAAGAGGAATGGACATCTCTAAAAAGGGCCATCACAGAAGTTGGGAAGGAAAACATAGGTACAAAGAAGGTAGCTGCGAAGAAACCATGGGTAACAGAGGAAATACTTCAGTTGATTTATGAAAGGAGGAAGTACAAACATGTTACGGGAAAATCAGGAATACAGAAATACAAGTCTCTGAGGAATGAAATAAATAGGAAGTGCAGGGAAGCTAAGACGACATGGCTGCAGGAAAAATGTGAAGACATCGAAAAAGATATGAATGTCGGAAGGACAGACTCAGCATACAGGAAAGTCAAAACAACCTTTGGTGACATTAAAAGCAACGGTGGTAACAATAAGAGTGCAACGGGAATTCCACTGTTAAATGCAGAGGAGAGAGCAGATAGGTGGGAAGAATACATTGAAAGCCTCTATGAGGGTGAAGATTTGTCTGATGTGATAGAAGAAGAAACAGGAGTCGATTTAGAAGAGATAGGGGATCCAGTATTAGAATCGGAATTTAAAAGAGCTTTGGAGGACTTACGGTCATATAAGGCAGAAGGGACAGATAACATTTCACCAGAATTTCGAAAATCGTTGGGGGAAGTGGCAACAAAACGACTATTCACGTTGGTGTGTAGAATATATGAGTCTGGCGATATACCATCTGACTTTCGGAAAAGCATCATCCACAGAATTCCCAAGACGGCAAGAGCTGACAAGTGCGAGAATTATCTCACAATCAGCTTAACAGCTCATGCATCGAAGCTGCTTACAAGAATAAAATACAGAAGAATGGAAAAGTAAGTTGAGAATGCGCTTGGTGACGATTAGTTTGGCTTTAGGAAAAGTAAAGGGACGAGAGAGGCAATTCTGACGTTACTGCTAATAATGGAAGCAAGGCTAAAGAAAAATCAAGACACTTTCATAGGATTTGTCGACCTGGAAAAAGCGTTCGACAATATAAAATGGTGCAAGCTGTTCGAGATTCTGAAAAAAGTAGGGGTAAACTATAGGGAGAGACGGGTCGTATACAATATGTACAACAACCAAGAGGGAATTATAAGAGTGGACGATCAAGAACGAAGTGCTCTTATTAAGAAGGGTGTAAGACAAGGCTGTAGCCTTTCGCCCCTACTCTTCAATCTGTACGTCGAGGAAGCAATGATGGAAATAAAAGAAAGGTTCAGGAGTGGAATTAAAATACAAGGTGAAAGGATATCAATGACACGATTCGCTGATGCCATTGCTATACTGAGTGAAAGTGAAGAAGAATTAATTGATCTGGTGAACGTAATGAACAGTCTAATGAGTGCACAGTATGGTTTTAGAGTGAATCGGAGAAAGACGAAGTAATGAGAAGTAGAAATGCCAGAGATCGTTCTCCATCTTGGAGCTCTAATATGACTAGTATTATCATTTCTGGTAGGCACCCCTATATGAGCAAAATTTCAAGCAGAAAACCCATTGCTCCCAGAAACAAACAAAAAATATTGCATTGACGCACAGAGAACAAGGCCAGGTTAATTACGACCAGGAGACCGGTACTTCCATGTAAAAAGCACGGAGGATATAGGTGACTACGATCACGGTGATTATTGTTCGACTGAACACACCTCTTCACTCCTTCACGCTACTTCAATACACACCACTATCCGCGTCCATCCTTTAAAATGCAAAAGAAAATGTTTCTGAGACCTCAGTATCATATAATACTACAAGTCATTGCTGATTCTTCCGCCTTTATTGGCAATATCCCTCCCCTAGAACAAGAGAGTGCCCTGAACCTCTATCCGCTCCTCCGACCTCTTTGACAAGGCCGTTGGCAGAATGAGGCTGACTTCTTATGCCGGAAGTCTTCGACCGCCAATGCCGATTATTTAGGCAGTGGCGGCGATCGAACCCGGGACCGAAGACGTTTTGATAATGAATCACAGATGCTACTTTTGTTTTAATCTGATCCACTTCAGGCGTTGGCTCCTGAGTAAACCCACCCCAGAGAGTTGCCTATATACCAGGGGAAATATGGGAAATCAAGGTTAGGGCTATCCTTTGGCACTTTTTTTTGTTTTTTTTTTACATGATTACATTTAGGGAACGTGTACAAATGAGAATTCTAGTAACTAAATGTTACAAGTAAGTGTTACAACAACAAAGGTGGCATAAAAGAGTAATCAAAAAATAAAAATATAAACCACTGATGTAATTCCAGCTAAAAGGTTCTTCAATAATGTAACTGGTTCCACTTGGAGCCTCGCCATCGTTATCTGATATCTCCATTAGCGCATTTGAAGAGCATCTGCAACGGAGGCATTCTGCTTCGCTAGTGCCTCCAGCAAAACAGCATCCTTGCAGTAGCTTGTCTCTTCCTTCGCTCATGGCTGACAAGGCAGAACGTTCAGCCTGTGATGCGGCACAGAACATTAACCGCAGCTTGGCACTCCCCAGCTGAGTGGGGGGTCAACGAAAACGCTGCGTAAATAATTTGCGAAGAGCGTACGGTATTTCGGTGTGCGTTCGAGGGCATTATGAGCATTTTGTAGGAACCACCAGTAATCAAGCTGCTCTTTCTCTCCGTCGCTAAAGATGTAGGCGACGGTAAGTCCTTTGAACCATGTAAGCGCATGATATTTAGCAGCCGGAAAGTAAGGTTCATCGGGACAGAGTAGGGTCTGAGGGTCAATCATATCAGGTGTGACCCGGAGGAAACAAGCCAATATCTTCTGTGTTAGTCGCCAAACTCCGGACGATGATACGCAAGTAAAACGGTGTTCATCGGTATCCAAAAGGTGACAATCTGGGCAATAAGGGGAGTCTGCCAGTCCAATAGTGTGAAGTCGCTGTCGTGTGGCATATTTTTTGTTGGCGATTTTATACCACTTCGAACGCACCGTGGATGACAGAAAGTTGTGGTGTATCGTTTCCCACACTATTGGCCAGTGAACCGTAGGGTACTTGTTATCCACCACGTTATGGGGAACAGCCCGCAGAAGGTTGGTATAAAAATCTTTCACCTTTCGTGGACGTGTGGCGGAGAGGTTCGAGCTGACATAGCTGTAATCAAGAATGAAGGTCGACACATGGGAGAGCTGTGGTGTGACGTGCGCAACCGACACCGGCGGGACGTTAGAGACTGGCATCAGAACCTGTAGTAAACGACCCGTGAGAGAGGGATATTGACTTTTCCATCGTTTCCTCATGTTACTCATGTAAAGGGCAGCTGCTCTCGCCCTGACGTTGACCAATCCCAGCCCTCCTTCGTGCACTGGGAGGGTAACAGTGTCGTATCGTACTTTAAAGGTATGACCTGCGGAAACGTATTAACTGAAGGCCCCCTGAAGCCGGCGACCTATCTGCAGCGGTAGTGGGAGGACCTGTGCCACGTGGTTGAGTTTTGATGCCACATAGAGGTTCAGGTATTCAACACGTTGTAACTGATTCAAGTCCCGGAGCAGGTTCTGTCGCATCATTGCACGTATGATCTGTAATAACCGTCGGTAGTTTGTTGCAGCTGTTTTACGTACATCTTTCTTGAACGTGATTCCCAAATATCGCAGATCAGAAACTGGTGGGAGGGGAGCGAGGGCTTCCGGTCCGAGACCACGTCCAATATCCAACGCCGCCGACTTGTTGATGATCAGAAGACTGCCTGCGGCCTGTCCGTATCGCTCAATCCAGATTAGTACGCTTTGAACTTCGTCATTGGAACGAACCAGCAGTAGCAGGTCGTCAGCGTATGTCCTGTAGGGAAAAGCGACGTCCCGCAGCGTGATGCCAGATAGGCGGTGGTTAAGGCCCCCTAGGAGTGGCTCGAGTGCGATTGCATAACGGTAGGTTGAAAGGGGACAACCCTGTCGTAGAGACCTCTTAATGGGTACTGGTCCTGCCGTCCTTCCATTGACTTTGACGTGTGAGCTGGCTGCCGTCCAAAGACGCCGTAGGGTGTCGATGAGGCCCGGGGGTAATCCCATATTGCCCATCACTCGTAGGAGGAAGTTGTGGTGCACTCTATCAAAGGCGCGGTTGAAATCGATGGAGACGATCGCCGCTCTCAGACGGCACCCAGAAGCGATCGCTATTAAGTCCCTGCAGTCACCAGTGGCCATATGTATGTTGGCTTCTCCCCCCTGCGACGTCTGTTCTGGAGCGAGGATCATCGGCAAAGTCGTCTTAATACGGTTCGCCATAATCCTGGTGAAAATCTTGTAATCGGCGTTCAGCATTGTAAGCGGCCGATAGTCGTTAATCGATAGCCCTCCACCTGGCTTGTGTACCGGTATGAGAAGACCTTCTACAAACGCTGGCGGCACAACACAGTCTGGAGACATAAGTTTGCGGAACATTATAACCCAGCGAGGCATCATGATGTCACGGAAAGTCCGGTAGAATTCGATGGGCAATCCATCAGGCCCAGGAGACTTATTGGCCGCACCTTTGTCCACGGCGTCTTCGACTTCTTCGAGTGAGATTTCCTCTGTTAGTGTATTCATGGTAGCCTCGTCGATAGTACGTGGTACCTGGTGTAACACTTCAGTAGTGGCCTCGTCATCGACGGTTCTTTCCTTGTAAAGATGACGAAAACGATCCTCCACCGCCTTTACTATGGTTGCTTTGGTCGTACATAAGCGACCGTCGTGTGTCCTGAGTTGTGTGATTAAATGTTGGCGTTGTCGGCGCTTATCCGCTACAACTTGGTGCATAGTGGTTTCCTCTGCAACCGTTCGGTCGTGCCGTCGCGAGGGGACTACTGCACCTTCTAGTCGGCGCTTCGTCAATGATAGTATGTGAGCCTTGATTCTGCTTTGGTCATGTTGTCTCTCCGGGGAAGGGGGTAAGGCGTCGAAGTCCCTGAGTGCCGCGTAGTAAAAATCGAGGGTCTGTCGATGCCACGCAGTCACGTCCTTGCCATATTGCATAAGTGTCCTACGGATTGATGGTTTGGCACATAGGAGCCACCAATCGTGGGTGGCGGCGTTCACAGTCAGTCCACGTTGCTGCAACTTTCCGACGGCAATTCAGGTCCTGGAGATGAGTTATGTTGAGCTTCCAAAAGCCATTGCTGCGCCAGAATTGTTGGGGGCGTAGGTGTATAGTGCAGATATAGGCACTGTGATCGGAATAGGCTTGAGGCCATAGTTCGGCGTCCACCACACCTTGTGTGAGATCTTGAGACACATATATGCGGTCAAGTCGGCTGGCCGAATGACTGGTAAGATGAGTGTGGCCAGAGCGGATACCGTGGACTTTTTCCCACGTGTCGCACAAGTGAAGTTCTTGGATCACCGCACCCAGTTCCGGACAAGGCATGTAATGTGGGATTTGGTCCTTGGGGTGAAGTACGCAATTAAAATCGCCGGCGAAGACGCTGTGGTCGTATCGTCCAGGGAAAAGGGGAGCGACATCTGTGGAGTAGAATCTGGCGCGGTCGTGACGTCTTGTGGTACCCGACGGCGCGTAAACATTAATGATTCGGGTGTTGAGTGCCGTAAATGCAATTCCTCACGCGGAGGGAAGAAACGTGAAGTCGGTAACTTCAACACCTTCACGCACTAATATTGCCCCTCCAGTGTCTGCCGGGCTACCGGGCGTCACATGTGTGGCGTAACCGTAAAAGTGCGGGAGTGCAGTAGTTTTCAATTCTTGTAGGAAAGCAAAGTCAACTCCCATGGCTCGTATGGTTTCTTTCAAAAATTGGATCTTGACAGGAGAACTGATCATGTTGATATTCATTGTCGCCAGGCGGTAAGCCTGGCAACGCGTGGTTTGGGCGAGGTTATCCATGTTGAAGTTGGAGAGAAGCGAACATCGGAAGTGATGTCAACCCCCGCCGAACGCGGTCCTCCTTGTGCTGCTTATGCTGCATGATCCGGCGGCGCCTCAGCTGGCCGCGGATCGGGATCTCGTGTCTCGACGTTCTCGGCCCACGAAGCGGGCGCGGATGTCTGTTCATGTTCCATAGCCTCGGAATGTTTGATAGTAAGGGACCGGGCGACTTCGCTGCCTGCACTGGTAACTTCCCGCTGCTCACTGTTTCTGTCAATGGGCTGATGGTCGAAAGCTGCATGTTGTTCTGTCTGTTCTGCAAGGTTGGAGTCAGTGGAAACAGCCTCAGCTTCGCGGCTGGCTTCTTGAGTGGTCAGTTGTTCTTCCCCGGCTGAATGCGAACCGCTGTGTTCCGACACGGTCCGACGACGGCGCTTTCGGCGTTTCGGTGATCGCTGTTTCCGTACATGGCCTTCATTGTCAGAAGACGGCACTGACTCACGCTCCGCCGGAACAAACGCTTCGGTCGGTACAATAAGGGAATCAATTGCCATCTTGCTGTCGTCAATGTCTGTCGCGTTCGGTAGCTCCAGAGTCTTAGTACTATTTTCCACCACTGGCCAGGTCGGCGGATCATCTATGTTTTTGTCCGTGGAAAGTGATTCCTGTACCGCTGAAACGGTCGGCTGTGTCTGTTGTGTGGAGAACGTCGTGAGCGCCGCCGCGTAAGTCACGGGTAGAAGAGTCTTCGTTGCTGGTGGTGCAACGTCCTTCGGTGGGAGTTGTGTGATCCGACGCTGGAGGCACTCGGAACAAAGGTGACCTTCCTTGCCGCATCCGGAACACGTCTTCTGCTGGCCGTCATAAATAACTATGGCCCGGCATCCTCCTATCTGTAGATAGGATGGCACGTGTCGTTGGAGATCTATGCGCACTTGGCGTACTCCATTCAGTACTGGATACGTCTTAAACTGTGTCCATTTTTCAGCCACGTGTTCGTGTACCGTGCCGTAGGGGCGGAGCGCCGCAACAACTTCTGCCGCCGGGAGTTCAAATGGAAGTTCGAATATGCAGTCCCATTGCGGCATGGCCGACCTCGACGTTGCCAACATTGCCATCTGCGTGGCAGAAGCGGAGTTCTTGTTTCATCTCACGAAGCACCTTGTCGCATGTAGTTTCGCTTATGAGCTTTACATAGACCGTGCTACTGACGATCGAAAAGTGAATGCCGACAATGTCGGCAGCCGGGATCTTGGCTTCCTCTTTTAAAAAGCGCTCGACTTCGAGCCCCTTTCGTCGGGTAAAGTCGTTCCGAAACGTGAATTTCAAGGTTGATCTTCTGCATTGGTTTGCCATGGTCTTGTAGCGCTACGGCGTCACGTTAGTGTCGGCCGAAGAAAGTAAACAAGGCGTGCGGGCGCTCTCTGACAGCCGAGGGCACACACCGCACGTCTGCTTCGCTCGGCTGCCAGAGCCGCACTGCCCTAGACCACGGGTACTCCTATCATGAAGTATAAAATGTTATGTACATGTGAAGTAACTTTAACTTTGTTACACATGCTTTAGTTTCTTAGCGCTTGTGTCCACAAAACATATTCTTAAAGTAGTAATGCCTCCTCGTTCATGACACACACTTCTTGTGGCCAAAATATACGTCATCTAATAATATAAATCATGTAATTGTATACTTATTTCGCATCAAACATGTTCAATGTGTGAGAAGTAATTATCAACATACGAATATTGTGTAAAAGACCTATTATCTTTCTTGGCCTTTAATGAGGTTCCAAATTAATTTGTTCAGCTTTAATACAAAGTAGTAAGTTAGCAGTGATAACCGACGATAGTGACTCATTTTCTACCAAATCAATATTGTGATCAATTATTTCTCTACCACAAGCTTCAATATTAAATTCTAACATTTTCCGAATCTGGTTGCATTTCATGCGAAATTACTGTAGAAGTTTTAACATTCTTAGCTCTAACTTTTTATAAATTAATACTTGTCTTTGTAAACTTTTCATGGAATACCTTTACTTTATTCAAAAGATTATCTATTACTGACATCTGCTGTCTGCATTTTTAATTTTGTTTCCTGACTGTTCGCCATCAAATGTAAAGGATCATTTAAATATTGTACCTATTTATCATTCGTGTTAGTTAGTCCTCCAATCAATTAAGAAAATGTGTTAATTATTTATCAACATATTTCACCCATTTTATGGAATCTGTTGTTTATTGGAGAAAATCGTTCGTTTATTCTTGGTGTCAGGTGTGAAACTTCCTGATTCTGTTTTTCTTTTTTTTTTTCATTTTGAGCCATCAGCCTTCTTACTGATGTGCTGCGACACGCCACCAATTCCTTTCCTGTACCAACCTCTTCATCTCAGAGTAGCACTTGCAACCTACATCCTCAGTTATTTGCTGGATGTATTCTAACCTCTGTCTTTCTCTTTACCTTTTACCCTCCACATTTTCCTCTAGTGTCATGGAAGTTAATCGTTGATGTCTTAACACATACCCTACAAAGCTGTCCCACCTTCTTATCAGTGATTTCCACGTATTCCATTCTTCACCGATTCTCCAGAGAACTTCCTCACTCCGTATCTTACCAGTCTACGTAATTTTCATTATTTTTCCGTAGCACCACACCTCAAATTCTTCGATTGTCTTTTTTCCTGGTTATGCAACAGCCCATGTCCAACAACCACACAATGCTGTGTTGCAAACGTACATCCTCAGAACTTCCTTCCTCAAACTGAGAACTATATTTGATATTAGTAGACCTCTCTTGGCAAGGAATGTCCCTTTTGCCAGTGCTAATCTGCTTTTTATGTTTTCCTTGCTCTGTCCATCTTGGATTACTTTACTGCCAATATACCAGAATTCCTTAACTTCATTTACTTCGTGGCCACGAATCCTAATGTTCACTTTTCGCCGTTCTTATTTGTCCTACTTCTCATTTCTTTGTCTTTCTTCGATTTATTCTCAGTTCATACATTGCACTCATTAGACCATTCCATTCAATAGGCCCTGTAATTCTTCTTCACTTTCGCTGAGGATAGCAATATCGTCAGCGAATCCTATCATTGATGTACTTTCACAATGAATTTTAATTACACTCTTGAACCTGTCTTTTTTCTCCATCACTTCCGCTTCGATTTATAGTAAAGACGGAAGGCTACATGTTAATCTTACACCCTTTTCAATCCGAGCACTTCGTTGTTCGTGCTTTCCACTTATTATTACTTCTTGGCTCTCGTACATGTTGTATATTACTCGTCCCTCCCTACAGTTCTCCCCTATTTATCTCTGAATTTCGAACCTATTGCGCTATTTGTCTTTGTCGAGCATTTTCTCCAGGTCAACAAACTCTGTGAACGTCTCTTGACTTTTTTTTTAGTATTGCTCCTATTACCAACTGCAGCATCCGATCTGCCTCTCTGGTAATTTTACATTTTCTAAAGCCAAACTGATCGTCTTATTACACATTCTCAATCTTCTTTTCCGTTCTCCTGTATAGTACTCTTGTCAGCATTGTGGATGCAAAAGATGTTAAACCAATTGTGCGATAACTCTGGCACTCGTAAGCTCTTCGGAATTGTGTCGATGTTATTCTTTCGGAAGTATTCAGCCGCTAATTATGGTGATTTTTATTCCAATTTAACCCGGGGCCAAGGACTTTTTGATTATTAATAAAGACCTACACTTAGACTACATGTGCACCTTACCTGCTTAAGTACAAGTCAGATGGTATATTGCCAGACTCACACATCCTACATGAATGAACAGTCGTTTTGTCTCTTCTTGCCCCAATGATTTTAGAATTCTGACGGAACGTTATCTACCCCTTCTGCCTTATTGTATCTAATGTGTTCCAAATCTCTTTTAAATTGTGATACTTGCACTGGATCCCCTGTCTATTCTGTATCGAATCATGTTTCTTATTCTATCATATCAGACAATATTCCCCTCCATTCAGGTCTTATTTGTGTATTTCCACCTATGTGCTCTGTTCTCTGCAGTTAACAATGAAGATTCCATTGCATTCTAATTGTTACCAACCTTGATTTCAATTTCACCAAAAGTTGTTTTGACGCTCCTCTACCATACTGATTCAGTCCTACCGACAATCTTTGCTTTTTCGATTTCGTCACATTTATCATGCAGCCACTACGTCTAAGCTTCCCTGCACTTCCTATTTATTTCATTTCTCAGCGACTCCCGTTTCCATATTTCTGTATTTCCCTGAACATTTTTGGGCTTCTTTCTTTCATCGATCAACTGAAGTGTTTCTTCTTTTACCCTTGATTTCTTCGCAGTTACTTTCTTTGGATCTATGTTTTCCTTTCCAAATTGTGTGACTGCCCTTTTTAGAAACGTCCATTCTTCTTCAACCGAAATGCTTACTGGGATATTCTTTATCGCCATAACTATAGCATCAGAGTACTTCAATCGTTTGTCTTCATTCCTCGGTGTCTTCGTACCCCACTTCTTTGCACATCGATTCTTCCTGACTAGTCTCTTAAACTTCGGTCTTTTCTTCATCATTACTAAATTGTGATCTGAGTCTGTATCTCTACCTGTGTATGGCTTACAAGCCAGTAGCTGATTTCGGAATCTCTTTGTGGCAGTGATGTAATGTAAGAGGAATCTTCCCGTACCTCCCTGCCTTTTAAAAGTACCTCGCCCTCTTGTGATTCTTGAAAAGAGTACTCCGTATTACTAGTTAATAGTTATTCCAGAATTCAATTACTCTTTCACCTCTCTCAGTCCTAATACGAAGCCCATATTCTCCCGTAAGTCCTTCTTCTACTTCCTCCCAAACAACTGCCTTTTAGTCCCCCTTGACTATTAGATTTTCATCTTCCTTTGCGTACTGAATTACCTGTTAATATCCTAATATACTTTTTCTAACTCTTCAACTTCAGGTTACTATGAACTGTTCACTCATTCCCTGCCCTACTTTCCTGTTCATAATGCATCCTACTTCTGCTATACCATTTATTTTGCTGCTGTTGCTATTACCCTGTACTCGTCGCTTCAGAAATCCTTGTCTTCTTTCCATTTCAGTTTACTGAACCGCTCTATATCTAGACTGAGCCTTACCATTTCTCTTTGCAGATTTTCTACCCGTAGCTTCCCTACCACGTTCAAACCTCTGGCATTCCACGCCACGACTCGCAGAACGCTTTACTTTCGTTAGTCATTGAGTCTTTTTCTCATTGTCACCCTTTCTTTGAATGTTCCGCCGGAAGTCCGAATGGAGGACTTTTGCTAATGGAGAGATCGCGATGGACTTTTTCAATTACAGGCCACATGTCCTGTGTATAAATACGTGCCTTTAATGCAGTGGTTGCCACTGCCTTCTTCGTTCTCATGCCATTGATAATTGTTGATTCACCAGCCTTTAGGAGCATTTTCCCATACCAAGGGCAAGAGAGTGCCCTGAACCTCTGTCAGCTCTTTTACCATCTTTTATAAGGCCGTTGTCAGAATGAGGGTGACTTGGTATGCAAGAAGTAATGTATTTAGCCGCCAGTTCTGATGGTTTTTATTCAGATTTAAGCTTTGGCGGGGCTCGAACCTAGGACTGATGACGTTTTGAATATTAACCAAAGACGCTGCACGTAGGACTTGTTGTCAGCGTAAGTGTTTCTAAGACTATACTCTCAGAGTACCACCTACTAACATTCTTTATTTTCCAGTTGTTTCTTGGTAATTTTTGTATTATTATTATTATAATTTGAGCCGTGCGCGGCTCGTGTTCAAACAGTTTATTGTTTGTCATCTTCTCTTACGGTACTGCCGCCTCGTTTTCTTATTCCATTTACTGGCGTCACTAACTTCCTGCCTTACCTGGCCGTGAGTGGCAGCCGCAGCGCTTATCGATAAGTGTACGCTCTAACGATGTCTGGAGTGTCCGATAGTATTTCCGGGCCGATTTCCGGGCCGTGGTGTGTCAGGAAGGAAGAGAAGCACGCAGCAGTTCAGTCGCGACACAGCAGCAGTGAAGTCGGGGACAGAGCGCTGGTGAGGCGCGCACAGCCAGTACTCGCCCGACCGCTGGCGACACACACGCATTGTCCGACGGAAGGAGATATGAGCGGGGACAACCGTTGGTTGGTCGTTTGTTCGGTCGTCTCATCGGGCGACGTGTAACTGGTTCTCTGACCACTTCTGGGCCTCTTCAGTTGGTCATCTCTCCGGATGTAGGTCGGTTCCTCGCTTCTGCGGAGATGTCAGAGTGTTTCCTCTGCATGGTTGGATCCGAGTCAGAGTCCCTGGTCGTTGTGTGTCCGAGGTGCGGACGGACCAGCAGTGGAATCAGTCGAAGTCGGACCAGCAGCGGAGTCGGTCGGTTGGCGCAGAGCAGCTGGCAGTGTGCACGCGCGGTTGTGTGGCGGTTCTTTTGAGGGTTACGAAATTTGTCGCCCACCGATCTTGGACCCTAAAAGTTGAGTACTCACTTAACCTACGGTCAAGCCTCAACTGCTATCACTTCTCTTCGTCTCATCCTGGTTGTTGCTATCTGCATTGAAGTCGGCTGGAATTGCACCCGTTTTCTTGGATGAGGGTTAACTTAATTTAATTCACTCCTTCATTAATGAAGGGCACCAGCGGTATCTTTTACCCTGTGGCCGTAAACGTTGCGTTTACCTGCCTGGGAATTGACGTAGTTTTTGGCGTGTTGCTGCTGTCAGGCATGGCGTGTAGTTCGACAGCTGAGGGGTGTTGGTGGATTTGGGTATTTATTCTTACTTGGCGTGGATTGGCCACCAATGTCCAGAACATTCAGCTATTGACGTCTTGCTGTCGTTTTGCTCGTCAGGGGGAGTAGAACTGATTTTGTTTATTGGTTTGTTGGCTGGCCTTCGGTTGGGGTGCCTTCCGATTAAGAGGTTGTCGGTCTGGCTGCCTGACTCACCTAAATGTGCATTAGTGCTACTTCCCAGGCCGACCTTGCAACCTTCTGAGCGACGCTCCTTGTGTTTTACATAATGATTTCGTTTTAGTCTTAACTACCCTGTATTGCCTTCAGCCGAGTTTTACCTTATTAAATTTGTAAGCTCCTTTTATCTTTACGCCATAAGCTGTGAAATTGTTTTGCTCCATGGTGTGTGGCCTTCAGCCGAGTTTTAAACTTTCTTAAACTGAAAAATCGAACTCTTGCTCTTGCCGTTAAGTCATAACATTGTAATTTTTTGGGTATGAGACCTTCAGCCGAGTTTGCATGAAATGTTTTAAGCTAAGACCTTCAGCTTTTTCAAATTGAAAGCTCTTCTTCCTAGGCCTTAAGCTGTAAAATTGTTTTGACATGGTGTGTGGCTTTCAGCCGACTTTTTAATCTCACTTAAATTAAAATTTCAAAATTTTTGTCTTGCCGTTAGATCATATGATTCGTATTCCTTAGTATATAGCCTTCAGTTGAGTTTAATTTCTCTTAAATTCAAAATTAATATTTTGTCTTGCCCTTAAGTCATAACATTGTTATTCTTTAGTATGGGGCCTTCAGCTGAGTTTCCACGAAGTGTTTTAAGCTAAGGCCCTCAGCCTGTTAAATTCAAAGCCCTTTTTCCTAGGCTTTAAGAGGTAAAGTCGTTTAGTTAATAAGCGGCCTCCAGCCGGGTTTCAGCCTATTTGGAATTAACATTGAGAATCTTTGTTTTGGCCTTAAGCCGTAACACTGTTCTTGCTTAATGCGTGGCCTTCAGCCTCTTTTTTTGAAGTAAAAGAACAATTTATTTTTGTTGGGAGTGAAACTTCTAGAAGAACTCCTGTACCTCCTCAATTCCATCCTTAGGCATTGGGCCCTGGATGTTCGTATTTAGCTGAATGAAATCAAATAACGTCAAAGGAGCTCTTTCATTATACCTTGAGAGTTTTTAATTCTTGCTTATGTTATTGTGTGTTTTAACTGATAAAATTAAATGGTGAGTGTAACTGACAACAACTTACTTTGGCCCATTTCCACAAATATTACCTCACCTGCTCTGTCCTGCTAGTCTAGGGATTTAATTATTGTATTAATTTTTATTATAGGAATAATCTGACTGTACAATAAACAAAGGGCTTTTTGTTTTTATGACACTCGCTTTCGACTTCTTTTATATATGAGCATCCTCAGTGAACAGAAATATATTTGAGTATAGATTTAATGACTGACTGTTGGTTCACCTCTTATGATTTGGTAAGAAACAACTTTCTTGAGCACTATGAGTAGTTGGATAAGGTTTTATTATTCTTTCATTCAATTGCATGTTGTCGTTCTACACGGCTGACGGTACACCACGGTTTCTTCACTGGTGTTAATCGTTTCATCTGAGATTACCGCCTGATCCCATCCACTAAGTAAACATCAGCATGTGTACTGGCACTCATTACTACAGTTTTAATTTACCTGTTTATGATACATATGTTTGACAATGGAAGAGATTGTCAATGTATACATTTGTTTCCAGAATGAGATTTTCACTCTGCAGCGGAGTGTGCGCTGATATGAAACTTCCTGGCAGATTAAAACTGCGTGCCCGATCGAGACTCGAACTCGGGACCTTTGCCTTTCGCGGGCAAGTGCTCTACCATCTGAGCTACCGAAGCACGACTCACGCCCGGTACTCACAGCTTTACTTCTGCCAGTATCTCGTCTCCCACCTTCCAAACTTAACAGAAGCTCTTCTGCGAACCTTGCAGAACTACCACTCCTGAAAGTTTGGAAGGTGGGAGACGAGATACTGGCAGAAGTAAAGCTGTGAGTACCGGGCGTGAGTCGTGCTTCGGTAGCTCAGATGGTAGAGCACTTGCCCGCGAAAGGCAAAGGACCCGAGTTCGAGTTTCGGTCGGGCACGCAGTTTTAATCTGCCAGGAAGTTTCATATCAGCGCACACTCCGCAGCAGAGTGAAAATCTCATTCTGGAAACATCCCCCAGGCTGTGGCTAAGCCATGTCTCCGCTGTATCCTTTCTTTCAGGAGTGCTAGTTCTGCAAGGTTCGCAGAAGAGCTTCTGTAAAGTTTGAAAGGTGGGAGACGAGATATTGGCTGAAGTAAAGCTGTGAGTACCGGGCGGAAGTCGTGCTTCGGTAGCTCAGATGGTAGAGCACTTGCCCGCGAAAGGCAAAGGTCCCGAGTTCGAGTCTCGGTCGGGCACGCAGTTTTAATCTGCCAGGAAGTTTTTATACATTTGTTGTTCACACAAACCTCCATTAAAACTTGTTGATGTAGTTATAAGGTTTTCGTTATGGTAGGAAATGTAAATTTACACAATCAGTTTAGTTTGATTTACATTTTCAAGGCCTCTAAATGACGAAAACTGCTCCACAGTGCCACATCAGGGTACTACTGGAGCCAAAACAGAATTGCGTAGCACAGTGGCGTTGCGTCTAGCATTCTGTTTTCGGCAATTAAATAGAAACCAAGCTGCAGTAATCGACATTGAGTCAACGGAAATGTGTGGTAACGATGTATCATTATACGCCACCGTAGGTAGGTGGCGCAGACGCTTTCAGTCTGTTCAGGTAAGTGGGAAATTTTGAAAACTGGGAGCTCAGTCCGGGAAAGGTACGGAGGGGGAGGGGGTGTAGAGACGAATTTTTGTATGAAGTGCTGGGTGAGTTGATTCGTATGTTCTGCAGGGGAGGTCGACATTGTCTGATCACTTTCGGCCGGATGGAAACATTCTGCGATGATGGAATCGAGGCGCAGACCCTGCAGTCTTTCTTAAACGACTTTACACAAAAACTGTTCCGTAATAAATTTCTTCTTTATGTTACTTGCAGCTTTATATGTCGGCTTCGTGGCGACATGCTCATCTAGTGTTAATATTCATAGCTATTATTATGTATTCCTTGAAGTAAGCCTTTGTGGGAAATTCGAAAAAGTTTGCCATGAAACGTGGGTCGCTATGATTTATCGTTTGGTGCATATTACGTAATATGTTACTGCATATGAAATTAGCTGACATACTTAATTTTTCTTTAGACTTGGGCAGAGGTCTCTGAAATTTTTTCGTTACAAGAGAAATGTAGCTGTTACTCAAAATTCGCTACTCATGATGCTTCTCTGAAAGTTACAAGTGATTAACAAGTTGGACGAAAGTAAACTGCAAGTTTTGTTGCATTTTCTGCTAAGCTAAAAGTAGATATTTTTGGATGGTGTCCATTTCGGTGTAGGCATGGAGGGGCTTCATTTGTACTTAAAAAACATGTGTATACGATCCAGTTTTCAAGGACATTTCCCAATAAGTGCTCTAAAATAATTCTTCTATTCAGTGTTTACTACCTAATAAATAAAAATATCTTTAAAAAATGTTTTGACTCATTCAACATCCACGGCGATCATTCTAGTTGGGATCTGTGTAGGGTACGTTAGGATACTTGATTTGGTTTTCATTGTAAATCTTTATTGTGTATTCTTGTTCTTCTGACATGTTTTACATCCTGGAGGATCTCCTCACTATGAATTAATTGGATTGAAAAATACATATTGTGTGTGGTAATTCCTCTAGCGCCTGGTTTTCCTCCCTACAGTGCGCAGACCGACTGCCAGGACTCGCGACCACTATCCCTCTCTCCATGCTTCCCTTGCCGACTGCGCATCTCCCAGTCATGTTACCCTGCACGAACTCTAACAAGAGAAGAGGGAGTGTCCTGGCTCTTGCAGGGTGACTCAACACAATTAGCTCAACGTGAGAGCCGTTAAAATCAGACAATAACCAGCTTTCAACATCTTGCACCACATTTTGAACACAACAAAGCTTACCGCTCACGCTGTTGCGGAAATGCTACTGCCCATTCTAAACCCCCGGCGAACCGAGGCAGCCATTTTGAACACAACAAACCTCACCGCCCACTATGTTGCGGAACTGCTACTGCCCATTCTAAACTCCCGGCGAACCGAGGCTGCAAAATAAATATTCCAGCTACATCAGTCGAATCCAAATAATGTTCAACCTGCCTAACCTTTACGGACGAGTAATGGGTATGTCACTATGACTCTGTGGCAAAGGAACAAAGTAAACAATTAAAACATGTGGATATAACATTGCAGAAAAAGGTAAAGTGCAGACCTTCATCGGACAACGTGATGCTGAGAGGTTTTGGGATTGCCAAGGTGTGGTGCTAACTGATTATACTAGTACGGGGCAAATAATCGCAGCATCACGCTACCAAACTCGCCTGCCAAGGTTACGGGCAACACCGATTTGAAGCATCACGGGCAGACGCCAGTGGCGTGTTTTTGCTCAAAGACAAGCACCAATTCACCTTGCACATTACACCGTCGTACATACAAGTATTTTGGTGCATACGGTTTTGCTTCACCCAGTTTCATATAGCAACCAGTGACTTTCTCTTCTGTCCTTGGATGTAGAAACCGCTGCGTCGCAGACATTTCCAAAACGGAGACGATGTGACTTTGGAGGTACAAGTTTCCTGAACAGCCAAAATGCAGAACTCTAGAGGCAAGGTCTCCACCAAGTTACTCATCATTGAGAAAAATGTCTGGCATTCACGGAGGAATTGTGGAATGAGCGGATAACATCAAGTTTCATAGTCGCAGCTTCATCTTTTCGAGATAGATGCACAAAAATGGAAACATGATCAGCGCAGATATGTCGTTGATGCGAATCTGTTAATCAGCAGCACTTGACAACGGTACGGTGTTTGGATGTTGAAAAGAATTTGTTTTTAAATCCGTGTGCAGCTACGGTGGAGTCATCTATCTCACAATCGGGAAGGGGGCAGAGGGGTAGGGGCAGGACATGAGTGATGACGTGAGAGAAGAAGAAACAGGAGTCAACATAGAAGGAATAGGGGATCCTATATTGGAATTAGAACTTGAAAAAGCTTTGGAAGACTTAAAGTCAAATAAGGTAGAAGGGCAGATAATATTCAATCAGAAACTTTAAGACCATTGGGAAAAGTGGCAACAAAATGTCTACTCACGTTGGTGTGTAGAATGTATGAGTCAGGCGACATATCATGTGACGTTTGGACAAACAATCATCCACTAAAATTCCAAATATTTCGAAAGCCGACAAGTGCGAGAATTATCCCACAATCAGCTTAGCAGCTCAGAAAATGGCTCTGAGCACTATGTGATTCAACATCTGAGGTCATTAGTCCCCTAGAACTTAGAACTAGTTAAACCTAACTAACATTAGGACATCACACACATCCATGCCCGAGGCAGGATTCGAACCTGCGACCGTAGCGGTCTCGCAATTCCAGACTGCAGCGCCTAGAACCGCACGGCCACTTCGGCCGGCTTAGCAGCTCATGCACCCAAATTGCCGGCAAGAGTAACCCACAAGAGAATGGTAAGGAAAATTGAGGATGTGTTAGATAACGATCAGTTTGCCTTTAGGAAAGGCAAAGGCACCACAGAGGCAGTTCTGATGTTGCGGCTGCTAATAGAAGCAAGACTAAAGATAAATCAAGATACACTCTTAGGATTTGTCGACCTGGACAAAGCATTCGACATTATCAAATGGTGCAACATGTTCGAAATTCTGGGAAAATAGGTATAAGCTATAGGGAACGGCGGGCAATATACAATAATACAAGAACCTAGAGGGGGAATAAGAGTGGAAAACGAAGAACACAGTACACAATGACGTAGTCTTTCACCTCTACTTTTTAATCAATATTTCGAGAAACCAATGCTGGATATAAAAGAAAGGTTCACGAATGACACTGATATACAAGGTGAAAGGAATTCAACAGTAAGATTCGCTAATGACATTGCTATCGTCAGTGAAAGTGAAGTTACAGGATCTACTGAAGAGTTTAATGAGTACGGAGTATAGTGTGAAAGCAAAGTGAAGAAAGACGACAGTAAACCAATAAGAAGTAGCAGAAAGGAGTACAGCGAGAAACGTAACATCAGGATTGGTGGTGATGAAGTAGATGAAATTAAAGAGTTCTTCTACGTATGCAGCAAAATAACCAATGACGGACGCAGTAAGGAAAACACAGAAAGCTGACTAGCAATGGCAAAACGACCATTACCGGTTAAGAGAAGAGGAAGAAATTTCTGAAAATGTACGTTTGGTGCACAGAATTGTATGGCAGTGAAACCTGGACAGTGGGAAAACCAGAAAAGAAGAAAATCAAAGCATTTGAGGTGTGGTGCTACAGAAGAGTGTCGAAAATTAGGTGGACTAATAAGGTAAGGAATGACGAGGTTCTCCGCAAAATCGGCGAGGAAAGAAATACATGGAAAACACTGACATGAAGAAGGGATTGTGTGGTAGGGCATCTGTTTAGACCTCAGGTAATAACTTCCACGGAACGAGAGGGGACCGTAGAGGGTGGAAACTATAGAGGGAGACAGAGAACGGAATATACCCAGCAAACAATTGAAGACGTAGGTTGCAAGTGCTGCTCCAATATGAAGCGGTTGACACAAGAGAGGAATTCGTGACGCTCCGCACCAAACCAGTCGGAAGAGTGATGATTCGAAAGAAAAAAAGTAATAAATCGACGTTTGCAGTATCCAAAGTAATATACATATATATATATATATATATATATATATATATATATATATATATATATATATATATATATATATATATTGTATTTCAAGACCAAACGAAGTGCTCGCTAAGTACCTAAATACTCGACATAGTCGTTATGTGTAATGGTACCATGAAACCTGCCACGTGACTCGTATGGCACATGTGATTTCTCTACATGTATCCCCATATATTACCAACATTCAGCTGATACTATTTTCCCTAACGTGTGTCTATTCATTGCATCTGTTGTATCGTCACGCAAGCTTAATGAATAAATGGCTACATAATTGTGTTTTATATAGCATTACTTGTAGTAGCTTCCTCTTTACGGCACAATTCAGCAAGTCATAATAAAAATAATCACTGAGCGTTGGCGGTTTTTCTTGAAAATTATGTACCCGGTTGATATGAAAATGTTAGTGCTGGAAGCACAATCAAAAAATCGACAGCATTAGTAACACAATTATGAACGGTTGGAAAATTACAAACCTAAACATGTCAGAGCTTTAGTTAGATCTAAATAAACCGATATACAGAATAAAGTCTGTTTCAGACAGAAGAAGCTCACTTAATAAATTAACGCGATAGCAGAGAAATCAAACGGAGAGTGGCCATAAATTGTTAAATTAGTTTGTGATATTGACCCACTAGTAACTCTGCCACCAGGAGAAAATCATAAACAACAATTACTGTAAATACGTGAAAATGAACTACAATGAGTGAGTGTGTGAGAGAGAGAGGGGGGAGAGACAGAGTGAGGAAGGGGGGTGGGAGGGGAGGGGGGGAGAGAGAGAGAGGAGAGAGAGAGAGAGAGAGGGAGAGAGAGAGAGAGAGAGAGAGAGAGAGAGAGAGAGGAGAGAGAGAGAGAGAGAGCTATAATAGCAGTTGAACGGTTAGCGTCCATTGAGCATCTGGTTGGATGATTTGGTATCAGCAGATAGCTATCATTGTAATATTTACTAACCAGGTTGTCGCAAGCAGAGGTCAAGGAGAAGCTTAAATGGTTTGTTAATCGAAAACTGGCAACTTACCTTAAACTTCTGAGCCTTCAGCACTTAGGAACAATACTACAACACGCTGTCTTTTGTGGCGGCGTTCGTAGCGACAAGCAATTCGCTGTAGAAACGGCTTACGAAGTCACCGCCACACTTTTAGTAGCGGGCCGACCGGTCCGCTGGAACAGTGAACAGAAAGAGGAAAACCCAAACACTCTGATTAAATAAAAGTCGGTACTTATCATTATTAACGAAGATACAGCAACACAGTAGTGAACTCCGTGTCTACAGAAATCTGTCTAGTTCGAGTCGGAGCGGCTAGGTCAGCGTCGGCTGGCGACAAACAACAACTCTGCTGCGATGAACACACAACTGACTAGCAAGTACACAACTCGGTGGCGAGTATACAACTGAGCGGCGAATACAGAACTGTCCTAGCGCTCGCGACTCTAGCGCTTAAGAAGCCAGAAGCCAGCGGTGGCGTGCGCAGACTTGCGGCGATTTCCTGTCTCGCTGGCGCTGCTTATGCGGACGGCGTCCGGACTTTGATGCTGCCAACCTTTTGGCAGCGGGCTCGGGTGGCATTACTGGCTAGGATATAACACTCCTCCCCCCCAAATCGCCGCACCGTCGTTGAATAATGACGAGGCGAGCGTCGACGGCGGGGGAGGGGTCTGGCCGCAGGCGTAGCAGAAGAGACCGGGGCGGAGACTGTTGTCGGTGGCAGTCCCCGGTCCGCACCCCAGCATTGGCTGCGCGGGGCCTCGGGAAACACCGACTGAAAACCGAGGTCAGGGTGCAAGCCTGTGACCACGGGCGCAGCTTCTGGTACTGGACGCGACGGGGCGTCGGGACCCACGAAGAGAGGCAGCGTCTCCTGACGCTGCGTCGACGGCTGCTGAGTGGGCACCGGACAAGGCGCTGCGGTGTCAGACTCCTTGGGGGGGTGCCCAAGGAAAGCGGCTGCAGGACAGGCTGCACAGCCACCGCTTGGGAAGGCGACCCGGCTGAGGGGTCGACGTCCATCAGCTCCAAAGGCGGTGGCGACTGAAGAGGGACCGCAGGCGCCGGAGCGACCACCTGGGGCGCTCCCGGATGAAGCTGCGCGGGAGGTATCAACGGGACGGGCCGTCGGCGTGGTAGCGGCGACGGCTGCTGCTGCAGCCCTGGGGGCGGCAGCGAAGTCGGAAGGCGCGGCTGGAACCCGCCGCGGACCAAATCTGTGGACAATGAACGAGCGGCAGAATCCGGGCGGCCAGCGCGGCGCAACTGGTTCTGATGCCTCCTGTGCACCCCAGTAGCACCTTGAACAGTATAAAATCCGCGACCCTGGACACATATCACGGTACCACGTTCCCAACGACGGCGACCGTGATAAACTCTGAAAATAACGGCGTCGTTGCGCTGAAAACGCGTGCGATGCTCAGAAGCGGCGGGTCGATCCGGCGGTTGCAAGAACCGTAGTAGGGTGCGATGACGACGGCCGTGGAGAAGCTCCGCAGGCGAAGGGCCGTCGCGTGGCGTGGTCCGGTACGACGACAGGAACGTGATGAGGGCCTGCTGACGAGATTGCGTAGCACGAAGGCGGTCCATATGATCCTTGAATGTGCGTACAAAACGTTCCGCTGCACCATTCGATTGAGGGTGGAACGGCGGAGTAAGAACATGGCGAATGCCATTAGCAGAACAAAAACTTTCAAATTCAGCAGAGGTAAATTGTGGACCATTGTCAGACACTAAAACTTCTGGAAGACCCTCAGTACAAAAAATTGAAGTCAACGCCTGTATAGTTTGTGCAGACGTTGTAGACTGCATGGACACAACAAACGGAAAATTACTAAATGCATCTATCACGATGCGCCAACGAGAATGCCAATATGGACCAACGAAATCAATATGTACTCGCTGTCAGGGACCGGCAGGGCGTGCCCACTCAGCGTTGAGGCGGAGCAGCTTGGTGTTCGGCACACGTCGAACAATCTGTAGACATCTGCGTAATCTGCTTATCAATGCAGATCCATGTACAATGACGGCGGGCAAGCTGCTTGGTGCGGACCACTCCCCAATGACCTTGGTGCAACAAGTCGAGGACCTTGGATTGGAGCACTTGGGGAACCACTACGCGAAGCTGGTCATTCTCGGTGCGTAACAGCAAAACTCCGTGCGAAACAGACAACAGATGACGTTGCGGATAATAGCGACGAACCACAGGCTCCGATATGTCCTTTGCCTTGGACGGCCAACCACGTTGAACAAAACGTAATAGTAAACTCAGATGAGGATCCGTAGCTGTCTCACGTGCCACCTGACGATAATCAATCGGAAAATCCCGGAGGGATCGATGCTCATCGGAGTCAATCTGATGGCAAGAGTCGTCAGAGGAATCGAAGACATCATCCGCAGCAATCGGCAATCTAGAAAGCGCGTCAGCGTTTGCATGCTGAGCTGTAGGGCAATACAGTATCTCATACTGGTATTGTGATAACAAAAGAGCCCAACGTTGTAGTCTCTGAGCTGTCCGCTGAGGAACTGGTTTAGACGGATGAAACAGTGACGTCAGGGGCTTGTGATCTGTGACTAAATAGAATGGTCTACCATAGAGGTAGTGATGGAATTTTGTGACACCGAACACAATAGCCAACGCTTCCTTGTCCAATTGGCTATAATTACACTGAACTTTGTTTAGCAATTTAGATGCGAACGCAATAGGACGTTCGGTGTTACCGACTCGGTGAGACAACACAGCATCGAGGCCGAAAGAAGAGGCATCGCAAGCTAACACCAGGGGCTTGTGAGGGTCGTAATGGACCAGACAACGATAATTCAATAAAGCCTCTTTAAGCTGCTGAAAGGCTGATTGGCAATCAGCTGACCACACAAACGGAACATTCTTACGGCGGAGACGATGCAACGGTGCAGCAATCTGTGATGCATTAGGTATAAACCTAATATAATACGTCAATTTGCCAAGAACTGCTTGCAATTCATGCAGATTGCGAGGGGCGGGCAAATCACGAATAGCTGCTAAATGTGACTGGGAGGGATGAATGCCTTGAGCATTAATAACATGTCCCAGATACTCCATCTCCGTAAGGAAAAAGGAACATTTATCGATGTTGCAACGTAGGCCTGCCTGAGACAACACTTTAAACAAACACTCCAAATTACGGAAATGTTCAGCAGGCGTCCGACCGGACACAACAATATCGTCTAAATAGTTGCAACACGATGGCACATTAGCCAGAAGTTGTGACAAAAAACGCTGAAAAACAGCTGGAGCTGACGCACAACCAAAAGGCAAACGCAGAAAACGGAACAACCCCAACGTCGTGTTTATGACAAAATACTGTTGTGATTGCTCGTCGAGGGGCAATTGCAAATATGCTTCACGGAGATCAATTTTGGAAAAGAAACGAGCTTCCCCTAACTTATCCATCAGCTCGTCCGGTCTAGGCAAAGGAAAAGAATCAATGACAGTCTGAGGATTAACTGTCGGCTTAAAATCAGCACACAACCGTAACTTGCCAGACGGTTTCTTTATAATAACTAAGGGAGAAGCCCACTGGCTCGCTGAAACGGGTTGAATAACACCGTTGTTTTGCCAACGACGAAGTTCATCTGCTACAGGTGCCCGGAGGGCGTGAGGCACTGGACGAGCACAACAAAATCGAGGCTGAGCATTATCTTTTAACGTAATATGAGCGGCAAAGTTCGCAGCACAACCTAGTTCGTCTTTAAATATGTCACTGTATCGTTTACACAAATCGGTTATGCTGTCTTGAGGAACAACAACAGAATTAATTTGCAACACATTGTCTTGGATAGACAGGCCTAACAAGACAAAACAGTCTAATCCGACAATATTTACACTGTCTGTAGCGCGGAGCACTGTGAATGAAACTGTTTTTGTATTGCCACGGAATGTGGCTGGGACGCTACATACACCTAACACAGGAATTTGTTCTCCACTATAAGTGGCCAAAGAATGTTTTGCCGCTGAAAGTTTAGGGCGGCCGATAGCCGCATACGTAGCACTGTTTATGAGAGTCACAGACGCACCAGTGTCTAATTGAAAATTGAAGGTCTTATCCTGGATGCGTAGCTTCACAAATAGTTTATTACACTGTCTCTGGATCGGTGCAGTGGAGGCGGAAGACACAAAATCAGCGCGTTTAGCGCGTGTTCGCTGCTTACGACAACTCGTGGGTTGGGCGGGTGGAACAACAACTCCCGCTTCACTTGCAGTCTGTACATTACTTTTTACAGCGTTTGAATTACGCTTGGGTCGCACAGCAGAGGGCTGGGTGGGTGGCTTATTGCGAACAAGTTTATTACCCACACGAACCGTGGAAGAGTCTTTAAACGCGACCTTCTGGGCGGGCTGGCTTTGAAGAACATGAATATCCATGGGCTAGGCAGCACTAGAATTGTTCTTGCGTTTACGCAAACAAACAGTCTGGATGTGTCATTTCCTTTGACAAAAGTGACAAACTGCGTTTCTTAACTGGCAACGTTCACGAGGATGAGCAAGAACACACTTAGGGCAAGACTTAACTCTAGCATTTGGCACACGCGGCTGACGAATGTGTTTAACATGACGCGGCCGGCTAGTGTTTACAGTCTGACTCTGCCGGTGGGGCCGCGGGCGTGACATAACCTGCTGAGCACAGGCAATTTGAGAAATACATGGCTGATCTAACTCACACTCAGCATAAAGTATCTTGGGCTTCAGTGATGTTCATCACAGTCTCTAATGACGGGTCAAAAAAAAAAAATGGTTCAAATGGCTCTGAGCACCATGGGACTCAACTGCTGTGGTCATCAGTCCCCTAGCACTTAGAACTACTTAAACCTAACTAACCTAAGGACATCACACACATCCATGCCCGAGGCAGGATTCGAACCTGCGACCGTAGCAGTCGCACGGTTCCGGACTGCGCGCCTAGAACCGCGAGACCACCGCGGCCGGCAATGACGGGTCAGGCAACTTTAAGATAGCAGCACGAATACGAGAATCTGCAATGTTTTGAGTAATAGCGCCTCGTAACATGACATCACTGTAGGAAGCTCCACACACACAATTAAATCGGCACTGACGGGTGAGTCCCCGTAAATCTGTTAACCACTGTTTATTAGATTGATGTGGCAGTTTCTTTAATCTGAAGAACTTGAATCTGGCTGCTGCCACATGAACTCGCGACTCGAAATACTCAGCAAGCTTGTTAACAACAACGTCATAGTCTAAAGCTTCTGGCTTGGATTCCGGGAACAACTTACAAAGTAGTCGATAGACTTCCACGCCTGCAGTGGAAATTAAATAAAGCTTCCGCTCAGTACCCGTGATTTTGTAGACTGCCATGTGCGCCTGCAACTGCGCGAAATATTCTCGCCATTCTTCTCTTGATGCATCAAAAGCACGGAAAGGTGGTGCTGCCTGTGCTTGTTCCTTTTGTGTTGGAGGATTAGCCGCTTGTTTGGCGATTGCTTCCACCAGACTTTGTATTTGCTGACTCTGTAACAAGATCAACTGTTGTAATTCGGCAGACATAGTGAACACAATTTAAACCAGCCCCCGAAATTTTATCGCTATAATTAGTATAACCAGAAACAAGTTGAACCAGCCCTGCACACGAGTTCGGAAGTCCTCGTCGCCAGTTTTGTGGCGGCGTTCGTAGCGACAAGCAATTCGCTGTAGAAACGGCTTACGAAGTCACCGCCACACTTTTAGTAGCGGGCCGACCGGTCCGCTGGAACAGTGAACAGAAAGAGGAAAACCCAAACACTTTGATTAAATAAAAGTCGGTACTTATCTTTATTAACGAAGATACAGCAACACAGTAGTGAACTCCGTGTCTACAGAAATCTGTCTAGTTCGAGTCGGAGCGGCTAGGTTAGCGTCGGCTGACGACAAACAACAACTCTGCTGCGATGAACACACAACTGACTAGCAAGTACACAATTCGGTGGCGAGTATACAACTGAGCGGCGAATACAGAACTGTCCTAGCGCTCGCGACTCCAGCGCTTAAGAAGCCAGAGGCCAGCGGTGGCGCGCGCAGACTTGCGGCGATTTCCTGTCTCGCTGGCGCTGCTTATGCGGACGGCGTCCGGACTTTGATGCTGCCAACCTTTTGGCAGCGGGCTTGGGTGGCATTACTGGCTAGGATATAACACTGTCCAAGTGGTCCACGTGGCCTATAGGCTACCTGTGCCTATAGGGGAAATGTGTGATTATTTCGGCAAGGCGGCCCAAACAAAATACAACGGCCTGCCATGGGTGATATTGGACACCTCTGCCTCCAAATAAAACAACTGGCAGGCCAGAGAGAGTTCCCCTTTTTATGGCCAACGACAGCAGCGTTTCTGGAAGTTGCATGGCACTGACGTCTCCAGCTAGAAAACCAAAACTTGTTGGCGTCACTCGAGATATAAAAGCAGTCCCGTATTTACAGAGTACTTATTTTAAAGAAGGAATCGTTCACAGGTTTTAAATATTTTTTGAAAACTCGTAATATGATACATTTGCTGTGTGTCATGTTATTAAAACAACCACCTCACCTAAACAACAGACCGTCTATAGTCATGCAAAGCGACATCAGTTTCTTGTTTATGTCTGATAATGGTCTGTTCTTTGACGGGAACTGGCAGTTTCAATAAAGTGATTTATAGAAGTATAAGACACTGAAGTATGAAGTAAGTAGGAAGTATTAGGAAGCCAATGCGATATGTTTGCAGTAAAAACGTGAATATATCAAAAAAGAAATGATCATTTGCATGTGTGATTCAACACATAGAACATTAAAGCAAAGTCTCCAACGTTAAAAGCGCAATAGGAATTCTCATTGCTAAAAGTAGAGGAAAGACCGGACATGCGGAAAGATCACACTGAGTGCCTCTGCGAGTGGGCAGGCACAGCGAAATGACGTCATATAAGAAGAAATGTGAATCGACGTGCGAGACAGAGCATCATACGTTTGCCTAAATTTCAGAATGAAATTATTTTGGGATTATAAGTTTGTAGCGCAGTACTGTATGAAATTGAATCATGGAGTTTCGGAAAACAAGAAAAGAAGTGAATGGAAGTGTTTCAGGTATGGTCCCTAGAAAAATGTCGAAATATAAGGGCACTGATAACGTACTAAATGAGGATATTCTCTGCAGAATTGTCGGGGACCGGAAAATATGGAGAACACTGATATGAGAAATGGAAAGTATCATAGGAATGAGTTTAAAACAGGGAATAATTCGCATGATAGTTCTAGAGTGCTGTAGACAGTAAAATCAGTACTCGACGACAGAGATTCTAACAAATAAAACAAATAACTACGGATGTCGAGTGCGTTACAGTAAGATGCTAGTTGGTGCCATTGCCACAGAGACTCTCCACTTCATCTAGTTCCTCCAGCGCCACGGGCGGCGCTCAGGAAGAAGATATCGACATCGCGTCGACCAATTGCCGGCCGACTACAATCTTCCAATGACCGGACGGCAACGGACAGAAGAGTACTCTGACGACAAAAGAGCAGCTCTAGCCCACTTGGTTATAGATCATCTTCCTGGGCTGACTTAGAAAGGGAACGTCGTTTAGTGAAATCTTAGAAGTGAACACACTGTAGTTGTAAATTGAATTTGCCTACAATTATTTGCACTTAAGAATTGAGTGGTTTTTTGTGTTATATTGCGTACAGTTTCAGGTTTCAGTACACAAAAAGTCACAAAGATAAGTAAAAATTTGTAACTTATTTTTGTCACTTCGTTACTAAAATTAAAGCAATAATAGCCCTCGCCCACAAGAACGAAGTCCCTTAGGTCTAGGCTTAGTCAACTACTAAGAGTGCCTCCATCAGAAGTAAAACACTCAAAATGGCATGTCACGTATAAAATAAATATCAAGCGATAAAGGTTTAGTCGCAAAATTTTAAATTAGAAAACATAGAAGGCAAGCCACTATGGGCTGCTCACACATGTCGATCTAGGTGGTTCATCAGATTAAGGAACTCTTAGTAGTTGCCAAAACCTAGGTCAAAAAGACTTCATTTTTGCGACCAAAGGCTGTTATTGCTTTGATTTTACTTTGTTAACGGTCGCTGACAAAGCAGTCATGTTCAACACTTTGGTACTAATATGTTGGAGTGTTGTAGAACCTTCGTCCTCCTATCCCATTACTTGACCCTGGTTCGAGCTGTGCAATAGAGGCAGGGAGAAATTGTGTTAGCGGTGTACTGCAACAGAAGCCGTTCCACGAACTCACAACCTTGACCTACCGTAACAACATCGGCAACTCGGTCTCCACAGCAGTAGCGTCGAGGTCTTTACAAAAGCTATTTGACAAAAATATCTTCGTAAAATATCTCTATAACTATGTATAGGCCTAGTAATTATGTATTTATAATCAGCGCATGATAAAAACCGAGTAACTTAAGAATCACGAATCTTACAGGAGCTGAAATAGGCTCACTGTGAATTACGAGTTTTTCATTTCATTCGATGAACACCCTGGCAGGCACTTAAATGCGATTTGCAGAGTATCCAAGTAGATGTAGATGTTGATCTCACGTCATATTTATAATTGATTTTCACATCTGACTGTTCCATTTTAGAAGTAAAATTATTATCAGAGATCGTGATCCGAAGTTGAAGACAAGCTGAAGGGTACTTATACATACTTAAGGTAATGAATATGTGCTTTGGATGTCGAAATATGCTGCTGAGTATTAAAACGCATAGGACATTCTTAACAAATAATGAATGGTTTTGTCACTTAGCAGTGTTGTCTGGTAATACACTCCTGGAAATTGAAATAAGAACACCGTGAATTCATTGTCCCAGGAAGGGGAGACTTTATTGACACATTCCTGGGGTCAGATACATCACATGATCACACTGACAGAACCACAGGCACATAGACGCAGGCAACAGAGCATGCACAATGTCGGCACTAGTACAGTGTATATCCACCTTTCGCAGCAATGCAGGCTGCTATTCTCCCATGGAGACGATCGTAGAGATGCTGGATGTAGTCCTGTGGAACGGCTTGCCATGCCATTTCCACCTGGCGCCTCAGTTGGACCAGCGTTCGTGCTGGACGTGCAGACCGCGTGAGACGACGCTTCATCCAGTCCCAAACATGCTCAATGGGGGACAGATCCGGAGATCTTGCTGGCCAGGGTAGTTGACTTACACCTTCTAGAGCACGTTGGGTGGCACGGGATACATGCGGACGTGCATTGTCCTGTTGGAACAGCAAGTTCCCTTGCCGGTCTAGGAATGGTAGAACGATGGGTTCGATGACGGTTTGGATGTACCGTGCACTATTCAGTGTCCCCTCGACGATTACCAGTGGTGTACGGCCAGTGTAGGAGATCGCTCCCCACACCATGATGCCGGGTGTTGGCCCTGTGTGCCTCGGTCGTATGCAGTCCTAATTGTGGCGCTCACCTGCACGGCGCCAAACACGCATACGACCATCATTGGCACCAAGGCAGAAGCGACTCTCATCGCTGAAGACGACATGTCTCCATTCGTCCCTCCATTCACGCCTGTCGCGACACCACTGGAGGCGGGCTGCACGATGTTGGGGCGTGAGCGGAAGACGGCTAACTGTGTGCGGGACCGTAGCCCAGATTCATGGAGACGGTTGCGAATGGTCCTCGCCGATACCCCAGGAGCAACAGTGTCCCTAATTTGCTGGGAAGTGGCGGTGCGGTCCCCTACGGCACTGCGTAGGATCCTACGGTCTTGGCGTGCATCCGTGCGTCGCTGCGGTCCGGTCCCAGGTCGACGGGCACGTGCACCTTCCGCCGACCACTGGCGACAACATCGATGTACTGTGGAGACCTCACGCCCCACGTGTTGAGCAATTCGGCGGTACGTCCACCCGGCCTCCCGCATGCCCACTATACGCCCTCGCTCAAAGTCAGTCAACTGCACATACGGTTCACGTCCACGCTGTCGCGGCATGCTACCAGTGTTAAAGACTGCGATGGAGCTCCGTATGCCACGGCAAACTGGCTGACACTGACGGCGGCGGTGCACAAATGCTGCGCAGCTAGCGCCATTCGACGGCCAACACCGCGGTTCCTGGTGTGTCCGCTGTGCCGTGCGTGTGATCATTGCTTGTACAGCCCTCTCGCAGTGTCCGGAGCAAGTATGGTGGGTCTGACACACCGGTGTCAATGTGTTCTTTTTTCAATTTCCAGGAGTGTATATTTGGTTCCTTATTTTCCTGTCTAGAGCGCACACATCGGTCACTCCCTCTCATTGGCTTACTAATGTCTGAGATACGAGGTTACTTACCTAATAATGCAATAAAAATATTTGTGATTTTTTTCTGAGATACGAGATTTTCATTCTACACTACTGGCCATTAAGGTGACGTGATGTAGAAACGAAATTTAACCGACAGGAAGAAGATGCTGTGATATTCAAGAGATTAGCTTCTCAGAGCATTCACACAAGGTTGGCACCGGTGGCGACACCTATAACGTGCTGACATCAGGAACGTTTCCAACCCATTTCTCATACACAAACAGCAGTTGACCGGCGTAGCCTGGTAAAACGCCGTTGTGATGCCTCGTGAGAGGAGGTGAAATGCGTACCATCGCGTTTCCGACTTTGATAAAGGTCGGATTGTAGCCTATCGCGATTGCGGATTATCGTATCGCGGCATTGCTGCTCGCGTTGCTCGAAATCCAATGACTGTTAGCAGAATATGGAATCGGTGGGTTCAGGAGGATAATACGGAACGCCGTGCTGGATCCCAACGGCATCGTATCACTAGCAGTCGAGACGACAGGCCTCTTATCCGCATGGCTGTAACGGCTGCACGCCACGCCTCGATCCCATGTGCACGAAAGTTCGACGACGTTTGCACCAGCATGGACTATCAGCTCGGAGCCCATGGCTGTGGTTACCCTTGACGCTGCATCACAGACAGAAGCGCCTGCGATGGTGTACTCAACGACGAAACTGGGATGAATCCAAGTTCTGTTTACAGCATCATGATGGTCTCATCCGTGTTTGGCGACATAGCGGTGAATGCACATTGGAAGCGTGTATTCGTCATCGCCATAATGGCGTATCACCCGGCGTGGTGGTATGGGGTGCCATTGGTTACACGTCTCGGTCATCTCTTGTTTGCATTGACGGCAATTTGAACAGTGGACGTTACATTTCAGATGTGTTACGACCCGTGGCTCTACCCTTCATTCGATCCCTGCGAAACTCTAAATTTCAGCAGGATGCACGACCGCATGTTGCAGGTCCTGTACGGGCCTTTCTGGATACAGAAAATGTTCGACTGCTGCCCTGGCCAGCACATTCTCCAGATCTCTCACCAATTGAAAACGTCTGGTCAATGGCTCGTCAATGGCTCGTCAAAATACGCCAGTCACTACTCTTGATGATCTGCGGTATCGTGTCGAAGCTACATGGGCAGCTGTACCTGTACACGCCATCCAAGATCTGTTTGACTCAATGCCCAGGCATTTCAAGGCCTTTATTATGGCCAGAGGTGGTTGTTCTGGGTACTGATTTCTTAGGATCTATGCACCCAAATTGCGTGTAAATGGATTCACATGTCAGTTTTAATGTAATATATTTGTCCAATGAATACCCGTTTAACATCTCCATTTCTTCTTGGTGTAGCAATTTTAATGGCCAGTAGTGTATTACGACGTTATTACATGCCCCAGCCACTATCACAACATATATAAAACTGATATGAAAATCCACACACACATTAATTTACAACTTTTCTAAATCAATCCTTCATTCCACTCACTTTTATTTAAGTTTTTATAAAGATTTATCGCCATCATTCGAGCGTGTGGCACCACAAGAGTTCTTAATGAATCCGTGCGAAACTATCGTTATCGGCCTGTGTTTAGTTTCCCGCTACTGCAGTCTATTCGGTTCGACTATGGGAACTAAATCTGGCCATAAAAATCGAAAAATTAAGCCCTTAGACTTTGAAATAACGCTGCCCGCAGCATTCTCGGAGCCCCTATCAAGATATCGGAATGGGCGAATTAGATATTAGCAGAATTCAGTTCCCTTTCATCAGTCATAAGCCCAAATTAGCATAACAGCGGCACCAGAATCACCCCCGCTGTTCGTACTGGCGCCAATAAGCTGGCCGCTGGCGGCCTACGGCTCCGCAGCAGCCGGGCACTCTGCGCCAAGCACGCGTGAGCCCATCGGAAACGAGTGGCGTAAATCAGTTTTATGTTATCTGCAGTAAGCGTAAGTGGGTGCCGTGAGGAATTATGGGTGCTGGTGCGGCATCCTCTGCCCTACAGATGAGGGCGGCTTTTTATGCGCTTCCCGTGGCAGTAGCGACCGACTCAGCACACATCACACTTCTCCTCTCGCCTAGTGCCCATACTGGACTCTTTGCTAGCGCCCACTCGAGGACGAATCCGATACAACACATATATTTAAAAAAAAAAGTGCTGACTGGTCGGACCTGTGAGGCAGAGCTGGAGGCGCCCGAAAAAACTCTACGGGCACTACGTTTGCTCGGAAAGAAATACGAAGAAGCAAGCAAGAGCGTACTCTGGTTGCTACGAGACCCGATACCGACCCTAGCTGACTCTCTCTTTCTCTTCCCCTGCTACTATCTCACTCACTACTTCACACCACCCGCTTTCACCACACTTCCGGCTTCTTACGGCCTCGTTTTTATTGCCGCGAAAAACCCAACATGTCATCGGTTCCCCCGCCAGAGGGAGACAGCACAACAGAAGCGCGGCGTGTGGCACTACGTACAAAAGCGGAATTTATTACCCCTGTCGAAAGCCGGCGCGTGAAATACGCGATACTTTCACCGTAACTCAGGTTCCCTCAATCGAACGGAGACTTTTGCATGTATCCGTAAGCCACGTGAGCAGTTAATAATCATTTCGAAATCAAATGGATCGGAAAAGCTTTGCTGTGGAATTCAATTAAATCGGAGTTACGCTATCGGCGTTCTGCAATCACGTAGGGAGAGAGAGAGAGAGAGAGAAGGATGACTTTTTTACTGCAGCATTAACATGGAGCGTTGATCCAGAATGAAAGGTATGGCATGCAAATGACGGGATGAAGTTTTCGTCTGCAAGCAGAATTACAGATGACGACCAACTGTCAATGTATCAAAATGGAAAAAAATGTATTTATTAAAAACGATGTGCTTAGGATATTAAATTCTGTCAACAAGTACCAGTTCCACATTCCAATCTCACACAGAGTACATTAACAGCTCATGTGTTGTGAAAATTCTCAAAATATTTACTGCCTTCAGTATCTAGAAGTACGACGTAGGTATTCGAGTCTCTCTTGTAAGCTTCACATTTCATAAAAGGAGCACGCGCTTAAAGCGATCACAAAAAGTTTTGCTGGGCTTTTGAGTATGACAGAGACGAAATGGTCGCTTGGCGACGGATACAAATTGACTGCAAAAGGAGGTGCATGGAAAATAAAATACTGCCAACATTTACACTGTAAACAAGTTTTGAATCTTAAAAGCTGAGGTTCACGATCGACAGCTGACTTGTATACTCCAAACAGCAACTGTTTGCTAGATTACGAATTGCGAAATACTGAGTAGCGACTGAAAGTACATGCAGTGTGCGAGAGTACAACGAGACTAGCTATGACACTTATGGTTTACACTTCTCAAGAATTTATAAAATTTCGATACAAACCACAATATTATTGAGGATACTTACTCTACTACTGATATTTTAATTCTTTTTGAGAACTCAGAATCTGTGTATATGTAACAGAAGCAGTGAATGGCCAGAAAAGCGCATTAAGCAGCAGTACAGACTTCTCTTACAAATATTTAATTGAAATTAAAAAGTAACAGACCGAGTTACAGGCTGTTGATGGTCATAAATAAAAAAGACTAAATCTCTCTGAGTTACAACTTAACTGGGACAGGCCTGGTACCATCCTGCGAAACGGTTATACGATATATTTTTGAAGAGATTATCCCTTCTGTATCCTCACATTCGGGAGGAAGACGGTTCAAACCCGTCTCCGGCTATGGTGATTTAGGTTTACCGTGATTTCCCTAAATCGTTTCAGGCAAATGCCGGGATGGTTCCTTTGAAAGGGCGCAGCCGATTTCCTTCAGACTATTTCCCTAATCCGAGCTTGTGCTCCGTCTCTAATGACTTCGTTGTCGAAGGGACGTTAAACACTCCTTCTCCTCCTCCTTCTGTATCAAGATGCATATTGCAATCTACAAACACTATCAGAACAATCAATGTTCCACAAAAATCTCAATGATAAATACTAACATTGCTCCGTCATTACGTCAGCAAAATCATTGACATGAAGCTATTTAATCTAATCACTGATGGGAAAGGTAACTCAAGCAACTGATACAGTTACTGTCACGAACACCGCAGGAACACCGCATTTAGGTCGTTAGAGCTAACAACAAGTTCAGCCTGATAGCGGGTGGGTGCTAGAGGGGGGGTGGGGGAGGGGGAGTGGGAGAGGTGGAATATCAACCAGTGCCTGGAACTTCCCTTAATCGCTTTAGAGGCACTACGAGGCTACAAAATCTGAGTGTCCAGCAGTTGCATAGTCACTCCCAGGAGTGAAATACCATTGAAATTTGAACCTAATGTTCTTCTCTGTAACTTGAAAACAACAAAAATATTAGCTTTTCATGCGGTTTGTTCGAACAGCAAGCACCGATTTTTACTTGGAATTCACATAAGCCTAACAGCAATGTGAACAACAGTGAAAGAATAAGCAACCTTTTGCCACCCTTACATACAGGTCCTACACTGAGTGAAAGGATACCTCGAGCCGGGATAACACATTATCGTCTTTACACTCAATTATAATCGGCTATAAAACATATTTTAGAAGGAACTATTAGTTCACTTCTGCCTACGAACAGCTAAAGGGCGTAGTACAGCAATAAAACGTTTTTCTATATGACCTATTAGATCAATGAGTCTTTAAAATAAGGTGACACAGGGTAAATTTATTTCACTCATTCAGAACGTAATGAAATGAATATACGATGTATATTTCTGGGAATTAAAATTGCAAAGCTGCGAAAGTAACGTACAAATACCTTCATGTTCACAATAAGTATACTACACTGTATCGTATTATGTGACTGCTGTGTGGTTCGAGATTCTGGATGGGCAAGTGCGACCTCAGTTTTATAAATGATTTATTAAACATAATATTTCGTTCTTGACAACTGACAATAAGTAATACGGCTGAAGTCAATCTGTAGCGAAATTATAGCGCTTGAAGTCGCAGTTTGAGACAAGATGGTAAGAACCTAGAATTTCCTCAGCACAAAATTTAAATTAGACTTCCAGTAAGGAAAACTGGACAAAAAGCAACGATGTATAGTCCATGGCTACAGACTGCAAAATGACAAATCAAAATACCTTCCACAAATAACTGCTCAGAAGAAACAAATAACTAGAAGGCGACTTGGTGAGTTAATTAGGGTTTACTTACATCAGGACTCAACTAAATATGGATCTATGAGCACTCTGAAGTATTCACCAAGACAATGCTACTAGCAGCTCACTGCAAAGCAACCTACGGAATTTCACGATTGCTGTATAATTTTCTGTGAAGAAAATCAGTCAAGCACACAACGGAATAACATGATAATTTTCTGTATAACAGCACATACACAACCAATCAAAATCATTGTTTAACAAGAGTAAAAGTATTATCTGTACAACACATACAAAATGAATTACACTTACAACATAAAATGAACAATATCAGTACGACGCTGCTTAGAGAAAACCACAGCACACGCAGGGTGTGTGCGCTTAATAACACCATGCTGTACAACAGGACCGCCCGTGTGGGAGATTACTTATAATTCCTCACACCCAGGGTGTGGCCTATACTCTTAACTCTACACTATTTTGTATCCCTCAAACGTAAAAAACATTAGTGTTGGTCACTAAAGCACTTTGCTAGAGCTCTTCTTACAATGAGGAAGCCCCACCTGTGTCTTCGCTGGCACTGTCACCCTCTTGATCGGGAAAAGAAACCAATGCGCCACCAGCTTCCTTGAGTGAAAAGAGTGGGATCGCCCCATGCTGATTATCTGCAAAGTCCCACAATTGCATTTTGGGTGATCACCTTTTGAGAAGGCTTCTCGTTCATGGTTCTATAGCAACTCCGCTAGTCCATATGTCAATATCACAGCTGCAACCGGGAGCACAGCAACAGCTTCAGCTCGTTATACTGGCTGACACGAGTCAGGCCAACACCACAATACTGACCTGGCAACCTCGTCTCAGCCACTTTTGTAGTTCCCAACTCTTCTGCTCCAGTGTCCGCAACTGCAAACGTGACTGCCTCAGCTACCACGGACGCCACCCAGCCTCAGTGACGACCTTCGTTGACCGTCAGCAATTCTGACCTGTGTCCCACGGCATAGAACACACTTCTGGGAGATGTGTCCACACCCATATCGCACCACCCCTTCATAGCTCTTCGGCACAAACGCAACCTTAGGAATGCCAACTATATGGCTTGGTGGACCAGAAGAAAGATGTGCTGCCAATAAAACACTCATGACACAACAGATAAGGATATTTAAATGATTAGTATTACACCACGTACATTGCCACTATGTTTTCGATTTTATCTTGCGGGTCCAATACCTAGGGTGATGGTATAGTATCGCTTACACAACTCTGACTTACTTAACCTGTAGCGTGGGAAAGAGGCATTACATTTACGACGTGTTATAGCCAGTGGCTGTGCCCTAACGAGGGAGTCTGGTACGTTATATTACAACAAAATAAAGACAACTCTTTGCCCTAGTTTCTTCGGACCTACATTGATACAGAGGGTGTTCGGGTATTGGTCTGAGTTGCACATTCTCCTGATCCTACGAAAGCATTTGATCGCGTCTTGCTACGAATATCGGACGCCAAAAGTCGTCAACCAGTAAGACTGATAAACTATGGCACTAAGTTGAAACAGTATGAAATTACATACATGATTCTGCGGTACAAACTCAGTTCCACTTGTTACACATCCCTATGAGGCCCATTGCTGATGCTAACTTCTGTACGCTGTATACCCCAAATCACAATATTTCAGTTCCCCCTCCCCTTTTCCTCCCTGAACGATGGGCGTTAAAAGGTGGGATGACCTGCGTGTGTCTACAGTACAGACTGACATATCAAAGGCGATATTGCACCAGAGGGGTACCTGTGAAGGAATTTCAAAAGTATTTTGTTCCAACTGAGGGGCAGCGGCCGTTTCAGTAATTGCAGAAGTACCAGTCCGAATGTTTCACCGGCCTAGGCTTAGTCAGTATGGCTCTACTACTTTAGTACTGCAAGTGGTTGAAAATAAAAGGTTAGGTTAGGTTAGGTTAGGTTAGGTTTGGTCCAATGATAGGCAGCTTTACTGTGTTGACAAACGTTCTGGGTCTAAATTTCCCTGAATAAAGTACTCCTCATTCAGTTCACTGGGCAGGTATTTTCAGGGAAGTTTTGCATCTTCAACAGCAAAATAAGTGATGATGCGCAAAGCAGGGAAGATGTAAGCTGCAGACTGGCAATGGCAGGAAACGCGTTCCTTACAAAGAGAAATTTTTTTTAACGTCCTAAATAATTTTATGTGTTAAGAATTCTTTTCCGAATGCATTTGTATAGAATGGGGACGGCAGTGAAATGTATGTGATAAACATTCAAGTCAAGAAGACAATAGAAGTTTGATATGGTGCCACAGGAGATTGTTCAAAATTAGATGAATAGATGAAATAACTAACGGGATGCTTCTGTACCAGACTGGGGGAAAAAGAAATTTGTGACACAACTTCACTCAAACAAGGAATCACTTCAGAGGTTGCACGTGAATCATCAAGGAATCACCCATCTGGTAACGAAATGAAGGCTGGGGGTTAGAAAATGTGGATCGAGACCCAGGCTTCAGTATCGTATGCATCGTCCATTGGGTGTAGGTTGCAACAGTTTCATATATCAGAGAACGAGGGGCGTTTGAAAAGTGCGTCCAAAGTACGGGAGATAGCACCACCAGCGCGTATAGAGGTCATGTTTAGTTAGTACGAACTTTGGAAAGAACGCACACCAAGTTTAAGCCATATGGGTCTATTTCTTTGTGTTTGGCATTCGTGTGAATCAAGGAAGTCGAGTGATTGTCAAAAAATGGATAAAAAAGAATTTTGTGTGTTGATTGAATGTTACTTTATGAAAGGCAAAACGCCTCAGGAGACTAAACAAAAGCTTGATAAACATTATGGGGACTCTACACCATTGATCAGAACAGTTTAGAAGTGGTTTCAAAATTTTCGGAGTGGCCATATGGGCACAAGTGAAGCAGAAAGTTGTGGACGCCCTGTGGAGGTTACGACTCCAGAAATCATTGATAAAATCCATTATATGGTGATGTAACGCAGAAGAGTTAAAGTGCGTGAGATTGCTAGTGCCGTGGGCATCTCGAATGAACGGGTACATAATATTTTGCACAAACATTTGGACACGAGATAGCTATCTTCAATATGAGTTCCGCGATTGCTCACGCTTAACCAAAAACGAAATCGTGTGAAGTGTGGCAAGGATGGTATGCAGCTGATCAGGAAGAATCCACAGGACTTTAAGCGTCGTTTCGTCACTATGTATGAAACATGGATACATTACTATACTCCCGAGACCAAAGAACAATCTAAAAATGGGTTATCAAGGGACAATCTGCAACAAAAAAAAAGGAGAAGACCATTCCTCATCGGCTATCTGGAAAAGGGTAAAACTGTCACAGGTGCATATTATTCATCGTTATTGGACCGTTCGAAAACCGATCTGCAAGAAAAGCGAGGGCGATTGGACCGCAAAAAAGCCCTTTCCCACAAGCGCACACATAAGCAGTTGTGGTCGCAAAATTAATGGAACTAGGATCCCAACTCGTTTCAGATCCCCTCTGTTCTCCATATTGGCTCCCTAAGACTATTATTTGTTCGCCTATTTGAAGAAATGGCTGGGGGGCAAAGATTTTATTCAAACGAGGAGGTGATTGCAGCAACTAATAGCTACTTTGCAGACTTGGACAATTCCTATTATTCGGAACGGATCAACTATATAGAACATCGTTGGACGAAGTGTATAAGTGTAAAAGGAGACTATGCTGAAAAATAAAAAAAGGTTGATTCCAAACATGTAGGCAGATTTTATTTTTGCACGGACTTTTCAAACGCTCCTTGTAGTACAGTGTGCAGCCCTCCGAGCCCTCGGCCTTGTCCGGCCCTACCCACCGCATTCGACGCAGCCGCATAGCATCATAGCGCTGCAATGTTGGCTGATGTACCGCATTACCGAGGGACCGCACGCAACTCAAGACACGCCGAACGGTGCTAAGCGACCTGAGCACCCCACTGCACTGTCACGTGCCATCACTGAAGGGTACTTTTATTCAAAGATATCTTGCTCGCATTTGTTAGATATATTTTTAATGAACACACCGAGTGTCTGACGTCGACATTATGTGTTACTTTCGCAACAAACTACTGAATTTTTAGTTCTGATTATGATTCATCACAGTCGAAACTGGTAAGCAGTAAGACATATCACAATTGCGGTCAAGACACTTGTGAATAAAACGATATACTTTTCTAAATACTAAATGGTTCAAATGGCTCTGAGCACTATGGGACTCAACTGCTGAGGTCATCAGTGCCCTAGAACTTAGAGCTACTTAAACACAACTAACCTAAGGACATCACACACATCCCTGCCCGAGGCAGGATTCGAACCTGCGACCGGAGCGGTCGCGCGGCTCCACACTGTAGCGCCTAGAACCACTCCGCCACTCCGGCCGGCTAAATACTAAAGTTGAGTCTTAGATAAAGCTAGCAATACTAGGCCCGTGTACTCATCCATAACTCGGAAAGAAATTGAGTTTTATTTCTTTTCAAAACTCCCAAATTAATTCTGATAATATTGTACGCAAATCAAACACGGAACAAAATGTGCAATAAACGAAAATTTTTGCTCTACTACAAACAACGGAAACGAAACTTAATGTCCGACAACTATGTCAGCATGCTTTATCACTCATTTCTTTACGCTTGTATACAAAATATTTTTCTGGCAATCTTTTGAAGTGTTAGAAAATTTGGCTCGTCTGTTTTCGGTAAGAAGCCACATTGTTCTCCCATTTTGCAGTTTCGATTTAAATGTCTCTACAAGTCTTTCCTTGGAGTAATATTACCATCGACAGCTTCCGACAAAGCCAAATCCTTTACTTCTCTCGTAGTGAAGTTTCTGGGGATTTTGATGAAAGAATTGCCTCTTCCTGGTTTGAACAAAAAATTGTTCGAATGGCTCTGAGCACTATGGGACTTAACTTTTGTGGTCATCAGTCCCCTAGAACTTAGAACTACTTAAACCTAACTAACCTAAGCACATCACACACCTCCATGCCCAAGGCAGGATTCGAACCTGTGAACGTAGTGGTTGTGCGGTTCCTGACTGTAGCGCCTAGAACCGTTCGGCCACTGCGGCCGGCTGGTTTGTACATTCCTCTTGTACCATGGCGTATTTTACCTCATTGGAATTATACAAAAGGTTTTTAATACATTGTTTTGAAAATCCGCGCCAATGGCAGCGTCTTTTGCTGAAGCAATTTGAACTAATTCATTCAATTTCAGGGTTCCACCACTCGCTCCAAAAGTCGATCGGGCTATCTGACGAAGTATCCTCATATACTCTGAGGTGAAAAAAGTCATGGTCCACATCCTGACATCGTGTCGGATCCCCTTCTGCCAGGCGTAGTGCAGAAAGTAGGAGGAGGAGAAGGAAATTAGAGTTTAACGTCCAGTCAACAACGAGGTCATTACAGACAGAGCACAAGTTCGGATTGGGGAAGATGGGGAAGTAAATCGGCAGTGTCCTTTCGAAGGAACCATCCCGGCATTTGCCTGAAGTGATTTAGGGATAGCCGGACGCGGGATTGAACCATCGTCCTCCCGATTACGAGTCCAGTGTGCTGACCACTGCGCCACCTCGATCTGTGCAGCTGGCTCTGTACCTGCCCATATTTGTGGAGGTGTTAAATGTGTGCAATCTTATGGGACGTAACTGCTAAGCTTACACACTACTTAACCTAAATTATCCTAAGGACAAACACACACACACCCATGCCCGAGGGAGGACTCGAACCTCCGCAGGGACTAGCCGCACAGTCCGTAACTGCAGCGCCCTAGACCGCTCGGCTAATCCCGCGCGGCGGAAGTGCTACCAGTGAAAAGTTTTGTACACGATCTGACTCTACATAATGTCCAGTAAATGTACGATGATATACATGCCGGATGAGCTGGATGGGCAAATCAATAGTGCGAACTGTCCAGAATGTTCTTCAAACCAGCTGCGACTAACTGTGACCCAGTGACATGGCGCATTGTCTTCCACATGAATTCCATTTTTGTTTGGGAACATCAAGTTTATGAATGGTTGTTAATCGGCTCCAGGTAGACGAATAACCATTTCCAGTCAATGAACCGTCCAGTTGGACCACGCAAATACTGCCCTAACCATTATAGAGCTTCCAGCAGCTCTCACTGTGCTTCGTTGACAACTTGGGTTCAAGACTTCGTTGTTTCTGTACCATACTCAAATCCTTCCACCAGCTCTTAACAGCTGAAATAGAGACTCATCTGACCGGGTTGAGGTTTTTGCAGTCGTCCAGGGACCAACCGAGCCCAAGAGAGGCACTGCAGGCGATGTCGTGCTGTTAGCATACGCAGGAGCTTCGGTCGTCTGCTGTCATAGATCATTAACGCCAAATTTTGCCGCACTGTCCTAACTGATACATTCGTCATATGACTCACACTGATTTCTATGGTTATTTCACTCATTGTTTCTTGTATGTTAGTAGTGGCAGTCCTTTCGTAAAACGCCGCTGCCCTCGATCATGAAGTGCGTCGGCCATTGTGTTGTCCGTGGTGAGAGGTAGTGCCTGAAATTTAATATTCTCGGAATGCTCTCGACACTGTGGATCTCGGAATATTGAATTCCCTAACAATTTCATAAATGGAATGTCCATGCGTCTATTTCCAGCTATTATTTCGCGTTCTATGTCTTGTATTTCCCGCCGTGTGGCCATAATCAGGTGGGAAACCTTTTCACACGAATCACCTGAACACAAATGACAGCTCCGCCAATGTACTGGCCTTTTATGCCCTGAGTATCACCTGTATATGTGAACATCGCTATCCCATGACTTCTGTGACCTCTTTGTATTCTGCTGTTCTTTGAAATATTGGCTCTCAACCTGTGAGGCTTATACTCGATTCACCGGCCGGCCTCTCTTTCGATTTAGATTCGTCAGTATCTTCTGGAAGTGGTCATTGTGGAGCTATTAACATAGAAATAAATGGATTTTATGTCGTACCTCTCCCATAACGTCACGTCTTTTACCTTCGGGTATTATTTCTAAACTATGAAATGGTGGCTAGACAAAAGTTACTACCTCACGACACCTCTGGGCAATCAACCCGTCCTCTAAATAGAATTTGAGCCACTTACGTGAAACACCTATCTCTGGGTCTTCTCTGTCCTGGGGCGCCCGATTCAAATTTGCACTAGTAACATCTTACAGGGCCACAGACCGTGAAATGTAGGTGGCTTCTCAAATTCCTTGGTCCCTCCTCGAAAGGTTGCAAAGCCCTCATGCTTTTAAAGGTATACAGCGTGGTCCATTGATAGAGACTGGGCCAGATATCTCACGAAATAAGCATGAAACTAAAAAACTACAAACAATGAAACTTGTCTAGCTCAAGGGGGAAACCAGATGGCGCTATGGTTGGCCCGCTAGATGGCGCTGACATAGGTCAAACGAATATCAATTCGTTTTTTTTAAATAGGAACTCCCATTTTTATTACATATTCGTGTAGTACTTAATGAATATGAATGTTTTAGTTGGACCACATTTTTCGCTTTGTGATAGATGGCGCTGTAATCGTCGCAAATATACATTCCGCCAGTGCGTACTGTATTTGTTTCATGATACATTAGCCGTGTTAAAATGGACCGTTTACCAATTGCGGAAAAGGTCGACATCGCGTTGATGTATGGCTATTGTGATCAAAATGCACAACGGGCGTGTGCTATGTATGTTGCTCCGTATCCTGGACGACATCATCCAAGTGTCCGGACCGTTCGCCGGATAGTTACGTTATTTACGGAAACAGGGAGTGTTCAGCCACATGTGAAACGTCAACTACGACCTGCAACAAATGATGATGCCCAAGTAGAAGTTTTAGCTGCTGTCGCGGCTAATCCGCACATTAGTAGCAAACAAATTGTGCGAGAATCGGGAATCTCAAAAACGTCGGTGTTGAGAATGCTACATCAACATCGATTGCACCCGTACCGTATTTCTACACACCTGGAATTGCATGGCGACGACTTTGAACGTCGTGTACAGTTCTGCCGCTGGGCACAAGAGAAATTGCAGGACGATGACAGATTTTTAGCATGCGTTCTCTTTAGGGTCGAAGCGTCATTCACCAACAGCGGTAACGTAAACCGGCATAATATGCAGTCGTGGGAAATGGAAAATCCGCGATTGCGGCGACAAGTGGAACATCAGCGACCTTGGCGGGTTAATGTGTGATGCGGCATTGCGGGAGGAAGCATATTTGGCCCCCATTTTATCGATGGCAATCTAAATGGGGCAATACATGCTGATTTCCTACGTTGTCTCCTACCGATGTTACTAAAAGATGTTTCACTGCATGACAGAATAGCGATGTGCTTCCAACATGATGGATGTCCGGCACATAGCTCGCGTGCGGCTGAAGCGGTATTGAATAGTATACTTCATAACAGGTGGATTGGTCGTCGAAGCACCATACCATGGCCCTCACGTTTACCGGATCTGACGTCCCGGATTTCTTTCTGTGGGGAAAGTTGAAGGATATTTGCTATCGTGATCCACCGACAACGCCTGACAACCTGCGTCAGCGCATTGTCAATGCATGTGAGAACATTACGGAAGATGAACTACTCGCTTTTGAGAGGAATGTCGTTACTCGTATTGCCAAATGCACTGAGGTTGACGGACATCATTTTGAGCATTTATTGTATTAATGTGGTATTTACAGGAAACTCGCTGTAATAGCATGCGTTCTCAGAAGTGATAAGTCCACAAAGGTACATGTATCATATTGGAACAACCGAAATAAAATGTTCAAACGTACCTACGTTCTGTATTTTAATTTAAAAAACCTGCCTGTTGCGAACTGTTGGTCTAAAATTGTGAGCCATATGTTTGTGACTATTACAGCGTCAACTATCACAAAGCGAATAAAGTGGTCCAACTAAAACATGCATATTTCTTTACGTACTACACGAATATGTAATAAAATGGGGGTTCCTATTTTTAAAAAACGCAGTTGATATCCGTTTGACCAGTGGCAGTGCCATCTTGCGGGCTAACCATAGCGCCGTCTGGCTTCCCCCTTGAAGCTAGACATGTTTCGTTCTTTGAGTTTTAGGTTGGACGCTTCTTTCGTGAGATATTAGTCCCGTTCACGATCAATGGACCACCCTGTGTAATTAAAGAAGTTTCTATGAATTATAGTTATAGAATATCCTCATGCATACCGCCTGAAAACAGATTAGTTTGTTCATTAGTGCATTATTTCTTTCTTTAGTTGGAAGTATTTCTCTCTTCTCAGTGGGTTTTTCGCCCAAAGCCGAATATTGGCTTTCTACCGATTTCAGTATCGCCAACAGATTATTCCAGTGATCTATCAACAGCGTGAGAAGGACACTTTCGTTTACGTAAGTCATGAGTTCTTTCGCAGCAGTCAAAAGACCGTGAACGTGTAGAAAGTTGGCGTATACGTATATACTCCGCATTAAAATCGTTTAGTAGTGCTGTATTTAGCATATGGTAGGAGCGATTCAACATCGAACAATCTCGCAGTGCAGCGACAATTTTGGCACACTGGTAAGTAGTAAAATATATATCTTTCGAAGCACAGTCGTGGATATCAAGAGACATACATCGTGTGAACAAGAATTCTCTTCGAAAGGTATTGCCTGTTTTTGGTTCATCTTGAAACTGGCCTATAAACAAAACACGTGACCTGAGAGTCCAGTCAACTAAATAGCAGACAGTACACGTCAGCTAATGGTTTCTTCTTGCGCTGCATGTCCATATGTCTGTAGTTGCTGATCTTTGTTAGATGAGCAATTATCTCAGGCATAATTATATCTCTAGGCTTTTAGCAGTTTCTGCCATGTGTCGTGACACGGTTGTGGAAAAACTATAATGGCCTTTGTGGATACTTTTACTTGTGTAGCTCCAGAGTCGACTAACACTTGAACAAGTTCCAAAAAACGCTCGCGTTCTATAGTTCCTTACTATCTCTGGGCTCGCTCACACATAGTCACGCATTTATAGGCAGTTATCTCCTGAGCAGTTTTACGACGGTGGATCCCATGCTAACAAGACCCTTGTTTATTAGATACGCTTGAATGGCGAGAAATGTGCGAAGTGCCACTTGACTCTTTAACATGAACGAACAACACACCTAATTAACGTTTTTCCCCTCGCTATCAACAAAAGGTTTCAATACCGGCCAACCGAACTTCGTTTCTCGCTTCGTTGTTTGTATGCTCACCTCTGACTAGTTTTTCATTTCCGTTTTTCTTGACATGATCTCCTTCATCTGGAAACGACGTTTAGTTTACGTGTTCATTTTCTGCATTAAGAAAATATTGAGCAGTTGCACCACTCCACTACCAAGAGAAAGCCCTCAACGCACCATCCTAAAATTTAGTTATGAAATGGGCCAGTGGACAGCCCATCAAAAACTGAACACATATCAAGCACGAAAACTGGAAGAAGGTGTACTAAAATATGAAAAAAGAAGAAAAATATGAGTAGCGAACGGTCTAAGCAAAAGATGTGCAACATCGAGGGATTTGTCGCAGGAGCGGTGTCGTGGTTGTGTGGTCACGGTCTTGGACTACGAAACCGAAGACCCGTGTTCCGTTCTCCTTGTTGGCTGACTTTTTTTTCACAAATTTGTGAACTTTCCGTCCGGTCATTGACGTGTCTGCTCCCCTTCCGTAGTCTTGGCGATTGTGTACTATATATTGGTTATAAAATATAAGTCATGCAGTAAGAATATGTTACCGTTGCAGGTAAATGTGTTGCATAGCGGGAGCAGGCGAGATGCAGCATAGACATCTCACAGAAATGACAGCAACAAATAAACGGATGTGAACTATGTTACGACAAAGAAATTCAAGAGTCAAAATTTCCAAATTCGAGTGAAAGACTCATAACATGTTGTACTCGTGTAAAACAAATAGGTGTTACGTATGTCTGGAAGCCCCTCGTTAAACATCGCTGTTTCAAATGGACGTTACACCACGATACAGACACAAATTTGAATGCAGCGAACAGACACGTCAATGAATGGACCGACAGCTAATAATTTTGAGGGAAGAAAAAGAATTAGGCATAAAAGAGATTTGAACACTAACCTCCCCGTTAGACGGCCAACGCCGTAACCCCATAACCACCTATAGTCTCACGATATTGAACGTCATGATCTTGGACCGCTCACGGTTTTTTTTTGCTTCTTTTTGCACACTTCAGTACACCTTTTTTCCTGTTTTAGTGCTAGATCTGTGTTCAGTTTTTGACAGCTGACTACTGGGCCATTTTACAAGTAAATTTGAGAGGGATGTGACAGGGAGTTTCCCTTGTTAGTGAAGCAGTGCAACAGCTCCATTTTTTCTTAATACAGAAATTGTGGGACACCTTACTGCTAGATGTAAGAGGGATACGATGGGGAACTTCCCTTGTAGCACTCCTCTACTCGCTGCTCGTAGATCGTAGCCCGCAACATTGTACGGACACGCTTAGTTACGGGTTAACAGGTGTATTAATGCAGTTTGTCTGCTGATTTGAGCGAGCGAGCGAGCGCAGGACAACCTACGTGACGTACGCGCCGCGATCTATCTTTTTCGTGGTCCTCGCCGGCCAGTGCAGTGACGTCACGGGCTCGTTCAGTGTGGTGGCGGTGCAGTGCGGCGGCTGTCCGCCGGCTGTGTCTGTTGGCGCGACTCTGCTGAGCGCGTAGTAAACCGGTGCTTGCATACAGCAGTGCCCGGCCTGTGCGGTGACGTCACAGGCTCGCTTCGTTCTAGAATTTTGTAGTCCACTGTGCCCACAGCCCGGGCGTCTGTGTACGACTCTGATACAGAGATGAAGAGGCTTCGCTATCTTGGATCCTTTGTAGTGTTGCTAATAACAAGGACACTCGTCCTATTGTATTGTACATGTACAAAAACTAAAATTTAGTTACAGTCTATCCTTCCCCTTAGAATTTTAATTTCTAGCAATGGAGCACGCTTATCAAAATTTTAGCGGAAAATTGCAACAGTTTCACTGGATCTTAGTTGGTTGCTTCATACAGATCGATTGTAAGTTCTTGTTACCTCCATACTACCATTTTTTTTCGTCTTCCTAGAATTGTTACGTGACTGTTTTCTTGGAAGCAGTCACGTAAAATACGTAAAATCATAAGGCAATGACCCATTATCAAATTTCCTGGCAGACTAAAACTGAGTGCCGGACCGAGACTCCAACTCGGGACCTCTGCCTTTCGCAGGCAACTCCTTTCTCTCAGGAGTGCTAGTTCTGCTAGGTTCGCAAGGGAGCTTCTGTGAAGTTTGGAAAGTAGGAGACGAGGTACTAGCAGAAGTAAAGCTGTGAGGACGGGGGGTGAGTCGTGCTTGGGTAGCTAAGATGGCCGGCACGGTAGATCAGCGTGTTCGGTCAGAGGGTTAGCTGTCCTCTGTAATAAAAAGAAAACTAAGTAAATGGATCAACAACGAACTTAAACGGATGTCTTACGACGTCCGCCCCGAGCAGATGCAAAGAATGAAAACGAACAAAAGGAGATTTAAGAAAAAAAAAATTTTAGAGCACTTGCCCGCGAAAGGCAAAGTTCCCGAGTTCGAGTCTCGGTTTGGCTCACATTTTCAATCTGCCAGGAAGTTTCACATTAGCGCACACTCTGCTGCAGAGTGAAAATCTTATTCTCTAATGACCCATGAAATCGGAATAATTAATTAACATTGATAAATGTAATACATAACAGTATTGGTGATTGCCTTAGGTGACTAATGTAATTTAAGCTTCATTTAAACTTTTATTTGAATTTGCATGCCTTGTGTAAAGATGCTGAAAGCAGACTGGGATGGGGCAACAGAGGTGTGGTCATGTGGGCCACCACCCTTGGAGCGGTTCTCGGAAGGGAGTGCAGGACAGTGCGGGAGTCAATGGCTTGCAGGCCACTGGGCAGTTCTTTGTAATTCCGCCCTTTTTAATGGCCCCAGCAGCAACACCTTTTACTACCCACATGTGGATTGAGAAGTAACACTGTTTTTAGTGCGGTCCGAGAAGGCACTATCGTGCACAAAATTTAGAAAGCTACTTTTTCTCCAGAAAGCGCTGTCTCGAATGTAAAGTGGAAACCCCCAATTTTTGGGACGCTTTGAGGGTGAGAGACACCACTGGATGTTGACTTCACACGAACCATATGTTTAGACAACATAAGAACTGACAGGATTAGCTAATATGAATAGTTAGATTTTAGATAGGATATCTCGATGGCATCCACGAGGACCCACGTCATTTGCCACAGGCACAGCTGGGAAAAGAATAAAATGCTTTTTTAAATATTAGCTGGACGGATAAGCATTGCTGGTTAACCACCCAAGAAGTAGCACGGGGTAAAGGGAGGAGAGTTTTCTAAAGAAATTTTTTCCTGTCAGCACACAGGAGATCCATAGCCCAACCAATCAGAATAAGATAGGGAGGCAGAACGTGGAAACATGAGTTTTCCTTTTTTAAGTGACACACTGCACAAACCTACTTCTTATTAAGTATTCGTCGGAGAGAACTTCTTCGCTTGAGCTCCCGTTGTAGGACTTTGCCTCTGTTGGGTTGCAACGCCACAGGAGCAGGTATATCGAGGGGCTGAAAGAGATTTCGGCTACTTCAGTCTCCACTCCTTGGAAACTAGTTCACTGGTGATCGTTCTTTTTTGCAACCGTTCATTTTTACTTGTTCACCGTTCATTGGTGCACGGTATATGGTTCTTAAGAAAAATTGGAAAGTAGTAGTGTAAATGACTGAAGGTTGGAGGACACCAAGAGGGGGCACTTGCCCCCCCCCCCCCCCCCTGGAGTACAGAGTTTTTAATAATTACAAAATTCTAGCCGTCCGGTGTGGCCGTGCGGTTCTAGGCACTATAGTCTGAACCGAGCGACGGCTACGGTCGCAGGTTCGCATCCTGCCTCGGGTATGGATGTGTGTGATGCCCTTAGGTTAGTTAGGTTTAATTAGTTCTAAGTTCTCAGCGACTGATGACCTCAGCAGTTAACTCGCATAGTGCTCAGAGACATTTGAACCATTTTGAACAGAATTCTCACACACTTGTTGAAGCAATTTCCGTGATTCTGCAGAACCTTTCACTTAGCCAACTGAAGCGTTCTGTGGCTGATCGCAAGGAAATAATACAGGGTGGTTCACGGAAAACCGGCACCGAGTACAGACTGCTCGCCAATTACGCACGATTTGTTGCCCATTACGAGCAGATACAACAAACAGATAAACATGTAAAAATTAGGCAGTAAAGAAATATCAAATAAGCTAATGCAAGCAACAACTGCGAAACAACAGATGACGATTACTGGGGGACAATCGGCAGTCTAGTTCTCGGGGCCGATTTTTCGTGTGCCAACCTGCACCACTAAAATAATGTTGTAGAAGTTGTCATATTCTCTTTACAAAATATGACACCAGACACTCGATTACGGAGCGCAGGCTTCATTCGGTTGTAAGTCGGCTTGCCTTCCATAACAATGAACATGCCGTTTTACCTAGGATAAAAAAAAAGACGGGAAATAGCTGCCCATCTGTGCCGCACCGACTTCCTACAGTGCCTTCTTCGAAATGTTGTGGAGTTGCGTATGGGGCGTTTCAACGCTGTCGCGGAACCGAATTCTCCGTCACAGTTTCGTTAACATAATCAGCAATAGCTAACGGTAGTGCTTCCTGGAACAATGTTTTATTTACTAGAATTCCGTGTGCATACCGCTATGCCTTAAAACTTGTTTTCTGCTTCATCACATTCGAGAAAGTTTAGTCATAGGCCCTTTATGACTGATTCATTTTGTTTATAATCAATAGTATTCTCATTTCTGATCGTTTCATACTTCAGATTTTCACTTTCAGTATCAGTTTAACGTTACTAGTACATGATAAAAATATATTTTCTAAATATTTTGCTGTTTTATTTCCTAACTCATTGGTAATTTTCTTGAATATATGTTAAATGCTATCGTAAAATGATATAACGCTAGATTGTCAACTTGAGAAAAATGCACGTCCAGAATCATATTAATAACACAGAAAGGTTTATTTCAAAGAAGATAACCGTAAATCATGCCGCTCGTATAAGTATCAAAGTAGTCTTCCCATAACAAACACGAACATTGAGTTAATATCAATCATTTCTTGGAGAGTTCTGATGAGATGACACATCTCAAAAATAATCAATTAATTTATATCAAATTGGCTACTTTAGAGTTTTGCCCCCGCCCTGCAAAAATTTAGGCGGACACTCAAGACTAGTAGTATTGTACCTTACAAACACTACATTTTAGAGTGTTCGATAAAAATTATAGAAATAGTTTTGTTAAAAATTACAATTCATAAATTTCTTTCTTTCACGATACAGACTCATTTCCAAAAAAAAAAAAAAAAAAACAAAAAAAAAAAAAAGACATTACAGGTATTACAAAAATTGTAGTATTTAGTATTTGAATAAATATTTTACATTTTATACGCTCAAGTGGAATCAGACATTTTCGAAACACGCGCTATTAAATCAGATTGGTGACTCGAGTAAATGTAAATGAGATTAGAATGAACCCAAAGTAATCAGGCTGCCCTGCTACTCCTCAAAAGGATTACCAACAGAATTTAAAATGTGGAAACGGTATACGGGATTATTAGGTAAACTCATTTCACTTCATTGTAAAACTTTATTTAACAGCTTCTAGAACTCATACATACAAACTTAAACATTACCATTGATAAATATAATTTCTGATACTTTTAACGGCCCCAATCGACTTCTTTTTCAGTCAGTGTTTGTCCTACTTTCAAAAATGTCCTCTCTGAAGGTACTGAAGTCGCTGGTGTGCACAGCCTATTTAGGGTACAATGAATATAAATGTGGGTAAAGAAGTTTTCCTTCTTCCCATCACAACAGAGGGTCACCATCCGTCGGCAGCAACATCTCAGAAACGTATTTGTCCATTTCAGTTGGAGCCATAGCCTTAGAAACATAAGTTTGTGTTGATTTTACCACTTCATTGTCAAAGGCTTTCCACAAATTAAAATTTGTTAATGTTGGGAAGCATGATGATGATGGAAGTCCCTTTGAAGAAAAAGCTACTGAAGTAGGTTCATTAGCCTTTCCTTGTGCTAATAGTTGATGAACTTAGCTCACGATTGCATCGTATGACTGCATATAATTCCTGCTTCCAGCTATGAACCCGTTTTTTTCCCGCCTTTATCATCATCTCAGACAATGCGACTATTACGGGTCGCAGTCAGAATTTTTTTAAAAGTAGAAATGAAGTTTAAAAGCATCTAGGTTGAAACCTCCGTTTTAGCCAACGACACAGTTTGCTCAACGCTCACCAATTTAGTTACTTCATAAAAGATTTGAAGTAACGTAATTGAATGTTCTATGGTATCCCACTCCTCTGGCGTCAATTTGTTCATCGTTTTCGAGAACAGCTAAAGTGGAAATTATGGGCAATTTGTTTCCAAAACACGTACTAGCATGTCGAAATGCGAGTTTCATCGCGTGGGGACTTCTTGTTTTAGTTTTAGTATTGGCAGATTGATTTGCTCTTGCGTTTCCTTTAGTTTATTCATTACAAGTGAATTTTTTTTCGAAATACTGAACTTGAAATTTAATCTTTTCGACCACACTACCAGATTTGACAATTAAATTTATAGTGTGGGCCTAACAGGGTACGTGATCCTGTTTACAAATTTTGACCGCAGCAACCATGTTAGCTGCACTGTCGGTTACAACTGCTACTATTTTGTTGTTTACTCCCCAGTTGGTCGCTTCTCTTTGTAGAAAATTGACTATGTTTTCTGCAGTGGGCCGAGGCGAAAATTCCAGGGAGCCCAATACATTCGAATGTAGTCTCGTGTTATCATCCATGTAGCGTGCAGTAATCGCTATAAAACTTTGATTCTTTCAGGAAGTCGACCCTTCAGTTGTAAGAGTGACTGCAGTCGTCGAATTCACTTTTCCTCGTAACTTTTTCCTCAGTTGATTGGATAATTGTGGCAGCAAGCTGGTCGAAAGGGTTTTCCTACTTGGAAGCTGGTAATTGTGGCAGAGCAGGAAAATAAACTTCCTAAATTCTTTGTCTTCCACAATGATGAAGGGATGGAATTCCTTACAAATAATTTTAAGTAGCTGTAAGTCCAGTTCTTTGCTTTTATAAATTGGGAGGGGTTTAATAATACTGACAAATTTTGTCAAAGATGATTGTCTGCCTCCTATTGAAACGGTTTCAAAGGTGACAAATGCAGACGTCCTGCTAACGAAATTGTTCGACGATAGCAAGCAACATCGCTGACAGATTCGCTCACAGAGGCGGAGGAGGTAGGGGCTGGGTGAATCACAAGCAAGACGCAGTTTACATTGTAGCACTTGTTTCTGCAGATGTTGCCGATGGAGACCGAGATCGAAAATTCGTCCTCTCCAGTGGCTCTGTGGGGTGTTTCTTTATAAGATGCCTCTTTAAATTACCCAAGGAACCTCCAGCAATAATTATGATAGCTTTGCAATAATTGCATTCTCCTCTATCCACCTGTTTTTATTGTAATACTACAATGCAGACGTTAAAAACTTGGCATACGTAATATAATTTTAATTTCATTACTAATTCACCTTGAAAAGTTACCTTGAAAAGTTTTAAAGAGGATCTCTGTACTCGTTGTACAAACAATAACAAATAAATACAGATGCGTAAAATTACACATGATTAAAATATTTGGAAATAGAATAGCAGGGAATTATGTTGAACAAGTCAATGATAAAAGATTAGAAATATCATTATGGTTGCTCTTATGACAATTTTAAAAGTTATAATTTCTTTCCTTTCGCCAGCATCCCTCGCTCTCCTTTCCTCAACAGTATTCCATTCCATGTAGAAACGATCTGTGAAATTCGAGCGTAATGAACTAAGGGGAAGGGAGGCCTCTGGACCATAAAAAATTGTGAATCTTGAAAAAATATTAAGTCCGCCCGAGTGTTACTTCTGCATAACTGCATGATAAATTCATTGATTGCCTAATGTAGACAGATTTTTTACCTGGACTTTCTTAGATGAATGCGTTTCTCGTATCGCAATATTCGTGTGACGGGCCAGTGACTACGAGCAGACAAATATGTTACTCGGTGGCCACAGGGTCACGTAAAGACTAACAGATAGGCCGGCAGGCTCAACGCGAATGGAAGTACGGATTTATGGAACCAAAACCTGTTTACGACCCTGCACGACCATGCCAGAACACAGTCGCCTTTCTTTTTTGTGAGAAGATCGTAGCAAGTGCAACGTTTTTCTTTTCTGTTCCTTTACGTAAATTAATTCACATTCACAAGGGAATTACTCACATTAAATAACAGGTCAGTAAAGAGCCGTGTATCAAGCCAATATTAACAGTTTTCTTTTACAATTTGCTGGTGTCTACATCTCGTTATTTACACATCAAAGAGCTATACTAACTGCGAGGGAAATAAATACTTATTTGTGTAAATCATGACTTAGGACACAGGAGCTGAGAAATGGCATACTAAAATCAGACGCTTTGTATTAGCAACAGCGGAAGTACACAAAGATGCTGGAATGTCGTCTTAACTTTGTAAGTGAAAAGAAAGAGGTTGGGGGAAGGGTTCGTTAATGGAATCAGTCTTCACTTATTTGAGAAAGAGATCTTCTGAGCGAGCACGTGCAACGAGGCAGCAATTAACACACGAGAGTGAAACGAATATGAAATTTTACAATTACGTTTTACTGTACCTCAAATATAAACTTTACACAGATGTATATCGAAATGATATGAAAGTGAAATCTATTACTAGTTCAGTGGTGATAATTGTGTTTAATGTAATATGGAAAAGGTGTCAAAGCACTCCTCTACGTTTTTCTTTAATAAGTGGAAAACCATGGCCTCTAGCGAAAATGCATCCCGGTATAATACTTAACTACACTACATTTCCTACAAAAAAATTTCCTATTCATTTTTTCTAGCATTAATAATTTGCGTGTAGAGAGCTGGAAAAGAGTACATGAAAATCTCACCTGACGCGCACTCTTGTAAACCTGTTTGTGGCTGTTTCACAACTAAATAGACCACAATTGTCTTGTATAAAATTCTTCGTCTCGACATCATCTACACAACAGTGCTACGTTGTAAACAATAATCGTTTACACCCTATATATACTTTACGTTGGCCCTTAGTTCCTAGGCGAAGTAGAGACATCATGGAAGAATAAATAGTTTTAAAATAAAATGTGGTTTTCTCGTCATATTTGCCTCCCACGCTTAGTAAAAAATAGGTTAGGTTAGGTTAGGACACAACAGTGCTACGTTGTAAACAATAATCGTTTACACCCTATATATACTTTACGTTGTCCCTTAGTTCCTAGGCGAAGTAGAGACGTCATGGAAGAATAAATAGTTTTGAAATAAAATGTGGTTTTCTCGTCATATTTGCCTCCCACGCTTAGTAAAAAATAGGTTTTATGTTGCATTACTAAAGTTAATGCAACGATAGTAATAATTAAGTTCACAGTTATAAAGTTTTTGGCTTGAGAGCTCCTTCTGAACAAATATTTTTGAGATAATAAGTAAATACGACTTTACGACAATCTACGTCTTTTGAAATGGAAAGGCACCCCCTTTTCCTACCGAGCCAAAATGACCCACAATGAACTTTTTTTTCAAAGGAACCAAACTAGCAGATAACGCAAATTGGACACAACCAAACATTAAAAAATTAGTCTCCCTAAATGTAATGTTTTATGTATGAAAGATACACGAAAATCGAATTAGATGAATTTTCTTACACTACAAATTAAGCAAATTATTAAAACGTAGTTGTTAAATCAAGTCGGTGAAACCAAAAAGTATGTGAATAACAAAAAAACTTGAAACTTCCTGGCAGATTAAAACTGTGTGCCCGACCGAGACTCGAACTCGGGACCTTTGCCTTTCGCGGGCAAGTGCTCTACCATCTGACGCCCGGTACTCACAGCTTTACTTCTGCCAGTATCTCGTCTCCTACCTTCCAAACTTTACAGAAGCTCTCCTGCGAACCTTGCAGAACTAGCACTCCTGAAAGAAAGGATATAGCGGAGACATGGCTTAGCCACAGCCTGGGGGATGTTTCCAGAATGAGATTTTCACTCTGCAGCGGAGTGTGCGCTGATATGAAACTTCCTTGCAGATTAAAACTGTGTGCCCGACCGAGACTCGAACTCGGGACCTTTGCCTTTCGCGGGCAAGTGCTCTACCATGGGGGGATGGTAGAGCACTTGCCCGCGAAACGCAAAGGTCCCGAGTTCGAGTCTCGGTCGGGCACACAGTTTTAATCTGCCAGGAAGTTTCATATCAGCGCACACTCCGCTGCAGAGTGAAAATCTCATTCTGGAAACATCCCCCAGGCTGTGGCTAAGCCATGTCTCCGCTATATCCTTTCTTTCAGGAGTGCTAGTTCTGCAAGGTTCGCAGGAGAGCTTCTGTAAAGTTTGGAAGGTAGGAGACGAGATACTGGCAGAAGTAATGCTGTGAGTACCGGGCGTGAGTCGTGCTTCGGTAGCTCAGATAGTAGAGCACTTGCCCGCGAAAGGCAAAGGTCCCGAGTTCGAGTCTCGGTCGGACACACAGATTTAATCTGCCAGGAAGTTTCATATCAGTGCACACTCCGCTGCAGAGTGAAAATCTCATTCTGGAAACAAACAAACTTGCTTTGTTATAAGTATGTCTTCCGCTGTTTATCGACAAGATGAAGTGAGCTGATATGCCCTTTTGTTACCTGAAAAGAAGTACCTATTCCAGACAACTTAATTTTTACGTAAGTTGCGTAACTCTAAAATACTTTTTAATTATCGGTCGGGGACGCTGAACAGCCAGAACCAGAGTTCAGAACCAGTTTGAAACACATGCAGAATGAACGAGCGCAGTGAACAAAACGAACAACTGGATACTGAACTACACTCCTGGAAATGGAAAAAAGAACACATTGACACCGGTGTGTCAGACCCACCATACTTGCTCCGGACACTGCGAGAGGGCTGTACAAGCAATGATCACACGCACGGCACAGCGGACACACCAGGAACCGCGGTGTTGGCCGTCGAATGGCACTAGCTGCGCAGCATTTGTGCACCGCCGCCGTCAGTGTCAGCCAGTTTGCCGTGGCATACGGAGCTCCATCGCAGTCTTTAACACTGGTAGCATGCCGCGACAGCGTGGACGTGAACCGTATGTGCAGTTGACGGACTTTGAGCGAGGGCGTATAGTGGGCATGCGGGAGGCCGGGTGGACGTACCGCCGAATTGCTCAACACGTGGGGCGTGAGGTCTCCACAGTACATAGATGTTGTCGCCAGTGGTCGGCGGAAGGTGCACGTGCCCGTCGACCTGGGACCGGACCGCAGCGACGCACGGATGCACGCCAAGACCGTAGGATCCTACGCAGTGCCGTAGGGGACCGCACCGCCACTTCCCAGCAAATTAGGGACGCTGTTGCTCCTGGGGTATCGGCGAGGACCATTCGCAACCGTCTCCATGAAGCTGGGCTACGGTCCCGCACACCGTTAGGCCGTCTTCCGCTCACGCCCCAACATCGTGCAGCCCGCCTCCAGTGGAGTCGCGACAGGCGTGAATGGAGGGACGAATGGAGACGTCTTCAGCGATGAGAGTCGCTTCTGCCTTGGTGCCAATGATGGTCGTATGCGTGTTTGGCGCCGTGCAGGTGAGCGCCACAATCAGGACTGCATACGACCGAGGCACACAGGGCCAACACCCGGCATCATGGTGTGGGGAGCGATCTCCTACACTGGCCGTACACCACTGGTGATCGTCGAGGGGACACTGAATAGTGCACGGTACATCCAAACCGTCATCGAACCCATCGTTCTACCATTCCTAGACTGGCAAGGGAACTTGCTGTTCCAACAGGACAATGCACGTCCGCATGTATCCCGTGCCACCCAACGTGCTCTAGAAGGTGTAAGTCAACTACCCTGGCCAGCAAGATCTCCGGATCTGTCCCCCATTGAGCATGTTTGGGACTGGATGAAGCGTCGTCTCACGCGGTCTGCACGTCCAGCACGAACGCTGGTCCAACTGAGGCGCCAGGTGGAAATGGCATGGCAAGCCGTTCCACAGGACTACATCCAGCATCTCTACGATCGTCTCCATGGGAGAATAGCAGCCTGCATTGCTGCGAAAGGTGGATATACACTGTACTAGTGCCGACATTGTGCATGCTCTGTTGCCTGTGTCTATGTGCCTGTGGTTCTGTCAGTGTGATCATGTGATGTATCTGACCCCAGGAATGTGACAATAAAGTTTCCCCTTCCTGGGACAATGAATTCACGGTGTTCTTATTTCAATTTCCAGGAGTGTAACTAGGAGCAGTTCACAGTGGAACTGCGACAGGTGGTCATGCGAAGAACGACGAGTGCGGCCGAGGGAGAACGAGACAGAGACGAGAACGCGGCCGGGGCTGGAATGAGAACGGCCGACGTGCTGTTGAGGGAACGAGACCGACCGTTTCTCGTTCCCGGTAACTATAAGTAGACCGCCGCGACCGAAATGAGCTATGAAAGACCGTTCCTTGGAATTCGTTCCTCGGTCCTTTCGTTCATCTTGGTGAACCGTTCCTTTGGACTCGTTAGTTCGCGAACTACCCATCTTTAGTCTCCACCTGGGATTTACTATGGTGCGATCGAACCGCAACAGTGAGATGATGCACAGGTGCATTAAAGTCATTTTATAGAATTCCTTAGCTTCAGACTCCACTTTTAAGACGTGCATTCACATTCAATGAGCTCAGAACACAGGTTCAACGGATTTCCATCTTTGGTACTGCCTTTTCCATCAAGTGCTAATATTCGTGTTGAAACTTCAGCTGTGAATTATTTTACACAATTCGCTACCAGTTTAGATCATTGACCATTATTTGGCGCCTGAATATCCCCACACACAAGCACACATAAACTTACTGCAAACATCAAGACAATCATGGCCCCACTTCGCGGATGTAATTGTTGCATTTATTCGGTTATTAGAACCTTTCCCAGGCTATGTCATTAGATGTGCAAAAGTTTTAGTAGAATAACACTATCATTGATTGTCAAATATTTTCTTAAGTTTTTCGCCGCTACAGACATAGTCTTTGCACTCTCTACTCAGACAGGTTTTTTGCGGCTGTACTGATCACCAAATCCTCGTGCCTGTTCTGAGAGACGGCTCTCCGGGCGATATGAAATACTTATCATCCGTTTTTTTGAAAACTGCCAAGTGAAATAAATTAGATTTTTGCACACTTCACAGTCTGATACCTTCAATAGATAAAGAATTGAATTTAATTTTGTTATCTGTCATACCTACTGCGCTGCATCCAATTAAATAAAACATTGTACGAAGCTTTGGCAGAAGTAAAAATGTACTGCGTACACGTTCATTATAGTTGTCTCTACCTCGCACAATGCGGTATATGCAATGTGGATAAGATATGAAAATGTTATTTAAAGTTATATCAGAAGAATATCTGATTTTATCCTAGCATTATAGGGTTTTATATGCGAAGGACGGCCGCGAGCGACTCGCCCGTTCACGTCCTTGCCCTTGGCGAATCAGGTGCTTATAATAATTGTCATGTCTTATAAGAGATTCAATTTTTTTGTGCAAATGATTGCAAGTGATCTTGCACATTTGTTGCATGATAAATATTCGAATCTTTTCAGTTACAGAGATATGGAAGTAAATCATCCGCAGTAGTGAGAGGTCTGTGCCTCAGGACGCTTTCAGACGTCCGTAATACTATTTGAAAATCGAAGCTGAAAACGTATACGCTTGGGTAACACCTCAAGGTAGGAATACAGGACGTCTATACATGCCCATAGTAGTGAAACGATTAACAGAATAAACTGAATTCATTGCGATTTTTGTTACATTTCGTAGTTATTTCATTCCTAAATTACGTATGTTAGATAGATCGCCCAATTTCCACCCCTCCAACACGACCCTAAGCTAGCAGAATTCACCAAGTTAAGATCATGACCATAGCTTTGTCAGTTAAGCTGGAGACAGAACATCGGTCACGGACATACGGATTATACTGCATGGTGGAAGGCTGTGGTAGTTACGCTCTCCCGTTACGAAACGCTCCATCCCGGCGCGTGGCGGTCATCAGATACTTCTCAAATTGCCGTAATTAAGTGCAGGCCCGCTCTCGGCGAGAATTGCGTTTTACGAGGTCTGTGACTCGGGCCGCTCCGCTCTCCCGCCGCTTATATCCCAGGCTAATTGGGAGGCTCAGCCAACTTTATATTCGCCGACGATCCCGGAGCCCGCCCTCCCTGGCATTAACTAAGATATTTTTATTGAACCAGTTAACATGGCCTCATTAAGCAAGCCACATTACCACCAGCTCGTACTCGGCATCCGTTATCTCTTAATTAAATGAAACAAAATTCTCGAATTCTCCAGAACTGGTGAACGGGACGTCTCTCTCCGCAGAGGTGTGAGCCGATACATTCATTCCTAGAGGTTTCTTTGGTGTGGGGTGGCAAGTTCTCTGACTTCTTTGTTGTAACCCTCCTCCTATGTCAATTTCTTCGTCTGAGAATCATATATACATACATCGTCCTCAATTTTTGTAATGGTCTCAAGTCCAAGACTGCTTTCTTGCACTTCTCCGCGCTAATCTATCCTCTACAGCGCTGTACATCTCGTGATTCCTACTGCAATCTACATCTAAGCTGGTGTCAAAAATTAAAGCAACAAACCGCTATTTCCGTGCCCAGTGTCTAATTCACGCTACAATAATACAAAGTCTGTCAACAGTTGTCCGTATGATCGTGTTTTGCACGGAAGATGGCATTCCGGCCAACGGACAATCACGCCAACGATGACGTCATGGCACCTATCAAACGGGTAGATTTTGCTGATAGACCCACATCCACAATCACCGTATACACAGTCACAGACGACGCAGTGTGACACAGAGAAGTCACCTAACAGACTCTCTGCAGGGAACGGCCATTAGAAGATTGGAAGTAGGACAGTCGCAAATTCATGTGCCCCTATGGCTTAATGTGAATCGTTGTGTTGTTTCTCGATTGTGGCGACAGTTTGTAGAGACCGAAACTGAATCCCGAAGACGAGGACAGGGTGGACCGCATGTGACATCAGAAATAGAGGACCGTTATTTGGCCATAATCGCACGATGGCACCGCCTTAGCACTGCACGACAACTGCCTATCACCGTCTACTGGACGTGTTGCCTCGTGGCAAACGTCGGACAGAAGGCTTCGGCGGAGTAGCCTTTAGTGTCGGCTATCTGCTGTATGTGTGACTTTGACATGTCTTCACAAAAGGGAACGTCTGGAGTGGAGTTATCAACATGCCACCTGGACGGTCGAACATTGGGCCAATGTACCTTTCACAGAAGAGTACCGATATGGTCTGTAGAGTGATTCTCGTTGGGAGGGAGCCTGGAACTCGATTTTGGGACCCAAACATTGTGGAAAGAGACCTATATCGAGGAGGATCCCTAACGGTGTGCCCGGGGATTATTTTTACCACATAAACACCTCTTCCTGAAATTGTACGGGCGAATCAGCAAAGTTTAAGGGCTGACAGGCATCGAGACGTCAGTGCGGCTGTTGCAGGATGAGGTGGGCCCAGACTTCGCACTGATGGAAGATAATGCTCGAACTCATAGAGGACGGGTAGTTGATGTTTCCTTGGAAACTGAAGCTATTGCAGGCAAGGCGTGACCCGCTCACTCTCCCGATTTGAATCCCATAGAGCACGTCTGGTATGCTCTAGGGAGGGGGTTTGCATCACGTCAGCATTCATCAACCACTCTCCTAAACTTGCCAGCAGCTCTGCAGGAAGAATGCGCATTATTGTCTCAAAACGAGACTGATGACATTATTAACAGCATTCCCCGTCGTTGTCACGCCTACCACAAGTCGTCACACCACATTGTATTGTATTGTATATTAACCGGATGCCTAGAAACAACTGAGAGTCTCCGTCGCCGCCACAGCCGTAGTGGTCCACAACCACACGACGACTACCGCAGTCCACTTCACCCTTCCACCGCCCTACACCGAACCACTATTTCAGTACTAAAAATCATCCACAGACTGGCCGGCTCACCGGATCTCGACACAAATCCACCGGACGGATTCGTGTCGGGGACCAGGCGCTCCTTCCCAATCCGGAAAGCCGTGAGTCAGACCGCACGGCTAACTGGATAGGCGGTCACACCCCTCACTGAGCACGTTAGTTTTCGGAGTTTGTGTGGAAATCCGTTAAGCTGAAAAGAACGAGTAACATCCTTGTCTACCGTTATGCATGTTGCAGTAATTTACGTTCTGTATTCATTACAACCATCTGTTTATACTGGTTTGAATCAAAATAAACCCCACTCAGCAAAATGTCCATCAGTTGCTTTAATTTTGGACACCAGTGTATTACAACTGGTTAACTGTACTCACGTCTTAGTCTAATTCGAGGTTCTTACCCAGTCCACCAACTGACAACAATATGATGCCTCGGGATGTGTTCTATCGATTTACCGTTTAGTTTAGTTGCGCCAAAACATACCTTTACGCATTTCATTTCTGTATCGCTTCTGCAATCGCTCACTACTGGGTCTACTTTAAGAGGATACAGTGTTGTTTAAGCAGTGGCATTACCTATTTTGCTACTGTGACCAGGTTAGCGTAGCCGTATTTTAATTCTGTCAACCCACGACGGAAACTGTCCAGTTTAGTAACTGCAGCATTTTACATGTTGAATGACAACACAATTTTTTGTTGTTCACTAGTCACTCTCATTTTGTATGAGGATATTTCCTGTTTTTACAATGTTGTATACACTTATTTGAGAGTCTCTTATGTAAGCAGACGACTGTTTTATCTTTCTAATGTCGATGCAAATTGTTGAATCTGTTGTTTTATTGTAGAGATCTATAGTAATTTCAACCCAGTTCGCTTTTAATTTGTTGGCAATATACAACAGTAACCACCCGGTTCAGTTATTCTTTTATTATTTCTCTTCTATTTTCACTGAAAACACGTTGTTTGTAGTAATTATTACTACTCTGCATTAAGATCATCTTGTATGACCACATATGCCACTTCGGTTACTTTATATCTAATTATTTCATAAGCAATTTTATAACTAATCACCCACTGTTTTATCTTCTTAATGACGACACAGCTCTGTACACTTACTGGTGTCTGTTTCTCTTCTGTTGCAAATAATTGCAGCAAGTTTAACACAGCTCGTTTGTAAATTTATTAGGAACATACGACGAAAACCACCAGTTCGTTAATTTTTAGATTTTTACATATTCAGTGACAATGTGACTTTTCTAAATACCTTATGATGTTAATTCTATTACCTTTTGTGTTATACATTACATGAATACTGTACATCTGTGTTTTATGTGGTTCACGTTCTGCGGTTCCTGTCAAATGACGACGGAGATTATTATAAGTGTTGTCATCTACTGTTTCTGTTATTTGGTTAATCTACATCTTCATCTACATAATTACTCTGCAATGCACAATTAAGTGGATTGCAGAGTGTTCATCGAATCATTTTAAAGTTATTTTGCTACCGCTACACTCTCTAACAATGCTCGGAAAAACACGAGCACTGAAATCTTCCTGTGCCAGCTCTGTTTAATCTTATTTTGTTATAAGGATCCCTATGCGGGTGAGCACCAACGGAATATTTCCGCACTCGAAGAAGAAAATTAGGGATTGATATGTCACAAGAATATCGTACCGCAACGAAAAATGCCATTGTTTTAATGATTGCCAACCCAATTCACGAATCATGTCCCTCCCACTCTCTCCGCGATTTCGTGATAATGCAAAATTTGACACCCTTCCTTGAAGTGCTTCGATGTACTCCATCAGTCCCATCCGATGCGCATCCCACACTGCTCAGCAATATTCTAGAACAACATGGTGTAATCAGTCTCTTTAGTAAACCTGTTGCACTTTCTACGTGATCTGCCAATAAATTGTGGTCTTTGATTTGCTTTACCCGGAACATTATCTACGTGATCGTCCCAAATTAAGTTATTTGTAACTGTAATCCATAAGTATTGAACTGAATTTACAGCGTTTAGATTTGTACGATATATCGCGTAACAGAAATTTAGTTGGTTTCTTTTAATACCTGTGTGGATGACATTACCCTTTTCATTATTAAGAGTCAATTGCCACATTTAGCTCCTTATAGATGACTTATCTGAATCACGTTGCAATTGGTTGTGATCGTCGGATGCTTTTACAACACGGTAAATGACTGCTTCATCTGCAAACAATCTAAGAGGGTTGCTGAGAACGTCTCCTACGTCGCTTATCTAGATCAGGAACAGCAGAGATTTTGTAACATTTTCTTGGGCGAATATAACGTATTTCTTCTGTTTTACTCGGTGACCTTCCATCAGTTAGTATGGACTGTAATCTTCCTGACAGTAAATCACAAATCCAGTCACATAATTGAGGTGACACTCCATAGGCACGATATTCTATTAGAAGACGGTTGTGAGGAACTGTGTCCAAAACCCTCTGGAAATCTAAAAAAATATGAAATCAATTTGGTAAGCTCTGACCATAGGACTAATTACTTCATGAGAATAAAGAACTAATTGTGATTCCGAAGAACGATTTTTTTTCTGAATCCTTGCTGGCTATTCGTCCACATATTAGTTTCTTTGAGATAATTCATAATGATCGAACACTGTATAATTTCCAAATTCCTACCGCAAATCGATGTTAGCGGTTTGGGTCTGTAATTCAGCTGATTACTCCTGCTTTCCTTCTTGAGTATTGTTGTGAGTTGTGCACCTTTCCTGTCTTTAGGTACGGATCTTTCGAAGAGCGAACATTTTATATCAGTGCTATTGTTTCAGCATCGTTCGAAGGGAATCTGTCTGGTGTACAATCTGGACCGGAGGCATTCCCTTTATTACGAGGTTTAAACTGATGCGACAAAAGTAATGGGACAACGATAAGCACGCATTCAGATGGCAGTAGTACCGCGCACACAGAGTGTAAAAGGGCAGAGCACTGGTATTCAGATGAATCATTTGAAAAGGCTGCACGATAGGATTTAACAGACTTGGAACGCGGAATGGTAAATGGAACGAGACGCATGGGACATTGCATATCGGAAATCGTTAGGGAATTCCCTATTCCGAGATCCACAGTGTCAAGAGTGCGCTGTGAACAAAAAATTTCAAGCATTACCTTTCACCATGGGCAACGCAGTGGCAGAATTCCTTGATTCCACGATCGAGAACAGAAGAATTTGTGCAGATTTGTCAGTACTAACAGACAAGGAACACTGCGTGAAATGTGGGGCAAATAAAAAGTAGACATTTTCCGTCATTTTACGAAAGGATCCACACTACGGCGACACCTTTTAAGATCGTATTCTGAAGTTCAGAATACCATCTTAAAATATTTCACTGTGGTGTGGATCCTTTCGTGAAGTGACGCAGAATGGCTAGGTTTTACCTATAGTCAAGAGAGATTCGAAAATATCATGAAATACAGATGTTACAAATGTGCTTGATAAAGACCCTTAGCCGAAATTAACTAATCTTACAGTCAAATAAAAATCGCATTGCAGCCTTCTGTGAGCCATGTTTACGTTTATTAAGATTTATTATGAAGCTGTTGGAACTGCATTTTGTTGATTTTAGTCACTAAGGTACCATAGCTTTGGCCTAAATTTCTTGTTTTGCAGACAAGCACACCGGTCGTAGCACAATGAATATATATAATACAGCCGATGTTGTTTTCATTAATCATATATATTAGATTCAATCGTCTGTAGTGCTCAAAATGATCAAAAAGACTTTCCTGTAGCAACATATTTCAAAAGCTTCTATTCTTGCCTGAACCGCTTATCACCGACCTTCCACTTCGGTATACAGTGGCACTCCATACAAATACCTACAGAAAAGACTTCTTAACACTTGAATCAATATTAGATAACAAATTCCTCTTTATCAAAAACGCATTGTTTGTTGTTGTTACTCTTCGCTTTATATCCTCTCTAATTTTTCCCCAATAATTACTTTTCTGCTACAATAGCAAATCTCATCTACTAGTATTAGAGTTTCATTTCCTAATCTAAGTCCCTCAATATCGTCTGCTCTAACTGAAATAAAGTCCATTACATTTGTTTTACTTTAGATAATGTGAATTTTATAATCTCTTTTCCTGATTTTACAAAGTCCAATCATCTGTTTGAAAGACTCCCCTAATGTGTGAAATCTCTTACTGAACGGTAAACTAGTCTCGGATGTATGTGTTAAAACTAAATACTGGCAACGCTCTGGCACTGTGGCCAGTATATACTCAGGGGTGTGCTCTCTGCTGTCTTGTATGCCCACCGACAAGATGATAAACAATTACGTGATATGAGCAGCCCAACAAAATGACTATATACGAATATCTGTAGCACCACGTAAACGACTACAGGACCTGATTGTGAATAGCGTTAGCAATATAGGCTCAAATGGAAAGTAAGGTCGTAGCAATGAAGATAATAGCTATGAGGTGAGAGATGAGTCTGTCTTTATAAGTTCCTATGGAGCTTATGATCATTACTATTCCCTTCCGGGACTCCGTTAAAAATGATTAGATCAAGGAAATGGGGAACGTTTACTCACTATAATATTGCGTGTTTGTACTCTTAATTTAAAACTTCGTACGATCCTCTCACTGTTTCATAAACATAGGTTAGTTGGCAAGTGGGCTCATTTACAAGGTACCTCAACACATTTATTCAGGAATAGAAGGTACAGAGTACGTGACAGACGTCATATTCAGATGCACACACGTGATGCGTTCAAGGAATGCATACAACAATTAATCTATTGAGATCAGAATAAAAATGGAACGAATGCTTGGATCGAGAGTACATCTTGAAGCAACATGGAGGTTTGAATCAGTTTCCCCCGCGAATTTGCTGTTGCAAGAAATATAGAATCTCTCCACAAGTAACATTCTTCATCTTGACGCTACAAATTACGGTACGAATCTTGGGCCGGTCACTTCTCAGAACAAATAATGTTACACGAGGTACATTCAGTCATGCGAATTAATATGAAAAATCCCGAGTAATCACTATTCACGAATACTACACACTGTCACGTTCAGCCCTTATTTGAACTAATTGAAATAATGAGTCAAGCTAATTTTACAGAAAATTTTATTCGAGATCTAAGTGCCTCGTAAGCCAGACACATCTATTAGTTACCAGCCTCGGCTAGACAGGTAGCCAAACTCTAATTTGCCTCTACCCCAGGTGGCTGGTGGCGGAAGGAAGAGACTGTTTGCGAACACCTGCATCCTACACTACTGCCACTGAGCTACGCCTCTGGTCCTACTCCAAGCGGTTGAAAAGCTATGATGACACTACACCCGAAAGATGCTTAGGATCGTGCTTGAGAACATTATGTGTCCTCTCAGTTACACAGGCCAACGCACACATAGTTAGGAAAGGTGACGGGGATGAACTACACCAAGGAAAAAGTAAATATATGTTCACAAACATGTTCTTCCTTACCAAAGACCGGACAAATACAGTTGGCATAAAGAAAACAAAAAAGAAAATATGGGAGTAACAAGTTTTTAACAACAAGCTGTGACGCAAGAGGCATGTGCTTTTAATGAAAACCAGACACTGTGTCCCCTTTCATCATCTCCTGCCTCAGGGAAATAAAAGTTCAGAGGTCGCCCTGTTAGTAGTTGGGCTATCTGGACTTTTCCTTTGCATCATACACTATGTGAGAATGTGGTCCAAAGTAGCTACTATGAAACAAATTTCACGAAACATCATAAAAAAGTCATCAATCCAAAAGCATATATACAATAACAACTTCATATCAAAATCATAAAGAGAAAATGGGGTTGTGATTAATTTCACAAAAACAACAATATAACAACAATAAGTGGTGTAAATGCTTACTGTCAGTATTGTGTTCATGAACATACATTTCATACACTTTACCTAACATCTACAAACAATATAAAAAGAGTACATAAAGAAATAATAGAAATACTAAATGGGTCATAAAGGAAATATCAAAGTATACATACCTAATTAAAACGTCGCATATGGCAAGAGGAAAAATATACTCTGTGTCTCACAAAACTGAAAAGGAAAGTAGTTGATCATATTAAAGACAGTACTACTATACATATGAACCAAGAGATACAGGTACACATGAACACATTAGCATTTACTAAATACGACTGTTTCGTGTTCAGTATTGAAAATGAGCACCATTCGATGCTACTGTACTTACATATAAAGCAAAACGTAAAGCAATGGTTTATATTCAGTACCAGTAAATAGGTATCGACAGAAACTACACACAGGCTTATAGTAATTATTAAATATATTTCAGCCATAGTGCATACAAGGCATAGGGCACGCCCTTATAACGACAGCGCAAATTTATAATAATCCCAATAATCCTAAGTACTCACAAAAATGCATCAAAAGAGGTGAAGATTTAGGAATACATATACGATGGTTTGGTTGACAACGTCTATAGCAAGTAAAAGTGTGTAGGGAACTCTAATCAAGTGATACATGATCGATGAGTGTTATACAATCAAACATGATCAACCAAAAGTGGCCAGGTCTCACAGCCATTGAAGCATTACATTACTGAAGCGCCACTGAAAAGATTTACAAATATTACAAATAGGCAGACCATTCCTAGTATAAGTCATTCATATCCATGAGATTCAAAGAGCACTTAGACGAAAGACATCATAGCAGTGGCACCTGCTTGTTGACATTAAAAAAACAAGTGTACATTTATTGTGTGTCTTACATCACGTCACTCACTGATCATTCTACTCAGAGAACATTTTCATTTCTTAAGACACTGCTCCTATCTCTAAGAAACGTTCCTATTCACATGACATTACAAGTAAACTCTCAGTATATGGCAAAATGAATGGGGGGACAATGGCACACAAGGTGGCTTGGTTCGAGGGAACAACCCTTCACATGATATGTGTGCTCAGACTCTGAATCGAATCTCCCGTCGCTTAACACGCAATAAGTGACTTCTCTTATTCCTGTAGCTATCGGGGTCGAGGTTCAATACATGGCAGTAGATCATCATAGCGTGTATTAGTAAATACAATGTGGGTGGGTAGCAGCATCTGTGTGCATGTGTCATTCGCTTGCCTTTCACAACTAACATGTGGGTGTCACAGTACCCATTTGGACAACCCTCTCTTCTTACGGTGTGTCATATCACATTCATGTGAATGTGGCTTGTTGTGTGGCAGAGCCATGTGTATGTTTGCTGGATTCCTGCACTTTTGTCGTCTGGTACGTGAGTGTGACAGTAAGCAGTTGCAACAGCTGATAATCCTCTCTCTTCTAACGTGAACTGTCGTTTGTAGATGCACACACCATGTTGCATCGTGGCACCATGTACATGTGTGCAGGATACACGCCTTTCAGACATGTGGTAGCTGAGCGTGGCGGTAGCCACTTGCAGCAGCAGACAAACCTCTCTTCTTCTGGTGTGGGCTGTCACATTCGTATGGATGCCCCATATTAAGTGGCAGTACGGGTGGGAGACACATGTCTCTGACATCTGGTAGATGAACATGGCGGCGTATGTGAGCCATGCCCCCTGTGGTACTTAGCAACTGCCCACCTACGGCACCACTACTGGCATCATCTCCCCTTTAAAGTAGCAGGATTCTCCTGTCACATAGGGCCACCTGACAACCCGTTCATGGCCAGCGCTCCTTCCGACATCTGGCATTTCGTGGGGAAAGAATATTTTTCTTAAGTTATAGCCAATTTTAAGCTTGATATGGTGCTATATATGTTAATGACATAAACTAAATCACTTGAAAATGGCATAGGACGAAACTTGAGTCGTAATTAAATAAGCAACAATAAAGTCAAAAAGTGGTGTGTTCATTTAGAAATTATTGTATGACTGAATGATCTGTGGCCAGATTACCTCACTAAGCTGCCACATCATTAACTCGTCTTTGAAGTTGGCCCCGGCCTTCATGTGCGTTCGTGCTATTTTCCAGAACAAAACTTAGAGCCATTAATACTTAACATCGCTTACCGACTGAATATTCTCCTAAGTATCTCACTGAGAAGACGGTTTATATAAATGACTGGTTTGAGTTGTTGCTAGTGTTATGCCTTTTAAATATGAAGAAAAATGAAGGTGGGCTATACAAGTAACAAGCCAGAATAACTGTTACCAGGAAACCTTCGAATTATGCGAAAATTATAAAAAATAAGAAGTTACACAAGTGGCAGGCCCTGAATGGCTGAAAGAAATAAGAAGAATTTAAATTAACTACTCAAATGACGAGCCATAATGGCTATTGGCAGTGTACGTTTTACATTGTAAGAAAAATTAGGGTGAACTATAGTGAAGCGCGTATCAGGTGAACTAAACCAAACAGAAATCAGCAGTTCATCTTCACGAAACAGTTCCATCTATAAGGCTTCAGATTGAAATATGAGGCACTCCGCTGGTGCATATGTACCAGAGGGTACTTGATTCTGAAGGATTTAGTGCTGAGAGACTTACGCTTTCTTGGCAATCGGTGCGCTTTTAGTAGGATCTTTCGCCCTGTAAACCACTGCTTCTTTGAGATCGCACTCTTTCGGTCACGTATTCTCTTCTCTTCTTCCTTCTTAATATTCTCAAGTGCAAGTGTACCATTTCTAGCCTTCTTCTATGGTGGATATTCCACCAGTTCTCTGATTCCGCATGGAGGGGACAGGAGCTCCAGAATACATACTGACCACAGCCTCAGCGACACCGTCTTCCAACTTGTCGTGCATCCCTCGCTCTGCCTTATCTCTGCATATCCACGGTTTGGCACACAGCCTTAAGAAAACTGTTTCGTGCAGCTTAACACGAAATTTATACAAAAAGCCCTTGATCATTCCTGGACCTTCTCAGAGGATGTTCTTATTCGAATTTAGCCTTGGTTTGCAACTGTTCTCTCTCCCGCCCTGTCATTCGTAGGTTGGAACTTAAATAGTGGCAATACTGTTTTGGAGACACAATGCAATGGAATGTACTGTTGTCGCTGACTGCACACGCTGTTGACATATCTGCCTTACCTCCTAGCAAGTGGACTCGCCCGTCCCACGTCACCAGCGTGCGCACATTCGAGGGAAACACAGTCACTTGTGAGCGAGTGGTATAATGTAACGGTGTCACTATGTTTCCAAAAACAGGAACAACGGAGTGGGATCAAGATTGAACGTGCCAAAGGTCGTACATCACGACAGTGTCATCAAGGTCTTCAAGAGGCGTGCGGGGAAACGGCATTGCCGTACGGAACAGTGGCACGTTAAGTGAAAGCCTTCAACGAAGGTCGACAAACTGTGGCAGACAGGCCTCGGGCAGGCCGTCATAGCGTCTCCGAAAAAGAAGTGCATACTGTTGCCGCGTTAGTGGGCAGTGTCCGAAGACATGCGATTCGTGAGCTCGCCCACGAAACCAGATTACCGTATACGACTGTGCTTCGCATTCTGAAGGAACGCCTGGGCATGCAAAAAACGGCATCACGATGTGTTCTGCATGACTTGACGCAAATGCAGAAATGGATGCGTTACGACGCTGCTCAGACGCACTTGGAGCGCTATGAGCGCGAAGGAGAGGTTTTCTTACGCCGTATCGTAATACTGCATCAGACATGGACCACATCGTACTAGCCAAAACTGAAACGGCAACACAACGAATGGCGTCATTATGGGTCGCCGCCAGAGTCGAAGTGCGTCAGAGCCGCTGTATGGGTGAAAGTTATGGTGATTCTCGTGTACGACTATGATGGTGTTACCCTGACGCATTACGTTCCTCCACGACAGACCGTCAATGTACAGTATTGTTGTTTGTTTTTTTAGAATCACCTACGACCAGGTTTGTGAAAGACGCACCCACACTTTCTGCGCAACCCACCCATCATTTTGCACGACAATGCGCGGGCGCATACAGCGCAAGCTGTGGCTGCTCTGTTCGGTCGAGGGAACTGGGAGGTACTGTACCACCCACCATACTCCCCGGATTTCAGTCCTTGTGAATTTCATTTGATTCCGAGGATGAATGAACCACTTTGTGGCATTCGCTTCAGAACTGTTCCAGAGATTCGACAGGAATTAGACCGCTCCATTCGCACCACCAACAGAACAGGCTCTTTTAACGGTTTACTGGCAACGGACTCTATACAACGCTGGTGACTACTTTGCAGGACAGTAACAGATGCAAACATGTACCTCTTTCGTATCAGTTGTGAATAAGTAGTTGCCACTATTTAAGTTCCAGCCCATACATTACCTCCTACATTTGGCATGTTTTGACACTTATGTTATCATGCAGTTTCCTCTCTTCTGGCATAAAGTCATTCATTGTTGACATTGAACCTACTTCTAAATGTTCCTCAGTGTGAACTGCTACTCCCATGCTTTCACGCTCTGGCTTCCTTCTATCCAGACTGTCTTAAAGCGTAATTGCTTTTTCAAGTGAATTAAACCTCAGTAGAGCTCTAAGAAGTCCAAGCTGCCTTCCTGTGTAACAATAACAAAACTGGAATTGAATATATTCGATACAGATACAAATTCATTATGAGTCAGGCTCCTTATGTCTGCACCTTTCTCAGAAATTCCTCTGCTAATCCCAGTTTTTTGCAAAGTTAACACTGGCCAACCCCTATTCTCCTGACAGTTCTGGAAGACATTTTTGCTAAGCATTGACGCCTGGCTCCCTGTGTCGACAACACAGTCGACAACTACTCTAACGGTACCAGTGTCTACAATGGGATACTTGACATCTGTTGCCTCCTCGTTATCCTCATGTACTAACATTTCCCTTACGGCACTAATCTCTCAATCTATGAGAAGCAACTCACGTGCCATATTTTCTGCTCCCACTGCATGCCGACAAGTAGTTCACTCTAGGACGCCTTGCCACGGTTTTCGCGGCTCCTTCCGTCGGAGGCTCGAGTCCTCTCTTGGGCATGGATGTGTGTGTTATCCTTAGTGTAAGTTAGTTTAAGTTAGATTAAGTAGTGCGTAACCCTAGGGACTGATGGCCTGAGCAGTTTGGTCCCACAGAACTTCTCACCAAATTCCAATTTCCAATGATAGGTTTTTGTAGCCAAAACAGTGGGGAGTAATATGGTCTACACTAGGAATCGCGAATAAAACAACCTGCTTTGAGAGAAAAATGTGTTGCATTACTTATCGAGCGTCCCTCATATATTTTTGTACTGAGAAGAAATGGCGTCTGCTGTCCTCGCTCGCGCCGCGATAGTTACTTTACATCTATAGTCAGCACTTCTAATTTATCAGCAACCTTGTCAATGTTGTCATCATTCTGGGACCTATTCGGTGATGATCTCCGGCGCTTTCGTTCGTTCATTAGATGCATTCTAAATGATATCACAAAAGGCAACACTGTCAGCTGTTGCTCCATCAGAGAAATGACTTACCTGGCATCCGACCAGTGTTATTCTTGCTTACGTTTGTTCTCGCATTTCATCTTGGCCTTTCAGAATCTCTTTCACGGCTTTCCAAATTTCATCTTTCCGTTAGTCGACTTTTTCCACCTGAGTCGTAAGTCCCGCAGTGTCTCAGTGTAACGATTCTACTGTGGTTCAACTCTCAGCAATCTCATTCGTTCGCCTAAGTTGTTCTATTAAGCGTTCGTCAAATTTTTAGTGTATTCGTAAAAAAGTGCTTTGAATTTCTCAATGAATTCTTTACCCTATTTTTTGTAGCTCTTTGAGATTACGTATATCTAAGGTGAAGGAGGCTGGTTTCATTGTAACCGGTGTTTGTATAACGTGTCCGGTTCTTGCACAGCGTACAGTTCTGGCTATGTTGTTACCTCCTCGTGTTCAGCGTTTGGAGATGAATTCGGTTCACACTTACACTTACCTTTACTGACACTTATCTTTACTGACTGTCCCACTCTCTACAATCTCCACAGCCACAGGTAAAACGCTCCTCCTAAACCTCCGGATCGATTTAAACCAATCTTGGTAGGGTAAGGCAAGGTACTTTGGCAATACTTTCAAGTAACGTATTGTTTTATGAGAGCAAAATAACAAAATATGTAGCATCTACTTTTGTCAAGGAACTGCATATGTGAGCCACATTTTATGAACACGTTACACTCTTCTTGTTATTGGCACCGTTCATAATTGAACTTAACCTTAAAGCATATGCAGAAGGTAATTGTGCAATAGGTAAGGTTTTCTGCAGAAGCAGTAAGGTAACTTCACAACATCAAGTCTCATTCACCCTCCTGCACCTGTCTTCGTATTCAGAACTTGAATGTTCACAACAACCGTCACACATGTAGGCAGCTTCCTTAGTCACTTCTTTTCGGCAGCAGTCATGGTAGGGTATGAAACAAAAAGTGCACCGTGGCCATGATGCACCTGTTTTCTTCCTCACACCATTTATGTTTGTGAAACACGTCCCTCCAATAATACTTGCTATAAATGTCTTACACAAATACATAGAACTGATGGAAGAGCAACGTTGACCGTCGTCCAGATAAGGAGGAGGTGGACAAAAACAAGGGATAAGAGGAGATGGGCAAATAAAATTTGCTCAGATATGGGAGGGGATGAGGAGATGGACTAATAGACTGGAATAATCAGCTAGTAGAGAAATGTAGAAGCAGATGGGAAAGCAGGAAAGCAGAATGCGAGGAGAATGCCGACGAAGCAAATTCTGAGATACAGTCTGAGAGAAAGACGGAAATCTGGAACAGCCCAAAGGAGTTAGGCTTAACAGTAAGTTCTGAAGACGGAACTGGTAGTTGTACTAATCACTGGACGTGAAGATGATGCTTTCTTAACACGTGTTTTATTATCTGTCTCCTCTTCTATTTAGATTCCGCTATAAGAACTATTATAAATTGTTCAAATGGCTCTGAGCACTATGGGACTTAACATCTGTCATCGGTCCCCTAGAACGTAGAACTACTTAAACCTAACTAACCTAAGGACATCACACACGTCCATGCCCGAGGCAGGATTCGAACTATTATAAAAGTTTATTGTATGTATGATAGCTGGATCGTTTGGTGAAACAACCTTGCTGAAAGCACATTTAGTGCCGGAGCAGTGGAGTAGAGAATTTATCGAGAGTACTACTGTCACAGATCCACCTGAGTTCTTTTTAATAATTCCTGAAGAAGAAGACAAAATCATTCGACTTTCAGCCAAATGATGAAACTGATAATAAAGGAAGAGAAGACGATAATACTCGGAAACTGGTTGAAAATCAATGTAGATATAATTTGACACATCTATGAAGATCTCGAAGCAATACTGTACGACTGCGTCGTCGCATGCCGTAAAATGAAGGTTTGTGGTAATTAGATCTCTCCCCGAGTCCGAGGATTCAGCCATAACAGTTATCGACCACTCACCTTTTACAACAAATCTGAACCCGAAGTGGCTCCAGGATGACTACTGTTGAGTAAGTTGTGGCATATGCTCTCTTGCCTCTCATGCGATTCAACTAAGTGAGGTGGTGCAAGTGGGTAGCACACCTTCATTCGCACTCGGCATGACTGAAGTCATCGTCCTACCATCTTGATTCAGAATTTCCGAGATTTCCCTAAACTGACTTACGTGAAATTCAGTATGGTTACTTGGAAATGGACATGAGGCCTTCTTTCACCATCACTGTGGCCTGGACTGATAACTTTCATTTCTTTTCTATTGCGCTGAACATTGCAATCGATCCACATTAATGTAACCCGTCCATCTTCTATATTTGTGCTCTCCTTACAAGTAACTCTTATATAGAAGGTGTATTACATGCTTGATAACCATCATGGACCATGCACACCACAATCGATACAAAAAGATTGAAGTTAATATTGTGGGCCCTCCATGGTTAACCTGTCGAATCCACATTTCATGCGACGTTATTTATTTGTAATACGGTTAAACCAGTTCATTTGTGGCACAACATTTGGTGAGCACACTCTTCTAAGAAAGTTTTGTAAGTGGATATAATATCCATTACTAGGCTCAATTCGTACCGCCTACTTATTAGGCGAACTCCAACGGACACGTGTCTGCTTTTATGAATTTGCCTTTTCTTCTGTATTTTCCATGAAGTGGAATAAAACGATTACTGTAATTAAGAAATCATGTTTGGAGATACAGCACGTATGTTGAAATTTTGAAATAGATAATCAGTCTTGATCGCAAAAATAGATTAAGTATTTTATTTTAATGGTAACTAATTTCAATCTTGACAATAATCGTCTCATCGCCGCATGTCGCTGAAACAAACATAATATTTTCCTTGAAGGGAATAAGGTAGAAAGAGACATAAGTGATAACAACATGTACAATAAAAGTTATAACAAAGTGTAGAAAGATTTATAAGCTCGGGTGTTGTGCAGAGACGCCGATCGGGGCACAAAGAGATGTCGAGAAACACATTCGTCAAATGCTGAATAGCATAAGAATTCTGTGAGTTAAACATGTGAAGCTCCGCCTATGACCCACTGCTTGACCACGGAAAGAGTCAACAAAGTTAGTTATTCTATGATAACGTATGAAAAAGTTAAGAATAATCAGTCTGAGTGCATTACAGACGAAAGAGTATAACAGCTTAAAATACATGAAAAGAGTGGCAATTTTTTTTTGTGAAGAGATACATAGGGATGCACATAAAACATATAAAAACATACTTTTTGAACCATAATTGCCATCTAGATGCAGTACATGGAAGTAACAACGAAACCCTAGAAGCATGATGAATGCAAAGATAAATGTAAACGACGTCATCAGTTGTCATGCAGATGGGCGGCATGGAGCATATCGATAGGGCGCACCTGAGGTAAGCCAGGCAACAAGACAGAGATGTATCGGTAACGGACACGCTCAGTCACCATAGAGACAAGGACATCTATTAGACAGAGATGTACCGGCTGAGGACGTCGTCAGTCACCATGCAGAGAACACCATTGATTATATAACGACTTGAGAAGCGGTCGGCATAGAGCTCGGCGATAATAGTGTATCAAAGGCAAAAATATAAAAAAATAAAAATAGAAATAAATTGTTCTACTGAATTTCCTGTACTCATTGTTTTATGTCTTAACAGATTTTGATTGTTTTCTGAAATTAATGTATTTTCCCGTTCTTAATACCGGTGGAGGTGTTACGCGTCATGACTTTCCCATTTTGCTGACTCAGAACGCAACCCTCTGCCGCTACAGGGCTCTGAATTGTAGCATGTAACGTGGCGGTGTTTAACGTAACTATGTTGTTACGTGAGAGGCCCTAACAAAACTGAAAGGACAAATTCGAAGTGTTCATGCGCACATGGAGTACACTAGTTCATCGTGGAAATTACAGGCGGACCACACATGAGCTCTGTGTCAACTCCAATTATCCAACGCCTAGAGTTCACTGTCGTCGAACATCCTGTATGCACTCCTCACTTCATCCATACGATTTTAATCTGTTTCCAAGACTTTGTGAACACCTTCAAGGACTTCACATTGATAGTGATTGTGGCGAGCGAGTATTGTGATTCGATTGCGTGTTGTACAAAATCAGGAAGGTTACAAAAAAACTCGTTACTTATTATCAATGTAACACGACGCTTTATTTAAACACTGATTTTCACGGCTAATGATCGTTATTTTGTTACAGAAATCTTCACGTGGGAACGTGTAGCAATGTTGTCTGTCAAGCAGTGTGAATAGCACTAAGCTACATATCGTTTATCGAATTTAACGCTACTGTTATTCGAGGTAGCTGCACTTTTCTTTAAGCAAAATGGACAGTTCTTTCAGAAAATACTACACACACACAACACTATTGCATTTTTCCTGTCAAAATATTTCATAAAAATTGTTACGAAATACCCAGGCTTCGTACATCAGCAGATAAGAATTTATATCACGTAAGATGCTATTTGCACTATATTTAAAGGTTATTCACAATTTTAGTCGAATTTACTTCCTCAAAGTGGGTTCTGGGCCACAAATACCCAATTATTACCACAATTATGACCAACAACATTTATGTCCGCATAGGAAATCAATTTAAAACTGCCACTGCAATGTTTCACTAAGATGGCGGCAAACATAAGACTATCACTTATCGATTCTGCTGCAGGCCCTGTTTTACTACTACCAAATAATATATATTAAATCTTTTTGTACCTTCACTTTATGCATGAACATTTGAAAATATTTACCAATAAACCGCGCTGTAGATCAATAGCACTAATGGCTCCGCTCCTTTGTAGCTGAGCAGAAAACTTAACAGTTACATAGGACGAAAATTACAATAAAGTAAAACATTAAACCAAGAAAATTCATTTCAATGACACAGAAACACTATTATTCAAATATTAATTAACAACATAATACAGCTTTTACAGACATCAGTGTTACAAGACATCAACCACGTCCGTCCACTACGACAGTTCGCCGGCCGGAGTGGCCGAGAGGTTCTAGGTGCCACAGTCTGGAACCGCGCGTCCGCTAGGGTCGCAGGTTGGAATCCTGCCTCGGGCATGGATGGGTGTGATGTCCTTAGGTTAGTTATGTTTAAGTAGCTCTAAGTTCTAGGGGACTGATGACCTGAGAAGTTAAATCCCATAGTGCTCAGGGCAATTTGAGTCACTATGATAGTTCGAACAAGAAGAAGAATTATTCTAGAAGTATCGCAGATAACAGAAGACGAAGCTTTCCATTATCTTTTTGCACGAGTATTGTCTGAGATATGATTTTTACAGAATATTAAATTATGTCACTGAAAATAATTACTTATTATTATTTTAGTATCGATGAAGTCCTTTTTTATTAATATCAAGAGAATGTTCTCTCAGATTCCACACAAAGTGCTATCGTGCAAATTGTTCTGAGTAAAATATAGCCTTGGTTATTACATGATGAAGCGGTGCAAGCAGAGGTGAGGTTGTCACAGCGTCAATTATTCTACAGTGTAGGTATCAACAAAATAGTCCCTTGCTGGCAGAAATGTGTTCATCGCTAGGATGACTAAGTTGAGAAGTAAAGATATTGACATGAAGAATAAAGATGTGAAATGTTAATAAAGTTTGTTTCAATCAAAACGTCTTAACGGTTTTCATATAAAAAATACTGAGGTATTACTTTCTTCGTTCAAACACAGTTGTCTTTCTTGTTACAGAAGTTCATTCGCTCATACTGCACAAAAATACACAATGATTAGTAGTTCAGCGAGATCAAATAGCCATCTGCAGATCATTTGTAAGGGAAATAATATTACAGGGCCAATCGATTTCGTCGACTGTTCACATTAATTGGACAACGCCGTAATGTGCATAAACGAGCAATTATGGAAAATTCTTACGTCAAACCAACACTGAATGCATAAAAATTCAAAGTGAACACACATTATACAAGCGATAGCTCGTAATACTGTCTCTTGTTAACAATAGGAAAATAGCTGCGCGAAGAATGTACAATAGTCACAAATAAAATACATGAGACGTGTATAAAATCATTTCATGTTGTGTGCTTGTTGACGCCTGATAGGAAACTTATGACGCAACAAACGGAATACTTTGTTTTGAGGTGCCACCAAATGACATCTTTTACAACATACGATTATATCTTCGAGGTAGAATGTAAATAATTTTATATTTCTTACATTCTTTATAGAAATAAAAGTCCACAAAAGTAAAAAGGTTATATATCTGCAGCCCTTCCGCAGACTGCAGTATTTGGCGCCACCTCATAACACAACGTATTCCGATATTCCCTCCTATATTTCCTATAAAATGTCAAAAGGATTTTATACACGGGCTATGTATTTTATTTTTGACTATTAAGCGCTTTTTGCACAGCTATTCTCGTATCATGACAAGAGACGGTACTATGACATACCGTCTCTATAAGGTATGTTTACATTGAATTTGTATGCCTGTTAGGTTGGGTTTACGATAGAATTTTCCATAATTGTTTCTCTTTCTACATTGCAGTTGTGTTCTATTAATGCAAACTGTTGACGACACGTTTTCTATACGAATTATCTGAAGACAGTGATTTAATTTCGCTGAAAGTAGTAATCATTGTGTATTGTTATACGATCTGGGTGAATAAACGTCTGTAAGATCGCCTATAATAAGCTGATTATGACAGGTAATCAACACTTGCTTCATCATTAAAATCTTTCATTACTAAAATTCAAATAAATACCTTTAGTGTGTCTTCTTCTATATATTATGAATTATGCTTTGTGAAAAGCACTGAAACTCCCTTTCCCTTCACAAAGGCCCATATCCTGTTTTCTACAATAAGCGACGTCATTGTTTCTTTATTTAAAAAAGTATTCGTATTGTTTAGTTGTCTAGTAGCATAAACCAAACGAAATATGTTAATATTCATTTAATGTACAAATAATACATGGTATTAAATAATTTTAACAAAACCCTGCCAATAACGTTAATCATGGCCTTGTTGTCTCTGATGCAAGGATTCCATGATCTTTCGTAGTTAGCAGAGCAGTACCCGCGGCGATGGAGTTTTGCTGTGCTTTCCAGGTGAAGGGCGTGTAAAACTAATGCTGGAACTTTTGGTAGCACGAACTTGGATCGTTGCCAGGGATCGTGGAACGCTTCTAGTTTATCAATGAAACGGAAACAGATTTTAGCACATTCAGTATCTGTTTACAACTTATTGAGTGTTCTGAAGTCTTGGAACTACATTGTCAATATGCTACACGTATTCTACTTGATTTTTGTTTGTATACGTTATATTCGGTGGAGTAAATCATTCCATATTTGTTTATGCAGCATATTTGCTAGTTTCGTTCAGTAGTGGTCAGTGGACATTATTTTGTTACCGTCTCCAAACTCGTAAGTGAACGGCTCGATGTAAATACGTTGTAAGTATATTCTTTGTACTCTACTTTATTTTAGTTCCCATTTTAGTTTCGTACTGTTTTTATGGAGAATTCAATGTTAGCAGCTGTTGATCACATCTCGTCACAGTTTTCACCCTCTACAGCTTCCTCTACTACCCTTAAAGTAATTCCCTAATGTGTTAACAGATATCCTATCATTCTGTCCCACCTTCTTGTCAGTGTTTTGTATGGATTCCATTCCTCTTCGATTCTACACCGAATCTCCGCACCTACCTTATCAGTCCAGCTAATTTTCTAGATTCGCCTGTAACATCACATCTCAAATGCTTCGATTCTCTTCTGTTCCTGTTTTCCAACAGACCATGTTTCACAACCATTCAATGCTGTGCTCTAAACGAACATTATCATAAACGTCTTCCTCAAATTAAGGCCTATGACTGAAACTAGGAGAATTCTCATGGCCAGGAATGCCTTTTCCACCAGTGCTAGTCTGCTTTTGATGTCCTCCTTGCTGGTTGGTTGGTTTGTAGGATTGAAGGGACCAGACTGCTAGGGCCATTGGTCCCTCCTCCTTGCTCCGTCAGTCATTGGTTATTTGGCTTCCTAGGTAGTAGAATTCCTTAACTTGAACTACTGAAACTAGGAGAATTCTCATGGCCAGGAATGCCTTTTCCACCAGTGCTAGTCTGCTTTTGATGTCCTCCTTCCTGGTTGGTTGGTTTGTGGGAATGAAGGGACCAGACTGCTAGGGCCATTGGTCCCTCCTCCTTGCTCCGTCAGTCATTGGTTATTTTGCTTCCTAGGTGGTAGAATTCCCTAACTTCAACTACGTCTTGAGTGTCAATCCTGATGTTACTTTTCTCGCTTTTCTCACCTTTGCTACTTCCCATTACTTTCGCCTTTCTTAGATTTACCCTCGGTCCACATTCTGTACTTATTAGAATGTACATTCCATTCTGCAGATCATGTAATTCTACTTTCACTCAGGATAACAATGTCATCAGCGAATAGTATCATTGGTATCCTTTCACCTTGAAATTTAATTCCACTTCTGAATCTTTCCTTCATTTCCATCACTGCTTCTTCGATGTACGGATTGAACAGTAGGGGCGAAAGACTATTTCGTTCTTGGTCGTCTTGCACCATTTTACCCTGTCGAAAGCCTTTTCCAGATCGACAGTTCCTATGAACATATTTTGATTTTTCTGTAGTCACGCTTCCATTATCAACCAAACAGTCAGGACCGCCTCCCTGGAGACTTTACCTTTCGTGTATGTCGCCAGACACATCCATTCTACACACCAATTTGAATAGTCCTTTTGCTGGCATTTCCACCAATGATTTTAGAAATTCTGATTTATTGTTATCTATCCCCTCAGCCTTTTTTGATCTTCAGTCCTCCATATCTCTTTTAAATTCTGATTCTAATACTGGATCCCCATCCCTTCTATGTTGACACTTGTTTCTTCTTCTATCTTATCTCATAGATCCTCCACCCCCTCCTGACCCCTCCACCACCTTAGAGGCCATAAATGTAATTTTTCCATCTATCCGCTCTCTCCTTTGCATTTAACAGCAGAATTCCCGCTGCACTCTTAATTTTACCACACTTGCTTTTAATTTCGCCGGAGATGGTTTTGACTATCCTTTAGTCATTTCTGTTTCGATTCCTTCACATTTTTCATGCAACCATTTCGTCCCACCTTCCCTGCACTTTATATTTATTTCATTCCTGAGCTACTTGTGTTTCTGGATTTCCCTGAACACATGTGTACTTCCTTCCCACATCGATCATCTGTAGTATTTCATGTTACACACGGTTTCTTTGCAGTTACCTTCTCTGTGCCTATGTTTTTCTTTCCAACTTTCGTGATTTCCCTTAAGTCGTCCATTCCTCTTCATCTGTACTGCATACTGAATTATTCCTTATTACTGTATCTATAGCCCTAGAGAACTTCAGCCATATCTCGTCATTCTTTAGTGCTTCTATATCCTTCTTCTTTGCGCATTGATTCTTCCAGTCTAATCTCTTAAACTTCAGTCTACTCTTCATCATTACTACATTGTGATCTGAGTCTGTATCTGCTTCTGGGTACATTTTGCTACTCAGTACCTGATTTCGGAATCTCTGTCTGACCAGGGTGTAATCTAACTTTAATCTTCCCGTGTCACCTGGCCTTTTCCAATTATACCTCAACCGACTGTGATTTTCGAACAAAGTATTCGCTATTACTAGGTAAAATTTACTGTAGAACTCAATTAGTCCTTATCCTCTCTCATTCATTGTCTCGAGCCCATATTATCCTCTTCTTTTGCTTTTCCCCCTACAACTGCGTTCCAATGCCCCGTGACTATTAGATTTTCATCTGTCTTTACCTACAGTACTATCTTTTCAGCATCCTCATATACTTTCTCAACTCCTTCATCTTAAGCCGTTGGCGTGTGTACCTAAAATACCGTTGTCGGTGTTGGTTTGCTGTCAATTCTGATAACAACAACCCTAAGACACACAATCGACCCTACTTTCCTATTCATAACGAATCCTACTCCCATTACACCATGTTCTGCTTCTGTTGGTATTACCGTATAATTATCTGACGAGAAATCTTTGTCTTCCGTCATTTTCACTTAACTGACTCCAACTGTTTCTAGATGGAGCCTTTACATTTCCCTTTTCAGATTTCCTAGCTTCCCTACCACGTTCATGTTTCTGACATCCCCCTCCACCCCCCGCCGCCCCTCCGGCTTGTGATCACCACCCCCTTGGCAGTCCCGTCTCGCAACTTGAGCCTTTGCATTTCCCTTTTCAGATTTTCTAGCTTCATTATTCGAGCTTCTGACAGTCCACGCCCCGACTCGTAGAAAGTTATCCTTTCATTGCTTATTCACTCTTTTTTCTCGTGGTTACCTCCTCTTAGCCAGTCCCTTCCTAGAGATTCGAATTTCGGACTATTCTGGAAACTTTTGCCAATGGAGAGATCGTCATGACACATTTTCAGTTACAGGCACTTCCTGTAGTTTGGGTAGTTTGGTGTTCTGTGTTAACAGTAGTCTCCGCAGAATCACGCCTGGCCTCAAGTGACGAGTAATGTTCTTCAGCTGAGAAAGCTGCAAAACACTAGCTGTGCTACTCGCGTTGACGAGGTGCATAATGTTAGAAATTCCAGATCTGACTAAATTACTGAACGAAAGTCATGGAATATAAATTCTGTTGTACTGTCACCTCCACGTGCGACTGTCTATCACAAGGTCTACAGTAATATGCATCACTCGTCATAAACCATGAAACCGAAAACTCTCTGTACTAAACCACTCATACTCGCAGTGCAATCAGTCTCTAATAGCCAGCCTAATGTCTGCATCCTGAACTCATACGAAAAGTACCCACGGATTTTGTTGGTGACATGCTTACAAATCCTCAATGAGGGCTTAAGAATTTGTCGGCTACGAACACAAAAACACGTCACGGCGAATTTTTATTCCTGAAAATAAGTTCACAGTTTACTCCGAAAACATCCGAACCTTCCGAAACCGTCGTCAACATTCATTCTTTAACGTTTACTGATACTTCACATAGCCTAAATTTCACCATTACCCAAACTTAATAAAACATTATAAAGCCGATCGACACCTGTGCTGAGCACTGCCTTCGATCCCAGTCACATCTCCATTCGCAGAGCTGGGGAGTGTCTCTTGTGACAAATCTAAACATAGCCCATCAGATTCTGATTAGGAACGCGTATCCTAGTGTTTTTCAACTTGGAATATTCCCATACCGAAGTTACTTCAGAAAAAACAAACTAAAGCCAATTAACACTGTCTTTAACTGTCTGAAAGTGTGCAGTGTGCGTCCCGCTAAAACAGAGAAACGAGTCCCGGTACGATGTTGTGGTCTCCCTCATTCACCCACTCATGAAAAAGGCTCCCGTTTTTACGTTCATCTTCTAAAAATTTCAAGAACGTTCCAGAACATTCGATAGTGCTGAAGCAAATTCCAGAACATTCTAGAGTATTCGAGAGGTTTTCGCGACATTCCAGAATGTTCCGAAATGTTCCGCAATGATCCGGAAATTTCTGGAATGTTCGGAAATAGTCTGGAATGCTGGGGAAGATTTCTGAATTTTCAGGAACATCCCGGAACACCCCTGGTCATTGTGAAACATTCCACAACACTCTCGAATGTTGTGGAATGTTCTGCAACATTGTGGACCATTCGAAGAATTTGTGGTATGTTCTGGAATTCCCCACTGGCGGGGTTACCAAGTTATTGGTAGGGGTATACAAAGCAGGACTTGTCGTGGTTTTGAACGTCAGTTTCTTATCAGTAAAGAAGGTAGGAACCGAACATGTAGTGCAGTGAGTGAACAAAAACAAACTGTGACGTGTTACTAGTGAAACTAGTATTGTGACTGAATATAACTCGAAAATAAAGCGCGTAAAGTGTTCTTGAGGTATTTATTAGAAAATGTTGATTTGCATTATGTTTTAGACAACGCCCAAATGTGGAAGAGGAGGAGATTTGTCAGTTGTGAAACAAAACGACGAAAACAAAAAGAACAACGAAAAAAACTTAAAAGACTGAGAGCGCGAAGCATGTTTACGTACCCAACAAACGACAACGAGCACCTTGAGAAACAGAGAAAGCTAAGGACAACAAAATGAATGTACTAGAGAAGAAAGAATTGCGACATAATTTGATAATAGATGACTGTCAACTCAAGCCAGCCTTGAAAATGTCACCTTACGATAAGTGCGGACAAGGCCAAGTAAACAGCGCAACCTAACAAATGAAGGATTCCACTACAACCCGACGAAATTTTGTAACAAACACAAACACGTCGTCATCGTAAGAATGGATAACAACTGCAAGTTTTGCAACACGAAAAAATTCAATAGGGAAAAGCCAGGTTTCTATTGCATGAATGAAAAAGAATCTGTACCACCACTGGAAGAATCTGCTCGATTTTTTACATTATATGACCAGGGAAACTCCACAATCAAAACTCTTTCTTCGGAATATAAAAGCGTACAGTGGCTGCTTCCGAATGACTTCTTTCGGTGGCACCTGCATCAACACTAACAGAAATGGAATCGATCAAGTTCTTCCCATCCAAGGTCAAATATTTTCTATCCCGCTTGGTAGGCGGCGCGTGGGTCTGCTCCTCTAAATTGAAGGGTAGGCCGAATGTAGGAACCGAGTAGGAGCAGGAAAAGGTGAAACGCTTCGGTACTGCGTATAGGTTATAACACTTTTACTGGGTTGTGAACATATACAAATGATATAAATTCTTAACTTTTGCGTACAAGTGAGCACGTAGGTGCGAAGCCGTTCATCAAACAAATCTAACATCGACTATAAGTTACAAAGGCAAACTCTGTAGTGACTCGCCAACTATGAAATAGAAACAATGTTGCTTGGTCGTCTACTCGAAATCAAATGGACTGAATTTGGAGCGGTGCTCGTAGAGCTGCACAGCGCCGGCTAGAGGGCGCTGTCGTCAGTCTCAGTCTCGTAGTGCCAACCTAGCAGAGCGCACCTACGTTGAGGCATAGTAGCTATCGATACCACAAAATATATCACAACCTGGGAACATTACTGCCACTATCCAACGAACACCACAAATTTTTACAAGTACATTTCATCGGAAATAAAGAAACGGAAACTGGTCAACGATGGACAAATATCAGTGGTCTGAGACGAGAAGTAGTCTAATATGTACAGGGGATCTTACACAAATACAATCAGCTGAATCACATATTCAGAACAGCACCAGACTGAATGGTCTCTGATGACTATAATATATAATTCTAGCCGACAAAAGACTACCTGGAGAACAGGAACGTCGATTTACTACACCTCAAACAGACGGAGTCTTCATAGCAACTGAGGACAGTGAAAATACAAGCCGTGACAGAAATTTGCAACGAAGAAGAGGAGGACTACAACGGATTGCAGAGGCTCACCGTTCATATGATGCCCTCCAATATCCCTTAATATTTCAGCGCGGAGAAGATGGTTATCATTTTAATGTTTCCAGCAATTTCTGGTAGATATTTATCCAAAAACCGAAGCAGAACGGATGATTTACGTGAATCATAAGAAACTACGCATGTAAGAACTCATCCACCTTCCAGACCAATCGTTAATGACTGTCACATTGACAAATTGGAACAATGATAATATTACCCTAATCATGTATAGTAAGGCGAAGACACATGCACGAATACACTCAAGATGCCAGGAAAGCCAAGACACATGCATGAATACACTCAAGATAGCACAACCTACCTAAGATCATATGGACGACTTGACGTCTTGGCCGGCCGGAGTGGACGTGCGGTTCTAGGTGCTACAGTCTAGAACCACGCGACCGCTACGGTCGCAGGTTCGAATCCTGTCTCGGGCATGGATGTAGGTGATGTCCTTAGGCTAGTTAGGTTTAAGTAGTTCTAAGTTCTAGGGGACTGATCACCTCAGAAGTTAAGTCCCATGGAGCTCAGAGCCATTTGAAACATTTTTTGACGTCTTCATAACATTCACATGCAACTCGTCGTGGCCAGATTTCAAAGAACAACTAAGATACGGATGAGACCTCGTGCACCGACGCGACATAAAAGTCTGAGTGTTCCGACAAAAGCAAATGAGATTTATTGGAGTCATCACTACGTACCACATCTTTCTAACCTTTAGATGATGGAAGTACACAATCTAATGGCAAAAACGAGGACTGCATCATTCACGAAAAGCTATACGACAGAACTTCTCCCATCGACATTGACAAAATCATCCGAGCATAATTCTCCTATCCACAAGAATATCCGGAACTGTGGGACACAGTAGTGAAAAACATGATTCACGGACCATGCTGGCCATTAAACCCCAAGTCACCATGTGTGCGTGATTGAAAATGAACAAAAAGTACCCAAAACCATACTTGGATGACATATAAACCGGAGTTCACGGCTATCCCTAAATCAGAAGACGATCACCCAAAAACCGTGGCTTCAGAGCAAAAACACGAATACTAGGCGGTGATGTACTAGAAATAGAAAATCAGTGGGTAATACCATATAACACACAACTTTCTAAAATTTTCCAGGTACATATAAACGTAGGACCCTACAATTCAGTCAAACCCATAAAATATAGCAGTATTTCAAACAGAAACGACGAGATCCTCATGTGTCAAATGGGAAGACACATTAACTGTAACAGAGCAGCATGGTGGATTTCCGGTTTCCCAACACACGAACATGAAACAACTGTACATCATCTAGCAGCACATTTGAAAAATGGACAGAGAGTTAACTTCATACAAGAAACGATCAGGATAACTGCACGAGAATTACCTCAGATCGCAATATTAACAGCTTTTTACCAACTGTGCCAAACGGATCCATATGCGGAAACACTATACACGACAACACTATACTACGACAGCAAAAATCTTTCAGCGACGAAAACAAGGATTTCCTGTATAAGATCATCCAGTAATAATGAAAATTAGCGCAATAGGCCTAGTATGCACTGCACTTCAGAACAACGGCGAATGCTTCTGTCTCCGGATGTTGCTACACGAAATTCTGGGACCAACAAGTTTCACAGATCTCAAGACTGCTGGCGGTTACCTTTGCCAGACGTACAGAGGAGCATGCCAACGAGAAACGACAACCACTCGGAACTGATGCTACAAGAAGCCTCAGTCACTACCTCTACTGAACGAGGTACTTATTCGCCATAATTCTAACAACATGTAGCCCATCGAATCTAAAGCAGCTGTGAGACTCCTTCAAAGGGAGTATGAATGATGACATACTGTATCACATCCGACAAGCTGATCCTGGACTGAACATCGAATTCAACTACATCTTCAATGAAACACTCATTCGCCTAGAAGATATATGTTAAGCAAGAACAATCAGACCTTAGTACAATTTGGGATGCAAGCACCATGATAAGACGCTATCGGCGTGCTAAACTTCGAAGTTATAAATGGTTCAAATGGTCCTGAACACTATGGGACCTAACATCTGAGGTCATGAGTACCCTAGAACTTAGAACTACTTAAACCTAAATATCCTAAAGACATCACACACATCCGTGCCCGAGGTAGGATTCGAAACTACGATCGTAGCGGTCGCTCGGTTCCAGACTGAAGCGCCTAGAACCGCTCGGTCACACCGGCCGGCTCGAAGTTACAAAGGAAACCAACATCAACAAACTACTTCAAAACACTGCTCGCAACAGACAATTCCCCAATGACAATCAAAGGAAACCACGGCGTTATCATGGACCGGATCGACAACAACACTGGCGGAATTATGTACTACGACGCACCAGGCGGCATTGGGAAAACGTTTCTAATAAGTTTACTGCTGGCAGAAATATGTGCTAAACAACACATCGCAATTGCAGTGGCATCGTCCAGCACTGCAGCCACACTTACGGAAGGAGGTCTAACTGAACATTCCATCCTGCAGCTAACGTTGAATATAGCAGAAGAGCAATTCCCAGTAGGTAAAACCTTATGGGCACCTCGACGGGGTGAACTTCTAAGGCAAGCTAAAATTATCGTCTGGGGCGATTGCACATTGGCACATAAAGAAAATCACTCGAAGCCATGGAAAGAACGTTACAAGACTGGCAAGGAAACTGTAAAGCAATGGGAGGAGCTCTACCCATACCCTCAGGAGAATTTCGACAAACACTTCCAGTTATCACCAAGTCAACACCAGCAGACGAGATTAATGCATGCTTAAAAAAAGTCACATCTCTGGCAACACATACAAATAGTGCGACTAACAAAAATATAAGAGTTGAACTCCCTAAATAAGAAACAAGAGCACGTTTTGCTCAACATCTTTCACAAATAGGCGAAGACACGTATCCCACTGTCGATAAAACTTAACGGTGATTTCTGCAACGTAGCCAGTGTTGAAAACGAATCCCCGATCAAATTTATCCAAACATTGCAACGCGGACTGGCTATTTGAAACAGCAATTCTGGCAAGTAAAACTAATGTTGTCGACGATATCGACTTTAATATTCTTAAGAAAATTCCTGGTGAAGAGAGAATACAAAAATCGATCGACACAATGGTAAACGTTGAAGAAAGTGAGCACTTCCCCAGAGAATTTCTAAACTCTTTGCAAATAGCAGTAACGTCATTTGCACTGCCTTCCACTTAAAACTGCGTCTCCGAGAATACTACTCAGAAGTTTCAATTCACCAAAGCCATGTAGCGGAACAAGGGTGATCGTCAAACAGCAATCAGTCACACCATCGAAGCCGATCTTATGACTGAAAAGTGCAAAGGAGATAAACTGTTTATCCCGAGAATACCACTAATCTCTACTGAACTGCCATTCCAGTTTAAAAGACTGCAACTTCCAATCAAATTAGCCTAAACTATTACAATGAACAAAGTGCAAGGACAAACTTTAAGATATTGCTGCATCAACCCCAAAGAACCCGCTTCTCTCAGGATCAACTACACGTAGCTTTCTCTAGAGTAGAAAATTCGAAAAATTTGTACATGAATACCCCAGATAACAATATCAAAAATGTGGTTTATAAACGAGTACTGTAAATAAACAAGTATTTGTAAACATGTTTTCTATAAACAAAATGTTACCTCTTATATTTTAACAAGTATTGTAAATAGAATGTCTTCCCAATAACCTTTTTGACATCTTATGCTTTAAAGTTTATCCTTTTATTCCGACTACTGCTCAATCTCACAACTTGCGGAGCGCAGCCGAGTACCTCAGCTAGTAAGTTTCTTCATTCCAAGCGCCGTAAATTGCCTGTTTTAGAATATGCATTATCTCCCAACGTACGTGACTCACAAAAGCAGCAAACACATTACTACATTTATATACATTACGTTATTCACTAAAACAATGATTTATACGTCACACACATCTCATGTTTATTCCCTGAGTCACTCAGGCAACTGAACAAATGAAATCAGCATTATTCAGGAGAAAAACAGTAGGTCAGTGAAAGACAGAATTATTACGTGAAACTGAGTATTTTATGAAAAATTTCCTTTACTCCATCGTTTAAAGTGTAACGCCCCATTGGAAAATTTATAAATGACTGTGCTGATAAACCTCTTACGGTTATTTGTTTTTCAATCAGGTGAGCCAAACTGAACGTAATCAGACAGTTCTCTCTTTACTTATTCTGATCATCACTAAACTAACGCACAATATTTTTAGCGCAACGCAGTCTGACTTTCAATAATCCCTACAAAAGAATGGTCGTGACTAACAATAACCTATACCTTTTACGAATAACTTGCCTCACAAAAATCTTCGTTACTCGAACTACTGCAATACAGCGTGCGCCAATACTGGCAGCTAAATAAAAGATTCTAGCTACCGAAGGCACTAACTACTGATAGGCATAGTTGGCAAATGAAAGATTTTGGTAGAGAATAAACAATGATTTACCTTAATAGTGTTCAAAAGTCATTATATATATATATATATATATATATATATATATATATATATATATATATATATATATATATATATATCAGTTCATGATTCATGATATCCGGTCTTACAAATTTCCTTTTTCTGACGGACACACGTCGAGATCATCCGCTTCAAAATTCTGCCATCTCTCTCCCCACATCCTCCACTGCTGGCGGCTCACCTCCAACAGCACAACGCTACGCTCTGTTCACACCCAACTGCCCAAATATTCCAACAATTAAAACCAGCCACAGATTGCACACAGCACAGTCAGTGATTTTCATACAGAGCGCTAAGTGGCGTTACCAACATAAAAACCTAAACAGCCTACTTTCGAAAGGTTATATATATATATATATATATATATATATATATATATATATATATATATAATCAATATAATAGAAGGAAACATTCCACATGGGAAAAATTATATATAAAAACAAAGATGAGGTGACTTACCGAACGAAAGCGCTGGCAGGTCGATAGACACACAAACAGACACAAACATACACACAAAATTCAAGCTTTCGCAACAAACTGTTGCCTCATCAGGAAAGAGGGAAGGAGAGGGGAACACGAAAGGAAGTGGGTTTTAAGGGAGAGGGTAAGGAGTCATTCCAATCCCGGGAGCGGAAAGACTTACCTTAGGGGGAAAAAAGGACAGGTATACACTCGCACACACGCACATATCCATCCACACATACAGACACAAGCAGACATATTTAAATCTCAAATCGTCACCACCATTGTCAAGACGAAAAGGGGCTGTTTGCTATTGTACGTGTTTTTTTGTTCCAGTTCCTCATTAAATTAGATGTTTCATTCTCCCAGAGCCGTAGTCATTACTTTCCATGTGCCTGCATTCCTCGTGTTTCGAGCAAACGTACGGTAAATACGATGAATGGGACCTCATTTTGAAAAATCGATGAGTATACCACGACAATTGATGCAAATGCCACCTAGCCAGTTTGACTATGCTGTCAAAGTAGTGCTGATTTACTGCTCATCAAAGATTACTACTGAATTTTCATTAATGCACAACTGAATGAATTTTACTCCTCTATGAGGCTATTCATCGTCAAATCGATGAGTATACCACGACAATTGATACAAATGCCACCTAGCCAGTTTGACTATGCTGTCAAAGTAGTGCTGATTTACTGCTTATCAAAGATTACTACTGAATTTTCATTAATGCACAACTGAATGAATTTTACTCCTCTATGAGGCTATTCATCGTCTGTTTCATACTAGATAGGTTTGAACGTTCAATGCTTTTGTCCTTTCCATTTGTATACAACTTGTGGTTATTTTATTTTCTTTGCGTATAAACGGCAATATAAAAAATATATTACACTGCCGGAAAAAAATTAGTACACCTGTAGAGATAATGAGGATTTTGATCCGACGACAGTAAATGCTACGTGGGGTATGCTAGATGTACTGATAACGCTTCCAAAGTCGTCCAACAACAGATATCGTAGTGGCATCGCCAAAAGTGCACCATGTGTGTGGGCCATTTGATAAGGAACGCTCAGAGCCAGAACGCCCGTGTGATGCTAACGTGTCGAGCAAGCAGGCAACCAGGCCACGGCGACATTCTTGCGCTTCCGACACCCTACTGAACAAGTGTCATAGGGGTCAAACTGTGGCATTCCGAGTGGTGAGAGACCTAACACACAGGTTGGATGCTGCGTCAGTTGTGCAACGATGCTGGTAACAGTGGCCACGTGAACATTTTCACAGGCGAAGAAGAGGTTCTGTATGTCCACGTAACGACAGCAGTGGCAGGTCATACAGCTACCACAGCACGGATAAGAGGGCTTGTGAGTCCAGACGCCCTGTCAACACGAGGTGTTGCGCAGCGGTTATTAGCAGTCCGACTACGGACACGCACACATCTCGCCCGTCTTCAACTCACGCCACAGCGTCGATGTGCACGGGCCGACTACTGCTGTCAGAGGATTAGTTGGAAGATGGAATGGCGCGCCATGCCCTTCAGCGATGAAAGTACATCCTGCCTGCACGCAAGTGATGATCGTTCGTGCGTATGATGCAGACCTGATGACTGCCGTCATGTGTTGTTCAAACAGAATAATACACTAGTGGCCATTAAAGTTGCTACACCACGAAGATGACGTGCCACAAATTCGAAATTTAACCGACAGGAAGAAGATGCTGTGATGTCCAAATGATTAGCTTTTCAGAGCATTCATACAAGTTTGGCGCCGGTGGTGACACCTAGAACGTGCTGACATGAGAAAAGTTTCCAACCGATTTCTCATACACAAACAGCAGTTGACCGGCGTTGCCTCGTGTAAGGAGGAGAATTGAGTACCGTTTCCGACTTTGATAAAGGTGGGATTTTAGCCTATCGCGATTGCGGTTTATCGTATCGCGACATTGCTACTCGCGTTGGTAGAGATGCAATGACTGTTAGCAGAATATGGAAACGGTGGGTTCAGTAGGGTAATAAGGAACGCCGTGCCGGATCCCAACGGCCTCGTATCACTAGCAGTCGATATGACAGGCATGTTATCGGCATGGCTGTAACGGATCGTGCAGCCACGTCTCGATCCCTGAGTCAACAGACGGGGACGTTTGCAAGACAACAACCATCTGCACCAACAGTTCGACGACGTTTGTAGGAGCATGGACTATCAGCTCGGAGACCATGGCTGCGGTTACCCTTGACGCTGCATCACCGACAGCAGCACCTGCGATGGTGTACTCAACAACGAACCTGGATGCACGAATGGCAAAACGTCATTTCTTCGGATGAATCCAGGTTCTGTTTACAACATCATGATGGTGCCATCCGTGTGTGGCGACATCGCGGTGAACTCACATTGGGAGCGTGTATTCGTCATCGCCATACTGGCGTATCACCCGGTGTGATGATATGGGTTGTCACTGGTTACACGTCTCGGTCACCTCTTCTTCGAATTGACAGCACTTTGAACAGGGGATGTTATATTTCAGATGTGTTCCGACCCATGGCTCTACCCTTCATTCACTCCATGCGAAACCATACACTTCAGCAGGTTAATGCACGACCGCATGTTGCAGGTCCTGTACGGGACTTCCTGGATACAGAAATTGTTCGACTGCTGCCCTGACCAGCACATTCTCCAGATTTCTCACCAATTGAAAATGTCTGGTCAATGGTGGCCGAGCAGCTGGCTCGTCACAATACGCCAGTCAGTACTCTTGATGAACTGTGGTACCGTGTTGAAGCTGCATGGGCAGCTGTACCTGTACATGCCTTTCAAGCTCTGTTTGACTCAATGCCAAGGCGTATCAGAGCCGTTATTACGGCCAGAGGTGGTTGTCATGGGTACTGATTTCTCAGGATCTATGCACCCAAATTGCGTGAAAATGTATGCACATGTCAGTTCTAGTAAAGTATATTTTTCCAATGAATACCCGTTTATCACCTGCATTTCTTCTTGGTGTAGTAATTTTAATTGCCAGTAGTGTACTTGCCCTCGAAACTCAATATGACCAGGACAGTATTCGCCATCTTTGCAATCGACTGGATGCCTCGGTTAGTGTCTGCTTCGCCACCGTGGAGGCTACACCACGTACTATTATGGGTGTTTCAGCATGGTCCACACCCGGTGCCTTCGAACCGCTTGTGCTGTTGATCTGTAAATGTAATCTCTTCATGCACTCCATATGAACTGTTGCAACAATAAACCTTAAGTGAAGAGGAAACATCTGAAAGAGTGTAGCATTTTTTTCCGGCAGTGCGTTTTTGAATCGATATCTAGCTCATAGTTTGAGTTCTCCTCTTCAGCACCTTTAAAATTATATAGGAAAATGAGTATCTATGCTTTCTCCTGATATCTTTGCAAGTCGTCAGTATGGCTGCCTCAATGTGATCTTCCCTGACTCTAACACCGATATTCTCCCTCTGTACGAACTGGTGAACGTGCTTGCGATGCATTCAATGATTACAAGTTATGTGTTATCCATGCCGTCTTTCTTAGCGTCTGTTACACAGATCCGGTACGCAGAAAGCTTATCGTCTTTACACCTGCCAAAGTACAAGCAGCGATGGAAATCTCATATCGGATGCACTCTGTAAAACTGGAATTCGACAATGACAACAGGCGGCCATCACCTCTCGAAATTAAGGAGCGTTTAACTACGTGTGTGTGAATCATAAGAGATCAACAATTAAACAACGAGCAACTTACTTCTTACGGGTCAATTTATTACTTCAAACGTTTCCATTAGCGTACGAGCGAGCAAACAGTGAGCTTGTAGGTGGCTTTGAGTTAATACTAGCTGCAAGCTCTCTCTCAAAGTTTCCCCACAGCCCAGCGAAAGGCAATGTAACAGATATGCGTGTTTTAGGCGTAGCCAGGGAGGTTTCAAAGGAAGCAATAAGACAACACCTGAATGCTTTTGGAAACGTTAATGCAATTCCTAGTAGGGGCGGGCCAGATTTTTACTCGTTTCCAGTCCCAATTGGATGAAGCAGAAAGGATGTTTTAAAAAAATCGATCCCACCCGTCGTGAATATTTGCGGCTATCAAGCATACACTACATACCTATCAGGAGAAATTACCAGCCTGCTCCTTAAGTAACAAAACATCACTTTACACAGGACTGTCGTAGACGACAATTTTGCCTTGAGTTCAACAGAACTAAACTCATATCACTATTTTCTATCCTCGTACCAGAAATTATTAGTGTCAATACTACGCGATGCATGGTTAGCTAAATATAAGTCATTTTTGGTTGACGATCTCAAGATTGTAAACAATAAGATTTATCACAGGAATGATTTTCGAAATGTTTTAAACGAACGCACGTTCTCACCTTTGGATGTACGTAGAGAGTGCCAGAACGATTTAGGGTCTGGGTACTGATCCACAGCTTAACAGATAAAACCAAGGCTAGTAGTATAACTTAAGGTGATAGCACTGCTGATCCTAGGAAAATTGCGGTATAATCTGACTAAGAAACCACATATTTCCGTGTTTTGAGTCATTGTTCTATTACCCTATGCTTAAAATAATTACGCTATCTCGACAAAAAACCTTTTACTACTGACCTGATAAAATTGCACAGTCATTCGCCCAAGTAAGTGCAGGTGGCGAAAGCAAATAGGACACTACATATACCTGACTAAAGACACATTTTCACGTTCAACATAGCTTCGGAATTCAAGCTGATGTGCAAATTTCACTCTAATTACACTTGAAAATGATGATAATGGTATCTCAATGTTATAAACTGCGTTTTGTCAACTGTGTTGTAACACAGGATGAACTTCCGTGTAGAAATCTGATAGTGTAACTCAGAGTGAAGTTTGATGGTGATATGACGTTCGTGTTACTTCACTTGTGGGTTTTCGTATTGAAGTGTTACAAAGTCAGGATGCCTGAGAGGTCCCTAATCATTTCTGGGATAAAGCAAATCTTTGTTCGTTTTGACACATAATCTGAAAGATAACGACCACAGAACAATGAATTAGTGTCTTAAGAAGGAGACTTACTGGTTTTAAATATATTCCTTACGACTGACAGTAGATGCCCTAGTGGTACTCAGGTCCTTGGATAGTCCTAGCATGCATTCTGACATGTTTAGGGAATGACGGCGCGGAGAACAGTCTTTCTGAAGATTCGGGAAGACGAATAATTGGACAATTATAATCGGACAGTAGCTTTCCATATTGTTCTCAGTGGTATGTCAAGTTGTCCATTTAATTCTAATAAAACGTATCACACATGCAAGTACCTCCAGCACTTATGTTAATTATGTTCTGCTGGCAAGCATTACGATTCTTTCACGTTTGTACACTGCCTTCGGTCTGTATCGCGACTCATCAGTTCAGTCACAGTTTTTCATATTTCTGTACTTGGAATCTCGAACGATGGCGGTCGAGGTTAGGTTTGTTCTCCACATGTACGTCACGCGTTATCCGAGAGCGAACGAGCGTTTAGCAGCGTTGTCTGCTGTAAACATCGTAGCCAATGCGAGCATTAAACGTGATCGTAGCAGGTTCTGTAATAACTTGTTACTTCATCAGTAGCGAGCTGTTACTGCTGGCGGTGGTGATAAGCGACAAATTCTACGCAAGCAAGCGAGGGAAATAATTTGCAGAATACACATTTTCTTCAAGCGCAGAGCAGGTGGTTGTATGCACTTACCGCAACAATGCAATCCGCGTCCATGTCTCGAGCTGCACGAAACTCCATCGCTATGGTTCGGGTTATAGTCCCCCAAAAGATCTCAACACCCCACGATAGTATCCTTGTCCTATGATGTCCGTTACAATTGTAGGCCGGCTGTGCGAAGAGACTGACTGATGGTTCACCAATTATAGTTATCGAGTATTGAATTAAGAGTACTTCATTGGACTTTCTCCTTTCTGTCTGCGATTATAATACGTGAAATTTGACAGTGAACAATATGCTGAACACTTTAATGTCCAAGTGAACTCAATCCGTCTGTAGCGGTTTTTGCTGAATACAGGTTTAAGCTTTAAAAGACTAGTGATAATCAAATAAAAAAGACTTCACGAAATATCAGACTTTCATAACAGTATCACTCATCCAATTACGAAGAAGGCAAGGAAAAATAAATGCGAGAACTATCAATCAGCTTCAGTACTCATGAATCCATATTTCTGACAACAATAACATACAGATGACAGATAACTGAGGATGTGCTGTTTGACGAGCAGTTGGGATTTAAGACAGGAAACGGCACTAGAGGGATAGACATGATGTCATCCTTCTTAATGGAAGTTAGACTGTAGAAGAATCAAGTCACTTCCATTGTGTTTCAACATACGTCAGTGAAAAGTTGTGCAAAATGCATAGACCGAAGATGGGCAAAGTACAGTACCAAGAAGATAGCTAGAAATTAAGTAGATTGCTACATAATTCGTGACCAGTAACGTGTACAAATAGTGGTTAAATCTATAATGGGCACATAACAGACGTCCTTTCAATACAGCACACATTTCGTTATTTTACCGCCCATTTAACCCATACGATTTTTAGATCATTCATCATTTCTCATTTCTATCTACTGCAAAGTAATAAAATTAAAACAAACTCGTTTACATTAAAGATACAACTACCATTTCAGACACAGGACTTTGATTTCCCCTGCTTTCCTTAGAGCTACTGGATACCTACCAATGCTTTAAGTGATCCTTTGCAACCTGCCAAAATGCAGCCTCAGACCGTACTGTTTCGATTATACATTATTTTGAAAGGCTAAATCGAAAGTATTTATGTGATATAATTATTAAAAGAAGAGGTTACATTGAATCCACAATAGAAAAGAAACATCTATTGAAAAATTTTGTGGTATATGAAAGCGTTCATACTTAAGTCTCTGCTTAGTGTCCTGTCATCTACTGCTTGTGGTCTTCCATTTAGGTCGGCTATGGGAGGGTAAAATACGTTTACCATTTACGTGTAATAAAATTACAGACAAGGATAGTAAGAAACATACAGATTAAAAGGAAACAAGAGTAAAACTAGGAAATTGACGTATTGGGTTCGTTAAAACAGCAAATAGCGCTGTAAAAACCCATATGCAATACAGCAAAATACATAAATAGTAAAGTGCTGGGTGGCTATAATCAAACAGTCCCTATTTAACACGTTAAAACACGGAAACTAACTACCGTTCGAGTACCAAACTTGGTAGAAATAATGTCCAGAGTATGGGGTATATGAGTTCCATGTGTCACAACGCCACCGTCCGGTTCCAATTATGGCCACCAGGTGCCGTTATCAGTCATCGTGATTCATAGTCCAACACACCTGACCAGTCGCAATGCACTTGTTGACATTATTGGTGCTCTGCTATCGAAACAAAGGTAATGCTACAGCTCCACTTCGAGAATATCACAGGCTGAAAGGATAAAGGAACGGTCCTCTTTTTCCATCTACTGTGTGGAGCAGGACGCAGAAGTAGCTCCGGGAAGAGGCCGACGACTGGTTGCACCACAGGTGCCTGATGAAATCACTGCCGCTATGGCAGACAAGGCTGCGCGCAATTACCTAACCGTCAGGCATTGGGCGTGCTGTGTCACGACAGTTCACACCCCGTGGTCCACTGTACGGAAGATGCTTCGAACCATTCTCAAATGGTTTCCGTACAAGATCCATATTGTACAGCAGCTTGCACAGAGGACGCACAACGATGTGTTGACTTCATTCTCCATTTTCTCGCAGGGAGTGAAGTTGACGAGTGTCGGCCCTGGACCATCCTATGGACAGACGAAGCCTATTTTTCTCTGACGGAGAGGTGAACACACAGAATTGCCGAGTGTGAGGATCTTCACTCCTAGGCACTGTGACTGAAGTGCTTCTGTATGGTGAACGTGTCACCGCATGGTGTAGCTTCACGGCTACATTTAACCTTGATCGATTCTTTTTTGAATAGGTTGATGCTCAAGGACTCAAGACGTGCTGTGTGACTGACCAGTGTTAGTGCGATATTCTTCGCCAGCATGTCATACTCACTCTACTAGAGAGAGACATATTGAACTCAACAGATTTAGCGCAAAATGGGGCCCTACCGCATATCGCTCGTGAAGTTTACCTACTTCTCAGAAACACATTTGAAAACGACCGAATTATCAGTCGATCGTATCAGAATAATTGGCCGGCACGATCACCTGATCTCACTCGCTGTGATTTCTGGTTGTGGGGCCACCTGAAGGACAGGGTTTACAAGGGGAACCTCCACACATGTGCTAATCCGAAAGGCTGTGTATCAAGAGAGGTTACCATCTGACATACGGACATGCTTCGTTCTGCGTGCAGAATGCAATCCTGCGCCTTCAGTCTCTTCTGGACACTGATGGGCGCCTTATTGAGCCCCTTTTGTAGCAGTAACGGTAACGGTATGTAATGGTATGATGTTCCGTATCAGCACATTAAAAGTGTTTCACATGAACTGATTCTGCATTATTTCTCTTCCTCATGTCATTGACGTTAATGCTACCAAGTGTGGTACTCGTACGGTAATTAGTTCCCTGTTAACGTGTTAAATAACCACGCTGTACAGTTTATAGTCAGTAGTATATACCATGTGAAATGCACTCAATACACTGAGGACATATAGTAAGTATGTAGCGTAAACTTAACACAGGAAGGTGGATCTTGACTGTCTCACAACTTATTCAATGCGTACCTTAACTAATGTATCTGAAGAACATCGTAAACATGATGAACCAATATAAATTCATTTCTGTTGTGTCTCACTTATTACATATACATCTCCGTATATACCCTGCTTGTTATTGTGACGAACATGCCACTTCAAACAGCATATGGAGCGCTAGAAGAATCTACGTTGCTAAAAGGCTAACGCGGTGCACCGTCACCCTGTGCCATTTGCAGATTGCCTGTCTAACGGCTTCCAGGGGCCAAAGGACTTTGATTTTCAATATTTCAAATTATTACTGACCGAATTTAAACAAATTTAAATGTTGTCGTAATCTACTCATTAGGATGTAATAACAATAACACAAGAACTAAGGTTAGGAATGTGGCGCATGATGTCTTGAGGCAGTGTAACCTACCACGTGCGAATATTCAGATCGTATTGGTCTACTACTTAAGAATGACAGCGATTAGTGATCTACAACAAATTTTACACGCAATTTCAAACTCTTAAGAAACATTTTCTCACAGACACCTCCCCACAAGCTGATGAAACGAAAAATCTATATTGCATACAATATATTCGCTGTTTACAAAGTAAAGCTACATTATCTGGCTTGACGCTTCGGCTTACAACTTCTTTACTACTATATCTATTCATAACACCTTTTGCAGACATTATCTGCATATACCACTGAATCAACATGTACAATCATACAATTCTACTACACAGTTCGGGAGGTATGACGACATGAACATCGGACTGCATTAAAAATAACTATCATTTTAAGCGGAGCGCAAATTACCCAGACTACACTTAGCCAGTGTTTCATGACTGCACGTATTTAGCGACTTTTAACAAGTTTAATTATAATTTAACACTTTAATTCATTTCTAAGGTATCAGAAATTAGAAGCTGTTTTATACTTTGGAGTTCGATTTTGCATAGAATCGTGGTCTGCTGATTGCTACTGAAATGTCCTTATCTTGTTTTACGTGGTATTTAACTCATATCTTCACAGTGTCTGCAGCTTAGGGGTCCTGTCGGCACCTCCTACGTCCACTCTACAGCATGTTTCATTTTCGTAGTCATCCAGCAAAACGTAAAAGGAGTGCTACCCCTGTGTTTTCCGAACTAAGTTGAAAGACTTTCCTGTGACGTACTCCTTCTCTTCTGTAAAGAAATTCCTTTCAGTAGCTAACAATATTTGTATTGTGTTACATATTCGTAAATTCCCTCATATTACTTTCGTATTACATTAATTGATAGTTTGGACAAGAAAAGAATAGAAGCTTTCGAAATGTGGTGCTACAGAAGCATGCTGAAGATTAGTTGGGTAGATCACATAACTAATGAGTAGGTGTTGAATAGGATTGGGGAGAAGAAAAGTTTGTGGCACAACTTGACTAGAAGAAGGGATCGGTTGGTAGGACACTTTTTGTGGCCTGAAGGGATCATCAGTTTAGTATTCGAGGGAAGCGCTGAGGGTAAAAATCGTGGAGGGAGACCATGGCATGAGTACTCTAAACGCATTCTGAAGGATGTAGGTTGCAGTACTTACTCGAAGATGAAGAAGCTTGCACAGAATAGAGTAGCATGGAGAGCTGCATCAAACCAGTCTCTGGGATGAAGACCACAATAACAACATGTACAGACTAGTTCCATGAAGACGTAGAATTTGCTCGCATGTTCCTGCGGAAGCTGGAAAATTAATAAAATATTATCATAACAGCATACTACTTTTCTGCAGTTTGTCAAGCGTGCAGGTTCACGTCTCTGGACATTTATAGCCAGTTTCTAATTTTTCCATCAGTTGGAAGATAATCATTTGTCCACTACTGGTCATTAAAATTGCCACACCACGAAGAAATGCAGATAATAAACGGATATTCATTGCACGAATATATTATACTAAAACTGACATGTGATTACATTTTCACGCAATTTGGGTGCATGGATCCTGAGAAATCAGTACCCAGAACAATCACATCTGGCCGTAATAACGGCCTTGATACGCCTGGGAATTGAGTCAAACAGAGCTTGGATGGCGTGTACAGGTACAGCTGCCCATACAGCTTCAACACCATACCACAGTTCCTCAAGAGTAGTGACTGGCGTATTGTGACGAGGCAGTTGCTCGGTCACCATTGACCAGACGTTTTCAGTTGGTGAGAGGTCTGGAGAATGTGCTGGCCGATATAGCAGTCGAACATTTTCTGTATCCAGAAAGGCCCATCCAGGACCTGCACATGCGGTCGTGCATTATCCTGCTGAAATGTAGGATTTCACAGGGATCGAATGAAGGGTAGAGCCACTGCCCGTAACACATCTGAAATGTAATGCTCACTGTTCAAAGTGCCGTCAGTGCGAAGAAGAGGTGACCGAGACGCGTAACCAATGCCACCCCACACCATCACGCCGGGTGATACGTCAGTATGGCGATGACGAATACACGCTACCAATGTGCGTTCACCGCGATGTCGCCACACACGGATGTGACCATCACGATACTGTAAACAGAAGTTGTATTTATCCGAAATAATGACGTTTTGCCATTCGTGCACCCAGGTTCGTCGTTGAGTACTCCATTGCAGGCGTTCCTGTCTGAGATGCAGCGTCAAGGGTAACCGCGGCCATGGTCTCCGAGCTGATAGTCCATGCTGCTGCAAACGTCGTCGAACTTTCGTGCACATGGTTGTTGTCTTGCAAACGTCCCCATCTGTAGACTCAGGGATCGAGATGTGGCTGCACAATCCGTTACAGGCATGCCGATAAGATGCCTGTCATATCGACTGCTAGTGATACGAGGCCGTTGGGATCCAGCACGGCGTTCCGTATTACCCTCCTGAACCCACCGATTCCATATTCTGCTAACAGTCATTGGATCTCGACCGACGCGAGCAGCAATGTCGCGATACGATAAACTGCAATCGCGATAGGCTATAATCCTACCTTAATCAAAGTGGAAAACATGATGGTACGCATTTCTCCTCCTTACACAAGGCATCACAACAACGATTCACCAGGCAAACCGGTCAACTGCTGTTTGTGTATGAGAAATCGGTTGGAAACTTTTCTCATGTCAGCACGTTGTAGGTGTCGCCACCAGCGCCAATCTTGTGTGAATGCTCTGAAAAGCTAATCATTTGCATATCACAGCATCGTCTTCCTGTTGGTTGAATTTCGCCTCTGTAGCACGTCATATTCGTGATGTAGCAATTTTAATGGCCAGTAGTGGAGCATAGTTCCCCTTTGTGTGTATACTACATCTGCAGAAATCTAAGGTCATAATTAATCCGTTGAACTTCGATTACACGATAAATGAGTCACATCTAAAGGCGGTGAAATCAACTAAACACCTAGGAATTACAATTACGGAGAACTTAAATTGGAAGGCACACGTAGAATATGTTGTGGGGAGGGCTAACCAAAGACTGCGTTTTATTAGGAAGACACTTAAGAAAGGAACAAATGTGCTAAAGAGACTGTCTACACTACGCTCATCCGTCCTCTTTTAGAATACTGCTTCGCGGTGTGCGATCCCTACGAGATAGGATTGACGGAGTACATCGAAAAAGTTCAAAGAAGGGCACCACGTTTTGTATTATCACGAAGCAGGGGAGAGAGTGTTACTGAAATGACACAGAATTTGGGATGGACATCATTAAGACAAAGGCGTTTTATCAACTTTCTCTTCCGGATGAGAAAATATTTTGTTGACGACGATGTACGTAGGGAGAAACGGTCACCATGATAAAATAAGGGAAATCAGAGCTCACACGGAAAGAAATAGATGGTCGTACGAAATTGGAATAATAGAGAATTGTGAAGGTGGTTCGATGAACCCTCTGCCAGGCGCTTAACTGTGATCTACATGTAGATGAATGCACTCTGCAATGACATTAATTTAACTGATGGACTCCAAAGATCTCAACATAAACCGTCAAGTCACATTAATGTGACCATCGTCACCATCAACTTGCAGAGGTGGCAGATGGCAGAACTAGCAGTGAAGGATATATAAAGCATCTCAAGGGGACACTGACAACAGTGGAGTCATTGTTGTAATTCGGAAACTGAGCGATTTATCTCACGACCAAAAGGACATGATCACTGGATTTGGGGCTAAGTGTGGAAACACTTCCAACACGGCTAAATTTGCATGCCGCTGTGGTTTAAGTATACCGTGCAAGGCAAAATGGTGCCATTCAGATACGGCGACGAGTAAGTGTGGTGCACAGTAACTATTGATGAGAGCGATGAACGACGGCTGCGGGGACGTGTACGGGCCAAAAGACGAGCACCTGTTGAGCAGCTGGCCACCAAGATGAACCACTACTACAGTGTCTCCTCAAGGACCTTTCAGCGAGCGTTGCTTTGTATAAACCTGGTTCAAGAACCAACACGACTGTTGTTCATCGGCGACAAAAGCTGGAATTGGCGTGCCAGTACCGCAACCGGACGTCTGCTGTCTGGCGACAGGTGGTAGTTTCGGATGAAGCACATATTATGATCTAGCAGACAGTCGTACTGTCTGAAATGTCTGAAAGAAAACCTCTGCAACAATCATCGGAAGGCTGCAAGCCAGAGTGGATACCGTTGTGATCTGGAGAATGTTTCCATGGCATTCCCTGAGTGATGACGTCATTCTGGAAATCACTATGGGCTATCTATCTTTGGGGACCGTGTCCACCTTTACATGTTATTTGATTTTTCCTTTCCTCGATGGCATCTACCAGCAGGACAGTGCAACGTGTCGCACGGCTCGAGGTTGCCTGCGTGTTTCGAACAGCACTTCCCTGCCCACCGAACACCCCATATCAAAACCCAATCGAGAATGTCTGGGACGACCTCGATGACGCTGACCGCACCATAGATTCTAGTCGGAAATACCTGCGCAGCTAGCCACGGCAGTAGAATCGGAATGACAGCATTCCTGTCGTTACCGTGCACAGACTCATCAACGCTCTTCCTGGACCTCCGCACTGCAAAATGTGGTTATGCAGGCTTTTGACCATCGGTCACATTGATCTGACTGTGTGTAACAAACAATAGATTACCACAGGTAAAAACAGCGTACTTCGTCACAATACGTTTATTTACTTTAAACACAGGTCTTAACACGAGGAATACATTTATGAGGATGTATGTCAAAAGCACATAAATGTATGAAAATGATTCATGACTTAGGGAAAAGGGTAAAGAAAAGAATCGAAGTTTTTGAGACGTGGTGTTTCAGAACGACTCTGAAAATTATGTGGAGTGATAATAAAATAAGTGGTCATTAGGAGAATCGTTAAGTTATATGTGGAGCACATTAGAAAGGCGAAAAGACAACAAAATAGCTGTTAACACATCAGGCAGTAACCTCTATGTACCAGACAGAGCAGTAGAGGGCAAAAACTGCTGGTATATTGAAAACTAACAGATAATTCAAAATATGGGGTGTCCGCCTCGATAGCTGACTGGTCAGCGTGACGGAATGCCGTGCGAAGGGGCCCGGGTTCGATTCGCGGCTGGGTCGGAGATTTTCTGCGCTTAGAGACTGGGTGTCTGTGTTGTCATTATTATCATCATCTCATCCAACGGTATGGCGAAAGGAAGGGCATCCAGCCACCTCTTAAATTAACCACGCCAAATCCGACCATAAACAATCCGAACATGCGAAACTGCTCAATAAAAGCACAAGAAAAAGAAGAATTGGAAAATGGGGCTGGGTACTTCTCTGCATACAGTTACGCAAAGATACGTTTGAACTGTGCTCCTGTAACCACACTCAGACGGGTCCTTCAGTTGTACTAGCATGTGAAATAATATCCGATCGACCTAAATTGCGGACCACATGATATTTATCTAAATTCCTTGGGGGTAGAGTCGCGTAACAACACAAATTAGTTACTACAAGGGTCCAATTGGGCACATTGTTCCGCATGAGGTTCTGTCCAGGTGTAGATTAATACTGTGATATTGCGTGCGTCAGTAAATGCTGCGTTAGAGATGGCACAGTGAAACTGATGAAGAATTACAGTACCTGTTGGACGAAACCGACGCCAAGAAAAGTTAGCGCTACAGGACATGTGTGGCATGTAGGAGATCAGGGAATAACTTCCATGTTACTAACTGTAAGAGTTTTCCACAAGAGAGGAACTCGTGGCGGGGTGCATTAAACCAGCTAGAAACTTCACAACACAAGGAAAAATGAAAAAGCTGATTTGCCCGCATTATTTGATTAGTTCTCCGTAGTGTAAGGTGAAAGGACATGGGCACTTACACGTTAGCTTAGCAACATTAGTATTGATAATAAAGGGACTGGCAAAGGCGTCTGGTAATGACTCTATTGAATTATGATAAATATGAGGCACTCTCGAGCAGTAGTCCCTGGATGTCTGCAGGATTGAGCCACTAACTTCAAACGTTGGTGCAAAGCGTCGGAAGTTGAGAATTGTGGAATGTAAAGTCTACAGATGGCCGTAGCTCGCCGGGCCGCCGTGAGACAATACGGCGCTTTTGGGGGTAGCCCGGCATCCGGAGTCACCTGTGCTCGGCAACGCTTGGCGAAGACGGGAATTTCGTTTGCCAAGGACCGTAATGACCTACGCGATCATTGGGTAGATCTCAGTGGAGGGATTTCGGCGATGATAGAGCGCTCGACATTGGCCGGAACTGAGTATTCTTCCGCCGCGTTTTCGTACACGTTGGATGACGAGAGAATTATGGAGGGACTTCGTCTTCAGCCATCGAGCGGTACCGACTTGGAGACGGCGTCTTGGCCATCGTCTTCGAAGAGAGATATACGGTCTGTATCGCAGCATTGCACCAATGCATGTTCCGTGCTGAGTTCTGCTGTTAGAGCTCTTTGTGTCCTCACAAGCGAGATTTTCACCAACGCCTAACCACTTCCAACAACTTACCTAATATTCTCGATCTAGAAGTTATCCTTGCGAGGTGCCGAGTATTTATCAACGCAGCTCCCGGTAATAGGGGCGCGTAATTGCAAATTGTTATCGTGCCATTGTCAGGAGTGTGTGGATGGAGAAAGAGATTCACATTTTTATTTTTTTTTTTGTAAATTTTGTTAGTTGTGAGGAAAATCAAATTAAAATGCCAATATTACGATCGAATTATGGACTTATCGAATTATGGACTTCATCGTAGCTAGCATTTACCCGGTCCCAGTAATATTTACATGTACCTTAGTCACTGCACAGCTTGCTCAGACGGAAAGTAAAGAAGGATTGCAGTCTTCTATGTCAGCGACTGACTGATAAGCTTCCACATGGCGAACCTGCGAGGATTGTTCATAAATAGGCAATTTCTGTGACGTAGTCGGATTTTCTAAATTCTTGTTAAAGGCGACCCTAATTTCAGCTATTGGTTGTGGTGTTCGAAACTCTCGCTACTGAATAAGGCAGAAGGTTAGACGCAGCAATTGTGCGATATAAGATAAATGATTTCTTGTGTTGTTGCTGAATCGTTGTGATTTTTTCTTTTGTTTTTGAGGATATTTGATATATTATGTAGTTTGTATGTTCTTGCAAATGTATTGACGCAAGAGAGTAACCTACGACTATGTTGAAAAATTGGTGGGACAGTGACACAGAAATTGCGCATGTCATGGGCTTCCAATATATTGCATAAGCGGTTTTCGCTGAATCATCGAAACTTTTTTTTCTCTTCTCCTAGTCTTTTGCTGTAAGTTGTATTTGAATTCCTTTTGTGAAATGATTTGTGTTTTATGTGCAGCATTTTGTTTAGTTAATTGTTATTTTGGGGGTAACAATCGTTAGTACATGAGGACGCGAAGCCAGGCCAAGGCGGAAGAGCGAACGCAGTATCTTGAGATAAATATGGATGGTCATAGTGAGGAAAATATAATGTTGGTCGCCGCAGAAGTTCACGAGTTTCCGTTCGAGCATGAGCAAATGCAGGCAGAACGACCCAACACTGTTAACTTCTGTAGCACAGGTTATGGTTATACTAGTGGTGAAGGAGAAAACTCGGAATCTGAAGTTGAATTCGAGTAGCATGGTAGTAAAATTAACTTGAACCGACAGTGGGCCTTCGACGTTTGGGGCAAGTCGGGCTAGCACCGTAACAAGACCAACCGGACACGAATCTGACCATAACGATCACCGGTAGAGAAAGCTAGGCACTCGCGGAGGCCACGGAGTCCTGGAGGAACTGCGATGATAGATGAGTGGTCGCTCGCGCAATTGATAAGGAAGATGGATGAAATCAAGAATGATATCAAGGAAAACTTAGACGCACAAAGTAGAAAGACCGATGAGAAATTAGATAGGATGCGTACAGGTTTGGAAACAAAAATGCTTTCCTTCGTGCAAGAAATTAAGAAAGAGTTGGGTGAAGTTCAAAATGACGCAGTTCTGGTGAGACGAGACGCACGCGGTGCGAAACAGACCGCCCAAGAGGCTCGCGAGCAAACTAAGACAGCGACCTCCGTCGAAAAAAGGAACTGACTAAACTGAAACATCGCCTGCACAAACTATTGAAAGTTGCGGGAAAGTCATTGCAGATTAATGTCGAAGAAGTAATTGAAGAGAGAGTGGCGCAGATTGAAAAGTCCATCGACGAAAGGGTCGAGCAGATCGTGCAGGAAGAACGCGAAGATCTTCGCACGCAGATAACTGGAGACGCGATGCAATCACAAGAGAGCGCAGGAAATGTAACACCGCTAACCGGGCAAACAGAGTTTCTGAACGGTGGCAGTGCACGGGACAGAAGCAGTCAGATCCTCCACCTCCCACTTACGAGTCAAGTCCCAGTCGAGCAGCTAGACAGGTGGTGATAGAGAAAGGTACGGTGGCTCTCAGGGCTGCAGAGCCGAGGTCGGTACGAAGCAGCCATGACAATGGTTTACCTCTACAACGGTGCATCTCGCAGAGCGGATATTCCGGTAGTACGGAAACACAAATCAGAACAAACGGAGGAGATAGTACAGCGCCGACACACTACAGCGTACAGCAGGGTCATGGAAATGAACGTACTCCAACATACGAAGAGCAGTCCGACCATGAAAAGTGCTTAAGCCTACGAAGATTCCAACAATACCGAGAGGACAATAATGTTATGCACCCACGGACTTTTATCTCCCAATTCACAGAAGCATTGCCACCGCATTGGCCAGCGCGGAAACAGATCGACTTTGTATGTGCGCATTTAGAAGGGTTGGTGGCAGAAACGATGCTTAAATGTGCGAAATCTTGCGAGTTGTTCGAAGAATTTCGGTCAATATTTCTCAATCGATACTGGTCACAAAGTACTCAGACCAGAATGAAACACTAAATGATGGTGGCTAAAGACATGGAAACTGCGGGCTTCAAAAGCGCACCGAAATTCCTTGACCAGATGGTCAAGAAAAATGAATTCCTAGACAACCCTTATACGAATAACGAGATTATCCGTATTTGCTACATGAAGTTGCCGACACGTGACCAACAAAATCTGATAGGTAAATGCGAAGACGATGTGGAGGGCTTCAGAAATATACTGAAAGAAGTCGAATTCGTGCTGAACGAGGAGCTGGCGCATAACCGTAAGAGAGACAGAGAAATGAAAGTCGTCTCACAAAATTTCAACGCACAAGCAGATCAAAAACGGGTGAACCAATGCCATAGTAGTAACAGCTGGCAAACGCTTAACGGTCAACAGGAACCAAAAACGAATATCGGTAATAAATGGAGGAAAGAAAAGTGGGCAACAACCAGCCGTGGTCGCAAGGACACCAACAACCGAACTTTGCATCTCACAAAAGACGGGAAAACAATCCGCAGACAATAGATATTAGGGGGACAAATCCCGGGCGTGCACAGATAGAAGAGGTGCAGGAACAGCCCTGGCTAACCAACGTTGCGGGCACGGTGGCACAAAAAACCGCACCACGCATCAGAAACCGCCACAGCTACATGCTCATGTATGAGAGGGAGAAAGGTGTTAGGCGAGATCTGCACCCGGTCGTTAAGATTAAACTAGGTGACATAACAGCTGAGGCTATACTGGATAGCGGGAGCTAAATTTCAGCGATGTCGGAAGCCCTATTTGATAGATGCAACATGTTGAAACCTCCGACACTAAAGGTCCAAAAGTTTAAAATCCGAGGTGCCGTCAGAGGGAAACCTACTGAAATTAGGCATCAGACAAGACTAGAGTTTAGTTGTACTACACTGAAATTTTTTCATCGTTTCAAATCTCGCGGCTCAAATTATCATTGGGATTGATATTATGACCCAACACAAAGCGATAATCAATATGGGCGTAGGCACACTGACGTTAGGAGAAAAGGGCGAAACGTACATTAGGTTCGCAGAACAAATGACGAAAGATGAACTAAAGTGGATTGTCAGAATCTAAGGATTACTGAAGACCAGACTCAGGGTGTGCGACCGTACTCTGCACAGGATCCATTACAAACGAGCTGTCAGGATAGAAACGAAGCACTGACAGAAATCCATGAGCCAATACAAGGAAAAGTGGCGGTACTGGAAGACGTAACTGCTGCGGAGAGAATAGAATTAGACAGTGCTTAGAAGAAATGCGGAGGTATTTCTGCCAAAACCAGGAGCCATAAAAGGTTTTCAATATAGGTTTAGAGGAAGGACGCATGTTCCCTTCCGTGTACCTCCCTACCCCTTCCACTGGTATATCGGAAACAGGTGACGCTCGAACTTCAGGATATGCTAAGAGACGGAGTAATAGAAGAGGCTACGTCCACGTACAACAGCCCCTTGCGTGCAGTAGAGAAAATGAATGGAGAAATTAGCCTGGTCTTAGACTCCCGTCAAATTAACACCATAATCATTCCAGAAACGGATAGACCGGAGACGCTAGAAGAGCTGTTGCAGAAGTTTGACAGGGTATGGATTTTTTCTTCGGTCGCTTTGCGAAGTAGTTCTTGTCAAATAGAGTTGGCGCCAGAGTGTCGCAAATATACAGCCTTTCTAGCATTCGGCCAATATTACCAGTTCCGACGTTTATCTTTCGGGCTGTATGTATCTTCAGCTGCATTCATTCGCGGTCTGGGAAAGATACTGAATGACACGTTGAAGGAGCGCGTCACGCGCTATGTAGATGACTTTTGGTGGGAGGAAGTTCATGGAGACGGCACACGAAAATGTTAGGGATGTCGCTGGACAAACTGCGCGAGCATGGCATCACGGCAAACATCGAGAAATCGTGTGTCGGAACCAAGGAAGTGAACTTCCTAGTGCACGTTATTTCGGCAGAAGGGATCACCCCTAATCCTGAAAAATTGGAAGCAATAGCCCATTTGGATGCTCCAAACTCTCCGAAGAGTTTACGTAGGTTCCTCGGATTACTTAGCTTTTTTAAACGATTCATACACATACACTGACAGGGAAGAACACACCTTGTGTGTGGGACGAGGTAGCCGATGGGAAATTTAGGAGTCTGAAGCAGGCACTCCTTGAGGCTCCTACTCTCGCCCATCCCACTCTGGAACAGGACTTCTGCATGGCCACTGACTCCGCGAAGACGGGTCTTGGAGTCATGATCTTTCAAGGCTATGAGCAGGATGGTCAGCGGATACACAAAACCATAGCTTTCGGAAGTCGTGTGCTCCGCAAGAGCGAGCAGAACTATTCTGTTAAAGAACTGGAAGCTTTGGCGATAGTTTGGGGATTCCAAAAATTTCGGCACTTCTAGTTTGGCCGTAGAACTCGCGTGTATACGGACCATCGAGTGCTCGAATTCCTCCAAACAGCAAAGCTCACGCATGGACGACTGGCCCGGTGGATTTAGTTGTTACAAGAATTTAACTTTACAACCATTTACGTACCGGGGTCATCAAACGTCATCATTGACATGTTGTCACGATCCCCAGTTGGTGGAAATGACACCCAGATACGGTACAGAGATGACGAACCGTTTTCTCTCTACTACATGAAGAAGGTGGCGTTTGAGAACTACGTCGCTGTTTCGATGAAAGATATTCAGAAAGAACAGGATAATTATCCGCACCTGTTGACAATCAAACAAAAATACCGAGATAAGACACAAGTAGAGATTAGGCACCATTACTTGATGCGTAAGAGTGTGCTTTTCTATCGGAGTAACGTCGACAGCTCCCTGTGGGTCGTATGTGTGCTGGAAGAGCTGATCAACAAGGTCATTTGGTACACGCATTTCAGCTATGCCCACTTCGGAGCTCGGAAGTGTTTCTTGAAGTTGCGGAGCGTATGCCATTTCTGTAACATGGAGAGGAGAATACGGGCCGTGCTGCGTTAGTGTAAGGTTTGCCAGAAAGGGAAAACTAACACGGTCACCATGCAGACACCAATGTAACATGGAGAGGAGAATACTGGCCGTGCTGCGTTAGTTTAAGGTTTGCCAGAAGGGGAAAACTAACACGGTCACCATGCAGGCACCAATGTATCCAATTGTCCCTAGAAAGATACGAGAGACTGCGGCGTCGGACTTAATGGGCCCCCTAAACAGGGCAAGGAGAGGCTACTGCTACATGCTGGTAGTAATTGAGTTGACGTCGAAGTGTGTAACGCTGACACCTTAGAAAAGGGCTACGGGTCTGAGTGTCAGTAAAGCTTTGCGGCGAGATTTTTTAAAAGCGAGTTGGGAGCGTCGACCGTATTATATCTGACAACGGTCCTCAGTACATATCAGAACAGTGGCAGGCAACCCTTCGGGAATACAATATCAAGCCTATTTCCATCTCTAGGTACAAAACAAGTTGTAACGCCGCCTTACGAACGATGAAGGATTTGGGGGCGATGTGCCGCATGTACTGTTCGAGACGACATGAAACATGGGACGTCTTTCTCGAAGACTTTCAGGAGGCCATCAATGTAATGCCCCATAGCACCACCCTTTACCCTCGGTGACAGTGCTTACGAATACCTATTCGCCGGACAGAATTCGGGAGCTTGTAGATTTTCCCCCACGCCCAAGATTAAGACACAGAGAGATTGTACGCCAGGCGTTTCAAAACATTCAGGTGGCTGCACACTCGCGTAAGGTGAGATCGGACGAGTCGGCAGTAGTGAGGACATTTTCGGTCAATAACAAAGTGTTGGTAAAATCTCACCACTTGTCTAACAAACAGGAGAAAAGGTGCAAAAAGTTCTTCGCTCTGTATCACGGCCCTGTGCGGGTGCGGCGAATTCCCCATCCCATTGCCGTAGAACTAGAGAGCCTAAAAACCGGAAAGTCCTTGGGAGTGCACTATATCACACATGTAAAACCCTATGTGGGATAGGATGAAGCCATGTTGTTCTATTTTAGTAAATAATGTCAATGGTAGTTAGAAGTTAGAAATGTAATTGTTATGGTATGTTCTTGTGTGATTGTGGTTGTTTAGTAGTTAAGGGGTACATTTGGGCAAACATGGCCTACAGTTCTGTCCATTAGAATTCAGTAATTTGTGGTTCAATCGACGTTATAGTCGTCAGTAAATGTGCAGAATGTTGGGCAAACAATGGAGAAATTAGCGGTTACAGTAAAGCAGAAACATTACTAGGTATCTGAGTCGGTGGCGGAGATTTGGACGAGCGAGCCCCTTGAAACAGACGAGAAAAATGCAACAAGCGTTGGTTCAAGGGGCCACCGAACAGATTTTTCGTGAAGCTACAGCGAGTTTTCTTAATGTATTTGGTACCTACCAGCAGAGTCAGGGTGAACCGCAAAATTATGTGAAGAAGTTCATCGTCAGGGTGACGTGAACTGGGGGAGTATGTGTTGAGAGGGTTCTGCGCAGTTGCGAACTGGTGTTTTATTTGTGGTAGATGGGATAAGGCTCTGCGCGGTTGCGACACAGGAGATCAACCCTAAAGAAGGGTAGAGGATGCTAAGCAAGGTAGAATAGTCTTATGAAAAATCGCAAGGTACCCATGACATGACGTGGCGTTGCATAGGATGAAATTTCTGAACATAGGGGGTATCGAAAATAAACAAGGTATGTCAGCAGAGAAAAACAGTCTAAATTAAGTAAATATTGTACGGTTAATCGCTCTTTATGTTCATCAGGTCCAACCAGGAACAATTACACAAACAAATTTATGTGAAACTACACTGGCTTCCAGCTGAAGAGGAAATTTGGAAGGAGAACTAAACCACAAAAAAAAGTTTTTGCTGTAAGAACAAGGGAAAAGGGTAACAATCACGATCGGCAAGAAATCAGAGCAACTAAAATACAAATCATGGAATCAGGCACAAGCGAGATATGGTGTCTGTGTTTGATTTTTTTGTTCATAGGAGGACCTTGGCGACATATCTTCATATGCACTAAGATCCTATACCTTCATTCCTCTTCCTGCATATATATATATATATATATATATATATATATATATATATATATATATATATACACTCCTGGAAATGGAAAAAAGAACACATTGACACCGGTGTGTCAGACCCACCATACTTGCTCCGGACACTGCGAGAGGGCTGTACAAGCAATGATCACACGCACAGCACAGCGGACACACCAGGAACCGCGGTGTTGGCCGTCGAATGGCGCTAGCGTGGCATACGGAGCTCCATCGCAGTCTTTAACACTGGTTGCATGCCGCGACAGCGTGGACGTGAACCGTATGTGCAGTTGACGGACTTTGAGCGAGGGTGTATAGTGGGCATGCGGGAGGCCGGGTGGACGTACCGCCGAATTGCTCAACACGTGGGGCGTGAGGTCTCCACAGTACATCTATGTTGTCACCAGTGGTCGGCGGAAGGTGCACGTGCCCGTCGACCTGGGACCGGACCGCAACGACGCACGGATGCACGCCAAGACCGTAGGATCCTACGCAGTGCCATAGGGGACCGCACTGCCACTTCCCAGCAAATTAGGGACACTGTTGCTCCTGGGGTATCGGCGAGGACCATTCGCAACCGTCTCCATGAAGCTGGGCTACGGTCCAGCACACCGTTAGGCCGTCTTCCGCTCACGCCCCAACATCGTGCAGCCCGCCTCCAGTGGTGTCGCGACAGGCGTGAATGGAGGGACGAATGGAGACGTGTCGTCTTCAGCGATGAGAGTCGCTTCTGCCTTGGTGCCAATGATGCTCGTATGCGTGTTTGGCGCCGTGCAGGTGAGCGCCACAATCAGGACTGCATACGACCGAGGCACACAGGGCCAACACCCGGCATCATGGTGTGGGGAGCGATCTCCTACACTGGCCGTACACCACTGGTGATCGTCGAGGGGACACTGAATAGTGCACGGTACATGCAAACCGTCATCGAACCCATCGTTCTACCATTCCTAGACCGGCAAGGGAACTTGCTGTTCCAACAGGACAATGCACGTCCGCATGTTATCCGTGCCACCCAACGTGCTCTAGAAGGTGTAAGTCAACTACCCTGGCCAACAAGATCTCCGGATCTGTCCCCCATTGAGCATGTTTGGGACTGGATGAAGTGTCGTCTCACGCGGTCTGCACGTCCAGCACGAACGCTGGTCCAACTGAGGCGCCAGGTGGAAATGGCATGGCAAGCCGTACCACAGGACTACATCCAGCATCTCTACGATCGTCTCCATGGGAGAATAGCAGCCTGCATTGCTGCGAAAGGTGGATATACACTGTACTAGTGCCGACATTGTGCATGCTCTGTTGCCTGTGTCTATGTGCCAGTGGTTCTGTCAGTGTGATCATGTGATGTATCTGACCCCAGGAATGTGTCAATAAAGTTTCCCCTTCCTGGGACAATGAATTCACGGTGTTCTTATTTCCATTTCCAGGAGTATATATATATATATATATATATATATATATATATATATATATATATATATATTAACTGTCCAGGTGTTGAACAACATACTACAGACATGAGACACCTGACAAAAAATTTTGTTTTATTTACAATTTATTAGAAAAAATTCTTAATCATTCAATTACATCTGTAAACTGATTAATTATGATGTCTGTTAAGTTAGAAGAATCACTTAAGAATTGTTTTAGGCCATTCCTGTAGACTTAGTTCACCCAAATTGTGAATTCAAAAGGGTGACGTTTAGGTTAAGACTAGGTAAAATAAATCTATGTTGTATGTACCGATTGCAGATGAGGTGTGACTACCAAAGGGTGCACGGTATGTAGAGAAGCATTAGTGGCGAGGCAGCTGTGAGCACACACGGCATTTGACCTAATGGAAAGCTGAACGGCAAACAGACCAAGGGCAGTGTCAGACCGCAGTCAGCAGCTGTGTGGCACCGAGACCGGGTCTGCCAAACGATACGGCCCACACAGGTATACGCGATCGCCGGGCGCTCGATGGAGATGGGGCCAACAGGTTGCTATTGTTCGGCTGTGGCAGCGGATTCCGATTTCGGCTAACAAGCGGTCAACAACTTGTAATTTGGTTAGAAGGACACGCGCGGATCACCCGAGGTGGGGCCAACTGCAGGGAAAGTTACACGGTTACACTTGGTCAGAACAGTTGCGTAGAGCCACCTCTCGTCCCCAACTATTATCGGATCAGGCTGACTCCGTAATTATAGCGGTACCCTGAAAACGGGACTTAAGAAGAGGAGGTCTCTTCAGGAGCGGAGGCTTCCAGAAGAGTTAGAGAGAGGGAATAAAGAAGGCGAGGTGCCACTACAGAGTCAGTCATGAAGACGACGAGTAATTTATCGTTACCGTAAAACAGGGAAGCAAGATGCACGAGGGCGCCAACAGAGAAACGATAACCGTGCCTTTTCTCCTATGAGCCCTGCCGTGTGTCCCAGCTAGCCAGAGCGCACAAGTTAGCCGATAAACGCCACTGACGCCACGACCGACAAATACACTACGGTGCGCCGACGACCGCGACACGCCGCCGAACGTCTACGGCGGAGGTACATGCCACTTACGTGCGTTACAGCGGGCGTAGACGACACGGATGACGCTTCAGAACCTCGCCAACGCCTGTAAAGGCAGTAGCTCTCTGCTAGATAGAGCGACTCCCACATCAGCAAACTGCAGCGTCCCATAAACAAATCGTTACCAGTCACTTTCCATAAATGAACTAGTGCCATTGCTTCTCTTGTGCAAAACCCCAAGAACAGTCACTGTCACTCCCCTGAAGAACTCTCTCAACAGAGACAATCTGTTTTTCCATGTTGTGTTGAAAAAAAATGGTGAACCAAAGTTCAAAACAATCATAAAGGGCTTCCATTGAATTTTTATTGATCTTAAATTTGCTTAATCATTCACTATTGAATCTTGTTGGTTGAAGTAACGCCATGTCTGTTCATTTAGATGTTTTTACATGAATCCTTCTTCAATTATACAGTTCTGGTGCAAATTAATATGTTTGATTTTGTTTTGTGTATTACATATTCATGTGTTCATATTTAAGGTTTTGTATTGATGATATATGTTCGTGATTTTTGCACAACTAGGTTAAGGCACAGCCTTATACATTGTAGCCATACTATTGCTTGGAAATTAACAAGAAGTAGAGTAAATGCAGTGACCACAATAACCGTAAGTTGTCTTCTTTAAGCCAACTGTGTAGGGAGAGTGACCATTGATAAGCTTTTCCATAACTAAATAATTATACTAATGAAGAATAGGGACACATTTGTTTAGTTCTTTTTTATATTAATATCATACAACAAAATAGTTTGTCAAGACAGGGAAATCTCTTCCAGTTTGAGTTGTACTGCAAATTTGATTAAAATATTAATTTCATATCATTTTCACATTTTTTATTTTATTTTATTTTGTATTTGCAACTTCAATATTGGGCCTAGAGCCGTATTTTTATAAGTACAATCATTAATAAAATGTATGGCAACTTCCTAACACCAACTTTTTAATTAATATTTAATTAATAATGATTTGCGGAATGTATCTGTTGATTGCAGTAATTAGGGATTCTCTCAGGGGGTACATCAGCGTATCCCAAGGGTAGGTGAGACATGTTGCTAGCGTACAGATCGAAGTATTGTTACGCTGAGACTGTATTGCTGTAGTTCCATACAGGCTGAGCATTAATGAATTTGTAAGACGGCACGGGAACAAGCTCCCTTCAAGCAGTGTCGGTAAAACTAATGGCATTCAGTCCTGCTTTTCAGAGATTTCCAAGTAATCCATGACTCACAAAGATTGTATGGGTGTGTGAATAAGGAGGATGGCACATGGGTAATACCTAGTCTCGGGACACCTGAAAAAATTTTCAGTTCTATAACCATAACCACTGGTTATACTGATACTAACAAAAATTTTATTACGAAGGTGGGGGCTGTGTAATGTGCCAGGACATGGGCACTTGCACGTTAGCTTATAAACATTAGTATTGGTAATAAAAGGACTGACTCTGTTGAATTATGATATGTATGAGGCACTCTCGAGCAGTACTCCCTGCATGTCTTCCAGTAAGTTAAAGCGTTGGGGAAAAGGGTCTGAAGTTGAGAATTGTGGAATGTAAAGTCTGCAGATGGCCGTAGCTCGCCGGGCCGCCGTGGGCGGCAGGTAGCGGTCACCGAAAACGTGGGACAAAACTGCGCTTTTGGGGGTACCCTGGCATCAGGAGCCACCTGTGCTCGGCAACACTTGGCGAAGACGGGAATTTCGTTTGCCAAGGGGCGTTATGACCTACTCGGTCTTTGGGTAGATCTCAGTGGAGGGATTTCGGCGATGATAGAGCGTTCGACATTGCCCAAAACTGAGTATTCTTCCGCCGCGTTTTCGTACGCGTGGGGAGACGAGAGAATTGTGGAGGGACTTCACCTTCAGCCATCGAGCGGTACCGACTTGGAGACGGCGTCTTGGCCATCGTCTTCGAAGGGAGATATACGGTCTGTATCGCAGCATTGCACCAACGCGTGTTCCGTGCAGAGTTCTGCGGTTAGAGCTCTTTGTGTGCTCAGAAGCGAGATTTTCACCAACGCCTAACCATTTCCAACAACTTACATAATATTCTCGATCTAGAAGTTATCCTTGCGAGGTGCCGAGTATTTATCAACGCAGCTGGCGGTAATAGGGGCGCGTAATAGCAAATTGTTAATGTGCCATTCTCATGAGTGTGCGGATGGACAAAGAGATTAACATTTTTTTTTTTGTAAAATTTGTCAGTTGTGGGGAAAATCAAATTAAAATGCCAATATTACGATCGAAGTATCGACTTCATTGTAACTAGCATTCACCCTGTCCAAGTAAACTTTACATGCACTCTAGTCACTGCACAGCTTGCCCAGACGGGAAGGAAAGAATGTCAGCGACGGACTGATAAGCTTACAGTGGCTAAGTGAATTTTATGAAAATGCGGTTTCTACTCATATGGGCTAGTCACGCCTCCTAGTCTTCGAGGCGTTAAAAGTAGCCAAATATGTTGCGGAACTGCAACTCTGTGAGGTAAAGTAAGTCAGGACCTGCTAACAGACTACGTAGACTATACACAGGAAGCTGTGTATACACCGATATGCTGCACTATTGTTCGAGAAAATTGCCACAGACTGAATGAAAGAAGAGAATTAATCTAATATCGGCGGGTGCGTGGAATAGCATCTTCCATTGTTCCGTGTTTGCATGAAAAAAAAAAGAAGAGCAGTAAGTGATTTAAGACTGCGGAGAAGTGAAAAACTCATTCACCTAGCTAAAAATATTTTGTGTTACTTGGAATGGAAGTTGTACTATAAGCGAAGTATGTGATCAGTTCATCAGATAGAATCTTAAACAGAGAGGGAGGAGTGGTTTTTTTAATTTATTTATTTATTGTTTTTTTAGAATCAACCATGTAATAAAGCCCTCCTGCTGTGTGATGATAAAACGTTACAACAAGATGATCATTAGCTGTCTCAGTCTGCGGTTTCAGGCGTCGGCCGGTGAAGATCGTGCTTACTATAGGTAATTACATATCCTGTTCGTTTTACACTGAAATATTTGCCCACACCGCAGCGCATACTCTCAATTTACGACCGGCTGAACTAACTCCCTCGTTAGCAGTTAATGCCTTGTGATTGGCAGTGGGCGTGCTTACAGGAATTCGGCGGATCTCGACGATTTAACCCAGCAGCACTCAGTACACCCTGGCGCTGCGTTCAGTTCACACACCCACACACCCACCCACCCGCCTACACACACACACACACACACACACACACACACACACACACACACACACGCCTAAATTTCACGTAATGCTGTGAATTTATGTTAGCACATCATTACCACAATTTAACAGGAATATTATACTACGGGAAATTAAGGTAAGACAGTTGTAACTGCTGTAATACTTGTGTTCAACACTATTTTCGGTACTATTATTATTGACATTTATACTATCGTTGTTAGTATCGTATGAATTTCGTATTAATCACGTATAGTGACGTTAACTGTAGACCCCATCTTACCGGAAGCATGCGAGCTGTGATCTGGTCAGGTACAAGAACCACATAAGTAAAACCAATTTTAAAAAAATGTTTGCGGCTTTTAGTTATTTTAAATTTTCCTATCATGTATACCTACGCGTACTCTTTATTTTCTAATTACTGGTTCTGTGCTACCAAATTATATTCTTTTCTTTCCGAAGTAACTTGCAGGTTCCCAGGCCACCATCCCGTGACAAGTGTTCGTCCAAAGTACTAAGACTACAAGCACGACAGAGGTGTTAGGCAGTACACAAGTTACGACATCTACATGTTCAAAGTTGATCGGAGTTTATACAAAACGAATGTATGAACTTTCACAGGTTTTTTTTATTTTTGTAATTTTTTCATATTAAAGCGTATATGATCCGGTTGTGCGCCTCGATCGCTGAATATAGACAGTGGAGGAAAGACCAGCAATCGATCGCAAAATCCGTAATTTTATTACAGCAGATCTAGATTTCAACTATTACATACTTACCTTCAGTGCTAAAATTACAGTACATAAAATTAAGTAATAAGTATAAGGTAGCTCACCACGTAACGTAAGTGCAAAAACAAGCACTACTCAGATACGTATCATTTTCAAAAAAATATGACTATTCACCGCACCTCGATCGAGGGCACCACACTGCTCTGACGTCACATTTTCTTCTTGCTGAACGATGTACTCAGCGGCTTCGGTTCATGTTAAAATCCTGTACATTCTACACCTAACAATATTGTTTACTACGTGACTAATGTCACCTGCTGTTACGTAGTATGAACAGTGTGGTGCTTCGGTTTGCACTTACGATGCGTTGTCAGCTATATAACATTTGTTCCTGATTCTTCTGTTTTTTAATCTCTAGCATAGAAGGTGACAGAGCAATATTGGAATCTAGATCTGCTGTAGACGGATTTCGCGATCGATTGCTGTTATTTTCTCCATTGTTTATTTCTACATTTCTGATAAATTTGATGACATTTACAGTGAAGAGAAGGAAAACAGCAAATCCGTGAATGTCTTTCTTTTTATGAAAGAAAGCTATCGTTGTGTTGTGTATTATTATGCTTTATATTTTCACGTGAGTAGATTGGCGCGCTGAAGACAGCATGATCTGTGGCCTTAAGGACACTTCTCCAACGGTATCCGGATGGATCCACAACAAGAGATACGAATCGCGATCATTACTGAAAAATGCGTAATTTTTATGATTGTGGAAGCTGCCATTCATTAAACGAATGTAATTAACTAATTTAAAGACATCCGTTTAAGTTGGGCTAATGATTTATTTAAATCCCAACCGATTTCGGGTTGTTAAAATCCGATCTTCAGGTTATAAAATCATTGTCCTTGATCATGCTTAATATGGGATCGGGCCGGTCAGTGCAAGGGCTCCAGATCAGTGCATCTCAGATGGAAACTGTCTGTAGTCGGGCAGCCGCACACAACGTTTTAACATCCCGATATCGGCCGTGGTTTGAATAAGTCATTAGTACCAAGTATTTTGAACTAATGTAGTTATCTACACGAAGAAAACAACGATGCACGAGAATGTACACACTGTTGAACATTTCCAGGATGCTGCGTGGTGCAATGGAAGAGTCAGGCTGGTAGTTTATCAGATCATCGTTTATGGCACTACCGCGAGCAACCAAAACTCCAAGAGTGTAGTTAATAGAAAAATGATGATTCCGAGTTGCAGCAGCCTCCACAGTATTTATCTTATTCAGACCACTTTGTCATTAGGGGATGAACCAAACCTACAGAGCCAATTAAGCTGACATGATCATTGCGACGTCGCCACAAGTAACTGATCTGTGTCTGTAAGATTCTCGTCTGAAAATATATGTACAGCTTCAACAGATCGTAAAAAAGCTGCGTATCATGATCGTATCAAAAACGCGCGCGTTTTGTGTGTGTGTGTGTGTGTGTGTGTGTGTGTTTGTGCTTGGATTTCAGAGGATACATAATGTAGTGATAACTAATGATAAAGTACGGGATCGACAGTAGTAGTGAATAAAATTCGTTCATCCACTAGCTTATCTTGGTGAACATTAAGATTTTAAACTTTTACTATCTATGTGGTCTTTCGTGTCACACCGATACCTAAACATCAGGTTATCCAATATTTTCTTGCCTCTTTTAGACACAGCGACGAACCTTTCTCTAATGTGACTTTATCAGCAGTGTAGTTGCTACAGTGAGTCGCAATGTATCGTAAACTGAAGTAACCATCCCATTGTAATCCTGGAGCACTGAGTATATTTTCTGCAGTTATGCTTTTCTCCTGCTGTTATTGTCAGTGTTTTATCATTTCTTTCAGAAGCTTAAGTAATATGTCAGGATCCATATGAATTTCATTTATTTCATTATACTAACTGTTGTGCTCGATATTTTGACTTTACAACAAACAGTGGCCGTCTGTCATCATGATCAATTGCGTCATGGAAGCGGCGACTGGAACGGGGAATGTTCATTATCCTTTCGAAGACTGTCTACTAAGCACATGCAGGGTGTACTGCATATGATCCACGACTAGGTCACATGCCGTGAAAAGAGTCTTACAAATCGGCGCTAGTAACCATCATTGCCGCCAGTGATACAGCGGTCAAAGGAAAGCTCATTCTCTACCAAGACACGGAATTTTCCTCCTTGGAGGTACTTAGGGTTGAGAAGGACGTGTGACACATAGATACTCGATTAAAAATTTGAAGAAGAGGTTGTTGTTTCACTAGCCTTCGAAGTCAGGGCCACGGTTCCAAATCGATGACACTGTTATGTGACGTCCGTGCACTATCCACATTGAATGTGATCGCACCCATTTGGAGTGCAGTACGGTAGCAGTTTCTGCTCTGTGTGTCCGGCCACAAGGAACAATCGAAAACCCTTCAACAAAATGTGAGCTTGACCTCGAGTAGCAAAGAGTGTTTATGCTTTTGAGTCCTCCTGTTTCATTCCCTATTGTGCCACGGATCACGGAGTGGCGCGACACAGAGATGTGTGAATAAAAGGACCAATGGTTCAAATGGCTCTGAGCACTGTGGGACTTAACTTCTGAGGTAATCAGTCCCTCAGAACTTAGAACTACTTAAACCTAACTAACCTAAGGACATCACATACATCCCTGCCCGAGGCAGGATTCGAACCTGCGACCGTAGCGGTGGCACGGTTACAGATTGTAGCGCCTAGAACCGCTCGGCCACTCCGACCGGCCAGTACATGGACAAAGAATCCTCCTAAAATCCCTCAGTTCAGCAACACCCTAGGTGCCACCCTCCTGCCTTTGTTGAGCATTTTAAAATTATATGCATACAGAGACAAAGTGTGAGCCGAGTCAAAGGCACCTGCAGGAAGGCTACGCTACCGCTCTTCTTCCTGATAATAGGCAAGCAGAATCGGAGGGTTGTGAAGGTCTCAGACCTTTCTGGTGCTTAGGTCCATCAGAATTGGTCCCCGTACAGGTGATCCGCAATAAAGGTGGATGGGTGGCACCAACGGTGTAGATTGCTTTGTCCGTCATGGGTTAATTTACTTTTGGATTCCTACACTTTGTCTTCTTCGCGATCACCAGTTTTGGTATTAAGCTCCTCGCTGTTCTCGTTGTCACAAGTCCTCAGTACCTGCGTCTTTTTCTGTTTACTCTCAATACATACTCTCTATTCATTAAACTGTTCACGCCGTTCACCTTCAGTGAGCGTAGCAATGACATCAGCGAATCTTATCATTGATATCCTTTCACCCCGAATTTTAATCCCACTCTTGAAACTCATTTATTTCTATCGTTGTTTCTTAGATGTGTATCTTGAACAGTAGGACTGTTGAGTATTTGTTATTACTAGACGAAATTTGTTGCAGGACTCAGTTTTTCTCCTCTCTCGTTCCTAATACCAAGCCAAAATTCTGCTTAAACCATTTTTCTATTTCTACCTTACATCGTCATGTCAACTGCTCCTGATTATTAGATTTTCATTCCTCTTACATTCTGAAGTACACGTTCAATATACTTATATAGTTTCTCTATGTCTTCACTTTCAGAGCCTTACCATTACCCGTTATAGCCTATCTAGCTTCCCTACCACGTTCAAGCTTCTAACATACCACGCCCTGACTAGTATAGCGTTACCCTTTCGTTTGTTATTCAGTCTTTTTTCTCATGGTCACCTCCGCCTTGGCAGACTCCTCCCGGGGATCCGAATGGTGGACTAGTCCGGAATCCTTCACCACTGGATGGGTCATCATGACACTTTTTAAATTACGGGCCACTTGTCCTTTAGTGCAATGGTTCGTATTGCTTTCTTCATCCTCATGCTATTGATCATTGCTGCTCAAAAGGCACTGCCGGAATGGTTTCCCACAGAGTGCCCTGAGCCCGTATTCTTCCCTCTGCCCTTTTTGATCAGGCCGTTGACACAATGAAGGTTCTTTCCTACGATGTATATATACGACCGCTATAGCTGATTTATTCAAAATCAAAGCAGTGAGTAGATCAGAGCCAAAGACCAAGGACGTTTTGATTAGCAGTGAATAACACCATGCCTAGACCACAAATAAGATCGAGAGTTATAGAAAATCAGCTTTACGTCTCATACATCCAAACTGCTGCCAAGAATGTTATTGCCGAGAGAGATAAAGCAAGGCACCAGAGAAGCAGTTCTGACGATGCGCTTGATAATGGAAGCAAGACTTAAGAAATATCAAAACAAGTTGGTGGAGTTTGTCGACGAAAGAAAAGCGTTCGGCAAGATGTTCGAAACTCAGAAAATAAATATGAGAAAGCTATAGTGAAAGACAGATAATACACATAGACAAACAATTTGGCTGGAGGAATATCCGCAACTGATAAGTATAGCACAGGTTAAAAATATCGCTTTTTCTTTTCATTTTCCTGTCCTTAAGCCATGACCGGTTTCGGACTCTGACATGCCCATCATCATGTGTTATTTCTTTGCGCTGGGTCCCCGAGCGCGTTCATTTCGGTGCTCGGGATCACAGCACACAGATATCACATCTGGTGAGGGGCATGTCAGAGTACGAGTTGCTGCACTACACCGGGCAAAAGGAGGTCTCGCACTATATTACGAGGCATCATGTGACCTCTTCTGTTCAGTCTACACATGAAAGGAAAGATCAAGAGTGGCATTAAAATTCACGATAAAAGGATACTAATTACAATATTCGCTTCTTCACGTTTCTGTCCTCAGTGAAAGTGAAAACCCACTACCGGAAGTGATGAATGAAAGGAACATTCTAATAAATGCAGAATGTGGACGAGAGTAAACCGAAAAAAGACCAACGTAATGAGAAGTAGCAGAGATGAGAACAGGGAGAAATTTAACAACAGAAGTGGTGACCATCATCATCATAAACTTAGGGCTGTGCCTTGTCGATTTAGCCAGCTCCCTCTCTCCATTGTCATCCTCTTCAATTCTTCATACGATTTTATCCCCATATCTTCTTTGATGTTACTAAAATTACTAAAATACGTTGTTCTTGGCCTGGCCCTTGGTTTTTTCCCTAAAACTTTTCCTTCAAATACACTCTATAGCAACTGGCTGTGTCTCATTATGTGTCCTATCATTTTTTTATATTCTTCTTCCTATATAATTTAGCAGCATTCTGTTCTCATTAAGGAATTTTGCTACCATGGCAGCAAATAACGTGTGTGGGACGGAGAAGAAGGACATAAAAATCAGACTAGCACTGGCATAAAGAGTGTTGCTGACCAGGAGATGTCTACTACTATCAACATACGCCTTTATTTGAAGAAGAAAACTCCGTGAGTGTATGTTTGGAGCACGGCTTTGTACGATAGTAAAACACCAGAAAAGAAAAGAATCAAAGCGTTTAATATGTAGTGCTATAGAATAATTTTGAAAATTAGAGGGACTGATAGAATAAGAAATAAAGAGGCTATCCGCAAAATCGGCGAAGAAAGGAACATATGGAAATCAATGGTAAGTAGAAGGCACAAAATGTAAGGACGTGTGTTATCACGTCAGAGAATAATCTCCACAGGATTAGTAGATGTTATAGACAGTAATAAACGTAACCCGCCATGTAGCGGAGAGCGCTAACGAGCTGCTTCCTGGACTCGGGTAAGCGTGGCGGCCCTGGATCGAATCGGCCCGGCGGATTAACTACGATGGCCGGTGTGCCAGCCTGGATGGGGTTTTTAGGCGGTTTTCCACATCCTACTAGGTGAATACCGGGCTGGTCCCCACATCCCACCTCAGTTACACGACTCGCAGACATCTGAAACACATTCACACTATCTCTCGCTTTACACTAGATGCAGACAGCTGGGGGACACTCATTCCGTCCTGGGAGGTATGGGGTGGCGGCAGGAAGGGCATCCGACCACCCCTTACGGCTAACCATGCTAAATCTTAACCCTGCCAACCCTGCACACGCTGTGGGATAAAGGCAGTAGCAAAAGAAAGAAAGAAAGATGGACAGCAACAAACGCAGGGAAGGTAGAGTAGGTAGTAAGGGGTATTCTGTTACTCTGAAATAAAGAGGTTGACTCGGGAGAGGAATTTCTGATGGGCCATACCAAACCAGTCAGAAGAATTGAAAGAAATAAATGGCTGAGAGGTAAGATGGGGCAAGTAAAAATTCTATCAATTTTGGTCAGAAATGTTTTTCCAAGTATATCACCTTGCCAATTGCAATACTGAAACATTTCGGCCACAAACGTGCCGACAGGTTTCATAACCCAACCCACATTTATTGCAGGAACGGTTTAAGGACGGAAGATTCTTACCTAATTGTAGAAGTAACTACCTGAAGGTATGTAACCCATTCTTATTGCTTTATCCACATGACTATCGTAGCTGAAATCCTCTCTCAGCCGTCGCCAATAATCTCGCCAACATTTTCAACAAATAACTGTTTGAGGTGACTTAGATTTTGTTTCCAAGGGTGTTGCAGAAATGTTTTAATGCGATTTTTATTTCCCTCATGCTTTTCAGGGGTGCTATTCCTTACTTTCCTACGAAGTGGCGATTTAATTGGTTCAAATGGCTCTGAGCACTATGGGACATAACTTCAGAGGTCATCAGTCCCCTAGAACTTAGAACTACTTAAACCTAACTAACCTAAGGACATCACACACATCCATGCCCAAGGCAGGACCGTAGCGGTCGCGCGGGTTCAGACTGTAGCACCTAGAACCGCTCCTTCACCGCGGCCGCCCGGCGATTTAATTGTTCAATTTCATGATAACTTCTTTGTGTACTGAACCACATGGCCATAGATAATTATGGCTCTTCAGTAGGATGAGTAAATACACTCCCGGAAATTGAAATAAGAACACCGTGAATTCATTGTCCCAGGAAGGGGAAACTTTGTTGACACGTTCCTGGGGTCAGATACATCACATGATCACACTGACAGAACCACAGGCACATAGACACAGGCAACAGAGCATCCATAATGTCGGCACTAGTACAGTGTATATCCACCTTTCGCAGCAATGCAGGCTGCTATTCTCCCATGGAGACGATCGTAGAGATGCTGGATGTAGTCCTGTGGAACGGCTTGCCATGCCATTTCCACCTGGCGCCTCAGTTGGACCAGCGTTCGTGCTGGACGTGCAGACCGCGTGAGACGACGCTTCATCCAGTCCCAAACATGCTCAATGGGGGACAGATCCGGAGATCTTGCTGGCCAGGGTAGTTGACTTACACCTTCTAGAGCACGTTGGGTGGCACGGGATACATGCGGACGTGCATTGTCCTGTTGGAACAGCAAGTTCCCTTGCCGGTCTAGGAATGGTAGAACGATGGGTTCGATGACGGTTTGGATGTACCGTGCACTATTCAGTGTCCCCTCGACGATCACCAGTGGTGTACGGCCAATGTAGGAGATCGCTCCCCACACCATGATGCCGGGTGTTGGCCCTGTGTGCCTCGGTCGTATGCAGTCCTGATGGTGGCGCTCACTTGCACGGCGCCAAACACGCATACGACCATCATTGGCACCAAGGCAGAAGCGACTCTCATCGCTGAAGACGACACGTCTCCATTCGACCCTCCATTCACGCCTGTCGCGACACCGCTGGAGGCGGGCTGCACGATGTTGGGGCGTGAGCGGAAGACGGCCTAACGGGGTGCGGGACCGTAGCCCAGCTTCATGGAGACGATTGCGAATGGTTCTCGCCGATACCCCAGGAGCAACAGTGTCCCTAATTTGCTGGGAAGTGGCGGTGCGGTCCCCTACGGCACTGCGTAGAATCCTACGGTCTTGGCGTGCATCCGTGCGTCGCTGCGGTCCGGTCCCAGGTCGACGGGCACGTGCACCTTCCGCCGACCACTGGCGACAACATCGATGTACTGTGGAGACCTCACGCCCCACGTGTTGAGCAATTCGGCGGTACGTCCACCCGGCCTCCCGCATGCCCACTGTACGCCCTCGCTCAAAGTCCGTCAACTGCACATACGGTTCACGTCTACGCTGTCGCGGCATGCTACCAGTGTTAAAGACTGCGATGGAGTTCCGTATGCCACGGCAAACTGGCTGACACTGACGGCTGCGGTGCACAAATGCTGCGCAGCTAGCGCCATTCGACGGCCAACACCGCGGTTCCTGGTGTGTCCGCTGTGCCGTGCGTGTGATCATTGCTTGTACAGCCCTCTCGCAGTGTCCGGAGCAAGTATGGTGGGTCTGACACACCGGTGTCAATGTGTTCTTTTTTCCATTTCCAGGAGTGTATTTACATAGTACTTCTTTCACGGTTTAAAATACCACTGAAGTCTTTACTTACTATGTTCCTGTAAACTGACGGTTTACGTGTCAGATTTCACAGCATTTCCTTTGAGATCTGAACCACCTCGTCAAAGTCCAGTTTGACTAATCTGTGGGATAAGATTATCTTCGTAGTACTTGTTTCAGCCTTCAAAGAGGTTACAGCTATGTTATATCACTATTTTGCTATGAATTTTTGAAATAATTATTTGATTTCATGATACATTACGTCCTGAACGACGTGGTCGTAGTCCAGTTATACGTGGCACGAATAGATTCCATGGTGTTTCTTTTGCTTATTAAAAAGATATTACAGGCTAGAATGAGATTTTCACTCTGCAGCGGAGTGTGCGCTGATATGAAACTTCCTGGCAGATTAAAACTGTGTGCCCGACCGAGACTCGAACTCGGGATCTTTGCCTTTCGCGGGCAAGTGCTCTACCAAGGAAGGTAGGAGACGAGGTACTGGCAGAAGTAAAGCTGTGAGTACCGGACGTGAGTCGTGCTTCGGTAGCTCAGTTGGTAGAGCACTTGCCCGCGAAAGGCAAAGATCCCGAGTTCGAGTCTCGGTCGGGCACACAGTTTTAATCTGCCAGGAAGTTTCATATTACAGGCTACTTTTCCTTGCATGTCTGAATATCCAAGTAATTTTAATTTTCCTTTTGAGAGCCCAGGTGTAATTCCACAGTCTGCTGTAATTCTAAGTTCGAATTCATTGCAGGGTTATGTTGAAGTAACGTAGTACTCCTGTGTGCAATACATTTTGTTTCTTATGCTTCCCTACCTCAGCAGTATTGTGGTCATACATCCAAATAGTGTCACGTAATTAATACCTGTAACTATTTGACCTCTGCTTTCCCTTCAAGACATGATGCGCGTGCTTTGAAATTATGTTTAGTATGATTTATCTCCATCTACCATGTATACTTGGGCTTAGAAAGAACATAACAACTCTGTGTAGCAAGATTTTATTTACCTGAACTGGAAAGTAATTTGCTTCGTTTCTGCGACGTACGACTTCTTCCTTTGTTTATACAAACAAAATAATAAGGACCACTTGCAAAATGACTGTCCTTTCATGGTTCTGTATTGTGACTATTATTTCGATATTGAAGCAAATAAAGTTGGCTACATGTTTCATATGAATCACTAGCACGTTGAAGTCATTCACACTGGTCACCTGAAACGGTGATTGATATTAAAACATGAAGCGGTCATATGGCCAACTGATTGTTTATAGAAGCAATTGCATCAGCAAAAACGTTCTACAATAAGTGTGTTCTTTTTCGAAGAACTTGAATGAATATTACCTGTTAGGCGACAAATCTGAAAGGAAAAGGGAGAGAAAAAATTCCTGATTTCGAACAGCCGGTGTTCCTAAAAAAAATGGTTGAAAAAGCTCTGAGCACTGTGGGACTTTGAGGTCATCAGCTCCCTAGAGCTTAGAACTACTTAAACCTAACTAACCTAAGGACATCACACACCGTAGTGGTCACGCGGTTTCAGACGAAAGTGCCTAGAACCGCTCGGCCACAGCGGCCGGGCCAGCGTTACTCAAAGACGTCGAACTATCAGCGACCACCAGCTGGGAAACGTAAATATTTCACCACCATTACTCGACAAAAAAGACAGCAACTTGAACACTCTTAATCGGGTCTGCTAGCGAGCTCAGCAGATAGTCGTTAGAAGTATGCGGAAGTTTGCCTTCCTAATATATGAGAAAGACTATGGAGAACTAAATATCTGAGGTCATTAGTCCCCTAGAACTTAGAACTATTTACACATAACTAACCTAAGGACAGCACACATATCCATGCCCGAGGCAGGATTCGAACCTGCGACCGTAGCAGTCACGCGGTTCCAGACTGAAGTGCCTAGAACTACTCGGCCACAGCGTCCGGGCCGGCGTTACTCAAAGACGTCGAAGTATCAGTGACCACCAGCTGGGAAACGTAAAAATTTCACCACCATTGCTCGACAAAAAAGACAGCAACCTGGACACTCTTGATAGGGTATGCTAGCGAGCTCACCAGAAAGTCGTTAGAAGTGTGAGGACGTCTGCCTTCCTAATATATGAAAACACTAGGAAGGACAAAACATCGCCTAGTAGCTATTTCGACTAAGCAGTAAAAACACTGTAATAAATTTGGGAAGTAAATATAGCGGAACAGAACACCCCTGATGATTCGAGAAGACCAGAACCGATTTGGTTATTACCAGTGACGTAGTAGATCGGTGTCTCTCCTCAGTGACGTAAGTAGTCCACCGCCAGTAGACTACAACATTCGATCAGTAAGATCGACGGCGTTCGTGTCGTTCGCGCTCGATTGTCTGGTTATGGCGTGGTGACATCTTGTGAGTGTTTTAGTGTTTATTTTACACCTGGAGCAATTTGTATGCATGGATAATGAAATCCATCATCCAGTAATGAAGTCAGAACAGCAGCCAACGGTGACGGTTAGTCCAGGTGACTCGTAACATGGCTCAAGTACAGGGCAGAAACGGCTCTAAAACTTCAGTAGAGCGAGAGTCTGATGGTCAGCCGTACCGGCGGGCCAGTTTCAGCGTCCAGCACAACACCCAACATTGCGGTCCACTCGATGAAACAACACGGGGAGTGATTTGGGAAGGATTGAGTACTCCCAGAACGGCGTGTGAGTGAAACGCATACGCGCCGTCTCAAAGTCGGGTTACGGACAGGGCGTGTCTACCACGCCAGCGGGCGGCAAAACGCTGCACCAGGTTGTAATCGACTTCCGCTCCGAGCTGTTGCAGCGTTCGTGGTAGCCTCGAGTTGGATTCAGCTAATTGCTCTCTGGGTTGTGTAGACACCAGACGTCGCATGATACACGACAACGACTTGCTTTCTGAGTAATAAAGGGAATAATCTTGAATATTGTTTTATTGCGTATAACGACGCCACTCAGGCCCCGGTCTGCATGCTGATAAAACAGTAGAGGTTTTCAACCCGGCAGTGAGCCACCCCCACATAACACTGAAATACAAACAGAATTACGAAGATAAGTGTTTTGCATGTTTTGTTGTATTTAATGTAGAGTCCCTATACTTCTCGTGCAAGTTAGGTATGTATGCAAGCTAGGTATGTATGCCTATTGTATTGACTTTTGAGAAGTATACAATGAATACATGTATTCACAGTTGTAAACAGCAACAATCTGATTCAATAACATTACATTTATTTTCTCCTATTCCAGATCAATGCAGGAAATATCTTAGCGGAAATGGTTTCAGCTTAGGAACTACCAATGGACCTCCTGAAATATGCTTAAATTTTTTTCGCCGACGTTGATCAGCGACTTATTTAAAGCAATGAGCTAGGTGGCGGTCGGATATGGAATAAAAGGCTAATCAATGCAAGGGAGCTAATTTGCGGCTTTCCTCATTTCCCCACCTCATTTCACACGTTTCCAGGATTTACACGATTCGAGATACTAACACAGATATTGCTTTCCAGGCCATCCTGTGATATTACGGCAGAAATAATTTCGACATCAATTTGTGCCCGTCAAATATTCTGAATATCGCGATGCAAACAGTATCAGTCTACCTACCCCTTGCTCTGGATTTAATTCATTATTGGACTGTAGTCGAAGCTCCGACGACCACCATTACGAAGGAAATATAAGCACGAGAATCATCCAATTAATAAGACCGTGGAAAAATTTGAATTAAATAACACCTGCGTTACTCTTCAATCAAGGAATAATCTGAAACAAAACGTGAACCTAATAAATTATGATTCAGCACAATTTGCCCCCAGATGAATAAACCACCAAACCAGAGTGATGGTGGACATATCGAGGAATTAAACGGAAAGGCGTATAATGATTAATATGAGGCTCAATATCGAGTAATTAGCTGTAGAAAAATTACCGTAGTGAAACGCGACAGGTTCTCACACTAGTACTATGTGCGGTGATGCATAATGAACTTATTAGTGAGCGTAATGAGTCTGGGCTTAGTGTAAATTTTTGCGAGAAAAGGAGTCTGTATAGCTTAATATACTTATTTATTTGATCAACCTGTATATATTTTCGCAAATACATTAACGAAAAGACTCTAAGCCAATAAAAATACCAACACGAAGGAATTACCCGAAAGGGACGGAATTCAGTAGACGTGAGGTACATACAACGGCAAATAAAAGACTGTGCATTCAGAAAAATTATACGATATATTCGTGAGAAAAGCTTCTATGGCTTAGGTTCACCACTCCTGTTGTCGGGCTATATGTCGGGCGACAGTCAGGTTGGTACAACCGCCACTGCTCGGATCTCTGCAGACTTGTCTTCGATGATCATCGGTGCTCAGTTCGACGCAGGGCTCATCGATGAAGACACTTCTACTCAATAGATTCCTATACCTGAATATTGCTCATCAGTGTGGGATCCGTACCAGGTCGGGTTGACAGAGAGGGTAGAGAATATCCAAAGAAGAGCGGCGTGTTTCGTCACAGGGTTATTTGGTAAGCGTGATAGCGTTAAGGAGGTGTTTGGCAAACTCAAGTGGCAGACTCTGCAAGAGAGGCGCTCTGCATCGCGGTGTAGCATGGCGTCCAGGTTTCGAGAAGGTGCGTTTCTGGATGAGGTATCGAATATATTGCTTCCCACTACTTATACCTCCCGAGGAGATCACTGATATAAAATTACAGAGATTCGAGCGCGCACGGAGGTTTTCCGGCAGTCGCTCTTCCCGCGAACCATACGCGACTGGAACAGAAAAGGGAGGTAATGACAATGGCACGTGAAGTGCCTTCCGCCACACACCGTTGGTTGGCTTGCGGAGTATAAATGTAAATGTAGAATAAGAACCAGATGTGGACCAACACGTTTTGACTTTCTGAAGTCGAGAATCTCTTGAATGTATCATCCAAATTTTCTGAAAATGTAATCACTTGTTTGTCTGTACAAGTTCATCATATTTACCGATTTCCGTTCTATTCGGATCATTCCTTCCTCTTTTTTGCCGTAGTGTGTGATTTACTTAATAACATACTTAATTATCTCTTCCTAATGATTTTCTACTTTCACATTCAAACGTGCAAACAAAATGTATACACTGTTCAATTCCAATGCAACCACAAATGATGGCATCGGACTATCTAGATAGCGAATTGTAATTAACTCCCCAACTGAGAGCATCAAAATTGTAAACGGTGATTTCAGCGCAAAGACGGCGATGAAATGACCGTTTAGAAATATCATTGGAAACTATCCCGCTCGCAAGCGGAATAATAAAATGGCCGAAGAGTTATTGACGTGTAAAATGCATTTGATCTTTCTTTACATATACATGTTTCAAAAAACATTCACGGAGTATAAAACTTCTCTCCACAATGAGATCTTAGCAAATTTCAGTTGGATCACGACGCACTGTCGACATGGACTGTTAGGGAAATTAAAAATGTAGAAGTGAAGTAAGAAGCCAACCAAGACTCAGATGACTTCTTCAGAAGAGTAAAGGTTAGACTCCTTCGCGTAAATAAGTAAAAACTTTCTCCGAATACCACTGTAAAATCTACCCTGAAAAGCAGTGGCAAAGTAAAGCAAATTCTCGAGAGGAGTTACAAGAAAGAAAAACGGAGACCTGGCAGGATAAATGGAATAATAGCGAACACACAAGAATATATTTAGTCCATGTACGAACCGGGCGTAAACTTTCGTAGGGAACTGAAAACTATGATAAAGCACTGTTAATAAAACTCTTTTGGTCTGTTGACCGGATTGTCAGTATATAAAATTGTCAGTTCAGCATAAAGCCCCGAGGAAGGCAGCTTGCAATAGTGGCCGACACGTCGGACAATTTTACATATTGACAAAGAGGTCAACGGCCCAGAAGAATTTTATTGACAGTGATAACGGGCGCGAAGGCCTACGCTTACATTTACGATAAGGCAGTCGACCAAGAGCAATGGCGTATAAAACAAAATACACACACTCAACGAAGCATAAACTCTCGTAGTACAAGGAAGTGGGTCATCAGACTGTAGCCAAGTCCCGTAAAACCGGAAGAATCGAAGTCATAGAAGATATCAGACCATCGAAGAGAACTGGAAAGGAAGACTAGTAAGAACCTTTACACGACATTCAGGCAGCATGTAAAAGTCTGTCAACAACAAAGCTTGTACTTCATGGCGATGATGGGATACTGGCAGTAAAAAATAAGCTAAACAGTGAGATCCGACACGAGTACTCCGAGAAGCATATTAACTGCCAAGAACCCAGGGAAAAGTGGCCAAGAAAGGTCACGGAGTTATTGTTAAATTCAAGAGAGTGTCATGGAATGAAAAATCAACAACAACTGGGAATGACTCGATCACAGTGTAAACGCTGAGAAGTGGAGAAGAAATCACCATTAATGTCCTAGGTCAGTAGGTGGAAAAATTCAGGGAAATGGAAATAATTCATAGTGAATTGAAACACACATTGATTACCGTCAGTGCAAAAGGGGAGATTGAAATAATATTCACAATTACCGTGGCATCTCAGAGAAACCAGTGTCCATACTTGCTACAGGTATGAGCCATTCTTCCAGCACACATGAAAGCCACTGAAACCAGCTAACAATTCACGAAGGCAGATCCAAATAAACATATAAAGATGTTAAGCCAGCAGGAATAGCTCAGGAAGACTTAGTCTGCACGACATCAAACCGATGTGGGCATGTTCATACTGAGTGCAAGTGTGGATGTGAGCTGTTGCCTTGACACTGTCTATATTCACGAACTGCACACGCTGATTCATTTTCGTTTATTTTACTGACCGAAGGAATTATGTGGAAGCACGTTTTAGTAAGGCACACCTGCAAGTGAAGTAATAACGTATTACTAATGTTTTTATTTCTGTCGCTTTAAAAGATTCTTGTGGAATAGTTCTGATGATTGAGGCTCCTTCCCTCCAATCACGCCTGCTTTAGTAGTTTTTAGTTGTGAATAGTGGTTGAGCGTATGTTTAAACACTGATCTCAGCGCCGACGATTTGATACCAATCATGGATAAAACCAAAATATAACGAAAGGATTACACTGTACTACTATGAAGGCGGCAAGCAATTTGACTTAAAGTGTACTGCGTGATTGCAAATGCAGTTCCATTTCATCGTAACCTCACAAAGGATTTAAACGTCCCGCCATACACGTTCTTCACAGCAGTTATTGCTCCGCGACACAGCGACTCGCGTTAGACAAGCGGATACTCGATTAATGAGTTCACGAGGGAAAAACTCGATACTACGCTCTATCTCAAGTGCCCCACACGTTTAGCGACTGAGAGGACTGACATGTTCACTCTCTCGTGCATATCATACGGCCACGTCACGCCCCTTCAGTCAGCAAATGAGTTTGTTTGTAGGAAGACAGGTATATACATGAACAGTGTAATGTCTCGATCTTCCCATAGCGTCAGCATGGAGTCTACTGTTGCTGCTTTCCTTTACGTGGTAGCAAAGTGAGGCACCCCGACAGCGGTACGTCCAACGACAATGCCTGACATAGGAGTAGTACCATGTCGTCTTTTCAGAGGAGTGCACTATGATGAGAAAGCATTTGTGGGGTCTCCGAGGAGAATGAACGTTGCCATATCGCATTCATCAATTCGGGGACAACATCTGGAACAGTGTTATAGGCTACCACTGAGTACACAATGCGATTACTTTTAGACAGTTCTTGCTTGTAATCTGTACTGAACGAGTTAGATTACTGACGTATTACGAACAGTGTTGGTACCCCATATTTCAGTTCCTCATGAAGTTAATTTTCATCAATATGACGGAAGACCATGTGTTACTCGGGTACTCCTGGCATACCTCGGAACGGGCGATGCTCGAATGTTACCGTGGCAGCACATTAATCAAATCTCTCACCCAACCTGTCATCGGTACGCATGCGACGGCATGCCCTACCAATGTGTTCCAAAATGCCGCGCATAGCAACTGAAATTTTCCGGGCCTCTTAATTCAGGTTCTGTTAGAGATAGAAAGGTAGAGTCAAGTGTTTTGGATACCCTTTGGGGTAGGGATCATTTGTATTTCCAGAAAAAGGATCGTCCTACGTTAACTGTCCAGCAGTACTGGCTCAAAGTTTGAATATTACACAGTTTCCCCGGCTTAAACAAATCGAGAAAATCATTTAGTTGCGTTTGCGTTACATGTGGTATACGGTGCGCCTTAACCCCGTAAGTGGGCATGACGAATGTACCCGTCGACGCTCTGCTTACTCATAGTGGGTTGGACGGACATATCCGTCCGCTGCGTTCTGTGGCTAGTAGCTAGTGAGAATGACGAGTTATCGGCCTGCTGTTGAGACTGTGATATCAGTAACTCCGTTCATTATAAAGCAGCTCTCTCAGGTAGCGTTTTCTGGGCAAGTTACAACATTTTCCACTCAAGCACGCGTCGATATTATGCGTCATGTGACGAGGCCTCTAATGTGCGACTTGTTTCTATTTGCCGCTGCGTTAGTGAATGATCTTTTGCAATGGCGAAAAGAAGTCGTTTATCAGATTCGGAGAAAGAGCAGCTGCTTTTAGAAAGCGACGATAATTTCACTGATGGTTCTGAAAGTTTTCAAGATACAGATGCTGAGGCTAGAAACATCTGACGACGAGACACTTCTGCAACATGTGGTACCTAGAGCATTTGTGCGTGCTAGTTCAATTCGTAATAAATATTTTTTCAGTGGCAGTAGTGGTATAGTTTTGCCTCTAAGACAGTATGATGTGAAGAGCTGTTTTATTTGTTTTGTGGATGATGCATTGTGCAAAGTAATAGCTGAACAGACGAACTTACGTACAACAGCTCATAGCTTCTCATCTCAACTTTGCACCACCTCCAGGATTCACAGTTGGCAGGATACTACTAGCGATAAGAAAAAAAACACTTATTGGAATGCTGATACTTCAAGGAATTCTTCACAGACCACAACATAAGATGTGCTTCTGAAAGGGAAAAGTCAGTTGACACAACTTTCTTTAGGAAAATGAAGAATGAAAAGCGGTTTCATCTCTTATTGAATGCTGATACTTCAAGGAATTCTTCACGGACCAGAAGATTTGCTTCTAAAGAGAAAAATCGGTTGACACACCTTTCTTGAGGAAAATGAAGAGTGAAAGGCGGTTTCATCTCTTATTGAAATTCTTAGACTTTGCTGACAGTACCTCGAATGACTCACTGGGTACTATCAGTAGAAAATTATTCAAAATTCACCCGATTATGGAGCATCTGTGGCGCAAATCCAGATCAGCATATATGCCAGAAAGGAATCTCACCGATCATGAATCGTTTTTGCTTTGGAAAGGACGGCTTGGATGGAGGTAGTATATTCCATCAAAGAGCAGAAAATTCCGCATTAAATTTTACCACCTCTGTGAAAAAGGCTTCTGTAGATATGGAACTTTGCTTGCAGTGGAATGGACACTAATTATGACTGGGTGTTGCGTGATGTCCTTAGGTTACTTATGTTTAAGTAGTTCTAAGTTCTAGGGGACTGATGACAATAGATGTTAAGTCCCATAGTGCTCAGAGCCATTTCAACCATTTTTAACCACTAATTATGGTAGCCACTATCAAGAAGAAACAATAATCTTTTCAATTTAATCCACTTGGGGAAGGTGACTATTTATCTTGAGAGCTGGTTCACCAGGCCAGGTCTGGTAAAAAAAATAACCAGCAATTGCACCGCCGTTATCGGCACAATGCGGCAGGACATGTAGGGGTTCCCTGACTTCGTAAGAAAAGGAAAAACTGAAGAAAGCAGAAAACATAATAGAGAACAGAGGCAAACAGATAGTAATGAAATGGAAGGAAAAAAGAGACGTTGTTTCGGCCAGCAGTTTCCATGACGATACGTTTTTAAATGTTAACTCGGAGAATGAAACCGTTCAAAAGCTACATGTCGTTGATTACAACAAGAACATGGAAGGCGTGGATAGGTACGATTCTCAGTCGCACACCTGCCAGATGTCGAGGCGGAGGCTGAATAAATATCAACAGGAGCTTTTCCGCCACTTGTTGCACATTGCATGCTGGTGACAAAGTAGAATCAGCTTTCTGATTAGTCTTGGCGAACAGTTGGCCATCAGCAGGACACCTACATCGAACACTGAACGCAACACGCCTTACAGCCAGGAATTTTCCAGACCTTCTGCAGCCCACAGTAGAAAAAAGACTAACAAGAAGGTATGTGGAAAGCACGAAAAAGATCTTTGCAAAGAGTCTTCATGCTGTTGAGCAGAATGCGAAGTTTCATTGTGTACAGCACCTTGTTTTAAAGTGTGTCACGCTGAAAACAACTTGTAATATTTCGGAAATAAATTTTTGTTAACTTCTGCAATATACACTCCTGGAAATGGAAAAAAGAACACATTGACACCGGTGTGTCAGACCCACCATACTTGCTCCGGACACTGCGAGAGGGCTGTGCAAGCAATGATCACACGCACGGCACAGCGGACACACCAGGAACCGCGGTGTTGGCCGTCGAATGGCGCTAGCTGCGCAGCATTTGTGCACCGCCGCCGTCAGTGTCAGCCAGTTTGCCGTGGCATACGGAGCTCCATCGCAGTCTTTAACACTGGTAGCATGCCGCGACAGCGTGGACGTGAACCGTATGTGCAGTTGACGGACTTTGAGCGAGGGCGTATAGTGGGCAAGCGGGAGGCCGGGTGGACGTACCGCCGAATTGCTCAACACGTGGGGCGTGAGGTCTCCACAGCACATCCATGTTGTCGCCAGTGGTCGGCGGAAGGTGCACGTGCCCGTCGACCTGGGACCGGACCGCAGCGACGCACGGATGCACGCCAAGACCGTAGGATCCTACGCAGTGCCGTAGGGGACCGCACCGCCACTTCCCAGCAAATTAGGGACACTGTTGCTCCTGGGGTATCGGCGAGGACCATTCGCAACCGTCTCCATGAAGCTGGGCTACGGTCCCGCACACCGTTAGGCCGTCTTCCGCTCACGCCCCAACATCGTGCAGCCCGCCTCCAGTAGTGTCGCGACAGGCGTGAATGGAGGGACGAATGGAGACGTGTCGTCTTCAGCGATGAGAGTCGCTTCTGCCTTGGTGCCAATGATGGTCGTATGCGTGTTTGGCGCCGTGCAGGTGAGCGCCACAATCAGGACTGCATACGACCGAGGCACACAGGGCCAACACCCGGCATCATGGTGTGGGGAGCGATCTCCTACACTGTCCGTACACCACTGGTGATCGTCGAGGGGACACTGATTAGTGCACGGTACATCCAAATCGTCATCGAACCCATCGTGCTACCATTCCTAGACCGGCAAGGGAACTTGCTGTTCCAACAGGACAATGCACGTCCGCATGTATCCCGTGCCACCCAACGTGCTCTAGAAGGTGTAAGTCAACTACCCTGGCCAGCAAGATCTCCGGATCTGTCCCCCATTGAGCATGTTTGGGACTGGATGAAGTGTCGTCTCACGCGGTCTGCACGTCCAGCACGAACGCTGGTCCAACTGAGGCGCCAGGTGGAAATGGCATGGCAAGCCGTTCCACAGGACTACATCCAGCATATCTACGATCGTCTCCATGGGAGAATAGCAGCCTGCATTGCTGCGAAAGGTGGATATACACTGTACTAGTGCCGACATTGTGCATGCTCTGTTGCCTGTGTCTATGTGCCTGTGGTTCTGTCAGTGTGATCATGTGATGTATCTGAGCCCAGGAATGTGTCAATAAAGTTTCCCCTTCCTGAGACAATGAATTCACGGTGTTCTTATTTCAATTTCCAGGAGTGTATTTTATTCATTCCCACCAACTAACAACTTATGTTCAAAAACTGAAACACAAAAGAAATCTTTTATGTGTCAGAAAATTACACAGCACGACCGCGCCAAGGAGAGCTGGCTCAAATTACCCACTGAGGAGGAGGCGAGTGCACACGAAGTACCCATTTAACTAGTTAAGGGGCTTTTGGAGGCACTATTTAGTTCACGGGCGTTTCCGGAGTAAACACGAAAACACGTTTTTCACCATTGTTTTGCGAGCAGCGGCGGATAACCGCAGCAGCCTTCAATGGGGCACCGTGTCAAATGCTTTCCCAAAATCTAGAAATACGGAAAGTACATGTTGCCCTTCGTCCATAGTTCTCAGTATATCATGTGAGAAAAGGGTGTGCTGAGTTTCGAATGAGCAATGCTTTCTAAAACAATGCTGATTCCTTCTTAGTTCTTGTACATACACTGAAGTCCAAATTTAAAGCAACAAACCGCTATTTCCGCGTCACGTGTCTAATTTGCGATATAATCATAAAAACTGTCCGCAGATGTCATTACGATCGTGTTCTGCGTGGAAGATGGCATTCCGGTCAACGGACAACCATGCCAGTAATGACGTGAAACTATCAGTCGTGGCAGTGTATGCCGGGTAGTCCCACGACCAGAATCACTGTGTAAACAGTCACAGACGGTGCAGTGTGGCACAAAGAAGTCGCTTACAGACTCTCTGCTGTGGAGGGCCAAAGGAAGAATGGAAGCAGGAGAGTAGCAAACTGATGTTGCCCTATGGCTTCATGTGAATCGCTGTGTTTGTTGCTTTAGTACTGCGCTGCAACTGGCATCTGACCTCGTAGCTTTCCCTGGACCTGTCATATCCAGGCAAACGGTGTACAGAAGGCTTCAGCGAGTATTATTTATTGCTGTAAACCTGCTCCCTGTTTACTGCTGGCGTGACTTCAGAGAGCGGAACGTGGAGAGTGGAGCAGTCAACATGCAGCTTAAATGGTCGAACGGTGGGGCAATGTTTTTTTCACAAATGAATTTTATTTGCTGTGGAGAGTGAATATCGACGGATTTGCATCGGGAACGCACGTGGAACACTATAACCCAGCACATTTTGGAGAGAGACCAATATCGAAGGGAATCATTAATGGTGTGAGCAGGGATTATGATGGCCACTCGTAAACCTCTTCATCAAATTGTACAGGTGAATCATGAAGATTTAACTGCTGTGGGGTAGCGTGAAGAGATCTTGGGATCACATGCGCGGTTGTGGCGAAATGCTGTGTGTACAGACTTCTTCTTCATGGACGACAATGCTCAACCTCATAGAGCACAGGCTGTAGATATTTTTAATTTTTTTGGAAACGACAGGTAATGCAGGCATGGCGCGGCCTGCTCGCTATCCTGATTTGAATCCCATCTGGGACACACTAGGTAGACGGGTTGCATGACGTCAGCATCCACCTACCTTTCTCCAAGATTTGTGAGCAGCCATCGGGCCACATCACTTTGCCTTACAATCCAGTATCTGATTTCGGAATCTCTGCTTGATCATGATGTAGTCTACCGCTATCTTCCCGTGTATCCCAGCCTTTCCAAAGTATACCTTCTTCTCTTGTAATCCCTTAACAATCTATACGCTATTAGTAGCTGAAATTTACTGCAGAACTCAATTAATATTTCTCCTCTCTCATTCCTAGTACGAAACTCCACATTCTCCCGTAGCTATTTCTGTCTCAATTCCCCTACAAACGCATTTCAATTCCCCAAGTCTGTTAGATTATTATCTCCCTTTACTTACTGAATTACACATTTCATATCCTCAGATACTTTCTCTGTCTCTTCGTCTTCTGCTAGCTATCGAGGAACGTTCACCTGAACTACTGTTTTCGGTGTTGGTTCTGTCGATTCTGATGAGAACAACCATATCACTCAACTATTCACAGTACTTCACTCCCTGCCCTGTCATCTTGTTCATAACGAATCGCACTCACGCTATACCATTACGTGATGCTGTTTATATTAACTGCATTCATTCGAGCACAAATCATTGTCATCATATCATTTCACTTCACTAGCCCCCACTATATCTGGAATGGACCTTACTATTTTCCTTCTCAGCTTTTCCATCTTCCCGAGCACGTTAAAACTTCTGAAATACCACATCCCGGATAATGGAACGTTATCCTCTTTCGTCGGTTATTCAATCTTTTTCTCGCCCCCCCCCCCCCCCACCCTTTGAAAGTCTCCTGTAAAAGATGAGAATGGGGAACTGATTCGGAATCTTTTATCAATGGAGATGTCATCATGAGACTTGGTCAGTTAAAGGGCGTATTTCCTGTGGATGTATAAATTCTGTCTTTAACGCGGTGGTTTCCATTGCCTTCTGCGTCCTCATGCCGTTGATCATAGCTGAAGCTTCCTCCTTTAGGGGAAGCTTCCCACCCCAATGGCGACAGAGTGCCCTGAAACTCTGTCCGCTCCTCAGTCCTCCTTGACAACGCTGATAGCAGAATGAAGACTTCTTATTCCAGAGGTCTTCGGCAGCCATTGCTACAGGCATTTATCAATAAATTCTTTCTTAACGTTTCCAAAAATCTTTATCCGTTATCGACGGCTTTTGAATACCAGAACGGAGCCGCGTTCCCAAGACGACTATACATAGCAAACCTCCTGAAATTTTTACGATCTCTTCCTATGACCCCGATCTCGAGCAACCTTTAAAAGTTAATGATGTAACTATCCTTTTCCCAGATACACAGGTTCTAATTTTCCCTATTTATACATGTAAAATCCGCTGTGAGTCGAAAACATGTTTTATAAAGTGACGTAGCACGGAAAAATATTTTTTAAAGTGCCTATGTTATCATCAGAATGGTTCTGGGAAACCCATGCTATAATACGGAAGCACATGGATTTTTTTGCGCAAGTAATATCTTGTCTTAGCTGTAAAGTTAGTTTTGCGATATTTGCGTTTCACGTAAGTAGAGTATCAAAATTTTACTGCCCCATGAAGGTCGTTTCATATGAGTGATATCCCATACTGTAGGAGGGAAAGGATGGTAAGGAGAAAAGATGCTCCCATCGGAGCACAAAAAAAGGTGAATATGCTCGTATTTTAAAAGCTCTTACTGAAAGATGCGGATCCAGTTGCCTCATTCTGCCTTTCTCAGCACCTCTATAAAAATTCTGCTTTGCGAACATGCTTTTTTTTATGCTGACAGAGTAGGTGACAGTGGCAGTGGGATAGACACGGAAAAGTAATGTAAATGCCGTGTGACTAGGGTCTCGCGTCGGGTAGACCGTTCGCTGGGTGAAAGTCTTCTGATTTGACGCCACTTCGGCGACTTTGCGAGTCGTTGGGGATGAAATGTTGATGATAAGGACAACACAACACCCAGTCTCTGGACGGAGAAAATCTGAAACACAGCCGGGAACCGAACCCCGGCCCTTAGGATTGACATTCTGTCGTGTTGACCACTCAGCTACCAGGGGTGGACACGGAAAAGTAATAATTACTGGAAGATAGTTGACAGTGCCTGTGGTATAGAAGATGCGCAGTGTGGTCGTAAAGGCTTGGGAGCCTTGTCACGGTTCGCGCGGCCTCCCTCTGCCGGAGGCTCGAGTCCTCCCTCGAGCATGGATGTTTGTTGTCCTTAGTGTAAGCTAGTGTAAGTTAGTTTAAGTAGTGTGTAAGTCTAGGGTTGATGACCTCAGCAGTTTGGTCACACAGAAAGTTATCACAAATTTCAAAAAAATTGTGGTATAGAAAGAGCGAGGGAAGCAATGGCAGTGTGACTGAAAGAGAGGGACACAGCGGCGGTGGAACATAGTTGCCAGTGACAGGACAGTTCAATGCAAAATCTTAAGCAAGCTCACAAGTGAGAGAGGAATATAGAGGAGGAGGACATGGAGACAGCTGAGAGTCCGTGATAATTAGATACAGAGCAGTGACAGCGAGGAACAGAGAGACAATGACAGTGAGAAGAGACAGCACCAGCGGGAGGAAATGAATGACACAGTAGCAGTAAGAGAGACCAAGAGGGAGACATTCACAGTGGGAGCAGACAGGAGTAGCAGAACAGAACGAAACAGACTGTGGCTGTGAGGTAGGAGATAATGACAGACAGACACAAGGAGTTAATGACCATGAGTTGGGTTGAATGAGTGAGATTAAGCAATAGAGAGTGGATGGAACCTGAGCCACTTGTGGACTAGTGTGTGTCAGCGAGTTGCAATTAGAGGATACTGTAAGAGCGAGAGGTGAACTACATGTTAATACGAGCGCGAATATGTTGGCATGTCAAAATTTTTGGGAACGTTTCTGAAGATGCTGAAGAAAGTAGAGTGAGGCTGCTGGTATCCTACATTTCAGTAAGAGTCTTTTAGATTGGTGCATAATCGCAGTTTTTGTGCTCCGATAAGAGCATTTTTCCAATGGTCAGGACATGGGTTGGTGGGAGACTGGCACTGTGATCAATGATCTCTGGCATATGGTTAGGGATCTGAGGAATGAAGTATCTGTCGTCCTAGCCTAGTTCATCTCGTTTCCTAGATGGGTTAGTGCGATTGTTGCTGCTCTGTGCACTAAATTTAATTCGCTATCGCCTACGAATTTAATGAAGTATATTTTCTTTTGCTACGAACAGCAACTAAAATTTCATCATTTTATATCCTTCCTTTTTCTCTATTACTAATCTTTCATTCCCCGGCGCCTTAGGTGGACGGGAATCGGGAGGGGGGGGGGGGGAGAGTGAGGAGGGGAGTGTGTTGGAGGATTCAACAACCCCCTCTTCAACCACCTGAACATGTCTCTAACGTAGATGGTGAAACAAAAACAAAACAAAGAAACGTAAGAAATACGAACTAAACTTATTTTAGAATCCGAAGTTAATCAGAGAATGTAAGTAATATAATGCTGTCTTGATGAACTGTTTAAAGATGGTGATAAAATGTGGGTCGACAGTACAGTTAAAACCATTTGAGAAACACTTGAAATTCACAAAACTCTTGAAAAATAACACTTGAAGAAGAAACACTGAACATAAAACTGACCATAAATAACGGAGCACTAAACACTTTTACTGAAACTGGAGAAGGACCAGCCCTGGGACGTTAGATTGTAGGGGAATGAGATGAGGGTTACAGAGGGAGAATGGAGAATTGTGGTGATGAAGAATGAGGACTGGTAAGAAGTAAGTGATGAGATAGGGCTGGTTGTGGGGAATAGGAAGGAAGGGGTAGATGGTACTAGGATCTATAAATGTGAGAGAAAAAGGGCGACACAGAGCTCATTGGCGTCAGGAGGGAGAGGGGGGACAATAGGACTGTTGGATATATTTACAAAAGTTCTCAGTTATTCAGGGGTGTTCACTGTGTGCAAGGGGAGATGGGAGGTTATGGGTTGGTGAAGGATTCTTGTGGGGGGAAGCAAGTGGAAGTGGAAAGGGTCTTGAGAGACTAGTAGAACTTAAGAGGGGCAGAGATCCATGCAACATTTGCACAGCAGACGAAGGAGTTGATCAGGGACTTGCATGTGTTAAGAGTAATGGAATGGTGTAGTTATCACGTTCGGTCGGTCAGTGATTGTAGTAGTTTTAGTCTTCTGTGCGCCTCCTGTTGGATAATTAGTACGTGAGGATTTCACATTAGCTGTCGGTCGAAGGTTAACCTAAGGTATTTTAGTGTGTAGTTGGATGGGACGGCCATTGCTAACACTAGGAGGTAAAGTGATTGAAGTGGGTCGGGATGGTTTGGATTTCTGGAACGTAGAACAGAGGGCGAGGAAAGCAGTGTCGTCAGCATACTGAAGAAGGTGGGCGGGATGAGGTGGTTCGGGCATATCGGCAATGTATAAGAGATAAGCGAGAGACGAGAGAACGGAATCTTGGGGCACTCCGATTATCCAATGTGGTATTGTAAAATTAATGACCAGCGGTGTACATTCTTAATTTGAATCCGTAGACGAAAGCTATTTCTAACCCTGTGTTAACATTCTGAATGAACCGTATTTATGACACCTCTTTATCAGCGATGCGGAGAACAGCAAGTGTGGGCCCAGTGTAGGACGGAATTAGCAAATTTGGGGTTCCCTTTAAGAGGTGCAGCAGGTGCGGCGTGGTGAGGCGTAAAATGGATGGTGGCTGGCGCCGCCTGGCGGGTACATTAATTCGCCAGCCTCGCCGCCCTGGACAGCGCCACACCAGCCCTGCACACGGATAGCAGCCCCCGGGCGGAACATCCATCGGCCGCCGCTCACCCTGGTGCAGCGGAGCGCGTCACAAAGGCCGCTGCTTTTAATTACTCGTCGCGTCGCTGGCCGAAGCCCGTGGCGCAAGGGTACTCGTGCAAAAAACTACAAGGCTCCAATCAAGTGGCGCCGGACAGTGTGCTCAACGTACACTCTTATCGCAGCGGCTACGTCAGTCCTCGTATATGGGGCTGAAATCAGTTTTTGCCAACGCAATACATCAAAGAACAGTCATAATTCATCATCATTAGACATTTGACATGCGGTGTTGGGCAGTGCTGGATAAGACGGTCTCCACATTTATCGATGCTCCTCGGCCTTCACATTTAGGTATCTAAGATGCTAAGTCATTTTCCCTCCCTACCCTCGTTAGGTCGTTACCTTGGTCCATCGGAAATCGTCAGAGACTTTTCTCTATTTCCCATCCACTTGCTTGGTGACACGTCTCGGCAACTGGGATTTCGTTTTCGTTACTGTCGTCATTGCGTCATCCATTCGTGTTTCCCACAACCGTGTAACTCTTTTTGTGCTATCCTAGAAACTGCGAAATGTCCATTGCTCGCTGAGAAACTCTGAGTATCTGTATGGTTTTCGCATTACAAGTCTGTTTACGTACTTAGCGTACGACAACACAAACTGAACTGCAACTAAGATACATGAAACACACAAGTCTCCAAAATGAAAAGAACTACAACTCTAAATCTACAAATTAATATCCAGATTTTCAGTCCACTCAAGGGCTGCTCAGGCCACTTCCAAGACATCTTGAAGGTCCCCAGGTTAATCGTGTGTACCACAGCTAGTTACAATGTGATTGATGGTCTGATAATTACTGCCATAGCCATATTTGAAAGGTGAAGCCTTTTCCCATCAATGGAGGCTTTCTGCAAAGATGCAGTGGCCTAAACGAATCCAAGGTAGCACAATTTCTCAACTTCGTCTACTTCGTGATCACCAATTTTGACGTTAACGTTATCCTTAGTTTCGTTTCTGCTACTTCCCATTACTTTTCTATTTTTTCGATTTACTGTCAGTCCATATTCTGCACTCACTAGTGACTTGGCCATTCAATTCAACAGATCTCGTAAATCTTTGACGGCGGTCAGCAGTATCAGCGAACCCTATCACTGATATTCTTACTAGATGAATTTAATCCCATTCCTGAAACCTTCTTTTATACATGTCATTGTTACTTCAATGAATAAATTGAGGAGTAATGGCGAAAAACTGGATCCCCATCTTACACTCGTTTTGATCCGAGCACTTCGTTCCTGGTTTTCAGTCTTATTGTTCCCTCTTGGTTCTTACATATACTGTGCATCACCCGTCTTTCAGGGCAGCTTACTCCTAAATTTCTCTAAAATTCGAACATCTTACTCCAAATAGCACCGTCGAACATTTTTACAAATCTCATGTGCGTTCCTCGACTTTTCTTCAGTCTTGCTTGCATTATCAATCGCAAACTCAGAGTTGACTCTCTGGTGCCTTCACGTTCCCTAACGCCAACTTGATCTCCTTCTAACAGATGCTCAATTTGGTTTTATATTCTTCTGTATATCATTCTTGCCAGTGGCTTGGGTGCTAATGCTGTTAATCTATCTATGGAACTGTGTAGATCATTTCTGTCTGAAAATCTGATGGTATATCGTCAGTCTCACAGATTCTACACACCAACTTGAACAGTCGTTTGGTTGTCATTGCCCCAATATATTACAAGTTGACATGAAATTTTATCCATCCTTTCCGCTTTATTTGATCCGTAGTCTACCATAGTTCTTTTAAGTTGTGTATTTAATACTGGATCCCCTATCTCTTCCTCATCAATGCCTCTTGCTTCTTCTGTCAAGTCATTAGACAACTCCTCTCTGTCATTGAGGCCTTCAATGTACTCTCTCTACCTGACTGCTCTCTTCTTTACATATAATTATGGAATTCCCATTCCATTCTAAATGGTACCCCCTTGCTTTCAGTTTTCTTACTTTTCTGTGTGCTGGACAGGTCTTCCCAACAATCGTATCTTCTTCTGTTTCTTTAAATTTTTTCTGAAGCCTTTTCGCCTTATCTTCCGTGCACACTAAATTCATTTCATTCATAAATGATTTATATTGCTGTATTCCTATCTTATTCGGAACATTTTCGTACTTCCGTCTTTCGACGATCATTTCAGGTATTACTTCTGTTACCCATTGTGTTTTCGCAATTAACTTCCTTCTACCTGAGGCTGATTGTCCCATATCTGTGATTGCCCTTTCCAGAGATGTACAGTTCCCCTCATCTAAACCGCCTACTGCAACACTCCATATCACAGTGTCCACATCCTTTGCGATCTTCGAAAGCTTCTCATCATTTCTCAGTACTGCAGTATACCACACTGATACTTCCGTATGATTCCCCTTACTTTTATCCACTCTTCATTGTTATTAAATTGTGACCTCAGTCCATTTCTGTTCCTGGATACACCTTACAATCCAATACCTAATTTACAGAGATTAGACACTGGATTATAAGTTGCACGCAGGATGTGGGCTCATGTCATAATTCAATAATGACGAGGAGTGAACTGAAGTTTAGGAGAATCGTATGGAATCATCAATGTGGAAGATTGCGGTATACTGTAGTACCGTGGAATGATGTCTGATAATGATGTAATACAGGTGGAATTTTGAAGTGTCTCCTGGTCTTTGCAGAGTACACCTCCAACAGCTGAGATTCTTGAACAGAGTATTCGCTTTTACCGTCTGAAGTTTACTGGAAATTCATTTATTCTTTCTCCTCTCTGCCTAGCCCTTCACTTTGTTACTTCCTCTACATCAGCTTACCAGTCCCCCATAAATATTACTCACCTCCCCTTACATACTGAATTACCTGTCAATATCCTCCCATGCTTTCTCCGTTCTTCATCTACTGTTTGCGACGACTGCATGTGTACTTCAACTATCGTTGTCGGCGTTGGTTTGTTGTCGAATCTCATGACCATTGCTCTGTGACTTAACCGTTCACAGTAGGTCCGTCTTTGCCTTAATCTCCTCCTAATAACTAATTCTAGTCCCGTTTTACTATTTATGTCAACTTTCGGTATTGCCCTATATTCGTCTGACCGGATATCATCTTTTATCCATATAAAACTGTCCCTGTCTATATTGTTATGATCGGGTCGAGTTGTTATCAGCATTTCTAGCGGAGAGCGATGGTGAGTGATCCTGTAGGGCGCCGGAGCGCAGATGAAACTACATTCCACTGAAAATCATTTATTGGCGAGGGTCTTAGAATCACTACTCTTTTTCGCGGCGCTGCCCGGCAGCGACCGTGCTGGGTCCGCGCTGCTTGAGAGCGAAAGGAGGCACTTCAATTGTCCTGTCAGGAACTTACTGAGCACAGGCCCTGCGTTGCGACCCCCTCGCAGGGGGATGGTGCGGTCGTGTTTGCCCGCAGCCTGGAGTAGCCGTGGACGTCCGTCAGAGACTCAGTGGTCTCGGAGGGTGAAGCTGCCCTTAGGTCTGGCCCCATAAACCTGTTTGCTCCTCTTGTCACTTGTTGAGATGGCGTATGGGCGGAAGATCCAGCAGCCGCACAAAAGGCAGGCGAGCATACAGCCAGTAAGGAGGCGCTTTCACTGCCCCAGTAGCAGCGACACAAGTTGACAACTTGAAGAGGGGTAGATCAGTTCTCCTCAGTCTGTCACCGTTGTGATTGGCTGGAATGCGACTTGCTGATCGAAAGTCCACCCCACGATCGTACGATTGTGGATTTTGTGGAGTGGACCCCCAGTTGGTGTTAGCTTATAGATAGTTGTTCAGCTCACCAAAAGATTCTGCAACTTAATAGAGCCGGTCCCTCCATCGCTATGGAATGGCCTAGTGCTGAGAATGAGTTTAAAGAAAGCAGAGGTTTGATAGTGAGTGATGACGTGATCCCCAAAAATGTTGACGTAATTTGCTCTCGTTTTCTTAGCCTGTAGCGCTCTCGGTTGCTCCAGCGTTTAACTTCAGGGTTTCAGAACATTCCTCCATGCATCTTTGTTCCGCACTGTTGTCGAAGTTCTGAATCAGTTATTCGTGGCTTATCTCTGGCATAGGCTGATGAAATGAAAGGGCTCATTGCTTGCTTGTACTTCGGGGCCACCCTGTTGACATTCTGCTGAGACACTGTTGCATAGTAGCCGGTGGAAACATCCTCTACTTACTTACTATTATAGTATGTAACATTATCTAGACTGAGCCTTTCCATGTACCTTTCCTGATATTCTAGCTTTCCTACCGAACCGTGCGAGTGTGCATGTCGACGGTCACGACGATCGCATATCCTTGTTTAGATAATTCTGTCTTCTCCGGTCGTCTGATAGAGGGCATGACCGGAGAAGACGATTTAAGAGGTTCCGCCACCAAGGGGAGGGAAACTGGAGACTGCAGTAACTATGGACCCTCTTTCCTAGTGGCAGCTGGCTGATCGGAACACCGGGAAACGATGTCGCCTGTGGTTGAGGCGGACTTAGCTTAGGGTTGGTGTTAATATTCAGGTGGTACTGGTAATATGCAGTGGTATCTCAGAAAGAAAGGTAGCCTGGACTTGTTAATGATGGTCAACTTCTCTAACGAATGTCACCAAGAAAACAATACATGGTGAGCAATTTCTATGTTTTATACTCGAGATGTTGTCGAAGGCGGTTAACGAGACGTCAGCACATGCATTGATCAAGCTGGTAGATGCATGCACATCTCCAGGTATCTACGTACTCTTCGTACAGATGCTCAGAAACCCGAGGGACGGTCATTGTGACTGCCAAGCAGTTGAATGATTAATTTACGTTGGGATGGGCAATCGTCCAGTACAAACACTGACAATATTGGATCTTCTCAAGCAACACACACGTCCACTTCTGTAGTCACACAACCAGCATACTGGCTAGTTCATCATTTAGCCAGTCAGAAGGCGCTGCAAGTGCCGCCATTGTGACTTGTCCCCATGGACGTGGGTAAGAGCCAACAGGACAGAATCTTTCTTTGTGCCTGCCAGTCACACAAGGCTAGGCTGTCGCTTCTGCCAGCTGATGGCCATGGACACTGAAAGACAAGCAGGTATGGCTTGAACGTATACTTCTAAATGCAGTTTCACCCCAAGATAAATTACCCAGAAAAAAAATCCACTTTACCCAGTACAAAACTACAATGTTGTACATACAACTAGAATATCTCTAGAAAATTCTATATTTCTTCCTTTTATACAAATTATTTTTGAAGACAGGAGAAATAGGCCATACACAAGTTTTGATAACGCTGAAACACAGTTACATTATGAAAATCCTGTACAACACTATGGTATAGGCTATATTCTCTCTAATTATTCTCTCAGCAGATAAAAAACATCTGTTTATATAAGCTTCATATCTGTTACATCCTGCATCACAGGACTAGAATATTGTATTCGTTTTTGACTCATGACGGAGTGCTAAGAACATGCTCTACCTCTGTAAGCGGAAGCCCCACGCTTTCGAAATCTCTTAAACTAGCCAGATGCCTCATCACCTATGCTAGCAGCACAGAGGTGTGTATCGCTATATAAATTTGGTAGTACAGCTGATTTTACTATGATGCTCATCTATCCCTCTGTGGGTGGCGGAAACTAATTTGATTAAAAGGATCTCGCACAGCGGAAAAAAACGCCTGATTACTACTCGAGCGTACGAATCAAATCTGTGGTACTCTCGCTCCTGGTAGCATGTCGTTGTTATAAAATTGAATGACCAATTAATTAAACTGGTCACAGCGTCCCTTTGCATAGTGAGTAAGTTTTCCCTGCAGTTGGGTTACACTCGCCAGGTACCTCTAACGGAAATCGCTGGAGGGAAGGCGATGTTCTTTCTGAGGAACACTATTGAGAAAATTTAGATAACTTTCGGAGGTGGTGCGGCCACAGATCCCCAGAAGTCGGCAGAGGCCGCAAGTTTCGTGGTCACAACTGTGTCGATCGGATGGTTTTTGGCGCCAGATACTCTTAGTAGAAAAGTTATGGTGGAGGAGTGCTTGTGGTTTCAAATGTCAGTGCATACAGGGCCGTGGACATATTTGCATGTGATTCTCAAACGTTGAAAATACGTTTTGTTATGAAGAAGAATCATTGTGATGTGTCGGGAGTGGTTGAAGCTTTCTGTTTGACTCGTGTAAATTGTTAAACAGTTAATATGGCAGGGTAGTGCAAGTTGTTTCCTGTCAAGAACAAGTGCTTTCTTCTTCTCCGATATTTTGTGTGTGAAGTTCGAAGTTTATTCGCGATAAGCGGTTATGATCAGACTATTTACAAAGCGTTTTGTAATGTGTGGACCAGATAATAGGATCATTTCAGCTATCGTTTTAGCTGTAGCATGCCAACTTCGAGGGTTATTGTCGACTGGGGTACAAATCATTCATACACACAAACAGAGAACGTGTGGGTGGGGTTGAAGGAAGTTTTGGCAGTTGGGAGGTCATTGTAGGATAGTTCAGAGCACCCTCCAATGCTAGAGCAATCGGTCTTCAAACTTAAGAGATGAATGTATACACACATCATCAGATAATGTGGATGTGGGGATGGTGTAAAGTGTGTACAGAGGACATTGGAGTGTGGAGGCAGCTGTAGGACAAACCAGCAGCAGGAAGTAATCTTTAAAAAACTTAAATAAAGTACATAAACAAAGACAAAACTGAAATCATTCCTCTGCAGCAGCTCAGCAAGGGCTGAGGCATTGTCAACCAGATGAGGAGGGGAGGGGGAAGTGAGGAAGGGAAGGGAAGCGTTGGGGCATTCCCAGGAGCAGGAAAAACGGCTCATAGCTGTAAAAGGGAGAGGCTGGCAGAAAAAGAGTCCCTTTTCCCAGAGGGGTGGGGATGAGGAGAGGAGATGAAGGGACAGGAGGTTTCTCAGACGGGCAGATTATATCTAGGGGGTCGTAAATCATTCTAAAAAGTGAAAATCAATTAGCATAACAAAAGGTTACAGGGGAGGGTGGAGAGGTGAGGGGAAACCACTTAGCACAACAGTAGGTTAAGGAATCCTTGGGGTGAAGAGGGGTGGGGGTTAAATGAAAAACCACTTACCAGAACAATAGGTTAAGGACATAAATCAATCACAGTTTAACAATCTGTGTCAATTTTTATATATTTATAAGTGAGCTAGTGCGCCTTTGCCCACTATTGCTATTTCAGATTTGTTACTTCAAATTAAACCACTCTGAACAACCTTAACAGTTAATTAATAGGAAGAATAGTTACTATATAGGAGCCCTAGCCCATTACAAAGATTTTTGACTACTAATTTTAGGTTCAGATTTACTAACTGTTACCAGTTAAGAATGTGGGATTTCTTGTTTTCTTGAGGCTAGCTAGCAATGAACATCAGGGCTGTGTCTCTGTCAGGTACAGAAGCTTTCCTTATTTGTATAGTCTATACGTGGTGGATTTTAATCCAGATCCGCAACAAAGTAGTTTGTCATGTACTTTAAAGTTTGCACACATGCACAACTAGCTTCCCATGAATAATGCGTACTTCTAATGTCAGTTTCTGTTAGTTAACAATAGTGATAGATGAGTTTTGAACCACATTGGTGACCCATCATGAATACAGTGAATTTTCTTGGGACTTGTTGATGATGATGATGATGAACTGCTTAATGCTGTTAATCGTGGTTTTTCTGATTTGTTCGTTTATTAACCACCTATTGTCACATATTTGAAAAATGCAGTGCCTTGAAGCTAACTGAACAGCTGCCAGAACAAATAGGTCTTATAGAAAGTACTCAGAGTACGAAGGAGTTGGTACAGGAAGTGTGTTGCTTTGAGCATCTGCCGGACGTGTTACATAGACACTTTATGTATCACGTGAGCTCACATGGAGAGCTTCGAGGCGCGGCAGTGCATTGGCAGTGAACATATATGGTCACACGAGACCCCGCAGTGTGGTGTACAGAAGCGCCAACGTGGACTGGAGAGCGTGGTTTACCACACAGTATAAAGGTGAAGGTGGTGTCGTCCGAGAAGAGAGTTCAGTACAGACAGCTGTCCCAAAGGGACATCTATGCAGGTCAGGCCCGGGGCCTGGACTTCCAGAAATCACTCTGGCGCTTCTCACGTTCGTATTTGGCCACTTACCTCCCTCCACTGGGTCTTGCAATCAGGAGTAGTGTACTTTCATTCAAGTCACAATGTAATTCATGCTCAGATAACCAATTAAGGATTGTAGCTATTCAAGTCTTGTCTTTGTTCAATTATTTTCCGAGCGAGTTGCTTAACTCTTTCAGATTTCCAGCAAGTCATGTCCGAAAGAACAGATGCCATCTTCATATATAGTTAAAGCCAACCGGCCATTGACCTTCTTCTTCTGTGCTGGATGCACACGCATTGCCCGAACTCTTACGGAACTCGTGGGCATTAAGTCGAGAATGTGGGTCTCAAGGGGAGTGTGCAAGTGATAAATCCTTGCTGTCTCACTTTCCTCTGTGCACTCAGTGGCTCAGATGGATAGAGCGTCTGCCCTGCTTCCCGGCTTCGAGTCCCAGTCGGGGCACATATTTTCAGCTGTCCCCGTTGATGTATATCAACGCCCGACGACAGCTTAGGGGCGGTATGTTTGTACGTTTCTCCCGCGTGAATTATTTCTTGAACGCGAAAGTTGGAACATTGGCTTTCCTTTTGGTATGTTCTACTGCCACATCAGACTGCTCAACGAGTGACTGGGCAGAAGTCTCAGACCCACATAGCGATTTTACGTAGCGCCGGAATTTTCCCGGATTCTCGGCAAGAACTGCTGCTAAGGCATGACGGTGATAGATGTCACTAGTTTCCCACATCGATCTTTCTACAGACGCACGAATTTCTGTTAACTTTCTCCTGTCGTCATTTGTATTTTCTCTTATCAACAGGGAGTGTAACAGCCTTTGCATCCTCAGCATTTTTCTTTTTTGTTAAACCACTGTGAGTCTTTTCCGTCCCTAATCCACTTACTCGTGGTATGCTTCTCCAGAGTATGGTTTACAATGCGCTAAAACTTTTCTCTCCACTTCCACCGTACTGGAACAAAATTATGTCGATTAACTGTCTAACTGGGATGCAAACAACTGTCTAGCTGCGCTTTCTAGCAGAAATGTTCTCCTACGCTTCTTAAATGATTTATTAATGTTAGTAATCACAGTCGCTACGAATAAGTATGGTCATTAATCACTGTCTCTCTACCGACGCCGTCGATTAGATCAGGCGTGTTGGTAGCTACGAGATCTAAAATATGGGCTGTGGAACTATCTCCTCAGGTCTGTTTTCGGAAGACATATTCGAAGTACTTCACAAGACTTAACTGTAGCCCTGTGGTGAATCCACAGGCGTTCCAGTTATACTGAGTAGGTGAAAGTCGCCTCCAACTAATATTGCATGATCTGAGGAGAATTTCTGTAAGTAACTCTATAACCGTCAAAGTGAGATCGAGTGATTGGTAGAAACATCCAACAATTTATTTCACTTATACGTGTTTTACACGATCAGATGACTTCACTGTCACACTAAAATTCAACCTAAGTAGAGACAAAATTTTTGTTATCAGCTGCAGTGAAGAGCCCCTTCTCTCCCAGTATGGCATCTAATCCGTGCATTTGATATATGTTCAATGGATCGCTAAATATCTCTGAGCTTCCTATTTCGGATTTCAGGTGCGAGAAGTTTCCTGGAGGAAAATAAATTCTGGAAATCTGTTTCTCTTTACTCTGAACACCGTCTGATTTCACTATCTGCCCGTCGTCTGGCGAGTGTTCATCAGGGAAGGTCAACCGAACGTTTAGGGTAAGAAAACCCCATGTAGACTCTAAAAGTACTTTGCTGCCCCAGTAGTTGTGTAAGTCAGCTGTTTAGGTTTTTTTATTGGTAACGCCACCTCTGTATGAAAATCACTCGCTGTGCTGTGTGCAGTCTGTGGCTGGTTTGCATTGTGGTCTACCATTGTAGTGTTGGGCAGCTGGGCTGTTAACAGCGCGTAGCGTTGCGCAGTTGGAGGTGAGCCGCCAGCAGTGGTGGATGTGGGGAGAGAGATGGCGGAGTTTTGTAATTTGTCATGAACTGCTATATATATTATGACTATTAAGGTAAATACATTGTTTGTCCTCTATTACAATTTTTCGTTTACTAACTATGCCTATTAGTAGTTAGTGCCTTCCATAGTTTGAATCTTTTATTAAGCTGGCAGTAGTGGCGCTCGCTGTATTGCAGTAGTTCGAGTAAACAAGATTTTTGTGAGGTAAGCGATTTGTGAAATGCATTGGTTAATGTTAGTCAGGGCCATTCTTTTGTAGGGATTTTTTGAAAGTCAGATTGCGTTGCGCTAAAAAATATTGTGTATCAGTTTAAGCACAGTCTGCTATAACTGTTCTAAAAAGGGGACGTTCCATATGGTGACCCTGCCAGGATACCTCACTGGAATCTTCTGATTTTCTTTTCTTGTAGTTTGAGTAGTTAGTGTAGCTTTTGTTTATTGCCAGTGCGTAATTATAGAGATAATTTCCATTGTTGTTGTAGTTTTTCATTGTTGTACAGTAAAACAGTTGAGCATGCATGTAGATTTGCACCAAGTATTTCGCAGCTGCGCTTGCAATTAACTACATATTATTTTCAGTGCTACGTTAATGTGTTCTCTTATTTTTGCTCTTGAAATTGTGCTTTTATGTGTTATCGTGTGAAATATTGTGTCAATAATGGCGTTTGAAAAACGTAACACTCGGCTCCAAAGTAAACTGAGAAATAATAGTGACGACGAGCGTAGCTTGCCAGCACCACTGTGTAATGAATTAACAGACGTTCAGAGTAGTAATTTGGTAATTGTGCATAGGGAAATGGAGCGGGCGTCAAATAATGGTGTAAACAGTGAAACAATTTGTGAACAGGGAAGCATTATCGATCGATTGGTCGGCAACAGTTCACCTCAGGATTCCGAAATGACAGGACACAATCCGGTAAATACTGTAGATTCAGGTTTTGCATCCTCACCGTTTTGTCAAATGAGTCAAGACACAATCTCTGCTTGTCAAAATCTGAATGTTGCCGGTGCAAATTCACTGCCGAGAAGCACTGAGGAACATGTTTCAGACACCAGTGCATTGTTATTACAATTAATGCAACAAATGGGACAAAAGCTTGAAAAGTTAGACACAATGGAACAAAATCAGAGTCGAACACAGCAAAAGCTACAAAAGTTAGACAGAATGGAACAAAATCTTCAAAAGTTAGACACAATGGCTTTGAACAATCTGAATTTTCCAGTCTTGTCAATTATTTTGAAGACATGTTGCATAAGAATCAGTATCTTTCAAACCTATACAGCCCCTCAGAACTCATCCACATTTGCTTACTTAAATTGCCTGAACATTTACGACATGTTATTTTAGCAGGACATTGCAAAGACGACATTGAAGCTTTTCAGGGACTGTCACAAGAACTGGAAATTGACACTGACAATCGCGGAACGCGAAAACAGGAGCACAACAATTACAGGTCACATCTGTCACAATTCCGCGATGACAGAAATAATAAACGACAAGGCTATTCTTATAACATAAATCGTGACCAAAGCAGACACCGTATGACAACTGTTGGCAGAGTAGTAATAATTACAGGGAAAGATCTCCTCTCCTCGGTAGTGACTATCACAGAGACAATCAGAGAAACAGACAATTTGGGAACCATAATAATTATTATCAAGGGAGACAGGATAACTTTAGACGCAACAGTCCAGCGCGCAGTTACGATTCAGGGAGAAATTCTCTACCACGTGACCGACAAGAAAGAAACTATGGCATCTACCGACATGACGACAGACGAGATAATCATAACGACAGACCTGAATTTCATCAGAACTGGCGGGATTCAAACATAGCAGGACACTTTCGACAACGTGAATAGGTCTTCTGATCCCAATAACGACGCGCGCCAACAAAGGGACAGACAATGCCTCGCACCGCAGACAGCCGCTTGCGCCGGCTGGCTCAGAGAAAAATGACATAGACGCTAACCTTAAAAAAAAATTCCAGTATTGTATAACGACGTATACCGCATGATAATTGCGTTAAAGTTGAAACTCTGCATCCTAGGAAGAGTAAAGATTTACACCACATTTCTCATGTAAAACCGTTTATTGAAAGATAATCTGCTTTTCAACTTTGTCTTTGCCATAAAACTTTTCACTTTACATTGCTAATAGGCTTTGTCAGACTTAGAATCTGTTAACATGCAACAATGTTTGAAGTGAAATATCCAGTCCAGAATCTAGGGAACATTTTTAAACCAATATTGCGAATGCATTGTTATAGTGAACAGACGTCACAGTGTTATTGTGTGTGTACATTCTTGCTTGTTAGTTGCACGATTACGTAACGACTACAAGGCTCACATACTTAGAACATTTACCAGTACTGCTAATGAGATTTTAATGCCACATTTTGGTTTACTTGAAATTTGGTATCATGAGGTAAGTACATTGGCTTCAGCAGAACTTAGCTTTCGGAGGACGATAACTACGACACTTCCACAGAGTTTATCTTACAGCAAGACGCACATTTAGCGCTACAGGACACGTATTTGAGTGATTAATTTCGCACTAAAAACCTGAATTTTTTTAAGATATTTGAAGTACAATGATACAAGGGTTTTCCGTGATATATTTCATTCCATTGCTGTAATCTGTAACACCTGAGGGTATAATTACATTAATCCTCAGGGGGGTACACGCCTACTTTGTGTACCATGTGTTTGGCAAGCACAAGGAGCCCTAGCTAATATGGTATTTGCTTATACAACTTTACACATCGGTACCATATTTTTCTAACACAGAATTACACAGCTATCTGATTATTTGACAGAGAAACAAACATTCCTTTTACTACGTCAGTAACAGATGTTTACGCAATTACAGAGTTGGATGAATTCACACTTATGAAACTGTATTTTTGTCTGTACTTTGTAAACTGTTCATATTTTTTCGGAACCATTGTGATACTTTGAGAGCTTTGAATGATGTATTTGGTATGGGATCACGATTTTTAAAGTACGTTTGAGGCAGATGACACTTTTGACATGAGCAGAGAATTTTTTTTGCGTTTTGAAATTATTGGAGGAAGCTATGACGATTTTGAGAGTTGACTGAGGTGTTATGATGTTATTATTACGATGACTATGTGTATTATGCTGTTGCGGTATGTTTATGATTAATAAGCTGATGCTATATGAGTTATTTGAGTATGCTATGTATTTCTTATGATGAAATATTGAAGAAGTGGCGACGAATATGTATATGTGTAATAAGGTAAGGAATAATGAGTAGTGGTTAAGGACTCTGACTTGTGAAAAAGGATGTTGGAAACCAAGAATCGTACTTTAAGAGTTACGAAATGTGTGTAAATGCGTGAATGTATCACAATGCCTGCAAACATTTTTTGGACACCTTTATATTTACAGGATTTTGTTTCTACATTTGTAACGCAAATTCTTGCCCTGTGAAATATTTTTATATGAGACTGTCACTGTGACGGAAACTGCCGTCGTAAATATTTCGGCAAGAATGGTAAGTGACCTTGGCGCAATGCGTTTTGAGCGTCCAGCTGTGAGATAGTCGTCTGACAAAAGAAAGCCATTAGGTGGAGAAAGGAAAAAAAAAGGAGAGTGGCCATTATCCTCGCTATTGACATTTCTTTATCGAAAGCATCGCAAATACGACACACTCAAACTTGAAAACATATGATTATACTGTGGAGCTCTTAATTTATGATATTTACTAAAATGCCTAAGGAAACGATGAGAAACATTTCACGGTTATTGTCTTGCGAATTGAGCGAAATGCCATATGGCTAGCTTTATGTATATATTTGCTCATTTCGTTTAATATCTAGTTTCTAGCTGCACTGCAGCATAGGTCAAAATAAAATTTTATGGATGTACTAATATGAATATTTTCTGTCTACAGATCGAGTAAATAATAATTTTTTCAAAAAAATGAGCGAGCACAAAAAGACATTTACCTTCACAGGAACTGCATTCATAATTTTCTTTTCAACTACTTGGTAATGTCTTTGGTAGAATTAGTTTTGTGGTGCACCACTTCAATTACTTAGACATTAAGATGTGATTATACAATTCCCTTATCTGCATTGTTATCTTTAGTGTACTATTTTTTCTGCTTGAGCTATGTCATGTTTAGGTACAAGTTATTTCATTTTCTGCTATTGTCTGCCAGGCATAGTGCTACTAAATTTCACTATACATTACTCTGTTAAGCCAGTTTTGCTACTGATTTATTTTTCTTCTTTGCTGCTCATTGCCTTATATTAGTTGTAATATTGCTGCTTGCTTTGACAATTTCCATCTTTTTCCATTGCTATTTGTATTAATTGTTTTATGCTGCTGCATTGCCTCATCCCTTAGTTTAGCATCTGAGCTCAGTAGATTTAAGTTAGCTTAAGAGGGGTAGACTACATAAGAAACAAACTATGATGAATTGGAAGAAATGCATTGAGGAGATATAAGAAAATGGTTTGGCCAAAAAAAAGTAGTGTACAGTGGAGAAAAACTATTTTGAAAGAGGATGTGAACAGAATACAGAAAGCAGGCTTAGATAGTACTTTTGGGAATAATGATGAACAAAGGGAGATCTCCATGCAATATGCTGCAGTAAAACAAACCCTGTCCTTTCCTTTTGTGTCATCCCTCTATATGTTTGTGTACCCTTGTGTATTTGTGTTTTTCCTGTCTTTATGTGTTTAGCTGATGAGAGCTATGTTGTAGAATTTTTCTAATACTATGTTATTTACTTTGTAAAGATGTTGAGACATTATTTATTCTGTTTTGTTGCTCATATGTGAAGGTGATGTTTCAAAAGCTATTCTGATCTTTATGTATGTACTTATGTCATTATTTTTGTAACACTGATGTATATGTTTATTTCTATTCTTTTGTAAAGCCTGTACTACTACAAATGTTATATGTATTGTTATGTTCTTTAGTGATGTATTTTGTACCTTTGTTATTGTGTTCTTATGTTATAAAATTGTACTTGACACCAGTTCATCAAATTAAGTAACTTGTAAGTTACATTTCACTGCACACGTTTCTGTTGGTCATAGTATATGGACAATACGTGAGAAGTAGGGACTGTTAGTGTTTGCACATGTGTTAATAATTCAGCAAGGGACTGGATAACAGCATTGCTGATCCTAAGGACAATTCCAAAAATTTCGTGAGTGGACAAGTGGTGGTTTATGGACTTGCTATATTCTCCACAAGACTCTTCGATGGTGATTGTGCACCTGCACAGTCGCAACAGATGGCTGCTGGCGTCTCTACATGGACTACAGTGGGTCTGCACCTTCGATGGCCCACCAATACCATTATTTCTACAAGGACTGCAGTGGGTCTGGTGGCCCACCAATGTCATACTCTATACCAGGACTACAGTGGGTCTGCTCTGTGATGACCTACCTACCAATATTCTTCAAAACGTCGAATGACTCTGCTGTGGGTTTGCTCTGTTGTGGCCCATTATCTGTCAGCATGTCAAGAGTCAGCACTGTCTTCCCGTTGGAAGGACAACACTACTTCTTCAAGATTGCATGGAAATCCACTACTTCTGTGTGCATTGTCTTTTACTGCTCAGACATTGAGAAAAGAAACGGCAATTTTACTGTGATGAATGATCAGGACTATCTTTATGGACTGTGAGAAAATTTTAGCTTTTGACCAACATTGTATCAATAAGTGTGTGCCTTTGATTTCTTTGTTATTGTAATTATGAAAAAATTTATCAAATCATTATTGGCCACTGCCCAAAACAATTTGTAAAATTTTTTGTGGGGAGCATGGGGGCTATGTAAGTAGGCTGTTTAGGTTTTTTTATTGGTAACGCCACCTCTGTATGAAAATCACTCGCTGTGCTGTGTGCAGTCTGTGGCTGGTTTGCTTTGTTGTCTGCCATTGTAGTGTTGGGCAGCTGGGCTGTTAACAGTGCGTAGCGCTGCGCAGTTGGAGGTGAGCCGCCAGCAGTGGTGGATGTGGGGAGAAAGATGGCGGAGTTTTGTAATTTGTCATGAACTGCTATATATATTATGACTATTAAGGTAAATACATTGTTCTCTATTAAAATCTTTCATTTGCTAACTATGCCTACATTGATCTCTATTAAAATCTTTCAGTTGCTAACTATGCCTATTAGTAGTTAGTGCCTTCCGTAGTTTGAATCTTTTATTTAGCTGGCAGTAGTGGCGCTCGCTGTATTGCAGTAGTTCGAGTAACCAAGATTTTTGTGAGGTAAGCGATTTGTGAAATGCATTGGTTAATGTTAGTCAGGGCCATTCTTTTGTAGGGATTTTTTGGAAGTCAGATTGCGTTGCGCTAAAAAATATTGTGTATCAGTTTAAGCACAGTCAGGTATAACTGTTCTAAAAAGGGGACGTTTCAGTTGACTCTTTACAGCTACTCTGGGCACGGGTTCATCGAGATTGTAGCGTGGGTCAGTGGAAACGTGTGGTCTGGCAGAGTGAATCAGTTTTCTTGTTACACGAGGAAACCTAGTCCCAACAGGGAATCATATAGCGCTCGTAGAAAAAAGTGTTCCAAGACTGATACCTGAAATGCTTCTTCATGATACTGACAAGAGGGAGATTGAGGTAATAATTAAATCACTGAAGACCAAGAACTCTCATGGATATGACGGGGTATCTAGCAGAATACTGAAGTATTGTTCTATGTGTGTTAGCCCAGTACTTATCCATAGCTGTAACTTTTCCTTTAGGAGTGGTCGGTTCCCTGACCGATTAAAGTACTCGGTGGTGAAGCCACTTTATAAAAAGGGAGACACGGATGGTGTTGACTATTATAGACCTATTTCTATGCCTTCGGTGTTTGATAAAGTTATCGAGAGGGTTATATATACAAGGTTACTGGGGCATTTAAATTCGCATAATTTGCTGTCAAATGTACAGTTTGGTTTTGGAAGTGGTTTAACAATTGAAAATGCTATATTCTCTTTTCTCTGTGAGGTTTTGGATGGATTAAATAAAAGGTTGCGAACGCTAGGTGCTTTCTTTGATTTAACGAAGGCTTTTGATTGTGTTGACCACAAAATATTACTGCAGAAGTTGGACCATTATGGAGTAAGGGGAGTAGCTTACAATTGGTTCGCCTCTTACTTTAAGAACAGAAAGCAGAAGCTAATTCTCCGCAATATTGAAAGTGGTAGTGAAGTTCAGTCCCAATGGGGCACTGTTAAGTGGGGTGTTCCACAAGGGTTGGTGCTGGGGCCACTGTCGTTTCTTATTTATATAAATCATATGCATTACAGGTGATTCAAAAATATTTCTGTTAGCTGATGACACCAGTTTGGTAGTGAAGGATCTTGTGCATAATACTGAAACAGTATCAAATAATGTAGTTCATGAAATAAGTTCGTGGCTTGTGGAAAATAATTTGATGCTAAATCACAGTAAGACTCAGTTTCTACAGTTTCTGACTCGCAATTCAACAAGAACCGATATTTTGATCAGACAGAATGGGCATATTATAAGCGAGACGGAACAGTTCAAGTTCCTAGGCGTACGGATAGATAGTAAGCTGTTGTGGAAAGCCGATGTTCATGATGTTGTTCAGAAACTAAATGCTGCTTTATTCACCATTAGAACAG